>NC_073626.1:127135981-137135981 GCF_029407905.1 Bubalus kerabau | reverse complement strand
TCTGTATTCTAATCTGCAAGCACTGTAACCCCACCTAACACTAAACATAAACTAATGGAGGTTTAGGGTTCCAAAAAATGAGGAGCTAGGGAGGGGTATGAGCTGACAGTTTGAGTTGTAGGCAGGAGTGTTCCCTATGAATGGGAAGAAACAGAAATGTTGAGAGAATGGAATGAAAGTTGCAACACCCCTACATCATCCATTCTTGTGGTTTCAACAAGCATTGATATATTAACATCATCAAATCTAAATATCCAATGCTGCATTACTCCTGAGATTAAAATCACTATATGCAAGTATCCACAAGGACACTCATGTAGGTGTATAAAGGGGCTTTCATACTGTGTCCAAAATGTAATATACCATCTTTCTACCAAGCTGGTATTCCTCCAATCATAACCATTTCATCAAATGACAGCACTAATCAACTACTTCTTCAAGCCACAAGCCAACCATCTACCTCTCCCTCCAAATCACCACATATGAACAATTACAAAAGCTTCAGGTGACATTTCATGGGTATATTGTGATTCTTTTTTTGCACTAATTTCCAATTTTACTTCTACTATTAATCCATTCTTCACAGAATTCTAATTGATATCTCCCTTATTTTTTTATTTTTTATTACTTATATTCATTTTATTTAACTACTGATTCCATTTTTCACCTAGTTGTGAAGGTAATTTTCTTAAAACACCCAATCTAAGTTCACCATTTCTGTTTTTCAGTTCCCTCATTGACTTTCAATTGTTTTTATAATTAATTACAAAAGCATTATTATTGCTTAGATAACCTTTCATTGTTTGACTTCTGCTTACATTTCCTCAATCATAAATTATTTATTCAGTCAACTAAGAATTGTGTACCCATTATATGTCAAAGACTATATTGAGTCTTTTGGACACATAGTGAAAAATACAGACAAAAGATTTCTGCTGTTTTATCAGTTCAGTTCAGTTCAGTTGCTCAGTCGTGTCTGACTCTTTGTGACCCCATGGACTGCAGCATGCCAGGCTTCCCTGTCCATCACCAACACCTGGAGCTTGTTCAAACTCATGTCCATTGAGTTGGTGATGCCATCCAACCATCTCATTCTCTGTCATCCCCTTCTCCTCCTGCCTTCAATCTTCCCTAGCTTAAGGGTCTTTTCCAATGAGTCAGTTTTTCATATCAGGTGGCCAAAGTATTGGAGTTTCAGCTTCAGCATCAGTCCTTCCAACGAACATTCAGGACTGATTTCCTTTAGGATTGATGGGTTTGATGTCCTTCCAGTCCAAGGTACTCTCAAGAGTTCTTCTCCAACACCACAGTTCAAAAGCATCAATTCTTTGGTGCTAAGCTTTCTTTATAGTCCAACTCTCATATTCATACATGACTACTGAAAAAACCATAGCTTTGACTAGAGAGATGGACTTTTGTTGGCAAAGTAATGTCTTTGCTGTTTTATATGCTGTCTAGGTTCGTCATAGTTTTTCTTCCAAGGAGCAAGCATCTTTTAATTTCATGGCTGCAGTCACCATCTGTAGTGATTTTGGAGCCCAAGAAAATAAAGTCTGTCACTGTTCCCATTGTTTCCCCATCTATTTGCCATGAAGTGATGGGATCACTGGCCATCATCTTCATTTTTTGAATGTTGAGTTTTAAGCAAACTTTTTCACTCTCCTCTTTCACTTTCATCAAGAGGCTCTTTAGTTCTCCTTCTCTTTCTGCCATATGGGTGGTATCATCTGAACGTCTGAGGCTATGGCTATTTCTCCCGGCAATCTTGCTTCACAATTTAACTACCAAATAAGTGCTTCCAGATTTGTCTTTTATATGTCTACTCTGAAAACAAGTGATATGACTTAATATAAATAGTCCCGTCTTCATATTCAATAAAATATTTTTTAAAAGTCAAGAAAAAAAGTATATAATTATACATTTAAAAATAATCTTTACTCACATTTAAAATATCTTTTTGCTTTCTCAATTCTTCTTTAACCCTATTGTTATCTTCACATTAATTTTTGGGAAATAGAAGTTATAGTAAGGGAAATTAAATAAAGGTTGTCAGTTCAACTAAGCAACTGGCTACTGAGATAATTGTCCATGTCATATACCTCTCTATCTTCTTCTAGAAATACATAATTAATGATTTAATTAATGTGATAAAAATAGCTAGCTTCATAAAATGAATTTTATAAGATGAAAACCATTATGTCCCTCCCTAAACTGCAATAATACATTAAAGCAAGCTTCTTATCAGTATTATGATTTAAATACACACAAAAAATGGAGTCACCAATTTCTGGAACTATAGATTATTTTGAGCTTTGAAGCAATGATTTTTTGCCAATGTATTCATTATAGCTTTGATGAAATGAATATCCTACTTTGGAGACATCCTGCAAGGCTTCAAAATACCTTTATATCTTTCTGCAATTAAGTTGATAGTGTAAAACACAATTTATGGCATGAAATGAATGTAAAGCAGAATTGTTGTAGTTGGTCATACTGGTCTGATTTTAGTACTGCCTTATACATCACTGCTTGATTTTGAAAAACTGAGAGAATTAAAATATTCTCATTAATAATTAGTATTTTGAGTTAAATATTTAATTTTATATGAGACAGGATTATATTGGTTATCTTTTTATCATGTGCTGTATCCTTTTATCCTTCTACTTTACATTTTTAGGAGATCAGTAAATAAGCTCTTAAATCCCTTAACAACTTCAGGTTATGATATACAATTTAAGTTTATTTAAGTTTATTTCTCACTGGTCAAAAATAGAATTAAATGTGTGTTTGAGTCTCCTTTTGATTTTAAATTGTATATTCCATTTTCAGTTAACTACATATTTTTATGTCAAGTTAAGTACATGAACTGTGGTGTTGGAGAAGACTCCTGAGAGTCCCTTGGACTGCAAAGAGATCCAACCAGTCCATCCTAAAGGAGATCAGTCCTGGGTGTTCTTTGGAAGGAATGATGCTAAAGCTGAAACTCCAGTACTTTGGCCACCTCATGCGAAGAGTTGACTCATTGGAAAAGACTCTGATGCTGGGAGGGATTGGGGGCAGGAGGAGAAGGGGATGAAGAGGATGAGATGGATGGATGGCATTACCGACTCGATGGACATGAGTTTGAGTGAACTCCAGGAGTTGGTGATGGACAGGGAGGCCTGGCGTGCTGCGATTCATGGGGTCACAAAGAGTTGGACACGACTGAGCGACTGAACTGAACTGAACTGAACTATATGACTTTTAGAATAAAATTAGATTATAGCACTTGTGGTCAAACGCCTAAAATATGCTAGATTAATTATTTTTTATTATTTCCTCTGAACTCTGCTTCAAAATCATGTAATTGATACAAAGAGATCAATAATAGGTACTATTTTTAATTGCATTATGTTGGGTAATAGATGAAAGTCAAGAGGTGAGCAAGCTAAAATATTCCTTAAGTATAGTAAAAGCTACTCTGTACTCTTACGTTGGTGCAAATGTAATTGTGGTTTTGGACTGTGAATTTTAAAACATAACTAGACTCAAACAGATCTTTATTAATCAAAATAGGAACTATTACAGTCAACACATTTTTGCCAGTGAGAAATAAATTTGTTTATTCCTGTAACATAAAAAGTTAAGCTTCAGATTCAGCGAACTCTTGGAAAGCACTTTCTGCATCCTGCTTTCCAGGATTGTGGAAGCATTTTTCCTGCAAAAAAGTTGTCGAGACGTTTGAAGAATTGATAGTCAGTTGGTGAGAAGTCAGGTGAGTATGGCTGGTGAGGCAAAACTTCATAGTCCAATTCGTTCATCTTTTGAAGTGCTTGTTTTGGGATATTTGGTCTGGTGTAGCATGAAGAAGAATTGGGCCCTTTCTGTTGACAAATGCCAACTGCAGGCATTGTAATTTTTGGTGCATCTCATCGATTTACTGAGTATACTTCTCAGAGGTAATGGTTTCATGGGGATTCACAAAGCTGTAGCAGATTGGACTGGCAACAGACCACCAATCAGTGATTTTGGTGCAAGTTTGGTGTTGGGAAGTGCTTTGGAGCTGCTTCTCAGTCCAACCACTGAGTTGGTCATAGTTGGTTGTATAAAATCCACTTTTCATTACAAGTCACAATCCGATTGAGATATGGTTCATTGTTGAGTAGAATGAGAAACTACACTTCAAAATGATGGGCTTTTTTTTTTTAGTCAGCTCATGAGGCACCCACTTATTGAGTTTTTTTCACTTTTCCAATTTGCTTGAAATGCTGAACACCCATAGAATGGTCGAGACTCAGTTCTTCAGCAATTTTTCATGTAGCTGTAAGAGGATCAGCTTCAATGACGGCTCTTAATTGGCTATTGTCAAATTTCTATGGCCAGTCACTGTGGTTCTCATCTTCAAGGCTCTTGTCTCCTTTGGAAAACTTCTTGAGCCACCACTGCACTGTCCATTTGTTGGCAATTCCTGAGCCAAATGCCTTGTTGATGTAAGCTGTCTCTGGTACATTATGACTCATTTTGAACTCAAATAAGAAAATTGCTTGAATTTCCTTTTTGTCTAACATCATTTTATAGTCTAAAAAAATATAAAATAAACAGCAAGTAATAAGACATTAGAAAAAAAAAGAAAAAACATGAAGCGAGAACTGCACATTAAAATGATGTATAACATAACCACACTTATTAAGAATGTATTCAAATATCAAATTGTAAATTTCAACAATATAAAAAATGCAATTACTTTCACACCAACCTAATAACTATCCTGTATTAGTAAATAACAAAATAAACTTACCTTATGTCATTTATAGTAAGTGACATATATAATATACATACATTTGCAAAACTAGTATGACTTCTTCCAAGTTATATATACCAAGAAAATGGCAATTTTACCTGAACATTTTTTTGCAATATAAAGGTATGAACTTCTGATTGTTAATGTTGTTAGCCTTTAAAAAATAATTGTGAAATTTACAAAACAATGATGATCGTTTACCATTTTTTCTGTGTTGCATTTCACTTATGATTCTGGCAAAACGTTCTTGGTTTCTGCCTCTCTTTTTGATTGCTAAGTTTCTCAAGTTGTGTGTGCTATTCCATATCTATCCAGTCATTCTTTTTGCTTGAGTTGTCCAGAATCATTTTTGATTCTCTGTAAGCAAAGATCTATAACTAAAATGAAAATGTAAATATACTTTTTCTTATGCATTATAATTAAAAGCACACATATGGACATAACTCTAAAGCCCAGATTACAAGCTCAAAAATTTTATTTCATGTAAGATGTATAAGAATGCTATGTGTGCATGCATGCATGCATGCTCAGTTGCTTCAGTCATGTCAGAATCTGTGCGACCCTATGGACTGTAGCCTACTAGGCTCCTTTGTCCATGTTATCTCGGGGCAGTTATACTGGAGTGAGTTGTTATGCCCTCTTCCAGGGAATCTTCTGATCCAGGGATTGAGCCAGAATTTCTTGTGTCGCATGCATTGCAGGCAAATTCATTACTGCTGAGCCACCAGGGAAGCCCCAAGAATGCTATACTGGATACTGGTTCTAAAATAGAGCTGCAACAGATTCTGTGAGGCTTCTGCTTTGGGTATTTCATGATTGCCTTTCAGCTCCAAACTCAACAAACCATACTCTGCCTTGTGATGCTTGGGCTGGGAATATAGAAAACCCATTTTTTCTTTAACAGTGGTCCCCCTATCAGTCTTTGCCCAAAGGCCATTAGGGAGAGACTGCTAACTGAGGGAAGATTTGTGTTACCTCACTAGTGCTTCTTCAGTCCAGCAGAGGGACTTTCCTCCTAGAGAAGCAGCTGACTTTAGTTTTCAGTTATTCCATCACTTTCAGATCATCTCTGCAACCCTTGTCCCCTTCTAAGATTCCAGAACCAGCTGGCCATCACTCTCCACCTCAATTTAAATTGGCTGCACCAATTTACATTCCTACCAACAGGGAATGAGGGTTTTCTTTCCTCCACATTCCTATCCTCCACATCCATTTCCTCCTGAGAAATCTGTATGCAGGTCAGGAAGTAAAAGTTAGAACTGGACATGGAAAAACAGACTGGTTCCAAATCAGGAAAGAAGTACATCAAGGCTGTATATTGTCACCCTGCTTATTTAACTTATATGCAGAGTACATCATGAGAAATGCTGGGCTGGAAGAAGTACAAGCTGGAATCAAGATTACAGGGAGAAATATCAGTAACCACAGATATGCAGATGACACCACCCTTATGGCAGAAAGCGAAGAACAAAAGAGCCACTTGATGAACATGAAAGAGGAAAGTGAAAAAGTTGGCTTAAAAGTCAACATTCAGAAAACTAAGATCATGGCATCTGGTCCCATCACTTCATGGCAAATAGGTAGGGAAGCAACGAAAACAGTGACAGACTTTATTTTTGGAGACTCCAAAATCGCTGCAGATGGTGACTGCAGCCATGAAATTAAATGATGCTTGCTCCTTGGGAGGAAAGTTATGACCAACCTAGACAGCATATTAAAAAGCAGAGACATTACTTTGCTGACAAAGGTCTGTCTAGTCAAAGCTATGGTTTTTCCAGTAGTCATGTATGGATGTGAGAGCTGGACTATAAAGAAAGCTGGGTGCCGAAGAATTGATGCTTCTGAAGTGTGGTGTTGGACTCTTGAGAGTCGTTTGGACTGCAAGGAGATCCCACCAGTCCATCCTAAAGGAAATCAGTCCTTAATATTTATTGGAAGGACTGATGCTGAAGCTGAAGCTCCAATACTTTGGCCACCTGATGTGAAGAACTGACTCATTAGAAAAGGCCTCGGCACTGGGAAAGATTGAAGGTTGGATGGCATCACAGACTCAATGGACATGAGTTTGAGTAAACTCCAGGAGTTAGTGATGGACAGGGATGTCTGGCGTGCTGCAGTCCATCGGGTTGCAAAGACTCAGACATGACTGAGTGACTGAACTGAACTGAATATACCTGGTAACATGTTATTTCTTTTGGTGACAACCAGTCTGATAGAGGGCTTCCCAGGTGGTTCTAGAGGTAAAGATCATGCCTGCCAATGAAGGAGACTTAAGAGATGTGGGTTCAATCCCTTGGTAGGGAAGATCCTCTGGAGAAGGAAATGGCAACCCACTCTGATATTCTTACCAGGAGAATTCCATGGGCAGAGGAGCCTGGCAGGCTGCATTCCATGGGGTTGCAAGCAGTCAGACATGACTAAGCAATTAACACTTTCATTCTGACAGATGTAAAGTGGTATTTCGTTGTTGTTTTTGATTTGCATTTTCCTGACGATTAGTGTTGTTGAGCATTTTTTCACTTGCCTGTTGGTCATCTGTGTCTTCTTTGGAAAAATGTCTATGCAGGTCCTTTGCAGAGTTTTATTCAGATTGTTTGGGTTTTTCATATTGAATTGTGTGGGGTTTTTACATAATTCAGATTTTCTTGCTGCTTTGTTGTTTAGTTACTAAGATGTGTCTGACTCTTTGTGACCCCATGGAATGTAGCCTGCCAGGCTCCTCTCCCCATGGATTTTCCCAGGCAAGAATCCTGGAGTGGGTTGCCATTTCCTTCTCCAATGAATTTTTCAACCCAGGAAACAAACCAGCGTCCCCTGGCGGAAGACAGAGTCTTTACCACTGAGCCACCAGGAAAGCCATAATTCATATATTAACCCTTTATTGGATAATTCATTTGCAAATAGCTTCTACCACTCAGTAGACTGCCTTTTGGTTTATTGATAGTTTTCCTCACTGTGCAAAAGCCTTTTAGTTTGATGTTTCCCTACTTGTTAATTTTTGTGGCCCTTGCCTTAGGAAAGTACCTTAGGAGACACATCCAACAAAAGAAAAATATTGCTAAGATGGATGTCAAAGAGCATACTGCCCATGTTTTCTTCCAGGAGTTTTATAGTTTCAGGTCTTACATTTAAGGCTTTCATCCATTTCGAGTTTGCTTTTGCATATGAGAAAGTGGTCCAGTTACCCTTTATTAAGCTTTCCCCCTTATCTAAGCTTCTGAATCTGAACCAAACTGCACTGAAACAAATTTTCCTGTTGTAAAATTATTTGATAAGGAATAATTAAAATTGAATAATTGACATTATTATTTAATATGTCAATTGTTTTTAACATATTAATATTATTAACACATAACATTCTACTTAGACCTTGAGAAAGAGTTTTGTTATTTTGTATCTAATTATTTCTCTCAGACACTCTTTACAGACAGTGAACATGCCCACATGCACATAAGAAGATGTCTATAGCATGTAAAACATAAAAGTGTATTGACTATAATTCTATAAAAATGACAGGTAATGCATTCAAAAGTACATGATTTTTGGTAGAGGACAGCCCATAAATTCAATACATTTATTGAATGGGCAATTACTGGAGCCCTTCAAGAAGTAAGGAAATCCTATTATCAGTCAGTTCAAGAGACAGAATTAACATTTAACTGAAGAGAAAATTTCATATAGGGAATAGTTAACTAGGTGTAAAGTTGTTAACAAGACAGCAAGAAAAAGCAAGGACACAGTAAAATACTGCAAAGATAGCAATTGATGAACATTGTAACCATGAATGTAACTATCAAACCTAGGAAAATGTATTTGTTTTCCATCACCATATAACAAACTATGACAAATGTAGTGGCTTAAAACCACAGGCTTTCATTATTTCACAATTTCTGTCAGTTAGGATGTCACAAGGCTGCAATCAGGTGCTGGGACGATGGCCTTCGCATTTGGAACTCTTCAAGCACATTTAGATTGGACCGGGTTAGTTTCTTATAGCTGTTGGACTGAGGGCCTCAGGTCGTAGAGGCCAGGCCTTCTCTATTGGACTTTGGCTACATGGTTGTTTTGCTTCTTCCAGGCCAGGAGGCAAGCATCTTTTAAGCACATTCACCTAAGTCAGAGACACCCAGGAGATTTTCCTTTTGAGTAACTCAAAATGAACTGATTTTGGACCTTAGAAACTTAGAAGCTTGGAGGAGTGGCTCCATGGAGATGAAACTAAAGAGGGAATACCAGCTGCCTGGTGCTGTATCTCAGAGAAAAACATCATGAGTCTTTACTGTAAGCTTTGGAAAAATCTATAAACAAAATTCAGCTGTCAACAAAATATATTAAAGGAAAATGGAAAAAGAAGAAAGAAAACTAATACACACAAATACATACCTATACACATATACACACACATATACATACCTATACACATATACACACACATATACATACCTATACACATATACACACACATATACATATATACACACACATACATGCACATCAACCAAAAAATAAATTATATGTAGCTATGCATGTGTGCTAAGTTGCTTCAGTTGTGTCTGACTTTGTGCGACCCTATGGACTTTAGTCCTCCAGGCTCCTCTGTCCATGGCAAGAATACTGGAGTGGGTTGCCATGCCCTCCTCCAGTGGTATCTTCTTGATCCAGGGATCAAACCCACATCTCTTATGTCTCCTGCATCATCAGATGGGTTCTTTATCATAAGGGCCACTTTATAAGCCCAAATGTAGCTATAGCAGTCCTCAATTCTGTAGCTGGTTGTGCAGCCTTAGTTAATAACTTCCTTTTCCATTGTCCATTTCATATTTTCTTTGCCTTCAGGCAGGACCTCAGCTCTTCAAAATTCTTTACTTGATGAATTGGCAGTAATTAATGTATTATCTCTCAGATTATCCATTCATTCATCTTTGCCATGCTCTGTTATAGTAGGGCTGGACCCTGTAAACGTTTCTTCCTTGTCAGCAGGCACAGTGTTAAGCTCATAAGCTTAGTTAGTAGTGGGGGCAAAAGGAATGCTACAGGGTGAAAGGCTTTCTCTTCCTGGTTCCAGTGAGCTCTTTCCTCCTTGCTCTGGTGACACATGACATCCAGGGTCTTCTGAATCATCCTATGATTCTCACCTCCAAGCAGCTATCTGTAGAGACTCGGAAAATGGTTCCTTAGTGAATTCTGCTAGTTTCTCAATGGCTTCTTGCTGAGTTTTACAGACACAATAAGGGGGAAATTTTCTCTGGAGTTTTAACAGGACCTCTCTGGTAGCTTCACAACAAAGTCTCAGGAAAATTCTAGGGGCCAGTGTCTAGTAAATTCTCCTCCCCAACAGGAAGTTTCCTCTTTGTTGAACTCAGAGTACATGATCTCAATGAATTTATCCATCATCTACAGTATCACAGCCACACTTTCAATAATGAGGTCTAAATTTTAGACTTAGTGGGCTCTCTTGAAAATTTGTTTCTCCCTTTGGTTCTCTGCCTCAGTCTCTGAGGCAGTGACTGCTCTCTATATCTGCAATTTCTGCATTCTTTGGAATTCTCTTAGCCCCTTAGCAGTTAATCTCTATTAAGGATTAATAGTTAATGTATTCTTTAAGGTGTCTGTGCTAAGTTGCTTCAGTTGTGTCCTACTATGTCCAACCCTATGGACTGTAGCCTGCCAGGCTTCACAGTCCATGGGATTCTCCAGGCAAGAATACTAGAGTAGGTTGCCATGGCCTCCTCCAGTGGATCTTCCTGACCCAGGGATCAAACCCATGTCTCTTAGGTCTCCTGAATTGGTAGGCGTTTCCTTACCACTAGTGCCACCTCAGAAGCCCATATTCTTTACATTAGTCTTTTGTTTCAATTGAAATTCCTGTCTTATTCTTGTTTACTGACTGAAAGTGAAACCCTTTGTGACCCCATGGACTGTAGCCCTCTAGGCTCCTCTGACCATGGAATTCTCCAGGCAAGAATACTGGAGTGGATTGCCATTCCCTTCTCCAGGGGATCTTTCCTATCCAGGGATTGATCCCAGGTCACCTGCATTGGCAAGTGGATTCCTTACTGTCTGAGCCACCAGCTGCTGCTGCTGCTGCTAAGTTGCTTCAGTCATGTCCGACTCTGTGCAACCCCAGAGACCTTGACTAATACAGAATTGGTATCAGGAATGGTCCAAGAAAATGTGTACAAAGATGAGATTCTGAAGTTGGTTTAGTTGTGTCATTAGTCTTCAGTGAAATGCTGAGCTCTTTGTAAATGGGAAATAAGATGATAATAATCCTTGGCATGCAGTGGCATCACAATTAATCAATCTATTACCTATGTTTGATTTTGATGAATTACCTACTGAAGCAACTACCTTGGGATACAAAGCAACAGCTGCACTTGACTGCTATGTCAGAATAGTGACAACGGGTCTTCTGGTGTGAATGGAATCTCCTCTAGTGAACGGGGCTCTTAGAAAAAAAAAAAATGACATATGCAGTTAATTTAATGCTCAGCTCAAGATAAGATCTGAAAACCAGGGAGTTTCTGTGACTGCCTTAAAAGAATCTCTTATTTCAGCAGTCACAGGGCTGATGCTAAAATGAAATACAAAATTAAATTGAGGGGGTTGAAGTCAGAATTTCATCATGTTTCTATGTGAAAGTAGAGCAATAGTGAAAAATAATGAGATTCAAAAACTTTAAATGGGGACATCTGTTTGAGTCCATATTAAACTAAAAATATGGAACCCAAAGTCACTGTGGGCTTTCATTACTAATGGAAATATGCTGACCTGCAATGTCTACAAATATTAACTTACCTATCTTGAAACGCTTGTGATATCATAATTTAGGGCAGATGCCCTGCAGAAGTAAGCCATTCCCCTCAAAACCCAAAAACAACTACCCTTTGTTGCCAGTAGACCTTTAACTAGGATAAAATCTCAGGTTGTTTCTGGAGGTCAGGCTCACACCATTACCTGGAAGGAAATAGCTTACACATTAAATAATGATAAAATATGAATATATTCATGTGTCTATATGTATGTACTTATATATATTTATATAGGTTTGTGTTTGTATATTAATATTAATTACCCAATGGAAGAATATACGTTGTACCTATCAGCAGAAACTTTGGAAATATACCAGAGACTAGATTCTGAGAGTGTTAGTGCAAAGAGGTAGGGTATATGAACCCAAATATATTAATTAGGGTGCACCTACTAAAGACTGGGGGCTTCCTTTGTGCCTCAGCTGGGAAAGAATCCTCCTGCAATGCAGGAGAACTAGGTTTGATCCCTGGGTTGGGAAGATCCCCTGGAGAAGGGAACAGCTACCCACTCCAGTATTCTGGCCTAGAGAATGCCATGGACTGTATAAGCCATGGGGTTGCAAAGAGTCAGACACGATTGAGTGACTTTCACTTTTACACACTTTACTAGAGACTAATGGTTTTTATGTGTTAGTTTGGACATTTGGAATTGCCTTTAACACATCACTTGATTTGATGACTGAAATCTGAACTCAGCAGAGGCCAACGTTTAATGACATTGAAATGTCAGAACTTTCCCAGCACAATATGGAGGAAGGAATCCAAATGCATCAAAAGTAGGAGAGTTGGAATGGGCCCATCATATGCGATCTATACATCTATTCCTAAAGTACATCCTCCTAAAATGTCGACAGACATTCCCTGCATTAAGGTGTTGAGAAATACATTATTGACAGTATTCCTGCATTCTTGAAACAGTCTATGGTTTCTCTCCTTTATAGGCCAGCAGTAGGGGATGCTATCTTTGAGACAGGTTCTTTGATGTCAATGAGGAGGAGAGAATCCTGCAATGAACACTATGGTGCATATATCTTTTTGAATTTGAGTTTTCTCTAATATGTGCTCAGGAGTGGGATTGCAAGACCATATGGTAAGTCTATTTTTAGTTTCTTAAGGTAGCTCTATACTGTCCTCCATAGTAGTGATAGTAGTGGCCCAATTTGCATCCACCAGCTGTGTAAGAGGGTTCCTTTTTCTCCACACCATCTCCAAAGACCTTGATGCTGGGAAAGATTGCAGGCAGGAAGAGAAGGGGTTGACAGAGGATGAGATGGTTGGATGGCATCACCGTCCCAGTGTACATGAGTCTGAGCAAGCTCCAGGAGTTGGTGATGGACAGGGAAGCCCGGCATGCTGCAATCCATGGGGTCACAAAGAGTCAGACACAACTGAGTGACTGAATTGAACTGAACTTCAGCATTTATTATTGTAGACTTTTTAATGATGGCCATTCTGACTTGTGTGAGGTGATACCTCACTGTACTTTTGATTTGCATTTCTTTAAAAATTCGTGATGTTGAGGATCTTTTCATGTACCTGTTGGCCACCTGATTTTTGTTTATATAAATTAGAAAAATCTTACAATTCTTTTGATGTATAGTAATTTTTTTTTTTTTTTTACCAGATCAGTTTCTGTAATTATTATCCCTAGAGCATGGGAATTCTCACCATTGTTATTGGTCTGTTGCAAACAAAAAGTGACTGGAAATGCCTGGAAGATAATGACTTTTTTTTTTTTTTAAGTTTTCATTTTATATTGGAGTGTATTTGGCTTGTAATGTTGCATTTCCTCTTAAGTCAGCTTTCTCAGGTGATTTTGGTAAGCACAAGAACAGAAAGGCTCAACCCTTCAGGAAGAGGATGACAAACAGCTTAGATTACATGATTAATACTGTGTCTGAGTCAGACTTCCACTCCTTCCACTCAATGCTTTAACCTTCTCACATGAGACACTTGGTAAGGCTATGAAAACTCACACTGTAATCATGTACCTGGCACAATTTAATTCTGTATTTGATTTTCAGTGGTATTGACCTTGCAGCTACAAGAAATAAACAATTTTTAATGGCTGCCTTAGACACTTCCTTATTGTTTGACCATCACAGAGATGAGAATTTAAACACATGAACTTGTCACCTTCTGCATGTATTATACTGTACTCAGAAGAATCCAATCCACACAACAGTATGTATAACTGCAATTACTGTGCTAATAGTAAACTGTAGCAGCAACTTGGTTCCCAAACACTTATTTCTGTAGATATTTTTTCAGTATTAACTCCAGGTAATAATTTGATTAATTATGATGCCAATGAATGATTTGGATTATTAGCACCCCATTTTCCATTGTTGAAGAGATCAGCACTACATTCAGGTTCAAGGACATGGCAAAATTAATATATCAAAATCTCATCTTTGAGAATCTTTTTCCTGGAACCCCTAATATCAATTTCAGTATCAATCAATGACCACTCAGAAAACATTAAAGACTGCTCATAAATACAGCAAATTTTATATAAGAAATTATTAACTATATATAAAGTTGTTAACTGCTGCTGCTGCTGCTGCTAAGTCGCTTCAGTTGTGTCCGACTCTGTGCGACCCCAGAGATGGCAGCCTACCAGGCTCTTCTGTCCCTGGGATTCTCCGGGCAAGAACACTGGAGTGGGTTGCCATTTCCTTCTCCAATGCATGAGAGTGAAAAGTGAAAGTGAAGTCGCTCAATCGTGTCTGACTCTTCGCGATCCCATGGACTGCAGCCCACCAGGCTCCTCTGTCCATGGGATTTTCCAAGCAAGAGTACTGGAGTGGAGTGCCATTGCCTTCTCTGAAATTGTTAACTAAGTAACTACAAAGTCAGTAAGTGAACATCAAAGTGCCACAGAAATAGTGATTGAAGGAAGTGGCTATCATTTCTAGGACTAGAACAAACAGGAGAGAATGGGATCACTTAAAATTAGAAACATGCAAGGAAGGCACTTCAGACCTGAAGCTTAAACCTTTGAGGAGGATGTTCTGGTTAACTTCTTCTGATGTGTCTTGGATCACAGAGCCAGGGCATTATGGCACTGGCACTCAGATCACGCTCTGTGGTGTGTGTTTCAATACTTTTGACTGAGTATCAAATATTACTCAGCCAAAAAGGAATCAAATTTCGCCATTTGCAACAACATGGATAGACCTTGAGGGCATTATGCTATGTGAAATAAATCACAGATAGACAAATACTATTTGACTTCACTTGCATATGGAATCTAAAACACAAAACATAATGGGAGTAAGTACTCTTGCCTGGAAAATCCCATGGGCGGAGGAGCCTGGTGGGCTGCAGTCCATGGGGTCGCGAAGAGTTGGACGCAACTGAGCGACTTCACTTTCACTTTTCACTCTCATGCATTGGAGAAGGAAATGGCAACCCACTCCAGTGTTCTTGCCTGGAGAATCCCAGGGACAGGGGAGCCTCGTAGGCTGCTGTCTAGGGGTCGCACAGAGTCGGACAGGACTGAAGCGACTTAGCAGCAGCAGCAGCATATAGAGAAAACAAACTGATGGTTCCTAGGGGAGGTAGGTGGATAAAAAAGGTGAAATAGATGAATAAGATTAAGAAGTATAAACTTCCAGTTATAAAATGTGTCACAGGATGTAATGTATGCCATGGAGAATATAGTCAATAATACTGTAATAACTTTGTATGGTGATGGATGGTAACTAGATTTATTGTGATGATCATTTCATAATGTATACAAATATCAAATCATTGTGTTATACACCTGAAAATAATATTGTAAATCAATTATATTTTAATTAAAAAAAAGAGTAAGTAAAGGGAACAGTAGAACAAAACACTGAAATGTTTGTATTTTCCAAAATAAGGAGTAATAATTCTCCATTGTTTTAGAAATATTTCTCTACAAATGCTTCATTTTATTCTCTATATTTTAGTATCATTTTAGCATCTATAACACAGACAAATATGGAACTCAGTTAAGGCACCATGCTGTTAGAGTGCTCCAAATTTATCTTCTCCCCATTCTAACCACTAATACTAATAGTCAAGTTGTATTCAACCCACTTTATTATCTATTTGTAATAGTATCTCAGTTTGATCTTTCAAATTTGGAGTTTACAAGATTATAAAAATAAATGGAGAGATGGTTGTCACTATCAAGTTTGGAATAGAGACATAGAAGAATCCTCCTATGAAGCTGCAGCTCTCCTTGACCTTTCTTTAAACTGATAGCTCTCTCAGTGATCACCATCCTCTGTATTCTGCCTTTATGTTCACTCTCAGGCTGCTGCTTATATTACTCTACAAATATAAGGTCCTTTAATATTAACTATCTACTGCTCCAATTTGAAATGGAGTATATACTATAAAATCAATCATTAGGATATAATGTGGCTGACACGTAAGATATTCTTTCCACCTAAGATGATTAATCTATCTTTCCCACAGTGGTTGGTTCAGGAAGGTCCAGAAAGGCCACTTTTGTTTAATTAGATGAAGAACATAATTCTGCTTTCAAAGTAGTGTTAATTATTTACTGACTTTATTTTTGCATTCCATTTCTTTCTTGAATGAGGTCTGGTTGATATGGGGATCCGTGAAGGCAGCAGGAGAGAATAGTACAGATGAGGGAATGTGGAGCTATATTGCCCATGTTTAAATCCTAAATATCTCACTTGCTAGATGTTTGACCTGGACAATTTATTTACATTCACTGCTTACTGATTTTCTCATCTGTAGATTCCAATATAATTATAGCTATATTATAGAGTTGAGTGATAAATTTAAATTATTGCTTCACATGTAGAGTGAGCTACTACTATCATACTGTGCTTTTGTTATCCCAATATCTATCTAACCTCATCCTCAAGATTATTTAAAGATAACAGGTTTCTTTCATTTCATTGGACCCATAAAGAAGCACATGGTACTTTATATTGTCATGAATTAATTATATGGAATATTATGTTTTCTTAACTAATTTTGCACTATCACACAAAACCATCTTTTTATAATTAATGGTTTTTTTTTAGATAAGTTGTCTTAAATCAGTCTAGTTACAAAAATCTCTGTGAGGTTGTGTCGTTGTTATTCAGTTGCTCAGTCCTGTCTTACTCTTTGCTACCCCATGGACTGCAGCACACCAGACTTCCATGCCCTCCACTATCTCCTGAAGTTTGCTCAAACTCAAGTCCATTGAGTCAGTGATGCCATCCAACCATCTCATCCTGTCATCCCCTTCTCCTCCTGCCCTCAATCTTTAGCAACCTTTATTGCTTTTTTCATACAGTGTTTCATAAAACATTATTACAATATCTACAGTGCCTTTTGGGTTCGAGGTGTGTCTTTTTTCTCTGGTCTATTTTCTCCTCTTATATATGAGCACTGGGTCTGCCCAATGAGTAGTAATATTCAATGTGTGGTGAAATATTTTTGTGGTTGTTTGGTGATTATATTTTCATTTCCCTTATTTTGCCTTGCATTTCTTCAGGATGATTGCTGCCAAACAGCATATTTACAAGGATTTTTATTCAGTTGATCTGCTGATCTTCAATATAAAGATGGGCTTAGGGATACTCAGACACTCGTTTACCCAAAGAATATCTTTTAAAATAAGGGCATGATGGTTTTCCTTATTTGGAAGATATTTGTGTGTTTTGGGTCAATAACATAGGTCTACCTATCCATCTAATGTATCTATCTGTGCATCCTTCCTCCCTGGATTCAGCCCAAATATCATGCTATATGATGACCAAAATTTGTCACTTGTGATTTGAATTGTGATAGTCTCTTTTCCTTTCTTCTCTCTACCTTCTTCTGTCTCTTTGTCTTTCTATTTGTCTCTTTTTATTTCCTGTTGTTAGAATGGGTGGATATTATGGGTTGAATCGTGTATTCCCCCAAAAATCACTAGGTAAGATGAATTTGCAGGTGGGATGGGGTGTAGCAGGATGTTGATATGACCACTGCTATTCTAAAAAGAGTGCTGTATGAAGACAGACAAGCAGAAGAGCAAACCTTGAGAAAAGACTGAATTGGAGTGATGCTTCAATAATCCAAGAAATGCTGAAGACTGCTGGTAAACCACCAGAAGCTAGAAAGAAGCACAGCAGGAGTTTCCCATAGGTTTCAGAGAGAACACGGTCTTGCTGACATCTTTTATTTATTCATTTATTTATTTTTTGTTTTGTTTTGGCCATTCCCTGCTGCATGCAGGATCTTAGTTCCCTGACCAGGGATTGAACCAGGGCCCCCTGCAGGGGAGCATGCAGTCTTGACTGCTGGACTCCCAGGGAAGTCCCAGTCTTGCTGACATATTGATTTCAGACTGCTATTCTCCAGAACTGAGACACAGTTCTGTTGTTTCAGACTCCCAGGTTGTGGTACTTTGTTATGGCGGCCCTAGGAAACTAATATAGAGAGCAGGCTAGAAATGCTTTCTCCAAGTCATCTCCAATTATTGGTTCCTAGGTTCTTAAGACATAAAAATCTGAAAGTGCATTTTTATGATTTTAAAAGCATCAATGTTTTTACTTATTTTTAAATTAATGAAACCATTAGAATTGCTTCATTTAAGGAGGAGATAATTATAAATGATTTTAAAAATCATGCAGCTTTTTTATCTAACAACATCCAGAGTAATAAATAATTTTATTCAAAAGTTTTCCCTAAGTGTTATGCCTTCAAACTCACAATAGGAGTATGAAAATTTAACAAAGTTTTAGGCTAATACTCCAAAATATGTAAATCTTCATAAAGACAGATCAAATTTTGTAAAACTGTTGGTAACTGCCAATATTTTTCACCTTTATTAAAGTTGGGGGAAAAACATAATTAGCACTTCATGCTTTAAGACTAAGCTGGGTCCTCAGTTGATGCTGTGCCAGAAAGTTGATAAACACAGCAACTTCAGAAATTAATTTTCATAAAAACTTGGGTATGTGTATAAATTTTGCACAGGCTGGTGTTAGCATTAATCTATCAGTACAGCTGTGCAATGTAGTCCCAATTCAACTTCAAACCCTGACATTAACACTTATTTTTGAAATTGTTTCAAAAAGGTTTTCAAATTACATTAAACAGATGTGATGTTACATCAACATTTTTTTAACAATTCTAACATCTTACCATATGGACATAGCACGGACTCTAATCTTAAGATCTAAGGTACCTCTTCTGGTTTTATAGTCCTGAAGTGTAAGGTGGTGGTAGTTTAGTCGCCAAGTCATGTCCAATTCTTGCGACCCCATGGACTGTAGCCCGCCAGGCTCCACTGTCCATGGGATTCTCCAGGCAAGAATACTGGAGTGGGTTGCCATTTCCTTCTCCAGGCTGAAGTGTAAGAACTCAGCATTATTCATCAGCACTTACATATTCATAGCTCCTCACAGGTAGATTTTCTTCTTTGTTTGAATTTCATGTGGTTAAAAAAAAACTACATAATTTTTACTCCTTTTGTTTTCTGCTAGAAAAAGATGGTTAGACAACAATGTCCAAAAGTCCAGAAATGTCCTAGAACAGTGGAGCTTTCTTTCACTTAAAGCTCTTAAAATATTCAAGAAGTTTCCAAGTGTCTAGTTACTTTTAATAAGATGTGCATTCTTTTTATATACTGTTTTTAAAATTTTTGATTGCATTTTATATTGCAGTGCAGTGGATTAATGTTGTGTTAGTTTCAGATGTACAGTAAAGTGGTCATTTATACATATGCATGAACCTATTCTTTTTCAAAGTCTTTTCCCAATTTAGGTTATTACAGAGTGTTGAGCAGTTTCCTGTGCTATACAGTAAGTCCTTGTTAGTTATTTATTTAAAATATAGAAATATTTAAAAGTCAATCCCAAAGTCCCAATCTATCCCTTCACCCCACCTTTTTCCCATGGTAATGCAATGTTCAATATATACTTTCTTTCATTTTCTTTTTCCTAGTATGATACATATATCACATCACAAACCTATAATCCATCTGCAAAAACTTTAATAAACCACTATGTACAATGCATTTTACCTAGCACAAAAATCTTAGCTTTTCTTGAACTAATCTCACGCCATTTGATTCATAATCTACACTGCATAAAAATACCTGTTTTAAATTATTTATTACTTCATTTAATTTTTTAAATAGTATATATCAAGTAAGTTGTTTTATAATAGTCTCACACCAATGAGGAAATTTTACCAAGTCCCTAGTGTGTGATAAATTTAGTTTTTCCCTTTCTTTGATATATCTCTCAAGGGAACATCTAAATTTTATTTAGTTATTTTCCTTAAAATTCCTGTTATCAGTTGGATTAAAGTATAATTGATTTTTTAAAAACATTTATATTTTCCTAAAGTTTATAGATCACATGAAAATTATTTATTTCTCAAAGACAAATGAATGAGTCTACATATAATGTTCTTCAGTTGGATAACACTTGGTCTTGACTAATATACATTTGTCAGCATTCTCTGATGTGAGTAAATTGCAACTCTCCAACTAAGCAATAATATATATAGTCATCTAAAACTCAGATTTCCAAGAATTCACCCTTCCTTTGGTGTACCACCTCCATAAGCTGTCACTCTCCAGTACATTATCCTCCAGAATCATATGGCATCATGATTTTAGAACATAGCACAATGATTAGCTTCAGTGATAAATCTGAGACCAATTGATATAATACAGAGGACTTCAAATTCTGACTTCTTACTTAGCAATAACCAAGTATTTTCTATAAACCTTTTTAAACTTCCTTTAAACTGAAACCCAAAATACTAGGTGAAACACTTCAGATTTTTTAAAGGTTTCTCTAGGCCTTCAGGGTTGACTTGCTTCCTTACAATAGGAATAAATTGATTAGATGATTTTAACCAATAATTTAACCATCTAGTCAAGGCTACGGTTTTTCCAGTGGTCATGTATGGATGTGAGAGTTGGACTGTGAAGAAAGCTGAGTGCCGAAGAATTGATGTTTTTGAACTGTGGTATGGAGAAGACTCTTCAGAGTCCCTTGGACTGCAAGGAGATCCAACCAGTCCATTCTGAAGGAGATCAGTCCTGGGTGTTCTTTGGAAGGAATGACGCTAAAGCTGAAACTCCAGTACTTTGGCCACCTCATGCGAAGAGTTGACTCATTGGAAAAGACTCTGATGCTGGGAGGGATTGGGGGCAGGAGGAGAAGGGGATGACAGAGGTTGAGATGGCTGGATGGCATCGCCAACTCGATGGACGTGAGTATGAGTGAACTCTGGCAGTTGGTGATGGACAGGGAAGCCTGGCGTGTTGCAATTCATGGGGTCGCAAAGAGTGGGACATGACTGAGTGACTGAACTGAACCAATAATTTATCACTCAGATACTTTGAAATATTATTTATTCAATCTCACATTATCACTCTATATTTAGGGTCCCTTTTAATGATCTTATTTTAATTTTGGAGAAATAGTGTTTCCAAACAAGTCCACATTATGAAGTACTGAGAGTTGGACTATAAAGAAAGCTGAGCGCAGAAGAATTGATGCTTTTGAAGTGTGGTGTTGGAGAAGACTCTTGAGAGTCCCTTGATCTGAAAGGAGATCCAACCAGTATATCCTAAAGGAAATCAGTCCTGAATATTCATTGGAAGGACTGATACTGAAGCTGAAATTCCAATACTTTGGCCACCTGATGCAAAGAACTGATACTTTGAAAAGACCCTGATGCTGGAAATGATTGAAGGCAGGAGGAGAAGCGGACAGCAGAGGATGAGATGGTTGGATGGCATCACAGACTCAATGGACTTGAGTTTGAATAAGCTCTGGGAGTTGGTGATGGACAGGGAATCCTGGTGTGCTGCAGTCAGTGGGATCGCAAAGAGTTGGACACGACTGAGAACTGAACTGAACTGATAAAGTACCGGGTATTATGACTCAACACATGTTTTGTGGGTTTGGCAACCACAATTCAACTCGTAAAAACTCTCCAGATTTTGGAGTGGTTGTTTGCCTTGTAACTTCAGTTCCCTCATGTATGCAAGAATAGTAATTCATTTTCAGTTTGTCTCACTTTTCTTGTAATAAAAATAGAAGTGATGACTTCTAAGTTCTTTACATGTTGGAGTATCTGATGATTTTTTAACATTTACATTATGATAATACTCAAGATAATTCCCTTGATTTCTGAGTCATCTAACTTCTTCTGGACACCTAAACCTGATTAAAAGATTTCTAAAAGAATTAACATGTTACAAATATATGTTGCTATTTTTCCTCAACTCATATTTATTTCTCTTCCTTAATTACTTTCCCTAAACAATGATTTAACTATTAAGATTTCAAGACAAAAACATATTCAGCACTTTCATGCAGTTTTCCTTCTTTTCCTTAAGGAGAATGGGTGCAGGAGCAAAGATGTATAAAGCAAAGGAAATAACATAGAACAATAAAATGGAAAAAAAATATGATAGATTTAGGAAATAATGGGAATTTGATTATTTCTTGTACTTATGATGCTCAGAAAGAATTGATAGGAAGTAACTTTGATTAATATGCTGGGACAAGGTTTCAGAGGTCTAGTACTGTGGACAACAAACTATGATGCTAGGGCAAATTTGCCATGGCTTGTCTTCATAAATAAAATTGGATTTTAACACAGCCATACTCATACTTTTATAGGTTGTCATATTATATCAGTAGAGTAGAGTGGTTGTGACATTCACTGTGTAGCTTTCAGAACCTACAATGTTCTTATGGAAAAAGTTTGCCAACTCCAGTCTACTATGTTACATTAAATTGTTAGAGTAGTTGTTTTTTAGTTTTATTTCCTTTTTGTTGGCTTAATAAGGACACTTTTATTCTCTTGAGATATAGGATGATTCAGACAACTATATCTATAGTTTTGACAGTAAATTATGGTGATAATGAATAAAAAACTTGAAGCAGTAGAAAAAGAGGTGGAAGAAAGATGATGGAGGAAATAAGCGAACTCCCAGAAAATCAATGAAGGGGTAGGCTGTAACCCAGAGGACAGAAAGTAAGAAAGAGACAGTCTCTTTTTAGTGTGTGCCTTTATTAAAGAAAATGAAATGCATTGTGGCAACATATTATTTTGAAGATATATTTTTAGAGATAAATATCTTTGTATAACATTAAGAAAAAGAAAAAATAATATGTAATAGAATTAAAATGATTCTAGGATCTTTGAAGTTTGTTTTGTATAAAAATTGGTTTCTTGATTACCATTTTAAGGTGGGTGATAGGCAGATATTTATGTTAAATTCTTATTTCATGTCTTTGAATTTTTTAGATAATTCAAGTCTTTATTGAGAATTCAGAGTCCAGGATTATGTCTAATGTAGATAAGTATGAAGCATTTAATTTCCTGGGTTTTACTTGCTTTTCTATAAAAATAATTTGCTGGATTACATGATTTTATTGTCTTCATGTAATCTCCTTTTCTATTTTTTCTGGTTACCACCTTTAATTTGGCTGGTTCTATATAAGTATATCCTAGGTATAAAACATGCATTTTAAAAAATTGGATTTGTTTAATATGCTGTTGAATTAATGTTTTTGGAGGAAAGATATCTCCCTTTTAACACAATCCTAGTTAGGGATTTAAAGTTAGTTCTTTAAGTTATAATTGTTTATTTAAAAAAATAAAATAAAATAAAGTTAGTTCTGCTAATGTTTCATATAAGTGATTTGAAAGACTATAAATCCACATTCCATTTTCTTCTTAACCCAGGGGGATATGAGTAGATATGATCTCTGAGTTAGCTCAAATCTTAGCTTTTTCTTATGTTTAATAAAATTTGTGGTGTAAGTCATATTTCTAATTCCTTATTGGATGAAATCAAGGAAGTGTAGAATTCACAATTCACTGAACTAAAACAATAGAATTAATCTCCCCCAAGTGATTAATTGTTTTTTCAGCAAAAGTGAACACCTGACTTGTGAGAAGGAAGATAAACTATAAAATTCTTATTTTCATTTATATTTTGTATGCATTACAGAAACAGTCTTCTACTTTTGAATTTTAAATTAAGCTAGGAGAAAAGTTTTGTGAGCCTTTTATTAACTCCCTCCCATCCCAAAGGACTACATTAATATTACTGTATGATTCACTTAGTGTTTTTATGTCATGAATTCTGGTCCTTCTCATGCTATTGATGATTTTAGGGGGAAAAAGTCACTACTGTATTTTTTTTTCTTTTTAAATTCTTTGTAAGATATAAAAAGTTAATTTATTTCAGACAGTAACAGATATAATAAATATATGACAACTTTGTCTATAATATTGAGATGTTTACTTTTTATATGCTTGAGGAATTTTAAAATTTTCTAGTTGAATTCACGACATGAATTAATGTCATGATTTAATTAAATTTGGCATAGCACTCATTCTATAAAGCAGAAATAAAGTAGAAAGTGAAAGTGGCTAAGTCATGTCCAACTCTTTGGGACCCCATGGACTATACAGTCCATGGAATTTTCCAGGTGAGAATACTGGAGTGGGTAGCTGTTCCCTTCTCCAGGGGACCTTCCAAACCCAGGGATTGAACCCAAGTCTCCTGCATTGTGGGCAGATTATTTACCAGCTGAGCCACCAGGGAAGCCCAAGAATACTGGAGTAGGTAGCCTGTCCTCTTTCCAGTGGATCTTCCCAATCCAGGAATTAAACTAGTGTCTCCTGCATTGCAGGTGGATTCTTTACCAGATGAGCTCTCAGGGATGTCATGATTTAATCAAATTTGCATAACACTCATTATATAAAGCAGAAATAACGTAGAAGCTCTTGAAACTAAATTTTAATGACACTCAAATTTGTCATTTGTTATTAGCTCATTTTGTTTCTTTTCCTTTTTGTTGTCTGGTTTTTGTTTGGTTTTCTTGCTTCTACAGAGATGCTGAATACACAGATAATTATATAAGACACTATTCTTTGTACAGCCTTCTCATTAGACAAAAAATAACAATTTAAAAGCAGCAAAAAGCTTTCTTTCAACATTTGAATTGTGCTTAAATAGAACTTTCTAATGCAATGGTATTAAACTTGCCTAAGAATTAAAAGTAAAAAATTGAAGATGTATAAAAAAGGGGATTCCTTTTAAAATGTGGAAAATATTAGCATGTCAGAGGTGCTTAGTGCCTGATCTTATAAATGGCTTAAATAATTAACCATCTCTCATCCATGATTTAGAGACCATCAGTAAAATCTCACCTTCCCAAATTCTTTTATTAATTTAGTCAAATCAGAACTATTGAAAATTTCCACTTGAGGTAAGATTTGTACCTCTAGGAATACTCAATTAAAACACACACACACACACACACACACACACACACAATCCACTCTTAGTTATTATTTTCTCATTGGAAAAATGATTACCTTGAGAAGATACAAGTACTAAGGACTTTTGGAAAAAAGAAAAGAACAATAAGTTAACTACAATACAGTTAATTTTTTAAAAATCTGTAACCTAATTTAATAAAAACTGAATTTTCACTGTAAAATATAAGTTTTAACAAGGCAAATACAGAAGTTAGTAGCAGAAGTAAAAAGCAAATGTGTTTGCTTTCAAAAATAACAAATTAATGTCTTCCACTAGAGGAGAGACTGGCAGGTTTCTAGCAGCCCAACTAAAGATCAGAGTTCAGCAATGACACAGACTCACTCTGTTAGCAATGTACATAGGACACTTGAGAGTTGAGAGTAACTGATGCAAACATGAAACCCATGCTTGCTTCTGTACCCCAAATAATAAAATCTATCATCTCTTGCTTGCCAGAATCCATGAAATCATGGCAGGCTAGCATCTTAGCTTACAAGTAAGTTAAAATTCCACACACTTCCACTGTTTTAGAGAATAGCACAAAACCAATAATGAAAAGATTGTTAGGAAGTACTAGTCAAATCTGGATTATCAGCAAACTGTAAAAGGAATGACATAATAAAATCAATTTGAGACAGGGAGAAATGTAAATATTACAAAATCAGTGACAATTGCTGAAGCTTTTAAAATATGAAAAAAGTTTAAGTATTGTCTATTTCTTCTAGTTTTTCAAAGTATCCTCAGTGGGTTTTATGAAATAAAAAGTGAAATATGTGTAGGATATTTTCAAAGGGGTACTGTAATAGTTTCATATTATATAACAAATTGTTACAGACCAGTGGCTTAAAACATTAAATATTTAGTATCTCACAGTTATTGTGGGTCCATGAGTGAGTCTAAGTGTGTAATTATCTGGGTCTTTTGTTTAGGGTATCAATTCGGGTTTAGGCTTAAAGAAGTCTTCCAAGGTCATTCAAGTTGTTAGCAGAATTCAGGTTTTTATGGTTGTGGGACTGAAGTTTCCACTTTCTGGATGACTTCAGTTTGCTCTCTGATCCTAGAGGACCCCACAATTTCTTACCACCTGGCCTTTTGCTAGCACTTTCTCAACATTACTCTTATTATCAAAGCAGCCCGAGAATTTCTTTCTTTGGAAAGCCCACTTCCTCTTTTAAAGACTCACCAGATTAAGTCAAACCTACACAGAGTAATCTTCCTTTTGATTAACATGAAGTCAAATGATTTGGGATATTAATTACATATTCAGAATCCCTCATCTTTGTCACATATAACTTAATCAAGGAAAGACCTGTCATCATATTCAGAGGTCCTGTCTATACTCAAGGAGAGGGAATTCTACAGGCAGTGCACACCACGTGCAGAATCCTGAAGACCATCTTAGAATTCTGTGACTCTGGGTATGTTTAGAAATAGTTAAATGGCATTTTTTCCCATAGAATGATTATCGTATGTTTAGAAATAGTTAAATGGTATTTTTTTCCATAGAATGATTATCACAAGATGCTATTTTAATGACAAAAATTCTTATTAAAGATTTAAGAAACAATTTTGCACAATGAAAAGAGAACTAAACTGAGACTATTAAGAACAAAATGTATCCTACTTCACATTCTGGTATCATAAATTTGCTCTCTTTAACAAAGTTTACCTCATTCCTTATTTCGATATTTATACATCACCTACTTCTGAAAACTATTTTAGGTGGCATATATACAATAGATCCAGGAAAGAAAGCATGAAAAAGAAAAAAAAAGTAATCAAATAAAGACGACATATAAAAATGTTTGATGATCCCTATATCAGAAAATAAAAGCCATGCAGTGACTTTCTTTTCAGCCAAAATGGGCTTACTAGTGACACTCAGTGACACACATGAAGATAAATCTAGAATGACTGGAGTTGAATTTTAGCACTGCAGAACTCAACTTCTAAACAGGAGGTCAGCAATCTCAATCACAAGTATGAAGAAACAAGATTAATTTAATTTGGTATTTGTTCTACTTTAGGGGTGGGAAAGGCAGCAAGGTTCTGTTGAAATCTGCAAAACAGAGTCGGGCAATGGAAATTAATATTGCCAAATGTTTCATATGTTGCTGAACAGAACATTATTTTATCAAGTTGTAATATGGAGAGTAAGTTCTATTCCCACAGGCAGTTGGCAAAAATAGGCAAGAGTAAGAGTTTCTGTCTCAAAAAAGTATTATAAAGCCTAATCAGGAAGTCAAGTTATTTACAAGATGGGAAATCACTAAGAAGATGGGAAAAATGGGTGAGGCTTGATGGGCAGAAATGTATCTTAGAATAAATTCAAAGCATGTCAGATTCTGGACTTTGTACTTAAAGACTAATTTAAAAAAAAGTTAATTGGTACTTTTAGGTTTCTTCAGGAAAAGAAAACTGAGCCTAAAGAGCTGTGGGTGAGATATCTATGCTGCTTTATAAAAAGCAATTATGATTAACTCTTGGAGTGTATTTTTTGGATTGATTTAAAATTAGCCTCTTTGGATTCAAGTTTCATTTCTAGGTAGCAAAATTTTGTAAGTGAAAACTAAAAGTATTTGTATCACTAAAACAATAAACCACCAGGGCATATGAGCTCTGGACTTTTGCAGAGTTTTTTGTATATTACAAAGAGGCATTATTTATTTTCCTTCAATAAGGCATCTTGCAGTTTTATTATTACAAGTAGTCCAAAGTCCATGGGCATAGTGTAGCAAGAGAATTCCCAGTTGTACTTGAATGCCAATTAAATTGTGATTTTGTTCAAAGGAATTCAGAATGGAATTAATTAATGATCACTTGATAATACTATGTTGAGATTCTCAGAATCATATTGTTGGGCAATGTGTTGGATATGTAAGGGTAGAGTTTTGCCACAATAGCATATGATCAAAACCATAGCATATTATTAAGAACAATTCTGTATGTGTCTATCACTGAATGAGAATTGAAAAAAAAAAAAAAAACCTCAGGTTACATTAAAATATATTTAAAAATTGTATTCAAAGTTTTACTCATTACCCTATCTATGTCTCAGTTCAGTTCAGTTCAGTTGCTCAGTCATGTCTGACTCTTTGTGGCCCTATGGACTGCAGCACGCCAGTCCTCCCTGTCCATCACCAACTCCTGGAGTTCACTCAAACTTATGTCCGTTGAGTTGGTGCCATCCAACCATCTCATCCTCTGTCATCCCCTTCTTTCCTGCCTTCAATCTTTCCCAGCATCAGGGTCATTTCCAATGAGTTAGTTTTTTACATCAGGTGTCCAAAGTATTGGAGTTTCAGCTTCAACATCAGTCCTTCCAATGACTATTCAGGACTCATCTCCTTTAGGATGGACTGGTTGGATTTCCTTGCTGTCCAAGGGACTCTCAAAGACTTATCCAACACCACAGTTCTAAAACATCAATTCTTCTGTGCTCAGCTTTCTTTATAGCCCAACTCACATCCATACATGGCTACTGGAAAAACCATAGCTTTGACTGGACGGACCTTTGTTGGCAAAGTAATGTCTCTGCTTTTCAATATGCTATCTAGGTTGGTCATAACTTTTCTTCCAAGGAGCAAACGTCTTTTAATTTCATGGCTGCAGTCACCATCTGCAGTGATTTTGGAGCCCCAAAAAATAAAGTCTGACACTGTTTCCACTGTTTCCCCATCTATTTCCCATGAAGTGATGGGACCAGATGCCATGATCTTTGTTTTCTGAATGTTGAGCTTTAAGCCAACTTTTTCACTCTCCTCTTTCACTTTCATCAAGAGGCTTTTTAGTTCCTCTTCACTTTCTGCCATAAGGGTGGTGTCATCTGCATATGTGAGGTTATTGATATTTCTCCCGGCAATCTTGATTTCAGCTTGTGCTTCTTCCAGCCCAGTGCCAAAGAATTGATGCTTTTAAACTGTGGTGTTGGAGAAGACTCTTCAGAGTCCCTTGGACTGCAAGGAGATCCAATCAGTCCATTCTAAAGGAGATCAGCCCTGGGTGTTTTTTGGAAGGAATGATGCCAAAGCTGAAACTCCAGTACTTTGGCCAACTCATGTGAAGAGTTGACTCATTAGGAAAGACTATGATGCTGGGAGGGATTGGGGGCAGGAGGATAAGGGGACGACAGAGGATGAGATGGCTGGATGGCATCACTGACTCGATGGACGTGATTTTGAGTGAACTCCGGAAGATGGTGATGGACAGGGAGGCCTGGCATGCTGTGATTCATGGGGTTGCAGAGAGTCTGACAGGACTGAGCGACTGAACTGAACTGTCATCAAGAAAGGCCAAAAAAAAAAAAAAAAACAAACTTTCTCGAAACAACCTCTCATTTCCCTGAATTTCCCTGAAATGTATTAATTGCCAGGCAACCTCGTGTTAAACTCTAGGCTAGGGACCAAGTCTGCATTTTCTGAAATAAAGAAATCTTTGCTCATACTTGAAGAATACCTATGTTTTGACAGGAAAGCTGGAAAAATAATAGATTTAGGATGGTGCATCTGCCACATAATTCCTCATAAAATGTATTAAAGAAAATATGTTTTTTAATCAGAATCAATTTGTCAGTCTTTATTTCACAAGGCACTGGTAGTATTCTACTGTTTGCGATATCAGATGTGCCTGAATCTCTTTTCTTTTCCTTTGAAACAAAACCAGAACTCAAACTCATTATTTTTCCCTCCAAAAATTCTTTATAGTTCCTTGGAAGTATCTTTACCCTCAAAGATGTATTTCTGGAAGGTGGAGCAACAAACAAACGTTTACTGGGACTCTCTGTTTATTTGGGGAAAATTCCTAGAGATTCTGTTTTCCAGTGTCTGTACACCACCTTGGTGTTTGTGTGACAGCAATCCTAACACATTCAGGCAATGATTTAGAATTGAGACTCGGCCAGATGGTTCCTCAGCTGATTCTCCAAATCATGTGTCTAAAATCTCTGAAATGTATTCCATCATTGGAGCTCTCTAACATTCAAGGGTGATGTAATCAGCCCCCAACTGGGACATACTCTCCTTGTTCTTTCACAGTCTTTAGAGTTCACGAAGCAATCCTTTCAACTAGTTCTCCACTGTGGAGAACTAGTTCCTCTGAGATGGCAAATTGCATGAGAACTTCAGGTTGACATGGCCATTTCTCTCTCTGCTCTTACTCTCAAGTGATTGTGTTGGCTTTGTGGTACCAAAGTCTCTCAGAGGAACAAGGAGGGGTGTTGTCACTCATATATCTAATACATAGTATTTGTTAAAGAGCCCCCATGCAACTCACAATTCTCGTATTTTCTGGCATCCTCTGAGGCAACTCAATATCAAATTATTAGAGACTATTTTCTCTTGCTGTTACATATTGCAGAAAACATATATTGTCATACAACTGTTGTGAGTGTTCCTACTTCACAAAGTGTTCAACTTGGCTTCAGAAGCACGTCTGGGTACTGCTAAATCACCAAGAATCTGTTGACTTCCTCTCAATGAATTTTGATTTTTTGGACTTTTGATTTATATATAGGAAGGTTTCATATCCCCTTTGCAGTATTTTGATAAAGGAAAGCCAAAGTAATAAAGCCTATGTCCTAGCAGTTTGGAGACTTTCCATTTCATTTTCCTTCTGTTTTTATATTAGTTGATTAATTAATGTTTGTCTCATCTTATCTTCATATGTCTGGGTATTGAGAAAAAGGTGTAACAGGTAAGGAAAAGAAGCCAGTGACATTGTGCTCTTGTAAGCATTTCCTATCAGATATATATGATGGCTAAAAGTTCAATTCATATTTATAAATTATTTGTGTCTCTTTTCTAAATAATCTTAGTCATATATTTTCTCTTTGTTTTTATTTTCTATTAGAGATTTCTAATATTGTCTATCATCTACCTGTATTTCATTTTATTTTTATTATATATGTTTCATAATACATTCTCCCTATTTATGGCCTTGTTCTTTTCTCTTTTTTTCATTCTTTCCCTTCCCTGACCCCCTTTCTCTTCCCTCTTCTACCCCTTCCTTCCTTCCCTTATCTTTCAAATTTTATGGACAGAAGGTTTTACTTTTATGTAGTTGATTCTTTTAATACTTTTCTTTATATTTTAGGTGTTTTTAAAAGAACTCTTTACTTCACAAAAGTGACCCATAACATTTGTAATGCCACTCCTAGTTTCTTTTCCTCCTGAGAGTACACAGACTTAAAGACAAGTCATAGAGTGGGAAAAAATTTTTAAATGATTATAACATGCAAATACTTTGTATCCAGAATATACAAAGCATACTAACCAGTAAATAATAAAAGAAAAAGAGATATCTTGGTAAAGAATATAAAATGTGACTTCATGACAACAACAAAATAACTCCCAATGCCTAATAAAGATGAACATATGTTCACTCTTGTTGGGAATCAGGTAAGTGCTATTGATAAGTCAAACACAATTAGCATCACACATCCAGCAATTTGAAGAAATTATAAAGTATGAACAAATATTGGGAGAATGTGGAGCAACTGGAATTCTTTGATAATGCCAATATGTAATTGTAAAAACTATATTGTGAAAAGAATGGGTGGTATCTGTCTAGTAAAGCAAAAAACAAACATGACATGTAACTCAACAGTCCCATGCTTGGGTATATATTTCACAAGAATGGAAGCTTATTCATAAACATGCACAAGGTTTATGATAACAGTGTTTGTAACACACCAGAGCTCGAAACAACACAAGTAACCATAGAATATATAAACAAATCATCATGCATTGATATTATGGAAAATTGTAGAATCATGAAAATGAAATGATTGCATAAATAAGCAAAATACAAATAAGAAGCTTAAGGACATACTGTTGAAAGACACAAAAGAATATATGTAGTATGATTACACTTAAAATCCAAACTTTGTTTAGATACTAGTAAAATAAGTAAGAAAAATAAGGGAGTAAATGCCACAAAGGTTAGTAGCTACTGCTGGGGGCATAGAGGAAGTTATGGTCAAGAAGTCATATGAAAGTTTCTAAATACATTATTTTTTCAAACTTACTTGAGAATTACAGAAAAATCACCTCAATAATTGTTTAAATTTTATGCAAATTTCTCTGTCATATTTCATAATAAAAATGCTTTTAAAGAGCATGGTATAAAACATTATGGTTAGATTAAATCCAATTATCTAAATAAAAATGTGAGTGTACATACATTACTTAGCATTTCTGCATTGTATTTACTATTATAGGTTATCTTGATATTTTTATTTTGGATCATATGTAGATGCATAAAATCAAGTATTAGTCATGTAATATTACCACTTAAATTTGCTTCTAAAGGAAAGAAATAGCATAGTTTATAATTCTTCACTATGTTTAGCTCTTGAGTGTGAAATGTTTTGTTTTTAATTAAATGCATGTTGCTTGTATGGAGTTTTTGGTGTAGCTAAAATTCTAGAAAAATAATATTCTTAACCTGTCAAATCCAGTGTGTTTAAATAATTTATTACCAAAACTCACAAACTAATTTTGGCCCTATTAAAATATTCTTCATTCAGCTATTGCCTCAGTTTGCTGACAACACAATATTTCCAGTTCTTTAAGGGCATCTCTAAATTTTGAAAAAATTGAGAGTCCCTTGGACAGCAAGGAGATCAAACCAGTCAATCTTAAAGAAAATCAGCCCTGAATATTCATTACAAGGACTGATGCTGAAGCTGAAGCTCCAGTGTTTTGGTCACCAGATGCAAAGAGCCAACTCACTGGAAAAAAGCCTGATGCTGGGAAATACTGAAGGCAGGAGGAGAAGAGGACAACAGAGGATGAGATGGTTGAATGGTGCCACCAACTCGATGGACATGAGTAAACTCTGGGAGATGGTGAAGGACAGGGAAGCCTGACATGCTGCAGTCCATGGGGTCACAAAGAGTTGGACACAACTTAGTTACTGAACAACAATAGAGTGTTGACCCAGCTGAGAAGAATGTAGTGTTCTATGGCTCACTGACGGCAATGGTACTGCCTCCATATTCTGGTTCAAGTGTCAGAGTTGGGGGGCATGGTCCAAAAATAGGCGTGTAGGATTTTAGTTTAAGAGACCTATGAAGAGAGGCTGAAAGACATTATAAATGCTCAATCAATAATTATCTCCTGTGGGGCAGTTGCAAAAATTGGCTCAGTTAAGTTCAGTCACTCAGTCGTGTCTGATTCTTTGCAATCCCATGAATCTCAGCACACCAGGCCTCCCTGTCCATCACCATCTCCCGGAGTTCACTCAAAATCACATCCATCGAGTCGGTGATGCCATCCAGCCATCTCATCCTCTGTCGTTCCCTTCTCCTCCTGCCCCCAATCCCTCCCAGCATCAGAGTCTTTTCCAATGAGTCAACTCTTCGCATGAGGTGGCCAAAGTACTGGAGTTTCAGCTTTAACATTATTCCTTCCAAAGAACACCCAGGACTGATCTCCTCTAGAATGGACTGATTGGATCTCCTTGCAGTCCAAGGGACTCTGAAGAGTCTTCTCCAACATCACAGTTCAAAAACATCAATTTTTCGGCGCTCAGCTTTCTTCACAGTCCAACTCTCGCATCCATACATGACCACTGGAAAAACCATAGCCTTGGCTAGATGGAACTTTGTTGGCAAAGTAATGTCTCTGCTTTTGAATATGCTATCTAGGTTGGTCATAACTTTTCCTCCAAGGAGTAAGCGTCTTTTAATTTCATGGCGGCAGTCATCCTCTGCAGTGATTTTGTAGCCCCCAAAAATAAAGTCTGACACTGTTTCCACTGTTTCCCCATCTATTTGCCATGAAGTGGTGGAACCGGAAGCCATGATCTTCATTTTCTGAATGTTGAGCTTTAAGCCAACTTTTTCACGCTCCTCTTTGACTTTCATCAAGAGGCTTTTTAGTTCCTCTTCACTTTCTGCCATAAGGGTGGTGTCATCTGCATATCTGAGGTTACTGATATTTCTCCCAGCAATCTTGATTTCAGTTTGTGCTTCTTCCAGCCCAGCGTTTCTCATGATGTACTCTGCATATAATTTAAATAAGCAGGGTGACAATATACAACCTTGACCTACTCCTTTCCCTATTTGGAACCAATCTGTTGTTACATGTCCAGTTCTAACTGTTGCTTCCTGACCTGCATACAAATTTCTCAAGAGGCAGGTCAGGTGGTCTGGTATTCCCATCTCTTTCAGAAGTTTCCACAGTTTATTGTGATCAACACAGTCAAAATGTGGCAAGAGATTATGTGTACAAGCTCCCTCTGGGAACACTGTCATTCTCAAGCATGACAGAAGGGGAGTGGAAAGATGGCTCCTCTTGTAAAAGAAAAAGAAAATAGAGAAAAGAAAAAAGAAAATCAATTTTTAAAAAGATGGCATCTGAAGGTTTTAGTTAGCCAGAGGGCAAGTATAAAAATAGTGCCTGTGGCTACAGCATAAGGATGGCACCTATTTGGAAGGAAGGAGGAAAAAAATGGTGGTTTCTACCAGCTTTAGCAAGGGGGTAGGAGGGCAGGAAGTTGGAATCTGCCTGCTTCTATTACTGGAGAGTATCCCAGCAGGGCATTGCCGCTCAAACCAAGATGTTAAAATTAGCAAATGATTTTTTTTCCCCAAAAAAAGTCTGGATGCTTTTCAAAGGGCTGCTTCTGCACTAGATCCTTGAGCTGTGAAGTCCATAAGAATAGGCCTTTTTTTTTTTTTTTTTTTTTTTTTTTTTTTTTTTTAGAAACAGTTTATTTTCCATCAACCAAATTTCCATTTTGGTGGAAGTTTGTGGAAGTTCTACAAGTGTCTGGAAGAAGAGCTTACGACCACTCGGTGGTGGTTCCTACCCATTCCGTGGCCTGGGCGGTGGGGGCTGCAGACCAGTCTTCAGTGGAAGGCTGAGCACTCTTTTAAGAGTCATTGGTCAGTTCTCCACAGCCTTGCAGTTCTGGTAGATTGTAAGGCCCACTGGTCTTCAAAGCCAGATGCTTTGGGGGCTCATCTCTCATGTGTTGCTCCTAAAAGCTGGGGTATAAACCTTTTCTTAGGGAAAAGCTCTGGGTTTTTGAGTTTCCTCTCGATTATGGGTTGCTGCACTAGGGGTAGGATTTACAAAGAGATTGGGTCTCAGATATTCCTACTTGCTTATAGGTGGTTTCTCCCTCATTTGCCTGATGTAAAGGGTTAGTTACATACCAGATTTTACTGTTTTTCAGAGGAACTTCTCTGTATGTAGCTGTAGATTTGATGTATCTGTGGGAGGACATTGACTCAGGTTCACCTTATATCATTGTCCTGAATCAGAATCCATACAGATATATTAATCATGCTTCTTTCCCCTAATTGACAAAATGGGAAATAATCCAAACATTCATCAACATGAGAATATATAAGTAAATAAAACTATATTCGTGTAGTCATATACAGCAATGAAACTGGATGGACTATTGTTATAAGTAACAATATGAATAAATCTCAAACTTTATATTGAGCACAAGAGACCACAGAGTATATATTATATGGTTCCATTTACAGAAATTTAAAATATATATACATAATCTAAGGTGGTAGAAGTTAGAATAGGGTCTATTTCATGGTTACTTCTCTTATGTAAGAGAAGAGAACTTACTGGTTTCTGCAAAAATTCTTTTTCTTGATCTCTGTGTTTGTTACACTACTATGAACATATGTAACCTTTTAGCAAGCTGTACATTTAAGATCAGTGCACTTTGCTGTATGTTATACCTCAAAAAATTAAAAATAATATTTTTGCATACATTAGCAATAAATGATAAAAAACAAAGAAATTAAAAATACATAATTTAGAAAACTAAAATTATCCAATACCGTATCTATTGAAAAAATAAACAAGACATTTACATAGAAAACTATAATGGAATATTGAAAAAAATAACTAGAACTTAATAAAGGGATATGTGATGGCCTTGGGGGAGAAGTTTAATACTCTCAGGCTGGGCTGTAAACTGTCCTAAAATTAATCTATAAATAGATTAAAGACAATTGCAATGCCAATCCCAGCAGCTGTTTTTTGGGTGTGTATACGCATGTGTGCATGTGTGTTTGGCAGTTTACCAGCTGATTCCAAAAAAATGTTATGGAAATTTAAAGGACTAAAAATAGTCAAGATAGTTTTGAAGATGAAGTCAGAATACAATAATTGCTATTAAACCCTAAAATCAAAATGAGGTTTAATAAATATTTTTATTAAATAAATACTTTTATAAATAAGTACTTAGTAATGTGTGAGGAATCTCAATAACGCCAATGCCTTCTATTTGTGGCATTGTCATCCCACGGAACCCTAGAATACAGTGACGGTGTCTCTGTCTCAACTGCTGGGAGATGGAGAAAGATAGTGACAGAATCAAACATGATTTTTTTTTTTTAATGAGTCAGACATTTATATTGTAGGTATTATTTCATCTTACTTTATACTGGCCAAAAATACATCTAATGACCTCATCAAATTGTAAATGAGACTGCAAAGGCTAATCTATTTCAACTGTCTTAAGTAGAAGGAGAACACAAGGACTAGAAATCAAGAGCATTTGAGTTCATACCAATTGATGCTTTCATAATAAATTTTTTTTTTCTGAAAGAAATGTTGCTTTAGTTAGACTTCACATCTCTTCAGGTTTTATATCACCATCACAGTTTCTTAAGAATTTCAAAAGCCTGGTGCTTCAAAGTGGAATAGACTAGATTTGCTGATTTATTCGTTATTATGTAAAATTTCTAAGAACATTACTGTAGCCTGAACATTAGTTATGAAATTCAATTTCAGTGTGAGACTGAATTCTATTCTTTTATTGAGGTGGGGGTGGGGGTTGATTTTTGTGTCTATGTTTAAGGCATCAAGAGAAAGAAATCTTATGCAAAATTTGATGGAATACTAATAATACAAGCTGTGAAAAATGAAGCAAAGTCCCAAGGACAGAAGTTTCAGTGAAAGTGAGCCAAAATTTATTCCTCGTCTTTGGCAATTAAAATATTTTGCATATGAAAGCCTTTAGAATATTTGCTATCATTATTGTAAGCCTCAAATGCGTCAGCTTTCATTTTCTAAACTGTAGAAAGGAAACAAACAAATGAAACCAGCTCCAGTGTGTTTCATACAGATGTGTAGATGCTTAGACTATGTATTCCATTTTCCCAAACCAGATGCTTAGGGATATGCCATGGCTGGATGATTCTTATCAAGATGTGGTTTCACAGGCAGCCTGATTCTTTAAGAACTGAGCCATAAAGTAATGGACAGCCATGTGGTAATACACACAAAAAGCCACTGAAGAAAAATTTATGATAAAAAGATATCTTCTGATAGGTTTTACATTTTTAGTACTTAAAAAAAACATATACAGAAATATTATTTTACAAAGAAAAAAATGGGAAAAAAGGAAAACAAATCTTACTTAAATTAAAACTGAGCTTATGATATATGTATACTGGTACTAACTGCATTTTTTGATAATTCTTGGACCTTTTGAGTTGTGGAGTTTTCTTTTGTGTGAAAATATTAAATAATATTTGTGTTTAATTTGGGGAGGGGATAAGAAAAAAGATTCAGGGGATCCTTGCCCTGCAACAAACCAATGAAAAATGTCTTTAACAGGATAGTATAAAAATGCAGATATCAGAATTATGATAGAAATTACTATAGTCTATAAAGTTTAAATGACCCCCAAACCAACATTTTCTGTAGTGGCAGCATTACAAATTTTCCATGCTCATTAACTCATATGATGTTCTTTTTCTCAGTGATTTTAACATTTTTGTCAATTTGATAACAAAGGTAGTGTTTGTATAGTGTGTTTCAGGAAGAACCTATGTATTGAGTTACACTCTAGTTATAACTGCAAGTAGGTTTCTGCTATTACTTTGCAAATGTATCTCAACCATAACCAAATAATCTTTTCTTTTATAGATTTGTTAATATACATACTATTTATAAGGAAAAGGTATTCAACAAAGAATCTTTTAGTTCAACAAATGTTTATTTTTATATGATTGCATTAAGAAAAGTTGTATTAACATGTATTTATTAAATAGTCGATTACCTAACTGTAATCATTTTCCAGTAATCATTTAATATGACGATGAAAATGACTGAAAGTGAAAGTGAAAGCAGCTCAGTCATGTCCAACTATTTGCAACCCCATGGACTTTAGAGTCCTGGAATTCTCTAAGCCAGAAAACTGGAGTTGGTAGCCTTTCCCTTCTCCGGGGGATCTTACCAACCCAGGGACTGAACCCAGGTCTCCCACATTGAAGGTGGATTCTTTACCAGCTGAGCCACATGGGAAGCCCAAAGGACTGAAAACTTTATCTTAAATGAATTGAAAAATTGTAGAATTATAATTCATAATTTTAAATTCCCAGTGATATTTTTACTGTAAAGTGATTATAGAATTAGGAACAAAATGTCCATTAATGGTGAGTAGAATTAAATAATATATAATGAATTCATAATTTTATAAAGCAGAAATTTTTTAGAGATAAATTAAACATATAAATTGGTCCACAATATATTGAAAAGAATAAGTGAGCATATATTAATTTTTTTATATTCCCAGGAATTTTTTCTACCATCTTTTTCTAGGACTTGCATTTCCTTTTTTTTTTTTTTTTTTTGGTTCTAGAGGGGATGGCCAAGCATAATTTCCTTACATTCAGCAACAAATTTGGACATTTGACAAAGACTGAGGTGATTAAATTGCTTTCTTGGTATTAAAAAGTGAGAGTTAAGGGAATAGGGTCTTTTTTTTCTCTGTAGATAACGTCTGTTAAATGTGAGTCATTATGTAATCCACTATATAAAATCTCCTAAGATAGGGAGACATTGACATGAAACACAAAGTGATGCCGTGAGGGTACCTGAGACACTTGAGAATGGGGGCCATGCTTGTATCCTAGTTATCACAGGAGTAAAAAGCATGCAGTGATGAAGAAAAATACTTACTTGGTAGTGGGGGACAGCTCCCAAATGTAGATGGAGAAGAATATGGCTATGTGATTAGATGATGAAGTTTTATATAATATCTAAAATTTAAGCACCTGTATAAACTATGCTGTGTTTTTAGTCTGCAGTCGGGCCAACTCTCTTGTGATCCCATGGGCTGTAGCCCACCAGACTCCTCTATCCATAGGATTACCAAGACAAGAATATTTGAGTGCTCTGTCAATTCCTTCTTCAGGGGATCTTCCCAACCTAGGAATTGAATCCATGTCTCCTGCTTGGCAGGTGGGTTCTTTACCACTGAGCCCCTCATTTAAACTATATGCAAAAGAGCAAAGGCATTAAATACAATTTAATTAATTAGTTTTGATTCAGAAATATTTAGAAATAAAATTTGGAAATACAGTAAATTAATTATATGAAATGAAATTATTTACATATTCAGTAGAATCTTGCATTTTTATAAGATTTTTTTTTCTTTAGGTATTGTGACAGTGCCAAATACTTACATATCCATTTAAATAACTTTCAGACTGAAAGACTGTTAGTACTAGAAATTTTGCTTTTGTTTTCTGAGTTTGGGTTTTTGTTGATTTAAAGTTGTGTATTAAGGAATTTTGAGTTTTGCCAAGAAAATGCGCTCGTCATAGCAAACACGCTCTTCAACAACACAAGAGAAGACTCTACACATGGACATCACCAGATGGTCAACACCGAAATCAGATTGATTATATTTTTTGCAGCCAAAGATGGAGAAGCTCTATACAGTCAGCAAAAACAAGACCAGGAGTTGACTGTGGCTCAGACCATGAACCCCTTATTGCCACATTAAGACATATTGAAGAAAGTAGGGAAAACGACTAGACCATTCAGGTATGACCTAAATCAAATCCCTTATTTGTGGAACAAATAATAATATACAGTGGAATAATATACAGTGGAAGTGAGAAATAGATTTAAGGGCCTAGAACTGATAGAGTGCCGATGAACTATGGAATGAGGTTCGTGACATTGTACAGGAGACAGGGATCAAGACTATCCCCAAGAAAAAGAAATGCAAAAAAGCAAAATGGTTGTCTGGGGAGGCCTTACAAATAGCTGTGAAAAGAAGAGAAGCAAAAAGCAAAGGAGAAAAGGAAAGATATAAGCATCTGAATGCAGAGTTCCAAACAATAGCAAAAAAAGATAAGAAAGCCTTCTTCAGCAATCAATGCAAAGAAATAGAGAAAAACAACAGAATGGGAAAGACTAGAGATCTCCTCAAGAAAATTAGAGATACCAAGGGGACATTTCATGCAAAGATGGGTTTGATAAAGGACAGAAATGGTATGGACCTAACAGAAGCAGAAGATATTAAGAAGAGGTGGCAAGAATACACAGAAGAACTATACAAAAAAGACCTTCACAACCCAGATAATCACGATGGTGTGATCACTCACCTAGAGCCAGACATCCTGGAATGTGAAGTCAAGTGGGCCTTAGGAAGCATTCATTACGAACAAAGCTAGTGGAGGTGATGGCATTCCAGTTGAGCTATTTCAAATCCTGAAAGATGATGCTGTGAAAGTGCTGCACTCAATATGCCAGCAAATTTGGAAAACTCAGTAGTGGCCACAGGACTGGAAAAGGTCAGTTTTCATTCCAATCCCAAAGAAAGGCAATGCCAAAGAATGCTCAAACTACCGCACAATTGCACGCATCTCACATGCTAGTAAAGTAATGCTCAAAATTCTCCAAGCCAGGCTTCAGTAATATGTGAACCGTGATCTTCCTGATGTTCAAGCTGATTTTAGAAAAGGCAGAGGAGCCAGAGATCAAATTTCTAATATCCGCTGGATCATGGAGAAATCAAGAGAGTTCCGGAAAAACATCTATTTCTGCTTTATTGACTATGCCAAAGCCTTTGACTGTGTGGATCACAATAAACTGTGGGAAATTCTGAAAGAGATGGGAATACCAGACCACCTGACCTACCTCTTGAGAAATCTGTTTGCCTGTCAGGAAGCAACAGTTAGAACTGGAAATGGAACAACAGACTGGTTCCAAATAGGAAAAGGAGTATGTCAAGGCTGTATATTGTCACCCTGTTTATTTAACTTCTATGCAGAGTACATCATGAGAAAAGCTGGACTGGAAGAAGCACAAGCTGGAATCAAGATTGCTGGAAGAAATCTCAATAACCTCAGATATGCAGATGACACCACCCTTATGGCAGAAAGTGAAGAGGAACTCAAAAGCCTCTTGATGAAAGTGAAAGTGGAGAGTGAAAAAGTTGGCTTAAAGCTCAACATTCAGAAAATGAAGATCATGGCATCGGGTCCCATCACTTCATGGGAAATAGATGGGGAAACAGTGGAAACAGTGTCAGACTTTATTTTTCTGGGCTCCAAAATCACTGCAGATGGTGACTGCAGCCATGAAATGAAAAGACGCTTAGTCCTTGGAAGAAAAGTTATGACCAACCTAGATAGCATATTCAAAAGCAGAGACATTACTTTGCCAACACAGGTTCGTCTAGTCAAGGCTATGGTTTTTCCTGTGGTCATGTATGGATGTGAGAGTGGGACTGTGAAGAAGGCTGAACGCTTTTGAACTGTGGTGTTGGAGAAGACTCTTGAGAGTCCCTTGGACTGCAAGGAGATCCAGCCAGTCCATTCTGGAGGAGATCTGCCCTGGGATTTCTTTGGAAGGAATGATGCTAAAGCTGAAACTCCAGTACTTTGGCCACTTCATGCGAAGAGTTGACTCATTGGAAAGGACTCTGACGCTGGGAGGGATTGGGGGCAGGAGGAGAAGGGGATGACAGAGGATGAGATCGCTGGATGGCATCACTGACTCCATGGACGTGAGTGTCAGTGCACTCCGGGAGTTGGTGATGGACAGGGAGGCCTGGCGTGCTGCGATTCATGGGGTCTTGAGGAGTCGGACATGACTGAGTGACTGAACTTACTGAACTTATTAAGGAGTTTTTCAAACATTTACAAAAATAAATAAAATAGTGTGACATACCCCAGCTTTTCCTCATTTACATTCAACGATTATGACTCATTTTGTTCTGCATTTATCTTCTCAAACTCCCTCTTTTCAATAGCATTATTTTGAAACAAATAACAGAATATCCCCATAATTTATTTTGAACTTATTCACAGTCTCTACCTCCTGAAATAGCTATAAGCAATAATATGTCAGTAGCAATGAGCAAACCCAGCACCCACATATTGATTTTAAGTATTATTTTCCACCTAAAGGATCTAGGGCATCTTGAGGGAATTAGTTGAGTCCCTCAATTAATTAGTAGGACTGAGGCAAAGCTTAAAAATTAATTTTCCATAAATTGTTAAAGCAAAAACAATCTTAGAGAAAAACTTATGAAAACAGTCCCAGAGACTGCCACTGCCCAAATTCACAATATTAAAATAATGATAGCAGTAGTCTATACATCACTGAATAAAGTGAGAATCCATAATCCCTACTGATAATGTGTACATATATTAAAAGTAACAGCTCTTCATTATAGTAGGATGGCCACTCATTCATATAAAAAGATGAGGATAGAAAATCACTATTTACCTGTCATCATAGTAATAATTAATTAAGGAAATAAACATCAATGGATATCAAAAGTAGTAAGGAACAGAATATTTATACACAATTTAAACTTCTCCCCACAAATTACTTACTAAGTCATTTTAAGTGATCAAAACTGACATCACCAGTAGTAGTACCAATGAACATCATGTGCTTTTTCTTATGGTGCTGAGAATGACACAATATTATGTTGTATTCCTGCCAAAAATGTATAAGCTGAATCTAATCACAAGGAAACACCAGGAATACCCAAGTGGGGATGGAAATTCTACAAGATAAAGAAGTTAAGCAGCAACCGAGCCTTAGCATGGTGCTACCTAATACATTGGCTTGCAACACTTCCAAAGATTTTGCTGGTAAAAAACTGACTTTGAATGATTTTAGGAAGTTTATTTCTTACAGATGTAGTAACATATTGGGGCTTCCCTCATAGCTCATTTGGTAAAGAATCTGCTGCAATGTAGGAAACCCAGGTTCGATTCCTGAGTTGAGAAGATCCCCTGGAGAAGGGAGTGGCAACCCACTCCAGTAACATATTGGTGCTAGTTTCCTATGCCCTAGTTCCCAGGAGTCCAGTGTTACCTGCTCATATAGTAGAAATATGTTACAGAAGAAAGAAAAGTGAAAGTGAAGTCGCTGTTGTGTCTGACTCTTTGAGACCCCCATGGACTGTAGCCTACCAGACTCCTCCCTCCATGGGATTCTCCAGGCAAGAGTACTGGAGTGGGTTGCCATTTCCTTCTCCAGGGGATCTTCCCAAACCAGGGATTGAACCCAGGTCTCTCACATTCCAGGCAGAGGCTTTTTTTAACCTCTGAGCCACCAGGGAAGAAGAAGGACCCAGAAATTAGAAGACCCTTACTTACACAAAGGTTACTGGCAAATTTGGGCATCTGTCTTTCTGGAGAGAGAAAGACCCTGAGTTGTAAGCAAATCTCTCTAAGGAAGGGAAAGAGGTTTTCTTCTTACTCTCAGATATAACAGGTAAGGAGGATATCTCAATTTCCATTACTTGAGACTGTAAATACATCTCCTTCAGAGGGAGTCACTTCTCCATTTTTCTGGAGATGTCTGTTTATAAAAACATTCTTAAAAAGACAGTCATAAAGCAAATGGGCTATTAATGCCTAGATTTTAGAAAGCTATAGATTTATAGAGAATTGATTCTGATGATAAATTTGTTTGTTTTTTTAGTCAATAAGTCGTGTCTGACTCTTTGCAACTCCATGAACTGCAGCATGTCAGGGTCCTCTGTCCAAAGGATTTTCCAGGCAAGAATACTGGAGTGGGTTGCTATTTCCTAATTTAGGGGATCTTCCCAAACAAGGGGTCAAACCCTCATGTCTTACACTGGCGGGAAGATTCTGAGCCACCTGGGAAGCAAAACTAATACAGTTATGTAAAGTTTAAAAATAAAATAAAATTTAAAAAAAATAAATAAATAAAATAAAATTAAAAAAAAAAGAAACTAAAACCCTAAATTTTAAGCAAGATGAAAAAGAATATTGAATATATCAGAAAAACAACATAAAAAGTCATTAAATGATCATTGAAACTTGATTAATTAGGATTAATAGAGTAATCTTCCTAATTCTTCAAAATAAATATAATGCTTAACTTCAGAATTTTGAAAGAGGATATCATATACCTATGACAAGAACATGGGTGACCTATTTTTATGGATATCAACTAATTTAAGATCTTGGAAATTCAGAAGACTATTATTTGAAACAAATGAATGAACATACAAAGAACTTCACAGATGACACCCGGATATGTATAGGCTTAAAGTTGTTGCAAGAACTTCTCAAGTATGTCTTATACAGATTTCAAAAGAACTTAGCACAAGGAAAAGTGTATGTAAAAGTTTGATACTGTGAAAAATTTAAGTATCAATATTAAGGAGCTGAATTGGGAATTTCCAACTTGAATATAATAAGAGTTCCATTAGAGAAGAGAAAAGAGAATGAGAGAAAGCCAAGAGAGAGGCTAGTGGAATAATCATTAACAGGAAAATCACCCAAACTGAAAAAATGACATGCAAAAAATGAGCAGAAATGAGTAAAGGGCTCACATCTGGGGTTATAATAATAAAATTTCATAATATCAATAATAAATACAAAATAACAAAACATTTAAAGATAAAGGGAGGGATATAATTTGCAAAAAGAAACAAAATTCAAATGATTGCTAGCCACTGGGGACTGCAAGACAGGACGCAACATTTTCAAAATTCTCTTAAGGAACTGCATGCACACCAATATCAATTTTAATAATATAAAAGAACACTCTAAGACTAAAATATCTCATACCAAGATTTTTAAATGAAATTGCACTATAATTAGGCAACGATTAAGAGTTTGGGTCCAGAGTCAGGTGGTTTGGAATCCTATTTCAACTTCTTACTAAGATTAGCTTTGGTAGCTACAAATAATTTTGCCTCAGTTTTCTTCATATAACTGGGTAAATAATTATAATCACTCCATATGACTCTCATGAGTACTTAATGAGTGTGTAAACATGAAGTGAGTAGAATGTTATGAACTATTATGTTTCATAACAATTACCTGTAGTAAAGATTTCATTTATTTTAGTATATCAATTCCCAAAGATAGATCTGTCTTACAGAGGAGGATATCAGTTTTTCATCTTTCTTTCAAAATATATCAGTTATATTTGAGAGATCAGAAATTGATGTAAAATGTTCCTGTTATATAATATATATAATCTGTATTCAAGTTGAATTCCCAAAACCATTCAGTAGGGGAAAGAATAGTACTTAATTAAATAGGGGTAAAGTGAAGTGACAAGTAATGTTTTGCAGCCACCAAAATGGTAAACTGTTGATGATTTATGATATTTTTTAAAACGGAAATTGCATATATGAAATTCTTTGCAATGTGGCATATGTATTAAAACCTAATATAATTTGTTTTTGGATCTTGTTAGTGGTTATGCTGTTTTCTTCTTGTGTCATACAAATTCCAAATTCTCAGTAATTTTGTGAGCAAATACACACAAACACATACACACATACATATATAAATTCTAAGAAACATATCTCTCCTACCTACCAGTGTCTAAGTAATAAAATAATAGGCTTATCTGTGGGCCAGTGACAGAGGCATGCTTCTAAAGCATTTAAATTTTCCTGTACAATTTTTAAAAAGAATTTTATATGGTGTTGTATTGGGCAACTGTATCTTTATATACAAAGTGAAGCAAAGCAAAGTGAAGTCTCTCAGTTGTGTCCAACTCTTTGCGACCCCGTGGACTGTAGCCTACCAGGCTCCTCAATCCACGGAATTCTCCAGGCAAGAATACTGGAGTGGGTTGCCATTTCTTTCTCCAGGGGATCTTCCGGACCCAGGGATTGAACCTGGGTCTCCCTCATTACAGGCAGACGCTTTACTGTCTGAGCCATCAGGGAAGCCCAATAAGGGAAGTGTTAAAATCTTTAAAGTGCTGGGAATTAATTAAGTTGATAATAAATCATAATTATAAACATACAACTAGTGTATTTGCAAATTATAAACGGCTAGTATATGAAAATTAGTATTAGAAGTCAAAGGGAAATTTTAATTTTGTTTTTGTACAAAATGAATGTCAGATATTTGCAATATATGTTCCAGATAAACTCAAACCATTTTGCGCAGTCATTAACTCATATCCCTTGAAACAAACTTGACTTTTCTTTTAAGTGGATATGTTGCTTAAATGAATGGGATTATTTGTCAAATATCAATCTCTGTAAAGGATGAACTCAGAAAAGATGAATCAATTTTTTTTTAATGAGGATTCACTAAAATTCAAATTATCTTTTTAAAAATAAATCCATTTCTATTACTTGGCTCACTTTTCTGAGCACCTTTTTGGGCATATGGGAATTAATGATGGTGGTGTTGACATTTCTGTTTTTGTGGTTAACATAAATGATTTATATATTTTTGACTCTAAAAGAAGCATGACTTTGTTCAAATTTGCAATAAAAAAAAAATATCTACTAGAAGAATAATAGTGGAAAAAGAAAAACCTCAGAAGAGGCATGTGCTTCCCTAAGACTCACAAATAGTCTTTATGTCATTATCCATTTATTAAATTGGCCTATAAGTACATTCTCAAAGTTCAGATGAATGATCTGCTTGTAGTATTAATCCCCCCTGAATATGTTTAGACCAAAGCTTTATGACCTCTATTTATTATGGCAGACAATGCTACCAGAAAATATCCGCTTTTAAAATCTTATTACTGTCAAATTCTTTATCTAGGCCAGTGACTTGACATTCTCGCATGAGTGAGCATTAAAGCTTTTGCCTTTTTAACCTCATGATCCTGGAGCATAAATCATTTATAACAGATTCAATTCTTTGTGTCTTTTCAGTGTTGTTGGAGTCTTATCTTTCTTTCTGGTCTATGTTTTCAATTTAATTTCAAGCACTTCTTTCTCTCCCTCTGTGTGTCTCCGTCTCATCGTCCCTCTTTTCCATTTCTTTTCTTCATTTATTTATACAAATAAGGATATTGGCCTTTGTGGTGAAATAAATTGTGTGCAATATTTTTATTTCTTTGGTATATATTTCAATTTAAAAAGTTACATATTGAGTGAGCATTCATGTTTTTTTATATCACAACATTCTTGTTATCATAGGAAAAATGAAAGAAAGCCTTTGTTGTGTTTCTGGTGCCATAAAAAAATTCATGCATTTAAGGAAATAAAGATCCCTACACTTGAGAAAGTAGACAACCTTACACAAACAAAGCTATAAAACAGAGATGAACCATAGAGTTTTTTCAAATGAGTGGCTATTTCTTATTTTTTTTTTATTTTTTTAAATTTTATTTTATTTTTAAACTTTACATAACTGTATTAGTTTTGCCAAATATCAAAACGAATCCGCCACAGGTATACATGTGTTCCCCACCCTGAACCCTCCTCCCTCCTCCCTCCCCATTCCATCCCTCTGTGGCTATTTCTTAAGTAGAACACAGACACATCCAGTTTGGCCTTCTTGTAAAAAAATAGTTTTTGCCAAGAAAATGACTGTATTTGGATGACATAAATATAATCAATAGAAAGTACTCATATTCAGAGATCCTACATTTTCTTTCTTTCTATAATATAAACATGTACTAAAATGTACTACACTAAAAGTGTAGATTAAGGGAAATAAAATAATGTACACTATTATACTTTATTATTCTACATTATTATGTCTATATTATATATCATCAAGCTCTGTCCTGCTTTCTCATAACATAGTAAAAATGAACTTACTCTCTATTCAACTAATATGTGATTCAGATTATTCAAAATAGTAACTATCTCACTTTTCCAGATAGAATCACTTTTTTCTCATTTCAATTGTTTTCCATTACAGTCTATTGTAGACAGAGATATATTCTTTCTTTACATTACCTTTCCATCTTGTCCACTATTATCATGTTGTTTCTTGTCCAGAGATCCATTTTTACAGTGCTTTTCTTGCAGACAGGCTCAGCAGCTGTACAGTATTTAACAAATATAAGAGTTTCAGACAATAATTTTCATGAGGTTATTACAGGATATATGTTCTCCAGTTTTATTTTAAGGTTGCACTAGGGTTGTAGGGGGGAGTGGTAAAGCAACTGAAACACTGTCAAATATTTTTCAAAGGATCTGTAGAAAATTCTTCTCTTTTTATATTCAGATGTGAATAAAACTATTTAAAGAAATGTATAGTTTCATATAATCATTTCTCTGAATAGTTTCATGCTGGATAATAAATACTACACATTTCATCAATATTGTGGATGTTTGACCATAGCCAGTAGTGAAAAACATGATTTTTAAGAAGCAAACAACTTCTAAGTGGTCATCTCAAATTATTTTGATCTTACAAATACAAGATAAATAGAATTTAATACTATTCAAAACTAGAAATTGCAATTAGCTATACTGATGAATTCAGAATCTGTCTTTCTAAGGCCAAATAATATTCTTATGCCTATAAGTTAGATACATTTTATTTTTATTTTATTAAATTCAATATAATGCCATTAATATATTTATTACCTCATCACCTAATACTTAATGAAGATTCACTAATGAGTAACATGTTATTCAGATATTTTGGCAAGTAACAAGATGACTACCACAACTTTCAAGGCATTGTTGTTATTGTTCAGTCACTAAGTTGTGTCCAACTCTCTGTTATCACAGGGACTGTAGCATGCCAGGCCTCCCTGATCTCTCTCCTGGAGCTTGCCAAGTTCATGTCCATTAAGTCAGTGATGCTATCCAACCATGACATCCTCTGCCATCCTCTTCTTTTCCCTTCAATTGTTACCAGCATCAGAGTCTTTTCCAGCAAGCTGGCTGTTCACATCAGGGACAGTTCACAAAGTATTGGAACTTCAGCTTCAGCATCAGTCCTTCCAATGAATATTCAGGGTTGATTTCTTTTAGGATTGACTGGTTTGATCTCCATGCTGTTCAAGTGACTCTCAAAAGTCTTATCCAGCACCTCAATTTTTGTGGGCTATGGACCTATGTATAATAGAAGGAGGTATTGAGTCGGCAGTGTTGGTACAATTTCAATAGGCCAAGTTTTGACATATAACTGGTATTGAGTCACATCCAGTTATTTCAATGTTCTCTTAACTTTGAGTAATAATTCCTTTTTGGGTCATGTTTGTGTTTATTCCTAATATCATCTCCCTTTCCATCCTTTCCTCCCTCCCTCTCTTTTTTTCTTTCTTACACACATACATATACACACACATGCACATTGGTCTTGAAAGAAAACTATCATATTTGTTAATCTATGTTTTTCTGATACCAAATTTGGATTTTGTTGACTCTTAATGCTGTTTTTTCCTCATGTGCAGTTAATGTATATACAGACCCTTTACTTCTGGTTAGGATAACTCTGAGATATTTCCTATACTTTTACCCAGAACTCACCAATAGATTAGGTCCAGTTACCCTCAGTGGTAACTGGATTGATAAGAAACCCTTTACTGACTTCCTTCTTTCCCTTGTCTCACTTGCCGAAAACACTGTCTATGTTCCCTGAAGTAACTATCCAAGGCGTGCGCACTTAAATTCTATCTCATTCTCTGCTTCTGGGAGATCACAAACCAAAAGACACATCACTTTCCAATGTCACAATAGTGGTAACAGGTAGTAAATGATAAGTTTGCAGAGAGTAAAACCTAAGCCAAGCTCAAACAAAAAGGCTTCCATCAGAGTATCGGGGATTGAAACAGCATCACATATTAGGGCTTCCTGAAAAATCTAAAAGAAAATGGTGCCATGTCTAGAAAGTCTTTGAGGAAAATACTATCTGTTATTTAATTCAGTGTTGAACTAAAGTATCAATTAAATGGTAGGGCCATATGCAAATATTTTGCCACATGCAAACTGTAAATGTGTTATTCCCTATATATTATTTTTCATGAAACTGCTGTAGAAAATTACAGGAAGTCATGAGATTCAGAAAAGAGATCTAAAAGATGAAATTGATAGACTGCCTTAATTATTAAGTAAATAATTAACAGTATTTTGTTAATATAATCCAAAATTATAGTTTAAAATATAACTACAACATATGTTGCTATATTATGTTACTGCTTATGTGTAACAATTCAAGAAAAGTGCTTTGCTTTTTTATCAATGATCTATACAATCCATGGAATTCTCCAGGCCAGAATACTGGAGTGGGTAGCCTTCCCCCTTTCCAGAATATCTTCCCAACCCAGGAATCAAACCCAAGTCTCCTGCATTGCTGGTGGATTCTTTACCAGCTGAGCCACAAGGAAGCCCAGGAATACTGGAGTAGGTAGCCTATCCCTTCTTCAGCAGATATTCCCAACCCAGGAATTGAACCAGGGTCTTCTGCATTGCAGGAGGATTCTTTACCAACTGAGCTATCAGGGAAGCCTGGTCAATAATACAAAATAAATAATAATTTTATGAAGCTATATTTTGAACTTATTAATACACTAAGCAAATTTTGTTAGTTTATTTTGTTTTCTTATTTTGTTGCATCAATTTTTAAAAATTTATACACATTTCTATTACTGCAAAACCCCTAGTATTTTAAGACATAGTAAATCCAAGTTATAAATGTTTGTTTTGTTTGGAAGTTGTCCTTTTCTTGTATTAAATATATACAAAACTAATACAGTGTTTCAGGTTTAAAAATAAAATAAAATTTTTTTAAAAAAATAGCAGCATACTTTACTCAAGGGGGGAAAAAAAAAAGCAAAACATACAAGACTGAAAACTTTAGGAATATCCACTAAAAGCATTCATTTGATCATTAAAATCTAATTAATTACATATATGGTAACTATCTATAAAAAGTCAGATCTGTATTATGCACTGGGAATACAAAATTGAGGAAGATATAGTCTTTACCCTTAAGAATTTCTGAAATTGAAGAGACAGTCACATAAAGCTTTGACTAATCTAATATAATCAGTGCTAGATACCTATCTACAAGATTGTCATACAAAGCCATAGAAGACTGCTTATTCTTTACCAACTGAGCTATCAGAGAAGCCCAGAAGGCTGCTTAACTCTCCTTTAAAGAAGAATTTTATTTTATTTATTTATTTTTTTTATTAGTAAAAGTCACAAATACGAAAAGATTTATTGTAAAGAAGAATTTTAGAACAGTCTTATGGACTCTATGGGAGAGGGAGAGGGTGGGAAGATTTGGGAGAATGACATTAAAACATGTATAATATCATGTATGAAATGAGTCGCCAGTCCAGGTTCGATGCACGATACTGGATGCTTGGGGCTGGTGCACTAGGACGACCCAGAGGGATGGTATGGGGAGGGAGGAGGGAGGAGGGTTCAGGATGGGGAACACATGTATACCTGTGGTGGATTCATTTCAATATTTGGCAAAACCAATACAATATTGTAAAGTTTAAAGATAAAATTAAAAAAAATAAATATGCTAATGGAAAAAAAAAAGAAGAAGAATTGATGATGATTTCAAAGAGGAGGCAATGCTTGATTTAGTATGTGGGCAAAGACTTTGCAGGCTATTAGAGAAGTTACAGGATGGCAAACCCACAGATTTCATGGTGCCACTATTCTCTTCTCAGTTCCCCCTGGTAGATGTTTCTTGGCTCTTCTCATTAGAAAACAGCCTGCACATAAGTATTCACTGAATTGTTTGTCTTAGACTAAATAATGGCACACCATCATGAAAGTCAATATTGGATTCAAAGTTCTTCAATTTATTCTCTAAGCCTGTAGGGAAGGTAAATGTGCACAATGATTATAGAGGATGCCCCATGTTACTGTACAGCTTAACAGTGAAAATTATGAGTCATGAACTACAAGTCATAAATTTGAAGGTGTTATATAAGGGAGAGACAGGAACAGAATTGCATTTTATAAACATAATTTTGGCAGCAATTTGGATATTGAATTGGAGTGGGGAAAAATTGGAAGGAAGGAGATATGTTAAAAATAATCTAGTGGAAGATGATGTGAACTGACCTGTTAGTGGTTCTGGTGGAAACATTTCACAGATACAGATTGATAGACTTGGTGATTGGCATAGAGGGCCTTAGATATGTTGCAGTAGCAGACTGGACTTCTAAAACCAAGGACCAAGGACAGAATCTTGACTTTGATATTTATCAACTATAGAGTTTGTACAATATTTGTAATATTTTCCAACCTAAGTTTCTTCCTTCTTAAAAGTTAAATAATGTATTTTACTTCACAAATTTACTCTAGAAATTTAATAAGTAAAACAGTGTCTGGCATGGAACAGACATTCAATAATAGGTTGGTACAGCAATAAATGAGCAGTAAAGAGGGAAGTGGGCTTCTCTAGTGGTTCAGTTGGTAAAAGGACCCATCTGCCAAGGTAGGAGACACAAGAGATGCAGGTTTGACTCCTGGGTCAGGAAGATCCACTGGAATAAGAAATGACAACCCACTCCAGTTTTCTTGCCTGGGAAATTCCATGGACAGAGGAGCCTGGGTAAGCTATAGTTCATGAGTTTCAGAGTCAGACATGACTGAGCACGCATGCATGCATGCACAAACACACAGAGAGAAAGAGGTAAGTATCTCTGAAGTTTGAAATCATTAGAGATACAGCCACTATGGAGAACAGTATGGAAATTTCTTAAGAGGCTAGGGATAAATCTCCATATGGACCCAGCCATCCCACTGATGGGCATATACCTTGAGAAAATCATAATTCGAAATGACACATGAACCCCAGGGTTCATGGCAGCACTACTTATTTACACAATAGCTAGGACATGGAAGCAACCTAGATGTCCATGAATGGATAAAGAAGTTGTGGTACATGTATAAAATGGAATATTACTCAGCCATATAAATGAACAAAATTGGGTCATTTTAGTGATGTTGATGAATTTAGAGTCTGTCATAAAGAATGAAGTAAGTCAGAAAGAGAAAAACAAATATATAATGCATAGATATGGAATCTAGAAAAATTGTACTGATGAATCAATTTGCAGGACAGGAAGAGAGATGCAGACATAGGGAATAGATGTGTGGACATAGCTTGGGGAGGAGAAGGTGGAATGAACTGAGATAGTAGCCTTGACATCTGTATGCCACCATGAGTAAAATAGGTAGCTAGGAGGTAGCTGTTGTATAACACAGAGATCTTAGCTCAGTGTTCTATGATGACCCAGAAGGGTGGGATGGAGGGGGAGCAGTGGGAGGGAGACTTAAGAGGGAGGGGATGTTTGCTTACTTATAGCTGATTCACATGTTTGTACAGCAGAAACTAACATGAAATTGTAAAGCAATTGTCCTCCAGTTTAAAAAATATATTAGATTTATTCCTGCTTATTTGTTATTTTCCCACTTACTGTCATAACACAAATGGCTTTTCATGTACCTCTTCTTACATAAACACATATAGAATACATAGAGATCAGTTCCAGAAATACTGCCTCCCAGTCTATACTACAATGGTACTCCACTCCAGTACTCTTGCCTGGAAAATCCCATGGATGGAGGAGCCTAGTAGGCTGCAGTTCATGGAGTCGCTAAGAGTCGGACACGACTGAGCGACTTCACTTTCACTCTTTCACTTTCATGCATTGGAGAAGGAAATGGCAACCCACTCCAATGTTCTTGCCTGGAGAATCCCAGGGACTGGGGAGCCTGGTGGGCTGCTGTCTCTGGGGTTGCACAGAGTCGGACACGACTAAGTGACTTAGCAGCAGTAGTCTATACTACATGTACGTGTTTCTTTGTGCTTCATAAAGAAGATGTCTTTTCTTTAGGACTTGGCTTCATTTTTGCCCACTTTTTTTTTTTGGATTAAATTGTTGATTACATGGATTTTATATTTGTGTCTCTCAGGAGCTGGACCTGATTTCTGAAATATGGATAGGAGATTATCCATTTGGAAATCTCACTTCATAAAATGATCTTTTCTTTACATGTAGCCAAAACAAATGAGTGGGAAATTAAGGAGTAGCCTCAACTTTTTTCTCATAGAGCTTGGTTGAGAAATTTGAATACAGAACTCTGAATTCAGTCTGCTTTTGATAAGTACTGTTAAATATCTTACAATAGCGTTTCTGTTTTAACTCTCATATACAATTAAGAGGAAGATGAAGGAAGAAGAAATTAGTCAGTACTAGGGTAAAGAGAAGAGGAAAAACAGAACAGCCAAACTTTTACTCTTGATATTAAGGTATATTCTTGAAAAAGGCAGTATTATACAGGAACCACTGTTATGGTGAAAACTGACCTTTTCCAGTCCTGTGGCCACTTCTGAGTTTTCCAAATTTGCTGGTACATGGAGTGCAGCACTTTAACAGCATCATCCTTTAGGATTTGAAATAGCTCAGCTGGAATTCCATCATCCCCACTAGCTTTTCTCATAGTGATGCATCCTAAGGCCCACTTGACTTTGCATTCCAGGATGTCTGGCTCTAGGTGGGTGATCATACCATCGTGGTTATCTGGGTCATGAAGATCTTTTTTTCTATAGCTCTTCTGTGTATCCTTCCACTTCTTCTTAATATCTTCTGCTTCTGTTAGGTCCATACCATTTCTGTCCTTTATTGTGCCCATCTTTGCATGAATCGTTCTCTTGGTATATCTACTTTTCTTGAAGAGATCTAGTCTTTCCCATTCTATTGTTTTCCTCTATTTCTTTGCATTGTTCACTTAGGAAGGCTTTCTTATCTCTCCTTGCTATTCTTTGGAAATCTGCATTCAGATGGATATATCTTTTCTTCTTTGCCTTTCATGTCTCTTCTTTTCTCAGGTCTTTGTAAGGCCTCCTCAGACAACCATTTTGCCTCCTCAGACAAGCAAATGCCATTAGCATTTCTTTTTCTTGGGGATAGTTTTGGTCACTGCCTTCTGTACAATGTTACGAACCTTCATCCCTAGTTCTTCAACACTCTATCAGATCTAATCCCTTGAATCTATTTGTCACTTCCACTGTATAATAGTAAGAGATTTGATTTAGGTCATACCTGAATCCCCTAGTGGTTTTCCCTTCTTTCTTCAATTTTGATCTAAATTTTGCAATAAGAGTTTCATGATCTGAGCTAGTCAGCTTCCGGTCTTGTTTTTACTGACTGTGTAGAGCTTCTCCATCTTCAGCTCCAAAGAATATATTCAATCAGTCAGAACCACTAACCAAATACCAATGTTATTTCTGATAAAAGAAATTTCTTATTTAAAAAAAGAGAAAAAAAAAACTATGACAAATATAATGGATTCCAAATGAATCGTAACACATTATGTTAACATACACAGTCACACAACATCCATATTTTCAGAAGCATTTTGAGTAAGCATAGTGGTTATACATGCTTTCTGCCCCTCTCCTATATTTGGCAGCTTTTTCATATAAAATATCTCCTTTACTTTCAGTTTCAAGAAAATATGCTTTAAATAAATGCTTTATCTTGACTTTTTTTTTTTTTGCAAATAATGGTTCAATATATGTTTATTTCAGATCAAATTTCTTTTAAAGTTTATATCCCCAGCATTTATTTTAATTGAAAATTCCTTCAAACCTACCAAAACTATTCATTGATTCACTATTAAAAATGATGTAATGCTTAATGTATCCAATCATTTGGATTTTCTTTGTTCCTTTATAAATCAAACATGTAAGCAGAATGAATAAACCAGCAGTCAGTTGGTAGATTCATGGCAATGAAAGGGGTGTAGAACATTTGTTTAGCTTGATAGGTACAAATATTTCTCTAGTGATGATTTATATAAATGCCCAAGGTGTATTAATTTTCCTGAGAGGAAAAAAAATTGCAGAAACCATAAAGTGGAAGGGAAAGTGTGTGCTATTAGAATGTCTGATATTATATATAAGTTATAACATGAATATTTCAGTGTGACTTTGATAGTCCTACAACTGTAGTTTCTCAAAAAGAAAGCCTAGAATAGTCTCTGTGATTATTTAAATACAAGTCCAACCCAAGGTTGTAATACATTATTTTTACAGTTTTCTGGTATTTGAGAATTTAAGTGGAAATATTTCTGAGACTATCACATTTCTAAAACAGCAATATAAATCTGACAAAGATCTATGATATGGGGAGAAAACATACAATCAAGTCTCCTTGATCAAGTTCAATGAGGAACAAAATTATACTTTCAATACAAAGACCCCTGAAAGGAAATTAAAGAAGAGAAGGAGAGTGAAACAAGAGAGCAAAGAAGGAAAATGCAAGAAAATTTATTAAGTTGGATACTCTAGAGGCCACTGGTGCTGATTTCCTTTCAGCCTCCCAGGTGTCTCAGTGGTAAAGAATCTGCTTGCCCATACAGGGGACACAGCAGACATAGGTTGGATCAGGAAGTTCCCCTGGAGTAGGAAATGCAAGCCCACTCCCATATTTTTGCCTGGGAAAACCCCATGGACAAAGGAGCCTGGCAGTCCATGGGTTCTCAAATAGTCAGACATACCTGAGCACACACATGCATGCTGATTTCCTTTAGGTGATTAAAAGGAGTCTTATAATGCATTTCAGAATATTCTGCTCTGAAGGACAAACGTAGAGGCTTTAATCCCTTATCTTCAATTCCTTAAAAGTCAACTGTGGCCCCAAGGACCTTAAATCTTCAATACTTCTGTATTGTGCATGATGTGTGTGCTAAGTCACTTCAGTCCTGTTGGAATCTTTGCAACCTTATGGACCATAGTCCGCCAGGCTCCTCTGTCCATGGGATTCTCCAGGCAAGAATACTGCAATGGGTTTCCATTTCCTCCTCTAGGGGATCTTCCCGATCCTGGGAAGGAAACTTTGTCTCCTGTGGCTCTTGCATTGCAGGCAGATTCTTTATCGATGAGCCACCAGGGAAGCCCCCAGAATAGATATGATGTGTGCTAAGTTCCAAATAGGAAAAGGAGTATGTCAAGGCTGTATGTTGTCACCCTGCTTATTTAACTCATATGCAGAGTACATCATGAGAAATGCTGGGCTGGAAGAAGCACAAGCTGGAATCAAGATTGCTGGGAGAAATATCAATAACCTCAGATATGCAGATGACACCACCCTTATGGCAGAAAGTGAAGAAGAACTAAAGAGCCTCTTGATGAAATCGAAAGAGGAGAGTGAAAAAGTTGGCTTAAAGCTCAACATTCAGAAAACAAAGATCATGGCATCCAGTCCTATCACTTCATGGCAAATAGATGGGGAAACAGTGAAAACAGTGGCTGACTTTATTTTTCTGGGCTCCAAAATCACTGCAGATGGTGACTTCAGCCATGAAATAAAAAGATGCTTACTCCTTGGAAGGAAAGTTATGCTCAACCTAGATAGTATATTAAAAAGCAGAGACATTACTTTGCCAACAAAGGTCCGTCTAGTCAAGGCTATGGCTTTTCCAGTATTCATGTATGTGAGAGAGTTGTATGGATGTGAGAGTTGGACCATAAAGAAAGCTGAGTGCTGATGAATTGATGCTTTTGAACTGTGGTGTTAGAGAAGACTATTGAGAGTCCCTTGGGCTGCAAAGAGATCCAGCTAGTCCATCCTAAAGGAGATCGGTCCTGGGTGTTCATTGGAAGGACTGATCCTGAAGCTGAAACTCCAATACTTTGGCCACCTCAAGCGAAGAGGTGACTCGTTTGAAAAGACCCTGGTGCTGGGAAAGGTTGAAAGCGAGAGGACAAGGGGACAGCAGAGGATGGTCCATCCTCTCAATGATCATGCACTCAATGGACACGAGTTTGAGCAAATTCTGGGAGATGGTGATGGACTCAAGGGCCTGGTGTGCTGTAGTCCATGGGGTCACAAAGAGTCAGATATGACTGAGCGATGGAGCTGAACTGACAAGTCGCTTCAGTCATGTCTGACTCTTTGCAACCCTATGGACTGAGAGTAATCTATGATTTGTGTGTGGCTTTAACAGTTTGGAGTAGGGGGGATTAAGTATGATGCTTTGTTCACTCTCCCCTCACTCCTTTCTTCACCCTCCTCTCTGGTATGGAACAGAGAAAAGAACAAGGAAAAGGCCATTTAATTAAACAGTGTTGTGATCTCCTCTGTGGTTGACCCATGTCTCCAGCTAAGTGTGGACACAAAATGACCAGTTATTGTACAAGCCCCCTAGAAATTGGTCTTCCCTTGTGATATCTGGCAACCACTTTTAGCTGACAATCCACACCCATCACTATGCCCACAATAGCTTTGCACAACTCCACACACTCATACTAATTTTCTTTGTACAAGGTGCATGTCCTTGATCTCATCTACTCTTTTCAGTAAGTTCTTTTTTTTTTTTTTTTTTTTTTTTTTTTTTTCAGTAAGTTCTTGAACTCTAGGAATGATCATTTTTATCACTTGGACCTTGAGATGTGCTAGGATCAGTGGTGGCAATTCTGCCCCTTTTCTATGTGTAAGTTTTCCATTGTATCTCTTGCCAAGATTTAAAAGTTCAGCAAAATGAATGCTGTCATGCTTCCCAAATTACTTTCAAGAAAAGGGATTATTCCTGCAGCTCTGAGAGTGTTGCTAGAAAATGACCCCTAGTCCTCAGTTTTCTTACAAATTTTAGGTTAAATTCCTAGGTTTAACCTAATGGGCTAAATTAGCCCATTTAACTTAAACGGGCTAGGTTAAATGCCTAGCCCACAGTTGTGACTTTTCCACTGAAGAGCCATCAACTCCAGAACTCTCTAAAGAGCAGACTGAGTCCTTCATCTTAACTTCATTGTATCATAACTCAACTTCTATCTCAACTCATCCTTAGTTCCTTGACCTCACTTTCACAGGTGTTGGTCTCAAGTGTGCTCCCTTATATGTATCCTTCTACCTTATAGGTATCCTTCCATATATGAACCTTGACCTGAGGAAGATGGCAAAGACTCCCCCACTCTTAAGGGAAGGGAATAACTTCTATTTAGAGCACTGTACTTCCCCGAAATAAATAAACCTCTCTCTGGGGTGGTTTAAGGGCTGGTGTATTCAGTACCAGTTCTGTATGTCTTAAGAAGTTTTACATAGTGGAGGCTGTTTCTTATCTCTAGTATTATACTGAACATAGAAGTGGGGAGTCATGTGCTCTTTTGGCTTCAGATTGTGGTTAGCCCCAGTAACTAGACAATAGGAAAACTCCTCTCAACGTCTGATTACATTTGACTTTTTTCTCTTTTTATGAGTGCACCAACTCTAAGATGCAAGTTTAAATTTTATCTGTTTTTCTTCAAGACAACAAAAACAACAACAAAAACTAATTACAATTAAGAAACTGCAGTAGCTAATTAAGATCTGCGTATTGATCTAATCATGGTGATTTAGTTGCTAGGTCCTGTCTGACTTTTGTGACCCCATGGACTGTAGCCTGCCAGGCTCCTGTGTACATAGGATTTTTCTGGCAAGAATACTGGAGTGGGTTACCATTTCCTTCTCCAGGGAAGCTTTCTGACCCAGGGATTGAACCCAGGTCTCCTTCAATACAGATAGATTCTTTACTGACTGAGCTACCAGGTAAGCCTTATCTAATGCATGCCCATTCCATTTAAGCATTTATATATTTAAAAACACCCATTAGCAACACAAATGAATGTCTTAACTTTCACTAAGTATAAAGATTAAATCAATTGCTTATATTTTTCTTCAATGCACAAATGAAAATATACTACTTAACTTCTTTCAGACTATTATTATAATATATTACTACTCTTTTGCTTGTATATTTAATATTACCCTGCTTTGTCTTCATTTACCCTCCAGTCACTAAGTTGAAGATTCTGACCTAGAGCATACTAATTACTTTGCTTATTAGCTTCACATTATATCAGTAATGGGGTGATAGCCAGCATAATCACTATGACTTGAAAAATTATGCTTTGCTTTATTATCAAGAAATCTGAAATATTCTCAGTTTTTTTTACAACTCTTCCAAAATTGTTAAACAAAATTTTCATGTTTAACTCTTGAGAAAAAGATTTAAAAATACTTTCATTTTGAAATGACCTTTGAATATTAGAATAAAATCTATATAGAATAATAAAAGTAACACAACTGAAGTCTTGATGACATCTTTTATTTTTTCAACTCCATAAGTGTACTTTGTGTGGATTAATGCTTTCTCATTTAATAATTTTTGTATTAAATTGAGTCATTTTTTAGGTTTTTATATATCCAGTTTATTTTAGATGATAACTTAAAATTCTTTCATCTTAAATAGCATATACAGTACAATGTGACACTAATCTACTTAGAGGAAAAAGAAATAGTCACTCAGTCATGTCCTTGTGACCCCATAGACTGCCAGGTTTCTTCAGTTCATGGAATTCTCCAAACAAGAATACTGGAGTGGGTAGCCACTCCCTTCTACAGGGGATCTTCCTGACCCAGGAATCAAACCTGAGTCTCTTGCACTGCAAGTAGATTCTTTACCATCTGAGCCACCAGGGAAGGTACTATCAATTGCCTTCTAGAATTAGTTTCATCCTATGGCTAGTTTTATGTCCATCAAAAAACTGCATATTCCTAATCTGTGTGCTTGCTTACTTGAAGGGAATGAGATACAGGCTAGAAGTAACCAGTCTTGTTTTCCTAGAAACACCAATATATTCCTGTGTTTTTTGGAGATGGTGAATCATTAATAACAGGAAGAGATTTCTTGAAAACAAGAAATCAACTACCTATACTCTGTAAAGTTCTTAAGTTTATTAGTTTCTTAAAGAAGAAGTTGAAATAAACTCAGGAATTTTATTTTTCTAAATAAGTGTTATGGCTGAATCTCACTGGGAAGAGTTATCATTTTTGTATATTAGAACAGGTTTTCATGCATTCTTGCAGTGACCTATTCATCCATTCAGTTTGTTCTGTTTAATATAATGAGTATGCTGGGTAGCAAATCTGACAGGTGCAACAGAATTAGTCAAGTGAGGGGCAAGGTAGATGAGGATCTTAGATGAAAGAAACAAAATAATCCATATATATGAATGAATAAAATGGGCAAGATTAATTAATTGATTAATTATAAAAACTTAATTCCATTTTCTTTCTGTCCAAGGCAATTTTAGCTGTTGGAGATACAGCAGAATACAGAATAAAATAAGATCCTTGTGCACATGGAGTTTCCATTCTGATTTGGGATTGGGAGAAACCATATAAATAAATAAAATATAGATGTGTTTGACTCAATGGACGTGAGTCTGGGAGAACTCCAGGAGTTGGTGATGGACAGGGAGGCCTGGCGTGCTGCCATTCATGGGGTCGCAAAGAGTCAGACACGATTAAGCGACTGAACTGAACTGAACTGAACTGAACTAGGTAGTTAGAACAGGAAAAGGAGTCCAGAATGGTACTGGCTAAAAGACAAAGAAGGGAAAAGTGCACAAAAATAGAACAAAGGAAGGTCAAAGGACCTGAGTGAGAAAGAACCTCAGGTGAAGCAAACAGCCCTCCTTGGCTAGCCCAATTTACATAAGGCAGGCCCGGGGGCGGGGGGTGGGGGTGGGGAAACATATAAAAAGAGGAGCCAGAGATGAGCTTTCTCTTCTCTTCTCTTCACTTCTTTTGGGTCAGCCTACGTCGAGGATGTATTTTCCTTTGCTTACCAAATAAAACTGAACTGTAACAGAGCTGTAACACTGGTCTATCCATCACTTCAAATTTTTTGCTGCGCCAAGACAGAACTGAGGAAATTACACACTTCCCAGACAGATATATAAATGTATATTGCTGAAGAAGCACATGGAAATATGGGGAAAGGACAGGGAATGCTGGAGCAAAACTTGGGGAGAGAAGTTGCTATTTTAAAATAAGGTCATTTAGTAAAGTCTGAGTAAGAAACAATTACTGAACAAACCACTTCAAAGGTTAGTAGCTTAAAATGAGAGTTGGGTAAAACCAGGTAGTTTTACAGGTAAAGACCTCATTCGCTGATATTGGCTAGATCCAGTCATGCATCTACACTCACATGGTGGGTTGGCTTGACTGCTTGATTGAGGATGGACTCTCTCACGTATCTGGAATTTTTCAGGCTATTGACTGGGGTTACATAAATGGCTCGACCTTGGGTGTATTACTTGGAAACCTAACTCAGGACTGTTCACTTGCCAGATTGGAAGAGTTTCAAAGGTATGAGAAAATGTATGCAAAGCCTCCTGAAATGCAAGCTTGGAGCTGACACATAATTCTCACTGCATTTTGTTGGTTTAGGCAAGTCACAAGTCCAGCTCAGATTTATGGGGTGGAGAAATAGACTCCTCTACCTATTGGAAAACCTGAAAAAACTATTGCTACCTGGTATGGATACAATCAGGGAAGAACTCATAGCAATTTTTCTTTTCTTTTCTTTCTTTTTTTTTTGTCAGTCTATCTACCACTATGAGATTAAAGCAAACTCTAGAAGGATTAAGAGTACAAAATGATCTAAAACTTCTGTCTAATAAATGAAAAAGGTAAGCTCAGTTTGTCATTAATTTCCAAGGGGAATCCAATATATTCTTCAAATCAGATAGAAGTGAAGTGAAGTAAACATCACTAGTTTCTGGCTCTTTGCAACCCCATGGACTATACCATCTCTGGAATTCTCCAGGACAGAATACTGGGGTGGGTAGCTGTTCCCTTCTCCAGGAGATCTTCTCAATTCAGGGATTGAACCCAGGTCTCCTACATTGCAGTCCAATTCTTTACCAGCTGAGCCACAAGGGAAGCCCTTCAAATCAGATATGGAAAGAATTATTATGAAAAATAGGTCTTAGGCAACAGACTGAACAGTTTCAAAGTGAAATGAAAGGGGATGCTTATAGAGCTTTGTTACATACTCTATACATTCAGTGCATTCCTACCATAAGTCAAGAATTCCACCATGTGACAGGAATATAGAGATAAGCAGAATAGTGTTCTCTTCTAGTAGAAAATTTTATTTACCTAATCCCCATAGATTGTCAGGACTCATTCACACGGTTCACATGGATCTAGTGGTCCATGTGGATCTCTTTTGTCTCTCTTTCAAATCCTTGTATCAATATAATTTAAATATAATGAAAGAGACAAACAAACAAACCATAAAATATGCTAAGTGGCCTGCTATGAGAAATATAATACACATAAACACAGGCAGCTAATTTAATGAGGAAGTTTAAGAAAAATATCCAGGAGAAAGTGATAAATCCTGAGGACAAGTAAATGTTGGCCATGCAGAGCTTAGAGACAGGTACTCAGTGTGCTCTAGGAACTAAAAATAACCTCTTATGATCAGAGGTCTTGGAGACACAGAGGATGTGGAAAGAATGTTAGTGGTCTCACACTTCTTTGTTTTTCTTTAAATTGATGCTACCCATTTATAGGCTATTGTGGTCTTAGGCCTCAAACTTGAGTAAATACAACCATAATGGACATTTTGCTTCAGGATGTCATTATGCCTTATATTAGCTTTAGCAGTCACTGGCTACAGAAAAATTAGAAAATAATAGGCTTGGGGGAACAGGCAAATGGCTACCATGGAAACCTTGGTAAACACAGTCGTAGGAGCCTCACCGTGTGGGCTGCAACAGTAGACCTTAAACTATGTGCATTTTCTTAAAATTTCAAATGAGAGAGAGACAGGGTTAACCTTAAGAGAGACTTTTGGATCCAGGGAAATCACACTGAAATGAAAGTATTTTAATAATACTATTTCCTGTTTGCACTGTGATGCTCAGCCAGCTTAGGAAGCTACATCTTTAAAAATTCAAAAACAGCTGAGTTACATGTGATCTATGGCAAAATAAGGATATTCTGGCAGTAAACTGTTAGTTCGAAATATAAGTAAGTTGTACTAGATTAGCAGTAAAATTTCACTCCTATTAATGTTTCAAATTTCTTTGGGGTTGATTAAGATAGCCTTATCTATATGATGAAAAGTTGACTCTGGATTTGGGAATTTTAGAAGCCATGATTATGAGTTTTCATATAAGAGCTTCATATACAGAATGGTAGATAATTTTTAATAGAAATAAAAGCCTATTTCATTTTTTAAAATGTATCTCATTTTCATAAATTTTGTTAGAGGAACACAATAATTAAATTCCTAGATTACAGCAAATCCAAAGGCGAAGAAGGACAATGTATAGTTCTGTGTCTTGAATAATGTCTGTGGGGATTATATCTATTTAGAAAATCAAAGAGTAACTAAAGTTTCTTGGGAAAAATACTTTAGTGTTAAATATCAGAAATAACCATTAGAGAAAGGAAGAATTTTCCTTTGCAGAGGATTTAAATCTTAGACAAAGTAGAGAGCTATGAATGAGAAAGTGAGATCTCCAGGGCATGGTAGATGAGTGTAAAAAGGAAATGGATATGCACATGGGGCTACATTCTCAGAGATGATGATAGAAAAGTGGAGTGTTTGGTTGTTACTAGATCAGAATTAGTGTGTTCATCTAACACATAAAATGAAGCAAAATATCAGAGAGTAGAATGCAGTGACTGTTCTGGAGGCAGCCAAGATTCTAATTCTCTTAAAGTGGGACAAAGAGATTTTTTTTTTCTCAAAGAGCAGTTCAGTAAAAATCTCTAAGTAGGCCAATAGAGCTAAATGGTTAATAATTGTGTGATCATCAGCCAATAAATAGCAATGTCAGCCAAAGGAAGTGGGTGTTGATTCCTCAAGGAACTATTTCTAAGTGAGAAGAATGGAGTTTACACAGTGATTCCAAAATCTCAGGGAAATTTACTGTTTGAGGCATAGATCAAAATGTTTCACTTTAATTCTTGATACTCATAGCAATCCTATGAGATATACTATAATGCTGTTTTACAGGGCAATTTAGTAAGTTTCTCAAGTTCACACTGCTTATAAAATGTCAGACCTGAAAGTCAAATCAAGTCATTCTGGCACTGGAACATATAGTCCTACTTCACATTCTAGAGAGGGATCTTGAGCAGAAGTCTGCAGAACACTAATGGAAATGATTGGAAGTGGAAAGGACATGTTGTGACTTCTGATATATGCTGAAGACGTAGCACTAAAATCAATTCTTGCAAATGCAAAGGGCAAGTATTTTGTGCTCAAAATATGTAGTCTTCCAGTACTCAAATTTAACAAGGAACTCTTGATTAAATTCTTAGGTTTAAGTATTGTATAAATAGCATGTTTCTTGGGTTAACTCCTCTACATTTTTTTCTATGTCAAATTTTTCATGAGAGTTATGAATAAAGCAATAAGCTTGCCTTATGTAGAAGGAGCCAGCAGAATTGTAAGCCTGCTCATTAAGGCAGTTCTAAGAGTTTTAGAAACCAAAGAAAGGGTAGTTACATTGAAATGTTATTATGAAAACTAAGTCTCTTACTCTACATACTTATTGAAAGGATCATCTCATGTCTTAATGTAGGTGGCATGCCTGGATATTTAAAGGCCCAAATCAATTTTTTTTCCAAGAAAAGACTTTTCATCTGCAAAACTAACAAAATTAAAATGGACTCTTAAATTTCACCATATAGAGATTATATTAACTCAATATTTATAAGGGTTATAGCAATGAAACCTACCATGATCTGTCCATTTCTAAGCAATGTTGTATTTTTCTTGCTTGTGCCTGTATGAACTTAAACCGCATTTGTTTTAAAAGTGACCTGAAACTTAATGCCAAATAAACATGCTTTCCATTCCTCATAATACACATTCTAACCTATCATGCCTGTCAAACTAGTTGGCAGGTGCTATATAAATATTCAGATACATAAGGTCTATGAATATTTATGTGCTAAAGTTGCATTTAATTTTACATATCTTATAAATAAATAGGAAAAGACCTGCAAAAGGGAACAATTTAGTCATGTCAGGTTCTCTATAAATAAATTCATCCTTTGTGTGTGATATGGATTCCACATTAATTCATAAAAGAATGCTGAGCATTTTTATCATGGAAGATTACATAATTAAATTATTTTTTAAATAATCTGAATCTAACAGTTAAACTTGGTTACCTGAGCAGAAATGGATGCTTAAAAATTTATCTCCTTGAACTAAGAGATTATTACTTGCATCTGTGAAAATAATTAGACAAATTAAATTGTTGGCTTTTCTTTCCATTTATATGTAAAACTAAGCATTACATAAAATTAAATGCCAGTTCAAAGGGATGGAATTGTGTGGGAATAGCATTTATGATCAAAAAGCTTAAATCATCATTCCTGTGTTCTCTATTCCCACATAAATTGACATCAGGATATATTTGCAGCTCATCTGGGCAGATGTTGATGATGAAGCCCAGTTCACTAATGGGATCTCTGTGTGAGATAATGAACATTGCTCAAAAGCTAATAACATGCTTTCTTAATAAGAAAATTTGACTTCATTTTTGTCAAGGGCTTGGCACAGTATTTAAAGACTTTAGGTTTCTAACTTAAAAGATTAATTTGATTTCAATAACCTGGGAGCCCCTATTTTTATTATTATGTCAAAATATCAAACGGAAAACCCTCAAAGTTACTCTTCAGTCCTTACACAAGGGTGTCTATTTCTAATGAAGACTCATATGAGCCATAAGGAATCACCTTCCTCTATGCCCTACAATTCAGTCTTCAGTCAGATTTCAGTCTCAACTTAATTCAAACTACCTACATTATGTGCCCTGGATGGAGCTTCTGGAAAAAGAATAATAGAAAAAGACAGGGCAAATCTTTTGTTAAGTCACAAGATTTAAACATATATCACTTGTACAGGGACGTTTCTTTCTATAACTTCCTTCATATCCTTAGTGTCTTATAGCAACTAATCTATAAATAAGTCTACAAGAAAGTGTTTCATCTCTCTGTATTAAGCTTTAACAGATTTTCAAATATTATACCTAATTTTGTGTGTGTGTGTGTGTGTGTGTGTGCATGTGTGTGTGTGTGCTGTTTGATTGTTACATGGAAACATCAGTTCAGTTCAGTTCAATTGCTCAGTCGTGTCCCACTCTTTGCGACCCCATGAATCGCAGCACGCCAGGCCTCCCTGTCGATCACCAACTCTGGAGTTCATGCAAACTCATGTCCATTGAGTTGATGATGCCATCCAGCCATCTCATCCTCTGTCATCCCCTTCTCCTCTTGCCCCCAATCCCTCCCAGGATCAGAGTCTTTTCCAATGAGTCAACTCTTCGCATGAGGTGGCAAAGTACTGGAGTTTCAGATTTAGTATCATTCCTTCCAAACAACACCCAGGACTGATCTCCTTCAGAATGGACTGATAGGATCTCCTTGCAGTCCAAGGGATTCTCAAGAGTCTTCTCCAACACCACAGTTCAAAAGCATCAATTCTTCGGTGCTCAGCTTTCTTCACAGTCCAACTCTCACATCCGTACATGACCACAGGAAAAACCATAGCCTTGACTAGACAGACCTTTGTTGGCAAAGTAATGTCTCTGCTTTTTAATATGTTATCTAGGTTGAGCATAACTTTCCTTCCAAGGAGTAAGTGTCTTTTAATTTCATGGCTGCAATCACCATCTGCAGTGATTTTGGAGCCCAGAAAAATAAAGTCAGCCACTGTTTCCACTGTTTCCCCATCTATTTGCCATGAAGTGATGGGACCAGATGCCATGATCTTAGTTTTCAGAATGTTGAGCTTTAAGCCAACTTTTTCACTCTTCTCTTTCACTTTCATCAAGAGGCTCTTTAGTTCCTCTTCACTTTCTGCCATAAGGGTGGTGTCATCTGCATATCTGAGGTTATTGATATTTCTCCCGGCAATCTTGATTCCAGCTTGTGCTTCTTCCAGCCCAGCATTTCTCATGATGTACTGTGCATATAAGTTAAATAAGTGGGGTGACAATATACAGCCTTGACTCCTTTTCCTACTTGGAACCAGTCGGTTGTTCCATGTCCAGTTCTAACTGTTGCTTCCTGACCTGCATATAGGTTTCTCAAGAGGCAGGTCAGGTGGTCTGGTATTCCCATCTCTTTCAGAATTTTCCACAATTTATTGTGATCCACACAGTTAAAGCCTTTGGCATAGTTAATAAAGCAGAAATAGATGTTTTTCTGGAACTCTCTTGCTTTTTCGATGATCCAGTGGATGTTGGCAATTTGATCTCTTGTTCCTCTGCCTTTTCTAAAACATGGAAACATAGTTATAGTTATAAGCATCTATTAGAAAATGATATTCTGGCTCAGTTGTGACCAACTCTTTGTGACCCCATGGACTATACAGTTCATGGAATTCTCCAGGCCAGAATACTGGAGTGGGTAGCCTTTCCCTTTGCCAGGGGATCTTCCCAACCCAAGGATTGAACCCAGGTCTCCTGCACTAGGTATCCCACATTGCAGGTGGATTCTTTACCAGCTGAGCTACAAGGGAAGCCCAAGAATACTGGAATGGGTAGCCTATCCCTTCTCCAGTAGATCTTCCCAACCCAGAAATCAAACCAGGGTCTCCTGCATTGCATGCAGATTCTTTACCAACTGAGCTATCAGGCAAGAACTTTTAAATATGCAGAAGCAATTTCCAATTCCAATGTTTTAAGAGAATGACCCCTAAAGGCTTCTCTGATGGCTCAGAGGGTAAAGAATTGCCTACCAATGCAGGAGACACAGGAGACATGAGTTCTGTCTCTGGATCAGGAAGATCCCCTGGAGAAGGGAATGGCAACCCACTCCAGTCTTGTCTGGAGAATTCCATGAACAGAGAAGCCTGGTGGGCTATAGTCTATAGGGTCACAAAGAGTTGGACACAACTGAGAGACTAACACTTTCAGTTTTCAAGAGAATACCTTCCAATTTTGGTGAAAATCACACTAACACTGGAGATCATGAGTCAGTTTTCAGCACCTATGAACTGCCTAAATGTAACCCTTTTGGAACTTCAATTTTTATTTTTCTAGAAAAATGATCTATAGACATCAATAACCTTTTCAATGGATATATGGACCACAACAAATTAAAAAACACTGAGATGATATTTATAACTACATGAGCATATTGGAAAAACTAATTTAAGATTTATTGGTATAATTTTCATACTCAAGCCAGCATAGTTTTGTAGAGTTCAATCAACAGAAATTTATTTCATATTAACTCAGGAGATAGGGGGCTTCCCAGGTGGCACTAGTGGTAAAGAACCTGCCTGCCAATGCAGGAGACATAAGAGACGCATGTGTGATCCTTGGGTTGGGAAGATCCCTTGAAGGATGGCATGGCAACCCGCTCCAGTATTCTTGCCTGGAGAATCCCATGGACAGAGGAGACTGGAGGGCTACAATCCATAGGGTCACAAGGAGTCGGACATGACTGAATCAACTTAGCAATAGCAGCAGGATATAGGGCTTTTTTACCAAACAAGTAGAATGCCTGCTCAAAACATTTTAACTTGATTATACAACAATTCATAATAGAAAGTGAGAAAGCCAGTTTTATTGTCATTGTTGCTGAACTGTTATAATAGAAAACCATTTTATGAAAGGTGATGAAGTGGTCTAGTTAAAGATGTGATATATTATATCCCCTAGCTAGTTCCAGCATTGCTTCCAAAGGAAACTACAATTCTGAGTATGAAATAACTAGCTTAAATTGAATTTTCTGAAGAATTAGTCTGTTTATTGGAAACTGTTTATTTTCCATGACTTAAATGGTGTTCTTATGGACAATAAACCACAGAATGGGAACCACCTTCCTGAAATGTTTAACAGGGTCACTGAAACGGTGTTAAGAGATAAATGCATTAACTTAAAATGCTTCGTTTAGTCCTTGAGGAATCCTCAACTTATTTTAAAAGTGCACGTTTCACTTTAGAGTTTAGAATTATACTAGCATTGTTTGGTAGATCTTTCTGAAATGCTTTATTGCCCATAGTATTTACTTTCATTTTAGCAGTAGGAAAGTCAGGACTTGCCTTTAAACATGCTTGAGTCATAAAGTCATGTCCTATTCAGTCTGGCTCATCAGGTCATATCAAAATTAGTATTTACTCTTGATCAAAATGTTACATATTTATAAAAAATACAAAGTTGTTTAAAATGCATGTATGGTTCATGCTTGAAATGTATCTTAATTTTTTTTTAAATACTTTTTGCCAGGTATGGGATATTTTGAGTTTATCAGGGTGATAGATTAGTATATACAGTAATGTTTCAACTGTGTTCTTGGAGTTCTTACAATACAATTTAAAATGTCTCATGTAGAAACAATATTCCAAGATAAACAAAATTTGAGAAAAATGAGGATAAACAAAATTAAATGGATGTCTTTTTTCAGAGCCTTTAAGGTTATTTCATATATTATATATAACATATAAGGACTTCCCTGGTGACTCACTGGTAAAGAATCCACCTGGTAGTTCAGGAGACTAGGGTTTGATCCCTACGTTGGGAAGATCCCCTGGAGAAGGAAATGGCAAACCATTCTAATATTCTTGCCTGGAAAATCCCGTGGACAGAGGAGCCCGGAGGGCTACAGTTATGTGGTTACAAGAGGCAGACATGACTTAGTGACTAAAACAAAATAGCATAACATATATAATACATGGTCTATATCTACTACATATTATATACACTCATATACAGTGTTGTATATACGCTTAGGCAGGAACTTCTAACAATGCAGAAACAATTTCCACTTCTTGATGTTTTTAGAGAATAGCCTCAAATTCTCTAACTAACACTTGATGTCTTGAGCATAGTTTTTTAATATTTATGACTCCTAAACTAAATGTATTTTTTGTGTGTGTGTTGGTTCAGTTCAGTCGCTCAGTCATGTCCAACTCTTTGTGACCCCATGAATCGCAGCATGCCAGGCCTCCCTGTCCATCACCAACTCCTGGAGTCCACCCAAACCCATGTCTGCTGAGTCAGTGATGCCATCCAACCATCTCATCTGTCGTCCCCTTTTTATCCTGCCCTCAATCTTTCCAAGCATCAGGATCTTTTCAAATAAGTCAGCTCTTTGCATCAGGTGGCCAAAGTATTGGAGTTTCAGCTTCAACATCAGTCCTTACAGTTAACACCCAGGACCGATCTCCTTTAGGATGGACTGGTTGGATCTCCTTGCAGTCCAAGGGACTCTCAAGAGTCTTCTCCAACACCACACTTCAAAAACATCAATTCTTCTGAATTCAGCTGTCTTTATAGCCCAACTCTCATATCCATAAATGACCACTGGAAAAACCATAGCTTTGACTAAACGGATCTTTGTTGGCAAAGTAATGTCTCTGCTTTTTAATATGCTGTCTAGGTTGGGCATAACTTTCCTTCCAAGGAGTAAGCATCTTTTAATTTCATGGCTGCAATCACCATCTGTAGTGATTTTGGAGCCCAGAAAAATAAAGTCAGCCACTGTTTCCACTGTTTCCCCATCTACTTGCCATGAAGTGATGGGACCAGATGCCATGATTTTAGTTTTCAGAATGTTGAGCTTTAAGCCAACTTTTTCACTCTTCTCTTTCACTTTCATCAAGAGGCTCTTTAGTTCTTCTTCACTTTCTGCCATAAGAGTGGTGTCATCTGCATATCTGAGATTACTGATATTTCTCCCAGCCATCTTGATTCCAGCTTGTGCTTCCTCCAGCCCAGCGTTTCTCATGATGTACTGTGTGTGTGTGTGTGTGTGTGTGTGTGTGTGTGTGTGGAAGGGGATAATTCAATATTGATTTTTCTGGGAAAATTTGAGAAACTTCAACTTTCTATTAAGGTATCTTTTTTTCCATAGATTGTTTATTAGCATTTATTGGAACCAGGTGCTCTTTGGAGCTTATTTGTGAACCCTAACTTGTACCTTCAAAGATATTTTTGATGCTTGTTCTTATTGTTGCTATATACAGGAAGTGATTACTTAGAAACATGAGAATGGACATCAAACAGTTGCTGTAACCCAGTATCACCTCATATTTTACATGCTGAGAGATACAGTTATAAAATAATTAGGAGGAACAAAACTTGGTTTACTTTAGGAAAGCCTGCGGCTGCTACTGCTAAGTCATTTCAGTCATGTCCGACTCTGTGAGACCCCATAGATGGCAGCCCACCAGGCTTCCCCGTCCCTGGGATTCTCCAGGCAAGAACACTGGAGTGGGTTGTCATTTCCTTCTCCAAGGAAAGCCTAGTTGAAAAGAAATTTCAAAATTACAGTTATTTCATGAGACAATTATTAAAGTGAAAATCATCATATGGGTAGGTAAGAAGGAATGTCTTTTGATATTAAAATTATCATTGACCAAAGTTATGAATCATAATTGGACTACACAATAATATTATTTTAGAGTCCAAAAGTAACCAAAAAGTAAACTGAAGAGTCAATGGAAACTATCAAAGAATTAACGAAGTCTGTTTAGGTAAAAAGAAGATGAGAAACAAATGTATATTTTGTATATGTATGTATGTTAGATACTTACTCTTGTCTAACTCTTCTCCTTTATCCATGGAATTCTCCAGGCAAGAATACTGGAGTGGGATTTCCATTCCCTTCTCCAATATTGTGTATAAATGTGCCTTTTAGTTATCATTTTAAGAAATACAGCATGATAGCTTATAATTAAATATATAGTGACAATGAAGCTCATTCTTTTGGATCAAAATTATTATTGTGTTGAACAGTAGGTGTGGTAGAAGAGAGGTAAACATATAATTAGCCTAAGTAAATTTTTAATGGATAACTACCCATGCACATTAATAAACAATATCTCTTCTCACCTTCAGAGGTGGAGAAGAACTAGGTAAGATTAATAATAGTTTCAAAATGATATACACATTACTCTGTTAGGAGTTTTAATTATATTCTGGAAATTAAAACTTAGTTATTAATTACATAAAATAAATCATTTAAATAAATAGTTTAACATCTAGAAAATAAGATCTGAGATTTCCCTGTTAGTCTTCACTAAGACCATGGACTAAGATACTGTATTTTTGTGATAGATTGGATTGCTGCTTCAGATTTGGTATATAATTCAGATTGAGCTCAACCACCAACAATAATAAAAGTCATTGAGATTTCAATGTTGAATTAAATTGATTTGAGAATTTGAGATGGTAGCTTATCTTCACACAATGCAGCATCCTTGAACCAAATTCAAGCAATGAAAATGCATCAGTATGTTCTTAGGGAACATAAAAGCACGCATTTAAAGGGAATAAGACAGGTAAAGATGACCTGAAAATGCAGACTTGTAGACTTGAAAATGTAGATTAAAAATGTAGACTTATTTTTTAAAACTAGTGAAATCTATTCTTGAATTCATACTATTCACTGTAGAAATAACTAAAACCATATTTTGTCAAATCTATGTTATACTTCCATGAGTCTTAAATATGATAAAATAGTTTTTTTGGGCCAAACAAACTAGATTATAATAGAGGAAGCATTCATGACACTTTCAAGTACCTACACTTACATTTAATAAGCTGCCATGGATACACTAGAGTTTTTTAAACTTCAGGTTTCATATCATACTGAATATTGGAATATTTGTTAAAAAGTTTAAAAGTTCATATAAAATATTTAAAATTACTTAAGAATAAATTATTTATAATAATATGAGAGGTATGATATAGATAAAATTATTAAAATAATATATTATTTAAACTCTGCTACTTGGTTCCTCAGACATCTCAATGATACATTTCTCATGCCTGATCTGTTTTTTTTTTTTTAAGGAAATGCATTGCTAAAGTTAATTATTTAACAAACTAGACTTAAACTAAATACCAAGTTGCAGAGTATAAATATTGTTATATTTAAATTACATTTATTACTTTATTAATACCATAAACATTATGAGACCATGAAATGGAGTCACTTAAGTTGAAAATAAGATAAATTGGGTTTCCCTTTGAGTTAACTCATAAAATAATCTGTGATAAAACCATCCCATCTTGGAAGAGAAAGAGTAACTAAAGTGGGAAAAAATTGATACTAACATGTACAAATAATATGTTGATCAAAAAGGGGCATTCAATTCCAATATACCTTCAGTTCAGTTTCAGTTCAGTTCAGTTGCTCAGTCGTGTCTGACTCTTTGCGACCCCATGAATCGCAGCATGCCAGGCCTCCCTGTCCATCACCAACTCCTGGAGTTCACTCAGGCTCACGTCCATCGAGTCAGTGATGCCATCCAGTGATCTCATCCTCTGTCGTCCCCTTCTCCTCCTGCTCCCAATCCCTCCCAGCATCAGAGTCTTTTCCAATGAGTCAACTCTTCGCATGAGGTGGCCATAGTCCTGGAGTTTCAGCTTTAGCATCATTCCTTCCAAAGAAATCCCAGGGCTGATCTCCTTCAGAATGGACTGGTTGGATCTCCTTGCAGTCCAAGGGACTCTCAAGAGTCTTCTCCAACACCACAGTTCAAAAGCATCAATTCTTTGGCACTCAGCTTTCTTCACAGTCCAACTCTCACATCCATACATGACCACAGGAAAAACCATAGCCTTGACTAGACAGACCTTTGTTGGCAAAGTAATGTCTCTGCTTTTGAGTATGCTATCTAGGTTGGTCATAACTTTTCTTCCAAGGAGTAAGAGTCTTTTAATTTCATGGCTGCAGTCACCATCTGCAATGATTTTGGAGCCCCCCAAAAATAAAGTCTGGCACTGTTTCCACTGTTTCCCCATCTATTTCCCATGAACTGATGGGACCGGATGCCATGATCTTTGTTTCTGAATGTTGAGCTTTAAACCAACTTTTTCACTCTCCTCTTTCACTTTCATCAAGAGGCTTTTTAGTTCCTCTTCACTTTCTGCCATAGGGTGGTGTCATCTGCATATCTGAAGTTATTGATATTTCTCCCGGTAATCTTGATTCCAGCTTGTGTTTCTTCCAGTCCAGCGTTTCTCATGATGTACTCTGCATAGAAGTTAAATAAGCAGTGTGACAATATATAGCCTTGACGTACTCTTTTTCGTATTTGGTGCAGACAAATAGTTTGATTCAACTTAAACAAGGTACCTATAATAGTCAAATTCATAGGGTCAGAAAGTATACTGTTAGATGCCTGGGGCCAGGGGAGGGAATGAGGAGGAGAATGAGGGCTTAGTGTTTAATGGGGACATAGTTTTAGTTTACGAAAGTGAAAGATTTGGGAGACGGATGATGGTGAGAGTTGCACAACAGTGTGAATTTACTTAGAGCCACTGAACTGTACAGTTAAATATGGGTAAGATAGTATGTTTCAGAACTTATGGTTGCCAGAGGATGACGGGAAGGGGTAGTTAGGGAATTTGGGATGGACACATACATACTAATATATCTAAAATGGATAACCAGCAAGGACCTATTGTATAGCACATGGAACTTTGCTCAATGTTATTTAGCAGTCTGGATGGGAGGGGAGTTTGGGGAAGAACAGATACATGTACATGTTTTTCTGAGTCTATATTCTGCTGTTCACCTGAAAATATCGAACAGTGTTAATTGGTTATACCCCAATACAAACTAAAATTTTTCAAAAAATATATGTTTTATATCACAATGAAAACATTAAAAATGTTCCTTCATAAACATAAATATAAGAAATAGAAAAACAAAATTCATCGAGGACATTTCAATGCTGCTTCTTTAACTGGGATATGAGTTATAAAAGCAAAGTTACTTAAATAGCATGGAGGAAATAATTTTGCTTAAAGTACTTAGCAATGAGTATACATTCTCTTTAATTCTCTTTATAGAGTGACTTCACTGTCCTTACTCTATTGACACACCTTTTACTCTTTATCCTTTCTGCTTACATTGGCAGATATACTATTTCAGTTTCCTTACAGTTTCTTATAACTTCAAAGTAATGCTTTTATTCCCATTCCCATTTAAAATCCTGAGAAAGGAATCTGACTAATTCATCATTCAGGACACAGTGTGGTCAGAGATGGTTGGCCAGCCTGGAGGTCAGTGGTTTGGGATCAAATGCTTACTATTAGTCCAAAATATCTGAGGCCAGTGGTAGAAACAGAGACATAACAACTTGGTAACAGGAGTTGCCAAGGCATGTATCCTTAAAACTTACAAAGGCATATAGACAAAGATCAACCTTTCCACTTCAGTTTCCATTCAAGCTCTGTCCAGGGAAGAGTGTTCTGTAGCCAAAAATCCTGTCTGTCTGCATGGAAAGGCAAGAACAATTCATGTGTATTGGAACTCTGACTCAGTCCTCTCTAATCTTACGCCATCAAGCCTGTGAATTTTAAAACTGGTTCTTTTCACTTATACTCCATTCTTTCCCTGCAAACTTCTGATTATAATGTGTGTCCCATGTAGATTATCTACTGGAAGGAAATATATTGAAAAGTGATGTGCTGGGCTGATTTAGTAGGCATATATGTCTATCTATAAATTACTAAATAGATATGCTAAAAAAAGAATACATTTTCTTATAATGTTTGTGGTTTTGCATCAATATTAGCATGCCCTGTCAACTTTGAGACACTCATAAATTCAAGTCTCTAAGCCTGCAAAATTGAGTGCCAGATACTGCAGTGAGACAAACATATGAAAGCAAATGCCAATTGGAAAGAACTCTTGACAGCCAGTTAGCAAGCTGACCTTCCCTAGCTGACTGACTTTTTCTTACATGTTTATCAATCATTTTTTCATGGTTCATTTTTATCAATGTAATTATACAGAATACACATACACTCTCCTGTGTGCATGCACACACACGCACATGTACATATGCATTTAAAAAACGCTTACTTTAAGGATTTGTTGTTCATTGCAGAAATTAAATTTCAGAAAAATTCTTTACTTCATAGCAATTTTGTGAAAATAGATTTATATCAATAAAGGAATAAGTTCAGTTTCTAGATCATTCGTTATCACTTGCTATAAAAATGCAATCAAGCAGGCTTAAGTTTCTTTATGATGATGTTTTGATATCATTCACAAGACCATTCTTCTTAATATATCTGACACTCTTATATTTATTATGACATTGGAAACTTTCTGGTCTAAAACTGGTTTATTTGTCCTTTTTTTTGTGTAAAGGTGTTAAAACAGAAAAAGTAATTAGAATTCCAATGTTACACATATTGCTTAATTTATACTCTTAATATTAGTTTGATTCAAATAAAATTGTCAATATCAAAATTTTATAACCTGCATGATTCTAATTTCACATGATTCAATCTAATAGTTCCAAACTGGTGGTTATTTGGAAGTATGGCCTTTTTAAGTATTCCATTGGACCATATTGTGTTTCCTAATGCATAAATGTGTAATTATTAATATTTGCTTCTAGACAGTTTCTTTGAGGAGTGCTGTAAACTTCCAAAAAGGCAAGAATACTGGAGTGGGTTGCCATTTCCTCCTCAATGGGATCTTCTTGACCCAGAGATAAAACTTGCATCTCTTGCATTGCAGGCCGTTTCTTTACTCCCTGTGCCAAGTCCAAGGCTGTAGTCAAGAATATCAAATCTGGAGTAAGAACTGGTATCAGGTCCTTGCTGAATCATGTGGTAGTTCTTTTTTTAAATTTTGGGGAAATCTCCATGCCATTTATTGTTCTTACTAATTTATTATTTCTTTCTTCCAAAGTAAATAATATAAAAGCATAAGAAAGCTTTCTGGGCAGAAATCTCAATAAATTGTGACTCCTAAACTTTAGGATTTTTAATCTCATGTAATTCTTACACTATGCAGATGCTTCTGTGCAAAAGTAATAATCAAATGCATGAGTATAGTAATAATCTAAGCAACTCCATCTAATGTAACACATAGTTATTGAGACTTTGCTGTGTGTAAATTGCTATTCTAAGTGGCTGAGGTATAAAAAGAATGTTCCAGAGATGATATAAAGAAAAGAGTGAGTTTGCCTAGGAAGTGTTCAAATTATAATGAGTATTCAGTTTTAACTATAATCAAAAATCTGTGTAGATTTGTGATGGAAATCAAAAGTGGAAATAAATTCAAAAGTCATAATCAATAGTCAACTTCATTGACTGAAGTGTCAGTCAGTGTTTCACTGACTAGCTGACCTTTTAAATAAGACCCGCTCAGTTGAGCCAAGGCAACACATAGTGTCATCAAAGATAATAATGTATTGTTGCTTTAAGGCTCTAAAACAACATAATTCATTGTTGCTTTAAGGCTGGTTATTATGAAACAACAGATAACTAAAGTATCAAACAATTATGTGGTTTTTGTAACAGAAAGCAATTATAAGTCAATAATTGTAATTATATTAATTTTTTTAATACTCAAAAATTCAGATTTATTTAAATATATTACTTTAAAATTGATATTACTATTTACTTTTTATTTTTATTTTATTTTTTTAATTTTATTTTTTAACTTTACAATATTGTATTGGTTTTGCCATATATCAGAATGAATCCGCCACAGGTATACATGTGTTCCCCATCCTGAACCCTCCTCCCTCCTCCCTCCCCATACCATCCCTCTAGGTCATCCCAGTTCACCAGCCCCAAGCATCCAGTATCGTGCATCGAACCTGGACTGGCGACTCGTTTCATACATGATACTATACATGTTTCAATGCCATTCTCCAAAATCATCCCACCCTCTCCCTCTCCCACAGAGTCCAAAAGACTGTTCTATACATCAGTGTCTCTTTTGCTGTCTCGTACACAGGGTTATTGTTACCATCTTTCTAAATTCCATATATGTGCATTAGTATACTGTATTGGTGTTTTTCTTTCTGGCTTACTTCACTCTGTATAATAGGCTCCAGTTTCATCCACCTCATTAGAACTGATTCAAATATATTCTTTTAAATGGCTGAGTAATACTCCATTGTGTATATGTACCATAAAAATACATAGCCTTACTACTGCTAAAATAGCAGTAGTAAGGCTATGTATTTTTATGTTGGACTTAAATGCATTGAAATAAGGTCAACAAATTTTTAAAGAATAAAGCTTTCATTTAACTGTTCACTTCAGTATATAATCAAGAAGTTCTGTTTTGTTTTCCTAATCATTTCAATTCATTTGTGGGACAGATTAAAAATATCTAATTTAGAAGTTGTCTCCATACTTTGCTGTCTCTTAGATGTTGCTGAAAACTAGCTACTTGGGAAAACTTGTGGTGAATGGATATCAGCTTATGTGTCAATTTCCTTCCTGATCAGTCTCACCACACCATGTCTATAGGAGGTTTACACAGTTTGCCTGTTTGTGTCTGCCTTTCCCTGGCTCCTTCTAATAGCAGAAAGGGGATGTCCCTGATGAAGTGTTCTTTTCTCTAAAATAAAGCATGAATTTCAGGAGACAGTGACACATATAAATAGGAAGAACATTATTTGTCTTAAACGTAGCTTTAAGAATTTATTTTTTATTTAAATGGAGGATAATTACTTTACAATATTGTGAAGGTTTTTGCCACACATCAACATGAATTAACCACAGGTATAGATGTGTCCCCCTCATCCTGAAGCTCTCCCCCAACTCTCTCCCCACACTATCCCTCTGGGTTGTCCCAGAGCACTGACTTTGGTGCCCTGCTTCATGCATTGAATTTGCACTGGCCATCTATTTTATACATGGTAATGTATATGTGGCAGTGCTATTCTATCAAATCATCCCACCCTCATCTTCTCCCACTGAGTCTGAAAGTCTGTTCTTTACATCTGTGTCTCCTTTGCTGCCCTGAAAGTAGGATCATTGGTACCATGGTTCTAAATTCCATATATATGCATTAATATACAGTATTTGTCTTTCTTTTTCTGACTTAATTCACTCCATATAATAGGCTCCATGTTCATCCAGCTCATCAGAATTGACTCAAATACATTCCTTTTTATAACTGAGTAATATTCCACTGTGGTATATGTATCACAACATCATTATCCATTCTTTTGCCAATGGACCTCTAGGTGGCTTCCATGTCCTAGCTATTGTAAATAGTGCTGCAGTGAACATTAGGGTACATGTGTCTCTTTTTCAATTCTGGTTTCCTTGGGGTGTATGCCCAGCAGTGGGATTGCTGGGTCATATGGCAGTTCTATTACCAGTTTTTAAAGGAATCTCCACACTGTTCTTCATAGTGGCTGTACCAGTTTGCATTCCAAACAAGAGTGTATGAAGGTTCCCTTTTCTCCACACCCTCTTTAGCATTTATTGTTTGTAGACTTTTTGATGATGGCCATTCTAATAGGCATGAGATGATGCCTCTTTTAAAATGTATAACTGGAGACCATGGACAGCCTGAGGCACTTTTTCTTTTTAATAGCAAAGGCATTTTTAAAACAGAAATATGTGTTCTCTGAGTTAGTGATGATCCACTTTTTAGAGCTCTCTTTCTCTTTTTTCTTTATCTACTTCTGTGGTTTTGTACACATGCACATCTCACATCATTTGTCTTATTTGACAAAATGTATTTTTAAAAGAAAAAATGATTATGAGAAAATTTCTTAAAATGATTAGTCTCTTGATAGAGTTTTTTTCCTTTATTTTCACTGTATACAGACTTAAAAAAAAATTTTGCCCCTGTCCAGCTCAAAGCTTATTCTTTGAACTCTCTCCTTCTCTCTCACCAAGGAGAGTGACAAATATTGACTCTGTTGTGTGGGACGATTGTGCATCTCTTCTGCTTCTGTGCATTTGTGAGGTATGGAGACAGGCCCTTTTCCCCTAATCCTTATCTCTAGCAAATATATTACACTGTTTATACCTCTGGGTGATTGCTTGAGCCCATGGTTAGCCTAGGACTCACCTAAAAAATTAAGTCCCCTAGATGGACAAGTTCACATTGGGTTGTGTCACTACTCAAGGCAGTCCTCTCAACTCAGAAAGCTCTAAGTATCAATACTTCTGTAGATGTTGCCAGCAGAAGTTTTCCTGAGAAGCAAGACTAGTCCTTGTGTTCAGACGCCATCCCCTAGCTTCTTGGCAGCCTTTCACACCCTAATCCCCTAGGGAAAAGACACAGAAAGCCTGCCATCTTATTCTTTCTATAATATATCTTCAAATTCTACTCTCTCCTTCTTTGTGTCCATTTTGGTTTCAAGTCTCTCAATAAGAAATTGGGAGGTATGAGGAAAGAGGATTTAGAACTATTTGTGGCATGTACATCTCTTTAAATACGTTTGTTTTCCATGTTGCTAGATCTCTAATGAATCTTCCAGTTTATTGTCTCCAGCCTATTCTCTTCAGTTTATATGTGAAGTGCATGTGTGGGTAAGGTGGCGGTGGAGGGAGTCTTGGGGACTTTGAAGTAAAAATCTTTGTCCTTTTTCCTCCATTATTCAAGTTATTGCTGAGAATAAACATTTTGCACCTCACTTCTTTACAAAAATATTCTGCTGTGGTAATAGAAATGCTCTGGTGGCACTCCTGAAGGCAAAACATATCATAGATATTTCAATTCTAGACCACCTATAATTACTAGAGCAAGGTGCACTGTGTTCAGTGTTCTTTTAGATGACTATTTATTGTACTATTCCAAAAAAGATGGTTTCCATAGCAACCTTGTCTGCAGATAGTTTCAGAATAGCCTTTTACAGCTTCAGAATCATGCGTATATTGTATCCGCTTGGAAAAAAAGAAGCAGATCAGGTTTTACAATTAATTTATATTCAACATCAAGAAGATCTGTTTCTTCCCAAAGTACCTTTTACATGCACAAAACATCATTAACAATAATGCTCTAGTTTGTAGGAGAGAGAGAGTGAATGAAAGAGATTGATGATTGATTCTTCCCACTTCTCCCATCAGCTGCTCTCTGGTGAGGAATTAGAATTTTGTCTGTTTTCTGAAAAAGTACATTGGATCTGATTGAAGTGTATGTCAAAAAAAAATGTGATGCCTCAAATAAGTATTCCAAGAATATGCTTGTATGTGGACATGTCTGAAAGGTACACACTCTGTTTATTTTCCTTTTGTTTAATGAGCATTTATTAAGCACCTTCTAATAAAAAACACTGTGTGAACCTGTAAGTAAAACAATGAATATGATGTCACTGTTGTGCTCTAATTATAAAAATCTGGGAGTGAAGGATACAGTATAAAATGTAAAGATAATACGATGATGCTTTGGCCACCTGATGCGAAGAGCCGACTCATTGGAAAAGACCCTGGAAAAATTGAAGGCAGAAGGAGAAGGGAATGAGAGAGGGTGAGATGGTTGGATGGCATCACCAGCTCAATGGACATGAGTTTCAGCAAGCTTTGGGAATTGGTGATGGACTGGGAAGCCTGGAGTGCTGCAGTCTGTGGTGTCACAAAGAGTCTGACATGACAGTGCGACAGAACTGAACTGAGATTAAATCAGAATAAATGAAGCACTGCATAAAAGTAGGACATTAGCGGGAAAAAAGAAAAAAAAGAAACACACACACAAATCAGACTGTTAGGTTTAACATGAAAAACATGGTCCTGATACATTGCTGTCATACAATTTGCTAATCTACTCAGATGTTCTTTCTAGTAGAAGAGAAGTCTTTGTCATGGGTTAGAAAGAGGGTGGGCAAGATATTTTAAGTTGAGGGAATACTATGAGGCAAGATATGATACAAACAGGAAATTAAAGGCAGAACAGTGCACTATTAGTAATATTATTAGCAGTTCAGTTCAATTGCTCACTTGTGTCTGACTCATTGAAAACCCATAGATTGCAGCATGCCAGGCTTTGCTGTCCATCCCCAGCTTCCACAGATTAATCAAACTCATGTCCATAGAGTCAGTGATGCCATCCAACCATTGCATCCTCTGTCATCCCCTTCTCCTCCCGCCTTCAATCTTTCCCAGCATCCGGGTTTTTTTCCAATGAGTCAGTTCTTTGTATCAGGTTGCCAAAGGACTGGAGTTTCAGCTTCAGCATCAGTCCTTCCAGTGAATATTCAGGACTGATTTCCTTTAGGATGGACAGGTTGGATCTCCTTGCAGGCCAAGGGACTCTCAAGAGTCTTCTCCAACACCACAGTTCAAAGCATCAATTCTTTGGCACTCAGCTTTCTTTATAGTCCAACTCTCACATCCACACATGACCACTGGAAAAACCATAGCATTGACTAGACGGACCTTTGTTGGCAAAACAATGTCTTTGCTTTTGAATATGCTATTTGGTTGGGCATAACTTTCCTTCCCAGGAGTAAGCATCTTTTAATTTCATGGCTGCAGTCACCATCTGCAGTGATTTTGGAGACCAAAAAAAAATAAAGTCTGACACTGTTTCCCCATATATTTCCCATGAAGTGATGGGACCAGATGCCATGATCTTAGTTTTCTGAATGTTGAGCTTTAAGCCAACTTTTTCACTCTCCACTTTCACTTTCATCAAGAGGCTTTTTAGTTCCTCCTCACTGTCTGCCATAAGGGTGGTGTCATCTGCATACCTGAGGTTATTGAGATTTCTCCTGGCAAACATGATTCCATCTTGTGCTTCTTCTAGCCGAGCGTTTCTCATGATGTACTTTGCATATAAGTTCAATAAGCAGGGTGAAAATATACAGCCTTGACATACTCCTTTTCTTACTTGGAACCAGTCTGTTGTTCCATGTCCAATTCTAACTGTTGCTACTTGACCTACATATAGGTTTCTCAAGAGGCAAGTCAGGTGGTCTGGTATTCCCATCTCTTTCAGAATTTTCCACAGTTTATTGTGATCCACACAGTCAAAGGCTTTGGCATAGTCAATAAAGCAGAAATAGATGTTTTTCTGGAACTCTCTTGCTTTTTCCATGATCCAGCAGATGTTGGCAATTTGATCTCTGGTTCCTCTGCCTTTTCTAAAACCAGCTTGAACATCTGGAAGTTCATGGTTCACATATTGCTGAAGCCTGGCTTGGAGAATTTTGAGCATTACTTTACTAGTGTGTGATATGAGTGCAATTGTGCGGGAGTTTGAGCATTCTTTGGCATTGCCTTTCTTTGGGATTGGAATGAAAACTGACCTTTTCCAGTCCTGTGGCCACTGCTGAGTTTTCCAAATTTGCTGGCATATTGAGTGCAGCACTTTCACAGCATCATCTGTCAGGATTTGAAACAGCTCAACTGGAATCCCATCACCTCCACTAGCTTTGTTCATAGTGATGCTTTCTAAGGCCCACTTGACTTCACATTCCAGGATGTCTGGCTCTAGGTGAGTGATCACACCATCGTGATTATCTTGGTTGTGAAGATCTTTTTTGTACAGTTCTTCTGTGTATTCTTGCCACCTCTTCTTAATATCTTCTGCTTCTCTTAGGTCCATACCATTTCTGTCCTTTATCAAGCCCATCTTTGCATGAAATGTTCCTTTGGTATCTCTGATTTTCTTGAGGAGATCCCTAGTCTTTCCCATTCTGTTGTTTTCCTCTATTTCTTTGCATTGATCGCTAAAGAAAGCTTTCTTATCTCTCCTTGCTATTCTTTGGAACTCTGCATTCAGATGCTTATATCTTTCCTTTTCTCCTTTGCTTTTTGCTTCTCTTCTTTTCACAGCTATTTGTAAGGCCTCCCCAGACAGCCATTTTGCTTTTTTGCATTTCTTTTCCATGGGGATGGTCTTGATCCTGGTCACCTGTACAATGTCACGAACCTCATTCCATAGTTCATCAGGCACTCTATCTATAATATCTAGGCCCTTAAATCTATTTCTCACTTCCACTGTATAATCATAAGGGATTTGATTTAGGTCATACCTGAATGGTCTAGTGGTTTTCCCTACTTTCTTCAATTTCAGTCTGAATTTTGCAATAAGGTGTTCATGATCTGAGCCACAGTCAACTCCCAGTCTTTTTTTTGCTGACTCTATAGAGCTTCTCCATCTTTGTCTTCAAAGAATATAATCAGTCTGATTTCAGTGTTGACCATCTGGTGATGTCCATGTGTATAGTCTTCTCTTGTGTTGTTGGAAGAGGGTGTTTGCTATGACCAGTGCCTTCTCTTGGCAAAACTCTATTAACCTTTGTCCTGCTTCATTCCGTATTCCAAGGCCAAATTTGCCTGTTACCCCAGGTGTTTCTTGACTTCCTTCTTTTGCATTCCAATACCCTATAATGAAAAGGACATCTTTTTTGGGTGTTAGTTCTAAAAGGTCTTGTAGGTCTTCATAGAACCATTCAACTTCAGCTTCTTCAGCATTACTATTTGGGGCATGGACTTGGATTGCTGTGATATTGAATTGTTTGCCTTGGAAACGAATAGAGATCATTCTGTTGTTTTTGAGATTGCATCCAAGTATTGGACTCTTTTGTTGACCATGATGGCTACTCCATTTCTTCCAAGGGATTCCTTCCCACAGTAGTAGATATAATGGTCATCTGAGTTAAACTCACCCATTCCAGTCCATTTTATTCGCTGATTCCTAGAATGTTGATGTTCACTCTTGCCATCTCCTGTTTGACCACTTCCAATTTGCCTTGATTCCTGGACCTAACATTCCAGGTTCCTATGCAATATTGCTCTTTACAGCATCAGACCTTGGTTCTATCACCAGTCACATCCACAACTGTGATTTTGGCTTCATCCCTTCATTCTTTCTTGGAGTTATTTCTCCACTGATCTCGGAGTTCCTCTTTTAGTATCCTATCATTTTGCCTTTTCATTCTGTTCATGGGGTTCTCAAGGCAAGAATACTGAAGTGGTTTGCCATTCCTTTCTCCAGTGGACCACATTGTATCAGACCTCTCCACTATAACCCGCCTGTCTTGGATGGCCCCACATGGCATGGCTTAGTTTCATTGAGTTAGACAAGGCTGTGGTCCATGTGATTAGATTGACTAGTTTTCTGTGATTATGGTTTGTGTGTCTGCCCTCTGATGCCTCTTGCAACACTTACTGTCTTACTTGGGTTTCTCCTACCTTGGACATGGGGTATCTCTTCACGGCTGCTCCAGCCAAGTGCAGTCTCTGCTCCTTACCTTGGATGAGGGTTATCTCCTCACAGCCACCCCTCCTGACCTTGTTCTGGAAGTCACACAGTTATCCAAGTGAGTGCAGAGCCACGTCTTGTGGTTTCATTCCACAGCAAAGTCAGGGGGACTGCTGCGATGCACAGAACCTGCCTCCAGGAGCTGCTGATGCAGGCAGCCCAGAACATAGGCCTGGAGCGGCTCTATAGACTTTCTGAATTGCTACTGGTAACACAAATTTGTTTACATAGATTAAGGAAATGCCATGGGAAACTTTTTAATTTCAAAGAACTCTTTTTTTTTTTAAATAAGATTTCTTTTTATTTTATTTTAATTATTTAACTTTACAATATTGTATTGGTTTTGCCATGTATCAACATGAATCCGCCACAGGTATACACGTGTTCCCCATCCTGAACCCTCCTCCCTTCTCCCTCCCCGGACCATCCCTCTGGGCCGTCCCAGTGCACCAGCCCCAAGCATCTGGTATCATGCATTGAACCTGGACTGGCGACTCATTTCATATATGATATTATACATGTTTCAATGCCATTCTCCCAAATCATCCCACCCTCTCCCTCTCCCACAGAGTCCAAAAGAGTGTCCTAATTCATTCTTTCTTAGGAAACCATTTAGTCCTTTTTGTTACCCCCATGACATCCATGGTTTTTATTTTATTTAAAACATCAAGACCAATCAATCGTTTGTCATTTCCTTTGATTTCTTAATTAGATCATTGAATTTTTGAGCCTTCTCCCTGAGCTCAAATTTCTGATTCTCTAATTTAACCTTTTTTTGTCAAATACTTGGTATTGTCTTTATTAGACTGTTAGTCTTTGCATGCCTCAAGAGGTCTAGTATTGCTCATTAGTTGAAACAACAACTGTTTTCACTATATTTCACTTTCCAATAACTACATCTGATATATTATATTAGTTAGGAAACTGAGAATAATGAATAAGATAGAAGAAAATTTCTCTAGATCAATAACACAAAGTTATTTGTTTGGAAATACTTTGTTTCAAATGATTTCTCTGGCTATTCTGAAAATCATTTTACACACATAAAATATGTCAACAAGTGTGTATGATATTTTGCATGCCAAATGTAATAATCCTCAAAATGTTGCTGGCAATATTAAGTGGAATCCAACTTGATCATTTTGCTTTGTTTTGTTATTTTTTAAATAAATGAGGAAACTCCATTTTTTTAAAATAAGTGAGGGAAAGTTGCAATTCAGAAATATTGAATCACTTGCCCTCTCTTGTATATTTAATATGTGACCAAGAAAAGAGTCAAATAAAGATAACTTGGACTTGAAAGTTTAAACTCACACTTCTTGATATTTTTCATAGCTATATTAACACAGTAAGGAAATTTTGCACAAACATTTTGGGTGGGTTTCTCTTTCTCCTTATGAAATTTTCTTTTAATGAAAGCCCATATTTTTACTTTAAGATTTCAGACAAACAACATTTTTCATAGAAGATTTATGCCTTAGGCTCTGAAATGATCCGAGGCCACATTATTCTCCTTCAGGGTTTGGTTCAAGAGCCATTCCCATGATGACACACTTTGATGTACATTAAATTTATTCTGTTTTTAGTGCTGTATTCAGATTTCTTTTAACATTGCCACCAGTCCCATTTTAATTAATTGTGTTGGGAAGTATTCTCAGAGACACTTCTAGAAAAGTATGCTTCTTTAGGACTAAGTCAGATTATTTTCTAGGTCAACAATTATAAGGAATCAAGATATGCATTCTGATCCTTGGACTGTCACTAATTAGCTGTGTGATCCTAACCTTGGGAGAAAAAAAGTAATTTAACCCCTCTGAAACTTTCTGACTTCACTTTTGATATAGTGACTGGACATAAAATATTTAATATATTTCTAACCCAAGTATTATATAAGACTATGATATTTTCTGTATACTCAGCTTCTTCTAAATGATGTCACATAAGCTAGGTCCAGGTCCCTACCCAATATTCTGAAGATTTTGACCTAGAGAGCTCAGTCTTCTTATACCTATAGGAGACAATCTTGGCAGACTTTTCACAAATAACAAGCCATCCCCCTTCTCTTAAGGGAACACTACCAGCAATGTTTAAACTGACTCATCCTAACCTAGCAGAGTAGATTGTAATGCCAAATAACTACGGTCAAATAACTAAGGTTGAACAAATTCAATTGTCTTGAAAAAAGAATTTGGGGTTGAGATTCAGATTAAAAAAAAAAAAAGTAAACTTATATAAACATTTTGCATGTACAGGATAGTATTACTTTCATTTATCCTTGAAGACAAGCCACTTGCTTGTCTTGCTATTTATTAAATATTCCAAGAATACTGGCACCTCCAAGCCTATGCTCTGTAAATACCTCTACCACTAAGGCATTTCCTTCAAATATATATGCCGTTTACTCCTTTTTTCAGAGAGGTACTCCTTCACCATCTTATATAAACTATCACTTCTTATTCCACAAAATGCCATCCTGTTTTCACATGTTATTTTTCTTCATAGAACTCATTAGCATATTCTTTTTGTATCTGTCTCTCTTTATAAATTAAGCTTCATGAAAAGGGATAGCATCCTCCTTTGTGGTTTGCTGCATTTGGCCTTCAGCTTAGTAAATAGTAACTATTAAAACCTCCTCAATACCCCATCCAGTCTCTACCCAAATCTTGAGTGATGTGTCTAACCCTTCAATTTCTGCTATCATGGAATTTTTTTGAATATTTTTAGTCTTGCCTGGAGAATCCCAGGGATGGGGGAGCCTGGTGGGCTGCCGTCTATGGGGTCACAAAGAGTCGGACACAACTGAAGTGACTTAGCAGTAGTCAACTAGTAGGAAATATTATTGTTCGGTTGCCTAGTCCTATCTGACTCTTTTGTAAACTCTATGGGCTCTAATCCACCAGGCTCCTCTGTCCATGGGATTTCCCAGGCAAGAATACTGGAGTGGGTTGCCATTTCCTCCTCTAGAGGATCTTCCCAACTCAAGGATAAAACCTGCATTGGCAGTGGATTCTTTACCACTGAATCACCAGGGAAGCCCCAGGAAATATTATTCAGTTCAGTTCAGTTGCTCAGTTGTGTTCAACTCTTTGCAGCCCCATGAACTGCAGCACACCAGGCTTCCCTGTCCATCATCAACTCCTGAAGCTTCCTCAAATTCATGTCCATCAAGTAGGTTATACCATCCATATTATTATTAGAATTATTAGAATTTTAATTTTATTAGAATTTCTTAAATACTGAATTCAAGATTTCTGGCAAGTGCATGTGTGTGGAAGCAACACTGATTAAAAGCTTTATTCCTCTTCTAGATTAAGCTCTTTCAGAATTGATAGCAACATACATTTCTCAAATTTTTGCTCATCTAAATTAACAACTGCATGCAATTCTAATGTGCAAACCCTTGGCTTCAAATTTGAAAACAGTGTCATACCTTCAAAACTGCTTGCTTCACAACTGTGGTTTCCCACAAAATGAGAAGGGGTTTGAATCTGCAAGCAAAACAAGGCGGGGAGAGCAAAAATTCATCTACCTGCTAGAAGAATGCACAGATTTATTAAAGTTGACAAACTATACAGCCACTGAACCATTCATTATTAGGTAATAAGAGATAGCGCTTTTCCTCTCTTCTCACTCTGAAGGACATTACTGTAGGCAGGGTGTCCAGAGAAGTGTGCTTTGAAAGTGAAATTCACTCAGTCATCTTTGACTCTTTGTGACCCCTTGAACTATACACTCCATGGAATTCTATAGGCCAGAATACAGGAATGGGTAGCTGTTCCCTTCTCCAGGAGATCTTTCCAACCCAGGGATCAAACCCAGGTCTCCCACATTGCAGGCTGATTCTTCACTAGCTGAGCCACTAGGAAGACATGTCCCATAAGCACGTGTTGTGACTGACCTAATTTATATTCAATACAATGATAACTTCTCTCTCACTATGTTTTTTTCTTTCTCTGAAACTACAGAAATAAAGCTAAGTAACAGAGCCAAGATCAAAAGTCATAAAAATATCTAACAAGTTAGCAAGTTATATATTAAGAGGGATAAGAGTCTCAGAAACTCAAGAATCTTCTATTATGTGGTTGGGAAGAGGGAGATGGAGTAGTGGGTAATTGTGCTTATGTGTTTAGTCGTTCAGTCATGCCCAACTCTTGTGAGCCTATGGACTGAAGTCCTCCAGGCTCCTCTATCCATGGGGATTTTCCAGGTAAGAATACTGGAGTGAGTTGTCATGCCCTCCTCAAGGGAATCTTCCCAACCCAGGGATCAAACCCAGGTCTCCTGCATTACAGGTGGATTCTTTAACATCTGAGCCACTAGGGAGTTACTATCATTTTAATTATTTTCTACTTGTCTTTACGTTCAATAAATACATTTACAGTTCAGTGGGCTTCCCTGGTGGGTCAGATGGTAAAGAATCTGCTTGCAATGCAGGAAACTCAGCTTCAATCTCTGGTTCAGGAAGATCCCCAGGAGAAGGGAATGGCTACCCACGCCAGTATTCTTGCCTGGAGAATTCCACAGACAGAAGAACCTGGTGGGTTACAGTCCATGGGATCTCAAAGAGTTGGACATGACGGAGTGAGTAACACACTGCATTCAATACACAGTCCTTTCTCTTATCCACTTGTAGAGTTTTATAATAAAAAAATGCTTAATTTTTTGACTGTTCAGGTGGATAAAATTTTAAAGTTAAATACAAACCATCAAAATTACCTTAGAAGTTATTCCACTATTGTTGTTTAGTCACTCAGTCATGTTCACTATATGTGTTATTAATTTGGATGTTGACTGTATACTAAAAATGACTTCTGTCTTAAGTAAATAATATATTCATTTAGCATTTTCTCATTTAGTCAGCTGATAAAAATTAAAAAATATAAAATCTGATATTTAAATTAATTGATATAATTGTGGTGAATAGGCCCTTTCTGGCCAGTAAAACAACACTAAAATTTAGATTATAACACAAAAAACCCTAAAAAATATAGATAACTGTTAAATATTCTAAAGAATTGTGGAAATAGTGCAACAGAGTTGTGAGGACCATAAACAATGATGTCAGATATGATTTAATTGAAGTCCCAGCTTGGCCAATAACTTACTCTGTGAATCTGGACTAATCTTTTAACTTTGTTAATACATAGATTTATCAACTGTGCCAGTTATAGGGTCATCAATAGAACCTATTTACTAGGACTACTAAGAAGATTAAATGTAAATTTGTACGTTAAATACATATTACACCACCTAAGCAATATGAGTATAAGCACTGGTGGTTACTATTAGTACTGTTTTGTTATTATTGTTTTGGAAACATGTAGGACAATGAAGATTTCTATATAATAGACTGAAGAAGTCATTGATTTTCTTAACAACTGAGCAACAGTAGCTACTGAGGGGAATGAGGATAATTATTATATAAAACCTTTTATTAAAAATGACTTCAAAATAGAGTAGAAAAGATTACCTATCACTGGTTGTGGATCTCGAAGGGTTTTTTTCCTTGTTTGCTTTTTTTTTTTTTTTTTTTTACTTCTTTAAAGACAGATGAGTTAAAATGAAGGAGAGTTTAGAAGACTGTGGAAAATCCATAAATCAGTGGAATAATAGAACAGCTTTATTGTGTGTCTTATAGAAGGCAATTTTATACAAGTTGAATGATTAACCTTAGAAATGAGTAGAAATATCTTTGTTATCATAACAAGAAAGAGAAAAGAAAATATGTATGCCAATGTGGTAAGTTCATAAGTTTAAAAACAAATGTGATTTCATTTTCCTTGTGAAAATGAGTCATTTGCATAGACTCTCAAAGTAGTAGTTACTGGATCAAGTAAATACTTGTTTCTAATCAGCTGTAGACATCCAAACAAAATGATTTTTAGAAGGAGAAATACTAATTCATTCCCTTTAGTGGTATGTCAGTGAGTCTAACCATTTCCCTATACCACAGCCAGAAAGCATTTGATAATCATCAATTTATTCAATAAGAATTGTTTGCTAAATAGTGTTTTAGACAGCAATGAAGGAAATACTTTCTTCTCTTAAGCAGTGTAAATACAGAAGAGGGAAACTGATAATAAATAGGACACATAATAAATGATAGCTTTTCTTTCCTTCTGTCTTTCTCTTTCTTTCCTTCCTTTTTATCTATTTATCTGCCCATGTATCTATTTAATCTACTTAATGTACTATGAATAATGTAGATAGATATAGAGAAGAGATAGATGACCGATAAAAGGTCTAAATTATATGTAGAGATACACATATATCCAAATACTTTTGACTGCAACAAAGAAAATAAAATAGAATAGGTTGCTGTAGAATATAGGGTCTACTTTGTTAAAAAACAGAGTCAAGGAAAGTGTGTTCTTTTTTTAGTCTTCAAAATCAGTGGGGAATAAAAGCTATCTTCTTGACTGGCAAGAGTTTCCTCTAGATTCTTTACTGTTGGTATATGGTAGTAGAAACATATAAAGGTAGATTTTTGTGTGTGTGTGTTTCTTATTTAACCACAGTTTGCTCATTTATCAAAATGTTTTGAAGAGGTTTATCACATTTTTTTTTTTTTTTTGTAAAAATAATTTGTACCTAATTTAAAGATGAATGATGGAACGTCTCTGGATGTCCAGTGGTTAAGACTCTGTAGTCTCAATGCAGGAGGCATGGGTCTGATTCTTGGCCGGGGAACTAAGAACCCACATGCCACATGATGTGGCCTAAAACATTTTTTAAAAATTGATGGAAGATCAGAAAAAGAAGAAATAGGGTAACATTTTAGGAAATCTTATAACAGAGAACAGAAAGAATAAAGGGCACAAATAAAACACAGGATTTATTTAGAAGAGAAGATGAGCTAGAGAAATTTTGGGTGGTAGAAATTGTTACTATCCCTCATATTTAATCTCTTTTTACCTAATATCTATTAGCAATCTCCTCTCAAGTGTGTGCCCAGGCATTGGCAGAGGAAGGGGGATGAAGGTTATCTCAGGGATATGCATGGTCATTGCTACTCTAATCTCAGGAACACTGCCTCCTCAACAGCATCAAACCTGTTTCCTCTGTAAATCCAGCTTCTGTTCTCTTAAATAGGCCCAGAGATCAGTAGCAAGAGCTCAGAATTCTTTCCTAGTTAAGCATGCTTCTACTTAAAAATTATGCAAAACTTTATAACTAAACAATACATTTAAAACTTTCTAAAAGAGTTCCATTTAAAAAATCTGTGAGGAGTTCTTAAATTATCTTTGCACATGTATCTTTGTGACTTGAGTTCTAAATCTCTAGTTTTCTAAAATTCAAATTCCCCCCCAAATATTCATGGAATATCCTCAGATATGCAGATGACACCACCCTTATGGCAGAAAGTGAAGAGGAACTAAAAAACCTCTTGATGAAAGTCAAAGAGGAGAGTGAAAAAGTTGGCTTAAAGTTCAACATTCAGAAAACGAAGATCATGGCATCTGGTCCCATCACTTCATGGGAAATAGATGGGGAAACAGTGGAAACAGTGTCAGACTTTATTTTTTTGGTTTCCAAAATCACTGCAGATGGTGACTGCAGCTATGAAATTAGAAGATGCTTACTCCTTGGAAGAAAAGTTATGACCAACCTAGATAGCATATTCAAAAGCAGAGACATTACTTTGCCAACAAAGGTCCATCTAGTCAAGGCTATGGTTTTTCCAGTGGTCATGTATAGATGTGAGAGTTGGACTGTGAAGAAAGCTGAGCACCGAAGAAGTGATGCTTTTGAACTGTGGTGTTGGAGAAGACTCTTGAGAGTCCCTTGGACTGCAAGGAGATCCAACCAGTCCATCCTAAAGGAGATCAGTCCTGGGTGTTCTTTGGAAGGACTGATGCTAAAGCTGAAACGCCAGTACTTTGGCCACCTCATGCGAAGAGTTGACTCATTGGAAAAGACTCTGATGCTGGGAGGGATTGGGGGCAGGAGGATAAGGGGACGACAGAGGATGAGATGGCTGGATGGCATCACCGATTCAATGGATGTGAGTTTGAGAGAACTGCGGGAGTTGGTGATGGACAGGGAGGCCTGGCATGCTGTGATTCATGGGGTTGCAAAGAGTCGGACATGACTGAGTGACTGAACTGAACTGAAAGCAGAACAAATACAAGAACAGAAACAGAGAAGCTCCAAGCTTGGAATTGGTGCTAAGGCATGCAAACCTGACCTTCAAGTACTTAGGGATCACTCTTGGAGGTGGGACTGCTACTGAAATATTAAATGAAGTAAAAATTTTCAAGAAGCCATGTCAGCCTCACTTGCACTTCAGTTGTAACCAATAATTTGACTTCTCTTTAATCTACATGCTGGAAGACATTAAGGAATAGAATACTTCGCTTTCATACTAATACAAATTAATTTGTATTAATTTGTCTAAGAATGGAATAAACAGGGAAAAGATAAGGTGTCAAAACACCTAGCACTACTGAGTACCTTCTGCTGAATTTAAATTTAATTCACTCAGAGAGAACTCAGGAAATTCAAACTGTTCATTTCTGCCAATCCCCACATCCCTTGAAATTATAGTAATGATGATAGCAATAACAAAAATGTAATAATAATTTATTTATATTCCCTGTACTGTAAAATCACAGTGTCTGGAGAGTTGTTCCCTGCTGCTATAGGTAAAGACAGGAATTACCTGTTTACAACTTCTGAGAGTGAATTACTTCAATTATAATTCAGTAATTTTTTTTCTTTCAGAACACCTCTTTAGTAGAGATGACAGATATTTATCTCGTTTGTTGAAGAAATACACATTACTTTCTTCTTCAGTAATTTGCTGTCTCAAGCTTCATTTATTTTCCCACTCAGTTATTTTCTTAACAGCTTCTCAAACAGGTTTAAATAGAGAAATAGTCCTGTGTTTACAGACAGTAAGAAAGATGTCATCTTATCCTTTTGTAGTTGTTCAACTCATGCTAAAATAGGGAAATGCAGGCTTGACTCTTCTCTTCCAACTTAGTGTTTTTGTGTTTTCAAATTTACCTTTATGTTAGTCAATTTGTAATGTGTACCCCAGTGGTCATCACAGCACTGTTTACAACAGCCAGGACATGGAAGCAACCTAGATGTCCATTGGCAGACGAATGGATAAGAAAGCTGTGGTATATATACACAATGGAATGTTACTCAACCATTAAAAAGAATGCATCTGAATCAGTTCTAATGAGGTGGATGAAACTGGAGCCTATTATACAGAGGGAAGTAAGTCAGAAAGAAAAACACCAATACAGTATACTAACGCATATATATGGAATTTAGAAAGATGAAAACGATGACCCTATATGGAGACATCAAAAGAGACACAAATGTAAAGAAGTCTTTGGACTCTGCGGGAGAAGGTGAGGGTGGGATGATTTGAGAGAATATCAATGAAACAAGTATATTATCGTATGTGAAACAGATCACCAGCCCAGGTTCGATGCATGCGACAGGGTGCTCAGGGCTGGTGCACTGGGATGACCTTGAGGGATGGGATGGGGAGGAAGCTGGGAGGGGGGCTCAGGATGGGTAACACATGTACACCCATGGCTGATTCATGTCAATGTATGGCAAAAACCACTACAATATTGTAAAGTAATTAGCCTCAAATTAAAATAAATAAATTAATTTTAAAAATTTGTAATGGTTTTGGTATGGCATAGCTAGTTTGTATATGAATAGAGTTTAAAAATAATTTTTCTTCTTGAATAATTAAATTGGAATATATGTCATCATCAATTAACATAGGACTCTGAAATACACATTCAAAATTTATGATTCACATGCACACTCACAATCCTTCATAGCAGTCTCCTGCACACTTAAACATATAGATTAATTATTGTAAGTTCTAAAAAAGGATTCTTCTATGCCTGACTACACAGAAGTCTGTTGCAGTTATGCGAATGTCTATTCAAACCATAGTTAAAATACCAGAAAGGGAATATCTGATTAGATTGATGTCTGACTCTTTGCGACCCCATGGACTGCAGTACACCAGGCTTCCCTGTCCATCATCAACTCCTGGAGCTTACTCAAACTATGGTCCTCATGTTGATGATGCCATCCAACCATCTCACCTTCTGTTGTCCCCTTCTCCTCCAGCCTTCAGTCATTCCTAGCATCAGGGTCTCTTCAAAAGTGTCAGTTCTTTGCATCAGGTGGCCAAAGTATTTGAGTTTCAGTTTCAGTTTCAGTATCAGCCCTTCCAATGAATATTCAGGACTGATTTCCTTTAGGATGGACTCTCTTTGCAGTCCAAGGGATGCTCAAGAGTTTTCTGCAACACTGCAGTCCAACAGCCTCAGTTCTTTGGCACTCAGCTTTCTTTGGGAGGATTCATTTTGTAAGAATGCTGTTTCATAGATCATAGAGAAAAAGCAATACAAATAGCAAATGAAAGTCTTTGGAGAATGTGATATCAATTTTTCCTACTATTTCTTTAATAAATTTTGGCATTTCTAACATATGAGATTCCTGTTTGCTGAAACTTCACAAGCTAAAAACCAAATCATGATTTTAAAATGAAAAAAAAAAAAGATCACTTTATCAAAAATTGATTAACATAGAATCAAATCCAGAGAAGTATCATAGGTGTTTTTAAGAGAGTATATCAGGTAACTCATTTTATCTCATAATAAAATTTTATCACTTCATATACTTATAACTTAAACCTTATAACTTATGCTTTGTTAACTGTAATCAAATAATTTCCAAACTTTATTAAACAAAAAATAACAATGGAATCAGTGATAGGTGAATATATCATTTAGAAATCTATCTTCTAAATAGCTGGTTTCTTTAGGGAATATCCAAGATGTTTAAAGTCACATCTACTAACGTTAAAACACTCATGCAATAAATTTAATACTGATTTTACAATGTATACTTACATATAACCTAATGAAGGTATTTCTCATGAGTTTGTATGTTACTTTTAACTAATATTGAAAATAATTAGTACATGATTTAGTGCTAGTTGGTAAGTGAGTCGATATGACTATGCAGACAAAGAAGTTTACAAATCTGATTTGATCTTTTTAACATATTTCTACTTTTTAAAAAGCATGCCTGGAGCAATGTGATGATATATGCTTTTTTTCTTGAGTTTTTGAGGAAAATTTTCAGCCAGTCATTCTGAAGAGACAAATGTTTTTATGATTTTTCATCATAACTGTCAATATTATCTCTATTCATGTAAGTTGTAAATAAGCAAGTATTTCCTCAAATACATATTTCCTAAGAGATGTGCTATGAAGGGATGTGGCACTCACAAGAAATTATTAACTTGGTAAGAAGTGGTAGGATGCATGAATGGAGGATTGAGTTGTCTGCACAGTAGCTCTTAACTGGCAGCCTAGAAGGGCAGTTTGGCACAGAGATTCTTTCCACCTAATATTCATGAAGTTTGTCTGCAACAGGCCATGTGTGGACTCAGGCCTTTAAACCCTTAGCCTTTGCCTCCACTCCCACTGGGAAGTAGTAATTGTTAACTACAGAGCAAAATCTAAGGAGTGAAGCCCTCAGATACTAGCACTGCAGCACCTGCCTCCAAAGATGTTTCAACTGTGAGGGACAGTGTGCACAAAACAGAAGAAACCAAACTTCAGCAGAAGATAGATTAGTGACAGCACAGACCAGGAAATATTTTAGAAAAGTGAATGGAAAAGACACTCAGTGAAAGAAAATAAAAGAATGACTAAGTAAACAAAAGATATGAAAGTTAAAAACATTGAATGAGGTAGACAACTTGGTGAAGAGAAGAGAAATAAAAGCATGAAGTATACTAAAAAGTTTAAATTAAAAATAAGAATTGGTGGCAATAATGTGCAATATTGGAGAAGGGAATGGCAACCCATTCCAGTATTTTTGCCAAGAGAATCTCATGGACAGAGGAACCTGGTGGGCTACAGTCCATGGTGTCGCAAAGAGTTGGAGATGACTAACACTACAACTACAGCTATGTACAGTGTAAGGATAATTGTGCACTGAAAATAAGATGTGTGACAATTATTTATTGACTTTGCATTATCTGGAGGAACTTCTTTGCTTTCAATTATTCTCAATTAAACATGGATTCAAGGAAATATTTTCAGTATTAACATGGTGTTGTTTTTATGCTACTAAATTGATTGTTGATTTATTTTCTTTAATTTTGAGAATAACAATTGACAGAACTTAATGTTAACTTACAGAATAGACAATGTTTATATGCTTCATATATACTAGTTCAAATTTCAAATTGTACACTCATCACAACCATCCCATGAAGTAGATTCCATTATTATTCATATCTTATTATTCAGTCCAGTTCAGTTCAGTTCAGTCCCTCAGTCGTGTCCAACTCTTTGCGACACCATGAATTGCAGCACGCCAGGCCTCCCTGTCCATCACCAACTCCAGGAGTTCACTCAGACTCATGTCCATCGAGTCAGTGATGCCATCCAGTCATCTCATCCTCTGTCATCCCCTTCTCCTCCTGCCCCCAATCCCTCCCAGCATCTGAGTCTTTTCCAATGAGTCAACTCTTCGCATGAGGTGGCCAAAGTACTGGAGTTTCAGTTTCAGCATCATTCCCTCCAAAGAAATCCCAGGGCTGATCTCCTTCAGAATGGACTGGCTGGATCTCCTTGCAGTCCAAGGGACTCTCAAGAGTCTTCTCCAACACCACAGTTCAAAAGCATCAAATTTCGGCGCTCAGCCTTCTTCACAGTCCAACTCTCACATCCATGCATGACCACTGGAAAAACCATAGCCTTGACTAGATGGACCTTTGTTGGCAAACTAATGTCTCTGATTTTCAATATGCTATCTAGGTTGGTCATAACCTTCCTTCCAAGGATTAAGCGTCTTTTAATTTCATGGCTGCAGTCACCATCTGCAGTGATTTTGGAGCCCCAAAAGATAAAGTCTGACACTGTTTCCACTGTTTCCCCATCTATTTTCCATGAAGTGATGGGACCCAATGCCATGATCTTCGTTTTCTGAATGTTGAGCTTTAAGCCAACATTTTCACTCACCACTTTCATTTTCATTAAGAGGCTTTTTAGTTCCTCTTCACTTTCTGCCAAAAGGGTGGTGTCATCTGCATATCTGAGGTTACTGATATTTCTCCCAGCAATCTTGATTCCATCTTGTGCTTCTTCTAGCCGAGCGTTTCTCATGATATACTCTGCATAGAAGTTAAATAAGCAGGGTGACAATATACAGCCTTGACATACTCCTTTTCCTATTTGGAACCAGTCTGTTGTTCCATGTCCAGTACTAACTGTTGCTTCCTGACCTGCATACAGATTTCTCAAAGGCAGGTCAGGTGGTCTGGTATTCCCATCTCTTTCAGAATTTTCCACAGTTTATTGTGATCCACACAGTCAAAGGCTTTGGCATAGTCAATAAAGTAGAAATAGATGTTTTTCTGGAACTCTCTTGCTTTTTCCATGATCCAGCAGATGTTGGCAATTTGATCTCTGGTTCCTCTGCCTTTTCTAAAACCAGCTTGAACATCAGGAAGTTCACAGTTCATGTATTGCTAAAGCCTGGCTTGGAGAATTTTGAGCATTACTTTACTAGCATGTGAGATGAGTGCAATTGTGCTGTAGTTTAAGCATTATTGGCATCGTCTTTCTTTGGGATTGGAATGAAAACAGACCTGTTCCAGTCCTGTGGCCACTGCTGAGTTTTCCAAATTTGCTGGCATATTGAGTGCAGCATTTTCACAGCATCATCTTTCAGGATTTGAAATAGCTCAACTGGAATTCCATCACCTCCACTAGCTTTGTTCATAGTGATGCTTTCTAAGGCCCACTTGACTACACATTCCAGGATGTCTGGCTTTAGATGAGTGATCACACCATCATGATTATCTGGGTCGTGAAGATATTTTTTGTACAGTTCTTCTGTGTATTCTTGTTTTTTTTTTTTTTTAAATTTTATTTTATTTTTAAACTTTACAATATTGTATTGGTTCTGCCATATATCGAAATGAATCCACCACAGGAATACATGTGTTCCCCATCCCGAACCCTCCTCCCTCCCCATACCATCCCTCTGGGTCATCCCAGTGCACCAGCCCCAAGCATCCAGCACTGTGCATCGAACCTGGACTGGCGACTCGTTTCAGATATAATATTATACATATTTCAATGCCATTCTCCCAAATCATCCCACCCTCTCCCTCTCCCACAGAGTCCAAAAGACTGTTCTATACATCAGTGTCTCTTTTGCTGTCTCGTATACAGGGCTATTGTTACCATCTTTCTAAATTCCATATATGTGCATTAGTATACTGTATTGGTGTTTTTCTTTCTGGCTTACTTCACTCTGTATAATACACTCCAGTTTCATCCACCTCATTAGAACTGATTCAAATGAATTCTTTTTAATGGCTGAGTAATACTCCATTGTGTATATGTACCATAGCTTTCTTATCCATTCATCTGCTGATGGACATCTAGGTTGCTTCCATGTCTTCTGTGTATTCTTGCCACCTCTTCTTAATCTCTTCTGCTTCTGTTAGGTCCATACCATTTCTGTCCTTTATTGAGCCCATCTTTGCATGAAATGTTCCCTTGGTATCTCTAATTTTCTTGAAGAGATCTCTAATCTTTCCCATTCTGTTGTTTTCCTCGATTTCTTTGCATTGATCGCTGAGGAAGGCTGTTTTATCTCTTCTTCCTATTCTTTGGAAGTCTGCATCCAGATGCTTATATCTTTCCTTTTCCCCTTTGTTTTTCGTTCTCTTCTTTTCACAGCTATTTGTAAGGCCTCCCCAGACAGCCATTTTGCTTTTTTGCATTTCTTTTCCATGGGGATGGTCTTGATCCCTGTCTCCTGTACAATGTCATGAACCTCATTTCATAGTTCATCAGGCACTCTATCTATAAGATCTAGGCCCTTAAATCTATTTCTCACTTCCACTGTATAATCATAAGGGATTTGATTTAGGTCATACCTGAATGGTCTCGTGGTTTTCCCTACTTTCTTCAATTTAAGTCTGAATTTTGCAATAAGGTGCTCATGATCTGAGCCACAGTTAGCTCCTGGTCTTGTTTTTGCTGACTGTTTAGAGCTTCTCCATTTTTGGCTGCAAAGAATATAATCAATCTGATTTCAGTGTTAATCATCTGGTGATGTCCATATGTAGAGTCTTCTCTTGTGTTGTTGGAAGAGGGTGTTTGCTATGACCAGTGCATTTTCTTGGCAAAACTCTATTAGTCTTTGCCCTGCTTCATTCCATATTCCAAGGCCAAATTTGCCTGTTACTCTAGGTGTTTCTTGACTTCCTACTTTTGCATTCCAGTCCCCTGTAATGAAAAGGACATCTTTTTTGGGTATTAGTTCTAAAAGGTCTTGTAGGTCTTCATAGAACCATTCAACTTCAGCTTCTTCAGCGTTACTGGTTGAGGCATAGACTTGGATTACTGTGATACTGAATGGTTTGCCTTGGAAACGAACAGAGATCATTCTGTCGTTTTTGCGACTGCATCCAAGTACTGCATTTCGGACTCTTTTGTTGACCATGATGGCTACTCCATTTCCTCTGAGGGATTCCTGCCTGCAGTAGTAGATATAATGGTCATCTGAGTTAAATTCACCCATTCCAGTCCATTTCAGTTCGCTGATTCCTAGAATGTCGACATTCACTCTTGCCATCTCTTGTTTGACAACTTCCAATTTGCCTTGATTCATGGACCTGACATTCCAGGTTCCTATGAAATATTGCTGTTTACAGCATCGGGCCTTGCTTCTATCACCAGTCACATCCACAGCTGGGTATTCTTTTTGCTTTGACTCCATCCCTTCATTCTTTCTGGAATTATTTCTCCACTGATCTCCAGCAGCATATTGGGCACCTACTGACCTGGGGAGTTTCTCTTTCAGTATCCTATCATTTTTCCTTTTCATACTGTTCATGGGGTTCTCAAGGCAAGAATACTGAAGTGGTTTTCCATTCCCTTCTCCAGTGAACCACATTTTGTCAGATCTCTCCACCATGACCCGCCTGTCTTGGGGTTGCCCCACGGGCATGGCTTAGTTTCATTGAGTTAGACAAGGCTGTGGTCCTAGTGTGATTAGATTGACTAGTTTTCTGTGAGTATGGTTTCAGTGTGTCTGCCCTCTGATGCCCTCTTGCAACACCTACCATCTTACTTGGGTTTCTCTTGCCTTGGACGAGGGCTATCTCCTCACCACGGGCCTTCCTGACTTTCAACATGGGATAACTCCTCTAGGTCCTCCTGTGCCCACATGGCCACCGCTCCTTGGACTTGGGTTGCTCCTCCCAGCCGCCGCCCTGGCCTCAGGCATGGGGGCATGGGGTAGCTCCTCTCGGTCACTGCCCCTGACCTCGGACATGGGGTAGCTCTTCTCAGCCGTTCCTGTGCCATCGCAGCCTGGCACTCTCGGCCGCTGCCCCTGACCTTGGATGTGGGGTAACTCCTCTTGGCCGCCTCCCTTCGGGCATGGGGTCCTCCCTACCACTATTATTTATACAGTATGGAAACTAATGTCTTGACAAGTTAACCAAGAATGCCAGGAAGCACGCAACTTGTAAACACTTATGCCAGAATTTTCCATCACAATCTGGCTTCAAAGACAATGTTCTTATTACACATTCCATGATAACCCTAAAATAACAGGCCATCTTTAAAGAAATGGTAATTAGTACATACCTATAATTTTCTTGTCGCTATATTGTTTTAAAATAATCAGTTTTATTTACCATATTTAAAATTACCAACTGTCTTATCAAATATATATTTTATATTTTGAATATTATATGGTTCAAATCAGAGAAAAAGACATGTGGTACTTCTTACTGTGATGAATACCAAAAGCTTTAAGTTTAAGCAGTGTTATATATTAACATGAATTGAGTTGGGATAAATGGATTTAAAATGGGTATTTCAGATTACTTTCTTATGAGAGTCCATTGTTAACAATAATTCCTATTGTCACTGAACTAGATCCTTCATGGACTAGACAGTCCATGGAATTCTTCAAGCCAGAATACTGGAGTGGGTAGTCTTTCCCTTCTCCAGGGGATCTTCCCAACCCAGGGATTGAACCCAGGTCTCCCACATTGCAGGCTGATTCTTTACCACCTGAGCCACAAAGGAAGTCCAGAAATATTTATAAAGAATTCTAATTTAAAAAAAAATTTTTATTTACTCTGACTAGATTCTAAAGCACAATAACAGAGTTTGCTTGTTTGTTTTAGGTAACTACTATCTTAAAAAATATCATCATAGCAAGATTTTTCAAAAAATTGCTCAGCCTATATGATGTGTGTAAACTGTCTTGTTTTCTTTAAAAAAAGAAAATTTTGCACTACTAACATTTGGAGTGATTTATAAAATTTCATCTTTATTATTTTATAATTTTTTATTTGATGCAATTTGAAAAATACAGAAAAAATTTCAAAACAGTACAAGGAATTCCATATACCCTTTATCCAGAGTCAACAATTATTTACATTTTGCTTCACTTGCTTTAGAGTTTTATATACACACATGTACTTGCACAACACACACATATATATAATACATTGTTATTCAGTTGACTAAGTTGTGTCTGACCGTCTCTCTCTCTCTCTATGTATATACACATGTATATTGCATAATGTATATACTGTACACATTTATAAAAATACTTTTTTTCTGAATTTTTTGAGAGAAAGGGTAAATATATCGGTTTAGCTTTAAATTTTTCAGTGTATATTTTCCAAGTAACAGGACTTTCTGTTACCTAATTACAGCATAGTTATGAAAATAAAATAATTTATTGAAAACACTGATATAAAACTACTTTCTAATCCAGAGTCCGCATGCAAATTTCATCAAGATTTGCAATTCATTATCCAAACCAGAATCGTTCTTTTCATTGAGTTGTCCTAACACTTTAGTCTCTTTTAATCAGACACAGTCTCTTAGCCTTTCTTTGCATTTCTTGAATATGAATTTTTGGAATAGTTCAACTGGAATTCCATCACCTCCACTAGCTTTGTTCGTAGTGTGTTTTCTAAGGCCCACTTGACTACACATTCCAGGATGTCTGGCTCTAGATGAGTGATCACACCAATGTGATTATCTGGGTCTTGAAGATCTTTTTTTGTACAGTTCTTCTGTGTATTCTTGCCATCTCTTCTTAATATCTTCTGCTTCTGTTAGGTCCATACCATTTCTGCCTTTTATCGAGCCCATCTTTGCATGAAATGTTCCTTTGGTATCTCTGATTTTCTTGAAGAGATCCCTAGTCTTTCCCATTCTGTTGTTTTCCTCTATTTCTTTGCATTGATCACTGAAGAAGGATTTCTTATCTCTTCCTGCTATTCTTTGGAACTCTGCATTCAGATGTTTATATCTTTCCTTTTCTCCTTTGCTTTTTGTTTCTCTTCTTTTCACAGCTATTTGTAAGGCCTCCCCAGACAGCCATTTTGCTTTTTTGCATTTCTTTTCCATGGGGATGGTCTTGATCCCGGTCACCTGTACAATGTCACGAACCTCATTCCATAGTTCATCAGGCACTCTATCTATAAGATCTAGGCCCTTAAATCTATTTCTCACTTCCACTGTATAATCATAAGGGATTTGATTTAGGTCATACCTGAATGGTCTAGTGGTTTTCCCTACTTTCTTCAATTTCAGTCTGAATTTTGCAATAAGGTGTTCATGATCTGAGCCACAGTCAGCTCCCGGTCTTGTTTTTGCTGACTGTATAGAGCTTCTCCATCTTTGGCTGCAAAGAATATAATCAATCTGATTTCGGTGTTGACCATCTGGTGATGTCCATATGTAGAGTCTTCTCTTGTGTTGTTGGAAGAGGGTGTTTGTTATGACCAGTGCATTTTCTTGGCAAGACTCTAATAGTCTTTACCCTAATTCCTTTCGTATACCAAGGCCAAATTTGCCTGTTACTCCAGGTGTTTCTTGACTTCCTACCTTTGCATTCCAGTCCCCTATAATGAAAAGGACATCTTTTTTGGGTGTTAGTTCTAAAAGGTCTTGTAGGTCTTCATAGAACCATTCAACTTCAGCTTCTTCAGCATTACTGATTGGGGCATACACTTGGATTACTGTGATATTGAATGGTTTGCCTTGGAAACGAACAGAGATCATTTTGTCATTTTTGCGACTGCATCCAAGTACTGCATTTCGGACTCTTTTGTTGACCATGATGGCTACTCCATTTCTTCTGAGGGATTCCTGCCTGCAGTAGTAGATATAATGGTCATCTGAGTTAAATTCACCCATTCCAGTCCATTTCAGCTCCCTGATTCCTAGAATGTCGACACTCACTCTTGCCATCTCTTGTTTGACCACTTCCAATTTGTCTTGATTCATGGACCTGACATTCCAGGTTCCTATGCAATATTGCTGTTTACAGCATCGGGCCTTGCTTCTATCACCAGTCACATCCACAGCTGGGTATTCTTTTTGCTTTGGCTCCATCCCTTCATTCTTTCTGGAGTTATTTCTCCACTGATCTCCAGCAGCATATTGGGCACCTACTGACCTGGGGAGTTTCTCTTTCAGTATCCTATCATTTTTCCTTTTCATACTGTTCATGGGGTTCTCAAGGCAAGAATACTGAAGTGGTTTGCCATTGATGGAATTCCAGTTGAACTATTCCAAATCCTGAAAGATGATGCTGTGAAAGTGCTGCACTCAATATGCCAGCAAGTTTGGAAAACTCAGCAGTAGCCACAGGACTGGAAAAGGTCAGTTTTCATTCCAATCCCAAAGAAAGGCAATGTCAAAGAATGCTCAAACTAACACACAATTGCACTCATCTCACACGCTAGTAAAGTAATGCTCAAAATTCTCCAAGCCAGGCTTCAGCAATATGTGAACCGTGCACTTCCTGATGTTCAAGCTAGTTTTAGAAAAGGTAGAGGAACCACAGATCAAATTGCCAACATCTGCTGGATCATGGGAAAAGCAAGAGAGTTCCAGAAAAACATCTATTTCTACTTTATTGACTATGCCAAAGCCTTTGACTGTGTGGATCACAATAAACTATGGAAAATTCTGAAAGAGATGGGAATACCAGACCACCTGATCTGCCTCTTGAGAAATTTGTATGCAGGTCAGGAAGCAACAGTTAAAACTGGGCATGGAACAACAGACTGGTTCCAAATAGGAAAAGGAGTTCATCAAGGCTGTACATTATCACCCTGTTTATTTAACTTATATGCAGAGTACATCATGAGAAACGTTGGACTGGTAGAAACACAAGCTGGAGTCAAGATTGCTGGGAGAAATATCAATAATCTCAGATATGCAGATGACACCACCCTTATGGCAGAAAGTGAAGAGGAACTCCAAGGCCTCTTGGTGAAAGTGAAAGTGGAGAGTGAAAAAGTTGGCTTAAAGCTCAACATTCAGAAAACGAAGATATTGGCTTCCAGTTCCACCACTTCATGGGAAATAGATGGGGAAACAGTGTCAGAGTTTATTTTTCTGGGTTCCAAGATCACTGCAGATGATGACTGCATCCATGAAATTAAAAGACGCTTACTTCTTGGAAGGGAGGTTATGACCAACCTAGATAGCATATTCAAAAGCAGCGACATTACTCTGCCAACAAAGGTTCGTCTAGTCAAGGCTATGGTTTTTCCTGTGGTCATGTATGGATGTGAGAGTTGGACTGTGAAGAAGGCTGAGCGTGAAGAATTGATGCTTTTGAACTGTGGTGTTGGAGAAGACTCTTGAGAGTCCCTTGGACTGCAAGGAGATCCAACCAGTCCTTTCTGAAGGAGATCAGCCCTGGGATTTTTTTGTAAGGAATGATGCTAAAGCTGAAACTCCAGTACTTTGGCCACCTCATGCGAAGAGTTGACTCATTGGAAAAGACTCTGATGCTGGGAGGGATTGGGGGCAAAAGGAGAAGGGGACGACAGAGGATGAGATGGCTGGATGGCAACAGTGACTCGGTGGACGCGAGTCTGAGAGAACTCCGGGAGTTGGTGATGGACAGGGAGGCCTGGCGTGCTGCGATTCATGGGCTCGTAAAGAGTGGACACGACTGAGCGACTGCTCTGAAATGATCTGATCTGATGAATTTTTGAATAGGTCAATTATTTTACAAAGCAGTATTGGGTTATTACATTATTTCTTCATGATTATAATTAGGTCATATATTTTGGGCAAGAATATCACTGAAATGAAACTGTCCTCAGTGAATCTTCTCAGGAGAGTCTTGATGCAGGTTTTCCCAATGTTAATGATGTTAGCTGAGATAATTCAAAGGATCTAAGTATCCTGTAGTTTTCACCATTGTAAAGTCAGTGTTTTATTTTGTTTGTTTGTTTGTTTTTTGTTGTTGTTTTTGTTTGTTTGTTTTTCCAATAAATATTTTGTTAGGAGATACTTTGAGATTATGCATTTATCATTTTCCTTACCACAAGGCTTACTGACTAGTCCATCAATCCCACATTTATTGTGTTCTAAGGAAGAACTTTCCTTTTTATTAAACATTTTTTTATTTCATATGGGAGAAACCCACTCTAGTATTCTTGCCTGGGAAATAGCATTTACAGAGATGCCTGGTAGTCTATAGTCCATGGGGTTGCTGTAGTCAGACACGACTTAGCAACTAAATCACCACTACCATAGCCAATTAATAAACAATGCTGTGATGGCTTCAGGTGACCAGTGAAGGGACTCAGCCATACATACACATGTATCCATTCTCCCCCAAGCTCATCTCCCACTGCTATATACCACTGAATAGAGTTCCATGTGCTATACAGAATGTCCTTGTTGATGGTCCATTTTAAATATAGCAGTGTGCACATGTCAACTCCTTAACTACCCCTCACCCCTATCCTTCTCCCTGGCAACCATAGTATCTAACTCTGTGAGTCTGTTTCTGTTTTGTAAGTTTTTGATATCATTTCTTCTTAATTTCATATATAATGAATATCATATGATATTTCTACTTCTCTGATTTACTTCACTCAGAATGACAATATCTAGATCCATCTTTGTTGCTGCAAATGACATTATTTCATTCATTAATGTCAACGTTAAAATGAATTCTTATTTTATTCAATGAGTTTTAATCCATTATTCTCATTATTGGTTTTAATGCTCAAGTAAAGTCCTAGATTTGACCAGTGCATGCACCTTTCATTGCTTTTATTGTCCATTTCACATATTTCCATGATTCTTTAAAGCTCTCCTAACTTCCTGGCTCAATAAAATGCACTAGGCTCATCTTGTAATTTCTCTTACTCAGCTGAGTAATTATCCATGAACCCTGGTTACATTTATTTGTGATTTTTTTTTACAGGTGTATTTAATTCAACTATTTCATGCAAATATGGGTAAAATAAAGGACAGAAACAGTATGGACCTAAGCAGAAGATATTAAGAAGAGGCAGCAAAAATATACAGAAGAACCATACAAAGAAGATCTGAATGACACAGATAACCACGATGGTGTGATCATCCACCTAGAGCCAGACATCCTGGAGTATGAAGTCAAGTGGGCCTTAAGAAGCATCACTACAAACAAAGCTAGTTGAGGTGATAGAATTCCAGTTGAGCTATTTCAAATCCTAAAAGATGGTGCTGTCAAAGTGCTGCACTTGATATGCCAGCAAATTTGCAAAACTCAGCAGTAGTCCAGGACTGGAAAAGGTCAGTTTTCATTCCAATCTCAAAGAAAGGCAATGCCAAAGAATGCTCAAACTACCACAAAATTGCACTCATTTCACATGCTAGCAAAGTAATGCTCAAAATTCTTCAAGCTAGGCTTCAATGGTATATGAACCAAGAACTTCCCGATGTCCAAGCTGGATTTAGAAAAGGCAGAGGAATGAACGATGAAACTGCCAACATCCATTGGATCATCAAAAAAGCAAGAGAGTACCAGAAAAACATTTACTTCTGCTTTACTGATTATGACAAAAGCTTTGACTGTGTCAATCACAACAACTGTGGAAAATTTTTCAAGAGATGAGAATACCAGACCACCTTACCTGACTCCTGAGTAAACTGTATGCAGGTCAAGAGGCAACAGTTAGAACTGGACATGGAACAAAGGACTGGTTCCAAATTGGAAAAGGAGTACATCAAGGCTATATATTGTCATCCTGCTTATTTAACTTATATGCAGAGTACATCACAAGAAAGACAGGATGGATGAAGCACAGCTGGAATCAAGATTGCTGGGAGAAATATCAGTAACCTCAGATAAACAGATGACACCACTCTTATGGCAGAATGGGAAGAGGAACTAAAGAGCCTCTTGATGAAAGTGAAAGAGGAGAGTGAAAAAGCTAGATTAAAACTCAACATTCCAGAAACAAAGATCATGGCATCCGATCCCATCACTTCATGGCAAATAGATAGTGAAACAATGGAAATGGTGACAGACTTTATTTGTTTGGGCTTCAGAATCACTGCAGATGGTGAATGCTACCATGAAATTAAAAGATGCTTGCTCCTTGCAAGAAAAACAATGACAAACCTAGATGATACATTAAAAACAAACAAACAAAAAAAAAAAAACGACATTACTGTGCCGACAAAGGTCTGTCTACTCAAAGCTATGGTTTTTTTCTGTAGTCATGTATAGATGTGAGAGTTGGACTATAAAGAGAGCTAAGCACCGAATAATTGATTCTTTTGAACTGTGGTGTTGGAGAAGATGCTTGAGAGTCCCTTGGACTGCAAGGACTTCAAACCTGTCAATCCTAAAGGAAATCAGTCCTGAATATTCATTGGAAGGACTGATGCTGAAGCCGAAGCTCCAACGCTTTGGCCCCCTGATGTGAAGAGCCAACTCGTTGGAAAAGACCCCGATGCTGGGAAAGATTGAAGGCGGGAGGAGAAGGGGATGACAGAGGATGAGATGGTTGGATGGCATTACCACCTCGATGGACATGAGTTTGAGCAAGCTCCAGCAGATGGTGAAGGACTGGGAAGCCTGGGGTTCTGCAGTCCATGGGGTCACAATGAGTCGGACACAACTGAGTGACTGAACAACAAATTTAATGCCACTAGTATATCCTTGTCCCTAAGTACTATCAATGGATAGAGGTGAAACATATATAAATAAGTTCTATCTCTATGTCTGTCTGTCTATCCTATTTACTTATCTGTCCATAGAGACAATCTCTTTATTTATAGTGGTTTAATCCTACAAAGTGGCCACAAACACTGATTTAGTGAATATGAGTCATTGTTCTTAGGAGAAATACAGAGTTAGATTCCTACAAGCCCCAGGCTACAGCACTTCCATCCACTGATCAATATATAACCTTGTTAATGTGTATGTGTGTTTAAAGACACTATATGTAGCAAATAATTAATTTTATATGGCATTTGTTTGTAATAAAGAAATGAAGAGTCATGAAAAGGTTAACATTTTCCTGGGTAATGAGGATTCTCCCATGGCTCAGTTGGTAAAGAATAGCCTGCAATGCAGGAGAGACAGGAGACATGGGTTCAATCTCTGCATCAGGAAGATCCCCTAAAGAAAGAAATGGCACTCCATTCCAGCATTCTTGCCTGAAAAATCCCATGGACAGCCAGGCCTAGTGGGCTACAGCCCAAAAGGTTGTAAAGAGTAAGACACAAATGTGCAACGATACACATACACACATGCAACCTTGAGTGACGATTTCTTCGACTCTTAGTCTCACTATAATGCCTTGTGCTGTGCTTTATCAGTCATCTTTATCTTTTACATAACTTCATCACCTGCTATCTATTTTACGTTAGCACTTTCCAGAGCTGCTTCACATGCAAATGGGCAATTTCCTTTTTTTTTTTTTTTTTGAATGTACACCATTGTTGGTTCATTAACATTAAACCTGCAGCCAACAGCACTATAACCTATGTCAGAGTGAAACTTATTTAACACATAAATTTTCTCTCTAAGGTACACTGCCGCTTTCTTGTGCTTAGATGCACTATAGTGCACTGCAGCACTACACACAGGAGCAATTCTAAACAGCAAAATCACCAATGAAGAACACATAAATGTAAAAAAAATGGCACTAAGTACTTCATGAGCAGTACACTTGTATTCAGCATGAGAACTGAAACATGAAAGCAGAGTTTCCTTGTTCAACCTAAGCTGAGAACAGGTGCCCCAGGCAATTCCAGTTTTTCACCACACTGTACATGTCTGCAAATGACTATAAAAACACTGTGGCTGTTGATTTTGGGATTGAAAATATATTTTGTAAGTGAGTAAATTGACAAATATGAACTCGGAATAATAAGAATTGATTGCATATTGTAAAATATAAAACACATGAAATAAGCACATATGAAATATCCAAAGCATATGTATAGTAATGTTTAATGCACAAATGTGTATTATAAAATATTTTAAAATATATTAATATAAAGCAAAATTATATTGATGATATATATTACATAAAATACTTATAATGTATTTGGAGGGATATACATATATATACTCTCATATATGTGTGTGTATATATATATATATATACACATATGTATATAGATACATATGTAAATATATAGATGAGTGTGGATATGTAAGCAGATACATAGATGTAAATACATAATTGACTCGAACAAGGCACAGGTCCACTTACGTGTGGGTATTTTTCAACAGTAAATACTACTATACTGCGCTATTCATAGTTGGTTGAATTCAGAGATTCAGAGAAATCTCAGATACAGAAGACTAACTAAAAAATATACTGAAATTAACCTCCAAGTTGTTCAATGGTCAACTGTGGAGATAGAAATGGAAATAGAGAAAGAGATAGAAAGAGGGATGTCATACTGATACCTTAATCTCCAACCCAATGACAGAGGATACATCCTAATCTTTCCTCTCTCTCTTTGCAGCTCTTTCCAACCATATGAAATATGGCTTCCACTATCCTCAATATGTTCATGCCTTTGCTCAAAGTCTAAAATATATAGAAAATAGTCTCACTATTGCTAACATAAAGCCACTGCACCATGCAGACCTACTTACTAGTATTAATATCCTTCTAAAATTCTTGCGCTAGTGGACTTCACTCTCACTTTTCACTTTCCTGCATTGGAAAAGGAAATGGCAACCCACTCCAGTGTTCTTGCCTGGAGAATCCCAGGGACGGAGAGCCTGGTGGGCTGCTGTCTATGGGGTCACGCAGAGTCGGACACAACTGAAGCGACTTAGCAGCAGCAGCAGCAGCAGTGGTAAAGAACCCTCCTGCCAAGGCAGAAATTGTAAGAGATAGGAATTCCATCCCTGGGTTAGGAAGACTCCAGTATTCTTGCCTGGAAAATCCCCATGGACAGAGGAGCCTGGTGACTCTAGTCCTACAGTCCATAGAGTTGAAGCCAACTGAAGTGGCTTAGCATGCACACACAATTTTATATTAGGTACACTGACACAAATTTAAATGACAAACTTGGACATTTAAAGTGAACATTCCAAATTTATGAAAAAAGTACACATTTGTTAATTCTTAAAAGTTTGGATTCACACTATGCTACCTATAATAACCCCCCAGTATTCTTTAACATCTAAACACTTCTGAAATTAAAAATAGTAATAAAACAAAGGTAACTTTGAATAGTAATTCCTATAAAGGCTTAAAGTCATTTTTGAATTGGTGTTGAAATAACAAAGTATGACATTAAGAAAGCTAAATAAGTGTTAGTACATCAGACTTTAAAAGGTCAACCATTATACGGGGGAAAAAACATCTGGGAACTAACAGTATCCTTAACAAGAAAAACTTAGTTTTTTAAATAAGATTTATTTTTCTGAAATAAAATGTAATTTTTAACCATTAAGAAAAACTCTAAAGATTAAGGAAAACAAACAAACAAACAAAAAAACTCCCAGTCATAGATACTTACTGCTAACATGTAAGTTGTAGCTTACTGGCAAAGAGCATTTTAAAATCATAACTGCATCCATATTTTCAGCACTGCTATTTGTTAGCAATATGACATTAGGGTTATTATTTAATCTCAACAAACCAGGGTTTTATAAAATATAAAAAATTCATTATCTAAATTCATAACTGTATTAACACCCTGTTTTTAATATACCACAAAGCATACTTTACTTATAATAGGACTCGATAAAAGGCAGCTTAATATATACAATCATGGTCTTGGTGTATACATAGTATTCTGTCCTGGATTTTTCCTCATTGCTATATGTTAAACATTTCATTTAGTCATGGAAATTATTTGAAGCATGATTTTTAGTGGCTTTCTAATATTCTAGTACATGCATGTACTACAAATTATTCAATTTCTGTAACTGTTGGGAAATGATGCTTTTAAAATACTACAGTGATTCAATGTGCATCCTAGTATATTCATTCTTTCTTATTCCATAAATATCTAATGAGTTGAGTCACCATATGTACTGAGCTTGGTGCTAGGTGTACAATGTATATGAAAAGAACAAAACATCTGCCTTCGTGAGACTTCCAGCCTACTGGAGAAGATATATAATAGGCAAAGAAACAATTAAAAAATGTCACACATGCTATATACAAATGAGTGGAGCTACAAGTAACCTCCCTTTCTCTCTGTTCATCTTTTTATTCTTCTATTAATCTATGTGACAGTGGCTAGGGAAGGATATTTGAAAGATTCAAACTTTATCCAATAGTGAATTTTCAAAAGGGGTCAACACGCAAGCTACCAGGGAAAGAACATTCCTGGTCATGGAAACACTATGTGTAAATATTCTATTGTAAGAAAAATTGTATATATTTTAGGAAGGCAGAGGTGGCCTCCTATATGTCTGAAGCATAAAGGTGAGGGTGGAGAGCTAGGGGCTACACAGTTGTGTCAAGTAAGTTAAACAAGCACTGAGTAAGCTTATATCAGAGCTCAAATTGAGTCATTCTCCCTCTTTTCCCTTTAACTTTCCCCGTTTAGAGTAACCTCTTTCTCTTGCTGAAAACTCCAGTATCCATCCTCTCTTAAATGTTAGGTTATGTCACAATCAAAATGTCAGTTTAGTTACTAGAGAGCATACAAGACTTTTTTCAAATCACAATATTTAAGTTAATACTAAGTGGTTTCCCTTCCCTAATTTCAGGCTACTTTTGACTGAAAGCCTATAACTGCTGCTTCCCTGGTGACTTAGATGAATAAAGAATCTGCTTGTAATGCAGGAGACCCAGGTTTAATCCCTGCTTCAGGAAGATCCCCTGGAGAAGGGAATGGCTACTCATGCCTGTATTCTTGCCTGGAGAATTCCATGGCTAGAGGAGCCTGGCGGGCTATAGTCCATGGGGTCATAAAGACTCAGACATAAATGAGCAACTAACAGCTATAACTGCTGCAAGCTGCTTTCTAACAGAAAAAGGATTAGGGTTTGAGAACCCTGATCTCCTCTCAATCTGATCCCCAGCATTGTTACCCTTGACCACAAGGATTTTGTTGGCAATTTTTGTCCTTTATCCTGGAGCTACCTCAATGCCCTTCTTCCTCTCTGTCCACACTACAGGTTTTACTGTTGGGTGTCCCAAGGCTCCTCCTTCTCTATGACTCTCTCTTGGTGGCCCACAGCTCCTCCCAACGGCACTCACCATTCCTTCACCTCACAGTCTCTAAGAAGCAGAGCAGGTGCTCACTTGCTCCTATGTCTGCCATAGAAGCAGCCAAGCCTTTGCTTGTTTTCTAGATTTCTCAAGTCAAGATCAACACCCCATGCCTCTGTCTAAATTCAAAAGAATAAACTAGGTTTCCCTCCCAGGCCTTAGATAAAACACAAACATAATTCTCTAACTGCTATATTTCAGTCAAGTGAACAATATTCCTCCCTGAATGAACCAACTAAAATCCTTCAATGCCATCCTCCATCTTCTCCCATTTATTTTTCACCATATCTTTAAAGTCAGCCTCTTAGAAACATTCATTGACATCATTAATATCTACTTCATGCTGACACCCTTCTTCCCCTATATCAAAGCAAGAGCTTCCTAACCAGACTGTTTCTCCTAGCACTGCCCTCATGTAATACTATTTCTTTTGTTCGCTATTGGAATTTTTTAAAAATTTCAAATCTATTATGTAGGTCCTTTGTATAAGTTTTTCCAATGCCTGGTAAAGTCTCTGATTCAGAGACACTCAGAGTTAGTCTTAACCCTCAGATCCTTCACAAGAATCTTATTGCCTCAGTTACAGTTACTCTCAGTTCTGAGGACAGTAGATTCATGGTAAAAATTAAAATAAATAGCAGCTTTCTGCCTATGTGGGTGCTTTATTTTATTAGTTTGATTTCTAACATATGAAATAGAACCGATTAATTTCATTAATACAAATGAATTCTAAAATATGAATATATCTTTTGTAAAAGCAACATTACCAGGAAAAACCTATTATTATTGACAATAATATAAGAAATAAGAGAAGATTGTTTATTTTTTCTTCAAGCAAGGAATGTGTGTGAATTTTTATAAGAACCCATAATTACTCTGAATGAATAAAAATAGTGGCATGCTCTTGAAAATGTCAACACTCTTAACACTTAAATCTGTACATTCCAGAGAACTGCTAGTGCCTCAGCTCTGACGTTAAAAAATCAGTTTATGAGAAGTTAGAAAATCTTCTGCTTTTTACACTGGTTATAATGCATATTTACCTGTTAAGATGGTCAGATTTTCTGAGGAACAGTTCTAGTATTGCATATTACAGACTGGATGAAAATGGCATTAGATAATTAAAAACAAATTGAAAGAGATGGGAATACTAGACCATCTGATCTGCCTCTTGAGAAATTTGTATGCAGGTCAGGAAGCAACAGTTAGAACTGGACGGGGAACAACAGACCGATTCCAAATAGGAAAAGGAGTACGTCAAGGCTGTACATTGTCACCCTGTTTATTTAACTTATATGCAGAGTACATCATGAGAAACGCTGGACTGGAAGAAACACAAGATGGAATCAAGATTGCCGGGAGAAATATCAATAACCTCCGATATGCAGATGGCACCACCCTTATGGCAGAAAGTGAAGAGGAACTCAAAAGCCTCTTGATGAAAGTGAAAAGAGCAGAATCAAAGAATTGGCTTAAAGCTCAACATTCAGAAAATGAAGATCATGGCATCTGGTCCCATCACTTCATGGGAAATAGATGGGGAAACAGTGCCAGACTTTATTTTGGGGGGCTCCAAAATCACTGCAGATGATGACTGCAGCCATGAAATTAAAAGACGCTTACTCCTTGGAAGGAAAGTTATGACCAACCTAGATAGTAAATTCAAAAGCAGAGACATTACTTTACCAACAAAGGTCCGTCTAGTCAAGGCTATGGTTTTTCCTGTGGTCATGTATGGATGTGAGAGTTGGACTGTGAAGAAGGCTGAGTGCAGAAGAATTGATGCTTTTGAACTGTGGTGTTGGAGAAGACTCTTGAGAGTCCCTTGGACTGCAACGAGATCCAGCCAGTTCATACTGAAGGAGATCAGCCCTGGGATTTCTTTGGAGGGAATGATGCTGAGGCTGAAACTCCAATACTTTGGCCACCTCATGCTAGGAGTTGACTCACTGGAAAAGACTCTGATGCTGGGAGGGATTGGGGGCAAAAGGAGAAGGGGACGACAGAGGATGAGATGGCTGGATGGCATCACTGACTCAATGGACGTGAATCTCAGTGAACTCTGGGAGTTGGTGATGCACAGGGAGGCCTGGCGTGCTGCGATTCATGGGGTCGCAAAGAGTCAGACACGACTGAGCGACTGATCTGATCTGATCTGATCTAAGGCTTCAAATGTTCCTGACAAAAATACTTTGCACTGAATAATTCTGAGTCTGGATCACCACGAGTTTTGGTATCATGTTAGAATTCTTTTTTTCTATTCAGTTCAGTCACTCAGTCGTGTCCAACTCTTTGCAACCCCACGGACTGTAGCACACTAGGCTTCCAGGTCCATCACCAACTGGCATAGCTTGCTGAAACTCACATCCATCGAATCAGTGATTCCATCCAACCATCTCATCTTTTGTTGTCTCCATCTCCTGCCTTCAGTGTTTCCAAGCATCAGGATGTCTTCCAATAAATCAGTTCTTTGGATCAGGTGGCCAAAGTATTGTAGCTTCAGCTTCAGCATCAATCCTTCCAATGAATGCCCAGGACTGATTTCCTTTAGGATGGACTGGTTGGATCTCCTTGCAGTCCAAGGGACTCTAAAGAGTCTTCTCCAACACCACAGTTCAAAAGCATCAATGCTTCAGTGTTCAGCTTTCTTTACAGTCCAACTTTCACATACATGCATGACTGCTGGAAAAGCCATAGTTTTGACTAGATGGACCTTTGTCAGCAAAGTAATGTCTATGGCTTTTTACTATGCTGTCTAGGTTGGTCATAGCTTTTTTCCCAAGGAGCAAGTGTCTTTTAATTTCATGGCTGCAGTCAACATCTGCAGTGATTTTGGAACCCAAACAAATAAAGTCTGTCACCGTTTCCACTGTTTGCCCATCTGTCTGCCATAGAGTGATGGGAGCCCAAGCCATGATCTTAGTTTTTTGAATGAGTTTTAAGCCAGTTTTTTCACTCTCCTCTTTCACTTTCATCAAGAGGCTCTTTAGTTCCTCCCATTCTGCCATAAGAGTGGTGTCATCTGCATATCTGAGGTTACTGATATTTCTCCTAGCAATCTTGATTCCAGCTTGTGCTTCATCCATCCAGGCATTTCTCGTGATGTACTCTGCATATAAGTTAAATAAGCAGGGTGACAATATGTAGCCTTGATGTACTCCTTTCCCAATTTGTAACCAGTCTGTTGTTCCATGTCCAGTTCTAACTGTTGCTTCTTGACCTGCATACAGTTTTCTCAGGAGTCAGGTAAGGTGGTTTGGTATTCTCATCTCTTCAAAAATTTTCCACAATTGTTGTGATTGACTCAGTCAAAGGCTTAGGCATAATCAGTAAAGCAAGAGTAGATGTTTTTCTGGGACTCTTTTGCTGTTTGATGATCAAACAGATTTTGGCAGTTTGATATCTTGCTCCTCTGCCTTTTCTAAATCCAGCTAGAGCATCTGGAAGTTCATGGTTCATGTACTGTTGAAGCCTGGTTTAGAGAATTTTGAGCATTACTTTCTTTGCTGGTGTGTGAGATGAGAGCAATTGTGCAGTCGTTTGAACATTCTTTGGTATTGCCCTTCTTTGGGATTGAAATGAAAACTGACCTTTCCAGTCCTGTGGCCACTGCTGAGCTTTCCAGATTTGCTGGCATATTGAGTGCAGCACTTTAACAGCATTAGCTTTCAGGATTTGAAACAGCTCAACTGGAATCCCATCACCTCCACTAGCTTTGTCTTTAGTGATGCTTCCTAAAGCCCACTTGACTTCACACTCAAGGATGTCTGGCTCTAGGTGAGTGATCACACCATCATGGTTATCTAAGTCATGAAGATCTTTTTTGTATAGCTCTTCTGTTTATTCTTGCCACTTCTTCTTAATATCTTCTGCTTCTGTTAGGTCCATACCATTTCTGTCCTTTATCAAGCCCATCTTTGCATGAAATGTTCCCTTCATGTCTCTAATTTTCTTGAAGAGATCTGTAGTCTTTCCCATTCTAATGTTTTCCTCTATTTCTTTGCACTGACCCCTGAGGAAAACTTTCTTCTCTCTCTTTGCTATTCTTTGGAACTCTACTTTCAAATGTATAAATCTTTCCTTTTCTCCTTTGCCTTTAGCTTCTCTTCTTTTCTCTTCTATCTGTAAGGCCTCCTCAGGCAACCATTTTGCCTTTTTGCATTTCTTTTCCTTGGTGATGATCTTGGTCACTGCCTCCTGTACAATGTCATGAACCCCCATCCATAGTTCATCAGGCACTCTGTCCATCAGATCTACTCCCTTAAATCTTTTTGTCACTTCCCCTTATAATCGTAAGGGATCATGTTAGAATTGCTATCATCTTAAAATTCATTTTTTATCCCTGAATATATATTAAGGTTTTTAAAAATGTGACATATATTCAGACACAGGTAACTTTAAGGCACAACTAAAGCCAATTATAGTCAATAGAAATTCTAGAATTTCATATTTTGGTTATCTCTCACTAATGAAATATTCTTGGGAAACATGTTCTGAAATATTTTTAACTGTATGTTGTTATGACCCAAAAGGCTGGTTCAGCAGGATTTTCTGTTTGTTTTGTCTTTTGTTTCTTTTTTTATTTACCTCCTTTAAACCACATGTTTTTACATGAGTTTTCCATATGGCAGTCTCTTTCATTCTTTCCATGGCACAGACCCAAAGCAGGTGTTTTAATTTCAAAATGTGGAATGCTTACTGTTGCATCCTATAAATCCTTTCCTCTTTATAGATACAACTATCTTTTTATGTGTGCTTCTGCCCCCTTCTGATGCTTATGTCAGAAGCTTTCTCTATCTCCTTTATACTTTAATAAAACCTTATTACACAAAAGCTCTGAGCGATCAAGCCTCGTCTCTGGCTCCAGATTGAATTCTTCTCCTCCAGGGGCCAAGAATCCCGGTGTCTTCGTGTGATTCAACAACAACCTTTCATCTTGGGGGCTCGTCCAGGATCCTTCAGGACAAGATGGGAGCTAGCAATTCCAGCCTCACTCCTTTGAACTGTATCCTGAAAAACTGGGATAGATTTGATCCCCAGGGCTTAAAGAAGACACAACTGGTCTTCCTATGTGATACTGCATGGCCACGATACCCACTGGGGGACGGTGAACGGTGGCCAGTTGGAGGGTCTCTTAAGTATAATACTGTTCCACAATTAGACCGGTTCTGTATGGAACAAGGGAAATGGGTAGAAGTAGCATATGTGTTGCCCTTTTTCTCTCTGCAAAATATGCCAGACTTATGTCCTAAGGGTATAGATTTGGGGGTGAAACCTTCAGCTACCTCCTGTCCTCCTACTTTGCCCCCGTACCTGGGGCTCCAAGCTGAGCAAACTGAAAGCCAGGGAATCTCCCTCAGAAGGGTTGCCTTGGTCTCAGTGGAAATCCAAACTGAGATTCAAACTGCCCACGTGGAGGTTCAAACAACTTCTGTCTCAGTATGACCTCAGACTACTCTGGTTTCAGTAGAAACTCAGACCATCGAAGTAAGAGATGAGATGGAGGACAGGAGACAAAGAGAAGAAGAAAAACAGGTTTCTCCAATCTATCCCTGGGATCATATGTGCAGAGCAGCCAGAGAGACTGAGGAACAGCCACACAAGCTGTTGCCTCTTTATGAAACACCCACCGGGAGAAATAATCAGTCTGTGAGAGTTAATAAGCCTTTTTCTTATCAAGAAATACGAAGAATCAAGGAGGATCTGGGAGACTATTTAAAGGACCCAGAAAATATATTAGAGCTTTTAAAGGTGTTACTCTGCTTTATGACCTCACTTGGAAGGATGTGATGTATATCTTGGGACAAACGCTGACTCCAGACTCAAAGACTCGAGTTTTGGGAAAAGCGGTTGCTTATGGAGATGAATGGAGAAGGCAATGGCACCCCACTCAAGTACTCTTGCCTGGAAAATCCCATGGATGGAGGAGCCTGGTAGGCTGCAGTCCATGGGGTCACTGAGGGTCGGACACGACTGAATGACTTCACTTTCACTTTCAGACTGTCAGTCATGTCTGACTTACTGCAACCCCGTGGACTATAGTCCACCAGGCTTCTCTGTTCATGGGATTCTCCAGGCAAGAGTACTTTAGTGGATTGCCATTCCCTTCTCCAGTGGATCTTCCTGACTCAGAGATCTAACCTGGGTTCTTCATTGCAGGTGGATTCTTTACCATCTGAGCTACTTAGGAAGCCTGAAACTATCCTTAGAAAGCTACTCTTAGAAAAGCATCAATAATGTAACAGGGATTCTAGCTTTTCTGCTTAATGTCCATACTCCATATATCAGGTAATGGATACTGTTTTCTATTTCACAAGCTTATTTTTTCAGTTAGTGTATTGATCCTTCAGTGACAAAATATTAAATATTATATGACAATCTATTCTAAATTAGAAAGCTAGAAAAAAAAATGAGACATTCCACCCTTGCATTCAGAAACAGGACGTCATTGTTTAACCACTAAGTCACGTCTGACTTTTTGCCACCCCATGGACTGTAGCATGCCAGGCTTCCCTATCCATCACCATCTCATGGAGCTTGCTCAAACTCATGTCCATTGAGTTGGTGACCCCATCCAATGATCTCAACCTCTGCTGCCCCGCATCCTGCCTTCAATCTTTCCCCACTCCAGGGTTTTTTCAATGGGTTGGCTCTTTGCATCTGGTGGCCAGAGTATGCACGTTTACAAGAAATTTGCTTTTTCCTAATAGTTAAACTGTGGGCGGGGTACTTTAACAGAATCAACAAGGTTTCTAGTTTGTCGTTCGGTAATCATTTCCACAAATTTGGCTTTATTGGTACAATTTAGGGTAATCTTGTTGTCACACTATCATATATGTAAATAAATATATATTTACACATGTATTTTTGTATATATATATATATTATGTGTGTGGAGTTTCCCTGGTAGCTCAGCTGGTAAAGACTCTACCTGCAATCCAGGAGACACCAGTTTGATTACTGGGTCAGGAAGATCCCCTGGAAAATGGATAGACTACCCACTCCAGTATTCATGGGCTCCCCTGGTGGCTCAGATGGTAGCCTGCAATGTGTGAGACCTGGATTTGATCCATGGGTTGGGAATTCACTTAGAAGAAAGCATAGCAACCCACTCCAGTATACTCACCTGCAGAATCTCCATGGACAGAGGATCTTGGTGGGCTATACAGTCCATGGGATCATAAAGATTTATACACGACTGAGTGACTCCTCTGTCCATGGAATTCTCCAGGCAAGAATACTGGAGTGGGTTGCCATTTCCTTCTCCAGGGGATCTTCCTGACCCAGGGATTGAACCCAGGTCTCCTGCATTGCAGGCAGACGCTTTAACCTCTGAGCCACCAGGGAAGCACAAGCACATTATATGTGTGCATAAATATAATGAATAATCAAATTTCAATTTTAAATTGTGGAATAAGTAACAGCCAAGTTGATTATAAATTTTATGAAGCATTTTTTTTGTAATTTTTTTGTAATGCATATTTAAAACATATAAAAAAGCAAAGAGCACCTAATGCCTTTCAATAAGATTCAGCAACTGTTAATATTTTGCTACATTTGATCCATCTAGTTTTGCTTTCACTGAAGTATTTTGTTATAATTCTAAAACATATCATACCAGACATAAATAATTCAGTTGACATCTGTTCATATAAGATAATGTGAGTAACATTACCATTATATCTTCAGATATAACAGAATAAATAACTCCCTCATGATCTAAAAACTGGTTTTAGTCACATTTATTTACCCAGTTCACCAAATATCTTTTATGGTGTTTTCATTTAATGAATATCCATAATAAGGTATCATTCCTTTTGGTTGGTATATCTTTAGATTCACTTTAATCTAAAAGACAACACCTAGACAAACAAACACTCATGAACACACAAACCCTTTATTTCCTTGATGGTACTGACTTGTAGAAGAGCTCCCAGAATGTCCTACCTTCTGAACTTTTTGAATGATTTTACTTTAATTGTTCATTCATTATCTGAATTACTGCAACCAGAAAGTTGAATCTAGGAGATGGAATATTTTGGGCTGAATATTTTTTGCAAACACATTTCTGCAGGGATGCTGTGAATTTCATATGGGAAGATGTCAGGTGGTTAAGTGAGATTAAGACAGATCACTGACTATTAATAAAGTAACAAAAGTTGGCTTCAGTCATTGAGAACAAATAATGTATGGAATGATACTTTGATATAACACAAATATGTCTCATAAGTGTTTTAGCTAAAGGTTTAGGATCAGTGTTGATCATTGTCTGAATCAGTCATTTTATTGGGGATTCAGTTCAGTTCAGTCACTCAGTCGTGTTCGACTCTTTGCGACCCCATGAATTGCAGCATGCCAGGCCTCCCTGTCCATCACCAACTTCCAGAGTTCACTCGGACTCACGTCCATCGAGTCAGTGATGCCATCCAACCATCTCATCCTCTGTCGTCCCCTTCTCCTCCTGCCCCCAATCCCTCCCAGCATCAGAGTCTTTTCCAGTGAGTCAACTCTTCGCATGAGGTGGCCAAAGTACTGGAGTTTCAGCCTTAGCATCATTCCCTCCAAAGAAATCCCAGGGCTGATCTCCTTTAGAATGGACTGGTTGGAACTCCTTGTAGTCCAAGGGACTCTCAAGAGTCTTCTCCAACACCACACTTCAAAAACATCAATTCTTCGGTGCTCAACTTTCTTCACAGTCCAACTATCACATCCATACATGACCCCTGGAAAAACCATAGCCTTGACTAGACAGACCTTTGTTGGCAAACTAATGTCTCTGCTTTTGAATATGCTATCTAGATTGGTCATAACCTTTCTTCCAAGGAGTAAGCGTCTTTTAATTTCATGGCTGCAATCACCATCTGCAGTGATTTTGGAGCCCCCCAAAATAAAGTCTGACACTGTTTCCCCATCTATTTCCCATGAAGTGATGGGACCAGATGCCATGATCTTTGTTTTCTGAATGTTGAGCTTTAAGCCAACTTTTTCACTCTCCTCTTTCACTTTCATCAAGAGGCTTTTTAGTTCCTCTTCACTTTCTGCCATAAGATGTAGTGTCATCTACATATCTGAGGTTATTGATATTTCTCCCAGAAATCTTGATTCCAGCTTATGCTTCTTCCAGCCCAGCATTTCTCATGACGTACTCTGTGGATTACAAAATGTTGATTTACTAATTTTATCACTCTTTCTAAATTTAATTATTTTCATTCTTTTACTGAAAAGATCTGTCTAGGGGAAGGGCAAGTAGGGGTAAGGGACTAAGAAGTACAAACTGCAATGTATAAAATATAAGCTACAAGAATATATTGTACACTGCAAGGAATTTATCCAATATTTTATAATAACTATAAATGGAATATAATCTATAATAATTTTGAATCACTATGTTGTACCCCTGAAACTGATATAATACTGTTTATCAACTAGCTCAACAAGAAAATGATCTTTCTTGGATCAACTATGACTATACATGTTCTACTGCAAAACAGGTTTAAAGCCTAAGTCCTTCCTTTTAAGAAGTAATTTTGAGAGTAAGTAGTTGGCATTTTAGTTACACACTTCAAATTGTAGAAATAGGCTTATTTTTCTTTTGCTATTATGAGATTATTATAGACTACTGGATTTTTGCCTGTGAAATATGTTTATATCAAGAATAGTCTTTTTGCTACGTGCTATTCATCTTAACTAACCTTTTGGTTGTGTGCCCAACTTTAAACAGGCTACATTGTCCTTTTGATACAACTCCATTCATTTCCTTATTTTCTGGTCCATTAGAATGTTTCAGACTCACCTTATGACTTTCCTACTTTCAGTTCAGTTCAATTAACCCACTCAGTCGTGTCCGACTCTTTGCGACCCCCTGAATCCCAGCACGCCAGGCCTCCCTGTCCATCACCAACTCCCGGAGTTCAATCAGACTCACATCCATTGAGTCGGTGATGCCATCAGCCATCTCATCCTCCATCATCGCCTTCTCCTGCCCCCAATCCCTCCCAGCACCAGAGTCTATTCCAATGAGTCAACTCTTCGCATGAGGTGGCCAAAGTACTGGAGTTTCAGATTTAGCACCATTCCTTCCATAGAAATCCCAGGGCTAGTCTCCTTTAGAATGGACTGGTTGGATTTCCTTGCAGTCCAAGGGACTCTCAGTAGTCTTTTACAACACCACAGTTCAAAAGCATCAATTCTTCAGCGCTGAGCCTTCTTCACAGTCCAACTCTCACATCCATACATAACCACAGGAAAAACCATAGCCTTGACTAGATGGACCTTTGTTGGCAAACTGATGTGTCTGCTTTTCAATATGCTATCTAGGTTGGTCATAACTTTTCTTCCAAGGAGTAAGCACCTTGTAATTCCCGCTTTAAACATATATATATAAACAAATATTAATTATTTTATTAAGTATCTAAACATAAAAGCTATAACAGCCAGATTATAGAGAAAGTCAGATTTTATGTGTAGTGCCTAAGCCTTCTTTCTAAACCTGGACACCATGGTTTGAATTAACTCCCTCAACACCCTTTTTCTACTAGAATTGAAATGTGAATCATTACGAGAACAGATTTTCTTACATCATTGTAAATTCCCTGGAGTTCAGTTTTGGGTGAGACTAATAATAAGTATACTCACTATGAATTATGATAGGAAAGGCAGTTGGCAACTTTTGCCCTTTTTGAATGTCAGACAGGCTTTACATAAAAATCCCCTGGTTATTACAAAATTCTCATTCCCTAATTTTTTTTTCCTCACCAATACCAAATGGAATAATATTTTGAACAGGTAAGCCCATAGCTGTATAAATAGTTGTGAAATCATAATTTTTCTCATAAAAAAGGATAAAAAGCTTAATGAGAAAATGAACCGTACTCATCTTTTCTTGAACTTTGCTGTCTGACAGTCCTTCCTATTTCTTGTTATTTTGGGTAGATTTATTAAGCTATTTCAAGTTCTTATATTCTTTTTCTGTAAAATGGGCATGTTAATCATATCTAATTCTCATGGTTGTTGTAAGGAATTAATGGGGTGATTTAAGCCAAATGTTTTAGCACAATAACTAAAACAATCATTGTGACAAATGTGCTCAACACAAGTGCATTGAAAAGTCAGGAGTAGATAAAGATGATAGAGGTAGAATGGACAGTCTTTTCATTCAATGATCCTAGAATTTTCAACAATCAAGTGACAAATTATGGAAGCCATTGATTGGAAAGTATAAAGTGTTCACTGGAATATATTTTCACCGTGATCCCCACAACATCTATGCTAAAACCCACGATACTGGATGCTTGGGGCTGGTGCACTGGGATGACCCAGGGGGATGGTGTGGGGAGGGAGGAGGGTTCGGGATGGGGAGCACATGTATACCTGTGGCAGATTCGTTTTGATGTTTGGCAAAACTAATACAGTGTTTCAGGTTTAAAAAAAAATAATAAAAAAAAATTCAAGCTGCAGAATATTTAGTGACATAGAAAAGTGGGAATGTTTAACCTATTAGTTTCCAAGCTAATGTTTGCCTTTCACTGTTTTTTTTTTTTTTTTTTTAACGTATTACGGTTTGTAGATTTTTTTTCTTTTTTTTTTTAATTTTATTTTATTTTTAAACTTTACATAATTGTATTAGTTTTGCCAAATATCAAAATGAATCTGCCACAGGTATACAACACTGTTTTATGCCATTGTAAGTTCTTAATATAATTCTGTTCCAATTGTAGAGAATAAATGCATCTCACCTCAGAAAGAAAGGTATCAAATGCACAGAGAGAAGACAAAGTAAAATAAAGAGCAATTTGATCCTAAGATAAATTTAAGAATCAATACAGGGACTACATTCAATGAAGTCTAATGACTACATATAATTAATTTCTTACTTATACTATATTTTTCTGCATTATTTTAAATGATGATGAGAAATAAGATTTCATACATAAGGCAATTTAGAAAAGAAACTAAACTTCTATTTCTGTATCTCATGTTTATCATACTTTATAGCATTCTACAATTGGCTTACATTTTCATCAAAGAAAGTTTTGTTTCCTGATGAACATATTTATAATAAAATTTCATTAATAAAATTTAAAAACAAATTAGTATTTAAGAAATATCTGTTTTCAGTGTGTTCCTTTGGAAAATACATGTTGAATGCATTCCAATGTATTAAAAAAAAAACAAACACTTTTCTCAACAAACGAAGCCTAAAGTTAGTAAAAAGAAGTAAATAACAAAGAATAGACAGAAGTGAATAAAAGAGACTGAAAAGAAGTACAGAAGTTCAATGAAACAGTTTTTTTTAAAAGGTAAACAAAATTAAGAAGCTTTTTAGCTACACTCATTAAGAAAAAAAAGAAAAAAGTCCAAAATAAATAAAATCATAAATAAAATAACAACTGATATTACTAGTAACAGAAATACTAAGGACCATAAGAGACTAATATGTAGAATTATGCAACAACAAATTGGATAACCTAGAATAAATGGAAAAATCCTAGAAACATACAACCTTCCAAGACTGAAATATGATGAAATAGAAAATGTGAACAGCTGTTTATTGCTGCTGCTGCTGCTGCAGCTAAGTCGCTTCAGTCGTGTCCGACTCTGTGCGACCCCATAGACGGCAGCCCACCAGGCTCCCCTGTCCCTGGGATTCTCCAGGCAAGAACACTGGAGTGGGTTGCCATTTCCTTCTCCAATGCATGAAAGTGAAAAGTGAAAGTGAAGTTGCTCAGTCATGTCGGACTCCTAGCGACCCCATGGACTGCAGCCCACCAGGGCCCTCCGTCCATGGGATTTTCCAGGCAAGAGTACTGGAGTGGGTTGCCATTGCCTTCTCCGAACTGTTTACTAGTAAGAAAATTAAAACAGTAATTGAAAACCTTCCAACAAATAAAACCCCAAGAACTGGATGACTTCACTGGCAGATTGTAAAAACCATTCCAGAAAGAATAATTACCAATCCTTCTCAAAGTCTTTGAAAAATATAAAAAAAGAAGGCAACTCTTTCAAATTTATTTTTTAAGGCAAACATCCTGATACAAAAACCAGACAAGGACAGAAGAAAAATATTACAGAACAATATCTTTGGTGAACATAGCTGCAAACTTCTCAACAAAATATTAGCACACTAAATTCAACAATACATTTTAGTTTGCATTGAATATTTAGTATAACAATTTTAGAAAGAAAGTACAGATTGTAAAAGAAAAATAATCTATTATGGCTCCTTGTTTGAAATCATCTTGCTTTTTTGATGTTAATTTTGTACAATTTTGACTTTTAAATGGGGTGTGTGATTTATGCTATCTTTTTTGAATAATTTATTTTTAAAAATTAATTGGTTCGTTTGGGCTGTGCTGGGTCTTCATTGCTGCTTAGACTTGTTTCTAGTTATGGCAAGTGTGAACTACTGTCTTGCTGCAGAGCACAGGCTCTTTGACTCAGCAGTTGGAGAGTGTGGGCTCATTAGCTGTAGCTCCTGGGCTTTTGAGCACAGGCTCAATAGTTGTGTCACAAGGGTTTAATTGCCCCATGGCAATATGGGATCTTCCAGATGAGGAATTGAACTCATGTCTCCTACATTGACAGGTGGATTCTTTAGCACTGAGCCATCAGGGAAGTCCCAAAGAATGCTTTTTTAAATCACTCTGGAACCATGGCATTAGCAGTGGGCAGACCTTCACAATGGAATTTTGGATTCATTTTTTAACATGTTTGAGGAGTACAGGTGATTTATCTGTAGAGGGTGATGGTGTACTAATAATCTATGCACTTAGGGGGCATCATTGTTGGTGATTACTAAGCTTGTGACTTGGGAGACTGGTTTGGAAGGTCACTGTGAGCATATACAAGTAAAAGGTCAAACTGAACCTGAGAAGCACAACTTAGCACACTGGTATAAAATCAGAAAGTCTCATGCTAGCCTTGATAGACTCTCTCCTCTTGAAGAATTTCAGAGAAGCTATTTCAAAATCAAGTTCAGGGTCTGATTATAAAAGTTGAGTAGCAACACAGGAAACAAGCCTGTATTGATACTTGATTTCTTATACTAAGATGTGGGGAGGAGTGGACCCTGAGACACGGCATAGGGATATTTAGGCAAACAAAAAGACAAAGGTAGAAATGTAAACCTATAAATCCTACTGTAGCTAACTATCTGGCAGAATCAGCTTTCCTTCCTACTGAAGAATTCAGCTTTCCTCTGTATAAAAGACTTTTAATGGTTAGACTTTTCCATACAAAAAGATGCCTTTATTCTTAGTATTATAAGTCCCCAAGCCCCACCTGCCATTTTTCTAGAATGGAGTGATTCCAGTCAGTCACACTAGTACCAGTCTACATTGAGAGATGTCAGCTTAGACAGAGAAAGGGTGGCTAATTTGCATCAGCAGGAATCTGGGAAGATATAATCGTATGAAAAAGAATAGCCCAGGGAAAAATTATATAAAGCTTGCCAGTAATGGATTGCCATTTCCTTCTCCAGGGGATCTTCCCAACCCAGGGATCAAACTCAGGTCTCCCGCATAGCGGGCAGATGCTTTACCATCTGAGCCACCAGAGAAGGCATATAATGCTTCATTAGACTGAATTTATTAGTGAATGTCTCACACTCAAAACTCAGGTTTCAACATTTTGGTTTAATTATGATTGAGTGGTTTATTAGTCAGTTGTATTGGTTAATCTAAGTCTTGAATCACAGTCAATGAGTTTGTCATGCCTGAATTTCCTTTAAATGTTGGAGGATTTTAAGGACTAGAGAGTTGGGAATGTTGGAACTTATTTTTCTGTGTAATTTAGTCATACTTTTCTACTATATCCTTCACAAAGTTCATTAAAAATGTACTATGAGAAGAGAGGGCTTCAAAATGCTTGCATATCTCTTCAGTATGCTTAAGTTAGTCAGGGTAGAGATTGTAATTTAACTGTTATTCCTTTTTCAATTGGAAAAAGGGAGTTCCTTTTTGTGGGCCCAAGAACAAAATCAAAATGTTCAAAAGACAGGAGAGTAACTTTAATAGTACTAAAATATAAAACATTCTCTTTTCTTTAAGTCTCTCTCAATTTATCATCTATTTTGCAATGACAATTTTAAATGCAAATTTAATTTAAAAGAGCATTGAACTCATACTCAGAATTGTAAAAAGTATACAATTCATTTTTCATAGCTTATACACGAATATGGGTTTTTGTTGTAACCAGAAGAATAGAAATACTGTGTGAAACTAATTTAATTAACTTATTTCACTTCTTGATATGTGCACATTCTGTCAAAACTTTTGACCTGTGGCTTAGTACAGAATTAGAAAGGAAGGACTTACTAATTAAGTTAAGAAAAAAGAAAAAAACAGAACTGTACTTGCCTTTTCTTTCTTTCTCTGTGTCATTTTCAGTGTAAGTGAATAACTAATACATGGATTAACATGAGTGAGAAAGAATATGACAGGGTTTCTTGGTATTTCATGTTTCTCATAACTCTGTTGGTTTCTTTTTGCTTTTGAAACATGCTCTGGTTCAATGACAAATTGTCAATGTTTCCCCTGACTCAGTTGTAGACACAGCATAATGACCTTGAATGTGCTTTGAATCTCACTGAACTCTCATGCATAATGGAGCCACTGGAATTCTGTGCTTATTTTTTGTTGTTCAGTCACTCAGTCATGTCCGACTCTTTGCGTCCACATGGACTGCAGCATGCCAGGCTTCCCTATCCTTCACTATGTCCCAGAGAGTGCTTAGGGGATATTGCAAATACTATATTTGAAAGAAGTGACAAGGAACAGTGTAAGACATGCATATTGCACAGTTTACTCTATTTACAGGAATCCTCAAATGTCCTGTCAAACTTCACATACACAATAGAAGTTCACAGTTAAAATTATTAAGATTTCAAGAAAACAAAAGCAGAACATAAGATGTGGAAGCCTGCTCTACAACTTTATGTTCCTCATGCTGAAACTGTGCACCTAAGTTTGGGACTTGAGTCCACAATCTTTTAATTGAGATCATACACCTGGTCTCAGGACTTAATCTCAGGTTCATGATGTAACATCATACAAAGAATTCAGTGAGAGATCAAGTGAAAGGTAAGAAGTAGATTTATTTAGAGAGAAACGCACTCCACAGACAGAACATGGGCAATCTCAGAAGGTGAGAGGCCCTGGATTATGGTGTAGCTAGTTTTTATAGGCTGTGTAATTTCAAAGGCTAATGAATGGGATGATTTTTTCAATTATTTCAGGGAAAGAATGGAGATTTTCAGGAACTGAGCCAGTGCCCACTTTTTGACCTTTTATGCTGACCTCAGAACTCTCATGGCACTGGTGGTATATCATTTAGCATCCTCATATATTGCAATGAACCTATAATGAGACTCAAGTTTCAGAAGTCAAATCTTCTACCATCTTGGACCTAGTTGGTTCCAACCAGTTTTTGTCATATTCCATGGCCATGTCATTCCTTTAATTGCTGTGCCCTGCCCTTTTCCCTCCTATTTCAATGCCACTGACCTTTCCTGAGAAAAGAGCTTTACTCTACTGATCAAGGCAGTGAAATCTCAGTTGTTGCCACACAATAACTAGGAGGAGTTTTCTCCCAGCTTTATTGAGAAATATTTATCATATAAAAATGAGTCAGTTTAATGTGTAGTGGTGGTAGTTTAGTCACTAAGTCATGTCAAACTCTTGCAACCACATGGACTGTAGTCTGCCAAGTTCCTCTGTCCATGTGATTCTCCAGGCAAGAATACTGGAGTGGGTTGCCATTTTTTTCTCCAGGGGACCTTTCTGACCCAGAAATCGAACCCCGGTCTCCTGCATTGCAGCAGATTCTTTACTGACAGATCTATGAGGAAAATCCAATTTAGTGTGTACAACATAACAAATAAATATATTAATATTTACATATTGAAAATTATTGCCACCATAACACCTCCATAATTATCATTTTATTTATGTGTGTAGTGAGAACAATTAAGATATTTTTCCTTAGCAACTTTCAATACAATACTGTTAACTATATATTCTACATTAGATCTCCAGAAATTATCTGTCTTATAACTGGAGGTACATACATTTTGACCAATATCTCCTCATTCTCCCCAGACCTCACCCCAGTTTCTTGCAGTTGCCGTTCTGCTCTTTGTTTATTTAAGTTTGGTTTTATTAGATGCCACATATGAGTTCAGTTCAGTCACTCAGTCATGTCCGACACTTTGCAACCCCACGATTGCAGCGCGCCAGGCGTCCTGTCCATCACCAACTAACAGAGTTTACTCAGACTCGTGTACATTGAGTTGGTGATGTCATCCAACCATCTCATCCTCTGTTGTCCCCTTCTCCTTCCGCCCTCAATTTTTCCCAGCATCAGGGTCTATTCCAATGAGTCCATTCTTCGCATCATGTGGCCAGAGTACTGGAGTTTCAGCTTGGCATCAGTCCTTCCAATGAATAGTCAGACTGATTTCTTTTAGAATGGACCAGTTGGATCTCCTTGCAGTCCAAGAGACACCAAAGTGTCTTCTCCAACACCACAGTTCAAAAGCATCAATTCTTCTATGCTCAGCTTTCTTTATAGTCCAGCTCTCACATCCATACACGACTACTGGAAAAGCCATAGCTTTGACTAGAAGGACCTTTGTTGGCAAAGTAACGTCTCTGTTTTTAATATGTTGTATAGGTTGGTCATAACTTTTCTTCCAAGGAGTAAATATCTTTTAATTTCATGGCTCCAGTAACCATTGGCAGTGATTTTGGAGGTACCCCGCCCCCAAATAAAGTCTCTCACTGTTTACACTATTTCCCCATCTATTTGCCATGAAGTGATGGGACCGGATGCCGTGATCTTAGGTTCATGAATGTTCGGCTTTAAGCCAACTTTTTCACTCTCCTCTTTCACTTTCATCAAGAGTCTCTTTAGTTCTTCACTTTCTGCCATAAGGGTGGTGTTATCTGCATATCTGAGATTATTGATATTTCTCCCGGCAATCTTGATTCCAGCTTGAGCTTCATCCAGCCCAACAATTCTCATGATGTACTCTGCATATAAGTTAAATAAGCAGGGTGATAATATGCAGCCTTGAATACTCCTTTCCCTATTTGGAACTAGTCTGTTTTTCCATGTGCAGTTGTAACTGTTGCTTCCTGACCAGCATACAGATTTTTCAAGAGGCAGGTCAGGTGGCCTGGTATTCCCCTCTCTTTAAGAATTTTCTAGAGTTTTTGTGGTCCACACAGTCAAAGGCTTGGGCATAGTCAATAAAGCAGAAGTAGATGTTTTTCTGGAACTCTCTTGCTTTTTTGATGATTCAGCAGATGTTAGCAATTTGATCTGTGGTTCATCTGCCCTTTCTAAATCCAGCTTTGATATCTGGAAGTTCATTGTTCATGTACTGTTGAACCCTGGGTTAGAGAATTTTGAGCACTACTTTACTAGCTTGTGAGATGAGTGCAATTGTGTGGTAGTTTGAGCATTCTTTGGCATTGCCTTTCTTTGGGATTGGAGTAAAAATGGAACTTTTCCAGTCCTGTGGCCCTGCTGAGTGTTCCAAATTTTCTGGCATATTGAGTGAAGCACTTTTACAGCATCATCTTTCAGGATTTGAAATAGCTCAACTGGAATCCCATCACCTCCACTAGCTTTGTTCATAGTGATGCTTCCTAAGGCCCACTTGACTTTGCATTCCAGGATGTCTGGCTCTAGGTGAGTGATCATTCCATCCTGATCATCTGGGTCATCAAGATCTTTTCTATATTGTTCTTCTGTGTATTCTTGCCACTTCTTCTTAAAATCTTCTGCTTCTGTTAGGTCCATACCATTTCTGTCCTTTATTGTGCCCAACTTTAAATAAAATGTTCCCTTGGTATCTCTAGTTTTCTTGAAGAGATCTCTAATCTTTCCCATTCTACTGTTTTCCTCTATTTATTTGCACTGATTACTGAGGAAGGCTTTCTTATCACTCCTTGCTATTCTTTGGAACTCTGCATTCAAATGGGTATATCTTTCCTTTTATCCTATGTCTTACCCTTCTCTTCTTTTCACAGCTATTTGTAAGGCCTCCTCAGACAGCCATTTTGCTTTTTTGCATTACTTTTTCTTAGGGATGGTCTTGATCCTTGCCTGCTGTACAATGTCACAAACCTCCATCCATGGTTTTTCAGGCACTCTATCTATCAGATCTAGTCCCTTGAATCTATTTCTCACTTCCAGTGTATAATCGTAAGGTATTTGATTTAGGTCATAGATGAATGGTTCAGTGGTTTTTTCTACTTTCTTCAGTTTAAATCTGAATTTGGCATAAATTAGTTCATTATCTGAGCCACAGTCAGCTCCAAGGCCTTTTTTTGTTGACCGTATAGAGCTTTTCCATCTTTGGGTGTGAAGAATATAATCAATCTGATTTCAGTATTGACCATCTGGTGATGTCCACGTGTAGAGTCTTACCTTGTGTTGTTAGATGAGAGTGTTTGCTCTCCCTTCTCCAGGGGATCTTCCCAACCCAGGAACTGAACCTGGGTCTCCTGCATTGCAGACAGATTATTTACTGTCTGAGTCACCAGGGAAGCCCAAGAATACTGTACTGGGTAGCCTATCCCTTCTCCAGCAGATCTGCCTGACCCAGAAATCCAACAGGGGTCTCCTCATTGCAGATGGATTCTTTATCAGAGAAGCTCTATATGTATACAAGGAAATGGCCATTTGAAAAGTAACAAGTTGTTAACCATATAAACTTTCCAGTGAAATATCTATTTTTTGGGGCTGGTGCACTGGGACGACCCAGAGGGATGGTGTGGGGAGGGAGGAGGGAGGAGGGTTCAGGATGGGGAACACATGTATACCTGTGGCAGATTCATTTTGATATTTGGCAAAACTAATACAATTATGTAAAGTTTAAAAAATAAAATAAAATAAAAAAAATAAAAATAAATAAATTAAAAAAAAAGAAAATTTGTGAGCATTACATATATAGTCAATAAATATTTTAATTAAAAAAAAAACAAATTTGAAAAAGCATTTTGATTGTGGAGACACAGCCTAATACCCTTGCTTCTTTTTCCTTTTGAGAAAAAGCCATAATAATTACCCTGTTATCTCTGTAATGACGTATGTTGACTACTAGGGTTTTCACAATCCTATTTGCCTAGCACTAATGCAGGTTACACAAATTTCTAATGTAATTATTAATAGTACACTTTCATAATGATCAGTTTAGATGATAAATTATATGGTTGCTTAAGGCAGTTCTATATGCTGCGTTTTATTTGCCAGACTTTGCTCTCCATCAACCATATTAAAGGGTTTACATTTTATACCTGTTAGTTTATCAATGCTTTCTTTAAAACCTATTTAAACATTTAGAGAAAAATCAAATAAAAGTTCTTGCAATCCCCAGTGACTCAGTTTTTCTTTGACTTTCAAGGAACTTAGCCCTGTAATTCTCTGCTCTGAATGTCTGAGATATCAATATGAAATGTTAATTGGGTAAATCTTAATGGCAAACACACCTTGACAGCAAATATAGAGAGAAAACAAGAGGTTATTATTTTTATCAGGTTTTCAAAGAACATGGTCTAAAAAATCCAGTTCATATCCATGTGGACTGGAAAAGTATTGAGCTGCAGTATTTTATAATAATGATAATTAATAAAATAAATGCATGTAAATGAATTTTTAAGTGTAAAATAAGATTTGAAAGAAAATTACACCTGCAGGATATGAAAAAATGACCAAGGAAATAAAGCAAACCAAACAATACATCTTTACCCATACTTTTCTTCTTATATATAATCTCAAGCACATATTTAGTATCAATCCAAGTGTGAGGTGTGTTTACATTTAATTTATCTATGTTTCCCTCTGAGCAGATATATATAATTATTTATCTGCTTAGAGGAAAGCATATATATTCAATACACTATATTTTTTATTTAAATTATAACTTTATTGTCTTTATTATATTCAATAAGTATTAACCAAGTGAACCTACTATATGACTAACTCTAACTTCTCAGAACATTGGAAAAATAAATATTATTTTGTCCAAATTAAAAAAATACACACACACATGAACACCAGACTAATGCTTATATAAACTCGTTTGATATACTATTTTGCAACCAAAGAGTCAAAAAATGTACCCCAGTTGCTGTTATGAAATGAATAGTGTACCAATTTTCTCTTATGTCAGTGAGACAAACAAGAAGGAGTGATGAAAACCTTTGGCTTTTATCAGCTCAATTCTCTATTGCTTAGTTGCTAGGTAATGTTTTGAAACTTTCAACAGTATTCAGTTTATTTCAGTTCAGTTCAGTCATTCAGTCCTGTGTGACTCTTTGTGATGCCTTGGACTGTAGCATGCCAGGCTTCCCTGTCCATCACCAGTTCCCAGAGCTTACTCAAACTCATGTCCATCAAGTCAGTGATGCCATCCAACCATCTCATCCTCTATCATCCCTTTTTCCTCCTGCCTTCAATCTGTTCCAGCATCAGGATTTTTTCCAATGAGTCAGTTCTTCGCATTAGGTGGTCAAAATATTGGAGCTTCAGCTTCAGCATCAGTCCTTCCAGTGAATATTTAGGACTGATTTCTTTTAGGATGGACTGGTTGGATCTCCTTGCAGTCCAAGGGAATCTCAAGAGTTTTCTTCAACACCACAGTTCAAAAGTATTAATTCTTCAGTCTCAGCCTTCTTTATAGTCCAACTCTCACATTCATACATGACTACTAGAAAAACCATAGCTTTGACTATATGGACCTTTGTTTGCAAAATAAAGTCTCTGTTTTTTTTTTTTTTTGCTCATATTGGAATTGACAAAGGAAGGGCATGATACTTCCTTTATTCTTTACCTTTATTTTTTGGTTTACTGAAATCTGCCTGTATCCTAACCTTGCCAGGACAGATGAACAAGAATAATGTCAGTGTTTTGGCTTAATTTCAGACTGAGTCTTTGTTTCTTAAAAAAAATGGTTTGCTAGCTATTTAATTAACACTTATAAGATTAATATTAAAATCAAAATAACTGTGTTAAATGAATCAGTAAAAGAGGAGAAATAAAATCTTATAATTTTGTTACTGTAATATAAATTCTATAAATTAAGGCCTTTTAAAATTCTATTGTTGCTGTGTTAAAAGTGTCTGCCTGGTTTTAGTAATTGCTCAATAAATATTTGCTAAATAAGCAAAAAGACTTCACATAATTACCTTTAAACTTATCTGACAGTAAACTCACCTACGGAGTTCTACTTATACAAAAATAAGTAATTTGACAAGAGAAGACTCTATACATGGACATCACCATATGGTCGACACCAAAATCTTATTGATTATATTCTTTGCAGCCAAAGGTGGAGAAGCTCTATACAGTTAGCAAAAACGAGCCTGGGAGCTGACTGTGGCTCAGATCATGAACTCCTTATTGCCAAATTCAGACTGAAATTGAAGGAAGTGGAGAAGACCACTAGACCATTCAGGTATGACCTAAAATCAAATCCCTTGACTTCCCTGGTAGCTCAGATGGTAAAGCATCTGCCTGCAATGCTGGAGATGTGGGTTCAGTCCTTGGGTGGAAAAGATCTCCTGGAGAAGGAAATGGCAACCTACTCCAGTACTCTTGCCTGGAAAATCTCATGGACAGAAGAACTTGGTAGTCAGTCTCTGGGGTTGCAAAGAGTCCGACACGACTCAGTGACTTCACTTTCACTATGACTATACAGTGGAAGTAAGAAATAGATTTAAGAGAAAAGAGCTGATAGAGTGCCTGATGAACTATGGATGGAGCTTTGTGACATTTTACAGGAGACAGGAATCAAGACCATCCCCAAGAAAAATAAATGGAAAAAAGCAAAATGGCTGTCTGAGGAGGCTTTACAAATAAATAGCTGTGAAAAGAAGGGAAGTGAAAAGCAAAGGAGAAAAGGAAAGATATAAGCATCTGAATGCAGAATTCCAAAGAATACCAAGGAGAGATAAGAAAGCTTTCCTCAGTGATCAATGCAAAGAAATAGAGGAAAACAATAGAATGGGAAAGACTAGAGATCTCTTCAAGAAAATTAGAGATACCAAGGGAACATTTCATGCAAAGATGGTTTCAATAAAGGACGGAAATGGTATGGACCTAAGAGAAGCAGAAGAGATTAAGAAGAGGTGGCAAGAATACACAGAAGAACTGTACAAAAAAGATCTTCATGACACAGATAATCACGATGGTGTGATCACTGACCTAGAGCCAGACATCCTGGAATGCAAAGTCAAGTGGGCCTTAGGAAGCATCGCTATGAACAAAGCTAGTGGAGGAGATGGATTCCAATTGATCTATTTCAAATCCTGAAAGACGAAGCTGTGAAAGTGCCGCACTCAATATGCCAGCAAATGTGGAACACTCGGCAGTAGCCACAGGACTGGAAAAGGTCAGTTTTCATTACAATCCCCAAAATAAGCAATGTCAAAGAATGCTCAAACTACCACACAATTGCACTCTTCTCACACGCTAGTAAAGTAATGCTCAAAATTCTCCAAGCCAGGCTTCAGCAATACGTGAACCGTGAACTTCCAGATGTTCAAGCTGGTTTTAGAAAAGGCAGAGGAATCAAAGATCTAATTGCCAACATCTGCTGGATCATGGAAAAAGCAAGAGAGTTCCAGAACAACATCTATTTTTGCTTTATTGACTATGCCAAAGCCTTTGACTGTGTGGATTACAATAAACTATGGAAAATTCTGAAAGAGTTGGGAATACCAGACCACCTGACCTGCCTCTTGAGGAATTTGTATGCACGTCAGGAAGCAACAGGTAAAACTGGACATGGAACAACAGACTGGTTCCAAACAGGAAAAGGAGTACGTCAAGGCTGTATATTGTCACCCTGCTTATTTTTTTTTTAATTTTATTTTATTTTTAAACCTGAAACACTGTATTAGTTTTGTCAAACATCAAAATAAATCCGCCACAGGTATACATGTGTTCCCCATCCTGAACCCTCCTCCTTCCTCCCTCCCCATACCATCCCTCTGGGTCATCCCAGTGCACCAGCCCCAAGCATCCAGTATTGTGCATTGAACCTGGACTGGCAACTCGTTTCATACATGATATTACACATGTTTCAATGCCATTCTCCCAAATCTTCCCACCCTCTCCTTCTCCGACAGAGTCCATAAGACTGTTCTATACATCAGTGTCTCTTTTGCTGTCTCGTACACAGGGTTATTGTTACCATCTTTCTAAATTCCATATATGTGTGTTAGTATACTGTATTGGTGTTTTTCTTTCTGGCTTACTTCACTCTGTATAATAGACTCCAGTTTCATCCACCTCATTAGAACTGATTCAAATGTGTTCTTTTTAATGGCTGAGTAGTACTCCATTGTGTATATGTACCACAGCTTTCTTATCCATTCATCTGCTGATGGACATCTAGGTTGCTTCCATGTCCTGGCTATTATAAACAGTGCTGTGATGAACATTGGGGTACATGCAGAGCACGTCATGAGAAACGCTGGGCCGGAGGAAGCACAAACTGGAATTAAGATTGCCAGGAGAAATATCAATAACCTCAGATATGCAGATAACACCACCCTTATGGCAGAAAGTGAAGAGGAACTAAAAAGCCTCTTGATGAAAGTGAAAGAGAAGAGTGAAAAAGTTGGCTTAAAGCTCAACATTCAGAAAACTAAGATCATGGCATCTGGTCCCATCACTTCATGTCAAATAGATGGGGAAACAGTGGGAACAGTGGCTGACTTTATTTTTTGGGGCTCCAAAATCACTGCAGATGGTGATTGCAGCCATGAAATTAAAAGATACCTACTCCTTGGAAGGAAAGTTATGACCAACATAGACAACATATTAAAAAGCAGAGATATTACTTTGCCAACAAAGGTCCATCTAGTCAAGGCTATGGTTTACCAGTGGTCATGTTTTGATGTGGGAGTTGGACTATAAAGAAAGCTGAGCCCAGAAGAATTGATGCTTTTGAATTGTGGTGTTGGAGAAGACTCTTGAGAGTCCCTTGGACTGCGAAGAGATCCAACCATTCCATCCTAATGGAGATCAGTCTTGGTTGTTGATTGGAAGGACTGATGTTGAAATTGAAACTCCAATACTTTTTTCACCTGATGCGAAGAGCTGACTCATTTGAAAAGACCCTGATGCTGAGAAATATGAGGGCAGGAAGAGAATGGGATGACAGAGGATGAGATGGTTGGATGGCATCACCGACTCAATGGACATGGGTTTGGGTGGACTCCAGGATTTGGTGATGGACAGCGAGGCATGAGTGCTGAGGTTCATGGGGTCACAAAGAGTTGGACATGACTGAGTGACTGAACTGAACTGAACCGAAATAATTTCACCACAATGGATCAAGCCCAAATTGATTACATGGCCTCTTTCTTTTCCCAAAATAATTTAATTACAAAGAAATAGATAACATAATGTGAAATAGATAAGATATTATAATGTCTTATTTGTTGGTATATTCATTACCTAGATATTCACACATATCACAGTGATTTAATGAATTTTAATGTCTCTTTCAATAAAATTATTCTAGAAAATGTTATATTGAGATTATTTTCTTTCTTTAATGCAGAAAAAACTTTAAATTTCATTCATGCTCAATTTTAAATAGCATTTAATTCCACAATGTGTATTATCAACTTACTGGTTTTTGATGTATGGCAGGAAATACCTAAGCTTAAAAATACATGTACCTAATAAATCTTAACATTCTCTAACCATTGATTTCTCAATTTTATGTTTCTGAAGTAGTTAAAAGTTTTACCTCTTTAGCTAGGAAAGATGGCTACATTCGTGAAAGTGATAGTGAAATCATTGGTGTTCAGTCGTTTCCAAGTCTTTGTGACCTATTGAACTGTAGCCTCTGTCCATGGAATTCTCCAGGCAAGAATACTTGAGTGGGTAGCCATTCCCTTCTCCAGGGGATTTCCTGACTCAGGGATCAAACCCTGGTCTGCTGCATTGCAGGCAGGTTCTTTACTATCTGAGCCCCCAGGGAAGCCCCTGGTGACATGGATCTAGAGGCACGGATTTATCCTGGATATGTAGAGATATGGCACTCTTTATTTTTTATACAACATACATTTTACTATTGCAATTTTTATTGTTGGAGAAGATTTGTATGTTTTGTTTAAGCCAAAGGTAACCTTGTACTCTTAGATGAGTCATCTAGTGAATTTAAAAACCTAACAAGAAAATCTGTGCCAGACCCTAGCATATATTTATTTAGCACTGATGCTGAGGCTGACGAGCCAATACTTGGTCACTTGTTGCAAAGAGCTGACTCATTGGAAAAGCCCCTGATACTGTGAAAGATTGAGGGCAGAAGAAGGGAGGACAGAGGATGAGATAGTTGGCTGGCATCCCCAACTCAGTGGGCATGAATTTAAGCAAACTCAGGAAGATAGTGAAGGCCAGGGAATCCTGGCTTGTTGCAGTTCATGGTGTCACAAAGAGCCAGACACAACTAAACAACTGAACAACAACAAGAGCTAGAATTGGGCTTCCCTGGTGGCCCAAGGTAAAGACTTTGCCTGCCTATACAGATTACATCCCTGAGTTGGGGAGATCTCCTGGAGAAGGAAATGGCAACCCCCTCCAGTATTCTGCCTGGGAAATCCCATGAACAGAGGAGTCCGGTGGGCTATGGTCCTAGGAGTTGCAAAAGTTTGAATAACAGCTGCAATTACTTGAACTAAAAATTTATAGCCAAATATATATATGTTTTAAAACTTCTTTAGCAAAGCACAGTCTTAATATGAATATGACAAACTGCTTCTAATGTGTATATCTAGAGAGCCTTGGAATGCCTAATTTACTAAATATTCCACTCATTTCCACAGATTAGTTACAATGGAGGTAATCAATAAAAGATATCATATTAAGTGCTGTCTCACATTTTGGCATTGAGATGGCCAGATTTGTATTTCAAAAAAGCATTTTTAATTACTAAGAGAAAAATAATTGTTGTGTTAGAAGTTCCCGTGAAATTAAAAGACACTTACTCCTTGGAGGGAAAGTTATGACCAACCTAGATAGCATATTGAAAAGCAGAGACATTACTTTGCCAACAAAGGTCCATCTAGTCAAGGCTATGGTTTTTCTGTGGTCATGTATGGATGTGAGAGTTGGACTGTGAAGAAAGCTGAGTGCTGAAAAATTGATGCTTTTGAACTGTGGTGTTGGAGAAGACTCTTGAGAGTCCCTTGGACTGCAAGGAGATCCAACCAGTCCATTCTGAAGGAGATCAGCCCTGGGATTTCTTTGGAAGGAATGATGCTAAAGCTGAAACTCCAGTACTTTGTTCACCTCATGCGAAGAGTTGACTCATTTGAAAAGACTCTGATGCTGGGAGGGATTGGGGGCAGGAGGAGAAGAGGACAACAGAGGATGAGATGCTGGATGGCATCACTGACTTGATGGACGTGAGTCTCAGTGAACTCCGGGAGTTGGTGATGGACAGGGAGGCCTGGCGTGCTGCGATTCATGGGGTCGCAAAGAGTTGGACACGACTGAGCAACTGAACTGAACTGAAGAAGTTTGATAGTAACAGTAGTTGTTGTGCACAAAGGTGCCAAGCACTTAATCAGCACTCCATAAATATTGTTTGTGTCAATCCTTAAATCAATTGTATTAAATAGTTGCTTTTATCCCCCTTTTCCAGGTTAAAGTCTAAGGCTGAGTAAAATTAACTTATATTCTTAATATCCTAGAAATTTTAAGACAAAAGTAGTAAAACTGGACTCTGCAGTTCAGTAAGAACTATGGATTTCTCAAGAGTGTTTTTTGTTTTTTATTTTTTGGCCACACAGCACAGATTTCAGAGTCTTAGTTCCCCAAACAGGGATTGATCCCAGGCCAAGGCAGGGAAAGTGCCAAGTTTTAACCACTGGACCACCAGGGAACTCCCTCAATGGTGGTGATTCTTGTATGTTTGAAAAACTATTCATCAAAACTATGATCAGATACCACCTCACACCTGTCAATTGGCTATTATTTAAAAAAAAAAAAAAAGCAACTGACAGGTGTTGGTGAGGATGTAGAGAAATTGAAATCTCTGCACGCTATTAATGGGAATTCAAAATGGTGTAGCCGCTATGGAAAGCAGTACACAGATTACCCCCCAAATTAAAAATAGATCTATAATATAATCCTATAATCTCACTTCTGGGTAGTTATCAAAATAATTGAAATAGTGATCACAAAGAGATATTAGCACTGCTATGTTAATTGAAACACTATTCATGAAAGCCAAAATGTTGAAACAACCAAAATGTTCATCAATAAATAAATGGATAAAGGCAATGTGCTATATACATATCATGGAATACTACTCACCCTAAAAGATAACAAATTCTGCAATATGTGCTACCTGGATGAATCTTGAAGACATTATTCCAATTGAAAAAAGCCAGTTACAGAAAGACAAATACTGCATCATTTCCCTTGTATAAGGTATCTCAGATAGTGAAACTCACAAAATCAGAGTAGAATGGTGGTTGCCTGGGGCTAGGCAGAGGAAAATAGGGAAGCTAATAATCCTTTGGGTATAAAGTTTCAGTTAAGCAAGGTGAATAAATTCTAGAAATCTGTTATACAACATTGTACTTCCTTTAACAGTATTGTATTGTGCTTAAAAATTCAAGAGAATGCATTTCATACTCTTACCATACATACAAAATGATTATTCAGAGACTTTTTTTTTTAGTGTTAAGATGTAAACTATTAAAATTGTAGCAAAAACATTTTAAGCCTTTAAGTTAAGCAAATAAATTTTATTATTTTGTTTGTACATTTACAGAGTATTAGCAATTACTTTTTGTAAGCTTTGAGCAATGTCTGATTCCATTTACAAACTTAATTAAATATTTTCAAATATTTTAACTGAATTTTAAATTGGAATATATTTGATTCCCTTCATAAGTATTTCAGTTATCTCACTTATCAAACAAAAGTTTTCTGAATGATAAATAGCCTTTAATGTTTAATAACTTAAATATGTAAATACAGTATGAAGGAATTAAAATTCTCTTACATGTTCTAATACTGTAAAAATTTTGTAATATTTCAGTTTGGAACTAAAATTACAGATTTCTTAATTACTGTCTTCAAATTGAAGCTCTAAAGTTATTGCTCCAATAGACAAAATTTATAGTACACACAAAAAATGCCAATAATTTCTTCTTAAACAAAAGAGCCTGGTGGGCTGCCGTCTCTGGGGTCGCACAGTTGGACACAACTGAAGCGACTTAGCAGCAGCAGCAGCAGACCCTACACTGAACTCTAAATTTTCCTCAGTGTGAAAATATTTAGTTTACCATCTTTATTATCTAAGGTTTCTGAAGACTAGATAGTTTGGCCTTGTGTGAAACTTGAACCTGCAGACATTCAGAGCAACTTATTTCACTATCAATCCAGAAAGCTATTGTATCTACCCAAGTAATTTTGGGAGTGACTTTTTCAGTATACCTGAAATTATGACAAACCAGGGATATTGACTGGGATGCTTATCAGAATTGTGTAGGTGACATCATTGGGTCACATGAAATCCTATATATAGAATTTCTTGTTAATTATTCCATAACACAGAGGAGAGACTGATCTAACTTAACTCCTGATATTCAGAATATACACATTACTTGATTATTTTCTACCTGCAGAACCAGAGGCTTCTACCAAATTTGATTATTAAATTTGAAATAATCTTTGAAATTTGAAATTCTTTGGAATTTAAAATACTAAGATATATACATACTTTTTCTTTTTTTCTTTATATTCAAACAGCATTTGACCTAGATGGTATCTTAATAAATATAAGAATATATTCTGCCCAATGATAAAGACATTGAACTTTATATACTCTTTCATTCCTTCCTATTCATTAGATACAACTCTTACAGACATTTAAACATTAATCAGTTTGAATTTTGTCTATCTTACATGATTTTGTCAAACAGTGGCTCAATTTATAAAGATAATACTAATAACCAGATGGCGCTAGTGTTAAGAACCCACCTGCCAATGCTGGAAACAAGAGAAGTGGGTTCCATCCCTGGGTCAGGATGATCCTCTGGAAGAGGCCATGGCAATCTACTCCAGTATTCTTGACTGGAGAGTCCCTGGACAAAGAAGCCTGGCAGACTACACTCCATGAGGTCGCAAAGAGTTGGGCATGACTGAAGCAACTTAGCACACAATAATAACACAAGAGGCATATATTTCTACAGATTATCAAAAAAATATAAATAAATAAAAAAAGCCTGCTCCTGGGAAGAAAAGCTATGACAAACCTAGACAGCCTATTAAAAAGCAAAGACATCACCTTGCTGACAAAGGTCTGCATAGTCAAAACTATGGTTTTTCTGTTAGTCATGTATCGATATGGGAGTTGGGTCATAGAGAAGGCCAAGTGCCAAAGAATTGATGCTTTCCAATTGTCATGCTGGAAAAGACTCTTGAGAGTCCTTTAGACAGCAAGGAGATCAAACCAGTCAACCTTAAAAGAAATCAACCCTGAATATTCATTGGAAGGGCTGATGCTGAAGCTGAAGCTCGAATACATTGTCCACCTGATGAGAAGACCAAACTCTTTGGAAAAGACCTTGATGTTGGGAAAGACTGAAGGTAAAAGAAGAAGGGGCACCAGAGGATGAGATGGTTACATAGCATCACCAACTCAATGGACACGAATTTGAACAAATTCCAGGAGATAATGAAGGACAGAGGAGCCTGGCAGCCTGGCGTGCTTCAGTCCATGAGGCTGCAGAGTCAGACTTGACTTAGTGACTGAACAGCAAATCAAAAAAATAAAATAAAATTTCACTGAATTCATAATATTGTATAATGTGAAAACATTGTTCCTTATATTTGAGTTGTGCCTATCTCTGGACAATATTTCCTACAGTTTACTTTTAAATCAAATGAATTCTCTTAAGTTTTCAATGATACCTTACACCTTGGGGTATTTTTCCATATTGATATGATCTGAAGCCAAACGTGCTCCTCAATTGAATTCCTGTGCTACAATAATTATCTAAGCTCAAGAACTTTTGGAGACCTGGGTATAAAATATCTTGATGTAAATTGTTTGAAGTTAGAATGAAGAGAAAGGGCCAGAGAAGACGAACGGATACTCTACCAGCTGAACCACAAGAGAAGCCCAAGAATATTGGAGTGGGTAGCCTATCCCTTCTCCAGGGGATCTTCCTGACCCAGGGATTGAACCAGGGTCTCCTGCATTGCAGGTGTATTCTTTACCAACTGAGCCACTGAAGGAATACATATTTTTAAATAACATCTCATACATGTCCTATGCTAAACTAGATTCTTGATAAATTTATCACATTTAATTTCCATAGCAGTGCTACATGGAGGATATGATGATATGGATGATACACATTAAAAATAAATATGCTGATTCAGGTTGAGGTTTGACAGAAAACAGCAAAATTCTCTAAAGCAATTATCCTTCAATAAAAAATAAACAAATTAAAAAAAATAAACTTCAGTTAAGTTTGTCTCCAAGCAAACTTAGGTTCCTCCTACTGGAACCATACTTTTGCAGCACCACTTTAGAGATGATCTGTAGTCCAATTTTTTTTTTTCTTTTTTAAATAGAAAATTGAACTTAGTCCCAGAGAGGTACACTATCTTGCACAGATTCATTTTCTGTCAAGAGCATACCCCAGTGTTCTCAGGATCATATAATATTTTTGCCTTTTATCATCCGGACCCTTTACATCCCCTCAGTAGGTTTTTTTTTAGTATTAATTTTTTTTAAAGCCCACATAATGGGAGTCCCTGCATTGATAAATAGTTCAGCATGTATTTAAACCTTTTCTTAAATAAGAATCTATGGGGCAAGATAGCCTGTAATTGAATGATAGTAATTTCTCCCACAATTTGAAATAAATAACTCCTAAAATTATTTTAATTTGGTGTGGAGATAGACATAGTTACTAGATTAAATATCAGCTATATTTAGTGAGTGTCCTAGGGAATTGAAAGAGAGTGAAAATCTTGACCAACAGTATCCTCCACACTAAATAAACCCTGCAATGAGGACAGAGAATTAAGTTTTATCTTAAAAAGCATTCTTTCAGGTGTGATATCTTGACACTTATGTTGTTATTTTCTACAAAAAAGTGTGGTACAGAAATGTTATCACTTGATTATTTTAAAAAGTCTTTTATATTTTATTAAAGACTGCTTAGTCAAGTTTGCCCAAAATATGGAGCTTCCATTAAACAAAATTAAATGCACTTAAAATTAGTAACTTACAATGAACATAGTAATAAACTATGATTTAGTCCAGTCACAACTTTAGAATGCTAAGTGTTTGAATTTTAAATAGTACATTTAATGACATTGTGATTTCTCATATAGCATTCTTATAAATTAGAAATACTATATTTACTGAAATTCAGAAGGGAGAGTACATTTTTTAAAGCTGGCTTTGAGTAAATACTAAGTTATTAGACACCATCTATGAGAAACTCCTGAAATGGAGCACAATGGCAGGCTGTTTCATAGCATACTTGTAGACTTTTATTAGTATCACACCAAAAACAACCTCCAGAAAAGCATTTCCTAAAGTCTCTGAGATGGTGGCTGCAGCCATGAAATTAAAAGATGCTTACTCCTGGGAAGGAAACTTATGACCAACCTAGATAGCATATTGAAAAGCAGAGACATTACTTTGCCAACAAAGGTCCGTCTAGTCAAGGCTATGGTTTTTCCTGTGGTCATGTATGGGTGTGAGAGTTGGACTGTGAAGAAGGCTGAGAGCCGAAGAATTGATGCTTTTGAACTGTGGTGTTGGAGAAGACTCTTGAGAGTCCCTTGGACTGCAAGGAGATCCAACCAGTCCATCCTAAAAGAGATCAGCTCTGGGATTTCTTTGGAAGGAATGATGCTAAAGCTGAAACTCCAGTACTTTGTTCACCTCATGCGAAGAGTTGACTCATTGGAAAAGACTCTGATGCTGGGAGGGATTGGGGGCAGGAGGAGAAGGGGACAACAGAGGATGAGATGGCTGGATGGCATCACTGACTTGATGGACGTGAGTCTGAGTGAACTCTGGGAGTTGTTGATGAACAGGGAGGCCTGGCGTGCTGCGATTCATGGGGTCGCAAAAAGTAGGACACGACTGAGTAACTGAACTGAACTGAATTGAAAGTCTCTGAAATGGTCATTTGCCTTTGGCTTGTTTTTTTTTTTGTTGTTGTTGTTTTTTTTTGATTTGAGAAAGGTTTAGCAACCATCCTATTACAGATAACCTTCTTAGAATTAAAATTTTTTATGGAAGATAATTTATTTTAGACATTTTCCATAGTTGTGAAAAAAATTACTGCCGTTCTTTTTATTCAGAACTCCAACTGATGACAATGAAATTATTCATGTACATTGAAGACAGTATGTGGGCTTGAGTATCTAAGTTCTTTATATCCCGTATAAAATTTTATTACTTATGAGTACTGAAAAGTTAGTGGAAAATCATTCAGCATTGCTGAACTGTCACTTGATTATCCTGAAGTTAGTAATATTGTAAAAGAAGCATAAAATAGCAAGGTGGGGGGGGGGAAGGTTAAAAAAAGAGCAGTAGTAAAAACTACAGTGCAGGGTATTAATCGTGTCGAATCGTGTGAGTTTCTGACAGCTAATAAACCAGTGATAAATGTGGTCTCTAAAATTGCATGTGTATCATAGTCTGAACCCTCAGTCTAATGCAGGGTCATTGGATTTTACAATCTCATAAGCTTCCAGAACTTTGCCTGGCACATAAAAACAATTGCTTAATGTGTAATATATTCTACAGCTAGCCATCTGCTTATCCTCTTGACTTTTCAAATTTTATAAAAACCCAAGCCCATAATTTCTCACTTCATGAACCACCAGATTTTTGGAATATGTTATATTCCAGGATTAGTTTATCTTCTTATGAAACCAAAGAGACTTAATTTATTGGATAATATTTGGCAGCAACATATTTTTTTCCATTGAAATGGTTATGAGAGCAATCACTAGAGTTAGTAAGATTTAGGCTATTTCTACCCACTATGTAGTGACACATGCTCATTTAAACAAAAGTGTCCTAATTGTAGGACTCTTAAGCTAAACAATAATCCGAACTATGTTTAGTAATAACTCTAAAATAGTTGAGAAACAAGGAAAAAATTTCCAAAATATTTGTTATTCATAATATGTGACTTATATTTACATTAATAGAATATTATTTTATATTTATGATTTAATCCATGGCCAATTAATCATGTGATGAAGAAATTCTCTTTGAAAAAAGCATAACAATATATTTATGTATTTTATAGAAAACTTTAGAAAACTTTAAAGAACAACTCTACTTATGAGATTATAAACTCTTAGGCCCAGAAGGGTTAGAAGTCTGAGACAAAAATTAGATCATTTAACTCACTCAAGTGAGTGACAGAGCTGGGGGAGGATCCCAGAGCTTTTAATTCCTTGTTCAAAATCCCTACTGTGTACTTACCATGACCTAGCTCCTACCCTTGAAAAGACAATAGGGAGGGTGCAGACGAATGTTTAATTAACAGAAATCTAGTTGCTAAGGGATCTTTAATCTTCAGTGATTTCTCCAAGAGTTCTCTTTCATCACTTATGATTGCCAAATACTTGCTAGATGATCTGGGGGTGCTAAAAGGATCAAGAAATAGTAAGGACTTGCTCACTCCTCTGCCCAGATTCTTTCTCTCCTCTCTCTCATTGTCTTTTCACAGAAGCGCCATGGCAATTCTCCAATTGTATCAAAGAATATATTAACATTCTGGGCCCCTCTGAATTAATTTTTTTCATTATATAAGCTTATAAGGGATATCTTCTGACAAAATATAATATTTAGCTTCAAGGAAATGCCAGGAAGCAATCAAATCTAAGGGGTCTAAAATCAAATACCTTGAGTTCAAATCCCAGTTTCAGCACTTGCTTGTGGAGTAACAAAAGAATACTTGCATGGTGGCTTGTCTTTGCCCACTGTGGTATATTGCTAATAGCAGTATATAACCTTATATTACAGGCTTCCTAGGTGGTCCAGTGGGTAAAGAATCCACCTGCAATGAAGGAGACACAGGAGACACAGCTTCAACCCCAGGGTTGGGAAGATCCCCAATCTCCCCAAGAGCAGGGCAACCCAGTCCAGTATTCTTGCCTGGAGAATCCCATGGACAGAGGAACTTGTCAGGCAACAGTCCAGAAGGTTACAAAGAGTCAAACATGACTGAAGTGACTGAGTAAACACACAACCTTATATTATACATCTTAAAATTTTGTATTTTCCTGCTATCTCAACATCCCCAAAACAAGTTGTGAACATTCTGCCCAGGTGACAGGTGTAACAGTGTGATAAGGCTGACTCCTATCACAAGTTGTTCTTGCCCTCATCTGACTGTGACCTAGTATTCAAATGCACCAATGAACTCTTCTCACATCTTTTGCTTGTGTTCTCTATCCTGACCTCTGATAAGACACTTGCCCACAGCTTCTGAAGCCCACTTTTTGGTGTTCTCAGAGGATCGTGTAAGTATTATAAACACTGTTTCCCTGTCTTTCTCATGTGGACCCTCTTATGGCCATGCCTAGCTGATCATTTAGTGAAAAAATATTGAACATATTTCATAGGGACTTTGTAGACTTCATTTCCTTATATATAGTAAAAACTGTCTTGACTTCACTATGAAACTGGTGATTTTTCTCAACTCAAAGAACGCCAGATAAATAAAACAGAGACCATTTATTGAATGACTTCTACATGTCTTATATAATAGTTTATATGAATTATTTCACTTATATTTCACAACTGTTAAATATTGGTTTTCTGACATTTTTCAAGTGTGAATATACTGTCAACAGTGAATTATATATGAAAGAAAATATCAATTTAAATGATATATATGTATTATTTTATTTGTCTTTGGTAATCAAATATAGAGACTGAGGTTGATAATTAGAGAAAGACTGCAAATTAGTCTAGGCTGATACATGAAGGGCAGATAAGATATAAACCTATTACTTTATGATCTATCTATATTCTAAATTGAAAAGTCTTCATTGAGATTTGTAAAGACTGGTCATGACTCTGCCCACACCAAACTGAGAATTATAAGATGAGGTCTTCTTTATTTCCCTTCTTTCATTCTCTCCTTTACTCTCTCCCTCTTTACATTAATCCAAATTGCTTTTCTCAAGAAAAGCACTGGACAAATTTTGGGAGGATGAGAAATAACATAAAATTCTTTCTACCTTGTCAGTCCAGTTCAGTTCAGTTCAGTCGCTCAGTCGTGTCCGACTCTTTGCGACCCAATGAACTGCAGTGAGCAAGACCTCCCTGTCCATCACCAACTCCCAGAGTTCACGCAAACTCATGTCCATTGAGTCAATGATGCCGTCCAGCCATCCCATCCTCTGTCGTCCCCTTCTCCTCCTGCCCCCAATAGCTCCCAGCATCAGAGTCTTTTCCAATAAGTCAACTCTTCGCATGAGGTGGCCAAAGTACTGGTTTCAGTTTTAACAATATTCCTTCCAAAGAACACCCAGGACTGATCTCTTTTAGGATGGACTGGTTGGATCTCCTTGTAGTCCAAGGGACTTTCAAGAGTCTTCTCCAACACCACAGTTCAAAAGCATCAATTCTTCGGCGCTCAGCTTTCTTCACAGTCCAACTCTCACATCCATACGTGACCACTGGAAAAACTATAGCCTTGACTAGATGGACCTTTGTTGGCAAAGTAATGTCTCTGCTTTTGAATATGCTATCTAGGTTGGTCATAACTTTTCTTCCAAAGAGTAAATGTCTTTTAATTTCATGTCTTTAAATGTCTTTTAATTTAATCACCATCTGCAGTGATTTTGGAGCCCCCCAAAATAAAGACTGATACTGTTTCTACTGTTTCCCTATATATTTCCCATGAAGTGATGGGACCAGATGCCATGATCTTCATTTTCTGAATGTTGAGCTTTAAGGTAACTTTTTCATTCTCCTCTTTCACCTTCATCAAGAGGCTTTTTAGTTCTTCTTCACTTTCTGCCATAAGGGTAGTGTCATCTGCATATCCGAGGTTATTGATATTTCTCCTGGCAATCTTGATTCCAGCTTGTGCTTCTTCCAGCCCAGTGTTTCTCATGGTACTCTGCATATAAGTTAAATAAGCAGGGTGACAATATACAGCCTTGACAGACTCCTTTTCCTGTTTGGAACCAGTCTGCTGTTCTATGTCCAGTTCTAACTGTTGCTTCCTGACCTGCATACAGATTTCTCAAGAGGCAGATCAGGTGGTCTGTTATTCCCACCTCTTTCAGAATTTTCCACAGTTTATTGTGATCCACACAGTCAAGGGTTTTGACATAGTCAATAAAGCAGAAATAGATGCTTTTCTGGAACTCTCTTGCTTTTTCCATGATCCAGCAGATGTTGGCAATTGATCTCTGGTTCCTCAACCTTTTCTAAAACCAGCTTCAACATCTGAAAGTTCATGGTTCACATATTGCTGAAGCCTGGCTTGGAGAATTTTGAGCATTACTTTACTAGCGTGTGAGATGAGTGCAGTTGTGCAGTAGTTTGAGCATTCTTTGGAATTGCCTTTCTTTGGGATTGCAATGAAAATTGACCTATTCCAGTCCTGTGGCCACTGCTGCGTTTTCCAATTTGCTGGCATATTGAGTGCAGCACTTTCACAACATCATTTTCCAGTATTTGAAATAGCTCAACTGTAAATCCATCACCTCCACTAGCTTTGTTTGTAGTGATGCTTTCTAAAGCCCACTTGACTTCACATTCCAGGATGTCTGTCTCTACCTTGTCAAGCAATTCCAATTCTATCAATCATTATACTTATTTCAAAACTTTGAAATCAATTCTTTAAACACTTCATAAGCATAAAAGTGAACAACCTCCAGCAAACTTCAAATATTCAATCTATCATTATGAGATAGATTTGCAGAGAATTATAACATCTGAGATGTGTTCTGAATTGACATGGCATATTACTTATCCTTTTTTAAAAAAGCTTCTTCTTTATAAAGCTATTTGTCAATTGTAGTTGGCTCTGGCCTCTAAAGTATAAAAAAATTCTATAATTGCAAAGCACTTATAAAAATTTAGAATGATTTTTCACAGCAAAGGGAAGCAGCATTTAATTGAAGCAGTGGAGCTAAACTGAGAAAATCATTCATATTTCAACAACTGAAGAACTGGATTAAAATAGTGCTCATTACCATTTCTAACTAACATTTGTCACACACATGCACACACCCACAGACACACACACACACAGAATACATGGAGACATGTGGACCTAACACTGCCTTCAGTTTTTGTTAAAATTATATTCCAAAGAATACAGAACTGGATATCACATGTCATTGTGCTTGGGAGAATACTGTATGTCATATTACTGCTCTCATGTTTTAGTATTTTTTCATTTGTTTTAAGATTTCCACTACTTTCATGTGTTATAAAAGGCTAAAAGAACTTCAAACTAAATTATTCTTGACAGGACCTTTAGTGACCAGGAAATGCAACCACTATATTCTTGCCAGATGTCAAGCTGGAATTCAGAAAATGCATCATCTTTTGAGAAAGCGAGCCCTGAACTGAGGTACAGCATCCAGTTGTGTTCAGAGAGACTTATAAACCATCACTGAAAATAGCTTGACTTCAACCTCATGTAAATGAACATGTTCTATTTCTGATTATTTTAATATTCCACAATTACAGTGAAGCCATGGAGAGAAGGCACAGCATTGATCTTCATTCAGGTATAAAGTAATTCATTTTCCAATCAAGCTATACAAGACAGGAAAATAGAAGTACGTAAAAACACATTCTTCTCTTGTTTTTAGCTGTATCAGTGAGGAATAAAATATAAGATAAATCCATTTTCAAATAAATAACCCACATTTATTCACAAAATCTCTCAAATGTAGTAATGAAGCCTAAACATCATACTGAAGAATTACTTTCCTTTAACATACAATCATATAAATAATTGCATGATATCACCTGATGGCAAAAGAGTAAGATTTATAAATAATTCCCCTTTGCAATGTAAGCCTGTCTAAACATTTGAACTCAATTCTACATATAATGTATTAGAATTTAGTGAACTAAGCTTTCACTTTGCCACTTTGTATCTTTATAAATCTGGCTTTTAAAAAGTGCATTGCTTTTTGAAGATGGTCCTAAGATGGCAGAGGAATAGGATGGGGAGACCACTTTCTCCCCCACAAATTCACCAAAAGAATATTTAAACACTGAGTAAATTCCACAAAACAACTTCTGAATGCTGGCAGAGGATATCAGGCACCCAGAAAAGCAGTCCATTGTCTTCGAAAGGAGATGTATTATCAATGGTGCTGTATAGAAGGAGAAGTCCTGAGACTACTGTAAAAATAAGACTGAAAACCAGAAGCAGGAGGCTTAAGTCAAAATCCTGAGAACACCAGAGAACTCCTGACTCCAGGGAACATTAATCGACAAGAGCTCATCAAACGCCTCCATACCTACACTGAAACCAAGCACCACCCAAGGGCCAACAAGTTCCAGAGCAAGACATACCATGCAAATTCTCCAGCAACACAGGAACACAGCCCTGAGCTCCAATATACAGGCTGCCCAAAGTCACTCCAAAACCATTGACATCTCATAACTCATTACTGGACACGTCATTGCACTCCAGAGAGAAGAAATCCAGCTCCACCCACCAGAACACCGACACAAGCTTCCCTAACCAGGAAACCTTGACAAGCCACCTGTACAAACCCATGAACAGTGAGGAAACTCCTCAATAAAGAGAACTCCACAAACTGCCAAAATACAGAAAGACCACCCCAAACTCAGCAATATAAACAAGATGAAGAGACAGAGAAATACCCAGCAGGTAAATGAACAGGATAAATGCCCACCAAATCAAACAAAAGAGGAAGAGATAGGGAATCTACCTGATAAAAAATTCTGAATAATGATAATGAAAATGATCCAAAATCTTGAAATCAAAATGGAATCACAGATAAATAGCCTGGAGACAAGGATTGAGAAGATGCAAGAAAGGTTTAACAAGGACCTAGAAGAAATAAAAAAAGAGTCAATATATAATGAATAATGCAATAAATGAAATAAAAAACACTCTGGATGCAACAAATAGTTGGATAATGAAGTCAGAAGATAGGATTAGTGAATTAGAAGATAGAATGGTAGAAATAAATGAATCAGAGAGGAAAAAAGAAAAACAAATTAAAAGAAATTAGGACAATCTCAGAGACCTCCAGGACAGTGTTAAACGCCCCAACATTCAAATCATAGGAGTCCCAGAAGAAGAAGACAAAAAGAAAGACCATGAGAAAATACTTGAGGAGATAATAGTTTAAAACTTCTTCAAAATGGGGAAGGAAATAATCACCCAAGTCCGAGAAACCCAGAGAGTCCTAAACAGGATAAACCCAAGGTGAAACACCCTAAGACACATATTAATCAAATTAACAAAGATCAAACACAAAGAACAAATATTAAAAGCAGCAAGGGAAAAACAACAAATAACACACAAGGGGATTCCCATAATGATAACAGGTGATCTTTCAATAGAAACTCTTCAAGCCAGGAAGGAATGGCAGGACATACTTAAAGTGATGAAGGAAAATAACCTACAACCAAGATTACTGTACCCAGCAAGGATCTCATTCAAATACAAAGGAGAAATCCAAAGCTTTACAGAAAAGCAAAAGCTGAGAGAATTCAGCACCACCAAACCAGCTCTCCAACAAATGCTAAAGGATATTCTCTAGACAGGAAACACAAAAAGGGTGTATAAACTCAAACCAAAAACAATAAAGTAAATGGCAACGGGATCATACTTATCAATAATTACCTTAAACCTAAATGTGTTGAATGCCCCAACCAAAAGACAAAGACTGGCTGAATGGATACAAAAACAAGACCCCATATATGTTGTCTAAAAGGGACTCACTTCAAAACACGGGACACATACTGACTGAAAGTGAAGGGCCGGAAAAAGATATTCCATGCAAATAGAGACCAAAAGAAATCAGAAGTACCAACACTCATATCAGATAAAATAGACTTTAAAACAAAGGCTGTGAAAAGAGACAAAGAAGGACACTACATAATGATCAAAGGATCAATCCAAGAAGAAGAGATAACACTTATACATATATATGCACCCAACATAGGAGCACCACAATATGTAAGACAAATGCTGACAAGTATGAAATGGGAAATTAACAATAACACAATAATAGTGGGAAACTTTAATACCCTACTCACACCTATGGCTAGATCAACTAAACAGAAAATTAACAAGGAAATACAAACTTTAAATGATACAATAGACCAGTTAGACCTAATTGATATCTATAGGACAATTCACCCCAAAACAATGAATTTCACCTTTTTCTCAAGCACACATGGAACCTTCTCCAGGATAGATCACATCCTGGGCCATAAATCTAGCCTTGGTAAATTCAAAAAAATTGAAATCATTCCAAGCATCTTTTCTGACTGCAATGCAGTAAGATTAGATCTCAATTACTGAGAAAAACTATTAAAAATGCCAACATATGGAGGCTGAACAACACGCTGCTGAATAACCAACAAATCACAGAAGAAATAAAAAAATAAATCAAAATATGCATACAAACGAATGAAAAAGAAAACACAACAACCCAAAAACCTGAGGAACACTGTAAAAGCAGTGCTAAGGAGAAAGTTCATAGCAATACAGGCATACCTCAAGAAACAAGAAAAAAGTCAAATAAATAACCTAACTCTACACCTAAAATAATGAGAAAAGGAAGAAATGAAGAACTCCAGGGTTAGCAGAAGGAAAGAAATCTTAAAAATTAGGGCAGAAATAAATGCAAAAGAAACAAAAGAGACCACAGCAAAAATCAACAAAGTCAAAAGCTGGTTCTTTGGAAGGATAAATAAAATTGAAAAACCATTAGCCAGACTCATCAAGAAACAAAGGGAGAAAAATCAAATCAATAAAATTAGAAATGAAAATGGAGAGATCACAACACACAACTGAGAAATACAAAGGATCATAAAAGACTACTATCAGCAACTATATGCCAATAAAATGGACAACGTGGACAGAAATGGACAAATTCTTAGAAAAGTACAACTTTCCAAAACTGAACCAGGAAGAAATAGAAAATCTTAACAGACCCATCACAAGCACGGAAATTGAAACTGTAATCAGAAATCTTCCAGCAAACAAAGGCCCAGGTCCAGACAGCTTCACAGCTGAATTCTACCAAAAATTTAGAGAAGAGCTAACACCTATCCTACTCAAACTCTTCCAGAAAATTGCAGAGGAAGGTACACTTCCAAACTCATTCTATAAGGCCACCATCACCCTAATACCAAAACCTCACAAAGATGCCACAATAAAAGAAAACTACAGGCCAATATCACTGATGAACATAGATGCAAAAATCCTTAACAAACTCCTAGCAATCAGAATCCAACAACACATTAAAAAGATCATACACCATGACCAAGTGGGCTTTATCTCAGGGATGCAAGGATTCTTCAATATCTGCAAATCAATCAATGTAATACACCACATTAACAAATTGAAAAATAAAAGCCATATGATTATCTCAGTAGATGCAGAGAAAGCCTTTGACAAAATTCAACATCCATTTATGATAAAAACTCTCCAGAAAGCAGGGAGAGAAGGGACATACCTCAACATAATAAAAGCTATATGTGACAAACCCACAGCAAACATTATCCTCAATGGTGAAAAATTGAAAGCATTGTCCCTAAAGTCAGAACAAGACAAGAGTGCCCACTTTCACCACTACAATTCAACATAGTTTTGGAAGTTTTGGCCACAGCAATCAGAGCGGAAAAAGAAATAAAAGGAATCCAAATTGGAAAAGAAGAAGTAAAACTCTCACTGTTTGCAGATGACATGATCCTCTACATAGAAAATTCTAAAGACTCCACCAGAAAATTACTAGAGCTAATCAATGAATATAGTACACTTGCAGGATATAAAATCAACACACAGAAATCCCTTGCATTCCTATACACTGATAATGAGAAAATAGAAAGAGAAATTAAGGAAACAATCCATTTACCATTGCAACGAAAAGGCTAAAATACTTAGGAATGTATCTACCTAAAGAAACTAAAGACCTATATATAGAAAACTATAAAACACTGGTGAAAGAAATCAAAGAGGACACTAATAGATGGAGAAATATACCATGTTCATGGATCAGAAGAATCAATATAGTGAAAATTAGTATGCTACCCAAAGCAATCTATAGATTCAATGCAATCCCTATCAAGCTACCAACGGTGTTTTTCACAGAGCTAGAACAAATAATTTCACAATTTGTATGGAAATACAAAAACAAAAAACAAAAAACAAAAAAACCTCTAATAGCCAAAGCAATCTTGAGAAAGAAGAATGGAACTGGAAGAATCAACCTGCCTGACTTCAGGCTCTACTACAAAGCCACAGTCATCAAGACAGTATGGTACCGGCACAAAGACAGAAATATAGATCAATGAAACTAAATAGAAAGCCCAGAGATAAATCCACTTGCCTATGGACACCTTATTTTTGACAAAGGAGGCAAGAATATACAATGGATTAAAGACAATCTCTTTAACAAGTGGTGCTTGGAAAAGTGGTCAACCACTCGTAAAGAATGAAACTAGAACACTTTCTAACACCATACACAAAAATAAACTCAAAATAGATTAAAGATCTAAATGTAAGACCAGAAACTATAAAACTTCTAGAGGAGAACATAGGATGGGAACACATGTATACTCATGGCGGATTCTTGTTGATGTATGGCAAAACCAATACAATTTTGTAAATAATTAGCCTCCAATTAAAATAAGTAAATTTATATTTTAAAAAGTGTATTGCTTTTTGACTTCTTAATAACAGGAATATTTGAGTTAGTTGATGCGTCTTAGTTTCATTTATTCATCTATTCATTTAAATTTCCATATTATGTGCAAAAAAGAGTAAGAACTGTTTCAAACAACTTCAAAATAATTATATATTGCTTTTGTCTTTCCATTGTTTTGAATAGTCTCATCAAAGATGTTCTAAAATCCATAATAATGATAGTCTAGTAGCTTCCCCCAACTTTAAAGTTCAAATGAGAACATAATGAACAAAGAAAATAAAATAAAATGTTTTATGTGAAAAAATATGCTATGTGATTTTAATACATTATTTAACATAAGCATACGAAGAAATTCACTTAGAGTTTTTATTTTTAAATCAAAAAGCTAAAGCACCAAAAATAAAGTAATTTGCACAAATTTATTATCAATACTTCAGGTATTCTGGCTTATCTGCCACTAAGTACCAAACTATAGTGTTTCAGGGGGTCTTTGAACATACTCTTCCTCCAGATTTGAACACTCTTTCTCCAGATTGCCCTAAGGTTGATGCTCTCACTTCTCTTAAATTTAAGTTTTTTGTTGAATATATAGTTGATTTTACTATGTTGTAAATTATATAGTTTCAAATATACAGCAGAGTAATTTAATTATGCATGTATATACATATATATGTATATATATACACATATATATTTTCTTCTGTTTTAGACTTTTTCCATTATAAATTACTACAGGATATTGAGTATATGGCCCTGTGCTATACAGTAGGTTCTTGTTGTTATCTGTTTATTATATAGTGTATATAGTTTAATAGCAAATTCTTAATTTTCTGCCTCCCATCACATTTGGTAATATGAGTTTGATTTCTATGTCTGTGAATCTATTTCTGTTTTGTAAGTAAGTTCAATGTTTAATTTTTTAAAAATTCTACCTATAAGCCTTACCATGTGATATTTGTTTTTCTCTGTCTGACTTACTTCACTTAGTATGATAATCTCTAAATACATCCACCTAACAGAAGCAGAAGATATTAAGAAGAGGTGGCAAAACCACACAGAACTGAACAAAAATGATATCACAACCCAGATATCATGATGGTGTGATCACTTACCTAGAGCCAGACATCCTGGAATGTGAAGTCAAGTGGGCCTTAGGAAGCATCAGATGAACAAAGTTAGTGGACGTGATGGAATTCCAGTTGAGCTATTTCAAATCTTGAAAGATGATGCTGTGAAAGTGCTGCACTCAATATACCAGGAAATTTCGAGAACTCAGCAGTGGCCACAGGACTGGAAAAGGACAGTTTTCATTCCCTTCCCAAAGAAAGGGAATGCTAAAGAATGCTAAAACTACCGCACAATTGCACTCATGTCACACGCTAGTAAAGTAGTGCTCAAAATTCCCCAAGCCAGGTTTAAACAATACATGAACCATGAACTACCAGAAGTTGAAGCTAGATTTAGAAAAGGCAGAGGAACCAGAGATCAAATTGCCAACATCTGCTCAGTTCAGTCGCTCAGTGGTGTCCAAGTCTGTGACTCCATGAATCACAGCATGCCAGGCCTCCCTGTCATCACCAACTCCTGGAGTTCACTCAAACTCATGTCCATCGAGTCAGTGATGCCATCCAGCCATCTCATCCTCTGTCGTCCCCTTCTCCTCCTGCCCCCAATCCTTCCCAACATCAGAGTCTTTACCAATGAGTCAACTCGCATGAGGTGGCCAAAGAAATAAAGTTTCAGCATTAGCATCAGTCCTTCCAATGAACACCCAGGACTAATTTCCTTTAGGATGAACTGGTTGGATCTCCTTGGAGTCCAAGGGTTTCTCAAGAGTCTTCTCCAACACCACATTTCAAAAGCATCAATTCCTTGGCACTCAGCTTTCTTCACAGTCCAACTCACACAACCAAACATGACCACTGGAAAAACTATAACCTTGACTAGATGGACCTTTGTTGACAAAGTAATGTCTCTGTTTTTTAATATACTGTTTAGGTTGGTCATAACTTTCCTTCCAAGGAGTAAGTGTCTTTTAATTTTGTGGCTGCAATGACGACTGTTTCCCTATCTATTTCCCATGAAGTGATGGGACCAGATGCCGTGAGATTAGTTTTCTGAATGTTGAGCTTGAAGCCAACTTTTTCACTCTCCTCTTTCACTTTCATCAAGAGGCTTTTTAGTTCATCTTCACTTTCTGCATATCTGAGGTTATTGATATTTCTCCTGGCAATCTTGATTCCAGATTGTGCTTTCTCCATTCCAGCCCAGCATTTTTCATGATGTACTCTGCATAGAAGTTAAATAAGCAGGGTGACAATATACAGCCTTGATATACTCCTTTTCCTATTTGGAACCAGTCTGTTGTTCCATCTCCAGTTCTGCCTGTTGCTTCCTGACCTGCAAGTAGGTTTCTCAAGTGGCAGGTCAGGTGGTCTGGTATTCCCATCTCTTTCAGAATTTTCCACAGTTTATTGTGATCCACACAGTCAAAGTCTTTGGCATAGTCAGTAAAGCAGAAATAGATGTTTTTCTGGAACTCTCTTGCTTTTTTGATGATCTCTCAGATGTTGGCAATTTGATCTCTTGCTCCTCTGCCTTTTCTAAAACCAGCTTGAACACCTGGAAGTTCATGGTTCATGTATTGCTGAAGCCTGGCTTGGCGAATTTTGAGCATTACTTTACTAGCATGTGAGATGAGTGCAATTGTGTGATATTTGAACATTCTTTGGCATTGCCTTTCCTGGGATGGGAATGAAAACTGACCTTTTCCAGTCCTGTGGCCACTGCTGAGTTCTCCAAATTTGCTGGCATATTGAGTGCAGCACTTTCACAGGATCATCTGTCAGGATATGAAATAGCTCAACTGGAATTCCAGCACCTCCACTAGCTTTGTTCTTAGTGATGCTTTCTAAAGCCCACTTGACTTCACATTCCAGGATGTCCTACTCTAGGTGAGTGATCACACCGTCATGATGATCTGAGTCATGAAGATCTTTTTTGTACAGTTCTTCTGTGTATTCTTTCCACATCTTCTTAATATCTTCTGCTTCTCTTAGGTCCATACCATTTCTGTTCTTTATCGACCCCATCTTTGCATGAAATGTTCCCTTGTTATCTCTAATTTTCTTGAAGAGATCTCTAGTCTTTTGCATTCTGTAATTTCCTCTATTTCTTTACATTGATCGTTGGGGAAGGCTTTCTTATCTCTTTTGCTATTCTTTGGAACTCTGCATTCAAATGCTTATATCTTTCCTTTTTTCCTTTGCTTTTTGCTTCTCTTCTTTTCATAGCTATTTGTAAGGTCTCCCCAGACAGCCATTTTTTTTTTTTTAATTTCTTTTCCAAGGGGATGATCTTGATCCCTGTCTCCTGTACAATGTCATGAACCTTAGCCCGTAGTCCGTCAGGCACTCTATCTATCAGATTTAGTCCCTTTAATCTATTTCTCACTTCCACTGTTGAAAAAGCGGGAGGGTTCCAGAAAAACATCTATTTCTGCTTTAATGACTATACCAAAACCTTTGACTTTGTGGATCACAATAAACTGAAAGCGATGTGAATACCAGACCACTTAACCTACCTGAGAAATTTGTATGCAGGACAGGAAGCAAAAGTTAGAACTTGACATGGAACAACAGACTGGCTCCAAATAGAAAAAGGAGTACGTCAAGTCTGTATATTGTCACCCTGCTTATTTAACTTATATGAAGAGTACATCATGAGAAACGCTGGGCTGGAGGAAGCACAAGCTGGAATCAAGATTGCTGGGAGAAATATCAATAACCTCAGATATGCAGATGACACCAGCCTTATGGAAGAAAGTGAGGAAGAACTAAAGAGCTTCTTAATGAAAGTGAAAAAAGAGAGTGAAAAAGTGGGCTTAAAGCTCAACATTCAGAAAACGAAGATCATGGCATCTGGTCCCATCACTTCATGGCAAATAGATGGGGAAACAATTACAGACTTTATTTTGGGGGGCTCAAAAATCACTGCAGATGGTGACTGGAGCCATTAAATTATGACCAACCTAGACAGCATATTAAAAAGCAGAGGTATTACTCTGTTAACAAAGGTCCATCTAGTCAAGGCTATGTTTTTTCCAGTAGTCAGGTGTGGGTGTGAGAATTGGACCATAAAGAAATCTGAGCACTGAAGAACTGATGCTTTTGAAGTGTGGTGTTGGAGAAGAATCATGAGAGGAGATCCAACCAATCCATCCTAAAGGAAATGAGCCCTGAATTTTCATTGGAAGGACTGATGTTGAAACTGAAACTCCAATACTTTGGCCACCTGATATGAAGAGCTGACTCATTTGCAAAGACCTGAAGCTGAGAAAGATTGAAGGTGGGAGGAGAAGGGGACGATAGAGGATGAGATGGTTGAATGGCATTACCGACTCAATAGACATGAGTTTGGGTAAACTCCAGGAGTTGGTGATGGGCATGGAGGCCTGGCATGCTGCTGTCCATGGGGTCACAAAGATTCGGACATGACTAACCAACTGAACTGAACTGAGGTCCATCCATGTTGCTTCACATGGCATTATTTCTTTTTATGGCTGAGTAATCTTACATTGTGTATATATGCCACATCTTCTTTATCCATTTGTCTGTTGATGGACATGGACATTTTCCATGTCTTTAGTTCAGTTCAGTTGAGTTCAGTCACTCAGTCGTGTCTGACTCTTTGGGATCCCATGGACTGCAGCACATGAGGCTTCCCTGTCCTTCACCAACTCCTGGAACTTGTTCAAACTCATGTCCATCGAGTCAGTGATGCTATCCAACCGACTCATCCTCTGTCATCCCCCTCTTCTTCCACCTTCAGTCTTTCTCAGCATCAGGGTCTTTGCAAATGAGTCAGTTCTTTGCATTAAGTAGTCAAAAAATTGGAGTTTCAGCTTCAGTCCTTCCAATGAATATTCAGGACTGATTTCCTTTAGGACGGAGTGGTTGGATCTCCTTGCAGTCCAAGGGACTCTCAGGAGTCTCCAACCCCACAGTTCAAAAGCATCAGTTCTTCAGCGCTCAGCTTCCTTTATAGTCCAATTCTTATCACATCCATACATGATTACTGGAAATGCCATGTCTCAGTTCAGTTCAGTCGCTCAGTTGTGTCTGACTCTTTGCGACCCCATGAATTGCAGCATGCCAGGCCTCCTTGTCCATCACCAACTCCCTTAGTTCACTCAGACTCACGTCCACTGAGTCAGTGATGCCATCCAGCCATCTCATCCTCTGTCATCCCCTTCTTCTCCAGACCCTTCCCCCAACCCTTCCCAGCATCAGAGTCTTTTCCAATGAGTCAACTGTTCCCATCAGGTGGCCAAAGTACTGGAGTTTCAGCTTTAGCATCATTCCTTCCGAAGAAATCCCAGGGCTGATCTCCTTCAGAATGGACTGGTTGCATCTCCTTGCAGTCCAAGGGACTCTCAAGAGTCTTCTCCAACACCATAGTTCAAAAGCATCAATTCTTTGGCACTCAGCTTTCTTCACAGTCCAACTCTCACATCCATACATGACCACAGGAAAAACCATAGCCTTGACTAGACGGACCTTTGTTGGCAAAGTAATGTCTCTGCTTTTCTATGCTATCTAGGTTGGTCATAACTTTCCTTCCAAGTCTGGGCAAGTGTAAATAGTGCTCTTCTGAACATTGAGGTATGTGTATCTTTTTGAATATAAGTTTTCTCCAGCTATATGCTCAAATGTGGGTCCCTGAATCCTATGGTAAGTCCTAGTTTTTTAAAGAACCTCCATACTGTTCTCCAGGAGAAGGCAATGGCACCCCACTCCAGTTCTCTTGCCTGGAAAATCCCATGGATGGAGGAGCCTTGTAGGCTGCAGTCCATGGGGTTGCACAGAGTCAGACACGACTGAAGTGACTTAGCAGCAGCATACTGTTCTCCAGTATGGACAAAATTAACTTTGGAATAATACATGAGAAATTGATGTTGCTGGTTGCTTTTGAAGCAAAAAAACTGAATTAATTTTCCAAGAATGAGAAAAAAAATTGCATAATTTTGTATACTCTTTTGATTATGAACAATGACAGTATAAAGACATATAGCCAATACAAAAGACAAATAAATGATGTTGAAAGCCAAGTAAAATGTTCCTTTTTCATCCTTTCTGATTCTTTAGAGAGGCCACAGGTATAGGAAAATTTACACATAGTTAAAAAATCTTAACAGCTAAGATATTAATTTTTAAATATTTAAGCACTGAGTAAAGTTAATAATTTTAGATTATATATATTTTTTCATATCCTTTATTTAGTACCTTTTATGTTAGTTTGTGTGCATATGTGCTAAATTTCTTCAGTCATGGCTGACTCTTTGTGACCCTATGGACTGTAGCCCACTAGGCTCTGCCCATGGGATTCTCTAGAATACTGGAGTGGATTGTCATGCCCTCCTCAATGGGGTCTGCCCCAACCCAGGGATTGAATATGTATCTCTTACATCTCCTGCATTGGCATTCAGATTCTTTACCACTAGTGCCACCTGGGAAGCCCCTTTATGTTGGTTTAACATTAAAGTATTAAGACTGTTAGTAAAAACCATACTCAACTGAAAATTATCTATTTTCACCTTTTAATATATGTTATACTTAGCAGTAGCAGTAGCAGACTGCCTCAAAAGCACAGGAATACTAAGGAAAAGTATTAATATTATATAAAATGTGCTTATCATATAAAATATTATAGGAAGTACATGCTTAATTATGTTTAATGAGTCTTATATTTAACCTATTTTTATCTAATTTTATCATAGCACAAATATTTACTCAGCATTAGACATTTTTCTAATAGTTTAGAGAACTGGGAAAAACAAATTTTAAGCATGTTTTGACTTATTCAGAAGCAAACACCCAGTGCTCTATACCTGTTTAAAAATGGCTAATTCATGTAGTAATCACATTGCTTATGAAAAGTGAAGTGCCAAAGACTCAGCTTCATCTTTGTGTGTTAAATAATGTGTTCTATTTTGCAAAAGATTTCTCTTTTTCTATGCCAAGTAACTAAAAAACAATTATTTCAAACTCATGATACAAGGAAATTATTTTAGGATAGTATTAATTGAAGCTCAATAATATTTTTAGTTATAAAATAACACTTGATACCTGTGCAGTATTTTACACTTTCACACATTATCCTCATATTTGATTTGAGTATCTTTATATGGAGTATGGCTTTTTAACAAAGACAACAGTGATTCTTTTTTTTTTTTTCTAGTGCTGAACATGGCATGAGATAAAAATAAAACTTGACATGAAGATCAGATGTAATCCAGCAGGATATGGAGTTTAAAACATATCTTTTTTTCTTTTTCCATTGAAAGTCAAATCTGCCACAGATATCATAATGCCCAAAGGATAATGTTAGAAATGCTATGCAGAATTAAAAATTATGTGTATATTTTGCTGGTTCTCATGTTCATGTATAGTTGTCTCATCACATCTTAAAACAGGAAAAATTCCATTTTGACAGATGGACAAAAGTAGTAAATGCCAACTTTCAGTGTGTCAGAATCATGTACAAAAGGCTTGCTTAGAAGGCCGAGAGAATGAAAATGTTCCAAAATTCATCTACTTTGATATTAAAAATAAAAAACTGCTACTTCAGTTTAGGTGTGTGGTATTTGGGATTTACCAGTTAACCACACCTTCAACATTATGGAAAGTATGGATAACAAAATAACAAAAATTGTATTGATTTGGTGAATATGGGGATGGCTTAGGATGCTTCAGAAAGTAAAGTGCATTACAAAAGAAAGTCTAGAATCAAATTGAAAGGGATGCTGAGAAAGGAATAAAAGCATTAAAGGAATTGTTAGAATCCTTGACCTTTAAAGGCTTATTCAATCTTGAGTTTCATTATCTGTATTATTTTTTTTCTTCTGTGCTGTTTTGTAGGCACTAAGTAGAACAAAAAATGATATATACATAGAATCCCTAAAATTATTTGGTAATGTAAAAATGCAAATGATTATTTCAAATTATTTTACACTTTTATTCAAAAAATAGGCATTAGCTGATTTTTATGTTAAGAATATATATTTCTGGGATTAAAAAAAAGTCACATTAAAATTTGTGTTAATGCTAGGTTGCAGCACTTTTGACTAAATTGCAAACTATTTAATTAAGAATAACAAATCAAGGATTTCACCATCCTAGGTGTGTTAATTCCACCACCACCCCCAAGGCTGCGATAACAAATCACTACAAACAATAGTTGAACATAACAGAAATTTACTGTCTTACAATTCTGAAGGTTAGATGTTGCACACAGATTTAAGTGGGCTCAAATAAAAATACTGGTGGAGTTGCATTCTTTTCTGGAGGCTCTAGGAATAAATCCATTTCCTTGCATTGTCCATTGTCTAGAGATTGTCCCAATTAGTTGACCCCCATTGCCACCATCTTCAAAGCCAGCAACTTTTCACCTCTCTGATTGTTCTTCTATAGTCATATTCCCTCTGACTCTTGCTTCTATCTTACAATTTTAAGCATTCTCTGATTACATTGGACCTTTCTAGGTAATCCAAGAAAAGTCTGCAATTTGAAGGCCTTCCCTTCAAATTATAAGTGGCTTAATCTTCCCTGATATAGTCTGTCTGCAGTGTGGGAGACCTGAGTTCAATCCCTGGGATGGGAAGTTCCCCTGGAGAAGGAAATGGCAACCTACTCCAGTTTTCTTGCCTGGAGAATTCCATGGACTGAGGAGCCTGGTGGGCTGCAGTCCATGGGGCCACAAAGAGTCAGATAGGACTGAGTGACTAATACTATCACTTTCACTTTCAATTAGCAACCTTAAATCCATCTTCAATCTTATTCCTCTTTATTGTGTAATTTAGCATATTCAGATATGCAGAAGACACCACCCTTATGACAGAAAATGAAGAAGAACTAAAGAGCCTCTTGATGAAAGAAAAGAGGAGAGTGAAAAATTTGGCTTAAAACTCAGCATTCAGAAAACTAAGATCATGGCATCTGGTCCCATCACTTCATAGCAAATAGATGGGGAAACAATGACAGACTTTATTTTTGGGGGCTCCAAAATCACTGCAGATGGTGACTGCAGCCATGCAATTAAAAGACGCTTGTTCCTTGGAAGAAAAGTTATGACCAATGTAGACAGTATATTACAAAGCAGAGACATTACTTTGCCATCAAAGTTCCATCTAGTCAAAGTTTTGGTTTTTCCAGTAGTCATGTAAGGATGTGAGAGTTGGAGTATAAAGAAAGCTGAGTCCTGAAGAATTGATACTTTTGAACTGTGGTGTTGGAGAAGACTCATGAGTATCCCTTGGACTGCAAGGAGATCCAACCAGTCCATCCTAAAGGAAATGGGTCCTGAATATTCATTGGAAAGACTGATGCTGAAGCTGAAAGTCCAATACTTTGGCCACCTGATGCGAAGAACTGACTCCTTGGGAAAGACCCTGATGCTGGGAAAGATTGAAGGGAGGAGGAAATTGGGATGACAGAGGATGAGATGGTTGGATGGCATCACTGACTTAGTGGACCTGAGTTTGAGTAAGCTCTAGGGATTGGTGATGGACAGGGAAGCACGGAGTAGTGTAGTCCATGGGGTCTCAAAGAGTCGGACATGACTGAGCGACTGAACTGAAACATGTTCATATGTTCGATGGATTAGTATGCAAACATTTTGTGTGTGTGGGGGGGGGGGAGGGCATATTATTGTACCTATCATGGTATGCCCTGTAAGCTACAAAAGTTCATGTCCACCATATATGAAAAATATTCACCTCTTATCAAGATCTCCAAAAACTCTCAATCCATTAGACCATCAACTAAAAAATGCAAAATCTCGAATCTCCACAGTTAAAAAGTCTCAAATTTCATCATCTGAATTAGATAGATTTGTGTGAGGCTTTGTGTATAATTAATTCTGGAGCAAAATTCTTTTCCATCTGTGGGTCTGGGAAACAAGAAAGCAAGTTATCTATTTCTAGCACACAGTTGTAAGAAAGAAATAGGAATAGTAGTATATATTTCTATTCAAAAAAAGGAGAAAATGGAAGGGAAAAAGGAATCACTAGTGCAAGCATTATCAAAATGAAGTTGGGTAAATTCCATTAGGTTTTAAGGTCTGTGAATAGGTGGTACATTCCAGGTCCATGACTACACTCTCTGAGTCATTCTTTTCTTTTCATGAGAGACCACATGTTTGCAGCTCAGTAGTTTTATCAGACTTTCTCACCTTTAGATACTTGAGAATTCAATAGCCTTTTTTCATTTTATGTACTATGTTCTTTCAGGTTCAAAATACAATATTTCTGCTAGCTTAAAATTCTCAAAAATTCTTTGGGTCTCCAGTGTATGTCAGAGACATTACTCCATTAGGCAAGAGATCCCTCCACAGATTTTTCTTAAATAACCTCATATCTATTTTTGTCTTCTGTTGAGATGGCTCAGGGGATCGATTTATCTTTAATCTCTTCCAATTGCTTTTTCTGCAACTAAATACTCTGACCTTTTGATCTTTCTGAAGCACTGTATTTGAAAATGATTGTGAGGATTTTGTCTGTGGGCCAAAATCCTATTGGGATTGTCTGGGGCCAACTATAGACAATTACAGGGCAGGTTTCATGAGAAAAACCTGTTTCCAAAACATCAAATTTGGTACCCATCCAAAGTCTTGTAGTAAGTAAAATCTTGCTTGGTACTTTCAGTTTAGCTTGTTTTTCTAATTGACCACCTCAAATGTGATTCCCCAGCATTTTCTCTATGAAGAATGAATCTCTTAATTGTAGTGTGAAAGTGGCAGTGTTAGTCACTCAGATGTGTCCAACTCTTTGTGACCCCATGGACTGTAGCCCACCGGGCTCCTTTGTCCATAGGATTTTCTCTTTGTAGAATCCTTTGCTATCAGTAAAGGCTAAAAAATTTCTGAGTCATGAAGAAATTTTCATACTTTCTTTTTAGTTTAACAATTCTTCCATTAATCCAGCTCTTTCCTCTCTCATTCTACTTTGAATGTAAGAAGAAACCTGGTCATACCGTGAACATTTTGCTTGAAATTCTTTCAGATAAAAATCCATTTTCTTCATTTACAAGTTCTGCTTTTCATATAATAATGGGACATCATTCTGCTAATATTTCTTTCATGTAGCAAGAATCCTCTTTCCCAAATTTCCAATTTCCATTTCCTTTTGAACTTTCACAAGCAGTGCTTTTAGTGCTCATATTTCTATAGTGTATTCAGATGGTTTAGGTAATCTCTAAGGCAGTATATGTTTTCTCTATCATACTTCCAACTTTGCCTCATCCCTAGCACAGCTGTTAAACCCATATTAATACTACCAGTTTATTCAAGTAAATCTAGATGTTTTTTATCAAGACCTTTGAAATTCTTTAAGCTTCTTCCTACTTCCAAAGACACTTCCACATTTTTAGGTATTTGTCACAGTAGCACTCCACTTTTGGGTACCAAAATCTATAATACTTTTATATAGACTTGTAACAATTTACTAAATACTTAGTAGCTTAAACCAACACAGATTTATCATCTTGCATTTCTGTAGGTTAGAAGTGTGACTTGGCTCTCACTGGCTTAAATCCAGAGCATTGACAGGACTTCATTGCCTTTTGAAGGCTCTAGGTAGTGAAAGGAAGTGAATCCATTTCCTTGTCTTCCAGGTTCTACAATCCACTTCCATTTATTGGATCATGACCCCCTTCCTCCATCTTCAAAGCGAGTAATGTTGCATTTCTCTGATCATTCTTGTATCAGCACATCTTCCTCTGATCCTTTTCTTCTGCCTCACAGAAACGTTTTTAAGGACTCTTGTGATTATTAAAATACATTGGATCCACTTAAGTAATCCAATATAGTGTCCCTATTTTAAGGAGAATTAATAAACATAATTTTGTGTGCAGTGCTTCCCAGATGGCTCAGTGGTAAAAAACCCACTGGCCAATGCAGGAAATACCGTTTGATCCCTGGGTGGAGCCTGGTGGAGTCCATGGGGTCACAAAAGAATTGGACATGACTTAGTGACTAAATGACAACAATTTTGTTTGCAACCTTAATTCCCCTTTGCTGCATGATCTAACAAATGTGCAGGTTTCTGGAATTAGGACATGGAAATCTATGAAAGGCTATTATTCTGCCTACCACATCAAGACTAAGACAGACATTACAGATGAATGTATAGTGACTACAGAGGCTAATAAATCCACTTACTAAATATCTCATGACATTTCTTTAAAATGGTATCAGACATAGATTTTTAAAACACCAACACACATCCCCATTATGTAATGATAGAGCAGGACAAATAAATTTATATTTAATAAAAATACTATGTGTACCCTCTTGGAAGGCACAAACAAAACCTGTGCATACCAGGACCCAGGAAAAAAGAGCAGTCACCTCAAAAGAGACAGAGCCAGACTTGCCTGTGAGTGTCCAGGAGTCTCTGGCCAAGGTGTAGGTCAACAGTGGCCTGCTGCAGGGTCAGGGGCACTGATCACAGCAATCCTGGGAGGCACCGTGTGCTGGCATAAGTCCTTTTGTTCTTTTGAAGGCCTCAGGTCAAACTACAGGGAAAGACACAGCCCCAACCATCAGTAGAAAATTGGATTAAAGATTTACTGAGCATGGATTAAATATTTACTTGCCCACCAGAGCAAAACCCAATTTTTCCCACAGAGAGTCCCTCAAGTTCTTGCCTTGGGAACCCCATGAACAGTATGAAAAAGCAAATAGATATGACACTGAAAGATGGACTCAGTGGTTTGGGAAATGGAAAAGAGCAGAAAAATACTTCCAGTAGAAATAAAGAGGCTGAGCCAAAGCAGAAACAATGCCCAGTTGTGGATGTGTCTAGTTGTGAAAGTAAAGTTCGCTGTTGTAAGAACAATATTGCAGAGGAGTTGGAATGTTAGGTCCATGAATCAAGGTAAATTGGAAGTGGTCAAATAGGGGATGACAAGATTGAACATCGACGTTTTAGGAATCAGTGAATTAAAATGGACCAGATGGGTGAATTTAATTCAGATGACCATTATATCTATTACTGTGGACAAGAATACCTTAGAAGAAATGGAGTAAAACTCATAATTAACAAGAATCCAAAATGCAGTACTTGGGTGCAATCTCAAAAACAACAGAATGATTTCAGTTCATTTCCAAGCCAAACCATTAAATATCACAGTAATCCAAGTCTATGCCCCAACTATGAATGCCAAATAAATGGAAGTTAAATGGTGCTTTGAAGACCTACAAGATCTTCTAGAACTAACACCAAAAAAGATGTCCTTTTCATCATAGGGGGCTGGAATGCAAAGTGGGAAGTCAAGAGATACCTGGAGTAACAGACTCCAAGTTTGGTCTTGGAGTACAAAATGAAGAAGGGCAAAGGCTAACAGAGATTTACCAAGTAAACACACTGGTCATATCTAACACCCTCTTCTAGCAACATGAGATGACTCTATACATGGACATCATCGTATGGTCAATATGGAAATCAGATTGATTATATTCTTTGCAGCTAAAGATGGAGAAGCTCTATACAGTCAGCAAAAACAAGACCAAGCTGACTGTGGCTCCAATCATGAACTCCTTATTGCAAAATTCAGACTTAAATTGAAGAAAATAGGGAAAACCACTAGACCATTCAGGTATAATTTACATCAGATCCCTTACAATTATATAGTGGAAGTGACAAATAGATTCAAGGGATTAGATCTGATTGACAGAGTGCCTTAAGAACTAAGAAAAGTGCTGCACTCAACATGCCAACAAATTTGGAAAACTCAGTGGCCACAGGACTGGAAAAAGTCAGTTTTCATCCAATACAAAGAAGGGCAATGCCAAAGAATGTTCAAACTACCTCACAATTGCACTCATTTCACATGCTAGCAAAGTAATTTCTCAAAATCTTCCAAGATAGACTTTGATAGTACGTGAACTGAGAACCTCAAGATGTACAAACTGGATTTAGAAAAGAGAGAGGAACCAGAGATCAAATTGCCAACATCTGTTGGATCATAGAAAAAGCAAGAGAGTTCCAGGAAAACACCTACTTCTGTTTCATTGACTAGGCTAAAGCCTTTGACTGTGTGGATCACAACAAACTGTGGAATATTTTTAAAGAGATGGAAATGCCAGAACAACTGGGATTCCCTGACAGCTCAGTTGGTAAAGAATTCACCTGCAATGCAGGAGACCCTGGTTCAATTCCTGAGTTGGGACGATCCAGTGCAGAAGGGATAGGCTATCCACACCAGTTTTCTTGGGCTTCCTAATGGCTCAGCTGGTAAACAATTAGCCTGAAATGTAGGAGACCTGGGATCTTTGGGTTGGGAAGATCCCTGGGTTGGGAAGATCCCCTGAAGAAGTGAAAGGCTACCCACTCCAGTATTTTGGCCTGTAGAATTCCATGGACTGTATAGTCCATGGGATCACAAAGAGTAAGACAAAACTGAGCAGCTTTCACTTTACCTGCCTCCTGTGAAACTCATATTCAGGTCAAGAAGCAACAGTTAGAAGTGAACATTGAATATTGGTTCCAAATTGGACATTTGAAGACATTGAAGACTGGTTCCAAATTGGAAAAGGAGTATGTCAAGGTTGTATGTTGTCACCCTGCCTATTTAACTTTTATGCAGAAGACATCATGCAAAATGCCAGGCTGGATGAAGCACAAGCTGGAATCAAGATTGCTGAGAGACATATCAAAAACCTCATATATGCAGATTACACAACCATTATGGCAGAAAGTGAAGAGAAATTAAAGAGCCTCTTGATGAAGGTGAAAGAGGAAAGTGATAAAGCTGACTTAAAGCTCAACATTCAAAAAATTAGATCATGCAATAGAGTCACATCATGGCAAATAGATGGGGAAACAATGGAAACAGAGAAAGACTATTTTCTTGGACTCCAAACTCATTGCAGATAGTTACTGTAGTCAAGATATTAAAAGATCCTTGCTCCTTGGAAGAAAAGCTATGATCAACCTAGACAGCATATTAAAAAGCAGAGACATTACTTTGTTGACAAAGGTTCATATAGTAAAAGCTATGTTTTTTTTTTTTCCAGCAGTCATGTATATATGTGAATGTTGGACCATAAAGAAGGCTGAGTGCTGAAAAACTAATGCTTTTGAACTGTGATGTTGGAGAAGACTCTTGAGAGTCCCTTGGACTGCAAGGAGATCCAACCAGTCCATCCTAAAGGAAATAAGTCCTGAATATTCATTGGAAGGACTGATGTTGAAGCTGAAGCTTCAATACTTTGGCCACCTGATGCAAAGTGCCACCTCCCTGTAAAAGACCCTGATGCTGGGAAAGATTGAATGCAGGAGACAGGGACGACAGAGGATGAGATGGTTGGATGGTATCACAGACTCAGTTGATATGAGTTAGAACGACCTCCAGGAAATGGTGAAGGACAGGGAAACCTGGCGTGCTGCAGTCCAAGGAGTTGCAAGGAGGCAGACACTACTGAGGGATTAAACAACAAATAATAATATTTCAGCCAAGATTACAATAAAAAAATTTAACAAGGTCTCAATTGTTCTGAGATATTCTGTGATGTATCCTCCCACAGAACTTTTAATAGTTGCAAGAAAAGTACGAAGATAATCCAAGAATTAATCACAATACCTAGGATTCAGGTTGTTTTCTGCTGTTAAAAGTTGTATAAATTTTACTTTCTGGGATGTGGAGAATCTTTGAAAATATGACGAGACAACAATATTAGAAGTGTTTTGTTTACTTAAGGATGCTAAATTTTTGTTATTACATTTTCCTACCTTTAAGTAACAGAAGTTCAAAATTCAACAGCATGGACTTTTTTTTTTTTTTTTTTCAAAAAACAAATTGCGTTGGTATTTAATATGGTCTTACAACATATCCACAAAGATGCTGAGATTGGTTTTAGTCTAGTTTTTGTAACCTAGGCACTACTTCATATCCTTATTAATTTTTTGACTTTTTTCATAAAGATATTTAACTATGCTTTAAATATCCCCCTTTCTGAACTGTAACACTATGTCAACTTAGTTATGATGTCAGTATCTTAGATCTAAAGGTGTTCAATTTTAGGACCATACACTGAAATGCATTACTTGAAATCTTTTTTGCATTAAATGAGTAACAAAGGAAAGTATGTTCACTTGCTTATTTTTAATTCGATGTCCTTATACTTGCTTAAAACTTGTCACAGTATCATCAACTGGTATTTTCTGTTATTAAAGGCTAGACCAAATATATAAGATGTAAAAAATGGTTATTATATCCTCAATTCAGTTCAGTTCAGTTCAGTTCAGTAGCTCAGTCGTGTCCAAATCTTTGCGACCCCATGAACCGCAGCACACCAGGTCTCCCTGTCCATCACCAACTTCCGGAGTTTACCCAAACTCATGTCCATAGAGTCAGTGATGCCATCCATCCATCTCATCCTCTGTCGTCCCCTTCTCCTCCTGACCCCAATCCCTCCCAGCATCAGAGTCTTTTCCAATGAGTCAACTCTTCGCATGAGGTGGCCAAAGTATCCAAGTTTCAGCTTCAACATCAGTCCTTCCAATGAACACCCAGGACTGATCTCCTTTAGAATGGACTGGTTGGATCTCCTTGCAGTCCAAGGGACTCTCAAGAACCTTCTCCAACACCACAGTTCAAAAGCATCAATTCTTTGGCATTCAGCTTTCTTCACAGTCCAACTCTCACATCCATACATCATGTATGTATGTATGGAAAAACCATAGCCTTGACTAGACAGACCTTTGTTGGCAAAGTAATGTCTGTGCTTTTCAATATGCTATCTAGGTTGGTCATAACTTTCCTTCCAAGGAGTAAGAGTCTTTTAATTTCATGGCTGCAATTACCATCTGCAGTGATTTTGGAGCCCCCCAAAATAAAGACTGATACTGTTTCCACTGTTTCCCCATCTATTTCCTATGAAGTGATAGGACCAGATGCCATGATCTTAGTTTTCTGAATGTTGAGCTTTAAGCCAACTTTTTCACTCTCCTCTTTCACTTTCATCAAGAGGCTTTTTAGTTCCTCTTCGCTTTCTGCCATAAGGGTGGTGTCATCTGCATATATGAGGTTATTGATATTTCCTGTTTCTATAGCTCCTGGTAAATATTTAAATAGGTTATTATCTGATTAGGCTAATGCTACAAAAAATGTGCTAGTTTTGTAGTTTAACGTATTTCTACTCTGGATTTCTTCTTCTTCTTTTTTTTTTTTTTTTAGAGAGAGAGAATAAGATTTAAGATCTTCTTAGGGCCAATATGGTTGAAACTTAAAAATGCCAATACTGTAGTACAATGACTACTATTTACTTCTGGATTTATATCACCGACATTGAAGACTTTTTGAAACAAAGGTGTGAATATTAATGAATTTATGTTGTTATTTAAGAAATAGATAGAATCATGTGAAAAGAGACTAAATGACTTCCAAGATCCTAAAGTGAAACTGCTGTGAAAGCAGCTTAGTCAGTTCAAAACCATGTTTATTAAGGATCTCTAATACTTGCCTCATGTTAGTCACTCAGTCATATCCTACTCTTTGCAACCCCATGGACTATAAGCCTGTCAGATCTCCCTGTCCATGGAATTCTCCAGGTAAGAATACTGAATTTGGTTGCTTTTCCCTTCTCCAGGACAGCTTCCTGACCAAAGGATTAAACCAATGGCTCCTGTGTCTCTTGCACTGTAGGGAGATTCTTTACCATCTGAGGCTCCCTTAAAAAGAGGTAATTAATCAAATAATTAAATCTTATAATAGAGCAACAAAAAGCCCTTTTAAATTTGTGAAACAAGTTTAGGAACCATAGGAAAAGTAATTGTTTTCATCAAATCTTCAAGTATCACAGCACTAAAATCTAGTAAGAGAGAATGAACTTTGTTTGAACTCTGCAGACTAACATATTTTTTTTTATCATTGTTAATATATTTCACTAGCATTAACAGGTCTCTGTGAGTTCCCTCTTGTGGCTAATCTAAAATATAAAAAAATTTTTCTTCATTTACCTATGATGGTTCTTCATTAGGGAGATGACATAATATAACTGCCAGCTGCATGAGAGATTTGTGTTTCAAATTCTTTTCTGGAGTAGTTTCTTAAATCTGTTGGTGATTAGCATACATATTTTATGCCACTGTTATAGAGAGAAATATATTTTGCCCATTATTTTTCCCAGTTATTTCCAAACATATCAAAAGAATTGTAAACTAGATTATAACACAAATATCATCTAGGAAATAATAAAAGGTTTCCTATGTGCATATAATATAGAAGCACATGAAGCACTTGAAGCACTTTTCATTGTCTCAAAGGGGAAATACTGTTACAACTATTTTGAAATATTTAGGGGACTTAAGACAGTTTTCATTTTATACCTTAGAGATGTGCTCATATTTCCTCATCCTACAACCATTTTATCTCTACCATTCATACTGCATCATTTCCTATTGTAGAATGTAGTCATTTAGGTTCATACCTAGTTTATCTTCTTTAATAAAGCATAATCCTCTTGCTAGATTCATATCTGATTGAACTCTACACATCCCCCAAACTCTTGGTTTAGAGCCCTGATATATGGTCAATAATACAAATATAATTATGAATTCCCATAATCATGAAACGGGGATATATATTATGTATGGACATTTAAATAAATGTGAAAATGCAAAATATTTAATTTCAATAAAAATGGTCTGTATTTACAAGATAATCTGATAAAATACTTTTGTTTTTCTTTTTCACTTGCAGTTAAACTGATGATTTGTAATTTTATGACAGAAACTTCAGAGTAGGTGCATGCTTGCTAAGTCACTTCATTCCTGTCTGACTCTTTGTAACCCTGTGAACTGTAGACTACCAGCCCCCTCTGCCCATTGGATTCTCCAAGCAAGAATACTGGAGTGGGTTGCCAAGCCCTCCTCCAGGGGATCTTTCCACCCAGGGATTAAAACCCGCATTTCTTATGTCTCCTGCATTGACAGGTGGGTTCTTTACCATTAGTGCCACCTGGAAAGCCCCCTCGTGATGGGTTAGTGGGGCTTCCCTGGTGGCTCAGAGGTTAAAGCATCTGCCTGGAATGCAGGAGACCCAGGTTCGATCCCTGGGTCGGGAAGATCCCCTGGAGAAGGAAATGACAACCCACTCCAGTACTCTTACCTGGAGAATCCCATTCAGGGAGGAGCCTGGTAGGCTACAGTCCATGGGGTTGCAAGAATCGGACACGACTGAGTGAGTTCACTTTCTTTCTTTCTTTCTAAATTATCTTCACTAGACTACTTATTGGGTTATCTTACAACAAAACCAGTTATGTATCATGACTTCTAAAATTACATCAGATGGGATGTTGGTAAGCTATATTGATTAGACATTAGTGTAGATTGAATTGTAAATGCACAAAAGAGATTAATATTAATCAATTAACTCAACAGAAGAGCTCATAGAACTTATAAAGAGTGTTTCATAAGAAGTCAATAAAGACAGAGTCCTCATATTGACTGTCCATAGTGATTGCCTGGATGGACTCTGTGCTTAAATCCTACTTAAGTGATTTGGGGTGTGGTCCTGAAATCAGTAGTTTTTAAAAGCATCTATAGATGGGGAAACAGTGGAAACAGTGTCAGACTTTATTTTTCTGGGCTCCAAAATCACTACAGATGGTGACTGCAGCCATGAAATTAAAAGACGCTTACTCCTTGGAAGGAAAGTTATGACCAACCTAGATAGCATATTCAAAAGCAGAGACATTACTTTGTAAACAAAGCTTCGTCTAGTCAAGGCTATGGTTTTTCCTGTGGTCATGTATGGATGTGAGAGTTGGACTGTGAAGAAGGCTGAGCGCCGAAGAATTGATGCTTTTGAACTGTGGTGTTGGAGAAGACTCTTGAGAGTCCCTTGGACTGCAAGGAGATGCAACCAGTCCATTCTGAAGGAGATCAGCCCTGGGATTTCTTTGGAAGGACTGATGCTAAAGCTGAAACTCCAGTACTTTGGCCACCTCATGTGAAGAGTTGACTCATTGGAAAAGACTCTGATGCTGGGAGGGATTGGGGGCAAGAGAAGAAGGGGACAACAGAGGATGAGATGGCTGGATGGCATCACTGACTCGATGGATGTGAGTCTGAGTGAACTCTGGGAGTTGGTGATGGATAGGGAGGCCTGGCGTGCTGCAATTCATGGGGTCGCAAAGAGTCGGACATGACTGAGTGACTGATCTGATCTGATCTGATTCTATGCAAACACATAATGCCACTGTGTAGATTTCAGCATGATACAGATGATGCACGGACTTGCCAGTGTTACTAAGGATTTGGAATTCATCCTCAGGCAGTGGAAAGTCAGTGTGCAAGTGGCTCAGTTGTGTCCTACTCTTTGTGACCCCATGGACTGTAGCCTGCCAGTTTCCTCTGTCCATGGCATTTCCCAGACAAGAATACTAGAGTCGGTTGCCATTTCCTCCTCCAAGGGATCATCCCGATGCAGGAATCGAACCCTCATTTCCTGCATCTCTTGCATTGGCAGGAGGATTCTTCACCACTGAGCCATCTGGAAAGCCACTACTAGGTTTTAAGCAAGGTAATCATAAATTCCAGAGAAGGCGATGGCACCCCACTCCAGTACTCTTGCCTGGAAAATCCCATGGACGGAGGAGCCTGGTAGGCTGCAGTCCATAGGGTCGCTAAGAGTCAGACACGACTGAGTGACTTCACTTCCACTTTTCACTTTCATGCATCGGAGAAGGAAATGGCAACCCACTCCAGTGTTCTTGCCTGGAGAATCCCAGGGACGGAGGAGCCTGGTGGGCTGCCGTCTCTGGGGTCGCACAGAGTCGGACACGACTGAAGTGACTTAGCAGCAGCAGCAGCAGCAATCATAAATTCTTGTTTTATTATTGGAGGAAGAGTGAATTATATAGAAGAAAAGACAGAAATGGAAAACTAATTAGAGAACTGATCCAAAAGAGGGAAAACAGTGGTCAAGTGTAGTATGATGTCAAAGAACAAAAAGAAAAGTTTTAGTAATTAGTGAGGTACTCTCTTGAGTAATTCGTGTTCATCCTTCTTAACAGTTTGATCTCAAGTGGTTATTTTTCTCTATAAGCCTCTGTTTACATTATTTATAAAACAAGAATGTTATTGTTAAATTAAACTTGTAGCTGCACAGATTATATGAGCTAACCTAGTAAGATGTTTTGAAATATAAACACTTATTATCTATCAATTATATCATTTGCTTTAAGTGTATTGGCTTAAAAGATAGTTTGAACGACAATGGTTCATTGACACATTCAGCTGTCTATTAAGAATATTTTATTTGCAAAACAGTAGATATAATGCTTTCTCCTTTCTGTTTTCAAGAGTGAGTATATATTAGAGTTCTTATTTTTCTAATCAACATTGGTAATGAAAAGTGGGAGAAGCAAAAGTTGGGAAAAGACATCCAAAATAGTAATTCAAGAAAGGTCCTTTATGTAACAACCATTAAGAATGTTGGAATTCAATAACGTAAAATCCCATTACATTATAAATTTCTTCCTGACTTGGTGTTTCTTTCTCTCTCTTTTTTTTTTAAATTATTGACTATGTTATTTGTATTTTTATAAATTACTTTTCATATAATTGGTCCACTTTTTTTTTTTTTTTTAAATTTTATTTTATTTTTAAACTTTACATAACTGTATTAGATTTGCCAAATATCAAAATGAATCCGCCACAGGTTTACAAATTGGTCCACTTTTAAAAATAGTTTTTTTAATACAAATTTATTTATTTTAATTGGAGGCTAATTACTTTACAATATTATATTGGTTTTGCTATACATCAACATGAATCCACCACAGGTGTACAAGTGTTCCCCATCCTGAACCCTCCCCCCACCTCCATCCCCATATCATCCCTCTGGGTCATCCCAGTGCAACAGGCCGTGCATCCCGTATCATGCATCAAATCTGGACTGGCGATTTGTTTTACATATGATATTATACATGTTTCAATGCCATTCTCCCAAATCATCCCACCCTCTCATTCTCCCACAGAATCCAAAAGACAGTTCTATACATCTGTGTCTCTTTTGCTGTCTTGCATATGGGGTTATCATTACCATAATTCTAAATTCCATATATATGCGTTAGTATACTGTATTGGTGTTTTTCTTTCTGGCTAACTTCACTCTGTATAATAGGCTCCAGTTTCATCCACCTCATTAGAACTGATTTAAATGTATTCTTTTTAATGGCTGAGTAATACTCCATTGTGTATATGTATCACATCTTTCTTATCCATTTGTCTGCTGATGGACATCTAGGTTGCTTTCATGTCCTGGCTATTATAAACAGTGCTGCGATGAACATTGGGATACATGTGTCTCTTTCAATACTGGTTTCCTCAGTGTGTATGCCCAGCAGTGAGATTGCTATGTTGTATGGCAGTTCTACTTCAAGTTTTTTAAGGAATCTCCACTCTGTTCCCCATAGTGGCTTACTAGTTTGCATTCCCACCAACAGTGTAAGAGGGTTCCCTTTTCTCCACACACTCTCCAGCATTTATTGCTTGTAGACTTTTGGATAGCAGCCATTCTGACTGGCGTGAAATGGTACCTCATTGTGGTTTTGATTTGAATTTCTCTGATAATGAGTTGAAGAAAGTAGGGAAAATCACTAGACCATTCAGGTATGACCTAAATCAAATCCCTTATGATTATACAGTGGAAGTGAGAAATAGATTTAAGGGACTAGATCTGATAGAGAGTGCCTGATGAACTATGGACGGAGGTTCGTGACACTGTACAGGAGACAGGGATCAAGACCATCCCCATGGAAAAGTAATGCAAAAAAGCAAAATGGCTGTCTGAGGAGGCTTTGCAAATAGCTCTGAAAAGAAGAGAAGTGAAAAGCAAAGGAGAAAAGGAAAGATATAAGCATCTGAAAGCAGAGTTCCAAAGAATAGCAAGAAGAGATAAGAAAGCCTTCCTCAGCGATCAATGCAAAGAAATAGAGGAAAACAACAGAATGTGAAAGACTAGAGATCTCTTCAAGAAAATTAGAGATACCAAGGGAACATTTCATGCAAAGATGGGCTCGATAAAGGGCAGAAATGGTATGGACCTAACAGAAGCAGAAGATATTAAGAAGAGGTGGCAAGAATACACAGAAGAACTGTACAAAAAAGATCTTCATGACCAAGATAATCAGGATGGTTTGATCACTCACCTAGAGCCAGACATTTTGGAACATGAAGTCAAATGGGCCTTAGAAAGCATCACTACGAACAAAGCTAGTGGAGGTGATGGGATTCCAGTTGAGCTATTTCAAATCCTGAAAGATGATGCTGTGGAAGTGCTGCACACAATATGCCAGCAAATTTGGAAAACTCAGCAGTGGCCACAGGACTGGAAAAGGTCAGTTTTCATTCCAATCCCAATGAAAGGCAATGCCAAAAAATGCTGAAACTATCACACAATTGCACTCTTCTCACACACTAGTAAAGTAATGCTTAAAATTCTCCAAGCCAGGCTTCAGCAATACGTGAATCGTGAACTTCCAAATGTTCAAGCTGGTTTTAGAAAAGGCAGAGGAACCAGAGATCAAATTGCCAACATCCACTGGATCATGGAAAAAGCAAGAGAGTTTCAGAAAAACATCTATTTCTGCTTTATTGACTATGCCAAAGCCTTTGATTGTGTGGATCACATAAACTATGAAAAATTCTAAAAGAGATGGGAATACCAGACCACCTGACCTGCCTCTTGAGAAACATATATGCAGGTCAGGAAGCAACAGTTAGAACTGGCCATGGAACAGCAGACTGGTTCCAAATAGGAAAAGGAGTACGTCAAGGCTGTACATTGTCACCCTGCTTATTTAACTTCTATGTAGAGTACATCATGAGAAACGCTGAACTGGAAGAAGCACAAGCTGGAATCAAGATTGCCGGAAGAAATATCAATAACCTCAGATATGCAGATGACAGCACCCTTAGGGCAGAAAGTGAAGAGGAATTAAAACGCCTCTTGATGAAAGTGAAAGAGGAGAGTGAAAAAGTTGGCTTAAAGCTCAACATTCAGAAAACTGAGATCATGGCATCTAGTTCCATCAGTTCATGGAAAATAGATGGAGAAACAGTGGAAACTGTGTCAGACTTTATTTTTGCGGGCTCCAAAATCACTACCGATAGTGACTGCAGCCATGAAATTAAAAGACGCTTACTCCTTGGAAGGAAAGTTATGACCAAACTAGATAGCATATTGAAAAGCAGAGACATTACTTTGTCAACAAAGGTCTGTCTAGTCAAGGCTCTGATTTTTCCAGGGGTCATGTATGGATGTGAGAGTTGGACTGTGAAGAAAGCTGAGTGCTGAAGAATTGATGCTTTTGAACTGTTGTTTGGAGAAGACTCTTGAGAGTCCCTTGGACTGCAAGGAGATCTAACCAGTCCATTCTGGAGATCAGCCCTGGTATTTCTTTGGAGGGAATGATGCTGAAGCTGAAACCCCAGTACTTTGGCCACCTCATGGGAAGAATTGACTCATTGGAAAGGACTCTGATGCTGGGAGGGATTGGGGGCAAGAGGAGAAGGGGACGACAGAGGATGAGATGGCTGGATGGCATCACTGACTCGATGGATGTGAGTCTGAGTGAACTCCGGGAGTTGGTGATGGACAGGGAGGCCTGGCGTGCTGCGATTCATGGGGTCGCAAATTGTCGGACACGACTGAGCGACTGAACTGGACTGATAATGAGTGATGGTGAGCATCTTTTCAGGTGTTAGCCATTTCTATGTCTTCTTTGGAGAAATGTCTGTTTAGTTATTTGGCCCATTTTTTGATTGGGTCATTTATTTTTCTGGAATTGAGCTGCAGAAGTTGCTTGTATATTTTTGAGATTAGTTGTTTGTCAGTTGCTTCATTTGCTATTATTTTGTCCCATTCTTAAGTCTGTCTTTTCACCTTGCTTACAGTTTCCTTTGTTGTGCAGAAGCTTTTAAGTTTAATTAGGTCCCATTTGTTTATTTTTGCTTTTATTTCCAATATTCTGGGAGGTGGATCATAGAGGATCCTGCTGTGATTTATGTCGGGGAGTGTTTTGCCTATGTTCTCCTCTAGGCGGTTTATGGTTTCTGGTCCTTACATTTAGATCTTTAATCCATTTTGAGTTTATTTTTGTGTATGGTGTTAGAAAGTGTTCTGCTGCTAAGTCGCTTCAGTCATGTCCAACTCTGGACGACCCCATAGATGGCAGCCCACCAGGCTCTGCCATCCCTGGGATTCTCCAGGAAAGAACACTGGAGTGGGTTGCCATTTCCTTCTCCAATGCATGAAAGTGAAAAGTGAAAGGGAAATTGCTCAGTCTTGTCCGACTCTTCGCAACCCCATGGACTGCAGCCTACCAGGCTCCTCCGTCCATGGGATTTTCCAGGCAAGAGTACTGAAGTGGGGTGCTCTTCTAGTTTCTTTCTTTTATGGGTGGTTGACCAGTTTTCCCAGCACCACTTGTTAAAGAGATGGTTTTTTTCTCCATTGTATATTCTTGTCTCCTTTGTCAAAGATAAGATGTCCATAGGTGTGTGGATTTATCTCTGGGCTTTCTATTTGTTCCATTGATCTATATTTCTATCTCTGTGCCAGTACCATACTGTCTTGATGACTGTGGCTTTGTAGTAGAGCCTGAAGTCAGGCAGGTTGATTCCTCCAGTTCCATTCTTATTTCTCAAGATTGCTTTGGCTATTCGAGGTTTTTTGGATTTCCATACAAATTGTAAAATTATTTGTTCTAGCTCTGTGAAAAATACCATTGGTAGCTTGATAGGGATTGCATTGAATCTACAGATTGCTTTGGGTAGTATACTTATTTTCAGTATATTGATTCTTCTGATCCATGAACATGGTATATTTCTCCATCTATTAGTGTCCTCTTTGATTTCTTTCACCAGTGTTTTATAGTTTTCTATATATAGGTCTTTAGTTTCTTTAGGTAGATATATTCCTAAGTATTTTAGTCTTTTCGTTGCAATGGTAAATGGATTGTTTCCTTAATTTCTCTTTCTGTTTTCTCATTATTAGTGTATAGGAATGCAAGGGATTTCTGTGTGTTGATTTTATATCCTGCAACTTTATTATATTCATTGATTAGCTCTAGTAATTTTCTGGTGGAGTCTTTAGAATTTTCTATGTAGAGGATCATGTCATCTGCAAACAGTGAGAGTTTAATTTCTTCTTTTCCAATTTGGATTCCTTTTATTTCTTTTTCTGCTCTCTTTGCTGTGGCCAAATCTTCCAAACTGTGTTGAATAGTAGTGGTGAAAGTGGGCACTCTTGTCTTGTTCTGACTTTAGGGACAATGCTTTCAATTCTTCACCATTGAGGATAATGTTTGCTGTGGGTTTGTCACATATAGCTTTTATTATGTTGAGGTATGTTCCTTCTCTTCCTGCTTTCTGGAGAGTTTTTATCATAAATGGATGTTGAATTTTGTCAAAGGTTTTCTCTGCATCTACTGAGATAATCATATGGCTTTTATTTTTCAATTTGTTAATGTGGTGTATTACATCGATTGATTTGCAGATATTGAAGAATCCTTGCATCCCTGAGATAAAGCCCACTTGGTCATGGTGTATGATCTTTTTAATGTGTTGTTGGATTCTGATTGCTAGAAGTTTGTTAAGGATTTTTGCATCTATGTTCATCAGTGATATTGGCCTGTAGTTTTCTTTTATTGTGGCATCTTTGTCAGGTTTTGGTATTAGGGTGATGGTGGCCTCATAGAATGAGTTTGGAAGTGTACCTTCCTCTGCAATTTTCTGGAAGAGTTTGAGTAGGATAGGTGTTAGCTCTTCTCTAAATTTTTGGTAGAATTCAGCTGTGAAGCCCTCTGGATCTGGGCTTTTCTTTGCTGGAATATGTCTGATTACAGTTTCAATTTCCATGCTTGTGATGGGTCTGTTAAGATTTTCTATTTTTTCCTGGTTCAGCTTTGGAACGTTGTACTTTTCTAAGAATTTGTCCATTTCTTCCACATTGTCCATTCTATTGGCATATAGTTGCTGATAGTAGTCTCATGATCCTTTGTATTTCTGGGTTTTCTGTTGTGATCTCTCCATTTTCATTTCTAATTTTATTGATTTGATTTTTTCTGCCTTTGTTTCTTGATGAGTCTGGCTAATGGTTTGTCAATTTTATTTATCCTTTCAAAGAACCAGCTTTTGGCTTTGTTGATTTTTGCTATGGGCTCTTTTGTTTCTTTTGCATTTATTTCTGTCCTAATTTTTAAGATTTCTTTCCTTCTACTAACCCTAGGGTTCTTCATTTCTTCCTTTTCTAGTTCCTTTAGGTGTAGAGTTAGGTTATTTATTTGACTTTTTTCTTATTTCTTGAGGTATGCCTGTATTGCTATGAACCTTCCCCTTAGCACTGCTTTTACAGTGTCCCACAGGTTTTGGGTTGTTGTGTTTTCATTTTCATTAGTTTCTATGTATATTTTGATTTCTTTTTTGATTTCTTCTGTGATTTGTTGATTATTCAGCAGCATGTTGTTCAGCTTCCATATGTTGGAATTTTTAATAGTTTTTCTCTGGTAATTGAGATCTAATCTTACTGCATTGCAGTCAGAAAAGATAGTTGGAATGATTTCAATTTTTTTGAATTTACCAAGGCTAGATTTATGGTCCAGGATGTGATCTATCCTGGAGAAGGTTCCATATGTGTTTGAGAAAAAGGTGAAACTCATTGTTTTGGGGTGAAATGTCCTATAGATATCAATTAAGTCTAACTGGTCTGTTGCATCATTTAAAGTATGTGTTTACTTGTTAATTTTCTGTTTAGTTGATCTATCCATAGGTGTGAGTGGGGTATTAAAGTTTCCCACTTTTATTTTGTTATTGTTAATTTCCTCTTTCATACTTGTTAGCATTTGTCTTACATACTGAAGTTCTCGTATGTTGGGTACATATATACTTATAATTGTTATCTTTTCTTCTTGGATTGATCCTTTGATAATTATGTAGTGTCCCTCTTTGTCTCTTTTCATAGCCTTTAATCTATTTTATCTGATATGAGTATTGTTACTCCTGGTTTCTTTTGGTCTCTATTAGAGTGGAATATCTTTTTTCAGCCCTTCGCTTTCAGTCTGTATGTGTTCCTTGTTTCAAGGTGGGTCTCTTGTAGACAACATATATAGGGGTCTTGTTTTTTTATCCATTCAACCACTCTTTGTCTTTTGGTTGGGGCATTCAACCCATTTACTTTTAAGGTAATTATTGATAAGTATGATCATATTGCCATTTACTTTATTGTTTTGGATTCGAGTTTATACACCTTTTTTGTGTTTCCTGTCTAGAGAAGATCCTTCAGTATTTGTTAGAGAGCTAGTTTGGTAGTGCTGAATTCTCTCAGCTTTTGTTTCTCTGTAAAGCTTTTGATTTCTCCTTTGTATTTGAATGAGATCCTTGCTGGGTACAGTAATCTTGGCTGTAGGTTATTTTCTTTCATCACTTTAAGTATGTCCTGCCATTCCCTCCTGGCTTGAAGAGTTTCTATTGAAAGATCAGCTGTTATCCTTATGGGATTCCCCTTGTGTGTTATTTGTTGTTTTTCCCTTGCTGCTTTTAATATTAGTTCTTTGTGTTTGATCTTTGTTAATTTAATTAATATTTGTCTTGGGGTGTTTTGCCTTGGGTTTATCCTGTTTAGGACTCTCTGGGTTTCTTGGACTTGGGTGATTATTTCCTTCCCCATTTTAGGGAAGTTTTAAACTATTATCTCCTCAAGTATTTTCTGATGGTCTTTCTTTTTGTCTTCTTCTTCTGGGACTCCTATGATTCAAATGTTTGGGTGTTTAACATTGTTCCAGAGGTCTCTGAGATTGTCCTCATCTCTTTTAATTAATTTTTCTTTTTTCCTCTCTGATTCATTTATTTCTACCATTCTATCTTCTAATTCACTAATCCTATCTTCTGCCTCCGTTATTCTACTATTTGTTCCCTCCAGAGTGTTTTTGATATCATTTATTGCATTAATCATTCTATATTGACTCTTTTTTATTTCTTATAGGCCCTTCTTAAACCTTTCTTGCATCTTCTCAATCCTTGTCTCCAGGTTATTTATCTGAGATTCCATTTTGTTTTCAAGATTTGGGATCATTTTCACTATCATTATTCAGAATTTTTTATCAGGTAGATTCCCTATCTCTTCCTCTTTTGTTTGATTTGGTGGGCATTCATCCTGTTCCTTTACCTGCTGGGTATTTCTCTGTCTCTTCATCTTGTTTATATTGCTGTGTTTGGGTTGGCCTTTCTGTATTTTGGCAGTTTGTGGAGTTCTCTTTATTGTGGAGTTTCCTCACTATGGGTGGGGTTGTACCCATGGCTTGTCAAGGTTTCCTGGTTAGGAAAGCTTGTGTCAGTGTTCTGGTGGGTGGAGCTGGATTTTTTCTCTATGGAGTGCAATGAAGTGTCCAGTAATGAGTTATGAGATGTCCATGGTTTTGGAGTGACTTTGGGCAGCCTGTATATTGGAGCTCAGGGCTATGTTTCTGTGTTGATGGAGAATTTGCATGGTATGTCTTGCTCTGGAACTTGTTACCCTTTGGTGGTGCTTGGTTTCAGTGTAGGTATGGAAGCGTTTGATGAGCTCCTGTCGATTAATGTTCCCTGGAGTCAGGAGTTCTCAGGATTTTGACTTAATCCTCCTGCTTCTGGTTTTCAGTCTTATTTTTACAGTAGCCTCAAGACTTCCCCATCTATACAGCACTGTTGATAAAACATCTAGGTTAAAGATGAAAAGTTTCTCCACAGTGAGGGACACCTGGAGAGGTTCATAGAGTTACATGGAGAGGAGAAGAGGCAGGAGGGAGATACAGGTGACCAGGATGAGATGAGGGGGAAAAAAGAGAGGAGAGAGCAAGCTAGCTAGTAATCACTTCCTTATGTTTGCTCCACAGTCTGGACTGTTCAGAGATGTTCACAGAGTTACATAGAGAAGAGAAGAGGGAGGAAGGAGACAGAGGTGGCCAGGAGGCCAGGAGTAGTCAAAAGGAGAGAGACAGATCCAGCCAATTATCAGTTCCCTAAGTGTTCTCCACCATCTGTAACACACAAAGAGGTTCACAGAGTTGGGTAGAGAAGAGAAGGGGGAGGGAGGAGATAGAGGCGACCTGGTGGAGAAAAAAGGAGAGTCCAAAACGTGAGAGAGAAGTCAAGCCAGTAATCTCACTCCCAAGTAAAAATGGGTACTGAAGATTGGGTTCTTAAACGTACAAAAGTGACAACAAATACCAAAAAGCAAAGATTAAAAACCTAGAGTAGAGGTTGGATTTTCAAAAATACAATATTAAAGAAAGAAACAAAAAAACAAAGTCACAAAAAGTATAAAATATATATGTATGATCAGATCAGATCAGATCAGTCGCTCAGTCGTGTGTGACTCTCTACGACCCCATGAATTGCAGCACGCCAGGCCTCCCTGTACATCACCAACTCCCGGAGTTCACTCAGACTCACGTTCATTGAGTCAGTGATACCATCCAGCCATCTCATCCTCTGTCATCCCTTCTCCTCCTGCCCCCAATCCCTCCCAGCATCAGAGTCCTTTCCAATGAGTCAACTCTTTACATGAGGTGGCCAAAGTACTGGAGTTTCAGCTTTAGCATCATTCCTTCCAAAGAAATCCCAGGGCTGATCTCCTTCAGAAGGGACTGGTTGGATCTCCTTGCAGTCCAAGGGACTCTCAAAAGTCTTCTCCAACACCACAGTTCAAAAGCATCAATTTTTCAGCACTCAGCTTTCTTCACAGTCCAACTCTCACATCCATACATGACCACAGGAAAAACCATAGCCTTGACTAGACAGACCTTTGTTGGCAAAGTAATGTCTCTGCTTTTGAATATGCTATCTAGGTTGGTCATAACTTTCCTTCCAAGGAGTAAGCGTCTTTTAATTTCATGGCTGCAGTCATCATCTGCAATGATTTTGGAGCCCAGGAAAATAAAGTCTGACACTGTTTCCACTGTTTCCCCATCTATTTCCCATGAAGTGGTGGGACCAGATGCCATGAGTTTCCTTTAAAAAATAGGGTCTCTCTCTCTCTTTTTTTTTTTTTTTTGCAAAGTAATAGTAGGTTATAAAAATGAAAATTAAAGAAATAATAGAGGACTTAGAAAAAATGTTTAGAAAGAAATTAAAGAATGATAGTAAAAATAGTAAAAATATATCTAGGACTTTCTCTGGTGGTGTTGTTGGCAGTGTGGGGTCCGTTCATTTTCAGATAGTTCCTTGATCTGGCCTATATTTCTCAAGATCTATAGGCCCCTTCCTATGTAGTTAGTACTAACTACAGGGTTTTAATCTATTGCTCCTGTCACTTCCAAGGAGGTTCCCCCTGGTTTAGCTTCTTTTGTTTGCTGGTCTCTTCAGTGTCTAATTTCTACCCTGACACCAAGGTTCGGTGGTGGACACTATTTTAGGCTCACTTGTTCAGTCATGCTTTTGGGAGGGAGGGACACTGCAAACAAATAACACTGGTGTGTGCTCGCAGTGTTTCAGCCACACTGGGTTTGCCTCTGCTCACAGCGTGTGTGCTTTCCCTGTCTACAATGCTTAGGCTCTAGGTTGCTCTGCCGAGAACTGTCTGAGGCCAGACCTGGGTTGTATGCACTTCTCAGGTCTAAGCTGCTCAGGTTCAGGTACTCGGGTAGTCCTCAGAGGTGCAGACTCGGTTGGGCCTGTGTTTTGTGCTTTTCCCAGGTCTGAGCAGCTCAGGTGACCAGGTGTTTGGCAAGCGCAGTCACCTCCCCAGTCCCTGCTGCTCGGTTTTCTGGGTGTACAACCAGCGCACCTTCTCAGGTGGATGCTGACTGTCCAGAATCCCAATAAACCTCGGTTAGCAATGAAGCCTGCTTTCAGTTTGGTAGATAATGCCTCTCTGGGGCTGTGATTGCCCCTTTCCGGCTCTGGCTACCCTCGCCTGCCTGTCACCGGAGGGGGGTGGGCTGGCCTGCAGCTGGCTAGCTCTGCTCAGCTCTTTGTCCTGTGAGTGGGCCTGCTGGTGTCTTAGGTTAGGGCTTTTCGCGTGGTAGCTATCCCACAGTCTGGTTTGCTATCCCGTTAGTTCCCTTAGATTGCCCTCGGGGCATTCAGGCCAGGTCCTTCCTCTAAGCAATGTAGGTGGCACCTCCCTGCCCAGCCCCCGCTTGCTAGTGGTGGATGCAGGCGTCTATGCTGCTTCTCTGCTGGGGGAGTTACCATTGGGCAAGTAATCTGTGGGTTTTAATTATTTATTTATTTTTCCTCCCGGTTATGTTGCTCTCTGTGGTTCCAAGGCTTGCCACAGACTCGGCAGTGAGAGTTGTTTCCTGGTGTTTGGAAACTTTTCTCTTTTTTAAGACTCCCTTCCTGGGTCGCAGCTATTTCTTTCTCTTTAGCTTCTATAATTGACTCTGTTTTTAAAATATCATGTCAAAAGCCAAAATAGTTTATAAGATTAAAGAGATATTTTATTGCTGGACAGCATTACTATCATCTATTTTCAAAACATATTTAAGAAATATATTAAAAAATTAACATCTAAATATTGATATTTAATGGGGTGCCCAGTGGCTCAGGGGTAAAGAACCTGCCTGCAATGCAGGAGGCAAGTGTTCCATATGAGTTGGGAAGATCCCTTGGAAAAGTAAATGGCAACTCACTCCAGTATTCTTAAGTGGGAAATCTCACAGACAGAGGAGCCTGTCAGACTAAGGTTCAAAATAGTCAGATATGACTTAGTGACTAAACAACAACACATGAAAAATAAATTTGTCACTACTCAGAAAAAGACTCAGGAAAACAGGTTTCCCATATTAAGATATAAATTGGAGATATAATGGATATATCTAAGGAAACATTTCATGCAATGTTTGGCATGATAAAGGACAGAAATGGTAAGGACCAAACAGAAAGAGAAGAGATTAAGAAGAGATGGCAAGAATACACAGAACTATTCAAAGAAAGGTCTTAATGACCTGGATGACCACGATGGTATGGTTACTCACCTACACCCAGACATCTTGGAGTGTGAAGTTAAGTGGGCCTTGGGTAACATTATTACAAAGCTAGTGGAGCTGATGGAATTTAAATCTATTTAAAATCCTAAACGATGATACTGTTAAAGTGCTTCACTCAATACACCAGCAAATCTGGAAAACTCAGCAGTGGCCACAGGACTGGAAGAGGTCAGTTTTCATCCCAATCACAAAGAACTGCAATGCAAAAATGTTCAGACTACCATACAGGTCTGCTCATTTCACATGCTGTAAAGGGTATGCTCAAAAGCCTAGCTAGGCTTCAGCAGTATGTGAACCAAGAACTTCCAGATGTAACAGCTGAGTTTAGAAAAGGCAGAGGAACCAGAGATCAAACTGCTGACATTTCCTAGATCATAGAGAAAGAAAAGGAATTCCAGAAAAACATCTACTTTGCTTCATGGACTGTGCTAAAGCATTTACTGTGTGAATCACAATGAACTGTGGAAAATTCTTGAGAAGATGGGTGTACTGGACCATCTTATCAGGATCCTGGGAAGCTTGTATACAGGTCAAGAAGCAACAGTTAGAACCAGACATGGAAGAAATGAATGGCTCAAAATTGGGAAAGGAGTACATAAAGGCTGTATATTGTTACCCTTCTTATTTAACTTCTATGCAAATTATATCATGCAAAATGCCAGACTGTATGAGTCACAAGCTGGAATCAAGATTGCCAGGAGAAATATAAAAAAACCTCAGATATGCAGATGATATTACTCTAATAGCAGAAAATGAAAAGGAACTAAAGAACATCCTGATGAAGTTGAAAGAGGAGTGAAAAAAAGCTGGCTTAAATCTTAACACTAAAGAAAAAACACCAAAAACAATGATCCTTGCATCCAGTCCCATCATTTCATGGCAAATAGAAGGAAGAAAAGTAGAAGAAGTGATAGATTTTATTTTTTTTAGATTTCAAAATCACTACAGTGACTGCAACCATGAATTTAAAAGATGCTTTCTCCTCAGAAGGAAAACTATGACAATCCTAGATAGCATATTAAAAAGCAGAGATATCACTTTGCCAAAAAATATCCATATAGTCAAAACTATGGTTTTTCTAGCAGTCATGTATGGATGTGAGAGTTGAACCATAAAGAAGTCTGGGTGCTTAGAAAGTGATATTTTCAAATTGTGGCACTGGAGAAAACTCTTGAGAGCCTCTAGGACTGTAAGGAGATCAAACTATCATTCCTAAAGGAAATCAACCCTGAATATTCATTGGGAGGACTGATACTGAAGCTGAAGCTCCAATACTTTCGCCATCTAATGCAAAGAAATGACTCATTGGAAAAGACCCTGATGCTCAGAAAGATTGAAGAGAGGAAGAGGAGGGGACAACAGAGGATGAGATGGTTTGATGGCATCACAGACTCAGTGGACATGAGTTTGAGCAAGCTCTGGGAGATGGTGAAGTACAGGGAAGCCTGGCATGCTGCAGTCCACAGAGTTGCAAAGAGTCAGACACAACTAAGAAACTAAACAACAACAATAAGCTCTTATGGCTTACCAAGTGGCTCAGTGGTAAATGATCTGCCTGCCAGGTAGGAAATGCAGATTTGATCCCTGGTTTGGGAAGAAACCCTGGAGATAGAAATGGCAACCCACTCCAATATTCTTGCCTGGATAATCCCATGGACAGAGGGGCCTGGTGGGCTATAGTCCATGGGGTTGCAAAAGAGTTGGATACAACTTAGTGGCAAAACAACAGCAATGGAACAAAATCAAATGCTATATGCAAAAAGAAATGACAGTACAGGAAAGGCATAGCATAAAAACACTCATCTAGCAAATTAAAAGAGAAAATATGAGGGTGAAGAAAATCACTATGCTAGAGAAAATATGTGCTTTCCTGGTATCTCAGATGGTAAAGAATCTGCAAGGAATGCAGGAGACCCTAGTTCAATTCCTAGGTTGGGAAGATCCCCTGGAGAAGGGATAGGCTACCCAATCCAGTATTCATGGGTTTCCCTGGTGGCTCAGACAGTAAAGAATCTGCCTGCAGTACAGGAGACCTGGGTTTGATCCCTGGGTTGGGAAGATCCCCTGAAGGGCAATCTTCATAAGGGCTCTTCAGGTGGCTCATTTGTAAAGAATATGCCTGGTGTACAGGAGACGCCAGAGACACTGGTTCAATTCCTCGGTTGAGAAGATTCCCTGGAGGCAAGAATGGCGACCTGATGGGAAAATCCTGTGGACAAAGGAGCCTGGCAGACTACAGTCCGTAAGGTCACAAAACAGTTGGATGCAACTGAACACACACACGCACACACACAATCTCCATATGACCTCCTTTCATTACTCTTCTCAGAATTCAGGGCTACCCATAAGACTTTTTTTCCATTTACTGCTTTGCAGATACAAAAATAACTTCCTTCTTTTCCTGAGTCAGTCTATGTGACTTTCTAACTTTTGCAAATAAGATCCAGCTGGAACACCATAATCCATACTGCACTCAGAGCCACCATCTTTTAATAACACCAATCTCATCATACATGTTATTTTTAAACACTTGGTAATATGACACAGATTGCATATCAAACTTCACTGTTTATGCTATAGTCACATTATATTTCTTTATCTTGCTCTTTTGTCTCCTATATTCTCAACTCATTCAGGTATCAAATTATGTGACACTATCTCTGGGAATCTGTAGATTCATGACAAAAATCTGAGTTGTGAGCTTCTCTTATGTATCAATGTAGGTTCCAATGGTTTCCCCTTTAGAATTAATCTTTTTTTTTTTTTTTATTGTGGTCTACTATTTACATACCTGTGTAAGGATTTTCAGAGATTTGCATGAGAATTCTATTAAGGCTCTTCCTTAGACTTGGGCAAAAGTGTAATCAGAACTGACATCATACAACACTATCATGGAGGTTATCAAGCTGACAGTGTTGTCTCTGGATGGAACTTTTAGAAAGGAATAGTGAGTGAATAGAGCAAAAGAAAGGAAGAATTAAAAACAGCATGGTATTCAGGGTTCTGTGTGCAGATAAATGGGAAAGGTTTGAAGCAGCTTCTAAAATGCATTTTATTAGTACATTTAAATTGTGATTATTTTGCTGTGCTATGCTGTCACTTCAGTTATGTCAACTTTTTGGGACCTTAAGGACAGTAGCCCGCCAGGCTCTTTTGTTCATGGGATTCTCCAGGCAAGAATACTGGTGTGGCTTGCCATTTCCTCCTCCATGGGATCTTTCCAACCCAGGGATCAAACCTGCATTACTTTTGTCTCCTGCATTGGCAGGTGGATTCTTTACCTCTAGCACCACCTGGGAAGACCTGTGATTATTTTATAATGACATAATTTCATTTTATATTCTGTGCACAATTTTTTTTTCAAATGACTACTAATTTGTTAGAACATAAATCCTAATTAATTTTTTCTACTTAACCACTTAATGCAACAAGGATGCTGTGTGTTTCTTTTGTTTTAGGAGCATTAGGAAAAAAAATCTTGCCTGGACACTAAGGATAACATGAAATAAGAAAAAAGAAATTAAAAAATTTTTATCTGCTTAAGAAGGATCCAGGGATTTAGTTTATGTTGCTTTCTTATGACTCAGCTTCCTCCTTTCCATTTCCTTACCTCTATTTTACCTTATTTTATCTTATTTACAACTATTTATTGTTTATTTTGTTTGTCAAGGTATAGGACATTTGATACATCTAAGTCCTTTTGAGGGATCCTAACTTCTTGTCTCATATGCTTTATCATTCTTATCTGTTCTGACATGGTCTCATTGAAAGTCTGGATTTTTTGCAGTTAAATGTACTAGAATGATCCACTAGAAAATCCACTCAACACAAAGCTCTAATAAATGCAACATAAAGAACCATAATTTGTATCCTAGTACCCTAATGGCTTTTATTTTGGGTTCTGCTTGCTGTTATAAGATTATTTCTTCCTCAAAAAAAAAAAAAAAAAAAAAAAAAAGAGAGCGAGAGTAAGAAGGAAATGCCTAAGTCTGGTTCTTAAGTCTAGAATATATATATAGATATTATAATGAGTCTGCTTAAGCACACTCTCACACTTTCGTCCCTTTTTTTTATGATCTAGGTCACACCATACACTGTGGAACTCATTTTCTGAACAAATTTACATTGCCAAGAAATCGGAAACAGCAGTTTATAGGAAGCAAAGCATATACTATCAGATGCTTTTTTATTAAAGTACATTGTCTTCTAATACTGTTACTCTTGCTTGATATTCTATGTCATAGAATATCAATCTGTATATTTTATTGAGGGTGGTTCATGCTGTAACTGCCTAACTTTTCAGTAAACCATGATTTCACATTCAAAAAATAAATTTAATATAAATATATTTACAATTATTAAACCATAAATAACATTGCTTCTACTTCTTGGAAACAAGCCTGGATTAAAAAGGTTTTTTATGCATTTCTTCTGATAACATTAATCTGTTTTAAAGCAATATGTTGACAGTGTGGCCATAATAATGAAAGCATCTCCATTTGCTTTCAAGCAGTGATTCCAAAGTATATCCCAGACTCACCAAGATATAACCCATTACTTAGGTCTAAAATGCCAAATATTACCTACTCATGCATTAATCTATTTATACAAAATATATGTAATTGATCACTTTTTTGTTTACATATATCCAAGTTAACTAACTTAAAGAGAAGGCTTCAGCAATACGTGAACCATGAACTTCCAGATGTTCAAGCTGGTTTTAGAAAAGGCAGAGGAACCAGAGATCAAATTGTCAACATCTGTGGGATCATCAAAAAAGCAAGAGAGTTCCAGAAAAAGATCTATTTCTGCTTTATTGACTATGCCAAATACTTTGACTGTGTGGATCACAAGAAACTGTGGAAAATTGTGAAAGAGATGGGAATACCAGACCACCTGACCTGCCTCTTGAGAAACCTTTATGCAGGTCAGGAAGCAACAGTTAGAACTGGACATGGAACAGCAGACTGGTTCCAAACAGGAAAAGGAGTACGTCAAGGCTGTATATTGTCACCCTGCTTATTTAACTTCTATGCAGAGTACATCATGAGAAACGCTGGACTGGAAGAAGCACAAGCTGGAATCCAGATTGCTGGGAGAACTATGAATAACCTCAGATATGCAGATGACACCACCCTTATGACAGAAAGTGAAGAGGAACTCAAAAGCCTCTTGATGAAAGTGAAAGAGGAGAGTGAAAAAGTTGGCTTAAAGCTCAACATTCAGAAAACGAAGATCATGGCATCTGGTCCTATCACTTCATAGGAAATAGATGGGGAAACAGTGGAAACAGTATCAGTCTTTATTTTGGGGGGCTCCAAAATCACTGCAGATGGTGATTGCAGCCATGAAATTAAAAGACTCTTACTCCTTGGAAGGAAAGTTATGACCAACCTAGATAGCATATTGAAAAGCAGAGGCATTACTTTGCCAACAAAGGTCCATCTAGTCAAGGCTATGGTTTTTCCTGTGGTCATGTATGGATGTGAGAGTTGGACTGTGAATAAAGCTGAGTGCCGAAGAATTGATGCTTTTGAACTGTGGTGTTGGAGAAGACTCTTGAGAGTCCCTTGGACTGCAAGGAGATCCAATCAGTCCACTCTGAAGGAGATCAGCCCTGGGATTTCTTTGGAAGGAAGGATGCTAAAGCTGAAACTCCAGTACTTTGGCTGCCTCATGTGAAGAGTTGACTCATTGGAAAAGACTCTGATGCTGGGATGGATAGAGGACAGGAGGAGAAGGGGATGACAGAGGATGAGATGGCTGGATGGCATCACTGACTCCATGGACATGAGTCTGAGTGAACTCCAGGAGTTGGTGATGGACAGGGAGCCCTGGTGTGCTGCGATTCATGAGGTTGCAAAGAGTCAGACACGACTGAGAAACTGAACTGAACTGAACTCTATATTTATAAGGGACATTGTTCTAGAATTATTTTTTTGTAATGTCTTTACTAGATTTTTCTTAATTGTTATGATAGCTTCATAATATAAGTTAGGCAGTACTACCTATTACTCTACACACTGAAATGTTTTTTGCAAATTGGGGCTATTTCTTCTTTCATGTTTGCCATAATTTACAAACTATTAGGACCTTGGGTTTTCTTTTGGGGAGGACTGGTAACAAATGAAATTTCTTCATTTGATATATGCTATCTTCTTTTTTTCTTGTGTCAGTTTTGATCAGTTGCATTTTTAGTTGAATTTATTTTCTTCAGTACTAATATATGATCAATTTATGTGAATTCTATGTTTACTTGAGATGAAATTGTATTCTCTAATATGGGATTTTAAATATTGGTGTATTTTAATAAGATCTATGTTCTTTTATAATACTGTTTAGATTTTATAGTTTTGCTTGCCTTTTTTCCCGCTTGATATTGCTTGAACTGATAATGATGTGTTAAGTTCTATATATAAATTTCTAATATTTTGGTTTTCATGTAATATTTTTTATTTTTAAAGTTGAGGTCTTCCCAGGTGGTGCTATTGGTAAAGAATCTGTCTGCCAATGTAGGAGATTCAAGAGTCACAGGTTTAATCTCTGGGTCAGGAAGATCCTCTGGAGAAGGGAATGGCTACTCACTCCAGTATTCTTGCCTGGAGAATCCCATGGACGAAGAAGCCTGATGGGCTATGGTCCATAGGGTCACAAGAGTGGGACACAACTGAACACACACACACACACACACACAAACACACACATCCCACACACATTTATTTGATATAACAAATATGCTTGACTTTAATTCTATAATGATTTTTTAGTGTCAAAATCACTGCAGATGGGGATTGCAGCCATGAAATTAAAAGACACTTACTCCTTGGAAGGAAAGCTATGACCAACCTAGATAGCATATTCAAAAGCAGAGACATTACTTTGCCAACAAAGGTTCGTCTAGTTAAGGTTATGGTTTTCCTGTGGTCATGTATGGATGTGAGAGTTGGACTGTGAAGAAGGCTGAGCACCGAAAAATTGATGCTTTTGAACTGTGGTGTTGGAGAAGACTCTTGAGAGTCCCTTGGACTGCAAGGAGATCTAACCAGTCCACTCTGAAGGAGATCAGCCCTGGGATTTCTTTGGAAAGATGATGCTAAAGCTGAAACTCCAGTACTTTGGCCACCTGATGCGAAGAGTTGACTCATTGGAAAGACTCTGATGCTGGGAGGGATTGAGGGCAGGAGGAGAAGGGGACGACAGAGGATGAGATGGCTGGATGGCATCACTGACTCGATGGACGTGAGTCTGGGTGAACTCCTGGAGTTGGTGATGGACAGGGAGGCCTGGCGTGCTGCAATTCATGGGGTTGCAAACAGTCGGACATGACTGAGCGACTGAACTGAACTGAACTGAACTGATGCTATATTTATGTTATATATATTGTTTTCCATTTCTTTATGTGTTTTTTCCTTTGTCCAGTGTTATTATTGCTCTAGTATTTATGAAGTTCATTTTTTTATTCTAGTGGCTATGATTATGCTAAAACATTTGTAGTACTCATCCTTTTTCTCTGCTTAAACCTTTAATATTGAGTTTTGTAGCAACAAAAATAAATCATTTTACTCTGCTATGGACTAAATTTTGTCCTCCCCAAATCCATACATTAAAGCCCTAAATCTCCCTGTGATGGCAGCTGGAGATGAGGCTTTGGGGAAATGATTAGGTTTGGATGAGGCCATGAGAGTGGGGTCTTCATGATGGGATTAGTGCCCTTTTAAAAAGAGACATCATAGAGCTTTCTTTCTCTCTGCCCTGTGAGGCCATGTGGGCAAGAATATTGGAGTAAGTTGCCATGCCCTCCTCCAGGAGATCTTCCCGACCCAAGGATGGAGCCTGTGTTTCTTATGTCTCCTGCATTGGCAGGAGGGTTCTTTATTACTGTCACCACCTGGGAAGCTCATGAAAACCCTGGTAGTCTACAGTTGATATGGTCACAAAGAGACAGACATGAATGAAGCAACTCAGCATGTACACACAAGTGAGTACATGCAAGAAATCAACTGTTTGCAAGCTAAGAAGAGAACTCTTAACTAGAATCTGAGCATAATGGCATTGTGATGTCATACTTCTAGCCTCTGGAACCATTAGAAAATTAATTTCTATTTTTTAAATAACCCTGTCTATAGTATTTTTTATGGCAGCCCAGGCTGATAAAAACAGATTCTCATATGACTATGCAGAAATCTATGAGCATATTCTAACTTTCTCCTTCCCTTTCTTCTTTTTCTACATTTTAAGTTGTATTATTTATATTTTATCAATACATGTATCAATTTTATATTAGTTTTCACCTTTATTTTAAACTTCTAGTCTTTGATCTATAATTAAGCATATTCAATACATGCTTTTTGGTTAAATATTTATTATCATCTCTTGGTTAGAGAAAACTCATTTTCTAGTAGATATCTCAGGAGGATTCTAAGTATAGTTATCCTTGTATTTTTGCATTTTCAGTGCCTTCTCATAGAATTGATTGTTGAAGGGCAACTTGGTTAGATATGAAATCTTTGGATCACTTTTATTTTTTTTTAATTCTTTGTTGACTTACATTGCCTGTTCTATCAAAAATCAAGGAGTCTGACACCAATCTGATTTTTTTTTCCTTTTATTAGTAAACTTGGTCTTTTTGCCTGAAGGCCCTAAACATTTTTTCTTTTATCTTTATTGCCTGAAAATTTTGATAAAACTCATCTTGGAGTTGAAGTTTCTAGGTCAATGTTCACTGATACACAAGCTCCTTCAATATACAGATTCAATTATACTTTTATTTTTAGCACGTCCTCTTAGATTATAGTGTACATGCTGTCCTGTTCCATTGTTTCATTTCTCACAGTGTCCAAAATGTACATAAATGTCTCTTTGTATGTGGTTGTGTGTGTGTTTGTGTGTGTGTGTGTGTGTGTGTGTGTGTATAGAGAGAGAATTAAGAGAACAAAAATTTTTTTAAAGAGAAGAAAAAATGATACAAGAGAAAATGTTAAATTAAGTAAACAAGATACTCACAGTCATTTACATCATATTTGGAAATTTTGCATAAGATGTCTTAATTCCTATTTTTCATTTTTTGTTTTGTGGTTTTTTTTGGCAGGAGAGCGGGGATGTGGATAATGGACAATTCCAATCTAACATCTGAAGTTTAATTCCATCTTTCCTTATTTGTAGCTTATTTTCCCAATCATGGAAACCCTGGTTTCATTATTTACAATATACTTACTAATTTGTTCAACCTTAACATATATAATAATCAAGTATTAGAAATATCAGACACTGATGCAGAAACTAGGCTAGTATTTTCAGGAGATAAAAGCAAATAGGCAAGAGCATGATAAGCATGTCAGACAGAGGTGAAAGTTAAGCTTGGAAAATTAGTATAGAGCCTAGATTCAATTTTTAACAATAAACTGAGCACATAAATACTTTTAAAGATATCAGCTGTGCTTTGCTTACCAGGATCAGAGCAGTGATGAGCAAAAGCATGAATAATAAGAACGTGATACAATGTTTACTTTCAGGCATTATCTGGATTAATTGTGGTCCATTTCCTCTCAGGAAGAAGACCCACAGTATGTCTGGGCTCTGTTCCTAGGAGTTTGAATTTGAGTTCGCTTTCTTCACATATTTATATATGGCAGAATTTCCTAAAATCATTTCCAGAGAACATAGGGATTGGTTTTATTTTGTATTGTTTTTGAAGATTCTCTGTGCAAGTAAATAAATATGATAAAGAAAACATTCAAATTCTCTTCAGTTCTACATTTCTGCAATTTATTTGACCATCATTTTGCTTTATGTAAATCCCATTAATGCTTCAGGTCAGTTCCATGAAGCACACTTAGGGAAACAACTGGGCAAATTCCAAGCAAATAAGAAATTGCAGCCTTTGGTAAACCCCTTTCAAAGGATAAGAAATATAAAAATGCTTGTTGAGAAGAGCAATATTGTTGGCACCAGGTTTACATAAGAAAACACTTGGGCTTAGCATAGATGCATTCCCCAGTAAAATGTTTCCTCTTGAGGAAACATAGACTCAGAATTTGAAGAAATTCATCACTCTCAAACCTAAAAGCCAAATTTTAGAAGGATATTCATTTTTGTGAATGGGGTATAATGTTTCCAAAGATGAAATTTATCAGAAATCGTATAAGCTTTGACTCCTTCCAATGAATCAAAGTTACTAAAGTAACTGCATTCAGTAACTTGATTACAGAGGCTAGACTAAATCTGAAACACATCATTAGATTGCATTTTAAAACCAAAATAAAAGGTGGAATTATAAAATCTGTAAAACTTCCTTTAAGATAAAAAAAGAGTCATGATTTTAGAAAGAATATCAAATACATTATCAAAAGAAAATGGAAATTCCAATTTGGTTAGACCACTCTTTTTGCCCACTGCTCTACAGATTTCATAGTCTTAATTTTGACTATAAAATGCTTTAGTAAGTATTCATTTGCAGAATTATGTGTTAATACAGTGAATTGTTATATAGAAGACACACTCTTCAAAGTTGCTTATTTCATATGCAAATATTAAATGACTTTCTGTGACTTGATTTATTTATCAAATGAATTGCAGTAAAATATGCCCTTCATATATAAATTTAGACCTACATCTATTTAAATAAGGTGTGGGAGTAAATTATACATGTTCAATTGATTGTATAGAAAAACACAGATATATAAAGATATACCCAAAATGGTGGCTTTGTAATTGGCACATAAATTGAATATTTAAGAGGAAGTGAATTAGAAAAGTTTCTTATGCCAAGGCACTGCACAGTACCATTATGCTTGACAAACCCCAAAGCAACTGAGTTCTAGCCACATACCACTGTATCACACATCTTAATCATTTAAAAACCCCTGTTAAAATGTTACGCAGTAAAGATTCAAAACTTGATGTAAACATGAGTAAGAATCAATGAAGTTTCTTTATTTACTTCTTGTTTGATTTCAGTGAGTCCATATGATTAAATAAGTGTAAAGGCAAACAACAAATATGAATATGTAATGACTGCAGTACTTTTATTCTTAGAGTCTTCCTCTATGTAAAATCCAACCTTATCGTGTGTGTGTGTGTGTGTGTTTGAACATGTATGTAAACAGATCTTGAGTTTTGCAAGGAGAGAGGCCTGGGATTTGAATCCTCTCTCTCCTATTCTAGCTGCATATACTCGCTAAATTTAATAATACTGAAAATCCCAATTTCTACATCTTTAAAAAATGATGATGATTGTTACTCCAGAGTGTTGCAGAATATCCTCTCAACAAACCTATTTTGTACTGGAACTATATCACACTGACATACAAAAGCCAAACATATGCATCTTTGTTCAGTTCCCATTCAGTGACATACATTGACAGCTTGAAAGCAAACTTGGTAGAGTATTCACAGCATGAAAACAACAAAACATATCACCTTCCCTTACCTGGAAGCAGTTTTTAATAGCACACAACTGAATAGCAAATTATATGTACACAGTGAATAGTAAATTATTATACCGTTTAAATCTAGATTCATTTATAAATTATAAATCTATATGAACACCTGAGAGACTTTGAGTGAAGGTAACTCTAATTTGTTTGAAGATCAGTAATATATAGCAATAACAATAACAACAAAAATTTAGAAATCCTGAATTTCTAAATTAAATAATCTTCACTGGCTCTCTTAATATACAAGGATGTTTATATACAATTATATAATTCCCCTAGAACTTTGTGATTAATAAATTTATTGCATTGATACCAATGGTTTACTGAAGCTATCTATGCTTTCATTTCAAATTCACAAATTCAGAAATTTGTGCTTTCATTTTTTCCATGTATAGTTTGTTAGATATATGCATTTTCTCTTAGAGTCTATGACTTATATTACCCTCAAAATAGAATTATTTAAGTTCTTAAGACACACAAAAAAATTGTATTCTAATGTTACATTAGTGTGATTTTTTTCTGGGCAAAAATACAAAGTGAGTCAATTTCTGTAGTTGCTATTGGCAGGGCAATACCCAGCTTCCCATTAAGTCTAATCCTGTAATGGTGGTAACAGGTTTTTTTTTTTTTTTTAAGCTTTGTTTTGTATCATGCTGTGAATTTCAATAGAAATACTGGTTCCAAATTTCCTTAATGGATTTTTTTCCTAGAGTATATGCATTTACTTATGAGTGGGTAATGCTATGTACTAGCTTTCAAAAATGGATAAAATATTATAGATTGTTGTTATTATTTCAGTGAAGAATTGTATGAATTGTTCTTGCAGGTAGAATCAAGAGTGCAGTGAAAGTACACAAAAGAACAAATAAGTAAAATAAAATATATAGTACTATGTGCAAGGTAAGGTCCATTCTTGTGTAAAAGAAATACATACCTTTCTATGGTGATTTTTCTCTTTTGTTAAAAAGTAGGTGGCAAATATCCATGCTTGCTTACCATAAAATGTCTTTCCTATACATTCTCTTTCCTTGGGAACTTTCACTCTTTTTCTATATTCTTCACATTGTGGGAATTAGTTGTTAGTTTTAAATGAAAATTTTAAAATGGCAATGGTAATTTGTATGGCAATATATGTTGAAAGCTTGGATCTGCAATAAAAATTGCTGTTACTACAAATAGGTGGTGTGATATAAAGGAAAATTTTCATTTAAAAAGTTAATTATAAAGCATTTTAGAAAAAAATTTAATTATGTTTCGATAACCACATTTGATCTCCTGATCATAAAACTTCAGAGGGAGCGAATACTATCTCACTGAATACGAGTAAAATAAATCTAAAGCTTGATTCAGGCTATGAAACCATTTCTCTTGCTTCGATTTCTAAGTCTAGTTACTTGTCAAGTGAAGGAGTGATATGTTTCAGTATTTGATCTTGAAATGACGATTGTATAAATACTTCTGCTTCCATCCTGATAGAGAAACTTCCACTGGATTAGCCCTTCCACCATAAACAACCACAAAATAGACAAAATATAAAAAAATACTAGTTCTATACATTCTCTAAAAGGGAGCACAGGTTTGTAATTTTAATGTGTAATATGGAAAGCAGATCACCATTTGCCAATAGTGAGAGGAGAGGGAGAAGACTGACTTTATAGAAATACAGGACAATTTTGTAGGGAGAAGAACATGTTCTACGTCACTTTGTTGGTTGTAATGCAACTGTTTACATTAGTTACAACTGTACAAATTATACACTCAAACTTGGAGAATTTTATTGCATGTAAATTATACTTTGACAAAATAATTAAAAGAATTGATCACAGAACTAAAAAGTCAAACCTATATCATATCTTGAAAAATATGTTTAAATCATCCAAGTTCTGCAATAAAAAAGTTTTCTTAGATATCACAGACACAAATGTACTCTTGGTAACAAGAAAAAATAATAGAGTTGAATCTCATCAAAAATTATCTTACTGCTCTTCAGAACACATTACTCAAGAAAATAAAAACATCAGTCTCCGGCTAAATGAAAATGTTCAATATATCTATATCTATAGTGATATTTATACTCTTATCTTCATATATGATAAACAACATGTATCTTAAAATATCTTCCAATACACTAATAAAGCAAAAATATTACTTTAAAATAAGAAAAGAATACAGCAAACATCTCAAAAAGGTAATAGACTAACAACTAATAAATAAAGCTAAAATTTAAAGGCTCAAAATTTTAATCATCAAAGAAATTAAATTAAACCATAATTAGATGTCATTATGCCCCCTTCATCCTTCAGAATATCTAAAATAGAAAAGACTTTTAATATCAAGTGTTTGTGGGGAAATAAAATTCAAAAATTTATGCTGAGTTTAAAATGATATAACTACTATAGGTAACATTCATTTAGCAGTTTCTTTTTAATTCAAGGGACTTCCTTGTAGTGCATATGGTAAAGAGTCTGCCGGGTTTGAGCCTTGGGTCAGGAAGATCCTCTGGAGAAGGGATTGGCAACCTTCTCCAATGGCATTCCAGTATTCTTGCCTGGAGATCCCATGGACTGTGAAGTCTGGTGGGCTACAGTCTGTGCGATCACAAAGAGTCAGACATGACTGAGAGGCTCTATTACTACTACTGTTAATTCAAACAACTTTTCTAGATAACCTAGGCATTTACCCCAAAGAACTGAAAACCTGTATCTATACAAAAAGCTTGCTGAAATATTCATGAAAGTTTATTATCCTCCAAACCTAGAAACTATCCACATATCCAAATATCTTTTTTGTATACAGTTATTTATGTATGACTATGCTTTCAACAATAGAATATGAATACATAGATGTGCTATCTCTTTTACACTATTGTTGTTAAGAGACTGCATTGTCCTTTCACTCTTTGACTTGGGAAGTCTCAAGTTATGGCCCTGAGGTTGGATAAGACTGACTTCCTATATCATCTTACATTGAGCTGCCTTGAATTTTGGAGGAGGAATTTTGATTTCTTAGAGCACCTAGCACTACTATAAATGACATAGATAATATATTTATCTTTAATTCAGCTGATTTTTAGAAATATCACAAACCCTATATATACAGTCTAATACAAAAAGAGATTCATAAATTAATTCTTGAGCAAAAGCATGATGTGCAAACTTTGCTTGAATTCAGGGCTCTTACAGTCCTTAATCTGCTTTGTCACAACTTTTGTGTTAGTAGACAGCTATTATTTTTCTCATTATCCGAACAATGGTTTTCAGAATTGGACATGAGGCAACACATGAAAATAGAGAAACAAATGAGCCTTTCTTACTTACTAAGGAGAGTTTACAGGCACAGCATAAAAGAGGAGAACCCTGGCTGAACCTGGCAATCTCCCAAATTAAGAAGGTGAACCTAAAAGTACATCAAGGATATATTGGCTAGACTTTGCGAACAGTAATGAAGAGAGCGCTTTTCCTAGTAAGAAAACTTCAGAAATCTCCAAATGGTCTCCCTTGAGTCTTGATCTCAGTACCCATTAGTGAAAGTAAATAAGGAAATTGCCCAAGGCCAAAAACAACAGCAGCAATAGCAACAACAGCTATCCCCAAAGAATAGAAGCAACAATCCTCAGAGCTCACTCATGACTTCAAATAATTCATGTTCCTACCAACCCAAGTGGAAAAGCTTATAATTCATGGTCCTTAGGCTAGGGTAATAGCAGAGTATTGTGTCAGTCATGGGAGAAAGAAGCCCTAGAATAAAGTCTATTGTGATTTTACCTTAACAAAGATAAAAAATAAAACTGTTTCCAAGTACTTCCAAGTAAAAAGTTGAGGTTATTTATAGGAATATACAATTATCTAGCAACAAACAAGGCAAATTTTGAAATGTATGGCTTCCAATAGAACAAAAGTTATCTCATATGCAGTGAAATAAGAACATCTGACTCATAAGAAGAAGGGAATCCATCAATCTAATATGATCCAACAGAAACACATGTAAATAAGATTATTGGACAAGGACATTAAAACCTATTGTAACTATATTCCATATATTCAAGTGGCAGGAAAAGTACTAAATGTGTTAAGTATGAGTATGGTAAATACAAAACTATAGTACTTCTGAAGATAAAAATTTTAATTTATAAGATGACAAAATATATTAAATGGGATTAACATGATTTTAGCAATAGAGGAAGAAAATTTAGTGAATTGAACACATTGCAAATGACACTGAAGTAAAAGAGAGAAAAAGGCAGAAAAATAAAGCAGAATTTAGTGAGTCATAAGAAAACCTCAAACAGCCTAATATATATATTATAATTCATAGGAAATGGGGTACAGAAAGAATACTTGAAGTTTCCAATTTGATGAAAAATATAAACCCTCTATTCATGATGCTCTGTGAACCTCAAATGTGAAATAAAATTATTACAACAAAGTACATCATAATTGAACTTCTTAAAACTAGTTATTTAGAGAAAATCTTAAAAACAGCTAGAGTAAATTAAAAATTTCACAGGGAAAAAACAAAGAAAAATTGTAGAAGAATTTTTACCAAAAACTGCAAAAAGACAACTACAAATTTAAATTACTAAAGAGAAAAGCAAATAAGAAGAGCCCTATCAGTGTTAAGTTCCATAGCTAGCAAGAATATTTTTCAAAAATGATGAAGAAAAATAAAGACCTTTTTGGACATATAGAAATTGAAACAATTAATCACCAAAGACCTGAACTATAAGACATGTTAAAAAAAATCTTCAGCAGAAAAACCCACTCAGATGAAGTCTAAACCTGCATAAGGGAGTAAAGTTCACTGAGAAAAGGTAAATATGTGGGCAAGTATAAATGACTTGTTTGTCATTTTAATAGTTATCTTCAAAGACAACAGTTAAAACACAAATATTAACAATATATTGGGAGGTTTATAACATATGTGAAAGAGAAACATTTGACAACACAAATAAGTATGCCAGTGGCCTATAAGAACATAAGTTTATTATACCATATGTAATATATTAGTTGGAAATAGAATGACCATCACCACCTAGTTAAAGTCATATGTCAATTCTAAAACAACTATTGTTACCAATAATTAAAAATCAACAAAGGAAGAAGACAGAAACATATGGAAAAGAGAAAAAAATGCATAGAATAATAGAAAACAAATAAAAAATAATAAATGTAAGCTCAAATATACACTATAATGTGATATATAAAATTACTTCAATAATTCTATTAAATGTAAATTATCTAAATACCCCAACTAAATGGAAGAGATTTTTATATTATATATAAAAAAGAAAGACACCATCATATATTGCCTATATAATCTGCTTTAAATATAAATATACAAATAAGTTACATACTTAAATATAAAGATATATTATAGCATCTTAATGCTAAGCAAAATACTAAAACAAAAATGTTAATATTAGACAGACAGACAATATATATCAGCTAGGATAAACAGGATAATTTTATACTGAGAGAACATCCATTTTTCATTTTGACATAACAGTCCTAAATGTTTCTACACCAAATTAAAGAAATTCAGAATACATGAAACAAAAAGTGATAGAACCACAGGAAGAAATAGTCTCATTCACAACTTTCATCAGAGGTTTCAACATTCCTCTGTTTCTATTTTTATTACAAGTGCATTAATTTTTTAAAACTATTGATATTTCATGGGCAAAAGAAAAATAAAATTATATGTTAGAAATTATCTGTTATACATAATATATATAAAATTTGTAGATTATGTAAATTATCTATATTTTCTTTATTGTTTTTTCTGCCAAATTTGGAGGATATTAAAATCTAGACATATCACTGTAGTTAATTAATTTTAACAAATTCTATTAAACTCATTCTAAATTACCTGAAGTTAATACACCAGAAACACTGCTTTTATTACTGATGAAGGGCTAAGGTAAGAGTAGGTCTTGATGAAAAATCTGAACTAGACTGTTAACAGAGCTTCACAGAACAACAGTGTCAAGCTAGGAAAAATGTCCCTTTACCGAAAAATAAATCTGCTTCTGGAGGGAAGAGAATGAAATTCGTGTTTTCTGTGAGTAGGTAGTCTCCACAGGGCATACAGAGTTGAATGAGCTTGCCTGTTCTTCTGTTGTCAGATTTGTATGTCAAAAAAGCCACAACATCTTTCCTGAAACAGAATTAAGAAAAGGGTCAGAATGAGGCTGGAAGTGCTGCACTAATCAGCTTTATCAGCATGAAGAAAAACATCAACAGTAAGTGTGACATACTTTCTGTTTAAATGGATTTTCCAAAATGTTTACCATTAAAATGTTATTGGAAATTGGAGTGCTTTTCCATTATCAAAATATTTTAAAATATGATAATTAGTATTAGGAGTTAGGTAAATAACCCAGATCAGATTGGCATACTCAGTTTGTGTTTACACCATAAAATATTCCTCAAAATTTTCTGAATATATCTAATTCAAGTAAACTGCTAGAAACACCATCTAAAAATACAGACGTCAATCACAGATGTTTTATTTTTCCATAAAATATTCAGAAAAAAGGTACACACATTGAGTCAGTAAAATGTCTTTCAAGCAAATATCTGCTGGGAGTTTTTGTAATAGACTTTCTGTAAATAGAGAATGCTTTGGAAAGTAATCATTTTAGTATATTAATCAGTAAAGTGTCTGTGGCATTTTGATGAGATCTAATTTGGAGTGTAATGTGCATAAAAGAGTCCCCCAGACACACAGAAAAATGTAGCAAATAAAATTTCCCTTTTAACTAAATGTATTGGAAAATAGTGGGGCATCAATATGTAACCTCCTTTGAAACCTGAGGTGAATATTTACAAAAATAAAAAGGAAACATGAGGAAAACCATTGTGAAGGCAGAAGCATATTAGTGACCATTCTATGAAAAACTGAACAAAATACAAAACACAGGTTGCAAAGATTCACATGAAATACTGGAGGATTGTCTTTTGCGTACGCTAAGTCATGGGCATTTGCCCTTTCATCACTGTCTTGTCTGTATTCCATAATGGAGCAGTGGCTATTCTTTGAAACACTCAATCCACCAAAATAATCCAATGCTTCATGTTTTTCCTGTGTTACCATCAATTTTCAAAGATGATATTCAACAATGTTAAGAGTCAAATTAAGACAGAAAATGCATGTCAGTTTTGTTGAAAATAAATAGAATGGAAAAAGATAGAGGTGGAAATGAACCAAGTGTTCTAAACTGATAAGGATAAATGGGAAACAATCAAAATCATAGAGAAGAGAAAAAGTAAATGAGCTCTCTTAATACGTGAGGCATAAAAAATGTTGCTTGTGAATTATTTAAGGATAAAGTTGAGAAAGATAAAACATGCCAAATCTGATATACAAGGAACATAATCACGGAATTTTTACTTAATTGAGAAAAATAATTATGTGATTAACCTTTATTTTTGCCAAAAGACTATAATATACTATATACTTACACACATGGCTCAGTGGAGAAAACACAGATTCAATCCCTGAGTTGGGAAGATCCCCTGGAGAAGGAAATGGCAACTCATTCCAGTATTCTTGCCTGGAAAATCTCATGGACAGAGGAGTCTGGCAAGCTACAGTCCGTGGGGTCTCAAGAGTTGGACACAACTTAGCAACTAAACCACCACTGCTAGTATTTAGAAACTATGATCTGGGTCTGAGTTTGTAACTGTTACTTGACTGTCATTGCTTCTAGCACATCTGAGAATATGGAACCAGGAAGTAAGGTCTCACAAACTGTTCATCTTCTTCAGCAAATCCAATTAAAATCTGGATTTTTTTTTGTCACTCTTCCATATCAACCACTTTTTCTTGGGCACCTTTTACTTTATTTCTGTCCTTTTTTGAATACTACTCCTTTTCTTTAAGACCCTTTAAAAGCTTTCATTGCTATTTTTTCTTCCTTGACATCTTGTCTTCATTCCTGATACAGGTAAGATAAAGCCAAACCTGAATAACCAGGTATATTTGCAAAGGCTTAGAACATGAAGTAATTACATGATTTCTTCATGAATGATAGGGGATGGATTTAAACCCACGCATAATGACCCAGTTAATCATTTTCTCTGCTTAAAGAAAAGCATTTCAAAATTTAGTCATACTATGAGTTGAATAACAAGAAGATGTTGGACTCCTAAATCCCAGTGCCTTGTTTAGAAGTAGAATCCTTGTAGATGTTCAAGTTAAGATGAGTTCAGTAAGGTGAGCTCTAATCCTGTATGATTGTATCCTGGAAAGAGGGGGAGATTTTAATGACATAATGGAAATGCTTGTCTAATGGGAAAAACTTGGCAAGCCAAGGGTTTAGAGAGAAGTGCACACCTCAGTTATTTTGACAGTAAGTGTTTCTAAATTTATTTTTAAATTTAATTTGGTTTAATTAAATGAAAGTTCTCTCTTGGCTCTGTGTACATACAGGTGGGAATCAAGGAAGGTTGTTTATTCTTTGGTTCTACATATAAAATTTTCATGCTGAGGTTACTTCTGTATTTTAAAGATGAACATTAAAAGTGGAAACAGTACAGAAGTACTGTATAAAAGGGGAATAAAATGTTCTTTAATTCTTAGGGAATTGCTTTCCTATTATTTTCCTTTTTCCAGTTTTAATAAAATATAACATCTTTAACTTCCAGGATTTAAATCAAAGTTTTTTTTTTTTAATGTTGAAAATAAATATTTTCTTTCTTTTTTTTTTTTTATTTTTAAACTTTACATAACTGTATTGGTTTTGCCAAATATCAATATGAATCCGCCACAGGTATACATGTGAATAAATATTTTCTTAAATTCACTTATAAAAACTAACCTGTTTAAATTTATTGAGGTCTCAGAAATCTTAAAGTGCCAATAAATTTGGTGAAAATCTATCAAGGAATGGATCCTGAAAAGATGTAATATATTTATTCTTTAAAATACCTCTTAGTATCATTCTTAGTTACTCTGATGAAAATAAGGCATAGAAAGATGTAATATTTTCATAACAAAAGTAACCTAAAGTTATTAAACCATATTAGACCCTATGATTCCATGTCTTTCATCCCTTTACTCAAGATTAAGCTCTTTTTTTCTTCTTAGTTACTTGTCAAATATCTATTATTACACTGATATGCAGCTCAAATTTCATTCCATTTTTATGCTTTTCTGGTTACTTCTCCCACCTTCCCATTGCAGAGCTCAGTACTCAGTCTGAGTTCTTATTCTATCTCTGCCTATACCTTAGGTATTCAGGTCAGAGCTATATGCAAATATATCTTTCTCCATTGATAAAAATGTATTTTAGGGTAATAAATTTCATTCTGGTTTTCTTTTTATTTTTAAGATGTATCACAGTGGCCCGTGATAGTCTACAGAGGGATGTTTACTAACTGAATTAATAAAGTCATGTTTTGTTACATATTAGCCAAAGGTCACAAATTATTTTAGATACTTCACTCATGAGCTTTTTTATCCCTCATAGTTAGATCATTTGTATGTCTTGGAGTTCCCACAACAGTCCCATTTTATTGTTTTATTAAAATATAGTTGATATATAATATTATATGTTACACATATAAACATAGTGATTCACAATTTTAAAAGTTATACCTTATTTATAGTTATTATAAAATATTGGCTGTATTCCTCATGTTGTACAATATGTCCTTGTTACTTATTTTATATATAATACTTTCTACCTCTCAATCCACTATCTCTATCTTTCCCCTCCCTGCTTTCCTCACCCCACTGACAATCACTATTTTGTTCTCTATATCTGTGAGTCTGTTTCTTTCTTGTTATATTCACTAGTTGGTTTCATTTTTTTAAAATCCATATATAAGTGATGTCATACAGTATTTGGACCCTCTGAGTCCATTCATGTTGTTACAAATGGCCAAATTTCATTTTTTATGGCTAAGTAGTATGTCATTGTATATATATATATATATATATGACATCTTCCTTATCCATTCATCTGCTTCTGTATCTTGAGGATGGTAAATAATGCAGCTGTGAACATTGTGGTGCATGTACCTTTTCAAATTAGTATTTTTGTATTTTTCAGATATATACCCACAAGTAGAATTGCTAGATCATATGGTAGTTCAGTTGGTGTTTTGAGAAACTGCCATACTGTTTTCCACAGTGGCTGCACCAATTTACATTCCTACCCAACAGTGTATGAAGGTTCCCTTTTCTTCACATCTTTTCCAACATGTGTTATTTGTGGTCTTTTTGATGATTGCTATTCTGACAGGTGTGAGGTGATATCTTACTGTGGTTTTAACTTTCACTTATTTGATAAGTAACAATGTGACTGTAGTAACTGGAGAAGGGAATGGCAAACCACTTCAGTATTCTTGCCTTGAGAACCCCATGAACAGTATGAAAAGGCAAAATGATAGTATACTGAAAGAGAAACTCCCCAGGTCAGTAGGTGCCCAATATGCTACTGGAGAACAGTGGAGAAATAACTCCAGAAAGAATGAAGGGATGGAGCCAAAGCAGCTGGGAGGGATTGGGGGCAGGAGGAGAAGGGGACGACAGAGGATGAGATGGCTGGATGGCTTCACTGACTTGATGGACGTAAGTCTGAGTGAACTCTGGGAGCTGGTGATGGACAGGGAGGCCTGGCGTGTTGCAATTCATGGGGTCTCAAAGAGCCGGACTGGACTGAGAGACTGAACTGAACTGAACTGAACAATGTAAAGCATCTTTTGTGTGCCTGTTGGCCATCTGTATGTCTTTGAAAAAGTGTCAATTAGGATTTCTGCCCATTTGTTAATCAAGTTGACTGCATTTTTTGATGCTGACTTGTATGAGTTGTTCATATATTTTGAGTATCAAGCCATTTTTGGTCTTATCAATGGCAAATATTTATCCCATTCAGTAGGTTGTCTTTTTGTTTGCTGATGATTTCTTTTACAGGGGGCAGTCTTGGTTTATATTTATTATTCTGGCATCCTGTCTGCCTTGGGCTTTTTTCTTTCCAGATTTATCATTTTTAAATGAAATGTTATTATTAATAATTACTTTAAGGTAAACTGGATAGATTGGATGGGCTTTCAGTTTGTATTTCTGCTTTAAGCTATGGTTTCATCTAGTTTGAGTCATCATCTTATAGTGTGTGAGATATATGACCATGAATTGTGTCCTCATGTTAGCCAGTTATTACATCTGAAAGATGAGCAGCAATTACTCATTTATCTCTTTCCATCTTCTTATAAATGAAACAATGAGCACTTCCCTTTAAAAACAACATGCTGATAAAATCTTGTGTGCTGTAAGGGAGGCAGTTTGGGAGAGCTAACTTTCTCTGAAATGGGGAGAGTGGAAAGTGTAGCTTCTTCTGGCCACATAGTTTACAAGTATGGTGCCATCAGCAGAGCTGTGATTTTTGAAGCCAGTGCTTGATCTTGGAAAAGTCCATGGATAGGAGTGACCTGTGATTAATTGACGTAGTAGCTTAAACAATATTCTAGGTCTTGATTTCTCTCTGATCTTATCTTTACTTGTTTCCAGTGAGTAGGAACAATTACCCTCAGACTCTCTTTATGGTAGCAAGATGGCAATAGCACCTAAATTTCTAGTTCAGGAGAAAAAAAAACTAGGTCTTATAATACTTCCAAATTTTCTGACATTCATTCAATAGACAGGCTCTGGACATTCATCATTCAATATGTTGTTTGATTCCACTTATGCTACTCTTCTGAAAGAATCCAGGGGCAAATTCCCATGGAGACTTTAAAACTAACCTCAAATAATATATAGAAGGAGAATGGATATAAAGTAGCAAATAAAAATATCTGTGACTCTGAGACCCTGGAATGTACTATATACTCTAGATGTTCTATAATTATGTTTTACTCTTTTCTCCGATAGGTAAGGCCGATTGTATAGGCATGCTCCCCAAAATCTGCTTACAAAATCACTTTTAATCTTTCTGAAAACAGGTCAAATTTTCAAAACAGCTTAATTCAAGATCTAAAACCAGGCTTATCCTATTCACCAGCTTAAACAACCAGCTTCCCATAATATCTTCACAGTTTCCAGACCTTAGTTTTGGTTTAAAATAACAGTGCACTACAGTCCATGGGGTTGCAAAGAGTCAGACACAACTGAGCGACTTCATTTTCACTTTTCACTTTCATGCATTGGAGAAAGAAATGCCAACCCACTCCAGTGTTCTTGCCTGGAGAATCCCAGGGACAGGGGAGCCTGGTGGGCTGCCATCTATGGGGTCGCACAGAGTCAGACACGACTGAAGCGACTTAGCAGCAGCAGCAACAGTGCCCATTTGGGGAAAAAAAAATAATATGGTGGCTTTTCTACAAGCTCTTTGAACTTTCTTTTAAAATTTTTGGCATATTTTATCATCTATTAAATAAATGTTACATACTGAGATGAGACTCTGTTAAAAGATTGGAAGTGAAGTGGAAGTATTGCTCAGTCATGTCCAGCTCTTTGTGACCCCATTGGCTGTAGCCTGCTAGGCTCCTCTGACTGTTGAATTCTCCAGGAAAGCATACTGGCGTGTGTAACCATTCCCTTCTTCAAGGAATTTCCCCTACCCAATGATCAAACTCATGTCTCTTGCATCTCCTGCATTGACAGGCAGATTCTTTACCATCTGAGCCACCAAGGAAGCCTGTTAAAAGATTAAATAGGGGTAATTAGTTGGAAAAGAGGGGAAAGAAAAAAACAAAATTATAAAGTAATCTTATTTTACCCAATAATGCCAAACACTGAATTTAAAAAAACTGTAAAAAAAAAAATTATTACCTATAGTGTTTTTGCTCTTTTGGAGAGAGATTCAGCTGAGAATGATAACCTCAGGAGGGTGGTCTATTGACCTCTAAGTCAAAGCCTGATTTCAAGTTAGAGAAAACAGTTTAGAATAAACAAAGTTTGCCAGGCAACAATGGGAGAATGCTACTAGTTTTCCTTCCATGGCTTCCTTTTTATATACTTTTTTAAATCTTTGGAGAAACATTTTACAGTTCTGCACCCTGTAAAAGTGATGTTTGAATGTATTCTACAAAAGTTGCAAAGCTGGTAACTCATAAAATATTCCTGAGGTTGGCAAGTTTCACAAGATGAAAGGTTCACACAGCTCTAACAAGTAACTAAAAAGGAGACTGGAGTAGTGTGCACCAGCACAGCAGTTTAAAGTCCCAGGCTGGATACTGGACTGCAGTTTGAATCTTTATCATGATGCCAAGAAGATAAATAACATACCCAACATGCTTATCCATCATTGGTGTGTTTAAACATAATTGACCTTACTACAAAATAATTTAAATCTGGATTAAAACATCCCTATTTTTTCTATTTTTCTCAAAAGAAGATGAAAATTCTACAATGAAAAGGATTTTCACATTTATATTTAGCTCATTTTGCTTTAGCTTGAAAAACAGGTCTCTAGTTTCTGCCAGCGCTTGTAACCAAGGAGAATGATTACCACATGCAGGTGTCACTGATTGGTTGAAATTGAAAGCTGCACAGATTGGTTTGGAGGTCTGAACTGATCTCTCTATCCTCTAATCTCCATTTACTTCTGCCAAATGCCATTAGAAAGCAGTCAGATCCGTTTTGACTGACAGCATAGCTAACAAGTATGATTGGTGTTTGTGGGGGAAATATATCTACCTTATATACATATAAATTAGATGACTAGTAAAAGGCTAGTTATAAACATATTTTATCCACCTTCAGTGGGCCTGATGTTGAGAATTCTGCTTTCTATTCTTAATTTGCCAAGCTACTTTGCAGTAGTATCTGAGGTAATAAAAGAAGATATATATAAACAAATTACAGCAACCACAGAAACCCTCCTATCTAATGGATAGACATTAAGATTTATGACATAAGGCTGTAAAATATTTTCAAATAATTATAAGCCCTTGCAGATAATATATAAAAGTTTTAATAACTGGACTGTATCTTCATTTATAGAACAAATAGAAGTTCTCTTAATATGTCTTCACATAAATAATCTTTGAGACTAATTGAAGGCTTCAGTTCCCTTTTGAAGATGTACTGACTGAATAACTGTGGCTAGTAAGTGTCTCCCTCTTTTGTTCCACACCAGCTGCACTGCTTAGTTTATCTAACAAAACCATTCTTAGATGTTGTGGACAAGGCCTTAGGATGTCTTTTATGTAAAATGTGGAACACAAATCAGTAAATTAAGTTTCGAAGGAAGGCTTTGTCCTTACATCATAACATGCCTGGATATGTTTTAATTTGAAATAAAATTTTAAGATATGTGTACACTTTTTATTTATGGTTCCTACTTTAACCTACTTTTTCAATTAACTTACCAGATAACTGTTCCAGTCAAGTAATATAAGATGGCTCTAAAACTATATAGTATAGAAATATTATGAATGCAACATAAAACATAGAACTTTTCACACATAATATAGTGATGACACTGAAAATTGTTTTATCTGAGAATATTTTAAACCTATATCTTCATTTCTTCTAATTCAGAATTCTTTTAGCTTAGAAACTAAATATAAAGAAAATTTCTAATGGAAATACTAAGAGCATAGGGGAGATTAACATTATATTTGCCAAGTTTTTAGAGGCAGATTAAAACTTCTACCTAAACTGCCCATTGCATCAAATGATATTATCCTCTCCTGCATTTGATTAACAAAAATTCTACTATTAAAAATGAAGTCCATTGTTTTGTAAGACTTTCTTTCACAAATGAAGACTAATCAGAGCTTCAGGTTGGTGAAAGTACTGGGAGAGGTGTGTGCCCAGAGGGGATGGAAGCTCCATACCCACCTCCCTGACCTTGTCCTGTGCTTTCTTCTCTTTGTTCTTGAGCTGTATTCTTTAAAATAGCCTAGCAAATAGTTTTTCAGATGCTGCATACTTGGCAAGGCATGTCAGTTTGATGTGGATGTCCCCAAAGAGACCTCAGCTCTCACTGCTAATAGGCTCTGTGGCTCTGGTCTCCAGTTCATTGTGTATGGATGTCAGGAAACGTGTGTAAAAATAGCTGAAGTTGTCTTATGTGGAGGGGCCAAAAGCATGACTCCCTACTGTGTCAGAAATGTATGTATTATAACAAAGTTGGGATCAAATCTCAAGCTGGAAGATTCTTTGTGAGCAGCATTAACAGGGCAACGTGTCCCAGTCCCCATAGGAATTGCTGCAGAGAATCTCGCTGCAAAACATAAAATAAGTAGAGAAAAATTTAACAAACACCCTGCAGTCACAGCAGAGGTGAAAAGCTGCTAATGAAGCTGGCTACTTTAATAGTGAGATGATATCAGTTTAGGTAAAGACAAGGACAGGAGCAAGTAATGAGTAATGCCAAGTAATGAGCAGACTTAATACCAATGAGCCTGGTGCAGTTAAATAAGCTTACTCCAGTTTTAAGGAAGAAGAGACCATCCTTGTCCCATCCCTGTCCAAGAAGGGACATTCCTGTAAGGAATGTATCAGAAATATCTGATGCTTTCATAGATAGTGAAGATGCTGTCAAAAAGAATAACTTCCCACTGGCAAGAACTGTGAGCTATTTTGTATCTAGACGTGACTTCTCTGTTGTAGATATTGGTCTTGTCCCTGCCTCCAGTGGGGGCACTAAAGAAAAGAAGACTGAGTCTTAAGGACATGGATTTGGTGGAAGTGAATGGAGATTTTGCTCCCCAGTACTTGGCAGTTGAAAAGAGCTTGGATTTCAACCTAAGTAAAACCAATATAAATGGAAGAGTCATTACTTGAAACCAGCCATTGGCAGGATCAAGATCAAGAATTATTGCACACACAGTTCATGAATTAAGATGTGGAGGTGGAGAATATGCAGGGGAATCAGCTTACATTGAAGATGGCCAGTGCATCACACTCGATATTTGGAACTCAGCCTGAAGAAACCAAGGAGCCCACAATAGTGCACAGTTACTTTACTTGGCTTGTTGTGGTTCAGTCACTCAGTTGTGTCTGACTGTTTGTGACCCCATGGACTGAAGCACACCAGGCTTCTCTGTCCTTCACTATCTCCCAGAGTGTGCTCAAACTTATGTTCATCTAGTTCATCTCATCCCCTGCTGTCCCCTTCTCCTCTTGTTTTCAATCTTTCCCAGCATCAGAGACTTTTCCAATGAGTTGGCTCTTTCACATCGAGTGCCCAAAGTATTGGAGCTTTAGCTTCAGCATCAGTCTTTCCAATGAACATTCAGGGTTGATTTCCTTTAGGATTGACTGGTTTGATCTCCTTAAAGTCCAAGGAACTCTCAAGAGTCTTCTCCAGCACCACTGTTTGAAAGCTTCAATTCTTTGGTGCTCAGCCATCTCTATGGTTCAACTCTCACATTCATACATGGCTACTGGAAAAGCCATAGCTTTGACTATATGGACCTTGTTGGCAAACTGATGTCTCTGCTTCTTAATATGCTGTCTAGGTTCATCATTGGAGATGGCGATGGCACCTTACTCCAGTACTCTTGCCTGGAAAATCCCATGGACGGAGGAGCCTGGTAGACTGCAGTCCATGGGGTCGCGAAGAGTCGGACATGACTGAGCAACTTCACTTTCAGTTTTCACTTTCATGCATTGGAGAAGGAAATGGCAACCCACTCCAGTATTCTTGCCTGGAGAATCCCAGGGACAGGGGAGCCTGGTGGTCTGCCCTCTATGGGGTCGCACAGAGTCGGACATGACTGTAGCGACTTAGCAGCAGCAGCAGCTGGTTCATCATAGCTTCAAATTCCAAGAAGCAAGCATCTTTTAGTTTCATGGCTTCAAAAAGCAATTTCATTTAATTACTTGACTAGGCTACATTAAAACAAGGGAACTTCAGAGCAGCTGCTAAAACTGGTTATGCCCTGCCACTGAAACAGTGAGTGAGTGTGATCCAGGGTGACGAGGTAAAGATGTATTTATCATGAATATGAGCTCAGGCCAGAAATACATTTTCTCAAATTTGCACCAAATATGTATTTCTGAACTGAATTTTTAGTATAGAATGCACTAAAAGAAATCACATCCTGGACAATAACCACCACACATGTTTTAGATCATATGATTGCAAGGAAATTGAATAAATGTAGCCTTAATTTCCAAAAAACAAATAGATGAATGAACCCATTAATATATCCCTTTCTGAGGAAATCTTAAATTTTCTTAAGATTTTTTTATATTTTATACTTTACAATGGAATTGTCTATTAAAATTCTTTAAGAGAAATGAGTGAGAAAGAACAACTCCTGACATGCAGGATGTGACCTGATACTTTCAACCAGGCCTTGGGGTTACTCCAGTCTGGCCTGACACTCACAGCTAGGTCTTTAGGTCTCCTGCTGAAAATAAACTTTTTTCACAGAACCTCATAAGATATGACCATTCTGTGATTTTATGAATTAAAGACAAAACTGTTCCTTAAGCATTGCTGATCATAGACAGAGTACTGCCCAACCCAGAACTTTACAAATATAACCCTTCCCCAGTTAACATGAGCAACTGGTCTTTCTTAAATATATAGGGTTAGCCTTACTCTAGTCTATCTTTGCCAGAGATAAGATGTTTTAAGATATCCTATCATAGAATTACTTTCAACTCCTGATAGTATACAATCCAGTGCAATGTGCTGCTTCCTTAAACTGTCTCCAAGCAATTCAGCCAAAGCCTAAATTGTATAATTGGCTTCTTTTTAATACCCACCACGATGGTATCAATTTTACATGTCAGCTTGACTAGGCTAGGGGATGCCCAGCTAGTGGATGAAACATTATTTCTGGATGTGTCTGTGTGGCTGTTTCTGGAAGAGACTGGCATTTGAATTGATGAACTGAATAAAGCAGATGACCCTCCCCAATGTGAGAGGGCATTATCCAATCTTTTGAGGGCCCTGAACAGAACCAAAAAGCAGAGGAAGAATGCATTTGTTCTCTTTCTCCTTGAGCTAGGACATCTTCTCTTATTCTCAGTCATCAAGGCCTCCAGCTTCTCAGATGTTTGTACTTGGACTTACACCACTGACTCTCTGATTCTTCAGCTTACAGATGGTAGATTTCAGGATGTCTTAGCCTCAAAAATTGTGTGATCCAGTTCCTAAAATAAATATCTCCCTTTTTCTCTCCCTCTATCTCATTGTCTCTCTTCCCAGGTGGTATTGGCATTTGTGGAAAAGAATCCACCTGCCAATGCAGGAGACATAAGAGCTGTGTGTTCGATACCTGGGTTAGGAAGATCCCCTGGAGGAGGGTATGGCAACCCATGCCAGTATTCTTGCCTGGAAAATCCCCATAGACAGAGGAACCTGGCAAACTACAGTCCATAGGGTTGCACAGAGTCGGACATGACTGAAGCAACTTAGCATGCATGTACGCACTTGTATATATGCAGTCTTTTGGTTCTGTCTCTCTGGGGCACTCTAATACATCTTCTAACCCAGAAACCTCACATTTCTCCATATGCCCTTAAACACTGCAAACAAGAATAAACCCAGGGCTGTTCCTGGTGGTCTTTGGAAGTAGGGCTCTAACACAGAGAACAGAAAATAGACTGCATATGTTTAAAGACTTGAGAATGGGGGATATACTACCTAAATCCTAGAGGAATGCAACACAAAAGATGGAAATAATAGACAACAATGATCAAATTTCTCAGCTCCCAGATTTTCACATAGCCCCACATTAGAGACTATTGTGACTTATTGATTAAATTATCCAATTCAATAAAAGTATTGTGCATAGGTGCAGGAAAGCTGTTTCTGTATGCTCTGTTTAAATTACAATTAAGTTTGCAGCTGGAAGTCTCCAAAACACAGTGGAAGCCTCTCAGGGATGGTTATTTGCCTTGTCCTATTTTTGAATTCTTTAGCAACATCACCTTATAGCAACAGCTGTTCAGAGTGCTGGGACTAGTATGAATTTTTCTTCTACTGCTGGCAAGTTGAAAAGCTGTAAAATATTTTCAGTTCATTTCAGGTTCAGGTATCCCTAGGAGCAATTGTCTTCATGCAATAGAAGAGAAGGTACTAAGACTGTAAAACAGAGATTGAGAAACTAAATGCAAATTGCTGTTGGTTGAAAACTCCAACTGAGACTTTATTGCCAAACACCAGACATTAGAAGATCAGTAGCTAAATTAGCCAGAGTAAACATCCTGAGGTGAAAAACCAGCGCCAGCTCATTGAACTAAGAATAAGACACACGTGGGTTGGCAGTAGGGCTGGAGAAAGACCTAAATAAATATGGATAAATGCAGTATCTGTTTCTGTATTGAAGGACACAATTTGATAAAAATAAATCAGAAAAATAAATTCAGATGGAAAGATGTAGATGGGAACTTTTGAAAGGTTTATGCTCTTAAATGGGGCCACGTTGGAAGGAAAGTTATGACCAACTTAGATAGCATATTAGAAAGCAGAGACATTACTTTGCCAACAAAGGTCCGGCTAGTCAAGGCTATGGTTTTCCCAGTGGTTATGTTTGGGTGTGACAGTTGGACTGTGAAGAAAGCTGAGCGCCAAAGAATTGATGCTTTAAAACTGTGGTGTTGGAGAAGACTCTTGAGAGTCCTTTGGACTGCAAGGAGATCCAACCAGTCCATTCTAAAGGAGATCAGTCCTGGGTGTTCTTTGGAAGGACTGATGCTAAAGCTGAAATTCCAATACTTTGTCCACCTCATGCGAAGAGTTGACTCATTGGAAAAGACTCTGATGCTGGGAGGGATTGGGGGCAGGAGGAAAAGGGGACAACAGAGGATGAGATGGCTGGATGGCATCACTGACTTGATGGGCATGAATTCGAGTGAACTCCGGGAGTTGGTGATGGACAGGGAAGCCTGGTGTGCTGCAATTCATGGGGTTGCAAAGAGTTGGACATGACTGAGTGACTGAACTGAACTGTACTGACCCAGGTGGCACTAGTGGTAAAGAACCGCCTGCTAATGCAGGATACATAAAAGACATGGATTTGATCCCTGGGTCCAGAAGATCTCCTGGAGGAGGGCTTGGCAACCCATTCCAGTATTCTTGCCTGGAGAATCCCCATGAACACAGGAGCCTGGAAAGCTACAGTCCATGGGGTCAAAAAGAGTCAGACAAGACTGAATAACTAACACTTTTACTTTCATATTAGGATTATATATTATGCATGTAATTTGAGTGCTAATATAAGAACCTCATGATAATCATTAAAAATAATCTTAATTTAATAGCCATACATGGAAAGTGTAGATCTTCCATGGGATTTTTATTAAAAATGAGTATTTATAAATATTTATTTCCCTTTATCCTCTTTCCCTTCTCTTCAGTGTACATTTTCCCCTAAATTACCAAACAGTTTTAATATTTTAGTTATTAAAAACATACTGAAAATTGCAAAAACCATAACTTTACACTTGATGACCTTCCCCAAACTTTACTAAGGCTGTAAAAAAGAGATTCAGGAACTAAATACAAACTGCTATTTGTTGGAAACTCCAGCTGAGACTTTAGCCAGCAGTCAGATCAAAATATAGAACACTGCTATTACCACTGTTCCCCATCTGGTTATTTTAATATCTATAATCCAATTATGTCTTTTTACAGAAGTGCCACCCTTGACTAAAACCAAAATGAGCAACTACAATGATCATAATAATTTTATTATTATTTCTAGTAGTATGTAACTGTTCACTGATCATGCATAAATATTAGGCTTCATTGTTGTTCAGTCACTAAGTCATGTCCAACTCTGTGACCACATGGACTACAGCATGCTAGACTTCCTTGTCCTCCACTGTCACCTAGAATTTGCTCAAGTTCATGTCCATTGAGTCAGTGATGCTATCTAACCATCTTATCCTATGCCACCCCCTTCTCCTTTTAGCTTCAATCTTTCCCAGCATCAGTCTTTTCAAATGAGTCAGCTCTTCACATCAGCGTGCCAAAGTATTGGAGTTTCAGCTTCAGCATCAGTCCTTCCAATGAATATTCAGGGTTGATTTCCTTTGGGATTGACTGGTTTGATCTCCTTGAAGTCCAAGGGACTCTCAAGAGTCTTCTCCAGCACAATTTGATAAAGAACGTACATTTTCTTGTTGGTTGTGCTGTTCTAGGTCACATCAGTCATGCCCAACTCTTTGCAACCTGTAGACTGTAGCCTGCCAGTCTCCTCTGTCCATGGAATTTTCAAGGCAAGAAAACTTGGCGTGCCCTTCTCCATTCCTATTGGATCTTGTTGTTCAGTTGCTCAGTCATGTTTGACACCTTGTGACCCTATGGACGCATGCCAGACTTCCCAGTCCTTCACTATCTCCTGGAGCTTGCTCAATCTAATGTCTGTCCATTAAGTCGGTGATGCTATCTAACCATCTCATCCTCTGTCACCCCTTTCTCCTCCTGCCCTCAGTCCTTCCCAGCATCAAGGTCTTTTCTAATAAGTCAGCTCTTCTTATCAGGTGGCCAAAGTATTGGAGCTTCAGCTTCAGCATCAATCCTTCCAATGAATATTCAGGGTTGATTTCCTTTGGGATTGACTGGTTTGATCTCCTTGCAATTCAAGGGACTCTCAAGAGTCTTCTCCAGCACAGTTTGCAAACATAAATTCTTTGGCACTCAGACTCTTTTTACAGTCCAGCTCTCACTTCCATGCATGACTACTGGGAAAAAACATAGCTTTGACTATATGGACCTTTGTCAGCAAAGTGATGTCTTTGCTTTTTAATCTGCTGTCTAGGTTTGTCATAGCTTCCCTTCCAAGGAGCAAGCGTCTTCTAATTTCAAGGCTGCTATCTAATTTCACCATCCACAGTGATTTTGGAGCCCAAGAAAAGAAATTCTGTCACTGCTTCTACTTTTTCCCCTTCATGTTGCATGTGGAATAAAGTTTAAATTCATTGCCTATAGTTTTGAATAACAAATAGTTAAAACAGTTTTTAAAAAATTAAAATACAAATGCTTGGAATTTTAGTTATCTCATAAGTTATCTTATCCCCTTCATAGAGAAGACTTTCTGGAATGTGGATGATAAATTGATGAATTAATAAGAATCAAGAAATTTAGAAAATAAGGAATTAATTGACTAGATACATTATAAAATTTTGAAGCTTTTTACTGTAGCAGTAAGTGAAGGAAAATTATGGCCAAGTAGCTGATTTAATGAGATTCTGGGAGACAAAAGAATTAGTCTCAAATTCTGGCTTAGTAGATAGTGATTATCATTAATGACAAAAAATATAGATGAAGGAATGACTAATGGTAGATACGTATACTTCATTGCAGAATAAAATTCTCCTTCATTCTTTCACAATTTATTTATTTTTACTTGTGTGTGTATATATATATATATATAACTATCATGACAATTACATTGCAAAATCCTTCATAACTAAAGTCTCTTACCAGGAAATGTGTTTGAGACCCAAATGTGGACTCTGAGTCATCAAAGTATTCAAGGATTTGTTTCTCACAAAACATGCATATTTAAAGACCTTTCAACAATTTATATATTTTAACTCCTAATGAGTCATTTAAATTTTCTCAAATGTGGTTATTTCAGCCTTTTTTCTATTGACAATTATATTTATACTATACTGTAATGACTCAGTTGCTTCCTGGATATCTAGAACTCAGTACTTTTAGATAACTTTTATTTTCCTCATCATAATTGCCTGTATTTCATTTTCTTTTATTGTCTCTCATTTTCTTCCATTAGGTTTCACATATTGGCTTCTTTTTCCTCCACTGTTTCCAGTCATTAGTGGTCATGCTGCTAAGTCACTTCAGTCATGTCCAACTCTGTGCGACCCCATAGACAGCAGCCTACCAGGCTCCCCCATCCCTGGGATTCTCCAGGCAAGAATACTGGAGTGGGTTGCCATTTCCTTCTCCAATGCATGAAAGTGAAAAGTGAAAAGTGAAAGTGAAGTTGCTCAGTCGTGTCCGACTCTTAGCGACCCCATGGACTGCAGCCTACCGGGCTCCTCCATCCATGAGATTTTCCAGGCAAGAGTACTGGAGTGGGGTGCCATTGCCTTCTCTGATTAGTGGTCATAGAAAGGCACTTTTTAAGTTCCCTTGTTACATAATTTACCTTAAATATTCATTTCATTTGCTATTCAGGACTATTTCTTTCCTTTTGATTAGAATAAATCTCATTGAAGTTCATCTCTATCAAAATTACATGAGCTGGAATGGCATTTGCTTGTCATATCTCACATCTCTGTAACCTGGCATAGTTCTTCAGCCTTTGTCTTTCCTGAATTGATATTTTTTTTTTTAAAGAAGTAAAGATCAGTTATTTTGTTGAATGTTCTTCAATATCTATTTATCTGACATGACTTTTTTCATATCAAATTCACTACACACATTTGTGGCAGAATGCTCTGAGTGATTTTTTCATCTTTTATTCTCAATAAATGAAATCATAATTGATTCTGGTTTATGTCAGTATCAGTGATGTTAAATTTGGTTATGTGGTTAAGGAGATGTTTATAGGTTTCTTCACCATAAATTTACTATATTTTACTATGTGGTCAATTTAGGAACTAGTTGAGATAGTTTGAAGCTATTTAAAAATCTTTATGCTCATCAAATTTTAGTCACCAGTATTATCAACCATTGATGACTTTTTAATTATATATGTATATATTTTATGATATATGCAGTTATCATTATTACATCTTATTATGAATATTAATTATATTATATATTATTATTATAATATATATACATATATGAGCTAGCTTTTAGAAAGGAGAGCACTTTCTTTGCATTATTTGTTTATATCAGTATGGTTTTGGTTTCATAAATTATTACTTTATTTAGTAAGTTAAAACAAATTCTTCATTTATTTACATTCAACTTGTCCATTTGATGTATTTATCTGTCCACAGTGATGTATCTATCCAGGCCCACTATCCTCCAGGAACAGAAGTCTGAAATTTTGTAGTTCAGAAAGGTAATAAATTACACATGCTACATCCATTGAGAAATCTTGTTGACCACTTATTCTGGAAGCAATATATTCAAACTAAATATGATTAATAAAGACTGCCTATACAGCATCAGAGTAGTCAATTTGTGTCAGATTTTGCCATAAGTTAGGAAGCTTTTTGACTTTCAGTGACGGGGATTTCAGAATTTGAAATTCAAGCTAACTGTAAAATCTAAAATGTAAACATAATTAGAAGATTACTTTAGGATTTAAAGAAATTAGAGAAATGTTTCTTTAGTTCTTTGGCCCATTTTTTGATTGGGTCGTTTATTTTTCTGGAATTGAGCTGCAGGAGTTGCTTGTATATTTTTGGGATTATATCTTTGTCAGTTGCTTCATTTGCTATTATTTTCTCCCATTCTGAAGGCTGTCTTTTCACTTTGCTTAGAGTTTCCTTTGTTGTGCAGAAGCTTTTAATTTTAATTAGGTCCCATTTATTTATTTTTGCTTTTATTTCCAATATTCTAGGAGGTGGGTCATAGAGGATCCTGCTGTGATTTATATCAGAGAGGGTTTTGCCTATGTTCTCCTCTAGGAATTTTATAGTTTCTGGTCTTACGTTTAGATCTTTAATCCATTTTGAGTTTATTTTTGTGTGTGATGTTAGAAAGTGTTCTAGTTTCATTCTTTTACAAGTGGTTGACCAATTTTCCCAGCACCACTTGTTAAAGAGATTGTCTTTAATCCATCGTATATTCTTGCCTCCTTTGTCAAAGATAAGGTGTCCGTAGGTGTGCGGATTTATCTCTGGGCTTTCTATTTTGCTCCATTGATCTATATTTCTGTCTTTGTGCCAGTACCATACTGTTTTGATAACTGTGGCTTTGTAGTAGAGCCTGAATTCAGGCAGGATGATTCCTCCAGTTCCATTCTTCTTTCTCAAGATCGCTTTGGCTATTTGAGGTTTTTTGGTATTTCCATACAAATTGTGAAATTATTTGTTCTAGCTCTGTGAAAAATACTGTTGGTAGCTTGATAGGGATTGCATTGAATCTATAGATTGCTTGGGGTAGTATACTAATTTTCAGTACATTGATTCTTCTGATCCAAGAACATGGTATATTTCTCCATCTATTAGTGTCCTCTTTGATTTCTTTCACCAGTGTTTTATAGTTTTTGAAGACTCTTGAGAGTCCCTTGGACTGCAAGGAGATGCAACCAGTCCATATTGAAGGAGATCAGCCCTGGGATTACTTTGGAAGGAATGATGCTAAAGCTGAAACTCCAGTACTTTGGCCACCTCATGAGAAGAGTTGACTCATTGGAAAAGACTCTAATGCTGGGAGGGATTGGGGGCAAGAGGAGAAGGGGACGACAGAAGATGAGATGGCTGGATGGCATCACTGACTCGATGGACGTGAGTCTTAGTGAACTCCAGGAGTTGGTGATGGACAGGGAGGCCTGGCGTGCTGCAATTCATGGGGTCGCAAAGAGTCGGACACGACTGAGCAACTGATTTGATCTGATGTATAGGTCTTTAGTTTCTTTATGTAAATATATTCCTAAGTATTTTATTCTTTTCATTGCAATGGAAAAGAATACATTTGAATCAGTTCTAATGAGGTGAATGAAACTGGAGCCTATTATACAGAGTGAAGTAAGCCAGAAAGAAAAGCACCAATACAGTCTACTAACGCATATATATGGAATTTAGAAAGATGGTAACAATAACCCTGTATGCAAGACAGCAAAAGAGACACAGATGTAGAGAACAGTCTTTTGGACTCTGTGGGAGAGGGAGAGTATGGGATGATTTGGGAGAATGGCATTGAAACATGTATATCATATATGAAAAGAATCACCAGTCCAGGTTTGATGCATGATACAGGATGCCTGGGGCTGGTGCACTGGGATGACCCAGAGGGATGGTACGGGGTGGGAGGTCGGAGGGGGATTCAGGATGGGGAACACGTGTACACCCGTGGTGGATTCATGTTGATGTATAGCAAAACCAATACAAAATTGTAAAATAATTAGCCTCCAATTAAAATAAATTTATATTAAAAGTAAATAAATTGGATTAATCTTGATTTATATATTAATATAAAATGCACATAAAGAAAAGTATTGAGGAAAATCTGTTATAAAGTAAAAATAATAGTTAGGATAATATTTGTGGAAGGCCAGTACTGTTATTTTTATATTTGTGCCTTTTTACTTGAGTGTAAAGGATTTAATGATTTATGTTGTCTAATAAGTTGTGCCATAATGTAATACTAATACCATCCTGGGAAATTTCTGTTTTATATAAATATATATAAACTTTCAAAACTTCAAGTATTAATCTACTAAAAATGACCTGAAAGGTGGTTCTGGTAGCTAAAAAGCAAAAAATTTGAGAATTTTGGATTAAAACCTTACTCTAACAAATTCTTTCTACTAAGATTTTTAATGGAAAAAATAATAATAAAAATAAAGATATACAGGGATGTAGGTTATCTGTAACTAATGGTGGGACACTTTAAAGTAAATGACTCCTTAGTTCTAAGATAACACTTGACAGTTTCCTCCTTTCCATTGCCCTGCTTTTTAGTGAGGTGAAACCACTGGAACCACAAGATGAATTGAAAATTTCAGTTGCCATGGAAACCTCTACTAGGTGTGGTCCTCAGGTTGGTCTCCCATTTTTTCCCAGAGCAGCAATCCCTTAATGCTGGGGGGAAAAAATCAGAACTAAATGGATTCATAAAATAGGAATATATTTCATATAAAATATCAGCATCCTAAATCAATTACTATTTTATAGTCTCTACTTATATGTAGTAAAATTGTTATTAAAAGGAAAAATTAGACCTTTTTATCTTTAAGTATATTATTTAGCTTTATTGTTGCCCTCAAGGCTTCCATTACTGTGTCATGTCTAAAATGTATGAAGCCTAAATTGGCAGAGAACTATGATGATTTCTACCTGTTTTGATTTTAATGCCTTACTGTGCCAATGCATTATCTATAATGGTTCCTCCACATTACTTTTAATTTATTTCCAGAAAAAAAAAAGAACACCTACATAGTTTGTCTAAAAGCATTTTTTCCATGGGATTAAAATGATTGCCATTTTTATATACTGACTTGAAGTGAAGATGAATGAAAATGAGAGCTATTTTCTTCTTTCAAATGTGGCCTTTGAAGTTTTCAGTGACCCTTGTTTGAGCCTATGGCCAGCTAAAAATGCTACTACTACTTTGGCTTTTGGAAGAAAAAACTCAAAATGGCAAGTTTTCATGGTGATTCCCTTTTTTGGAACATTGATCATTTAAACCATCATGCTGTTTGACATACTTTACAGAAGTCTGATATTATTTCTATTGAAGCCTAACTTGGGAATTACCTTTTAATTTTTTTTAATCCTGTAACTTTTTAAAGACTGAAATAAAGACATTCTTCCCATCATGATGAATGCATTCTCTACACCTAAAAAGGTTGTTCTTTTTTAGATCCCAATGGACTAAATCTGGATTTGAGACCACCAAGGAGCTACATATATACTTGGATAGCAATGTGTTAGCCACTGATATAATTGCTTTCCCTGAACTGCACTTCAGCATTTAGCACTGGTTTTTGTTTTGGACATTAAAGGGAACAATCATAAGAAACTTGTTAGCTTTCCTTTTGTGTAAATGTCATTGAAGATATCAGACAATGTGTGGAACAACTTCCTCTTTATCAAACAAGACATTTCTTTCTTGCCTTTGTATCAGTAAAGGTATATTTCTTATAACACTGGCTCCGCTCTCTCCCTGCCTCCCTAATCTTACAAAGGATATGTCTCTGAATTTTATGCTGATTGCTTTGACCACCAGGAATTTAGTCAACATTTTGGTACATCTCTGTATCTATTTAGGACTTTATAGTAGGCATTTCTGTGTGCTAATCTTAACCATGAAGATATTATTTCTTTCTCATGATTTCCTGTATTCTTTTCTAAACTATTTTTGGTAGACATTTTAAATATTAAACACAATTAGTAAGGAAGGGCATTTAAAAAGATGTTTTACCTTTTGGCATATAACTGAAGCTCCAGTGCGTTCTCTACAATTAATGACTGCTTGAAATAAAGCCTACTTATTTAAACATTTGCTCCTATCACAAATGGGATGAAAAGAGGGTGGAATACTGATGGTTAACTATTCAAGCCTTGACTAGACTCTTCAACTTTATGATTTCTTAATCTCCTTACTCTTTAGAGGGTATCTTTATCCTAGTGGTTTCAACTTCTTCAGTTCAGTTCAGTTCAGTCGCTCAGTCGTGTCCAACTCTTTGCGACCCCATGAATCGCAGCACGCCAGGCCTCCCTGTCCATCACAAACTCCCGGAGTACACTCAGACTCACGTCCATCGAGTCCGTGATGCCATCCAGCCATCTCATCCTCTGTTGTCCCCTTCTCCTCCTGCCCCCAATCCCTCCCAGAAATAGAGTCTTTTCCAATAAGTCATCTCTTCGCATGAGGTGGCCAAAGAACTGGAGTTTCAGCTTTAGCATCATTCCTTCCAAAGAAATCCCAGGGGCTGATCTCCTTTAGAATGGACGGGTTGGATCTCCTTGCAGTCCAAGGGACTCTCAAGAGTCTTCCCCAACAGCACAGTTCGAAAGCATCAATTCTTTGGCGCTCAACTTTCTTCACAGTCCAACTCTCACATCCATACATGACCACTGGGAAAACCATAGCCTTGACTAGATGGACGTTTGTTGGCAAAGTAATGTCTCTACTTTTCAATATGCTATCTAGGTTGGTCGTGACTTTCCTTCCAAGGAGTAAGCGTCTTTTAATTTCATGGCTGCAGTCACCATCTGCAGTGATTTTGGAGCACCCAAAATAAAGTCTGACACTGTTTCCCCATATATTTGCTATGAAGTGATGGGACCAGATGCTATGATCTTAGTTTTCTGAATGTTGAGCTATAAGCCAACTTTTTCTTTTATTTTTTATTTTTTAAATTTTATTTTATTTTTAAATTTTACATAATTGTATTAGTTTTGCCAAATATCAAAATGAATCCGCCACAGGTATACATGTGTTCCCCATCCTGAACCCTCCTCCCTCCTCCCTCCCCATTCCATCCCTCTGGGTTGTCCCAGTGCACCAGCCCCAAGCATCCAGTATCGTGCATCAAACCTGGACTGGCAACTCATTTCATACATGATATTTTACATGTTTCAATGCCATTCTCCCAAATCTTCCCACCCTCTCCCTCTCCCACAGAGTCCATAAGACTGTTCTATACATCAGTGTCTCTTTTGCTGTCTCGTACACAGGGTTATTGTTACCATCTTTCTAAATTCCATATATATGCATTAGTATACTGTATTGGTGTTTTTCTTTCTGGCTTACTTCACTCTGTATAATAGGCTCCAGTTTCATCCACCTCATTAGAACTGGTTCAAATGTATTCTTTTTAATGGCTGAGTAATACTCCATTGTGTATATGTAACACAGCTTTCTTATCCATACATCTGCTGATGGACGTCTAGGTTGCTTCCATGTCCTGGCTATTATAAACAGTGCTGTGATGAACATTGGGGTACACGTGTCTCTTTCCCTTCTGGTTTCCTCAGTGTGTATGCCCAGCAGTGGGATTGCTGGATCATAAGGCAGGTCTATTTCCAGTTTTTTAAGGAATCTCCACACTGTTCTCCATAGTGGCTGTACTAGTTTGCATTCTCACCAACAGTGTAAGAGGGTTCCCTTTTCTCCACACCCTCTCCAGCATTTATTACTTGTAGACTTTTGGATCGCAGCCATTCTGACTGGTGTGAAATGGTACCTCATAGTGGTTTTGATTTGCATTTCTCTGATAATGAGTGATGTTGAGCATCTTTTCATGTATTTGTTAGCCATCTGTATGTCTTCTTTGGAGAAATGTCTATTTAGTTCTTTGGCCCATTTTTTGATTGGGTCATTTATTTTTCTGGAGTTGAGCTGTAGGAGTTGCTTGTATATTCTCGAGATTAGTTGTTTGTCCGTTGCTTCATTTGCTATTATCTTCTCCCATTCTGAAGGCTGCCTTTTCACCTTGCTAATAGTTTCCTTTGATGTGCATAAACTTTTAAGGTTAATTAGGTCCCATTTGTTTATTTTTGCTTTTATTTCCAATATTCTGGGAGGTGGGTCATAGAGGATCCTGTTGTGATGTATGTCAGAGAGTGTTTTGCTTATGTTCTCCTCTAGGAGTTTTATAGTTTCTGGTCTGACGTTTAGCTCTTTAATCCATTTTGAGTTTATTTTTGTGTATGGTGTTAGAAAGTGTTCTAGTTTCATTCTTTTACAAGTGGTTGACCAATTTTCCCAGCACCACTTGTTAAAGAGATTGTCTTTAATCCATTGTATATTCTTGCCTCCTTTGTTAAAGATAAGGTGTCCATATGTGCGTGCATTTATCTCTGGGCTTTCTATTTTGTTCCATTGATCTATTTCTGTCTTTGTGCCAGTACCATACTGTCTTGATAACTGTGGCTTTGTAGTAGAGCCCGAAGTCAGGCAGGTTGATTCCTCCAGTTCCATTCTTCTTTCTCAAGATCGCTTTGGCTATTCGAGGTTTTTTGTATTTCCATACAAATTGTGAAATTATTTTTTCTAGCTCTGTGAAGAATACTGTTGGTAGCTTGATAGGGATTGCATTGAATCTATAGGTTACTTTGGGTAGTATACTCATTTTCACTATATTGATTCTTCCAATCCATGAACATGGTATATTTCTCCATCTATTAGTGTCCTCTTTGATTTCATTCACCAGTGTTTTATAGTTTTCTATATATAGGTCTTTAGTTTCTTTAGGTAGATATATTCCTAAGTATTTTATTCTTTCCGTTGCAATGGTGAATGGAATTGTTTCCTTAATTTCTCTTTCTGTTTTCTCATTATTAGTGTATAGGAATGCAAGGGATTTCTGTGTGTTGATTTTATATCCTGCAACTTTACTATAGTCATTGATTAGTCCTAGTAATTTTCTGGTGGAGTCTTTAGGATTTTCTATGTAGAGGATCATGTCATCTGCAAATAGTGAGAGCTTTACTTCTTCTTTTCCAATTTGGATTCCTTTTATTTCTTTTTCTGCTCTGATTGCTGTGGCCAAAACTTCCAAAACTATGTTGAATAGTAATGGTGAAAGTGGGCACCCTTGTTTTGTTCCTGACTTTAGAGGAAATGCTTTCAATTTTTCACCATTGAGGATAATGTTTGCTGTGGGTTTGTCATATATAGCTTTTATTATGTTGAGGTATGTTCCTTCTATTCCTGCTTTCTGGAGAATTTTTATCATAAATGGATGTTGAATTTTGTCAAAGGCTTTCTCTGCATCTATTGAGATAATCATATAGTTTTTATTTTTCAATTTGTTAATATGGTGTATTACATTGATTGATTTGCGGATATTGAAGAATCCTTGCATCCCTGAGATAAAGCCCACTTGGTCATGGTGTATGATCTTTTTAATGTGTTTTTAAGCCAACTTTTTCACTCTCCTCTTTCACTTTCATCAAGAGGCTTTTTAGTTCCTCTTCACTTTCTGCCATAAGGGTGGTGTCATCTGCATATCTGAGGTTATTGATATTTCTCCCGGCAATCTTGATTCCAGCTTGTGCTTCATCCAGCCCAGCGTTTCTCATGATGCATATAAGTTGAATAAGCAGGGTGACAGTATACAGCCTTGACGTACTCCTTTTCCTATTTGGAACCAGCTTGTTGTTGTATGTCCAGTTCTAACTGTTGCCTCCTGACCTGCATATAGGTTTTCAAGAGGCAGATCAGATTCCTATTTCTTGAGAATTTTCCACAGTTTATTGTGCCCACACAGTCAAAGGCTTTGGCATAGTCAATAAAGCAGAAATAGATGTTTTCTGGAACTCTCTTGCATTTTCGATGATCTAACAGATGTTGGCAATTTGATCTCTAGTTCCTCTGCCTTTTCTAAATCCAGCTTGAATATCTGGAAGTTCACAGTTCACATATTGCTGAAGCCTGGCTTGGAGAATTTTGAGCATTACTTTACTAGCGTGTGAGAATAGTGCACTTGTGTGGTAGTTTGAGCATTCTTTGACGTTGCCTTTCTTTGGGATTGGAATGAACACTAACCTTTTCCAGTCCTGTGGCCACTGCTGAGTTTTCCAAATTTGCTGGCATATTGAGTGCAGCACTTTCACAGCATCATCCTTCAGGATTTGAAAAAGCTCAGCTGGAATGCCATCACCTCCACTAGCTTTGTTCCTAGTGATGCTTTCTAAGGCCGACTTGACCTCACATTTCAGGATGTCTGGCTCTAGGTGAGTGACCACACCATCGTGATTATCTTGGTCATGAAGATCTTTTTTGTACAGTTCTTCTGAGTTTTATTGCCACCTCTTCTTATTATCTTCTGCTTCTGTTAGGTCCATACCATTTCTGTCCTTTATCAAGCCCATCTTTGCATGAAATGTTCCCTTGGTATCTCTAATTTTCTTGAAGAGATCTCTAGTCTTTCCCATTCTATTGTTTTCCTCTATTTCTTTGCATTGATCACTGAGGAAGGCTTTCTTATCTCTTCTTGCTATTCTTTGGAACTCTGCATTCAGATGCTTATATCTTTCCTTTTCTCCTTTGCTTTTCACTTCTCTTCTTTTCACAGCTATTTGTACGACCTCCCCAGACAGCCATTTTGCTTTTTTGCATTTCTTTTTTATGGGGATGGTCTTGATCCCTGTCTCCTGTACAATGTCACAAACCTCTGTCCATAGTTCACCAGGCACTCTATCTATCAGATCTAGGCCCTTAAATCTATTTCTCACTTCCACTGTATAATCATAAGGGATTTGCTTTAGGTCATACCTGAATGGTCTAGTGGTTTTCTGTACTTTCTTTAATTTAAGTCTGAATTTGAAAAATAAGGAGTTCATGATCTGAGTCACAGTCAGCTCCTGGTCTTGTTTTTGCTGACTGTATAGAGCTTCTCCATCTTTGACTGCAAAGAATATAATCAATCTGATTTCAGTGTTGACCATCTGGTGAAGTCCATGTGTAGAGTCCTCTCTTGTGTTGTTGGAAGAGGGTGTTTGCTATGACCTATGACCAGTTGGCAAAACTCTATTAGCCTTTGCCCTTCTTCATTCCGTATTCCAAGGCCAAATTTGTCTGTTACTCCAGATGTTTCTTGACTTCCTAATTTTGCATTCCAGTCCCCTATAATGAAAAGGGCATCTTTTTGGGGTGTTAGTTCTAAAAGGTCTTGTAGGTCTTCATAGAACCATTCAACCTCAGCTTCTTCAGCGTTACTGGTTGGTGATTTTGAATGGTTTGCCTTGGAAATGAACAGATATCATTTTGTCATTTTTGAGATTGCATCCAAGTACTGCATTTTGGACTCTTTTGTTGACCATGATGGCTACTCCATTTCTTCTAAGGGATTCCTGCCCACAGTAGTAGATATAATGGTCATCTGAGTTAAATTCACCCATTCCAGTCCATTTTAGTTAGCTGATTAAACTATGCTTTTTAATGTTCCTACAAGTACCTCTTGTTGAGTAGTTAAAACATGAGGTTTCGAATAATAACCTGCCAAAATTTTAATTAAGGCAAACAAACTAATTGAATATGGTAATTGTGAGCCTCTAAGAGTGTTGCATCTCTGTGTTCAAGGGCAGAAGCTGTATACTATTGATGGTAACACAGAACCATTTATGGAATACCTTTCTATCACATGTTATTTCAACCCATTTTTTAATGCATAGGAAAAGCCTCATAAAAATCTCTAAATAAGCATAGGATTAGTTGCCCATGTAAAATGAGAGCAAGTAGAGAAAATTAAGGTATTGAGAAGGTGCTGACATTTATTGAATATTTACTATATGCCAGACACTGACATCATATTTGAACTTTTAACAATACTTTTTTAACCTTTGAAAAACAATAAAATATTGTTATACCCATGTTATATTCTCTGTTTTAATAAACATAAAATTTATTTGTGGGAGAATAATAAGATCTACAAAGTGGTACTTTTAGGAAGGAGCTGAAGCTCAGAGCAGACAATGCCCTTATTCTTATTATTCTATTGTGAGAATGATAGAACTTAAAACTTTCCTTTTAGACTTCTTGGAAAGTCAAAACTTTGATCAATGTTCAAGTCAATTATTTTACCTCAGTTTTTGTATTTTGTACCATCCATAATCTTCATAAGTCTTTCTGTTCTTTTCATCTTTTTAAAAAACCAAACCCATGATTGTCATTGAGACTGAGGGGAAGGCAAAGTAATTATAAAACTTGTATTTTATTTGCTATTTATTTATGTTTTTAGGTTTTATATGAAAAAGAATGATATGGGGAATATCAGTAGCTCTGGATAAGGAATATCACTACTATTAAGTTGGAACTGGATACTCTGTTTTCCAATCCTGTTACTTTTGTTGCTTCAAACATTCAAGGTACACCTTGACTACCCTATCGTTTTTCTCTCTTCCATATGGAAAAAGTGTTCATGAAAAAATAGCTTTTCTATGGCTAAAAATTGTGGATTTCTTTTCCAGAGTGGAAGAGGATTAATAAACTTAATTGAAAAGACAAGAACATATATGGTTTGACTAGGAGCTAAAAGTCTGAATTAATCAATTTAATGCAGAACTCCAGTAGTCATACCTTGCATGCATTATGACTTAGAGTTTTTATCCCTTTTAGTAAGTTGCATGCATGTATGCTAAGTCACTTCAGTTGTGTCCGACTCTGTGCGACCCTGTGGACTGTAGCCTGCTGGGCTCCTCTGTCCACAGGTTTCTCCAACTGGAGTGGGTTGCCATGCCCTCCACCTGGGGATCTTCCTGACCCAGGGGTCAGACCCAAGTCTCTTATGTCTCCTGCATTGGTAGTCAGGTTCTTTACTGCTAGCTCCACCTGGGAAGTCCAATAGTAACTGATATTAAATATCACCCATAAAGATACATTGTACATGCTCTTACCCTAGTGTCCTACCCCAGTCCTTACTTATGGATTGTCCTTTCCCTCACCTCTTCCACATTTGCCTCAAATATGACCATTTCACGAAGACCTATATTGATTATTTTAATTAACACTCTCCCACAACCATCATCTGGTTTATGCAGCCCTATCATTTCTTTTACACTTATTACTTTCTAAGGTAATATTTTGTTGCTACTACATCTCTCCATTAAGAAGTAAGCTCCATGCGCTGATTTGTTCAATAATTTATTGTGAAGACTTTGCCTGACATAAGTAGGTATTCACAAAATATTTGCCATTGAGCTAATAATCTTTACGAGGAGTGGGATTAAAAATAATGCAGACAATAAAATCTATGGTAAGAAGATATTTTTTGCATGAGAATTTAAACTCGCCAGTTTGAAAAGAGGTAGAGTAAGATGAATAGTGAAAAGCAACTCCATGTATGGATAGAACCGTTATTGTAAAAAATACAAATATAAATGATTTGAAATTGAAATTATGAAATATTAAAGGTAAAAGAGCTAATGAATAACTCAAGATATTGTTTTCAATTTTATATTTAACTTTATTTTGGTGATGGCCAAATTTGACCTGTGGGTATATACATCAGGAAATTACATAAATATAAAACAAAAGGTAGGAAACACTTTTTGGTTTTACTGGCTATAATTTAGACCTGTTGTTACTAATTATTAGTTCAGTTAGCCATGCATTGACTTATACCATTAAATAATTTGTGGAGTGTTATAGTACTTTGCTGGTCATCCAGGCACTGTATAATCTAGGCCTCCTTTGAGTTCACATAGTTAAAATTTCTTTGTCAATCATTGAGCCAGTTTGTAAAAATGTATATGCATAATTTGTAGAACTGAAGGTCCTTATGACCTCTTCTGTGTGGAAATAATTTTTGTATTCCTCAACTGGCCTATACTTGTGTCATCAAGAAACATTTGTTAAGTAGACAGACATAAACTACCTTTCAAGGACAGGTATTATACTTAGGAAGAATGAGACCACATGTTCCTTTTAAAAGAGGAAGCTTTTCCAGCAAGTTTTACTAACACAATTTTGAAAGGCTATCATGTCAACAATAATATTAGGATCAAGAAGATAATGAAAGCAAAATAGCTTAGTGATAAGCATTTTTTAATTATTGTTATCTCTGAGTCTGACTCTAAGTTATGATACTCTAATCTAAAACACTTTTGTTGTGTTTCCTTTTATAAATATGAAAATACTTATAATAATAGTGAGAAGCTGATTCTAATACTTGGATAATTGATGATAGTATGTATGATAAATTTTAATAATTAAAAAATATATATATATATGTTACCTGACACATTCTGAAATCTTTTTTAGCTACCTGTAGAATTTTATCACAAACCATTTTATACAAATGGGTGAAAACCCCTGCTTTATGTTAAAATTCTCTTGACTTAAAACTAAAGGGTGTATCAGCTACCAGATTCTAAACATGACAGAAGGGCACTGTCTAGGCAGGTATGTGCATTTGGTGCTGTCAGGTTGACCAATAGAAGGCTGTCTTCTGGAGATCACTCCTTCTTTGTAATAGACCTGAAACAAACATACATAGTTTCCTTATTCTTAGTGAGACTGTATGTATTTATTGAATAAAAGGAACCCTTAACAGTAAGAAAAAAGTGGGAGAGAACTGACATTTGCAGCATATGTACTATGTACAAACACATTAATAGGTAAGTTATATACATTTCTGATATATGTACTGATAAAATAACATGTTTCCATTTAAAAAAAAAAAATAAAGAATCTGAGACTCAGAGAGCAGAAATGGCTCTTACAAGGATAAAGCCTCCCCTTTACAATCCTATTTTCCTTGCTCAGGATACTTTCCAGTAATCTGAATTTTTAAAAAAGCCTTACATAATTATTATCAAGTAATTTTGGGAAACACTGCTCTACCACTTACTACTTTCTGTGGAGTTGAAATGTGCCTTTTTGTATCTAAGGAATACAGAATTCCAAGTAACTTTATGGATGCAAAGCTTTATTATATTTATGCTGTTTCTATACTCTCTCTCTCTCTCTCTCTCTCTCTCTCTCTCTCTCTATATATATATATATATATATATATATATATATATATACAAGCTGGCCCTGATGGTTCAGATGGTAAAGAATTTGCCTAGAATGCAGGAGACTCAGGTTTGATCGATCCCTGGGTCAGAAAGATCCCCAAGAGAAGGGAATGGCTATCCACTCTGGTATTCTTGCCTTGAGAACTCCATGGACAGAGGAGCCTATCAGGCTGTATGTAGTCCATGGGGTCTCAAAGAGTCAGGCATGACTGAAAGATTAACACTTTACTTCACTATACTCATATAAGGGGCTTCCCAAGTGGCTCAAGTGGTAAAGAATCCACTTGCCAATTCAGGAGACACAGGCAGAAGACACGGGTTCAATCCCTGGGTCGGGAAGATCCCCTGGAAGAGGAAATGTCAGCCCATACCAGTATTCTTGTCTGGAAAATTCCAAGGACAGAGAAGCCTGGCTGGCTACAGGCCATGGGGTCACAAAGAGTCAGACACAACTTAGCAACTCAGCACAGCACACATAATCATATAAATGTGAAAGTCTTTTTAACATTTTGAAAATTCAAAGAATTTACTGAAGTATGTGATAGAAGGCCAAGGTTGTGATGAAAGTGCCTAGCAAAATATTTAGGTAGGTTTAATTTTTAAAAGGTTTTTCCTAAGGCATTGTACTTAATAGATCACAAGCCTCTTTATGCAGATGGGCACATTTTCTTACACCTGGAATGATCCCAAAAGCATTATCTGTGGGAAGACCTTATTGTTTTAATTGTGCACTTATATTAGTCTGTGCGGAATCTGAGCAGCAATGTTAAATTACATTTCTCCATAGCTCCAAGGCTCCATACCTGTAATTAGTGGCTTCTGTTCTTTATTACACTGATCAGTAATGCAGCTCTATTCATCACCACAGTCTCAGTTAATTATCCTTGCTAATGACTTTTGTGGTGTAAAGAATCTACAGGACCCATTTGTAGATATTTTGCACTTAGATTATTAGACGGTAGGATTCCACATTGAGCCGATAAACTGTTGGAAGGATGTTACCATAAGAGACGGTTACTCTCTTTCTATTGTATTTGCTTTGATTGAGAAACTATAGAAGAGAAATGTAATGTAATTTTTCATTTACAAGATAATAATACTCCAGGTATGCAAGGAGGAGGGGAAGAAGTCAACCAGAATACGAAGAGAAAATTAAACTTTCTCTGTGTGTCTAAGCCAGTGGTAATACTTGGTGGCTGGTCCATCTAGTAATGAAACTGAATGTGAATTTTATTTGATAAAATGAAATCGCCACTTCAGGATGTGTTTAAATTTTAAAATATCTGATGTAGAGGAAATAAATCACATTGTGATTTTTCTGTTCCTTTTGGATTATTAGTTGGAATTTAAGAATAAATTACAGGTCTCTAGTATATATGATATGTTAATAGCTAAGTAGTTTCTTTTGAAGACTCGTATAGTTTAAGCTTTCCCTAAAGACACTAAATTTTAGGAAGAGTTTCTAAAGTTTTAAACTTTATTATATATAATGAAATTAGGATAGATTAAAATTATTTTCCAAGGTAATATGTATAGCTTCAGAGGCAATACAAAGTCTTCAAAAATTTTCAGTGATTTTTTTTTTTAAATCAAGTATATATCAACTTATCATTTACATTGTTTTAGAAATTCTTTTTTAGGTGAGAAATGATTATTTGAAGAATCAAAGATCAAAATGCTAAAATATATTATTAAAAGATAACATTGAGAGAATTATAGCTCTCCATCCATCAAAATCAGGCTTCCTTGGTAGCTCAGACAGTAAAGAATCCTCCCGCAATTCAGGAGACCTAGTTTCGATCCCTGGGTTGGGAAGGGATCGAAGGGAATGGCTACCCATTCCAGCATTCTGGCCTGGGGAATTCCATGGACAGAGGAGCCTAGCATGCTACAGTCCATGGGGTCTCAAAGAGTCAGACACAACTGAGCGACTTTCACTTGGTAGACTTGGATCCATAAAAATCAGGTAATTTTCATTGGTTGTTTTGATTATGCAAAATAAATATTATTATAAAAAATCAAGAAATGTTTTTATTTGTTTTCAGAGTTCTGTTCTTATTTTTCTTAATTAAGTTATTTTCTTAACTGAATGTACTCAGAAAGCAGAACTGATATTTATTGTCAGATTCTGAGCTAAAATAGATGTTACAAAGTTTTTGTGTCCATATGAAAGCAAATGAATTTAACAGAAAATGAGGTGAAATCATTTGGTTGTATGGATTACTAAACTCTATGGAAGTTAATTCAAAATAATTTTTTAAAATAATAAATTAAGTTCAGTGATTCACCTTTTAACATACAATAGCATTAAAACTGAGTATACCAGAACAAATAATCTTCTTGACAATTCTTTATGTACTTGCTTACTTTTTTTTTTTTTTTTGATGGTTGTCATCTGGAAATATTAACCTAAATCATTGTGAGAAAGCACACACACAGTTTCTAAGATTTTATAATGGCAGACTTCAGTAGATCATTAAATCCCTGACTGCTAGAAATTCCCAAAGCACAGAAATTAGTTTCTCAAAATTTGAAGAGATATTTTGATGTCAAAAAGAATTATATGGTATAATGAAACAATTCAATATTATCCCAGCTGGAAGAATTTCACCACCAAATGCATAAAATATTTTATATTGAAAAATCTATCTGTATCTACCTATTATCAGTCTTTCTGTGACTTCTGGTTATAAAGAAGGGCAAAATTTTATGTCATACCATTTGAAACAAGAAGCCAGGGAAAAACATCTCTAGAAATTTCCAGAAGTTGATATGCTTCCTGCACCCAATTTTACCTTCTTCTCCATTAAAGCACTTTGGCACAATGAATTTTAAGGATTAAGGTATATGTATAACATACACAATGAACCCTTCTATCCTAAAGATATCTCACAACCTGGCCTGACCTGGATGATCATACATAAACTTACTGGAACATGTCGACTTTGAACAAATAACTTAAATTCTTTGACTAACTTTACTTAAGGTGCTCATTGGAAGGACTGATGTTGAAGCTGAAACTCCAATACTTTGGTCACCAGATGCGAAGAGCTGACGCCTTTAAAAAGACCCTGATGCTGGGAAAGATTGAGGGCAGGAGGAGAAGGGGACAACAGAGGATGAGATTGTGGGATGGCATCACCTACTTGATGGACATGAATCTGGGAGTTGGTGATGGACAGGGAGGCCTGGTGTGCTGTGGTTCATGGGGTTGCAAAGAAATGGACACGAATGAGTGACTGAACTGAACCGAACTATACTTAAATTGAAGAAAGTAGGGAAACCACTAGACCATTCAGGTATGACCTAAATCAAATCCCTTATGATTATACAGTGGAAGTGAGAAATAGATTTAAGGGACTAGATATGATAGACAGAGTGCCTGATGAACTATGGATGGAGGTTTGTGACATTGTACAAGAGACAAGGAGCAAGATCATCCCCAAGAAAAAGAAATGCAAAAAAGCAAAATGGGTGTCTGAAGAGGTATTAAAATAGCTGTGAAAAGAAAAGTGAAAGGCAAAGGAGAAAAGGAAAGATATACCCATTTGAATGCAGAGTTCCAAAAAATAGCAAGGAGTGATAAGAAAGCCTTCCTCAGTGATCTTTGCAAAGAAATAGAGGAAAATAATAGAATGGGAAAGACTAGAGATCTCTTCAAGAAAATTAGAGATACCAAGAAATATTTGATGCACAGATGGGCTCAATAAAGAAGATAAGTGGTATAGACCTAACAAAAGCAGAAGATATTAAGAAGCAGTGTCAAGAATACATAGAAGAATTGTACAAAAAAGGTCTACATGATCCAGATAATCATGATGGTGTGATCACTCACCTAGAGCCAGACATCCTGGAATGTGAAATAAGTGGGCCTTAGGAAGCATCACTACAAACAAAGCTAGTGGAGGTGATAGAATTCCAGTTGAGCTATTTCAAATCCTGTGTGATTTGTGAAAGTGAGCTGTGAAAGTACTGCACTCAATATGCCAGCAAATTTGGAAAACTCAGTAGTGACCACGGACTGGAGAAGGTCAGTTTTCATTCCAATCCCAAAGAAAGGCAATGACAAAGAATGCTCAAACTACCACACAATTGCACTTATCTCACACACTAGCAAAGTAATGTTCAAAATTCCCCATGGCAGGTTTAGCAATAAGTGAACCATGAACTTCCAGATGTTCAAGCTGGATTTAGAAAAGGCAGAGGAACCAGAGATCAAATTGCCAACATCAGTTGGATCATTGAAAAAGCAAGGGATTTCCAGAAAAAAACATCTAATTCTGCTTTATTTACTATGCCAAAGCCTTTGACTGTGTGGATCACAATAAACTATGGAAAACTCTGAAAGAGATGGGAATACCAGAACACCTGATCTGCCTCTTGAGAAACCTATATGCAGGTCAGGAAGCAACAGTTAGAACTGGTTATGGAACAACAGACTGGTTCCAAATAGGAAAAGGAGTATGTCAAGGCTGTATATTGTCACCCTGCTTATTTAACTTAAGATGCAGAGTACATCATAGAAATGCTGGGCTGGATGAAGCACAAGCTGGAATCAAGATTGCCGGGAGAAATATCAATAACCTCAGATATGCAGATGACACCACCCTTATGGCAGAAAGTGAAGAGGAACTAAAAAGCCTCTTGATGAAAGTGAAAGAAGAGAGTGAAAAAGTTGGCTTAAAGCTCAACATTCAGAAAACTAAGTTCATAGCATCCGGTCCCATCAGTTCATGGCAAATAGATGGGGAAACAGTGGAAACAGTGGCTGACTTCATTTTGGGGGCTCCAAAATCACTGAAGATGTTCCCTGCAGCCATGAAATTAAAAGACGCTTACTCCTTGGAAGGAAAGTTATGACCAACCTGACAGCATATTCAAAAGCAGAGACAGGTATGCATGTGTTCCCCATCCTGAACCCTCCTGTGGCGGATTCATTTTGATATTTGGCAAAATTAATCCAATTTTGTAAAGTTTAAAAAAAAAAAAAAAGAAAGCAGAGACATTACTTTGTCAACAAATGTCCATCTACTCAAGGCTATCGTTTTTCCAGTAGTCACGTATGGATGTGAGACCTGGACTGTAAAGCAAGCTGAGCACCGAAGAACTGATGCTTTTGAAGTGTGGTGTTGGAGAAGACTTTTGAGAGTCACTTGGACTGCAAGGAAATCCAACCAGTCCATCTAAAGGCGATCAGTCCTGGGTGTTCATTGGAAGGATGGATGTTGAAGCTGAAACTCTAATCCTTTGGCCACGCGATGTGAAGAGCTGACTCATTTGTAAAGATCCTGATGCTGGTAAAGATTGAAAGCAGGAGGATAAGGGGAGGACAGAGGATGAGATGGTTGGATGGCATCACTGACTCAATGGACATGAGTTTGGGTAAACTCCGATAGTTGCTGATGGACAGAGAGGCCTGGCATGCTGCAGTCCATGGAGTTCCAAAGAGTCGGATACGACTAAGCAACTGAACTAAACTGAACTGAACTGAATTTTATTGAAATGTAATTTGGGTTTTATAAACGTTAAATAACCCAATCAGAGAAGCATTATATGAAATAGAAAGAATGAAAGGACTGACGTTCATTTACACTGTGACGCTTTTTGATATCTATTTTAAAATAATTTCCACATTTTTCCCTAAGTTCAGTTCAGTTGCTCAGTCATGTCAAACTCTTTGCCACCCCATGGACTGCAGCACACCAGGCCTCCCTGTCCATCACCAACTCCTGGAACTTGCTAAACTCATGTCCATCAGGTCGGCGAGGCCATCCAAGCATCTCATCCAAGAAGGTGTCCCCTTCTTCTCCTGACTTCAATCTTTCCCTGCATCAGGGTCTTTTCCAATGAATTAGTTCTTTGCATCAGGTGGCCAAATTATTGGAGTTTCAGTTTCAATATCAGTCCTTCCATTGAATATTCAGGGCTGATTTCCTTTGGGTGGACTGGTTGGATCTCCTTGCAGTCCAAGGGACTCTCAAGAGTCTTCTCCAACACCACAGTTCAAAAGCATCAATTCTTTGGTGCTCAGTTTTCTTTTCTTTTCTTTTTAATTTTATTTTATTTTTAAACTTTACAATATTATATTGGTTTTGCCAAATATAGAAATGAATCTGCCACAGGTATACATGTGCTCAGTTTTCTTTGTAGTCCAACTCTCACATCCGTACATTACTATTGGAAAAACTTTAGCTTTGACTGACCTTCGTTGGCAAAGTAATGTCTCTGCTCCTTAATATGCTGTCTAGGTTTGTCATAGCTTTTTTTTTCCCAAGGAGCAAGCGTCTTTTAATTTCATGGCTGCAGTCACCATCTTCAGTGATTATGAAGACCAAAAAAATAAAGTGCGTCACTGTTTCCATTGTTTCCCCATCTATTTGCCATGAAGTGATGGTACCAGATGCCATGATCTTCATTTTTTGAATGTTGAGCTTTAAGACAGCTTTTTCACTCTCCTCTTTCACTTTCATCAAGAGGCTCTTTAGTTCTTTGTTTTCTGCCATAAGGGTGGTGTCATCTGCATATCTGAGGTTATTGATATTTCTCCCAGCAAGCTTGATTCCAGCTGGTGCTTCATCTAGCCCGGCATTTCACATGATGTACTCTGAATATAAGTTAAATACGCAGGGTGACAATATACAGCCTTGATGTACTCCTTTCCCTATTTGGTACCAGTCTGTTGTTCTATGTCCAGTTCTAACTGTTGCTTCTTGACCTTCATACTGATTTCTCATGAGGCAGGTAAGGAGGTCTGGTATTCCCATCTCCTGAAGCACTTTCCACAGTGTGTTGCTATCCACACAGTCAAAGGCTTTGGGATAGTCAATAAAGCAGAAATAGGTTTATTTCTGGAACTCTCTTGTTTTTTGATGATCCAATGTATATTGGCAATTTGATCTCTGGTTCCTCTGTCTTTTTTAAATCCAGCTTGAACATCTGGAAGTTCACGGTTCATGTACTGTGAAAACCTGGCTTGGAGAATTTTGAGCATTACTTTACTAACATGTGAGATGATGCAATTATGCAGTAGTTTGAGCATTCTTTGGCACTGCCTTTCTTTGGGATGGGAATGAAACTGACCTTTTCCAGTCCTGTGGCCACTGCTGAGTTTTCCAAATTTGCTGGTCTATTGAGTGCAGCACTTTCTCAGCATCATCATTTAGAATTTGAAATAGCTCAACTGGAATTCCATCACCTCCACTAGCTTTGTTTGTAGTGATGCTTCTTAAGGTCCACTTGACTTCACATTCCAGGATTCTCTCTAGGTTGGTGATCACACCATCGTGATTATCTGGGTCATGAAGATCTTTTTTTGTATAGTTCTTCTGTGTATTCTTGCCACCTCTTCTTAATATCTTCTGCTTCTGTTAGGTCCATACCATTTCTATCCTTTATTTTGCCCATCTTTGCATTAAATATCCCCTTGTTATCCCTAATTTTCTTGAAGAGATGTCCAGTCTTTTCCATTATATTGTTTTCCTCTATTCCTTTGCATTGTTCACTTAAGAAGGCTTTCTTATCACTCCTTGCTATTTTTTGAAACTTTGCATTCAAATGGGTATATCTTTCCTTTTCTACTTTGCTTTTCACTTCTCTTCTTTTCACAGCTATTTGTAAGGCCTCCTCAGACAATTATTTTGCCTTTTCACATTTCTTTTTCTTAGGGATGATCTTAATCACTGCCTTCTGTACAGTGTCATGAACTTCTGTCCATAGCTCTTCAAGCACTCTATCAGTCTAATCCCCTGAATCTGTCACTTCTAGTGTATCATCATAAAGGATTTTATTTAGGTTGTACATGAATGGTCTAGTGGTTTTCCCTGCTTTCTTCAATTTAAGTCTCAGTTTTGCAATAAGGAATTCATGATCTGAACCACAGTCAGTTCTGGTCTTATTTTTACTGACTGTATAGAGCTTCTCCATCTTTGGCTGCAAAGAGTATAATCAATTTGATTTCATATTGACTATCTGGTGATGAACATCACCTCTTATTTATTTCACTGAACTAGTTGGCACTAGCGGTGCAGAATCCTTCTGCCAATGCAGGAGACTAAAGAGACAGGAGTTTGATCCTTTAGTTGGAAGATCCCCTCTAGAAGGAAATGGCAACCCACTCCAGTATTCTTGCCTGGAGTATTCCCTGCACAAATTGGCCTGGTGGTCTACAGCCCATGGGGTCACAATAAATTGAACACAGCAGAAGTGTCTACATACATACATTTGTAAATGAAGGATATCAGTCACATACTACCTGCACTGTGTTCAGTTTTTCCCATTATGCTATTCATCTTTTGCTTTTGTTATGATAAAGATTTCCTTAGGGGATTTAAAAATAATATGCAACTACACATTTTAACTTTGATATAATGTTTCTGGCTTTCATCCTGTTTAATAAAAGCTTTTTCTTAGTCTAAGATTATGATTTGAGGGAATAAGAATGAGGAGAAGAATTATATCCTCAATACATTCAAGAGCTGTGAAATAGCACAAATGAAGTTAGGAAATTCTCATGAGATGAAATTGATTAAGCCTTTACATGAGAACATTATCCAGATCTTAGTTTTCTCATCTATACTATAAAAGTGTTGAAAGTCCATTTCGTGTCTGATATAGCTTCCTTTCAGGCTCAGATGGTCAAGACTCTGGCTGCAGTGCAGGAGACTGGAACGATCTCTGGGTTTGTGATGATCCCCTGGAGAAGATAATGGCTACCTACTCCAATATTCTTGCCTGGAGAATTCCATGGACAGAGAAGCCTGGCAGGCTACAGTCCATGGACTTGCAAAGAGTTGGATGCAACTGAACAACTGAAACTTTCACTTTCATGTCTGGAATAGTATGATTAAAAAAAAAAAAAAAATTGTCTGGTGACTCAAAGTGATAAACACCATCTTTCCCTATCTAGTAGAAAGAAAATAAAAAATAAATGTGCAAATACCAATAAAAATGTTCACATAAATAAGTAGAAGTATATTACCTAATTGAACACTCAGCTCCCTAGAATACAGGTAAAATTATAATTGAAAGAGAAATAAGTCTCAACAGGCAAAATATGTATTCTAATGTACACTGTATACCACCCAGAGTGGATAACAAATAATTAGTTGAGTAAGATGAAGCATTTCCTCTGAGTCAAAATCTTTTAATATCAGCTGTACCATTGAACAGCTTGAAATGAAAAATGCAACGTTTGGTTTTCTGAGGGATGAGATTACCTTCATCATTATGGTGTTCAGAAGTTAGTTTCTCCAGGGACAGACAGTTTTGTTTTGGGTTTTTTTTTTTTTTGGAAATTTTTTAAATTAGAGCTTCCCAGTAAATTAGAGAGCCACCTCCCACTCAGTGGCAGACAGTATGTCAAGAAAAGAGTCAAACCTATTCACCTCACCAAATACTAAGGTTTATTCATCTATCCACAGTCTTCTATTTTATATTCTAAAAATGGTTTCATTTCAAGGTGTATTGGAATGAACCCAACTGTTCATATGCTTTACTCTAACATTCAAGTCATAAATATATACATGATTTTAGAATGACTTTTCTGTAGTTATTCCAATGGAACCAACTATGCACAAAAGTAGAATCACAATATTTTCTTAAAATAAAATTAGCCTTGTCAATGCCTTCATAAAATGAGAAATACTTTTATTTTGTAGTGTAAGAGTTCGTAAGCCAGAAATGTGAAAACTAAAATTTATTGTGTGTTGGAAATTATGCTGAGTAGTTTACAGGCATTATCTCATTTAATTTGCACAGAAATTCAATGGAATACTAGGTAAGGTTATTAATACCTATTTGCAGATGGTGGAACCATCAGTGTAATGCAGGTAAGAATTAAACTTCAGAGTAACAACTTTTATAAATTCATAGGTGGGTGATAGCTCTCAAGAAGTCAATTAGTTATAAAGCAAAACTTAGGAAACTTCCATATTAGCTGTTCTTTCATTCTGTTTTTTTTTTTTTTTTTCCCCAACAATGCTTTCTCTTAGCAATTCTGTACAAACTTATGTCAGAGTTAACCCTGAAGTAAACCTGACCAAGTGCCATGTTTGTCAAATAAAAAGAATCTATGTAAATGTCCAATACTCAAATTGCTCCACTTTTAAAACATCCATTTGATTGTGATTAAATACCTGTTTTGTTCTGAGAGAAATCAGTATCTCCACTCATTATTGGAAAAAGTAATTTTTATTGTCACATATATCTTCAAATATATTTTGATATTTAAAGACATATTTTTAAGCATCTTATTAGGATTCAAGGAGAAATAGAATGGATATGTGTATATGTACACAATGAAACTGTTTTTTCCATAAAATAATGAAGTCCAAAATATACTTAATAAAAAAGTCACATCTTGTGATAGCTTTAAACTACTGAAGGATATCTGCTAATTCCATGAGTAGTAAAAGGTACTGAATGAAATTACAAAATTAAGCATTTTATTTATCATCAGTACTCATAATTTGGAGGAATTTATATATATATATATATATATATATGTGTGTGTGTGTTTGTGTGTGTAAGATATATATTAGCAATTACTTCTTATTTTTATTATTTTGGATAATGTTATGCAAGTATTCCCCCCAGAAGGAAATGTCAACCCACTCCAGTATTCTTGCCTGGAGAATCCCATAGACAGAGGACCCTGGAGAGCTATAGTCCATGGGGACTCAAAGAGTCAGACAGGACTGAAGCTACTAGCACATGCAAGTATTCTGGGGCTTTCCGGCTTGCCCAGTGGTAAAGAATCCACCTACAACGGAGGAGACTCAGGAGATGTGGATTCAATCCCTGGATTGGAAGATCCCCTGGAGAAGGGAATGACTACCCACTCCAATATTCTTGACTGAAGAATTCCACGGACAGAGGAGCCTGATGGGCTACAGTCCATAGGGTTGCAAAGAATTGGACACGACTAGGCTGCAGTCCATTGGGTTGCTAGGAGTCGGGCACGACTGAGTGACTTCACGTTCACTTTTCACTTTCATGCATTGGAGAAGGAAATGTCAACCCACTCCAGTGCTCTTGCCTGGAGAATCCCAGGGATGGGGGAGCCTGGTGGGCTGCCGTCTCTGGGGTCACACAGAGTCGGACACGACTGAAGCGACTTAGCAGCAGAAGAAGCAACTTAATATGCATGCATGCAGGTATTTCATATTTTCTAAGTATTAAAGTATCCTATAAAGTACCATGCTGCTGCTGCTGCTGCTAAGTGGCTTCAGTCGTGTCTGACTCTGTGTGACCCCATAGACGGCAGTCCACTAGGTTCCCCCATCCCTGGGATTCTCCAGGCAAGAACACTGGAGTGGGTTGCCATTTCTTTCTCCAATGCAAGAAAGTGAAAAGTGAAACTGAAGTTGCTCAGTCGTGCCCGACTCCTAGCGACCCCATGGACTGCAGCCTACCAGGCTACTCCGTCCATGGGATTTTCCAGGCAAGAGTACTAGAGTGGGGCGCCATTGCCTTCTCCAATAAAGTACCATAACTTACTAAAATTCTATGTGGTAGAAACCTACATGTAAGGGTACATTACAAGCTTTTTCTGAAACTTCAAAAAGTAGAAAACTAATATATAAAAATATTATAAAGAAAATACTTCTTAGGTTACTCCATTCTACATAGTGAAAACAACAGACTTGTTGACACATGGATAGCAAGAAGTATATTATGGTGTATTCTTTTAAATATTATGTCAACCCATGCATTAAGTGCCAAAAGAGGTTATTAATATATACTTTAGTTGAAAGCAAAATTCACTAAGTGTTCTGATGACCTCTAGTGCTATCTCTATTCAAATGATTGTAAAAAGAACATTCTGGAATTTAACATTTTGCGTCAGTGCTTTTCAATAGAAATATAATGTAAATCACATATGAATTTTTATTTTCCACTAGCTGCATTTATAAAACTTAATAATAGATTTTATTTAACCCAATATCAAAATATTATCATTTCAATATTTATTCAGTATATATAAGTTCAGTTCAGTTCAGTTCAGTTGAGTCACTCAGTCATGTCCGACTCTTTGGAACCCCATGAATTGCAGCACGCCAAGCCTCCCTGTCCATCACCAACTCCCGGAGTCCACCCAAACTCATATCCATTCAGTTGGTGATGCCATCCAACCATCTCATCCTCTGTCATCCCCTTCTCCTCCTGCACCCAATCCCTCCCAGCATCAGGGTCTTTTCCAAGAGTCAACTCTTTGCATGAGGTGGCCAAAGTATTGGAGTTTCAGCTTCAGCATTAGTCCTTCCAATGAACATCCAGGACTGATCTCCTTTAGGATGAACTGGTTGGATCTCCTTGCAGTCCAAGGGACTCTCAAGAGTCTTCTCCAACACCACAGTTCAAAAGCATCAATTCTTTGGCGATCAGCTTTCTTTACAGTCCAACTCTCACATCCATACATGACCACTGGAAAAACCATAGCCTTGATTAGATGGATCTTTGTTGGCAAAGTAACGTTTCTGCTTTTTAATATGCTGTCTAGGTTGGTCATAACTTTCCTTCCAAGGAGCAAGTATCTTTTAATTTCATGGCTACAGTCACCATCTGCAGTGATTTTGGAGCTCAGAAAAATAAAGTCTGGCACTGTTTTCACTGTTTCCCCATCTATTTGCCATGGAATGATGGGACCAGATGCCATGATCTTAGTTTTCTGAATGTTGAACTTTAAGCCAACTTTTTCACTCTCCTCTTTCACTTTCATCAAGAGGCTTTTTAGTTCCTCTTCACTTTCTGTCATAAAGGTGGTGTCATCTGCATATCTGAGGTTATTGATATTTCTCCCAGCAATCTTGATTACACCTTGTGCTTCTTCCAGCCCAGCATTATAGATTTATAATTGGGGGAGGACTAAGACTTGATATCTGGAGGACATTGTATACTGACGTCACACAATATGGACTAGTTAGATTTCTGGACCACAGCCCATGTGGCCACCATAAAGGATCTTCAAGTTCTAGCAAATAGTGTGAAGAATCAAAAACCTTTATTTAATTTTTTTGAGTGATAATTTTATTAGTACTAATATTTTTCTATTCTTTAATTTCTTCTGTATCGTTTTCTTTTCTTTATCATTAAAATTCATTTTAATACCTTGATGTAACAAAAATATCCTCAAAATGATATTAAAAGTAAAATGAATAAGATGTTTATTCTGTTAGGAAGGGGATATGATGAGAGAAAGTAGGAGATTTTGAGAAAGTGGAGGTTGATGCTGGAACTGGAGGACAGTACAGAAAGGTAAGTCTCAATTTATATTTTCAAGATTACTTACTATTGTTTATTAATACAAGATGGAGGAAATACTATTATAGGAATAGCATCTGTATGGTTTATATTCAAACTATACAGTTTAGCCAGAAGTTGACTTAGTAACTATATCATAAAGAAATTGTTTAGTAAGGATCAACTTTAGATGTTGTTTTATTATTATTATTATATTATCACTGAATCATATAACAAAATTGGACTGAAGCTCATAGGGACTAATTGGTTTTTAATCAGTATGTCTGTTCAATTTGTTCAGACTTTTCAAATCAATTTATTCACACTTTTAGCTTGACTAGGATCTAAAGTTAACTGAACCTATTTGATAAGTTCATATTTTTCCTATTAATAGACAGGGATAGCATTATCACTTTCAGTCCCCAGAGACTTTTTTTTTTTTTTCAAATTCTTACTGAATTTCAGACACAGATTGGATTTTAGAGATAATTGAATCCAACACTTTCATATTATAGATAAGAAAACTGAGACCCGGAGAGGTTAAGTGATATTCCATAGGTTGCAAAACTAATTAGTGACTCAGTTTGAACTAGTCACTATTTTCTGACTTAGCACCTAATGTACTATACCACTCCTTACATTCTCTGCATAGTACTCAATAAACCATAATGAATTGTGACATCTTTCAAACAGTCCCCTTATTTGATCTGTAAGAAATTTTCTAATATATAGACTAATTTTTTCTGTATCACTGCATTATCTTTGTCACATCTTCTTGATTAAAATATAGTTTGTTCATCTAGATAGTGTAATTCATATTTAAATGAAAATAGAACAGATCTGTAAGAAAAATAGTTTTTAATTAGAAACTTGAGAATAAGATATTTAAAATGAAATGTTCTTGTTAGAATAAATGGGAAATATATTTGGTTATAGTCCAATACTATTTCCTTCTCTCACATTCACCATCACAACTATTCTGGCATGGCTTCTTAAGTCACAAGATCACATGTATGTAGAGAAACAGAAGTGTGTAATATTGTGAAGGAATACATAAAAAGAGAGTGTGTTATTTTCTGGAAGATATATGATACCTTGAAAATAATTTAACCATTTATTCTTTATTTTTGGCCAAGATTGTACCTTTTGAGTCATCCATCCTTTCATTCCTTTCCTCATTTAACAAATATGTGTTGAGGGTTTACTATGTGTTCTACAAACTTATATGATCCAGAAACTGATATTTTAGTCACAGAAATGAAAAACAAGTTAAGTATGTAATTATCTGTGTAGCAAGAGTTAAAGAGGGAAAGAAATACCTGTCAAATAATTTGATGAGGGTGGACTTCTGTAAAATATGGTAAGATGCACAAAGGAAGTAAAAGATTATGCCATGGAAAATCTAAGAGTTAAATGGGTTAGTAGGATAGAATAGGTGAACAGTAAAAGCAAACATTGTATCCAGATTAGGAAACACTCTTCCCATTCCCAAGGAAGGATGAGAAGGTCAATGGGGGCAGAAATACACTGAATGTGTGAGAAACTGATAGGAAGTTAGGTCAGTCAGAGTCATTGAAATGTTTAAGAGCTTGCAGGATCACATGATCATATTTCTGTTTTAAAAGAATTCTTCTCGCACTATGTGGAGATTTACCTAAGAGGGCCAGAGAAAAAAGAGAAATGACAGGTCTTGTACTGATGATCTAGTACAAATTAGAGATTACAGTTGCTTAACTATAGTGCTATTAGTGGTTGAAATAAGAAGTGGTTAGGTTTGGGACATATTTAAGATATTATGCCCAAGTAGCTCAAAAGACAATGATATTCATTACTGAAAATGGAATTGCTTGTGATATACCATGTTTGGGAAAAAAGAATTAAAATTTAAATGTAATAACCTTTTAATGTTTAGACATACAGGTTGACAGGTTGAGTGCAGTAATAGGCAGTTAATTATTTAAGTTTACAGTTCAAAAAATAAATTAGGATTAAATTTTAATTTTGAAAGACATGGGATAGGATGACATATTTTAAGAAATGGAGATATATATCTGTATTAATATATTAATAAATATATTTTTCACCAGCATTATGTGATAATTTTTTTTGACAAGTAAATTCAGTATAAAAAATTTCCCAGGTGGCACACTGGAAAAGCACGAGAAACAAGAGAGGCAGCTTTAGTCCTTGGGTCAGGAAGATCCCCTAGAGTAGGAAATGGCAACCCATTCCAGTATTCTTCATTGGAAAATTCCAAAGACAGAGGAGGCTGGCAGGCTACAGTCCATAGAGTCACAAAGAATCAGACACAACTGAGAAATCACACACATAAAAAATTTGACCTGAAAAGTTCAAAAAAGCAAGTAGAATAAATATGTTTACAAATTATTGAAGAAGTAATACAAGAGAAATAAGAAAGCCTTCCTTAGCAATCAGTGCAAACAAATAGAGGAAAACAATAGAATGGGGAAGACTAGAGATCTCTTCAAGAAAATTAGAGATACCAAGATAATATTTCATGCAAAGATGGGCACAATAAAGGACAGAAATGGTATGGACCTAAGAGAAGCAGAAGATATTAAGAAGAGATGGCAAGAATACACAGAAGAATGATACAAAAAAGGTGTTCATGACACAGATAATCACAATGGGGTGATCACCAACCTAGAGCCAGACATCCTGGAATGTGAAGTCAAGTGGGCCTTAGGAAGCATCACTACGAACAAAGCTGGTGGAGGTGATGGAATTCCAGTTGAGCAATTTCAAATCCTAAATGATTATGCTGTGAAAGTGCTGCACTCAATAAGCCAGCAAATTTGGAAAACTCAGCAGTGGCCACAGGACTGGAAAAGGTCAGTTTTCATTCCAGTCCCCAAAAAGGCAGTGCTCAAAGAATGCTCAGATTACTGCACAATTGCACTCATCTCACATGCTAGTAAAGTAATGCTCAAAATTCTCCAAGTCAGGCTTCAACAGTACATGAACCATGAACTTCCAGATATTCAAGCTGGATTTAGAAAAGGCAGAGGAACAAGAGATCAAATTGCCAACATCCGTTAGATCATCAAAAAAGCAAGAGAGTTCCAGAAAAATATCAATTTATGCTTTATTGACTATGCCAAAACCTTTGACTGTGTGGATCACAATAGACTGTGGAAACTTCTGAAAGAGACTGAAATACCAGACCACCTTACCTGCCTCTTGAGAAACCTATATGCAGGTCAGGAAGCAACAGTTAGAACTGAACATGGAACAACAAACTGGTTCCAAATAGGAAAAGGAGAACATCAAGGCTGTATACTGTCACCCTGCTTATTTAACTTAAGATGCAGAGTACATCATGAGAAACGCTGGACTAGATGAAGCACAAGCTGGAATCAAGATTGCTGGGAGAAATATCAATAACCTCAGATATGCAGGAGACACCACCCTTACAGCAGAAAGCAAAGAACTAAAGAGCCTCTTAATGAAAGTCAAAGAGGAAAGTGAAAAAGTTGGCTTAAACATTCAGCAAACTATGATCATGGCATCTTGTCCCATCATTTCATGGCAAATAAATGGGAAAACAGTGAAAACAGTGACAGACTTTATTTTTCGGGGCTCCAAAATCACTGCAGATGGTGACTGCAGCCATGAAATTAAAAGACACTTGCTCTTGGAAGGAAAGTTGTGACCAACCTAGACAGCATATTAAAAAGCAGAGACATTACTCTGCAGACAAAGGTCCATCTAGTGAAAGCTATGGTTTTTCCAGTAGTCATGTATGGATGTGAGAATTGGACTGTAAACAAAGTTGAGCACTGAAGACTTGATGCTTTTGATCTGTGGTGTTGGAGAAGACTCCTGAGAGTCCCTTGGACTGCAAGGAGATCCAACCAGTCTATCCTAAAGGAAATGAGTCCTGAGTATTCATTGAAAGGACTGATGCTGAAACTCCAATACTTTGGCCACCTGATGCAAAGAACTGACTCATTGGAAAATACCTGATGCTGGGAATGATTGAAGGCAGGAGGAGAAGGGGACAACAGAGGATGAGATGACTGGATGGCATCACTGACTCAGTGGACATAAATTTGAGTAAACTCGGAGAGTGGAGATGGACAGGGAGTCCTGGCATGCTACAGTTCATGGGGTCGCAAAAAGTTGGAAAAGACTGAGCAACTGAACTGAATACAAGAGATAGTTAAAATTCTCAGTGAGGAAAAACCAAAATATGTCATCCAATTTTATAAGTGTTCTTCCCTTGAAGGAAATGAGAATAAAGCTGAAGACCCAGTTAGGTTTCACTGCTGAAAAATGTACAAACTAAATTAGATAGAGCTGCTGCTGCTGCTAAGTCGCTTCAGTCGTGTTCAACTCTGTGCGACCCCACAGATGGCAGCCCACCAGGCTCCGCTGTCAGCAGCCATGGTCAAACATTTTGAACCCACTATTTATTTGTATCTTCCTGCTCTTGATCTTGGGAAGCTGATAACCACTGAGCAAGGCAGAGCTGTTTGCAGGAAAGCCAAGCATTCTTTGGGTGTTCATCTTCCATTAACCTTCAAGTAAAAGCTGAAGAGAAATAAGCCCTTAGTGAAGTCTGAGCTCTATAGTTGGCTGATCAGATAGATAAAGATATAGAATGAAGAGAGAGAAAGAGAATGGAAAGGGTGAAAGTTAAAGTCTAGTTTACTTCACTACTTAACATCAGAAAGAGAAGAAACAACTGGCAAAAGAGATTAAGAACTGACCAGTGTGGTAGGCAGCAAATTCAGATACTTCTGTCCTACAGAAAAAGTGAAAAAAGAAAAAAGGAGCAATCCAGGGGGCCAAACAATACTTATAGGTTCAGTATGATGAAGTCTTATTACTTACTGAAGGGTATAGGATATAAGAAAATAGAACCAGTGAATATAACCAATATTGCAGAAATTTTATTTTCAATTAGTAAAGATAAATGAGGCAGTAATTAGAGGAATTATAAGGTTAAATAATTTGTTTTAAATTGGGAAATGCCTAACATGTTTTTATACTGATCCAATTCATTTTCAGGTTATTGTTTATTAAGCATGTTTTATGTGATACGGGCTTCCCCGGTAGCTCAGCAGTAAAGATCTGCCTACAGCACAGGAGATGCAGGAGACATGGGTTCGATCTTGGAGTCAGGAAGATCCCTTTAAGGACGGCATGGCATCCCATTCCAGTATGCTTGCTGGGAAAATCCTATGGACAGTGGAATCTGGTGGGCTACAATCCATGGAGTTGCAAAGAGTTGGACATGACTGAAGCAACTGAACACATATGTACATAATATCTCTCACTTTTTCATTCACTTAACATGAAACACTTTAAAAAAAAAAGATCTCTCCTCTCTGGGACCTTATGTTTGAGTGGGAAGAGCCATGTAATACATAGATAAAGAATTCATCAGGTGGTGAAGGTTATACAGTAAAATAAAAGAAGGTCAAAGTTACAGAATGATGGAAGGTATGAAGGAGTATTTTATATATAATAACCAGGGGAAGCAGAGGACCTGCTTCTCAGAGAAAATAGCATCTGCAATGACTCAAGGATAGAGAACAAACAATAGTTTAGTGTGTTCATGGAGCAACGAGGTGATAAATCAATGACTCAGGTTGAGAGCAAGGAAGAAGGTGCTGGGAGATGAGGTCATAGACATAATGTGGCATTGATCACAGAAGTCCTGAAGGACATGATTAAAAGTTTAAATTCAATAAATGAAAAGCCTATTGGTGTGCAGAGTAGAACAGTGGTCCCCGAACTTTTTGGCACCAGGGACCAGTCTCATGGAAGACAATCTTTCCATGGACCAGGACAAGGTGTGTGTGTGTTGGGGGTGGTGGTCTCAGGATGATTCAAGTAGATTAAATTTATTGTGATCTTTATTTCTATTATTATTACATCAGCTGCACTTAGATCCCAGAGGTTGGGGACCCCTGGACTAGAGCAACATACCCAGTTTATGTTGAGAAAAGATTATTCTTGCTGTTGTGTTGAGAAGAGACTGGGGAGGGGGTAAAAGGAAGAAGCATGGAAATGAGTTAAAATGCCAATTACCTGGTAAAACATGATGGCTGCTTGGATCAATATAGTGGCTAACATCCAAATCTAAATAGAAAAATTTTAAAGAAGTCAGGGAAAATAAAAGGCTGCTGAATACACACTGGAAACAACTGAATGCCAGAAAGCAATGAAGAACATATTAAAAACATTTAAAGAAAATAAAAACAACTGTCACACCACTATTCTATATTCAGAAAAACTGTTCCTCAAGAATACAGTCAAATAAAAACTATTTTTTTTTTGAGAATAAAAACTAAGAGTATTTGTTTCTAGTAGATCTTCACTAAAAGAAATGTTAAAGGAAGTTCAAAGTTGTTAAAAATATGGTGCAAAAACTTTATTTTATCTTCTCTTTTGACGAATAACTACATGCACAATTAGGGAAACATCGAAATTAAACAAAACACAACTTGTTACTTGATTTCTGAGAAATGAAATATTTAGCTTTATATTTGAAAGTAAGAACTAACACCAATATTAAATGCATAAGCTTCTCAACATTTTTAAGGTAATTCAGCCAGCTAGCCAGCTAATTTCTACAGAATAGTAATGTTATTTTAGCTATTACCTTAAAAAGTAGCTGATATAAAGCAGATCTGAAACACAATGACTCTTGGCAACAATTTACTTTTCAAATAATCTTTTGCTGACTTGAACTTGCAAACAGAAATGACACCGCTCACTGGAGAATTACATATATTTATGTAATCAATAAACTTTTTCTTAGTATACCAACTGCCATGAAAACACTCTCAGGTGGCTTTGTTTTTACACCATGGCCATGAGATGAAATTTTAAAAATTCGGGGACAGTATTTCTCATGAGCTGAATATTATAGGCCAGGTGTTGCAAACTAATTTTGCTTACACTGTCTCAACATATTAAGGCTAGAAAAAGCCAATTTTATAAATAGAATATTGGTTGAGACAGGTTAGTATCATCAGAGCTATGGAAAAACAATGCGCACAAATTTTGTTTTTTTCTTTTAGTGGCCTGGTGCTAGCTATATAATAAAACAGAAGATTTCTATACTGTTTCATTGTTCAGCAAGCTAAGGTATAGCATTTGAAAGCAATGGAAAAATATTTATAAAATTGTTATTATTAATTTATTAGATAGTAATTTTATTGCAGAAATGTTAGTCTCTCAGGCATGGCCGACTCTTTGCAACCCCATGGACTGTAGCCCACCAGGGTCCTCTGTCCAGGCAAGAATAAGAGTGTGTTACCATTCCCTTCTCCAGGGGATCTTCTGACCCAGGGATCAAACCCGGTTCTCCTGTATTGCAGGCAGATTTTTTACCATCTGAGCCACCACGGAAGTCCAATTTATTGTAGAATAGGTAGTTTAAATTATGAAATCTAATTGTTTTGAAATAACAAGATAAGTGATTATTTTTATAGTAAAGAAAAGTCTTAGAACTACAATGTCATATTCATCAGATTGTGTTTATTTAACCTTCTGTGAAAAATTCCTTTTGTTTCATCAAGTTTACATTAGTATTGGAATATTATATTCTGTATTAAAACCACAGTTCCTATTTGAATTATATTTAGCTAGCCTGAAGTATTTCAAAGCACTGAACACCAGTAAATCATAAGTGGATTCTTAAATCTGCCTTCAGTTTTTGTCCTCAGCTCAAATTCACAAAGCTGCCTTAGGACTATCAATCTAGTTAATATGTAACTCTTTAGGGTGCCTTTATAAAAGAGAAAGGAATTAGAGTATCATCATGAAGGAAAATTGACAGATCAGTCAACTATCTGAAACTAAACCAAGAAACACACCAAACAAACCAAAAAACAGTTAGAAATCAGTAGGAAAGTTCTCATTTCCCCTTAATTAAAAATTAGATGCTTTAGAAAAAAAACAATATTTAATGAAATTTTTAAAGAAAATTGTTCTAGAAACAAATGACTTTAAGAATACTTAGGAAATTTTATAACATAGGCATGATAAGGACATAGTGATAGTATGAAATAATTTTGAGCTGATACTTCCACAAAAAAATTGAGCAACTCAATGTTCCAACTTATATTTTACTCCAAGATTTGAAGATATTAAATATGAACTTGAATAGAGTCTAACATTCACATTAATAGTGTGTGGCTTGCAATTGATTGCTTTATAAGCTGAAAATTTGAACAATTTATGAAGTCATCATCAATCTAATCCTAAAAAATCAATTTTGATATTGATGAAATTTTCTCAACTTCCATATTCTATCTGATGAAAAATTTAACCAGTTTTATGTTGATTTAATTTTTGCCTCTTTAAAAGACAAATCTTGATTTTCACATAGAGTATAAATTATTATATCATAAGTTTTTTCCTTCACCTTCTGGAAATCATTGATTTAATTTAATTTTTATTAGGTTGAAGTGCTTCCTTGAGATCCTTGAGATATATTCTCAGAAACTGTATGTATTTTCTGAGATCTTGCATAAAAATTCCTTTTATTTGCCTTTCTCTGAGATGACATCTTGATAACAAACAGAATTCTTGGCTCTCCACCTTTTATTTCAAAGCTTTCCAAAGTGTTTCCACTGCTTTCTGGCATTCAGTTTTACATTCAATAAGACATGATTTTGCTGCTGTGCTGTTCTTAGATCTTCAGTCATGTCCAACTCTTTGCAATCCCATGGACTGTAAGGCTCCTCTGTCCATGGAATTTTCCAGGCAAGAATACTGTATCTTCCTGGACCAGGGATCAGACTCATGTTTTCTGCATTGGCCATAAAGTAAGGTCTCTCAGTTGTGTCTGACTCTTTGCGACCCCATGGACTATACCTGCATTGGCAAGCTGATTCTTTACCACTGTGCCACCTGGGAAGCCCCAGATATGCTTGCCCTAATAATAAAAAGATGTCACTTTGGTTCATTCATTTTTAAGCAACATTCCAATTGAAGTGCTGGTAACATATTTTTGTCTTCAACTTTAACAATTTGTGTGTATATTCATATTATCTTCTTTCTTTATTTCTCACTTCTTATTTTTCTTCTTTTTCTTGCTCTATCTCTAGCAATTCCTCCCTTTCTTTAACCCTGACAAGAGCTGGTTTGTGCTGGGGACTGGGAGGTTATTTAACAAGCCTGACATTCTTTTAAAAATTAGTAATTTAATTATGTTTAAAATAAGGTTATTACTTCTATTATTTGTCTGATTATATATTTTTACAATCTGTGGCATTCTGTCCTTGGTGTCTCCAATTATTTGTGTATGATGCCTTTTGCTCTTGTCTCCATGACATTCTTTTTATACTTACAAGTAATTTTTATGTTTTTGGTTTTTGTGTGTCATACATTCCTTATTAACTATTTGAAATCATGAATGCAGTTTTCAAAAGTTTCCTTTTTTAAGCTTCTGTATTGAATTTTGAGTTGTGAAAATTCTAAGTTATGTTTCTTTTGTCTATCCTGTAATCAGTAATTGCAATTATTTTTTTTAATATAACTTTCTTTGCATTTCATTTTCTTTTTGTTCACTTTGGCCTTTCTTCTGTAGGCTAATGAGTGATCTTTCACTGCCCACATACTCCAGTCATCATGGATTCCCCAGCTGTCACTTATAGCTTGGGACACTGAGAGCTGCTGGCAATCCTGGAATGACAGGCAATGACAAGTAGTTAAAGGTTGAGCCAAATAAAACAGACTGGCAAGTTGTGAATCCAGTGTTTGGACAAACAGGCTTCACATTTCTCATGCTTTGCCAGAGGTGAACATGGCAATACTGGAATAGTCACATTTGTCCACAGAGCTGAGGTAGACCAGCAATCTCTGCCACAAGTTCCACCACAGAAGTGCCCTGTACCATTTCTTTTTATTCCATTTTCATCCCTGATGTTATAAAGCATGGTGCACTGCTACTACCAGACTGTCCATCAGCTACATGTTATTTTTTTTTAGCTTTTCTAAAAACATATTTTTTTAAATTTTTAACCATTTATCATTTATTTATTTTTTTTTCTTTTACAATATTGTATTGGTTTTGCCATACATCAAAATGAATCCACCACGGGTGTACACGTGTTCCCCATCCTGGACCACCCCCCCCCACCTCCCTCCCCGTACCATCCCTCTGGGTCATCCCAGTGCACCAGCCCCAAGCATCCTGTATCATGCATCAAACCTGGACTGGTGATTCATTTCTTATATGATATTATACATGTTTCAATGCCATTCTCCCAAATCATCCCACCCTCTCTCTCTCCCACAGAGTCCAAAAGACTGTTCTATACATCTGTGTCTCTTTTGCTGTCTTGCATACAGGGTTATTGTTACCATCTTTCTAAATTCCATATATATGCATTAGTATACTGTATTGGTGTTTTTCTTTCTGGCTTACTTCACTCTGTATAATAGGCTCCAGTTTCATTCACCTCATTAGAACTGATTCAAATGTATTCCTTTTAATGGCTAATACTCCATTGTGTATATATACCACAACTTTCTTATCCACTCATCTGCTGATGGACATCTAGGTTGCTCCCATGTCCTGGCTATTATAAACAGTGCTGCAATGAATATTGGGGTACACGTGTCTCTTTCTTTAATTTTGAAAAATAATGACTTTTGTTTTTTTAGAAAACATAAATAAACCATCCGCTTACTGGAAAAAAACATCAATAATAACCAAAGCTTTGGATAAAATGTTTAAGAATCCCTCTATTATTCAAAAATATTTATTTGCATATTTTGATCATTATGTTCAGACCTTTGTGCATATATACACATATACACAGATGCATATGTATATATACACATCATACATATGTATGCATGTATATGTATGTATATAAACACATGCATCATGATTAACCTGTTTCTAGGTACTAATTTTGGTAACCTAGTATTGTTGTTGTTCAGTCTCTCAGTCCTGACTATTTATGACCCAATGGACTGTAGCACTCCAGGCTTCACTGTCCTTCACCATCTCCTGGAGCTTGCACAAACTCATGTCCATTGTGTCAGTGATGCCATCCAACCATCTCATTCTATGTCATCCACTTCTCCTCCTGCTTTCAATCTTTCCCAGCATCAGGGTCTTTTCTAACAAGTTGGCTCTTTGCATCAGGTGACCAAAGTATTAGAGTTTCAGCTTCAGCATCAATCCTTCCAATGAAGATTCAAGGTTGATGTCTTTTAGGATTGACTGGTTTGATCTCCTTGCAGTCCAAGGGACTCTCAAGAGTCTTCTCCAAGACTACAGTTCAAAAGCAACAATTCTTCAGTGCTCAGCCTTTTTTATTGTTCATCTCTCACATCTGGACATGACTACTGGAAAAACCATAGCTTTGACTATATGAACCTTCTTTGGCCAAATATTGTCTTGGCTTTTTAATATGCTGCCTAGGTTGGTCAAGTTTTTCTTCCAAAGAGCAAGTGTATTTTAATTTCATTGTGGCACTCACCATCTGCAGTGATTTTGGAGCTCAAGAAAATAAAGTCTGTCACTGTTTCCATATCTATTTGCCATAAAGCAATGGGATTGGATGTCAGGATCCTTGCTTTTTGAATGTTGAGTTTTAAGCCAGCTTTTTCACTCTCCTCTTTCACCTTGATCAAGAGGCCTTTTAGTTCCTCTTTGTTTTCTCCCATAAGGGTGGTGTCACCTGCATATCTGAGGTTATTGATATTTCTCCTAACAGTCTTGGTTCCAGCTTGCACTTCATCCAGTCCAGCCTTTTTCATGATGTAGTCTGCATATAAGTTAAATAAACAGGGTGACAATATACAGCCTTGATGTACTCCTTTTCCTATTTGGAACCAGTCTGTTGTTCCATGTCCAGTTCTAACTGTTGCTTCCTGACCTGCATACAGATTTCTCAAGAGGCAGGTCGGGTGGTCTGGTATTCCCATCTCTTTCAGAATTTTCCGCAGTTTATTGTGATCCACACATTCTATAAATATATGTAAATTTTGTAGTTGTTTTTGTTCAGTCCCTAAGTCATGTCAGATTCTTTGTGATCCCACGGACTGTGTCGCACTAGGCTCCTCTGTCTTCCACTATCTCCTGGAGTTAGATCAAATTCATGTCTATTGGGTCAGTGATGCTATCCAACCATCTCACCCTCTGTTGTCGCCTTCTCATCTTACCCTCAATCTTTCCCAGCATGAGGGTTTTTTTCCCAGTGAGTAGCCTCTTTGCACCAGGTGGTTGAAGTACTGGAGCTTCAGCTTCAGTCCTTCTAATGAATAATCAGGACTGATTTCCTTTAGGATTGACTAGTTGGATCTCCTTGCAGTCAAAGGAACTCTCAAGAGTCTGCCAGCACCACAATTCAAAAGCATCACTTCTTTGGTGCTCAGCCTTCTTTATTTTCCACTCTTACATTTATACATGACTACTGGAAAAACCATAGCTTTGACAATATGAACCTTTGTCAACAAAATGATCTCTCTGCTTTTCAATACACTCTTTAGTTCTGTCATAGCTTTTTTCCAAGGAGCATGGGTCTTTTAATTTCACGGCTATAGTCCCTGTCCACAGTGATTTTGGAGCCCAGGAAGATATAATCTGTCACTGTCTTCTATATATGCAATGAAGAGATGGGACTCTATGCCATAGTCTTAGTTTTTTGAATGTTGAGTTTTAAGCCAGCTTTTCTACTCTCCTATTTTACCTTCATCAAGAGACTCTTTAGTTCCTTTTCACTTTCTGTCATTAGAGTGGTATCACCTGCATATCTAAGATTATTGATATTTCTCCCAGTAATCTTGATTGTAGCTTGTTACTCATTCAGCCCAGTTTTTTTTTTTTTTTTTTTTTTTTTTTATGCTGTATTCTGAGTAGAAGGCAAATAAGCAGGGTGACAATATACAACTTTGTTGTACTCCTTTCCCAATTTTGAACCATTCAATTGTCTCATGTCTTGTTCTGTGTTCCTTCTTGAACCACATACAGGTTTCTCAGGAGACAGGAAAGGTGGTCTGATACTCCCATCTCTTTAAGAATTTTCTACAGTTTGTTGTGATCTACACAAAGAAATATATGTTATTGTAAATATATTTAATATACTTATAGAAACTGTTAATAAGTTATAGAAATATTTTAAGGACAACTTTAAGTTCCTGGCACTCTTTTCTTCTCTTTAAAAGAGGCTCCTTGATTCTTATTGTAATTGTTTATAATCTTAGGCTAAATGAAAGAATTAAATGATGAAAATGCATATCAACATCTTATGAATGGTATTATTTACATTAACAGCTACCTTAAGGTAATGCATTGTCATCCATGGAAGAGAAAAAATAGATTTTACCATTGCCTTTCAGATTAAATATAAAAATGGAACTCACATTTCAAGCTAATGCTTTCCCCAATAGCTAAACTTAGTAAATCAGTAGAAAGTGTATTTTTATTATGAAAAGTTACAACAGACTAACCAGTCTGATGTCAAAATAGGTTTGAAGGATGCCACAAACTTGCCCTGTTTTAATTTCATAAACAACAAACCTTCATATTACAATATTTTTGGCAAACTTTTTTTTGCAGATGCTGATTACTCTTACCACCAGTTTCTATGTGCTTTAGCTTTCGACTTTGAGACATAAAAATCATCAGGTATCTCAGTTCACACAGTAATCTCTTGTTTATGAAGTTTGAGACCATTTTAACTAGATTTTTATTTGTTTAACAAAAATAAGTTTCTAGTACTGCAAAGCTAAAAAAAAACTCGCTTTAAATTATAAGTCAAATTGTTTTCTAAATGGAGTTTCTAAAACATTTCCTTGGATGCAATCCCCTTAAAGTCTGGTGAGAAATAAGTACTTTAAAATAATAATTGATATATACTTATAAAATGAATTAATAGAGTAATGAGAAATTTCCAAAAAGAAATTCATGGCTATTTTCTCATTATATGCATTATTTTTCACCATAATTCTCTTTGTATTTAGAAATGATTGACATGCAAAATTATGTTAGATCAAGATGTTATAATGTTTCAATATTCACCATCATTTTTGAATGTGAAAGAGAAAATAAGTTTTGATCTGAAATGCCATAAACTCAAATATATTATCATTATTAAGATAGCAACTGAGTTGCTATGTGGTGTTCTTAATTTTCATATACAAACCAATTTATTTAGAAAATGAAGCTCATCTTCATTCTATTGCAGTGTAGATCAGGTAATGTCAATATATTTTTGAAATGGTACTTTAATAGATGTGTGAAAGGTATTATTTAACAAAACAATACATGTCATTAATAACTATATTTTTGCTCCAAAATATTATCAAGAAAGCATGGAAACTTTATTTCTTTTTCAGAAAAGGAATTTTATTCAGGAGACATATATTTATATTTTATTCTGTTCTGAATGTATGCTCTTTGGCATATCAGATCAGATCAGTTGCTCAGTTGTGTCCGATTCTTTGCAACCCCATGAATTGCAGCACCTCAGTCCTCCCTGTCCATCACCAACTCCCGGAGTTCACTCATACTCACGTCCATCGAGTCAGTGATGACATCCAGCCATCTCATGCCCTGTCGTCCCCTTCTCCTCTTGCCCCCAATCCCTCCCAGCATCAGAGTCTTTTCCAATGAGTCAACTCTTCGCATGAGGTGGCCAAAGTACTAGAGTTTCAGCTTCAGCATCATTCCCTCCAAAGAAATCCCAGGGTTGATCTCCTTCAGAATGGACTGGTTGGAGCTCCTTTCAGTCCAACGAACTCTCAAGAGTCTTCTCCAACACCACAGTTCAAAAGCATCAGTTCTTTGGCGCTCAGGCTTCTTCACAGTCCAACTCTCACATCCATACATGACCACAGGAAAAACCACAGCCTTGACTAGACGGACATTTGTTGGCAAAGTAATGTCTCTGCTTTTGACTATGCTATCTAGGTTGGTCATAACTTTCCTTCCAAGGAGTAAGTATCTTTTAATTTCATGGCTGCAGTCACCATTTTGCAGTTACCATGGCTGCAGTAGTGATTTTGGAGCCCAGAAAAATAAAGTCTGACACTGTTTCCACTGTTTCCCCATCTATTTCCCATTAAGTGATGGGACTGGATGCCATGATCTTCGTTTTCTGAATGTTGAGCTTTAAGCCAACTTTTTCACTCTCCACTTTCACTTTCATCAAGAGGCATTTTATTTCCTCTTCACTTTCTGCAATAAGGGTGGTGTCATCTGCATATCTGAGGTTATTGATATTTCTCCCGGCAATCTTGATTCCAGCTTGTGTTTCTTCCAGTCCAACATTTCTCATGATGTACTCTGCATAGAAGTTGAATAAGCAGGGTTACAATATACAGCCTCAACATACTCCTTTTCCTATTTGGAACCAGTCTGTTGTTCCATGTCCAGTTCTAACTGTTGCTTCCTGATCTTCATACAGATTTCTCAAGAGGCAAGTCAGGTGGTCTGGTATTCCCATCTTTTAGAATTTTCCACAGTTTATTGTGATCCACACAATCAAAGGCTTGGCATAGTCAATAAAGCAGAAATAGATGCTTTTCTGGAACTCTCTTGCTTTTCCCATGATCCAGCGCCTGTTGGCAATTTGATCTCTGGTTCCTCTGCCTTTTCTAAAACCAGCTTGAACATCAGGAGGTTCACAGTTCACATATTGCTGAAGCCTGGCTTGGAGAATTTTGAGCATTACCTTACTAGCGTGTGAGATGAGTGCAATTGTGCGGTAGTTTGAGCATTCTTTGGCATTGCCTTTCTTTGGGATTGGAATGAACACTGACTTTTTCCAGTCCTGTGGCCACTGCTGAGTTTTCCAAATTTGCTGGCATATTGAGTGCAGCACTTTCACAGCATCTTCTTTCAGGACCTGGAATAGCTCAACTGGAATTCCATCACCTCCACTAGCTTTGTTCATATTGATGCTTTCTAAGGCCCACTTGACTTCACATTCCAGGATGTCTGGCTCTAGGTCAGTGATCACACCATCATGATTACCTGGGTCATGAAGATCTTTTTTGTACAGTTCTTCTGTGTATTCTTGCCATCTCTTCTTAATATTTTCTGCTTCTGTTAGGTCCATACCATTTCTGTCTTTTATCGAGCCATCTTTGCATGAAATGTTCCTTTGGTATCTCTGATTTTCTTGAGGAGATCCCTAGTCTTTCCTATTCTGTTGTTTTCCTCTATTTCTTTGCATTGATCGCTGAAGAAGGCTTTCTTATGTCTTCTTGCTATTCTTTGGAACTCTGCATTCAGATGTTTATATTTTTCCTTTTCTCCTTTGCTTTTCACTTCTTTTCACAGCCATTTGTAAGGCCTCCCCAGACAGCCATTTTGCTTTTTTGCATTTCTTTTCCACGGGGATGGTCTTGATCCCTGTCTCCTGTACAGTGTCACAAACCTCATTCCATAGTTCATCAGGCACTCTATCTATCAGATCTAGGCTCTTAAATCTGTTTCTCACCTCCATTATATAATCATAAGGGATTTGATTTAGGTCATACCTGAATGGTCTAGTGGTTTTCCATACTTTCTTCAATTTAAGTCTGAATTTGGCAATAAGGTGTTCATGGTCTGAGCCACAGTCAGATCCTGGTCTTGTTTTTGCTGACTGTATAGAGCTTCTCCATCTTTGGCTGCAAAGAATATAATCAATTTGATTTCGGTGTTGACCATCTGGTGATGTCCATGTATAGAATCTTCTCTTGTACTTTTGTTGTACAGTTTTGCTATAACTGCCAATCTCTTTTTATAAAAGATCCCCAGTCCTCCTACATCATATTTTTAAAGGAATTATTCAAATGGTTTGTCTGAATTAACAAACACCTCATTTTAGGAAATTTTTGTTTGCATCCTTACTTAATAAAAATACTTCCCTCCACTTCTTTTTCCCTTCAACTTTTGTGAGAAAATATTTTAATTGTGAAATTTCTATTTGCAAAAGAGAACATTTTACTTGATTTAGTGGCTGTGGTAGTATTATTATAACTTTGTCAATCTGTGTTCAATGTTTAAAGGTATAATTTAATATGAATGACTTTCTCTTTACAACCTCAGTTTTGAAACATACATTTTATTGTGAAAAAATTTAATGATTAGCCACCTGCCTATCATTTTAGAGCAAGCAAGGCTCACTCAACCTGCAATTAGCCAATTATATAAACAATTATGTTACTTGCAATTGTCAACAGGAAAATAATGTCAGGTAGATTCCTTTATATGAAGGAGTGATATGTCAATGGCTCGTTTTTAGTTTAGGATATAGCATGCTAAATTTTTTTTGTTTTTGTTTGTTCTTTTTTACAGTGATGACTTTATGAAATGATTACCAGTTTTATCACCATAGTTTACCCCGTAATTGCACATATAATGAGATTTCGTGTTGATTTTTTTCTCTTTTGTCGTCTTTAAAGTGGAAATTTATTTATCTTTAGACTCTAACTTTGTAAAATAAGGATGCTATTTGTAAAAGCATCTCATTTGTTGACTGATTAATAAATATATAATAACATACTCCTTATTTAAAAGATCTTAAAAAGAATATCTATATCTCAAATAAAGATTTTTATTATTTACTTTTTACTGAGTGCATTAGTCTCGAAATTAGAGTTATCTTCAACTTTATTTAGATCAGAGAGCCAATCTGTAAAAACTTAAAACATTATTCATTCTTTTAGACATATACCCAGAAGTGAATTGCTAGATCATGCAGCAGTTGTAGTTTTAATTTTTTGAGGAATCTTCATATTTTTTTTTCTGTATCAGCTACACATTTTATGTTTTAAACAACAATTTGCAAGAATTCTTATTTTTCCACATCCTCACCAATACATACTATCTTTTTTTTTTTTTAAATAATAGCTATCCTAACAGGTGTGAGATGATATCTCTTTGTGGTTTTGATTTGCATTTTCATACTAATTAGTGATATTGAGCATCTCTTTATAACACCTGTTTGCCATTTCTGTGTTTTCTTTAGAGAAATGTCTATTCAAGTTTTTGCCCATTCCTTAATCAGGTTATCTGGTCTCTTGCAATTGAGTTATACAAGTTAAGTATTTTGGATCTTAATATCTTATCAGATATATCATCAGTTCCACTTCTGGGTATATATTCAAAAGAATTGAAAACAAGATCTAGAAGAGATACTTGTACTTCCATATTTATTGCAACATTATTCACAATATCCAAGATATGAAAATAATCAAAGTGGCCATTAACAGATAAATGGATAAATAAAACTTGTTTTATACATACAAAAGAATACTTAAAATTAATTAATTCATTAAATTAAAAAAATTAATTCATTCATTCTTAAAAATAATGGAATCCTGACATTTTCAACAATATGGTTGAACCTGGAGGATGTTATGCTAAGTTAAAAAAGCTAGACACAGAAGGACAAATGCTACATGATTCCACTTATTTGAGGTAACTAGAATAGTGAGATTCATAACAGCAGAGAATAGAATGATGGTGGTTAGGAGCCAAAGGGAAGAGGAAATAGGGAGGAGGAAATGGGAAGTTATTTTTCAATAGAATAAAGTTTCAGTTTTCAAGATAGATTCTAGAAATCTATTGTACAACATAATATCTATAGTTAACAATACTGTGTTAGTCACTCAGTCATGTTCAACTCTTTGTAATACTATGAGCTGTAGCCTACAGTTCCTCTGTCCATGGGGTTCTCTGGGCAAGAATACTGGAGTGGGTAGCCATTCTATTCTCTGGGGGAATCTTTATGCCTTGGGATTGAACCCAGGTCTCCAGCATTCCTGGCAGATCCTTTACCATCTTAGCTACAAAGGAAGGTTCATACTGTACTGTGCACTTAAACATTTGTTGAGGGTAAATCTTAAGTGTTCTTACCACACACACACACATATACACACACACACACATAGGAAAAACAAAGTAACTAAGAAGTCAGAAGGAAACTTTTGGAGGCAATGGATATGTCTATTACCTTGATTGTAGTGATGGTTTTACAGGTGCATGTACTGGTTTTAGGGATGTATGTACATGTCCAAATACTTACAACTGTGTACATTCAATAGGATTCTTGGTGGCTCAGATGGTAAGGAATCTCCCTGCAAAATGGGAGACCTAGGTTCAATCCTTGGGTTGGGAAGATGTCCTGGAGAAGAGAATGGCCACCCACTCCAGTATTCTTGCCTGGAAAATTCCATGGATAGAGAAGCCTGATGGGCTAAACACCAATACAGTATACTAACGCATATATATGGAATTTAGAAAGATGGTAATGATAAGCCTATATGCAAGACAACAAAAGAGACACAGATGTATAGAATAGTCTTTTGGACTCTGTGGGAGAAGAAATTGAAGCTCCAATACTTTGGCCACCTCATGCAAATAGCTAACTCAATGAAAAAGATCCTGATGCTTGGAAAGATTGAAGGCAGGAGGAGAAGGGGGCAACAGAGAATGAGATGGTTGGATGGCATCATTGACACAATGGACATGAATTTGAGCAAACTCTGGGAGATAATGAAGGACAGGGAGGCCTGGTGTGCTACAGGTCATAGGGCTGCAGGACCGGACTTAGCAACTGAACAATAAATACATACATCTGATTATAACAGACTGAATTATGGGAAAGACATGTGCGATAGAGCCTGTTGTCATGTAATTTGAAACTGTCAATAAAAACTGTCAGTCCACACATACCTAGATGGATATGTAAAAGCCCTATGTTGAAAACTCCCATACATCATCATTCTGACACCAGTGCCTCTCTTAACTTGGCCTACGGCTCACTTGAGGTGTTCTTTCTGTTCTTTCCTTAACTTGTTTTTGCTCTGGGTACGGTCTTAGATTCTTCTTTTTGTCCTTATCAAGAATTAGCATATCATGTATGAAACGAGTAGCCAGTCCAGGTTCGATGCACGATACTGGATGCTTGGGGCTGGTGCACTGGGACGACCCAGAGGGATGGTATGGGGAGGGAGGAGGGAGGAGGGTTCAGGATGGGGAACACATGTATACCTGTGGCGGATTCATTTTGATATTTGGCAAAACTAATACAATTATGTACAGTTTAAAAATAAAATAAAATTAAAAAAAAAAAGAATTGAGGCTCAAGAGTGAGGGTCCTCTTTGACTCTCCCCAAATCCAGTAGCAATAAACTGACCCCTAACTTCTAATCATGAAGAATAAACTTTAAATATTTCTCTAAAATTTCCACATAAATCATTAACATGAAACTTAAAATAGAGATAAGATACAATGTATTGTACAAAATACCATCTATTGGGCATCAGTATTGAGATGATTTTGAGTTCTGCTAAACTAAGTTAAGGGTTCCCAGGTGTACTTGTGCTAAAGAACCCACCTGCCAGTGCAGGAGATATGAGACGTGGGTTCAATCCCTGGATTGGGAAGATTCTCTAGAACATGGCATGGCAACCCACTCCAGTATTCTTGCTTGGAGAATCCCATGGACAGAGAAGCCAGGAAAGATAAATTCCATAGGGTATCAAAGAGTCGGACACAACTGAAGCGACTTAACAAGCACATAAGCCAAGTTAATTTTCCTCTAGAATCTTTGTTCATAACAGGTTCAACATATACTGAGGGCAAGGAAGTCTTTTCACTATATGCTCTATAATTCTTTTGCATGTAAACTCATAAAACTTCTTTGCCCTGAATTACTAACATTCTTAGATATCTACAAAAAATTATTTAAAAATTTTCTTGAAAACTGAAATATTTAAATCAATGAACTAAACTGCATTTCTTTCCAATAAGATTCTTACAAAAGGAGCTTTGGAAGTATAACTCACATAAACAATAATTAGTTATTAATTAATGTGATATACAGTTGATAGCTGATAATGTAAGTGATTTAATTTAATTTAATTTTTTTTAAGATTTCACATACAAGAATACCATTTCATATTTTTCTTTCTCTGGATTATTTTACCTGATGAAATGCCCTCTGGGTGCATCCATTTTAGCTCAAATGGCATAATTTCCTTCTTGTTTTAATGTTGAATAACATTTTTTTTTTATATACGTGTACGTGTGTGTGAGTGTAACTCACATTTACTTTATTCATTCATCTTAGGTTGTTTTCATATTTTGATTGTAATGTATAATACTACAATGAACATTGGGTATAGATACCTCTTCAATAACTTGTTTTTGTTTCCTTTGGATATATACCCAGGAGTGGGATTGCTGGATCACATGGTAGTTCTCTTCTAATTTTTGGAGGAGCCTCCATAGTTACTGTACCAATTCACCTTCCCTCCAAGAGTGTATAAGTGTTCTATTTCCTCTGCATCCTCACCTTTATTTTTTATCTTCTATTTTTGATAACAGCCATCCAAACAGATGTGAGATGATATTTCATTTTTGTTTTGCATTTCTCTGATGATTGGTGATGTTCAGCAATGTGTCAGCCATTTGCATGTCTTTGTTGGAAAAGAGTCAGATTCTTTGTTCCAGTTTTAAATTGGGTTATTTGATTTTTTTTTTTTTTTTTTGCTGAGTTGTATATGTTCCTTTTGTACTTTGACTATTAACCCTTTATTGCCTATGTGGTTTGCAAACATTTTCTCCCACTCTGTAGGATGCCTTTTCATTTTGTTGATGGTTTCCTTTGCTGTGACAGCATTAATTTCTTATAGTTTAAATCTTCTTCTCTCACCACATATCAGAGCTAATTTAGGAAGATGGCAGGAAACCTTGGGCTGTTGTTCATTCTGCTTTCTTCTGCCTCAGCATCTCCTACAAACCCTTAGGTATTGGATAGTTTGGAGAAGGCAGAAAAAATAAGAGTAATGAGATGAAATGGTTTGTCCTTACTTAGCGCTCTATAAAATTATCTCAATTATTAAACATCCTCTGTTATAAAATGTACCCAAACACCGACCTAGGACAAATCTGTGGAACCTTGTCCCCAGCACCAGTGAATTTCTTATCATTCCTGTTCCAGATAGTACAGCTTCAGCTATTTTCTCCCAGGTTGCCTTTGTCCCACAAGCAAGTTCTTTGATGCAAAATTTTAAGAATAACTTAAATTTATTTCTTCACTACCCATTTGACACAGAGGAAAATTTATGTTTTCTTTCTCTACCAAATTACAAAGTTTCTTGACAAATTGCTACCGAAATTTCTTAAAAATTTGTTGATAATTTACATAATTTTCTTCTCCCACCCACTGCTAAAATACAATCAATAAAGACTAGTAAGGTAATATTTTAATGCATATATTCAGCTTTAATTTTTAGCATTTCCTCAGCTTCACTTAATACCAGTAGTTTGCTTCTCCTTTTACATCCTTATATACCCAATTTCCTTACAGAGTAAATGTTAAAAGAAAGATATTTTTGTTAACCCTGCAGAAGTTCTCATATAAGCCACTGTATAAGTCACATATTTTCAAGAGAGAAAATTCTTATTGTTTCCTTAACTAAATAAAATTTTCCTTTAAAGATTCTAATTTTATATTTTACATAAGCTTGACATTAAATTGCTGGTTATTATTAACAAAGAATAGTCCATCTAATATACAAAAAGAAACTTAAGAAAATGTATTTTAGTAAATTTGTAAGTAAAAAAGAATTCTCTTGAAAACATAATATGTTAAAACAGAAAGATAGAGTATTATATCAATTATTCAGCTAAACTCAGTTGTCAGTCTTTCTCAAGGGAGTATATAGTTTCATGTTTAGAGAAAGTGTACTGTCTCAAGTCCATTAAAATTATAAATATGTCTTTAAGTTATTGTCCATTAAAAGAAAGTATCATGATATTTTCAAAATGATTGTGTTAAAAGTTAAAAAGTTTTAAAACAGTTGTTATTTAAACAAATATTGTGCTATTATGTTCAGTTCAGTTCAGTTCAGTCCCTCAGTACTGTCCAACTCTTTGCGACCCCATGAATTGCAGCACGCCAGGCCTCCCTGTCCATCACCAACTCCCTGAGTTCACTCAGACTCACGTCCATCGAGTCAGTAATCCCATCCAGCCATCTCATCCTCTGTCGTCCCATTCTCCTCTTGCCCCCAATCCCTACCAGCATCAGAGTCTTTTCCAATAAGTCAACTCTTCGCATGAGGCGGCCAAAGTACTGGAGTTACAGCTTTAGCATCATTCCTTCCAAAGAAAGCCCAGGGCTGATCTCCTTCAGAATGGACTTGTTGGATCTCCTTTCAGTCCAAGGAACTCTCAAGAGTCTTCTCCAATACCACAGTTCAAAAGCATCAATTCTTCCATGCTCATCTTTCTTCACCGTCCAACTCTCACATCCATACATGACCACTGGAAAAACCATAGTCTTGATTAGATGGACCTTTGTTGGCAAAGTAATGTCTCTGCTTTTGAATATGCTATCTAGGTTGGTCATAACTTTCCTTCCAAGGAGTAAGTGTCTTTTAATTTCATGTCTGCAGTCACCATCTGCAGTGATTTTGGAGCCCAAAACAATAAAGTCTGACACTGTTTCCACTGTTTTCCCATCTATTTCCCATGAAGTGATGGGACCAATTGCCATGATCTTCGTTTTCTGAATGTTGAGCTTTAAGCCAACTTTTTCACTCTCCACTTTCACTTTCTTCAAGAGGCTTTTTAGTTCCTCTTCACTTTCTGTTACCAAATGATTATTTGTAAATATTGTTTAAAAATTTTTAAAGTTTAATTAATTAGGGTAGAAGAAAGGAAAAAACAGCAAATTAGTTTTGCTGGATGAATGAATAGATAAGTGATAGATGAGTTAGATCTGTAGATAATTGATAGATTCAAATTTTCTGAGAAATTTAGCTAGACTTGAAAGCAACATAAAGGTATTTTCCATAAATGAATTATGACTGATAAATCAAAGAAAAGAAGACAAGCGAAAAGCAAAGGAGAAAAGGAAAGATATAAGCATTTGAATGCAGAGTTCCAAAGAATAGCAAGAAGAGATAAGAAAGCCTTCCTCAGCGATCAATGCAAAGAAATAGAAGAAAACAACAGAATGGGAAAGACTAGAGATCTCTTCAAGAAAATTAGAGATACCAAGGGGACATTTCATGTAAAGATGGGCTCAATAAAGGACAGAAATGGTATAGACCTAACAGAATCAGAAGATATTAAGAAGGTGTGGCAAGAATACACAGAACTGTACAAAAAAGATCTTCATGACCCAGATAATCACAATGGTGTGATCACTCATGTAGAGCCAGACATCCTGGAATATGAAGTCAAGTGGGCCTTAGAAAGCATCACTACAAACAAAGCTAGTGGAGGTGATTGGATTCCAGTTGAGCTATTTCAAATCCTGAAAGATGGTGCTGTGAAAGTGCTGCACTCAATATGCCAGCAAATTTGGAAAACTCATCAGTGGCCACAGGACTGGAAAAGGTCAGTTTTCATCCAAATCCCAAAGAAAGGCAGTGCCAAAGAGTGCTCAAACTACCACACAATTGCACTCATCTCACACGCTAGTAAAGTAATGCTCAAAATTCCCCAAGCCAGGCTTCAGCAATACCTGAACCGTGAATGTCCAGATGTTCAAGCTGGTTTTAGAAAAGGAAGAGGAACCAGAAATCAAATTGCCAACATCCGCTGGATCATCAATAAAGCAAGAGAGTTCCAGAAAAAACATCTATTTCTGTTTTATTGACTATGCCAAAGCCTTTGACTGTGTGGATCACAATAAACTGTGGAAAATTCTGAAAGATGGGAATACCAGACAACCTGACTTGCCTCTTGAGAAATCGGTATGCAGGTCAGGAAGCAACAGTTAGAACTGGACATGGAACAACAGACTGGTTCCAAATAGGAAAAGGAGTAGGTCAAGGCTGTATATTGTAACCCTGCTTATTTAACTTCTATGCAGAGTACATCATGAGAAACACTGGACTGGAAGAAACACAAGCTGGAATCAAGATTGCTGGGAGAAATATCAATAACCTCAGATATGCAGATGACACCACCCTTATGGCAGAAAATGAAGAGGAAATAAAAAGCCTCTTGATGAAAGTGAAAGTGGAGAGTGAAAAAGTTGGCTTAAAGCTCAATATTCAGAAAACGAAGATCATGGCATCCGGTCCCATCACTTCATGGGAAATAGATGGGGAAAAGTGGAAACAGTGTCAGACTTTATTTTCTGGGGCTCCAAAATCACTGCAGATGGTGACTGCAGCCATGAAATTAAAAGACACTTACTCCTTGGAAGGAAAGTTATGACCAACCTAGATAGCATATTCAAAAACAGAGACATTACTTTGCCAACAAATGTCCGTCTTGTCAATGCTATGGTTTTTCCTGTGGTCATGTATGGATGTGAGAGTTGGACTGTGAAGAAAGATGAGCACAGAAGAATTGATGCTTTTGAACTGTGGTGTTGGAGAAGACTCTTGAGAGTTCCTTGGACTGAAAGGAGATCCAACCAGTCCATTCTGGAGGAGATCAACCCTGGGATTTCTTTGGAGGGAATGATGCTGAAGCTGAAACTCCAATACTTTGGCCACCTCATGCGAAGAGTTGACTTATTGGAAAAGACTCTGATGCTGGGATGGATTGGGGGCAAGAGGAGAAGGGGACCACAGAGGATGAGATGGCTGGATGGCATCACTGACTCGATGGACTTGAGTCTGAGTGAACTCCAGGAGTTTGTCATGGACAGGGAGGCCTGGCGTGCTGCGATTTTTGGGATCGCAAAGAGTCGGACACAACCTAGCGACTGAACTGAACTGAACCTCTATTCAAATTTTCAATACAGCTGCTACTACTTTTCTCTAGATAGTAGCATTATTCACATTTGTTCTTGATTCTTCTTAGTGTTACTCATATCACATACTAAAGATTATATATTAAATAAAGCTATTAAAGTTTAAGTGATAAAATATAAGAAATAGATTTTATAGTTAAACATCTCGAGAAATTTCATATGTTTTCAAACTCTTCCAGAAAATGACATGGATTTAAGTAAGATTATATACTCAGTCGTGTTTGACTCTCTGGGACCCCATGGACTATAGCCTGCCGGGCTCCTCTGTCCATGGGAATTCTCCAGGCAAGAATACTGGAATGGGTTGCCATTTCCTCCTCCAGGGGATCTTTCCAACTCAGTGATTGAACCCAGGTCTCCTGCATTGCAGGAAGATTCTTTACCATCTGAGCCACCAGGGAAGCCCTATATAAATGTAAGACATATATAAATCAGCAAGACAAGCATTTTTTTTAACCCACTTTTTTGTCAGCAACTACTATTTTATTATTCAAGAGTAGATCATTGCAGATGAACCATCACATCAATGACAAGACTCTAAAACTTCACTATCAGAGCAAGGATGAAATATAGTATTCAATCCTGGAGGAGAAATAATTCAATAATTTATATAGTACTAAAAGTTTCTGTTATCAAATATATCATCAAATTATAAGTAGAGATGCAAGGCTATCCCTTGTACTTTACTTCAAATACTCATGAATATGACTTGCAGTCAACCTTTTAAATCTCTTTCTTAATACAATGTATTCTGTGCTCATGTACTCCATTGTGTCTGACTCTTTGTGACCCCATAGAATGTAGCCCACAAAGCTCCTCTTTCATGAAATTTCACAGATGAGAATACTGCAGTGGGTTGTGTTTCCTACTCCAGGGTATCTTCCCAACCCAGGGATCCAGCCTGTGTCTCCTGTGGCTTTTGCATTGCCGGCAGAACCTTTAACCCCTGAGCCATTGGGGAAGCCCCATATAATATTTTAAAATAAGTCAACTTAATAAAAATTACAAAAAAGTTTTTCTGATAAACTTTTGTTTTTAATGTACTATCTAAAAGTTTATCATCTTAACAAATCTACCTTCACCTTTCCATTCTTTAAAAAATTAGCACATCTTGTAACTTACTTTTACTATACAAATTTTGTCCTTTCTACTGGAGCTTACATTTGTTTATGATGATTACCTTGGTCTGTACTTTTCTCACATAATTGAAAAGAAAAAGGAGTTACATTTTTATCATGATATTCTTGGTGTATACTTCTTTAATATAACTGATGTCAAAATGTGTATCATGATGAAAAGTAGATGATATTGATAATTAACAGGGTTAATTTTCCTAGTGTACATAAAATTTTGTCAGTGTTAAAAATATTAAAGCTCTTACATTTATTTTTTGAGGTGTAAGTTAATAAACAGGCTATCAAAGGTCAGAGTTTTATTTGAAAAATAAAAAAGTCCATATGACTATCACTTATTTGATCACTGTCCCCAAAATTAAGCACAAAACGTTGAAAACTCATGATTCACATTTATAATCTGCAGTGTCAGAATTAGGACCAAATGTTCAATAAACACAAGACATTTAAGAAATCAGGATGAAATATTCAATAAATTCAAAAATAGAAATATAACAAGAATTTCCACAGGAAAAGAATACAGTTACATATATGAAAAAAATCAGTCTAGGTGATTTAATCTTTAGGACTCCCTACTCTGAGGTTTTGCAGCACATGCCTGATCCAAACACAGAATTAGAGTCCTAAAATTTCTATTGTGCTGACTGTTTGTAAGAAAGATGAATATCACACTGGCCTCAACAATGGATAGTAATGGTCTCTTTTGCCAAGTACATCCATATACAGCCCCGTTCTACACCGAATGGGCTTCCCTGGTGGCTCAGATAGTAAAAAAAATAATCCACTGGCAATGCAGGAGATGCAGGTTCAACCTCTGGGTCAGAAACATGCCCTGGTGAAGGGAATGGCAACCCACTCCAGTATTCTTGCCTGGGAAATCCCTTGGGGGTCACAAAGAGTCAGAATGACTGAGCAATTCAGTTCAGTTCAATTCAGTCACTCAGTCATGTCCGACTCTTTTTGACCCCATGGACTGCAGCATGTCAGGCTTCCCTGTCCATCACCAACTCCAGGAGCTTGCTCAAACTCACGTCCATCTAGTTGGTGATGCCACTGAACCATCTCATTCTCTGTTGTCCCCTTCTCTTCCTGACTTCAATCCTTCCCACCATTAGGGTCTTTTCTAATGAGTCAGTTCTTCATATCATGTGGCCAAAGTATTGATGCTTCAGCTTCAGTATCAGTCCTCATTGAAGCTGTCAAACCCTTTTCTGAATTAAAACTAGAATAAATATTTAAAGTTTAAAGACTGTCTTTCTTTTTTTAGATATAGTGAGATCATAATTTAATTAAAACATTTTAAAATGTGCATAAAAGCACATGAATTGTGTTACTTGTCTATAAATTTTCATTTTTGTCTTTAACTTTTAAAAATTGAAACATAGTTAATTTAAAATGTGTTAGTTGATTCATAAATATATATGTTTCAGATTCCTTTCCTGTATAGGTTATTACAAAATATTGATTGCAATTCCCTGTGCTATACAGTAAATCCTTGTGGTTTTATTTTATATATAGTAGAGTGTACATGGTAATCCCAAACTCCTAGTTTATCCCTCCTCCTCTTCCTCTTTTGATAATCATCAGTTCAGTCTGTTCAGTCACTCAGTCATGTCTGACTCTTTGCAACCCCAGGGACTGCAGCACGCCAGGCTCCCCTGTCCATCACCAACTCCCAGAGCTTGCTCAAACTCATGTACATTGAGTCCGTGATGCAATCCAACCATCTCATCCTCTGTTGTCCCCTTCTCCTCCCACCTTCAATCTTTCCCAAGATCAGGGTCTTTTCCAATGAGTCATTTCTTCGCATCAGGTGGCCAAAGTATTGAAGTTTCAGCTTCAGCATCAGTCCTTCCAATGAATATTCAGGACTGATTTCCTTTAGGATGGACTGGTTAGATCTCCTTGCAGTCCAAGGGACTCTCAAGAGTCTTCTTCAATACCACAGTTCAAAAACATCAATTCTTTGGCACTCAGCTTTCTTTATGGTCCAACTCTCACATCCATATATGACTACTGGAAAAACCATAGCATTGACTAGACAGATCTTTGTCAGCAAAGTAATGTCTCTGCTTTTTAATATGCTGTCTAGGTTGGTCATAGCTTTTCTTCTAAGGAGCAAGTGTTTTTTCTAATTTCATGGCTGCAGTCATCATCTGCAATGATTTTGGAACCCAAGAAAATAAAGTCTGGTCTTTCACTGTTTCCATTGCTTCCCCATCTATTTGCTATGTAGTGATGGAACTGGATGCCATGATCTTCATTTTTTGACTGTTGAGTTTTAAACCAGTTTTTTCACTATCTTTCACTTTAATCAAGAGACTTTTTATTTCCTTTTCACTTTCTGACATGATGGTGGTGTCATCTGCATATCTGAGCTTATTGATATTTCTCCAGCTTGTGCTTCATCCAGCCTGGCATTTTGCATGATATACTCTGCATGGAAGTTAAATAAGCAGGGTGACAATATACAGCCTTGGCATACTCCTTTCCCAATTTGGAACAAGTCCATTGTTTCATGTCCAGTTCAAATTGTTGCTTCTTGGCCTGCATACAGATTGCTCAGGAGGCAGATAAGGTGGTCTGGTGTTCTCATCTCTTTAAGAATTTTCCACAGTTTGTTGTGATCCACATACTCAATGGCTTTAGTGTAGCCAATGAAGCAGAAGTTGATGTTTTTTTGAAATTCTCTTGCATTTTCTATGATCCAGTGGATGTTGGCAATTTGGTCTCCATTTCCTCTGCCTTTTCTAAATCCTGCCTGAACATCTGGAAGTTCTCAGTTCTCTTACTATTGAAGCAGTACTGATCAATTAAGCACACCCACACTGAATGTAGAACTCACTTACATAACCAACACGATGTTGTAGAAATTATAGTGTGTTTCTTCCAGATTTACATCATAAAAGCCATTGCAACACTTGTTTTCTCTTGGGTCACTCTCTACTGCGAATATCAAAACTATGACTTGGACACCACAATAACTCAGTGGAAGGATCCATAAATCAAGGGACTGAGCCTTCTTTCAACAGGACCATGGATTTATCAGTCAGCTATGTTAGTGAGTTATCTTGAAATTGGATCCTCCAGATTCACTAAGCCTTGGGATGACAGCATCCCCAGCTTATATCTAAGCTACAAATTCATGAGTGAACCTGAGCCAGAACCAACCAACTATTGAAAGCCTCTTTCAAATACCTGATTGGAAAAATTATGTGATACATTGTTTAAACCGCTATGTTTTAAGGTAAATTTTACACAACATTAGATAGCTCATGTGCATAGATATCTCCTGTCTTACTCTCCCATGTGGTACACAATTTTATTTTCCATTCTCTATCATAAAATGAAGAAGAAAAGAGTTGGGGGAATCTTAGTGGGTGGACAGTTTGGTGAAGTGATGTACTAACTTCATTTCTGAAGCATTCTAGGCAAGGTATATACATTAAGGTCCATAATATATTTTACATGATGAGGAATAGATGTGTGTTGCACTTTATCAGTTCAAAGTGTGAGGGTGGTGGGAAAAAATAAGATTCTACTTTAGGTGAGGAAGACCACATGAGATGAATTCCTCTTAGACACAATAAATTGGTTACAAATTATTCTTTTCACCTATAATTTTAAGAAATGGCCTAATAGTCAAAGCCAGGACTACCACACACCTGTCTATTGTGAAACTATGGAGAAGACTGGATCCCTATTCATCAAAAAAGAAAGAAAATGCACCAGTGAAAGTTATGTAGATAACAGCATAAAGTTTCCCAGAAAATAGAAATATAAATGCTGAAAATGTTTGCTACAGAACAAAGATTATATATCTTATACACTTTCTCAATAACTCTAAATGTCAGAAGATAATTCAGTACTATTTACACAACTTTTGAAAAGTTATAGAGGGGCCAAGAATGTATATTCAGCCATACTGTCTTCTGTTTTGGAAGTCAGAAGAATACAGGTTTGTCTTTTGGACTCAGAAATCATTCAAGTCACTTTGTTGAAAGCAATACATAAAGAGATGTACACTTAGTGAAATGACTGTGAAAAAAAAAAACAATTGAAAAACTGTGACAGAAAAGATCAGAAAATAAGCATTATAATTACAGAAATAAAATTGAGTTTAAATTATCTTTACAAAAGAAGTAACAAAATTAATAGCACATGTTAAAAGAGGAAAGAGTTGAGTCGATTAATGAAATGTTTGTGTTGTATTGCCTCTATCAGAAGTTGCTTTCATATACTTAAACATATGAAACATGCTTTCAAAGTCAAATTTAGAGAAGAAAGTTACTAACACCTGTTGTTTGATTTTTTGTACCATTTTATTATTACATTATTGAACATTTAACATAATTTTTACTGATTCTTGCTTTTATTGCAGCTTTCTGTTTGAAATTGTCTCTATTCACCAAGACTGCACTTATGTACAGGAATGTAAGTCCTAAATATCAAACACTAAAATTAACTTAGATCATTGTGACTGTGGCCCAGATCATGAGCTCCTTACTGCAAAATTCAGACTTAAATTGAAGAAAGTAGGGAAAAGTAATAGGCCATTCAGATATGACCTAAATAAACTTCCTTATGATTATATAGTGGAGGTGACCAATAGATTCAAAGGATTAAATCCAGTAGACAGAGTGCCTGAAGAATTATGGACAGAGGTTCATAACACTGTACAGGATGCAGTGGATCAAAACCATCCTAATGAAAAGGAAATGTAAGGAGGCAAAATGGTTATCTGATGAGGCCTTACAAATAGCTGAGAAGGGAGAAAAGTGAAAGGCAAAGAAGAAAGGGTAAGATATACCTAACTGATTGCAGACTTGCAGAGAATAGCAAGGAGAGATAAGAAAGCCTTCCTCAGTGATCAATGCAAAGAAATAGAGGAAATCAATAAAATGGGAAAGACTATATATCTCTTCAAGAAAATTAGAGATACCGAGGGAACATTTCATGCAAAGATGGGTACAATAAAGGACAGAAAGTACAAGAGCCATGCAAAAAAGTCTTAATGACCCAGATAACCATGATGGTGTGGTTACTCACCTAGTGCCAGATATCCTGGAGTGCAAAGTCAAGTGAACCACAGGAAGCAGTACTACTAACAAAGCTAGTGGAGGTGATGAAATTCCAACTGAGCTATTTCAAATCCTAAAAGGCAATGTTGTTAAAGTGTTGCACTTGACATGCTGGCAAATTTGGAAAACTCAACAGTGGCCAAAGGACTGGAAAAGGTCAGTTTCCCTTCCAATCCAAAAGATGGGCAATGGCAAAGAATGTTCAAACTGTCACACGATTGCACTCATCTCACATGCTAGCAAAGTAATGCTGAAAATCCTTCAAGCTAGGCTTCAACTGTATACGAACTGAGAACTTCCAAATATAAAAGCTGGGTTTAGAAAAGGCAGAAGAGGTGGTCCAGTGGCTAAGTCTCCATGCTTACAATTAAAAGGGCCTTGGTTCCATCCCTGGTAAGGGAACTAGATCCCACATGCTGCAGCTAAGAATTTACAACAAAAGATCCACAGCTAAAAGATCCTGCATGCTACAACAAAGATTTCATGTGCTGCAACTAAGAAAAGGCAGAGGAACAGGCGATCAACTTGCCAACATTTTCTGGATCATAGAGAAAGCAAGGGGGTTCCAGAAAACCATCTGATTCTGCTTCATTGATTACAACAAAACTATGACTTTGTGGATCACAACAAACTGTGGAAAATTCTTAAAGAGATGGGAATACCAGACCACCTTATCTGCCTCCTGAGAAACCTGTATGCAGGTCAAGAAGCAACAGGCAGAACCAGATGTAGAACAATGGACTGGTTCCAAATAGGGAAAGGAGTACATCAAGGATATATACTGTCACCCTGCTTATTTAATGTTAATGCAGAGTACAGTATGTGAAATTCCAGATTGGATGAAATAGAAGCTGGAATCAAGATTTCTGGGACAAATATCAACAACCTGAAATAGGCAGATGATATCATCCTAATGGCAGAAAGTGAAAAGGAAATAGTCTCGATGAAAGTGAAAGAGGAGAGAGCAAAAACTGGCTTAAAACTCAATATTCAAAAAATGATGATCATGGCATCTGGTCCCATCATTTCATGGCAAATAAATGGGGAAACAGTGGAAACAGTGAGAGACTTTATTTTCTTGGGCTCCAAAATCATTGCAGATGGTGACAGTGGCCGTGAAATTAAAAAACACTTGCTTCTTGGAAGAAGATAAACATAGACAGCATATTAAAAAGTAGAGACATTACTTTGCTGAAAAAGGTCCATCTAGTTAAATCTATGGTTTTTCCAGGAACCATGTACGGATGTGGAGTTGGACCATAAAGAATGCTGAGTGCTGATGAATTTTGAACTGTGGTGTTGGAGAAGACTCTTGAAAGTCCTTTGGACAGCAACGAGATCAAACCAATCAATCCTAAAGGAAATGTGTCCTGAATATTTATTGGAGGAACTGATGCTGAGGCTGAGGCTACAGTACTTTGACCACCTGATGCGGAGAGCTGACTCATGATGCTGGGAAAGATTGAAGGCAGCAGGAGAAGGGAACAACAGAGGACAAGATGGTTGAATGGGATCATCAACTTGATGGACATAAGTTTGAGCAAGCTCCGGGAGATTGTGAAGAACAGGGAAGGAAGCCTGGCGTACTACAGTCCATGGGGTTGCAAAGATCAGACATGACTGTGTGACTGAACAACAATAATAACTTTGGGGGTTAGTAGGGTGATGTGGTAAGTGGAAATGCATTGACACACATCTTTTCATCCACCCAGCCAGTTTGTGTCTTTTGGTTGGTGCATTTAACCCATTTACATGTAAGGTAATTATTAATCATATGTATGATTCTATTACTATTTTCTTAATTACTTTGGATTTATTTTTTGTAGACCTTTTCCTTTTCTTGTTTCCTGCCTAGAGAAATTCCTTTAGCATTTGTTATAAAGCTGTTTTGCTGGTGTTGAATTCTCTTAACTTTTGCTTGTCTGTGAAACTTTTTATTTCTCCATCAAATCTGAACAAAAGTCTTGCTGGGCAGACTACTCTTGGTTGTAGGTTCTTTCTTTTCATCCCTTTAAATATATTGTGGCAAAAATGGGCATTTTAATTAAACAACAATGAGGAGATATACTATGAAGGACGTAATACCGTTTGGAAGGTTAGGCACTAAAAAGTCAGATAACGGTAAAAGCACTGTGCCACGATATTCTTTTCCAGATTGGCAACACTTTAGCATTATTCACTGGTGTGTTTCTAGCAGAGAACACACTCATGCTACACTACAGAAGTTAAATACTGTATGTATTTGTTGAGATTATTGGAAAATAATTTGAAAAGGGAAGACAAAACATGACATAGGAGAGGGTTAAAATAATTATTTTTATACCTCCTTCTTTTGCCATTTTAGTATTTTTTAGTATGTTGGAATATTTTGAAAATAAGCTTTGGAAAATTATAATTTATAAGAGTTTGAACAGACTTCATTTCCACTTAGAACTTTGCTATGGCACTCACAATTAAAATTCATTTCATGTTAAAAGTGTTTTCATAAAAAGCTTTTAATATAGTTGTATATATCAATCCCAAAGATAAGTTTGGAAAATCTTTATGACACATTTATAAGCAGTATGAATATAAGTAAGCACAATTTCAACCACAGAGACAGTCCCTCTATATGAGAAGTTAGTTTTAAAGAGGGAGCTTGTGCAATATTTTCTTCTATTTTCTATTCCTGAGTTTCTCTTCTCAATGATTTTACTTTACATTTCATTGCTCTAATGTTTCTGTGACTATGAAATTTCTAGTTTGGATGAGTTTATATACTCCATACTTGATGAAAATAAAGCTGAATACCAGTATTGAAACATCTGGGTAGAACATTGTTCTACCCAGAAAATAATGTTACCCAATTTATCAGTGTTTATAAAATCTAAGGCACTATTGTTAGCAGATAACAAGCTTTTAAAAATTACATATATATATATATATAATATATACTAAAATATATACTATTATATAATTTGTCATGTTTATTGTATATGCTATAATTTATATTTCATATAATATAATTTATATACAATTGTATATATAACAGGTTTCCCGGGTGGCTTAGATGGTAAAGAATCTGTCTGCAACACGGAAGACCTGGATTCAATCTCTGCATTGGGAAGATCCCCTGAAGGAGGGCATGGCAACCCACTCCAGTATTCTTGACTGGAGAATCCCCATGGACAGAGGACCCTGGCAGGCTACACTCCATGGGGTCACAAAGAGTCGGACATGACTGAGTAACTCAGCCCAGTGCATATATTTAATATCGGACCTCTGAATTCTTTGCAAGTCATCTAATTCAGATTTATCATGCTGTGGATATTAAAGGAGCCTAAGTAGATCAATGTGGTTATGACATATGTTTCAGTTTCTATTTCTAAGGAAAAGCAATACTTAAAATTATATAACAAAAACAATCAGGAAGAGTATATTGGGAGTTATTGATGAATTTATTTATAAGTTGATATACTAGTCAACTGAAACTTACACCTTTGGTGAGTTTTTCTATAACACCAGGTGTTTTTTATGTTTGTTTGTTTTGTTTTGTTTTACAGTAAGTCCAGGGCTTCCCTGGTGGCTCAGATGGCAAAGAATCTGCCTGAAATTCAGGAAACCCAGGTTAGATCTCTGGAGGAAGATCCCCTGAAGTAGGAAATGGCAACCCACTCCAGTATTTTTTGTTTGTTTCTGTGCAACTCCATTCTCTGAAATTCCACGGACAGAGGAGCCTGATGGGCCATGGTTCATGGGTCGTAAAGAGTCGGACATGACTGAGCAACTGACACTTTCACCATAACAAAATTTTAAGTGCTGTTATTTATAGTTATGGGCTTCCCTGGTGGCTCACACAGTAAAGAATCCACCTGCAATGTGGGAGACCTGGGTTCGATCCCTGGGTTGGGAAGATCCCCTGGAGGAGGGCATGGCAACCCACTCCAGTATTCTTGCCTGGAGAATCCCCATGGACAGAGAAGCCTGGCTGGCTACAGTCCATGGAGTCGCAAAGAGTTGGACATGACTGAGCGACTAAGCACACACATTTATAGTTACATATTGTTTATTAGAGACAGTGTTAAAAATTAGAAGCTTAAATACTACTAAACCAAGGAGGGGAAAAGATTAGATTTCTCCTTTCCATTAGGATTTAATAAGTTATAGCTATAGATAAACTACCACTGAAACAATTTAGATAAAATGAGTAAGCCTTCTGGTGATGAAGGAGCTAGTGGCATAGAATTAGGCAACTTACTTTATTTATTTATTTTTTTTTTAGGCAACTTACTTTAAAAATCTAGAACATTGGTCAATGTCTACAAAACAACTGCCTTTAGAAATTAGAGCAGTAAACAGTGTGGAACTGTGGTCTCTGGGAGAAAGAAAACAAATCAGATGACTCTAGTGATCATTCTAGCTTTTGGTTCATAGAAAAATTTTGAATCATAGAAAAGAGATGGGAACTCAAGCAGAGAATACAGCTCTCATTGAATTAAGAAGACAGAGAGCAAAGTGGTTAAAATATTTGTTGTGAAGTACTAGAGAGAATGGAGTTGCACAGAAACAAATAAAATAACAATAAGAAGGGAACTTCAAAAACCTGCTGTGTTCCCCTCAGTCTTGTCTTTATATTGATTTGCATATGGGGAAACAGTGGAAACAGTGTCAGACTTTATTTTTCTGGGCTCCAAAATCACTGCAGATGGTGACTGCAGGCATGAAATTAAAAGACGCTTACTCCTTGGAAGGAAAGTCATGACCAACCTAAATAGCATAGTCAAAAACAGACATTACTTTGCCAACAAAGGTCCGCCTAGTCAAGGCTATGGTTTTTCCTGTCGTCATGTATGGATATGAGAGTTGGACTATGAAGAAGGCTGAGCGCCGAAGAATTGATGCTTTTGAACTGCGGTGTTGGAGAATACTCTTGAGTATCCCTTGGACTGCAAGGAGATCCAACCAGTCCATTCTGAAGGAGATCAGCCCTGGGATTTCTTTGGAAGGAATGATGCTAAAGCTGAAACTCCAGTACTTTGGCCACCTCATGTGATGAGTAGACTCATTGGAAAAGACTCTGATGCTGGGAGGGATTGGGGGCAAGAGGAGAAGGGGACCACAGAGGATGAGATGGCTGGATGGCATCACCGAGTCGATGGATGTGAGTCTGAGTGAACTCCGGGAGTTGGTGATGGACAGGGAGGCCTGGCATGTTGCGATTCATGGGGTCACAAAGAGTTGGACACGACTGAGCGACTGATCTGATCTGATCTGATCGGTGATATTACATGAGTGAATAAAGATCAAATGCCAGGGGGCTATAGATTGAACAATTCTTGAAACATACACAAGGCTCAGAGATGTTTAAATTCCATCCAGACTGAGAGACCTTGATAAACCACTGAGTGATCCTTGGAAAACTTGATGAACCCCTGAGTCTTAGAAACTTAAAAAGAGCACACCTTAGTATTAAATATAAACTAGCACTGGCATACCCTAGACCCATGCTAATAAAGCATAAAGTCAATCTGAAATTATCAAAGGCATAAAATGATATCCAAATACTCTATAATGGAATCTAGTGTCCAACTGGACATCCAGGATCCAATAAAAAAATACCACACATGTAAAAAGCAATGTACAAAAGAGTTCAACATATTTAAAGGACATAGAGGGCAAAAAAAGCCTCACATTTTATTTTCATCATATCTTTTTAAACCCTAAGTGTAAATGCATTATGTGACTTTTACTTGATTCTGCTTCAAGTGAACAATAAACAAAAGTATGTAACGTACGTTGAGAAAAATTGAAATATAAATATTGATAGAGTATTGGTTACTATTAGCAACTAATATTAATTTTCTCAGATATGATAATGGCATTATCATTATGTAATAATTTAATATTTTATAGGAATTGCACATGAATAAATTAATGATTAGATATCACAAAGTATAATAAAAAGCACAAAGAAAAAATAACATTTGTTGAATACAGAGAATGGAAACTGATATTTATAGTACTGTATATGATGTTATATATTGATATTCAAAGTACTTTTAATTTTTAAAAGAAATACTTAAATGTTTAATTAAAAATTGAAAAATAAAATAAATAAAAATAAAATGAACAGGAATAAATAAGAAATAAAATTAAAATATGTGCTATTATAATTTGTTCTTTATAGAGGATGCAGAGGAAGTTTTCACATAGAGGTACATGATGGGCTGAGCCTTTTCAGGGAAAATGCCATTCTAGAGTAAAATTTGGCAACAATACACCCTTCATTGCCTGCACTCTGTGCTCTTTTAATTTTCCTCCTACTTTCTGAAATGTGACATGCTCTTTCCCATTCAGGGATATTGAATTTTGTCATATATTTTCTGGGACATCTCCTCTCCTCTGCTTCCACTTCTAAATCTACCTGATCAGCTAAGTCTTACATTTCTTGCTGGTTAATTTCTTCTATTTTAAAAGACAGTTCAAGTGGTTCTTCCTTAATCTTCTCAAATTCACACATGCTAGGTGAGGATATCTTGTCAGATGCTCTTGTCACATCCCTCTCCCTTCAGGTTATTACTGAAGTTTTGATACACATTTTAATGTTTTCTTAAGTGTTCAAAACTGATCTCATACTAAGATGTAAGCTCCAAAGGGGTGTTGCCAGAGAATAGAATTGTCACTTATGCATCATAGCTACTCAAAATATATTTAAAAGATGAGTACAAGGAAAACCACATTAAGATTATAAAATGTGATTTCGAAAGAAATGATAATTTTGCATTCCTCATGTCTCAGATTATACAACTGATAAATATGCCTTCAACTGTAAACTTTATACTCCAAAATATTTGCTAACAATTCAACAGCTCACCTTTCCTTTTGTGGAGTCATTGAGAATTATAACACCATGGAGTCTGGGATAGAAAAATGATCAATTGTAAATCCCCAAATGAGGCAAACATCCAATACAGGATTGTTCCAACTGGTAAAATTCTGATGTGTTTGTTTATCTTCTTAATACCTTTAAACATACAGTGTGAAGGTCTGTTGATTGTATTGATTATAGAGCATCCTGTGGAGTTTTGTGTTACTCCCTACCAAATAATAGGCTCACCTTGAAAATGTGAGGGTCAAGACATGGTAAAGGTTAAAACTTCTTGACTGACAAGCATTTATTTATTTATGAGATTAAGTTTCCACTAAGTCATTGTCACTTATTTTCTTCTGCCAAATGCTATAAAATTGTCCAAAAACCATAGTAATTGGATCAAAATAAGTAACAGAAATAAATCAAACCAAATCATAAGAGAACTGCAAAGATAATCAGATATCTTTTGAAGGAATACTGCATCTTATATTTATTTAATATGATATTAAATATATTTTCTCCTAAGATATTCACATTTTTTAAAATCCAAAATACAATTATTAAATGCTTTTGCACAGTGATATAAAATTACATAAAATCTTTGAAAAGTTGATCATATCATTTTTTTTTCCCCTCAGAAAAATTCTGGAATCTGACTGTGAGGTCACCTGAGACATCATTTAGAAGATTCAAAAAGGTTTTTCCTAAGGCCTATTTTAAAAAACCTAACTGTATATCTCTTTTATTTATTTATGTCCTAAAGTTGAAATTTAAGAATATGTAAATAAATAAAACATAGTAGTGAATTACAGAATCTGATTTCAATTAGAGATACATATAAGGCTGGAAGAGTTTTTTTGTGCGGTTTTTTTTGGGGGGGTGTGAGGGTTTGGCTTCTTTGTTTTAGTGTCTATTTTTGTTTTTTAAGATTTAGTAAAAATGGCTGCCCATTCTAATTGTGACTCCATATAGAATAATGCATTCATATGGCTGGATTTCTGTGCTCTGAGCAGGCAGGATTATCGCTAACTTCCAAAGCAAATTATACATCTATATTAACTTCATGGTTCTCATTCTGGTGAACATATGTTTATATGATTATAGAAGTAGGAAATGTATAATAATGTACAGATTCATATTGTATTCCAAAGGGGCTGATTAAAGTAGTTATTTTAAAAATCCATAAACAATTTAATAATAAATATTTTCATAAGTCAGTTTCAGAACTCATCATACCTATTGAAAGGAATAAAGCAAATTAATTTCAACATTAGCCAAAGTAATTGACCTTCAAACAAAGGCACCTAAGTGTTCAGAGAGCAATAAAATAGAAAATCAAGAAAATAAAAAAAAACTATACTCACTCATACAATATGGCAGAATAGTCTTTTTCATTCTCTCCAAATTTAAAAAGGTTGACTTTAAATTTGAAGACTTAACTACTAAAGTACTTATGCTGACCAAATTACACATGAATGGTCTGTCATACTTTAATGCAGTAACAACTTCAACATAATATCTTCACTTTATGTGATTCATCTTCATTTCTACATAAATGCACAATAAACAATGTGACCCCTTTGTATTCATGCATTCAATCATTCATTCAATCTTTTATTCATTCTTTCATAGCAAATCTCCTGAAAGCAACCATTGTGGCTAATATAAATTTGAAGTTTTAATTTAATTCAATCTGGACAAGGATTTACATTTCAGAAAGTAAATTTTTTCTAGTGAAAGGCAATAATCAGTTCAGTTCAGTTCAGTTCATTCGCTCACGCATCTGACTCTGTGACCCTGTGGACCACAGCACACCAGGCCTCCCTGTCCATCACCAACTCCTGGAGTTTACTCAAACTCATGTCCATTGAGTCAGTGATGCCATCCAACCATCTCATCCTCTGTCGTCTCCTTCTCCTCCTGCCCTCAATCTTTCCCAGCATCAGCGTCTTTTCAAATGGGTCAGTTCTTCGCATCAGGTGGCCAAAGTATTGGAGTCTCAGCTTCAACATCAGTCCAAGGCAGTATGCTGATCCTCATATACAAATTTCCCCACTGAATTGTAGATAGGCTATTTCCCTACATGCTTGAAAAACAGGAAACTATCAGATTCCTAGATGATGAATTAAGCTTATGAAAATCTATTTTTAGCCAAAAGCCCATGAAAAGAATTATTAATAAAATACATAAAGAAATAACAATGTTCATATATTTTGAATTTGTTGCTCGGCCATGAGAAGCATAGTGATAAACAGCTTGAACTTAATAATCAGACAAAGCCAAATTTGAATAAAAGCTCTACTGCTTAATAGCCATGTCATCTTACACAGAACCCTTCACTTTTCTAACCCAGATTTCCCAAATTATAAATAGAATTTTAACTACTTTTCTCACTGGACTGTTCCAAGACTTCAAATTTGTTATGAAAGCAAAGATAAAATAAAAGTGAGTGCCTGAAACATACTAATTAATATCTCCATAATAGATTATGATAAGGATATTGCTGCTAATGACAAGTAAGCAATCAGAAATTCTGGGAAAATTAAGAAAATATAAACAGTGAGGAAGAGATATAAATCGAAAGAAACACAAGGGGGAAAGAAATCCTGGAAATTGAATAGAATAATTAATTGTTCACCTAGAACCCAGGACAGCTCCTAATCTGAGAGAAGCAGAAACTTCTGCTGGAATCTTTATTTTGCCTTCAATTTTGAAAGTTAGTTTTTGTGAATATAAGATTCTTAGTTGTTAGTTCTTTTTTATCTTTCTTCACTTTCTCAAAATTTAGACTTAAATCGGTTAGTAAGTCTAACAGCTAAAAATTGCTTATCTAAATTAACAGATTGAATAAATAACATATTTAAATAAAAGAAAATATTCTTATGGCAATAGATTTCCTCAAATATGTTTTAAATGACTATAATAACATTGTAAAATTTAAGCTAACAAGGACTAATAAACAATGTTGGGTCCAGAAAACAGTGTCATTCAAAATTTTTATTTATTTATTTTTTTAATTTTTTATTTTTTTTAATTTTATTTTATTTTTAAACTTTACAATATTGTATTAGTTTTACCAAATATTGAAATGAATCCGCCACAGGTATACATGTGTTCCCCATTCTGAACCCTCCTCCCTCCTCCCTCCCCATTCCATCCCTCTGGGTCGTCCCAGTGCACTAGCCCCAAGCATCCAGTATCGTGCATCGAACCTGGACTGGCAACTCGTTTCATACATGATATTTTACATGTTTCAATGCCATTCTCCCAAATCTTCCCACCCTCTCCCTCTCCCACAGAGTCCATAAGACTGATCTATACATCAGGTTGAAGCTGAAAGATCAGAGGAGATTTTAAAATAGAAAATTAAAACACTAGGAGGACTGTACACTAGAATGTATAGTTCATGGGGTCGCAGCATCTGACAGGACTGAGGAACTCTCACTTTCACTTTTAGGTAGAGTAAGCATTTGAAGAAAGTAATTATCTGTCATACATTGTAAAACTACGTTGTGAAACTTAGAGAAAAGGAGATAATGGTAACACTCATAGCTAAGATTCATTGTTCCCAATAGCTAGGGAATGAATTAAGTATTTTGGCTTATAATATCATTTATTCAGGAAAAATGCTTGGATCAGTGACTTTCACAAACTCTACTTTGTAAGTGAAGATACTGAGCCATGTAAAGTTCAAGTAACTTGCACAAAACCAGTAAGTAACTGTTGCAGCAACCATTACATTCAACACGTTATATACTCTCTCTCTCTCTCTCTCTCTCTCTCTCTCACACACACACAATAACATGCACACAAATTTTAACAGAAAAGCTATGATTGGAAAATACAGACCTGACAAAAGCATACTTATCAATTTTCATGAAAATAAGATTAACTAGAACCAGAAAATGCCTTCAGTTCAGTTCAGTTCAGTCGCTCAGTTGCGTCCGACTCTTTACGACCCCATGAATCGCGGCACGCCAGGCCTCCCTGTCCATCACCATCTCCCAGAATTCACTCAAACTCACATCCATTGAGTCGGTGATGTCATCCAGCCATCTCATCCTCTGTCGTCCCCTCCTCCTCCTGCCCCAATCCCTCCCAGCATCAGAGTCTTTTCCAATCTGTCAACTCTTCGCATGAGGAAAATGCCTTAGGTACTTATAACTCTCTCAGATTTTCACCTTTTGAATGTTGTGACTTTATGGTCCACAATCTTAAGAAAATTCAAGTGATAAAAATCAGGATATATTATCCCTCTGTTTACCTTCTTATCTATCTATCTGTCTTATCTATCTATCTATGTTTCTATCTGTTTCCAAGTAAGAAGTAAAGATCCTGCATGCCCACAGTGCAAATAAACCCATGCACCACAGCTATAGAGCCTCTGGTCTAGCACCCTGGACTCACAAATACTGAATCCCCGTGCCACAACTACTGAAGCCTGCACCCCCTGGAGCCTCTGCTCCACAACAAGAGAAGCCACCACAATGAGAAGCCTGAGCACCATAAGTAAGAGAGTAGGCCCAGCTCGCCACAACTAGAAAATAAACCTGTGCAGCAAAGATTCATAGAGTCAAAATTAAATTAATTAATAAAATTGTTTTTAAAAAGAGAATTGTTCACTGCAGTGTCTCAAATACAAGTAAAAATATGTTGAGAGTCAAAGGGTACCTCAACATAGTCAATCAATTTTTGCTAAAGCTGTCAAAATAGGACAAGTAAATGTGACTTTTTATGTGAGGTTGTTGTGAGTTTGACATTTTAATGTGAAATTATGTTTACTGACATTTCCCAGAGAAGAGAAACAGATACTGAAGAGTCATAATTTTGAATCACTGATTATATGGTATATATTTTCTCACATGATTGATAGAGTGTTCATTCGCTACAAAGTTAATATCAAAGAATATAGAGAAATTTATAAAATTTTTGTTTGGTTGTTTTTAATTAAAACATTTTTTGTTGGTTCTTAAGAAAAAGCTTACCTAAAACATTTCTGCTTATAGAAAACATATGGTAAGTTATACTGTTTTATTTGCTTTTTGCTTTTCTTGTGTTTATTTATGGAGTTACATTTTTCTTACAAAGGTCTAAGGATGAAAATTGGTCAATAAAGTGTGAGTTTAGAAACAAAGGATGATACAATGAAAATCCTGCATTTCTTGAAAATAAGACCTAAACACTATGCTTTAATTTGTATATGTTTACCAATGTGTGATGGTTATCTATTTTTGCAAAAGATACTGCAAAAATAAGCTCAAGAGCATTTAATAGAAATTAATAAAAGTCAACTTTATAGAATTAAAAAAATTATTTAAAGGGAAAAATGAGTAAATTTGAAAAACAATTATTAATCCTAAAAAATATATATCATAAATGATATACTACACTTGCAACATTATTTACAATATTTTATTATTTACCAAAATGTGTAAGCAATGTTATATGTTAAGGGACAAAGACTAATAGTGTATAGTCTCCATCCATAAGGAAACATCCGATTTTATGTCTCCTGAATTTGTTGTTGCTATGTAGGCAATTCTTTTCCTCTTCTCATTTTAGAACAAACTCAACACAAATTGGAGGTTAAGTTAGGATCAGAAGCAAGCCAAGTAGTTTGAAATCCAAGCAGTCCCTTGGCTCTCTGTGTTTCTTCTCAAAGCTGGAAGTTTGCTGGAGAGTTCAGCTAAGTTAGTAAGAACTTAGAATGTTAGAGACTAGATATCTCTTCAAGAAAATTGGAGATATCAAGGAAACATTTCATGCAAGGATGGGCACAATAAACGACAGAAATAGTAAGAACTTAACAGAAGCAGAAGATATTAAGAAGAGGTGGCAAGAATAACCAGAAGAACTATACAAATGACCCAGATAACCACAATGGTGTGGTTACTCACCTAGAGCCAGACATTCTGGAGTGTGAAGTCAAGTTGGCCTTAGGAAGCATTACTGTGAACAAAGGTAGTGGAGTTGATGGAATTCCAGCTGAGTTATTTCAAATCCTAAAAGATGATGCTCTTAAAGTGCTGCAATCAATATGTCAGCAGATCTGGAAAACTCAGCAATGGCCACAGGACTGGAAAAGTTCAGTATTCATTCCAGTCCCAAAGAAGGGTAATGCCAAAGAATGTTCAAACAACTGCACAATTGGGCTCGTTTCACATTCTAGCAAGGTAATGCTCAAAATCCTTTAAATTAGACTTCAGCAATATGTGTACCAAGAACTTGCAGATATACAAGCTGGATTTAGAAAAGACAAAGAAACCAGAGATCAAATTGCCAACATTCATTGGATCATAGAGGAACCAAGGGAATTCCAGGAAAACATTGACTTCTGCTTCAAAAGCTTTAGTAAGCCTTTGACTCTATGGTCACAATAAACTAAACTGTGGAAAATTCTTAAAGAGATAATACCAGACCACCTTACCTGCCTCCTAAGAAACCTGTATATAGATCAAGAAGCAACAGTTAGAACTGGACATGGAACAACAGACTCTTTCCAAATTGGGAAAGGAGTATGGCAAGGCTGAATGTTGTCACACTCCTTATTTCACCTCTATGCAGAGTACATTATGTGAAATGCTGGGCTGGATGAAGCACAAGCTGGAATCAAGATTGCTGGAAGAAATATCAACAACCTCAATATGCAGATGATATCATTCTAATAGCAAAAAGTGAAGAGGAACTAAAGAGCCTTTTGATGAAGGTGAAAGAGGAGAGTAAAAAAGCTGGCTTAAAACTCAACATTCAAAAAACGAAGATCATAGCATCTGGTCCCCCTACTTAGTGGCAAATAGATGGGGAAAAAGTGGAAACAGTGACAGATTTTTATTTTCCTGGGCTCCAAAACCACTGTGGATGGTGACTGCAGCCACGAAATTAAAAGACACTTGCTTCTTGGAAGGAAAGCTATGACAAACCAGTGTATGAAAAAATAGGGACATCACTTTGCTGACAAAAAAATACATAAAGCCAAAGCTATAGTTTTTCCAGTAGTCATGTATGGATGTGAGAGTTGGACCATAAAGAAAGTTGAGTGCCGAAGAATTGATGCTTTTGAATTGTGGTTCTGTTGGAGACTTTTTAAGAGTACTTGGACAGCGAGTAGATTAAATCAGTCCATCCTAAAGGAAATCAACCCTGAATATTCTTTGGAAGGACTGATGCTGAAGCTGAATCTCCAATACTTTGGCCATCTGATTCTAAGAGCCAACTCATTGGAGAGGGCCTGATGCTGGGGAAGATTGAGGGAAAGCAGAGAAGCGGGCAACAAAGGGTGAGATGGTTGAATGGTGTTATTGACTCATTGGACATGAGTTTGAGCAAACTCTGGGAGATAGTGACAGACAGGGAAGTCTGGCATACTGCAGCCCATGGAGTCACAAAGAGTCGGACACAAGTTAGCTACTGAACAACAAGAACTCAGCATTTTCAACAATGTGCTGATACGAAAGGAAGTATTAAAATAAACAACAAACCTGAAAATCAGATTTATATTAAAAGAAATCTTAAATTAGTGGAATAAAGCACTTCTTGCCATTGGGAAGATATGAGGGTTTTTATTATTATTATTTTATACTAATTAGCCTATATATCTTAGCATACATTTGTGCCCAATAGCCTGCTAGTAATAAAACAGCAGATAATAATAACATTTGCTATAATATTTTTAATTTCCAACACCTACCTTTTTGGCACTTTTGCAAATTACATTTCATTCTTTATGCTTAATTGTTTCAGTTATCTATAGGTCAGAAACTTTTGTTGAATGAAACACAGGATTCAATTAGAATGGAATACAAACTCTCTGCTCTTTTCCAAATTTCCCACTGCTTCTTAACCTAAGTCTGGTTCTTATCTATGCCTCTTTGACACACACTTTATTCCTTTGTTCTTTGGTTATCTCTAGGAATTTTCTTTGTAGAGAGAGGCAAAACAATAAATAGTGTGACATTTTAGTCCTACCATACCTATATGTCCCACTAATTATTTCCAGATTATTGATAACACTTATAGTGCCTAGGGACCTTAATTCTTTAGATAAAGGGAAAATAGCTACTCTGCATTAGATAGGCTTACACTGAAGTTTCAGCAGCTTAGCAAACAAAAGATAATTGCTCACTTACAGTATATGTCCTACATATCTAAATAATGGCATGTGTGTCTGAGTGAGGCAGTGTGCCTCAACTTCACAAAGCCTGATGAAAGTATCAACTGTATAGCTGCGTTGCCAGTACCCCTGACCTACTTGGTTGCCATGGAGGAGAGAAAACATGGGGAAGAGTCTGTGATTTTTCCCTAGTCCAGAAATGCTAACTGTGATATTCTCTCGTATTGCATTGATCAGGGTAGTTCTTTGGACCATTCTCATATGCAAGTGGCTAGAAAAGTATAGTCTTTCTTGTGACAAAAAGAGAATAAGAAATGGGTTCTGGTAGACATGAGTCATCTACTAGATTATCCTCTCAAAAAGGTTAGTGGCTCCTGAGACAGGAAGACTTCAGGTAGACAGTTTGTTGTTGTTCAGTAACTCAGTCATGTCCAACTCTTTGCTACCCCATGGACCGCAGCATGCAGGCTTCCTTGTCCTTAACCATATCCTGGAGTTTGCTCACATTCATGTCCATTGAATCAGTGATATTATCCAGCCATCTCATTCTCTGTCGCCCTCTTCTCCTCATGCTCTCAGTCTTCCCCAGCGTCAGGGTCTTTGGTACAAGGTGCAAAAGTTTTTTGATTGATGTGAAGAGGGCCAACCTAAGAAATTATATAAACCTGGCACTGTATAAGATTGCCTCCTGCCAGGCAGAAAACAATCTCTCATCCCTATGCAGAAGATTGAATGGAAAATAATGATGCAATTTACCACTTTTAAGGATAAACAGAGAGACCTAGAAGATGGAAAGGCTCTTAAAAAAAAACTGTTTGGTGGTATAATATTTTAGAATGGTTCATGGCTTTAATAATTGTTTCTCATTGTGCCTGAGAAAATCAGAGGAGTTCAAGAAGAGAAAACAAAGGCAGCAGCCAGAGTCAGCAGTGACAGGCTCCCCACTGAGTGCCATGAGCTTCATTATCTCCTGTCATACCAACTCCTCAATCAAAAAGAAATAGTTCTCCAGAAGCAGGAGATGGAGGGAAAATAAAACACATGCAAATTGCCCAAATTATAGCACAAATTACTACTAAAGATACAGTTAAAGAATAATAGAGAAAAGCAGTCATTTTCCTCCCATTCATTTCTTAAATTCTAGCAAATGCTATATCCATTTACTCTGTTACATGAGATAGAAAGTGTTCACTAATCAGATGACTTTTTTATTTATAATGATGTTTCAAAATATTTCTGCCAGTATTATAAACAGAAGTTTATGGTATCAATCTGCACTCTGTGCAGAACGGAGTCATTGTTTTCCTATAGCTACTAGTAAAAAATTTGCTGATAAATGTTTTAACTTTAGAGTATATATTTATAAATACATGTTTCAATGGGAAAAACTTGACAAATGCTTTACTATTCCCCATATAAATACCTTTTATCTGATAATTAACATTTTTGATCAGTTTTATATGTGCCTACCTGAATCTTGACCAAGATAGTTGAGAAAACACCAGTTTTATATTTATCAAAGATGTCCATCAGCAATTAAGTAAAAAACTTAAAAAAAATTTAGAGACCTTAGGTAGCACAGAAATATTTCTTAATTTTTATGTAGTTTATTTACAAATCCTCTCCACTTTTTGAATCTTGAGAAGAATTGAGAATTTGTATTTTTTTCATTTGATTTTTCATTTATATTAATATTCTTTAAGTGTATGATCTATACACTAAAGCTAACTTCTCTGCACTGATGAGTGTACGCTGAATGACCCAACTTCCCACAATGAAAAGAATGAGAATGCTTACTAAAGTACATATGTGTGTGTGTGTGTATAAAATATACATGCATATTCAAATCCTCCTATGTAATTTATTTCCTTTTATAGTATCCATAATTGATCCAAGTACTACTAACAATCACTGATTTTAGTTTCTATGTTTTTTCATTGCATCATTGCCTTCAAATAGTGAAAATATAAGACTAAAAACTTCTGTTCTATAAATCAAAATGGAAACCTCAAGTAACAAATATAATATCAGGAAGGCAGAGTGATCAGGAAAAAAAATCATTTTTAACTGATCCAAACAATTTCAATTTCATTAATGTGTATCAATTTAATATCTTAACAAGATTTTAGGTTTGCTTCAGGTTTTATATTGTAGACCTCAGGCTGATGCATGAATTTCACTTCCAGTCAACTCCTGATAATCATCCTACACAAAAATCTATGTAGGTACACATTCATAAGAATGGTCTGTTATTTGTAAATTTCAAAATTTTCCAAAAATATTCTAAATAGGCCTTTACTGAATACTCTGATTCCATAAGAATAATCTTGAGATATGGGAACAAAGATTACTGTGTGGTAGGTTTAACATCATTTTAGAAGCCTCTGTGTCTCTAATAAAGTAAAATGCTTTGTATATAAACCAGATGGCTAATGTGAGTGGGGTTTTATAAAGATTTAAGGCATTATAGTGGAGAAGGTAATGGCACCCCACTCCAGTACTCTTGCCTGGAAAAGCCCATGGACGGAGGAGCCTGGTAGGCTGCAGTCCATGGCATCTGGAAGAGTCAGACACGACTGAGTGACTTCACTTTCACTTTTCACTTTCATGCATTGGAGAAGGAAATGGCAACCCACTCCAGTATTCTTGCCTAGAGAGTCCCAGGGATGGGGGAGCCTGGTGGGCTGCTGTCTATGGGTTGCACGAAGTCAGACATGACTGAAGCGACTTAGCAGCAGACTTAGCAGCAAGGCATTACAGAAAATTGAAGTAATTGAATAGATCTGAAAGTTTTCTTTATTCAAATTCAAGTAGCTTTATTTTCTTTCTTCTTTTGTTTTGAAGTATAGATGATTTACAATACATATTAGTTTCAGGCATATAGCCTGAATAGTGATTCAGTATTTTTACAAATTATACTCCATTAAAATTTATTACAAAATAATGACTATAATTCCCTATGCTATACATATATTTGTTGCTTATCTCTTTTACGCATAGTGGTTTGTATTTCTTAATCCCATACTCTTTCCCTCTCCCCACTGATAATCACTAGTTGGTTTTCCATTTTTCTGTATACATTGTTTGTTTTAATTTTTAGGTTCCAAACATAAGTAATAGCACATAGAATTTGTCTTTCTCTAAGTTGTTTCACTAGCATAATATTCAATAGGTCCATTCAAATCATTGAAAATGACATAATTTCAATCTTTTTTATGGCTAATATTCCATTGCATATGTTTACAATATCCTTTTTATCCACTCATCTGTCAAATAACATTTAGGTTGCTTCCATATCTTGGCAACTGTAAATAGTGTTGCTATGAACTTGGGGTACATATATCTTTTTAAATTAATGTTTTCATTTTTTTCAATATATATACCAAGGAATTATATGCTAGTTCTGTTTTTACTTTTTTTGAGGAACTGTCATACTCATTTTCATAGAAGCTGCATCAAGTTACATTCCCACCAAGAGTATGCAAATGTTCTGTTTTCTCCACATCCTTTCCAAAATTTATTTGTAGACACTTTGAAGTTTGCCATTCCAACAAGTGTGAGGTGATGTCTCATGACTTTGATTTGCATTTCTCTAATAATTAGTGAAGTTGAGCATCTTTCATGTGCCTATTAGCCATCCATATATCTTCCTTGCATAATTACCTATCTAGAGCTTCTACCCATTTTTTGCTTGGATTATTTTTCGTTTGTTTGTTTGATATTGTGTTGCATTAGTCATTTGTTTATTTTGGATATTAACCCCTTGTAAATCATATCATTTGCAAACATTTTCTTCCATTCCATAGGTTGCCTTATTGTTTTGTCAGTGGTTTCCTTTGCTATGCAAAATATAAAGTTTAGTTCAGGTATCATTTGTTTATTTTTACTTTTATTTCTTTTGTAAGAGATTCCCACCCCCCCAAAAAAAAAAATTGCTGATTTATAAAGTCAAAGAATATTCTGTCTTCTTTAGGAGTCTCTTCTGGGAATTTTATGGTTTTGAATCCAATTTGAGTTTATTTATGTGTATTGTGTGACGAAATGTTCTAATCTCACTGTTTTACATGTAGCGGTCCAGTTTTCCCAAGCCCTCTTTTTGAAGACACTCTCTTTTCTCCACTGTATATTCTTGCCTCCTTGTCGTAGATTAATTGACCATGGGTACGTGAGTTTCCCTGGAGTAGGAAATAGCAACCCACTCCAGTATTCTTGCCTGGAAACTTCCATGGCCAGAGGAGCCTGGTGGGCTATAGTTCATGAAATCGAAAACACGACTGAAGGATTAAGCACACACATATGGGTTTATTTCTGAGTTCTGTATTGTGTTTCATTGGTCTATGTGTCTATTTTTCATTTTCCCCATGCTATACTGTTTTGATTAGCTTTGAAGTATAGTCTGAAGTCTGGGAAAATGATGTCTCCAGCTTTGTTCTTTTTTTCTGGAGATTGCTTTGGCAATTCAATGTCTTTTGTGGTTCCATATGAACTTTAGGATTCAAGAAACTTTTCTGTAACATAGATAAAAATAAAGGCAATATTGTTGATAACTTATTCAAGCCTCACTTCTCCTACCTATAAGTAGGTGCCTTTGTTACTCTCCTTTTTCAGATGAGAAGAAGGAATAGAGAGATAAAGTAAATTACTGAAGGTTATACACCCAGCAGTTCAGAGCTGTGATTTAATCTCAGGTAGGGTTTCCCCTGGTGACTCAGATGGTAAAGAATCCTCCTGCAGGGCAGGAGGCCTGGGTTTGATTCCTGGGTTGGGAAGATCCCCTGGAGAAGGAAATGACAACCCACTCCAGTATTCTTGCCTGGAGAATTCTATGGGCAAAGGAGCCTGATGGGTTACAGGCCACAGGGTCACACAGAGTCAGACATGACTGAGCAGCTAACACATACAGTCCAGTAATCCAGAGCTGTGATTTAATCTCAGGTAGTCTAGCTCTAGAGTCTTTACCCCTAATCAATATTAGAAAACATCAGTTTTTATTCACAATCTAATTTTACTCTGATTTTATTCATTTTGTTTTTCTTATCTATGGGACTATGGGACTTTGGGTTAAGGTAACTTATGTTTTAATATTTATGATTACACAAAAAATAAACAAAAACATTTCTAGGACATGGATTTCAATTTTGAAATATGATACAAGGCAGAATATTTAATCTGCTTGCATACATCAAAGGATTTGTTTTTGTTTTTTATGTTGCAGCTGAATTGTTTTTCTCCTAGTAATACTAGAATGAGAAATGGGTAAACACACTGTGACCAGGAGGTGTTAATGGTATCTATGCTGCTGCTAAGTCACTTCAGTCGTGTCCGACTCTCTGCGACCCCATAGATGGCAGCCCACCAAGCTCTGCCATCCCTGGGATTCTCCAGGCAAGAACACTGGAGTGGGTTGCCATTTCCTTCTCCAATGCATGAAAGTGAAAAGTAAAAGTGAAGTCTCTCAGTCGTGTCTGACTCTTCGCGACCCCATGGACTGCCTACCAGGCTCCTCTGTCCATGGGATTTTCCAGGCAAAAGTACTGGAGTGGGTTGCCATTGCCTTCTCCAATGGTATCTATAGTTATAGACTATAAGTCTTTCCCAACTTATTTTTCTTTCAGTTTGTTGCTATGTAGCTTGTTCTCTCCTGTTTCATCCTGGCCCTTGTCTATCTTCACATAATTCAATTACTTAACTCATCTCATTTGATAACTGATACAGTTCTGCAAGTATCACAGACTGAGAAGCTGAATATTTTTTTAACAAAACTAAAACTTCTATCTCCTCTGAAACTAAATATTAGAAAACAGTGTGACAGGGTAAAAAAATAATTAAACACCAGTATATTCTCATAACCATATTTATAACTATATTTATGTTCACATGCAGACATGTTGTTAGTGGCTTCCTCAAATTAAAAAAAAAAATTATCATATTCTACCAGTGAAGCAAAGTTTCTTACTCTTACTGTACATACAAACATGTGTAACTGATTTATACATGTTGTTGGAAAATCTTGAACTAGATATAATGAAATCAATAATATTGTTTAGAAAAAATATCTGACATACAGTAAGTTATAATTAAATGTTATTATTATTGTTGTTTTTATGGTCTCAGTTATCCTGTTATCTCAGTTATCCTATCTGATTTATTTAAGTAGCTATTACAGAAAGTAACACCAGAGGTAAACAACCTGCTTTGGGGAAATCATCTTTTTATTACTAACTTTATAAGCCACATTTAATAGAATGACAACCAGTATAAAACAACGTAAATCACAATATTCTTCTGAAAACTCTACATCTTATTCTAAACTAGAACCTTAGACTCCCAAGTGAAATGTGATTGTCCTATTGCAATACATTCCAACTGATGAGGAACATAAGGTTACACATTTGTCTAGGATAGTCTCCAAAACAAGATAGATAAATGAGAGATTTTGATCTTAATTGCTTTTGTCTGTTACTTTTTGTTTGCTTTTCTTCTTCTGTCTCTTTCTAGGAGTTCTAGTGAACATGGGCAAAATTATGATAGCCCAATTAGCAGACTCATCTGAATCTTTCAAGTGTAACAGTATATGTAAGGACTATAAATGTTTTTCTTTGGAAAAGTTCATTCCGTTTTGATTAGAGCCATGATTAAGAAGTAAGCTGAAGGAAGAAATGCAAATGTGATTAACTTGTTTTGAAAACATCTCATTTAGGTGGACAGGGTAATTTTTTATTGCATCATTAAAAATAATGTCTCAATCAAGAACATGCTTTCTTAAAAGTAAAGGCTGGTGCACGGGGACAACCCAGAAGGATGGTATGGGGAGGGAGGAGGGAGGAGGGTTCAGGATGGGGAACACATGTATACCTGTGGCAGATTCATTTTGATACATGGCAAAACCGATACAATATTGTAAAGTTAAATAAAATAAAATTTTAAAAAAAGAAAAAAAAAAGAAAAAATATATATTCATTAAATTAAAAAAAAAAAAAACTTTAAGGAATTGAAATTCTACCCTATGATGAACTGCTCTTATTTAAGTCCAGAGAACTATTATCTTTGATTATCTAAAATTCTACCTATTCTTTCATATGGAATTTCTTTTTCTGCTTCTTTTTCCAAATATGCTTTTTCATCTTTATTCTCAAAACCATTACCATGTCTAATTTTCCATATCACTGAACATAGAAATACTTTATTAATTAGTGGCTTAGCTGCATTTTTACCCTTCATTTCCAACTTGGCTGAATTTATGAATTTATGAGACTATTCTTCTGAATACCCCACTTGGGGCCTGCTATCTAGTCCAATAAAGAGCATCCTTCTTCCCTTCTCAGATTCCCAACAAATTTTAAAATGAGGCAAAAGCATAAAACAAATTGAAGAGCAAAATATAAATATACTAATGGAAACAATTTTGGAGAATTTAATTAATATTCTAGATTATAGGGTCAAATCCCATGGACATCTGGAGGGCTACAGACATAGGGTCACACGGAGTCCGACGCAAGTAAAGTGACTTAGCATGCACGCTAGCATGTGGTGCCTGATACTCAAACCCACGAGCATGACAGATTTACCAACTTAGACAGAGGTAGCACTAGGTTGGCATAGACCGCAAAATAGCAGTTTCAGCCAGGAGAACAGAGGAGAATAAATTAGACCTATGGCCAAGAGAGAACAGAAGAGTGGTGAACTTTTATAAAATGTCCTTTTATCAATGTCTCAGTCAGATAAACACCAGCACCGCTGGAACAAAGGAGCAGAGGGGCAGGGAGAGTCTACTTATATACAGCGAACAGTATCAAGTGTGGGAAAAATATATTTCCCATGTATGTCTCCTCAACACTCCCCAAAAGTGTTTTCCATAAAAACACTTCACAGTGTTTACTGACACTTAATAATTTGCAATATACCATTTGGGCCTTTCATATCAAGCCTTAAATTCTCTGCATATAAAGACTTCATCAAGTTTTCCCTCATTCTTTTGACAACTGTATTGTGTAGTTCCTCTCTATTCTCCTATTATTTGGGGCCAAAGTTAAAGTCCTCATTGTCTTCATATATACCTAATGACTTCATTTATGAAGTCCTTTCATATTGTATTCTTGTGATCATAATTCATGATCCATTTGGAGCACTATGCTTTTCAAATATCTTTATTAAAATTCTTAAAAATTTTTATAAAGATCTTTTATTATTTAAATTTTGAGTAGTTAAATTTTTTCTTCTTTACTAAACTGTTAGAAATTGGGGTCACTATCCTACAATATAGCACATTACAAATAGTTGACATAGAGTATCTACTCATCAACTACAGTTATATTTTATTTTATTTTTAAACATGAAACACTGTATTAGTTTTGCCAAACATCAAAACGAATCCACCACAGGTATACATGTGCTCCCCATCCTGAACCCTCCTCCCTCCTCCCTCCCCATACCATCCCTCTGGGTCATCCCAGTGCACCTGCCCCAAGCATCCAGTATCGTGCATTGAACCTGGACTGGCTACTCGTTTCATACATGATATTACACATGTTTCAATGCCATTCTCCCAAATCTTCCCACCCTCTCCCTCTCCCGCAGAGTCCATAAGACTGTTCTATACATCAATGTCTCTTTTGCTGTCTCGCACACAGGGTTATTGTTACCATCTTTCGAAATTCCATATATATGCATTAGTATACTGTATTGGTGTTTTTCTTTCTGGCTTACTTCACTCTGTATAATAGGCTCCAGTTTCATCCGCCTCATTAGAACTGGTTCAAATGTGTTCTTTTTAATGGCTGAGTAGTACTCCATTGTGTATATGTACCACAGCTTGCTTATCCATTCATCTGCTGATGGACATCTAGGTTGCTTCCATGTCCTGGCTATTATAAACAGTGCTGCAATGAACATTGGGGTACACGTGTCTCTTTCCCTTCTGGTTTCCTCAGTGTGTATGCCCAGCAGTGGGATTGCTGGATCATAAGGCAGTTCTATTTCCAGTTTTTTAAGGAATCTCCACACTGCTCTCCATAGTGGCTGTACTAGTTTGCATTCCCACCAACAGTGTAAGAGGGTTCCTTTTTCTCTGCACCCTCTCCAGCATTTATTGCTTGTAGATTTTTGGATCGCAGCCATTCTGACTGGTGTGAAGTGGTATCTCATAGTGGTTTTGATTTGCATTTCTCTGATAATGAGTGATGTTGAGCATCTTTTCATGTGTTTGTTAGCCATCTGTATGTCTTCTTTGGAGAAATGTCTATTTAGTTCTTTGGCCCATTTTTTGATTGGGTCATTTATTTTTCTGGAGTTGAGCTGTAGGAGTTGCTTGCATATTTTTGAGATTAGTTGTTTGTCAGTTGCTTCATTTGCTATTATTTTCTCCCATTCTGAAGGCTGCCTTTTCACCTTGCTAATAGTTTCCTTTGATGTGCAGAAGCTTTTAAGGTTAATTAGGTCCCATTTGTTTATTTTTGCTTTTATTTCCAATATTCTAGGAGGTGGGTCATAAAGGATCCTGCTGTGATGTATGTCAGAGAGTGTTTTGCCTATGTTCTTCTCTAGGAGTTTTATAGTTTCTGGTCTTACGTTGAGATCTTTAATCCATTTTGAGTTTATTTTTGTGTATGGTGTTAGAAAGTGTTCTAGTTTCATTCTTTTACAAGTGGTTGACCAGTTTTCCCAGCACCACTTGTTAAAGAGATTGTCTTTAATCCATTGTATATTCTTGCTTCCTTTGTCAAAGATAAGGTGTCCATATGTGCATGGATTTATCTCTGGGCTTTCTATTTTGTTCCATTGATCTATATTTCTGTCTTTGTGCCAGTACCATACTGTCTTGATAACTGTGGCTTTGTAGTAGAGCCTGAAGTCAGGTAGGTTGATTCCTCCAGTTCCATTCTTCTTTCTCAAGATAGCTTTGGCTATTCGAGGTTTTTTGTATTTCCATACAAATTGTGAAATTATTTGTTCTAGCTCTGTGAAGAATACCATTGGTAGCTTGATAGGGATTGCATTGAATCTACAGATTGCTTTGGGTAGTATACTCATTTTCACTATATTGATTCTTCCAATCCATGAACATGGTATATTTCTCCATCTATTAGTGTTCTCTTTGATTTCTTTCACCAGTGTTTTATAGTTTTCTATATATAGGTCTTTAGTTTCTTTAGGTAGGTATATTCCTAAGTATTTTATTCTTTCCATTGCAATGGTGAATGGAATTGTTTCCTTAATTTCTCTTTCTGTTTTCTCATTATTAGTGTATAGGAATGCAAGGGATTTCTGTGTGTTGATTTTATATCCTGCAACTTTACTATAGTCATTGATTAGTTCTAGTAATTTTCTGGTGGAGTCTTTAGGGTTTTCTATGTAGAGGATCATGTCATCTGCAAATAGTGAGAGCCTTACTTCTTCTTTTCCAATTTGGATTCCTTTTATTTCTTTTTCTGCTCTGATTGCTGTGGCCAAAACTTCCAAAACTATGTTGACTAGTAATGGTGAAAGTGGGCACCCTTGTCTTGTTCTTGACTTTAGAGGAAATGCTTTCGATTTTTCACCATTGAGGATAATGTTTGCTTTGGGTTTGTCATATATAGCTTTTATTATGTTGAGGTAGGTTCCTTCTATTCCTGCTTTCTGGAGAGTTTTTATCATAAATGGATGTTGAATTTTGTCAAAGGCTTTCTCTGCATCTGTTGAGATAATCATATGGTTTTTATTTTTCAATTTGTTAATGTGGTGTATTACACTGATTGATTTGCAGATATTGAAGAATCCTTGCATCCCTGGGATAAAGCCCACTTGGTCAAATTAAAGTATTTAATTTCAGTTCAGTTCAGTTGCTCAGTAGTGTAAAAATCTTTGCGACCCCATGGACTGCAGCACGTCAGGCCTCCCTGTCCATCACCAACTCACAGAGCCTACCCAAACTCATGTCCATTGAGTTGGTGATGCCATCCAACCATTTCATCCTCTTCTCCTCCTGCCTTTAATCTTTCCCAGCATCGGGGTCTTTTCAAATAAGTCAGTTCTTTGCATCAGGTGGCCAAAGTATTGGAGTTTCAGCTTCAACATCAGTCCTTCCAATGTATACCCAGGACAGATCTCCTTTAGGACTGACTGGTTGGATCCCCTTGCAGTTCAAGGGACTCTCAAGAATCTTCTCCAACACCACAGTTCAAAAGCATCAATTCTTCAGCACTCAGATTTCTTTATTGTCCAACTCTCACATCCATAAATGACCACTGGAAAAACCATAGCCTTGACTAGATGGACCTTTGCTGGCAAAGTCATGTGTCTGCTTTTTAATATGCTGTCTAGGTTGGTCATAACTTTCCAAGGAGTAAGCATCTTTTAATTTTGTGGCTGAAATCACCATCTGCAGTGATGTGGAGCCCAAAGAAGTCAGCCACTGTTTTCCCATGGTTATTGATATTTCTCCTGGAAATCTTGATTCCAGTTTGTGCTCATTCAGCCCAGCATTTCTCATGATGTACTCTGCAAATAATTTAATAAGCAGGGTGATGATATAAAGCCTTGATGTACTTATTTACCTATGTGGAACCAGTCTGTTGTTCCAGGTCCAGTTCTAACTGTTGCTTCCTGACCTGCATAGAGGTTTCTCAAGAGGCAGGTCAGGTGGTCTGGCATTCCTGTCTCTAACAGAATTTACCACAGTTTATTATGATCCACACAGTCAAAGGCTTTGGCATAGTCAATAAAGCAGAAATATATATTGTTCTGGAACTCTCTTGCTTTTTTGATTTAATTTAAATATTAAATAAATTTTCATATTCAGAATTGGAACATGAAAATTTCAGTGACTTTGTTACTAGATTTTATAAAAATTTATAAAATATTAGAATTGATGCATGTATAGATATGACAGTCACTTTGTACACCTGAGACTAACACATTGTTAATCATCTATGAAAATGAAAGTGTTAGTCATTCAGTTGTTTCTGATTCTTTGCAACACCATTGACTGTAGCCTGCCAGGCTCCTTTATCCATGAAATTCTCCAGGCAAGAATACTTGTAGCCACGCCATCCTCCAGAGGATCTTCCTGACCCAGAGATCAATCCCAGGTCTTCTGCATTGCAAGCAGCTTCTTTACCATCTGAGCTACCCGGGAAACTCTGTTAATCAACTATATTCCAGTATAAAATTAAAAAAATTTTTTAAAAGTATATAAAATGCTGTATACACACAAAAATAAATAGCATGCATGACAAATAAAGAAATAAAGTACATTATATATACTGAACTTAATTCTATATTTCTATTGTCTTTCTCATCATCAGATTAAACTCAGATTACATGTAAGGAGGAAACTGGGGATATAGAATGCATTTATTTTCACCTACATGTACAATTAAGCATGAGTGAGAGGTGGACATCACCAAATTCTAACTCAGGTCAAACAGAGTGTACCACATTCAGAACTGGCATTCTGGCTTTTACCATGACATTTTCATGATAAGAGTAGTTTTTTGATGGAAAGGTGAGAAAAAGTTTATCTTTCCTCCCACAAATGCTTTCCAGATGAAAGACTAGGAATGAGTATGTAAGAGAATACTTGAGGCAAATTTAAGAATTGCTTATGGATTGAGAGAACTAATACCCACCCATCACTGGGAGTTTTCAGAGTGATAGACCCCACAAGCACACTTGTTGCTGTTGGGTCCTGGAGGAGGAATGGATAAGTAGGATAGCTAGAGGAGCCTGGGAAATGTTAAACAAACAGTTCTGAGGGTAAAGGAAGAGAACTCTTATATGTAGCATTTGCTAAACTTTCCTCACCATTAAATTCTCATTGTTGTTAATTTTAAGCTACTGCTTTGAGGCTTCTGAACAGGAAGATGGGAAGAGCTGCACATAATTGTCCTTAGAAGCTGGTGGGAGCAGCTCCTGCAACTCCTGCCTGGATGAGGGATGAAAGTGTTTGCTTCAGTTTTCTCTTGGAGCTGATTTTCATGTGAATCCAATTTCTGAGTTTCCTATGTGCAGATAAATGCAACATGTTTAAAACCTTCCCCAAATCTACATGCCCTTATGCCAATTCACTCTTCCTACACTTCTTAATATCACGGAAATAGAAACACATGCAAGCTCTAATGAAAATAGAAATGTAACTAATATACATGGATGACAAAAATGTTTAAATAAAGAATAAAGACTGAATGCATTCTGGCATTGACTGAGATAATTATGCATGAACTTAATTGAATATTGAACTACAGAATATATTATTTTAGAACAAACTAAGATATATGAAAATTTATCTCTATTGCAGAATAAAAAGGAAGCGTGTAACATAAATTAATTTATTTTAGGATTAATGTATATTATCTGGTCTGTAACTAGGTATTACATTTTGTATAAGATGTATAGAACTAAAAATTCCTTCCCAAATCATTTCAGTCTGCTGTAGTTTTCATTCCTCTCATGCTTATCTCTATCCCTTTTCTTTATTTTCCAAGCTCCAGTTCAGTTTAGTTCAGTTCAGTCGCTCAGTTGTGTCCAACTCTTTGCTACCCCATGAATTGCAGCACGCCAGGCCTCCCTGTTCATCACCAACTCCTGGAATCCACCCAAACCCATGTCCACTGAGTCGGTGATGCCATCCAACCATCTCATCCTTTGTCCTGCCCTTCTCCTCCCTCCTTCAACCTTTCCTAGCAACAGGGTCTTTGTAAATGAGTCCGTTCTTCACATGAGGTGGCCAAAGTATTGGAGTTTCAGCTTCAGCATCAGTCCATCCAATGAACACCCAGGACTGATCCCATTTAGGATGGACTGGTTGGATCTCCTTGCAGTCCAAAGGACTCTCAAGAGTCTTCTCCAACACCACGGTTCAAAAGCATCAATTCTTTGGTGCTCAGCTTTCTTCATAGTCCAACTCTCACATTCATACATGACCACTGGAAAAACCATAGCCTCGACTAGACGGACCTTTGTTGGCAAAGTAATATCTCTGCTTTTTAATATACTATATAGGTTGGTCATAACTTTCCTTCCAAGGAGTAAGCGTCTTTTAATTTCATGGCTGTAATCACCATCTGCAGTGATTTTGGAGCCTCAAAAAATAAAGCCTGACACTGTTTCCACTGTTTCCCTATCTATCTGCCATGAAGTGATGGGACCGGATGCCATGATCTTAGTTTTCTGAATGTTAAGCTTTAAGCCAACTTTTTCACTCTCCTCTTTCACTTTCATCAAGAGGCTCTTTAGTTCCTTTTCACTTTCTGCCACAAGGGTGGTGTCATCTGCATATCCGAGGTTTTGGTATTTCTCCCAGCAATCTTGATTCCAGCTTGTGCTTCTTCCAGCCAAGTGTTTCTCATGATGTACTCTGCATATAAGTTAAATAAGCAGGGTGACAATATACAGCCTTGGCGTACTCCTTTTCCTATTTGGAACCAGTCTGTTGTTCCATGTCCAGTTCTATCTGTTGTTGAATAGAGGTTTCTCAAGAGACAGGTCAGGTGGTCTGGTATTCCCATCTCTTTCAGAATTTTCCACAGTTTATTGTGATCCACACAGTCAAAGGCTTTTTCATAGTCAATAAAGCAGAAATAGACATTTTTCTGAAACTCTCTTGCTTTTTTGATGATCCAGCAGAGCTCAAATCAGTCTCAAAACTTGGTAAAATCTTTCTTCCTTTCCTTCTTCTTAATCCCATCAATTTGATGTCCAGTCGCATTATTTATCTATGTCTAATTTTTGAAGTGTTTCCTTTGAAATTTCCATATTTCTGTTCTCACCATGAAATTCTATTGCAGTCATGAAATTAAAAGATGCTTGCTCCTTGGGAGAAAAGTTATTACCAACTTGCTGCTAAGTCGCTTCAGTCGTGTCCGACTCTGGGCGACCCCATAGACCCGCAGCCCACCAGGCTCCCCCGTCCCTGGGACTCTCCAGGCAAGAACACTGGAGTGGGTTGCCATTTCTTTCTCCAGTGCATGAAAGTGAAAAGTGAAAGTGAAGTCGTTCAGTCATGTCCGACTCGTCACGACCCCATGGACTGCAGCCTACCAGGCTCCTCCGTCCATGGGGTTTTCCAGGCAAGAGTACAGGAGTGGGGTGCCATTGCTTTCTCCGATTACCAACTTAGACAGCATATTAAAAAGCAGAGACATTATTTTGCCAACAAAGGTCCATCTAGTCAAAGCTAAGGTTTTTCCAGTAGTCATGTATGGATGTGAGAGTTGGACTATAAAGAAAACTGAACGCTAAAGAATCGATGCTTTTAAACTGTGGTGTTGAAGACTCTTGAGAGTCCCTTGGACTACAAGGAGATCCAACCAGTCCATCCTAAAGTAAATCAGTGCTGAATATTCATTGGAAGGACTGATGTTGAAGCAGAAACTCCAATACTTTGGCCACCTGATACGAAGAACTGACTCATTGGAAAAGACCCCGATGCTGGGTAAGATTGAAGGTGGGGGAGAAGGGGACTACAGAGGATAAGATGGTTAGATTGCATCACCAACTCAATGGCCATGAGTCTGAGTAAGCTCCAGGAGTTGGTGATGGATAAGGAAGCCTGGTGTGCTGCAGTCCCTGGGGTTGCAAAGAGTCGGACAGGACTAAGCTACTGAACTGAACTGAATTGTCACCTCATGCTGTCTATGCTATAATCTATGTCCACATTAATTCACATGAAATACTTTTTCATAAATATTAGCGCTTTCTTATAGGATTCACACTCAATTACAATTTATACTGTAGCTTTATTACCTGCTGCATCCCCAAGGTGCTCATCACTGAGTCAAACTGAAGCATTATTCCACCAACCACAGCACAGTCTTTAGCATTTTCCTACCTTTACTGGTCTGTTCCCTCTTTCTTAAACATTCCCTTCAAATTTTCTCTTTTGGATCACATGTTCAATGTTATTTCATTAAGACTTATTTGACTCAATTAGTATTGTTTAATTATATTCCACTTATTCTGTGCACTTTTTGTGATGCTGATCAAGACATCCATCTTTGTATTTTAGATGCTCTTTCATAGCCATTTGTTGTTTCATGAGGAATCCTTATAGCAGAGGAGGGATATATTCACATTTGTACCTCTAATATTTATTGTAAGACTGGAAAATTTAGCCAATAAATAAATGAACAGATAAATAAACAGTAAATGAAACTGGTGAGAAGGGACATGAACAGATGCTGAAAACATTGCTGACCCATGTTTTTCACAGTAAATCCAAGTTAAGCCAGTATAGGGCTACTTTTTAAAAATGTTTAAGGAATTATTTTAAGAAATTCTAAAAGACAAATGAAGTAGAGCTCACAGTATACAATAGTTATTTCCCGTAAATGATAGCTGTGAGTGTATGGGGCTTCCCTGGTAGCTCAGATGGTAAAGAATCTGCCTGCAATGCAGGAGACCTGGGTTCCATCCTTGGGTCAGGACGATCCCCTGGAGAAAGAAATGGCTACCCACTCTAGAATTCTTGCCTGGAAAATTCCACTCAACAGAGAAGCCGGGCAGGCTTCATGGGATTACAGAGAATCGGACATGACTGAGTGATTAACACACACATGGTGGTGAGTGTACATAAAAGGCAATGGTTTGCATGCTATCCTGACAATGCATACCACAATAACACAGCTGATATTTTCAAGAACATAGTAACTGGTTACTTATTAAATATCTGATCTGTTTAGGAGGACTTTCTGGGAATTGTAAAAGGTATATGTCTATAAAAATGAATTTAATGTATTTAGTATATATGAGAACTATCACAAAAACAAAACTTTAGAATTAGTGCACACTGTATTTTTTGTATATTAATTAGTATAGACTCAATATAAATAAAACAATATAATTTTATATGTATTATGTGCAAGACACTGCTTCAAATATTTTACATGGATTATGTTATTTTACAAATTGTTATTCCTATTTTGTGAATTAGAAAGTAAAGACATAAAGAGTTGAGGTGACTTGATTACTTGTTGTGAAAATTATCATAAAATCCATGTACTTTCTACTTGGAAGAATGTGCAGTCACTTAGATATGCTACCTCTTTAGGGAGTGGTGATTAAGAATTTTTGCTTTTAAATTCAGAAAACAAAAATCTTGATATTATACATATGATAAAATGTGATTTTATAAGATTCAAAAACTTACTTATGTGCTCTGGAAGAAAAACATTTTGCACAATGACTATATATGCAGAGGACTCCCTATGTAGATTTCCAGTCAGAACTCAAGAAACATGGAAAAGATTGAAAGCATTGGTTATTATGTGGGTTGTTCTAGTTGTCCAACATACCAAAGTCTATTCAATCTGTTTCCACTTCCCAAGGGATTAACATTCTGAAATATTCAACTAGACTTTTTAATACATTGACAGCAGTACAGTTTAAACAATAAGAAACAAGGAAGAAGTATGCTACATTTCAGATGAATGTCAAAAAATGTCATTAGGAATTGTCTGTCCTCTCTTTTCCATCCAATGCCAGGAACATTGTTTAGAACCTTGCAAGTGCTGCAAAGATTTCCTGAAAGAGAAGAACATGCAAAACCTCTAAGCAGAGAAATACCCCTGTCAATTGTGGCATAATTTGATTATTGTTTCTGTACCACTGGACTAAACTTCAGTAGGGCAGGGATAGATGAGATTTGCTTCACCATTATATTTATATTTGTCACTCCAAACACAGTGCCTGGAACATGGTGTCATTTGGTAAACCTTGTGTGTGCATGCATGTTAAGCTGCCTCAGTCGTGTCCGACTCTTGGTGGCCCTATGGACTATAGCCAGCCAGGCTCCTCTGCCATGAGATTCTTTAGGCAAGAATATTGGAGTGGGTTGTCATTTCCTCCTCCAGGGGATCTTCCCAACCCAGAGACTGAACCCGTGTGTCTTGTCTCCTGCATTGGCAAGTGGTTCCTTACCACTAATGCCACCTGGGAAGCCAATCAGTCAAGTAAACCTTGACTGAAAGCAGTTAATTAGCTTACTAACTAATTATTTGTAACTAATCAATAACTCATACTGAAGAGGGCTGCCTGGAAAATTCAGATGGGAAGTTAGTGTGGTTCTCTTGTTTGTTTGTATGAGGGCCATACTAGATCCCTCTAAAGAAGTAAGGCCCTAAGTCTTAAACTTGGACAATTGGAGCTGTAAAGATAAAAATATCTACCCTTAACAAAGAAAGGCAATGCCAAAGAATGCTCAGACTACTGCACAATTGTACTCATCTCGCACGCTAGTAAAGTAATGCTCAAAATTCTCCAAGCCAGGCTTCAGCAATATGTGAACCGTGAACTTCCTGATGTTCAAGCTGGTTTTAGAAAAGGCAGAGGAACCAGAGATCAAATTGCCAACATCTGCTGGATCATGGAAAAAGCAAGAGAGTTCCAGAAAAACGTCTATTTCTGCTTTATTGACTATGCCAAGGCCTTTGACTGTGTGCGTCACAATAAACTGTGGAAAATTCTGAAAGAGATGGGAATACCAGACCACCTGATCTGCCTCTTGAGAAATCTGTATGCAGGTCAGGAAGCAACAGTTAGAACTGGACATGGAACAACAGACTGGTTCCAAATAGGAAAAGGAGTACGTCAAGGCTGTATATTGTCACCCTGTGTATTTAACTTATATGCAGAGTACATCATGAGAAACACTGGACTGGAAGAAACACAAGCTGGAATCAAGATTGCCAGGAGAAATATCAATAACCTCAGATATGCAGATGACATCACCCTTATGGCAGAAAGTGAAGAGGAACTCAAAAGCCTCTTGATGAAAGTGAAAGTGGAGAGTGAAAAAGTTGGCTTAAAGCTCAACATTCAGAAAACAAAGATCATGGCATCCAGTGCCATCACTTCATGGGAAATAGATGAAGAAACAGTGGAAACAGTGTCAGGCTTTATTTTTCTGGGCTCCAAAATCACTGCAGATGGTGACTGCAACCATGAAATTAAAAGATGCTTACTCCTTGGAAAGAAAGTTATGACCAACCTAGATAGCATATTCAAAAGCAGAGACATTACTTTGCCAACAGAGGTTGGTCTAGTCAAGGCTGTGGTTTTTCCTATGGTCATGTATGGATGTGAGAGTTGGACTGTGAAGAAGGTAAGCGCCGAAGAATTGATGCTTTTGAACTGTGGTGTTGGAGAAGACTCTTGAGAGTCCCTTGGACTGCAAGGAGATCCAACCAGTCCATTCTGAAGGAGATCAGCCCTGGGATTTCTTTGGAAGGAATGATGCTAAAGCTGAAACTCCAGTACTTTGGCCACCTCATGCGAAGAGTTGACTCATTGGAAAAGACTCTGATGCTGGGAGGGATTGGGGGCAAGAGGAGAAGGGGACTACAGAGGATGAGATGGCTGGATGGCATCACTGACTGGATGGACATGAGTCTGAGTGAACTTCGGGAGTTGGTGATGGACAGACAGGGAGGCCTGGCGTGCTGCGATTCATGGGGTTGCTAAGAGTCGGACACGACTGAGCGACTGATCTGATCTGAACATAGTTCAGTTGGTAAAGAATCCACCTGCAATTCAGGAGACCCTGGTTTGATTCCTGGGTTTGGAAGATCCCTTGAGAATGGAAAGGCTAACCCACTCTAGTATTCTAGCCTGGAGAATTCCATGGACTATATAGTCCACAAGGTTGCAGAGTCGGACACTACTGAGCAACTTTCACTTTCACCCCCACCAAATGAGTTATTTATACGAGGTAGCTTGTGCTAGAATTTCCTAGATTGCACACAGTAAAGGCTGCCTCCTGAAGGATGCATTCAGAAAGAATGACTGTCTTGGAGAGAAATATAAGTTATGTACCTTGACAATAGCCCAGACAATTGTATCAGTGAACAGGGCAATAAATCACTTTCTGAATTACTTTGAAGAATATTCAGCAACATTTTCAGTCCCCTATGTTTTGTATTGTTTGGAGAAGAAGAATGCCCATGGGATGAGGAAAGGATGGACTGGAGTTCAAATAACTTAACCAGTATGAACATATCATAAATTTCCCACTTTTGACCTCTTTCCTTCTCAAGTATAATATCCTGGGAAACTTTTTATCATGTTATACTGTAGAATAATTCCATATTTAATTTTCATGTTTATTTTGGCTTCTTTCAACTGTTCAGATGAAAAAAACAGGAAAGAGGTGTTTTGAAAAAAGACTTTATTCATCTAAGAATTATGATACAAATTTGAATATTGTTTCATTAATTTAGAGATATCTCTTATTCACTGGTATTTATAAAGTTGGAGGAATGCATAATGGGTTAAACCAGAAAGCATATTTTACTTTCAGCTTTTACTTCAGTTCTTAAACCTAAGCTCTAAATGAACATTATGCATACTATTAGAACTTAGTTTTAAATTTTTAGGGAGCTGATAATGTTTTTTTTCTAATCAGTAGACATTGAAAAACATTTTGCATTTAAGTTTCTTGATTAAATACATTATTCAGGTAGTTAAGTCTTCACAAATGTTCACAAGCATACTAAATATTGGGTACTAGGCTTTCAAATTGGAGTCAAGAATTCCCTTTCAAGTGACAAGATTTTAGCAAAGTTGGCATTTTATGAAATTAGATATTTGCAATTAATTGCCTTTGAAAAAAATTTTGTTCTAAGTTTCATTTATTATTTTTATTATTATGAAAAATAAGATTTTATTTTTGGTTTCCCTTTTTCTCACTGCTCACCAGATTTTACTTTTAAAGTAACATTACATACAACAAAGCAATTCCTCAAAAACCAAGTCATATAATTGCTAGGACTCAAATATTCCAGGCTCTAAAACATTTTATTTAAAAAGTACTTGCTGTATGTCATATACACACTGTTACATTAAAAATAGCCAACAAAGATTACTGTAAAGCACAGGGAAGTCTGCTCAGTATTCTGTAATAACCTAAATGGGAAAGAATATGAAAAATACATACATCTAAGTATATAACTGAATCATTTTGCTGTACACCTCTAACTAAAACAACATTGTTAATCAACTATATTCAATATAAAATAAAAAATCTTGAAAAATGTACAACTAAAAAAATACCTCCAGAAAATATTAAATATTGCAGTTCATATCTAGATTATCCTTATAAATTAAAATAGATAATGTAAAGCTCTAATTTAGTTTCAAAAGTATGCATGAGTATGTGTGTTTGTGTTTTCTGTTGTATCCCTGGAGAAGAAAAGAACAGAACACATATAGATGTATACAAAAGATGCTGAAAAATCTTTGTTGGAAAAGTAAAGGAAGTATCAATGTTATCATGGAAAGTTTGAAGTAGAGTAATGGAGGTAAACTTTCCGATTTATAAACAGAGCTGTACTGCTTTCAAGAAAGATGATCTTGATCAAGTAAACTAAATGCTGAATCTTGATTTCTGCATCAGAAAATAGAGATAATAAACATAGGGTGTAATGAGGTCTAAATTAGATAATCTACATAGTAAGTAGGCAATAAATATAAACTATAATTGTTAGTTTTTGAAGTACAATTACTAGAATTAATGAGAATGTGACAGTGATTTGTGATGTTAATGAAGATTACAGATCATAATAATTTAGAATTTATCCAAGTAGTTAAATTTTTCAAGAGGCCCAGTCATATGGCGTTTGAAAAATCCAAAAGGAGCCAGTTTTACCAACATCTTTATAAACATGCAAAAGCTTATTAGTAGCTCCACTTGTAAATTACAGAAGGCTTTCAGGTATTTTACAATCATAAATATGTTTTAAAAAAATTAATTAGTGAAGAATATTTGTGCTCATCAAAGTCTTCTAGATTTTTATTATCTTTGAGCTTTTTGCATTACATGTTCAATTTTGAATAAGGGATTACTTCCCTTTTAAGTTTATATTATTCTCTGAGGTATGGTTACTAAATATATGAGAAGACCTGAAAATTAGTGGAGCTTTTAAAAATTGAATTAGTTAAGTTTTTTCCTACTACAATTAAATTAGAAAAGTTTCCCATTACAAGTCTTTTCAAGAAAAAAATCATTTGTTTCAAATGCAAAAGTTCAATGTGCTTTCAGGAATTCTGTAGTATCTAATAGTCTACAAACGCTGTTCATAGCTGTGCAATATTGTAGTCACTGCTTACAAGTGACTATTAAGAATTCAAAATATGTGATGAAGGAACTTAATTTTTAATTAATTAATCTTAATGAATTTAAATTTAAATAGCCACATGTTTCTGATGGCACTTGTAAGGAAACTTACATATTGTGAATTCCACATGATATACTGGAAATGTAGTTTCAAGTAAAGTATTACTATAAGTAAAAAAATAAAACAATCTACTTTTTATTCTTTATAAATATTTTTAAAATAATTAGAACAATTATTTCCACAAAGGTTCTCTCTCTCTCTCTTTCTCGTGTTTCTTTCTGTATATCTATTGTTCTGTCTATATACTGTACAACATCTTTCTCCTGATGGTGGTGGTTTAGTTGCTAGGTTGTGTCCAAGCCCACCAGTCTCTTCTGTCCATGGGATTTCACAGGCAAGAATACCAGAGTGGGTTGCCATTTCCTTCTTCAGGGGATCTTCTGGCCCAGGGATTGAACCCATGTCTCCTGCATAGTAGGTGGGTTCTTTACTGCTGGCCACTAGGAAAGGCACATCTTTCTACTAGTAGAAAACGTTTATGTTTTAGTCATAACCAAGACAACTAAACTTTCATACCTACACACTATTAGAATGTTTCCTGGAGGTTAATCTCACTCTGCTTCCCCATCCTAAGACTCTCAAAAGTGATCTTTGAGATAATTGCAGAATTTGGTCTTGTTCCAGGAGGAAACATAGCACTGCATCTTTGGAAAGGCGGAGGCACAACTATCTCTGGTACCCAGACTCATGACTATAAAGGATCACACCATGTGACCAGAGGCTGGAGAGTGGTGACACTAAGCATGCAACACAATATATTTTCTTCTTAACATCTAAATTATTAGGTCACTTCTCATTCTTAATTTGGAGAAGGCAATGGCAATCCACTCCAGTACTCTAGCCTGGAAACTCCTCCTGGACAGAGAACCCTGGTAGGCTGCAGTCCATGGGGTCTTGAAGAGCCAGACAGGACTGAATGACTTCACTTTCACTTTTCACTTTCATGCATTGGAGAAGGACATGGTACCCGCTCCAGCGTTCTTGCCTGGAGAATCCCAAGGACGGAGGAGCCTGGTAGGCTGCCGTCTACGGGGTCGCACAGACTCGGACACGACTGAAGTGACTTAGCAGCAGCAGCATTCTTAATTAGCCTGTACTAGAAGTTTTTAGTTATTTTAACACATACAGATGGATGTGGTAGTCTGCAATTCAGACTTGCAGAAGTCATTCCACATATCAGTATCAAAAAGATAAAAATTGCAAGTGTGTGTGTGTGTGTATTCATGTTTGTGTCTAATACAAAGTGATAAAATTGCTAAGTTAGATGACCTGTGACAGTTCTATAGGGAAAGGGAATAACAATATAAGTGAGGATCACTGAAACATTTATGAAGGTTTGTTGTTTATTCACTAAGTCAAGTCAAACTCTTTGCAAACCCTAGACTATAGCCTGCCAGGCTCCTCTGTCTATGGGATTTCCGAAGCAAAAATACTAGAGTGGATTGCCATTTTCTTCTCCATGGGATCTTCTGGATCCAGGGATCAAAACCGCATCTCTTGCATGGGTGGGAAGATTCTTTACCACTAAGCCACCAGGGACCACTTCTTATGAAGGTTATGCTGCTGTGGCTGCTAAGTTGCTTCAGTTGTGTCTGACTCTGGGCGACCCCATAGATGGCAGCCCACCAGGCTCCCCCGTCCCTGGGATTCTCCAGGCAAGAACACTGGAGTGGGTTGCCATTTCCTTCTCCAATGCATGAAAGTGAAAGTGAAAGCGAAGTCGCTCAGTCATGTTGGACTCTTCGAGACCCCATGGACTGCAGCCTACCAGGCTCCTCCATCCATGGGGTTTTCCAGGCAAGAGTACCAGAGTGGCTTGCCATTGCCTTCTTCTTATGAAGATTATAAATTATATGAAATGTTAAAAAAATGTTCTGAGGGGTTTGAGGTCATAGCCCACTTGGGAAGGGTATATGTCACTGAGAGCTTTGAATCTTATAAGGAATTTCAGTTTATTCTAATGATGAGAGAAAGCATTTACTGTGTATTTAAATTTGCAATCGTGTGATGGTATAGGTATTGTCTGGAAAAACAACTGTGACAGCAATATGTAAGATTATGGACGGAGAAAAGAGACTGAAAATAAGGTGAAAAGTTAGAAAATCTAGAAATCTAGTTCATTTCAATGGCGATATAGAAGAGAGAAAAATATTAATGATACATTGAAAGCAAAACATATATTTCAAAGTTCTTACCCCTGTGACGGAAAATATGGTGGGAAATTTAACACAGAAACATTTTGATAAGGGAGAGATTGTGATGACCAAAAGGGCTCTCACCCAATTCTTTGCAGGATATCAGTGTACTAGAAGTGTCAGTCACTCAGTTGTGTACCACTCTATACGATGCCATGGACTGTAGCCCACCAGGCTCCTCTGTCCACGAAGTTCTCCGGGCAAGAATACTGGAGTGGATTGCCATTCCCTTCTTCAGGGGATGTTCCCAACACAGGGGTTGCCACAGGGCATTCTGCATTAAAGGCAGATTATTTATCATCTGATCACTGTCCTAGTAACTTAAAAACATACTCAGGAAAATGGAAAGATTTTGCAATGACAGATTTAGTATCTCCACTCAAAAATGGAGGCTCAAAATAAAAATTTTAAAAGAAATGTTGAAAATTAAGGGATTAGATATGGTAGACACCGTGCCTGAAGAACTATGAACGGAGGTTCATAACATTGTATAGGAAGTGGTAACCAAACCATCCCCAAGAAAAAGAAATGCAGGAAGGCAAAGTGGTTGCCTGAGGAGCCCTTACAAACAGCTGAGAAAAGAAGTGAAAGACAAAGGAGAAAGGGAATGATATATTAAGCCTTTGATTGTGTGGGTCACAACAAACTGTGGAAAATTCTTAGGGAGATGGAAATACGAGACCATCTGACCTGCCTCCTGAGAAATCTGTATGCAGGTCAAGAAGCAACAGTTAAAACCTGACACGGAACAATGGACTGGTTCAAAATTGGGAATGGAGTACGTCAAGGCTATATTTTGTCACCCTGCTTATTTAACTTACATGAAGAGTACATCATGCAAAATTCTGGGCTGAATAAAGCACAACCTGGAATCAAGATTGCCAGGAGAAATATAAAAAACCTCAGATATGCAGATGACACTGCCCTAGTGGCAGAATGTGAAGAGGAACTAAAGAGTCTCTTGATGAAAGTGCAAGAGGAGAGTGAAAAAATTGACTTAAAACTCAACATTCAAAAAACAAGGATCATGACATCCGGTCCCATCACTTCATGGTAAATAGATGGGGAAACAATGGGAACAGTGAGAGACGTTATTTTCTTGGTTTCCAAACCACTGCAGATGGTGGCTGCAGCCATGAAATTAAAATATATCTGCTTCTTGGAAGAAAAGCTATGACAAACCTAGATGTATTGAAAAGCAGAGACATTACTTTGCTGACAAAAGTCTATATAGTCAAAGCTGTGGTTTGGTAAATTTGGAAAACTCAGCAATGTCAAAGGACTGGAAAAAGTTGGTTTTCATTCCAATGCCAAAGAATGTTCAAACTACTTTACAATTACACTCATTTCACATGCTAGCAAGATAATGCTCAAAATCCTTCAAATTAGGCTTCAACAGTAGTTAGACCAAGAACTTCAAGATGTGAAGGCTAGATATATAAAAGGGAGAAGAAGCAGAGGTCAAATTGCCAATATCTGTTACTTCATAGAAAAAGCAAATGTATGCCAATAAAACATCTACTTCTGCTTCATTGACACACTAAAGCCTTTAATTTTGTGTATCACAACAAACTGTGGAAAATCCTTAAAGAGATGGGACTACCAGACCAGCTTACCTGTCTCTTGAGAAACCTGTATGCAGGTCAAGATGCAACAGTTAGAACTGGACATGGAACAATGGACTGGTTCAAAATTGTATATTGTCACCCTGCCTATTTAACTTATATGAAGAGTACATCATGCAACATGCCCTCTGGATGAATACCAAGCAGGAATCAAGATTACCAGGAGAAATATCAACAACCTCACAACTCTAATGGAAGAAAGCAAACAGGAACTAAAGAACCTCTTGATAAAGGTGAAAGAGGAGAATGAAAAAACTGGCTTAAAGCTCAGCATTCAAAAAACTAACATCATGGCATCTGGTCCTTTCATTTCATAGCAAATTATGGATGAAAAGTGTGAACAGTGACAGATTTTCTTTTCTTGGGTTCCATAATCATTGTGGACCATGAACACAGCCACAAAATTCAAAGATGCTTGCTTCTTGGAAGGAAAGTTTTGACAAAACTGAACAGAACATTTAAAAGCAGAGACATCACAATGCCATCAAAGGTGTATATAGTAATGTATGGTTTTTTCAGTAGTCACTTACGGATGTGAATGTTCATCCATAAAGAAGGCTGAGAGCCAAAGAGTTGATGCTTTCAAACTGTGTTGCTGGAAAACAATCTTGAGAGTCCCTTGGACTACAAGAAGATCACACCAGTCAATCCTAAAGGAAATCAACCATGAATATTCATTGGAAGGACTGTTGCTGGATGTGAAAAGCTGACTCATTGGAAAAGACCCTGATACTGGGAAAAATTGAGGGCAGGAGGAGGAGACGACAGAGGATGAAATAATTCGATGGCATCACCAACTCAATGGAGATGAGTTTGAACTCCGAGAGATAGTGAAGTACAGGGAAGCCTGATATGCTGCGGTCCATGGAGTCACAAAGAGTTGGCATGACATAGTGACTAAACAACAACAACCCCAAAAGGCTATTCTGTTTTTTGATATCATTCTTTGTGGGTTGAAATTTATGCCTCCAATATTAAATAAAAGTGTTTGTGAGACTTTTTATCAAACCTATTCTTTAATATCTCTCAATAATTATAAAAAAAAGTGAATATGACTACTAAGAACTTGGTTCTGGTTTCCATTCTTTTCCTCTATTTGATTAATATCTGCTTCTTCTTCTCTGTTTTTTTATGATTTTCAGTTCAGAGATGAATTCATTATGTGGAAATAAATTATTTGAAAGGTTTGATTCCATATTTCAGTCTTAATTAAAATGATGTGGAATTCAGGGCCATTAAGTTTCAACTAGCATTAAGTGAGAAAATCTTGAGAAAGGAAGTTAAATAAAGCTGTTGAGAAAGAATTTTGCACTGCAAGAACATGATTATTCCTTTGTTTAGAGAAAGATAATTATCAAGATTGGTGAATAATTAAATGTCCGTTTTCAGAAAATTTAAGTTAGAGCTATAATTCCTCTGAATGTTGTCATCATAACGTGGAAGTTTGTTCTAAGCCTGTTTAGTAAAAAAGATAGTCCTATTTTTGAAATATTCATCCTCTTTTTATAGGACTGAAATGTTTATCATATGAAATTACATTTGAAAAGATGTTTTATTATAATATTTGTGTTCAGTTAAATTTGAAACTATCTTTGTCAAAGGAAATTGTATGTGAAAATATATCATTCTTGGGATGCTCACTAATTTTCACTTGACTCATGTTATTATCATAAAAACAACCAGCTCAAAACCCTGCACATATAAACCTGAAGTTTAAGAGAGGGAGAATTATTTTACTATCTATGTAAGTTCTGTGAATAAAATTAGATTAATGTAGATAATTCATTCTTCTTTAACAATTTTGTGGAAAAGACATATCTAAATTACTCATGAAAATGCTTTAAAATGGCAAGGGTATATAATTTCTGTCATATTATGTACTATCATATTGAATTATTCAAATGGCATGCTCATGCAACAGACAGCTATTAAAAGATTATTTTCTGGTAAAGATTTATGAAAAAACTATTAGATATCTCTTCTCTCTTAGCAAAAATCAAATCTGCCATTTTTTTCAAAATATCTTTATTTTGAGTATTTCTCAATCCCCTTCCAACTGCTACTCTATTATAAAATAGCAACATCTCTCTCTCTGTTTTATTTTGTATATATTAGGCTTTTAACTTGTTTCCTGCTTTTACTTATTCTTCCGCTTCATTTATTTTCCACACAGGAAGGCAAGCGGTCTTTTAAAAATCCTGCTCAAAATCCTCCAATAGCTTGACTTATAGTGAAAACAAAATGTTTCTCATGACCTGAAGACTATTTATATTCCACTCCCCTCTTTTCTCCTCTACCCCAATGCTCCCACTCACACATGTGCATGCACACACACACACACACACACACACAGAAGCACTTGCTTTTCTTTTCTAATTTTAAGTCCTCCAACGATATTCCTGTTCTGGAGTCCCATGCTTGCTGTCCTATCTACCTAGAATAATTTTCACATGGATACTCACATACTATTCTCCTCACTTCATTTTTCTGTCTACTCATTTTCTGTCACCAGTTCAAAAAAATACCAACTATTTTATTTCTTATAATTGCTTACACTAATTTTCTTTTTATAACCCTTCTCATTATATAAAATTATATATCATATCACATTTTTTTGGTTTATATTTGGCTACTTCCAGTAGAATGTAAGGTTCATTGTAGCAGAGATTTTGCTTGCCTATGAATCACCACTGCCTAAAACAGTACCTGTCACAAAATAGTAAATGCATACTCTGTGTTGAATTCATAAATGAATGAATGATGTCCGAACTAGACATAAAACACTGATATCAACCACAATTGTTGCTAATTATTTTAAAGTTTTTCTTGTGGAGGTTTCCTCATGAATCACTTCTTTTTATACTTCACTAGAACAAAAGGCATGTGACTAAAAGCTGGTAGAGAACATATTATTGGTTGTAGAATATACTATTTTTCAATATGGAAATTAGTTTTGTCAATAATTAAAGAGTGAGCCATATATGTATGTGTGTGTGTGTGTGTGTGTATATATATATGTATACTGTATATGTATATACATATATATATATACATATACAGTATACATATATACCCCATGAACAGTATGAAAAGGCAAAATGATAGGATACTGAAAGAGAAACTCCACAGGTCAGTAGGTGCCCAATATGCTACTGGAGATCAGTGGAGAAATAACTCCAGAAAGAATGAAGGGATTGAGCCAAAGCAAAAAGAATACCCAGCTGTGGATGTGACTGGTGATAGAAGCAAGGTCCGATGCTGTAAAGAGCAATATTGCATAGGAACCTGGAATGTCAGGTCCATGAATCAAGGCAAATTGGAAGTGGTCAAACAAGAGAGGGCAAGAGTGAACGTTGACATTCTAGGAATCAGAGAACTGAAATGGACTGGAATGGGTGAATTTAACTCAGATGACCATTATATCTACTACTGTGGGCAGGAATCCCTCAGGAGAAATGGAGTGGCCATCATGGTCAACAAAAGAGTCTGAAATGCAGTACTTGGATGCAATCTCAAAAATGACAGAAGGATCTCTGTTCGTTTCCAAGGCAAACCATTCAATATCACAGTAATCCAAGTCTATGCCCCAACCAGTAATGCTGAAGAAGCTGAAGTTGAACGGTTCTATGAGGACGTACAAGACCTTTTAGAACTAATACCCAAAAAAGGTGTCTTTTTCGTTATAGGGGACTGGAATGCAAAAGTAGGAAGTCAAGAAATACCTGGAGTAACAGGCAAATTTGGCCTTGGAATATGGAATGAAGCAGGGCAAAGACTAAAAGAGTTTTGCCAAGAAAATGCACTGGTCATAACAAACACCTTCTTCCAACAACACAAGAGAAGACTCTATACATGGACATCACCAGATGGTCAACACCGAAATCAGATTGATTATATTCTTTGCAGCCAAAGATGGAGAAGCTCTAGAGTGACAACAAAAACAAGACTAGGAGCTGACTGTGTCTCAGATCATGAACTCCTTATTGCCAAATTCAGACTTAAATTGAAAAAAGTATGGAAAACCACTAGACCATTCAGGTATGACCTAAATAAAATCCTTTATGATTATACAGTGGAAGTGAGAAATAGATTTAAGGGCCTAGATCTGATAGATAGAGTGCCTGATGAACTATGGACTGAGGTTTGTGACACTGTAGAGGAGACAAGGATCAAGACCATCCCCATAGAAAAGAAATGCAAAAAAGCAAAATGGCTCTCTGGGGAGGTCTTACAAATAGCTTTGAAAAGAAGAGAAGCAAAAAGCAAAGGAGAAAATAAAAGATATAAGCATCTGAATGCAGAGTTCCAAAGAATAGCAAGAAGAGATAAGAAAGCCTTCTTCACTGATCAATGCAAAAAAATAGAGGAAAACAACAGAATGGGAAAGACTAGAGATCTCTTCAAGGAAATCAGAGATACCAAAGGAACATTTCATGAAAAGATGGGCTCGAAAAAGGACAGAAATGGTATGGACCTAACGGAAGCAGAGGATATTAAGAAGAAATGGCAAGAATACACAGAAGAACTGTACAAAAAAGATCTTCACAACCCAGATAATCACAATGGTGTGATCACTGACCTAGAGCCAGATATCCTGGAATGTGAAGTCAAGTGGGCCTTAGAAAGCATCACTATGAACAAAGCTAGTGGAGGTGATAGAATTCCAGTTGAGCTATTCCAAATCCTAAAAGATGATGCTGTGAAAGTGGTGCACTCAATATGCCAGCAAATTTGGAAAACTCAGCAGTGGCCACAGGACTGGAAAAGGTCAGTTTTCACTCCAATACCCAAAAAAGGCAAGGCCAAAGAAGGCTCAAACTACCGCACAATTGCACTCACCTCACATGCTAGTAAAGTAATGCTTAAAATTCTCCAAGCCAGGCTTCATCAATATCTGAACCATGAACTTCCTGATGTTCAAGCTGGTTATAGAAAAGGGAGAGGAACCAGAGATCAAATTACCAAAATCTGCTGGCTCATAGAAAAAGCAAGAGAGTTCCAGAAAAACATCTATCTCTGCTTTATTGACTATGCCAAGGCCTTTGACTGTGTGCGTCACAATAAACTGTGGAAAATTCTGAAAGAGATGGGAATACCAGACCACCTGATCTGCCTCTTGAGAAATCTGTATGCAGGTCAGGAAGCAATAGTTAGAAGTGGACATGGAACAACAGACTGGTTCCAAATAGGAAAAGGAGTACGTCAAGGCTGTATATTGTCACCCTGTGTATTTAACTTATATGCAGAGTACATCATGAGAAACACTGGACTGGAAGAAATACAAGCTGGAATCAAGATTGCCGAGAGAAATCTCAATAACCTCAGATATGCAGATGACACCACCCTTATGGCACAAAGTGAAGAGGAACTAAAAAGCCTCTTGATGAAGGTGAAAGTGGAGAGTGAAAAAGTTGGCTTAGAGCTCAACATTCAGAAAATGAAGATCATGGCATACAGTCCCATCACTTCATGGGAAATAGATGGGGAAACAGTGGAAACAGTGTCAGACTTTATTTTTCTGGGCTCCAAAATCACTGCAGATGGTGACTGCAGCCATGAAATTAAAAGACGCTTACTCCTTGGAAGGAAAGTTATCACCAACCTTGATAGCATATTCAAAAGCAGAGACATTACTTTGCCAACAGAGGTTCGTCTAGTCAAGGCTATGGTTTTTCCTGTGGTCATGTATGGATGTGAGAATTGGACTGTGAAGAAGGCTGAGCGCCAAAGAATTGATGCTTTTAAACTGTGATGTTTGAGAAGACTCTGGAGAGTCCCTTGAAGTGCACGGAGATCCAGCCAGTCCATTCTGAAGGAGATCAGCCCTGGGTGTTCTTTGGAAGGAATGATGCTAAAGATGAAACTCCAGTACTTTGGCCATCTCATGTGAAGAGTTGACTCATTGGAAAAGACTCTGATGCTGGGAGGGATTGTGGGCAAGAGGAGAAGGGGACGGCAGAGGATGAGATGGCTGGATGGCATCACTGACTCAATGGATGTGAGTCTGAGTGAACTCCGGGAGTGGTGATGGACAGGGAGGCCTGGCATGCTGTGATTCATGGGGTCGCAAAGAGTCGGACACGACTGAACGACTGATCTGATACATATATGTATGTGTGTGTGTATATATATATATACTGTATATGTATATTTATATACATATATGTATATAAATATGTATGTGTGTTTGTATATATATATATATATACACATAAAATGCATATGTGTATATTTGAAAATTTGTAAAATAATCGTTTATAGCTAAACAGCTGGTCAGAATTTATTTCATTTATGTAAGATCTAAGGAAAGTTTATATCAATAACCTCAGATATGCAGATGACACCACCCTTATGGCACAAAGTGAAGAGGAACTAAAAAGCCTCTTGATGAAAGTGGAAGAAGAGAGTGAAAAAGTTGGCTTAAAGCTCACATTCAGAAAACTAAGATCATGGCATCTGGTCCCATCACTTCATGGGAAATAGATGGGGAAGCAGTGCAAACAGTTTCAGAGTTCATTTTTCTGGGCTCCAAAATCACTGCAGATGGTGACTGCAGCCACGAAATTAAAAGACACTTACTCCTTGGAAGGAAAGTTATGGCCAACCTAGACAGTATATTAAAAAGCAGAGACATTACTTTGCCAACAAAGGTCTGTCTAGTCAAGGCTATGGTTTTTCCTGTAGTCACGTATGGATGTGAGAGTTGGACTGTGAAGAAAGCTGAGTGCCGAAGAACTGAAGCTTTTGAACTGTGGTGTTGGAGAAGACTCTTGAGAGTCCCTTGGACTGCAAGGAGATCCAACCAGTCCATTCTAAAAGGAGATCAGTCCTGGGTGTTCATTGGAAGGAGTGATGCTAAAGCTGAAACTCCAATACTTTGGCCACCTCATGCGAAGAATTGACTCATTGGAAAAGACTCTGATGCTGGGAGGGATTGGGAGAATGTGGAGAAGGGGATGACAGAGGATGAGATGCTTGGATGGCATCACCGACTCGATGGACATGGGTTTGGGTGAACTCTGGGAGTTGGTGATGGACAGGGAGGACTGGCATGCCGCAATTCATGGTGTTGCAAAGAATTGGACATGACTGAGCGACTGAACTGAACTGAAACATAGGAGTATTATAATTGCATACAACTCTGTGTGAGATTTTCCAGTATTAAAATGTATACTGTCTTATTCCTAGGAAATATTATTTATTATGTGTGGCAAAGTGTGTAAGCTGTGTTTTTTTTTTTTTTGACACTTTAAAATTTCTGGTCTCACTGAGGCATTTCTATGACTAAGCCTTTGAACAGGAGATTGAAATTCAGATGACCAGAAGGAGCCATATCCCCAATTTGCATTCATCGGCTCTGAGGCCTTAATTTTCAAATGGAAATCAGACTTATTGAACTAGAAAGACCTATATGCCTGTTTTTTAACTATAGTTTCTCTAGCCTTATTGAGTCAGAATCTGCATCCTAACAAGATCCACAGGTGACTCTTGTGCACTTATATTTAGGGATGCAGCAATTTAGGCGATTTTGATTGTCAGCCAGATGTAGAACACATGGAATTCTAGAAGATTCACAGTGAAGTATTAGGTAAAGTGAAGTAGGTAAAGGACTGAAAAGCTGGAAGTGATCTTTCACAGAAATAATTCTGAAATCCAACCATTGATTTCTGTCCCTTTTAAGTTAGAGGACCTCCCTGCTCTGTCTCATTCCAGAGATTCTAAAGGATTTATCAAAGCATAGCATGTAAAGCTGCTAAACCATGAATTGCTGTTCAGCATCAGCATTTTTGAAGTGAACGATCTCAGCAGATAGGGTCAGTTGATTTCTTTCTCAGAATTCTTATTATATCATTTTGTGAGTATTTCACTTAATCCTGAAAGATGATGCTGTGAAAGGGCTACATTCAATATGCCAACAAATTTGGAAAACTCAGCAGTGGCCACAGGACAGGAAAATGTCAGTATTCATTCCAAACCCAAAGAAAGGCAATGTCAAAGAATGCTCAAACTACTGCACAATTGCACTCATCTCACATGCTAGTAAAGTAATGCTCAAAATTCTCCAGGCCAGGCTTCAGCAATACGTGAACCATGAACTTCCAGATGTTCAGCCTGGTTTTAGAAAAGGCAGAGGAACCAGAGATCAAATTGCCAGCAACCGCTGGATCATTGTAAAAGCAAGAGAGTTTCAGAAAAACATCTATTTCTGCTTTATTGACTATGCCAAAGCCTTTGACTGTGTGGATCACAATAAACTGTGGAAAATTCTGAAAGAGATGGGAATACCAGAGCACCTGACCTGCCTCTTAAGAAACCTGTATGCAGATCAGGAAGCAACAGTTAGAACTGGACATGGAACAACAGACTGGTTCGAAATAGGAAAAGGAGTACCTCAAGGCTGTATAATGTCACCCTGCTTATTTAACTTCTATGCAGAGTACATCATGAGAAACGCTGGGCTGGAGGAAGCACAGGCTGGAATCAAGATTGCCGGGAGAAATATCAATACCCTCAGATATGCAGATGACACCACCTTTATGGCAGAAAGTGAAGAACTAAAGAGCCTCTTGATGAAAGTGAAAGAGGAGAGTGAAAAAGTTAGCTTAAAGCTCAACATTCAGAAAACTAAGATCATGGCATCCGGTCCCATTATTTCATGGCAAATAGATGGGGAAACAGTGGCTCACTTTATTTTTCTGGGCCTCAAAATCACTGCAGATGGTGATTGCAGCCATGAAATTAAAAGACACTTACTCCTTGGGAGAAAAGTTATGACCAACCTAGACATCATATTAAAAAGCAGAGACATTACTTTGCCAACAAAGGTCTGTCTAGTCAAGGCTATGGTTTTTCCAGTGATCATGTGTGAATGTAAGAGTTGGACTGTAAAGAAAGCTGAGCGCCGAATAATTGATGCTTTTGAACTATGGTGTTGGAGAAGACTCTTGAGAGTCCCTTGGACTTCCAAGAGATCCAACCAGTCCATCCTAAAGGAAATCAGTCCTGGGTGTTCATTGGAAAGACTGATGTTGAAGCTGAAGCTCCAATACTTTGGCCACCTCATGTAAAGAGCTGACTCATTTGAAAAAACCCTGATGTTGGGAAGGATTGAGGGCAGGAGGAGAAGGGAACAACAGAGGATGAGATGGTTGGATGGCATCACTGACTTGATGGACATGGGTTTGGGTGGATTCCAGGAGTTGGTGATGGACAGGGAGGCCTGGCGTGCTGTAGTTCATGGGGTCTCAAAGAGTCAGACACGACTAAGCGACTGAACTGAACTGAATCTAATAACTGTATATCCCTGTTTACTACAGAATTCTCAGTATTTCTTGCAACTGAAATTTTATGAGTGGAATTTTAAAAACTGAGTTATTGTAGTTATTAAATGAGTGCTATCAATGTGTAACAACCCCTACCAAATATAAACTTGCCACTTGAAATTTCCCTTTAACTTTCCTAAAACTATTTAAAAAAAATGTATTTCTTATTGACATGAAACCAAATTATTAGGAATATCTATATGGAAAAAAAAGGAACTCAAAAAAAAATTAACTCAAAATTTGTTTCTTCATCTGTTGCTATTAATGGTTTACTTTTAAGAGAAAAATTCATATACATATATTGCTCCAAAATAGAAATATTAGAATTCATTGAACAATATTGTAAAGGTTATTAAAATAAAATTAATGAAAATATAATCTAAAAACCTCAAAACTGGTGATGACTTATAGGCATATATTCCAAAATTAGAATATTCTGTTTCATTATTTGTCTTTTTTCAAAAGCAAATATTTCTCTTACCTATGGAAAAAATAAATTTCAAAACACTAAGAAGTTTTAGAAGAAACTTAGACACACTCATATAATAAAAATTTGGGAAACAAATGCAATGGAGGGGACAATAAAAACACAATTTTATTTTATTACTTCTCATAAATTAAAAATTCAATATACACATCATCACAGGTTTCAATATATGCTAAGTTGCTTCAGTCCTGTCTGATTCTTTGTGACCTTATGGATAGTTGTCCACTAGGCTCCTCTGTCTATAGGGATTCCCCAGGCAAGAAAACTGGACTGTGTTGCCATTTCCTCCTCCGAGGAATCTTCCCAGGTATCAAAACTGTGTCTCTTGTGTCTCCTGCATTGGCAGATATGTTATTAATGACTAGTGCCATCTCAGTTGGTTCAGTTCAGTCACTTAGTCATGTCCAACTCTTGGTGACCCCATGGGCTGCAGCACGCCAGGCTTCTCTGTCTATCACCAACTCCTGGAGTTTGTTCAAACTCATGTCCATTGAGTTGGTGATGCCATCCAACCATCTCATCCCCTTCTCCTCCTGCCTTCAAACATTCGCAGCATCAGGGTCTTTTCCAATGAGTCATTTTTCACATCAGGTGGCCAAAGTATTGGAGTTTCAGCTCCAGCATCAGTTCTTACAGTTAATATTCAAAACTGATTTTATTGAGAATTGACTGGTTTAAACTCCTTGCAGTCCAAGGAACTCTCATGAGTCTTGTCCAACACTACAGTTTAAAAGCATAAATTCTTAGGTGCTCAGCTTTCTTTATAATCCAACTCTCACATCCATACATGACTACTAGAAACACCATAGATTTGACAAGATGGACTTTTGTAGGCAAAATAATGTCCCTTCGTTTTAATATGCTGTCTAGGTTGGTCATAGCTATTCATCCAAGGAGCAAGTGCCTTTTAATTTCATGGCTGCAGTCATCATCTGCAGGGATTTCAGAGCCCAAGAAAATAAAGTCTGTCACTGTTTCCATTGTTTATCCATCTCTTTGCCATGAATTGATGGGGCCAGATGCCATGAGCTTAGTTTTTTGAATGAGTTTTAAGCCAGCTTTTTCTCTCTCCTCTCTTTCAGTTTCATGTAGAGACACTTTAGGTCCTCTTCACTTTATGCTAAGGGTGGTGTAATCTGTGTATCTGAGGTTATTAATATTTCTCCTGGCAATCTTGATTTCAGCTTGTGCTTCATCTAGCCTGGCATTTCGCTTGAGGTAGTCTGCATATAAGATTAAATAAGCAGGGTGACAACATACAGCCTTGATGTATTCCTTTCCCAATTTGGAACCAGTCTGTTGGTCTATGTCCAGTTCTAACTGTTGCTTCTTGACCTGCATACAGATTTCTCAGGAGGCAGGTAAGGTGGTTTGGTATTCCCATATTTTGGAAGAATTGTCCAGTTTGTTGTGATCTACACAGTCAAAGGCTTTGGCGTAATCAATAAAACAGATGTTTTTCTGGAATTCTCTTGTTTTGTCTATGATCCAAAAGATGTTGGCAATTTGATCTCTGGTTCCTCTGCCTTCTCTAAATCCAGCTTAACATCTAGAAGTTCACAATTTACATACTATTGAAGCCTGGCTTGGAGAATTTTGAACACTACTTTGCTAGCATGTGAGATGAGTTCAATCATGCAATAGTCTGAACATTCTTTGGCATTGTGCTTCTTTGGGATTGGAATGAAAACTGACCTTTTCCAGTCCTGTGCACTGCTGAGGTTTCCAAATTTGCTGACTTATTGAGTGCAGCAGATTCACAGCATCATCTTTTAGGATTTGAAATAACTCAACCGAAATTCCATAACCTCCACTAGCTTTGTTCATAGTAATGCTTCCTAAAGCCCACTTGACTTCACACTCAAGTATGTCTGGCTCTAGGTGAGTGATCACTCCATCATGGTTATGTGGGTCATGAAAATCTTTTTTGTATAGTTCTTCTGTGTATTCTTTCCACCTCTTCTTCTGCTTCTGTTAGGTCCATACCATTTCTGTCCTTTATTTTGCCCATCTTTGCATGAAATATTCCCTTAGTGTCTTTAATTTTCTTGAAGAGCTCTCTAGTCTTTTCATTCTAGTGTTTTCCTCTATTTCTTTGCATTGATCAGTGAGGAAAGCTTTCTTATCACTCCGTGCTATTCTTTGGAACTCTGCATTCAAATGGGTATATCTTTCATTTCCTCCTTTGCCTTTAGCTTCTCTTCTTTTCTCAGCTATTTGTAAGGCCTCATTAGACAACCATTTTGCCTTTTGTATTTCTTTTTCTTGTGGATGGTCTTGAACAATGCCTCCTGTACAATGTCACAAACATCCATCCATTGTTGTTCAGGATCTCAGTCTATCAGATATAATCCCTTGAATCTATTTGTCACTTCCACTGTATAATCACAAAGAATTTGATTTAAGTCATACCTGAATGGCCTAGTGGTTTTCCCTACTTCCTTCCATTTAAGTCTCAATTTGTCAATAAGGAGTTCATGATCTGAGCCACAATGATCAGCTCCCAGTCTTGTTTTTGCTGACTGTATAGAACTTCTCCATCTTTGGCCATAAAGAATATAATCAACCTGATTTTGGTGTTAACCATCTGGTGATGTCCATGTGTAGCGTCTTCTCTCCTGTTGCTGGAAGAGAAGTTTGCAAAAGTGTTAGCCTTTGCCCCGTTTCATTTTGTACTCCAAGGCCAAATCTGCCTGTTACTCCAGGTATCTCTTGACTTCCTACTTTTGCATTCCAGTCCTCTAGAAGCCCATGCCCATGGTGGTGATTCATTAGCAACCTGTGTGTGGAGTTAGGCCTGGAGAGCAGGGCCCAGGAGACATCCTGACTGTCTCTTGAGAACCCTAAGATCCCAGAAGCATGAGCTGGAAGGGGCTGTGGAGAGAGCCTCATTCTATACCTTCTCCCACTTGACAGATGGAGAACAGAGGCCAAAGAGGGGGATTGACTTGTCAAAAAGGCTTTCCATGCAGTATGTGGGATCTTAGTTGCAGGACCAGGGATTGAACCTGCGTCCCCTGCAGTGGAAAGGTGGAGCTTAACCATTGGACCGCCTGGAAGTCTCAGAGCCCCACTTGCAGGATTTAGTTTCCCAAGCAAAGATTGACCCCTAGCCAGGGCAGTGAAAGAGTCCTAACCACTGGATTGCCAGGGAATTCCCTATAAATGAACTTTTCAACAATAATTATACTTTATGGATGTCTCTCCCATCAGGAAGCTTCCTTAAGCCTCTTATCCATCAGAGAGTGGACAGATTGAAAATCATAATCACAGAAAGCTAATCAAACTGATCACATGGACCATAGCCTTGTCTAATTCATTGAAACTATGAGCCATGCCATGTAGGGCCACCAGTAACAGATGGGTCATGGTGGAGAGTTCTGAGAAAAAGTGGTCCACTGGAGAAGGGAATGGCAAACCACTTCAGTATTCTTTCTTTGAGAGTCCCATGAACAGTATGAAAAGGCAAAAAGATATGACTCTGAAAGATGAACTCCCCAGGTTGGTAGGTGCCCAGTATGCTACTGGAGAAGAGTGGACAAATAACTCTAAAAAAAATGAAGAGATGGAACCAAAGCAAAAACAATGCCCAATTGTGGATGTGACTGGTGATGGAAGTAAAAGTCCGATGCTGTAAAGAGCAATATTGCATAAGAACCTGGAATGTAAGGTCCATGAATCAAGGTAAATTAAAAGTGGTCAAAAGGGGAGATGACAAAAGTGAACATTGACATTTTAGGAATCAGTGAACTAAAATGGACTGGAATGGGCAAATTAACTCAGATGACCATTATATCTACTACTGTGGGCAAGAATCCCTTAGAAGAAATGGAGTAGCCCTCATAGTCAGCCAAAAGAGTCCGAAATGCAGTACTTGGGTGCAAGTTCAAAAACGACAGAATGATCTCTATTCATTTCCAAGGTAAGCCATTCAATATCACAGTGCCACCCGGGAAGCCATAATTTAATTGCTCAATTCATTATCAATGATTCTGCAACATATGAAACTTTTATCCTCTGTTAATAATCAAATGATTTGGGAATTTCATGACAATAGAATTATTTAACATTATGTTAAATTATTAGTATTAAGATCTTTCTATACCCACTCACACATATTCATTTACTCATACCCCATACACACAAACACTGAAGATCTCCCTTCTTACCTTTTCTCCCTGGAATTGCAGTTTGAGTCATGTAAAGCCAGCTTGTTGTTGTTGTTTAGTCTCGAATTCCTATCAGACTCTATTGCAAACCCATGGACTGTAGCCTCAGGTTCCTCTGTCCATGGGATTTCCCAGGCAAGAATACTGGAGTGGGTTGCCATTTCCTTCCAGGGGATCTTCTCTAGCCAGGAATTGAACCCATATCTCCTGGTTGGCATGCAGGATTCTTTACCACTGAGCCACCTGGGAAGCCTGTAAAATTTGCTACAACATAGTAAATATATTTTCCTGAATAATTCATTTGACAACTATGGCATTATTCTTAGACAAATATCACATGATTTTTTTTTTCTTCCTTATCCATCCCAAGGGAAGTTGTTTATTCTTTTAGTCATTTCTAGCTTTCTTTCAAAAATACATATTTGATTATATCACTGCACACAGGAAAATAAGTGTCTTTTTTTTTTTTTTTTTTTTTTTTGCAGCTGTTAGAGAAAGAAGTGAGACACATGTGAGAAATCATGGCATCAATATTAAGCTTTTAAGAAAGTATATGTCAAAAATTCTTCTGACTGGCTTTCAGGAGTGGCAGATGGCAGCCTCCAGGGGTTTAACTGAGGAGAGTTTAATAAGGGGTCTATTACAGAAGTGTGGGCAGTGAAAGAAAACAGACAAGGGATGGCAAACTATCCAAGGAGTAGTTGCACAGGCTAGCTGATAGCACCAACTGAACTGAAGGGACAGAGAGAAGGGACCAGAGAGATCACAGAGCCTGGAATATGCCTCCTTCCTGCAACTGTACCCACGGAACACAATGCATTCACGTCTGTGGCAAGACAGGGGAGGGATGAATAGAAGGAATAGCTATTTCAATCTCTCTTTGCTCACAGTTCCAGGAAGTACAGTTACCTATAACCATCTCTGAGGTTGTTGGAGTCCAATGTCATAACATGCTCTCATCTCACTCCTTCCTAATCTCCTTATAAGTGTAAACATTTTAATCCACAAATTCAAATAAAATATACATTTAGATGAATTTCTTAAGGAATAAAATCTAAGAGAAAAAAGAAAGCAGCTTTGGATCAGTGAGGAAACAAGAGAGAAAATTTATCTGTCTTGTTTCTGGGTTAGTGTGACAGTGTGTTTTTGTTTGTTTGTTTTTTAGAGGAAATTCTTCATATATAAATAAGATAGACACTCTTTATTCTTTTATTTGGCTTGTAGTACCTGCTCTCTCTAATCAGTTGCTAGTCACATGCTAGTTTTTGTTGTTGTTGTTGTTGTTGTTAATTTTTTATTTTTGTGGGTTTTTAAAGAATATATTAGCATTCTTAGAGGAAACCCTTTTTATTTTTTTATTTTTTTTAATTTTATTTTATTTTTAAACTTTAAAATATTGTATTAGTTTTGCCAAACATCGAAATGAATCCGCCACAGGTATACCCGTGCTCCCCATCCTGAACCCTCCTCCCTCCTCCCTCCCCATACCCTCCCAACCCTTTTTATTTTTATTTTTTTTATTTATTTATTTTTTTGTGGTGAAAGAAAGTACAGTTTATTGCAAGGCACCAAGCAAGGAGAACAGGCATCTAATGCTCAAGAGACCCAAACCCCTTGATGGCTTTCAGGGAAGGGTTTTTAAAGGCATGGTGAGTTAATGGTCAATGGTACGTAGTCATCTTATGTACATCCTTCTGATTGGTCGGTGGTGAGGTAACAGGGTGGTGCTTTGGGAGTCGGCATCATCAGTCTTGCTGCAGTCAGTCTGGGTCTGTGAACTTGTGGGCAGCATGCTGTTAACTTCTTTCACCTGGTAGTGGTTTTGCTGGTGATGGTTTAGTTGCTAAGTCATGTCCGAATCTTTGCAACCTTATGGACTGTAGCCCACCAAGCTCCTCTGTCCATGGGATTTCCCAGGCAAGAATTCTGGAGTGGGTTGCCATTTCTCCAATCCTGGAGTGGGTTTAGTATCTGTAGAACAACTCAAGGATATGGCTCAGAATATTATCTGTAGCCTTTGAGGAAGAACTAAGGGTCTTTTACTTTGTTTTACGGCTAAACTATTATTACTTTATCTTGCTTGACTGTTTTCCTCTGTTTCTGTATTTTCTCACTTTTGTGATTAAGTATGCTCTTTGGAACTTGCTGAAGGCCTAGGAGGCAAAAGCTTTTCTACAATCAAGGAGTGGAGGACATGGTGTTGGGTGGTTTGTGCCTGCAAAGGCCCTGCAGGGTCCTGCCTGGTTTCACTCCTAATAGAAGACATTCACTGTAACCATCAGACACTTGGATTACCACAGTTACTTCTAAATTAAACAACAAGGCTTTTGCTTATGTCAAGTTTATTTCAGATAGTTGCACAGAACTGTTAACAGGAGTTTTTCTATCAAGAAATTTCAACTCCCCAAAAAACCAACTGTTAAGAGAAAGGTAAAATTCATTAATTTATCTGCATTTTAAATTACAAAATTCATCTTAAGGAAATAGGCATTTTTTAAAGTGTCAGAAAAAAAGGTGTGTCCAGGGAAAGTGAGAAGTCCAAAGGAAAAGAGAGATAAGGAGCTATCTAGAGCAAAGAAGAAAGCAGACAGGCACAATATTAAGAAGGGGGGAAGGGAAAATGGGGTGAGATCTAAGGCCCATGTGTTCTGCCCAGTCAGCTTCTGATCCCTACATTCCTCACATATTTGGTTTTTCCCCTTCAACTTGCCCCATTAAAGTTATGCCAAAAATCTATCCTAGGCAGAGTCTTAGTTCTTCAAAAGTTCCAATCTTTTAAGTTTTTGTTCTGTAGGAGCAGAATCTTTTTCTAAGTTGTCCTGTTAACTTCTTATCTATCTTTACAGCATAGTCTTTAAGGATCTTATTCTTAGTCTTTAAGGATCTTTATTTTTTCTTAATGTATTTGAAATGCTTATGCTTGATGTTAGAATCTCTTACTTTTCTTTTTTTTTTTTTTAATTTTATTTTATTTTTTTTTTTTAATTTTATTTTATTTTTAAACTTTACATAACTGTATTAGATTTGCCAAATATCAAAATGAATCCGCCACAGGTATACACGTGTTCCCCATCATGAACCCTCTTCCCTCCTCCCTCCCCATCCAACCCTTTTTAAAGTCTAAAGTTCAACTGGGTATTCTCTAAATGCTCAAGCAAATCTTCATTTTAGTCATCATCTTGCTGCCAATGCCCCACCACCCTTCACTCTACATTTTGGATTTTTGTACAGACACTTCTTCCCAGGCTTGGGCATTGATTTCCAGGTCTTTGGGATTTGTGTCAAGCTAGTGTTAAAGACGGAGAAGGCAATGGCTCCCCACTCCAGTACTCTTGCCTGGAAAATCCCATGGACAGAGGAGCCTCGAAGGCTGCAGTCCATGAGGTCGCTAAGAGTCGGACACGACTGAGCGACTTCATTTTCACTTTTCACTTTCATGCATTGGAGAAGGAAACGGCAACCCACCCCAGTATTCTTGCCTGGAGAATCCCAGGGACGGGGGAGCCTGGTGGGCTGCTGTCTATGGGGTCGCACAGAGTCAGACATGACTGAAGTGACAGCAGCAGCAGCGGCAGTGTTAAAGACCTTTCAGAATGCTGGCCAAGTTTTTAATAGGTTTTATCCCCTTAACATACAAACTCACAGGACTTCCCTGGTAGCCCAGTGTTTAGGATTGGCATTCTCACTGCTGAGAGCCCAGAATTCAAACACTGGCCAGGGAACTAAGATCCCACAGGGAACCCACCCCCCCAAAAAAAAGAATAAATAAATAAATAAAAAGATACAAACTCTCATTCATTCACTCAGCAATTATTTAATGCTAAATAATTCTTCCTACCCAAAGAACTGGGATGGGTACCTGGAATGCTGCAGTATTCTTGAGAATACTCAGATTTTTGTTCATTTTCCCCTGCTTATACAGGGATGTATTTGAATGAATTTTATTTATTTATTTTTTAACTTTTTTTTTGTATTGGAGTATAGCCAGTTAATGGTCTTCCCTTTGTCAGGAACATCCTCTAGAGAAGGAAATGGCAACCTACTCCAGTATTCTTGCCTGGGAAATCCCATGAACAGAAGAGACTGATGGACTGCAGTCCATGGAGTTACAAATATTGGGACATAACTTAGCAACTGAGCGTGCACTCACAACTAATTAACAATGTTTTGATAATTTCGGGTAAACAGAGAAGGGATTCAGCCATATATATATTAATGGACAAGGAATGAATCTCAAAAATATACAAGCAACTCCTGCAGCTCAATTTCAGAAAAACAAATGACCCAATCAAAAAATAGGCCAAAGAACTAAACAGACATTTCTCCAAAGAAGACATACATATGGCTAACAAACACATGAAAAGATGCTCAACATCACTCATTATCAGAGAAATGCAAATCAAAACCACAATGAGGTACCATCTGACACTGGTCAGAATGGCTGCTATCCAAAAAACTACAAGCAATAAATGCTGGATAGGGTGTGGAGAAAAGGGAACCCTAAGAGTGTAAGACACTGTTGGTGGGAATGCAAACTAGTACAGCCACTATGGAGAACAGTGTGGTGATTTCTTAAAAAAATGGAAAGAGAACTGCCATATGACCCAGCAATCCCACTGCTGGGCATACACACTGAGGAAACCAGAATTGAAAGAGACACATGTACCCCAATGTTCATCACAACACTGTTTATAATAGCCAGAACATGGAAGCAACCTAGATGTCCATCAGCAGACTAATGGATAGGAAAGCTGTGGTACATATACACAATGGAGTATTACTCAGCCATTAAAAAGAATACATTTGAATCAGTTCTAATGAGGTGGATGAAACTGAAGCCTATTATACAGAGTGAAGTAAGCCAGAAAGAAAAACACCAATACAGTATACTAATGCATATATATGGAATTTAGAAAGATGGTAATGATAACCGTATATTCAAGACAACAAAAGAGACACAGATGTATAGAACTGTCCTTTGGACTCTGTGGGAGAGGGCGGGGGTGGGATGATCTGAGGGAATAGCATTGAAACATGTATATTATCATATATGAAACAGATTGCCAGTGGAGGTGTGATGCATGAGACAGGGTGCTTAGGGCTGGTGCACTGGAATGACCAAGAGGGATGGGATGGGGAAGGAGGTGGGAGGGGGGTTCAGGATGGAGAATGCATGTAAACCCATGGTTGATTCATATCAATATACGGCAAAAATCACTACAATATTGTAAAGTAATTAGCCTCCAACTAAAATAAACAAATTAAAAAAATAAAATAAAATGAGGTGATTACTAATGTCATAAAATAAATACATAAATATCTAAATAGTATCAAGAATTTTTTTTTTAATTTTGTGTATTTGGTAGCTCATTATTCTTTTGGTTTATTTTGTCAGCTTTTGTAACATAGTAGTTATTGTGATTTTTCTGACTCTAAGAATGTAAAATAATATATGATAAAATTTTCCAAGCTAGTCTGATCAAAATAGTTCCTTTTCAACTATGTAATTTTATCTCCCTTTTCTTCTTATTTTTTTCTACTGCCTTCCTCAAAAAGAAAAGAAAATGCTTGTTTGTTTGTTTTTTTTTTCTAATTCCTGTAGGGAGTAGAAACATGGAAAACATTTTTTTTTTTTAATTTTGGAAATGTTATAAAGCAACACAGACTAAAGTGGATAGTTCAATTGTTAACCTGTCAGTCAATACACTAAAACTGTAGTGTCAGATTTATGTATGACAAACTTCCCTGTCAACCAAACAGTTTTCTAAAAAGCCTTATATATTTCATCAAATTCAGTAGTAAGAAATCTGTCTGATTGACAGTTGAGGCACATATAGTTTGGGGAAAAATATGTTACAATTAAGTGTTCTTCCCTTAAAAAAATAAAATTCAGGTATTACCATCATTTGAGTGGTTGTTAATGGGTTATTCACAGATACTTGCAGTTAATGCTGTGTGCAACTTTTGAAATTTCTTCATTGTTTAAAAACAAATAATATAATCATAGATGCAAGTATGCATGGAATAAGCAGGCCAGACAGGTTGCTTTATGATGACTCCAATTATTAAAAAAAATAGCAGTAACTGTTAATCCTTGCTAATGTTCATATAACAACTGTTGTATAATCACATAGAACACACATATGTTCATATTTAAATTTTTTAATAGAAAGTTGAAATAATGCCAAAATGCATGTGAACATTGGCTGGTGATAAATTTCATGAAAATACAGTCTCTAAATGTTGAGGAATTTTCATTTCTGCCTGCATTTGTTAACATTTACTTAATGTCTTCCCATTTAAAAACCCCTTAATTTAAAATTCTGATGGGACTTCCCTGGTGGTCCAGTTGTTGGTCACTTTCACTGTGGGGGCAGGGTTTAATCCCTGGCTGGAAAACTAAGATCTAACAAGCTGAGTGGCATGGGCAATAAATAAATAAATAAATAATTGAGGCTGTTTTGGTGAAATATCTTCTTCCTTTCTTAGACCTTCAAAGTAGGACTTGTCCAACTTTACTTTAGACAACAAAATATATCCTTGATATTTTCCCCTCTATTCCAGCCCTGAGATATGGCCCATTCCTACTGCTTGACATTCAGTATGTAACCAAGACCATGTACTACCATTAAAAGATATAAGATTATCCCCATTATTTCAATACAAAAACATATTTTATGAGTTTCTTATGAGATAAGTTGTGAGTTAAGGGTAGAAAGTACAAAAATTAATTTTATAATGCTTTCCCCAAAAGTCACTATTCTATGCATGAACTGATGATAACTTCATCCTCTTTTCCTAAATTTCAAAAATCTTAGGATTATAAAACACACAAACAGAGTCAAGGGATGGTTTCTGTCTTTAGGTGAAACAAGAAGAACAAGCTCTGAAGATACAGTAGCATTCTACAGAATTATTGCAGTACTTTAAGAGAATGTTTAACAAGCAATCAACTCAATGACAAATAATGAAACAATGCAGGTTTCAGAGTGCAGGGCATTATTCTGCTGGGTAAGACTGAAGTTATTTATAATTGCTAAATGGTTACTGTAGACTGAATGTTTGTGTCCCCTTCAAAATTCATGTTAAGTCTCAACTCCTAGTGTAATTGCAATTTGGATGTGGGGCCTTTGAGAAATGATTAGGTCATGAGAGTGACCTATTCACTGTCACATTTCTTTATATTTGTGTGTCTCATTGCCTTCATGTATTATGAGCCATTGATATCAGAAACCATGTACATCAATTCATATACTCTCAAAACATTTTATACATACCAAAAGTGTTAAAGCATATGTTCTCACAGAATACATCTCGTTCAACTGAATGATTTGCTAGATACTGTGAGAGATGCTAAAACATATAATGCATTAAATTTATTCACAAAGACTTCATAGATTACTGGGGAGATAAAATTAATATGAGAGGGAGTAATAAATACATAATAGACAATACAGTTACACTAAAATTATATAATTCTAGTTATAAAGTCTATAGGAAATCTAGAGGTAAATCAATGGAGGATGGATCATTAAGGATAAGAGTAGTGTAAATTCATTTAGAATTTAGGTAACTGAAAGTGTGCCAAATACTTTAAATGCATTATTTTGATGAATCTTTGTAAATTGTAGGTACTGTTATTATTGTATTTTAAATATGCAGAAATTGGAGCTTGAAGTTTTTGTGAAAGATTATTAGTTGCATTCTCTATCTTTAGTATCAGAATTATAATTTTTATTCTTCCCAGTCCCCCAACAATATTTGTAGGTGCATGTGATGGTGATATTACCTTCTGACCTATAAAATGGGAGGGATAAGGCCATGTTGGACTTTTAGGAAATTCTGTTAAAGAGTACATGTATTCTTCCTACTTTTTTTTTCTTTCTGAAAATCTAGATTGGTTTCTGCTGCAACCAACTTCTTATTCACAGATGAGGTGACCTTAAGAGACAATAATCTACTGAGGATAACAAGTGTGAGCTTTTGTCCTTCATGCCACTGGGCAGCTGTGCTACTAGCCCTGGACAGCCTTCATCTGATTTTTTTTTTTTTTAATGGCAGAAAGTGAAGAAGAACTAAGTAGCCTCTTGATGAAAGTGAAAGAGGAGAGTGAAAAAGTTGGCTTAAAGCTCAACATTAAGAAAACTAAGATCACTGCATCCGGTCCCATTACTTCATGGAAAATAGATGGGGAAACAGTGGAAACAGTGGCTCACTTTATTTTTCTGCACTTCAAAATTACTGCAGATGGTGATTGCAGCCATGAAATTAAAAGACACTTACTCCTTGGAAGGAAAGTTATAACCAACCTAGAGAGCATATTAAAAAGCAGAGATATTACTTTGCCAACAAAGGTCTGTTTAGTCAAGGCTATGGTTTTTCCAGTAGTCATGTATGGATGTGAGAGTTGGACTGTGAATAAATCTGAGTGGCAAAGAATCGATGCTTTTGAAGTGTGGTGTTGGAGAAGACTCTTGAGAGTCCCTTGGACTGCAAGGAGTTCCAACTAGTTAATCCTAAAGGAGATCAGTCCTGAATATTCATTGGAAGGACTGATGTTGAAGCTGAAACTCCAATCCTTTGGCCACCTGATGCGAAGAGCTGACTCACTGGAAAAGACCCTGATCCTGGGAAAGATTGAGGGCAGGAGGAGAAGGGGATAACAGAGGATGAGATGGCTGGAGGGCATCACCGACTCAATGGACATGGGTTTGGGTGGACTCCAGGAATTGTTGATGGACAGGAAGGCTTGGTGTGCTGTGGTCCATGGAGTCCCAAAGAGTCGAACACAACTGAGTGACTGAACTGAACTGAACTGATTTCCCATTTAACTTGTTTAAGATAGAATTTGTATCTTGCTCAAAGCTAATCTAATACAACCTCATATGGAACTGAACTAGAAGATTTGTGTAACTGAAACATAGTTTATATGGGAAATGATGTGCAATGCAAGCTACAGCTTGGAGAATTTTAGCAATACTATTATGTGCATGATTAATGGCAAGATATTCTCATGACTATGTGAAAAACAGGAGACTGAAAATGTAGTTGCACTCAGAACAGTTCAGAGGCATTTGAAAATAATCCTTATTTTGAAGATAATGGATAATGAAACTATACATTGACAGCTCTGGCTCCTACTTTATGGTTATTTATTAAAACAAACAAACAAAAAAAAACTCACTTTTCCTAATTGTTTATTACCTTTGCTTTTCACTTTTTAATTTCCATGTCAGTTTTACTGATTATTTCTTTCCTGGAATATTTTACAATTTGAAATTATTTTCTTTAGAGACTTATTTTATTACACTTGCAGCATTTAGATTTTTTTTTTAAACTTCAGACTCTAAATTAAGGCTAATTCACTTCATTGCTTGCAAACAAAGCATTAATCTTTATAAATTCAGAATTGAAGTGATCTGGCTATTTGGAACATATAGCAAAAGTCCACTAAAATATTTTTATAAAGCAGATGCCAGAATTCAAATATATGCATATGTTGCCATGTAAGTTTTTTCTTTCCAATTTATTTTTTAATTGAAGGATAATTACTTTACAGAATTTTTTTGTTTTCTGTCAAACCTTAACATGAATCAGCCATAACTATACATATAGCCCCTCCCTTTTGAACTTGCCTGCCATCTCCCTCCCAAACCCACCCCTCTAGGTTGATACAGCACCCTGTTTGAGTTGCCTGAGCCATACAGCAAATTGCCATTGGCTATCTATTTTGTATATGATACTGTAAGTTTCCATCTTACTCCTTCCATACATCTCACCCTTTTCTCCCCTCTCCCCATGTCCATAAGTCTATTCTCTATGTCTGTTTCTCCTTTGCTGCCCTGTAAATAAGTTCTTCAGTATCATTCTTCTAGATTCTGTATATATGTGTTAGAATATAATATTTATCTTTCTCTTTCTGACATACTTCACTTTGTAAAACAGGTTGTAGGTTCATTGACTTCATCAGAACTGACTCAAATCCATTCCTTTTTATGTCTGAGTAATGGCATGGACCTAACTGAAGCAGAAGATATTAAGAAGAGACGGCAAGAATACACAGAAGAACTGTATAAAAAAGATCTTCACCACCCAGATAATCATGATGGTGTAATCACTGACCTAGAGCCAGACATCCTGGAATGTGAAGTCAAGTGGGCCTTAGAATGCCTCACTACAAACAAAACTAGTGGAGGTGATGGAATGCCAGTTGAGCTATTTCAAATCCTGAAAGATGATGCTGTGAAAGTGCTGCACTTAATATGCCAGCAAATTTGGAAAACTCAGCAGTGGCCACAGGACTAGAAAAGGTCAGTTTTCATTCCAATCCCAAAGAAGGCAATGCCAAAGAATGCTCAAACTACCACACAATTGCACTCACCTCACACACTACCAATGTAATGCTCAAAATTCTCTAAGCCAGGCTTCAGCAATATGTGAACCATGAACTTCCTGATGTTCAAGCTGGTTTTAGAAAAGGCAGAGGAACCAGAGATCAAATTGCCAACATCCGCTGGATCATGGAAAAAGCAAAAGAGTTCCAGAAAAACATCTATTTCTGCTTTATTGACTATGCCAAAGCCTTTGACTGTGTGGATCACAATAAACTATGGAAAATTCTGAAAGAGATGGGAATACCAGACCACTTGATCTGCCTCTTGATAAATTTGTATGTAGGTCAGGAAGCAACAGTTAGAATTGGACATGGAACAACAGAGTGGTTCCGAATAGGAAAAGGATTACGTCAAGGCTGTATATTGTCACCCTGCTTATTTAACTTATATGCAGAGTACATCATGAGAAACGCTGGACTGGAAGAAGCACAAGCTGGAATCAAGATTGCCAGGAGAAATATCAATAACCTCAGATATGCAGATAACACCACCCTTATGGCACAAAGTGAAGAGGAACTCAAAAGCCTCTTGATGAAAGTGAAAGTGGAGAGTGAAAAAGTTGGCTTAGAGCTCAACATTCAGAAAACGAAGATCATGGCATCCTGTCCCATCACTTCATGGGAAATAGATGGGGAAAAGTGGAAACAGTGTCAGACTTTATTTTCTGGGGCTCCAAAATCACTGCAGATGGTGACTGCAGCCATGAAATTAAAAGACACTTACTCCTTGGAAGGAAAGTTGTGACCAACCTAGATAGCATATTCAAAAGCAGAGACTTTACTTTGCTAACAAAGGTTCGTCTAGTGAAGGCTATGGTTTTTCCTGTGGTCATGTATGGATATGAGAGCTGGACTGTGAAGAAGGCTGAGTGCCAAAGAATTGATGCTTTTGAACTGTGGTGTTGGAGAAGACTCTTGAGAGTCCCTTGGACTACAAGGAGATCCAACCAGTCCATTCTGAAGGAGATCAGCCCTGGGATGTTCTTGGAAGGAATGAAGCTGAAGCTGAAACTCCAGTACTTTGGCCACCTCATGCTAAGAGTTGACTCATTGGAAAAGACTCTGATGCTGGGAGGGATGGGGGCAAGAGGAGAACGGGACAACAGAGGATGAGATGGCTGGATGGCATCACTGACTGGATGAATGTGAGGCTGGGTGAACTCCGGGAGTTGGTGATGGACAGGGAGGCCTGCCGTTCTGCGATTCATGGGGTCGCAAAGAGTCTGACACGACTGAGTGACTGAACTGAACTGAACTGAATATTCCATTGTGTGTATTACCACAACTTATTTATCCATTCATCTGTCAGTGGACATCTAGGTTGCTTCCATGTTCTAGCTATTGTAACTAGTGCTGCAATGAACAATGGGATACATGTGTCTTTTTCAATTTTGGTTTCCTCAGGGTATATGCCTAGGCACAGGATTGCAGTCCATTCTAAAGGAGATCAGCCCTGGATGTTCATTGGAAGGACTGATGCTAAAGCTGAAACTCCAACACTTTAACCACCTCATGCGAAGAGTTGGCTCATTGGAAAAGACTGATGCTGGGAGGGATTGGGGGCAGGAGGAGAAGGGGATGACAGAGGATGAGATGGCTGGATGGCATTACCGACTCGATAGACATGAGTCTGAGTGAACTGTGAGAGTTGGTGATGGACAGGGAGGCCTGGCGTGCTGAGATTCATGGGGTCGCAAAAAGTCAGACACGACTGAGCTACTGAACTGAACTGAACTGAACTGAATGGTGGTTTTAGTCTTAGTTTTTTAAGGAATCTCCATACCATCTTCCATAGTACCTATATTAATTTACATTCCCAACAGTGCAAGAGACTTCCCTTTTCTCCACACCCTCTCCAGCATTTATTGTTTGTAGACGTTTTGATGATGGCCATTCTGACTGTGAGGTGATATCTCATTGTAGTTTTGATTTGCGTTTCTCTAATAATGGGTGATGTTGAGCATCTTTTCATGTGTTTGCTAGCCATCTGTATGTCTTCTTTGGAGAAATGTCTGTGTAAGTTTCATATAGGGTGAGATTTGTGCTGAGTTTTTATTTGTTTGTTTGATTTTCTTCTAAAGGGCAAAGCTGAATGAGGTGGTAATCCTGTCTGCTGATGATTGGGTTTTTATTTTTGTTTTGCTTGTTGTTTAGATGGGGTGTCCTGCACAGGGTAGGTAGTTGGGTGACTGGTAGTTGAGTGATCCCGGGTCTTGTATTCAAGTGGTTCCTTTGTATGAGTTCTCACTATTAGATACTCCCTATGGTTAGTTCTCTGGTAGTCTAGGGTTTTGGAGCCTGTGATCCCACTCCAAAGGCTCAGGGCTTGATCCCTGGTCAGGAATGAAGATTCCAAATGTGAAATCTGTTATGGCATTAAGTGAGATTAAAACAAACATCCAAAACCAAAAAGTCAAAGATGAACCCAAAACAAATGACAGTTACAAACTCAGGCAAATAATAATTAAAATAATGGAATATACATATACAACCATGAGCAAAGTCAAAACAGTCCAACAAGAATAAAGTACAGTGTATCGACCCAGAGAACAAAGGATATCAAAAATTATATGACTATTTAAGAACAAAACTAAAACACAAACTGGAAAACAAAACTAAAGCAAGGTGTCAGGTGGGGAATAAAGCAATGAAAACAAAACTAACAAATATGTTAATAGAAAAGGAAAGAAAGAATAGATATGCAAAGTTACGTCAGTTCAGTTCAGTTCAGTTCCTCAGTCATATCTGACTCTTTGTGGCCTAATGGACTACAGCATGCTAGACTTCCCTGTCCATCACCAACTCCAAGAGTTTACTCAAACTCCTGTCCATTTAGTTGGTGATGCCATCCAACCATCTCATCCTCTGTCGTCCCCTTCTCATCTCACCTTCAATCTTTCCCAGCATCAGGATCTTTTCAAATGAGTCAGCTCTTTGCATCAGGTGGCCAAAGTACTGGAGTTTCAGCTTCAACATCAGTCCTTCCAATGAATATTCAGGACTTATCTCCTCTAGGATGGACTGGTTGGATCTCCTTGAAGTCCAAGGGACTCTCAAGAGTCTTCTCCAACTCTTGAGAGGTTGGAATCTTCTCCAACCTCTCTACATAGAGGTAGATAAAGATCTGTTTACATTAAAGATTAACTGCAAGGGGTAAAGAACAGTAGTAAAAGCAAAAGAATAAATGTAGAAAAATAATAACAGATTTTAAAAAATTAAAATTAAAAAAAAAAAAAAAAGGAAAACTCCACAGAACTGCAAATGCCGAATGTAGAGGCAGAGGTTTATAACAACAATAAAAAAATGTGACTGAGAAAAAAAGCTCAAAAGCTTCATTAGATTTCATAGTGCCAATAAAATAGACTTTAACAGAGGGGAGAAAAAAGGGAAAGAAAAGAAAAAACAATCTAAAAGAATCTACAGAACAAGTCAAAACATAAGAATAACAAGTGTTTTTTTCTTGAGTCACTACTGTCAGAGTCCTTTCCCTTGCTGGAAGTCACAGTCCACCTCACCTCCCTAGGATGCCCTCCAACACTGCTGATCTCTGGACCTGCTGCAGGAAAAGCTCAGATTGTATTCGGGTCCTACTCCTGTGTGTTCTTGCCTCCAAAGCCCACAGCTGTCAGAACTAGTGCTTTTTCTTTTGTGGGAGCTCTCAATGACCTTTTATATATTCCATAGACACAGAATCTGCCTAGTTGATTGTGTGGATTTAATCTTCAGCTTGTACAGCTGGTGGGAAGGTTTTGGGTCTTCTTCCTTAGCCACACTGCCCCCGGGTTTCAGCTGTGGTTTTATTTCCACCTCTGCATGTAGGTCATCCATTGGAGTTTGCTCCTGAGGCTGCCCTGGAGGACTTGGGTTTGCCCCTGTGAGGGCCAGCTGTGGAGATGGTGCAACTGCTTGGGTCGGAGAGGTTCTGGCAGCACCAGGTACTCAGGGGAGTTGGTGGCTAATGCAGCAGGAAATATAGTGCTCTAGAAGGGTATGACAACCAGCATTGGTCAATACACTCCAATATTCTTGCCCTGGAGAACCCCCTTCCATAACAGAGAAGCCTGGCAGGCCACAGTCTACAGTGTCACAAAGAGTCGGACATGACTGAAGTGACCCTGTGCACATAGACATAAGACTTTTTTTGCCTGTGGCAGCTCTGCCCCAGTGAGAGTTGAGCATGAAGGTGGTGCAGCCACTTGGCTTTTGGGGACCATGGTGGGACCAAGTGTGCAGGGACACGGACTGCCTCCACCACAAGAGTTATGGCCCTATCAGAGTCTTTTTTCGAGCCTCTTGTAGCTGGCTATCAGAAGGTCTCTTTGGCTAGTCTTTCTCTGTAGCTCCACCCATTCAGGCACTTAGGGGGCTCCCTTGCCTGGGGTCCTTCTCTGCTGTTTGGTGCATCAGGCACATAGAGGAGCCCCCCTGACTGGGGCCCTACTCTGTAGATCCCAGTGTCAGGCACTTAAAGGGGCACACTGGGTGAGATCCTAGTCTGTAGTTTGATGCATCAGTCACTTAAAGAAGCGCCCTGAGTAGAGTCCTACTTTGTAGTTTAGTATGTCAAACATTTGATGGGCCAGCCTCTCTATTGTTCAGCTGCCAATGCCAGCATGTGGGAAGAGAGAGGCAATGGTGGTGGATCCACTTCCTATGAGTGACTCAGCAGTATCGACTTGGTTCCATGGCTGCCCAGCTTTCCTCCACAGGCATTTCCCACCACAATCTCTTCCCTCACCTCCCCTCCATCTGTCTCTCTGCAGTCAACAGCAGCTCTCGCCCTGGGATTGCTCCACAATTCCTAAACTCCACCTCCCACATGCTGCACCTTCCAGGGGACCTGCATCCCTGTCCAGTGTATGAATGTCTGTGGCAAGGACTATCGGATTCTCATTTCATTTAGGCTGCCACAGATCAGCTGTTTCACTCTCAGCCTTAAATGTTTCTCCTCTGACTCAGACAATTGCCCTGATTTGGAGATTGGACCCCTGCTTCAGTTCCCCCAATGGCTGAGGGCAGGTCCAGTCCTACTAACACTCTTGTTTTCCCCCCTAGTTCCTTTGTCTTACTGAGCTTTGAATGTTTCTATATATTTTTTTCCACTGGTCAGGTACTCCTATCTGCTCTCAGCTAGTGTTCTGCATGCACTTCTGTGTGTAAAGGTGTATTCCTGATGTATCCCTGGAGAGAGATGCACTCCATGTCCACCTACTCCTCCTCTGTCTTGTTCTGTTGCCATGTAATTTTGATTTGTTACCTTCTGTTTAAGTTTCAGATTGTGTATACATAAAGCAGAATCTTTAAATACATACAAAATCCTAGTTGAATATTTTGGAAGACAGTACAAACTCATCAAAGATGATTGAGCTAAAGAAAACTGCCTAGATGTTGGTTTTCCACAGATGTACTGAGAATCATTAGTCCTAGGTTATGATGAGCTCAAAAACATTTCAACTTCTCAAAATATAAACATCACTAGTAATGGTATGCAAATTACTGTAATGGTGGTAAAAAGTTTTAGCACCATCATAATATTCCATTTTAAAGTGAAAACATCTGTGAAATGCAGTAATTCATTTTCATCAACTGACTTTGCAGAGAGTTTCCTTTTTTTTTATAGGAACATCTATTTTGTAATGAGCAACAGCTGAAAAGCAAATAAAATTAATGATATCACATTCTATGTTCCTTATTTCAGAGTGGCAACCATTTGATTCTGTTTTTTTTTTTTTTTTAACCCTGTGTAAGGAATAGAAAAAAATTTTCATATCACAATTGCATACTGTCTTCCATCTCAGGATGGGCCCAGAGTAAAGGGACCAGAATCATCTCAGCTCCCCTTTCCCCTAGGAAACCCAAGACTTCCTTGTTTAGGCAAAAACAGTACTTGGAGCTCACAGGGTTCATCTCTGCTCAACAGGGTTGTGGGTTTGCCTTCAAAGTTTGGATAATGGAGCTATGTTGTGAAACTCAGAGTAATAATTTTCCCAGGACACACTCTCCCATGTTTGTCTTTCTAAATGTGTGTCTAGAGAAGTCTTGACTAGTCTGAGTCCTAAACTTCTGGACACAATAACATTGATCAAATGCATTGGTTTTATATGCCATTATTATTTTACATAGAATTTGGTGGCTAATGGTGGCTGATGGCTCAGTTAGTAAAGAATCCACTTATAATACAGGAAATTTGGGTTAGATGACCTGGGTTGATCCTTGGGAAGATCCCCTGGAGAAGAGCAAGGCAACCTACTCCAATATTCTTGCCTGGAGAATCCCATTGATGGAAGAGCCTGGCAGACTACAGTCCATGGGATTGCAAAGAGGAGGAAATGACTGAGCGACTGAACATGCATGCATGCATTATTCTACATAGGACTTCCCAGGTGACCTTACTAGTTAAAACCTGCCTGCTAAATCAGGAGGCTTAAGAGATGTGGATTCAATTACTCTAAAGGGGCTAGGAAGATTCTCTGGAGGAGGGCATGAGAACCCACTCCAGTATTCATCCCTAGAGAACCCCATAGCCTGAGAAGCCTGACAGTCTTCTGTTCATGGGAGCACAGAGAGTCAGATATGACTGAAGGGACTTAGCATGTGCTTGCACACACACACACACATTACTCTACATAATATTCATCAGGTTTTGATCCAAGTGTATTTCCATCAATGACTGCAAAGCCAGCACTTTATTTTATTTCTGACAACCAATTAAGAAGCAACTTTGAACATTTTAGTTTGTCCGCTGAAACACATAAAGAAAATCACTCTGACATGGGTGTTTATGTTACCGAATCCAATCTCACTCTGCTTCCTACACAATAGGCCAATAAATCTGGGAAAACCAGCTGAATGAGAAGATGGCAGACTAATGTCTCAAAAAGACCATCTTATGGGGGCCTGGATGCCAGGTTCTTTCATGGTTCAGAGATGATAGGAAGTGAGGAAACAAAGTAAAAAGACTATTTACTTCTTGTAAATGTCTCCTAGAATGGCAAGCCTCAGGTAGGGGAATGTGTTAATGTATTTCTTCCAGCAATATACAGGTGGACAGGGTTATGAACAAAGGCACTTTAGTTTAACAGTCACACGGAGAGGGGCAGGGTTCCCTGAGGCAGGCCATTATGTATGCTTATAATAGCAAAAGCAGCAAAACAAGGGTTAAAGCAAGAGAAATAGATTCAGCACCTTCCTGACTGCATTTACCTATTCATAAGATGAAGGGATTGCACAAATTAACCCTATAATTATTGTGTGAAAGGTGTTTGGAGATAGGCTTTATTTATTTTTCTTCAGATTGAGTTTTTACTGTATATGTGATTTCTTCCAAAATCTTTGGGAAAATCTTTTGAAATAATAAGAAATTCTGTTAGCACATATTGTGGTGTTGGGAATAGATTTCTTTAACCTGCCATAGGAGGAAGATAATGGGGGCAGTTAAGCTTTTCCTCAATCTTGACAAAGAAAATTATTCAGAAATTGCCACAATAATATATCTTCATTACTAGAAATAATGTAGCTTAGTGGGTGAGAATACTAGTCACAGAATTAACAATTTGAACAGTCTTATGGACTCTGAGAGAGAGGGAGAGGGTGGGAAGATTTGGGAGAATGGCATTGAAACATGTAAAATATCATGTATGAAACGAGTTGCCAGTCCAGGTTCGATGCACGATACTGGATGCTTGGGGCTGGTGCACTGGGACGACCCAGAGGGATGGAATGGGGAGGGAGGAGGGAGGAGGGAGGAGGGTTCAGGATGGGGAACACATGTATACCTGTGGTGGATTCATTTTGATATTTGGCAAAACTAATACAATTATGTAAAGTTTAAAAAATAAAATTAAAAAAAAAAATGAAAACAGTGGTGTAAACAGTCATTCCTGATTAAGGAACAGAGAGAGCATTCCTTCCAGGAGCACACGGTCCTGGCAGTGGGTTATAAATTTCATCTTTGTATACGTTGTCTCTAATCTTCCAGGCAGGCTGCTATTAGGACACTCCCATTATGACTGGAGAAGCAGAAAGCTCTTATGTCCCTCTTTTTGGGCAGTAAAGATAACAATAGAAAAAAATGTGTTCTAAGGAAATCTTTCTTGAAATCTGATTTCCCAGAAATTTTTAGAGATCATGTTAAATTTTGAAATGCACTATGTTTAACAATATAGTGTCCCAGGATTTCATCTTTGTAAGTGAGGAGACAAAAGCTTTCATAACTGCTTGAATGTAACAGATAACTTTTAATGGTCATGTATGGATGTGAGGGCTGGACAAAAAAAAAAAAAAAAAAAAAGGTTGAGCACTGAAGAATTGATACCTTCAAACTGTGGTGCTGGAGAAGATTCTTGAGAGTCCCTTGGAATGCAAGGAGATCAAACGAGTCAATCCTAAAGGAAATCCTGAATATTCATTGGAAGGACTGATACTAAAGCTGAAGCTCCCATATTTCGGCCACCTGATGCAAAGAGCTGACTCATTAGAAAAGACCCTAATACTGGGAAAGATTGGAAGCAGGAGGAGAAGAGGATGACAGAGGACGAGATAGTTGGATGGCATCGCCGACTCAATGGACATGAGTTTGACAAGGTCTGGGAGATGGTGAAGGACAGGGAAGCTTGGTATGCTACAGTCCATGGGGTCACAAAGAGTCAGACATGACTAAACAACTGAACAACAACTACAATAAGCTTCCAGTCATATGATTAACAATTTCCAGGCATATAATGTATAGCAAGATGATTATAGCTAATAATAGTGTATAAACATATAATTTGAAAATTCTTATTCTCATTACAATAAAGAAATGGGAATTATGTAACAGAATGGAAGTGCTAGCTAACACTGTAGTGGTAATCATTTTGTGACATGTTCATTGAATCAATGGATTGTACACTTTAAACCTATAATAACAATAAAAATGGAGCTAATTTTAAGTTATATTCTTAGAGGCTGCTGTGGTATGAATTTTCTGTCGTCCCCCGAAATTCATATGTTGAAATCCCAGCCCACAAGGTGATGAAATAAGGAGGTGGAGCCTTTGGGAGGTGATTAGGTCATGAGGGTTGAATCTTCATGAATGAGATCTGTGCCCTTATAAAACAGAGAAAACTCCATTGCTGTGAGGTTACAGAAATCAAAAGAAAACCTTCTAAGTGGAAGTTCCTCAGGGGTCACAGAATCTACATAATCTGTATGTGCCATTATCTTGATTTCCTACCATCCAGACTGTGAGAAATAAAAGTTTGTTTTTTATAAGCCTCAGAGTTTATAGACTTCCTAGGTGTCAGAAGTGGCAAAGTACCCACCTACAAATACAGGACACTCAAAAGACTCGGGTTAGATCCCTGGGCTGGGAAGATCCCCTGGAGGAGGATGTGGCAATCCACTGCTGTATTCCTGCCTGGAAAATCCCATGAACAGTGGAGCCCATGGAGCTAGAGTCCATAGGGTCACAAAGAGTTGGACACAACGGAAGCAACTAGGCACAGTTTATGGTATTTTAGCAAGTTGAACAGACTAAGACCAGGGCAAATTATTGTTTAGAAAGAAAGTGAATTTCTTTAAATATATAGTGAGCATGTGGAAAAATACAATTCCTCATCAACACCTTGGATGTATTAAAGGCCACATACACACAAGCCACAAACAAAAATCTCAGTATCAGTGGATGGTACTGATTTTTAAAATATTCCATTTCTAAATTAATTTGTTGTATGCCATCCAGAAATAAAGATAAATGTTATAAGACTAAGACAATTTCTAGAAATATATATATTTTCAATTCCCCTTATGTTCTTGTATGTAAAAATAGTTTTGAGAGAATATAAGCAGGCTAAATAAAGTATTAAGGAAACTGTCTACATGGGCTCTGCTATTCATTTATTATGGTTAATTTGCTTTAAGCAAATTAAAGTGAAAAGGTGTTAACTAAAAATATTTACTTAATATAAATTAAAGTGATGAAACACTCTTTGGTACAATATGACACAATATTTAATTTTATCTAAATATTTTTGTAAGGTTTTGTTTTGTGTTGTTTAGCATGTTTGGCTGGTTAGATGAATTTGTAATTTTAAAAAACTTATTCTTTATTTCTAAATAGACCACTAAATAAATCCAGTTCATAAATAGAAATTAATGAACTGGATATAAATTCTGCTTCTACCATGAATCATTACTATAAGAATTTGTGCACCTCCCATAAACAAATAGCAAACTGGATAAAATATGCAAAGCAAAGATTTGCCAAATATAGACAAAAGACAGTACAACAGTGGGAGACTTGAGAAAAATAAATAAATAAAACAGGCACTACTCTTGTTTGGCTATGCCCTGAAGGCGTTTACCAGGCCACATGCAGGGAAGGGGAAATAAACACCATCCTGGAGTCTTATCTAGGTTGAGGAGAAAGAGATCAGAATTGAGGGATGCTAGGTATTTGCATGACAAAGGAACAAAGGACAGGACTACAGAGTGGAAAAGCTGTGAAAAACTGTGAAAAATGACAGAAAAATATCTTATTTCTGCTTTATAGACTATGCCAAAGCCTTTGACTGTGGAATAAACTGTGGAAAATTCTAAAAGAGATGGGAATATCAGACCACCCGACTTGCCTCTTGAGAAACCTGTTTGCAGGTCAGAAAGCAACAGTTAGAACTGGACAGGAAACAACAGACTGGATCCAAATATGAAAATAGGAAATATTTAGAAATAGAAAAAAGGAAAAGGAGCACATCAACATTGTATATTGTCACCCTGCTTTTTAACTTATATACAGAGTACATCATGAGAAATGCTGGGCTGGAGGAAGCAAAAACTGGAATCAAGACTGCAGGGAGAAATATCAATAACCTCAGATATGCGGATGACACCACCCTTATGGCAGAAGTGAAGAAGAATTAAAGAGCCTCTTGATGAAAGTGAAAGAGGAGAGTGAAAAAGTTGGCTTAAAGCTCAACATTCAGAAAACTAAGATCATGGGCTCCGGTCCCATCACTTCATGGCAAATAGATGGAGAAACAATGGAGACAGTAGCTGACTTTATTTTTCTGGGCTCCAAAATCACTGCATATGGTGATTGCAGCCATGAAATTAAAAGACACTTACTACTTGGAAGGAAAAGTATGACCAACGTAGACATCATATTCAAAAGCAGAGACATTACTTTGCCAACTAAGGTCCACCTAGTCAAGGCTATGGTTTTTCCAATGGTCATGTATGGATGTGAGTGTTGGACTGTGAAGAAAACTGAGTGCCGAAGAATTGATTTTGAACTGTGGTGTTGGAGAAGACTCTTGACAGTCCCTTGGACTGCAAGGAGATCCAACCAGTCCATTCTAAGGGAGATCAGTCATGGGTGTTCATTGGAAGAACTGATGCTGAAGCTGAAACTCCAGTACTTTGGCCACCTCATGCGAAGAATTGACTGTGGAATAGACCCTGATGCTGGGAGGGATTGTGGGCAGAAGGAGAAGGGGATGACAGAGGATGAGATGGCTGGATGGCATCACCGACTCAATGGACATGAATCTGAGTAATCTCTGGGATTTGGTGATGGACATGGAGGCCTGGCATGCTGCGATTCATGGGGTCACAAAGAGTCGGACATGACTAAGCAACTGAATTGAACTGAACTGAACTCTTTATTACCAAATTCAGACTTAAGTTGAAGAAAGTAAGGAAAACCACTAGACCATTCAGGTATGACCTAAATCAAATCCCTTATGACCTAAATCAAATCCCTTATGATTATACAGTGGAAGTGAGAAATAGATTTAAGGGCCTTGATCTGATAGAGTGCCTGATGAACTATGGAATGAGGTTCATGACATTGTACAGGAGACAGGGATGAAGACCATCTCTATGGAAAAGAAATGTAAAAAAGCAAAATGGCTGTCTGGGGAGGCCTTAAAAATAGCTGCGAAAAGAAGAGAAGTGAAAAGCAAAGGAGAAAAGGAAAGATATAAGCATCTGAATGCAGAGTTCCAAAGAATAGCAAGAAGACATAAGAAAGCCTTCCTCAGCGATCAATGCAAAGAAATAGAGGAAAACAACAGAATGGGAAAGACTAGATATCTCTTCAAGAAAATTAGAGATACCAAGGGAATATTTCATGTAAAGATAGGCTCGATAAAGGACAGAAATGGTATGGACCTAACAGAAGCAGAAGATATTAGAAGAGGTGGCAAGAATACACAGAAGAACTGTATAAAAAAGATCTTCACGATCCAGATAATCACAATGGTGTGATCAGTCATCTAGAGCCAGACATTCTGGAATGTGAAGTCAGGTGGGCCTTGGAAAGCATTACTATGAACAAAGCTAGTGGAGGTGATGGAATTCCAGTTGAGCTATTTCAAAACCTGAAAGATGATGCTGTGAAAGTGCTGCACTCAATATGCCAGCAAATTTGGAAAACTCAGCAGTGGCCACAGGACTAGAAAAGGTCAGTTTTCATTCCAATCCCAAAGAAAGGCAATGCCAAAGAATGCTCAAACTACCACACAATTGCACTCATCTCACATGCTAGTAAAGTAATGCTCAAAATTCTCCAAGCCAGGCTTCAGCAATACGTGAACCATGGACTTCCAGATGTTCAAGCTGGTTTTAGAAAAGGCAGAGGAACCAGAGATCAAATTGCCAACATGGGCTGGATCATGGAAAAAGCAACAGAGTTCCAGAAAATCATCTATTTCTGCTCTATTGACTATGCCAAAGCCTTCACTTGTGTGGATCACAATAAACTGTGGAAAATTCTGAAAGAGATGGGGATATCAGACCACCTGACCTGCCTCTTGAGAAACCTGTATGCAGGTCAGGAAGCAACAGTTAGAATGGAACATGGAACAACAGACTGGTTCCAAATAGGAAAAGGAGTTCGTCAAGGCTGTATATTATCACCCTGCTTATTTAACTTATATGCAGAGTATATCATGAGAAACACTGGACTGGAAGAAACACAAGCTGGAATCAAGATTGCTGGGAGAAATATCAATAACCTCAGATATGCAGATGACACCACCCTTATGGCACAAAGTGAAAAGGAACTAAAAAGCCTCTTGATGAAAGTGAAAGTGGAGAGTGAAAAAGTTGGCTTAAAGCTCAACAGTTAGAAAACGAAGATCATGGCATCCGGTCCCATCACTTCATGGGAAATAGATGGGGAAACAGTGGAAACAGTGTCAGACTTTATTTTTTGGGCTCCAAAATCACTGCAGATGGTGAATGCAGCCATGAAATTAAAAGACACTTACTCCTTGGAAAGAAAGTTATGACCAACCTAGATAGTATATTAAAAATCAGAGACATTGCCAACAAAGGTCCGTCTAGTCAAGGCTATGGTTTTTCCAGTGGTCATGTATGGATGTGATAGTTAGACTATGAAGAAGGCTGAGCGCCGAAGAATTGATGCTTTTGAACTGTGATGTTTGAGAAGACTCTGGAGAGTCCCTTGAAGTGCACGGAAATCCAACCAGTCCATCCTGAAGGACATCAGCCCTGGGTGTTCTTTGGAGGGAATGATGCTGAAGCTGAAACTCCAGTACTTTGGCCACCTCATGCAAAGAGCTGACTCTTGGAAAAGACTCTGATGCTGGGAGGAATTGGGGGCAGGAGGAGAAGGGGACGACAGATGATGAGATGGCTGGATGGTATCACTGCCTCGATGACGTGGGTCTGTGTCTTATCCGGGAGTTGGCCATGGACAGGGAGGCCTGGCGTGCTGCGATTCATGGGGTGTGATGAGTCGAACACGACTGAGCAACTGAACTGAACTGAATTTATATTACATAATGAAAAGGGCACTTTTCGTGATCATCTTCCCCCAAACCTATAATCCCCATCTAAAGATTAAAAAGTTCATCAGAGAAAAACAAGCAAAGAGTTTTTACTAAATAAAGACCAAACTCTCTTCAGTACAGTAAAGATCACGGAAGACAAGGAAAGACCAAGAAACTGCCACAGATCTGATGAGGAGATGGAAATATGACCAAATGCAGTGTGATATCATGTGTTTGATCTTGGAATAGAGAAATGACATTACTTGTGAAATTGGTGAAATACAAAAATTTTTGTTTTTGTTTATTTAATAGTAATGAACTAGTGTTAATCTCAGTTTTGACAAGTGTACCACAATGATATAACATCTTAACACTAGCAGAAGGTGAAACAAAAGTATAGAGTTAGAATCTGTGCTGTCTTTTAACTTTTCTGTAAATCTAAAATTATTTTGTAGAAACATTTATTTAGAAAAAAGAAAGCTATGGTAGAATATTATGACACATGTCACTAGGCCAAAGAATATTACCAGAGATAATAAATTCATTTCTTATTTATAAATGAGATATTTAATGTGTCTGATATAATTCCAGAGAACATAATAATCCCAATTGTTCTTGCACTTCATAATAGAGTTTTAAATACCTGGCACAAAATTTGTCAAAACTGAAAGGAGAAACAGACAATTTCACATTTGTATTCAAATACTAAATAATTCTAGCTTAATAATTGATAAAATGCATAGATAAAAATTTAACCAGAATATAAAAGACCTGAATAACTACCAAGAAACTGTATTAATGATTGTTAGACCATCACTTTGCACCTTGATGGGAAAACAGAAAAGGCTGAAGGTGCAGACAACTAACTTTTTATAGAAAAGTTGGGAGAGTATCATGAGAGCTGAGAATGCTGTGGCATTTGATTTTACAATAACGAGAGAATTTTGATATAGTGCCCATGAAATCTAGGTACAGATAAGTCTAATATGAAATTTATACCATCTACTTTTAGAGGGAGTCACACCAGATTGGGGAAACAGTGGAAACAGTGTCAGACTTTATTTTTTGGGGGCTCCAAAATCACTGCAGATGGTGATTGCAACTATGAAATTAAAAGATGCTTACTCCTTGGAAGGAAAGTTATGACCAACCTAGATAGCATATTAAAAAGCAAAGACGTTACTTTGCCAACAAAGGCCCATCTAGTCAAGGCTATGGTTTTTCCAGTAGTCATGTATGGATGTGAGAGTTGGACTGTGAAGAAAGCTGAGCACTGAAGAATTGATGCTTTTGAACTGTGTTGTTGGAGAAGACTCTTGAGAGTCCCTTGGGCTGCAAGGAGATCCAACCAGTCCATTCTAAAGGAGATCAGTCCTGGGTGTTCTTCGGAGGGAATGATGCTAAAGCTGAAACTCCAGTACTTTGGCCACCTCATGCAAAGAGTTGACTCATTGGAAAAGACTCTGATGCTGAGAGGAATTGGGGGCAGGAGAATAAAGGGATGACAGAGGATGAGATAGCTGGATGGCATCACCAACTCAATGGAAGTGAGTTTTAGTGAATTCCGGGAGTTGGTGATTGACAGGGAGGCCTGGCCTGCTGTGATTCATGGGGTCGCAAAGAGTTGGACACGACTGAGCGACTGAACTGAATTGAACTGACTGAACACCAGATTGTAATAATGCCAATCAAGGAAATTGTTCTTGACTCTTAGTTTTTCATTGACCCACTCATCTTTTCTCTGATCACAAAATTATTAATTTTGTCATCCTTGTTACGGCTCTTGCTACCAGAAATCAAGAAAAATTAATTAACTTTGAACAAAACTCAAATGTCATCACTGCCCACAAAATCAGCATTGAAGTCTGTACTTCTTATGTTTACAAGAATAAAATAGCTTTGCCAGTTCTCAAAAATATTGCCTTTAATTTATTGAGAATAAGAAATATGGAGGAGACAAAAATTATGATAATGCAAAATCCAGGAAATATCCAAATCATTTTTCAGGACAAAAAAGAACAGACTTTGAAGACTAAAAAAATGTAAACCATGAAATTGATGAAACGTATATGCTGGGACCTTCAGTTGACATTTGTTGTTATTTAGTTGCTAAGCTGTGTCTGGCTCTTGATGACCCCATGGACTGTAGTCTGCCAGGCTCCTCTGTCCATGGGATTTTCCAGACATGAATACTGAAGTGGATTACCGTTTCATTCTCCAGTGAATCTTCCTGACCCAGAGCTCAAACCCACATCTCTTCCATTGGGAGGCAGATTCCTTACCATTGAGTCTCCTGGGAAGCCCTTCACTTGACAGAGGTTACTACCAAGGCTATTTCTATTCTCTTCCACTAAATGTCAAGAGGGATAAGAACTACCACACAAGTGTAAGAAGTTTGTCACTGTCTTCGACAAAGAACAAGGCTGTTCAGTCAGTTCAGTTCAGTTCAGTCAGTCAGTCGTGTCCATGCAACCCCATGAATCCTAGCATGCCAGGCCTCCCTGACCATCACCAACTCCCGGAGTTCACCCAAACTCATGTGCATTCGGTCAGTGAACCATCCAGCCATCTCGTCCTCTGTCGTCCCCTTCTCCTCCTGCCCCTAATCCCTCCCAGAATCAGAGTTTTTTCCAATGAGTCAACTCTTTGCATGAGGTGGCCAAAGTATTGGAGTTTCAGCCTCAGCATCAGTCCTTCCAATGAAGACGCAGGTCTGGTCTCCATTAGGATGAACTGGTTGGATCTCCTTGCAGTCCAAGGGACTCTCAAGAGTCTTCTCCAACACCACAGTTCAAAAGCATCAATTCTTTGGTGCTCAGCTTTATTTATAGTCCAACTCTCACATCCACATGACCACTGGAAAAATCATAGCCTTGACTAAATGGACCTTTTTTGGCAAAGTAACTTCTCTGCTTTTTAATATGCTATCTAGGTTGGTCATAACTTTCCTTCCAAGGGCTAAGTGTCTTAATTTCATGGCTGAAATCACCATCTGCAGTGATTTTGGAGCCCATAAAATAGTCAGCCACTGTTTCCACGGTTTCTCCATCTATTTGCCATGAAGTGATGGGACCGGATGGCATGGTCTTAGTTGTCTGAATGCTGGGCTTTAAGACAACTTTTTCACTCTCCACTTTCACTTTCATCAAGAGTCTTTTGAGTTCTTCTTCACTTTCTGCCATAAGGGTGGTATCATCTGCATATCTGAAGTTATGGATATTTCTCCCTGCAATCTTGATTCCAGCTTGTGCTTCTTCCAGCCCAGCGTTTCTCATGATGTACTCTGCATATAAGTTAAAAAGCAGGGTGACCATATACAGCCTTGACATACTCCTTTTCCTATTTGGAACCAGTCTATTGTTCCATGTTCCATTCTAACTGTTGCTTCCTGACCTGCATACAGGTTTCTCAAGAGACAGGTCAGGTGGTCTGGTATTCCCATCTCTTTCAGAATTTTCCAGTTTATTGTGATCCACACAGTCAAAGGCTTTGGCATAGTCAATAAAGCAGAAATAGATGTTTTTCTGGAACTCTCTTGCTTTTTCAATGATCCAGCGGATATTGGCAATTTGATCTCTGGTTCCTCTGACTTTCCTAAAACAAGCTTAAACATATGGAAGTTTGTGGTCATGTATTGCTGAAGCCTGGCTTGGAGAATTTTGAGCATTACTTTACTAGCGTGTGAGATGACTGCAATTGTGCGGTACTTTGAGTATTCTTTGTCATTGTCTTCCTTTGGGATTGGAATGAAAACTGACCTTTTCCAGTCCTGTGGCCACTGCTGAGTTTTCCAAATTTGCTGGCATATTAAGTGCAGCACTTTCACAGCATCATCTTTCAGATTTGAAATAGCTCAACTGGAAATCCATCACCTCCACTAGCTTTGTTCATAGTGATGCTTTCTAAGGCCCATTTGATTTCACTTTCCAGGATGTCTGGCTCTAGGTGAGTGATCACATCATCATGATTATCTGGATCATGAAGATCTTTTTATACAGTTCTTCTGTGTATTCTTGCCAACTCTTCTTAATATCTTCTGCTTCTGTTAGGTTCATACCATTTCTGTCCTTTATTGAGCATATCTTTGCATGAAATGTTCCCTTGGTATCTCTAAAATTCTTGAAGAGATCTCTAGTCTTTCCCATTCTGTTGTTTTCTTCTATTTCTTTGCATTGATCATTGAGGAAGGCTTTCTTATCTCTCCTTGCTATTCTTTGGAACTCTACATTCACATGGTAATACCTTTCCTTTTCTCCTTTGCTTTTTGCTTCTCTTCTTTGCACAGCTATTTGTAAGGCCTCCTCAGCCAGCCATTTTGCTATTTTGCATTACTTTTCCATGGGAATGGTCTTGATCCTTGTCTCCTCTTCGTTTCCAAGGTCAACAGTTCAATATCACAGTGATCCAAGTCTATGCCTTGACCAGTAACACTGAAGAAGCTGAAGTTAAATTGTTCTACAAAGGCCTACAAGACCTTTTAGAACTAACACCCAAAAAAGATGTCCTTTTCATTATAGGGGAATGGAATGCAAAAGTAGGAAGTCAAGAAACACCTGCAGTAACAGGCAAATTTGGCCTGGAATATGGAATGAAGCAGGGCAAAGGCTAATAGAGTTTTGCCAAGAGAACGCACTGGTCATAGCAAACATTCTCTTCCAACACAAGAGAAGACTCTACACATGGACCTTACCAGATGGTAGACACCGAAATCAGATTGATTATATTCTTTGCAGACAAAGATGGAGAAGCTCCATACAGTCAGCAAAAACAAGACCGGGAGGTGACTGTGGTTCAGATCATGAACTCCTTATTGCCAAAATCAGACTTAAATTGAAGAAAGTAGGGAAAACCACTGGACCATTCAGGTATGACCTAAATCAAATCCCTTATGATTATACAGTGGAAGTGAGAAGTAGATTTAAGGGACTAGATCTGATAAAGCTGTTAGGTTGCTCAAATTACTTCCATGTTTGCCTGGCTCTCAACAAGAAACTCTGTGCTTCCTGTTAACCTACCACTCTCACTTCCACATCCAGGTCATGGGAAGTTTGAGTTATGAGGACTTGGCCCTGCTCATAGAGTTGCTTCAAAAGGAGGCTTGCAGGCCATGCCAAACAAAGCACATTCTGAGTAAAAACTGAAAGGGTGAATTAAGAATATAGCCTTGCCAGAAACAAGTCATGATGCTATTGGCTTTTCCTATACAGCCTTTTATGTAAATAAATAAATAAAAACAAGCAAGGCGACAGGAGAACATCTGAGTTATATTCTCTTTATTCAATAGAATATGAAATTTTAAAAAATAAATAGTTGATATAAGAAGAAGCAACCCAAACAGCTACAAAAAATAATTTTAGGATAAAAGTACTGTAAGCTTTTCCTTTGACTGTGTGGGTCACAAACAGCAGTGGAAAATTCTTAAAGAAATGGGAATACTAGACCACCTGACCTGCCTCCTGAGAAATCTATATGCAGGACAAGAAGCAACAGTTAGTACTGGGCATGGAACAACAGACTGGTTCCAAATTGGGAAAGGAGTACGTCAAGGCTGTATATTGTCACCTGCTTATGTAACTTAAGATGCAGAATACACTATGTGAAATGCTAGACTAGATGAAGCACAAGCTGGAATCAAGATTACTGGGAGAAATATCAATAACCTCTGATATGCAGATGACACCACTTTTATGGCAGAAAGGGAAAGAGCCTCTTGATGAAAATGAAAGAGGAGAGTGAAAGAGTTGGCTTAAAGCTCAATGTTCAGAAAACTAAGATCATGGCATCTGGTCCCATCACTTCATGGCAAATAGATGTGGAAACAGTGTAAACAGTGGCTGACTTTATTTTTCTGGGCTCCAAAATCACTGCAGATGGTGACTGTGGCCATGAAATTAAAAGACGTTACTCTTGAGGAGAAAAGCTATGACCAACCTAGACATCATATTAAAAAATGAAGACATTACTTTGCCACCAAAGATCCGTCTAGTCAAAGCTATGGTTTTTCCAGTAGTCATGTATGGATGTGAGGAGCTGAGTGCCAAATAATTGATACTTTTGAGCTGTGGTGTTGGAGAAGACCCTTGAGAATCACTTGGACTACAAGGAGATCAAACCCGTCAATCCTCAAGAAAATCAGTCCTGAATATTCATTGGAAGGATTGATGCTGAAGCTGAAATTCCAATACTTTGGCCACCTGATGCAAAGAGCTGACTGATTGGAAAAGACCTGATGCTGGGAAAGATTGAAGGCAGGAGGAGAAGGGGATGAAAGAGGGTGAGATGTTTGGATGGCATCACCAACTCAATGGACATGAGTTTGGACAAGCTCCGGGAGTTGATGATGGACAGGGAGGCCTGGTGTGCTGCAGCCTAGGAGGTTGCAAAGAGTGGGAAAGTACTGAGCAACTGAACTGAACTGAAGCTTATATCAGGTGTAATAAATTATAATAATGTTTAATATATGTTATGTTTTGATTATATTAAGGTTTTTTTTAAGGTTTGTAAAAATGTATAATTTGGTTTGATTTTTTATTTTAAATAAATATTCACTCATATAGTTAATTTTGTTAATAATTCTTATTTTCTTGCAAAAGAGGTCTCCAAATTATATATTCCTATGTTTCAATATAACTAGATTTTAATGGAAAGAAGACAAGATTTTTATACACTTAGGAAAAATAAGTCAATTATTATTAAAATTATAAGAATTAGTACCTAATAAAACTAACACCCATATTTGGATATTGTTTCAAGATCACCTATATGAACAGGTGAGATTTATAAAACACTTGTACAATTATGTAGTACACTTATTTCAGATGAAGCTCCATAGTTGAGAAATAAAGTATATTTATAATAAGCACACTCAGACGTGGTTATAATGAAAGCTAATTGTTAGAATAATTTTCCTACACATATGCACTAGAAATTTTGAGAGAGAGAGAGAGAAAGTGAGATAGCTATCTATATATATACACAATATACACACATATTTACTTGCTTCTCTCCCAGAACCTCTACTTTTGGTCTTTGTTCTGCTTAAAAATCTTTATAGTAAATTTTTGCATAGGTGGCCCCTTCATATTATTCAGATGTCAATTCACTTCTTAACTTTTCTTATTACACAATTTAAAGAGAGTGTGTCCCATCGAAGGCATTGTCTATCCTTCTTTCACTGCTTTATTTTGCTCTCAGAACTGCTCCTTATCTAAAAATACCTTTTTTGTTTTTTCTTATTTATTGTCTATCACTCATCCTCTACATATGGATGGTCCTGTAAATAGGCAGTAACTACTATAAATTTATAATTTAACTATAAATTTAAATAAAATTGAAGGTGTTCTTCCTTGTCATAGTACTCACATTAAGAAGAAACTCAATCCTTTTCTATCTTAATATCTAAATATGGCTAGTGCATACCAAAGTGAACAACTTTTATCATTACAGAAAGCTATTGGAGAGTGCTGCTTTATCCTATGTCAGCTTGAAGAGATAAAATCTTTCCAATTATTTTACTGTCATATATGGAGTCTAGAAGAGTTACAGGCACACAGAAAGTATTCCATTAGTATTTGCTGAATAGATTGTTAAAGTAAATCCTGCACATTTTAGCTTCCTCAGAGAACAAAACACTGTACTATTTTACAAGTGAGAAAACAACAAAAGGGCTTTCCTGATAACAAAGTAGGTAAAGAATCTGCCTGCAATGTAAGAGCCATAGAAGGCACAGGTTCGATCCCTGGGTTGAAAAGATTCCATGGAGTAGGAAACAGCAATCTACTCCAGTATTCTTGCTCAGGAAATCTCATGGACAGAGGAGCCTGTTGGGCTACAGTCCATGGAGTTGCAAAGAGTCAGACATGACTGAACACGTGAGTACAAACAGTAAAAGGACACAAGAACAATTAAAGATAATAATAATATAGCAGATCCTAGATAAATATTTAAATTTCAGAGAATTAATTTTATTCTCTTTTACTCTCTCTTTTTCCTCAAACAGACATATGCAAGAAAACAGGAAGCTATTATAGAAAATTTCTGTTTTATATTCCCCAAAAGATATAAGAAGATGCTGCATCCATAAAAATAGAGAAAGCAGTTATGGAGAAAAATCAATTTAAGATAAAGAGTAATTACATGTAAATGGAAAACTTGATTGGTAGATTGGTAAATGCAACCCTTGATTGAAGCAGTAAACAGTAGACTGATTAGTACGGAAAAGTGAAGAACAAAAGTAGAACATAATAGCTAGGACAAAAAAAAAAAAAAAGAGATTAAACTTGAATAAGTGAAAAACACTTTTAGGATTTTCTATATATATAACAAGATAAGAAGCAGTCAGATGATAAAATGAAACAAAGACGATAATTTAAAATGCTAAATGCCAATCAATAGAAAGAAACTATTTTGAAGGTAGATATGAGTTTTCAGATAGAGTTCTAGATAGAAATTTATTACAAGTTTCCAAAAAAGCTGAATTTTAAAGAAAGATGTAAAAAAATTCTAAACCTTTGTGAGGGAGGAGGACTATTCCCTTCTTCCCTTCTAGATTCTTTGACTAATATAATAATTAAATTGCCATAAGTAGATTAACAGAAAGGAGAGCATATTAAATTTCATACATACAGGGGCTCCAAAGATATGAGGTTTTTGCATAGTCAGGCAACTGATGTCATTCTGAGTTAAGGAGAGTGGTGTAGAAATCTGGAACTTTAAAGGAAAGGAAGACTTTTCTCAGAAAGGAAGGTGTGAAAAGCAAACATTTGGTAAACAGATGCTGATCATGCCATGAGGAGAAGTCTTTCTGATGTAAAAAAGAAAAAAATGTTACCTTTGATAATAGCTCTCTTCCTGATAAGGGATCACTATCTATGAAAAATTTCTTGTAGGCAGTTAAGGGGTAGTGGTAAGGGGTAATAATAAGCTCTTCTTGAGTCTGCCTGGCCTTGTGTTCTGCTCAAAATAACCCTTAAGTCAAACTGCTGCATTTTGTGGAGGCCTGGACCCCATCAGCTTATACCCTGTGTACTCTAACTGAACACACTGAAAAAGAATTTTTATACAAAGAAGTTTGAGACTTTTTAGTACAGTAAATAAATGAACAAATAGAGAAATAGAAAGTTTTCCTTTTTTAGTGGGGGGGGGTATCAAAGAGGTAAATGTTGAGAATTACGAAGATTCTGCATTTACCCTATTACATTAATTTACAAAGACAATAGAAAATGAGATTTGACCCATTGTGAGACTTCTAAACAAAGTGGGTTGTCTATTCTATTAAGGATTCAAGAAGGATCGTAAATCAATGGCAGTAGCATACATTTTAATCTTACTAGAGCTTTGAGGAAAAGGTAGATAGGTATGCAGCCTTGTCTGTGATTTCTCTCTGATTTCTAATTATTCAAGAAGTGTAAGGAAATTAAGTCCCTTGATCATTTTATCAAAAAGCAACCTCCTGAAATTTTTTAAGAACGATTTTAATGTTTTATTACACTCAACTTTTACATATGAATATTGGGCATATGTAACAAGACTGATAGCTGCCACAGTCAGTGGACGGTATTAGAGCCTATAGGTGGAGTTTCAAACACTTAATTTATGAATTTATATTAGCTTATACCCTTTATGTACTTTCGGGACATCTGAATAGCAAGTTCAATACTTTATATCCCAGTTAGACATAGAAAAGAAAGAGATAAGAAGACAAACAAATCAGCAGAAAATTTCCTACCACCTCTTTAATCATTAAAAAAAAAAACCGCATTGTTAATCTTCTTTAAGAAGAAGTTCAGAGACAGGGTGATTAATTTGATGACTGAAGTATTTTATCCTAGATCTAGGATCTTTCTATCCTGCCATTTTCAGCTTTGACCTCAGGGTACTCCCTAATGTTGATGTGCAGTCACTAAGTTATGTCCAACTCTTTGCAACCCCATGGACTGCAGCATGACAGGCTTCCCTGTCCTTCAGTGTCTCTTGGAGTTTGCTCATACTTATGTCCATTGAGTCAGTGATATTATCTAAGCATCTCATCCTCTGCTTCCCTCTTTTCCATTTGCCTTCAATCTTTTCCAGTATCAGGGTCTTTTCAAATGAGTTGGCTTTTCACATCAGGTGGCCAAAGTATTGGAGTTTCAGCCTCAACATCAGTCCTTCCAATGAATATTCAGAGTTGATTTCCTTGGTTATTGACTGGTTTGCTCTCCTTGCAGTCCAAGGGACTCTCAAGAGTTGTATCCAACACCACAATGTGAAAGCATCAATTCTTCAGTGCTCAGCCTTCTTTATGGTCCAACTCTCTCATCCATACATGACTACTGGATAAACCATAGCTTTGACTCTACTGACCTTTGTCAACAAAGTGATATATCTGCTTTTTAATACACTGTCTATGTTTGCCATAGTTTTCCTTCCAAGGAGTAAGTGGTTTTAATTTCATGGCTGCAGCCACATCCACAGTGATTTTAAAGCCCAAGAAAATAAACTTTGTCACTGCTTCTACATTTTCCCCTTCTATTTGCCTTGATGTGATGAGACCAGATGCCATTATCTTAGCTTTTGGATGTTGAGTTTTAAGCCAGGTTTTTCACTCTCACTCTTTTTTACTTTTACTCTTTCACCTTCATCAAGAGGCTCTTTAGTTCCTCTTCACATTCTGCCAGTAGAGTGGTATCATCTGCATATCTGAGGTTGTTCATATTTCTCCTGGCTATCTTGATACCAGCTTGTGATTCATCCAGCTTGGCATTTTGTATAATGTACTCTGTATATAAATTAAATATACAGGGTGAAAATATACAGCCTTGTTGTATATTGTTGTATATATAACCCTTCTTAAAGTATTAAAATTCCTACTGCAGATTTAGGCATCATTTGCTGATACAATAGCATTCATTGAGGAAAAAGACTATTCTCCTGTGTGTGTTCCTTTTTATGTGTCTGAAAACCTTTCCAAAATCACCCAGCAAGTATTTGCCTTATCTAATTGATTAGTATTTCTTACGTTTCTAATTGCTAAAGCTATCATTAGCAATAGGAATGAGATGTCTGAGACTGACTTCAAACTGAAAATAGGTACTCAAAGCTGGTTTTTTGTAAAAGTCTGTGGTTTAGATAAAAAGAAAAAAAGTGAACTTGGTGTTTGAATTGGCAACTAACAGTGCTGCTATACTACCCAAATTAAAAAGTTAATTTACAATAATAAATGGCATTTATAACAAAAAGCAACCTAGCATATTAAAAAGCAGAGACATTACTTTGCTGACAAAGGTCCATCTAGTCAAAGCTATGGTTTTTACAGTAGTCATGTAAGGATGTGAGATTTGGGCTATAAAGAAAGCTGAGCACTGAAGAATTGATGCTTTTGAACTGTGGTGTTGCAGAAGACTCTTGAGAGTCCCTTGGACTGCAAGGAGATCCAACCAATCAATCTTCAAGGAAATCAGTCCTGAATATTCATTTAAAGGACTAATGCTGAAGCTGAAACTCCAATACTTTGGCCACCTGATGCAAAGAACTGACTCACTGGAAAAGACCCTGATGCTAGGAAAGATTGAAGGCAGGGAGAGAAGAGAACGACAGAGGATGAGATGGTTGGATGGCATCACGACTCAATGGACATGAGTCTGAGCAAGCTCCAGGAGTTGGTGATGGACAGGGAAGCCCAGTGTGCTGCAGTCCACAGGGCCATGAAGAGTCGGACATGACTGAACTGAACAGATAACAAAAAGCCACCTGCTGGCTCATATGGTAAAGAATCTGCCTGCAATGCAGGAGACCCGAGTTCAATCCGTGGGTTGGTAAGATCCCCTGCAGAAAAGAGTAGCTACCCTCTCCAGTATTCTTGCCTGGAGAATTCCATGGACTGAAGAGCCTGGTGGGCTACAGTCCAAAAAGTTGTAAAGAGTGGGACATGACTGAGTAACTAACACTTTTACTTTCACTGCAAAAAGTTGCCTAGACCAGTCCTACAAATCTATTGTGTTTTGCTCAGTAACTACAGTTATGGCCTCATCTCTGCTAGTTGTCTGTTGACTAACAATAGAGAGGCTATCATTGTTTTGGCCTTCTCTGTGTATAACAACATATGGCAGCACCATAGGGCATGAAAGACAGGAAATTGCTATTTATAGTTTCTGGTAGAAAAACAGATAGAAATGTCAGGAATCAGTAGGTCTCTGGAATGAGGTAACCTCTGCTCCTCTGACTGATGACACCACACAGTGCAGAACAAAGCCATAGGTCCAATGAGACTTAGATCTAGTTAGGATCACTACATGCAATGGTAAATTTTGAAGTTGCAAAAGATAGATGGTTTGAGAGCAGAAGCTGATTTTCTTTCAGCAAATTAATGGTTGAATTGCCTGGGAGAGAACTGGAGTAAAGATGTTTCTTGTTACAGGAGCAAGTTAGTTAAATTATTGACTAAAATATTATGTATGTACATTTGTTGCTATACATGTGTGCATGTGCTTGTGTGTGTATACATGCTTATACTGATATAAACCAGTTAATCCTAAAGGAAACCAGCCCTGAATATTCATTGGAAAAACTGATGTTGAAGCTGAAGCTCTACTACTTTGGCCACATGATATGAAGAGCTAACTTATTGGAAAAGACTCTGATGTTGGGAAAGATTGAGGGCAGGGAGACAAGGGGATGACAGAAGAGATGGTTGAATGGCATTACGGACATAATGGACATGAGTTTGAGCAAACTCAGGGAAATAGTGGAGGACAGGGAAGCCTGGTATGCTGCAGTCCATGGGGTCACAAAGAGTCAGACTGGACTTAGCATCCAAACAACAAAATGTGTATTTATTCATATATCATTTTTATATTCATCAAAGAGTAGTCTAAGGTCATGAAGTCCTTCAGTTTGGTATATACGAACCCTTGCAGAGTTCTGTAGCTGCAGATCTGCTTAATATGTTCCAGGGTTTAGAAAGCCAGCCCATGTCTTCTTTTCATGAGAGGATTCTCCTAGAGTCATCTCATGCATCATTTTATACACACAGTAGAAGGAAAAATATACTATTTATTTTAAGACGTTGATTTTAGAAAGATGCAAAACATGAGATTTGCAAGTTAAGTTTAATTTGGGGCAAAATGAAGATTGTAGGCCAATAGACGCCCACACCAGTACTCTTGCCTGGAAAATGCCATGGACAGAGGAGCCTGGTAGGCTGCAGTCCATGGGATCACTAAGAGTCAGACATGACTGAGCGACTTCACTTTCACTTTTCACTTTCATGCATTGGAGAAGGAAATGGCAACCCACTCCAGTGTTCTTGCCTGGAGAATCCTAGGGACGGGCGAGCCTGGTGGGCTGCCATCTATGGGGTCGTACAGAGTCGGACAGGACTGAAGCGACTTAGCAGTAGCAGCAGCAGTAGGCCAATAGACAGCTCTTCAGATAGAGAAACTGAGAAACTGCTCTAGAGAGGTAATGGGAGAAGGTCAATATATAGGATTTGGTGAGAGGGGAATCAGGCAATCAGTGCAATAAGGCAATAAAAAGCACTTATTTTAGAAGATTTTCTGCTAGTGAACAGTATTAAAAAGTAAAATGATAGGACACTGAAAGAGGAACTCCCCAGAATAGTAGGTGCCTAATATGCTACTGGAGATAAGTGGAGAAATAACTGCAGAAAGAATGAAGGGATTGAGCCAAAGCAAAAACAATACCCATTTGTGGATGTGACTGGTGATAGAAGCAAGGTCCAATGCTGTAAAGAGCAATAATGCATAGGAACCTGGATGTCAGGTCCATGAATCAAGGCAAATTGGAAGTGGTCAAACAAGAGATGGCAAGAGTGAACGTTGACATTCTAGGAATCAGCGAACTAAAATGGACTGGAATGGGTGAATTTAACTCAGATGATCTTTATATCTACTACTGCGGGCAGGAATCCCTTAGAAGAAATGGAGTAGGCATCATGGTCAACAAAAAAGTCTGAAATGCAGTACTTGGATGCAATCTCAAAAATGACAGAATGATCTCTGTTCATTTTCAAGGCAAACGATTCAATATCATAGTAAGCCAAGCCTATGTCCCAACCAGTAACACTGAAGAAGCTGAAGTTGAACGGTTCTATGAAGATCTACAAGACCTTTTAGAACTAACACCCCCAAAAGATATCCTTTTCATTATAGGGGAATGGATGCAAAAGGAGGAAGTCAAGAAACACCTGGAGTAACAGGCAAATTTGGCCTTGGAGTACGGAATGAAGCAGGGCAAAGGCTAATAGAGTTCTGCCAAGAAAATGCACTGGTCATAGCAAACACCCTCTTCCAACAACACAAGAGAAGACTCTACACATGGACATCACCAGATGGTCAACACTGAAATCAGATTGATTATATTCTTTGCAGCCAAAGATGGAGAAGCTCTATACAGTCAACAAAAACAAGACCAGGAGCTGACTGTGGCTCAGACCATGAAATCCTTATTGCCAAATTCAGACTTAAATTGAAGAAAGTAGGGAAACCACTAGACCATTCAGGTATGACCTAAATTAAATCCCTTATAATATACAGTGAAAGTGAGAAATAGATTTAAGGGTCTAGATCTGATAGATAGAGTGCCTGATGAACTATGGAATGAGGTTCGTGACATTGTAGAGGAGACAGGGATCAAGACCATCCCCATGGAAAAGAAATGCAAAAAAGCAAAATGGCTGTCTGGGGAGGCCTTACAAATAGCTGTGAAAAGAAGAGAAGTGAAAAGCAAAGGAGAAAAGGAGAGATATAAGCATCTGAATGCAGAGTTCCAAAGAATAGCAAGAAGACATAAGAAAGCCTTCCTCAGCGATCAATGCAAAGAAATACAGGAAAACAATAGAATGGGAAAGACTAGAGATCTCTTCAGGAAAATTAGAGATACCATGGGAACATTTCATTCAAAGATGGGCTCGATAAAGGACAGAAATGGTATGGACCTAACAGAAGCAGAAGATATTAAGAAGAGGTGGCAAGAATACACAGAAGAACTGTACAAAAAAGAGCTTCACAATCCAGATAATCACGATGGTGTGACCACTCATCTAGAGCCAGACATTCTGGAATGTGAAGTCAAGTGGGCCTTAGAAAGCATCATTACGAACAAAGCTAGTGGAGGTGATGGAATTCCAGTTGAGCTATTTCAAATCCTGAAAGATGATGGTGTGAAAGTGCTGCACTCAATATGCCAGCAAATTTGGAAAACTCAGCAGTGGCCACAGGACTGGAAAAGGGCAGTTTTCATTCCAATCCCCAAAAAAGGCAATGCCAAAGAATGCTCAAATTACCACACAATTGCACTCATCTCACACTCCAGTAAAGTAATGCTCAAAATTCTCCAAGCCAGGCTTCAGCAATATGTGAAGTGTGAACTTCCAGATGTTCAAGCTGGTTTTAGAAAAGGCAGAGGAACCAGAGATCAAATTGCCAACATTCGGTGGATCATCAAATAAGCAAGAGAATCCAGGAAAACATCTATTTCTGCTTTATTGACTATGCCAAAGCCTTTGCTTGTGTGGATCACAATAAACTGTGGAAAATTCTGAAAGAGATGGGAATACCAGATCACCTGACCTGCCTCTTGAGAAATTTGCATGCAGGTCAGGAAGCAACAGTTAGAACTGGACATGGAACAACAGACTGGTTCCAAATAGGAAAAGGAGTATGTCAAGGCTGTATATTGTCACCCTGCTTATTTAACTTATATGCAGAGTACATCATGAGAAACACTGGGTGGAAGAAGAACAAGCTGGAATCAAGATTGCCGGGAGAAATATCCTTAACCTCAGATATGCTGATGACACCACCCTTATGGCAGAAAATGAAGAAGAACTAAAAAGCCTCTTGATGAAAGTGAAAGAGGAGAGTGAAAAAGTTGGCTTAAAGCTCAACATTCAGAAAACGAAGATCACGGCATCTGGTCCCATCATTTCATGGGAAATAGAAGGGGAAACAGTGGAAACAGTATCAGACTTTATTTTTCTGGGCTCCAAAATCACTGCAGATGGTGACTGCAGCCATGAAATTAAAAGACGCTTACTCCTTGGAAGGATAGTTATGACCAACCTAGACACCATATTAAAAAGCAGAGACATTACTTTGCCAACAAAGGTTTGTCTAGTCAAGGCTATGGTTTTTCTAGTGTTCATGTATGGATGTGAGAGTTGGAATGTGAAGAGGGCTGAGCACTGAAGAATTGATGCTTTTGAACTGTGATGTTGGAGCAGACTCTTGAGGGTCTCTTGGACTGCAAGGAGATCCAATCAGTCCATTCTGAAGGAGCGCAGCACTGGGATTTATTTGGAAATAATGATGCTGAAGCTGAACCTCCAGTACTCTGGCCACCTCATGCGAAGAGTTGACTCATTGGAAAAGACTCTTATGCTGGGAGGGATTAGGGGCAGGAGGAGAAGGGGACGATGGAGGATGAGATGGCTGGATGGCATCACTGACTGGATGGATGTGAGTTTGAGTGGATTCCGGGAGTTGGTGTTGGTCAGGGAGGCCTTGGTGTGCTGCCATTCATGGGGTTGCAAAGAGTCAGACATTACTGAGCGACTGAACTGAACTGAACTGAAAGGGATTTAGTACTTTTCTAGATATGTGAAGATGCAAGGATTGGCATCATGAAATCAGTTGCTGAAAACGTCTATCTAAAGCCCTGTTCCACCAGTTTCCCTGGAGCACAGAGTGCCTCATTCTGCACCATGAACTCCCTTCATAGTCAAAGATTAACAGCTGCCGCAGAACAGGATTCGGTTTCCACGGAGACAAGTGGCAAATGCCCTTGGCAAGTGCCAATTTGTAGTTGATAATATTGTAAACCATAAGACATACATTTTAGTTAGATTTTTTTAAAATTATGCCAAAACCTTTAAAAATTTTTGGTTGGATTTAGCACAATAATATGAAATAACATATTATCAATATCATATATCAATCAATAACATATATTAAGTATCAGGGCTTATCGCTATAGATACCAGAAGACTAAAATTTGGGGATAAAGTTCTGCTTACCTGCAAAAACAATTCAAGTGATGCCACACCTATCTGCCATTATAAAATGAATCATTTTCATTAATGTCTGTTGGGTAAAGAAATTTTTTCTTTACACTTTTGGGGTGCTCTGCCTGGACTAAAAATTAAATTGATGTGAAAAGTGTTAACAGTGAGGTGGAAATTGATAGGCAGTCAGTATAGGGCCTCAGGACACCCAGAAAAGATGTCCTTTTCATTATAGGGGAGTGGAATCCAAAAGTAGGAAGTCAAGAAACACCTGGAGTAACAGGCAAATTTGGCCTTGGAGTATGGAATGAAGCAAGGCAAAGGCTAATAGAGTTCTGCCAAGAGAACACACTGGTCATAGCAAACACCCTCTTCCAACAAGACAAAGGAAGACTCTACACATGGACATCACCAGATGGTTGACACTGAAATCAGATCGCTTATATTCTTTGCAGCCAAAGATGGAGAAGCTCTATACAGTCAGCAAAAACAAGACCAGGAGCTGACTGTGGCTCAAATCATGAAATCCTTATTACCAAATTCAGACTGATGCCGGGGTCCAGCCCTGGCTGATCCAGGGTATTCGAAGGAGAGATGGCATAGGCGACCTATTTATTTAAATATTTATCAAAGATATAAAGAGTAATAGAATGAGGATGGCTCAGTAGGAAAATTCAGTGGAGAAAAGAGGCTGGGTAGCTTGGTTTACACGGGAGACCAATAAAACTTCAAGAAAAGAAATTTGTACCACTTACATAGGCCGCAGGCGTCCTTCCATGCTCCGGAAGTAGAGGATACACTGAGGCCTCCCGGGTCGGATCTTAGAAGCCCAGGCATAATTAGCAAGCATGGTGGGTTCCGCGCTCCAGATGGAGACTCAGCCAGAATTTGAGAGAGAGAGCGACATGGGGAGACCAAGTTTCAGTGAACAAGGCCCGCACTTTATTTTCCAAAGTAGTTTTTATACCTTAAGTTATGCATAGAGGATAATGGGGGAAGGGGTGGAGTCATGCAAGGACAGCAGTTCCTGGTTCTAATCGAAGCCAGGCTTTCAAACTTATCATATGCAAAAGTTCAGGTGATTTACATCATCTTAAGGCCAGGAGGCCTGTTAACATTTTAAGAAACTTATTTTTCTCTAAAGGTGATTATTCCAAAGTCAGGCACCAGCCTCCAAAAAAGCATTGGACAAAGCTTCATTCCTATAGGGCAAAGGTGAGGTGGGCTCAATCAAGAAAAGAATTAACTTAAGGACCCAAGGTTACGAACATTGAGGCTACTACTTACATTTCTATACACCCATTATATCAATCAATACACTGCCAAGGGCACAGTAGGTAAGGAGTATGGAGACTTAGCAGCAAACATTGGCCCAATAAGTGAAAAACCCTTCACCAATACAATTTCTAATCAATCTTTTAACTACTCAAAGGAATCTGTGTTTAGACAGTTTAGAACATCTCCTGCCTCTCACAGTTGGGAGGCTCTGAACAATCACATGTGGCCGGAAAAACCTGTTCAGGCAGGCTAGAGGATTTCCAAAGGAGTTTGTAGGTTGAAACACTGTCACACCCAGGAATTATTAACTGGAGCTGTAAGCTAACTCTTTTTTCAGAGAGAGGTAGTGGGGGACAGCCCCCCTGTGAAGTCAGAGGTGTTGGTGAGAGCACAAAGCAGAAAGTAGGCAGACTCTGGTTTGGGGGTAGATGCTCGAGAATTTCCAGGGGGACTCTTGAGGCTCGATCCCGCCTTTGCGTATGCCGAGCCTCCTTCCTCATGACCTTTGCCATGGGCGGAGCTCCTGCTCCCGGCAGTGATAGAATTCTAGTTGAGCTATTCCAGATCCTGGAAGATGATGCTGTGGAAAGTGCTGCACTCAATATGCAATATGCTGGCTCCCAGCAGACTGAAATGGAAGAAAGTGGATAAACCCACTAGACCATTCAGGTGTGACCTAAATCAAATCTCTTATGACCATATAGTGAAAGTGAGAAATAGATTTAAGTGTCTAGATCTGACAGAAAGAGTGCCTGATGAACTCTGGATGGAGGTTTATGACATTCTACAGGAGACAGGAATCAAGATCATCCACAAGAAAAAGAAATGCAAAAAAGCAAAATGACTGTCTGAGGAGGCCTTACAAATAGCTGTGAAAAGAAGAGAAGTGAAAAGTAAAGGAAAAAAGGAAGGATATATCCATTTGAATGCAGAGTTCTAAAAAATAACAAGGAGAGATAAGAAAGCCTTCCTCAGTGATCAATGCAAAGAAATAGAGGAAAACAATAGAATGGGAAAGACTAGAGATCTCTTCAAGAAAATTAGAGATACCAAGGGAACATTTCATGAAAAGATGGGCTCAATAAAGGACAGAAATTATAGGGACCTAAGAGAAGCAGAAGATATTAAGAAGAGATGGCAAGAATACACAGAAGAACTGTACAAAAAAGATCTTCAAGATCCAGATAATTATGATGGTGTCATCACTCACCTAGAGTCAGACATCCTGGAATGTGAAGTCAAGTGGGCCACAAGAAGCATCACTACCATCAAAGCTAGTGGAGAAGATGGAATTCCAGTTGAGCTATTTCAAATCCTGGGAGATGATGCTGTGAAAGTGCTGCACTCAATATGCCAGCAAATTTGGAAAACTCAGCAGTGGCCACAGGACTGGAAAAGGTAAGTTTTCATTCCAATCCCAAGGAAAGGCAGTGTCAAAGAATGCTCAGACTACTGCACAATTACACACATCTCACATGCTAGTAAAGTAATGCTTAAAATTCTCCAAGCCAGGCTTCAGCAATACATGAACCGTGAACTTCCACATATTCAAGCCGGTTTTAGAAAAGGCAGAGGAACCAGAGATCAAATTGCCAATATCTGCTGAATCATCGAAAAAGCAAAGGAGTTCCAGAAACATCTATTTCTGCTTTATTGACTATGCCAAAGCCTTTGACTATGTGGATCCCAATAAACTGTGGAAAATTCTGAAAGAGATGGGAATACCAGACTACCTGACCTGCCTCTTGAGAAACCTGTATGCAGGTCAGAAAGCAACAGTTAGAACTGGACATGGAACAACAGACTGGTTCCAAATAGGAAAAGGAGTATGTCAAGGCTGTATATTGTCACCCTGCTTATTTAACTTATAGGCAGAGTACATCATGAGAAATGCTGGGCTGGAAGAAGCACAAGCTGGAATCAAGATTGCTGAGAGAAACATCAATAACCTCAGATATGCAGATGACACCACCCTTATGGCAGAAAGTGAAGAAGAACTAAAAAGCCTCTTGCTGAAAGTGAAAGAGGAGAGTGAAAAAACTGGCTTAAAGCTCAACATTCAGAAAACTAATCATGACATCTGGTCCCATCACTTCATGGCAAATAGATGGGGAAACAGTGTCAGACTTTATTTTGGGGGCTCCAAAATCACTGCAGATGGTGATTTCAGCCATGAAATTAAAAGACACTCCTTGGAAGGAAAGTTATGACCAACATAGACAACATATTAAAAAGCAGAGATATTACTTTGCCAACAAAGTTTCATCTAGTCAAGGCTATGGTTTTTCCAGTGGTCATGTATGGATGTGAAAGTTGGACTGTGAAGAAAGCTGAGCACCGAAGAATTGATGCTTTTGAACTGCGGTGTTGGAGAACACTCTTGAGAGTCCCTTTGACTGCAAGGAGATCCAACCAGTCCATCCTAAAGGAGATCTGTCCTGAGTGTACATTGGAAGGACTGATGCTAAGGCTGAAACTCCAATACTTTGCCCACCTGATGTGAAGAGCTGACTCATTTGAAAAGAACTTGATCCTGGGAAAGATTGAAGGCAAGAGGAGAGGGGGATGATAAAAGATGAGATGGCTGGATTGCATCATCGACTCAATGGACATGGGTTTGTGGGGACTCTGGGAGTTGGTGATGGACAGGCATGCCTGGTGTGCTGTGTGTGGTTCATGGGGTCGCAAAGAGTTGGACGGACTGAGTGACTGGACTGAACTGAACTGATAGGCCCTCAGTCTTATTTTCAATAAACGTCTCGATCCATTGGCCTAGAGCTATACCCTTTGTCCTAAATTCTTGGAATGTGTCCTTTGTCTGATAAATAATCAGTACTAGGGGAGATACAGAGAAATATTGTAATTAAATTCTGTTCTATGGAAAGACAACTGGTGATCCCATACCCATTCATCTGGTCCATTGTATAATAACCAGGGGACCTGAAAAAGGATGGAGACTTAATCTGAGCATCAGGAGAAGCCACAAAGATATAAGTTTAAGCATCTTGACCTTTAAACTTATTGGTTAAAAATGACATGTTTTAAGGACAGAAGCAACCAAAAATGTACAGATTAATACTAGTAAAGATAAAACTGCTGTAATCTCTGCCTTTTGGGGGACTTTTTACCCCCTCTCAGTATCTATGCTGAGAGCTTTGTACTTTCCTTATCTTTAACAAATCCTATTCTATTCTCTTGCTACTGTAGAGTGTTTGCATGTTTGTGAAGTTCATTCCTTGGCCTCATGAAGAAAAACTAGGATTCTTGTTTTTAACAGGAGAAAATCACACTAAAATTTAATAACATGTATATATAGGGAGTATTAGTTTAGTCACTCCGACTGTATGTGACCCCATGGACTGTAGTCCTCCAGGCTGCTACATCTGTGGGATCTTCCCAACCCAGGGATCAAACTCCTAGGGCAAGCACACTGACTGAAACCGCCCATCCTGGCCAGATACCATAGTAACCATATGCATGAGTTGTTTTCAGACAGGAGGTCCTGGTAAGGATCACAGAACTAATAAGCCACCGCCAACTGGAAGAGTTCAGGAAAGGTCAAAATGTGACACTACATATCCAACCACCTCCCAGAATCCTCACTGGCATCCATCTTGGCTGAACAAGGCATGCACCACCAGGAAGTACTCTGAGTCAGAATGATTGGCTAAAGACAATCCAGAAACTAATCCCATCACCGTAAAACCCAAGCAGTTCTCCTGGGTTCCCTTACCCTACTGTTCTCTGCCTGGGTGCCCCTTCCCAATAAAATCTCTTGCTTTGCCAGCACATGTGTCTCCTCAGACAATTCATTTTCAAGGGCTAGACAAAAGCCCGTTTTGGGGCCCTGGAAGGATTCCCCCTTCCCGCAATAGAACCTGGGTCTCCTGCATTGCAGGCAGACTCAACCATCTGATCTACCAGGGAAGTCCCAGAAAAACTAACTTGTCATGAATGCATGCTAAATTGCTTCAGTCGTGTCTGACTTTTTGCAACCCTGTGAACTGTAGCCCATCAGGCTCCTCAGTTCTCTATTCACGGGTTTCTCCAGGCAAGAATATTAGAGTGGGTTGCCATTTCCTACTCCAGCAGATCTTCCCCACCCAAGCATTGAGTTGTAAGTCTCCTGCATTGTCAAGCAGATTCTTTACCACTGTCGCCATCTGGGAAGCCCAAGTAACTTGCTGAAATGACGGAAACTCTCACCTTAAATACTGTCTTCAGCTAAAAGTAAAAGAGGATGTTGTGGAAGGCAGTAGTGGTTTGGGACTTCAAAGGGAAAAAAAACAATTTGCATGGAGATGGAAAAGCAAAATATTGGTAAACAAAGGCTTGCTGTGTCTTGTAGAGACCTTGACACACAGAGTGGACTCTGATCTCTAGGCCCTGCCTAGCATTTCCTCCAGCACACCTACTTCTTATTCTTTGCTAATGTCTCTGATGATAGTTTTATTCTTGGAACAGTCTGTCATATAAATTCTTTCAGCAGTTTGGAATCAGGTCAAAGTTCCTTCCTGAGTCTTTGGGTCTTGATTTCAGCTCAAAGAAATATTTGCTAAAGAAATATTTTGGGGTGGCAAGTTTTTCTCCCCTACATACCCAGCAATAATAAAAGAATAATTATGAGGTTCAGAACAAGTACATTTAATTTCTACCTACTGTATCTTTTTTTCTATGTTGTATGGAAAAAATGAAATATTTAGATGATACGTATGATCCTTTATCCTTAGATCCTTTATACATTTTTGCAGAGGTTTTTTGAAAGTAAGAAATTATATGGAAGTGATTTGGGACTTTAATCATTCTCAGGAGAAGAAAATAACAAATGATTATTCTTAGTCATTTATATTCCACTAATAGACATTGAAAAGAGTAGAAAAGATGAAAATCTACCAGAAAAGACAGACTATTTAGTATAGATGCACTAAATAAAATAGAAGTTATTTGGCAAATGTACACTGAATTAACTGAGACTTTATTACTATTAGTTACTCATAAATTAAAAACAAAAATGCATCAAGCATAACATTTAAGAGCAATAAAAAGAGAATTTTATCTGAAATTACACAAACAATATGACATGCCTAACATATATTGTATTATTTTTACAATTACAGTAATTTGGGTGTCTTGTATAGCAAAACAATTTGGATTACAGTCTCTAAGGACTAAAAATAACTAAGAATTTTGCAGAAAGTGGAGAGGAACTAAAGAGGCTCTTGATGAAAGTGAAAGAGGAAAGTGAAAAAACTGGCTTAAAACTTAATATTCCAAAAACTAACATCATGGCATCCAGTCCCATCACTTCATGACAAATAGATGGGGGAACAATGGAAACAGTGACAGACTTTATTTTCTTGGTCTCCAAAATCACTGCAGATGGTGACTGCAGCCATGAAATTAAAAGACGCATGCTCTTTGGAAGAAAAGTTAAGACCAACCTAGACAGTTTATTAAAAAGCTGAGACATTACTTTGCCAACAAAGGTCGGTCTAGTCAAAGCTATGGTTTTTCTAGTAGTCATGTATGGATGTGAGAGTTGGACCATAAAGAAGTCTGAGCACTCAAGAATTGATGCTTTTGAACTGTAGCACTGGAGAAGACTTTTGAGTCCCTTGGACAGCAAGGAGATTGAATCAGTCAATGAAAGGAAATGAACCCTGAATATTCATTGGAAGGACTGATGCTGAAGCTAAAGCTCCAATATTTTGGCTAGCTGATGCAAAGAACTTACTCATTGGAGAAGACCCTGTTGCTGGGAAAGATTTAGGACAAGAGAAGAAGTGAGCGACAGAGAATGAGATGGTTAGATGGCATAACTGACTCAATGTACATGAGTTAGAGCAAACTCAGGGAGATAGTGAAGGATAGGGAAGCTTTGCATGATGTAGTTCACGGGCCACAAAGTCAGCGAGACTTTGCAACTGAACAACAACAACATTAAAAGGATTCAGTATGTAAGGCCAGATGAGTCAAAAACACACTGTGGATATCTTGGCTCATTGAAGTGACTCATATTTGCTTTATTTACCAAGTGTCAAAGCACATGAAACCCTTCTCAAAGATCTAGCATTAACACCATCCTGCCAAGCTCAATATATTCTTTTGCAATTTCAGGGACATCCAATCTCTCAATAACTAAATTTTAAGTCCAATCACATGTCCAGATTCAGACCTCTCAAATTGTAAATGATAAGATCAATGAGTCATCATAACAACACCTCTTCTGTTCATATACAGGACTTTTCTAGAGAGATCTATCCATAAAGGGAAAAAATTCTCTGTCTCAATTCCACGTTAGCAGTTAACCAGTACATCCACAGTACTGAAAAAAATTCTACCCCTGGATAAATATTGACTGAACTAGAAACTATACAAACTGTTTGAATAATCAATGTTTACCTATCTAAAGACATAGAAGAAAGTCAGGTCCAGTTGTAAACCAGTAATCATGTTGTTGATGATAGTTGTTTGATTAAGGAGGGTCATATATTCACATTTGCAAGTATAGCTGTCTTTTTCTTTGTGGGAACAGAACTGCATGAAACTTATTTGGAACAACTGAAGGAGCCCTCTAAAGAATCCATAAGAATATCTTATAGAATGAAAACAGTTATTAAAAGCTAAGTTCAGTTCAGTCACTCAGTGTTCAACTCTTTGCAACCCCATGACTGCAGCATGCCAGGGCTCCCCATCCATCAACAACTCCCGGAGTTCACCCAAACTCATGTCCATTGAGTCAGTGATGCCATCCAACCATCTCATCCTCTGACATCCCGTTCTTTCCTGCCTTCAATCTTTCCTAGAAAAGGTGAATTTTCTTATGAGTCAGTTCCTCGCATCAGGTGGCCAAAGTGTTGGAGTTTCAGTTTCAACATCAGTCCTTCAAATGAATATTCAGGACTTATCTCCTTTAGGATGGACTGGTTGGATCTCCTTACAGTCCAAGGGACTCTCAAGAATCTTCTCCAACACTACAGTTCAGAAAGATCAACTCTTCAGCACTCAGCTTTCTTTACAGCCCAACTCTTACATCCACACATGACTACTGGAAAAACCATAGCTTTGACTAGACGGACCTTTGTTAGCAAAGTAATGTCTCTGCTTTTTAAAAAACCGTTTGCTGCTGCTGCTAAGTCGCTTCATTCTCTCCGACTCTGTACGACCCCATAGATGGAAGCACACCAGGCTACCCCGTCCCTGGGATTCTCCAGGCAAGAACACTGGAGTGGGTTGCCATTTCCTTCTCCAATGCATGAAAATGAAAAGTGAAAAGGAAGTCGCTCAGTCATGTCCGACTCTTAGCGACCCCATGGACTGCAGCCTACCAGGCTCTGCCGTCCATGGGATTTTCCAGTCAAGAGTACTGGAGTGGGGTGCCATTGCCTTCTCCCAATAAACTGTCTAGGTTGGTAATAACTTTCCTTCAAAGGAGCAAGTGTCTTTTAATTTCATGGCTGCAGTCACCATCTGCAGTGATTTTGGAACCCCCCAAAATTAAAGTCTGATACTGTTTCCACTGTTTCCCCATCTATTTGCCATGAAGTGATGGGACCAGATGTCATGATCTGACTTTTCTGAGTGTTGAGTTTTAAACCAACTTTTTTACTCTCCTCTTTCACTTTCTTCAAGAAGCTCTTTAGTTCTTCTTCACTTTCTGCCAAAAGGGTGGTGTCATCTGCATATCTGAGGTTACTGATATTTCTCCTGGCAATCTTGATTCTAGCTTGCACTTCTTCCAGCCCAGCATTTCTCATGATGTACTCTGCATATAATTTAAATAAGCAGGATAAAAATATACAGCCTTGATGTACTCCTTTTCCAATTTGGAATCACTTTGTTGTTCCATGTCCAGTTCTAACTGTTGCTTTCTCACCTGCAAACAGATTTCTCAAGAGGCAGGTCAGGTGGTCTGGTATTCCCATCTCTTTCAGACTTTTCCACCGTTTGCTGTGGTCCAAAGAGTCAAAAGCTTTGGCATACTCAATAAAGCAAAAATAGATGTTTTTTTGGAACTCTCTTGATTTTTCACTGATCCACCAAATGTTGGCAATTTGATCTCTGGTTCCTCTGCCTTTTCTAAAACAAGCTTGAACATCTGGAAGTTCATGGTTCAAGTATTGCTAAAGCCTGGCTTGGAGAATTTTGAGCATTACTTTGCTAGCGTGTGAGATGAGTGCAATTGTGCAGTAGTTTGAGCATTCTTTGGCATTGCCTTTGGGATTGGAATGAAAACTGACCTTTTCTAGCCCTGTGGCCACTGCTGCATTTTCCAAATTTGCTGACATATAGAGTGCTGCACTTTCAAAGCATAATCTTTAGGATTTAAAATAGCTCAACTGGAATTCCATCACCTCCACTAGCTTTGTTCATAGTGATGCTTCCTGTGGCCCACTTGACTTCACATTCCAGGATGTCTGGCTCTAGGTAAGTGATCACGCTATCGTGATTATATGCATCATGAAGATCTTTTATATACAGTTCTTGTGTGTATTTTTGCCACCTCTTCTTAAAATCTTCTGCTTCTGTTAGGTCCATACCATTTTTGTCTTTCATTTCATGCCCATCTTGCATGAAACATTCCTTTGTTAGCTCTAATTTTCTTGAAGAGATCTCTAGTTTTTCCCATTCTATTCTATGTTTTCCTGTATTTCTTTGCACTGATCACTGAGGAAGGCTTTCTTATCTCTCCTTGCTATTCTTGGAACTCTCCATTCAAATAGGTATATCTTTTCTTGTCTCCTTTGCCTTTGCTTCTTTTCTATTCACAGTTATTTGTAAAGCCTCTTCAGACATCCATTTTTCCTTTTTGCATTTTTTTCCCTTCAGGATGATCTTGATCCCTGCCACCTGTACAATGTCATGAACCTCTGTCCATAGTTCTTCAGGCACTCTGTCTGATAGATCTAATCCGTTGAATCTATTTGTCACTTCCACTGTATAATCATAAAGGATTTGATTTAGGTCATACATGAATGGTCTAGTGGTTTTCCCTACTTTCTTCAATTTAAGTCTCAATTTGGCAATAAGGAGTTCATGGTCTATGACACAGTCAGCTCCCAGTCTTTTTTTTTTTTTTTTTTTTTTTTGCTGACTGTATAGAGTTTCTCCATCTTTGGCTGTAAAGAATATAATCAATCTGATTTTGGTAATGATGTCCGTGTGTAGAGTCTTCTCTTGTGTTGTTGAAAGAGGGTGTTTGCTATGACCAGTATGTTCTTTTGGCAAAAATTCTGTTAGCCTTTGCCCTGCTTCATTCTGTACTCCAAGGCCAAATTTGCCTGCTACTCCAGGTATCTCTTCACTTCCTACTTTTGCACTCCAGTCCCCTATAATGAAAAGGACATCTTTTCTTGGGTGTTAGATCTAAAAGGTCTTGTAGGTCTTCATAGAACTGTTCAACTTCAGCTTATTCAGCATAACTGATAAGGGCATAGATGTGGATTACCATAATATTGAATGGTTTGCCTTGGAAACCAACAGAGCTCATTCTGTCGTTTTTGAGGTTTCATCCAAATACTGCATTTCGGACTCTTTTGCTGACTATGATGGCTACTCCATTTCTTCTTATGGATTCTTGTCACGGTAGTAGACATAATGGTCATATGAGTTAAATTCACCCATCCAGTCCATTTTAGCTTGCTGATTCCTAAAATGTCTATTTTCACTCTGGCCATCTTCTGTTTGATCACTTCCATTGTGCCTTGATTCATGGACCTAACATTCTAGGTTCCTATGCAATATTGCTCTTTACAGCATCAAACTTTACTTCCATTACCAGTCGCATCCACAGCTGGGTGTTGTTTTTGCTTTGGCTCTGTCTCCATTCTTTCTGGAATTATTTCTCCACTGATCTCCAGTAGCATATTGGGCACCTATCGACCTTGGGAGTACATCTTTCAGGGTCATATCTTTTTGTATTTTCATACTGTTCCTAGGTTCTCAAGGCAAGAGTACTGAAGTGGTTTGCCATCCCCTTCTCCAGTGGACCACATTTTCTCAGAACACTCCATCTTAGCCTGTCCATCTTGTGTGGCCCTACACAGCATGGCTCATAGTTTCAGTTAGACAGCCTGTGATCCTCATGATCAGATTGGTGTGATCAGATGTGGTCCATGTGATCAGATCAATTTCCAACAGAAAATTGGATTAAAGATTTACTGAACATGGCCCTGCCTATCAGAACAGAAAAATGGATTAAAGATTTACTGAATATGGTCCCACCCATCAGAACAAGACCCAATTTCCCCCTCAGTCAGTCTCTCCCATCAGGAAGCTTCCATAAGCCTCTTATCCTTCTCTATCAGAGGGAAGACAGATTGAAAACCACAAAAGTTAAGAGGAATCAACAAGTAGCATAATGTAAGTAAAAGACCTTACTTACATCTTTTACCCCCATCTCTCTTCATTAATTAGTTCTGTAAAAGAAGAAATTTGAGTAACAGAAGAAGATAGGAAGGATGGAGGGAAAGACTACTGGAAAGTAAAAGTGAAAGTGAAGTCGCTCAGTCGTGTCCGACTCTTTGTGAGCCCATGGACTGTATGTAGCCTACCAGGCTTCTTCGTCCATCGGATTTTCCAGGCAAGAGTACTGGAGTGGGGTGCCATTGTCTTCTCCATCCCGCACTATAGATGGACGCTTTACCATCTGAGCCACCTACTGGAGCCCCTAGTAAAAGAGGGATGGAATGGAACAAGAAGAATTAGAAAATAGACTTCAACTAACTCATTACTCCATTGCTGGTCTTAAAAATTCTCCAGGCAGTTTAAACTGCTGCTGCTGCTGGTGGTGATGGGGTCATTGAAATGGATTACAGATTAATACAGAGATTTGACGTTTTCATATTCAGTTTTGGGTATTAAAATGAAACTGCTCAGACCTGAGAGTGTATGGATTCTGTTCCAAATGTCTGTCATGTTCATGGTAGGAAGATGTGACAAGAAAAATAAATGTCTACACTATGAATACAAATTAAAATCATTTTCTGTTTGAGTCCTGTTAAATACAGTCCATTAAATAAACCAATACAAATTATTTTTCTTTATGTACATTGTTTAATAATATCCTTTGCCTGTTTATTTATTGGGCTTTCTATGCATGATATACGAAATAAAATGATACATTAATTTAAAATAAATTAGACGTTGTGGAAATATGTAAATATTTCTGTTATTTCTTAGCTCTTAGAAAGCTCAGTATATTGTGGAAAGATAACAAAATAAAATTTCCCATTAATGTGTACAGTAACATGTAAGAAATAAAATAAAATTTTCACTAAGTTTGTGTGAGAATTTGAAGATTCTTTTCGTTATTTTAAAATATTTACAGTTTTCCATTCTCTCTCTCTCTTTTTTTTTAATAAAATTGCTTGAATTGGCTAAAAATTAAAGGTGCTTGACTTTTAGAAAAGGAGAGTTATATAGTATTATGAAACATCTAACCAAATCAAAAATTGCTTTACTTCACATTTCCTAAAGGACAATTTAAGAATTAAATGTCACTCTGATAAAACTTGAATTTGATGCTTTTTAATATACTTTAAGCTTCTTGATTCCTAAAAGAATATATATTTGACAGATTTTCTACAAGAAAGAGGAGAAAATAACTGACTTAAAGTACTACTAGGACAGAACTGTCTATATGATCCCAACATGTTTTGACATTCTTTAGTTTAGCACACTCTTTCTGAGTGACATCAGGCTCTTAGGAATCAGTACAAATGGGGTGAGAAATCACTACTCTCTAAGAATGTCCTGTCCTTGCAAACTAAAAGTATATAAGGGAACATTTGATTGTTGCACTTAAAACAAATGAAGTGTAGTTAATTCATATATGATAGATGTTTTGAGAAGTCTGTGATCCTGTTTTGTACATTCTTATTTAAAATAATTTCTAAGATAAATGGTATATATACAATATATCATGCATGTATGTATTCATATATATTATTAAACATCTCAAGTGCTGGCAAACCATTGTTTTTGCAGATTTGGATATTATACTTAATGAAAATTCTTGTTTTAAAAACTGATTAATTCCAATAGCACTATCTAAATACTTTCTAAAAGCATTAAGAAGGATATGAATTACACAGGTCCATTTTATGCCTGCAAGTAGATCAGAAATTTCTTGATAAAATTCAGAGGCTATGAAGTCTCATGGACTAAATTATTTACCTAAATGTTAAAACTCTCTTTCTAGTTTTACATACTTGTTGCACTGGGGCCATTCGATTGGGATTTTCCTCCACGTCAACAAAAAAGTAATGTTATTTTCCTGGTGAACTCAACTGTAGTATATCAAATTTACAATTTTTAAAATTTTTGCTTTGCCTTATATTGATTCTCTTAGAAGGCTTCATGGCCAAATGGCCAAGCTAAAATTTTCTAAGCCAGTTAGATAGGTCAATTTCCAGTATCAGTCTAAAACTGAAAGCTGACATAAAACAGAGACGATTTCTGTTGAAACTTGTTACATATAGCCCTTGTATAGCAAAAAATAAATTTTCCAAGTGCCTCTGCTAATGTAATCACTTGTACAAGAATCTTCTCTTTAATTATTGCCCAGTTTGGCCTGTTAAATATCCCTTCACACACTGAGCTTCCTTTTGAGGATAGAAGTTTCAGTGTCAGTCTTGTGTCCTGTGTTTGCTCTTTATTTTCCATCTTTAAAATTTCAGATCTGATTTCATAAGCAAGTAGTCACATCAAAGCAGATGCTGGGAAAGATTGAAGGCAGGAGAAGGGGGTAACAGAGGATGAGATGGTTGTGTTAGGTAGTTAGAATAGGAAAAAGGAGTCCAGAATTGTGGTGGCTAAAAGACAAAGAAAGGAAAAAGCCTCTGAGAATAGAACAAAGGAAGGTCCAAGGACCAGAGTGAGACCCTCAGGGAAAACAAACAGCCCTCCTGGCTAGCCCAATTTACATAGGGCAGACTCAGGGGGAGGAGAAATAAAACATATAAAAAGAGGAGCCAAAATTGAGCCAGTGGCCTCTCTTCTCTTAGCATCTTTTGGGTTGGCCCACTCTCAGTTCTCTTGCCTGGAAAATCCCATGGACGGAGGAGCGTGGTAGGCTGCAGTCCATGAGGTTGCTGGGAGTTGGACACAACTGGGCGACTTCACTCTCACTTTTCACTTTCATGCATTGGAGAAGGAAATGGCAACCCACTCCAGTGTTCTTGCCTGGAGAATCACGGACGGGGGAGCCTGGGGGGCTGCCGTCTACGGGGTCACACAGAGCCGGACATGACTGAAGTGACTTAACAGCAACAGCAGCATGCCTTGCAAATGTATTTTCCTTTGCTTGCCAAACAAAACTGAGCTGTAACACTGGTCCATCCATCGCTTCAAATTTTTGCTGTGTCCAGACAGAACCGAGGAAATTACAAACTCTCCCAATATATATGGTGCCGTAACTCAAATTTAACCTGGCTGAAACAACCTTGTCTTGGGCCCCGGTGACATGCAGGCCAAGCACAGCAGAAGCCTAACTCGGCCAAACGTCCTGTAGTGGAAGCTGAAACTGAAAGTGAAGAAAATCCAGTGCAGTGGAAGTGACAGGAAGCCCAGTGTGCTGGAAGCCGAGAGAACAAAAACAAACTTGGTAGAAAGCTTATATGGCTCAGTCTCAGGTTCCAGGAGACCTCCAGTTAAGGTAGGAAGTCCTTGCTCCTATGGCTGGAAGGACATATGGCTAAGAAAATCTTAATTTTTTTATAATCTCTCATTTCTTGCTGTGCTACGTTTAGTCACTCAGTCATATCTGACTGGGACTTGAGCCTGGCCAAAACCCACAATGCCTGGTTTTAGGACCTAATGAAGCTCAGGCTCTTGATGTCTCATTGCAAAAAATTCAGTGAGAGACACAGTCATAGTAAGAGGTAGATTTGTTCAGAGGTGGATTTAGAGAGATGCATACTCTGCAGGGTGGGCCATTGCAGAGGGTGAGTGGAATGTGCTGTGGTTAGTTTTTGCCAGCTGGGTGATTTCATATGCTAATGAGTGGGAGGATCATCCCAACAGTTGGGGAATCACCCACTCCTCTGTCTTGGTCTTTTGACAGTGACTTGGAACTGTCCTGGCACCTCTGGGTTTGTCATTTGGCTTGCAGATTGAGGATCAACGTTTAGTTGAATTTGACTTGTCATCTTGGTCCCATTTGATTTTAGTCGGTTTATGTTATGCCATTTGGCTATGTCACTCTTTCAAAAGTTGTGCCCTGCCCCCTCCCATCCAGTCCCATGCTCTTTTCCTGAGCCCAATCTGGGTCCACAATGTTGCCTTTACCCTCTTCTGGAGAAACAACCAGAAAATAGCTGGCCCTTGGGAAAGAAATGCTGTATAACACCCAATATCTCTAGATATTCTGGCCTTCATCTTCCATGTTTCCTACAATATGTGCAACAACAACATCTCTCAGTTAACCTGTTAGGGCAGATGACAGGCACACAATGCCTGCCAGAAGTTCCATCTGTTGGTGGCATCCCTTCAAGGGCAATTGAGCTCCCAGGGATAATGTTTGCCACTTTGGGAGTTAGCCCTGCAGGCTGTTTGGGTCCAAGCCCTTATCACCCTTCTCCTAAAGTTACAAACATATCCCTGGATCAAATTTCCACTCCAATTTTATGGAGCATCTTGTCTGTTGCCTCTTATCAATTTGTTCTAACTCCTACAACCAGGACTCTGCCCCCTTGTAGGCAACATTGCTCCACCCTGCTTATTATTAAAATATTCTTAATGCCCTTAACAAGACCAGAAAACCCATTCCTTTGTCATTATTTCTGTGATTACCTAGAGTGGCTCTCTGACAATGAAATGTTTACCATTGGAAACACACTAAACTGCTCTTATGGAGGACTAGGTGGAGAAAATCAGTGACTTACATTCCCTCAGAACAATAAGAGGATAAAGCTTATAAGCTTTTTTCCCCCAGTCTCAGGGCACAGACTTGGATTACTTTACATCGTGGTGGACATACCATGGAGATACATCCCTTCTGCAACGGACAAAACAGCAATGAGTTAAGATTACAATCCCTTAATCCTACCCAGTACTGGTCATGCTGGAGACCTTGGGGACACCCAACTCCAGTCAGGGGATCCCAGGAGGTTGACCTGCCTTGACCTACCTATGGATCTGGTCCTTGGAAGGTTGTCATGCCTCAGCCTGCTCAGGGATCTGCCAGTCCAGGGACCCCAGGAGGTTGACATGCCTCAACCTTTCCAGAGACCCAATTCTTGGGAGGCCAACCTGCCTCGACCTGCCTGGAGATTCGATCTCCAGGAGGCTGTCACACCTCAGCCTGCTTGGGGATATGCACCCTGACCTGGGGACACCTGGCTCTCAGGTTGCAATGGTCCTGGGTAGGATAAACTTCAGAAAGACTCACCCATAAGCAAGTCCACCCATAAAAAGAGAAGGAGGCCTATTCATTTTTTTCTTATTTCTTTTCCTCCCTGTCAGCACCGTCTTTCAGATGAGAAATAGCCAATCCACTTCCTGATGCCCCTGAGATACATCCTTGATAACTGGAAGCTGTTGAATCCTCTAACTCTAGAGAGAAGTCACTTGAAATTTTTTTGTGCTGCTGCATGGCCACGGTATCCTCTGGGGGACAAGGAACACTGGCCTGAGGATGGGAGTTTAAATTACAGTACCATCCTATAGATAGACTTATTCTGCAAAAGACAAAGGAAATATCCAAATTTTCTTCTGACTAAGAGATATGAAGGAACTCTGTCTTAAGTATGGGATTGTTGTATGCCCTAAAAGTGAGCCTACTAGGCTAATGATATTAGGCACAGACAACCAAGAGAAGGAAGTCCCCCATGAAGGCCCATTTCCCGTGGCTCCCGAGTTGACTGGTGCTCTTTCTTTGTATCCAAACATGTCCCCATATTGGAAAGCACACCTTGCACAAAAGGCAACTCGAGTATGTCCCTTAATTGAAACTGGAAGAGGATTTGGACCAACCTGGGTCCATAAGCCCTCCTCCCTCTTAGAACTAAGACAGATCAAGCAAGACCTGGAAAGCTATCCAGATAATCCAGGAAAATATATAGATATATTCCAGCACATTACCTTGGCCTTTGCCTTGACATGGAAGGACATCATGGTCATATTTAGTCGAACTTTATCTGACCCTGAACATGCTAGGGTCTTAAAGGAAGCCCAAAGGTATGCTATGGGGCTTCACATGTCAAGTGATAAATACCCAGCAGGGGAAACTGTGGTCTCCTCCTCAGATCCTAATTGGAATTATAATGACCCTGAGCACATCTGGGAAAAGGATCATTTTCTGATCTGTGTAAAGGCAGGACTAATATCAGCTCAGCAAAAAGAAATCAGCTAATATGCCTGGGTCTTAGCAATAACTCAGGCACCCAATGAGAACCCCATTGCCTTACTGGAAAGGCTAAAAGAGGCCCTCCAAAAGTTTACCAATCTGGACTTAGACTCTTATGAGGGTCAGGTGATTTTAAAGGACAAATTTCTGTTTCTCTGTGCATCAGATATCATGATAAAGTTACAACAGCTATAGAAGCCAGACCCTGCTGCCTCTTTAGATGAGATGGTCCAGGCAGCCACCAATACCTTTTGTAACAGAACAGGAGAGGGAAGCCAAGGCCCAAGAAAGGGAGAAAAGGAAAGGGACAAGCCATGCCCAGATGTTGGTTGAACTCCAGGGAATCCCTATGGCAAACCCTGAGTCTTTGAAAGGCCAGGCGTGAGGCAAATGCCTAATTTGTATACAGGTGGGACACTGGGTCATAGAGTGTCCAAACCATGACACATCTCCTTAAATGGGTTGCTACAAATGCCATGAATTGGGACATTGGGCTGCACTCTGCCCTTGGAACCCAAGAGCTTCAAGGTCAAGCACAAAACCTATCCTCACAATGGTTCAACAGGACTGAAGAGGCCCACTTAAGCCAGCCCACCTGTCACAGATAACCATCACGGGGCTGGGGCCAAGGGTGCAACTGGATGTGGCAGGTAGGTCAGAGAATTTCTTGGTTCACATAGGGGGCTACCTACTTTGTCCTGACCTCCTACTCCAGAGTCTTCTCCAAAACCTGTACCATTTTGGGAGCTACAGGAAAAACAATTACAAAGAGATTCACCTGAGCACTTTGTTGATGGGATGGACAAATATTTTCCCACTAGCTTCTGGTGGTCTCTGAGTGTCCCCCTCCCTTATTGGGAAGAGATCTCTCCCTGCCTTTGAAATCTTGTAGCTATTACAGTCCTGATAGAAGATACTTTAAAACTCTCTCTTGGGGGAAAACTAATTTTACCAGCCAACAAGTGAAACAACTCCTGAATGGGGGATGCCATTTATGGATGTCTAGTCAAATTTGACCTTGGAGTACGGAATGAAGCAGGGCAAGGACTAAAAGAGTTTTGCCAAGAGAATGCACTGGTCATGGCAAGCACCCTCTTCCAACAACACAAAAGAAGACTCTACACATGGACATCACCAGATGGTCAACACCGAAATCAGATTGATTATATTTTTTGCAGCCAAAGATGGAGAAGCTCTATACAGTCAGCAAAAACAAGACCGGGAGCTGACTGTGGTTCTGATCATGAATTCCTTATTGCCAAACTCAGAATTAAATTGAACAAAGTAGGGAAAACCACTAGACCATTCAGGTATGACCTAAATAAAATCCCTTATGACTACACAGTGGAAGTGATAAATAAATTTAAGGGACTAGATCTGATAGATAGAGTGCCTGATGAACTATGGACGGAGGTTCGTGACGTTGTACAGAAGATAGGGATCAAGAATATCCTCATGGAAAAGAAATGCAAAAAAGCAAAATGGCTGTCTGGGGAGGCCTTACAAATAGCTGTGAAAAGAAGAGATGTGAAAAGCAAAGGAGAAAAGGAAAGATATAAGCATCTGAATGCAGAGTTCCAAAGAATAGCAAGGAGAGATAAGAAAGGCTTCTTCAGCAATCATTGCAAAGAAATAGAGGAAAACAACAGAATGGGAAAGACTAGAGATCTCTTCAAGAAAATTAGAGATACCAAGGGAATATTTCATGCAAAGATGGGCTTGATAAAGGAAAACTGTGGAAAATTCTGAAAGAGATGGGAATACCAGACCACCTGATCTGCCTCTTGAGAAATTTGTATGCAGGTCAGGAAGGAACAGTTAGAACTGGACATGGAACAACAGAGTGGTTCCAAATAAGAAAAGGAGTACGTCAAGGCTGTATATTGTCACCCTGCTTATTTAACTTATATGCAGAGTACATTATGAGAAACGCTGGGCTGGAAGAAGCACAAGGTGGAATCAAGATTGCTGGGAGAAATATCAATAACCTCAGATATGCAGATGACACCACCCTTATGGCAGAAAGTGAAGAGGAACTAAAAAGCCTCTTGATGAAAGTGAAAGAGGAGAGTGAAAAAGTTGGCCTAAAGCTCAACATTCAGAAAATGAAGATCATGGCATCTGGTCCCATCACTTCATGGGAAATAGATGGGGAAACAGTGGAAAGAATGTCAGACTTTATATTTTGGGGGCTCCAAAATCAGTGCAGGTGGTGATTGCAGTCATGAAATTAAAAGGCACTTACTCCTTGGAATGTAAGCTATGATCAATCTAGATAGCATATTGAAAATCAGAGACATTACTTTGCCAACAAAGGTCCGTCTAGTCAAGGCTATGGTTTTTCCAGTGGTCATGTATGGATGTCAGAGTTGGACTGTGAAGAATGCTGAACGCTGAAGATTTGATGCTTTTGCACTGTGGTGTTGGAGAAGACTCTTGAGAGTCCCTTGGACTGCAAGGAGATCCAACCAGTTCATTCTGAAGGAGATCAGTCCTGGGTGTTCATTGGAAGGACTGATGCTAAAGCTGAAACTCCAGTACTTTGACCACCTCATGTGAAGGGTTGACTCACTGGAAAAGACTCTGATGCTGGGAGGGATTGGGGCAGGGGAAGAAGGGGATGACAGAGGATGAGATGGCTGGATGGCATCACCGACTCGATGGACATGAATTTGAATGAACTCTGGGAGTTGGTGATGGACAGGGAGGCCTGGCCTGCTGCAATTCATGGGGTCACAAAGAGTTGGACTGAGCGACTGAACTGAATTGAACTGAACTGAATCAAAGAATCTTCAGGTATCAAGTAGTGTTGATGGAAAATCCAGGCCTGACTATATTCCCTTGTGAGGTTCTTAATCTAGCTACCATCCTGCCTACCCCCGAGGGCTCTCTCCCCTTTCACTCTTGCCTAGAAATTTTGGACCATTGGACAAAACCCCAATAAGAATTGTTAGAAGATCCTGTGACTAATTCTGAGGAAATCTGGTACACTGATGGGAGCAGCTCTGCCTTGGATGGAAAAGAAGAGCCGGACATACAGTAGACTCCAATTTTGAGACCATAGAGGCTAAGCCTTTGCCACCAGGTATTTCTGCCCAATTAGCTGATCTAATAGCCCTGACTTGAGCTTTAGTGCTAGAAAAAGGAAAAAGAGTAGCTATTTACACTGACTCCAAGTATGCCTTTCTGGTGCTACATGCACATGCTGCTATTTGGAAAGAAAAAAGCCAAAGACTACCTGAGGTTCCCCAATCAAATATGATGATCAAATCCTTAGGCTCTTGGTGCAGTGCCCACTGATTTTTTCAGTCTCCCATTGTAAAGGACACCAAAAAGGGAACATGGAAGTGGCATGAGGGAACCAAGAAACCGATCAGACAGCTAAGAGAGCAGCTCTTACAGAACAATGTAAGTCATTAAAAAACAGTGACCTAACAGGGTTTGCCACCTTAGTTCCACAGACTAATTTGCCAAAAAACTCCTTCATATACTGAAGGTATGACTCTTAAAGCTAAGAGTGAGAGCTTTCAAGAAGATCATATGGGGTGGTTCCAAAGGGAAGGGCTCTTTTTTCTACCTTGGAACATCCAATGGAAGTTGGTTAACTCCTTACTTGCCACCACACATTTAGGGGGAAAGACCCACCAAAGATTACTAGAAAGGTCTTTCAGAGGAACAGGCCTCCAAAAAAAACTGCTCCATGAAATCATTTGAGATTTGGTCTTCCCAGGTCACTACAAAGTGACAGTGGGGCATCATTTATTTCTAAGGTCACCCAATGGGTCTCTAAAGCATTGGGGATTACTTATGATCTCCACTGTGCCTGGAGGCCTCAGTCTTCAGGATAAGAGCCAAGCAATTCTTAAAATTAGCAATAAAAAAGATAGCCTAGGAGACCTCCCTGGGATGGAAGGAGGCTTTACCAATAGCTCTCATCTGCACCCATATTGACCCTAAGGAACTGGTTGGTCTTAATCCTTTTGAGCTGCTACATGAGAGACCTTTTGTTTATGTCAATGACCTCTTCCTAGATCCAGAGGCTCAAACCCTTCAGTCTTATACCATGACCATTGGGCAATTCCAACAGGATATACATTTGTGAGGTATCAATCAGGACCCCAAAGAGTCTAAAGAGTCACCACTATATGCTCAAGGGACTCAAGTCCTAATTAAAGTCTGGAATGATGCGTCCCCAAAGGCTCAACTCCAGCCCACACGGAAGGGCCTCTACCCTGTAAGATTTTCTATCCCCAAAACAGTCAACGTACCAGTACATGACTCCTAAATTCACTACTCATGAGTCAAGCCATGGAAGAAAAGAGAAGAGGAAACTCAATACACCTGTGAGCCCCTGGGAGCTCTCAAATACCTATTCAGGACTACAAATGAATGCCATTCTAATGAATACCCCCAAAATTAAGCTTCTGGGGATAAGATTTCTCTGAAGAGCCAACATAGCTTTGCAGGGGTTGTACTCCAAAAAAGGAGATAGATCTCATGATTCCTGAACAAGGAGGGACTTGAGCCATCTTCATTGAGACATGTTGCTTCTGGGTGAATACCTCCAGCTAAGTTAAAGTCTCACAGTCCTCAAGAAAAGCATTCATATCCTAAAGGATCTCAAAGAACAAGCTTGAGAGTTCTCAGGGTGGCTACAATCTCTCTTTGGGGGATCCTTCTCCTGGTGAGGGGTAATTTGGAATTGGCTAAGCCCCTACTAATCCTTATTATCAACATACTGATGCTGTTTATGATTTCTCCATGTATTATCAATTGTCTAACCCATTTTGTCTCTGCCCAGGACAACAAGCTACAACACGCAGTGCCAGTTCAAGAAAGATGTATAAAACTACAGCTGACCACAGAAAATATCACTCACCCTTAGATGGACATTGCCATAAGGACTCTGAGGCCTGAGACTAGCAAGAGAGGGAGACCCAATGCCAGAAGGAAGTAGCCAGAAAGACCTCAACGCCCCTATTCCCAAAGAATTGGGCCTCCCATCTCTTGAGGGGAGAATGTTAGGTAGGTAGAATAGGAAAAAGGAGTCCAGAATGGCTGTGGCTAAAAGAAAAAGAAAGGAATAAGCCCACAAAAATAGAACAAAAGAAGGTCTGAGGACTGGAGTGAGAAACTCAGGTAAAACAAATAGCCCTCCTGGCTAGCCCAATTTACATCAGGTAGGCTCAGAGGGAGGAGGGGGAAAAAAAAAAATATAAGAGAGAGAGAGAGCGTGTGCTAAAATTGAGCCAGGGGCCTCTTCTCTTTGCATCTTTTGGGTCGGCCCATCCTCATGTCCTTTAGACAGCAAAGAAATCCAACCAGTCCGTTCTACAGGAGATCAGCCCTGGGGGTTCTTTGGAAGGAATGATGCTAAAGCTGAAACTCCAGTACTTTGGCCACCTCATGCAAAGAGTTGACTCATTGGAAAAGATTCTGATGCTGAGAGGGATTGGGGGCAGGAGGAGAAGGGGACGACAGAGGATGAGCTGGCTGGATGGCATCACTGACTCGATGGACCTGAGTCTGAGTGAACTCCGAGAGTTGGTGATGGACAGGGAGGCCTGGCGTGATGCAATTCATGGGGTCGCAAAGAGTTGGACATGACTGAGTGACTGAACTGAACTGGCACTCATGCCTTGAGGGTGTATTTTTCCTTTGCTTGCCAAACAAAACTGAGCTGTAACACTGGTCCATCTGTTGCTTCAAATTTTTGCTGTGGCAAGACAGAGCCAAGGAAATTATAAACTCCCTGACAGTTGCATGGCATCATCAACACAATGGACATGGATTTGAACAATCTCTGGGAGACAGTGAAGGACAGGAAAGACTGGCATGCTGCAGTGTATGACTTAGCGACTGAATAGCAACATATAAGACTGACTAATTGTTAAGTAATGCAAATAGATCAGATCAGATCAGTCGCTCAGTTGTGTCTGACTCTTTGCGACCCCATGAATTGCCTCATGCCAGGCCTCCCTGTCCATCACCAACTCCCGGAGTTCACTCAGACTCACGTCCATCGAGTCAGTAATGCCATCCAGCCATCTCATCCTCTGTCGTCCCCTTCTCCTCCTGCCCACAATCCCTCCCAGCATCAGAGTCTTTCCCAAGGAGTCAACTCTTAGCATGAGGTGGCCAAAGTACTGAAGTTTCAGCTTTAGCATCATTCCTTCCAAAGAAAGCCCAGGGCTGATCTCCTTCAGAATGGACTGGTTGGATCTCCTTGCAGTCCAAGGGACTCTCAAGAGTCTTCTCCAACACCACAGTACAAAAGCATCAATTCTTCGGCGCTTACCTTCTTCACAGTTCAACTCTCACATCCATACATGACCACAGGAAAGACCATAGCCTTGACTAGACCAACCTTTGTTGGCAAAGTAATGTCTCTGCTTTTGAATATGCTATCTAGGTTGGTCATAACTTTCCTTCCAAGGAGTAAGTGTCTTTTAATTTCATGGCTGCAGTCACCATCTGCAGTGATTTTGGAGCCCAGAAAAATAAAGTCTGAAACTGTTTGCACTGTTTCCCCATCTATTTCCCATGAAGTGGTGGGACAGGATGCCATGATCTTTGTTTTCTGAATGTTGAGTTTTAAGCCAACTTTTTCACTCTCCACTTTCACTTTCATCAAGAGGCTTTTTATTTCCTCTTCACTTTCTGCCATAAGAGTGGTGTCAGCTGCATATCTGAGGTTATTGATATTTCTCCTGGCAATCTTGATTCCAGCTTGTGTTTCTTCAAGTCCAGCGTTTCTCATGATGTACTCTGCACATAAGTTAAATAAGCAGTGTGACAATATACAACTTTGATGTACTCCTTTTCCTATTTGGAACCAGTCTGTTGTTCCATGTCCAGTTCTAACTGTTGCTTCCTGACCTGCATACAAATTTTTCAAGAGGCAGATCAGGTGGTCTGGTATTCCCATCTCTTTCAGAATTTTCCACAGTTTATTGTGATGCACACAGTCAAAGGCTTTGGCATAGTCAATAAAGCAGAAACAGATGTTTTCTGGAACTCTCTTGCTTTTTCCATGATCCAGTGGATGTTGGCAATTTGATTCTGGTTCCTCTGCCTTTTCTAAAACTAGCTTGAACATCAGGAAGTTCACGGTTCACATATCGCTGAAGCCTGGTTTGGAGAATTTTGAGCATTACTTTACTAGTGTGTGAGATGAGTGCAATTGTGCAGTAGTTTGAGCATTCTTTGTCATTGCCTTTCTTTGGGATTGGAATGAAAACTGACCTTTTCCAGTCCTGTGGCCACTGCTGAGTTTTCCAAATTTGCTGGCATATTGAGTGCAGCTCTTTCAAAGCATCATCTTTCAGGATTTGGAATAGCTCAACTGGAATTCTATCACCTCCACTAACTTTGTTCGTAGTGATGCTTTCCAAGGCCCACTTGATCTCACATTCCAGGATGTCTGGCTCTAGGTCAGTGATCACACCATCGTGATTATCTGGGTCATGAAGATCTTTTTTGTACCATTCTTCTGTGTATTCTTGCCATCTGTTCTTAATATCATCTGCTTCTGTTAGGTCCGTACCATTTCTGTCCTTTATCTAGCCCATCTTTGTATGAAATGTTCCTTTGGTATCTCTGATTTTTTTGAAGAAATCCCTAGTCTTTCCCAGTCTGTTGTTTTCCTTTATTTCTTTGCATTGATTGCTGAAGAAGGCTTTCTTATCTCTTCTTGCTATTCTTTGGAACTCTGCATTCAGATGTTTATATCTTTCCTTTTCTCCTTTGCTTTTCGCTTCTCTTCTTTTCACAGCTATTTGTAAGGCCTCCCCAAACAGCCATTTTGCTTTTTTGCATTTATTTTCCATGGGGATGGTCTTGATCCCTGTCTCCTGTATAATGTCATGAACCTCCTTCCATAGTTCATCAGGCACTCTATCTATCAGATCTAGGCCCTTAAATCTATTTCTCACTTCCACTGTATAATCATAAGGTATTTGATTTAGGTCATACCTGAATGATCTAGTGGTTTTCCCTACTTTCTTCAATTTAAGTCTGAATTTGGCAATAAGGAGTTCATGGTCTGAGCCACAGTCAGCTCCTGGTCTTGTTTTAAGATAATTGATTTCACATTTGCTAATTTATAAGGCACAAATTATAATTTTTTAAGTGATAAATAGCTCTTCCACACTTCTTTGGGTAGCAATACATATTTATGAATAAATAATAGTTGTATAAGTGTGTACTGAGGGGAAAATTGAAAATAATTAAGTTTAATTAGAAGCTGAATTAGAAACTCATTTGGATAAGGGAATGATAGTTTAAGCTATGTATAGTTTTATTGTTGTTGTTATTGTTGTCATTGCTGTTTTTGAATTTCTGAAACTCCCAGATGGAGATCTACTAACTGCATATTATCATGGTTATTATTAGCATTGCTATTTTAGATGATGTGACATGTATGATAAGCTCAACTGTGATCCCAGAAACATGGATTCACTCTATACTTTCCTCCTCCAAAATTAACTGTATTCATTTTACTAAAATGGCACATAAATGGAGATTTATCATATAATTATAGGGAAACTATTCACTATTTTAGAACAAGAATTGACTTGTTTTATAGTTTAAGACACCTCTGACTGTCTCCTGCTGCTTGCTCACATTATTAACTGCATTTTTCCTGCAGAGGGTTTTGTATCCATCAGGGTTTAGGCAGAAAAACAGACACAATTTTACATTTTTTAAAAAAGAGAAAATGTCATGCAGGGAATTGGCTACATAGTCTTGGAAAAACTCAGCTCACACTTGAGATTCACAATTGCAGGTAGCAATTAAGCTAATACTCTCCTTAGATGAAGAAAAGAGAGACCAGCACTCCTGGAGGCCAGAACCTGGGTCCCCTGGGGATGAAGGAACCAGGGTTGTGCTCTTTTCCACAGCAAAACCCTAGAGAGATAGAGCCTGGGTCAGAGAGGAATGGGGAGAAAAGCCTGGCTTTGCCTAGGTTCTACCCTCTCATCTGGCTAAATGCCTTTGTTGAAAGTAAACAGACACGCCTGAGAAAGGGACCAGCTACCTTGAGATGCAGAGCAGAGCGAGGAGGAAGACAAGGCCATGGATGTGCACGATGCCCCAGTGCACTTGCACTTTTCTTCTGCCCAGACACCTCTGATTCAACTCTGGCTTGTCTGTAAGGAAAGCCTCATATTGAAAGAAACATAAAGGTACAGGTCTTTCCATCTTGGAGACAATATTTTTCTAAATTTCTAAGAAATTTAAAAACATAATATATGAGCTGAGTACTTAATGTTTTTTCTCCTTAATGACACAACAGTGAGAAGTATCACTTCAACAAGAAAGTCCAAGTAATCTAGTTATGTTCAAAATATATTTCTGTTCTGTTGCCTAAAGATGATGAGTCAATAAAATGATAGGCTTTCTTAAAGCCATTCAGAAAAGTTACAGAATATGAAGTTTTCTTAAATTCTCTTTGGCAGTGCAGCACAAATGATAAACAAGGCTGGGCACTATTTAAAAGTAGTGAGGATATCCTATACGGTTGTTGGGAATGTAAATTGGTGCAACCATTTTGGAAAACAGTATGGAGTTCCTCAAAAAACTAAAAATAGCATTGCCATATGGCCCAGCAATCTCATTCCTGGGCATATATCCAGAAAAAGGTATAATGCAAAAAGATACATCCACCCCTATTTTCACAGCAGCACTATTCACCAAGACATAGCCAACCAAAATGTCTATTGACAGATGAAAGGATAAAGAAGATGTAATATATATATATATACAAAGGAATACTACTCATCCATAAAAAAGACTGAAATAATGCCATTTGCAGGAACATGGATGGACCTAGAGATTATCATACTAAGTGAAGTCAGAGAAAGATAAATACAATAATATCACTCATGTGTATTCTAAAATATAACACAAACTAGCACAACATTGTGAATCAACTATTGTTACTGTTGTTTAATCTCTGAGTAGTGCCCAGCTCCTATGTGAACCCATGGTCAGTAGCTCACCAGGATCCTATACCTATGGGATTTCCCAGGTAAGAATACTGGAGTGGGTAGTCATTGCTTTCTCCAGGGGATATTCCCAACTCAGGGATCAAATCTTCATCTTCTGCATTGGCAGATGGTTTATTTACCACCGAGTCACCAGGGAAGCCCCAAATCAACTATAATATAAAATGAAAATCAGATTAAGGACTAAAAAATAAAATAAGTTATGACACAAGTGAACTTATTTACAAAACAGAAACAGACTACAGACATAGAAAATGAATTTATGGTTACCAGAGGGGAAAGGGAATGTGGGAGGGATAAATTACAAGCTTGGAATCAGCAAATGCAAACTACTATATATAAAATAGATAAACAACAGTGTATATCACAGGAAACTATATTCAATATATTAAAATAAACTGTAATGGGAAGGAATATAAAAAAGAAAATGTGCACATGTTTATCAGGTTTCCCAGGCAGCACTAGTGGTAAAGAATGCAGGAGACTTCAGTTCAGTTGCTCAGTCTTGTCTGTCACTTTGTGAACCCATGGACTGCAGCATGCCAGGCTTCCCTGTCCATTACCAACTCCTGGAGCTTGCTCAAACTCATGTCCATCGAGTCAGTGATGTCATTTAACCATCTCATCCTCTGTCATCCCCTTCTTCTCCTGACTTCAATCTTTCCCAGTATCAGGATCTTTTCAAATGAGTCAGTTCCTCACATCAGGTGGCCAAAGTATTGGAATTTCAGCTTCAGCAACAGACCTTGTAATGAATATTCAGGACTGATTTCTTTGAGGATTGATTTGTTTGATCTCCTTGCAGTCCAAGGGACTCTCAAGAGTCTTCTCCAACATCATAGTTCAAAAGAATCAATTCTTTGGTGCTCAGCTTTTTTTGTAGTCCAACTCTCACATGCATACGTGACTACTAGAAAAACCATAGCTTTGACTAGTCGAACCTTTGTTGGCAAAGTAATGTCTCTGCTTTATAATAGCAGGAGACATAAGAGAAACTGCTGGAGATATAAGAGATGCTGATTCGATCCCTGTATCTGGAAGATGTCCTGGAGAAGGGTATGGCAACCCTCTCCAGTATTCCTGCTTGGAGAATCCCATGGAAGGAGGAGCTTGGCAGGTTACAGCCCACAGGGTCTCAAAGAGCTGAACACAACCGAAGTGACTTAACACACACGCATATGTGTGCATAATTAAATCACTTTGCTGTATACCAGAACTAACATAATATTGTAAACCAGCTATACTTTATTTTATTTTTATTAAAGTAGATATGATACATGCTATTCAATAACTTTTGCAACAGGGAAGAGGGTCTAGTGTGGACAAAATTCAATGTTGCCAAAACAAAAGACTAGAGATTTTTTAAAGGCTGAAATGTGTGAAGGGAAAGGTGTTGAGATGTATTAAGGGGGTTGGTCCAGTGATAGACTAGACCATCTGGGTTTGTAAATTGGCAGTCATCCAAAGAAGAGAAATAACCTCCTAGCTTTAGGACAGGAGGCAGTCCTGTTAAGTTAGAGCAAGTTTCCCATTAATTCAGGTCTTTATCCTCCTCAGGGACTGGGAGGGAGAGGGAAAGCTATCTCTGAATGTTCACATTTCAAAAAGACAGCTTTCAAGTCCTTGGGGAAACAGTTTGTGAAGGTAGATTTACATCTCAAAGAGCAGAGAAGGGATTTATAATTACTAGTTTTCAAAAGAAACTGCTCTAAGAAGGGGTTCACAGCCTATCTGTCTATCATCAGATTTTGGCTGGAACAAATAGTAAATCTTCTGCTAGGCATTTTAAGGAGACCTGGGGTCATTCTAAGGATATGAAAGAAATCTTGCCAGAGTCTGGGCATATCTTTAGTGTGGTGATCTGGACAGAGTTATGAGATCGACATTTTCATCAGCTTTGTTAATCACACTTGGATGGTTTAAAATTGTTCTGTAAGTTCTTTGCCCCCACCCCAAGCCAGATTTTTTTTAGCCAGTCTCCATCATAATACTTATTAGATGGTTTTGTACTATGTATTTGAAATATCAGAATCTCTACCTATACAAAGTAAACATTCAGAGAGTAGCATCTCTATTCATTCACTTTTCCAATCTCATTATTTAACATGGAAACAAGTATAAATAATAATTTTTAAACTGTATTAAATTTTATTGCATGCTCCAAACACTCTGATCATTGTAACTATTGCCTCATATTATTTAATCTTCCCTGTGGTTTTATTCAGGAAAGGCCTGGAGGTCCTTATTTGTCAAGGATAGTTGGCATAGGAAAATGGAAACTGGAAAGTTAAAGAAAAGCCACGTAAACTGGAACCACTGAATAATGTTAAAACATATATTGGAAATTTAGCTTAAAAAAAAAAAAAAACTGCCAGTGAAAATGTTTACCTTTCATTTACTGAAAAGTAGGTAGTAATTGCCATTATATGCTAATTCTTAAACAGAAAAATATCTGGCACAATTTTTAAAGTAGTATACAATAAAACATGGCATTCATTACCTAATTTTACTTTCACAATACAATTATTTTAAAAAATCCTGTAAGAAATGTTTAGCAATTGAAAAAGTCCTTTATTTTTTTAAGAATGTATATCCTTGTATATTTTATAACTTTCTTTGTAGATTTTCTCTTCTTCTTTGCTATTTGTCCCACTCTATTAGACCTTCATTTTCAATCACTTTACTTTGAATTCTCACATTTCTGTTACAGTGATTTCATCAGAATTCACCACAATTCCATCAGAATTCACCACAATTCCTATATTCCTATATTTTAACTATTTTTCTTAATAATTCTCTATAATTGATTAATGTTATGCTTCTATTTTATCAAATATTTTCGATATCTTCAATTTGACCAGTGTCTGTTAGCTAAGATGATCATGTGGCATGGTAGAGCCTTTGGCTATGTTCAGGAATTATTTTAATGGAGCACCTTTTAACTCAAACTATCACGATTTGGATCATTGATTATATACTGGCTTTAAGAGTAGCCAACCTCAGAGAGTGCTTATTAAGCACAAGTATGCTTCTAATAATAGTAGGCTTTTATTAATGAAGAAGAGAAGTGAAAAGCAAAGGAGAAAAGGAAAGATATAAGCATCTGAATGCAGCATTCCAAAGAATGGCAGAAGAGATAAGAAAGCCTTCTTCAGCAATCAATGCAAAGAAATACAGGAAAACAACAGAATGGGAAAGACTAGGGATCTCTTCAAAAAAATCAGAGATACCAAAGGAACATTTCATGCAAAGATGGGCTCGATAAAGGACAGAAATGGTATGGACCTAACAGAAGCAGAAGATATTAAGAAGAGATGGCAAGAATACACAGAAGAACTGCACAAAAAAGATCTTCACGACCCAGATAATTACAATGGTGTGATCACTGACCTAGAGCCAGACATCCTGGAATGTGAGATCAAGTGGGCCTTAGAAAGCATCACAAGGAACAAAGCTAGTGGAGATGATGGAATTCCAGTTGAACTATTCCAAATCCTGAAAGATGATGCTGTGAAAGTGCTGCACTCAATATGCCAGCAAATTTGGAAAACTCAGCAGTGGCCACTCTGTGCGACTCCATAGACGGCGGCCCACCAAGCTCCCCCGTCCCTGGGATTCTCCAGGCAAAAACACTGGAGTGGGTTGCCATTTCCTTCTCCAGTGCATGAAAGTGAATAGTGAAAGTGAAGTCACTCAGTCGTGTCCGTCTTCGCGACCCCATGGACTGCAGCCTACTAGGCTCCTCTGTCCATGGAATTTTCCAGGCAAGAGTACTGGAGTGGGGTGCCATTGCCTTCTCCGAGGTATCTTGCCTAGAAAATACAATTAAGACACATTTTTCCTATCTAAACCCAGGTGGTACAGCTCCAGAGTTAAAGCTCTTAACCAAAATTCACAATTTACTGTTCCTTTGGCCCCAAAACTCATTTTATAAATGAGCATGTCTAATGCTAATGTGCATGACAACAAAAACGTTATCACAGTTCAAAAATATTTTTGGTTTTTATCCAAACTGGCAACATTGCTTTTCTATCAAAAGTATACTTTATAAGAAATCTGTATTATTATATAATTCCTATAGTGTAAAAATCAGAGGTAGAAGTTAAATCTCTTGTCCTCATTCAGCAAGTAAGCATATAGATGAGCTGAAATGTAAACACAGCACACAAGGCTTTAGAGGTGACTCCTTCTTACACTGACTCTGCCTTACTGCTCAATATTGATAAGACAGAAGCCTTCAAATATTTGTTGCAGCAGTGAATAAACAAGGATTCAATATAGTTGGGAAAGTTTCATAATTTATCTCCAAAAATGTACAGAAAAAGTAGCTAGAAACTTGAGTAGAAAATAAATGTATGGTCATAAATTGTGATTGACATCTATAAAATAAATTTCAATTTCAAACTATTTGATGCTTAATGTATTGTGATAATATGTAAGACTTCATTTGAAACACAATTTTTCTACGAAAAGGAAAGGTTTTAGCACCTAATGTAGTATTAAAATTCCATGTCCAAAATAAGAGGGGCTATAAGATATAAATTGGAATCTCACACATACACAAAAACAAATAGAAAAATAATGAAAAGATTTTATCTCTAAAAGTTAATTTGGTTTATAGATGGCATAAGTCTGAAGATTAATTTTATACCAAAGAAAATTTGATAGATATTTTCTTTCCTATAAATAAATGGAGAAAAAAGTGGAAACAGTTTATTTTCTTGGGCTCCAAAATCACTGTGGACAGTGATAGCAACCACGAAATTAAGACTCTTGCTCCTTGGAAGAACAGCTATGACAAACCTAGACAGCATATTAAAAAGCAGGGACATCACTGCCGCGTCCAGCACAGCGGGTGAGAAAGACCTGAAATGGGGGCAAGCACCTAATGAAAAGACAAACACATATAATTTGGCAAGTGAGGAGTCAGAGGGCCCTCCTCTCTCCATGGCAGGAAGACAAAATGGCTCCTTTGAGCCCACACTTTCATTAGCAGAAGTCACATGTGATCATTAGGGAATAGCGATACTGGGGAGTATGATATTCGATCAGGAATGTCTTGTTTTGTTTCCATGGACATGCACGCAGGGGTAGGCATTGAAGCAGAGCAGAGAGCATGTCCCGCCCCGAGAATGTCCATTCGGCATGCTTACTAGGACAATCACGAGGGCGTAGTTTGCTGCACCCTCAAGTCATGGGTCAGGTTCTGTCTCTGCTCAGCCAGGCTGCAACACATCACTTTGCTGACAAAGGTCCAAAGAGTCTAAACCATGGTTTTTCCAGTAGTCACATACTGATCTAAGAGTCGGACCATAAGGAAGCCTGAGCACCAAAGAATTGATGCTTTAGAATTGGAGTGCTGGAGAAGACTGTTAAGAGTCCCTTAGACAGTAAGAAGATCAAACCAGTCAATTTTAAAGGAAATCAACCCTGAATATTCGTTGGAATGACTGATGCTGAAGCTGAAGCTTCGATCTTTTGGCCATCTGATGAGAAGAGCCAACTCATTGGAAAAGACCCTGATGTTGGTAAAGACTGAGGGCAGGAGGAGAAGAGGATGACAGAGGATGAGATGGTTAGATGGCATCACTGACTCGATGGACATGAGTTTGAGCAAGCTCCAGAAGTTGGTGATGGAGAGGGAGGCCTGGTATTTGACAATCAACGGGGTCACAAACAGTTTGACGTGACTTAGCGACTGAGCAACAATACTATGATAAAAGGTCTAGCATATTTAGAATCATTTTCATTTTTATGAATTGTTCTAATTTATTCAAGGAGTATTAAGACATAAAATATATTTATTTTAAAATCATGTATTATTGATCTTTGCAAAGATTTATAGGCTTTTGAAAATAGCTTTTTCTTTTTTATATTTAAAAAAACAATCATGCATTCAATAAAATAATATATAACAGGGCTTGGTGCAAAATACACAGTGTTAATGATATGATTAAGGTAATAGTATTTGTTAAGAGAGGCTTCCCAGATGGTGCAGTGGTAAAGATTCCACCTGCCAATGCAGGAGACACAAGAGACTCGGATTTGAACCCTGGTTTGGAAAGATCCTCTGGAGTAGGAAATGGCAACCCACTCAGTATTCTTGCCTGGGAAATTCTATGGACAGAGTAGCATTTTAGGCTACAGTCCATATAGTAGCATTTTAGGCTAGGTGTCTCTAGGAGCTTGACACAACTGAGAACACACACATATACATTTATTAAGAGAGCTTACAAGGCATATTTGGTAAGAAAGAAAGGAAGTCCTGCCATCCTTCTATTAGCCTGCCAGATGCATCTTGTGACCAAGGCCCTATCAAATATTCATGGGGGCTGTGGACCATTGGGAGACCACCATGCTGTTTCTTCCAGTTTGTATTGAAGTGTGAAGATTTTTTTTTTTTTTTAACTTGAAATGCTATTTGAGATTCATGCAGTTTAGTTTAGATATAATGATCCAGTGTTTGTAGTACCTGAAGAAAAGGAATATTTGGTAAATTGTTGCACCCTCCTCTAGGGGCGAGGAGGCCACCCTGACCCAGGGGAGACTGAGCTCACTTGTAGCCCCCTCCTGCTTGGAGAGAGAAAATGCTCTGCTCCCATTTAGCACAGGAAATTCAGACTGAGAAAACGGGGCCACATTCCATCAGGTCTATTCATTAAGCAACATAAGCATTGAAGAGCCTACTGAAAGAGAAGCTCTGGAAATTTACCTAAACATCCATGCATACTTGGGCTTCCCAGGTGGTGCTAGTGGTAAAGAACTGACTGCCAATGCAGGAAATGTAAGGCATGCAGGTTTGATCCCTGGGTGAGGAAGATTCCGTGGAGGAGGGCATGGCAACCCACTCGAGTATTCTTTCCTGGACAATCCCATGGACAGGAGAGTGGTGCAGGCTGGAGTCATAGGATCACAAAGAGTCAGACATGACTGTAGTGACTTAGCACACATGCACACCATAGATGCTTCCATTTAATCAGTCATTCAGACTCTTCCATCTTGTGTGTGTGTGTGTGTGTGTGTGAGAAAGAGAGAGAGAGACTGTTCTTATCAAGGTTACCATGAGTGATATGAAAGTCAGTAAACAAAATTGAGATAAACATGCAATTTTGCTATAAGATGGAACAAAATTAAAAAGAGGTACATTATACTGGTTATTTTCCTAGCTATATGCTAAAGTTTCATAGGTTTCCTTTGGCAAAATAAAATAATAATTTCTCTATATTGAAGGAAGTACAAATTAAGCCTGAGCTGATAAATTCATTGTTCTATTTCTAGTTGCAAAATTGCTTTATGAAATATGTGGGGGAATAAATGTTGCTGTAAGAAATCAATGTTTCTATGTGTTTGTTGTCCTAGAAATATTTAGATTGGCATTTTATCATTATTTTAATAAAAATCCAGAAATAGTTAAAAAATTATAGTGACAACAACAATTTATGGGTGTGGTTAAGAGCAAATGCATATGCTATAAAAGATCAAAATAAGATTCAGAGAATTTATGTGAGAATTGGCCTTGACTAAACAATTGCATACTTGATTGTCTTTTACTTGAACTGTGATACTTCTGACTCAAGAATGTGTTTTGATAAAATGTAATAAATATATTAAGGAGAGAAAATTTTTTAAATATGTAAAATTAAATATTCCAGGTTTACAAAGTAAAATTTTTAAGACATTGCTAATATTTTAACCTGTGTAAAAGAAGTTGTAGTATAAATATTTTCTGCCAAACATACAGAATTTGTTTCTTACTTCAACAAATTTAATCTATACATAAATCAAGGTTACTTTAAGTTTCTATAAATGAAACATCTAACTAAATAAATAAAAGCAGGGATGTTTAACAAGGTGGAATTTTTATTTAGTTCTTTGTTGCTGAAAAAGTCTGGTTGTTGGTGCAGCTACACATGCATATCTCAGTATGCTTGGTAATAATTACCTACTCTATCATATAATTATTTGGGGAAATACTTGCAATGTTCTGAGAAAATTAATGTGCCAATTTATAGTATCAATAAAGAGGCAGAATATTGCTTTTTAAAAGCTCATGAAATGCACAAATGTCTTTTAGCAGCAAAATGCAATTAAGACATTTTTGTCATTATATCAGAACATTGTAAAATTTCATGAATGAGAATTGTTGGAGCACTGTTTGGGATACCTTGTCAGAATTAATGCCAGAATGATCAATTTAGCTGATAGTATAATTACTAACAGGAAATCAAACAGTAAAATGCATGTGCTTTTTGATACTGAGCTAATGTTTTGCTCCTTCAAAATGCTACCATGTAAACCAATTGAAAGTAATGGTAATTTAACTGATTTATCATAAAATTTACATCTTATTTAAATTTTGATTTAAATGTAAGATGCAAATTCTGTGAGCACATAAATCTAAGTAACTATAAAATGCAATTAGCGTTGGCAGTTTTAGTGTTTTACAAAATAGTAAAGTGAAGAATGATCTATTGATACACCAGTAACCAAGCATGCTTACTTTATTGGTTGTAGAAAAACTAGCCAGTGGCTTACCCATAATATGTTAAAGAGTTACCAAGTTTTCCCTTTATAATCTTTTTTGTTTTAGTATTTTAACCCCTCATTGTTTGATAGTAGTAATTTGAAATAACTACTTTTAAAAAATTCTGAACATTCACAGTACTCAAAATAAGTGCTAACTTTAGTTCATAGGAATTCTTGAAGTTAGCAAGATAAAAAATACACAGAAAATCATATGGTCCAGTCTTCTAATATACTTTAAAATTTCACTATGTTTTTTTAATATACACTTTAAAACTTGGTTGATTAGACAGTTAATATCTTAGTTGATTACTTCCTAATAAAAAACTCTCTTCTAAATTAGTCCATAATATAGCAGGAACAATAGCAACAATGAATGTGACCAAGGAAGGCAGAATTTCTTCAGACAAATTTTCAGGCTGTTCTTCACTAATTCTTCATCTCCATTTCTTCACTTTTCCCTTGGTGCCCCCTTCTATATTCCTAAATTGGGTTGTGCTGTTCTGCTTTTTGGTTTCAGTGATATGTTCAGATTATGCGTCCCTTTACCCAGTTCTCTTGAACTTCGATGCCCATAAAACAGTATCCCTTTGTTTCTGTTTGTTTTAACATCAAGGGGGAGCCAGGGTGGATGGGTGTAGGGATCCCCAGAAAGGCAAACAAAGCTCAATTGGAACCTGAAGTGTGTGTTGCTGTGGTTTAAGGAGTGTGCAGGTAAGTGCAGGTCCTTTTGGAGGGAAAGCGGGAAGGGACAGTCTGGGATGCACTGAATGTCAGGGGCAGCTCAGAGAATGATAGTATCATGCCCATGGTAATGTAGCTGAGATCACTCTCCAGAATAAGTCTGATTTTATGAGATCTCGAGCCAGTGCAGGAGTCCTGCTGAAGGTGCTGAAGGCCACTAGTCTTTAGAAATCTGGTTCATGCCACTTATCACACAAACCCCAATACTCACGAAAGCCTGACAGGGGTACAGGAATCTATATACCTCATTTTCTTTATCCATTCATACTCAAAGGACATTTAGGTTGTTTTAATATCTTGGTTATCATAAACAGTGCTGCACTGAAGAACGTGGGAGTACAGATATTTCTGGGATATCCTGAGTTGTTAAATATTTATTTGGTTAATTTATAATCAGTGGTGAAGAAAATTAAAAAAAAAAAAAAAAGCTAGGGAAGTTAGCTGAAATTTTGCTATTTCTCCCTAAAGGTATAAAAGGCCCAGGTTTCTATGGTCAGTAGACCATAAGAAGGGTGTCCCTCATAGCTCAGTTGGTAAAGAATCTGTCTGCAATTCAGGAGACTCAGGTTCAATTCCTGAATCAGAAAGATCCACTGGAGAAGGGATAGGCTACTCACTCCAATATTCTGGCCTGGAGAATTCCATGGACTATATAGTCCATGGGGGTCCCAAAGAGTTGGACACGATTGAGCGACTCTCACTTTCAGACCATAAGAAAAAGGAAATCTATTTTCACCCGTTAGTAGAGTTTGTTTAATAACAAGAATTATTGTCTTATCTCATTGTCAAAGACAGCAAATACAACTTTATTTTTTTTATTCATCCTTATTTTTGATTACACATATACAATGCTAGTAATGCATCAAGGGGGCTTCCCTCGTGGCTCAGATGCTAAAGAGTCTGACTGCAATTCAAGAGAACCGAGTTCAATCCTTGGGTTGGGAAGATACCCTGGAGGGGATCCCCAAGAAAAAGAAATGTAAAAAAGCAAAATGGCTACCTGAGGAGGCCTTACAAATAGCTGTGAAAAGAAGAGAAGCAAAAGGCAAAGGAGAAAAGGAAAGATATACCCATTTGAATGCAGAGTTCCAAAGAATACCAAGAAGAGATAAGATGCCTTCCTCAGTGATCAGTGCAAATAAATAGAGGAAAACAATTGAATGGGAAAGACTAGAGATCTCTTCAAGAAAATTAGAGATACCAAGGGAATATTTCATGCAAAGATGGGCTTAATAAAGGAGAGAAATGGTATGGATCTAACAGAGCAGAAGATATTAAGAAGAGGTAGCAAGAAGACACAGAAGAGTTGTACAAAAAAGACATTCACGACCCAGTTAATCATGATGGTGTGATCACTCACCTAGAGCCAGGAATCCTGGAATGTGAAGTCAAGTGGGCCTTGGAAAGCATAATTACAAACAAAGCTAGTGGAGGTGATGGAATTCCAGTTGAACTATTTCAAATCCTGGAAGATGATGCTGTGAAAGGGCTGCACTCAATATGCCAGCAAATTTGGAAAACTCAACAGTGGCCACAGGACTGGAAAAGGTCAGTTTTCATTCCAATCCCTAAGAAAGGCAATGCCAAAGAATGCTCAAACTATTGCACAATTGCACTCATCTCACATGCTAGTAAAGTAATGCTCAAAATTCTCCAATACATGAACTGTGAACTTCCAGATGTTCAAGCTGGTTTTATAAAAGGCAGAGGAACCAGAGATCAAATTGCCAACATCCGCTGGATCATTGAAAAAGCAAGAGAGTTCCAGAAAATTATCTATTTCTGCTTTATTGACTGTGCCAAAGCCTTTGACTGTGCGAATCACAATAAACTGTGGAAAATTCTGAAAGAGATGGAAATACCAGACCACCTGACCTGCCTCTTGAGAAACCTGTATGCAGGTCAGGAAGCAACAGTTAGAACTGGACATGGAACAACAGACTGGTTCCAAATAGGAAAAGGAGTACGTCAAGGCTGTACATTGTCACCCTGTTTATTTAACTTCTATGCAGAGTGCATCATGAGAAACGCTGGGCTGGAGGAAGCACAAGCTGGAATCAAGATTGCTGGGAGAAATATCAATAACCTCAGATATGCAGATGACACCATCCTTATCACAGAAAGTGAAGAACTAAAGAGCCTCTTAATGAAAGTGAAAGAGGAGAGTTAAAAAGTTGGCTTAAAGTTCAACATTCAGAAAACTAAGATCATGGCATCCGGTCTCTTCACTTCATGTCAAATATACGGGGAAACAGTGGCTGACTTTATTTTTCTGGGCTCCAAAGTCACTGCAGATGGTGATTGAAGCCATGAAATTTAAAGGCACTTACTCCTTGGAAAGAAAGTTATGATCAACATAGACAGCATATTAAAAAGCAGAGACATTTCTTTGTCAACAACGGTCCGTCTAGTCAAGGCTATGGTTTTTCCAGTAGTCATGTATGGATGTGAGAATTGGACTATAAAGAAAGGTGAGCACTGAAGCATTGATGCTTTTGAACTGTGGTGTTGGAGAAGACTCTTGAGAATCCCTTGGACTGCAAGGAGATCCAACCAGTCCATCCTAAAGGATATAGGTCCTGGGTGTTCATTGGGAGGACTGATGTTGAAGCTGAAACTCCAATATTTTGGCCACCTCATGTGAAGAGCTGACTCCTTTGAATAGACCCTGATGCTGGTAAAGATTGAAGGCAGGAGGAGAAGGGGATGACAGAGGATGAGATGGTTGGATGGCATCACCAACTCAATGAACATGAGTTTGGGTAAACCCCTGAGAGTTGGTAATGGACAGGGAGGCCTGGCGTGCTGCAGTTCCTGGGGTCGCAAAGAGTCAGACACGACTGAACGACTGAACTGAATTGAACTAATGCATCAAGTGCACAGTAAATATTTATTTTCTTTTATAAACATGTTTGTACATAAGCACTCCTGGGATATAATATAGTTCAATTAAATGCAGTACCAATAGTTTAAAAGTGTGATATGTTAGCTTCCAACTTTATTGGGAAAAAAAGTCTCCTTTTTTGTTTATCTTTAAAAAATGTTAACAAAAGCTTTTTGTGACATACAATTCCCAGTATAATTTTGTAAGCCTTCATGGATGCATACAGTAAAAAGAAAAGCCAGAAGATTATCAGAGTCTTTGACTTAGGATTTTTTGATTCAGTCTTGATGAGTCTCAGGAATTAATACTGACTGTATTTTTTTTTTCTCAATTGGAACAACTTTTTTTCCTTCAAAGATTTGGGATGTATGGTTTTTTTATCAGGTATGAATAAACTGTACTTAGCTTCTGCAAAGTAAAGGGGCAAAAAAAGTAATGAAGCTGTGTGGTTGTGTATGTGTTTAGCACATCTGTTTAAAAGTAAGTTAAGCTAGTCAATGAATAGCTCACTTCAATATTGTCATTATATGCATATTTTGCTACTTCCCTCTGTTAGGGATATTCTTCTAGAATAATATACATTGAAAGACATAAAAATGAACACACGCATACTGTTTTCATCATATCGGAAAAGATGTTCATGCTACAACATTTCCCTTCTATACCTAATAAATTAATGATCGAATTCAGACTTTTCCTTGAAAAGTGAGCCATATAATTAAAAGCATCAGACTGTACATCTTTTGGCAAATGTTAACATTCTTCTAAGAGTTTTATACTTAAGAAGACCACATGAAACATACAATTCTGTTACTGTGGTATGGAGAGAATTCTAAATGTTTTTATTCTCTTTGTTCAAAATTGAAATTGTCTAAAGCCAGAACAACAACATTTTTATTCTACTAGTCATCTGCTAATTATTTAAAATATATCTAAACAAATTAATTTGATAGATAATATAATTATCAAAAAACAAATGAAAGTCTCCACCAATATGTCAAATGTATGTAATGGTCTAGAACATATGATTTGTAATTTTTATGTCACAATATGGTTCTTCTGTTAAAATAAACACTCTGCTTTTATATTAATGACGTTCTTAATTAAAAGCTTAATTTTACCTAATATCTTTTTCCTTTTTTATCTGCCAGCAATTTTAACAAATGTACTGCTTGTTCCTGTAATTTTAATATTTAAAATATATATATATATATAATATTTAAAATATATATATATAATATTTAATATATATATATATTATATATATATATAATATTTAAAATATATATATATATATATAATATATATATATATATATCTTTCACCAGATTGTCTGGAAGAAACACTCGGGGTTAACAAATCTATTTACATTGAAATACTTAAAGTGCACAAGCTTTAAAAAAGTACAAACAGAATAAAGATTGTTCAGTCTGTATTACTCTAGAATGACCCTTTTCCTGTGGAATTTCTCAGAGCTGTCATACCTTAATATGTCATATTTGCTTTACCAGTAACTTCCATTTACTAACAGCAAAATAGATTTTTGGTTAATATATAAATAACAATGATTTTCAGGGATCTGATTCTCTTTTCTTTAAGACGGTTATAGGCAGTAATAAAAGGCCTGCTAGAGTGCATTAGGCTTGTTTAATGTGTTTTGGAAAATGATATCCAAAGTACAGACCCCTATTAGCTTACTACAAAGTGATACCAACACCCTGATGCCCTGGGCTTACCCACAAGCAGAGCCCTGTGGGAATCATTTTCCACCCATGCCAACTCCTTACAAAGTTCTATCTTCAGGGCTGATTTATGGAAATTTTGGCCTGGTCATGGTCATATCAGGTTGTGTTTCTCAATAAATGAATTAGTTTTTGGCTAAAATGAAATAGTGGATCTTTTATTTTAAAAGTGGCAACTATCTAGTTTTATCTTTTCCTGGAATTTGGGTTTATAAGTCAACAACTTTTATTTTGTATTGCCTAAGAAAATTTGTGCTGCTTTTCTGTTCTTGTGCATAAGCCTTCATATCAACATCAAATTATGCTGTGAATGACATTTTCAAGCTAACTACCTATTGTTTCCCTAAAGCAGTTTAAAAGACAATGATTTTCATCTTTTCTGTAGGTATCTTGTTTAAAGGTACTCAAGGAATTTGATATATATTATATTGGGGGGGAAAAAGATAAACCAAAGTATTTTTTTAAAGCCTATTGCTTTTAAATAAACAATAGAATAGTTCTTCCTAGGTTGCCCTAGTGGTAAAGAACCCACCTGCCAATGCAGGATATGTAAGAGATGCAGGTTAGATCGCTGGGTCAGGAAAATTCACCAAAGAAGGGCATGGCTACTTACTCCAGTATTCTTGCCTAGAGAATCCCATGAACAGAGGCACCTGGAAGACTACAGTCCATAGGGTTGCAAAGAGTCGGACATGACTGAAGTGGGTTATAACACATGCACAAGAGTAGAAGTAAAGAAAGATTTTTGAACAGGTCCCAAGATTCGACCTAGGAAGCACTATGATCTTTCATGGGCAAACTGATACATTCCCTGGATTCAGAAGAGCATCTGAAACTTTAGACAATAGCATGACGTTTAAGTTTTCTTTGAATTCTGTATCTACAATGTTCTGGATAAAACTTTAGCCTAAAGAGTGGTTGAGAATAAACTATGGCAGGTGACCCTGTAACAGACTCTTCAAAGAATTAGAGCCACCCACTTGCGAAAGTAATGGAGTATATAAAGAAAATATAAGGTCAGCAAGGCAACCAGTGGGCAATTCAAGGCCATAGCACAAGTCTTCTGTTTTCTAGCAGTCTGGTGTCATCATGGCTGATTCACGTTGATGTTTGGCAGAAACCAACACAATTCTGTAAAGCAATTATCTTTCAGGTAAAAAATAAATAAATTTAAAATAAAAAAAGAAAAAGGATAAGAGAGCAAACAGTGATGTGTTTTGAGCCCAGGCTAGGTAAGAGGGCACTGCCATTTCTGCATCATTCTATTGGCTAAAGCAAGTTATACAGCTAGCCCAGATCAAGAGGTTAATAAAAGTTTGTTGGGTGAAGCTGCAAAGTTTCAGTGTAAGGGTAAAAAATAAAAAGAAATTTCTATTAAATCAATCAAACATCCTTGTTAGAGAATATACTTTATTATTATTATTGTTTGTTCACTTTACTTTCCCTATTTCATTGATCCCTTTTGGATCTCTCACCTCCTCCTTTAAAAAAAAAAAAAAAACTCGACAGAATTCTAGAAAGCAATTAAAGAGAATCTTTGGTTAATTATTAAAAGATTTCATACTCCAGATAATATTTTTACCTGAGTTTAAAGCATTTAAAATATTTTTAAGCATTTTGAAAATATTTGCCCACTTTATTCTGTGATACAGCATTTTTATTAGGGCTTCCCTGGTGGCTCAGATGGCAAAGAATCTGCCTGCAATACAGGAGACCAGAGTTTGATTCCTGGGACTGGAAAATACCCTGGAGAAGGGAATATTAAATCTGTTATAAGTCTGCTGTTTGTTCTTCTGTGTTTGACCTTCTTTTTTATTCTACATTTGACATTTCAAGGATTTGTTTCTAATGGTTTGCTTTTCTGCTTCCGTACCTAATAGTGGACCACCAGGGAAGTCCCACATTTTGTCTTCTTGAGGGTTTCCAAAGGTTTTTGTTATTGCTGTTGGCTATGTGTGTATTTTATAGTTGGTATTTGCCTCTGGAGTATGTCACACTCCCTCTCATTTCCATGTCACCTCCAGTGTTTAAGTTTGAGAATAGCCAGCAGCTCTTTCTTTTGTGCCATTCCATTTGGAGGAAACTTTTGAATAACTGTTATTGCTCTCACCTTAAAATTAGGAGTGCTTTCTAAGCACAGTTTAAATATTCTTCTTCAGTTTTGGCATGGCACTTCTTATGAATGCCTCTTTTTCATGCGAAAAATAATATTTATTGACTTCTCCAGTGCTTTCTGAAGAGCAGCCCCACTCTGTGGTCCAATTTCTCAAACTTTGATATTAATAATTTACATCCTCAGACCTGGAGTAAGGCACAGAGGTATGCAATTGAAAAAAAAATTATCCTGGGTAGTTCTCATTTACTTGGTTCACAGCCCATCCTGTAAAGTAATTGTAAGGACACTCTCAACTCAGTGAGAAAAGCATAGTAGAAGCTAAAGGATATCTCTTAGAAACCCCATATCCCCTTCAAGTAACCTAGTTGTTAGGAAATTGTATGCTCCTTAGGCAAGGATGACTAACAGTTTCCAGCATGCTACTTTACAAAGGAATTTCTTAGACATATATATTCCAGTAATCTCACATATTGCTGATTCTTCACGTTAAATATACCAAAAATAGTTCAAAAATAGGCTTATGTGGCCCTGAAGGATTTTGTGCCACACAGCTAGTATGGATTCAGGCTAGCCGTCCACAGGAGAGTCGGTTGAGTTTCTCAGTGGAAGCATTTTCCTCCTTTACTCAGAGACAGTCAGTCAGTTCTGTCACTCAGTTATATCCAACCCTTTGAGATCTCATGGACTGCAGCATGCCAGTCTTCCCTGTCCATCACCAACTCCCGGAGCTTGCTCAAACTCATGTCCAACGAGTCAACAATGCCATCCAGCCATCTCATCCTCTGTCGTCCCCTTCTCCTCAAGCCTCAATCTTCCCCAGCACCAGGGTCTTTACTGATGGGTCAGTTCTTCTCATCAGATGGCCAAAGAATTGTAGCTTCAACTTCAGCATCAGTCCTTCCAATGAATATTCAGGACTGATTTCCTTTAGGATTGACTGGTTTGAGCTCATTGCAGTCCAAGCAACTCTCAAGAGTCTTTTGCAACACTGCAGTTCAAAAGCATCAATTCTTTGGCACTCAGCTTTCTTTATGAATTCTTCAGCACATAAATTCTTTATCAATTCTTTGTTGCTCCGCTTTCTTTACTCAGAGACAAGATATAAGCAAATGCATTTCCTTACCACCCACTTTTGTGGGGGTGACTTTCATAGGACTCTGATTCCCTGAGCATGTCCTTTGAGGCACATGAATCTATTCAGGCGGCTCTCATCTGACTATCCTCCTGGCAAGGCTTTGCCTCAATTACCCAGTATGATGTTAGAATTGCAGCTTGAAGTTATGTGAATCTCTAGAACATTCAGGACAATGTGCATATTGTGATTTGTGTTTATGACTAGAAGTTTCATCTTGGAGGGATTTCCTTTAGTTATGAGGGTTTTTTGTTTGTTTGTTTGTTTTGCTTTGCTCTTATTTGAATTTCAGAGTTTTGAGCTGTGCATTTTGAGACATAAATTTTCTCTGCAGATACTTCTCAGAAATCAGTTTTGCCTTCTCAATGCCCACCTGCAATCCCATGGGACTGTATATGTACATAACCTTCCCTAACAATCTTAGCTCTTTATAGTTCAACCATTTTAGATCCATATTGAAATAATTGAAGGCAATCCTTTTGTCTCACTCATTTATTCATTGTACTAGTCTAGCAAAGTGGCTGGTATATATTTGGCTCTCACCAATGAGTATTTCATAAGAAGGAACCATTGGATGGACTTGAATAGATTCCCTTTCCTCATAATACTGCCCCATGGAATAGAATTAGAACCTGATAATATCCAGACATATTTTTAAAAACATATAACAAATCAAAGAAAAATGTTTTTATTTCATTGAAATTTGCTATCCAGAGTCATACACATTTTTATTATTTTGTTATTTAAATAAGTATGTACATATGTACATATATGTGTGTGTTTAATGTATATATGCATATATGTGTACTTGTATGTAGTTGTCTATAAAATACATATTTATGCATATGTATATATACATGTATATTGGTAGTGTGCATGCCCAGTTGCTCTTTGCGACCCCATCGACTGTGGTCCACAGGCTCCTCTGTCCATGGAATTCTCCAGGCAAGAATACTGGAATGGGTTGCCATTTCATTCTCCAGGGTATCTTCCTGACCCAAGGACTGAACCCACGTCTCCTGCATTGGCAAATGGATTCTTTAGCCCTGAAGCATCTGGGAATCCATATATTTATTGGTGGTAGGAACTAACCTTTGTAGACTGTACTACAGCACCATGCATATAAAGGTAATTCATTAACAAAAAGGTTACATTTCAACGTATTAAAAAACGTTTTTTTTTAATTATTATTTTATTTTATTTATTTTATTATTTTATTTTATTTATTTTATTTTCTGTATCATTTGTTATTGTTGTTCAGTCACCCAGTTGTGTCTGACTCTGCAACAACATACTGCAGCACACCAGGCCTCTCCGTCCCTCACCATCTCCTGAAGTTTGCCACAGTTCATGTCCATTGCATTGGTGATGCCATCCAGCCATCTCTTGCTCTGATGCCCTCTTCTCCTTCTGCCCTCCATTTTTCCCAGCATCAGGGACTGTATCATACATATCACTTTTATCCCACTTAGTCTGTGTCAGCACTTTTTCCAAAAAAAATCAGGATTCTCTTTTCCGATCGAGTGCCATTTTATGTCTTTCTCTCCCTCCTTGTGGAACATATGAGGGGAAAACAATGACTAAATGCCTGCCTATATGGTGTTTATATTCAAGAAGGAAAAAACGCAAAAACGTTGTTTCTCTTTGTATTTGCCTGATATCTAGGTGTGAAATTCCTCCAGATAGCTGTTCTCAGCAGTAATAAATAGGCTGTTGTTACAAAATAAGTTGTCAAAGGAAAAAAAAGATACTATAAATACTTTCCCCAGGTCTGAATAATAATGTGATCTGTAAAATGCTAGCTTCAATCCTAGAGCTAGAGCCATCTGGCCATTCACCTCAGCCTCTCAATAAGATCAGATTATGACAATAAATTTTATAGTCAGAGTAGGAGCATTGTAGGTGGATTCTTTACCTGCTGAGCCATCAGAGAAGCCCAAGAAATATGGCAGAGGCTACTAAATAATTTTATACAAAAATTTTTATCACCATGATTTGCAAGCAACAGATAGGTAGGAGTCACTGAAGAATCCCTCCATCACATTCATCTTAACATATTAGCCAACTTAACCCTATTAACTACCATATTCTGAAATATCTGACTTTTGGTTTGGGCCATTAAAATTAAAATGTTTTCTACTTCAAATGCCCATTCAACAAAAATCAAATTTATTTAAGTTATTATCAAATATAAGCACACAATTCTTTTGGAGTACTTTTGTTTATCTTCCTATTTTCCTCTTTATCCATAGATTTATTCTTACCATCCATAAACACTTTTATATCACTATTTTAATTAATTTATTTATTTTTAAATTATTATTATTATTATTACTTTACAATATTTTATTGGTTTTGCCATACATCAACATGCATCCACCATGGTTGTACACGTGTTCCCCATCCTGAACACCCCTCCCACCTCCGTCCCCATACCATCCCTCTTAAATATCACTATTTTTAATACCCTTTTTAAGTGACTATGGTGTCACACAAAACTCTTCCATTGACTTTTCTCTGCATTTAAGAAGGAGACATTTCTCTGAGTTGGCCAAATATAAAGACATTTTATTTGCCATATTTAGGGGGACAGAGCTTTTAAATACTATGGATAAATAGCATGGATAAATGGTCATCATTTTGTTTTTCTCTTTCTCTTTTTTTCCCATTTCCATTCCCCCTTAAGCACACACATTTTCGAAAAAGATGATTCTTGCCCCAAGACAGTCAGAATGGAAGCAAGTGTTCCTTATTTCCTCAAAGTTGATCAGACTGTGTTCTCATTTGAAGGTTGTGCTAGGGAAGAATCCATTTCAAGTTCATTCCATTGGCAAAATTCATTTCCTTATGGTTGGTCCATTTCCTTATGGAGCAAAGGCCCATCTTCCTACTGGTTATTGGCTGGAGGCCATCCTGAGCTTCTAGATGTCTCATGAAGCATTTTCCTGAGGCATACTCTTTAAGTACTTTACTACATTGACTGTTTTTTCAAGGCCACTAGGGGAGATTCTCTAGTGGAGACAGACAGACAGACATACACACACACACACACATACACAAAGCTAACACTTGGCCACATGCAGCCTAATCAAGGCAGTGACATTTCTACACTTTTGTCATATTTTGTTTGTTAGAAAAAAGTTACATGAACAGCTAAAACTCAAAAAGAGGGAATTATATAAGATCATCAATTGTTGGGAGTCAACTTGTGACATTTGTGCCATATCCTCATGTACTACAATAGGTTATTTCTCCTACCATGAAAAAGAGTGAGTACTGAATGTTGATAGATTGAAAACAGATTTTCTATAATAAAATATTTTATAGTATATTAGTGCTAAAATATCTTAATCTCTTCCACTTAACAAAAAATCTAGAGTCCATTTTTCTCAAACTCTAAAGGAACAAATTTTACTTCATTCTAGGAAGAAGAATAAGCTGGAGACATTTTCTGACATTTTACTTGCTGGAAAAATGAAAGTGAAGTCTTATTTATCCATTAAATTATTGAGAAAATGGATGTCTAAAGTTTTTGTCTTTTCTCCTCTTAGGCTTAAATAGTGTACTTTTTTTTTTTTTTCTATCCACAAAATCAGGTCCTTAATAAACCACAAAACTTGTGTTTGACAATGAAAAATATCAGAACTTGCTGCTTATCTAGATGTTTAATGGCATATTTTCTAAATGATATGATTTCCCACATATTATCAATTTATAACTGGAATCGTCTTAATTTATTTCATCAGGCTAATTTCAACAAAATCTATCAGGCACCATACCCATTTGCTTTGATAGTTTGCATTTTTAACTTTTTTCTTCTGTCTGTTTATTCCAGTGTTTCCTGTCCCCTATGCACTTTCACTGTTTCTGTCCCGATGTAGCAATGTCATGCACTAGCAGTTTTCTTGAATAAGGCAGGGTGCACCATGAGTTTCAACATTTGTATTAACTGCTCTTTTTGGTTGGTATTTATTTCAATCTCAATACTCATGTGAGGTACAGAGGTAAGAAAAAGAAAGAAAAAAACGATAGTACTTTCCTTCAACTAACCACACAAAGTAGAGATTCAAGATAATTGAAACAGACAGATACAACAAAGCAATTAAATTTTTATTTCTTTTTTTAATTTAGCTCCTGGCACTCAAATAATAACAAATTCACATTACAGATGAGGTAGGATAGAGCCTGGGATAAAGTAGATTGAGAAAGTTTGACAACAACAACAACAAAAAAAACCTAATTTTATTTTTATTTGACTTTCAACCAAAAGACCAAATGTTAAAATCAAAACAAACCCTAAGGCTTGTACATGCCGGTATCTAAGGTACTCAACAAAGCAACAACTTTCAGCATTATAGTGAATAAACAGCTTTTTGCCTGATGGAGAAAATAAAGCAAAAACTTGAAACAAATTCTGCCCAAATTTGGATTACAGACTTTGATGTTATACAAAAGAAAATGACAACAATGAAATAAAAACTGAAACCAACTCAACAGGCCAGTAATGAAACTAAGCCTCTTTTGTTTGTGAGGGTAAATGCTAAATATATTCAGATTTGTGTATGGATTTTGACTTACTGTACAAGTGTATGAACTAAGAGAATGCCTTTTAAAATTAATTTAACTGTTTCCATGGGACTTTTCAGGCAAGAATACTGGAGTGGGTTGCCATTTCCTCCTCCAGATGATTTTCCTGACCATGGGATGGAACCAGTGTCTCCTGTGTCTCCCAATTGCAGGTAAATTATTTTTCATTGAGCCATTTGAGAAGAGCTTATATGAAATTACATAAAACCATTTGCAGACAATATTTGCTGGTACAGCTGTCATTATTCTATTTGGTTCCCCATAATGTTAACATATATTCATTTTCCAAAAAGTTTTTTTTTTCTTCCCATAAATGTTCTCACAATATCAACCCAAAGTTTTGAAGCCCATTATAGATTTTCATAAATTCTGTGTAATGTTCAATATGAACATTACACAGAATTTCCATTTATGTTCAGAATATATGTCCTTATTTTTTAAGACTGTATTTGGATATACATCATCTTTTTGATTTGTGAAATTTATAGAAAGATTATTTTATCAAAGAAAATGCACATTACATTGTTGGTTGCATAAAGTTAATTTTCTAAAGTCTAGGATATTAACTTAATGAAAAGATACAAAAAGAATGAAGTGAAACACTGTTTAGTGCAAGGCAATATGTTTACAAAAACTAGATAAGCAACAGAATTGACAAGATCCAATTAACTTCTCAAATTTAATGTATTCAAAACTGAACTTCTGATCTTTTCTAAATGTGATCCTCCCCTAGTGCTCTCAATCATAGAAAATGACATTTTCATTTTTCTTGTGGCTTAAACTTAGAAATCTGGGCGCCATCATTTACACCTCCCTCATACACGCTGTCTGCGTCCAGCCTATCACGGTTGTGCTGTTTTCTTTCATTCTGCTTGTATGTCAAGTAGCCCTCTTTTACCCTGCTGTCACTGCCGTCACACTAGCCCTGGCTGTCATCACTCCTTATCTCTGCTACTTCACTAGCCTGACAATACCTCCTTCAACATCTACTCTTATCTTCCTCAGACCTTCCCTATTTTAGTAACCAGAATAATTTTTAAAAACACAAATAGGATCACATTATTCTTGGTTTAAAAATCCCCCAATGGCTTTTTAACATAATATACTAAGGATATTAAGAATCTTAAACACGACTAACAGATTTCTGTGTATTCCTGTCCCTGAATATCTCTCCAGTTTTTCAAGCCACATTCTTTTTGTTCCCTCTGCTTGCATCACTGCCACATGTATCTTACTACCCCATACCTTCTCTCTCCCCAGCCTCTTCACATGGTCTATTCTTATCCATCTTCTGATCAAATGTCTGATCAAATGCTGTGATATTAAACTACTATTATGGATTATTTTCTGTTAAGACTTTGCATTTCACGCTGTTCTAAGTAATTTTTATTTATACCATTTTTATTTTAGTGTTATTTCTGTAATTATTAGCTTACAGTCATTATTCTCTGACCAGATTTTGAAGAATATAAACCCAGAAAACTTATTTGCTCCTTGTTGCAGTCCCAGTATTTGGTACTGAGGTAATTCATAACAGGCAGGTAAAATGATTGTTGAATAAACTAATAGGGGGCTAAACATCCGCCCGTGCTTAAAGATTTAGTGTTCAAATATCATCACAATTCTCTAGTGTGATACATGTTGGAGAAATCATAAAGAAGCCATGGGGATTTAAAGTTGAAATAAGTTTTAAAGTCTCCTAGGCCATCCTTTTATTACCAACCAAGTCTCTGAAAGAATAAATGGCTTATCATGCCATTAGTTAAAGTCAAAGCAAAAACAAAAAGTAAGTTTGTCTACTTCCCAGTCTAACATCTGTGCTATTGGTAATTTGGGTCTTATTAGCATGACTATGTATGTTTCTTTAACCCTTTTCTCAACAATGTGGGTATTATGTTTGTATCTGTAGATCTTTATAATCACTTATTTTTGTGGGAAGCTACACTTTGATTTCAAAAATGCCACTAAATGCTCATTTTTGTACATCTCTGACTATTCTATTTTCACTTCTTGTTCCTGAAATGTAGCTATTATTCAAGTTTCTGTTTTTGTTCTCCCACAGTTTTCATATTCTGTAGCAATTCAGGTGACTCTATATATTTAGACCCTTCCACTACTTTATATATGATAACTAATCCAAAATATAAATCCAAAGATGACCTCTTTCCCTTGTCTTCCTGAATCAAATAACCATCTATTAGTTAAGTATTCAATAGTAGAAGTTGGAAGTAGCAGAAGTGAGAAATCTCATAACATCCTAAACAAAATAAAAATCATCAGCTACTCTTCCGAAGAATATTCCCCAATCCAAGACTTGATGTACAGTATTGTCATTCTTCTGCATGTCAAAGCCTGAGAAGTCCCAAGTATCACATTCTCTGCCTCTCCCACTCTCTGCCTCACCACAACTTGTTGAATTCTCACTTAAATATTTCCCAACTCTGCCTCCTCATCTCTGTCCCTACTGTCATTTCCTTCCTTCTGTTGCCTTGCTTCTCTGAGCTACGTCATTGTATTACATTTAACAACAAGTTAAATTTCCCCTTTGAACCACCCTTTATGGTATATCTAGGTTCCTTTTTAATCTAAAACTTACTTTGGTGTTAATCCTGAATCAAATGCCTTATCAGCAAGCATTTCACTGGCCTTTAACATAAGAGGCAAACATGTTAGTCTATTCCTTAAGATTTTTAGCCACAAGTGACAAAATCAAGTGTAAATCAGTTTGAGCCAACAAAATAAATTTATTTTCACATGGAATCTAAGGAAAGAGTCAATGATAAATCTACTGGAGAGGCAGAGATAAAGCTAGGCATCAGCTAAACTGAAGAAGCAGACTCAGATACCACAGAGAGACCCTCTTCTTTGTTCTCTGAAGGTGAAGTTGCTTAGTTGTGTTGGACTCTTTGCAACCCCGTGGACTGTAGCCTACCAGGCTTCTCCGTCCATGGGATTCTCCAGGCAAGAATACTGGAGTGGGTTACCATTTCTTTCTCCAGGGGATCTTCCTTACCCAGGCATCGAACCTGGGTCTCCCACATTGGAGGCAGACAGTTTAACCTCTGAGCCACCAACTTTCCCTAATCATTAGCATCATTCTCATCTACTTTGTACTTGCTATTTTTGAAATGAGGGAGAACAGTAACTATACACGTTACCTCAAATTTATAAGAAACAACACCTTTTCTTCAAATTGAGGTTATGACAAGGTTTAGTTTTCTAAAACATACATTTTTGTTTAAACAGTAACAGAAGAAAACATTCAGGGACAAATCAAAGAAATAATACAAAAAGGAATACCTACAAAATTACTGAACCTCAAATTTAAATCCAAAGTAACTAAATAAGGATTTAAGCAATTTAGCCATTGTAATATATATACTGTAGTGTCCCATTTCAGTCATACTACAAAATTTGCACTTTATTTTCTCTTTAATAATATGAGTTGACTTCCAATAAAAGAGGCAAACATCTTTCAGGGAAAGAAAATGAATTGTGATTTCAGAAAATATTTACAGCACAATGTTGTACCTGCAGTGTTGTTCAATAAAAAACCACTGTACTGCTGTTGTTCAAGAGGTGAAGCCAAATCTTGCCTACTGTTGTTTGGTTAGCAGAGTCACGTAATTGACAATGGCATCCAAAAGAAAGTAGAGTTTCTCAGTACTCCTTAATTTCCATATGTAACCGCAGAACTTAGCATAGTATGCATTTGAATCTAATTTGCTTCCTTTCTTATTTGTACATAAAATATATGGTTTCTAAATTGGTTTAATGGAAGCAATTATCAGAACAATATTTGTTGGAAGTTCTCTGTGTTAGGAAAATCCATAAGAATAGAAATTACATTTTCAAGATAGACTTGTATAACCATTTTAGCTCAAGAAGTAAGAAGATCAGCATTATGTGACTGAACAGTGTTCTTGTTAATCTATCTTGAATTCAGAGACTTCCATTAGACTGTAATCCCTTGAAGGTTGCTGGAACTTTGTTTTGTTTAATACTAAACTTCCATTGCCACAAAGAGTATGCATTTGTCTATCATTTCATACACTTGTGCATGCTAAGTTGCTTCAGACATGGTTGATTCTTTGTGACTCTATGAACTGTAGCCCATCAGGCTCCTCTGTCCATATACTTCCTTCTAATTTTATTATCTTTTTATTTTAAACCACTAACACCCCTTTTTAGAGAGTTGTGAATCTATAACATTTATAATTAATACCTAGTATATGGAAATCTTACAGCAGGATCTGGTAAACATTTAAGCTATATCAAGAAGGACTCTTCCATACAATTTGGAAATAACAATGAACAATTGTTATTAATAACAATTAATAACAATTAATTAACAATTTGGAAAAATAACAATTTGGAAAAATAAATTACTTTATTATTGACTTAGAAGTTTAAAAGCATGAAGAGCCAACAATCAGCAGCAAGTAGACCATGCATATTTGAATGACATGCATAGCACAGCCTCGAGGTTGAAACAATTTGTGTTTCCCAGTAATTATTGAGTACATAGAATAAAGGGAACAGCTGAATCTTTAATTTCAGGTCTATCCATTTCAGTAACACTCAGTTCAGTTCAGTTCAGTCGCTCAGTCGTGCCCAACTCTTTGTGACCCCATGAATCGCAGCACGCCAGGCCTCCCTGTCTGTCACCATCTCCCGGAGTTTACCCAAACTCATGTCCATCGAGTCGGTGATGCCATCCAGCCATCTCATCCTCTGTCATCCACTTCTCCTCCTGCCCCCAATCCCTCCCAGCCTCCGGGTCTTTTCCAATGAGTCAACTCTTTGCATGAGGTGGCCAAAGTATTGGAGTTTCAGCTTCAGCATCAGTCCTTCCAATGAACACCCAGGACTGATCTCCTTTAGGATGGACTGGCTGGATCTCCTTGCAGTCCAAGGGACTCTCAAGAGTCTTCTCCAACACCACAGTTCAAAAGCATCAATTCTTCAGCATTCAGCTTTCTTCATGGTCCAACTCTCACATCCATACATAACTACTGGAAAAATCATAGCCTTGACTAGATGGACTTTTGTTGGCAAAGTAATGTCTCATGTCTCTCCTTTTAAGATGCTATCTAGGTTGGTCATAACTTTCCTTCCAAGGAGTAAGCATCTTTTAATTTCATGGCTTGCGATCACCATCTGCAGTGATTTTGAAGCCCAAAAAAATAAAGTCTGACACTGTTTCCACTGTTTCCCCATCTATTTCCCATGAAGTGATGGGACCAGTGTTTCTCAAACAGATGGAATATCTTTCCTATGTTTATTTTTATGCCAGATTTATACCCCCATTTGTTCCCATTTAAACTTCAATATTATAATGATAGCTTTACAGAGTAAAAAGATCATGCTGAGGTTTTGTTCTACAAAGATAAGAATAGACACTTATAGCAGTTATCAAGAAAAAGTATTAAATATAAACAGAGTATTGTTGATAAATAAAAGTGTTGTTGAAACTGTTATGTTGTTTGAAATATGAAAAAATGGAATGGAGGGTGAGAAATTTGATAAACTAAAAGATCAATGGAAAGTAGGTTGAGAGATTCATATATGCCATTCTATTTGTTGATCACACAGTTTTGCAGTTATAGGGATATATTTCCAACCAATAGGTGTCAAAATTGTAGTGAATACTGCATTTTTTGTACAGTCTTATAAAACCCCAAAATTCAGGCTGCTTCTCATAAGCCTAAGTTTAAGTTAGTAAACCTAGAGGGAAAATGGAATATATTTTCTAGTATATCATTCCTGGGAAAATGTGGAAAGCTTCAGAAGTTCAAAAGAAATTACAAATACTTCAGGATAAAAGTTGATTAGAAATGTAAGAACCTGGAGGTAGTTTTGCAAAGTATTGTAAAGTTTGAAACACTTGTTAAAGTAATCAAGTTTAAAGAGGTAGTGAGAAAAATGTAATCCAAAATTGCCCCTGGATCTCTCCATTGGCTAAAAATCTACAGTAAAGGATGAAACTAACTGATTTCAAACCTGCAGTTTTTTAGTATGAAAATTGGAAAGTAGAAAATAGAAACTCCTCATGGCTTTTTGCAAATTGTTGAACAATGTGTTCCATTATTTGCTGCAAATGATCATCTTGGAAACACTGCCTGTTTGTTAGCAAAAAGCAGAATTTAAAAACTGTAGGCAGAAGTTATCCTGCAAGTAAACATAAACTGATTCATTTCTGGAATAATTCACAGAGAGATTAATGATATGATGATAATTAAACAGAAAAAAATACTATAAAAAAAAAAAAAAACTACTGTTTCTCTTCTCCCATATTTATATCCCTACAGATAGGGAGACCTGGAGTGCTGCAGTCCATGGGGTCGTAAAGAGTCAGACATGCCTGGGTGACTGAACAAGAAGAGCAACATTTTCTATTAAATAATATTTAGATAGATAATCCCAAGACCACAAGCTAACAGCAAAATGTCTTCCATGCCATTTATTTTATGATTATGGATCCACCTCTATAAACATTTTCTAGAAAGTATAACTCTTCTTGCTTCATTTCTTTGAATTAGATTTTGCATTTTTCTATTTTTTGCAAATCTTTGTCTTTGAATGATCAAAAATATAAACTATGCCAAAATCTTCCCTAATTTTCTGACTAGAAGTATTTATCCACTCATACCAATCTCTTTAAAAATTTTTTGGTTAAAATAATCAAGTTACCTTTTAAAGTAATCTAGTTTAAAGAGGTAGTGATAAAAATGTAATCCAAAGTTGCCCAAAATTACTTTACCATCTTTTAGATTACATTTGTTACTAATAATTTGTATATTTTTGCATAATCTCCAGGACTAGATTTTAAGTTCCCTTAGGACAATTAATTACTTTCTTCTTATGATTCACACTTAAAAATTCACCTAGTACCTGGTAATCTTTTTAATAAATATTTCCTGAATATTCTGTCTATATAAAAAGCATCACATGATTTTGATTGCTTTCTAAATATTCACACTAAAAATGTCAAGATGCTTTGATTAAAGACCCTACTTGATTAATTACCATTAGGAAAATTTATAAGTAACCTTATTACATAATTGTCATCTTCAATTACTTTTAATTTACACTTAGAACTCATGTCAAAGGATAGCATTCCAGAATTTTGGACTGATCATTAAGATAAAGTCATTATAATTAACAAGGTATTTCATGAAATGTGTTTCGACTATTGGCAGTATTTTGTATGTAATCAAACCATATTATGATGCTAAACATATAATCAAAATAACTTCTCAAGAGCAAGTTATTTTGTACTCTTTTTTGCTTTCATAGTCACTTAATTACTATAAAATGGTTAGCATTTTGAAGTATATGTTTAGTATTAGTATTTTTTTAAATTATATGTCAAACAATCTTTCATTTTGGACTTTTTTTTTTTTACTTCCTTTATCCTTGTTTTGGTGAAGGGCATCAATGAAAGGATTTATTGATACTTCTTTTTTTCATACAGAGAGACACTTGACGCATGTGTGTTATTATATACACAGTAATTTCCCCTAGCCACGATTTTGCTTTGTGCAGTTTCAGTTACCCATGGTCAATGGCAGTCTGAAAGCATTAAATGAAAAATTCCAGAAATAAACACTTCATAAGCTTTAAATTGCATGCCCATTTTGTATAGCATGATGAAATTTCTCATCATTCAGCTCTGTCATGCTCCAGATATGAATCATGCCTTTGTCCAGTGTTTCCCTTTAGTTGCTTAGTAGCCCTCTTGATTATCAAATTGACTGTCAGTACCACAGTGCTTGTGTTCAAGTAACCCTTATCTAACTTAATAATGGTTCCAAAGCACATGAGTAGTAATGCCAGCAATTCAGTTCAGTTCAGTCGCTCAGTCATGTCCGACTCTGCAACCCCATGAGTTGTAGCACGCCAGGCCTCCCTGTCCATCACCAACTCCCGGAGTTCGCTCAAACTCACGTCCATCGAGGCGGTGATGGCATCCAGCCATCTCATCCCCTGTCGTCCCCTTTTCCTCTTGCCCCCAATCCCTCCCAGCATAAGTCTTTTCCAATGAGTCCACTCTTTGCATGAGGTATTTCAGTAAGTACTGAAAGTAAGTACTGGAGTTTCAGCTTTAGCATCATTCCTTCCAAAGAACACCCAGGACTGATCTCTTTTAGAATGGACTGGTTGCATCTCCTTGCAATTAGCATATGCTAATAAAGAGAAACTGGAAAATACCTCCCTTCTGTGAAAGGTGAAGGTTTATGACTTTTTAAGGAAAGGAAAAAAAAAAATCATTTGCTGTGGATGCTAAGGTCTCTGGTATGAATGAATCTCATATCACATCCATGAAACTGTGAACAAGGAAAAAGAAATTTATGCTAGTTTTGCTATAATGCCCCAAACTGCAAGTTATGGCCACAGTATGTGATAAGTGCTTAGCTAAGATGGAAAAGGCACACAATGTGATATTTTAAGAGAAAGAGAGACTACCTTTCCATAATTTTAATTGAAATATATTGCTTTACTATTAATTATTGATATTATTCTCTTACAGTGGCTAATTTATAAATTAAATTTTGTCATATGTTTGTATGTACAGGGAAAGAACATGGTATATATATGATTTGGTACTATCCAAGGTTTCAGACATCCACTGGGGGTCCTGGAAAATATTCCCTCAGATAAGAGGAAACTACTGTAGTCTTTTAAGTCTAAAATTCCCAAATCTGTCTGACCAGCAACCATTTATTTGAATTTTTGTTACCTTGAATTCTTACCCTTATTTCAGCCCCATTAAATTAGTTGGAAGTATGCAGCAGAGAACCAGGAATTTTCAATTTAGTGAGATTCCAGTGATCTCCCAGGTTTAAAATCAGGACCTAAATTATCAAGGCATGATTCATTTTGAAGGAATAAACCCATTATTTCAAAAGGAAAATCTGAGGCAAATTTCAAGCTATACTGACCACTGAATGAACAGAAAACTGAACTGGACAATTTTTTAAATAAGTCAACAAGAAACAATGTTTTAGGACTATTACATAACTATTACTAAAATTTGATAAAATTTCTAAATTGGTTTGTTATATATCATGTTAAATAGAGCACAGTACTTAAATTGGAAATGTAATAGTTCTGTTTTTCAAATTACATTGAAAGTTATTATATTTAATACTGATAGAGAAAAAGGAACAATCCATTAAAAGGATTATAGATTTTATAGTTATAAATTATCAGTAGTTTTTTTTTTATTTTTATAGCATTTTATGCCATTCATCAACAGTAGGAAAATCTACAAAAGGCAGAATATGACATTTCTTGTCAAATCTGTTAGTTGTTTAGCTTGATCAACCATCTAAAAGAAGTAGAGAGAAATATGTACTTATGTTTGCATTAAAGTCATACAAATTGTTTTATTAAAGCAATTTAACATGTTTTAATGTTTTACAGGGTAACTTGGGAAATATATCTTTAACAACTTTACTAAAATTCTGATATTTTTAAAGACTTTGTCTCAAAATCTTACTGTTAGTATGCTGGCACTTGCAAAATCTTGGGTACTAATGGTTTCCTTTGTATTAAGAAAAAAAAGCTTGGTATTTGTATATTGCTATTGTTTCTAGAACTGGTCATGTAATGTAATTTTATGACTGTAATGATTCCCAAAGATGCTGATATGAAACTATCTATCTAATCTATCATTTATCTATGTATTTAATCAGTAAATATGTACTGAGTATTCCTTGTAGTATTCTAGAAGTTTGGAGTTTCAATGCACTACTTGATGAAGTATGTGTGAGTGCTAAGTCGCTTCAGTCATGTTCGACTCTGTGCGATCCTATGGACTGTAGCTTTCCAGGCTCCTCTGTCCATGGGAATCTCCAGGCAAAAATACTGGAGTGGATTATGATGCCCTCCTCCAGGGTATCTTCCCAACTCAGAGATCAAACCCATGTCTTCTGCATTGGCAGTTAGTTTCTTTACCACTGGACTTCCCTGGAGGCTCAGACAGTAAAGCGTTTGCCTACAATGAAGGAGAACTGGGTTTAATCCCTGGGTTGGGAAGATCCCCTGGAGAAGGAAATGGCAACCCACTCCAGTATTCTTGCCTGGAAAATCCCAAGAATGGAGGAACCTGGTAGGCTACAAGTCTATGGAGTCTCAAAGAGTCAGACACAACTAAGCAACTTCACTTTCTTTCTTTGTTTCTTTTCTTTACCACTAGTGCCACCTGGGAAGTCCTTGATGAAGTATAAATTTGTTTAAACTTTCTGAAAGACAGAGTTTCAAAAGTTTTGAATATCTTTGATTCAGGAATATAGCATCCAAGAACCTAGTCTTAAACATGGTGTATGTATACAGAATTTTAGCTACAGAGATATTCACTGAAGCATTGTTGAAAAAAAAATGATAAAACATAACACATTAAATAATAGGAACAATTGTGCTTCTCTGGTGGTCAGATGGTAAAGAATCATCCTTTGATGCAGGAGACCTGGGTTTGATCCCTGGGTTGGGAAGATCCCCTGGAGAAGGGAATGGCAACCCACTCCAGTGTTCTTGCTTGGAGAATTCCATGGACAGAGGAGCCTGGTGGGCTTCAGTCCATGGGGTTGCAAAGAGTCAGGCACTGAGAGACTAACACTAATTGTTGGGTTGCCTTAGCAGCAGTTGCATAGGATACAGAATCTCTTGCTAACTGAATCGATACACGTTTTTCTTCATTTATTCACATCATGGTAGCAGATGTACCCTTCTCCTTCTAATATTATAGCCTATAATTATTCAGCTCACTTTGGCTAACATTCCAGTGAATATCTGTTGGTTCTTTGGGGGATTTCCTGTTCTCAGGTGCTTCATTTGTCCTGTTAGTTTTCTCTGCTTCTTCTGCTCAGATGTTGATACCAGGCAGGCATTGTGGCTCTTCATGATTTGGCCCTACTTCTTTGTGTTTTGAAGAGATGCAATACAGTCAAGTTTGTTTTAACTGTTGTCCATGAATGTGCTACCTGTTTTTACAAACAGATTCACAGAGATTCAAAATTAGGTTTCTGTCACTGCCACCATGTCCCAATAAGTCCAATGCTTATTTTAAACATGAGAAATTTTGCTTTTTTATTGTTAAAGGTAGAAAGAATCGGTAATAACATTTCCTAAAATAAGTGTAAAACTAAAAGAAAAGCCTTATCTTATCTGATAAGTAAAGCCTTATCACATATGTCTGCCCTGACAGAATTTGAAATTGCTACTGGACTGTCACAATGATTAACTTGTAGGTGTTTAGCATAAAAGCTTTTAAATTTTTTCCTCATTATATCTGTCACTGTGGCATAGACTCTCCTTTGAAGTTAACCACTTCCTGGAGTATGTGTATCCTAGAATCAATTAAAATTGCATGACCTTTGTGTGGTGGTGGTGGTGGTTTGGTCACTGTGTCCGACTCTTGCGACCCCATGGATTGTAGCCTGCCAGGATCCTCTCAGTCCATGGGATTTTCCAGGCAAGAATACTGGAGTGGATTGCCATTCCCTTCTCCAGGGGATCTTCCCAACCCAGGAATTGAACTGGGTTCTCCTGCACTGCAGGCATATTCTTTACCAACTGAGCTATGGGGAAGCCCAACCCTTGTGTGAGAGGATGCAAATTTCTCCATAAAAACATAGGCAAATTCTGGGAACAGAGATAAAATAGCTACCTATAGTGAGTTATATAGATTTGAGTTAAAAACACAAATTTGCATTTATGACTTTGAATCATGTATTTCACTCACAGGATTCAAATCAAAACCACTATGAGGTACCATTTCACACCAGTCAGAATGGCTGCGATCCAAAAGTCTACAAGCAATAAATGCTGGAGAGGGTGTGGAGAAAAGGGAACCCTCTTACACTGTTGGTGGGAATGCAAACTAGTACAGCCACTATGGAGAACAGTGTGGAGATTCCTTAAAAAACTGGAAATAGACATGCCTTATGATCCAGCAATCCCACTGCTGGGCATACACACTGAGAAAACCAGAAGGGAAAGAGACACGAGTACCCCAATGTTCATCGCAGCACTGTTTATAATAGCCAGGACATGGAAGCAACCTAGATGTCCATCAGCAGATGAATGGATAAGAAAGCTGTGGTACATATACACAATGGAGTATTATTCAGCCATTAAAAAGAATACATTTGAATCAGTTCTAATGAGGTGGATGAAACTGGAGCCTATTATACAGAGTGAAGTAAGCCAGAAAGAAAAACACCAATACAGTATACTAATGCATATATATGGAATTTAGAAAGATGGTAACAATAACCCTGTGTACGAGACAGCAAAAGAGACACTGATGTATAGAGCAGTCTTATGGACTCTGTGGGAGAGGGAGAGGGTGGGAAGATTTGGGAGAATGGCATTGAAACATGTAAAATATCATGTATGAAATGAGATGCCAGTCCAGGTTCGATGCACGATACTGGATGCTTGGGGCTGGTGCACTGGGACGACCCAGAGGGATGGAATGGGGAGGCAGGAGGGAGGAGGGTTCAGGATGGGGAACACATGTATACCTGTGGCGGATTCATTTTGATATTTGGCAAATCTAATACAGTTATGTAAAGTTTAAAAATAAAATAAAATTAAAAAAAAATAAATAAATAAATAAAATAAATATATTATTAAGTGAAAATTTTAGTCTCCTGGTGGACTATAGCCTGCTAGGCTCCTCTGTCCATGGAATTCTCCAAGAATACTGGAGTGGGTAGCCATGCCCTTCTTCAGGGGATTTTCCTGATCTAGGGATAGAACCTGGGCATCCTGCATTATAGGCAGATCCTTTACCATCTGAGCCACAAGGGAAGCCCCCATTAAAGCAGTAATTGAATGCTAATAAATTGTAGGTTACTATTTAACTTTCTTTGTTTTACTCCTACAGTCAATCCCTCTGACTGATGATATAGCAGTTCCAGCCAAGAATTGGCAATAATAAGATTGAATTAATTTTCTAGTATTCTAGTATGTTAATCATTAGCTTTAAAACTCATGAAGAATAGTAGAAAAACAAGTACACAATGTTAAATTATTTATAAAATGAAGATGTTAGAAAGGTAAAACCAGTAATAATAGGATTAGGTTAAACACATAGCAGGGTCAAATTTTATAATTTTTAAGCTAAGGTTTTGTTAATGCAGAGAATTGACAACTGCTTTGCCTTCCTATTTGTTGGATTAATGTTTAGGATTAATATCTCTTACTACACAACAAATTGAAAGCTTGGTCACATTAAATTGTAAACTCCTTACCGAAGCATGGAACAAGGGGTTGTCTTAGTCCTGCAGTGCTTTATACAGAAAGAGAACTTGATAAATTCTGTGTGTTATATAACTTGAGGGATGAGAATCCCAGATTGCTGCATCCTCAGTTTTCACATGCTTCCCTTGTTCTCCTTGTGGGCACATAGGAAATATTGCTTATTTGAGATCAATAGGGGTTGTGCTTTTGTTCTCCATGGACAAGATAGGGAAGGGAAAGAGAAACGAGTTGCCAGTCCAGGTTCGATGCACGATACTGGATGCTTGGGGCTGGTGCACTGGGACGACCCAGAGGGATGGAATGGGGAGGGAGGAGGGAGGAGGGTTCAGGATGGGGAACACATGTATACCTGTGGCGGATTCATTCTGATATTTGGCAAAACTAATACAATTATGTAAAGTTTAAAAATAAAAAAAAATTAAATTAAAAAAGAAATTTTAAAAAGCTGGAACCTGAAAGTCAAGCCTTGAAAAACAATTCACTGAATTAGTTTCAATAAAAAGACTACATTGGATATTATTCTCCTATAGAATATCAGCTCCCTCCAGTTTTACTATGGCTTTACATATATTTCCTTATTAGTAGAGATTGCCTATTACCCTCCTTCCCTGGTGGCTCAGTGTTAAAGAACCCACCTGCTTCCTGGGTAAGGAAGATCCCCTGAAGAAGGAGCTAGAAATCCACTCCAGTATTCTCTCCTGGAAATCCCAAGGACAGAGGGGCCTGGCCGGCTACCATCTATGGGGTCACAAAAGAGTTAAACATGATTTAGTGATTGAACAGCAACAATATTGTGTTCCTTATTCAACTCTTTTACTTTTTGACTTCTTTCTTCAGCCACTCTCTTTATGATTTTGTTCAAGTTGTTAGAACAGAAATAGCAATACCTCCCACTGCATAGCTCACAATTTTAAATGTATTACACCATGTACAAACAGTTTGGCAAGGCTTATTACTTTGTACAAATGAATGGTAATAAAATAACAATACTTCATTCCCATAAAATATTGAATTTATTCATCTATAAGCTTTTCCTAGATATTCAATCCTATGAAGTGTTCACTAAATTGAAAGCTATTAGTATTGTTGGAAATTACAACACTTTCAGGGGAAAGTATTGAACAAATCTCATGCATAATTAATTGTGCATACCATTGTGAACATTGCCATGTTGAGATGGAGGTCACAATTAATGAATGGCTTCAATGACAGGGCAAATAATGGATATCGCCTCTTCAAAAGGTAATGGCAGTTTCATTTGGTAATGTATTAGCAGCATTGTTTATGAATATTATCATTCATATAATAATACCTTGGGTTTTAGTTATTTGATTTTTCTATTCAGAATCTTTAACAATCTCTGACTATATCTGGGCACAAAACTATATGAGTATACTTATGTATATCTGTATGTATATTTAATGCATTATTTTGGATAGTGAAATATTCAATATGCAAAACCATTCCAGGAATAATAAATTGTTCCTACTATTTTTAGCAGTTAGGAAAGTTCATTTGAAAGTTAATGCTGGTGACTGTCATAAGTGAAGTGCTAATGAATTAGCCTCAGGAAGGGACATGGCTTTCTTGGCTGTTTTACCTGAAGATTTTGTAAATGTGTGTTATGTTCATTTGCTTATAAATAGCATTATAAATTGTAACAATAAAAATCCTTGCCTAAATCAATTAGAAAACACTATTTTTAAGATCCTTGAATTTGAACTGTTTTCCCATCATGTGTTTTTGTATTATTAGCTGTTGTGTTGTTGTGTTAGCTATTAAAGTAAGGAAATCAACTACTACTCACTTTCAGGTGGAGTAGCAAAGGATGACAAATTTATATGAAATCTTTTTTTTTTATATAATTTTGAGTTTATGTGAAGGATCTAACTCAAATAAGTTGGCATCTAGTGTAGCTAATGTACATACCCATGTATTAGTTAAATTGTTTATGAGATACTAGTTTCAAATATATACTATATCTCAAAATTCAAAAGAAATTATATCAGAAATATAAACATTTAAAAGCATTTATTTAGCTTTTATAAGGACAACTTGGGAAGGAAGCATTTGAAAGCCTCACTTCAGCCCTCCACTAAATTCTGGTGATATACTGAACTTTTTTTTTCCTTCTTAATGTATTCGTAAAAGTAATTGACTCCTGAACAAACTACTCAGATGTTTTCTGACCTGCTATAACCTTAAAGAATTAGAGTAATACAAGAAGAAAAGAAATTTCAACCATCATTAATCAATGGATTGCTTTCCTTTTAAAGTCAAAATAAAAGGCATGCATTTAAATTTACCAATGATGTCAGGTGCATAAAAGTCATAATGACCCACAAATTTTTCATTAATTACATTTTCTCATGTAAAAGTAAGGATGCAGAAAATAATCTGATTGTATAAAGTTTCTAAATTTCATAAGTATTTAAAATATTTTCAAAATAAAAAGAATGTCTAATATAGTTTTATTCACATTATGAAGGCAAATAGATCAGATAATCTAGTCTAAAAGCCTAACTAAACTGCAAAATTTTCAATTCTCAAAATATTGGAGTACCAACTACTTGCTTCATGTCTCATGGGTACATTTAAAACTGATAAATTTAGAAGGCCTATCATTTTTTTCCATGATCTGTAATATCCTGTAAAACAAGAAAGGTAACTGACATATTTACCTTACTCATTAATTTATAACTTCATAGTGTTATCATTTTCCTTATTATATGGTCTCACAATCTGATTATGTGTTCCACCCACAGTGTCAAATGTTTATTGCTGCTTAAGGGCAAACAAAATGTCCTTTTAAATAAAGATGTCTATATCAGTTCAGTTCAGTTCAGTCGCTCAGTCATGTCTGACTCTGCAACCCCGTGAACTGCAGCATGCCAGGCCTCCCTGTCCATCATTGATTCCCAGAGTCCACCCAAACCCATGTCCATTGAGTCGGTGATGCCATCCAACCACCTCATCCTCTGTGGTCCCCTTCTCCTCCTGCCTTCAATCTTTCCCAGCATCAAGGTCTTTCCCAATGAGTCAGCTCTTTGCATCAGGGGGCCAAAGGATTGGAATTTCAGCTTCAACATCAGTTCTTCCAAGGAACGCCCAGGACTGATCTTTAGAATGGACCGGTTGGATCTCCTTGCAGTCCAAGGGACTCTCAAGAGTCTTCTCCAACACCACAGTTCAAAAGCATCCATTTTTATGCACTCAGCTTTCTGTATAGTCCAACACTCACATCCATACATTACCACTGGAAAAACCGTAGCCTTGACTAGATGGACCTTTGTTTACAAAGTAATGTCTCTGCTTTTTAATATGCTGTCTAGGTTGGTCATGACTTTCCTTCCAAGGAGTAAGCCTCTTTTAATTTCATGGCTGCAATCACCATCTGCAGTGATTTTGGAGCCCAGAAAAATAAAGTCAGGCACAAGCTTATTAATTATAGTACACTAATGAAAAGACACCAGGCTTTAGATTTGTAGATATTTATTTTGGAACCTGGTGAAATATATACTGACTGATTACTTGAACTTCAGTTTCCTTATATAGAAATTTGGAAAAAAATATATCCAGCAAGTAGGAAGACAGACAAAATTTATCCAGTTTTTAGCATGAAGGAGGTATGTTTTAATGAATTTTATGTTTTAAAATAGTTGTACATTCAATTATTTCTTGGCTTTTTGGCTAAGATCAAGTGTAAAGTAACTGTAGATTCATAGAACAGTGAGTGTACAAATATTCATACATAGTTTCTCCTGTTATTATTACCTTACATTAGTGAATACATTTTCTTAAAATTAATGAAACAATGTTGGCATATTATTATTAATTAAAATCCATTTGTTAGATTTCCATTGTTTTTACTTAATGTCTGTCTATTTTTTTTTTTTTTTTTGCCAGAATCCTATTTGGATAACCCAGGATACACTTAGTCATTTTGTCTCCTTAGGCTTCTCTAGGCTGTAAGAGTTTCTCAGATTTTCTTTGTTTTTCATGACTTCAGCTGTTGTGCAGGATACGGCTCAGATATTTTTACAATAACCCTCATTGGGTCGTGATACTCATGATTAGACTGGGGTTAAGGTTTTGGGGAAAAAGGTCACAGGGGTGAAATATTGCTTTCATCATATTATGATGAAATGATATTAAATCTTTTCATAACAGCTGTGGATGTGACTGCTGATAGAAGCAATGTCCGATGTTGTAAGAGCAATATTGCATAGGAACCTGGAATGTCAGGTCCACGAATCAAGGCAAATTGGAAGTGGTCAAACAAGAGATGGCAAGAGTGAGTGTCGACATTCTAGAAATCAGTGAATTAAAATGGACTGGAATGGCTGAATTTAACTCAGATGACCATTATATCTACTACTGCGGTCAGGAATCCCTCAGAAGAAATGGAGTAGCCCTCATGGTCAACAAAAGAGTCCGAAATGCAGTACTTGGATGTAATCTCAAAAACAACAGAATGATCTCTGTTTGTTTCCAAGGCAAACCATTCAATATCACAGTAATCCAAGTCTATGCCCCAACCAGTAACGCTGAAGAAGCTGAAGTTGAACGGTTCTATGAAGACCTCCAAGACCTTTTAGAACTAACACCCAAAAAAGATGTCCTTTTCATTATAGGGGACTGGAATGCAAAAGTAGGAAGTCAAGAAACACCTGGAGTAACAGGCAAATTTGGCCTTGGAATACGGAATAAAGCAGGGCAAAGACTAATAAAGTTTTGCCAAGAAAATGCACTGGTCATAACAAACACCCTCTTCCAACAACACAAGAGAAGACTATACATGGACATCACCAGATGGTCAACACCGAAATCAGATTATTATATTCTTTGCAGCCAAAGATGGAGAAGCTCTATACAGTCAGCAAAAACAAGACCAAAAGCTGACTGTGGCTCAGACCATGAACTCCTTATTGCCAAATTTAGACTTAAATTGAAGAAAGTAGGGAAAACCACTAAATCAAATCCCTGATGATTATACAGTGGAAGTGAGAAATAGATTTAAGGGCCTAGATCTGATAGATAGAGTGTCCGATGAACTATGGAATGAGGTTAATGACATTGTACAGGAGACAAGGATCAAGACCATTCCCATAGAAAAGAAATGCAAAAAAGCAAATAGGCTGTCTGGGGAGGCCTTACAAATAGCTGTGAAAAGAAGAGAAGCGAACAGCAAAGGGGAAAAGGAAAGATATAAACATCTGAATGCAGATTTCCAAAGAATAGCAAGAAGAGATAAGAAAAACTTCTTCAGCGATCAATGCAAAGAAATAGAGGAAAACCACAGAATGGGAATGACTAGCGATCTCTTCAGAAAATCAGAGATACCAAAGGAACATTTCATGCAAAGATGAGCTCGATAAAGGACAGAAATGGTATGGACTTAACAGAAGCAGAAGATGTTAAGAAGAAAAGGCAAGAATACACAGAAGAACGGTACAAAAAAGATCTTCACAACCCAGATAATCACAATGGTGTGATCACTGACCTAGAGCCAGACATCCTGGAATGTGAAATCAAGTGGGCCTTAGAAAGCATCACTACGAATAAAGCTAGTGGAGGTGATGGAATTCCAGTTGAACTATTCCAAATCCTGAAAGATGATGCTGTGAAAGTGGTGCCCTCAATATGCCAGCAAATTTGGAAAACTCAGCATTGGCCACAGGACTGGAAAAGCTCAGTTTTCATTCCAATCCCAAAGAAAGGCAATGTCAAAGAATGCTCAAACTACCGCACAATTACACTCATCTCACACACTAGTAAAGTAATGCTCAAAATTCTCCAAGCAAGGCTTCAGCAATATGTGAACCGTGAACTTCCTGATGTTCAAGCTGGTTTTAGAAAAGGCAGAGGAACCAGAGATCAAATTGCCAACATCTGCTGGATCATAGAAAAAGCAAGAGAGTTCCCAAAAAACATCTATTTCTGCTTTATTGACTATGCCAAAGCCTTTGCTTGTGTGGATCACAAGAAACTGTGGAAAATTCTGAAAGAGATGGGAATACCAGACCACCTGGTATTTCTTGAGAAATTTGTATGCAGGTCAGGAAGCAATAGTTAGAACTGGACATGGAACAGACTGGTTCCAAATAGGAAAAGGAGCTCGTCAAGGCTGTATATTGTCACCCTGCTTATTTAACTTATATGCAGAGTACATCATGAGAAATACTGGGCTGGAAGAAACACAAGCTGGAATCAAGATTGCTGGGAGAAATATCAATAACCTCAGATATGCATCTGAGACCACCCTTATGGCAGAAAGTGAAGAGGAACTCAAAAGCCTCTTGATGAAAGTGAAAGTGGAGAGTGAAAAAGTTGGCTTAAAGCTCAACATTCAGAAAACGGAGATCATGGCATCTGGTCCCACCACTTCATGGGAAACAGATGGAGAAATAGTGGAAACAGTGTCAGACTTTATTTTTCTGGGCTCCAAAATCACTACAGATGGTGACTGCAGCCATGAAATTAAAAGACGCTTACTTCTTTGGAAGGAAAGTTATGACCAACCTAGATAGCATATTCAAAACTAGAGACATTACTTTACCAACAAAGGTTCGTCTAGTCAAGGCTATGGTTTTTCCAGTGGTCATGTATGGATGTGAGAGTTGGACTGTGAAGAAGGCTGAGCACTGAAGAATTGATGCTTTTGAACTGTGGTGTTGGAGAAGACTCTTGAGAGTCCCTTGGACTGCAAGGAGACCCAAGCAGTCCATTCTGAAGGAGATCAGCCCTGGAATTTCTTTGGAAGGAATGATGCTCAAGCTGAAACTCTAGTACTTTGGCCACCTCATGTGAAGAGTTGACTCATTGGAAAAGACTCTGATGCTGGGAGGGATTGTGGGCAGGAGGAGAAGGGGACGATAGAGAATGAGATGGCTGGATGGCATCACTGACTCGATGGACGTGAGTCTGAGTGAACTCCGGGAGTTGGTGATGGACAGGGAGGCCTGGAGTGCTGTGATTCATGGGGTCATAAAGAGTTGGACACGACTGAGCGACTGATCTGATCTGATGAGAATGAGGCAGTGTTTTTTTAGTTTCTTTATCATAAAGTTATTCTTTGGGCCCTCACTCTTTCCATAATGCACCCATTGATAGGAAGTCACTAGGCACAATCCAGAATTATGAGGTGGAGGGTTATATTCCATCTTTTAAAAAGACTAGATATACATTTTATTTGGAATTCTGCATTGATCCATATGATACTGGAGGCTACATGAACTAATATGTTCCTTGGATTTTTATTGTTCTCTCTTTTTATGTGTTATGGTCATTTGTTGATATCAGTATAGACTCACAGATATCTACTTTATCATTTTCATTATAATCCAATACTGAACTATTTATTTTGCTGATCCAATTGTTCTCCCTTGGCTATTGACATGCATCCATCGTTTTATTTTCCTTTGTGAAACGAGTTATATCAGGAATGGCTGAGACATGATCTGAGGTCCTGTGGGTTTGTTGCCCATGATGAACTTCTGCTGAACAAACATCTGAAATAAAACTGCTAAAACAATGCTGAATTGCCTAAAGGAAAGAATAATGCTGAAATCGGGACTTTTTCTGGACTAAGGAAAACAGACTTTTCCCTAGTAATATGGAGGAGATGCTTTCCATAACTTAGTTGTATGTGTGGAGCATTTTTACCCGCCAGTCCAGATTCTTGATACACAGCTTGCACAAGCCTACATTAACTGCCCCACTTTTCTCATAAAAGCCCATGCCCAGTTTCCTTCAGTGTGACACTTTCTGGTTTCCTCCAGAATCTGTGATCTATCCTCAAATAGTAATTCTAAGACCTAAAATAAGCTGTTATTTTGCCTCTTTAGGCTAAGGTTCAGTTCATGAACCCTTTTACTGACACCTTTTATTTTGTTTTGTTTTTCTAGCACTTTCATGCTTTCTGGTTCTGCAAGACTCTCTAGACTTACCTTGTGTATTCTGTGTACCAGCCTTAAGCTTTAGTATCAGCCATTTCCTTTTTCTCCAAGGAAACTTGGTTTCTTTTATTGGAAAATAGTGTTTGAAATCAAGAGCTGAGTGATGAGTATGCTTGTTGCTACTTCAGTGTCCTTGCTTCTAGGACTTCTCAACTGAGAGAACAATGAGATATGCTTTGCATGTACACACAGCTATGAACATTGGACATGTATATAATATAGATCTTGATCTATATTATGCTGCACATGAGTCCATGTCAGTGTCTTCAAATCAAATCTAATACCAAATGGATCATACTAGACTTCCAACTTTTCTTCTCTATAATCACCACACCAACATTGAGAAACTTGTCTCACAGCATCTGCCATCTATTCATTTGTTTAATTTCAGTATACAAAAATATTGGGTAAAAATTGTTAATCCACACCTCAATGGTCAAGAACTTTGCAAACTAGTAAATCACTGCAGATGGTGACTGTAGCCATGAAATTAAAAGACACTTACTCCTTGGAAGGAAAGTTATGACCAACCTAGATAGCACATTCAAAAGCAGAGACATGACTTTGCCAACAAAGGTCCGTCTAGTCAAGGCTATGGTTTTTCCATTGGTCATGTATGGATGTGAGAGTTGGAATGTGAAGAAGGCTGAGCGCCGAAGAACTGATGCTTTTGAACTGTGGTGTTGGAGAAGACTCTTGAGAGTCCCTTGGACTGCAAGGAGATCCAACCAGTCCATTCTAAAGGAGATCAGTCCTGGGTTTTCTTTGGAAGGACTGATGCTAAAGCTGAAACTCCAGTACCACCTCATTGGCCACCTCATGTGAAGAGTTGACTCATTGGAAAAGACTCTGATGCTGGGAGGGATTGGGGGCAGGAGGAGAAGGGGACGACAGAGGATGAGATGGCTGGATGGCATCACTGACTCAATGGACATGAGTTTGAGTGAACTCTGGGAGTTGGTGATGGACAGCGAGGCCTGGCGTGCTGCGATTCATGGGGTCGCAAAGAGTTGGACACGACTGAGTGACTGAACTGACCTGAACTGAACTGACAGTGCTTACGTACAGTTCCTTTTGCCTTTAGTCTTACAGTATCCACTCATTTTTAAAATTACTTAATTCAGCTATTTTCCCCTTAACTCCATTTAGTGAGGTTAGTACATCTGTAATACAATTAGATTAGTTCAATGTAGTCTACATTTCATTTTGGTATTCCCTGACATCGTAAATGATTTTTTTAAATTACATACACTTATGTTTTACTCTTTATGATATAAAGTTCTCTGGGTCTTGACAAATGCAGAGTATCGTGTATCCACAATTATAATATCATTCAGAATATTTCACTGCCCTTTAAAACCTTTGTTGGTCTTCTGTTCAACCCTCTCTCATCCTGAAACTCCTTACAACCAGTGATCTATTTATTATCCTTACAGTTTGGTCTTTTCAAGAATGCCATATAAGCATATAATGTGTAGCCTTTTCAGATTAGTTTCTTTTACTTAGTAATTTTGTGGCTTTCATTTATACCTTTGTACCTTTCCCATGGAGAAGGCGATGGCACCCCACTCCAGTACTCTTGCCTGGAAAATCCCATGGATGGAGGAGCCTGGTAGGCTGCAGTCTATGGGGTTGTGAAGAGTCGGACACGACTGAGCAACTTCACTTTCACTTTTCACTTTCATGCATTGGAGAAGGAAATGGCAACCCCCTCCAGTGTTCTTGCCTGGAGAATCCCAGGGATGGCAGAGCCTGGTGGGCTGCTGTCTGTGGGGTTACAAAGAGTCGGAAACGACTGAAGCAACTTAGCAGGAGCAGCAGCCTTTCCCGAGGCTTAATTGCTGAGAAACTCCTATTTAGTTTTGTCTTTTGTTTTAGATTTTCTTTATTTCTTTCTGGCCCATGTAATTTTTCCTTTTGTAATTCACCACCTTGACTAACTAGTTTAGTATGCCTCTGTTCTTATGATGTTTATGCAGTCATTGAAAAATATATAACTCTTTATGATAGCTAATGGGCTTCCCTAGTGGCTCAGATGGTAAAGAGTTTTCTTTAGTGCAGGAGATCTGGGATCTGTCCCTGGGTCACGAAGATCCACCAGAGAAGGGAATCATTACTCACTCGAGTACTCTTGACTGGAGAATTCCATGGACAGAATAGCCTGGTGAGCTACAGACCAGGGGGTCATAGAGAGCTTGACATGACTGAGTAACTAACACTTTCACATTTCATGATAGCTAATAGCAATTTTGTAGTTAAATATTTTTTAAATTGGCATAATTTCTCATGCTTATTTTATTTCATAATATTCCTTAAGATCAGATCAGTCGTTCAGTCATGTCCAACTCTATGCGACCCCATGAATTGCAGCACGCCAGGACTCCCTGTCCATCACCAACTCTGGGAGTTCACTGAGACTGACGTCCATCGAGTCAGTGATGCCATCCAGCCATCTCATCCTCCGTCATCCCATTCTCCTCCTGCCCCCAATCCCTCCCAGCATCAGAGTCTTTTCCAATGAGTCAACACTTCACATGAGGTGGCCAAAGTACTGGAGTTTCAGCTTTAGCATAATTCCTTCCAAAGAAATCCCAGGGCTGATCTCCTTCAGAATGGACTGGTTGGATCTCCTTGCAGTCCAAGGGACTCTCAAGAGGCTTCTCCAACACCACAGTTCAAAAGCATCAATTCTTCGGCACTCAGCCTTCTTCACAGTCCAACTCTCACATCCAAGCATGACAACAGGAAAAAACCATAGCCTTGACTAGACGAACCTTTGTTGGTAAAGTAATATCTCTGGTTTTGAATATGCTATCTAGGTTGGTCATAACTTTCCTTCCAAAGGAGTAAGCGTCTTTTAATTTCATGGCTGCAGTCACCATCTGTAGTGATTTTGGAGCCCAGAAAAATAAAGTCTGACACTGTTTCCACTGTTTCCCCATCTATTTCCCATGAAGTGGTGGGACCGGATGCCATGGTCTCAGTTTTCTGAATGTTGAGTTTTAAGCCAACTTTTTCACTCTCCACTTTCACTTTCATCAAGAGGCTTTTGAGTTCCTCTTCATTTTCTGCCATAAGGGTGGTCTCAGATGCATATCTGAGGTTGTGGATATTTCTTCTGGCAATCTTGATTCCAGCTTGTGCTTCTTCCAGCCCAGCGTTTCTCATGATATACCTGCATATAAGCTAAAAAAACAGGGTGACAATATACAGCCTTGACATACTACTTTTCCTATTTGGAACCAGTCTGTTCCATGTCCAGTTCTAACTGTTGCTTTCTGACCTGCATACAAATCTCTCAAGAAATACCAGGTGGTCTGGTATTCCCATCTCTTTCAGAATTTTCCACAGTTTCTTGTGATCCACACAGTCAAAGGCTTTGGCATAGTCAATAAAGCAGAAATAGATTTTTTTTTTGGAAGTCTTGCTTTTTCCATGATCCAGCGGATGTTGGCAATTTGATCTCTCGTTCCTTTGCCTTTTCTAAAACCAGCTTGAACATCAGGAAGTTCACGGTTCACATATTGCTGAAGCCTTGCTTGGAGAATTTTGAGCATTACTTTACTAGCGTGTGAGATGAGTGCAATTGTGCGGTAGTTTGAGCATTCTTTGACATTGCCTTTCTTTGGGATTGGAATGAAAACTGAGCTTTTCCAGTCCTGTGGCCAATGCTGAGTTTTCCAAATTTGCTGGCATATTGAGTGCAGCACTTTCACAGCATCATCTTTCAGGATTTGGAATAGCTCTACTGGAATTCCATCACCTCCACTAGCTTTGTTCATAGTGATGCTTTCTAAGGCCCACTTGACTTCACATTCCAGGATGTCTGGCTCTAGGTCAGTGATCACACCATTGTGATTATCTGGGTCGTGAAGATATTTTTTGTACAGTTTTCTGTGTATTCTTGCCATCTCTTCTTAATATCTTCTGCTTCTGTTAGGTCCATACCATTTCTGTCCTTTGTCGAGCCCATCTTTGCATGAAATGTTCCTTTGGTATCTCTGATTTTCTTTTTCTTTTTTTTCTTTTCTTTTATTTTATTTTTAAACCTGAAACACTGTATTAGTTTTGCCAAACATCAAAACGAATCCGCCACAGGTATACATGTGCTCCCCATCCTGAACCCTCCTCCCTCCTCCCTCCCCACACCATCCCTCTGGGTTGTCCCAGTGCACCAGCCTCAAGCATCCAGTATCGTGCATTGAACCTGGACTGGCAACTCGTTTCATACATGATATTACACATGTTTCAATGCCATTCTCCCAAATCTTCCCGCCCTCTCCCTCTCCAACAGAGTCCATAAGACTGTTCTATACATCAGTGTCTCTTTTGCTGTCTCGTACACAGGGTTATAGATCTCTAGTCTTTTCCATTCTGTTGTTTTTCTCTATTTCTTTGCATTGATCACTGAAGAAGGTTTTCTTATCTCTTCTTGCTATTCTTTGGAACTCTGCATTCAGATGTTTATATCTTTCCTTTTCTCCTTTGCTTTTCGCTTCTCTTCTTTTCACAGCTATTTGTAAGGCCTCCCTAGACAGCCATTTTGCTTTTTTGCATTTGTTTTCCATGGGGATGGTCTTGATCCTGTCTCCTCTACAATGTCACGAACCTCTTTCCATAGTTCATCAGGCAGTCTATCTATCAGATCTAGGCCCTTAAATCTATTTCTCACCTCCACTGTATAATCATCAGGGATTTGATTTAAGTCATACCTGAATGGTGTAGTGGTTTTCCCCTACTTTCTTCGATTTAAGTCTGAATTTGACAATAAGGAGTTCATGGTCTGAGCCTCAGTCAGCTTTTGGTCTTGTTTTTGCTGACTGTATAGAGCTTCTTCATCTTTGGCTGCAAAGAATAAAATCAATCTGATTTCGGTGTTGACCATCTGGTGATGTCTATGTGTAGAGTCTTCTCTTGTGTTGTTGGAAGAGGGTGTTTGTTATGACCAGTGCATTTTCTTGGCAAAACTCTATTAGTCTTTACCCTGCTTTATTCCGTATTCCAAGGCCAAATTTGCCTGTTACTCCGGGTGTTTCTTGACTTCCTACTTTTGCATTCCAGTCCCCTATAATGAAAAGGACATCTTTTTTGGGTGTTAGTTCTAAAAGGTCTTGGAGGTCTTCATAGAACCGTTCAACTTCAGCTTCTTCAGCGTTACTGGTTGGGGCATAGACTTGGATTACTGTGATATTGAATGGTTTGCCTTGGAAACAAACAGAGATCATTCTGTTGTTTTTGAGATTACATCCAAGTACTGCATTTCGGACTCTTTTGTTGACCATTAGGGCTACTCCATTTCTTCTGAGGGATTCCTGCCCGCAGTAGTAGATATAATGGTCATCTGAGTTAAATTCAGCCATTCCAGTCCATTTTAATTCACTGATTCCTAGAATGTCGACATTCACTCTTGCCATCTCTTGTTTGACCACTTCCAATTTGCCTTGATTCATGGACCTGACATTCCAGGTTCCTATGCAATATTGCTCTTTACAGCATCGGGCCTTGCTTCTATCACCAGTCACATCCACAGCTGGGTATTCTTTTTGCTTTGGCTCCATCCCTTCATTCTTTCTGGAGTTATTTCTCCACTGATCTCCAGGAGCATATTGGACACTTACTGACCTGAGGAGTTTCTCTTTCAGTATCCTATCATTTTGCCTTTGCATACTGTTCATGGGGTTCTCAAGGCAAGAATACTGAAGTGGTTTACCATTCCCTTCTCCAGTGGACCACATTCTGTCAGTTCTCTCCACCATGACCCGCCCATCTTGGGTTGCCCCAGAGGCATGGCTTAGTTTCATTGAGTTAGACAAGGCTGTGGTCCTAGTGTGATTAGATTGACTAGTTTTCTGTGAGTATGGTTTCAGTGTGTTTGCCCTCTGATGCCCTCTTGCAACACCTACCGTCTTACTTGGGTTTCTCTTACCTTGGATGTGGGGTATCTCTTCACGGCTGTTCCAGCAAAGTGCAGCCATTGCTCCTTATCTTGGACGAGGGGTATCTCCTCACCACTGCCCTTCCTGACCTTCTACTTGGCCCATGCAGCCATGGCTCCTTGGAAGTGAGGTTTGTCCTCCTGGCTACCGCCCCTGGCCTCGGGCTTAGGGCTGTAGGGTATATCCTCTCGGCCGCCACCCCTGACCTCAGATGCTGGGTAACTCCTCTCGTCGCTGCCCTTACTAAACTTTATTTTGCTCTTTGATTTTTGCTTTTTCTTCCATTTCAATCTATTCATTTTTTTGTAGTTAATATTTACTATTTTTTCCCTTTATCTCATTTTTTCTGTTTCTTTTAGCATTATGTTTTAATCTGAACTTTTTAGGTTTTAATTTTTCTACTAAGATTTCTCTTTGAGTTTATCTGCACACCTTTTGAAACCAAGTAGGAAACCCATGTTCCCTGTGGACAGACATACATGCCCCTACCCTGTGAACCTTACCTCTTGTTTGTAGAAAAGCTTTAGCCTCCTATGCCTTCTCTGAGTTCCAAAGAGCAAATTTAATCAGAGAAGTGAGAAAATATAGAAACAAAAGAAAGCAGTCAAGAAGGGCCAAATAATAATCAGTTAGCCATAAAACAAGTCTAGGACCTTTAAGTTCTGCCTCAAATGCTATACAGAATATCCTATAAGGATCTTTTAGTTCCTCCTCAAAGTTCTATAAAGAATATCCTCCTCAAAGGCGATAAAGTATATCCTTGTTTTGCAGATACTAAAATCCCCACTAGGTGGAAAAAGTTAATTGCATGCTAACCATTAGCAGACCCCAGACCAGTTGAAACCAGAAAGTTGATAGTTGATTTCCTGAAACACCACCCTTTTATCTCACCATCAGAGAACTGTGCACAGAGTGAACACATACCTTGTGTCTTTCTTCCTCACACCATCTTTTAAAAACCTCCCTTGAAAGTCATCATAGAGTTCACTTCCTTTGAGCACCAGTTGCCCATTTTCCTTGCTTGAAACCTTATGATAAATGCTGTAATTTCCTTCATCACAGCCCAGTATCAGTAGATTGGCTTTACTGTTCATTGGGCAAACAGATCCAAGTTGGGTTTGCTAATACTTTTTCCCCAAATAAATACTCTTATAATCCTTGAGTTATTTAATATCCTGATAACTATATGATATTCAGAGTGATTAATTTAATTAGAAGACGATTTCCAGATTGATTAAGTGGCAAGGAGAAAAAGTGGCTACCAAAACTTAAAGATTTTAACAGTATAGAAAAGCCTGCTTAATAGCAACCACATCATTAGGTAGGTAGAATGGACTCAGTATGGTTTGGAGAAGGCAGAGGGTATATATAACATGACCTCATTCTCTTATCATTTTTAGTGGTTACCCTGGGGTTGTAATATATATCTTTCATTAGATAGTATCTATCTTCAAATTAACATATCATGCAAGGACCTATTTCCCATGTAGTGTAAGCATCTAGCATGGAAATTCACAAAGCTTGAAAGTTACAAATATTGCCATGATCACATCAAATGGAGTTAGGGTCCCACTAGGAAAAACTCTTCCTGGGCAGAAATAGAAAACATGAACATTAGTAAGAATAATATCTGTAATGCATCAAATATATCAAATATGTTTATCTTTGAGTTAAAAGATAATTTAAAATAAGAAAGAAATATTGTCCAATTTTTAGGATGCTAAATGAAGTTACTAAATATTTTGAAAATCATTAAATAAGAGTAAAAGTAAAGAATTTCTCCTGCATCTTTCTATATGAGCTGTACCTTAAGGTAAGCAAGTTGTTGATGAGATAAAATATCTTCTAGTGGTATTATAAATCAAGGTTATATATTTTAGAAAGCAATAATAATAATAAAATATCTCAATATGGTAACCTTGAGTAAAATGCTGGTTCTGAACAATGATCTAATATCAAAAATGTAGAAATAACCTGATATTATTGTGTACTGATGGAAGCACACTATAATAACTTTGAAGTACTCTTATTATAAAATTGACCAAGAATCTTATCAAATTTCTTAGGTCTAACAGCCCATTTGTAAGAAATAGAAGAGGCAAAGAAATGTGTTCAATTATACCACAGGGAGGTCATCTACAAAAAAATCAGACTGTGGAAAATGCTACTGAGATAAACTACTGGTTTCCTTAACAAATAAATTGCAAGAAAAATGAATGGAGAAGGTGAACAGGAACCTATATATTAAATGAGACTTGTCAATCAATTACAATTTATTGGTTATATTGTGTCTTAACTCCAACTAGTGGTTCTCAACCAGCAGTAGCTTTACCCCAAGGGAACATTTGGAAATATCCAGATATGTTTTTGATTGTCACAACTGGGTAGGGGGAAGGGAGAGGAGGCTGTAAAGGGCATCTACTGGGTACAAGCCAGGGAGTCAGCTGTCCATTTACAATGCACAGGCCAACCCCTCCAAAACACATGATTGTCTACCTTAAAGTGTCAATAGTGCTAGGGTTGAAAAACCCTGATTCAAATCAACAAACTTTATAAGAAATATCTTTTGTATATATTCTAATTCTGTAGTAGAAGGTACAGATATACTTGTACACAGGATGGTTGCATGAAAGGTCCCATATAAATAGAGGAATAAACAGTTTTGTTTTGTTTTCCTGGCTTATAATAGAGATTTTTATTAACCTAAAATAGGTTAAAATCTTTCAGACTAAACTCTCTAAAAATAGAGATTTTTATTAATATTTAGAGTATTTTACTATTTAATTAAATAATTCTACTTGATTCAGAAGGCAAAAAAAAAAAAAACAAAAAACAAAACCTGAAAAAGCTCAATAAAAGAAAACAAAAATAACTTAAAATAACAGTAATCCAAGAAGAATCATTTCTTTGGAGTGGATTCTTCTAAAGTTTGGCCCATGTCTTGGATATATATTGTACAGCTAAATTATGGAAAATATATGATATATCTCTCTTTCTCTTTAGTTGCTAGGTCATGTCTGACTCTTGTAACCCCATGGAGCCTGACAGGCTCCTCTGTCCATGAGATTCTCCAGGCAAGAATACTGGAGTGGGCTGCCATTTCCTTCTCCAATATATATATATATGTGTAATAAATGTGCATAAATGTGTCTAACACAACCTAGCACTTAGAACAGATATAACTTGCACCTAGCATTTAAAGAAACATGTATATACACATGTATTAAATATACAATTCATGCTATTGTTCTTTTAACATTTAGGTAAGCAACAGCAAATAAATATCATGATTCTTTAATTTTGTATGTTTTAAGCTAATAATTTTAATGATAATAGTGTCTTTCAACTTAGTTTAAATGATTTCCTCATTTTACCTGTATTTTAAATATATTTTTTCAATTGTATTAAATTGGTATAGAACATTAACATAAACTGGGTATATTTTATTTTTGTATTTCCAAATGCTATGAGAAAGAGGGAAACAGCTTCGTATGCTTGTTGAAATAAGTCTGTATCTAAAGGGCCTGCAATGATTACAGGGCATGGATTAGTCTAATCTAATAAAGTGAGAATGTATTGCTGCAGGTTAAAAGATCCCTCCCAGGAGTTGGCTAAATAATTAAGTTTATTAACATGTTTCTTAAAAGTATTTTCTGTTAGTAGGAGAGTTAGATGATTTATATATTTTTCCTTAGTGAAAATTCATTTGAGAACAAGAGACAATTTGAATTAACTGACAATTTTCTTATTTTTATAATCTTTTCTGGATTAAAAACAGGAACACACACACCATTTTAGTATACTTTATTGTTTAGTCACGAAGTCATGTCTGACTCTTTTGTGACTCCATGGACTATAGCCTGCCAGGCTCCTCTATCCATGGGATTCTCCAGGCAAGAATACCGGCGTGTGTTGCCATTTCCTCCTCCAGGGGATATTCCCAACCCATGGATCAAACTAGTGTCTCCTGCATTGGCAGGTGGATTCTTTACCACTGAGTAACCAATGAAGTATACTAATTAGTACTAATAAAATATTATTTATCAAGCATTTAATATATTATAGACTTTCTGGTATGACTTTGGTCTCATTATCTTACTTGATTCTCAGAAATATATTTCCATAAAGAAGCTTCTGAAGGGAGTATTACCAACCACATTTTATGTGTGAAACAAAAGTTAATAAGGTAAAAGGGCATTCAGAATTTTTTCCTATGAATAGATTATAAAGGCAAATTCAAATCTAATTCTATCTGATTCAGTTCAGTCGCTCAGTCATGTCTGACTCTTTGCGACCCCATGAATCACAGCACGCCAGGCCTCCCTGTCCATCACCAACTCCCGGAGTTCACTCAGACTCACATCCATCGAGTCAGTGATGCCATCCAGCCATCTCATCCTCTGTTGTCCCCTTCTCCTCTTACCTCCAATCCCTCCTAGCATCAGAGTCTTTTCCAATGAGTCAACTCTTCGCAAGAGGTGGCCAAAGTATTGGAGTTTCAGCTTTAGCATCATTTCTTCCAAAGAAATCCAGGGCTGACCTCCTTCAGAATGGACTGGTTGGATCTCCTTACAGTCCAAGGGACTCTCAAGAGTCTTCTCCAACACCACAGTTCAAAGGCATCAATTCTTCAGCGCTCAGCTTTCTTCACAGTCCAACTCTCACATCCATACATGACCACAGGAAAAACCATAGCCTTGACTAGATGGACCTTTGTTGAAAAAGTAATGTCTCTGCTTTTCAATATGCTATCTAGGTTGGTCATAACTTTTCTTCCAAGGAGTAAGCGTCTTTTAATTTCATGGCTGCAGTCACCATCTGCAGTGATTTTGGAGCCCCGAAAAATAAAGTCTGACACTGTTTCCACTGTTTCCCCATCTATTTCCCATGAAGTGAGGGGATCAGATGCCATGATTTTCATTTTCTGAATGTTGAGTTTTAAGCCAACATTTTCACTCTACTCTTTCACTTTCATCAAGAGGCTTTTTAGTTCCTCTTCATTTTCTGCCATAAGGGTGGTGTCATTTGCATATCTGAGGTTATTGATATTTCTCCCAGCAATCTTGATTCCAGCTTGTGCTTCTCCCAACCCAGCGTTTCTCATGATGTACTCTGCATATAAGTTAAATAAGCAGGGTGACAATATACAGAATTGGTGTACTCCTTTTCCTATTTGGAACCAGTCTGTTGTCCCATGTCCAGTTCTAACTCTTGCTTCCTGACCTGCATACAGATTTCTCAAGAGGCAGGTCAGGTGGTCTGTTATTCCCATCTCTTTCAGAATTTTCCACAGTTTATTGTGATCCACACAGTCCAAGGCTTTGGCATAGTCAATAAAGCAGAAATAGCTGTTTTTCTGGAACTCTTGCTTTTTCGATGATCCAGCGGATGTTGGCAATTTGGTCTCTGGTTCCTCTGCCTTTTCTAAAACCAGCTTGAACATCTGGAAGTTCACGGTTCACGTATTGCTGAAGCCTTGCTTGGAGAATTTTGAGCACTACTTTACTAGCGTGTGAGATGAGTGCAATTGTGCAGTAGTTTGAACATTCTTTGGCATTGCCTTTCTGCCACATGGACCATCCATTCATCACAGTGTCTTGGACAGTTCATTTATACACATGAGCGAGGCTATTCACATCTGCACTATCACACATAACCTTATTTGTACACTCAGGGAGGGGGGGATCCAAGATCTCTCTTTGTTGTAACACTAAGAAGTGTAGTTAATGCATATACATGAAATATGGCAAAACACTGGAAACAGGTTTTTTTCTTAAAACCCATTTAACTATATATTTGCTGTACTGATACTGATAGAAACAAACAAAATATTAATTTGAAATAATCTGCCCATCCATTTTATTCTAAATGAAATTTCATAACTATAGTATGAGGGTGATGAAGGTTATCCATGTTGTGTTTGCTCTGATTTTGATTCCTAGACCATATGGAGTATACTCTAAATAGAGTTATGATAGAAACATGTTGAGTCCCAAAAAGTATTTACTATTATTAATTCTTATGATAGTTACATAAAATTCCATCTTTAAAATTTCTAATGTGATCTGAAAATGTAAAGATGGTTTGTGAACATGGGGAATTATATCTCTGTAAAGTATTTCTTTGTTGCACTCTATTCTTGTGACAATGGAAGTTCCTAGGAAGTTGCATTAAAATATATCATTGATTTCAAAGAACTATTATGAATGAATCAATTGCATGAAACTACAAAGTGATAGCCTCATTTCCATAGAAATGGTCTCATTATGACTAAATACTGAAAATGTATGAGGACAGTATTGTTTAAAGTAAGTCTTGCAGCACTTTCCTTCCCACTAACTCATATAAATATCTCCTCTCATGTTTAAAATTAAATGATATGAATTCATCATGCACACTAGGAGACATTCTTAGATTTTCACTCTGAACCATTAGTTCTATTATTTGTGTACGTTTATTTAGACCTATAATGACAATGAATTGAGTTGAATAAAATACTTTTTGTATATTTTTAAATGAAATATGCCTCTTTTCAAAGTTGTAAGCAATGTTTATGTTTTTTTCCTTCTTTTGATTTAACAAGTCAATGTGCAAGACAATGATGTGTATCCAAGTAGATTGTTCTGAGAATAAAAACCTACCCCTTTCCTGTTATTTGGCCATATCCTCAAGGCTAATAACTTCTGTTAACTCAGACACTCACAGTTACAGGAACACATACAGGTACTGTGTCAGGTCATCTGCAGGCATACACTTATTTATGTAGTAATCACTCATAACATCTCTTGCTATCCCCTCTTCCTTGTTTTGGAAAGAAACGATGTTTTTACAACTTTGTCTGATGGTATATGAGAATCACCAATTTGTGTGGGGCCTACTTTTAAACTAACAGGGGCGGCGAGTTCAGTCCTTGGGTCAGAAAGATCACCTGGAGGAAGAAATGGCAACTTACTCTAGTATTCTTTCCTGGGAAATCCCATGGACAGAGGAGCCTGGTGGGCTACAATCCAGGGGGTCGCAAAGAGTCAGATGGGACTGAGGGATTGAGCATGCACGCACAACTGAACTAAAGAAAACCTGTAATTTTTCTTTCAAAATTTGCTTGTTATGACTAATGTCCTCAATGAAAAAATATAAATATTTTCAAAGTCTTCATAATAAATAAAGAAATACAGAATATCTGCACAAAGAAAAGCCTTGCCGTTTTGTAAGGAAAAATCCAAAAAGAGATATATCGCTCTAATGGCATCACTGATGCAATGGACATGAACTTGGGCAAACTCTGGGAGATGGTGAAGGAAGGGAAGCCTGGCATTCTGCAGTCCATGGGGTGGCAAAGAATCTGACACTACTGAGTGACTGAAAGACAACAATAGAAATATTTGGAAAAATAATTGCTTATACTTACAACAACTTCCATTCTCTCAAGACCTACTGTTTTTCATGTATTGTGTTAAATACTTTATATGTAGTAAGTTAGATCTCACAATAACTTTTAAAGAGATTAGTCAATAAATTTGCTCAAAGTCTCAGACCAAGCAAATAATAAATCTAGGATTTGAAACAATGACCTTGACCTTGGCGTCAGAGTCTAGCTTCTTAACTGGATGGTGGTCTATGGCAATGTCATATACTTTTAATACAAGTGACAAATTGAAGCTAGAGCTAAGCTTTTCCCAAGGTAGAAAACTGTTGACAATATCTGACTTGATGCAAGTTGTTTGGTTGTTTTACAATGCCAAATAAAAGGTTTAAAACACAGTGCAATTAGGCACTGCTATTTGCTATAATATGATTTATGATTATGGCATAAACCTTTTGTCTTACTGAGTATTGCTTCATTCATTTATGTTAAATTACTGCACCTGCAAGGAATTGAGTTTCTCCAGATAAGAAAATTAACTAGGCAAAGTTCTGTCTGATAGTGCTCACACAAAATAATCACGAAAAATTTTCTCAGATTCAAGTTCATATCCATCTTACTCTTATTTTACACACAATCCTAACCAATATGTTTATTACATTTCCTAACATATCAATTTAGGCATAATAAGAGGGAGAGGATGTAAGTGACATCTATACTCAAAATAATCACAATTTTAATTGTACTAGCAGTGTATGTGCATGTAATATATACATATATATATATATATATATATATATATATATAATGCATGTATGTATTTTCATTAGCTTAAAAAAAATTCAGGTAGGTTGCTCTCTAAAAAGAGATGACAATGATTGAAGTACAAATTATGATAGAGAAAATTTTAATTTTCTTTGAAGTGAAAATCAGTTTTTATTTTCAAGCAGCAGTTATGCAGCATAAGAGTAATATCCACCTTTAACTCCAGAAATAAAAGGATTTACTTATTTCTCTGCAAAAAAAAAAAAATTCCTAACATTTGAACTGTTATTATTCTCACTGGTATAAATTTTCTCTTGTTGAAATTTCTGTGTGGAAACATTGGGCTATAACAATGTCCAGAGTGAAAACGAGCAAGGAAAATGTCTGCTGCTGCTGCTGCTGCTAAGTCGCTTCAGTCGTGTCCGACTCTGTGCGACCCCATAGACGGCAGCCCACCAGGCTCCTCCGTCCCTGGGATTCTCCAGGCAAGAACACTGGAGTGGGTTGCCATTTCCTTCTCCAATGCATGAAAGTGAAAAGTGAAAGGGAAGTCACTCAGTCGTGTCTGACTCTAGCGACCCCATGGACTGCAGCCTATCAGGCTCCTCCATCCATGGAATTTTCCAGGCTAAAGTACTGGAGTGGGGTACCATTGCCTAACAAGCAAGGAAAATGTCTACTTTCAATCAAATCAATCAGCTATTCTAAATCTCTACAAGATCTATATTATATTAAAACTGAATAAATGTGCCCATGTTAATATCATTATTATTTTTTCATAAATGTTAATGTTATGAATAATCGTAGGCAATGGAGAAACCCCAAAAAGAGACATGGGTAAATCATCCTTGGATTTATATAGAATGCTTCCTTTCAAATAATAAATTTGATTTATTAAATAATTTGTTGATAAATCAAATATTTAAGCTAAGCATCCTTGTTAGAAGCTTCAGGCAAGTCATCTATAGACCTAATCCTTAAATTTATAACTTCAGAAATAATTAGCTTTGTCACTGGCATGTATTGAAAAGAGAAGAACATAAACATACTATGTAAACATACCATGTAAAATGGCAAAAAAAAAATGCATGTGTCAAGATAAATCACAATAAACTTTCCAGGGACTGAATCAAAATACTCTGGAAAATGTATTTTTTTCTTATGAGACAAGCAACTTGACAAAAGTCTCTCTGCGTTTCCTGTAAATGAGATTAGTGATCATCTCTTGTTTCTTCCAAAGTATTTTTCTCTGGTAATAGGAGAGATGAGAGGACTAAGACCCTGGTTACCAAAAGTCCTGGGTTCCTCAGGCCAGAGAGCCATTCCAGCTGCATGGTCTTACTGTGGGCTAAAATCACTCATGCATCTAAAACTTCCTGGGATCCTGCAGCTCTGTTGATGATGTGTTATCTCCTAGAACACAACAAAATGCTACTGTGTAAGTCAAATAGCAATATTAAGAGAAAGTTTTTGATTAGTTCAACAACTATACAAGGGAACAACTCACAAACTACTTTTAAGCATTTCTAATATATGCAGTATACTTTAGTGGTATTTAACTCGGTGGTGAAGAATCCTCCTGGCAATTCAGGAGTCTCGGGTTTAATCCCTGAGTAACAAAGATGCCCTGGAGGAGGAAATGGGAACCCACTCCAGTATTCTTGCCTAGGAAATCCCATGGACAGTGAAGACTGGCAGGTTACAGTCCATGGGGTCACAAAAGAGTCAGACATGACTTAGCGACTAAACAACAACAACAAGTGTTTGAAGCTAATCTGGTCTCTAAGTAATTCACAGGTCTCCTACTTCAAATGTTCTATGAACAATTATTAACCTTGGAAGTTGGAATGAGAAAAGAAAAATGTTAGTTTCCTGAACATACAAGAAAGCTGTGAAAAGTATAGATTATGGAGCAAACATCCTTGCTCCAAAATCCAAGGTTTTCCACTCACTAGATATCACTTAACTTCTCTGGGCTTCCCTGGTGGCTCAGATGGTAGAGTCTGCCTGCAGTGTGGGAGACTGGGGTTCAATCCCTGGGTTGGAGAGATCCCCTGGAGAAGGAAATGGCAACCCACTTAAGTATTCTTGCCTGGAAAATTTCATGGATGGAGGAGCCTGGCAGGCTGCAGTCCACGGGGTCGCAAAGAGTCGGACGCGATTGAGCGACTTCACTTTCTTTTCTTTCACCTTCACTGGGGCCATTGTCACATCTGTATACTGTGTAGGGCATAGATGCTATATCAGAGGATTGCTATTAAGATTAAATAGCTAAGTCCAGTAGAACACTTAGAACAGTATCTGGCACTTGGTATGCTTTGAAGTATGTAGCTATTCATGTATTTCTCATCTTATAAAAATAGTAACAAAGGTTGTAATGAGACATATAGTTCTTTAATGAGTATAACTTGGCTCTCTCTCTCTCTATATATATATATAGAGAGAGAGAGAACAGTTAGTGGCAAATAAACAAGAAAAATAATTGAGCATTTAGTAATCAGATCTTTACTTTTTAAGTTCTCATAGGTAGAGAGTTGGGCTTCCTGGGTAGCTCAGCTGGTAAAGAATTCGCCTACAATGCAGGAGACCCTTGTTCCATTCCTAGGAGGGGAAGATCCCCTGGAGAAGGGATAGGCTACCCACTCCAGTATTCATAGACTTACCTGGTGGCTCATACAGTAAATAATCCGCCTGCAATGTGGGAGACCTAGGTTCGATCCTTGGATCAGGAAGATCCCCTGGAGAAGGGTATGGCAATCCATTCCAGTATTCTTGTCTGGAGAATCCCATGGTCAGAGGAGCCAGACAGGCTACAGTCCATGGGACCGCACAGAGTCAAACACGATTGAGCAACTAAGCACAGCACAGGTAGAGAATTAGCTGTATGACAAACACTTTTCTTATTCTTGGCACATTTTCCTAATCATCAGGAGCAATATGACAGCTTTCTAGCTAATAAAATGTGAATAGAAATAAAATGCACTATATATAACAATACACAACTCAAGTCCTTAGGCTGAATTTGTTTGGTTTTTGTAATTTAAAGATTCTTGCTCATTCACATTTAAATAAAACTTCATTTTGTAATAATGAGTCAGTGAGTAGCTTACTTTAATTAACTACTTGAGGGAAGTAATAATGTGTAATTTAGTCTACTCACTTTCACAGGATAAATTGGAATCACTGAATGATTTTCTCTCTTGCTCAAAAAAAAAAAAAAGAAAGAAACAACCCACATAAAATTATAGGGAAGTGGTTGTTTATTTCATTAAAAAAATTATTCATAATATTAACTTTTTAAAAAGGTTCTATATCTGTGTACTTATATAACTAAATATTTTTGAATAAACTACTGCAGATACTGCCTTGCAAATCATTAGGGATAATATTATTAAACACAAACTGGAGGTGGTGAAATTGTGGCAGCGAGATAAAAGCTTTCACTTTAGGAAAGCAGAATAGACATGTGACTGGGCCATTTTATCACAGCCATAATAAAGCTACTTCCCTTGAATACATACTTAAAATATGCTTAGTTTTTCTGAATTCTAGTTATCTGCTGTAGCAGAAAAGAGAATGGAAAAATAAGAATACGCTGAGTGTTTTATCCTGTATTCCCTGTTGCTTTATTTGATAAAACAATACATATACACAATGGAGTATTACTTAGCCATTAAAAAGAATACATTTGAATGAGTTCTAATGAGGTGGATGAAACTGGAGCCTATTATACAGAGTGAAGTAAGCCAGAAAGAAAAACACCAATACTGTATACTAATGCATATATATGGAATCTAGAAAGATGGTAACAATAACCCTGTGTACGAGACAGCAAAAGAGACACTGATGTATAGAACAGTCTTATGGACTCTGTGGGAGAGGGAGAGGGTGGGAAGATTTGGGAGAATGGCATTGAAGCATGTATAATATCATGTATGAAACGAGTTGCCAGTCCAGGTTCAATGCACGATACTGGATGCTTGGGGCTGGTGCACTGGGACGACCCAGAGGGATGGTATGGGAAGGGAGGAGGAAGGAGGGTTCAGGATGGGGAACACATGTATACCTGTGGTGTTTTGATATTTGGCAAAACTAATACAATATTGTAAAGTTTAAAAATAAAATAAAATTAAAAAAATAAAATAGAAATAAAAATTAGTAAAAAAGAGGGTTATATTACATAATCATCCATGCTATCTTAAAATGTTTTAACTTATACTAAGTATATCACACCGAAATAAATTTTGTACAAATGAATATTCCTAATATCAAAGAGGTTTATATGACAGCTATCTACTTATTTCCTATCAGCTTCAAATTCCGTTTAGATTAGTCTGTGAAAGTTAACATAATTTTATTCCCTTACACTTAAATTCAAATATATAAGAATAAAAATGTATAAATGTGATGGGACATTATCTTTGCAAATACAATATAACAACAATGAAATAGATATCAAAGATAAAAGTAAAAATAGCATATTTTTCATAAACAATTTTGGAAATTAAAGTTCTTTATCTATATCTATATATTTATCTATATCTATATAACCTTCTATCTCTTTATATATTATTTTAGTGATAGCAGAGTAAGTGTGACTTAACTTTAAGGTAACTTGAAGTTGTCATCTTTTCCTTTTTAATAATAGTGATGTTAATATTAGATTATGTGATGGTTTGTATTTCCTTCAAAGCATACTAAATTGCTGTTTATCTTCACAAATTAATACCTTTATCTAATGGTAAATCTACTTGTAAGCAAGCAGACCAGAAAGGATACAATTAAATAAAACAGAAGTTTAGTGCTACCACATGTTAAAAAATAGAATAATATTTTTACAGTGTGTGATAAACAAAACTTTCTGCCACATGTCATGGTAATTCAGTTTGCTGTTTTAGTATTTAAAAATATTATAGACTCTATGCAAAAATAAATAAATAAAATATCAAGCAATATTTTATATAAAACTTTAATAAAACAAAAATTATCCTTGCCACTGGGGAGTTAATTTTTCAGTCTGTTAGTAGTTTTCCAGTGCCTCAGAGAGGTTGCCTGTAATCTCAGTTTTATTGGTTACTTAATCAAAGATGTCTTGGGACATGCAATTTACTCTCCTTTAATAAGGATAGTATCAATGGAGTTATCTGTGGAAAAAAAAATTCAAAGAAGTTCTGACTTAACTCTCCTTGGCTTCTACATTTGGTTAAAAGTATGAACAGGTCTTATATTAATTTTAAAACCATCCCAGTCCATCTTTTCTCATTTCTATTAAGACTTTGTTTTTCCTTCTATCATCCTGTTACTGAAAAAAAAATATGTTTTTTTTTTTTTAATGCCAATTTAGGACCTTGATAGAGAATACAGGATTTCTAAAGAAACATTCCTTTATCCAAATGCATCATTCAGTTGATGACTTCCATGCTTCACAATGTTTGAATGTATAGTCTCACAAGGGCCACAAAACCAGTTTGTGACCCATACCGCTTTTGAGAGGAATATTCATGATTAAGGGCAGCAATTACAAACTGCAGGGAAGTGTTTTCATTGCTGAAGGTTTGCCTGCATAGGCAGTTCCACAAAATGGTTGCACATCAGTATGTTGTACTGATTTGCGCTGAAATATTTTATAAAAGTTTGCAGTTACTATTTGAAAAAAAAAATCCATTCTATAAGTTTATATAATTTCTAGACTTTTGGCTATTCACACAGCATTTTGGTGGCTCGGGTGGTAAAGAATCCACCTGCAATGCAGGAGACCTAAGTTCTACCCCCTGAGTCTGGAAGATCCCCTGGAGAAAGGCATGGTAACTCACTTCCGTATTCTTGCCTGGGAAATCCCATGGACATAGGAGCTTGACAGGGTATAGTCCATGGGGACATGACTGAGCAAATAAAACACACGCACAAACACACACACACACACACACAGACCCATACTTTTGGCTACTCAAACTGGATTTACTAATACATGTCATAGTATAGAATTTTGTTCCATTAACCATCCTTTTATTTTGGTATATGGAAAATATTAGTTGGTATTCTCTGATGGCTCAGTTGGTAAAGAATCTGCCTGCAATGCAGGAGACCTGGGTTCAATCCTTGGGTTGGGAATCTCCTGGAGAAGGGAAAGGCTACCACCACTCCAGTATTCCAGCCTGGAGAATTCCATGGACTGTATGGTCCATGGGTTCACGAAGAGTCAGACACGACTGAGCCACCTTAACAAAATATTAGTTATTGCTCTTCTTACAGAATATTAACTGTGCTTACAAATAATACTAAACTAACAGATATATTTATCTCACACACATTTCCCAAATACCCACTGCTTTGGGAATAACAGTGACTCTTCCCCTCAAGAAGTATATAAATTCAGAAACTGATAAAACAATGCATATTATACTGGGTCGAATCTTTTTATGAAACAGTCTTTAAAAAATACAGGTATTCATGGCCAATTAAAAGTAAAAGGCAGGAATATTCAGCGATGTTAAAAAACTGACTTTTCCTTTTATCCTTTTTCTTGGATAATAATGTGCTTTCCTGATGTTAAATTTGGCCCAAGAATGTTACAGATGAGATTCAGCTGGAAAAGAGTCTGCCTGTAATGTGGATAACCCTGTTTCAATCCCTGGGTGGGGAAGATAACCTGTAGAAGGAAATGGCAACCCAATCCAGTACGCTTGCCTGGAAAATACCATGCATGGTGGAGCCTGGTAGGCTACAGTCAATGGGATTGCAAAGAGTCAGACATAACTGAGGAACTTCATTTTCACTTTCAAGAATAAGAAAGGCCTAATATCAAACATTTCCTTATACCAGTGCTTTTTTGTTAGTGTTTCTTTCTTGATTGAACATGTAAGCTTGAGAACTAAAAGCAATAGCAAAATTAAAAAAAAAAAAAATCAGCTTTCTAACACCTGAGATGTCAATAGAGTATCTTTAGCAGTATCACATTTCATAGGAAATTCAGAGGTATGGTAAAATGCCACATAAAGGTATATTGTATCTGGATCTGCTATGTGAAGCCTCCTTTCAGGATTGATTTTCAAATCTTTATTTAAAACATGGGTGACTTATAATAGACATGTCCATGTTTTCTCTTTTTCCAAAACTATATACCAAAGGATCTGGGATAAAAACATTGATCATACACAAACATGAAAATAAGTAAACCGTACAGAATATATTGTTTATCATATGCACAAAGAAATTGTTCCAAGGCTTAACTAAAATTAAACATGTCCATATGAAATTTTATTAGCCAGCTTTTATATGGGATCCAAAACTCTCAAATTTCAGTGGCTTACAATAATACACATTGTTTCTTGATACATTGTTATGTGAATAATTGTGGATCAGCTAATATAGATTTAATCCATGAGTGTTCTCGTTCCAAAACCCAGGATAAAAAACATCCCCTATTTAAGACTTGATTTTCATTAAGCAAAGGGTAGAGAGCAAAAGCCAACCATATAGTGGTTCCAAGTGTCTGCTGAAACACGGCTTACCTCAGGCCTGCCTGCATGCGTGCATGCTCAGTCATGTCTGACTCTTTGAGACCCCCATGGACTATGCCCACCAGGCTCCGCCATCCATGGAATTTTCCAGGCAGGAATATTTGAATGGGTTGTCATTTCCTTCTCCAGAGGATCTTGCCAAAGCAGGGATTGAACCCACATCTCTTGTGTCTCCTGCATTTGCAGGTGAATTCTTTACAACTGACCCCACCTGGGAAGGCCTACCCCAAGTCTGCTCATATCCTATTGACCAAAGCAAATAGCTAAGCCCAAGAGGATTAAGGCATGGAAGCACATACCACATGAGCATCACTACAATCACAGGGTCCCAGGCCAGAATGTTTAATGCTCTTCAAAGGAGCAAGAGAGCAAAGTGAGGGCAATACACAGGAATAATCTAACACACCTGGAGAAGGAAATGGCTACCCACTCCAGTATTCTTGCCTGGGAAACTCTATGGACAGCAGAGCCTGGCAGGCTACACAGTTCATAGGGTTGCAAGAGTCAGACAAAACTTAGCAACTAATCCATCACCAATCTAACACAAGTAGGGTTAAGAAAGTTTGAGTTCAGAGAATTGTCTTTCAGCTTAGTTTTGATTTGATCTTGGAAGCTGGGTGGTACTGTAGGGGAGGTATAGAATGTCAGATATTTTTTCTAGCAGAAGGAAATCAAGAAGTAACAGTTAGAAGTAGAAAGATGGAGATTTTATCATAAAAAAAGCAGGCAAGACTAATATTACTGAACCTGTTCAAGTTTGCATTATAATTATGATTAGTCTATTGGAGATTCAATAAAGCATTTCAGTGTTCAATTTATTATGAAGTCTCAGCTAATCTAAAATCATTATTTGATTAGAACTCTCATTCCTCTACCAACTTCCAATACACTTTTTTAAAACCATTTTTTAGTTGAAGTATATGTTATATTAGTTCCAGGTGTACAGCAAAGTGATTCAGATATGTATGTATATATATATATATATATGTGTGTGTGTGTGTGTGTGTATACACACATATATTCTTTTCCAGATTATATTCTATAATGTATGTGGTCAGTCATTAATCGTTGCAACCCCATGGACTGCAACCTCCAGGTTTCCTCTGTCCCTGGTGATTTTCCAGGCAAGAATACTGGAGCGGGTTGCATTTCCTACTCCAGGGGATCTTCCCAACCCAGGGATTGAATCTGAGTCTCTTGTGTCTCAAATTGGCAGGTGGATTCTTTTCCACTAGCACCACCACTATTTTTCATTTTAAGCTCTATTTTTACATGGCAAGCCCTATTTTTAACTATAAAAGAGTGCAGTAGAAAGAAAGTATTAGTCATTCAGTCATGTCCAACTCTTTGTGACCCCTTGGGTTATAGCCCACAAGGTTCCTCTGCCCATGGGATTCTCCAGGCAAGAATACTGGAGTGGGTTGCCATTCCCTCCTCCAGGAGATCTTCCCAACCCAAGGACTGAACTCAGTTCTCTTGCATTACAGGCAGATTCTGTCTACTATTTTTCATTATAGATTTTAAGAAATATTTACTATAGCTCCCTGAGCTATATAGTACATTCTTGTTGTTTACTATTTTATATATAGTAGTGTGTATATGCTAATCCCAGACTCCTAATTTATATCTCCCTCAATATAATTTTAATTTACTAAAATTTTGATAGGCTTTAATAAAATGTGAAATATACAGTTTTACCAAAACCAGTCCTAAGGATGACGAGAGGCAGAGTATCACCTATGTGATCTCAGGTTTCCATATGGGGACACTGAGTTAGAAGTAAGTTCCTTATTTTTCTTCTCATCTCTGCACTGGATGAAGGCTAGCAAAGTTGATTGGTTGTTTTCATGGAAATGATCAGGAAAGGCTGAGGCCTTCTGGTCTTTGTTTAATTTTTAAGTTCAGCCTATAGATAAAGAGGGCTCATTCTAGAATTCTCTCTGTTATGAAATTAAAACCTTAGGGGAATTTTGTGTTTGTCCAGTTGCTCCTGAAACTTAGTGAATGAGTCTTCCTAAATCAGGGAATGTTAGCAAATCCTTTGTCTGCATATCCTCCAATCAGTTAATCATGACTATTGCTGATATTTTTATCTCTAGCTGACAATTTCTTCTTGTATTGATAACCTTATGACTAAAAAACTACACCATTCAGGGAAAGCAGATTTTCTGAGCCTCAAAGAGGTGCATTTTATTATTGTTTTAGCAAGTAACATGTTCTAATATGTTGTAGTTTGTCCCAGAAATTCAAGATGCAGAAATGAAAAAAAAAAAAAAAGGAAAACCACTGATTTTATGGAATTATTCTTTGTTGTAATAAGACTAATATAAGATATAAACAGGGGGTTTAAATTAATGAAAAAATTTAATTTAAAAAATCCCTAAATGTGAAAAGACGAGGGAGATTTCGGAGTCCCTCTTTAGATGGAAAAGTCAGGAAATGTGGTCTTCTGTATTTAAATTTGGATTGGGAACCAAGTGGATGGACTCAGGTAGAAGACTGAGGAAAATATTTTCAGTCACCCATTGGAAATTTCCTGAAATCTGAGTAAATTGCATGACATGTTCACTAAGAGGTACCTACAACCCATCAGTAATATTTTCCATTAAGGAATTTGTGATGTGAGCCCTAGGCTTCATTAATTTCTGATTTTGTCCAGTAAGACAAAATAGGTCTAATGCACTAGCCAGCTTCAGGCTGCCTGAAGACTATATGACAAATCAGGACCAAAATTTAATTTTAAGTGTTATAGAATTATAAATGGTATTGAAAGTATAATACAAACTTGGAAGTTCTTCTGTGCTAAACTAAGGCCTTAGGAAAATGAGTGAGTACCAGAGAAATAGGAAAAGGACATTTCTGGGGAAGTACCTGATAAACTTGAAACCCTAGGTTATTCTTCCCTCCAGATCAGTAAAATTCCTGTTTCCATTTCATAACATTTTCGCAGCTTCCCGTTAGATAAAAGCCTCACAAGAAGATGCTGTTTCTCTCAAGTTCCACTCATGCCTATGTTCATTTGCTCTCATAACTGTAGTTAAGTCATAATATAGTGTGAGTAGAAAAATCTAGTCCCAGTATAAAAATAATTTATTCAACAAAAGAGCTATGGTACTTGGCTAATATGTACAATGAGAACAAGGAAACAATAAGAAGGTTGATTCTGAGGGTGATAGACTGGGGAGAAGCAAAATGTAAGCTAGATACAATTGCTATGGCAAGGGGGCTCTCTCCCATGATTCAAGGAGGTTGGTACCTTGAAGTCTGGGCATAACAGTGGCTTAGAGGAATTAAGGAGGGATTCTTAGAACCACTTTGACAAAATTTTGAAAGAGAAGACTGGTGCTTGTGAGAGGTGGATGTGACTGTATTAGAATAGATTGTGTTTTGACTTGACTGTCTCCTAGAAATGGCCCAAGGAATTAAGTAATGCTTTAAGGTATGTGCTACTGAGGAATTAAGGGCATCATTGAGACTCTCGATGATAAGTATCTTTTCTGTCAGAATTAAGATTAGGTCTTGTTGCCATGAAAAGGGTTCTTTAAATTTAATAATGGTAGTAGGAATCTGGAAGTGCAAAAGCCAGTAACCATGATTTAAAGTTGAGGGAGAAAGTGACATATTTACCATAATAGCCAGTAAAGCCAGAATGGCAACCAGAGAACATTGAGCTGAAGTAATCTGTAGCAATGGCTAATAGACCATGACGTTCAAAAGACAGGATATGTTGCCAGCAAATAAAGTTATTCTTTGATTTATATGACTAAAATCTATCAAAATCTGGTGAACAGAAGGCTGGGATCAGCCATGAAAATGGAAAAATTTCTCACCTAATTTTCTAGATCTGAGCCATTTCTCAGACCTAGAGACCATCAAATGAAGAGAAACTGCTTTACCCTTGAATAAGGGCTCTGAAATTTTGCTGCATTTCTAACTCATTTCTCAAATAGACCCATCACAATAGACTAGAGTAATTGTGTACAGGGGGGAAAAGATACTCAGATCCTTTCAGATTTATCAGATATGGAGTTTGAGATAATAAGATACTAAATTGATTTCTGGTTTTCAAAAAATTACTAACCATCTAGTAGATCTAAGGACCAATCTCTGGTTATTTTCCTGGTCTTGAGAGCCTAATCAAAATGGGTATGTAGAAGATTCACGTTAGTTTTCTGGTCTATAGTGTAAAAGCCACCTTGGTAGAAAGGTCAATGCAAGTTCTGGAAGATATTTACAACCCTCTTCTCCCATCCACCATTAGCCAATGTTAAGTCAAAAGTACCAAGGCATTCAGGTTGGGATTGCAGAAACAATTAACAGTAATCAAGACCGGTTTGGGATTGCAGAAAGAATCAACACCAAGTGCTGTGGTCCTTATCAGAGTCTGTTTAGTTCACTAAGATGACAACTGGAAAACCTAGACGGTTTATAGAGAATGACAACTGACTCCTAAAAATGTAATCAAGCAGTAGCTCTAATCTTAGATGCTGTGCTGATATAATTTTTGCACTGGAACAAACTGTCAGAGCCTTTGGAACTTGGTATGTGACTGCTGATCTGGGGAACACATTTTTTCAATTTACATCAGAAAAGATCAAAATAGTTTGCATTCACATAGGAAAGAGAACAGTTCATATTCTCCAGGTTATCCCAGAGCTATGTTAATTCTGCTCTCTACTACAATATAGTCTATAGGGACCTTGATTGACTTGACATTCTGCAGACATCACTCTCCTGATGACATTGTGCTTGTTGGACCTGATGTACAGAAAAGGGCAGGTGCTTTGGATGTCCTTGTAAGATAAATGAATCAAAAAATCTTTGCTGTAAACCTGAGAAGGATTCAGGGATACAAATTGATGCATTTTTTAAAAGTTCAGTCATCTTTGTTATGTAAGAATGTCCTTTCGAAGGTAAAGACAAACACTGTGATGAACCTTTTTAGATTTTGGATACACCATTTTCCACACTTTAAAATACAACATGTATCACACTATTAGAAATATCATTTTTAATCATGTATTTTATGGCCTTAAAGGTTTGCAGTTTTGAGTGGTGCCCTTAGAAGAGAGGGATCTGTAACAGGTTGGGATTCTCCAACGAGCTGATTTGCACACTCAGACCATGTTGATCTCAGGATTCTAGAAATCTTTTATGACGTTCATGAAAAATTCATTGAGCAGCAGTAAACTACGTAGAACTAGAAGAGTATCTGCTGGGATACTAGTCCTAAACAGAGAGAGAAGCTAATCATGAAACATCAAATTACCACCTACAGGAACTATCCATCATGAAATAGATTTTTTAACCCAATCAAATCAAAAGTTCATAATATGGGGACTTGGTCCAGTGGTTAAGATTTTGGGCTTCTACTGCAGGGAGCTCAGGTTCAATCCCTGGTCAGGGTTCTGAGATCTGACATGCCATGCAGCATGGACAAAAAAATAAATATTTTTATTTAAATAGAAATTTAAAAAAAGTTCACAATATGATGGTGAAAGCTTATTCAGCATTTGCCTAAGCATTTCCAAGAGGTTTAATTATGTTATACAGATAGATGGTTCTAAATCCATGCCATTTACTTCTATTACACTAACACTTGTATTCAGCTCAAACCTACACCTTCATGGAGAATTTTTTTTTATGGCATGTTGGTAGAAGAAGAAACAACATCAAACCTAGTTCATAGATTCACCTTGTTATGATGCTGAGTTGAAGACTGACTGTTGCCTCACTACAGTCCAATTTAAGGTTGGATAAAAATGGCAGTGGAGTAATACATGTGGTTATCTCCTTAGTTTGGAGGGAATTGTGATCCTTTGGGAATTGGCTAATGGCTTAGGTGTATGTCAAAAGTCTAAAGGAAATATGATTAAATTATTGTAAAAAATGGGAGACCTGTTTTAGTTTTCTGTGGTTGCTCTATTAATATACACAAACTGTGACTTAAAACAACACAAATGTATCATTTACTGTTTTGGGAGTCAGATGAGATGGATATGACTGGTTTGAAATGTAAATATTAGCAGGGCTACCTTCCATTATAGAAGCTTAGGGGAGAACTGCTTTTTTTGCCTCTTCTACATACAGTGACTGTCTGCCTTCCTTGGCTTGTTTCTCCCTTCCATCTTCAAAACCAGCAATAGTCTTTCCCACATTGCTTCACTCTGATGCTCTCTGTTCTGTCTTCTTCCTCAATTTATATATGGACCTTGTGATTATATTGGGCCCACCCAGATAATCCAGGATAATCTCATCTCAAAGTCATCTGAAGAACAACTTAAATTCTCATTTGATGTATCAATACAATATAACCTAATGTATTCACAGGATTTAGGAATTAGAATTTGGACCTCTTTGGGGAAGCCATTATTCTACCTTCCATCTCTATGACTATTCCTATGTAACTGGGCACAAAGTGTTTAGATAATTGGAGACTCACATTAGTGTTCATCAGAAAATCTCCACTACAGAAGGTGTAGCTATATACAGAATGATTTGTTCTTTGCATATCTCCCAACTTATATCCTAAGCCACCTGGTGCTTAATAATAGGTTTAAGACCATATGCCTAGAGGGGAATCCAATTGACTTTTTATACTCCTCATTCTATTTTCATCACTTCTTTATAATAATTTGAAAAGGAGTACATCATTTATCATTCCATTATTTTTCTAAAATATAGTAATCAACATATTAGTTTTGAGAGTCAAAGAGAAATTGGCTTGAATCTTGATTACTATACTAGATAATTCTATGCCTTTTGATAATTTCCTTAATTTTTTTTATCATTAGCTTATCTGTAAAATGAAATAAACAATACTGAACTAGAGTTTTGCTATGACCAGCATGTTCCCTTGACACAATTCTGTTAGCTTTTGCCCTACTTCATTTTGTACTCCAAGGCCAAACTATCTGTAATTCTGTGTTTCTCTTGACTTCCTACTTTCACATTCCAGTCCCCTATGATAGAAAGGGCATCTTTTGTTTGGTGTTAGTTCTAGAAGGTATTGTAGGTATTCATAGAACTGGTCAACTTCAGCTTCTTCTACATCAGTGGTTGGGGCAGAGACTTGGATTGCTGTGATATGGAATGATTTGAATGATTTGCCTTGGAAACAAACAGATCATTCTATCCTTTTTTTTGAGATTGCACCCAAGCACTGCATTTCTAACTCTTCTGTTGATTATGATGGCTAATCCATTCCTTCTAAGGAATTCTTGCCCACAGTAGTAGATATAATGGTCATCTGAATTAAATTCTCCCATTCTTGTCCATTTTCATTAACTGATTCCTAAGATGTTGATGTTCAATCTTGCCATCTCCTGCCTGACCATATTCTATTTACCTTGATTCATGGACCTAATCTTCCAGGTTTCTATGCAATATTGTTCTTTACAGCATCCAATATTATTTTCATCACCAGACACATCCACAGCTAAGCATCATTTCCCCTTGGGCCCAGCTGCTTCATTCTTTCTGGAGCTACTAGTAATTGGCCTTTCTTTTCCCCAGTAGCATATTGGACAGCTTCCAAGCTGGGGGCTCATCTTACAAGGCCATATATTTTTGCCTTTTCATACTGTCAATGAGATTCTCCAGGCAAGTTTACTAGAGTGGGTTGCCATTTCCTTCTCCAGTGCACCATGCTTTTGCAGAACTCTTCACTAAGACCAGTTGATTGTGGGTGGCCCTACAAGGCATGATTCATAGCGTCATTTAATTATGCAAGTCCCTTCACCATTAACATGATTTGATCCATGAAGGGGTCATAGCAAAAACCCTTTCCTACACCCCAACAGATGACTCAAAATCAACGTCACCAGATGGTCACTACAGAAATCAGGTTGATTATGTTCTTTGCAGGAAAGATGGAGAAACTCTATGTAGTCAATAAAAACAAGAGCTGGAGCTGACTCTGGCTCAGATCGTGAGCTCCTTACTGCAAATTCAGATTTAAATTAAAGGAAACAGGGAAAACAATTGGATTATTCTCTCTGCTGCTGCTGCTAAGTCGCTTCAGTCGTGTCTGACTCTGTGCGACCCCATAGACGGCAGCCAACCAAGCTTCCCCGTCCCTGGGATTCTCCAGGCAAGAACGCTGGAGTGGGTTGCCATTTCCTTCTCCAATGCATGAAAGTGAAGAGTGAAAGGGAAGTCGCTCAGTCGTGTCTGACTCTTCGCGACCCCATGGACTGCAGCCCACCAGGCTCCTCGGCCCATGGGATTTTCCAGGCAAGAGTACTGGAGTGGGGTGGCATTGCCTTCTCCGATTATTCACTCAGATGACCATTATATCTACTACTGCGGGCAGGAATCCCTCAGAAGAAATGGAGTAGCCATCATGGTCAAAAAAAGAGTCTGAAATGCAGTACTTGGATGCAATCCAAAAACGACAGAATGATCTCTGTTCGTTTCCAAGGCAAACCATTCAATGTCACAGTAATAAAAGTCTATGCCCCAACCAGTAACGCTGAAGCAGCTGAAGTTGAATGGTTCTATGAAGACCTACAAGATGTTTTAGAACTAACACCCAAAAAAAGATGTCCATTTCATTATAGGGGACTGGAATGCAAAAGTAGGAAGTCAAGAAACACCTGGAGTAACAGGCAAATTTGACCTTGAAATATGGAATGAAGCAGGGCAAAGACTAATAGAGTTTTGCCAAGAAAATGCACTGGTCATAACAAACACCCTCTTCCAACAACACAAGAGAAGACTCTACACATGGACATCACCAGATGGTCAACACCGAAATCAGATTGATTATATTCTTTGCAGCCAAAGATGGAGAGGCTCTATACAGTCAGCAAAAAACTAGACCAAAAGCTGACTGAGGCTCAGACCATGAACTCCTTATTGCCAAATTCAGACCTAAATTGAAGAAAGTAGGGAAAACCACTAGACCATTCAGGTATGACCTAAATCAAATCCTTGATGATTATACAGTGGAAGTGAGAAATAGATTTTAGGGCCTAGATCTGATAGATAGAGTGCCTGATGAACTATGGAATGAGGTTCATGACATTGTAGAGGAGACAGGGATCAAGACCATCCCCATAGAAAAGAAATGCAAAAAAGCAAAATGGCTGTCTGGGGAGGCCTTACAAATAGCTGTGAAAAGAAGAGAAGCAAAAAGCACAGGAGACAAGGAAAGATATAAACATCTGAATGCAGAGTTCCAAAGAATAGCAAGAAAAGATAAGAAAGCCTTCTTCAGGGATCAATGCAAAGAAATAGAGGAAAAGAACTGAATGGGAAAGACTGGAGATCTCTTCAAGAAAATCAGAGATACCAAGGGAACATTTCATGCAAAGATGGGCTTGAAAAAGGACAGAAATGGTATGGACCTAACAGAAGCAGAAGATATTAGAGAGACGGCAAGAATACACAGAAGAACTGTACAAAAAAGATCTTCACAACCCAGATAATCACAATGGTGTGATCACTGACCTAGAGCCAGACATCCTGGAATATGAAGTCAGGTGGGCCTTAGAAAGCATCACTACGAACAAAGCTAGTGGAGGTGATGGAATTCCAGTTGAACTATTCCAAATCCTGAAAGATAATGCTGTGAAAGTGCTGCACTCAGTATGCCAGCAAATTTGGAAAACTCAGCAGTGGCCACACGACTGGAAAAGGTCAGTTTTCATTCCAATCCCAAAGAAAGGCAATGACAAAGAATGCTCAAACTACCACACAATTGCACTTATCTCACACGCTAGCAAAGTAATGCTCAAAATTCTCCAAGCCAGGCTTCAGCAATATGTGAACTGTGAACTTCCTGATGTTCAAGCTGGTTTTAGAAAAGGCAGAGGAACCAGAGATCAAATTGCCAACATCCGCTGGATCATGTAAAAAGCAAGAGAGTTCCAGAAAACATCTATTTCTGCTTTATTGACTATGTCAAAGCCTTTGACTGTGTGGATCACAATAAACTGTGCAAAATTCTGAAAGAGATGGGAATACCAGACCACCTGACCTGCCTCTTGAGAAATTTGTATGCAGGTCAGGAAGCAACAGTTAGAACTGGACATGGAACAACAGACTGGTTCCAAATAGGAAAAGGATGATGTCAAGGCTGTATATTGTCACCCTGCTTATTTAACTTATATGCAGAGTACATCATGAGAAACGCTGGACTGGAAGAAACACAAGCTGGAATGAAGATTGCTGGGAGAAATATCAATTACCTCAGATATGCAGATGACACCACCCTTATGGCAGAAAGTGAAGAGGAACTAAAAAGCCTCTTGATGAAAGTGAAAGTGGAGAGTGAAAAAGTTGGCTTAAAGCTCAACATTCAGAAAACGAAGATCATGGCATCCGGTCCCACCACTTCATGGGAAATAGATGGGGAAACAGTGCAAACAGTGTCAGACTTTATTTTTCTGGGCTCCAGAATCACTACAGATGATGACTGCAGCCATGAAATTAAAAGACGCTTACTCCTTGGAAGGAAAGTTATGACCAACCTAGATGGAGTATTCAAAAGCAGAGACGTTACTTTGCCAACAAAGTTCTGTCTAGTCAGGGCTATGGTTTTTTCCTGTGGTCATGTATGGATGTGAGAGTTGGACTGTGAAGAAGGCTGAGCACCGAAGAATTGGTGCTTTTGAAGTGTGGTGTTGGAGAAGAGTCTTGAGAGTCCCTTGGACTGCAAGGAGGTCCATCCAGTCCGTTCTGAAGGAGATCGGTCCTGGGTGTTGTTGGAAAGGAATGATGCTAAAGCTGAAACTCCAGTACTTTGGCCACCTCATGCGAAGAGTTGACTCATTGGAAAAGACTTTGATGCTGGGAGGGACTGGGGGTAGGAGGAGAAGGGGACGACAGAGGATGAGATGGCTGGATGGCATCACTGACTCAATGGACGTGAGTTTAAGTGAACTCCAGGAGTTGGTGATGGACAGGGAGGCCTGGTGTGCTGTGATTCATTGGGTCGCAAAGAGTTGGACATGACTGAGTAACTGATCTGATCTGATCTGATTCAGAGTGACCTAAATCAAGACACTTATGATTATACAGTGAAGGTAAAATTAGATGCAAAAGATTTGATCAGGTAGGCAGAGTGCCTGAAGAACTATGGATGGAGGTTCATTACATTGTACAGAAGGCAGTGACCAAAACCATATCAAAGGAAAAGAAATGTAAGAATGAAAAGTGGTTGTCTGAAGAGGCTTTACAAATAGCTGAGTAAATAAGAGAAGTGAAAGGTGAGATGAGATGGATAGGGAAAGGGAAATATACACCCAACTGAATGTAGAGTTCCAGAAAATATCAAGGAGAGATAAGAAGACCTTCTTAAGTGAAATATGCAAAGAAATAAAGTGGAAAAGACTAAAGATTTCTACAATAAACTTGGAGATATCACAGCAACATTTAATGCAAATATGGACACCATAAAAGACAGAGACGGTAAGGACCTAACAGAAGCCAAAGAGATTAAAAAGAGGTAGCAAGAATACACAGAAATATACAAAAAAGATTTAATGACCCGAATAATCACAATGATGTGGTCACTCACCTAGAGCCAGACATCCTGGAATGTGAAGTCAAGTGCGACTTAGGAAGCATTACTATGAACAAAACTATTGGAGTTGACGGAATTCCAGCTGAGCTATTTCAAATCCTAACAGATGATGCAGATAAAGTGTTGCTCTCAGTATGTCAGCAATTTTAGAAAAATAAGAAGAGGCCATAGGATTATAAAAGGTCAGTTTTCATTCTAATCCCAAAGAAAGACAATGACAAAAAATGTTCAAACTACCATATAATGCAATTGCACTCATTTCACAATCGAGCAAGTTTATCCTCAAAATCTTTCAAGCTAGTCTTCAGTAGTATGTTAACTAAAAACTTCCAGATGTACAAGCTGGGTTTCAAAGAGTCAGAGGAACCAGAGATCAAATTGCCAAATTTGATGGATCATAGAGAAAACAAGGAAGTTACAGAAAAACATCTTCTGTTTCATGGATTATGCTAAAGCATTTGACTATGTAGATCACAACAAAATGGAAAATTCTTCAAGAGATGGGAATATCAGACCACCTTACCTGTCTCCTGAGAAACCTGTATGCAGGTCAAGAGCAACAGTTAGAACCAGACATGGAACAACAGACTGGTTCCAAACTGGGAAAGAAGTATGTCAAGGCTGTATATTGTGACCCTACTTATTTAACTTATCTGCAGAATACATTATGCAAAATACCAGCTGGATGAAGCACAAGCTGGAATAAAGATTTCCAAGAGAAATATTAATAACCTCAAATATGCAGATGACACAACCCTAATGGCAGAAAGTGAAGAAGAACTAAAGAGCCTACTTATGAAGGTGAAAGAGAAGAGTGAAAAAGCTGGCTTGAAACTCAACATTAAAAGAATGAACATCATGGCATTCGGTCCCATCACTTCATGGCAAATAGAAATGGATAAAAATGGAAGCAGTAATAGATTTTATTTTCTTGGATTCCAAAATCACTGCAGATGGTGACTGCAGCCATGAAATTAAAAGATGCCTACTCCTTGGAAGGAAAGTTATGACAAAACTAGACAGCATATTGAAAAGCAGAGACATCATTTTGCCAACAAAAGTCCATACAGTCAAAGCTATGGTTTTTCCAGCAGTCATGTAAGGATGTGAGAGTCGGACCATAAAGAAAGCTGAGCAAAAAAGAACTGATGCTTTTGAACTGTGGTGTTGGAGAAGACTCTTGAGAGTCCCTTGGACAGCAAGGATATCAAATCAGTCAATCATAGAGGAAATCAACTCTGAATATTCATTGAAAGGACTGATATTAAAGCTGAAGCTCCAGTATTTTGGCCACCTAATGTGAGTAATCAACTCGTTGGAAAAGTCTCTGATGCTGGGAAAGACTGAGGGCAGGAGAAGAAGGGGGCAGCAGAGGATAAGATGATAAGATAACATCACCGACTCAATAGACATGAATTTGAGCAAACTCCAGGAGATAATAGAGGATAGAAGAGCCTGGTATGCTGCAGTTCATGGGGTTGCAGAGTTGGACAGGACTTAGTGACTCAACAACAACAAAAATAACTAGAAATTAGAATTTAGTTAGGAAGTTTAAAGAGTAAATATGTGGAAAATTGAAAAAAGTGCCAGACAATAAAAATTTCTCATTAAATGATAGCTATGGTTTTTATTTTGAGAAAGAAATGGCAACCCTTCTTGCCTGAGGACCTTGTGGACAGAGGAGCCTGTCAGGCTGCAGCCCATGGGGTCACAGAGAGTTGAACACAACTTGTAAACTATACAACAACATGGTTATTATTGGTACTAGTATTAGCTAATTTTTATCATTTCTCTTAAAAAAAATAAAAATATCTAGAAGGATCATCTTCACGTGCTTTTTATGCTTTTTAAATGTCATGTTTAAAACACATTATTATAATTAGCAAAAAATTACTAAAACCACTACGTAATCAAAATTTTCTACTTTAATTTCTGTTTAGGGAGTTTCACAGTATTCATGGTTATTGAGTTACAGGCTGCCATGGGAAAAAAATGCACTGACAGTATGTAATTGGTATATAAATAATTATAATGGCTCTGGGTCAACTCACATGGAGTACTGAGGTCAGGATTATAGATGATACAGGCCAAGATTGAGGTTATTAGGACAATAACAAATAGATTTGGGTGAAAATAGCACACACAAAAAACTGATGTAGTCTATAAAATGTGACCACAGGGAAGTGTTGAAAGGGTACAGTTTTTAACAATACAAATGGAATGTGATTGTAGAGACAATGAACTGCCCTAATCATTATATATTATGACATTTAACCCAAGCATAAGACCTTTATTGTATTTAATGATGCAGTTACTAGGTGTAATACTTAGTGATTTGAATATCAAGCAAGAAATGCTATTTAAATGACTTGAGAGACTATAACTGTGTGAATGGGTTTTGTTAATAAGCTTTGCACTTCAACTCTGCCCTTGTAGGGCAAATCTACCAAATTTGATGTGCCAAATTAAAGAATGAAGGTTTGGAGTGAAAGTCAAATTCAAGAACCATCAGAGTTAAACAAGAAAAATGAAGGGAGCAGAGCTGAATACCTAAATCACTGAATTCCATCACACAACTTGTTGCTCATTTAAGACTGCTTTACACTTGCTCCTTAGAAGAAAAGCTATGACCAACCTTCAGTTCAGTTCAGTCGCTCAGTCATGTCTGACTCTGCAAATCCATGGATTGCAGCACACCAGGCTTCCCTGTCCATTACAACTCACAGATATTACTCAAACTCATGTCCATTGAGTTGGTGACCCCATCCAACAATCTTGTCCTCTGTCATCTCCTTTTTCTGCCTTCCATCTTTCCCAGCATCAGGGTCTTTGCCAATGAGTCAGTTCTTCACATCAGGTGGCCAAAGTATTGGAGTTTATCTTCAGCATCAGTCCTTCCAATGAATATTCAGGACTGATTTCCTTTAGGATTGACAGGTTGGATCTCCTTGCAGTCCAAGGAACTCTTAAGAGTCTTCTCCAACACAACAGTTCTAAAGCATCAATTCTTCAGCACTCAGCTTTATTTATAGTCCAACTCTCTTGGACTATATGTTTTTCTGTAACTCTTGCTTTTTTGATGATCCAACAGATGCTGTCAATTTGATTTCTGGTTCCTCTACCTTTTCTAAATCCAGCTTGAACATCTGGAAGTTCACAGTTCCCATACTGTTGAAGCCTGGCTTGGAGAATTTTGAGCATTAGTTGGCTAGCATGTGAGATGAATGCAATTGTGCAGTAGTCTGAACATTTTTTGGCATTGCCTTAAAGATTGAAATGAAAACTGAACATTTTTCAGTCCTGTGGCCACTGCTGAGTTTTCCAAATTTGCTTTCACATTCAGTGCAGCATTTTCAAAGCATAATCTTTTAGGATTTGAGATAGCTTAACTGGAATTCCATCACCTCCACTAGTTCGTAGTGATAACTCATAAGGCCCACTTGACTTTGCATTCAAGGAAGTCTAGCTCTAGGTGAGTGATCACACCACCGTGGTTATCTGGGTCATTCAGATATTTTTTGTATAGTTCTTCTGTGTATTCTTACCACCTCTTCTTAATATCTTCTGTTTCTCTTAGGTACATACCACCCATGTCCTTTTTGTGCCCATGTTTGCATGAAATATTCCTTTGGTATCTCTAATTTTCTTGAAGAGACCTCTATTCTTTCCCATTCCACTATTTTCCTCTATTTCTTTGCATTGATCACTGAGGAAGGCTTTCTTGTCTCTCCTTGCTGTTCTTTGGAACTCTGCATCAAATGGGTATATCTTTTCTTTTCTCCTTTGCCTTTAGGTTCTCTTCTTTCCTCAGCTACTTGTAAGGCCTCCTCAGATAATCATTTTCCTTTTTGCATTTATTTTTCTTGGAGATAGTCTTGATCAGTGCTTCTTGTACAATGTCAGTAACCTCTGCCCATAGTTCTTCAGGCACTCTGCCTATCATATTGAATCCCTTGAATTTATTTGTCACTTCCACTGTATAATCATAATCATTTTAGGATTCAGTGAAATAAGAGTGAACATCGACATTCTAGGAATCAGCGAACTAAAATGGACTGGAATGGGTGAATTTAACTCAGATGACCATTATATCTACTACTGTGGGCAAGGACCCCTTAGAAGAAATGGAGTAGCCATCATAGTCAGCAAAAGATTCCAAAATGCAGTACTGGGATGCAATCTCAGAAATGAAAGAATGATCTCTGTTCGTTTTCAAGACAAACCATTCAATATCACAGTAATCCAAATCTATGCCCCAAACAGGAATGCTGAAGAAGCTGAAGTTGAATGGTTCTATGAAGACCTACAAGACCTTCTAGAACTAACACCCCCCAAAAATGTCCTTTTCATTATAGGGAACTTGGATGCAAAAGTAGGAAGCCAAGAGATACCTGGAGTAAAAGGCAAATTTGGCCTTGCAGTACAATATGAAGTAAGCCAAAGGCAAAAGAGTTTTGCCAAGGGATTGCACTGGTTGTGGCAAACAGACTGTTCAAACAACACAAGGGAAGACTACACATGGACATCACAAGATGGTCAATAGTGAAATCAGATTGATTATATTCTTTGTAGCCAAAGATGGAGAAGCTCTATGCTGTCAGCAGAAACAAGACTGGGAGCTGACTGTGGCTCAAATCATGAACTCTTTTTTGCCAAATTCAGACTTAAATAGAAGAAAGTAGGGAAAATCACTAGACCATTCAGGTATGAGCTAAATCAAATGACCAATCTATATAGCATATTAAAAAGCGGGGACATGACTTTGTCAACAAAGTCCTGAGAGTCAAAGATATGGTTGTTACAATAGTCATGTATGGATCTGATAGTTGGACTATACACAAAACTGAATGCTGAAGAATTGATGCTTTTGAACTGTGATGTTGGAGAAGACTCTTGAGAGTCCTTTGAACTGCAAGGAGATCCAACCAGTCCATCTTAAAGGAAATCATGCCTGAACATTCATTGGAAGTACTGATGCTGAAGCTGAAACTCCAATACTTTTGCCACCTAATGCGAAGAACTGCTCATTGGCAAAGACCCTGATGCTGGGAAAGATGGAAGGCAGAAGGAGGAAAAGGGGATGACAGGGGAACAGATAGTTGGATGACATCACCAACTTGATGGACATGAGTCTGAGCAAGCTCCAAGAATTGGTGATGGACAGAGAGTCCTGGCTTGCTTCAGTCCATGGGGTCACGAAGGGTTGACCATGACTGAGTAACTGAACTAAACTGAACTGAACTTGCAAGGTCTAGGACCGTGCCTTTACATATAATTACAGTCATTTTAGAAAGGGTATCTTCAGTCTCAGACTAATGATCATTCTATCTCAAATGAAATATATATGACATGGATCCAAACAAATATGCTACTGCTAAGTCACTTCAGTCATGTCCGACTCTGTACAACCTCATAGATGGCAGCCCACCAGGCTCTCCTGACCTTGGGATTCTCCAGACAAGAACACTGGAGTGGGTTGCCATTTCCTTCTCCATCACACAAATATAGGTGTGTGTTAGAAACGACATTGAACTGCCTTCATTATAAGCAGGTATCTTATTGTTTAAAATAGTTTTATTTTCAAGACAGCTCTTATGATGAGTTAGAGATATCAATTTCTTGCCTCAACAGCATCCTTGGCTAGGGCTATCACAGGTGGGAAACCACACATATAAATCTGAAGAGGCCCAAATATATAACTGTAATCAATACCTCTGCATTCAGATGCTTATATTTTTCCTTTTCTCCTTTGCTTTTCGCTTCTTTTCTTTTCACAGCTATTTGTAAGGCCTCTTCAGACAGTCATTTTGCTTTTTTGCGTTTCTTTTCCATGGGGATGGTCTTGATCCCTATCTCCTGTACAGTGTCACAAACCTCCGTCCATAGTTCAGCAGGCACTCTATCAGGTATAGTCCCTTAAATCTATTTCTCACCTCCACTGTATAATCATAAGGAATTTGATTTAGGTCATACCTGAATGGTCTAGTGGGTTTCCCCACTTTCTTCAATTTAAGTCTGAATTTGGCAATAAGGAGTTCATGATCTGAGTCACAGTCAGCTCCTGGTCTTGTTTTTGCTGACTATATAGAGCTTCTCAATCTTTGGTTGCAAAGAATATAATCAATCTGATTTCGGTGTTGACCATCTGGTGATGTCCTTGTGTAGAGTCTTCTTTTGTGTTGTTGGAAGAGGGTGTTGCTATGATGAGTGCGTTCTCTTGGCAAAACTCTATTAGCTTTTGCCCTGCTTCATTCCGTATTCCAAGGCCAAATTTACCTATTACTCCAGGTGTTTCTTGACTTCCTACGTTTGCATTCCAATCCCCTATAATGAAAAGGATATCTTTTTTGGGTGTTCATTCTAAAAGGTCTTGTACGTCATCATAGATCCACTGAACTTCAGCTTCTTCAGTATTACTGGTTGGGGCATAGACTTGGATTACTGTGATATTGAATGGTTTGCCTTGGAAATGAACAGAGATCATTCTGTCATTTTTGAGATTGCCTCCAAGTACTGCATTTCGGACTCCTTTGTTGATCATGATGGCTACTCCATTTCTTCTGAGGGATTCCTGCCCACAGTAATAGATATAATGGTCATCTGAGTTAAATTCACACATTCCAGTCCATTTTAGTTCGCTGATTCCTAGAATGTCGATGTTCACTCTTGCCATCTCCTGTTTGACTACTTCCAATTTGCCTTGATTCATGGACCTAACTTTCCAGGTTCCTATGCAATATCGCTCTTTACAGCATCTAACCCTGCTTCCATCACCAGTCCCTTCCATAACTGGGTGTTGTTTTTGCTTTGGCTCCATCCCTTCATTCTTTCTGGAGTTATTTCTCCACTGATATCCAGTAGCATATTGGGCACCTACCGACCTGGGGAGTTTCTCTTTCAGTATCCTATCATTTTGCCTTTTCATACTGTTCATGGGGTTCTCAAGGCAAGAATACTGAAGTAGATAATGGCATGTGGTCCCATCACTTCATGGGAAATAGATGGGGAAACAGTGGAAATAGTGTCAGACTTTATCTTTGGGGGCTCCAAAATCACTGCAGATGGTGACTGCAGCCATGAAAATAAAAGATGCTTACTCCTTGGAAGGAAACTTATGACCAACCCAGATAGCATATGGAAAAACAGAGACATTACTTTGCCAACAAAGGTCCGTCTAGTCAAGGCTATGGTTTTTCCAGTAGTCATGTATGGATGTGAGAGTTGGACTGTGAAGAAGGCTGAGCGCTGAAGAATTGATGCTTTTGAATTGTGAAGTTGGAGAAGACTCTTGAGAGTCCCTTGGACAGCAAGGACATCCAACCAGCCCATCCCAAAAGAGATCAGTCCTGGGTGTTCTTTGGAAGGACTGATGCTAACACTGAAACTCCAATACTTTGGCCACCTGATGAGAAGAGTTGACTCATTGGAAAAGACCCTGGTGCTGGGAGGGATTGGGGGCAGGAGGAGAAGGGGACGACAGAGGATGAGATGGCTGGATGGCAGCAACAACTCGATGGACATGAGTTTGGGTAAACTCCAGGAGTTGGTGATGGACAGCGAGGCCTGGTGTGCTGCAATTCATGAGGTTGCAAAGAGTTGTACACGACTGAGTGACTGAACTGAACTGAATCAATACCTTTCTAATTGTGCCAAGAGATTGACTAACTTGTTTTCCAAAATTAGTTGACTTGATGAAGAGCCATTCTGCTATGATTCTGTGTAGCCAAACTGAATTGAATTCGCTCAGTTGTGTCTGACTCTTTGTGACCCCATGAACAGTAGCCTACCAGGCTCCTCTGTCTGTGGGATTTTCCAGGCAAGAATACTGGAATGGGTTGCCATTTCCTTCTCCAGGAGATCTTCTCAACCCAGGGATAGAACCTGGGTCTCCTGCATTGTAGGCAGATTCTTTACAGTCTGAACCAGCAGGGAAGTCTTTATGGCCAAGTCAAACCTTAATCTGTGTATTGAGTTTTCATAAAAGAGAATTAAGAATCAAAATGAATTTTTTTAATTTACAGATTTTAAGTGGTGTACAGTTTATAAACTAGCAAATCTACAAATTTTCTAACACAGTCTGATTGAACATTATGACTTCTGAACCATTGAAACATGTAAAATATCATGTATGAAACGAGTTGCCAGTCCAGGTTCAATGCACGATACTGGATGCTTGGGGCTGGTGCACTGGGACGACCCAGAGGGATGGTATGGTGAGGGAGGAGGGAGGAGGGTTCAGGATGGGGAACACATGTATACCTGTGGCGGGTTCATTTTGATATTTGGCAAAACTAATACAATTATCTAAAGTTTAAAAGTAAAATAAAATGAAAAAAAATGAAATCATGTCACACACACACACACACACAAAAAGCACAGTCAAATCAAAATGACATATAAACATCATACAGGGCATTTTTTTCATATTTTGTCACATTTTTTGGAAAATTTGTTCAATAAACTTTTATTAACAACTGTTATTGATGAGATTCTAGAACACTGAGATTAATGGAATAAATACTGGATGGAAAAAGGTAAATGAGATATTTTATGATTCTTGGGTGCCCTTATTTTACCTCCAATCTAGAGTAGGCTTTTGGAAAATAATTTTATGACTAACTGTGTTGTGGACAATAGAATTAGGGTCAACATGTTAAAAGAAAGGAGGGATTGACCCTACTTTAGTGTTGAAGGATAAAGAATCAAGAATGGAATGAAGAATGTACTCTTTAGAAAACAAGGTAGGATAGAGCTTTGAAATTAACATTGTATTCCAGAAATGGTCATTCTTTGAAGGTGATAATAGCTTAGAATATGTGAGTCTATGTATGGATGAATTGGGAGAGGGGAGGTTGGATAAAATTAATAAAATATGAAATAACTGTCTCATAAAGTATGAAGAGTACAGGGAATGAAGTATTTTTGCCTAAGGCATGGAGATTGAAAAATCTGTCCCAAAATTCTGACTTTTAAGATTCTTCTTGAAAATAATAATTTTTATGGGTGTAAGAAATAGAATTTTAACTTCCATATAACAGTATGGAGCTATCCAGAGAGAATTTGCATAAATTAATTATAAAATCATTCTATCAAAACAATTAATTTGTTATGTCTCATTTTAAAAAGTCTTCGATATAAGAAAAAAATCCCCACTCTACTATTCCTGACCTAGACTTTCACATTCACTTCTGCTGAAGTTAATCTTCATTCATTCTCACGTGACTGACTCCTACTCTACCTTCATGCTTTGGTATATTATCATTTATTTATGCAGACTCTCTTATCTACTTATCCTCTATCACTGATCATTTTGCTTTCTTCATAATACTTAACAGTTAATAATTATTCTCATATTTTAATCTTCAGACATATTGCTTCTTTAGTCAAGATTATCAGGGCTACAATTTCAAGGAAACAATCCAAAAAAAATAAAACTACAATTAATCTATCACTTCTCATTTAAACTCTATGGTATCTTCTAGACCAAGGATACTTCAGATTCAAAAGTCTCTAATTTGTTTTTCCTTATTTCCCTAATACAATACCTTGCATATAGTAGTTTTTCAGAAATATTGGCTGAATAAAAAACTTCTATTTGTTTTAGGGTTCCCTCTGCTCCATTGATCTGCTATAGGTCTACAAATGAAAGAGTCTGGATTTGGTTTTGATCAATCTGGATCATCTATGACCTAGTCTTTGTGAAAATTCTTTCTTTCCATTAAGTTTAAGATGGGATACTTTTAGTGTCCTTTGGTTTTATTATAGCAAGTAAAGCAATTGATTGCTTTGTGACAGTAATATCACAGTGGGTTTCTGCTTGTTGATTTGCTTTTAATGAAAGAATCTTATCTAAGAAGAGTTAAAGTAGATGGCACATCAAGAAAAGTTGCATATTTTTATAATGAAATTTGGAATGATAAAGTTGAAGTAAATGCTTCAAGGTTTTATAAATAAATTTGAAGCAGTAAATTAGTAAGTAGCAGTTGGATAACATGTTCTAATATCATGAAGCTATTGTGAACAAACCAGGGCTAAATAAAATGTGTATTTGGAGAGATGAACTGAAATTGTCTTGTGAGTACATAAAGTCATGCATACCTAATGAGTCTGGAGAATATTTACATTGGAAGGTGATCTCCATGATTATTTATTCTAAATTCATTATTTTTCCATTAAGGACATGAAGATTCAGGGAGGATAAGCTATTTGCCCAAGTCAAAAACCTATTTAAAGGCCATTGCTATGGTATGAATTTAGGTAACTAATTTCCAAGTTTAAAAAAAATATCATGATATGCAAAAAATAGAAAAATTTTTTGAGATTTTTTTCTGCAAAAAAGAGCTAATAATATTTAACATGTACCCCACATGCAAAAAACAAAACCAAACAAGAACAAAATAACCCTCCCAAAACACAACCATCTGCTTAGAATTTTGTAGATAGCTCCTTTCTTAGACACAAAAATTTTTAAAGGCTGTGGAAGAGACCCTTTAACCCCAAAACATATATAAATTTAATGTCCAAGTAAAATATTAAAACCCTTAAGGACCACTTTGAAGAAGAATAGAAAGCTAACCTTGAGTCTCAGAAAAGAGAAAAAAAATACTCAACGTACTCAGTTACATGAACAGCTATTTTTCAAGGTGGATCAGCTCGATAAAAATTATGACCTTTTTCTGTACCTTATTTTATTTTCTAGACCTAAAAATATTGCCAGTGCCTGAGGCATAAGTCAGAGTGAACTTCCATTATCACTCCAGAGACTTGGCACTTTCCTCATTAGGCTCCGTAGTATCTGACTGAGTGACCTTGTTTGGTGAGAAGACACAGATGGAGTCTGTCAGTAAATCTTGTTAATGTAACAAGTATTCCTACTGTTAGATGAGTGTTGCACCTGATACTGGCATTTCTTCCCTTAGTAAACAACCCCTATTCCCTTTCCAGCATGGGTCTCTTCCCTCATGCCATCAGGTTTTTCAGCATCAGCTTGTTCTAAGGATTATCTAAAAGAATGTGTCTCGCTGTGAAGGGGAGATGCTCTCTCTTTCCTAGAAACAAACTCCTGCTGGCTTTTGAAAAATGTAAAGATTATGTTAAATGTATCAAACAAACCCAAACCAAGTGTACTCTCTTCATGCTAGAAAGCCCTTTGGATGAAAAAATAAGATTTATTATCAGTTAAATCACTGCTCTAATTTGTCATTTCTCCTTGTTATCTTGTTTTGCAATATAAAAGATACAACTTGAAGAACATAAATATTCTCAACATTGGGAAAGAAAGGCTGGGCTATACTTTGGTGCATATGATTATAATGGAGTAGTATAGTGACGTGCTTGTGCTAAGTCACTTCAGTCATGTCCAACTCTATGCAATCCTATGGACTGCAGCCTTCCAGATTCCTCTGTCCATGGGATTCTCCAGGCAAGAATATTGGCATGGGTTGCCATGTTCTCCTCCAGGGGATATTCACAGCACAGGGATCAAACCTGCATCTCTTAGTTTACCTGCATTGGCAGATGGGTTCTTTACCACTAATCCACCTGAGAAGCCCAGTATAGTGGCAGGCTGCAATCTAAATCTTAGAAAAGGTATTTATTCCCTAACAATTTTCATATCCTTATATTAATCAACATATGAAATAGGTTAGTGAATACTAAGAACTATAATTGTCTCAGTCCATTTGAGGTACTATGACAAAACAACAGAAACTGGGCAGCTTATAAACAATGAAAATTAATTTCTTACATTTTTGGGTACTGGAAGTTCGAGATTTGGGTGCCAGAATGGTCAGGGGAGGGATGTCTTCTGGTTTGCCAGCTGCTCTTTGTATGTGATGGAAGGGGCTGGGGACATCTCTGGGGACTATAAGGTTGTATTCCTTTCAAGAGAGTTCTACTCTCATGACTTAAAAACCCCTTAAATCCCTCACCTACTAATACTATCATCTTGAAGGGTAAGGATTGCAATATATGCATTTTGGGAGGACACTAAGCCCTGAAGATTTGATGCTTTTGATCTGTGGTACTGGAGAAGACTCTTGAGAATCCTTTGGATAGCAAAGAGATCAGACCAGCCAATCCTAAAGGAAATCAACCTTGAATATTCTTTTGAAGGATTCATGCTGAAGTTGAAGCTCCAGTACTCTGGCCACCTGATGTGCAGTGTCAACTCATTGCAAGTGACCCTGATGCTAGGAAAGATTGAAGGCAGGAGGAGAAGGGGGTGATAGAAGAAGAGATCATTGGATGGCATCATCGACTCAGTGGACATGAGTTTGAGCAAATTCTAGGAGACAGTAAGGTAGTTTGAGCAAATTCTGGGTGACAGTAAGGTACAAGGAAGCCTGGTGTGCTGCTATCCATGGGATCACAAACAGTTGGACATGACTGAGTGACTGAACAACAACAACAACAACCCTTCAGGTCTAGTGAAGGATCAAATGAGGTGGCTTAAAATAAATTATTTACAAAATATAAAACTCTATACTTAAACAGTTGACAATGGAATAACACAGGTTTGAACTGTCCTGGTTCATTTATATCCAGATATTTTTCAAGAGTAAATACTACATTACTGCATGGCCCATTGTTGGTTAAATCTGCAGATGCAGAGGAACCAAGGATCAACTTGAACAACCAAAAAGAAAAAAATTCTGTTTCCATAACTTTTCAGTTGCCTGATCTCCTGTAGTGAAGAAAAAGTACTGCACTAAAATAACACTGAGGGCCTTTAGGGACTCTGCATATAACAGGATTTGGTGGGGAGAATAAGGTTTGTTTTGTTGATTTATTTGTTTGTTCATTTTTAGTACATACAGTAACCCAAATACTGAGGTCAAAGGAAGAGTTATACAGCTGGAAGATTAAAATGTTCTTGACTATATTCTAGTAAAGAGATCCAAAATGAATTAAAGATTTTGATGGACTATGAAAAGTTATAGTAATCAGATGGTGATAGACTGGAGGGAGGTCTTAATAAGGTTTCCAGTAAGTTTACACTTATGGTGAATTTTCAAAGTTGAAGGGAATTAAAGATATATAGAGGAAATGCATGCCAGGCAATGAAATGATACCTCCAGAAGCACTGCACTGAGCTTTGAAAAATTGAAAACATATTAAAAAAGAAAGCTAGAGGCTAAAAAGGTCACCAAAGATGTAGGCCTGGTCCAGATAATTCACAATTATATTCTAAATCAAGAAGTATGCACTTTACAGGAAAGCTGGAAAACCAGAGGATTATACAGGAGGAGAATGATGTGATTTAATTCTAGTAAAATCTCTGTTCTGGAAATAGCATAATTATAATTTTTGTGAATTAAAAAAAATGAATGTTTAGAGAAACTAACTCCACCATTCAAGGTCAAAAGCTGTTCTAAACTATACATCCAGTGTAATTCAGTAGATCTGTAATGTTGAGCTACCTGTAGAAAAAGGCATATGTTAATTAAAGATAGATAATTATGCAGAGAAATACATAATGATGTCATAAAAAAGAAGTGGCATACAAGGAGGGAGACACCCAGAGAAGCAATCACAACAGATGAAAATGTAAACATACATCCATACATACACTCCCCCACCCCAAACACACACACCTCTAGTCTCTAGAAATTGTCTTAAGATCATGCAATAAACGGAGAAATATTTATCCCAGGAAAGATGCAGGAAAAACATTTGACAAAACACCTTTCATGATGAAACACTAAAACAAACAAACAAACTAGGAATATAAATAAACTTCATCCTGATAAGGAGCATATATTAAAAACAAATAGCTAACACTAGACCTAACAGAAGCAGAAGATATTAAGAAGAGGTGGCCAGTCCAGGTTCAATGCACGATACTGGATGCTTGGGGCTGGTGCACTGGGACGACCCAGAGGGATGGAATGGGGAGGGAGGAGGGAGGAGGGTTCAGGATGGGGAACACATCATGTATACCTGTGGCGGATTCATTTTGATATTTGGCAAAACTAATACAGTTATGTAAAGTTTAAAAATAAAATAAAATTAAAAAAAAAAAGAATGAAAAAAAAAAAAAGAAGAGGTGGCAAGAATACACAGAACAACTGTACAAAAAAGATCTTCATGACCCACATAATCACGATGGTGTGATCACTGACCTAGAGCCAGACATCCTGGAACGTGAAGTCAAGTGGGCCTTAGAAAGCATCACTATGAACAAAGCTAGTGGAGGTGATGGAATTCCAGTTGAGCTATTTCAAATACTGGAAGATGATGCTGTGAAAGTGCTACACTCAATATGCCAGGAAATGTGGAAAACTCAGCAGTGGCCACAGGACTGGAAAAGGTCAGTTTTCATTCCAATCCCAAAGAAAGGCGATGCCAAAGAATGCTCAATGCTAAGTCACTTCAGTCGTGCCTGACTCTGTGCGATCCCATAGATGGCAGCCCACCAGGCTCTCCCATCCCTGGGATTCTCCAAGCAAGAACACTGGAGTGGGTTGCCATTTCCTTCTCCAAAACTACTGCACAATTGCACTCATCTCACACGCTAGTAAAGTAATGCTCAAAATTCTCCAAGCCAGATTTCAGCAATATATGAACCGTGAACTTCCTAATGTTCAAGATGGTTTTCAAAAAGGCAGAGGAACCAGAGATCAAACTGTCAACATCTGCTGGATCATGGAAAAAGCAAGAGAGTTCCAGAAAAACATCTATTTCTACTTTATTGATTATACCAAAGGCTTTGACTGTGTGGATCACAATAAACTGTGGAAAATTCTGAAAGAGATGGGAATACCAGACCACCTGATCTGCCTCTTGAGAAGTTTGTATGCAGGTCAGGAAGCAACAGTTAGAACTGGACATGGAACAACAGACTGGTTCCAGATAGGAAAGGAGTACGTCAAGGCTGCATATTGTCACCCTGCTTATTTAACTTATATGCAGAGTACATCATGAGAAATGCTGGGCTGGAATAAGCACAAGCTAGAATCAAGATTGCCATGAGAAATATCAATAACCTCAGATATGCAGATGACACCACCCTTATGGCAGAAAGTGAAGAGGAACTCAAAAGCCTCTTGATGAAAGTGAAAGAGCAGCGTGAAAAAGTTGGCTTAAAGCTCAACATTCAGAAAACTCAGACCATGGCATCCGGTCCCATCACTTCATGGGAAATAGATGGGGAAACAGTGGAAATAGTGTCAGACTTTATTTTTGGGGGCTCCAAAATCACTGCAGATGGTGATTGCAGCCATGAAATTAAAAGATGCTTACTCCTTGGAAGGAAACTTATGACCAACCCAGATAGCATATGGAAAAACAGAGACATTACTTTGCCAACAAAGGTCCGTCTAGTCAAGGCTATGGTTTTTCTAGTAGTCATGTATGGATGTGAGAGTTGGATTGTGAAGAAAGCTGAGCGCCGAAGAATTGATGCTTTTGAACTGTGGTGTTGGAGAAGACTCTTGAGAGTCCCTTGGACTGCAAGGAGATCCAACCAGTCCATTCTGAAGGAGATCAGCCCTGGGTGTTCTTTGCAAGGAATAATGCTAAAACTGAAACTCCAGTACTTTGGCCACCTCATGCGAAGAGTTGACTCATTGGAAAAGACTCTGATGCTGGGAGGGATTGGGGGCAGGAGGAGAAGGGGATGACAGAGGATGAGATGGCTGGATGGCAGCACCAACTCGATGGACGTGAATCTGAGTGAACTCCGGGAGTTGGTGATGGACAGGGAGGCCTGGTGTGCTGCAATTTATGGGATCACAAAGAGTGGGACACGACTGAGCGACTGAATTGAGCTGAACTGAAACTGAACATTGTACTTAGCAGTGAAAGGCTGCTTTTCCCCTATGGTTAGTAACAAGACCTTTTCTTGTCATTTATGCTTTATGTTGTACTGAAAACTCCAGCAAGGTAATTAGGCAATGAAAAGAAATAAAAATTCATCCACATTGTAAATGAAGAAATAATTTGTTTGTAGATGAAATATTCTTATACATAGAAAAGCTTAAAGAAATCCTCAGAGTCAATTAACTCAATAAATTTGCATGATAAAAGGTCAAAATAAAAAATATAATAAATTATAATACAATTTCAAAAATGAATAAAATAATTGACAGTAAATTTCACAACAGAAATATATATTTTGTGCTCTGAATATTAAAAAACAATATTGAAAGAAAATAAAAGGTCAAATAGATTGAATAATCTCTTATCCATGGATAGGACAACTAAGTGTTGTTATGAGGGCAATAATTCCCCAATGCTGTATATATTCAAGACAATTTCTATCAAAGAAATTGATAAACTGATCTAAAATTTATGTGGAAATGCCAGCTAGTGAGATTTTCTGAAAACAATCTTGAAAAGAATAAAGTTGAACAACTCACTTTTTCCAATCTCAAGATACTGTGCTTCTAGCATAAGTATAGATGTATACTCAATCCTATGGAATATTTAATTAACATATTTATTAAACCATTTAATTAAAAGACACTTATAACTTAATATATTTTTAAAATGTAACTATTAAGCTATGAGATAGGCCCTGTGTTAAGAGCACTAAATCCTAGAGATTAAAATACAGGATGGAAAGAACAAAACATTTAGAGAGCATTTATCAACCTTAAAATATTTTTGAAAATTTTATCCACTATATGTAAACATATATTCACATTCAACATGATTTTAGCTCTTTAGTTTTATAAATGAATTTATATTTGAGAAATTGTGTGTGCCATAACATCCCCCCAGGACCATGAGTGAATTGCAAATTTTTATCAAAATAATCTTCTGGATGGCAGGTCAATAGCAGCTTGTCCTTCCTTTCTTATTGCCATCCAGACAGTGATGACACTGGACTTTCTTACAAAAATATTTTGAAACTGGAAAAGAGTTAGGTTTTGAGTTGAGCTTTATGAAGTTCTCTCAACCAGAACATTAAGTTCTTCTGGGAGCTGGAAATTGAGAAGTTGATTTTAAGTAAGTGAAACTCAGCTTGACATGGAAATAAAAAGACAAGTGAATTCATGTTTGAAATACTTCAGACAAGGAAAATTTCCAGTCAATATATTTTCCTTAAACTTGTTTCTTTACTATAAAAAATAATATTTTTTATTCCTAAATCATATTTAATGTGTGAATTTTTTTGTGATAAGCAACACGCAAGAGATTATGTATACTGTTCCTTCAATAAAAGGAAAACACAAAATCAGATTTCTACTCTGTAGCAGTTACTCTGGGAGAAACCATTGCAGGTTATAAATGATAATATTTTAAATTCCTTTCTAGTTTTAGTAGAAATTTTAGTTTTTCTCTTCAGTGTTGCTCAATGTACCCAGAAGCACAATCGTCCCCGCCCCTGCCTGCTGTGGTACTGGCCCAGGTGTGGCATGAAACTGCAGGATGAAGGTGGGCAGGGATTTCAGTGGAGCATGCTTCCTGACACTAGCAGGTTAGAGGAAGAGTTCCACAATGGTGCCCAACACTGCTAGCGTTAGCAGGATAGAATGAGACTGTAAAAGTGGAACCCTCCAGTGTCCCCATCCTTGGGGAGAGTCCCATCATATTCCTGTCTCTCTGGCATACACTTTAAGATTAGTAAGTGGTCTAGTTCGTGTATAGTCTGAGCCAAGCTGGTGTCTTTCAAACTGGTGTTTTTGAAACACCAATATGAGTGAGTCTGGGCATGAGACTTTAAGAGAGTTCCTTATTCCTTTTACTTCTATGGTTTTTCAAGATGTAATCCCTACTGCTTTTCAAAGTCAGGCATTTGGGAACCTTGTGTCTCCTGAATAGGATGTAATGGTTGGGATGCCTAATGTGGAGCACAAGCCTCTTGATGCTTAAGAAAAAATCTGTATTCTTGAGTCCCCTCCCTATTGTGGATCACCATACATGTGGAATAGACTATTAGGGGACAAGAGTGTGTTTCTGCCTCTCCTATCTGCCTCCATGCAGCCCTTTACCTCTTTGTTATAGAGGCTCTGTTCATCCAATTTTCAGGTTTTTTTCAGAGGCAACTATTCCATGTGTAGTTGAAGATTTGATGTGTTCAGGGGAGAAAATGAGTTCAGGATCTTTCTATGCTGCCATGTTGAACTGTCCTCCCTGTAATTATTCAAAGTATGTTATATGGAGCAAAGTACTAAATTGCCCCTATTTCAGATGCTGCTGCTGCTACTGCTGCTAAGTCGCTCCAGTCATGTCCGACCCTGCGCGACCCCAGAGACAGCAGCCCACCAGGCTTCCCCGTCCCTGGGATTCTCCAGGCAAGAACACTGGAGTGGGTTGCCATTTCCTTCTCCAATGCATGAAAGTGAAAAGTGAAAGTGAAGTCGCTCAGTCGTTCCGACTCTTAGCGACCCCATGGACTGCAGCCTACCAGGCTCCTCTATCCATGCATTTTCCAGGCAAGAGTACTGGAGTGGGGTGCCATTATTTCAGATGAGGAAATTGAAATATGGATAACTTAAGAAGCTTATGCAAGATTACTGGTAAAGGCAGGAGACAGGATGAAAGCCTAGATCATGAAGATCCAGAGTAGACATTCAGAACCATCTTCTATATTCCAGAGGTCCTGTGTCCTAAGAATTGTATTTAATATCCTGGTTGTTTTTTCCTCCCATGGAACAGAAGAGAATGATGTATCCGTTAAACTAAAAAATGCAGATTTATATACTGCTGCTGCTACTACTGCTAAGTCGCTTCAGTCGTGTCCGACTCTGTGCGACCCCAGAGACGGCAGCCCACAAGGCGCCCCCACCCCCAACCCCAGTCCCTGGGATTCTCCAGGCAAGAACACTGGAGTGGGTTGCCATTTCCTTCTCCAATGCATGAAAGTGAAAAGTGAAAGTGAAGTTGCTCAGTCGTGTCTGACTCTTCGCGAACACATGGACTGCAGCCTACCAGGCTCTTCTGCCCATGGGATTTTCCAGGCAAGAGTACTGGAGTGGGGTGCTATCTCCTTCTCCGAGATTTATATACACACACACGTTAAAAGAAAAAAAAAAAAAAGTAAAGCGTTAGTCATTCAGTTGTGTCTGACTCTTTGCAACCCTTTGGATTGTGTTCACCAGGCTCCTCTGTCCATGGAATTTTCCAGTCAAGAATACTGGAGTGGATTGCATTCCCTTCTCCAGGGGATCTTTCTGACTCAGGGACCAGATCCAGGGATCCAACACAGATCTTCTGTATTGCAGGCAGATTCTTTACCATCTGAGACACCAGGAACTGCCCCCCGACACACACACATATGCACATTTATATTTGAGTGGATGTGAGCATTGTTGTAATAACTGCAACTTTTGCAAGGCAATCAAGGCAGGTAATTTGGAAGGAGAGTGGGTTTGTGACAACAGAATTTTTTTTTTAATTATCCATTTATATTCTGACAGAAGTGATAATTATTTCCAAATGAAATAAATTGCTAGGTACTTGCATATGGCAATGAGGATAGTAAATTATATAAAATGACCTAACATGCTTAGAAATTGACAAGTTCATAAATTAAAAGATAAAAATATGACTTCCTGAATATGAAAGCAGAAGATACTGAGGAAAATAAATAAAACTGTAAAATAAAATTTGAGAAAATGTTTTAAAGGACAAAGTCCACAGCTAGGTGTGTGTATGAATGTATATGCCTGTGTATACTTTGAGTGAATATAGTGAAATCAGTGTCAGTTATTAGTTTTTAAATTACTCATTTTGAGACAGATTCATGAAAAAATTTTAGAGTACTAGTCCAGAAAAAAAAAAATTTCACACACAACTTGTTGAATATTTCAAACTAGTAATTAAAAAATCAAGTTATTTAAGAGATAACACAGATAGAGATATTTTAATATTAAAATTTATTAATAAAATATTAATTTTTGATACAAGCTATCATATAATTAATTCCCAACAGAACTGGTTATATTATCATTATGCTATGAGCAGGAGAAAAAAAGCATGGACTCCTGTAACATTTTTATGAGTTAAAGATAAGGTCTCCATCCTTTATGAACAGTAACAATGTCAATTTCTAACAATTCCGTTAAGAATGTTTTAATATTTACTAACTTTCTTCTTCCCCTGAGAAAAGCTTTTTCTCTGTTTCTTAGGGACATCACCTAAACCTGTTAACTGGTGCCATTGTTTCCTTGAATCTATTCTTCCCTTTACTCTTTTTATTTTTCCTTTATAAAGCCATAGTGTCCAATAGTTTTCTTTTAACCAGATCCAAAAGTTTTTTAGAGCATTTTATCCCTGATGACAAGCCTGCTGTGGTTCCCATTTCATAACAGAAAAATTCATGTGTGTATGAAGTTCTGTGATTAGAGGGAAAGGTGCTGGTTGCAGAGCACAGCAGGGGGAAATTGGTGTGCTGTCTCCATGGGGTCTCAACACAGGCAGCTCAACTCAGAGCAAGTCATCATCTTAGCCATTTTGAAAACACTGTTTTTTCTCATTTTCTAAATCACTATATTCACCATAAGCAAGCCTGGTTTTCTAAAATGCTGAAACCAAATGTTGCTCATAATTTCATGTAACATTTGGAAAATGTCTTTTTGTGAACACTTTTTTACTTTTATTTATATATTTTTAAAATTAATAAACTTCTCTTACAGAAGTTTTAGGTTCACAACAAAATTGAACACAATGTACAGAGAGTGCCCATACAGGCTTTGTCCTCACACAGGTATTACCTCTCTGCTTATGGGAATCCCTTAACAAAGCAGTGCATTTGTTAAAATCAATGAAAGTGTATTGACACAACTTTATTACACAGTCCTCTGAAGTTTGCCACTGGTGTTATATATTTTATAGGTTTGACAAATGTAAAATGACATGTATCCACCATTACAGTGCCGTGCAGGGTAGTTTTATTGCCCTATACCTAAGAAGGACATGGCAACCCACTCCACTGTTCTTGCCTGGAAAATCCCATGGACAGAGGAGCCTGGCGAGCTACAGTTCATAGGATTGCAGAGTCAGACACAACTGAGCAACTGAGCACAAAACATACTCTGGCTCTTCCTCTTCATCCCTTTCTCCTCTCTAACAGCTGGAAACCACTAATCTTTTTACTGTCTCCAGAATGTTGCATAGTTGGAATCATACAGGCAACTTTTCAGGTTGTCCTCCTTCACTTGGTAATACGCATTTAAAGTTCTCCATGTCTTTTTGTGACTTGATAGCTCATTTACTTTACTGCTGAATAATATTTCCTTGTCTGGATGAACCACACACAGTTCATTTGTCAATTCATCAACTGAAAAGCATCTGGGTTACTTTTAAGTTTTGTCAGTTTTGAGTCAAGTGAAAATAACATCCACATGAAGGTTTTTGTGTGGACTTAAAATTTCAATTCATTTGGGTGGTACCCAGGCTTCCCAGATAGCTCAAATGGTAAAGAATCTGCCTGCAGTGCAGGAGACCTGGGTTTGATACCTGGGTTGGGAACTTCCTCTGGAGAAAGGTGTGGCAACATACTCCAGTATTCTTGCCTGGAGAATGTCATGGACAGAGGAGCCTGGTAGGCTGCAGTCCACAAAGTTGCAAAGAGTTGGACACATCTGAGGGACTAACTTTTTCAGATTTCCTGGTAAGGGTATGAACAGCTTTGTAAGAAACTGCTCATCTTCCTTCCACAGAGACTGTTCCATTCACTGTTTCTACCAGCAATGAATGAGAGTTCCTGTTGCTCCACATCCTCAACAGCATTCACTGTGGTCAGTGTTTTGGGCTTTGGCCATTCTAATAGATGAGTAATAATATCTTGTTATTTTAATTACAAATTCCCTAATGAAGTGTGATGATGAACATTTTGTCATACATTTATCTGTATATCTTCTTTTACATAGTAGATACCTGTTTAGATCTTTTGCCCATCTTTTAATTGGTGAACTATGAAGGAAAGGGACAAGGGAAGATCAGGAAACTGCTCAGGAGAGTCAGCTGCTCATTTACTAAGACAGGTTACATGCTGATTTTTGCTTTGGAGAATATGCCATAATTTGATTGATTTACATATTTCTTGTCCAAGAAAATTAATATATGATAGATATTAGAATGACAATTTCAGTAGCACTCCTAGCATGAGGTAGATATGCATTAACACCCCCCTTTCTCAGTGCAGCAAAATTATCTTCAGGAAAATCTTATAATAATAATAAACATACTCTTGATGCATTATTTTAAAAACAATTAATTAAAAGAGTAAATTTTGCTTTTAAAGCTATTATTTACTATTAACAGACAGACTAAAAAAAATTTGCAAATACCAAAAACAATCATTGAAACTTGCAGTTTATATTGTTTTAAATTATAAACATAAATAATTTCAAGTGATCCCAATCTCATGACAGCATTTAAGTGAATCAAGTTTTGTTCTCTGCATTTACAACTACCATGCTATCATTGCTTCTTTTGAAACCACTACTTAAAATCAGGAATATAAAGAACCATAAAAGCCTAGAGACCCATATTTCTCTAAAAGCAAACTCAACAATTCTCAACCTCTTTGAACTTAATCTCAAAACAAATATCTGTTGCTGAGTTTGTGTGCAGTGGGAGTTAGTTGTATAAATGACAGTTATTAGAATTTAATTCCATGTAGAATAAAATATTTATGAAAGAAAAAGTAATAAAATGTTCCAATTTAATATTTATATGTCATTAAAATTAATAGTAATCACAAATATTGTTAGGTACTTAGGACAATAAAAATATTTTCTGAGAGAAGTATTTTATGACTGACATTGTTTAGAATTGCAGGCACATACAAAAGTCCATCTAGTCAGTGCTATGTTTTTCCCAGAAGTCATATATGGATGCTAGAGTTGGCCCATAAAGGTGAGCGCAGAAGAATTGATGCTTTTGAACTGTGGTGTTGGAGAAGACTCTTGAGAGTTCCATGGACTGCAAGGAGATCCAACCAGTCCATCCTAAAAGAGATCAGCCCTGGGTGTTCATTGGAAGGATTGATGCTGAAGCTGAAACTCCAGTACTTTGGCTACCTCATGTGAAGACTTGACTCCTTGGAAAAGACCCTGATGCTGAGAGGGATTAGGGGCAGGAGGAGAAGAGGACAACAGCAGATGAGATGGCTGGATGGCATCACCAACTCGATGGACATGAGTCTGAGTAAACTCCAGGAGTTGGTGATGGACATGGAGGCCTGGCATGCTGCGATTCATGGGGTTGCAAAGAGTCGGACACAACTGAGTGACTGGACTGACTGACTGATGTTACATTTATATATATATGAGTGTGTTTATATATTCTATGAAGACTGTATAATCACATTTTTCTTTCTCACAGGACTACCCTAGCCAGATCATTTCGATCAAGGGCTTTTAGTGGTCCAAGATTATTATTTCATATATTAATCTCTTGGCTTAGTCCCACATCTTCCTAATGATACATTTGTAGGGCTTTAATTTACCACTGATAGGACAATATTGTGTCCCTTATGCTTCACCAATGAAAATGTCATCATCTTATAATGCATTATACTGAGTGCATTCTTTAAAACTATGTTTTGTTTCTTGTGCTTTTTCATTGACAGAAGGCTCTGCATCAAAAATAAGAGTGGTGAAAAGACAACAGCAAAAATAGCCGGGAATAACACATAATTTTGAATCTAGAATTTGATACTTAGTTTTTCAAAGGCAGTGGTAGAATAAACATCAAGTTCAACAATTTGTCTCTGTAGAAATTAGTGAAGTAAATACTATAGAATATTTACCATCAAGGAGTGAGCTCAGAAGAAATGGAGTGGAAGAAAAAAAAATGTGTCAAAAAATTGCTAAACCAGTTTGCAAATTTATTATTTATCAATAGTATATAAACGGAATAGTAACTCCATTAGTAATAGTAATAATAATAGCTAGTTTTATTTTGGCTAGACAATGAACTACATTTTTACATAGTAGGATATATGCAAAAATATATTAGAAGATGGATATAATGAATAGGATAATATTTGGTAAGAAATGTAAAAACTTGATGTATAGGTTTAACAATTTAGATTATCTGATATAAAACATAAAGGCTGTTAATTCTCAAGCTATCAGAACACAGATAAATGAGCTAAACTTATGATCACAAAAGAAAATAAAAGTGGAGTAAAAAAGAGACATAGGAGAAATATGATAAAAATAAGCATGAAATAAATTAGAAATAACTTGAAATGCCTCTAATAGTGAAAAAAAAAGCAACAAACTGACACACATATTTCTTTATATATATATATATATATACACACACATACACACACACATATTATTGGAATATGTTTGACTTACAATGTTTCCAGTGCACAGCAAGGTGATTCAGTTATAGATATACACATATATTATTTTTGAGATTATTTTCCATTATAGGTTATTACATGATATTGAGTATAGTTCCCTGTGCTATAGAGTAAAACTTTGTTACTTGTTGTATATTTAATTTTTTTAAATTAGAAATCTAGCATTCTATTCATACTAAGTCAAACAAGTGAAATAAAAATATCATAAATTTTTTAGTTAGGCAAAAATTCATAATTTTTATAAAATATATATATTATACATACTATTTATATATATGTATACAAAAGCTTTTCTAGTATGCTTGAGAAAAAACATCAAAAAAATAGAAGAGATGGAGAAATTGGAACACATAAACTAAATGAAATGGGAAAACTGAATATGAAATAGAAAAGTGAAACAAATCAGATAAAAGTAAAAGATAATTATATAGTCTAGCTGTTTTTAAATATGACTGCTCATTAGAAACATATCTGGAGCTTTGGAGGAAAATAGCAATACCTGGACATTTGTATTTTTCAAAAAATTTCAAAGCAATTCTATATGTATCTGGATTTTTAAAAGTGATTACCAATACAGTATACTAACGCATATATATGGAATTTAGAAAGATGGTAACAATAACCCTGTGTACGAGACAGCAAAAGAGACACTGATGTATAGAACAGTCTTATGGACTCTGTGGGAGAGGGAGAGGGTGGGAAGATTTGGGAGAATGGCATTGAAACATGTAAAATATCATGTATGAAATGAGTTGCCAGTCCAGGTTCGATGCACGATACTGGATGCTTGGGGCTGGTGCACTGGGACGACCCAGAGGGATGGAATGGGGAGGGAGGAGGGAGGAGGGTTCAGGATGGGGAACACATCATGTATACCTGTGGCGGATTCATTTTGATATTTGGCAAAACTAATACAGTTATGTAAAGTTTAAAAATAAAATAAAATTTAAAAAATAAATAAATAAATAAATAAAAGTGATTACAGGTTTTTCTATTAAATGGTAGTTTTGGACTTCCCTGGGAGCTCTTCCTGCAGTGCAGGAGACCCAGTTTCAGTCCCTGGTTTGGGAAGATCCCCTGGAGAAGGAAATAGCAAATCACTCCAGTATCCTCTCCTGGAACATCCCTTGGACAGAGGAGCCTGGTGAGCAGCAGTCCATGGGGTCACAGAGTCACACATGACTGAGGGACTAACACTTTCACTTTTTCAGTTTGGTGATATAGAATTCTAATATTTTTCTGTTGACCAACCTTGGTAGAACAGTATTCAATAAGAAATAGTTACATAATCACAATAGTAAAATGTATTTATCAATTTTCACAATCCATAGCCAGACAAAAAATAATTACAATTTCATGCCATACTGGGAACATGATTAACCTAACAATATAAAATAATTACAAACAATTTGGGGGTCAAGCAGAATGATGTGGTAAGTGAAAGTGCGTACATGCATATGTTTTCATCTGTCCGGTCAATCTATGCCTTTTGGTTGGTGCATTAAATCCATTTACATTTAAGGTAATTATCGATATATATGATTGGATGGTATCACTGACTCAATGGACATGAGTTTGGGCGGACTCTGGGAGTTGGTGATGGACGGGGAGGCCTGGCGTATTGCAGTTCATGGGGTCACAAAGAGTCAGAGACGACTGTGCAACTGAACTGACTGACTGATGGTCCTATTACCATTTTCTTAAGTTTGGGGTTTATTTTTGTAAATCTTTTCCTTCTCGTGTGTCTCCTATATAGAGAAGTTCCTTTAGCATTTGCTGTAAAGCTGGTTTGCTGTTCTATGCTATACTTAGTCATGTCTGACTCTTTGGGACCCCATAGAATGTAGCCCTCCAGGTTGCTCTGTCCATGGGGATTCTCCAGGCAAGAATACTGCAGTGGGTTGCTATGCCCTCCTCGAGGGGATCTCTCAAACCCAGGGATTGAATGCAGGTATTCTGCATAGTAGGTGAATTCTTTACCCTCTGAACCACCAGCGAAGCAAAGAATTTGCCCTCCAATGCAGGAGATGTGGGTTCAGTCCCTGGGTTGGAAAGATCCCCTGGAGAAGGAAATGGTTACTCATTCCAGTATTCTTGCCTGGGAAATCCTATGGACAAAGGAGCCTTGAGGGCTACAGTCTATGGGGTCCCAAAATGTTGGATATGACTCAACAACTAAACAACAACTCTGTGATATTCTATATTTCTCTCACTTGGTTTTTTTTTTTTTTAATCACCTGTTGTCTCCTAAAAGAATTTCTGCCTTTGACATATTTTCTCACTATAATCTAAATAGATCTGTCTATTTTTGTAAATGATGAAATTCTGCAGAGAATGACTGAGAATTACTTTCATCTCTTCAGATATTGTGTAATATTACTAAATTAGTACATTTAGGGTGAGCTGTGATGATTAAGATTATGTCTAAACTTGGTTAGGCTATGGTGCACAATTGTTTGGTCAAACATCAATCTAGATATTGCTATGAATAAGGTTAAGGTGAGATTAACATTAAAATCAGAAGGGGTGTGTGCACATGTGTTTCATTAAGAAAGTTATCTCATGCAAGTAGCATCAAAAAAAAAAAAAAAAACTTTGGAATAAATTTAACAAAGAATGAAAAACTTGTACAGTGAAAACCATAAGAGTTTGATAAAAAATATTGAAAAAGACAAGAAAGATATGCCTGTTCTTGAATTAGAAGAATTAGTGTTTGAAAATATTCATACTACTCAAAAATTCCTGAAAATTCAAGGTGATTTCCACAAAACACCTTATCCTCTATAAATAGGTGAGTCTCATTCAATCAGCAGAAGATTTTAAGAGCAAAGACTGAGGTCTCCTGAAGAAGAAATTCCACATGAAGATTGCAACATAGAAATTCTGTCTGAGCTTTCATCCTTCCCAGTCAAGACTGCAACATCAGCTCTTACCTGAAGCTGCAGGCAGCCAGCTTGCCCTACAAATTTCCAGATTTCCAACTTGCCAGATAGAACAATTCCATGAGGATCAATGGTCTCTCTCTCTCTCTCTCCATCTATCTAAACACACATACACAAACAAATACATACACACATCCTCTCGGTATCTTTCTGTCTTTCCATCTCATTCATCTCTGTCTTTCGATCCTCTTTCTTTAAAAAAATCCTACAGTTTCAGGATGTGTGTCTTTTACTATAGTATGGTTTTGGTACTTGGTGTGTTTAAATATGAAAGTTTATTAATGGATAAATATATACATATTTGTATCCATAGTATATATGTAAATATATATCTGTAAATGTATTTGTGCATCAATAATATATGATGAATCTAATATGTCTCCCTGAAACACATGAACATATGTATACAACTACAAATATGTATGTGTGTGAGACCAAAAAACTGAAATAGAAAAATTTACACCAAATGTACAATGATTGTCCTAAAGAAAGAAAATTGTACCAAGGAAGGAGAAAAAAAGAGACCTTAAATATATCTGTAATAATGTTTTGCTTTAAAAAGATGTTCTTATACAAAAAATGGATGTTTGTTACCTCAGGGTGGTAGAGGCACTGCTGCTGCTAAGTCACTTCAGTCGTGTCCGACTCTGTGCAACCCCATAGATGGCAGCCCACCAGGCTCCCCTGTCCCTGGGATTCGCCAGGCAAGAACACTGGAGTGGGTTGCCATTTCCTTCTCCAATGCATGAAAGTAAAAAGTGAAAGTGAAGTCTCTCAGTTGGGTCTGACCCTCAGCGACCCCATGGACTGCAGCCTTCCAGGCTTCTCCATCCATGGGATTTTCCAGGCAAGAGTACTGGAGTGGGGTGCCATTGCAGGTTCTCTTTAATATAATTTATTTTATTCTTAAAAATTTTTTCACAATGATAATGATAAACTCTTCAAAAAGCAGCATAGAGCAGTGAAATAATGGAGACTACTGGATATGGTAGCTCAGGGTTCAAAGGCTCTAGATAGCTGGGTAGTTCTGGACTAAAATCCAGTCTGCAGCAGAGGGTTGCATCAGTTCTGAAAAATTTCCACAATCTCCCCCAAACAAAAATCATAGTTACAATTTTTCACTCAGAGAAGGCGACTTTTAAAATAATTTTCATTAAAAAAAATGTCTTACAGATAGATGACAGCCCTATCAAACAGCATGGGCATAACATTAACTCCATCCTCAAATATGCAAAGTCAGATTTAGGACATTTTTTAATATATTTTGAATTTACATTTTATTTTCTTCATCCAGGTATGATAACACATTCCTCTTAGGTTGTTAAAGATTACCTTAATATTGTCACTTTCTCTTTATTACATTTAAATGGGTTTTCTTTCTTCAAACTAATCACCTTTGAGAATATAAAATAAAATGAAATATCATGAAAAATTGCCTTTACTTGGTTGATTTTTCTGACTTTATTCCATTAAGGAAATTTTCATGACAAAAGCAGCATTGATTAAGTTAAAGTTTTGAACCAGACAAAGGAAATTAAAGGTCTTAATTTTATTGGTTTTAAATTAAACTTCCAAGATTTTAGAATATATTAAGACAAAATACTACTGAAAATTAATAATGATTCTATTATTTCATTATTTTTACTTATTGGTCCTTTACTTTCGATTTACCTTATTTTAAAATTGTACATTTTTATAAAAATACACGTGAGCTTCCTCATTTGAGCCCTATAAAAGATGCATGTCTCCCAATGTCTAGATGCTTTCTTAGAGTAAAACATGGAGGGAATTTGAGACTCATTACAACAAGCGACAAACTCTAGGAGTTGGAAACTTGTGGAATTAGCAATATGATTCGATTCTTCACTCAGTTCAGTTCAGTTCAGTCACTCAGTCATTTCCGACTCTTTGCGACCCCATGAACTGCAGAACGCCAGGCCTCCCTGTGCATCACCAACTCCCGGAGTTTACCCACTCATGTCCAATGAGTCAGTGATGCCATCCGACCATCTCATCCTCTGTCATCCCCTTCTCTTTCTGCCTTCAATGTTTCCCAACATCACTGTCTTTTCAAATGAGTCAGCTCTTCGCATCAGGTGGCCAAAATATTGGAGTTTCAGCTTCAACATGAGTCCTCCCAATGAACACCCAGGAGTGATTTCCTTTAGGATGGACTAATTGGATCTCCTTGCAGTCCAAGGGACTCTCAAGAATCTTCTCCAACACAATTCAAAATCATCAATTCTTTGGCGCTCAGCTTTCTTTATAGTCCAACTCTCACATCCATACATGACTACTGGAAAAACCATAGCCTTGACTAGACGGACCTTTGTTGGCAAAATAATGTCTCTGCTTTTTAATGTCCTATCTAGGTTGTTCATAACTTTCTTTCCAAGGAGTAAGCATATTTTAATTTCATGGCTTCAATCACCATCTGCAGTGGTTTTAGAGCTCCCCAAAATAAAGTCACTTACTGTTTCCACTGTTTCCCCATCTATTTGCCATGAAATGATGGGACCAGATTCCATGATCTTAGTTTTCTGAATGCTGAGCTTTAAGCCAACTTTTCCACTCTCCTCTTTCACTTCATCAAGAGGTTCTTTAGTTCTTCTTCACTTTCTTCCATAAGGGTGGTGTCATCTCCATATATGAGGTTATTGATATTTTTCCCGGTAATCTTGATTCCAGCTTGTGCTTAATCCAGCTCAGCGTTTCTCATGATGTACTCTGCAAATAAGTTAAATAAGGAGGGCGACAATATACAGCCTTGACTTAATCCTTTTCCTATTTGGAACCAGTCTTTTGTTCCATGTCCAGTTCTAATTGTTGCTTCCTGACCTAGAACTTTGAAATATCCAAGTCATAAATGTAAAATGCATATGGTAAATTAATGTACTGCTTTGGCTGATGGTTTTTAGAAATCCTATAAAGATAGAAAAAAAATTCTGATTCCTCGGTTTTTCTAAGGAATAGTGCAATAGTTCTTATGCTAAATTTCTCTACGTTTAAACAGTGAGATTGTTCTGAAACATTGTGTATTACTAGTCAGGAAGACATCTGATCATGTTTTCTTCTTCAAATCTATTTTCAAATCAGTACTATGATTGACCAAAACCACATACTTTGTTTTCCTATTCATATACTGTACTATAAAAGCTCTTCCAGTTGGTTTTCATGTAGTTAAAAGAGTACACATAATTCAATATAATGTCTATATCCCTATTATTGATTCAATAATATTATAATTTTAATAAAATATATCATATATCAGACAATTCCTGTTTGTCCTTTATTTTTTGTGTTAATGTTCCTACCCATTCAAGATATGTCAGAGTAAAGCTAGTTCAGTTCAGTTCAGTCACTCAGTCCTGTCCGACTCTTTGTGACCCCATGAATTGCAGCACGCCAGGCCTCCCTGTCCATCACCAACTCTCGGAGTTCACTCAGACTCATGTCCATTGAGTAAGTGATGCCATCCAGCCATCTCATCTTCTGTCGTCCCCTTCTCCTCCTGCCACCAATCCCTCCCAGCATCAGAGTCTTTTCCAATAAGTCAACTCTACGCATGAGGTAGCCAATGTACTGGAGTTTCAGCTTCAGCATCATTCCCTCCAAAGAAATCCCAGGGCTGATCTCCTTCAGAATGGACTGGTTGGATCTCCCTGCAGACCAAGGGACTCTCAAGAGTCTTCTCCAACACCACAGTTCAAAAGCATCTATTCTTCGGTGCTCAGCCTTCTTCACAGTCCAACTCTCACATCCATACATGACCACAGGAAAAACCATAGCCTTGACTAGACAGACCTTTGTTGGCAAAGTAATGTCTCTGCTTTTGCATATGCTATCTAGGTTGGTCATAATTTTCCTTCCAAGGAGTAAGCATCTTTTAATTCCGTGGCTGCAGTCACCGTGTGCAGTGATTTTGGAGCCCCAGAAAATAAAATCTGACACTATTTCCACTGTTTCCCCATCTATTTCCCATGAAGTGATGGGACCGGATGCCATGATCTTCATTTTCTGAATGTTGAACTTTAAGCCAACTTTTTCACTCTCCACTTTCACTTTCATCAAGAGACTTTTTAGTTCCTCTTCACTTTCTGCCATAAGGGTGGTGTCATCTGTATATCTGAGGTTATTGATATTTCTCCTGGCAATCTTGATTCCAGCTTGTGTTTCTTCCAGTCCAGCATTTCTCATGATGTACTCTGCATAGAAGTTAAATAAGCAGGGTGACAATATACAGCCTTGACGTACTCCTTTTCCTATTTGGAACCAGTCTGTTGTTCCATGTCCAGTTCTAACTGTTACTTCCTGACCTGCATACAGATTTCTCAAGAGGCAGGTCAGGTGGTCTGGTATTCCCATCTCTTTCAGAATTTTCCACAGTTTATTGTGATCCACACAGTCAAAGACTTTGGCATAGTCAATAAAGCAGAAATAGATGTTTTTCTGGAACTCGCTTGCTTTTTCCATGATCCAGAGTAAAGCTAAGGCAGTCTTAATTAAAATTGCCAGTTTTATAAGTTACAGTATTTTTGCAAGACCCACTAATATGTAACACTGATGATATTTTTTTTCTGTTTTATTATCTAAAATTATAGACATTTAAAAAAGTATCTTTCTTATTATGGATGTATGTCTCATCTGTCTCTTAAAAGAAACCTAATCTACTACTAGTCCCTCAATACATTTTAAGGTGTTAGGTATCCATGACCCAGGTGAATAAGTGATGTATTAAAAATATAACTGGATCAAGAAACAAAAAAACATGTCAACTTAAAAATAATCAATAAAGGGTCATATAAAGTGTGCATTTTTAGAAATGCATTTAGATGCATAGAGATTCATTTCTCTGTTAACCCTCAGACCTCCTTTAATTTCAGTAATAAGATTTATGCAACATAGTGAATTGTCATTTGACTTACAAATACCCATGACTTAGCTACTAAACAGCAGCAACAGAAGGGACATTTCTATTCTATTATGATGAAATCTATTATTGCCATACTGGTTATTCAAGTATTAGTTTTCTATGGTAATATATATCTGCATAAACTGGTTAGTCTTATAACCTAACAAGTAAAAAAAAAAAAAGTCTTTTTAAAGGCAACTTGTTCAACATATTGAGTAAATATTTGTCTAAATATCTTCAAATCGTCATCTGTGCATATTTCAAATTATATTTAAAATACAGAGATTTCTGTGGTTTGTACTTGGGATTTATGCCCACATGTTCAGACTATTCATTATGTCCAAATTTTGTTAACGTATCTGGGACTGGGGAGGCTCCAAGCTACAGGTACCTGATGTACCTGGTGCTGGTCTTCCTTGAGGAAACTTTGGGCCATGTTCTAACTCCTGTCTTCTCTCATGATGTTACTTTTTCTGCCTCCACATGTTATCCTATCAGTGATTCTTTATACCATCATTGGTCCATCGCTAAGTTTCATTAATATTGATCCCAACAGAAGAAAATTCAAAATCTAGCCCATTTTCCTCAAAAGAAGTTCTTTGGCTCTTATGTAAATATACTCTTCTCTTCCAAAATGACTAGTTCTCACCTTAAGGTGAATTATGACTCTGTATCAAGATTCCCAACTAGCTCAAACAGTAAAGAATCATCCTGCAATGCGGAAGACCCAGATTTGATCCCTGGGTCAGGAAGATCCCTGGAAAATGGCATGGCAAGCCACTCCAGTATTCTTGCCTGAAGAATTCCATGGACAGAGGAGCCTGGTGGGCTAAAGTCTATGGGATCGCAAAGAGTCAGACACAACTGAGCAACTTTCACATGTCTCTGTATCAAGCCATTGGTCTAATGGTTTTGGCCTCCTTCTGGCTTAAAAATAAAAGACATTCAGAGGATGTTTTTCCTACAGTAGTAAAAAACAAGTGCTCCAAAGCGATTTGCTCCCTTCATCCTTTATATGGGGCTTCCCTTGTGGCTCAGCTGGTAAAGCATCTGCCTGCAATATGGGAGACCTGGGTTCAATCCCTGGGTTGGGATGACACCCTGGAGAAGGGAAAGGCTACCCACTCCAGTATTCTGGCCCAGAGAATTCCAGGGACTGTATAGTCCATGGGGTCGCAAAGAGTTGGACACGACTGAGCAACTTTCACTTTCACTTCATTTTCATCCTTTATATAGAAGTGGCCAGGGAACCTTATTTTTTGTGTGACTGCATTAGACATCATTTTATAAATGCTGCTTATTTTCATATTATAATTTTCTAGAAAAGAACTGGATGTGATAGACTGAATAATCATTTCCATACTTCTAATTGTGGTATCTGTTGAGTGAATAAACTAATGACTAGCTCAATGAATTGATTTTTGTGTGTTACTTAACATTTCACATCTAAAGGCTATGACCTTAAATTACAGTCAAGGACCTTGACTATGTGTTTGTTTAAGAAGAGAGTTCTCCAGGCTATGTAAATTTCTATTTGGTAAAAACAAACAGTCCATATATTATTAATTACTTGGCAAAGCAAGTTTATGCATATGACCTTTGCATAATCTTGGGAGATACTTTAAAAATATTACAAATTATATTATTATTATATCATTCTTTCTCAGTTAAAAATGAAATTACTTTCTTATAAAAATTATTCAAATTAATCTTTAGACATTAAATGTTAATTTTGAGTACATATCTTCAAAAATGAGTTTAGAGGATGCCCATGACAGTGTTTTTTCTGAAAATTGGCTGAAAATATGTATTGCTTTTAATTTGAGAATGCATTGCTCAGCTATTAGTTCAAGCTTTGAGAATTTTACTTTCTTTTGAGTTGTATTTGATTATGCAATATAATTATGGGATTTTTATGCACTACTGAGTTGAATGTCCATTTGAGAATTTTCAAACGTTTTTTATTTTGAGTGAGGTTGTTATAACTATAGCAAACTGTATAAATAGTTGATGGTAGATGAGGGTATTAAATCATGACTAGACTCTTCTCAAGATCATTGGCTAGTCTGTAGTCAAAGGCTCTGGTACAAATGGCCCAAAGATCCTAATTACAAAGAGGAGGAAAGATGCTGGCCAAGTCCCAAATGCAAGCAATTTGAGATTCCTGACTTCTCAGAATTATTCAGTACAATTTCTGGACACTTGAATTGTGTTCTTTTTTTTTTTTTTTTTTCTGTAGTACATTTCCTGACTTGGCTTTGCTTCTGAAATAGCCAAATACTCTCCAAGCTCAGATCTCTTGGTTTCTACACCCCTCCACCATCAACTACATTGTTAAATTCCTATTTACATAGATGTCTTATGACTGCATGATCCTCAATGACAGAGCTGGTATTTTGTTTACCATTGTGCACTTCCCTGATAGCTCAGATGGTGAAGAATCCACTGCAAATGCAGAACACCTGAGTTCCATCCCTGGGTTGGGAAGGTCCCCTGAAGAAGGGCATGGCAACCCTCTCAAGTATTCTTGCCTAGAAAATTCCATGTATAGAAGAGCCTGGCAGGCTACAGTCCATGGGGTTGCAAAGGGTCAGACACAGCTGAGTGGCTTTGAGTTTCATTTTACCATTATGATTGCAGGATTCAACACAGAGCATCAAACAGAACATGAGTAAATGGAAGAGGACTTAAGGTCTCTAGATTTGAAAGAGAATCAGGAGTTAAGAAAGTGGACTTAAGAAAGAATATTTGATGATGCAGATGATAATATCCTAGCTATGATAGAACACAAAAGGAATTATGCTATTCTCTGGTAGACATTTAGAAACAACTGAATCTTTTTGAGAATTAAGCAATAACAGTATGTATTTGAAATTTATGTAGCCTTTTCTTTCATTATATGAAAGCTTGGAATTTGGCAATACAAGGGATCTGGAGAGTAGCAAAGAAGTTATTATTTTAACTGTGATAAAATATAGTAAGAACCTCCAATGGAGCAAAAGAAGTATGAACTGACTGGAGAAGGGGAGAGAGAGATATTTCACTGGCAGAATCAAGGAAACTTGATAACTGATTGAATGTGATGAGGAAGTAATCAAGTATGATTTAAGAATTAAGAAGGAAAATGAACACTGTATAAAAGTACATTAGGTTCCAAAAATATCCCCTGTGAATGTAGAGGGAGTTGTTAATTTTATCTCCTTCCCACATTTTTAATAACAGTTCAGGGACAGTGTGATTATATATAATATCTCTTTTCATCATGAACAGTATTTTTATAAAAATATTGTCTTTCTTTCACTGGACTCCAATATTCAACTCCTTAGTTTAATTGAGATCAATTCATTAGTGCTCACTCATTTGAGTGACTATATGTTTACTTTTCCTAGGAGGTAATAATTTCATGATCTTTTCTTTTTCTGATGCTTTGTAGAGAAAGAATTTAAATATACTCACCAACAAAAACTCAGAAAGTACATCAGTATTACTCACTAACATAAAATTCAATTCCTATATTTGTGGAAGTAAGTATGTGAAGAAAAATTAAAACTAAAAAGTAGAAAGCAAAAACATTTAAAGTTTAAAGAATTTTAAATTTGGTAAACATATGTGTATTTGCTTCATAGTTCAAATTTAAAAATACACATTTTATATAAGCAAAGTGAAAGTGAAAGTCGCTCAGTGGTGTCCAACTCTCTGAAACCCTATGGATCCAAGGAATTCTCCAGGCTAGAAGACTGGAGTGGATAACCTTTCCCTTCTCAATGCATGGATCAAAGCCAGGTCTCTCTCATTGCAGGCAGATTCTTTACCAGCTGAGCCACAAGTGAAGTCCATAGTCATATAAGCAAAATATAATATAAAAGTAAGCTAAACTTATTTTTAAATATGGTTATTTAAAGCAAAATTGGCAAGGGGAAATTGTGTTAAATCAATTTTAAACTCATGTACATTATTAATAAACTGCATATTTTTGTTCATATGTAGGTTATTAACAATATCATATAAAAAGAAGATAAAAGTTAAGAGATTATATAGGTCAAATACTGAAGCTGAATACATGAATATATAATATAATTGGAAAGTTTCTATAGCTAAACATTTGTGGGGAAAATAACTTACACAGCCAATCCACATGAAACAAATCTTCAGCTTTGAAATAATTTTTGTTATCCACAAATATGCCTATTATAAGTTTGAAAAACCTCAAAAGGTATCCCTTCACAATTCTAGGAGAGTTTTACATTGTTGGTCAGTATTTCCCTTTCTATTTTAAAAGATTTCCATTCTCTTGTCACATAAACTACATTCCTTAGTCTTAGTCACATATTTTTTTTTTTTTTTCTTTAAGCCTGGAACTGATGATTATACAACAAACAACTCATTTTAAACTTTGTACTAAGGATTACACCTAGAGCCAGACATCCTAGGATGTGAAGTCAAGTGGGCCTTAGGAAGCATCACTACGAACAAAGCTAGTGGAGGTAATGGAATTCTAGTTGAGCTATTTCAAATCCCAAAAGATGATGCTGTGAAAGTGCTGCACTCAATATATCAGAAAATTTGGAAAACTCAGCAGTGGCCACAGGACTGGAAAAAGTCAGTTTTTATTCCAATCTGAAAGGAAATGCCAAAGAATGTTCAAAGTACTGCACAACTGCACTCATCTCACAAACTAGTAAAGTAATGCTTAATGTTCTCCAAGCCAGGCTTTTACAGTACATTAACCATGAACTTCCAGATGTTCAAACTGGATTTAGAAAAGGCAGATGAACCAGAGATCAAATTGCCAACATCCGCTGAATCATGGAAAAAGCAAGAGAGTTCCAGAGAAAACATCTACTTCTTCTTTATTGACTACACCAAAGTCTTTGACTGTGTGGATCACAATAAACTTCAGAAAATTCTGAAAGAGATGGGAATGGCAGACCAGCTGACCTGCTTCCTCAGAAAACTGTATGCAGGTAAGGAAGCAATAGTTAGAACTGGACATGGAACAACAGACTGGTTCCAAATAGGAAAAGGAGTACATCAAGGCTGTATATTGTCACCCTGCTTATTTAACTTATATGCAGAGTACATCATGAGAAATGCTGGGCTGGAGGAAGCACAAGCTAGAATCAAGATTGCCGGGAGAAATATCAGTAACCTTAGATATGCAGATGACACCATCTTTATGGCAGAAAGTGAAGAAGAATTAAAGAGCCTCTTAATGAAAGTGAAAGAGAATAGTGAAAAAGTTGGCTTAAACCTCAACATTCAGAAAACTAAGATCATGGCATCTGGTCCCATCACTTCATGGCATATAAATGGGGAAACAGTGGAAACAGTGACAGACTATTTCTTTGGGCTCTAAAATCACTGCAGATGATGACTGCAGCCATGAAATTAAAAGACACTTGCTCCTTGGAAGAAAAGTTACAACCAACCTAGACAGCTTAATAAAAAGCAGAGACATTACTTTGTCAAAAAAGGTCCGTCTAGCCAAGGCTATGTTTTTTTTCCAGTAGTCATGTGTGGATGTGAGAGTTGCACTATGAAGAAAGCTGAGTGCCAAAGAATTGGTGCTTTTGAAGTGTGGTGTTGGAGAAGACTCTTGAGAGTCCCTTGGACTTCAAAGAGATCTAGCCAGTCCATCCTAAAGGAAGTCAGTCCTGAATATTCATTGGAAGGATTGATGCTGAAGCTGAAATGCCAATACTTTGGCCACCTGATGTGAAGAACGGACTCATTTGCAAACACCCTGTTGCTGAGAAAGGTTGAAGGCGGGAGGAGAAGGACATGACAAAGGATGAGATGGTTGGATGGCATCACTGACTCTATGGACATGAGTTTGAGTAAACTCTGGGAGTTGGTAATGGACAGGGAGGCATGGCATGCTGCAGTCCATGGGGTCACAAAGAGTTCGAGAAAATGCTGTTCCTTTCTTTATCAAGCTCGAAGACCCTCAGCTATTTTCACATCAAAAGCAGTATCCATTTAAGCCTTAGATGTTAAAGAAGGGTTAAACCCATCATTGAAAATTTAAAGGAGCCAGGGGCTATTAATTCCCTGCAATAGTCCATGTAACACTCCTACTTTGGGTGTGAAAAAGTCAAATGATGAATGGAGACTAGGTCAAGATTTATGAATAATAAATAAGGCAGTGGTTCCTTTTACTTAAATGCCAAAAACAAACAGAATTTCTTTCTTATAGGTGTGGGTAGACAATTTTACTGGATGGATCGAGGCCTTTCCCTGACATAGTGAATAGGCTAAGGAAGTTATAAAATTTTTAATCCATGAAATTATTCCCAGATTTGGGCTGTCACAGAGCCTCCAGAGTGACAATATTCTACTTTTAAAGTTGCTGTAACTCAAGGGGTGTCAAAAGATTGAGGAATAAAATATCACTTACACTGTTCCTGGAGACCCCAATCCTCAGGAAAGTTGAAAAGGCTAATGACATTATTAAAAAACACCCATGTAAACTAACTCAGGAAACACAAGACAGTTGGTTTAAAATTCTACCCATAGCTTGATTGCCGGGAGAAATATCAATAACCTCAGATATGCAGATGACACCACCCTTATGGCAGAAAGTGAAGAGGAACTAAAAAGCCTCTTGATGAAAGTGAAAGTGGAGAGTGAAAAAGTTGGCTTAAAGCTCAACAGTCAGAAAACAAAGATCATGGCATCCGGTCCCATCACTTCATGGGAAATAGATGGGGAAACAGTGGAAACAGTGTCAGACTTTATTTTTCTGGGCTCCAAAATCACTGCAGATGGTGACTGCAGCCATGAAATTAAAAGACGCTTACTCCTTGGAAGGAAAATTATGACCAACCTAGATAGCATATTCAAAAGCAGAGACATTAGTTTGTCAAAAAAGGTTCGTCTAGTCAAGGCTATGGTTTTTCCTGTGGTCATGTATGGATGTGAGAGTTGGACTGTGAAGAAGGCTGAGCGCCGAAGAATTGATGCTTTTGAAGTGTGGTGTTGGAGAAGACTGTTGAGAGTCCCTTGGACTGCAAGGAGATCCAACCAGTCCATTCTGAAGGAGATCAGCCCTGGGATTTCTTTGGAAGGAATGATGCTATGGCTGAAACTCCAGTACTTTGGCCACCTCATGCGAAGAGTTGACTCATTGGAAAAGACCCTGATGCTGGGAGGGATTGGTGGCAGGAGGAGAAGGGGATGACAGAGGATGAGATGGCTGGATGGCATCACTGACTCGATGGACGTGAGTCTGAGTGAACTCTGGGAGTTGGTGATGGACAGGGAAGCCTGGCGTGCTGCGATTCATGGGGTTGTAAAGAGTCGGACATGATTGAGGGACTGATCTGATCTGATCTGATCTGAACTGTCCCTAAGAAGAAGGAACTGTCTCTATGATAGACTGTTTTTGTGCACAGATATTGTCATAGGTCCTGAAGCCTTAAAATTAATTACATAACTCACCTTTAACTTTCAACAGACATTACCGAGAGGTTAATTCCTGACCCAGCCTTTGAGTCAAACAAGCTACTGTTTGAGCCAGTAACTGAGATGGGACTGAGAATCTAGGTGGGCTTGATTCTGCCAACTCCAAAGGTCCTCAGTCTGCTGTTTGACCCTTAAGACATCTTCCTGTCTGGACTCATTCCTAGGCTGCATTCCACAATCTGTCTAATTGCTGGGTCTGCTGAGCATTCTCCTCCTCATCTCCTCTCCTCACTCTCCTCCTCTCTCTCCTCTCCTCACTCTCCTCACTCTCCTCCTCTCCTCACTCTCCTCCTCTCCTCACTCTCCTCCTCTCCTCACTCTCCTCCTCTCCTCACTCTCCTCCTCTCCTCACTCTTCTCTTCATTAAAGGCTTAACATGGTGGCTTTATCTGCTTCAAGGAAAGTACTTTCTTCAGCTCTGCAAATACCTCTTCTTGATCTGATGATATCTAACAATCCTCAGATGGACTGGTATAACATATTGTACCTTAACTATGGACATAATGTGACTTTTCATTTTGATTATGTTTTAACTTGGTTTAATGACTGTTTTGCCTTACATCTGTAACTGTAAAAATGGGATTTGTTTCTAACTCTCTGAAGGCTTTTAAGTTACAAATGGTTTTCAAGCTCCTACGAGTGCCACAGCCTCCTCCGACTATTACTTGGGGCCCCTGGATCAGAGACACTCAGTATGAGGGTTAGGAGAATATGTTGCCTCAACAATTTAGGGATGATGCCCCTCAACAGCTGAAAGTAGTTTATGGAATAAAAACAGCACCTCTTTCCCTTGGCAACATACTCTCCTAAAAGAAAAGGGAGGAATGAGAGAGTCAGTTCTTAGGCAGGTGGATAAGAAGGGGGTCCCTGAGGAAATAGGGGTCTGGAATTCTCAAGGAAGAGGAAAGGACAAAAGTCTTTTTTTTTTTTTTTTTTTTTAAATCTCTTCATTCCTTAGTCTTAGTCACATACAACATTTTTTTTTTTTTTTTTTTTGGTCTTTAAGCTTGGAACTGATGATTACACAACAAACAACACAGTTTAAACTCCGTCCAGTTCAGTTCAGTTCCTCAGTCATGGCCGACTCTTAGCAATTCCATGGACTGCAACAGGCCAGGCCTCCCTGGCCATCACCAACCCTCAGAATTTACTCAAACTCATGTCCATTGAGTTGGTGATGCCATCCAACCATATCATCCTCTGTCATCCCCTTCTCCTCCTTCCTTCAATCTTTCCCAGCATCAGGGTCATTTAAAATGAGTCAGTTCTTTGCATCTGGTGGCCAAAGTACTGGAGTTTCTGCTCCAGCATTAATCCTTCCAATGAATATTCAGGACTGATTTCCTTCAGGATGGACTGGTTGGATCTCCTTGAAGTCCAAGGGACTCTCAAGAGTCTTCTCCAATACCACAGTTCAAAAGCATCAATTCTTTGGCACCTAGCTTTCTTTATAGACCAAATCTCTCATCCATACATGACTACTGGAAAAACCATAGCTTTGACTAGACAGACCTTTGTTGGCAAAGTAATGTCTCTGCTTTTTAATAAGCTGTCTACGTTGGTCATAACTTTTCTTCCAAGGAGGATGTGTCTTTTAATTTCATGGTTGCAGTCACCATCTGCAGTGAATTTGGAGCCACAAAAGTAAAGTCTGTCACTGTTTCCACTGTTTCCCTATCTATTTGCCATGAAGTGATGGGACCAGATGCCATGATCTTAGTTTTCTGAATGTTGAGTTTTAAACCAACTTTTTCACTCTCCTCTTTCACTTTCATCAAGAGGCTCTTTAGTTCTTCTTCGCTTTCTGCCATAAGGATGGTGTCATCTGTATATCTGAGGTTATTGATATTTCTCCCAGCAATCTTGATGCCAGCTTATGCTTCATCCTGTCCAGCATTTCTCATGATGTACTCTGCATATAAATTAAATAAGCAGGGTGACAATATACAGCCTTGATATACTCCTTTTCCTATTTGGAACCAGTCTGTTGTTCCATGTCCAGTCTAACTGTTGCTTCCTGACCTGCATACAGATTTCTCAGGAGGCAGGTCAGGTAGTCTGGTATTCCCATCTCTTTAAGAATTTTCCACAGTTTGTTGTGATATAACAACAATGTATCCTGCTTGAGGACAGTTTCTCCTTCTTGAAAACCTTCTAACTAATCCTCATATCTTAGAATGTATATTATGGAAGTGAGTCTGGTAGGATCTTTCTATTATTAAGTTCTAATCCTGTTATCCTAAAATGTAAATTGTGGGAGTGGGTCTCATATAATTTTTACAAACTTGAGATGTTCTTTTGATTTATTGTAATAACTAATTTAATAAATATATAAAGACTTGCTAAAGAATAGTGAAGGGGGCACTCTCCGTCCCCCTTTTGATGTATGTCTATGTCAGAATCTTTCTCTGTCCCTTTTTCACTTTAATAAAATGCTGCTACACAAATGCTCTTGAGTGATCTAGCCTGGTCCCTGGTCCCAAAGCTAAATCTTCTTCAGAGATCATGTATCCGACATCATTCACCATAAGCTATCACAACTCACTTCTGTAAATGAATAGTGGCAAAACCATAGCTTTGACTATACGGGCTTCAGTGTAGTCAATGAAGAAGAACTAGATGTTTTTCTGGAATTCCCTTGCTTTCTCTATGATCCAGTGTACAATGGCAATTTGTCCTCTGATTCCCGTGCCTTTTCTAAACCCAGCTTTAACATCTAGAAGTTCTCGGTTCACATACTGCTGAAATCTAGCTTGAAGGATTTTGAGCATTACCTTGCTACCATATGGAATAAGCACAATTGTATGGTAGTTTGAACATTCTTTGGCATCACCTTTTTTAGGATTGGAATGAAAACTGAACTTTTCCAGTCCTGTAGCCACTGCTGAGTTTTCAAATTTGTTGACATATTGAGAGAAGAACTTTAACAGTATCATGTTTTAGGATTTTAAATAGCTCAGTTGTTTCACTATTAAAATTAAAATTAATGTGATATAGCAGTCGCACTCCTGAGTATTTATTGAAAAAAAAAATTTACAGAGATATATGCACTCAGTGTTTGTTGCAGCTTTATTCATGATAGTTAGACATAGAAACTAGCTAAATGTCATCATTGGACAAAGGATTAAAAGTGTAGCATGTGTGTATGTACATATGTGTGTATACACATATGTGTATTACACATTTGTTATACATATATGTGTGTATGTATGTATATAGATATAACATAATATTATTCTGCCATAAACAAGTAGGAAATTCTGCTACACATGAAGTGAGTAGACATAGAGAAAATTATACAAAATAAAATAAGCCATTTACATAAGGTGTATACCTGTGGCGGATTCATTTTGATATTTGGCAAAACTAATACAATTATGCAAAGTTTAAAAAATAAAATAAAATTAAAAAAAAGAAAATAGTCAAACTCATAGAATTAGAAAGCATATTGATTGTTGATATTATCTATTAGTAAGTGTAAATAGATAAGGCTGTACAATGGGAATAAAGCTTCAATTATGCAAGGTTAATAGGTTTTTTATATCTGCTGTACATTGTTAATATTGACAATATTGTACTGCATAATTAAAATTTTGTTAAAAGTGAAGATCTCATGTTATCTGTTTTTATTACCAAAAAAAAAAAAAAAAAACCCACACACACACACAAACAAAAAAAACCCAAAAACTTTGCACAGGGATATTTAGAGCAGCTATTGTAACAGTAGATACTTTTTATGGTACATCTGTCAAATTCATAGTATGTACAATAACAACAGTGAACTCCAATGTGAACTATGGACTTTGAATGATAAAAGTATGTCAACAAATGTTCATTGATTTTAATAAATGTATTACTCTGGTGAGGGAGATTGATAGTGGGAGAAGTTGCATGGGGATTGTGGGCAGAAGGTAAAATAAAGCTCTCTTTTACCTTTTACTCAATTTTACTGTGAACCTAAAACTGCTCTAAATAACATTTATTATTTTAAGTGCATTGAATAGCCTAGTGATAATGTTATAAAAATACATTTTATCAAAGCTATAGAAAAAGCCTTTAGTTATTCATATTTTGTGAAGCCTGAAAAGGGACAAGTTATTCAAGAGATTGTTGAAGATGGAATAAGCACGCATTTATTTTATCTTTGGTCAAAACCTAGTCTTCAGATCTTTGCTATTGTAATAAAGAGGGTCATGTAGAATATAAAATGAAACAAAACCAGAGAAATATGTAAAACATCCAACAGCTTTCAACATTAATAATGATTGAAATTTTTAATTTGAGAAAATTGGTGCCCTGAAAAACAACAATTAGTTATTCTATACACAAAAAGAACCCCCAAACAAATTGAAATTAAAATATTTCAGAACTGGTCCAGGGGTTTAAACACTGATTTGGAGATGAGAAAAACAGGCAAAACTATTGATAAATCTATTATCATCCCCACACAAAAATACTAGCACACATATACAAGCACATGCACATACACATAGCATATACATGTACTTACTCACACACAGACTTTGAAGACTTGAAGTTCAATCTCAACAAATATTTTTACTTTGGAGATAAACAGAACAAAACTCAAATTCAAGGAAGTTAATAGTGTTGGGCTTTGGTATTGGTTATCCATTCAGTTTCTTACCTCTGAAGAATCAAGGTCTGGAAGCCTGGTGACATTTTGTGAGATGATGGTAATGAACAAAGCTACTTCAGTGCCTGGTGACAAAGTATGTCCTTAGTTATGGAAGTGACTAAATTGCTTGCCTCTTTATAGATCTGAGCTCATTTATGGCATGCTGATGGCTCTATGAACATCTGGATTGCCATTCTTGCATGGAATTTGCATTTTTTATAATGATAGTTTCATAAGTTGCAATCACAATGTCTTCAAGATGTATCAACAGGAATTATTAACATGTGACAACCTGAGGAGAATAAAAAACATGATAAAGATTCTGCTTAGGGCTGGAAGAAGAGGAGGTGCTCAAATTTATTGAAACTGGGGCATTGTTGTCAGAATAAGTACATAACAAAATATTTTACTTATTTTTTAAATGAAGTTAATGAAGTCTGTCAAGAGAAGTTAAATTTATATTGACTTTGAAAAAACATTACCAGCACAAATCTCTGACTCAAGTAGAGGTATTTTGTGGCTTCCTGCTTTAATGTTTGCTCTATTTCTAACTGTACAGATATTTAATAATGGTACTTAAAACTAAAGTAACATAAAACTCATGAAGGAACAAGTAAATTCATGAATAAGCTTTTCATTTGATATTGTTTCTTCTCTCATAAATTTGTCAAGAGCTAAAAGACAGTAAGATTTGGGTTTCATGCCTGTGAGCGAGTGGTAGGAAAGCTAGAATTCAATAATGCTCATATAAGACTACATACTTTGTGCTGTGCTAAGTTGCTTCAGTTGTCTCCGACTCTTTGTAACCCCATGGACTGTAGCCCTCCAAGCTTGTCTTTCCACGAGATTCTCCAGGTAAGAATACTGGAGTGAGTTGCCATTTCCTTCTCTAGTTCTTCCCAATTCAGATACTTAATCCTTGTCTTGTACATCTCCTGCATCAGCAGGCAGGTTCTTTACCACTAGTTCCACCTGGGAAACCATTCTTGGATACCAGATTTTAATGAACACTTTTATAAGATATCATATTCTAATTAATTAAAAAATGCTTCTAATTGTCCAAACATATTTTATCTAATCAACACAAAGAAAATAATCCACAATTATGGTAAACAGAAAATAAAATAATTTTCAAATAATTACTTTTAAGTTCTTTCTTTGCCAATTTTCAAAAAAAATAGTCTCTTATCTTTTGGGGAGTGTGTTGGGAAACTATAGAGAATGGTATGTGATCAAAAGTCAGATTACAGGAACACATGTATACCTGTGGCAGATTCATTTTGATATTTGGTAAAACTAATACAATTATGTAAAGTGTAAAAATAAAATAAAATTTAAAAAAAAGAAAGAAAATAAATAAATACTAAATTATAAGCTTTAAGAAAAAAAATCAAGAGGAATATAAAGAAACAAAAGGGTGAAAATTATTCTTGTTGTTCAGTCACTAGGTTGTATCCAATTCTTTGTGACCCCATGGACTGTAACAAGCTAGGCTTCTCTGTACTTCACCATGTCCTGAAGCTGGCTCAAACTCATGTCCATTGAGTTGGTGATACCATCCAACCATTTCATCCTCTGTCATCTCTTTCTCTTCCTGCCTTCACTCTTTACCAGCATCAGCGTCTTTTCCAATGAATTGGCTCCTCATATCAGGTGGCCAAAGTATTGGAACTTCAGCTTCAGCATCAGTTCTTCTAATGAATGTTCAGGGTTGATTTCTTTTAATTTGACTGGTTTGATCTCCTAGCAGTCCAAGAGACTCTCAAGAGATTTCTACAACGCCACAGTTCAAAAGCATCAATTTCTCAGTGCTGAGCTTTCTTTATAGTCCCAACTCTCACATCCATACATGACCACTGAAAAAAACATAGCTTTGACTAGATGGAGCTTTGTTGGCAAGGTCATGTCTTAGCTTTTTAATATGCTGTCTAGGTTTGTCATAACTTGTCTTCCAAGGAGCAAGTGTCTTTTAATTTCATGGCTGCAGTCACCATCTACAGTGATTTTGCAGCCCCAGAAAGTAAAGTCTCACTGTTTCCATTGTTTCCCCATTTATTTGCTGTAAAGTGATGAGGCCAGATGTCATGATCTTCAATTTTTGAATGTTGAGTTTTAAGCCAGCTTTTCACTCTCCTCTTTCACTTTCATCAAGAGGCTTTTTAGTTTCTCTTCGCTTTCTGCCATTAGAGTGGTGTCATCTGCATATCTGAGGTTATTAATATTTTCCTGGCAATCTTGATTCCAGCTTGTGCTTCATCCAGCCCAGCATTTCACATGATGCACTCTTCATATAACTTAAATAAGCAGGCTGACAATATACAGCCTTGACGTACTCCTTTTCCTATTTGAGCCAGTATGTTTTTTCATGTCCGGTACGAACTTTTGCCTCTCAGGAGTCAGGTAAGGTGATCTAGTTTTCCCGTCTCTTTAAGAATTTTCCACGGTTTGTTGTGATCCACACAGTCAAAGGCTTTAGCGTAGTCAATAAAACAGAAGTAGATATTTTCCTTGAATTATTTTGCTTTTTCTATGATCCAACAGATTTTGGCAATTTGATCTCTGGTTCCTCTGTCTTTTCTATATCCAGCTTGTACATTTGGAAGTTCTTAGTTCATGTACTGTTTAAGCCTAGCTTGGAGACTTTTGAGCATTATCTTGCTAGCATGTGAAATGAGTGCAATTGTATGTTAGCTTTCTGCTGCTGCTGCTAAGTTGCTTCAGTCGTGCCCGACTCTGTGCGACCCCAGAGAGGGCAGCCCACCAGGCTCCTCCGTCCCTGGTATTCTCCAGGCAAGAACTCTGGACTGGGTTGCCATTTCCTTCTCCAATGCATGAAAGTGAAAAGTGAAAGTGAAGTGGCTCAGTCATGTCTGACTCTTCGAGACCCCATGGACTGCAGCCTACCAGGCTCCTCCGCCCATGGAATTTTCCAGGCAAGAGTACTGGATTGGCTTGCCATTGCCTTTTCCAATGTTAGCTTGAATATTTCTTCAAATGTTGAATGGTTATAGAAAAAGGTATAGATCTTTAATATGTGGTAGGAAATGAGGTTAAAAATGAGAATATAGTGAGTGCAAATTTGACCTCAATTAAAAGTCGAATGTTCAGAAAACTGTTATTAAAAGCAAAATTTTTCTATGACTTATTTGTCCTTCTTCCTGCACCCTCATCTATTTACTAGCTCACAAGGAGACAAATAATGTTGAATCCCACAAATTATAAATTATCTTTGAATTAATAATTTACTTAATCCTTTTTGAAAACAGTGTCTAATTGCAATAAAAGTTCTTAGTCCTTTGGATAGTTTTCCCTTCCCAGCTGACTTGGTGTCACCTTGGTTTCTTGCTGGAGATCCCCTGTAACTCTCGTGGAACTCTGCAATCTCTCTTATTACCAAAAAGTCAGAGGCAACTTAACAGAGGTAAACCTTAGAGCTTACCTCTGCATGATCATATACTTTGCTGCAATATTGCTGTGGCCCACTGTGGATAGCTGTTGGTTGTGAAGGGAGGGGTCTCTTTTCAGATCCTAAACTGCAGGGCCATTTGCACCTCTCTTTGCTCTCAGAAGTTCTTTTACTCATGAAAACCTTCACTCTCTTTTGAAAAATGTGTGCTGCCAACTAAAAATCATCTCTTACTATTTGCCTCTACAAGGATTAATTCACTGGCCCCTGCTGTCACTGACTTTCAATACATCCTGAAAGAAGTTCAGTGTGGAGATCAGGAATGGGGCACTCCATGCTCTGGGAAAAACTGGCAGAACAGAATTATAGTAGTTAGATATTTTCAGATTTTTATGAGCCCAAATGTTTGTATATTCTGTTATCTAGAAAAGCACTAAAATAATTACTGGAGACATCTGCCCCTTGTGCCTAACAGTGACCCTCTGACAAAATGTGTGTTTGATTGCAAGTGTCCTCCTTCTCCAAAATCACATATGTACCGATTCCCTCTCACCTTGAGCAGTTCCTCAGAGCCATCTGAAATGCTGTCTCCCATGCTACAGTCCTCCTGTATAGCCGCAAATAAAATGTAACTCACAATTCTCATATTCTGCTTTTTTTGTATTCCTGATTGTGAAACCAGTATGTATTTTGGGCTTCCCTGGTGGTTCAGCAGTAAAGAATCTGACTGCAATGCAGTAGCCACAGGAGATATGGGTTCAGTCCCTAGGTTGGGAAGATCCCCTGGAGGAGGGCATGGCAACCACTCCAGTAGTCTTGACTGGAGAATCCCATGGACAGAGGAGCCTGGTGGGCTACAGTCCATAGGGGTTGAAAAAAATCACACACGACTGAAGTGCCTTTCCACGCATGAATTTCTCAATACTTTCAAGCTGGGAAAGCAGTTAAATTTGCTTTCAGTTGTCTTCTGTTCTTTTTGCTTAGCTGATAGTGAATCCCGCATCCTCTCTTGTCTACAAGGAAATTTATTTATTTATTTATTTATTTTAGTTCTCTAGAGTACAGTTGTTGATATGGGAAAGAAGAATAAAGGAATTTGGAAAATTTTTTCTCCAGATAATAGCCTGTCTTGCCAAGCTATTGGCTTGTGTATAATCCAATTTGAATGTCAGAAAATTAATATTGCTTGGGCATTTCTCCTTTCATCCCAGCTGTAACAAATTTTAATCTTCTTCAAAGCAGATGGACACCTAGGGTAGTCCAGGGTAAAGGCCAGATACTCAGGAAAGCAAAAGGATGAAAACATGCAATTTTAAAAATCAATTATTTCTATTAGAGTGGTGTATTTAAAGGCTCACCACATCTGCCTACAAAACTTTTTTCTTATTATTTAATTTACTTCAATACTGCACTTTGTACATGTCTCTGAATCTTCTTTCTTCATTAAAAGTACTAAATCATTTAAAAGTAAGAACAATACAAGATTTATAATAAAACAATCACCTCTCTCCTCTAATCTAAACAATTCTAGAGACACTTTTCCAAGAGGTATCTACTTTTTTGGTCTTTAAATAATCATGATAAATGTATTGATATTAAGTTCATTTGAGTGAGTTTTGAAAAACACATACATGTATAAAACTGAGAACCTCAAAATTTTAAGCCATAAACACAAACTGAGAAAGTACATAAATAATTTATATGTGTATTATATAGAAATGGTTTTCATTTAGTTGTATGTATAACATATTTAAAAATTTTTCTTTTTTCTTTTTAAATGTTTCTCTTTTCTTAGTTTTTGGTAGCAAATACATTTGCAAAGAACAGATGTGTGACCTTCTGCAGTATTCTTAATTTAGCCTTAATGGAAAGGACTGTCAAATAACAAAATACTTCGATTACATGAATAAATGAAAGTTCATGTTTTCCTTGACATTTTGGTTTTAACACATTTATTTATGCTCATATCTCCAAACTAATACTCTGCTTTCTAAACTGTGAAAATAAGTAAGCAACCTCAGTTGTTGTCAATACAATTAATAAACATCAAATAGCAAATTCTCATATCAAAAATTTATTTTATAATATTTCTTAATTATTTTACAAATAGGTCTGTTTGAGATATTTACTCCACCTGAAATTATAGATTACACAAATGCAAGTTATAAAAGTTAATAATATAATAAAAAATCATTTACAAAATAAATTAATCAGTTCATTTCAGTTGCTCAGTCATGTTCAACTGTTTGTGACCCCATGGACTGCAGCACGCTAGGCTTCCCTGTCCATCACCAACTTCCGGAGCTTACTCAAATTCATGTCCATCAAGTTAGTGGTGCCATCCAACCATTTCATCCTTGTCGTCTCCTCCTGCCTTCAATCTTTCCCAGCATCAGGGTCTTTTCTAATGAGACAGCTCTTTGCATCAGGTGGCCAAAGTATTGGAGTTTCAGCTTTAGCATCAGTCCTTCCAATGAATATTCAGGACTGATTTGCTTTAGGATGAACTGGTTGAATCTCCTTGCAGTCCAAGGGACTCTCAAGAGTCTTCTCCAATATCACAGTTCAAAAACATCAATTCTTCACTGCTCAGCTTTCTTTGTAGTCCAACTCTCACATCCATTCATGAATACTGGAAAGACCAAAGCTTTGACTAGAAGGACCTTTGTTGGCAAAGTAATGTCTCTGCTTTTGAATACTCTGTCTAGGTTGGTCATAGCTTTTCTTCCAAGGAGCAAGTGTCTTTTAATTTCATGGCTGCAATCACCAACTGCAGTGATATGGGAGACAAAGAAAATAAAGTCTGTCACTATTTCCATTGTTTCCCCATCTACTTGCCATGAAATGATGGGACTGGATGCCATGATCTTCATTCTTTTAAGTTTGAATTTTAAGCCAGCTTTTTCACTCTCCTCTTTTACTTTCATCAAGAGGCTCTTTAGCTCTTCTTCACTTTCTGCCATAAGGATAGTATCATCTGCTTATCAGAGGTTATTGATATTTCTCCCGGCAATCTTAATTCTAGCTTGTGCTTCATCCAGCCAAGCATTTTGCATGATGTACTTTGCATATAAGTTAAACAAGCAGGGTGACAATATATGGCCTTGATGTATTCCTTTCCTGATTTGGAACCTGGAGTTTGTTGTTCCACATCCAGTTCTAATTGTTGCTTTTTGACCTGAATACAGATTTCTCAGGAGGCAGGTCAGGTGGTCTGGTATTCCCTTCTCTTGAATTTTCCACAGTTTGTTGTGATCTACACAGTCAAAAGCTTTGGTGTAATCAATAAAGCAGAAGTAGATGTTTTTCTGGAATTTTTTTCTTTTTCTATGATCCAACAGATGTTGGCAATTTGATCTCTGGTTCATCTGCCTTTCCTAAATCCTTGAACATCTGGAAGTCCATGGTTCACATGCAGTTGAAGCCTGGCTTGTAGAATTTTGAGAATTTAAATAAATTTGTTGGATACTACTAATATATCTGAAGTCCATAATCAAATAGGTAGTTTACAAATACTGTAATTTTTTTTTCTCAAAAAATGTATGGTTTACTACTTGAGAATCCCATTCATTTTTTCTGCATTAGCATAAATTATTTGAGATGCCTCTATATTCTATTGTCAACATCATTACTGAATTAAACTTTTGAGCATTAGTCAGTACACATTTCCCTTTTGCTCAAAATCCTCAATGGCATTTCACTTTTCTTAAAGTAAAAACTAATTGCCATAAAACATTTCATAAGAAAAAATATTTTCTGACCCATAAAGCATAAATGTAATAGAGTATTGGTGATATTATCTCACTGGTGCAATCTGCAATCACTCTCTTTAGATCCTCTCATGGTTTTTGCTCCTTCTGACTTAGTCACACATACATTTTTTAGTTGTTTTATGAATGTGGTAAGTGAGTTTCTACCTTAGATATTTTATGTACATTGATTTCTCCCTCTGAAAGGCCTTTCCCATTGATCCTCACATATAATTCCAACACTTTTCCTAGGTGTATTGTCACATGCTTTCTATCTGGTGAGCAATTCACTGAGAAAACTGTACCAATTTTCATATTTATCTCACATGATTTCCTAGGAGAATGCAGTGTTAGTACAGTGAAAGTTAGTACTGAGTAGTCAATACTGAAATCAGATTGATTGCATTCTTTGCAGCCAAAGATGGAAAAGCTCTATACAGTCAGCAAAAACAAGACCAGGAGCTGACTGTGGCTCAGATCATGAACTCCTTACTGCCAAATTCAGAGTTAAATTGAAGAAAGTAGGGAAAAACCACTAGACATCCAGGTATGATCTAAATCAAATCCCTTACAATTATACAGTGGAAGTGACAAATAGATTCAAAGGATAAAATCTGATAAAGACAGTGCCTGAAGATCTATGGACAGAGATTCATGACATGTTAAAGGAGACAGTAATCAAGATCATCCTCAAGAAAAAGAAATTCCAAAAAACAAAATGGCTGTCTGAGGAGGCCTTACAAATAACTGTGAAAAGAAGAGAAGTGAAAAGCAAAGGAGAAAAGCAAAGATATATCCATTTGAATGTAAAGTTCCAAAGAATAGCAAGGAGAGATAAGAAAGCCTTCCTCAGTGATCAGTGCAAAGAAATAGAGGAAGACAATAGAATGGGGAAGGCTAGAGATCTCTTCAAGAAAATTAGAGATACCAAGGGAACATTTGATGCAAAGATGGTCTCAATAAAAGACAGAAATGGTATGGACCTACAGAAGCAAAACATATTAAGAAGAGGTGGTAAGAATACACAGAAGAACTATACACAAAAAGTGCTTAATGACTCAGATAATCACAATGGTACCATCACTCACCTAGAGCCAGATATGCTTAAATGCGAAGTCAATCTGGCCTTAGGAAGAATAGCCACTAACAAAGTGAGGTGAGGTGATGGAATTACAGTTGAGCTATTTCAAATCCTAAAAGATGCTGTGAAAGTGCTGCACACAATACATCAGCAAATCTGGAAAACTCAGCAGTGGCCACAGGACTGGAAAAAGTCAGTTTTTATTCCAATCCCAAATAAAGGCACTGCCAAAGAATGCTCAAACTACTGCACAAATGCACTCATCTCTCACACTAGTAAAGTAATGCTCCAAATTCTCCAAGCCAGACTTCAATAGTATGTGAACCATGAGCTTCCAGGTTCAAGCTGAATTTAGAAAAGGCAGAGGAACCAGAGATCAAATTGCCAACGTTCATTGGATCATCAAAAAAGCAAGAGAGTTCCAGAAAAAGCATCTACTTCTTCTTTATTGATTATGCCAAAGCCTTTGACTGTGTGGATCACAGCAAACTGTGGAAAACTCTTAAACAGATGGGAATACCAGACCACCTACCTGCCTCTTGAGAAATCTGTATGCAGGTCAGGAAGCAACAGTTAGAACATGGGACATGGAACAGCAGAGTGGTTCCAAATAGGGAAAGGAGTACATCAAGGCTGTATACTGTCACCCAGCTTATTTAACTTATATGAAGAGCACATCATGAGAAACTCTGAGCTGGATGAAGCACAAGCTGGAATCAAGATTGCTGAGAGAAATATCAATAACTTCAGATATGCAGAGGACACCACCCTTATGGAAGAAAGTGAAGAAGAACTAAAGAGCCTCTTGATGAAAGTGAAAGAGGAGAGTGAAAACAACCCAATCAAAAAATGGGCCAAAGATCTAAATAGACATTTCTCCAAAAAAGACCTACAGATGGGTAACAATCACATGAAAAGATGCCCAATACCACTCCTTATCAGAGAAATGAAAATCAAAACCATAATGAGGTACCATTTCATGTCAGTCAGATGGCTGCGATCCAAAAGTCTACAAGCAATAAATGCTGGAGAGGGAGGGTGTGGAGAAAAGGGAACCCTCTTACACTGTTGGTGGGAATGCAAAGTAGTACAGCCACTCAGAGAACAGTGTGGAGATTCCTTTAAAAACTGGAAATAGAACTGCCTTATGACCCAGCAATACCTCTGCTGGGCATACACACCAAGGAAACCAGAATTGAAAGAGACACATGTACCCCAATGTTCACCGCAGCACTGTATATAATAGCCAGGACATGGAAGCAACCTAGATATCCATCAGCAGTTGAATGGATAAGAAAACTATGGTACATATACACAATGGAGTATTAGCCATTAAAATGAATACATTTGAATCAGTTCTAATGAAGTGGATAAAACTGGAGCCTATTATACAGAGTGAAGTAAGCCAGAAAGAAAAACACCAATACAGTATACTAATGCATATATATGGAATTTGGAAAGATGGTAATGATAACCCTATATGCAAGACAGCAAAAGAGACACAGATGGGTAGAACAGTCTTTTGGACTCTGTGGGAGAGGGAGAGGGTGGGATGATTTGGGAGAATGGCATTGAAACATATATAATATCATATATGAAAAGAATTGCCAGTCCAGGTTCGATGCAGGATACAGGATGCTTGGGGCTGGTGCACTGGGATGACCCAGAGGGATGGTAGGGGGAGGGAGGTGGGACGGGAGTTCAGGATGGGGAACACGTGTACACCCATGGCAGATTCATGTTGATGTGTGGCAAAACCAATACAGCATTATAAAGTAATTAGCCTCCAATTAAAATAAATAAATTTATATTCAAAAATAAAAAATAAATAAATGATTCATGGAAATGTTTTAAAAAATATTTAAAAAAATATTTAAGGAAATAAAAAATTTCCTTAAAGCTCAACATTCAGAAAACTAAGATCATGGCATCCAGTCCCATCACATCTTGTCAAATAGATGGGGAAACAGTGGAAACAGTGACAGACTATTTTTGGGGGCTCCAAAATCACTACAGATGGTGACTTCAGCCATGAAATTAAAAGACACTTGCTCCTTGGAAGAAAAGCTATGACCAACCTAGACAGCATATTACAAAGCAGAGACATTATTCTGCCAACAAAGGTCCATCTAGTCAAAACTATGGTTTTTCCAGTAGTCATGTATGGAGGTGAGAATTGGACTATAAAGAAAGCTGAGCACTGAAGAATTGATGCTTTTGAACTGTGGTGTTGGAGAAGACTCTTGAGAGTTCCTTGGATAAAAAGGAGATTCAACCAGTTCATCCTAAAGCAAATCAGTCCTGGATATTCATTGGAAGGACTGATGCTGAAGCTAAAACTTCAACACTTTGGCCACCTGATGTGCAGAATTGACTCATTTGAAAAGACCTTGATGCTGTGAAATTCTGAATGTTGGAGGAGAACGGGATGACAGAAGATGAGATGAAGGATAGCATCACTGCCTCAATGGACCTGAGTTTGAGTAATCTTTGGGAGTTGGTGATGGACAGGAAAGCCTGGCATGCTGCAGTCCATAGGGTTGCATGGAGTCGAACACATGTGAGCGACTGAACTGAAGAGTGAAAGCATGCAAGTTAATATTATTTGCCTCAAGCATTTTCCTTTTTTTTTAATTTGATTATCTTGTTTTAATATTTTATAGCAAAAATTATAATTAGCTACTGAATATCTAATTTCATAATACAGGTCTCACTTTTCCCAAATATTAATTCTTAGATTACATAAATATAGATTTGGAATAAATCAATATTTTAAGTGAGTAAAATCATGCTTATGTGATGAAATAAAAGTTGTAAGCATATAAAATAACAAGTGAAAATGTTTGTCACTCAGTTGTGTCTGACTCTTTGCAACCCCATGGACTGTAGCACACCAGGTTCCTCTGTACATGGAATTCTCCACTAAAGAATACTGGAGAGGGTTGCCCTTCTCTTTTCCAAGGGATCTTCCTGATCCAGAGATTGAACCTTGGTATCCTGCACTGCAGGCAGATTCTTTACCATCTGAGCCACCAGGGAATCCTCTAAAGTAACAACATTAATGCTTAAAAAAAATGCATGTTTAATTTAATTTTATTTTTTATTTACATTTTATTGATAACTCCAGTTGAAAGTAATCCAGAAACAAATTAGAAAATTAGTAACTTTAACATATAAATATGCCTGGGATTCTATGGTGCATTTTTATTATCACACTCTTATAAAGCCCTTCAGTTCTCTGATGGTGTGATTTCTGTCTTTCTTCCCTAAACTCCTTCACATGTGTCACTAAAACTGACATATCTTAGCCCTGGTCTATCACTGTGATCCATCTTCTGATTTCTTTTAGATTTGAGGATAATCTCAGGGTGTCTGAACTGCCTGTTCCATCTGCTTCTACAGATATTAGCCATCTCTCTGACATCTCTTCATCATTTAGAGAGCAGTTAAAATATTTCCTACTCAGAAGTTTTTACTGATTAATATTTTCTAACATTTTAAATATTTTATTTCTCACATTAAAACTGGAAACTTTTTGATAACACTGTTGAACTTAATTTACATGGAAAATAATGAAGCTTGAGGTTCACTTACCTTCTTTTACCTTTTTGTGTGTTTTATACCATTTTGTAAAGATGTAGAAGGGGTCATAAAAATGAATACATGTGTTAGTTTCTGTAAAATTCAGAAATTTAATAAAATGGCTTGGTTAGAGTACAGTTCCTTTCCATTCTGACTTCTGTCCATTTTGTATCAGATACATTTTGTATCAGGTTTCCTTTGTTTATCAGACACTAGTTGAAGTGGCCACCTCGCTTGATATGTGTAAGTGGAATTGGGGTTCTGAATATGTTTAATTTGACTCAACAGGATATACTGATGTGGTTCCCAATACCTGCCATATATATTTGATCTGTTGTTAAGCATTATGAATAGGAACGACTTCTATAAATACTTTATGTACAATATAGGCTCATCCAGATGCACCTTCAGTTCAGTTCAGTTCAGTTGCTAGTAGTGTCTGACTGTTTGCGACCCCATGAATGACAGCACCCCAGGCTTCCCTGTCCATCACCAACTCCCAGAGTTCACTCAAACTCATGTCCATCGAGTAGGTGATGCCATCTAGCCATCTCATCCTCTGTCGTCCCCTCCTCCTCCTGCCCCCAATCTCTCCCAGCATCAGGGTCTTATCCAATGAGTCAACTCTTCGCATGAGGTGGCCAAAGTTTTGGAGTTTCAGCTTCAGCATCAGTCCCTCCAATGAGCACCCAGGACTGATATCCTTTAAGATGGACTGATTGGATCTCTTTGCAGTCCAGGGAACTCTCAAGAGTCTTCTCCAACACTACACTTCAAAAGCATCAATTCTTCGCGCTCAGCTTTCTTCACAGTCCAACTCTCACATCCATACATGACCACTGGAAAAACGATAGCCTTGACTAGACGAAACTTTGTTGGCAAAGTATGTCTCTGCTTTTGAATATGCTATATAGGTTGGTCATAACTTTCTTTCCAATGAGTAAGCATCTTTAAATTTCATGGCTGCAGTCACCATCTGCAGTGATTTTGGAGCCCCCAAAATAAAGTCTTACACTGTTTCCACTGTTTCCCCATCTATCTGCCATGAAGTGATGGGACCAGATGCCATAATCTTAGTTTTCTGAATGTTGAGCTTTAAGCCAACTTTTTCACTCTCCTCTTTCACTTTCATCAACAGGCTTTTCAGTTCCTCTTTACTGTCTGCCATAAGGGTGGTGTTATCTGCGTATCTGAGTTTATGGATATTTCTCCCAGCAATCTTGATTCCAGCTTGTGCTTCCTCCAGCCCAGCGTTTCTCATGATGTACTCTGCATGTAAGTTAAATAAGCAGGGTGGCAATATACAGCCTTGACATACTCCTTTTCCTATTTGGAACCAGTCTGTTGTTCCATGCCCAGTTCTAACTGTTGCTTCCTCATCTGCATATAGGTTTCTCAAGAGGCAGGTCAGGTGGTCTGGTATTCCCATGTCTTTCAGTATTTTCCACAGTTTCTTGTGATCCACACAGTCAAAGGCTTTGGCATAGTCAATAAAGCAGAAATAGATGTTTTTCTGGAACTTTCTTCCTTTTTTGATGATCCAACAGATGTTGGCAATTTGATTGCTGGTTCCTCTGACTTTTTGGAAATCAGCTTGAACATCTGGAAGTTCACGGTTCATGTACTGCTGAAGCACATGTTCATGTACTGCTGAAGCACATGTTCATGTACAGCTTGCAGATTTTTGAGCATTATGTTACTAGCATGTGAGATGAGTGCAATTGTGCAGTAGTTTGAGCATTCTTTGGCATTGCCTTTCTTTGGGATTGGAATGAAAACTGACATTTTCCAGTCCTGTGGCCACTGCTGTGTTTTCCAATTTTGCTGGCACATTGAGTGAAGCACTTTCACAGCATCATCTTTCAGGACTTTATCCTGGCAGAATTATGCAGAGACAGTGGTCTGTTTTTCTTTTAACATGTAATTTGTATTTTTATTTATTAATTAAACTTTTTATTTTGTATTGGAGTATATCCAATTAAGGGCTTCCCTGGTGGTTCAGTGGTAAAGAATCCACCTGCCAATGCAGGAGATGCAGGTCCAATCTCTGGGTTGGGAAGATCTCCTGAAGAAGGGAATGGCAACCCACTTCAGTATTCTTGCCCGGAGAATCCCATGGACAGAGGAGCCTGGTGGGTTATGGTCCATGGTGTCCTAAAGAGTCGGGCATGGCTTAGTGATTAAACAACACCACCATGGCTGATTAACAATACTGTGATAGTTTCAGGTGGATAGCAAAGAGTGGTCTTTTTTCAATTTCACATGTCTTATGGCACCTAGTATGGAAAATGTGTCGATGGAGGTGGAGAAGCAAGAATAATCTTAATGTGTGGAAAATTCTTATCACCATCAGACATATAAAATTGTAAGCAGATATTATAAGCTTAGTTAAAACAGGTTCTCTCTTTACAGGAATATGTTTAATGTAATATATAGCATCTTACACAACTATGTTAAAATTGTATTGGGATCATGCAAAGGAGAATTTATCAATATCCTGGTGTCTATAAAAGGAAAATATACAGTAGTGTACAATTAGGAATTAAGTCTATCTGTGAAGGTTCATGTTTTATACATCCCAACATATTAGACTGGTCTTCAGTATCTGATGAATCCTCTAGTAAAGTAATGTGGAATTCTAAATGAAACAATCCACAAAATTGTGAGAAAAACAATAAGAAACACCTGAAGGACCAATTGTCACCGTTGAAAAACTGCCCATATTCACTAGTGAGTTGATACACATATACATGTTGTGTCAATTTTCAAAATTACTTAAATTGCCTATGTATGTGACTAAATTTTAGTTTACTTTTTATTATGATAATAGAACCATCTCAGTGGAAGATATAAAAATATAACCTTAAAATACTAGTAGACTCTGAAAATGTCAAAGCCTGTACTTTAACACAGTTGACTATAAATGCTAAATTTATGACAATGAAACAATAAATACACACAATATAAATAATAATAGAAGAAATTTTCAAAAATTTGTAAGAATGAGGATACTCTGTAAGACCAAACAGCAACAACAGCAAAAATGAAGCAAAGCACAATTGATAGTGTACAATAGCACAATAGAGAATGTACAAACATTAGCTATAGCCTAATTTTCATAAGTGGAATGACTTTGAAAAGTAGCATATTCTTTCATGATGGCCTGTTGTGATGAATGATATATCAACACTATCTAATGAACTATATCTTGTTTATCTTGTTTAAAATAAGTGATTATAATAAGGATTATTATAAGATTCCTCAAACAAGATAGGTCATGAAAACAACAGATGTTTTTCAAAAACATAAAGTTAAATGATAAAATAAAAAATCAGTTTCCAAGCTCTAATGAGAATGTAAATTGATTTCAACAAAACAGATAATATTCCTAATATTCCAGGTGATTTTTCAGACTAAGTACAGTAAGAACCTTCAAAAGGCATGGAGATTCCTTTGAGCATAGAATATTGTGCTTATTTGGATTATGAACTGAAAAAAAAGAAGTGTTAGTCACTCAGTCATGCCCAACTCTGTGCAACCCCATGAACTGTAGCCTGCCAGGTTTCTCTGTTCATGGAATTCTCCAGGCAAGAATACTGGAGTGGGTAGTTATTCCTTTCTCCAGGGGTATATATACATTCAGTTCAGTTCAGTTGCCAAGTCGTGTCCGACTCTGTGACCTCATGAATCGCAGCACACCAGGCCTCCCTGTCCATCACCAACTCCCAGAGTTCACTCAAACTCATGTCCATTGAGTCGGTGATGCCATATAGCCATCTCATCCTCTGTCGTCCCCTTCTCCTCTGCCCCCAATCCCTCCCAGCATCAGAGTCTTTTCCAATGAGTCAACTCTTCACATGAGATGGCCAAAGTATTGGAGTTTTAGCTTTAGCATCAGTCCTTCCAGTGAACACCCAGGACTGATCTCCTTTAGAATGGACTGGTTGGATCTCCTTGCAGTCCAAGGGATTCTCAAGAATCTTCTCCAACACCACACTTCAAAAGCATCAATTCTTCAGCCCTCAGCTTTCTTCACAGTCCAACTTTCACATCCATACATGACCCCCGGAAAAACCATAGCCTTGACTAGACAGACCTTTGTTAGCAAACTAATGTCTCTGCTTTTTAATATGCTATCAGGTTGGTCATAACTTTCCTTCCAAGGAGTAAGCGTCTTTTAATTTCATGGCTGCAGTCACCATCTGCAGTGATTTTGGAGCCCCCCAAAATAAAGTTTGACACCGTTTCCACTGTTTCCCCATCTTAATCAAATATAATCAATATATCTGTATCTTTAAGGACAAATAAAATCAAACCTTAAATATTATTTTGAAAGTGTGAAAAAATAGTTGTTATTTTTTTCATTTCTGGTATTAAGAATTTTTAAAAAATTAGTAGTTTCAAATTAACAGAAATTTAAACAAAAGCCAAAGCTGATGAATTGTTGCATGAATAATTCAAAAACTATTAAAATGAAAAATAGTGACTTGTTTTCCTGGAAATAGTGAAGAGGTAATTAAAATAATGAAAAATATAAAATAAATCAATATAGAAGATAAAATAAACAGTATAATGAACTTGGACACAAAATATTAATGAGTTAATGATTAATGAAAATTCTTAAAGGTGTGGGAATACCCAACCACCTCATCTGCATCCTGAGAAACCTGCATGGAGGTCAAGAAGCAACAGTTAGAACCAGATATGGAACAATGGACTGATTCAAATTGGGAAAGGAGAATGTCAAGGCTGTATATTTTCACCCTGCTTATGTAACTTATATGCAGAGTACATCATGAGAAATGCTCGGCTGGATGAAGCAGAAGCTGGAATCAAGATTGTTGGGAGAAATATCAATAACCTCGGATATGCAGATGACACCACCCTAATGGCAGAAAGTGAAGAAGAACTAAAGAGCCTCTTGATGAAAGTGAAAGAGGAGAGTGAAAAAGTTGGCTTAAAGCTCAACATTCAGAAAACTAAAATCATGGCATCTGGTCCCATCACTTCATGGCAAATAGATGGGAAAACAATGGAAATACTGGCAAACTTTGTTTATTGGTCTCCAAAATCATTGCAGATAATGACTGCAGTCATGAACTTAAAAGACATTTGCTCCTTGGAAGAAATGGTATGACCAACCTAAACAGCATATTAAAAAGCAGAGGCATTACTATGCCCACAAGGTCTGTCTAGTCAAGCTATGGTTTTCCTATAATCACGTATGGATGTGAGAGTTGGACCATAAAGAAGGCTGACTGATAAACAACTAATGCTTTCAAACTGTGGTGTTAGAGAAGACTGTTGAGAGTCCCTTGGACAGCAAGGAGATCAAAGCAGTCAATGCTAAAGGAAATCAATCTTGAATATTCATTGGAAGGACTGATGCTGAAGCTGATGCTCCAATACTTTGGCCACCTGATTCGAAGAGCTGTCTCATTAGAAAAGACCCTGATGCTGGGAAAGATTGAAGGCAGGAGAAGGGGATGGCAGAAGACAAGATGGCAGGTGGCATCACTGACTCTTTGGACATGAGTTGGAGCAAGCTCCGGGAGATGGTGAAGGACAGGGAAGCCTGACATGCTGCAGTTCATGGGGTCACAAAGAGTCAGACATGACTGAGTGACTGAACAATAACTCTTTTATTATGACAGAATAATAAAAGAAACCTGTGAGAGGTTTTAAAATTTTTCATTAAAGTAAACGATTATCTACTACTTGATTCAACCAAATGAAAGGAGTTGTGAATGATTGGATCCTGCTTTTGAACAATATTCAGTGCCAGTCAAGTGACAACAAAACTGTTTTGAAAGGTGAGGAAAAAGGACTTTAGACTGTTTAAAACCTTAATTATGCATAATGTGTTGTGCACAGCTCATTGCTTTAATCTTATTGAAGAAAATGCACAGCTCCTGAAGCTGTTGACTAGTTGGTATTTTGAAATAATTACGTGTTATTTTCACTTCAGTGACAGATCGAGTATATCGAGTATTTTAAACACACTTGAAGTTGAATCTTTAGTGGGTAATTGTAATGATATAGTTTTCACATTAGGAAGTTCTCTAAACCTTATTATATGCATAAGGCATCATTTTAAAGACTCTAACTTTTATTTTTAAAGATTTGAAATACTAACTCAAATTCAAATGAGATACAAAATGTTTATTCAAAGATGCTTGGTAAGCTCAAAAATTTTTAAATCAATTTGGTGAGAACTTTGGGATATTTCAATTAAATAAGTGAGAATTTAAATTCTGATTTGTGTACACTTGAAAAGTAGCATTTTCAATTATTGTTACACTTATTTTTGAAAGAACTGAGAAAATTTCAAATAAAAATATAATGGGAAGAATATTAAACAAGTGATAAAATCAGCAGAAGCATAAACTGGAATTATTTTGACTTCAAGGAGCAAATTGAAACAAATAGTTTTTATATTAGATAAAAAGTAGTAATTCATGAAAGGCAAGGTATACATTTGCATAATGAATATTAGATTATATGTAAACACTGGAAAAATATTGTTTCTTGCTAATTTGACAATAAGTACTAACATCAATGAATATAACATCAGAAACAAACTGGTTAAAGAGAGTTAGCAATTCCTGAAAGATTTAAGTTACTACAGACAAAAAATTTGAGACACAGGGTGCAGTTTATATATGAAAATTAATGGATAGATGCTGCCTTAATCCTTTAGGCTGTTGTAACAAAGTGCCACAGATTGCGTGATTTATAAGCAGCAGAATTTTATTTTCACAATTCTGAAAGCTGGAAGTCCATGATCAATGTGCCAGCATGGTCAAGATGTGGTTAGAGCCCTCTCCCTGGTTTATTGCCAGTGGCTTTGCTGTGTCCTCAGATAAAATGGTAACTCACTCCAGTATTCTTGCCTAGAAAATCCCATGGGCAGAGGAGCCTCCAGAGGTACAGTCCATGGGCTCGCTAAGAGTCAGACACTACTGAGCACGCACCCACAGATGGTGGAAAGGTGTGAAAGATGTCTCTTGGTCCTCTTTTAAAAGGGCATTGAATTTATTTATGAGGGCTCTTCCCTCACAACCTAAGCACCTCCCAAAGTCCCTATCTCCAGTACCATCACATTGGGTAGTAGGATTTCAATACATACATTTAGGGAGACACAAACAGCAAAGGTTTCCTGAACAAATTCCAATACACGTGCCTGCGGAGGCTTTCCCAAACCAACCTGCAATTTTCAGCCTCCAGTAAAATTTCAAAGAATTCATTGCCGATCTGGAGACTGAATCAGATTCAATAGGGCTGAATCCCAGAGAAAGTCCCTCCAGCTCTAGGGTGAGTCACAGGGTTGTTACCTGGGCTTCTGACCGACTGGCTATGAATCAGAGAGTCTCAGGACCTTCTTCTTAGTTTCAGTTAGTTTGCTGGAATGGCTCAGAGAATTCAGGGAAATCCATTTACTCTTACTCACTAGATTAAAAATTTATTATAAAAGGATATTAAAAGAATAAATAGCCAGATGAAGAGATACATAGAATGAGGTCCTAAAGAAAAGAACTTCTGTCCTCCGGGAGCATGGAACTGGAATGTAGCCCTTGGAAGCTGGTGGTTGCCCAGTTTCGAAGCTCTTAGCAAAAAGCCCCAAAAGCTGTCCTTTCGGTTTTTGTGGATGCTTCAGTACATAATCATGATTGAATAAATCATTGGCCAATGGTGATCAATTCAATCTCCAGCCCTTCTCTCCTCCCACAAAAGCAGGGAATTGTACTGAACGTTCTAGTCCTTTTAATCACATGATTGGTTCTTCTGACAACCAGCTCCCACCCTTGGGTGGATCCAAAAGTCTCCTTTCCAAGTCATTTTCAGAAACTAAGTACAAGAGAAATATTAAATAGTTGCTTTTATTGTTCAGTAAATTCCAAGGGTTTCCAGAGCTGTGAAGCAGGAACTATGGATGAAGACCAAGCATATTTCTTATATATAATATGAATGATGAAATATATATTTTCCTATAAATCACAGTATTCACAATTTGCATACAAAATCAAGTTACACAAATTTCAGCCTATAGCACCTATACTTTCCAAAATTATTCCAAAATCATTGCTTAACATTTACAATAAGGAGTTTCTTTTCCTAATCTCTATTTCAAAAATAATGTTAGAAAACTGTTGGTTTATGTAGAGACCCCCCAAAAAATACATAGTAAAAAACATAGGAATAAGAAACAAAAAATGTGGTTGTTGTTATTGATGATGATGACATTATTTTGGGTTATCTGTGGTCATAAAGGGGGCTTCCCTGGTGGTTCAGGTGGTAAAGAATGCGCCTGCAATGCAGGAGACCTGGGTTCTATCCCTGGTTTGGGAAGATCCCCTGAAGAAGAGTGTGGCAACCCACTCTATTTTTTTGCCTGGAGTATCCCACGGACAGAGGAGCCTGGTGAGCTACATCCATGGGATTGCAAAGAGTTAAGCAAAGTTGAAAATCAAAACTGTGCATCCTTTTTTAACTTAAATAACCTCTAGTTTTTAAAACAATGTGTCAAGCTGGAAAAATATCTGTATTCTTTATCTTAGACTGAGGACATCTTAGAATAAACTAAGACACAGAAAAAATTAGAAGGGTAGGTAGAGAAGTGGATAGATTTACTTTGAATAAATAAATTAATTTAAATAATTAATAATATAACATTTAACATTTGCAAAAATAGAAAATAGATTTACTTTGAATGGATATGCGAGAAATTATTCTGGATTGAACATTTAATATTGGATGAAAAGAAAATGTTAACAGAAAATAAAATAAAATTGTACTCATTGTTTAATTCCTTGATAAATCCAGTCATCAAATCCAGTTTAATTTATAAAGTGGTAATGCTTGTATTTTCATTTTGATAACTGTTATGAATATAATTGTGTCCCCAAATAATTCGTATGTTTAAGCCTTTATCTCCAATGTCACTATGTTTGGAGATCAGCCACAGCAAGCCCAGGAGAATGGTCTCAGGAGAAACCAAACTTGGTGATACCTTAATCTTGGATTTCTTTAGAATTATGAGAAAATTAATTTCTCTTGTATAAGCCACCCAGTCTGTGTTGTTTTGTTAGGGCAGCCCTAGTAAACTAATTGGAGATGGCAATGGCACCCCACTCCAGTACTCTTGCCTGGAAAATCCCATGGACGGAGAAGCCTGGTGGGCTGCAGTCCATGGGGTCATGAAGAGTCGGACATGACTGAGAGACTTCACTTTCACTTTTCACTTTCATGCATTGGAGAAGGAAATGGCAACCCACTCCAGGGTTCTTGCCTGGAGAATCCCAGGGACGGGGGAGCCTGGTGGGCTGCCGTCTATGGGGTCACACAGAGTCGGACACGACTGAAGTGACTTAGCAGCAGCAGCAGTAAACTAATGGGCTTCCTTGGTGACTTATGGGTAAAGAAGACACCTGCCATTGTAGGAGACGCAGATTTGATTCCTTGGAGAAGGAAATGGCAACCTACTCCAATATTCTTGCCCAGGAAATTCCATGGACAGAGGAGCCTGGCAGGCTGCAGTCCATGAGATCACAGAGTCAGATACGACTTAGCAACTAAACAACAACAACAAAAGTAAACTAATACAGTGACAATTTTTAACAAATGACAATACAATTTTAATTAAATTTTGTTCTGCTTTATGTGATATCCTCTGCAACAATTAAATTTGCACATGAAAATATATTAATTGTATTTTGAAAACTAAAAGTTACTTCCATTAGCTTCTATGAAAAGTAGTCTAATAATTGCAACATGCTAATAACTACATGAAAAGTGGTCTGTTTTCTCATAAAAACACATTCAGTTTATATGGTTATTTTTTTAGAGAAAGATATACCCTTCAGGTTTGTATTTAAGTGAAACAACAACAAAAATATCATGCCATGTTTATACTTTTGACAAAAACAGTGGCATTGTGTGTAGAAGGGCTTAGATTTATGTTTAGCTATTTTTAAAGCCTCATTTTAAACATTCTTTCAGCAAATCATATTTTAATTACAGAGTGATTAATTTTAACAAAGTGTTAAATAAAATTTTATTGTTAATTTCTTTTTAATTAACTTGCAGAAACAACCTTGAATGCTAAGCTTACCTAAGGCACTGATTAAAGTTTTAGTCTGGAAATATTATAGGCTTGAGAGGAAAGGTGGTTGGATACAGAAAGTGAAATACATGCTGATGCCATGAGAATTAACTATATTGATAGTAACCATCATCCAAGAAGAAAAAATATACCTAGGTAAGTATTTCAATACATTAATAAAATGATTTTATAGTGGTTAACATATGTATCATCTTATATTTACTGTTATAGATTGTTTTGATTCATGTTGATACAATCTGACTTAAAATTAAGCAAACAATTCCATGATTTTTATTTTTTATGATAAAAAAACAGCAGAGTATAGTCAATTCTTGTATATGCCTCTAAAGTCAGATTGCTTTATTATTAATATTTCTATCAGTATGGTAGTTTTGCTATCATTAATGAAGCAATATTGCTATATTATGACCTAAACTACATAGTTTATTGATATTGCCTTAGCTTTACTCTGTTTCTGTTTTAGGATCTCACTCATATTATATTTAGTTGTCTTAATATTTTTAGGCTCTATATGTCTACAACAGTTTCTCATTCTTTTCTTGTTTATGATAACTTTGACAGCTTTGAGGAGTACTGGTCAGGTATGTTGTAGAACTTCATTTTATTGTAATTTATATGATGTTTGTCTTATAATAGACTGGAGTATGAGTTTAGGGGAGGAAAATCATAGTGTTAAGGTGCTTTTTCATCATATTGTATCAAGAGTGTTTATTATCAATGTCATTCTTGACTGTAATATTGGTCTTAAATATCTGAATGATATGGTGTTTGTCAGGTTTTTCTCACAAAGTTACCCTTGTTTTCTCTGCTTTCCATGCCCTGCTCTTTAGAAGTAAGTCACATCCCACATTTAAGATGTGAGGAATTATGACCTCTTACTTTACAATGGAGTGTCTACATAATTTATTTGGAATTCTTCTGTATGGGAGGTTTTACTCCATTTATGTATTTAATCATTTACTTATATAAATATGTGCTCATGAATAAGTATTTTATAATTTGAGTTATAATTCAGTTACATAACTATATTATTTATTTTGTTTGCTCAAAGTATTCCAGCTTTGAACCTTGAAAACTCTTTTAGTTGCCATCTGTGCCCCTTTGACATACCACGACAAAGTTTGTTTTTTGTGCACTTTCTTACTTTCTGCTGCTACCAGATGCTCTAGACTCATCTTATATATGTTTCCTGCCACATTCTTAGAAATATCCATTTCTCCAAGGAGCCCTGGTTTCTTTTATTGGAGACTGGTATTAGAAACAAAGATTTGGGTGCTAGGTGTGCTTATTGTTAGTAACGGAAATTTTTTTTTTTTAGTGCTCTCAGCTAACAGAGGAAATAAATATATGTGCATATATTAACCTATGTATATATATATATATATATATATATATATATTTGTATATGTAGACTATATGTGGGCTTCCCAGGTGGCGCTAGTGGTAAAGAACCTATCTGCCAATGCAGGAGATGTAAGAGACACAGGTATGGTCCCTGGGTCAGGAAAATGCCCTGAGAAGGGCATGGCAATCCACTTAGGTATCCTTGCCTGGAGAATCCCATGGATAGAGGAGCCTGGTAGGCTACAGTCCATCAGTTCAGTTCAGTCACTCAGTTCTGTCCGACTCTTTGCCACCCCATGAATCGCAGCACACCAGGCCTCCATGTCCATCACAAACTCCCGGAGTTCACTCAGACTCACGTCCATCGAGTCAGTTATGCCATCCAGCCATCTCATCCTCTGTCATCCCCTTCTTCTCCTGCCCCCAATCCCTCCCAGCATCAGAGTCTTTTCCAATGAGTCAGCTCTTTGCATGAGGTGGCCAAAGTACTGGAGTTTCAGCTTCAGCATCATTCCCTCCAAAGAAATCCCAGGGCTGATCTCCTTCAGAATGGACTGGTTGGATCTCTTTGCAGTCCAAGGGACTCTCAAGAGTCTTCGCCAACACCACACTTCAAAGGCATCAATTCTTCAGTGCTCAGCCTTCTTCACAGTCCAACTCTCACATTCATACATGACCACAGGAAAAACCACAGCCTTGACTAGATGAACTTTTGTTGCCAAAGTAATATCTCTGCTTTTGAATATGCTATCTAGGTTGGTCATAACTTTCCTTCCAAGGAGTAAGTGTCTTTTAATTTCATGGCTGCAGTCACCATCTGCAGTGATTATGGAGCCCCCAAAAATAAAGTCTGACACTGTTTCCACTGTTTCCCCATCTATTTCCCATGAAGTGATGGGACCGGATGCCATGATCTTTGTTTTCTGAATGTTGAGCTTTAAGATGACTTTTTCACTCTCCTCTTTCACTTTCATCAAGAGGCTTTTGAGTTCCTCTTCACTTTCTGCTATAAGGGTGGTGTCATCTGCATATCTGAGTTGATTGATATTTCTCCAGGCAATCTTGATTCCAGCTTGTGTTTCTTCCAGTCCAGCGTTTCTCATGATGTACTCTGCATATAATTTAAATAAGCAGGGTGACAATATACAACCTTGACGTACTCCTTTTCCTATTTGGAACCAGTCTGTTGAGGCTACACTCCATAGGGTTGCACACAGTTGGACACAACTGAAGCAACTTAGCACACAACATGTAGTTGTCATATATATACACACATAAATGTATATTAAGTAAACATGAATTCTTACTGAGGTTTCCAACTCTGATCTATTATCACATAGATCATTCTAGCCTCTTTCCTTTGCGGATTTGTAAATTTCCACTCCAACAGTGAGACATTGTGATGTTGATCCACCATCCATTTAGTCAATTATTCAATTCCAGTATGCATGTGCAGCAGCACATCAGAATTGCTGATACTACACACAGTGGGAAAACTTTACTGACTAACATATACTATCTATAAACTCTTTCTTCTCACTATTTTCTTACAGAGTCCAGGCTCCTTTCATTTCCAAAATTACTGAAGTCAGCACATTTCCCCCAATGACCTTTAGTGAGATTATTTCATATATTTTTAATACAATTAGAGTCTCTTGCCACAGTCTATACCCTTAACTATTTTTATGGGATCAGAATTGTCCTAATACTAAAACAGATTGAGGTGTTATAAAAAGACAAAAATTTTATGTTATTATCTCCCATGAATATAGAAGCAAATATTCTCAACAAAATATTAGAAATGAAACCCAAGGATATATAAAAAGAATTATACACTTTACCAAGGGGAATTTATTTTAAAATCTTGTTTAACATTGTTTAACATTCTAAAAAGTTGGCTTAAAGCTCAACATTCAGAAAACTAAGATCATGGCATCTGGTCCCATCACTTCATGGCAAAGAGATGAAACAGTGGCTGATTTTATTTTTTTGGGCTGCAAAATCACTGCAGATGGTGACTGCAGTCATGAAATTAAAATAACGCTTACTCCTTGGAAGGAAATTTATGACCAAACTAGATAGCATATTAAAAAGCAGAGACAATTACTTTGCTAACAAAGGTCCATCTAGTCAAAGCTATGGTTTTTCTAGTAGTCATGTATGGATATGAGAGTTGGACTATAAGGAAAGCTGAGCAGCAAAGAATCGATCCTTTTGAACTATGGTTTGAAGAAGACTCTTGAGAGTCCCTTGGACTGCAAGGAGATCCAACCAGTCCATTCTAAAGGAGATCAGTCCTGAGTGTTCACTGGAAGGACTGATGTTGAAGCTGAAACTCCAATACTTTGGCCACCTGATTATGATTCATTTGAAAAGATCCTGATGCCAGGAAAGATTGAAGGTTGGAGGAGAAGGGGATGACAGACAAGATGGTTGGATGGTATCACCGACTCTATGGACAAGAGTTTGGGTAAACTCCAGGAGTTGGTGATGGACAGGGAGGCCTGACATGCTCCTGTCCATGGGGTCACAAAGAGTCAGACACGACTGAGTGACTGAACTGAACATTAAAAAATCAGTCAACATAATCATCACAGCAACCAGCTAAAGAAGAAAACTAGCATAATCATGTCAATTGATGAAGAAAAATCACTTAAATCCAACATGATTCATAATAAAAACTCTTAGCAAGCTAGGAACAGAGGGAATTTTTTAACTTGATAAAGTACATATAGAGCACCTAAATAAATGTCTTAATTAGTGATGAAAGACAGAATGCTTTCTCCCTGAAATCAGAAGGAAGGCAAGTATGTTCTCTCTCACCACTACTCTTTTTAACATTGTCCTAGGAGTTTCAGCCAGTTTAATAAGTTAAAAAAAGGAAATGGAGAGCATACAGAGTACTTACAGTTGACACCAAAAGCACATCTGTAAAATCAAAATAAAATAAGTTCATTCAATTAAAAATTTAGATAATCTATGAAAAGATAAACATTTATGTGCAGAATATATAAAGAGCGCATATCTGAAAAGTAAAATGAAAAACAATTCAATAAAATTGGGCAGAGCAATTGAAAATCAGGCAATTCACAAAAATGAGGGATGAACTGAAAAAAAATAGAATAAGCTCAACATAATTAGTACTAGTAAAATAAAAATGCAAACAACAATAGGCTAACATTGCACCCCAGCTAGATATGTAAAATTTTTAAAAGACTGATAATACTTCTGGTTTAAGATGAGAAGTAACTGGGATTCTCACATGTTGCTGGAAGGGATGTAAATAGTAAATCCACTTTGGAAAAGTTTTTCAGTTTTTTATAAAGTTAAATATATCTTTGAGTGGAGTTGATCCACCAGTTCCACTTCTAGGTATTGACCCCAAAGAAACAAAAATATATAATTATCTGCATTAAGACTTTACAGAAATTTTCCCATAACATCTTTTTTAAATATATGGCTTCTTGTACCAAACAGCTAGCCAATTAATGAAGATGACAGCACTAAAAAACAGATTTTCAATGTGGACAAAACAGCCTTTTATGTTGAAAGAAGATGCCATCTAATACTTTTCACAGCTAGAGAGAAGTCAATGCCTGGCTTCAACGCTTTGAAGAACAGGCTGACTCTCTTGCTAGAGGCTAATGAATCTTGCTGGTCACTTTAAGTTGGAGCCAGTGTTCATTTACCATTCTGAAAAAAAGTAGAGTCCTTAAAAATTATGTTAAATCTACCCTGCCTGTGCTCTATAAATGGAACAATGAAGGATGGATGACAGCACATGTTTTTACAGCATGGTTTACTGAATATTTTCACCCCACTGTTGAAACCTATTGCTCAGAAAAAAAAGATTCCTTTCAAAATATTCCTGGTCATTGACAATGTACCTGGTCACCCTAGAGCTCTGATGGAGATATACAAACAGATTAATGTTATTTTCATGCCTGCTAACACAACATCCTTCACAGCCCATGTATCAAGGAATAATTTTGACTTTCAAGTCTTATTATTTAAGCAATACATTTTGTAAGGCTATAGCTGCCATAGATAGTGATTCCTCTGATGGATCTGGGCAAAATAAATTGGAAACCTTCTGGAAAGGATTCACTCTTTTAGATGGCATTAAGAGCAATTGTGATTCATAGGAAGAGGTCAAAATATCAACCTTAATAGGAGCTTTAAAGATGTTGATTCCAGCTCTCATGGATGACTTTGAAGAGCTCAAGTTCAGAGGAAGTAACTGCAGTGGAAATAGAAAAGAACTAACATTTTAAGTAGAGCCTGAAGATGGGACTAAATTGCTGCAATCTCAGGATAAAACTTGTGCAGCTGAAGAGTTGCTTCTTATGCATGAGCAAAGAAAGTGGTTTCCTGAGAAGGAATATACACCTGGTGAAGATGCTGTGAAGTGTTGAAACAACAGCAAAGGATTTAGAATATTGCAGAAACTTAGTTAAAGCAGCAGCAGGGTTTAAAAGAATTAGCTCCATCTTTGAAAAAAGTTCTCTGTGGGTAAAATCCTATCAAACAACATTGCATACTATAGAGAAATTGTTTGTGAAAGAAAGAGCTAGTCATTGTGGCAAACTTCATTGTTTTATTTTAGTAAATTGCTGTTCCAACCTTCAGCAACCACAACCCTGCTCAGTCAACAGCCATCAACATTGAGACAAGACCCTCTAGAAGCAAGAGGATTATGACTCCCTGATGGCTTGGACAATAGCATTTTTTAGCAGTAAAATATTTTTTATGTTATGTACATTGTTTTTCTAGACATAAAGCTGTTATACACTTAATTGACTACAGTATCATGAAAACAATCTTTAAATGCACTGAAAAACCAAAAATGTCTTGTGACTTTTTATTTTGGTGGTTTGGAACAAAACCCCAATATCTCTGAAGCGTGTCTGTAATTTTTCTCTCTCAGTCTTAACTTCATTCCTTTAGAAATCATGAGCTTTTTATTTTTTTAACTAAAAGTTTGCTGCTAACATACTCCTAAGAGCTGTAATGCTCATAAATTTCAAAAACAATTTTGCTTCTGATGAAGTTTGAAGTTTTGTAGACCTTAGCTCTAGGAATGAATCACATAAAGGACATGTATATAAATATTTATAATAAATATAAACTATATCATACACATTAAATTTTTATTGGTATATAAAATAGTCACCCTAAAGTCAATGACATTAACAAGGGGAAAGTATTCAAATAAATGTGAAAAAAATTCTCAAAAAATAAATAAATAAATAAAAGGATTGCAAGCAGTTCTGGCCAGGTTCATCAGTGATGAATTTCTTATAGATGGCAAATTCTATCAGATAGAACCTGAAATTTATAAAAATAAATTCTTTATTTAGCTCCTCTTTACTCAACTAAAAGAAGCTACCTAGGCTTGCTGATGTATGGGTAGGAAAGGATTTATTGTTAAGCGCTTTCCCTGTTATAAGATAAAGTACTCTATTGGGTTACATGTACACCATCCTTCCACTTTGCCTTTTATCAAAGACCATACTGACAGTCTAGTCAGAGTTCCCTGAGATTTGGAGAAGTGAAAAATGCTCCACACTCTGCCTTCACTTGCAGAGGGCACAGACAGTCAGACACCACTTTAGCCTGGCTATTCTCTCATGATTACCAACTGTCTGAGGTGAAAACTGTTAACTCTTTTATTAGCTTGAAGCTGAGAATTATTTAGAGAGTTAAAGGATGTGGACTTTTCATGCATGCATATATTAAAAATTAATATGAAAGTATGTCTAGAGAGTCCTTAAATTATCTTCTTTGATTATCATTTATGATCAAACTAAACTTGCAGTGAGCATTTACTATGGACCAGTCATTGTGCTAAGCAGTTTATCTACATTATCTTATCTAACTTATCAACCATATAAGAAATTAACTCCAAAGTCAGCTGAAAACATGCCAGGACAAACAATCTATCTCTTGAGTCATTACTTAGAACTCAGACCAAGCATATTGCAAAACAGCAAAGGTACATATGCTTTAGGCAGTTGTAATGATGCAAAATGTTAAAATATTTAGCTGTGAATATATTATTGAGTTAAGAAAGTAGATCTGAATAGTGCTCATTATTGGTTTTCAGATTTTTATTTATTCTTAGTAAAGCAATAGTTGATCCAAAATAGTCCCTTGCTTAAAATGAGTTTGGCTTATATGTAAAAACATCAATCAAAAGTGACCCCCTAGTTCTGAGAGAGCAATATCTTCCTGTTACCAGTTATAAGCTGAAAAATGGTCATTTCTAAGGGTAGAAATGTAAAATGATTATAAAAATATTGAGACACAATCACATCTTTCTCATCCAGATGATGTTTTTAGACCCCATTCCCTTGCATTCCCCTTCAAATTAGCTATGAAGTTGAGAGCCCAAGAAACGTTATGTGCTTGAACTAAGGAATTGTCACTCCCATCACAACTCTAGCCAGCCATCATAGGAGAATCCCCACAATGGGAGTGCCAACTTGAGACCAACATGGTCTTTGAGCCTGAGAGGTTGTAGGTGAGTACTGCTAATCAGTTCACTTGCTCAGTCATGTCTGAGCGACCCCATGGACTGCAGCACACCAGGCTTCCCTGTCCATCACCAACTCCCGGAGCTTGCTCAAACTCATGTCCATTGAGCGGTAATGCCATCCAGCCATCTCATCATCTGTCATTCCCTTCTCCTCCTACCTTCAATCTTTCCCAGCATCAGAGTTTTTTCCAATGAGTCAGCTCTTTGTATCAGGTGGACAAAGTATTGGAGTTTCAGCTCCATTATCAGTCCTTCCAGTGAATATTCAGGACTGATTTCCTTCAGGATTGACTGGTTTTATCTGGTTTAGGATTTATGATTGACTGGTTTAGGATTTACTGCCAGTGCCTTCTATTTAATCTGCCAAAGTCCTACTAATAAGTGGCTGCGTTAGAACCTGAATGTTTGGTTGCTTAATTATGTTTTTTTAAACTAAGTAGCTGGAGGCACATGTGGAAGGTGGGGGAGAATATTCTGCTAACCATTAGGTGTTACCTTTCCTGTGATCCCACTGGGTCAAGCAGGTAAAGTTCAAGTCAGAAACCCAGAAACCAAGACTAGAGTCTTGAAACCATGTGGGAACTAGGCTCTATTTGAACGCTTGCAAACATGACCAGAGTCGGCTACATCTTAGAGAAGACATAGTCGCTCAGGGTCCCATGTGACATGTCTACAAATTTGGGAATTGTTCTAAGTCATAAATAATCTTTATTGACTCTCTATCTCACAAGCCTGTAAACACTCTTATTCCACTAGTTAGCTTAAAACAACCCAGAAAAATAGGAAACACTTGCTAAATGCTGCTGGATAATCACAAATTGCTGAATAAATAAATCAACAACAGTGTTTTTATCTTGTCTCTTCAGATTCAATTTTTAAGTTATTCAATGTCCAAATTGATCTTTAACAGAAAATATGTTTAATTCATCAGCCAATAGAAAGTATGCATGTAGTATTTGCTAAATTCTGCTCTGTAAGTTTGCTGCTCCTTTCATTCTACACTACAGTTTCTTCTTTTCCTAAATTATTACATTATGTCTGATAAAATTTCAGAGAGCAAAAATATTCATGTGTATGGTTATATTTCATGATTTAAAAAGTTGGTTTAAAAAATTCATCTACTTTATTATTTGCTTTATTGCATTAGTAATTGAAATATTCAATTTAAGTCTCAAACTAGAAAAGACAAGACTACTCCCAGAGAGAATACTTTATCAAAAACTATATAAATAACACACTCTTGAGAAGTAGACCCAATACTAATAATTTTTAGATGCACAGAAATTCATACAGTGCTGAGGTCTGGGCAAAATTTGCTGAACAAGGAACCTATCTCTGAATATGCTGTCAGTCTGTGTAATATATAAGTTGCAACAGTAGCACATGATGGTTTCTTCATGAAAGAAACATATTTGAGAGCTCCTGCCAAAAGAAAAAATGATTTTGTTATGTGCAGCTTATGACCCTGGTAGAAGTAAAGTGATTTTTAAGCCAGCCACATAGAAACCTGAGAGCAATTAATAAATCCTCTCAAGATGCATTCTTCCCTGTTTCAAGTTCTACCTCTTGACCCTATATTCATCCTATTCCTTTCTTACTGCAACATGTAGGAATAATGTTGACATGCTAACATATCAGACTACAATCTATTAGAATTCTAAATGCAGTTAGAATTCTCTTTGAGGGTCAAGAATACATGCCAACTTTTAAACATCAAAGTCTTATTGAATACTATGTTTCCCTGTGGATATTAAAAGCATGTTAATCCTAATGTTAATCACTCAACTAGAATCAGACATCCTGGAATGTGAAGTCAGTGGGTCTTAGGAAGCATCACTATGCTGTGCAACCCCACAGACGGCAGCCCACCAGGCTCCCCCGCCCCTGGGATTCTCCAGGCAAGAACATTGGAGTGGGTTGCCATGTCCTTCTCCAATGCATGAAAGTGAAAAGTGAATTTCAGTTGAGCTATTTCAAATCCTGAAAGATGGTGTTGTGAAAGTGCTGCACTCAATATGTCAGCAAATTTGGAAAACTCAGCAGTGGCCACAGCACTGGAAAAGGTCAGTTTTCATTCCAATCCCAAAGAAAGGCAATGCCAAAGAATGCTCAAACTATGGCACAATTGCACTCATCTCACATGCTAGTAAAGTAATGCTTAAAATTCTCCAAGCCATGCTTCAGCAATACGTGAACCGTGAACTTCCTGATGTTCAAGCTGTTTTTAGAAAAGGCAGAGGAACCAGAGATCAAATTGCCAACATCTGCTGGATCATGGAAAAAGCAAGAGAGCTCCAGAAACACATCTATTTCTGCTTTATTGACTATGCCAAAGCCTTTGACTGTGTAGATCACAATAAACTGTGGAAAATTCTGAAAGAGATGGGCATACCAGACCACCTAACCTGCCTCTTGAGAAACCTATATGCAGGTCAGGAAGCTACAGTTAGAACTGGACATGGAACAACAGACTGGTTCCAAATAGGAAAAGGAGTATGTCAAGGCTGTATATTGCCACCCTGCTTATTTAACTTATATGCAGATACATCATGAGAAATGCTGGACTGGATGAAGCATAAGCTGAAATCAAGATTGCTGGGAGAAATATCAATAACCTCAGATATGCAGATGACACCACCCTTATGGCAGAAAGTGAAGAAGAACTAAAGAGCCTCTTGATGAAAGTGAAAAAGGAGAGTAAAAAAGTTGGTTTAAAACTCAACATTCAGAAAACTAAGATCATGGCATCCAGTCTCATCACTTCATGGCAAATAGATGGGGTAACTGTGAGAATAGTGGCTGACTTCATTTTTCTGGGCTCCAAAATCACTGCAAATGGTGATTGCAGCCATGAAAGTAAAAGACGCTTTCTACTTGGAAGGAAAGCTATGACCAACCTAGACAGCATATTAAAGAGCAGAGACATTACTTTGCCAACATAGGTCTGTCTAATAAAGGCTATGGTTTTTCCAGTGGTCATGTATGGATGTAAGAGTTGGACTATAAAGAAAGCTGAGTGCTGAAGAATTGATGCTTTTGAACTGTTGTTTGGAGAAGACTCTTGAGAGTCCCTTGGACTGCAAGGAGATCCAACCGGTTCATCCTAAAGGAAATGAGTCCTGGGTGTTCATTTGAAGGACTGATGCTGATGCTGAAACTCCAATATTTTGGCCACCTGATGCGAAGAGCTGACTCATTTGAAAAGACCCTGATGCTGGGAAAGATTGAAGGCAGGAGGAAAAGTGGATGACAAAGGATGAGATGGTTGGATGGCATCTCTGACTCGATGGACATGGGTTTGGGTGAACTCCGGGAGTTGGTGATGGACAGGGAGTCCTGGCCTGCTGGGATTCATGGAGTTGCAAAGAACTGGACACGACTAAGAGACTGAGCTGAACTGAATCCTAATGATGAGCTGTGTAGTAGGTAATTATTAGGAACTATAGGAAAAAGGGTTTCCCTCATAGTTTAGCCTATAAAGAATCTCTCTGCAATGCAGGAGAACCAGCTTTGGTTCCTGGGTCGGGAAGATCCGCTGGAGAAGCATATGGTAATCCACTACAATATTCTTGCCTGGAAAATCTCATGGACAGAGAAGCCTGGCAGGCTACAGTCCATGGGGTTGCAAGAGTTGGACATGACTTAGCGACTAAATCACTACTATAGGGAAACAATAGAAATTGTGAAACAGTCTCCCCCAAAAATAACTTCATGTTTGGGAATTTTGAAATATATACTTGTGAAATTGTGCTTTTTATGTAAAACAAATTTTGTATAAAATAAAGGGCTTTTGTGGGCTTTCCATTTGGCTCAGTGGTAAAGGATCCACCTGCCAATGCAGGAGACATAAGAGATGTGGGTTCGATCTCTGGGTCAGGAAAATACCCTGAAGAAGGAAATGGCAACCAGCTGCAGTATTCTTGCCTAAGAAATCCCATGGACAGAGGAGTCTGGTGGGCTACAGTCCTAAGTCTCAGAAGAGTCAGATACGACTTAGGGCTAAACAACAAGAAAGACAACAAAGGCTTTTGTATAAAAACATTAAATATAATAAGTTGTAAAAGATCAACATGTGAAATTAAAAAAAATAAAATTTTTGTTATAGAAATTTAGTTATATGCATGAGAAAGGGTATATAAAAATAATTGTTAGAATCAACCATTATTTCAAGGTATATTTTTGGATAATTCACTGTCTGTAAAATGGGAAAGAGGATGTTCTATAAATAATCTTGCAATGTTAATCTCAAGAACTTCCCATTCTTATTCATTTGGATGTAACAATGAATTAAACCAAGTAAACATGCTTTCTGATCACAATGATTATTTTTGTGGAATCATAAGGCTAAAAAATATCTTTTTCTTTTTGTGTCTTTAGTCAGTATATTTTTTCAGGATTTCAAAATTATATTTTTTTTAGTAATATTTAGATTGCTTTTTTATAGTGTACTCTTTTCTTTTTAAAAATGTTTGTGTATGTGTATTCCTGCTTTTAATTAAAAAAAAAATTAGGTCAACATCTTTGTCAGTAAAACTGAAAAAACTCCAAACATTATCAAACTGCTCTTTCACATAATCAGTCAATAAACAACATTACACCCACTTATTTTTTTCATGACTTTATGTACATTGTCGTCAAATTGACTGACAGTAACAATAATAAAACAACAAAGCATAGATAAATAGCAGAGAATAGAAACTGAAACACAAAACCCATATTTTCCTGGAGTTCTCACAGGCTATTCACTAACAAAAAGAATGATGAATATGATAACATGCATATCAATGAATTTCCAACAACACTTTGTGCGTTTTGTTCACACTCATATTTATCCAGTTGATTAAGGCAATTTGCATAATTTAGAGGTAATTTCTTTCTGAAAGCCATGATAAAATGCTCTGATTGCAGTACGTTGAGCTCTTCACATGTGCAAGTTTTTTTAAGGATGCCTAGAAATAAGCGAAGAAAAAAGGTGAAAATATTTCTAGACTCCAAAAGCAATGTTTTTAGAAATCTGTAATTTTTCTCCTTAAGTCTTCAAAACATGGTGGTGGTTTGCGCTAATCCGTGCAGGCTCTTTGCCACCCCAATGGACTGTAGCCTACCTGAGACTTCCCAGGCAAGAATACTGGAGTGGGCTGCCATTTCCTTCTCCAGGGGATCTTCCAGCCCAGGGACTGAACCTGCGTCTCAAACGCATGTCTTCTACATTGCAGGCAAATTCTTTACCGCTTAGCCACCAGGGAAGCCCAAGTCTTCAAAATGTAAAAGCCTATATACCAAATGTATAACTGAAATAATAGTCCAACAGTTCATTTTGTGTATGAGTGGTAGGCAGACTCTAAATAGCCCTCGATGATCTCCATTTCATGATATCTGTGCCCTTGTTTATCTCCTCTTCTTGACTGTGGGTTGGATCTAGGTTTAATAACTCATTTTTAATGAATCGAATATGATAGATATTACAGAATGCTAATTCTCAGATTGGATTATACTGCTTTGAGAGATATCTTTTTCTGTCTCTCTGAAATCTTCATTTTTAGGGAAACTAACTTTCATATTATGTGCATCCCTTCAGAGAGATCGATTTGGCAAAGATTTGATATCTGTGGCCAGTACTGTACCAGAGACCTACAAACCTCCATGTGAGTGAGTTGGAAAGTAGATCTCCCCAAACTAAGCTTTCAGGTAAGGCTCCAGCTCCAGCCTATAGCTTAGATGCATTACTTAAAATTTTTTGAATCAGAAGCACACAGCTAATCCATGCCATGGGAGAATTCTTGATTTATAGAAACTGTGATATAATAAATATTTGTTATTTTCAGTTGCTAAGTTTAGGAATAATTTGTTGCTCAGCAATAGATAGTTAGGTGTTATCTCTACATACAGTTCTATGAAGACATAAAGACCTTCTAGAACTAACACCAGAAAAAGATGTCCTTTTCATTGTAGGAGATTGGAATGCAACAGTAGGAAGTCCAGAGATCCCTGGAATAACAGGCAAGTTTGGGCTTGGAATACAAAATAAATCAGGGCAAAGACTATGAGAGTTTTGCAAAGAGAATGCAAAAGTCAAAGCAAACACCCTCTTCCAACAACACAAGAGAAGGCTCTACACATAGGCATCACCAGATGGTCAATAACAAAAACAGATTGGTTATATTCTTTACAGCCAAAGATGGAGACGCTCTATACAGTCAGCAAAAAATAGACCAGGAGCTGACTGTGGCTCAGATCATGAACTCCTTATTGCAAAATTCAGGCTTAAATTGAAGAAATTAGGTGAAACCACTAAAACATTTAGTGAAAGTGAAAGTCCCTCAGTCATGTCTGACTCTTTGTGACCCCATGGACTGCAGCCAGTCAGGCTCCTCTGTCCATGGAATTCTTCATGTCAGAATACTGGAGTAGGTAGCTGTTCCATTCTTCAGGGGATCTTCCTAACCCAGGGATTGAACCCAGGTCTCCTGCATTGCAGGTGGATTCTTTACCAGCAGAGCCAACAGGGAAGCTCAAGAATACTGGAGTGGGAAACCTATCCCTTCTCCAGGGGATCTTCCCAACCCAGGAATTGTACCAGGATCTCCTGCATTGAGGGCAGATTCTTTACCAGCTGAGCTACCAGGGAAGCTCTGACCATTCAGGTATAACCTAAATCAAATCTCTTAAGATTTTACAGTGGAAATTACATATAGATTCAAGGGATTAGATCTAGTAGACAGAGTGCCTGAGAACTATTGAAAAAGTTCATAACATTTTACAAAAGATGGTGACTGAAACATCCCCAAGTAAAAGAAATGCAAGAAGGCAAAGTGGTTATCTGAAGAAGCCTTACAAATAGTTGAGAAAATAAAGAGACGTGAAAGGCAAAGGAGAAAGGGAAAGTTATATCCATCTGAATGAAGAGTTCCAGAGAATAGCAAGGAGAGATAAGAAAGCCTTCTTAACTGAATGATGCTAAGAAATAAAGGAAAACAACAGAATGGGAAAATCTGGAGATATCTTCAAGAAAATTGGACGACACCAAGGAAATATTTCATGCAAAGATGGACACAGTAAAGGACAGAAATGGCAAAGACCTAAGAGAAACAGAAGATATTAAGAAGAGGTGGCAACAATACACAGAAGAACTACACAAAAAAGGTCTTAATGACTCCAATAACCAGGGGAGTGTAGTCACTCATCTAGAGTCAGACATCCTGGAGTGTGAAGTCAAGTAGGGCTTAGGAAGCGTTACTAAAAACAATGCTTTGGATCACAATAAACTGTGGAAAATTCTTAAAGAGATGGGAATACCAGACCACCTGACCTGCCTCTTGAGAAATCTGTATGCAGGTCAGGAAGCAACGGTTAGAACTGGACATGGAACAACAGACTGGTTCCAAATAGGAAAAGGAGTTCGTCAAGGCTGTATATTATCACCCTGCTTATTTAATTTATATGCAGAGTAGATCATGAGAAACACTGGGCTGGATGAAACACAAACTGGAATCAAGATTGCCAAAAGAAATGTCAATAACCTCAGATATGCAGATGACACCACCCTTATGGCAGAAAGTGAAGAAGAACTAAAGAGCCTCTTGATGAATGTGAAAGAGGAGAGTGAAAAAGTTGGCTTAAAAATCAACACTCAGAAAACTAAGCTCATGGCATCTGGTCCCATCACTTCATGGCAAATAGATGGAGAAACAGTGGAAACAGGCAATGACTTTATTTTTCTGGGCTCCAAAATCACTGCAGATGGTGATTGCAACCATGAAATTAAAAGACACTTACTCTTTGGAAGGAAAGTTATGACCAACCTAGACAGCATATTAAAAAGCAGAGACATTACTTTGCCAACAAAGGTCCGTTTAGTCAAGGCTATGGTTTTTCCAGTAGTCATGTACGGATGTGAGAGTTGGATTATAAAGAAAGCTGAGCACGGAAGAATCGATGCTTTTGAACTGTGGTGTTGGAGAAGACTCTTGAGAGTCCCTTGGACTGCAAGGAGATTCAACCAGTCCATCCTAAAGGTGATCAGTCCTGAGTGTTCATTGGAAAGACTGATGTTGAAGATGAAACTCCAATACTTTGGCCACCTGATGTGAAGAGCTGACTCATTTGAAAAGATCCTGATGCTGTGAAAGGTTGAAGGCCAGAGGAGAACAGGATGACAGAAGATGAGATGGTTGAATGGCATCACCGATTCAATGGACATGAGTTTGAATAAACTCCGGGTGTTGGGGACAGGGAGGCCTGGTGTGCCACAGTTCATGGGGTTGCAAAGAGTTGGACATGACTGAGCAACCGAACTAAACTACAAACAAAGCTAGTGGAAATGATGGAATGCCAGTTGAGCTATTTCTAATCTTAAAAGATGATGCTGTTAAAATGTTGCACTCAATATGCCAGCAAACTTGGAAAACTCAGCAATGGCCATAGGTCTGGATAATGTCAGTTTTCATTTCAATCCCAAAGAATATATGCTAAAGAGTGTTCAAACTACTGTACAATTTCAGTCATTTCACCTGCTAGCAAGGTAATGCTCAAAATCCTTCAAGCTAAGCATAACATTTCTGAAATATGTATTTGCTACAAAAATCAGCAAAAAAAAACCAAGAAACAAAAAACCAACAATGTATTTTGAGACACCTAGAAAGGATTAGGGCTTCCCAGGCAGCTCTAGGGGTAGAGAGCCCGCCTACTAATGGAGGTAGACATGAGAGGCAGGTTCATCTGATCCCTAGGTCCCTAGTTCAGAAAGATCCGCTGGAGAAAGGCATGGGTTTCTTGGGTTTCTCTTACCTTGAACATGGGGTGTCTCTTCATGGCTGCTCCAGCAAAACACAGCTGCTGTCCTTACCTTGGACGAGAGGTAACTCCTCATGGCCGCTTCTCCTGACCTTGAATGTGGAGTAGCTCCTATTGGTCCTCCTGTGCCAAACAGATATTAGAATTTTTATATAGAAAAAGGTTGGACTATTTAAATGATAGATTTTATTTTCACTGGAGAACTGTTAATGCTAAGGTTCAACCACGAGAAAAGAGTAATTTGGCAGTAGAAAATCCTTATGACAACAGTGAACATAGTGGACATTTAATATGTTGCATAATTGACAAGTCAAGATGAGACATTAAGCAGAAAAGTAATAAGGGCATGGTATATCAGGTATATCAAGTAATCATATTTGCTTCCTGCTGCTGCTGCTGCTGCTAAGTCGTTTCAGTCGTGTCCGACTCTGTGCGATCCCATAGGGCTGCCCTAAAACAATTACACAAGTTAAAACAGACCCGCTTGCTTAAAATAATAGAAATACATTATCTCATGGTTCAGGAAGCCAGAAGTTCAAATCAAGTAAATCAAAGTTGATATCTTCTGAAAGCTTTGGGGGAGAATTTGTTGCATGACTCCTAGCTTCTAGTAGCTGCTGGCAGTCTTTGGAGTTCCTTGCTTTGTAACTGTGTCACTCCAGTCTCTGCCTGTATCTTCACACTGTTTTCTTCTCTGTGTTATCTGTGTGTCTGATTTTGAAGTTCCTCCTCTTTTCTCCAATAAAGACAGCAGTCGTATGATTTCATCTCATTATCTCTTTATTTACATCTGCATAGATCCTATTCCCAAGTAAAGCCACATTCTCAGGTTTCAGGTGGATGTGAATTTGGGGGGATATCATTTAGTCCTGGTGGCTCCTTGGTAAAGAATCTGCCTGCAACATTGGAGACCTGGGTTCAATCCCCAGGTTGAGAAACCCCCTGGAGGAGGGAATGGCAGCTCACTCCAGTATTCTTGCCTGGAGATCCCCAGGGACGGAGGAGCCTGGCAGGCTGCCGTCCATGGGGTCGCAAAGAATTGGACTGGACTGAGCAACTAAGCATACATACAGCACATATCATTTAATCAGGGTTCCCCAGGTGGTGCAGTGATAATTAATTATCTTGCCAATATAGGAGATGCAATAGACATGGATTCAATCCTTGGGTGAGATTAGAAGTGGTGGTAGTAGGAAATGCAACCCATTCCAGTATTCTTGCCTGGAAAATTCCACAGACAGAGGAGACTGGCAGGCTACAGTCCCTGAGGTTGCAAGAGTCAGATATGACTAAGCACAGCACAGCATCATTTAATCTACTAATATAATAGATTACTAAAACTATGGAAACTATCATTATCTCCTTCTCTGGCAACAAAGAAACAAGAATTTATTTAGTTTTTAAAATTCTAATATTTTACGTTTTTAATACCTTTCATGATATGACAAAAGTTAAAATATGTGCTTCTTTTAATGACATTACAATGACATTGCAAGTGTTGATATTGCAAAAATATATAGAAAAGCCTAAAACTTTAATTATAAAATATAAGTTCATGAATAATTGTTATTACTTATTTTTTGATATATAACTTTTATCTCTGTAATGTTGAATGATTTGCTTTTACTTGTCAACACTTTTGAATTTTTAAAATTTTAAAATACTTGTAATAAAATGATATGAAAAGTTATTTTCATCTCAATAAATATTTCATGGTTTAATATTACTTATTTAATCACATACACTGGTAATAAATTAATAAAACAAAGAAAGTGAAGACAATAAAATTCATAGATCTTCAAAATATGGCATTACTAATCAGCAAATTAATATGAATTTGAATATACTATAAATTGTTATAATGGTCTTGATAGCATTGATATTTGTTAAGTAGAAGCCACTTCCAACTCTTGATCCCTGGAGTTTAATTTAAGATAGCAGCATTACAACGACAGTTCTAGTTATTTAAGAGTGGCTGTTTTAAGAGAGAATATCTTGGAGCCTCAATTTCATTAAATCAGGTGAAAACAGGATTAGTCATCAGTGTACTCAGGAGGCTCCTCTTTTTTAACCAGAGTAGTTTCTTGACCAAAAAGGTTTGTTTTTCTAATACATGGTCACCTTCAACCTTTTCTGTAACAATTATTGTTGCTTCTGGAGAAGGCGCCCTCTTTTAAAGCCCATTCCAAGATGCTTACATTTTAATATGTGTGGACTGAGCGCCCTTCTCTGACATAAAAAGAGTTAGAGCATTATGTGTGCTCTGCAACTCACTGCATGATTTTTTCCCCTTTAATTATGGGACCTTTAAATTTATAATACATGCTGTCAATGAGGTGATGTCTGAGTCTATGCACTTGGCACTATACTGGTATTAAAATCGCTAGCATAAACTAAACAGAGACTATTTGCCAACATAAATAGATATGACATTATTAGAATCTATCCTATCTTTCACCTATCTTCAGATATGTAAATCATATTATTTCAGTTTGTATTTAATACTATGCAAATTAGAAGAGCACAGCATTTCTTAAGACAAAGACATCTGCCTATCTTGCTGAACCTCTAATTTGTAGAAGGAAGAGTTTTGTGAAAGTACCAAAAATATTCCATGGAACATAGAAAATTATGTCTATTTTTAATTCCAATGGGAATTACACATGAGGAATATAAAAAGATTATTTTTACCACCAGAGATAATGCAGGAAAATACAATTTATGCCTTTATTATGTTTTTCCTTGGTCAGTGGTAATATGTTCTGGAGTGTTGAACTTTCTTAAATCCTAAAAAATTATACTGCCTTTGTTTTATTTTATTTAGATGTTTTAGCATGTCTTTGGTTTGGAGACGATATATTTATGAGACACAAAAGAGAAAAAAATGTTAGGTCCGTATGTTTCTCTGGAAAGAAATCCAAGAAGTAATATTAGAAAAACCGTTAAAAAAATAATGGATTACAGTTGATTTGCAACGTTATGGTAGTTTCAGGTGCACAGCAAAATGTATCAGTCATACATATACATATATCCAGTCATTTTTAGATTCTTTTCCCATATAGGTCATTACAGAGTACTGAGTAGAGTTCTCTATGCTATACAATAAGTCCTTGTTAGTTGTCTATTTTATATACAGTAGTATGCATATGTCAATCTCTATCTTCCAATTTATCCCTTCCATGCTGGTAGCCATAAGTTTGTTTTCCACATCTATTTCTATTTTGTAGATAAGCTCATTTACAGTATTTTCTGCTTTGAATGCAGTATTAATTTTTTCCTGAAAACCAAAAGAAAAATTACTGATCTGGCATTGCAAAAAGCAAATTCATCAAAGTGTAATAATTTGTTAAGTAGGATTCAAAGTCAGAAGGCGGTCCAATATTTATGTTATGTTATCTGTAAACATTAGTCTTGAGACATGGCATATCAACAAACAAGGATGTCACAGTCATCAGAGATTCCAGCGCTCCAGGTCACTGAAGAAAAAAAGAACACCTGTGATCTGTCAGCCATCAGACTGCAGCCACTCCCTACCAGGAGCCCTGAAAAACTCAGGATGTGAAAAATCACAGGGTACTGGCCCCAGTAGCTGAGATGCATATGAAAGGAATGATTTCACTGAGCCCAGACTCTTGCATCTTCCTATACAAAGAAAAGAACCAAATTCCTTAACTTGAAATATCTGGTTTTCTTTAATTCACAATAATCTCTTGATGGTCAGGCTCCCTGTCCTTTGTTAGAAACTGCTGTTTAATCTGACTCCTCCCCCACCCCCAACTCCCCGTGTCCTTAGAGCAGTTCTCTCAGGATTATTTGAGATGCTGCCTCCCAGGCTTAAATCCTAAGTATTTTTGCTGAATAAAACAGAGCTCTCAACTTTTAGGTTGTGACTATTTTTTTAAGTCAACAGCCTGCAGTTTTGCCATTTTCCTCGCTATATTTAATGGCAAGGAGGTCTTGTGGAAAAATGCTCATTTCTGGACATACTATTCTTCAGAACATGCCTCTCATTCCAGCTCTGGAGCAATTTACTTTGTATTCTTGTTGTCAGCAGTTTAATTAGATTCAGGCAGGGATATTTTGGTGCTTGTATTCTGTGTGTGTTGTTATTAATTGTTTTCTTTTCATAAATTAATTCTCATTTTTGAAATAAATTTCTAGTAATACATAGAAATTTGGCAATTAATTTCAATTGTGTCTATAATGGATATCTTTGCAACCTTACAAATATTCCCAAAGTTTGTGTTTGCTTATACTAATTAAATCAGTGCTCTTTAAAATTTTTTATTATTCACAGTAAAATAGAATACTAACACATATTCATGATATACATACATTTATTTATTATAAATTATATCTGATTATCTACTAATATAAAGGCATTATAAAACAAACATTCAAAAGAGAACATTTAACATAATACAAACACATATACATATTAAGAAGTGGTGTGGCTTATTTTCCTGTCCTGTAATTTTAAAATTAATAAAAATTAATTTTATTTAATTTAATAAAATTAAGTTATTATTTAAGGTCTAACATTAAATGTGTGCACCTCATTGCTTACTTTTAGAGTGATGTTCCCTTATAATTACATCTGAGATTGGTTCTCTTCATCGCATATAGGGGTTAGGTTTCATAAGACATGAACAAGTCACTTCACAAGATGTGAACAACAGGTTACTTGAAAATGTATTGCAGGAAAGAAACTTACCATCATTGAAAATCTATTATGTGCACATTATATAATTGGTACTCGCACGTGTCATTTAATCCTTACAAATTCTTATCAGGATATCATCTTTATTCATAGTTTTCAGTTGAGACCAAAGTAACTTAGAATTTTCTCCAATAACAGAGAAGTGTTACATTGGAGAACAGCTACATAGTCAGGTTCTTTTTGGTGATGAAAAAAATTAACTTAACGTTCACTGTTTGAACATACAGGTAAATTGAAGCATTAATTCCAATTATATGCAGAAACACTCTTACATAGCCTGCTGAGGATAAGTATTTTCCAAAGGATCCTCTACATATTTCCCTCTTCTCAATGTTCCTCTGCAAGGCTACTTTTGGATACTCTGTTCTTTTAATAAAGAAGAGGAGTATATGATTAATGTTAAGTTATTAAGACAGCTCTGTGTTTATGTGTTCTTGGGTGACTTTAGCTGTCAGCCCTTTCTGTGTGATGAACTGTTGATCCTTTTGTAGTGTTTTCCAATCTACCCTAGCCAAGAGAGTGCTGTCTCAAATGGAGGTAAATTAGAATTGATAGGTTTAATGTTGACATTTGTCAGCCTTTTCTTTCAGGGGCACAAACTGAGTGATTTACCTGAACACATCATAGTTGTTTAAACCAGGTAATAATCGCTTGTTGGGAATCAACAAATGCTCAAATTGTACAAATATTTGAATGAATGCTATTACTTATTTTTCTTCCAAAAAGTCTTTCATAAAAAAAAGTGAGGAAAAAAAAAAGGAAATACAGTAAAAATTCAATTGATTATGTTGTTTTAAATAAAAATGGATTGGATTATTTCATGTATTATGGAAGGATTTGAAAATTTTTGAGTGAATGAAAGATAAAGGTTAGTCTAGGATACCAGTCTTGGACAATTTCCCATCATTTGTGTATTTCTTTTACTACTTGGTCATGGGATTTATAGAAGAACTAGAAAAGTAGGATAACATATACACTGATAGGAGCACTACAATGAATTACAATGAAAAAAAGAAGGAAAGGATTTGTACCCAAGATACATTGTCCCCCAGGTTTTTGGATATTTCTTCATCCCATTGTTTTAGATCTTTGCTTTTCCTAAAATTCATTGAGACATAGGGGTGATTCTAAAACTATTATTTACATTATAGTGTGATTTTACTTCATATTGTTATGAAAAAAGTTTAAATATGGAGAAAAATAAGTGGGCTCAGTAGCTGTGGTACACAGACTTAGTTGCTTCTTGGCATGTGGGATCTTCCCAGACCAAGTGAAAAACCTTCTGCTTTTGAAGGCAGATTCTTAACCACTAGACCACTAGGGGAGTCGGATACTTGCAATTTTAAAGGGAAACACATCTTTACAATGGAGAGGTTCTCTTGTCATTATCTTAAACAAATGATCGTTGTTATTAATTATATACCCTAACCATAAACATCTGTTTATGTGATGGTGTATAAAATGTGGAATACTTTATGAAGTATCCATGTCCAAAACTGTTAATCTGAATCTGATTATGCTTTTGGACATAACTCTCAGTTTATATAGCAAAATCCAGATGAAGAAAATAATTTAAATTATATAATAGACACAAAAAAGTCAGAGTCATAAAAAATAAAGTGGTACTATTCTGAGAGATCTAAGAGTCTCAGGAAACAAAAGCAGTGCATCAACTATGACAGATCCTATTTGAAAAGGACAGTTAAAATTAATATCTTGTGTTTATGAAAGAAAAGTCTATCTTTATAGAAGATGCATACTGAATTTCAGGTGACTTTTCCTGATGTCTACTTTTATTGGTTAAAATGTATATATGTGTATAAACCAAATATGGAAAATAATAATCTTGATTTAGTTAGCACATAGCTTCACAATATCAGCCAATTTTACTGTTTGAAAAACTTTATAATAAAAGTATTAGAAAATAAAACTAAACTATTATTTGGATTTGGAAAAACATCCTGCTATATCAGTTTCACTTGAAAAATTTCAGTCCATCAACCTCATACCACTATGGCCTGATTCATTGTAAGAACACCTAACTGGATTATTTTAAATTCCCATAATACTTAACTTCCTTAACAATTCAATTCTCTCTAAATATGATTGTACTGTTTCATTCCCATGACATTGTTCATCCTCTTTTAACAAACACAAAACAAAAAACCCAAATTCTTGTTTCATTCTCAGTGGATGTATAGTTTTTCTTCATTGATCTTCAGACTTAAAAAAAAAAAAGTTTATTTCTCCATAGTGTGTTTTGTATTACAATACAGTTTTTAGATGTGTTTAGTTGCTTACATTTTCACTTGCTTTGTATTGTGTTCTTATATACCAGGATATGTGTTATTTTTCCCTACGTCTTACATGTATAAGATACTATGTGTACATATTTTAAAGAGAATAATACCAAATTTTGTGATTTAAAATCAAGTCAATTGCTTTCATGTACTGCTAATGGGTTCTAAAGTTGCTCAGAATCATATAGTAACATGACACTTTGTACCATAATTCTGTGCATTTCCTTAAAACAATAATTCAAAGTAAGGCAAAGCTAAAATTTTATTGCAGTATCATTTCTAATAATAAAAATATTAAATTTCTCAATATTTAATCTTAAGATAAGGCTTAAGAAAAGTTTTAATCATTGAATATTACCTCATATATAATCTAAATAGCAACAGTAAAAAACAGTATCATTAAAACCTGCTGAACACATGATAAAGTGTTGACATAACAAAATATAAAATTGAATCTACCCTATTATAGTAAGAGGTTCAAGTTTAAGGCTAAGTGATGAATTTCAGAACAATAACCATTTTATTCTGTTATAGGAATATGCAGTTGATGGTTCTTAGCACCAATTTGTATGAGATAATCTATGGGCTTTTGGAGGGATGATAGACATCTATTCTAACTGTGAAAAAAATCATTACCAGTTAAGAATCCATAATAAAGTGCAAAGTGGAGGCCAAAATCTTAAAAATACATCAAGCGCTGAAAATGTGAAAGACTAGGTAAGCTATTACTTCTGGCAGATACAGTGTATTTGTCAGCTCAAGCTGCTTTAACAAAATACCATAGACTGGGTGACTTAAGCAATGGATATTTAGCCTCACAATTCTGGAAACTGTTGTAAGATTAGGGTGCCAGCTATGTGGTTTTCATTCTGAGGTCTCTTCTCAAGGCTTGCAGGTGGTGCCTGCAAGCCGTTTCTAACATAACTCCTTTTTGCCTGCACAGAGAGCAAGCTCTCCCATGTGCCTTCTTTTAAGGACCTTAATCCCATAAAATTAGAGCCCCACCCTCACAACCTCACTTCACTTTCTTACTCCAAACACAGACACATGGGGGTGGGGGGATCAGAGTGTGGGTGCCAGTTTAAGACTTCAACTTATGAATTGGAAGGAGGGGCACAAAATTTTACATATAGCAACATTTTATACTATCATTCCTCAAGAATATATCTTTAACTGCTGACCTTATTATGACATGTAATTCTGATAAAGAATTTTAATCTGGTGAGATACTTCTGTGATTTTATAGTGAAGGTCAATAGTAAGATCATATTGAAATCTTGGGGATTTGATTTGCAGCCAAATACAATTGCCTAATAAAAAAATAAACTCAATTTTTGTCCTAGCATGTTAATATTATTTTTTACAAGTACTAAGTCTAGACAAAATACATTTTTAAAAACCATATACTACATTTTTTCTATTCTTTATTTCAGATATTCAACTTTTTTCATAGATCATACAACTATAAACACTCATCTTATTGAGTATGAAAGAGCAGAAATAGCCAAACAAATATCTAGAAGTAACAAAAGACCTCATGAAATTGTAACAGCTTAATGTATTAACGTAATACAGACTGAAGCTGTAGCAGTCAAAGAATATCCCAGGATTAGCTTTTGGATGTTGCATCCTAGATAAGTGTGTCCTTGTTTTTCTTCCTAAGTTACTGTAGATCAGTCTCACCTGCTGAGAGGTTGAATTTTATGAGAGTGTGTTGAGTAAGTCCTGAAGTCTTTAAGAAAAGAGCTTTAGGGATTGTTATATTTCCCATTCTTTACTTCTGTCAAAAACATAATAAAGACAAATCTCTACAGTATGGTAGACACACACTGGGCAGCGAATTGCTATTGGGATCTGTTTATTTTTACAGTAACTATAGAAGCATTTGCAGTTCAGCTATATATCATAGGTAATATGTTTTCAAAATATACAAAAATGGCTAGAAATGCAGTACAGGTTTCCCCTGCTATCTGAAAGCAGAGCATTCCTATGAAAACATTTCTAAGCTGAAATGGTATAAAGTGAAGAAATAATTACCTTATACATTGTTGTTTAGTTACTAAGTCATGTCCATCTCTTTTGCAACCCCATGAACTGTAGCCCACCAGGCCCCACACTATCCTTGGGATGTTCCAGGCAACCATACAGGACTGGATTGCCATTGTAGTCTCCAGTGGATCTTCCCAACCCAGAGATAGAACCCATGTCCCCTGCATTGGCAGGCAGATTCTTTACCTCTGAGCCACAAGGGATGTCCTACCTTATATACATCTTGATAACAAATGCACAAAATAAAGATGAAGCACAGATGCTCACAGACACAGTTCAAAGCTATGGTGGCTTGATGCTGAGATGCTGAGTATAGCTCCTGGAGAAGGCGCCTGGTGGTGCCACTACCTCTGCTCAAGGTACCTGCTACCTCAGTAATAGCTGCTGCAAACAAGAAGTGAATGCTATTTTAAATTCTCACCCTTTCTGTAAAAGCAAATTTCCACTTTCAATTTCCTTTACTTAGTGAAAAGAGGTCATGACGTAGGTCTTTTGTAAAAGCAAACTTTCAAAAAGTGAGGGATACCTGTACTTGGCGTTGAAAGTATTTACTTACAAGCCATGTGATTTACTGGATATGTTTAAACATTTCTTCCCAGGAGATAAAAGACAACAGTAGTAGAATCATTAGAAGTGAAATTAGCAGTGAAAAAGTATTGGGTGGTTATAGTAGAACTTAAACTTTTATAAATATATAGATATACTGTGGTTATAAATATTTGAAAATATATATAGTATAGGCACAGATACCTTACAAATATTGACATAGATATACTTATGATTATATATTTCTATTAATATATCCTGCACTAACTTGGCCTTCCATTAGTCAAAAAATAAAAGAAAGAAGTGAGCCATCCCATTCTGATTGCTTATTCTCCAGAATCTGTCTCCTGTTTTTGTTCTTTCTCCCATGACTTCAGGGTTTTTTGTTGTTGTTGTTTCTGCTTCTGTTTTTCATGTTTTTTCCTTTTCAAAAAACGTTTTAACTCTATACAATTTTCGAGTTGCTATTTGTGGAAGGTATGATTAAAAAGAACTTATTCAGCATACTGTACTACCACTAAGTCGCTTCAGTCGTGTCCGACTCTGTGCGACCCCATGGACTGCAGCCTACCAGGCTTCTCTGTCCATGAGATTCTCCAGGCAAGAACATTGGAGTGGGTTGCCATTTCCTTCTCCAATGCATGATAATAGATAAGAATTAAACGTCAAATTTAACATGCCAAAAGAAATTGCTTATATACCTCATTTCTGTAGTGCTATACAGGAAATCATGAAGACTTTTGAATATTTTCTGATATTCATGTTTTCACAAATTCTAAATAAATAGATCATGTACTGAGAAAAAATCAGAGCTAAAAAGAACAAATACAATTCACATACACAAAAGTTTAATTCTGTAGCTTTTACCTTATGGCATACTTGGAATGTTATGAAAACAATGATTTAAGTTATGAATAGTGACATTTCAGAATTAATGAATGATAAATAAGCTGTTCACATTTGATTTTATCCATAGCAGAATGATATTAATGAGGCTTTTTAAATCAACACAATAAAGCACTGCTTCTTTTATAGGACTCTACTTAGTGATTGCTAAAATATGTTTAAACTTAGTTTTTAATATTAATTCTCCTTATATATAAAGAATAAAATTCATAATAGAATTTAAAACTTAAAACACAACACTTTGTAATCAAACAGACATGATTTCAATTTCCACCTCTGTCAGTTACAGTCTGTAAAATTTTGGCAACTGCCTTAATTATTCTAATCTTCATTTATAAAATTGTGTACAAAGGTATATTATACATAGATTTTACTGTAAATGAAAGTAGAATTTAGTCAAGTATCATATTGATCTTACATCTTCATATCATTCACTGGTGTTATTCATTGAAAAGCAAGACTATTGAGAATGTAGTTTAAACTATATATTTCTGAAATTATTGAGTCATTAACCTTTAAATATTAGAGCTATTTTGGTATAATGTAAATAATTTTATAAATATAAAGAATTCTGATTATATTTGTCCCTTTCTATGATTTTTCTCAATTCTATCTTTAGTTACATACACTTCTCTCATCTAAAATACATATAAAAATTACATGTATTCTCAGCCTATAATCCTTATGGGGATTATAAATTCTTTATTGCCCCTTTATGCTATGGTGGTTTGAATCCTGACAGAATCAAATGTCTTCACTATAGTTTGTCTTCAAAATATGTGTTTATAGCCTTAGTTTCTCTTTTTTTGTGTGTGAATTCTGTAATGACAGTTTAGGCAATTCAATTAATTTGTTTTCACTAGTAAATATGTGACCAGAAAATCTATTGCAAATAAGAAAAAAAATGTAGAATGCAGATGATAGCCAGCATCTCTAATTTTTTTTTCAAAATATCTCCAATTAATTAAGGCAAACTTTGTTAGAATTTGGAAATAAATAAGTTGCTTTCAAATATTTTAATTCCAAAATGTACAAATACACATATGTGCATGCATGCTCAGCTGTGTGTGACTCTTTGCCACCCCATGGCTTCACTGTTTATAGAATACTGGAGTGGGTAGCCATTTCCTAGTCCAGGGGAACTTCTTGACCCAGGGATCGAACCCACATCTCTTGCATCTCCTGCATTGGCAGGCTGATTCTTTAAGTAAAATTATGTGTAAGCCGCTGTGCCATCGTGTAAACAAAAGTATGTGTTTATTTGCTATAAAAGTAAATCAAAGCTATTCTTTTCTCCTTTCCTAAACAGAAAAAGAAAACGTATTGTGTTATTTAAACTTTGAGAAATGCATGAAGTATTTTTAATAAGGTACTTTAGGTCTATGAATGTTGGATAAGAATGGGGTCACTAGCTGTAGATATCTAAGGCTTCTATTTATAGTAATAAAATTTACATACGTTTATCTTAAAAAAGTCTTATTTCCCTCTTGATCTTATAATTTAATTATCTTTAAATAGCAGTTTATGTGAATAGTTTACAAGACTCTTAACTACAATATAGCATGTTAACGAGTATTGTGGATAATGAAAACCAAACTGGCACACATAGTTAATTTTATTAAATTGTCTTGTCTTTGTTGTCTCTAAATATTTGCACATCAGAGAAACTTGTCTATTTAGTTGCTTGAGCTAATAATGCCACATATAATTAAAACTACTCTCTAATAAGTGCACTAATGCTTACTATTTTATTTCCAACAATTATGCCTTTGGTTAAGTAACCTACTGGCCATTTAGTTAAAAGGCATATTACATTTTGATGCTTGTAATTTGAGTCTGGTGCCACAATGAGTGGCTGTTTTTGTTGGGTTAGAAAATTTGAAAACTTTTGACTTCTAAATAGTTAAGAAAATAAGAAAACTAGTAATGCATTTTATTCAGAAATCTGCAACAAAATGGCAAGGCATTTAGGGTTTCTCCCCCACAATCCAGTATAATTTCTGCTTGAAAATATTTTCACAGAAAATTCAATAATTAAATGTAAGGATAATACTAAGTAAAAAATACAGAACAGAGAGTCTGCTGTGATTAGCTTTCATAAATACTAAGTTAAGTCCAATGGTAATATGCCAGACTGCTAAAAAGAAATTACATATTGAGTTAATTAACACATAGTTTTGTCTAATAGTTTTGGCCACTAAATAAATGTAGATGCTTTCTAAATAAATAGAAAAATCATCATAAATGAATTCAGTAGAGTTTGTTACGCTTTTTCCATAACAATAAATTAATATAAGGTGTCATGTTAATTTATGTTTGTGAAGTTAGGAAAGATTAGCTCAAATGTCAACCAAGTGGCACTTTGAGTTACTGTGCTTCTGGTTCATCATCCAATATTCCTCTTCCATATGGAAAGTGTAAACATACTTCCCATTACGTATATTATGCATCTGTATAAAAGCTACACTAAAGATAAAGCCATAAATTTGAGAATTCTGATAATTAATTAATCATGAGTTTTCAACAGTGCAGCACCTGGAAAGAAGAATGTTGATATCTTTTCTAGTTCCCCTGTAAATCCCATGAGCAAGTAGTAAAAGAACACATAAAATAAAGCATTGTTTCATAAAAATATAAATTTGTTTATCAATTCCTCCAGCATATAATTATTATACATCTATCTGATGTCACACCCTGGGCTAAGCACTTTCGATACAAATCTGAATAAATAAAGGTTCTTATATAAATATCTCTATGGTCAAATGAAAGAAACAGCCTTGTAATTAAGTATGGACAACAAGAGTAGTTTCAAAAGGAGATATTAATACCACTTAAGAAATTAGGTTTTTGATCAAGAAAGACTTCACAGTATATAAAAGATTATAATAGGATCTGGAAGATGGTTAGAATTTATAACATCCATATGCTTTAAAAGAACAGGGTGGGACAGATAATCCTGGAAGAAGTAATAACATCTGGGAAGGTTCAGAAATATGAAGCAGAGTGGTATCTTTTAAAACTTGCAAAATCAAGTTAATGTTAGGGAGATAGGAAATTCATGGTCAATGAAGGATATTTTCACCATGAGTATACATTTAGTAAAGGAGAACCACTGAGCACTTGAAGCACTTGAAGCCAAATGTCTCTTTTACAAAGTTTCCCTGGTGGCTCAGCAGTAGAGAACCTGCCTGCCAATGCAGAAGATACAGCTTCAATCTCTGGGTTGGGAAGATGCCCTGGAAAAGGAAGTGGCAATCCACTCCAGTTTTCTTACCTGGGAATTTCCATGGACAGAGAAGCCTGGAGGGTTACAAAACATGAGGTCGAAAAGATTCGGACATCACGTAACAACTAAACAACAACTCTGCTGGCAGTGTGGTAAGATGAACAGGGAAAATGCTTAAGATATGGAGACCTGTTTATAGTTTGTTAAATTAAAAAAATCACTGCAGGTGGTGACTGCAGCCATGAAATTAAAAGACGCTTACTCCTTGGAAGGAAAGTTATGACCAACCTAGATAGCATATTGAAAAGCAGAAACATTACTTTGCCAACAAAGGTCCATCTAGTCAAGGCTATGGTTTTTCCTGTGGTCATGTATGGATGTGAGAGTTGGACTGTGAAGAAGGCTGAGCACCGAAGAATTGATGCTTTTGAACTGTGGTGTTGGAGAAGACTCTTGAGAGTCCCTTGGACTGCAAGGGGGTCCAACCAGTCCATTCTGAAGGAGATCAGCCCTGGGATTTCTTTGGAGGGAATGATGCTGAAGCTGAAACTCCAGTACTTTGGCCATCTCACGTGAAGAGTTGACTCAATGGAAAAGACTCTGATGTTGGGAGGGATTGGGAGCAGGAGGAGAAGGGGATGGCAGAAGCTGAGATGGCTGGATGGTATCACCGACTCGATGGACATGAGTCTGAGTGAACTCCAGGAGTTGGTGATGGACAGGGAGGCCTGGTGTGCTGTGATTCATGGGGTCGCAAAGAGTTGGACACGACTGAGTGACTGAACTGAACTGAAAATTAAAAAAAAAAAAAAAAAAAAAAGAATAAGAAGATGAAGGCCTGAAGTCCATAATTAAGATAATGGAGGGAAAAATATAAACAGGAAAAATATTAAACAGAAAATAACTAGCACAACTTAGAATTTAACCCTATCCCTGGAGAAGGAAATGACAACCCACTCCAGTATTCTTGCCTGAAAAATCCCATAGACAGAAAAGCTTAGTGGACTACAGTCAAAAAAGGGTTGCTAATAGTCAGACAAGACTGAGCAACTGTGCAGTTCCTGCATCAAGCTGAGCAGTTCCTAGTCAACTGAGCATGAGCCAAACAGAAGCACCCAATCCATTCCTGCTTTAAAGATGATTCCTCTAATGGGAAACAATGTTTAGACTTTCCATATACCTGGCCAAAACTTTGTAATAACTCAGCTGTAATTTGAGCCATTTCCTATCCAATATTTCCTATTCTTATAATCTTTTTCTTTCATAGGTCACAAGAACTGTTGAAGGATCTCTCTACTTCTTTCTGTCCCGTCCTTCTTTATCTTTCACAGATAGTTCCTGACAATAAATTTCTTGCACATCAAAACCTGTATTGGTATCTGCTTCTAGATACCAATCTGAACATCTTTAGAAAACTACATCTTTAGGAAACTAACTGCAAATAAAAATATATGTAAATGAACTTGTCTGTTTTGTTAAGTAGTCAATATATTATCAATACAGCAACAGAATGACACTCTCGTAACATCAGATATTTAAGGAATCTTAAATATAAACTTCAAAAAAATGAGCTTGTTAGCATATGTATATTCAGAACTGATATGAGTATATTTGTTAATAAATTGCCTAAGTATCATGTCTAAAATAATTTATTTTGTGTTGCTAATTTTAATGAGCTATTTTGAAATATTAGTATAATATTACTGGAATAAATACTATCCTTTTCTTGAACTACCACTTAATTAGCATTTTATTTTTTATAAGGAAGACTATATGATTTTAATAATGAGTTGCTACCATTTATAGGTGAAAATAAATTCATTCCCTTATGTTCTTTATCTTAATTTTTAGCTCTGAAGAAACTTTGAAAAAGTAGAGTGAAAAAGACCAAATCTATTGTGAAGTAAGCGCACTCTAAAATATATATGTATAAAATAGTTTAAATGCAAAAAAAATAAAGTATACTTCAGATAGATGATATAGGTGACATATATCTTATAAGTTGACTAAATTTTCAAACAATGTAATCCCAAGAATATGCTTTAAATGATTAATATAAAGCTTCATAAGAGAAAGAATAGATAAAAATGTAGAAACTCATCACTGTATATCATTATACTAGCAAGAATATACAGTTTAAGAAAGCATTAAGTTAAAGGATTGTTCTATCAAAGGTGGATATATGCTAAATTGTACAGCAATAACTTGATAGTCATTGAGAAATTTACATGTAAAAAATAAAGACAATTTTAGAGTATGGTGCTAAAAGAGACAGATAATTAGATTTTTTCACTAAATGTTTATTATAGGTATTGCAAAATTTTTAAATTAAAAATTTTATTTCCATAATTGTAGATTACTATGCAATTATAAAATGAGACAGAGAAATTCCTTGTATAATTTGCTGAATTTCCTCCAGTGGTAATATTTTGCAAAATTATATTAGCCAAACAGTTCAGTTCAGTTCAGTCACTCAGTCATCTCTGACTCTTTGTGACCCCATGGACTGCAGCACACCCAGGCCTCCCCCATCCATCACCAACTTCCGGAGTTTACTCAAACTCATGTCCATTGAGTTGGTGATGCCATCCAGCCATTTCATCCTCTATCATCCCCTTCTCCTCCTGCCTTCAATCTTTCCTAGCATCAAGGTCTTTTCAAATGAGTCAGTTCTTTGCATCAGGTGGCCAAAGTATTAGAGTTTCAGCTTCAACATCAGTCCTTCCGATGAATATTCAGGATTGATTTCCTTTAGGATGTACTTGTTGGATCTCCTTGCAGTCTAAGGGACTCTCAAGGGTCTTCTCCAACACCACACTTCAAAAGCATCAATTCTTTGATATTCAGCTTTCTTTATAGCCAATTCTCACATCCATACATGACTACTGGAAAAACCATAGCTTTGACTAGATGGACCTTTGTCGGCAAAGTAATGTCTCTCCTTTTTAATATGCTGTCCAGGTTAGTCATAATTTTTCTTCCAAGGAGCAAGGAGCCTTTTAATTTCATGGCTGCAATCACGATCTGCAGTGATTTTGGGGCCCCTCACAAAAGTCTATCGCTATTTCCACTCTTTCCCCATCTATTTGCCATAAAGTCATGGGACCAGATGCCATGATCTTAGTTTTCTGAATGCTAAGTTTTAAGCCAACTTTTTCACTCTCTTCTTTCATTTTCATCAAGAGACTCTTAAGTTCTTTGCTTTCTGCCATAAGGGTGGTGTCATCTGCATATCTGAGGTTATTGATATTTCCCCCTGAGATCTTGATTCCAGCTTGTGCTTCATCCAGCCCAGATCAAGATACTGATATTGATATAGTTCATTCATCTTATTCTGATATCCTCAGTTTTGCTTGTGTGTGTATGTCTGTATTAAGATTTATACAATTTATCCCTTATGTAGGTTTGAGTCTCTACCACCACAATAAGATCTGAACAATCCCAATACTACAAGGATTCCCCTGGATTCCTCTTGTTGTCCTCTTATAACCATAATCACTTCTCTCTGGCCTCACTCTATTACCACCACTGCCCCCATCACCATCACCACCCACCAAACTTTCCAGTAAATATAATTCCCTAGAGATCCATCCAAGTTGTTGAGTATGAATAGTTTGTTTCTTTTTATTGCTTTGTAGTACCCATGGTATATAAATACCATAGTTTGCTTAACCATTTACTTGTTGGAGGACATCTAGGTTATTTCCAGGTTTTGGCTATTACAAATAAAATTTGTATAAGTATCATTTATATTTTAACTTTAACTAATTTTTGTATCAACTTTGGGATTTTTTTGTTTGTTTGGTGTGTGAACACAAGCTTTTATTTCTCTGGAATAAACCATCACCACATTGTTAAGATTATTATAAGTCTTAATATTTGGGAGAGTGATATTTCTCATTTTGTTGTTGTTGTTAAGATAGTTTTAGCCATTCTGGGACCTGTGTTTCCCTATATAAACTTTAGATTATGCCTGTCTATTTACAAAATAACAAAGTGAAACTTCCAGGGATTTTAAGAGCAGTCACTTTGAAGTTACAGATGAATTTGCAAGAATTGACATCTTTCTTACATGGAGATTTCAATACATAAACATGGCATGCCTTTCTATTTATTTGGATCTTCTTTAATTTCTTTCACTAACATTTTGCGATTTCAATGTAGAGTGTCTGCATATGTTTTGTTAAGCACATACCTAAGTGTTATATAATCACAAGAGTCCTTGTAAGTGGAGGTAGAGGGATATTAGATATATTTGGAGGAGAAGATGATGCCAAGATGGAGGCAGAGGTTATAGCGACATGACCACAACCTAAGGAATGTTGGCAGTGGCCAAAAGCCTTAAGAGCCAAGGAATAAATTCTCTACTGGAGTCTTCAGAAGGAACTCACTCTGATGACACCTGGATGTTAACCCTATAAGACACAGAATTATGAGAATAAACCTGTGTTTTAAGCCACTAAGTTTGTAAAAATTGGTTACAGCATCAATGGGAAACGAATACATATTCCATTTTCTTATATTTTCTGGAAGAGACTACACAATCAGTGTTAATTGTTCTTGAAACATCCAATAGAACTTTTTAATGAAGCTAGAACTGGAGATTTGTTTTGAAATCTCGAAGTAAATTACTAACTCTAAGCTATTTTATCTTGTTCAAATTGGTTTTGTTTTAGTTGACTGGTTTTTGAAGAATTTGTGAGTTTCATCTAAACTCTTTAGTTTATTAGTGACTGCTTTTATTACTTGTAGCATTCTCTTATTTCTTTGTATTTAATAATTTTTATATTGTCTTGGCCATTCTGCATGTAATGTGGAATCTTATTTCCCTGACCAGGAATTGAACCTGTACCTCTTGCATGAAACACAGAATTTTAACCACTGTACTGGCAAGGAAATCCCTCCCCTATCATTTTAAATGGCTTCAGTCTTTGTGGTGATATGCCCTATTTAACTCCTGGTATTGGTGATTTGTGTCTTTTCTCTTTATACTGCTGTCAGTTTTACTAGAAGTTTATCAATCTTATTGATCTTTTCAAAAACTCATCTTTTTTGTTTCATTGATTTTTCTGTATTATTTTCCTCAATTCAACTAGTGTTTTCTGCTAGTATCTTTATCATGTCCTTCTTTCCAAATGTTTGTGTGTGTGTGCTCAATCGTTCAGTTATTTCTGACTCTTTGTGACCATATGGAATATAGCCCACCGGGTTCTTCTTTCCATGGGATTTTCCAGGCAAGAATACTGGGTAGATTGCCATTTCCTCCTCCAGGAAATCTTCCTGACCCAGGGATCAAACCCAGGTATACTGCATCTTTTGCATTGGCAATTGGATTCTTTACCACTGAGACACCTGGGAAGCTTTCTTTCCAATTACTTTGGATTTATTTTGGTTTAAATTTCTAGTTTCTTGTAGTAGAATACTGTAACATTTTGAACTAAATTTTATTATTTGATAGTCTACTTAGATTGTGTTATTCATTTAGTTCAATTAAAAGACAATAACTTATAGGAGATAAAATGGCTAATGGAATGAAAATATTTACAGCTAAAATTTTTAGTTAATTTTTTTTCATTTTATTTTATTATTTTTAAAAGATGCATTTAAATGGCTGAAAAAGTTTCTTTTAAGCAATAGTAAGTATGATCATTCTCCACTCCATAATCAATGGTCCATAATGCACTACCAAGTATATAGATGGCAGAACCATTGGCAAAGATCTGAGAATAGGCAGAATAAAATAAAAGTAGTGGTCCATGTCTGATAATCAGAGGAGATCCAGCTGGATTGAGAACAGGGATATAAATTCTCGGCAGAAGTGAAGCTCAAATATTGGACATGCATTCTGTAACAGTGATAGATATATGGAATCTCAAAGCATGAGCCTGTATCTGCCTGATTTCCAGGCAGTCTAGCAAAATAACTCAAAGAATAGGGCTCTTTAAGGCCATGAATTTTTCACTAGAGAACATGATAGATTTTGAAACCAGAACTTAAAATCAATCAAAAAATGAGTTAAACGTAGTCTAGAATGGAGCTAAACATAAATGATACCATCAAGTGTCAGTTGACTGGTCAAATTTGAAAAGTTGGGGAATGGATGGATAGCATCAAGGAAAAAGTCAGAATCAGATTATTTGACAAAACATAGGTAGGGAAAGATCCCTTAAAGGGGGAAATGGCAACCCACTACAGTATTGTCCCCTGAAAAATTCCATGGACAGAAGAGTCTGGTGGGCTACAGTTCAAAGGGTTGCAAAAAGTCAGACACAATTGAGTAACTAAGCATGGCATTTAAATGTATATGTTCACAATAGACCTTGAAATCCAGATTTTTTTGACCATTTGATAGCTCCATTTGAACAAAAGTAGATGCTTTAAACTCAATCTGTCCAAAAATCTGCCCTGCGTATTGCTTTTTTCATTTCAATTGTTGATAGTTTCATTTTTCCAGCTACTCAGGCTAGCCATCTTTGCTGTCATTTTTAACTTCTGTAGCAGATGCTTTTAGTATCATGTGTCACATTTCTTCTGCTCACCGCTGAGTTCAACTATAGCAGCAGGGAAACATTATATTCAATTTCAAACTCACCTTATCATGACAGGTCCAACCTCTAGTCTCCATAAGCAGGGTGTCTTTCCAGTTCTGCTTACATTTTTAGAATCATATTTTTTAGATTTATAAACTTCTTTATTCACTTAATATAAATGTGTTAATTTTATTGAATAAATTAATATTTTTGGATGTGACTGAGTGACTTTCACTTTTTTCACTTTCTCATAATCCCAGAAATAGACATATGCCTTAATTTTAGAGCTGACTTTTTAAATTGATTTTCTTTTGCTGTTCTGATATTTGTCAAGACCTTGATCCTTGGAAGGAAAGCTGTGACAAACCTAGACAATGTATTAAAAAGAAGAGATGTTACTTTGCTGATTAAGGTCCATAGCTGTGGATTTTCCAGTAGTCATGTATGGATGTGAGAGCTGGACCATGAAGAAGGCTTAGTACTTTCTAATTGTGATGATGGGGGAGACTTTTGAGAGTCCCTTAGACAGCAAAAGATCAAAACATTCAATCCTAAATGAAATCTACCCTGAATATTCATTGGAGGGATTGATTCTGAAGCTGAAGCTCCAATACTTTGGCCATATGATGTGAAGAGCCAACTTCTTGGAAAAGACACTGATGGTGGGAAAGATTGAGGGAAGCAGGAGAAGGGAGTGACAGAGAGTGATATAATTGGATGGCACCACTGACATAACAGACATGAATTTGAGCAAACCCTGGGAGACTGTAAAGAAGAAGAAAGCCTGGCATGCCACAGTCCATGCAGTTGCAAAGAGTTGGACATGATTTACTGACTAAACAACAAGTTTTATATTAGATAGAGCTCAAATGAGTGATATGCAGAGTATGGAGAGATGCAATGGTAGAAGCTGATATGAAGAGAAGTGATATATTAAGGTATTCAGTGGAAGAAATATGAATTTTCTAGACCAAATTAAAATTTAGTTTAAAATTTTCTCTACTGTCTTCTAAATTACATTCCCCAACTGAAGGGCCTAGGAGCACACCGTTTTTCAACATTTCTTGTTTTCTATTCTCTCTTCTTCTCTTTACCTCACTCTTTATCTGTTTCCTCTTCTCTTTCCTTCTCTTTTATCCAGTTTTTACTTCTTTCTCACCTTTCATCTTCACATTTTCACTTAATTTTCCATCATTTATATCTTATTCTTCCTGATGTCCTCTGTCGTCAGACCAGCATTTGGATTTGAAACTAACAAAACATTTTTAAATGGATAGAAAGTAAAGAAATTAATGTTTTGCATATTACAAAACACAGACAGCTTGATTTTTTTTCTTCAGTTTCTATCCAAGTGTGTGTGTGTGTGTGTGTTTCTGTTATATGAGGCAATGTTAAGTTTCAGTGGTATTGTAAAAGCACCTGGAGACACAGACTAGAAGTATTTGGGGACCAATGTAGAGAAAGTATGTGCTATTCATAGCAGAAGGATTTGTAAACTTTACTATTATATTCTTTCTTTAGTGTGATTTCTAGAATCAATTTTGGTATGACTAAAACGTCACAATCCTTCATATAGACATTTCATTTGAATGCACCATTCTTTTTCGATTTTTGGCCTTCACAGAGGACAGAAGACAGATAAATAATCTTTGTTTTTATCATATTTTTTAAAGATTTGTACCCTATACCAGTTTTAATAATTCAGACCTACAGAAAACAAGATACCTATCTAAAGCTACAAAGACAATCAAGATGAATATTTTCCTTGTTGTCAGTGACAAAAATCCAAGGAAACATTAATTTCTAAACTTGAACTCTCTCATTCTCTAGTGACATAGAAACAGATTATCAATTCAGTCAGTATGACAGCTGCTTTCTTAATTGGAAGATGTGCTGCAGAAATGTCAGGCAGAATTTGCTGCCTTAGCAATAACACAAAAATTTTCTTTTGTTGTGTACATTCTTAATCATTAATTACCCCAAAAGCAAGACTCTAACAAGCACACTTGTTGCCTTTCATATATCAACATGCACCTTTTTACAAAGAGACAAAAAAAGCTATAAATCTTTCATTAGAATAAAAATGCAATATATAAAGCAGAAATTCTATCACTCATATTTACAATTTTTTAACATTTCAATAATATCAGTGTGTTTTCTGCTAGAGAGAGGAATCAAAATCTTATGTATCAACATACATCTCATACTCCTCCACTTTTTTGTTTTATTTTTTCCTTGATTAGGTAACATGTCAGCTCATGGAATAATAGTTTAAAAAATAACTTTTCTGCAAAACAGAATTCAGTGATTTTTCAAAAACGCTAAACTTGAATGTAAACAAATCACTCTCTTTAAATTAGCTCAATTTTATCACTGGAAAGTACACATGCCAGATGATAATGAAAATATTATTTTTGTTTTTATTGTTACTACAGACACAGGGGAATAAATTTATTAATCTAAGAAAACGTGTGGATTATGCAGTGTTAATGTTAGTTGCTCAGTTGTGTCCGACTCTTTGCGACCCCACGAACTGTCCCAGGCTCTCTGTCCATGGGATTTTATAGGCAAGAATTCTGGAGTGGACTGCCATTCCCTTCTCCAGAGTAATTTATGCATAGTGACCTAAATAAAAACAATTGCCAGTGATAATATTAAGAGAAGGCAATGGCAACCCACTCCAGTACTCTTGCCTGGAAAATCCCATGAATGGAGGAGCCTGGTAGGCTGCAGTTCATAGGGTCGCTAAGAGTCGGACACAACTGAGCGACTTCACTTTCACTTTTTACTTTAATGCATCGGAGAAGGAAATGGCAACCCACTCCAGTGTTCTTGCCTGGAGAACCCCAGGGACGGTGGAGCCTGGTGGGCTGCCGTCTATGGGGTCGCACAGAGTCGGACACGACTGAAGAGACTTAGCAGCAGCAGCAGCAATATTAAGAGAAAGCAAAAGTTTTTTGTTTCCCATTAAAATGATGCATGCAATATGAACAATAAGATTATTTTACTGGGCTTCAGTCTTGTCTCTATACTTATAAATTACTTTCTCTATCACCCCTATTTGCAAAGACAGAATAATTCCCACAGAGTAATTTTTTGGGTACTCTTTTTCATGCCAGTGTCTGTACTCTTGCAGCATGTTCAATAGTAATTTACATCACCTCATTTCTGGCAGCCTGGCTACATTCCAGCAGCTGTCAAGTCTGCAAAGATGGTTTGGATTTGAAGTGAGTTTGAATGGCTTATTATTATATATTTCTCAAGGTTCTGAAAGCTCTACCCTTTAGTTAAAAAGATCAACAGAAAGCCACATCCAAAGCTAACAAAAATTCTAACATCTAAATCCTATTTGATAAAAGTGTATTTTAAGAAAATTATATAATCAAATTTCATTATGGGTGAAATATGATACAGCCATAAATGGTTCATTTCTGCAAAATTTGCATTTGAGGTTATATCTCCTATTGAGACTATTATTAATTATGGTATTCAGAGTGACTTCTGGAGTCTTCAAGGAAATTTGGTCAGGAAAATCTTGATTTGCTATTCACTCTATATTCATAATATTAAGGCCATGAGATTCATGTAGTTCTTTCTACTCCTCCTTTAGCATTATTTTAAATCTCAAATACAGATTTTGTTCTCATTCATTGTTATACTGTACTGTTATATATCATTATATTATTCAATGAGTGTTATGTAGTCCTCAAAGAAATTAAGAAATCTAGGTGAGGAAACAAAAACAATACATGATTTCTTGTTGAGTTTGAGACCACCAAGTAGGATATATATCATTATGCATTTGTGTAGGAGACAGGAAGAATAAAAGAAAAGCGGGCCCCAGCAAGGGCCACAAAAGAAATTTATAATTATTGATAAACTGTATGCTATAAGGTATGAGATTCTTGGAACAAGTCCAGAGGGAACAGTTCATAATCTTGAAAACAAGATATGATCCTGGGGTCAGAAACAACCCCCAGACTGTTTCTCAACTGGCATCTCAGAGTCACATATTTTACGTATCTGGTGGAAAATCTATAGATAAGAATATTAGTCTTAGTTACTGATTTGTTATTGATTACTGTTTCCTAATTACTCAATGGTTAATGATCATTTTGTTCTTTGGCCCTGAAGGCCACATGAGTTATAGTTTAACTCCCTGCTTATTCTTTCATTCACGGCCGAAAGTATAATAAAGCTGGCTTGGATTCAGTTTTGGCACCTTCACCTTGCAGCGGTGTTGGTCCCCTGATCCTCACTTTCTTCTGAATTCTTTTGTCTCGTTTCTCATTCTCTCACCATATTGGGCTTTTGGAAACCCTGCTTGTCGAGCTGGTCTCAACACATTTGTCAATTCCATGAGATGTACAACACCAAGGGTAAACAGTAGTAAAAACTGGTCTTTGGATGATAATAATGCATAATAATGATAATGGTGTGGACTCATCAATTACAACAATTTACTCTAATGGAACATTTTAATGATGGATGAGGTCCTGCAAGTTTGAGGGCAGCAGGGCAAAGAGACTATCTCTATATGTTCCCCTTGCTTTTGCTACTAGATTTGCTCTAAAATAATGAAGTCATTTTTTTTTTTTAAAAAAGATCACCTGAGTCATTTAATTCTCTCTTTTCTTGATGTTAAATCTCAGCTAAAAATTTTGAACTCAGTTCATATAGCTTTGCACCACTATTTAAAATGTTTTATTGTGAAATATTTCAAGTGTATAGAAATCTTTATAAGCACATAATAAGCATCCATAAACAAATGATTAAGTTTTTTTAAATTAATATTTGACTTTTAAACTCAAAATTTTTTCATTTTAGAAAAAAAAATTTAGATTTATTTCATTATTTACATGTGTCTCTCTAATGACATGCTTCTCTCACAGAAGTAACCACATATCTGAAGTGTATATTTACCATTCTAAATCACACTGTATACTTTTCTTTTTTACTGTATATTAGCATACTCATGGCTTGGAAATGAACAGGGATCATTCTGTCATTTTTGAGATTGCATCCAAGTACTGCATTTCAGACTCTTTTGTTGACTATGACGGCTACTCCATTTCTTCTAAGGGATTCCTGCCCACAATAATAGATATAATGGTCATCTGAGTTAAATTCACCCATTCCAGTCCATCTTAGTTCATTGATTCCTAAAATGTCAACGTTCACTCTTGCCATCTCCTGTTTGACCACTTCCATTTTGCCTTGATTCATGGACATAATGTTACAGGTTCTAAGCAATATTGCTCTTTACAGCATCAAACTCTGCTTCCATCACCAGTCCCATCCACAACTGGGAGTTGTTTTTGCTTTGGTTCCATTCCTTCATTCTTTCTGGAGTTATTTCTACACTGATCTCCAGTAGCATATTGGGCACCTACCGACCTGAGGGGTTCCTCTTTCAGTGTCCTATTTTTTTGCATTTTTCATACTGTTCCTCTGCCTTTTCTAAAACCAGCTTGAACATCTGGAAGTTCATGGTTCATGTACTATTGAAGCCTGGCTTGCAGAATTTTGAGCATCACTTTACTAGCATGTGAGATGAGTGCAATTGTGTGGTAGTCTGAGCATTCTTTGGCATTGTCTTTCTTTCGGATTGCAATGAAAACTGACCTTTTCCAGTCCTGTGGCCGCTGAGTTTTCCAAATTTGCTGGCATATTGAATGCAGCACTTTCATAGCATCATCTTTCAGGATTTGAAATAGCTCAACTAGAGTTCCATAACCTCCTCTAGCTTTGTTCGTAGTGATGCTTTCTAAAGCCCACTTGACTTCACATTCCAGGATGTCTGGCTCTAGGTGAGTGATCATAACATCGTGATTATCTGGGTCATGAAGATCTTTTTGTACTGTTCTTCTGTGTATTCTTGCCACCTCTTCTTAATATCTTCTACTTCTGTTAGGTCCCTACAATTTCTGTCCTTTGTTGAGCCCTTCTTTGCATAAAATGTTCCCTTGGTATCTCTAATTTATTGAAGAGATCTCTAGTCTTTCCCATTCTATTGTTTTCCTCTATTTCTTTACATTGATCACTGAGGAAGGCTTTCTTATCTCTCCTTGCTATTCTTTAGAACTCTGCATTCAAATGGGTATATCTTTCCTTTTCTCCTTTGTTTTTTGCTTCCCTTCTTTTCACAGCTATTGGTAAGCCCTCCTCAGACAGCCATTTTGCTTTTTTGCATTTCCTTTCCATGGGGATGGTCTTGATTCCTGTCTCCTGGACAATGTCATGAACCTCCGTCCATAGTTCATCAGGCACTCTCTCTATCAGATCTAGTCCCTTAAATCTATTTCTCACTTCCACTGTATAATCATAAGGGATTTGATTTAGGTCATATCTGAATGGTCTACTGATTTTCCCTACTTTCTTCATTTTCAGTCTGAATTTGGCAATAAGGAGTTCATGATCTGTGCCATAGTCAGCTTCCAGTCTTGTTTTTGCTGACTGTATAGAGCTTCTCCATCTTTGGCTGCAAAGAATATAATCAATTTGATTTCAGTGTTGACCATCTGGTGATGTCCATGTGTAGAGTCTTCTCTTGTGTTGTTGTAAGGGGTATTTGCTATAACCGGTGCATTCTCTTGGCTGAACTCTATTAGCCTTTGCCCTGCTTCATTCTGTACTCCAAGGCCAAATTTACCTGTTACACTAGGTGTTTCTTGACTCCCTACTTTTGCACTCCAGTCCCCTATAATGAAAAGGACATCCTTTTTGGGTGTTCGTTCTAGAAGGTCTTGTAGATCTTAATAGAAATGTTCAATTTCAGCTTCTTCAGGATTACTGGTCAGGGCATAAACTTGGATTGCTGTGATATTGAATGGTTTGCCTTGGAAATGGACAGAGATAATTCTGTTGTTTTTGAGATTGCATCCATGTGCTGCATTTTGGACTCTTTTGCTGTATTGCTTAAAATTCTCCAAGCCAGGCTTCAGCAATACGTGAACTGTGAACTTCCAGATGTTCAAGCTGGTTTTAGAAAAGGCAGAGGAACCAGAGATCAAATTGTCAACATCCGCTGGATCATGGAAAGAACAAGAGAGTTTCAGAAAAACATCTATTTCTGCTTTATTGACTATGCCAAAGCCTTTGACTGAGTGGATCATAAGAAACTGTGGAAAATTTTGAAAGAGATGAGAATACCAGACCACCTAACCTGCCTCTTGAGAAACCTATATGCAGGTCAGGAAGCAACAGTTAGAAATGGACATGGAACAACAGACTGGTTCCAAATAGGAAAAGGAGTACATCAAGGCTGTATATTGTCATCCTGCTTATTTAACTTATATGCAGACTACATCATGAGAAATGCTGGGCTGGAGGAAGCACAAGCCAGAATCCAGATTGCCAGGAGAAATATCAATAACCTCAGATATGCAGATGATACCACCCTATGGCAGAAAGTGAAAAAGAACTAAAAAGCCTCTTGATGAAAGTGAAAGAGGAGAGGCAAAAAGTTGGCTTAAAGCTAAACATTCAGAAAACAAAGATCATGGCATCCAGTCACATCACTGCATGGCAAATAGATGGGGAAACACTGGTTGACTTTATTTTTCTGGGCTCCAAGATCACTGCAGATGGTGATTGCAGCCATGAAATTAAAAGATGCTTACTCCTTGTCAGGAAAGTTATGACCAACCTAGATAGCATATTAAAAAGCAGAGACGTTACTTTGTCAACAAAGGTCTGTCTAGTCAAGGCTATGGTTTTTCCAGTGGTCATGTATGGGTGTGAGAGTTGAACTGTAAAAAAAGCTGAGAGCCGAAGAATATATGCTTTTGAAGTGTGGTGTTGGAGAAGACTCATGAGAGTCTGTTGGACTGTAGGGAGATCCAGCCAGTCCATCCTAAAGGAGATAAGTCCTGGGTATTCATTGGAAGGACTGATGTTGAAGCTGAAACTCCAATACTTTGGCCACATGATGCAAAGAGCTGACTCATTTGAAAAGACCCTGATGCTGGGAAAGATTGAGGGCAGGAGGAGAAGGGTACGAGAAAGGATGAGATGTTTGGATGGCATCATCAACTCAATGGACATGGGTTTGCGTGAACTCCTGGAGTTGGTGATGGACAGGGAGGCCTGGCCTTCTGTGTTCATGGGGTTGCAAAGTTTCAGACATGACTAAGCGACTGAACTGAACTGAACTAAACTAAGCATACCCATGGAACCTGTACAATTTTTTTTTTTTTTAATTTTTACATTAATTTCTAAGTTGAGTTTTTTTTATAGGTGTATAGATTTCTAAGGGAGCATTTTATAATTTACAGTTTGAATGTTAGTATCCATGCATATCTATTCAATTCTCATTATTATTCTTCAAAATAGTTTGTAGTTTTCTTCAGAGATTTTACATATCTTTTTGTAGATTTATTCATGGAATTGTTTTTGCAATGACATATGTGTATTTTTTCCTTGTTTTATTTTATAAATGCTTAGTTATGGTACCATGCATAGAACCACTGACACATACTCACTCCACAGTTTAAATGTAATATACATTTTATTAGGTAAATGTTCAGGCAGAGAAGCAACAGGGTAATCACCATTCTACTGTCATTCCACAAAAGAGTTGTTTGTAGGCCCATCCTATCAGGATGCACCACAGAGAAAACTTCAGGAGAGGGGCTCACTCTAACCCTTCTACAAAGGGGAGCACATAGAAACTTCCTCATTTATGATTTGGCCTTCTTAGAAGAAGGAGCCTGCAAAGTTTAGGTGCTGGTGCAGTCTAGACATGATTGAGACAAGTGAAAACTAATGGGGTAGTTTAAACTGGTGAGGAAAGGAACCCTCAGTTTTTCAGTTTTAGATTGCTAAAATTTGTTTCATTTTAAATATGTGAACTAAGGTAAAATTTTATCAAATATATTTTTCCTGTACATACCAATATTACCTTTACTATCATATAGATATTAAAATGTTTCTGTATTCTGATATGTCAGACTTAGTCACTATTTACTTTTTAAGAACTGCTCTATTTGATTTGCTAATGTGTTATTTAAAATATTGCCATCTCTGTTTAAATGTGAGATTAACCTGACATTTGTCTCTTGTATTTTCTCCCCGTGCAGAGCCTGATATCAAAATTTGCATGTGTGTGTGCTCAGTCACTCAGTCATATCTGACTCTTTGCCCACTATGGACTGTAGCACCAGGCTCCTCTGTCCAAGGTATTTTCCAGGGAAGAATGCTGGAGTGGGTTGCCATTTCCTCCTCCAGGGGATCTTTCTGACCTAGGGATCAAACCTACATCTCCTACACTGGCAGGTGGATTCTTTACTACTGAGCCACCTGGGAAGCTCATATCAAAATTTACTCATCCTCAAAAGAAATAAGATATGCAACTTTCCTGTTGGTATGTGATTTTATTTCATATTTAATATTCATTAATATATTCAGATTTTGCTTTTCTCTTAGTCTTTATAAATTTTTATTTATTTATTTTGCATTAAAATTACTAGCAATATTAACTTACAATTATTCAATGCATTATTTAGTAATAACATTTACCTGTCTTGAGATTGTTTATCTGATTATTCTCTAATTTTTCTTGATAAGATCTATTAAGGGTTTGAAAGGATGAGCAAGAATGAAGGTAAGTAGTGAAAGAAAGATTTAAAGCTACCTTACTGTAGGTAAAGTGTGCAATTTACTTGCTTGAAGAAGGACACTCAAGTGCATATATGCAATGGGCTATTACTCAGCTATTAGAACGAAATATGCCTTTTGAAGCAACATGGATGGACCTGGAGATTATCATATTAAGTGAAGTAAGTCAGACAGAGAAAGAAAAATATGTATGACATTATTTATATGTGGAATCTTAAAAAAAAAAAAAAACTTATTTACAAGACAGAAACAGAGTCAAAGACTTAAAGAAAGAATTTATGATTATTGTGGGAGAAGGATGAGGGAAGGGATAGATGATTAGGAGTTTGGGATTAACCTGTACACACTACTACATTTAAAATAAATAACCAGCAAGGACCTACAGTATAGCACAGGGAACTCTGCTCATTATTCTGTAATAGCCTAAATGAGAATATAATTTTGAAAAGACTAGATACATGTATATGTATAACTGAAGCATTTTGCTGTAAACCTGAAACTCACATAAAGTTACCAATAAGCTGTGCTCCAATATAAAGTAAAAAAAAAAAAAAAAAAATTAAAGACTTAGAAATAATTCCTGCTACAGAGAAACAGTCATATCTTGATCAAATTCCCATAAAGACTTCTGGTGGCTTAATCCTGTTGAGGATAGCACAAGATCCTTTATTCGTTTTATTGAGGTTTCTCTTATTCTTGTAATCCCAATCCAGTTGCTTCTGTAGCTTTTGGCTGTGTTTCTATTGCTAAGGCCAAGCAAGAAACTCAGCACATTCCCAAGGGTTTAGGAAGAAATTGGAGAAGAAATGATCTGTTTTCCATATTGCATCATTATAGCAGGTATAAGGTCATACCTGCTTAACACACATTTCAGAGTTTGCCATTCTTATTGATCTTTTTAAAAATAGCTTATATAACTCTGTCACTGCTGTTTTTCTCTTTACTAGTTTCTTTTTTTTTTTAGTTTAATTTTATTTTATTTTTAAACTTTACAATATTGTATTAGTTTCGCCAAACATCGAAATGAATCCGCCACAGGTATACATGTGCTCCCCATCCTGAACCCTCCTCCCTCCTCCCTCCCCATACCATCCCTCTGGGTCGTCCCAGTGCACCAGCCCCAAGCATCCAGTATCATGCATCGAACCTGGACTGGCAACTCGTTTCATACATGATATTATACATGTTTCAATGCCATTCTCCGAAATCTTTCCACCCCCTCCCTCTCCCACAGAGTCCATAAGACTGTTCTATACATCAGTGTCTCTTTTGCTGTCTCTTACACAGGGTTATTGTTACCGTCTTTCTAAATTCCATATATATGCGTTAGTATACTGTATTGGTGCTTTTCTTTCTGGCTTACTTCACTCTGTATATAATATTTTAATATTTCTTTCTCTTTAAAATCTTTAGTTTTAATCTATTGATTTATGTTTACCTCTTAAATTCACAGTTAAATTTATTTTCTGTTTTAAAAATATATAATTTGCAAATGGAAGTTATTTAAATTCTCCTTCTCAGTTCCTATGCCTGTAATTGCTTTCTTTCTTTTAACTGAATCAGTAATAATGTCAATACAATGTTACCTGGTCATGGAGATAGTGAACATTCTTAGCTTGTTTCTGACCCTACTGAATGTGTCAAAGGGACAGAGAAGCTAAATGAAGGGGATTCACCAGCCAAATTTGGCATAATTTGAACATCAACATAATAATGAATTATATTGAATAGTAAAAGAGTATTTGGTGGTACATAATGACTTGAGACGGAGAAGGCAATGGCACCCCACTCCAGTACTCTTGCCTCGAAGATCCCATTGATGGAGGAGCCTGGTAGACTGCAGTCCATGGGGTCACTAAGAGTCGGACATGACTGAGAAATTTCACTTTAACTTTTCACTTTCATGCATTGGAGAAAGAAATGGCAACCCACTCCAGTGTTCTTGCCTGGAGAATCCCAGGGATGGGGGAGCCTGGTGGGCTGCCGTCTATGGGGTTGCACAGAGTCGGACACGACTGAAGCTACTTAGCAGCAGTAGCAGCAATGACTTGAGAAGATACAAAGCAAGGAAAACTCTTCTTTGCAACTGCAGCTTACAAAATAAGTGTAGGAAGAATAATCAAATGAGGAAAACATAATTTTTCAATTCCTAAAAGAATCATTAACTCAAATATCAACAATGAGTGTTAAAACAATTGAGTGAAGGCTATCAGTATACAGGATATTATAATCTCAAACTATTAGCCTTCACTGTGGTCTGGGCAATGAAATATTAAAAATATTTCCTCAAAATAGCCTAGTGGCAGGGTTGAGAAACACTGATAGAATCTTTTCAGTTAATGGACATGGAAAAATACAAGGGAAAAGTATCTTGTAGTAGATGTCTCTTCTCTACTGCTGTTGTTTTAAGAAGAAATGCATGAATCTTTCTTTCAGTGTCCTTCCTTTGAGTTTATTTTTCTTGGCTCTCTTTATGAAAAAGATGGTAATATTTAGAGGATTAACACAGGTTCTGGACTTCAGGGGAAAGATTAATTTGCTTTGAGTTAGAGTGTAGCTAGTGCAGGTGATGGAAATCCAGTTGAGATATTTCAAATCCTAAAAGACTGTGCTGTGAAAGTGCTGCACTCAATATGCCAGCAAATTCGGAAAACTCAGCAGTGGCCACAGGACTGGAAAAGGTCAGTTTTCATTCCAATCCCAAAGAAAAGAAATGCCAAAGAATATTCAAATTACTGCACAGTTTCACTCATCTCTCATGCTAGCAAAGCAATGCTCAAAATTTTCCAAGCTAGGCTTCAACACTACATGATCCAAGAACTTTCAGATATTCAATTGAATTTAGAAAAGGCAGAGGAATTGCAGATCAAGTTGCCAACATCAGTTGGATCACAGAAAAAGAAAGAGAGTTCCAGAAAAACATCTAATTTTGCTTCATTGATTATGTTAAAGCCTTTGACTGTGTGGATCACAACAAATTGTGGAAATTTCTTCAAGAGATGTGAATACCAGTTGAGCTATTTCAAATCCTGAAAGATGATGCTTTTAAAGTGCTGTACTTGATATGCCAGAAAATGTGGAAAACTCAGCAGTGGCCAAAGGACTGGAAAAGGTCAGTTTTAATTCCAATCCCCAAAATAGGCAATGCCATAGAATGCACAAACTACTGGACAACTGCACTCATCTCACATGCTAGTAGAGTAATGCTCAAAATTCTCCAAGCCAGGCTTCAGCAATACATAAACTTTGAACTTCCAGATGTTCAAGCTGGTTTTAAAAAAGGCAGAGGAACCAGAGATCAAATTGTCAACATCTGCTGGACCATCAAAAAAGCAAGAGAGTTCCAGAAAAATATCTATTTCTGCTTTATTGACTGTGCCAAAGCCTTTGACTGTGTGGATCACAATAGTGTGGAAAATTCTGAAAGAGAGGGGTATACCAGACCTCCTGACCTGCCTCTTGAGAAACCTATATACAGGTGAGGAAGCAACAGTTAGAACTGGACAGGGAACAACAAATTGGAAATAGGAGTATGTCAAGGCTGTACATTGTCACCTTGCTTATTTAACCTATATGCATCGTACATCATGAGAAACGGTAGGATGAATGAAGCACAAGCTGGAATCAAGATTGCCCAGAGAAATATCAATAATCTCAGATATGCAGATGACACCACCCTTATGGCAGAAAGTGAAGAACTAAAGAGCCTCTTGATGAAAGTGAAAGAGGAGAGTGAAAAAGTTGGCTTAAAGCTCAACATTCAGAAAACGAAGATCATGGCTTCCGGTCACATCACTTCATGGCAAATAGACAGGGAAACAGAGGAAACAGTGGCTGACTTTATTTTTCTGGGCTCCAAAATCACTGCATATGGTGATTGCAGCCATGAAATTAAAAGACGCTTACTCCGTGGAAGGAAAGTTATGACCAACCTAGACAGCATATTAAAAAGCAGAGACGTTACTTTGTCAACAAAGGTCCATCTAGTCAAGACTATGGTTTTTCCAGTGGTCATGTATGGATATGAGTGTTGGAGTATAAAGAAAGCTGAGTGCTGAAGAATTGATGCTTTTGAACTGTGATATTGCGTCCTTTGATACTGCAAGATGATCAAACCAGTCAATCATAAAGGAAATCAACCCTTAATATTCATTGACAGGACTGATGCTGAATCTCTACTACTTTGGCTACCTGATGCAAAGAAATGACTCATTTGATAAGACCCTGATGCTGGGAAAAATTGAAGGCAGGAGGAGAAGGGGATGACAGAGGATGAGTTGGCTGGATGGCATCACCAACTTGATGGTCATGAGTTTGAGCAAGCTCTGGGAGTTGGTGATGAACAGGGAGGCCTGGCGTACTGCAGCCCATGGGGTCACAAAGAGTCAGACATGACTGACTGACTGAACTGAACTAGAGTGTGGCTGGCCTTAGACATGCCTTACTTTAGGTATATGGAATTTCCATGATTAAGCCTAGATCTGCCGCTGCTGTTTAGTCGATAAAGTCATTTCTGACTCTTTGCTACCCTAAGGACTCTATTCTGCCAGTCTCTTCTGTCCAGGCAAGAATACTGGAATGGCCTATGTCACCAGTAGGCAAAAATGAGGACACATCATTAAGGTAGTGCTTTTGCTGGCGTTGTCCTCGCAATGTCTCTCTTTAGGATTTAAAGACTTATACTCTCATTGAGGGACTACTTGTAGATATCAATATAGCAAATTTTTAACATAGATATCCATGTAGTGTTCGCTGGTATAGTTGTTATTATTGTAATAGCCTTAATTCAAATTGCAGCTCATATATTCCTTAGGCAATCTCTCTTCTGCCTTTTTTAAAAATATAAAACAAAGAGGAAACTGACCCCTTTGTAGAATCAATAAAGGAAATCAATATAAACCTCTTTAAACTTTTGTAAAGGCAATTATGCTTTTAAAATTCACATGTGGGGGAGGAGCCAAGATGGCGGAGGAGTAGGACGGGGAGAACACTTTCTCCCCCACAAATTCATCAAAAGAGCATTTAAACATCGAGTAAATTCCACAAAACAACTTCCGAATGCCGGCAGAGGACATCAGGCACCCAGAAAAGCAGCCCAACTCTTCGAAAGGAGGTAGGAAAAAATATAAAAGACAAAAAAAGAGACAAAAGAGGGAGGGACGGAGTTCCGTCCCGGGAAGGGAGTCTTAAAAAGAGAGAAGTTTCCAAACACCAGGAAACCCTCTCACTGCCGAATCTGTGCCGAGCTTTGGAAGCACAGAGGGCAACATAAAAGGGAGGGGAAAAAAAAAAAAAAAATAAACAATTAAAAATCGCGGATTGTGAGCCCTACGGGAACTCCCCCAGCGGAGAAGCAGCGCAGACGCCTGCACACGGCATTAGCAAGCGGGGGCTGGGCAGGGAAGTGCGGCACGGGCTGTGTCCCTTAGAGTAAGAATCGGGCCGAATGTCCTGAGCGCTATCTGAGCGAAATAATTTGGGCTAGCAAACCAGACTGTGGGATATCTACCACGCGAAAAGCCAGCCCTAACCTAAGACACCGCCAGGCCCGCGCACAGAACAAAGGACTGAACAGAGATAGCCGGCTGCAGACCTCCCCCTCCGGTGACAGGCAACCAGAGCCGGAAGGGGGCAATCGCAGCCCCAGAGAGACGCTATCTATAAAACTGTAAGCAGGCTTCTTTGCTAACTAAAACTTCTTGGGGGTCTGGACGGTCAACATCTGCCTGAGAAGGTGCGCCGGTTTTACACCCAGATAACCGAGTGGCGGGGAGGCGATAAGTCGCAGCATTGGCGCCCGCCAAGCACCTCATCGCCTGAGCTGCTTGACCTGGGAAGAACACAAAACGCAGGCCCAACCGAGTCTGCGCCTCTGAGGACTACCCGAGTGCCTGAACCTGAGCGGCTTGGACCTGGGAGCTCAGTCCAGGGCCGGCCTCTGATTGTTCCCGGCGGAACAACCTAGAGCCCAAGCAGTGTGGGCAGGGAGGTTACACGCGCCGTGAGCGGGGGCAGACCCAGTGTGGCCGAGGCACTGCGAGCGCACGCCAGTGTTATCTGTTTGCAGCATCCCTCCCTCCCTCCCCACAGCGTGGCTGAACAAGTGAGCCTAAATTAAAAAAAAAAAAAAAAAAAAAATAGGGTCCTCCACCGTCCCCTTTGTGTCAGGGCGGGAACCAGACACTGAAGAGACCAGCAAACAGAAGAACCTATAACAGAGGGAAACGCCTTGGAAGCTACAGGCCATAGATTAAAACCCTGTGGTTACTACGGATTACATAGGAAGGGGCCTATAGATCTTGAGAAATATAAGTCGGACTAAGGAACTGCCAAAAATGAACTGAACCCACAATACTCACAACAAAACCAGAGAAAGACCTAGATATATTTTTACTATTTTTACGATCAATCTTTCTTTCTTTCTTTTTTTTTTTTTTTTAATTAAAAAAAAAATTTTTTTAAGTCCTCTATTGTCCTTTAATTTTCACTTTTATAACTATTACTTTGCAAAAAAAAAAAAAAGACCCTATTTTTTTTTTCTTCTTCAGCAAACTTCATATATATATTTTATAATTTTTTGACCGTGGTTTTTTTTTTTTTTTTTTTTTTTTTTCTTTTTTCTTTTTCTTCTTTTCTTTAACATTGCATTTTTGAAATTCCAAACTCTACTCTAGATTTTTAATTTTAGCCTTTTGATATATGTTATCAATTTTGTACCTATAGTTTTTTTCATAATTGCTGTGACTTCTTTTTTTTTTTCCTCTGTTTCTTTCTCTTCTTCTTTTATATAACATCGTATATCTGCAATTCCAAACTCTACTCAAGATTTTTAATTTATGCTTTTTGGTATTTGATATCAATTTTGTACCTGTATTTTCTTTATAATTTTTGCGACATTGTTTTTGTTGGTTTGTTTGTTTTCTCTCTTTATTTTCCTTCTTCTTCTTCTTTTTTTTTTTTTTTTTTTTTTTTTTTTAACGTTGTATTTTTGAAATTCCAAACTCTACTCTGGATTTTTAATTTTTGCTGTTTGGTATTAGTTATCAATTTTGTACCTGTAGTTTCTTTATTACTTTCACGACCTTGTTTGTTTTTCTTTGTTCGTTTTTTCTCTCTTTCTTTTCCTTCTCCTTTTCATTAACATCGCATTTTTGAAATTCCAAACTCTACTCTAATTTCTAATTTTTGTTTTTATGTATTTGTTACCAATTTTGTACCTTTAAGAACCCAATCTTCAGGACCCATTTTTCACTAGTGTACGAGATTACTGGCTTGACTGCTCTCTCTCCCTTTGGACTCTCCATTTTCTCCACCAGGTCACCTGTATCTCCTCCCTAACCCCTCTCTACTCTACCCAACTCTGTGAATTTCTGTGTGTTCCAGACGGTGGAGAACACTTAAGGAACTGATTACTGGCTGGATCTGTCTCCCGCCTTTTCATTTCCCCCTTTTATCCTTCTGGCCACCTCTGTCTCCTGCCTCCTTCTTCTCCTCCCTGTATAACTCCGTGAACATCTCTGAGTGGTCCAGTTGTGGAGTGCACATAAGGAAGTGACTACTGGCTAGCCCACTCTCTCCACTATTGATTCCACCTCATCTCATTTGGGTCACCTCTAACTCCCTCCTCCCTCTTCTCTTCTCCATGTAACGCTGTGAACCTCTCTGAGTGACCCTCACAGTAGAGAAACTTTTCATCTTTAACGTAGATGTTTTATCAGTGGTGCTGGATAGAAGGAGAAGTTTTGAAACTACTGTAAAATTAAGACCGATAACTGGAAGTAGGAGGCTTAAGTCCAATCCCTGACTCCAGGGAACTCCTGACTCCAAGGAACATTAATTGACAGGAGCTCATCAAACGCCTCCATACCGACACTGAAACCAAGCACCACACAAGGGCCAACAAGTTCCAGGGAAAGACATAACAAGCAAATTCTCCAGCAACAAAGGAACACAGCCCTGAGCTTCAAGATACAGGCTGCCCAAGTCACCCCAAAACCATAGACATCTCATAACTCATTACTGGACATTTCATTACACTCCAGAGAGAAGAAATACAGCTCCATCCACCAGAACATCGACACAAGCTTCCCTAACCAGGAAACCTTGACAAGCCACCTGTACAAACCCACACACAGCGAGGAAACGCCACAATAAAGAGAACTCCACAAACTGCCAGAATACAGAAAGGACACCCCAAACTCAGCAATTTAAACAAGATGAAGAGACAGAGGAATAGCCAGCAGATAAAGGAACAGGATAAATGCCCACCAAACCAAACAAAAGAGGAAGAGATAGGGAATCTACCTGATAAAGAATTCCGAATAATGATAGTGAAATTGATCCAAAATCTTGAAATTAAAATGGAATCACAGATAAATAGCCTGGAGGCAAGGATTGAGAAGATGCAAGAAAGGTTTAACAAGGACTTAGAAGAAATAAAAAAGAGTCAATATATAATGAATAATGCAATAAGTGAAATTAAAAACACTCTGGAGGCAACAAATAGTAGAATAACAGAGGCAGAAGATAGGATTAGTGAATTAGAAGATAGAATGGTAGAAATAAATGAATCAGAGAGGATAAAAGAAAAACGAATTAAAAGAAATGAGGACAATCTCAGAGACCTCCAGGACAATATTAAACGCTACAACATTCGAATCATAGGGGTCCCAGAAGAAGAAGACAAAAAGAAAGACCATGAGAAAATACTTGAGGAGATAATAGTTGAAAACTTCCCTAAAATGGGGAAGGAAATAATCACCCAAGTCCAAGAAACCCAGAGAGTCCCAAATAGGATAAACCCAAGGCGAAACACCCCAAGACACATAGTAATCAAATTAACAAAGATCAAACACAAAGAACAAATATTAAAAGCAGCAAGGGAAAAACAACAAATAACACACAAGGGAATTCCCATAAGGATAACAGCTGATCTTTCAATAGAAACTCTTCAAGCCAGGAGGGAATGGCAAGACATACTTAAAATGATGAAAGAAAATAATCTACAGCCCAGATTATTGTACCCAGCAAGGATCTCATTCAAGTATGAAGGAGAAATCAAAAGCTTTTCAGACAAGCAAAAGCTGAGAGAATTCTGCACCACCAAACCAGCTCTCCAACAAATACTAAAGGATATTCTCTAGACAGGAAACACAAAAATTGTGTATAAATTCGAACCCAAAACAATAAAGTAAATGGCAACGGGGTCATACTTATCAGTAATTACCTTAAACGTAAATGGGTTGAATGCCCCAACCAAAAGACAAAGACTGGCTGAATGGATACAAAAACAAGACCCCTGCATATGTTGTCTACAAGAGACCCACCTCAAAACAGGGGACACATACAGACTGAAAGTGAAGGGCTGGAAAAAGATTTTCCATGCGAATAGGGACCAAAAGAAAGCAGGAGTAGCAATACTCATATCAGATAAAATAGACTTTAAAACAAAGACTGTGAAAAGAGACAAAGATGGTCACTACATAATGATCAAAGGATCAATCCAAGAAGAAGATATAACAATTATAAATATATATGCACCCAACACGGGAGCACCGCAGTATGTAAGACAAATGCTAACAAGTATGAAAGAAGAAATTAACAATAACACAATAATAGTGGGAGACTTTAATACCCCACTCACACCTATGGATAGATCAACTAAACAGAAAATTAACAAGGAAACACAAACTTTAAACGATACAATAGACCAGTTAGACCTAATTGATATCTATAGGACATTTCATCCCAAAACAATGAATTTCACCTTCTTCTCAAGCGCACATGGAACCTTCTCCAGGATAGATCACATCCTGGGCCATAAAGCTAGCCTTGGTAAATTCAAAAAAATAGAAATCATTCCAAACATCTTTTCTGACCACAATGCAGTAAGATTAGATCTCAATTACGGGAGAAAAACTATTAAAAAATCCAACATATGGAGGCTGAACAACACGCTGCTGAATAACCAACAAATCACAGAAGAAATCAAAAAAGAAATCAAAATTTGCATAGAAACGAATGAAAATGAAAACACAACAACCCAAAACCTGTGGGACACGGTAAAAGCAGTCCTAAGGGGAAAGTTCATAGCAATACAGGCACACCTCAAGAAACAAGAAAAAAGTCAAATAAATAACCTAACTCTACACCTAAAGCAACTAGAAAAGGAAGAAATGAAGAACCCCAGGGTTAGTAGAAGGAAAGAAATCTTAAAAATTAGAGCAGAAATAAATGCAAAAGAAACAAAAGAGACCATAGCAAAAATCAACAAAACCAAAAGCTGGTTCTTTGAAAGGATAAATAAAATTGACAAACCATTAGCCAGACTCATCAAGAAACAAAGGGAGAAAAATCAAATCAATAAAATTAGAAATGAAAATGGAGAGATCACAACAGACAACACAGAAATACAAAGGATCATAAGAGACTACTATCAACAATTATATGCCAATAAAATGGACAACGTGGAAGAAATGGACAAATTCTTAGAAAAGTACAACTTTCCAAAACTCGATCAGGAAGAAATAGAAAATCTTAACAGACCCATCACAAGCACGGAAATTGAAACTGTAATCAAAAATCTTCCAGCAAACAAAAGCCCAGGTCCAGACGGCTTCACAGCTGAATTCTACCAAAAATTTAGAGAAGAGCTAACACCTATCCTGCTCAAACTCTTCCAGAAAATTGCAGAGGATGGTAAACTTCCAAACTCATTCTATGAGGCCACCATCACCCTAATACCAAAACCTGACAAAGATCCCACAAAAAAAGAAAACTACAGGCCAATATCACTGATGAACATAGATGCAAAGATCCTTAACAAAATTCTAGCAATCAGAATCCAACAACACATTAAAAAGATCATACACCATGACCAAGTGGGCTTTATCCCAGGGATGCAAGGATTCTTCAATATCCGCAAATCAATCAATGTAATACACCACATTAACAAATTGAAAAATAAAAACCATATGATTATCTCAATAGATGCAGAGAAAGCCTTTGACAAAATTCAACATCCATTTATGATCAAAACTCTCCAGAAAGCAGGAATAGAAGGAACCTACCTCAACATAATCAAAGCTATATATGACAAACCCACAGCAAACATTATCCTCAATGGTGAAAAATTGAAAGCATTTCCTCTAAAGTCAGGAACAAGACAAGGGTGCCCACTTTCACCATTACTATTCAACATAGTTTTGGAAGTTTTGGCCACAGCAATCAGAGCAGAAAAAGAAATAAAAGGAATCCAAATTGGAAAAGAAGAAGTAAAGCTCTCACTGTTTGCAGATGACATGATCCTCTACATAGAAAACCCTAAAGACTCCACCAGAAAATTACTAGAACTAATCAATGACTATAGTAAAGTTGCAGGATATAAAATCAACACACAGAAATCCCTTGCATTCCTATACACTAATAATGAGAAAACAGAAAGAGAAATTAAGGAAACAATTCCATTCACCATTGCAACGGAAAGAATAAAATACTTAGGAATATATCTACCTAAAGAATCTAAAGACCTATATATAGAAAACTATAAAACACTGGTGAAAGAAATCAAAGAGGACACTAACAGATGGAGAAATATACCATGTTCATGGATTGGAAGAATCAATGTAGTGAAAATGAGTATACTACCCAAAGCAATCTATAGATTCAATGCAATCCCTATCAAGCTACCAACAGCATTCTTCACAGAGCTAGAACAAATAATTTCACAATTTGTATGGAAAAACAAAAAACCTCGAATAGCCAAAGCGATCTTGAGAAAGAAGAATGGAACTGGAGGAATCAACCTACCTGACTTCAGGCTCTACTACAAAGCCACAGTTATCAAGACAGTATGGTACTGGCACAAAGACAGAAATATAGATCAATGGAACAAAATAGAAAGCCCAGAGATAAATCCACGCACATATGGACACCTTATCTTCGACAAAGGAGGCAAGAATATACAATGGATTAAAGACAATCTCTTTAACAAGTGGTGCTGGGAACTCTGGTCAACCACTTGTAAAAGAATGAAACTAGAACACTTTCTAACACCATACACAAAAATAAACTCAAAATGGATTAAAGATCTAAACGTAAGACCAGAAACTATAAAACTCCTAGAGGAGAACATAGGCAAAACACTCTCTGACATACATCACAGCAGGATCCTCTATGACCCACCTCCCAGAATATTGGAAATAAAAGCAAAAATAAACAAATGGGACCTAATTAACCTTAAAAGCTTCTGCACATCAAAGGAAACTATTAGCAAGGTGAAAAGACAGCCTTCAGAATGGGAGAAGATAATAGCAAATGAAGCAACTGACAAACAACTAATCTCGAGAATATACAAGCAACTCCTACAGCTCAACTCCAGAAAAATAAATGACCCAATCAAAAAATGGGCCAAAGAACTAAATAGACATTTCTCCAAAGAAGACATACAGATGGCTAACAAACACATGAAAAGATGCTCAACATCACTCATTATCAGAGAAATGCAAATCAAAACCACTATGAGGTACCATTTCACACCAGTCAGAATGGCTGCGATCCAAAAGTCTACAAGTAATAAATGCTGGAGAGGGTGTGGAGAAAAGGGAACCCTCTTACACTGTTGGTGGGAATGCAAACTAGTGCAGCCACTATGGAGAACAGTGTGGAGATTCCTTAAAAAACTGGAAATAGACATGCCTTATGATCCAGCAATCCCACTGCTGGGCATACACACTGAGAAAACCAGAAGGGAAAGAGACACGAGTACCCCAATGTTCATCGCAGCACTGTTTATAATAGCCAGGACATGGAAGCAACCTAGATGTCCATCAGCAGATGAATGGATAAGAAAGCTGTGGTACATATACACAATGGAGTATTATTCAGCCATTAAAAAGAATACATTTGAATCAGTTCTAATGAGGTGGATGAAACTGGAGCCTATTATACAGAGTGAAGTAAGCCAGAAAGAAAAACACCAATACAGTATACTAACGCATATATATGGAATTTAGAAAGAGGGTAACAATAACCCTGTGTACGAGACAGCAAAAGAGACACTGATGTATAGAACAGTCTTATGGACTCTGTGGGAGAGGGAGAGGGTGGGAAGATTTGGGAGAATGGCATTGAAACATGTAAATATCATGTATGAAATGAGTTGCCAGTCCAGGTTCGATGCACGATACTGGATGCTTGGGGCTGGTGCACTGGGACGACCCAGAGGGATGGAATGGGGAGGGAGGAGGGAGGAGGGTTCAGGATGGGGAACACATGTATACCTGTGGCGGATTCATTTTGATATTTGGCAAATCTAATACAGTTATGTAAAGTTTAAAAATAAAATAAAATTAAAAAAAAAAAAAAAATATAAAGCTAAATCAATGTTTAAAAAAAAAAAAAAAAAATTCACATGTGTGGTAATTGATAAATTATATATTAGAAGTGTTACAATTACTGATATATGTAATGACTTACAGTAGAGAAAGCATTTTCATAAAGATTTACTAAGAATCTTACTTTCACAGGTGTCATGAGTTATCCCGTGGAAAATACAATACTCCATTTATAAATTTTTTTTCTGAATAGTATATTATGTGCTTGTTTGACAGATGGACCAAATAACTTGTTCTTTGTCTGGTCTCTAGATGTTGTAATTTTAAAAAAAAATTTGTTTATTTATTTTTGGCCGTGCTGTGTCTTCATTGCTGCACAGATTTTTCCCTTGTGGCGAGCGAGTTTCACTCTGTAGTTGTGGTACACAGGTTTCTCATTATGGGGGCTTCTCTTGTTGTGGAACAAGAGCTCTAGGGTTTATGGGCTTCAGTAATTTTGGCATGTGGCCTCAGTAGTTGTAGCTCCTGGGCTCTAGAGTACAGGCTCAGTGGTTGTGGTACACAGAGGCTTAGTTGCTCCACTGCATGTGGGATCTTCCTAGATCAGGGATTGAACTACTGCATTGGCAGGCAGATTCTTTGCCACTGAGCCACCAGGGAAGCCCCCAGATGTTATAATTATATAATTTCCTTTGTATTGTTTTGATACATGGGCTATGTGTGTAAAAGAATATTAGCAAATTCTATACAATCACAAATTTTATAAACAAAAATGAAGTCAAAGTCATGGCTCCTCTTCCATCTAGGTTCAGTTGGCCTTACAAATTGGATAGAATGAACTTCTAAAGGACTGGATCATAGACAGTACTCTACAAGAATGGTGTGTCAACCTCAGACACAGTACAGGCACAAAATCAGACATGTCTTTATGAGTTTTGTCCCTAATAGGAAGAATACATGGGTCTGGGAATGAAGGATGATGGTAGGAATAAACTACTTCATTATTTTGACCTACATTATTATATTTATTATAATAACCTACATTATTTTCCAATGACTGACTAGAGACTTTTATGCTTTCTCTCCCTGCAATTTGAACTTTTCCCAGTTAGTGATCAGAATGCCCAGAGATGGTGTCCTCTTGCCAGGAAATATACTCATTGTCCTATGGACATTCTAGTTATATCTGTCACCAGGCCATCCTGTACTCCTTGTGTCCAGAGACCACCATGACCTAAATAGAATCACCAAGGTCTCTGAGCCTTCAGGAATAATAATGTTTTGGGTCATACCATCAAGACCTGCTACGTTGACAGCTGAGGAAAGTTTCAAATGGATTTTGCAGGGCAGATAAGTGCAAGTTATAACCCTGAGGTTGATTTCAGTTATGTGGGTTGTGGTTAGTCTTATTAACCTCATTTTTCTATTCTAGTACCAGTTAGTTGAGAGTTTTTTCAGAAATTAAGTGTGGTCTGAATATCTTATATCCTTCACTCCTCTCCTTTTACAGGTATCAAACTTTGTTATGCTCTGAAAACTCTCCCTACCCACACCCAAGTCTCCCACATATGTAACCCTACCTTGGCATTTGCTTCTTCTAGAACTACAACTTACCCTTAGGCTTTTACCAAATTTTACTCTCTTTCCTCTCATCCTTGTATGCAGATCTTATTTTTCCCAATGAATGCCCTTTATTCTTACTCTCTCTTCACACAGATATTGACTTAGTGCAAGTGATTACTGCATTAACCTGGAGTTTTCAGATGGTGTCATGAGTTCATTACAAAATTTTTATAGAATAATGTCTCTATCCCATTTCCTAATACATAAGGTCATTTGCTTTTGAGGTTTATTTTTCACTTTAATCAGCCTGACCTTTGTCACCGTGGTGAGCTTTCTGTCTTTTCAAGACAAGCTAAGGACTTTTGCCCTTTTGTGACTTTGTATATTTTGATTTTTGCTCCTACAATTCAACCAAATGGAGGGTCATATTTCCTTGTGTCAGAATGACGACCCCTGCTGCTCCTTTTAATGGCTAGTGCCATGGACTATGAGGGATCACTGTGACGGGCTGTAAGACAATAGAGAAAAAGAGAAGAAATTAGAAAGAGAAGTTGATTTCCACACTTTCTGAGCTGTAAAATTCCCTTATCTGCTCCTCAGGCCACAACTAAAAACACTGTCCATGAGCTCTCCCTGCCAGCACCACAGTGCTCATTTCAGAGTTCCTCAAATAAGCTTCCCCCACACCTTCTGTCCTGGTTTTATAGTTCCTGCCTACCCCAACCCCCACCCCGCAGCACAAAAACACAGGTGAAACATGCATATTGCCTCATAGTGGGACATTGTGAATAGTTGTTTTGAGACTCCGTTAGAGTCCTCTGGGATGTTACTAGTTTCATTTTGGTAGGCAGGCAAGCTGATGGGTTCTGAATGAAAGTACCATCTGACTTTCTGTGGCAGTGACTCCAATAGCAACTGAGTTTTAAAAGTATTGGTGGGTGCTCTTTGAACTTGTCCCTCCATGTTCCACTCAAGGGTTCATTTAGGACTCAACAGTATCAGTATTGCAATTCATTTCTCAAAGACTTTGCTGAAGTTCTTTGGGTTATTTCTGCACACATGTAGCTTGGAACTGATCCTAATATTGTGTTCACCTGCACGCAGACCAGAGGACCTTTTTCTGAGCCCTCATCTCTGGAATTTCTGCTAAGCTCTCCACATTCAAGAGATTTTTTTCACCAGTTGCTATGGCTGGAAATATATATATATATATATATATATATATATATATACACACACATATATATATAAATATAAATATATATACACATATGTACATATATCTCCTTTCTTCTTGATCCTCCCCCCTCTCCCTGCTTCCCATACCTCTAGATCATCACAGAGCCCCAGGCTGGGCTCCCTGTGTTATACAGCAACTGCTCACCAGCTATCTATTTTATAGTTATGGTAGTGCATGTATCGGAGAAGGCAATGGCACTCCACTCCAGTACTCTTGCCTGGAAAATCCCATGGACAGAGGAGTCTGGTAGGCTGCAGTCCATGGGGTCGCCAAGAGTCAGACATGACTGAGCGACTTCACTTTCACTTTTCACTTTCATGCATTGGAGAAGGCAATGGCAACCCACTCCAGTGTTCTTGCCTGGAGAATCCCAGGGATGGGGGAGCCTGGTGGGCTGCCATCCATGGGGTCACACAGAGTCGGACATGACTGAAGTGACTTAGCAGCAGCAACAGCAGCAGCAGTGCATGTATGTCTATGCTACTTTCTCCATTCATCCCACTCTCCTTGAGACCCACTTTGTCTACAATCCGTTCTCTATATCTGCCTCTCCATAAGTTTTAGCATTTAGCATTGTCCCAGAGTTCCTCATGAATGAGGCTATCTTCAAGGCAAAACAGTGAGAGAGCAAAATTTAACCAACCATTGAATCAATCACCAAATAACAAGACTCTTTTCTTATATTTTCCATACAACCATGGTCCCTTTTCTGATTCTTCAATACAGAAGCACAGATTTTCTCTAAAGTGCTTGCACCCACACCATGGCAATGGCAGTGCAGGTCTGGGATTGCAGCAGACCTCAAAGGAAAAATAATAACAATAATATGGATTCTCTCTTCACAGTCTGACTCATGGGTCCCTTTTCTCCTTGCCCATGATTCAGAAATACTGGCTTCTCTTGGAGGCTACCGGCTACCCAGTTGTGAATTTTGTCCACCTTTGAGGTCACAGCTGTGAAATAAAAGAAGGCAAAATAGAAATAGAAATAAAGAAAATTAACTTCACTCGAACTTTTAACTTTCTTCAAATTTTTACTTTTCTTCCAGTTTCCTTCCCTGATTTCCCTGCTATTGTTTACTTTTCAGAAACTTCAGGCATTTTGCATGTATGTGTGTGGGGTGTGTTTCATTTGGTCAGAAGTTTTAGTTATAATCCCTGGAAGAGAAATGCTGCAGAGAGTTTAATTTATCTTCCCCAGAACTGGAATCTTCACCTTAGGGTTATGGGTTTTTATTAAACTTCATATTAACTGTTTATGCTAATTTCACAGTAAAATAAAAGAATGTTACTGTGTTAGATTTCAATCTGATTATTTTATGGAACACTTACCTTATAAGCCATGGATTAATATTTTCTCATTATGAATTTTCAAAAAAAACCCCACCATATGCTGTTTACAGATGTGCTTTAAATATAAGGGTACAGATATTTTGAGGGTAAGATGCATGAAAAGATGATATATTACTATGTCTATGCTTATCAACAAAGGGTGATATATCAAGGCAAAAATATAACTACTAAATATTTAGAAAAAAATTGTAATTATAAACAGCCAATTCAGGAATTATATACTTTAACATAGCTTCCAAATATACATAAAAGGAAACATTAAAATCCATACATATTGTTGGATATTTTATAGCTTCTCTATTAATAAATATTCAACAAATAAACTATGGTAAAACACAGACTTTTCAAATTTATATAAAACACTTACCATATTCATATACTGGGTCAAAAATTATCTAAAAAATAATACCAAATATATTTTCTGATTACCTTTGGTTACCATGATAATCTATTATTTTCATAGACTTGAGAAGGGACAGAATTTTGAATGTGGTATTAAAATCCTCTAAAGCTGTCAGGAGTGTCAATGACATTATTTTTATTCTATATGCATGTGTGTGTGTTGAAGGAAAGTTCAATGTTTATTGCAAGTGCCAAACAATGATTTCAGAACAACTATTGCTCAAAACTGAACAACAACAACAAAGAGCTCCAAAAGCCCAAACTCCTCGATGAATTTCAACAAAGCATTTTTAAAGGGCAAGTGAGGAAGAGGGGTTTGAGAGTGTGTACACAGATCAGCTCATGGCCAAGTCTCTCGCTGATGCTTGGGTAACAGGATGGTGTCACAGGGATTAACATGTTCAGTCCAGTAAATCTGGCAGTTACATGCTCATGATCGTCAAGCAGTTAAATTCTTCCATTTGGTGGGGGATTTGTTGTTGTTCAATTGCTAAGTCATTTCCGACTCTGCAGTCACATGGACTGCAGCACTGCCAGGCTTCCCTGTCCTTCACTATCTCCCAAAGTTTGCTCAAACTCATGTCCATTGAGTCAACAATGGGGATTTTAGCATCTGTCAAACAATTCAGGAAATGTGCATCAGACAACTATTATCTAGGAACTTCAGAGAGAAGATAAAGCAGAGAAATTGGGGAGGGAGCTCTCTTGGAAAGGACCCATAAGGTCCTGCTCAGTTCCAAGACACTCAGGTATTGGTTAGCAGAAGCCCTGTATCTACAAGAGGGAAAACTGCACCCACCTTGAAGATGCATCATCTCAGTCCTCCCCACAGGACTCACTCATAATCCCCAATGAATACTGAATCAGTGCCTACCATCTGCTGCTGTGCTAGTTGCTGGGCCTGACCATGAGTTGGACAGAAATGGTCCCCACTCTTTCTCCACAGTGCAGAAGGATGTTGAGAGGATGTTGGTTTAGTCATGAAAGTGTCTCTTGGGTTAGTGTGTGCTAAGTAGCTTCAGTCATATCTGACTCTTTGCGACCCTATGGACTATTGCCCACAAGGTTCAGCTGTCCATGGGATTTTCCAGGCAAGACGACTGGAGTGGGTAGCCATTTTCCTTCTCCAGGGGACCTTCCCAACCCAGGGACTGAACCCAGGTCTTCTGCATTGCACACAGATTATTTACCATCTGAGACACCAGGGAAGCCCTCCTTGGGTTAGGGTTTCATATGAAATAAGATCAAATCCTTGTAGCTAATTTCTGAATGGATGACTAGGGAGCAAGAGAGGAGAGAGGAACACTTTCTTCCAGTGTTGAGCCACTTTATTATTAACTCCAGCTTCAAACGGCATCCCTAAGGTGGATCAGAAATTGTCACAGAGGTCATTCCCAGGATGGGGGACAGTGTACAGAGAAGGCAGGAAGCACAGACAGGCTGACCTTGGTGGAGGGCATGTATGAAGGGAGACTCTCAAGTAGGTGCCATCACCCATAGGTGCTCATAGAGCCCTTGACCCCAGGAGCCCTCTGAGCCTCCCACCTGGAGAGAAAGCCTTGTCCAAGGCATGCATTCTGGGTGAAAGGAGTCTTGCTGGTGGAAACTCTTCAGGAAAAGATCATAGCTCATCCTTCTCTAGTTGTGAAAATATCCTTAAATGCAGAACCTGGCCTGTAGGACTCATAGTCAAAGATAGATATTGTAAATAAGCCCCAGATTGAGATCCAATGTCATCCCCCCAACTCTGCTGCACAGATATTTGTGTTGCATATCTAGTTCCAGTAATCTGTTTTTCTTTGTTCTTATTTTGATTGAAGAAATAAACACCAAGAAGGGCAATGAGATGCTCAATGGCAGAATGGAGGACCAGAGCAGTCTGCAGGCTTCACACACTGAAAACAACAAAATAGGGTACTGAAACCAAGCTTGTGTCTGTCCCACTTGCTCTCACTTAGGCTACTGCTTGAAGAATGTCATCTGACAAATCCCTGGTCAGATCCAGTATCTTGGGCAATAACTAACACCCACAGTAAGACAATCCCCTATCTCTCACCAAAGGACCTCAGGATAACAGGGAGGTTGATGCCGTGGAAAGTCAGCCTCGAGTCTACAAGAATCAGGAGGTGCCAAGGGCCTTGCTGAACAAAGGTGGAGGTGTCCGGATTCTGTTACAACCTCCGGGAGTGACAGTTGGTAGGTCCTCTGAGCCAATCCCTGTCTAGTGATTGGTATCTATTCTAATATTTTTGCATTTCAGTAAGTTTTAACATTGTACAAATAATACATAAATTTTATTTCCTGTAAAAAAAGATGTAAAAGTATATATTGTAAAATGTGAATTCCTCTGTAACTCTTTCTATCCAATACACACAATCATGTCTTTAATCTTCAAAAGGAATGGGATTTTTAGCTTGTATTTTCTCTAGATGAAATTCTCATTTTTTAAAAAAAAACCCAAATGAAGTTCTGAATTTACTTTAATTGCTTTTAGCAAGTCACTGTTTTTCTTGGATATTTTGCATATCAAAGTCATATAGATATGTCCTATTAAGATGAATTGCTGCCTACTTAGTTTTCCCTAGTGTGATTCTAAAAATCATTCACCTACTAATGGCTATAGAAGATATTTCAACTTATTTTATCAATATTACATGGTAATTCAATAATCACATATAACATATGCACACACAAATACACACACCTATTTTAGGTTATGGTCTTGGATTTGTCTCTGTAAATGTGATGTATGATGCCAGATTCTTCCAAAAATGCTTTAATATCCTCACAAATAAGTATGCCTATCAACAATATGCTTTCTGACATAATTGTTAGCAAACTTTGGGCAAAAACATATCTTTTTGCATTTGCATACTGCTTATTACTTCTGAGATTGAATGCATATCCATAAATGTATTAGTAATTTGTAATTCTTTCATGATTTTTCCCATTTTATACTTTTATAAACCTCAAAGTAGAAATATGTGTGTACCTGCCACTCCCTTCAGCCTTTGTAAGGAAAAAGAAAATCTGGTTTTCTTATTTAATTGTAAATTTGGGGGAGATCTTTTTTTATTGGACTATTCCTTAATAGTAAAATTAAATTTCAAGACTAGAATCTGATATTTGCATGGACATAAAAGTAAGAACATACAATGTAGTTGGGATTTGCTGTTGTTCAGTAGCTCAGACATGCCCAACTCTTTGCAACCCCATGGACTGCAGCATGCCAGGTTTCCCTGTCCTTCACCATCTCCCGGAACTTGCTCAAACTCATGTCCATTGAGGCAATGATGCCACCCAACCATCTTATCCTCTGTCATCCCCTTCTCCTCCTTCCTGCAGTCTTTCCCAGCATCAGGATCTTTTCTAAGGAGTCGGTTCTTTGCATAGGTTTCCAAAGTATTGGAGCTTCAGCATCAGTCCTTCCAATGAATATTCAAGATTGATTTCCTTTAGGATTGACTGGTTTGATATCCTTGCAGTCCAAGGGACTCTCAAGAGTCTTCTCCAACATCAAAGTTTAAAATCATCAATTCTTCAGTGTTCAAAATTCTTTATGGTCCAACTTTCAGATCCATACAGGACTACTGGAAAAACCAGTAGTCAGGATTTAGGTAGATGAATAGAAAAGGGGATTATTGCAAGGTGAGTTAATACCTGATGCTGAAAGCTGATCCTGTTAGTACTAGTCTGGGGCCACCATGTCACCAGCATGAGGTGAGGATCTCTTGATTGTAGGGCCTCTTGGTTCTACACTGCATACAAGATGAAATTATGAGTCTTAATTGTTTACTGTTCCCTGGGAGACCTGTAGAGAGATAGGTTGTATTTCTTTCTTTACCCTTTTCTTTTTTAGAGAACTATCCTATCCTTTTTCCTCTCATGGAGGGCTGTACTCTAGTGTGTGGTGGTGGTGGTGGTTTAGTCACCAAGTCATCTCTGACTCTTGCGACCCCATGGACTGTAGCCTGCCAGTCTCCTCTGTCCATGAGATTCTCCAGGAAAGAATATTGGAGTGGGTTTCCATTTCCTTCTTCACTCTAGTGTATGGTATTCAGTAATTGCTACCAAGGATGCATGGATATCACTTGCTTTGTGGCTTGGAGTAGCCTAAGAACAGCTTTTGTGCATTATTTTTATTGTAGAGGAGCCAAGCATGTGCTGCTACACCTGTCCAAAGTCCATAAGCTTCCTCCGTTGCTATCTGGAGAGTTTGGGTGGTACAATCTAGAAGTGTGGAGAGTGGATGTCTGTAAGGCAAATGTGAATCCATGAGAGACAAGGAAATGTAGGACAATGGTGGTTGTTTTCTCCCTTCTTCCAACCAGATGGATTTTGCAGCAGTTCATAAAGCCAGTCTCTATCTAATCCTTCAAGAAGGAGCAATCTGACGTACCCACAGCAGGAGCTGGAAGGTACCCCATCACATTTGTTCTCTTCTTCTGCCTCAATCTCCCATTTTTTAGTTCTTTTTCCTTAATATTGTACTATACAGTAGAAGTGTTTTTGTAATTTACTTGTGCTCTGAACACAAGCTGAACAGTGTTTAAATAAGGTCTCAATTATATCTATCTTTTAGACACATCATTAAGATACATCCCAGGAGACACTGAGATAACTTCCATTTGAGAAGGATTATAATGTCCTTATGTTACGTATTATATCCTGTCTTCAGAATTCTTTCAGATAGATTAAAAGCCTCCCACTGATATTTTGGAAATCTAAAAGGTGTAGTCACAGAAGGATAGAACAAACCAATAGCAGATGACAGAAAAGAGAATAATTAGAAATTCAATAGACAGCAGGGGATAAACCTGCTACACAACATTTGGACTGCTAAGTTCTGCCAAATATCCTTAAATCTAAGGATTCTCAACTACAAAACCAAGACTTAGTGATCCATGAATCTAATAATGGGTGTGCTAAACACACTTGGGCATTTCATTTGCAATTTATAAGCCACCTTTCAACTTTTCACATGCCTCCTGGAAATTGATGTATTCTTGGTGTCCTCTACTAAAGCCAAAGTCTCTATGACTGTCAAGATTAGAACTAAAAGGTTATAAAGTACTCTCCATCAACTAGCTTGAAAGGGGGTGGGGTGGGGGGTGCTAACTGATTGCTTTTTCTGCCAGACTGTATATTGACATTTTAACACCATTTCTAAAAGGCCAGTGTTTACCACTCCTTAAATGTTAGGGAGAGATTAAGACTAGAAGAGGTGTATTTTGAACTGGGACTTCCTAAATTAGAATCTCACTTAGACACTGAGTAGCTGTGTGCCGTAGGGATGTTACTTAACTTTCCTGTGCCTCAGTCTCCTCATTTATAAAATGAGCATCATAATAGTTGTGGGGTGTCTGAGATGATGAGATGAAATGCAAATCTTTAAAACTCTGTCTGGTTCAGAGTAAGTACTATATACATTTTAATTATTAGTAGTATTTGTTATACACATTATTTTAAGATTCTAGCTCAGATGGTAAAGAATCTGCCTGCAATGCAGAAGACCTGGGTCCAATTTCTGGGTCAGAAAGATCCTCTGGAGAAGGAAATGGCAACCCACTCCAGAATTCTGGCCTGGAGAATTCCATGGACAGATCATGGACTCTCAAAGAGTCAGACACAACTGAGCAACTAGCACATAATAATAATACTATGGCCATAAGATTAGTCAGAGGCAATCAAAGAGTTGTTTAGGCCTAAATAAAACTACTCAGATTAAGTCTCAACCAAAAATATGTTTAATTTTCTCAAATTCTGGCACTGATCTCAGTACAGAATTAAATAAAAATACAGAGCAAGAATATTACTGTTTCCATTTTCACAGCCTTTCTCTTGAAAAATTATTTGTAAAATGGCTATTAAATACAATTGTTGCAACAGCTGTAGAGGAATGAAATGGTATAAAAATAAATTACAACAATTATTAAGATAAATATATTATGCAGATAATTGTATCCAAGACATACAATACATGGGTCAATTGTTTTCAACTGGTTTGCGGAGTTTCAGCTGTGAAATCTGCTGCTAGCTTAATGAGGGTAACAGCTTTTTTTTTTTTTTTTCTCTTGGCTTCCTTTAAAATTCTTTATCATTTAATTTTGACAGTTCTAATAATACGTGTCTTGTGAAAGATCTTTTTGCATTGAGATAATTACTGTACTATTACTTTGTGGACTTATACATCCTGTTCCTTTATAGGCTTCAGAAGTCCTCAGGTATTCTTTCTTCAAATAAATTTTCTGCTCCCTTCAACCTCTCTTCTTCTGAGACACCCACTGATTTTATGTGGCATTTTCTAATAAAGTCAAACAGTTCTCACAGAGTTTCTTCATTTTCCTTTGAAATCTCAGTTTTCACTTCTCTTCCAGGATCATTTCTATCTGAGACTGATTATTCTCTCTTCCATACATTCTGTTTTCAATGATTTCTAATAATGCAACATTAATCTCATGTATTGAATTCTTCAGCTTCAGAATTTCTGTTTGGTTCTTTTCTATAGTTTTAATCTCTTTGGTAAAATATTCCTTTGGTTCATTAATTTTATTGCTGAATTGCCTTCAAAAAACTGCTTTTTTTTTTTTTTTTTTTGTAGCTAATAGAGTTTCTTTACGACAGTTATTTTGAGTTCTCTGTCAGTTATTTCACAATCTTCCATGCCTTTAAGGTTGGTTTCTGGAGAACTGTCATTGTCTTTTTGTAGTACCGTGTTACCATGGTATTTCATGGTTCCTGATGAGTCATTTCTCTGCTGACATATTGGAAGTAGCAAACACTTTTCTTAGGCAAAGCTCTGCTTACTTTGATTCTAACAATCCAATGAAAGTGAAAGTGAAATTGCTCAGTCGTGTCTGACTCTACCCATGGACTGTAGCCCACCAGACTCCTCCATCCATGGAATTTTCCAGGGAAGAGTACTGGAGTGGGTTGCCATTTCCTTCTCTAGGGCGTCTTCCTGACCCAGGGATTGAACCTGGGTCTCCCACATTGAAGGCGGATGCTTTTACCGCCTGAGCCACCAGGGAAGCCCCAACAATCCAATAGATTGATAATTGATAATTAGAGGCCTGTCTTTTGTTTTTCAGTAGGTGGTGCTATAGCACATGATTTTTGTTTGTTTTTATCTTCTGTTGACTGTCTATAGTAGAGCATTGGTACTTGCTCCCTCCACTGCCTCTGTAAGAGCTGTCCTCAGTGCCCTCATCATTGAGCACCAGAAGAAGGTGGGCACCTCTGTTGCATCTGAAGTCATCTGGGGTGCAGGCACTGCTACTGCAACTGGGGAAGGAAGAGGGTAGGGTCATGATGCCTTCATGACCTGTGGTCATGAAGACCCCAGGGTCAAGAGCTGGTCAAGATGGGTCAAAATCAAGAGGGGTCAAGAGCTGGTCAAGAGGAGTTAAAGGGGGTCAAGCTCAAGAGGGGCCAAGAGCTGGGGTTATGGATGCCTTCATTTTGTTTGGGGTTGTTGGGTTCACAGGCACCTCTGCCACAAGCAGGGAGGCTGGAGTCACAGGTGCCTCCACAGCTGGAGGGACCTGGGTTAGGAGCCCTGCTACTGTTGCTGCCTGGTTTCCAGTGATCATGAGCACCACTGTGACCAGGAGGCTCTGGTTGTGTGCAACACCTCTGCTACTACTACCAGGTTGGCTGGGACTGTGGGCTCATCTGCTGCAACCAAGGGACTGAGATTGTGGGTACTGCTTTTAGTGTTCCCTAGGTTCTGCCCTCCCCATGTGTCCCAATCTACTCTTCTTCAGATACCCAGATGTGTGGCTCTCACTGGTGTCCTGGTGAGTTGGGCAGAGGGAACTTTTTGAGTTATGGGTGTTTTGCTAGTGGCGGATTGAAGAGGAGAAGAAGGCATCTCATGCCACTATGAGGCTGACATCACTGCCTTTATCCCTTTATGATTTCTATCAACCCTGTTTTTTATTCCCTTTCTCCTGGAAATCTGAATAAATATATATTGTGGTATCATGATATTGCAAAAAAATTCTATTATGCTTTTTTCTGTATTATCCATTTTTTTGTGTGTGTCTGTCCAGAAATTTTCTTCTTTTATCATCCAGATCACTAATTTTCTCACAAGCTGTGACTAAAATACGAAGTTATTCACTGAGTTAAATATATAACTTCTACAGTTTAATTCTTTTTATTTTATTGTGCCCTAATTCTATCCTAAAAATATTGATCCTTGTCTTTTAGTTAAATTAACATAAAAAGCATGGTTATTTTGAAGTCCTCCCCTTTAATTAGGGCTTCCCTTGTGGCTCAGCTGGTAAAGAATCTGCCTGCAATGCAAGAGACCTGGGTTCAACCCCTGGGTTGGGAAGATCCCCTGGAGAAAGAAAGGCTACCCACTCCAGTATCTTGGTCTGGAGAATTCCACAGACTGTACAGGCTATGGGGTCACAAAGAGTCATTTTTATTGTGTGTTATTTACTTTTGGTCAGTACACTGTGCATGACAAATTACATATAATTTAATGTTCTGAATGATGAATTCTTACTCTAGAGAGGATTTAAATGTGCTCTGCAAGATGGTTAGTATATAATCACCAGATTCACAAATCCTTTTAATCTTATCAAGGATTGACATGATTTGAACAAGAATTTTAGTCCCTATGAGAGCTGGTCCATTTTCAGTACAGCTTTATAAGTGCATGTCTTGTACAGCCATGAGGTCTCAACTCAAGCAGAGGAATGTTTATTTTTCCTCATTTGCCTTGCAGGCCATGACATGCATTTTCTTTTCTTAACCATGAGATATTTAAAAACCCAGCTTCTCGGTCTCAAGTAAATGGATCAGGTCTCTAGGTTTTTTCTTTCAGAATGGATACTAATAATTTTTTGCTGACTCAGAGAAAATAAAGGTTTGTCAAGATCTGAAATAAGAATGCATTGCTTTTTACACCTTTGAACAGAATTTTGACAAATATTGTAGTTTTCAACCACTTTATTAAGATTTAATAATTTAACATAAATGCTGTTCTTTTAAAGTATATAATCAAAGCTTTTTAGTGTGTTCACAGAGTTGTACAATTACAAGAATCATTTAATTTTAGAATATATTCATCACACTACTGCCAATGTAGGAGAGATCAGTTCTATCCCTAATTCCAGAAGATTCCCATATGCTGCAGAGCAACTCAGCCCATGTACCACAACTTCTGAGCCTGTGCTTTAGAGCCCATGTGCTGCAACTGCTGAAGCCTACACACTCTAGAGCCTGTGCGCCACAACAGGAGAAGCGACTGAAATGACAAGCCCATGCACCACAACTAGAGAGTAGCCCCTGCTCACTGTAACTAGAGAGAAGCCTGCACAGAAGCAAAGACCCAAAACAAAGTATAAATAAGTTGTTTTGCAGCAAAACAAAAATAAATAAGTAAAATTATTTAAAAAAAGATGGATTTATACTACATGTGGTATTTTATTACTGGTTTCTTTCACTTTGTATAACATGGTTCACCCATATTACTGAATGTATCAATATATCATTCAACCCTTCCTGGATAATATTCCATGATATGAATGTACCACATTTTGTTTCCTTATTCATCAGTTGAGGAACATTTGTGTTGTTTCTACCTTTGGCTAATTTGGATAAGTTTCTATGAAACTGTATATGTTTGGGCATGGACATAAGTTTTCATTTATGTTGGGCATATATCTAGGAGTAAAGTTTTGTGCCAGATGATAATGTTACATTGAAGAATTTGAGAAAATTTAGAATGTTTTCCAAACTGCCTGCACTATTGTACATTCATTCCATCAGTATATGAGAGTTCTCTACAACCTTGCCAAGCTTTTCAGAAAAACAAAAAAACAGAATGGGTGGTTAAAACAACAGAAGTTTATTTTCTCATAGTTCTTGATGCTGGAATCCAAGATCAAAGTGCCAGCAGGGTTGATTTCCTCTGAGGTTTCTCTTCTTGGTTGCTGGTGGACACTCTCTTGCTGCCTCTTTTTGTGGCTGATTCTCTACACACATGCACCCCGTGTCTCCTGGTCTGTGCTGTGTTCTAATCTCTTTTTCTTATAAGAATAACAGTCATATTGCATTAGGGATGACTGGAACAGCCACATTTTAATTCAATTAACTCTTAAAAACTCTATCTTCAAATAAGTCATTGTTGAAGATGCTGGGGATTAGGGCTCCAACATATGAGTTTGGGAGGAACACAGTCATCTCATAATACCAACAGTGGTTACTCTCTATGTTATTATAGGAATCTCAGTGGATGTAAATTGGTATCTCATTATGTTTACTTTATAATTTATTCATTTTAATTAGTTTAATATTTAATGTATATATTATTTTAATATTACTATTCAATATTTTAAATATTTGATTAATATTCAATATTTTAATTTATTGTATTTATTTATTTTAATTGAAAGATAATTGCTTTACAGTATGGCATTGATTTCTCATTATGGGTTTTATTTGCATTCCTTAATAACTATTTATATACAATTTTTTATGTGCTTATTGGACATTTGTATTCTTATTGGAGAAATAATTATTTGCACTTTTGCAATTGATTATTTGTACATCTATAAATTAGATTATTCTTATATTATTGTAAAAATTTTTCTGTATTCTTTATACAATTCCAAAATAGCATAAATAATTTGGAAATATTTTTTCACTTTGTGCTTTTTAAATTTTTCCTTCTTGACTGTAATATTTTCAGAGCAATTTTTTTAAAAGATTGATGAAGTCAAATTATTTATTTTCTCTTATCACTTTTGTTTCTGGTGTTGTAGCTAAGAAATCACTGCCTAACACAAAGTTAGAAGATTTACTCCCATCTCTTCTGCAATTCAGGAGACCCAGGTTCAATCCCTGGGAAGATCCCCTGGAGAAGTAATTGGCTATCTACTTTGGTATTCTTACCTGGAGAATATCCTGGACTGAGGAGCCTGTTTGGGGAAGGCAACAGCAACCCACTCCAGTACTCTTTCCTGGAAAATCCCATGGGCGGAGGAGCCTGGTAGGCTACTGTCCATGGGGTTGCTAAGAGTTGGGCATGACTGAGCGATTTCACTTTCACTTTTCACTTTCATGCATTGGAGAAGGAAATGGCAACCCACTCCAGTATTCTTGCCTGGAGAATCCCAGGGACAGAGGAGCCTAGTGGGCTGCTGTCTATAGGGTTGCACAGAATCGGACATGACTGAAGCGACTTAGGAGCAGCAGAGGAGCCTGTTTAAGCTTTTTTATTAATTTTCAGAGACTTTTAATGATCGTCTTTGTTGTTTCTGACCAGCTTAAAATAAAGAGTTCTTTTTAAATGCATTATTTCTATCAGTCTATCAACAAGTATCTCAGTGTCCAAACGATAAATGTATTGAAATCCAAGTGTTCCTAATTATTCATAATAACCAAGTAACTCACATAACTCACGAACCTAACTAATTTAAAATGTCCCCTTTGGCAGTGTATGTTGTTCCTCAAGTTACTATAAAAATAATAAGTTGATTAGCCAGGAGCAATGCCATGATTATAAATTAGTTATATGGTAATTTAAATAACTAAACAATGCATGTGGAAAAAAGTATACCTACTTTATATTCTGGGGATTTCCTCCGACAGAGGCAGCCCTCATTAGAAATGGCAAAAGCAGTAGGTAGACAGTGCCAAAATGACACAGCCAGTGCATTCAAATACAGACAGTATGCTTGTATTTAATAAGCACAGCAGGTGAACAATTGAATTTGAAAAAGAAATTAAATGGGCTGACCCAAGTGCTAAGGCATTTATTGTGTAGCTCTGCACTTTCTGTTCTATGATTACTGCAAAGTTCTTTTGTAAACCAATATGAAGAAACACTATTAGAGCAATTGTGCATCAATTAAATATCGTAGCCACAGGAGGAAATACAAACAGATTTTTAAAGGAAGTCAAATTCAATCTGCTCTTATGTTGAAAGCTCTTGTCCTCTCTAATCTTTTATTCTTTATGCTGTATCTATTATGAACTGAGTATTTTCTTGCACTCAGACCATTTCTTGATGGTTGATAATACTGTAGAGTGAAAAATTGCTAGGACTAGATATACTACTTTTCAATGCATCACACTTTTCCAAAAAAATTTTTGACCCTCTTGGTGTCATTTCTATTATTAAATGTTCATTTGTTCTATTCTTCCTATTGGATAACATGATTAAAACTTCCAAATAAAATCTTTTGGCCATTATTGTGAATAGGGTATTGACTTTGAACACTTGCCTTTCCAAATCCAGAAATCACTAACTTACTATACACATGTAAAAAGGTCAAATATTATCTTAAAGAAAAGACTTATACCTAGTGAGGAAGACAGAGCTGGAAAATTGACAGAAAGGTGGTAGGTTCACTTATGGTATTTTATTATTGACATCTAATCATCATACTAGACATTTATAGAGTCCAATAGAATAATCAAGGAGTTACCCAAAATGTGTTCTGGCCATAACCCATGTCTTAAATAGAATGAAAATAACTTGAGTTTAAAGCAGGATTAAAGAGTTTATCCAAAAGAACAGTGGAAGGTATGAAAGCAGGGCACAGAATGTCTCAAGTAATTATAAAGATACATCTAGTCTCTAGATACTTTTTACAAAGCTGTTTTTGTGATTTATGGCAAGTGCTTGTTTATAAACCCATTTCTGCCCAGATACAGTGAAAAATATTTATCATTCTGCTTGGCCTTCCTTATTAGATAAATGTCACATAAACATAACCTAAATCTGGGATCTTGCTAGGCTGGCACATAAGCCGGTGGCAACTCTTTGACTACCTTCATTTCTCTGTTGACCTCCGGAAGCCAAGGAGTATTTGACAATGAGTATCCTTAACACCTGTGCCTTATTTGCCAAGCAGGAAAATAACAAGAGCCATTCAGAGTGGTGGAGGTCAGCAAAGTATTATTTATCAACAAGAGGCAACTCAATATTGATTTTGTTTTAAACATTGTACCCTGCAGCTGTTTTCAGAAAGTAATTCAGACTAACTGATATAAAATATTTTATAGCTTAAGGACATATGTATTTTGACAAAATAAAATTAATCAATAAAGATGTCAGTCAACTTGAATCCAGACAGTAAATAAACTCTCCACTCAAAAGAGTGGGACATTAATTATAGTAACTTTTAAGACTGTGAGAAATCTTATTTTCCATGGGGTCGTCCACTACCCTAAGGTGACCTTACTTTTGAACTGTCATTCTCTTCTTTGGAATAATTGCTAACTAATATATAGAAATTTAAGGGTGTTAAATATGACTTATCTTTAATGATTTACAGTGTCTTCTCAGGTGGCACAGTGGTAAATTATTCGCCTGTCAATATTGGTTCAGTTCCTGGGTCTGGACGATTCCCTGGAGGAGGAAATGGCAGCCCACTTCAGTGTTTTGTCTGGAAAATTCCATGGACAGAGGAACCTTGTGGGCTACACTCCATGTCTGAGGGACAGAGCACACACACACACACAATGTATCATTAATGATGTGAAAGTGTCACAAACATTTAACTATAAATGACTAAGAATATAAAAAGAAGCCAGCTTAAATCTGTACAATATATGACAGATCATGAAGACGATTAACATATTAGAAACTTGAGACTAAATTAATTGTGCAGGTGACATTGATATATTAGTATCTTGATTGTTGTGTCTCTAAAAAGAAAACATTAAAAACTTAGAGGTTGGAGGGTTGAGATAATTGATAAATTCGTTATCATTTTCACTTGACATTCCAAGTCTATCCATATGATTTAATACATTAAACATGATGCATAAATATTCTCTAATACAACTGTTAAAGTCTAAAATAAAGTACAAATTATGGGTTTTTCTTATCCTTTTTGAAAAATGGAAGAATATCCTACTTATATGCTCTATCATATAAAGAATGATCACCAAAATAATTTCCAACAGATATTTTCATCTAATTATTCAAATAAGTAACCATTGCCCATGTAGGATGAATAAAAAATGAAAAAAATAAGTTTGAAAAGAAAAACAAAATCTTTGAAATGAAAGAACATTTGGATTTTATGTTTCAGTCACTTTATAAAAATCATTTATAGAAAGGGATAAATATATGATATATTTATGTAATAGGTAATATATGTTAATGAAGGTAACACATATATTAATATATGCACATATATATTTAATGCACTTATTATACAACAGCTACTAATTTCAATGTCTACTAAGGTTTTTCATCATTGCAATAAGAAATGTACTACTTTAATTTATTCTTCTTTATTAAGATTTATACTAAATCATTTTGAGAATACCTAGTCAAGGCTATGGTTTTCCCAGTGGTCATGTATGGATGTGAGAGTTGGACTCTGAAGAAAGCTGAGCATCGAAGAATTGATGCTTTTGAACTGTGGTGTTGGAGAAGACTCTTGAGAGTCCCTTGGACTGCAAGGAGATCCAACCAGTCCATTCTGAAGGAGATCAGCCCTGAGTGTTCTTTTGAAGGAATGATGCTAACTCCAGTTCTTTGGCCACCTCATGCAAAGAGTTGACTCATTGAAAAAGATTCTGATGCTGGGAGGGGTTGGGGGCAGGAGGAAAAGGGGACGACAGAGGATGAGATGGCTGGATGGTATCACCAACTTGATGAACATGAGTTTGAGTGAACTCCGGGAGATGGTGATGGACAGGGAGGCTGGCGTGCTGCGATTCATGGGGTCGCAAAGAGTCAGACATGACTGAGCGACTGAACTGAACTGAACTGATGGCTGATTCATGTTGATGTATGGCAGAAACCAACACAATATTGTAAAGCAATTTTCCTTCAATTAAAAATAAATTAAAAAATAAAAAATAAAAAAGAAGTAAAAGAATCATTTTGAGAATCTAAAACCCCATACAAAGGCATGAACAACTAAGCAAATAAACAGACTTAAATTTTCATAAATTTAGTTACTGTTCATTTTTAAATTTTTATTTATGCATTTCTGTTTAGAATAATAATAAATATATATGTATTTAAGTACTCCCAAAGAGCATTATGTAGAAGGAAATGGCACCCTACTCCAGTATTCCTGCCTGGAGAATCTCATGGACAAAGGAGCCTGGTGGGCTAGAGTCCATAGCGTCACAAAGAGAGACACGAATGAAGCACCTTAGCACAAAGAACTTTGAGGTCCTGCTCAGTCAGGGATTTAGAAAGAAGATAATCCTCACACTAGTAGAAAATTATGAACTTGCTTGTAACACATGAGATCTCTGCTGTGCAAAAGTCATTTTCATGTGTATGATGTCTACTTGTTCATCAAAATTTGATAAAATGCAGATGTGAATTTCTAACATTCCTAAAACCATGTAATTCAGAGTGGGGATGCTAAATCACAGGTTTAGAGAAAAGGAAAAGCATTGAGACAGACACATTCAGAAAATAACTAGTTTTTAAGAAGAAGCAACCTGCATTAAGGAATCTAATTCTTTCATCACCTTCTCAAAAATCCTACTATGAAACAGAATGTTATATTATTTCAACATCATTAATCATTTGATTAAAATCTCTTCAAGGGCAAGATGAATTTTCACACACCTTTATATTCACATTATGAAACACAAACTTGGCATATTAAAAAAAATTTTAATTTGTGCTACTATGCCAGGAAGCATTTGCTAGATCACCACCTCTTAAAATTCACTGCCTTATAGCACCAAACATTTATTTCTTGCTCTCCTACTTTCAAATTATATTGGAGTCACTTAATCTAGCTGGGCATGCCTAGGCTTGGATGAAGAGTGCAGATAAGATTTGGGGTTTCTCACCATGTACCTTATCTTTCTTGAAACAAAATCTCCACAAATTGTGGCAAATTCAGGAATTCAAGAGTGAAACACTGAGGTCAACTTCATGTACCAGAACCACACACATAATTCTCTCTCTCTCTTTTTTTATTTTAAGAGACAGTTTTTTATCTCTCAACGTAATGAGTAATTTTGGTGCCTTCAATTTCTATGGCACAATGTCCTTAAGCTTTCTGGGAGTTATTTTGTGAGCCAGAAAGATCCACTGGACACCTTCAGAGGTCTTGAAAATGAGTGTGACAACCATGATATTAACTCCATATTTCTATGAAGTTTTTTCTTAATGACCACAATTTGATTATTTACCAACTCTGAAATGTTAAGTCTATCCGTATGTCCTCTAAATTCTGCTTGTAAACTTGCCATTCCTTTTGGTGTTCTTCACGTCCTATTTTCCTGGTAGATAAAACCAGTTTCAGTTTTAATATTTGGCCACAAAATTTACTCATCCAGAGCTACAGGTTCATTATGGACATGTTTCCTAAAACTTGTTTTTATTTTTATTTTTTTTAATCTATGAAGACTACTGTTTGGAGTATTTTTAGGTCCACCCCCTAAATTGAGAAGGTGGTACAGAGGAATCCTGTGTACCTTCTGCTTTACACAAGCTTCCACCTTTAAAAAAATCCTCAATAACAACAGGGTATTTCATACAATTCATAACTCTTCTCTGATGGTGCCGCTGGTCACAATCATGAAAAGTCTCTGGAATGAAATTAAAATATTTTTCTCACACCATATACAAAAATAAACTCAGAATGGATTAAAGGCATAAATGCAAGACGAGAAAAATCAAGACTCCTAGGTGAAAAGATTAGCAAAAGCAACCCAAGTTGCTATGATTTCTAGAAATCATAGCAACTTGGGTTGCTTTTGCTAATTATGATATATTTATTATTCCCAATACCTAGAAAGTGTGAAAAATTTAAGTGACTAATGCCATCAAATTCTATTTTTCATTTCAAGAATTGCATTTACTATGTAGCTAGTTTGGGGCAATTTAAAATTCTTAGATCTAAGCTGATGGCATGTGCAAAAATTTTATAAGAACAAAATGTAATGAGAAATCACTTCATTCCCTTGAAACATATTGTAAATAATACATAAAAGAAAAGGGGTTAGTCTGGGGAAAATGGCACATTACCTGCCAATTATCCATATTACTTTTATATGTATCTATATAATTTATAACCATATAGTGATCTTCACTGTCCTCAAAAATATTTTGAACACTATTTATATAAAGTGTTGTATTAGATTTCATAAATTTGGATAAAATGTTGGATGGCATCACCAACTCAATGGACATGGGTTTGGGTGGACTCCGGGATTTGGTGATGGACAGGGAGGCCTGGTGTGCTGCGGCTCATGGGGTCGCAAAGAGTCGGACACGACTGAGCGACTGAACTGAACTGAACTGAACTGATCATGAAAATTGCTTGTAAAAATTAAAAAAAAAATGGATATGTATGAAATATTTTAACTTGTTCCCTTCTATATTTGTTTTTTTTTAATTTTATTTTATTTTTAAACTTTACATAACTGTATTAGTTTTGCCAAATATCAAAATGAATCCGCCACAGGTATACATGTGTTCCCCATCCTGAACCCTCCTCCCTCCTCCCTCCCCATTCCATCCCTCTGGGTCCTCCCAGTGGGACTACCCTTCTATACTTGAATAGATTGTTCTTAGGACTAGAGCCAATTCACTTGAAGCGTTCTCCTCGATCATTCTGTACCAATTCTACTCCAGGAATTTATGACTTCACAGTTACTATATCCTTTCCAGGTGACCTAAAATTGACAAGCAAGTCGCGATCATTTCTGGCATTTGAAATAGAGTAAAAAATAGTTCCTTCATTCCTTTCCAGAAACCACTGTATAGATTTATTTGCTTTTTTCTTGTGCTTTACAGTTAGTAAATTCGTAAGATTAATAACAAAAAGATAATACACCCCTATTTTTTCACTCTCATATCATTGTACTTAGTAAAGATTTTTCTACATTGTGATTCTTTAAAAAAACATTTTCCTCTACAAAACTACTGGGATGAAATAAACTTGTTACAACATTATAAAAATTTGATTTTACTTTTAAATATATCAATGATCAGTAGTATTTGGGTTATACTTTACCCACACTATTAATCACTATTAATGATATATGTATAAATGTGTGAATATCAGAAACATATATATATGCATTAATTATAATTTTAAAATTAATTTACATTAATTATCCTAATAATAAAATTATATTTTATTAATTTCCTAAGAAAGAAATTCAACAGAAGATATATCTAATATAAAACTAATGATTCTAAATGATAAAAGAAAGGAAAAGCAGAGAAATTAATTTCAACTTGCCTTGTTTATGGCAATAATAATGATTTTTATAAAGTTATTAATAAAATTAGCAATGCCTAATAGCAAAAGTAACAGCAAATATTCATTAAATACCTATTACGCCTAAGGGACTCTTCTAAAGGATGAAAAATATATATATATATATATTTGAGAACCAAGTATATAAGGTGTTAGTATTTATGAATCTTACTTTCTGATAAAAAATCATACACACAAAATAGTAGTAAATTAATAAACATGATCACTAGATATTGATAACTGTTAAAAAGGAAACAATCGTGAGTAATTTGTTAATTATGGAATATTAAACTTCATCTGCTTCAATTCAGTTCAGTTCAGTCACTCAGTTGTGCCCGACTCTTTGCAACCTCATGAACCACAGCACACCAAGCTTCCCTGTCCATCACCAACTCCCAGAGTCTACCCAAACCCATGTCCATTGAGTCAGTGATGCCATCCAACCATCTCATCCTCTGTCGTCCCCTTCTCATCCTGCCCTCAATCTTCCCAGCATTAAAGTCCTTTCAAATGAGTCAGCTGTTTGCATCAGGTGGCCAAAGTATTAGAGTTTCAGCTTCAGCATCAGTCCTTCCAATGAACACCCAGGACTGATCTCCTTTAGGATGCACTGGTTGAATCTCCTTGCAGTCCAAGAGACTCAAGAGTCTTCTGAAACACCAAACTTCAAAAGCATCAATTCTTTGATGCTCAGCTTCTAGCATCCATACATGACTACTGGAAAAAAGCATAGCCTTGACTAGATGGAGCTTTGTTGACAAAGTAATGTCTATGCTTTGTAATATGCTGTCTAGGTTGGTCATAACTTTCCTTCCAAGGAGTAAGCATCTTTTAATTTCATGGCTGCAATCACCATCTGCAGTGATTTTGGAGCCCAGAAAAATAAAGTCAGCCACTGTTTCCACTGTTTCCCCATCTATTTTTCCATGAAGTGATGGGACCAGATGCCATGATCTTAGTTTTCTGAATGTTGAGATTTAAGCCAACTTTTTCACTCTCTTCTTTCACTTTCATCAAGAGGCTCTTTAGTTCTTCTTCACTTTCTGCCATAAGGGTGATGTCATCTGCATGTCTGAGGTTATTGATATTTCTGCCAGCAATCTTGGTTCCAGCTTATGCTTCCTCCAGCCCAGCGTTTCTCATGATGTACTCTGCATATAAGTTAAATGAGCAGGGTGACAATATACAGCCTTGACGTACTCCTTTTCCTATTTGGAACTAGTCTGTTCCCTGTCCAGTTCTAACTGTGCTTGTTGACCTGAATACAGATTTCTCAAGAGGCAGGTCAGGTGCTCTGGTATTCCCATCTCTTTCAGAATTTTCCACAGTTTATTGTGACCCACACAGTCAAAGGCTTTGGCATAGTCAATAAAGCAGAAATAGATGTTTTTTCTGGAACTCTCTTGCTTTTTCCATGATCCAGCAGATGTTGGCAATTTGATCTCTGGTTCCTCTGCCTTTTCTAAAACCAGCTTGAAAATTGGAAGTTCACAGTTCATGTATTGCTGAAGCCTGGCTTGGAGAATTTTGAGCATTATTTTACTAGCATGTGAGATGAGTGCAATTGTGCGGTAGTTTGAGCATTCTTTGGCATTGTCTTTCTTTGGGATTGGAATGAGAACTTACTTTTTCCAGTCCTGTGGCCACTGCTGAGTTTTCCAAATTTGCTGGCATATTGAGTGCCATACTTTCATGGCATCATCTTTTAGGATTTGAAACAGCTCAACTGGAATTTCATCACCTCTGGTAGCTTTGTTCATAGTGATGCTTCCTAAGGCCCACTTGACTTCACATTCCAGGATGTCTGGCTCTAGGTGAGTCTGAGTGATCACACCATTGTGATTATCTTGGTTGTGAAGATCTTTCATGTATAGTTCTTCTGTGTATTCTTGTCACCTCTTCTTAATATTTCTGCTTCAAAGACGCAGAAATGCTAGATGAAATTAATGAAGTAGAAATTCCCAATTGAATGAGATCAAGGAAATAGAAATCTCCCATTTAACAAATACAAAGAAATAACAACATCAGAGAAATATGTGCTTGCTGAGGTTCATCAGAGAAATTGAGATATGTTTAATCCTTATTAGCTGAAAATGGAGTTTTAATGTTTCAGGAGGAAGAAAAATTGTAACTACATACTTTATGTTCACTGGATTCAAGATCTTACCCTATCAAATAAAGTAAGGAGTCACAAACCATTACTACACCTTAACTGGAAACCAGAAAAAAAAAACTGCAGTTTTAGAGAAAGAAAGCAATAAATGTTTATAGCAATTGATTTATAATAGCCTCAAATTGGAAAAAATACAAATATATTGCAAGGATGAAAGGTTAAACAGATTCTGGTAATGCTCATATTACTCAAATATTTTGAGACAAACACAAATGAAAACACAACTTTCCAAAACTTATGGAGTAGTGCAAAAGCAGCTCTATGAGGAAAGTTTATAGCAATAAATAACTAAATTAGCAACAGGTAAATACCTGAATTAACAACAGTAGCAAAGATCACAAACAACCTAAATTTACACTTCAAAGGAAGTAGAAAATAAGAACAAGCCTAAAGTGACTAAAAGAGTAAAAATAATAAAGACTAGAGAAGAAATTAATAAAATCAAGACTATCCGTACTCTGACTGTGTTGCTGCTGCTGCTGCTAAGTTGCTTTAGTCCTGTCCGACTCTGTGTGACCTCATAGATGGCAGCCCACCAAGCTCTGTCATCCCTGGGATTCTCCAGGCAAGAACACACTGGAGTGGGTTGCCATTTCCTTCTCCAATGCATGGAAGTGAAAAGTGAAAGTGAAGTCGCTCAGTCGTGTCCGACTCTTAGCGACCCCATAGACAGCAGCCTACCAGGCTCCTCTGTCCATGGGATTTTCCAGGCAAGAGTACTAGAGTGGGTTGCCATTGCCTTCTCTACTCTGACTGTGTGGACCACAACAAACTCTGGAAAATAAAGAGACTGGACTACTAGAGAGCATGACATGCCTCTTGAGAAATCTGTATGCAGGTCAGAAAGCAATAGTTAGAAGTGGACATGGAACAAGTGACTGGTTGTTTTTGTCAAATAGGGAAAGGAGTACGTCAAGGCTGTATATGTTCACCCTGCTTATTTAACTTATATGCAGAGTACATCATGAGAAACTCTGGCTGGATGAAGTACAAGCTGGAAACCAGATTGTCGGGAGAAATATCAATAACCTCAGATATGCAGATGGCACCACCCTTATGGCAGAAAGTGAAGAACTAAAGAGCCTCTGATAAAAGTGAAAGAGGAGAGTGAAAAAGTTGGCTTAGAGCTCAACATTCAGAAAACTAAGATCATGGCATCCGGTCCCATCACTTCATGGCAAATAGATGGATAAACAGTAGAAACAGTTTCTGACTTTATTTTTCTGGGCTCCAAAATCACTGCAGATGGTGACTGCAGCCATGAAATAAAAAGACTCTTACTCCTTAGAAGGAAAGTTATGACCAACCAGGACAGCATATTAAAAAGCAGAGACATTACTTTGCCAACAAAGGTCCGTCTAGTCAAGACTATGTTTTTTCCAGTGGTCATGTGTGGATGTGAGAGTTGGACTGTGAAGAAAGCTGAGCGCCAAAGAATTGATGCTTTTGAACTGTGGTGTTGGAGAAGACTCTTGAGAGTCCTTTGGACTGCAAGGAGGTCCAACCAGTCCATTCTAAAGGAGATCAGTCCTGGGTATTCATTGGAAGGACTGATGCTGGAGCTGAAACTCCAATACTTTGGCCACCTCATGCGAAGAGTTGACTCATTGGAAAAGACTCTGATGCTTGGAGGGATTGGGGGCAGGAGGAGAAGGGGACGACAGAGGATGAGATTTCTGGATGGCATCACAGACTCGAAGGACGTTAGTTTGAGTGAACTCCAGGAGTTGGTGATGGACAGGGAGGCCTGGCGTGCTGTGATTCATTGGGCCGCAAAGAGTTGGACATGACTGAGTGACTGAAATGAACTGAACTGAATTGAACAATGAATTAACTGAAAAAGAAACTTAAATCTCATTATAATGTCATATAAAACTGAAAAATACTTAGAAATAAATTTAACTGGGGAGGTAAATGATAGATACATTTAAAACAACAAGATCTGCACAAAAACTTTGGAGAATACACAGACAAATAGAGAGTTATCCTGTGATCATGGATTGAAAGAATTAACATTATTAAAATGGCCATACTACACAAAGTCATCTATAGATTCAATGCCATCCTTATTAAGACTCCAATGACAATTTTATAGAAATAGAAAAAAAAACATTAAAATTTGTGTTGAACTAGAAATGACTGTAAATAGTCAAAGCTATTCTGAAAAATAAAGCTTTCTCTTTCTTGAAGGGAAGTAGGAGACAGCCTACTTTCATGATTTCAAAATATATTACAGAGAAATTTTGCCATTTTTGATGGCATGAATGATCTTTGAGAGCATTAGGCTAAGTGAAATAAGTCAGACAGAGAAAAACAGGTAATATATGATTTCCATTGTATGTGGAATGTAAAAAATTAAACACATAGGGTGTAGGGGAAATGGGTAAACGTGGGCCAATAGTACAAATTTCCAGTTATAAAATGAAATTATTCTGGAGGTGTAAATGTAGGTAATGCTAGTGGTAAAGAACCCACCTGCAATTCAGTAGACACAGGAGATTCAGGTTTGATCCTGTGTCCTCCAGGAAGATATCCTGGAGGAGGGCATGGAAACCCGCTCCAGTATTTTTGCCTGGGGTATCCAATGGAGAAAGGAGCCTGGAGGCCTACAGTCCATAGGGTCACAAAGAGTTGGACATGACTGAGGTGACGTAACACGTAACACAATGTATAGCATGGTAACTACAGTTAAAACTATTGTATCAAGTATATTTGAAAATTGCTAAGAGATAGATTGTAAAAATTCTCACTACACAAAAATATAACTATGGGGAGTGATGGTTGTATTAACTAACCTGATTATAGTAATTATTTTGCAATAAATACTTCAATGAAATAAATATTTCAATGAAGTTAAAATATGCTTGTTCCTTTAAGGGAAAGCTATGAAAAACCTATACAGCATATTTGAAAGCAGAGACATCACTTTTCTAATAAAGGTACATATAGTCAAACCTATGGTTTTTCCAGTAGCCATGTGAGAGTTGCACTGTAAAGAAAGCTGAGCACCAAATAATTGATGCTTTTGAATTGTTGTGCTAGAGAGGATTTTTGAGAGTCCCTTAGAATGCAAGGAGATCAAACCAGTGAATCCTAAAGGAAATCAACCTTAAATATTCATTGGAAGGACTGATGCTAAAGCTAAAGTTTCAATATTTTGGCCACCTGATGTAAAGAGATGACTCCTTGGAAAAGACACTGATGCTGAGAAAGATCAAAGGCAAAAACAGAAGTGGGCAGCAGAGGAAGAGATGCTTAGATAGTATCACTGACTCAATGGACATGAATTTAAGCAAACTCTTGGAGACCGTGAAGGGCAAGGGAGCCTGGAATGCTGCAGTATGCTGCAAAGAGTCAGACAAAACTGAGAGACTGAAAAACAATGAGCAATATATTTCAAATCATTACACAGTATGTCTTAAACTTACACAATGTAACTTCAATTCTATCTCAATAAAGCTGAAAAATTAATTATAAACTTATTTGTTCCTAAAGGTTTAATACAAAATGAGCCTCAAATATCAGGAAAAATAAAAATAATTGTAAAAGTACTGCTAGAGCAAATCAATAAGCAATTCAAAACTATGATGACCTATGCACACTGTACCTGTGTGTGTGTGTGTGTGTTACTTGCTCACTAGTGTCAGACTCTTTGTTATTCCATGGACTGTAGCCTGCACAGAAAGCTCTTCTGTTCATGGAATTCTCCAGGCAAGAATACTGGCTGCTGCTGCTAAATTGCTTCAGTCATGTCCGACTCTGTGCGACCCTAGAGAAGGCAGCGCCAAGCTCCCTCGCCCCTGGGATTCTCCAGGCAAGAACACTGGAGTGGGTTGCCATTTCCTTCTCCAGGGGATGTTCCTGTCCCCAGGAGCGAATCCTTGTCTCTTACATCTCCTGCATTGGCAGGTGGGTTCTTTACCACTAACAACACATGTGTTAATGAATTTTTTTTTAGAAATAAATAAAACTTGTAATAAAGCAGGTGGAGATATTTCATTCATCCAGTCTTCAAATATTCAACTATGCCAATACTGGGAATTGGCACTGGATTGGGAAAACTCATCCCAGAGAAAGGCAATGTCAAAAAATGCTCAAACTACCACACAATTGCACTCATCTCACATACTAGTAAAGTAATGCTCAAAATTCTCCAAGCCAGGCTTCAACAATATGTAAACCGTGAACTTCCAGATGTTCAAGCTGGTTTTAGAAAAGGCAGAGGAACCAGAGATTAAATTGCCAACATCTGCTGGATCATTGAAAATGCAAGAGAATTCCAGAAAAACATCTATTTCTGCTTTATTGACTATGCCAAAGCCTTTGACTGTGTGGATCCCAGTAAACTGTGGAAAATTCTGAAAGAGATGGGAATACCAGACCATCTGACCTGCCTCTTGAGAAATTTGTATGCAGGTCAGGAAGCAACAGTTAGAACTGGACATGGAACAACAGACTGGTTCCAAATAGGCAAAGGAGTACATCAAGGTTGCATATTGTCACCCTGCTTACTTAACTTGTATGCAGAGTACATCATGAGAAATGCTGGGCTGGAGGAAGCACAAGCTGGAATCCAGATTGCCGGGAGGAATATCAATAACCAGATATGCAGATGACACCACCCTTATGGCAGAAAGTGAAGAAGAACTAAAGAGCCTCTGAAAAAAGTGAAAGAGGAGAGTGAAAAAGTTGGCTTAAAGCTCAACATTCAGAAAACTAAGATCATGGCATCCGGTCCCATCACTTCATGGAAAAATAGATGGGGAAACAGTGGAAACAGTGGCTGACTTTATTTTTCTGGGCTCCAAAATCACTTCAGATAGTGACTGTAGCCAAAAATTAAAAGACGCTTACTCCTTGGAAGGAAAGTTATGACCAACCTAGACAGCATATTGAAAACCAGAGACATTACTTTACCAATAAGGGTCTGTCTAGTCAAGGCTATGTTTTTTCCAGTAGTCATGTATGGATGTGAGAGTTGGACTATAAAGGAAGCTGAGTGCCAAAGAATTGATGCTTGTGAACTGTGGTGTTGGAGAAGACTCTTGAGAGTCCCTTGGGCTGCTAGGAGATCCAACCAGTCCATCCTAAAGGAAATCAGTCTGGAATATTCATTGGAAGGACTGATGTTGAAGCTGAAACTCCCATACTTTGGCCACCTGATGCGAAGAACTGACTCATTTGAAAAAACTCTGACGCTGGGAAAGATTGAAGGTGGGAACAGAAGGGGACGACAGAAGATGAGGTGGTTGGATGAAACCACCGACTCAATGGATATGAGTTTGGGAAACTCCCAGAGCTGGTGATAGACTGGGAGGCCTGGCATGCTACAGTCCATGGGGTCATGAACAGTTGGACACCAATGAGCGACTTAATTGAACTGAACTGGGAAAACTACTTTCCATACTACGCTTAAAAGTGTACATCTGTTCAAAGTTTCTGGAGGACAGTTTGACAACACTCGAAGCCCACTTGTCTGATGAACTGGATAAGTTATCAGTAGGTTAATTATGTTTCTGACAATGCTACATTAACAGTCTTAGGCAAAAACAAATAATGTGTCTATCAACTCTCAGCTGTAGGATCAAGACTTTTTTTTTTTGTATATTAATTCTTTGTATATGAAACTCTAATTAGAGCCTACCACTGCTTTGTTTTCTCTTGTTCTTACAAAAATGCACTTAAATTCATAGGCTACAGAATCTCATACCAAACACTTAAAAGTGTTACAAAGCCATATTCAATGAAACCTCAGGATGCTTTTCAAATTTTTATCAGTCTTTTATAGATATCTTACCTATATAACAAGTAGTTATATAGTAACTTAGTAATATAGTAATTTTCTATTAATTATTTTTTTTTAAACTTTACATAATTGTATTAGTTTTGCCAAATATCAAAATGAATCCACCACAGGTATACATGTGTTCCTTAAATTACTATTTAAAAATATTCAAAGATGTTCTCACAGATATATTTTTATACTTATTTATCCATTTGTTAATTGCAAATAAAATTATTTAGTAAATATGTATAACTGAAATAATTGTTTTGTACACAAATATGATAAATTCAGTACCTAGAATGTAAGTACACATTCAGTATAGAGGGTGGCCAATTAGCCATTGACATTAAGTTTAAGCATTCAGTATTTATGTAAAGATATTTGAAAGCACCTACTCAACAAACATGAGTTTGAGCAAGCACCAGGAGATGGTAAAGGACAGGGAAGCCGGTTGTGCTGCAGTCCATGGGATGGCAAAGAGTTGGACACGACTGAGGACTGAACCATGTCAAGTTAAGCTGACAGTTGAATTTGTGAATCACAGTTCTTAAAATGTCATTGATATTTGAAGTTATGTACCTTCCTTTGTGGTTCAGATGGTGAAAATATCTGCCTGCAATGTGGGAGACCTGGGTTCAGACCCTGGGTCAGAAACATCCCCTGGAGAAGGGCATGGCAAACCACTCTAGTATTCTTGCCTTGAAAATTCCCATGAACAAAGGAGCCTGGTGCACTAGAGTCCATGGTGTCACAGAGAGTCAGACACAACTCAGTGACTAAGCAGCCACAGAAGTAAAAATGATAAAGATCATGAAACTGAGTTCCATCACTTCATTGCAAACAGATGGGAAAATGTTGGAAACAGTGACAGACTTTATTTTCTTGGGCTCCAAAATCACTGCTGATGGTGACTTTAGCCATGAAGTTAAAAGACGGTTATTCCTTGGAAGAAAAGCTATGACAAACCTAGACACCATATTAAAAAACAGAGACTACCTTGCTAAAAATGGTCCGTCTAATCAAAGCTATGGTTTTTCCAGGAGTCATGTATGGATGTGAGAGTTGGACCATAAAAAAGGATGAGTGCCGAAGAATTGATTCTTTTGAACTGTGGTGTTGGAAAAGACTCTTTAAAGTCCTTTGGACAGTAAGGCAATCAAACCAGTCAATGCTAAAGGAAATCAACCCTGAATATTCATTGGAAGGACTGATGTTGAAGCTGAAGCTCCAATACTTGGGCCACCTGATGTGAAGAGCTGACTCATCAGAAAAAACCCTGATGCTAGGAAAGATTGAAGACAGGAGGAGCATGGATGGACTGAGGATAAGATGGTTCAATGGCATCACTGACTCAATGGACATGAATTTGGGCAAGCTCCCAGAGATGGTGAAAGACATGGAAGCCTGATATGCTACATTCCATGTGGTTGCAAAGAGTCGGATATAACTGAGCAACTGAACAAAAACAACAGAAGCATATTTATAATTGTACATAGAAAACATTCATTAAAATAACGCTGCTTTAAAATAAATGGAATATGTAATTAGTTTCACATTCTTTTTGGAATACAATCAGTTCAGTTCAGTTCAGACACTCAGTTGTGTCCTATTCTTTGCGACCCCATGAACTGCAGCAAACCAGGACTCCCTGTCCATCATCAACTCCCAGAACCTACCCAAATCAAGTCCATTGATTTGATGATGTCATTCAACAGTCTCATCCTCTGTTGTCCCCTTCTCCTCCTGCCCTCAACCTTTTCCAGCATCAGTGTCTTTTCCAATGAGTCAGCTCTTCACATCAGATGGCCAAAGTATTGGAGTTTCAGCTTCAACATCAGTCCTTCCAATGAATAACCAAGACTGAGCTCCATTAGGGTGGAATGACTGGATCTCCTTGCAGTCCAAGATACTCTCAAGAGTCTTCTCCAACACCATACTTCAAAAGCATCAATTTTTTGATATTCAGCTTTCTTTACAGTCCAACTCTCACATACATACATGACTACTGGAAAAATTAGGGCCTTGACTCAAGATGGACCTTTGTTGCCAAAGTAATGTTTCTGCTTTTTATTATGCTGTCTAGGTTGGTCATAACTTTCCTTTCAAATAGTAGTGTCTTTTAATCTCATAGCTGCAATCACTATCTGCAGTGATTTTGGAGCACAGAAAAATAAAGTCAGCCACTGTTTAAACTGTTTCCCCATCTATTTGCCATGAAGTGATAGGACTGGATGCCATGATCTTAGTTTTCTGAATGTTGAGATTTAAGCCAACATTTTCACTCTCCACTTTCACTTTAATCATGAGGCTTTTTAGTTCCTCTTCACTTTGGGCCATAAGGGTGGTATCATCTGCATATCTGAGGTTATTGATATTTCTCCAGGCAAACTGGATTCCAGCTTGTGCTTCCTCCAGCCCAGCATTTCTCATGATGTACTCTGCATATACGTTAAATAAGCAGGGTGACTATATAGAGCCTTGACATACCCCTTTTCCTATTTGGAACCAGTCTGTGGTGCCATGTCCAGTTCTAACTGTTGCTTCCTGACCTGCGTACAGGTTTCTCAAGAGGCAGGTCAGGTGGTCTGGTATTCCCATCTCTTTCAGAATTTTCCACACTTTATTGTGTTCCACACAGTCAAAGGCTTTGGCATAGTTACTGAAGCAGAAATAGATGTTTTTCTAGAACTGTCTTGCTTTATCAATGATCCAGCAGATGATGACAATTTGATCTCTGGTTCCTCTGCCTTTTCTAAACCAGCTTGAACATCTGGAAGTTTATGGTTCACATATGCTGAAGCCTGGCTTGGAGAATTTTGAGCATTAATTTGCTAGCATGTGAGATGAGTGCAATTGTGCAGTAGTTTGAGCATTCTTTGGCATTGCCTTTTTTTGGGATTGGAATGAAAACTGACCTTTTCCAGTCCTGTGGCCACTGCTGAGTTTTCCAAATTTGCTGACATATTGAGTGCAGCACTTTCATAGCATTGTCTTTCAGGATTTGAAAGAACTCAACTGGAATTCCGTCACCTCCGCTAGCTTTGTTCATAGTGATGCTTCCTAAAGCCCACTTGACTTCACATTCCAAGATGTCTGGCTCTAGGTGAGTGATCACACCATTGTGATTAACTGGGTCGTGAAGATCTTTTTTGTACAGTTCTTCTCTTTATTCTTGCCACCTCTTCTTTATATCTTCTGCTTCTACCAGGTCCATACCATTTCTGTCTTTTATTGAGCCCATCTTTGCATGAAATGTTCCCTTGGTATCTCTAATTTTCTTGAAGAGATCCCTAGTCTTTCCCATTCTATTCTTTTCCTCTATTTCTTTGCATTGATTGCTGAGGAAGACTTTCTTATTTCTCCTTGCTTCTTTGGAACTCTGCATTCAAATGGGCATATCTTTCCTTTTTCCTTTGCTTTTAGCTTCTCTTCTTTTCACAGCTATTTTTAAGGCCTCCTCAGACAGCCATTTTGCTTTTTTGTGTGTTTCTTTTGCCTGGGAATGATCTTGATCTCTGTCTCCTGTACAATGTCACAAACCTCCATCCATAGTTCATCAGGCACTCTGTCTATCAGATCTAGTCCCTTAAATCTATTTCTCACTTCCACTGTATAATCATAAGGGATTTGATTTAGGTTATACCTGAATGGTCTAGTGGTTTCCCCACTTTCTTCAATTGAAGTCTGAATTTGGCAATAAGATTTCATGATCTGAGCCACAGTCAGCTCTATGTCTTGTTTTTGCTGACTGTATAGAGCTTTTTCATCTTTGGCTGCAAAGAATATAATCAATCTGATTTCCATGTTGGCCATCTGTTGATGTCCATGTATAGAGTCTTCTCTTGTGTTATTGGAAGATATGACCAGTCTGTTCTCTTGGAATACAATACAACCATGTTAATCAACATATGTACGGTATGGAGAAATGCATATCATAGTTTGTGTGTGTGTGTGTACTCAGTCATGTCTGACTCTTTGTGACCATTTGGACTGTAGCCTGCCAGGTTCTTCTGTCCATGGGACTTTTCAGGCAAGAATACTGGAGTGGGCAGCCATTTCCTATTCCAGGGTTTCTTCCTGACCCAATGATTGAACTCACATCTCCCGTATCTATTTCATTGCAGGCAACTTCTTTACTGTCTGATCCACCAGGGATGCCCTATATTTCATAGTACTAATAGTTATTTACAAAAACATAAGTGTGGTTTTTACTTTGTGTTATTGTTATTTATATCTGCTCTAAAACATAATTATGTTTTTTTATGATTCTTCTGCAATAAAAGCAGTGAATTCACTTATGTTTTCTATAAAATTATAAAAAAAGTAAAATAACTTGCAAAAAAATATTTTTGTTGCTTTTCTTCTTTTTATCTAACTCTTTTCTTCTCTGAAATTAACATGTTATCAGAAAGTTCCAAAATTAGTATATGTCTTTTTTTGCCCCCTTGTAAAGAAAAAGAATAAAATCATGGCTAAGTTTTTTAATGCAAGAACTGATCAGAGAATTTTCAGAAAAATGGTCAGCTTCTGAGTATGTGCCAAGAAACTTAGAGAGAAACACTGCTGACATATAGCCACAAAACTGGATTCAAAACTAGGTTTGTTAAGTTAAACAAAAAAATGATTCCATAGGAGAATTACATTAGGCAAGCTCACAGAACTAGGATATACATCAGAATGGCAACTTATTTTTTTTTTTGATAGAAAATATTGCTATCAACTAACTAAAATAATAAGGTCAAGTTGACTTATTCTAACTGGAGATTCCTTAGAGATCAAGATGTATCAGAAGATTAATTGGTAGTAAATAGAAACAAAACAAAAAAATGAAGTATAGATTTTATGTTTCTCATGACTATAAATGGAACTGTACTGAAATGTATTGATACATCAACATTCTCAAGACATGTAGCCTTGCATATGGGACTAAAGTTCTTGAAGATGATTGTGCTGTACTTTTTTATTGAATAATTCTTTATTTAGCTCTCAAAGTAAGTGTTTTGAAATCTTACTTATTTATGTCTCTATCATTTATCATGCATAATTCTAAGTAATACATATAAAATATATAAAAATATTCATGCCTTTAGTGGAATATTCAGTTCAGTTCAGTTCAGTCGCTCAGTTGTGTCCGATCTCTGCAACCCCATGAATCATAGCACACCAGGCCTCCCTGTCCATCACAAACTCCCGGAGTTCACACAAACTCACATTCATTGAGTTGGTGATGCCATCCAGCCATCTCATCCTCTGTCGTCCCCTTTTCCCCCTGCCCCCAATCCCTCCCAGCATCAGAGTCTTTTCCAATGAGTCAATTCTTCGCATGAGGTGGCCAAAGTACTGGAGTTTCAGCTTTAGCTTCATTCCTTCCAAAGAAATCCCAGGGCTAATCTCCTTCAAAATGGACTGGTTGGATCTCCTTGCAGTCCAAGGGACTCTCAAGAGTCTTCTCCAACACCGCAGTTCAAAAGCATCAATTCTTTGGCACTCAGCTTTCTTCACAGTCCAACTCTCACATCCGTACATGACCACTGGAAAAACCATAGCCTTGAATAGACGGACCTTTGTTGGTAAAGTAATGTGTCTGCTTTTGAATATGCTATCTAGGTTGGTCATAACTTTCCTTCAAAGGAGTAAGCATTTTTAATTTCATGGCTGCAGTCACCATCTGCAGTGATTTTGGAGCCCCAAAGTAATAAGGTCTACCTGTGTTTCCACTGTTTCCCCATCTATTTCCCATGAAGTGATGGGACCAGATGTCATGATCTTCATTTTCTGAATGCTGAGCTTTAAGCCAACTTTTTCACTTTCCACTTTCACTTTCATCAAGAGGCTTTTTAGTTCCTCTTTACTTTCTGCCATAAGGGTGGTGTCATCTGCATATCTGAGGTTATTGATATTTCTCCCGGCAATCTTGATTCCAGCTTGTGTTTCTTCCAGCCCAGCGTTTCTCATGATGTACTCTGCATATAATTTAAATAAGCAGGGTGACAATATACAGCCTTGATGTACTCTGTTTCCTATTTGGAACCAGTCTGTTGTTCCATGTCCAGTTCTAACTGTTGCTTCCTGACCTGCATACAGGTTTCTCAAGAGGAAGGTCAGGTGGTCTGTTATTCCCATCTCTTTCAGAATTTTCCACAGTTTATTGTGATCCACACAGTCAAAGGCTTTGGCATAGTCAATAAAGCAGAAATAGATGTTTTTCTGGAACTCTCTTGCTTTTTTCCATGATCCAGCGGATGTTGGCAATTTGATCTCTGGTTCCTCTGCCTTTTTAAAACAAGCTTGAACATCTGGAAGTTCACCATTCATGTACTGCTGAAGCCTGGCTTGGAGAATTTTGAGCATTAATTTGCTAGCATGTGAGATGAGTGCAACTGTGCAGTAGTTTGAGCATTCTTTGGCATTGCCGTTCTTTGGGATTGGAATGAAAACTGACCTTTCTCAGCCATCTCCAACTCTTTGCAATCACATGGACTGTAGCCAGCCATGCTCCTCTGTCCATAGGATTCTCCAGGAAAGAATACTGAAATAAGCTATCATTTCCTACCTAGGGAATCTTCCTGATTCAGTGATAGAACCTTTGTCTCATGCCTATCAGCACTGGCAGGCAGATTCTTTACTACTGTGTGAACTAGAATGCCCAATTTGTAAATACCCATCTGATAAACCAAAGTTTCTCATACTGATCAGTTCATTCTGTGGGGAGATTTGGGAGAATGGTATTGAAACATGTATTATATCATGTATGAAACGAGTCGCCAGTCCAGGTTCGATGCACGATACTAGATGCTTGGGGCTGGTGCACTGGGACGACCCAGAGGGAGGGTATGGGGAGGGAGAAGGGAGGAGGGTTCAGGATGGGGAACACAGGTATACCTGTGGTGGATTCATTTCGATATTTGGCAAAACTAATACAATATTGTAAAGTTTAAAAATAAAATAAAATAAAAATGACATAGACTAGTTGATTTAAACTGGGGCTGTCTGAAGAGATTTTCCTACTCTGAAGGATACTGAGAATTACTACAATACCAAAAAATGTATTGAGTTAAATATCAAAATTAATAAGATGCACAGGAGGAAGTCACATTTTTTTCCTACAATAGAATCAGAGAATCTAAAGAACCATTCCTTATTTTATTTTATTTTTCTTTAAATGATTTGTATTGTTTTCACTATGTTTCTAAATTCACACATGTAGTTCTTTACAGGAATCCATCAGTTTCACTCATGTGGTAAGTTCAGTGTTGATTTTCATTAGTATTCTGAAATTGGGAGTGTTGCTGATTTAACAACCTGCTCTTATAAAAGAAACTATTATTCAATATGATGGGACCTGCTGGGAACAATTTCTTAGATCACATCACACATGTTGTCAATGGTAAAATGTAGAGACTGTGACAGATGGAATACAGAATTTATTGAAAGACATTCTTGTTATTTAAAATTGCATGTGTGCATCCCAATATTGAGAAAATTGAGATTTTTTTCCTCTGGATCTTAAGAATAACACATGACACAATGCCATAATTTTGATGATTATTTTTTTTTTAATCTAGATCCACACTAGAGTATTGTATTCAAAATATTTTAAAAATAGCTGGTATTATTTATCTTATTATTCTATCTGGTTTAATATTGACTATAATGACCATACCTGTCGAGAACATTCATAGGAAGTAAATATAACAGCCTGCTTCCAACATTCCCATGAATATGTAAAGCAGATGCCTGAAGTCACCTGACATTATTTACTACCTTTATTAGTACTTGTATCAAATTTCAGTAGGAACTGAATCTATCATGCTAAAATTTATTTCTATAGGTATACAATTGCTCAATTATTAATTAACCAAATTATTCATTCCAGTGTTTTCCAACTTCTTCCATGTGGAACTAATCTATGTCAAAAGGGCCACTGAATTTTAAAAATTCTGGTGAACAAAACTTAAGAGAAATTTAAACTTAGATTTTCTCATAGCTTTTGTTATGCTATTAGCTATTGTGCATTTTTAAACAGAAGTATAAAATACAGCATATTCCAACATTATTTCATCTTGGGAAAACTAATTCATGCAGTATCTTTTGCAACTAGAAACTTTGAATGTTGATTTACTCATTTATAGCTTTCTGGAATTATTTAAAATAGTTTATGAGAATAAAACTATTAAAATATAGGATAAATCAAAGTTAAGAGAGTAGTAAATTCTAGAATAAATTATAACCTACAGTAAACAAGAACAATTTTGCAATCCTTCCCACTCCATGCCATTTATCAGTGGTATGCTGTATATAACATGAGTTACTCTTGAGAGAGGGAAAGAATAATGGAGAATGGCTTTATTCATGAACTCCCTCACCTTGCCATTAGTTCATGCTTGGCTTTTTTTTTTTTTTTTTCCTACCACAGAGCAATTTATAGTATGGACACAAGAAGTTACTGCACAGGAAAAAAGTTACACTAACCTAAAAATGAGACCAGAATTGCCCTCAAGTGGAGAGTCCTAGCAGTGTAGCTGCCAGATGTCAGGCTCAAGGTAGTTAAACTGTAGGAACTACTATATTTTCACATTTTTAATTTGTGGTTCTAATACATATGGAGTTCTATTTCCACATACTGCAGAAGAAGTTATTTGAAGAAAGTATAAAGTCATGAGTGGAGATTATTTGCATACTCTATTAAAATTATTTTACAAGGACTTGATAATAGGATTTTCTATATGAGAAGAAAATGTTTTATAAATGAATATCAGAAATAGTGATTGTATAAAATAATTCTTTTTTTTTAATTTTATTTTATTTTTAAACTTTACATAATTGTATTAGTTTTGCCAAATATCAAAATGAATCTGCCACAGGTATACATGTGTTCCCCATCCTGAACCCTCCTCCCTCCCCATTCCATCCCTCTGGGTCGTCCCAGTGCACCAGCCCCAAGCATCCAGTATCGTGCATCGAACCTGGACTGGCAACTCGTTTCATACATGATATTTTACATGTTTCAATGCCATTCTCCCAAATCTTCCCACCCTCTCCCTCTCTCACAGAGTCCGTAAGACTGTTCTATACATCAGTGTCTCTTTTGCTAAAATAATTCTTTCTGTCTTCTTGAATTGCGACCACCCTGACTCCACAGTTGAATGCTATTTAATGTTGTCAGAAATAGCTCTTTCTCTTTCACTTTCACTTATTACACTTTTAAGTGACATTTCAAATAAAACTTATTTGAGGAAAAATTAATCTATAATAATGTGGGAGATACCTAAAATGTCATGGTGACCCTTTTCTGCTAGAAAAAGCATACATGGGCAATCATCAAAAATATAATTTCTACAAACCTCACAGAAACATTTGAGAGTAATAAAATTTGATGAGATTATGTCTTTTATGAACAAATAACTCAATTTCCTTATATATTCTAGAATATAAGGAAAACAAATTTGACATCAAATTATTGTTTTGATTAGTTAAAAAGACAATGTTAACTACTTTCAGAAGGTAATATTTACTGGGCATATATATTACTTACATGTAACCAATGCACAGTTTTAGACTCTAGAAATATGATAGAAGTTCTAGGTTCTGAAAGCTATCTAAGATTGTTATTGAATATTTTTTAAAATTCTTACGGTTTTTATAATTAAGTATCTTAGAATAAATGAGATAGCTTTAATTCTGGTTCTCTTGATTTTGCTTTTTTGGCAATGAAACAATGACTGAAAATAAGCTAAATTTTGGGTTCTGCAGTAGCACAAAGAAACTCCTTCCATTAAAATAATCACAAGCTGTGAATGTATGTTCAAGTCTGGCATTTTACAACACTCCAATGTGTCTGTTTGCACTACTTTTTTTTTTTTTTTAATGTCTGTTAGTCACCCATGGCACCCCACTCCAGTAGTCTTGCCTGGAAAATCCCATGGACAGAGGAGCCTGGTAGGCTGCAGTCCATGGGGTCTCGAACAGTCGGACACGACTGAGCGACTTCACTTTCACTTTTCACTTTCATGCATTGGAGAAGAAAATGGCAACCCACTCCAGTGTTCTTGCCTGGAGAATCCCAGGGATGGGGGAGCCTGGTGGGCTGCCGTCTATGTGGTCACACAGAGTCAGACACGACTGAAATGACTTAGCAGTAACAGCCACAGTCACCCAGTCATGTCTGACTCTGTGACCCCATGGACTGTAGTCCGCCAGTCTCCTCTGACCGTGAAATTCTCCAGGCCAGGATACTGGAGTGGGTAGCCTATTCCTTGTCCAGGGGAATCTTCCCAACCCAGGGATCAAATCCAGGTCTCCTGCATTGCAGACAGATCCTTTACCATCTGAATCACCAGGGAAGCCCATCTGTTTGTACTATGAGGCCACCAATTTACAATGGATGTCTCTTATTCCACAGAATAAGCTAATTTTAATATAATTATAAGGAGGTAGATTAGATTAATTCTTTATTTTGGAAGACAAACACATAAAACATCATTTGGACTATTAAGAATGATCTTCTTCTCAGGTCTCAACAATGACAGGTAAGGTATAAATAAGCCAAGAAGCTTTGCTGCTGCTGCTGCTAAGTCACTTCAGTCCTGTCCACCTCTGTGCGACCCCATAGACGGCAGCCCACCAGGCTCCCCCGTCCCTGCGATTCTCTAGGCAACAACACTGGAGTGGGCTGCCATTAGAAGAATCATGTATAACTTTAACTTACGTACTTTTTCAGATTATTATTAAAAGACCATGTTGTGTCTTTTATTTCAGGAAAAAAGAAAGACAGTTAATATTTGAGGTAATGCTAACCTGAAATCTGGCATGTGTGGCTCTCCCTGACTTTGACACTGTCCAGCCAGTCTCAGAGGCAACCAGATCTCAAAAAGGCCTTGCACTGCCATGTGCCACTGCTGACTTCTAGGTTTTAAACTCAGATAAATTTAGTAGAGCAGACATTTTTTTCCATTTTACTTCACATTACACATTGGGCTTGGGTGAATAGTGATTTTATAATCAAATATTATAGCCTAAAACATAAACTTTAATTGTTAATTTTATTAAAGAATGATATCAGCCTACAAAATAATATTTAAATTAATTTTTGTTTCATTATAAATACCCCATACGGTTCACTTTATTTTCTGTTTTTGTTTTATTTTTAAGTAAGTCAAGCAAGCAATCATTCACCATAAATAATCTTTTACAGAGCTTCTCTGGTGGTCCAGTGCTTAAGAGTCTGCCTGGCAATGCAAGGGACCCTGGGTCAATCCCTGATCTGGGAGGATTCCACATGCCATGGAGCAACTCAGCCTCATAGAACTTGTGCTGCACAATAAGAGAAGCCACTGTAATGAGAAGCCCACTTAGTGCAACAAAGAGTAACCCCACTCACGGCAACTAGAGAAAGCCCACATGCATCAACGATGACACAGCACAGCCAAAAATAACTAAATAAATACATAAATATACTTTTTAAATATCTTAAAAATGTCACATAAGTAATGAGCAGAAAGGAAATATTTAAAAAATTAATTTTCCTTTTTTTCTGTAGACAAAAGGTTTGAAAAGTTTTCAAGGAGTGAAAATTCATCAGAGGAGTGAGCTTCTTGGAAAAATTGGCAACATAACCAACAAAGTATGATTCTCCCACTTATTTTTTATATTCATTTTATTCATACATCTGTTCATTCATTCAGTGACCAATATTTATTTACTTACCACATGTAAGAAATTTTGGGGATACTGAACACACAATGAATTATGCTCTGGTAAACAGAAGAAATGCCCTTAAGAGGCAAATATGGCCTTACTCTTATAAGACATGGTGCTCTAAACTAGGAATGTTGATGCACACATCCCAGAAACTGACAAACATGTACTAATTATAGTGTTCTGGCAAGGTTGGATTGAAAGAAAACCAAATGACTGTCTTGGCTCACAAATCTAGTGGACTTCCTGGGAGTCAGGAAAATCTTATTAACATTTCCTGATTAAGAAGCAAAGGAGCTGAAAGAGAGGGCAGAAAGTAGTGATACAAGGGAAACATATTCTTGTTACTAATCTATTAGCAAGCTTCCCTGCTGCTTGAATGTGAAGTGAAGGGAATTTGAGTTATAAATCAAAATTCACATATTTATTTAATAATATATACTGAACAATGATCATATATCTGTTTTGGTTTCTGATAATATAGTAATGATCAATGATCTGTTGTTTTCATATAGCATATTAGTGGATAAGATTGATAGCCAATATAACAACTTATAATGGACAAAGAAAAACTACAATATAAAATAAATACTATGCAAAATTAATGGAGCAAGTGAAACTAGCTGAAAGCAGGACATTAAATAAGGTGGCGTCCTTCACACCTTTGAACCTATGAACAGCAGGCACTTTAGTCTCAAAACATATTTCTCAGAAGACTTTGTTTTTTGAGTCCTAAATGAGATTAAGGTTTGGAGAAGGACATAAATCCATAACAGATTTGGAAGGCAGAAGTGAGATGGAGGCCATCTTCCTGCTGTGGCAATTGGCTACTGATTCTGACAGGCTCAAAATATTCAGTGGCTGGATGCCTAATCACCACCTTCATGATGGGACGAAGTCATGACAGTGCCTAAGGCATCAGCAGTAGTGGCAACATCGTGGCCACCAACTTGTGGCAGTGGTAATTGATGTCAAACCAGTATTCATAACCTTTTTCAATTTCTGTTCCTCTCATCCTCTGGAGATCATTTTATGACCTCATTTCTTGTATTAAGTCTTTTCTTCTTAAAATGTCTAGAGACATTTTTATTTCAGTCAATAATTCTGAATGCTAGTAAGTCGTCAATAAATGCTTGCCTTTCTATTCATCCCACCCTCCTCCAGCTCCTGACAACCAATTTTCTACCCTGTAAGTTTGACTTTTTAAAATTCTAAACATAAATGAAACCATCCAGTATCTATCTCTGACTTCTTGCACTTTGCATAATATCCTTAAGATTCACCCAAGTTGTCACAAATGCTAATATTTCCTTCTTTCTTAAGGTTGAAAAATATTTGAATAATCTATGGGTTAAGACCATTTGCCTATACTTAGATCTCAAGTATATTCTCCTATTATTCTTAGAAAAAAACTGCAGTTTAACATTTTAAATCTGAGTCCAGGTTTAAAAAATACATAATTTTTGTATGAGATCTGAGATTTACATTGGGTACATACTTTTACCTACAGATAATAAGTTGTTTCAAAACCATTTATTGAAGATTCTCCTTCTTCCACTGAATTGTTTTAGTACCTGTGTGTCAAAATTTAATTGTTTATACTTGTGTGGATCTATTTTATAGTTCTCTACCCTGATCCATTGATCCATTTATCTATGAGTTTTTCTTTCTGAAAATACCACAATGCCTTGATTACTATAGCTTTTGTGTGTGTGTTTGTGTGTGTGTGTGTGTGTTTGTATATACGTACATGCTCTGATTTTCCTACTGTTGTCAGAGAGACTGCTGGATGAATCATGGGAGTGATGATCCTACCTGTCCTGATTTCTTTTGTAGGTAGAGGGACAGGAAATGTCAAGTCAGGGTTTCTTTTATTTAGGGAATATGAAGACATTTTGGCATTGTTCTTCCAGCCTTGGACTTCCCTGCCTTACCACCTTTCAGAGTTCTCATCAACTTGTCTTTTGTGTTATTTCACAGTTATTAGTTTTACTAAGCACTCTAATATGCCAGCATATTTGGAAAACACAGCAGTGGTCACAGGACTAGAAAAGGTCAGTTTTCATTCCAAGATCAAAGAAAGGCAATGCTAAAGAATGTTCAAACTACTGCACAATTGCACTCATATCACATGCTACCAAAGTAATGTTCAAAATTCTCCAAGCTAGGATTCAACAGTACGTGAACGGCAAACTTCTAGATGTTCAAGCTGGATTTAGAAAAGGCAGAGGAACCAGAGATCAAATTGCCAACATCCACTGGATCACAAAAAAGCAAGAGAATTCTAGAAAAACATCTACTTCTGCTTTATTGACTAAGCTAAGGCCTTTGTGTGGATCATAAAGACTGTGGAAAATTCTTTCAGTTCAGTTTAGTTCAGTGCAGTCGCTCAGTCATGTCCAACTCTTTGCGACCTCACAAACCACAGCACATCAGGCCTCTCTGTCCATCACCAACTCCTAGAGTTAGCCCAGCCTCATGTCCATTGAGTTGGTGACGCCATCCAACCATCTCATCCTCTATCATCCCCTTCTCCTCCTGACCTTAATCTTTCCCAGCATCAGGGTCTTTTCAAATGAGTCAGCTCTTCACATCAGGTGGCCAAATATTGGAGTTTCAGCTTCAACATCAGTCCTTCCAATGAACACCCAGGACTGATCTTTAGAATGGACTGGTTGGATCTCTTTGCAGTCCAAGGGACTCTTAGAGTCTTCTCCAACACCACAGTTCAAAAGCATCAATTCTTCAGTGCTTAGCTTTCTTTATAGTCCAATTCTTTAAGAGACAGGAATTCCAGACCATATTACCTGGCTTCTGAGAAATCTGTATGTAGGTAAAGAAGCAACAGTTAGAACCAGACAGAGAACAATGGACTGGTTCCCAATTGTTAAAGGAGTACATCAAAGCTGTATATTGTCACCCTGCCTATTTAATTTATATGCAGAGTACATCATGCCAAATGCTGGGCTGGATGAAGCACAAACTGGAATCAAGATTGTCAGGAGAAATATCAATAACCTCAGATATGCAAATGACACCACCCTTATGGCAGAAAGTGAAGAGGGACTAAAGAGACTCTTGATGAAGGTGAAAGAGAGTGGAAAAGCTGGCTTAAAACTCAACATTCAAAAAATTAAGATCATGGCATCCAGACCCATCACTTCATGGCAAATAGAAGGGGAAACAATGGAAATAGTGACAGACTTAATTTTCTTGGGCTCCAAAATCACTGCAGATGGTAACTGCAGCCATAAAATTAAAAGTTGCTTGCTTCTTGGAAGAAAAGCTATGACAAACATAGAGTATTAAAAAGCAGACAAAGGTCCGTACTTTGCCAGCAAAGGTCCATTTAGTCAAAGCTGATGCTCCAAAATCACTGCAGATGGTGACTGCAGCCATGAAATTAAAAGGCGCTTACTCCTTGGAAGGAAAGTTATGACCAACCTAGATAGCATATTCAAAAGCAGAGATATTACTTTGCCAACAAAGGTTCGTCTCGTCAAGGCTATGGTTTTCCCTGTGGTCATGTATTGATGTGAGAGTTGGACTGTGAAGAAGGCTGAGCCCCGAAGAATTGATGCTTTTGAACTGTGGTGTTGGAGAAGACTCTTGAGAGTCCCTTGGACTGCAAGGAGATCCAACCAGTCCATTCTGAAGGAGATCAGCCCTGGGATTTCTTTGGAAGGAATGATGCTAAAGCTGAAACTCCAGTACTTTGGCCACCTCATGCTAAGAGTTGACTCATTGGAAAAGACTCTGACGCTGGGAGGGATTGGGGGCAAGAGGAGAAGGCGTCGACCCAGGATGAGATGGCTGGATGGCATCACTGACTCGATGGACGTGAGTTTGAGTGAACTCCAGGAGTTGGTGATGGACAGGGAGGCCTCCTGGTGTGCTGCAATTCTTGGGGCCGCAAAGAGTTGCACAGGACTGAGCAACTGATCTGATCTGATCTGATGGTTTTACCAGTAGTCATGTTTGGATGTGAGTGTTGGACTATAAAGAAAGCAGAGCACCAAAGAATTTATGCTTTTGAAGTGTGGTGTTAGAAAAGACTCCTGACAGTTCCTTGGACAGTAAAGAGATCAAATTGGTCAATCCTAAAGGAAATCAGTCCTGGAAATTCATTCAAAGGACTGATGCTGAAGCTGAAATTCCAATACTTTGACCACCTACTGCAAAGAACTGACTCATTGGATGAGACCCTGATGCTGGGAGAGATTAAAGACAGAAGAGGGGGATGACAGAGGATGAGACAGTTGGATGGCATCACTGACTTGATGGACTTGAGTTTGAGCAAGCTCCAGGAGTTGGTGAAGGACAGGGAAATCTGGCAGGCTGCATGCAATGGGGTCACAAAGAGCCAGACATGAGTGAGCCACCGAACTGAAGCACTGTATCCTATCCTGTCCATACCAGAAATAAACATACTTTTAAGTATAACTATGAGTTAGTAGGGGGACGCAGAGGATAAGATGGTTAGATAGCATCATCAACTGAATAAACATGAATTTGAGCAAATCTGGGAGATAGTGGAGGACACAGGAGCCTGGAGTGTTGCAATCCATGGCTTTGCAAAGAGTGGGGCATGACTTAGTGACTGAACAATGACATTGAGTTCACTGAGTTGGCATAATAAATTTCTATCAACTATTTGTCTTTAGTCAACATTTGACATAAAAAATGATGATTGGAGCAACAAAAATATTAGAAGTAATTGTCATAAATAGTGCAGTACCCTTACTTTGCTTTTGAGTATTTGAAAGATAGACTTTCCACAAAATACCAGACAACTGTAAAGCAACTATACTCTGATAAAGATTAATTTAAAAGAAGATGCAGAGTCTCATGATTTCTCTGGTGGTCCAGTGGTTAAGACTTCATGCTTCCATTGTAGGGGATGTGGGTTTGATCCATGATTGGTGAACTAAGATCCAAACAAACAAAGAAAAAATACCAGATATAGTTCCATTTGACTATTATATCACTCTCATCATTTACCTTCTCTTATATTTTGGAAATGAGTGATAAATATCTAATTTTAAATATACTGCCCTTGGTTTAGTATTACAGTAAAATTGTACTTAAAGTTTATTTTAGGATAATGACATTTAATTAATTTGTTTTATTTCCTAGTATCTAAACTATGGCTATACTGATAACTTGGAATAACTGCACCTGTTAAAGTCTAAATTTCAAATACTGGAATTATTTACCATGATAATGGAGCTCAGTAAACTACAATTTGGATGAGCAAAGAAAAATTTCTTTGGTCCTGTGATGATAAGTATTTTGTAAACCTGTTGCTTTTAGATGAAATAATAAAGGTATTTCACAAACTGACTTAGATCAAATGAAACAGGATTGTAAAGTTCTTTTCATTAGAAACACCTTATTTCAAGTCCATAACTGGAAGAATAATTAAGTTCTATTGGAGGTGCAGACTTACAGATATGAAAATAAAAGTGGAAGTGAAAGTGTTAGTTGCTTAGTCATATTCAACTCTTTGCAACCCCATGGATTGTAACCCATCAGGTTCCTCTTTCTATGGAATTCTCCAGGCAAGAATACTGGAGGGGATTGCTGTTCCCTTCTATAGGGGACCTTCCCAACCCAGGGATTGAACCCCTGTGTCCTGCATTTCAGGCAGTTTCTTTTCTGCTTGAGCCACTAGGGAAGGCCAGATATGAAAATAACCCTGCTTATTTCAGTCAGCTGTTACATTTTAAAGATGTTTATTTGGTATATAAGGACTCTTAATTTATATTATTTGTGTCCTGCCATCCTCTTCCTATATGAGAGAGCTATGGTTACACAATTAGTCAAAAGTTCATCAAGAATAATAGGCAATGTTTGCAAACACCAGATATCATGGAATTTACTATCCTAAAATGTTTTCTCAATATTTCTCTTTGAAATTTACCAGGAAGTGACAAAATAGGTGCCTGTGAAAGTGTTCTCACTGAGAACAATTAATTGTGTAGTATTATTGTTTAGTTCATAAAATCTAAGGTAAATTTTATTCATTTATCTTTATAAATTTCATTAATGCAAAATAATTTTTAAATTTAAATGACTTTTCCTTGGTAAAATGTTTTCTAAGAAACTATGTTGTTAATAAGAATGGTTATCATTTTATATTTAACTATGTATTTTTCTAGCTAAATTGTTTTTCTTCAGTGAATTTTACTAATTTATACATTTCCCCTTGACACAGTAATAATGACAAACTCAGCATTTATTATGTTCTTATATGTGTCTTATATATATCAGTGAACACATAGATTAGTCCAAACAATCGCAAGTGATTTCAACTTGGCTACAACATTTCTGTGATTCAGTATGATTTGATAATATTGTCAGTTACTAGTAACCAACAACAAAGAGATGTTTTATGCTGGGTTGTAACATTAGCATGAGAAAATAGAAAATAAACCAAATTAAAATGTGGCAATAAGCAGTGTCTTTAAAGATACTTTTAAACTCCCATACAGCTTCAGTGCAAAAGCAGAACATCATAAGTTCTTAGAAAGATTTAATGTTATCAAAGTGCATAGGATCACTTTAAAAATTCCCTCATCATTTTTGCTAGACATATGAGTAATTTCAAGATACCAAAGGTTAAATGTATACCTGAAAGGAGATAAGCATTGTGCTATACTCAGATGCTGAATGTGAAGGAGCCCAGGATGTCTATGCAAGCCATAACTATTGTAAAATGTGGACATAAGTTTGAGCAAACTCTGGGAGATGGTGAAAGACATGGAAGCCTGGTGTGCATGGGATTGCAAAGAGTCAAACACTACTTAGTGACTGAACAGCAACTGTAAAGTAGATAATCAGAGCTCCCTTGAAGAATTTATCTTTCTTATATAAAAAATTCTCAAAATGCAAAAGTACTCTTGGCATTGACAAAACAAAATATTCATACTCAGATTAATAAGAAAAATTGCATTAACATGGCAAACCAATATATGTATTTCTTTTTGCATATCTTAAGGAGGAAATGTATCAAATTACTTATGGCAAATTGTATCATTTTTCTTAAATATGGTACGGACATATTATTCACAAATTATTCTATTTGTCCCCAGAATTGCCTGAATTTGGTAATTACTATCTAAAGTTTGTTTTGTTTGTTTGTAGTTTTTTTTTTTTTTTTTCTAGAAATAAGGACCAGAATACAGGCCACAATCCCTATGTTTGGATCCTAGCCCTAATACCATCTATTTGAACTTGGTAAGGTGTTTACTTCGGAGAAGGCAATGGCACCCAACTCCAGTACTCTTGCCTGGAAAATTCCATGGACGGAGGAGCCAGGTAGGCTGCAGTCCATGGGGTCGCAAAGAGTCGGACACGACTGTGCGACTTCACTTTCACTTTTTACTTTCATGCATTGGAGAAGGAAATGGCAACCCACTCCAGTGTTCTTGCCTGGAGAATCCCAGGGATGGGGGAGCCTGGTGGGCTGCCGTCTAAGGGGTCGCACCGAGTCGGACACAAGTGAAGCGACTTAGCAGCAGCAGCAGCAAGGTGTTTACTTAACTTCTGTACCTTAGGTTTCTCATATACAAAGAATGATAAAAAGCATTTAATTCATAAGGTAGTTATAAGAATTAAAGTAAAAAGTTCATATAAAGTACTTAGAAGAGTGACTGACACTGCAAGAGGTAAATAACTATTTTTACTATTATGTTTTCAGGACATTATGTAATAAAGGTAGCTCTCAGTTACTGTGTTGAGAAGAGTAACTAGAAGTGTTGGTATATCAAGGGTTTAAAATACATTTAGGGAATAGTCTCAAAGGCTGCTACTTATAAAAAAATAAACTAAATATTTCAAAGTGAACTACTCTACAAATTGATTTATTAGAAAATGTCCTTAATCCTCCCACATCATATATAACTTGAATTGTATCAAACTGCACTTGTTTGTGAGCTCTAATACATTTGGCTAGATCTACACACACTAAAAAAGAACTGCAGTGAAGTTGATTGAACTGTATGAAGACATATATCCAATGACACAAATGTTCTTACATTTCTGACTTTTAATTAATAGAAGCCAGTACACTATTTATTTGCTGTGCATGTGCCTAAGCAGATTTTCTGAATTACATATTTTCTAAAGTGTACATTCTACTTCCCTAGCTAGAATTTAATACTCAAGAGCCAAGGAAGGAGAAAAATTTGAAACCCATGCTAGCAATAGGAAACCAGGAATAGGAAGTCTGAAAAAGTGCACATCTTCCCTTAAGGCACTGAGATTCCTCTCCCACACTCAGAGACAGCATGTGGCCCTGGAGCACCTACAAAAGACCTCCCACTACAATGAGCAAATCCAGCTCTTGAAGCACTTTTGTTTACTGCTGATCTTGAGAATCTCCTCCCCAACCAAGGGACGCAGGGAAGCAGTAGTGTTAGAACAGGCAGGCAAGAAAGATCCAGCTACAATGAGTGCCCAGTCCAGGAAATCCCTTTGTCTCCATAAACCCAATAGTCATTTTCTCTCAATTAGAGGTACCAGGCAAGCAAGCAGTACCAGGAAACTTGATCTGGTCACTAGTACACAGCCTAGGATGTACTTTTTATCCCTGCTCAAAGCAGGGGAGATCATGCTACAACTGGTAACAGATCTGGAAAGAGCTCTTAAGTCCTCTGGGCTGGTGACACCTTTTCCTCACTAGAGGTACCAGGCAGCCTTGCCTTAGAAGCAAAATCCATCTTGGAAAATAGTTCTAGCAAAAAACAATGGGAGGTCCACCAGTAAGAGGTAAGCCAAGCAGATGAAAATAGCACCACAGAGACCCTGATAATTAGGTTTCATTGGAATCACAGTTCACAAATGTAGACATAGACCTGAATGCTAAACCTAAACAAGTTGATTGCTTGCTGAATAAGTTGTTTAAATAAAGCCAACAGTTTTCAACAGTCTCCTAATACCCAAGATGTCTAAGATGTTTATTAAGAAGTAGCCATAAAAAAAAAAGTCAGGAAAATCACAAATGAATTGAATAAAAATAATCAACTGAACTTAATGCCAAGATAAGTAAGATTTTGGAAATATCTGACAAGAATTTTAAAGCAGCCATCCTAAAAATGCTTCAATAGTAATTTCAAATGATCTTCAAACAAAAACTATAAAATCTAAGCAAAGAAATGGATGAAAGGAACAGAATGAAATTTTAAAAAATCACAGAACTGATTTTTTTAAATAAAAAAAATCACAGAAAAATAAAATAAGAAACTTGCTCATTGGGCTTAATAATAAAATAGAGAAAATAGAGGATAAAATCAATGAGCTCAAAGACAGGGCAAAAAGATTTATTAAAAAAAAAAAATAAGATAAATTTAAAAAGCCTAAAGACCTTTGCTGTTATTTAGTTGCTAAGTCATGTCCAGCTCTTTTGCAACCCCATGGACTGTAGCCCACTAGGCTCCTCTGTCCATGGGATTTCTCGAGCAAGAATACTCGAGTGGGTTGCCATTTCCTTCTCCAGGGGATCTTCCTCATCCAAGGATTGAACCCATGTCTCCTGCATTGGCAGGTGGATTCTTTATCACTGAGCAACCTGGGAAACCAACCTTAGGAGGAAATTTCTGGGAATCTAGAGATTCCCAAACAGTTCTTAGAATTAACACCAAAAGCATGATATATGTAAAAATATGAGATACACTGCACCCAACATTAACAACTTTCCTCTTGAGCAAGACTATGTAAATATGAGAACAATATAAACAACAGATTGGGATAAAATGTATGCAAACCACATATCAAACAAAAAACAAGTATCTAGAATGTATTTTAAAATTCTCAAAAATCACCAATAAAAAGACAAGCAGCCCACATACAAACTGAGCAAAAGACATAAACAGATACTTAACCAATGAGGTTGTACATTTTTATATCTTTTAAACTTTTATAAGTATATAAAAAGATAGCATCACTAGCCATTAGGGGAATGCAAATTAAAACTATCATCAAGTGTGACTATATATCCTATTGTGAAATGAAAATATCTCCTGCCATATCAATAAAGAAGAAATGTCACAGCCATCAGTGATTTCTGGCCTCCAAATGTGAATGAACGCTCTCAGAATTGAGATCCAGAAGATGCCACCATCACCCAGGCTGATTGCTGAGGAACCGGGGGAGTGGTGGGCGGGGCACGGAAATGCAAGAAGCAGCTCTCGGACACATCTGCCTCTCCTTAAGGAGAACAAGGAAACAGGATTTGGCCCCAGATAGCTCATGGCACCCCACTCCAGTACTTTGCCTGGAAAATCCCATGGATGGAGGAGGCTGGTAGGCTGCAATCCATGGAGTCGCTAAGAGTCGGGACACGACTGAGCGACTTCACTTTCACTTTTCACTTTCATGCATTGGAGAAGGAAATGGCAACCCACCCCAGTGTTCTTGCCTGGAGAATCCCAGGGATAGGGGAGCCTGGTGGCTGCCGTTTATGGGGACACACAGAGTCTGACAAGACTGAAGTGACTTAGCAGCAGCAGCTCATGTGCAAATTAAAGTAATAAATTCAGTGAGCCCAGAGGCTTGCATCTTCCCATACATAGAATGCTAAATTCCTTAACTAGATATCTGATCTTTGATGTTCAGACTAACTGCTCCCTTTGTTGCAAACTTGTGTACAGCCTGACTTCTCCTCCTTGGAAGAGTTTCCTGAGTTACTAAGATGCTGTGCCCTGGCTCAGAGCAAAATAGCTCTCTACTTTCAGGTTGCGACTAATTTTTAGTCGACACTATCATAGCTAAAATTAAAAAATGAATAGAGACAATAAGGATGTAGAGAAAGTGGAATATTCATACACTACAAATGGGGGATGTAAAAAGTGGGCTGTAGCCTTACAGGCTCATCTGTCCATGGAATTTTCCAGGCAAGAATATTAGAGTGGGTTGCCATTTCCTACTCCAGGGGATCCTCCCAAGCCAGAGATAGAACCTGTGTCTCTTGCATCTCCTGCATTGGCTTGCAGATTCTTTACCACTGCACCACCTGGGAAGCCCAAACATACCTTTTGGGGGAATACAACTCAAGCCACAAACTCTATCTACCTATCTGTCATTGATGCATTCATGCATCCAACTACTTATCTCACTCCCTATCTTCACCTAATCTACCTAATATTACAGTTGAAAAAAAAAAAAAAAAAAAAGAGTGTCTCAGGGACATATTAGCATGTTTATTACAATTGAAAAAACAAGGGCAGATATTTTCTTACCATAAATCTGCTATAAATGTTTCATTTTGCAAAAAAAATTGGCTTTTCAATTAAGATTAGTATGGTCATGTACTGGTGGCTCAGATGGTAAAGCATCCGCCTGCAATGCAGGAGACATGGGCTCAATCCCTGGGTCTGGAAGATCCCCTGGACAAGGGAATAGCAACGCACTCCAGTATTCTTGCCTGGAAAATCCCATGAACAGAAAAGCCAGATGGGCTATAGTCCATGGGGTCTCAGAGTCAGACATGACTAAGAAACCAACACACTGTAAGTTTCAATTAGTTTAAGTATGTTGATAAAATACCTTTAAATACCTTTAATACCTTCTATTCACATTAGAAGATAAAAAATATTCTATTGTGTCTTTGACTGTTGTTATTTTATTCTGAAAAAACTGCCATCTACATTCCTTCTATCCGTATTTGAAATCCATGCTGTTTGGACACTATATTTCTCATTTTACTTCTCTTTATGTTTATTCACTTATCCTGATTCCTAGGATCTTTAAAGGAAATATTGCCATCATAACATCTTTATGTTTGCCACAGAAAGCAATTTTTTTATTTGTGCTTTTGCTGTGTATCTTCAGGGCCTCTATCTTTTTTCCAGTGGATGTAAAATTATTTATGAGATCCATACTTGTCTTTTTATATTTATATTCCTTCAAATAAGAGTAGATCAATTCAGCACCTGCTCTCCCACACACAGTTTTTTTTTGTCAGTATTTGAGGAATTCTTTAATATCTTCTTTGCCCTCCAATCCTTCTCTGTCTAATTATGTTTGAAATCATGTTCTTCATATTTATATATGTTAGTATGGCATAGGGTCTTCCCTGGTGGCTCAGACAGTAAAGAATCTGCTTGCAATGCAGGAGACCTGGATGCAATGTCTGGGTTGAGAAGATCCCCTGGGAAGGGAATGGCTATCCACTCGAGTATTCTTACTTAGAGAATTCCATGGACAGAGGAGCCTGGTGGGTTACAGTCCACTGGGTCACAGAGTCAGACATGACTGAGCAACCAACCCACACAGTAGCATATAAATGTTATTCCATAAACGTTATACACAGAAACTAAATTTCTGTGTCTGAAAGTCATTCAGTATGTTGGGCAGAGACACAGTGGATCAGGCTCTTCTCAAGCTGTGGTTGTCCTGGAATCAGGTGAAGCTGACAACTCTCTGCTCACTGCAGTTTAATATATAACACATTCACTCAGACACAGGTTTATGTTCTTGCAAATTTCAATCCTTAAAAAATTTCTTTTCTTACACAAACTATGAATTTTTATATTAAAAGCACTAAGACCTATTCTCTTCTGTTAGGAGAGAGAAAACATCTCTCCTAACATGTTTTCACTTAGACTGTATCTAAAGAGGTGTAAAAAGAGATCTCTTGGGAAGACTTACTGACTTTTATGCTAATCATGATTTGACATCTGATTTTCTGATCATTGTTATGCCACCCTTCCCCACTTAGGGGAGCTAGTGGCAAGAATTGAACAAGGCTGCCCTTATTTTGATTTAGAGGACAGAGTACAGGTAAATCAGCCTTACAAAAGCACTAATGAAGCAATCAGTGGGCATTATTTTAGATAATTCCCTGCAAAGAAATCTTTAAAAATAAGAACATTATCAACAGTTGTCTACAGAATGAAGATGTATTCAGAGTCTACTGGTTTGCTACAACATAAAGATACTTATGATTTTTTATTTAATCTCATTTCAGGAAAGTTCTAAAGCTGTGGGCCAAAAAAATCACTTATATTTTTAAATATAAAAGTGAAGTCAAAAATTCAGTCAAAAAGGAGTATAAATATACAGAGAAAATTAGGACAGAGTGCATGAGAATACAACTTTGCAGGTTAGAAGACAGAGTCAGCATATTTAACAGGCCAAATTAAAACAAAGAGTTAAATAATTTCACGAGAAAACTAAACCTATCTATTTTTTAGAGGATTTTTTTTTCTATTATCAATTTCTAGATGTTTCAAGTGTGACATTTTTAGAGAGGATACCAGGTGATATAATATATACTTGTCACAGTCTATCTTTAAACAGGTGCAATAAGAGATTGTGTATGGTTATTTCTTGTCATACCCTGAAACAGAAATCAAGGGAGCAGGAGTAAAATAAACTTTTAGAAAGGATATTCTTGAAAGTGTAAAAATTATTGTCTGAGAACTTGTAATAGATGTAGCCGGTAACCCAAGCACAGCACAAAATGTTTACATAAAAACAGTACAAAACAGTGATTTCTTGCCTTATTCCCACTGGTTAGATCAACATAACGATTTTCTATTGATACACTGACCACCTGAGATATTGGGGAAGGCATTTATACATTACATTTTAAGTGATTACATATTCAGATTGCCTAGGATAGTCCTGAATTAAGCCTGCAAACTCAGCATAGTTAATAGCCCTATTTTATTTTTAAAAGTGCCTAGATTTGGATGATGAATTATTTTGCTCCCCTTTTGATAGGTTTGTGACACAGTCTTCTGTGTCTTTACCATCATGTCACTACTTTTTCAGTCTGATCACTGCTGTGCCACATAGTTTTTTTGTTCCTACTCACTTTTGCTATCACACCTGATTTTTGCCATTACTCCTTTATAAATTGATATAAAAGGTGATTAATAGCATGTATTCTTGCCTGGAGAATCCTATGAACAGAGAAGCCTGGCAGGCTACAGTCCATGGGGTCATGAGTCGAACACAACTTAGTGACTAAACCACCACCACCTCTGTGGGGCAGTCAATTGCCAGCATTCAGATTTTTCCTTGATTTCCTATTGGTTGCATACTTCAACAAGTTACTCCCCTCTGTGACTTGATTTCAGTTCAGTTCAGTTCAGTCACTCACTCGTGTCCTACTCTTTGCGACCCCATTAATCACAGCATGCCAGGCCTCCCTGTCCATCACCAACTCCCTGAGTTTACCCAAACTCATGTCCATCAAGTCAGTGATGCCATCCAGCCATCTCATCCTCTGTCTTCCCCTTCTCCTCCTGCCCCCAATCCCTCCCAGCATCAGGATCTTTTCCAATGAGTCAACTCTTCACATGAGGTGGCCAAAGTATTGGAATTTCAGCTTCAGCATCAGTCCTTCCAATGAACACCCAGAACTGATCTCCTTTAGGATGGACTGGTTGGATCTCCTTGCAGTTCAAGGGACTCTCAAGAGTCTTCTCCAACACCACAGTTCAAAAGCATCAATTCTTCGGTGCTCAGCTTTCTTCACAGTCCAACTTTCAAATCCTTACATGACCACTGGAAAAACCATAGCCTTGACTAGATGAACCTTTGTTGGCAAAGTAATAATATCTCTGCTTTTTAATCTTCTGTCTAGGTTGGTCATAACTTTCCTTCCAAGGAGTAAGCATCTTTTAATTTCATGGTGCAATCACCATCTTCAGTGATCTTGGAGCCCCCCAAAATAAAGTCTGACACTGTTTCCACTGTTTCCCCATTTATTTACCATGAAGTGATGGGACCAGATGCTATGATCTTAGTTTTCTGAATGTTGAGCTTTAAGCCAACTTTTTCACTCTCCTCTTTCACTTTCATCAAGAGGCTTTTGAGTTCCTCTTCACTTTCTGCCATAAGGGTGGTGTCATCTGCATATCTTAGTCATCTATAAAATGGTGAGGACAATAATATCTATTGTAATTGTGCAGAGTGGAAAACACTGGGAAGCTGGGACTTAATGAGCATGTCACCAGGTGAGTTTTTCAGCCTTGGCTGTACCCAACCTCTCTTTTTATGTCAAACAGTCTGAATCAGTTTCCAGGTTTGGGATTTCTCACAACATTTCCTTGTTTATAACCTTTCTTTCCACTGTCCCCTCCTGTCACTTCTTGAACCTGTGGCCCAAATTTGCTCTTTCCCACAACTCAGTGGAGCCTCCCTGAGGAAATTAATCTTCCTGAGCTACTCAAGAGTCAAGAAAATCCTAAACTGCATGGTGCCAAAAAAGAAGAGAGATTTTACTTTTCTTCACATCAGTGCTAAGGTTCATGGGAAGTTGCAATTTTAAAGAGGAATTATCATGTTAAGGTACAGAAAAATGAAGCAAAAATATCAAGTGATAACCTGAATCAGTATAACAAAAGGGATAAAGAGGGAGGTTATTGGAAACCAATGTCTAAATATCTGAAATACAGTTTAAACTTGACCCACAGAGTATGGGGTCTTCAGCTACTAAGATATATACCAATTTTTGTAAGCAGATAAGGCCAAAACTGTTCACATTCTGCCAGTTGATGCTTGCATTGTACATCAAAGAGTTGATGAAGTCTAGGACTATAGGTACTAGTTCCATTATATATAAAAATGCAAGGAAAGGGCCAGCTAAAAATTGTACCTCTTTGACCTCTAAGCTGTCCAGTTTAGTGCATTTCCTAACTGCTTGTTTTTTAATAATAATGCCATTTTTTCAAAAAAACACATAAAAATGAAAACCATCCCCAGGGAATATTTATAATATAAATAATAAACTAGACTGTGATAAAATATATTTTGTAGACAAATTACACATATATTTGCTTAGAAAAAAATTGAAGGGAAAAAAGTGAAATAAAAGACAACAAATACATGAGCAAAATCAAGAAAATTTTATAAACCATGGTAAGAACAAAGAACAAGTCAAGTTTGTTCAGATACATCGCTAAATTCATATTGTGTATGTGTCCTGTCTGGGAATGGCTAACACACGGACAGGGGTCTCTAGTGCCAGTCTTCCAAGGGACAAACATTGGCAGAGGCAGAAGTAACAAGACTAGTTAAAATGAAGATGTAACTCAGCTGGGTAGAAAAAAAACAACAAACTTGTGTGTGTGTTACATGCAAAATACTGAAATATTGTTTCTGTATATGACGAGCTTTGAGAATTCCAAACCCCTTTTCTGCCAAGGAGTTTGCACATCCAAGAAAGCAGGTGATGCTTGGGGTGACCTTGCTATTGAAAAGAGCCTACAGCAACAACAGGATCTCAACACTGAAGTTTAAATCTCTCATTGCAATCCTCTAAGCATTTAGCCCAATAAACTGTTACATTTATCAATTAGACAGAAGTAGCTCATTCAATCTGGCATAGGATAAAAAAGTAAAGAAAGGGAAAAGAAGCAAACAATGCAATAGAGGGTTTACATATTTGTCACTTCTTAGTTATAATAGTCCAAACTGGCACAAAATGCAAGTTATGATATTAAAACCCTCGATGTTTTCAGATGCAGACTACTTAAAGTAATATTATCCATCTTTCCAGGTCTAAAAAATGGATGGTAGCTCTTAATTTATGTTAGTAAAACTGATAAACTCTATTTAAATGTCACATTTAATTTTTTTCTCTAAGGTATGGTAAAATGATTATGAGGCTTGTCTACTATTAGCAGTAAATATAATTACAGCATTGTTCATAAATTAGTCATGTATTGAGTGTTTAATATTTGCAAAGCAATATACTAAAAGCATTAAGCAATGTACTAAATGCAGTATGCAGTATATTTAGTTAAATTCTAAGAAAGCTAAGTAAGATAGGTAATACTATCACTATTCTGTGGAGTATAAAGCAGGCTTAAAGATATCAGTTCAGTTCAGTTCAGTCACTCAGTCATGTCCGACTCTTTGTAACCCTATGGACTGTAGCAAGTCAGCCTTCCTTGTCCATCACCAACTCCCGGAGCTTACTCAAACTCATGTCCATTGAGTCAGTGATGCCATCCAACCATCTATCTAATTCTCTGTCATTCTCCTGCCTTCAATCCTTCCTAGCATCAGGGTCTTTTTCAGTGAGTCAGTTCTTTGCACCAGGTGGCCAAAGTATTGACGTTTTAGCTTCAGCATCAGTCCTTCCAATGAAGATTCAGGACTGATTTCCTTTAGTATAGACTGGTTGGATCTCCTTGCAGTCCAAGGGACTCTAAAGAATCTTCTCCAACACCACAGTTCAAAAGCATCAATGTTTCGGTGCTCAGCTTTCTTTATAGTCCAATTCTCACATCCATACATGACTATTATTTAAAGATGCATAGTGTTAGGAAGTAGCACTCCATTTGAATCTAACAACAGAGTAAAAAGTAAAATCCACCATACTAATATTACAGACACTGAAAGTAAACCAACCAGAACCTCACTTACACTTTTCCTGACACAGACATATGTTGTATTAAAATACAAATACATTATAGTATTGTGTCCACTGCCCTAAAGATAGCTGACTGGTAGAAAAAGTGAATTAGTTTCCCAATATTGTAAAGATTAAATTATAAAATAAGTAATGCATATACACACTACCATCATATATCATTTTGGATTTTAACTTCTATAAATTTATCTATAGGATCATTGCTGAGACAAAGAGTGAGGGAGAGAGATTTGTGTGATTATACACACAAGAAAAGCAAAGTATAGGAAGAGTAATAAATAAAATAACTTTTATTTTTCCTATTCTTAATTGTTCTGAAAAGTTTGTTTAAAGTAACTTGATTATAACTTTACAGTTTATGAATAAATAAAATTAATGATAGCAATGATACAAGGGGTGAGAGGGTATAAGAGTAGTAATAATTTATTATTCTATGGTATTTGCACTAGCTTGTGGAATGGCATAAAATTACTGTAAAGTCAGCATCGTATTACTGGAAAGCCAACCTGACTTAGTTGTAAAGAATATTGCAAGTTCTAAGACAACCACTTTAAAAAAAGTGGAAAGATTAAGATAATTCATATGCCAAAAAAGGAGAGAAAAATGAAATCATATAAAATTCTCAATTAGAAATACTGAACACTTAATGGAAAATAGAAAATAAAATTAAATTAAAATGGCAGAAATGAAAAGTATCATTAGTATTGAGTTTTAATAATACACTAATAGGAGAAGAAAAAAATGTGTGAGCTTGAAAACAAGTCAATAAAAATTATTTGTTTTGAATCATAGTGAAAAATAACATGTATTAATAAATATAGCAAAACACTTGAAGTCATTCAGGACAAAATTTTCTAAAGACTTTGAAGGGCATAGGGGATTCCTTGCCTGTCCAGTGGTTAGGGCTCCCTGCTTTCACTGCCTAGGGCTCAGTTTGATTTATCATCAGAGAACTAAGATCCCACAAGCTGTGCAGCATAGCCAAATAAATAAAGAAAGAAAAAGAACAAAGATAATGAAGGGCATAAATCTAGAGAGGCAACAAGTTCTATGAACCCCAAGAAGGATGCATGAGTGCGTGCTTAGTCACCAAGTCGCATACCACTCTTTGTGACTTTATGGACGGTAGCCCGCCAAGCTCCTCTGTCTGTGGGATTTTTCAGGCAAGTATACTAGAGTGGATTGCCATTTCCTCCTCCAGGGCATCTTTCCAATCCAGGGGTGAAACCCATGTCTCCTGTGTCTTATGTATTGGCAGGTGGATTTTTTTTTAACCACTGAACTACCTGGGAAGCCCCTCCAAGAAGGATAAAAACAGATAAACACAAATTTTACCATGTGAATAGCAAAATTCTTAAGAACAAAAAAACAAAACAAAAAAACCCTAAATTTGAAAAATGAGTTTGCTAAACTTCTACTTCTCATGCTCAGATTTTTAATGAAATAGCATTGAATAGAAAATTTATTTGGAAAGACATAACAGTTTGGGGTCCTTCAACCTGCTTATAAATAGACCCTGCTATTTATGCAGATATCCTTAATTTCTCTTCAGTGCAAAATATTTTAGATTGAGTAAGATACAGTGCAAAGCATATGACAAGTACAAAATTCACACATTAAATATAAAGACCCACTTTGGTGATAAAAGGGTGGAAAAAGTTGTACTCTGTAAGCATGAGACAAAGAAAATCTGATGACTATATCATAAACTAAAAAACTTTCACTTATGAAACCCTACTAGAGATGAGGATATATAGTGTAAAATGATAACAATGTCAACTTGACAGTTAAGTATTTCAATTCTCAAATCATGTGCAACTAATAATATAGTTTTAAAGCACAAAAGCAGATAGTATGAAATTAATGAAAACACCAGAGTAGATAACTCCAAAGATCTGACCCCCCCACCCCCCATAGCATCACCAAGTGAAAGTGGTCTAGTCATTTCTGACTCTTTGTGACCTCATGGACTGTAGTCCATGGAATTCTCAGGACAGAATACTGAAGTGGGTAGTCATTCCCTTGTCCAGGGGATCTTCCCAACCCAGGGATTGAACCCAGGTCTCCCACATTGCAGGTGAATTCTTTACCAGCTGAGCCATCAGAGAATCCACCAAAGAACAAAGCAAAATGTGTGAGAATCAAATTTGACCAACAAAATAGTCAAAAGTTTACAACAATCCTAATAAAATGCAGAGCCAAGAAAGAAAATAAACAGAAACTTAATAGTTTTGGTCTGGGTCCCCTTAATGTTAGGGATAAGCCAGTTCTTCTTTCCTGCAGACAGCCTGTATTATCAGCAACAAGATAACAAGCCATAGATTCAGTCAAGAGCAAACTCTGGTCTCTGCGCCCTGACTCTAAGCTCCTTGGAGAGAGGGTCTGACTGACTCAGCTTTCTGAGTTGAAAAGGCAAGAGTGGCTTCAACTTTGGTCCAATAAGTTGAGTACTTGGGAAGTGGGCCTCCTCATTGAAATCAGACTGCTAGACTGGGAGATATTACTGTGGTGGAGGTCCCTGTGGACATCCCAGAGAAATCTGACTAGTTAGATTCCCCACAGAGAATCCTATACTATTCACAGGCAAAATAAATGCAAATTTTATTCCTTTTAATAGGACACATTGATGTAAACCATGGAAAATCAACATTTCTAGTATGTAAAAGTATATCCTTCATTGTTAATTTTTTTCACAACTGATTGTAATAGAAGAAATTAATATAAAGAGGGAATTTCTATTAAAGAGAAATTAGTTTTATTAAAAAAATATTCAATCCCCATCCTCATATATCTTAAAAAGTTGATCAGTGTGATGTCTAATACGTTGTCCTTATTAGAACACAAAACTAAAGCGTTTGTAAGGTATTCCTTTGACTTATCTTTTCAGATCTCCTTTTTTAAAAATTAAAAAAAAAAATTTTTTAGGTAGAAACCCAGGTAGCTCTAGTGGTAAATAACCTGCCAGCTAACTCAGGAGACAGAAAAGACTTGGGTTCCATTCCTAGGTTGAGAAGATGCCCTAGAGGAGGACATGGAAACCCACTCTAGTATCTTGCCTGGAGAATCCTATGGACAGTGGAACATGATGGGCTACAATCCATGGAGTCTAGAGGAGCTATTCCACGTTCAAGATCAGGAGGGGTGGCGGTGAGGGGATACCCCTTGTCCAAGGTAAGAGAAACCCAAGTAAGATGGTAGGTGTTGCAAGAGGGCATCAAGGGCAGACACATTGAAATCATAATCACAGAAAACTAGTCAATCTAATCACACTAGGACCACAGGCTTGTCTAACTCAGTGAAACTAAGCCATGCCCCTGGGGCCACCCAAGACAGCTGGGTCATGGTGGAGAGGTCTGACGGTATGTGGTCCACTGGAGAAGGGAATGGCAAACCACTTCAGTATTCTTGCCTTGAGAGCCCTATGAACAGTATGAAAAGGCAAAATGATAGGATACTGAAAGAGGAACTCCCCATGTCAGAATGTGCCAAATATGCTTCTGGAAATCAGTGGAGAAATAACTCAAAAAGAATGAAGGCATGGAGCCAAAGCAAAAAAAATACCCAGTTGTGGATGTGACTGGTGATAGAAGCAAGGTCCGATGCTGTAAAGAGCAATATTGCATAGGAACCTGGGATGTCAGGTCCATGAATCAAGGCGAATTGGAAGTGGTCAAACAAGAGATGGCAAGAGTGAATGTTGACATTCTAGGAATCAGCAAACTGAAATGGACTGGAATGGGTGAATTTAACTCAGATGACCATTATATCTACAACAGTGGGCAGGGATCCCTCAGAAGAAATGGAGTAGCCATCATGGTCAACAAAAGAGTCTGAAATGCAGTACTTGGATGCAATCTCAAAAACAACAGAATGATCTCTGTTCGTTTCCAAGGCAAACCATTCATTATCACAGTAATCCAAGTCTATGACCCAACCAGTAATGCTGAAGAAGCTGAAGTTGAATGGTTCTATGAAGACCTACAAGACAATTTAGAACTAACACCCAAAAAAGATGTCATTTTCATTATAGGGGACTGGAATGCAAAAGTGGGAAGTCAAGAAACACCTGGAGTAACAGACAAATTAGGCCTTGGAATACAGAATGAAGCAGGGCAAAGACTAATAGCATTTTCCCAAGAAAATGCACTGGTCATAACAAACACCCTCTTCCAACAACACAAGAGAAGACTCTACACATGGACATCATCAGATGGTCAACACCGAAATCAGATTGATTATATTCTTTGCAGCCAAAGATGGAGAAGCTCTATACAGTCAACAAAAACAAGACCAGGAGATGACTGTGGCTCAGACCATGAACTCCTTATTGCCAAATTCAGACTTAATATGAAGAAAGTAGGGAAAACCACTAGGCCATTCAAGTATGACCTAAATCAAATCCCTTATGAATATACAGTGGAAGTGAGAAATAGATTTAAGGGACTAGATCTGATAGATAGAGTGCCTGATGAACTATGGATGGAGGTTCATGACATTGTACAGGACACAGGGATCAAGACCATCCCCATGGAAAAGAAATGCAAAAAAGCAAAATAAAAGCAAAAAGGCTGTCAGGGGAGGCTTTACAAATAGCTGTGAAAAGAAGAGAAGTGAAAAGCACAGGAGAAAAGGAAAGATTTAAGCATCTGAATGCAGAGTTCCAAACAATAGCAAGGAGAGATAAGAAAGGCTTCCTCAGCGATCAAAGCAAAGAAATAGAGGAAAACAACAGAATGGGAAAGACTAGAGATCTCTTCAAGAAAATTAGACATACCAAGGGAACATTTCATGCAAAGATGGGCTCGATAAAGGACAGAAATTGTATGCACCTAAAAGAAGCAGAAGATATTAAGAAGAGGTGGCAGGGATACACAGAAGAACTGTACAATAAAGAACTCCACGACGCAAATAATCAGGATGGTGTGATTACTCACCTATGCCAGACATCCTGGAATGTGAAGTCAAGTGGGCCTTAGAAAGCATCATGATGAACAAAGCTAGTGGAGGTGATGGAATTCCAGTTGAGCTATTCCAAATCCTGAAAGATGATGCTGTGAAAGTGCTGCATTCAATATGCCAGCAAATGTGGAAAACTCAACAGTGGTCACAGGACTGGAAAAGGTCAATTTTCATGCCAATCCCTAAGAAAGGCAATGCCAAAGAATGCTCAAAACTACTGCACAATAGCAATCATCTTACACGCTAGTAAAGTAATGCTCAAAATTCTCCAAGACAGGCTTCAGCAATATGTGAACCGTGAACTTCCTGATGTTCAAGCTGGTTTTAGAAAAGGCAGAGGAACCAGAGATCAAATTGCCAACATCTGCTGGATCATGGAAAAAGCAAGAGAGTTCCAGAAACACATCTATTTCTGCTTTATTGACTATGCCAAAGCCTTTGACTGTGTGGATCACAAGAAAATGGACAATTCTAAAAGAGATGGGAATACCAGACCACCTGATCTGCCTCTTGAGAAACCTATATGTAGGTTAGGAAGCAACAGTTTAGAACTGGACATGGAACAACAGACTGGTTCCAAATAGGAAAAGGAGTATATCAAGGCTGTATACTGTCACCCTGCTTATTTAAATTATTTGCAGAGTACATCATGAGAAACATGGGGCTGGAAGATGCACAAGTTGGAATCAAGATTGCCGGGATAAATATCAATAACCTCATATATGCAGATGACACCACCCTTATGGAAGAAAGTGAAGAACTAAAAAGCCTCTGATAAAAGTGAAAGAGGAGAGTGAAAAAGTTGGCTTAAAGCTCAACATTCAGAAAACGAAGATCATGGCATCTGGTCCAATCACTCCATGGGAAATAGATGGGGAAACAGTGGAAACAGTGTCAGACTTTATTTTTCTGTGCTCCAAAATCACTGCAGATGGTGACTGCAGCCATGAAATTAAAAGAGGCTTACTCCTTGGAAGGAAAATTATGGCCAACCTCGATCAGATCAGATCTGATCAGTTGCTCAGTCCTGTCCAACTCTTTGCGACTCTATGAATCGCAGCTCGCCAGGCCTCCCTGTCCATCACCAACTCCTGGAGTTCACCCAGACTCATGTCCATTGAGTCAGTGATGCCAGCCAGCCATCTCATCCTCTGTCGTCCCCTTCTCCTCCTGCCCCCAATCCCTCCCAGCATCAGAGTCTTTTCCAATGAGTCAACTCTTCGCATGAGGTGGCCAAAGTACTGGAGTTTCAGCTTCAGCATCATTCCTTCCAAAGAAATCCCAGGGCTGATCTTCTTCAGAATGGACTGGTTGGATCTCCTTGCAGTCCAAGGGACTATCAAGAGTCTTCTCCAACACCACAGTTCAAAAGCATTAATTCTTCGGTGCTCAGCCTTCTTCACAGTCCAACTCTCACATCCATACATGAACACAGGAAAAACCATAGCCTTGACTAGACGAACCTTTGTTGGCAAAGTAATGTCTCTGCTTTTGAATATGCTATCTAGGTTGGTCGTATCTTTCCTTCCAAGGAGTAAGCGTCTTTTAATTTCATGACTGCAGTCACCATCTGCAGTGATTTTGGAGCCCATAAAAAAAAGTTTGACACTGTTTTCACTGTTTCCCCATCTATTTCCCATGAAGGGATGGGACCAGATGCCATGATCTTCGTTTTCTGAATGTTGAGCTTTAAGGCAACTTTTTCACTCTCCACTTTCACTTTCATCAAGAGGCTTTTGAGTTCCTCTTCACTTTCTGCCATAAGTGTGGTGTCATCTGCATATCTGAGGTTATTGATATTTCTCCCGGCAATCTTGATTCCAGCTTGTTTTTCTTGCAGTCCAGCATTTCTCATGATGTACTCTGCATATAAGTTAAATAAACAGGGTGACAATATACAGCCTTGACATACTTCTTTTCCTATTTGGAACCAGTCTGTTGTTCCATGTCCTTTTCTAATTGTTGCTTCCTAACCTGCATACAAATTTGTCAAGAGGCAGATCAGGTGGTCTGGTATTCCCTTTTCTTTCAGAATTTTCCATAGTTTATTGTGATCCACACAGTCAAAGGCTTTGGCATAGTCAATAAAGCAGAAATAGATGTGCTTCTGGAACTCTATTGCTTTTTCCATGATCCAGCAGATGTTGGCAATTTGATCTCTGGTTCCTCTGCCTTTTCTAAAACCAGCTTGAACATCAGGAAGTTCACGGTTCACATATTGCTGAAGCCTGGCTTGGAGAATTTTGAACATTACCAGCATGTGAGATGAGTGCAAATGTGCAGTAGTTTGAGCATTCTTTGGCATTGCCTTTCTTTGGGATTGGAATGAAAACTGACCTTTTCCAGTCCTGTGGCCACTGCTGAGTTTTCCAAATTTGCTGGCATATTGAGTGCAGCACTTTCACAGCATCATCTTTCAGGATTTGGAACAGCTCAACTGGAATTCTATCACCTCCACCAGCTTTGTTCATCATGATGCTTTCTAAGGCCCACTTGACTTCACATACCAACCTAGATAGCATATTCAAAAGCAGACACATTACTTTTCCAATAAAGTTTTATCTAGTCAAGGCTATGGTTTTTCCTGTGGTCATGTATGGATGTGAGAGTTGGACTATGAGGAAAGCTGAGCACCGAGGAATTGATGCTTTTGGACTGTGGTATTGGAGAAGACTCTTGAGAGTCCCTTGGACTGCAAGGAGATCCAACCTGTCCATTCTGAAGAAGATCAGCCCTGGGATTTCTTTGGAAGGAATGATGCTAAAGCTGAAACTCCAGTACTTTGGCTACCTCATGCCAAGGGTTGACTCATTGGAAAAGACTCTGATACTGGGAGGGATTGGGGGCAGGAGGAGAAGGGGACGACAGAGGATGAGATGGCTTGGTGGCATCACTGACTCAATGGACATGAGTCTCAGTGAACTCCGGGAGTTGGTGATGGACAGGGAGGCCTGGAGTGCTGCAATTCATGGGGTCTCAGAGAGTCGGACACGACTGAGCGACTGAACTGAACTGAACTGAAGAGACTTAACATGCACTCACAATCGAGTCTACTACAATATTTCATTAGAATATACTTGCCAAATTTCTAGCTATAGCATAGTAAATACAGTTTGTAGACTAAAAAAAGATGCACAACTTGAGAGTTATGAGTTAAGTTTTATTTGGGGCCAAATGAGGACCGCAGACTAGGAGAGAGAATCTCAGATAGCCTGAGAGACTGACTGCTCCAAAACGGCCGTGGGGGAAAGTCAGTGTATAAAGTTTGGTGAAGGAGGAGTCAATACCATGAAGCACTCATTTTACAAAGGTTTTTATTGTTGTTGTTGTTGTTGTTATTCATGAGGATCTGATGTCACCACAAAAGAATTTAGTGCTTCTCTAGGTATGAGGAGATGCAAGAATTGAGATCATGAGATCTGTTCCTAAAAACATCCAATTCTTTAAAGACCTGTCCCACCAGTTTTCCTGGAGCACAGTGTCTCACTCCACCCTGAACTCCCTCAGGGGTTGTTGAACATTAACAGCTATAGCAGCATAGAGTTCAATCTCCATAGCGGCAGATGGCAAATGCCTTTGTTGTTCAGTCGTTCACAATGCTCTTGGTAAGCACCAATTTGTAGTTGACAAGTTCATAATTGGGAACTCTAATGGTCCTATTTGAAAAAATACAAAGACCTGAGAATTAGTATTTGCTTTGGGTGTAAGAAAATCATGCAAGCTATCTCTATGTGACTGTATTAAATATGGAAGGAATGAGAAAATATACTTTCAAATTTTCCTGTAAGAAAAACCTCATTAAAAGAAGAAAAACAAGAGATGAGGGGGTGGAGTAGAGGAGTCTGGAGTTAGGGAAAGGTGGTAGAACCCAGCCTGGCAGGATCCCCTGGCCTGCAAGCAGCTCAGCTTGGCTTTCAGGTCACCTGAAGTGGGGATGGGGCCCCAAGTGGGATATAGAAACTCCATCCAGTATGACTGAGGCTTTTTGCAAGGACCCTCTGGGGAAGAAGGTCTGCATTAAATGCAATACTGAGACACCGTCGGCAACCTTAAGAAGCTGATGATAGCTCAAACTGGCACTGGACAGAACAATATCATATTGAAGAAATGGTACATGATTTTAAAGCACCACGTGTCTCTGGGGAACAATGAAATTCACAATGGGATGAATCTGGAGCTTTATTACCAATAGAACAGAATTCCTTCTCCCTATCCTTCCCTCTCCTCCCACCCTCATCCCCCACACTAATATGGATGCTTGTTTTTGGAAATTCATGTTAATGAACATTCAGAGGCTGAAAAAAAAAAAAAAAAGAAGAAGAAGAAGAAAAACAGGTATTGTTACTACTTCCCTGTAGCTTTCTTAACTTCATGGTGGCAGAGCGGTAAAGAATCTGCCTACCAGCGGAGGAGATGTAAGAGATGCAGGTTAGATTCCTGGGTCAGGAAGATTCCCTGGAGTAGGAAATGGCAATGCACTCCAGTATTCTTGCCTGGAAAATCCCATGGACTAAGCAGCCTGACTGGATGCAGTCCATGGGATCACGAAGAGTTACTTAAAAATGAGGAACTAACACTTTTAATTTTATAAAAGCTTTATCTTACAGTTAACATAAATTGCAAACAAACAAACAAAAAAAAAAAAACCTTTTATATTAAAGGTATAACAAAACCTATCTTTACAAACACAGACATGTAAATGTCAACTGAGGCTTAGAAGATTTTGATAAATACAAATTATATATTTTATGTTACTAATATTTCCAAAAATCAAGAAAGGAACTCTAAATCAACCATAAAATGTAATTATTCTTGAATTTCATGACTGCATTTTGTTTTATTTGAATACATACTTTTCAATTAAGTTTTAAAAAAATAATCATAGTGAATTTCAGTTCAGTTTAGTTCATTTACTGAGTCCTGCCCTACTCTTTGTGGCCCCAAGAATCATAGCATGCTAGGCCTCCCTGTCCATCACCAACTCCCAGAGTTTACTCAAACTCATGTACATTGAGTCGGTGATGCCATCCAACCATCTCATCCTCTGTCGTCCCCTTCTCCTCCTGCCCTCACTATTTCCAGCATGGTCTTTTCAAATGAGTCAGCTCTTCGCATCAGGTGGCCAAAGTTCTGGAGTTTCAGCTTCAATATCAGTCCTTTCAATGAACACCTAGGACTGATCTCCTTTAGGATGGACTGGTTGGATTTACTTTCAGTCCAAGGGACTATCAGGAGTTTTCTCCAACACCCACAGTTTAAAAGCATCAAATCTTGGGTGCTTAGCTTTCTTTATAGACCAACTCTCAAATCCATACATGACTACTGAAAAAAACCATAGCCTTGACAAGACAGAACTTTGTTGACAAAGTAAAATCTCTGCTTTTTAATATGCTTTCTAGGTAGGTCAGAACTTTCCTTTCAAGGAGTAAGCGTCTTTTAATTTTATAGATTCAGTCACCATCTGCAGTGATTTTGGAGCCCAGAAAAATAAAGTCAGCCACTGTTTCCACCGTTTCCCCATCTATTTGCCATGAAGTGATAGGACCATATGCCATGATCTTAGTTTTCTGAATGTTGAGCTTTAAGCCAACTTTTTCACTCTCCTCTTTCTTTTTTTTTTTTCTTCTTTTTTTTTTAATTTTATTTTATTTTTAAACTTTACATAATTGTATTAGTTTTGCCAAATATCAAAATGAATCACTCTCCTCTTTCATTTTCATCAAGAGGCTCTTTAGTTCTTCTTCACTTTCTGCCATAAGGGTGGTGTCATCTGCATATCTGAGGTTATTGATATTTCTCCCAGCAATCTTGATTCCAGCTTGTGCTTCATCCAGTCCAGCATTTCTCATGATTTACTCTGCAAATAATTTAAATAAGCAGGGTGACGATATACAGCCTTGACGTATTCCTTTTCTTATTTGCAACCAGTCTGTTGTTCCATGTCCAGTTCTAACTGTTGCTTCCTGACCTGCATACAGGTCTCTCAAGAGGCAGATCAGGTGGTCTGGTATTCCCATCTCTTGAAGAATTTTCTACAGTTTATTGTGATCCACACAGTCAAAGGCTTTGGCATAGTCAATAAAGCAGAAATAGATGTGTTTCTGGAACTCTCTTGCTTTTTCGATGATCCAGCGGATGTTGGCAATTTGATCTCTGGTTCCTCTGCCTTTTCTAAAACCAGCTTGAACATCTGGAAGTTCACGGTTCATGTATTGCTGAAGCCGGGCTTGGAAAATTTTGAGCATTATTTTGCTAGGATGTGAGATGAGTGCAAATGTGCAGTAGTTTGAGCATTCTTTGGCATTGCCTTTCTTAGGGATTGGAATGAAAACTGACCTTTTCCAGTCCTGTGGCCATGGCTGAATTTTTCAAATTTGCTGACATATTGAGTGCAGCACTTTCACAGATTCATCTTTTAGGATTTGAAATAGCTCAAGTGGAATTCCATCACTCCCACTAGCTTGTTCCTAGTGATGCTTCCTAAGGCCCACTTGATTTCACATTCCAGGATGTCTGGCTCTAGGTCAGTGATCACACTGTCATGATTAACTGGGTTGTGAAGATCTTTATTGTATAGTTCTTCTGTGTATTGTTGCCATCTCTTCTTAATATCTTCTGCTTCTGTTAGGTCCATACAATTTCTATCCTTTATTGAGCCCATCTTTGCATGAAATGTTCCCTTGGTATCTCTAATTTTCTTGAAGCGTTCTCTAGTCTTTCCCATTGTATTGTTTTCCTCTATTTCTTTGCATTGGTTGCTGAGAAATTCTTACCTCTCCTTGCTATTCTTTGGAACTCAAATGGGCATTCAAATGGGTATATCTTTTCTTTTCTCCTTTGCTTTTTGCTTCTCTTCTTTTCACAGATATTTGTAACACCTCCTCAGACAGCTATTTTGCTTTTTTGCATTTCTTTTTCTTGGGTATGGTCTTGATAACTGTCTCCTGTACAAAGTCACGAACCTCTGTCCATAGTTCATCAGGCACTCTAGCAGATCTAGTCCCTTAAATCTATTTCTCACTTCCATTGTATAATCATACAGGATTTGATCTAGGTCATACCTGAATGGTCTAGTGGTTTTCCCCACTTTCTTCAATTTCAGCCTGAATTTGGCAATAAGGAGTTCATGATCTGAGCCACAGTCAGCTCTCAGTCTTGTTTTTGCTGACTATATAGAGCTTCTCCATCTTTGTTTATAAAGAATACAATCAATCTGATTTCAGTGTTGGCCATCTGGTGATGTCCATGTGTAGAGTCTTCTCTCTTGTGTAGTCATTTTACTGAACACAATTTATGTAGTGTGGATTAACAGCCTATTATCAGCAACTCTAGGGGCTCAAATGGAAAATAATCTGCTTGTAGTGCAGGAGATCTGGATTTGATCCCTGGGTTAGGAATATCCCTTGGAAAAGAGAATGGCAACCCACTCCAGTATTCTAGCCTGGAGATTCCCATGGAGAGAGGAGCCTGGTGGGCTACAGTTCATGGGGTTGAAAAGAATTGGATGAAACTGAGTGAATATTGCCTGCAGCACTTGAAACAGGAAACCACAGAAATTAAAGTGTGACTATTATTGGAATATATCCTGTAAAAAAGCATATTTGCATGGCTATTAAAGATGTTCATGAGATATTGAACAATTGTAAATATCTTAAAAAGGTATGAATAGCACATCTTTCAACAACTAACATATTTTTTAAATGATGCAAAAGGCCAATATGCAATACCATAAAATGCACCCCTGAATAGGCTCAATGATATTTTAGGTTCATTAACATTTGAACCAATTACTCCCACTTTTATTCCATTAGCTTTTGATTCTAGACCTGAGGCCTGTAGATGATATTCATTAATCTAATAGCATAAAATAAATTTTTTCCCTCTAGATCCTTCCTACTCCTTCCCACTCCTCTCAACTCCTTTCCCCAAAGGGAGTATCCTTTCCATTAAAGCTAAGTGATTCCTAACTTCCTCTGACTGTGGCTATATTTCAGTAAGTGACTGACAGTAATAGCAAAATTATGTGAAGGAAATAGGCTATCTCAGTAACCTCCTAGTTATCTAATCTATAGTACTCAGTTTCTACCACTTATCTATTCAAACAAAAGAAACAAATCAATCCATAATATAATTGCCTTTCTCTATCATCTATTTTGTTAGCCTTTACACAATGGTAAGCATTCACCCAAAGATTATATACTATAATGGAGTGGGGTGAAGCACTATTATTTATCATATTTCACAGGGTAACCAGTGATCCTCATTCATAAATCTATCCCATAACTATTTACAGAAATAGCATGTGATTAGTGCAGAGGAAATTTCACTTCTAATTAATCTTCATATGTGAAGACTGGTGTTCTCATGAGGACAATGAAGTTTGTTACTTAAGTTTGGGCAGAACATGGTAAATACGAATTTTTTTCTAGTCATTCTTCAAAAATTATATTTTGTGCTGTATAGGTTTAGGTGAGAAAAATATTTTCTTAACATTTTGGAGACAGTATTTTTATCTCATTTTTGTATAGTCTCTTTATAAAAGATATTTTTAAAAACAATAAACAGTATTTCCTTTTGATAGCTTATTTTGGACTATTAATTTTAATAATAGCAATACTTCTTGTAGTTCTGACTAAATAAAATCATTTAAAATTTTATTGTTACAGAAAGTCAGCTGATTGGTTTGATTACTGTATATATGGCTAGTTACTATACTTGTCATTGGAGATACAAAGATAAATATAATGTAACACTTGCATATGAGGAGCTTAGTATTGATAGTTCAGCATCATTTTGTGTGTGTGTGTGTGTTAGTTGCTCAGTCATGTCTGACTTTTTGCAACCCCACTAGGCTCCTCTGTCTTTGGGATTCTCCAGGCAAGACTACTGGAGTGGGTTTCCATTCCCTTTTCCAGGGAATCTTCCTGACCCAGGGATTGAACCTGGGTCCCCTGCATTGCAGACAGGTTCTTTACCATCTGAGCCACCAGGGGAGCACCCAGCATCATCTGTGTCCCACACAAATCCACTGACAGTCTAAGTAATGTTGCTTTTTTATTAGCTCATATAGATCCTGTGTCTTTTCATCAGAGCACTTATCTCAGCCGACAATTATAAATTTGTTAACATGATTATCTAATTACTATCAGTTTTGATCCATACATTACATGAGTACAAGACTTCACTTTTGTTACCTATTGTTCCCAGAACTGCATAGAATAATGGCTATTTTAAAATACTCATGAAATATTTGTTGAATGAATTGATGATACAGAATAATATATATGGGGGTCCAAGTGTCCAATCAACTTCACCTCTAGTTAGTAGGTATCATAAGTGTTATGATGAGAAAGAGAGCTACAAAAATTTAGTGTAGATTATTTCTTTGTTGCTGTTATTGTTAAAATCTGAAAAGCAAAATAAGAATAAAATGAAGTTTGCAATTAACTTAAATATCCAATGTATTATGATGATTAGCATTAAAAACATTAGAAACTATAACTTTAAACTCGTGCTTTCTTTAGAAGAAGCTTATTCCATTTTTTTCAGAAATGACTTAAAAGAAACCCATTTTCTTGACTTTTATAATATTGATTATTCCAGTTACGGTTAACAGACAATGAGATGTGTGTGTTTCTGTGTATGTGTTCAGTCGCTCAGTCATGTCTGACTTTTTAGAACCCCATGGACTGTAGCCCTCCAGGTTTCTCTGTGCGTGAAAGTTTCCAAATTGGAGTAGGTTGCCATTTCTACCTCAGGGGATCGTCCCTACCCAGGGATCAAACTCACCTCTCCTGCATCTCCTGCAATGGGAGTCAGATTCTTTATCACTATGCCACCTGGAACAATGATATATACCATATGAATCCATTCTCCCAATAACTGAAAATCACTTCATTAAAACAAACAGCAAAAGTGATAATGGCTTATTTCTAAATATATATTGATTATTAAAAATCAAAATTTTTATAGACATTCTGGGGAGGTATGGTGAATAAGTATTATCACTGTTGTGAACACTTACAAAGCATTTTTATCTTCTAATCTATATGGCTTTAGCTGGTCATGTCTTCCAAATATCCTTTTCAAGATAGATATCTTAGATAATTGAAGCATGAAAGATAGAAAAATAGATTATAGCTAGATAGATAAAGATAGTCATTTTTAGGTATACTCATAACTATATTCATGTCATTAGGTAAGAGATTGTAACAGTTTCTTTTTGGAGGCAGCTGGAAAACTTAACTGTTTTGTAGTCATGCTCATGACTATTTTTGATACATCATTTTTCAAAAGCAATTATGCTATGCTTGATTCATATATAAAACTGAGGAATTAAATTGGAAATAAATTTAAAATATGCATAATATTAATGTATGAAATAAAATACCATTTTCAGATCAATCAATAAATGAAACAAGTAAAATATAAGCAAACTAGATGCATAGGCAATTCACAAAAGAAGAGCAATGAAACTAAAACTAAAGCAATAAAAATGTTTGATTTTAATACTAGTAAAGCAAAGAGATAAATTTTGTCTCCAGATTGTCAAAGATTAGAAAGAAGTATATTATTTAGTGTTTTTTTTGTTTGTTTGTTTTTAATTTTATTTTTAAACTTTACATAATTGTATTAGTTTTGCCAAATATCAAAATGGATCTGCCACAGGTATACATGTGTTCCCCACCCTGAACCCTCCTCCCTCTTCCCTCCCCATACCATCCCTCTGGGTCGTCCCAGTGCACTAGCCCCAAGCATCCAGTATCGTGCATCGAACCTGGATGGGCAACTCGTTTCATACATGATATTTTACATGTTTCAATGCCATTCTTCCAAATCTTCCTACTCTCTCCCTCTCCCACAGAGTCCATAAGACTGTTCTATTATTTAGTGTTATTTATAGTGCTTTGTCACATGGAAGTATCTGAACACTCTAGAATTTTATATAAAAAATAAAAACCATAGATTTTTCAGTTGTGCAATTCTATTTCTTGGGTGAAATCAATATATACTGTCAACATATAATGCACTAACCTCTGAGCAATGTATAAGAAGAAATACTTAGAATCAACATCAGTGTTATTAATTATATGGCATACTTTATAGCCACATTAGAGTAAAATAATCTAATGCTACTAATTATATGAAGCTTTTAAGATCCATATAATTTAATGCTAACAAGTACCACAAATAATATTAGATAATATTAAATGGAGACATGACAACAATGTAATATAGGAGTATATTCAGTGCTTTTCAGAAGTTCTGAATAAAATATTCCTACATAGGCATGTGAACATTATTCATCTGGTAACTTGAACTGAGGTTATGACAGCTGGTTGAATTATAAATCATTTATACTTTTCTTATAGTTTTCTTTATTTTCTAAATATTTTATAATGAACATGTATCACTTTCACAATAAGGAAAATATAGTATTTTAAAATAAACAATGAACTGCAGCCTGAGAAGCAGATCTGTAGCCTTATTTCATTAATATATTTTCATGGTTCATGTTTAAGGTAGCTATTTGATGTCTTACAGAGTTAGTTGATACAGAACAAATTTAGTAAGTTTTAATAGGAGAAATGGCTCATGTAGAAGCAGAGTACCAAAAGGAGAATAAATGTCACCTACTTTCTATTTTGCCTACAGCTTGAACTATCATTATCTCAGTCTATTATTGCTCTTGAATTAATTTTTCCAAGTTGAACTCAAAATTAACAAGGATTTAATTAAGAAATATTCTTTTACTTTTAGTTTAAGTGCATTTAAATCTCTCCAAATCATTATTTTTAGTCTGCTTAACAAATATTATGTACTTAGGTAGATGTATCCTGATTTCCTTGAGGTATGTGCTGTGCTTAGTTGTTCAGTGGTGTCCCACTCTGAGACCCCATAGACCATAGACCTCCAGGCTCCTCTGATCACGGGGATTCTCCAGGCAAGAACACTGGAGTGGGTTGCCATTCCCTTCTCCAGGGGAATCTTCCCAATCCAAGAATTGAACCCAGGTTTCCCTCATTGCAGGCAGATTCTTTACCATCTGAGCCACAAGCGAAGCCCTCGTTGAGCTATAACATATTCTAAATATTTTAAGGGGTCAATTCTTAAGAAAAGTTTCAAAGGATAGGAAATAAGTTCACTATTATTTTATAAGCTAGAAACAAATAATTTTATACTTTCAGAAGGCCTAGAAGAGAACATGTTTGAAAGAAACACGTTTGAAAGAACTTGGAAAGTAACTTGCGTTTTACTCAGAGGGTAAATCAGATTTTCTTGTGGCAGTGAAATTGACAACAAGGACACAGTCAACAAGGCACTATGGCTAGATAACATCTTAAAAGGGGAAAATTGCAGGAGGTGATTGACATGTGTAAACTAAATTTATGAAAAAGTATGAGAATGGTATAACTATGGCATAAGTTTAGACACTATAACATGAGTAAAAAAAAGGAGGATATCTTACAGAGTTAGAAATTATATTCAATGTTTTTTCAGTACTATGAAATACCACCCCACCATATGTCAGCTCAGTTCCTCAGTTGTGTCTGACCCTTTGCAACCCCCTGGACTGCAGCATGCAAGGCTTCCCTGTACTTCACCAACTCCCAGAGCTTGCTCAAACTCACGTCCATCGAGTCAGTGAAGCCATCCAGCCATTTCATCCTCTGTCGTCTCCATCTCCTCCTGCCTTCAATCTTTCCCAGCATCAGCGTATTTTTCCCATGAGTCAGTTCTTTGCATCACATGGCCAAAGTATAGGAGCTTCAGCTTCCGCATCAGTCCTTCCAATGAATATTCAGCACTGATTTTCTTTAGGATGGACTGGTTGGATCTCCTTGCAGTCCAAGGGACTTTCCAGAGTCTTTTCTCAACACCACAGTTAAAAAGCATCAATTCTTCAGTACTCAGCTTTCTTTATGGTCCAAGTCTCACATCCATACATGACAATGGAAAAACCATAGCTTTGACTAGATGGACCTTTGTTGGCAAAATAATGTCTCTGGTTTTTAATATGCTCCCTAGATTTGTCATAGCTTTTCTTCCAAGGAACAAGAGTCTTTTAATTTCATGGCTGCATGTCACCATCTGCAGTTACCATCTGCAGTGATTTGGAGCCCAAGAACCCAAGATCCCACTGTTTCCACTGTTTCCCCATCTCTTTGCCATGAAGTGATGGGACCGGATGCCATGATCTTCATTTTTTGAATGTTGAGTTTCAAGCCAGCTTTTTCACTCTCCTCTTTCATTTTCATCAAGAGGCTCTTCGGTTCCTCTTTACTTTCTGCTGTAAGGATGGTGTCATCTACATATCTGAGGTTATTGATATTTCTCCTGGAAATCTTGATATATATTTTATAAAAGAATGAATAGCACTCATTTTCTTTAAAAGCTGTTGTTTCCAGTTGGGCTGCTTTGTATGCCAGGAAATCTTTCATGTGTCAGTATAGGAGCTCAATAAATGATGGCTGCCTCTGACCTTTTCCCCAGTAGACCTCCTCACCTCCACTACTCTCCTCTCCCTCTCACACTCACAGATACATTCCACACTTGTTTACATACAAATTCATCTTATATTGTTGTGCTTTTAAATGATGTGCTCTTTCATACTTAGATATATGCCATATTATCATTGTAATTATTATAATAATCAATAATATACTATACATTTTATTTTTTACTCAACTAATAAAAGTTATATGGGACATGAATCTTGTTTGTTTTAGAGAACATAGTACAAACTCATTAAATAATTATGGAAAATAGCGTAAAACTCTATAAACATATCACAAAAAAGGAGGTCATATTACAGTTAATGGAGAGTTCACAGGAGTGGTTTTTACTTCATTTAACAAAATGGACATTGTGCAGTTTAAGATATATGTAACAACAAAAACGTATAACATAATTTTTATAAATATTTATTCCAAGATTAATTTATGTATGCTTAACTGAAGCAAGAATGTCTTACTATCTTGAATAAATTCAAAATAGATTTGTCTTCTGCTTTCCCATTCAGTTGCATATGTTACTAACGCTGTTAATAGTATGCCTTTCATAGCATGCCGTTAATGGCCAGTAAGATGGGAACTTAAAAAGCTGAGAAACGAAAAGAGAAAAGAAAAGACAAAATGGCACATTTGTCAGCCTGCTGGGAAATCAACAAGAAGAAATCTGAGGTGTAAAATTCACACTTCAGAAGATACAGACCTCCTTGAGGACTACCAATCATGAAAATAAAAATGCATTTGTTTCTGATAGGAGAAATGAAAGTCATGACCAACTAAATGCTGAATGGAAAAATGATACATTTTAAAACTTTGCAAAAATTTCATGGGCAAGTTCTTAGATGCAAAATAAAGGTATTGGGTGAAAAGAAAAATTATTTTTTAATTTACCCTCATGAGAGAGATAGGAAAATGTAGGGACAAATAGTAGGCTAGGCAATAAAATTTTCCCAATTGAAAAGGACAGTATAAAACTCAAATTTTTACTTTTCTTGAAACAATATTAATGTAATTCATGCTCTACCATGAAAAGAAACTGAAAAGGGAAATTTTCTGTAATCTAGAATAAATACTGATAAATCAATATAATGTTCTTAATATCCCCAAGATTTTCTTCACTTAACCAAGAGAAAAAAAAAAAAAAAAACTTGAGAAATTATTTTCCATATGGATGGTAATAAAGACAGTTAATTAGGAAGATTGAGCACTGTTCATCATTTGTCAAGCCTGTACCTAACAGATAAAAGGAAACTATATTTCAAATTTTTAATACACTAAATCTTATCTATTCATTGGAACATTATATTTTATTTATAAGAGATATGTTCAGAAACAACGTTTTAAGAAATATTAAAACAGGAAGGGTTATAAAGTATCTTTATTCTTTGTTTCTATGTGTATAGTTGACTATCTTATGCATGTGTCAGTCACCTCCTGTAGTTCCTAAGATCAAGTACAATTAAATATATGTGAATAAAAATAATAACAAACATTTTTTCTTTCATCATATTTTCATTGGTAAAAGAAAACTGAACTTGCAAAACTTAGAGAAAGAACTTATGGTTGCCAGGGGGCAGGAAATGGAGGAAAGAGATAGGGAGTTTGGGATCAACATGTTGTTGTTGAATCTCTAAGTAGTGTCTGACATTTTGTGACCCCATGGATTGCAGCAATCTAGGCTTCCCTGCCCTTCACTATCTCCTGGAGCTTGCTCAAACTCATGTCCACTGAGTTGCTCATGCTATCTGACCATCTCATCCTCAGTCACCCCCTTCTCCTTTTGCCATCAATCTTTCCCAGCATTGGGGTCTTTTTCAGTGAATCAGCTCTTTGCATCAGGTGGCCTAAGTATTTGAGTTTCAATTTCAGCAATAAAACTTCCGATGAATATTAAGGGTTGATTTTCTCTAGGATTGACTGATCTCCTTGGAGTCCAAGGGACTGAGAGTCTTCTCTAACACAATTCGAAAGCATCAATTCTTTGGTATTCAGCCTTCTTTATATACATATGTACACATTGTATATTGACATGTAGATGGACACACTGCTATATTTAGAGTGATAACCAACAAGGTCCTGCTGTATAGAACAGGGAACTTTGATCAATGTAATATGCAGCCTGATGGGAGGGGAATATGGGGAGAGAATGGATATGTGTATATATATGGCTGACTCTCTTTGCTATCCACCTGAAACTATCACAACATTGTTAACTGGCTATACTCCAATATAAAATAAAAAGTTTAAAAAAAAAGAGTGAAAAGAAAAATATGTAAGAACACGGGCAGTTTAGATTCATATTCATTGTTGTTAATAAAGAAAATATCATATTTACAACAATAGAAAAGGCAAATAAGGCTTATGTAATCAAGGAGTTCTTTAGAGAGACTTCCTTCACATTACAATGGCTATGATTCCATGCTCCCAATGGAGGGGGGCCTGGGTTGGCTCTCTGGTCAGGGAATTAGATCCTATGTGTCGCAACGAAAGATCCTGCATGCTACAACTAAAACATGGCTCAGTCAAATAAATAAATATTTTTTAAAAAGAAGTTCTTTAGAAAAAATGCACTTCAATTTACACATTCAAAATCAGTGAGATAAAATCAATATACAAAATATTGGTATTTGGCAAGATAAACATTGTGTATATTTCTCATGAATGTGTTAAAAATTCTTGCTTTAGTGAGACTTCTTTATAATTATTAAAAACCATAAATTATACAATTTTGAATAGATTTGTATAATGCATTACTATAATAAATATTTTTCTCCACTTTTTCCATGGCTGTGAAGATGAAGTAATACATGTAAAAGAATTTTTATATTTATGTTTTATATTTTGCTCTTTATGATTTACGTAAACCCTATATAATATTAAGGTCTTCCCTGTAACTCAAACAGTAAAGAATCTGCCTGAATGTAAGGATTCGAATAAAATGGAATGGGTGCATTCTATTGACTCATCCAGAAAAAATTCTGAAATTCAAGTTTTCTGCTCTTTAGCTTAAAAGTGTTAGTTACTCAGTTGTGTCCAACTGTTTGCAACTCCATGAGCTTTAGCCTTCCAGGCTCCTCTAACCATGGAAAGCTCCAGGAAAAAATACTGAAGCGGGCTGCCATTCCCTTTTCCAGGGGATCTTCCAAACCCAGGGACTGAATCCAGGTCTCCTGCATTGCAGATGAATTCTTTACCATCTGAGCTACCAAGAAAGCCTGTTTTTTTACCTTACAGAGTTCAGTTTCCTTAAAAATTAGCAAAATCTGGTTAAAAAAAAAAAAAGGAAAGAAAAACATTCCCACAAGGAAATGAGCTTGAAGATTTTGTATTTACGTATTTTATACTTTCTTTCTCAAGTCAAGCTGGAAGTTAGCTAACCTAGTGGTATTCACCACTAGACTTTTCTGAAAAATATTAATAACACATTTATTTTCAGCTCTAATTGTTTAAGTTTTTCTTAAAATTCCCAAAGCAGATATTCTATTTGTTGAGAAAAATATTCTTCAGAAACTATTTAAATCAATGTCCTATCAAGTCCTTCTAACAAATTTTGTAACTCTGGGTATAGTTGAAAATAACTCATCAACTGAGTTTATAAAAAGGGTGGGATACAGTGCTATAACTTCTATTCCTATCTCTTGCTCCCTTTTAAGATAGCTAATAGTTTAAGTTGGATTAGTAATAACAGGGCTTAGTCGGCAGTGGCAAAATGAAATTTGTTAGGCAAAATGATTGTCATTCATAATCGTCATGAAGTAGAAAAATATGCTGTTAATTTTCATGTGAGGCAGAGTGACACAAACAGAAATTTCCTTAAAGTTTTTTTTTTTTTTTTTTTTTAATTAATGGGTTGCCATGTTATTCATGATTAACACTAACAATTCTTTTCGTAGAAGCTACCACTCAAAAGCTAAAATTTAGGAAATAATCATCTTTGAATAGATGAACTGTTGCTGCTGCTGCTAAGTCACTTCAGTCGTGTCCAACTCTGTGTGGCCCCATAGAAGGCAGCCCACCAGGCTCCCCTGTCCCTGGGATTCTCCAGGCAAGAATACTGGAGTGGGTTGCCATTTCCTTCTCCAATGCAAGAAAGTGAAAGTGAAGTCACTCAGACGTGTCTGACTCTTAGCGACCCCACGGACTGCAGCCCACCAGGCTTCTCCGTCCATGGGATTTTCCAGGCAAGAGTACTGAAGAGGGTTGCCATTGCCTTCTCTGGAATAGATGAACAATTACTTCCAAATGTTAGGTAGGCCTAATTTACGACATTCTATCTTGATTTTCTCTCTTTTATATTTCACGTGAATTTCTCTTAGTTTACATGGTTTGGATATTTATGAATATGTTTCTCCTATAATATAAAAATGAAGCAACAGCATATGATTCATAATTTAATAAACCCAACTAACCCACTTAGCGATGATTAAAGCACAGTTAGCAGCAGCATTCTGTAGCGGTATGCTTCTATAACCAATCTCATCTGTGTAGAACTGTCGGATTACTTTTAAACATATGTTAATGAAGCACTGTAAAAATTATCATGTACTGGTTTAAATAGAACAATAAAATATGCATCACTTTATGTAAATCACCAAGCTATTTTTTTCTTGTTGGTTTCTATGTAGCATTTTGAGTAACAAAGTCAGCTAAAATTCAAATTAAAGACTATATTATTTATAGAAGAGAAAAATAAAAACTGGATCTAATTGTCCTAGTGTGTCAATGCTAAACCCATAAGATAAGAATTTACTTTGGAGAAGTTTGTTTTGCTTCTGAAAGCCAGGGATTTGCAAATTAAGACCAAATCTATTTTCTAAGGCTGTTTTCTTTTCTTAGTTATAATTTAGGATAAATAATTATACTTTATTTTCCTTTTTAGCAAATGAATCACTTTGCTACCATTTCACCAGCCAACCTTTCAACAAACTGCTTAAAGATTGTCCACATTTGTCAGCCCACCATCGTCACCATTATTAACCCTGTCTGATTTTATGCCAAGCTGTCACTTTTCTTCAGCTTGTATAAGTACAGTTTGAACCAGCAACATCTCTTCTCTCATTGCAAATACCTATGTAACAAGTGGGAGGATCCAATCTGTCATGTTTTGTCAAGTTGTATAAAATGTGTATTTAGAAGGGACTTGTGAGAATTTATCACTATCGCCAGCAAAACAGTTCAAATTCAAATGCGGGCAATTTATCACTCTCAAAAGCAATTTGATCATTTCTCTCTTCCATCACCCACTCTGCCTCGTCCCTCTCTCTTTTCTTTCTTTCAGTTTTCTTTTTCTTTTTCTTTTATTCAAGTCTTATTTTCTCTTTCTTTTTTTAAGTACAGATTTATCTTGATAAAAATATTATAGATGTTACTAGTTTTCCATGTGTGGTAGAGATATAAGCCTTCTTTATAGATAAGTTTTTACTTTTTTAAATGAGCCATTTTAAATAAAAAATATTAACTAAATGACTGTCACGGACATTATGTGGAGCTGAGACTCAGAAAAGGACATTATTTCCTCTTTCTTCCTGTTTATTTCTCCTCCAACTAGTTACATGACAACATAGTTACATTACAGTGAAAAAAACTGCACTTCATTGGTAAGAAATTATAAATATTTTCATCTAAAGTTCAGTTCAGTCGCTCAGTCGTGTCTGACTCTTCACGACCCCATGAACAGCAGCAAGCTAGGCCTCCCTGACCATCACCAACTCCTGGAGTTCACCCAGACTTATGTCCATTGAGTCTGTGATGCCATACAACCATCTCATCCTCTGTCATCCCCTTCTCCTCCTGCCTTCAATTGTTCCCAACATCAGGGTCTTTTCAAATGAGTCAGCTCTTCTCATCAGGTGGCCAACATCTACAGTAGTTAAATGTAAAATATGCTTGCATGCAAATAAAGTAAGTTTTTAAAATTCATGTATATATATATATCTCCTATCGATGTTGATTTATTATTGTGACACTTCCTTCATTTAATTTATGCATTAATGTTTTCGATAAATATCAGTACTGGGAGTTGATCTACTGCTTGCCAGTGCCTGTGCTAGATTCTGGGATATGAGAATGAAAGATTCTCTGCTACAGTGCACCTCCAAATTTACTGGAGATTCTTAAAAATAGATGAATTATGTAATTAAGGAATTTAGTGCTGTCATAGAAATATGCAAGTATTATTCTGAGGGAATAGAAGAAGGGCATCTGTCACAGATTGAAGAGTCAAAAGATCTACCAGTGAATAGTCACTTGAGGATATTAAGTACTTTTATTCATTGTCATATCATTAGTGCTGTGTGATTATTTGCATACACCCTATTATTATAATCCTGCAGTAAATTTACTTCTGTGTGGACATTTGAAAGGATAGCAAAAATTATCCTAGTGGAATAAAAGTTGGGAGAGACATTATTGGCAGTGGGAAGGACTGTGCAAAGCATGGACTTCCAAGAGTATTAGGGAATTTGATTGAAGATTAGACAAAAGGGAAGGAATGAAAGAGATGAAGTTAGATAGGATTGAAATCATGAGGGGCCTACTGTAAGGAGTTTGGATTTTATTAAAAACACTATCTGCACCATTGAAGGACTTCAAATTGCTGACTAATTTTCTTAAGACTCAGATTTATTTCCCTCAGGCCTTGAGTACATAATGATTTGCATGGCTGCTGTAATGATATTCTGGGCACTCTATAAATTCAAGTTCATAGATGTCAATGAGTAATATCCCTGTTAATGATGGCACTATCAAAAGCATGTGTATCTGATTTACAGCAACATTCAAAAGACTTATTGTTGAATAATGAGACACTATTTAAAGTGGAATAGAAGTGGAGAGAAAAGTTAATGTAAGTCACTGAAGGATTTAGAGATCAAAGAGGAAGTATATTGAAGTCTCTTTGCACTAACTAGTGTCTAAGTCTTTGATGATAGGTATTAAAAGACTTTTGTTATGGATGAGTACAAGACTATTTTTTCTTTCTAAAAAGCATGTACAATATAATAAAATAAAACAGGAAAGTTAAAATTTTCACGAGACCAATTCATTATATGCAAATCTGTATCAATCTCACAAACTTGTCAAACAGATTAAAATATGTAAATTTATACATATTTTTATATATTGAGGGAGAAGGCAATGGCACCCCACTCCAGTACTGTTGCCCGGAAAATCCCATGGATGGAGGAGCCTGGTAGGCTGCAGTCCATGGGATCGCTAAGAGTCGGACACAACTGAGTGACTTCACTTTCACTTTCCACTTTCCTGCATTGGAGAAGGAAATGGCAACCTACTCCAGTGTTCTTGCCTGGAGAATCCCATGGATGGAGAAGCCTGGTAGGCTACAATCCATGGGGTTGCATAGAGTCGGACACGACTGAAGCGACTTGGCAGCAGCATATATATTGAGGGACAGAGAATAAATGTGATAAGTATCTTGTCTGTGCTACTTGGTTTCAATTTGGGGAAAAAGAAATAAGATATTATTTATTGTCATTATTTCATTATGTCTTATAAGATAAAAATAACATAATACAGTATAATTCTCAAGCTTAAACTAAATATTAATCACATTTTATTCAGAACCATCAGCTCTCAGAAAATGTACAAGCATATCTTATTTATGTACTGATGTTTATTGTACCTATCAACACCATTCAAGATATCTGCTTATAGGTTTCAGATAAAATATGAGTTATGTATCAATCTCTAAATATAAGACAACCAATTTTAATTATATGCACTGATATTCTTGATTAAGTAAATTATAATACTCAATACACTCTATAGTTTAAACATCAAAATCGCACTGTTTAAGAATGCTGCTCAGTGAAAGGATTTTGAATGTGCATTAATGCTAAATTGTAAAAGAAATTTATGAAAACATGCAAGAACCATTAAAAATAATTTAATTTAAAGTAATACAATGCTTAGAATGTTCTCCAACAAACCAGTAAACAAAGATACATAGAGAAACAAAGCAAACCTGTGTCTTAATAGATTATCACTTGAGGAAGCAATGTCAAGACATAGAAAGTACTAACTCAATTGTTTTAGAATTCTTGAAATGAAACTAATTAATCCACTAGAAGAAACATGTTGAATGAGAAAGAAAGGAGAGAAAGAAATTTTCAATAAATAAATGTTTCTGGTTAATGTTTCCTTTCACTTAGACAACTAAATCAAGAATGTTTTTATTTTCCTTGTTTCCTTCACTACTTCACCATACAATTATCAAAATGATTAATCTAAAGCTCAAGTATGATCTTGTCACTCCCTTTTTAAAAACATTTTTCTTTTCTTATGTAAGAAGTAAAGTCAAGATTCTTTTTGTGACATGAGACACTTTCCATAATCCAGTTTATGCTCAGTAGTCCACCCTCAACTTCTTCCATAGGCCACCTGGGTGTTTACATTCCAGCGACTTCGAATCCTGTATATTTCTCTGCATCTGAAGATATGTCTAGCCTTTGAGACTGTTCATTCAATTCACTTAGCTTGGATCTTTCTGTGTTCATTCCACTCATCCTTTGAGACTTGCTTTAAACATCATTTTATGGGTTGTGATGTGAAATTTTAATGGCACTATTTTTTTTCTCTCTCGTCTCATTTCCTTTCTTCATCTGTCTCTTTCTTCAGATCCTCCTTCTCCTCCTTGTTATCCTTTCATATAATAGAGTCTTCTACATATTAGGTGCTCAGTAAATGTTTGTGGAAGGAATTGACTTGGTAAACTAAGAAAAAATAATGTATATCATGGTGTATAGATTATTAACAACATAATACTATTTCCCTTTTATATAAATAGATAAAAAACACATCTGTAACATGAAAGAAAAGAAAGTGAAAATGAAGTTGGTCAGTCGTGTCCTACTCTTTGCGACCCCTTGGACTGTAGCCTGCCAGGCTCCTCCATCCATGGAATTTTCCAGTCAAGAGTACTGGAGTGGGTTGCCATTTCCTTCTCCAGGGGATCTTCCCAACCCAGGAATCGAACCCGGGTCTCCTGCATTGCAGATAGACTTTTTATCGCCTGAGCTACATCTGTAACATATAGATACCTTTTCTTCACCCCAGCCTTTACTGGGCTCCTTCCAATTCTCTTTATTCAACTTTGGTGCTTTGATCAGTTTGTCATTAATTAATGTATAATCTCATGCATCTCTTTTTATAATTCATTTACTTATTTTTGGATGTGCTGGGTCTTTGTTACTGTGTGACCTTCTCTCTAGTTGTGACTATTCTCTAGTTGTGGTGCACAGGCTCTAGGGCACGTCGGGTTCAGTAGTGGTAACTCCTGGGTTATAGAGCACAGGTTCAATGGCTGTGGCTTGTAGGCTTAGCTCTCTGCAGCATGTGGAATACTCTTGAATCAGGGATTGAACCATGATCTCTTTACCACTGAGTCACCAGGGAAGCCCTCAGATACCTCTTTTGAAGTTCTAAAGTCCTGATATAGAACACATGCAGTAAATATTCATTCATTAATTAAGCATGTTACTGTCATAGTTTTACCTTTGAGCATAATTCTTGAGTCAATCATTTCTTCTGGAATTTCAATGTGTCTACTTTTGTACAGGTACCAATTATCTCTTGATTACTAAAATAACTTCCCTTTTCTTACACCTATGGTAGGTATTATGGACAGAATGACTTTTGTTAAACACCATTTCCATCAGGGTAATTTCACTGTTGAAAATTTTCAGTCAAGTCAATGCCATATATCTTGAAATCAATATTTAAAACTTCCAATACAAGAGAATTAGAGCACAAAATATTTGTTTACTTCTATTCTAAGCTTTTTTATATACAAAAATAAATTAATATATGGTATCCTTGAGGAGCCTGTAACCTTGTTGGAGATTTAGACCCATAAACATGTAAGTTCAGTATAACATGATAAACACAAAGCAAAATGGCCATCACAAATCACAACATAGAACACAGAATATGAAAAAAAAAAAAAAGAACACAGCATATGAAAAAAAAATGCAATAGGTGGGATTCCAGTTTCAACTCAGACATGCAAAAAACTCAAAATTTCTCATACCTGATATTGCAGTAAGAAAAATCTGGAGAAACTGAAAATCCATGACTCTTATTGGACCCAGCAGAGAACCAAGTTGCAACATAAATGACCATCATGGAATTTGGAGAAAAGTTTTTCAAGCTCACCTAAACACAAGCTCATTTTAGAGAGGTACCACAACTGAGATTTGCTTAGATGGAATGAAAGTTGCCAAAGCTATAAACCGGTAGGAACAATAGTGAATGAATTTGGGCTTTCCAGGTGGTGCTAGTGGTAAGGAATCCATCTGCCAATGCAGGAGATGTAAAAGACTCAGGTTCTATCTCTGGGTTGGAAAGATTCCCTGGGAAAGGGCATGGCAACACACTCCAATATTCTTGCCTGGAGAATCCCATGGATAGAGGAGCCTGGAGGGCTATGGTCCATAGGGTTGCAAAGAGTTGGATGTGACTGAAATGATTTAGCATGCATGGTAGGGTGAATTTGGTCTAGCTTGAGAGGTAGGACATGCTTTATTGACTATGCCAAAGCCTTTGACTGTGTGGATCACAATATACTGTGGAAAATAATGAAAGAGATGAGAATACCAGACCACCTGACCTGCCTCTTGAGAAACCTGTATGTAGGTCAGGAAGCAAGTTAGAACTGGACATGGAACGACAGACTGGTTCCAAATAGGAAAAGGAGTACGTCAAGGCTGTATATTGTCACCCTGCTTATTTAACGTACATGCAGAGTACATCATGAGAAATGCTGGGCTGGATGAAACACAAACTGGAATCAAGATTGCTGGGAGAAATGTCAGTAATCTCAGATATGCAGATGAGACCACACTTATGGGAGAAAGTGAAGAAGAACTAAAGAGCCTCTTGATGAAAGTGAAAGAGGAGAGTGAAAAAGTTGGCTTAAGGCTGAACATTCAGAAAACGAAGATCATGGCATTGGTTTCCATCACTTCATGGCAAATAGATGGGGAAATAGTGGAAACAGTGGCTGACTTTATTTTTCTGGGCTCTGAAATCACTGCGGATGGTGACTGCAGCCATGAAATTAAAAGACGCTTACTCCCTGGAAGGAAAGTTATGACCAACCTAGATAGCATATTCAAAAGCAGAGACATTACTTTGCCAAGAAAGGTTCATCTAGTCAAGGCTATGGTTTTTCCAGTAGTCATGTATGGATGTGAGAGTTGAACTATAAAGAAAGCTGAGCGCCAAAGAGTTGATGCTTTTGAACTGTGGTGTTGGAGAAGACTCTTGAGAGTCCTTTGGACTGCAAGGAGATCCAATCAGTCCATCCTAAAAGAAATAAGTCCTGAATATTCATTGGAAGGACTGATGTTGAAGCTGAAACTCCAATACTTTGGCCACCTGATGTGAAAAGCTGACTCATTTGAAAAGACTCTGATGCTGGGAAAGATTGAAGGCAGGAGGAGAAGGGGACGACAGAGGATGCATTGTTTGGATGGCATCACCAACTCAATGGCCATGAGTTTGGCTGAACTCCTAGAGTTGGTAACAGACAGGGAGGCCTGGCCTGTTGTGGTTCATGGGGTCGCAAAGAGTCGGACACGACTGAACAACTGAACTGAACCGAACAGAGAGGCAGGAACTTCTGAAGGGCCACAATTCTAAAACATATTGTGTTGGGCATTTTCCTCTAGGAAAATTTAAATTAAGACTGCTCAATACAAGAATGTCATAAGAAATTGTACTTTTGTCACTACAAGAAATACTCTAGGAGTCATATAATGTTCATTTGTAAACACATAAACTGAGAACTTTGGATAGGTCATACGCCTCTTGGGTGTTAGGATAGTACTAGTCGTTGAGTAGGTAAAGAATAAATGTTAAACTAATAAACTAAATGAAAAATGTTGTGCATGAATGACAGTTTAGGCTGCCTAAAGTTAAAAATTCTTCGTATTTTGGCTCATGCCTGGAAACTGCAGTACTCAGTCCTTTTGCCCAATTATTATCCTCCTCAAATCAGTCAAATTTGAAGGAAAACGTGTCATTAAGTAGACTACTTCATTGCTCTAAGCTTCTGTAGACAACTGCATTACTTATCAATAGCAATAGATACAGAATAAGGAAGACCTTTTTATCTACATTTTAAAATCAATAGATTATAAACTATAAATATTCTAAAAATCATCATAAGCAAGCTGACATTTAATTTAATGAGTTTATTCAGACACATTTGAACAGAATATATTATCAATACCAAATATTGAAATTCAATATAATTACATATCAGACTCATAAAAGAAGACATGAATAGTGTTATGTAGTTCTGAGGAAACATATGTATCAATCACATTTTGAATCAAATGTCCAAAGTCCATAGTTCTCTTTATTGCTTCTGGGGACTCGTGCATATGTATATGCAATCTGGAAATTCCATGATTATTGTTATGCTTCACTTAATGTTTTTTACTTAAATATGACTAAATAATAAAAAACTTTCTGGCAAAAAAATGATTAACATTATTTTCAGTTTATTACTATCATTCTTAAAAGCATGCTGAAAACTAAAATTCAGTAATCTTCCATGGATTCTAAGGAAGAAATAGCCTTAAAAAGCAGAGTAATATATTAATGATTTTTAATCAAAATATGATGTATAAAAACTAAATATGATAATTCATTAATTCAGATTTATGTCTACCCAATTTTCTTTTTTTTTTTTACAATTACATTATGGATTTTATTACATTTCAACTGTAGATTCAAATCCATTTGCCTATTATTCTTTTTTTAATTTTATTTTATTTAACTTTACAATATTGTATTGGTTTTGCCATATATCAAAATTAATCTGCCACAGGTATACATGTGTTCCCCATCCTGAACCCTTCTCCCTCCTCCCTCTCCATACCATCCCTCTGGGTCGTCCCAGTGCACCAGCCCCAAGCATCCAGTATCGTGCATCGAACCTGGACTGGCGACTCGTTTCATATATGATATTATACATATTTCAATGCCATTCTCCCAAATCATCCCACCCTCTCCCTCTCCCACAGAGTCCAAAAGACTGTTCTATACATCAGTGTCTCTTTTGCTGTCTCGTATACAGAGTTATTGTTACCATCTTTCTAAGTTCCATACATATGTGTTAGTATACTGTATTGGTGTTTTTCTTTCTGGCTTACTTCACTCTGTATAACATTAACATATAAACTTAAAGGGAAAAAAAACAAGGATTTTCATTAGTGTTTTAATCATTATTTTTCTAATTTAAAAATGACAGCCTATGTACACAAAATCAACATACTGCATTTAGTGCATTTATATTTTGATAAATAGTGTATTGAAATATCAGTTTTATCATCAAAACCAATTTCTCCACTGTGATGTTGGGTGTCTAGTAATTGTTTCTTTCTATTACAATGGCAATTAAGGCCATTTCCTCACTGGAAACTGTTATGTTTATTCATTTGACATTAAAATTATTAACACTGTTAAGACTGAAAAATGGTTTAATCAATCTAAAAGCTGTTTATGTTATTCTGATAATGATTCATTGTCTCAAAATATTATCCTGGAGAAAATTTTAAAGGTATAAAAATATATTTTATTTGTTTTTCAGAAATTAAAAATATTGCCTACATTAATTGTTTTATGTGGGAATTTTATTTCTATATTTTAGTTTTCTAGTCTGTAATTTAGTATATTTCAAAAGTCTACTTATTAATATACATATATTGTACCACTTAAATATTCATATTTGTATTTTGACTGTGTATATTGCCTACTAATATACTTATTATAACATTTTTAAAATGCTTGATTGTATGTGCCTTATTCCTTTTACTGAGATACTATCAAGAAATAATGCTATTTGTTCAATTAAATTTAAGAAAAAAATTTAAATATATGTAAAATTTCTCATCTAATAACCTTTCTTAATTTCAAAAAATAAACTATAGGCCAATATAATTACATTTTCCCATGAAGAGACACAAATATATTAGTATAGGTCCAGATAAGTAAGTTTTTTTTTTTTTTAATATTTATCCAAGTGCCCCCTGCTAATAGCTACATTTTGTCCACCAGTTTTCTCATGAAGTGAAGGAAGATAAAGAAGTACACCTTGGAACTAGAAATCTAAAAAGAAGTCTTTAACAAAATTAATCTATCACATTATTTTGAGGTGTGGAAGTTGAAAGTACCTTAGGATTTTGACTGGGAAATCAATGATGTGGCTGCTCATGATTCCAATTCATTCTAAGGCATTACTGATTAGTTTAATTGATATTTGAGACTATAATATCATGTTATTTAAATGACATTGTATTGTTTCTGCTATTTAGTTGCCCAGTCATGTCCAACTCTTTGTGAACTCATGACTGCAGCATGCCAGGCTTGCCTGTCCTTCACCATCACCCATAGTTTGCTCATGTCTATTGAGTCTGTGATGCCATTCAACCATCTCATCTTCTGTTATCCTCTTCCCCTTCTCCTGCCTTAAATCTTTCCCAGCATCAGGGTCTTGCCTAATGAGTTGGTCCCTTGCGACAGGTGGTCAAAGAGTTGGAGCTTCAGCTTCAGCATCAGTCCTTCCAAAGAATATTCAGGTTTGATTTCCTTTAGGATTGACTGGTTTGATGTCCTTTCAGTCCAAGGGAATTGCAAGAGTCTTCTCCAACACCACAGTTCAAAGGCATCAGTTCTTTAGGGCTCAGCCTTCGTTATGGTCAAACTCTCACATCCATACATGACTACTGGAAAAACCAAAGCTTTGACTAAAAGGACCTTTGTCAGCTAAGTAATGTCTCTGCTTTTTGATATGCTCCCTAGGTTTGTCATAGCTTTTCTTCCAAGGAGCAAGTGTCTTTGAGATTCATGGCTGCAGTCACTGTCCATAGTGATTTTGGAGCCCAAGAAATAAAGTCTGTCACTGTTTCCATTGTTTCCCCTTCTATTTGACATAAAGTGATGGGACCGGATGCCATGATCTTAATTTTTTGAATGTTGAGCTTTAGGCCAGTTTTTTTCACTCTTCTCTTTCACCTTCATCAAGATGCTTTTTAGTTCCTCTTCTATTTCTGTCATAAGGGTGGTGTCATCTGCATATCTGAGGTTATTGATATTTCTCCTGGCAATCTTGATTCCAGCTTCTGCTTCATTCAGCTTGGCATTTCATATGACGTTCTCTGTATATAAGTTAAGTAAACATGGTGACAATATACATCCTTGATGTATTCCATTCCCAATCTTGAGCCATTCCATTGTTTCATGTCCAGTTCTAACTGTTGCCTCTTGACCTTCATACAGGTTTCTAGGGGACAGGTAAGGTGGCCTGGTACTCCCATCTCTTTCAGAATTTTCCACAGTTTGGTGTGATCCACCCAGTCAAAGGCCTTAGCATAGTCAATGAAACAGAAGTAGATGCCAAAATGACATTAACATATTACATATAATATATAATTTAAAATTAATGGGTAAAATAAAGGAAATTCTTTTTGAAATATTCTATATTTTTCTTTTTTTAATTTATTTATTTATTTTTTTCTATATTTTTCTATCTCAGTGGCAGTCAAAATAAATGCTTCCTGAGAAAATGTTTAATTTTATGAACAAAAAATCATAATACATGACACTGAGGTTTTATTCAATTTGCTTCCACATGTACAGATAATATTAGGTGCTCAAAATTAGAGCAAGTATAGGTATAAATTCCTTTCATCAATGATTATCTTAATAGCTTTGGATGACTGTGGCTGATGGTATTAGTCTGTTACTTCATTATTGAGGATAATGAAAATTGTCTGCATAATTTGTTCTGATAAGTCTATATTTTCATCACCTAAAAATTCACGTATAAACACTAAGATAATACTCCCAACACTCTTCCTGTCTTCTTTATTTTTCTTCAAAGTGCTGTACTCTGCTGCTTCCTCTTTGATGAGAAGACCTGTTGTCCATGAAGACAGAGTTGTTTGTCCCTTATTCAATGCTGCATTCTGACCACCAAGAACAACATGTGGCCTGAGTAAGCAAGTAAGAACTTAATATTAATTGTTAAGTGAATAAATTTTAAAAAGAAGAAGTAATAAATTAAGATTATTTAATAAATAGATAATACCTAATATCTCCATTGTTTCTGCAGGAGTTGGTGAAATACTTAAGTTTTTAAAAAAATTACCAATATCACTTAAACTTGCTTTTGTTATTTAAAAGAGCCCAAATGAAATACAAGCCAAAACTGTTATTTTCTGATCTTTATAGGGTTCACAGTTATTATACCTGAAGTTATATATATATATGCAAATATATATATGTATACATATATACATAAAACAGCCAATATAGCCAACAAAACTTTTTTGTACCTTCAAACTAGTTGTGCCCTAGAAATGAAATAGTCTTAAATGTGATATAATTCTTAAGTTTTCAAGATATTATTTATCAATGTTTTCATACAGAATATGTAAATTAAATTTTTTAGGCCTGAAGGATAGATGATTAGTAATTGGGGCGGCGGCCGGGAGGACCAACCCCACGTCCAAGGAGCCTTGGCTGCATGGGTGCAGGAGGGCCTAGAGGAGCTATCCCACGTTGAAGGTCAGGAATGGCAGCAGTAAGGAGATACCCCTCGTCCAAGGTAAGGAGCAGCCGTGAAGAGATACCCCATGCCCAAGGTAAGAGAAATCCAAGTAAGATGGTAAGTGTTGCAAGAGAGCATCAGAGGGCAGACACACTGAAACCATACTCACAGAAAACTAGTCAATTTAATCACACTAGGACCACAGCCTTGTCTAACTAAATGAAACTAAGTCATGCCTGTGGGGCAACCCAAGATGGGTGGGTCATGGTGGAGAGATCTGACAGAATGTGGTCCACTGGAGAATGGAATGGCAAACCACTTCAGTATTCTTGCCTCGAGAACTCCATGAACAGTATGAAAACACAAAATGATAGGATACTGAAAGAGAAACTCGCCAGGTCAGTAAGTGCCCAATATGCTACTGGAGATCAGTGGGGAAATAACTCCAGAAAGAATGAAGGGATGGAGCCAAAGCAAAAACAATACCCAGCTGTGGATGTGACTGGTGATAGAAGCAAGGTCTGATGCTGTAAAGAGCAATATTGCATAGGAACCTGGAATGTCAGGTCCATGAATCAAGGCGAATTGGAAGTGGTCAAGAGATGGCAAGAGTGAATGTTGACATTTTAGGAATCAGCGAACTGAAATGGACTGGAATGGGTGAATTTAACTCAGCTGACCATTACATCTACTACTGTGGGCAGGAATCCCTCAGAAGAAATGGAGTAGCCATCATGGTCAACAAAAGAGTCTGAAATCCAGTACTTGGATGCAATCTCAAAAACCACAGAATGATCTCTGTTCCTTTTCCAAGGCAAACCATTCAATATCACAGTAATCCAAGTCTCTGCCCCTACCAGTAATGCTGAAAAAGCTGAAGTTGAATGGTTCTACGAAGACTTACAAGATCTTTTAGAACCAACACCCCACAATGATGTCCTTTTCATTATAGGGGACTGTAATGCAAAAGTAGGAAGTCAAGAAACACCTGGAGTAACAGGCAAATTTGGCATTGGAATAAGGAATGAAGCAGGGCAAAGACGAATAGAGTTTTGCCAAGAAAATGCAGTGGTCATAACAAACATCCTCTTCCAAAAACACAAGAGAAGACTCTATACATGGACATCACCAGATGGTCAACATCGAAATCCAATTGATTATATTCTTTGCAGCCAAAGATGGAGAAGCTCTACACAGTCAGCAAAAACAAGACCAGGAGATGACTGTGGCTCAGACCATGAACTCCTTATTGCCAAATTCAGATTGAAATTGAAGAAAATAGGGAAAACCACTAGACCATTCAGGCATGACCTAAACCAAATCCCTTATGATTAAACAGTGGAAGTGAGAAATAGATTTAAGGGGCTAGATCTGATAGACAGAGTGCCTGATGAACTATGGAATGAGGTCCGTGACATTGTACAGGAGACAGGGATCAAGACCATCCCCATGGAAAAGAAATGGGAAAAAGCAAAATGGCTGTCTGGGGAGGCCTTACAAATAGCTGTGAAAAGAAGAGAAGCAAAAAGCAAAGGAGAAAAGGAAAGATATAAGCATCTGAATGCAGAGTTCCAAAGAATAGTAAGAAGAGATAAGAAAGCCTTCTTCAGTAATCAATGCAAAGAAATAGAAGAAAACAACAAAATGGGAAAGACTAGAGATCTCTTTAAGAAAATTAGAGATACCAAGGGAACATTTCATGCAAAGATGGGCTCGATAAAGGACAGAAATGGTATGGACCCAACAGAAGCAGAAGATATTAAGAAGAGATGGCAAGAATACACTGAAGAACTATACAAAAAAGACCTTCATGACCCAGATAATCATAATGGTGTGATCACTGACCTAGAACCAGACATCCTGGAATGTGAAGTCAAGTAGGCCTTAAAAAGCATCACTACGAACACAGCTAGTGGAGGTGATGGAATTCGAGTTGAGCTATTTCAAATCCTGAAAGATGATGCTGTGAAAGTGCTGCACTCACTATGCCAGCAAATTTGGAAAACTCAGCAGTGGCCACAGGACTGGAAAAGGTCAGTTTTCATTCCAATCCCAAAGAAAGGCAATGCCAAAGAATGCTCAAACTACCACACAATTGCATTCATCTCACACGCTACTAAAGTAATGCTCAAAATTCTCCAAGCCAGGCTTCAGCAATACGTGAACCTTGAACTTCCTGATGTTCAAACTGGTTTTAGAAAAGGCAGAGGAACCAGAGATCAAATTGCCAACATCCGCTGGATCATGGAAAAAGCAAGAGAGAGTTCCAAAAAAACATCTATTTCTGCTTTATTGACTATGCCAGAACCTTTGACTGTGTGGATCACAATAAACTATGTATAGAACAGTCTTATGGACTCTGTGAGAGAGGGAGAGGGTGGGAAGATTTGGGAGAATGGCATTGAAACATGTAAAATATCATGTATGAAACGAGTTGCCAGTCCAGGTTCGATGCACGATACTGGATGTTTGGGGCTGGTGCACTGGGACGATCCAGAGGGATGGAATGGGGAGGGAGGAGGGTGGAGGGTTCAGGATGGGGAACACATGTATACCTGTGGCGGATTCATTTTGATATTTGGCAAAACTAATACAGTTATGTAAAGTTTAAAAATAAAATAAAATTAAAAAAAAAAAAAAAGAAAATTCTGAAAGAGATGGGAATACTAGACCACCTGATCTGCCTCTTGAGAAATTTGTATGCAGGTCAGGAAGCAACAGTTAGAACTGGACATAGAACAACTGACTGGTTCCAAATAGGAAAAGGAGTAAGTCAAGGCTGTATATTGTCACCCTGCTTATTTAACTTATATGCAGAGTATGTCATGAGAAACGCTGGGCTGGAAGAAGCACAAGCAGGAATCAAGATTGCAGGGAGAAATATCAATAACCTCAGATATGCAGATGACACCACCCTTATGGCAGAAAGTGAAGAGGAACTCAAAAGCCTCTTGATGAAAGTGAAAGTGGAGAGTGAAAAAGTTGGCTTAAAGCTCAACATTTAGAAAATGAAGATCATGGCATCCGGTCCCATCACTTCATGGGAAATAGATGGGGAAACAGTGGAGACAGTGTCAGACTTTATTTTTCTGGGCTCCAAAATCACTGCAGATAGTGACTTCAGCCATGAAATTAAAAGAGGCTTACTCCTTGGAAGGAAAGTTATGACTAACCTAGATAGCATATTCAAAAGCAGAGACATTACTTTACCAACAAAGGTCCGTCTAGTCAAGGCTATGGGTCTTATTGTGGTCATGTATGGATGTGAGAGTTGGACTGTGAAGAAGGCTGAGCACCGAAGAATTGATGCTTTTGAACTGTGGTGTTGGAGAAGACTCTTGAGAGTCCCTTGGACTGCAAGGAGATCCAGCCAGTCCATTCTGAAGGAGATCAGCCCTGGGATTTCTTTGGAACGACTGATGCTAAAGCTGAAACTCCAATACTTTGGCCACCTCATGCGAAAAGTTGACTCACTGGAAAAGATCCTGATGATGGGAGGGATTGGGGGCAGGAGGAGAAGGGGACGACAGAGGATGAGATGGCTGGATGGCATCACTGACTTGATGGAGGTGAGTCTGAGTGAACTCCAGGAGTTGGTGATGGACACGGGAGGCCTGGCGTGCTGTGGTTCATGGGGTCACAAAGAGTCAGACACGACTGAGCGACAGAACTGAACTGAACTGAACTTCAAATTTATATAAAAAAATGAATTCATTTTGTCATTCACACATCCCTTTTGTTTCTTATATTTTCATAATTCTATATTTTTATATTTATAAATAAAGGAAATAAAATGAAAAAATTCAACATAAGTCAAAGTTATTCCATAGAGCAGACTCAAATATCATATAGAAATTTATAATTAGAAGCTACATAAAAGTTTTACTTCAACCTTATGCCAAAACTATTAGGTAAATATAATGGAAACTGTTAAAAAATAATAATGCCAATAATAGTATCTCCAAAATATCTATGTAATTTGTATAAATATTATATCTATATACAGTATCTATGTATAATTCTATATATAATAAAGAATTATACATATATATAATATATAAAGTTGCTTTTATTTTTATTTGTAGAAGCTCCACGAGGCTTTCAGAAAAGATGTCCGCCCCAATTCATAGCTTAGATGGTGTTTGTTAGAGGAGTTAAATGCATTACTCAAGCTGCTATCTTGGCTAATTTTTGGAGCTACACTCAATACCAGTTCCTCTGATTCTTGCCTAGTATTTTTCTCCTTTAAGAAAACTATAACTATAATGATAAAGAAATCTTTATAGTTTATAATGACTACATTCTCATGGGTCAATAATCACTATTAAAGAATCTCTGAATACAAAATTACAACCTCTCATAATGGGTTTAATGGAACTTTTGGTTATGGAGTCAATACACTCCCTCTGAATAAACTGCCATTATACATAGGATGTAATTTTGTGGGGAAAAATGACTCTAATAGTACCTACTGGTCTTCACTTCCAGCCTAGTTATTCTATAACATAAATTTAATGAGATCCAATGAAATCTCCAGATACTGAAACTTTATATAGCCATTAATTAAAAATTTCTACAGTATATTCAAAGCTGTGACTGTTTAAGCTATCTTTTTTGTGTTTCTTTAATTACATTTTGAAAATATTAAAATTGAGACCTTAAGTTTTCTTAACACACCAATGCACAAAAAAATGAAACTTTGTAATTAACAATTTTTTTACCAATATTTGTTGCATCTACACTCCAACCTATAGAAATATAGCTGCCTTTTGAGAAATGTCCTCATAAATTCTTGGATTCTACTACTAAATCAATCAACACACCCTAAATGAAGAAAAATTCCCTCTCTGACAGAGAGCATAGGTTTATCCTATCACTACAAATAGAAGTCTCATTATCTCAGTTTCATCATTTAAAAAATAAGTAGATTAGATATTAAGTGCTCAATCTTCTTCCATTCTAAACAGTGTAAAATTTATGTTGATTCCCTGTAAGGATTAACAGTTGTTGTTTTGTTTTGTTTTTTTTAATTTTTTTATTCTCATGACAGGTGGCAAAGCCCTTGATGAAAATAATTTTACACATTTTTGAAAAATTTCAGAAGCCATTCAACCTATTTTTAACGAAAGTCATCTAACAGAGAAAATTGATTACACGGTCAATAAGAAACCCAAACAGGGTCTTTGTCATGTGCAACAATAAGATCTGTTCCAAATCTAGGATAAAATGAACAACTGAAGGGGCACTGTGACTGGAATTTAGGACCTGGCCATCTGTGAGATTCTGGAACCAGGCCAGGTCTGTTCAGATGAATCTCAGGGTGAAGCAAGTGGCAGGAGAGAAGCCAAGGAAGCCATAGTATTGCCAGCACTGTTTCCAGAAGCAGAGCTTCAGAAACTCACAAGTTTAGAGTGGACAGGTAGTGCAGCATCTAAACATTGTCCACGCAGCTTTCTTCCCTCAGACAAAAAGAATTCTCTGGTAATGCATATCTTGAAATTTCTTACAAGGAGGAAGCAGTCAAGAATGCTCTGCAGTAGCTGCGGATTTCTGTAAGTAAATGTGTTCCCATCAGCTCTATGAAGAAAATGTTTCAAGAAGGAAAATACGGATAAATGAAGCCAAAATTGCTGAAATTATTCATTCCCCCAGGCACCCATTTTGACTTCACAAGTGGCAATATTCAATCTTCCTGATCATTTTTTCCATGTAGATGACACTGATCCATATCTTCTCTGAGTCTGATTCTGCCCTTACAATCATTTAAAAAACCACAGTCTGTATTTACATACTGTCTAGAAAATTCTATCCTCTTTCTCTTCCCCCTAAATCATCTAATATTCACTGTGGAATATCAAGGCATCCTTGAATAGTCCTTCTTCCTCAGCCCTTCACTAATACATGTTATAGCTTTGTTCTGCCACCTCAAGTCTGTCATTTTCTATTTACTTTATTAGTTGTAAAGTTGTAATGAAATTTTGACTGTGCTTGATATGTCCAGATTTTTCATCTTCAAATAGCAACTCAATGACATTTTTTCCAAAGCCTAGAATTGAATAAAAAATACTTATAAAAACCAAACCAAACAAGCAAACAAAAACAATAGTTCTCCATTACCAATGATCAAAAATATAGCTTGGATATCCCCAAATTTGTCACCAAATTGCTTTCCTATGACCCTGTGCCTACTAATACTTGAGTGACTATATTTCCCTAGAATTGTCACTAGTCTTCTGGAATTAAACTATTTTGAAGACAGGAATATCTTTTTCCTGTAACAAAGATTAAAGTTTTGCTTTTGCTTCGTCCTTTATCATATTTTCTTCAGTTCTAATAATAATAAAATTAACTCCTTACATGTTAATTTTATAATCCTTTCTTTGATTCATCTTAATATAAGTTTTCTATTTTTAATTGCTTTTAATTAGAGTATAGTTACTTTACAATGTTGTGTTAGTTTTTACTGTGTAGCAAAATGAATCAGCCATACATATACATATAACCCCTTCCTTTTGGATTTCCTTTCCATTTGGGTCCCCACAGTGCATTAAGTGGTGTTTCCTGTGCTTTACAGCATGTTCTCATTAGTTATCTGTTTTATACATAGTGTCAATAGTGTTGGGCTTCCCAGTTGGCTCAGTGGGTAAAGCATCAGCCTGTAATGCAGGAGATACAGGAGATGCAGGTTCAATCCCCAGGTCAGGAAGATTTCCCTGGAAGAGGCCATGGCAACCCACTCCAGTATCCTTGCCTGGAGAATCCCATGGACAGAGGAGACTGGGATACTGCAGTGCATGGGTCACACACACACACACACACACACACAAAGTCAGATATAACTTAGTGACTGGACAACAACAAACACAACAATCAATAGTGTATATCTGTCAATCCCAAATTCCAATTCCTCCCACCCCTTTCCCCTTTTGTATCCATATGTTTGTTCTCTACATCTGTGTCTCTATTTTTACCTTGCAAATAAAGTCATCTATACAGTTTTTCTAGATTCCACATATATCCACATATATGCATTAATATATTTATTTTTCTTTTACTGACTTACTTCACTCTGTATGACACTCTCTAGGTCCATCCATGTCTCTACAAATGACTCAAATTTTGTTCTGAACTGATGGTAATTTTGGCAAAATGTTTTAATTATCCTTCTAGAAGGCATGTTTCTATAAAACATTAACTATGTACTCTGTGTGTATGTCTGAATTTACTACTGTGGCCATCAAATGCCTTGTATTTCAAAGACACTGAATATACTCATATTGAATATGCATTTATTAAATGTTTAAGGCACATTTTCTCCTTTGTTTGAAACAAAAAAGTGATAGCAAGTTTTGCCTCAAACAAACATTTATTTTATAAGAAATGCAGATATAAATAAACATTTGTAAATTGAGTTACATTTACAATGAAAATGCACAATTCAAAAGATGATATGACCTCATCTCTCAATTGACAGAAACTGTTAAAATTTCAGTTTTCTGCTTCAAACTCTGTCAAGTATTTAATAGTCTGTAAACAAGTATTTATATTAATTATGGATAATTACACACAAATGTAATTGCAAACAGTTTAATGTATTTGCATTTAAAAGTGGTGACTATTTACTAAATCTAAATAGTCACTTTCTCATAAACATTTTGTACACTTTCTGAGGTTTCCAAAACAAATTGTGACCATATCCTTAATCTAACTTTAAAATACATAAAAGAAACAACTATTTTTCCATAAATCTCATTGACAATTCGTGCACAATTGCTTTCATAGCTTAAAATTGATTACAAAAACACTATTTGTAAACTGCATGATTACAGTTTCTAGAGTTCAGAGAATTCCTGATATAGATTCTCTTTCCTTGATTAACTTGTATATAGGAAGAGAGTCAATATCATTTTATGTGTACACATCACATTGTGTATAAAAGTGAGTCAATGCTGTTTTGGAGGAAACAGTTTGTGACACATCTAAATTGTGTAGAAGTTCACTAGTAAAAACTACCTCAAAGCTATTGCAGTTCTTTAAAATATAAAATTCTTAGAAACTTTGTCTTGAAATATAAAATCATGAAAAAAATATGGAGATGATCTGATAGATGCACAAACAATATTACCTCATTTAGGAATTTCAGAAATACCTTTTTTGTTTTAATCTTTATTCCATTTGCTACAACATTTTTTGTTTTTTATGTTTTGGAGTTTTGCCATGAGGAATGTAGGCTCCTAGTTCCCTTACCAGGGATCGAACCAGCACCCTCTTCATTGGAAGGTGGTCTTACCTGGACCATCAGGGAAGTCCCAGAAGTACATTTTTATATTTCACACAATGCTATCCTTTATACGTGTTAGGACAAGAGCTCTCAGGGCTGCTATCCTGCTTATGTGTGCTGGCAGGACTGATTTGTTACCTGAGGCTTTTTCCACTCAGTGTACACATGTAGTCTGTACTCAGCCAGCATAGCCACTACTGCAAGGTCATGACCAATTGCTACTTTAGAAGCAGCATTTTGCCTCACAGACTGAATGATTTATGGGCGCCAAAGGAACCATTGCAGTTGAGATGACCATATGACAGCAAGATATGTCTGCTGTTGCCTTTTCCCAGAGTTGATGCCTATGGATATAAATCTATATTTTGTTTCAGTGTTTATCTGCAGTATATTTTTCTTATCTGCCTGATTGTAGTCTGCCTCAATTCTCCACACAGGCTCTATCATCATCTGTTCTCTTCTAGACTCCAACTCAATAAAAATGAATTGCCCAGAACCTATCTTTAATATTAACATTTTATAACACAGATTTCTCTTCAAAAGCAACCTCCTTGATTTTCTATGCCTATGACTGATTCTAAATGATTTCATAGTTTTTAGAGTATTATTCTTTACATACATCCCTAAGACATCATACAAGTAATATATGCCCAATAGCAAAATCTCAAATCTTGTTTCATAAGTTTATAATTGAAAACAGCTATTATCAATTCATTTTCAGTTTAGTTGCTCAGTAGTGTCTGACTCTTTGTGACCCCATAAACCGCAGCACGCCAGGCCTCCCTATCCATCACCAACTCCTGGAGTTTACCCAAACTCATGTCCATTGAGTCAGTGATGCCATCCAACCATCTCATCCTCTGTCATCCCCTTCTTCTCCTGCCCCCAATCTTTCCCAGCATCAGGATCTTTTCAAATGAGTCAGTTCTTCTCATCAGGTGGACGAAGTATTGGACTTTCAGCTTCAGCATCAGTCCTTCCAATGAACATTCAGGACTGATTTCCTTTAGGATGGACTGGTTGGATCTCCTTGTAGTCCAAGGGAATCTATGGATATTAGCTAAAATTTACCCTTATAAATATATACTTTTATTGTTGAAAAAATAATAGCTAAGAGGAAATGTTTTCTCTATTGAGGGAAAAAAAGCATTTGAAATGTAATAAATTATACACATATAAGCTAATTTATTAGTACTTAAATACTAGTAGTATTGGATATTTAAATATTAAATATTTTAAATATTGAATATTTCAAATATTAAATATTAAAAGTATTTAGTATAAGAATATTGAGTTCTAAAATATATATTTAAAGAATTTATTTCATAATGCTGTACTAATATCATATATATGATCAATTTTTTTGAATAAAATCTTTCTCCAAATTTTTAGTACCTGTTTATTTTTCAGGATTCATCTTTACTACTATTTCTATAAAATCATCATATAAGATATTATTTCTAGATGTAATTATATGAAAAGAAAATTAAATGATTAAATAATATGAAGATAGGTAGAGCAAGTGATGAAGAAAATTTAAAAGGATCACAAAATTGAGGATAAAAGTCTCATTGAAGAAACAAGTAATAAAATATAAAATAAAGATGCATTCCTTTAAAAAGTTTAACAAATAATAAATGAGCACTTTCTAAATATCAGATACTATGTGTACATTGATAAATAAGCATATTTTGTCCTCTAAAGACTTCATGACCAAAAGGACACTAGGGCATAATCTTAAAATGACAATATGTAGGGTACAAACAGTATCAGACATATACATGATTGCAGATACACTTATGCTTTCAAGTATTAGAAAGGAAGAGATTTTGCAATACAAACAATAACATCTGAACCACTTTTATTTTGTGTCCATGATGCAACAGAGTGAACCCGTGAGTGTACAAAAATAAGCACTTGAATGAAGAAAATCTTGGAGGCACAAAGCAGGTTTGTGTACAGGGAATGGAGTAGTTTCATAATTCTGAGTCTAAAGTGTCAAATACAGAGAGGTTGAGAGACAGAAGTTAGGTGGTCATGCAACATCATAGAACATGTTAAAAAAGTTTGACAAAGAGGAGTCATTAAAGAGCAAAAGCAGGTAATGACATTAGCATCATCATTTTTAAGTAATGAATCTAATGATGTCAATTGCTAGGTAACCCAGCATTTGGAAAAAGTTTAAAGTCAGCCAATTTTTGTGGTGTATGTACTCATAAAAAAGATTGCTAATCCCAAAGTAGCTTTATAATTAGCCCCTACCTCCTAATTCTTCAAAATAATCAACTGTGTTTAAGTTTAAACAATTTCTATGATGAATTATGCTTGAAAATTTCTCTTTACAAACCATCAGTTCACCAAATACGGACTTTTTTTTTTCTAAAATTCTTTTCCTAGTACATGACATCCACTTTTACAATTGCTTTCAATACATGAATTTCTCCGTGCTACAGACTTCACTGAAGTTGACTGGGACATCAGGAGATACACTCAAGTATGCTACCAGATAACAACATGGGTGAGGAGCAATAGATTAGGCTACTTAATTGATGGAGCTAAAATCTTTCCAGTTACTTGAAGAATCCAAGCTCACAACTGGATCAAAAAATTAAAAAGTAAGAACATATTTAGATAAGACATAAGGTCTAAATAACTATATGGATCTTTCCAGTTACTATGTAACACAAACTCTTTAGGATAATAACTAAGGATATTTAACTAGATCATGAGGAGACTGTCTGATGATTGTGGTGCTTACAAGTACAACACCATATAGTATTGTCTTTTCTACTATGTTTATAAATAACAGCACTGTGTATATATTGGTGCTGTATTATTTTAATGTTACTATTTCTATATCTGTATTTTCAGTGAAATAAACGTGTGGTACATTTTATACAGTTCTATTTGGAATTTGCACTTGGTAAAAGTGAAAATAGACAAGGAATTCTGCATAAATTCATTGTATCACATGGTTCATATATATTGAAAATTAAACATTGAAAGTCAAATATTTATTTCCCACAATGTCTGTTCTCTTACTTCAGTATTGATGCCATGTTAGATATTGTTTCTGGAAGCTTCTTATGCCACTGAGTGATTAAACTGTAGCTTACTTTGCATTGTAATATATTTAAATCCTTAGGGTACAGCTTCTTAGAGCTTATAATCGGAAAACATTTCCTGGATGCACTTTATATCCATTATGTATAGATTACAATGGATTTCCAATAAAAGAAGATAAACCAACCATTAAACTCATGTATGACAAATATAAAGCAACTGTGCTTATTCTAGCTGCAAACCATCACCATTTGTCAAATGTGGGTGACAGGCCAGTGTAAATTCCTTGTTGGCACACACTAATTACAGTAACTCTGAGCTCAAGATTTTTGAAAGTAAGCTTATTTAATCTCTATATACATTACAAATATACCTGTTCATGTTACATCAAGTCTTTTGTTATAAGTTGGCATATTTGTCACCAAAATACATTTTCTTATAAGTCATAAATTTGCCCCAAGGGTCTTACTTATATTGTATTGAACATATAAAAATTATTATATAATTTGTGGATAAAACTCTTCTCAACCAAACCTAATAAGACAAATTCTGTAATTTTGATTTCTGAGAAAGTTATTTAAATCAGCAGATTCCTGTCTTTTGAGAATTATTCCCAGACAGTGCAGTGGTATCATGTACAATCTTTTTAATTTCCCACAACACTATTGCAATTACATCTCATTTTTAAATAGATGCATGGTCTGAGGGTTAAAAGATTAAACAGGATGTTCAAAAATCACTAAACTAGTAAATGACAGAGCCAGATTTCAAATTAAGTTCTGCTGATATCTAAATTTTATTTTATTTTCCCCCATGAAGCTGCCTCTTAGAACTAAAATGTGACCCCGGATTCATTCACATCAGCATTAAAGTATCTTCAAGTAAGGTACAGATTACCAAAAAATTGCCAGCTTTAGTGCTTTGAGTATATTTAAAGAATTGTTCCTCTGGCATCCTGGCTTATTGCTGGATTTTTTTCTCCTTTAAGCACAGAGATCTATGCTCCTCAGCTGTGAGAGATTTTATTACAAAACAATCAGTAAAGACATCTTGATGTGCCATATGGAATTAAAGAGGACTGAAGGGAAGAAATGAGGAAAGGTTAAAAAACAACCAAATCGATGCAGTGCAGAAAAAAAATTGCTTGAGGTGGGATGTAATTGAATAAAGACCTACATGGTATAGATAATGTCAATGCAAGTTATTGCTTTTTGCACAATGTGAGGGATAGTTGAGAAGCCACATACGTAGAGTAAATATAAGTTTGAGTGAGACAAATTCTACACAAGGTAGCTTTTAGTCATTCTCAGTTAACCTATTTTTTAGACTAGCTTCTCAAATGCTACAGAGCAATTAGGATTTTAGCTTGCCTGTGTAATAAGGGGTAATCTTTTGCAGCAATGAAAGCCACCACATCAAATAAATATAATCATTTCATAGAATTTTTTTCACATGTCTATCAGCCACTGAGTGTAAAACTTTAACGGATTATTACTTAATATAAATTTTGATATTGTTGTATTAAAAAGCCCTTCATTTCTATTTTGTAAATATGTCAAAATGTAATTATAACAGTACTCTTTTTGCAGTTGTTTCAACCACCCAAGGGAATAAACAGAAACTTTTGTGGACGATCCGGTTTTATTGCTTACTTTCAAATTCACAATGACTTGAATAAATTGATAGTAATTATCTCCATTTTAAGATTGAAAAAAAAATTCAGAGATCCAAATGATTAATCCAAGTTAAATATGTATTAATAGTGTGATTCAAGTTTATTGGGTTTTAAAGTTTACATCTGTTCTTTTCATGCTTACGTTAGTTATATAATAATCACTTGCTGTAAATGTGTGTAATTCATATGCAAATTATAAATTAAATCCTCACCAATGGTTTATTAATGAGCAATGTGTGTGCAGTACACAGATAAACAGGTGCTCTCTTCTTGAAAATATTGGGGAATATGAAACAATATTTTCATTTTTGAAGCTCTCACAATCTACATTGGAACATATAATTAAAAAAAAGAAACAATCTAGTACAAAGAAGCTTGTAAAAATTCCATATAGTAGAGGCTGGTATTAAATGCCATAAATGTTGGGGGTTCTAGGAAAATCTTTAATGGAAAAAATCCATAAAAATGGGTATTATTTACACAGGCCTAAAGGAGGGAGTTGGAAAAGGCAATGGCAACCCACTCCAGTACTCTTGCCTGGCAAATCCCATGGACGGAGGGGCCTGGTGGGCTGCAGTCCATGGGTTGCAAAGAGTCGGACATGACTGAGCAACTAAGCACACACAAATTTACTTATTAAGTAATAAACACCATATCAGAATTTGAAGATGTGAAGATGACATACACAAGACATTCCCAACACTGCATTACTGGAGAGATGTGTAGAAGTATACATTTACAGAGTGATAGAATGAATGCTATAGTAGTTACAGGCATAACTAAGTGACTTCACAGAAAGAATAGTTCACCCTGGTAAAAGTGGAAATGTGGTAGAAAGATGTTCTCAAAAATATAGCCAATAAATAAAATGTGCAAAATAGTTTTATATGCACATATGTATATATTTACTCTTTATCTTCCCTGGTGGTTTGGTGGTAAAGAATCTGTGTGCCCATGCAGGAGACTTAGGAGACACTGATTTCATCCCTGAATCAGGAAGATTCCCCTAGAGGGGGGCATGGCAACCCACTCCAGTATTCCTGCCTGGAGAATCCCACAGACAGAGGGGTTGATGGGCTACAGTCCTTAGGGTCACAAAGAGTCAGACACAACTGAGGCGACTTAGCACACACTCATGCACAAGATATGTATTTAAACAACTGCTGTACAGAGCACATACAAAAAAACTTAAAATGGTGACAAAACCAAAAGTCTTACTTCATCATTTTTTTCTTGGGCCAGTCCTGTTCTCATGTTTTTAAAATACTAACACAAATGTAGTTTCTAAGATTATGTTTTGATTGATCTTTACTCCTTGCTATTCTCATAGGTCTCTCAGGAAAAATAAGCTGTTAAGCAGAGGCAGAACAATTGTTGCAATATTTCATGGAACCCAGTGAAAAGATCTCATAGGCTATGAACTTATTTCTCAATTCTAAGAGAATTATGCTTGAACCCATTCTCTAAGCTTGAAATAGCCATCTATTATTCATTATTCTAACCAGAATAGACAAAGAGTTAATTTTTAAGAATCACAGCCTAAGGGGATGATGTTCATACATTTTTCACTCCATACAGAGAATACTCAGTATGCTCTTGTACATGATTTTATTAGAGACACTCATAAGTATCTCTGATCCTTATGTCATTATGTGTAAATACATGTGCATATACATGTGTACATATGTGTTGCGACTGTAGGATAATGGGATTCTTAGATTCTTGCATTGCAGGTAGATTCTTTACCTGCTGAGCCATTGGGAAGTCCTTTAATCCCAGGGTCAGGAAGATCCCTTGGAGAAGGAAATGCCAACCCAATCCAGTATCCTTGCCTAAAAAATCCCATGGACAGAGAAGCCTGGGGGGCTACAGTCCAATGGGTAGCAGAGTCAGACACGACTGAGTGACTAAGCTTGCACCTTAGATTTGTTGGCCAATTCATAGGAAAAATATGTTATTAGATAGTATTACATACTATTTAGCTTCAAATTTTCTATCCCCTAGATTGCAATTTTAGCCATTTTATTCACTTATCAGAGGCTAATAATCACACTTGTGAATTATTTCGAGTTCTTCCTATATATGTCTGCCATTTATCCTTTTTGCTGCTTATTAGCACCTATATAAAAGAGTGGTTAGAAATATAAAGAAATCTGATAATTTACTACTTACTGTCTTTCATAGTAAGTTAAAAGACTGGCTAAACTGATATTTTGGACTATCTTAAGATTTAATTTTTCTTTACGGCTTTTTACTTTGGATGAAGCTGCACTAGTGGAAAAATACCCTTAGAGCCACAGAAATTTTTTAAATTTATACAGTTCTATATGTCAATTGTATTTCAAGAAAACTATGGCAAATAGGTTTTACTTTTTAAATGACTGTCCTGTGATAAGTGGAATAGCTTGGAAAGAAGAGGATGTAAAAATAAAAGTAGAAAATAAAAAAAAATAAATAAAAGTGGAAGCAGAAGGATACAGAAGAGAGAAAATATGGAGAAACGGCTATAAATTAATGTGTGTGGCTTCCAGTAGCTGGACTAGGCAAACAAACAGATTTTCTAGAACCTTCAGAGTGGAATGTAGCCTTGCTGACAAGTTGAGTTTAACCCAATAAGATCCATAGCAGATTTTTGACCAAAGGAATTTAAGATTAAAATCCTTGAGTCACTGGGCCACTCAGTGCTGGTAATTTTTTACAGTAGCAATAGAAAATTCATACATCAAATCTCTAAATCACATAGGCAGTTCACTTCATTTGTGCAAAAGAGCCATCTCAACATGAAACATCTCTGTTTTACATTTAACTTATTTCACAGCTTATACGATGTTTTCTAAGGAACCATTTACCTTAAATCTGTAAATTCCAGGGCTTTCTTTTTTTCCATAAGAAATTCAAGGTGGTGGTTGCCAGAGGCTAGAATTGGAGGGTGGTCAAAATGAGTGAAGATGATCAAAAAGGGTAAGATTTCAGTTATAAAGTAATTAACTCTAGGGATATGATATACAGTATAATCTCTATAGTTAACAATACTATATTGAATATTTGAAAATTAACAGGTGGTTTGGTGGTTTAGTTGGTAGTTTAGTTGCTAAGTTGCGTCCGACTCTTGCGACCCCATGGACTGTAGCCCATCAGGTTTCTCTGTCCATGGGATTTTCCAGGCAAGAATACTAGAGTGGGTTGGCATTTCCTTCTCCAGAGGATCTTCTGGATCCAGGAATTGAACCCTGTTCTCCTGTATTGCAAGCGGACTCCAGCATTGCAAGAGGATTCTTTACCAACTGAGCTACCAGGGAAGTCCAAAAGTTAAGAGAGAAGGTATTAAAAGTTCTCATCACAAGAAAAATATACAATTATGTGTAGTGATGAATATTAACTAGATTTATTGTGGTGATTATTTTGTACTATATACATATATAGAATCACTACTACTATTATATATCAATTATATCTCAATAAAAATTATAAGAAACCAAGTGCATTCTTTTGAAAAATTCCACATGAAATTCCCTTTGCTTGTCACATCTGTCATTATGATGTTTAGAATAAAATTTGTTTGGATCAGCTGCCTTCATTCTTTCATGGAGACACCCTCCTCTCAATAACTGGAGACAGCATATTATAGCCTATGTTTTGTAATCCTTTCCTTCTAGGCCTTATAGATTTTTTTTTTTATTGTTTTGTTTTTTATAGTTTTTGTTGTTGCTTTGCTTTTTAAGGCTAGATATTCTTCTTTAATTTGAAATTTCTTCTTTAATTTGAATCTGAAAAATCTAACTGACTCTTAAGGTATTGTACAAACCATGCTGTCTACCTGATTTTAACTTTTATACAAGCGGGAAGTATAGAGTTTATAATCCCCAAAATAGTATGAACGGGTGAGAAAAAAGGAAAAATAGTACATGGATAAAGCAACTCAAGGATCTCCATCCACAGCTGACTGTTTCTAGTGACCAAACAGGCAAAATAGTTTTTCCCACTTAAGAAGGGAAGTGCAAAAGTACAAATAAATTGTAGAACATAGTGGACACAGATAATACTCTGATAGGGTACAGACATGTTTGTTGAAAATGAATGAGATTATGTCATATTAAATTGAAGCAGAACCCTATGGCTCTTGACTCCCATGTCCTCTGCCTGCCTTTTGTTTGTGGAAAAACTTTAACCAAAGAATAAGTATAATCAGAAACATGAGAACAAGCAAAAACAAAGGAAAACTGCTGAAGGAGACTAAATAAAAATAATGTGGTCATTAAGGATAGTAACAGAGAAGGTAATGGCACCCCACTCCAGTACTCTTGCCTGGAAAATCCCATGGACGGAGGAGCCTGGTGGGCTGCAGTCCATGGGGTCCCTAAAAGTTGGACACGACTGAGCGACTTCACTTTCACTTTTCACTTTCCTGCATTGGAGAAGGAAATGACAACCCACTCCAGTGTTCTTGCCTGGAGAATCCCAGGGATGGGGGAGCCTGGTGGGCTGCCGTCTATGGGGTCGCACAGAGTCGGACACAACTGAAGTGACTTAGCAGCAAGGATAGTAAAGGACCCTTCATTCCTTTTTGAGGGCTATAATATTCTAAGCCATATACTGTGAGCTGTCTATATATAGATACTGAAACCTCCACCAGATAGAAGTTAACTACATGATGACCAGACTATAGCCATCACAAAGCTACCATAATTCTGAGAATTAGCCTCAAAGAAATGGAAACAAACACACTGGAACTGACTATCTGAAACAATCAAGATGACTGATGACCAATTTCAAGATGACGGTCAGAGCTGACTGTGCTGTTTCTATACGTAGCCCCTTCCTTTGTCTATAAAAGCTCTTTTTTTTTTTTTTTTTTTTTTTAACACATATGTATGGTTTTTATTTTTTTTTTAATTTTATTTTATTTTTAAACTTTACATAACTGTATTAGTTTTGCCAAATATCAAAATGAATCCGCCACAGGTATACATGTGTTCCCCATCCTGAACCCTCACTGACTGACAGTGGGAGGCTATTCAGCCTTTGGACTGGAGTCCGCTTCCCCTCACCCTCACTGGTGGCTGGCATCCAAAATAAAGCAAACTTTCTCTTCCACCAACCTGGCCTCTTTAATGGCTTTTGAGTAGTGAGGAGCCAGATCCCACTTTCAATAACAAGATGAGAAAAGATATCTTAAGAAAAGGAGACAGTAAAGCAAAATAAAGATGACAAATTTCAGGACATGTTTTAATTTTATTGAGACATCTCAAAATTTGTATTTACTTTTAACCATAGGCTATGGAATGGAAGAAGTAAATTTATAAAATATTGAAGTCACTAAAGCTTTCCCATTCTCTCATTTCTCTCAATGGTCACAAGGATGGAAATACAAAGAGGCATTAAGTCAAACAAAGATTTTTTTAAAAGTAATGAACATTGTAGCTACAATTAAAATCACTGCTGAAGAGGAAATAATATATGCCAAAACAATAAAGAAAAACAAATTTTGTTAGGGGTAGGGGCAAGCTTTTTAAAAAGCATAATGGATAAATATATCTCATAACTTTTTACAGGTTTTCAATGCCATTGGCAACATTATATTTATTAAATTTTGAACCAAAAAACAAATGATTATTCCTTGAGTATACATATCAATGATAATATAAATTACCAGTATTTAGATAAAATTTGCATGAGACATTAACTATTCAAGATACATTTTAATCTATGTATCATGAGTATCATTGGTTAGAGCTCTTTATTGAACTAAGACATTTTAGGACTTGAAAAGTACTCTAAAACATTTTTGAACTGCACAAAATGTTAAAGTCCTCAAATTTAAAAGATATGTGTATTTTTGTGGCCTTGTCTATAGTTTTAAATTTGAGCTCAGGGAAGTTTTTAATGTGATTGCTGAATTTTCAAATCACAGCTCACTGTTTAGTAAACTTGTTTCCATTCTTGAAGCACTAGCTTTTGAAATAGTTGGTATTTATCTAAAACATAAACACTAGACATAAAATGGTCCTTTTCTAGATTGAGACAAGTGTGAGTTTGTGATACACTGTATACATGGGCTTGATCACCCACCCACACTTTCTTGTCAACAGATTCTTTTCTGCTCTCATCAGCAAGACTCTGAAATGTGGGAATTTGGCTGAAACTGATTTCCTGTTTCTTCCCAGCATGTCTTAGAGATAGCACTGTCGGGAGTGTGATGTAAAAGAACAGACAGCTGTCCCCAGTCTTGAAGACTCATCTGGTGTATTAGTTTAGAAAGCCAGTTTAACATCAATTTAACCTTTAAAGAGCATATTTAAAAATAAGTTTCCTGTGCAGTTGTCTGTTGCAAGAATATGAATTATTTTCCCATTAGAAAAAAGATCAAGAAATCTGTGCTTCAAATTTAGCCCTGTATAGAGGCCGTGTCCTGAGGGAGAACCAGTTTTTTCAGTAGTTAGGTTATCTGTACCACTGGGCTTCAACTAATTAATTTTATTTTCTAATAGTATACTTCAAGGAGGTTACATTATTAAACTTTGATTGAATGAAGTAGCAAGGCCAGATAGCTTTGACAAGGAATAAAAATTATGCGCTATTCATAGAAACCCAGAAAATCAAATACTACTTATTCATTATTGAAAATGGAAGTCTGATGTGCTTTGCTGGAAAAGCCATGAACTTAGAGGTAGGGGAAAATGTGTATGCCATTGCTACCATTTGGATTTCAATAAGTTAGTTGATTCTTTGAGTTGCATTCATCTGTAAAATGGAGGTAATAAGAATACTTATTAGTTCAAAGAATATTTTTGAGAATTAGAAGAAATATTAATGGTGATGTTATATGTACTGATAACTATAAAAATATGATACAACATCATCACCATGGATATTTTAAATCAGAGTAAAGTATTTCCCCTAATGTTCTGTGCCTTTAGGCATTACCATATCCAGTTCCTTCTAATAAAATAAATTTTATTGCATATTACTCATCCAGAAATCATCAAAATCCCACAGGATAAGTCTAGAGGGCTACATTTTAATGAGGGGAAAGTGTCATAATGAAATGTAATTGTGCCAAGAGGTTTCAGTAATGATTGATAGGACTCCCTATGAAGCACTTCCCCTTTCTGTAATGATTTAGTTTGTTCATAAACTCATCTGCTTTTCAAAGAGGTTCATCTTTTCATACCCCTCTGAGTGAATGCAGAAAAGTTGTCCTTACATTTTCACTGAGCAGGAAAGCAGCTTAAATCTAGGATATTCCTTACCCAGCATAAGGGAAAGTGTTAGTCGCTCAGCCACGTCTGACTTTTTGAGACCTTATGGACTCCTCTGTCCACGCAATTCTCCAGGAAAGAATACTGGAGTGGGTAACCATTCACTTCTCTGGAGGATCTTCCCAATCCAGGGATGAAACCTGCATCTCTTGTGTCTTCTACAGCCAAGCAGATTCTTTATGGTCTGAACCACCAGGGAAACTTGGCAGGTGGGTTCTTTTACCACCAAGCCGTCTGGGAAACCCCAATATAAGGTAAAAGTTGTACAAAAAAAGTGTTATCACAATGAGGATCCACTGTCCCATTGGGAACATTCTTTGACAATATGAGCCTATGAACATTCTTTGCTATATTTGATAATATGAACCTTTGAACATTCTTTGATATATTTAACAATATGACAACATTGTGACATTACTTAAGATCTGACATTCTTGTCCTTATCTGTGGTGTCCCTTAATGAAATCCACAGTAATGTCACATCTCATATCCTATCTGTTCCATAGTGTTGTCTAGTCTCCTAATATTGGCCAACCACAACCAAAAGCACATCTTATCTTACATACTTTGCATGCATGATGATGGCTGACTTAAACTCTCAAAAGTTGCACTGTTTATAAAGCACAGCTTGAAAACTACAGAAATTGAATTAATGATTCTTTCTCTTCATTGTCCTTGTACTAAAAGTATTTGGAGGAATATTATAGAGTTAACTGAGATTCTGGTACAAATTTAGCTTGCTACTGTCCTGGATATAGATAGCAGGGATACAGCTTGGCTGAGATGACTAACAAGGAAAGAAACCTGGAATTTCCTTTCACAAGGCAATGGACTCCTGAGCAGAGCCAGAAGAACAGCATGCAGAAAGAAATAGAAATGCATACCCTTAACAACTGAAATGTCTCAGTATCACTTTAAACACCTCCTTTCTCCCTCTCCCTCTGTGTTTAGAGATAGAATGATATTTCTAGGAATTAGTGTGTACACAAATAGTTCAAAGAATGTTGAAACTATATTTTACACCTTGCAGAAGCTGGGACTGTAGATTAAAATCAGAAATAGGTCTTTACACCCAAAGCTAGTGCTCTGTGACAACCTAGAGGTTTAGGGTGGAGAAGGAGGTAGGGGGGTTCAAGATGGAGGGGACACATGTATAATTATGGTCGATTCATACTGATGTATTGCAAAAACATCCAAATTTTGTAATTATGCTCCATTCAAAGTAAATAATTAATATATACAGATGACCAGGCTTCCCCTAAGCCTATTAATATCTATCTTTAAAATGTTCTATTGGGGATTCTCATGTGAACTAATAGTCAAATATCAATCTGTAAAACTTGACTTCAGTTTTCTAGGAAACATGACCTTTAAGAGAAGATTTTTATTATCCTCCTGACTCCTAACTACTGGTTCTCTGTAGGAACTGTCATTGTGCTGAGCCAGAAAGGAAAAGTGAGGGATGTGGGATTAGAGAATTATCAGCATCCTTGGGGTCACAGTACTTTGTGAGATAAAGGCTTTCTGTGGTCCTCAGAGTCAATAAAATCCCAGGACATGATTGAAGAAGCTGACTTCTGGACCTCTGTTTTCATAATAAAATAATCTTATTAAATATAATAAAGGTACATGATAAAAAAAATCAAATAATGGAAGTTTTATTTTTCTTATTCATCAACTCACATCTTAATTCCTATAGTTAATTAGGTAATTAATGGTTTCTAGAGTAAGTTTACAAAATAAAAATAAAAGTATATAATTCAGTGCATATGCCCCTGTTGTTTAAAAGAGAAAGGTTGTTCTTTACCTATATTTTTATTTGCAAAGTAATGTATTTGGGTGATCTAATAAAATTAAAATAATAAAAATATTTAACACACATATGTGAAAAGTGAAAGTGTTAATTGCTCAGTCATGTCCAACTCTTTGTGATCCTGCGGACTGTAGCCCACCAGGCTACTCTGTCCATGGAATTTTCCAGGCAAGAATACTGGAGTGGGTAGCCATTCCCTTCTCTAAAGGATCTTCTCAACCCAGGGAATTGAACCCATTGCAGTCAGATTCTTTATCATCTGAGCCACTAGGAAAGATCTTAATACATATATATATCTCACATTGGTTGATTTTGATATGACGGTCCTACTTAAGAACCTCTTCATAAAACTAGTATTAATATTTAATTTTCCACCAACTGTGCATGTGGTAGGTGTCAGGCTATTTCTAAAAATCTTGCCATGACAGAAAATGCTGCAGTCATTTCTCTTTATACTTGTGCTAATGTATCTTAAAATATATTCCTGGAAGAGAGATTTCTGGGTCAAAGAATATTCATATTATTTATTTTGCCCCATTTTATATTTTTCACTCTTAGTCCAAAATAAATTGTACATGTGGAAATTCCCATTAAAATCATAATAGTGTTTTTCTCATATTCCCATCAATAGCAGCTTTCATCATCTCTTCAACTTTTTTAAACAAAGGTTTAGCTTTTTCTATATTTAATGATTATTATCATCAACAGTCCTATATTCAGCAGCATAGTGTTACCCCAAATTACCATTTAACCACTCATTCACCCATTGCTTACACAATGAGAAATCCTATGGGATCCACAAAGCCATTAAAACGGCATCAATTCAATTAAATTCACTTCCTCCTCTATGAGTCATGCATGTGTAATGGGAAATGCATATATTCTGGCTGTTTGTGAAAAGGAAAAGAAAAATAACACATATATCCACTCTAATTGGAAATGTGTTCATTTTTGAAACTCATAAAATCTGCAATTTGGTTGAGAAGATTCTTGATTCAATGGGGATTTCAAATTTCCAATTTAATTAGACTTGGATATACTTCTGAGACACTGAATTTCTGAGTATAAGAAAGGAAATATGAAGACGTAATTTCTTTAATACATGAATAGCCTGATACATAACTATTTGAGTGGCTGCTTGTGTAATCTATAGCTCCCTCTCTCTACATATGAAATAGGAGATTGAAAAATTATATTGATGGAGAATATAAGAACCTCAAAGCTTGGAATAGACTATTTAGTCCTAACCCCTCACATATGCTGCTTTTCTTTATGATGTCCCCAGCTGTGGTTTGTTGTTCAGTTGCTCAGTAGTGTCTGACTCTTTGTGATCCCATGGACTGCAGCACACCAGGATTCCCTGTCCTTCACCATCTCTCAGAGTTTGCTCAAACTTATGTCCATTGAGTCGGTGCCCTTCTCTTCCTGCTTTCAATATTTCCCAGCTTCAGGGTCTTTTCTAATGAGTCGGCTTTTTGCATCAGGTAGCCAAAGTATTGGAGTTTCAGCTTCAGCATCAGTCCTTCTAATGAATATTCAGTGTTGATTTCCTTTTGGATTGATTGGCTTGATCTCCCTGCAGTCCAAGGGACTTTCAAGAGTCTTCTCCAACACCACAGTTCAAAAGCATCAATTATTCAGCACTCAGCCTTCTTTATGGTCCAACTCTCACATCCATACATGACTACTGGAAAAACTATCACTTTGATATACAGACTTTTGTCGGCAAAGTAATTTCTCTACTTTTTAACATGTTGTCTATGTTTGTCGTAGCTTTTTTTCCAAGGAGAAAGCATCTTTTAGTTTTGTGCTTGTAGTCACCATCTGCAGTGATTTTGGAGCACAAAAAATTAAAGTTTCTCACTGTTTCCATGGTTCCCCAACTATATGCCATGAAGTTATGGGACCAAATGCCATGATCTTGGGTTTTTTAATGTTGATTTTTAAGCCACATTTTTCACTCTCCTCTTTCACCTTCATCAAGAGTTTCTTTAGTTCTTCTTCACTTTCTGCCATAATGTTGGTGTCATATGCATGAGGTTATTGATATTTCTCCCTGCAATCTTGATTCCAGCTTCTGCTTGTTCCAGCCTGGCATTTGCATGATGTACTCTACATAGAAGTTAATATACAACCTTGATGTACTTCTTTCCCAATTTGGAACTAGTCTGTCATTCCAAGTCTGGTTCAAACTGTTGCTTCTTGATCTGTATGCAGGTTTCTCAGGAGGCAGGTAAGGTAGTCTGGTATTCCCATGCCTGTAAGAATTTTCCACAGTTTGTTATGGAACTAGTTGTGGTTATTGAATGGCAAAAACCTGATGCCAAATATACACTGAGGGCAAATTCTGGTTGACGCTTAACAGTTCTCCACCTGAAGTAGAATTAACTATCTCATCATTGGTCTGGTTTAAAACTTAAGAATATGTATGGTGAAAGTGTTATTGAAAGTGTTAGTAGCTCAGTCATGTCTGACTCTTTGTGATCCCATGGACTGTGTGGCCCACCAGGCTCCTCTGTCCATAGAATTCTCCAGGCAAGAACACTGGAGTGGATTGCCATTCTCTTCTCCAGGGGATCTTCCCAAGCCATGAACTGAACCTGGGTCTCTGGTCTGAGCCACTTGGGAAGCCTATTTATGGTATTGAAACCATCTTTTCTGATAATAAATATTAATAACATGTTTTTCTTACATTAAAAAAACTATTTATTTTAATTGATGTATATTTGTTTGATAACCTGACATTTGATTCAATTATTTGCATACTCTGAGTAAAGAAAAAGTTTGCTACTTTTTTATGGAATCATTTCATCAAGGTCATGTTCATTTTACATAGCCCTCAGTTACTGTGACTTGAGATATATGTACAAAACTATTTTAAAATGGTCCACAAATGTGAGATCTACCTACCTGTTTATTCTAAGTACTAAGTACAGCCATCAAAACAAAACAAAACAAAAAAACTTTAACTTCCCAAACAGGTTTTTATGGGAGAGAATGTACACATTATTTTACCTTCAATTATGCTTGTATGTGGATGCATAGGCATTAGCCAAATAGGAGAATGTAGGCCTGAAATGGCTGCTGTCAAACCTTTAAATAAAATTCCAACCAAGGAGTGGAAATAGCTTAGGGGAGACAAAAATCTTTTACTTTTTATTTTCCTCAATTCTTTGTTACTTCATTTTTACTTTTTGCTTGCCAGTGTCTTTTTTTTTTTTTTTCTTTTTTTAACTGTGAGCGTGTGTGTGTGTGTGTATTTTAACTTTGGAAATTTAAGGTTGCAATTAAAAACACACAATTATCAACACATAATTTTTAAATTTTTTTATTTGATCCTTAAACACACACTGCCATAGTCTGTTCAGTCACCAAGTTCTGTCTGACTCTTTGTGACCCTATGTGCTGCAGCATGCCAGGCCTCCCTGTCCTTCATCATCTCCCAGATTTTGCCCACATTCATGTCTAGTAAATAGGTGATGCCATTCAACCATCCCATCCTCTGTCACCCTTTTCTCTTTCTGCCGTCAATCTTTCCCAGCATCAGTCTTTTCTAACGAGTCAGCTGTTTTCATCAGTTGGCCAAAATATTGGAGCTTCAGCATCAGTCCTTCCGAAGAGTATTCAGGGTTGATTTCCTTTAAGATTGACTGGTTTGATCACCTTGCTTTCCAAGGGACTCTCAAGAGTCTTCACCAGAACCACAGTTTAAAAGCATAAATTTTTCAGCACTTTGCTTTGTTTACTGTCCAGCCCTTATCCATACATGACCACTGGAAAGACCATAGCCTTAATTATATGGACCTTTGTTGACAAAGTGATGTCTTTGCTTTTTAATGCACTGTCTAGGTTTGTCATAGCTTTCCTGCCAGGAAGCAATCGTCTTCTAATTTCATGGATGCAGTTAACATCCACAGTGATTTTAGAGCCCAAGAAGATGAAATGTCACTGCTTCCACCTTTTCCCCTTCTATTTGCCATGAAGTGATGAGACCAGATGCCATGATCTTAGTCTTTTTTAATATTGAGTTTTAAGCTGTTTTTTTTTTCACTCTCTTCCTTCACCATTATCAAAAAGGTTCTTTAGTTCCTCTTCTCTTTCTGCCATTAGAATGGTATCATCTGCATATCTGAGGTTGTTGATATTTCTCCCAGCAATCTTGATTCCAGCTTGCAACTCATCAAGCCTGGAAATACTCATGGTATGCTCTGTGTATAAGTTAAAAAACAAGTGACAAGTCTTGTCATACTCCTTTCTCAATCCTGAACCAGTCATGCAGTGTTCTAACTTGCTTCTTGAACAGCATACAGGTTTCTCAAGAGACAGGAAGATGGTCTAGTATTCCCATCTATTTAAGAGTTTTCTACAATTTGTTATGATGCACACAGTCAAGGCTTTAGCAAAATCGATGAAACAGAGGTAGATATTTTTATGGAATTCTCTTGCTTTCTCTATGATCCATAAAATGATAGCAAATGGATCTCTGGTTCTTCTGCCTTTTCTAAACCCAGGTTGAACATCAGAAGTTCTTGGTTCACATAATGCTTCAGCCTAGCTTGGAGGGTTTTGAGCATAACCTTCCTAGCATGAGAGATGAGTGCAATTGTCCAGTGGTTTGAACATTCTTTAGTACTGCCCCTCTTGGGATTTGGGATAAGGATTGAGCTTTTCTAGTTCTGTGGCCACTGCTGGGTTTTCCAGATTTCCTGACACATTTAAGAGCATCATCTTTTAGGATTTTGAATAGCTCTGCTGGAATTCCATATTCTCCACTAGCTTTATTGGCAGCAGTGCTTCCCAAGGCCCACTGACTTCACACTCCACAATGTCTGGCTGAGTGAGAATCTGCACCATCATGGTTATCTGGGTCATTAAGATCTTTTTGATATGGTTCTTCTGTGTAGTCTTTCCATCTCTTGATCTCTCCTGCTTCTATTAGGTCTTTACCGTATCTGTCCTTTATTTTGCCCGTCTTTGTACAAAATAGCACTTTCATATTTCCAGTTTTCTTAAAGAGATCTCTAGATCTAAACTTTCGTTGTTTCCCTCTATTTGTTTGCATTGTTCATTGAAGAAGGCCTTCTGTAGGGTCATAATTGTTATTGGTCACATCTTAAGTCCTTGGGATAACTTATTTAAGTGGATGAGACATTAATGAAATCCTAGAGAAGGCGGCACAAACTTTTGCAATGAAGGAAAGTTCTATTAACCATTCTGTCACTACCCATAAGTGTCTAGTTTACATATGAAATGCACTAGGGAGATTGAGAAACAGAATTTTAAAACTTTATTTAAATATAAAAGGACACATATATAACCACTACCCTATTTGTCAGCATATCTCTAGATAATAATCACAAGTTCTTTTTCCAAAGGAAAGCTAAACAGGTAAAATGATACCTAAATGTAGCCTCTGAAAAACAGACTGATCTTCACAGAAATTCCCTATGAAGACAAGTTTCAATCTTTTGTAGCATCAGCTCCTGGCATTAGAAGCAGGGAATAGGCTTCAGGGCCACTCTCTGCCCTATTTAGTATTAGAACTCATCCATTAGGCTTGATTTTTAAAAGGAAATGACAATGATTACACCAGGAAAAAAATTAGGCCTGTGTTGTCTTGGATAAAGTTATTTTTTGCTTGTCATGGCACATGTAGTTGATTAAAAAAAAAAACAAAAAACCTTAGTCTTATTTTCCTCTCTCAAGTTTAGATAATCACAAAAAGAATATTAAGGGATTATTCTATACAATCCATTCTATAACTTAACCTGTGAATTCATTGTTAGAAACAAAACAGATCAGAATTTAACTGTAAAGAGTCTGTTGATTTTTTTTTTTAATTCTATTCTCCTCAAAGTAAGGCATTCAGTTAAAGAATATTTTTATATTGACTCATAGCTAAAGAACAAAGAGTTTCCTCCCTAGAAATTCAAGTCAATTAAATATAAATACATAAAAGATCCTACTGGTATAAGATCAGCCATGAATGGAGGAATAATTTTTTAAAAAAGCATTTATGATCCATTTCTATAGTTAATCAAATAGCAAGTCTATATTGGAGGGGTATGAGTAGCTAGAGCATCTAGGGTTTTATCTATTTACAAATAAATCATATCTTAATTTCCCACTACAATTAAGCTTTATTCTTGACATGCAATGGAAAGTTAAGCTTTATAATATGTGTTAAACACCATAATTTTAAAAGTCAGATTAAGACATAGATTTGAGTATTTAGTATGTGTAGATAGATGATACATAGATTTAACTTTAAATAAACTTTTGAAACCCTAAAGCATTAAATGAAACATAACATTTAAAAACATACAAAGTCTTCTTTTCTTTTAATTCATGATGAAAAAATTAAAATTACAACACTATGTTCCTTTCTGGTTTTATTGTCATGTGTGTTTCTGTGTGTATGTCTGTGTGTGTTAGTCGGTCAGTCGTTTTGTGTCTGTCTCTTTGCAATCCATGACTGTAGCCCACCATCAGACTCCTCTGTCCAGGGAATACTCCAGGCATGAATACTGGAGTGGGTAGCCATCCCCTTTTCCAGGGGATCTTCTTAACCCAGGGTTTAACCTGCGTCTCCTGCAATGTGGCAGATTCTTTACCATCTGAGTCACCAAAGAAGCCCTTCATTGGCATAGTAACTTTTAATTGATTATTTATTGCAGTTTCAGAATTTTTTTCCCTTACAGTTCAGAACTTGCAAAATTAGAATGGATGAGCATTTTTTATTGTCTTCTTGCATTGCTCTCATGGCCCATGCCATGCCAATATAGTTTATACTAAAATTCCATGGGAAAAACGTTCTGAAGAAACTTCAATCAATTCAACAGAAAAATAGGGAATTAATCTAACAATATCCTGTATTGATTTGATGCATTTAAGCTAATTACTTGAAAGTGTATCCCACTCTTTGAAGAACAATATCTGGTATGCTAAGATGTATCACCTAACACATAAATAACTTAAGCTATCACAAATATAGACTTAATTTTCCATTCAGAATTGCCACTGCAGGCTGTTAAACTGTTATTACTGTAATGAAAGTATTCCAATAATGAATTAAACAATTTAATGTTTTCCGTAGTGCATTAAATGAGTCAATGTGGAATTTAATTTTCAGAAAAAACTGAAAATATGCAACCATTGCACAATTATGAACTAACATACTTTAAGCATGCTGTTTGGAGCTCAAAAAAATGTTTATACATGAGTTGAAGCACTTAATGGCAACAGCAGGATGATTTTTACCTTTAGGATGAAACATCAGAGACAGAAGGTTTACTTTACTGATAAGTATTTTTATATAGCAGTATTCCCAACTGTGCAAATAGTAAAGCTGAAAAATAAGCCTCAGTGTCAAGAATATATTGAGTTGTTTAGATACTTGCTATAAAATTGCATCTTTAGGCCACTAGGAATATCTAAACAAATAAGAGATAAGATAAGTAGCAAAGAAAAAGAAAAGAGAAAATCAAGATAAAAGGTGCTCTATATAAACATACAGATGCAGCTGAAGGACACCTGGGCATTTGTTATGTATAACTTAAGACTGCAAAAATCACAGGGTGAATTTAGTAATGTGGAGAGAGAAGAAGAGGAAGATATTGATAAGGACTAGGTAGAAAAAGATCTCATAACAATGATTTTTATTCATTTATGTATTTTTCAGTCATGGAAGTATTATATATTTTTCAGGATGTATTATATATTTTTCAGTCATGGAAGTATTAAACTAAGGGATGGCATAGCTGAATCTGTGGTTTAAAAAAGTCCAAAAGGCAATGTGATCACAAAACTGCAGCAAAGGAAAATGTGATGTGATCTTAACGACAGAGGATGGATATGGAAATAAAGAAAAGTTAGCCTTTGGGGGCAATTTTATATATATATATATATATATATATATATATATATATAAATAATAATGATGAAAAATGTTATATATATATATATATATAATGCTAAGAATTATGGAATGCTAAGAATGTTGGAAATAAAAGGATGTCCAGTAAATTTCAGGTTTCTGACTAGGAATATGGGTCTTTGCATTTTGCTTTTGAAATGATTCAACAGTATAGGACAAATATGTTCCTTAGATAAGTAAGAGTTAGCAAAAGAAATTGCCTGTGAAAGAAGAGTGAATGAGAAATATCACTTAATAAAAAATGCTATTTGGTTTGCCCCTGTTATGGAACTATTCAAAGGGTATGGTGTGCCATCTGTTCTGTACCAGTTCTTAGACCTGAAGCTTTTTCAAATACACATGTGCTGGCATGAATAGAGAGCATTAAAAACAACAAATAAAATGTCTCTACTAGCCAGTGGTTTTACTACTTTTAATTATCTTTATCAGATCGACACACCAAATCACTTTCTTACTTTGCTAAATCGCTAGAGTGGTTTGTTTCACTGTAGAATGAAAGTTTGCTTCACTTAAGCTTTGAATTTATAAGGATTATTTCTGTACCTGACTAAAATTCAGGAGTCCATATTATGCCCACTTCTCTAATGTACATATCATGATATTGCAATATTCTCAGTATTATTTGGATATTAAAGCTTATAATAATGGAATCTTCAGAATGGAGCTATTTTGTTTGGTTATAGTTGAACTGCTACTTCTATACAATAATCCCTATAAATTTTACAAAAGTATATGACTTGGGAGGAAAGGAACAATGGGGGAAAATGAATCCTTAAAGGATGCTTACTTGATTCTCAGATGAATGAGGTTGTGGCATTTATAAGTTTATTAGGTTGATTTACTACCAGAAGGCTTAGAGTTCTGGACACCTCAAAAGCCTTGATCCTGTTACACTTTAACTTTTCTTATCATGATACTGAGCTTTCTTTTTAAAAGATGCTTATACTAATCACATCAATTATAAGGCAAAATGGGACATCCCAGGTGGCTCAGTGTTAAAGAATCTGCCTGCCAACACAGGAGACACAAGAGATGCAGGTTTGGTCCCTATGTCAGGCTGTTGCTGCTGCTGCTAAGTCGCTTCAGTGATGTCCAACTCTGTGCGACCCCATAGATGGGCAGCCTACCAGGCTCCTCCATCCATGGGATTTTCCAAGACACCCTAAAGAAGGAAATGGCTACCCACTCCAGTATTCTTGCCTGGAAAATTCCATGTACAGAGGAGTCTGGTGGGCTACTGGCCATGGGATTGCAGAGTAGGACAAGACTGAGACCAACATAGCATATGCAAAACAAAAACCAAAATGGAACATAGTTTATACTGTCTGAACTTTGATTCAACTGTGAAACAAACTGGAGGTGTGTGGAGACAGAGAGAAAAGACTGTGAGTTTTTGGTTCAATGCCTACTTATTTTTAGTTTTATTTTGTGTTCCCTGAAAATGATAATTGAACTAACACAAAGTATGGTACCTCCAAAAGACTCAGGTATATAATTTCTGAATCTTTATTTTTCTAATGCATTTAAGCAAGAGAGAAGAGTCTAGTAAGAAATAAACAAGATGGGTAGGAAATCTTCATTTTGGAAAATGGAAGATGAGAAGTTAATTGAATGGTTCTCATAAATTAGTGAATGTCTTTAGCAACAACAAAAGCACTTTGTAGTGAATATATAATCATTTTACTCCAGATGGTTTTGTCATCACTTGCAAGTTTTAAAGCATTTTAGAAAATTTCCCTTGGGTTCTGTGAAATACTTCTATAATACTTGGTAACATGTGTCACCACATCACTTATATTTATGACTGTGAATTTTCCCCATTACAACTAGTTTCTATTAGTTGAAAAAGAAGAATGCATAAAGGTGATGGTAATAAAAACCAAGAAGACATTTATTTTGTGTAACTCTAATGTAGGGAAGTGTAGCACATAAATTCATCTTGTCAGGAGCAGAAATGTTTTTTGTTCAATTTCAAAGCAATAGATTTTTTTTTTTTTTATGAAAGTGGCAGGTATGTCTAAATATGTTCCAGGGAGTTGTCAGTAATGATAGCTTGAGAGAAAAAAACTGTAAATAAAGTGGTAATTGCTTTCAAAGATTTGTAGACATGTATATGCCTTTGGCAGTAATTTAATGATTAAATATTTTGAAATATAGAGATATTAATATTATGTGTCCACTGAAAATCATTCCAAATAAAAACAACAATCACAGAAGCATAAAATGGTCAACATATTCTAGGATTATTCAATATTTTAAAAATACATTTCAAAAAAGATCTTAAACCATGACAACCTAGATGTATACAGCTTACTTATGAGATGACTATATAAAATTTTAAGAGATTGATGAACTTTGTAGGCATATGGATATAAACTTTTCACTTTCATTTCAGTAAATATTTGCAATACAATTTAATATCATCAGTTAGAACATTGGCTACATATGTTAGCATAATGAATTTAACAAAATGATTTTTTTCCATGAGATGCCAGAAAATGCTTGGGGAAAATTAAAACTCAAGTATGAGAGATAAAAAAATAACAATCAATGTAGTAAAAAATATTGGAGACAAGAGAGAGCTAGAAACACTACAAAGGGATTTGTAAACATTGAATTTTACCCAAAGACTGTAGTGGCATCAGGACAGCAGATGGCAAAGTGCTAACAGCACAGGAAGACATCCAAAACCACTGGAAAGTATAATTCAAGAAGCTATATGAGGTACCAAGGGACCATATAGATGCTACCAAGTGTGAGGCAATCATCTGCACAGCCATAAAATAACATTCACCTTTCCTGGCAGAGAAGGAAACTGCAGTAAACAAGATCAAACTGGGAAAGGCACATGGTGCAAGTTACAGATGAACTCATAAACGAGGTGGCAACTGTGCAGTAAGTGTCCTTCATAAAACCTGTCAGTGGGCAAATGGGAAACAAGGGACTGGCCAAGTATCAGTGCAAATCAATCCATATAACACTGCCCTAACCATCCAGACATGAAAGAAAGCAAGAGTCACTGAGAATCTTCACTTTCAGGTAGAAATGTTAGGCTGCCACACTGAGAACTGCCTATGAAGAGAGACAACCTAAGGGTCAGAGAAGAAGATGAGAGAGAGAGAGGATGAATAACATGTCTGTTTACATCTGACAAGATAGCCCAAACAGATTTTCTACTTAGATTCCACTGATTGCTGTTGTTCAATTGCTAAATCATGTCTGACCGTGACCCCATGAACTGTAGAATGCCGGCTCATCTGTCTTCTACTATCTTCTGGAGTTTGCTCAGATTAATGTCTATTGAGTCCCTGCTGCTATCTAACCATCTTATCTTCTGCTGCCCCCTTCTCCTTTTGCCTTCAATCTTTCCCAACATCAGGGTCTTTTCTGATGAGTTGGCTCTTCACATTAGGTAGCCAAATTATTGGAGTTTCAACTTCAACAACAGACCTTCCAAGGAATATTCAGGGTTGATTTCCTTTAGGATCAACTGGTTTGATCTCCTTGCAGTCCAAGGGACTCACAAGAGTCTTCTCCAGCACCACAGTTTGAAAGCATCAATTCTCCAACACTCATTCCTCTTTATGGTATAACTCTTACATCCATACATGATTACTGCAAAGACTTTTTAAACTTGGACTCTATGGATTTTTGTAGCCAAAGAGACGTCTCTGTCATTGGAGTAGGAAATGGCAACCCATTCCAGTATTCTTGCTTGGAAAAATTCCATGCACAGAGGAGCCTGGTGGGCTATACTCCATGGGGTTGCAAAGAGTAGGACATGACTAAGCATGCAGATTGTAGGTGTAGGTAGACTAGGTTTGTCATAATTTTCCTTCCAAGGAGCTAGCATCTTTTAATTTCATGGCTTCAGTCACTGTCTACAGTGATTTTGGAACCCAAGAAAATAAAATCTGTCACTGCTTTCACTGTTTCCTCTTCTATTTACCATGAAGTGAGGGGATCAGATGTGATCTTAATTTTTTTAATGTTAATTTATTAAGATATTTAGACTATTGAGTGCAAATTGAAAGAGCTTATGATGCTTTAATATCATAAACAACAGAATGGGAAAGACTAGGGATCTCTTCAAGAAAATTAGAGATACCAAAGGAACATTTCATGCAAAGATGAGCTCAACAAAGGACAGAAATGGTATGGACCTAACAGAAGCAGAAGATATTAAGAAGAGATGGCAAGAATACACAGAAGAACTGTACAAAAAAGATCTTCATGACCCAGATAATCACAATGGTGTGATCACTGACCTAGAACAAGACATCCTGGAATGTGAAGTCAAGTGGGCCTTAGAAAGCATCACTATGAACAAAGCTAGTGGAGGTGATGGAATTCCAGTAGAGCTATTCCAAATCCTGAAAGATGATGCTGTGAAAGTGCTGCACTCAATATGCCAGCAAATTTGGAAAACTCAGCAGTGGCCACAGGACTGGAAAAGGTCAGTTTTCATTCCAATCCCAAAGAAAGGCAATGTCAAAGAATGCTCAAACTACCGCACAATTGCACTCATCTCACACGCTAATAAAGTAATGCTCAAAATTCTCCAAGCCAGGCTTCAGCAATATGTGAACCGTGAACTTCCTGATGTTCAATTTGGTTTTAGAAAAGGCAGAGGAACCAGAGATCAAATTGCCAACATCTGCTGGATCATGGAAAAAGCAAGAGAGTTCCAGAAAAGCATCTATTTCTGCCTTATTGACTATGCCAAAGCCTTTGACTGTGTGGATCACAAGAAACTGTGGACAATTCTGAAAGAGATGGGAATATCAGACCACCTGATCTGCCTCTTGAGAAACCTGTATGCAGGTCAGGAAGCAACAGTTAGAACTGGACATGGAACAACAGACTGGTTCCAAATAGGAAAAGGAGTACGTCAAGGCTGTATATTGTCACCCTGTTTATTTAACTTATGTGCAGAGTACATCATGAGAAACGCCGGACTGGAATAAACACAAGCTGGAATCAAGATTGCTGGGAGAAATATCAATAACCTCAGATATGCAGATGACACCACCCTTATGGCAGAAAGTGAAGAGGAACTCAAAAGCCTCTTGATGAAAGTGAAAGTGGAGAGTGAAAAAGTTGGCTTAAAGCTCAACATTCAGAAAATGTAGATCATGGCATCTGGTCCCATCACTTCATGGGAAATAGATGGGGAAACAGTGGAAACAGTGTCAGACTTTATTTTTCTGGGCTCCAAAATCACTGCAGATGGTGACTGCAGCCATGAAATTAGAAGGCACTTACTCCTTGGAAGGAAGATTATGACCAACCTAGATAGCATATTCAAAAGCAGAAACATTACTTTGCCAACAAAGGTTCGTCTAGTCAAGGCTATGGTTTTTCCTGTGGTCATGTATGGATGTGAGAGTTGGACTGTGCAGAAGGCTGAGCACTGAAGAATTGATGCTTGTGACCTGTGGTGTTGGAGAAGACTCTTGAGAGTCCCTTGGACTGCAAGGAGATCCAACCAGTCCATTCTGAAGGAGATCAGCCCTGGGATTTCTTTGGAAGGAATGATGCTAAAGCTGAAACTCCAGTACTTTGGCCACCTCATGTGAAGAGTTGACTCATTGGGAAAGACTGATGCTGGGAGGGATTGGGAGCAAGAGGAGAAGGGGACAACAGAGGATGAGATGGCTGGATGGCATCACTGACTCGGTGGATGTGAGTCTGAGTGAACTCTGGGAGTTGGTGATGGACAGGGAGGCCTGGTGTGCTGCAATTCATGGGGTTGCAAAGAGTCCGACACGACTGAGCGACTGATCTGATCTGATGATGCTTTAGAGAGATAACTTGATTATAATAGTAAGTCATCACATTTCCAGACACTGAATATACTAAACATATATCTAGTAGTGATCCAGCAAGTATGAGGATAAAATACCTTACAGTATTATGAATTTGGATAATATCTGAAGCCTTAACCCTAAAAAAAAAACCCAAAGACAAACATAAATAAAATTGCTTGAAGGAGTTCTGTAAAGATCCAAACTTGTTAAATTTATTTTCAATTATTAAAACCAAAATGCTACTGCAAAGTTTGCCCCATGCCTCCATTCCTCACAAACACTATAATTTTGTTTTTTCTTTACTATATGTATGTTGGAGAGTTGGGGGTGGGGATTGGGAGACATGAGTGGTATCAAAGTTTATCAGTTCCCTCCAGCCAAAGACCACAAGTGGCAGCAATTAAACAAGTTAGATTTAATACACTTTGAAATAAAGGAGAATGCATACCTCCAGGATCTGTGAAACATCTTATTAAGAAGAAATTAGAAAGAAATTGTGAGATTTGTGCTTATGTTAGGTGATTTGGGGGAAATTTTAAAGAAGTCAGACTTTGTTCTGAAGGCAGGGGTAATTCTATGATTGGGTATCTTAATAGATTTTATCTAAAGTGAAGACTAACCCCGGGCTGAAACCATAACTGAGGAAAAAGCAGCAGCCACTCTTACTAGCAGGATAGAGAATGTTTGGTCATTTTTGTGGCTCAGACAATGATCCTATTTGGTCTATGTTCAGACATGATTATGAAGTGGTCTTCGTTTTGTTTTAATCCATCATGGTCGCATTGGCCTTGTCTAAGTTTGATGTTCTCTGAAAGTATTTATGCTCATCAGGCGAGTACCATGGCCTGAGTGCCAAGCCAGTTTGCAGCAACAAGGTTACATTGCCAGAAATCACTTGTATATCAAGGGTTGCTTTTCTTTTTTCTCAGTGTTTAGTGGTATATTCAGCTAATTGCTAAAAGATATTGTATTTTCCAAATGTGGTCCAATATAGTAATCCCTCCCTATTCTCTGTTATTGAAGCAGTTGAATCTCTATTGCATTCTACATCTGAGTTTCCTCTGCTTGCTTGCAAAGCCAGTTTGCATATTCAGTAACTGTGATGTGTATTAAAAATGAAAAATGAAGAAAATTGAAACATGTAAAATATCATGTATGAAACGAGTTGCCAGTCCAGGTTCAATGCACGATACTGGATGCTTGGGGCTGGTGCACTGGGACAACCCAGAGGGATGGAATGGGGAGGGAGGAGGGAGGAGGGTTCAGGATGGGGAACACATGTATACCTGTGGTGGATTCATTTTGATATTTGGCAAAACTAATACAATTATGCAAAGTTTAAAAACAAAATAAAATTAAAAAAAAAAAAAACATGATCCTCTTTCAATATTTCTTATTTTGTTATACTTCTGAACCAGAATCCTAAAAGATATCTTCCACTTCGTGTTACCTTCTCCTTACTGTGTATCCAAAGTGTTGTCAAATCTTATAGATTGTAGCAACCACAACAACAAAAACCACCTCTTAAATATATCTTTAATTCTCCACTTTAATTCCTGCCTGGCTCCTACTCTGGGCTCTGAACTATCTCTAGAATTATACTGCTTCCAATATTTCCCTATCCCCATCCATTTCATTTCATCTAGGTAATTTTCATCTTGCTTGATGTCTTTCCAGCACTTGGCACAATTGCCAGCACTTCTGCTTAAAGGTTACCTTCCACGTATTTCCAAAGAAAGATTACTTTGATATTTCTCATACCTTAGTAGTAAGTGAATCCCGTTCTTTAATCCTTGACCATTTTAAATGTTAAGATTTCAGGACTCCTACTCTCAACCTGCGTAGGTGCCAGTTTGCTCATCACTCTAAACCTTTTCACTGTCCTCTGCCTTGCCCTGACTGCTGGGGCTGACCTGACAACTATGGTCTGCATCACACAGGCTCACTCACACCTGGGGGGCCCTAGCTTCTTCTCAGTACAAAGGTAGTCAGGCACCTCCATTTCCACGGTCTTGACACTGCACACCCTTTTGTAACCATTAGCTTTTCAACCCCTAGTGCTTCACACTCTTGTGATTCTCCTGGTGCCTCCACATCCTCTATTGATTGTACACCCTGCCCATACTTGTAATATAAAACTCTATTCAAAATCCTAGTTCATGAGATTGGGACCATGGAGATGGTCAGGACTCCGAGTGACTCATAAACATTGGTTCTTTCTACATTTCTTAGATTAGCATCTCAATAAATCTTTAACATCTTCAACTTTCTTGATTTTCATGCATATTTTTACTGAGTTTTCAATCAATACTTCTAACTACTCCCTCTATATCTTCAAGCTTTATACTTCATGGACACTTCAAATGCACTGTTGTAAAAACATTTCCTTCAAAGTCACTCCCCCTTTCTTCTTTGCTGTCTTCCTAAATTACAACCTAATCTACCTCATTGGCTGGGCTAAAAACCCAGAAGTCATTCTAAATCATCTCTTTCATCCAGCTGCAACCAAATTGCATCAGTATCCCTAAAAACTTGTTAACTTGTTTTCATTAAATACCAATGCAAAATAATGTTTTGTAAGTATATGAAAATTTATAAACACTACTGTCTCTTGAGTCAGAAAAAATGTATCTGTTGTCTCTCCCTACCTAATCACATCCTCTTCCTCTTCAGAAGTAGCTAATATCCTGATATTTGTATTTACTTATTAAAGAAGTCTCATAGTATTTTCAATTTATTATATTTTGTATTTGTAGCTGTTTGTTCTTAAAATTAGCTTACTTCTTTTTAGTGTTTTTTGTTTTCTTCTTACATTATCAATTCATCTTCTTAAAAATTTAGTAAATATACTTGCTTTATATTCCAGTTATAATTTATATTCCAGATATAATTCTAATATTGTGATAATTCCAAATTTGAAGTCTTTGCAGGTTCTGCTCTGTATTGCACATAGGATCTTCTTTATTTGTCATTTTCTGGTAATTTTCTATACGCCTGTATTTCCTAAAATTTACCAGTGAGAATGCTTTGAGGTTTCTTTTGGAGAAGATTTGCATTTATCTCTTGTACATGCCTGTGTCCACTTCCTGGCAGGAATCATTTTAACTACACTTTTGCCTTGAGTTTTTCACACCATGAAATGTATCATCCCATACAGCAAAAGTGCATGAGTCTAGCTTTATTTGTAAAATATCTGAGGAGACTTTTTCTTTCTCTTTTTGCAATTCTCTGTGAACTGTGGAGGTGGCAGGGGATGTATTTATAAACCATTTACCTTTGTGTGCTATGCTAAAGTTTATATATTTGGTGGTTCTGTATCTAAGCAGAAAGTATACTATTAAATCTCTAATCTTGGGTGGTCTTCTGTCTTTCCTGAGCTTTTTCCTTTGTTTACTTTGATATTCAAAAAAAAAAGATCATAATGTGCTTAAGCTCAACATGCTTGTCAAATGTTTTGAAATCAACAGTTTGCTTATCTCTTTAGCATCCTTTTTATACTTTATATATATATATATATACTTTATATATATTTATATATATATAATATCTCATATTCCTATATGTCACATATATATTCATATTAGTTTTAATATTACATTTATAACTAAATTTCATTTTACCAGTTTTTATCCAAAAATTTTAGTTGTTTTCAGTGTGAACATCAGTTGATTAGGAAACAGCAGTTTTATATCCTTTTTTTTTTTTTTTTTTTTTTTTTTTTTTTTTTTTTTTTTTTTTTTTTAAATTTTATTTTATTTTTAAACTTTACATAACTGTATTAGATTTGCCAAATATCAAAATGAATCCGCCACAGGTATACATGTGTCCTTAACATATTTTAAATCTCTTCTGTCTTCTGTTAATTCTGGCCCTCATCATTCTTCATCTGAAGGATTGAAATATAATTCATTCTTCATGTTGATGACAGAGCGATCTTTCTCTAATCCATTCTGGCTATTTTTCCAGTCCTTACCTATCTTAGTCATAATATGTCTGTTAATCTAGCATGGTGTCGGTTACATAGTAGGCACCAAATGATAATCACAAGTAAGTGTAATGAAATGTGACTCACCAATTTAAGTCACTCTATCTTTCCATTTTCCTTTCTGAATAAAGCCCAGACTCCTTATCTTGACATACAAAGTTCTTCATAATTTAGCCTGCACCCGCCTACTCAGCAAGCACTAGTCTTGCCCTTACTCAGTGGTCTTTCTTTTGTTTTCTTATCTGCAAATGAGACCTGTAAAATGCTATGAATTTATAACAGTTTTGGTGGAAAGGGATATAAAAACTTTTGTGGAAGTGATTGTGTGCTCTTGACCTTTCAAAATTGTTCCTGCCACTGTAGCATTTTAACATTAAATTGACAAATTTACATCTCTAAACAAACAAAAAAATATGGTTGCCCATTGTAATTAGAATTAACTGAAAATCCTTAAAATGAGTCTTAGGATGTGAGTTTTCTAGCAGTAACTCTGCCACAAATACTTTTTCAACCTCTCTTCATGCCATTTTTTCCTTGAGGCCAGCATTTCCATCTCACTGAACTTCTTTCATTTATTGCCATTTGCATTCTACCTTAGTGCTGCTTCTAATTTTCTGGCTTTTGTTTGAAAGGCTTTACAACTTCTTCCCCTGATACTACATAGCTGCCTATCTCAGTCTGCCCAGGCTGCTGTACCTAAATACCAAAGATTAGATGGCTTCAATCTCTATTTCTCACAGTTTTACTGGCAAGTCCAAGTTCAAGGTGCTGGCAGATTCAGTGTGAGATGAGAGCCCTCTTCCTGGTTTCCAGACAGTTGTCCTTTCATTATATCCTCACGTGGTAGAGGGTAAGAGATAATCTCTTACATGTCTCTTATAAAGGCACTAATCTCATTCATGAGGGTTCCAGCCTCATGACTTAATTACCTCCCAAGTTCTCTCCTACAAATAATTTGGGGCTTCTAAACATGAATTTTGGGAGGACATAGTCCTTAGCACCATTTCTGCCTGTTTTGTTTTTTTTTTTAAACTGTCAGTTGACTGCAGATAAGATAATTGAATGCCGTTATTGACTCAAAGGTCATAAGTTTGATCAAACTCTGGGAGATGGTGAAGGACAGGGAAGGTTGGCATTCTGTAGGTCATGGAGTCACAAAGAGTTGGACGCAACTCAGTGACCAAACAACAACTGTCAGTTTACAACTCAAGATTGAACTAGATGGATTTAATGGATGTTGAACATTCTTGTAACATACAGTTGAGAGCACTTCATATTTATTAAATTATAGGTGTGAGATTATCTGATTAATAATTTTCTTTCTCACAAGATTATGCATTCCACTAGGAAAGTCTTTTGTTCAGCAGTGCCTATAAAGGTACATAGTCAGTTAATTAACATCAACTGAAAGAACGTACATGTTTGCATTGCTATATACAGTGGGCTCAAACTTTCCTCAAACTCATAAAGGAATATATTAGCTAAAAAATTTAAGGATTATGGGATTAGGTGTTCTATAATTGTCCTTGAAACCTAAAATTGCATAATTATCTTATATTCCATACCTAATAAGGACATTGGCTATCAAATCATGCTTTTGAAGCTATTGCATGTTTATGTTGCAGGAGAGGAGGAGTCATATGAAGAATGCAGAGCCTCTGCAGTTATATTTAAGAAAAAACTTTGAATATAGTGCAGACATGCAAATTTATTATTATATAAAGGAACAAAAACTTAGATCTTTGTTGTACAACTTGCTTTTCTTTATTTAAAACTTGATATTTTGAATTATAAATGGAAAATTCAATACATGCATATATAACTATGTTTATATATATAGTTATATGTATTGAATATATATATATACAATACATATAACTATATTTGAATGTGAACTGAAAGCCTACTCGAAATTTTCTTAAAGAAAAAAGAAATGTTGAAAATATTAGTAAGTGTTTGCCAATCATGTCCATATTAGTAATAAAGCATAACTATTGTGTAATGTTTTTAAATATTAAAAGTGGGCTGATGATAACCATTACTACCATGAGTAATTAAGTCAAAATACTAGCTTATAACTCAGTAACGAAAACACTCAGTAATTAGAAGAAGACATTCATAAATAGGTGCAGATATAATTAAGTTTCATTCACCTTATAATTACTTCTTTGTCTTTCACTCCTTGGCATGAAGGTGAGAGAAAGAGAAGAGATTCAACAAGAAATGATAGGAGTCTTATACAGATCTTATACAAATATCAAAATCAAGAAATCATAAATGATTCTTCCTTTTCTAAGTATGTAAGTAGCATGTTCCTGGAAAATGCATTTTGACAGTCTAGTGTGAAAAGTCTGTTAGATTTTTATTTTTCTATCATTTTGCTGCTGTTGCTATTGCTAAGTTGCTTCAGTCGTGTCCAATCTGTGCGACCCCATAGATGGCAGCCCACCAGGCTCCCCTGTCCCTGGGATTCTCCAGGCAAGAACACTTGAGTGAGTTGCCATTTCCTTCTCCAATGCATGAAAGTGAAAAGTGAGAGTGAAGTCGCTCAGTCGTGTCCTACTCTTAGTGACCCCATGGACTGCAGCCTACCAGGCTCCTCCATCCATGGGATTTTCCAGGCAAGAGTACTAGAATGGGGTGCCATTCCCTTCTCCGTTTCTATTGTTTTACATTTTAGCTAAATCTTGTTTATATTTCACTGGGCTCAGATAATTATAAGGTCAAAATGATTTAAGATAATTTTGATAGCATTATGGTCTTCCACACTAGGTATAGTCATGGAAAACCTATGATAGTGCAAGAAACATTTTAAAAGTAGTAGTTGCTTCATATATGCAGGATTATAGGTGCTAATATTAGCACTGATTTTTGTTCTTGATTGTAAACAATTGGCCAGAAAATGGGGAAGTGTTTTCACTTACTAACCATTGACACTAACAAGGAGTAACATGACAGTTATTAAGTCATTTGGTAGGTTGATATCACAACTTCTATAATTATCCTGAAAGAATTATATAATTTGACCTGCCTCTGATAAAGGTGAAAACTAGCTCAAATGTCATCCAAAACATCTGAATGTGTGAATAAACTGAATGATATAACTCTATTAACATATGTATTATTGTATCTATATCCTATAATTTTTATATATGATTTACTTTATAACATTTGATTTTATTCTAATAGTTTTAATAAAGTTATTTATTTTAATGGAAAGCAACAAAACTAAATATAAAATTATGATTTCTTCTGTGGTTTATTTAAACATGCCTATGGAAAAGGTCAGTTTTCATTCCAATCCCTAAGAAAGGCAATGCCAAAAAATGCTCAAACTACCACACAATTGCACTCATCTCACACTCTAGTAATGTACTGCTCAAAATTCTCCAAGCCAGGCTTCAGTAATATGTGAACCATGAACTTCCAGATGTTCAAGCTGGATTTAGAAAAAGCAGACGAACCAGAGATCAAATTGCCAACATCTGCTGGATCATCAAAAAAGCAAGAGAGTTCCAGAAAAACATATACTTCTGCTTTATTGACCTTGCCAAAGCCTTTGACTGTGTGGATCACAAGAAACTGTGGAAAATTCTGAAAGAGATGGGCATACCAGACCACCTGATCTGCCTCTTGAGAAACCTATGTACAGGTCCTGAAGCAACAGTTAGAACTGGACAAGGAAAAACAGACTGATTCCAAATAGGAAAAGGAGTACGTCAAAGCTATATATTGTCACCCTGCTTATTTAACTTCTATGCAGAGTACATCATGAGAAACACAGGGCTGGAAGAAGCACAAGCTGGAATCCAGATTGCTGGGAATAATATCAATAACCTCAGATATGCAGATGACACCACCCTTATGGCAGAAAGTGAAGAGGAACTCAAAAGCCTCTTGATGAAAGTGCAAGAGGAGAGTGAAAAAATTGGCTTAAAGCTCCATATTCAGAAAACAAAGATCATGGCATCTGGTCCCATCACTTCATGGGAAATAGATGGGGAAACAGTGGAAACAGTGTCAGACTTTATTTTTGGGAGCTCCAAAATCACTATAGATGGTGACTGTAGCCATGAAATTAAAAGAGGCTTACTCCTTGGAAGAAAAGTTATGACCAATCTACATAGCATATTGAAAAGCAAAGACATTACTTTGCCAACAAAGGTCCATCTAGTCAAGGCTATGGTTTTTCCTGTGGTTATGTATGGATGTGAGAGTTGGACTATGAAGAACGCTGAGCGCCAAAGAATTGATGATTTTGAACCGTGATGTTGGAGAAGACTCTTGAGAGTCCCCTGGACTGCAAGGAGATCTAACCAGTCCATTCTGAAGGAGATCAGCTCTGGGATTTCTTTGGAAAGAATGATGCTAAAGCTGAAACTCCAGTACTTTGGCCACCTCATGTGAAGAGTTGACTCATTGGAAAAGACTCTGATGCTGGGAGGGATTGGGGGCAGAAGGAGAAGGGGACAACAGAGGATGAGATGGCTGGATGGCATCACTGACTCCATGGACATGAGTCTGAGTGAACTCTGGGTTTGGTTATGGACAGGGAGGCCTGGTGTGCTGGGATTCATGGGGTCTCAAAGAGTCAGATATGACTGAACAACTGAACTGAATGCACTAATATTATACCAAATTTGTATTTTTCCTTTCAGATAAGGAGCGACTTGCCTTTCACTTTTCACTTTCAGGCATTGGAGAAGCAAATGGCTACCCACTCCTGGAGAATCCCAGGGATGGGGGAGCCTGGTGGGCTGCTGTCTATGGGGTCGCACAGAGTTGGACAGGACTAAAGGGACTTAGCAGCAGCAGCAGCAAGGAAGCACTATAACTAGAGTTTTAGTAACTGTTGTACTATTTTGTTACTATAGTGCAAGTGATTTTGCAATATAGCAATACACTAATTTTATTCCCATTCAGTTTCCACTTAAATACAGAAACATAAGAAAGTGGAAAGAACTGAATTTAAAGTGTCCTTCTAACAATAATGAAGAAAGCTGAGCACTAAAGAATTGATGCTTTTGAAAAGTGATGTTGGAGAAGACTCTTGAGAGTCCCTTGGACTGCAAGGAGATCCAACCAGTCCATCCTAAAGGAGACCAGTCCTGGGTGTTCATTGGAAGGACTGATACTAATACTTTGGCCACCTCATCCGAAGGGTTGATTCATTGGAAACTCCCTGATGCTGGGAGGGATTGGGGGCAGGAGGAGAAGGGGTCGACAGAGGATGAGATGCCTGGATGGCATCACTGACTCGATAAACATGATTTTGAGTAAACTCCTGGAGTTGGTGATGGACAGGAAGGCCTGACATGCTGTGATTCATAGGTCGAAAAGAGTCAGACACAACTGAGCGACTGAACTGAACTGAATAACAATAGTAATTTTTGCCTCAGACATTTTTAGTTTACAAAATTCTCTCAGCAACAGTATTTTTTCTTGATGAAGTTAAAAAAATGATGCCTTTCAGCATAATATGAGCTGGAGTATACTAAAACCCTGTTTGTTTCCTATTGGATCCCTATTTTGAATCTCTGTTTTATTGTATATATTCAGTTATGTCCTCTATTTAATATTTTACTATTTTGGAAAATATTTTTTGTTGTTTCTGAATTGCTAGTTTCCCCTGCCTTCCCTGCCTAGGTAGTAATGTCAGCATAAATCACCTTTAGGCATTTAAAAAAATTGTACAAAAATAATAATATCTTATTGATATTGTAAAGCAAATTTGTAGTTATAAATTTTAAAAGGATATTGCTTAAGTAGCTTTCTTGTATTCCTGATGTTCCAATTTCCCTTCTGCTATCACTTTTTTCATTTGAACAACTTCTGTTTGCATTCTTTTTAAATCACCTAAGATACTTTTAACCCAAGAAGTACTTTTCCTCCTTCTTTATTCCTGAAAGATATTTTTGTTGAACAAAGGATTCTGGATTGACATTTTTTTTTATTTCAACCTTTAAATTTGGTTTACCACTTTCCTCTGGCTTCTTAAATCATTCCCAGTGAGAAATTTACATTCATTTCAATAATTATTCTTCTCTATATAATGTGATGTTTTTCTTTGGTTGCTTTCCAGACCTTTTCTTTTCTTTTGATTTTCAGCAATTTGATCATTATGTGTCTGGATGCAGTTTTATTAATATTTATCTGTTTGGAGTTCACTGATGTCTTGGATCTCTATATTTATATCTCATTAACTTTGGGAAGATGTCAGCCATTATTTCTTCACATATTTTTCCTGATATCTTTAGGGTGAAAGTGACTAAAAGAAGAAAGAGAAAATCTGAAGCAGTGTTGGCAATATTATATATGTTAATATGAATTCTCAGTACTTGAATAAGAATGTGTAGAAAATTCATCTAGTTCTGCACTTAAGATTCTGTACCCTAATATATGTAAATTGTATTAATAGAAATATATCTATGTGTAGATAGATGGATGGATTAATAAATAGATCCTTAGTCTTCTGAACAAACTACCAATCTCTGTAGTTCAAATGAGCTACCAAATTTCAAACACATTTAGCTTCTTTTAGTCTTTCTCAGTTTCTTACTTCTTCTTTTATTTTTTCACCTTGATATTTTAGAAGTATATAAGACAGTATTTTAATTTTTTCTTTTTTGTCTTTTTATACTTTTAATGAGGTTCTCATGACAAGTATACTGGGATGGTTTGCCATTTGCTCCTCCAGTGGTCAGGTTTTGTCAGAACTCTCTGGTATGATCTCTGCATGTTGGGTGGCCCTACATGGCATGACAGATAGCTTCATAAAGTTACGCAAGCCCCTTCAGCACAGCACGGAAGTGATCCATGAAGGGGATCTGACTAAATGCAGATTTCCAAAGAACAGCACAGAGAGGCAAGAAGGCCTTCTTCAATGAACAGTATATAAAAATAGAAGAAAACAACAGAAGGGGAAAGACTAGAGATCTCTTCAGGAAAATTGGAGATATCAAAGGAACATTTCCTCAAAGAAGGGCACAATAAAGGACATAAATAGTAAAGACCTAGCCGACACTGAAGAGATCAAGAAAAGACGGAAAGAATACATGAAAGAACTGTATAAAAATATTCAGATGAACCCAGTGACTAGGATGGTGTGGTTAGCCACCCAGAGCCAGGAATTCTGGAAATCAGTCAAGTGGGCCTTAGGAACAACTGCTGTTAATAAAGCTAGTGGATGGGACAAAATTCCAGTGAAGTGAAGTTGCTCAGTCGTGTCCGACTCTTAGCGACCCCATGGACTGTAGACAACCAGGCTCCTCCATCCATGGGATTTTCCAGGCAAGAGTACTGGAGTGGGCTGCCATTTCCTTCTTCAGGGGATCTTCCCAACCCAGGGATTGAACCCGGGTCTCCTACGCTGCAGACAGATGCTTATCATCTGAGCCACCAGGGAAGCCCTGTAAAATTCCAGTAGACCTATTCAAAATTCTAAAGGATGATGCAATCAAGGTGTTGCATTAAATATGTCTGCACATCTGGAAGACCCAGCAGTGGCCACAGGACTGCAAAAGGTCAATCCTCATCCCAATTCCCAAGAAGGGTAGTACTAAAGAATGTTCTAATCATTAAACAACTGCACTCATCTCCCATGCTAGTAAGATCTTTCTTAAAATCTTGCATATTAGGCCTCAGCATTATGGGGACCAATAACTTTCAGATGTTCAATTTGGATTTAGAAAAGGTAGAGGAACCAGAGATCAAATTGCCAACATTGCTGGATCATAAAGAAAGCCAGGGAATTCCAAAGAAACACCTACCTCTGTTTCAGAGAGTACACCAAAGCCTTTGACTGTGTAGAAATAAGCTGTGGAAAGCTCTTAAAGAGATGGGAGTTTCAGACCATCTTACCTGTCTCCTGAGAAACCTGTATGTGGGTCAAGAAGCAACAGTTAGAACCCTGTATGAAACAACTGATTGGTTCAATATTGAGAAAGGAGTACATCAGATCTGTCTGCTGTCACTCTGTTTGTTTAGCCTATACACTGAACATATCATGAGAAATACCAGGCTGGATGAGTTACAAGCTGAAATCAAGATAGGTGGGAGAAACATCAACAACCTCAGATTTGCTGATGATATCACTCTAATGGCAGAAACAAAGAGGAACTGTAAAGGGCCTCTTGATGAGGGTGAAGGAAGACAGTGAAAAAGCCAGCTTACAACTAAAAAAAAACCAACCAACCAAACAAACAAAAAAAACCACCACCACCAACAACCAAAAAACCAAAGATCATGGCATCCAGCCATATCACTGTATGGAAAATAGAGAGGGGAAAAGGTGGAAGTAGTAACAGATTTCTTCTTCTTGGGTTTTAAAAGTACTGCAAATGGAAACTGCACATATGAGATTAGAAGATGATTGCTTCTGGGCGGGAAAGCTATGACAAATCTAGACAGTGTGTTGGAAATCAGAGATATTCCTCTGCCAACAAAGGTCCATATAATCAAGGCTATGGTCTTCCCAGTGGTCATGTATGGTTGTGAGAGCTGAACCATAAAGAAGGCAGAATGCTGAAGAATTGATGCCTTTGTAATATGGTGCTGGAGAAGACTCCTGAGAGAGTCCCTTGGAAAACAAGATCAGACAAGTCAATCTTAAGGGAAATCAACTCTGAATACTCTTTGGAAGTACTGATGCTGAAGTTGAAACGCCACTATTTTGTTCATCTGATGGGAACAGTTAATTCATTGGAAAAGTCCCTGATGCTGGGAAAGATCAAGGGCAGAAGGATAAGAAGGTATCAGAGAATGAGAAGATTGGATAACATCACTGATGCAATAGACATGAACTTGGGCAAACTTCAAGATATGGTAGAAGGATAGAGAGACCTGCTGTGCTGCAGTCCATGGGGTCACAAAGAGTGGGACACAACTGGGCAAATGAACAACAACAAGACTGTCGTGTAGTATATTTCTCAATTTGAGTTTTCTTGTCTCCTCATTAATACACTCAATTTATGCATTTTTTGGCAGGAACACCACTCATCAAAATACATTTTGGTTAGTTAGAAAGATAATTTTGGAGTATATCAGTAGTGTATACTAAAACAGGAGGAGGGCATGGCAACCCACTCCAGTATTCTTGCCTAGAGAATCTCCATTGACAGAGGAGCCTGGTGGACTACAGTCTACAGGGTTGCAAAGAGTCAAACACGACTGAGTAACTAAGCACAGCACACATACTGAAGCAGAGTTAATAAAACAAACAAACAAAAAATATATATAAACATACAATTCACTCTAGAAAGCTTTTATAAATTAGAGTTTCTTATACATACTTGGGGTGATAAATTATTTTATCATGAACACTTCACCTTTTGTCGTGACTTTTTGGCAAGAATAGTCTCAATGTACCAAATGTATACTGTCAGAGTACTTTTTGAACAATGGTATAAACTCTAACTCTTAAAGGATTATAATAATTCCTTGTACTTAGAATCATGGTGATTTATAAGCTGTCATTACAAAAAGCAAACACATAAATGAAAGAAATTAATCTTGAAGAAAGCCAAGTACTTCAGGTCAGAAACCTCAACCTCAATAGTCAGTCAATGTGAGAAAAACCACCCCAGATTAATATGAGGCCAGGCAATGGTAGTGCCAGTGGTAAAGAACCCACCTGCCAATGCTGGAAACATAAGAAATGCAGGACCGATCCCTGGGTCAGGAAGATTTCCTGAAGAAGGGTATGGAAACCACTCCAGTATTCTTGCCTGGAGAATCCTATGGACAGAAGAGCCTGGTGGGCTACAGTCCATAGCATTGCAGAGTTGAACATGACTGAAGCAACTTAGCATGGAGCACACATGCTCAGGTAAGGGCTTCCCTGGTGGCTTAGCCAGTAAAGAATTTGCCTGCAATGCAGGTTTGATCCATAGGTCAGGAAGATCACCTGGAGAAGGAATAGCTACCCACTCCAGTATTCTTGTCTGGAGAAGCCCATGGACAGAGGAACCTGGCGGGCTAAGACCATGGGGTCACAAAGAGTCAGACACGACTGAGTGACTAAAACTTTCACACTTTCAATACTCAGGTAAGTGGTATAACTAATATTATAGACAACTCTCTTACTATAGTTTTGTAGTCATAATATTTCAAAAAAAATAATATTTTTGATTCATGATATGGGCACAGAGTCCTTTCTAACAAAGCTATTTGGTGCATTAAGGATGTTCCCTGGGAGTAAGGAGAGGTTCTGGTTACCTATTGATGCTTTTCAAAGTATTGCAAAACTAAGTTGTCTAAAACAACCATTTTATTTTTCTTATAGTTTTGAGTCTAGTTTTTGAGATGTGCTTGTCACAGTGGTTCAGCTCTGACACAAATGAGATGTCTGGGGTGGTGGGATGGCTAGGATCCAATTCCAAGATGGCATGTTCCTTCACATGTCTAGTACCTTGATTCTCTAGGCTTATTTTTCTTTCCACATGGCACTTCATCTTCCAGAGGGTCTCAGTGTAGTTTGGGTTTTTCACAGAATGCTAGTTTTCGTATGTCCCCACTTTTTACATAGAATCTGACTTCCTAAAACAGGAAATAGAAGCTGCTATGTCCATAAAGGCTGTACAATTAAATGATCCGTCCAGCCTCAATGCCTAAGAAGAAGGAGATAGGCAAGGCCACATGGCAAAGATTACGTTGAATGAGAGATATTCTGTGGCTATCTTTGGAAGATCCTATTTCAGGTATGGTGAATTTAGAAGAAAAACCACTGTGAATCTTGTGGACTAAGACTTTTGTTATAGATATGAGCACTTACACAATTTTGTGAGATGCTAGTATTGTTAATTGGGGCTTCCAAGGTGGTGCAAATGGTAAAGAACCTGCCTGCCAATGTAGGAAATGCAAGAGATGCAGGTTCAATCCTGGGATGGGGAAAATCCCCTGGAGAACAAAATGGCAACCCATTTTAGTAGTCTTTCCTGGAAAATTCCATGGACAGAGAAGCCTGGCAGGTTACAGTCCAAAGGGTTGCAAAGAACTGGACACAACTGAGCACACACACACACACACACACACATACAGTGTAGTTCATATCTAAAATGAGGGACATTGACTTCCTGGAGGTGGTGAGTGAACTGGAGCTTACAAGAAAATCTAGAAGTTAGGCATATCCAAATGTAGGAAGAGGACAACAAAGAAGAAGGCAGTGTAGAAATCTCTGGAATATTAATGTTTTTCAGAAATTGTACCACCTTCGTGAGTTCACAGTGAAGCATCTGACAATGAATATGAAATCTCTGTTGGTCAGCAAATCTATCAATTAGGAAAGGGAGAGGAACATAAAATTGTCAGCAGCAAAGACAAGCTGGAATTTGACAGCACCTTGGTCTTTGTGTACCTTTACCCTACCTATCTAAGAAAGAAAGAAGAAAGTGAAGGCACTCAGTCATGTCCCACTCTATCTAAGAAGAGATCATTTTCAGAGTATAATGGTTGCTATTTCACTTCCAGCTCCAAAAAAGTTACATGAAGTTTTACTTTTGACCAACATTAACTCAGAAATATACAAGGAAGCATAGTTCCATAAACATAGCTCCACATACCAAGATCTAACACTGCAGGGAAGGAGAAGGGATGTCACAATTCCCAACATCACAACACCTCCCTCTTCACACTAGGGTGTGTGTGTGTGTGTGTGTGTGTGTATGTGTGTGTATGTGTGTGTGTGCATGTTTCTGTGATCAATCTATTCACCTACAATATGCATGTCAATTAATATAGTACAGATTAGGCCATAAAATGATAATTTGGACTGGTATCCATGTAATGTAAACGTTTGGTTTTGGTTCATCACTTTTTTTTTTTAATCCAAGAGAAAGTGAAATAGTACAGAGAGAATTACAATCTTTAGACAGAAAGGAAAATATCTGCAGCAGAATTGTTACTCTGAGAAAGGAGCATTTTTTAGCTTTACCTAAAAAATGTAAAAAAAAGCAAAATGGCTGTCCGAGGAGGCCTTTACAAATAGCTGTGAAAAGAAAAGAAGTGAAAAGCAAAGGAGAAAAGGAAAGATATACCCATTTGAATTCAGAGTTCCAAAGAATAGCAAGGAGAGATAACAAAGCCTTCCTCAGGGATCAATTCAAAGAAATAGAAGAAAACAGCATGATGGGAAAGACTAGAGATCTCTTCAAGAAAATCAGAGATACAAAGGGAACATTTCATGCAAAGATGGGCTCAATAAAGGACAGAAATGGTACGGACCTAACAGAAACAGAAGATATTTAAGAAGAGGTGTCAAAAATATACAGAATAACTGTACAAAAAAGATCTTGAGGACCCAGATAATCATGATGGTGTGATCACTCACCTAGAGCCAGACGTCCTGGAATGTGAAGTCAAGTGGGCCTTAGGAAGTTTCACTACAAACAAAGCTAGTGGAAGTGATGGAATTCCAGTTGAGCTATTTCAAATCCTAAAAGATAATGCTGTGAAAGTGCTACACTCAATATGTCAGAAAATTTGGAAAACTCAGCAGTGGCCACAGGACTGGAAAAGGTCAGTGTTCATTCCAATCCCAAAGAAAGGCAATGCCAAAGAATGCTCAAACTCCCGCACAATTGCACTCATCTCACATGCTAGTAAAGTAATGCTCAAAATTTTCCAATCCAGGCTTCAGCAATACGTGAACCATGAACTTCCAGATGTTCAAGCTGGTTTTAGAAAAGGCCGAGGAACCAGAGATCAAATTGCCAACATCTGCTGGATCATGGAAAAAGCAAGAGAGTTCCAGAAAAACATCTATTTCTGCTTTATTGACTATGCCAAAGCCTTTGACTGTGTGGATCACAATAAACTGTGGAAAATTCTGAAAGAGATGGGAATACCAGACCACCTGATCTGCCTCTTGAGAAGCCTGTATGCAGGTCAGGAAGCAACAGTTGGAACTGGACATGGAACAACAGACTGGTTCCAAACAGGAAAAGGAGTACGTCAAGGCTGTATATCGTCACCCTACTTATTTAACTTATTTGCAGTGTACATCATGAGAAACACTGGGCTGGCAGAAGCACAAGCTGGAATCCAGATTCCTGGCAGAAATATTAATAACCTCAGATATGCAGATGACACCACCCTTTTGGCAGAAAGTGAAGAACTAAAGAGTCTCTTGATGAAAGTGTAAGAGGAGAGTGAAAAAGTTGGCTTAAAGCTCAACATTCAGAAAATGAAGATCATGGCATCTGGTCCCATCACTTCATGGGAAATAGATGGGGAAAAGTGGAAACTGTGGCTGACTTGATTTTGGGGGGGCTCCAAACTCACTGCAGATGGTGATTGCAGCCATGAAATTAAAAGATGCTTACTCCTTGGAAGGAAAGTTACAAGCAACCCAAATAGCATATTAAAAAGCAAAGACATTACTTGTCAACAAAAGTCTGTCTAGTCAAGGTTATGTTTTTCCCAGTGGTCATGTATGGATGTGAGAGTTGGACTATAAAGAAAGCTGAGTACAGAAGAATTGATGATTTTGAACCATGGTGTTGGAGAAGACTCTTGAGAGTCCCTTGGACTGCAAGAAATTCCAACCAGTCCATCCTAAAGGAAATCAGTCCTGGGTGTTTATTGGAAGGACTGATGTTGAAGCTGAAACTCCAATTCTTTGGCCACATGATGTGAAGAGCTGACTCATTTGAAAAGACCCTGATGTTGGGGAAGATTGAAGGCAGGAGAAGGGGATGACAGAGGATGAGATGGTTAGATGTCATCACCGACTCAATGGACATGAGTTTGGGAAACTCCGGGAGTTGGTGATGGATAGGGAGGCCTCGTGTGCTGTGGTTCATGGGGTTGCAGAGTCGGACTTGACTGAGATACTGAACTGAACTGAAAAATGTAAAAGCAAACAGTTGATTTTGGGAACTGCCTAACCACAGAGGTAGACCCCATTTGTACAGCGATTAAGTTATGTCAGGTTTTACCACCTCTTCTTTTCATGTTAACACTCCTACTTCCTCAAATCTCCCTACTGATGTTGCCTTTACATCAACCAACCTTGCTTTATTTAATGTACTATTGAATCACTGTATTGGTTTCACTTTTTTTCAAATCTTTGCATCTTTCATACCTGCTGTGGCACATTCAGTTACTCTGAACTGTCTGCCTAGGTGGTCTGAGATACCATTTTCTCAGCAACCAACTCTTTATCTTCTATTGCAATGCTGTGGCATACATCTTGATATTTGGTCCAATCTCACTTTCACATAACTTTGAATGTAATTTTATAAAATGGGATTTTTTAAGGAGAACAATAATTATGATGAATCATGTAGAGATGATACATATGACATACATGTGTGTGTGTGTGTGTGTGTATTGTGTGTGTGTATATTTATATACACACATATGGACTGTGCATATGTAACATTGCCACTTGGCTATTGCTTTTCTTCTTGGGATAAGGTACTTTAGAAAAACTGTTTAGAGTTTACATAAGGAACAACAGGTAACAGAAAAATCTTCATGGCACTTTATCTTCAAAATGACATGTGAATAAAGATTTTTTTAAATTAAAATTCCAATTGTTTTTTTAAAAATCAAGATTTGAAGATTAAATGTTTCTTTCCTTTTTTTTTTTTTTTGCCAATAGAAAAGTTGCTTTAGTTTTTTCTGATGTAGTACTTCAATTTAGTATCAATTTAGGGTCTCTTTTTAAGTTGAACAATTTTTTTAAACTCTCAATATTTGGCATTTTTTAAATATTAATTTATTTAACTGAAGGCTAATTACTTTAAAATATTGTACTGGTTTTTGCCATACATTCACATGAAACAACCATGGGTATGCATGTGTCTCCCATCCTGAACCCCCCTCTCACCTCCCTCCCCATACCATCTCTCAGGCTCATCCCAGTGCAACAGCCCTGTGTGCCCCATCTCATGCATTGAACCTGGACTGGTGATCTATTTCACATGTAATATCATGTTTCAATGCTATTCTCTCAAATCATCCCACCCTCAGCTTCTCCCACAGAGGGCACAAGTCTGTTCTTTACATATGTGTCTCTTTTTTTCTGTCTCACATATAGGGTCATCGTTACCATCTTTCTAAATTCCATATATATATATGGAATATATATGTGTGTGTGTGTGTGTGTGTGTGTGTGTTAATATACCATATTGGTGTTTTTCTTTCTGATTTACTTCATTCTGTATAATAGGCTCCAGTTTCATCCTCCTCATTCAGTTCAGTTCAGTTGCTCAATCGTGTCCGACTCTTTGTGACCCCATGAATCACAGCACGCCAGGCCTCCCTGTCCATCGCCAACTCCAGGAGTTCCCTCAAACTCATGTCCATCAAATCGGTGATGCCATCCAGCCATCTCATCCTAGGTCGTGCCCCTCTCCTCCTGCCTCCAATCCCTGCCAGCATCAGAGTCTTTTCCAATGAGTCAACTCTTTGCATCAGGTGGCCAAAGTATTGGAGTTTCAGCTTTAGCATCATTCCCTCCAAAGAAATCCCAGGACTGATTTCCTTTAGGATGGACTGGTTGGATCTCCTTGTAGTTCAAGGGACTCTCAAGAGTCTTCTCCAACATCACAGTTCAAAAGCATCATTTTTTCAGCACTCAGCTTTCTTCACAATCCAAATCTCACATCCATATATGACCACTAGAAAAACCATAGCCTTGACTAGACGGACCTTTGTTGGCAAAGTAATGTCTCTGCTTTTGAATATGCTATCTAGGTTGGTCATAACTTTCCTTCCAAGGAGTAAGCGTCTTCTAATTTCATGGCTGCAGTCACCATCTGCAGTGATTTTGGAGCCCAGAAAAATAAAGTCTGACACTTTTTCCCCATCTATTTCCCATGAAGTGATGGGACCAGATGCCATGATCTTCGTTTTCTAATATTGAGCTTTAAGCCAAATTTTTCACTCTCTTTCACTTTCATCAAGAGGCTTTTGAGTTCCTCTTCACTTTCTGCCATAAGGGTGATGTCATCTGCATATCTGAAGTTATTGATATTTCTCCCAGCAATCTGGATTCCAGCTTGTGCTTCTTCCAGTCCACCGTTTCTCATGATGTACTCTGCATATAAGTTAAATAAGCAGGTGACAATATACAGCTTTGATGTACTCCTTTTCCTATTTGGAACCAGTGTGTTGTTCCATGTCCAGTTCTAACTGTTGCTTCCTGACCTGCCTACAGGTTTCTCAAGAGGCAGTCAGGTGTTCTGGTATTCCCATCTCTTTCAGAATTTTCCACAGTTTATTGTGATCCACACAGTCAAAGGCTTTGGCATAGTCAAAAAAGCAGAAATAGATGTTTTTCTGGAGCTCTCTTGGTTTTTGATGATCCAGCGGATGTTGACAATTTGATCTCTGGTTCCTCTGCCTTTTCTAAAACCAGCTTGAACATCTGGAAATTCACGGTTCATGTATTGCTGAAGCCTGGCTTGGACCTGATTCAAATGTCTTCTTTTTAATAGCTGAGTAATATTCCATTGTGTATATGTACCACTGCTTTCTTATCCATTCATCTGCTGATGAACATCTAGGTTGCTTTCATGTCTTGGCTATTATAAACAGTGCTGTAATGAACATTGGGGTACATGTGTCTTGATTTCAATTCTAGTTTCCTCAGTGTGTATGCCCAGCAGTGGGATTTCTGGGTCATATTGCAGTTCTATTTCCAGTTTTTAAAGAAATCTCCACACTGTTCTCCAGACTGGCTGTACTAGTTTGCATTCCCACCAACAGTGTAAGAGGGTTCCCTTTTCTCCACACCCTATCCAGCATTTATTGTTTGTAGACTTTTTAATCAGAGAAGACAATGACACCCCACTCTAGTACTCTTGCCTGGAAAATCCCATGGACGGAGGAACCTGGTAGCCTGCAGTCCATGGGGTTGGTAAGAGCTGGACATGGCTGAGCAACTTCACTTTCACTTCCATCAATGGGGTCGCACAGAGCTGGACTCAATTGAAGCAACTTAACAGTAGCAGCAGACTTTTTAATAGCAGCCATTCTGACCGGTGGGAGATGGAACCTCATGGTGGTTTTAATTTGCATTTCTCTGATAAACCGTGATGTTGAGCATCTTTTCATGTGTTTGTTAGCCATCTGTATGTCTTCTTTGGAGAAATGTCTGTTTAGTTCTTTGGCCCTTTTTTTGATTGGGTCGTTTATTTCTCGGAAATTGAGCTGCATAAGCTGCTTGTATATCTTTGAGATTAATTCTTTCTCAGTTGCTTTGTTTGCTATTACTTTCTCCCATTCTGAGGCTGTCTTTTCACCTTGCTTATAGTTTCCTTCATTGTGCAAAAGCTTTAAGTTTAATTAGGTCCCATTTGTTTATGTTTGCTTTTATTTCCATTACTCTGGGAGGTGGGTCATAGAGGATCCTGCTGTGATTTATGTCAGAGTGTGTTTTGCCTATGTTTTCCTCTAGGAGTTTTATAGTTTCTGGTCTTACATTTAGATCTTTAATCCATTTTGAGTTTATTCTTGTGTATGGTGTTAGAAGGTGTTCTAGTTTCATTCTTTTACAAGTGGTTGACCAGTTTTCCCAGCACCACTTGTTAAAGAGATTGTCTTTTCTCTATTGTATATTCTTGCCTCCTTTGTCAAAGATAAGGTGTCCATAGGTGTGTGGATTTATCTCTGTGGTTTCTATTTTGTTCCATTGATCTATATTCCTGTTTTTTTGCCACTACCATATTGACTTAATGACTGTAGCTTTGAAGTATAGTCTGAAGTCAGGCAGGTTGATTCCTTCAGTTCCATTTTTCTTTCTCAAGATTGCTTTGGTTATTCGAGGTTTGTTGTATTTCCATACAAATTGTGAAATAATTTGTTCCAGTTCTCTGAAAACTACTGTTGGTAGCTTGATAGGGATTGCATCAAATCTATAGATTGCTTTGGATAGTATACTCATTTTCACTATGTTGATTCTTCTGATCCTTGAACATGGTCTCCATCTATTTGTGTCATCTTTGATTTCTTTCATCAGTGTTTTATAGTTTTCTATATATAGGTCTTTTGTTTCTTTAGGTTGATTTATTCCTAAATATTTTATTCTTTTTGTTGCAATGGTGAATGGAATTGTTTCCTTAATCTCTTTTTCTGTTCTCTCATTATTAGTGTATAGGAATGCAAGGGATTTCTGTGTGTTAATTTTATATCCTGCAACTTCACTATATTCATTGATTAGCTCTAGTAATTTTCTGATGGAGTATTTAGGATTTTCTATGTAAAGGATCATGTCATCTGCAAACAGTGATAGTTTTAACTTCTTTTCCAATTTGGATCCCTTTTATTTCTTTTTCTTTTCTGATTGCTGTGGCTAAAACTTCCAAAACTGGCACCCTTGTCTTGTTCCTGACTTTAGGGGAAATGCTTTCAATTTTTCACCACTGAGGATAATGTTTGCTGTGGGTTTATCATATATGGCTTTTATTATGTTGAGGTATGTTCCTTCTATGCCTGCTTTCTGGACGGTTTTTATCATAAATGAATGTTGAATTTTGTCAAAGGCTTTCTCTGCATCTGTTAGGATAACCATATGCTTTTTGTCTTTCAATTTGTTAATATGGTGTATCACATTGATTGATTTGCAAATATTGAAGAATCCTTGCATCCTTGGGATAAAGACCACTTGGTCATGATGTATGATCTTTTTAATATGTTGTTGAATTCTGTTTGCTAGCATTTTGTTAAGGAGAAGGCAATGGCACCCCACTTCAGTACTCTTGCCTGGAAAATTCCATAGACGGAGGAGCCTGCTAGGCTGCAGTCCATGGGGTCGCGAAGAGTCGGACATGACTGAGCAACTTCCCTTTCACTTTTCATTTTCATGCATTGGAGAAGGAAATGGCGACCTGCTCCAATGTTCTTGCCTGGAGAATCCCAGGGACAGGGGAGCCTGGTGGGCTGCCATCTCTGGGGTCGCACAGTCAGACACGACTGAAGCAACTTAGCAGCAGCAGTAGCAGCAGCATTTTGTTAAGGGTTTTTGCATCTATGTTCATCAGTGTTATTGACCTGCAGATTTCATTTCTTTTTTCTTTTTTCTTTTTTTTTTTGGCATCTTTGTCTGGTTTTGGTATTAGCATGATAGTGGCCTCTTAGAATGAGTTTGGCAGTTTACCTTCCTCCACAATTTTCTGGAAGAGTTTGAGTAGGATAGGTGTTAGCTCTTCTCTAAATTTTTGATGGAATTCACCTGTAAAGCCATCTGGTCCTGGGCTTTTGTTTGTTCGAAGATTTTTTATTACAGTTTCAATTTCCTTGCTTGTGATGGGCCTGTTAAGATTTTCCATTTCTTCCTGGTTCAGTTTTGGAAGGTTATACTTTCCTAAGAATTAGTCCATTTTGTTCAAGTTGTCCATGAAGAGGTTAAATTAGGAGTTAAAACTAAAATAGTTTCAGTTCAAGAAGAAAGTCAATAATATGAGAGATTTGAATGGGTACTGTGGTGTACAGAAGACGTGAGAACTTTTCTAGGTATGACAGCTCTTACTCTGTTACTCCCTATTGTTTACAGGTATTTCACAAAAAGCCAAAAAGTATTTGTATTTAATGGGAAATACCTCAATTTCTACAGGAGGGCAATATTCTTAGTCTAAAAATATATATCTCCGTTGAGCTCTGTCTTCTGGAAAATAGAAGATTTACACATTTGGTACAAACATTGATCAAAGACCTACTGTTAGAAGTTTCATGGGTAAAAGTTGCATATCAAACTCTGTATCTCCACCCAAACTGTACTATATGTTGCCTTTCTTCTCATTTCAGTATACTTAAATCAAACAAACAGAAACTTTGGTCAAATGTTCTATTAATACTCTGTTTTATATAGTACAGCCAGATCACTGAGTCCCTTGGCTAATATAAATTTTAAATAAGCAAGATGTATAATGTTATTTTAAATTAATAATGTATAAAATACTATGTATTTAATAATTTTGTATATTAAAATTATAATACTAAAATATTATATTTAAATTACACATAAATCTGTGTTATTTCTCAACACTACTGTGATCTTCAATTATTTTATTTAAGAGCTATTTAAGAGTTTCTTAATAGCAATTACTAGTTAATAATATCCGTTATCTATTTTATTATATGTGAGCATATGAAGAGCTACACTTATATTTCATCATGAAGGAAAATAATTTAAGTTTATGGAAGAAGGTATACCATCCTCCATAATTATGTAAGAATTTGCTTTAAGTTGCAAGCTCAGAAATCTGTCATTTCCATTTCAAATAAGCATGTGGAACTGTCTAAACATTTAATGCTTGCTATGTCTGTTTGATTTGGCACTTCCATTGATGACTACTTATTCAAAGCAATCGAAGAAATAATTTGTTAATTTTCACTCATTTTACTCCTATGGCAAGAAGCAAAATAAATGAGACTAAATAATATCAATTTTTATACTGAATTAAATATTTATCAAGATACTCTAATGTAATTATGAGGTATATTTCTCTCTTTAAACATCTGCCAGTCTGTATATTTATTCATTTATTTATAAGTTGTAAACAATAAACCATTTATAACTATGAATGCTTCCATTGTTTACTGTACTATTTTAAAATTCAGTGAGATTCTCTCAGTCATAAAATACAAATGCCCATAAGTTCAAACTTCTGGAATATTTGTTCTCTGGTTTTGAAAGAGGTATTTATCTTTTCAGTGCCAAATAGATTTCCTAAATTGCCACAAATGAAATTAGTGAGGACTCAGTCAGTAGGTTCAGTTGCTCATTCGTGTCCAACTCTTTGTGAACCCATGAACTGCAGTACACCAGGCCTCCCTGTCCATCACCAACTCCGGAGTTTACCCAAACTCATGTCTGTTGTTCAGTGATGCCATCCAACCATCTCATCCTCTGTCATCCCCTTCTCCCCCTGCCATCAATCTTTCCCAGCATCAGGGTCTTTTCAAATGAATCAGATCTTCACATCAGGTGGCCAAAGTATTGGAGTTTCAGCTTCAACATCAGTCCTTCCAGTGAACACCCAGGACTGATCTCCTTTAGGATGGACTGGCTGGATCTCCTTGCAGTCCAAGGGACTCTCAAGAGTCTTCTCCAACATCATTGTTCAAAAGCATCAATTCTTCCACGCTCAGCTTTCTTTATAGTCCAACTCTCACATCCATACATGACCACTGGAAAAACCATAGCCTTGACAGCTGCTGCTGCTGCTAAGTCACTTCAGTCGTGTCCAACTCTGTGTTATCCCATAGATGGCAGTCCACCAGGCTCCCCCATCCCTGGGATTCTCCAGGCAAGAACACTGGAGTGGGTTGCCATTTCCTTCTCCAATGCATGAAAGTGAAAAGTGAAAGTGAAGTCGCTCAGTCGTGTCTGACTCTTTGCAACCCCATGGACTGTAGCTCACCAGGCTCCTCCATCCACGGGATTTTCCAGTACTCTTGCCTGGAAAATCCCATGGATGGAGGAGCCTTGGCAAAGTAATGTCTCTGCTTTTTAATATGCTGTCTAGTTTGGTCATAACTTTCCTCCCAAGGAGTAAACATCTTTTAATTTTGTGGTTGCAATCACCATCTGCAGTGATTTTGGAGCCCCCCAAAATCAAGTCAGCCACTGTTTCCCCATCTATTTGCCATGAAGTGATGGGACCAGATGCCATGAGCTTAGTTTTCTGAATGTTGAGCTTTAAGCCAACGTTTTCACTCTCCTCTTTCACTTTCATCAAGAGGCTCTTTAGTTCTTCTTCACTTTCTGCCATAAGGGTAGTGTCATCTGTATATCTGAGGTTATTGATATTTCTCCCAGCAATCTTGATTCCAGCTTGTGCTTCCTCCAGCCCAGCATTTTTCATGATGTACTCTGCATATAATTTAATTAAGCAGGGTGACAATATACAGCCTTGATGTACTCCTTTTGCTATTTGGAACCATTCTGTTGTTCCATGTCCAGTTCTAACTGTGGCTTCCTGATCTGCATACAGATTTCTCAAGAGGCAGGTCAGATGTTCTGGTATTCCCACCTCTTTCAGAATTTTCCACAGTTTATTGTGATCCACACAGTCAAAGGCTTTGGCATAGTCAATAAAGCAGTAATAGATGTTTTTCTGGAACTCTCTTGCTTTTGTACTAGTTGATAGTAAAAACAATCCATATAACTAGTTGTGTACCCAAAGTGAGATGAGTTATCACAATAGAGATAAGACTGAAAAACAGGTTTAGTCATGGTGACAAGGCAGATGTATCACCAACTAGAGTACAATATTCCCTTACAAACTATTAACAGATAAAAATAGCAATGTATAAAAAATATTATACACTATAATGAAGCAAGATGTACTCCAGATATGTAAGGGTGGTTCCACATTGGAAATTTAGTTAATGTAATCTGTTGCACCAACAGGCCAATATTTTTTTTTAATATAAGTTTTTATTAACAAATTTAGAAAAAAGTGACAAAATTAAATCCCTACTCATGATAAAAGCTCTTCAAAAGCTAGGGATAAAGGGGGAACTTCCCATACTTGATAAAGAATATCTACAAAAATGCCTGTAGTCAACCCTATACTTAATGGCAAATAACTAGATGCTTTTTTGTTAAGATAAGGAACAAAATAAGGATGCCTGGTATCACCACTCCTATTCAACAGCTTACTGGAAGTTCTAGCTAATGCAACAAAGTAAGAAAAAGTAATAATAATCAGGAAAGAAGGAATGAAATTGTCTTTGTTTGCAGATGTCATGATTTCTGTATAGAAAATTACAAAAACTTAAAAAGAAACTCCTAGAATTAAAAAGTGATTGTTGCAAAGTAGCAGTACAAAAAGTTAATCTACAAAAGTCAATTGCTTTTTGATATACCATCAATGAACACTGAAATTTGAAACTAAAACTCAATATCATTGAAATTTGTCTCCCCAAATAAAATGCTTATGTATAAGTGTTACAAAAATGTTAAGGTCTATCTGAGGAAAAGTATAATATCCTGATGAAAGAAATCAGAGAAGAGCCAAATAAATGGAGATATTTCATGTATATAGATAGGAAGACTCAGTATTGTCAAGGTGTCTGCAATCACAATGATGATATCACCAAGTTACTTTCTGGATATGGACAAACTGATTCTCATGGAAAATAAGAAGACCAGAATATCAACAACTTTAGAGGAGCAGAATAAATATGAAGGATGGAACCTGCCTGACTTCAAAACTTACAAAGCCACAGTAATCAAAAAAAAAATATGATGTTGTCAGGAGTACAGCAACTATATTAATGGAACAGAAAACAGAACCCAGAAATAAACTCACACAAATATAGATAACTGGTCTTTGACCGAGACAATTAAATAGAGAAAGGATGGTCTTTTCAACAAATGGTTCTGGAACAACTATAAGTCCACATGAGCAAAAATAAATCTAGATATAGACCTTGTAACATTCCAGAAAATCCAGTCAAATTCATAAACCTAAATGTAAAATGCACAACTATAAAACTCCTGAAAGATGACATAGGATACATAATAGATGACCTTGTGTTTGATAATTACCTGTTAGATGAATACCAAAAGCACAATCCATGAAAGAAAAAAAAAAGTTGAACTTCATTAAAATGAAATATTTCTGCTCTGTAAAAGAAAATATTAAGAGAATGAAAAGCAAGTCAAAAAGTAAGAGAAAATGTCTGCAAATTATCTCATAAAGGACTGTTATCTAAAGTATACAAAGAAAACTTAAGTTGGCAACAAGATAGCAACAACCTGATTTAAAAACTGGAAGTAGATTTGGACACCTAATCAAAGAAGACATACATTACAAATGAAAAGAGACTCAGCAACACATGTTAAAGCATTACACATTTTAGCAATGAGATAACTACAACACCTATTAGAATGGGTAAAATCTGAAACACCACCACTACCACCAACAACAAAAAAATGGTGGTGAGGATGTGAAGCAGCAGAATTTCTAACTATTGGTAGGAATGCAAAATGCAGAATCCACCTTGGAAGACATTTTGGCAGTATGTTATACAACTAAACATACTCTTACCATACATTCCAACAATGCTGCTGCTGCTGCTACTAAGTTGCTTCAGCGTGTCCCACTCTGTGTGACCCCATAGACAGCAGCTCACCAGGCTCCCCCGTCCCTGGAATTCTCCAGGCAAGAACACTGGAGTGGGTTGCCATTTCCTTCTCCAATGCAGGAAAGTGAAAAGTGAAAGTGAAGTTGCTCAGTCGTGTCCGACTTTTAGCGACCCCATGGACTGCAGCCTACCAGGCTCCTCCGTCCATGGGATTTTCCAGGCAAGAGTACTGGAGTCGGTTGCCATTACCTTCTCTGTCCAACAATGCTACTCCTTGATATTCACTCAAATTAGCTGAAAATTTAGGTTCATACAAAAGTTGTATAAAAGTGTTCATCACAACTTTATTCATAATGCTGGAACTTGGAAACAAACAAGATAGGTCTGTGGATAAACAAACTGTGATACATGCACACAACTGGATATTATTCAGCAATAAAAAGTGAACTATCAAGCCATGAAAATACATGGAAGAACCTTAAACATCAATTGTTCAGTGAAATAAGTTAGTCTGAAAAGCTACATAATGTATGACTCCAGCTATGCAATACTTTGGAAAAGGCAAAACTATGGAGACAGTTAAAACATCAATGGTTATCAGGGGCTCAAGGGGAGGAAAAGAGAGAAAAATATAAGCATCCGAATGTAGAGTTCCAAAGAATAGCAAGAAGAGATAAGAAAGCCATCTTCAGCGATCAATGCAAAGAAATAGAAGAAAACAACAGAATGGGAAGACTAGAGATCTCTTCAAGAAAATTAGAGATACCAAGGGAACGTTTCATGCAAAGATGGGCTTGATAAAGGACAGAAATGGTATGGACCTAACAGAAGCAGAAGATATTAAGAAGAGATGGCAAGAATACACAGAAGAACTGTAAAAAAAGATGTTCACGACCCAGATAATCACGATGATGTGGTCACTGACCTAGAGCCAGACATCCTGGAATGTGAAGTCAAGTGGGCCTTAGGAAGCATCACTATGAACAAAGCTAGTGGAGGTGATGGAATTCCAGTTGAGCTATTTCAAATCCTAAAAGATGATGCTGTGAAAGTGCTACACTCAATATACCAGCAAATTTGGAAAACTCAGCAGTGGCACAGGACTGGAAAAGGTCAGTTTTCATTCCAATCCCAAAGAAAGGCAATGCCACAGAATGAACTACCGCACAATTGCACTCATCTCACACGCTAGTAAAATAATGCTCAAAATTGTCCAAGCCAGGCTTCAGCAATATGTGAACCGTGAACTTCCTGATGTTCAAGCTGGTTTTAGAAAAGGCAGAGGAACCAGAGATCAAATTGCCAACATCCGCTGGATCATGGAAAAAGCAAGAGAGTTCCAGAAAAACACCTATTTGTGCTTTATTGACTATGCCAAAGCCTTTGACTGTGTGGATCACAATAAACTGTGGAAAATTCTGAAAGAAATGGGAATAACAGAACACCTGACCTGCCTCATGAGAAATTTGTATAACAGGTCAGGAAGCAACAGTTAGAACTGGACATGGAAAAACAGATGAGTTCCAAATGGGAAAAGGAGTACGTCAAGGCTCTATATTGTCACCCTGTTTATTTAAATTATATGCAGAGTACATCATGAGAAACGCTGGACTGGAAGAAACACAAGCTGGAATCCAGATTGCCAGGAGAAATATCAATAACCTCAGATATGCAGATGACACCACCCTTATGGCAGAAAGTGAAGAGGAACTCAAAAGCCTCTTGATGAAAGTGAAAGTGGAGATTGAAAAAGTTGGCTTAAAGCTCAACATTCAGAAAATGAAGATCATGGCATCTGGTCCCATCACTTCATGGGAAATAGATGGGGAAACAGTGGAAACAGTGTCAGACTTTATTTTTTTGGGCTCCAAAATCACTGCAGATGGTGACTGCAGCCATGAAATTAAAAGACACTTACTCCTTGGAAGGAAAGTTATGACCAACCTAGATAGCTTATTCAAATGCAGAGACATTACTTTGCCAACAAAGGTCCGTCTAGTCAAGGCTATGGTTTTTCCTGTGGTCATGTATGGATGTGAGAGTTGGACTGTGAAGAAGGCTGAGCGCCGAAGAATTGATGCTTTTGACCTGTGATGTTGGAGAAGACTCTTGAGAGTCTCTTGGACTGCAAGGAGATCCAACCAGTCCATTCTGAAGGAGATCAGCCCTGGGATTTCTTTGGAAGGAATGATGCTAAAGCTGATACTGCAGTACTTTGGCCACCTCATGCGAAGAGTTGATTCATTGGAAAAGATTCTGATGCTGGGAGGGATTAGGGGCAGGAGGAGAGGGGGACGACAGAGGATGAGATGGCTGGATGGCATCACAGACTCGATGGACATGAGTCTGAGTGAACTCCGGGAGTTGGTGATGGACAGGGAGGCCTGGAGTGCTGCGATTCATGGGGACACAAAGAGTCAGACACGACTGAGTGACTGAACTGAACAGAACTGAATTCATTTGGATGATGTTATTTCATTATGAGGTGAAATGTGTTACTAACCAAGTTTTTTTCAGGTTAAGAAACAGTTAAATGTAAATTCAAATTAAGCAAACATACTCACTTTACTTTTATTGCAATATGTTATTGTTACAAATCTATTAAAGTGTTATTTTAATTTACTCTTCCATATTGCAAACTGTAAAAAAAACACTTCTATAAATACTTTTATATGAATCCCAGAAAAGTCATTCCATTTTGTTATTTAGGTTTGATTCATTACTTTCTTCATAGTACTTCTTATTTAATCAAATTCTTCTCATTAAAAATGCTTTTGAGAGTTTCCTTTTCCCCTTTTTTTATGATGACTTTATAATTGATAAACATTTTATAATTCACTTAGACACAAAGGAGAGAATATGGTAAGGAAATAATACTATGATCATGTTGTTAGTATAGATTATTCATAGATTGCAACCTAGAACATCACCTTATATTTGGCATATAATATTTCTAAAACATTTAATTTTACAGTAAGAATAACTAGTTTTTCAAAGAATTTATCTAGTGGAGGAACATCATTCATTCTATATTATCAAAGAAGAAATGAGAATACATTCATATAATTTTCACCACTGTTTAAGATTAAAATGAGGATATATCTTGAGTTTTTATATAAGCCTCTAACTTTGCTATTAAATCACAATATTTTTATTCTTGGTAAATACTAATACTACTTGTTTTTACATTTGTTGCTAGAATTTAGTCCCAGGGATTTATTTAGAGTGTGCCATATCATATTAGGAGAGGGCAATGGCACCCCATTCCAGTACTGTTGCCCGGAAAATCCCATGGATGGAGGAGCCTGGTAGGCTGCAGTCCATGGGGTCGCTAAGAGTCAGACACGACTGAGAGACTTCACTTTCACTTTCCACTTTCATGCATTGGAGAAGGAAATGGCAACCCACTCCAGTGTTCTTGCCTGGAGAATCCCATGGACGGAGAAGCCTGGTAGGCTGCAGTCCATGGGGTTGCACAGAGTTGGACACGACTGAAGGGACTTAGTAGCATATCATATTAAACTAATAGTAAAGATTTCTCAGTTTTTCAGAGTCTAGGAATCTTGTAAGTTTTGACTTTCCAGGAGCATCCTTAGTATTTTGTAGAGAACTTTGGTCATCATCTTAAGTTTGCAGCTGTATGGGGTTGGGGTGGAAATGGGGCCTTTCAGTGAGATGATATGCTCACAGATGAATTCCAAAGGCTCCTCAAAGAGTAATCAAGATTTGTCTAAAGACCCAGAAGGACTCAGTCTGAAATCTGTTCTCTTAGGAATCTTTTGATTATCTAGTGTTAACATGACTTTAAAATATTCTGAGAAGCCATAGAAAACAAAAGTTAATATAACACAGAACTAAATCCATGCATTATTATCAGAATATGTTGATCAGACTATGGTCCTATCAAGTTTTTTTTTTTTTTTCCTGAAACAGAATCTATTTAAGTGGGCCAATCACAAACACTGTGATATATGATGAATCTTGAATCAAAATTGTATGTCTCTTCATTTACTTTGCTTTCACTAGCCAAGTCGGACACGACTGAGCGATTTCACTTTCACTTTTCACTTTCCTACATTGGAGAAGGAAATGGCAACCCACTCCAGTACTCTTGCTTGAAGAATCCCAGGGACGGAGGAGCCTGGTGGGCTGCCGTCTATGGGGTCACACAGAGTCGGACACGACTGAAGTGACTTAGCAGCAGCAGCCAAGTAACGCAAATAATGGGGGAAAGCAAATGATCATAGAGAAATGAGTCAACAGATTCCACATATATACCACACATCTGTGAAACACTAATTTGTTAGTAAATAACAACACAATTATTTCATAATTTTGACCCAAGAAAGAAAACCAAAACCATAAATAAATATCCAGCATCTAAATGCAATACTGATTTATTTAAAAGAAGAATTAGAAATAAAAATTGATATTAGTACTTAATTCTATAAGATATTTATGTCCCTTATGATTCATTATAATTAACATCATCATCATTATTATTGTATAATTAGTATTACCTATTAAGTATTAAGTTTCCCTGGTGGCTCAGATGGTAAAGAATCTGCCAGTGTGGCTACCATATGAGCAAGCAAACACAACAAAGAAACTTGTCACATGTGAAATGGAGCTAATCTGCAGAAGCAGCAGCCACCCTGCAGCTGAGACACTTGCAAAAGAATGCAGGTGGGCCACAGAAACTACATATTATGTAGTCAAGAAGTTTACATGAAAGTGCTATTGTGCAATGACTGCTCCACAAGAAGTGGTATGCTGGGCAGTTGGTGAGACTCACTAGAAAGTGAGCACTGACACTCTTTCATGGGCAGTCATACTATAGGAGGAAAAGTGAAAATGAAAGTTGCTCAGTCGTGTCTGGCTCTTTGGGACCCCAGGGGCTGTAGCCCGCCAGACTCCACTGTCTGTGGGATTCTCCAGGCAAGAATACTGGAGTGGGTTGCCATTCACTTCTCCAGGCAATTTTCTCAAGCCAGGAATTGATCTGGGGTCTCCTGCATTGCAGGCAGATTCTTTACCATCTGAACCACCCGAGAAGTCCATATAGCTATAGATCAACCTCAAAACCAGAAAATAGTTAATGATACAGTATTTTATAGACTAAATGCCTTATCCAGTTTTCATCAGTGTTTACATGCACTTATTTGTGTGTGTGCATTTTGTTGTTCTTCAGTCGCTCAGTCATGTCTAACTTTTTGTGACCCCATGGACTGCAGCAAGGCAGGCATCCCTGTCCCTTACCATCTCCAGGAACTTGCTCAAATTCATGTCCATTGAGTTGGTGATGCCATCCAACCATCAAGTCCTCTCTCATTCCCGTCTGCACCTACCTTCAATCTTTCCCAGCATCAGGGTCTTTTCTAATGAGTGAGCCCCATGCATCAGGTGGCCAAAGAATTGGAGCATCAGCTTCAGCATCAGTCCTTCCAATAAAAATTCAAGATTGCTTTCCTTTAGGATTGATTGGTTTGATCTTCTTGCAGTCCAAGGGACTCTCAAGAGTCTTCTCCAACACCAGAGTTCAAAAGCATCAATTCTTTGGTGCTCAGCCTTCTTTATGGTCCAACATTCACATGCATACATAACTACTAGAAAATTCATATCTTTGACTCTATGGACCTTTGTTAGCAAAGTAATGCCTCTGCTTTTTAATACGTTGTCTGTGTTGTCATAGCTTTTCTTCCAAGGAACAAGCATCTTTTAATTTAATGGCTGCAGTGACCATCTGCAGTGATTTGGAGCCCAAGAAAATAAAGTCTGTCACTCTTTACACATTGTTTCCCCATCTATTTGCTATGAAAAAATTGGACCAGATACCATGATCTTCATTTTTTGAATGCTGAGTTTTAAGACAGCTTATTCACTCTCCTCTTTCACCTTCATAAAGAGGCTCTTAGTTCTTCACTTTCTGCCATAAAGGTGGTGTCTTCTGCATATCTGAGATTATTATTTCTCCTGGTAATCTTGATTCCATCTTGTGTTTCATCCAGACCAACATTTCACAATATGTAATCTGTATATAAATAAAATAAGCAGGGTGACAATATACAGCCCTGAGGTACTCCCTTCCCAATTTTGAACCAGTCTGTTGTTCCATTTCTGGTTCTAACTATTGCTTTTGACCTTCATGAAGGTTTCATAGGAGGCAGGTCTTCCCATCTCTTTAAAATTTTTCACAGTTTGTAGTGATCTACACAGTCAAAGGCTTTGGTGTAGTCAATGAAACAGAAGTAGATGTTTTTATGGAATTCTCTTGCTTTTCTATGATCCAGCAGATATTAGCAATTTGACTTCTAGTTCTTCTGCATTTTCAATATCCAGCTTGAAAATCTGGAAATTCTTGTTTCATATACTATTGAAGACTAGCTTGGAGAATTTTAAGCATTACTTTGCTAGGATGTGAAATGAGTAAAATTGTGTGGTAATTTGAACATTCTTTGGCATTGTATTTTGGGATTGGAATGAAAACTGACCTTTTCCAGTCCTGTGGCCACTGCTGCGTTTTCCAAATTTGCTGGTATATTGAGTGTAGCACTTTCACAGCATCATCTTTTAAGATTTGAAATAGCTAAGCTGGAATTCCATTAACTCCACTACTTCTGTTCGTAGTGATGCTTCCTAAGGCCCACTTGACTTCACACTCCAAGATGTCTGGCTCTAGCTTAATGATCCAACTGTCATGGTTATCGGGTCATTAAGATCTTTTATGTATAGTTCTTCTGTTTATTCTTGCCACCTCTTAATAGCTTTCACTTTTGTTAGGACCACACCATTTTTGTCCTTTATTGTGCCCATCTTTGCATGATATGTTTCCTTGGTATCTCTAATTTTCTTGAAATGATCTTGTCTTTCCCATTCTATTGTTTTCTTCTATTTCTTTGCATTGGTCATTTAGGAAGTCTTTCTTAACTCTCCTTGATATTCTTTGGAACTCTGGGTTCAGATAGATATATCCTTCCTTTTCTCCTTTGCCTTTCACTTCTTTTCTTTTCTCAGCTTTGTAAGGCCTCCTCAGACAACCATTTTCCCTTGAACCATTTATTTATTTATTTATTTTTTGAGGGGATGGTTTTGATCACTGACTCCTGTACAATGTTACAAATCTCTGTCCATAGTTCTTCAGGCACTGTCTATCAGATCTAATCCCTTGAATCTGATTGTCACTTCTACTGTATAATCATAAGAGATTTGATTTATGTCATACATGATAGGCCTAGTTGTTTTCTCTACTTTCTTCAATTTAAATCTGAATTTGGCAATAAGGAATTCATGATCTGAGACACAGTCAGCTCCCAGTCTTGTTTTTGCTGACTGAAGAGAGCTTCTCCATCTTGGCTGCAAAGATATAATCAATCTGATTTTGGTATTGACCATCTGGTGATGTCCATGTATAGAGTCATCTCTTGTGTTGATGGAAGAGGGTGTTTGCTATGACCAATGGATTCTCTTTGCAAAATTCTGTTAGCCTTTACATTGCTTCATTTTGTACTCAAGGTCAACCTTGCCTGTTATTCCAGGTATCTCTTGACTTCTGACTTTTGCATTCCAGTGCCCTATGATGAAAAGGACATCTTTTTTGTGTGTGTGTGTTAATTCTAGAAGGTCTTGTACATCTTCCTAGAACTGTTCAACTTCAGATTCTTTAGCATTAGCGGTGTATGTGCATATCTCTATCTAATTTGATTCCATGTATATATGTATGTGATCCCACACAGTCAAAATACAGACTGTCCCATCACCACAGGGAAACGCCATTAGTTCCCCTCTAGAATTGTATTCATCTGCCCCACCACTGTCCTTTTTCTTTGTTAATTTCTAATCTGTTCTCCATTTCTATAATTTATCTTTTCAAAGGTACTATGCAAGTGAAATTGCACAATATGTAAACCTTTAAGATTGGATGCTTTTTTTTCCTAAGTATAATGTCTTTAAAATGCATTCAAGTAGTTACATACATCATTAATTGGTTCCTTTTTATTACTGAGTAGCATTTTGTGTATGGATGTACCACCATTTGCATAACCATCTATTTGTTGAAGGAAATTGTCAATGTTTCCTGTTTGAGCTTTTAAAAATAAAATTGTTAAGAACCTTAGTGTTCAAGGTTTTGTGCAAACAAAAGTTCCATTTTTTTTTTCTGGGATAAATGCCCAAGAATATGATTGTTAGGTTATATGATAAACACATGTTTAATTTTATAAGAAACTGCTGAAATATTTTCCATAGTTCTGTTCCATTTTACATCTCATAAGCAATGCACATGAGATACTACTTTTTTTCATTTTTGTCAACATTTGGCATTTTTATTATTTTTTTAAACTTAGTCACTCTAATATAAATGTAGTAATAACTCATTGTGGTTTTAATTTGCATTCCCCTAATGGCCAATGATGTTGAACATCTTTTCATGTGCCTCTAAGATTTTAGAAACAGCCTTACTTCATAATTCAATGAATATTGAATATAACTATGTAGTCTTTACTTAGTAATTCTGATTACAAGTCAAAATGAAAGCTCTCATAATGTTCCCTTGTGATTTATATGCATTTATGAGGTTCATGAAATACAAATCACATAAAAGAAGATGTAGTTAGAACAAAACCTCATTAATCTGTTTTCCTCTATTTCATGACATATTATAATTCAGGCAACTGCTGCTGTTATTTTGTTTAAATGGATTCTTTTTTTATTTTTTTTCTCCAAAATGATGCTTTACATGTTGAATTAAAAGTAAGAGAGGAAATTAGAAAGAATACAGACTTTCATTTATATTTTGTTTACATTTTCAACAAGCACAAAGCAAATGTATTTGTTAATTTGGAATACATTCATGTATGTGTGTGTGCATGCTAATTTGCTTAAGTTGTGTCCAACTGTTTATGACCCCATGGACTGTAGCCAAACAGGCTCCTATGTCTGTGGGATTCTCCAGGCAAGAATACTGGAGTGAGTTGCCATGCCCTCCTCAAGGGGATCTTCCCAACCCAGAGATCAAACCCCAGTGTCTTATGTTTCCTGCATTGGCTGTTGGGTTCTTTACCACGAGTGCCATCTGGGAAGCCCATATATATGTATACATATTTATATTTATATGTATTAATATACACAAACTTCAGGAGTAGTAGATCAGTCCAGATAGGGGACAGAAAAGAAGGTTTGGTAGGAAGAGGTTTCTATTTGCATTTAGCACTCTTGTTATCTTCTTAAATCAGATATCTGATTACCCCTTTGTCTTTCCCTCTACCAGCAATGCTTCTCATTCCAGAAATGTTAGTAAATTGTGTAATTATGATATCACCAGAGGCCACAAATTTCCTATGTCTCTTTTTCTTTAGAAAATGAGATTATTTTAATAATCCTAGTGGCTCAGAGAGTTAAGAATCCACCTGCAATGCAGGAGACCTGGGTTCTATCCTTAGGTCAGGAAAATTTCCTGGAGAAGGAAATGGCAACCCACTCCAGTATTCTTGCTTGGAGAATCCAATGGAACAAGAAGCCTGGCCAGCTAAAGTCTATGGGGTAACAAAAGAGTCAGATACAACTGAATGACTAACACACTTTCAAAAATGTGAGCAACCTATTCCCGGAACCACAAGGAGGCATTTCCTAGGGCTACTCCTTATTTAAAAAGTTATCATTCTGCTCAGGGTTCAGGCAGAACATGGATAACAATTTCAAATTTGGGTAATTGAAGAAAGTTCAATAAAGGAACTGTTTGGAATAATGTGTTAAAGCAATAGGGACAGGTATCATGGAAAACTTAGCCACCTACACTGCAATTTACTGGGACCTTCTAGACAGACATGTCAGGCCCACTTGGTAGGTAAATGCTTTTGCCATTTTACTGTGGAATACTGCTGAGGATGTTCAGTTTTACCTTTACCTTAGTGATGTGTAAATGGATGAAACCACAATTTACAGAAATAAAAGAGTGGTTTATTTCCACACATTTAAAAAAATACATCTTTATCCTCTTTCTTGAACATAAAACTCATAATATTAATAAAATTTTGTAGAACCTATAGGCTAACAAGCAGTCTTACGTGAAAATACTGGCTACTAAATGAAGAAACTAGTAAGACTACTAAGAAAACTTTAGTTAATGCCTTAGCAACTCATGACATTTATCTATATTCAAATACATACACAGATACATAATAACTTCAAAATGGATTGTTCTCTGCCTCGAACAATACTAACAATTAATTAATTCTTGTCTACTGCTCTTAACGTACAAAAACTATTCTAAGCACCTTACTTCTATTAACTAATTTGTGGTTGAGTCTAGCTTATTTAGGAGTCTATGCCCTCTACCACTGTCCTAAATATCAAAATACCATTGCACAAAACAGATCAGATCACAACAAAAACCTTACGCTTAAGATGATGTTTTGAAAATATAATTATCTCTGAGAATGTCTTACTCGCTGAAAAGTATTCTCTGAAATGTTAGATAAAGGGCAAGCCATCAATAGCTCTAACCTCACAAATATTTGCATTTTTTTTATCATGTTCAAGCAAAGCTTCATGAGAATAACAAAGAGGCTGCCTTATAGCATCATGAAAAGAAAAAAATAAAATGAGAAGAGGTACATGATTCAAACTAACAGCCCCATCTGTGAGGACAAACAAATGTTACCTGTGTATCTCTTGGAAATACTTGTTATGTATAAGTAAAACTAAATAATGTAATTGACTGTCCTTTAATGTTTTCTCTTATAGAGTTCACTTTTTACCTAAGAAGGAAAGTAATGCTTCAGGATAAGACATTTAAGAATAACTTGAAAGAAAATATCTGTTGGATTGATTTCATTTTTAAAAAGTTTTGCTTTCAATAGAGTCTAAAGGTTGAATGGTCATGCACGGAAGCTTGAACAAGTATCGATGCTCATCAAATATTATTGTGAAAATGACAAAAAAAAGTCAGTTTCCTCTCTTGGAAATATGGATTAAATTGAGTGAATTTTGTTTACTAACATTGATAGAACTTTCTTTATTATTGTGACTTATAGGTAGACATTTACATGTTCGTGTTATAAAAGTGTTTTTAAATGATTTATGCTTTGAAGTAAATAGTATCTGATGAGGGATTGGTAAACAGGTATTATCAGAGTACGGAGCCTTTTACTTATGAACATATGGGAAACATGAGTATACTTTTGGACTATATGTTTCAAAAATTCAATTGGAAATATAGTGTAACACAAAATGTTTTGTTTTCTGAAGTGATTCCTTGATGTAGTTGATGGTATTACACAGAGAAGGAGAAGAATTGTAGGTGATGGAGAGGTCTGTAAACAACAGTACAGAAAAAGGGAGCTTACAGTGGCATCTATTCTCCATCCTGCACCGCAGGGCCTAGGGTGAAGTCTCATTGTTAGGAATGCGACACTGCCAAATATCAGAATTATTTAATGCAGGCATTTTGAGACTTGGGTATAGTCCATCTTTGAATTTCACCTGTCAGTATTCTGCTATTTGGATTCCCCTGACAAAGCACTGAGGATATAAACCATTTCCTTTCTCAGCATCAAATCTTTTACAGTTCTGGAAGCCCAGAACTTGGAGATTATGAAGCTTTATCATTGCATCAGAAATTTGGCATATGAGTGTTAGCATTCTCAAGTGTCTCTGACACTGGAGTGGCAAATCTGCCACATGACCTTTTGAGATAGAGTCTTGTATAGAGTTGTGAGCTTTGAACACTGCACAAAGATAATAACACTTCACTTCAGAATTATTTAGATTTGTTGGTTACTTTGTTGTTGTTTTGGCACAATTTAATATAGGAGAGATTGAATATGTTTCAGTGTTAACAGGAAGGAGTAATCAAGAATTAGGCTTTGAAGGTACAGGCCAAAGTAGAATAAATCTGTATAATCTCCCTGAAAAGCTGAAAGACAATGGGATGCAGAACCTTTGTAAAGGGACTGTGTTTTTGTTATATGAGAACCAAAGGGGAGGGACAAATTTTATGGTGATTACAAGGAAGAAATTGAGATCATGCTCATATGAAGGGTTCAGAGAGAACAAAGTGCAAAGAAAGTAGATTGGTGTCCATTTAGGACTATTGGCTAGTCAGCAAAATACATAGGAAGAGGGTGGAGGGCAATTAGGATTTTGTGCAGAGAACTTTTAAAATAATTGTCCAGGGAAACTAACTGTAAAATAATCATTACACAACTCTATGATGTGCACCACTAATATGACTATATGAACTAATATTTACTGAAATGAGAAATAATGGTTTGACATACTTATTAATCAACAATCTTTTAAAATTATAAGTACTAATATAATACATCACTAACATCTAAGCTTACTGTCCTTTTTTACTTAACTATTTTTTCCTAGAAAAGTAAATAAATCATGACCTATATTTAATCTCTTTTAATTTTGGAATATACATGTCAGGTGTGAAACCATTTTTTAGATTCAGCACCATTATGAACTGAATTGCTCCCATCCTCAAAGAAGAATTCATATATTGAAGTCTTAATTCCTAGTAGTTTATGATGTCACTATTCTAGGATATATAGCCTTTAAGAAGGCAATTAAAATTGAATGAAATCTTAAGGGTGGGGCCCTAATGCAAGCTGACAGATGTCCTCATTAGAAGAACATGAGAGAGCAGGCACATGCACATAAAGAGGAAAGGCCAGGTGAAGAGGCAGCAATAAGCCTCCAATAGCCTGGGAAAGAGTCTTCAGGAGAAACCAAACTTGCAGTCACATGTATGTTGCACTCCCAGCCTCCATAACTGTAAGATACGCATTTATCCCTTAAACTACCCAGTGGTATTTTGTTATGACAGCCCTAGCAAGTTAATACCATGCCTTAAACATTAAGAAATTACATTAAGTCACCCAAACCCTTCAGCTAAATAGTGAAACATGTATGGCTTATATTTTCTATAAAATATAAGAAATATTTTGTCAAGCAAAATAAAATGTTAGTGAGCCTAAAGTAACTTCTAAATTAAAAGATATAAAAAATCAGGATAGGATTTTAAATTAAAAATTTCTAAAGTCTACACTGTCTCTATTTCTATTAAATGAATTTGTTTTACATGCACATATACACACATGGACAGAGAAGGCGATGGCACCCCACTCCCGTACTCTTGCCTGGAAAATCCCATGGACGGAGGAGCCTGGTGGGATGCAGTCCATGGGTGGCTACGAGTCGGACATGACTGAGTGACTTCATTTTCACTTTGCACTTTCATGCATTGGAGAAGGAAATGGCAACCCACTCCAGTGTTCTTGCCTGGAGAATCCCAGGGACGGCGGAGCCTGGTGGGTTGCCGTCTATGGGGTTGCACAGAGTCAGACACAACTGAAGCGACTTAGCAGCAGCAGCAGAAGCAGCAGCAGCATACACACATGGGCACATACACTGCCAACATTTAAGGAAATAACGCGGATCTTCAAGACTATAAGGCTCAACTTTTCTTTCTTAGTGCTTCCATTTACTTGCCTACCATCAGTGAATGTGATTCTTAGCCTATAAAAATTTCCTTTGGCCTTTTAAAACTTTAGTTTTCTTGTCTCTAAAATATGCATAATAATATCTTCCTAGTCTCCCTTAGAGTGATGATCAAATGAAATAATGATCATAAAGGCCCTTTTTGAATATTAAAAAGACTGATAAAAAATGTTGGAAACTGTAACATTGACCAAAAAAAAAGGCTTTAATGAGGTGTAATTGTTTAACTTCAATGAATTCTTTTGTGTATGTGTGTGTGTGTAAGGAAATTGAGGCATCAAATTGTTTATAAGTTCAATAGCTGAGAAAGAGTAAGGCCATTCCTTTGACCTGAGTTGCATTTTTCTTGATACGGTAAATTTTTTTTTTTTTTGGTTACTCATTAAGATTAAAATGGGTTTGATTATGTAGGAGTCAGATTTCTATTTGATTCAATGCCTGAAAGGGAAGATTTTCTTAAATTTAATCCAAATTAATCTGTCAATTTTAAAATATGATTAAAGAGACCATAAAATATCCTCATTATGCATGGTTTTCAAGTTTCACAAAAGATAACATTTTAAAACCATAATTTTCATTATTTTAATTTACTTTTCCTTCTAAATAGAAGTCCTGTACAGACTTCATAATTTATTATTCTTTATGTTCTAAAAGACTTCAACTGACATAAAGTTTTTCTGACTATACATCAGTGTTGAATAAGCTTGATCATTTCCATGTAATTCTATTTTAACCATTGGCTTTCCTGGACAATTCAATTATCATACTTGAACAAAGTATATCTTGATTTGATAAGAAACACAAGAAAGAATTCACCAACCAGAGGCCAGGGCACTAAATAGCCATTTAGAATAATATTTTAGAAATTGAATAGAGATGACTATAACTTGTTTTAGAGAGTTGCTCATATGTAGTTATGGAAGAGGAGTGTATTAATATTACTCAAAAGTTACACACCTAGCTTTAAGCTGTTTATTTTTAATGTTTACATTAAAATGCATGAAAAACATAAAGAACAATTAAAATAGCACTTGAAGAAAAGTGATAAAAATTTAAGAATCCCACTGAGATTTTCTATACCTACACTCTCAGATATTCGCATGCTATACAATATGATCTGCCAAAGTACATGGCCTAAAATAAAATAATGATTATGCTTATAATACCACCTAAGTGATCATATCTCCTGCAATCAAATTGAAGTGGTGGTGTCCTTTTCTTTGACTCAGCTGATCGTTACCATCTTTTAAATAAATCTCTTCTGCCTGCTCTGTTGAGACATAGCCTGAGCAACAGAGGTATTGATTTCTGTGTAATTATTATAAATGTTAAGTTGCTATTACTGATCCATATGGTAGTAATGCTTTATTCATCTCAGGAAAAGGAGAACTGTTTTTTTGCTTCAGAGACATGCACATGAATGATGAAAAAGAGATTTTTAACTGCATGAGAAAATGAAGATCTCTTGCAATGAGATATGCACTGTCTCCAGCACACACCTGCACTGTTGAGCACCATCAGATAAGAGCATCTTTCAACTGCTGTGCAGACCTCTATGGCACATGATATTATAATGCAGTGTTCATGCCACAGGCAGATTGTTCATGTTTAGCAATTTAAAAGTAAGGATCAGAAAAAAAAAACAAACACATTTGGTTTCTCTAAACTTGAGGTCAGATGGCAAGCAATCAACATTAACCAATTATCTAAATACAGTAGAAATATGCTTTTGTTTATCTTTGTTTCTCAGTTGATGCCTATAATCACACTACCACTTACAGTAAAGATTTTGAGTTAAACAGACTTCAGGTTACCATCACAAAAAACATCACACATTAAACTACAATTAGGTCAATTACAGATGCCAATTCTAAAACATCATTGTGCAGAATATGTTTCATGTAGCAGATTCAAGACTGTAATTATTAGAAAGGACTGCTTGTGAGGTGCCCCTTGGCTGGTGCTTGGGGACTTGATTCTGGATTGGGTTCTCACCATTTCCTGAAGTGGAATGTACAAAACTGGACTGAATGCCAGATTAAATATATTAAAAGGTATGGATTTTTTACATGAAGGTTTTTATACACATTTCTGGGAAATTAGGAAAAGAACACACACACACACAAGTTTGCATTGAGAATTTTTTAATGTTAATTTTTTCCCTGGCTAGAAAACATATTTTTGCTCCAAAATACACTATTACAAAGGTTTGTTTATTCATTCGTACATCTAGAAAATAAACTGGCATGGAACATGCTGAACCTCGAAGAGAGAACAACGGAGACTACACCCCAAAGCAACCACAGAGCTGGTCAAAGTGCACTGGCATATATTAGCAGAATACAGGTGGGATAAAACTGTGAGGAAGATGTGTCAGGAAGGGCTAGAAAGAAACGTTGGATAAGGGAGGGTATATTGATTTGTGAGAACTTTTCTGGAATCCATAAAATATTGACTGTTTGGCAAAGACCCAATAAACATGTTTCTAGGAAGAAGCATGCAGAAATGAAGACATACACTGAATGAGGTGGTTATGGCAGAGTGCCATGAAAGAGAAGATTAAAAGGTTCAGAAACTGGGGATTCTAGAGTGAATATACCTCATGAGGCAGAAAATCTATGAGAAGTTTAGGTTTTATAAGAGATTCCAAAGAATAGATAATTTCCTAAAGGTATAATGAAATGCACTGTGGGAGGTATTCACATTCCTAAGAAGTTCAGTGAAAGTTACTCCTCTGCAGTCCAAAACTAAATATATCAGATGCTGTTACAGTGTTGAGTGTGTGCATTGCTCAGTCATGTCCGACTCTTTGAGACCCCATAGTCTGTGCCCGCCAGGCTCTTCTGTCCATGGAATTCTCCAGGCAAGAATACTGGAGGGGCTTGTCATTCCCTTCTCCAGTGGATCTTACTGACCCAGGGATAGAATCTGGGTCTCCCACACTGCAGGCAGATTCTTTATCATCTGAGACACCACCAGCACTCTGAGTGCTCAACACAATGGAAATAATTGTTGTTATTTCGTCGCTAAGTTGTGTCCAACTGTGCTACCCCATCAACTGTAGCCACCAGTCTCCTCTGTCCGTCACCAACTCCCAGAGTTTGCTCAGACTCATGTCCATTAGTTGATGGTGCCATCCAACCATCTTATCCTTTGTTGTCCCCTTCTCCTGCCTTCAATCTTTCCCAGCATCAGGGTTTTTTCCAGTGAGTCAGTTCTTCACATCAGATGGTCAAATATTGGATCTTCAACTTCAGCATTTGCCCTTCCAGTGAATATTCAGAAGTGAATTACTTTAGGATTTATTGGTTTGATCTTGTTACTGTCTGAGGGGCTCTCACGAGTCTTCTTCAATCCCACAATTCTTCAGTGCTCAGCCTTCTTTATGGTCCAGCTCCTACATCCTTACATGACTACTGGAAACACCATAGCTTTGACCATATAGATCTTTGTTGGCAAAGTAATGTCTCTGCCTTTTAATATGCTGTCTAGGTTTGTCATAGCTTTTCTTCCAAGGAACAAGTGTCTTTTCATTTCATGGCTGGAAGGGAATGACAAACCACTTCAATATTTATTCTTGCCTCAAGAACCCCATGAAAAGTATGAAAAGATAAAAACATATGACACTGGAAGATGAGTGTCCCCACGGTGGGCAGGTGTCCAATATGCTACTAGGGAAAAGCAGATAAATACCTCCAGAAAGAATAAAATGTGAGAACTAGAATATAAATACTATTATCTTGCTTTCAGAATAAATAGTTTGAGATGCATTTGAAATGTGTCAATACATTATGTTTTATTTTTTTTTAATTTTATTTTATTTTTAAACTTTACAATCTTGTATTGGTTCTATCATATATCGAAATGAATCTGCCACAAGCATACATGTGTTCCCCATCCTGAACCCTCCTTCCTCCTCCCTCCCCATATCATCCCTCTGGGTCGTCCCAGTGCACCATCCGCAAGCATCCAGTATCGTGCATCGAATCTGGACTGGCGACTCGTTTCATATATGATATTATACACATTTCAATGCCATTCTCCAAAATCATCCCACCGTCTCCCTCTCCCACAGAGTCCAAAAGACTGTTCTACACATTAGTGTCTCTTTTGCTGTCTCGTATACAGGGTTATAAATTCCATATATATGCGTTAGTATACTGTATTGGTGTTTTTCTTTCTGGCTTACTTCACTCTGTATAATAGGCTCCAGTTTCATCCACCTCATTAGAACGGATTCAAATGTATTCTTTTTAATGGCTTGGTAATACTCCATTGTGTATATGTACCATAGCTTTCTTATCCATTCATCTGCTGATGGACATCTAGGTTGCTGCACAAAGACAGAAATATAGATCAATGGAACAAAATAGAAAGCCCGGAGACTAATCCACACACATATGTTTTATGTTTTGAAGAGTACTGTTGGTTGCTCTATGGAGAGTGGTTTACAGGGGACCATAGTGGAAAATGCATGTAAGACTTTGATAGTAGTCCTAAGAGAGATGGGTAAGGGAAACCTAAAATTAGGACCCTGAGTTATCAGGGGAGCCATGAGCCATGACAGTAACAATTTAAGTAATATTTGAGCAAGAAACGTAACTGGAGACAAGTAACAGTGTAACAAAAAGTCCAATCAAGCCATAAACCTAGATCTTAGTGAGCAAGGAATGCTTGATACAGGTGTATGTCTGTAATACTGCTTGTGTGGAGAGATATTCCTAATCTAAAGAAGGACTTTATGGTGGAAATAGAAGTAATTATATATTGCTTAGTAAACAATACTATGGAGTAAAAATGATATTCAATTACAGACATGAGTGTAGCACATTTTAAAACATAGTTATATTGGCAATAATCTCCAATAATTCCTTGTATTGATATTTCATTTTCATGGTTCCTTTCATAGTTATTTCTCTAGTTTTTCTTTCTTGCAATCTTACTTTCTGATGAGCCTCTTCTATGAGGGCAGTCACCACAGAAAATCCTCCACTGATCAAGATTAATTTTATTGAAGTATCTTTATCTAATGCATTGCTAATGAAAGCTGCTTCCACAAATATATTCTAAAAATTACTATTGCTCCACCTTACTGACTAACCAGAAATGGTTTTTCTCCTTCTGTGTGTAACTCTGTAGTATTCTGCTTTGTGTCTCTGAAAATTTTCTGCCTTTGTTAATCCTTCCCTAATTCTGTACAACCCCTAACTCCCATGCAACACACACACATGTGCACACACATGCACATACGTACACACTCCTTTGAAATCAGACTGTATTTTGTGCAATTTTGTCTGAAAGAATGACTCCTTAATTCAGATCTAGCTGGAAAGTATTTTAATATTCAATAAAAATAAATATCTCTAAAAACAATTAATATTCTTCTCTGACTCTAGAGCAGCTCTGGAGTTTTACATTTTATGTCACAAACTTATATTTCATATTGTATTTTAATATAATCTTGACAAACATGAAAAGACAAAAGTAATCTGACAGTTTAGTTACTTTTGCTTACATACTTATTTCATTTAAATCATAAAAGATATACCTATCCAAAATGCTAAATAACTTGTATTACCAAAAGGGGTATTTATATATATATATATATATATATATATATATATATATATATATATATATATATATATATAAAATGAAACTAAGCCATGCCATGTGGGGCCACCCAAGACAGGCGGGTCATGGTGGAGACGTCTAACAGAATGTGGTCCACTGGAGAAGGGAATGGCAAACCACTTCAGTATTCTTGCCTTTAGAACCCCATGAACAGTATGAAAAGGCAAAATGATAGGGCAATGAAAGAGGAACTCCCCAGGTCAGTAGGTGCCCAATATGCTATGACAGAGGATGAGATGGCTGGATGGCATCACTGACTCGATGGATGTGAGTTTGGGTGAACTCCAGGAGTTGGTGATGGACAGGGAGGCCAGGTGTGCTGCAATTCATGGGGTCACAAAGAGTCAGACATGACTGAGCGACCAAACTGAACTGAACTGAATTGATATAGTAATTTTCAGAATATGTTTGAGAAAGCAAAAGCAATTTTCATTATATTTATATAAAAAGAGATTTAAAAAATTTTTGGAATAATACTCTTTACCTATATAAAGTTTGGGGTTTCCCTGGTGGCTTAGCTGGTAAAGAATCCACCTGCAATGCAGGAGATCTGGGTTTGATCTCTGAGTTGGGAAGATCCCCTGGAGAAGGGAAAGGCTACCCCACTCCAGTATTCAGGCCTAATTCCATGAACTATATAGTCTGGTGGCTCAGATGGTAAAGCATCTGCCTGCAACACGGGAGACCTGGGTTCAATCCCTGGGTTGGGAAGCTCTCCTGGAGAAGGAAATGGCAACCCACTCCAGTATTCTTGCCTGCAAAATCCCATGGACAGAGGAGCCTGGTAGGGTACAGTCCATGGGGTTGCAAAGAGTTGGACACAACTGAGAGATTTTCACACTCACATATAAGGTTTTAACTTAATCTTTTTAAGAGTTCTAGTTTTAAATATTAATAGTTTTAAATGTTTTAAATGTTGATAAGTGATGCTGTTTGTTATACAAATGTATATAAACATATATGTATGTGCATACTTTTATATCACTTCTCACAGTATACGTATGCTTTTGAGTGACTGGAATAATACTTGGCATTCATGAATAAACTAAATATGTTTATTATTTAAAGTATTAGGTATTTTGTGTGTGTCATTAAATAATCTAGTGGCAGTAATCACAAATTAACATTTTCAAGAGAATAGTAAGTTTTAAATTTGATTGCATATATTAATTAATTACAATGAAAGTATACAACTACCATTTTAAAATATTTATGTTTGACTGAGTCTTACATTTTGTTATAGTTAGATTTTTGCACATACTGCACAAATAAGTCACGTATATTTTAAAGGTAAATAAAAATTATTTTTACAAAACAACTCTGGAAATGATGCTACTATTTATTTTTGACCTCTATTCAAGAAAATGCTTAAGGATTCTCTTTCTCTTTTCTATTCTTATTAGATTCCATTTCTTGTATAAAGTCCACTTTACCTTGAGAAATACAGAAATATGCAAGTGTTATCTAATACTTTTCTAGAATATTTTTGTCCTCCTGTAAATGGATGGTCTTGAATGACCACTTGCAAATGCATTGCCTTTTTTTTTAACCATTGCTGAGTCAAACAGTACTAACGCATATATATGGAATTTAGAAAGATGGTAACAATAACCCTGTATACGAGACAGCAAAAGAGACACTGATGTATAGAACAGTCTTATGGACTCTGTGGGAGAGGGAGAGGGTGGGAAGATTTGGGAGAATGGCATTGAAACATGTAAAATATCATGTATGAAACGAGTTGCCAGTCCAGGTTCGATGCACAATACTGGATGCTTGGGGCTGGTGCACTGGGAGGACCCAGAGGGATGGAATGGGGAGGGAGGAGGGAGGAGGGTTCAGGATGGGGAACACATGTATACCCGTGGCAGATTCATTTTGATATTTGGCAAAACTAATACAGTTATGTAAAGTTTAAAAATAAAATAAAATTAAAAAAAAAAAAAGAAATATCTGATAGCTCTCATGCCTAGAAACCACAGAGATATCAATGCAGTTTTTGCAATTCAAAAAAGCCTTAGGATCGTTTGTACTTTTTTTTTTCCTCAGATGTTCCTTATAGTTATGATTGTCAAATCTAAACATAAAAAAGACAAGTCATGATCTTTCTTGCCTCGAAGTACTAAGGGGAGAATATGTTAAATCCTAACAACAGCTCATGTCAAAGACTGAAGTGAATACCTGTGGCGGATTCATTTTGATATTTGGCAAAACTAATACAATTATGTAAAATTTAAAAATAAAATTAAAAAAAAAAGATAAAGAATCTTAAAAAAAATAAAATGAAAATCTAACACTGTCACAAGATTTTCTGGGATTTGGAGTCATATGAAAGCATTAGTCGCTCAGTCGTGTCCGACTCTTTGCGACCCCATGGACTGTCACCCACCATGTTCCTCTGTCCGTGGAGTTTCCCAGGCAAGAATACTGGTATGAGTAGCCATTCCCTTCTCCACAGGATTATCCCCAAACAGGAACTGAACCTGTGTCTCCTGCATTGCAGGCAGATTCTTTACTGTCTGAGTCACCAGGGAAGCTGGGGCTAATAATTGTGAAAGATTGAGGAGTAACATGAACACACAAGTATGCAACCACAAACACACAGAGAAAATGCCAGGCAATAATGACTGCCTTGACAGGAGGTAAGAGAAACTACAGAGAGAAAGGAAAGTACATTTTCTTATAACAAATCAGCCTACATGTTCCCAATTATGAAAGTGTACACTTTTAATAGCCTTCTTAATTTTTGATTCTCCTTTCTGTTTTGTTAAGCAATCATCCATCTCAATATACTTGCTTGAATATTTAGCTTGAGTAGGACAGGCATTTGTAAGACAGTTTTTCCTCTCTCTCTGCTTATTATCTCTCATTCTGTTTCATAACATGTTGTATTATTTTGTATCTTGAATCCCATAACAATCAGCTATTCCATTTTTCTTTATTGACTGTTATGGTTGAAGTTTTCTTATTTTCAAACTAGCAATATTCTCATACCACTAAGATAAGATCCAGCAAGCCTTCAATGTTCTTTAGTGACTAGCTATATTTCCCTGGACATAAGCATAAACTTAAAAAAAATGATTTGTTGTTAAATAAGTGAGATTGTTGTATAAACTCTAGCCCTTGCTAAAATGTTTATTTCAAGAATGTTAAGTAAGGACAGATCTGCAATTTCCATACCAAATAATGGCTTAAAGTTTCACATTTAATATGACCCATGTTTGTAAAGGGTGAGAGAAAAAAACAAAATAAATACAGTGAATATGTTACTATAATTCCTTATCTTTTAGTGACAGTGAGGAAGCTACTCAACAGTCTTAATTAATGTAAGGACTAGATATAGGTATAAATACCATTTAAAGACTTTTCTCCACCTAATGTTTATTTTCTAGTGGAATACAACTTTATTTTCAAATTTACCAATTTCTGAAACAGTAATTTTTCATCACTTTATCTTATTTTCAAAAGAAAACTTTCCGTTACTGTTTTTCCCTAGGGGTTTTCAACTAAAGGATCTTAGTTGCTGCAGCTGCTGCTGCTAAGTTGTTTTAGTCATGTCCCAGTCTTTGCGACCTCATGAAGTGTAGCCCACCAGGGTCCTCTGTCCATGGGAGTCTCCAGGCAAGGATATTGAAGTTGGTTGCCATGCCCTCCTGCAGGGGTTCTTCCCAACCCAGGGATTGAGCCCATATTTCTTATGTCTTCTTCATTGGCAGGTGGGTTCTTTACCACTAGTACCACCTGGGAAACCCAAAGGATTGTAGTACTTTATAAAAACTGTTTAATCTAATATTTGTCTTAATTGGAAATTTAAAAATATACCTGTGTCAGATTCATTTTGATATTTGGCAAAACTAATACAATTATGTAAAGTTTAAAAATAAAATAAAATTTAAAAAAAAGAAAATAAATAAATAAAAATAACATTCTCCCCAGCATAAATCACTTCTTTTTTTATTTTATTTAACTTTTTTTTTTTTTTTTTTTTGCTGTGCTGAGAGACTTGTGGGATCTTAATGTTCTGACCAGAGATTGAACCTGAGAAACAGGCAGTATAACGAACACCAGGGATTTCCCTTCATTTTTGATGTTTACTGTCCCAAAGGAAACTCTCTAATAATATTTGCTTAGTGTTAAATGAAATTAACACATGAAAGAATGCATAATCATTACAAGGATGTTTCATTACCTATAATATTAAGTTTTTCTCTTGAATATAGTGCCAAAGATTTTTTCTTTGTACTTTTTACCATGAGCTATTATGTTTAACCTAACTCCTTAATGTACAGAAAAATGTAGAAATAAAAACTGATATTTATTAAACATTTTTGTATGCCAGATAGAATTCTAATCAATTATGAAGAATTGATTAACTTAATTTTCTTAAATCTTAATGTCAACATGATTATTTTCCAAATATAGAAAAGTTTGAGTGCAATCATAATGAGCCTATTTAAATTTGGTAAAAATAATGTCATTCTTTATTTTTAAATTGGTGGTTTCAATATAAATTTCATTTCCTTACTGATCCTTAAAAGAATCAAGTTAGACATTATGTCCAAATGAACTAATTTCCTGTCACTGTCAGGTAAACATCTATTGGGAATTGTACTTACCAGTTTTAAAGCTCAATTTCTAGACTTTTTGAAACTGAAATAGGCTACCCAATCAAAGCATCATTCTCCATAACTCAGTGGTTAGTCAGACAAAGTGTCACCTTCCAGAAAACAATCTATAAAGAGATGTATTTCTTGGCCAGTTCTGAAACTAATAGTTGTCTCCATAGAAATGTATTATTATCATCAAAACAATCCATGTATCATGAAAGAATTTTAGTCTCTAAGATAGATCTCAGGCCAACTACAAAAGGTGAACATCCCAGTAATTCATTCTCCAGCATAACATGAGTATGTTTGTGCATCACCCAGGGTCTGTGCCATCCAACCTGATTCTGTCCTCTTAATCATCATTTCAGGTTTTTCTTTCCATCATAACATTAAGATGTTCTTTATCTGAGTGATATTACTATTCTTATGGTTATCTTTCTTTTCAAAGAAAGTGCTTTAGCCAACAAGAAATCTAATGGAGAAAATGTTATTGTTTTATTCGCTAAGTCATGTCCAACTCTTTTGAGACTCCATGGACTATATCCCACCAGGCTCCTCTGTCCACGGGATTTCCCAGGCAAGAATACTGGAGTAGATTGCTATTTCCTTCTCCAGGGGATCTTCAATGACCCAGGGATTGAATCCACATCTCCTGCATTGCAGGCAGATTCTTTACCACCGAGTCACAAAGATCAGGCACTACACAGTACTTTTAGTGAACTGGATATTCTTTAAGTGATATCAATTGTTGCATCTTAAGTTTCTGTCATCTGGTCCTGAAATGTTTCTGGCAGGTTTCTCTTTGTGACCTGGAGCATAGCACCATGGTATAGTTTTAAATATGTTTTTGGAGTTACTAATCCTCTCATTCAACCCTAATGAAATGGAATTAAAACAAACAAACAACCAAAACAATATGGGATTCCAGGGGCCTCAGTGGTGAAAAATCTGCCTACAATGCAGGAGACTTCAGTTTGATCATTGGGTCAGGAAGATCTCCTGGAGAAAGAAATGCCAACCTATTCCAGTATTCTTGCCTGGAGAATCCCATGGACAGAGGATCCTGGTGGGCTACAGTCCATGGGGTCACAAGAGAGTCAGACACGACTTAGCAGCTAAACAGCATTAACAACAAAATTAACTTTAAATAGCAAAGAAAGCCAATATGTTGTCCCAGTTCAGAAGAGTGTAAGATCCTTATGGCATTCTCCTATTGACAATAAATCAGTTTTCCCAAATACCTGCAGCCTTCATTGTATAATTATAAGGACTGTCCTCAATTTCTTTCACCACAGGAAAGGTGCTCTCTCTGTATAGGATTGGATAGAAGATAATCAGAAACTGGGAAAATCATAGAAGGTTATTTTCTTCCCCCACAGGAAGAAACAAATAAGAATCCTTCAAGTATTTATGTAGTGGTTTACTAAATTAAGATTTAAATTTCTTCATTCTTTTCTATTTTTATTTGAAATTCTGAGAAAATAAACATTAACACTTTTATTATCTGAAACTTGTTATATTGTTTGTAGTCTGTAAATATATTTGGAGATTATTATAATTTTAAAAGCAATTTTTGAAAGTATATTTAAAAAACAACATACTCCTTCTATGTTCCAAAATTTTCGATCAAAATAAGAAGCCCAATTTACCCCTTACCAGCATTTTAATATGATTTCCAAAATGCAAATCTAACTCCAATTGAGAAAACCAGCTGTGAAAGTGTGTTGTGTTGACAGACACTGTGATTTCAGGAATGTAATTTAGCACTGTTCAGTTTTAGTGACCTCTTAAAGACTAAAATAAAAGCATTATTCCTTGTGGCCTGAATCCTTTCAGCTGCTTATGCTGTGATAGTTTACAATACAAACACTTCAAAACAAAGAAAGACAGTGGGAATACAAGGTGAAAAAAATTTTAATAATTATATGACATATTGCCATAAATGACTTAATAATTTGCCAATGGGAAGAAATATTCAAGTCAATTTTCCCATATTACATATTCCCATTATTGCATAAAAGTTTATTTTACTTAAAGTTCAGTCATTAAAGCTGATGGAAAAATTGTCCATGTATCTTTGTTAAAGAAACTGTAGAGTGTAAGGCATAAGAGTTGAGATCCTGAGTAAACCTATCTGGGTTCAGTTTCTGGCTGTTATCACTTGTCAGGTTGATCATCCTTGGTCAGATAAGGAGTTATGTAATTTATTTTTGCTTTAATTTTTTTCAACTGTAATAAATCATATGATTGTTGCTATCATTATATCAGTAACTTTTGTAAAACTCTTAGTTCTTTTTTGCCAGACACAAAATATGCAGTCAATATATATTATTGAAATATTTTTTTAATATTTTGAATCAAGAAATCAGATTCTAAAAACACAGTTTATGAATTTAATAAGCTAACCTTCCCCGCCTAATTTTAAGAATTTCAAATGGTAAGAGTTACTTACTCATGTTAGCTGAGTTTTACTTAAAAAGATGATACCATAGTTTTGAAGTCATATTGGTATTTGTATATTGTATGCTAGTGGTAAGGGCCTCACCTTATGGGTGGGAGTATCAGGAAAAATATCAAAGATAATTTTTTTTTTTTAAAAACAGTGATTTTTTAAAATTGGCAACATTATTTCTTATAACATTAAGTTCTATCAGTACATTCATTTCATATGTCTTCCTGTCATAAGCATCTACATTTTTTCTCTCCTGTGACTCACACTGTTAGTTCAGTGCCAGATAAAAAGTCACAGTTTTGGTTTATCACTTGAAAAAACATTGAGATGGAAAAAGAAGTGTCTCATGAGATTACTGCCTTTTACCTTATGCCAAGAAGATAAAGGCTTGCGTATTTATAAATTAGCATAGATTTGGGGACTGTATTTTTAGAACAGGAGTAGTGAAAGAGCCAGTTAAAAATGCTGTAAACTCATATGCTTGCATAGTTTCCTAAACTGAAAGACTTTGCTCTTAACCAAAAGCAAATATGAACAGAACACTATTTCTTCATTTAAAAGTATCTCTTGAATTAAATTGGCCATTTTTCAACAGTGGGGGAATAGTGAGAAATATTAGAAAATAAGAGACACCTTAAAGGTAGGGGGAAAAACAATTTGAATAAGAGTGAAATTCTACTCTGAAACCATGGGGTTAAGACAGTGAAGTTGAGTATTTCAAATGCTGAAATAAAAGAGGTATTCTAAATGAATTACTAAAGAAACATAGTCTGGCAGCTTTTTAAAAACAAAACAAAAAACCTAAACTAAAGATACTCTTCCCATGTAGCCTGGCAATTGCACTCTTTAGGTATTTATCTCAGAAAAATAAAAACTTATTTCCACACACAAAAACTTTACAGAGTTGTTCAGTTGTTCATAGAAATTTTGCTTGATAGTCAACAACCATAATTTTCCTCAATAGATGAACAGGTAAAATGTGATACATACATGGCACAATATACTAGTTGGCAATAAAGAGAAATGAAATATTGATATACCTAACAACTTGGATGCTTCTCTAGGGCATTCAATTAATAAATAATCTCAAAAGATCACAGGTTACATTATTCAATTTACAGAACATTTCAAAATGACAAGATTGTAGAGATGGAAAATAAATTAGTGTTTGCTTGGGCACAGATACTCGAGAGGAGTAGGGGAGGTATGACTATAGAAGAGTAACACAAAGAAATCTTTATGGTAATGAAATAACTTTGTATTTTAATTGCAATGGTGGCAACACAAATCTACATACATGATAAAATTGCATAAATCTACATTCACACACATACATACATTTTGGGGAGCTAACAAAAATAATTTTAGTTAAATATTCATTTGTTGGCCTTTTGAGGTTAAGTAATGATTTCTTTTTTAAAATTGCAAAATAAATAGTTTATAAACATGCTTTATGCATTTTTAAAAATTGTATCTTGAGAAGCTTACTCAGATAATAGGCAGAAGCACCCTGGAAATTGATGGTTAAACTATTTCACATCTGAGGGATTATTTTTGCAATTTTTTTGAAAATTTGAAGAATATTTTAATAAAAAACCATGGAAGATTTTAGTCTAAGTGCCTATATTTGGGCTTCCCAGGTGGTGCTAGTGGTAAAGAACCTGCCTGCTGATGTAGGAAATGTAAGAGGTGCGGATTCAATCCCTGAGTGGGAAAGATCCCCTGGAGGAGGGCATGGCAACCCTTTCCAGTACTCTTCTGGAAAACTCCATGGATACAGGAGCCTAGCCGGCTACAGTCCATAGGGTTACAAAGAGTCAGATACGACTGAAATGCCTTAGTATGCATGCACATGCCTTATTTGTATTAAACAAATTTAATTAATAATAATTTGGCCATCTGATGAGAAGAACTGACTCATTTGAAAAGACCTTGATGCTGAGAAAGATTGAAGGCAGGAGGAGAAGGGGACGACAAAGGATGAGATGGTTGGATGGCATCACTGACTGGATGAACATGAGTTTGAGTAAGCTCCAGCAGTTGGGGGTGGACAGGGAAGCCTGGCGTGCTGCAGTCCATGGCATCACAAAGAGCTGAACATGCCTGAAAGACTGAAATGAACTGGTTTAATAATATTAATGAAATTGATTCTACATTCTAAATATTTCTTTAAAAAACAATAATTTAAAATTAATCTTTAAAAGTACTAATCCGAGTTATTTATTTATTTATTTAATCATTGAGTCACCCTCTATTGTTTTAGTTACCTGTAGCAGAAAGGTGACTAAAATATAGATTATTTTCCTCTCAAACATCTCACATATCTGCAGGCTACAATAGAAAATCTAAAATACATTCGATGGATAATAAGAGTTTGAAAAATGTTACTTTTAAAATATTAAAATATTAAGTGAAAACTGCTTGCTCTTTGGATCACTGACTTCCTTTGGCTTCTGTGAATTTATTCATGTCTAGTTTTCCACTGCCCTCCTTTTCTTAGACTTCTCCAAGAAGTATCCTATCCTCCTTTTCTTTCCCCTCTTCCACGGAATCCCTCTGGGAAGGGTACTACACTATTTTGGTTTTGATCATGAGCCACATGCTGATGACTCTCAAATATATGTTACAGCTTACAACTTTTTCTGGAGTTTTAGTTGGCTAAATTCAATTTATATTTGAGTTACCTGGAAGCGTTGTAAGAACAGTGCAATTAAATCAAAATTTAATTTTCCCCTGCCTTCTCCCACAGTCCAAATATGCTCCTTTTATAGCATTTCCCATGCTGTGAATAATATTACAATCCACCTTGGTGTCTAAGTCAGAAACTCTGAAATTCTCTTCTCCCCTCTTTCCCCCATCCCCAAAGCCCTTGAATGCCAAATATTTGAGATTTATGTACTCTTGAACCCTCTTTCTTAAAGTGGTTGCTTTCTCTCCTTCTTTATTGCTATTGCTATACAGTCAGTTATCTCACCAAAGATTTTCTAAAAAAATAAATAAATAAATAAAACCTTCTAATTGGTTTCAATACTTACTAATTTATTATTCATATTACTTTAGCCTTTCTTAGTGTATTTGTAAGAAACTCACTGTCCTCATATATATTGCTTCAATGACTTCCCAGCTCCTGATGTAATGGTTTATGAGGCTGTGTAAGATCTGGCTCTTGTCTTCTTCTCCCCTTTTGTTTCTTCAATGAATACTTCCTCATTTTATATCTTATGATTTAACCATAGTACTTTAAAAAATTGCTTAAATGGGTTATACTCTCTCTGGCTTCTGTGTAAGTAATACAGCCTTATCTTACCTTTTCAACGATCATTTGAAGAAATTTTACCCATCATTCAGTTTTCAATTAATACATGGCTTTCTCTAGGAAAATTGCCCTGCATCTTCGTCTAGTTATTTGCTCCTTATACTTGTGTCCAGTATTTCTTATTTATTTTTCTTCTGATGTCATTTTTATTTAAGATTATTTGCCTGTACTCTTGGAAGTATTTAAGAATATTGGTCCACAATGAGGCTTATGGTAACAATAATTACAATAATAATAATAAGATCTGATAATTTGGAGAGTCTTTATATGTGTAAAATATTATGGAAAGCCTTTTGTTACTTCATTTTGTATGTTGTACTTTGATTAAAAGCATATGTGAAGATAATTTCAAACTTGTATAGTTATATTGGGTCCTCTGATTCTGCCTGCATTTCCTCTTCTCTAGTGTAATTAATTTTAACTCCTTAGCTGCTTACATGTATTTATCTTCATTTTAAATAAATTTATGCCTATTCTTATACTGCTGCTTATTGATTTTTCAGTGTTTAGCTTTAGAAAGGAAATTAACACTAGAATATAAAAATGTATCTGTATCTTCTACCTCTATTACATAGAGAAAACTTTCCATCCTCTTCAATTCCTGATACAATTATATTGCCTTTTTTGTTTCCATTAATGTCCTGGGAATGCTACTTGTACATGATTTATATAAAACATTACTTATGCTGAAAATAAAATTCATATTTTTCACTTTTCAAAAATCATCACTAACATTACTGAAAATTTTGCATACACCTTTATAGGCTGCAATATTCTCAGGTACATAAGACAATCAATTAAAAATTTTTTGTAGTGTATAAACTCTTTTGATCTGGATATACACTTTTCAATTCTGTAAAATTTTATTGAATTATTCCTTTGATAATTTCTTGCTCTAAGATTCTTCTCTGATGCTTTCATTTTCTTATCACTGTATTTTACAGTATATTTCCTCAAATCTAAACTTTATCCAAATTTTCTTGTTGTTTACTATAGATTTTTAATATACAAAACCAATTCTGTCCTTTGAATAATCATTTTTGTAATTCTGTTTGATTTCATCTGCATCATTTTTCTTTGATCATATTAATGGTAGTTTTAATTTTTTGTTCCTGCAAAAACCTGTCTTTCCTCCCTATGACAGCTTTTCTATATTTGGTTTTCTGACCATGTTCCATGATGCATTGCTAAGAATCTCATTGAAAACTCTCACGGAATTGGCTATCGGTGCCGTTCACTGACAATAGATTCATTTTCTTTCTTTTTTTAAAGTTTTTTATTTAATATCACATGTACTAGAGAAGAACCATTCATTCTCCTTTTAGAAGACTACAGTTCTGACTGAGGATCTTGGAGACTCAAAGGGAAGAATATTAAAAATCTCAATATTTAGAATGTGTATATTTACTTCAGTTCAGTTCAGTTCAGTCACTCAGTCATGTCCGACTCTTTGCGACCCCATGAACTGCAGTACACCAGGCCTCCCTGTCCATCACCAACTCCCAGAGTTTACTCAAACTCATGTCCATTGAGTCAGTGATGCCATTCAACCATCTCATCCTCTGTCATCCCCTTCTCCTTCTGCCCCCAATCCCTCCCAGCATCAGGGTCTTTTCCAATGAGTCAGCTCTTCACATCAGGTAGCCAAAGTATTGGAGTTTTAGCTTCAGCATCAGTCCTTGCAAAGAACACTCAGGACTGATCTCCTTTAGGATGGACTGGTTGGATCTCCTTCCAGGCCAAGGACTCTCAAGAGTCTTCTCTAACACCACAGTTCAAAAGCATCAATTCTTCGATGCTCAGCTTTCTTTATAGTCCAACTCTCACATCCATACATGACCACTGGAAAAACCATAGCCTTGACTAGATGGATCTTTGTTGACATAGTAATGTCTTTGCTTTTTAATATGCTGTCTAGGTTGGTCATGACTCCTTCCAAGGAGTAAGTGTCTTTTAATTTCATGGCTGTAGTCACCATCTGCAGTGATTTTGGAGCCCAGAAAAGTAAAGTCAGCCACTGATTCCACTGTTTTCCTGTCTATTTTCCATGAAGGGATGGGACTGGATGCCGTGATTTTAATTTTCTGAATGTTGACCTTTAAGCCAACTTTTTCACTCTCCTCTTTCACTTTCATCAAGAGGCTCTTTAGTTCTTCACTTTCTGCCATAAGGGTGGTGTCATCTGTGTATCTGAAGTTATTGATATCTCTCTTGGTAATCTTGATTCCAGCTTGTGCTTCCTCCAGCCCAGGGTTTCTCATGGTGTACTCTGCACATAAGTTAAATAAGCAGGGTGACAATATACAGCCTTGACGTACTCCTTTTCATATTTGGAACCAGTCTGTTGTTCCATGTCCAGTTCTAACTCTTGCTTCCTGACCTGCATACAGATTTCTCAAGACCTGTATATTCAGTCGATACAGATTTCTCAAGACCTGTATATTCTCTTAATCTCCCTATTTTCCACACATTTCTTCTGCAACCCACTAATCTCATAGTTCCCAGGTCCAGAAATCCCTAATTTTACCTCTAGTGTTTCCCTTTCTTGATATTACAAAGAATAAAGGAAGTGAGAACCTTGCTAGTAAATAAAATATTTCACGTATATCCCCTATTTTTTAGTTCCAATTCACATCCACCAGCAGAACTCTGAAAATATTTAAGCTTTTCAAGGGGACTCTATTGAGTATATGTTGATGTTGTTTTTCCCTTTGCTTTTAACTGCATAGCTGATAGATGTGATTCATGATTTTGAATCAGTTAAACTCACTCTCTGCCCTTCCAATTTTTTGAAACTTTGCTGTGCTTTCCAAATTTCCAATTTCCAAAGCTCTTATCATTGTGCTTTCCACATTTTGCTTTCAACTTGCCTCTTTTTACCTAAGTTTGAGGAATAATGAAATAAAATATGAAGGTTCAACTTGTAACTTTATGACTTTAATCTCATTTATATTTCATAATAACCCTATGAAATTGCTACTATTTCCTTTCCCCTTTACATGTGAATAAAAAGTCCTTCATTTTCCTAAGGTTGCAAAGCTAGTAGTGGGAAATTCAAGGCAATATAAGTAATTGAATTTGCAGTTGTTGATCTTAGCATTTATCAGATGAATGAAAAATATATTCCCCTATCTCTGATCATAGAAAGCATCCATACTTTATCTGGACACTGTTGCCTGTACAGAGGGTTCAAATTGTCTTTCCAGCTACTACTACTGATAAAGGTTAGCACTCAAGAGTAAAGCTTTTTGCCATCTGTGATGATCACTTAGAATCAAAAGAGAAAAAATAATGGCTAAAATTCATTGGACAGTCTATTGTGCTAGATAATTTGCATATAATTTGAATTTTTCAAAATAATTCTGCAACATTTTCCTTCTCCATTCATGATGAGGAAACTTTTAAAGAAAGGTTAAATAGCTCATGATTAGTTTGATTCATATAAATCTACACTTTGTGGTATAGCAATTAGTTATCAGGTTCTAGAGTCAAATAAAACTGTGTTTGAATCACATTCTGCCATTTACCATCTGATCTGGCTCTGATTCCTTTCTATCCTTATGCCTTAGTGTTCTCATATATAAAATGAGAATTATTTAATTGAGGAAGAAAATGATAGCTATTCTAAATAAAAAGTCACCGTGTGATTTTTTTTTCATCTTATTCATTGATATATCACAAGTCTTAGGAATATTGTCTGGCAAATTGTCCCATGTATGCATGCACATGTAAGTGTGTGTCTATATGTGCAATAAAGGTGTATAAGGTATAGACATACTATTTTAACACACTATATTTAAATGATTTCTGTTACCCACTGAGATATATTTCTCTTTTCTGATATACAGGAACTGAGAAAGGGTAGTTTCAAAAACTGTTAGGCTCTCAGAATAAGCATTCATGAATCTGAAATGCCGTCTTTTAAAATACTGTACCACATCCAAAGTTCCAGTCATTCTGTGAATGGTGATCAGTGAGTGAGGAAAGCATTAGCTTTATTGCTAGCCATATATTACAGGGAGGCAGGTGGCAAAGCACCTGCCACCAGAGCTTTCCAGCCTTCCCCCCTCACACTTGTGAGGCTTATGAAAATTAACCAAAGCACAAATGTTTCAGCAAAAATACACTTCGACTCTATTTAAAGACACATTTAGCAACATGCTTCCAGGGAGTTTTTTCAAATAATCATAATGTAAATGTAAAATAAAGATACTTGAACCTTGTCACATTTCATGTTTAAATCCATTACAGCAATCTTGATGTGTAGGCTTTCATAAAACATTTATTACCAAAAATACATGTAAACATATGTATGTGTACACATATATACACGCATGTATATCTATATACATAATTTTCCTTTGGAGTTACATAAGGAAAGCATTTACTTGGAAACATGGAGTTACACCTTTTCCTCACTTTTTGACCTATACAGAAAACTATAGATTTGCCAATTCTGTCTCCACCTGCAGACAATTCTATTCAAGAGTAAGTAATAACTGTGAAAGATTCAACAATAATAAAGGAAAAACACTGGGGTAGAGATGTCTTAAACTAGAGAGATGTGTTTTCTCTTCTAGAGACACATTGAATTATAGGAATAGAACAGAATAGAAGGAATTGACACAGGCATTTGAAGACATTTGATCATAGCTATTTTAAATAAGAAAGATGTCAGTTCTGGATCTTTCTGGATCCTGAAGGCTAAGCAAGTACAGACTATGAGATTGAGAGTATTCTGCATTAAGCTTACAAAGAATGCAGTCAGCCTGAGAATCAGAGGTGGAGAAGGTTGATAAGGTACAGAGACCTGGAGCAGAGAAGTAAAGTTACTGATTCCTCTTGAGACTCCTCAGCTTCTCCTGGATATACAATTTTCTATTTCTCTCACAGTAAAAGAATGGACATTGAGGAAAGGCAACAAACAACGGGTAGCATACCAATTCCCTTCTACAGGAATTATGCACTATTGTTTCAATCTAAGAGTGGATAAAACTGAGACTAGTTTCTTCCTTGACATTAAGTGGCATATTGTGATTTTAATCTAGTTTTTTCTGTCTCTGAAATATCTGCTTCTCCATTATTGTTCTGCTTTTCTATCTCATAAATGCTTAGTAACCCAGAGTAATTTTTGAATCACATTTGAAAGGTAAATTGTGGATACTTGATATTACATCTCAATTCCAAGTTTGAGGAAAACTAACAAGATATCTTCTTTTCTTGAAAATATGCTTTAATTTTAAATTATAAAAACATATTTTATATGTTAAAAACAAATGACATAAATTAAATAACATTTATATGTGTGTATGAGTACAGATATATGTACATATATATAATCTATTCTTTTTATCTAAGAGTTTGTTTTATATTTACTGTTTGCTTTTAGAGTCCGTAAATACATGAGATCATGTGGTATTTGTCCTTCTCTGTCCTGACTTATTTTACTTCACTGGATGCCCTCAAAGTCCACAACAAATACCATTTGTTCATGTTGACTTGATCTTAAGAAAAAAAAAATTCGTGCATGATTAATTGATATTCATTATGTTGTTATTTAGCATATGATCAAGAAAGTCTGTTTACTTTTAGAACATTTGAGTACAACTCATCACATACATTTAACTGCAAATCAACACTGAGACCCATGTACTTCTGTAACTGGTCAACTTACATTAATAAGCATGTTTTAGGTATGTGGGGGAGGGTAGAGTTAATGTTTTCTGGACAAGAGAAAAAGTATTCTTAAGTGCTACAATGCTAAGGAGCTAAAATGATCTCTACCCCTAGGGCCTCTTGCCAGCAGATACACAGGACCCCTATCTTAATGGCATTGTATCTAAATGCTTTTTATTCTTATTTACTTAGATTCCTGCTTTTTAATCTTATGTCTATTAAAGATATTTCTCTCACTTTTTTATACTTCTAGCTTTAAACCTTTTATGTTACATATTTCCAGTACAAGAGGATGATAATATAATGACATAAAAATAGGTGCCCTTTTAGATAAAATTTTTGGGACATACTATGTTTTGTGAAGTAAAGGTCACCATGTTGATGGAGATTTACATAAGCACTTTCATCATCTATTTTCACTTGAATTTGCAAAGAGGAGTTTATGAAAGGAAGATGTTCATCAACTGTACAGTAAAATGAAGAGAACATAGGCTACATTTTTTTGTAAGCTGAAATTTTAACTTAAAACAAGACTTTAAAATTAAAAAAAAAAATATGCAACTACTTACCCAGAGAAAACTGTGTTACAGTGTCATATCATATTTGAAACTCAAATTTATACATAGTGATTGTTTGACCTTAAGTTTAATTTAACCATTTAATCAATGTTGGTTTACTTATTTTACTAAACTCATCCTGCTTCCAGAATAGGAATTTTTTTCTTAGTTATTTTCTTTATTCTCTCCAATAATAGAACCAGTTCAGTTTAACTAGATTAAGTTTCTCTCTTATGTGTTATCTGAATGTCCCTTAAATTTAAAACACTTTTCTTATTCTTTAGGTTTTGATAATCAAAAAAAATGTATTGTCTTTCTCATTAGCACCTTGAGAGTTCAAATAAATTCACTTAAAATGACTAGCAAATGATTTTCTCCTCTCTCTGTATAAGGATATATCAATTCATTAATAGAAAACATTCTCCAGTATATCCCCAGGAGTGGGATTACTGATGGTAGATCTATTTTTAGTTTTTTAAGGAACCTCCATACTGTTTTCCATAGTGGCTATACCAATTTATATTCCTACTGAGAGTGCAGGAGGGTTCCCTTTTCTCCACATCCTCTCCAGCATTTACTGTTGTAAATTTGTGATGGACCATTCTGACTTCCGTGGGGTGATACCTTATTATAGGTTTGATTTGCATTTCTCTAATAATTAGTGATGTTGAATGTCTTTTCATGTCCTTTTTAGCCATTGGTATGTCGAAGGCAATGGCACCCCAGTCCAGTACTCTTGCCTGGAAAATCCCATGGACGGAGGAGCCTGGTAGGCTGCAGTCCATGGTGTCGCTAAGACTCGGACACGACTGAGCGACTTCACTTTCACTTTTCCCTTTCATGCATTGGAGAAGGAAATGGCAACCCACTCCAGTATTCTTGCCTGGAGAATCCCAGGGACGGCGGAGCCTGGTGGGCTGCCGTCTATGGGGTCACACAGAGTCGGACACGACTGAAGCGACTTAGCATAGCATAGCATAGCACGTCTTCTTTGTCAGAGAAAATCATAATTTGAAAAGATATATGCACCCCAATGTTCATTTCAGCACTATTTACAAGAGCCAGCAGATGGAAACAGACTAAATATCCATTGACAGAGGAATGAATAAATAAGATGTGGTGTATGTATATATATATATATATATACACACAATGGAATATTACTCAGTCATTTGCAGTGACATGCATGGACTTAGAGATTGTCATACTGAGTGAAGTAAGTCAGACAGAGAAAGATATCATATGCTTTTGCTTATACGCAGAATCTAAAAAAAGTGTACAAATGAACTTACCTACAAAATAGAAACAGAGTTACAGATGCAGAAAACAAACATATTTACCAGGGGATAAGGGGTAAGGAGTAAATTGGGAGATTGGGATTGACATATATACAGTACTGTACATAAACTTGGAGAAGGCAATGGCACCCCACTCCAGTACTCTTGCCTGGAAAATCCCAAGGAGCCTGGTGGGCTGCAGTCCATGGGGTCGCTAGAGTCGGACACGACTGAGCGACTTCACTTTCACTTTTCACTTTCCTGCATTAGAGAAGGAAATGGCAACCCACTCCAGTGTTCTTGCCTGGAGAATCCCAGGGACGGGGGAGCCTGGTGGGCTGCCGTCTATGGGGTCGCACAGAGTCGGACATGACTGAAGTGACTTAGCAGCTTCAGTACATAAACTAACTAACTAACAAGGACTTACTGTATAACACAGGGAACCCTACACAGTACTCTGTAATGATGTATATAGAAGATAATCTAAAAAAGAGGGGATATATGCTCATATATAACTAATTTACTTTACTGTACTGTAGTAACTAATACAATATTGTAAACCAACAATACTCCAATAATTTTTTCTTAATAAGAATGTTCCATTGCTTGTGAAAGTTTGGACATTTCTGACTCTGCTCAACCACCAATATCTTGTTGGTAAATCTTTCTATCTTTCAGAATGAAATACACAATTAAAATTATGGAATGATTGAGATTAATTTTTCAGGTCTCCAGGCAGCAGTCTAGAAGTGATTGGCATGTACAACCAGGCTAATTCCTTCATCAGGATCTCTAATTCCCATAAAAATCTTAAACAAAATATATACTCTAGGAAATTTTTATAATAAATATATTAAAAATTATATAGTCTGAAACTTTAAAAAGAATAATTAGCATATTTGCATTGCTGCTAAGTCACTTCAGTCGTGTCTGACTCTGTGAGACCCCATAGACGGCAGTCCACCAGACTCCCCTCTCCCTGGGATTCTCCAGACAAGAATACTGGAACGGGTTGCCATTTCCTCCTCCAATGCATGAAAGTGAAACGTGAAAGTGAAGTTGCTCAGTTGTATCCAACTCTTAGCGACCCCATGGACTGCAGCCCACCAGGCTCCTCCATTCATGGGATTTTCCAGGAAGAGTACTGGAGTGGGGTGCCATTGCTTTCTCCATTATGATGTTATTAATTGCAATTTTAATCCAAATATGTGTATGCACTTCTGCAATTAAATATGCATTTTTTTTCTAACTAAAACTCACTAGCTGAGCTGATCTGAGCTCATTGTAACTATAAAAGTGAAAATGTTAGTTGCGCAGTCATGTCTGACTCTTTGCAATCACATGGACTGTAGCTCACCAGGGTCCTCTGTCCATGGAATTCTCCAGGCAAGAATATTGGAGTGGGTAACCATTCCCTTCTCCAGGGAATCATCCCAACCTAGGGATAGAACCCATGTCTCCAGCACTGCAGGCAGATTTTTTTACCATCTGAGCCACCACAGAAACCCCCACTGTAAGTATAAGCCAAGTTTTATTTCTAATAGTTCAATGATTATCACTTTAACTAGTTACATGTAACATAAATTTTAATATACTTTGTATATTTCCATTAATATATTTATAAAATTATTGTATTTTTTATCCAAACAAAAAAGTAATTATTTCTACAATTATGAATTCTAATGCTTCCCTTGAATTGATTAAACAATAATGTTATTCAATCTTTCATATTCTGTGACAACTTCAGTTGCTTAATATTGAGGATACACAGGTTAACATAAAAATATATATTTCTTCTCTATACAATGTACATCTGAGTGAGCATTCTTTCTTTGCCATTCAGCACTTCAGTGATACATAATTCATTCTCTGTGTTCCATCAATTCTTATATAGATTTTCTATGGCCAGATTTATGATATGAGTTTAATGGCTTCTAGAAGCTAGTTTGCCAATGCATGGTTGTAGGGGTAGTTTCATGGGAATTTTATATTCCCTAACCACCAACTCATATGTTAGAAAATACAGTCTGTACTAAGCTTGTTTCTTGACAAGTTGGGAGGCACGGCATAGAGTAATAAAAGAACTTATGGCAAAGAGGCATTCCTTGGTTATTCTGGAAAATGGCTTAAATGTATTAAAACTAATATATACATTAGGGAAGAACTTTGAGTTCTAATAACTTATGATACTGCAAAGTAGTAATGTCCGTGAGTACAAATAGACAATACAAAAATGCAGTCCACTTGAATGTATAAAATTTGCTTCTCTTTTATAATTTCACCTGAAGTTTCATATAACAATGGGTACAGTGGATCCAAGGTTTTATTATATTTTAATGATATTTATTTATAAATGTGCACATGTGCATATGGGTGCATGTTCTGTTTGTGTGTGCTTTGTAGACATATCCAGAAGCTGTAGTTCCAAGGATATAGAACCTGGATATGACTCACTTAAATTTTCTCAAAAGTTATGTGGACACATTCAGATTAGATCAGATCAGTCGCTCAGTCATGTCCAACTCTTTGCGACCCCATGAATCGCAGTATGCCAGGCCTCCCTGTCCATCATCAACTCCCGGAGTTTACCCAGACTCACGTCCATTGAGTCAGTGATGCCATCCAGCCATCTCATCCTCTGTCGTCCCCTTCTCCTCCTGCCCCCAATTCCTCCCAGCATCAGAGTCTTTTCCAATGAGTCAACTCTTTGCATGAGGTGGCCAAAGGACTGGAGTTTCAGCTTTAGCATCATTCCTTCCAAAGAAATCCCAGGGCTGATCTCTTTCAGAATGGACTGGTTGGATCTCCTTGCAGTCCAAGGGACTCTCAAGAGTCTTCTCCAACACCACAGTTCAAAAGCATCAATTCTTCGGCACTCAGCCTTCTTCACAGTCCAACTCTCACATCCATACATGACCACAGGAAAAACCAAAGGGCTTCCCTAGTAGCTGAGCTGGTAAAGAATCCCTCTGCAATGCAGGAAACCCCGGTTCAATTCCTGGTTGGGAATATCTCCTAGAAAAGGGATAGGCTACCCACTCTAGCTTTCTTGGGCTTCCCTGGTGATTCAAATGGTAAAGAATTCACCTGCAATGAGGGAGACATGGTTTGATCTCTGGGCTCGGAATATTCCCCTGGAGAAGGGAACCCACTCCAATATTCTTGTCTGGAAAATTCCATGGGGCTGCAAAGAGTTGGACACAACTGAGCGAATTTCACAAGATCATAATCTTAGCTGTTACGTAATATTGCAAGCAAAATTTAATCAGTGTTATAGAGATGGCTTAAGAAAAATTATTTTGACTCAAATTGGACATTTTGTTCTCTGCAAAATTCTTTTTCACAAGTAAAAATACCACCTGACCCTTGAGTATGTCTATAGGAGTTATGTCCTTTGCTTCCTTGTAATTTACAAATATTTCACTGATAAAACTCCATTTGATCACACACACTAGGTTATATACTTTCCTACAATAAGTTCCAAATACTGAATATAGACTATATAATCTTATACAATATTTACACCATGTGGTCTTTAGTCACTTGTCCCATAATCAACTACTTGAATTTATAAAGAATTTATAGATTTGTCTTATTCAAGTTATTAAAATAGGGATTTTTATTCTTAGATGTTAAATCTTGGGCTAGACCAAAATTCTATGAGTTTGCAGAAATTTTCTTTTTGCTAAACTTCATTCTATACTCACATTAGTCAAAAAATATTCTGCATATGTTGACAAAAGCAACTTTTAACTTAGCAAGGATAAAAATATTTAATACCAATATTAATATTAAAATTATCACTAATTAATTGATAATGCTTTATTATTAAATAATCAAATAGATACTACTGCCTGAGTATTTCATTGTAAGCCAGGTTAAGCTCTTTATTATTAAGCACTTTATATACATTATCTATTAACCACCATGTCAATCTTGTGAGTTAAGCATATGATCTTTAAGTTAGCAAAGGATAAATTAAAACAGTCTAAATTGTTTGTCCAAGTCATATAGCTTGTAGGAATGAAAGATAAAGTTAGAAGCCAAGAAGTCAGGGCCTTTCCTTCTATCCAATTCACTTTCTCATTCAATAACATACATTACTGGCTTCAACATAACATGTCATGTTTTTGACATTGTCTGTGTTTCAAATAAGCCCACAATTAATTCAATTCTTAAAAAAAAATCAAGGTATAGGCTTAATGTTGACTTTAAAGTACATATGGACAGAAGAACTGCCTGAACTTTTGGATACTGCATCCTGCCTTACGAAGATCCTGAAACTGATTTTTTTTTTTTTTATATCTGCCCTCCAGATCTCTTGGAGCAGATTTCTTGACACAAATTTTACTCACATGAGCAGATGTATTTTCTTCACATCCCAGGTGGCACAGTGGTAAAAATCTACCTGCCAATGCAGGAGATACAAGCCACACAGTTTTGATCCCTGGATTGGGAAGATACCCTGGAGTAGGAAATAGCAACCCACCCCAGTATTCTTGCATGTAAAATTCCATGGACAGAAGAGCCTGGCTGGCTACAGTCCATGAATGCCCAGCTGAGCACGCACACACACACTAGTCATTTCTCTCCTCCATATCATCTTTGTTGTGTGATCCTGCATCAAATGCTGGTGTGGAAGTTCTCAACCACATATTGAGTTGGCTGCTAGGTCTCTTGTTTGCTAATTAAGTTAACACAGAGTAATTTGAAACAAAGATGTTGCTAGGAGAGACTAGTAGAATGGTAGGAGGGAAAACAGAATGACTGCATAGTGAATGGAGTGGGAGAGGCTATCTGTTTATGAGTAAGTGACGTTTTCTTAGTATCTCTCCTCTTTGCTAAAGTGCTTTTCAATAATATAACTTTATTTTTGCTCTTACTACATTTTCTTTCTGTTTTACAAATTAGTAGTTCAGTGGTAAAAATCCATCTGCCAATGCTGGAATCCTGGGTTCAATCCCTGAGTAGGGAAGATCCTCTGGAGAAAGAAATGGCAACCCATTCCAGTATTCTTGCCAGGAAAATTCAATGGATAGATGAGCATGGTGGGCTACAGTCCATGTGGTCACTAAGAGTCAGATACAACTTAGTTGACTATGCAACAACATTTTCTTTATAGTTAATCATTGGATTTTCAATTTCCAAATTTATGAGTAATATTAAACTAATTACTAGGATTTATTAAACATTGCAAAGGACATGTCTCTGTAGTGCTTATGGCAACTGTGCTTATCAAGTTTTTTTCATATCCAGTAATTCCAGATGGACCTAATTTTTCTATATTTTACTTTGAAGAATTTTAAAAGCAGTCTTAGGTGGTGTTACATACAATGCTTTAAGTTTCCAGGTCCTATAAGTAAACACATGTATGTCTCACAAGGCAAGGTTAGAAAATTACATATTCTGAGTGTCAATTTTCATGCTGTCAAGTTCAGTCAGTTTTCAAAATACCACATGCATTCTTTTCTAGTAAGAAATACACTGACATTAAAGTCATGTCAGACTCTCCAGAAAGATAAGAAAAAAATACAAGATAATCCTGTTTTTGGCATAAATGATAAATGAGTCATGCTGAAAAGTGGGCAGTTACATCACATAAAAAGAAAACGACTAAAAGCCTTCCAAATAGCCATCTGACTCAAGCCAAGTAGGTGGTCAGCATGCTGGTTTGGCAGAATGCATAGCGGATTGCCAGAGTATTTTTGAACAAAGCAGCTATTCATTTCACCTGCAAAATTGGCAGTTCACTTTGACATTGCACATAATGAAAAACAAGTCACTGGCTATTTTTAGACTAAACTAATAAAGAGGGACTATAAGGAAAATAATAGCACCTTTTCTTCTTTAAAAAGAACATCTTAACGGATGTTTCTATGTAACTTTTTAAAGTTATTCATTATGTGATTTTTAAATTTAAATTACATTAGGTAAATAGAATGTAGCTTCCTGTGGTACTATTATGACCATATTGAGATATGGTGAAGTTTTATAAATGGAATAAATTATGTCTTTTCCAAATGTATTTATATTAGTTTGTATGTGTACATGCAGCTAATATTGTTTCCACTTAAGATAACCAATCTTATTTAACATTTATTACCAGTCTTATATAATATCCACACTTAGTAGTAGAGAGAAGATAGAATGAAAAAGTGATATTTAAGATAGCAACACAAAAATGTTTGTTTGTGAATAATTTAACACATTATAATGTACACATAATATATATGTGCATATATATGAAAAGTTTGGATGTAAAACACTGCATAAACATTGAAACAATACTTAAAACACATCTTAGCACTTTAACAAAAAAAATTGTTGATAATAAAACTGATTATATTCCATGTAAGAATAATCACAATTTAAAACACAGACACAAAAATAATAACTGAGAGTACAAACAGCTCCTATTTCTATCTGAAATATGTGTGTATATGTAGTGTGCATATATATGTATATATATGTATAATTACCATTCATATTTTACTATGTATATATGTGACACATGAAATAAATATATATTAAATAAGAATTCCAATGCATTAATGTACATAATACACATTGCTAATAGATACTGGCAAAGGAATAGCAAAAACTGTCATCTTGAAAAGGCATCTGTAAAGTTTACATATAAATGGGAAGGTGATTAAAAAAATTAATACAGATAACTTAGAAAATCACTATGTTTATATAAATATGAATGTGTTTGTTGTTGCTGTTTCACTAAGAATTTTTGAGTTCTCTCAAACAGAAAATCCAAGGCAATATACCTGTAATACTCATAATTCAGTATATATAAACCCTATCCTAAATATATATTTCTTTATATGTGTCTGTGTGAATTCTTATATTCCTTAGGTACATTTCACAATAACATAAAGTCAAACATCTAAAACCCACTTATAAGAGTATTTAGTCAATTCTATTTATTCTAGTAAAGATATTCATATTAATTTAATCAATAATAGCAAAACTTAAGACTCCTGTGCTCTAGCCTGAGAAAGCACAAGTAATCTTCCATATGTAAAACTTTAATTTTATGAAGTCAAGTATTTATTACAGAAACAAATTAAGAAAGATAACTGTAATCCTTTTTAACTAGATGCATATCCTTATAGAGCAATTTTTAATACTCCCAGTGAAGATATCATCACTGCTGTATATATGAAAACTTTGGCATAATATGGAATAAAATGCATAAAGTAACTTATCAAGGGATATGATAAGAATTGAAATTTTAGGCAAAATTTGCAATGGCTCAATTGCATTGGTTTCCAAAAACTTTTATAATTTCTTTTTCCTTGAGTCCAACCATTATCTTTAATAATCACTTCCCATATCACTAAAAATATTGATATTATCATGTATGTTAGTATGGCTCAATGGTGAAGAATCTGTGTGCAATGAAAGAAATGCAGGAGACATGGGTTCTATCCTTGGGTCAGGAAGATCCCCTGAGAAGGAAATGGCAACCCACTCCAGTATTCTTGCCTAGGAAATCCCATGGAGAGCGAAGACTGATGGGCTAGTCATGGGGTTGCAAAATAGTCAGACACAACTTAGCAAATCAACAACAACAGTTATTCTGATTTATGACACAAGGAATACATACATGTGCATTTTTCCATGAAATATAAGATATATATACACACCTCATATATTATTTGATACACCTTGATTGCCTTTAATTTGCTACACTGATTATTCTATAGCTGTTACTTTTTTTTCAAGGTAGCAGTCAATCTAAAAGGAATCAGTGGCCTTCGACAAAAGTCCTTGATAAAAATAAAACTACACTTCAAAGGAATATACTGTGTCATACATACTAGACCTATTAGTACTCCTTATTAATGTAAAAAAAAAAAAACTTGTGATGAGTTAAAACACGGGTTTTACAATGATATCTCTGATTTATACTAGGAAGTGTTGGGATACAATGTGACCCCACTTTAGTAGTGATGATTGTCAAAGAAGTGTTATTGATTCATGTCTCAGCTGAAGCAGAAAAATCAATACCAGACAGCTCTAGGGGAGATGTTTCTAATGGTTTTACTGTTTTAGAGGCACCTGGGAGATGCCATTCAAAGATGATCAACATGGCCAAACAAGATCAGTACGTCTATACTGTGAACCAAGGCTAGGGGCCTCAAAATTCTATTTGTAAGAAATCCATCTTGGTTCATTATTCCTAAGAGGAATAAGCATTGTGTAAATCATGTATATGTGTATAAGAAGACTGTCATTGAAAGACTCTTATTGTTTTTATAATTTATCAGAAAATATATAAATTGTATATATACGCATATATACTTTCAAATATTGTTTCTTTTATAGTTTAACCAGAATTTCTCCTGAATTTCTACAATAAAGCAGAATATTGTAAGCAATTAAATTTTGCACAAATTACAATTTATTCACTTTTTCCAACAATCAGCTCTAATGTTTTGCATACCTTTACAATTTTCCCAAATCACAAGTGGTGATGAAATAGTTTTGCTAAAGTTCCTGTCTGCAGAGTCTCCAAACTTGAAATGTACTGTGGAGTGTTTGGCAGAACATATAGAAAAGCAATTTGTGACTTAAAAGCACTGCCAGAACACTGATTTTGCAACAGAATTGATATTACTCTAATAATAGCCTGAAATACTTTCAAAGAAATACTACACAATCAGGCTATTATCCTGGAAACTCTTTTAAAAAATAGAAAGGAATGTTTCACAGAATTTCCCCTCAGCTAATAAGGATGGAGAAAACTTTGATGACATGCTAGATAATCTAGCATGTTTTAGAACACTTTACACATTATTCTACATACACATATATTTCAGGTCAAAGATATTCTTTTTTATGAATGTTTTCATTAAAATTGTTCCAGGACATGTTGCATGTTATGTGGACAAAAAATTAAAAGAAATGGGAGGAGAAAGTTTAATTAGTTTGTAATATCTGAATGTCTAGTGGCATAAACCCAATTCAAAATAGCTAAACATATATGGGAATATATTGACTTGTGCAATTGAAAAAGCCAAGGGATATTTGGATATAGGGAATCAAAGGATATTACCAAGAATGTGCCTCTCAGTTTTCCTGGTTTTCTTTATTTCTGACATAATCTATCAAGAAACCTCCATGTGAAGACAATTTTTGCCCAGTATTTAACATCCAGATAGCCTATGCTCATAAGTTTACATAAAACCTTAGTGAAAAAAGCATCATCCTATTTCTCTGTCCTAGGTTTTATTTCAATCTCTGGGAAAAAATTTTATTTGCTTGCATCATATAGTATTGCCTAGCCTGTGTCTTGCAGTTCATCTGTGGTGGGAGAAACTACTCTGTGTATTTAATAACCATTAATAGAAGGGGACTATTTTATGCAGATGGTGACTGCAGCCATGAAATTAAAAGATGCTTACACCTTGCAAGGAAAGTTATGACCAATCTAGACAGAATATTTAAAAGCAGAGACATTACTTTGCCAACAGAGGTCCATCTAGTCAGGACTATGGTTTTTCCTGTGGTCATGTATGGATGTGAGAGTTGGACTGTGAAGAAGCTGAGCGCCGAAGAACTGGTGCTTTTGAACTGTGGTGTTGGAGAAGACCCTTGAGAGTCCCTTGGAGTGCAAGGAGATCCAACCAGTCCATTCTGAAGGAGATCAGTCCTGGGTTTTCTTTGGAAGGAATGATGCTAAAGCTGAAACTCCAGTACTTTGGCCACCTCATGAGAAGAGTTGATTCATTGGAAAAGACTCTGATGCTGGGAGGGATTGGGGGCAGGAGGAGAGGGGGACAACAGAGGATGAGATGGCTGGATGGCATCACCGACTCGATGGACAAGAGTTTGGGTGAACTCCGGGAGTTGGTGATGGACAGGGAGGCCTGGCATGCTGTGATTCATGGGGTCGCAAAGAGTCGGAAATGACTCAGTGACTGAACCGAACTGAACTGAATAGAAGGGGAAAGAAATTATACACAATATTTAAAAAAAAACCAATTCATCTGGAATCAGAATGTAGGACATTCCATTTTACCAGAATACATTCAACCCAAGTAAAGCTTTCAGTTCAGTTCAGTCGCACAGTCATGTCCGACTCTTTTGTGACCCCATGAATCGCAGCACGCCAGGGTTCCCTGTCCATCACCATCTCCTGTAGTTCACTCAAACTCATGTCCATCGAATCGGTGATGGCATCCAGCCATCTCATCCTCTGTTGTCCCCTTTTCCTCCTGCCCCCAATCCCTCCCAGCATCAGAGTCTTTTCCAATGAGTCAACTCTTCGCATGAGGTGGCCAAAGTACTGGAGTTTCAGCTTTAGCATCATTCCTTCCATAGAACACCCAAGGCTGATCTCCTTCAGAATAGACTGGTTGGATCTCCTTGCAGTCCAAAGGACTCTCAAGAGTCTTCTCCAATACCACAGTTCAAAAGCATCAATTCTTTGGCATTCAGCTTTCTTCACAGTCCAACTCTTGCATCCATACATGACCACTGCAAAAACCATAGCCCTTATCACTCAACTAATCCCTCTCAGAATTGCTTTGCCTTTGACTATTGTCTTCTTGCCATAATGAAACTTAAGATACCTGTGCATATTTTTTCTATCAATCATTCTCTCCCATTGGTAGTTGATTTATGCTTCCTTCACTGTTGTCCTTTTATTTTATCTCTTTTTGTTTGTCCTTTGTGTACTTTTGTTTTCGCCTTTATACTTAGCTAATTACTTATCAACACATCTGTATTTCAACTCATTTTTTAAATTCTTGTGTTTGCTAAACTCATAATAACCTGAAACTTAAATATAAAGACTTCATAAAGAAAATACTTGGTTGTATTCTCCAGAATCCTGGCAAAATCCAAAGCTTATTAATTTGATTAAGAATGTAATCTCTTTTAGGAAAAAGAATATGAAATTTATTTTTCTATCTCCATTTCTATAAAAATGGTAAACCCTTAATAAATAAATGGCAGCTGTACTAAGATTTTGGTCAGAATTCTTTTTGGGAACACATGTATACCTGTGGTGGATTCATTTCGATATTTGGCAAAAGTAATACAATATTGTAAAGTTTAAAAATAAAATAAAAAAAAATATATCTCCAGTATTCTTGTCTGGGAAATCCCAAGGACAGAGGAACCTGGCAGGTTATAGCCCACAGGGTCACAAAAGAATCAAATAGGGCTTATTGACTAAACATCAACAACAGCTTAAATAAAAAGCAAATCACAAAAGAACAAACAAGAATCAATGATTCATGTAATTGTAAAATGAAAAAGGATACCCATTTCAGTTATTGGTGAATCAAGGATATAAATGTATTTTAGTATGCTTCTGGTCAGAGTCAAATTTTTTCTTCCTAACAGCATAAAGCAATTGTCAACAAAAGGGACAAGAAAACAGCAATATCTTTTCCCCAGAAGGCAGTTATAGAGCTGAACAAAATTGCAACCCCATCAGCACCATTAGAAATAAAAATAAGGAAAAAAATAAATATAAATAAATAGCACTCTGGTAATTGGTCAAAGACACAACAAGTTAAGGAGACTCTTAAGTCTGAAAAATTGCTGAAATTCCAGCAAGAATGATTTGCAAGTGTGAGGTCCTGCACTGGGGCTCCTCCTATCTCTCCCACAATAATCTTTACCCAAAATCCATCTACAGTTTGATTGACAGGGATGTTCTCCCAGGTCAGGGTAGGTTGTGAGGATAGGAAGCCAGTATCTTTTTTCTGTGGTGGAAGGAGACTTTCTATTTAGAGTACTAGGCAGTTCTCATGCCCAGTGATATTGCCCATGAAAGTAAATAGGGAAGGACTAAAGTCTTGAATTTATTAGCCTGAGATTATGGTCATAGTTGAAACAACACATTCCAAGCTGAGGCTGTGAGCCTACAAAGGGAGGTCAGAGGAAGCCAAGCCCTTACAGGCCCTTAATTTTGAAAGTGCTTCCCACCCTGGCAGCTGATGATGATTGGCTGTGCTAACTCTTGGCTCTTTGCATACAATGTACAACTTTATATGATACTGACTGATAATTAAGACATGTAGAAACAGAGGGAAACATTAGCAAGGAAGTTAGGGTTAAATTTTTTAAAAAAGAATATGCAAAGTAAAGTTGAGCTGAGACATCAGTGCCTGCACACTGCTATTATAATCTATAATAATTAAAACAATTTAGATAGACCTATTGGCTGATGCTGCAGAATGGAAGTTTCAGTAATTGGTCTATACCTATATGAAAATTTTTATATGACAAAAGAAGCAATACAGATCAGTAGGGAAAAGATATTGTAGTAAAATGTGCTAGGATATTTTAATGCCCACATAGGAATATAATAAAGTTGAATCTCCTGTCCAAAGTCAGTTCCAGGTGGCTTGAAAATTTAAAACTAAGAAGTCAAACTTTTACAGGAAAAAATTATATTTTTTAAAACCTTATGATACAAAAAAAATCTCAAGCAAAAGTTTTTAGCTTTATAATTCTACTACTCTAAATGTAGTAGCCTCTTGAAAACAAATGTTGTGATACATGAAAGCAAATAATGGTCATGTAGATAGATATGAATATGGCCATACATACAAAAGCACATTTAAAATATGTACACACACAAGTATTCTGTTAAAATCAAACAAACACATTAAAAATAACAACAGAAAGAAAAGAAATAAGTGGTTCATAGAGAACAAAAAAGGGAAATTCACATATAAAAAGGTCCTGTTTCACAGAAATATATTCAAGTGCAAACCAAAAGCCTGGAGAAGGAAATGGCAACCCACTCCAGTAGTCTTGATTGGAGAATCCCCTGGTGGCTCAGAGGTTAAAGCGTCTCCCTCCAATGAGGGAGACCCGGGTTCGATCCCTGTGTTGGGAAGATCTCCTGGAGAAGGAAAAGGTAACCCACTCCAGTATTCTTTCCTGGAGAATCCCGTGGACGGAGAAGCCTGGTAGGCTACAGTGCATGGGGTCGCAAAGAGTCGGACACGAGTGAGCGACTTCACTTTCACTTTCATGGACAGAGCAGCCTGGTTGACTATACTCCTTGGGGACACAAAGAGTCAGACGTGACTGAGTGACTAACACAAACCAAAGGCAAAATGAGATCCAACCACCCTCATCATTTTGCATAAATTTACAAAGCCAACACCAAAAACTAGCCAGAATATGGATCAATGGAAACCTTATCCACTGCTTGTGAAGATATAAATTGGTATAAACAATGTTGATGTTAACTGGGCATTATCTCTGAAATTTGAAGATACACATACTATTTTATCTAGTAAGCTTATTCATTGGCATTTTTATGATTAAAAAAAAACCCTAAAAACAGCTCAATAAAGAAGTAAATATTCTCTACTCAGGCAAAAATATATATTATACCTTACAAACGAGTGAATGGCTATCCTACATACAGAAAAGCAGGAATGGGAGAAAATTCCCCTTGGTCTTTCCACACATCTTGTTAAAGTTCTGTTCCATACTGTCTTTTCAAGGATGTTTACTGAGCAAACAACCTTGAACAATAATGTCTTCCTTTCAGGCAGAGGGCAGGTTTGTTTACTGTCTAAGATAATAAAGATAATGTCTCCATTTGGGACTAAAATTAAACAAGTTTGCCAGCAACCTCCTTTAAAAGATCAGAGATTCCTAAGTTCTAGGTTCGGACTAGAGATACAGATTCACTGTGTGCATGGCATCCACCTGGACTTGACACAGTGTGGTACCTGTGGGACTTAAGGGTAAGTTGAACTCATTATAGCATGAAAGTTCATGCTCCATGCTGTTCTGTGAGTAATGGATTCCCTTGTCTCTACATAGGATCCCCATATTTCCATCAAGATCTTTGAAATTGTACCAGACCAGCTTGTCAGTTAGTAAGCAGGGTAAACATCTCAGATCATTCACAATTCCTGATGTATAGAAGGAGAAGACTGGGGGGAGAGAATGACTAGGAGATTGAGATTGACATATACACACCACTATATTTAAAATAGATAATTAATAGGAACTTGTAAACTCAAAAGGGCTTTAGGAAGCATTACTACGAACAAAGCTAGTGGAGGTGATGGAATTCCAGTTAAGCTATTTCAAATCCTAAAAGATAATGCTGTGAAAGTGCTGCAGTCAATATGTCAGCAAATTTGGAAAACTCAGCAGTGGCCACAGGACTGGAAAAGGTCAGTTTTCATTCCAATCCCTAAGAAAGGCAATGCCAAAGAATGCTCAAAAACCGCAGAAATGCACTCATCTCACATGCTAGCAAAGTAATGCTCAAAATTCTCCAAGCCAGGCTTCAGCAATACATGAACCACAAACCTCCAGATGTTCGAGCTGGTTTTAGAAGAGGCAGAAGAACCAGAGGTCAACTTGCCAACTTCCACTGGATCATCAAAAAGCAAGAGAGTTCCAGAAAAACATCTATTTCTGCTTTATTGACTATGCCAAAGCCTTTGCCTGTGTGGATCACAATAAACTGGAAAATTCTGAAAGAGATGGGAATACCAGAGCACCTGACCTGCCTCTTGAGAAACCTGTATGTAGGTTAGGAAGCAACAGTTAGAACTGGACATGGAACAACAGACTGGCTCCAAATAGGTAAAGGAGTACCTAAGGCTATATATTGTCACCCTTCTTATTTAACTTATATGCAGAGTACATCATGAGAAACGCTGGGCTGGAGGAAGCACAAGCTGGAATCCAGATTGCCAGGAGAAATATCAATAACCTCAGATATGCAGATGACACCACCCTTATGGCAGAAAGTGAAGAGGAACTAAAGAGCCTCTTGATGAAAGTGAAAGAGAAGAGTGAAAAAGTTGCCTTAAAGCTCAACATTCAGAAAACGAAGATCATGGCATTTGGTCCCATCACTTCATAGCAAATAGATGGGGAAACAGTGGAAACAGAGGCAGACCTTATTATTTTGGGCTCTAAAATCACTGCATATGGTGATTGCTGCCATGAAATTAAAATACACTTGCACCTTGGAAAGAGATTTATGATCAACCTAGACAACATATTAAAAAGCAGAGACATTACTTTGCCAACAAAGGTCCATCTAGTCAAGGCTATGGTTTTTCTAGCAGTCATGTATGGGTGTGAGAGTTGGAATATAAAGAAAGCTGAGCGCTGAAGAATTGATGCTTTTGAACTATGGTGTTGGAGAAAACTCTTAAAAGTCCCTTGAACTTGCAGGAGATCCAGTCAGTCCATCCTAAAGGAGATCGGTCCTGGGTGTTCATTGGAAGGACTGATGTTGAAGCTGAAACTCCAATAACTCCAATACTTTGGCCTCCTGATGTGAAGAGCTGACTCATTTGAAAAGACCCTGATTCTGGGAAAGATTGAGGGCGGGAAGAGAAGTGGATGACGAAAGATGAGATAGTTGGATGGCATCACCGACTCAATGGACATGGATTTGTGTGGACCCTGGGAGTTGGTGATGGACAGGGAGGCCTGGCGTGCTGTGGTTCATGAGGTTACAAAGAGTTGGACACGACTGAGCGACCGAACTGAACTGAACTGAATGGACACATTTGAACTGCAAAAGATTATGACCAAAACAAAGTGTCAAAATCACTAGTATGTGTGAAAAATCATATGAAGGTTTCTAGGGGAAAATAATGAAACAGTAAAACATGACCATGATAATATTTATTGATTATTTAATAAAGTTTACAAGTAAGTCTGGAATGATTATTTAATAAAGTTTACAAGTAAGTCTGGAATGATAATAGATTTTTGCAGAATATCTTGTTATGGCATAGTAGGTATTGTTAAGAGCAGTATCATAGGTATGAATTAAATAGCTGTGTTCAAGTGTTTTATTAAACAATGATCATAATCAAAATAGTTTAATTTTATATTTATACAAGTGTATACAGATACAGATTTTTGCATGTTGTTAAAATGTTGTGGAATAGCTGCTATTAAAATATTTTCACACCTATTAATAAGAAGTCACTTTTTCCCCTACCCTCAAGATAACACTTCAACCCAACAACTAAAGTTGATGTCTACACAGCAAGTGGCCTTAAAGACCCTGTTCTGCTCTGGTGAGGCACCAGCTGTTAAATATTTTGATAGTCACCTCTGTGTATATGTGTATTTGCATACTAAAAGTCATATGCATATATTTTGCTATCAAAAACACAACCTTCTGACTATACTCTCCTATCCTCTAACTATGTTCACCATGACCATTCTTCAACCTAACCTGGAATTTCAGTTGTTTCATCTCTCTAAAGTTACGTATTCATGACCTCCGCCTTTATTTCCCCTACTTTACCCTTTGCAGAGTGAATAGCCAAAATCTTAGTAACTCTGTTATCAATATCTTTTGTCTCTTGACCACTACCTCAGTCTGGCTTTTATGATTTGAGACTCAGTCTAGGGGCCCTAGTATGATCCGTTTTTTGCTTTCATATGAAATCATTATGATTTCATAATGCCCATATTTCATGGTTTCATGTATAGGTTTATGGATCTCAAATATCTCTTACTGATTCTGCTCCACTGAATTTCACACTGAGGGTTATCATTAGCTCCTTATACTCAAAATTTCAAAACCTTCATGTATGATCATTTTATCATATACTACACTATACTTGTTGACTTTTCCTTTTAAATGTATTTTTGTTTTTATGGTTTGCCTTTTTTAAATGACAATTGACATCATGTACTGAAGTATTACCTGCCTCCTACAACACCTGTATGCAGTCAAGAAGCAACAGTTAGACCTGGACTTGAACAATAGACAGGTTTAAAATTGGGAAAGGAGTATGTCAATGTTGCATGCTGTTGCACCCTGCTAATTTAACTCCTATGCAAAGTATATCATGCAAAATACTGGGCTGCAAGAAGCACAAGCTGGACTCAAGACTGCTTGGAGAAATATCAACAACCTCAGATATGCAGATGACACCACCCTTATGGCAGAAAGCAAAGGAGACCTAAAGTGTCTCTTGATGAAAGTAAAAGAGTAGAATGAAAAAGCTAGCTTAAAACTCAACATTCAAAAAAAGGAAGATCATGGCATCTGGTCCCATCACTTCATGGCATATAGATGGAGAAACAAGGGAAACAGTGACAGACTTAATTTTATTGGACTCCAAAATCACTGTGGATGGTGACTGTAATTGTATTACAAGATGCTTGCTCCCTGGTAGGAAAAATATGACAAACCTAGTGTATTAAAAAGCAGAGACATCACTTTGCTGACCAAGTTCTGTATGGTCAAAGCTATGGTTTTTCCAGTAGTCATGTATGGATGTGAGAACTGAACAATAAAAAAGGCTGAGCACCAAAAGATTTATGCCTTCAAACTGTGGTGCTGGAGAAGACTCTTGAGAGCTTCTTGGACAGCAAAGAGATCAAACCCAGTCAATCCCAAAGGAAATCAATCCTGAATATTCATTGGAAGGACTGGTGCTGAAGCTGAAGCTCCAGTACTTTGGCCACCTGATGTGAGGAGCCAACAGTTTGGAAAAGACCCTGATAATGGGAAAGATAGAAGGTAGGAGAAAATAGGCAACAGAGGATGAGATGTTTGGATGGCATCACTGATGCAATGGACATGAGTTTCAGAAAACTCTGGGAGATGGTAGGCAGGGAAGCCTGGCATGCTGCAGTCCATGGGGTCACAAAGAATCAGACACGACTGAGCAACTACAGCAACAACTGAAATATTACCAACAGAAAAGAATCCCTGAGAGTCTTCTTTGAAAATCCTCGTCTTCCTTTTTCATTTCCAAATAGTGTATTTAATTTCCTGATCCACAGTGATTAGTTCAGAAATTATGTGTGTTCTCAGCCAGATTCCCTGGAATAGGAAATGGCAACCCACTCTGTTATTCTTGCCTGGAAAATCCCACAGACAGAGGAGCCTAGTAGGCTACAATCCATGCGTCACAGAATTGCACATGACTGAGCATGTACTCAGCAGCAAACATGAGTCTTATTGTTATGGCTCAGAACAACCAAGTGTGAAACAAGGCTACAGAAAGCAAAGAAGGCGTACAAATAGAAACTGAGTTCTGTGGCATTGAATTTTTGACCATGTAATTCACTTGGGTAAATGTTGTCAACGAATTCTCCTTTATTTGATAAATGTATTACAAAATCTGCCTCCAGAATACATAAAGTTATCTTCTTACACACTCTTGGAGCATCCCGTATTTTCCTTAGTGTTTTTATGACAACTAGTGATCATATATTTGTGTAACTATTAAATAAATATTTATGATTTTCATTAGAATGTGTTTCAAGTGGATAAGAAAGTATCGTTTTCTTACCATTCAATTCCCAATGCTGTCACAACATAAGAGCTCAAAATTATTTTTAGATAAATAAATATAGACTTGAACATGATATACACAAATAAAATACATGTCCAGAGGGTCAATGGATGGAGGAACAAATGGGTGAATTTCTTTCAAAAGGACCTTTTAAAAAAGATTCTCATTTTTAAAAAGAGACAAACTTACCATGTTTTTCTCTGAGAAGAATTAATTTCTTTATTATTAATTAAAATGAAATGGTTGCTGAGAAATGTTTGCTTTACTAGAGATGATTTATGGCTGTCTCTTCTCAGTGCACAAGGACGTTATAATTTGACTAAGCATTATTCTAACAGGATGAATTTAGTTAAGCAAAATATTTTTAAAGGCCATCATCAGTATACCAGTGTCAAAATTTCAATGATAAATTGTATTCATAGATTTAACATTTCAAACTTCTGGCATTTAGAGAGAAAGTACCCTGGGCACTTATTTCTTTATATATCTATTTTTTACAATTTTGATAAAGTTTGAAAAATATTTTCTCAAGTTATACCTTTTATTTTACATGTTTAGCAACATTTAAAGTACTGATTTTCCAACTTACTTTTTTTCAATTTAGGACTACTTGAGAATGTAATAGACCCACATAACAATTAAAGACACACACAAACACACACATACACACACACACAGACATATACGTATATATATATATATATATATGCTTATATAATTTTAACATAATTTCAAAGTGTTCATGAACCAATTAATCCCAATTCCAGTCTAGAATAATTGATTTTTGGATAAAATATGAAGTTTAAAAATGTATATCTATATATATATACACATACAAAAGGTAGAAGCAATAGTAAATTCCAGCCAAAATTTATTTCTAATTTTACATTACTAATTGAACTGTAAAACATTGTCATATATGTTAAAAATCTATATAGCTTTTGAAGCTGATTAAAAACTGTCATCACACTAGAAAAAAATGTGATAAAATAAAAAGCCTGTGTATTCAGTGTTAGTGTTTCCATCTTAACACTTCTCTTTACCCAATGAGTAGACCTAGGGTGAAAATAAAAATCAAGTCTCAAGTTTTACTTCAATACCATGTTAAATGTTTCTAGTCCTTCTGATAAATATTCAGAAAGTAAACATCGTCACTGAAATAACATATTCTTAATTCAAAACAATTTTATCTATCCTTTAGCAAATTCTAAGAATATGATTCTATACTTGTATTTCTAGACAAAATTCATTTTGCTAATAACATACATTTTCAAAATCTAACTATGGGAAAATACAATTTGTGCTTTTAGTGACAATAAATATAGTTTAAGTTGTTGAGGTTTTCATTATTTAGAAATTATAAGGACCATATCTTTCAATAGCATCACACATGCTCTTGTGTGGAATACGAGGTTCAGTATCTGTGGTTCTAGATTAGAATAGTTTGATAAGATGTTATTATCTAGCTTTATTTTCCTGTCACAGAGAAGAAAAGACTTCTGTAAACATATTACCTAATCACTCTTATATTTTCTGCCTGCATACCTTGTATTTGAATTTATCTTTTACTTTTTGTAATTAAGACTACTGATACTAAACTATTTTAATATTTTTTTTGTTTGTTTTTAAGGCCTCCAGGAGCTCTCTGATGAGCATGGGTTCCAAACCTCCCCAGGCTTAAATAGCTTTATTGCATATTTTATCACAGACTGTGTACTTTCCATCCTAGACTATGCACTAGCTGCAGCCCAGAGCAAGCACCTCCACAATCAGATCTTCATTTCACTGACAGTCTTTTGCATTAAACTAGATTTCTGCCAACAACTCTTTGTTCTGACAAGAAATAAAACTGTGGTTCAGGCATCCAATATACAGCTGTGTGGCCATTGTGGATATGGTTTCAGGTACATTCTTGCATCACTAAGTTCTTGAATTTTCTGAACTGTATAAAATTCAAGGCACCACTGGCCATTGAGCAGCACCATTCATAAAATGTCTGCTAGCAGCAGCCAGTTGCTGCCTTCTGGTTTCAAGATATTCCCTTGTAGCTAGGCAATCACTTCACACCCCAACCAAACCTTGCTTAACAAGCACTCTTACTTCTTGCCAGCACCAATTCTAATTCTTGGCAAACAAATTTTGTGACTTTCCCTGGTCATACCCTTGTGTTACTGCACTGGAGCTGGAGGTTGTGTACTGTTTTCCTGGGGTAACAAGCTTGCTCTGTGACGGGCAGGTAATAGCCTGCAGTTTTCTTGGTTTGCACTTTCTAGAATGGAACCTCTGGCCTATGAACAAGCTGGGGCAGGGGCAATTAGAGCCCTGATAGTCATGATATTACTAGAAAGATGATTTGGGGTAAAAAGATATCTAACCAGTCTTTTCTTTACGTTGAAGAACAGACATTGTTTGAAACAGCCATTGTATGAAAATGGCTGATGATGCCTTTCTGATATGCTAAAATTTTCCATCCTATGATAGGATCTACACATGATTTATAGTTGTTTAATATCTCATGGCTTATAAAAGTTATCATACATTAACTCTTTCTTTGAATGCCCATAGACTATTATATAGTATATTATTTTAAAAATTAGAAAAGTGAAAGAGATATATGAACTAGTTTGCATAAAACAATTCGATTAAAAACATCCATGAATTAAAATATTCAGCTTTCTGTGTCTAAGACCTGTCATTTTTCATATATTATAATTTTATTCACATTGAAAAATCATTGGTAGTATATTAGACTATAATGTTCAATCAAATAAGTGCTCAATAAATGTTATGATATACTGTAATCTTCTGATCAATAATGATTGCATAGGTCTCTTGGTTTTTAATATGTCTGACTTTAACAAAGTAGGGCAGTCAGTTTTGACATGGTTGTGTGCTCTTCTATTTAATATCAAATTCAAATAAAATGAGAAACTTACAGCATGAAATCAGTTGCTAGTTTCAAGGAAGACCCCTTTCACCTCTGAAAATGTTATCATATTTAAAAAGAAAGAGACCAGATTTAATACTTTGAAGTTGCACTTTTTTCATGACTCTGTGAATAATGTCATTGGAGAAATGTCTGAACGCTGATAGATTAAACACAACAGCAACTGAAGTATGACTTTATTCTTCCACAGATCATTTTAGATGCAAAGACCAAAAATGAGAAAAGAACAGTGGAAATGGAGTTTTAGAGCTCTGATTTTATAAGAATCTAATTTTATAGTGTAAGGTTAGAAGGATAAGTCAGGAAGAAAACATAAACCCTGCTCTCATACACTGATGCAGAACTTCCATTTTGAAGTCTATTGCTTCTGATGGTAGATTTTTTCATAATAATATGGCTGGTTTTATGTATTTATTTTTTACTGTACTGTTCCTCATCTGTCATGTATCTTGGCCAAGAAAAAAATGTACCATCATACATTACAAAATGTATACATATTTTTGAAAATCAACATCACATTTAAAATTAAATCCATATGTGTATGGGATTAAAAAGTAACACTTTCAAATATTTTGATACATAGTCCCAGTTAAATAAAATTTACTTTTCTTTTCTTTTTAATTTTTCCATATTATGCTCATAAAAGATAAACCTTAATCTTTATGATGACCAACAGCCCAAATTCAAGACTCAAATGTCTCTTTAATTAATTTTAAGAAAAAAAAGACAATCATCTATTGGACACTTTAAACGTTAGTCTCCCTTAACACAGGCAAGAGTTTATATGCTAAGTCTGTCCCAGTTCTGTTTTCTGAACTGTGCAGTTGTGATTTAGTCATATAAAATAGTAAAACACATTATATTAGCCTTATTCTTCTGAGTTAATATTTATGTCTTAGGTAAAACATTGAGTAAAAGTGATTATGTTTTAGTCTCTCAGTACTAATTATGAGACATGAAAAAAAGTAAGTTTAATGCAAAAGGAAAGAAAATCTTAAAAGCAAGTGATGTCTTTACATGATCTTGTATGGCACCCCACTCCAGTACTCTTGCCTGGAAAATTCCATGGACGGAGGAGTCTGGGAGGCTGCAGTCCATGGGGACGCGAAGAGTCAGACGCAACTGAGCAACTTCACTTTCACTTTGCACTTTCATGCATTGGAGTAGGAAATGGCAACCCACTCCAGTGTTCTTGCCTGGAGAATCCCAGGGACGGGGAGCCTGGTGGGCTGCCGTCTATGGGGTCACACAGAGTCAGACACGACTGAAGCGACTTAGCAGCAGCAAGGAGAGTGGAAAGTAAATTAATCAGCTTAACCTTAAATCACTGTATAGTGAGATGAGTAGAATTTGAACTGCAAATTAATCTCTTTGAATGGGCCTTGCGCTGTGAGGTATTCTTTTTATTTTTCTTGTTTGATCATTTTTTTTTGGTATTAACTTTGTTTTTTGTTTTTTTTTGTGTTTTTTTTAATTTTATTTTATTTTTAAACTTAACATAACTGTATTAGATTTGCCAAATATCAAAATGAATCCGCCACAGGTATATTAAAGATGTATAAATTGAAATGTCTACTGTAGGCTCTTTTGTCAGTAGATATAGCTTGATTAGATGAGAATCAGTAAAAAGGATTCATTTGTTTCAAAAGATGACATTCAGGATTTCTGAAGCATATATTTAAAAAATTTTTATGTGCTTAAGTATCAAAATAATCTAAAAATGTAAAACTAATTCCGAAAGTCCAGCCTGAAATAATTCCATGATAAAAGCATATTAATATAAAGGAACACAGCTAAACCCATTGAATTATTAAAAAGAGGCAGCTGTGAGACACTGGCTTTGGAAACTTTTTTCAGATTTTTACTGAATATTTGAGACCCATGGGAGGATGGGCCAATAAACCACTGGGAACTTTCATCACTTAAACTACAGTATTCATCTATTTCTCATCATATCTTACTTGTAATTCTGTATTACATTTTTGTGTTAAATTTGTTAATCTCCCTGGGATAGTAAAGGGATCGAACCAGCATCTCTTATGTCTCCTGCCTTGGCAAGCAGGTTCTTTTCCATTAGTGCCACCTGGGAAGCCCATTGTTAGGTTTAGTATTTGTTTGTTTTGATAGTTTTACCTATACTTACAAGTCTTTTTCATCAAAATTGGCTTATTATATCATTTTTTCCAGTAGCAACTTTGTATTAAAACTATTTTCACCATGATATTTGTGAGTTCATTAATTCTGTTTTTGAAAGTGCTTATTAGGACACCTTTTGATGTATATTTATTCATTTTGTACCTCTTCTTCTCAATCATAAAATTCTGATTTCTTGATCCTTCTGGGAATGTCAGAAGTCTTTTTTTTTTTTTTTAATCATTGCCTATTCACAACAGACCATATTCCTGTTTTATCTGATGTCCCCATCCATTTACCCAACTCTGTTTATGCCAAGTTCCATCACAGTAGGCAGTAGAATAAGAAATGTCCAAAAGTAAAAAACAGATCTAATATATAACACTTGATAAATGATCATTACATGTGACTATAGTTGCTACCATCGTTAATGATCAGGTGTTGATAACAAAGAATTCCCTTGTGGCACAGATGGTAAAGAATCTGCCTGCAATGCAGGAAACTCAGGTTAGAAGAATACGTTTATTATGTACTTTCCCTTCTATTTAATAATGGGCTATGTATTCATAATCATGTGGCTTATTTATTCACTAATTTGGAATTCTTCTGCATCTACACAATTCAAGATTCAATTCATAGTTTGATTGTGAAAGAAAGGAAAACCAGGATTCATTAAACACAAAAGTAAGTATGCAAGATTAAACAATGATGTTGCCTAGTTATGATAAAAAAATGTTATTAATGATGAAATGGAAGGAGAGAATGGAAACAGGGAACTGCTTGTAGGTAGCTTTTCTTTTGGAGAAGGCAATGGCACCCCACTCCAGTACTCTTGCCTGGAAAATCCCATGGACGGAGGAGCCTGGAAGGCTGCAGTCCATGGGGTCGCTGAGGGTTGGACACAACTGAGCGAATTCACTTTTCACTTTCATGCATTGGAGAAGGAAATGGCAACCCACTCCAGTGTTATTGCCTTGAGAATCCCAGGGATGGGGGAGCCTGGTGGGCTCCTGTCTCTGGGGGTCGCACAGAGTTGAACAGGACTGAAGTGACTTAGCAGCAGCAGCAGCAGCTTATCTTTTACTTTGTTTTGTTTTGTATTTCAAGATTGGTAACATGGCATAATTGAAGTGGTGAAGACAAAGTGTTGAGTAGTTGGAAAGATAAAAATGGAATAATCAAAGACATATTTGAACAGAATGAATAAAAATTTTTGGTAGAAGTAAAAACAGAACAAAACAAAAAAACAGAAATTGTCCTGTAGAAGATAAGAAAATAGAGTTTGCTTTTACTTGTCCCATTCAAAAAGAAATGGGATCATATACATGCTCATTCTTTTTGAAAATACAGTTGGATAAGCCTTAACTGTTTGTGTAAATATTAAGCTAGTTTCCATGATCTGGCCACACAGGAAATATAGATGACAAATCATAAGAGATCCTTTAGACTCTGACTTCATGCCATTAAGTGTATCAGCTGCTATTTTGGGGAGCAGCAAGGATATCAGCTGGGATCAGAGTTCTCATTTAGTAAAGAGAAACTGATGTCCTGGAAAGTCATTTATATATGTTCAATTAATATTGGTAATATTGTATTTGAGGTCATTTTTGTCCCAAGTGTCTGGTGTCATTAATTGGCTCCATCAAAAATCTGAAGCTGTTTTGAGAAAGGACCTTGATATGGAACTCAAGAGAAGGGCAAATTTTTTTTTTTTCACATATTTTGGGGGCAGTGTCTGATAAACTCTCAGCTCAGAAGTTGAAGACACAACTGCTAAAAATTACTTATTAGGACCTTAATGAAACACATAATAAACATACATTGAAATGTTTCATAATGAGCACTTACAAAAACAGAATCCATGAACTCATAAACATCCTGGTGAAAATAGTTTTAATAGAAAGTCATTACTGTAAAAAATTATATAATAAGTCAATTTTGATGAAAAACATTTGTAAGTGTAAATAAAAGTGATCAAAATAATCCCCCAGGTGGTGCCAGTGGTAAAGAACCTGCCTACCAGTACAGGAGACATAAGAGTCTGGGTTTGTTCCCTGGGTGGGGAAGATTCTGTGGAGGAAGGCATGGCAACCCACTTGAGAATTCTTGCCTAGACACTCCCATGGACAGAAGAGCCTGACAAGTTATTGTCCAGAGGATCTAACAGAGTCAAACATGACTGAAGGGACTTAGGATGCATGCACACAAACATTCCAATAAAAGTAACTAGAAAACATAGATGAGTACAACTGACCATAATAAACAAAGAAAAAGAATTTGTTAAGAAATAACAACATAAATAAATATAGTAAACCACTTCATTAAAAATGTCATAATTTTTATATTTGAAATATTAGCATTCTTTCCTTATATATTTTATGTAATTTCTATCAATTTAAAAATATTTAATATTGTTATTATAATTATTTCAAGAAATCACCAATTTTCTGCAAGATTTAATTGTGATAGTATATTATTTGATATTATACATGTATTATAGATAAAAACCCAGTGAAAGTAAACAATAAAGCTCTCATAGAGTATTAGACTAGATATTATTCATAGGTATTTGGTTATTCAGGATATGATATATAAAATAGGACCATAATCTTATAAAGCTTTATTGCTAAGATTTCAAAAGAAAAACTATGGTATTAAAACATATCTTTGTTTAAAATAATAAAGCTAAATTAAAGGGAAATAGTTGCTGAAAAGTAAATTTCCTTAATATATTTGCATATCAAAAATGCTATGGTCAAGTAGCAAAAGACAAATATATGAAAAGGCATTTTCAACAAGTCTAGCCTATATTCCTTTTTATTTACTTACAAGGGTGAATTTTAAAATTCCTAATATAATTTACTGCATTTGTAATGCTTTTAATTCTTATTATCAAAGTTAGAGAAATAAGAACTTAAACTATACAAACTTATGAAGTGAAAGTGAAGTCAGTCAGTCATTTCCGACACTTTGTGACCCCATGGATTGTAGCCTACCAGGCTCCTCCATCCATGGGATTATCCAGGCAAGAGTTCTAGAGTGGGTTGCCATTTCCTTCTCCAGGGGATCCTCCTGACTCAGGGATTGAACCTGGATCTCCAGCATTGTAGGCAGACGCTTTTACCGTCTGAGCCACCAGGGAAGCCAAACTTATGAAGCATACCTTATAAACTTCTGAGCTAGATATACTGGTATTTAAACCAAGCTTCAAAATATTTCAAATTAATTAAAGTTACCAACTATCTATTGAGATTTAATGCTTGAAAAATTAAGATACAAATAAAATATACATATTTCCAATAAGACTTTATAAAGGACAGTCCTTTATATTTTATTCTACAACTTATAGCACTGTTACATAATGGTACACAGAAATAAAACAAAGTTTTACAGATATTTATCAGGAAATATAAATGCTGAGGTACAGTGATATTGATTCAGAAATATATATTCAATGAGAAGTCATTTACATCAGTGCTGATAGATGGAGATACATCAATATGCCTAAAAACAGCATTCTAAATAGCTTCAAGCTTTATGATCTAGTTATGCTTGGCTAAAATTTTCCAAAAACAATAATAATCTCATTTCAGAATGAAATCCAAGATAGGAATTTGGAAGATTCCCTAAGATTATCCATAATTTTGAAGGTGATTACAACTATATTTTAAAGAAACTACAAATAATCTATAGGAAAATGCAGAAGTGGCCATAGGACTGGAAAAAATCAGTTTTCATTCCAGTCTCAAAGAAAGGCAAGGCCAAGCAATATTCAAATTACCATACAATTGCACTCATTCCACATGCTAGCAAGATATTGCTCAAAATCCTTCAAACCAGGTTTCAACAGTACAAGAACCAAGAACTTCCAGATGTACAAGCTGGATTTAAAAAGGCAGAGGAACCAGAAATCAAATTGCTAACATCTGCTGGATTATAGAAAAGGCAATAAAAAAAAAAATCTACTTCTGCTAGATTGACTACATTAAAGCCTTTGGCTGTGTGGGTCATATCAAACATCTCTTTAAGAGATGGGAATACAAGACCACATTACTGCCTCCTAAGAAGGACAAGAAGCAACTGATAGAACCAGGCATGGAACGATGGACTGATTCAAAATTGGGAAAGGAATACGTCAAGGCTGTTTATTGTTACCCTGCCTATTTAACTTATATGTAGAGTACATCATGAGAAGCGCTGGACTGGAAGAAACACAAGCTGGAATCAAGATTGCCGGGAGAAATATCAATAACCTCAGATATGCAGATGACACCACCGTTATGGCAGAAAGTGAAGAGGAAGCTGGAATCAAGATTGCCAGGAGAAATATGACCAACCTAGACAGCATATTAAAAAGCAGAGACATTAATTTGCCAACAAAGGTCCATTATAGTCAAGGCTATGGTTTTTCCAATAGTCATATAGTGATGTGAGATTTGGACCATAAAGAAGACTGAGTGTTAAAGAACTAATGCTTTCACACTGTGGTGCTGGAGAAGACTCTTGAGAGTCCCTGGAAATGCAAGGAGATCCAACCAATCCATCCTAAAGGAAATCAGTTCTGAATATTCATTGGAAGGACTGATGCTGAAGCTGAAGCTTCAATACTTTGGCCACTTGATGTGAAGAGCTGACTTATTGAAGACACCTTGAAGCTGGGAAAGAGGCAAGAGGAGAAGGGGACAACAGAGAATGAGATGGTTGGATGGCATCAAAACTCAAAGAACATGTGTTTAAACAAACTCAGGGAGATAGTGAAGTACAAAGGAAGCCTGGTGTGCTGCAGTCCACGGAGTTGCAAAGATTTGGACATGACTTAAGGACTGAATAACAACATAATTTGATACATTTTTATTATATACATATACCCATCAAATAATCACTAAAATCAGGACAATGAACATATTCAACATACGTATATAACATAAAAATCAACTAATAATGATGTTTTACAACTTCAAGTGAAATATAGAAAATCACCAACATCTAGGTTTGCTTCCTCTCATTTTATACTGTGACTTTCATAAATATTTTCTCTGCATATACTGTGACACCATATAATATACATTTTGCTTCTAACCATCTCATATAATAATAAAGAAGAGAAGATTGTTTTATTATTTTACCTGCTTATTTATCCTGTTTGCTACTCTTTCTCCATTCATATTCTTTCATCATGCTTTCATTTCTTGTTTAAAAGGCTTCCTTTAGCATTATTTTTTCTGTAGCAAACTATCTTAGTTTTCATGAATGAAGTAATGTCTTGTTTCATCTTTATTCCTTAAGAATATTTTCAACAGATATGCAAGTTTGTGGTGTTAAGCTTTTTTTTTTTTTTTTTTTTTTTTCCTTTTCTTTCAGTACTTTAAAAATATTTGCCACTTCTAACTGGCCTGTATTGGATTAGTGTTGCTGTTGTTCAGTCCCTAAGTTTTCCAGTGAGTCAGCTCTGGACATCAAGTGGCCAAAGTATTGGAGCTTTAGCTTCAGTGTGAATCCTTCCAATGAATATTCAGGGTTGATTTCCTTTAGGATTGACTCGTTTGATCTCCTTGTAGCCCCAGTAACTCTCAAGAGTCTTCTCCAGCACCACAATTTGAAAGCATCGATTATTTGGAGCTCAGCCTTCTTTAAGGTCCAACATAAACATTTATACATGACTACTGGAAAAACCAAGCTTTGTCTATACAGGTAGTTTAGTGAGAAATCCACTATTATTCAAAGCATTGATTCCCTAAATGCAATACGCTGTTTCTGTCAACTTTAAAAACATTTTCCCCTGCTTTGTCTCTGGTTTCAGATATTTAATTATAGCATCTTAAAATGGGTTTCTCTGGATTTTTCCTCTGTGATTAGATCTACCTCTTGAATCCAGAGGTTTAAATTTTTCACCAAATTAGGAAAGATTCAACCATTATTTTCCATTAAGTTTTCAACACTACACTTTTACTCCTCCATTGATGGAAATAATATGAATATTAGATTTTATTTATTTAACCATAGGTTTAGGTTCTATAGATTTTTAAAATTTATTTTAAAATGTAATTAAAAATTTAAAACTGTTCTTTAAAAGCAGTTTGAGAGATACATTTGGCCATATGATTGACATATTCAGTTCAGTTCAGTTCAGTCGCTCAGTCCTGTCTGAGTCTTTGCAACCCTATGGACCGCAGCATGCCCGGCCTCTCTGTCCATCATCAACTCTCAGAGTCCATTCAAACCCATGTCCGTCGAGTCGGTGATGCCGTCCAACCATCTCATCCTCTGTCATCCCCTTCTCCTCTTGCCCTCAATCTTTCCCAGGATCAGGGTCTTTTCAAATGAGTCAGCTTTTCAGATCAGGTGGCCAAAGTATTGGAGTTTCAGCTTCAACATCAGTCCTTCCAATGAACACCCAGGACTGATCTCCTTTAGGATGGACTGGTTGGATCACCTTGCAGTCCAAGGGACTCTCAAGAGTCTTCTCCAACACCACAGTTCAAAAGCATCAATTTAGAAAAATGGTAACAATAACCCTGTATACGAGACAGCAAAAGAGACACTGATGTATAGAACAGTCTTATGGACTCTGTGAGAGAGGGAGAGGGTGGGATGATTTGGGAGAATGGCATTGAAACTTGTATAATATATATGAAACGAGTCGCCAGTCCAGGTTCGATTCAGGATACTGCATGCTTGGGGCTGGTGCACTGGGACGACCCAGAGTGATGGTATGGGGAGGGAGGAGGGAGGAGGGTTCAGGATGGGGAACACATGTATACCTGTGGCGGATTCATTTTGATATATGGCAAAACCAATACAATATTGTAAAGTTAAAAAAATAAAATAAAAAATACAAAAAAGGGGGGGGAGAATTTGTACACAGATGTTGAAACATCTCTTTTCACTCAAGAGAAAAATTACAAAATATGCTTATACTTTAAAAATATTTATATTTAAAAATATAAAACAAAATATAAATGACCTAGCTGTTCAAATGAAATCATTACTTTGTTCACTGAACATTTACAAAGTAATCCACATACGCTTGAGCACACTGCACTAATTGTTGACAGTAGGCGAGTGATGAAGCAAACATAAGACTTGTTCTTAAGTAAAAGTAGAGTACATGAGGAATGTAAAGAGAGAGCTTTCAAAATGAAGAGTACAACTTACTACTTTACCATATGTACAATAGATAGCCAAGGGGAATTTTGCTCTATGTCTCAGGAAACTCAAACAGGGGCTCTGCATCAACCTAGAGGGGTGGAGTGGGGAGGGAGATGGGATGGAGGTTCAAAAGGGAGGGGAGTATATATAGGTATATATATAGTATATATACATAGGTATATATATATATACCTATGGCTGATTCATGTTGAGGTTTGACGGAAAACAACAGAATTCTGTAAAGCAATTACCCTTCAATTAAAAAATAAATTAATTAAACAAACAAAAAACCACAAAAGCATCAATTCTTCTGCCCTCAGCTTTCTTTATAGTCCAGCTCTCACATCCATACATGACCATAGCCTTGACTAGACGGACCTTTGTAGGCAAAGTAATGTCTCTGCTTTTTAATATGCTGTCTAGGTTGGTCATAACTTCCTTCCAAGGAGTAAGCATCTTTTAATTTCATGGCTGCAATCACCATATGCAGTGATTTTGGAGCCCAGAAAAGTAAAGTCAGCCACTGTTTCCACTATTTCCCCATCTGTTTGCTATGAAATGATGGGACCAAATGCCATGATCTTAGTTTTTTGAATGTTGAGCTTTAAGCCAACTTTTTATCCTCCTCTTTCACGTTCATCAAGAGACTCCTTAGTTCTTCTTCACTTTCTGCCATAAAGGTGGTGCCATTTGCATATCTGAGGTTATTGATATTTCTCCTGGCAATCTTGATTCTAGCTTGTGCTTCCTCCAGCCCAGTGTTTCTCATTATGTACTCTGCATATAAGTTAAATAAGCAGGGTGACAATATACAGCCTTGATGTACTCCTTTTCCTATTTGGAACCAGTCTGTTGTTCCATGTCCAGTTCTAACTGTTGCTTCCTGACTTGGATATAGGTTTCTCAAGAGGCAGATTGACATATACATGCTACTCTATATAAAGTAGAAAACTAATAAGCACTTACTGTAATAGCACAAGGAATTTGACTCAGTACTCTGTAATGACTTATATGAGGAAATAATCCTTAAAAAAGTGGATATAGGTACATGTATAAGAATTGCTGTACATCTGAAACTAACACAACATTTTAAGTAAACTCTATTCAAACAAAATTTTTTTAAAAAAGCAGTTTTGAATTTACAGCAAAACTGAGAGGAAGCTATTGTGATGTGCCATATACATGCTGACTCCTTGGATGCATCATCTTCCCCATTATTAACAGCCCCTCCATATAGGCTGATTTTTTTAAAAACATTGTTTTCTCTCTTTTGTTCAGTGGGGATAATTTCTATTAATCTAGCTCCAATTTTACTGATTCTTTCCTCCATCATCTCCACTATATTATTGATCCCAAACAATGGGTATTTTATTTCAATTATTTTATTTTATTTTCAATTCTACACCATTTATTCTTCTTTATGTTTTTTATTAATCCAGCTCCTTTCTTTTTCTTTTTTTTTTTACTTGTTTCCCAAGTAATTACAGTTGCTTGTTGGAGAAATTTTATTATAACTTATTTAAAAATCCTTGTCAGATAATTCCATCTTATGTATTACCTCAGCATTGGTGCTGTATTGATATATGATATTAAGCCAAAGAAAGTGATAATAAAACTAACAAATATGGTACATTTTAGTACTTTGATAAGTATGCCATTTCTAGATTTCAAGAATTCTATATATGTTTTGCACTGTTCCCAAGAAATATATTTTAAATTAATCCTTTTTCAGTCCACTGATTTTCTGGAAGTGACTCTAGATCCACTTTAATTCAGGAATTTGCTATAGTTGACATTTCTCAATTAATGTATATGCATAGCAAAAAGATGTCAAAGATTGAACAGTGAAAAATATACATATAATGTATATGCATAGCAAAAAGATATCAAAGATTGAACAGTGAAAAAAAAGATATATATATATATACACACATATGAATTTACAGTTATTCCTCCAAACCACAGGAGATTCATTCCAGGATACCCCACTCCCCCAGTATACCAAAATCTGCAGATGATCAAGTCCTTTATATAAAAAGACATAGTACAGTCATCCCTAGGGCTTCTTCCCTGGTGGCTCAGCTGGTAAAGAAACTGCCTGCCATTGTAGGAGATGCACGAGACATGAGTTCAATTCCTGGATCGGGAAGATCCCCTGGAGAAGGAAATGGTAACCTGTTTCAGTATTTTTGTCTGGAAAATTCCATGGACGGAGGAGCCTGGCAGGATACAGTTCATGAGGTCACAAAGAGTAGGACATAACTGAATGCACACAAACAGTCATTCCTGCATATCCAATGGTTTCACATCCCTGGATATGGAGGACCTACATTATAATCACTGGAAAAAAAAAATCCTTGTATAGGTGGATTTACATGGTTCACACCTATATTGTTCAAGGGTCAACTGAATTATATATATATATATATATATATATATATATATATACAGTTGTTATATATATTTGATATATTTGCTGTTCAGTTACTAAGTCATGTCTGGCTCTTGGTGACCCTACAGACTGCAGCAAACCAGGCTTTTCTGTCCTTCACTATCTCCCAAAGTTTGCTCAAATTCATGTCCATTGAGTTTGTGATATCATCCCACCATCTCACCATCTGTCACCCAGTTTTCCTCCTGTCCTTCACTATCCCCCAAAGTTTGCTCAAATTCGTGTCCATTGAGTCAGTGATATCATCCAACCATCTCATCATCTGTCACCCACTTTTCCTCCTGCCCTCAATCTTTCCCAGCATCAGGGTCTTTTCAATGACTCGGCTCCTAGCATCAGATGGCCAAAGTATTGGAACTTCAGCTTCAGCATCAGTCCTCCCAATGAATATCCAGGGTTGATTTCCTTTAGGATTGACTGCTTTGATCTCTTTGCTGTTCAAGGGATTTTCAAGAGTCTTCTCCAGCTCCACAATTCAAAAGCCTCAATTCTTCAGCACTCAGCCTTCTTTATGGTCCAACCCTTACGTCTGTGCGTGACTACTGGAAAAACCATAGCTTTGGATTATACAGGCCTTTGTTGGCAAAGTGATGTTTCTAGGATTGCCATAGCTTTTCTTCCAAGGAGCAAGTGTCTTTTAATTTCATGACTGCGGTCACCATCTGCAGTGATTTTGGAGCCCCCAAAAATGATGTTTCTTACTGTTTCCACTTTTTCACCATCTATTATCCTTGAAGTGATGGGAGATGCCATCATCTTAGTTTCTTGAATGTTGGGTTTTCAGCAGCTTGTTCACTCTCCTCTTTTACCTTCATCAAGAGGCTCTTTGGTTCCTCTTTACTTTCTTCCATTAGAACAGTATTATCCACTTATCTGAGGTTGTTGATATTTCTCCTGGTAATCTTGACTCCAGATTGTGGTTCATTCACACATTTATGCACGCATATTTTATATCTGTATATGTGTGCGTGCTTGATTGTTTAATTTGAATGAATACTTAGTTTCCAGAGAACTACGCAATTTAAATTTCCTCTTTCCTTAAAGGTGGCATATAAGTGGTAGCTTTTCACTGAGTCTGAAGTCTCAGACTGAAGTTTGAAGTCGTAAAAATTATCATAGTTATGGAAGTTTCTGCAGAACTTGGCCACAGGTATTATTTTTCCTTGGCAAAACAAAAATAGTAATTGAAATTATATAGACATGTTTACTCCTGGAAAGGAAATATTCTCCTTTCTGTTTTCCAAATATGGGATGAAATGAGTTTAACAAGCCAGCAGTTTTGGAGTACTATTATGTTGACTCTTACTGGGTGACTCTTATTGGGTTCCAGTATGATATTTAATCATATCCAGTGTCTAATCATATTGCAGCTCAATCATTAACATAACATGTTTGCTGATAATTAGAAACTATTTATTAATTTAAAATATAATTTATTTTCCTCACAATGGTTGTGTAAAACTATGGAGAAAAGGAATTTTTTAAAAAAAATTAAAGATGTTAAAGAGGAAGGGTTTGTGATCATTTTTAATGAGAATATTATTAATCAATACCTTAAATAAAAAATAACTGAATTACTGACTTTTCCTTTTTCACAAACTGTACAACTAAAACATAACTGTAACATGAGAAAAAATACAGTATTTCATTGTTTAAACGTGTGCCTGTCAACATAAAGAACAAAGACTAACATGGTTGATATACTCCTCTCACCTCTGTGTTCATTAAATCTACACATTTTATTTTGCAAATTATAAGTATAGCAAATTTCTGAAAATAAAATAGAATAAAAAACCATTCATTTTTCAAGGACTTATGTTTATGTTTTTTTGCTACCTAGTATTCTCTAACTCGAGGGCTTCTCTGATGGCTAATTGGAAAGAACCTGCACCGCCAATGCAGGTAATATAGGAAACATGGGTTTGGAGGATTCCCTGTGGAAGGAAATGACAGCCCACTTCGTATTCTTGTCTGGGAAATCACACAGACAGAAGAGCCTGGCAGGCTACAGTCCATGGGGTTGCAAGAGACTAAACAAAAACAACAATATCACTGCCTATCTTTATAGCCTTTACTTTTTTTCTTCTCATGTTTGTTGTCTCTCTTCCTCAACAGAACACCACAGGTATTATAACACCAAGGACGAAACACTCCAATTGAGTGTTTAGTTATCCCATAGCATAAACATACTTTTATTAACTTAATTTTGGTGGCTCAGCTTGTAAATAATCTGCCTGCAATGCAGAAGACCCCAATTCGATTCTTGGATCGGGAAGATCCCCTGGAGAAGGGAATGCCTACCCTACCCACTCCAGTATTCTGGCCTGTATCCAGGGAATTCAGTTCAGAATTTCATGGACTGTATAGTCCATGGGGTAGCAAAGAGTTGGACATGACTGAGTGATTTTGAATTCATTGCATATGCATTTATCTGAAGAAATAAAACTGAAGAAATAAAAAAAAATTGTATTAATTCACAGAAACCATCAGACAATAAATCAGAACTCTATACCAAGAGAAAATATCTTCTTTACAAAAAGAAAAAAAAGAGACTATTTTCAACATAGAAGGTGGACAGAATCTATTGCCAGCAGACAAGCACTACAAAAATGATAAAGAAAGTCCTTTAGGGAGAAAGAAATGATACTAAAGAGAAATTTGGTTCTACAAAAGTAAATGAGGAGTACAGGAAATGGTGAATGCATGATTAACTTCGAAGTGCTTTTTCTTATTTTTTAATACTTCAAAAGTGAATTGAAAGTAACAATGAAAACTAACAATTCATTTTAGGGTTTGTATTCTATGTAGAAGTGAAATGTGTGGCAACAAAGGCACAAAGGCTGGGAAAGGGATGATGGAATGCTACTAAATGAGGATGGGTATAATATCATTTGAAGTTGTACTGTGACCACTTACAGGTTAATAATGTGGATCGCTGTAGTATTCTAGACTTCTAAGCTCAAGTTACAGCCTTTTAAACTCAGAGATTTGTCTTTGTCCTTTTACTTGAAGGAAAACTTGGCTAGATATAATACTCTTTTTTCCCATGACCTTTCCTTTAGTAATATGACACTGTTGTTCAGCTGCTTTCTGACATCAATGAACACTGCTCTTGAGAAGTCTGAGGACAACTTGACTTAGTATTTTTAAATAGATACACAAACTATTATTTATCTTTACTGAAGTTATTTAGACTTTAAAATTATTTTATAAATTTTACCAGTTCCTTTACAAGTTGTTTTTTTCTACCATCATCTTTTATTGTTTTTCTGTCTTCTATGAGTGTTATGTGTGTGTATTCTTTATGTCACTGTTTCAAAGCTAGCGTTGCTTCACCAACTTTCCTTTTTCTCCAATAATACTAGGCAATTTAAAAAAATCTGCATAGGTCTTACAAAAATTTTACTACTTTTATTGTTGTTTTAACAAAGGACTTTAAAAAATAAGACTCATTGTGTTTTTTTGAGCTTTGCCTGGACCCAACTTCTCTTCATTTTTAGGAGTTGTATCTCACTGGTGACCTTTGAGATCCCATATTATTTCAAAGCAATTTTCCCTGTTTCTATCAGCAATTCTGCCTTGGTCATCATTCTTGCTGACAGAGCAGCTTCTCAAAAAATATGTTGAAGACTTCTGAGATTTGCCTGCACTGGTCACCTCAAAACTTTCAAATCTACCCTGTAGCTCTTTTATGGTCTCCTGTGTGACTTGTCTTAAAAATCTCTCATACTTAGTTTTATGATCCTAAAAGGAAATATTTGGCACACTAAAATTAGGAAATTTCATTGTGTATTCTCTACAAAGAAGATATTCACAAAGTATGAGGATGGTTCAAAATGCAAGGAATGGTGTGGGAATCCATGGCAAATTATAGCAGAGGAGCTCTTGTTCACATAATAGCAAATTCTAAATATCCTAAACAGGAAAGGGTACAGAAAAGAAGTGGCTAGCATAATCTGGAAAGAGATATCAATAAATAAAGTTGTATTGACAGAAGTAGTGTCATCCATGTGAGGGACATACACAGATGAACTATCTCTCTGGGACAAAAACACTGAAATAAATCTATTTACATCAATATAATTCCTCCCCTTGCTTCCCAGCCAGGACTGTGTATTGCCTATGTGAACCAAAAGCTAGGATTCTCAGGTTCTCAGGGCAAAGGTAGTATAAGGGTGATGGCAAGTGAATTCAGAGTCACAAATGGAAGATCTGGAAAAGTCCACCACTATGCCTTCTCAGCTTTTCACTCTTGTCCTTCTTAAAGGTAAAAGTTTGTGTCTGCATCTTAAAGTACACACAAAGTACAATCACCTGCAAGTAAAGGTATCATCATGAGTACCATCAATTTGTTGGGGAGAAGCAGGGAGAAAAAAGTACCTAATATAAAATATATAGCTGCTGTATTCCTGGGCATCCCAGCTGGTCATAAAGTATAAGTTAGTAAAAATAGACACCTTTATGTGTCTAAGTAATGACAGACACTAATCATACCACACATCACTTGCTCTTTCCTACTTTGAAGATAAATTGGGTTCTTGGCCTGGTGAAATAACTCAAAGTGTTATCCCTGCAGAACTTGAGTTATTAATGACATTTTTTTAAAGTATAAACAAGTTTTTCATTGACCACGATTATGAGGAAAGAGAGATCTAGGAAGAATCCTTCTTATTTCCAAATAGTTTTCTTGTTGCCTGCTAGGTAATCAACAACAAAAGTTGTCCCTAGTCATCAGGATCAATCAACAATGTAGGTTCCCCCTTGATTTGTTATTTAACCTAAATGATGAATGTCAAATTATGAGGGGCATCTTCCAATTCATTGGAACCATTTTTGAGTTCCCCAATGGAAGCAGACTTTCCTTGGGCACAATGACCTACAAGCACAGTTTCTAGAGCATAGAAACCAGGACAAATATTCTTCAAATAGATTATTAGTAATACTGAGATAAGCCTCTCGTATCTCTGCTATTGATTTGGGGATTTATATTTTTATCTATGGGGAAGACTGTATAATATGTTGATTACTGATTTTAGGCAAATGCCTCATTCCATAGGATGAGATTGTAATGCAACAGGTTCATATAAGCCACTGGTTACATGACTGAGCCTTCTGAAGGTCATTACACTGTTCCTCCAAGCCAAGTGCTTCTGATTGATGGAATACACAATAAGACCAGCAAATTATATGTGGATGGTATACTGCCGCATTTCCTTTGACATAACTCTCTGTCTATCAGTTTAATGTGGCATACCATAGGGATGAATACAATATTCTCTAAATCTATGAGTAATAGTAAAAGGCTATATGCAAAGAAGGCAATTCTATACTCAAATTATATCTGGCTCAGTCATGAGAATGATTGTTCCCATGATAGAAAGGTTCTAATGTAATTAATCTGCCATGATGATACCAGTTTGTACTCTATGAGAATGGTGATGTGATAAAGGTTTATTTGATATTTCTACAGAGATAACTTTAGTTCATTAAAAAGTCAAGAAATCTATGATTAAATATATCTTAATCTTTTATCCATCTTTCACATGGTCTTCCTTTTTTTAGTCTATATCTTAATCAATGACATTTCAATCTACTTACATACTTGAGCTAGAAAGTAGCTACTAAGTAGCTTCTAAGCAAACTTAGAAGCTTTAGAAACTTAGAATCCTTAGAAGCATCCTTAGCTTATTCTTGTGCTTTACCCTCTATATTCTTTTAGTAATCAAGTTTATAAGAAAGTAAGAAAGAAAGTGATGCAGCTCAGCCGTGTCCGACTCTTTGCGACCTCATGAACTGTAGCCTACCAGGATTCTCCATCCAAGGGATTTTCCAGGCAAGAGCACTGGAGTGGGTTGCCATTTCCTTCTCCAGGGAATCTTCCCAACCCAGGGACTGAACCTGGGTCTTCTGCATGGTAGGCAGACACTTTACTGTCTGAGCCACCAGGGAAGGCCAAGTTTGTAGAAGTCTATTCAAATTCCCCACAAATAAGTGTTTTCATCTTCATTCTCTATATCATGGCCTCTCCCAGAAACTTTCCTAATACTCTTTTGTATAGGAATAATTTCCTCTTTATCCTCTCCCTTCCCTCTCCACTCTTCCCTCAAATATGTGTTTAAAAATACAAATATATCACTTATTTTCTTTTTAATTAATTCAGTCTTCCTTAGAGATGACAATGGCATGCAAAACCCATTAAAATATGTCCTCATCCTACCTTTCCTTTACTTCTTTTCATCTATTTGTCCCAACTCCATAGATTTATGTTCTAGCTACAATGCACTATAATATTTCATGTTTAAGACTATAAATATAATATATAATATACTCTGGTATTCTGTTCTATCCACTATAATTCTTATACTTCAGAACAAATGCAGTCAGCTGTATAGAAACGTTACTTGAAGATAAAGTAAAAAATAGATTTAAAATAATAAATTTATTTAATCTGCAAGGGTTAAATAAGGATGAAAAGTTTCCAGCAAAACAAGAAACCTCAAAAACATTTCATTTATTTTTTTTTTAACTCTGGAAAAATAATGTTATACAAGTCATCTTCCCACTTGAATACTTGTTTTCCCTCATTTAATCAATTATTATGTATCCCTTGAAAGTCTTAATAGCCGTACACTCACAAATAAAACAAACAAAAAAAAAAACACAAAGATTTTAAATAGAGGTATTAACTTTCACAGGAAATGTATGATGTTTATCTTTTTTTTCAAACAAACCATTTAATGCAACAACAGTCTTTATAGTCTGTACCAAGTATAAATCGATCTTTTGGGAGGCACAAAACAATGTTAATTAACAAGGTGTATATGCCCACTATTTATTTTCATACATAGCATACACAACATGACATTTAGTATCCAGTCACCTTATATAAAGGGTTTTGTTTTGTCTGGCCTTGCTTTGCTTTCCATTGATTAAATGGGTATGGAAGCAGAACTTCTCTGTCACTTTAGAGGAAACTGTCTGGACAGCAATGAGTGTATCATAAATCAATTCTACCAGGAGAATGAATCACAACCAAAGTCACTATCTTGGTATAAAATATGTATAACAGGGATCACAATGCATCTTCTTCATCACAGAATTTTAGTTTCAAAAATGTGTACAATAATATGATAAAGTCTTACATTCATTAATATAAATCTATATTTAATAATTATATAAATGCTAAACCCATGTTACATGAAAGTACTGAATAAAACAACTGATTATAGTCATAATTTTTATAGCATAACATGTACAAGCATGTCTAAACAGAAATTCTGTTAAGTCAGATTTGAATATGCAGGATTGCATGCTCCATTAATAGGTCCTACTTATTTTTTTAAATTCTATAAATCACTCTGAATTCTGTTTAGTATATACTGAACCAATTTTGTACATTATATATATATACATATATATAAAATTATATATATATGTAACTTTTCACAGATATTCCCCATTTTATTTGTATTCCTGAATCATTTGATTTCTCTACAAAATCAAAGATTAAAAAAAAAAAAACTGCTATCCCCCACCTTGTTGCAATTGTATATATTTAGTGGCTCAGATGGTAAAGAATCTGCCTGCAATGTGAGAGACCTGGGTTCGACCCCTTGGTCAGTAATATCCCCTGGAGAAGGGAATGGCAACACAAGCCAGTATTTAGGTCTGAAGAATTCCACGGGCAGAGCAGCCTGGCCAGCTACAGTCTATGGGGTCACAAAGAGTCAGATACACCTGAGAGACTAACACTTCATTTTTAACACATACATTTTGAAAATATCTTATAAATATTGCAAGGAGAAATATTGGCTATGCAAGATAAATAAAATTGAAATGACATAGTAGGGTGCTGTTAAGCTGAAAAGAAGTTTCCATTTCTAAGGCATTATTATTATTCAGTGATTACAGTATTTTGGTATACTGAAGAGAAGTAAAGAAAGATCAGAATCCTAAAAAGAAAATTTTCATCACTATTTTTGCTATAATGGTTAAGTAATTTTTGGAGTGCAGTACAATATATTCAAAGGGTTAAGTTAAAACAGTTGAAAGAAAAACAGAGACTATAAGAAGACATTCTGCCTATTTTCCTTTGTGTATGCTTTTTTAAAATAAAATACTTTACTTATTCCTTGGCTGCTTGTCTTTCCACGGGTCATGTATGGATGTGAGAGTTGGACTGTGAAGAAGGCTGAGCACCGAAGAATTGATGCTTTTGAACTGTGGTGTTGGAGAAGACTCTTGAGAGTCCCTTGGACTGCAAGGAGATCCAACCAGTCCATTCTGAAGGAGATCAGCCCTGGGATTTCTTTGGAAGGAATGATGCTAAAGTTGAAACTCCAGTACTTTGGCCACCTCATGCGAAGAGTTGACTCATTGGAAAAGACTCTGACGCTGGGAGGGATTGGGGGCAAGAGGAGAAGGGGACGACAGAGGATGAGATGGCTGGATGGCATCACTGACTCGATGGACGTGAGTCTGAGTGAACTCTGGGAGCTGGTGATGGACAGGGAGGCCTGGCATGCTGTGATTCATGAGGTCGCAAGGAGTCAGACACGACTGAGCAACTGATCTGATCTGATCTGATGGTGTTTATATGTGAACAACAACAACAACATAGTGTATAAAAATAAGAGAAAAGAATACAGCTTGATCGTGGCATTCTTGACTCCAGGCTTTTGAGAATATGGATCTTACTTATTTAGTATTTTTATCCTTAAGATATATTATGACTTTGCAATCAGTAGACAAGCAACGTGTTTTCAATAAGACTAATTAAACCATTACTTGTTTTCTTGTCAATTCTACCCTTTTAAAGTTTTCTCAATATCTTACCCTAATTTTACTAGCTTTGAACTAGCATAACAGTTTTCCTTAATCTTTTATATGAACTGATATCAAAATTCTTCCTATTATTACTGAGAGTATAGTTCTCCCTGATATTTCAAGGCAACCTTGGAATTCTCCTTGCTAACTTGATTCATAATTTTCCATCAGTTCACTTCACACCTGGGCCATGCATCACTTACTTCTGAAATGACAAATTGCATGCTAGAAGCTGTTGTCTGAGATTGACATAAAGAACTTTTTCGACCATAAAACTATATTTAGTTCAAAGACTAAGCTTGTAAATAAAAAGAATGGACTTTTTTTTTCACTATGTAACCTTAAAATAATAAAGAATTCGGAAATTCTGGAAATGTTTTAAAAATCTATCTGGAAACATAAATTTTATGGTAAACTTAACTATTTTCAAAGTTAATCTCAGGATATGGAACAGACAGTTTAAAAAAATGGGAATTTACATGTTTTTAACAAAAATTCTAAAATAGCTGATGTTAATTTCCATGATTAGAAGCAGAATTTCCCTTTAATGAAATACACACACACACACACACACACACACACACATTAAAGTCTATGAACACATTGCTCACTCAAAAGTGGAAAAGTGTTTAGGACCACAATAGTATAAATATTTAAAAAACAGTATCAATACCCAAAATCTGTAAGTTTTTTTTTTTTCTTAACATGGGGAAACTGCCTTTATAAGTAAATTACAGGTAAAATCAATGTATGAGTCAAGTAAAGATGCCACAAATATTCTAGTAAGAAATTAAATTGAAGAGGTAGAGTAATGACTATAGGAAATTTTCTTATTATTACAACAGAACATTGGGTCTATGTCTCAGGGAAGAATATTTTTAATTTGATATTTAATAAAAAAAAGTTGTAAGATTTCTTATTAAATCAGACAAAGGCCAAGTATGCTATTTGCTAGATATTTAAAACAAAATGCTCACACATTTACCCTTTCAATTTCAAAATCACTCTCAACTGATTAAAGGTTATATCAGCTTAAATAAAAAACAAAAAAAACTTTCATAAATTGAAGGAAACATTCAGTTTTTGTGTTTGATTTTCAGTAAGGAAACTTATGGACTTTCCTAGTGACTCAGCAGTAAAGAATCCACTTGCCAATGCAGAAGACTCAGTTTGTATATCCCTGAGTCCTGAAAATCCCTTGGAGAAACAAATGTCAACCCACTCCAGTATTCTTACCTGGGAAATTCTATGGAGATGACCCTGGTGGGCTACAGTCCATGGGGTCATAAAGAGTAAGACATGACTTACCAACTAAACAGCAACAACAGAAGGAAAATTGCTCATGTAAGACTTTAAATATGTCAAAGACAACTTTAAATTTTTTAGCCAAGAGAAGGTTCAGATTAGATCAGTCACTCAGTCATGTCCCACTCTTTGCGACCTCATGAATCACAGCACGCCAGGCCTCCCTGTCCATCATCAACTCCCGGAGTTCACTCAGACTCATGTCCATCGAGTCAGTGATGCCATCCAGCCATCTCATCCTCTGTCATCCCCTTCTCCTCCTGCCCCCAATCCCTCCCAGCATCAGAGTCTTTTCCAATGAGTCAACTCTTCGCATGAGGTGGCCAAAGTACTGGAGTTTCAGCTTTAGCATCATTCCTTTCAAAGAAATCCCAGGGCTGATCTCCTTCAGAAGGGACTGGTTGGATCTCCTTGTAGTCCAAGGGACTCTCAAGAGTCTTCTCCAACACCACAGTTCAAAAGCATCAATTCTTCGGTGCTCAGCCTTCTTCACAGTCCAACTCTCACATCCATACATGACCACAGGAAAAACCATAGCCTTGACTAGACGAACCTTTGTTGGCAAAGTAATGTCTCTGCTTTTGAATATGCTACCTAGGTTGGTCATAACTTTCCTTCCAAGGAGTAAGCCTCTTTTAATTTCATGGCTGCAGTCACCATCTGTAGTGATTTTGGAGTCCAGAAAAATAAAGTCTGACACTGTTTCCACTGTTTCCCCATCTATTTCCCATGAAGTGATGGGACGGGATGCCATGATCTTCATTTTCTGAATGTTGAGCTTTAAGCCAACTTTTTCACTCTCCACTTTCACTTTCATCAAGAGGCTTTTGAGTTCCTCTTCACTTTCTGCCATAAGGGTGGTGTCATCTGCATATCTGAGGTTACTGATATTTCTCCCGGCAGTCTTGATTCCAGCTTGTGCTTCCTCCCGCCCAGCATTTCTCATGATGTACACTGCATATAAGTTAAATAAGCAGGGTGACAATATACAGCCTTGATGAACTCCTTTTCCTATTTGGAACCAGTCTGTTGTTCCATGTCCAGTTCTAACTGTTGCTTCCTGACCGGCATACAAATTTCTCAAGAGGCAGATCAGGTGGTCTGGTATTCCCATCTCTTTCAGAATTTTCCACAGTATATTGTGATCCACACAGTCAAAGGCTTTGGCATAGTCAATAAAGCAGAAATAGATGCTTTTCTGGAACTCTCTTGCTTTTTCCATGATCCAGCGGATGTTGGCAATTTGATCTCTGGTTCCTCTGCCTTTTCTAAAACCAGCTTGAACATAAGCTTAGACAAAATCAAATAATAATTCAAAATATATTCAATAGAGAACATCCATCATTTATTGTTCTCTCTTATCACAAATTTATATTTACATTTATCATTATTCAAGGTAGGAGAAAGACAAAAATAAAATAATATTGGATATAAGGAATGAAGAATGCAACATCTAAAAAGGATGAAATAATTTTAATTTGATATACAGGAAAATTATATTTATTATGTGGGGAAACATATTTTTTCAGACTATCTCTAGATTTCTTATAAAAATATGAAATTATAAATTCAATTTAGAAAAAAATAGTTGTACACAAAGAAAAGCTGCATCAATGTTGGGTCATAATATCAACAAAAATACTGTTATCTAGTCATAACTTACTATTATCTAAGTAAGTGTTAATTGTTAAAAATACTATTTAAAATAAAATCTCAAAATTAAATTTCAAGTATTGTCAATATGCAAAATGAAGTAAGGAAAGTCAAAGATATAAAAAGATATTGATAGTAACATATTAAATCTAGACATTAGAAAAACAATGGTATTAAACAATAAGTATAATAATTTGAGAATAAGATTAAATTATTTATTTTAAAGAAAAAAGGCAAACAAACTGATTAATTCAATGAAAGGAAGAAAGGGAAAAAATGAAGTATAAATGTCTATACTAGAAAAGAAGAAAAATCTCAAACCAATTGCTTTATCTTCTATCTCTAGATACAAGAAAAGGAAGAGCAAAGTAAACTCAAAACAAGCAGAATAGAGATAGTAATAAAACTTTAGCATAAGAATGGATCAAATTTTACAAAACCATAATATAGAAATAGAAAAATATCAATGCAACCAAAGATGTATTATTTTTAAAGATCAACAAATTTGATTAACCTTACATCTTAGCATGTTAATACTTTTCTCTAACTTAGCTGGATAACAGAGATACTGAGTAGCTCATATTTTGTTTAAAAAAAAAATTCTGTGTGTATTTGCTTAATGTTGAGTGATCAGAAAACGTTCACAAATGTAGTCTGTGTAGTCTAAAGCATCTAGACCATCAGAGGAATGAAAAGACTTTAAAGGAAAATTCATTCCAACAATAGAAATTAGGAAATAATAAAATCAAATTCAACAAATAAAAAAAATAATAAAATTTTTTAAACAATGAAAAGAGAACTCAAATATTGTCAATAATCACAATATATGTAAGATATTAAAATGACCTATTAAGACAAGATATCATCAAATAATCAAGTGATCTCTAAGCAGCAGTGTAGCTGAGAGCCATGTGAGGATACAATGAGAACATAATCATCTGCAAACCAAGAAGTGGTTCTCAGCAGACTTGAGATCTGCCAGCACCTTGAACTTGAACAGATTTCCAAATCTCCAGAACTATGAGAAATAAATGTTATTGGTTAAGTCATCCAGTCTAGGGTAATTTTGTTATTGCAGCCTGAACTAAGATAACCAAGTAAATACCAAAATTTTAAAAACTTTGGGTGGCAAAAATATCAAGACAGTCTATGAGCAAAAGCTTCACTAGAGTTTATAGTAACTCTGTGTTGATAAAATGAAAACTTCTAGTTAGAAAATATAACAATCATTAACTGTAATAAAGGTAGTAACAACACCCTGAAACATAACTAAAAAATGACAGAATTGATAGACTGTATTGTCAAATCCACAAATACAATGGATGCTGTAAAACATCTCTAAGAATCTATAGGCCAAGGAACAAAAAATGGATTAGATATAGCAAACATAAGCTTTGAGTGATGTTAAACAATTATAAATTTTTCTCAAATGTTTACTACCCCTTCTTGTAGGAGGTGAATTCTTCCACATCCACTGACATCTAATTTAGCCATGTGACTTGCTTTGTTCAAATAATTGTGAGTCAAGTACAATACACAATATCCAAGTATGAAATTTAAGAATGTTCATATGGTTCCAATATTTATATTTTCTCTCAGTCATAGTAGTGGCAATGGTATGTCTCAGAATTTCCTTCTGTAGTCTGGCTACTAAAACAAAGATACTTGGAGCAGGGAAACATTTGACCTGTGTAATATGAACATACATAGAATAAAGCTTTCTGTGGCAGTAAATTACTAAGATATTTTTGTTCGTTCCCACTATATAATGTATCACAGACTGACAAACAGAAGTAGAATCCAGAACTCTCCTAGCAAGGCAAAATATACATTAATTGCAAGTACACATAAAAAGTTTTCTAAGGTGATGGTATTAAGTACGTAATAATATACATTTTAGGTAATTTATTTGAAAACTATACTATCACAAACACCTCACTTGTTAAATAATAAATCCCAATGGAAATTACACCCTATTTAGAGTTAAATAACAGCACTAGTATATTTTGAAAGTCACGCTGCTGCTGCTGCTGCTGCTAAGTCTCTGGGATAGAGTCAAATAAGTTTTAATCAATTTTAAAAAGGCATAATAAGGCTCGATAAGTAAAACTCGAGAAAGACCAAATTAAAATAAATAAATCAAATTTTAAAAAGAAAGACAAATGATGTATTTCTCATTTATATTACAATCCAGTTTCATGTTCTCTGGAAAATGAGTCAGGAATCCCAGTTACTCCTTTTTTTGAAAATCTAATGCATTTTGCTTCCAAGAGCCTAGTGGATCTGAGGGGGTTGAGAAAGAGTAGACATACATGCACATGATTATGATTCATTTCTACATTGGCTTTTCAACAAAAGATTTCCAAGGATAATTTTGATTTAAAATTTGATTTCCTGGAGAAACTCTGGCTTTACATCCTGACTCTCCAAAATAAGTCCACAGTATTTAGAAAAAAGAACTACTGCTGCTGCTGCTGCTAAGTCGCTTCAGTCGTGTCCGACTCTGTGTGGCCCCATAGACGGCAGCCCACCAGGCTCCCCCGTCCCTGGGATTCTCCAGGCAAAAACACTGGAGTGGGTTGCCATTTCCTTCTCCAATGCATGAAAGTGAAAAGTGAAAGTGAAGTCACTCAGTTGCGTCCGACTCTTCGCGACCGAATGGACTGCAGCCCACCAGGCTCCTCCACCCATGGGATTCTCCAGGCAAGAGTACTGGAGTGGGCTGCGAAAGAAGAGCAACTCTATTCAATTATGACAACTGCAATCATTATATTTCATTGTACTGAATATTTGCTAAACAACTTGTACAGTAAGTGCTATAATTCTCCTCAGAACTTCAAAGTTATTAAAGGAAAAATAAAGCACATTTTATTTCATTCTATTACCTTTGTTTCACATGAGTCCATATTTCTGGTAAAATTTTTAGGCTTATGTAATATTATCTGTTATTTTGTATTCCAGTGTCCTTAATATTGACTTTGTTCATTGCCCAAACTGTTTCCCTTTATTTTTTCATGTATTTATATTTCACTTTTATATATGCTTGTATACTCTAGAGAAAAATTAAACAACGTATTACCTGGTGACTCAGTGGTAAAGAATCTACCTGCAAATGCAGGAGACATGGGTTCAATCCCAGGGTGGGGAAGATCCCCTGGAGAAGGAAATGACAACCTACTTCAGTATTCTTGCCTGGAATATCCCATGGACAGAGAAGCCTGGAGGGTTCATGGGGTCACAAAAAATTTGACCATGAAAGCAACTAAACAACCGTCAACACACAGCTCTGCTAATATTGATTTCTGTAGAATGTGCAGTTTTTAAAATAGGGTTCACTTTGGCTCTTCATCATTATCCATATTGTTTTATGAAATTGACCAGTCATATATTTTCTAGCTCTCATGGTATTTTATCAATACATAATTATACTCTATGCATGCATGCATGCTAAGTCACTTCAGTTGTATCCAGCTCTGTGCGACCCTATGCACTGTAGCCTGCCAGGTCCTCTGCCCAGGGGATTCTCCAGGCAAGAATACTGTAGTGGGTTGCCATGCCCTTTGAGGGGATCTTCCCCACCCAGGGATTGAACCTGCACCTTTTACACCTCCTGCACTGGCAGACATGTTTATTACCACTAGCACCACCTGGGAAGCCCAACTATACTTTATAACTATATTAAATGTATGCAATTTTGCCAGAAGATGAATGATTGATAAAAGTACTTGAACTCAACATTTTAGAGAAAAATTGCATTTCAGTTTATTTGTTTGCCTTTGTTTTGCTTAAAACAATTAGAATATGTTTTTACAAGACTCTTAAGGTTCAGGTGAAGGCAAATATTCAATAAGTCTTCAATTATATTAATGTTTAAATGACATATAATAGGTAATAAAATAAACTATTAATATAAATAGGTATTTGCACTTAAGATTTCCTTCACAATTGTGTGATGGCAACTCTGACAAGCATTTAATTTAGAAACTTTATAAAATGAATGCTTTATTAAAATTTCATGTGAAATAATTCCAGCAGCATGTTGAAGTTACAAGTCTTAAAATATCACCATTCAACCACTTTTCAGTTGTTTCCGTTACTAGAGCATAGCTAAGGAGTTTTACAAGGGAACAAAGAAAAACTATAGGAAATTGCAAGAGTCTGAAGCCCAGAATTTTTCTAGTGTTGATTTGTATAGTATGGAACCTAAATCCCGAGGCAGGTCTCACTATGCTCCATTTGATAACAAACCAGTCATTGCTTCAATTATTTTCATTGTTTGCCCCTAGGTCTATTAAAATGCACTTTGTCAAAATATAGTACTCTTTTCTAGTTCTTTCTAGCAGAAACATATTTAAAAAATCTGCATAAGATAACACAGTTTGGAATCTCACCATTATATGTAGATACTAAAGAATATAGCTACAATCAATTTGCCAAAAAAATGAATTCCAGAAAAATAAACTGGGAGAAAATTTGATATGCCCTTATCTTATTCTTACTTATTTCAATTCTTCAGAAGAAAATGCTAAGAACCAGTGCCTTATTAATAGGATTTAAAAAAAATCTCTCTGGGTTTATTTACTTTGAGTAATCAGTTATGTTACCTCTGAATATAATACAGGGCTCTAAGTTTCAATAATGCCTCAGACATAGAATGATAGTAATGGTGTAACCTGGAGATATTTTAACGTTATTTTTCTTGATTCTACTTGAAGACAGGCCCATTACTTTTGGCATGCATTTCAACATTCTACCATTGTCCTACAATTTTCTGGCATTCATTTGTCACACTGACAGAAACCAGTTTAAAATTTAAATCCATATCCCTCCTGAATCTCCTAAAAGAGTTTGTAGGCCAAGCCTGTGCAGTGACTGATGATGCTCCTGTCAGGTGCCAGAAGATCCAGCAGAATTGCTCAACAAGTTTCTTAACAAGATAAACAATAAGACAGATTACAGAAAAACAAATGACTTATCATAAGGTTGCTTCCATGGCATTCTTCATATGTGCTCCCTAAAGCCATTTCTACAAATAAAGCATTTCAAAAATAGGAAGTGTTCCTACAAATATATTGATAATTAGTTCTCTCTAAGCTAATTCAGCTCATTTATTTGTAATGAAAGGGCACACGATTGAAACAAAAGGTAGAAAATTCCGACAAAATACACTTTAATTCAACTACTTTTCTACCTCAAAGATATAGATTGATAGGATTTGATTTTGCACCAATTCCACTATGAATGTATTCATCATTATGATTCAGTTTCCACTGTCTGCAAATTTCCAGCATCCAAGGTACATGATCAGGAAAGCATGCTTCCCTTAAATTAATGTCACTTAAAATTTGAGCCAGGGAGAATTAGTGTTACTTCTCAACACAAGCCATGGTAAAATGTGTATTCTAAGAAATTTTTTATCCAACTGCATATTTAAACCTACAAGTCACAAAAAGTGTACTATTAAAAGACAGAGCTATGTTAATGATTTTATCCAGACACATAAAGTTCTTGTGTTCACTCCTTTCTTCTATGGCAGAATAAACACACTCCCAGGCTAAATCAAATATGGTTTATAGTTTGAAAGTATGATGGAATGTTGCTTTTACCTGTTTAACAATTGTAGTGACTTCTATGAAAAAGTAAACTTAGTACATGCTACCTATGTGTCCATTTCTGTTACATTTATCTGTTCAACAAAGTACAGCCACTAAACAAGAAATTAGGGTCTTGCTTTCCTAAGCACTGTTACCAGCCTCTGATATGACATGTACTGTGTATCATATCTTACAACGCAATGTTCCAAGAGAGTTCAAATGATAGGCTTATGCATTAACATGAGTTTATTTATTTATTTAGTTTTTTATAAAATAAATTACAAAATTACATTAGTTCAAGGTTCAGGATATTTTGCTCTTGAATTATAACAAAATATTAGCTGTGTAATCTTAGATACTGTAAAAACTTTTTAAGTTTCAATCCCTATAATTCACATGAAATATCTCCAAAAGGAGGTAAATACTGTTAAGAGTCTATGTTGACATATTACGACCATGAGCTACAGAAAAAAAAAAAAAAAGACCAGAAAATGATTACTGAAAGTATTTTTGGGAATACCACAAGAGGAATAACTTGTCATTAAGTAATATTAGAAGCACATTTTCTATTCATGCATAAAATGCATGAAAATTGCACAGGAAAAGAGACCTGATTAGAAGTGTAATTGTACTGATTCACTTGACTTGAATATACAACTAATTAACAAAGGTAGCAAATACTCATGTATAATATCCCTAATAGAATGAGGTTGAACTGTGTGGAATTGAATTTTTAAGACAGAAAGAGATATTCTCTCGAACACACACTCAAAACATATTGCAAAGATTTAAAAGAACAAATGATTGTGAAGTTTTGATGTCACCTATGACAGTTAATGTGTCTGAAAATAATGACATAGCTAGAGATGCATTAGGACTTCATAAAAAAATAGCATACTTGTCTATGAGAAAAAGTTATCACCAGAAAAATAGCATCATCACATGAGTAAGACCAGGGATAAACTAGTTATTCAAATGCAAAAAATATAAAGATAAGAGTTTGCCATACCCATGAAAAATGCAGCTCAGTGTTCTGGTAGTGACACCCTAGAATATCATAGCTTTCTACTTGATCTTTCTATCAATTCAGACATAATATTTCCTAATGAGTTTTCTATTCCCACCTAACTGAACATTATCTTTGACTTTAATTATACTTAAAGATTAATAACCCTGTGTACGAGACAGCAAAAGAGACACTGATGTATAGAACAGTCTTATGGACTCTGTGAGAGAGAGAGAGGGTGGGAAGATTTGGGAGAATGGCATTGAAATATGTAAAATATCATGTATGAAACGAGTTGCCAGTCCAGGTTCGATACACGATACTGGATGCTTGGGGCTGGTGCACTGGGACGACCCAGAGGGATGGAATGGGGAGGGAGGAGGGAGGAGGGTTCAGGATGGGAAACACATGTATACCTGTGGCGGATTCATTTTGATATTTGGCAAAACTAATACAGTTATGTAAAGTTTAAAAATAAAATAAAATAAAAAATTCTCACCACTTCAGTTAAGTTCAGTTCAGCCGCTCAGTTGTGTCTGACTCTTTGCAACCCAATGGACTACACCAGGCCTCCCTGTCCATCACTAACTCCCAGGGTCCACTCAAATTCATATCCATTGAGTCGGTAATGCCATCCAACCATCTCATCCTCTGTCGTCCCCGTCTCTTCCGACTTCAATCGTCCCCAGCATTAGGGTCATTTCAGAAGAGAGAGCTCTTCCACAGGTGGCCAAAGTATTGGAGTTCCAGCTTCAACATCAGTCCTTCCAATGAACACCCAGGACTGATCTCCTTTAGAATGAACTGTTTGGATCTCCTTGCAGTCCAAAGGACTCTCAAGAGTCTTCTCCAACACCACAGTTCAAAAGCATCAATTCCTCAGTGCTCAGCTTTCTTTATAATCCAACTCTTACATCCGTACATGACTACTGGAAAAACCATAGCCTTAACTACACAGACCTTTGTTGGCAAAGAAATGCCTCTGCTTTTTAATATGCTGTCTAGGTCGGTCATAACTTTCCTTCCAAGGAGTAAGCATCTTTTAATTTCATGGCTGCAATCATCATCTGCAGTGATTTTCGAACCCCAAAAAATAAAGTCTGTTACTGTTTCCCCATGTATTTGCCATGAAGTGATGGGAACAAATGCCATGATCTTAGTTTTCTGAATTTTGAGTTTTAAGCAATTTTTCACTCTCCTCTTTCACTTTCATCAAGAGATTCTTTAGTTCTCCTTCACTTTCTGCCTGAAGGGTGATGTCATCTGCATATCTGAGGTTATGGATATTTCTCCCAGCAATCTTGATTCCAGCTTGTGCTTCATCCAGCCCAGCATTTCTCAAGACATACTCTGCATATAAGTTAAATAAGCAGGGTGACAATATACAGCCTTGATGTACTCCTTTGCGATTTGGAACCACTCTGTTGTTCCATGTCCAGTTCTAACTGTTGATTCCTCATCTAAATACAGATTTCTCAAGAGGCAGATCAGGTGGTCTGGTATTCCCATCTCTTTCAGAATGTTCCACAGTTTATTGTTATCCACATAGTCAGGCTTTGTCATAGTCATTAAAACAGAAATAGATGTTTTTCTGGAACTCTCTTGCTTTTTTGATGATCCAGTGAATGTTGGCAATTTCATCTCTCATTCCTCTGCCTTTTCTAAAACCAGCTTGAACATCTGGAAGTTCATGGTTCACGTATTGTTGATGGCTGGCTTGGAGAATTTTGAGCATGTGAGGTGAGTGCAATTGTGCGGTAGTTTGAGCATTTTTTGACATTGCCTTTCTTTGGGACTGGAATGAAAATTGACTTTTCCTGTCCTGTGGCCATTGCTGAGTTTTCCAAATTTGCTGGCATATTGAGTGCAGCACTTTCACAGCACCATCTTTTAGGATTTGAAATAGCTCCACTGGAATTCCATCACCTCCACTAGCTTTGTTCGTAGTGATGCTTCCTAAGGCCCACTTGATTTCACATTCCAGGATGTCTGGCTCTAGGTGAGTGATCACACCATAATGATTAACTTGGTTATGAAGATCTTTTTTGTACAGTTCTGTGTCTTCTTGCAACCTCTTCTTAATATCTTCTGCTTTTCTTAGGTCCATACTATTTCTGTCCTTTATTGAGCCCATATTTGCATAAAATGTTCCCTTGGTTCCAGTTTTCTTGAAGAGCTCTCTAGTCTTTCGCATTATATTGTTTACCTAAATTTCTTTGCATTGATCGCTGAAGAAGGCTTTCTTATTTTTTCCCATCTTTATCAAAATTCCAATGGCAATTTTTTTTAATTTATTTATTTTAATTGGAGGTTAATTACTTTACAATATTGTATTGGTTTTGCCATACATCAACATGAATCTGCCACAGGTATACACGTGTTCCCATCCTGAACCTCCCTTCCCTCTTCCCTCCCCATACCATGCCTCTGGGTCGTCCCAGTGCACCAGCCCCAAGCATCCAGTATCATGCATCAAACCTGGACTGGAGATTCGTTTCATATATGATATTATACATGTTTCAATGAGGAAGGCTTTCTTATCTCTCCTTGATATTCTTTGGAACTCTGCATTCAAATGGGTATATCTTTCCTTTTCTCCTTTGCCTTTCACTTCTCTTCTTTTTGTAGCTGTTTGTAAGGCCTCCTCAGACAGCCATTTCTATTTCTTGGAGGTGGTCTTGATCCCTGTCTCCTGTACAATGTCATGAACCTCCATCCATATTTCATCAGGCACTCTATCAGATCTAGTCCCTTAAATCTATTTCTCACGTCCGCTCTATAATCATAAGGGATTTGATTTAGGTCATATCTGAACAGTCTAGTGGTTTCCCCTACTTTCTTCAATTTCAGTCTGAATTTGTTAATAAGGAGTTCATGATCTGAGTCACAGTCAGCTCCTGGTCTTGTTTTTGCTGACTGTATAGAGCTTCTCCATCTTTAGCTGCAAATAATATAATCAATCTGATTTCAGTGTTGACCATCTGGTGATGTCCATGTTTAGAGTCTTCTCTTGTGTTGTTGGAAGAGGGTGCATCCTATGACCAGTGCATTCTCTTGGCAAAACTCTATTAGCCTTTATCCTGCTTCATTCTGTACTCTAAGGCCAAATTTGCCTGTTACTCCAGGTATCTCTTGACTTCCTACTTTTGTATTCCAGTCCCCTATGATGAAAAGGATATCATTTTTTTTAGTGTTAGTTCTAAAATGCCTTGTATTTCTTCATAGAACCATTTAACTTCAGCTTCTTCAGTGTTACTGGTCAGGACATTGACTTGGATTACTGTGATATGAATGGTTTGCCTTGGAAACGAACAGAGATCATTCTTTTGTTTTTGAGACTGCATCCAAGTACTGCATTTCGGACTCTTTTGTTGACCATGATGACTGCTCCATTTCTTCTAAGTATTCTTACCCACAGTAGTAGATATGATGGTCATCTGAATTAAATTCACCCGTTCCAGTGTATTTTAGTTTGCTGATTCCTTAAATGTCGATGTTCACTCTTGCCATCTCTTATTTGAACACTTCCAATTTGCCTTGATTCATGAACCTAACATTTTATGTTCCTGTGCAATATTGCTTGTAACTTTATAGCATCGGATCTTGCTTCCATCACCAGTCACATCCACAACTCAGTTTTTTTATGCTTTGGCTCTATCTGTTCATTCTTTCTGGAGTTATTTCTCCACTGATCTCCAGTAGTATATTGGGCACCTATTGACCTGGGCACTTCATCTTTTTGCTTTTTCATACTGTTCATGACATTCTCAATGCAAGAACACTGAAGTGGTTTGGCATTCCCTTCTCCAATGGACCATGTTTTGTTAGAACTCTCCATCATGACACATCCATCTTGGGAGGCCCTATGTGGCATGGCTCATAGTTTCATTGAGTTAGACAATGAAATATCACCACTTAGGTATGGGGATTTCCAATTTTTCATTGTATCCACACTTCCAAACTGTGTCATATCCTCTTCCTTTCCACTGTCTCCTGTTTTATTGTTGTTCAGTCTTTCAGTTTTGTCTGACTCTTTGTGACCCCAGGGACTGCAGCATATCAGCTTTCCCTGTCCTTCACTGTTTCATGTCCATTGAGCCGGTGATGACATGCAACCATCTCATCCTCTGTTGTCCCCTTCTCCTCCTGCCTTCAGTCTTTCCCAATATGGCTTCAATCTTTCTTCAATCTGTCTCATGCTTTAAACACCCCCTTTTTATTACCTTCATTGCTACTCTGACTCATGAATATATCTTGTTATAACTGGATTATTGTAATATTCTCTACTGTATTTTCCCAGTCTCCTGTTTCTCCACATTAATATTTCAAGCCAATTGTTACTGAAATAATTATCATACATTAATATTGTGGATGGAATCTTGATCAAAAACTGTTCCTCCTTAATGACAGAATAAGGTTTAAAGACTTAGACAAACACAAATTTCCATAAAAGAACTTGTGTGTATTGTGTGATGCAAAAATTATGTTCCTAAGTAATAACAAACAATGGATAAAAAGAGAAGCTTGGATTAGACACAGTTAAATTAATGGACCTATGGCAGCACAAATTATTCAGCTGTTAATTTTATTTCCCCATATGTATTGTCCCCAATGTTAAATTATTGTGAAACGTTGACTTTTATCTTTTTGAATCATATAGATTATTGAAAAAATTATGCTAGGATAATAAGAGGGGAAGAGAATGCTGTTAATTTAAGGGCCACAGTTTGGAATAAGGGAGTGGTGTCTTGGAGTTTAGATTCCATATTACTAGATAACAATAGAAGCACTCTGTGTTTGTGTTGGGGGAGAAATGCTCCATAAATACCTTCTTGTTTCTGCAAAGCCAGAGTTTTCAGAGCAAAGAGCACTGGTACCTGGGTTTAAGGAGATTTTAAGGGCAAAATGTCTTTGAACAGAGAAGGCAATGGCAGCCCACTCCAGTCCTCTCGCCTGGAAAATCCCATGGGCGGAGGAGCCTGGTAGGCTGCAGTCCATGGGGTCGGGAAGAGTCAAACACGACTGAGCGACTTCCCTTTCCCTTTTCCCTGTCATGCATTGGAGAAGGCCATGGCAACCCACTCCAGTGTTCTTGCCTGGAGAATCCCAAGGATGGGGGAGCCTGGTGGGCTGCCGTCTATGGGGTCGCACAGAGTCGGACACGACGGAAGCGACTTGGCAGGAGAAGCATGTCTTTGAGGTTAGAGATTGCCATGAAGGAATGCAAAATATCTTCTACCCTGATCCATTTTTTTTTTTTTTTACTTTTTAAGGATAATGAATCCTGAGTCAATTGTTTACATTTCAGGCTAATGAAAAAGAGCTAGAGACATTCTTCTCATTCTGCATGCCCAGGGAATTTATTTATATTCCAGAATAAATGTCTCCCTCCCTGTATTTCCAGGTGCTTCCGGGGTAGCACTAGTGGTAAAGAACCTGCCTGCCAATGCAGGAAATATAAGAGACATGGGTTTGATTTCTGGCTTGGGAAGATCCCCCGGAGCAGAGCACAGCAACCCACTCCAGTATTCTTGCCTGGAAAATCCAACGGACAGAGGAGCATGGCGGGTCCATAGGATTGCAAAGAGTCGGACATGTCTGAAGTGACTTAACACATAACACCCCCTCTATTCCCAGAGGGAGAATAAGCAGATGTACCAACAGCTTATATAATCTCCAGATATGATAAATCCAAGATCTCTCTCTTCTAGTGCAATATCAAGAGACATTTTGCTCTCAGTGCACTGCCATGAAGAGAATTGGAGCATGAGGAATCAGTGTGGCAAAGATTGTTCTGTGAATAAAGAAAAAGCCAGCTTTTTGATTCAAAAGTATAGCATTTCTGTTAATATACATAGAAATAGATATAATAGATAAATTATATAAAGAGATACACATACGCTCACATACTCTCTATATTACATATATAGGTATATATATGTGTGTATATATATACACACATACAAAGGTTTATGTATATCCATCCATATATATGAATGTATATATATTTGTATACGGATGCATCCATGTATATGTATACGTATGTGCATATATGCATATATAAAATGGCAGCAGGCTATTATATTAACAGGATAACTCCTAAGATTCTGTATAGTTTCAGGCTTAATGGTGTATTAAGCTCTGTCTGAGGAAAGGAAAAAAGCTGCATGTCCTGAAATATAGAAAGAATACAACAGAGGCTACTGGAAAAAGCAATTAAATAAGTAAATGTGAATTCTTGACCATAACAGTAGGAAGCCCCCAATATTTGGCTAACGAATGTACTCTGGCTATTGTGATTACCACTTTTGAAAAAAAAAAAGAAATTTTAAAAATTTCCTCGAGATGGATTAGGGTTAAGGTTGAAGATACTTTGAATGGAATTGAATTTTTCAAAGTGAAGTTTGTTTACACATACCTTCTACAGATGTTTCCTTGCCACTCCTGAAGGTAGTGGATTGTAGCCTATCTGTGGTGGTTGAATGAGATGAGTGAAATAGGTAGAAGAAGTAGTGAGGGAAGAGGACAGGAAAGATATACAGGCAAAAGATTTTAGTATTCATATTCAAAAGTCGGTGGATAACTGTGGCTCTTATGTCAATCTTAAAATAGCAGTGCTGTTATATTTTAAGCAACAGTTTCATGTTGAACTATGCATGCATATCTCCTACTGTGGTTCTGTCGTTGATATGAGTGAATGCAAACTCAGGAAGCTTGTTGGAATCCCCCAAAGAAAGCATTCTAGGAACAGATGTAACAAAGGGACTAATGAAAGAGTTATGAGACAGATGTGCATAGCTCTGATATTTTAAACATTATGACACTGCATAAAGGTTTAGTCCCCATTATATTCTCATTCAGAGCAGAGCCTGGCTGGATCTCTTTGGTTAACCTTGAAGAGGACAAAAGTCTGGCCGATAGAAAACAGGATGATGTCATCCATCTTGTACAGGTTGGCTGGGTAGATTGAACCACTGAGCACCAGAGCTGGTTTGGAGAAAACTGTGTGACAACACACACAATGAAAGCAGGAGAAGGGGAGGACAGAGGATGGATGGTTGGATGGCATCACCAACTCAATAACCATGAATTTGAGCAAGTTCTGGGAGATGGTGAAGGACAGGGTTGGATGGCTTGCTGCAGTCCATGGGATCACAAAGACTCAGACACAACTGAGCTACTGAACAACACCAAAGAGGGGAATAAATGAAATAAATTACAACAAACATGAAATGAGTGACCTCTTAATATCACTTCTAACAATTACTTGTTTCTTTCCTCTCCTCATATACTATGGCTGCACATCCTGCTGTGTATGGTATTGAAGCCATGCCACCTGATGCAGGTTTGAGAGAACTGCATGTTCAGCAACCTCAAGATCCCTAAATGTGCATAATAAATATCAGTAAAGGTTAATTATAGCTACCCATAAAGCTTCATTACAATCTATCTGAGAATAAAACCAATCTTAACATTTTAATTATTATATAAATTATAATTATCTAGTCAGAGTTAGACTGGGTTGAACTAGTCTTCTGAAATAAGATTTTTGAAACAGTGGTATCTTTCATAAATAAAAAGGTGCAGCTCTAAAAAATGATCATACAGTTTCAATATAAATGATTTGGCTGAATCTCTAGCCACTGTTTCAAATATCATGGAAGATAGGTAAAAAGAAAAATGACATTTTTCTTTCTCTTACAGACCTTGGTGGACAAAATTAAATTGACCTTAATTCTTGTTACTTAACAGCTTAACATCTGCAGTCCATACATGCCCTTTAATATATTTATTTATTTTTAACACCAAAGGAACTCTCATAAATATTCAATAATTAAGATATCTGTAAAGTGCATCAATCTACATCTTCCTTCAAGGAGGGAATTTGTAAATATTTCTGATTTTTGATAAATGTTCAATCAAAAGAGGGTGATCGTTAAGATTTAACTGTAAGCTACTGATAAAAATAAAATATTTCAATTAAGAAATGTCTCAGAAAGATTTCTTAAGGAAAGCAGCAAACACTGGATTGTTGATACTTATTGACAGTTATAGCGTTCTTTGAAGTATATTAGGAAGAAGTAGGCTCAAGGTAGCAAGAAAGAATTGACAATATTTTTAGAAGTAGAACATAGAAAATTTTCACATCCAACTCTAGTGCTTGTTTCTATGCCTAAGATTAAATTTCTGAATAAGAACTTCTAAATGATCTATTGGGTTACATGCCCCTTGCATGTTCAGGGAAGGCTGAATAGAGTTAGACATTTTTGCCAACACATGTCTTTTGCCAGTTCCAGCATTTTTCCTATGTTAAAATGTCAATTCTGTTCTAGAATTAGACTCATATTAATATTTTTCTAATGATAATTTAATTATTTTTGATATAATTGGCTTAAGTATAGACATGCTAAAGTTTGGTAGATTGTAAACATGGCTACAATCCTAGTATGCACACTTTTTAAAAATATAATTTGACTTTGCAGCATTTTCCCTTAAGTGTCTATTTCTGAAAATCTTGAATCTGTGCTTTGCCAAATGGTACAAAAGTACTCATGATGCAAGCAGACACATAAAACATACCTATGTGTTATAGCTTGTCATTTTTTGTTATTTTAGTTTTTCTTTTTGAAACAACTCTGTGACCACATTTATGTGAAATCCCATAATATCATTCTGGAGATAAGTGACTCAACAGCCTTTCTGAGAACCAAGTGCTCATCACGTACACGACCATAAACTATCAGCTGACTACAGATGCAAGCTCAGCTTACAACAAAATGAGTTAAACACAAATCATGCAATTTTAGTTCGGCACAAATTGCCATCACACATACTCATGAGCAAGTAGATTTGGGGATTTTTTAAAAATTACAGCAAAGGCTAATTGATACATTATACAATCTGCATACTAAGATTAAATAAGGGGAGACCTGCTGTCACGCTAAAATTTTTTTCTCACTCCTTTTTGCCTTTGAATACCATTATATAGAGAAACAATACTTGAAGTAACTATAATGACATGAGAAAGAAATTTATATTTTCAGCATGAAGAGTAAAATAATAAAGAATTGTAGGTCCTTGATGATATCATACTATTGGATCAATGAATTAACTGACTCTGGAATGACTTTGCCTCATGATTTCTTTTTTTTTTTTTTTGTCTGTTAAAATAAATATATGTTCTTACCATGTGGCTCAGTCATAAAGTATCTGCCTGCCAATGCAGGAAATGTGAGTTCTATCCTTGGGTCAGGAAGATCTCATGGAACTCAGTTCAGTTCAGGTCAGTTTAGTCCCTCAGTCCTGTCTGACTCTGCGACCTCATGGACTGCAGCACACCAGGCCTCCCTGTCCATCACCAACTCCTAGAGTTTACTCAAACTCATATCCATTGAGTTGGTGATGTGACCCAACCATCTCATCCTCTGTCATCCCCTTCTCCTCCTGCCTTCAATTTTTCCCAGCATCAGGGTCTTTTCAAATGAGTTAGTTCTTCAAATCAGGTGTCCAAAGTATTGGTGTTTCAGCTTCAACATCAGTCCTTCCAATGAATATTCAGGGCTGATTTCATTTAGGGTGGACTGGTTGGATCTCCTTTCAGTCCAAGGGACTCTCAAGAGTCTTCTCCAACACCACAGTTCAAAAGCATCAATTCTTCAGCGCTCAGCTTTTTTTTTTTTTTTTTTTTAATTTTATTTTATTTTTAAACTTTACATAATTGTATTAGTTTTGCCAAATATCAAACTTTTTTCTTAATAGTCCAACTCTTACACCCATACATGACTACTGGAAGAACCATAGCCTTGACTAGAGGGACTTTTGTTGACAAAGTAATGTCTCTGCTTTTTATATGCTATCTAGGTTGGTCATAACTTTCCTTCCAAGTAGTAAGCATCTTTTAATTTCATGGCTGCAGTCACCATCTGCAGTGATTTTGGAGCCCCCAGAAATAAAGTCTGTCACTGTTTCCACTATTTCTCCACCTATTTGCCATGAAGTGATAGGACCAGATGCCATGATCTTCATTTTCTGAATGGTGAGTTTTAAGCCAACTTTTTCACTCTCCACTTTCACTTTCATCAAGAGGCTCTTTAGTTCTTCACTTTTTGCCATAATGGTGGTGTCATCTGCATATCTCTTGGAATAGGAAATGACAATCTGCTCCAATATTCTTGCTTCCCTGGTGACTCATATGGTAAAGAATCTGCCTGCAGTGCTGGAGACCTGGGTTCGATCCCTGGGTTGGGAAGATCCCCTGAAGAAGGGCATGGCAACACATTCCAGTATTCTTGCCTGGAGAATCTCCATGGATAGAGGAGCCTGGCTTGCTACAGTCCATGGGGTCACAAAGAGTCAGACATGACTGAGCCACTAAGCAGATTACATTCTTTCCTGGAGACTCCCATGGACAGAGGAGCTTGGTGAGATACAATCCATGGGTCACAGAGTCAAAGAAGACTGAGTGACTGAGCACACATGCAACTATATACTCTATTGTTCAGTTTACTGTTGTTTCATCTTGTCCTTTTGCAGCAAAAAGTGTGCTAAGTGAAACAGTGACTCTGAGGAAAAACAACCTGGGGAGTGCTAGAGCCTGAGAATCCATGCTTGACTTCCGTCAAAATACCTCTACTTATGAAAATAAATTATCAGAACTTTCATGGTTGCTTCAGCTTGAGTAAAAAAAAATTGGAGATGCCAGGGTTTCAGAAACATAGCTAAGTGTTCACTACAAGATGTTTGCCAAAATATGGGATTGTATGGAGCAAAGAGCTAAAAATTCTATGCCAGGAACCTTTGAAAAACATAGTGAAAGAGTTCCAGATGAAGGTGGCGGTGTAGAAAGATTCTAAGCTCACCTCCTGTCACAGACACATCATATTATGCTGCAAGTAGAACAACTATCGCTGAGAATGACCTGTAGTCATTTTGGATTTTCTACAACTAAGAATAAAAGGAAAGGACTCTCTGAGGAGAGCAGGAGAGGAAGTTATGCAGCCCATTCAGAACTCAATCCCCCAGAGCAGTGACTCACAAGGAAGGGGGGTATCTCTAGCACAGAAGGCCGCCCTAAAGAGTCAGAGGTCTGAGCACCGTGTTGGACACCCCAGCCTGGGGGACTTGAATTGAGAAAACAAGTCCCCTTAAAACCTGGCTTTGAGAACCAGTGGGGCATATGATGAGAAAGCTAGAGAACTGTGGGGAAACTAGACTTTGCTTTTTAAGGACTCACATACAAATTCACTTGATCCAGGTCCCAGCACAGAAGCAGCAGCAGCTTGAAAAGCACATGGGTCATACTAGAGGAGTTTGACTGACTAATTTGGGACATATTCTGGAAGAGCAGGGATCTGGTGGAACTTTCTCCAGAGACAGAAGGGCTGGTGGATGAAAATTTTCTTTTCTGTCCCATTTAGCTGGCTCAGCACCAGTGAGAACCATTTCTGTCATTCTCCATAACCCTAACTAATACCATGTGCCTAGCTCTGGCATTTCCCTGAAGACCAAACACACCCAACCTGTGAGTTCAGGGGTCAGCCTCTCCAAAGCAACTCCTGCCCTGCCCTACTTGGAGAGCTACCCTCTTCAGCACTGGCACCCTTAAAAACCAGCTCACCTCCCTCTCCACCCCATGGTCAGCCCAGCCCAGCACCATGACTCCTGTCCCAACCCAGGACAACCCTTGCCAGCTCCAGTATCCCTTTATATCAGCTCCATCTCCAGGAGGACTCCACTGTACACCAGTGTGTCTACAAGAGTCTTAGCGGAGCTGCCCAACCAGCATCACTAAGGAAGCCCCCAGTAGTCATGGCCAGCCCTCTTGGTCAAGCAGGCTGGGGCCCAGCCCCCCTCTTTCAGCACACGTGCTGAAATTCCAGCCAGGCCTTGAAGATGGCCATACTGGGGGCCAACCTTGTCAACCAGCACATGCACAGCAGATATGACCAGGCCTCAAAGACAGATGGGCTGAGGATCAGTCCTACCCAGCAGTGCATCCATTGCAGTGACAACTGGACTTCATAGGCAGCTGGCCTGGGAGCCAACCCCACCCATCAACATGTGGGCAGTGATCATGGCCCAACAACAACAGGAGGGCACTCTCAGTCCCACAGGGGACAGCTCTTCAGCACCTGGCTGTAGTAAACAGTGGACATTGTGTCAATGGACCCTGAAAGACACATCCTACACAAGACCAGTCTTTCAAGAGTGGGAGACATAACTTATATACTTAAAAACATTGAAAGGAACACAAGATGTAGAGAGTTAGGAAGAATTGTATATTGTATGTGAACTATACTTCTAGAACAATATAACAGAGGAAAGAAATAAAGTGAAAATTCACAGAGTCTCTGATCGGAGGAGAAAAAGCAGTGGGAGGCTGGAATTTTCCCTAGAAGGAGGGAAGAACCAAAGATTGTCTCAGATTTATTAAAACTTCAAAGATTTTTTTTTTTTGGTAGAAGTCAGTCCTTGCTTCATTTAAGATCATCATACCTTTACTCCATTAATTTAGAAGACAATAAGTTGCTTCTTTCTGATAGAATAGTTCAGTTCAGTTCAGTTACTCAGTTGTGTCTGACTCTTTGCGACCCCACGAACCACAGCACGCCAGGACTCCCTGTCCATCACCAACTCCTGGAGTCCACCCAAACCCATGTCCATTGAGTCGGTGATGCTATCCAACAATCTTATCCTCTGTCATCCCCTTCTCCTCCTGCCTTCAATCCCTCCCAGCATCAGGGTCTTTTCAAATGAGTCAGCTCTTCACAAGAGGTGGCCAAAGTATTGGAGTTTCAGCTTCCACATCAGTCCTACCAATGAACACCCAGGACTGATCTCCTTTAGGATGGACTGGTTGGATCTCCTTGCAGTCCAAGGGACTCTCAAGAGTCTTCTCCAACACCACAGTTCAAAAGCATCAATTCTTTGGCACTCAGCTCTCTTTATAGTCCAGTTCTCACATCCATACATGACTACTGGAAAAACCATAGCCTTGACTACACGGGCCCTGGTTGGCAAAGTAATGTCTCTGCTTTTTAATATGCTGTATAGGTTGGTCATAACTTTCCTTCCAAGGAGTAAGCATCTTTTCATTTCATGGCTGCAATCACCATCTGCAGTGATTTTGGAGCCCCCAAAAATAAAGTCAGCCACTGTTTCCCCATCTATTTGCCACGAAGTTATGGGACTGGATGCCATGATCTTAGTTTTCTGAATGTTGAGCTTTAAGCCAACTTTTTCACTCTCCTCTTTCACTTTCATCAAGAGGCTTTTTACTTCTTCTTCACTTTCTGTCGTAAGAGTGGTGTCATCTGAATATCTGAGGTCATTGATATTTCTCCCGGCAATCTTGATTCCAGCTTGTGCTTCCTCCAGCCCAGCGTTTCTCATGATGTACTCTGCATATAAGTTAAATAAGCAGGGTGACAATATACAGCCTTGATGTACTCCTTTTCCTATTTGGAGCCAGTCTGCTGTTCCATGTCCAGTTCTAACTGTTGTTTCCTGACCTGCATACAGGTTTCTCAAGAGGCATTTCAGGTGGTGTGGAATTCCCATCTCTTTCAGAATGTTCCACAGTTTATTGGGATCCACACAGTGAAAGGCTTTGGCATAATCAATAAAGCAGAAATAGATGTTTTTCTGGAACTCTCTTGCTTTTTCAATGATCCAGCAGATGTTGGCAATTTGATCTCCGGTTCCTCTGCCTTTTCTAAAACAGCTTGAGCATAAAGTTATTAAATCCTTACATTTTATTTTTTTCATATATAAGATCAAGCACTCAATCTATGAATATCAAGCTTCAAGGCAGACAGTGCTGTATGACTAGTAAACAAGAGAGACAATGAAATCAGCTTCCCAAACATTTGGGGTAATGAAAGTAGTGACAAAAACTTTAAAATCCCCAATGTTAAAATGTTCAATTAAGTACAGTAAGATAAAATTTAAGTATGGTAAACCCATTGCTGAGTAAATGTATTGTACTCTCTCAAACAACAACAAAAAAAATACCCTGTTTACCTATCATAAGCAAATCACTGGAAGTCAGCATAAGAGAAAATCATAAAAGTGCTCAAAAAAAAGATACATTATTGTGAAAATGCAACAAGGTATATAGCTGACCACCAAACAGAAATAAAAGAAGTAAAAACATGATGGGTATCAACAAACTAGAATTTCACAACTAGTAAAAAAAATACTTTAGAACAAAAGTCAGTTTTAAAAATAAATTTAAAAATTGCCCTTACATCCAAAAGTGTCAGAGCTTCCCTGGAGGCTCAGATGATGAAGAGTCTGCCTGAAATGTAAGAGCTCCAGGTTCGATCCCTCGATCAGGAATATCCCCTGGAGAAGAAAATGACAACCCACTCTAGTATTTTTGCCTGGAGAATTCTATGGACAGAGAAGCCTGATGGGGCTGCAAAAAATTGGACATGACTAAGCAACACTTCACTTCACACTTTCAAAAAGGAATCCTGAAAGTAGTTCTTCAGACAGATTTAAAACAATTCCAAGGAAAAGAAGAGAAATAATTGCAGAAAATAAATTATATCAGAAAAGATAAATATAAGGGTATATATGTAAATATATTTTGCATGGTTAAACTATACTAGTAGTTTTTTTTTTTTTTTATATAGTTTAAAACAAGTATAGATTGTATAGATTTACTTTTTTTTTTTTTTTTACTGAAACACACAACATGTGGGATATTAGTTCCCTGACTATGGATTGAACTTGCACCTGTGCACTGTACATGAGGCATCTTAACAACTGGACTTCCAGGAAGTCCCTAGATTTACTATTCTTGACAACCCTGATACAAAAGCTTGATATGGGATGAAGTTAACATACTCTACGATTCAGAAAGGAAACAATTCCACGATCCAAGACTTTAATAATCCCTATAGACAAATTAACTGAAAAGTCTATCTTTTATACTTTCCTCAGGATAATATTTCTTATTATCTCTTGAGACAAATACTGCCCTCAGTTCCTAGACAGTTGTTTAACATCTGGGACTCTTTCCTGTTTCAAAGGAGAGCAGTTCCTTTCATAAACAAAGTTGACTAGCCCGCTGCCTTTATCCTGAGTTGTCCCACCCAACGTACCAATGTACCTTAGAAGAATTAACATTTAAAGGGTTCTTTCTACATATTTTACTGTTTGATGGTTTAATAATAATTGCCTTTTGGACATTTTTTTTTTCATTTGCTGAATTTATTTAAACAAGTTAATTTAGAAATATCATAGAATTAAACAAAACTTCTGACATGGGCTTCCCTGGTGGTTCAGAGGGTGAAGCATCTGACTGCAATATGGGAGACCCATGTTCTGTCCCTGGGTCGGGAAGATAACCTGCAGAAGGAAATGACAACCCACTCTGGTACTCTTGCCTGGAAAATCCCATGGATGAAGAAGCCTGGTAAGCTACAGTCCATGGGGTCACAAAGAGTTGGACATGACTGAGTGTCTTCACTTTCACTTTCTGACTTGTAAACAGACTACCATGCTCCCAAAACATATATTAACATTTGGTAAAAGTTAATAATTGCCTATTAGGAAAGCTGTCTATGAATAAAGCCAATCTTCAGCAAAACTAAGCAACAAAAAGCCAGTCTTCAGCAAAGCTACACAGCAAAATCAAGATTTAAATGTGATTCCTCTGGATCCAAGACCAAGTCGTTCAGTCATGTCCAACTCTTTGTGACCCCATGGACTGTAGCCTACCAGGCTCCTCTGTCCATGGGATTTTCCAGGCAACAGTCCTGGAGTGGATTGCCATTTCTTTCTCCAGGGGATCTTCCCAACCCAGGGATCAAACCCTTGTCTCCTGCATTGTAGACAGACACTTTACTGTCTGAACCACCAGGGAAATCCCAATGCTGTTTATTACTACAATCTTATCATTACTAACTGGTTTTATTTTTCCTAGGCTTACTGATATTTATCATTTTTGTCTCAGATTTTCTAAAATATTAGTTTTTCTGATAATCTGGCTTTAAATGCTTTCAAATGAATGAATTACTAAATCACTCCTGTCAGACTCTTCAAAATCTGGAAGCATGTTCACTGATATTTTATGCATTTTTAGTAATGGATGCATTTAGAATTATACACTGGTTTGTTGAGTTTAATGATAGCATATTTATTATCTCCTCTAATATCATGATTTCAGGTTGAGAAAGGAAAAAAAATTGCTCTGCCACTTAAATATAAGTACTAAATATCTTAAACACTTTTTGAAAATAAGGCTTGAATCTATGCAATGTAATGAAATACTAATACTACCTATAATAATTACATGGCATCATTAAAATAAAAATAAAATAAATAAATATCAAGACAAGAGTGAAATTCAGATATTATTGAGAAGAAAGAATTTCAATCATAATGTTCTATTATACAATCCAAATAAGCATAATTTTATTGTGAGTATTAACACTTTAAATCTAATAATGAGACTTTATGATTGGCTAAATGATGACTTCACTTCACCCAAGAAATTCATATCTTAATCCACACAAGCTGTGACCGTTACCTAATATGGCGAAATATAATTTCAGATGTTACTGAATTAAGGATTATAAGATGAGGACTTTACCTTGAATTATATGGGTGGTTCTGAATAATAGGAATCCTTACAAGAAGGAAGCAATAGGTCAGAGAAACAAGGAGATGTGAAAAGAAAAGCAGAGAGAGATAGGAAGTTATTATATTGGTGACTTTGAAGATGATGGAGGAAATGGCAAGTCAATGACTTGCAGTGCAGCTCTACAAGCCAGAACCACCTCCCAGAATATTGGAAATAAAAACAAAAATAAACAAATGAGACCTAATTAAACTTAAAGGCTTCTGCACAACAAAGGAAACTATAAGAAAGGTGAAAAGACAGCCTTCAGAATGGGAGAAAATAATAGCAAATGAAGCAACTGACAAACAACTAATCTCAAAAATATACAAGTAACTCCTACAGCTTAATTCTAGAAAAATAATTGACCCAATAAAAATGGGCCAAAGAACTAAATAGACATTTCTCCAAAGAAGACATACAGATGGCTAACAAACACATGAAAAGATGCTCAACATCACTCATTATCAGAGAAATGCAAATCAAAACCACTATGAGGTACCATTTCATGCCAGTCAGAATGACTGCTATCCAAAAGTCTACAAGCAATAAATGCTGGAGAGAGTGTGGAGAAAAGGTAACCCTCTTACACTGTTGATGGGAATGCAAACTAGTACAGCCACTATGGAGAACAGTGTGGAGATTCCTTAAAAAAATGGAAATAGAACTGCCTTATGACCCAGCAATCCCACTGCTGGGCATACACACTGAGGAAACCAGAAGGGAAAGAGACACGTGTACCCCAATGTTCATCGCAGCACTGTTTATAATAGCCAGGACATGGAAGCAACCTAGATGTCCATCAGCAGATGAATGGATAAGAAAGCTGTGGTACATATACACAATGGAGTATTACTCAGCCATTAAAAAGAATACATTTGAATCAGTTCTAATGAGGTGGATGAAACTGGAGCCTATTATACAGAGTGAAGTATGCCAGAAAGAAAAACACCAATACAGTATACTAACACATATATATGGAATTGAGAAAGATGGTAATAATAACCCTGTATACGGGACAGCAAAAGAGACACTGATGTATAGAACAGTCTTTTGGATTCTGGGAGAGGGAGAGTGTGGTATGATTTGGGAGAATGGCACTGAAGCATGTATAATATCATATATGAAACGAGTCACCAGTCCAGGTTCAATGCACAATACTGGATGCTTGGGGCTGGTGCACTGGGACGACCCAGAGGGATGGTATGGGGAGGGAGGAGGGAGGAGGGAGGAGGGTTCAGGATGGGGAACATCTGTATACCTGTGGTGGATTCATGTTGATATATGGCAAAACCAATACAATATGGTGAAGTTAAAAAATTAAAAAAAAAAAAACACAGAAAGGCAAATATAAGGATTCTCCCCTCAGAGCTTCCACGTGAAAATAGCTTTGCAATTATTCTGGTGAAACTGCCTTAGGATTTCTGAACTCCAAAAGTTTAAGAGAATACATTTGTACTGTTTAAGTGACTATGTTTATGGTAATTACAGCAACAATAGGAAACATAAAGAACTTGATACTTTTCATATGTATGAGCTAAAATGTTTCATGTTAGCTATATGTATTTTATTGCTGTATTTGATTTTTAATTCTTGTGTGCTTAGTCGCTCAGGTGTGTCTGACTCTTTGCGACCCCATGTACTGTAGCCCGCCAGGCTCCTCTGTCCATGGAGGTTTTCCAGGCAAGAATACTGCATAGAGAAAAACACAAGAGTGAAAAGGGAAAGCTGTATGCATTTTATTGCTATATTTTATTTTTAAATCTTATGGAATTCAATTTGGTCTTCTCAGATGACTCAGCAAGTAAAGAATCCACCTGCAATGCAAGAGCCGCAGGAGATGCAGATTTGATCCGTGGGTTGGAAAGATCCCCTGGAGTAGGAAATGATAACCCACTCCAGTATTCTTGCCTGAGAAATCCCATGGACAGAGGACTCTGGAAGGCTACAGTTCATGGGGTCACAAAGAGTCAGACGTGACTGGGCACATGAGCACGTGGAGCTCAATTTTAATTTGTAATATTTATTCTACCTGTAATTTTATCTAACACACTTAATATCTCAATATGCTTCGATCTTTGGCATCTTTAAAATGGAAATTATGTATCAAGGATGTCCCATGGTGTATTTTCACCGGGTCTAGATTTCCTCAATGGGAGGACATTATGCAAAATTGTCAATTACAAGTCAGCAATACCTTCCCAATGGCAGAGAAATATCAGTACACAAATGTCTAAAAATTTTCATATTCTTAGATGAGAGAAACTGCATTTAGAGTTTTACATGCCTGCAGATGGCATCACCGACTCGATGCACACGAGTTTGAGGAGCCTCTGGGAGTTGGTGATGCAGTTGGTGATGGACAGGGAAGCCTGGCGTGCTGCAGTCCATGGGGTCACAAAGAGTCGGACATGACTGAATGACTGAACTGCACTGAACTGATGCCTATAAAAAGCATCATTGAAAGTCAATACAAAGCAGAGTGGTTGTTTTTGCTGGTAAAATTACCAGCAGGGAAATTTTAGACAGAAGAAAACGTTTCCATGAAATAGTTTCTGCTAGATCATACACTTGATGCATAAATCTAGGGCTAAGATTCTGCCACTATAAAAGATAACATAGATAAAGTAATAAAATTTACTACTAATATTGTAAGATCCTTAATGCAAGAAATGTGCTACCAATGGAATGTGTCCTGAAGCCAGAGGACAATGAAATATAAGGAGTCTCAGAATATTGTATAAGGTATTGGGAATTTACCTTTTAAAAATTATTGCCAGTTTTATTTTCTATTAATTTGTTCTAAGTCGTAGCAGAGGTCATACTCTTCTTGAACAGGATTTCTCTTTTGGAAAACAAGAATTAAAATGTATAACATGAAAATACTGGAAAGAGCCTTCAATACTATTCTTAATAATTATTAAATTCATACAATTTGGTTTTTTGCCCTGATACTTTCTCCAAAGTCATATTTGAACTTGGAATATTTGACTGTCTTACAATCATAGACAGTAAAAACCATCTGTTACATGGGTCATTCAGAAAAGGATAAATTCCCAATAATCATTGTGAACCCTTTGTCCAAAAAGAAAGAGCTAGTTTTCTCTTTGCACACTTGTGTTTTACTCTATTCATCATCACTGATATATTCAATAAGCATTAATTACTATATGCAAGGCACTAATAGAGGATCAAAATAATATCCAGAAGAGGAGAGAGAATAAGTAATAAGGTGGACAGATAACTTAGAGTATAACATGTTATATATTTTAATAGCATTTTGAACTGTATACTTGGAAATTCAAATATTTATTCTGGTGATTCTACATTTGATACAAATACTGCTTTTACTTATACATATTCTTTAGTTCTTGAATAGCCTAATATTAATGACTTTAGATACTCATAAGAAATCAGTTACTAAATCAGCTAATTATTTCAGCAAACATTCATTAATTTTTTCCTAAGTATCAGATCATTTCCTTGCACTGGGGAATTTAAATATTAACATGAAAATGTCCAGATAAACAATATTATCTTTCAGATAGAACAGTCTAATTTGAATATAATGTAAACAAGTTTTTTAGACATAATCTTTTGATACTGAAAATTTTTATCAACAGTTTGATAAACCTTGATGTTGGTGTTGTCAGGCTGGGATGTGGTAAAACTCTTTCTGAAAAGGAGAGTTAATATTAATGGAGTTTTTTATTGTTTAAATGCTTTGCTAAGTCACTTCAGTCATGTCTGACTCTTTGCAATCCCATGCACTGTAGCCTATAAGGCTTCTCTGAGCCTGGACATGAAATTAATGGACTTTAGTGTTTGGCTTCAGAAAACTTTAATTTCACAAGAACAGCAATAAAGATCTTGTTATTATATTTTCCTACATCCACATTTTAGTCACGACCAAATGACTTGAAATTTAAGGTTACTATAGACACATTGTCTCCACATATTGAAGGAGAATTCCCTTCTATAACAAAGTAATTATGCTATTAATAAAATATAGAGCATTAACAATAATAACTATAGGGAACATTTTCTATGGATCCATTCACCTATTTGAACACTGCATTTTTAATCTCACTTAATTATTGGAATATAACTTGTACACATTTAGCATGTGAAGAGGAATTGCAGATTATTTAAATAATTCAGGTAAATTCAATTATTACTTCTTAACTGGCAAAATCAAGATTTGAATTGTTATATTTCCTCTAAGTCACACTAATTCTCAACAAATTTATGTAAATAACTATGAAGATTTACACATAATTCAGTTTTATTCTAATATTAGCTTTATATTTTCATTAAAATGTTGCTTTCTACATATCATTAAATCATGTTTCCTGATTAAATTGCTCCAATGTTTTCTCAGATGACTTAGTCCTACAGGCTGATTTGGTATCAGAGCCTTGCCTGGCCATTCTTGTCAACCTCATCTCATCACCCATCACCCATTCAACTATTCACTGAAATCTTTATTTTAAACATTTAAAAATAAAATTTTCACAGTTAATCACTATCCCCCAGTTAGGAAATACATTCATGTATTTGAGTCAAAAAATATTACAAAACAACAACAAAAATAATAAAAGTTTGCCACCTACCTTTTGCTATTGGCTGTATATAAAAATAATGACGTGTTTAGTGCTTACACTTTACTCAGGATGGACCTTACTTAGCAATGTTTTCTTCCTCTACCCCTCCAAATACTATGTTTTCCAATAGAGGTAAAAAGTAATTCATTACAGAGAATAGTTACTTGATAGACATTTTGGAAATTAAGGTATGAGAGAATATATAAGAGAAGGGGCTCATAAAGTAAAACCTCTCTGTCAGGAAGTATCTTGTCACAATTTGAAAACAAATTAGAAACCAGGTAAGCATATAAGAGGCAAAATATTTTATTTATTTTTTATATTAATAAGTTATTATTTGTGGGACCTACTTTGCAAAAAATAATATAAATTTTTATGCGTAATTTTGGATATTGATGTTGTCACATTCCCAGTGTATATATGGATCATATCACATCTAGAAATACAAATTTTCTATTTTCCCAAGTGTCTGTGTTATATATTTTCTTGCAGGAAAATACAAGTTGAAAAGACCCTTTAAAATTATTAATTACCTTCACAGAAAAAATGTTTTCCCTAATGGGTATTTAGTAATGAAATTAAAATGAATTTAAATTTTAAATTATTTTCTCCTTACTACATTTAGCAGAAATATTAAAATAGAAATTTAAAATAAATATTAAAATGTTTCTATTAAAACATTTAATAGAAACATTAAAATATTAAAATATTAATGGAAATATTAAAATATTAAATAATAAAATTTAATTAAAATAATTAAAATAATTAAAATAAATTAATTTAAAATATTAAAATTAAATGTTAATTAAAATATTAAATAGAAAACAAACTTAGAATTTTTTTTTTTTTTTTTTTTTTGCCAGGAGGTAAAGCTGAGTGCCGAAGAATTGATGATTTTGAACTGTGGTGTTGGAGAAGACTCTTGAGAGTCCCTTGGACTGCAAGGAGATCCAACCAGTCCATTCTAAAGGAGATCAGCCCTGGGATTTCTTTGGAAGGACTGATGCTAAAGCTGAAACTCCAGTACTTTGGCCACCTCATGCGAAGAGTTGACTCATTGGAAAAGACTCTGATGCTGGGAGGGATTGGGGGCAGGAGGAGAAGGGGACGACAGAGGATGAGATGGCTGGATGGCATCACCGACTAGATGGACGTGAGTCTGAGTGAACTCCGGGAGTTGGTGATGGACAGGGAGGCCTGGAGTGCTGCAATTCATAGGGTCGCAAAGAGTCGGACACAACTGAGAGACTGAACTAAACTGAACTGGAAAACACTGAACCAGAATGAAATCATCAAAATGACAGTTTACAATTATAAAGACTTCACAGGGATATTTTATGGGATTTAGAAGCAAGCCAAAAATATGTGGTTACAGCATAACTTAACAATATTTTCAGTTTTGTATATATAGTCAGAATTTTGGAATTCTTCTACAATTTGCCAGCAAGTAAAAGATGAAGTGCCATTTCTACTGATTAATTTATAAACAACTTTAAATTTTAGAAATGTCGGTTATTTTGAAGTAATTGACATCATTTGTCTAAATCATAAAATCATTGTTTATCATCTGTTTCAAGTTAATAACAAACAAGACCATTTCTAAATTATATAATCACATGTTCTCACTTAAGTATCTTCAAGTACGAGTGCCTGCGTGTTAAGTCACCTCAGTTGTGTCCAACTCTTTGCCACCATATGGACTGCAGCCTGCCAGGTTCCTCTATCCATGGGATTCTCCAAGCAAGAATAGTGGAGTGGGTTATCATGCCCCTCCCCAAGTGATCTTCCTGGCACAGGAATCGAACCTGTGTTGCTTAAGTCTCCTACATTTGTAAGTAGCCACGAGAGCCACCTGGGAAGCCCATCTTCAGATATATGTTTTCTTTTGCTTGAATATAAGAACAGCAACAGAGGCAACTTTTGTAATATACTTTAAGACAAGACTTCTTGCAGTGGAGGAAAACCAAATTTATGTCAAATTCCAGAAGATACCAGAACTGATTCCTACAAATATATGTAGTGAAAAACTTTATTGAAAAATACATATTGCATACTGTTATGATCCACAATGATCAACCAATAAAAAATTTAGTTAATAATCAGAGTTTCTTATCTTCATTTTGTTTTATTTTACACTAGGCAAAAATGATAAAAAAGCATTTATCTACAATTATAACAGAATAAATTTAATTTAATTTACATTAATGAGAAATTATCCTAGAAATCATAATTTAACAACCATTATGACTCTTCATTTGCCATAATAAAAATTATGCATAGCCACAACATAATTCAAACACATAAGAAATAAAAATTAAATCTCTTCTTTCCCAATCCTACTTTCCAGATCTTCACTGTAACATGTAACAGTCTCTTTGTATTATTTCAAAATTTTAATGTGAAAATAAGTACATATCTACATAATCTGAACAATGAGGAAACCTAAAGTACTTTTCTGTCCTTTTATCGCTTTACCCCCTTAATATGCCTGCTGTTGCTGCTAAGTCACTTCAGTTGTTTCCAATCCTGTGCAACTCCATAGACGGCAGGCCACCAGGCTCACCCGTCCCTGGGATTCTCCAGGCAAGAACACTGAAGTGGGTTGCCATTTCCTTCTCCAGTGCATGAAAGTGAAAGTGATGTCTCTCAGTCGTGTCCGACTCCTAGCGACCCCATGAACTGCAGCCTACCAGGCTCCTCCACCCATGGGATTTTCCAGGCAAGAGTACTGGAGTGATCTATCTATACATTTTAGAGATCAATACACCAAAACTTAAATTAAGCTAAGCAAAATCGCCTCCTTATTTGAATCCATTTGCCCAAGAAATGTTTTATCTTAGTGAATTTCTTGCGTGTATACATACAAATATTCCATCTATACTCCTCTGGACGGAGTGAAAGTCACTCAGTCATGTCTGACTCTATGTGACCCCATGGCCTATAACCCACCAGGCCCCTCTGTCGATGGAATTCTCCAGGTAAGAATACTGGAGTGGGTAGCCATTCCCTTCTCCAGGGAATCTTCCTGCCCTAGGGATCGAACCTGGGTCTCCTGCATTGTAAGAGGACTCTTTACTGTCTAAGCCACCAGGGAAGCCTTTTGTTCTAAAACACTCTTTAATATCAAAATGTGAAAAAATAGCTAATTGAAATATATTTGGGAAAGAATAAAATAGTATATGTTTAATTTATATATTGAATAATGCCTAATAAATCTATTTCACTTATGCTTTGGAGCCCTTCTGGTACACTTCCAGGTAGTCAAGTAATACTGGATAAGGTATTCTGAAATCAGAATCAGAGAATAACTTTCATTGTACATAGATTACTATTACAATTGGTAAATATTATTTCTAGTTCTAATAAAATGATATTATAACTGTTTTTGTGTATATTATTGCTTGGGCACATATATAGAAATTATAATTACTCCTTAAGTCTTCCATTTATATTCCAGATCACTGTGATGTGACATGTATAAATATTTCAGAATTTTATCTTTCAAAAATTATGCTATTCCTCATATTCCTGCAAGAGAAATCTACAATTCACTCCACTGGTCTGCTGTATCATGATTGGGGGAGGGGGGTAAATTATATCTGAATCTGAAATGAAACACCAATAGTTAATTTTAACATATGTTTCACAAAGTTCTTTATTAAACATTCATATCATTTAACTTTCATAAGGTAATCATTGAAAAGATAGATAACAGTGCTTGTGAATGAGCAACATTATGACTTTCAATTCATTCTTTGTTTCAACTGCAAATTATATTATTTTACTAATTTATTGATAAAGCTTAGTTATCCATTCTAAGTTACACAGATTTTAGATATACCAGATAATTAAGATAAAAGAAGATGGCTTTTGTAGTAGGCATATAGTAACCTATTTATTATAATTCTTACTATATTAATTACTATTTCCATATGATTTAAAACTTGTCATCTTGCTGCTTAGAGCAAGATAACAAGCAAAACTTGTTATCACTTGTCATCTTGCTGTTTAGAGTTGTGATAGCAAAATCCGCAGACTGACTTTTTGCTGGACAATGAAATATCCAATACATCAAAATAGAGAAAAATAATTACATTTTTTTTTATGTACAGCTGAAAAAAAGACCACAGTTTATATTTTCTATGGACATTGTCACTGAATTTGATCATATTCTACAGAGGCAAAAATCTGTAGCTATAGCCTATTATTTCAAGAAATCTGGGGTGCTGGGACCGTTTAACAAAACAAAATAGATCCTATGGTAAAAATTTAAAAGCAGCAAGGTTATGAATCTCTTGAGATATATCTTTACAAGCCTGTAAGTAGGTCATTTAAATTACATCCTGTTGTTTAAGAGTCATCTTTCTTCATTCACATTTTATCTCATTTTTACCATTCTGTCTTAATGCTTATCATCATATTGCCTTGTAATGATTTTTGACACCTACAGGAAGGAAAGGAGAGAAGGGTGTTGGAGTGCTGATAGAAACATAAGTGTTAAGTTGCTCAGTCATGTCCAACTCTTTGCGACCCCATGGACTGCAACCCACCAAGCTCCTCTGTCCATGAGATTTTCCAGGCAAGGATACTGGAGTGGGTTGCCATTTCCTTCTCCAGGGTATCTTCATTTTACTAAAGTTGACATGTCAATGACAGTTTTAGATTTTTTAAATAAATAATAAATAGATGACAGAATAAAGGTATGGGGAGAAGGACAGAAATGGTATAGACAATAAAAGCAGAAGATCTTAAGAAGAGGTGGCAAGAATACACTGAAGAACTATAGAAAAAAATCTTAAAGACCAAGATAACCACGATGGTGTGATCGTATTCACCTAGAGCCAGACATCCAGGAATGCAAAGTCAGTGGGCCTTAAGAAGCATCACTACAAACAAAGCTAGTGGAAGCAATGGGATTCCAGTTGAGCTATTTCAAATCCTAAAAGATAATGTTATTAAAGTGCTGCACTCAATATGCCAGCAAATTTGGAAAACTCTGCAATGGCCACAGGCCTGGAAAAGTCAGTTTTCATTCCAATCCCAAAGAAAGGCAATGCTAAAGAAACTTCAAACCACCACGCACTTGCACTCATCTCACATGCTAGCAAAGTAATGCTCAAAATTCTCTAAGCCAGGCTTCAATAGTACATGAACGATGAACTTCCAGATGTGCAAACTGGATTTCGGAAAGGCAGAGAAACCAGAGATCAAATTGTCAACATCTGGTGGATCATCAAAAAGCCAAAGAATACAAAAAAACCACACGTATATCTCTGCTTTATTGATTATGCCAAAGATTGTGTAGATCATAACAAACTGTAGAAACTTCAAGATATGGGAATACCAGACCACCTTACTTGCCTCCTGAAAAATCGGTGTGAAAGTCAAGAAGCAACAGTTAGAACTGAACATGGACGAACAGACTACTTACAAATCAGGAAAGGAGTATATCAAGGTTGTATATTGTCACCCAGCTTATTTAACTTATATGCAGAGTACATCATGTGAAATGCTGGGCTGGATGAAATACAAGTTGGAATCAAGATTGCTGGGAGAAATGTCAGTAACTTCATATATGCAGATGATGCCACCCTTATGGCAGGAAGTGAAGGAGAACTAAAAAGCCTCTTGATGAAAGTGAAAGTGGAGAGTGAAAAAGCTGCCTTAAAACTCAACATTCCAAAAACAAAGATCATGGCATCCCGTTCCATTACTTCATAGCAAATAGATGGGCAAACAGTGGAAACAGTGACAGACTTTATTTTCTTGGGCTCCAAAATCACTGACCACAGATGGTGACCACAGAAATGAAATTAAAAGGGATTTACTCCTTGGAAGAAAAGCTATGACCAATCTAGACAGCATATCAAAAAGCAGAATTATTACTTTGCTGACAAAGGCCCTTCTAATGAAACCTATGGTTTTTCCCATAGTCATGTTTGGATGTGAGAGTTGGACTATAAAGAAAGCTGAGCACCAAAAAATTGGTGCTTTTGAACTGTAGTGTTGGAGAAGATTCATGAGAGTCCCTTGGACTGAAAGCACATCAAACCAGTCAATCTTAAAGGAAATCAGTCCTGAATATTCTTTGGAAGTACTGATCCTGAAGTTGAAATTCCAATACTTTGGCCACCTGATGTGAACTGACTCCTTGGAAAACACCCTGATGCTGGGAAAGATTGAAGGCAGGAGGAGAAGGGGACCACAGAGGATGATATGGTTGGAATGCATCACCAACTTGATGGACTTGAGTTTGAGCAAGCTCCAGGAATTAATGATGCATAGGAAAGCCTGGTGTGCTGCAGTCCATGGGGTTGCAAAGAATCAGACACAACTGAGTGACTGAACTGATTTTTCTTTTTTGTAATAATCAAGTGAAAATACATAAGAACTTCAAAAGGAATTACCAATAGTAGATTGAAATTTCAACAAACCCTCAACTTTTAAAGCTGATTTAGTTTTTCCTCTGTTAAATAGATAACATTAAGAAATTTGCAGTACTGTTTCAAGTCATTGTCTTCTTATGATAAGCCTAAGAAAACAACGCTACCTTATCAGGAAAGAGTCTTTGAGCCTTAATATTTTGGTGTGTCCAGCGTTAATGGGTCAGATCATTCCTATTTGTGAATTTCTAACTCTCAAAATAAATTGTTTATCCTTTTTTGAACCAAAGCGTATCTCTGTAACTTTTACCCATAGTTTCCATATCTATGCTTTGGAAATATGCCAAACATGACAAAGCCATATTTATAAGATAGTCTCAAATATTTAGAGAAAACTGTCAAACCCTCTCTAAATCCAACATTTCTATTTTCACTTTGGTCGTCATCCTCTAACAAGACTCCACATTGTCTCCATGTTCCTCCAATCTCCATACTAGAATACAGTATGAAGTTGTGCTATAAATTTCTTTACCTAAGTATTCTGCAAGTAGTTGTTGAGTATAAATTGGTTTCTTGATAAGGTTTTGGTCATATTCAGTACAACATTATATGACATCTCACTTACAAAACATATGCTCCCCAGAGGAAATTCTATCATTAAAACATTTTAGTTTTCCTTACAGCAGTTGTATTTATATAATGTCATCATTTCTATCTGATTTTTAAAATGCATATTTTGAAACAAACCATAATGAAAATGAAACCTGCCCCTTTAAAAAAAAATATATATATATATATATATATATATATATATATATAAAAGTGTCATGGAGAAAAGTAAAATGTTATAGGAATTGTTTTTTTCAGAATGTTAGAAGAGGAGAGGTAAAATCGATCCAAAGAGGTAAAATTATATCTTCTAAAGCCTACTGGGTTCCATAATCAGGGCCATTTTTTTTTCAATTACACCACATCACTCTTTGAACTGTTTCTTGGATTTTTTTTAAAGAAAAAGAATCACCAGAAACATTTGGAGCAGGAACAAAGAGCATTAGACTTATAATGTGAAGTTCTATATTCAAATCCTGATACTGTAATTAATTTGCTCAGAAAAAAAAAAAAAAAAACACACACAAGCAAATAAATGGAATCACATGAGCTTCACTTTCCTCAAATACGAAGCCTTAGAAACTACTGCTGAGCTTCTTTCTTGACCTGGTCTTACTCTGCACAGGTGTCATGCCCCTAAAGGCCAGGTTGTAAGTAACAGTAATGACATACTATAATGTCAGAGGAGGTTATCAGGAGTATATGACTGCCAGCTGACCCATGAGCTGGACCCCATTATACGTTCCCAACTGGGAACTCAATTAGAGCTCAATTAAAAGTTCTTCAGCACTGCCCCCTCATCCTTGGAATGTACATTCTGATTCCCCTTCTACAGGAGGAGCCATGTTTGAAGATGCAGCCTTGAGAGAGTAACTTATCGTCAAGACCAACAGGATGGTATGTTACTGAACACCCTGAACCCCCTTTAAACTTTTTCTGACCTATGGGTGCAAACATCTGCTCACTTATGCCCATCTAAGACAAGCCTCCTTTATAAGTTCCCTTGTTTATTAAACCTGCTACCTGCCAATCTGGACTAGTTTGTCAGGGTGTTTTTCAGTCTCTTCTTTCCCTCCATGTATAGGGCCAGTTGGTGGACCAAAAATTGGCTAGCCAGCCAGGAGACTAAATAAATGAGCCTTGGGAAAGAGGTATCCACATGGGGAATTCTAAGTTAGCTACCTACATCTAGGTTGAGAGGGATGATCTATATGTTAGATGTTTGTGTATGGGTACATCTCCGAAATGTCAGCTAGCCTAACGTGTTTGTTTGAGAAACTGTGCATACTGCACTGTGATAAGAAGAGAAATGAATGGCTGCCACAGTGGGCTGGCCTCTACAAGAGTCCAGTAAAATAAGCCTGGAGCTAATGTGAAACTCCAGTACTCTGGCCACCTCATGCGAAGAGTTGACTCATTGGAAAAGAGTCTGATGCTGGGAGGGATTGGGGGCAGGAGAAGAGGGGGACAACAGAGGATGAGATGGCTGCATGGCATCACTGAACTCAATGGACATGAGTCTGAGTGAACTCCGGGAGTTGGTGATGGACAGGGAGGCCTGGCGTTCTGCGATTCATGTGGTGTAAACAGTCAGACATGACTGAGCGACTGAACTGAACTGAACTGAACTGAATGTGATTTGACCTCATTGCTGCCAGGATTCCACCTAAAAAACAGACTGGCAACCTGGTGCTATGTTGATCTGCCTATAAAGGTCCTAAAATTTGAACAACAGTTCAGACCTTCCTCACCTGCCCCTATGATGCCTGCTCTAGAAAGAACTCAGTGATACAGTTCTACTAAGGATGCATGCCTCCTATGCCTATGGTGTAAGATGTAGGTCAATATTTCTTCTAGGTGAGGTCTTCTAGAGGCATTCAGGGGCTTCACACTGAGCTGTCTATTCACTGTTCCTACAGAAATAAACAATAGGCAGCTGCTCTGCCCCTCTCAATACCATAGATGGTTATGGAAGGCAAATCATTATGGTTCTTTTGGCACTGAAAATTGGTGTTTTCTCCAATGAGAATAGGAGTAATTTATCTTTTCAGGGCTACAAAATATATTAGACATTGATATCCTACAAGATCAAACTCGGGAAAAACTGTCAGTTAATTCTGCCTATGAGTTAGAGTAATCAAATTATGCTGAAGAGAAACACTAAAGAGTGATTACTGATATAAATTGCCTGGGAGTGGAAGTATAAATAAAAAAGAGAAACTATCCAAGAAATGCACCTACTGGGTATTGTACACCATGCCCATAATGCTTTCCACAGCCCAGTATGGCCAGTAAAATAAAGTCAGATGGCTAATGGTAGATGACTGTGAATTAAAAACAACAACAACAACAACAACAAAGCACTGCCCCAACCACACAGCTGTATCCAAGATTATCACCATCTTAGGTAACCTTGGCCTGGGTCCTAGGAACTCACCATGCTGTACTGGACTTAGCAGATGCATTTTTCAATATACCCCTGGACTCTGAGTCATGTAATCAATTTGCTTTCATGTGGAAGGTGCAACAATGGACTTTTCAAATGTTTCTCCAAGGCTACCCACAGAGTCCCACAATATGTTATGGGATGGTAGCCTGATGTCCCTGTTCTCCTTCCCCACATCAGTAAAATGGGCCCACTACACTGATGGTATAATGCTCATATGTGAAGACTGCCTTTCTGCAGGACATTCTGCAAACCTTGCTGAAACAACTGCAAAGAAAAAGACGAGCAGTGAACCCACAGAAAAGTCAATGCTCAGGCACCACTATAAAGTTTTGGAGAGTTGTTTGGTTGGGTAAGATTTCTGTTGTTCCAGAGTTGTAATTCAGAATATGTAAGCCTATCCTACCCTTAACAATGTGAAAGAGATACAAGCCATTTATAGGGATTGGGGGGTTTTAAAGGACTACTTTTCTTCCCCACCTGGCACAGTGCCTCTTTCCCTTATACCACTTGGTAAATAAAGGGTATGTGTGAGGCTAGGGCTGCAAGCCATCTTTGAGAATGTATAAATACTGCTGCTGCTGCTGCTAAGTCACTTCAGTCGTGTTCAACTCCTCCGTCCCTGGGATTCTCCAGGCAAGAATACTGGAGTGGGTTGCCATTTCCTTCTCTAATGCATGAAAGTGAAAAGTGAAAGTGAAGTTGCTCAGTCATGTCCAACTCTTAGTGACCCCATGGACTGCAGCCTACCAGGCTCCTCCACCCATAGGATTTTCCAGGCAAGAGTGCTGAAGTCGGTTGCCATTTCCTTCTCCGGTGCATGGAAGTGAAAAGCGAAAGTGAAGTTGCTCAGTCGTATCCGACTCTTCACGACCCCATGGACTGCAGCCTACCAGGCTCCTCCGCCCATGGGATTTTCCAGGCAAGAGTACTGGAGTGGGGTGCCATCACCTTCTCCAGTATAAATACTAGTGAAGCAGATTAAAGTTCTGGTCATCTCCCAGGAAAACTGACCACTTAAGACAGATGTAACTGTGACCTCAGAAGGAATGGTTTGGGCATTGTGGCAGAGACAATGGAAGAAAGAGACTTTGGAAGGTGACAGAACCCTATATAGCCCCATAGAGCCACAACTCCTTGCAGTTTACACAGTGCTCCTTCAGGTAGAGAAGGATGAAGAAACGGCTTACTGAGGTAAAAACTTCTCTTCCTATCTAGGAGCAGGTTCTGAATAGTTTCTGTCAGTACTTCCTTCCATGGCTCCAGTTCTTACTATGATTAAGTGACTTGCCTATTTGCAGCAGAGTAATTATGCCAGCAAATTTGGAAAACTCAGCAGTGGCCACAGGACTGGAAAAGGTCAGTTCTCATTCCAATCCCAAAGAAAGGCAATGCCAAAGAATGCTCAAACTACCACACAATTGCACTCATCTCACACGCTAGTAAAGTAATGCTCAAAATTCTCCAAGCCAGGCTTCAGCAATATGTGAACTATGAACTTCCTGGTGTTCAAGCTGGTTTTAGAAAAGGCAGAGGAACCAGAGATCAAATTGCCAACATCCGCTGGATCATCGAAAAAGCAAGAGAGTTCCAGAAAAGCATCTGTTTCTGCTTTATTGACTATGCCAAAGCCTTTGCCTGTGTGGATCACAATAAACTGTGGAAAATTCTGAAAGAGATGGGAATACCAGACCACCTGATCTGCCTCTTGAGAAATTTGTATGCAGGTCAGGAAGCAACAGTTAGAACTGGACATGGAACAACAGACTGGTTCCAAATAGGAAAAGGTGTTCGTCAAGGCTGCATATTGTCACCCTGTTTATTTAACTTCTATGCAGAGTACATCATGAGAAACGCTGGACTGGAAGAAACACAAGCTGGAATCCAGATTGCCAGGAGAAATATCAATAACCTCAGATATGCAGGTGATGCCACCCTTATGGCAGAAAGTGAAGAGGAACTCAAAAGCTTCTTGATGAAAGTGAAAGTGGAGAGTGAAAAAGTTGGCTTAAAGCTCAACATTCAGAAAACAAAGATCATGGCATCCGGTCCCATCAGTTCATGGGAAATAGATGGGGAAACAGTGGAAACAGTGTCAGACTTTATTTTTATGGGCTCCAAAATCACTGCAGATGGTGACTGCAGCCATGAAATTAAAAGTCGCTTACTCCTTGGAAGGAAAGTTATGACCAACCTAGATTGCATATTCAAAAGCAAAGACATTACTTTGCCAACATAGGTTCGTCTAGTCAAGGCTATGGTTTTTCCTGTGGTCATGTATGGATGTGAGAGTTGGTCTGTGAAGAAGGCTGAGCACCGAAGAATTGATGCTTTTGAACTGTGATGTTGGAGAAGACTCTTGAGAGTCCCTTGGACTGCAAGGAGATCCAACCAGTCCATTCTGAAGGAGATCAGCCCTGGGATTTCTTTGGAAGGAATGATGCTAAAGCTGAAACTCCAGTACTTTGGCCACCTCATGTGAAGAGTTGACTCATTGGAAAAGACTCTGATGCTGGGAAGTATTGGGGGCAAGAGGAGAAGGGGACGACAGAGGATGAGGTGGCTGGATGGTATCACTGACTCGATGGACGTGAGTCTGAGTGAACTCCAGGAGTTGGTGATGGACAGGGAGGCCTGGAGTGCTGGGATTCATGGGGTCGCAAACAGTCGGACACAGCTGAGCAACTGATCTGATCTAATATCGTGTCCTCCAGAATTGTGAGTTCAGCTAGGTCTTGTAGAGTATGTATATTCTCCACACATCTCAGGCCCTATTCCAGTAATGGTTCCTGTGGTCCCCAAATAAGGAATAGGGAAACTGTAGCTGATGCCTGGTATACAGGTGGGCTTAGTCAGGGGCAAGGTGCCCAGATGGACTGCAGTTACCATTCAGCCCAACACTGACACTGTCTGGATGGAAACAGGAATGAACCATAGCAGCTGATGGGCTAAATTCAAGGTGGTTTGGCTGGTGATCACTCATAAACTCTGGCCATTAACTCTTTGCATGACAGTTGGGCTATTCTAAATGAATTAACCTTGAGTTTTAGACAATGTTAATTTGAGTGGTAGATAATTACCAGTGAGCCCTTGTGGGATCAAGATATGTGGAAAGACATTAGGGTTCACTTGTAAGAGCCTGGGGCAGCCCTCTCTGTTTTGCATATCCTGGCCCATGAGGTGCTAACACCCACTGACAATCAAAAAACTGATGCTCTAGCCCAATTACAAGCCCTAGCAACTAACCTTTTAATAGATACAGCAGATTGGGTACACAGAAAGACCAGCCACATGAACACCCATGAAGAATGACTTGTAGACAAGGTTATTGAATTGCCCTTGAAATACAGTGACTTGGTTAAAGCAGTAACAGCATGTCTTGTGTGTTCTAAAGAATACCCAAGACCAAAGGAGCATGAGGCTTCCCATCAGAGTTCCCAACTGATGAGAGACTGACAAATCAATTATATTGGCCCCATCTCTCTGAGTGAAGGGTTCCAAATATGCCTTGATTTGTGTGGACACTGTTATCAGGCCTAACCCAAATTTTCTGTTACTGTGTAAACCTGACTGCCACCATTAGAAGATTAGTGAAACTGAGTACCATGATACCCTCATTGAACAGACAGTGATCAGGGTTCATATATCAAAGTTCATGATACGTAAGACTAGGCAAAAAAACATGACGTTGGAAGTTCTAGTTCCACTATGACTGGTAAACAACAGGGCTGATAGAAAAAAAAAAAAAAAATGGAATGTTAAAGCAGCAGATTAAACTGCTGGGTAAAATCATCTGGCCAAGGGGAATAAAGTACTACTCTCAGCTTTAATGTGGTCTTCCCTGGTGGCTCAGATGGTAACGAATCTGCCTGTAGTGCAGGAGACCCAGGTTTGACCCTTGGTTTGGGGAGATACCCTGGAGAAGGGAATGGCTACCCACTCCAATACTCTTGCCTGGACAATTCCATGGACAGAGGATCCTGGTGGGCTACAGTCCATAGAGTTGCAAAGAGTTGGACATGACTGAACAACTCACATACACATACAAACCAAGCTTTAATACATTTGAATTGTAAGTCATGTGCTATATTGGAGACACATACCATCCAATATTGTAAAGGTATGCAAGTTATGGGAAAGCTACTGACCCAGATCTCATGTTCAATCAAAGTGCTATGCTGCTGAGAATACCAAGTCCCATTGAGTTTGTGAAAGGTGCTATTTACTGGAATTTGCAATGAGATATCCTACTGGGAATATTTAGTTATTTTGTACCCCTGGGTGAGGGGGAACTGAAATCCCTTTGTTCTACTGCAAGTTGGACCTGCTGAAATATATTATACACATGCAATTGAAAAAATGGAGAATATGGAGGTCCTAGTCTGGCCTATGTCACCCCTAGTCCACTCCTCCTGCTTGACAGTACTGCCACCCTCTACCAACATGAATAATGCCCACAAACAAGTTAAGTTACCCTCTCCTCAAGGCCAGATTAGCACATTCATTTCCCACTGGTGCAATCATTTGGTTGCCATCTTTGTTCTATCCATTGACCTGGAGGATATTATAGCCCTTACTAAATTCACCCAACAAGACTAAATGATAGCTAACAAAAGTCTGTCTTTACTGAACACTAATCTTTAATGACAAAAACTGTCCTCAAAAATAGAATGGCCTTGAATATTATTATTGACCTGCAAGGCGGAATCTGTGCCATTAGGTAAACAGAATGCTGTGTGTTCATAAGTGATAAATCTGCTAATGTATCATCACATGAGGACACAAGTGAACAACCTGAATGATCCAACCCACAGCCTAGGGGACTTCATAAATAATGGTTTGGATCATGGGATTCTTGGCAAAAAAGAAAAAAAAAGTCACTTATTTTGGGAATCACTATCATTATCTGTGTTTTCTTCACACATGTGCCTGTATTATTACTGTAGGTATCTGCCTCCAGTGCAGAATGAGAGCCACCAAAGAGCCACCACCATGCTATGAAACCTCTTGCTGATGGCTAGGGGTACATCGCAGAAGACAGGAGGGCAGGATGGGAATGGGAGGGGAAAGGAAGATTGTAAGAGCCAGTGAGGACTGGTAGAGTGTTGGAGGTGGTCATCCAGCTTATCCTTGAGTTGGAACGAAGCCATCACCCAGGCTCCTCTTCCTCTCTCCTGTCCTTATCATGTGTGCTGGTCTCACCATTTCTGTAGTGAGAGCCATTTTCAAGGATGACACCTTCAGAAAGCAATGTGTTGTTCTGACCATCTGGATAGTATAATGTAACTGAACCCAGTGAAGCCTCTATATAAAATTTAAGATTCTGGTGGAGGGGTATGTCAATCTACTCATCTTGGAGTCATCCAAGACAAACTTAAGAAGTAAGTCCCCTTGCTTATTAAATCTGCCATTGATAAACCTGGAGTGGCCTGTTTCTTTCTTTGGAATTCTTGCCCTTTGTATTCTGGGGACAGTTTGCAAACCAACACACAGTTGTAATATTTTTAAGTACTTAATTTTTATAACACTTTGATAATATATCAAAAGGCAAAATATGTATTTAAAAATTCAAATATCCCACCCATGATTGATAACTTCCAATTTTTTTTTTTTTTTATATTGAAGGACATGTTTCCAAAGACGCTGAAAGGCATGTTAGTATACCCAGGGAATGGTGGTTTTCTTTTTGGATTTCACTAAATTGGGATATGATATTAATATTCTATATGTCTTCATTTATTCTTACCAATTTGAATTGCATGCTTCTATGTTAAATGGCCTGTAAAAATGAGAAAGGTGATTGAAAAAATATACAGTGCTTGTTCGTGGGCATAGAAGACCACTTGGTTTGTGCTAATTTAATTAATCTTCACCTAAAGCATACACAGTGCCCTGGTACTTAATGTACTGGAAAAATATACATAGTATTTTGACACCATCCTGTACTACTGAGAGATAACACTGTACTCTGACATTGTATTAATGTCAGTAGACAGCTTCCAACAGAGATATAAGATCATAGTTTCCAGCTTTATTTTTTAATGGAATTTGATTCCCAGGGAAGAGTCTTTACAATTTGCATTTGTGATCATTCTTTCTAGTCTAGTAACCTATGATACAACTTATGGATGAACATGGATTTTAAGGAAATAATCATTAGAAACAAAATTTTGAATTTATCAGTTCAGTTCAGTTCAGTCACTCAGTCGTGTCCAACTCTTTATAAGTAGCAGCATTACTATCAGCCTCACATGTGGGATGCAATTATCTAATGTCTTCATTTATATTTTTATGAACTTGATGGAATTCTGATACGCTCCCTTAGCCAAGAAGACAGAAACAACTAATTGCTTTGCATTCACTATCTTGACTGAAGGGTGAGAAGCTAAAACCCAATTTATCCAGTAATTGCTACATTTGTGAAAACAGCACCAAAGCCTTGATGCATTTTACTGTGGCCTCCTGGGAAGGCTCATGTCTAATTTTTATCCTGATATGGCTAATAATATAGTCCTCTGACTCTTCTATTTGCTTTAGCAATTACAAGTTTTCTTATTCCATTGTGAATATTTCTCTGAACTAAAATTAGCTTAACTGAGCTTCCTGTGAAAACTTGCCCACCCATCAAATGTGTCAGGCCTAATACATTCAGTAGCCAAAGAAAATCAATGACCAGCACATTTTTCTGCTTCCTGCAATGATCAATAAGATTCACATAATGGGTGGAAAATTTTTAATTGTGACAACTCAGAATCTTCTTAGCATAAATCTCCTCTGCATTATAGCCTCTCAATTTCCCATTTCCTGAATTTGCAGGCATTGAGAAATATATATATGTAGAAGATATATTATTAAAAGTACTACAATTAGAAGTTCACACTTCAGTGATAATGAGTTTAGATTCCAAAGGCCTATTTTCTAGATATGAAGTATTCTATACTTGGCATTTGAAATGTACAAATTAAAGATATTTTCTTTGAATGTTAAAACTTTTTAGATGCAACTTAATTCAAATATGTATAATGAAGGAAGCAGATATTGCTTTAGTTTTTTCTAAATTAAAGTGTTTAGTCATATTTGTGGCTTTTAAACTGAAATTAGTTTTCAAGTTTTAAAACAGTTTTTAAGAATGTGTATCTCTGAGATGAAGAATCAAAGTTCTCAGTGTTATAATGCTCAACAGTGAGGTTTGGGGAAATATTATAAACAGAGTTAAAGCAATTTAATCAAAGGTGAACAAAATTCATTTAGAATTTAGGTTTTCTGTCATTATTATTTATAGATGCATTAATTAATTGTTAAATCAATTAATCTTACAAAGTACAATTGATTTCCTTCCGTGTGACATGTGTTGTGTTATTGTGTTTAGGTGATAGTTTTCAGGGGCAAAAGAAAACCCTTGCCTTGGAGAAGTTAACAGTAAACTTCTTTTATAAGCGAGAAATTTCAATTTAGTGAGGAAATCTTAACTGCACATTTGTGTGTATATGGGCATGTGTATATATACTTAGCAAGCATATCAAATAAGCAAAATAAAGATATGATTTTAAAACTATATTAGAAGCTATATTTCAAAAACATTACAGAATCGCAATACTAAGTAGTACTTCTGCATTTAAACCTTATTTCCTTAGTGAGTAAAAGCATAGGCCCATATTTTATGCAACTTTGTATCCAGCACTTGCACAGTATAGGACACCTTGTGTGTGTATTGTGTGTGGGAGTTGGTTCCTCAGCTTTTTCTTCTTTTTTTTCCTTAATCAATTTTCTTCTTGATTTTGCTAGATCATAACACAAGCATTAACTTGTAATATATTCCATTTCTCATAGTTGTCCATTCTACTTTCCTCATGATGAAAATAAGCATTCCCAAAGAGCTAAGCTTACTATTTATCTCATAAAAACTGAATTTATAAAAACATTCTATACTATTTCCCTGTGGTTTAGAAATAACTTCATGTTACTAATAGTTTTATATTAGAAATAGTTTCATATAGTTATTCTCTAAGCCAGCTTATAATTATGCAAATATTTAATGCAACCATACACTCGAGAACAATTATAGGTGGGATATTTAATTTTATAAGATCTATTAAATTCAAAATTTAACCTAAATGCATATAAGATAAGGCCAGTAACCTTTAGCATATATTTGGTAATAATGATATCTTTAGTGAAATAAATGTTCTATATCTATTATTTCATAGATTTTTCTATGTCTATGTATAGAAATAGCTATGGTATACATATATATTTATAAATTCACAACATTTTATATTTTTTAATATTTATAATTTCCTTTTAGCTAAGATCAAGTGTAGTATGCGGGCTTGTGTACCACGTGGCACAGTAGTAAAGAATCCGCCTGCCAATGCAGGAGACACAGGTTCAATCCATGGGTAGGAAGATCCCCTGGAGTAGGAAATGGCAACCCACTCCAGTATTCTTGCCTGAAAAATTCCTTGGACAGAGGAGCCTGGCAGGATAGAGTCCATGGGGTCACAAAGAATTGGACACAACTGAGTGACTGAGCAAACAAAGTTTCTAATACCTTACCAATGATATTAAATAACACTGCAATTTTTTAATAGCTGAGACAAAATAGATTGTCAATATATGAATTTCACTTAATAACTATTGCATAAATTCATGATTTATATTTTGTCTTTTTAGAAACTTATTGTTTCCGTTTAGAGAATATCTTACAAATCCATTTATTCTTATATAACTAGCTGTATAATTATTGTTGCAATAAAATTATTTCCTTTGCCAGACTATCTGATCTAAGAGAGAATATCTGTTTTGAACTATTTGGTTAGTAGTTTCCTCTTGGTCTCAATATATAAAACATGCACAAATTTTGTTACACATAAAGTGTTAACATTTTATCAGCTAAATATCATATTGATATTTCTTCTATTTTGTTTTATGCATGCACAGATGCTAAGTCACTTCAATTGTGTCTGACTCTTTTCCAACCCCATGGACTGTAGCCTGCCAGGCTCCTCTATCCATGGGATTCTCCAGGCAAGAATACTGGAATGGGTTGCTCTGCCCTCCTTCAAGGGATCTTCCTGACCATCTCCGGCATTAGCAGCCAGGTTGTTTAACACTAGTGCCACCTGTGAAGCCCATTTTGTTTTGTATTGTAATGTAATTTTTTTTTTTTTGCAAATGACTCAAATACCTCAGCCATGTGAATATGTTAAAGTCAAGTCACTTACTAAGAAGTTCACTAAATACTTCCAAATAAGCACAATTTTTATGCTGTCCTTTCACTTTGATATAGACGGAGCCAAGGATGTTGTTGAAGGGGTAGATGATTGATATAGTTTTTTTTTTTAGTCTTATATATAAGAAAGTAGGAACAGAAATTACTGCCTTTAATCAGAAAGAATCAGAGTTAATATATGCCCTAATACAGTCCCTCCTGCTTTATGTCATCTCAAGTTAGTTTCTGTCGCTGGTATTATACAGTCTTTACAGGGCAGCATTCATCAGAGCTGTCTAGTCAGCATCCAAAGGGATGAGAGCATTATCAGCAATCCCCTGGACAGTCCTACATTACTGGAATGTAAAACTTTATTTCAAGGTTGAATTCTGAGAGTTTAAAAAACATAGTTATTAGCAAGCATTAAAAAACACCCGCATACCTTCCCACATAGTACATATCTTGTCATTCAGATGTTTTGATATCTTATACTTTCCATGAATTATGAAGCTATAGACTTCCTTTTGGCCTTTTCATATAATACATCTAATTTGCTAGTTATTCAATTCCCTTCTCTTTTATAGCCTCAGTAACCTGTGGGAATAGAAAGAATTGCCAACCAATCCTAGTGTGAAATAGTGAAAGGTCAAAGCTGTAAAAATCTCTACTAAATTTCTAAGAATACTTTGGATACTTAATTCTGTTACTGCTGAATACCCAAATGTTAAAAATAATAAAAGTACTTAATTCTTGTCCTAACAATTCAAGTGACAAGTAGTCAATGAATGTCTTATTCTGCTAAATTTGTAAATTTTCATTAAGCTATACAAATCCTTTAGGAACACTCTTTCTTACTCACTTCTATCTCTTACTCACTTCTATTATACTCTTATTACCTCAAAACTTAATGGTGAGTATGTTTTAAAATTTATTTTTATCTACATTTTTTTTCATTTAAGAAGACAATAGTAACATTTCTTAAAAAATTTTAACCTTGGCCAAATCTCTCACTTTCTGTAAGTTTCAATAACTTCATCTGAAAAATGAGCAATTTTAAGTTACCTCTGCTATCCTTTACAACTCTGAAACTCTTAACATATTTTATTTCTAAAGTAAGTCTGAAATTGATTTGTTTTCTGCGATTGTGGTGAAGCTGAAACTCCAACACTTTGGTCTCATTGGAAAAGACCCTGATTCTGGGAAAGATTGAAGGCAGGAGAAGAAGTGGACGACAGAGGATGAGATGGTTGGATGGCATCATCAACTCAATGGACATGAGTTTGAGCAAGCTCTGGAAGTTGGTGATAGACAAGGAAGCCTGGCGTGCCATGGGATCACAAAGAGTTGGACACGACTGAGTGACTGAACTGACTGAAGCCTGAAATATCCATGAAATAAACTGGTGAGTTAAGGGATGGATATTTGTGTGCTGTCTTTTTGGGATGTCTGTCTCTTTACCCAAGTTATGCATTCCCTTTCAAGAACTCACTAATCCTAAAGCCAGCCCAGTCATTTAGGCAGTGAGACTAGCCTCCACTAACATTTGAGGATAATTTGTACTCCTGTGCCCTTGAACCATCCTATATTTCACACTTCTCCTTGAGACAAAATTTCTTGTGCTTTCAGAAGTGTCCTTTCTCCAGTTTGATGCATTAATCTAAGAAAATAGACTAATGAAAGTAGCCTAGACCATTTACACACTAATGACGTTTATTCATTATAATTTGAGTTCTTAAATAGAATAATTCCACCTTTATATTTCAGCCATCTGGAATGGCTATACTCATGTTTATTCAAAGTATAAAGAAGTATGATGTAAGAAAAGATATTTCTTTTATATGAGGGAATCTGGAAGAATTCTGTAAATTTTACTGCATATTGTGCTATCACTATTCTTGAATCTTCCAAAGAAAGTCTGAGTTTATGCCTTTAATAGATCAGTTGATACCTGATAATTATTTTGTGTGTTCTTTTTATTACTGAATGTGTCCTTGTTTAAAAAACAAGTTATAACAAAAAAATAAAAAATAAAAAAAAACAACAAGTTATATCATTCTCTACCTATTACTCCATTTATATACAATCCTTCTTATTATTTTAGGGAGCCATCACACAGATTAAGAACAAAAAGCTAATCTATCAGTAAAGTTCATATCAAAAGAGATTCTATGTGTCATCAAAATAGGTACATAATGTTTGTCATATTAATCAGCTTCCTTATATTTCATACCAATATATAACTAGTGCTGAATTACTTACCCTGATTAAAAAGAAAAAAAAAAAAAAGCAAGCTTCTAACTATAAACCGCTAAGATGCAAAAGGAAACAAAATCTTAACAAGGAAACAGATGCAACAATTGAAAAACAAGCAAACAAACAAAACTATTTTATTTTGTGGAAAAGAATGGTTGAAAGATTCTTATTTATGTCTTATACCCCAAAATGGAGGAAGATACATGTCCTTATCAACCTTGGATATTCTGTCAAGAAACTTATCTATTTATTTTAGCCCCACTTGCAGAGAAGGTCATCTCTAATCATGCCCTACACATGCTATTTTACCTTGACTCCATAGCCCCAAAAGCTACTGATTTTTTCTGCTGCCACAATTTATGCTAGAAAAAAAATCAAATATGCATATATGTATATGCATATCTATATCTATCCTGTATCCATATATTCTAAAAGGTATAAGTTTTGGGTGAGATAAATTAATTCAGACTGAAGAAAAAGTCACCATTCTTTCTCTATGCAGCTTTATTTTCAAACAATATTTTTCATGTCAAATGAGTTATTATGTGGGCTTACTGAAGCTTATCTTCCCACATGCATTTCAATACACATTAATAATTTCAGTAGTAATAGAGGATGTATATTTTTTCAGATTGATCAATTTACTGTTAATCCAATAATGAGTACTATTTCCTTCCTTGTAAAATGTTTTCCGTGAACGTCTAAAATCTCCTAATGGCTAATCTTCCCCAACAACCACATTTTTCCAATAAACAAACATCCCCATACATATTCTAGTTTTATCAAAGCAGAATTAAAAAAGAGAATCCGGTGGTCTCATTATTTTAAGTAATATTTGCATCTTCTTTTACAAATATTATGTAATATGATGTTTTTTAAGGAGAAACTGTTAAAACTATATCATACACATTTTCCCCAAGAAATTTAAGGTTAACATGAATTTGATCTATAGGACTATAAAAGGGAAAAGCACAGAATGACCATTTACAAGCTATAGAACATAAATTGATTTTGTTCAGATATTAATCAATGAGAAAATTAAAATAAATGAGATGTTATAAACTCAGGAAAATAACATAAAGCTTCTCTTTTACAAAGTGCCTCTAATACAACTAATAGGTTAGATTTGAAATAAGAGCTCAAATGACAAATCATATACAAGTTATTCTCTCATAGACTGTATGATTTCATATTCACTAATTTGTAGAATAATCATAAATCATGTTTTCATCAAAGATTTCAAAGGGCCTGTCTCATGTGGTATAATCTCATCTTCTCCTAATTATCATACTGGAATGAAGGGGATACAATTATAGTTTCAAAATTGGTGACAAACTTTTATGATGAATATCAGCCATAAGGCTGAAACACATTAAATAATACCAAATTCCTCACCAGTATAACACCAGACTAATGAAAAGAAAGAGGGTTGAAAAGCAGAACAATCAATAACTGGGTGGAGATCTTTGTACTGGTTATTGTTAATATTGAACAAAATAATAAAATATAATGAAAAGCTTTATCATCACTATGATATATTATATAGGTATAATAAATTTAAAATATTCTGGTTCTACAGAAGCTATATATGAAATAAATTTCAGTATAAAATATAAAAGAATATGATACATATACCAAAGGATTATTGCATACCACTAAGGAAGGTTACAATGTTTACTTAGCAAATATATAAATACATTTTATGAGAGGGTTGAATTAAGTTTTTGAACTAATGCAGAAACACCCAAATAAAATAATATATGTAGCTGAATTAAATAAGTAAAAAATGCTGCTTAGAGCTCTAATATACAGAATAATGCTGACTTACACAATGTTACAGAAGAAGATGTAAAAGTGTACTGAATAATTTTCTTTTAGGTCATAATCATTTCAGTTCAGTTCAGTCACTCAGTAGTGTCCCACTCTTTGCGACCCCATGGATGGCAGCCCAGAGAAGGCAATGGCACCCCACTCTGGTACTCTTGCCTGGAAAATCCCATGGATGGAGGAGCCTAGTAGGCTGCAGTCCATGGGGTCGCTAAGAGTCGGACACGACTGAGCGACTTCACTTTCACTTTTCACTTTCATGTATTGGAGAAGGAAATGGCAATGCACCAGTATGCTTGCCTGGAGAATCCCAGGGACAGTGGAGCCTGGTGAGCTGCTGTTTATGGGGTTGCACAGAGTTGGACACGACTGAAGTGACTTAACAGCAGCAGCAGCAGGACTGAAGCACACCAGGCCTCCCTGTCCATCACTAACTCCTGGAGTTTACCCAAACTCATGCCCATTGAGTTGGTGATGCCATCCAACTATCTCATCCCCTGTCGGCCACTTCTCCTCCCACCTTCAATCTCTCCCAGCATCAGGGTCTTTTCAAATGAGTCAGCTCTTCGCACTGGTTGGCCAAAGTATTGGAGCTTCAGCTTAAGCATCAGTCCTTCCAATGAATATTCAGGACTGATTTCCTATAGGATTGACTGGTTTGATCTTCTTGCAGTCCAAGGGACTTTCAAAGGTCTTCTAAAACACCACAGTTGAAAAGCATCAATTCTTTGGTGCTCCGCTCTTTTGATAGTCCAACTCTCACATCCAGCCATAACTACTGGAAAAACCTTAGCCTTGACTAGACGGACTTTTGTTGGCAAAGGGATGTCTCTGCTTTTGAATATGCTGTCTAGGTTGGTCATAATTTTCCTTCCAAGGAGCAAGTGTCTTAATTTCATGGCTGCAGTCACCATCTGCAGAGATTTTAGAGCCCCTCAAAATAAATTCTGTACCTGTTTCCACTGTTTCCCCATCTATTGCCATGAAGTGAGGGGACCGGATGCCATGATCTTAGTTTTCTGAATGTTGAGCTTTAAGCCAACTTTCTCACTCTCCTCTTTCATTTTCATCAACAGGCTCTTTAATTCTCCTTATCTTTCTGACATAAGGGTGGTGTCATCTGCATATCTGAGGTTATAGATATTTCTCCCAGCAATCTTGATTCCAACTTGTTGTTCATCAAACCCAGTGTTTCTCATGACGTACTCTGCATATAAGTTAAATAAGCAGAGTGACAATATACAACCTTGACATACTCCTTTTCCTATTTGGAACCAGTCTGTTGTTCCATGTCCAGTTCTAACTATTGATTCCTGATCTGAATGCAGATTTCTCAAGAGGCAGGTCAGTTGGCCTTGTATTCCCATCTCTTGAAGAATATCCTACAGTTTATTATGATCCACACAGTCAAAGGCTTTGGCATAGTCAATAAAGCAGAAATAGATGTTTTTCTGGAACTCTCTTGCTTTTTCCATGATCCAAGGGATGTTGGCAATTTGGTCTCTGGTTCCTCTGCCTTTTCTAAAACCAGCTTGAACATCAGGAAGTTCATGGTTCAGGTATTGTTGAAGCCTGGCTTGGAGAATTTTGAGCATTACTTTACCAGCATGTGAGATGAATGCAATGTGTGGTAGTTTAAACATTCTTTGGCATTGCCTTTTTTGGGGATTGGAATGAAAACTGACCTTTTCCAGTCCTGTGGCCACTGCTGAGTTTCCAAATTTGCTGATATATTGACTGTAGCACTTTCACAATATCATCTTTTAGGATTTGAAATAGCTCAACTGGAATTCCATCACCTCCACTAGCTTTGTTCATAGTGATGCTTCCTAAGGCCCACTTGACTTCACATTCCAGGATGTCTGTCTCTAGATGAGTGATCACACCATCGTGATTATCTGGGTCCTGAAGATCTCTTTTGCATAGTTCTTCTGTGTATTCTTGCCACGTCTTCTTAATATCTTCTGCTTCTCTTAGGTCCATACCATTTCTTTCCTTTATTGAGCCCATCTTTGCAGGAAATGTTCCCTTGGTATCTCTAATTTTCTTGACGAGATCGCTAGTCTTTCCCATTCTGTTGTTTTCCTCTCTTTCTTTGCACTGATCACTGAGGAAGGTTTTCTTATCTCTCCTTGATATTCTTTGGAACTCTGCATTCAAATGGCTATATCTTTCCTTTTCTCCTTTGCTTTTTGCTTCCCTTTTTTCACAGCTATTTGTAAGGCCTCCTCAGACAGGTTTGCTTTTTTGCATTTCTTTTTCTTGGGGTTGGTCTTTATCCCTGTCTCCTGTACAATGTCATGAACCTACATCCATAGTTCATCAGGCACTCTGTCTATCAGATCTAGTCCCTTAAAATCTATTTCTCACATCCACTCTGTAATCATAAGGGATTTGATTTAGGTCATACCTGAATGGTCTACTGGTTTTCCCCACTTTCTTCAATTTCAGTCTGAATTTGGCAATAAAGAGTTCATGATCTGAGCCACAGTCAGCTCCCAGTCTAGTTTTTGCAGACTGTAGAGCTTCTCCATCTTTGGCTGCAAATAATATAGTCAATTTGATTTTGGTGTTGACCATCTGGTGATGTCCATGTGTAGAGTCTTCTCTTGTGTTGTTGGAAGAGGGTGCTTGCTATGACCAATGCATTCTCTTGGCAAGACTGTATTAGCCTTTGCCCTGCTTCATTCTGTACTCCAAGGCCAAATTTGCCTGTTACTCCAGGTGTCTCTTGACCTTCCTACTTTTGCATTCCAGTACCCTATAATGAAAAGGACATCTTTTTTGGATGTTAGTTCTAAAAGGTCTTTTAGGTTTTCATAGAACCATTCAACCTCAACTTCTTCAGCATTACTGATTGGGGCATAGACTTGGGTTAACATTATATGAATGGTTTGCCTTGGAAACAGAAATCATTCTGTCATTTTTGAGATTGCATCCAAGTACTGCATTTTGGACTCTTTTGTTGACTATGATGGCTACTCCATTTCTTCTAAGGGATTTGTGCCCACTGTAGTAGATATAATGGTCATCTGAGTTAAATTCATCCATTCCAGTTCATTTTATTTCACTGATTCGTAAAATGTCGATCTTCACTCTTGCCATCTCCTGTTTGACCACTTCCAAAATGCCTTGATTTATGGACCTAACATTCGAGGTTCCTATGCAATATTGCTCTTTACAGCATTGGACCTTGCTTCCATCACCAGTGACATCCACAACTGGGTTTTTTATGCTTTGGCTTTGTCTCTTCATTCTTTCTGGAGTTATATCACCACTGATCTCCAATAGCATATTGGGCACCTACTGATCTGGGGATTTCATCTTTCAGTGTCCTCTCTTTTTGTGTTTCATAGTGTAAAAGGGGTTCCCAAAGCAAGAGTACTGAAGTGGTTTGCCATTCCCTTCTCCAGTGGACCACATTTTGTCAGAACTCTCCACCATGACCCATCCGTTTTGGGTGGCCCTACATGGCATGGCTCATAGTTTCATTGTGTGTGTTGATTTCTGCCATACAACAACATGAATCAGCTGTGTGTGTGTGTGTGCATGTGTGTGTGTTTGTATTTATATTTCCCTTCCCTCTTAACTGCCCCTTCCAATCTTCCCCACCTTTGTGCAACCAGCATACAGAGTCATCTAATTCAATTCCGAACATGAAGCATCAAACAAATAAGACCATAGTGATCAGAATGCTGTTAGATTTTCCCCAGATATAATATCACTGAAAGCCAGAATTTGGACCAGTTGACAAACATCTGCATGCAAGAAACTTTCTGTGAATTAAAAAATGCAACTTCAATGATCATACTTCCTTGGTGGCTCAGTTGGTAAAGAATCCACCTTCAGTGCAGGAGACCTGGGTTTGACCCTTGGGTTGGGAAGGTTCCCTGGAGAAGGGATAGACTATCCATGGGGTTTCAAAGAGTGTACACTACTGAGCAACTTTCACTTTCTCTTTTCACAGTTATTATTTTAAAACAAACTCTTGACACATCCTTTATATTTTCCTCTCTAATAGTTATCTAGAAAGAGTTAGAAAAAGATCAGGATTAGAGTTAGAAAAAGATCAGGATTAGAGTTAGAATCCATCACCGTACACATTTATGAAATTTGCCATTAGATGAGATGGCAAGAAGACACAGAAGAACAATACAAAAACAGTGTCTTAATGACCTGGATAATCACGATGGTGTGGGCACTCAACTAGAGCCAGACATCTTGTAGTGTGAATTCAAGTGGGCCTTAGAAAGCATCATTATGAACAAAACTAGTGGAGGTGGTAGAATATCAGCTGATGTATTTCAAGTCCTAAAAGATGATGCTGTTACAGTGCTACACTCAATATGCCAGCAGATTTGTAAAACCCAGAACTGGCCACAGGACTGGAAAAGGTCAGTTTACATTCCAATCCCTAAAAAAGGCAATGCCAGAGAATGTTTAAACTTGCATACAATTTCACTCATTTCACATGCTAGCAAAGTAATGCTCAAAATCCTTCAAGCTAGGCTTCAAAAGTATGTGAACCAAGAAGTTCCAAATGTACAAGTTGGATATAGAAAAGGCAGAGGAACCAGAGATCAAATTGCCAACAATCATTGGATCATATAAAAAGCAAAGGAATGAAGAAAGATCTACTTCTGTTTAACTGACTATGATAAAGCTTTTGACTGTGTGGATCACAAAATACTGTGGAAAATTCTTAAAGAGATAGGAATACCAGACCATCTTACATGTCTCCTGAGAAAACTACGTGCAGATCAAGGAGCAACAGTTGGAACTAGACATGAAACAACAGACTGGTTCAAAATTGGGAAAGGAATACATCAAGGCTGTATGTTGTCATCCTGCACATTTAACTTCTATACAGAGTTGTTGTTCAGTCACTCAGTCATGTCCAACTCTCTGTGACTTCATGGACTGAAGCATACCAGACTCCTCTGTCCTCCACCATCATGTCAGCGATGCCTTCCAAACATCTCATCCTCTGTTGTCTCCTTTTCCTCCTGCCTTCAATCTTTCCCAGCATCTATGCAGAGTACATCATGCAAAATGTCAGGCTGGATGAATCACAAGCTGGAATCAAAATTGCAGGGAGAAATATAAACAACCTCAGATATGCAGATGATACCACCCTAATGGCAGAAATTGAAGAGGAATTAAAGAGCCTCTTTAGTTCCTTTAGTGAAAGAGGAGGTTGAAAAAGCTGACTTAAAGCTCAACATTCAAAAAAACTAATTTATGGCATTCAGTTCCATCACTTCACAGTAAATAGAAGGGGATAAAGTGGAAGAGATTATAGATTTTATTTTCTTTGGCTCCAAAATCCTTGCAGACCATGCCTGCAGCCATGAAATTAAAAGATGTTTGCTTCTTGAAAGAAAAGCTATGACAAACACAGACAGCATATTACAGAAACATCATTTTGTTGATAAAAGTCCATACACTCAAATCCATGGTTTTTTCAGCAGTCATGTATGGATGTGACAGTTGGACCATAGAGAAGACTGAATGCTGAAGACCTGATGCTTTTGAACTGTGATTCTCAAGAAGACTCTTGAGAGACTCTTGGGCAGGAAGAAGATCAAACAGTCAATCCTGAGGATATCAACCCTGAATACTCATTCAAAGGACTGATGTTGAAGCTGCATTTCCAATACTTTGGCCACCTAGTGTGAAGAGATGACTCATTGAAAAAGATTATGATGCTGGGAAAGATTGAGGATGGGAGAAGAAGGGGGCTGGATGGACATGAATTTGAATAAGGTCAAATAGTTGGTGATGGACAGGGAAGCAAGGTGTGTTGCAGTCCATGGGGTCACAAAGAGTTGGACATGACTGAGCAACTGAACTGAACTGAACCGGGTTACCAGACATATAGATATAATGACATGCATACATGATCATACAAGGTAAATTATATACATAGAGAGAAAAACAGAGGGAAAGGAGATTCTATTTCTGCTAGCTATGTTTCTCTAGTGAAACCCTGACTACTGATACAGATCTATAGGCTTTTTTGTCTCTATGATATGATACATATGATTTGATATGTATTTCATATTTTCATATATGTATGTCTATTACCCTATTTTCATCTTTTAAACTATTTAAAAATAAATTAGATCAATAATTTGAAAATTAATTATGTACCAAATGAGAAAGTATTGAAATATTTGTGTTCATTTAACAAGATATATATTTTCCATTAAAATATTTTGCTAACTACATTGCTCACTGATAAAAGTGAGAAGTCTTCCATTCTCATTTTAAAATATTATCATTTAAGTTTGGATACAGCATGGCTTTTATTTTTAGAAACAAAAGAGTAATACTTTGTGAAATTCCACTAGAAACTTAAGCCAATTTTTAGCATCCAAACTTAATGATCTAGTGTTCAGTTTAAAATTTATCAAATTGTGTTTTATTTAGAAATATATTTTGTGGATAACAATTAGATAACAATAATTTATGTTTGAAGAGTAGAACAAATTAACCAAAAGTAAGTGAAGTAAATTACATGCATAAAAGTTACAGAGAATTTTCTGATATAACTAAATTGCAACAAGCAATAATTAGACTATGTGGGAGGAGTTAAGTGTAAATGTGTGGGCATTACAATATGATTTTGCCATTACAGAGTGCTCTCTGGTGACAAGGGTCACAGTTATAGTCTTCCCAACCAAAGAAAGCACAGCAACATAATTAAAACATTCTCTCCATGTTGCTGAAATTCAGCAAACACAGTGAGGGTCAAAAAATGTATTTTTAGTGTAATTTCAAATTTATGAATGTTTGTCTAAATAGTAAAATTTTAAAATATTTTCTTAATGTTTTACTATGAAATTTTATAGCCATCAATTATATTTAGATGATGTACAGAAGGAAAAACAGTTGAAGCAGAAAATAATACGTGACACATTTTGATTGAACAAGAATGCCATCTTCTTCTCTCTTTCATGCTAGCACATCTATTTCTTCATCCTGTGCTGTGCTGTTCTAAGTCACATTAGTCCTGCCTGCCTCTTTGCAACCCCAAAGACTGTAGCTCACCAGGCTTCTCAGCCCATGAAATTCTCTAGACAAGTATACTTGAGTGGGTTGCTGTGCTCTCCTCCAAGGGATCTTCCTGATCCAGGGATCGAACCTGTGTCTCTTGGCTCTCCTGAAATTGGCAGGCAGATTCTTTACCACTTTGCCACCTGGGCTCATACTTCCTCCTTGTGGGTTTACGAAACAAAGAAAAAACATCTTCTAATAGACTTGAGGTTACTCTGACTAACAATCAAACATGTGACAGAATCTGACAGTTGTACAGTTCAGTTCAGTTCAGTTCAATTGCTTAGCTGTGTCCGAATCTTTGCAACGTCATGGACTGCAGCACACCAGGCTTCCTTGTCCTTCACCAACTCCCAGAGCTTGCTTAAATTCATATCCATAGAGTTGGTGATGCCATCCAACCATCTCATCCTCTGTCATCCCCTTCTCCTCCTGCCTTCAATCTTTCCCAGCATCAGGGTCTTTTCAAATGAGTCAGTTCTTTGCATCAAGTGGCCAAAGTTTTAGAGCTTTAGCTTTAGCATGAGTACTTCCAGTGAATACTCAGAGTTTATTTCCTTTAGGATTAACTGATTTGATCTCCTTGCAGTCCAAGGGACTCTCAAGAGTCTTTTCCAACACCACATTTCAAAACATCAGTTCTTCAGCGCTCAGCTTTCTTTATGGTCCAGCTCTCTCATTAGCCTTCTATTTGAAACTTCCTCTTAGTGCTTCTTGAGCTTGGAATGTATATTTTGCAAAGTCATTTATTTTGATAAGGGATAAAGGAATACTTCTCTAAAATGTAAACTTCTACTGGAATTTTTTTTTAATTTTATTTATAATTTAATCTCTTAAGAATGAAATGTTTCAAGGAAAGCTAACATTGATTTACTAGTGGACAAAAGTGAAGTTATTGGACTTAGAAAGTTTAAAAGCATTCAAGATCTAATAATATGAAACAAAAAAGGAGAAATTATAAGTAACTTTTGCCTCCATGTTGGTAGACTTTGGAAAACTTAAAGAATTAGATGAATATATAAATTAGAAAAATATAAGCATAAATAAGGAAAAAGATGACAGTTTCTCTATGTATATTTGTCTCTCTCTCTCTCTTTCTCTCCCTCCTTGCCTTACTCCTTCTCTTTCACAAATTGTAAATATAGCTATATCTTCTGTCTTTTTCCCAGGTAACTAATTTGGAAGCATAATAATGGACCTGATGATCCATTAAAAAAGACTTTGGGGAGGTAACTCAGAGGAAAAGGGCAGTGATAACCATTCTCTTGTTAACTTCATTTATGGGTGCTGTGTATAATGTTTACTCTTTCCTCTGATACTATAATTCATAAATACCAGTCCTTCTTTCAGTCTACATCTTGGATTATCATTATGTGCCCAGAATGACCAGTGTAAAAGCGCATATTGGGGGGAAGGCATATTTAAAGGGGAGCCTCCAGGTTCCATATAATAATTACTGGCACATTGCATTTAATATTTGAACAATTATTTAAAAAATATTCCATGAATTAACTCATTTACTTCTTCTAACTAGAATTATATACATAAGGAATAGTTTTATCCACATTGAACAGATGAAAAGCTAAGGAACAAAGTTTTAAAAGAACATGCCCATGGTCATACAGACAGAAAATGAAAGTGCTGTTTGAACCAAAGTGGTCTAATATCCGGACTACCATACTATCCTATTACTGTGAAATCTATACACTTGAGGAAAACAAAGAAATCAGATATAGTCACCAGTGAGTGAGATTGTTGATGCCATTCTATCACATTAACAGAGAGGCAGCCTCTGATTTTCTTCCTTAGATGCATTGTTGAGGCACAAACCTGGGTTAACAAATAAACAAAAAAAGAAACAGAAAGTCCTGGAGGATATTGATAGTGCACTGAGTTTGTGGCTAGAGCTTATCTTAACTGACAAGCAGGTGTACTACACATATTATAACCTATAATCACTGGTTCCTTTGTTTAAAGCATATACCTCCTTTTATTTATGACAGTTATAAATCTTACTTTTGTGTTTGCTATACACATAAAACAAAAAAATCAACATTGGTACGAATGGGAAGGAATAGGTCAAATATTATGATCAGAATGAAAACCATTAGCAGGTTGGAAGGAGTAGGGACAGAAAGCTCTTTCAGAAAGCAAATATACCACAATAGGTCACAAACAATACCTGTGATCTCCCTCAGTCAACACTGGCAAGGTTTACGTAAAGGACTGTTCATTTTGCAACGTGAATACATTGCTGAATTATTGGCCTTATCAGGATCCACAGAGAAGAGAGAAGTAGAGTTTGCTAAGTAAGTACTGAATAGTCAGAAGAAAAAAAAATTAACTTTGATAGGTTTTTAAATCTAAGGAAATACTGAACAAGAATTAATAATAATAATAATTAAAAAAACAGTACAGGTGGAAACTGGAAAACTGAGGAAGGTGTTAGTCTAGGGACTGTGCTTTCTTTTGTCACTTTCTATTGGAGGGCTATGACACTGTAGGGGAAGAACAAATTAGCCAAGATGGATGGTCAGGTTCCCTGACCTCACCCCCTCTCACCCCACATTTTGTGAATAATGATTATATAATGGCTGAGAACACTTAGAGCACTGTGCATGTGCATCACTGAGGTACTTGCTTGGTCACAAGTTGCTGTGTGTGGTAGGGATGTATGAGCTTCACCATGAAAGCCCTGGCAACTGCTGCATTAGGGCTACATTGGAGCAACACCACGGTTATGTTATCTGAGGTTATGTTGTGGCCATGTCATTGCTACCTTACAGTTATGTTATGGCTGTTGCTACAGCTGCTGCATCAGCCAGCAGAGAGGCCATGTTATGGCTGCTGTGCCAGCCAGGAGAGAATAAGTGTGTCTGCAGTTCCTATGGCTTTCGAGTCTTTTTCTAGCCTCTCAGCTCATGCCTTGCCTACTCTGAGTTTAGGTACCAGTGCAAACAGTGTGAACAGAAAGACAATCGGCGCTGTGAACAGGATGAAGAGCAAAACAGACAACAAAGAAATTCCAGTACATTCACAATTTTAGCTATATAAATTTTATTTCATGAAAGCCACAAAAGAGGTATAAATCCATTCTATTCATAAAGAGATAAATATGAGCAACAGTTGAAAACAGATTCTCATAATATTTGCAGATACACAGTTCAGCACTGTCTTCATGTTCTCATATGTAAAGAAAACCTCAACTTACCACTGATACATCTGCTAATAATACAACCAATCATATCTAGTGAACTTTTGAAACTCAAATGAACAAGCATAGTTCAATTCGTATATTTTTGTGTATATACTCATGTGAAATAAAACTCTTGAAAGAATTAATCAGGTTTATTACACTATACATAATGTTTGATCATTTTTTTGAACTATAGGGAGAAGAAAAAACAAATTATTATAACATAAAAGAAAATGTTCATTCCATAGTGGACATATCAAGATCCTTTGTCACACATCCTTTTCACCTTCATTTAACTCCAATTTTTACTGGTTGCTATGGTGAACAGTTGCCTTAGGTATAACCTGCAAGCACTTAACCTGGGCTGAAATACGCATCTCTTGCTTTCTCCCCCGAGGCATCTCTGGAAACATGGAACTCCTACAGGAATCAGCTCAGTCATTTTGATTAAGGCACAAACCTGAAATTGCAAGGTTTAACAAAAACTGGGACAGTCCTTCATCGGTGGGAAGAAAGTGTCTGTGTCGATACTGCTACCCTTTGTTGTTTAGAAGGCAAAAGTCTGCAGTGCATTCTACAAGGTTCCCCAAGGATAGTTAAAAGGATTTACTTACAGTTGCTCACATCAGTAAGAAGTCCAGCAACACAGACTTATATTGCATTTTCAACCTCTCCTATTTCATGTTTCCAAGTCTCTCACTATTGTTCCTTAGGATCATTTCCTAAAATAAACTGCCTGCATGCAACCGTTTGTCTCAAGTCTGCTTCCAATGAGAAGTAAGACTAAGAAACATTTTCTTATTCCCCTTTAAGTTTTGCAGGGATTATAATATTTTTAAATGAGAGAATAATGGAGTTCCATTACTCATTTCAAATCACAATTTTTTTATGATAATATTAGATGTTTTTTGATAGTAGATGCTCAATGAATGGAAGAAGGAAATGACAACCCACTCTAGTATTCTTTCCTAGAGAATCCCATGGACAGAGGAGCCTGGTGGGCTGCTGTTTATAGGGTCACACAGAGTTGGACATGACTGACACGACTTAGCATGCATGCATGCATGCATGCATTGGAGAAGGAAATGGCAACCCATTCCAGTATTCTTGCCTGGAGAATCCCAGGGACAGAGGAGCATGGTGGGCTGCCATCTATGGGGTCGCACAGAGTCAGACACGACTGAAGTGACAGCAGCAGAAGCAGCAGCTCAATGAATATAGCAGTAAAGATTAGATATCTGTCTTTCATAAGAACATGACAAACTTTAGCATCTCTTGTGAGCATTGGACATAAAATGTCAGAGGCAGCAAAAGGGAATGTTACATAAATCTAATTATGTACTTTGTACTGGAATCTGTACTATTGGGGACTGGGGACAATCTCTTGCACTCTAAACTTCAGCTCTATCATTATACAACACCCACTGTATGAAGTTATGAACATTAAAGGAGAGAGTGTTCACAACTTGTGGTAAACAGAATAAAGGCCCTACAAAGATGTTTACAACCTAATCTCCAAAACCTGTGATATGCTACCTTATTTGGCAAAAGTACTTTGCATATATGATTACATTAAAAACACTATTTTGGATTATTAAAGTGGGGCAAATATAATTTAAAAGATTCCTCTAAAAGAGGGATATAAGTGTCAGAATTAAAAATATGTGACAGAGGAAACAGGGGCCAGAGTAATGCTTACATGACCACCCTGGAAGTTGGAAAAGGCAAGGAACAGATTTCCTTCCAGAGCCTCTAAAAGGCACAGAGCATTCCTAACACTTTGACTTTAGCCCCGTAAGACCCATTTTGGACTTATGAGGTCTAGAACTGTAAGATAATAAGCCTAAGGTGTTTCTAAGCCACAAAGTTTTTGGTCATTTGCTATAACAGTGATATAAACCTAATACTGCTTCTGATATAATGGTAAACATTCAGTTCAGTTCAGTTGCTCAGTCGTGTCCAACTCTTTGGGACCCATGAACCTCAGCATGCCAGGCCTCCCTGTCCATCACCAACTCCAAGAGTCCAGCCAAACCCATGTCCATTGAGTCGGTGATGCCATCCAACCATCTCATCCTCTGCCGTCCCCTTCTCCTCCTGCCATCAATCTTTCCCAGCATCAGGGTCTTTTCAAATGAGTCAGCTCTTTGCATCAGGTGGCCAAAGTGTTGGAGTTTCAGCTACCACATCAGTCCTTCCAATGAACACCCAGGACTGATCTCCTTTAGGATGGACTGCTTGGATCTCCTTGCAGTCCAGGAGACTCTCAAGAGTCTTTTCCAACACCACAGTTCAAAAGCATCAATTCTTTGGCACTCAGCTTTATAGCTCAACTTTCACATCCATGCATGACCACTGGAAAAGACATCAGTTCAGTTCAGTTCAGTTGCTCAGTCGTGTCCGACTCTTTGTGACCCCATGAATCACAGCACGCCAGGCCTTCCTGTCCATCATCATCTCCCAGAGTTCACTCAGATTCACGTCCATCGAGTCAGTGATGCCATTCAGCCATCTCATCCTCTGTAGTCCCCTTCTCCTCCTGCCCCCAATCTCTCCCAGCATCAGAGTCTTTTCCAATGAGTCAACTCTTCTCATGAGGTGGCCAAAGTACTGGAGTTTCAGCTTTAGCATCATTCCTTCCAAAGGAATCCCAGGGCTGATCTCCTTCAGAATGGACTGGTTGGATCTCCTTGCAGTCCAAGGGATTCTCAAGAGTCTTCTCCAACACCACAGTTCAAAAACATCAATTCTTCTGCGCTCAGCCTTCTTCACAGTCCAACTGTCACATCCGTACATAACCACAGGAAAAACGATAGCCTTGACTAGATGGACCTTTGTTGGCAATGTGATGTCTCTGCTTTTGAATATGCTATCTAGGTTGGACATAACTTTCCTTCCAAGGAATCAGTGTCTTTTAATTTCATGGCTGCAATCACCATCTGCAGCGATTTTGGAGTCCAGAAAAATAAAGTCAGCCACTGTTCCCACTGTTTCCCCATCTATTTCCCATGAAGTGATGGGACTGGATGCCATGATCTTAGTTTCTGAATGTTGAGCTTTAAGCCAACTTTTTCACTCTCCTCTTTCACTTTCATCAAGAGGCTTTTTAGTTCTTCTTCACTTTCTGCCATAATGGTGGTATCATCTGATATCTGAGGTTACTGATATTTCTCCTGGCAATCTTGATTCCAGCTTGTGCTCCCTCCAGCCCAGCGTTTCTCATTATGTACTCTGCATATAAGTTAAATAAGCAGGGTGACAATATACAGCCTTGATGTACTCCTTTTCCTATTTGGAACCAGTCTCTTGTTTCACATCCAGTTCTAATTTTTGCTTCCTGACTTGCATACAGGTTTCTCAAGAGGCAGGTCAGGTGCTCTGGTATTCCCATCTCTTTCAGAATTTTCCACAGTTTATTGTGATCCACACAGTCAAAGGCTTTAAACATTAGATACATATTAAAAAATTATCAGTATTTTATTTGATTGACTGATAGATTTGTTTTTTTCTTTTGGTCTCAGTAGCAATGAGTTAATGGAAGACATGAAAAGAGTAAAGTCTTGACAGTAAGAGATGAATTTAAATCTTGGTGTCTTTATTATCTGCATCTGTGTGTGTGCTAAGTTGTTTTAGTCTTATCAGACTCTTTGCAACCCTATGGAACATAGCTTGCCAGGCTCCTCTGTCCATGGGATTCTCTAGGCAAGAGTACTGGATCGGGTTGCTATTTCCTCCTCCCGAGGAATCTTCCAAAAACAGGAGTTAAACCTGGATCTCCTGCATTGACAGGTGGGTTCTCTACCACTAGGGCCACCTGGGCCACCCAATGGACTGTAGCCAACAGGATCCTATGTCCATGCAATTTTTCAGGCAAGAATACTGGTGTGAGTCTCCATGCTCTCCTTCAGGGGATTTTCCCCACCCAGAGACTGAACCCACATCTCTTATGTCTCCTGCATTGGCAGGGAGGTTCTTTATGACTAGCACCATCTGAGAAGCCCATTCAGTTCAGCTGTGTCTAATTCTTTGTGACCCCATAAACTTCAGCACGCCAGGCTTCCCTCTCCTTCACCATTTCCCAGAGCTTGTTCAGACTCATGTCCTTCAAGTTGGTGATGCCATCCAATAATTTCATCCTCTGTTGTCCTCTTCTCTTCCTGCCTTCAGTCTTTCCCATCATCAGAGTTTTTTCCCAGTGAGTCAGTTCTTTGTGTCAGGTGGCCAAAGGACTGGAGCTTCAGCTTCAACATCAGTCCTTCCAATGAATATTCAAAATGTATTTCCTTTAGGATTGACTGGTTTTATCCACTTGCAGTCCAAGGGAAGCCCATTATCCACACAGAAATGGGTAAATTATTCTCTATAAAATCGACTTTTCTCATTTTACCAAAGGGTTTCTAATATCTGCCTGAATTGTTGCTCTAAAACTTCAATACATAACATTCTTATGATAATGTATTGAAAGTGTTTGTTCAAGAGTGCCTGTCCAAACAATAGTAGGCATGCATTTTCAACTTAGCTTAAATTTAAAAGTAACTGATCAAATCCTGAGAGCTTTTTTAATTATGGACGCAGTGAGTTCCCATGCTCCACTGTATCCACAGTGCCTATCAATGGTTGTTGAGCACAAAGCACTCAACACATGTGTATCAAATGAAATAAAATAAAATTTTCTTGTGCCGTTCTGTAACAGAAGCATATTTTGAAGTGAACAGTTTTTTTTTAAGAAATCTGATTATTCAAGTTTATTACCATCAAGAATTATGCAATGATGCATAAAAAATAGAAAACAGACTATGTACAGCAGTGAACTCTATAACATTAGCATCCACAAAGTAAAAATGAATGCTGGATTCAACATTACCAATCCTACACTGTTATTTTGACAGCCTGGCTGGATCTGGGGATGTCCATCTTGTGCCCCTTAGCTAAAACAGCTATGCATTCTCCTCACCCTCACTTCCCTACCTAGATAGTGCTGTTCAGAGGAAGAAGTCCTCTCCCTGCCTCTCAGCAAGGTGAGATAGTAAGGACTGAGTAAGAATTTATCTGCCAATTCAGGAGACAGTTTCAATCCCTGAATTGGAAGGAAATGGAAACCCACTCCAGTCTCCTTGCCTTGGAAAGAGGAACCTGGTGGGCTACAGTCTATGGGATCACAAAAAGTCAGACACAACCACTAAACAACAACAAAGTCCTATTCGTAGAAGTCCTGTAGTTGCCAGGTTGGTTTAAGAGAGCATCCTGAAGGAGTAGAAAAGAATGATTCTCAGAGGCTTTGAAAACAGCAACAGATCAGGGAGGAAAGTTGTCTGGCCACTGCTTTGAGGACAGAAATGTGCCACCAGGCCCACGGGCTTGGAACTGAAGGGCCAGCTGCACCCCTGCTTGACCCTGAGTGAGTGGGGTGTGGCACACACCCTGAGTGGTATCCATCACATTGGCCACATGGCCAGACCCCCAGCCTACCAACACAGTGCCATCCCACAATGCTGGGGACACAAACCAGGTTCTGCAGACCTGGAGGGAGCTCATGGAGCTGTCTGTCCTCTCAGTGGTTTAAAGTAGAGGCCTGGGATGACTTTTTTTTTTTTTAACTTTGTTTTTTGTCTTTGCTTTGTCTTTAACCTTTACAAACAGGATTGTCAAGAGGAATGCCTACTTGCCCAGGTATTTCTGTGGTCCTGAAACTCAGGGGGTTTTGGGTTTAGTTTCTGTTTTGCTTTTCCATAAGAGCCTTCTCTGAGGCCCTAAAGATAGTGGTGGGTGGAGAGGAGATAGGAAACACTCATCCCCAGTTGTCTATTCCAGTGTGTGGAGTGAGCAGTGTTTAAAGTACTCTTTTTATTAATTTAAATGATTTCCTGTGAAAATCAGTTGAGTTCAGAATTATATGAAATTTTAAGCTAGAGTACATAGATTTTAATCCTGATATTACCACTTGTTTATTATTGGTGTGAATTTGGGGAAAGTATTTTACCTCCCCTTTCCTGCTTCCTATTCTTTAAAACAAGGATATAAATTGCTTGTGTCTTTTTTTTTCTTCTTCTTCTTTTAATGAAATTAGTGAATTCATGTAAAGTGCGTAGCATAATATAGATTAGGTATTCAAATAAGTCTCTGTCTTCTACATGGAAAAAAAAAATTATTCTTTCACACCATCCAGGGCTTACAAATAGAATATAAAAGTACCACTAAGAAATGTGCTGCTGCTGCTGCTGCTAAGTCTCTTCAGTCGTGTCCAACTCTGTGTGACTCCATAGATGGTGAGTATCTCCCAAATCCCAAGCAGGTCTCAGAGAAATTTGAACTGGAAAAGTCCAATGCAACTCTAAATATCATTACTATTAGTACTTATACTTCTCTTGCTGCAACCAGACAATCATAGCTCTTTACGCCAGGTTTTTTCAGCCTTGCCTGGGCATTAGAATTAATTTCAGTTCAGTTCAGTCAGTTGTGTCCGACCCCATGAATTGCAGCACACCAGGCCTCCCTGTCCATCACCAACTCCGTTAATTTAGGAGATTGTAAAGGCCATGATGATCAAGTTACACTCCATGTCAATGGACCCCCAAATCTCTGAAGTTAGGAATTTGACATTATGCTTTTAAAAACTATACAAAGTGATTAAAGTAAAAAAAAATATTTTATTCAGGAGATATGTTCCTGTCTGTAGGTTTCTGGTTGATTGATAGCTCTTAGTTACTTGTATGTTTAGGTATCTTGTGAACTATGTTAATACATGACCAATTTCTGTAAATTATTTCAACTCCTTTTACTTATTGTTAACAAAATGGCATGATTTTCTGAAAATATTTTCTAATTCTAAATCCTGAAAGTATATGTTTGACTGAAAGATTCTAAGTCACTGACTGAAAATGTCTTTCTACACTAAGCATCACCATTAACCATTACCTAGACAAGGCTTGGTTATCCAAAGGTAGACTATGTAATCTTGATTTATTCAACTTACTCACTTATAGAAAGGGCAAGGACTTATTTCTTAGGGATACTTTCTCAGGTGGCAGCTGTAGACTAAGAGCAGAGTCCTGTAGAAAAGGACTGTGAGGGTGGTAGCATGGTGACAGGCCTCTCCATGCCATGCAAAAATGAGTCTCCATTTCCTTAAAGAAAATAAAAAAGCACCTTCCCCTCCTCTTTTTAATATCATAAAATGTTGATTTTTTGAATTAAAATAAATATTTTGTTTTCCACACTTTGATAATAGAAAGTGTGCAAAAGGACCTTTGAAAAGACTTTGGATGAAAAACTGCCACACTCAAAATGTGTTACCTATCATTAGAGATTTTCTTTTATGCTACATGATATATGCATGCTAACACATCTCTCTCTCTCTCTCTCTTTATATATATATATACACATACGGTAAATCCTCTCTATATAGGCCTAGATCTAGATAATGTATCTAGGTCTATAACTGGATGAGGATATATAGCAAAAGTCTATTAATCGTTTCCTTCAGTTTTCAACCCATGAAAATTGTTCTCATATTTTGTCATATACATCAAACTTTAACAATATTAAATTCACTTTTTGTTCTTTTTCTGTCACTTGAATCCCCCATTGAAGCCAGTTATAAGCACTTAGTGCCCTTTGCTACAATAGTTACAACTGGAAGTTTTGTGATATCTGTCAATTGTTCAGTAATTGGATAAAATAGCTGCTGAAGATTATTCCTCAAGGACAGATTGGTTTAGCTGACTGCTCTAAGTTATGCTAATTCTCCTTCTACAACTTTTCAAACCTTACCATTTTATGCATTATGGAACATTATTGGAAAGAAATCCTTTGATGCATATTGTAGAAAAGGAGGGGTTTTTATTTCTCTATTAAATTTTTTTTTATCTCTTTGATTTTCCTAAAAATTTGTGAACTAAAAACTATATTATATATTCCTTTAAAGCCCTACTTAAAACTATATTTATTCCTTTACTGCCTTATTTTCAGCCATTGGTCCAGAGTATTTGTTTCATGTATATGCCATAGTAGGTGACATTGTTATTATCTTTTCATTTTTATCACCTTAAATATAAGTTGAGAAGAAAGAATATATGTAGGAGGAGAGAAAACATATGAAAAATAAAATGTAGGGATTTGTAAATTAGTAAATTTATCTGACTTATCTTGCAGGTATTATATTAACCATATTTATAGTTGTGAGTTTATATGAAATTTAAAATTCAATTTTGCACAAATTTGTTGAAGCAAATTCCTTTGGCTCAATATCCTTATAGACACTTAAGCCATTACTACCTTAATAACTTTTAATTCTCTGAAACAGGATGTTGTCCTGTCTAAGTATATCCCTGTAGCTCTTTTGTAAATTAGAAAAAAGAGGGAAAATTGACATGAATGATGAGAGGAGAATTAGCTGTGAATGAACATCAAATGAAAACAAATAGATCTGGGTTAAATATAAAACGAGCACTGATATTTTTCCTATTTGCATTTGTGCTTACTTTGCTAGACACATCTTCCTAGCTCTGATGTTTCTTTTTTCTCCACATGTTAAAAAATTTCCCTCTAGAAAATCTTTATCTGACCGACATTTTCAAAAATTTATCAACACTAATGACTGTTGTAACCATGTTTTCAAAAGGTCTATCTATGGTCAACCTATACTCATTATGGCATTTTCTTAACATATATATTCAAGCATTTCTTCTATTTCTTCTGAGACAATGACAATTTTACTTGATGAATGAATCAACATTATTAAAATAGACAATTATTTGAATCCCAACCAAGCAATGAATGTGATTTTGACACAATTGTTTACTAAATAATAAGTTTCATTTTTCTCCCTAGCTTGGATCTTTTCCCTGAAAGTGAAAAGTGAAAGTGAAGTTGCACAGTCGTGTCCGACTCTTTGGGACCACATGGACTGTAGCCCACGAGGCTCCTCCTCCACGGGATTCTCCAGGCAAAAATACTGGAGTGGGTTGCCATTTCCTTCTCCAGAGAATCTTCCTGACCCAGGGATCGAACCCAGGTCTCCCACATTGCAGGCAGATGCTTTAACCTCTGAGCCACCAGGGAAGCCCTAGTGATGGGTATATCAGTCAGAAAAGGGTGAGAATAGCAAGACAGTAGTCCTATGGGGGAAACTGTGTTTGGTCACTGAGGGTTTGTGGTAATCATAATTTATGCCAAGTCCCTGCTTTACTCAACTGTTAAAATGAATTGATGACATTATTTCATCTTATAAATGCTTATAAAAAATTAATTTCCCACTTGTTTTCTTTCTTTAACTTCTCTGAGACCAGTGGGAAAGAGAATTTTCCCTTTATGTACAGGCAACAGTTTTTATGAAAGGTGTATGAAAGATTATGCTAAATAGGGCATAAATCTAGAGTAGAACAGGTCAATATAAGGGACCTAAGATGAATGTGTTGGCCTTCTTATCCAAATAGTTGGGTAAAACTTTTCCAGGCTGTTTCAGTTCAGTTCAGTTCAGTCACTCAGTCGTGTCTGACTCTTTGCCACCTCATGAATCACAGCATGCCAGGCCTCCCTGTCCATCACCAACTCCCTGAGTTCACTCAGACTCACGTCCATAGAGTCAGCGATGCCATCCAGCCATCTCATTCCCTGTCGTCCCTTTCTCCTTCTGCCCCCAATCCCTCCCAGCATCAGAGTCTTTTCCAATGAGTCAACTCTTCGCATGAGGTGGCCAAGTACTGGAGTTTCAGCTTTAGCATCAGTCCTTCCAAAGAAATCCCAGGGCTGATCTCCTTCAGAATGGACTGGTTGGATCTCCTTACAGTCCAAGGGACTCTCAAGAGTCTTCTCCAACACCACAGTTCAAAAGCATCAATTCTTCAGCGCTCAGCCTTCTTCACAGTCCAACTCTCACATCCATACATGACCACTGGAAAAACCATGGCTTTAACTAGACGAACCTTTGTTGGCAAAGTAATGTCTCTGCTTTTGAATATGCTATCTAAGTTGGTCATAACTTTCCTTCCAAGGAGTAAGCGTCTTTTAATTTCATGGCTGCAGTCACCATCTACAGTGATTTTCCAGGCTGTTTAGACTATACTAAAGGTTCTATTCATACTAGTCTAACCACTCTTTCCCTCTTGCAATTATTTGACATAGTTAGCAATATTTAGAAGTTTAGCCAAGTGTTTCACATTTCCTGTGTAGGTATTTGCTTTTTGCAGTCACAATTGCAAGGTTTTATGCTCCTTAACTCTTCAGAAAAGATGCCTTTTAAAGACAATGAGATGTCAATTATCCTTAATTGCTCTTTAGTTTTTCCTCTCTCTTGAAAGCATCTAACATTTTTGAAAGACTGAATTTTTTAATAGATTCTGACTAAAATAAAACTGCATGCATGTTTTCTGCTCTATCTAATGATAGGTAACACATAAGAAATCAGTATACAACAATGAAATGTGTGGAATTCTAAACACTTTTTTTGTGTGTGTGAATGTGGCCTCTTTGCTCTAATAATAATAAGACAAATATTCTTACTTGAAAAATAATAGAAAGTTGTTGGAAGGCTCCCAGGTGGTGCTAGTGGTAAAGAAGCTGCCCTGCCACTTCAGGAGACATAAGAGACACAGGTTTGACCCCTGGTTCGGGAAGATCCCCAGGAGGCAGACATGGCAACCCATTCCAGTATTCTTGCCTGGGGAATCCCCTTGGACAGAAGAGCCTGGCAGGCTACAATCCATGGGGTCGTAAAACGCTGGACATGGCTGAGCAACTGACACTTTCACACTTTGTCAATAATGTTAAATATGTAGTCTTCAAATTTTAGAGCTTTCCCAACTAGGGCCACTTTCCAAATAAGAATTAAATTATTCTGTTTGAGACTGTTTGAAGATGTATAACAAAGTGGAAAGTTTTTCATTTGAATCATGAAAGAAATTTTGTGCAAAGAGAATATTGTAAGCTGTGTCCCTTTTATGAATTTGGCTTGGATGGTGTCTTTTATAATTTTTACCAAAGAAAAGGCACACATCAAAAATTTAGTGAAACACAATAAGGATATATCCTTTCAGTTCATTGTTTTGATCTGATTCCTATATATGAATGAAATGATACTTTCAACAAATATCTAAATAAACAAACAATCAGAGAAATTTTTCCAGATAAAGAGAAAAGGAAGACTTTACTGAAGACTACTGTGAAAGGGGGAGAGAATAAATTGCTAAAACAAAAGAAAAAGGTTTTACATGTTGGGGTGACCTTACATGTCACCCCATGTGACATGTAAGAAAAATTATTGGGAGCCTTAGGGAGGAGTATGGCCAATAGACTCAGGCCACCTGTGTTTGCTAATGGTTGCTTGTGTAAGTTAGGCTCTTAGCCTTCAATAAAGATTGGGAGGTAAGACACTGTCTTTCTTGATGTTTTCGTTTCAGGGAGATGGCTCCCAGGCTATTGACAAAAGACATTCCTGGTTTGAAATATTAATAAAGATAGAAAAAGACAATTCATTATTTTCTATAAACTTTGACTAGTACTGAAAATGTTTATTTTTTGTTCACACTCAGAACTGAAATTTATAGCAGAATAAATTAGATAATTTTATTTCATTGATAGACTAAAATATAATTGAGTGGCTGATACTATAAAATAAATTGTCTTTTTTGTTTTTCAAAATTTTACTGTTTAAAGTTCCTTGGATACATTCTTTAATAAAGCACCTTAGGAAGTAATTTAAAGTAAAATAAGATATGTTCTATTGTGAATGATTGCTGAATTTTGTTGTTTGGAAAATATTCAGTTAAAGAATGTATGTGTAACATGAGATATAGGTTTTTTTTTTTTCCAAAGTTACTTTATTTTTTTAATTTTATTTTATTTTTAAACTTTACATAATTGTATTAGTTTTGCCAAATATCAAAATGAATCCGCCACAGGTATACATGTGTTCCCCATCCTGAACCCTCCTCCCACCTCCCTCCCCATACCATCCCTCTGGGTCGTCCCAGTGCACTAGCCCCAAGCATCCAGTATCGTGCATCGAACCTGGACTGGCAACTCGTTTCATACATGATATTTTACATGTTTCAATGCCATTCTCTCAAATCTTCCCACCCTCTCCGTCTCCCACAGAGTCCATAAGACTGTTCTATACATCAGTGTCTCTTTTGCAGTCTCGTAAACAGAGATATAGGTTTTTAATTTGGGTTTTGTTTAACCAAACAGGACACATTTGCACTGAGAGTGTTTTTTAAAAAATGTACTTCTTAGCAAAACTGAGAAAAAAATAAAATGATGTGTTCAAGAAATGATCAGAAACAGGGAAGCTTGAGTGTGAACACTAGTGATGGATGTGGGACCTATGGATAGTCACAATAGGTATTGAAAGGAATCAATATTTATTTCATTTAATCAGGACTCTGTAATGCATTTAATCAAGGGAGTAATTTGACCAATTTATATTTTTAACAGGACACTGTCACTACTGTAAGATTCAATTTAGAAAGGAGTCAGGGGTAAGATGGAAAGAGAAGGAGTTATTCCACTAGTCCATGTGAGGAAGAGTAATGGTTTGGATTGGGGAGAGGTAGCGGGCCAATAAAGATAGGAGAACAGAACTAATATATACGGAGTTTCTACTTGCTGAAGATTTAATGTACGTCAGTAGATGAATAATATAGAGGAAGAGAGGAATCAAGAATGACCACTCTATTACTGGTTTGAGCAACTGGGTAATTGATGCAATTTACTGATGTGAGCAAAAATTGGGGAAGAAATGGTTTTAAACAGAAGATAAAGCATTTCTTAACACTGTTAAATTAATATAAAAACTACTTATCCTATGTTACTTGAAAACTATAAAGTCAGATGAATGTGATTAGTATTTTTAAAGAGTTTGAAGCATTCACACAAATCTCTTTTTTTAAACAACATGCCTTCATCTTGAATTGTTTTGATGGACTCTCCTAGGATGGTAGGAGAGGTTGTGAAAATGTCACCCTTCTCATCACCACTCTAATGAAAATCACATCTAAAAAGATGAACACTTCTTTGGTTTGTAACGTTTCTAAAACTAATTTTTTTCATATAATTAAGGGAAAAAAAGAGTGGAAAAATGTTGCTTAATATTTTTAATAGTTGACTTGAAACACACACACACACACACACACACACATATATGTAAATGAAAACCTACTTCTTATGGTCAGTTTCTGTACTTTATCAATCAAAATTTATTTCCAGCAAACATAGACCTGCCCTATCTCACTCATTCTGATAAAATATTGAGTTTACAATTTTCAAGCCTTGTTATCAGTTTGGTTTGCTTATTTCTTATTTCCTCTCTTCATAGGGAGAGTGGCAATTAACTTATTTTCTGTCTTTAGATGCTAACTCAAACATTTTTGTGTTTAAGGTTCCGTTTCTTGAACACAAAACATGTTTGGATTAGCATCTAAGGACAGAAAAAAAGTTAATTGCCACTCTACTCTCCCTATGTGTTTAAGGTTCTCTTTCTTGATTGAGGGCTTCCTTTGTAGCTTAGCTGGTAAAGAATCTGTCTGCAATGCAGGAGACCTGGGTTTGATCCCTGGTTTGGGAAGATTGCCTGGAGAAGGGAAAGGCTACCCATCCATTCCAGTATTCTGGCCTGGAGAATTCCATGGACTGTACAGTCCATGGGGTTGAAATTAGTCACACAGGACTGAGCAACTTTCACTTTTCCTTTTTTTTATTGAACCCCAGGTTGTATGCCAGATTCAAGAGGATTATTTATTTGAACCAAGAAAGGACATTAATGGGAAAACAGACAAAACTGCATTCAATGTGTAATTCAAAAATTAGTATTGTACAAAGGTTAATTTTTTAATTTTGATAATTGTACTCTGGTTAGAATTAATATCAGGGAAGCTCAGTGAAGAGCATATGAATGCTTTCTACAGCATTTTTTAAATGTCTTCAATTATTTCAAAATATAATTATAAATTCTGATAGACTTCCAAAAACAAATTTTAAAAAGTAAGTAAAATGAATTAAAAATGAACTATGCAGCCACATAAAGGCATGGAGGAACTTAAATAAATATTGCAAGGTGAAAGAAGCCAGTCTGAAAGGCTGCATACCATGTAATGCTAAGTATACAACATTCTGGAGAAGGAAAAAACTATAGATAGTAAAAAAAAAAAAAAAATCAGTGATTGTAGGGGAGGCAGAGGGAAGGACAGAAGGATGAGTAGGTAGAGCCTAGGTGATTTTTAGGCAATAAAAATATTCTGTATATACTATGATATTTGATACGTGTCATTCCACATTTGTCAAAACCCACAAAATGCACCACATGAAGAGAGTCTTAATGTAAACTGTGGATTTTAGCTAGTAAATGTATCAATATTGGCTTATCAATAATAACATATGTACCATATTAAATTGACCATACTAATGCAATTTGTTAATAATAATGAAAACTTGGGTGGAAGAGTGAAGAGGATCTGGGAGCTCCTTTTACTTTCTGTTCAAATTTTCCATAAGTCAACATATAAAATATTTATTTAAAAAACAGATAGGTCAAAAATTAATTTATATTACTAAATAATTATACTTATTAATAAAATATTCTAAATGTTTTCCATACCTAAATCTAATGTATGATTATTATAGTCCTAGAAAACCAGTTTTGACTTGTTTTATCATATTACTTTTTAGGTGTCAGTTAAAAAATGAAAAGAAACAGGTTTGCAAAACACTTTTTTTAAGCAAAGATTCTTCCTGGTTATCCTAAGTATCCATTCTCATTTACTTTGAACTAGATGAGATATTTCTCTAATATCATTGTAATCCTGTAGGCTGCACAATGTAATAAAAACTGATATCCATAGATAGCTGTTTTAATGGAATAAATTAATTTGAATGGTCTCTTAACTATTCATTTCTTCTTTTCCTTTTCTTTGATATCCAATGATGGGAAACACATTATTTTGAAATGTTGAGTGCTAGAGGGAGTTTTAATAAGCATCATTTAATTATCTACTTCTATGATTATCAAAAAAGAAATGAAGCCAAGTTTACTGACATATTTTCAATTTTATTATAAAAAAGAAAACTTTACTTTGTAATACTTATTTATACGGAAGACTGTGCATATTTAATATTCTCATAATTAAGCATGGATCATCATTTTATGAACACTTTAAAACCTTTCTGGGATTTGAGTGCCAGAAATAAGGCATTTTTAAAACTCTTGTTTTTCTTATTAAATTTTTTGAACTTTCTTATATAGGTTCATTGAAGTTATTAATGACTAGCAGCAGGATCTAATAAAACTTTCTGAAATAATGGAAATATTCCATATCTTCACAGATCAATACAATACCTACTAGCCACATGTGGCAATTGAGCTCATTAATAATCGCTAGAATGACTGAGGAAAACTAAATTTTTAATGTAATATAATTAGTATAAATTTAAATAGTATAAAATGAAGGAATTAATGATTTTTTCATTTCTTTGAGTCATATCCAATCCTGAGAAATAAATGATATATGCTAAGTCACTTCAGTCGTGTCCGACTCTGTGTGACCCCATGGACAGCAGCCCACCAGGCTCCTCTGTCTACAGGATTCTCCAGGCAAGAATACTGGAGTTGGGTGCCAATGGAGAAGGAAATGATATATACCTGTAGGTTATCAGTGTATGTGGTATTATTTACTTACAGTGGTTATTGTATTTTGAGGTTTTGATGTTTTAATCATTATAATTTATAAAGAGCATGGGTCTTTAAAATAGATAACCTTGAATAAATTAGAACTACTTAAGATTACCAAGAGATAGTAAAATAAACAAGAGTTAGTCTCTTAAAAAAAACTTAACAATAAGTAAACATTTTATTTGAGAAGAACAAAAGATTTCCCAATGTAAGCAAAGTCTTTCCCATGTTAAAAAAAACTGTCAGTGAAATTAATGATTTCAGTTAGTTCACTATTTGTAAAATCATTTAATTGCAATTATTCCCATTAATAAATGGGCTTATTGAAATTCAGTAAGTTTTAGCAAATCAGGCACTTTAAAGAGCTTTGTTGGGATTTTGACTTACATCTGTTTGGATATAAAGCTCATGCTCTCCCAGGCTGTCTCCAATGAAAACAAATGCTCTGAGTAAAAAGAAGTAACATGCACCCCCCAAGAAAACCTATTGTATTAATGTGCTAGTGTTGCCATACAAAACACTACAGATTGGACAGCTTAAACAACAGAAAGATTTTCTCATAGTTCTGGAGGCTAAAAGTCCAATGTCAAGGTGTTAGGAGATTTGGTTTCTCCTGGGGCCTCTCTCCTTGGTTTGGAGATGTCCACCCTGTTTCTGCCTCTTCATAAGATCATCTTTAGTATCTCCCTCCGACTTTATCTCTCCTCTTACAAAGACACCAGTCATATCAGGTTAGGGAATTTCCTAATAGCCTCTCTTAATCACCTCTTAAAGCCCTGTCTCCAAATACAATCACATAATAAGATATGGGGTGTTAGGTCTTCAGTGAATGAACTTTGAGAGGATACAATTAGCCCACAGTACATGGGTAAAACTAAACTGTATACTACTGCTTTAAATATATTAGAAAACACCACTATACTTTTTATTTTAAAATAAAAAAATTCTATTAAGTATATGAGAACTATTGAACAAAGATGAAAAGAAAAATTACTTGTAAATATTGAAGAAGACATGAACCAATGGGAAGATATACCATATTCTTGGATTGGAATAATTAATATTGTTAAAATTACCATACTATCCAAGGCAATCTACAGATTCAATGCAGTCCCTATCAAAATATCAATGATATTTTTCACAGAACTAGAACAAATAATTTTAAAATTTGTATGGAAACACAAATGAACCCAAACAGGGAAACAATTTTGAGAAAGAACAGAGCTGGTGGAATTATGCTCCCTGGCTTCAGATCACAAGACAAAGATACAGTCATCAAAAATTTAGTACTGGCACAAAAAGAGACACAAAGATCAATGAAACAAAATAAAACTCAGAGACAAACTCATGGACTTATATCAATTAATGTATGACAAAAGTGACAAGAAATACAATGGAGAAAAGATAGTCTCTTCAATAAGTGGTGCTGGGAAGTAATCCCACTGCTAGGCATACACATTGAGGAAACCAGAATTGAAAGAGACACATGTACCCCAGTGTTCATCACAGCACTGCTTATAATAGCCAGGACATGGAAGCAACCTAGATGTCCATCGACATCTAGGATAAGATGGATAAGAAAGCTGTGGTACATATACACAATGGAATATTACTCAGCCACTAAAAATAAAGCATTTGAATCAGTTTGAATGAGGTGGATGAAACTGGAGCTTATTATGCAGAGTGAAGTACATCAGAAAGAAAAACACCAGTACAGTATATTAACACATATATATGGAATTTAGAAAGATGGTAACAATGATCCTATATGGGAGACAGCAAAAGAGACACAGATGTAAAGAACAGACTTTTGGACTCTGTGAGAGAAGGTGAGGGTGGGATGATTTGAGAGAATAGCATTGAAACATGTATATTATTATATGTAAAATAGATCACCAGACTAGGTTCCATGCATGAGACAGGGTGCTCAGGGCTGGTGCACTGGGATGACTCTGAGGGATGGGATGGGGAACAAATGTACACCTATGGTTGATTCATGTCAATATAATGCAGGCGGCTGTGACAGGCGCACCATAGCGCAGGCGGCTGCGATAGGTGCGCCATAGCATGGCTGAGAGGAGCCACCCCACGTCCGAGGTCAGGGGCAGAAGCCGGGAGGACCCCATGCCTGAAGGGTGGCGGCCAAGAGGAGTTACCCCACGTCCAAGGTCAGGGGTGGAGGCTGAGAGTACCAGACTGTGATGGCACAGAAATGGCCGAGAGGAGCTACCCTGCATCCGAGGTCAGGGGGGGCGGCCAAGAGGAGTTACCCTGCGTCCAAGGCCAGGGGCGGCAGCCGGGAGGAGCTACCCCATGCCCCTAAGCCTGAGGCTAGGGGCAGCAGCTGGGAGAAGCAACCCATGCCCGAGGCCAGGGGCTGCGACGAGAGGAGTTACCCCATGTCCGAGGTCAGGGGCAGCGGCCGGGAGGAGCTACCCCATGCCCCTAAGCCCGAGGTCAAGGGTGGTGGTGGGGAGGAGCAACTGCACGACTGAGGCCAGGGTCGGTGGCCGGAAGGACCAACCCCACGTCCAGGGAGCCATGGCTGTGTGGGCGCAGGAGGGCCTAGAGGAGCTATCCCACTTTGAAGGCCAGGAAGGGCAGCGGTGAGGAGATATCCCTCGACCAAGGTAAGGAGCAATGGCTGCACTTTGCTGGAGCAGCCGTGAAGAGATACTCCACGCCCAAGGTAAGAGAAACCCAACTAAGATGGTAGGTGTTGCAAGAGGTCATCAGAAGGCAAACACACTGAAACCATACTCACAGAAAACTAGTCAATCTAATTATACTAGGACCACACCCTTGTCTAACTCAATGAAACTAAGCCATGCCCATGGGGCAACCCAAGACAGGCGGGTCATGGTGGAGAGATTTGACAGAATGTGGTCCACTGGAGAAGGGAATGGCAAATCACTTCAGTATTCTTGCCTTGAGAACCCCATGAACAGTATGAAAACACAAAATGATAGGATACTGAAAGAGAAACTCACCAGGTCAGTAGGTGCCCAATATGCTACTGGAGATCAGTGGAGAAATAACTCCAGGAAGAATGAAGGGATGGAGCCAAAGCAAAAAGAATACCCAGCTGTGAATGTGACTGGTGATAGAAGCAAGGTCCAATGCTGTAAAGAGCAGTATTGCATAGGAACCTGGAATGTCAGGTCCATGAATCAAGGCAAATTGGAAGTGGTCAAACAAGATATGGCAAGAGTGAATGTCGACATTCTAGGAATCAGCGAACTGAAATGGACTGGAATGGGTGAATTTAACTCAGATGACCATTATATCTAGTACCGTGGGCAGGAATCCGTCAGAAGAAATGGAGTGGTCATCATGGTCAACAAAAGAGTCTGAAATGCAGTACTTGGATGCAATCTCAAAAACGACAGAATGATATCTGTTTGTTTCCAAGGCAAACCATTCAATATCACAGTAATCCAAGTCTATGCCCCAACCAGTAATGCTGAAGAAGCTGAAGTTGAACTGTTCTATGAAGACCTACAGGACCTTTTAGAACTAACACCCAAGAAAGATGTCCTTTTCATTACAGGAGACTGGAATGCAAAAGTAGGAAGTCAAGAAACACCTCGAGTAACAGGCAGAGTTGGCCTTGGAATACGGAATGAAGCAGGGCAAAGACTAATAGAGTTTTGCCAAGAAAATGCACTGGTCATAACAAACACCCTCTTCCAACAACACAAGAGAAGACTCTATAATGGACATTACCAGATGGTTGACACTGAAATCAGATTGATTATATTCTTTGCAGCCAAAGATGGAGAAGCTCTATACAGTCAGCAAAAACAAGACCAGAGCTGACTGTGGCTCAGACCATGAACTCCTTATTGCCAAATTCAGACTTAAATTGAAGAAAGTAGGGAAAACCACTAGACCATTCAGGTATGACCTAAATCAAATCCCTTAGGATTATACAGTGGAAGTGAGAAATAGATTTAAGGGACTATATCTGATACATAGAGTGCCTGATGAACTATGGAATGAGGTTCATGACACTGTACAGGAGACAGGGATCAAGACCATTCCCATAGAAAAGAAATGCAAAAAAACAAAATGGCTGTCTGAGGAGGCCTTACAAATAGCTGTGAAAACAAGAGAAGCAAAAAGCAAAGGAGAAAAGGAAAGATATAAGCATTTGAATGCAGAGTTTCAAAGAAGAGCAAGAAGAGATAAGAAAGCCTTCTTCAGCGATCAATGCAAAGAAATAGAGGAAAACAAAAGAATGGGAAAGATTAGGGATCTCTTCAAGAAAATCAGAGATACCAAAGGAACATTTCATGCAAAGATGAGCTTGATAAAGGACAGAAATGGTATGGACCTAACAGAAGCAGAAGATATTAAGAAGAGATGGCAGGAATACAGAAAAGAACTGTACAAAAAAGATCTTCACGACCCAGATAATCATGATGGTGTGATCACTGACCTAAAGCCAGACATCCTGGAATGTGAAGTCAAGTGGGCCTTAGAAAGCATCACTATGAACAAAGCTAGTGGAGGTGATGGAATTTCAGTTTAACTATTCCAAATCCTGAAAGATGATGCTGTGAAAGTGCTGCACACAATATGCCAGCAAATTTGGAAAACTCAGCAGTGGCCACAGGACTGAAAAAGGTCAGTTCTCATTCCAATCCCAAAGAACGGCAATGCCAAAGAATGCTCAAACTACCGCACAATTGCACTCATCTCACACGCTAGTAAAGTAATGCTCAAAATTCTCCAAGCCAGGCTTCAGCAACATGTGAACCGTGAACCTCCTGACGTTCAAGTTGGTTTTAGAAAAGGCAGAGGACCCAGAGATCAAATTGCCAACATCCGCTGGATCATGGAAAAAGCAAGAGAGTTCCAGAAAAGCATATATTTCTGCTTTATTGACTATGCCAAAGCCTTTGACTGTGTGGATCACAAGAAACTGTGGAAAATTCTGAAAGAGATGGGAATACCAGACCACCTGGTATTTCTTGAGAAATTTGTATGCAGGTCAGGAAGCAACAGTTAGAACTGGACATGGAACAACAGACTGGTTCCAAATAGGAAAAGGAGTACATCAAGGCTGTATATTGTCACCCTGCTTATTTAACTTATATGCAGAGTACATCATGAGAAACGCTGGACTGGAAGAAACACAAGCTGGAATCAAGATTGCCAGGAGAAATATCAATAACCTCAGATATGCAGATGACACCACCCTTATGGCAGAAAGTGAAGAGGAACTCAAAAGCCTCTTGATGAAAGTGAAAGTGGAGAGTGAAAAAGTTGGCTGAAACCTTAACATTCAGAAAACGAAGATCATGGCATCCAGTCCCACCACTTCATGGGAAGTAGATGGGGAAACAGTGGAAACAGTGTCAGACTTTATTTTTCTGGGCTGCAAAATCACTGCAGATGGTGACTGCAGCCATGAAATTAAAAGTCGCTTACTCCTTGGAAGGAAAGTTATGACCAACACAGATAGCATATTCAAAAGCAGAGACATTACTTTGCCAACAAAGGTTCGTCTAGTCAAGGCTTTGGTTTTTCCTGTGGTCATGTATGGATGTGAGAGTTGGACTGTGAAGAAGGCTGAGCCCCGAAGAATTGATGCTTTTGAACTGTGGTATTGGAGAAGACTCTTGAGAGTCCCTTGGACTGCAAGGAGATCCAACCAGTTCATTCTGAAGGAGATCAGCCCTGGGATTTCTTTGGAAGGAATGATGCTAAAGCTGAAACTCCAGTACTCTGGCCACCTGATGCGAAGAGTTGACTCATTGGAAAAGACTCTGATGCTGGGAGGGATTGGGGGCAAGAGGAGAAGGGTACGACAGAGGATGAGATGGCTGGATGGCATGGCTGACTCGATGAACCTGAGTCTTAGTGAACTCCTGGAGTTGGTGATGGACAGGGAGGCCTGGCATGCTTTGATTCATGAGGTCGCAAAGAGTCGGACATGACTGAGCAACTGATCTGATCTGATCTGATAATGCAAAAACCACTAAAATATTGTAAAGTAATTGGCCTCCAATTATAATCAATAAATTAAAAAAAATAAAAACAAAATTAAAAAGAAATGAGTGGTGCTGGGAAAATGGTCAGCTATATATGGAGAATTTAATTAGAAAATTTTTAACAGCATATGCAAAAACTCAAAGTGGATAAAAATCAAAAGTGTAAGACCAGACACTATAAAACTCTCAGAGGAAAACATAGACAAAATGCTTTGACATACATTTTAGCAATATTTTTTAGATCTATCTCTCAAAAAAGGAAGTAAAATCAAAAATAAACAATGGGACTTAAATAAACATGAAAGCTTTTGCATACCAAAGGAAATCTTCAACAAAATGAAATGACAACATATGGACTGGGAGAAAATATTGTGAAGGGTATGACCAAAGGAGGTTAATATCTAACATATAAACAGGTCATACAACTCAATATCACAACAAACAACTCAATTTAGAAAATTGGCAGAAGAACAGACAAGATGTTTTTCCAAAGAGAAACTAAACAAACTTTTCTCGAAAGAAACACATGAAAAGATGTGCAACATCTTCATTTAGCAGAGAAATGCAAATCAAAACAATGAGAGATCAGCTCATACTGGCCAGAATGGCTATCATGAAAAATAATACAAACAACAGCTGTTGGTAAGGATGTGGAGAAAAGGGAACACATGCATACTGTTGGGAGAATGTAAATTGGTACAGCCACTATGAAAAATAGTAAGGAGATTTCTCAAAAAAAACTAAAAATAGAACTATCAGTTGACTCAGTCATTCCACTCATAGGTATATATCCTAATAAAATAAAACCATTAATTTGAAAACATGCATGCTCCCCAATGTTCATAGCACTGTTATTTACAATTGTCAAGATATGGAAGCAATCTAAGTGTTCATCAATTGGATAAAGAATAAATGATTGTATATATACTACTGATTCATAAAAAAAGAATAAAATTTTGTCATTTGCAGCAGCAATATGAGTGAACTCAGAAAGCATTATGCTTTAGTGAAAGAAGTCAAAGACATATACTGTATACCACTTAAATGTGAAATCTACAAAATAAAACAAATTAGAAATTTATAACAAAAAGAAGCAATCACACACATATTGAGAACAAACTAGTACGTATCCATAGAGAAAGGAAAGGGAGGAAGGGCAGTATAAAGGTAGGGGATTAAGATGTGCAAACTATTAGGTATAAGGTAAGCTACAAGGATATACTGTACAACATGGGAACATAGCAAATATTCTGTAATAACTATAAATGGAGTATAATCTTTAAAAATTGTGAATCTGTATATGGTACACCTGCAAATAATATAATATTACTGTATATTAACTATATTTCAGTAAAAAATAAGCAAATTATTTTATGAATTAATAAAATTTAGTTATGAATTTAACTATATTGATAATTAAACCTCTCTATTAGAATAACTGGATGTTGTTATTAATTTGTAGGATATTTAAAATATATTTTAAAAACATTAAAAAACAACTAAAATTCCCCTTACAAAGATACTGAGGTGACATATTTAATGAAAAAAATAAATGAAGAAGAAAACCTATCTAAATTGCTTAATTTGAATTATGTTTTACAGGATCTGAGAGTCCTTGAAGCCAATTTAATCTCAAATATTTGAAATACTTTCTGCAGTATTGTTTTTATATTGCTGAATTGCTAAGAAGAGTGATTTTGCTAGAAAACTGATCAACTCAGATATTACTTGAATTGCTATAGATTTTGAAGTGATTCCTGCTGTACTAATGTAAATTCTCCTAGACCAGAAACAAGAGAGTGAGTAAGGATGCAATAAATTTCAGGTTTATGAGAACAGGATCAAATATGATAATCAGTCAGTTCAGTTCAGTTCAGTCGCTCAGTCGTGCCCGACTCTTTGCGACCGCATGAATCGCAGCACACCAGGCTTCCCTGTTCATCACCAGCTCCCGGAGTTCACTCAGACTCACATCCATCTAGTCGGTGATGCCATCCAGCCATCTAATCCTCTGTCGTCCCCTTCGCCTCCTGCCCCCAATCCCTCCCAGCATCAGAGTCTTTTCCAATGAGTCAACTCTTCGCATGAGGTGGCCAGAGTACTGGAGTTTCAGCTTTAGCATCATTCCTTTCAAAGAAATCCCAGGGCTGATCTCCTTCAGAATGGACTGGTTGGATCTCCTTGCAGTCCAAGGGACTCTCAAGAGTCTTCTCCAACACCACAGTTCAAAAGCATCAATTCTTCGGTGCTCAGCCTTCTTCACAGTCCAACTCTCACATCCATCCATGACCACAGAAAAAACCAAAGCCTTGACTAGATGGACCTTTGTTGACAAAGTAATGTCTCTGCTTTTCAATATTCTGTCTAGGTTGGTCATAACTTTTCTTCCAAGGAATAAGCGTCTTTTAATTTCATAGCTGCCATCACTGCACAATTGCACTCATCTCACACACTAGTACGGAGAAGGCAATGGCACCCCACTCCAATACTCTTGCCTGGAAAATCTTATGGACAGAGGAGCCTGGTAGGCTGCAGTCCATGGGGTCCCTGAGGGTCGGACATGACTGAGCGACTTCACTTTCACTTTTCACTTTCATGCATTGGAGAAGGAAATTGCAACCCACTCCAGTGTTCTTGCCTGGAGAATCCCAGGGATGGGGGAGCCTGGTGGCTGCCATCTATGGGGTCACACAGAATCGAACACGTCGAAGTGACTTAGCAGCAGCACACACTAGTAAAGTAATGCTCAAAATTCTCCAAGCCAGGCTTCAGCAATACGTGAACCATGAACTTCCAGATGTTCAAGCTGGTTTTAGAAAAGGCAGAGGAATCAGAGACCAAATTGTCAACATTCGCTGGATCATTGAAAAAGTAAGAGAGTTCCAGAAAAACATCTATTTCTGCTTTATTGACTATGCTAAAGCCTTTGTCTGTGTGGTTCACAATAAACTGTGGAAAATATGATAATAGCGTTCAGTAAATAATAGTTACTAAATCCTTCACTTATCTGTGTATCCTTACAAGTTCCTTTTCCCTTAAAGTTGCAGTATCTACCAAACTGCTTTCTCTTTGAATTTTTTTTACCTTTCTATTCTTCAAATTAAAGACTCCTTTCTGCCAAGGACTAAATCTTAGAATGCCTGGCATTCTACTCAAGGGCCTTTTATGTTCTGGCTTACTTTAGACTCATCTTCTAACTCTTGTCCCTTTCCACATTGTGTTGCAGCAATCGTGTAATAAGTTTCATCTTTATTTCTTTGGAGAGGTGTTCTGGCCTAGATGACCTAGTCAGATTCTCTGTCTAGCAAAATTATAGTCTTCCTTAAATTCCCAAGTCATCCATTACCTCCATAGTTGACCAATACCTAACGAGGACTCCTCTCCTCCTCCATGTTGTGAAGGAAGAATGGATCTCCTTCCACATTCCCATTGTTAAACCATTTTCACATTTATGTTATACCTAATTTTAATACATTTATCTGGCTGTACGTCTATCTTTCCTATTAGACCATTAATATATGATATTAGGAACATGGTTTACTCATTTAAGTTGCCAGAGTCAAGGACAGGGTTTAAATGTAATGGATGTTCAGTGAATGTTCTGGAATCAATTCCTGTATGTGACCAGTAGAATACACATCAACCATCAAGTTTTTGTGTAGTACCTGTGACTTCTGAGCTTAATTTTTCCTCTTGGTAGTGGATGTATTCTGAGTACTTAAAACAAAAATCTATATTATCATTTCGCATTATGTTTTCCTTCCTTTCCCTTTCCCCACCATTCAGTTCTCCCAACTGCAGACAATTAGATATGCATGAAAACAAAGATGTGTGCATGTGTACAATAATATGAGAATATCAGTGATTTTACAGAAATGTTAGTATTCTTACTTTTTTATGAAAAGACATTTTATGTATATGGAAAATCTTCCTAAAATAAATGATTATTATTTATTTGATACCAAATTAGCTTTATAAAAGAATGATATCTTCAGGCTCGATCACTGACCTAAAGTCTTCTTTTACTTTTCATTCATCATTCCTCTTTATGTTGCCTTTGTCTTGGCCTAGACTGATGATTTTTATCTTTATTAAATAATAATCATCTTTCAAAATATACCTGTGCTTCATTATCAAAATGTCTCCAATGTCCCTTTAAGGAAAGGAAACTAATTATGTGTCCAGTAGCTGCTTGGGATGATTTGAAGTAGAATGATACAAGGTTTGCAATCTGAAGCATGACAATGAAGTATTGTTCCATTTATTGGACATGTAAGGTGCTTAGTGGTTTTGACCAGAAAACAGAAAAAAGAGAATTGAATCTCTGACATGAAAAGTATTTCACTTCCTTTTTCTATATGTACAATGGCAAGTGTTTATTATTTGGTAAGAATCATTTTCTAATATTATTTTTAGCAGCACATGTACTATTCTGACCTCAAAATGCCATCCTGTAAGGGTAAAATGCCATTCCCAATATGTTTTAATAAAAGCGATTCACTTTGGAAAAGGCAAGCATCTTTCAAATGTCTGCTCATGTGCACCCTGATCAGAGGTTTCAGCAATGTTTAAAAGAACAGCTGAAGAGGTGGAAAAGGAACTTGATGAGAATACTATTTTCCTTGATAGCTTCCTTACTTTAAATACAAATATAAATAAAGTAAATTCTGCACCAATTCTTTGGATGCATATATTATAACTACTTCACACTTTCCAAATTTCTAATGAGCTGTCCTGCCACCATCTAATTTCTCTGTGCCATAAAAACAACTAGCGATGCTCAATAACTTTTATTAAAAATAGAATGAAGAGAGCATAGTTTCACCTTCCATAAAAAGTTTAAAGTAATTTTAGTGACTAATACTTTTGAGTACCTTAGTTTGTGGCAGATAATATGCTAAGTACTTACAAAGAATAGAATATTTAAAGTAAATCCACACAAGTACACTCCTCTCTCATCTTTGGTGCTGGACCTGATGAGGAATCCCATTTTTATAGTAGTTGTGGGGGAATACAAATATAAAGACCTAAAAATGTGAAAATCGTTGTTTCTGACTACAAATTTTTATTTTTAAGTTCTTGACTATTAAGAAAACTTTTGTGTATCCACATTCATGGAATTAGGTTTTCTCCCACTACTTTTCCCTAGACTTTTATTTCAGATTGATGGAAAAAAATTACAATCATATTATATTTCATTTATTCACTTCAGCAGACTTGTGCCTGACTTATGGAAGAGTAAGAAGATGTGTGAGAGCTAAAGATGTAAATTGGGGGTGAAAAGAATACAGGTGTCAAGACCTAAAGCTAATTTTCAGCTGCTGGGCTTGTGCATCAAAATTTTTGTTTGTATCTTGAAGTTAAAAAGATAGGAGATTTCCAAAGATGCATTCAGAATGAAATGAGAATGTCAACAAGGCACCGTACATTATTAAGCCAAAGCCAAGTCATCTAAGGTTAGTTAGTAAGACTAAGGATGCACTTGTGAACTATTGGAACTCTGGCCACCTTATTTGCTAAACTAAGTGTGGTAGAGGTATTTTGCTTTTATTATTTACTTTTATTTATTTTAAACTAACTTAAAACTTCATTGAACAAGACATAAAATTATTGCCTGTAGTAAAAAAAATATTAAAGACAGTTTTATTAGTTTTTATTAATTTGGGGAACATCAAATTGGTTGAGAAGCACAATGGTATGTTAAGTCAGTATTTAAACAGAAAGTATTAAAGGTGAAAGCATTTAGATAGTCAACACGTGGGCAAGAATAATAATTTGCCTATAAAGAGATAGTCTTTGACAGATGGGGCAAAGAAAATTAATACACTAATAAATTTTAAGACAAGACTTTTATTTTTTTTCTTTTCTTTCTTTATTATTATTATTTTTTTTTACTTTACAATATTGTATTGGTTTTGCCATATGTCAACATGAGTCCGCCATGGGTGTACACATGTGCCCCATCTTGAACCCCCCTCCCACCTCCCTCCCCATACCATCCCTCTGTGTCATCCCAGTGCACAAGCCCCAAGCACCCTGTCTCATGCATCGCACCTGGACTGGCAAATCATTTCACATATGATATTACACATGTTTCAATGCCATTCTCCCAAATCATCCCACCCTCGTGCTCTCCCACAGAGTCCAAAAAACCGTTCTATACATCTGTGTCTCTTTTGCTGTCTTGCATACAGGGTTATTGTTATGATCTTTCTAAATTCCATATATATGCATTAGTATACTGTATTGGTGTTTTTCTTTCTGGCTTACTTCACTCCGTTTAATAGACTCCAGTTTCATCCACCTCATTAGAATGGATTCAAATGTATTCTTTTTAATGGCTGAGTAATACTCCGTTGTGTATACGTACCACAGCTTTCTTATCCATTCATTTGCTGATGGACATCTAGGTTGCTTCCATGTCCTGGCTATTATAAACAGTACTGCGATGAACATTGGGGTACACGTGTCTTTTTCCATTCTGGTTTCCTCGATGTGTATGCCCAGCAGTGGGATTGCTGGGTCGCATGGCAGTTCTATTTCCAGTTTTTTAAGGAATCTCTACACTGTTCTCCATAGTGGCTGTACTAGTTTGCATTCCCACCAACAGTGTAAGAGGGTTCCCTTTTCTCCACACCCTCTCCAGGATTTATTGCTTGTAGACTTTTGGATAGCAGCCACTCTGACTGGAATGAAATGGTAGCTCATTGTGGTTTTGATGTGTATTTCTCTGATAATGAGTGATGTTGAGCATCTTTTCATGTGTTTGTTAGCCATCTGTATGTCTTCTTTGGAGAAATGTCTGTTTAGTTCTTTGGCCTATTTTTTGATTGGGTCATTTATTTTTCTGGAATTGAGCTGCAGGAGTTGCTTGTATATTTTAGGGATTAGATCTTTTTCAGTTGCTTCATTTGGTATTATTTTCTTCCATTCTAAAGGCTGTCTTTTCACCTTGCTAATAGTTTCCTTTGATGTGCAGAAGCTGTTAAGTTTAATTAGGTCCCATTTGTTTATTTTTGCTTTTATTTCCAATATTCTGGGAGGTGGGCCATAGAGGATCCTGCTGTGATGTATGTCGGAGAGTGTTTTGCCTATGTTCTCCTCTAGGAGTTTTATAGTTTCTGGTCTTATATTTAGACCTTTAATCCATTTTGAGTTTGTTTTTGTGTATGGTGTTAGAAGGTGTTCTAGTTTCATTCTTTTACAAGTGGTTGACCAGTTTTCCCAGCACCACTTGTTAAAGAGATTGTCTTTTCTCTATCGTATATGTTTGCCTCCTTTGTCAAAGATAAGGTGTCCATAGGTGTGTGGATTTATCTCTGGGCTTTCTATTTTGTTCCATTGATCTATATTTCTGTTTTTGTGCCCATACCATACTGTCTTGATGACTGTGGCTTTGTAGTAGAGCCTGAAGTCAGGTAGGTTGATTCCTCCAGTTCCATTCTTCTTTCTCAAGATTGTTTTGGCTTTTGAGGTTTTTTGTATTTCCATACAAATTGTGAAATTATTTGTTCTAGCTCGGTGAAAAATACAGTTGGTAGCTTGATAGGGATTGTATTGAATCTATAAATTGCTTTGGGTAGTATACTCATTTTCACTATATTGGTTCTTCCAATTCATGAACACGGTATATTTCTCCATCTATTAGCGTCCTCTTGGATTTCTTTCACCAGTGTTTTATAGTTTTCTATATATAGGTTTTTTGTTTCTTCAGGTAGATATATTCCTAAGTATTTTATTCTTTTTGTTGCAATGGTGAATGGAATTGTTTCCTTAATTTCTCTTTCTATTTTCTCATTATTAGTGTATAGGAATGCAAGGAATTTCTGTGTGTTGATTTTACATCCTGCAACTTTACTATATTCATTGATTAGCTCTAGTAATTTTTTTTGTGGAGTCTTTAGGTTTTTCTATGTAAAGGATCATGTCATCTGCAAACAGTGAGTGCTTTACTTCTTAGTTTCCAATTTGGATTCCTTTTATTTCTTTTTCTGCTCTGATTGCCAAAACTTCCAAAACTATGTTGAATAGTAGTGGTAAGAGTGGGCACCCTTGTCTTGTTCCTGACTTTAGAGGAAATGCTTTCAATTTTTCACCATTGAGGATAATGTTCGCTGTGGGTTTGTCATATATAGCTTTTATTATGTTGAGGTATGTTCCTTCTATTCCTGCTTTCTGGAGAGTTTTTATCATAAACAGATGTTTAATTTTGTCAAAGGTTTTCTCTGCATCTATTGAGATAACCATATGGTTTTTATTTTTCAATTTGTTAATGTGGTGTATTACATTGAGTGATTTGCAGATATTGAAGAATCCTTGCATCTCTGGGATAAAGCCCACTTGGTCATGATGTATGATCTTTTTAATGTGTTGATGGATTCTGATTGCTAGAATTTTGTTAAGGATTTTTGCATCTATGTTCATCAGTGATATTGACCTGCAGTTTTCTTTTTTGGTGGCATCTTTGTCAGGTTTTGGTATTAGCGTGATAGTGGCCTCATAGAATGAGTTGGAAAGATTACCTTCCTCTGCAATTTTCTGGAAGAGTTTGAGTAGGTTAGGTGTTAGCTCTTCTCTAAATTTTTGGTAGAATTCAGCTGTGAAGCTGTCTGGACCTGGGCTTTTGTTTGGTGGAAGATTTCTAATTACAGTTTCCATTTCCGTGCTTGTGATGGGTCTGTTAAGATTTTTTATTTCTTACTGGTTCAGTTTTGGAAAGTTGTACTTTTCTAAGAATTTGTCCGTTTCTTCCAGGCTGTCCTTTTTATTGGCATATAAGTGCTGACAGTAGTCTCTTATGATCCTTTGTATTTCTGTGTTGTCTCTTGTGATCTCTCCATTTTCATTTCTAATTTTATTGAATTAATTTTTCTCCCTTTGTTTCTTGATGAGTCTGGCTAATGGTTTGTCAATTTTATTTATCCTCTCAAAGAACCAGCTTTTGGCTTTGTTGATTTTTGCTATGGTCTCTTTTGTTTCTTTTGCATTTATTTCTGCCCAAATTTTTAAGATTCTTTGCTTGTACTAACCCTGGGGTTCTTAATTTCTTCCTTTTCTAGTTGCTTTAAGTGTAGAGTTAGGTTATTTATTTGACTTTTTTCTTGTTTCTTGAGGTATGCCTCTATTGCTATGAACCTTCTCCTTAGCACTGTTTTACAGTGTCCCACAGGTTTCAGGTTATCGTGTTTTCATTTTCATTCGTTTCTATGCAAATTTTTATTTCTTTTTTGATTTCTTCTGTGATTTGTTGGTTATTCAGCAGCGTGTTGTTCAGCCTCCATATGTTGAAATTTTTAATAGTTTTTCTCCTGTAGTTGAGATCTAATCTTACTGTATTGTGGCCAGAAAAGATGCTTGGAATGATTTCAGTTTTTTTAAATTTTCCAGGGCTAGATTTATGGCCTAGGATGTGATCTATCCTGGAGAAGTTTCCGTGTGTGCTTGAGAAAAAGGTGAAATTCATTGTTTTGGGGTGAAATGTCCTATAGATATCAATTAGGTCTAACTGGCCTATTGTATCATTTAAAATTTGTGTTTCCTTGTTAATTTTCTGTTTAGTTGATCTATCCATAGGTCTGAGTTGGGTATTAAAGTCTCCCACTATTGTTGTGTTATTGTTAATTTCCCCTTTCATACTTGTTATCATTTGTCTTACATATTGCGGTGCTCCTATGTTGGGTGCATATATATTTATAATTGTTATCTCTTCTTCTTGGATTGACCCTTTGATCATTATGTAACGTCCCTCTTTGTCTCTTTGCACAGCCTTTGTTTTAATGTCTATTTTATCCGATATGAGTATTGATACTCCTGCTTTCTTTTGGTCTCTATTTGCGTGGAATATCTTTTCTAGCCCTTCACTTTCACTCTGTATGTGTCCCTTGTCTTCAGGTGGGTCTCTTGTAGACAACATATATAGGGATCTTGTTTTTGTATCCATTCAGCCAGTCTTTGTCTTTTGGTTGGGCCATTCAACCCATTTACATTTAAGGTAATTATTGATAAGTATGATCCCATTGCCATTTACTTTGTTGTTTTGGGTTTGAGTTTATACACCCTTTTTGTGTTTCCTGTCTAGAGAAGATCCTTTAGCATTTTTTGGAGAGCTGGTTTGGTGGTGCTGAATTCTCTTAGCTTTTGCTTGTCTGTAAAGCTTTTGATTTCTCCTTCATATTTGAATGAGATCTTTGCTGGGTACAGTAATCTGGGCTGTAGTTTATTTTCTTTCATCAATTTAAGTATGTCCTGCCATTCCCTCCTGACCTGAAGAGTTTCTATTGAAAGATCAGCTGTTATCCTTATGGGAATCCCCTTGTGTGTTATTTGTTGTGTTTCCCTTGCTGCTTTTAATATTTGTTCTTTGTATTTGATCTTTGTTAATTTGATTAATATGTGTCTTGGGGTGCTTCGCCTTGGGTTTATCCTGTTTGGGACTCTCTGGGTTTCTTGGAATTGGGTGGTTATTTCCTTCCCCATTTTAGGGAAGTTTTCAACTATTATCTCCTCAAGTATTTTCTCATGGTCTTTCTTTTTGTCTTCTTCTTCTGGGGCTCCTATGATTCGAATGTTGGGGCATTTAACATTGTCCCAGAGTTCTCTGATATTGTCCTCATTTCTTTTAATTCATTTTCTTTTTTCCTCTCTGATTCATTTATTTCTACCATTCTATCTTCTACCTCATTAATCCTATCTTCTGCCTCCATTATTCTACTATTTGTTCCCTCCAGAGTGTTTTTGATATCATTTAACTTCCTGATGTTCAAGCTAGTTTTAGAAAAGGTAGAGGAACCAGAGATCAAATTGCCAACATCCGCTGAATTGTCGAAAAAACAGGAGAGTTCCAGAAAAATATCTATTTCTGCTTTATTGACTATGGCAAAGCCTTTCACTGTGTGGATCACAATAAACTGTGGAAAATTCTTCAAGAGATGGGAATATCAGACCACCTGATCTGCCTCTTGAGAAATTTGTATGCAGGTCAGGAAGAAACAGTTAGAACTGGACATGGAAAAACACACTGGTTCCAAATAGGAAAAGGAATTCGTCAAGGCTGTATATCGTCACCTTGCTTATTTAACTTCTATGCAGAGTACATCATGAGAAACACTGGACTGGAAGAAGCACAAGCTGGAATCCAGATTGCTGGGAGAAATGTCAATAACTTCAGATATGCAGATGACACCAGCCTTATGGCAGAAAGCGAAGAGGAACTAAAAAGCCTCTTGATGAAAGTGAAAGTGGAGAGTGAAAAAGTTGGCTTAAGGCTCAACATTCAGAAAACGAAGATGATGGCATCTGGTCCCACCATTTCATGGGAAGTAGATGGGGAAACAGTGGAAACAGAGTCAGACTTTATTTTTTTGGGCTCCAAGATCACTGCAGATGGTGACTGCAGCCATGAAATTAAAAGACGCTTACACCTTGGAAGGAAAGTTATGACCTACCTAGATAGCATATTCAAAAGCAGAGACATTACTTTGCCAACAAAGGTTCGTCTTGTCAAGGCTTTGGTTTTTCCTGTGGTCATGTATGGATGTGAGAGTTGGACTGTGGAGCACCGAAGAATTGATGCTTTTGAACTGTGGTGTTGGAGAAGACTCTTGAGAGTCCCTTGGACTGCAAGGAGATCCAATCAGTCCATTCTGAAGGAGATCAGCCCTGGGTTTTCTTCGAAAGGAATGATGCTACAGCTGAAACTCCAGTACTTTGGCCACCTGATGCAAAGAGTTGACTCATTGGAAAAGACTCTGATGCTTGGAGGGATTGGGGGCAGGAGGAGAGGGGGACAACAGAGGATGAGGTGGTTGGATGGCGTCACTGACTGGATGGACATGAGTCTGGGTGAACTCCGGGAGTTGGTGATGGACAGGGAGGCCTGGCATGCTGCGATTCATGGGGTCGCAAAGGGTAGGACACGATTGAGCGACTGAACTGAACTGAACTGATTGCATTATTCATTATATATTGACTGTTTTTTATTTCTTCTAGGCCCTTGTTAAACCTTTCTTGCATCATCTCAATCCTTGTCTCCAGGCTATTTATATGTGATTCCATTTTGATTTCAATATTTTGGATCATTTCACTATCATTATTCAGAAATCTTTATCAGGTAGATTCCCTATCTCTTCCTCTTTTGTTTGGTTTGGTGGGCATTTATCCTGTCCTTTACCTGGGTATTCCTCTGTCTCTTCATCTTGTTTATATTACTGTTTTTGGGGTGGCCTTTCTGTATTCTGGCAGTTTGTGGAGTTCTTTTTATTGCAGAGTTTCCTCACTGTGGGTGGGTTTATACTGGTGGCTTGTCAACGTTTCCTGGTTAGGGAAGCTTGTGCAGGTGGGTGGAGCTGGATTTCTTCTCTCTGGAGTGCAGTGAAGTGTCCAGTAATGTGTTATGATATGTCAATGGGTTTGGAGTGACTTTGGGCAGCCTATATATTGAAGCTCAGGGCTGTGTTCCTGTGTTGCTGGAGAATTTTCATGGTATGTCTTGCTCTGGAACTTGTTTGCCCTTGGGTGGTGCTTGGTTTCAGTGTAGGTATGGAGGAGTTTGATGAGCTCCTGTAGATTAATGTTCCCTGGAGTCAGGAGTTCTCTGGTATTCTCAGGATTTGGACTTAAGTCTCCTGCTTCTGTTTTTCAGTCTTATTTTTACAGTAGCCTCAAGATTTCTCGATCTATACAGCACCATTGATAAAACATCTAGGTTAAAGATGAAAAGTTTCTCCACAGTGAGGGACACCCAGAGAGATTCACAGAGTTACATGGAGAAGAGAAGAAGGAGGAGGGAGTTAGAGGTGACAAGAATGAGATGAGGTGGAATCAAAAGAGGAGAGAGCAAGCTAGCCTGTAATCACTTCCTTATGTGCACTCCACAGTCTGGGCCACTCAGAGATGTTCACAGAGTTATACAGAGAAGAGAAGAGGAAGGAAGGAGACAGAGGTGGCCAGGAGGATAAAGGGGGGAATAAAAAGGTGAGAGACAGATCCAGCCAGTAATCAGTTTCCTAAGTGTTCTCCAGCATCCAGAACACACAGAGATTCACAGAGTTGGGTAGAGAAGAGAAGGGGGAGGGAGGAGATAGAGGCAACCTGGTGGAGAAAAAGGCGAGTCCAAAGGAGGAGAGAGCAGTCAAGCCAGTAATCTTGCTCCCAAGTAAAAATGGGAGATTGGGTTCTTAAAGGTACAAAATTGATAACAAATACCAAAAAGCAAAGATTAAAAGTCTAGAGCAGAAGTTGGATTTTCAAAAATACAATATTAATGGAAAAAAAAAACAAAGTAACAAAAGTTATTATATATATATATATATATATATATATATGAAGTTTGCTTTAAAAAATAGGGTCTCTTTTTTTTTGCAAAGTAATAGTAAGTTATAAAAATGAAAATTAAAGGAGTAATAGAGGACTTAAAATTGTAAAAAATTTAAAAACATTAAAGAATGATAGTAAAAATAGTAAAAATATATCTAGGATTTTCTCTGGTGTTGTTGTGGGCAGTGTGGGGTCAGTTCATTTTTGGATAGTTTCATAATCTGGCTTATATTTCTCAAGATCTATAGGCCCCTTCCTATGTATTTGGTACTAACGACAGGGTTTTAATCTGTTGCACCTGTCACTTCCAAGGAGGTTCCCTCTGTTTTAGCTTCTTCTGTTTGCTGGTCAGTGGTAACTCCCCCAGCGCAGAAGCAGCGCATACGCCTGCATCCGCCACTAGCAAGCGGGGCTGGGCAGGGAGGTTCGGGTTGCATTGCTTGGAGTAAGGACTGGGGCTGAATGCCCCGAGGGCAATCTGAGGGAATTAACTTGGGCTAGCAAACCAGACTGTGGGCTAGCTACCACGTGAAAAGCCCTAACCTAGGACACCGTCAGGCCCGCTCACAGAACAAAGGACTGAGCAGAGCTAGCCAGCTGCAGACCAGCCTATCCCCCTCCAGTGATAGGCAGGCGAGGGCAGCCAGAGCTGGAAGGGGGCAATCACGGCCCCACAGAGGCATTATCTACCAAACTGCAAGCAGGCTTCATTGCTAACCAAGACTTCTTGGGATTCTGGATGGTCAACATCCTCCTGAGAAGGTGCGCAGGTTGTACACCCAGAAAACCGAGTGGCAGGGACAGGGGAGGTGACAAGTCGCAGCAACCATGCTCGCCAAACACCTGGTCACCTGAGCTGCTCGGATCTGGGAAGGGTACAAAACGCGGGCCCAACTGAGTCTGCACCTCTGAGGACTACCTGAGTACATGAACATGAGCGGCTTAGACCTGGGAAGTGCATACAACTCAGGGACAGCCTCAGACCAGTTCCCGGCAGAACAACCTAGAGCCTAAGCAGTGTAGACAGGGAAAGCACACATGCTGTGAGTGGGGGCAAACCCACTGTGGCCGAGACACTGTGAACACATGCCAGTGTCATTTGTTTGCAGCGTCCCTCCCTCCCCACAGCACGACTGAACAAGTGAACCTAAAAAAGTGTCCACCATCACCCCCTTGTGTCAGGGTGGAAATTAGACACTAAAGAGAAGACTTTTAAAAGCATGATTTCATAATTGTTCAGACATAATAAAGCTAAAAATCAGTGCTTTAAATATCAAATATAGCAAAAAAGATTAGTTCTAATTTTCATGTTCCTCTTTTCCCCAAAAGAGAAGTATAACTCTGCACTTCACCATTTAAGAAAATTAATTTTTAGTAACAGTTTACCAGCTGTGAGGAGGAGGACATTTTAAATTTTAAATCTTTAATTATGTTGCCCCAAATGTCTGTCAGAATATGTTAATAATTATAACAATAGCAGCTTATTAAGTATAAGTAGTGTTGTATATTTTTATATCATACAGAATCCTGTTCTCTAATAATGAGAGCTTGTCTACAAGATAAGCAACCACCTAGAAGGTAATTATGTTAGATATTATACTTTCTGTCTACAAATAGTTTTTTAAATGTTGCTCTTTGAGGCATTAAAGAATGTGTCTGCAAGTGGCTTGAAAGACTTCTACTCAATTTACAATATCCTTGTTTGAGCCAAGAGGATGTATATTTATTATTAACCATATATTTGACAGAAGTGTCTGAATAGTAATTGTACCACTTTTATTTTCATTTATAAAATTTTATTAGAATATAGTTGATTATAATGTATTAGTTTCAGGTGCACAGAAAAGTGATTCAGTTATACATGTACATATATTCACTTTTCTTCAGATTTTTTACCCATATGGGCTATTATTGAATATTGAGTAGAGTTGCCTGTGCTGTACAGGAGGTCCTTGTTGGTTATCTATTTTATATATAGTAGTATGTATTTACTAATACCAAATTCCTAATTTGTTCCTTCCCCTACATTTACCCTTTGGTAATCATAGGTTTATTTTTGAAATTTGTGAGCCTGTTTCTGTCTTGTAAATGAGTGCATTTGTATCATTTAAAAAAATTAGATTCCATATAATATTTCATATGGTATTTATCATTCTCTGTCTGACTTACTTCACTTATTATGTGATAATCTCTGTCTACATCCATCCATGTTGCTGCAAATGACATTTTCACTCTTTTTTATGGCTGAGTAATAGTGAACAATCTCTTCCAACAACACAAGAGAAGACTCTACACATGGATATCACCAGATGGTCAACACCAAAAGCAGATTGATTATATTCCTTGCAGCCAAAGATGGAGAAGCTCTATACAGTCAGCAAAAACAAGACAAGGAGCTGACTATGGCTCAGATCATGAACTCCTTATTGCCAAATTCAGACTTAAGTTGAAGAAAGTAGGGAAAACCACTAGACTATTCAGGTATGACATAAATCAAATCCCTTATGATTATACAGTGGAAGTGGGAAATAGATTTAAGGGACTAGATCTGATAGACAGAGTGCCTGATGAACTATGGATGGAGGTTCGTGACATTGTACAGGAGACAGGGATCAAGACCATCCCCATGGAAAAGAAATGAAAAAAAGCAAAATGGCTGTCTGAGGAGGCCTTACAAATAGCTGTGAAAAGAAGAAAAGTAAAAATCAAAGGAGAAAAGGAAAGATATGAGCATCTGAATGCAGAGTTTCAAAGAATAGCAAGAAGAGATAAGAAAGCCTTCTTCAGCAATCAATGCAAAGAAATAGAGGAAAACAACAGAATGGGAAAGACTGGAGATCTCGTCAAAAAAATTAGAGATACCAAGGGAATATTTCATGCAAAGATGGGCTCGATAAAGGACAGAAATGGTATGGACCCAACAGAAGCAGAAGACATTAAGAAGAGGTGGCAAGAATACACAGAAGAACTGTACAAAAAGATCTTCATGACCCAGATAATCACGATGGTGTGATCACACATCTATAGCCAGACATCCTGGAATGTGAAATCAAGTGGGCCTTAGGTAGCATCACTATGAACAAAGCTAGTGGAGGTGATGGAATTCCAGTTGAGCTATTCCAAATTCTGAAAGATGATGCTGTGAAAGTGCTGCACTCAATATGCCAGGAAATGTGGAAAACTCAACAGTGGCCACAGGACTGGAAAAGGTCAGTTTTCATTCCAATCCCAAAAAAAAGGCAATGCCAAAGAATGCTCAAACTACTCCACAATCGCACTCATCTCACACGCAAGTAAAGTAATGCTCAAAATTCTCCAATCTGGACTTCAGCAGTACATGAATCGTGAATTTCCAGATGTTCAAGCTGGTTTTAGAAAAGGCAGAGAAACCAGAGATCAAATTGCCAAAATCCACTGGATCATCAAAAAAGCAAGAGAGTTCCAGAAAAACATCTATTTCTGCTTTATTGACTATGCCAAAGTCTTTGACTGTGTGGATCACAATAAACTGTTTAAAATTCTTCAAGAGATAGGAATACCAGACCACCTGACCTGCCTCTTGAGAAATTTGTATGCAGGTCAGGAAGCAACAGTTAGAACTGGACATGGAACAACAGACTGGTTCCAAATAGGAAAAGGAGTACGTCAAGACTGTGTATTGTCACCCTGTTTATTTAACTTATATGCAGAGTACATCATGAGAAACGCTGGACTGGAAGAAGCACAAGCTGGAATCAAGATTGCTGGGAGAAATATCAATAACCTCAGATATGCAGATGACACCACCCTTATGGCAGAAAGTGAAGAGGAACTAAACAGCCTCTTGATGAAAGTGAAAGAGGAGAGTGAAAAATTTGGCTTAAAACTCAACATTCAGAAAACTAAGAGCATGGCATCTGGTCCCATCACTTCATGGGAAATAGATGGGGAAACAGTGGCAACAGAGTCAGACTTTGTTTTTTTTGGGCTCCAAAATCACTGCAGATGGTAATTGCAGCCATGAAATTAAAAGATGCTTACTCCTTGGAAGGAAAGTTATGACCAATCTAGATAGCATATTCAAAAGCAGAGACAGTACTTTGCCAACAAAGGTCCATCTAGTCTAGGCTATGGTTTTTCCAGTAGTCATGTGTGGATGTGAGAGTTGGACTGTGAAGAAAGCTGAGCACCAAAGAATTGTTGCTTTTAAACTGTAGTATTGGAGAAGACTCTTGAGAGTCCCTTGGACTGCAAGGACATCCAACCAGTCCATTCTAAAGGAGATCAGTCCTGGATGTTCTTTGGAAGGAATGATGCTAAAGCTGAAACTCCAGTACTTTGGCCACCTCATGGGAAGAGTTGACTCATTGGAAAATACTCTAATGTTGGAAGGGATTAGGGGCAGGAGGATAAGGGGACGGCAGAGGATGAGATGGCAGGATGGCATCACCAACTCGATGGACGTGAGTTTGAGTGAACTCTGGGAGTTGGTGATGTACAGAGAGGCCTGGCATGCTGCGATTCATGGGGTAGCAGAGAGTCGGACACGACTGAGCGACTGAACTGAACTGAACTGAACAGTGCCAACACAATACTCTGGGGATTTTTTTTTTTTTTTTTTATAGTTCTGTATGGTCAGGCCTTCCTGAGCAAAAAGTCACCTGAATTATAGGATGACTTAATAAAATACATACCTAGGAAGCTAAAATCATATACTGCTCTCAAGGGACTTCAAGTCTTCTCTCCACTGAAGCCATTTGTTTACAGTCCAAGAGTAACAGCACCAAGTGACATTTGTTTATATTCCATGATGATGAAGGAAAATTAAATTAGAGACTTTCCTTTTCTCCCCAGAGAGAAATTGCTCACATAAGGGCAAATGGCTGTTTTGATATTTCTAAAATCTATAATATGAAGAGGTACCAGCAGCTCCTCTGTATGGTTAAAGTTTCCTATTTTCTCCAACTGTGATGTAAATACATTCAGGTGATAGCTGGCTCTCATGGTTCATCTTCTATGGAATTGGACCCTACAGAGCTGACACAAAAAACTCTGCATAAATCAACCATTTCATCATCCAGTGGTCTCCCCTCTGTGTGTGCACATCCACGCATGCACTACAGCAAACTACCTTATTAGCTTGCAAATAGGATAAAATCTCAGGTCCTCTGCAGTTCCTGGCTTAATCTACACAGAAGATGGCTCTCAGAGAAAATGCCTCATCATCATAAGATTCATTTAATTTGCTTACATTCTCTGAAATATATTGTTCAACTGTCTATCATCCAGTATCTAAAAATACTTATAACTTTTGTTCAATTATTTACCTGTTTATACCAGGAGATATTTGCATCACCACAATTTCTTCATGGCCAGAAGCCACAGTTTACTCTTTGTTTTAAAATTTCATGTACTTTATATTTAATATGTTGTTCAGACACTGATTGACTTTCATACTTAGGAATTCTAAGAAAAGTACAATATAAAAGGCACAGTTTTTGTACTCAGACAAATAAAGTTTTATAATCTGGCTTTGATATTTATAAACTGAGAAACTCTGGTCAATTACTTAAACCTCTTAAACACAATTCTTCATGAAAGTAATAATTGCTAATATAAATATTTGCTATAGATTATAAAGTATGCATAATCAAGCATATATATATATGTCTAATAAGCACTAAATACATTTTTGTGATGTTTACTATTTTTTTTTCAAATTTCTTATATCACATTTAATGTTAAGTTTTAAAAAACTTTTTTTTTCCATTTTATTTTTTTTTCAGGGTTCCATTGTTTAAGGAGCATAGGATGCCTTGACTTGCATTTATTGTCTAATGATTTCAATGGTAAGTTTAGTTCCTCTCCAATAACATTCATCATCTTCTATAGATATTCCCCAAAAAAGTTTCTTAATGCTTTGACTTCTCTTCCTACTTTTAGAACTTTAGGAAATAGAATACTAGTACTTTTTCTTACTTGATTTTTCAAGTTTATATTCCTAATGAGTAACTCATTTCTGAAATTACTTAACATTTCACTCTCTGCACATCACCAGTGAAGAATGAGTAAATGCAACATCTTAAGGGTTTTGTCACTTTTTATTTCAACAAAAACTCTTTGCTTGATTATATTTATTAAAGATAATGATAGTAATGATGATGATTATTGTTATGTTAATGGGAATTTCCACTTCCAACCAGGAGGCCTGATATGCTGCTATAAGGAATATAAGAATACCAGAATATGTATAGGCTTTTGTGGTATCCATTTACAAAAGAATAGTTTTTTAAAATGCATTAAAAATAATTTTAAAAATAGTTAAAATACATGGATTTAAAGAACATTTTTTTAAACAATTTATAAATAACTCATGTGTTTCAAAATTCGTTGTTTCATTTCTCATCATAATTTTTTCTTGAATGGTATTGACTACTGCTCTAAAGTGTACTGGCATGGAGGGATGCAATAAGAATAAGATGTTGTTTTGCTTAGAAGACTGGTAAGAATATAAAGATTTTGAGTGGCTCTGACAAGCAAAAATAATTGTTGATTAATGGTCACATTTTAGGTTGTTTTAGCAGGAGTGGATAGCACTGATTCTTCTTTAGTGATGAACACTGTAACTGCTAATAAGGTAATTGAGGCTAAATACTATCACTAATCAGTCAATATCGCAATAAAGTTTATTGAAAATAAAATCTTCAGTAGAGGTTTTCTTCATGTTTATTGGCATTATCATCCAAGAGAATTTCTATCAGCATACTGAAGAAAGAAAAAAGATTAAAGGGAGAGTAATTAAAATAAAATAGCCAGAAAAGAATATATTTTTTATTTGATTATGTCATCAAATTAGAAAGTCCACAATGATATGACAAGAACTGACAAAATGATTGTTATTTAACAGAATGAATTATCTGGCTGTAAAAATAATGTTAAGAAAGCCTAAGAACAGACAGAGTAAAGTGTTTACCAGTTTTATTGAGTTAACTCTTTTCTGTAAGAATTCATAGAGAGGAAAATGGAAACAACCTGGCTGGCATACTGTGTAATTATCACCAAAATCATTAAAGCATTTTTATACTCATTGAAAAACATGACATAAAATTTGATGACATTAAAATTCAAAGAACTCCTTGTGTTGGCCTAGATGATTTGAAACAGAGCATGTTCAAACATATACTACACTTGCTCCCTTACATATCAACACAGATATTAGTAACACAACATTTACACCAGTGCGATTTCATGGCTCTTACTCTGCTAGAGTTTAATGGATAATTTGAACCTAAGTATCAATTGAAATAAATATTCATAAACTTTCATTTTTATTTGTTTTTATTTTTATCCTAATTGCTTATGAAAATATTTAACCAAGAACAAAGAAGGTACCCTTGATTCAGGGAAATATTAGTTAAATTTGCTCAGGAAATATTCAGTTCAGTTCAGTTGCTCAGTCGTGTCAGACTCTTTGTGACCCCATAAACCACAGCACGCCAGGCCTCCCTGTCCATCACCAGCTCCTGGAGTCCACCCAAACCCGTGTCCACTGAGTTGGTGATGCCATCCAACCATCTCATCCTTTGTCGTCCCCTTCTCCTCCTGCCCTCAATCTTTCCCAGCATCAGGGACTTTTCAAATGAGTCAGCTCTTCGCATCAGGTGGCCAAAGGATTAGAGTTTCAGCTTCCACATCAGTCATATTAATGAACACCCAGGACTGATCTCCTTTTGGATGGACTGGTTGGATCTCCTTGCAGTCCAAGGGGCTCTCAAGAGTCTTCTCCAACACCACAGTTCAAAAGCATCAATTCTTCAGCGCTCAGCTTTCTTTATAGTCCAACTCTCATATCCATACATGACCGCTGGAAAAACCATAGCCTTGACTAGATGGACTTTTGTTGGCAAAGTAATGTCTCTGCTTTATAATATGCTGTCTAGGTTGGTCATAACTTGCCTTCCAAGGAGTAAACGTCTTTTAATTTCATGGCTGCAATCACCATCTGCAGTGATTTTGGAGCCCAGAAAAATAAAGTCAGCCACTGTTTCCACTGTTTCCCTATCTATTTCCTATGAAGTGATGGGACTGTATGCCATGATCTTAGTTTTCTGAATGTTGAGCTTTAAGCCAACTTTTTCACTCTCTTCTTTCTCTTTCATCGGGAGGCTCTTTAGTTCTTCTTCACTTTCTGCCATAAGAATGGTGTCATCTGCATATCTGAAGTTATTGATATTTCTTCTGGCAATCTTGATTCCAGTATGTGCTTCCTCAAGCCCAGCGTTTCTAATGATGTACTCTGCATATAAATTAAATAAGCAGGGTGACAGTATACAGCCTTGACATGCTCCTTTTTCTATTTAGTACCAGTCTGTTGTTCCATGTCCATTTGTCCAAATTTTTCAGAGTACTGTACACCAAAAGACCAAAAAAAAAAAAAACCAAAAAACAAAAAACAAAAAAAACCTTGCAATGACACTAAACAGTAATTAATAAAAGCAAAATAATAATGCATGTTGAAAAGATTTATACAAAGCACGGAAAAATGTACTTTTAGTTAAATGATGGACAGTCTAGGTTTACATTGATAGTGTGAATTTTAAAAGATGTTACCCCATTAAGAGTTTGAGCTGTGTTTATATACTATGTATTAGAATAATATTCCAGGTGCTTTTATAACTTTGTGTGGGTAGGGTTTTTCTATCCCAATAGTGATAACTCATCTCCACCAAATCATTTAGAAAAAAAGCACCACAGTTTAAATTATTTTTAAAAATGTTGAAATTAAAATTTCAAAACTGTAATAAGACTATAAATTTTGGTTCAAAATTGGAGCTTTGGGACTTCCCTGAGGGCCAAGTGGTTGACTCTGCATTGCCAAGGCAGGGGGCGCAGTTCCATCCCTGATTGGGGAACTGTTATGGGAGATAAGGGAGGGCCTGAGTTCTTGGTAATGACACAAAGAAGAATCTGAGGTCTTACGCCTGGTAAAAACACATTTATTGAAGAAAGAACAGAACGAGCACCTCAAGGGAGAGGTGGGCCAAGCCAAGAGAGGTACTGGAACCAGAATAATGAGGTACAGGGTTTGCAAGACGGAGCTTTTACATATTCATCTAGGCGGACATTGATTGACAGTTTTGATTAACAGTTGCTAGTTACATAACAACAGACTCTATTGTGCATGCTTCTCCCATAATTCAATCTGTTATAATCAGATGTATGTATGTATAGAATATTTGTGAACCCTTAATATGCTAAAGCTGAAACTCCAGTACTTTGGCCACCTCATGCGAAGAGTTGACTCACTGGAAAAGACTCTGATGCTGGGAGGGACTGGGGCAGGAGGAGAAGGGGATGACAGAGGATGAGATGGCTGGATGGAATCACTGATTCAATGGACTTGAGTTTGAGTGAACTCCAGGAGTTGGTTATGGACAGGGAGGCCTGGCGTGCTGCGATGCATGGGGTCACAAAGAGTCGGACACGACTGAGCGACTGAACTGGACTGAACTGAACTGAAGGCTCCTGGCTGCCTAAGATAACTTGAAGATCCAGCTATGCGTCAAGGCCACATGTGCTGTATTTGGAGAAGCCCCTGTGGTTAGTTTGTATCCACTGTATGCACATGTGCTGGAGGTGGAGACTTCTGTGGTTATTTTTTAGGGTATGTGTGAGCTCTCCTGGGCCACACTGGGGAATGTCTGGGGTGAGATTTAGAGATCAACTCGAATCTTGTTAGGCTTCCCTGGTGGCTCAGAGGTTAAAATGTCTGCCTGCAAAGCTGGAGACCTGGGCTCGATCCCTCAGTTTGGAAGATTCTCTGGAGAAGGAAATGGCAACCCACTCCAGTATTCTTGCCTGGAGGAGGCAGGGAGGAGGAGCCTGGTGGGCTACAGTCCATGCAGTCTCAAAGAGTTGGACATGACTGAGTGACTTCACTTTCACTTTCGAATCTTGTTTGGCTAGACCATCCCTCATTGCTCATGCCTAGCTTCCTATTTAACAAAACAAGATCCCACATGCAGCCCAAAGATTAAAACAAAACAATTGGAGCTCTTTTCCAAGGAGTGTACTATATAAACAAATATGCATAGTTTGATAATATATAAGTCTTATTAATTTTGTAAGCTTAGATATAATGGAAATAGGGCAAGTGTCTTAGGAACAGTTTTCACTATATTATTTCTGTCTCACATTTACCTTATGGTAATTTAATATAAAAGAAATACATACATACATTTCTTCTACTGGTTAATATCTAATAATTGCTATGTCAAATAATTTGATTGAAATAGAAGATTGAGTGACTATATGATTATATGAGAAATATGAGATATGAAAATAAATTTCAAGCCAAGAAGCACTTTTATAGACCTCAGAGTTAATCTCTGCCAGGCAACCTGGAACAGTGGTGCAAAACAAGATCTTAATTCTTGCCCAGGAATTGAACCTGGGCAACCTGATGAGAACAAGAAATCCTAGAAACCAGACCAACAAGGGCTAGAGGCTAGAAGCTATTTTTCCCTGAATCTTAACCCCCAGTGGAAAAAATGTATTTTTTCATGGAGGCAAAAACTGCAAATACAGGTACAAAGTGTATTATTAGAGATATAACACAACAAGTGGGAGAGCACACAGAGAAACAGTTTGTTTAGTTAAGACAGAAGCAAGACAGACATGCACACATGGAGAGGAAGTATGTGGGCATCCCCGCTAATGAGGCTGGGCATTTCATCAGAGGTGTTTAAGTTATTCATATAGGTCACTTCTTCCAGGTCTTTGTCTTCCTTCAGGCCAGATATTTGGTGTCTTTTTCCATGCCTGATCTACCCTAGAGCCTTGCCTGGGTGCATGCTCACCCCTCAACCAAGATGGATCTTGAAGTGAAGGCTTCTGGGAGGAGCTACGCTTATTATGGCCTGGCATTGTTCCCTTATTTTTGATCCACAAGGAGCCTTTCTATGCATGTGTAATTCCTCTCTTGTCCCAAAAGAGGGGGGAATGGATATCCCTCAATCCTTTACTCAAACAGGGTTTTGCCTCTCTTTTGGCTTCCCTGGTAGCTCACATGGTAAAAAATCTGCCTGCAATGCAGGAGACCCAGGTTTGATTCCTGTCTCAGGAATATGCCTTAGAGAAGGAAAATAACAACCCCCTCCAGTATACTTGCCTGGAGAATCCCAAGGACAGAGAAGCCTGGTGGCCTAAAGTCATACAAGACCAAAGGAATTTAGCATGCACACGTGTTTTTGCCATGACTATTACCTTGGCTATTACCATGACTATTACCTTAAGATGTTTACAAGAGACAAACACTGGCTATTTACTCTGTTTCTGTTGTTACTTTCATTAAAGAGGGCAAACAGGAGGCTGATTTGATATGTCTTAACTGGAGCCCACCTATATCTTGTCTCAGAAATGCTAACAGTTGTTAAGTATCCAGACTGAAGCCAGTTCTTTGTACCTGATGAAATACAAACAGGAGGCCAGTTGTAAATATCTAACCTGTAGTCTATCGCCTGCTTCAAAATTATAACTATTATTTATCTTAATGTGATTAACAAATGCCCTGAATATGTAGTTCAATTAACTGTAACATTCATGTACTAGATCTTCCAACAAGTAGCTCTCCGAGTTTGGGAAAGCTAATTTGACAACATGAAGCTAGTTGAGTAAGCCTAGAAAACTATGAAGCTAGAAATTTATAATAAGAAATCTAAGTGCCAATTTTTTCTTTTCTAAGTGCCAATTTCAAGGGTATACAAAGTAGGTACAAACATGACACACCTTCTTGTTATAATTACTCTGTATTTTTATTATTACTTATGGGTTTATATAACCTACATAAGTTAATTTTAAGATAAATACTTCAGTTGAGAGTAAAAAGATGCAATCACTTTGCAAAATAATTTGACAGTTTCTAAAAAGTTAAACATATGCTTACTCTAAAATCTAGTCATTCCATTCATTAAAAAGGAATATACGGTTATACAGAAACTTGTATATGAGTATTTATATCAAACTATTTACCCCAAATTGGAAACATCCACTGACAAATGAATGGAGAAACAAATTTGGTATATTTATACAATGAAATATTGGATGCATGCTTGCTAAGTTGCTTCAATCGTGTCTGACTCTTTGCATCCCAGTGGACTATAGTCTGCCAGGCTCCTCTGTCCAGGGGATTCTCCAGGTAAGAATACTGGGGTGGGTTACCATGCCCTCCTCCAGGGGATCTTCCTGACCCAGGGATCTAATCCATGTCTCTTATGTTCCGGCATTGGCAAGTGGGTTCTTTACTATTAGCACCACCTGGGAAGCCCACAAAAGAATACTACTCAGAAAAAAAAGGAGCAGACTACTGATATACACAACAAAATGGATAAATCTCAAAATAATTATGCTACATGAAAAAGCCAGATCAAAAAGGTAATATACTATATTAATCTATTCTTTTTTTTTTTTTAAGTGAGTTTGGCTTTTTTTATTCCCACATATAAGTGAGATCATACAGTATTTGCCTTTCTCTGCATGTGTGTATTCTCAATTGTATTCCACTCTTTGCAACCCAATGGACTGTAGCCCACCAGGCTCTTCTGTCCATGGGATTTTTTCAGGTAAGAATACTAGAGTGGGTTGCCATTTCTTCCTCCAGGGGATCTTCCTGACCCAGGGATCTAACCCACCTCTCCTGCATCTCTTGCGTTGGCAGGCAGATTCTTTACCACAAAGTCACCTGGGAAGCCCCTGTCTTTCTCTATCTAACTTATTTCACTTAGCATAATTCCATCAAGGTCCATTCATGTTGTTGCAAATGACATGATTTCCTTCTTTCTCGTAGCTGAATAATACTGCATTAATAGATAGATAGATAGATAGATAGATATACATTGTATACCTGTAAAAAATCATAAGAAATTCATACAACTTAAAAGCAAAAATGCAAACAATCCAATTAAAACAGACAAAGGTCTTGAATAGGTATTTTTCCAGAAAAGACATACAAATGGTCAACAGATACATGGAAAAGTATTCACTATCACTAATTATCAGGGAAATGAGAATCAAAAACAATTGCACACCTATTAGAATGGCTATTATCAAAAAGGCAAGAGGTAAGAGTGTTGGTGAGGATATAGAGAAAAGGGAACTTTTGTGTACTGTTGGTGGTAAATGTAAATTGGTAAAATCACTATGGAAGACAGGATGGAAGTTTCTAATATATATATATATATATGTATATATATGTGTATATATATATATATATAACTACCATATGATAAAGCAGTCCCACTTCTGGATATATATCCAAAGGAAATCAAATCACTAGCTTGAAGAGATATCTACATTCCCATGTTCACTGCAGCATTATTCATAATAGTTAAGACATGGAAATAACCTAAGCGACCACTGACAGATGAAGGATATTTTAATCGATTTCTATAATATTCTAGATGACAATGAAATCAAATTTATAGTGACATAAAGAAGATCAGTGATTGTGTGCTTAGGGAAAAGGAATTGCATGAAGGGTGGGAAGTATTACAAAGTGGCACCAGGATACTTTTGGTGTTATGGTTATATTCACTGTCATGATTGTGGTGAAATGATCTTTCTACAAACACACACACATTAAAACATATTCAATCATATGCTTTAAACATATTCAATTTATTGTATTTCCATTAAACTTCAATAAGGCTATTTAAAGAGTTACCCATAAAGTACTGAGAATGTTTAGAGAACAGTGAACAGAATTATAATACATGTGAGATATATCTTTAGGTTCATATGGAGTTTTGGAGTAGACATTTGCACCAACCTTTGAAAATGCTTTTTGTTACTATTTTTTAATCCATCATTTGAAGAAATATCAAGCTCATAATGTTGCTTTCTTCTTAATTAGATTTTGGTGCTTGCAAAGCTAGTACAGTTCTATGTATTAAGAACTGGAATGACTGCCAAGGAGGACAAGATACACTAAAGCAATCTAAATACAGTAATGATAAACAAAGGATAGCTTTCTTAAATATTTTAATAGTCTATTTTCGTACTGTTTTTATCAACTTGTGTAAGATAAACATCTGTAAAAAACTGTAAGAACCAAAAATGACTAATAGATTTAATTATAACTCAAGGAGCCATATGAACTGCTTTAAAGGGAACAGATATAACAACAAAGTGGCAATTAGCATAAGCTTACTATGCTATTTCTAGGATTACTCTTACAAAAGAATTCCATTTGGTGAACTATATCTAAGTTCCTTTGAGCATATATCTAGAATACAAATCAAACAATTCAAATAACTATACAAATTTTACACATATGTTTATATTAGAATAGATCTAGATTTACAGAAAAGTTGCAGAGATAAAGTTCCCATCTACCCCAAATGTAGTTTTCCTTATTACTAATGTTTTACATTCATTTGCTGCATATGTACCAACTAATAAATCAATATTGATATTATTATTAACCAAAGTACATATTTTGTTTTCTTTTTAGTTTTTACCAAATGTACTTTTTTCTGTCTCAGGATTTCAGCTAGTATTTCACATTTTATTTCATCATCATATCTCCTCAGCCTCCTCTAGATTATGCCAGTTTCTCAGATATTTGTTTTTGATGACCTTGAACGTTTTGAGAACTACTGATCAGGTATGTTGCAAAATGTCACTTAATCCTTAATTGTCTGAATCTGCTGTCATAATTTGACAATGGTTATTCTGAGAAGACTAGAGGTAACTTGTCATTTTCATCACATCATATGGATGGTACATACTCTCAACACATAGAATTCAACTCACTTCCAAATCAGTTACTTGAGTTTTCTTAAGCATAATAGTTATTCACTCTCTGTCTACAGAAGGTAGAGGCAGGGTGGATAAATATTTTCTAAGAGAAGTAGCACAGCTTTATTTGAAAAATGTCATAAAGCTATTTGATTTACCTCTATAACATGAGTTATTTTAAAACTAGTAAACAATTACTTAGCAAGCATAAATTATTTTCATTGTTATTGTTTCATGGTTTGCTCAGTTTTTATTTTATTTTTATGTTCTATGAAAGTCCTCGAGGACAATGCTTAAAAAGCAATGTCACAGTGTGTGGCAGAAATATTGGTCTCCAATAAAGTCTCAGTCTCAAGACTCAGAAACATCAACAGAAGCATCTTGTCAGAGGTTGGTTATCTCATTGTGTTGATACTGGTATATCAGCATTGTATTATTATCCAGGCTTCATTGAATCTTTGTTATAGCATTTAACAATGTTAAGTAGAGTTTTGGAAAAATAAATTTGCTTGGAGTTAAGTGCATTGTAAGTTAAAGGATGAGTTTCTCAGGTGGTGCGAGTGGTAAAGAACCCACCTAACAATGCACAAGATGTAAGAGACATGGGTTCAGTTCCGGGGGAGGGGGGGGGGGAAGATATCCTGGAGGAGGGCATGGCAACACACTCCAACATTCTTGCCTGGAGAATCCATGAGAGGAAGCTGGCAGGCAATGATCCACAGGATCACATCACAAAGAGTCACAGATGGCTAAAGCAACTTAGCATGCAAGCTAAAAAATAACACTAAGAAAAATAAAATTAGTTGCCTAGGGGACTTATCTTTTAAAAATTGTATTTGTTCTTTGAATTCTTCGAGACTTTTAAGAGTGGGAAATCTTAAAAATTGACTTTAGTCTACACGTCCATAATGACTACTTACCTGCTTAATTGATCTATGTCTCATTGAGAATTCATAAATTTTTAAGATATCTGTGTTTGTGTCTATTAAAGCGTTCTCCTCATAGCAACAATTTCAGTTCTTTGGATCTTACTATTGATTGCGTTTCTATATACTAACAGTGAAAGATAAAAAGAGAAACAAGGGAAACAATCCCATTTCCAATTGCATCAAAATAAATAAATAAATAAAATGCCTAGGCATAAATCTCCCCAAGGAGGCAAAAGTCCTGTACTCTGCAAGCTATAAGATGCTGATGAAAGAAATCAAAGTTAATACAAATATGATATTAACATGGTATTAACATGGTACATGTTCAAAGATAACATAGGAAGATTGTATAAATGACTATAATACTTAAGGCAATCTACAGATTCAATGGAATCCCTATCAAATCATTAATGATATTTTTTCATAGAACAATAACAAAAAATTAAAATTTGTATGGAAATACAAAAGACTAGTGTTAGTCAAAGCAATCTTGACAAAGTAAAGTGAAACTGGTGGAATCAGACTCCCTGACTTCAGACTATACTACAAAGCTACAGTCATCAAATAAGTATGGTACTGGCACAAAAACAGACCTATAGATCAATGGAACAGGAGAGAAAGCTCAGAAGTAAACCCACACACTTGTGGTCACTTAATGTATGACAAAGGAGCCAAGAATATACAATGGAGAAAAGACAGTCTCTTTAATAATTGTTACTGGAAAAACTGGACAATTACATGTAGAAAAAGGAAATTAGAATATTCTCTAACACCATACACTCAAATAAACTCAGAATAAAGACGTAAATATAAGACTGCTTACTAGAAAATTCCTAAAAGAAAATACAGACAGAAGACTCTCTCACATAAATTGCTGCAGTATATTTTTAGAACTGACTCCTAAAGTCATGGAGATAAAAACAAAAATAAACAAATGAGACCTAATTAAATTTAAAAGGTTTCGTATAACAAAAGAAACCGTAAATAAATAAGAATTTAAAGATATGAACTTTCAGTTCAGTTCAGTCACTCCATTGTGTCTGACTCATTGCAACCCCATGGACTACAGCATGCCAGGCCTCCCTGTTCATCACCAACTCCCAGAGTCTACCCAAACTCATGCCCATTAAGTAGGTGATGCCATCCAACCATCTCATCCTCTCTTGTCCCCTTCTCCTCCCATCTTAAATCTTTCCCAGCATCAGGGTATTTTCAAATGAGTCAGCTCTTCCCATCAGGTAGCCAAAGTATTGGAGTTTAGAACATCATAAAAAAAGCTTTATTTTCAACATAATTTCTTTCATTTTTGAAGCTATAAAAGGATTTGATCTTTTCAGTTTTAATTTTTCCCTGGAAATTTTATGAAGAATTAGATTTTGGTTATCTTCATATCATTGGCACTTTATTATTGGAATTTTTATGTTGCCTTTTAGTCTCATTCTAGAACTTTTGATGAAGTCTACTACACAGATTGGGTATGATTTGGGAAAAAATTGAATGTGAATAATATCTCATACTTACATTATAAGCTGCTTGAGGTTTATTGAATTATTCTTTAGAGCCACTTCTTAGCTTCCGGATGCAAAAATTATAGTGCTCATGCCTATTATGACATCCAAAGAAGGGTTCATTGTTTTTAGAGCTGACTTTAGGGAAGCTGGCAAAGACTTCCTTTAAGAAACTGCTGAACCCCTTTACAAAGAGAAAGAGCTAGACCCCAGTTAATTGATGCTGCTGCTAAGTTGCTTCAGTCATGTCCAACTCTGTGCTACCCCATAGAAGGCAGCCTACCAGGCTCCCCCGTCCCTGGGATTCTCCAGGCAAGAACACTGGAGTGGGTTGCCATTTCCTTCTCCAGTGTGTGAAAGTGAAAAGTGAAAGTGAAGTCACTCAGTCGTGTCCAACCCTTAGCAACCCCATGGACTGCAGCCTACCAGGCTCCTCTGTCCATGGGATTTTCCAGGCAAGAGTACTGGAGTGGGTTGCCATTGCCTTCTCCAAGTTAATAGTTAAGAGCAATTTAAAAAGGCAAAATATTAAATAGAGCCTTACATTTCTATTTACTTACTTTTTTTTTTTTAATGTCAAGAGTGCTCCATTTGAGTAGCAATCATCTCTCCACCAATGAAATTTAAGGAACGATGAATATCTCATCTTATGGGTAAATTTGAAAGAGAAACAGCAAGCAAACATGACTGAACTACTCCCTATTCCTTCCTCTCTTTTGGTATACAACTGTCTGTATACTGTTGCTTATTCACTAGTTTAACTTTTACAGACTATTCAACCTCATATCTCCCTTGGTGATATATAACTTTGCCTTTAGAACAGTAATTATCATTGCTCACTTTTGAGTATAGTTTTCCTAAGCCATTTGGCCAAAGATAATCATGAGCATCCCTATGGCTTTACTATTAACAAAGGTGATATCTTGATCACCTTCTGCCACTGTTCTTTGTCAATCTACTAGTTACCAGCCCAGTCAAGGAGCACAGTTGTCAATTACTGACACCTCATAATACTTTGAATGGTATGCTGCTGCTGCTGCTAAGTCGATTCAGTCGTGTCCGACTCTGTGCAACCCCACAGACGGCAGCCCACCAGGCTCTCCCATCCCTGGGATTCTCCAGGCAAGAACACTGGAGTGGGTTGCCATTTCCTTCTCCAATGCATGAAAGTGAAAAGTGAAAGGGAAGTCGCTCAGTCGTGTCTGAGTCTTAGCGACCCCATGGACTGCAGCCTACCAGGCTCCTCCATCCATGGGATTTTCCAGGCAAGAGTAGTGGAGTGGGATGCCATTGCCTTCTCCATTGAATGCTATAGTATGTTGTAAATGTTCTCTGATAATTTAAATGTTGTTCACTCTTATAGTACCATTTTCCAATGGGTCTTTGTTGTTTCTTTTTGAAGAAGGGTTGTATTTGAGGGTTACATGAAAAAAAAAAAAAAAAAAAAGAGTGGAAGACCTAAATAGACATTTCTCCAAAGAAGACATACAGAAGTCCAGCAAACACATAAAAAAAATGCTCAACATTGTTCATTATTAGAGAAATGCAAATCAAAACTACAATGTGATCTCACTTCACACCCATCAGAATGGCCATTATCAAAAAAAAACTACAAACAATAAGTGCTGGAGAAAATGTGGAGAAAAGGCAACCCTCTTGCACAGTTGTTGGGAATGTAAATTGGTACTGTCACTATAGAGAACAATATGGAGATTCCTTAATAAACTAGGAATAAAACTGCTATATGACCCAGCAATACCACTCCTGGACATACACCCTAAGAAAACCATAATTCAAAAACATACTATCCCAGTTTTCATTGCAGCACTATTTATAATGTCCAGGAAATGAAAGAAACCTATATGTCCACTGACAGATGAATGGATAAAGAAGTCATGGTACTTATACACAATGGAATATTACTCAGCCATAAAAAAAAACAATGAAACTGAGTCAGTTCTAGTGAGGTGAATGAACTTAGAGTCTGTCATACAAAGTGAAGTAAGTCGGAAAGGGAAAAACAAGTATCATATATCAAGGTATATATACAAAATCTAGAAAAATGGTACAATGTACCTATTTGCAAAGCAGAAAAGCAGATACAGACATAGAGAATGGACTTATGGATGTAGCATGGGAAGGAAAAGATGGGACAAACTGACAGAGTAGCACTGACATATTAATATATATGCTACCATAGCTAGTGGGAAGCTGCTGAATGACACAGGGAGATGAGCTTAGTGCTCTGAGGTGAGGAGTAGGGATGAGATGGGGGTGAACTGCAGACTAAGCCATTGCAATCTTTCCCCTTGGTCCTGTATTCCAGCCATACCAGCATTCTTTCAATGTTCCTAATGTTTTCTGTACAGTCCTTTCCAGAGAATTACTGTAACTGCGTATCATTCTTTCCCCAGAATACTCTAATATTTCATCTCTTCTCCAATGTTACCTGCTTATAATACTACATTTGTGTGTGTGTGTGTGTGTGTGTGTGTGTGTGTGTGTGAAGCATTACTGCTTTTGTTTGTTGTTTTTCTGGTACATTTGATTAAATTCTGCCTTCCCCAAGCAACTGTAAGCTCCATGAGACCAAGGCCCAAGTTAGGAAGTTAGATTTTCTCATTGTTTTATTGCCAGTACCTAGCAGAATACCTAATGCTCTGAACTACTGAATCTTGAATAAGTGAATAAATAGCCTCATCTATTTTATATTCTTTATTACTCTAAGGGGTAATTTCCTATGTATGTGCCTGCATACACAGAGGGTTTTGATGATTTAGGCAACCTGTAAGTGCTTAAAAATTAATGAAGGAATAAAATAGATGCCAGATGTTTCTTCCATTTGGCAACTGTCTGGACTCTGAAAAAGTCTTTTAATAAGGGTCTTTATATTTCCTTACTCTATAGTTTTACTCTCAACTTTTCTTCAAAAATTGTTCCATAAAGATCATGATGAATCTAAAGATATCTGGCCTCAAAGGGTAGAAAACAATATTAAATCAGGTTAAAAGTTAATGAAATATTTTACTACTGCATTTTACCATAGCATCTGCAAGGTGTATTTGAGCATCCTAATAATTTAAAAATTACTCTCCTCATCTCAATCAGTGAAGAGCTATGAAAAGTTCTCATTTTATGATCCAGAAAGTCTCATCCAAAAGAAAAGAAATTAGGTTATAAAATGAAGGTACTGTATAACTTGCCTAATGGCCTGTAATCTGCAGAAAGTACAGCTGTGGTGGGCTGTTTAACAGGTGCTATGATATGGAGCATAACAAACATGTTAGGCTTTGTAATGTATTTAACATCTTATAAACAATTGTGTTAATTTGAGGGCTAATGGGTTAGTCAAACGACACTCTTGTAAAAGGTCTGTGATTATGTTGTGCAAATTTGATTGAAAGACTAATCTTAGGAACCAGTTCAGCTTTAAAATGAGTAGAATACAACATTTAATACTCCAGCACTGAGTTCTAACAATGTTTTATCCTTGTATAACACTGTACTTTGGAATGAGGATTATCACTCTCATAGTTTTCTGGAAGTCTCCACCAACAGAAACTGTGACTTGAACATTCCAGTAGCTCTACTATAATAGCTCATGTGCTTTTTGAATATGGGTGTAAATCCCTGCCCTCAAACTATCAGACCAAATAATTTGAGATTTTTCCTATTAAGCAATCACATAGGTTACTTAAGCAACTTTGAGTAAAGTTACAGAATTTTACACATAGCTTTGAAGCCAATTACTTAATAACTGAAGGAAGTTTTCCTGAAATGATTGATTCAGTGCCAGAATAGAGGCAGGAATTTGAGGGGAAAAAAAAATAAAGAAACATAAATAACAAAACCAACATACACTGTGGCAAATTTGCTAAACTTCAAGAATAAAGAATCTATACAAGAGTTATTTGGGGAAAATAAGAAAACTAGTAACTCACCTGGAACAGGCAGTGATACTGTAGGCATCCAAAGGGAATGTTAAGGGAAGGATCAGCTTGAAGAGTCTGCAGTTCAGAAGATAAGACCTGTCAGCAAGAACAAATTGAAGAATTGTTTACAGATATATTTTGAGATATATGAAGAGGTAAACTAAATTAAAAATATGCACAACAAAAAGTGAATAAAGGTCTCAGATCAACTACTGAAGAGCAATTACACATAAACATAGAAGAGGCAGCAGGAGGATGAAAAAGGAGAGAATAGTTCCATACAACAAAAACAAAAATTGTAGTGTATGGAAACCAATGGAGTACGTGTTTTAAGAAATGGAAATAGAGCTTTCGTATTCTGTTAAGAAAATAACTTGCCCATTATACATGAGCATACTGGCTGAGTTGTAATGGTAGAAGCATAAGTGAAATGGGTTAAATTATACATTGAAGTTTACAAACATGTAAGTCAAATAGACTGAAAAATCAATTGCATTTGCCACTGATCACCTAAAATTCTTTATTCTATTAAATCAATGGACTTCCCTGGTGGCTCAGATCTCTGGTTCAGGAAGATCCCCTGGCAAAGAAAATGGCTACCCAATCCAGTGCCTGGAGAATTCCACGGACAGAGGGGCCTTGGCAGGCTACAATCCATAGGGTCACAAAGGGTGGGACATGACTGAGAAACTAACATTTTATTAAATCCAACATCAATTAAATCCATTGCTGAACTTTGAAGAATTTAAGGGGAAAGATTATGAGAAAAGATATTAAAAGAAAATCAAAATTAACTTGGTAAAATAGTACTCACTCTCAAATTTTATCTCATTAAAGCACCTAGAATGATGGTCTCAGGATGAAACTTAAAAAGTTGGAGAAATAACTGCAGAGCAAACTTAAAGAAAGGAAATTGAAGGAATGATAAAGACAAGCATAAAAATTCTAAACTGAACCACAAAATAAAGGTATTGTAAAAAAATCAACAATAATAAACCTCTATTAAGATTGATGAATAAAAAGTATAAAGAGTTGTGAGAATGCAAAATATTAAAAATTGGTGATGACTATAGATATATAAAAGGGCTTCCCTGGTGGCTTAATAGTAAAGAATCCACCTGCCAATGCAAGAGACATGGATCAGTCACAGGGGCACAAAGATCCCCTAGAGAAGAAAATGGCAACCCACTCCAGCATTCTTGCTTGGGAAATCCAACGGACAGAGGAACCTGGCGAGCTACAGTCCATGAGGTCACAAAAGAGTTGGACACAACTTAGCGACTAAACAAGAACAAAAAACGGATATGTAAAACTTACTTCTAATAAAAATACAGCAATAAAATAGAAAACTTGAATCGTTTTAGAGACAAATACTGCTTATCAAGCTGTTCTGAAAAGAAATAGAATACATAATTAGAACCACAATAACATGTAAAAATTTGCAAAAGTAGAAAATAATAAACACACACAAACTTTAGTTTTAGTGGTCTGCTGCTGCTGCTAAGTCACTTCAGTCATGTCCGACTCTGTGTGACCCCATAGATGGCAGCCCACCAGGCTTCCCTGTCCCTGAGATTCTCCAGGCAAGAACACTGGAGTGGGTTGCCATTTCCTTCTCCAATGCCTGAAAGTGAAAAGTGAAAGTGAAGTCACTCAGTCCTGTCTGACTCTTAGCGACCCCATGGACTGCAGCCTACTAGGCTCCTCCGTCCATGGGATTTTCCAGGCAAAAGTACTAGAGTGGGGTGCCATTGCCTTCTCCAATTTATTGGTCATTTCTTCTCAATTATTCAGAATAGCTAGAAACAAATTTAAAAAATGGGAAGGAAAAACACAGTGGTTTTTAGGTGCTGGATAGTATTGCTCAGTCCCACTCAACTTTTTTTTTTCATCACTGCAATCTCTTTACCAATTCCTAAACCACACAACTATGAAAAGGAATCAACAGTCTTTTCAGGGGACAATCTGGATATGGGTAAGATATAAAGAATCAGGGAATTACACTGATATTGTTGTTGTCACCATGATCATCATTATCTTCATAACTCTGGATGTAGCTTACTGCATTTACCATAAGTAGGATAAAAATGAATAGAAAGACAACTAGGAATACATTTTACACAATAACAAAAGTAACAAGGAAATATATCATGTTAAAAAAATGAAGAAATAAGTCTAGAAAGTAAAGCACAATACAAACAATAAAATTCTGCATGAGTGCACTGTGTTTTAGAAGATATATAATAACATGTATCCTTAAATACATAAAGAATAATCTAAGTCTGAAGACTCCTCTTCATTACATGTGGATTTCCTAGGTGGCTCAGGGTAAACTATCCATCTGCCAATGCAGAAAACATGGGTTCAATCCCTGGGTTTTGAAGATCTTAAGGAGAGGGAAATGGCAACTCATTCCAGTATTCCTCCTGGGAAATCTATGGACAGAGAAGCCTGGTGGGCTACAGTCCATGGGGTCACACAGAGTCAGACCAACTGAGCTACTGGGCACATATGCTACACTAAGTATATTCAATTTAATGTATGTCAACTCACAAAAATGTGTAAAGTGAAAATTATACATATTTCACATAAATAAGGTCGGAAATTTCAGTAAATTTCAACCATGTGTTGAAAAATACTGCTGAACTGTAACTTTTCATATTACATCTGTTAAACAAGTACTCACATCCAAGCAACCTTAATGACTTCACTAATTCAGATTTGTTAAATAAATTATTGTTTATCCGTATGGTGGCATAGTGTATTTACTAAAAAATTGGTTTCAAAGAATGTATAATAATGATTTGAAAGTTTCAAGCTAAAAAAGGAGTGAGTGCATGCTAAGTCGCTTCAGTCATGTCTGAGTGTTTGTGACCCTATGGACTATAGCCCATCAGACTCCTCTGTCCATAGGATTCTCCAGGCAAGATTACTGGAATGAATTGCCATGCCCTCCCCATCCCCCCCCAAAAAATAACATATGTAAAACATATGAACATATTGTTATAAAATATATATATAATGCAAACTTCACATGCACATATAATGTGTATATATGGTTTTATATTATATATGCATTTAATAATTAATTTAAGGAAATAAACTAACACAATATAAAAAATATTTATTATGGAATATCTGCCTCTATACTTTCCTATATTTTCCAAATTCTGCTTATGCAACTTTTGTAAGTAAGAAAAACACATACTATACATTTTAACAAGGTGGAGAAAGTAAAAGCACAACTTTAATATTTCCTTCACCACTTTTTTCCAACCAATATCTGAGACTGAGCAATGTTTCCCATAGGAGTAAGTCTTAAATTACATTATTAAAGCCCTTTAGGATTTTCACTTGAAAATTAAAAAAAGGCCATTTGAATTTTCTTTGTCTATTCAGCGGATTGTAGCAAAATACATGGACTGCGAGTCTTAAACAACAGACTTTGCTCATACTTCTGGAGATTGGGAAGTCCAATATCAAAGTGCTGAAATACTCCATTTTTGGTGAGAGCTCTCTTTCTGGCTAGCAGATGGCCACCTTCTCATGTATCGTCACTGACAGAAAGAGAGAGAATTCTGGTCTCTTCTTCTTCCGGTAACAATGCTAATTCCCTTATAGTGGTCTTTCCTTCAAGCCCTCATCTAAATTTAACTACTTCCTATCTGGGATTTCTTTGGAAGGAATGATGCTAAAGCTGAAACTCCAGTACTTTGGCCACCTCATGCGAAGAGTTGACTCATTGGAAAAGACTCTGATGCTGGGAGGGATTGGGGGCAGGAGGCAAAGGGGACGACAGAGGATGAGATGACTTGATGGCATCACTGACTTGATGGACGTGAGTCTCAGTGAACTCCGGGAGTGGGTGATGGACAGGGAGGCCTGGCGTGCTGCAATTCATGGGGACGCAAAGAGTCAAACACGACTGAGCGACTGAACTGAACTGAACAGAGTGGTCCCACAACTTAATAAAATCACATTGAAGATTATACTTACAACATATAATTTTTGGGGAAATACATTCTGTATCTACTGAGGTGCTTATAGATTTTTAGCAAATTGAAAACTTGGCATTTTATTAGCTGGAAATTGAACGTGGCTGGAAATTAAAAGCTTGGCATTCATTAGCTGATACTTTATTGAGAAACAAAAAGTAGGTGGCATGTTCAGTTTATGATCAAAGAGTTAGAGTCACATTTGGCAAATTAGTGAAATAAATACCTGGTGATTCACTAACAAATAATCAGGAGCCAAGAGAGGAGGTGTTATCAATCACAGTAAAGCCTTTGAGAGAAGCATAATTTAGACATCAGTGGCAAAAGCCAATTTAATGGGAAACAGAGAATGGCTAAATAGATCTGGTAATGTTTTATCATATTAATCATATTTTTATGAAATGTTGAGGGTTGTCTAAATGCTTTCATGGGCTCCGTTTCACCACACAGGTACGTCTTGTACAACATGACATGATGCTAGTGGAGTCATGATTATTGTAAAAGATTCAAATATTAGAATTTAGTGAGGGCACATGAATTCTCTCCTTATGACACATATTAGGTCTTCTTTAGCTAAATGTACAGTTTTCTTTTTCTGTTATATAGATCAAAATAGGAGTTAAAGGTCTAATCAACATTTTGGGTTGCTAAAACATATAATTTCAATTAGTCCCTGTAAAAACATCCCTGCTGCTCACAACATTTTTAAGGCCTATACTGTCTTTAAAGACAACTATTCTTTGTAGTTGACACATTGTTACCTGGCCTTGGCAGGACTCCCCTTTATATTATTTATGCTTTATGCATATATATTTTGCTAATTTACTCTATATAAAACCAAGGAATTTCTAGCATCTTAACTATTTAAATAGACATCACTGAATCCAGGTTATAAGGCCACTATTCAAAAGCAAACTACAGTTACAACCATTTACAGCTGTTTGGTTTAATATATTGACTGAAACAAATTTCTCTTCAGTTCACCTATATAAATATGTTTAGTCAATATAAAAATATCTTCCCTTATGTATCTGATGTAATAAGTATATATCTTCATACATATTCTTAAATTCTTATTTTATAAATATTTGAAAACTCTTATAGAATAAACTATTGTATAAGTGACAAACCTAGACAGTGTATTAAAAAGCAGAGATGCTACTCAGCCTACAAAGGTCTGTATAATCAAAGATATGGTTTTTCCAGTAGTCATGAATGGATGTGAGAGCTGGACAACAAAAAAGGCTGAGCACTTAAGAGTTGATGCTTTCAAACTGTGGTGTTGGAGAAGACTCTTGAGAGTCCCTTGGACTTCAAGGAGATTCAACCAGTCCATCCTAAAGGAAATCAGTCCTGAATATCCATTGGAAGGACTGATGCTGAAGCTGAAACTCCAATACTTTGGCCACATAATGCGAAGAAATGACTCCTTGGAAAAGACCCTGACGCTGGGAAAGCCTGAAGGCAGGAGAAGGGGATGACAGAGGATGAAATGGTTGGGTAGCATCACCGACTCAGTGGACATAAGTCTGAGGAAACTCTGGGTGATTATGAAGGACAGGGAAGCCTGGCATGCTGCAGTCCATGTGGTCACGTGGATTCGGACATGACTGAGGGACTGAACAGCAACAATTGTATAATCTTTTTGTTTTAGATTAAAAAAATATTTATCTTCTAGATTTCTTGATACATAACATACAACACTGTATGAGTTTAAGATATATATCTTAATGATTTGACTTACATACAGCATCAAATTATGATCACAGTAAGTTTAGTGGATATCATCATCTCGTATGGATACAAAACTAAAGAAACATAAAAAAATATTTTCCTTATGATGAGAATTCTTAGGGTTTACTCTATTAACCATCTGCATATACAGCATATAGTAGGATTACTATAATTATGTTGTGCATTACATCCGTATTCATGGGAATAGTTCATACCCAGAATGTCATGGGCAAAGATGGGCACAATAGGGGAGAAAAATGGTATGGGCCTAACAGAAGCAGAATATATCATGAAGATGTGGAAAGAATACACAAAAGAGCTACATGAAAAAAAATCTTCATGACCCAGATAATCATGATGGTATGATAACTCACCTAGAGCTAGACATCCTAGAATGCGAAGACAAGTAGGCCTTAGGAAGCATTACTACTAACAAAGCCAGTGGAGGTGATGGAATTCCAGTTGAGCTATTTCAAATCCTAAAAAATGCTGCTGTGAAAGTTCTGTGCTGTATATGCCAGCAAATTTGGAAAATTCAGCTGTGGCCACAGGACTAGAAAAGTTCAGTTTTCATTCCAATCCAAAAGAAAGGCAATTCCAAAGAATGTTCAAACTCCCACACAATTGCACTCATCTCACACACTAGCAAAGTAATGCTCAAAATTCTCCAGGCTAGGCTTCAACAGTATGTGAACCATGAGCTTCCAGATGTTCAAGCTGTATTTAGAAAAGTCAGAGGAACCAGAGATCAAATTGCCAACATCCCTTGAATCATCAAAAAGCAAGAGAGTTCCAGAGAAACATCTACTTCTTTTTTACTGATGATGCCAAAGCCTTTGACTATGTAGATCACAACAAACTGTGGAAAATTCTGAAAGAGATGGAAATACCAGACCACCTGACCTGCTTCTTGAGAAATCTGTGTGCAGATCAGGAAGCAACAGTTAGAACTGGACATAGAACAACAGACTGGTTCTTTATTGGGAAAGGAGTACGTCAATCTGTACATTGTCACCCTGCTTATTTAACTTATATGCAGAGTACATCAGGAGAAACACTGGGCAGGCTAAAGCACAAGCTGGAATCATGATGGCTGGGAGAAATACCGATAACCTCAGATATGCAGATGACACCACCGTTATGGAAGAAAGCAAAGAAGAACTAAAGAGACTCTTGATGAAAGTGAAAGAGGAGAGTGAAAAAGTTGGTTTAAAGCTCAACATTCAGAAAATGAAGATCATGGCATCTGGTCCCATCACTTCAGGGGAAATAGATGGGGAAACAGTGGAAAAAGTGACAGACTTTATTTTTGGGGGGGCTCCAAAATCACTGCAGATGTTGACTGCAGGCATGAAATTAAAGGACTCTTGCTCCTTGGAAGAAAAGATATGACCAACCTAGACAGCATATTAAAAAGCAGAGACATTACTTTGTTAACAAAGGTCTGTCTAGTCATTGCTATAGTTTTTCCAGTAGTCATGTACAGATGTGAGAGCTGGGCTATAAAGAAAGCTGAACACCGAATAATTGATGCTTTTGAAGGTGGTGTTGGAGAAGACTCTTGAGAGTCCTTTGGACTGCAAGGAGATCCAACCAGTCCATCCTAAAGGAGATCAGTCCTGGGTGTTCATTGGAAGGACTGATGTGGAAGCTGAATCTCCAGTACTCTGGCCACCTGATGCGAAGAGCTGACTTATTAGAAAAGACCCTGATTCTGGGAAAGATTGAGGACCGGAGGAAAAGGGGATGACAGAGGATGAGATGGTTGGATGGCATCACCGACTCAATGAACATGAGTTTGGGTAAATTCCAGTAGTTGGTTCTGGACAGGGAAGTCTGATGTTCTGCAGTCTCCATAGGGTCGCAAAGAGTCAGACACTACTGAGCATCTGAACTGAACTGAACTCTGAGTGCATCTACTTGTAGAACCGTAGCTTCAGAGAAATTTGGGAAAATCATTTTGCTTGTTTTTTTCTAACTTTCTAGCCTCTAGAGTATATGAAATTAAGGTTGAAGGAGAATAGATGGAGACTGAGAGAATTTAAACAAATATTAAATATGACCAGTTTTCTCACTTTAAATATGGCTATGAATTATAAGCCTTCCTATGAGATTTGAAAGCAAATAATCTGTCTTTGAAAAAAAAATTATGAGGAAGAATATGATTAATGACTTAACATTTCAGTTTACCAGATAATGCACTTTTCCCTTAGTTTGCCTCTAGATATTATCTGATATTCATTTTATAATACAGTTGGAACTAAATTATACCAAATGTAAAAGTTTACAAATTTAAAATAGTATGAAATATGTATGATCAATTTCAGTCCACGAAAACTTTTGAAAACATAAAACTAATTCTCAACTGAATGATGTGCTTCACATGCAATTAATTATACAGTGTATTTTATTCAAAAGAAATTCTGAACATAGTTCTCTATGCCCTGAAATAGGAAAAAAGACTTCCATTCATTCAGTTGCCAGTATAGAGGACTTGATAATGACATAACAAAATTATGTATATTGTTTAGGACAATTGTTTCCTGGCCAACAATTAGTAATGAGCTGATTTAAGAAAGTGCTATAAATGATTTAAAAATTTTGTCTGCATTATTTGTGGTACTCTGACACTTCTCTTATAATCCTTTCTGTATTATACTAGGACATCAAATAGGATTGCTACTGACAATTCTGAATGTTCCAAAAAATAGGACCTTGAGGTTATGAACCCAATGTTTTGGTATTTCCAGACCACTTGAGAAGGGATAAGCAAAAAGGTGTTCAAATATTAGTTTTGCCACCTTTAGGCACTCATCTTAGAGTGTATAAAAGTGGAAAAGCTAAAGAGGCAAATAGGCAGAGAAGTTCTTTGGAGGGAATTGTTAGTATGGTGTGTGGCCCCTTTCATAGCAGCTGTTGCACAGAATGATGCTTCCACATCGTTTTCAGCCCAATACAAAGAGTTTTAGGAGACCATTCAGAGAGTTTCATCTATTTCCTTTAGCATCTGAGGATTAGACGAATACAATGGCTGATCTTAGATAGGCCTAAAGGAGCCTGAAGGCCCAAGAAGATGCTGGATGACCATCCAATTGACTGAGATGGCTGTGTAAGAGACAATCTTTAACTGGACAGAAGATACCAGGGCATATTCCATCTAGAAACAGTCAACAAAGGGAACTGTCCTGGAACTGTCTTAGAGAGGTTTTTTCAAGAGAGTCACCTGGTGAAACTCCAAAAGAGAACATCTGTATGAGATCTATTATCATAAATCAGACATTTAGAAAAGAATGCTAGCAGTGAGGGAGAAGAAGAAACATGTTAAGGAATCTATAGAACAGCGATCTATAGTGATAGTCTCTGAAAAGTCCACAAATCCAACCCAAAGGAAATTTAGCTGAAAATATCTCTCTTGGCTATAAGAAAATGACACATGTTCATGTCATTGTCAAATAAATAAAACTTTTTCTGACTCCTTTTTCACCCCAGTTCCTCCTCATTCCAACCCTGGAGAAATCAGAAAATTAGGCTGAAATGAAGTGAGGCTGGATATAGAAGAAAAGCAACACTGATGATCAGAATAAAAGTGATTACACTTTTTCTTCCTATTTTAGGCTTTTTTTTAATAAGAAGCAGGCTAAGCTGGGAGAGAAGAGATATTTTAGTTTTAATGAAGCTCAAACATGTGACTACACACTAGACTTATCATATAAGTCTCCACAGCTATCCATTTGATTATAGACTGAAGGTTTGTATTCCTGCAAGATTTGTATGTTGAAATCCTAACCTCCAGTCTGACTGTATTTGGAGATGGAGCCTTTAAAGAAGTAATTAATGCTAAATGAAGTTATTAGGGTGGGCCAGTGGGATTAGTGTTTTTATAAGAACAGACATCAGAGTGCTCACTTGCTCTCTCTTTCCCTTCACACACTCAAAGAGATCATATGAGTACACAGTGAAGGTGGACATTTGCAATCCAAGAGGAGAGCCCTGTTGAAGGATATATATATATATATATATATATATATATATATACATATACATATATATACATATACATTCATGACACTGTTCAAAATGGCCAGGCGGACTTTGTTCAAGGAGACACTAATGCAATAGATGTAGGGACTGCTGCAATGGAATTCTGAAGTCAATTCCAAAGACAGCATAGACAAAGTGGTGGGGTTCAGAGATGAGACACCAGGAATATTAAGAGAATACTAAGGAATACTAAGAGAAACACAAGGAATAAGAGAGATTTTGGCTACACTGTGTTACCAGGATTCTTATTGAAGGCAGGCCAGGGTGATCAGACCTCTCCTGGGCTATAATCAAGGATAAGGAACCCAACTAGATATTGAAAGTGATCAGATATTGAGGGTAGAGGTGGGCATCTGGCTAAACTGACAGTAGGGTTCTTGCTAAAATTGAACACAGAAATAAATGTGGAAGTCCAAAGGTCTGGCCTAGTTGAAAGAGTTCAGAGGAATCTGAGTGGTGTTTGGTCAATAAAAGAATCTTTGTCAGGTCTCACCAGACACCAACCCACCTGGCACCTTGATATTGAACTTACAGTCTCCAGAACTGTGAGAAAATAAATTTTTGTCTTTTAAGCCACTCAGTCTGTGCTATTTTGTTACGGCAGCCTAGAGGACTAGCACACGTCTATTGACCCTTTTTGCTAGATTTTCCAAACACTTTAATGTTCACATTTTAACTCATTAACATTATGTCTGTTTTTTCTAATTTATCAAGACATTTACTCTATGTGTATAAGACTCATATCGTGTAAAATATGAATAAGATTCATATTGTGTAAAAATTTCCAAAGGATAATCAGTTCAGTCCAGAGGTTACTGTACATAGTAAGATCAAAGCAAATTATCAAATGTAAAACAAACCTCTGCTCTTACCAAACCAATCATGGAGAAACAGGTCTCTAACTCAAGAGGAATTGAAAGTGAATATTATATGATTAACTTCTGGTGATACATTCTGCTAATCTCAGAGATAGTGCTCTAAGATTCAGCTTGACTTTTTGAATTTTCCTGAAATTCAATAAACCAAGAATATTTATTATGATTGCATCCCTTATATACTATATCTACCCAGTGACATACAGAGAAGAAGACCATGAATTGGTATTAGGTCACTTCAGGGGATGGGTGGAAAAATAAATAATAATGGTTGGTTCTATTCATTTGTATTACTGCTTTATACCTCTAAAGGTAAAAGCCTGGGTTAAGGTAATGATCAGAGCTTAATTTGATTGACCTGCATGAATGACTTGAGGAAAAAGAAAATGGAAATTATTTCCTTCTCACACAGGGACAGTTAGTATTGACTTACGCTTGTTACCACACTGCACCTGTGCAAACAGGCTGTGTAGAAACTTAATAGATTCTTACTCTGAATAAATGAAACAGGCCACAGAGATCTGAGTAAGCAATAGGGTGCCAATATTTATATGTAAGAATAAATACATGACCTGGAATGAAAGCAAAGAGCAAATACAGAATATTGAATACATTCAGGTATATTGGGGTGTTTTGTTTCAGTTCAGTTCAGTTGCTCAGTCGTGTCCAACTCTTTGCAACCCCATGAATCGCAGCACACCAGGCCTCCCTGTCCATCACCAACTCCTGGAGTTCACTCAGATTCACATCCATCGAGTCAGTGATGCCATCCAGCCATCTCATCCTCTGGAGTCCCCTTCTCCTCCTGCCCCCAATCCCTCCCAGCATCAGAGTCTTTTCCAATGAGTCAACTCTTTGCATGAGGTGACCAAAGTACTGGAGTTTCAGCTTTAGCATCATTATTTGCAAAGCAATCCCAGGGCTGATCTCTTTCAGAATGGACTGATTGGATCTCCTTGCAGTCCAAGGGACTCTCAAGAGTCTTCTCCAACACCACAATTCAAAAGCATCAATTCTTCGGCACTCAGCCTTCTTCACAGTCCAACTCTCACATCGATACATGACCACAGAAAAACCATAGCCTTGACTAGATAGACCTTTGTTGGCAAAGTAACGTCTTTGCTTTTCAATATGCTATCTAGGTGGATCATAACTTTCCTTCCAAGGAGTAAGCGTCTTTTATTTTCATGGCTGCAGTCACCATCTGCAGTGATTTTGGAGTCCAGAAAAATAAAGTCTGACATTGTTTCCACTGTTTCCCCATCTATTTCCCATGAAGTGATGGGACCAGAAGCCATGATATTCATTTTCTGAATGTTGAGCTTTAAGCCAACTTTTTCACTCTCCACTTTCACTTTCATCAAGAGGCTTTTTAGTTCTTCTTCACTTTCTGCCATAAGGGTGGTGTCATCTGCATATCTGAGGTTATTGATATTTCTCCCGGCAATCTTGATTCCAGCTTGTGTTTCTTCCAGTCCAGCGTTTCTCATGATGTACTCTGCATAGAAGTTAAATAAGCAGGGTGACAATATACAGCCTTGACGTACTCCTTTTCCTATTTGGAACCAGTCTGTTGTTCCATGTCCAGTTCTAACTGTTGCTTCCTGCCCTGCATACAAATTTCTCAAGAGACAGATCAGGTGGTCTGGTATTCCCATCTCTTTCAGAATTTTCCACAGTATATTGTGATCCACACAGTCAAAGGCTTTGTCATAGTCAAAAAGGCAGAAATAGATGCTTTTCTGGAACTCTCTTGCTTTTTCCATGATCCAGTGGATGTTGGCAATTTGATCTCTGGTTCCTCTGCCTTTTCTAAAACCAGCTTGAACATCAGGAAGTTCACCATTCACATATTGCTGTAGCCTGGCTTGGAGAATTTTAAGCATTACTTTACTAGCATGTGAGATGAGTGCAATTGCATTCTTTAGCATTGCCTTTCTTTGGGATTGGAATGAAAACTGACCTTTTCTAGTCCTGTGACCACTGCTGAGTTTTCCAAATTTGCTGGCATATTGAGTGCAGCACTTTCACAGCATCATCTTTCAGGATTTGGAATAGCTCAACTGGAATTCCATCAGCTCCACTAGCTTTGTTAGTAATGATGCTTTCTAAGGCCCACTGAACTTCACATTCCAGGATGTCTGGCTCTAGGTCAGTGATCTCACCGTTGTGATTATCTGGGTCATGAAGATCTTTTTTGTACAGTTCTTCTGTGTATTCTTGCCATCTCTTCTTAATACCTTCTGCTTCTATTGGGTCCATACCATTTCTGTCCTTTATCGAGCTCATCTTTGAATGAAATGTTCCTTTGGTATCTCTGATTTTCTTGAAGAGATCTCTAGGCTTTCTCATTCTGTTGTTTTCCTCTATTTTTTGCATAGATCACTGAAGAGGCTTTCTTATTTCTTTTTGCTATTCTTTGGAACTCTGCATTCAGATGTTTATATCTTTCCTTTTCTCCTTTGCTTTTCGCTTGTCTTCTTTTCACAGCTATTTGTAAGGCCTCCCTAGACAGCCATTTTGCTTTTTTGCATTTCTAGGAACCTGAAATGTCAGGTCCATGAAGCAAGGCAAATTGGAAGTGGTCAAACAAGATATGGCAAGAGTGAATGTCGACATTCTAGGAATCAGCAAACTCAAATGGAGTGGAATGGGTAAATTTAACTCAGATGACCATTATATCTACTACTGAGGGCAGGAATCCGTCAGAAGAAATGGAGTAGCCATCATGGTGAACAGAAGAGTCCGAAATGCAGTACTTGGATGCATTCTCAAAAACGGCAGAATGATCTCTGTTCGTTTCCAAGGCAAACCATTCAGTATCACAGTAATCCAAGTCTATGCCCCAACCAGTAACACTGAAGAAGCTGAAGTTGAACAGTTCTATGAAGACCTACATGACCTTTTAGAACTAACACCCAAGAAAGATGTCCTTTTCATTATAGGGGACTGGAATGCAAAAGTAGAAAGTCAAGAAACACCTGGAGTAACAGGCAAATTTGGCCTTGGAATACAGAATGAAGCAGGGCAAAGACTAGTGGAGTTTTGCCAAGAAAATGCACTGGTCATAGCAAACACCCTCTTTCAACAACACAAGAGAAGACTCTACACATGAACATCACCAGATGGTCAAAACCAAAATCAGATTGACTATAATCTTTGCAGTCAAAGATGGAGAAGCTCTATACAGTCAACAAAAACACGACCGGGAGCTGACTGGCTCAGATCATGTACTCCTTATTACCAAATTCAGACTTAAATTGAAGAAAGTAGAGAAAATCCCTAGACCATTCAGGTATGACTTAAATCAAATCCCTTATGATTATACAGTGGAAGTGAGAAATAGATTTTAGGGCCTAGATCTGATACAGTGCCTGGTGAACTATGGAATGAGGTTCGTGACATTGTACAGGAGACAGGGATCAAGACCATCCCCATGGAAAAGAAATACAGAAAAGCAAAATGGCTGTCTGGGAAGGCCTTAGAAATAGCTGGGAAAAGAAGAGAAGTGAAAATCAAAGGAGGAAAGGAAAAATATAAGCATCTGAATGCAGAGTTCCAAAGAATGGCAAGAAGAGATAGGAAAGCCTTCCTCAGTGATCAATGCAAAGAAATAGAGGAAAACAACAGAATGGGAAGGACTAGAGATCTCTTCAAGAAAATTAGAGATAGCAAGGGAATATTTCATGCAAAGATGGGCTCGATAAAAGACAGAAATGGTATGGGCCCAACAGAAGCAGAAGATATTAAGAAGAGATGGCAGGAATACACAGAAGAACTGTACAAAAAAGATCTTCATGACCCAGATAATCACGATGGTGTGATCACTGACCTAGAGCCAGACATCCTGGAATGTGAAGTCCGGTGGGCCTTAGAAAGCATCACTACGAACAAAGCTAGTGGAGGTGATGGAATTCCAGTTGAGCTATTCCAAATCCTGAAAGATGATGCTGTGAAAGTGCTGCACTCAATATGCCAGCAAATTTGGAAAACTCAGCAGTGGTCACAGGACTAGAAAAGGTCAGTTTTCATTCCAATCCCAAAGAAAGGTAATGCTAAAGAATGCTCAAACTACCACACAATTGCACTCATCTCACATGCTAGTAAAGTAATAGTCAAAATTCTCCAATCCAGGCTTCAGCAATACGTGAACGGTGAACTTCCTGATGTTCAAGCTGGTTTTAGAAAAGGCAGAGGAACCAGAGATCAAATCGCCAACATCCACTGGATCATGGAAAAAGCAAGAGAGTTCCAGAAAAACACCTATTTCTGCTTTATTGACTATGCCAAAGCCTTTGACTGTGTGGACCACAAGAAACTGTGGAAAATTCTGAAAGAGATGGGAATACCAGACCACCTGATCTGTCTCTTGAGAAATTTGTATGCAGGTCAGGAAGCAACTGTTAGAACTGGACATGGAACAACAGACTGATTCCAAATAGGAAAAGAAATACATCAAGGCTGTGTATTGTCACCCTATTTATTTAACTTATATGCAGAGTACATCAGGAGAAACGCTGGACTGGAAGAAGCACAAGCTGGAATCAAGATTGCCAGGAAAAATATCAATAACCTCAGATATGCAGATAACACCACCCTTATGGCAGAAAGTGAAGAGGAACTCAAAAGCCTCTTGATGAAAGTGAAAGTAGAGAGTGAAAAAGTTGGCTTAAAGCTCAACATTCAGAAAACTAAGATCATGGCTTCTGGTCCCATCACTTCATGGGAAATAGTTGAGGAAACAGTGGAAACAGTGTCAGACTTTATTTTTTGGGGCTCCAAAATCACTGCAGATAGTGATTGCAGCCATGAAATTAAAAGACGCTTACTCCTTGGAAGGAAAGTTATGACCAACCTAGATAGCATATTCAAAAGCAGAGACATTACTTTGCCAACAAAGGTTCGTCTAGTCAAGGCTATGGTTTTTCCTGTGATCATGTATGGATGTGAGAGCTGGACTGTGAAGAAAGCTGAGCGCCTAAGAATTGATGCTTTTGAAGTGTGGTGTTGGAGAAGACTCTTGAGAGTCCCTTGGACTGCAAGGAGATCTAACCAGTCCATTCTGAAGGAGATGAGCCCTGGGATTTCTTTGGAAGGAATGATGCTAAAGCTGAAACTCCAGTACTTTTGCCACCTCATGGGTAGAGTTGACTCATTGGAAACGACTCTGATGCTGGGAGGGATTGAGAGCAGGAGGAGAAGGGGACTCCAGAGGATGAGATGGCTGGATGGCATCACTGACTCGATGGACGTAAGTCTCAGTGAACTTCAGGAGTTGGTGATGGACTAGGAGGCCTGGCGTGCTGAGATTCATAGGGTTGCAAAGAGTCGAACACGACTGAGCGACTGAACTGAACTGATGGTTTTTCCTGTACTCATGTATGGATGTGAGAACTGGACAATAAAAAAGGCTGAGTGTGAAGAACTGATGCTTTCAAACCGTCGTGCAGAGTTGTGATGTCGGTAAAGAGTCCCTTGGACAGCAAGGAAATCAAACCAGTCAACACTAAAGGAAATCAACCCTGAATATTCATTGGAAGGACCAATGTTGAAGCTGAAAGTCCAATCCTTTTGGCCACCTGATGTGAAGATTTGACTCATCAGAAAAGACCCTGATGCTGGGAAATTTTGAAGGCACAAGGAGAAGGGGATGGCACAGAATGAGCTGGTTGTACAGACTCAATGGACATGAGTTTGAGAAAATTCCAGGAGATGGTGAAGGATAGGGTAGACTGGTGTGCTACAGTTCATGGAGTGGTAAAGAGTCAGACACCACAGAGCGGCTAAACAACAACAACCAAGTCAATTCTTTTTGTATTATCTTTGTTAAAATACCTTGTACATATGTTTTCCTGACCAGCCTGTGAAATATGATATTGATAAACACGCCTTTAACTTTACCACTGAACTGCTCAAATATAACTAGGACCCTAAGGGAAGAAAGGCAAAAGAGTGAGGAAATACAAAATCCCAGGGTTACAAAACAAAGTAAATAGAAAAATCAATTATTTTGATTTTAATGAATGGAAATATTAGGCTTCCCTGTTGGCTCAGATGGTAAAGAATCGGCCTGCAGTGTGGGAGACCTGGGTTCGATTCCTGGGTAGGGAAGATCCCCTGAAGAAGGGAATGACAACCCACTCTAATACTCTTACCTGGGATATCTCATGGACACAGGAGCCTGGCAGACTATAGTCCATGGGTTTGCAGAGTTGGACTCCTCTGGGGGACTAACACTTTTTGATTTTAATGAATGGAAATGTTACGTAGTGCTTAATAAACAAAAATCTGTCTCATCTTTTTTCCTATGAGGAAAAAGTGGAAAGGTCATAAATCATTAAAGTGGACAAAAGGGAAGATGTTTTCTTTCTATTCACTATTTTCTGTGTGCTGAGAAAGGAAGGGGCCTGAGTTGAGATTTCGATGCTTGAATCATAGATTATTGAAAACAATCTTCTGAGAGAAAATTAGAGAGTAAAAACGTTTTAATAAATGAAAGGAGCATTGTAAAATTTTGAAACTGGGATAGCAGAAAATTAGAAATAATCATCATTTCAAACTAAGAATTAGCGAATATATGTATAATTTATTTCTTTTAAAATAATTACATTTTAGAGTCTAAAGTTTTATAAATATAACTGTTTTAACTTACAATATTCCATTTGCATAAATATAAAATTTCATAACTTTAAATATATTTTTTGAATTTGAGTAGTACGATTACAGAGAAGGCAATGGCACCCCACTCCAGTACTCTTGCTTGGCAAATCCCATGGACAGAGGAGCCTGGTAGGCTGCAGTCCATGGGGTCGCTAAGAGTCAGACAGGACTGAGCGACTTCACTTTCACTTTTCACTTTCATGCATTGAAGAAGGAAACGGCAACCCACTCCAGTGTTCTTGCCTGGAGAATCCCAGGGACAGGGGAGCCTGGTGGGCTGCCATCTATGGCGTCACACAGAGTTGGACACGACTGAAGTGACTTAGCAGCAGCAGCAGCACGATTATGTTATCTATAAATTTCTTTTAAAATGTGGCACTAGCATATTTTCAACATCTTTTGTCAATGTATTACTAAATTTTAAATAATTGGGGTATAAATCTGCATTATAGAGTTCAAGTAAAAGAAAAAATGTTCCCAAAATTGGTTTCATAAAGCTAAGTTTTTTTTTTTTTTAGCTTAAGAATCAAGTGAAGTGACAGTGTAATATTGATTTAACATTCTACCTAATACAATGGAACTGCCATTACTTCCATTTAATTACATTGGCTGATCATGTAAAGAAGATAAATATCCACTATTTTTCAACCTCTTTGGACAGTCATGGGCACAGTGAAAAGAAAGCTTTTCTGAGATGACCCATCGAGTTGGCAGTTTTATCTTTTATCTGCAGATAATGCTTCTCAGCACCATAGAGAGAGTTTCCTGGACACAATACACACACTTTCTCTTGCCCTGGGAAAATGTCATCTAATTTGCTTCAGACATTGCAAAGTACAATTAGACTCAATGATATGAAGCCATCTTTGACTATATAATAAAGTAAAATAGATATGTCATACTAACAAATGTCAATCCAAATTGGAGTCACCAGGTTACAAACAAGTGTATTATGTTCTCAATAATGCTGAATAGAAGAAAGCATATTCTTTACCTTTATGCTTCTTTAAAAATCATTATAGCATATTGACTTATCACTTAGCCACCCCTATATATATGTTAAAAAATGCAGTAATAATGTGTGCTAGTTTTCTAGGTCTGCTGTTACAAAGTTCCATAAACCAAGTGGCTTAAACAACTGCAATTTGTTGTCTCTGAGTTCTGGAGGCTAAAAGTCCAAACTCAACCTGTGGGAAGATTTGGCCTTTTCTGAGTTCTGTGAGGGAAGGATCTGTTGCAGGTTTTTATTTATTTATTTATTTTTGTAGATGGCATTCTCCCTGTCTAAATGGCTGTATCCAAATTTCCCCTTTTATAAAGACAGATACTGAAGTGGGGCCTATGGTGGCAGGGGTGGTTTAATTGCTAAGTTGTGTCTGACTCTTGCAACCCCATGGAGTGTAGCCTGTCAGGATCCACTGTCCATGGGATTCTCCAGGCAAGAGTACTAGAATGGGTTGCCATTTCTTTCTCCAGGAGATCTTCCTGAACCAAGGATTGAACCCAGGTCTCCAACATTGCAGACAAATTCTTTACCATCTGAGCTATGAGGGAAGCCCCATAAGTATTCCAGTATGACCTCATCCTAACTAATTACATCAGCATCAACACTATTTCCAAATAGGCTTACATTCTAAGTAGTGAAAGTTAAGACCTCAACATATAATTCTTTTGGTGGAACAAAGGGGCTTAGTTCAACCCATAGCATACTATCTGGTACAGAATCTTAAATATGATGAATCATACATAAGATAGACAATCATTAACTAGATCACCCACTACCAATAATAAATGCAGATTTCCTGTACTGTTACATATAATTCTTCACATTTCCCCTATGATGTTTGTAATGTTCTTAATAATATTATAGTTGATGAAATGCAGGTGGAAGAGAGAGAGTAAAAACAAGGGTCAATAGTGAATGAGAACATAAAATGATAACCCTACACCACAATTTGGTATAATGCACCATTAACAAGCATACTTTGCTAAATTCTCTCTACCTGAAGCTACATAAAATATGTTTTATGGTAGCATTAATAAGGTCACATTATTTTTTGTGTCCTGAGAGATGCAACTTTGCTAATGATCATCAACATATTAAACTCAATTTAATAAAGGCTGGCTAAATGAAAGGCATATTTTCAATTATTTTTCAAATGGCCTTAGAGATTATAAACAGATGCACTAAAGGAGAAATTCAAAGCTAACCTTTCTAAAGTAGATTCTCTTAGCTGAACCACTATTTTAAAAACCTCTAGCTACTTAGTGTTTCATAATGAGAAAAATTGTGGACCCAAGATAAGTTTCTCTTTAACAAATCAATAATGTTTTAAAAAATCAACACCCATGACTTATGTAGGTGACTGATTCAATACAAGTCAGTGCCTTAAAAATCACATTAAGTATTTATATATTACAATTGCATATAAATCATTGTGATTTGGCAGTGTATTCTTATTAAAAGTTCATTTCTGAAAATTGTATGCTGCCATCTTTTCTGCTTCTATAGCCCTCAAGGGAAAACTCTTTGTGTTTCCTGGAAGAGATCATATGTATATAAATTACATTTTAAAAGATAGATCATTTAGAGAGTGCACCTTAGATACTTAAGTTACATTATGTTACATACTCCAACTGCAAAGTTATAATTTTGTATAAATATAAAATTAATGCTGATTTGGTGCATAAAATTAATACTTATTCTTAGTGTTCCTAAAGATTAGGGGGAGAAAAAAAAAAACTTGAAGAATGAATCTCTGAGGGAAAAAAAGGAATTTACATGCAGATTATGGGTCTTTAAAATCAGTACATTTGAATCATTCCTTCTAGCTATAGGTCCATGAACATAATAAATGCTATCATCACTTTTAAGGATAGAAAAGAAAATGTATCCTTTAAAAAAGCTTATTGTGGAGAAATGAAAATTTAGAAGTTACAGACATTAAATGAAAATTTTTGCAAATATCATCAGTACATTAAAGATATATATTTACCAATATTTTGTTAACTTTGCATCAGTTCAGTTCAGTTGCTCAGTTGTGTCCGACTCTTTGTGACCCTGCAGCATGCCAGGTCTCCCTGCCCAACACCAACTTCCGGAGCTTACCCAAACTCATGTCCATTGAGTCGGCGATGCCATCCAACCATCTCATCTTCTGTCGTCCCCTTCTCCTCCTGCCTTCAATCTTTCCCAACATCAGGGTCTTTTCCAATGAATCAGTTCTTTGCATCAGGTAGCCAAAGTATTGGAATTTCAGCTTCAGCATCAGTCCCTCCAACTTTGCATAACTCACTATGATTCCAACCAAAGGTATTATTCTTCCTGGAAGCAGTGAAAGTGAAAATGTAAGTAAATCGTGTCTGACTCTTTGCTACTCCATGGACTGTTGTCCATCAGGCTCCTCTGTCCATGGGATTCTCCAGGCAAGAATACTGCCTGGAGTGGGTTGTCATCCCCTCCTCAAGGGGATCTCCTCAACCCAGGGATCAAACCTGGGTATTCTGCATTCCAGGCAGATTCTTAACTGCTAAGCCACCCAAAGCATCACAACGTTCAAAGAAGCATTAATTTCCCTGGTAAATTTGGGACAATATGATAATACATGCTCTAAGTATAACACTGATGATAACTAAATGTAAAATATTGTTGCTGTTCAGTTGCTAAGACATGTCCAATTCTTTGTGACCCTGAGGACTATACTATACCAAACTCCTCTGTCTTCCACCATCTTCCGCTATCTTCTAGAGTTTGCTCAAATCTATGTCCATTGATTCAGTGATGCTATCTAACCATCTCATCCTCTGTTGCTCCCTTCTCCTGTTGCTTTCAGTCTTCACCAGTATCAGGGTCTTTTCCAATGAGTCGGCTCTTCACATCAGGTGGCCAAAGGATTGAAGCTTCACCATCAGTCCTTCCAATGAATATTCAGGACGATTTCCTTTCTGGTTTGATATTCTTGCAGTCCAAGGGATTCTCAAGAGTCTTCTCCAGCACCACAGTTTGAAAGTGTCAATTCCTCAGCCCTCAGCTTTCTTTATGGACCAAAACTCACATCCATACATAACTACTGGAAAAACCAGAGCTTTGACTATACAAACTTTTGCTGGCAAAGTGATGCAAAATATTAAATAAATAAAAATCCATATATATATATATATATTTGTGAGAGAAATAAAAGGGTATTTACTATCACTGGAGATCACTTTTACATCAGATTCTTACAGTAAATTTGGTAATTAAAAAGAAAAATATGTGAGTATTTAGCTTGTGTTGTTAGAAGAAACTGTAACTTATCACTACTTGATGAAAAAGAGCCCCCATTTCCCATTGTCTTTTCCTCCTCCTTTTCCTTCTTCTTCACTTCCTCATCCTCCATTTCCTCTTTGTCCTCCTTTCCTTCTTCTTTTAATCAGGAAAATTTTAGATACTATTAAAATAAACCATAATTTAAAATCACCCTTCTCATCCCTCCACAATAATTGATTCCGAATAGAATCATACTTAGATGTCAAAAAGTATAATTTTAAAGGTAGTGAAGACTGACTAATTTAAGGGTGCCAGAGTATCACCATTAGTTTACTTGCTAATTGTGGGAGAGACAAAATTGACCTTTACAATGGGAACATCTAGACATTACGATTATTAATATAACTGAGTGATTATGATCACAACATAAAAGGTGAACATTTTACATTTTATGAGCTCAGTCACTCAGTTGTGTCCGACTCTTTGTGACCCCATGGAGTGCAACGTGCCTGTCATTCACCAACTCCCAGATCTTGCTCAAACTCATGTCCATGGAGTTGGTGATGCATTCAACCATCTCATCAAGTGTTGACCCATTCTGCTTCTGCCTTCAATCTTTCCTAGCATCAGGGTCTTTTCCAATGAGTCAGCGTTTCGAGTCAGGTGGCCAAACTGTTGGAGCTTTAGCTACAGGATCAGTACTTCCAATGAATATTCAGGACTAATCTATTTTAGGATTGAGTGGTTTGATCTCCTTGCAGTCCAAGGGACTCTCAAGAGTCTTCTCCAATACCCCAGTTCAAAAGCATCAAATCTTTGGCACTCAGTTTTTTTATGGTGACTATAAAAAATTCAGTTTTTTATAGTCACCATACATGACTACTGGAAAATAGCTTTGAGTACACGGACCATACATGATTACTGAAAAAACAAGAGCTTTAGTACACGGACCTCTGTTGGCAAAGTAATGTCTCTGCTTTCTAATATTCTGTCTAGGTTGGTCATAGCGTTTCTTCCAAGGAGCAAGTGTCTTTTAATTTCATGCATGCAGTCACCATCTGCAGTGATTTTGGAGCCCAAGAAAATAAAGTCTGTCACTGTTTCCACCGTCTGCCCCTCTATTTGCCATGAAGTGATGGGACCGGATGCCATAATTTTTGTTGTTGAAATGTTGAATTTTAAGCCAGCTTTTCCACTCTCCTCTTTCACCTTCATCAAGAGGCTCTTAAGTTCCTCTTCACTTTCTGCCATAAGGGTGGTATCATCTGCCTATCTGAGGTTATTGATATTTTTCTTTGCAATCTTGATTTCAGCTTGTGCTTCATGCAGCCTGGAATTTCACATTATGTACTCTGCATATAAGTTAAATAAGCAGGTTGGCAATATACAGCCTTGGTGTACTCCTTTCCCAATTTGGAACCAGTCTGTTGTTCCATGTGCAGTTCTAAAGGTTACTTCTTGACCTGCATACAAATTTCTCAGGGGGAAGGTAAGGTGGTCTGGTATTCCTAACTCTTGAGGAATTTTTCACAGTTTGTTGTGATCCACACAATCAAAGGCTTTGGCATAGTCAATAAAGCAGAAGTAGATGTTTTTCTGGAACTCTCTTGCTTTTATGATGATCCATTGGATGTTGACTATCTGATATCTGGTTCCTCTGCCTTTTCTAAATCCAGCTTGAGCTTCTGGAAGTTCATGATTCATGTACTGTTGAAGCCTGGCTTGGAGAATTTTGAGCATTACTTTGCTAGCATGTGAGATGAATGCAATTGTGTGTTAGTTTGAATATTCTTTGGCACTACCTTTCTTTGGGATTTGATGAAAACTGACATTTTCCAGTCCTGGAACCACTGCTGAATTTTCCGAATTTTCTGGCATATTGAGTGCAGCACTTTCAAAGCATCATCTTTTAGGATTTGAAATAGCTCAACTGGAATTCCATCACCTCCACTAGCTTTGTTTGTAGTGATGCTTCCTAAGGCCCACTTGACTTCATATTCCAAGATGTTTGGCTCTAGGTGAGTGATCACACCATCATGTGTGATCATTTTATATAACATATTATAATGTAGCCAGGACTTCCCAGGTGGTGCTAGTGGCAAAGTACCTGCTTGCCACTACAAGTTAAAGATGAGACTTGGGTTTGATCCCTGGGTAGGGAAAATCCCCTGGAGTAGGGCATGGCAACCCACTCAAGTATTCTTGCCTGGAGAATCCCATGGACAGCAGAATCTGGTGGGCTGCAGCCCATAGGATTGCACAGTCAGACACAACTGAAGCGACTTAGCACGCAGGCACAGATAATGTAGCGTGAAGAACACAGCATCCTCTATGGAGCATCCTTTTGTAAATTTCAATCTGAATCTGTTCCAAGCCTTTATAACCAATTTTCAATTTATGCAAAGTATTAGAATGAGAAAAAATAAATTAGTTTACATCATGAGACAACAATAGACAAACTCATACTGTGGCATACTCTATTTTACTACAATTAACCTTCTCCTTTCAAGAGAGATAACTAAAAAAATGCTAAGATCACACACACACACACACACACACACACACACAAAAATGTGAGAGAGATAGTGGTTTGTGAATGCAAAACCCTACCCCCTTGCCTTTACTAGTTTCTTATGTTTCAGTGTGATTGACATGTGTGAGCACCTAATAGATTCCTGAGAATTTTTCTTACCACAATGACATACATTGATGCCTTTGATATGAATAAAGCAACAGATGGCCAAAAGGCACATGAAAATATTCTCAATGTGGCTAATTATTAGAGAAATGCAAGTCAAAACTACAATGAGGTTATTACCTCACACCAGTCAGAATGGTCATCATAAAAAAGTCTACAAACAATAAACACTGAGGAGAGTATAAAGAAAAAAAGAACTCTCCTACACTATTAGTAGAAATGTAAATTGGTGTTGCTAGCAAGATTTGGGTAAGAAGGAAAGAACTGTTTGCAGTCACACTTCACCTCTATTATTTTGACCAAAGATTTTTAATCCCAAGTGACAAAACACAGCACATGTAAATCACAAAAAACCCCACTTATTTTAGGTAGCCTGGAATTTGGGGAACTAGAAGACTTGTGAAGTCACCTTCACAAATTATCTTCTAATATATTTTTTTGCATATATTCATGAGGCATGTTAACATATCAGGGCCAATTTCCTGATATAAATGCTTCAAAAATTTAAGAAGCATTATCAGTTTTTAAAGTCGCCACATGAAGAAAACTTAGAAAGTAAATAATACATCATATTCCTTTAGGTCTTGAATTCAAAATCCAAGCTCTCTCTCCATACAGAATGAGAATAGTTGGGCTTCAGAGATAGAAGTGCCTTCTTATCTTCACTGGACAGAAATTCTTAACATAATACATTCCTGCTTACCAGTACAATGTAGCAACTCAGCATGCTATATGACTATAATTTATCTCATTCTAGTCAAGTATAATGCTACAAATTTATGTGTTGGGAAGGCAAATAATTACACAGGTAACATTTTTTTCACATAAGTTAGTTTTTTAATTACTTTACTTCCCTTAAATGAAATTACATTCTAAAGTGTTATTTTCAAGGAATCTGGATAAGACATAATCATTCAAGTTTATTTCACAGAGCACCCAAGCAGCACTTCAATTTGAAAATAATTATACTGTCATGAAAGTGAATATGTTACAAGTTCTTCACAGGAAAACTTGTTAGAATGGAAAAAAAAAAATTGAATCAAACTTTTGTCCTTTAAAAGACATGCTGTGCTGTGCTTAGTCACCCAGTCATGACCGACTCTTTTCAACCCTATGGACTGTAGCCTTCCAGGCTCCTCTGTACATAGAATTCTCCAGGCAAGAATACTGGAGTGGTTTGCCATCCCTCCTCCAAAGAATCTTCCCAACCCAAGGATCAAGCCCATGTCTCCTGCATAACGCAATCTAATGTAATTACAAATTCTTTACCATCTGAGCCACTGGGGAAGCCCCCTAAAAGACATCTCAAGGTGTATTCCCTACAACAATGTTTGTATGTATTAATAAATACATAAATCTATAGCTAGATGAATTTTGCTTGCAAATTAAACCAAAATATCCTCAGATATTATTAGGAAAATGGGTTTTCCACAGTCTTTATTTCACTGCTTTGCTGTATATTAAGCACTACTTATTTTAATCATAAGTATCTAAAATTGTATTTTAACTATAATATTCCCAGAAAGCTTCCTGACTTTCATGATATAGTATCATGTGTTTCTGTACATTTATTACACCAGAAAATTTACATTTTTTATAATTGTTTGATTAATATTGTTTGATTTTATAATTGTTTGATTAATATCACTGTGCCATCCCAGATTATAAACTCTATTAAGTTAAGGACTATATTTTGTGACTATTTTATCTTTACTACCTCACACCTGTGCCTAGTATATGAGACATGTTCAAAAATTTCTTGGTAAATAAATGAATGTATGACTTTACTTTTGAAATGTGTCCTTTAAATGTGCTTTACCAGTTTAATAAAATTCTAAAACATTAAATATTATGCTTAGTACAGGACAGTTTTGATCCAAGTAAGAATTTAGTTTATCATGGCATGCTTGCTAGATTTGACCATAGTAAACAAAACAAAATAAAAGTCTCTAATAATGGCAATAAACATTTATGCAGTACTCAGTATTTATTAGGAGCTTTGGCATGCATTGACAAAGTATATTGTCTGTTCCTCACAGTAACTTTATGACACTGGAATTCTGATAGTCATTTAATTGATGAATATATTGAAACATTAATTTTCTTACTGTTATAAAGCATGTGGAGATTGAATTCAAACTCAGAAAGGTCTTGCTACAAAACTAAACTCTCTTTAATTCACTATGATTTATTGTCCTTTGAAACTAAACTGAAACAGCATGTTTTAATAGTTTTCACTTAGAATTTGTTACGTCTCATTCAATTCAAATATTTCATATTGAGATTCAATTTGGTATTCAATATTTCTTTTCTTTTTTTTTTTACTTTTCTGTTTGGAACTTGGAAAAATAAAAATAGCATTTATATATATTTAATGTTGAAGTTTCATTATGCCTAGGTAAAAATTTATATATATAATGTTTAATTTATTATATAGAGATTAAAATTTTATTATATATACTTAACACATATTTTTCCATATGCAGATAAAACTTGGCTTATTTTCATTAACATATAAGTTAAAAAATATTTCTAAAAGAAATTAACTCCTTCATACTAATGATAATTTGATTAGAGTAGTAAATTGTTAAATATCTGCATGCCAAAATTTTCTCAAATGATATATTTCAGTTAAATATTTGCATTGGCCTTCTTGTACTCAACTGATGGAAACTTTTCTTTTTTTTTTTGTATGAATCATCTTTTTGGCACAGTGAGTGAAAAGCTAATTGGCTCCTAACTCCTTCATACCTGTCAGTTTTCCCACTTGTTGGGTTGTACTTAAAATTTCTTCCCACATAATCAAAATGAACAAAGCGAATGTATTGTGAATCATTCTAGAATTGTGTATTGCTTATATCCCTAATTATAGGCATTGTAATAATTGTACTTTCTCTAATAACCTCTTTTTCTTGGAAGAAAAAGAAAACAATGACTTTCACTTTGCACAGCCACAAATTAGAGACCAAAAATAACCTTTCACAATATTCCGGGCACTGTCTTCTAATTTGTAAATGGGGGTCATGAATCATCTAATCAGACAGGCTTCATTTGAAATGACACACACTACACAGCATTCACAATTGCAGATCCTGGGTGTACAGGTTCACAGGACAATTGATTTTTCTAGTTGCTATTGTTCATGTCAGTCAGTGGATTTTCAGATTTAAAAAAGAAAATAGGGATTATTATAATGTTGCTAGCCACATGTATTTATTGATAAATATCAAATTAAAACCTAAGAAAAAAACCTTCTACTTTTATGGAATTTGAAGGACAAAGAGAGGGAAAGGTATAGTATAGAGAATGAATGTCTATAATGAATGTCAATACCTCCTGGAGCTTTACCACCCTGCTTGTTGTTGTTTGCTTTTTTTAATTAAGCATTTTTATTGATTGAAGCATCATTCTTTCCTCTCCAGTAGCTTTACTTTATTAATGGGTAGTTACCCAGCTGGTTTCAACATCATATTAGTACAACCATTGTTGAGTCCTCATGTGGTCTTTGCCTCATGATATAGTCAACACCATCCTAAATAAATCAGTATTGATTTTACATTTGTGTTTTGGATTTGTTTTAATCAGAATCTTAGGCCATTTTTAAAACCATGGTGATCATGCTGATGGATGTCTACCCTGTCATGGTGAATTATAGCAAGAGTTGTAAATGTATTTAGAGGAGTGTGTGTTTCTCTTTTGCTGTAGAAAATATTTATTCAGGATGTTAAATTTGGACTCTTTGCAAATCTCCACAATGGAAAAATAAGTATAATAAAGATAAAATAATAAAGCTATATTCTAAAATACTATGCAGGAAATCCTGAAGATTAGAGAGAGAGAGAATGAATGGAAGAAGAGTAAGTAGTTTATTTTTTTTTAATTATCTCCTTGTCTTTGTCTACAAGGGTCTCAGGACTGAGAAGATGTTGAAAGGGCAAGTAGAATGTAAAGCAAATGAAAATGTTGTCATATCATTCTGCATTGTTGTAGCTCTCCTACCTTTCTCATTCATCTTGAAGAACCCTAATTTGACATCAATCAAGCAGATAGATTAAGGATACTTATAATAGACCACAGTCATTTTCCTGCCACTCCACTATCTCATACTTTGTAAACTCTTAAGCCTAAGAGGGAAATAATCTCTAATGTATTGTTGGTATGTTATAATAACTAGAATACCTGCAATATATTCACATATGAAAGGGACTTTAAAAGTTACATAGTACATATGAAATTTCATGTGGGAAGAAAGTAGGATCTTGGGAAAGAACAAGTCAAGTAAAGAGATTCAAAGGGAAAAATTGTAGAAAAAAATAAACATGCTTTCTTCTATTGCTTACTGCACATAGCTTGCTCAAAAGAATTTTTTTGCGTGTGTGAGGAATGATTTTCTGTTGTTTCTATATTGTTTAACATATGTTTAATTCAGGATTAACCTTGACAGAAGATGGCAAGTATTCCATGTATGGATGCCCAACATTTTTGTTTATTCATTTATCAATTAATATATCCATTTATCAGCTGTTTCCACTTTTTGGTTACTATGAGTAATGTTATCAGGAACATTTCTGTACATCTTTATCAACAACATTTCTTTATCTTGAGTGCATACCTACAAGAGGGATTGTTGGGTCATAAGGTAACTCTTAGGCTTAACATTTTGAGGACTTGCTAGTTTTTCAAAGAGGCTGCACTGTTACATATTACTGGCAATGGGTAAAGATTTCCATACTGCTATACCCTGGACAACACATGTTACTGTATTTTTAAAACTTAATCATACTAGTGGTAGCAAAGCAATATTACACTGCGGTGTCGATTTCTAATTCCCTAATATCTAATGGTGTTGAACATACATGTGATTGTTGGCCACTTGTAAATGTTCTTCAATGAAATGTCTATTAAATTGTTTGCTCTTTTTTAAATTGGGTTTTTGTCTTATTTTATTATTGCTATGTGTTTTGTTAATATATTGTGGATACAAGTCCCTTAACAGAAAAATGACTTGTAAATATTTTTTCCCATATTGTGAGTTGTCTTTTATCTTTCTTGATACCATTTGTAGCAAAATCTCTAATCTAATGCAGTCTTTTATCTGTTCTTTCTTTTGTTGTCTAGGCTTCTAATATCGTATCTAATACATCATTACTTACTCCAAAGTCACTAAAATTTATCTCTAAGTGTTCTCTAAAAGTTTTATGTATTATCTCTTAATTTAGGTCTACAATTACTTTATACTTTGTTTTTGTGTATGTGGTGAGATAGAGGCCCTTATTCTTTTTTTTTTTTTTTCCTGCTTGTGGATAATGCAGTTATGCCCATCTCATTTCTGGAAAATACTACTCTTTCACCCATTTTCCACAGTTTTACTGAGAAATAACTCACATGCATCACCATATAAGCTTAAGGGATACAGCATTATGGTTTGATTTACATATATTGTGATATGATTACCACACTATGCTTAATTAATATCCTTATAGATACTATAAAAGAAAGCTAAAAATCTTCTTGTGGTGAGAATTCTTAGGATTTACTTTCTTAAGAACTTTCCTGTATATCATATAGCAATGATAACTATATTCACCATCTTATATATTACATCCTTAGTATTTATTTTATAACTGGAATTGTATACCTTTTGACCACTTCCTCCAGTTTTCCCTTCTGCACACTCCAAACCCACCTCCAGTAACCACAAATTTTATCTTTTATTTTCTGTGAGTTTGGTATTATATTAGTGAGATCATATAGTGTTTGTATTTCTCTGTTTCACTTACTTCACTTACCATAATGCCTTCATTCATGTCGTCACAAATGGGAGGACTTTGAAGAAATAATATTCTGCTGTATACATGTAACCACAATTTCGCTATTTGTTCATCCATCTGTGGACACTTAGGTCTTGGTTATTGTAAATAACCAAGTTGCTATAAAACTGAGGGTGCAGAAATGTTTTCAAGTTAGTGTTTTCATTTTCTTTGACAATATTTTCAGAGATTTTCACTCAGGTAATTACCTTGGCACCCTTATCAACATCAACTTACCCTAAACTTAATGTTTTATTTTAGGGTTCTCAATTCCATTCTTTTAAACTACATGTGTATCTGTATATCAATATCTTACTGTCATGATTATTGAAGATTTCTAAAACTTAGTTTTAAAGTTTCAAGATTGTTTTGGGTCCCTTGATTTCAATATGAATTATGGGATCAGCTTATCAATTTCTGCAAAGAAACCAGGTGGAATTTTGTTTGTATTGAATCTGTACATCCATTGAGTGAGTGTTGCCATCTAAAGAATAGTAAGTCTTCCAATCCATTAACACAAGATGTCTTTCCATTTATTTGAGTGTTCTTTAATTTATTCAATATTTTTTGAGATTTCAGGTGTAGAATTCTTGAACTCCTTTTGTTAAATTATACATATTCTATTCTTTTTAATGAGTGAAAAAGTTAGCTTAAACTCAACATTCAGAAAACTAAGATCATGGCATCCAGTCCCATCACTTCATGGCAAATAGATAGGGAAACAGTAAAAGCAGTAGCTGACTTTATTTTGGGGGGCTTCAAAATCACTGTAGATGGTGATTGCAGCCATGAAATTAAAAGATGCTTACTCCTTGGAAGGAAAGTTATGACCAACCTAGACAGTATATTATAAAGCATAGACATTACTTTGCCAACAAAGGTGCATTTAATCAAGGATATGGTTTTTCCAGTGGTCATGTATGGATGTGAGAGTTGGACTGTAAAGAAAGCTGAGCCCCGAAGAATTGATGCTTTTGAACTGTGATGTTGGAGAAGACTCATGAGAGTCCCTTGGACTGCAAGGAGATCCAACCAGCCCATCCTAAAGGAGATCAGTCCTGGGTGTTCACTGGAAGGGCTGATGTTGAAGCTGAAACTCCAATACTTTGGCCACCTGATGCAAAGAGCTGACTTATTAGAGAAGATCCTGATGTTGGGAAAGATTGAGGGCAGGAGGAGAAGGGAACAACACTTGAGGATGAGATGATTGGATGGCATCACCAACTTAATGGACATGAGTTTGGGTAAACTCCAGGAGTTGGTGATAGACAGGGAGGCCTGGTGTGCTGCAGTTCATGGGGTCGCAAAGAGTCAGACATGACTGAGCGACTGAAGTGACTGACTGACTGACCGTTTTTGATGCTATTATAAATGAAATTATTGTCTAACTTCATTTTCCAATTGTTCACTGCTAGTGTATTTGAATACAACTAATTTTGTATGTCAATCATGTACCCTGAAAAATTGCTGAACTTGTTTGGCTTATAGTATTCTTCAAATCTTCTACATTTTTGGTTATTTTTTGCATACTAGTCTATCTGATATTGAAAGTGGGGCATTTAATTCTCTTACATTTAATAAAATTACAGATTTGGTAGAATTTTATATCTACTCTGTTACTGGTTTTCATTATATCTTATATCTCTGTTTCTATATTTCTTTATCACTGCTTCATTGATTTAAACATTTTTCTAACATACCTTTTTCATTCTCTTGTTTTTCAGGTTATTTTCTTAATTGTTGTCCTGGGGAATACAACCAGCATATTCTTTTAAAACAATCTAGTTAATATTAACCTAATTTTAATAATATACAGAAATTGTATTCTACTATGGCTTTGTTGCTCCACCATTCTTTTGTACTGCCATTTTCACAGAAATTATATTTTTGAATTATAAGTGCATCAACACAGTTTTATAGTCACTTACTTCTTTATGCAATTATTCTTTAAAATAGATTGTAATAGGTCAAAGAAATAGTAATTTTCCTTGAAGAATGTTTATAACTTGTTAGGAGAATGACTACTCCTTAAAGTTTTAGTGCTAGTAAGCTAAAATTATTATTTAAAATTAATAAGAAATCAACATAAGAAAACACATATGATAACGTAAACTTACAGGATAATAGGGCTGTTTTGCTAATGAAATAGTTGTGGTGGAATAGTTGTAATCTATAGAAAATAACTAAAAAAATTCTGATTTATCTGAAATAGGAAATTTGGTTCTAACTTTTATTTCTTGGCACTGGCAAAAATAAGTACTGGATATGTGAAATTAATTAGCTTTACGCTTAACATGTATTTTCAATGGCATATATCTACAAATTTGGTAGTAATCTTTTGTCCCTCTTCCTCTGTCCTAATTTGCTCAAATTTTGAAAGAGTGATTGCCATTTGGATTGATAAAGTTAGTATTTCTTCTTATTTTTCATGTTTAATTATACTTATTTTTCTTGTAAATCCTTTTGTATGAAGCTGTCTCCCCTTTTATATGAAGCTACTCTGGGAGAGACAAAAGTGATAAATAAGTCACTTGGCCAAGAATTCTCTGAAAATAGTATGATTTACTGGAGAAGGCAATGGCACCCCACTCCAGTACTCTTGCCTGGAAAATCCCATGGATGGAGGAGCCTGGTAGGCTGCAATCCATGGAGTTGCTAAGAGTTGGACATGACTGAGCGACTTCACTTTCACTTCTTACTTTCATGCATTGGAGAAGGAAATGGCAACCCACTCCATTGTTCTTGCCTGGAGAATCCCAGGGACGCGGGAACCTGGTGGGCTACCATCTATGGGGTCGCACAGAGTCAGACACAACTGAAGAGACTTAGCAGCAGCAGCAGCAACAACTATAAAATATTCAGTTTTTATATTTTATTATTATCTATGTACTTATTTTATAAGTCATTTAATTTATTTATACAGATTCAAGTTGCCACTAGGAATCTTTTCATTTCAGCCTTAATTATTCCTTACGGTATTTCCTGTAGTTTAAGTTACTAAATTGGCTAGAGACACATTTTCTTCCTTTATTTTTTCATTAAAAAAATTTAATCTGTGAATGTCTTAAGTCTCCACTTTGAAGGACATTTTTTATGGAGATAGAATTTTTAGTTGATATTCTATTTCTTTAAATTCTTTGCATATGCCATCTTGTTGCCTTATGTCTTCTATGATCTCTGCTGAAAGTTTAGCTGATGATCTTACTGAAGAAAATTTGTACATTATGACTAAACTTTTTCTTGCCACTTTGAAATTTCATTCTTTGCAAATGGCTGAGGAGAGTGAGCTCAGAGTGAGGTCGGATAATAACAATAGTCTGCACATGAAGCTTTTCACGAAAGCTACAACACATGTCAAAGTGTCAGAATGCTCTGTGGATATGAGACTTTGAGAAACTTTCAATTCTATCTGCTCTTTTGAGACTTTAGAAGGCTAGTTTTTACATCCATCACGGATGTATGTCTACTGGTTTTATGAGTATCAAGGGACTCTCAAGAGTCTTCTCCAATGCCACAGTTCAAAAGCATCAATTCTTTGGGGCTCAGCTTTCTTTACAGTCCAACTCTTACATCCATTCATGACCACTGGAAAAACCATATCCTTTATTGTTCAGTCACTCAGTAATGTCTGACTCTTTGTGACCCCATGTAGTGCAGCACACCAGGCTCCCCTGTCGTTCACTACTCCCTGAGCTTGCTCAAATTCAAGTCCATTGAGTCAGTGATGCCATCCAACCATCTCATCTTCTGCCATCCCCTTTTCTTCCTGCCTTCTATCTTTCCCAACATCAAGGTCTTTTCCAGTGACTCAGCTCTTCGCATCAAGTGGCCAAAGTATTTGGAGCTTTGGCTTCAGTATCAGTCCTTCCAATGAATATTCAGCACTGATTTCCTTTAGGATTGACTGGTTTGATCTCCTTGCAGTCCAAAGGACTCTAAAGAGTCTTCTCCAGCACCACAGTTTGAATGCATCAATTCTTTTTTTAAATTAAATTTATTTATTTTAATTAGAGGCTAATTAATTTACAATATTGTATTGGTTTTGCCATACATCAACATGAATCCACCATGGGTGTACACGTGTTCCCAATCCTGAACCCCCCTCCCATCTCCCTCCCCATACCATCCCTCTGGGTCATCCCAGTGCACCAGCCCCAAGCTTCCTGTATCCTGCATTGAACCTGGACTGGCGATTCGTTTCTCAGTTCTTCAACGCTCAGACTTCTTTATGGTCCAACACTCACATCCATTCATAATTACTGGAGAACCATAGCCTTGACTACACAGACCTTTGTTGACAATGTCTATGCTTTTTAATATACTGCCTAGGTTTGTCATAGCTTTTCTTCCAAGGAGCAAGTGTCCTTTAATTTCTTACTTAACATTTTTACTTAGCAAATAGTATTTAGCTCATTACATAAGATGTTATTATTTATTGTCTATCATTTTATGTTGGGTAACCTAGATAGCATATTGAAAAGCAGAGACATTAATTTGCCAAAAAAAAGTCCATCTAGTCAAGGCTATGGTTTTTCTAGTGGTCATGTATGGATGTGAGAGTTGGACTGTGAAGAAAGCTGAGCACCAAAGAATTGATGCTTTTGAACTGTGGTGTTGGAGAAGACTCTTGAGAGTCCCTTGGACTGCAAGGAGATCCAACCAGTCCATTCTGAAGGAGATCAGCCCTGGGATTTCTTTTGGAAGGAATGATGCTAAAGCTGAAACTCCAATACTTTGGCTACCTCATGCAAAGAGTTGACTCATTTGAAAATACTCTGATGCTGGGAGGGATTGGGGGCAGGAGAAGAAGGGGATGGCAGAGGATGAGATGGCTGGATGGCATCACTGACTCGATGGACGTGAGTCTGAGTGAACTCCGGGAGTTGGTGATGGACAGGGAGGCCTGGCGTGCTGCGATTCATTGGGTCACAAAGAGTCAGACACGACTGGGGGACTGAACTGAACTGAATACATTTTTGGTGTTTCAGAATACCATTTGATATGATCGACTTTTGATGCTTGCAGATAATAAATGTGAATTCGTATGATCTTAAAGATGCCAAATTATTAAGAACAGAAACTAGAATAAATAATATTACTCTAATAGGAAACTCGTTTATCTTAGCAACTTTATATGTAGAAACTTGATGAACTCAGCTAATGTTTACATTTGCTGAACATATATCATACATAACTATATAAAATATATAGACTATATTTATAGAAAGATAGACAGAATGAGAGCATTCTATAGTCTTTCCTAGGCAGCTCATCAAAATAATTTAACAGTATTATTAAGTAGTAAATATGAATAGATGGGAAAAAACTGTTTCATTCTGAAAGTGGTGTTACATTCATTGAATGATAGCTGAGGGAAAACTGTGAATTATTTAAATCAATAGACTAGAAAGTATTTGCTATATTCTCTTATATCATCAATCCTTTAAAATTTATTTCATTTTCCTTTTTAGTTCTTCTAAATTGAAATAGAAAATGTGATATTTGCCTTTTCTTTGCAAGAGATATATTCTTAGCATATTTTATTGGCACTGAAGTTTATATCTGAAGTGAAATCTGATATATTGAGGTTTTAAATGACTAATGCTGGCTATGAAGATGTGCTTGATGATACTATCTAAAAGAAAATTGAGGAAGATGCCATTGTCATTTATTGAAAGCTAGAGTTATTGATGTTTCAGTATAGAAAGTGAGAACACTGGAGTTTTTTATTTTTCCTATTAGTGTTAATAGTTGCTATGAATAATATATAATATAACTGAAAATAACTAACTTATATATTATAAAAATATTATAGTTCTGAAAATATTTATCTGAAGTAAAGAATATAACAGAATTTTCAAACAATAATCATTTGGATTCACTCTTTTTGTTCTGCATCAGAGCAAAGTAAGCTAATACCTACTCCCCCCAAAGCTGAAAAATATAAAAGTTTGTTTTTAAAATCAAGACATAATGGATTAAAGGAGAAAATTACATATTATTTTGAATATTCCCCCAAAATGAATAATTAGAAAATTACATTTATATGCTGAATTAAATATGTATAAAATGATTAAATATTCACATAATTATATACATGCACTCATATATAAGCATATATATGTATACATATGTAAATATCAGTATTTGTTTACCTATGGAGAGACAGAAGATGTTAAAATAGAAACATAACTTCAAGTTCATTCTTAAGATAACTTTTAATCTCTCTTCCATTAAAAAAAAAATACTGTCTCTTTCTGATCCCACCTAGAGTCTCTTCCTCACCCGTTTGTTACTTATGATCATCTTTTTTGTCCCAGTGTCTGTCACATCAATTTATCTTCAGGGAATACTCTCTCATAATGGAGCTGAAAAATAGCAATAGATATTTATTACTACATATCTTAAATGCTCTCCAAATTCAAATTAAAAAAAAATAAGTTTTCTCAATTGTATTTCTTAAAATAATCAATAGCATTAATAAATACTTCTAAGTACCTTTGTCCATATTTTCTGATATAAATAATGGTAATAAAACACTTGTCCTCAAGAAGTGAAAACACATATTTGGAAGGAATTTACATCCAATTAATAACTTCTTTATTTAAGGAAGGAGCTTTCCAGGTGACTCAGTGGTAAAGAATCTGCCTGCCAACACAGGAGACTCAGGAGACATGGGTTTGATCCATGGGAAGGGAAGATCCCTTGGAGAAGGAAATGGCAACCCATTCCACTATTCTTGACTGGAAAATCCCATGGGCAGAGGAGCTCAATGGGCTACAGTCCATGGAATTGCAAAGATTTAGACAGGACTGAGCATGCATGCACACCACACCAATGAAGGAAGAGACCTTCGGAATTTCACTCCTCTGTTGAAGCAGGTAAAGGAATGTCAGGAAGGTAATTTGAATCTCTATCTATTCTACTAATGTGAAAAATAAATAATAATAATGACATTTTGGATATTTCAGCCCCACTAGCAATTCTAATATCTCTTTCAATCAGGAAAAGTGTCTCAATGTATTTTAAAGAATAAATAATTTTAAATTACTCAACTAATGCTTATTCAGATTTCACAGGAAATTTAATTTTAATTTGGGTTATCTTTTAGATGTGCTAGAAAAAAATTTACCAGTTATGAAAACAAGAAGACTTTAGTCTCTGTGACCATCATAGCTTGCCTAGGGGAAAACTCAACTGACTCCAAGTTATGCAACAACTTGGTCACTCTGATTCTCATCCTCAGGAATTTAATCCATGAGAATGAGTGAGTTTGGAACAGCATGAGTTGAATGGTCATACTCTTATGTTCAAAGAATTATAATCAAGATGACATGACGGGGTCAGATGGGTAGTATATGCTTCAGCATATCTGTAAATATTTATTTATACTTCATTTACAACTTACAATATGAAGATTGTACTAATTATTAGGAAATCATTTGTTCTGCTTTTAATTTGGCATTTAAATGCTAATCTTGGTTTGTGATAAAACTGGTAAAAAAGATCAATAATCTCTAAGTGATATTTCAAGCATTTTGCAGTTGCAATAACTTGGGACAAACTAGAAATGACCAAAATATGCTTTCAATTGTTTGTATTTTCTACACCTAGGTAAATTAAGAATCTCTTCTCATATCAGAAGTAATGCCATTAGTAAGTGTCAGCCAAGGAAAATCAAATTCAGGGGCCAACTGATATTTCTGAAGGCTATAGGTTTTTGGAAAATGTTTTGTTAGCAAAATTGTAAACAATGTCACCATTTGAAGAAAACTTTCCCCAGACTGTATATGTGCTTAAAATGTCACTTGGCTTTTATTTGACTTATTTTGGGGGCAGGAACTATGGTAATTTCTACTCAAATGCTAAAATCACCACATTATCTACCTTGCAATTTCTGTCATGTGATACTGATCTGAGAAAAGCAAGACTCACCAAGTTTCAATTTAATGACATTTACCATGGAATCATTTTACTACAGAAAGAACTTTACAGACCAACGAAGACAGAAATCTTGTTACAAGCTATAAGAAGAGCATTTCTGGGGAATGATTCTAATAGGTTTGACTTGAATTATGAATACTACTAAGTCGCCTCAGTCGTGTCCAACTCTGTGTGACCCCATAGACGGCAGCCCACCAGACTCCCCATCCCTGGGATTCTCCAGGCAAGAATACTGGAGTGGGATGCCATTGCCTTCTCCATGAATTATGAATAAGTTCATCCTTAAACCTATTACTGTCACTAGGAACACTCCATACTGTGTCCAACTTTAGTCATATTCTTACTCTTAAGTGTGAGGGGACTATTTCATTGTCAGAAACTATTAAAATCACATGGTCATAACAAGATAGAAACAATTGCCCATAATAAGTCTACAGTGATGAACATATCATAGGGTAGTTTCCCAAATACATACCTCTTGATGTTCATGCCCTCATATAGTATGCTTGCCTTAAGTACAAACATGACCCATGACTTGCTTCCAAAGAGTAGACTATGGCAAAGATGACAGGATGTACATGGTTTTACACATAAAACTGTAGCACCTAGACTGTTGGAGTCTCTCTCTCCATTTTACTAGCTTTGAGAAATAAAATGGCCTTGATGGAAAAGCCCACAGCTCACGGAACTATGGGCAGATGTTGAGAAGAACAAACTAAAGTTTAATTCAAGGAACTATATCCTGTGAGCAACCTGAGTGAGCTCAGAAGTATACCCTTCCTCAGTAGAGATTTAGAGGAGACTATAGCCCTGCCTACAGCCCGAATGTGAATTTATGTATCCCTAAGTACAACACCTTCCATACTGGAATCTTAAACAATAGGAACAACAAATGATAATAAATGTGTGTTGCTTAAATGTATTACTTGGGCAATATTTTTATGCAAGGGGGCAGCTAAAACAAATACTATAATTTCATAAAAAATGATTAACAATACATACTATGACAGAAATTGACTAGTTGTCATTAAAATTTTCCAGTCTCAGATCCTAACTTTAGGTTTATGTTCATGAACCTGATCTTCTCTTTACCAATTTAATATATATTTAAATTTTATATGTAGGAGAGATCCTCTGTATTTAAACCGCAACTCTTAAAGAATTAAGCTGATGTAAAACAGTCTTAGGAAATATACCCTTTTCCTCCTTGATAAAGTATTTATTTTCTAGATACTATTTCACTTCATGAAGCTGTCAAGTTGTGAACATATTAATGACTCTAACTGCTGTATTTCAGTTACTTTATTTTTTACCAGTTTTCCACTATCAGTGCAAGAGGGAAAAAAGGGACCTGTGATCAGGGCAATCACTGTTTCATTATGAAATTTCAAGAGTTGTTAATAATGACTTTCAGCATATCTGTAGTATTTTCTGGCCTTTAAATTTTTTCTTTTCCATAGACCTAAAGAATAAAATTCTTTCCAGCCGTTCTAAAAATATGAAACCAAGTGTTGAATTAATTAAGTTAAATATCTTTTGATAAGTGAATGTTCACTCACAAAGAAATTATAAATGTAAGTTAATTACTTAAAAGAGAAATAAAGATTCCTCTCTAGTATTTGATATTTTATTTTAGGCTAACACTAAATCTTGACAATAGTTCTGCTGTTTGTCATCTACAATGTCTTAAAAATAGAAAGATAAATCATTTAACTCTTTATAAACTATTTAACATATTCATACTTAGAATTGTGCTTCATAGTACTAAAGTATAAAACTCTATTATAAGAAATCAGTTTAAAAAATTAATGCATTTTGTACTATTATTTAAGAAAAAATAATGCTCAAAGTTAGGATTGAGACTCTGTTTGACACCTAAGTTATACAAAATAGAAAGGACTCTCCATCAGTATCCTTAATCAGGTCTTCTTAGAACTAAATTAATAGAGAAATAGAGAGAGGTATGTGTGTGTGAGTGTGTTTGTGTGTGTGTTATCATTGTCCAATGAAGATAGTATATAAAGGATGCAAGAAAATGACAAATAATTGTTACTTGTGATCTCAGTTTTCTAAGACAGGATTGGTATATCCTTTTTGTAAAGAGCAAGACAGAAAATATTTTCATCCTTGCAATCCATAAGATCTCTACTGAAACTATTGAACTCTGTCATTGCAACATGAAAACAGCCATAAACAAGATTTAAATGAATGACTATGACTGCATGCCAATAAAACTTCACTGACAAACACAGGAGGAGAACCAGATTTGGCCCTCAGGGCAATAGTTTACTGACCCTTGTTTGAAGGAAATTCAATAGAATGAGTTTTAATAACCAAGAGGTCTGCTGTCATGTGGAGTCAGATGATAAACATCTGACTATCCTGATTAGCCAAAACAGGATAATGAAAGTTGGAGATGCAAGTGAGTGAAGTCTCTCAGTCATGTCCGACTCTTTGCGGCCCTATGGACAGTAGCCCACCAGGCTCCTCCGTCCATGGGATTCTCCAGGCAAGAATACTGGAGTGGGTTCCCATGCAGAAGAGTCAAAAATTAGACTATATATTAACATTGTGAGTATTTTTTATTTTATTTTATTTTACTTTCTTTTTTATTTTTTGCTCCAGATTGATGGGGAATAATCTAGGAGGACTGAAAAATGGAGTGGCCTGTGAGATTTGGGAACAAATGTCAGGAAGAAAACCCATCAGTATGGTGTAGACTAGGGCTTCCCTGATAGTTCAGTTAGTAAAGAATCTGCCTGCAATGCAGGAGACCCCAGTTCAATTCTTGGCATAGGGAGATCCCCAGGAGAAAGGATAGGCTACCCACTCCAGTATTCTTGGGCTTCCCTTGTGTCTCAGATGGTAAAGAATCTGCCAGCAATGCCAGAGACCTGGGCTTAATCCCTGGGTTGGGAAGATCCCCTGGAAAAGGGAAAGGCTACACACTCCATTAATCTGGCCTAGAGAAATCCATGGACTGTATAGTATATAGGGTCACAAAGAGTCAGACATGACTGAGCAACTTTCACTTTTATGGTGAGGACTAAAAAGTAAATTTAGAGACCAAAATATCTAAGGTGCATTTTTAAAGTCACATGCTTTAATAGGCTTGATTTACACTTTCCCATCTTACTCCCAGAACAATCTATGGTAAAGTCTGCATTGTTCACTGAAGTTGTTCTGTGAATAGATTCATTTTGAAGACGTTTAAGTTGTTGAATTCTAGATATACAGGGAGATGTTGTTTAGTCCCTCAGTTGTGTCTGACTCTCTGCGACCCCATGGATTGCAGCAGGCCAGGTTTTCCTGTTCGTCACCATCTTCCAGAGCTTGCTCAAACTCATGTCCATTGAGTGCATGATGCCATCCAACCATCTCGTCCTATGTCATTCCCTTTCTCCTCCTCCCTTCAATCTTTCCCAGCATCAAGGTCTTTTCCAATTGAGTTGCCTCTTCGCATCAAGTGGCCAAAGTATTGGAGTTTCAGCTTCAGTATCAGTCCTTCCAATGAATATCCAGGACTGATTTCCTTTAGGATGGACTGGTTGGAACTCCTTGCAGTCTAAGAAACCCTCAAGAGTCTTCTCCAGCACCACAGTTCAAAAGCATCGATTCTTCCGGACCCAGTCTTCTTTATGGGCCAACTCTCACATCTATACATGATTACTGGAAAAAGCATAGCTTTGACTAGACGGACCTTTTTTGGCGAAGTAATGTCTCTGCTTTTTAATATGCTGTCTGGGTTGGTCATAGCTTTTCTTCCAAGGAGAAAATGTCTTTTAATTTTATGGTTGCAGTCACCATATGCAGTGATTTTGGAGGCCAAGGAAAGAAAATCTTTCACTGTTTCCATTGTTTCCCCCTCCATATGTCACAAAGTGATGGGACCAGATGCCATGGTCTTAGTTTTTTGATATTGGGCTTTAAGCCAGCTTTTCATTCACCTCTTTCACCTTCATCAAGAAGCTCTTTAATTCCTCTTTACTTTCTGCTAAAAGGATTGTGACATCTGTATATCTGAGGTTTTGATATTTCTCCTGGCAATCTTGATTCCAGCTTGTGCTTCGTCCAAGCCCTGCATTTCACATGATGTACTTTGCATAAAAGTTAAATATGAAGGGTGACAATATATAGCCTTAACATACTCCTTTCCCAAATTGGAACCAGTTTGCTGCTCCATGTTCATTTCTAACTGTTCCTTTTGAGGTGCATATGGTTTTTTTAGGAGGCAAGTAAAATAATCTGATATTCCCATCTCTTTAAGAATTTTCCAGAAAACTAAAAAAAAAAAAAAAAAAAAAGAATTTTCCACAGTTTGTTGTGGTCCACACAGTCAAAGACTTTGGTATAGTCAATGAAGCAGATTTTTTTTTTTTTCTAGAATTCTTTCTTTTTCTATAATCCAGCACAGATTGGCAATATGATCTCTGGTTCCTCTGCTTTTTATGAATCCAGCTTGTACATCTGCAAGTTCTTGGTACACAGATACTATTGAAGCCTAGTTTGGAGGCTTTTGAGCATGACCTTGCTAGCATGTGAAATAAGTGCAATTATACAGTAGTTTGAATATTCTTTGGCATTGCATTTTTTTGGTATCAGAATGAAAAATGACCTTTTCCAGTCCTGTGGCCACTGCTGAGTTTTCCAAATTTGCTGGCATATTGAGTGCAGTACTTTAACAGTATCATCTTTTAGGATGTGAAATAGCTAAGCTGGTATTAGAAACAGAAAAAAAGTTCAAAATAAAATAGTTTCAATTTGAATTTTTACTATCTTTTGCTATGAGATGTCTGGGCAGGAGGTTTCTGTCAGTGGAGAAATTCTAATATTCCTCAGTGGGATCCAATCTGCTTTTAAAGGCACACACAAAACATTACACATGGTTCTTCTTGTTACATTATTCCTCCTAAGAATAGCCAATAAAATTCAGCTAATTTTGTTAATTTCCACAATAAATTTGGGATCCAATAATATTTTTATTTTTCCATTTTATCCTTTTTTTCTGGCCTTCCCCACAATTTGAAATGTAAGTTAGTACTTTCCAGGCACACTTTACTCTCCTTTTTTTCCCCTCCAAAATCATGCTTCCAAAATATCTATCATGTAATCCGAATTAAGTATTAGCAAGAGAGCCCTCTTGAGCATATATTGTTTGTAGGCTTTTTGATGATGGCCATTCTAACCAGTGTGAAATTTTGATTTGCATTTATCTAATTATTAGTGATGTTGAGCATATTTTCATGTACTTTTTGACCATCTATATATCTTTCTTTGGTGAAATGTCTATTTAGATCTTTTGCCCATTTTTTTTATCAGGTTCTTTGTTTTTATTATTATTTTTTTAACTTTATTTTTTAACTTTACAATATTGTATTGGTTTTGCCATATATCAGAATGAATCCGCCACAGGTATACACGTGTTCCCTATCCTGAACCCTCCTCCCTCCTCCCTCCCCGTACCATCCCTATGAGTCATCCCAATGCACCAGCCCCAAGCATCCAGTATCGTTCCTCGAACCTGGAATGGTGACTCATTTCATATATGATATTATTCATGTTTAAATGCCATTCTCCCAAATCATCCCACCCTCTCCCTCTCCCACAGAGTCCACTATACATCAGTGTCTCTTTTGCTGTCTCGTATACAGGGTTGTTGTTACCATCTTTCTAAATTCCATATATATGCGTTAGTATACTGTATTGGTGCTTTTCTTTCTGGCTTACTTCACTCTGTATAATAGGTTCCAGTTTCATCCATCTCAGTAGAACTGAATCAAATGCATTCTTTTTAATAGATGAGTAATACTCCATTGTGTATATGTACCACAGCTTTCTTATCCATTCATCTGCTGATGGACATCTAGGTTGCTTCCATGTCCTGGCTATTACAAACAGTGCTGTGATGAACATTGGGGTACACGTGTCTCTTTCAATTCAGGTCTCCTCAGTGTGTATGCCCAGCAGTGGGATTGCTGTGTCATAAGGCAGTTCTATTTCCAGTTTTTAAAGGATCTCCACACTGTTCTCCACAGTGGCTGTACTAGTTTGCATTCCCACCAACAGTGTAAGAGGGTTCCCTTTTCTCCACATCCTCTCTAGCATTTATTGCTTGTAGACTTTTGGATCACAGCCATTCTGACTGGCATGAAATGGTACCTCATAGTGGTTTTGATTTGCATTTCTCTGATAATGAGTGATGTTGAGCATCTTTTCATGTGTTTGTGAGCCATCTGTATGTCTTCTTTGGAGAAATGTCTATTTAGTTCTTTCGCCCATTTTTTGATTGGGTCGTTTATTTTTCTGGAGTTGAGCTGTAGGAGTTGCTTGTATATTTTTGAGATTAGTTGTTTGTCAGTTGCTTCATTGGCTCTTATTTTCTCCCATTCTGAAGGCTGTCTTTTCACCTTGCTTATAGTTTCCTTTGTTGTGCAGAAGCTTTTAAGTTTAATTAGGTCCCATTTGTTTATTTCTGCTTTTATTTCCAATTTCTGAGAGGTGAGTCATAGAGAATCCTGCTGTGATGTCATTTCACCCCCAAACAATGATTTTCACTTTTTTCTCAGGCACACACAGAACCTTCTCCAGGATAGATCACATCCTGGGCCATAAATCTAGCCTTGGTAAATTCAAAAAAATTGAAATCATTCCAAGCATCTTTTCTGACCACAATGGACTAAGATTAGATCTCAACTACAGGAGAAAAAATAATAAAAATTCCAACATATGGAGGTTGAAAAACATTCTGCTGAATAATCAACAAATCACAGAAGAAATAAAAAAAGAAATCAAAATTTGCATAGAAATGAATGAAAATGAAAACACAGCAACCCAAAACCTGTGGGACACTGTAAAAGCAGTCCTAAGGGGAAAGTTCATAGCAATACAGGCATACCTCAAGAAACAAGAAAAAAGTCAAATAAATAACCTAACTCTACACCTAAAGCAACTAGAAAAGGAAGAAATGAAGAACCGCAGGGTTAGTAGAAGGAAAGAAATCTTAAAAATTATGGCAGAAATAAATGCAAAAGAAACAAAAGAGACCATAGCAAAAATCAACAAAGCCAAAAGCTGGTTCTTTGAAAGGATAAATAAAATTAACAAACCATTAGCCAGACTCATCAAGAAACAAAGGGAGAAAAACCAAATCCATAAAATTAGAAATTAAAATGGAGAGATCACAAGAGACAACACAGAAATACAAAGGATCATAAGAGACTACTATCAGCAATTATATGCCAATAAAATGGACAACGTGGAAGTAATGGACAAATTCTTAGAAAAGTACAATTTCCCAAAACTGGACCAGGAAGAAATAGAAAATCTTAACAGACCCATCACAAGCACGGAAATTGAAACTGTAATCAGAAATCTTCCACCAAACAAAAGCCCAGGTCCAGACGGCTTCACAGCTGAATTCTACCAAAAATTTAGAGAAGAGCTAACACCTATCCTACTCAAACTCTTCCAGAAAATTGCAGAGGAAGGTAAGCTTCCAAACTCATTCTATGAGGCCACCATCACCCTAATACCAAAACCTGACAAAGATGCCACAAAAAAAAAAGAAAACTACAGGCCAATATCACTGATGGACAGATGCAAAAATCCTTAACAAAATTCTAGCAATCAGAATCCAACAACACATTAAAAAGATCATACATCATGACCAAGTGGGCTTTATCCCAGGGATGCAAGGATTCTTCAATATCCGCAAATCAATCAATGTAATGCACCACCTTAACAAATTGAAAAATAAAAACTACATGATTATCTCAATAGATGCAGAGAAAGCCTTTGACAAAATTCAACATCCATTTATGATACAAACTCTCCAGAAAGCAGGAATAGAAGGAACATACCTCAACATAATAAAAGCTATATATGACAAACCCACACCAAACATTATCCTCAATGGTGAAAAATTGAAAGCATTTCCCCTAAAGTCAGGAACAAGACAAGGGTACCCACTCTCACCACTACTATTCAACATAGTTTTGGAAGTTTTGGCCACAGCAATCAGAGAAGAAAAAGAAATAGAAGGAATTCAAATTGGAAAAGAAGAAGTAAAACTCTCACTGTTTGCAGATGACATGATCCTCTACATAGAAAATCCTAAAGACTCCACCAGAAAATTACTAGAACTAATCAATGACTATAGTAAAGTTGCAGGATATAAAATCAACACACAGAAATCCCTTGCATTCCTATACACTAATAATGAGAAAACAGAAAGAGAAATTAAGGTAACAATTCCATTCACCATTGCAACGAAAAAAATAAAATACTTAGGAATATATCTACCTAAAGAAACTAAAGACCTATATATAGAAAATTATAAAACACTGGTGAAAGAAATCAGAAGACACTAATAGATGGATAAATATACCATGTTCATGGATTGGAAGAATCAATATAGTGAAAATGAGGATACTACCCAAAGCAATTTATAGATTCAATGCAATCCCTATCAAGCTACCAACAGTATTCTTCACAGAGCTAGAACAAATAATTTCACAGTTTGTATGGAAATAAAAAAAACCTCGAATAGCCAAAGCAATCTTGAGAAAGAAGAATGGAACTGGAGGAATCAACTTTCCTGACTTCAGGCTCTACTACAAAGCCACAGTCATCAAGACAGTATGGTACTGGCACAAAGACAGAAATATAGATCAATGAAACAAAATAGAAAGCCCAGAAATAAATCCATGCACCTATGGACATCTTATCTTTGACAAAGGAGGCAAGAATATATATTGGATTAAAGACAATCTCTTTAACAAGTGGTGCTGGGAAAACTGGTTAGCCACTTGTAAAAGAATGAAACTAGAACACTTTCTAACACCATACACAAAAATAAACTCAAAATGGATTAAAGATTGAAACATAAGACCAGAAACTATAAAACTCCTAGAGGATAACATAGGTTCTTTGTTTTTTATATTGACTTATGTGGTCAATATTGGAGAAGGCAATGGCACCCCACTCCAGTACTCTTGCCTGGAAAATCCCATGGATGGAGGAGCCTGTGAGGCTGCAGTCCATGCGGTCGCAAAGAGTCAGACACGACTGAACGACTTCGCTTTCACTTTTCACTTTCATGCATTGGAGAAGGAAATGGCAACCCACTCCAGTGTTCTTGCCTGGAGAATCCCAGGGAGGGGGAGCCTGGTGGGCTGCCATCTCTGGGTTCACACAGAGTCGGACACGACTGAAACAACTTAGCAGCAGCAGCAGTGTGGTCAATATAAAAGAGTTGTTTGTATGTTTTGGAGATTTATCCCTTGTCGGTGTGTTCATTTGTAAATCCTTTCTCCCTGTCTCAGGATTTTCTTTTTGAACACTATTATTGGAATGCAACCTGGTATAGCCACTATACAGTATGGAGGTTCTTTAAAAAACTGAAAATAGAGCTACCATGTGATCCAGCAATCCACTCCTGGGCATATATCCAGAGAAATTCATAATTCAAGAGGATACATGCACCCTAATGTTCACTGCAACTCTAGGCAAAATAGCCAGGACACAGTAGCAACATAAATGTCCATCAACAGAAGAATGAATAAAGAAGGTGTGGTATATATATATATGATGGTAATACTCATATTACCTATAAAAGGAACAAAATAATGCCATTTGCAGCAATAAAGATGTACCTAGAGATTCTCATAATGAGTGACAAGTAAGTAAGACAGAGACAAATATCATATAATATCACTTATATGTGGAATCTCAAAAAAGGCTGCAAATTAACTTCTCTACTAAACTGAAATAGAGTTACAGATGTAGAAAATAAATTCATGGCTACTGGAGGATAAGAGGGAGAAGGATAAATTGGAAGACTGGTATTGACATATACACACTACTATATATAAAATAGAAAAGTAATTTTGACCTACTGTATAGGAGAGGGAACTCTACTCAACACCCTAGAGTGGGCTATATGGGAAAATAATCTAAATTGAATGAGTGTATATATTTATATAACAGATTCACTTTGCTGTACACCTGAAACTAACACAACATTGTAAATCAATAGTACTCCAAAAAAATTAAATTTCAATTAAAAAATTGTAGAAGTAGTAGTAAAGAGTATTTTAAATGGGTGCATAAATAACTTTCCCTTGAAGTCTTCCAATTTTCACTTTTCTTTTGCCAATTAACAGTCATCAGCAGTCTCCTGACTTCTACTTTCCCACTCTCATGCTTTACAGCTCATTGCTATCTAAGAGTTCTAGTCAAACCAGGTCCCAGTCAAACAATGGCCCTTTGGTTTGTGTATATATGTCAAGATAAAAAGGGTGAGTTTTATAGTATTCCATGCTCTAATATGTACTAAACATCCTAAAAAATATAGTTTCACTGTGTTCCCCTGATAAACAATCAATTACATATTTTACTCCTGGAGAAACATAATCAAATCACCCCTCCAATTCTTGATTTCTCATATCTGTCTACAAGCATATCTTATAGATACCACTCTTATTACTCTAGTAAGTTGAAACAAGACAAAATGAAAATTGCTTTAAAAAGTGTTTGTAAAATCTAAACAGCTATACAGATGTTGAAACAACCAAAATAACAGCAACAAAATCTATCTAAAAATCTGTTTTACCATAAATTATGTTAATTGATGATTGTGATTTTAATAGTTTGAAATAGATTAGGCCGTAAAGCTAGAGAAGTTTTACTGATACTGTGAATAAATATATGAAAATAATGAAAATATGAAAAAATTCAATTAATCAGACTTAACTTGAATTTTAATTTCCTTACTTATTTCTGTCAGATCAGAAGGGTAATGAAAAGAATAGAAAAAGACTAAAAGACTAGAAAGTACTGACAAATGTCAAACAAATAACATAGAAAATAATAGGAATGCAGTCTAGCATAGAACCAGGAGTCAGAGTTTTGAGAATTTATATTATGTTCTGTCCCTGGGTTACCTTGCAATGTAAAGAAAAAAAATATTTTTCATTCTCTTCATGCTTCATTATATCCTTTTGTGATAATCACCCACCATATGGAAACCTCAATGTCACTGAAATTCCTTAAATGAATGACAGTGTGTAGCACAGTATAATAGTATAACCTAAAATAATATAATTTAAAAACTTTAGTTACAAAAAAGGAGGAAAAGTAAATCAAAACTTTTAGATTCTTGGCAAGTTCTAAAATATATTTCCAAAATGGACATGGATGCATTTAATGAATGGGGTTTGCTCCTGTCCTTACTTCATATTTATTGATTACCCATATTGTACAGAGAAATGTACATAAGATACTTGTTATGTAAAATAAGTTTTCATTACTATATTCAGTAATGGTCATGGGAGGGAGAATTGTGGAAAGATGGTCAAAGGGTACATACTTCTAGTTATTAGATAAAAGGTACTAAGGATGTAATACACAACATGATGACTATAGTTAAACCTACTGCTTGAGATACACACACACACACACACACACACACACACACACACACACACATAATTATATACATTTGTTCTTAAAAGAATAGATCCTAAGAATTCTTCTACAAGGAGAAATCTTTTTTCTTTTTACTGTATCTAATGAGATGATGGATGTTGATTAAACCTACTGTTCTAATCACTTCTTAGTATATATAGATCAAATTGTCATGCTCTATTTCTGAAACTTATGCAGTGATATACGTCAGTTAATTCCTCAATAATACTGGGAAAATGTTTTTTTTCTTTGAGATATTTACATATATGTGAACAATGGAAATTTGTTTATTGTGCTTAGATAGGTAAAAAGAAATCAAGTGATCTTTCTCTTTCTCAAATATTCAAAAATATTTATAAAACAAATGCAGATTAAAAGAAAAGGAAAACAAATTGCAAGGTCTGAGACAAAAGAATCCTTTGAGGTAGGCCAACAATGGGTTTCCCTGGTGGCTCAGATGGTAAAGAAGGTGCCTGCAGAGAACTGCGTTCTATCTCTGGGTCGGAAAGATCCCCCAGAGAAGGGATTGGTTACCCACCCCAGTATTCTTGCCTGGAGAATTCCATAGAGAGAGGAACCTGGCAGGCCACATTCCATGGAGTCACAAACATAACTGAGGAACTAATACTTTCACTTTTAAATGATGGGAAAACTCATTTTTCTTTCCAAAGCTTTTTACTTTTTTTTTTTTTTAACTTCTAAGCTTTATACATAGCTCACAAATTCTTTTAAGCCTTTCAAATATCATGAAAAAGTATAATTAGCTGAACGAAATAGTGACAACGTACCTGTTCTAATTGAACCTACGTTATTCCTTTTCTTTTCCATGCTCTTCAATATTGAATCTTAAATACTCATATTTTAATTCTGTAGGACAGGTTTTTAATGTTGTTGGAGTACTCATTAGCCTCTAAGATATTAAAGAGTGCAGTATATTTTCCAGTTTATTCTTTTACATTTTTCAGTTTCAGAAGAAAATGTGACATGCCTAACGTTGATGTCAATTAACTCTTGCGAGTAGTTTGACATGAGCATTCAGTAAGTCTGACTTTAAAAAGAAACACAAAAAATGATCAACTGGCATATTTTTAATTCTATTACTTTTTCTTATTAATTCAGTTTAAATAGCTTCCTTAAACTGTCGTATTTTACTTCTAGTCACTATCAGCTGCAAAAATACTTGCTTCTTATGATAATCATAAAATGAATGGCTATAGAAATGTGAAATGATATTGTTTCTTTCTCATTCTGATCTCCCATCAACAATTTACAATTTTGAAGCAGCATTAGCACAGTATAGTATGAAACAGCTGCTTAATTTACCTTAATTGTTGGGCAATATCTCATTTTGTCTAGATAGCAATTTCAGCAGATTCTTGAAAGCATATGTTCATTGTGTTCCTGGTGCTCATAGAAAACCATGCTCTATGTTTTAGTCTCACCCAACAAAGGTTCCAGAGAAACATGCTTTGCAAGTAAAAACTACAACCATAAAGTTTCTCCAAATAGGCTTAAATAGGCCAAATCCTTAGATCACACAGTGACAGCTGCCTCAAATACAAGCAACTGGAAACAAGAAACGATTCAGTTGACCCTGCAACACTCCTGCTTCCAATGTATGATCAATATTTAAACAGCTATAGAGAGAGCTAACTGATCACATTTGTTTCTGTGAATGTGTGTCTCTAGCTATGAGACTTTGTTCTTAATGAAACAGTGGATTTATTCAGCTTTAATATCCTCTGAATTGATGAGCAGACACTGTATTGAAAAATATAACAACAACAATAATAAATTACATTTCAAAATCATCTTTTGTTACTCCTGCCAGGTAATATTATTTTGTATTGTGAGAGGTACAGAAGCCTGTTATGGTGGGGATGAAAGGTCATGATGCATAGTTATTTTATTGTTACTATTTAGTGGTAAATAATCTGCCTGCCAATGCAGGAGCCCCAGAGACAAGAGTTTCATCCCTGAATCAGGAAGATCCCCTGAAAGAGGAAATGGCAACCCAGTCCAGTATTCTTGCCTAGAGAATCCCATGGGCAGAGGAGACTGGCAGGGTACAGTCCATGGAATTGCAAAGAGCTGAGCACAACTGAAGCAACTGAGTACATATTTGATTTACTAATGCTTAATTTTTGACATTATTACCTGTGTTCATAAGCAACGTTGTTATAAAATTTTCTTTTTTTTTTGTCCTTGTCAGGACAGCATTACAAAATGAGTTGCATAATAATGATCCTTCTTTTCTAGGGAAGAATTGTAGAGATTGGATTTGTCTGTTCCCGGAATTATCCTCTGAATTACTATTAAAACAACTGGGTGTGTGTGTGTGTGTGTGGGTTGTGCACAAGATTTTAAATATATTTAAAACTAGTTTTATGGATTCAGAACTGATAATTTTCAATCTGAGTCTCAGTCAGATATGATGACTATGTTTATAAAAATTGATTAATGCTTTAACATTTATGCCCTAAATTTGTTCATTATCAGTGACAGCTTCTATAATTGTAGCATCTTTGCCCTTGCACTATTAATTTGTGTCTACTTGTCTTTTTAACTTGACAAACATGCTGTGTTTGTATTATGTTAATCTTTTCAATTAGCCAGTTGATATTGTTGCCCTTTCCTATTATGTATAATACATATAGATTATAATTTCATTAGTGTATGTTTCAATTTTATAATTTCTTTTAATATTATTGCTTTTATTCTGCTGTTTATTTTCAAGATTATAAAATTCTATATTACCTCATTCATTTTATTTATTTATATTTATTTTCAGTTTTTGCCCTTTGGCAATATGTGCATTCAAGACTATACATTTCCTTATAAATACTATTTTACTTTCATTAAACAAATGTTGAACATGTGGTATTATTGTCACTTAATTCTAAGATTTTTTTTTAATCCATAAGTTATTAAAAGTTTATTTTACCAAGATATGGAAGCTTAAGGGTTTTTTTGTTACTTATATCATGATTGGTCACATAGTTTGTATAATATGAATTATTTGATATTTGTTGTGAATATTTTACAATCCTATATATGAGAAGTGTATATGTTTACATACCCTTAAAAGAATGTATTCTAGAGTTAAAAGACTCATTAAAAGCAAGGTCAAAATAAGGTTACTGATAGTATAAATGTATGCTGATGTACATACCTGTTTTAGATAAGATAAAAAATATGAGTTTCTTAGTGAACATTTTTTATTATTGTTCATCAACAGGTGATTTCTCAAAGATTTTCTAGGTCTGTAATCTAAACTTTGGTAAAAATTGGTTTCATTTTCCAAAATATTATAAATGAATATCTGGTGTTACTTTTTAATCTGCCACTACCAGTAGCTGGATCGATATCAGTTTTGTTAGACTAGTGTTACCCTGTAACTATAAAAATCATAGTGTTATTGTTAATTTCTCCTTTCATACTTGTTAGCATTTGTCTTACATACTGCGGTGCTCCCGTGTTGGGTGCATATATATTTATAATTGTTATATCTTCTTCTTGGATTGATCCTTTGATCATTATGTAGTGACCTTCTTTGTCTCTTTTCACAGCCTTTGTTTTAAAGTATATTTTATCTGATATGAGTATTGCTACTCCTGCTTTCTTTTGGTCCCTATTTGCATGGAAAATCGTTTTCCAGCCCTTCACTTTCAGTCTGAGGAAACCAGAAGGGAAAGAGACACGTGTACCCAAATGTTCATCGCAGCACTATTTATAATAGCCAGGACATGGAAGCAACCTAGATGTCCATCAGCAGATGAATGGATAAGAAAGCTATGGTACATATACACAATGGAGTATTACTCAGACATTAAAAAGAACACATTTGAATCAGTTCTAATGAGGTGGATGAAACTGGAGCCTATTATACAGAGTGAAGTAAGCCAGAAAGAAAAGCACCAATACAGTATACTAACGCATATATATGGAATTTAGAAAGATGGTAACAATAACCGTGTGTACAAGACAGCAAAAGAGACACTGATATATAGAACAGTCTTATGGACTCTGTGGGAGAGGGAGAGGGAGGGAAGATTTGGGAGAATGGCATTGAAACATGTAAAATATCATGTATGAAACGAGTTGCCAGTCCAGGTTCGATGCACGATACTGGATGCTTGGGGCTAGTGCACTGGGACGACCCAGAAGGACGGTATGGGGAAGCAGGAGGGAGGAGGGTTCAGGATAGGGAACACATGTATACCTGTGGTGGATTCATTTTGATATTTGGCAAAACTAATACAATTATGTAAAGTTTAAAAATAAAATAAAATAAAAAAGAATATTCTAAATGTATGTTTCAAAGTATGCTGTTAAAAATTTGGGGGTTTATGCTTTCAATTTTTTCTATACTAGACCATTTGATGACTAAATTTGACCCCCTTGATAGAAAACAGATCAGTGGATTCTTAAGAATCGGGGAAGAGTTTATTGCACAGGGTTTGGGGGTGGAGCAATCAAAGAACTGTTCTACACTTTGACTATGATAGTGACTGCATTTGCCAAGTTTTGGAGTTTTACTGAATGCAAATTCTACTTTAAATAAACATGACTTTTTTTTTTTTTCAAAAAAAATAATAAAAATCATAGTGAATAATCATTGTATTTAAATACTAAAAATTATAAAACTGATTGATAAGAACAGTATGATTCCTTTCAGAATAAAAGAACAAAATTGAAGTGAAACACAGACCCAAAGTAAACTGGTAGAAATTAACATCAGTTTTAAAAAATATACTAAACTATCAATCAAAGTTGGGCAGTTTTCCTAAGATATTACAAATAAGGTGATATTTCAGCAAATTCAAGCACCCAAAGAGACACTGCCAAGTAAATGGATAACCTATAAACTACTTGAACATGTTTTTAAAACATTGATTACTTACTTTTAAAATAAATTGTCAAAATATAAAAAGAAAAAATACTTTGAGCTTTTAAAACTTTTCTAAAGACACTAAATTTCAAAATAGGTGACAAATCCTGCAATGTTTTTCATTACCTGCATTTCATATGCTGAAAATGTAATAGTGGAAGGCAATTTAGGAGATAATGATCATGAATTGGAAGGGAATGAAAGAACCAAGAAAATGGACTTTAAAAATATATGCATCAGCAAGCTCAGACAACTGGTTGGAAAGAACACATTGACAGAAAGTCTATAGCAAAATTGGAAGCTGGCAGTTTCTAAGATGCAATAATAAGCACAAGGAAATAAACTATACCCATGAAAATAAAATATGAAAAAGTAACCTGGTAGATGATTTGAGTAAGGTGTGAATTTTTTTCTAAGAGGATTAGACATGGGAAAATCACAAAGATAAGTTATGTCAGTGTATGCAAGAATTTATGGACAGTATTGGGAGAAGAAATATCAAAATGAATTGCTGCTTAGCACAAGATCTTAAAAGTAAAAAGTAGAAAGAACAAGATGGTGGAGGAGTAGGTAGACATGGAGTATATCTCTATGGATACATCAGGAATACGCCTTAAGACACAGAACAGCATGCAGAATACCAGCTGAGAGTGGACAGGAGTACCTGACCAGTGGAAACAAATATATAGAACCATACAAAACTCAGTAGGAATGAAGGAACTAGGGTGAAAAACAGGAGTGTTAGTAGGACCGGACCTGCCCTCAGTGAGTGGGGGAACTGAAGCAGGGGTCTGCTCCCCATATCAGGGCAATTGTCTGAGTCAGAGGAGAAACATTTAAGGTTGAGAGTGAAACAGCTGATCTGTGACAGCCTAAATGGAATGAGAATCAGACAGTACTTGCCACAGCCATACATACTCTGGACAGAAGCACTGGTCCCCTAGAAGGTGCAGTGGGTAAGAGCTGGAGTTTAGGGATTGTGGAGCAATCCCAGGGCGAGAGCTGCTCTTGACTGTGGAGAGATGGGTTGAAGTGACGTGAGGAAAGAGATCGTGGTGGGAAATGCCAGTGGAGGAAAGCCAGGCAGCCATGGAAGCAAGGCACTACTGCTGAGTCACACATAGTGGGTGGGGCCATCACCATAGCCTCTCTTTCCCACATGCTGGCATCAGCACCTGAACAATAGAGAGGCTGGCCCATCAAAATGTCTGACACACTGAACTACAGAGTAAGACCCCATCCAGGGTGCCCTTTTAAGTGCCTGATGTGTGGAACAACAGAGAAGGACCCCAGGCAAGGGATCCGTCTAAGTGCCTGAATGGGCAGAGCTATGGAGAAAGACTGGCCAAAGACTCAGTTGTGTCCGAGTCCAAGTGACCCCATGGACTGCCGCCTACCAGGCTCCTCCATCCATCGGATTTTCCAGGCAAGAGTACTGGAGTGGGATGCCATTGCCTTCTCCAAAATATGCCCTAGAAGGAATCGATAGCAGAATATCTGAAGCAGAAGAATGAATCAGTGAGCTGGAAGAAAAAATGTTGGAAATAACTTCTGAAGAGCAGAATAAAGCAAAAAGAATAAAAAGAACTGAGGACAGTTTCAGAGACCTCTGGGATAATATCAAATACAACATTCAAATTATAGGGGTCCCAGAGGAAGACAAGAAAAAGAAAGTACGAGAAAATTTTTGAAGAGATTAGAGTTGAAAATTTCCCCAACATGGAAAAGAAAATAATCAATCAAGTCCAAGAGGTACAAACAGTCCCATTCAGGATAAACTCAAGGGGAAAACCAAGACACATACTATTCAAACTAACAAAGACTAAACACAAAGAAAGAATATTAAAGGTAGCAAGGGAGAAGCAATAAGTAACATACAAGGGAAACCCCATATGATTAACAGCTGATTTTTCAGCAAAAACTCTGCAGACCATAAGGAAATAGCAGGATATATTTAAAGTACTGAAAGGGAAAAATCTATAACCAAGATTACTGTACCCATCAAGGATCTCATTAAAAATTGATGGAGAAATAAAAAGCTTTTCAGACAAGCAAAAGTTAAGAGAATTCACCAGCTTTACAACAAATGTTAAAGGGACTTATATAGTCAAGAATACAAGAGAAGGAAAAAGATCTACAAAATCAACCCCAAACAATTAATAAAATGGCAATAGGAACATATGTATCAATAATTACCTTAAATGTAAATGGATTAAATGTTCCAACCAAAAGACACAGACTGGCTGAATGGCTACAGACACAATACCCATATATATGGTCTAAAGAAACCCATTTCATACCTAAAGACACATATAGACTGAAAGTGAGAGGATGGAAAAATACATTCCATGCAAATGGGAAGCAAAGGAATGCTGGAGTAGCAATCCTCATATCAGACAAAATAGACCTTAAAATAAAGAAGATTACAAGAGACAAGGAAGGTCACTACATAATGATCAAGGGATCAATCCAACAGGAAGACATAACAATTGTAAATATGCACCCAACATAAGAGCACCTCAATACATAAGACAAACACTAACAGACATAAAAAGAGAAATTGACATGAACACAATAATAGTAGGAGACTTTAACACCCCACTCCCACCAATGGACAGATCATCAAAACAGAAAATTAATAAGGAAATACAAGTCATAAATGATACATTAGATGAGATGGATCTCATCGATATCTTCAGGACATTCCATCCAAATGCATAAGAATACACCTTCTTCTCTAGTGTACATGGAACATTCTGCAGGATAGACCACATCTTGGGTCACAGTCAAACATCAGGAAATTTAAGAAAATTAAAATTGTATCAAACATCTTCTCCAAAAATAATGCTATGAGACTCGATATCAATTAAAAGAATAAAAGTGTAAGAAACACAAACACATGGAGATTAAAAAACACATTTCTAAATAACCAACAGAATATTGAAGAAATCAAAAGGGAAATAAAAAAAAATTTCTAGAACCAAATGACAATGAATATATGACAACTCAAAACCTATAGGGTGCAGCAAAAGCAGTTCTAAGAGGGAATTTTTTAGCAATGAAATCCTACCTCAAGAAACAAGAAAAACATCAAATAGACAACCTAAGCTGGTTTTAGAAAAGGTAGAGGAACCAGAGATTAAATTGCCAACATCTGCTGGATCATCGAAAAAGCAGGAGACTTCCAGAAAAACATCTATTTCTGCTTTATTGACTATGCCAAAGCCTTTCACTGTGTGGATCACAATAAACTGTGGAAAATTCTGAAAGAGATGGGAATACCAGACCACCTGACCTGCCTCTTGAGAAACCTATATGCAGGTCAGGAAGCAACAGTTAGAAATGGAAATGGAACAACAGACTCGTTCCAAAAAGGAAAAGGAGTACGTCAAGACTGTATATTGTCACCAGCTTATTTAACTCATATGCAGAGTACATCATGAGAAACGCTGGGCTGGAAGAAGCACAAGCTGGAATCAAGATTGCTGGGAGAAATATCAATAACCTCAGATATGCAGATGACACCACCCTTATGGCAGAAAGTGAAGAGGAACTAAAAAGCCTCTTGATGAAAGTGAAAGAGGAGAGTGAAAAAGTTGGCTTAAAGCTCAACATTCAGAAAACGAAGATCATGGCATCTGGTCCCATCACTTCATGGGAAATAGATGGGGAAACAGTGGAAACAGTGTCAGACTTTATTTTTCTGGGCTCCAAAATCACTGCAGATAGTGACTGCAGCCATAAAATTAAAAGACGCTTACTCCTTGGAAGGAAAGTTATGACCAACCTAGCTAGCATATTCAAAAGCAGACACATTACTTTGCCAACAAAGGTCCATCTAGTCTAGGCTATGGTTTTTCCAGTGGTCATGTATGGATGTGAGAGCTGGTCTGTGAAGAAAGCTGAGCGCCGAAGAATTGATGCTTTTGAAGTGTGGTGTTGGAGAAGACTCTTGAGAGTCCCTTGGACTGCAAGGAGATCCAACCAGTGCATCCTAAAGGAGATCAGTCCTGGGTGTTCATTGGAAGGACTGATGCTAAAGCTGAAACTCCAGTACTTTGGCCACCTCATATGAAGAGTTCACTTATTGGAAAAGACTCTGATGCTGGGAGGGATTGGGGACAGGAGGAAAAGGGGACAACAGAGGCTGAGATGGCTGGATGGCATCACCGACTAGATGGACGTGAGTCTAAGTAAACTCTGGGAGTTGGTGATGGACAGGGAGGCCTGGCGTGCTGCTATTCACGGGGTAGCAAAGAGTCGGACACGACTGAGTGACTGAACTGAACTGAACTGAACTGAAATTTACACCTAAAACAACTGGAAAAGAAGAAGAACAGCAACAAAAGCCAAAATTAATATAAGGAAAGAAATCATAAAGATCTGAGCAGAAATAAATGAAAAAAGAAAACAATATTAAAGATTAATAAAACTAAAATCTGGTTCCTTGAGAAGATAAACAAAATTTACAAACCTTTATCTAGACTCATCAAGAAAAAAAGAGAGAAGAGTCAAATTAACAGAATTGGAAATGAAAAAGGAGAGGTTACAACAGCCAGTGCAGAAATGCAAAGGATTATAAGAGACTATTATGAACAACTATATGGTAATAAACTGGATAACCTGGAAGAAATTGACAGATTCTTAGAAAAGTTCAATCTTCCAAGACTGAACCAGGAAGAAATAGAAATTATGAGCAACCCAATTACAAGCAATGAAATTGAGATGTGATCAAAAATCTCCCAAAGAACAAAAGCCCAGGACCAGATGGCTTCACAGGAGTATTTTAGCAAACATTTAGAGAAGAACTAATGCCTATTCTTCTAAAACTCTTTCAAAAAATTGCAGAGGAAGGAATATTTCCAAACTCATTGTAAAAGGCCACCATCACCCTGATACCAAAACCAGAAAAAGACAACAGAAAAAAAAGAAAACTACAGGCCAGTATCACTGATGAACATAGATGCAAAAATCCTCAATAAAATTTTAGCAAACAGAATTCAACAGCACATGAAAAAGCTCATACAGCAGGATCAAGTTGAGTTTATTCCAGGGATGCAAGGATTCTTCAATATTTGCAAATCAATCAATGTGATACACCATACATACAAATTGAAAAATAAAAACCATATGATAATCTCAATAGATGCAGAAAAAGCCTTTGTCAAATTTCAGCAACTATTTATGATTAAAACTCTTCAAAAAATGGGCATAGAAGGAACCTACCTCAACATAGTGAAGGCCATATATGATCAGACTACAGCAAACATTATTCTCAATGGTGAAAAACTGAAAGAATTACCCGTAAGAGTAGTAACAAGACAAGGGTGTCTACTTTCACCGCTATTATTCAATGTAGTTTTGGAAGTCCTAGCTATAGCAATCAGAGAAGAAAAAGAAATAAAAGGAATCAAGATCGAAAATGAAGAAGAAAGCTCTCACTCTTTGCAGATGACAGGATACTGTACATACTATACATAGAAAACCCTATAGATAGTATTCAGAAAATTACTAGAGCTAATCAATGAAGTTAGCAAAGTTGCAGGATACAAAATCAATACACAGAAATCACTTGCATTTCTATATACTGACAATGAAAAATCAGAAAGAGAAATGAAAGAATCAATCCCATTCACCATTACAACAAAAAAGAATTAAATATATAGAAATAAACTTATCCAAGGAGACAAAAGGTGGCTTAAAACTAAACATTCAGAAAACTAAGACCATGGCATCTGGTCCCATCACTTCATGGCAAATAGATGGGGAAACAGTGAGAGACTTTATTTTGGGGGGTTCCAAAATCACTGCAGATGGTGACTCCAGCCATTAAATTAATAGACACTTGCTCCTTGGAAGAAAAGCTATGACCAACCTAGATACTTTATTAAAAAGCAGAGACATTACTTTTCCAACAAAGATCCATTTGGTCAAAGCTATGGTTTTTCCAGTGGTCATGTATGGATGTGAGAGTTGGACTATAAAGAAAGCTGAGTCCCAAAGAATTGATGCTTTTAAGCTGTGGTGTTGGAGAAGACTCTTGAGAGCCCCTTGGACTGCAAGGAGATCCAACCAGTCCATCCTAAAGGAGATCAGTCCTGGGTGTTCATTGGAAGGACTGATGTTGAAGCTGAAACTCCAATACTTTGGCCACCTAATGTGAAGACCTGACTCATCTGAAAAGACCCTGATGCTGCCACAAAGATTGAAGGCAGGAGGAGAAGGGGACAACAGAAGACGAGATGGCTGGATAGCATTACCGACTCAATAGTTATGAGTTTGAGTATACTCTGGGAGTTTGTGATGGACAGTGAAGCCTGGTGTACTACAGTCCATAGAGTTGTGAAGAGTCGGACATGACTGAACGACTGAACTGAAACTGAAGGAGACAAAAGAACTGTACACAGAAAATTATAAGACACTGATAAAAGAAATCAAAGATGACAAACAAATTCCTTGGTAGGAAAAGTCAATATTAGGAAAATTACTATACTACCAAATTCAATCCACAGATTCAATGTGATTCCTATCAAATTCCCAATGGCATTATTCATAGAACTAGAACAAAATATTTCACAATACATATGGAAACATTAAGACCCCAAATAACCAAAGCAGTCTCACGAAAGTAGAACGGAGCTGCAGAGTTCGACCTTCCTGACTTTAGATTATACTACCAAGGTGCAATCATCAAGACAGTATGGTACTGGCAAAAAAAGAGAAACATAGGCCAAAAATATAGAACCAGATGGAAAGTTCAGAAATAAACCCATGCACCTATGAGTGCCTCATTTTAGACAAAGGAGGCAAGAATATACAATGGGGCAAACAAAGATAGCCTCTTCAGTAAATGGTTCTGGGAAAACTAGACAGCTACAGGTAAAAGAATGGAATTAGGACACTTCTTAACCCCATACACAAAGATAAACTCAAAGTGGATTAAATCCCTGAATGTAAGACCAGAAACTATAAAATTTTTAGAGGAGAACATAGGCAGAACACTCAATGACATAAATCAAAGCAAGATCATCTATGACCCACCACCTAGAGTAACAGAAATAAACACTAAAGTAAACAAGTGGGACCTGATTAAACTTAAAAGTTTTTGCCCATCAAAGAAACTATCAACAAGGTGAAAAGATAACCCTCAGAATGGAAGTAAATAGTAGCAAATGAAACAACTGACAAAGGATTAATTTCCAAAATATTCAAGCAGCTCATACAATTCCAAACCAGAAAAACAAACAACCCAATTAAAAAGTGGGGAAAAGACCTAGACAGACATTTTTCTAAAGAAGACATACAGATGGCTAACAAACACATGAAAAGATGCTCAACATTATTCATTGTTAGAGAAATCCAAATCCAAAGTACAATGAGATATCACCTCACGCCACTCAGAATGGCCATCATCAAAAAGGCTACAAACAATAAATGCAGGGCAGGGTGTGAAGAAAAGGGAATGCTCTTGCACTGTTAGTTGGAAAGTAAATTAATACAGCCATTATGGAAGACGATATGGATATTCCTTAAAAAACTAGGACTAAAACCACCTTATGACCCAGCAGTCCCACGCCTAGTCTTATATCCTGAGGAAATCAAAAATTGAAAGAGACACATATATCCCATTGTTCATTGCAGCACTATTTACAATAGCTAGAATATGGAAGCAATCTAGATATCCATCTACAGATGAATGGATAAAGATGGTGTGTACATATACACAATGGAATACTACTCATCCATGGGAAGGAAGCATTTGAGTCAGTTCTAATGAGGTGGATGAACCTAGAACCTATTATACAGAGTGAAGTGAGTCAGAAAAAGAAAGATAAATATTGTATTCTAGCATATATATATGGAATCTAGAAAAATGGTACTGAAGAATTTATTTACAGGACAACAATGGAGAAACAGACATAGAAAATAGACTTATGGATATAGGGAGAGGGAAGGAAAGGGTGATGTGTATGAAAAGAGTAACATAGAAACTTACATTACCATATGTGAAATAGATAGCAAACAGGAATTTGCTGTATGGTTCAGGAAACTCAAACAGGGATGCTGTATCAAACTAGATGGGTGGGTTTAGGAGGGAGATGGGAGGGAAGTTCAAAAGGGAGGGGATATATGTATACTTATGGCTGATTCATGTTGATGTTTGACACAAAACAGAAAAATTCTGTAAAGCAATTATCCTTCAATTAAAAATAAATAAATTTTAAAAATCTTAAAAAAAAGAAAAAACTATGTATTAAAAAAAGAGTTAAAAAAAATAAAAAGTAATTTAAAAAGTTAAGTTAGGCATGGAGAAATAGGTAATTATGGTTAGAAACAAAGAATGACAGTTAGAAAATAGAGAGCTAAGCTAAAAGTTTAATTTTATTAACAGTTTAACCCTTTTTCCACATTGAAATCTTATGATATGTAGGATTAGACACATGAAAATAAGCTCTTACAAAGGAAGTATCTAATAATTTATTTATCATTATTTAGACTTTACAAAAAATTCACATCTTGTGTTGTACTTTTAAGTGCTAATTTTAAGAACATTGAATGCTTGATAAAGAACTAAGGTTGAAGCTGGGGTAGACAGAATAGAATTAAAATCTAATTAAAGATTACTTCTTAAACTGAATTGTCAAATGTGAAAATGAAACATTTTAATTCAAGCTAAAACAAAAAATTAAATATCATTTAGTATTATATCTCTGTACTGTATAAGTAAAATTATAGGGAGAACAATAAATCAAACTTTATTAATGTACACCTCATATCATGTCCCTTAGCTGTCTAACCAATTTTAAATCAATTGACAAGGCCACTGTTCCCTGAATAATTGGGTTAACCTTAAAGAAAACTAAAGGACTTACTATTTCCTTTACAATAGAGAAGAAAAATGACACCGAATGAATTTTTTTCATCGTTTTTCTTTTTTCTTAAATTTTATTTTATGTTTAATTGGAGGATAATTACTTCACAATACTGTGTTGGTTCCTACCATACATCAATATGAATCATCCAGTTTGATTTAAAGGAAAAAAGAATAAAATAGGTCAATTATTATTCGACACAAAAAAGTATTATTAGAAACAAAATATGTAAAATATTAAGTTTTTATAAAATGTAATAACCAAAAGTGAAATATAATCCATCTACATTGCTACCAGTCAAATCTAAGTTTCAGTCACCTCTTGGCTTCTCTGTTGCAACAAACCCTAGAGGAGACTGGGTGTCCCAGTATTTAGTGTTGAGTTTCTCAAACTAATTCCCTTCTCATAAGGGTCTTTCTAAAAAGTAAGGTGGAATTTTGTCCTTCTTCTTCTTTCTATGTATCTGTTACTATACTACATACATCAAACTAATGTATAAATATGTATTTAAACACAATACACCTGGTTCCCATTCCAGACCTACAGAATCAGAGTCTCTGGGAACGGAAATACAGGAATATGATTTTTTTACATAACTTATCAAGTGATCCTTAAGCTCACAAACACTTAAGAATCATCATCTTTAGGACAAATTCAAACTTTCAATGAATTTACCAGATTCTATATTTTATTTTTCCTACATTCCACAACACACTCAACTCTTTGCATTCAATTTTACTAATATCTTCAAATCCGTAAGTCATGCAATATTTTTCCTCCCTCCTGAAAACTTCTTGATCCACTTCCTGACCCATATTCATTTTTCCTTTTATCTAGCTAACTACTACTTTAGCTGTGTAGATCACAACAAGCTGTGGAAAATTCTTCAAGACGTGGGAATACCAGACCATCTGACCTGTCTCCTGAGAAATCTGTATGCAGGTCAAGAAGCAACAGTTAGAACCTGACATGAAACAATGGACTGGTTCCAAACTGAGAAAGGAGTACAACAAGGCTGTATACTGTCACCTTGCTTATTTAATTTATATACAGAGTACATCATGCGAAATGTCGGACTGATGAAGCACAAGCTTCATCAATAACCTCAAATATGCAGATGACACCACCCTTATGGCAGAAAATGAAGAGGAACTAAAGAGCCTCTTGATGAAGGTAAAAGAGGAGAGTGATAAAGCTGACTTAAAACTCAACATATTCAAAAAACGAAGATCATGGCATCTTGTCCCATAACTCATGGCAAATAGATGGGGAAACAATGGAAACAGTGGCAGACTTTATTTTCTAAGGCTCCAAAATCACTGTGGACAGTGACTGCAGTCATGAAATTAAAAGACACTTGCTCCTTAGAAGAAAAGCTATGACGAATCTAGACAGAATAATAAAAAGCAGAGACATTGCTTTGCCAACAAAGGTTCATTTAGTCAAAGCTATGGTTTTTCCAGTAGTCATGTATGGATATAAGAGTTGGACCATAAAGTTGAGCACCAAAGAATTGATGCTTTGAACTGTGGTGTTGGAGAAGACTCTTGGGAGTCCCTTGGACTGCAAGGAGATAAAACCAGTCAGTCCCAAAGGAAATCAGTGCTAAATATTCATTGGAAGGACTAATGCTGAATCTGAAGCTCCAGTTCTTTGGCCACCTGATGTGAATAACTGACTCACTGGAAAATACCCTGATGCTGGGAAAGATTGAAGGCAGTAGGAGAAGGGGATGACAGAGGATGAGATGGTTGGATGGTATCACCGACTCAATGGATATGAGTTTGAGCAAGATCTGGGAGTTGGCCATGGACAGGGAAGCCTGGTGTGCTGCAGTCCATGGGGTCCCAAAGTGTCAGACAGAACTGAGCAACTGAACTGAACTGATAGATAAATCAGACAAAAATACTGTCTTCCAGAATGCCATCCCTACCTAGAAGATTTTATATTTTGCTTTACTTTTGGATTACCTGGAATTTTACAAAATACTGATATTTGGATCCTGAAAGAAAATATTCTATTTTAATTGGTTTAGGATGCTACCTGGCTATTGAAGTTACTGAAAATACCCTGAGTTATTCAATGAGAAGCCAGGATTGAGGAGCTCTGGTCTCTTCCAAATTTGATTTCCCTGTTACTACGTTTTCACTTATATTGTTACCTTATATTTATCTCATGTCATTGAAATTAGCATGTTGATGCAATCTGTTAGGCATTGGACCCTTGCACCTGTCTCAGGATCTGCTATCTGCACCTGTTTCTGAAAACAGAGGACTTACAAGCAACCCAGGAACTATCTGCTGAATAATATGAATTAAATATTTAGTCATTACAAATTATTTTACATATTATGTTATTCTTTTCTTTTTACACACTTCTTCTAACATATTAAATTCCAGATACAATTATGTTGCTTTCATCTTTGTTTCTCAACAGCCTTGAATTCTAAACTGCCAATGAATATTTAAATGATTAAATAGGGCAGTACATAGAAAATTGGAACAATGTTAAGAAAAATTAAGAAAATGAAATCTTTTCAAGAAATACAAATTGTATAGAATCATTTCTTTGGAAATAATTCATTGGCTGGTTACCTATTAATGAAGATATACATTCATTGCTTGAACATTTAAAAGATGTCTGGAGAAACTTGTTTGTAAATATGACTGAGGATTAAAATATTTGGAGTACTTTCAAGTGCAGATTCTTGGGCCATTGAGTTCAAACTTAAAGATGTGGGACCAAAAAAGCTAAATATAAAATTGTTAACCAATTTTTCTTAATAGTTCTCAAATATGGATCTGCTTTATGGAAAAAAAAAATCACCTAAGAAACTATATAGGAAAATTTTACCACCAAAATTAGGCTGGAGTGGTTAATTTATTTTAAAAGTATATATTTACTTTTTCAAATAACTTTATTTTTTTTTCATTCTATGTGTATTTCATTTCCTACAAATGAATTTTAGAATCTTAAGAAATTAATGTTTCAGTTCAGTCACTCAGTCGTGTCCGACTCTTTGCGACCCCATGAACCACAGCAAGCCAGGCCTCCCTGTCCATCACCAACTCCCAGAGTTCACCCAAACTCATGGCCTTTGAGTCAGTGATGCCATCCAACCATTGCATCCTCTGTCGTCCCCTTCTCCTCCTACCTTCAATCTTTCCCAGCATCAGGGTCTTTTCAAATGAGTCAGCTCTTCACATCAGGTGGCCAAAGTATTGGAGTTTCAGCTTCAACATCAGTCCTTCCAAAGAACACCCAGGACTGATCTCCTTTAGGATGGAGTGGTTGGATCTCCTTGCAGTCCAAGGGACTCTCACGAGTCTTCTCTAACACCACGCTTCAAAAACATGAATTATTTGGCACTCAGCTTTCTTTATAGACCAACTGACATCCATCCACAACTACTGGAAAAACCATAGCCTTGACTAGGCGGAACTTGTTGGCAAAGTACCACCTCTGCTTTTTAATATGCTGTCTAGGTTGGTCATAACTTTCCTTCCAAGGAGTAAATGCCTTTTAATTTCATGGCTGCAGTCACCACTGCAGTGATTTTGGAGCCCCCCAAAATAAAGTCAGACACTGTTTCCACTGTTTACCCATCTATTTCCCATGAAGTGATGGGACTGGATGTCATGATCTAGTTTTCTGAACTCTGAGTTTTAAGTCAACTTTTTCACTCTCCTCTTTCACTTTCATTAAGAGGCTCTTTAGTTCCTCTTCACTTTCTGCCATAAGGGTGGTGTCATCAGCATATCTGAGGTATTGATATTTCTCCTGGCAATCTTGATTCCAGCTTGGGCTTCTTCCAGCCCAACATTTCTCATGATGCACTCTACATATAAGTTAAAAAGCAGGGTGACCATATACAGTCTTGACGTCCTCCTTTTCCTATTTGGAACCAGTCTGTTGTTCCATGTCAGGTTCTAACTGTTGCTTCCTGACCTGCATATAGGTTTCTCAAGAGGCAGGTCAGGTGGTCTGGTATTCCCATCTCTTTCAGAAGTTTCCACAATTTATTGTGACCCACACAGTGAAAGGCTTTGGCATAGTCAATAAAGCAGAAATAGATGTTTTTCTGGAACCCTCTTGCTTTATCCATGATACAATGTATGTTGGCAATTTGATCACTGTTTCTTCTGCCTTTTCAAATACAGCTTGAACAATCAGAAGTTCACCGTTCACATATTGCTGAAGCCTGGCGTGGAGAATTTTGAGCATTACTCTATTAGTGTGTGAAATGAGTGCAATTGTGCAGTAGTTTGAGCATTCTTTGGCATTGCCATTCTTGGGATTGGAATGAAAACTGACCTTTTCCAGTCCTGTGTCCACTGCTGAGTTTTCCAAATTTGCTGACATACTGAGTGCAGTACTTTCACAGCATCATGTTTTAGGATTTGAAATAGCTCAACTGGAATTTGATCACCTTCACTAGCTTTGTTCTTAGTGATGCTTTCTAAGGCCCATTTGACTTCACATTCCAGGATATTTGGCTCTAGGTGAGTGATCACACCATCGTGATCATCTGGGTCTTGAAGATCTTTTCTGTACACTTCTGTGTATTCTTGCCACCTCTTCTTAATATCTTCTTCTTCTGTTAGGTCCATATAATTTCTGTCCTTTTTTGAGCCTATCTTAGGTGGAAATATTCCCTTGGTATCTCTAATTTTCTTGAAGAGATCTTTAGTCTTTCCCATTCTATTGTTTTCTTCTATTTCTTTGCATTGATCACCGAGGAAAGGTTTTTTTTTTTTTTTTTTTTTTTTTTTTTTTAAATCTCTCCTTGCTATTCTTTGGAACTCTGCATTCAGATTCTTATGTATTTCTTTTTTGCCTTTATTTTTGCTTCTCTTCTTTTCACGTCTATTTGTAAGGCCTCCTCAGACAGCCATTTTGCCTCTTTGCATTTCTTTTTCTTGGAGATGGTCTTGATTCCTGTCTCCTGTACAACGTCATGAACCTCTGTCCATAGTTTATCAGGCACTCTGTCTATCAAATCTAGCCACTTTCACTCTGCATACTAGGATGATGTATGTATGATTTAGCTCATACTTGAATGGTCTAGTGGTTTTCCCCACTTTCTTCAATGTAAGTCTGATTTTGGCAATAAAGAGTTCATGATCTGAGCCACAGTCAGCTCCCGATCTTGTTTTTGCTTACTATATAGAGCTTCTCCATCTTTGGCTGCAAATAATATAATCAATCTGATTTTGCTGTTGGCCATTGGTTATGTCTATATGTAGAGTCTTCTCTTGTGTTGTTGGAAGAGGGTGTTTTCTATGACCAGTGTGTTCTCTTTGCAAAACTCTATAGCCTTTGCCCTGCTTCATTCTGTATTCTAAGGCCAAATTTGCCTGTTCCTCCAGGTGTTTCTTGACTTCCTACTTTTGCATTCCATTCCCCTATAATGAAAAGGGCATCTTTTTTGGGGTGTTAGTTCTAACAGGTCTTGTAGATCTTCATAGAATCATTCAACTTCAGCTCTTCAGTATTACTGGTTGGGGCATAGACTTGGATTTCCATGATATTGAATGGTTTGCCTTGGAAATGAATAGAGATCATTCTGTCATTTTGTTTGTTTGTTTGTTTGTTTGTTTGTTTTTTGTATCCAAGTACTGCAGTTTGGACTCTTGTTGACTATGATGGCTACTCCATTTCTTCTAAGGGATTCCTGCCCACAGTAGTAGATATAATGGTCATCAAGTCTCTAATATGATTTTTTTTTTTAATATCAAGCTTTCACATCTAAAAGATATGAGAACTGGGTTTTAAAGAGTTAAGAGTTTGCTAAAGACAGAAAAAAAAAAAATAAAGAAAAGAAATATTTCCCTACTGGAGAGCAAAGGCTTAATTGTCTGGCATTATCTATCTAACTATCAACTATTTATAGATATAGGTCTGTGTGCCTGCTCAGTCACTTAGTCATGCTCAGGCTTGTCCAACTATTTGCAACCTTATAGACTGTAGCCTGCCATGCTCCTCTGTCTTTGGAATTTTTCAGGCAAGAATGCTAGAGTGGGTAGCCATTCCCTTCTCCAGGAGCTCTTGTTGATACAGGGATTCTAATGATGTTTTCTGTCTCCTGCAGTGCATATAGATTCATTAACTTCTGAGCAACCAAGGAATCCCCAATTTAATACTAGCTTGATCAAAATAAAAATTGCATCATCTTTTTTCAAAGGACTAATTAATTTTATTAGAGCATAAGTAAATTCAGCCAGTGAATGTTTGAGAATCTAATGACTTCCTGATTCAGAATGAATTCAACAATTAAAACTAATTATAAGGGAAATAATTGATTAAAATATCCCATGTGCATAAAAGAAAAGTATAAAGATTATTAATTGAAATTAAAATTTAACATTGTACTAATGTAACACAACATAAAATTCCATCTGTTACATGGTATCACAAAAACAAAAATGCATAGGGAATAACTCATCTTTCTTAGGTTCTAACTTGTTCAGTTCAGTTCAGTCGCTCAGTTGTGTCCGACTCTTTGTGACCCCATGAATCCCAGTATGCCAGGCCTCCCTGTCCATCACCAACTCCTGGAGTTCACCCAGACTCACGTCCATCGAGTCTATGATGCCATCCAGCCATCTCATCCTCTGTCGTCCCCTTCTCCTCCTGCCCCCAATCCTTCCCAGCATCAGAGTCTTTTCCAATGAGTCAACCCTTCGTATGAAGTGGCCAAAGTACTGGAGTTTCAGTTTTAGCATCATTTCTTCCAAAGAAATCCCAGGGCTGATCTCCTTCAGAATGGACTCGTTGGATCTCTTTGCAGTCCAAGGGACTCTCAAAAGTCTTCTCCAACACCACAGTTCAAAGCATCAATTCTTCAGTGCTCAGCTTTCTTCACAGTTCAACTCTCACATCCATACATGACCACAGGAAAAACCATAGCCTTGACTAGATGGACCTTTGTTGGCAAAGTAATGTCTCTGCTTTTGAATATGCTATCTAGGTTGGTCATAACTTTCCTTCCAGGGTGTAAGCGTCTTTTAATTTCATGGCTGCAATCACCATCTGCAGTGATTTTGGAGCCCCCCCCAAAAAATAAAGTCTGACACTGTTTCCCCATCTATTTCCCATGAAGAGATGGGACCGGATGCCATGATCGTAAGAATATGTTTGTGTAAAAATCGTTGCTGATAATGAGAATTCCAATATACACTGTTGTAGATTTTTTTCTTTGTCTTGTCCAAGCCCAGTCTCCTTTGGGAAAAGAAATACTGTTGGTAATATGACAAAAAGTTAGATGAAAAGAATTTTATTATCAGAAATTGCATGTTCCCAACATAACATAATATGTACATATAAATAATAGAATGTATGCATATATTCATTCATATTATAGATAATAATAATGTAGACAAAAGTGAAATTAAAATATGGTCAAAAAAGAAAGTATGACACTATTTCTTCTGTTTATACAACATACATAGATTATTTAAATTAACAGACATTCTACATTTTTTTCAATTCAACATGGCATTTCTGAAATGTTAACCTAAAACACAGAGATTCCCAGATATTTCTCCAGCAAATACAGGTTATTTGGGAACAGCAGAGAATTACAATTTGGGGTCTGCAACCACAGTGACCCTACTCAAGTCCTCTCATAACAAGGGGAGGAGAACACTTTTATAAATATGAAAAAGGAAATTGGGAGAGCTATAGTAAACAGAGTCCTTGGTTTGGTTTGTCTGTCTCCATGTCATATCAAACTGTAGAGCAACAATTATTTCTTTAAATAAACCATTAATGGAAAAATAATCATAGTTATATTCAATAAGAAATTGCTATGAGATCTGATGTTACCAGAAGCATTCACACTGCGTTTATTTAAGGAGTAAAAATAATCTTTGCAATCCCATACTTTTAATATACAAAGTACATATTTTAAAATATTAGGTCATATAAACTAGCACTTGTTTAAAAAAAACATGGCATGAAGCTTGGGAATCAATGATTCAAAAGAAGGGCTTCTGCTGCTGCTAAGTCGCTTCAGTCATGTCTGACTCTGTGTGACCCCACAGACGGCAGCCCACCAGGCTCCCCCATCCCTGGGATTCTCCAGGCAAGAACACTGGAGTGGGTTGCCATTTCCTTCTCCAATGCATGAAAGTGAAAAGTGAAAGTGAAGTTGTTCAGTTGTGTCGGACTCTTCGCGACCCCATGGACTACAGCCTACCAGGCTCCTCCTTCCATGGGATTTTCCTGGCAAGAGTACTGGAATGGTTTGCCATTGCCTTCTCCGAAAGAAGGGCATATGAAACCAATACATTAGTTTCAGGATTACATTAAGTGGCTAAAATAAATAAATAAATAAAAAGAAAGAACCAGAACAATAGAAGCCTACCTAAATTTCCAGACATAGGAAGGAAATCACGTGCATTATTATGCAGCATTTGAAATACTAAATATAAAAATCCGGTAGTAGAAAAAAGTAAGCTCTATCATACTGACTTTTTAAAAAGCAACAAACAAGGAGTGGGGTGCCATTGCCTTCTCCAGATGTAAGTCTAGATAAGTTTAAAAGTATAGATCCCTACACTTTGTCTTTTTGACAGACCATTATCTATTTTAACATTCTCATTTGTTTTTGTTCAGTCATGTCTGACTCTTTGCAGCCCCATGAATTGCAGCACGTCAGGCTTCCTATCCTTCCTGTCCTATCTCCCTGAGTTTGCTCAATCTCATGTCCAGAGTCAGTGATGCCATCCAACTATCTCATCCTTTGTCAACCCTTCTCCTCATGCCCTCAGTCTTTCCCAGCATCATGGTCTTTTTCAATGAATTGACTCTTTGCATCACGTGGCCAAAGTATTGGAGCTTCAACTTCAGCATCAGTCCTTCCAATGAATATTCAGGGTTGATTTCCTTTAGGATTGACTGACTTGATCTCCTTACTCTTCTATTTTTGACCCACCATTAACTACACTAACATTCTCAGGCATTAACCCAGCACAGGTCCTGACAGTTCTCAAAATGCAGATAATACACGTCAGGCTCTCCAGGTGGTCCAATTTCAGCCTGTCTTGCAAGCAGCAGACACCTCTATACTCTCTGCCTTGGTTGAACATGGACAGCAGGGCTCAACTAAGCTTTCCTTCTGGAGTCCTCCCACCTCTACATCTTGTATATATTTCACTAGCCTAGCTGTGGGGTGCTAGAGTCAGGTAACTATTTCCTTTATGAATTATGCACGTGTGCTACAGGCTAGCACCTTTAGTATTCAACAAGAATGGTTTTCATAGATGCTTCACAGTACTCATGGAGACATAGTAAAGAGAGATTGATATCTCAAATAACTCTATGATTTCCAAAAGTAATAAAACTTGAACAACCTCTTGCAAATCACTGGGTATGTCTTTTTTTTTTTTTTTTTACTTTATTTATTTTGTTTTTTAATTTTATTTTTAAACTTTACATAATTGTATTAGTTTTGCCAAATATCAAAATGAATCCGCCACAGGTATACATGTGTTCCCCATCCTGAACCCTCCTCCCTCCCCATACCATCCTTTTGGGTCGTCCCAGTGCACCAGCCCCAAGCATCCAGTATCGTGCATCGAACCTGGACTGGCAACTTGTTTCATACATGATATTTTACATGTTTCAATGCCATTCTCCCAAATCTTCCCACCCTCTCCCTCTCCCACAGAGTCCATAAGACTGTTCTATACATCAGTGTCTCTTTTGCTGTCTCGTACACAGGGTTATTGTTACCATCTTTCTAAATTCCATATATATGCATTAGTATACTGTATTGGTGTTTTTCTTTCTGGCTTACTTCACTCTGTATAATAGGTATGTCTTAAATTCCATACAGTTTTGAGGAATATTAAGTGAAAGTGAAAGTGAGGAATATTAGGTCACCTTTAATTTTTCAAGTGGGATAAGAGCCATAAATACGCTCTTCTAATTCAAATGTATGCCAGAGAAAACATAGCTTAACTGTCATTAATGAAAAGAATTCTCATGAAGTCTCACAGTGGCACAGTGTGAACAATCATATATGAATAGGAACCCCATTTGTTTTAGAAAATAACTTAAGCTAGACTTCATAAGGACAGAACATTAGACTAGCTATCAGGTGCCATAGACTTAATGTCCTAAATCCAATACATATGAGATGAGGAAAAAGAACAAATTACTAATAGATAACTGTTCTAAATTAAGTTTATCTACAAGATATGTCTGATAATTACTGTTTTGCCTATATAAATATTTATTTTACAAATAATAAAAAATTGTCAACAAATTATCCTGGAAATTCATATTAAGGAATCATATCTTTTATATATACACATTTTAAGTATTCCCTGTGCATTTATCTGATGTTCTTTTTCCTAATGGTAATCAGCTTGTATACCGTGCTTTCCATTCTAAATGTATTCTTAATTCTAACAATGGATTATTGGTCACTGTCATCCACTAGCTTTTTATCTTTAATTCTATAAAATTTTAAGTTTTGAGGATTTTGAATGATGCTATTGGATTTACTATATTGCAAGTTCTGTGAAGGTAATGTAAAAATTAACCGTCTACCTTGAACTACCTTGAGTGGATTGGTCATAATTTTGCCCCCGACACATAGTGCAATGTACACATAAATGTTTAATAAATGTCCATTGAAAGACCTTAAAATTAGTAACAATTTTTATAATAAAATGTTTCCCTTCATCTGTAATTCTAAGAAGTTTTATATACTGTAGAACAATTTTAATCTAAATTAAACTGTCTTAACTCATGAAAGCATTGAATGTCATACAATATTTCACTAAGACAAAACTGATTTTATTGCAATATTTTCATGGAATGGATTATAAATCTCCACCTTTTGCCATATGATTTGCACCACATCTCACTAAAGATATGGAGTCTATTTCTCCTTTCTCTGGATATGTGGTGGCCTGTAAGTTGTACTGGCTACTGGAATGAGTCAGAAGTGGCCAGTGTCTGGATCTGAGTCTGGCTCTCATGGGCTTTGTATTTTCACTTATTTACACATACCCTTCTGCTTCAACATGAGAACATGGTTAGGCTGGCCTGTTGGAGGATGCTGAATCACTCTGGACAATCTAGTCAACAACCGGGCAACAGGCAGCCAACACACATCCAAATATCAAATGTGTGAGAGAGCCCACCTGGGGTCAAAACAACTGTACCCTTGAGTCAGTGTAAGTGACTAGCCCACTATCCTGTGTGCTACATACTTATAGTTTTGAGCCATTGATTTTAGAGTAATCATTATATAGTATTATTGTGACAATAGACATCTATACACAAACTCTACTGCTTAGTTTTGTTTCACTCTAATAATCTCTTGATATTAACTGAAAACAAGGCAATCAAAATATGTATATGCATAAAATTTATATAAGTGAATGGTAAAAAATTATCAAACATCTCTGTATTCCAGGGGAATTAGGAAAGTACCCTGCAATAAAAATTATCTGTTCTAAAAGTAAGATGATGAGCTACAGGGGAGCAGATAGTGTGAAATAGATATTCATATGAAAATAAGAAATACATGCTGCTGAGTTACTGCTCATTTTCTTGTTCAAGTTGCTGACATTAATTCAACCTTTACTTTTCACTGCTGTGCTTGGTTTCCCTGGGCATGGTGAGGCTCAAATAAATATTCTTTTTGTTTAAAAGACTTTCAAGCATTCGTCTAACATGCTTTTCAAATTTCGACCTGCAAGACTTGCAAATCTGCTCTTTGTAAACACACATCAAAACTTCTTGCAATTTAGTAGGATGTATTAACAGCTTCATTTCTCGAGAGTAATGATTTTTCTTCTATTACACTAATTGAGAAAATCGTCTAAAACATTCTTGATGGAGGAAAAAGGCTAGTACTCTTCACCCATTTAAAATGATTTCAATTCTTCCTACACTTGAATGATACAATTATCTACCTAAAGATTAAACCTGATTGCATTTCTAACCAAATTCAAAGACCTCATCCTTAGAACTTCCTCTAGACTTTCTGGAGATTTTCAACAATTTTCTCCAATCTTTTACTATCTGGATTTTCTGGCACACAAACATTTCCAGAGATGATTATTCTAAGAGAGTTTACTAGCCACCATAAAGGAAGGAATTGAAGTTGTATGAAAGATGAGAGCAACACTAGTATGAGGAGGAAAATAATCAGCTACACTGCCATCGTACTAATTCATGTTAGGAAATGCTAGGACACAGCAACTAAACCTGCAAATGTAACAGTTATTACAATTAATGGCTTAGGGGCAACTAGTTGATGTTCAAGCTGTGCCTCAAACCTCCTGGTGGTCATCCACTTAACCTCTGGGAACCTCAGTTTCTTCATCATTATAATAAGATGTTTGGACTTAATGATAATTAAAGTCCTTTCAATTATTATGCAGAGAAAATGAACAGAAAATGTACATTTCAAAAAAATAAATTTGAATCTTGGCTAATTCACTTAACCAGCTATAAGACCTTGCATATGTTTCTTTTTACCTTGATCCTCAGTTTTGTCATCAGCTAAATAAATCAGAAAGTTGTTAGACCAATTATATAAAGAAAAATGTATATTGAGCAATGCAACCAGTGAAGTCTTTAAATAAATAGTAATTATTGTGATTTCTGTGTTTGAAATAAACCAAAAAGTACCAAAAATAAATGATAGCAATTTAATGACTGCTATAGATGTTTGGAGAAAGCAATGGCACCCCACTCCAGTACTCTTGCCTGAAAAATCCCATGGATGGAGGAGCCTGGTAGGCTGCAGTCCATGGGGTCGCTAAGAGTCGGACATGCCTGAGCGACTTCACGTTCACTTTTCACTTTCATGCATTGGAGAAGGAAATGGCAACCCACTCCAGTGTTCTTGCCTGGAGAATCCCAGGGACGGCGGAGCCTGGTGGACTGCCGTCTATGGGGTCGCACAGAGTCAGACACAACTGAAGCGACTTAGCAGGAGCATCATAGATGTATTTCTGATGCCATGAGAAGAAAAGCAAGACAAAAGAACCAAATAGTAAGTTGAATAAAATGAAAAAAATTTACCATGGGAATAGTGGAAGTATTTTATTTTAGTACTTTTAAAAACAGTGATTTTGAAATAATTATATTTAAACTAGCACTTTCAATATTGTTTTGGTTTAAAATTATATCTTAGCCATTTCATCTCTTTCTATAAATTGTATTCTTAGTAACATTTAATTGGAGAAGGCAATGACACCCCACTCCAGTACTCTTTCCTGGAAAATCCCATGGACGGAGGAGCCTGGTAGGCTGCAGTCCATGGGGTCGCTAAGAGTCGGACATGACTGAGCGACTTCACGTTCACTTTTCACTTTCATGCATTGGAGAAGGAAGTGGGAACCCACTCCAGTGTTCTTGCCTGGATAATTCCAGGGATGGGGGGAGCCTGGTGGGCTGCCGTCTATGGGGTTGCATAGAGTCGGACATGACTAAAGCGACTTAGCAGAAGCAGCAGTGACATTTAATGGAGTTTTGCTTTCATTTTTTTAAATTCTACAATGCTGGTAACTGTTATTCTGACACCATCATCTAGTCTGTGCATTCTAATAAGAAAATCCTGCCTTTTTAATAGACTCCTTAAGTCTCAGGCACAAAGCATTAGAGAAAAATGCTAGTTTTGAGAGATTCTTCTTTAGCAATAGAGGTCTAATTGAGTCTTCTCTTGGAAAATGACTTGTCATTTCCAAATAAGCAAATTGGAAAAAAGGAAATACATGCAGAAATTACATAGAGGAGCTGGTAAACATATATATTTCAGTTAGCTTTTGAAGTATCTGAACCTCTTGTAGTGGAGAGTGAGAATGTCATCTGCAAGGTTATTTATGAGTGAGTAAGGTCTCTTAGGGTTGTTTGCTTTTGCTCCTCAGTAGGCTGTCCTGAGGAAAGTTGACATTAAGTAAAACCAAAAATATCTTGAAACTACCGTCTTTACTTTTTATTTATGTTACCCCTAGATGACAGGAGCCCATGTCAACAGGCCAAAGTTACATATGGTTAAGTACTGTAAAGCCTTTAGCATACTATACTTGACTATTGAAACACACATGCACACACACACACTCCTTCTAGCTATAATTAAAATTAGGCTTTTAGTCAACTTTATTGCTTTGGGGTATTCATTGAGATAATTTTTTTTAGAATGAAATGAATGTGGTGATGGTAGGTGGTGAATATTCCATGGTATTACCAAAAGTGTTACAGGAAAGACTTCGGTGGTAAAGTCACTTAATGAAGAAATATGAAATGATAGATACTTAGTCCAAAGAGACCTTATCATTTTGGGGGTACAAAATTTAGAATGGGACTTATAACGAGAAATATTCCTCTGTGATGCAAATCCTATGAGGAAGGATTTTTCTTGGAGACTGAGGCAAAAGTAGATGCTTACTTTGCCGGTAAGATACTGCAGACATATTTGTGAGTGTTCTACATGCTTTTCCCATTTAACATGAGAGACTACTAAGGAGTTAATATACAATGAAAAGACTAGTGAAGAGTTGATATTCCCAGCCATTTCTGCTACACTTAAATTTGTCTCAGCTACATAATTTCAGCATGAATGAAAAAACTAGTTTCCCTTTTCTTTACATTTCTGTATCTTTATAAGAAGATTTCTTTATCTTTATAAGTTTATTAAATAACTTTATAAAAATAAAAATAAATAAATATTATGAAAGAATTTTGTTAGATTGTAGATACCTTCTCTCATAGACCAATCTAAACACACTGCTACTATGAAACTTCTTACTGATGTAATTTAGTTCTGTATTCAGAAACCCAGTATACACAGCAGAATAAATTTTCTTCTACAATAGAGCTTTCCTCTCACATTGATGTTGGCTATGATTTATTTCTTATCAGTCATGGCAGGGTTGCCAGATACTGACAAGACTTATCAGTATGTTGGTACTCATTAGGTCATTCTAAAGATGATATTAGTGTACTTTCTAACCAACAAGTAGGAGAAAAATGAAGGATGAACATGTTGGAGATTTTCAATGGAAAACCATACTGAGAATCTGCAAGATTTGCAAACCTAATCATATTTAAGAAGAAATATGAAAAAAGGGTACAAAAGAATAGGTAAGCATATTTACAAAACACGAAGGAGTTAAAATCCATAAGCTAAAGAAAATATGTGTGTGTGTATATGTGTATATATATATATATATATATATAAACATAAGCTTAAATTATGAGTAGTAAAACTCTTAAATTAACATGTTGTACATTTGGAGAAACATTTAGTCCCTCGATATTTTTCACATTAATGAATTCTAATATTTATTGGTTACAAATCCTAGGGGCCCAGCAATAAAGGCTGAACAGGTATATTTTAAATTTACCACTGGAGAAGATCAGGCAAAGAAAATTTCATTGACTTGCTCAATCTTACTCTCCTGAATGACAATGAGCCACCTAAGGTGAGCTAGTCAGATTCGTTTATGATAAGGAATGGCTAAAATAAAAACATGAGTTGAAATGGTTACGTTAGACCAAAAATTTAAAGCAGTATCTGTAAGGATGATTTTTTAGAAAATAAATGAGTAATAAACAGGTAGGAAAGACTCTGAGAAAGAAGGGAAAATATGGGACAAGACGGCACTTTAAAATCAGTGGTGTGGCGAAGAAATGGACAGAGTTCCAATAGTAACTCCACTCTATTCTACCTGTAAGACCTTAGAATTTCATAATCATTCCTAACTTTGCTTCCTTACTTGAGAGATCCTTGTCTTATAGAATCATGTGAGAATTAATGATATAATTAGCTTTTATTCAGCATACATGCTGACAGACAGTAAATATATAGTAGAAAATAACTTTTATTGTTGAGAAATCAGGATTGATTGATTTATACAACCATTCATTCATTCATTTTTTTCCCAACAGAATTTGTTGAGCACTATCCATGATGCGTTATCAGTGTTCCAGGTGCTGAAAATATAATAATTGTAGCCACTTTGAAAACGAAACCTTAAAATTGCTAAATGGAAACAAATATGGTTCAATCTTGAGCTGAAGAGGAGAAAACATTTGTTTAATCTGATAAAGCTATAACTTGTGTTTATTTTTTAAATCTTTTAATACCTGTGGCAGATTCATTTTGATATTTGGCAAAACTAATACAATTATGTAAAGTTTAAAAATAAAATAAAATTAAAAAAAAAGAATGTCATTTAATTTAATTATGCTTCTTCCTTAGAATTTTATTGCATCAGTAGTTAATAAATGCATTAACTGCTTTGGATATTGTAGGCTTTATTATATTAGTAACTTCAAATTTATGATATATTAGAAAAGTAAATGGAGAAGGCAATGGCACCCCACTCCAGTACTTTTGCCTGGAAAATCCCATGGACGGAGGAGCCTGGTGGGCTGCAGTCCATGGGGTCGCTAAGAGTCGGACACGACTGAGCGACTTCACTTTCACTTTTCACTTTCATGCATTGCAGAAGGGAATGGCAACCTACTCCAGTGTTCTTGCCTGGAGAATCCCAGGGACGGGAAGCCTGGTGGGCTGCCATCTATGGGTCGCACAGAGTCGGACACGACTGAAGCGACTTAGCAGCAGCAGCAGAAAAGTGAAACAAAGATTTGCAAATATTGTTGTTACATTAGAAATAATAATTTTTTTACTATACCATTGCAAGTTGAATTGTCATCGATTGTATTTAAAAATGAATGTATATGTAATGACATATTTATTGTAAAGTTTCAAAATTAAGTACAATAGGAAACATGAGTTATATAAAATGTTCATTACGTATTTAATAATCAAATTTTATATAGTTAAATGTAATATAATATAATTATGTTATATATTTGAACTTCAAAACCCCCTGCAGCTAAACTTCTTTGACCTGTTTGTTTTCTTGATTCTTATTTTTTTTTTTTCTTTTCTTTCTTGTATTTCTTCTATAGTCCCAAACAAAAATTTAGGAGGGAGGTTGTTTGTAATGAAATTTAATTAGAATATCAGCCAATCATAAATGATGACTCCTCCATACACTTCCTCCCACCTTTGGTTTTCTGCAATATCAGAATTACAAAATATTAAACTTGAATGCCATAGTCCCTGCTATGGCATACTTTCCAATCCCTTAAGTGAACTGCCAATGATAGTGTATCTAGGCTCTCCAAAAATAATCAAATTTTCCTTAATGAAACAAATCATCAAGAATTCCTGTTTGTAACACGGTTCCCATATTTATTCAGCTTAGAATCATCTCTGATTTTCTCCTTCTTTTTTTTTTTACTCAGTCAGTTTCAATCAGACTTTGGGTTATCTTTGCACCTTAAAAATTCTAGTGTGTGTGTGCCTAGTTGCTTAGTTGTGTCCAGGTCTTTGTGACCCCATGGACTGTAGCCTGCCAGGCTCCTCTATCCATGGGATTCTGCAGATAAGAATACTGGAGTGGTTTGGCATTTCCTTCTCTAGGGACTCTTTCCCACCCATGTAGCAAACCCAGTCTCTGAATCGGGGTCTCCTGCATTGCAAGTGGATTCTTTACCTTCTGAATCACCAGGGAAGCCCAGAATTTTAGTAACAGTATGCAATGTGGCCTTAGTTCTTGCTTAAATTATTTCAGTAACTCTCTAACTTGTTGACCAGTCATCAATTTCTCCTATTCCAAACCGTTTCACTTAGGATAGCCTAAAGCACAGCTGATAAAATCAACTCTCAAAATGACAGGCATCATTGGTTCCTAATTAATTAGCAAATTGAGAAGAACATCTTCAGTTTGGGGCTTCCTGATGGCTCAGAGGTAAAGAAACTGCCTGCAATGCAGGAGACACAGGAGATACAGAATCAATCCCTGGGTCAGAAAGATCCCCAGGAGGAGGAAACTGCCACCCACTCCAGCCTTCTTGACTGAAAAATCTCATGGACAGAGAAGCCTGGTGGGCTACAGTCCATGGAGATGCAAAGAGTCAGACATGACTGAACAACTGAGGATGCACATCTTCAGTTTAGCATTTATGATCTTCCTCTGAAAGATCCAACCTACATTCTAGGCATTCCTTTCTTTTTTTTTTTTTTTTTTTCTTAGATTGTTATTATAAATTTTTTATTTTTTTTATTTTTTTTAAATTTTATTTTATTTTTAAACTTTACATAATTGTATTAGTTAGGCATTCCTTTCATTTGTCTGCTATATACAGACTAACTTGAGTATCTGTATCTTTGTGGATACACACTATGGACTTTGATAATAAATACTCCTTTCTTTCACTCACTTCTTAGTATAATTGCTCTTGACTCAATCCTCATGAATACTGCTGTGCCACTGACCTTGCTATAATGTGAAATACAGTCATTTGTATTAGGACTTCTCAGATTGCTCAGTGGTAAAGAATCCACCTGCCAAAACAGGGAGGTACAGGAGATGCAGTTTCGACCCTTGAGTCAGGAAGATTCTCTGGAGGAAGAAATAACAACCCCCTCCAGTATTCTTGCTAGGATAACCCCATGGACAGAGGAGCCTGGGAGGTCACCCTCCATGGGGTCGCTTATAGTGAAAGGTTACTGAGCGTGCACACACACACATGAACACAAATCACCTATAACCCACCTCCTCTTTTATTTCTAAAGCTCTTTTTAAAATTCTTTTGTCAATTTTCTTCCAATAATTCCTTTTTAACATGCTTAAATTGGATTATTTTAGTCAAATTATTAACTCAGTAACAAGTTAAAAAAACAAATTTGACTAACCACAGGACATCATTAAAGGTTTTGTTTTTCTCTTCTCAATCTAAGAATATGTTGGGAAATTTGACAACTGGGAGTGAGACAAGGGTTAAGGAGACATTGGCCAGGATCCTAACCCATGATTTGCTCCTGTATTACAGGATTGATGCCCTTATGGGTCATCATTAGAAATATTAGGGAGTGCCAAATAGGAAAAGGAGTATGTCAAGGCTGTTTATTGTCACCCTGCTTATTTGACTTATATACAGAGTACATCATGCAAAACACTGGGCTGGAAAAAGCACAAGCTGGAATCAAGATTGCCAGGAGAAATATCAATAACCTCAGATATGCAGATGACACCACCCTTATGGCAGAAAGTGAAGAACTAAAGAGCCTCTTGATGAAAGTGTAAGTGGAGAGTGAAAAAGTTGTCTTAAAGCTCAACATACAGAAAACTAAGATCATGGCATCCAGTCCCATCACTTCATGGCAAATAGATGGGGAAACAGTGGAAACAGTGGCTGACTATATTTTACGGCTCCAAAATCACTGCAGATGGTGACTGCAGCCATGAAATTAAAAGACACTTACTCCTTGGAAGGAAAGTTATGACCAACCTAGACAGCATATTAAAATGCAAAGACATTACTTTGCCAACAAAGGTCCGTGTAGTCAAGGCTATGGTTTTTCCAGTAGTCATGTATGGGTGTGGAGAAGGCAATGGCAATCACTCCAGTACTCTTGCATGGAAAATCCCAGAGACAGGGGAGCTGGTAGGCTCCCATCTCTTGGGTCTCATGGAGTCAGACACGACTGAAGCAACTTAGCAGCAGCAGCATGTATGGGTGTGAGAGTTGGACTATAAAGAAAGTTGAGCACTGAAGAATTGAAGCTTTTAAAGTGTGGTGTTGGAGAAGACTCTTGAGAGTCCCTTGGACTGCCATGATATCCAACCAGCCCATCCTAAAGAAGATCAGTCCTGGGTGTTCATTGGAAGGTCTGATGTTGAAGCTGAAACTCCAGTACTTTGGCCACCTGATGCAAAGATCTGACTCATTGGAAAAGACACTGATGCTTGGAAAGATTGAGGGCAGGAGGAAAAGCGGACAGCAGAGGATGAGATGGTTGGATGGCATCTCCGACTCAATGGACATGAGTTTGGGTGAACTCTGTGAGTTGGTGATGGACGGGGAGGCCTGGCGTGGTGCAGTTCATGGGGTCATAAAGAGTTGGACTTGACTGAGTGAATGAACTGAACTGAACTGATGGTAGCTCAAATAAGCTTTGGGGTATGAGTTAATACAGTGTTTTGCTTATGGAAATCCAACCGAATAAGTCCAGGAGAGCACATGAGATACCTGTTCACAAAAGGTAGAACAAGGTATTGTTTTTGTGATTCATAGAGTTGACACTAGTGATTACATATGGTACTAACTCTTTTAAGAATCAGGTATATTAGACAAATTAGTTGATCGTATATGTCGAATGGACACAAAAGTAAGATTTAGATATGTATGTGGGTTCACACCACTCTAGTACTCTTGCCTGGAAAATCCCATGGACGGCGGAGCCTGGTAGGCTGCAGTCTTCCCTGGGGTAGGACTGGTATGCCCTACCATGGTAGGTAGTCCTACCATGGGGTCATGGAGAGTCAGACACGACTTCACTTTCACTTTTCACTTTCATGCACTGGAGAAGGAAATGTCAACCCACCCCAGTGTTCTTGCCTGGAGAATCCCAGGGATGGGGGAACCTGGTGGGCTGCCATCTATGGGGTCGCACAGAGTAGAACGCGACTGAAGTGACTTAGCAGCAGCAGCAGCAGCAGTGGGTTCACAATTTGAAAAGATAAAGATACTGGGCACAGACATTCTTTTACCAAAACAATGGACTTCTTGATAATAAATTGTGCTTAACCCAAGATCTGATTAATACTCTCTGAAAGTTCTCTTCCCAAAAGGTTTACTTAATACAAAGACATAATGGATTAGATTCTAGGAGACCCTAAACTTTAAACTTTTGTCAGAATTGGTTCAGCAATTAGAACAAATCTGAGACCATAAATGGGAGCTCTTGATTGAAGAGAAATAGAAATAAAATAGTGGAATTACATAGAGGGAGGCAGACTACTTATGTGGCTCATCTTCTAATTCCCTTCATGTATTTCCTTTTAAGTATTGAATAAAAACTTGTTCAGCAAATACTATATTATCATCTCATGCCTTTTGGTTTTTCCATCTCAGTTTTTCTTTATACCAGTTGGTTCTTATGCATTTTTACCTTTAAAGTTTTATTTTTTTTCTTTGTGTTTGTAAAACTTGCTTTAAATTAGTGTAAGTGACAGGCTTTTCTGGTCAATATAAAATTAGAAATAGATTGTTTGCTGATAGAAGAGTATCACAAATTTTTCTCACAGATGCACATGAGTCTTATGCCTATGAATTTCAGTTGACAATCAGGAGACCTCAACATTTATACATAGTTCCTTAAAAATAAGTGTATCAATGACATTATTCATTTTTCTGGAGGTGACAAAATAGTAAGGATAAGAGGTATCTACTATGGTGAAACCATTGTTTTTTTCAACCTTAGCAGAACTCTGTTTTGGGGAATGATGCCACTGAGAGCTTTTGACTGGAGCAAGAAAACCAAGAGTCAAGATAAAGTAGTGTTCAGATATGCTACTGCTGCTCTTGCCTTGTGGAGCCACCAGGTGTCTACAAGGAACTATATATCTAGCCAAATCAATGGGGAATGTAAAGTGGTATATAAAAGCTGTTCATGACCCAGATAATCATGATGGTGTGATCACTCACCTAGAGCCAGACATCCTGGAATGTGAAGTCAAGTGGGCCTTAGAAAGCATCACTACGAACAAAGCTAGTGGAGGTGATGGAATTCCAGTTGAGCTATTTCAAATAGTGAAAGATGATTCTGTGAAAGTGCTGCACTCAGTATGTCACCAAATTTGGAAAACTAAGCAGTGGCCACAGGACTGGAAAAAGTCAGTTTTCCTCCTAATCCCAAAGAAAAGCAATGCCAAAGAATGTTGAAACTACCACACAACTCTACTCATCTCACAGGCTAGTAAAGTAATGCTCAAAAATCTACAAGCCAGGCTTCAGCAATACATGAACTGTGAACTTCCAGATGTTCAAGCTGTTTTAGAAAAGGCAGAGGAACCAGATATCAAATTGCCAACATCTGCTGGATAATGGAAAAAGCAAGAGAGTTCCAGAAAACCATCTATTTCTGCTTTATTGACTATGCCAAAGCCTTTGACTGTGTGGATCCTATTAAACTGTGGAAGATTCTGAAAGAGATGGGAATACCAGACCACCTGACCTGCCTCTTGAGAAATTTGTATGCAGGCCAGGAAGCAAAAGTTAGAACTGAACATGGAACAACAGACTTGGTTCCAAATAGGAAAAGGAGTACGTCAAGGCTATCTATTGTCACCCTGCTTATTTAACTTCTATGCAGAGTACATCATGAGAAACACTGGACTGGAAGAAGCACAAGCTGGAATAAAGATTGCCAGGAGAAATATCAATAACCTCAGATATGCAGATGACACCACCCTTATGGCAGAAAGTTAAAAAAAAAATCTCTTGATGAAAGTGAAAGTGCAGAGAGAAAAATTTGGCTTAAAGCTCAATATTCAGGAAACGAAGATCATGACATCTGGTCCCATCACTTCATGGGAAATAGATGGGGAAACAGTGGAAACAGTGTCAGACTTTATTTTTTTTTAGCTCCAAAATCACTGCAGATAATGATTGCAGCCATGAAATTAAAAGACACTTACTCCTTGGAAGGAAAGTTATGACCAACCTTGATAGCATATTCAAAAGCAGACACATTACTTTGCCAACAAAGGTCCATCTAGTCAAGGCTATGGTTTTTCCCGTGGTCATGTCTGGATGTGACAGTTGGACTGTGAAGAAAGGTCAGTGCCAAAGAATTGATGCTTTTGAAGTGTGGTGTTGGAGAAGACTCTTGAGAGTCCCTTGGACTGCAAGGAGATTCAACCAGTCCATCTTAAAGGAGATTAGTCCTGGGTGTTCATTGGAAGGACTGATGCTAAAGCTGAAACTCCAATACTTTGGCCACCTCATGCGATGAGTTGACTCATTGGAAAAGACTCTGATGCTGGGAGGGATTGGAGGCAGGAGGTGAAGTGAACGACAGAGGATGAGATGGCTGGATGGCATCACCGACTTGATGGACATGAGTTTGAGTAAACTCCGGGAGTTGGTGATGGACAGAGAGGCCTGGCATGCTGCGATTCATGGGGTTGCAACGAGTCGGAGATGACTGAGCGACTGAACTCAACTGAACTGAACTGAAAGTTGTATATGGGCTACCTGAAAAAGTAAATCTCACTAATATCATATGACCTCAACAGATTTTTTTTTATATTCACATAAAGACACACTACAAGCACAGACACACACACACGAGTTTTGGCATATACAAATATGGTTCTTTCTGATTTTAATCTCTGTACTCTATTTATTGAATCTAGTAAAAATACTTGATTCTGTGGAATAAAGTACATATATATTTATGTATATATATAATACATTCATATATATTATACACTTTCTGGGTTGAAAAAATTTTAAATGTTGTGATAAGAATGCAACATATATTCAATATAAATTATACTGATGTCAGAATTACTTTAGAATATTTATTACATATCATAATTACAAAAAACAGCTTTCTTAATAAAGTGATTTCTTTGCTTAGTAGAATGTATTGGTTGTATTTAACTGTGTACATTTTGTTTTAGGTCATGCATCAGTTCAGTTCAGTGGCTCAGTTGTGTCCGACTCTTTGTGACCCCATGAATGGCAGCACGCCAGGCCTCCTTGTCCATCACCACCAATTCCTGGAGTTCACTGAAACTCATGTCCATCGAGTCAGTGATGCCATCCAGCCATCTCATCCTCTGTCGTCCCCTTCTCCTCCTGCCCCCAATCCCTCCCAGCATCAGAGTCTTTTCCAATGAGTCAACTCATCACATGAGGTGGCCAAAGTATTGGAGTTTCAGCTTTAGCATCAGTCCTTCCAATGAACACCCAGGACTAATCTCCTTCAGAATGGACTGGTTGGATCTCCTTGCAGTCCAAGGGACTCTCAAGAGTCTTCTCCAACACCACACTTCAAAAGCATCAATTCTTCGGCACTCAGCTTTCTTCTCAGTCCAACTCTCACATCCAGACATGACCACTGGAAAAACCATAGCCTTGACTAGACGGACCTTTGTTGGCCAAGTAATGTCTCTGCTTTTCAATATGCTATCTAGGTTGGTCATAACTTTTCTTCCAAGGGTAAGCGTCTTTTAATTTAATGGCTGCAGTCACCATCTGCAGTGATTTTGGAGCCCCAAAAAATAAAGTCTGACACTGTTTCCACTGTTTCCCCATCTATTTCCCATGAAGTGATGGGACCAGATGCCATGATCTTTGTTTTCTGAATGTTGAGCTTTAAGCCAAGTTTTTCACTCTCCTCTTTCACCTTCATCAAGAGGCTTTTTGGTTTGTCTTCACTTTCTGCCATAAGGTGGTGTCATCTGCATATCTGAGATTATTGATATTTCTCCTGGCAATCTTGATTCCAGCTTGTGATTCTTCCAGCCCAGCATTTCTCATGATGTACTCTGCATATAATTTAAATAAGCAGGGTGACAATATACAGCCTTGATGTACTCCTTTTCCTATTTGGAACCAGTCTGTTTTTCCATGTCCAGTTCTAACTGTTGCTTCCTGACCTGCATACAAATTTCTCAAGAGGCAGGTCAGGTGGTCTGGTATTCCCATCTCTTTCAGAATTTTCCACAGTTTACTGTGATCCACACAGTCAAGTCCTTTGGCATAGTCAATAAAGCAGAAATAGATGTTTTTTTCTGGAACTTTCTTGCTTTTTTGATGATCCAGCAGATGTTGGCAATTTGGTCTCTGGTTCCTCTGCCTTTTCTAAAACCAGCTTGAACATCAGGAAGTTCATGGTTCACATATTGCTGAAGCCTGGCTTGGAGAATTTTGAGCATACTTTACTAGCATGTGAGATGAGTGCACTTGTGCTGTAGTTTGAGCATTCTTTGGCACTGCCTTTCTTTGGGATTGGAATAAAAACTGACCTTTTCCAGTCCTGTGGCCACTGCTGAGTTTTCCAAATTTGCTGCCATATTGAGTGCAGCACTTTCAAAGCATAATCTTTTAGGATTTGAAATAGCTCAACTGGAATTCCATCACTTCCACTAGCTTTGTTCGTAGTGATGCTTTCTAAGGCTCACTTGACTTCACATTCCAGGATGTCTGGCTCTAGGTGAGTGATCACACCATCATGATTATCTGGGTCATGAAGATCTTTTTTGTACAGTTCTTTTGTGTATTCTTGCCACCTCTTCTTAATATCTTCTGCATCTGTTAGGTCCATACCATTTCTGTCCTTTATCAAGCCTTTATCTTTGCATGAAATATTTTCTTGGTATCTCTAATTTTCTTGAAGAGATCTCTGGTCTTTCCCATTCTTTTGTTTTCCTCTATTTCTTTGCATTGATTGCTGAGGAAGCTTAGCCTAGTATAAATATATGAAAACTTGTGCAATGCCTTCTCACTTTATTTCTTTGTAATTGATTAATTTAGGCAATCCTCGTTTTGGGAAGAACTTTAAGTCTAATACTCATGATCCCCTCAAAGTACACTTCTTTCTTCCAGAGCAGAACTGACAGACTATAGCTAGCTGGGCAAATCAGACTGTAGTCTATTTTTGTAGATAGAGTTTTAGTGCAGCACAGACATGCCCTTCATTTTACCTGTTGTCTATGCAATCTGTAAGGGCAGAGTTGAGTGTTTGTAACAGAAACCACATGGTCTGTGAAGACTAAAGTATTTGCTATATGGTCATTTATAGAAAGAAAAAAAAATCCAGACTTTGCTCTAGAGAGGTCAATATGGGAAGTAAAATTTTGTAAACTAGGAATTATGGACATATATAATTCTCTTAAACAAAATAATTCTCTCAAATATTCTCTTTGGAGAATCTTAAGTATCTTGCACTAATAGTCTTGATTTGACTGTTACTATTACAGAACCGAAATACGTTCTACAGAATTAATTTTAAAAATGCAATGCTAGAGAACATATGCAATTCAAATTCAATGTACTTTGGGGCAGGGGAACTCACTATATAATTGATTATACATGTTACTAACACTTTCAGTGATTTAAAATGTACAACTTTTAAAATATAATCACTCGGTAGATGACATTTCTCTCCTACTAAATTGATATAGAACATTCTACAATTCTGTGAGAATTTATACTGATTATGCCAATAGATTTTATTTTCTTTTTGCTTCTAAATTTAATTTCTTTCAATTGTATATAAAAAGTACTCTACTATGAGGCACAGAATATGGCATAAATCCTCTTGGAGGATCGAGCTGCCAGGTGGGTGATCCACAAACTGGAGAACATTTATACCAAAGAAGTTCCCCAGGGAAAATGAGTTTGAAGGTCAGCAAGATTTGATTACAAAACTTCCACAGGACAGGGGAAACAGAGACTCTTGGAGAGCGCAAACAAATTTAATTAATTAATAATATATAATTAATATTTAATATATTTTAAAATAAGAAAGCACAAAAATTCATAATAATAGTCCTAATTCAAACTTAGCAGTACAGTATTTATAAAAAAAAATTATTTCCTATTTTTACTCTTTCTTTCTTATTGAAAGTGTGTTAATCCCTGTCAGTATTAGCATTATTATTTTATATTTTTCCTAGTTAAAATTTTTCAAATTATTAACATTAATATAGTTTTTAATGATTAGATGAATAAATTAAATTGTCATTATTGTGTTAGTATTTAGAAAATATTTTATTAGAATATATAGTTAAAACAATATCTAAAGTCATTTGAAAAATTATTCTCTCAGTGTGGTTATGTCAGTAATATGACATACAATGATATTCATTTGCTTTAGTTTGTTCTCAGTGTTTTGAGATTGTGTTTTAATTTTAAATTTTGAATATTAAATATATGATTGCAAAGGTAAAATACACATCAAAATGTATTTGGGGATGTTAAATTTCAATTCTTTTCCCTTCTACTCTGTTTCTTCTCTTCTGATGAATAACCATTTGTTAAAGTATTTTTATTTCCTTATAGTATTTCTGTAAGTAAAATACACACACACATATATTTTTAATCATATATATTCACAGTGCTACCACTGTTCTTAAAAATAGTCAAATATTATGCATACTATTATACATGAAAATAGTAAAATATTATACATATACCAAATTAAAATATAATTTGGTCTCTACACAAATATATATGTGAGATTATTCCATATTAACATGTAAGTGTCTCCCACATCCCTTATTATAGACAGATAATGTTTCATTGTATTGATATACCAGCTCTCTAATGATGTAAACTACTTCTAAACAAAAAATTCAATTAAAATCATCTGCTATGAAAAGAAATGATAAAGCATTGTTAGATGCCAAATACACAACTTGGTAATCAGTAACCAATGGTTTAAAATTCTTATGGGATAAAGATACCTGAGGGTATAACTAAGATACTATAAGTTAATTACTATGATCTCATCATGTTATTTTCATTAGTGATTAAAAGTTGATGCCTTTTGTTTAGCATGAATTTAATGAATGTTGCTTTACTATGTAATGAGTGGTATATTAGCCCTTGGGATTCAAAAGTGAAATGTTCGAAGTTGGTTAAGCTAGCATTTGTCATGGAAAACATATGAAGATATTTTTCACTCGAGGAAGAAATGCCAACGCACTCCAGTATCTTTGTCAGAAAAATTTCAAGGACAGAGGTGCCTGGCAGGCTGCAGTCCATGGGGTCACAAAGAGTCCAACACAACTGAGTGACTAAGCACACATGTACACATGAAGATATTTTTACTAAGAAATTCAACTATAAATGAAAATGTTTATGAATCTTGCAAACTCGTAGAATTTAGAAACATGAACAAAAGATTAAAATATGTATTGATGAATACTGTGATTAAGGAATTTAAAAAGATCTATCTGAGCAAAATAAAGTGGTGTTTGTTTCCACTAAAAACGTTGATATTTGATGTGAGTAGTTTAGGCAAGAGATTTCTAGCTAATATTAGTTATCTGTACTTCCTTTGCAACCACCCTTAATTAAGAGCACCTAATATCCATTGAGTAATTTGTCAGATTACCGGGGTCCAGCCCCGGTTGGATCCAGGGATATCTTCAGGAGGACGACATTGGCGATTGAAAGAATAGATAAAAGAGAAAGACAGAGGCTTGATCTGACTGGTTTATGTGGGAAACTAATAAAGTTCGTGACACCGAACTTGCTCTGACCACGGAGGCCACAGGCGCCCTCTTGAATAGCTGAAGGTGCCCCACCTTAGGCACCTTCTTGAGTGAGTCTTAGAAGCCCAGGCAGGTAAGTGGTCTCAGAGAGCCCCCACGCTCCATTCAGTCATCCTGAAGGAAAAACAGAGAAGAAAAGGAGAGAAAGGGAAGCAAGAACAACACGGGGAGACCAAGCCTGATGAGCAAGGCCCATAGCTTTATTTTCAAAGGGAGCTTATATACCTTAAGTTGTGCATAGAGGATAATAGGGGTGTAAAGTCATGCAAAGTGGGCAGTCCTTGATCCTTTTCGAGACCAGGCTTTCTTTTCTGTGAACTTATCGTATACAAATGCTTTAGGTGATTTACATCATCTTCTGGCCAGAAGGCCTATTAACATTTTATGACTCTTTGTTCTGATAAAGGTTAGTTAACCAGAAAACTTATTTTTTCTAAGAGTAATTATTTTAAAGTTTGGTGCCATCAAAGTGTTAGATAAAGTTGCATTCCTATAGGGCAAAGGTGCAGTAGGCTCACAACAAGGAAATAATTTATTACATTAAGGGTCTAAGTTGTTAACAACAAGGCCACTACTTATTTTTTCTATATACCAACTGTATTAATTAATATATTCCCAAGGACACAATACAGGAGATGTGGAAACTTGGCAGCAAGCATTGGCTCAACAATGAAATCCTCCACCAGTTCTTTTTTTTTTTTTTTCCTAACTCCTCGAGAGGCTCTATACTATTTGAATATCTTAAGCTTCCTGTGCCTCTCAAGGTTGGGAGGCTGTAAACAATTGTATGCGTAGCTGTAGGAGTCCGGGTAAACCTGTCAGGCAGGTTAGAGAGCCATCTGAGGGGTTTGAATTGAAACACTCCTATTATGCCCAGGAGGCTAATTAACTTTAAGCTTTAAGTTGATTTTCTTCAAAGAAAGGTGGTCGGGGATAGCCCCCCCGTTAATGTCAGAGGAGTTGGTGAAAGTTGTAAAATAGTAAAACAGACAGATTCTGGTTTTGGGGTAGATGCTCAAGCAGATCCAGGGGGCCCCTCGAGTCCTGACTCGCCTTTGCATATCAGGCCTCTCCGCATGACATTTGTCATGGGTGGGAACTCCCAGCTGGCTCCCGGCATCAGATCTATTCCCCAATGGCTCACTAGAAGTCAACACTGTTGTTCATACTCCTCCATGCTTCTCTCAACTCCAACACTGGACACTTTTCAATTTCTGCTGGTAATTCCTTCTCTCCAAGCAACACTGCAATTTTCCTATAGACAATTTACATATGTGACTAAAGAAAAAAATAATTGGAGGAGGGCAAGAATTAACTTTATATAATAGATATAGCTAACTTGTAACTTACATAACCATTATGGACACAAAACTAACCCTTAGAAAAATCTTTGCGAGTTTCAAAGGCATACCTCATGAAAGATGCTGAGTAAAACAATTTCAGTGAAACCAGGGGAAAAGTCTGTCCAACATGAGTTGAAATCAATAATTGAATTTCAGGAAGGGGAGGAAAGGAATATATTTTATTATTTTAAAGATTTTTTTTTTCTGTTAAGGGGAATAGGAATGAATAGCAGCCTATCATAGACTGATAATAATATTTAAACAATTTATTAACTTGATTTATTCTGTCTCTGATAAATGGAAATTTGACAAAGGGGAAAAGTTAATGCTTTTCTTTGTTTGTTTGTTTGTTTTAACCACCATAATCTCAGTGCCCAGTATAGGAAATGCATGATACCACATAAGTGACTGAAAAATATTTGTTAAATGAGTGAATAAATCAATCATTTAAGATACCACCACAGCAATTACAATGTCGTTTGATCCATAAAGCACTGCTGCTCCTGCTAAGTCGCTTCAGTCATGTCCAACTCTGTGTGACCCCAGAGATGACAGCCCACCAGGCTCCCCCGTCCCTGGGATTCTCCAGGCAAGAACACTGGAGTGGGTTGCCATTTCCTTCTCCAATGCATGAAAGTGAAAAGTGAAAGTGAAGTCGCTCAGTGGTGTCCGACTCTTAGCGACCCCATGGACTGCAGCCTACCAGGCTCCTCCATCCATGGGATTTTCCAGGCAAGAGTACTGGAGTACTAGCCAGACACAAAATAACACAGTATTCTGCAATGAAAAAATTTATATCTTTGTATATCCATATTTACTTTCCAATCAAAATATTGAATTTGCATACATTTTGTTGCTGTTAAACAAAATTTAATAATTCCTTATGAAGAGATGTTTCTGTGCAGAAATTCCCACCTAATAATTATGTTATATATTGCAAAGAGAATTGAAAAATGCTTATATTTGAAGGTCTGAGTATAATATTTACTTTGGCTTTGGTTATTTTTTTTTTCTTTTCTTCACTCCAATTTAAGCTTTACCAATAAAAGGAAAAGGTCAACATAACCAAAATAATATTTTCTTTTAGCAGTTTTCTACATTTAGGGCTCAACCTTAATCTCATTTACTGCTCTACTGGGTTTTCTTTTGGCAAGGCAGAACTTGCTACTGATATTAGAAATTGTGCACTAATATAATAAATGATTTTTTTTTAGAAAAACAAAAAGTGAAATTATACTGAAAATTAGAAGCCAAGGAATTTTATCAAACAAAATATTCTTGGTTTCTGTACTAGACCATATTTATGAAACTCTTTAAAAACTCAAAAAAAAATAATAAAAATAACCAACTTTGTTTCTGTTTAGTACCCTCAGTACTCTGAACTGAAAACTACTACCCCACTTCTAATAAAATTGGCTTACTGATATTTCTCATAGCCTACTCTTGCTGCCACATGTAAATTATCATCTATACAATTAACTTGGAAACAAAAATAATAAATTTTCTTAAAATATTATGTTTATCTGTTGCTATTATTGGTGAACAACTGTAACAAGTGTGAAATCTGGGAAAATTGATATCTGAGCATTTTCAAGTTTCAATATGTTTTACCTTCCTATTTTAATAATGATTGGAAGTAATTTTTACTTTCTTTTTTTCACTCTTCTTTTTTACTTGAGTTGTCTAGATGCATGTACATTATTTTTTAACACTTCATTAAATATGTAGCACACACCAAGCATAGAGGAAAGCAAAGTGACACCACAGTGGTAGCTGGACTAGTGCTGATCACGACATTAGGAATACTCAGAGAGAGCTCATCTACTCCCATCAAGAGGATTTATATCTCTTGTTTTGTTTTTTCTTTTCTTTCTTTTTTTTTTAAGATGTGTGTCTAAAAGAACTATTTAGATTGTAATCGGCTGCTCATGTTCTCAAATAAGAGTTATTTTTGTTAATAGCTTCATCACTAATGAGTTCATGGAAAGGCATGAGGGAGGCAAGATAACATTGTCTTCAAAAAAGTTGTGAGCGTAGCAGTTGAACTGTTTTAATATAGTAACAAGTTTTTCATGTTTTGTTGTTGTTTGATGTGCGTGTGTGTGTGCGCGCTCAGTCATGTCTGACCGTTTGTGACCCAATGGACTATAGCCTGTCAGGATCCTCTGTCCATGGGATTTTTTTTCAGAAGGAATACTGGAGTGGGTTACCATTCCCTTCTCCAGGGGATCTTCTTGACCCAGGGATCGAACCCATGTCTCTTTCATCTCCTGCATTGGAAGCTGTGCTCTTTACCATTAGCACCACCTGGTAAGCCCTCTCATTGTCTAGTAGGTACAGCCAATACCTCAAAACTTTCTTCACTTTACTTTTCCTCTTTTTGTATTATATTTTTAGATATGATTCTTGTTCATAAGGGCTTCCCAGGTGGCTCAGTGGCAAAGAATCTGCCTGTAATACAGGAAATTGAGGTTCAATCCTTGGGTCAAGAAGATCCCCTGGAGATCAGGGAATGGCAATCCACTTCAGTATTCTTGCCTAGGAAACCCCATGCACAGAGGAACCTGGCAGGCTATAATAGTCCATACAGTCACAAGAATTGGACATGACTTAGTGACTAAACCAACACCACCACTTGTTAATAAATACGGCCTAGATTTATTTTCTATTTGTTTTTAATTCAGTTTCATAGTTTTTGTATATTAGTTGAAGAGGTTAGTCCATTTACAATTTGTGATCAGAGAACTGTTCGACATTGTTCCCAAAGTTTTATTTAGTGTTTCCTACTTGATCTGTCTAATCTGCAGTTTGACCATTATGTTTTAAATTTGCAATTTTAAATATATACATAGCTTCTTTTTCATTAAAAAATTCTATGTGATTCTATTGCCCACTGAGTCTTCAAGAAGTGAATATTACTGAGATAAACTTTAATTATTTCAGATGTTAATTAGGTATCATCATCTGTGAGAGAAAGGGAGAGAACTGGGCAAAGGATGAACTGGGCAGAGGAAGAAATGGAACTATGATACAGGTCTGCCAAAGATTCAGCCAACCTCGTTGGGAACTTTGGACCCAGTGTGACCTGAAGGAGGAACCTAAAAGAAGGTGGAATGTTGAGGCCTTACACCCTGATCTTGCTGAGTCGGCACCTGCAAGTTAAATGTGGAAGGCTGTAACTGGTGGGCTGCTGTCTATGGGGTCGCACAGAGTCAGACACGACTGAACCGACTTAGCAGCAGCAGCAGCAGTAGTAACTTCAGGGGAAGAGTCTTCCTGCAGTTAACCAGACCCCAGTTCGAGGCTGTCTGTGAATTAATCTCCCACTGCTGGCCCCTTTCTCCCAAGAGGATTTCATCTCTGTGTGCTTGTTCCTTTGTTATGCAGTTTTAAAATTTTGAAAATCATATTCTATGTCTAAATATTTCAGTTTCATAGTTTTGATTCTGTAATTTATATTTTCCCTTGTAAATTTAAGAATTATTTTCATTATTAATTCATATCTTTTGAAAATTTACCTAAGATAATTTTTTGAAGACCAGCTCTCAAGTATAATTATCCATAAAGGGTGTTCACCTCTTCCAAGGCCTTGAAGTTAAAACCAATTTCAGTTCAGTTCAGTTGCTCAGTCGTGTCCAACTATTTGAGACCCCATGAATCACAGCACGCCAGGCCTCCCTGTCCATCACCAACTCCTGGAGTTCACTCAGACTCATGTCCATCGAGTCAGTGATGCCATCCAGCCATCTCATCCTCTGTCATCCCCTTCTCCTCCTGCCCCAATCCCTTCCAGCATCAGAGTCTTTTCCAATGAGTCAACTCTTCGCATGAGGTGGACTAAGTACTGGAGTTTCAGCTTCAGCATCATTCCTTCCAAAGAAATCCAGGGCTGATCTCCTTCAGAATGAACTGGTTGGATCTCCTTGCAGTCCAAGGGACTCTCAAGAGCCTTCTCCAACACCAAGTTCAAAAGCATCAATTCTTTGGCGCTCAGCTTTCTTCACAGTCCAACTCTCACATCCAGACATGACCACAGGAAAAACCATAGCCTTGACTAGACAGACGTTTGTTGGCAAAGTAATGTGTCTGCTTTTGAATATGCTATCTAGGTTGGTCATAACTTTCCTTCCAAGGAGTAATCGTCTTTTAATTTCATGGCTGCAGTCACCATCTGAGTGATTTTGGAGCCCAAAAAATAAAGTCTGACACTGTTTCCACTGTTTCCCCATCTATTTCCCATGAAGTGATGGGACCGGTTTATGACTACTTAATTTTGTTCCTAGAGTCTTTTGTGGGGAAAAGGTGGCCATAGGGTCAACAACTCAAAATATTTGAGTGTGATTTGGAAATTCTCAGAGAAGATTTTTGAACTTTTGACTTTCTAGCTTCACCCAGAAAAAGAAGACCCAGTCTAGTATCTATTTGCACAGTTCTTATGGGCAGCTTTTTTTTCATTCACACCTATAGAGTTTTTGCACTTTTTGGGTGCTGATATCCAACTATGCACATCACACATCTCAGGCCTAGACTTTGTCTATTATAAAATATTTCTTTTATTATCTGTATCATACATACTAAGTCAGGCTTTGTATAATGTTCTTGCATTTCACAACTGCATACAGCATTCTCCTTTAATATAGTATTACAAATCTTATGAAGCATTCACTAAAGAATTTAAAATATTTGTATACCAGAACAGAGAGAATGTTTACATACAATACAAGTTCAAGAGTAAAAATACGCCTCATCTGCGCCAATCTGTGCCTTAATAGAGAAAATTATGATAAAAATTAACATCTCTAGGATGGATTTAGCTTTAGAATCCCATTGTTTCAGAGTCTTTGTTCTTTCAGAGGATGGTGTGAGTTCCAGAAAAATTAACTTTAAAAATTAAATATCTTAATTTAATTTAAATTTATTTATTTTAATTGGAGGCTAATTACTTTACAATATTGTATTGATTTTGTTAAAAAAATTAAATATCTTGACCTCATATTTCCACAGGATAATTGAAATTTTTATTTTATACTATTTTATTTATTTTATAACCTTGAGAGTATTGTAAAGTAAGAGTTTAAAATCCTGCCTTAGTCAATTGTGGGCTGTGTGAACTATTCAACTGGCTTACCTTTCTAAGCCTCAGTTTCCTCATCTTAAAAAAACTGCCTATCATCTATTAGTGTTCAGCTTCAAAAAATGGTAGGAGAATCAAGTATGTAAAAAATTTAAGAGGGAAGGTATGTACAACTGTAGCAGGAAAACAAATTATGAGACAATCACAGCCATAGGTTTAGTAAATCACATCAAGTTTCCACTCACATGTCTTTTGAGGAAGACAAAGCTTTTGTAAGATACAGATTTCAATCTTCCTTTAGGTTTCTTCCTTCAAGAAAATTTGTGTTCCTTAGAATGCTATCATAATTTTAAACATTTGCAATAACTGTCATATTTATGTCACAGGTACACATAAATAATTTATCCTATTTGTTCCTATTCATGTGATAGGGAGTAAATTATAGCTATTAGCAGTTAGTTAATCCATTAGAATGTATTGTTCAACATTTTATTAACTTTTTTGTCTTATATTTTGATGTTTATATCCTTATTTTTATAGTTCTCAGTTTGGGTTTATTTACCAGGAAAGTAACATACATAAATCATGCAAGTTGTATTATTCTCATAAATAATAATATATATGTAAGTTAGAAGTTAATTATTAATCTATTATACACATAACTGACAGGTATCTACAAATATCAAAGATAACAAACTGATGGTTAGAGAATAATCTAATCTCTAACTTCCCTTTGAAATAACAGTAACATATTATGCCTAAATTTTACATTAATAAATTCACACCTGCATATGATCTGAGATGGAAATTATCTTTTCAATAGCAATATCATTTTATTGCCATTGTATTAGGAATAAAATAAAGACAGTTTAGAAAGCTTTGAGTATTCTTTTTTTAATTTTATTTTATTTAACTTTACAATATTGTATTGGTTTTGCCATATATCAAAATGAATCTGCCACAGGTATACATGTGTTCCCCATCCTGAACCCTCCTCCCTCCTCCCTCCCCATACCATCCCTCTGGGCCGTCCCAGTGCACCAGCCCCAAGCATCCAGTACTAGAACTAATCAATGAATATAGTAAAGTTGCGGGATATAAAATCAACACACAGAAATCCCTTGCATTCCTATACACTAATACTGAGAAAATAGAAAGAGAAATTAAGGAAACAATTCCATTAACCATTGCAATGAAAAGAATAAAATACTTAGGAATATATCTACCTAAAGAAACTAAAGACCTATATATAGAAAACTATAAAACACTGGTGAAAGAAATCAAAGAGGACACTAATAGATGGAGAAATATACCATGTTCATGGATTGGAAGAATCAATATAGGGAAAATGAGTATACTACCCAAAGCAATTTATAGATTCAATGCAATCCCTATCAAGCTACCAATGGTATTCTTCACAGAGCTAGAACAAATAATTTCACAATTTGTATGATTATTCTTTTAAAATCTCTCTTGCTGCTGCTGTCACTTCAGTCGTGTCCGACTCTGTGACCCCATAGACAGCAGCCCACCAGGCTCCTCAGTCCCTGGGATTCTCCACGCAAGAACATCAGAGTGGGTTGTCATTTCCTTCTCCAAAATCTCTCTTACACACATGCAAAAACAAACCTTAAGAAAATATCCTATTTTTGTGACCTATTATAATGTGATTAAAATAAAGAATGCCTTTTGTTTAAATACTAGAGATCTTATTTATTTATAAGTAAGAAAACAATGGTTCCTTGTTTTACCATCACCTGAAATATATATACCACAGAAATGAATAAGCCTTTAATTTTAATAAATATAAGTATGCTAGACATTATATACTGGCTTCTCAGGTGGCGCCAGTGGTAAGGAATATGCTTTCCAATACAAGAGACATAAGAGACATGGGTTTGATCTCTGGGTCTGGAAGATACCCTGGAGGAGGAAATGGCAACCCACTCCAGTATTTTCACCTGGGAAATCCCATGGACAGAGGAGCCTGGCGGACTACAGTCCTTGGGGTCGCAAAGAGTCAGACACGGCTGAGAACAGCACAATAGACATTATATATTTAAAACAGAAGTGGAATGGACACCTACACTTTTCTAGAAATCCCCCCAATTCAGTAAAAGTTAATCCTCCAAAACTTTATTAAAAAAAAAAAAAATTATAAAAAAGATTTCCAGGAGGAAAATAAAAACAATAAGGGTTTCTCACCTGCATTATTGAATTCCTTTTTTACTACTCTGCTTTAGAATAAAATAAAGGTATCTTCATTATATCATACAGCATAATAATAATTCTGGCATTCAGGACATCCCAATGCAATTTTTTGTTATGGATATCAAGAGACTGAAATTAGAACTGTTTAGGCTTTTTAAAAGATTTATATGGAAGATTAGATGCCAATTGAGGGGCATTTCATGAAATATTCAGAAAATTTTCTAAAAATAAGAAAGCTGTAGTATATAAGTTTGGATCCTTTGATTCAACAAGTGTGTTTACTTGAAGAATCACTTACATCCAACCTCCACTCCTCCTCTTGTCCATCTATACACATTAGGGTTTTTAAGATTTAAAAACCCTAATACAATTATGTCAAGTTTAAATATAAAATAAAATTAAAAAAAAAAGAAAAAAAAACCCTAAAATTAAATGGGGTGTGATAGGGTTTTTGTCTACCTCGATACTTAGACCTACCCTGCTGTCAAAAGATGGGAAGGAGGACTGATGAGAAGTCTAGGAAATCTCCTCACCCTTCTTCCAATTCAGAGTCTCTAGTTACTCTGGGGTGGGAGTGGAATAAGAACAGATGGTTCCAGCTTAATTGGTACTGTAATTGTCTATCAATTGCTGCTGATCTGAACATCATCTAGTCGTCCATGCCTGTTTCATAGTACCATCAAAATGTCAGCTGTCTCAAGGATGTGTCTTCTTCAGAGTCTTCAGAGGATTATCATTGTACTGTGTCTCAGTTTGAGAGAGTACAAATCCTATGTTTTTCACTCAGTAGTTCTCTTTCAGTAAACTCTTGCTGCTAAAGGCCCCTTTTTGCAAATGTTTCTCTAGATTGAGAATGACAAGAGTACTCTAGTATAGCTGTCTTACATTTGGTTCTCTTTTAGTCCTGGGAAACTAACTTGTTACTCTAAAGACCAGGAGTTCAGGCTGTTTACCTGCCACCCTATGTCTATTCTTGTCATGTTTCCTCAGTTCTCTGTCCTTTGCCCAGGTAAGCACACGAAGACCAACAGATTTGCTTTCTAGAAACTGTCTAACTAGAGAAATGTGAAATGCTCCAGACTGATACTCAGAGCCTTATTCACCTAGATTTGAGTGGAGGGAAAAGAAGTGCCACCTTGTCTGTCATGCGGAAAATTCACAGCCTAACAATCTAACTTCATGATAGTTAGACAAATAACACACACAAATAAAGAGAGAGGGAGATTTCAGTTGGTAAGTCTTCTGTGGCATATCTTTAGCTTTACATTTGATCTTATCAAGTACAGATATTCTACCACAAGAATGTAAATAATATTTTCTTGATTCTTATGAGTTTCCCACATAGGACCAAAAAAGCCTTAACACTCAATCTATCACTATGAAATTGACTAAACACATTCTCACTCAGTGTTTACCCCACAACAAGATCATTTTAAATCTTCCCTCTGTCATAGATCAAGAAGCAGGAAACATCATCAGAAAATTATTGTTGTTCAGTATCCTCCTCCAAAGAAGCATTCTTATTATTTTTGCTACCCTTAGTATATAAATTTATATTTAAAGCATTTTATAGATAAAGGAAGATAAAATTAGTGAAGTTAAATAAATGTGGCTTAGGTTAAAAAAAAAAGCATATTATTAGCAGAGCAAAAAGTAGTAAGCTCCTAGCTTTATGGCTTTATTCATTTGACAAATATGCCATTATAAATGATGTTCTACTAAACTGAAATTTTACTCACTGTAGAATTTTGATGAAGTTTAACTTTATAATATCTATAAATTCCATTTTAAATTTTAAGAAAAACTTATACCTTATGTGAACTGATTAAGAATGAGCAGTAAAAACATAATATTTTCATAAATCCAATTTTCAAGTCTATCAGTAAAATATTTCACATCAGATTTCACATACTGTCTTTGGCATTATAAGATGAAATAAGACTGCTTTCCTATATCTTATGCTTTACTATAAAATAGGCAACTTAATTTTCTAGATCTATAAGAGGAGGAAAGCCATTATAGTAAGGGTAATTAGATGTTTCAAATCTGGAGAACAGCCTTCATAAATCTTCCTGTTTGGTACAAAGAACAGTTGGCTCCATACCAGCTTCTGTCATGTCTACTTTTGTATAAGGAAATATATTTCATAAATAATTTTTGAACTTGTAAAAAAATGATAAAGCTATCTTTAGAATATTCTGAGAGAGATTTATTGTCTTAGATCATGATGAAGAGAATAAGAACAGATATTATACTCAAATGTAAGTCTACTACTTGCTATATTATATTGATAAGTGAACTAATCTGATGCTTCTTAAAATATGGGCCAAGATTACCTATATTGGAATAGTCTGTGATATATGTTAAAATTCAGATTCTTCTCTGTGTCCCACAACAGGCCTGCAGGGTCTCAATTCCTGGGGATGAGTTATCTGAAATAATCTGCATGTCTGAAAGCATTCAAGTGATCCTTATGTCCTCATTTTAGATTCAGGAATGAAGCCCACTTACAGATTCTTAATGAGAACAAAATAATGTCAGTAAAGTGATTAGTAGGGAACAGACCCACAATAATATAAACATCATTTATTTACTATTTTCTCCTTGATGAATACTGTGTTGTACATGCATATATGTGTGTGTGTGTGTGTGTGTGTGTGTGTGCTTGTGTGCATGTGTGTGCTCAGTCATGTCTGACTCTTTGTGACCCCATCGACTGTACCCACCAGACTCCCTGTCCATGGAATTTTCCAGGTAAGAGTACTTGAGTGGGTTGCCAATTCCCCTTTTCTAGGGGATCTTCCTGACCCAAGGATGGAACCCGGGCCTCCTGAATCTCCTGCATTGACAGGTAGATTCTTTACCACTGTACCTTCTGGGAAGCAAGTCATTCAGTATCTTTGGACCACTTCTCAGCTCAATTATCTGATTTCATAGACAATGTTTTCCACATATAACCATGTCAGTGTAAGTCTAGAGGGCAGAAATGATTATGAGATAATTTCACTCATTCTTCCTAATTCACAAGAGAATAAATAGTTCAATTACTTTATTAGACAAAAATTTTGATGACACATGGCAAAAAAATGACATCAGTGTAGAAACAACAGCCAGTAGTTTAAATTCTACTGCTATTGGTAGGCCCAAACAAGCAATTTCCATAGGATCAGATTATAATTCAGGTGAAAATAACCAATCACATTGGATTGGGAAAAGAGGTTGGCAAGTTAGAAGGAAGGAGTATGATGTGTACTTCTTCTAACTTGTTTTTCCAAGTTCTACTTTGGAGGGGGATTATAAGATCATGTTCAGTCTTGTCTGTTAATTCCTTTTCAGTTACAAATTTTCTAACCATACCTTATTACTTCTAGGATCTCCAATATGCCCACAAACAAAGTGGTTTGATTTTGCCTAACTGATCCTTTTGCATCAGATAAAATCTGCTATTTGTGAACCTGGGAAAATTCCATTTATTCCTCAATATATTTTAAGGATCTCTTACATAGAAAACCACCCCCATTATTTCCCAAATTTAGAACTGACCATGTCTTTCTGTCTGCCTATATCTTTTATGCCTGCATTGTATTAACCATGGGTTTTATTTTCTGTATTCTGATGCTGTGACATCTGGGACCTTGCAGATTCTAGATGGGCTGCCCCTCCTAGGGTAAGCCAGTTCATACAGACTGCAAAAAAACTTGCCCACAGACACACTTTTCAGATACAAATCAACTAATCCAGAGGCTCTTGCAATCTTGGTCACTCTTTTTTTTGCCCTAATTTCCTCAAGGGTAGCTATTAGACAAGTAAGTGGTGGTTTAGTCAGTAAATTGTGTCTGAGTCTTGTGATCCTATGAACTGCAGCCTACCAGGCTCCTCTTTCCATGGGAATTCCCAGGCAAGAACACTGGAGTGGGTTTGCCATTACCTTCTCCAGGGGATAGTCTCAAGGAATTGAATCCACATCTCCTTCATCACAGGCGGATTCTTTACCACAGAACCATCAGAGAAGCCCTATCAGACAATTAGAGACAGCACCTAATCCCCATAGCCTGCTGAAACCATTCAACTGAGCCAAACCTCAGCTTCTCTGGCTGCTGTTCTACTTGCAGAAGCCACAATAAAGGTTTTTGTCCACAATTCTCCCTTTTCCTTCTGCCTCCTGACTCAACTTTGGGCTTTCCTGTCGCCCATCATCTTGAAACTGAATAATAAACTTTCAATGACAATAGTCTTCTGATCTGTGGGCCTTACTGTACCTCAAAATTTCTATTAATACATTGTATTTAAAACAGAAAATTTACAGAGTTGGCATTTCTCTTGCTGAATGAATCCAAAGCCAGTGCTTCAGGATTTCCCTAAAGTTTAATATATCCTCACTTAGATGGTCATTCTCAAAACCATATTTCTATCATTTGATCTCTAGAGACTTTGAGTAATGCTTGTTTACATTCTATTCTTTGATTATTCCCCTTAAAACTCTACTGTTTTGCTAATAAAAGGCTTCTCTTGAAACCAGTAGCAGCGCCTCATCTTCTGAGATCTTATTAGAAATATAGAATAAGAGTCTCTGAATCAAAATTGACATTTTAACAGGATGCCAAGTGATCCATATGCACATTAAATTTTGGATTGCAATTCCTTTACTCTTGTCTTTTCAAAGACCCTGATGCTGGGAAAGACGGAAGGCAGGGGGAGAAGGAGACGACAGAGTATGAGATGGCGGGATGGCGTCACCGACTCAATGGACAGGGGTTTGAGTAAGCTCCGGAAGTTGGTGCTGGACAGGGAAGCCTGGTGTGTTGCAGCCCATGGGGTCAAAAGTGTCAGACACGAAAGAGCAAAAGAACTGAACTGAACTGAACTGAGGAAACCCTGACTTACAAAGATATCCTTTAGAAAACTCGACATTTTCTTCCACACAGACAAAATTATAAAGCCTTTTACATTCTTATTGTGTTTTATTCTGCTTCTGGATAAATTGGATTGCTAGAGTCAGAATATCTTAAGTGTATATTCTGTCAATTTTATTATTTATCCTTGGAACTGTGAAGATCTAGAAAACTTATTTTATCTCTCCACAAGGCAATAATACAGCCATTGCAGCTGCAGAAACTTATTTATTTATTTGTTCAGTGATGAACTGTTACTTTTCTATAGAATAATCCATGATCTTGCTCTTATCATTCACAATCATGATTCAAATAGACATAATATCTCCAGCTCTATCTAAGAACACAGGCTGGTATTATTCCTGAGATATTGTGGAAAAGTCACACAAGCACTCAAAGGTTAGCTGTTCTATGTATCAGCAGTTCCAAACATTCTAGGCAGGATGCATTTAGAGATAACTGGCTTGTTAAAAGCAGAGATTAGATAATTTTCCTTAAAGAGAAATATGCATGAGAAATGTACTTTTTTCTCCTAAGATTTTTATAATTATTTGGGGATATTTTGAGTGAGGTCTGATGCTGTAAAGAGCAATATTGCATAGGAACCTGGAATGTTATGTCCATGAATCAAGGCAAATTGGAAACAGTCAAACAGGAGATGGCAAGAGTGAATGTCGACATTCTAGGAATCAGCAAACTAAAATGGACTGGAATGGGTGACTTTAACTCAGATGGCCATTATATCTACTACTGTGGGCAGGAATCCCTCAGAAGAAATGGAGTAGCCATCATGATCAACAAAAGAGTCTGAAATGTATTACTTGGATGCAATCTGAAAAACGACAGAATGATCTCTGTTCATTTCCAAGGCAAACCGTTCAATATCACAGTAATCCAAGTCTATGCCCCAATCAGTAATGCTGAAGAAGCTAATGTTGAATACTTCAATGAAGACATACAAGACCTTTTAGAACTAACACCCCAAAGAGATGTCCTTTTCATTATAGGGGACTTGAATGCAAAAGTAGGAAGTCAAGAAACACCTGGAGCAACAGGCAAATTTAGCTTTGGAATATAGAATGAAGCAGGGCAAAGGCTAATAGAGTTTTGCCAAGAGAAGACACTGGTCATAGCAAAAACCCTCTTCCAACAACACAAGAGAAGATTCTACACATGGATATCACCAGATGGTCAACACCGAAATCAGAATGACTAAATACATTGTAGACAAAGATGGAGAAGCTCACTACAGTCAGCAAAAGCAAGACCGGGAGCTGACTGTGGCTCAGATCATGAACTCCTTATTGCCAAATTCAGACTTCAATTGAGGAAAGTGGGGAAAACCACTAGACCATTCAGGTATGACCTAAATCAAATTCCTTGTGATTATACAGTGGAAGTGAGAAATAGATTTAAGGGACTAGATCTGATAGGTAGAGTGCCTGATGAAGTATACACGGAGGTTCATGACATTGTGCAGGAGACGGGATCAAGACCATACCCATGGAAAAGAAATGAAAAAAAAAAAAAAAATGGCTGTCTGAATAGGCCTTACAAATAGCTAAGAAAAAAAGAGAAGTGAAAAGCAAAGGAGAAAAGGAAAGATAGAAGCATCTGAATGCAGAGTTCTAAAGAATACCAAGAAGATATAACAAAGCCTTCCTCAGCAATCAATGCAAAGAAATAGAGGAAAACAACAAAATGGGAAAGACTAGAGATCACTTCAAGAAAATTAGAGAAACCAAGGTAATATTTCATGCAAAGATGGGCTCGATAAAGGACAGAAATGGTATGGACCTAATAGTAACAGAAGATATTAAAAAGAGGTGGCAAGAATACACAAAAGAACTGTACAAAAAAGATCTTCATGATCAAGATAATCACGATGGTGTAATCAGTCACCTAGAGGGAGACATCCTGGAATGTGAAGTCAAGTGGGCCTTAGAAAACATCACTACAAACAAAGCTAGTAAAGGTGATGGAATTCCAGTTGAGTTATTTCAAGTCCTAAAAGATGATGCTGTGAAAGTGCTGCACTCAAAATGCCACCAAATTTGGAAAACTCAGCAGTGGCCCCAGGACTGGAAAAAGTCAGTTTTAATCCCAATCCCAAAGAAAGACAATGCCAAAGAATGTTCAAACTACCACACAATTGCACTCATCTCACACCCTAGTAAAGTAATGTTCACAATTCTTCAAGCCAGGCTTCAGAAATATGTAAACTGTGAACCTCCAGATGTTCAAGCTGGTTTTAGAAAAGGCTGAGAAACCAGAGATCAAATTGCCAACATCTGCTGGTCATGGAAAAAGCAAGAGAGTTCCAGGAAAACATCTATTTCTGCATTATTGACTATGCCAAAGCCTTTGACTGTGTGGATCACAATAAACTATGGAAGATTCTGAAAGACATGGGAATATCGGACCACCTGACCCGCCTCTTGAGAAATTTGTATGCAGGTCAGGAAACAACAGTTAGAACTGGACATGGAACAACAGACTGGTTCCAAACAGGAAAAGGAGTTTGTCAAGGCTGTATATTGTCACCCTGCTTATTTAACTTATATGCAGAGTACATCATGAGAAATGCTGGGCTGTAAGAAGCACAAGCTGGAATCAAGATTGCTCGGAGAAATATCAATAACCTCAGATATGCAGATGACACCACCCTTATGGCAGAAAGTGAAGAGGAACTCAAAAGCCTCTTGATGAAAGTGTAAGAGGAGAGTGAAAAAGTTGGCTTAAAGCTCAACATTCAGAAAACTAAAATCATGGCATCTGGTCCCATCACTTCATGGGAAATGGAAGGGGAAACAGTGGAAACAGTGTCAGACTTTATTTTTGGGGGCTCCAAAATCACTGCAGATGATGTTGCAGCCATGAAATTAAAAGATGCTTACTCCTTGGAAGGAAAGTTATGACAAATCTAGACAGCATATTAAAAAGCAGAGACAGTACTTTGCCAACAAAGGTCCATCTAGTCAAGCCTATGATTTTTCCAGTAGTCATGTATGGATGTGAAAGTTGGACTGTGAAGAAAGCTGAGCACCAAAAAATTGATGCCTTTGAATTGTGGTGTTGAAGAAGACTCTTGAGAGTCCCTTGGATTTCAAGGACATCCAACAGTCTCTCCTAAAAGAAATCAGTCCTGAATATTCATTGAAAGGACTGATGCTGAAGCTGAAACTCCAATACTTTGGCCACCTGATGTGAAGAACTGACTCACTAGAAAGACCCTGATGCTGGGAATGATTGAAGGTGGGAGGAGAAGGGGATGACAGAGGATGAGTTGGTTGAATGGCATCACTTCCTTGATGGACATGAGTTTGAGTAAGCTCCAGATGGACAGGGAAGCCTGGAGTGCTGCAATCCATGGGGTCTCAAAGTTTCAGACACGACTGAGCGACTGAACTGAACTGAACAAATTGCCACACTTTTGTGGCTTAAATCCAACAAAAATTTGTTATCTCATATTTCTTTGAGTCAAAGGTCTGAAATTAAGCTTTCAGTTCAGTTCAGTTAATTAAGCTTTAGGTAGGGCTATTCGGGCTTCCCAGGTGGCACTAGTTGTAAAGAACTCCCCTGTCATTGCAGGAAACATTAGAGCCACAGGTTTGATCCCTGAATCAGGAAGATCCCCTGGTGGAGGGCATATTAATCCACTCCTGTATTTTTGACTGGAGAATACCCTGGACAGAGGAGCTACAGTCCATAGGGTTTAAAGAGTTGGACAGAATTGAGGCAACTTAACACGCATGCATACATGTTTCATATGAGGGCCTTAGAGTCAATGTCACTTCCAGCTTCTAATGGACATTTTTGGGCTGTGGCTGAATTTTTCTCTGCTCTCTCATTTTCATATTTCCTTTTCCTCTGTATGTTGGAACTCATTGTCTCTCTCTCTCCCAAGGTGTGTGTGATTTCATTTATGCCTTACTGAGATAATCTAAAGTAAGCTCCTCCTCTCAAGATTCTTCACTTAATCATGTTTTCCTGGAAGATAAGTAATATTCAGGCTTCCCAGGTGGCACTAGTGATAAAGAACCTGCCTGACAATGCATGAGACATAAGAGACATGGGTTAGATTCCTGGGTTGGGAAGGTCCCCTGGAGGAGGGCATGGCAACCCTCTCCAGTTATTCTTGCCTGGAGAATATCATGGACAGAGGAACCTGGTGGGCTACAGTCCATGGGGTCACAAAGAGTCAAGCACAACTGAAGCAACATAGCAGCAGCAAGGTAATATTCACAGGTTTAGGATATTGCAATATGGACATATTTTGGACTGACTACTCAGCCTACCACGTTACTTTTGGATTGTTTATATATTTTACTTTATTCTGGGCCCATGTCTTAATTTATCAGTGTGACTTAAGAGAGGTCAGTGTCAGTGAAAGACATATTTAATGTTACACACAGCTGTCAAACAAACAAGAGGCATGGCTCCCCATACAGGGCCACAGGAAAAATACCAGGTTTTACTCTGGAAACTGAAGAAGGAGTTAATTATAGTTTTAGGCTAGAACCTATGCTGGAATTTCTGAGGAAAGGGTGAAAAGGGCAGGATGAACAGTTTAGGATTAGCTAGTTTGAATAATTTCAGTAGGCTTTGGTCTATAAACGGAGAACCTCTGCAATTGAGATTATTCTACCGTTTGTGGATCACCTACCTAGGGCTATGAGTTTTGACTACATGGTGTCTCTGTCCCTCCGCCCCTTCTTATTGTGGTTCCTTCTTTATATTTTGTTGATTTCTTCTGCTGGTCTTCAGGTTATTCTCATCAGTAGTTATGCTATAAATAGTTACAATTTTGATGTGCCTTGGGAGGAGGTGAACTCAGATTCTTCCTACTCTGCCATTTTGTCCACTTATGAATTCTGACTGGCTTAGTCATAGGACAAATACTCAAGTGGACCCCAGGAAAGATTCTTGAGCTCCTTTCTGCTCAAGAATTCCAGCTCAGTGGATTCTGGAATCCATTGTCTCCAGTGCTTTCATCCCTTAAGTTCTAGTTGTATCAAGTTCTTTCAACTCAATCTCTATTTCCTCAAATGAATGAGACCATTTGTGTTTTCTCTGTATGAATCTTAGTTAATAAAATTGTCTCAAGGCAGAAAGTTGGGGTCATTTCTGCGGTCTTGTTTCCTTTCTCTAATTTATTATACATATGTACTACCTATTGTATTGTTGTTGTTATTCAGTTGCTCAGTCATGTCTGACTCTTTGCAACTTAATGGACTACAGCTTGCCAGGCTTCCGTGTCCTTCACCATCTCCCAGAGCTTGCTCAAACTTATGTCCATTGAGTCAGTGATGCCATCCAACCATCTCATCCTCTGTGAGCCCCTTCTCCTTCTGCCTTCCAACATACACAGCATCAGGGTCTTTTCCAAGAGTCGGCTCTTTGCATCAGGTAGCCAAAGGATTGGAGTTTCAGTTTCAGCATCAGTCTTTCCAATTAATATTCAAGGTCGATTTCCTTCAGGATTGACTGGTTTGATCTCCTTGCAGTCCAAGTGACTCTCGAGTCTTCTCAAACACCACAGTTCAAAAGCATGAGTTCTTCAGTGCTCAGCCTTCTTTATAGTCCAACTCTCACATTCATACATGACTACTGAAAAAAACATAGCTTTGACTGTAGTGGGAATTTCTAATAATGTACTTTCATTGCCTTGAGAAATTTCATAGAAATAACACCTGGGAAAACTGCATATATCAAGAAACTGTTGATGATTATTTTTCATGTTTTTCTTAGAATAATAGCCTTGTTACAGACCCCAAGGCCAGACCCAGAAGGGAGTATGACTGGGATCATGAAAGCATGGACGTTGGAACACTGGGTTGGCATTAGGTATGAACACTGCCTAAGCACTTGCAGAGTGTTCCCGAGACTGTCACAGCAGGGAATGGCCTGGTGCAAAATCAAGGAGATTTGGACTTCATCAGTGTGGTGTCTTGGGAAAGATAGATCATAGAAAGTTTTGTAGTCTGCAATTAGGAATAAAAGCTGAGCTCAGAGTGGACTCTGTACCTCAGTCCAATAGAGGCTGCAGGTCCCCTAACCCATTGCACCAGATTTCATGTTCTGTTTTCATTCTTGTCACTCGCTCCTGGACCTTTAAGGCAACGTTTGACTATACAGGACTTTGTCAGCAAAGTAATGTTTCTGCTTTCTAATATGTTGGCCAGGTTTGTCATAGGTTTCTTCCAAGGAGCAAGTGTCTTTTAATTTCATGGCTGCAGTCACCATTCACCATTCACAGTGATTTTGGAGCCCAAGAAAATAAAGTTTGTCACCATTTCCATTGTTTTACCATCTATTTGTCATTAAGTGAAGGCACCGGATGCCATGATCTTAGTTTTTGATTGAGTTGAGTTTTAAGCCAGCTTTTTCACTCACCTCTTTCACTTTCATCAAGAGGCTCTCTAACTCCTCTTGGCTTTCTGCTATAAGGGTGGTGTCATCTGCTTATCTGATATTATTGATAGTTCTACTGGCAATCTTGATTCCAGCCTTGCTTCATCCAGCTTGCATTTCATGTGACATACTCTGCATATAATTTAAATAAGCAGGGTGACAATATACAGCCTTGACATACTCCTTTTCCTATTTGGAACCAGTCTGTTATTCCATGTCCAGTTCTATCTGTTGCTTCCTGACCTGCATACAGATTTCTCAAGAGGCAGGTCAGGTGGTCTGGTATTCCCACGTCTTGAAGAATTACCCTTCCCCAAATTTTAACCCATCAATTGTTCCATGTCTGGTTCTAACTGTTATTTCTTGACCTGCATACAGGTTTCACAGGAAGCAGGAAAAGTGGTCTTGTAGAATTCTCTTGAAGAATTTTCCAGTTTGTTGTGATCCACATAGTCAAAGGCCTTAGTGTAGTTAATGAAGCAGAAGTTTTTCTGGATTTTTCTTGCTTTTTCTATGGTCCAAGAGATGTTGGCAATTTAATCTCTGGTTCCTCTGCCTTTTCTGAATCCAGCTTGAACATCTGGAAGTTCTTGGTTCATGCACTTTTACAGCTTAGCTTGAAGAATGTTGAGCATTAGCTTGAAGAATGTTAGCATGTGAAATGAGTATTATACTACTGTATTATAAAATGCCTAAAAATCCTTGTCATATAGACTTACCATAGTGTTGGTCATTTTTTAAGTTTATTACAGTAAAAAAATTGTGTAAGTAGATTCTAGCTATAAACAGAAGCTTAGATTTCAAATTAAATAATTTTTTTCATACATGACTAATAAGTCATTTTTCAATGTGTCCTATTTATAAGGTCCCAGCAAAATAGAAACAAACAAATATAGCAATTACTTTATCATTTAATTACAAGAAAAAACAAACCTTTAACTATATATATATTTATTTTATATATATATATATATATATATATATATATATATATTCCAGAGAGAGAAAAATTATAGATGGAAAATGAGGAGTTTGATGACTCCAGGGAAAATTTGTTGAAAACAGAGTAGAAATAGTATTCATTAGTTTCCTTTCCAAAATCATTGTATAACCATAAAAGAAGGAAATGTGCATGTGTGGTCAGTCATATCTGACTCTGTAACCCCATGGACCTTAGCCCACCAGGCTCCTCTTTCCATGAAATTTTCCATGAAAGAATATTGGAATAGGTTGCCATTTCCTCCTTCAGAGGATCTTCCCAACTCAGTGATCCAATCTGCACCTCTTGCATCTCCTGACTTGGCAGGTAGATTCTTTACCACTGCACCAATTAGGAAGCCCATGAAAGAAGGTAGTACTAACATTAATAAACAAACATCTCAAAAGAAACTGAAGATATTCTATTTTTACTTACTGAGTGTGTGAAATGGTATTTTCACAGCTTTCTAATGTTGTCATGATACTATATTACAATTTTAAATAAATATACACACACATTTTTATTTAAAACTTTTACACTTATAGTGTGTATAACAATAAATTAGACATGTAATGTAAAGGCAAAGAAAGTTTTAAATAAAATAGGAATTTGCAACATGGTTATAATAGTTGATGTTGATTTATGGAAACTAAATCACAGATGCTGAATTTAAAGTAGAAATGTATGTATTTATTTATTATTATCAATTTAGGTTATTATTAGACACATAATATTATAGTTATCACTGACAAAATTGCTGTTAACAATTAAGCTATTTTTTTAGTTGTCAGTCCCTAAAGAGCATATATTAAATAAGTCATTTGTAGAAAAATTTTTATTGAGACTTTGTTACTGAACTAATGAGCTCTTACAAAATTACAAGGACTGTGTATCTATAACATATGTTTTATAAAATATTAATAAAATAAAATATGAATATCCAACAGAGTATGAAAGTGTTATGCTTTTGAAATGCCTACATTTTTTTCATCTTTTATTATGCCTATTGGGGCATAATCCTAGTAACATTTTTCCTTATTCATATGTAAGTCATATCAATTTTTATTCAGTCTAAATGTAATAACATATATGTGTGTGTATTTATATTTTTTATATATATATATATATGGCATTTTTGCATTTAAATTCATACACATTCACTTTTTAACATCTTTACCAGTTACAAAAATACTAGTTGGTACCAAAATGATTTAAAATATGAATTTGATTGTGAATTCAGTCATTTAAATCATACTTTAAAGTATGTCTGTGTGTGGAAGTATGCATAATATTTCTTCAAATGCAAAGACAAAATAGAAATAATTTTGATAATTCTTGCAACTCTGAGAATAGTTCCATGAATCAATGGATGTATTTGAACTCCACTTGAAAAATATATCCATGGATTATAAGGAGTCACTGAACTATTCAAGAAGGGAAAGGAACAAAACAGTCATGCACTAAATGAAGACTGAAAACTGCAGATGAAACATGATCAGCATCAGTATTTCTTGTTTTGCTGCACAACATTCCCAACTTGTAAATTTAAGTACTGATGAACCTGAAATCATTTATCACATTGACTTGGAAATGACCTCAGATCCTGTTGGGTTAATGTTTTAAGTCTGCATTTTTGCCACTTTAAAAAAAAATCAATTAATGTGACCATAAGCACTGTGGTTAGAATATTTGACTCATTTTGAATTATTAAATTGATTTTTGCTTACTCTATCTGGTGCATTTGTGGCATATTAGAAAGGTAGAAGGTCATAATAGTAAAGCTTTCAAAATCTATGCACTTTGAAGACTTCAGTAATCATTTTGCACTCAATAACTATTAATCTCACATTGCTGTTGATGTCTACTGTTACTTTAAACATATTTAAAATTGTAGGGGAAATCATTATTATATAGAGAAATAATAAAAGTTTCCAGTAAATGTTATATCACATGAGATATTTTGAATTGATTTGTCCACTCATCTTAATGTGAAAACACCCCTACAGAAAACAGAAGATATAACAGATTTTTGTTCTTTCTGAGATTTTTTCAATAGATATGTTTATTGCTTATACTAAACCAGTACTTTAATGTTTTCCAAAACAAAAATAATTTTCCAAACTATAGAGGTTAGTCAAACAAAACTATGTGCTTGAGGAACAATTTTTAATATTTAGTTTTCTAAAAACATAGGCTTTAGTTAGTTATCACATATGAATTAGTTGCATAATGAGGTTTGATCATATTTAATAACATATTTGTTATATGGTTCATGGTTGAAAATTATAAAAATTATGTTGAAATACTATAATTTAACTTGCCCAAATATTCTATTTTCTTTTTTCTTCTTTGTTGATTTAATATTTATAAGCTAACTCAATATTCCCCATAATGATTAATGTTTATTTATACTTTCAGATACTGCCAATTTCTTTCTCACTGAATATATTTTCCCTCAATTGAAAAACAGAAATACATTTACTTTATCTCATCTAGATTTAATTTTACAGTTCTTTCTTTATAATGATTTTAAAACTCTAGCTGTGTTTGATAAATACAATTAATTACATTTTGGTGCAATATAAGGACAATAATTCATGTTCATAGTCATTTAACTCTTCTTTTATTCACAGAGATTTTTAAAAATTTACTTTAGAATAGTTTTAGATTTGCAGAAAAGTTATGAAGATACTGTGTCTTTGGGTACACATAAGACACACTAATAGGGAGGGGAACATTCAGTTTTCCCTATTATTACCATTTACATTAGTATGATATGTTTGTCAGACCTAATAAACCATTGTTGTAAACCATAAATAAACCATAATAATAAACTTGTTACTATTAAGTAAAGTCATTAGCTTTTAAGTAATAGCCTTTTTCTGTCCCAGGACTCCATCTAGGATACTACATTACTTCTAGTTGTTACGTCTACTTAGGCTATGCTGCATCAGAGTCTCTCAGACTTTGCTTGTTTCGGAACACCCTGACAATTCTGAGGAGTAAAACCATCTATTTTGTAGAATATCTTTCAGTTTGTATAGTGTGATATTTTTCTCATGATTAGACTGAAGTTGTGGGCTTCCCAGATGGGACTAGTGGTAAACAACCCACCTGACAACACAGGAGACTTAAGAGATGCAGGTTCAATCCCTCGGTTGGGAAGATCCCCTTAGAGAATGAAGTGGCAATCCACTCTAGTATTCTTGCCTGGAGTATCCCATGGACAGAGGAGCCTGGAGGGCTACAGTCTATGGAGTCACACAGAGTTGGACATGACTGAAGTGATTTAGCACGTATGGGCTTTAGGATAAAGTGCCAGTCTCATCACATCATATTGAGAATACAGACTATCAACATGGCTTGTCACTGTTTGTATTATCTTGGATCATCTGGCTAAGGTTGTGTTTGCCAGGTAAAGTTATCCTTTTCTGTCTTTTGGCAGAAGGATTCTTGACAGAAAGCACCCAGAGAAATATATATATATATATATATATATATATATATATATATATATATATGCAGCCAATTCTGACCAACCTCCTTTAGATAGGAAAATTTGCATCAATTATTTGGAATTATTCTGCATGAAATAAAATATTTACCTATTCTATTTCCAACTCATTTAAATGTTCAATCACTTATTTATATAGGTATGGATCATATAAAATTTATTCTTTGGGATATGATTCTACTACATTATTATTATAATTTTAATTGCAGATTTATCATTGAAATTTATCGTTTTTATTTATTAGCCTATCAGAACACATATACAAAATAAAATTTAATTTGACTGAATTCATTTTAACTGGTAAAAAAAAAGAGACATCGTATATCACCATTTTAATTTTAAAATTATTCCCCCAGTGACCAAATGAAAACCAAAAAACAACAGAATAAACCAAAGCAAGACAAAATTCATGACCCCAGAATAGTTGGTTAATGTGTACCACTTGAAGCAATAGATACCTCAAAATTAATCAGTGTAAATCTCCCTCCTGACAATTCTAAGTAATTATTTTTGTAATTAGTGAAATGTATTTATTTCATAATGTTTTCAGACACTGGGAAGTATTTGCATTCATTATATTATTTAATTTTTAACCATTTTATAAGGTAGATGGGCTGATCTGGTGGCTTAGACGCTAAAGAATCTGCCTGCAACGCAGGAGACCAGGGTTCAGTTGCTGGGTCAGGAAGATACCCTGGAGAAGGGAATGGCTACCCACACCAGTATTCTTTCCTGGAAAATTCCATGGACAGAGGAGACTGGCAGGCTACAGTCCATAGGGTCATATAGAGTCAGAGACAACTGAGCAGCTAACACTTCTATCACTACTATAAGGCAAATATTACTCTCTTTAAGGAGAGGAAATTAAGGAGTGTAGATGCACTGCTTATTTTGTAGTTTGAAAGTGGTAGAGACAAATCTATTCATTTCCTAAGAAAACTGAATTCTCACCTCAATCTTCTAATTATGAGACTTATACTAAGTAAACTCCAGTACTTATACTAAGTATTTGTACTAAGTATGCATAATATTTTACATATTTATTTATAGATCATTATTAACTTAGGGAATAAAATACATCCATTTCTTTTTGGCTTTTGATTTTTTTGTGATTTTCTGTGATTTTTTCAATCAATTTTCTGGAATCATACTTATTTCTTTAGAAAAATATTGAAACAAGAAAAACAAAATTCTCTCCATTCCTTACTATTTCCTTCCCTCCCTTCCTTCTTTTCTCCTTTATCTTTCTTTCTTTTCTTACTTTCTTCCTTCTTTTCCTTTCTTTCCCTCTTTCCTTCCTTATTTTCCCCCTCCTATCATCTTTCCATTCATTAACATTCTCTTATTTTGTTAATTGCAAATATCTTAAAATAGTAATACAGTGTTTCCCTTGAGCTAATAACATAATTGGAGAGAAAAACTGTACAAATATTTTATAAATCAGAATCTACAAAAGTATAATAAAGTATAATTAGGATAGCCTACCCGACTCCAGCACTCTTGCCTGGAAAATACCATGGATGGAGGAGCCTGGTGTGCTGCAGTCCATGTGGTCACTAAGAGTCGGACATGACTGAGCGACTTACCTTTCACTTTTCACTTTCCTGCATTGGAGAAGGAAATGGCAACCCACTCCAGTGTTCTTGCCTGGAGAATCCCAGGGACGGTGGAGCCTGGTGGGCTGCTTGCTGTCTATGGGGTCGCACAGAGTCGGACACAACTGAAGTGATTTAGCAACAGCAGCAGCAGCAGCAGCAGTAGTATTTCATCAATAGGTTAGGATATATGGAACAGAACTGAGACATTATACATGTTCATATATTTAAAAAATGATTTGGATAAAATAAATTTGGGGGAAGTAAGGTAGTTTGAGCTTCCCTGGTGGCTCAGTTGGTAAAAGAATTTGTCTGCAATGCAGGAGACCCAGGTTCAGTCCCTGCCTGGTTCAAGAAGGTCCCCTAGAGAAGGAAATGCAACCCACTCCAGTATTCTTGCCTGGGAAATCCCATGGACAGAGAAGCTTGGTGGGCTACAGTACATGGGGTCACAAGAGTAGGACATGACATAGCAACTAAACCACCAGCAAAGATAGATTATTTAATTAATCTAGCTAGAAATTTTTCCCCTCTAAAAAAAATTAAAACTCTTTATTTCTATTCAAACTAGATTACAAAATAAAACTTTTTAACTATAATATATATGCAAATGAGAATTCTTTAAAATTTTCAGAAGAAAATATGAGGGCTATATTTGTGCCTTCACAGTATGAAAGGAATTTAAAACAAAAGAATAAAGGTGAAATCATTAAGAACATTGTCAAAAAATGTAATTATGATGAAATTAAAGATATCTGTAGAGTGCATTAAGTCAAAACACCAGTAACACAAATTTTGAGAAAAGAGTTATAGCACTAAACTATAGGTAAAATTTATATCAATAATAAAATAAACCTCTGAAATAACTAAGAAATAAAAAAGAACATTTAGTAGAATATGGGTAAAATCTATGAACAAGCACATCATAGAAAATAAACTACTTGAATAACCAACAAATGTATTTAAATACTCTCAGTATTATTAGCAATCAGAGTATAAAAACTAGAAAAAAACAGCCATGAGATATCTTAGTGAACCCATAAACTAGAGAAACATGTTTTAACAATTATATAAGGACCGGCAAATATGTAGAGACAAATGACCAATTATATCCTGCTAATACAGTCCGTAACATTGGAAAGAGTCAGACATGACTGAAGCGACTTAACACATACACACACACACACACACACACACACACACACTGATAAATAAACTGAGTAAACTAATTTGGAAAATAATATAAAATTTTCCAGTAAAACTGAAGATGCACATCCTCAATTTTCTGTAATTCCGCTTCCATATATATGATGTAGAAAAAAGTATTGCATATGTTCATAAGAAGATGCTCCTGGAAGATAAGATAGAAGGTCATATCAAGAGTTTGGATAGTTTAAAAAGACACAGATCTTTTTGTCTAGACACACTTAGCTTCGCTGTAAGTGATAGCTGTCTGGGGCTCCCTGGGAGCCATTTCTTAAGCCTCTTCATACTAGTTCTCTTATTTTTTTATGTTGCTTAGTAATATCTACAACTATCAGTGGAATAGCATAGTGATTTTTATTTGTCAAAGATACTGTTTTTTAGTTCTCTATTGCCATTGCAAGTAATGGTCTGCTTATGCTAATCAGAGGGCTTCCCTCCTAGTTCAGTTGGTAAAGAATTTGCCTGCAATGTAGCAGACCAGAGTTCGATCCCTGGGTTGGGAAGATCCCCTGGAGAAGGAAATGGCAACCCATTACAGTATTCTTGCCTGGAGAATCCCATGGACAGAGGAGCCTGGCAGGCTACAGTTCATGGGGTTGCAAGAGTTGGACATAATTTAGCAACTAAATCACCATCACCATGCTAATCAGAAGCCAGAGAATTGAAATCTGTCTGCTTCAGTGTGAAAGTGAAAGCCTTAGTCTCTCAGTTATGCCTGACTCTTTGCGACCCCATGGGCTGCAGACCACCAAGCTTATCTGTCCATGGGATTTTCCAGGCAAGTCTTGATGAAAGTGAAAGTGGAGAGTGAAAAAGTTGGCTTAAAGCTCAACATTCAGAAAACAAAGATCATGGCATCCAGTCCCATCACTTCATGGGAAATAGATGGGGAAACAGTGGAAACAGTGTCAGACTTTATTTTTCTGGGCTCCAAAATCACTGCAGATGGTGACTGCAGCCATGAAATTAAAAGACGCTTACTCCTTGGAAGGAAAGTTATGACCAACCTAGATAGCATATTCAAAGGCAGAGATTACTTTGCCAAAAAAGGTTCGTCTAGTCAAGGCTGTGGTTTTTCCTATGGTCATGTCTGGATGTGAGAGTTGGACTATGAAGAAGGCTGAGCGCTGAAGAATTGATGCTTTTGAACTGTGGTGTTGGAGAAGACTCTTGAGAGTCCCCTGGACTGCAAGAAGATCCAACCAGTCCATTCTGAAGATCAGCCCTGGGATTTCTTTGGAAGGAATGATGCTAAAGCTGAAACTCCAGTACTTTGGCCACCTCATGCAAAGAGTTGACTCATTGGAAAAGACTCTGATGCTGGGAGGGATTCGGGGCAAGAGGAGAAGGGGATGGCTGGATGGCATCACTGACTCGATGGACGTGAGTCTGAGTGAACTCCGGGAGTTGGTGCTGGACAGGGAGGCCTGGCGTGCTGCGATTCATGGGGTAGCAAAGAGATGGACACGACTGAGCGACTGATCTGATCTGATACTGGAGTGGTTTGCCATTTCCTTCTCTAGGGGATCTTTTTGAATTCGGGATAGAACTATTGTCTTCTGCACTGCAGGCAGATTCTTTACTGAGAAGTCTGCTTCAGAATGACAGATAACTGTTAAAGGAAGCTAATCATTAAAAACATAATACTGGACCTTCAAAATAACTGTGATTATCTAATCATAATAATTTTCAAACTATGATTAATAGATACTTAAGATTCTTGTGGGATATGTTAGGAAATGACTGCTAGGTTTGTGTGGCATTCAAAATATCACTACTTTCAAATGTCTGATATATTTGAATTTCATATTTTGAAAAAGGTTGTTGAACAAAGTTTTAAAACCACTAATCCACCTAACTCGCTCTTTATGTTTGTGAAGAAACTAATAGAATCGAAGAGACATGAATAGATAAAAATTAAGTTTATTGAGATTTCCAAATGGAGTAAGGAGAACAACAATCATATAACACATACTTAACAGAAATGAGTTTCTTTAATCCATAGAAACAAAAAAGGGGATGTTTCCTTATTTACTTAATTGTCATAGACAAGAGGATTTAGATTTATTTTTAATCCCCAAGGGAAAGTAAGCTACACATGGATAGAAATTTTCCTAATCATCAAGAGCAGATGTACAGTATTTGACAGTGACCATTGCCCTATCATTGGGTTTTAAGCATCGACTATACAAACACTTGGTACATATATGATGTTGTAGAAATTCTATTGTAGTGTAACTATGTTAAAATTTGTATCTACATTTTCCCCAGGTAAAATGCATTTTTATAATAGCAGAAATACACTTTAATATTCTGTCATATCCAAGGAAAATATTCTTGTGTTCTTCCAAGGTTGAAGGAAAATATCATATTAAGTGAATTTTGTGTGCAATGATTGAAATTATTTGAATATCTTTCTGAATTATCTGACCTTAATTAATACATGTACATATTTTTAAAGGTCTAATCCCCCAAATCATTCTACTGAATTTCTTTTTTCTTAAGCCAACATTCTCAGCATACAATTTTTCTACTCAGAAACATTAACTGATTCAATTGTGCAGACAAAAAGCTCAAATTACGTCCTGTTGCATTCAAGGTCTGCCACTGGAAAATTACATTTCTAAAAATATTTACCACTAATTATCAGCATGAATACTTTACTCCCATACAATGACCTGCCCATAATCTCTGAGATAAATGTTGCTCTTGTTAGTTTCTCTATTTTTTATCTTTATCACTTACTATTTTCAGTCTCTACCTCCATCTCTAACTCTACCTCAGTCTCTATATCTAACTCTCTTACTCTGTATTTCTACTCCTGAGAAATAAAAAGAATCTGCTTTTCTCAGACTCTTTTGTCATTTCTTATTTCCCTACCTGAAATTTCTTCTTGTTCTTTTCTAGATTTACATTTCGTCCATTATTTTGGTTAAGTGGTGTTTTCTTGCCATGCTTTGAACGGCACCTAAATGCTGATGTATAACAAATATATTTCAAGCTATGACATCACTATAAACTCAAGCTTTTAATTGTCTTCTCTTGGATGACTCATAATTATCTCATTAAAGTTAGAATTTATACTGCTACATTCTTGGTTTTCTTTCCCCAGAAATGGTTCTTCATATTTATTTCCTTTATCTGAAAAAGAATCATCACACAGTCATTTTCTAAAGTCAGATACCTATATGTCACAGTTTCATCACAATCCAATCTCTAGCTTTATGTAAACTACATTCATTTTATCTCCAAAATGTATTTAAATCTATCCACTTCTGTATATTACAGTCCCTTTGATATCCTTGTGCAAGTAACTTTTGTTGTTATTAAATAGATTTATTTCTAGAAGTTTTATGAAGCTATAATATAAATAGCAGAAGATTCACTAAATTTAAGTGTACAGATTTTAGTAAACTTACAGAGTTCTAAAATCACACCAATTCAGTTTTAAACATTTCCATCAGTTCTTAACTTTCCCTGTATCTATTAGAAATTAATTTCCAATAGATACAGGGTAGCTTCTACCCAGCTCCAGCTAACTACTGATCTACTTTCTGTTTCTATAGAATTATCTTTCTTTGACATTCAACATGAACAAGATTATATGCTTTGCGTCTGACACTTCATGTATTATATTTTGTTCAAGTTCCTCCACGTTGTTTTGTGTTCATTTTTATTGCAAATAGTGTTCTCCTGTATGGCTATATCAAATTTTGGTTGAATATTTGAATAATATCCAGTATCCAGTTTTGGCTGCAATGAAAATCTATACATAATTTGAACAATACTACTATAAATATTCATCTGTAATTTCTTTGTGTGTTTACTCAGATTCCTAGGAATTAAATTGCTGGATAGTAAGGGAAGATTAAATTTATTTTTAAATTTATTGGCAAAATAGTTTCCCAAGTGGCTATACTATACCATTTACATTCTGACCAAAATTGCATGAGTGATCCAAGGTGTTCACCTTCTCACTGATATTTGATATTAATGTTGCCATGGACTGAAGTGTGCCCTCTCAAAAAAGATAGTTGGAGTTCTCTAATCCCCAGCACCTCAAAATGTGAGAATATTTTGAGTTAAAGTATTTATTGGGATAATCAAGTTAAAATGAGGTTATAGAGTGAGTTGTAACCCAATATTAATGATATCTTTATAAAAAGGGAAATTTTGACACAAAAAGACATATACGAGGAGAATACATGTGAAAATGAAGGCAGAGATCTGAAACGAAGGAGAGATACTGACAATAGAAAATTTCCTCACAAACATCAAAAGAAACCAACACTGTTGAAACAGTGATCTCATATTTGTAGCCTCCAAAACTGTTAGACAATAAATTGCTTTTGCTTAACCACCTAGAGTGTTATGCTTTGGTATGGCAGTCCTAATGAACTAATACAAGGAATCATTTTTATTACAGACAGTACAGTGGGTTTTTTATGATAGCTTATTGTGGCTTCACTTTCAACTGTATTTTTACCTTCACTTTTCATGTATTTATTACCTACTTATATAATTCTTTAGTGAAATATGTATACAATATTTGACTGCTTGAAAGATGACTTTGTCCTATTATTGAATTGGTTTATTCCTTTTAAATTGGGATACAAGTCTTTTCTTAGATATATATTTGCAATTATTTTCTTTCAGTCTGTAGCTTGAATTTTAATTTTCTTAATGATGCCATTTTTGTTAATTGTTTACTTTTCAATTATTTTCTGTCTTTAATAACTTCATTGAATTTTAATCACTGTATGATAAAGTGGTCTTATATATAATGTATCATTTGATAAATCTGAGTATGTTAGCAACCAAGAAACAATCAAGATGTTTAACTTATGCATCATTCCCCAAGAGATTCATTGTAATTCTTTCACTTCTTGGTCCTGCAACAACCCAGGACAAGTACTGAATTGCATTCTATTACCATACCTAATTTTTATTTTTTCTAGAATATAATAGGAAACAGTGACAGACTTTATTTTCAGTTCAGTTCAGTTCAGTCACTCAGTCGTTTCAGAGACGTTACTTTGTCAACAAAGGTCCGTCCAGTCAAAGCTGTGGTTTTTCCAGTAGTCATGTATGGATGTGAGAGTTGGACTATAAAGAAAGCTGAGCACCAAAGAATTGATGCTTTTGAACTGTGGTGTTGGAGAAAACTCTTGAGAGTCCCTTGGACTGCAAGGAGATCCAACCAGTCCATCCTAAAGGAAATCAGTGAAGACAGGAGGAGAAGGGGATGACAGAGAATGAGATGGTTGGATGGCATCACCAACTCAGTGGACATGAGTTTGAGTAAACTCCAGGAATTGGTGATGAACAGAGAGGCCTGGTGTGCTTCATTCCATGGGGTTGCAAAGAGTTGGACACAACTGAGTGACTGAACTGAGAATATAATATAAATTGAATGATAAAGTGTTTTGCAGGGAAAGATTGAGATTTCTATCATTTATTATATTTATTTTGAGATTGTCAATATTGCTGAATTTATTGGTAGCTTTTATTATGAAATTGTATTCCAGTGAACAAGTATACCATAACATGTTTATAATTTATATGGTCATATGAGATCAGATCAGATCAGTCGCTCAGTCGTGTCCGACACTTTGCGACCCCATGAATCGCAGCATGCCAGGCCTCCCTGTCCGTGACCAACTCCCGGAGTTTACTGAGACTCACGTCCATCGAGTCAGTGATGCCATCCAAGCCATCGTAGTGGTACCCAATTAGCAATATGTTGGTTAAGTGGGTCTCCTGGAATTAAAAAAGAAAAAAAAATTAAAAGGGCTTTGATTTATAGTGTTTGCTGGTTTTCCTATTGTAAATGCTCTCAGTGTGGTTGATTTCAACTACCTGGTAAAATTTCCGAATACTTAGCTTTCTCAAGCTAGTAGTTGCCTATACCATACCAATGTACACTTCCAACTCAGCCCATTTGTGCAAGATATACATGGTCCCCAATTCCAGCTGTAGTATAGCCCCAGTGTGATTCAAGCTAAGCAACAGATCATACACCCTTACTGATCATATTCATTCAGCCTATATACTCCTGATTCTACTTGAGGGGAGTTTGGTTATTGGCTTCTAGGAATGAAGTTTCTCCCTTTTTGGAGAAGTTATTAAAAAGTTGAATCAGTTCTAATGAGGTGGATGAAACTGGAGCCTATTATACAGAGTGAAGTAAGCCAGAAAGAAAAACACCAATACAGTATACTAACGCATATATATGGAATTTAGAAAGATGGTAACAATAACCCTGTATATGAGACAGCAAAAGAGACACTGATGTATAAAACAGTCTTGTGGACTCTGTGGGAGAGGGAGAGGGTGGGATGACTTGGGAGAATGGCATTGAAACATTAATAATATCATATATGAAACGAATCACCATTCCACGTTTGATGCATAATACTGGATGCTTGGAGCTGGTGCACTGGGACGACTCAGAGGGATGGTACGGGGAGGGAGGAGGGTTCAGGATGGGGAACACGTGTGTACCTGTGGTGGATTCATGTTGACATATGGCAAAACCAATACAATATTGGAAAGTTAAAAAATAAAATAAAAAGAAAAAAAAAGTTACACTTTACACATGGCTAAATTAAAAAAAAAGCACAAAAACTCTTGAAAATTGCAGATAACCAACCTTGAACAAGAAAGAGAGTATGAAAAGATAAAATAACTAAATGTGTCCTTGAAGAAAACACACATTTTACTTTTCCATAATGTTCAAATATGTGCACCAATAACTTGCTGCTATTTTTTATGGTTGCTTGGGGTGAGATCTGTGACACTTTCAAGTGAAAATTTTCTAAATGGTATAGTGACAAATTCTAATATAGTTTTGAAGAATAATGCTGATACTATTGATTATCCTTAGCTACTGCTGAGAAGTCGCTTCAGTCGTGTCCGACTCTGTGCGAACCCAGAGACAGCAGCCCACCAGGCTCCCCCGTCCCGGGGATTCTTCAGGCAAGAACACTGGAGTGGGTTGCCATTTCCTTCTCCAATGCATGAAAGTGAAAAGTCAAAGTGAAGTCGCTCAGTTGTGTCCAACTCTTCGAGACCCCATGGTCTGTAGCCTACCAGGCTCCTCCGTCCATGGGATTTCCTAGGCAAGAGTACTGGAGTGGGGTGCCATTGAGGCTCAGTAAAAGCTGGATATTATATCATTATGGAGGTTTTTTTTTAATGGTATAACATTTTTTGATGGAAGATTTTAAGACACAAAATTTGGAATTGAAAAACTCATTTCTCTCATAAAATCTGGCTCTTGCATTTGAAGGCTTGGTTTTCTAGATCAGTGTTTTTAAAGTGAGTTTCAATTATTTGGAAATTATAAACCTAAGAATTTAACTTTTTCTATACTAAGTCTCAAGTTCACAGACTATATTTAATTGAGTGAGGTTTTCTTAAGAAGGAAGAACTGTGAACTGTGGTGTTGGAGAAGACTCTTGGAAGTCCCTTGGACTACAAGGAGATCCAACCAGTCCATCCTAAAGGAAATTAGTCCTGAATATTCATTGGAAGGATTGATGTTGAAGCTGAAACTCCAATACTTTGGCCACCTGATGTGAAGAACTGACTCATTTGAAAACACTCTGATGCTGGGAAAGATTGAAGGAGGGAGGAGAAGGGGACGATGGAGAATAAAATGGTTGGATGGCATCAACTCCAGGAGTTGGAGATGGACAGAGAGGCCTGGCATGCTTCAGTCCATGGGGTCACAAAGTGTCAGACACGACTGAGTGACTGAACTGAATTGAATTGAATTCTAAGTTATATTGCCAATGGAATAAAATATAAAACCTATATTAATAGTATTTCTACATACAAAAATTTATAGAATCATTAGTATAATGAAGAAATACATAAATATAATTAAAAAGTGCAAACGTGTGTGTATAGAGAAGAGAGATGTCAAAGAGTAAACAGTGGCCACAGTTTACAACATGGGAAATACTTACAGACCACTACATTTTAATTAATTATTTATAATTAATTGTGACTTAGTTAACTAATTTAATGTGGCTCTTCTTCATTGTTTTCTTCACTGTGGCTCTTCTTTCCATCAGCACTAGCTGCTTTGCATTATTCTGCCTTTTTTTTTTTTTTTTTTTTCCCTCAAAGCGCTTACTTCACATTCATGGCAAAATACCTAGGAGTCAGGGCTCAGTGATGGTGAATGATCTTATATGAGTTTCCTACTACTGTAACAAGTTACCACAGAACTGGTGGCTTAAAATATTATTATCTTACAGTTTTAGAGGCCAGAAGTCCGAAATCTATCTTAATTGACTTGACGGCAAAGGGTAACCAAGGGCTATTTTATCCTGAAGACTCTGAAAGAAGAATCCATTTTCCAGTTTCTAGAGGCCAACTGCATTCCTTGGTTCATGACCTCCATCTTCAGGGCCATCAGTGAGCATAATCACATCTCTTTCCTTGATTCTGCTGCCTGTCCTCATGTTGCCTTTTTCGACTCAGATCCTCCTGCCTTCCTTCTAGTAGTACCCTGTGATTACAGTAGGCTCTTTAAGATAATCATCTCATCTAAATGTTCACAATCATGCCTGCAATACCTAAGGTGGTATATCTGCAGTTTTCAAAGATTAGGGTAGAGACGTCTTTGGGTATCATCTATTCAGTCTACCATAGATACCAAGTTATTACACCTTCTTTATTTCATCTGAACTCTTAAGAAAAATTTATCCTATCAAACTATATAAATCTTCACTAAACTCAAGTAATTTTTAGTTTTCTTACTTACCTTTTACTCAAATGCTCTCTAGTCTTCAAGACTGTTTTTATCATCTTTTCAAATAAGGCTTTTCTCAATGGATTTTTCTCTCTTTTAAAGACATATAGTGCTTACTATATTCACATAATCTTAATCATCCATTATCTTGAATTTCTATTTTTATTTTTAACTTTCATTTTCAAACCCATTCTGCATTGCTTAGAAAAATTTTAAGATTTTTTTTTTTTACATTGCTTTTAGCTTTATATCATATCAGATCAGATCAAATCAGTCACTCAGTCGTGTCTGACTCTTTGCGACCCCATGAATCACAGCACGCCAGGCCTCCCTGTCCATCACCAACTCCCGGAAGTCACTTAGACTCATGTCCATTGAGTCAATGATGCCATCCAGCCATCTCATCTTCTGTCGTCCCCTTCTCCTCCTGCCCCCAATCCCTCCCAGCATTCGAGTCTTTTCCAATGAGTCAACTCTTCGCATGAGGTGGCCAAAGTACTGGAGTTTCAGCTTTAGCATCATTCTTTCCAAAGAAATCCCAGGGCTGATCTCCTTCATAATGGACTGGTTGGATCTCCTTGTATCCAAGGGACTCTCAAGAGTCTTCTCCAACACCACAGTTCAAAGCATCAATATTTCGGTGCTCAGCCTTCTTCACAGTCCAATTCTCACATCCATACATGACCACAGGAAAAACCACAGCCTTGACTAGACGAACCTTTGTTGGCAAAGTAATGTCTCTGCTTTTGAATATGCTATCTAGGTTCGTCATAACTTTCCTTCCAAAGAGTAAGCGTCTTTTAATTTCATGGCTGCAGTCACCATCTGCAGTGATTTTGGAGCCCCAAAAAATAAAGTCTGACACTGTTTCCACTGTTTCCCCATCTATTTGCCATGAAGTGATGGGACCAGATGCCATGATCTTCATTTTCTGAATGTTGAGCTTTAAGCCAACTTTTTCACTCTCCTCTTTCACTTTCATCAAGAGGCTTTTTAGTTCCTCCTCACTTTCTGCCATAAGGGTGGTGTCATCTGCATATCTGAGGTTATTGATATTTCTCCCGGCAATCTTGATTCCAGCTTGTGATTCTTCCAGTCCAGCGTTTCTCATGATGTACTCTGCATATAAGTTAAATAATCAGGGTGACAATATACAGCCTTGACGTACTCCTTTTCTATTTGGAACCAGTCTGTTGTTTCATGTCCAGTTCTAACTGTTGTTTCCTGACCTGCATACACATTTCTCAAGAGGCAGATCAGGTGGTCTGGTATTCCCATCTCTTGAAGAATTTCCCACAGTTTATTGTGATCCACACAGTCAAAGGCCTTGGCATAGTCAATAAAGAAGAAATAGATATTTTTCTGGAACTCTCTTGCTTTTTCCATGATCCAGCACATGTTGGCAATTTGATCTCTGGTTCCTCTGCCTTTTCTAATACCAGCTTGAACATCAGAAAGTTCATGGTTCACATATTACTGAAGCCTGGCTTGGAGAATTTTGAGCATTACTTTACTAGCGTGTGAGATGAGTGCAATTGTGCGGTAGTTTGAGCATTCTTTGGCATTGCCTTTCTTTGGGATTGGAATGAAAACTGACCTTTTCCAGTCCTGTGGCCACTGCTGAGTGTTCCAAATTTGCTGGCATATTGAGTGCAGCACTTTCACAGCATCATGTTTCAGGATTTGGAATAGCCCAACTGGAATTCCATCACCTCCACTAGCTTTGCTCATAGTGATGCTTTCTAAGGCCCACTTGACTTCACATTCCAGGATGTCTGGCTCTAGGTCAGTGATCACACCATCGTGATTTTCTGGGTCGTGAAGATCTTTTTTGTACAGTTCTTCTGCATATTCTTGCCATCTCTTCTTAATATCTTCTGCTTCTGTTTGATCCATACCATTTCTGTCCTTTATCAGGCCCATCTTTGCATGAAATGTTCCTTTGGTATCTCTGATTTTCTTGAAGAGATCTCTAGTCTTTCCCATTCTGTTGTTTTCCTCTATTTCTTTGCATTGATCACTGAAGAAGGCTTTCTTATCTCTTCTTGCTATTCTTTGGAACTCTGCATTCACATGTTTATATCTTTCCTTTTCTCCTTTGCTTTTCACTTCTCTTCTTTTCACAGCTATTTGTAAGGCCTCCCCAGACAGCCATTTTGCTTTTTTGCATTTCTTTTCCATGGGGATGGTCTTGATCCCTGTCTCCTATACAATTTCACGAACCTCATTACATAGTTCATCAGGCACTCTATCTATCACATCTAGGCCCTTAAATCTATTTCTCACTTCCACTGTATAATCATAAGGGATTTGATTTAGGTTATACCTGAATGGTCTAGTGGTTTTCCCTACTTTGTTTAATTTAAGTCTGCATTTGGCAATAAGGAGTTCATGGTCTGAGCCACAGTCAGCACCTGGTCTTGTTTTTCTTGACTGTATGTAACTTCTCCATCTTTGGCTGCAAAGAATATAATCAATCGGATTTCGGTGTTGACCATCTGGTGATGTCCATGTATAGAGTCTTCTCTTATATTGTTGGAAGAGGGTGTTTGTTACGACCAGTGCATTTTCTTGACAAAACTCTATTAGTCTTTGCCCTGCTTCATTCCATATTCCAAGGCCAAAGTTGCCTGTTACTCCAGGTGTTTCTTAACTTCCTACTTTGGCATTCCAGTCCCCTATAATGAAAAGGACATCTTTATTGGGTGTTTGTTCTAAAAGGTCTTGTAGGTCTTCATAGAACCGTTCAATTTCAGCTTCTTCAGTGTTACTGGTTGGGGCATAGACTTGGATTACCGTGATGCTGAATGGTTTGCCTTGGTAACGAACAGAGATCATTCTGTCTTTTTTGAGATTGTATCCAAGTACTGCATTTCAGAATCTTTTGTTGACCATGATGGCTACTCCATTTCTTCTGAGGGATTCCTGCCCACAGTAGTAGATATAATGGTCATCTGAGTTAAATTTACCCATTCCAGTCCATTTCAGTTCGCTGATTTCTAGAATGTCAACATTTACTCTTGCCATCTCTTGTTTGAGCACTTCCAATTTACCTTGATTCATGGACCTGACATTCCAGGTTACCATGCAATATTGCTCTTTATACCATTTTACCTTGCTTCTATCACCAGTCACATCCACAGCTGGGTATTCTTTTTGCTTTGGCTCCATCCCTTCATTCTTTCTGGAGTTATTTCTCCACTGATCTTCAGTAGCATATTTGGCACCTACTGACCTGGGGAGTTTCTCTTTCAGTATCCTATCATTTTGCCTTTTCATACTGTTCATGGGGTTCTCAAGGCAAGAATACTGAAGTGGTTTGCCATTCCCTTCTCCAGTGAACCACATTCTGTCAAATCTCTCCACCATGACCCGCACATCTTGGGTTGCCCCACAGGCATGGCTTAGTTTCATTGAATTAGACAAGGCTGTGGTCCTAGTGTGATTAGATTGACTAGTTTTCTGTGAGTATGGTTTCAGTGTGTCTGCCCTCTGATGCCCTCTTGCAACATCCACCGTCTTATTTGGGTTTCTCTTACCTTGGGCGTAGGGTATCTCTTCACGGCTGCTCCAGCAAAGCGCAGCCATTGCTCCTTACCTTGGACGAGGGGTATCTCCTCACCGCCACCCTTCCTGACCTTCAACGTGGGATAGCTCCTCTAAAAATTGGGTATTAGTTTTTTTTGGCTTCCCAGGTGACTCAGTCATAAAGAATCTGCCTGCCAAGCAAGAGTAGCAGTTTTGATCCTTGGGTCAGGAAGATTCCCTGGAGGAGGAAATGGCAACCTACCCCAGTATTCTTGCCTGAAAAATCCCATGAACAGAGGACTGGTGGCTACAGTACATGGGGATACAAGAGCCAGACGTGACTAAGCAATCAAGCACTGACACTGAGGTGTTACTTTTTACTTGTTATATTTTGACTCTGTGTGTGTGTGTGTGTGTGATATAAATAAAGAAAAATTCGCTGCATATGTATGCCAGAGTCCAGCTCCAGCAGCCAGGGAATCAGCCTGAAGAGATGAGCAGTGTCGGCAGAGAATGATGCAGCCGCTGACTCAAGGTGAGGGACTGCATGTTTATTTCAAGCTTCAGGTTCTCTTTTATACTTTGACAAAAGCATTAGGTCAGAGGTTTGACATTTTCAGTTCCCTGTCACCCAGATTTATCGTCTCATTGTTGCCCTTGAAACAGAGTTCCTGCTTCAGCAATTCTCTCAGAATCATGTTTACTTATGCTTATGTCTGGGCTGCATACCACATCCCTCAGTTTATTTCTTATGTTTCTAAATCCTGTTTGCCTCTAGTATCCTAAGCTCACTATTTCCTAAAAAAGGCTTCTAGCTATTAATGTCTCTAAAATTCCTAATCTCTATAAGCTATAGTAAAATATGCTAACACTACAACATTCCTTAAATTTTTAGCTTCTAACTATTCTTAATTATTACTAAACCCTAAATTCAGCTAACTTCCTTTGCCATAAACATTTCCCTCACAAACAGGTCTCAGATAACAATCTTCCTATGGCCTCAAGCTGCAGCCTATGTGCTCATCCTGGAATATTCTTAGTAAAGATTCTTGAACAAATGTCAATGGTTAACTTTATGGATTATTCTCTGGGCACAACTGCAGAAGGCTTTGTGCCTTCTCATGCTCCTCTCAAGAACAATAAGCACCTTAGCATTCTTTCCAGCCAAAGAAAGGAAAAACAAGTCAGAATCACAAGACCTAACTTCTTCTTCCTGGCCGTGCCTGTGGGACAAGGAGAGGGGGTTGGTGCCGTGCCTCCATTTTGTCAGTAATGCCTAATGCGGCTCCCAACATATGTATATACAGTTAAATTAAGTATATATATTTAACTGTATATACATATGTTGGGATACATATGTATATACATATGTAACTGTATATACATATATATAATTATATATATATATATAAAATTAACTCTAATCCATTTCATTAAAGTGAAAACTTTATTTTTAATTATATCTCTTATAGTGAATTTTCATATACTAATAAACTAGCATACATACATTTGTAGTTGCCAAAATGCAGGAAGCAGATTTTATAGTACACAGAATCTAGTGAATTAACTTTCATAGAGTTCTAGGGTTTATAAAATAGCCTTTGAATAGTATTAAAGTCCTTTAATCAATGTATCTAACTATAACAGCATGATTATTATTTTTAAGAAAATCATCTACATGTACTTTTTGTCTTCATTTTACCCACATTGTGTATGTGTTCTTTTTATATTAAAATATGACTTTATTTTGTTAAGTATGCTAATAATATCAAACTGAAATAACATTTTTGTTAGTTTCAAGAAGATTTATACAAATAAAATTGTATCTCAGTGAAATAAATATTTTATGATCAGCAAAAGAAAAATTTTGAGTCACTTGAGTTAGCAAATTTTTAAACATTCCCTAACCATTTGTTAGCAAATTTAAATTAGAAGAACTTTTAAAGTAAGACTACTTATTTCTGACTGTTGTATCCATGTGAATCTTATCTAAATGTTGTCTTCCAGGACCATTTTATAGCCATAAGAATTCCCTTTAAAACATAGTTATTTTTTCCCCCCTAGATTTTCAATCCTCATTTCTCTTGATATCATTAGTATAAGTTTCTAAAGACTTAAATGTGGCTGAATACTTCAAAAGGATAAAGTTCAATTATACTTCAATGTGGATAAACATTTCAGTCTGAAGAATCAGGCATCCCCTGAAGAGGACTGGGGATAAAGAGGTAATTTAATAGCTTTAAAAAATTATCTACTTATTTTATACATAAAATGTACAGCACACAAATAATTTTAACTCTGATCTCTTAATATGAGAGTTTAGTTCATTAACCCACCACAATGACTGCACAAATCTCCTGCTACTGGAATACATTAGAGAGAATCCTACAGTAATGCATATTATAGTGATTTGCTGTCAAGCAAAGGAAAAGTTTCCTCAATTTCATCCATGTAACCACACTGTATTATGCATGTGGGTCCTTTTTAGCATTTTTGCCATCTGAAATAAACATGAGGGCAACTCCCATAAAAATGATTTATTTATTTTTTTAAAGAACATGCTTATCATAAACCAGCATACAATAGCATGTTGGAGAGGAAGCATGGGTTTCATTTGTAGTAAGAATGGAATAATCTACCCTGCCTGATTATATTTATGCTAAGCTTGTAGAAAATATAGGAGTTATTTTTATAGTCCTGACTGGGTGCAGGAGATGGAAAGAGGAAAAGAATAGTTTATAGACCTCCAGAATTTGATATCATTGTGCTGAAAACTGTCCCTGAATAAAGTCTGCCTTACCATCTTTAACGAATGTCATTGAATACTTTCTTTTTTTCCTTAGCAGTCTTAGCTGCTAAATGAAGAAGGAGAAAAGGCTATTTCAAAGAGAATAAAATGTTTAAAGGACAGAAGTGAAAGGGAACTTGGTGAATTCATCAAAAGAGAGTCGAGGAAAATATTAAGAAATGAAAATAGATAAAAGAGCTAAAAGTTGAATAACATCGTGTTATGTTAAGGAGATGGAAATAGATTCTAAAACATAAAATTGAAAGGTTTTCTGCAAATTTATATATAATGTCACATTTGTTTCAACATATCTTCTACTTTTTGATGGGCATTGTAATTGTACCAAGATTGTATCCAACTCCTACAGTTTTTAGTGTTTATATTTAAGAATCTATATAGTCATGTTAGGCATTGCCTTTCAAGATATACATTTTAAAACTGTCATGTCTGTTTGAATTTAATATCTAATATATCTGTTGCTGTCTAAAATAAGTATTAGTTACCTAGTACTGATATACAAAGTACCACAAACTGGGGAGCTTAAAAAAAAAGAAATTTATTGTCCATAGTTCTAGAGGCTAGCAGTCTGAAATAAAGTTGTTAACAGGGCCATGTTCCCTGTGAAACTTGTAGAGGAATCCTTCCACACCTGTTTGTAGCTGCTAGTGATTTTTCAGTAATCTTTGATGTTCCTTGACTTATAGCCATATGATTCCAATTTCTGTCTTCATATTCACATGGTGTTCTCCAAGTGTATCTTTGGGTCTTCTAATGGTCACATTCTTCTAAGGATAATTGTCATTTTGGATTAGTGCCTACCTTGATACAGTGTGAACTCAACTAATTACATCTTCAAATAGCCTAATTCCATATAAATTACATTTAATCTGTGTCAAGGTACTTTGTGCTAGGACTCCAAACTACCTTTAAAAAAAGAAACTTTTTATTTTATATACCAACATATCCTTTTACGTGGATACAATTCAATCCATGGCAGTAGGACAATTATATCTATTTATTTTATTCTTGATTTACTGTGAATATAATAGCAATTATATAGACATATCAAGTTATGATTTTAGAAAAAGTCTTTGAAAAGTAAAAAGAATGCCTTGCATTACAAACTAGTATAATAGTTTGCAGCATCACTGTAATGAGTGAATCAAAGTGGCATAGAAAATGTTTATTAATCCCTTCTCCCTCTCATTCACTCTAAATTTTTTGATAATGATTGTAAAATATAATAAACAGCAGCAAATAAATGGTATTATAAATATCAAGCTTCACTAGTGTACAAAAATTATGGATGCAATAATGCTGAAGAATAATATTGGCTCTGGAAATTTAGAATGGAAATGACATTATCTTATAACCTCTATTCATGAGATATACTGACAATGTAAGGTCACGGTAGATCTCTATTTATGAGTTAGAAGATTCTTAAAGTAGAAGTTATGGAGATAGAATAACATTGAAAATATGGTAATTAAATTACAGTTGTGTTATTTATGTTCAATGACATCTTGAGGACTGTTTTTCAAATGAAATATTGTACTCATTGATTAAGGATTTCATCAGAATTCTTTCTTAAAAACATACTAAGGTTAATGTTCTCACAAAGAGGGCTCTTAGAAAGAAAATTTCCTCTCATAGTGATTTGCTATCCTATTAGTTTTCTTATCAAAAATGCACACTTGACTATTGGCATATTGCAGAGACTAAAATTCTTACTGTCAAGAAGATTCAAATATATTTTGTTGTCAAATCTTCATTGTGGAGAGACAGAGAAACACAGACAGTTTAATGAACTTACTTCCATGTGAAATCTAAAACAAACCAAAACAAAAAAATACCCGCCCCCCCACCAAAAAAAAAAAAAAAAGCAGCTTACAAATACAGAGAACAGATTGGTGATTGGCAGAGGCAGGGAGTGGGAGTGGAGTCTAAATGGATGATGAGTGTTAAAAGGTACAAATTCCCAGTTATAAAATAAATGTTCTAAGGTTTTAATGTACAGCATGGTGACTATAGATAATAATACTGTATTGTACATTTGAAAATTGCTAAAAGAGTAGATTTTAAAAGATTTCATCACGTGAAAAAAATATGTAACTATGTATGGTGACAGGCTTATGGTAATCATTTTCCCATATATACAACTATTGAACCTTTAGGTTATACATCTGAAGCAAATAGAATGTTATATGTCAGTTGTACCTCAATAAAAAAATCTTTTCACTGAGAAAAATAATTGTTTCAGCAAACAGTAGACAAAATTCTTGATTCTCAATTAGAAAGGAAGCTGTTAGTAGGTGTCTCATATGAGAAAAAAACGACAATCTAATGGCCTTTTCATCCAAACTTTGGTTAGAGTTTACCTTTACACTTACTAGCTAAAACACAGACAGGTATCAGTGGGTTTTGTCTGTCTAATACTTGTGCCTCTTCCCCTTTATTTGATAACAGCAGACTTTTCCCATTAATTTAGTTTTTGTAGGACTTCCATTTAAAGTACTCTGCTATCCCCTAGCTAATGGTTGAATATATGATGACTACAAGACTACTCAATCCTTATCACTTAGGAATTTGAATCCCTATCTCTTAGGAATTTGAATTTAGAGTGACAAAAATGGAAATGTTCAGAGATTTTTTTACCTCAAAAATAGAGTCCTTAGGAGACCGATAATTAATTCTGACCATCTGACTATATGTGTAGTTGTAGATTTCCATCTTCAGTGAAGAAATTTCACATCTCTCCTTTTATTATATGAGTTATAAAAGTTCATCAAAATTGTTTTATTGGAAACAATAAGAAATGGCAACAACTTGTAAAAAATCTTATATCACCTTGATTGGTGTTGGAAAAAATATACATATTTGTTGAACTTCAGGATTTTTTACCTTCAAAATAAGAAAATAAACTATTTAATTTTCAGATTGATTATGAAAAATAAATGAGACTGTCTACATAAAGTTTCCAGGACAATTAACAGCAAGTAGCAAGTGTACCAAAAGTAATATTATTTTCCACATTCTTTTCTTCCATACTCTTAAAATAAGTAAAATACTACTTCTTGAGGAAGCAGTTATTTTAACTGTTTATATATTATATTAATTCACAATTATATACACATACATTTTATTGCTTTTGTTTCTCTAGAAAACTCTTAACTCTCACTAATACATTTTTTACTCAATATAACTATTGACTTTATAAGATAAGGGAATTGGGACATATACATGCACAAATGGAAGATGATGTAAGGGCAAGAGAGAAGACAGTCATGTATAAGTAGAGATAGAGATGTCTCAAGACACCAAGATACTGATCCTTCTGTTTACATTTATAGGCATATATATCACTGAAGAAAAAATGTAGAATATTTTTTTTCTCCCATATCCATCTTTTTATACAGATCAACTGATGAACAATATTAACGTCTTCTGCCCTCCCTATCTTTCCTTTTTTATTCTCTATGGCAATCATTGTTGTGTTCAATCAGAATTATCATTACTAAGTATATTCTGGACACTATGATGACTTTAAAATCGACACTCTTAAAACTGATAAACTGTTACATGTTTAGCAAAAAGTCCCAATCAAATTTTAAAACTAAATTTTATAACTTACTCAAGAATTTATAAAGCAAATTATAATAAAATCTTGATATGTATTACTTTTTCCTGAGTGAGTCTAGTAGAAAGTCTTCAAAATTATCCATGAGTTATTAACCATTGAAATATCTAAATGGAGTCTCTGCAGGACACATTTTTGCTGTTTTTTTTTGTGTGTGTGTTTTTTTTTTTTTTAAGTATTCCTCAAATAGTTTTTTGAGAGAAGGGTAAGATAAACAATAACATAAATATTTGTTTACGAATAGCTTTTATGTCTGTTTTAGAATTTAATCTGTAGATTTAAGAAATATTTTTCTAACGATATATTGACTTTTTCATGTGCTTGGGTAATTTCCTTGGGTTGTTTTACAACTGGGTGAATTCCTGAACTTATCCATTTGATATGAAAATAAATAGAAGCCTGGTGAATTAGATCAATATTGTTTTAATATTTATTCTGAATTATTCAGTCAGATTTGCATATAAGGACTATAATAAAATAAAACCTAGTAGATCAAGTCAGTGTCCACGCACACACTGGATTGCGTTGGTTAATTTCTCCAAAGATAGTTAACATTAGAGTCATAACACCTGCTTACACAAAGCACCAGATAACAATTGTCAGTAATCAAGAGTGAGATGTTTAAACTTCATTCACATGAAATATTTTGAGCGGCTTCTGGTTCAAATTAATTGTTTCATAATATGCATAATTTCAAAGGCTGATTTGCTAAAAAGAATGTAATAAGAAAACAGCTGACTTTTCAATAAATGCTTGCAAATTCAGTGATAGTAAGGCCAAAATTAGATAAATCATACTTGACAAGGAAGCTATGGTATAAGGAGTGCGACATTAATTTCAGCCTCATTTTTCTGTCTTGTCTATCACAAAAGAATAATATAAATGCCTTTTTGAGAAGAAAGAACAATGAAACAATAAAAATTCAATGCTAACAATATGTCAAATGTAAAACAGTAAAATATTCAGAGCAATGAAAGCAGTCGCCTGTCTTTGGTTAAGAGATGAAGCACAGAAATCAATATTTATTTCTCTGAGAGTACAAAACAGGTTTGTGGTATTGATGTTTTCAACAAAATACAAAATCTTTTCACTTCAAGACTTTGATTTAAAAAAAAAAATCACCTGTGTATTAGGTTGACTATTATGTCATGACTATAGAATTTTAAAAGAATATTAAAATTTCTCGTGTTTACTCTGAAATATCTGGATTTTAAGCATTATTGTAATTGACTATGTTTTGCTATAATAGATTGATCAATTCCAAATATTTACATTCACTTCAATAGGCAACTGTGCATAAGTAGAATGTTTTTCTTCTGTGTGGAGAACAAAAAAGCTTCTAATCCTCAGCTCTCAGCCAAAGATGCTTGCTGATCACAGCACTTGTTAGCACCTTTACCAAATCTCTGTTTTCTGCTTTGGCCTGATGCCCTTGGAGACACACTATGGATTAGAGAGAGACTGCTGCAAGTGACTTTTGTCTGTTATTTAACTTTGAGGCAGCTGCGACCTCTTTAACTAATGCTAGCTCACTGACCTTTGGCTCCAAGTGGAAGGAATTCATTTGAAAATGAAATGTTTCTTGGAACATTCCCTAGTGTTAGAACCTTGATCTAAAAATGAATCTTTGTTTGCTCTCCATTGACCCCCGTTTTCAGTACTCAGTGACCTACCCGAATTTAAATAACTATTATTTCCTCTTAAAATAAGCTAGGGTTAAAGTGAGCAGATACAGAATGCATTTTTCTTCATTAATTTTATTTGAGATGATTCTGCAGTGACATCAATATAAACATTCATTTTCTCTAAAATCGGAGATTTCAAATTTCTCTGAAATCTTTCTAATATTTAACTATTAATAGAACCAGCTTCTTGTAATAAGCTGGATATGTATTATTTTTTTAATTTTAGGTTTCCTTTCAATTTCAAGATAAATAGATTCACAGGATAAAGAGATGGTTAAAGTAAGAAAATAAAATAATGATGTAATATAGAAAAAAAAGTAAGTATTAATAGATATAGGGATATGAGAGGAAAATGACCAGATGAATTAAATCTAGAGGCTAATAATTCAGCAATTAAGATAAATATAATAACTAAACTTTTACTAATGAATCATCTATGAGTTTAAGTATGTATTGATATATTTTAATAGAAATGATGGAGTGAATAAAGGCTTTCTATGATAAAAGTGACACTTTTAAGAGGATAAGTTACTTAGATAACACCACCAGTTTGTTTGCATTAGTTTCTCAGTCTTGTCACTCTTTGCGACCCCAACGGGGTTTAACCTGCCAGGCTCCTCTGTCCATGGGATTCTCCAGGCAAGAATACTGGAGTGGGTAGCCGTTTCCTTCTCCAACCACCAATTTATAGAGACCTAAGTAGTAGTGGTATTATCTCAGTCATTCTCATTCCTGTCTTTATTTATTCAATTAGTTGGCAAACCTCTCTCATAAATATGTTTAGGTCCTTTATTCTTTACTGCCTATCAAGCTAATGAATCCTTTGAACACTCTGATAGATCATAGGCCCCAAAGAGGGTAATCCTGAGTTCTTTACTGCTTCAACCATGATCTAAGTTCTATGATGACTTAAGCAAGCATCTAATGGAACTGATTCTTCAAGTAATCTCTTTTATTCTTGCTAGAATGAAAGTGAATTAAAATCTACCATCAAAAGCGCTATGCTAACCTTTTAAGCTGTAACATGCTGTTTCTGAATATTTTGGGACATGTTTAAAATACCATCCTGAGCCAGATGTCAGTTAATAAGTTTCAGGCTGGCAAGAAACTTTCAAAGACAGAATCATCAACTGAAGATAATGATATTTTTAAAAATTATAAGGGCAAACTGAAATGAAAATGTGTATGTTTTCACTGTTACTGAGTGTAGAAGTCTAGACTACTGTTAAATAGGGGATCTAGAAAAAAATTGCATTGATCCCAAGACCTGATCTTGTTCTAGGTGTCATACTAGTATAGGAACAATCCTTCCACTCCAAGTAGATGAAGTTTCTAAGTTCTCTTTTGGAGTTATGAATGCGACAGAAAAATATATGTTTATGTTTGGTGTGCCCTTGATATACAGTGTTTAAGAATATAATTTTATTAAACAAAATGATTTTTATTGACCATAAAAAGTCATTTTTAATTAACAATTTTCATTTTATATTAATTTATGCTTAGGAAAAATATATGCTAAGGAATTTGTAGCATTATCATTCTAAATGAAGTGCTTCTTCTGTATAATGAATGAACGAAAAATAATAGAAAAATCAGTCTTCAGTCGCTCAGCCATGTCCAGCTCTTTGTGACCCCATGGACTGCAGCACACCAGGATTCCCTGTCCATACCAACTCCTAGAACATACTCCAACTCAAGTCCATTGAGTCAGTGATGTCATCCAACCATCTCATCCTATGTCATCTCTTACTCCTCCCAAATTCAAACATTCACATCATCAGAGTTTTTTCAAATAAGTCCACTCTTCACATCAGGTGTCCAAAGTATTTGAGTTTCAGCTTCAAAATGAGTCCTTCCAATGAGTATGCAGGACTGATTTCCTTTAGGATGGACTGGTGGGATCTCCTTGTAGTCCAAGGGACTCTAAAAAGTCTCATCCAACACCACAGTTCAAAAGCTTCAATTCTTTGGCACTCAAATTTTTTTTATAGTCCATCTCTCACATCCATACATGACTACTGGAAAAAAGAAGCTTTGACTAGATGGACCTTGTTGGCAAAGTAATATCTCTGCTTTTTAATATGCTGTCTAGGTTGGCAATAGCTTTTCTTCCAAGGAGCAAGCGTCTTTTAATTTCATGGCTGCAGTCAACATCTGCAGTAATTTTGAAGCCCCCCAAAATAAAGTCTGTCACTGTTTCCATTGTTTCTTCATCTATTTGCCATAAAATGTTGGGACCAGATGCCATGATATTAGTTTTCTGAATGCTGAGGTTTAAGCCAACTCTTTCACTCTCCTCTTTCACTTTCATCAAGATGCTCTTTATTTCTTCTTTGCTTTGTGCCAAAAGGGTGGTGTCATCTGCATATGTGAGGTTATTGATATTTCTCCCAGCATTCTTGATTCTAACTTGTGCTTCATCTAGCCCAGAATTTTGCATGAGGTACTCTGTATATGAGTTAAAAAGGCAGGGTGACAAATAGAGCTTTAACGTACTTCTTTCCTGATTAGGAACCAGTCTGTTGTTCAGTTCTACTTCTTGCTTCTTGACCTCCATACAGATTTCTCAGGAGGCAGGTGAGGTGGTCTGGTATTCTCATCTCTTGAAGAATTTTACAATTTGTTATGATCCACACAGTCAAAGGCTTTGGTGTAGCCAATAAAGCAGAAGCAGATGTTTCTCTGGAACTCTTTTGCTTTTTTGATGATCCAGCGGATGTAGGCAATTTGATCTCTGGTTCATCTGTCTTTTCTAAAACCAGCTTGAACATCTGGAATTTCATGGTTCACATACTGTTGAAGCCTAGCTTGGAGAATTTTGAGCATTACTTTACTAGCGTGTGAGATGAGTGCAATTGTGCGCTAGTTTGAGCATTCTTTGGCATTGCCTTTCTTTGGGATTGGAATGAAAACTGACCTTTTCTAGTCCTGTGGCCACTGCTGAGTTTTCCAAATTTGCTGGCATACTGAGTGCAACACTTTCACAGCATCATCTTTCAGGATTTGGAATAGCTCAACTGGAATTCCATCACCTCCACTAGCTTTATTTGTAGTGATGCTTTCTAAGGCCCACTTGACTTCACATTCCAGGATGTCTGGCTCTAGGTCAGTGATCACACCATGTTGATTATCTGGGTAGTGAAAATCTTTTCTGTATGTTCTTTTGTGCATTTTCGCCACCTCTTCTTAATATCTTCTGCTTCTGTTACGTCCATATCGTTTCTGTCCTTTATTGTACTCATCTTTGCATGAAATATTCCCTTGGTATCTCTAATTTTCCTGAAGAGATCTCCAGTGTTTCCCATTCTATTGCTTTCCTCTATTTCTTTGCATTGATCACTGAGGAAGGCTTTCTTATCTCTCCTTGCTATTCTTTGTAACTCTGTATTCAAATTGGTATATCTTCCCCTTTCTCTTTTGCCTTTGCATCTTTTGTTTTCTCAGCTATTTGTAAGGCCTCCTCAGACAACCATTTTGCCTTTTTGCATTTCTTTTTCTTGGGGATGGTCTTAATCACTGCCTTCTGTACAATGTCGCAAACCTCTGTCCATACTTGTTCAGGCATATGTCTATCAAATCTAATCCCTTAAATCTATTTGTCACTTCCACTTTATAATCATAAGGGATTTGATTTCAGTCAAACCTGAATGGTCTAGTGGTTTTCCCTACTTTCTTCAATTTCAGTCTGAATTTGACAATAAGGAGTTCATGATCTGAGCCACAGTCAGCTCCCGGTCTTGTTTTTGCTGACTGTATAGATCTGCTCCATCTTTGGCTGCAAAGAATATAAGCAATCTGATTCTGGTATTGACCATGTGGCTATGTGCATATGTAGAATCTTCTCTTGTGTTGTTGGAAGAATGTGTTTGCTATGACCAGTGCATTCTCTTGACAAAACTCTGTTAGCCTTTGGCCTGCTTACTTCTGTACTCCAAGGCCAAATTCCAGGTATCTCTTGAATTCCTTTTTCATTTCAGTCCACTATAATGAAAAGGATATCTTTTTTGAATGTTAGTTCTAGAAGGTGTTGTAGGTCTTCATGGAACCATTCAGCTTCAGCTTCTTCAGCATTACTTGTCAGGGCATAGACTTGGATTACTATGATATTGAATGATTTGCCTTGGGAACAAACAGAAACCATTCTGTCATTTTTCAGATTGCATCCAAGTACTGCATTTTGGACTCTTGTATTGACTATCATGGCTACCCCATTTCTTCAAAGGGATTCTTGAGCACAATTCACCACATTCAGTCCATCTTAGTTCACTGATTCCTAGAATGTCAGTTTTTACTCTTACCATCTCCTGTTTGAGTACTTCCAATTTGGCTTGATTCATCAACCTAACATTCCAGGTTCCTATGCAATTTTGCTCTTTACAGCATCGGACTTTACCTCCATTACAAGTCACATCCACACGTTTTGCTTTGGCTCCATCTCTTCATTCTTTCTGGAGTTATTTCTCCACTTATATCCAGTAGAATATTGGGCACCTACTGACCTGAGGACTTCATCTTTCAGTGTCCTATCTTTTTGCCTTTTTTCATGGGGTTCTCAAGGCAAGAATACTGTGGGGGCCATTCCCTTCTCCAGTGGACCATGTTTTGTCAGAATGGACAAAATAGTTCTGAGTAATTAAGAATAATGTAATTGAATTACTAAGTTGCTAATTTAAAAGTATATTCATGTGGTATCTGTGGATACATAAATCAATGATACAAAGCATTTTATTTTGCAGTTAATTTACCATCTGAATGCAAGCATAATTTACACTGAAAAATCTTTAATATTTGCCTACATTAATATAATCTATAAAGCAATATGATGCTTTTCATTTTCACATTAGTTTTTTTTTTTTTTTTAATATGCAAGGATTTTTTTTTGTTATGGAATGTAGTATATGGTAAGACTATTTACAGAACTCTGAACCTACAATCCTAGCAATTCTTATCAATGTTCTGGTTATCTGTAAGACTATTATCCTTCACTGTGTAGTTGACCAGGAAGGATTATAGCATTATCTCTTAACTGTTTTCTTGTTTTGACCCTTACCCCCTTAAGTCTATTTTCAGCATTGCATATGTAGGATGATACTATTGAAATATCCATTAGACCATTTCAACTCTCTGCATGAAACCTTCTGAAGCAGTCCTGCCTGTTAGGAAAAAAGTCAGTGAAAAAGTCTGATGTAGAAGCCAGTATGAGCCTGGCTCCATCTTCCTTTTCTGACCCCATCTCCTACATCTTCTTCCCTCAATTGGTCTACTACAGTCAAGTTACCTTTCTTGTTTCTTACAAAATCATTCCTACTTCAAGGCATGTGCTCTTGATATTCTCCTTAGAATACTCTTTCCCCCAATAACTACATGGCTTTAAATATGAATATGTTAGTGAGACTTTTACTGACCTCCTTTATGAAAATTATATGAAATCCATTCTGATGTTGCCTGTCCCATTTCTCAGCTGTAATTTTTTCTATAGCACTTAATACCATCTAATAAACTGTTATTTCTTTAATGTCTATCTTATCTTGTCTATCTCAGTTAGGGCAGGGATTTTATTAATAGCTGTATTCACAATCACTAGACTAATATATAACATGTAATAATCACTTAATAAATTTTTTAATAAATTAATGCATTACAGAATAAATGCCATTTTATTTGGGTTCTATAATGACTTAGCAAATTTGTCTTACAGATGTTTCAATACTAGCAGTCAAAGTGATGAATATGACTGTTGGCTGACAAACTCCAAACTCAGACCCTCAATTCTAGTCATCAAGTTTAACAAATATTATACTTCTAAAATATGTGCCAAATATAATACAGTATCATAGTGTAATGGTGCAAGAGAAAGAGCAAGAAATATAAGTTATGAGATACTGGTATTAGTTCAGATTAGTAGTACCACACCACTGTTTGATTAACTGATACCACACTCATCTTTATTTTTGAAATGAGGATTCTGAATTATATCAAACTTCAGAACCCTCCAAATCAGGAGTCGTTAGTGGAATGTAGATGAATTTGGGAAGTTATTCTGAGAAGTTAATGTGTTTAAGTGTACATGAAGTACAGTTAGTGCGCTGAATGATATTTAGGTCAATTAAACATGGACATACTCTATTGTTCAATCATATGTAGCAGCTATCATCATGACAGCCTTGTACTATATTTTTTTTCAAAAATAACAAAAAAACACATCAAGATAAAAACTGAATGTTGGGCACTTTGCTAGGTACTGGAAGCAGGTAACAAATAATGTATACAAATAATAGTCATTTAATATTCGTATTTCAATCACAAAATTGATTTCTGAAATACCAGAAAGCAAAAGGACAATTAGAGAAATATAATTTGTCTCCTAATGAACACTATTTATTCAATTGACCAGAGAGAGTAAAACATTATTTTCAGCTACTCTTATGTTAGTCCTATTTTCAGTTCAGTTCAGTTCAGTCACTCAGTCGTGTCAGACTCTTTGCGACCCCATGAATCACAGCACGCCAGGCCTCCCTGTCCATCACAAAACTCCCAGAGTTCACTCAGCTCATGTCCATCGAGTCCGTGATGCCAACCAGCCATCTCATCCTCTGTCGTCCACTTCTCCTGCCCCCAATCCCTTCCAACATCAGAGTCTTTTCCAATGAGTCAACTCTTTGGATGAGGTGGACAAAATATTGGAGTCTCAACCTCAGGATCAGTCCTTCCAATGAACACCCAGGACTGATATCCTTTAGAATGGACTGGTTGGATCTCCTTGCAGTCCAAGGGACTCTCAAGAGTCTTCTCCAACATCACACTTCAAAAGCATCAATTCTTCGGCACTCAGCTTTCTTCACAGTCCAAATCTCACATCCATACATGACCACTGGAAAAACCATAGCCTTGACTAGATGGACCTTTGTTGGCAAAGTAATGTCTCTGCTTTTGAATATGCTATCTAGATTGCTCATAACTTTCCTTCCAAGGAGTAAGCGTTTTTAATTTCATGGCTGCAATCACCATCTGCAGCGATTTTGGAGCCGAGAAAAATAAAGTCTGGCTCTGTTTCCACTGTTTCCCCGTCTATTTCCCATGAAGTGATGGGACCAGATGCCATGATCTTCATTTTCTGAATGTTGAGCTTTAAGCCAACTTTTTTACTCTCCTCTCTCACTTTCATCAAAAGGCTTTTTAGCTCCTCTTCACTTTCTGCCATAAGGGTGGTGTCATCTGCATATCTGAGGTTATTGATATTTCTCCTGGCATTCTGGATTCCAGCTTGTGCTTCTTCCGGCCCAGTGTTTCTCATGATGTACTCTGCTTATAAGTTAACCAAGCAGGGTGAACAATATACAGCCTTGATGTACTCCTTTTCCTATTTGGAACCAGTCTGTTGATCCTTGTTCAGTTCTAATTGTTGCTTCCTGACCTGCATATAGGTTTCTCAAGAAGCAGGTCAGGTGGTCTGGTATTCCCATCTCTTTCAGAATTTTCCGCATTTTATTGTGATCCACACAGTCAAAGGCTTTAGCATAGTCAATAAAGCAGAAATAGATGATTTTCTGGAACTCTCTTGCTTTTTCCATGATCCCACAGATGTTGCCAATTTGATCTCTGGTTGCTCTGCCTTTTCTAAACCCAGCTTGAATATCTGGAAGTTCACGGTTCACATATTGCTGAAACCTGGCTTGAAGAATTGTGAGCATTACTTTACAAGTGTGTGAGATGAGTGCAATTCTGTGGTAGTTTAAGCATTCTTTGGCATTGCCTTTCTTTGGGATTGGAATGAAAACTGAACTTTTCCAGTCCTGTGGCCACTGCAGCATTTTCCAAATTTGCTGGCATATTGAGTACAACACTTTCACAGCATCATGTTTCAGGATTTGAAATAGCTCAACTGGAATTCCATCACCTCCACTAGCTTTGTTCGTAGTGATGCTTTCTAAGGCCCACTTGACTTCACATTCCAGGATGTCTGGCTCTAGGTCAGTGATCACACCATCGTGATTATCTTAGTCATGAAGATCTTTTTTGTACAGTTCTTCTGTGTATTCTGGCCAGTTCTTCTTAATATCTCCTGCTTCTGTTAGGTCTATACCATTTCTGTCCATTATCGAGCCCATCTTTCAATGAAATGTTCCCTTGGTATCTCTAATTTTCTTGAAGAGAATTCTAGTTTTTCTCATTCTGTTGTTTTCCTCTATTTCTTTGCATTGATCACTGAAGAAGGCTTTCTTATCTCTCCCTGCTATTCTTTGGAACTCTGCATTCAGATGCTTATATCTGTCCTTTTCTCCTTTGCTTTTCACTTCTCTTCTTTTCACAGCTATTTAAGGCCTCCTCAGACAGCCATTTTGCTTTTTTGCATTTCTTTTCCATGGGGATGGTCTTGACCCGTGTCTCCTGTACAATGTCATGAACCTCCATCCATAGTTCATCAGGCACTCTTTCTATCAGGTCTAATCCTTTAAATCTATTTCTCACTTCCACTGTATACTCATAAGGGATTTGATTTGTCCTATTTTAAATCTTTATATTTAATTCCATGTGATTTTCCCAAACTTTTTACCAAACTCACTTTTACACTGAACGCATATCTAATACTAGATTATTTTGGTTTATTAAATCCCACAATCTCAACTTGTTTCTAAATTGTGTTCAAATTCATCAAATAATGTAAATGTAGCAAATCATTGGTTAATTCATTTAGCTTTCATCCTTTTCTTAATTTGGTAACATTTCAATCATACATTTGACTAGTTTTCCAAAACATAATCAGCACATCCTTGACTTTTCTAAGGTTACAACTATAATCATTGTAGCATATAATTCACGAAAGTCAAGTATGCTTAAATTTCACTGAGTTAATCAATAGGCTTGAATGAAAACAAGCTATAATTATAAGAGCTTAATGTGCTTTTAGCTATATGTTGAATAAGAATAATGTATACATGCTTAATCATGTCCAACTCTTTTAAGATCTTCTGTCCATAGTATTCTCCAGGCAAGAATACTGGAGTGGGTTGCCATATCCTCCTCCAGGGGATCTTCCTGACACAGAGACTGAATCCTCTTGTCTTTGTCTCCTCCATTGGCAGACATATTCTTTACTACTGAGCTACTTGGGAAGCCCATATGTTGGATATATGCCTTCAATTTTTATGTATAAAATTTTTTTGTAAGGTGTTAATGAAGGATTCCCTAGTTCCTGAAACAGCAAAGAATCTGCCTGCAATGCAGGAGACCTGGGCTTGATCCCTGGTTTGGGAAGATTCCCTGGAGAAGGGAATGGAAATCCACCCCAATATACTTGCCTGGAGAATCCTCATGGACAGAGGAGCCTGGTGGGTTACAGTCCATGGTGTCACAAAGAGTTGGACACAACTGAGCGACTAAGCACACAAGGTATTAATGACGATCCATATTTTGGAAAGGATATCTTCTTGAAATTGCAGAATTTTTACCTGTAAGGTTATTTCATTCCTTTAGGAAGGTGGACAGAGAACGTGGTGGGAAATAGTTCACAGGATCATAAAGAGTCAGACACGACTGAGATACTAGCACTTTTCATAGTATTTACAATTCCTTATATTTCAGTGCATTTTTTTTTTTAATTGAAAACCTTGTCCTGGTGAGGGGGCTTGTGTAACTCAAGGAAGCTGTGAAACACGACTTGCAATATCAGCTTAGACATGGGTCATAGTGGAGAATGCTGAAAAAAACATGGTACAATTAAGAAGGAAATGGCAACCAACTGCAGTATTCTTGCCTTGAAAACCTCATGAACAGTATGAAAAGGCAAAAAGATATCACACCAGAAGATGAGCCCTATGGGTCAGAAAGTTTCCAATATGCTACTGGGGAAGAGCAAAGGGCAACTACTATAGCTCCAAAAAGAATGAAGAGCCTGAGCCAAAGTGGAAACAATGCTCAATTGCAGATATGTCTGATGATTAAAGTAAAGTCCAATGCTGTAAAGAAAAATATTCCCAAGAAACATGGAATATTAGTTAGGCCCATGAATCAAGGGAAATTGGACATGCTCAGGCAGGAGAGGGCGAGAATGAACAACATTTTTGGAATCAGTGAACTAAAACAAATGGGAATGGGCAAATTTAATTCAGATGAACATTTTACTGTGGGCAAGAATCCCTTAGAAGAAATGGAGTATCACTCATACTCAGCAAAAGAGTCTGAAATGCAATATTTGGGTGCAATCTCAAAAATGACTGAAAGATATTGATTCCTTTCCAAGGCAAATCATTCAACATCACAGTAATCCAAGTCTATGATGAAGATAGAATACCTGATGCCAAAGAAGCTGAAATTGAATGGTTCTGTGAAGGCCTACAAGAACTTTTCTATGACTAACACCAAATAAGTTGTCCTTTTCATGATAGGGGATTGATATGTAAAAGTAGGAAGTCAAGAGATACCTGGAGTAACAGTGAAGATTGGCCTTGGAATACAAAATGAAGCAAGACAAAGGCTATCAATTTTGCCAGTAGAACACACTTGTCATAGCAAACATCCTCTTCCAACAACACAGGAGACGATCTACACACGGATATCACAAGATGGTCAACACTGAAATCAGATTGATTACATTTTTTGCAGCTGAAGATGGAGAAGCTTTATATAGTCAGCAAAAACAAGACCTACAGCTGTCTGTGGCTCAGATCATGAACTCTTTATTGCAAAATTCAAGTTTAAATTGAAGAACGTAGGGAAAACCACTAAGCCATTAAGGTATGACCTAAAAATACCTTTTGATTATACAGTGGAGATGGTGAATAGATTCAAGGGATTAGATCTGGTAGACAGAGTAGGTGAAGAACTATGGATGGAGGTCTGCAACATTGTATAGGAGGCATTCAACAAAAAAATCCCAAAGAAAAAGAATTGCAAGCTAGCAAAGTGGTTGTCTGAGGAGGCTTACAAAGAGCTAAGAAGAGAAGCAAAAGATAAAGGAGAAAAGGAAAGATATAGCCAACTGAATGCAGATTTCCAAAGAACAGCAAGGAGAGATAAGAAGGCCTTTCTAAGTTAACAATGCAAAGAAAAAGAGGAAAACAATTGCATGGGAAAGATTAGAAATCTCTTCATGGATATTAGAAATATAAGGGGAAATTTTCAAGCCAGAAGGGATTGATGAAGGGAAAAAAAAATTAGAAGCAGGAGAGATTCAGAAGAGGTGGCTATAATACATGGAAAAATTATACAAAATAATCTTCATGATTCAGATAATCATGATGTTGTGGTCATTCACCTAGAGCTAGACATCCTGGAATTTGAGTCAAGTGGACCTTAGGAAGCCTACAAACAAAACTATTGGAGGTGATAGAATTCCAGCTGAGCTATTTCAGAGCCTAAACAATGATGCTGCTAACATGCTGCACTCAATATGTCAGCAAGTTTGGACAACTCAGCAGTGGCCAGAGGGCTGAGAAACGTTAGTTTTTATTCCAATCTCAAAGAAGGACAGTGAAAAGAATGTTCAAACTTTTGTACAATTGTGCAGACTTCATATGCTAGCAAGGTAATGCAGAAAATCCTTCAAAATAGTCTTCAGCAGTATGTGAACTGAGAACTTCCAGATGTACAAACTGGATTTCGAAAAAGCAGAGAAACAAGAGAACAAATTGCCAACATCCATTGGATAATCAAAAAAAAAAAAAAAAGGGGGGGGTGGACTTCCAAAATACATCTAGTTCTGCTTCATTGACTATGAAAAGTCTTTGACTGTGTGGATCACAGAAACTTGTGGAAAATTCTTGAGGAAATGGGAATGCCAGGCCACCTTACCTGCCTCCTGAGAAACTTGTATGCAGGTCAAGAAATACTGTTAGAACTGGACATGGAGCAATAGATTGTTTCAAAATTTGGAAAGAAGTAAGACTGGCTGCATGCTGTCACTGTGCTTATACAACTTATATGCAGAGCACATGATGCAAAATGCCAGGGTGGATGAATCACAGGCTGCATTCAAATGCCTAGGGGAAATATCAATAACTGATATGCAGATGACAAGACTTTACTGGCAGAAAGTGAAGAGGAACTAAATATCCTCTTGATGAAAGTGAAAGAGGAGAGTGAAAAAGCTGGATTGAAACTCAACTTTCAAAAAATGAAGATCATGGCATCTGGTCCGTCACTTCACAGCAAATAGAAGTGGAGAAAGTGAAAGAGTGACAGATTTTCTCTTTTTAGGCTTCAAAATCACTGTTGATAATGATAGCAGATATGAAATTGAAAGACATGTTTGCTTCATGGCAGGAAAGCTATGACAAACCTAGCAGCATACTAAAGAGATGAGGCATCACTTTGCCAAGAGAAGTCTACATATTCAAAGCTATGGTATTTCCAGTCATATACGGATGTGAGAGTTATACCATGATAAAGGATAAGCACGAAAAAATTGATGCTTTCAAACTGTGGTGCCAGAGAAGACTCTTAAGAGTCCCTTGGACAACAAGGAGATCAAACCACTCAATCCTAAAGGAAATCAACCATGAATATTCATTGGAAGGACTGATCCTGAAGCTCCAGTAGATTGGTCCCCTGATGCAACGAGTCCGCTTATTGGAAAATACCCTGATGCTTGAAATGTTTGAAGGCAGGGGGAGAAGGCAATGACAGAGGATGAGATGGTTGAATGCCATCACCAACTGAATGGACATGAATCTGAGCAAACTCAAGGGGACAGAGAAGGGCAAGGAAGCCTGGAATTCTACAGTCCATAAGGTCAAAAAGAGTGGGACATGACTTAGACTGAAAAACAACAACAGAAAATAAATAAATGTCAATGATATTCATATCCACAGAATAAACAGTGAGTTCTGCATGAAATACAATACCTCTCAATTCTGGTCTTTTTGTTTCTTAGTCTCATCTCCTTAAAAGCTCCAAACACTATTGTCTGAAGAACTAATACCTCCATACCTTTAAACATATAATTTCTGCTGCTTCAAATCCTCTTCTGATTGATTTTTCCCTTCCTGTTTTTTTTTCTTTCTTTCTTTCAATGATTCCACTATATATTTGGTAGTGCTGCTGCTGCTGCTAAGTCACCTCAGTCGTGTCCGACTCTGTGTGACCCCATAGATGGCAGCCCACCAGGCTTCCCCATCCCTGGGATTCTCCAGGCAAGAACACTGGAGTGGGTTGCCATTTCCTTATCCAATGCATGAAAGTGAAAAATGAAAGAGAAGTCACTCAGTCGTGTCCGACTCTTAGCAACCCCATGGACTGCAGCCCACCAGGCTCCTCAGTCCATGGGATTTTCCAGGCAAGAGTACTGGAGTTGGGTGCCATTGCCTTCTCCGATATTTGGTACAGTCATCTATTATTGAGCTCATCTAGATTAGTTTCTTAAATAAAATAAAAATATAATTTGTTTTCCACACTTGATATAGTCATGGACAAAGACTCTGAATAAATTCAAATAGAAATAAAAATGGAAGAAATTCTATTATATCAGTCACCTAATTACTAGACTCGTATTATTCAGTTCAGTCAGTCAGTTCAGTAGCTCAGTCCTGTCCAATTATTTGTGACCCCCAAGGACTGCAGCACTTGAGGATTCCCTGTCCATCAACCAAATATTGGAGACTACTGAAACGTATGTCCCTTGCATCAGTGGTGACATCCAACCATCTCATTCTCTGTCATCCCTTTCTCCTCATGCTTTCAAACATTCCCAGCATCAGTGTCATTTCCAAGGAGTTGGTTCTTCCCATCAGGTGGCCAAAGTATTGGAGTTTCAGCTTCTATATCAGTCCTTCCAAAGAATATTCAGGATTGATTTCGTTTAGGATTGATGGGTTGAATCTCCTTGCAGTCCAAGGGACTCTCAAGAGTCTTCTCCAATGCCACAGTTCAAATGCATCAATTTTACAGCACTCATTTTCGTTATAGTGCAACTCACACATCCATACATGACTACTGGAAAAACCATAGCTTTGACTAGACAGACCAAGTTGGGAAAATAATGTCTCTGCCTTTTAATATGCTGTCTAGGTTGGTCATAGCTTTTCTTCCAAGAAGTAAGAGTCTTTTTAATTCTTGGATGCAGTCACCATCTGCAGTGATTTTGGAGCCCAAAAATATAAAGTCCCTCACAGTTTCCATTGTTTCCCTATTTTCCATGAAGTGATGGGACCAGATGCCATGACCTTAGTTTTCTGAATGTTGAGATTGAAGCCAATTTTTTCACTCTCCTTTTTCACTTTAATCAAAAGGCTCTTTACTTCTTCTTTGCTTTCTGCCAAAAGGGTGGTGTCATCTGCATATCTGAGATTATTGATATTTCTCCCACAACCTTCCAGCTTGTGCTTCATCCAGCCCAGCATTTCATATGATGCATTCTGTATATGTTAAAGAATCAGGGTGATAATATACAGCCTTGATATACTCCTTTCCTGATTTGGAACCAGTCTGTTGTTCCATGTCCAGTTCTAACTGTTGCTTCTTGACCTGCATACAGATTTCTCAGGAGGCAGGTTAGATGGTCTGGTATTCCCATTTCTTGAAGAATTTTCCACAGTTGGTTGTGATTAACACAGTCAAAGGCTTTAGTGTAGTCAATAAAGCAAGGGTAGATATTCCTGGAAATCTCTGGCTTTTTGATGATTCAAAGGATGTTGACAATTTGATCCCTGGTTTCTCTTTCTTTTGTAAATAAAGCTTGACCCTCTGGAAGCTCACAGTTCATATACTGTTGAAGCCTGGCTTGGAGAATTTTGAGCATCTCTTTGTTGGCATGTTAGATGAGTGCAATTGTGCAGTAGTTTGAACATTTTTTGACATTGCCTTTCTTTGGGATTGGAATGAAAACTGACCTTTTTCAGTCCTGTGGCCACTGCTGTGTTTTCCAAGTTTGCTGGCATATTGATTGCAGCACTTTCACAGCATCATCTTTTAGGGTTTGAAACAGTTCGACTGGAATTCCATAACCTCCACTGTCTTTGTTCATAGTGATGCTTTCTAAGGCCCACTTGATTTCACATTCCAGGATGTCTGGCTCTAGGTGAGTGATCACACCATCATGGTCATCTGGGTCATGAAGATCTTTTTTTGCACAGTTCTTCTGTGCATTCTTATCACCTCTTCTTAATATCTTCTGCTTCTGTTAGCTACATACTGTTTTTTTTTTTTCCTTTATCATCCCCATCTTTGCATGAACTATTCCTTGGTATCTCTAATTTTCATGAGGAGATCTCTAGTCTTTTCCATTCTATTGTTTTATTTTTTTTTTTTTCATTGACCACTGAGGAAGACTTTTTATCTCTCCTTGCTATTCTTTGGAACTCTGCATTCAAATGGTTATATCTTTCCTTTTCTCCTTTGCCTTTTCAATCTTTCCTTTTCTCAGCTATTTTTAAGGCCTCCTCAGACAACCATTTTGCCTTTTTGCACTTCTTTTTCTTGGGGATCGTCTTAATCACTGCTTCCTGTACAATGCAACAAACCTCCATCCGTGCTTCTTCAGGCACTCTATCATATTTAATCCCTTGAATCTGTTTGTCTCTTCCACTTTATAATCGTAAGGGATTTGATTTAGGTCATATCTGAAAAGACCCTGATTCTGGGAAAGATTCAAGGCAGGAGGAGAAGGTGACAACAGAGGATGAGATGATTAGATGGCATCACCGACTCAATGGAGATGAGTTTGTGTAAACTCTGGGAGTTGGTGATGGATAGAAAAGCTTGAAATGATGCAGTCCATGGCATTGTGAAGAGTCGGACACAACTGAGTGACTCAACTGAACTGAATGGTCTAGTTGTTTTCCCTAACTTTCTCCAATTTCAGTCTGAATTTGGCAATAGGGAGCTCATGATCTGCACCACAGTCAACTCCTGATCTTGTTTTGCTGACTGTATAGAGCTCCTCCATCTTTGGCTGCAAATAATATAAGCAATCTGATTTTGATATTGACCATTTGGTGATGTCCATGTGTAGAGTCTTCTCTTGTGTTGTTGGAAGAGGGTGTTTGCTATAACCAGTGCCTTCTCTTGGGAAAACTCTCTTAGCTTTTGCCCTGCTTACTTCTGTACTCCAAGGCCAAATTTGCCTGTTACTCCAGGTATCTTTTGACTTCCTACCTTGTCATTCCAGTCCCCTATAATGAAGGGGACTTCTCTTTTTGCATGTTAATTCTAGAAGGTCTTGTAGGTCTTCATAGAAAGCGTTCCACTTCAGCTTATTCAACATTGCTGGCCAGGGCATAGTCTTGGGTTAATGTGATATTGAGTGGTTTGCCTTGGAAGTGAACAGAGATCATTTTGTCATTTTTGAGATTGCATCCAGGTACTGCATTTTGGACTCTTTTGTTGACTATGATGGCTACTCCATTTCTTCTAAGGGATTCTTGCCCACAGTAGTAGATATAATGGTCATCTGTGTTAAATTCATCTGGCCCAGTCCATTTTAGTTCACTGAATCCTAAAATGTTGATGTTCACTCTTGCCATCTCCAGTTTTACTACTTTCAATTTGCCTTGATACATGAACATAACAACTGATAATAGGAACCTAACCTGCATAGGTTCCTATGCAATATTGCACTTTACAGGATTGGAATTTACTTCCATCACCTGGCACATCCACAACTGGATGCTGTTTTTGCTTTGGCTCAGTCTCTTTATTCTTTCTGGAGTTATTTCTCCACTGATCTTGAGTAGTATACTGGGCACCTACCGACCTGGGATAATCACGGTGGTGTGATCACTGACCTAGAGCCAGATATCTTGGAATGTGAAGTCAAGTGTGCCTTAGAAAGCATCAATACGAACAAAGCTAGTGGAGGTGATGGAATTCCAGGTGAGCTAATTCAAATCCTGAAAGATGATGTTGTGAAAGTGCTGCACTCAATATGTCAGCAAATTTGGAAAACTCAGCAGTGGCCACAGGACTGGAAAAGGTCAGTTTTCATTCCCATCCCAAAGAAAGGCAATGCCAAATAATGCTCAAACTACAGCACAATTGCACTCATCTCACACACTAGTAAAGTAATGCTCAAAATTTTCCAAGCCAGTCTTCAGCAATATGTGAACCATAAACTTCCTGATATTCAAGCTGGTTTTAGAAAAGGTAGAGGAGCCAGAGACCAAACGCCAACATCCTCTGGATTATCGAAAAAGCAAGAGAGTTCCAGAAAAACATCTATTTCTGCTTTATTGACTATGCCAAAGCCTTTGACTGTGTGGATCACAATAAACTCTGGAAAATTCTGAAAGAGATGGCAATACCAGACCACTTGACCTTCCTCTTGAGAAACCTGTATGCAGGTCAGGAAGCAACAGTTAGAATTGGACAAAGAATAACAGACTGGTTCCAAATAGGAAAGGACTATGTCAAGGCTGTATACTGTCACCCTGCTTAATTAACTTCTATGCAGAGTACATCAGGAGAAACGTTGGGCTGGAAGAAGCACAAGCTGGAATCAAGATTGCTTGGAGAAATATCAATAACCTCAGATATGCAGATGAAACCACCCTTATGGCAGAAAGTGAAGAGGAACTAAAAAGCCTCTTGATGAAGGTGAAAGAGGAGAGTGAAAATATTGGCTTAAAACTCAACATTCAGAAAACGAAGATCATGGCATCCAGTCCAATCACTTCCTGGGAAATAGATGGGGAAACAGTGGAAACAGTATTAGATTTTATTTCTTGGGGTTCCAAAATCACTGCAGATGGTGACTGCAGCCATGAAATTAAAAGACGCTTACTCCTTGGAAGGAAAGTTATGACCAACCTAGATAGCATATTGAAAAGCAGAGACATTACTTTGTCAACAAAGGTCCATCTAGTCAAGGCTATGGCTTTTCCAGTGGTCATGTATGGATGTGAGAGTTGGACTGTGAAGAAAGCTGAGCGCCAAAGAACTGATGCTTTTGAAATGTGGTGTTAGAGAAGACTCTTGAGAGTCCCTTGGACTGCAAGGAGATCCAACCAGTCCATTCTGAAGGAGATCAGCCCTGGGATTTCTTTGGAAGAAATGATGCTAAAGCTGAAACTCCAGTACTTTGGCCACCTCATGCGAAGAGTTGACTCATTGGAAAAGACTCTGATGCTGGGAGAGATTGGGGGCAGGAGGAGAAGGGGATGACAGAGGATGAGATGGCTGGATGGCATCACTGACTCGATGGACGTGAGTCTGAGTGAACTCCAGGAGTTGGTGATGGACAGGGAGGCCTGGAGTGCTGCGATTCATGGGGTCGCAAAGAGTGGGACACGACTGAGTGGCTGAAAAATTGTGAACAGACCTGGGGACTTCATCTTTCAGTGTCACATCTTTTTGCCTTTTCATACTGTTCATGGGTTTCTGAAGACAAGAATACTGAAGAGGTTGCCATTCCCTTCTCCAGTGTACCCAGTTTTGTCAGAACTCTCCACCATGGCTGACTTGGGAGGCCTTATAAGACATGGCTCATAGTTTTATTGAGTTAAATAAGGCTGCAATCCACGTGATTAGTTTGGTTAGTTTTCTGTAATTGCAGTTTCTATGGAAGTTTCCTGATGGGAGAGACTAACTGAAGAGATAACTAAGTCTTGTTCTGATGGGATGGGCCATGTTCATCTTTAATTTTTAAAGATTAAAAATCTTTAATCCAATTTTCTGTTAATGGGTGGGGCTGTGTTCCTCCCTGTTGCTTGAACTGAAGCCAAACTATGGTGGAGGTAATGCAGATAATGGCGATCTCCTTCAAAAGGTCCCATGCACACACTGCTGCATCAGTGCCTCCAACCCTGAATTAGGCCACTGCTGACCTACGCCTCTGCTGGAGACACCTGGACACTCATGGGCATGCCTGGGTCAGTTTCTTTTGGGGTCACTGCTCCTTTCTCTTGGATCCTGGTGAAGAGCTTTTGTTTGCACCCTCCTAGAGTCCATTTCCCCAGTCCTGTGAAAGTACTAGTGATTCTATGGTGGGGTTAATGATCACCTTCTCCAAGAAGGCTTATGCTATACCCATCTCTGCTGCACCCAGAGCCTCTGCAGCAGACCACTGCTGACTCCTACCTCCAAAGAAGACACTCAGACACAGTTCTGGTTCAGTCTCTGGGGGTTGGGCATACGTTTTGTGCCATTCCTAGGTCTGAGCCATTCAGGCCACCAGGTGCTTGGCCAGCGCACTGTCTCATGTAGGCCATGCATCTTAGTCACCACCCTGGTCCAGGCGGCTCAGTTTCCTGGGTATACTTTGAGAGCACTGCCTCAGGGGTGCTGAATGTCTCCTCTGGAGAGCTGATCTCAGGCTGTTACCCTCCTGGTCACCATCCTGGATGTCAACCATCCAGGATCTCAGGAAGACATGGTTAGCAGCTGGGAGCCTGCTCAAAGTTTGGTGGAAGATACTGTCTTGGACTAAGATTGTAGCAGACTCTTATTATTAAGATGCCTTGGTGGCTCAGAGGTTAAAGCGTCTGCCTGGAATGCAGAAGACCTGGGTTTGATCCCTGGGTCGGGAGGATCCCCTGGAGAAGGAAATGGCAACCCACTCCAGTACTCTTGCCTGGAGAATCCCATGGAGGGAGGAGCCTAGTAGGCTACAGTCCACGGGGTGGCAAAGAGTCAGACATGACTGAGTGACCTCACTTTCACTTTCAGATATTTTAAAGAAAGTTACAGGCTAGTAAGAATTTTCTGAAAGCAGAGAGGGATAAAATTTTATTGCAGAATAAGGTGAAAAGATATTTATGAAGTGAAGATTTGTAAAGGTGGTGATAGACAAAATGGAAAAGTAGCCAAGGCTATATACTGAACTACCTTACATGAAATTTAATACTGCTGATATTTTATCCTTTGGGTAGATAATAGAACATACCTGAAGATTAACCATGTTGGTGAAGGAGATAAATATATTTAACATGGGAAATAGTGCAAAATTTTACATGGAATGAAGTCTACTGAAAATAAATGGAAAATACTTATCAGTAGGTTTTCAGTTCATTTCAGTCACTCAGTCATATCTGACTGTAACCCCATGGACTGCAGCACTCCAGGCTTCTCTTTGCAGGACCAACTCCCAGGGCCTGCTCAAACTCATGTCCATTGAGGTAGTGATGTAATCCAAACATATCACACTCTGTCATCCCTTTCTCTTCCCAAATTCAATCTTTCCCAGCATCAGGGTTTTTTCCAAAGAGTCAGTTTTTTGCATCAAGTGGCCAAAGTATTGGAGCTTCAGCTTCAGCACCAGTCCTTCCAATCAATATTCAGGATTGATTTCACTTAGGATTGACTGGTTTGATCCCCTTGCAAACCAAGGAATTCTCAAGAGTCTTCTCCAACAAAGTAGCCCAAAAGCATCAGTGCTTCAGCACTCTACTTTCTTTATGGTCCACCCTCACATCCATACATGACTACTGGAAAAACTATAGCTTTGACTAGTTGGACCTTTGCTGGCAAAGTAATGTCTCTGTCTTTCAGTATGCTATTTAGGTTGGTCATAGCTTTTCTTCACAGGATCAAGGAAGTTCAAGGTTCTTTTAACTTCCTAGCTGCAGTCACCATCTGCAGCGATTTTGGAGCCCAAAAATATAAAGTCTCTCACTGTTTCTATTATTTCCTCATTTATTTTTCATGAAGTGATGGGATCAAATACAATGACCTTAGTTTATTGAATGTTGAATTTTAAACCAGCTTTTTCACTCTCCCCTTCCACCTTCATCAAGAGGCTCTTTAGTTCTTCTTGGCCTTCTGTCATAAGGCTGGTGTCATCAGCATATCTGAAGTTATAAAGATTTCTCCTAGCAATCTTGATTGCAGCTTGTGCTTCATCCAACCTAGCATTTCCCAAGATGTACTCTGCATAGAAGTTAAGTGAACAGGATGACAATATAAAGCCTTTACATACTCCTTTCCCAATTTGGATCAGTCCATTGTTTCATGTCTTGTTCTAACTGTTGCTTCTTGACATGCATAAAGGTATTGCAGGAGGCCGGTCAGGTGGTCTGGTATTCACTTCTCTTGAAGAATTTTATATAGTTTGTTGCGATCTACACAATCAAAGGCTTTAGTGTAATCAATGAGCAGAAGTAGATTTATTTTTCTGGAACTCTGTTGCTTTTTCTATCATCCAACAGATGTGGGCAATTTTATCTCTGGTCCTTTTGCCTTTTCTAAATCCATACGGAAGTTCAAGGTTCACGTACTGTTCAAGCCTGGCTTGGAGAACTTTGAGCATTATTTTGCTAGCGTGTGAGATGAGTGCCTTTTCTAAAACCAGCTTGAACATCAGGAAGTTCACAGTTCACGTATTGCTGAAGCCTGGCTTGGAGAATTTTGAGCATTACTTTACTAGTGTGTGAGATGAGTGCAATTGTGCAGTAGTTTGAGCATTCTTTGGCATTGCCTTTCTTTGGGATTGGAATGAAAACTGACCTTTTCCAGTCCTGTGGCCACTGCTGAGTTTTCCAAAATTGCTGGCATATTTAGTGCAGCACTTTCACAGCATCATCTTTCAGGAATTGGAATAGCTCAACTGGAATTCCATCACCTCCACTAGCTTTGTTCGTAGTGATGCTTTCTAAGGCCCACTCGACTTCACATTCCAGGATGTCTGGCTCTAGGTCATTGATCACGCCATCGTGATTATCTGGTTCATGAAGATCTTTTTTGTGCAGTTCTTCTGTGTATTCTTGCCATCTCTTCTTAATATCTTCTGCTTCTGTTAGGTCCATGCCATTTCTGCCCTTTATCGAGCTCATCTTTGCATGAAATGTTCCTTTTGGTATCTCTGATTTTCTTGAAGAGATCTCTAGTCTTTCCCATTCTGTTGTTTTCCTCTATTTCTTTGCATTGATCACTGAAGAAGGCTTTCTTATCTCTTCTTGCTATTCTTTGGAACTCTGCATTCACATGTTTATATCTTTCCTTTTCTCCTTTGCTTTTCACTTCTCTTCTTTTCACAGCTATTTGTAAGGCCTCCCCAGACAGCCATTTTGATTTTTTGCATTTCTTTTCCATGGGAATGGTCTTGATCCCTGCCTCCTGTACAATGTCACAGACCTCTGTCCATAGTTCATCAGGCACTCTATCTATCAGATCTAGGCCCTTAAATCTATTTCTCACTTCCACTGTATAATCATAAGGGATTTGATTTAGGTCATACCTGAATGGTCTAGTGGTTTCCCTTACTTTCTTCAATTTAAGTCTGAATTTGGCAATAAGGAGTTCATGGTCTGAGCCACAGTCAGCTTCTGGTCTTGTTTTTGCTGACTGTATAGAGCTTCTCCATCTTTGGCTGCAAAGAATATAATCAATTGGATTTCGGTGTTGACCATCTGGTGATGCCCATGTATAGAGTCTTCTCTTGTGTTATTGGAAGAGGGTGTTTGCTATGACCAGTGCATTTTCTTGGCAAAACTCTATCAGTCTTTGCCCTGCTTCATTCCGTATTCCAAGGCCAAATTCGCTTGTTACTCCAGGTGTTTCTTTACTTTCTATTTTTGCATTCCAGTCCCCTATAATGAAAAGGACATTTTTTGTGTGTGTTTGTTCTAAAAGGTCTTGTAGGTCTTCATAGAACCGTCCAACTTCAGCTTCTTCAGCGTTACTGGTTGGGGCATAGACTTGGATTATTGTGATATTGAATGGTTTGCCTTGGAAACGAACAGAGATCATTCTGTCGTTTTTGAGATTGCATCCAAGTACTGCATTTCAGACTCTTTTGTTGACCATGATGGCCACTCCATTTCTTCTGAGGGATTCCTGCCCTCAGTAGTAGATATAATGGTCATCTGAGTTAAATTCACCCATTCCAGTCCATTTCAGTTCACTGATTGCTAGAATGTCAACATTCACTCTTGCCATCTCTTGTTTGACCTCTTCCAATTTGCCTTGACTCATGGACCTGACATTCCAGGTTCCTATGCAATATTGCTTTTTACAACATCCGACCTTGCTTCTATCACCAGTCACATCCACAGCTGGGTATGGTTTTGCTTTGGCTTCACCCCTTCATTCTTTCTGGAGTTATTTCTCCACTGATCTTTGGTAGCATATTGGGCACCTACTGACCTGGGGAGTTCCTCTTTCAGTATCCTATCATTTTGCCTTTTCATACTGTTCATGGGGTTCTCAAGGCAAGAATACTGAAGTGGTTTGCCATTCCCTTCTCCAGTGGACCACATTCTGTCAAATCTCATGACCCGCCCGTCTTGGGTTGCCCCACAGGCATGGCTTAGTTTCATTGAGTTAGAGAAGGCTGTGGTCTTAGTGTGATTAGGTTGACTAGTTTTCTGTGAGTATGGTTTCATTGTGTTTGCTCTCTTATGCCCTCTTGCAGCACCTACCGTCTTACTTGGGTTTCTCTTACCTTGGGCGTGGGGTATCTCTTCACGGCTGCTCCAGCAAAGTGCAGCCATTGCTCCTTACCTTGGACGAAAAGTATCTCCTCACCGCTGCCCTTCCTGACCTTCAACGTGGGATTGCTTCTCTAGGCCCTCCTGTGCCTGCGCAGCCACTACTCCTCGGACGTGGGGTACTCCTCCCACCCGTCGCCCCTGGCCTCGGGCTTAGGGGCATGGGGTATCTCCTCCCAGCCTCCGCCCCTGACCTCAGATGCAGGGTAACTCCTCTCATCATTGCCCTTGACCTCGGACGCAGGGTAGCTCCTCTTGGCCATTCCTGCACCATCACAGTCTGGTATTCTCGGCCACTGCCCCGATATCAGATGTGGGGTAACTCCTCTTGGCCGCCACCCTTCAGGCATGGGGTCCTCCCGGCTTCTGCCCCTGACCTGGGACGTTGGGTGGCTCCTCTCGGCTGTGCTTGGTGCGCCCTTCACAGCCGCCTGCGCTTTGGTGCACCTGTCGCAGTTTAGAAAAGGCAGAGGAACCAGAGATCAAATTGCCAACATCCACTGGATTCCAGAAAAACTCTATTTCTGCTTTATTGACTATGCCAAAGCCTTTGACTGTGTGGATCACAATAAACTGTGGACAATTCTGAAAGACATGGGAATACCAGACCACCTGATCTGCCTCTTGAGAAATTTGTATGCAGGTCAGGAAGCAACAGTTAGAACTGGACATGGAACAACAGACTGGTTCCAAATAGGAAAAGTAGTATGTCAAGGCTGTATATTGTCACCCTGTTTATTTAACTTATATGCAGAGTACATCATGAGAAACGCTGGACTGGAAGAAACACAAGCTGGAATCAAGATTGCTGAGAGAAATATCAATAACCTCAGATATGCAGATGACACCACCCTGATGGCAGAAAGTGAAGAGGAACTCAAAAGCCTCTTGAGGAAAGTGAAAGTGGAGAGTGAAAAAAGTTGGCTTAAAGCTCAACATTTAAAAAACGAAGATCATGGCATCTGGTCCCACCACTTCATGGGAAATAGATGGGGAAACAGTGGAAACAGTGTCAGACTTTATTTTTCTGGGCTCCAACATCACTACAGATGGTGACTGCAGCCATGAAATTAAAAGATGCTTACTCCTTGGAAGGAAAGTTATGACCAACTTAGATAGCATATTCAAAGGCAGAGACATTACTTTGCCAACAAATGTTCGTCTAGTCAAGGCTATGGTTTTTCCTGTGGTCATGTATGGATGTGAGAGTTGGACTGTGAAGAAGGTTGAGCACCGAAGAATTGATGCTTTTGAACTGTGGTGTTGGAGAAGACTCTTGAGAGTCCCTTGAACTGCAAGGAGATCCAACCAGTCCATTCTGAAGGAGATCAGCCCTGGGATTTCTTTGGAAGACATGATGCTAAAGCTGAAATTCCAGTACTTTGGCTACCTCATGCGAAGAGTTGACTCATTGGAAAAGACTCGGATGCTGGGAGGGATTGGGGGCAGGAAGAGAAGGGGACGACAGAGGATGAGATGGCTGGATGGCATCACTGACTCGATGGACATGAGTCTGAGTGAACTCCGAGGGTTGGTGATGGACAGGGAGGCCTGGCGTGCTGCTATTCATGGGGTCACAAAAGTCGGACACAACTGAGCGACTGATCTGATCCAAGATGAGTGCAATGTGTGGTAGTTTGAGCATTCTTTGGCATTGTCTTTTTTGGGGACTGGAATGAAACTGACCTTTTCCAGTTCTGTCGCCACTCCTGAGTTTCCCAAATTTGCTGACATACACATACATATTTTAGAAATCCTGAGTTCACACCAATACCTTGCTCTAATCCTCCACCCATTCCATATTAGTACATCCTATAGGGATTATCTTGACTTCCAACAGCCTTACTTATTTGCTCATTCCTGTATCACATCTAAAATAGCTCTGGAATTACGCTGATAAAACTACAGAGCTACTCAAAAGCTCATAATGATTGTATACTGCATCCGCCCTCCCCCCGCCCCCATACACACTGTTTTGACTATGAGCACTACTCCATTACTTCTAAGGGATTCTTACCCATAGTATTAGATATGACACCCTTTTGTGTGTGTCCACACAGACACACACAAACTTTGTTGTTTGAACAATCTTTAGCATTACTCTTCTTTGGGATTGGAATGAAAACAGACATTTTCCAGTCCTGTGGCCAGACTTACGAGTTTTCCAAATTTTCTGGCATACTTAGTGCAGAACTTAACGGCATCATCATTTAGGATTTGAAATAGCTCAGCTGGAATTCCCTCACCTCCACTAGCTTTGTTTGTAGTGATGCCTCCTAAGGCCCACTTGACTTCGCTCACTGTGATGTCTGACTCTAGGTGAATGATCACACCATTGTGGCTATCTGGGTCATTAAGATCTTTTTTTGTATAGTGCTTCTGTGTGTTTTTGCCACTCTTCTTAATATCTTTTTCTTCTGTTAGGTCCATACCATTTCTGTACTTTATTGTGCCATCTTTGCAAGAAATGTTCCCTTGGTATCTATAATTCTCTTGAAGAGATATCTAGTCTTTCTCATTCTACTGTTTTCCTCTATTTCTTTTCATTGATCACTGAGGAAGGCTTTCTTATCTCTCCTTATTATTCTTTGCAACTCTGCATTCAGATGGATACATATTTCCTTTTTTCATTTGCCTTTCACTTTTCTTCTTTTCTCATCTATTTGTATGGCCTCCTCAGACAACCATTTTGCCTTTTTGCATTTCTTCTTCTGGAGGATGGTTTTGATCACTGGCTCCTGTACAGTGTGATGAGCCTCCTTCCATAGTTCTTCAGGAACTCTATATATCAGACCTAATCCCTTGAATTTATTTGCTACTTCCACTGTATAATCATAAGGGATTTATTTGATTTAGGTCATATGTGATTGGTCTAGTGGTTTTCCCTACTTTACTCAATTGCAGTCTGAATTGAGCAATAAGAAGTTCATGATCTGTGCCACAGTCAGCTCCTGGTCTTGTGTTTGCTGACTATATAGAGCTTTTCCATCATTGGCTGCAAAATATAATCAATCTGATTTCAGTATTGACCATCTGGGGATGTCCATTTGTAGAGTCTTCTCTTGTGTTGTTGGAAGAAGGTGTTTGCTATGACCAGTGTGTTCTATTGGCAAAACCCTGTTCATTTTAGCCATGCTTCATTTTGTACTCCAAGGCCAAAACTTGCCTGTTAGTCCAGGTATCTCTTGACTTCCTACTTTTGCATTCCAATATACTATGATGAAAAGGACTTTTTTTTTCTTTTTTTTTTTTTTTAGTGTTGGCTCTGGAAGATCTTATAGGTCTTCATAGAACCATTCAACTTCAGCTTCTTTGACATTAGTGCTTGTTGCATAGACTTGGATCACTGTGATATTGAATGGTTTGCCTTGGAAACGAACAGAGATCATTCTGCTGTTGTTAAGATTGCACCCATTTACTGAATTTCAGACTGTTTTGACTATGAGCACTACCCATTTCTTCTAAGGGATTCTTACCCATAGTATTAGATATGATGGGCATGTGAATTATATTTGCTCATTCTGGTCCATTTTAGTTCATTGATTCCTAAAATGTCAATGTTCACTCTTACCATCACCTTTTGACCCTTTCCAATTTATATTGATTCATAGACCTAACTTTCCAGGTTCCTATACAATATTGTTCTTTACAGCATTGAACTTTACTTCTATCACCAGTCACATCCACATGGGCATTGTCACTTTGAATCATCCTCTTCATTCTTTCTAGAGCTATTTCTCCACTCTTTTCCAGTAGCATAATGGGCACCTACCGACCTGGGGACTTCATCTTTCAGTGTCATCTTTTTGTCTTTTCTTACTGTGCATGAGTTCTCAACACAAGAATGCTGAAGTGGTTTGCCATTCCCTTTTTCCAGTGGACCATATTTTGTCAGAACTCTCCACCATGACCTGTCTGTCTTGGGTGGCCCTAAAAGGCATGGCTCATAGTTTCATTGAGTTAAACAAGGCTGTAATACAAGTGATCAGTTTGGTTAGTTTTCTGTAATTTTGGTTTCCATTCTGTTTGCCCTCTGATGAATAAGGATAAGAGGCTTGTGGAAACTTCCTGATGGGAGGGACTGTCTGTGCGGGCATCTAAGTCTTGCTCTGATGGATGGGACCATGCTAAGTAAATCTTTAAATCAATTTTGTCTTGATGGGCAGGGCTGTGTTCCCTCCCTGTAGTTTGGTCAAAGGCCAAACTATGGTAGGGGTAATGTTTGTAATGGTGACCTCCTTCAAAAGGACTTATGCCAGGACTGTCATATTCAGTACAACTGACCCCATGGTAGGTCAGACACTTTTGACCCATGCCTCTGCAGGAGATGCTGGACTGTCACAAGCAAGTCTGACTCAGTCTCTTGTGGGGTCACTGCTCCTTTCTCCTGGGTCCTGGTGCACACAAGATTTTGCTTTGCCCTCCAAGAGTGAGTTTCATTATATTTAGTATATATTTGATGCATTTTTTCCATCCAGCATCTATTGCACTTATGTAAACAGAATTCTTTTTTTTTTATTGAATTGATCATTTTCTCACTCATTTCATACGGTTTTCACAGGGCTTACTGATCTCAGCTGCATGCATAAAGCTGTGACCTAAACTTAAAAAATAAGAAGAATTTGTTACACTGTCTAGAGTAATAGGCATTTGATGGTCCAATGAGAGGAAGCCTTATAATTTCCCCTAGAGCCATCAAGAAAGTGAGACACTGTTTTTTTCAGTGTCTTGATAACTTGGGGGTATTCAGCAATTATTCTCGTGGAAGAGTTTGTCTGAAAACGAAGTTAAAGGAAACAAAAGAAATGAGAGGAGTGATAGTTGAAGCTCATGGTGATGTGATTAAATCTCTGGATAAATTTTAGCCTCAAGTCACATATGACTAGAAATTTCATTACTAATACAGAGAGTTTTCATCTCGACAATGCAGGATTTATTTTCAAATTTATAAATGCATAACACAATAAAATATTTGATCAGATTTGAGCTCTTAACAATTCTGAAAATAGTAACAAATTTAAAAACAACTGAATAAGAGCTAGCACAGTAGTCCTTACTGCAAATATTAAACATTGGCGATATTTTAGTCATTGAGTATGTAAACATCACAAGCATTGCTAAACATTTTAATACTAATTCTATTACTTGCATCACTTACCAATTAGTTTATAGCATTATTATGACATGGCTCTAAAACTTGTCTTCAAAATTCCTAGATGTCAGTGGCTCATCTTTTATTCAGCTGTACTTAAAGCCAAATTATGAAAGGTTCAATTTATGGCCAAGATTTAGCACACAACTATTTTTTTTTTTTTTTTGCTTTAAACAACTAGAAAATTATATGCATATAAGACATATCAGACAATAGTTGTTAGCACTAGACAAAAGCAGTTCAGATCTATAGTACCTATAAATAAGAAAATAAATGAGATGAGCCCTAAAACTGCAAGCAGCTTATTCACTAGAAGGTCATTTTTTTTTTGCCAGGAGTGAACAATGGGAGGAATGACTAGTTAGGGAGTTGGGGATCAGCATGTACATAGTGCTGTATATTTAAAATGGATAACCAACAAGATACTATTGTAAAGCACAAGGAACTTTGCTCAATGTTATGTGACAGCCTGGATGGTAGTAGGGGGAGTTTGAGGGAGAAAAGATACATATACATATATGACTGAGTCCCTTTGCTGTCCACTTGAAAATATCACAGCATTGTTAATCAGCTAAAATCCAATATGGTATAAAAAGATTAAAAAAATAAAATAGGTTCAGAGATTTGCCATTTTTTAAATGGAATAAGTTTGACATGTAACATGTAATGGCTGGATGACATCACTGACTCAATGGACGTGAGTCTGAGTGAACTCTGTGAGGTTGTGATGGACAGGGAGGCCTGGCGTGCTGCGATTCATGGGGTGGGAAAGAGTCAGACACGACTGAGCAACTGAACTGAACTGAACTGAACTGATGTAAGTTTAAGGTGTCCATTGTGCTACTCTGATAAATTTATACATTATAGTATGATTGTGATGTAGCAATATTTGTCATATTACATATCTATTACAATATATTATATACTACAATAACACTATAATATTTCTATTTATATTCATTATAGGAGACAGAAGAGATGTGGATTCAATCCCTGGGTTGGGAAGATTCCCTGAAGGAGGAAATGACAACCCACTCCAGTATTGTTGCCTGAAAAATTCCATGGACAGAGGAGCCTGGCAGGCTACAGTCCATGGGGTTGCAAAAAGTTGGACACAATTGAGCAACTGAGCATACAGGCTTAGAGATTTCCTTCTTTCCATCATTTTAACTCCGATTGAATTTCGTTGAAATATTTGTCCTTCATTTATTGTGAATATTTTATATTAATCACAGTGTATTACTATTATCAATTTTCTGCCATCTAGGACTAAGATATCACTTAAAACACATGGTCATGTGTTAGAATGTTTTTGGTATTCTCTGGATGGTGTTTAAAGGTGTCAGTTCATATTTAAAGCTCTTTGAACTCACACTCATCTCTAAGAGTCTCTGAGAACTCCTGATGATCTCAGTTCAGTTCAGCTCCCTTCAGTCGCTCAGTCATGTCCGACTCTTTGTGACCCCATGAATCACAGCCAGGCCTCCCTGTCCATCACCAACTCCCGGAGTTCACTCAGACTCAGGTCCATCGAGTCAGTGATGCCATCCAGCCATCTCATCCTCTGTCCTCCCCTTCTCCTCCTGCCCCCAAACCCTCCCAGCATCAGTCTTTCCCAGTGAGTCCACTCTTCGCATGAGGTGGCCAAAGTATTGGAGTTTCAGCTTTAGCATCATTCCTTCCAAAGAGATCCCAGGGCTGATCTCCTTCAGAATGGACTGGTTGGATCTCCTTGCAGTCCAAGGGACTCTCAAGAGTCTTCTCCAACACCACAGTTCAAAAGCATCAATTCTTCGGCGCTCAGCCTTCTTCACAATCCACCTCTCACATCCATACATGACCACAGGAAAAACCATAGCCTTGACTAGATGGACTTTTGTTGGCAAAGTAATGTCTCTGCTTTTGAATATGCTATCTAGGTTGGTCATAACGTTCCTTCCAAGGTGTAAGCATCTTTTAATTTCATGGCTGCAATCACCATCTGCAGTGATTTTGGAGCCCCAAAAAATAAAGTCTGATACTGTTTCCCCATCTATTTCCCATGAAGTGATGGGACCAGATGCCATGATCTTAGTTTTCTGAATGTTGTGTTTTAAGTCAGCTTTTTCACTCTCCTCTTTCACTTTCATCAAGAGGCTTTTTAGTTCCTCTTCACTTTAGTGAAGAAACTTTAGTTTCTCTTCACTTTCTGCCATAAGGGTGGTGTCATCTGCATATCTGAGGTTATTGATATTTCTCCAAGCAATCTTGATTCCAGCTTGTGCTTCTTCCAGCCCAGCGTTTCTCATGATATACTCTGCATATACGTTGAATAAGCAGGGTGACAATATACTGCCTTGATGTACTCATTTTCCTATTTGGAACCAGTCTGTTGTTCCATGTCCAGTTCTAACTGTTGCTTCCTGACCTGCATATAGGTTTCTCAAGAAGCAGGTCAGGTGGTCTGATATTCCCATCTCTTTCAGAATTTTCCAGAGTTTATTGTGATCCACACAGTCAAAGGCTTTGGCATAGTCAATAAAGCAGAAGTAGATATTTTTCTGGAACTCTCTTGCTTTTACCATGATACTGCACATGTTGGCAATTTGATCTATGGTTTCTCTGCCTTTTCTAAACCCAGCTTGAACATCTGGAAGTTCACGGTTCACGTATCTAAATAAAATCCAAGTCTCAACATTATGTTGATAATTTCTAAACTAAAAACCTCTTTCTGACAAGTGTTTTCTTCATTCCTTTTCCATCTGTATAATGAATGCAACATTTCTCTTAACTAACTTCTCTTATTCTTTCTCTACTTGTCTATGAGGACATTTCCATCAAAAGAAAATTTTCCAGTTCTCCCATTCTTTTAAAGATTTCCTCATCTTTAAATTATCTGTAACAATCCCCGTTAGTATGCTTTTCAAATTCTTCAACCAGGACTTTGGCCATGACTTTTTAATTAGTCTCTACTCCATCAATTTCTCCTTGGTCCAAGCCATGCAAATTTTGACAGAAGAAATTGGAGAAAATTTTGTAAAGTTAAAAAATAAAATTAAATAAAAAATTTAAAAAACCACATAAATATAAATAAATAAATATAAATATAATGAAAAATAAAGTAGAATAAAGATACCAAATGTAGATATATAGATAAAAGCAGTTACTTATAGACAAGAGAGTTACAGTTTGTTCTATTTGTTTATCCTTCTTGTAAATATACAAGATTCCTCCAATGGGAATATGTTGATTTTGCTTATTGTTTTTTATAACATGAGCAATACATGAATAAAATAGTGATGTAAAGATTAAAAAAAAAGAAATCTAGGCAAAAATAGTACCTTAGATAATAGTTGTAATTTAACAAAATTAAACTTTAATCTTTTAAATCCTTAGATCTGTGCCCCAATTTTAATCATTTGACAGTGCTCAGAGGATGAAAAGAAAAGTTGTTTGCCTAATATTTCAAGACCTTCTACAGTTTAATTTTATGTACCTCTTTTGCTGGTCCAGGCAGTTTGTTTACTGCCATCTAGAATGCACCATAGGCATTCATGTCTGTTGTGCTTGCTTCTATATTTGCATCTATTATGGTTTACTTTTTTAAAAAAATCTACATGTTATTCATATTTTCAGATTCAGTGTTATTTTATTTATATCATTATTTCCTTCTCAGATACTGTCAGTGGCCCCCAAACTTATTGGCATTAGGCACCAGTTTCATGAAAGACAGTTTTTCACAGAGGGGAGGCAGGAATGGTTTTGGAATGATCCAAGTGTATAATAGTTATTATGCATTGCTTTCACCTATATTTTATTTTCTATCATCATAAAAGATGGAAATTGAGTTAAGTGATATTCTATCTATAAGGATAGTGATAACTTCTAATTCTTGGTGTACATTCTAGCTTATAATTTTTTGAAATGTGAGTTAGATGCACTTTGAAAATGTAAGTAAGAAAATGGTGTAAATAGAAGGGATATGAATAAGACAGTGGAAATGGTAACTAACAAGGATTGTTAAATAGCAATTAAATATTTTGAAAATGTATTATTTCTTTGCTTACATCTTTATATTAATATTAAATTATGTTTATATGTAATATTTTTAGCTTCCACCAAAGAATACACACTATAAATCTTCTTAACCTACTCCCACTCCATATCATGTTTTCCCTATTTCCCTTGCCTATTCTCTGCTCTTAAACTTCAGCAAGTGCTTTTCATCATTCTTCATGAGTACTGCTTTATTGAAAATTCCCCACTTCAATTGCTCAGTCATGTAAGATTCTTTGCAAACCCATGAAAAGCATCATGTCAGGCCTCCCTGTCCATCTCCAACTCCCAGAGTTCACCCAAACTCATGTCCACTGAGTCGGTGATACCATCCAACCATGTCATCCCCTGCCGTCCCCTTCTCCTCTTGCCCTCAATCTTTCCCAGGATCAGGGTCTCTTCAAATGAGTCAGCTCTTCACACAGGTGGCCAAAGTATTGGAGTTTCAGCTTCCACATCAGTCCTTCCAATGCACACCCAGAACTGATCTCCTTTAGGATGGACTGGTTGGATCTCCTTGCAGTCCAAGAGACTCTTAAGAGTCTTTTCCAACACCACACTTCAAAAGCATCAATTATTTGGCACTCAGCTTTCTTTATAGTCCAAGTCTTACATCCATACATGACCACTGGAAAAACTATAGCCTTGACTAGATGGACCTTTGTTGGTAAAGTAATGTCTCTGCTTTTTAATATGCTATCTAGGTTGGTCATAACTTTCCTTCCAAGGAGTAAGCGACTTTTAATTTCATGGCTGCATTCACCATCCACAGTGATTTTGGAGCCCAGAAAAATAAAGTCAGCCACTGTTTCAAATGTTTCCCCATTCATTTGCCATGAAGTGATGGGACAGGATGCCATGATCTTAGTTTTCTGAATGATGAGATTTAAGCCAACATTTTCACTCTCTTCTTTCACTTTCTTCAAGAAGCTTTTTAGTTCTTTTCACTTTCTGCCATAAGGGTGGTGTCATCTGCATATCTCTGTTTATTGATATTTCTCCAAGAAATCTTGATTCCAGCTTGTGCTTCTTCCAGCCCAGTATTTCTCATGATGTACTCTGCATATAAGTTAAATAAGCAGGGTGACAATATACACACTTGATCTATTCCTTTTCCTATTTGGAACCAGTCTGTTGTTCCATGTCCAGTTCTAACTGTTGCTTCCTGATCTGCATACAGGTTTCTCAAGAGGCAGGTCAGGTGGTATAATATTCCCATCTCTTTCAGAATTTTCCAGAGTTTATTGTGTCCACACAGTCAAAGGCTTTGGCATAGTCAATAAAGCAGAAGTAGATGTTTTTTCTGGAACTCTCTTTCTTTTTTGATGATCCAGCAGATGTTGGCTATTTGATCTCTGGTTCCTCTGCCTTTTCTAAAACCAGCTTGAACATCTGGGAGTTCACGGTTCACATATTGCTGAAGCCTGGCTTGGACAATTTTGAGCATTACTTTGCTAGCATATGAGATGACTGCAATTGTGCGGTAGTTTGAACATTCTTTTGAACATTCTTTGGCATTTCCTTTCTTTGGGGTTGGAATGAAAACTGACCTTTTCCAGTCCTGTGGCCACTGCTCAGTTTTCCAAAATTGCTGGCATATTGAGTGCAGCACTTTCACAGCATCATCTTTTAGGATTTGAAATAGCTCAACTGAAATTCCATCACCTCCATTAGCTTTGTTCATAATGATGCTTCCTAAGGCCCACTTGACTTCACATTCCAGGATGTCTGGCACTAGGTGAGTGATCACACCATCGTGATTATCTGGCATGTGAAGATCCTTTTTGTTCAGTTCTTTTGTGTATTCTTGCCACCTCTTGTTAATATCTTCTGCATCTGTTAGGTGCATACCATTTCTGTCCTTTATTGAGCCCATCTTTGCATGAAATATTCCCTTGGTATCTCTATTTTTCTTGAACAGACCTCTAGTCTTTCCCATTCTATTGTTTTCCTCTATTTCTTTGTATTGATCACTAAGGAAGGCTTTCTTATCTCTCCTTGCTATTCTTTTGAATTCTGCATTCAAATGGGTATATCTTTCCTTTTCTCATTTGCTTTTCACTTCCCCTCTTTTCACAGCTCTTTGTAAGGCTTCCTCAAACAGATTTTTTTTTTTTTTTGACAGAATGTGGTCCACTTGAGAAGGGAATGGCAAACCACTTCAGTATTCTTGCCTTGAGAACTCCATGAATAGCATGAAAAGGCAAAAAGATAGGACACTGAAAGATGAACTCCCCAGGTCGATAAGTGACCAATATGCTACTGGTGGTCAGAGGAGAAATAACTCCAAAAAAATTCAGGGATGCAGCCAAAGCTAAAATAACACCCAGCTGTGGATGGGACTGGTGACTCAAGCCAGATCTGATGCTGTAAAGAGCAATATTGCATAGGAACCTAGAATGTTAGGTCCATGAACCAAGGCCAATTGGAAGTGGTCAAACAGGAGATGGCAATAGTGAACATCAACATTCTAAGAATCAGTGAACTAATATAATTATGTAAATTTTAAAAATAAAATAAAATTTAAAAAAAATAAGATGGACTGGGATAGGTGAATTTATCTCAGATGACCATTATATCTACTACTGTGGGAAGGAATCCCTTTGAAGAAATGGAGTAGCCATCATAGTCAACAAAAGATTCCAAAATGCAGTACTTGGATGCAATCTCAAAAACGACAGAATGATCTCTGTTCATTTCCAAGGCAAATCATTCAATATCACAGTAATCCAAGTCTATGCCCAGACCAGTAACACTGAAGAAGTTGAAGGTGAACAGTTATATGAAGACCTACAAGACCTTCTAGAATTAACACCAGAAAAAGATGTCCTTTTCATTATAGGGGACTGGAATGCAAAAGTAAGAAGTCAAGAAACACCTGGAGTAATAGGCAAATTTGGCCTTGGACTACAGAATGAAGCAGGGCAAAGGCTAACAGAGTTCTGCCAAGAAAATGCACTGGTCATAGCAAACACCCTCTTCCAACAACACAGGAGAAGACTCTACACCTGGACATCACCAGATGGTCAACACCGAAATCAGATTGATTATATTCTTTGCAGTCAAAGATGGAGAAGTTCTACAGAGTCAGCAAAAACAAGACTGGGAGTGGACTGTGGCTGAGATCATGAACTCCTTATTGCCAAATTCAGACTGAAATTGCACAAAGTGGGGGAAACCATTAGACCATTCAGGTATGACCTAAATCAAATCCCTTATGAGTATATAGTGGAAGTGAGAAATAGATTTAAGGGACTAGATCTGACACACAGAGTGCCTGATGTACTATGTATGAAGGTTCATGACATTGTACAGGAAAATTCATATTTCTATTTAATTCGCATAGGATTAATTCAGAGTATTTGTGTTTGGTCTAAAGTCAGGATACTTGCTTATTTATGGTCTCTCAATATAGTATCTTCTTATTATGGAAATTATATTCTGTGAAAAAAAATTGTAGAAAGCAGTAAAGCAAAGAAAGTTGATGTTGTGAAAGTGCTGCACTCAATAGGCCAGCAAATTTGGAAAACTCAGCAGTGGCCATGGGACTGGAAAAGGTCAGTTTTCATTCCAATCCCAAAGAAAGGCAATGCCAAAGAATACTCAAACTACTGCACAGTTGCACTCATCTCACATGCTAGTAAAGTAATGCTCAAAATTCTCCAAGCCTGGCTTCAGCAATACATGATCTGTGAACTTTCAGATGTTCAAGCTGGTTTTAGAAAAGGCAGAGGAACCAGAGATCAAATTGCCAACATCTGCTGGATCATGGAAAAAGCAAAAGAGTTCCAGAAAAACATCTCCTTCTGCTTTATTGACTATGCCAAAGCCTTTGACTGTGTGGATCACAATAAACTCTGGAAAATACTGAAAGAGTCAGAAATACCAGACCACCTGACCTGCCTCTTGAGAAACCTATATGCAGGTCAGGAAGCAACAGTTAGAACTGGACAAGGAAGAACAGACTGGTTCCGAATAGGAATAGGAGTACATCAAGGCTGTATATTGTCACCCTGCTTATTTAACTTATATGCAGAGTACATCATGAGAAATACTGGGCTGAAAGAAGCACAAGCTGGAATCAAGTTTGCTGGGAGAAATATAAGTAACCTCAAAAATGCAGATGACACCATCCTTATGGCAGAAAGTGAGGAGGAACTAAAAAGCCTCCTGATGAAAGTGAAAGAGGAGAGTGAAAAAGTTAGCTTAAAGCTCAACATTCAGAAAACTTAGATTATGGCATCTGGTTCCACCACTTCATGGCAAATAGATGAGGAAATAGTGGAAACAGTGTCAGACTTTACTTTTGGGGGGCTCCAAAAGCACTGCAGATGGTGATTGCAGCCATGAAATTAAAAGATGCTTACTCCTTGGAAGGAAGGTTATGACCAACCTAGATAGCATATTAAAAAGCAGAGACATTGCTTTGCCAACAATGGTCCATCTAGTCAAGGCTATGGTTTTACCTGTGGTCATGTATGGATGTGAGAGTTGGACTGTGCAGAAGGCTGAACGCTGAAGAATTGATGCTTTTGAACTGTGGTGTTGGAGAAGACTCTTGAGAGTCCTTTGGACTGCAAGGAGATCCAACCAGTCCATCCTAAAGGAGATAAGTCCTGGGTGTTCATTGGAAAGATTGATACTTAAGCTGAAGCTCCAATATTTTGGCCACCTCATGTGAAGAGTTGGCTCATTGGAAAAGACCCTGATGCTGCAAGGGATTGGGTGCAGGAGCAGAAGGGGACAACAGAGGATGAGATGGCTGGATGGCATCACCAACTCGATGAACATGAGTTTGTGTAAACTGCGGGAGTTGGTGATGGACAGGGAGGCCTGGCATGCTGCAATTCATGGGGTCCAAAGTGTCAGGCACAACTGAGCAACTTAACTGAACTGAACCGAAGGCAAATAAACATTTATAGGCGACAGGTGAGTGCATTTATTCAGTCTTTGCCTACGAGCTGGAAACTAGCTAGTATCAAAAGTATCTGCAATAGAGTCTATGGAAAGTTGTTATGATATTTCTTTATTGGGGCATACTTTTTTTTGTCCTTAGAGGTCATCCGTAAAGTAGGAAAGTCTATCTGTCTTCTATTACTCATTTTTCACATCAGCATCACTTTACTCATTTAAGAAGTCATTATTTTCTTTATATCAGAGTCTTCTGACCTCATTTTACTTCTTAGTATATTTGGTGTCATAAAGTGCCTGGATAGATGTAACAAATTAAGTTCCTCACAGTTTATGGAACTGCAAGTAAGGATCAAGTCACCAGCATAGTTTAGTTTGGAGCTTGCTTCCTGCTTATAAATGACTACCTTCTTGCTCTGTATTTACCTGAGCTTTCTCTGGTACCTATGATGGAGAGAGGGAGAAACCTCTCTCTTCCTCTTCTTATAAACTCATGAATCCTATCACATTCATTTCAGGACAGTTCAGTCGCTCAGTCGTGTCCGACTCTTTGAGACCCCATGGACTGCAGCACACACAGGCTTCCCTGTCCATCACCAAATCCCAGAGTTTACTCAAAGTCCTGTCCATTGAGTCAGTGATTACATCTAGCCATCTCATCCTCTGTCATCCCCTTCTCCTGCCTTCAATCTTTCACAGCATCAGGGTCTTTTCCAATGAAACATTTCTTTGTGTCAGGTGGCTAAAGTATTGGAGTTTCAGCTTCAACATAAATCCTTACAATGAACATTCAGAACTGATTTCCTTTAGGATGGACTGGTTGGGTCTCCTTGCAGTCCAAGGGACTCTCAAGAGTCTTCTTCAACACCACAGTTCAAAAGAGACTGATGCAAACTTGCCCCTGAGTGTGCAGGAGTCTCCAGCAGAGGGGTGGGTAGGCAGTGGCTGGCGGCAGTGTTGGGGACACTCAGTCAGCAGTAGATTCAGTGCAATATAGTCACTCAGTTGTGTCCAACTCTTTGCAACCCCATGGACTGCAGCATGCCAAGCCTCCCTGTCAATCACTAACTCCTAGAGTTTAATCAATCGTTTGTCCACAGAGTCACTGATGCCATCCAACCATCTCATCCTCTGTCGTCCCCTTCTCCTCCTGCCTTCAATCTTTCCCAGCATCAGGGTCTTTTCAATTGAGTCAATTCTTTGCATCAGGTGACCAAAGTATTGGAGTTTCAGCTTCGGCATCAGTTCTTCCAATGAATAGTCAAGACTGATTTCCTTTAGGAAGGACTGGTTGGATCTCCTTTCAGCCCAAGGGACTCTCAAGAGCCTTCTCCAACACCACATTTCAAAAGCATCAGTTCTTCAGATTTGTTTATATTCAGAGTATATTCAGTTTATATTCAAAGTATTCAGATTTCTTTATAGTCCAACTCTCCTTTCATACACGACTACTGGAAAAACCATAGCTTGACCAGATGGACATTTGTTGGCAAAGTAATGTCCCTGTTGTTTAAAATGCTGTCTAGGTTGGTCACAACTTTTCTTCCAAGGAGCAAACGTCATTTTATTTCATGGATGCAGTCACCAACTGAAGTGATTTTGGTGCCCCCCAAAATGAAGTCTCTCATTGTTTCCATTGATTCCCCATCTATTTGTCATGAAGTGATGGGACAAGATGTATACCTGTGGCGGATTCATTTTGATATTTGGCAAAACTAATACAATTATGTAAAGTTTAAAAATAAAATAAAATTTAAATTAAAAAAAAAAGATGCTATGATCTTAGTTTTCTGAACATTAAGTTTTAAGCCAACTTTTTCACCTTCCTCTTTCACTTTCATCAAGGGGCTCTTTAGTTCTTTTTCTCTTTCTGCCATAAGTGTGGTGTCATCTGAATATCTGAGGTTAGTGATATTTCTCCCGGCAACTTTGATTCCAGACTGTGCTTTATCCAACCTAGCACTTCGCATGATGTACTCTGCATATAATTTAAATAAGCAGGGTGACAATATACAGCCTTGATGTACTCCTTTTACTATTTGGAACCAGTCTTCTGTTCCATGTCCAGTTCCAACTCTTGCTTCTTGATCTGCATACAGATTTCTCAGGAGGGAGGTCAGGTGGTCTGGTATTCAATTTTCTTTAAGAATTTTACACAGTTGCTTGTGATCCACACCATCAAAGGCTGTCGTGTAGTCAATAAGGCAGACGTAGATGTTTTTCTGGAACTCTCTTGCTTTTTTGATGATCCAAAGGCTGTTGGCAATTTGATCTCTGGTTCTCTGCCTTTTCTAAATCCAGTTTGAACATCTGGAAGTTCACAGTTCATGTACTGTTGAAGCCTGGCTTGGAGAATTTCAAGTATTCCTTTGCTAGAGTGTGAGAGAGTACAACTGTGCAGTAGTTGGAACATTCTTTGGCATGGCCTTTCTTTGGGCTTGGAAAAAAAAAAAAAAAAAAAAAAACAGACCTTTTCCAGTCCCGTGACCACTGTTGCATTTTCCAGATTTGCTAGCATATTGAGTGTAGCATTTCACAGCATCATCGTTTAGGATTTGAAATAGCTCAGCTGGAATTCCATCACCTCCACTAGCTTTGTTCATAGTGATACTTCCTAATACACTTGATATACCTTATACACTTGACTTCGCATTCCAGGATGTCTTGCTCTAGGTGAGTTATCACACCACCGTGGTTATCTGGGTCCTGAAGCTCTTTTTTTGTATAGTATTTGGTGTATTTTTACCATCTTTTCTTAATATTTCCTGCTTCTGTTAGGTACATACTGATTCTGTCCTTTATTGTGCCCATTTTTGCATGAACTATTCTCTTGATATCTCTAATTTTCTTGAAGAGATCTCCAGTCTTTCCCATTCTATTGTTTTCCTTTATTTCTTTGCATTGATCACTGAAGAAGGCGTTCTTTTCTCTCCTTGCTATTCTTTGGAACTCTGCATTCAAATGATGTCTTTTCTTTACTCAGCTCTTTGTAAGCCCTCCTCAGATAACCATTTTGCCTTTTTGCATTTCTTTTTCTTAGGGATTATCTTGATCACTGCCTCCTGTACGCTGTCATGGACCTCCATCCATAGTTATTCAGGCACTGCATCTGTAAGATCTAATCCCTTGAATCAATTTGTCACTTTCACTGTATAATCACAAGGTATTTAATTTAAGTAACGCCTGAGTGGTCTAGTGGTTTTCGCTACTTTCTTCAATTTCAGTCTGAATTTGGCAATAAGGATTTCATGATCTGAGCCACATTCAGTTCCTGGTCTTGTTTTTGCTGATTGTATAGAGCTTCTCCATCTTTGGCTGCAAAGAATATAATCAATCTGATTTCAATATTGACCATCTGAAGACAAGAGTCTTCTCTTGTGTTGTTGGAAGCAAGTGTTTGCTATGACCAGTGCCTTCTCTTAGCAAAACTCTGTTAGCCTTTGCCCTGCTTCATTTTGTACTCCAAGGCCAAGTTTTCCTGTTATTCCAGGTATCTCTTGATTTCCTTCTTTTTTCTTCCATTCCCCTATAATGAAAGGGACATCATTTTTGTGTTAATTCTAGAAGACCTTGTAGGTTCATAAAATCATTCAACTTCAGCTTCTTCAGCATTACTGGTCAGGGCATATGTTTGGATTCCTGTGATATTGAATGGTTTGTCTTGGAAACCAACAGAGATCATTCTCTCATTTTTGAGATTGCATCCAAGTACTGCAATACAGACTCTCTTGTTGACGATGATGGCTACTCCATTTATTCCAAGAGATTCTTGCCCACAGTAGTAGATATAATGGCCATCTGAGTTAAATTCACCCATTCCAGTCCATTTTAGTTAGCTGATTTCTAAAATTTTGATATTCACTCTTGTCATCTCCTTTTTGACCAGTTACAATTTGCCTTGATTCATGGACCTAATATTCCAGGTTCCTATGCAATATTGCTGTTTACAGCATCAGAGGCATGCATAGGATCTTTTGAAGGAGGTTGCCATTATCCTCCACCATAATTTGTCCTTAGGTCAAGCAACAGGGAGGGAACACAGCCCCACCCATCAACAGAAAATTGAATTAAAGGTTTACTGAGCATGGCCTGGCCCATAAGAACAAGATCCAGTTTCCCCTACAGTTGGTTTCTTCCATTAGGAAGCTTTCATAACCTTCTTAACCTATCCACCATAGGGCAGACAGAATGAAAACCACAGTCACAGAAAACTAATCAAACTGATCACATGGACCACAGACTTGTCTAACTCAGTCAAACTATGAGCCATGCCCTGTAGGGCCACACAAGATGGATGGGTCATGTTGGAGAGGTCTGACACAATGTGGCCCACTGGAGAAGGCAATGGCAAATCACTTCAGTATTTTTGCCTTGAGAATCCATCACAGTAGAATCACATTTTTAATTAATTAATTTATTTATTTATTTTACAATATTGTAAATATTAATAAATAAATAATATTTATTTACAATATTGTATTGGTTTTACCATACATTGACTTGAATCTGCCATGAGTGTACATATGTTCTCCATCCGAAAACCCTTCCCACCTCCCTCCCCATCCCATCTCTCTGGGTCATCCCAGTGCACCAGCCCCAAGCACCCTGTATCATGCATCAAACGTGGACTTGTAATTCATTTCACATATGATAGTTTCCATGTTTCAATGCCATTCTCCCATATCATTCTACCCTTGCCCTCTCCCACAGAGTCCAAAAGACTGTTCAATACATCTGTGTCTCTTTTGCTGTCTTGCATACAGGGTTATCATTACCTTCTTTCTAAATTCCATGTATATTTTTATAATATCATTTAATCTAATTATCCTATAAACTCTATCTCCAAATATAGTTACAATGGGGTTTAAAATCTCAATATATGAATTTGTGTTTGAGGGAAATATTCAGTCCATAGTACTCTATCTCCAAAACCTCCTGTCTTTTCAGTTTTATCCTCAGTGTCCATGATTCAAGGTAATTTGCTATAAACTTACTGATAAAAGGATTCCAATGTGGCATCAGTGGTAAACAATCTACCTGACAATACAGGGGACACAAGAGACCCAGGTTCTGCCTCTGGGTTGGAAAGATCTCCTGAAGGAGGAAGTGGAAACCCACTCTAGTATTCTTGCCTGGAAAATCCTATGGAGAGAGGAGCCTGGTTTCAAAGAGTTGGACATGACAGAGCACATAGGCACCCATTTTATTTACTGATAAAAAGAATCCCATCTGTGATTGGGAGGGGAAGCACATTGCCCTTTGCCCAAATAGACCCAATAGCTAATTCTAAATGCATTTATTTTCTGTAAATTTTTTCTGTATTTTATGATTATCCTGATGTTCTCCACCATCCTGAAGCTTCTGGCTTGATAGAACAGTGAAAGCCTGGCAAATACAACTGGTCTTAATTTGTGAGTTAGCTAAATGTATTATAAGTACAGAGACAGAAACTTATTCTAGCTAGTTCAGTTAATGAGGCAAATTATTGGAAGATTCCGAGGCTTCAGGCATAATATAAGAAATTAGCTGAATTATCATAGCTAACGATGTGATGAAACCAGTTCTCTCCAAGGGAATTCAGTAGTAGAAATTCATGGATCTTCTCATCAAAATTCACAGAAATGAATTTCATATACAGTGATATTTCATTCTGTTTTCACTAATGGCAAATATTAAGCATGTTTTTTTTTTTTTTTTTTTTAATTTTACATCTGGTACATTTGGCTAAGTTACCCACCCACCCCTGAGTTAATCACCAATATTCAACAGGATTACTTGGCACATGGCCTCTGTATTGGGGGCTAATCTAAAAAAGGAAGCAATCAGTTGAGCTGCAAAGGAAGACCACGAATTATCTATATTGACTGCAAAGAATTTATCAACATAAAAGAAGAATATGAGAAGGCAGTGAATAATTAAAAACAGTACATTTAGAGACATAGCTATTGTGAGAAGCTCAAAGCAAAAATATCTAAAGCATTGCATCCTTTTCTATTTCAATATTTAATATCAAAGACATTATTACCACAAAGTATTCTCAACATTAGACAAGGAATTATGCAATTAGGCACAATATAACTTTATTTCATGGCTGGAACAGATAGGGTAAACATATTCAATTTTCCCACACTTCGCCTAGTCTTTTAACAAATCCCTCTAGGTTTTACCCAAATTAACATAATTTCCTATTTCTTTGCTCTGCTAAATGGATTTTGAATATGTTCAGCCTTTATAGGAATCCATGTCAGTATGTCTAGTGTAATGCAACAAAAATCTCACTGAAGGGTCAACTCCCAAAACCTGCCAAGTGAAGTTCTTAAATTATCTCACTCATTACAGCATTTGGTACTGATTTTAGGATCTATTAGTACAGCTTGGTGTGTATTCACACAAAACAATATATTAGCATAGGATTCTAGGTTTTTTTTTCTTTTTTCAGGACTTGTATTTTCCACATTTTCCAAGTAATTTCAATTTTGTGACTTATTGTATATCATTGTCTGAGAAAAATGCTGCATTTAGTTGTTACTTGAATATTTTCAATCCAGTCTATAATCTATATGACTTTATCTAATCTCCTTTAAATAAAAAGACTAGAGCAGTAGTATCTCTTACAGTAGCCACTAGTCAAATATAGCTATTAAGCATTTGAAATGTGGCTAGTCTGATAAAATGTGCTATAAATGTAAAATATTTTGAAGACAGTATGAAAACATCTTAAAAATCTTTATTTTATTCTGAAATAATATTTTAGAAATATTGGTTTAAATAAGATATATTATTAAGATTCCACCTCCTTCTTCACTGTCATACTATGCTATATTTTAAAAGATAGTACTTACAAAAATTTAAAATTGTATATGTTATTCCATTACTTTTATATTGGACAGTACTAGTCTAGAGTTAAAGAATTAGTTATGCAAAAGTCTAAAGCAAATGCCTTTCTAAATATCAGACAAAAATCTAAATTACTGTTAATAAAATGCTATTTATACAATAGGTTCATAATTTTTTCTACTGAAAACAATATTGTCAGTATGTCTTTCACAATTATGGTTTAATCCTTTTATAAGATGTGTACTCAAATATTATCAATATCAGTAAGAGTATAATTCTATTCTCCACTAAGGAAAATATTAAAACTGGGACATTATTATTATGATGGTTCTAATAAGTTGTTCTATTAAGTCATTTTGCTACTTAAAAATACATATTTTTATAGTGGTGTCAACCTCAAGGCATTTCTTCCTTTGAGAAAATTCTAACTCATTGTACTTGCCTCTCCTTCACCTGTCCATTGTAGAACAACTATAGTATGAATTTATACATATGAACTAGTGGGCTATTTCAATGCCTTTTGTTTGGAAGTGGGCAAAGAATAGACTAGGTAAGTGACTCTTCAGTGTTCCATTTGCACATAAAGGGTGCTGCAGTCGTGTCCGACTCTGTGCGACCCCATAGATGGCAGCCCACCAGGCTTCCCCGTCCCTGGGATTCTCCAGACAAGAACAGTGGAGTGGGTTGCCATTTCCTTCTCCAATACATGAAAGTGAAAAGTGAAAGTGAAGTTGCTCAGTCGTATCCTACTCTTAGTGACCCCATGGACTGCAGCCCACCAGGCTCCTCCGTCCATGGGATTTTCCAGGCAAGAGTACCAGAGTGGGGTGCCATTGCCTTCTCCTCCATTTGCACAGAGGGGTGCAATTATATTGTTATGGATTGAATAGTTGTGTTTAACCAAAGTTTATATATAATACTAAAGCTCTAACACCACACACACAAGGTGACAGTATTTGGAGATACAGCATTTGGGAAGTAACTCGAGTTATTAGGTTATTATTGGAATCCTTATTGTGGGACTAATGACTTTATAGAAGAGAACATAGAAATTTCTTTCTCTTTCTCTCTCCCCCATGTGCAAGCCAACAGAACTCTCACCAAAAACCTTCCATGCTGGCATGCTGATCTCAGATGCATAGCTTCCAAACTTAGAGAAACAAATTTCTGCTGTGAAGCCATTAAATTTATGTTATTTTGTATGGCAGCCTTAGCTAAGACATATAGTAATAGAATTCATAATAAATATCATTTATAATAATTCCTCTAGTGTTAAACACTCAAGAAACTGCTGAGAATTAGCTGGATTTCAGAAATGACTTCATTATCATTTTGTGAAACTAAATTTAATCATTAAATTTAATTAGTTAGGATTACATATATTTTCCTAGGAAATTTATGAAAATATTTCTACCCCTTTAACAAAGTATGTGAAACAAGCTAGTTTCTCATAATATTATATGATTTTTTCTTAATTTTATACAATTCAAGTAGCCAAAAACATGTTATAAACACCATATCCTTATATTTTTACTGTTTAATAATCATTCAGCTTTTTATTTCCAAGAAATCCCTTCACAAATTTGCTTATTAGACTGAAATTTCTCTATACCTTTATGTTTTTCCAGGATTTGAATATGTTTTTGACCACTGTCATGTCCCTATCTGCTTGACTAGATTTCCTCCTTGGAAAAAAAAAAAAAAAAGATGAACTATTTAATATAGTAATCTTATAAACTTAATAATCTGGTTAGTCAGGTGAAAATACTTAAGTTTAGTCAAAAAACACAAATTTAATTTATTTATATACCTTCTTTTGCTCTGCATATATACACTCAGACTTGATTCTAACTAATTAATTAGCTAATTAGTCTATAGTAAGTTAATTTTGAAATATTTCAAATATACATGCATGCTCAATCATGTCTGATTTCTTTGTGACCCTGTGGACTGTAGCTCACCAGGCCCCTCTCTCCTGGGATTTCCCAGGCAAGAATACTGGAGTGGGTTGCCATTTCCTTCTCCAAGGGTATCTTCTTGACCCAGTGATGGGACCTGTGACTCCTATATCTCCTGTTTGGTAGGCAGATTCTTTACCACTGAGCCCCCAGGGAAGCCCATTTCAAATATGCTATTGAATAAATTACCATGTCTTTGATGGAAAGACTTATACTAATTTCTTAGGAAAATTTTTTTTCACAATTATTCCTTCATTTTCTCCAAATGAAAACATAAATAACTTGAACAAAGTTGAAATTTCAAAAATTGTCTTGCCATCAAAGGTTATTTTTTTTAATGATTCTTAATCTTTACTTAATATTTACTTGTTCTTTATGATAGTGTCAAACAGAAGCATTGTTTTTATGAGGAGAGGAAATTCCCAGAAGTGTTTTACAAATGGATTCTGCAAACTGTAATTCATAAGAAGTGACATCTCCTGTAATTGCATCTGAGTATTCTCTTATGTGTCTTCTGCCAGGAATATATTTGATCACACTTGCTGCCCCTAGCTAGTCTTTAGTATTTTCTTTTCTGGCCCAGATCCAAACTTTGAAAACCAATAATTTTTTTATACATGAAACTGTCTTTATTAACTTTCTTATTGCTGTGCTCATTGGTCTTCTAATGGTTGAGTGGATCCCCTTGGTGTGATTGTTATTAGTACCTCTCTTAAACAGATTTTAAAGACAAGATTAAATAGTCTTCCATAGTATGAGGTCAAAGACATGAATCCTTTACTTTGATATTAAAACCAGAAGGATATTAGATTTATTTCTCTTTGGCAAGGAAGCCTTAGTATCCAAAATCTCACTTGAGCCACATTCTGCAAAAGGTCAAGTTTTCAGTGGATTAAAACCAAAATAAAACAAATGAAAACTCCAAAAACTGCTCCATAGTGAGATACTAAAGAAAACACTGATTTGTTTTTCCTTTGCCCTAGTGAAATTTTAGTTTTTAATGTTCTTCCAGTGAAGAAGCCAGGTTCTTAGATGTCGTTTCATCATAAAGTAATTTATTTTTCAATTATGCACTGGAAGCTTATATAATAAATATATTGAAAAGGAAATAAAGATCCTAAATTTCTATTAATTATTTCTAATAATTAATCACTATTTAATTTAGTGATCCACGTATCTGCAGATAAACTTCACATAGGGCAAATCAAGTTCATTAATACTGGAGAGTTGACACAGTTGCTTATTATTTTCATACATATTCATGTGAAATCAGAATTTAAGAATGATTTCAAAAGTATGTGTAATATTCTCTTACTGCTTGCAATGACAATTAATCAGTTTCAAAGATTGTCTTTATTTCAACATTGAATTAGGAATTAATATTTTGCTTTATATTTCTGTAAATTTCCTTTCCCTACAATAAAAATCTTTTATCTTTTCCTCAATAATTTTCTGTGCAGAAAACTGCGTATCTGGCAACCAGTTAGTTACCACTTAAGCAAATTATAAACTATTTCTTTACTATACAGCCCTGAAATTTCATGTTTAGAAATGGAAAAAAAAAAAAAAAAAAACTTTAAATAGAATCCAATGTAAATTTCTATTTCAGTATCTTTTCTTCTTTCTCTTTTGAGTATGTGTTAAATTCTTGACATCTCAATTGTAAATCTTTTTGTTCATGTAAATTGGCATTATGATACAGTCATTTTTGTTGGTTATAGAATAGAAGCCAAACAAATATCTTTAATTAGTTCACTAATAATCTGAGTAGCTATGGGACAGGCCAAAGGTGAGTTCAACCAGGACCAGAACAGTATATAAGGTTCTAACACAGTTTCTGTAGGTTTCACTTTTTCTTAATTTGTTAGTTAAAAGTGAAGAGTGAGCATTAAATACGTACCTTTACATACATACAAGGTAAACTGTGAAAGCATTTTTTTATAACATTAATTTTAATTCTAGCAATTGAAGCTATACAAGGGTATGCTTTATAAATTTCATGGGGCTCTTGTACACTTTCAATAAAATGACAACTACATTACAACTTAGTATCATAAAATCAGGAACATACTATGAATTATTTAAACACAATACACAGAAATAAAAGTGAAATCAGAAGCCATCCACAGTTATGCTCCTGCTGCTTTTGCTAAGTTGCTTCAATCAGGCGCGACTCTTTGCAACCCTATCATATTCTGCCTGGCTCCTCTATTCATGGGACTCTCCAGGGAAGAATACTAGAGTTGGTTGTCATATTCTCCTTCAGAGGACCTTCCCAACCCAAGGATCATGCCATTAGCACCACCTGGGAAACTCATCCACAATTATACCAATTGTCAATTAAAAGTGTTACCACTTTCTACTTGATATAATAGGCACTATCTAGTAGGGTATCGGAGAAGGCAATGGCACCCCACTCCAGTACTCTTGCCTGGAAAATCCCATGGATGGAGGAGCCTGCAAGGCTGCAAGTCCATGGGATCACTGAGGGTCAGACACGACTGATCGGCTTCACTTTTACTTTCAACTTTCATGCATTGGGGAAGGAAATGGCAACCCACTCCAGTGTTCTTGCCTGGAGAATCCCAGGGACGGGGGAGCCTGGTGGGCTGCCATCTATGGGGTCGCACAGAGTCGGACACGACTGAAGTGACTTAGCAGTAGGGTATACTAGAAGTTATTTCAGATTCTCATCCTGCTGTACTCTACTGGGAAGGTTTCCCCAATAGAGTCAGGGGATATAGCATATCTTCATGAAAGTTGGTATAGAGGGAACATTTTTCAACATAATTAAATGAAAGCTATTTGTGAGAAATCCACAGCCAATATAATACTCAACGTTGAAAAGCTGAAAGCTTTCTCACTAAAATCTGGAAAAAGACAAAAATACCCACTTTCATCACATCCCTTCAACATAGTTTTGTAAGTCTTAGCCACAACAATAAGACATATAAAAGAAGTAAAATGTATTCAAGTTGGTATGGAAGAGATAAAACTGTCATTATACATAGATGATATACTGTATATAGAAAACCCTAAATACTTTATACAAAAGCTACCAGTACTGATAAATGAATTCAGCAAGGTAACAGGATATATGATTAGCATATAGAAATTAGCTGCATTTCTTTACACTAACAATGAAATATCAGAAAAGAAATGTAAACTAACAACACCTTTTAAAGTTGCATTAAAAAATAGGAATGAACCTCACCAAGTGGGCAAAAGACATATGCTGAGAACTACAAAACATTAATAAAGGAAATTGTTGATGATTCAAAGAAATAGAAAGATACCACATGCACTTGGATTGGAGGAATTCATATTGTTTACACAGCTATAATGCCCAAAGCAATCTGAAGATTTAATGAATTATCTATCAAACTACCCATGACAGTTTTTCACAGAACTAAAACAAATAATCTTAAATTTCATATGGAACCATAAAAAACCCAAACTGCCAGAGCCATTCTGAAGAAAAAAGAGGAAAGCAGGAGGCATAATCCTCCTAGACTTAATAATACAAAGCTACATCCATCAAAACAGCATATTATTGGCACAGAAACAGACATATGGTCAAAGGAACAGTATAGAGATTCCAAAAATAACACACACACACACACACACCCCTATGGACGATTAATCTTCAACAAAGGAAGCAAGAATATTCAATGGGGAAAAGAGAGTCTCTTCAGCAAGTGGAGCTGGGAAAGTTGGACAGCCACATGTATATCAATGAAGCTAGAACACAACCCCACACCATACACAAAAAATTAACTCAAAATAGTTTAAAGACTTAGGAGGGAGGGGGGTTCAGGATGGGGAGCCTACGTATACCTGTGGCGGATTCGTTTTGATGTTTGGCAAAACTAATACAGTGTTTCAGGTTTAAAAATAAAATAAAATTTAAAAAAAATAAAGACTTAAATAAAGATGAGATATCATAAAACTCCTAGAAGACAACATAGGCAAAATATTCTCTGACATAAATCATATCAATGATTTCTAAAGTCAGTCTCCCAAGGCAATAGAAATAAAAGCAAAAATAAAAAAAAATGGGGCCTAATCAAAGTTACAAGCTCTTGCACAGAAAAGGAAACCATAAACAACATGAAAAGACAGCTACAGACTAGAAGAAAATATTTGTAAGCCCTCACACCAGTCCATCATTAACATGTCTACAAATAATAAATGCTGCAGAGGGTGTGGAGAAAAGGTAACCCTCTTAAACTGTTGGTGGGAACATATATAGGTTCAGCCACTGTGGAAAACAGTATGAAGGTTCCTTAAAAAACTAAAAATAGAACTACCGAATGATTTGGCAACCCCACTCCTGGGTGTATTCCCAAACAAAATTATAGTTTAAAAAGATACATGCACCCAGTGTTCATAGCAGCACTATCTACAATAGTCCAGACATGAAAACAACCTAATCATTCATCGACAGACAAATGGATAAAGATGTAATGTGTAAATATATAAATATATATAAATATATATATATATAACTAAGCCATTGAAATTATATATTATATATAAAATGTTATAATATAATACATACATATATATATATTATTCAGCCATTAATGAATTAAATAATGCCATTTTCAGCAACATGGATGGATCTAGAGATTATCATACTAAGCAAACTAAGTCAGAAGGAGAAAGATAAATATTATATTATATCGTTAAATGTGGAATCTAAAATACGACATAAATGGACATATCTAATAAACAAAAACAGACTCAAAGATATATAGAACAGATTTGTGGTTTCCAAGAAGGAGGGTGGTGGAGGAGGGAAGGATTGGAGTTTGAGATCAGCAGGTGTAAACTATTATATATAGAATGAATAAACAACAAGGTCCTACTGTATAGCACAGGAAGCTATATTCAATATCCTATGATAAACCATAATGGAAAAGAATATGATTATACAGAGACAAAAGTAACAAGAAAAAATCTAATTTGAAAAAAAAATGCCTCTTCTTCAACACTGCACAATCTGGGCAGGGGTGTTTGGGCTTCCCAGGTGGCTCAGCAGTGAAGAACCTGCCTGCCAATGCAGGAGATGCAAGAGATGTGGGTTCAATCCCTGAATCGGGAAGATCCCCTGCACTTGAAAATAACAATCCATTCCAGTATTCTTGCCTGGAAAATTTCATTGACGGAGGAGCCTGGTAGGCTACAGTCTAGGGCATCACAAAGAATAAGACACAACTGAGCAACTGAGTATTCATGCATTATTAAATATAGTGCCCAGACATTTCTGGTCTGCAATGTAGCTGAATTTGTTGGCATTTCTGAGACCTTTACCTTGGGCAGAATTAAATCATTTTAAGTTACACTTAAACACTGTGTGTGTGTTTGTGTTTATGCATGTGATTTAATTGTTAGCCCTCTAAAAGCAACTTTCTAAATACAATGCTCCTTGAATTCTCAGTAGCAAACTCTAGACGTGATTATCTTTTCCCACAGTTAAAATTTCAGATTTCACATATGAGACTACTTTAACAATCATAAAATGGAACATAGTCTAAAACCAAGCAAATTCACTGTTTGAAATAAATTAAAATTATTTGCAATGAAATATGCAGTGCATAATCTATTTCACTATAACATAAAGGTTTTAACATGTATTTTAATAGGTGAGGATATCTATGCATAAGAAAGAAAATAAACTCTATTTAGTTTCCTTTATTTAGCATCCTATAGCTTTCCCATGACAATGTCATCAAATTAATTTTATTGACTGCCTACTGTTTACCAGTTCTCATGCTAAGTATTGAGAAGAAAAATATTAATAAGAAAAAACATTTATATTCAAAGGTCTTTTAGTCTGGTAGATAAAATAGGGAAAATAAGAGTTACTGAGATCCTGCTATGGGCCAGGAAATATAAACCTTTTAATATGCATTATCTTGGTTGGCTGAAGAAGGAAATGACAAACCACTCCAGTATTCTTGCCTAGAGAATCCCGTGGACACAGGAGCCTGGTGGGCTGCTGTCCGTGGGGTCATGCTGAGTAGGACACGACTGAAGCGACTTTACATGCATGCCAGCATCTTGGTTGGCTGTATAACACAGTGGTTAAATATCTGAATTGAAGCTAAATTACCTACTTACTAATGAATGGTCAAGTCTATCTATAATATCTCAGTCTTTTTCTAAGTATAAAATTGAATAATAATCCTGTCACTGAGATCTGGGAAGTCAAATATTGAGTTGATACAGCATCAAAATGGAGGAAATCTAAACCCTAAGTCACAGAGAAGAATATCAGCAGACTCATATTTAACTTCATCTGAGCAAGAAATAATCTTTTCTGGTGCTAAATCACCACAATTTGGAGGTCTGTATGGTATATCTGTAATCACAGTGCAGCTTACTCAGACCAGTATGGAAAAGGACATCTTGTAGTATTGCCCTCCCATAATATTAATAAAATCTTAGATAGCGAGAAATAGGCTTAGTATTAATAGTTGGGCAGTGGCTTGCGACAAACAGACTGAACTAGTCTATTCAATTTATCCATTTTATAACAAGGTTGAATCCTTACTTTGGATTCAAAATATTCCCTTTTCAAACACATATTTAATAAAAACCTATAAATATGCAAAGATTTGGGTATCTTAAAAAGCAAGACAGTTAACCTACTTCAAGGACCACACAGGATAATAAAGGTAAATATGCAGGAAAGTAACTGATATTTAGAATAATATAGCCCTATTAAGTAATAACTCATTGGAAAAGACCCTGATGCTGGGAGGGATTGGGGGCAGGAGAAGGGGACAACAGAGGATGAGATGGCTGGATGGCATCACCGACTCGATGGACATGAGTTTGGATAAACTCCAGGAGTTGGTGATGGACAGGGAGGCCTGGAGTGCTGCGATTCATGGGGTTGCCAAGAGTCGGATGCGACTGAGCGACTGAAGTGAACTGTACTGAAGTACTAAGAGAATCTAGCGAATGTGCTAGAAGTTGAACTTGAAGGTATCAAGCAGGTCTTTGCAGAAAGGATTATATTTAAATAATGTTTTAAAGGAAAAACACAAATTTAGCAGATGGAAATGGAGATAAGTTTTTCCAAAGAGTGAATAGTAATGTGCAAAAATAAGAAAAATGGCAAATTCAGGGGATCACAAGAAGACTATTGTGCAGGAATGGGAAATGGCACAGTGATGAGTCTGTATAGTTTTGCAAAAGCCAGACAGTAAAGGTTTTTGTAAAGATTATATTTGTAAAAATTATAAAGATAATTTTTTTAATTCTTGTAAATAACAGGGATTGGAGTTACATCTTGGGATTAATTGAATGCGAGGAGGGGAATGGAAAAGAAGATAAAAATGACCTTCTGAATTGGGGAGATGTATGTAAAATGCAAATAGATACACTATTGGATAATTGCATTTATATCAGAAGATTAAATTTAGGGAATATCTCACTGTATGTGTTTTGATAGCTGTTGTTGTTGTTGTTGTTTTTTTCCAAGAAAAATATTTGATCATTTTTATTATTTTTTATAGTTGCTTAACACAAATTCATTTCTTTTTTTGTTAATTTTATTTTATTTTTAAACTTTACAATATTTTATTGGTTTTCCCAAATATCAAAATTAATTTGCCACAGGTATACATGTGTTCCCCATCCTGAACCCTCCTCCCTCCTCCCTCCCCATACCATCCCTCTGGGTCGTCCCAGTGCACCAGCCCCAAGCATCCAGTATCATGCATCTAACTTGGACTGGCAACTCGTTTCATATATGATATTATACATATTTCAATGCCATTCTCCCAAATCATCCCACCCTCTCCCTCTCCCACAGATTCCACAAGACTGTTCTATATATCAGTCTCTTTTTGCTGTCTCGTATATAGGGTTATTGTTACCAACTTTCTAAATTCCATATATATGTGTTAGTATACTGTATTGGTGTTTTTCTTTCTGGCTTACTTCACTCTGTATAATAGGCTCCAGTTCCATCCACCTCATTAGAACTGATTCAAATGTATTATTTTTAATGGCTGAGTAATACTCCATTGTGCATATGTACCACAGCTTTCTTATCCATTCATCTGCTGATGGACATCTAGGTGGCTTCCATGTCCTGGCTATTATAAACAGTGCTGTGATGAACATTGGGGTACAAGTGTCTCTTTCAATTCTGGTTTCCTCAGTGTGTATGCCCAATAGTGGGACTGCTGGGTCATAAGGCAGTTCTATTTCCAGTTTTTTAAGGAATCTCCACACTGTTCTCCATAGTGGCTGTACTAGTTTGCATTCCCACCAACAGTGTAAGAGGGTTCCCTTTTCTCCACACCCTCTCCAATATTTACTGCTTGTAGACATTTGGATCGCAGCCATTCTGACTGGCATGAAATGGTACCTCATAGTGGTTTTGATCTGCATTTCTCTGATAATGAGTGATGTTGAGCATCTTTTCATGTGTTTGTTAGCCATCTGTATGTCTTCATTGGAGAAATGTCTATTTAGTTCTTTGGCCCATTTTTTAATTGGGTCATTTATTTTTCTGGAATTGAGCTGTAGGAGTTGCTTGTATATTTTTGAGATTAGTTGTTTATCAGTTGCTTCATTTGCTATTATTTTCTCCCATTCTGAAGGCTGTCTTTTCACCTTGCTTATAGTTTCCTTTGTTGTGCAGAAGCTTTAAGTTTAATTAGATCCCATTTGTTTATTTTTGGCTTTATTTCCAATAATGTGGGAGGTGGGTCATAGAGGATCCTGCTGTGATATATGTCAGAGAGTGTTTTGCAAAAGAAACAAAAGAGACCATAGCAAAAATCAACAAAGCCAAAAGCTGGTTCTTTGAAAGGATAAATAAAATTGACAAACCATTAGCCAGACTCATCAAGAAACAAAAAGAGAAGAATCAAATCAATAAAATTAGACATGAAAATGGAGAGATCACAACAGACAACACAGAAATACAAAGGATCATAAGAGACTACTATCAACAATTATATGCCAATAAAATGGACAACGTGGAAGAAATGGACAAATTCTTAGAAAAGTACAACTTCCCAAAACTGGACCAGGAAGACATAGAAAATCTTAACAGACCCATCACAAGCACGGAAATTGAAACTGTAATCAAAAATCTTCCAGCAAACAAAAGCCCAGGTCCAGACGGCTTCACAGCTGAATTCTACCAAAAATTTAGAGAAGAGCTAACACCTATCCTACTCAGAATCTTCCAGAAAATTGCAGAGGAAGGTAAACTTCCAAACTCATTCTATGAGGCCACCATCACCCTAATACCAAAACCTGACAAAGATGCCACAAAAAAAAGAAAACTACAGGCCAATATCACTGATGAACATAGATGCAAAAATCCTTAACAAAATTCTAGCAATCAGAATCCAACAACACATTAAAAAGATCATACACCATGACCAAGTGGGCTTTATCCTAGGGATGCAAGGATTCTTCCATATCCACAAATCAATCAATGTAATACACCACATTAACAAATTGAAAAATAAAAGCCATATGATTATCTCAATAGATGCAGGGAAAGCCTTTGACAAAATTCAGCATCCATTTTTTTATAAACTCTCCAGAAAGGAGGAATAGAAGGAATATACCTCAACATAATAAAAGCTATATATGACAAACCCACAGCAAACATTATCTTCAATGGTGAAAAATTGAAAGCATTTCCTCTAAAGTCAGGAACAAGACAAGGGTGCCCAGTCTCACCACTACTATTCAACATAGTTTTGGAAGTTTTGGCCACAGCAATCAGAGCAGAAAAAGAAATAAAAGGAATCCAAATTGGAAAAGAAGAAGTAAAACTCTCACTGTTTGCAGATGACATGATCCTCTACATAGAAAACCCTAAAGACTCCACCAGAAAATTACTAGAATTAATCAATGATTATAGTAAAGTTTCAGGATATAAAATCAACACACAGAAATCCCTTGCATTCGTATACACTAATAATGAGAAAACAGAAAGAAAAATTAAGAAAATAATTCCATTCACCATTGCAACGAAAAGAATAAAATACTTAGGAATATATCTACCTAAAGAAACTAAAGACCTATATATAGAAAACTATAAAACACTGGTGAAAGAAATCAAAGAGGACACTAACAGATGGAGAAATATACCATGTTCATGGATCGGAAAAATCAATATAGTGAAAATGAGTATACTACCCAAAGCAATTTATAGATTCAATGCAATCCCTTTCAAGCTACCAACGGTATTCTTCACAGAGCTACAACAAATAATTTCACAACTTGTATGGAAATACAAAAAACCTCGAATAGCCAAAGCTATCTTGAGAAAGAAGAATAGAACTGGAGGAATCAACCTACCTGACTTCAGGCTCTACTACGAAGCCACAGTCATCAAGACAGTATGGTACGGGCACAAAGACAGAAATATAGATCAATGGAACAAAATAGAAAGCCCAGAGATAAACCCACACACCTATGGACACCTTATCTTTGACAAAGGAGGTAAGAATATACAATGGGTTAAAGACAATCTCTTTAACAAGTGGTGCTGGGAAAACTGGTCAACCACTTGTAAAATAATGAAACTAGAGCACTTTCTAACACCATACACAAAAATAAACTCAAAATGGATTAAAGATCTAAATGTAAGACCAGAAACTATAAAACTCCTAGAGGAGAACATAGGCAAACCATTCTCCTTGATAGCTGTTTTAAGGGGCCTATAGGATTTATGGTCTTTAGGTAGGGAAATTTGAATAATCTCATTTCATTATAGGCTTAAATTTCATCATTTTGTCAAATAGACATAAAATCTGGAAGAAAAATGTATCTCAAAGGACAGATTTCACAACGCCTCCTTTGTTAAATTTTCTTAGCTTATAATGAAACTATCTTACTTTAAAAAAAGATTTTATAGTAAAGCATGTTCAGCTGTATACACCGAAACACATTTATATATAATATATGTATATAAAACTAAAATGGTATATAAAATGCAATTCTATTCTAAGATGAATTTATTTCATAATTTGACATGGCCAGATTTTCTAATTTATTTTTGTTTGATTATAACTGATTATATAAATCAGCCTGTGTTTGTCTTTAGTTTTGCTAACTGTTATAGAGCAGGTGTCATGTCTTTAAAAGTATTTCTGAGTATTACCTGAAATCTTTCACCTGAGGAAGCTTGAGATGTAAACATCCAGATGCTCACCATTTGTAAATTACTCCCTGGGTGTAAATTAGCCACTTTGGCAATGTGTCAAAGTGTTAATAAATATTATTCTGATTCTTATTTTTTCATATCATTAAGGTATTTAGAGTAATAACTTCAGTAGGCTTGATCATGATCATGACCATAACCAAATGATAAATACAGAAGTTCTTGTACGTGGAGAAGTTCATTAACACATTTGGAAACTGAGAGTTAATTGATAATGATAAAGATTCAATATTTTGTGTAAGTAGTATATTTGCTTTAATTTCTTGGTTAACTTTTAATATGTTATTTAAATTTTGCATTATTTTCTTGGGAAAATTTGAGAGATAAGCATTCTATGATTCCTCTCTTTAACAAATCCACATCAGCTCATCTAATTTTTATCTAATATACAACTTTATTTTTCAGAACATGTTGTAAATAGTCTATAGAACATTTTTGCACTAAAAATATAAAACAACTAGTTTAATGTATTTTAGCATAAATAGATGTAGCTCTTAGTACATGTTCCCATGTGAAATGTGGCTTTCCTTCAACAAAAACGTGATTTTCACAAGGAATTATAGCTGTATTTCTTTTATATATGCCAGAGTTCACAGCATATTATTTATCAAGCACCTATAAGTCAAATAATAAGACATATATGAATTAACAACATTGAATATTCAAGTCTATATAAAATTTTATGTGTGCTAAGTTGCTTCAGTAGCGTCCAACTCTTTGTGACCCTATGGACTGTATGTAACAAGCCAGGATCTCTGTCCATGGAAGATCTCCAATACTGGAGAAGGTTGCCATTCCCTTCTCCAGGGGATCTTCTCGACCCAGGGATCAAACATAAATATGCCTTGTGTCTCCTGCTTTGCAAGGTGGGTTCTTTAACACTAGCACCAACTGGGAAACCCTAAATTATCCATAAATAACTCAAATGGATTATAAATATAAATTAAGTATACTGTCAATTAAACTTGCCTTATAAGATTATTTTTGGTTAATGGAATAATTTAAATATCATAAGAATCCAGGTATTTATCCTTTTTACTGAGCAATTTTTCAAAACCTTTTAATAAATAAAATGATGACATTTAGTATAATTAGGTTCACAACCTCTCATGAAATATCATCTATTTAATAGTTTGCATTTAACAGGCCAATATAGCTTTAGAAAAAAATTCTATGATGAACAGTTAAAGCAAATGTCATCTTAGTCAACCACTTTTATTTATTTAGTGGAGAAAACATGAATAGAAATTCAGATACATTAGGTCAGTATAATAATCCCATCACATTAGTAATGCAGATGGCACAAGAAGGTTAATTACATCTAAAGTGAACAAGTTTTATTCATAATGTTCTTTCTTTAGATACTGCCCACTCCTCCTCCATAACAAAATGCAATTATTTTCTTTTCCTTGTCTTCGAACAAAATGTTGCACATGTGGGCACAGAGTCCTTAATAAAGATGAATAAATCACTCATTCCAAATTTATTGCCACCTTCAAGAAACTAGTTTGGCATCTGAAGTGATATTTTCATTAGAACATTTTAGAACTGTTTTTACCCTCAGAATTGCTATATTAAAATATAGAGGAATGAGTCCAATCCCTAACATATTACATGTGGCATACTTTATATACAGTATTATATATGCCATATAATGGCAAGATTATCTTTATTCACTCAGCTAACATCTACTGCACTATGTACTAAGCATACAATCATTAAGTACAGGTGAATGTAATCCTCTCCTTATGATTGATGTTTGTGGTCCATTGGGAAAGATTGATAGTAAAATAATCACAAAACAACAAAAAGGATTCACTTTTGACATGTGTGTGTGCTTAGTCATGTTCAACGCTTTGCACCCCGTGGACTGTACCCTGCCAGGCTTTTCTGTCCATGGAATTTTCCTGGCAAGAATACTGGAGTGAATGTCCTCCCCCAGGAAATCTTTCAGACTCTGGGATACAACCCATGTCTCCTGTGTCTCCTGCATTGCAGGCTGGTGCTTTACCACTGAGCCACTGGGCATACCATTCTTTAGACAGCCATCCACAAATAATGGGCTTTCTGTATTTCAATGTGTGCCATTTTGTAATTAATCTTAGTAAGCTTTTAGTAGCTATCTTTAGTAGGTTATTATGAGAATTATTAGTTATGAAATATGCATCACTTTCTTGAGCTAATGTACTTCTTTAGCCTTCTGTATCATTTCAATGGTTAAAAGATTTAAATTTTTCTTGGCCTTTCTATTGAGTGTGAGCCTTAAAAAATATTGGCATTGTCTTTTCTTGTGTTTATGACACCAGCAACAGATTAGCTCAATGGATAGCTACCTTAAACAAATTTGTAAAGCAATGTCCAGTTTCTGTCCTACTGTTGGTCATTAAGTCAGGGGCATCCCAAATTACATTCACTTATTTTCTCAAGATTATCCTTATACACTGCAGATTTACTGCTCATATCTGCCCAATCACAGAGGGTTTTGTTTCCACTGTGACTGATTCATGTCAAAATGTTTTTGCTCTGAAAATATGTAGCTTTTTGGCATATACATATACATATACTCCTCTGAACACTCCTTCTTTCAAAACTTGTGTTAAAAATACAATGACAATAAGTTGTTTGGAAAAATCCATTGTCAGTATGTACACATCCTGTAAAATATCTGGAAAATAACTATTTGCTTAAAATATTTAAGCTAGTTCTATATCTTAGGAAAAAAAAATTACTCCAGGCTTAAATTAATCTGGGGTCCTTAAATAGAAAATCTTATCTTTCAGGTACTTTATATTCTTAAGGTTTTAATTTTTTAAATTTAAAAAATAGATAACTGTGCTCTATTAATTTTTTTTTTATAGTTAACACATTTGTCCTCCACCTCATTTTGTATTCTGAGACCAAATTTGCATGTTATTCTGGGTATCTCTGGACTTTCTACTTGTGCATTCCAATCTCCATGATGAAAAGGACATCTTTTTTTGGTGTTAGCTCTAGAAGGTCTTGTAGGTCTTCACAGAACCAGTAAACTTCAGCTTCTTCTGTATCAGTGGCTGGAACATAGGCTTGGATTACTGTGATTCTGAATGGTTTACCTTGGAAACAGATCATTCAGTTGTTTTTGAGACTGTACCTAAGTACTGCATTTTGGACTCTTGTTGACTATAAGGGCTACTCCATTTCTTCTCAGGGATTTGTGCCCATGGTAGTAGATATAATGGTCATCTAAATTAAATTCTCCCATTCCTGTCCATTTTAGTTCACTGATTTATAAGATGTAAGTGTTCACTCTTGCCATTTCCTGTTTGATCACATCCTGCTTCCCTTGATTCATGGATGTAATATTCCAGGCTTCTATGCATTATAGTTCTTTACAGCATTGAACTTTACTTTCACCAGCAGACGTATCCACAACTGAGCATCATTTATGCTTTGGTTCAGCAGATTCATTCATAGCTCATTAGTGGAGCTATTGTAATTGTCTTTCACTCTTCACTAGTAGTATATTAGATAACTTCCCTGGTGGCTGAGAAGGATCTGCCTGGAATGCAGGAGACCCAGGTTAGATCTCTGGGTTGGGAAGATCCCCCTGGAGAATGAAATGACAACCCATTCCAGTATTCTTGCCTAGAGAATCCCATGGACAGAGGAGTCTGGTGGGCTACAGTCCACGAGGTTGCAAAGAGTCGGATATGACTGAGTGACTTTCATTTTCAAATTTCTAACCTAGAGGGCTCATCTTCTGGCATCATATCCTTTTTACCTTCTCATACTCTCTATGGTTCTTGAGACATGAGTACTGGAGTGGGTTGCCATTTCCTTTTCCAATGGAACACGTTTGGTCAGAATACTTCACTACGACCTGTCCATCTTGGGTTCGACTGAATAGCATGGCTCATAGCTTCATTGAGTTATGCAAGCTCCTTCGCCATGACATGGCTGTGATCCATGAAGTGGCATGGAACAACTGATTGGTTCAAAATTGGGAAAGGAGTACCATAAGTCTGTATTGTCACTCTGTTTATTTAATCTCCATGCAAAGTATATCATGCAAAATTCCAGGCCGGATGAATCATGAGCAGGAATCAAGATTGCCAGGGGAAATATCAATAATCTCAGAGTGCAGATGATATCTCTCTAATGGAGAAAGTGAAGAGGAACTAAAGAACCTCTTGATGAGAGTGATAGAGGAGAGTGAAAAAGCTGACTTGACACTCAACATTCAAAAAACTAAGATCATGGCATCTAGTCCCATCATTTCATGTCAAATAGATGGGGAAACAATGCAAACAGTGACAGACTTTATTTTCTTGGGCTCCAAAATCACTGCAGATAGTGATTGCAGCCATGAAATTAAAAAAAAAAAAAAAACAACATTTGCCCTTTGGGAGGAAAATTATGACAAAGTAGACAGCATATTAAAAAGAAGCACAGGCATCACTTTGAATACAAAGGTCTTTATAGCCAAAGCTATGGTATTATCCAGTACTCATGTATGGAAGTGAGAGTTGGACCTCACATCCAAATCAGCGCCTCACATGCTCACATCCCAAGAAGCTGTGAAAGAAGGCTGAGCACTGAAGAACTGATGCTTTTGAACTGTGGTGTTGGGGAAGACTCTTGAAAGTTCCTTGGACAGCAAGTTTGCCTTGGAAATGAACAGAGATCATTCTTTTGTTTTTGAGATTGCACCCAAGTACTGCATTTCAGACTCTTTTATTGACTATGAGGGCTACTCCATTTCTTCTAAGGGATTCTTGCCCACAGTAGTAGATATAATGGTCATCTGAATTAAATTTGCCCATTCCAGTCCATTTTAGTTCACTGATTCCTAAAATGTTGATATTCACTCTTGCCATCTCCTGTTTGACCACTTCCAATTTACCTTGATTAATGGACCTAACATTCCAGGTTCCTATGCAATATTGCCCTTTACAGCATCAGACTTTACTTCAATCACCAGTCACATCCACAACTGGGTGTTGTTTTTGCTTTGCCTCTGTCTCTTCATTCTTTTGGGAGTTATTTCTCCACTCTATTCCAGTGGCATATTGGGCAACTTCTAACCTGGGGACTTCATCTTTCAGTGTCTTTTTAGCTTTTCATATGGTTCTCAAGGTAAGAATACTGAAGTGGTTTGACATCCAGTGCACCACAGTTTGTCAGAATTTGCCACCTTGACCCGTCCGTCTTGGGTGGCCCTACAGGGCATGGCTCATAGTTTCATTGCGTCAGACAAGGCTGTGGTTCATGTGATCAGTTTGATTGTTTTTTGTTTTCTGTTTTTTGTTTTTTTTTTGTTTTTTTTTTTTTTTTTTTTTTTTTTGTGTGTGTGTGTGTGTGTGATTGTGGCTTTCATTCTTTGTGCCCTCTGATGGATGAGGATAAGTGGCTTATGGAAGCTTACTGATGGGAGAGACTGACTGTGGAGGAAACTAGGTCTTGTTCTGATGGGAGGGGCCATGCTCAGTAAATCTTTAATCCAATTTTATGTTGATGGACCAGGCTGTGTTCTTTCCCTGTTGTTTGACCTGAGATCAAACTATGGTGGAGGCAATGAAGACAATGGCAACCTCCTTCAAAAGGTCCTATGCACACACTGCTGCACTCAGTACCCCTGACCCTGCATCAGGCCACTGTCGACCCACATCTCCACCGGAGACTCCTGGACACCCACAGGGAAGTCTGGGTCAGTCTTTTGTGGAGTCACTGCTCCTTTCTCCTGGGTCCTGGTGTGCACAAGCTTTTGTTTGTGCCCTCTACGAGTCTGTTTCCCCAGCCCTGTGTAAGTTCTGGCTGCTCTATGGTGGGGTTAATGGCAACCTCCTCCAAAAAGGCTTATGCCACACCCAGATCTACTTCCCCCAGAGCTCCTGCCCCTGCAGCAGGCCACTGATGAGCCGTAACTCTGCAGGAGACACTCATACACTCAATGGCAGGTCTGGCTCAGTGTCTGTAGGGTCTCCTGGTGTGCACAAGGTTTGGTTTGAGCCCTCTGATCATCTCTAGTGGGTATGTGGTCTGATTCTAAATGCGATTTCACCACTCCTACCATTTTGCTGGGGCTTCTCCTTTGTCCTTGGAAGTCAGTATCCTTTATTAGTGAGATCCAACATTCTCCTGTCAATGGTTGTTCAGCAAAAACTTGTAATTTTGTAGTTTTTGCAGGAGAAGATGAGTGCATGTCCTTATACTCTGACATCTTGCCTGGTATAATCAATCAACCATTCAATATCACTGTAATCCAAATCTCTGCCTGAACCACTAATACTGAATAAACTGAATTTGAATGGGTCTATGAAGATGTACAAAACCTTCTAGAAATAACACCCAAAAAAGATGTCCTTTTCGTTATAGGGGACTGTAACAAAAAAGAAGGAAGTGAAGAGATACCTGGAGAAACAGGCAAATTTGTCCTTGGAGTACAAAAAGAAGCAGGGCAAAGGCTAACACCATTTTGTGAAGAGAACAAGCTGGTCATAGCAAAATCCTCTTCCAACAACACGAGAAGACTCTACACATGGACATCACCATATGGTCAATACCAAAATCAGATTAATTATATTCTTTGCATCCAAAGATGGAGAAGCTCTATACAGTCAGCAAAAACAAGACTAGGAGCTGAATGTGGCTCAGACCATGAAATCTTTATTGCCAAATTCAGACTGAATTTTATGAAAGTAGGGAAAACCATTGGGAAGGCAATGGCAACCCACTGCAGTACTCTTGCCTAGAAAATCCCATGGACAGAGGAGCCTGGTAGGCTGCAGTCCATGGGGTTGCTGAGGGTCAGACATGACTGAGTGACTTCACTTTCACTTTTCACTTTCATGCATTGAAGAAGGAAATGGTAACCCACTGCAGTGTTCTTGCCTGGAAAATCCCAGGGAGGGCGTAGCCTTGTGGGTTGCCATCTATGGGGTTGCACAGTCAGACACGACTGAAGCAACTTAGCAGCAGGGAAAACCATTAGACCATTCAGGTGTGACCTAAATCAAATCCCTTACGATTATACAATGGAAGTGACAAATAGATTCAGTGGAATAGATCTGATAGACAGAGTGCCTGAAGAACTATGGATGGAGGTTCATGACATTGTACTAAAGACAGTTATTAAGACTATCCCCAAGAAAAGAAATGCAAAAAGTCAAAATGGCTGTCTGAGGAGGCCTTACAAATAGCTGAAAGAAGAAGACATGTGAAAGGCAAAGGAGAAAAGGAAAGATATACCCGTTTGAATGCAGAGTTGCAAAGGATAGCAAGGAGAGATAAGAAAGACTTCCTCAGGGATCAATGCATAGAAATAGAGGGAAAAAAATAGAATGGGAAAAACTAGACATCTCTTCAAGAAAATTGGAGATACCAAGGAAATATTTCATGGAAAAGTGGGAAAAATAAAAGAGAGAAATTGTATGCACCTATCATAAGCAGAAGATATTAAGAAGAGGTGGCAAAATAAACAGAAGAACTATACAAAAAAGATCTTCATGATCCAGATAACCACGATGGTATGATCACTTACCTAGAGCCAGACATCCTGGAATGCGAAGTCAAGTAGGCCTTAGGAAGCATCACTAAGAACAAAACCAGTGGAGGTGATGGAAGTCCAGTAGAGCTATTTCAAATCCTAAAATATGATGCTGTGAAAGTGCTGCACTCAATATGCCAGCAAATCTGCAAAACTCAGCAGTGGCCACAGGACTGGAAAAGGTCAGTTTTCATTTCAATCCCAAGGAAAGGCAAGCCAAAAAATGCACAAACTACCAAACATTTGCACTCAGCACACATGAGAAAGGAAGTAATGCTCAAAATTCTCCAAGCCGGGCCTCAACAGTACGTGAACTGTGAACTTCCAGTTGTTCAGTCTGGATTTCAAAAAGACATAGGAACCAGAGATCAAATTGACAACATCTGCTGGATCATAGAAAAAGCAACAACATTCCAGAAAAAACTTCTACTTATGCTTTATTGACTACACCAAAGCCTTTGACTATGTGGATCACAGCAAACTGTGGGAAATTCTTCAAGAAATGGGAAAAGCAGAGCACCTGTCCTGCCTCCTGATAAATCTGTATGCAGGTCAAGAAGCAAGAGTTAGAACTGAACATGGAACAACAGACTGGATGCCAGTGCTGTTTACTGTCACCTGCTTATTTAACTTATATGCAGAGTACATCATGTGAAATGATGGGTTGGATGAAGCACAAGCTGGAATAAAGATTGCTAGAGGGAAAGATTAATAACATCGGATATGCAGATGACATCACCCTTATGGCAGAAAGCAAAAAAGAAAACTAAAGAGCCTCTTTTTGAAAGTGAATGAGGAGAGTGAAAAAGTTGGCTTAAAACTCAACATTCAGAAAACTAAGATCATGACATCACTTCATGGCACATAGATGGGGAAACATTGGAAAAAGTGAGAGACTTTATTTTTCTGGGCTCCAAAAATCAGACCACCTATAGATGGTGATGGCAGCCATGAAATTAAAGGGTGCTTGCTCCTTGGGAAAAAACCTATTACCAGCCTAGACAACACATTATAATGCAGAGACATTACTTTGCCAAAAAAAAGGTCCATCTAGTCAAGGTTACAATTTTTCCAGTAGTCATGTATGGATGTGAGACTTGGACTATAAAGAAAGCAGAGTGCTGAAGAATTGATGCTTTTGAAATGTGGTCTTAAAGAAGACACTTAAAAGTCCCTTGGACTGTAAGGATACCCAACCAGTCCATCCTAAAGGAAATCAGTCCTAAATATTCCTTGGAATGTCTGATGCTGCAGCTGACTCTGCAATACTTTGGCCATTTTATGAAAAGAACTTACTCATTGGAAAAGACCCTGATGCTGAGAAAGATTGAAGACAGGAAGAGAATGGGATAACAGAGATGAGATGGTTAGATGGCATCACTGACTCAATGGACATGAGTTTGAGCAAGTTCCAGGACTTGGTGATGGACAGGAAAGCCTGTTTTGCTGCTTCCCAGGGGGTCACAAAAAGTTGGACACAACTGAGAGACTGAATGAAACTGAACTGGACAACAAGGAGATCAAACCAGTCCATCTTAAATGAAATCAACCCTGACTGTACATTGGAAAGGCTGGTGCTCAATCTGGAGCTCCAATACTTTGGTCATGTGATGCAAAGAGCTGACTCATTCGAAAAGACCCTTATGCTGGGAGAGATTGATGGCAAAAGATCAAGAGGACAGTTGAGGATGAGATGGTTAGATAGCATCATCAACTCAATGGATATGAATTTGAGCAAACTGCAGGAGGAGATAGTGGAGGACAGAAGAGCCTGGTGTGCTAAAGTCAATGCAGTTGCAAAGTGCTGGACACTTCTTAGTGACTTAACAGCAATGACAATATGCTCCACCTTCCCATTAGATGCTGGAAAATGATTACATGAAAACGATATGCTTTTTCAGTACTTACATGTTATTAAACTGGACTAAACATTATGCAAATATTAAAGAAGCATATCTCAATTCTATGAAATGTCCACTTTATGTATTAATTCAATAATTGTCAGTAATATTAAAATACTAACATATATAGAATTTACATAAATTAGTAGAATTTTCATGCTACAACTAAAAATGTCACATATTTTTCATGGGATTATTAAGCACTTTTTGGTAAATAAGAATATATGAATATGTGTGATAGCCATAGTTCAAGTAATTTCATTCTATTTGTACAAAGATTCCAAAGAAACGTTTTTATATTTGAAAGAAATCATTATGCTGGTCCATGAAACTGTCATTTAATTTCAAAGTACCCTTTTTTTTTGCTAAGAAAGTGTCCTAGACATGAAAAGCATTCAAATGGATATTTTTGAATTTACAGTAGTCAAACTAAAGTTGTCTTGATTTAATTGTGTGTAGATCTTAGGAAAATGATAGATAGTTAACACAGCTGTATAAAATAAGTTTGAGATCATAGAGAAATGTGCAGACCATTTCAAAATCTGACTTTTCCAACCCTTCCCTTTTGTTTTTTAGAAATATCAAGTCAGAAATATAACAGATAATGGCCCAGTATTTCTCATCAAGATATCTTTGCTAAATGCATTTGATTCTCCTATATTAATTTACATAATGCTCAATCCATCTTTTTGACAAAACTATGGTACTATTATAATAGTAATTCACAAAACACATAATAATATATTCATTTAGAGAGAGATTAGGTTTTTTTTGTGTGAAAATCTGCTATATTTTTTTCTCAGATGGCTATACATTATTTTTATAATTTCCCAGGAAACTAAGATTTATAGTCATGTTTTAAGTCCTTATTTATATATCCTATTAATTAAGATGCTTTCATATTCTTAAAAATAAAATTATTTTCCTGTTTGGATGTGGAAGGATCTCTCTTTGCTTCTGGATGGGGATGATCTTCACTGATACCATGGAAGGGGCTGGAGTTGAGGGTTAGGTACCTGGAAGTATGAAGGCGTTTGGAAGATGCTCCTTATATTTTTTGAGCATAGTGTCTCAACTATCATGTTGGTATTTACTGCTTTGAGGCCATTTGTGTGTGACTGTGTGTGTGTGTGTGTGTGTATGTGGCACTTTTTCTGGGATAGAGCAGAATAGTCTGAAAGTTTTCTGCATTTCTAGGCTACTTCTTTTCTGGTACTTTGGGAAAGCAGAGTTTTGTTGAGACATTTTTGTATGTACCTGTTGGTATTTCAGGTTGCTTTGTTTTCTCCAAGTCTGGCATATATAAGGCAAAAGTAAACCAAGGAAACTAACCTCCTGGTCATCCCAGTGAGCCACCTTTAATAATTTTCTTAGGCTTGTTTCATATGCAATTTCCAGAGATTTTATTTGTATTGATACTTAGTCAAAGAATTAGAGAAAAATACATTTATTTCATCTTCTCAGAGTCCTAGTGGTAATTCATACCATTCACCATCCCCTAGGAAAAAAAAAAGTCACTCCCCTCTGCATAGTGAAAACCATGAGGGGAGCAGTAATGAGTCACTTTTACCCCTCATAACCAAAGACATTTTACTGAAGGCCTACTGAGGAGCTCCATTTCTCAAACTCTCACCTCAACACAGGATTAATAATGAGCCCACCTCCCAACCTTGGATGTCAACTAAAGCCAAGTGTGAAACCTGGATCTCAAATTCCACCTGAAAGTAAGAAGTTAAAGAGTGCATGTCCTTTGCTGCAGTCCTGTCAGAGAAGGCCAGCAAAACAGATTTAAAATTTAAAATTTAGACTCTTACTATATTCAAAATATTTAGGTTTTAATCAAGTTACTCATCATGCCAAGACCCAGATAGATCTCAAATAGAATGAAAAAAAAAATCAACAGACACCAACACTGAAATGAAGGATATATGAGAATATCTGGCAAAGATTTGAAACTATTATGGAATTTTTCAATGAGTATAATAACCTTGCTTGAAAAACTTAAAAGAAAATCTCACCAAAGAAATAGAAGATATAAAAAAGAGCCAACTGTTAGAAAGTGTTCTAGTTTCATTCTTTTACAAGTGGTTGACCAGAGTTCCCAGCACCACTTGTTAAAGAGATTGTCTTTAATCCATTGTATATTCTTGCCTCCTTTGTCAAAGATAAGGTGATGAAACTGGAGCCTATTATACAGAGTGAAGTATGCCAGAAAGAAAAACACCAATACAGTATACTAACGCATATATATGGAATTTAGAAAGATGGTAACAATAACCCTGTGTACGAGACAGCAAAAGAGACACTGATGTATAGAACAGTCTTATGGACTCTGTGGGAGAGGGAGCGGGTGGGAAGATTTGGGAGAATGGCATTGAAACATGTATAATATCATGTATGAAACGAGTTGCCAGTCCAAGTTCGATGCACGATACTGGATGCTTGGGGCTGGTGCACTGGGACGACCCAGAGGGATGGAATGGGGAGGGAGGAGGGAGGAGGGTTCAGGATGGGAACACATGTATACCTGTGGCGGATTCATTTTGATATTTGGCAAAACTAATACAGTTATGTAAAGTTTAAAAATAAAATAAAATTAAAAAAAAGAGCCAACTGTAAATTTTAAAGCTTAAATATAATAACTGGGGGAAAAGAAATGGACAGACTCAATAGCAGAATTAAAGGAGCAGAAGGAAGAACCAATGAATTGGAAGTTAGACAATAACATTTGGAAGAATACATAAAGAAAACTGAGTACTGAAGAATTGATGCTTTTGAACTGTGGTGTTGGAGAAACTCTTGAAAGTCACTTGGACTGCAAGGAGATTTCAACCAGTCCATCCTAAAGGAGATCAATCCTGGGTGTTCATTGAAAGGACTGATGTTGAAGCTGAAACTCCAATAATTTGGCCACCTGATGTGAAGAGTTGATTCATTGGAAAAGACCCTGATGCTGGGAAAGATTGAAGGCAGAAGGAGAAGGGGATGACAGAGGATGAGATGGTTGGATGGCATCACTGACTCAATGGACATGTGTTTGGGTGGACTCCGGGAGTTGGTGATGGACAGGGAGGCCTGGTGTGCTGTGCGGTTCATGGGGTCGCAAAGAGTCAGACCCGACTGAGTGACTGAACTGAACTGAACTGAGGCGTCTCTCTTTATGTATGGAGATTATATATATATATATATATATATATATATATATATATATATATACACATACATATATATTTTTACCTACATAGATATATAATTGGTAGCAATCATTAGAACAACTACTAAAAGCTATACATAAACATACACTAGAAATATTATCAATAGATTAAAATGGAACTCTAAAATTTTTCAAATAACCCACAGAAAGACAGAAAAAAAATGAAATCAAAAACAGAAAATAAAAATTGATTTAGCCCTAGTAAAGTTAAATGTAAATCATCTGAATATAGCAATTAAAAGATAGATAGATGGGCATGCTGCTGCTGCTGCTGCTAAGTCGCATCAGTCGTGTCCGACTCTATGCGACCCCAGAGACGGCAGCCCACCAGGCTCCCCCGTCCCTGGGATTCTCCAGGCAAGAACATTGGAGTGGGTTGCCATTTCCTTCTGCAATGCATGAAAGTGAAAAGTGAAAGTGAATTCACTCAGTCGTGTCCGATTCTTAGCAACCCCATGGACTGCAGCCTACCAGGCTCCTCCATCCATGAGATTTTCCAGGCAAGAGTACTGGAGTGGGGTGAAATCCACAATAGAAATATAACAGGAAATTTTTTTAGCCCTTGTAAATAACACATTTCTAAATACTAATGAATTATTGAGGAAGTTTCAAGGCAAACCAGAAAGAACAGTGAACTGAATAAAAATGAAACTATAACATGCAGAAATTTGTGGGACACAGTAAACAGTGCTGAGAAGGAAGCTTATAGCACTAAAACAGAAAATGACTCAAGTTGAATATCAAAGTTTCTACCTGAAGCATATTTTTAAAAAACAAATAAACATACAATGAGAATCCAACATTATCAAAATAGTGTAAATCAATAACATTGAAAACAGAAAAACAACATACAAAACTCAGTTAAATGAGAGTTGTTTTCTTTCTTTTGTTTTTGTTTTGTTTTTATTTTATTTTTTAAACTTTACATAATTGTATTAGTTTTGCCAAATATCAAAATGAATCCGCCACAGGTATACATGTGCTCCCCATCCTGAACCCTCCTCCCTCCTCCCTCCCCATTCCATCCCTCTGGGTCATCCCAGTGCACCAGCCCCAAGCATATAGTACAGTGCATCGAACCTGGACTGGCAACTCGTTTCATACATGATATTATACATGTTTCAATGCCATTCTCCCAAATCTTCCCACCCTCTCCCTGTCTCTCAGAGTCCATAAGACTGTTCTATACATCAGTGTCTCTTTTGCTGTCTCGTACACAGGGTTATTGTTACCATCTTTCTAAATTCCATATATATGCGTTAGTATACTGCATTGGTGTTTTTCTTTCTGGCTTACTTCACTCTGTATAATAGGCTCCAGTTTCATCCACCTCATTAGAACTGATTCAAATGTATTCTTTTTAATGGCTGAGTAATACTCCATTGTGTATATGTACCACTGCTTTCTTATCCATTCATCTGCTGATGGACATCTAGGTTGCTTCCATGTCCTGGCTATTATAAACAGTGCTGCGATGAGCATTGGGGTACATGTGTCTCTTTCCCTTCTGGTTTCCTCAGTGTGTATGCCCAGCAGTGGGATTACTGGATCATAAGGCAGTTCTATTTCCAGTTTTTTATGGAATCTCCATGCTGTTCTCCATAGTGGCTGTACTAGTTTGCATTCCCACCAACAGTGTAAGAGGGTTCCCTTTTCTCCACACCCTCTCCAGCATTTATTACTTGTAGACTTTTGGATTGCAGCCATTCTGACTGGTGTGAAATGGTACCTCATAGTGGTTTTGATTTGCATTTCTCTGATAATGAGTGATGTTGAGCATCTTTTCATGTGTTTGTTAGCCATCTGTATGTCTTCTTTGGAGAAATGTCTATTTAGTTCTTTGGCCCATTTTTTGATTGGGTCATTTATTTTCCTGGAGTTGAGCTGTAGGAGTTGCTTGTATATTCTCGAGATTAGTTGTTTGTCAGTTGCTTCATTTGCTATTATCTTCTCCCATTCTGAAGGCTGTCTTTTCACCTTGCTAATAGTTTCCTTTGATGTGCAGAAGCTTTTAAGGTTAATTAGGTCCCATTTGTTTATTTTTGCTTTTATTTCCAATATTCTGGGTGGTGGGTCATAGAGGATCCTGCTGTGATGTATGTCAGAGAGTGTTTTGCCTATGTTCTCCTCTAGGAGTTTTATAGTTTCTGGTGTTACATTTAGATCTTTAATCCATTTTGAGTTTATTTTTGTGTATGGTGTTAGAAAGTGTTCTAGTTTCATTCTTTTACAAGTGGTTGACCAGTTTTCCCAGCACCACTTGTTAAAGAGATTGTCTTTAATCCATTGTATATTCTTGCCTCCTTTGTCAAAGATAAGGTGTCCATATGTGTGTGGATTAATCTCTGGGCTTTCTATTTTGTTCCATTGATCTATATTTCTGTCTTTGTGCCAGTACCATACTGTCTTGATGACTGTGGCTTTGTAGTAGAGCCTGAAGTCAGGCAGGTTGATTCCTCCAGTTCCATTCTTCTTTCTCAAGATCGCTTTGGCTATTCGAGTTTTTTTGTATTTCCATACAAATTGTGAAATTATTTGTTCTAGCTCTGTGAAGAATACTGTTGGTAGCTTGATAGGGATTGCATTGAATCTATAGATTGCTTTGGGTAGTATACTCATTTTCACTATATTGATTCTTCCAATCCATGAACATGGTATATTTCTCCACCTGTTAGTGTCCTCTTTGATTTCTTTCACCAGTGTTTTATAGTTTTCTATATATAGGTCTTTAGTTTCTTTAGGTAGATATATTCCTAAGTATTTTATTCTTTCCATTGCAATGGTGAATGGAATTGTTTCCTTAATTTCTCTTTCTGTTTTCTCATTATTAGTGTATAGGAATGCAAGTGATTTCTGTGTGTTGATTTTATATCCTGCAACTTTACTATAGTCATTGATTAGTTCTAGTAATTTTCTGGTGGAGTCTTTGAGAGTTGTTTTCTTTTAATTAATAAAATTGACAAAACTCTGCAAGATTGAAAAAAGAAACAAGACACAGAATAAGGATACTAGAGCTCTTGCAGATTTCAAAAGAATGTTAGAGAAACCCTAAAAAATAACATAAATTTGACCACTTAGTTGAAATGAACCAATTATTCAAAAGCACACTGTACCAAAACCTATAACAATCAAGCAAATTTAATTATCATTTAATATGCTAAAATAAAAATATTAAGGCCCAAATAGTTTGAGTAGAAAATTCTGCCAACTGTTTAAAAAAGAATGTCAATTCTAAAAAAAAAAAAAAAAAAAAAAAGAATGTCAATTCTGTAAGATATCTACTAGAATATAAGGAATTCTTTGCATTTTAGGTCATAAAAGTAGTTTTACCCTGATATGAAAACTAGATCACAAAAATGAGAAAAAATATAACTGCAGATTAATATTTCTCATAAAATATCAAACTATTAGCAAATATAATTCAGCAATATATATGAAGATTTATAAAGCATAACCAGTGGCATTTGTTCCAGGTAAATAAGTCTAGTTCAATATTTGAAAAGTCAAACTATGTAACCTAACATGTTACGGAAAAAAATAAGCAAAATCACATGATGATATCAATCAATGTCCAAAAAGCACAAAATCCAACATCTATTGATGATAAAATCTCTCAGTAACATAGAAATAAAGGAGAATGTCCTCGACTTAATAAAGGTATCTACAAAAAACCTATACCTCACATAACACTTTGTGATGAAAGACTGAAGGTCTTATCCCCAAGATCATGCACAAGGCAAGTATATCTGCTCTCACCACAATTTTCAAAATAGTGCTAGAAATACTAGTGTGCAATTGGCAAAAAGGAAAATAAAAACCATAATGGTTGTAAAGAAGGAAATAAAAATATCTCTCTTTGCAGAAGCTATAATTATCCAGCTATAAGACTGCAAGAGTCTAACAAAAACTTCAAATCCCTAGACCTTATAAGTGAGCTCAGGAAGATCAAGAGTAAATACTAATGAATTATTAAAAATTTTAATTTTAAAAGCTTAACTTTTAAACTTTTAAAAATTTAAAAGTCAGTTTTATTCATATATGAAATGGACACAGCAACTTAAAAATGCAACACTATTTATAATTTCTCAAAATAATGAAACATTTAAGTTCAAATCTAACAAAACACATCAGGACCTGTATGCTAAAACTACAAAATGCTGATGAAATCAAAGAACTTAAAGAACTCTCTCCAGGGTTAGAAGACTCAACATCACATAGATATCATCTCCCCAAACTGATATACAGATTTAGCACAACACCTAAATCCTAACAAGAAGTTTCTTGATAAGGATAAAATGATCTAAAATTTATATGGAAAGATGAAGGAATTAGAAGAGCTGAAACAACTTTTAGAAAGAATCAAGTAGGTGGGATATATCTATTTCATTTCATGACTTGTATAGCTAGAGTAATCTGGACAGTGTGGTATTGTCAGAGGGATAGACATATAAATCAATGGAACAGAATAAGAATTGCAAAAGAGACAAAATTATTATTTGACACAGGTGCACAAGAAACTAAGTGGAGGAAAGATAGCCTTTTCAACATATTGTGTTGTAGAAATTTGACATCCATAGGTCATCCATTTCACAGGCAAGATTTAAACTTGCCTTGACTTAATACTTGCTGGTGGCTCAGTCGGTAAAGAATCTGCCCACAATGCTGGTGACCTGGGTTTGATCCCTGGGTTGGGAAGATCCCCTGGAGAAGGAAATGGCAACCCACTCCAGAATTCTTGCATGAAGAATTCCATGGACCCTGGTGAGCTACAGTCCTTGGGGTCACAAAGAGTTGGACACAACTGAGTGACTTTCACTTTACTTTCACTTTCATACAAAACTTAAAATGGATCACAGACTTACATGTAAATAAAACTATGAAATTTATGGGAAAAATAATGAGAGAATCATTGCTATCTGGGATTAAGTAAAAAAAAAAAATTAGGCTTGATACCAAAATTACAATATATCAAAGCAAACATTGATAAACTGACTTCATCAACTTCAAAACTTTTATTCTGTGAAGTATTTAAGATGATATAAAGACAATCTATAGAGTGGGCAAAAATATTTGTAAATTGGGTATCTGAGAAAGGACTGAGAAAGGACTGAATATGTAAAAAAAAAAATCTAGTAACAACATAAAAATTAAAAATCCTAGTAGAAAATGTCCAGTACATGAAATAACATTTCACTGAAGTGGATATACATATGGTAAATATGCACATGAAGAGATATTCCACATTGTCAGCCATTAGAGAACTGTAAATTAAAACCACAAAGAAAAATCACTACACATCTATCAGAAAAACTAAAAGAAATAAGAGAGACAACAGTAAATGCTGGTGACATGGAAAAACTGGATTACTCATATATTGTTGTGGAGATATAAAGTGTTACAGCTTTCCTGGAAAACATTTTGGAAGTTTGTTAAAAAACAAAATCATACAACTGCTATAGAACACAGCAACTGTACTCATTTATTTAAACGAGACAAGAAAATGTATACACACAAAAATGTATATACAGATGTTGTCATAATAGACCAAAGCTGGAATCAACCCAGATGTTCTAGAGTGAATGGTTAAGCAAATTGTGGTACATCTGTACCATAAAATTTTACTCAGCTGTAAATAGGAGCAGATTATTGATTAAATGCAAAAGCCTAGGTAAAACTTCAGAGAGATACCGAGTCGGAAAAAAAGGCAATTTCCAAGGTTACACACTGACTTTATTTACATAGCACTTTTAAAATACAAAATTATATGAAAAAGAAAAAGATTAGTGGTTGCCAGGCTTTAAGAAGGGGAGAGGGAGGATTGGGGAAAGGTTGGGTATCTATAAAAGGGACATGTGAAGAATCCCTGGGTGGTGGAAATACTTGGTACCTTGGCTGAGCATCAATGTCGATAACCTGATTGTAATTCTACAATTATCTCTAAATAAGAGCTTAAGAAATAAGAGACAAATAAAAATTATATCCCACAAAATTTTATATGCATTAAGTAATTTAATACTACAAACATGAACTAGTATACTAATTAGCATGATGAATTAATACAGACATTGTAAATGAGCCAGAGTTTTTTCCTCTGTTACTGTATAGGTAATATAACATTGTATTATATATATTTGATTTTCAAACAAAAATAGTCAACTTTTGCTAAGTACTATGTACCTGACTTTGTCCTAAGTACTTTATTTAGAAATATACATGTAATTATAGTCTTCTGGAACAGATGTTTTTACTATTCCTACTTGACACATCAGGAAACTAAGGCCCAGAGATGTCCAATAAATTTCCCAAGGATGGATTTGTATGCACGTAAATCAACTATGATGTGAAGAACTGACTTATTGAAAAAGACCCTGATTCTGGAAAAGATTGAAGGCAGGAGGAGAAGGAGGTGACAGAGGATGAGATGGTTGGATGGCATCACCGACTCAATGGACATGAGTTTGAGCAGTTCCCAGGAGATGGTGAAGAACAGGGAAACCTGGTGTGCTGCAGTTGATGGGGCCACAAAGAATCAGACACAACTGAACGACTGAATAACAACAACAAATCCACTATGCTATTTTTCCTCCCATAGTGTACTGCTGTTAACAGATATTATATTACAACAGTGGATGATAGATCAATTTTAGTGATTATCATTTAAGAAAGAATTTCAGCAACAAATAGCTAGTTAAAATTTATTAAGTATAGTTAAGAATATATGCTTATGAACAAGATAGAGTGTTGAATACAATTCTGGTAAAACATACTATGGAGAGAATGATCTTTTTGCCCTAAAATACTACTTTTCATGAGATGTGATAACACATCCTACTAACAATTCTTGTATATTATGACCTCCTCTACTTAGAATCTAGAAACATCTGAAAAATACTAATTCTTAAATATTTCATTAATTATAGCTGGTAGAGTAAAATCAGTATGGTATTTTGTAAACTCTTCTTGTTATAGGTAAAATTAATTTTTTAGAAGCAAATCATATATCATATAAGACTACCTGGGATAAAGAATACTATTTTGATTAATTAAATAAAAGTCACTAATATTTTTTTAAAATCTCACATCTTCCAATTTCCTTAAAATATGTAAAGATAAATTGTAAGAAAGAACTCACCCATATGAGGGCCTAAATTTAGGATTACCAAGAAATAGGTAAGGCTACACATATACTTCAAGGTGGAAAAATGTACAATTGGAAAGGTATAAATATATATGACAGATATGTTTATCTAACTTATATGCAGAGCACATCATGAAAACTGTTGGGCTGGATGAAGCACAAGCTGGAATCAAGATTGCTGGGAGAAATATCAATAACCTCAGATATGCAGATGACACCACCCTTATGGCAGAAAGCAAAGAAGAAATAAAAAGCCTCTTGGTGAAAAAGAACAGTGAAAAAGTTGGCTTAAAGCTTACATTCAGAAAACGAAGAACATGGCATCTGGTCCCATTACTTCATGGCAAATAAATGGAGCAAACTTTATTTTTTGGGGATCATAAATCACTGCAGATGGTGACTGCAGCCGTGAAATTAAAAGATGCTTACTCCTTGGAAGAAAAGATATGACCAACCTAGACAACATATTAAAAAAGCAGAGACATTACTTTGTCAACAAAGGTCCATCTAGTCAAAGCTATGGTTTTTCCAGTAGTCATATATGAATGTGAGAGTTGGACTATAAAGAAAATTGAGTGCAGAAGAACTGATGCTTTTGAACCTGTGGGTTTTTTTTTATATTATTTTATTTTTAAACTTTACATAATTGTATTAGTTTTGCCAAATATCAAAATGAATCCGCCACAGGTATAACGAAGACTCTTGAGAGTCCCTTGGACTACAAGGAGATCCAACCTAAAGGTAATCCTGAATATTCATTGGAAGGACTGATGCTGTAGCTGAAACTCCAATACTTTGGTCAGCTGATGAAAAGAACTGACTCATTTGAAAAGTCCCTGATGCTGGGAAAGATTGAAGGTGGGAGGAGAAGGGGACAGTAGAGGATGAGATGGTTGGATGGCATCACCGACTCAATGGACATGAGTTTGAGTAAACTCCAGGAGTTGATTATGGACAGGGAGGCCTGGCATGCTGCAGTCCATGAGGTCACAAAGAGTTGGACACAACTGAGTGACTGAACTGAACTGATGGGATTTCCTTGGTCTGTCAGTGGTAAAGAATCTACCTGCCAGTGCAGTTGCCACAGGAGATCGAGTTGGATCCTTGGATCTGGAAGATCCCCAGGAGAAGGAAATGGGAACCTACTCCAGTATTGTTGCTAACATAATCTCATGGCCATTGGAGCCTGGAGATCTACAGTCCATGAGGTCTCAAAGAGTCCAACAGGACTGAACAACTGAGTGTACACACACACACACATACAAACATATATGATGTACAACTAAGAAAAAAGGAATCTTTGAATGAACAAAGAAAATTTATAATTAGAGCCAAACTTCCTCAGATTAAAAAAAAATCTTATTAAAGTGGAGAGAGGAGATGCTGAGTTTGGAGGCTTATTATAACCTTCAAAATAATATGTAAACTTCTGTGACTGATATCTCTCAGTGGGGTGAAGTTCAGGGCGGAGTTGGGAGAGATGTTGGGTGGGAGCCTAAAGTACTGTGCAGTGGGTGATCAGAAGAAAGGATAAGCATTAATGAGAAACTTTGTTAACACTATTTTTCCAGTTATTTCATTAAAAGGGATAGAAGTCTGTTACTTTGCATATACTGGTAATCATGAGTGAGTGTGTGTGTGTGTGTGTGTGTGTGTGTATGTGCTGGGTCATTCATGTCTGATTCTTTGCAATTCCACATCATGAGGAATAATTAGGTATGTAATACAGTTCTTATGCCAAGATTTCAATCTTTAATGTGTTTCCATACAAAGAATAAGCAGGACTCACTGAGGAGTTACATTCTGCAAGTCTAGTGACATCAGGAAAGGAAGACGTTCCTGGATGCACTCTCCACAGCTAAATCTCCCACAGTGAAGTCCATTCTTAATACTTCTTAGATCTCAATGGGCTACTGTTATTGCTATTTCCTTGAATTGTCCATTCTGGTCCAGGAGTAGTGAGGGCTTCTGACTGTATAAATCTCTGGTATTATAGTTCCGATTTTCTGTCCATTTAGCCTTGATCTCATCTATGTTGGTAGTCCTTGAATTAAAATCTCTGCATAATAAAATATGCTAGATTTTTTTTCCTGTCAGAGCCATGACTGATAAAATTATCTGAAATTATGGAACTGTATAAACAGAGATAAAGCAGAAATGATTCAGAAGTATTGTTTGAAATTAAAATATAAATAGTGTGTTCACTATAACAAGGAAATGTAATTTCTATTTTAAATCTGAGTATATTTGGCCTATGTTTTAGGACCATTGAAATGCCTCAGAGATTCAGCTATTTCAAATTTGTAATTTACAATTTAAAACATATTAAGATAATTTAATTAAGCTTGCAAGCAGCATTAATTGTTCAATAGAATTTAATCTTGTAACTTGTAAGCTAATTGAAAATCAAAGAACAAAATGAATTGAGAACTATTAATTTTAAAAACATACAAGATTATAAGGAAATTTACTAAATTTGTAGGGTATATTTAAAATTATGAGAAAATTGGTCAGTATATTCATAATCTTGATAAACTCATTTATTGATTAAAACATACAAAAGCTCCCTTAGACATTCAATATTCAAACAAAAATGTAAGTGCTGGTATATTAATATTAAAGTTATTTCAACTCTTTATTAATATAATTATAAAATTAAAATATAAATAGTGTGGCAGAAAGTGAAGAACTAAAGAGCCTCTTGATGAAATAGAAAGAGGAGAGTGAAAAAGTTGGCTTAAAGCTCAACATTCAGAAAACTAAGATCATGGCATCCGGTCTCATCACTTCATGGCAAATAGATGGGGAAACAGTGAGAACAGTGGCTGACTTTATCTTTCTGGGCTCCAAAATCACAGCGGATGGTGATTGCAGCCATGAAACTAAAAGACGCTTACTCCTTGGAAGGAAAGTTATGACCAACCTAGACAGCATATTAAAAAGCAGAGACATTACTTTGCCTACAAAGTTCCATCTAGTCAAGGCTATGGTTTTTCCAGTAGTCATGTATGGATGTGAGAGTTGGAATATAAAGAAAGCTGAGCACCGAAGAATTGATGCTTTTGAACTGTGGTGTTGGAGAAGACTCTTGAGAGTTCCTTGGACTGCAAGCAGATCCACCTAGTCCATCCTAAAGGAGATCAGTTCTGGGTGTTCATTGGAAGGACTGATGTGGAAGCTGAAACTCCAGTACTTTGGCCACCTGATGTGAAGAGCTGACTCATTTGAAAAGACCCTGATGCTGGGAAAGATTGAGAGCAGGAGGAGAAGGGGACAACAGAGGATGAGATGGTTGGATGACATCACCGACACAATGGACATAGGTTTGGGTGGACTCCAGGAGTTGGTGATGGACAGGGAGGCCTGGCGTACTGTGGTTCATGGGGTTGCAAAGAGTCGGACACGACTGAGTGACTGAACTGAACTGAGCTGAATAAAAAATTAATGTTAATTTGGAATCAAAGGTAAGAAATACCCACAGATTTTTAAATAGTTTCCTCCTTTTTAAAAAAGATATTCAAATAGCCTGATAACTTTTGGATAAGGTAGATACTGATAGAGAAATTAAGCAGAATAATTGAATTTGTTGGTAATACAATCACAGTGTAGCCACTCTTGTTCATCAGTCCATCCAATATAAAGTAACAACTTTTACTGCTGGCAGCATTCATCCATTTTTTAAAGTTGGATTAATTGCACAGGCAAATTTTTACCAACAGAAATAATGTTTCCTGGTTTTCTGGGTACACAGATGTTTTAAAATTTAAGGTAGCTTTCCATTTGTAAAACCATGAGCAAGCTTGACTAACAACTGTGGTTTAAGTTTCCTTTTATAATTAGCAGGGAAGTGCCTCAAAAAAATATTGTCCCTGTATTTTGAGCATCTTTACTAAGTGGAAGAGGTTAAAATTTGATTGCTGTTTTACAAATCATTGAGAAACTTTGGTGTTTTTAATTATGATATTGATTTTTTAAATTTTTATTTTTATTGTGCTTTTTGATTTTGTTAGTAAAGGCATATTTATTTTACTTTTAAATGCTTAACTTTCTGTATATTAGCATTGTTTTAAAATATTATGCTTACGTTTATGGTTTTCATGTTCTTATTCTACTTTGCAACCACTTTTCCATTAATTTTTTGTTACTTATTGATTTTATGTTTTAAAAATTTCATAGCCTTAGTATGATAATCTTTAGGTCAGACCATGGAGGAGGGAGGGGTGGGGAGTTTGGGATTAGCTGATGCAATAAGGTCATATTGCATAGTGCAAAATATATTTAATTTTTTGTAATAAACCATAATAGAAAATAATATAATAAAGAATATGCATATTTCACTGAATACATATATTTAACTGAAACAATTTGTTGTACACCAAAAGCTAGCACAACATTGTATATCAGCTATACTTCAATAAAATAAATTTTTATAAATTAACATTTTCATAACCTTCTTTGTGATTATTAATTCTCTTATCCTCATGTAGTTTCTTTCATTTCTTAAGCATTCAATTTGTTTAATTTCAGAACATTTTTTCTTATATTTTTTTATTACTTTTGCATTTACTTTTTAAAAGTAAATGTATATTTTTAATGGCTTAATTCTGAAAGAATAGAAAGATTTATCTCTTTCTGGTAGTCAGAATAATGCTATCCCTAATCTCTGATATCCACACCCTAATCTAAAACTTGAGAATATATTACTTTAAAAGATACCATATTACTAGCTGAGCCACAAGGGAGGCCCAAAAGGTACAGATGGGGTAAAGATTATGTATCTTAAAATAGCCTGGATTATCCTAATGGGAACAATCTAATGACAGGACTTCTTAAAAATAGAAGAATCAAGTAGAAGTGTTGGTCAGCGAGAAGGGAAGAAAGGAGAGAGTCAAAGAATAAAAAGGACTCAACTTGCCCTTGCTGGCCTTTTGGAAGGAGGAAGGGAAACACAAGCCAAAGAATGAGAGTGGCCTCCAAAAGCTAAGAATACCCTTCAGTTGGCAGCCAGCAAGAATATGGCAGTATCTGTCATAGGGATACAAAGAAGTGATTCTGTCAACAGCCCTAGATGAAGAAGAAAATGAATCCTTTTCTAGAAACAAATGCTCCTCTAGAAACAAATGTAGCTGACCAACACCCTGATTTTAGTCTCTTGAGCCCTGTGTTGGAGTTCTGTGCTACAGAATGTAAAACAGTAAGTTTATGTTGTTTTAAGCCATTGAGTTTGTGATAATTACTTATGAAATAGTTGAAAATTAGTGCACTCTGCTAATGCACTTTCAGTTACATTGTTTTACTACGAGTAGATTACAGTATTACTCCTACCATTTTCCTCACCTTTTGTCTTGAAGAAAGCTAACAGATAAATAGTAGAGCAGAGAGAGAAGGCAAAGAGAAAACTTTTTGTAGTATTTCCAAGGGCTTGTCATTTATGTTCCAGAGGCCCAGATCCCTGCCTGTCCTTTGATTCTCTAAGTTACCATTGTACCTTATTATACATACTTGTTTAACATTAAATCATGAAATAAGTGACTAAGATTTCCAATTAGTATGACAGAAAAGCATTAATATCTTACAATTATGTATTACTATTTTTATTATTTCATGAGACATATAGAGGCTGTTCTGTTTCTCCCTCTTTTTTATTCTGTTTTGGCTATAGTCCTCAGAGAGAGGTAGTTTACTTGCATAGCAGTTTTATGTTTTGCCTTCATTTTGTCAGCTTCTTCTCTGGTTTATCCCTGAATGTTCAGCCACCTCGATTATTGAAATAGAAAGGACATAAATAAATATAAGATGCCCATTTCTATTTATTGTACTTCTAATTTATATAAAATGATTTGAAAGACATTATCATTATTACTCCATTCTTTGATATTGTGTAATTGATGATAAAACATAATTATGAGATAAAAGATTTATTTTCTTATTCTATTTCTTAGAACCCTGGGTCTCTAAAGAATTATCCTGAGAGCTACATAATGTAAATGCATGTTTCAAAAATAGTTAAATTAACTGATGAAGCACTTCATAATTCTCTTACAAATTGGCTTTCCCTATATGACATTATATAAAAAATAATTTCCCTTACTGAAAATATTTAGTATTCTGTAATAAAACAATAAAACTTCATATTATTGTACTATGGGTAACGTCAATGGTGCTATCCTAAGATTAGGAAAAAGACATTTCAAGATCAAGGAGAATTTTTAATATTATTACTAATTCCTTATCTACTAAATCAAAATTTTTGCGACATTTCTTTAAGTCAAAATTAATTCTACATAAATTAGTTAATTTGGGCTTCCAAGGGGGCACTAGTGGTAAAAAACCTGCCTGCCAATGCAGGAGACATAAGAGGTGAGGTTTGATCCCCTGGAGGAGGAAATGGCAATCAGTTCCAGTCTTGCCTGGATAATCCCATGGACAGAGGAGACTGGTGGGGTATAGTCCATAGGGTCGCAAAGAGTAGGACACAATTAAAGCAACTTAGCATGCACACAGGTGTTTGTTTTTGTTCAGTTGCTCAGTCATGTCCGACTCTTTGTAACCCCATGGACTGCAGCACACACAGGCTTTCCTGTCCTTCACTATCTCCCAGAATTTGCTCAAACTCATGTCCATTGAGTCTGTGATGCCATCCAACCATCATCCTCTGTTGTCTCCTTCTTCTCCTGCCTTCAATCTCTCACAGCATCAGTGTCTTTAATTAGAGTTGGCTCTTTGCATCAGGTGGCCAAAGTATTGGAGCTTCAGCCTCAGTATCAGTCTTTCCAATGAATATTCAGGGTTGATTTTCCTCAGGATTGACTGGTTTGATCTCCTTGCTGTCCAAGGGACTCTCAAGAGTCATCTCCAACACCACAGTTCATACAGGTTAGTTTATTATTTATCTTTCAAGGGCATGTGAATTATGTACCATGGATAAGCCAATATTTCTTAAGTTCCCTATATAATATAGGCACCAAGTTTTAAGTCTAGCAAACCCTTTTCTGTGTAAAGCAAGACAAATACAAAACTATTTATGTTATTAGTACATTTATAAGCAGGATCACACTTCATTAACTGTTCTGGACTCATTATAAGCCAGTCTACCTATGGCCTTATTTGATTTTAAAGCATCAAATTCAATTTGTTGTTCTATAAGGCATCTTTAGTTCATCTGTGATTGATAAATGGGGAAATGAAATCAATATGTTACTTGATTTTTGTTAGTTTATACATAGCATTTTCTAAAACTTAGCATTGTGTGCCACCATGTATTAGCTGCTAAATGCAAAGTATAGTAGCAGAGTGGGAGGCAGCAAAGTTAATAGCTAGAATGTTGTGCATAACATCATACTTTCCTTGTTCTTCCTATAGGCTATCCAGTGCTATGAATCTTGCTTTTATTTCCACTACTTAGTAGTTTCAACCCTACCTTACACTGTCTCCTACTAAACTACCTTCAACTTTTATACAATTTCAAGATGAAGTTCTATGTTTACTGTAGTTTTTTAAGATAACATTGACAATTTCAAACCTTTTAACTGAGTTTTTATAGCGCTTTAATTACAAACTGCATTTTATTTAAATGGATGACCCATGTCTATATTTTCTTTTTTTTTCTTCTAATTTTATTTTCTTTTTTTTAATTTTTTTTTTACTTTACAATATTTTATTGGTATTGCCATACATCAAAATGAATCTGCCTTATAAGCCTATTCTAGTTAATGTAAGGCATCACCAACTTGAAGGACATGAGTTTGAATAAGCTCTGGGAGTTGGTGATGGACAGGGAAGCCTGGCATACTGCAGTCCATGGGGTTGCAGAGTTGGATAGGAGTAATAGACTGAACTGAACTGAACTTACAGTGTGCATAAGTATGTATAGAAGAACATCTATAATTTTTTAATGATTAGTATGAATTAGAGAGGCTTCCTCCATGGCTCAAGTGGTAGAGAATTCCCCTTCAATGCAGGTTTGATCCTTGGGTTAGGAAGATCTCCTGGAAGAGGAAATGGCAATCCACTCAATTATCTTGCCTGGAAAATCCCATGAACATAGCCTCCAAGTGTCCTACAAGATGTTACTTGGTGACTGAAAAATAACAGCACAGGTAAACAGCCAAGTAACAAGATATATAAGAAGAGGTCTTGAAGGGTTCCAGACACAGAAGTTCTGCCTCCATGGAATTAAGGTACACTACTCTCCCAGCATGTGAATGTTTTCACCAACCTGGAAGTTTCATCAAACTTGTTGATTAGGGTTTTTAATGGAGGCTTCAATGTATAGGTGGTTTAGTCACTAAGTCATGTCTGACTCTCTGCAACCCCATGGACTCTAGCCCACCAGGCTCCTCTGTCCATGGAATTTCCCAAGCAAGATTACTGGAGTGGGTTGCCATTTCCTTCTCCAGGGGATCTTCCTGGCCCAGGGATTGAACCCAGGAAATCCTACAGGTGTTCCCCTGCATTGAAGGCAAATTCTTTACTGACTGAGCCACCAGGGACTTCAATATATAGGCATGATTGATTATTAACTCAATCTCCAGCTCATCTCTGCTCCCTAGAGAGAATGAATTGTGGGGCTAAAATCTCCAAACTTCTAATCATGACTTTTTTGGTCTTTCTGGCAGCCATCCCTATCCTGATGTTACCCAGGAGTCACCAAGAATCAGCTCCTCAGAATAGAACATTCTCCTGTCACTCAGGAAATTCTAAAGTATTAAGAAGCACTGTGTCAGGAACTGGTATCAAGGACAAAATATTAGAATAAAGATGCTCTTAACACCTTTATTCCTAAGACAACTGCAAAGGTTTTAGGAAATCTGTTCAGGAACAAGAGATAAAGGCTAAAATGTGTATTCTTATTACATCACAATATTACAGACTGAGAAAAGAAAATAATTTGCTGAAGGATATTGTGACTTAGCTGGTAGTGAATCCACCTGCAATGCAGAAGACCTGGGTTCGATCACTGGGTTGGGAAGACCCTCTGGAGAAAGGAAAGGATACCCATTCTAGTATTCTGGCTTGGAGAATTCCGTGGACTGTATAGTCCATGGGGTCACAAAGAATCAGACACATCTGAGTGACTTTCACATTCATACTACAGTAGGTGAAAAAGCCAGACACTGAATTTTGTACTCCTTGATAAATATCATGATACATTGCTCTGTGATTTTTTTAGTCTCAATAAATAAACACATTAGATTCTTTTTATAAATCTTTTTATAAATGATAATTTAAAAGGGTTTTATTTTTATTAGTCGTATTATTAGTGTAGCAGGGACTCAGTTTGAACCTTAGCTTTCACTCACTCTTCTGCAAAGTTCAACAAATACAAAGTGGCTCAACAGAATGATTTCATTGGCCTTAGAGGTCTATATTTGTACAGTCTATCTGTTTGGAGAATGAACCCAATCTGTATATAGGAATGAAGTTTTCACATATTTCTCTACTGACATACTCAATAAATATGAAGGAGGAACTAAGAGAAGTTGAGTTGTGTTTATGCTGGAGGAAAAGATACTGATAGTTTCCTGAGTGACAACCCATCCTGTTGGAAAGGGATCTAGAAGTGTTGAGTTTGACTAGTTTGAGGAATATTCTAGTTATCTGAAGGGGGATAGATTCCAAGTAGAAATTACATTATTATTTGAGTTTGTACCAGGCTGAGCAGCATTAGCACCTAACATACGGGCAAAGTAGTGGTGAATGCAGCAGGCTAGGGCAACTAAGCCAGACAGAGCCACATTGAGTAACTGTGACACATGAAGGTGTAGCAGGCATACTGTGGAAATGGATTTGTTCCTGAGGAATAATAAGGCATCTTTAGAAATCTGGAGACATTCTTACTAGGGTTTGTGAGCTGTGGGTATTTTTCTAGAAATATTATATAAACAATTAAAGATAAGAACCAAGGAGAAATTTGTAATGACTTATTATAAGCTTTTTAATATATTCTTATCTAAATAAAATATATTTACAAGTATATAACACACAATCTTATTTATACCTCAAAAATATGAAAATAATATTAAATGGCCCTTACAGAAAAATCAAAACAATCCTCTTAATTCCATTTTTATCATAGAACAAGTGATTTCATGTCTAATTTATTCACAACAGTATCATGCATTTGGGTCTTTAAATAATGTTAGGAAATAATGATAAAACTGTATGTGAATATGGTAGAGAATAGGAATGTAGTATTGTAGTTGTTCAGTCACCTCGTCGTGTCCTCTTTGCAACCCAATGAACTGTAGCATGCCAGGCCTCCCTGTCCCTCTCCATCTCACAAAGTTTGCCCAAGTTCATGTCCATTGCAGCTAGCCATCTCATTCTCTGACTCCATCCTCTCCTTCTGCCCTCAATATTTCCCAGTATCAAGGACTTTTCCAATAAGTAGCTGTTTCCATGACCAAAGTACTGGAGTTTCAGCTTCAGTATTAGTCCTTCCGATGAGTAGTCAGGGTTGATTTCCCTTAAGATTGACTGGTTTGATCTCCTTGGTGTCCAAGGGACTTTCAGGAGTCTTTTACAGCACCACAGTTTGAAGGCATAAATTCTTCAGGGCCCCGCTTTCTTTATGGTCAAGCTCTCACAATGTACATTACCACTGGGAAGACCAAAGCCTTGACTATATGGACCTTTGTCAGGAGAGTTATGTTTCTGCTTTTCAGCACACTGTCTAGGTTTCTTTTGGCTTTCTGGCCAAGAAGCAAAAGTCTTCTGATTTCATGTCTGCAGACACCATCTGCAGTGCTCTTAGAGCCCAAGAAGAGTAAATCTGTCACTATTTCCACATTTTCCCCCTCTATTTGCCATGAAGTAATGGGGCCAGATGCCATGATCTCAGTTTTTCTAATATTTAGTATTAAGCCAGTTCTTTCATGCTCCTCCTTTACACTCATCAAAAGGCTATTTAGTTCCCTTCACTGTCTGCCATTACAGTGGTATCATCTGCATATCTGAGTTTGTCTATATTTCTCCTGCCTATCTTGATTCCAGCTTGCAACTCATCCAGCCTGGCATTTTCCATGTGCTTATCATATAGATCAAACAAACCGGGTGACAGCCCTGGTGTACTTCTTTCTCAATCTTGAACCAATCAGTTCTTCCATACAGGGTTCTAACTGTTTCTTCTTGACGTGCATACAGGTTTCTCAGGAGACAGGTAAGATGGTCTGGTATTCCCATCTCTTTAAGAGCTTTCCACAGTTTATTATGATCCACACAGTCAAAGGCTTTGGTATAGTCGATAAAACAGAGGTAAATGTTTTTCTGAAATTACCTAGCTTTCTCTATGATCCAGGGAATGTTGGCAATTTGATCTCTGGTTCCTCTTCCTTTTCTAAACTAGCTTGGACATCTGGAAGTTCTTGGTTCACATGATGCTGAAGCCTAGCTTGCAAGATTTTAAGCATGACTGTACTAGCATGGGAGATGAGTGCAATTATCTGATGGTTAGCACATTCTTTAGTATTACCCTACTTGGGAACTGGGATGAGGATTAACCTTTTCCAGTCTTGTGGCCACGGCTGAGTCTTCCAGATTTGCTGACATATTAAATACAACACCTTGGTGGTAGCATACTTTAGGTGTTTTTTTTTTTTTTTTTTTTTTTTTTTTAACTGTTCTACTGGAATTCCATTGCATCCACTGGCTTTATTAACAGAAGTGCTTTCTAAGGCCCATTTGACTTCACTCTCCAGAATGTCTGGCTCTGGGTGGCTGCCCATATCACTGTGGTGATTTGGTTCATAAAGATGCTTTTTATACAGTTCTTCCATGTATTCTTTCCATCTCTTCTTGATCTCTTCAGTGTCTATTAGATATCTATCTTTTCTGTCCTTTATTGTGCCTATCTTTGGGCAAAATGTTCCCTTGATGTTTCCAATTTTCCTGAAGAGATCTCTAGTCTTTCCCCTTCTGTTGTTTTCTTCCAGTTTTATACTCTGTTCATTGAAGAAGGCCTTCTTGTCTCTCCATGCTGTATTTTGGAAATCTGTATTTAGTTGTGTATACCTTTCTCTTTTTCGCTTTCTTTTCACTTCTCTTCATTCTCTAGCTATTTGTAAGACCTCCTCAGATAACCACTTTTCTTTCTTGCTTTCTTTTCCTTTGGGAAGGTTTTATTATAATGCAGTATAAGTTATAATATTATTATTTTCTTTTCATAGAGTTAAAGGAGGAAGAAAAATACCACTGTAAAAATAATTTGCTTATTCTTTGTAATTTGAAATAAGAGTGTATTTGAAACAGTTATCTTGACAAAGTATCACTGCACAGATTCTTTCCATATCTCTACCTTTACTAAATTCACTTCTAAATAAATTTTCATATAAATATTACAGATTTCCATTCAAGAGGAAAAATATATGATGTGAAGTCACTGGACAACAAAACAAGACTGTGATAACTGAATAAATGGAAACCAGTGAGCTCAGTACTCCTTTCACTCTGGCAATTAGCCTGGGAACATTTTCCACACCGTGGCTTAGGAAGGTCAAACTCAAGTAGTAAGATGTGATCTTGCTGAGCTGAGGAGGCACAGATCACATGCAATCTTGCTGAAGTAGTCAGGATATGAGTGACAGACCATGTAAGAAAAGGGAAAACATCACTGGGAAGCATCTCCAGAAGTTCCTCTGGGAACTCTCCCTGAGACCTTGGCAGTAACTGAGTTTGCATGCCAAGAGTAAGGCCCAGTAGGCCTAGCAGAGAATACTTAGTACAGGGGTTAAAAGAGATTAACAAAAGTATTAAGATTTTGCTGTGATAAGAAATGGTGGAGTTTCCCCCAACTCAGAGTATGAATGTTGTTCAGTCCTTTGGCGCTTCTAACTGAGAATCCAGAGAGCTCAAATATTAGAGTCAAAGATCAAACTTTAGAATAAGAACCATTTTCAAGCAGCAATGAGGTGAAACAAAGTGTTCCTGACAAAGCACTAAACCAAGTTTGAAAAAATCAAGATGATCCTGTTATGTAATGCCTGTCATTATAAAATTCACTATCTTTTAAAGGAAGAAAACATACTCTAGATTTCCTCAAATGTATCACTCAGAATGTCAAACAGAAACCAGACGATTACAAGGTATACAAAGAATCAGGAAAATGTGATCCATGAGCAATAGTTAATATAAAAAATATGTCACCAAGCCACTGCTCTTTTGTATATATAATGCTCATTTAAAGAATATTGACAAGTGGCCTCAAAAAGATACCTACATCAAAATATGTGTCATGAAAAAATTAACAAGTAATGCACACAAATCTCAGTTTATCCATGGAGTTAATAATATTTATATTTATAAAAACATTTCAATATAACAAAATCAACTTATTTCCAAACAGCATACATATAGGCTTGGGGCTTCCGCTGTGGCTCAGTGGCGAAGAATCTACCTGGAATGTAGGAGATGTTGGTTTGATCCCTGGGTTGGGAAGATCTCCTGGAGGAGGGCATGACAACCCACTCCAATTCCATGAACAGAGGAGCCCGGTGGGGAGTCCACAGGGCCACAGAGTTGGACACAACTGAAAAACTGAAGTGGCTGAGCACACATGCACATAGGCTTATGGCCTCCCAAATAGAAGACCTATTTCGAATACATATACTCTAAGGTTAGAAAATTTTAATAACACCTGGACAGATTTAATGCTAACAACTTAAGGGGAAATGTATTCATGATATTTTCTAAAGTTTTTAAATACTCCAAAAGATTTTATCTTTTTTTTTAAATTTTATTTTTAAACTTTACATAATTGTATTAGTTTTGCCAAATATCAAAATGAATCCACCACAGGTATACATGTGTTCCCCATCCTGAACCCTCCTCCCTCCTCCCTCCCCATACCATCCCTCTGGGTCGTCCCAGTGCACTAGCCCCAAGCATCCAGTATCGTGCATCGAACCTGGACTGGCAACTCGTTTCATACATGATATTTTACATGTTTCAATGCCATTCTCCCAAATCTTCCCACCCGCTCCCTCTCCCACAGAGTCCATAAGACTGTTCTATACATCAGTGTCTCTTTTGCTGTCTCATACACAGGGTTATTGTTACCATCTTTCTAAATTCCATATATATGCATTAGTATACTGTATTGGTGTTTTTCTTTCTGGCTTACTTCACTCTGTATGATAAGCTCCAGTTTCAAAAATTTAGTTTAAATAAACTAACAAGGAGGTGGTCTTAAGATGGCGGAGGAATAGGACAGGGAGACCACTTTCTCCCCCACAAATTCATCAAAAGAACATTTAAACGCTGAGTAAATTCCACAAAACAACTTCTGAATGCCAGCAGAGGACATCAGGCACCCAGAAAAGCATCCCATTGTCTTCTAAAGGAGGTAGGAAAAATATAAAAGACAATAAAAGAGACAAAAGAGGTAGGGACAGAGCTCCATCCTGGGAAGGGAGTCTTAAAGAGAGAAGTTTCCAAACACTAGGAAACACTCTCACTGCAAAGTCTGTAGCGAGCCTTGGAAGCACAGAGGGCAACATAATAGGGAAGAAAAATAAGTAAATAATTAAAACCCACAGATTATAAGCCAACAGTAACTCCCCCAGTGGAGAAGCAGCGCAGAGGCCTGCACCTGCCACTAGCAAGCAGGAGCTGGGCAGGGAGACATGGGCTGCATTGCTTAGAGTAAGAGCAAACTAATTTGGTCTAGCAAACCAGACTGTGATATAGCTACCACACAAAAAGTCCTAAGACACCTCCAGGCCCAAGCACAGAACAAAGTGCTGAACAGAAGTAGCTGGCTGCAGACCATCCACCTCCAGTGACAGGCAGCCAGAGCTGAAAGGGGGCAATTGCATCCCCAGAGAGACATTATCTGCTTAACTGCAAGCAGGCCTCTTTGCTAACTAAGACTTCTTGGGGTTCTGGACAGTCATCATCCACCTGGGAAGGTGCGCCAGTTGTACACCCAGAAAACCGAGCAACAGGGATGGGAGAGGTGATAAGTTGCAGTGACCACACTCACCAAACACCTCATCACCCGAGCTGCTCAGAGCTGGGAAGAGCACAAAACGCAGGCCCAATGGAGTCTGCGCCTCTGCGGACTACCCGAGTGCCTGAACCTGAGCTGCTTAGACCTGGGAAGTGCATGCAGCCCAGGGCCGGCCTCAGACAGTTCTCGGCGGAGCAACCTAGAGCCTGAGCTGTGTGGGCAGGGAGGGTGCACGCGCCGTGAGCAGGGGCAGGCCCAGTGCTGAGTAGTGCTGAGACACTACAAACACACGCCGGTGTTATTTGTCTGCAGTGTCCCTCCCTCCCCACAGAGTGACTGAACAAATGAGCACCACACACCACCCCCCCCCAAAAAAAAAGTGTCCACCACCGTCCCCCTTGTATCAGGGCGGAAATCAGACACTGAAAAGACCAGCAAACAGAAGATGCTAAAACCGAGGGACCCGCCTTGGAAGTGACAGGTGCAATAGATTAAAACCTTATAGTTAGTACCAACTACATAGGAAGGGGCCTATAGATCTTGAGAAATATAAGCCAGACCAAGGAACTATCCCAAAATGAACTGAGCCCACAGTGCCCACAAAAACACCAGAGAAAGTCCTAGATGTATTTTAACTATTTTTATGATCATTCTTTTTTTTTTTTAACTTTTTAAAAAAATTTTAAGTCCTCTATTACTCCTTTAATTTTGATTTTTATAACCTACTATTACTTTTCAAAAAAAAGACTATTTTTTAAAGCAAACTTCATATATATATATTTTTTTTTAATAACTTTTGTGATTTTGTTTTTTTCTTCTTCTTCTTTTCTTTAATATTGTATTTTTGAAAATCCAACCTCTACTCTAGATTTTTAATCTTTGTTTTTGGTATTTGTTATCAATTTTGTACCTTTAAGAACCCAATCTTCAGTACCCATTTTTACTTGGGAGCGAGATTACTGGCTTAACTGCTCTCTCCCACTTTGGACTCTTCTTTTTCTCTACCAGGTCGCCTCTGTCTCCTCCCTCCCCCTTCTCTTCTCTACCCAACTCTCTGAATCTCTGTGTGTTCCAGATGGTAGAGAACACTTAGGGAACTGATTACTGGCTGGATCTGTCTCTCTCCTTTTTATTCCCCCCTTTTATCATCCTGGCCACCTTGTCTCCTTCCTCCTTCTTCTCTTCTCTGTATAACTCCACGAACATCTCTGAGCGGTCCAGACTGTGGAGCACACTTAAGGAAGTTATTACTGGCTAACTTGCTCTCTCCTCTTTTGATTCCACCCCATCCAATGGCACCCCACTCCAGTACTCCTGCCTGGAAAATCCCATGGATGGAGGAGCCTGGAAGGCTGCAGTCCATGGGGTCACTGAGGGTCAGACATGACTGAGCGACTTCACTTTCACTTTTTGCTTTCATGCAATGGAGAAGGAAATGGCTACCCACTCCAGTGTTCTTGCCTGGAGAATCCCAGGGACAGGGGAGCCTGGTGGGCTGCCATCTATGGGGTCACACAGAGTCGGACACGACTGAAGTGACTTAGCAGCAGCAGCAGTATCTCATTCGGGTCACTCTAACTCCCTTCTCCCCCTTCTCTTCTCCATGTAACTCTGTGAACCTCTCTGGGTGTCCCTCACTGTGGAGAAACTTTTCGTCTTTAACCTAGATGTTTTATCAACGGTGCTGTATAGAAGGAGAAGTCTTGAGACTACAGTAAAAATAAGACTGAAAACCAGAAGCAGGAGGCTTAAGTCCAAATCCTGAGAACATCAGAGAACACCTGACTCCAGGGAACATTAATCAATAGGAGCTCATCAAACACCTCCATACCAACACTGAAACCAAGCACCACCCAAGGGCCAACAAGTTCTAGAGCAAGACATACCATGTAAATTCTCCAGCAACACAGGAACACAGTCCTGAGCTTCAATATACAGGCTGCCCAAAGTTACTCCAAAACCACTGACATCTCATAACTTGTTACTAGACACTTCACTGCACTCCAGAGAGAAAAAATCCAGCTCCACCCACCAGAACACCGACACAAGCTTCCTTAACCAAGAAATCTTGACAAGCCACCGATACAACCCCACTCACAGCGAGGAAACTCCATAATAAAGAGAACTCCACAAACTGCCAGAATACAGAAAGGCCACCCCAAACTCAGCAATATAAACAAGATGAAGAGACAGAGGAATATCCAGCAGGTAAAAGAACAGGGTAAATGCCCACCAAACCAAACAAAAGAGGAAGAGGTAAGGAATCTACCCAATAAAGAATTCCAAATAATGATTGTGAAAATCATCCAAAATCTTGAAATCAAAATGGAATCACAGATAAATAGCCTGGAGACAAGGATTGAGAAAATGCAAGAAAGGTTTAACAAGGACCTAGAAGAAATAAAAAAGAGTCAATATATAATGAATAATGCAATAAATGAGATCAAAAACACTCTGGAGGCAACAAATAGTAGAATAACGGAGGCAGAAGATAGGATTAGTGAAATAGAAGATAGAACGGTAGAAATAAATGAATCAGAGAGGAAAAAAGAAAAACGAATCAAAAGAAATGAGGACAATCTCAGAGACCTCTAGGACAATATTAAATGCTCCAACATTTGAATCATTGGAGTCCCAGAAGAAGAAGACAAAAAGAAAGACCGTGAGAAAACACTTGAGGAGATAATAGTTGAAAACTTCCCTAGAATGGGGAAGGAAATACTCACCCAAGTCCAAGAAACCCAGAGAGTCCCAAACAGGATAAACCCAAGGTGAAACACCCCAAGACACATATTAATCAAGTTAACAAAGATCAAACACAAAGAAAAAATATTAAAAGAAGCAAGGGAAAAACAACAAATAACACACAGGGGGATTCCCATAAGGATAACAGCTAATCTTTCATAGAAACTCTTCAAACCAGGAGGGAATGGCAAGACATACTTAAAGTGAAGAGAGAAAATAACCTGCAGTCCAGATTACTGTACCCAGCAAGGATCTCATTCAAATATAAAGGAGAAATCAAAAGCTTTACAGACAAGCAAAAGCTGAGAGACTTCAGCACCACCAAACCAGCTCTCCAACAAATGCTAAAGGATATTCTCTAGGCAGGAGACACAAAAATGGTGTATAACTCGAACCCAAAACAATAAAGTAAATGGCAACAGGATCATACTTATCAATAATTACCTTAAACATAAATGGATTGAATGCCCCAACCAAAAGACAAAGACTGGCTGAATGGATACAAAAACAAGACCCCTATATATGTTGTCTACAAGATACCCACCTCAAAACAGGTGACACATACAGACTGAAAGTGAAGGGCTGAAAAAAGATATTTCATGCAAATAGAGACCAAAAGAAAGCAGGAGTAGCAATACTCATATCAGATAAAATAGACTTTAAAATAAAGGCTGTGAAAAGAGACAAAGAAGGACACTACATAATGATCAAAGGATCAATCCAAGAAGAAGTTATAACAATTATAAATATACATGCACCCAACATAGGAGCACCGCAATATGTAAGACAAATGCTAACAAGTATGAAAGGGGAAATTAACAATAACACAATAATAGTGGGAGACTTTAATACCCCACTCACACCTATGGATATATCAACTAAACAGAAAATTAACAAAGAAACACAAACTTTAAATGATACAATAGACCAGTTAGACCTAATTGATATCTATAGGACATTTCACCACAAAACAATGAATTTCACATTTTTCTCAAGTGCACACGGAACCTTCTCCAGGATAGATCACATCCTGGGCCATAAATCTAGCCTTGGTAAATTAAAAAAAAAAAATTGAAATCATTCCAAGCATCTTTTCTGACCACAATGCAGTAAGATTAGATCTCAACTACAGGAGAAAAACTATTAGAAATTCCAACATATGGAGGCTGAACAACATGCTGCTGAATAACCAACAAATCACAGAAGAAATCAAAAAAGTAATCAAATATGCATAGAAATGAATGAAAATGAAAACACAACAACCCAAAACCTATGGGACACTGTAAAAGCAGTCCTAAGGGGAAAGTTCATGGCAATACAGACATACCTTAAGAAACAAGAAAAAAGTCAAATAAATAACTTAACTCTACACCTAAAGCAACCAGAAAAGGAAGAAATAAAGAAACACAGGGTTAGTAGAAGGAAAGATATCTTAAAAATTAGGGCAGAAATAAATGCAAAAGAAGCAAAGGAGATGATAGCAAAAATCAATAAAGTGAAAAGCTGGTTCTTTGAGAAGATAAATAAAATTGACAAACCATTAGCCAGACTCATCAAGAAACAAAGGGAGAAAAATCAAATCAATAAAAATAAAAATGAAAATGGAGAGATCACAACAGACAGCAAATACAAAGGATCATAAGAGACTACTATCAGCAATTATATGCCAATAAAATGGACAACGTGGAAGAAACGGACGAATTCTTAGAAAAGTACAACTTCCCAAAACTAGATCAGGAAGACATAGAAAATCTTAACAGACCCATCACAAGCACGGAAATTGAAACTGTAATCAAAAATCTTCCAGCAAACAAAAGCCCAGGTCCAGACGGCTTCACAGCTGAATTCTACCAAAAATTTAGAGAAGAGCTAACACCTAACCTGCTCAGACTCTTCCAGAAAATTGCAGAGGAAGGTAAACTTCCAAACTCATTCTATGAGGCCACCATCACCCTAATACCAAAACCTGACAAAGATGCCACAAAAAAGAAAACTACAGGCCAATATCACTGATGAACATAGATGCAAAAATCCTTAACAAAATTCTAGCAATCAGAATCCAACAACACATTAAAAAGATCATACACCATGACCAAGTGGGCTTTATCCTAGGGATGCAAGGATTCTTCCATATCCGCAAATCAATCAATGTAATACACCACATTAACAAATTGAAAAATAAAAGCCATATGATTATCCCAATAGATGCAGAGAAAGCCTTTGACAAAATTCAACATCCATTTATGATAAAAAACTATCCAGAAAGCAGGAATAGAAGGAGCATACCTCAACATAATAAAAGCTATATATGAGAAACCCACAGCAAACATTATCTTCAATGATGAAAAATTGAAAGCATTTCCCCTAAAGTCAGGAAAAAGACAAGGGTGCCCAGTCTCACCACTACTATTCAACATAGTTTTGGAAGTTTTGGCCACAGCAATCAGAGCAGAAAAAGAAATAAAAGGAATCCAAATTGGAAAAGAAGAAGTAAAACTCTCACTGTTTGCAGATGACATGATCCTCTACATAGAAAACCCTAAAGGCTCCACCAGAAAATTACTAGAGCTAATCAATGAATATAGTAAAGTTGCAGATATTAAATCAACACTCAGAAATCCCTTGCATTGCTATACAGTAATAATGAGAAAACAGAAAGAAAAAATAAGAAAACAATTCCATTCACCATTGCAACAAAAAAATAAAATACTTAGGAATATATCTACCTAAAGAAACTAAAGACCTACATATAGAAAACTATAAAACACTGGTGAAAGAAATCAAAGAGGACACTAATAGATGGAGAAATATACCATGTTCATGGATTGGAAGAATCAATATAGTGAAAATGAGGATACTACCTAAAGCAATCTATAGATTCAATGCAATCTCTATCAAGCTACCAATGGTATTCTTCACAGAGCTACAACAAATAATTTCACAATTTGTATGGAAATACAAAAAACCTCGAATAGCTAAAGCAATCTTGAGAAAGAAGAATGGAACTGGAGGAATCAACCTGCCTGACTTCAGGCTCTACTACAAAGCCACAGTCATCAAGACAGTATGGTACGGGCACAAAGACAGAAATATAGATCAATGGAACAAAATAGAAAGCCCAGAGATAAACCCACGCACCTATGGACACCTTATCTTTGACAAAGGAAGCAAGAATATACAATGGAGAAAAGACCATTTCTTTAACAAGTGGTGCTGGGAAAACAGATCAACCACTTGTAAAAGAATGAAACTAGAACACTTTCTAACACCATACACGCAAATAAACTCAAAATGGATTAAAGATCTAAGTGTAAGACCAGAAACTATAAACCTCTTAGAGGAAAACATAGGCAAAACACTCTCCGACATAAATCGCAGCAGGATCTTCTATGTCCCGCCTCCCAGAATATTGGAAATAAAAGCAAAAATAAACAAATGGGATCTAATTAAAATTAAAAGCTTCTGCACAACTAAGGAAACTATAAGCAAGGTGAAAAGACAGCCTTCAGAATGGGAGAAAATAATAGCAAATGAAGCAACTGACAAACAACTAATCCCAAAAATATACAAGCAACTCCTGCAGCTCAATTCCAGAAAAATTAACGACCCAATCAAAAAATGGGCCAAAGAACTAAATAGACATTTCTCCAAAGAAGACATACAGATGGCTAACAAACACATGAAAAGATGCTCAACATCACTCATTATCAGTGAAATGCAAATCAAAACCACTATGAGGTATCATTTCACGCCAGTCAGAATGGCTGCGATCCAAAAGTCTATAAACAATAAAGCCTGGAGAGGATGTGTAGAAAAGGGAACCCTCTTACACTGTTGGTGGGAATGCAAACTAGTACAGCCACTATGGAGAACAGTGTGGAGATTCCTTAAAAAACTGGAAATAGAACTGCCATACGTCCCAGCAACCCCACTGCTGGGCATACACACTGAGGAAACCAGAACTGAAAGAGACACGTATACCCCAATGTTCATTGCAGCACTATTTATAATAGCCAGGACATAGAAAAAACCTAGATGTCCATCAGCAGATAATGGATAAGAAAGCCATTGGAGTATTATAGTAACAATACAATTACAATAATAACAATGGAGTATTACTCAGCCATTAAAAAGAATACATTTGAATCAGTTCTAATGAGGTGGATGAAACTGGAGAAGATTATACAGAGTGAAGTAAGCCAGAAGGAAAAACACAAATACAGTATACTAATGCATATATATGGAATATAGAAAGATGGTAATGATAACCCTGTATGCGAGACAGCAAAAGAGACACAGATGTATAGAACAGTCTTTTGGACTCTGTGGGAGAGGTGGGGGGATGATTTGGGAGAATGGCATTGAAACATGTATAATATCATATAAGAAATGAATCGCCAGTCCAAGTTCGATGCAGGATACAGGAAGCTTGGGGCTGGTGCACTGGGATGACCCAGAGGGATGGTATGAGGAGGGAGGTGGGAGGGGGTTCAGGATTGGGAACATGTGTACACCCGTGGTGAATTCATGTTGATGTATGGCAAAACCAATACAATATTGTGAAGTAATTAGCCTCTAATTAAAAAAATAAATTTAAATTATACTGCAAAAAATAAATAAATAAACTAACAAAAAATTCATACTATTTAACCCTCAACAACTGGATTGATGACTCCTTTTGCCTACACCTCCAAATCTTTTCTACCCATTTAGGCACTAACAAGCAGAAATAAGTGTTATTCTTACTGCCACACTTATCTTTCCATGTGTAGACATGCATATTCTTTTTGTCCCCATGATGTTCCATCTCTGCAAACTGCAGTGACTCGCTCATTGCCTGAGTTCTACTTTGCTCTATTTACAGTTACTCAGTTGATTAGAGAACAGAAGACGCTGAAGTCATACTTCAACTCTAAGTCTTACCATTTTCTTCAACTAGCTTCTTGCAATAAGTTAATCTGTCATTTAGCTTTCAATCTCCTGTGGTTGGAAAGAATCTACCTTCAAAGTGTTCTTATCATATATCAAGGAACTTCATTAGTATGAAAGATGTGGCTTTAATAAATCTTAATTTAATGATTGTTTAATGTAAAACTTAAAATTAAAATCAAAAGGAGATTTTTAAAAATATGCCCTTTCATGGAAATATATGTTACTCTCATAAACACACTACAGAAAATAATGACAAACAAATATAATGCCAAAATACATTTAATAAATTTTATTTTCTTCCCTTAACATATACTTAAATTTATGCTTTATCACAACTATTTTAAAATTAACTCAGAACATTATCATCTCTAATAAGTATATGGCATCATATTTCATGAATATTTATCAACTCAAAGTTGTCACAAAATATTTATCAAGTACTTATTGATGACTTAGAATGTTAATGATTTTTGTAAGGAACAGGCTGCACTTTTTTCAAGTTTAACTTTCTTCCATGAAGCTTTTTGTTCTAAGACAAAAATACTTGAGCACTTCTAAAGCAACAAGTAGTCAAGCCCTGGTTGGTGGTACCAGCTATGTGAGAGGTATTTGTGGTGTAGTAGAGAGAGCAGTAAAAGTCGCTCAGTCGTGTCCAATTCTTTGCGACTCTATACAGTCCTTGGAATTTTCCAGGCCAGAATACTAGTGCCTCAGTTGGTAAAGAATCTGCCTGCAATGTGGGAGACTTGAGTTCGATCCCTAGGTTGGGAAGATCCCCTGGAGAAGGGAAAGGCTACCCACTCCAATATTATGGCCTGGAGAATCCCCATGGACAGAGGGGCCTGGCAGTCTGCAGCCCATGAGGTCTCAAAGAGTCAGACATGACTGAACAACTAAGCACAGCACAGAGAGAACAGAGGCATATTCCTGACCTTTCACTTGTAACCATGATTTTTTTTTCCTTGAACTTAATATTCAGGGATAACTTAAATTCCTATAGTTCTGATGATTTCTGAGAAATACATTCCTTTCATTATGTCTTTTCATACTAATACTTTCTGTTTCCTACAATGGGCTCTAATATAATTAGGGATTATGATTATTTTAGCATATGAAAAATAAAAGGTTTCAAAATATTTATTGAGTGCTATAGAGGTATGAAAGATCTATTGGTGAACATCTGGGAAAATTCTCAGTTTATTCCTAGACTCTTTGCTTGTCATTTTAATCAGTACCAACTTATTTAATTTGGAAATCGATAATCAGGGAGGCAATCTTATATTGGTTTGTCCATTATTACTCTATGTACACATACGAGGAAATTCTTTACTTATGAATTCTTATGAGACAACTAAAATACTTAACTAAATATCAAGATTGCTTTTTTGCCCTTGGAAAGGTAAGCACATCAGAAACAGTTGGCTGAAATTACTCACTGAGATTGTTAACTGGCAACAGAGAAAAATGAGTATATTGGGGTATTGCAGAGCAAGTGTTTAGATTTTTTGAAATGGTACATTATAACCAAACTCTTTTTTGAAATGTCACCAATGATCACCCATTGCTTTAAATTTGTTTTCTCACTGTTATGAACTTGTTACCTTCACCCAGCTGTACTAACAGATGGTTGGTGACTTCCTTATTATTATACCTTGAGCTACTGCCAAGTATAACTCCAAGGGATTTGGGGTATTCATAAATAGCACTGTGATGTACTAACATTAATGTAGCATTAGTGAGGTTTTTGAGTCCTTAGTGCGTAGTATATTGAGCTTAATATCCTTATCAATGTACTTGGAAAATATAGTTTAGCTTATATAGCTATTATGTCAGCAGGCAACTGACTAAATTGTAATCAGAAAGCAATAAACAGGGGTCAGTCTGGAGACAGGGAATAAAACAACTGGTGTCCTACAGGATTAATCTTAAATTCAGGGTTTTATGCTTTCATCACTGTTCAGAATGATGGACTGGAAAGTATAAAATTTGTTTGTAGATCATGCAGTATTAGGGAGGCTAGGTTTCACCTTGGATAAGATTATTAGGATTCAAAGCATCCATTATAAATAGGAGAAAAAAGATACGACTAACAAAGTGAAGGCCAATGTAATAACACTTGTGGGAAGAAACAATTTACTGAATTCAAGAAGGACAGTTGTTGGTTCATGATATTATAAAAAAAAGAAACACATCATGAGTTCAGATATTTTTGTTGTTGTTAAAGTAAATCTGCAACTCTACCTCAGTCATAATAATAAATGCAAACTTCATGATCCTTAAAATATTAACAGTCAGAACACAGAAATATTTTCAAAATAAATTTTTAATATTTAAAAATATTAAAAATATCCCAACTAAATTAATATTATAAAAAGAAATTCAAGAGTTATATCACATAAGAAATGTATAAAATGTATAAAATTAATGTATAAAATTACATTTTATACATTATATATATATATATAAAATTAATGTATAAAAATACATTTATTACATTAATAGTCTCAGAGGAAAAAATAGGACTATTTCATAGATATGCAGAAATTATTTGATAAAATTCAACATATTTTATGATAGTTAAGTAAATCTTTATCAATGTGATAAATAGTATATACTAAAAACCAGCAGAAAACAACATTTTTGAGAATGGGAATAATTCATTTAAAACAGGGAATATGGCATAGGTAACTGTATAATACATTTCATTCTACATTGTACTCACGTCCTAGCCAAAGGACTATGACAAGGAAAATAAAGCAAAGGATCATAGAAAGGAAGAAATAAAGCCAACATTCTAAAAGAAAATTCAAAGGATATATATATGCTAATGATTTACTCGCTAAAAAAATGCACCTTAACATAAACCATTTAAAAACAACTATAGATATTATTAAACAGGTATAAATAAATTCAGGAATAAAAAAAAACTATTAATATAAATAGCAAATAGTAATATAACTGGTAAAATATTATTAAACATTAAAGATACTTATATCATTAAAAAATGAGAAACTTAATCCATAGTCTCGGGGGAAAAATTTTAGCTCTGTATATACAACAATTCTTTTCAAATTGAGCAAAAGTTGCAATTCAAATTTAATAATTATCTGACAGGTTGATTATGAAACTTGAGCAAACTAATTATCATAGTTATATGTGAAAGACTACTTTCCAAAATAGCTTAAAGGCTTTCAGAAAGCAATTTGAGGGCTCTTCATATGAAGTTATAATAAATAAAAGTGTGGTACTGAAATAGAAAAATTAACCAGTCAGATGTAACAGGAAAAAACTAGAATATGATTTTACTGGATTGTTTGACTAAATTAAATCAGGAGATAAAGATTGTAAATGTCTCTCAGTTGTGTCCAACTCTTTGCGACCCCATGGACTATATGGAATTCTCCAGGCCAGAATACTGGAGTGGGTAGCCTTTCCCTTCTCCAGGGGATTTTCCCAACCCAGGAATCCAACTGTGGTCTCTGGCATTGCAGGCAGATTCTTTATCAACTGAGCTATCAGAAAAGACTGATAACTTCCTGATATCCACTAAGATATGCTAAAACAATTCTTTGCCTATTGCCTATTATAGTCAATGCATATATATCAATTCCAGATGGGTTTAGAACTTAAATTTGAAAAACAAAAACCTTAAAAGTTTTGGAAGAAAATATGGGAGCCATGAGCAAGTTTTCTGACACTATGGTGGGGAGAGATGTCTTAAAGATGATAAAAAAAGCTGAACCTGAAAAAAATATGGATAAATTTTAATATATTAAAATTAAAGCTTTATTTAAACAGAAGATATCAGAATGAAACATATTAAAATTTGAAATATAAATATGATTTGCAAATTAGAAGTGAAAGTCACAATGGAACAAAGATTTAGTATAAAAAGTAGAAGAACTACAAAATTTGAATTAAAATGAGCAAAATCAGATATATATTTTACAATAGAAGAAACACACATGACATGCTGTTTTAAAAAGATTTTTTGAAGTGAACAATTTTTAAAGTCTTTATTGAATTTGTTACAATATTGCTTCTGCTTTATATTTTGATTTTGGCCCCAAAGCATGCAGGGTCTTGTTCCCCACCCAGGGATGAAACATGCACCTCCTGCATTGTAAGGTGAAGTGTTAACTACTGAATCACCAAGGAAGTCCGGTGAGTGAACTGCATTCAAAATATTATTTCAGTTCAGTTCAGTTCAGTCACTCAGTCCTGTCCGAGTCTTTGTGACCCCATGAACCACAGCACGCTAGGCCTCCCTGTCTATCACCAACTCCTAGAGCCTATGGAAACCCATGTGCATCGGGTGGGTATGCCATCAAACCATCTCCTTCTCTGTAGTCCCCTTCTCCTCCAGCCTTCAATCTTTCCCAGCAGCAGGGTCTTTTCAAATGAGTCAGCATTTCGCATCAGGGTGGCCAAAGTATTGGAGTTTCAGCTTCAATATCAGTCCTTCCAATGAACACTCAGGACTGATCTTCTTGCAGTCCAAGGGACTCTCAAGAGTCTTCTCCAACAGTGCAAAGGTATCAATTCTTCAGCACTCAGCTTTCTTTATAGTCCAACTCTCACATGCATACATGACCACTGGAAAAACCATAGCCTTAACTAGACGGACCTTTGTTGGCAAAGTAATGTCTCTGCTTTTTAATACGCTATATCAGTTGGTCATAACTTTCCTTGCAAGGGGTAAGAGTCTTTTAATTTCATAGCTGCATTCACCATCTGCAGTGATTTTGGAGCCCCCAAAATAAAGTCAGACACTGTTTCCCCATCTATTTGCTATGAAGTGATGGGACTAGATGCCATGATCTTAGTTTTCTGAATGTTGAGTTTTAAGCCAACTTTTTCACTCTCCTCTTTCACTTTCATCAAGAGGCTCTTTAGTTCCTCTTCACTTTCTGCCATAAGGGTGGTGTCATCTGCATATCTGAGGTTATTGATATTTCTCCTGGCAATCTTGATTCCAGCTTGTGCTTCATCCAGTCTAGCATTTCTCATGCTGTACTCTGAAAATAAGTTAAATAAGCAGGGTGACAATATACAGCCTTGAAGTACTCCTTTTCCTATTTGGAACCAGTCTGTTGTACCATGGCCAGTATTAACTGTTGCTTCCTGACCTGCATACAGGTTTCTCAAGCAGGTCATGTGTTCTGGTATTCCCATCTCTTGACGAATTTTCCAGAGTTTATTGTGATCCACACAGTCAAAGGCTTTGGCATATTCAATAAAGCAGAAATAGATGTTTGTCTGGAACTCTCTTACTTTTTCAATGATGCAGTGGATGTTGGCAATTTAATCTCTGGTTCCTTTGCTTTTTTCTAAAACCAGCTTGAACATCTGGAAGTTCATGGTTCACGTATTGCTGAAGCCTGGCTTGGAGAATATTGAGCATTACTTTTCTAGCATGTGAGATAAGTGCAGTGGTGTGGTAATTTGAACATTCTTTGGGATTGGAATGAAAACTGACTTTTCCAGTCCTGTGGCCACTGCTGAGTTTTCCAAATTTGTTGACATATGGAGTGCAGCACTTTCATAGCATTTCTTTGAGGATTTGAAATAGCTCAACTGGGATTCCATCTCCTCCACTATTTTTGTTCGTAGTGATGCTTCCTTAGGTGCTCTTGACTTCACATTCTAGGATGTCTGGCTTTAGATGAGTGATCACACCATTGTGATTATCTGGGTCGTGTTGATCTTTTTTGTATAGTTCTGTGTGTTCTTGCTACCTCTTTTTAATATCTTCTGCTTCTGTTAGGTCCATACCATTTCTTTCCTTTATTGAGCCCGTCTTTGCAGGAAATGTTCCCTTGGTATCTCTAATTTTCTTGAAGAGATCTCTAGTCTTTCCCATTCTATTGTTTTTCTTCTATTTCTTTGCACTGATCACTGAGGAAGGCTTTCTTATGTCTCCTTGCTATTCTTTGGAACTCTGCATTCAAATGGGTGTATCCTTCATTTTCTCCTTTGCTTTTCTCTTCTCTTCTTTTCACAGCTATTTGTAAGGCCTCCTCAGACAGCCATTTTGCTTTCTTGCATTTCTTTTCCTTGGGGATGGTCTTGATCCCTGTCTCCTGTACAATGTCACAAACCTCTGTCCACAATTCATCAGGCGCTGTGTCTATCAAATCTAGTCCCCTAAATCTATTTCTCACTTCCACTGTATAATCATAAGGGATTTGATTTAGGTCATACCTGAATGGTCTAGTGATTTTCCCCACTTTCCTCAATTTCAGTCTGAATTTGGCAATAAGGAGTTCATGATCTAAGCCGCAGTCAGCTCCTGGTCATGTTTTTTGCTGACTGTGTAGAGCTTATCCATCTTTGGCTGCAAAGGATATAATCAATCTGATCAGTGTTGGCCATCTGGTGATGTCCATGTGTAGAGTCTTCTCTTGTGTTGTTGGAAGAGGGTGTTTGCTATGACCAGTGTGTTCTCTTGGCAAAACTCAATTAGCTTTTACCATGTTTCATTTTGTACTTCAAGGCCAAATTTGCCTGTTACTCCAAGTGTTTCTTGATTCCTACTTTTGCATCCAGTACCCTATAATGAAAAGGACATCTATTTTGGGTGTTATTTCTAAAAGATCTTGTAGCTCTTCATAGAACCGTTCAACTTCAGCTTCTTCAGCATTACTGGTTTGGGCATAGACTTGGATTACCATAATATTGAATGGTTTGCCTTGGAATGAATAGAGATCATTCTGTCATTTTTGAGATTGTATCCAAGTACTGCATTTCAGACTCTTTTGTTGACTATGATGGCTACTCCATTTCTTCTAAGGGATTCCTGCCCACATTAGTAGATATACTGGGCATCTGAGTTAAATCCACCTATTACAGTCCATTTTAGTTCACTGATTCCTAGAATGGTGACTTTCACTCTTGCCATCTCCTATTTGACCACTTCCAATTTGCCTTGCTTCATGGACCTAACATTCCAGGTTTCTATGTGATATTGCTCTTTACAGCATCAGACCTTGCTTCTATCACCAGTCTCATCCACAACTGGGTGTTGTTTTTGCTTTGACTCCATCCCTTCGTTCTTTCTGAAGTTATTTTTCCACTCATCTCTAGTAGCATATTGGGCACCTACCAACCTGAGGAGTTCATCTTTTAGTGCACTAATTTTTGCCTTTTCATACTGTTCATGGGATTCTCAAGGCAAGAATACTGAAATGGTTTGCCATTTCCTCTCCAGTGGACCACAATCTTTCAGACCTCTCCACCCTGACCCATCTGCCTTGGGTGGCCCCACATGGCATGGCCTAGTTTCATTGAGTTAGTCAAGGCTGCTTCATTAATAATTAAGAAATCAAAAGTATATGTACATACTATACAGTAAATAAAAAACTCTGTACAGTGCCTACTGTTTAGGTAGGAAAGTATGGGATGAAGGAAGAGTATATAGGGAGATGCAAATTATTTATAAGGCCTAGTGGATCTCTATTTTTTTTGTATTTCATGTACATTCAAATATATATATTTAAATATATATATTTGAATTATGTATAGCATATGTGATTATACAATTATGCTAGAAATTAATAGACAGTTGTTTTGATATCCAATATCCAAAAGGAATTGATTCCCAGAAACTCTGGATTATCAAAATCATGAATACTCAAGTTCCATATTTAAAATGGCATATCACTGTTCGCCCTCTATATGAGCACAATTCTGACTCCATGGATACAGCTAAGTGTGTATTCTATAGGAGTTTGGTTGAATCTTCAGAACCTACTGATTCAGAGGGCTAATTGCATTCTTTTAAAATATTCAAACCTTATGTATAGTAAAGAATATTTAAAATTCTCATTCAATTACAAAATAATATTGTGCTCACTGTTACAAATAAAAACACAGAATTATCTTACCAATAATTCATTCAAAAAGTATTTTCCAATAATTTTCAAAACCACATCCAATGTTATCACTGTTATGACTCTTATCTTCTTCATTCTTTTTGCCCTTGTTACTCAAGTTAACATTGTTGTTTTAGTTGCTAAGTCAAGTCTAGTTAAAGTGACTCAGTCTTGTCCAACTCTTTGCAACCCCATGGACTATACAATCCCTGAAATTCTCCAGGTCAGAATACTGGAGTGGGTAGCCATTCCCTTACTCCAGGGGATCTTCCCAACACAGAGATTGAACCTAGGTCTCCCACAATGCAGGCAAATCCTTTACCTGCTCAGCCACAAGGGAAGCTCAAGAATACTGGAGTGGGTAGCCTATCCCACCTCCAGTGGATCTTTCTGACCCAGGAATCAAACCAGCATCTCCTGCATTGCAGGCAGATTCTTTACCAGCTGAGCTACCAGGGAAGTCCATTGCCAAGTCATATTCAAATTTTTTGGACCCCATGGACTGTAGCTCACCAGGCTCCTCTGTCAGTGGGATTTCCCAGGCAAGAATACTAGAGTGAGTTGCCATTTTCTCAAAGGGAACTTCCTCATCCAAGGGATTGAACCTGTGTCTCCTGTATTGGCAGGCAGAATCTTTACCACTGAACCACCAGGGAAGACTTTAGCTAGCATAGAAAAATATGAAACATTTTGCACTTTTGAAACAAAGAATCTTACTTCATGTACACTGTAATAATCATTGGCTCCTTTTGTTGTTGTTGTTTTCCTTTTATCGTCCTTTGTTGATAAAACGCTATACATTCCACAATACGTTGTTTCCATTTTGTATTTACTACCTTATGTAGAAATTTCAGTAACTGCACATTGTTATAGAGATAGAATTTGGAGTTTTATACTTGCTTATTAAAGCTCTGAATTAAAATATCCAAAATTTAAGGTGACTGTCCAGTAACTTGCAAGTTGTTTAAGCCATATTATTTAGTATAGAGATATCAGTGATTATTGAGATAAATTCCAGAATTTAAGAAGGTTTAGCTGATTAAAAGTGTGAAGCATATTTATAAGAGAGGGACCTATGCCAACAAAGACTTTGCCTCTCCCCTATCTAGGTATTGTATTTTGTTCTCTATTACTTAAGTGTAATATATGAGGGTAAACATAATTCCTTCCCTTAAAAAGTAAAAAATTGATTTAATTAAGAAACATTTAATTAAAATGGAGGAAGCTATTCTTTTCTTCTTCTTATAATAATGGTTTTCTAAAATTGCATATTCAAGTAAGATGGAAGGAATTGGTACATATAACATCAGTATTTCAAATTTTTATACATTATAATTTTACAGATGTGAACAAAATCTATTTTTACAAACAGAAAAATGATAGAGGTTCATTTTCCTTGTTAACTTGCCACTTTTATACACCAATTTTCACTTCATTGTTCTACTCTGTTCTCTGATCTGTCAAAACAAGCATAGAAATACATGGTACATAAAATGATACTAAAGAAATCTACTCGATGTAACACTAAAAATATCTCAGAAGATACATTGTAATTTTCTCATATATTTTCCAAGAAGTGAATCTACTATTTTTTATTTTCACAAAATCAGCATAAAATAAAACTGATATTGGCTAAATTTATGTGGAATAATTTTCATAAATAAGAGAACAAAATATAAAAAAGTGAAATAAATTAAACTGAAAAAAATCACCCTTTCTGGAAAGAATGCAGAATAAAACCAAACAATGAATGAATGGATACAATAAAAAGCAACGTTATATGAAATTTACATTAAGACAAACATTTTAGGCAAATTTAGAACTAAAACTGTTGCGAGGAAGAATTCTGACGTTGTCGAGATGATAGTAACAAATATTAATTGGCAGCTGCAAAATATATAGCCAATAGCATTTTCTAAGGCTATGATAAATGATGAGTAAATCACTAAACATGTTATTCCAATAAATTTGATCAAGCTAAAAACACACTGTCAATAAGTCATGACAATTTTAATAAATATAAACTACTTAATCACATGCTGTAATTCTTGTCAAAAGTATGTTGAGTTTTTTGGAGTTTCATAGATAAATACTTTATGAAATTTCAACAATTGTTAAAAATTTCAACAATTCAAAATTTCACTTTTTGACATAAAAATCATATGTGTTTGAATTTATGTCAAAAAGTGAATACTCATTCTTGCTAAGACAATTAAGGCATGTAACAGTTTCCTCCAGAAGATTATTATCCCATTTATACTAACACATTTTGTTTTAGCAAATGTATTTTATATTGGAAGTCATAGAAGTCAGATAAAATTAATTATAAAATCATAATTGCAATTTAGATAGTTCTCTTTAAAGAAATGGAAAAAATACTCTGTTTTATTTAAACTCTTTGGCTAGAAGTTAACATCTCTGGTCACTTTAGGAAAATAAATATTCTTTTCTTAAGTATCTCTTTATTCTTTCTGTTCTTCACAGCTCCTTTGCCATTTGACACCATTTGGGTGTTTACTGTCTTCTTACCCAATAAAATGTAATCCTCTTAAAGACTTTGCTTTATTTTATTCCCTTCATGTCTATCACCATCCTTCATGGCTCAGTGGTAAAGAATATGCCTGCCAATGCAGGAAACAGGGGTTCAATCCCTGATCCAGGAAGATCCTACAAGCCATGGAACCACTATGCCCATGCATCACAACTATTGAGTTTCTGCTCTAGGGCCCAGAAGCTGCAACTAATATGTGCCACAGCTACTGAAGTCCATGCACCTTGGAACCCATGCCCTACAATAAGTAAGACAAGCCACCATAATGAGAAACCCTCACCCTCACACTGCAACTAGAGAGCAGCCCCACTCACCACAACTATAGAAAAACCCATGAAGAAATGAAGATCCAGCATAGCCAAAAATAAATTTTTATATATATATATATATATATATATATATATATATATCACATGGTAGATACTCAAATAATATTTGTTGGATTAATAAATGAATTAATGAATCCATCTTAAGTTCTGTCTTTTCAAATATGACTCTATTTGTAAATGTTTTTGAATTGTGGTGCTGGAGGATTCTTGATTAAATCAATCAATCCTAAAGGAAATCAACCCTGAATTGGCAGAACTGATGCTGAAACTAAAGCTCCAATACTTCGGCTACCTGATGTGAAGAGCTGACTCATTGGAAAAAATGCTTATGTTGGGAAAGATTGAGGGCAAAAGGAGAAGGGGACAGCAGAGGATGAAATAATTGGATAACACCATCGACTCAATGAACATGAATTTGAGCAAACCCCAGGAGACAGTGAAGAACAGGGAAGCCTGGTGTGCTGCAGCCCATGGGGTCGCAAAGAGTTGGACATGACTTAGCAACTGAACGACAACAAATAGGCCTGTCAGAAACCCAGGATTATTTTTGGCGGTAGCCTCTATATCATATTCACTTTTTAATCTGTGAAAACATTCCTGAAATAAATACTGACTTAGAATTATTCTTAATGCCAAGAGATTAAAAGAGATAATTTTCAGCTAGTACAATAGGTTAGCACATTTTTCAGAAAATAAAAAAATAGTTCACTGTTCATTAATTTAAAATAGAATGTTTAGTACTCTCTTTGATATCACTTTGTTTTGTGATACACAAATTAACATATTTATATATTTTCAATTACTTGTCTAGTCTTTAACATTCAAATAAAATGTAAATAATGCTATGACTGCAATAAGTGGGTAAATAGTTAAGTTCCATTTACGGAGCAAAAGCCAAGGTGTTTGATGTGATGTCAAAGGCTGTTTAAATATATATAATACATCCCATCTGTTTCTTCCCCCACGTAACTAGCTGTAGAGGTTTGAAAGTGAAAAAAAAAGGAAAAACTTGGCAATTCCTATCTCTTTTTTGATTAGTATAACTTCTGCTGTCTTGTCAGGAAATTCCTCCCTCTACATTAAGAATATCCTGGAAGTTTCAATTATTTTTCTTCTATTATGATGTTTTATGATTAAGAAATTTAATATTCATTACATTAATAATATTTCTTATATATACACAAACATGCACACAAAATGACATGTTTTATCTGAACAACATGTTCTATGAAATGTCCAATTCTCCTTTTTGCCACAGTTTATTAGTGGTCAGAACACCTTAAATATAAAGATGTCATTTATCCCAAATTTCAAGCTGTACTGAAATTAAATTCCAGAGAGAACAGATACAGGAGATTTGTGCCAGAACATTTCCCAATAGCAATATCAAAGAGAAATGGAGAATAATTTTCCTAATTGGAAATATGTGGGGAATATAAGGTAGGGAGTATTTAATTAATAGATTTGGAATAAGGCCAGAACTTCAGGGTTAATACCTCTGCTGTTTCAAAGAGTGCCATGGGATCCTGAATGCCAATGAGTGGTCAACAAGACTGGTAAGTTTTACTCCAGATTAATTCTAATGGAGCTTTAAGCATTTCTTTGGGATAAGTATTTTGTACATACTGTTTCATCTCTTTTGTAATTCTTTTTTTTTTTTTTTTTTACTACCAACATTTTCTAAGCTCAGGTAATGGAATTTATTATTTAATATGATGTTTTAAAATAAGCCTTTAATTTGTTTTAATACTTCTGATTTTTAATATAGCTATCACAGAATGTTATTAGTTAACTATCAATCCCCTACCACACATAGTGATATAACTCATTCATATTTAAAATTATGCTCTTAAAAGAATATGAATAATTTAAGTAATATGATAAGTAGTCTAGTATCTCATGAAAATGGTCGATCTTGTTTCTGAAGTAAAGCTGCTTGAGTTATTACAGAAAATTTTCTATGATCACATGATGATTCCTATGATCAATTCTTGCAGAAAAATTTTGATCATTGTTAATGACAAAGTGTAGTTCCAAATGTAATTTTTTTATAAAAAGATAACAAATCATCAGAACACCAGGGATATAAATGAGCAAGAGGTGCTTAGGTATGATGATTTTTTTTTTAAGTTACATCAACTATTGTAGTTTATATTTTAAAATATCCTAATATCTGTTTTACTTTGACTAGAACTATTTAGCAGTAAGTTTAAGAATCTTGACCATTTATTTACCAATGCTTTAAACGTGAAGATAACATTGACTTATGTATTATTCTGCTTGGGCATCCATAACACAGTATCACAGACTGGGTGGCTTAAACAAAAGAAATTAATTTTCTCATAGTTATGAAATCTATAAGACCAAAATAAAGATGTCAGCATGGTTCCTAATGAGGATCCTCTTCCTGGTTTATAGGCCATTACCTTCTCACTGTGTCCAAGCATGGTTTCTCCTCTGTGCATGTGTGTGTTGTGTGCACGCCTGCAAGTGCATATGTGAAGAGGAAGAGAGTACAGAAGTGAGCTCTCAAGTATCTCTTCACCTTCTTATAAGGACATTAGTAGTATAGAATTAGGGCCTCACTCTTTGTGACCCCACAGACTGTAGCCAGGATCCTCCATCCATGGGATTTTTTTCCAGGCAATAGTACTGGAGTGGGTTACCATTTCTTTCTCCAGCTATTAGAGTATAGTAAATAATATTCTCTGGTATTGTAACCAAAGAGATTATTAAGAATAGATGATTTGGGGACTTTCCTGGTGGTACAGTGGATGAGAATCTGCCTGCCAATGCAGGGCACATGGATTCAATCCCTGGGTCCAGGAGGATTCTACATGCCATGTAGTAATGAGGCCAATGTGCCACAACTACTGTGTCTGGGCACCTAGAGCCTGTGCTCTGAAACAACAGCAGCCATTGCAATGAGAAGCCTGCATACCGCAAAAAAAGAGTAGCCCTCTGCTAGCTGCAAGTACAGAAGCCCACACAGAGCAAAGACCCAGTGCAGGCAAAGTAATTAATTAATTAATTAGATGGTTCTATTGCATACAATGGCTTTCCTGGTGGCTCAGCTGGTAAAGAATCCACCTGCAATGTGTGAGACCTAGCTTCAATCCCTGGGTTGGGAAGATCCCCTGGAGTAGAAGATGGCAAACCACCCAGTATTTTGCCTGGAGAATATCATAGACTATATAGTTCATGGGGTCACAAAGACAGCGACTTTCACTTTCACTTTTAGAGGATACAAAGTTATGAAGTCTGTAGTAAGATGAAAATTAGCCTAGGGGCAATTTCTGTAGCTAATGAATCCTCCAACTTTACTCTTAGAATGGTCTAATTCACATTTATCTATCTACATCAGTCAGTCAGTTCAGTCGCTCAATTGTGTCCGACTATTTGTGAACCCATGGACTGCAGCACGCCAGGCTTCCTTGTCCATCACCAACTCTGGGAGTTTACTCACACTCATCTCCATTGAGTTGGTTATGCCATTCAACCATCACATCCTCTGTTGTCCCCTTCTCCTACTGCCTTCAATCTTTCCCAGCATCACAGGCTTTTCAAATGAGTCAACTCTTCTCATCAGGTGGCCAAAGTATTGGAGTTTCAGCTTCAACATCAGTCCTTCCAATGAACATCCAGGGGCGATCTCCTTTAGGATGGACTGGTTGGATCTCCTTACAGTCCAAGGGACTCTCAAGAGTCTTCTCCAACACCACAGTTCAAAAGCATCAATTCTTTGGCACTCACCTTTCTTTACAATCCAACTCTCACATCTATACATGACCTATGGAAAAACCATAGCCTTGACTAGACAGATCTTTGTTGGCCTAGTAATGTCTCTGCTTTTTAATATGCTGTCTAGGTTGGTCACAGAGAAGGCAATGGCATCCCACTCCAGTACTCTTGACTGGAAAATCACATGGATGGAGGAACCTGGTAGGCTGCAGTCCATGAGGTCTCTAAGAGTCGGACAAGATTGAGCAACTTCACTTTCACTTTTCACTTTCATGCATTGGAGAAGGAAATGGCAACCCATTCCAGTGTTCTTGCCTGGAGAATTCCAGGGACAGGGGAGCCTGGTGGGCTGCCGTCTATGGGGTCGCACAGAGTCAGACATGACTGAAGTGACTTAGCAGCAGCAGCAGCAGCAGGTTGGTCATAACTTCCCTTCCATATTGATATGGTTTACCAATAGACACAATATGGATTTTTAACTTTTTTTTCAAAATGCAATATAAATTATTATTAGTCATGTTTTGTGTTTTTATGATCACCATACCTTTTCAAAATATATTGTCATCATCAACCCTCTACTTTTTATATGCAGTATTTGAATAAATTGAGAAAACATCAAATTCTTCTCCCACTACAAGAATATCTAGATTTATCTATCTATCTTTCCCCCATATAGCTATCAATAGATGGTCAATAACATGGCCGACCACTTATTTTAAATTTTAGATGTATATTAATTTAAAGTGCACTTAGTCTGATACTGAAACAAGAGGATTTACTAGTTTTATATAGCTGAATTATATAACTTGCATAATTTGTTTTTCATATAAACTATATTTTGCATCTTAACTTGCTGGCCATGCCAGAATAGGCCATTTATGACTTGAAATCTTACCATACATAATTACAAAGCTATATGAAGCAAAAATTAGCAGACTTTGGACAAGAGGAAGCAACAGATTGTGATCCCTGAGAGATGGAAATAAGCACTCCAATCGCCCAGGCATTATGCCTGAAGGCAGTTTCAGAAATTCAAGGACAAAGAGCAAGTATTCAAAGAGCCTGAAGGTCTCACTGAGTTAAAAGAGATAATTGACATCTGGGGCGGCTGAGGCAGCTGGAAGTTGTAGGGCAGAGTTCTATCAAGGAAATACACAGAAAGCACCTCAGAAATGTATAGAGGATCTTTGCACTATATTGAACTGCACATGCATAAGGTGAAACCACACCTATACCTACCCTTACCACCCACAACACACACACAATAGAAAGTTTTTAAATGAACCATTTCCAGAGATCAAACAGGCTGGAAAGACTTGCAAGTTCAGACCAGCCAGAATGGGTAGTACTTGGACACTAAATGGGATTTTCAATAACAAACTACAAGAAGATAAATTTCAGTATAAGTATTTCAGTATGAGTATATAAATTTCAGTATATATAAGTATATGACCCTGATGCTGGGGGGGATTGGGGGCAGGAGGAGAAGGGGACGACAGAGGATGAGATGGCCGGATGGCATCTCATCCATCTCGAGATATCCCTCGAGAACATCTATTTTAGTTCCACATAAGCAAAGATTGTTCCAGCTGGTTTTAGAAAAGGCAGAGGAACCAGAGATCAAATTGCCAACATCTGCTGGATCATCAAAAAAGCAAGAGAGTTCCAGAAAAACATCTATTTCTGCTTTATTGACTATGCCAAAGCCTTTGACTGTGTGGATCACAATAAACTGTGGAAAATTCTGAAAGAGATGGGAATACCAGACCACCTGACTCGCCTCTTGAGAAACCTGTATGCAGGTCAGGAAGCAACAGTTAGTACTGGACATGGAACAACAGACTGGTTCCAAATAGGAAATGGAGTACGTCAAGGCTGTATATTGTCACCCTGCTTATTCAATTCATATGCAGAGAACATCATGAGAAACGCTGGGCTGGAAGAAGCACAAGCTGGAATAAAGATTGCCCGGAGAAATGTCAATAACCTCAGACATGCAGATAACACCACCCTTATGGCAGAAAGTGAAAAGGAACTCAAAAGCCTCTTGATGAAAGTGAAAGAGGAGAGTGAAAAAGTTGGCTTAAAGCTCAACATTCAGAAAACTAAGATCATGGCATCTGGTCTCATCACTTCATGGGAAATAGATGGGGAAACAGTGGAAACAGTGTCAGACTTTATTTTTTAGGCTCCAAAATCACTGCAGATGGTGATTGAAGCCATGAAAATATAAGGAGCTTACTCCTTGGAATAAAAGTTATGACCAACCTAGATAGCATATCAGAAATATAGTTCAAGAACATACAGGTTAGTATGATTTTATTACATTGATTTTTGTTTATTTGTTTTAATGACATTATTCTTAAACTCCATAAAATAAAGAAAGTAAGTAATGACAAAATTGTCACCTTAGTGACATAAGTATTATATTTAACTTCAAAATCACTCTCATTGTCTCAGGTTGTGAATGTATTTCTACCTATTTTAAGCTGTTCAGTTGTTTATAAATTGAGGCATTCAACTTAATTTAGACTATTTTGTAAATAAAAACAAAGTCACAACTTATTTCCACATATGGGGCATGGTAATGTATACATATTCATTCATTCATTAAACAACAACACAGAGTTATGGACAAGACAGACATGTGCCATATCCTTATGAAGCTCAATCAAATGGAGAATATTATGGCTGAACTATGTCTCCCTAACATTCATATGTTGAAGTCCTAAGTCCCAATATCTAAGAAGGAAATCATATTTGGAGATAAATTATTTAAAGAGGTGAAAAGTTAAAATGAATCCATCAGGGCAGGGCCTGAATCAAATATAGGTGATGTACTTTTGGAAGCACAGAGACATCAGGGATGTGTGCACTAAGGAAAAGCAGTGTAAGGACAAAGCAGAAAGCAACTGGCTGCAGGTTGAAGAGATAAGCCTCAGGTGAAATCAAACACGGCAACAACTTGATTTTGCCTGGCCTCTATAACTGTGAGAAAATACGTTTCTGTGGTCTAAGGCACCCAATTTAAGGCATTTTGTTTTGGCACTCCTCTTAAACTGATAAGGAAGTTGTATCTTTAGAAAATATAGATAAGTACAAAATTGCAACTTTCATAAGTATTGCAAAAGTATTAAGTTTATAATATGGATTATCAGTCCTTATTCAGTTAGAAAAAGACCAGAAAAAAAAATGATTTTTATTTTAAACCAGAAGTGTGAATTGGACTTAACAATCCTCATTGAAGTGGGGATTATTCCAGGAACATCAAACAGGAGTGATGGGAAAGACACTGGCCAATTCTAAGATTAGTGGGCCAGGAGAGTAAGAAATAAAGAGCACAGCTGCACAATCTAAATCTTATTAGTCAGATGGGGAAAAATAACATTCTATTAACCCATCCTGGAACAATACTTTAATGTCTTAATTATGTATGTTACTGTATATATATCATTCTTATAATTATGTAATATATATAATTGCAAAATATATCAGTGAATTAATATGTATAAAATATACATATATATATATATATATATATATATATATATATATACCCACACACACATATCTACCTATTCTTTTTACAACAAAGCCTTGGGATTTCTAATTGCATGTAACTTTATAACCAATTTTTCAAATTCTGCCATAAATCATGTGTGTGTGTGTGTGTGTGTGTATATATATACATACACACATACATACATGTTAAATTAAATATCTTTCACTGATAATATATTTAGGTAAATATACATATATATATGTATATATATGTATACAAATATACATATATATACATATATATATGCATATATATATATACATACACACATACATACATGTTAAATTAAATATCTTTCACTGATAATATATTTAGGTAAAAATTTAATCTTTATAATTCTGAGAATATCCACTTGTGGATAGGATATTACTCATCTCTTCTTTGCTATTTTATATTTAAATAATTTTAGATTTTGTTGTTTTATTGTTCAATCGCTAAGCCATGTCCGACTCTTTTGTGATCCCATGGACTGTAGACAGGCAGGCGCCTCTGTTCATGGGATTTCCTAGGCAAGAATATTGCAGTGGGTTGCCATTTCCTTCTGTAAGCGATCTTCCTGACCTAGGGATAAAATCTGCATCTCCTGTATTGGCAGGATTCTGCACTGCTGAGCCACCAGGGAAGGCCAATTTTACACTTATCAAACCATTACAAAGATAGTGTGGAGTGTTCCCTTGTACTTCTCATCTATCTTTCTTTAATGTTATTATCAGCATGCTGCTGCTGCTGCTAAGTTGCTTCAGTCGTGTCCGACTCTGTGCGACCCCATAGACGGCAGCCCACCAGGCTCCCGTGTCCCTGGCAGTCTCCAGGCAACAACACTGGAGTGGGTTGCCATTTCCTTCTCCAATGCATGAAAGTGAAAAGTGAAAGTGAAGTCGCTCAGTCGTGTCCGACTTTTAGTGACCCCATGGACTGCAGCCTACTAGGCTCCTCCATCCATGGGATTTTCCAGGCAAGAGTACTGGAGTGGGGTGCCATTGCCTTCTCCGATTTTCAGCGTAAGCATGGCATATTCATCAAAACCAAGCAACTAACATTGGTAAGCTATACTAACTACAAAACTATTTATATTTCACCAGTTTTTCAGTAACATTTTTATTCTATTTTAGGATTCAAGCCAAGCTATCACCTTGCTGTTCATCAATCAGTTTCTTTAGTCTTCTCCAAAGCAATCTGTGGTTTTTTTTTTCCTTACATCCCTGATACTTTTTAAGATAAAGTATTTGTGTCATATATTTTGTAGAATGACTGTCAATTTTTGCTTTAATTTTCTTTTTCATGTTTATACTGAAGCCATAGAGTTTTGGAAAGAAATACTACAGAGGCAGTATGCATATACTATTGACCTGACCTATGACTACTGATGTTAACTTGATCACTTGGCTAAGTGTCTGCCTAGTTTCTTCACTTCAATGTTGCCATTTTTCTTTTTAGATATACTATTATTTGGAAGTGGCTTACTCAGTCTAGTCTTTATTCAAAGGATAGTGAACTAAGCTTCATCTTATAAATTGAAGTATATTTTCAAAAAACGGTGATGATCCTAAGACTTCTCAACACAAGGCAAAAAGTTCTCCATTTCTTCAATGAGATTATGGATGCTCATTAAATCTATTGTGGTAATCATTTAATGATTAGTGTAAGTCAAATCATTATGCTATACATCTTAAGCTCATACAGTGCTATCTGTCAATTATATCTCAAAAAGTTGAAAGAAATAATGGTAAGAATATGTATCAACCATTGTAATCAGTAAATATGAACAGAGATATTTAAGGATTAGGCAAAATTCGATCCCTACACAAAGTAAACCGAAAAAAAAAAAGGAAGCAATTCTGTACTGGAATAAAGTTATTATCAAGTTTTTGGTTTGTGATCAACGTAAAGTAACACAAATATTTTGAGTAGAGAATAGGAGTGACAAGAGTGAAATAAAATTAGACAATTAAAGAAAGTATTTTCTATGGGCTAAAAGAACATGAAGAAGTAAGACTAGAGAAGAGTAGAACTTCATTGAAGGACATAAATGTAGGAAGATAGAAAAGATAAACTGGAGAATCTCATTAGCTGCCAGAAACACAGAGATAAATTAGAAATCAAGATTATATTATCTTGAAACAACTATCATCCATTATACATCAACAGATTTTATAATCTAGAATAAATAAGTCCCCAGAATTATTGTTGTTGTTCAGTCACTCAGCCATGTTCAACTCTTTGTTACCCTATGGACTGAGCATGCCAGACTTCTCTGTCCTTCATCATCTCCTGGAGCTTACTCAAACTGATGTCCATTGAGCTAGTGATGCCATCCAACCATCTCATCCTCTGTCCTCCCATCCTCCTCCTAGCTTCAATCTTTCCTAGTATCAGAGTCTTTTCTAGTGAATTGGCTCTTCACTTCAGTTGGCCAATGTATTGGAGCATCAGTCATTCCAAAGAATACTCATGACTGATTTCCTTTAGGATTGACTGGTTTGATCTCCTTGCAGCCTAAGGGACTCTAAAGAGTCTTCTCCAACATCACAGTTCAAAAACATCAATTCTTCAGTGCTCAGCTTTCTTTATGGTCCAAATCTCACATTTATACATGACTATTTGAAAACCATAGCTTTGACTATACAGACCTTTGTCAGCAAAGTAATGTTTCTACTTTTTAATATGTGTCTAGGTTTGTCATAGCTTTTCTTCCAAGGAGTAAGCGTCTTTTAATTTCATGGCTGCAGTCACCATCTGAAGTGATTTTGGAGCCCAGGAAAATAAATTCTCTCACTGTTTCCGCAACTATTTGCTATGAAGTATGGGACCAGATGCCATGATCTTAGTTTTTTGAATGGTGAGTTTTAAGCCAGCTTTTTCACTCTCCTCTTTTACCTTGCTCAAGAGGCTCTTTAGTTCCTCTTCTCTTTCTGCCATAAGCATGGTGTCATCTTCATACCTGAGGTTATTGATATTTCTCCCAGCAATCTTGATTTCAGCTTGTGCTTCATCTAGCCTTGTATTTTGCATGATATTACCTATCAAGAACCATACACTACTAAGGAAACCAGAATTGAAAGAGACATGTTTACCCTAATGTTCATTGCACCACTGTTTTCAATAGCTGGGACACGGAAGCAGCCTAGATGTCCATCGGCAGATGAATGGACAAGAAAGCTGTGGTACGTATACACAATGGAATATTTTCAGCTATTAAAAAGAATGCATTTGTATCAGTTCTAATGAGGTGGATGAAACTGGAGCCTATTATACAGAGTGAAGTAAGTCAGGAAGAAAAACACCAATACAGTATATTAATGCATATATATGGAATTTAGAAAGATAGTAATGATGACCCAATATGTGAGACAGCAAAAGAGACAAAGAGATAAAGAACAGATTTTTGGACTCTCTGGGACAAGGTGAGGGTGGGATGATTTGGGAGAATAGCATTGAAATATGTATATTACCATATGTGAAATAGATGCATGAGACAGAGTGCTTAGGGCTGGTGCACTGGGATGAGCCTGAGAGATAGAATGGGGAGGGAAGAGGGTAGGGGGTTCAGGATGGGGGACACATGTGCACCCATGGCTGTTTCATGTGAATGTATGGCAAAAACCACTATAATATTGTAAAGTAATTAAATTAATTAAAAATAAATTTAAAAAGAATGAATCTGAATAAGATAGAAAATCTGAATAGACAACAAGTAAGAATGCTGAATGAGGAATCAAAAAATTCCCAGTAAATAAATGTCCAGGACCACATAGTTTCACTGGTGAATTCTACCAAAAATCTAAAGAAGAATTAATACCAATCCTTCTCAAACTCATGCAGAAAATTAAATAGGTGAGAATAATTTCAAACTCATTTCATGAGGCCAGCATTACTCTTATGTCAAAATCATATATAGGCACTTCAAAAAAGTATTAAAAATATCTCTGAGGAATACAGATGCAAATATTCTTAACTTAAAAAATTATTTCAACAGCATATTTAAAGGGTCATATACCATAATCAAGTGAGACTCATCTTTGTGGCAAGGATGGTTCAATACATGACAATCAATGAATGTAATACATCACAATAATAGAAATGAATATATAAAGCCCATGCTCATTTCAGTAGATGAAGTAAAAAGCCATTTGACAAAATTCAACATCCATTCATGATAAAAAAAAACTCAAAATAATTGGGCACAGAAGCAACATACTTCAATATAATAAAATCATATATGACAAGTCGAGATCTATCATCATGTTCAATGATGAAAGGTTTTAAACCTCTCTTCTAAGATCAGGAACAAATCTGGGATGTCCGGTCTCATCACTTTTATTAATCATAGTATGGGAAGTCTGAACCAGAACAATTAAGATAAAAACATTTTAAAATGACATCCCAATTGGAATGGAAACAGTCACTATTTGCAAATGAAACAATTTTATATTTAAAAAGCCCTAATAATAACAAACGATGTTTGAACTAATAAAGGAATTCAGTAAATTTTCAGAATACAAAACAACATTTAATACTCAGGGGCATATCTCAACAGTAACAAATGAAATATCTGAAAAAGAGATAAAACAATATAATCTACAATATAATCAAAAAGGATAAAATAGCAAGGAATAAATTAAATGGAAAATCATAAGACACTGATGAAAGAAATTGTAGGTGCAAGTAATTGGGAAATTATTCCATATTATAAGAATTTATTTGAAATGTCCAAAACAGACAAATCTACTCAGACACAAAGTGGATTGGCAGTTACTATAGGATAGAGGAATGCAGACTGCCTGCTAATAGGTATGGGGTTTCTTTTGGCACTGATGAAATTATTCTGAAATTAGATAGGCCTGATGGTTGCCCAACTTTGTAACTACACTAAAAATCACTTCATTGTACACTTTAAAAGAATGAATTTTATGGTATGCAAATTAATGTTCATTTTTAATATGTTCAGATCAGATCAGATCAGATCAGTCGCTCAGTCGTGTCCGACTCTTTGCCACCCCATGAATCGCAGCACGCCAGGCCTCCCTGTCCATCACCAACTCCCAGAGTTCACTCAGACTCATGTCCATCGAGTCAGTGATGCCATCCAGCCATCTCATCCTCTGTCATCCCCTTCTCCTCCTGCCCCCAATCCCTCCCCAGCATCAGAGTCTTTTCCAATGAGTCAACTCTTCGTATGAGGTGGCCAAAGTACTGGAGTTTCAGCTTTAGCATCATTCCTTCCAAAAAAATCCCAGGGCTGATCTCCTTCAGAATGGACTGGTTGGATCTCCTTGCAGTCCAAGGGACTCTCAAGAGGCTTCTCCAACACCACAGTCCAAAAGCATCAATTCTTCGGTGTTCAGCCTTCTTCACAGTCCAACTCTCACATCCATACATGACCACAGGAAAAACCATAGCCTTGACTAGACGAAAGTTTGTTGACAAAGTAATGTCTCTGCTTTTCAATATGCTATCTAGGTTGGTCATAACTTTCCTTCCAAGGAGTAAGCGTCTTTTAATTTCATGGCTGCAGTCACCATATGCAGTGATTTTGGAGCCCAGAAAAATAAAATCTGGCATTGTTTCCCCATCTATTTCTCATGAAGTGGTGGGACCGGATGCCATGATCTTCGTTTTCTGAATGTTGAGCTTTAAGGCAACTTTTTCACTCCTCACTTTCACTTTCATCAAGAAGCTTTTTAGTTCCTCTTCACTTTCTGCCATAAGGGTGGTGTCATCTGCATATCTGAGGTTATTGATGTTTCTCCCGGCAATCTTGATTCCAGATTGTGTTTCTTCCTGTCCAGAGTTTCTCATGATGTACTCTGCATATAAGTTAAATAAACAGGGTGACAATATACAGCCTTGGCGAACTCCTTTTCCTATTTGGAACCAGTCTGTTGTTCCATGTCCAGTTCTAACTGTTGCTTCCTGACCTGCATACAAATTTCTCAAGAGGCAGATCAGGTGGTCTGGTATTCCCATCTCTTTCAGAATTTTCCACAGTTGATTGTGATCCACACAGTCAAAGGCTTTGGCATAGTCAATAAAACAGAAATAGATGTTTTTCTGGAACTCTCTTGCCTTTTCGATGATCCAGCAGATGTTGGCTATTTGATCTCTGGTTCCTCTGCCTTTTCTAAAACCAGCTTGAACATCAGGAGGTTCACGGTGCACATGTTGCTGAAGCCTGGCTTGGAGAATTTTGAGCATTACTTTACTAGCGTGTAAGATGAGTGCAATTGTGCGGTAGTTTGAGCATTCTTTGGCATTTCCTTTCTTTGGGATTGGAATGAAAACTGACCTTTTCCAGTCCTGTGGCCACTGCTGAGTGTTCCAAATTTGCTGGCATATTGAGTGCAGCACTTTCACAGCATCATCTTTCAGGATTTGGAATAGCTCCACTGGAATTCCATCACCTCCACTAGCTTTGTTCGTAGTGATGCTTTCTAAGGCCCACTTGACTTCACATTCCAGGATGTTTGGCTCTAGGTCAGTGATCACACCATCGTGATTATCTGGGTCATGAAGATCTTTTTTGTACAGTTCTTTGTTAAGATATTAATTAGTTGCAAATTTAGAGTAATAGTTTTAAAAAGTTTAAATTCTAAGGGTTCATATTTTAAATATAAGCATTTTACTTAGTGTCAATCCCCAGACTGAAGTTAGTTCCCATACTTGGATGCATACTAGAATCACCTAAGGAGTGTTGACTGAACTCTATACTCTGCAAAATCAAATAAAATTTCTGGATGTGTGAAATAGGCAGGCATTAGTATTTCTGAAAGTTCAGCAATGATTCTATTGTGTTGCTGTTGCTGTTCTTATGTTGCTGAATTAAGTCCTATTCTTTTGTTACCCTATGGACTATAGTCCACTAGGCTCCTCTATCCATGGGATTTCCTAGGCAAGAAAACTGCAGGGGTTGCCATTTCTCGAGGGGAATTTCTCTACCTAGGGATCAACCCTGCATCTCTTGCACTGGCAGATAGATTCTTTTTCACTGAGCCACTGAGGAAGCCCTTAATAATTTTATTACATAGCCAAATTAAAAAACCATTACAATCACAACATACATAAATTAAGGCAGCTATAATTTAAAAGGGTCTTCCCAGCTGATTCAGTGGTAAAGAATCCACTTGCCAATGCAGGAGATACGGGTTTGATTCCTGGGTTGAGAAGATCCACTGGAGAAAGAAATGGCAACTCACTCCAATATTCTCGCCTGGGAAATCCCATGGATAGAGGAGCCTGGTGTGCTATGGTCCATGGGGTCCCAAAAGAGTTGGACATGACTTAGTGACTAAACAACAAACACATATTGAAGTGGGTATAATTGAAAAGTTTAGGTACAGCAAGTATAAATATTATAGAAGTTATTATTTTCAAATTGGAATAATACATTATTTGTGTAAACAACAAATAAAAAATAACAGACTTGTCCAAATAATGGATTGAGAGCATTACAGTCAAATTAGATTTTAAGAGATTTAAGCATATAAAAAAAGAAACTAATATGATATATTTGAAATAAATCACATGAATCAAACCGGTAAATCCTATAATCAAAAGATTTAGCAGCAAGGATACAGAAAGCTCTATATTCTTTTAAGCAATTTGCAATAAAACAAAACAAAATAAAAATAATTTAAGTATAGCAAAGAGAAATATTACTTATTTTTTAAAATGAAGTTTATGTGTATGAAATTGTCAAAAGGTTGTATATATGAGTGTGTATGCTTATATATGTTTTATATTTCAATTGCAATTAGAAGACCATTTTGAAGATAATTTGAATTGAAGTAGTATATATGTGAAGACAGTTCTGTTTCAGCAAGATTTCTATCCCAATATCAATTATGTTTTGAATATTTCCCCCCTTTAAAACAAAATACAGTAATATTCTAACAGATTTGGAGTACTGCACACTTGAAATATTTATTTACTTAGCAGAAGAGTAATTAACAACTAGAAAAGAAACAGCTTTAAATGCAAATCTTTGGAGTTAGTCAATTAAAGTATTAATTAAAACTCTGTAAGATATGAAGGAGCTTCCCCGGTGGCTGAGTGGTAAGAATCTCTCTGTCAGTGCAGGAGACCTGGGTTCAATTCTGGGTAGGGAAGATTCCCTGGAGAGGGAAATGGCAATACACTCCAGTTTTTTTGCCTGGGAATCTCATGGCCAGAGGAGCCTGGTGGGCTACGGTCCATGGTGTTGCAAGAGTCAGACAACACAGCAACTAAACAATGGTGTAAGAACAAGGCTAAGAAAATTCAGAATTTCTATTCACTGAGAACACTTTTCATATTAATGAATCCTTGTAATTTATTTTTTCAGATTTAAAATTAGTTTTCAGTTTCATGCTGAAATTTATAGAATAAAATAAATAGTAATGTAATATCTTGGGAAAGAAATATATGAATCAGAAAACTTATATTTTACCTGTTGAAACAGAGCAGGTATTTATTTACATGGATTTAATTTGATTTCTTGCCAAGGGTATAATGGGGCTTCTCAGGTGGCAGTAGTGGTAAAGAATTCGCCTGCCAATGTGGGAGACACAAGAGACTCAGGTTTGATCCTTGGAGCAGGAAGATCACCTGGAGAAGGAGATGCAGTATTCTTGCCTGGAAAATTCCATGGATGGGGGAGCCTGGTGGGCACAGTCTATGGGGTTGCAAAGAATCAGACATGATCGAGCACATACACAAGGATATGACAAAAAAAGCTAGGGCTTTATTAGTGGTAATCTTTTTGTAATACATTTAAGAACACCTTAACTTCAATTGTTTCCTATTTGAATGACAATATAGGAGCCCATAAGTTTATGAGGAACAAAATCTATAGTTTCCATTCATCAAGAAATATTTGTTGAGCCCTTATTATACACACATTGAAATGAGTTAGACATCAGTGACTGTTACTGATTTGACTTGTTCATTTATAAGTAGTATCCAGATTTAAAAAGTATTCTCTCTTCAGAAAGAAATTCTAATGAAATTTTAAAATTTCTATCAAATAATTGTTCCTCCTCTACCTATTCTAAAGACTAATAAATTCAATTTTCATGTACTTAATTTCTCCTTATAGGGGCTTTCCAGGTGGTAAAGAACCTGTATGCCAATGCTGGAGACTTAAGAGACACAGGTTCCATCCCTACTTGGGGGTGATCCCCTGGAGAAGAAAATAGCAACACATTCCAGTGTTCTAGCCTAGAAAATCCCCCCAAAGGAGCCTGGTGGGCTATAGTCCATAGGGTAATAAAGAGTCAGACATGAATGAAGTGAATTAGCACAGCAAAACTCCTTGTATATTTCACACTAACTGCACAACAGTGAAAATACTATTTAAATATAGTTAATAGTTATATAGTTAATATATTAGTTATATGGTTAATATGGTAACTATAGTTATATAGTCAATATATTAGTTATATAGTTAATATGATAATTATATAGTTAATATATTAAATAGTTAAAAAACTATTCAATAGTTAATAAAGAACTCATGTATGTTTTCTGCCACCATTCTTAGTAAGGAAAGAGCTCTATAGTTAAATTTTTGCCATGCTAATGAGTAGTTCTCTGGTTCAGTTCAGTTCAGTTCACTCAGTCGTGTCCGACTCTTTGCGACCCCATGAATTGCAGCACGCCAGGCCTCCCTGTCCATCACAAACTCCCGGAGTTCACTCAGACTCAAGTCCATCCAGTCAGTGATGCCATCCAGCCATCTCATCCTCTGTCGTCCCTTTGTCCTCCTGCCCCCAATCCCTCCCAGCATCAGAGTCTTTTCCAATGAGTCAGTTCTTCGCATGAGGTGGCCAAAGTACTAGAGTTTCAGCTTCAACATCATTCCCTCCAAAGAAATCCCAGGGCTGATCTCCTTCAGAATGGACTGGTTGGATCTCCTTGCAGTCCAAGGGACTCCCAAGAGTCTTCTCCAACACCATGGTGATAAATTAATCAACTTGACCAGGCAGATGTTCTCATCAGAGATTTTGGTTTGCTGATTGAGAATGCAGTCAATCTCTAATAGTATTAAACTTGAGAGAAAATACAATCATGAATTTTATTGGAATAGATATTTCCTGATAAGGTTATGGAGAAGAAAAACCCAGTTTGCTGACATAATAGGGTAGATGAGATAAGACACTTCACAGAGAGGTTCTGAGAAATTTGATTCCAGGTCTAAGTGGCTTTTTATCTATAACATCTCAGGTAGTCCTATGGCATTTCCAATCCATTTGGCTTTATTTTCTATAATATGGCAAAGTATCTCCACTTCCCCTTCCGCTTTGCCTGTGTGTGTGTGTGTGTGTGTGTGTATGTTTATCTTGTCTGATTTCTTCTTTTGGGGTAACTTAGATCAACTTTTATTTTCTAAATCTAAAATATTATTGACTAAAACAAAAAGAATATTTTAACAAAACCAAAATTCAAGCCAAAATTTAAGAAATAAATGAATCCTTCTAGTTTACACCTATGACATTTTGCATTTTAATATCTTTTGTATTTATTTAAAAATATTCATTTATTGGCACAGTCTTAATATTGGAAGTTGTTTTTAAGAAACATGTCTCATGAATATGAGATTGGATTTAAATTACAAATTTTAAGTGTGATTACAAAGAAATAAATTGCCTTCCCAGAACTTCTTGAGATTTCATATAAAATCACAATAATTTGCAAATATAAAATCTAGGTGCATTAGAATGCTGCTTAATTACCACTTCAAATCTAAGAGTCTGTGGCATAGTTGATTAAAAAATCTAATTTGAAATCATTCAGTTCTTTCAACATTACCATAATGTCTCTTGGTCCCATTCCACATATAGCGATATATCTGTGTAGATGCTTTTAGATTAAGAGTAATGTCACTCTGCTATTTACTCAAAATGTAGAGTTGAATTTATATCTCAGAAGCTCATCAACACAGTTTAAATATATGGAGATATGTGTTTATTTATTCTTTCTGGTTGCCAAATTTCATTCATTAGAACATCTTATTTAAGAGCTACTAAAAATAACAACAATTTAGAGTGTAATTTACCAGAGACAAAATTAGTCAAGTCAGTGAAGACAATTAAATAAGACAGTTTAATAAAAACTTCATAAATATTGTATTTAGCTCATTAGCAATTTCCCCTTCTTCTATTAAAATAATACCTCCTTTCTGTCTTAAGGTGCATTTAATTAACCTAACATAATGTACAATTTAATTAAAGGATTTATCTAGTTATTTCTTCCACATTATCATCTGAGAAGTAATATCATATGATTCAAATGATATCATATATGCAAATGTAGGAGACTGAATATTTTGTTTCTCTAGTTAGGAGCTAGTGAAAGGCAAGATACATGGCAGTTAAGACCATAGATGCCTGTACACTACTGATACTATATATAAAATAGATAACTAATGAGAACCTACTGTATGGCACAGGGAACTCTTCTCAATGCTCTGTGGTGACTTAAATGGGAAGGAAACCAGTAAAGAGGGGATATATGTATATGTATAGCTGATTGACTTTGCTGTACAGTAAAAAAACTAACACAGCATTGTAAAGCAACTATATTCCAATAAAAATTAAAAGCAAAAAGAACATGGACGCTGGATACAGACGGCCTAAATTTGAATTCTAAATATGCAATTTAAAAGCTGTGTGCTGTTGCAGGCTGATTCACCCTTCTGTGTCTAAATTTTCCCATCTGAAAAACAGAGATGATAGTAACTGCCTGACTGATAAGTAAAGTGAAGTGAAGTTTTAGTCGCTCAGTCATTTCCAACTCTGCAAACCCATATACTATAGCCTGCCAGGCTTCTCAGTCCATGGGATTCTCCAGGCAAGAAAGCTGAACTGGAGTGAATTGCCATTCCCTTCTCCAAAGGATCTTCCTGACCCAGGGATTAACCCCCGGGTCTCCTGCATTGCAGGCAAATTCTTTCTTGTTTGAGCTACAGGGAAAACTGACTGATACAATTATTCTAAATATTACGTGAGATGATATTTTAAAAACACTTAGAATTGTGTGCAGTTAGCATAGTGTTTGGAGAAGACAATGGCAACCCACTCCAGTACTTTTGCCATGGGTGGGGCAGCCTGGTGGGCTGCCGTCTATGGTGTCACACAGAGTCGGATACGACTGAAGTGGCTTAGCAGCAGCAGCAGCAGCATAGTGTTTGTTATTACTGTTTGTATGTGCTTTATGTCTCTACAATTATATAGGCATGGAGAAAGCCATTGGAAAATATAAATTAAGTTGGAAATACAGTTAATTAGTGGTGGAAAAGTGACATGGATAGAAAGATTGAGTAGAAACAAGAAATCACGTATAGGCATTTATGTAAAATGATATATACTTATATTACTTTTTAAAATGTTTTAAAAATTAATGGAATGGTACCTCATTAGAAACAATTATAAACATTTCTAACTTTATTTTTTCTGCTTATCTTCCAGAGGTCAAATATAGAATTCTTTGTAACTATAGAGAGCAAATAAATTGCATCTATTATTTCATTTAACTCACAAACTGGTTGTTAGAAACTCTGAGATACAAGTAACTACATCTTTCTGTATCTTGCCCTATTTATTCAGAAGTACTTTATGTAATTTTCTCTAGTCACCTAGTAAAACCTAATTCATAGCTTAAAAATAGTTTCAACGTCTGATCATTTGTTTTTAGCTTTAAATATGTTCTGAGGATGAAATAATTGTTGCTGTTTTTGATTCAAGCAGTTTTTCAAAGCAATTAAAAAAGAAATAAACAAAGAAGGAAATTTATACTATATCCAAAATTTTCTCTTTTGTTTTTTGATGTAAGTTTCAGCATTGTATTATATTTATTCTAACTAAAAAACCTCCTTTAATATTACTTTTAGAAGGGGTCTGCTAGCAGAATCTTCCCTATTTTAGTTGTTCTGAAAAATTCTTTATTTCCCCTTCACTTTATAGAATATTTACATGGGTATACTTTCCTAAAATTATATTTTATTGTTCTTCTTCTAGGACTTTGAAAAATTCTCTCCTTAATCTTCTTGCTTGCAAAGTTTTCATGAGAAGTCTGCTGTAATTCTTACCCTTCTACTATAGGTAATATGTTTTGTTTAATCTGGGCTGTCTTCAAGACTTCATCTTTTTTTTTTTTTTTTTGGTTTTCAGCATTTGAATATGATGTGCCTATGTATAATCTTTTTTGGTTTTACAGTGTTCATTGTTTTCTGTGCTCCTGTCAACTCTATTTTGGTGTCTATTACTGATTTTAGAAAAAAATATCAGACATAATTTCAAATAATTCTCATTCTTTTTTCACCTCCTTAGATTCCAATTATATGTGTCTTAAAGTGTCTGATGCTGACAACTTTTGGACTCTTTTCTTCTCTTTGTATTTCAATATGGTTATTTTATCTTCATCTTTCTTCAGGTTCACTAATTATTTGTTCAATTGTGTTGAGTCTAATGACAAGCCATTAAAGACATTCTTCATTTTGATCTCTTCCTTTGATTTTTAGTTTTTCTATTTGATTCTTAGTTACATTTTTAACATTTCTGTGTATATTACCTATGTGATCTGCATGATGTTTAACTTTTCCAATAGAGCCTTTTTTTTTAATTTTATTTTTAAACTTTACATAATTGTATTAGTTTTGCCAAATATCAAAATGAATCCGCCACAGGTATACATGTGTTCCCCATCCTGAACCCTTTAACATTTTAATCACATATATTAAAATCCCCCCTCTGATAGTACCAATATCTATATCATATCTGAGCCTGATTTCCATCTTCAGACTGTGTTTACCTTGAAGACACAAAATGTGTCTTGTATGGCATACATTTTGTTTAAAACCAAACTTGATATTTTGGAGAATAGAAACAGGTTTATTCCTCTTTTCTGCAAGGCCTGTACTGTGTATATTAATATAGTCAGAAATTGGATTGTATTTGAAACTTATCTACAGTGTACCTTAAACATGAAATTCTTAAGATTTAAGATCTTATCTTTTAGAATGTGGGTTAGTTTTTCAGAGAGTTTCTCAATTTCTGCTCCTAGTTTGTCTCTGATCCCTCCTACTATGCAGCTTCTCACCACATAGTATTTATCTCTTGTGGTTCTCCCTGGTGTATTTCATGGTTAGTTTTACCTGAGTTTTCTTACCGTGCAAGTGGATGTGAGAGGGGAGCATTCTATTATGTTCTGATTAAGTTCATCCTTAGATACTGTGAATCTGGGTCCTGGGGGTGTGACTGTCACCCTCTTTCCACTGTATGCTGGACTCCACGCATATTCTGCTCTTCTGCTTAAAGGTAAATTTTAAGTGCTATTTGAAGTGCCGCTATTGTAATATTAGACATTTGTTTATGCAAGAAAAATTACACTTGAAAAGAACTAAAATTACCCTGTACTAATATTGTCCAAACTTCAGGTTAGTAAATATGGTTTTTTCTCTATCAATATTCTTTTAGTTCCTTAGACACAACTTTTAGAAAACTCCTGTCTGATTTTGTAGAATAAGTGAATTTAGAGGTATTTAATTTATCCTAACTGTCTTTATAAGTTAAGATGAATGTCTATGTACTTTCTATAGAGTAAGAGGGAACATAACTCCTTTTCTGGAACAATGAATGACAGCCTAATACATATTGAAATAAAATTATAATTTTTCTTGAAATACTTTTATGAACTGCTCAGGAGGTATTTAAATAGTCAAGGAAAGTTATATATATTTCCTGGATGAAAAATATTGTGACACTATGCATAAAAATGATTGGCCATTTTAAAACTCATAACATAGATGAATGTCTTTAAAATATAAAATGAGAATATGCTCTAAGACTCTGATGTTTTTTACTGCTCTGCTACTGGAGTGCTAAAACCTGTTCCTTTCCAACATTTGCATTTTATTAACTAGGAAGAATATATTGAAGTTCTAAGACACATTGTTTTAAAAGACCTACAAAAAAGGTATTGAAGACTATGCATTTAAAGATGGAAAATCATATACAAAATATAATATTCATAATTCTCCATTGTAGGCTAAATAAAACAAATTAATATACATGAGTGACCTCACATATTTTACTACCTTTCAAAATTATGTCTGTACTGCATAATTATACTCATCTCACATACTAGCAAAGTAATGCTCAAAATTCTCCATGCTAGTCTTCAACAGTACATGAACTGAGAATTCCAGCTGTTCAGCTGGATTTAGAAAAGGCAGAGAAACCAGAGATCAAATTGTAAACAACCATTGGATCACAGAACAAGCAAGAGAATTCCAGAAAAACATCTACTTCTGCTCCATTGACTACACCAAAGCCTTTGAGTGTGTCAATCACAAAAACTGTGGAAAATTCTTAAAGAGATGGGAATATCAGATTACCTGACTTGCCTCCTGAAAAGTCTGTATGCAGGTCAAGAAACAAAAGTTAAAACCAGACATGGACAATGCACTGTTTCCAAATTGAGAAAGGAGTACATCAAGGTGGTATATTGTCACCCTGCTTATTTAACTTGTATGCAGAGTACATCATGCAAAATGCCAGGCTGCATGAAGCACAACCTGGAATCAAGATTGCTGGGAGAAATATAAATAAGCTCAGATATGCAGATTACACCACCCTTATGGCAGAAAGTGAAGAGGAATTAAAGAGCCTCTTGATGAAAGTGAAAGAGGAGAGTGAAAAAGCTGGCTTAAAACTCAACATTAAAAAAATGAATATAATGGCATCCATTCCCATTACTTCATAGCCAATAGATGGAGAAACAATGGAAACAGTGAGAGAATTTATTTTTTGGGCTCCAAAATCATTGCAGATGGTGAGAAAGCCATGAAATTAAAAGATGCTTGCTCCTTGGAAGAAAAGCTATGATCAACCTAGGCAGCATATTAAAAAGCAGAGACATTACTTTGCTGACAAAGGTCTGTCTAGTCAAAGCTATGGTTTTTCCAGTAGTCATGTATGAATGTGAGAGTTGTACCATAATGAAAGCTGAGTGCTGAAGAATTGATGTTTTTGAACTGTAATGTTGGAGAAGATTCTTGAGAGTCTCTTGTACTAAAAGGAAATCAAGCCAGTCAATCCTAAAGGAAATCAGCCTTGAATATTCATTGGAAGGACTGATGCTGAAGCTGATACTCCAATACTTTGGCCACCTGGTGTGAAGAACTGACTCATCTGAAAAGATCCTGATGCTGAGAAAAATTGAAGGCAGGAGGATAGGGGCATGAGAGGATTAGATGGGTTGATGTCATCACCAACTCAATGGACATGAGTTTGAGCAAACTCTGGGAGATGGTGATGGACAGGGAAGCCTGGCATGCTGCAGTCCATGGGGTGACAAAGAAACCCTGAGACAAAGTCGCCTGAGCGACTAAACAAACTGACCACTTCAATCAAATTCTTACCATTTTGACCTTACATTTTTACACCTACAGAGTCCAAAATATGTATTTTATTATTATTTTGTAAAACGTATAATTGTTTTTCTCTCAGCACTGGAAACACAGACACCATCCTTTTTATTAAGATATTCTTTATATTTTTATTCCAATGACAAAAATGAAAACTCTTCTATGATACATGGTGTCTCATGAACTATTTCCTGACGTTCTCAAATTTTGGCTAAGTCACATTGATCTGGCTGATGGACCATATGTGTCAATTCAGAACTCTGAGTTAGAATCTCAGATATTATCAATTTTAAGATGATTAAGCTCTCTGATCCTCAAATTTCTCATTTTTCAAGGTTCATCCCTTAGTAGATCAACCCTAAGAGGAGATCTGTGGAAACATTGGAATATTTTTTTTTTTTTTTTTAGTTATGTCTTAGACAAGATTCTACTGAGCCATGATTCAACTGACACCTTTGGGAAGTCTTGCAATGAAGAAATTTATATATTTAAAAAGATCTTTCCCATTGTTTTGTGATCAATAAATCTCTCTTTTACCAGCAAAACATATTGATATTCTGTGGAAGTTGTTTTCTGGAGAACAACTTTCAGTATATGAAGTCCTATTCTAAATGAACCACCTAGTTCCTTGTGGTTGGAAAGTAGAAGCTCTAGAATCATCCCTATATTTTCGCACACACACACAGGCACACACTCAGATATCTCCTCTCCTACACACATACATTTATAAATAGAGAAATATATCTTTTATTGGAATCTAGTTTTTCTCCTAAGTTCAATATAAATTAAGGTGTTTATTTTTCCCCAAGGTGGTATAATGAAGAATAACAGAAAATATAACTAGTTATAGAAACAAAAAACAAACAAACCAGGCATAAAACAGAAAATGAAGTTGGTTTACATATATTTTCAGAGAAGGTCATATAAATATATAAACATATAAATATATTAGATAGAAAACCTTCAGAGTCAGGGAAAATAAAATTTGAGAGCTAAAATTTTAGTGTCTCTCATGTGCTTATATAAAACACATTAATTATTTTTGAAACACTCCTTTTTTAATATTTATAACAAGATATTAGGACATATAATAGCAACACACAGGAGAAAAGTGCTGACATTCAGTTTCAAAATTTTTGCTCCTCCAGATATACTGACTTGTATCCCTGCACCCTGATACAGTGAATGAAACTATACAGGCTTTAAAAGCTTTTAATCTAAGACTCCTATACAATGGTAGTTAAAGTGACATAGCTGAAAGGATGTGTTCAGTCATATAATAGAATGTTTAGTACCTAAAGAATCAGCAGAAGATAATAGAATCTACAGGATGGAAAAAGCTGGGGCCTTTCTCCATGTATTTTTAGCTTCTCATATTATATCTGTTACATATGACCCAGGATTTCTTTCCAGAGCAAACATTTTAGGTGTTTCTGAGTGTCAGGGATGAATTCCCTTTCAAAGATGATTTTTTATTATTTTTGTAATAACCAATGAGGTAAAATTTTAAGACACCAAGAGACTTAGAGAACAGTAAAAAAAAGAAGAAATTGTTTTCTCACTTTTCTCTGTGCAAAATAATATTATGCAATATTCAAACCTTGTGAAATCTGTGCCTCATTTTTCATATAACTTTTCAGATATGAATTCCTCTCTATTTTTATGGATGGGTGTCTGGTTTGTTATTCTCATAACAGGCAATCTACCTCAAAGCATGGAGGAGTTCTGTTTCTTTTAGTCAATTTCTAGGGCAGAATAGATTGGTAGTATTAATATGCAATCATAATTTCAGTATCTCATTAAAAGGGCCTCCAATGTACAGACATTCCATTCCACATAACATTAAATATAAAGCTCAGGAAAACATTTTGAAGAGAATTACAAACAATTTTTATTACTTTTGATGAAGTAAAATGTTTATACAATGTAAAATATATATACAGGCCTGGGTGAACCATAATTAAGACATGATACTAAGTAGAATTCTTTATTTTCTCATTCCTCTATAAACCAATAAAAAATTTATTGTAAACATATGTAGAACTGTAAACATATGTAGAACTATGGTGTGGTGGGAAATGTATATTCTTACTTCAACTAACAAAACATCAAAATTAGAACATGAATTTTTCTTTATTATATTTTATTATTAACTGGACAAATTCAGTACAACTATGGTAATATATTGAAGTCGATCTAAAGATTCTGGTATTTGATTTCTTTATAATTGAAGAAATTAGGTGTATAATTGTTTTCCTATTAAACATAATTGTACATGAAATATATTTTAAGAAAGTAGTGATAAGCAAAGATGCATTTTAGATTACTCATTTTAAATGATTTATCAATTTAGAACCTGAGGTGATTCATCTGTCTACAAAGCATGTCCATGATTATCATAAATAAACTGTACATTATTGTGAAGCTGAAAAATACTGCAAATATTGAGTCATAGTATTATCTTTGGGCTTCCCAGGTGGCTCAGTGGTAAAGAATCCACTTGCCAATGCAAGAGCCACAGAAGACATGGATTTGATCACTGGATCAGGAAGATATCCTGGAGAAGGAAATGGCAACTCACTCTCATATTCTTGCCTGGAGAATTCCATGGACAGAGGAGGCTGGTGGTGTGCTACAGTCCATGGGATCACAGAATCAGACACAACTGAGAACAGTGCATACACACACAGAATTATCTTTCAACTTGCTTATGAATGTCAAGATGTGATACTTTGAAAATCAACAGGATATGTGTTTATACTATAGCATGCAATTTCTTGAAGAGGATACTGTTTATCAAACAAAAAACCTGTAATAGCACAAACATGTAAGAAGTGCTAACTTTGAAGGGGAAAGATTTGAGAAAAGGTCTTTTAAATACATATGCTTCAAATCAGCCAGCTAATTAAATTTGGTTAATTGGCATTATGATAAGGGAGAAATAATTGAGTACTGGTCACCTCTGCAATTTATACTTAAAAAATACATATATTATTAAAGGACAAATTAAAATGCATAATTTAAAAATGTTAAATTTAATGAGGAAATACTTACAAATTATATTTTTGTCTTAATCTGTAAATTATATATTATGAGACCATTTAAGTTATCTTAGCATCATACATCAACATAACAATCAAATTTACTATTATTGTAAAGACCAGTTGTTTTCCTAGAGGCAAATACTATTGTCCTTGACCTCCTAAAAAAGGAAGACTATTTTGAATCCTTTTTTTCCTCAAATAATTAATGAGAAATTAGGGCTTTTAAAAAAAACAGTCCGAGGTATTCTTACTGAATTCGTTCCATAATCTAACATATTTCCATATTATTTTATGCTTAATTTCCCTCTTTCAAAATAGAAATTATATTTTGAGTACTACATAGAATCCTTTTTCCTTTAATGCTATTTCCTCTGAAGAATCATCCTTGATACTTTCAACCTTTATATTTTATTTCTAATAGTTCACAAAATGATTTAAAATTTCTATCTCATGTATAATATTTGCAATATATTGAAATTACTGTTTATAAAGGACAATTTTTATAATTGCTCTATATAATACAGATCTTGAATTTTATATCATTTATTAGTTATCTCTGTTTCCAATTTCTTTCACAGTCAGCATCATAAGCTGTTTGTGAACAGTGAAATATAATCCTGAAAAAAGCAATTTATTAAGTGGTTTCAACAAATTGGAAGATGAAATCAAGAATTAAGATTTTCATGGGAAAAAGGGGGATATAGGTTTAGAAAAGACCAGTCAACCCTAAAGTAAATGAACCTTGAATATTCATTGGAAGGAGTGATGTTGAAGCAGAGGCTCCAATACTTTGGCCACCTGATGTAAAGAGCTGACTCAAAGGAAAAGACCCTGATTCTGGGAAAGATTGAGGGCAGGGGGAGAAGTGGACAACAGAGGATGAGATACTTGGATGGTATCACTGAATCGATGGACATGAGTTTGAGTGAACTTAAGGAGATAGTGAAGGACAGGGAAGCCTGGGGTGCTGCAGTTCATGCGGGTCACAAAGAGTCAGACAAGATTTAGGGACTAAAAACAATAAAGGCAGCCTAGGTAAGCTTCCTTGCCTTGGACTTCTGCTCAGTTCTCAAACAATAGGTGATTTGAAAAAGAAAAGAGAATGAAAGAGTGAATGCAAGAGAAATTAGTGATGTGTAGAAATGATTGCACAATGGAAACTACAGTTTTCATTAAAAGTTTTTTGGGATACTGTAGTATTAGGATAATTCTACTCTTTCGTTGTCCATGTAAACATGGAAAACACAAGTGACTGGGGGAAAGGGAGGCATTCTATATATACTTATAAATAAAACTCAGGGCAATCTTAGGGCCTTAAAAATTCCATGTAATCCACAACCACTTTGAAACCTTGGTGCCTGAATCATATGGAAAAGGTGACAGCAAATGATGGAATAGAGTAAAGAGGAATGCAGAAAAGAATGGATAGAAAATATACATGGCATATATTACTTGGCTAAATATAGTTATGAAAATTAATGAGACATACTCTCACTGTGCCCTATAAATAATTATGGATCCAGAGGTTGAAATTTGCAGTTGAATGAAAACTTATGCAGTGCAAGGGAAAGGCTAGAATAAAGAAATAATAATGATTATTTTCCTTTCTTGATTTTAAAAATCCCAAGCTCCCATAGCTTTGGAACTCATTTGAACTCAACAATACATTTTCAACAGCACTTTCTTCAAATTTGAGACTTTTTAAAAGCTTATCTCTGTATTTCTTGCCCTTGAAGTAGTAGTTTATTATTTTCCTTATATCAAACTTAATATTGTATGAATAGTACTATTTTTTATTCTGTTACACAATATCTACTTTCCATGGAATTGCCCTGACATTTAATTGAAAGATAACATTTAGAGCAGATTGACCTGTTTGACATTATTTATCCTTCAAACCACAGTACATCCTTGCTTCACAGCATTGAAAAGCCTTTCTGTTTTCAGATATCTGACATAGCATGAACATCCTTCAGTGTCCAGGCTAGAGCCACACTTTCTAAGCATGTATTCTATGTGTGTTCCAATGCTTATCTTCTCAATTAATTGCATAAATAATCAGAATATTATCTTTCCCAAGTCATGATAGATGTTCTTATTGAGAGTACATGGAAAAAAATGATTTAACTCAGAAATATGTTGACATTCCTTACCAATATAAGGATTCTACTTGGGCATTGATATTGAAATATTAGAAATAAAAATAAGCAAAATTTAAAAATCAAATTTTGCCCAATATATTATTCAATTAAACCCATACAAAATTAATTATTTTCTATCTATCTAAGCTAAAGTCTTAAACTGCTGCAACACCTGCAAGGAAATTATAGAAAATGCCAAATATGGACAGGCATTCTGAAAACTCAACTACCCTAAAGCATGAGAAAAACTCATATGCTTGGAGATGTATGCATGCTTGCTAAGTTACTTCAGTACTGTCTGACTCTTTGCAACCTCTGGACTGTAGCCCACCAGGCTCCTCTGTCCATGGGGTTCTCCAGACAAGAACACTGAAGTGGGTCGCCATGCCCTGCTCCAGGGGATCTTCCAGACCTGTGGATCGAATTGTGTCTTCTTCGGCTGCTACACTGCAGGCAGATTCTTTACCTCTAAGCCACAGGGCCAGCCCCATGCTTAGAACTAACACATTTACATTTATGAAATTGCCTGCCTAGTATGAATTATTAATATTAGGCTCTAACTTAATGAGGTCTACTTTTCAAAATTTCATTGTTCTAAAATACTGCTAATTATTAAATTCAATTTGTATTATTTGTCACCTCAATATATAGAATAAGAAAAATATTTTAGTTTATAAAATATTCAAGCATCAAATCACCATTTTATTTAAAGATAACATTTTTCATCAGTTCAGAAGCTAAATGTAGTTCAAATGGAGGAAGAGCTGGCACAGATGTCAAAGAATTCTGTGCATTGCGCAAGTCACAGATGAAGTTTATATCTAGCTTTCCTTGGGACCTTAGAGGATCATAATGAGTGGTCACCTTGAAAGAAATTGACAAATTTTTCATTTTTTAGGAGTTAATTTATGAAAACATTATACTCCTCCAATATACCAATGGCCACTGTCAACATTTTAAATAGAGAAAAATGTTGAGCCCCATCTGTTGTAACCTGTCAATATCCCTGGATGTGACATAATAACCCTGCTTGTGACATTACCATAGAGGATGCATAGACAGCCTATTTAGATTGTTTCCTATATCTCACCACAAAATTTTAAAATATGCACAAAAACAATGTGTATTAAGACTGGATTTCAAACTGGTCAATAAAATCCTTTGGTTATGAACAAAGTATTGAATATTTGCCAATTATCCTCAGAATGAGTCTTGAATAGAAAAACTCAAGGAATGTTTGTACTTTGGAGAAGGGCCCCTGAGAGAGGAAATAGCAACCTGCTCTACTCTTCTTGCCTGGAGAATCCCATGGACAGAGAAGCCTAGTGAACTGCAGTGCATGGAGTAGCAAAAGAACTGGACAAGACTGAAGTGAGTTAGCACACACATAGGCACAGAGACATCACAGATTTTGTGTGTGTGTGTGTTTAATTCAAGAAGATTTTTGTTTACTTGTTTGTGACGGATTGGAGATGGAGTTCTAGGAAAAATGCTGTGTCTCTCAAGTTTCTGTCCATTTTGCAACTAGAGATACCAACTGTCTTTTTTTCTGAATGGTTTTTACAATGCTTCCTGTATATCTGAAAGCCTTGGAAGACATAGATAATGTTTACCTCTGAAGTAAGGTTAAGTTTATTTACTGTCCTGTTTACTAAAGATAACATTCCCCTTTGGGGCAAAAGTTCTGTAGGCCTACAACTTGTTGTAAAATATCAGGATATCCTAACATCAGAGTTCCTCTATAACACACTCTACTGTGTTTGTGATACTCTTGAGAACTGGGGTTTAGGGAACAAGCACAGCTGCAGATTTTCTGGCCATTTCTATGATTTGAGTAACAAAATCTCCTTTACTTCCAACTCTGTAGTTTTATGTCTTTGGCCAGCATCCATGAAATTGGCAGGCTAATTTGCTAGATTGAAAGTAAGGTAATAATTGAAATAAAAATTTTCAATCTTCCCCAAATCCTTGACAAAGATATTGAACTAGCAGATGCAGAAGAAATATTTTCACTTTAACAGCCTCAGGAAAAAAAAATGAAAGGACATTATATTTGGAGGCAGTTATCTATCTCACTGCCCTCCTTTTTTCTATTGCCCTCAATATATTTGTTCATTTTTCTTTTGGGGAGAAAATGATGCTATCAGAGATTTGTGCTAGTTGCTCTTCCTTTCTCCCTTCAGATCCAAACTCCATTCAGATCCACCCTGCTCTGTGCCTCAATAATCCCCATTCCTATTAATGGAATATCAATGGGTTACTTTGACCCCAGGCTTATGGCTGTAATTGGATAATGGAAATAATGCCTTATATTTAGGGTGAGAAAGAAGGATAGGTTTTAGTGTTTATTCTCTGTCTCTTTTTGAGAATGGTTACTATAGGTGGACTGATGTTGCCCTTGTGCCTTTTCACATGTACTTTTGCCACATTTATAAAAATATGCCACATATATAAAAGGTATATATGTATCCCTTTTTAAAGGATTTTTTCAAGTCTTTTGCTATTTTTCATAGTCTTGTTGTCTTGTTTTATTTTTACTGTTGATGTATAGAAGTCCTTTACATACTTTGCATATTAGTCAATTTTCTGATATATGCTTTTACAGTGTTTCTCACCTCCACTGATTTTCTCTTTTGATGAGAAGAAATATTTATCTTTATAATTATCATTTTATCTTTAATATTATTATTTTCTTTTATTCTTTCCAATAAATTCACCTTAATGTAATTCATGAAAATTATCTTTGTTCTTCTAAGAACTTTATGGCAATAATATTTATATTTAAATCTATAATTCCTCTTAACTATTTTTGTGAGATAGAGGTTGATATAAAAGGTATATAGGGTAAATTTTTTACATATATATCCAGCTGTTCCAGGACCCTGGGTTGAAAATACATTCCTTCCCCTTTGGATTGTTTTGATACACATTCTATTATTTATAAATGCACACATCTCTCTTTTGTTCTCCTAATGTATCTTTACATGCTTCTACCAATACTAGTATTATAATCATATTTTAGTCTCAAAGTCAGGTAATAAAAGCCTGCACAGTTATTTTTCTTTTTCAAGTTTATTTTTTCTAATATACATCTGTTTTCTTTTCATATATGTTCTAGAATCAGCTTGTCAATTTCTTAAAAAAAAAAAAAAACACCTTGGGGAGAAAAGATACCTTAACAATACTGAGTTTTTCAGTTTTAATGATGACACTGTATATCTCCAGTTATTTTATATCTTCTTTAATTTGCCTCAACAATGTTTTGTAATTTTGGTGAAAGTTTCTTAAACCTTTGTTATTATATTAGGTAACTTGCAATGATTCTTGCTACTGTAAATAGTTTTGTTTTTCTTAATTTCAGTTTTATTGATTTATTGCTAGAATTTTTTTTTTGCATAATAACCTTGTATCTAGCAACCTTGCTAAATGTATTTATTTATTTTTATAATTTTCTTTCGGCTTTGTTGGGTCTGTTGTTTGCCGGCTTTCCTCTAGTTGCAGAGTAGAACCAACTACTCTTTGGTTGCAGTGCACAAGATTCTCATTGCAGTAGCTTCTCTTGTAGAACATGGGATCTAGGGCACTCTGGCTTCAGTACTTGCAGCATGTGGGCTTACTAGTTGTGGCTCCAAGGCTTTAGAACACATGCTGAATAGTTGTGGTGCATGGGCTTAGAAGCAGAACATCTACTCCTGCTTCAATGACTACACTAAAGCCTTTGACTGTGGATCACATCAAACTGGAAAACTCTTCAAGAGAAGGAAATGCCAGACCACTTTACCTGCCTCCTGAGAAATCTGTATGCAGGTCAAGAAGGAACAGCTAGAATCAGACATGGAACAAAGGACTAATTCAAAATTGAGAAAAGAGTACATCAAGGCTGTATGTTGTCACCCTGCTTATTTAACATCTATGCAGAATACATCATGCAAAATGTCAGGTTGGATGAAGCAAGAGCAGAATCAAGATTGCAGGGAGAAATATTAATAACCTCAGAATTTCAGATGACACCACCCTTATGGAAGAAAGGAACTATGGAAGAGGAACTAAAGAGCTTTTTGATGAAGATAAAAGAGGAGAGTGAAAAAGCCAGCTAAAACTCAACATTCAAAAAACAAAGATCATGGTATCCAGTCCCATCTGCTGCTACTGCTGCTAAGTCGCTTCAGTCATGTCCGACTCTGTGCGACCCCATAGACGGCAGCCCACCAGGCTCCCCCGTCCCTGGGATTCTCCAGGCAAGAACACTGGAGTGGGTTGCCATTTCTTTCTCCAGATCCAGTCCCATCACTTCATGGCAAATAGATGGGTAAACAATGGAAACAGTGATAAACTTTAATTTCTTGGGCTCCAAAATCATTGCGAATGGTGACTGAAGCCATGAAATTAAAAGACACCTGCTCCTTAGGAGAAAAGTTATACAACTTAGATAGCATATTAAAAAACAGAAATGTTACTTTGCCAAAAATGTCTGTATGGTCAAGGCTACAGTTTTGCCAGCAATCATGTATGGAGGTGAGATTTGGACCATAAAGACACTGAGCTCTGAAGAATTCATGCTTTTGAAGTGAGATGTGGGAAAAGACTCTTGAGAGTCCCTTGAACTGGAAGGAGATCAAGTCAATTCTAAAGGAAATCAACCCTGAATATTCATTGGAAGGACTGATACTGAAGCTGAATATCCAGTACTTTGGCCACCTGATGCAAAGAGCCAACCCACTGGAAAAAACCTGATACTGGGAAAGATGAAGGCAGGAGGAGAAGTGGATGACAAAGAATGTGATGGTTGGATGGCATCATCAGCTCAATAGACATGAGTTTGAGCAAACTCCAGGAGATAATGAAGGACAAGGAAACCTAGCATGCTACATTACATGCGTTTGCAATGAGTTGGACATAACTGAGTGACTAAGCAACCACAAATGGGCTTAGTTCCTTCCCAGACCAAGGACTGAACCTGTGTCTCCTGCATCGGCAGGTGGATTCTTTGCCACTGAGCCACCAGTTGCTGTTGTTGTCCACTAACTAAGTTGTGTCTGTCTGATATTTTTTTAAAGATTTTTAAAATATTTTTTGCCTTTAAATACCTTACCTTTTAGTATCAAGATTACATATGCATAATAAAACAGGTTAAATATTCCATCCTTCATTTTTTGAAAGACTTATGTGATTTTGGTATTATTTTTCCTGACATTTTTAATGGACATTGCCGATGAATCCACATTGACCTGGCATTTTCTTTGTGGTAAGAATTATTTTAAATTCCTAATTCTATATATATAACCAATAAATAAGAGACTATTTAGACTTTTACTTTTGTTTCTTTTGCTGCTGCTGCTGCTGCTAAGTCGCTTCAGTCATGTCCAACTCTGTGCGACCCCATAGACAGCAGCCCACCAGGCTCCCCCGTCCCTGGGATTCTCCAGGCAAGAACAGTGGAGTGGGTTGCCATTTCCTTCTCCAATGCATGAAAGTGAAAAGTGAAAGAGAAGTCGCTCAGACGTGTCTGACTCTTCGCGACCACATGGACTGCAGCCTACCAGGCTCCTCTGCCCATGGGATTTTCCAGCATGGAGTGGGGTGCCATTGCCTTCTCCGTTGTTACTTTTAGTATCAGCTTTAACAAATAGTTTTTCCCACAAAACTTTCTATTTTATCTGTTTTCTTGAATTATTAGTCATTCATATTGCCCCACAAATGTTCTTTATTCTTTGTATGATCAGTACTGTTTTTTAAATTTAGTGTGTGTAATTTGGTGTTTTGTCTACTTTTTATGATCAATCTTACTAAAGCTTCAATTTTATTAATCATTTTAAGGAACAGATTTTGACTTTACAATTTTTCTCTATTTTAATTTTATATTTCAGTGATTTGTGTTATTATTTCTTTTCTTCTAGTTATTTTGTGTTTATTTTATTACTCTAGAGTTGGAAGCATAAATAATTACTTTTAGACCTTTCTTTTTCTATACTGTGAAAAAAAGCTGTTAATTTCACTCAAAAAACTGCTCTATTTTCAACTCACAGGTTTTGGTATGCTATGGTTTATCATTGAATTCAAAATATTTTCTATTTTTTCTTGTAATTTTTGTAATTTCTTGTAATTTTTCTAATAATAATATTTTCTATTTTTTGTAATTTATCCTTTAATACCTTGTCTATTTATAGTTATTTTGTTTAACTCCCTAATTTTAAAAACTGTATGCCTTATTGGTTTTTTTTTTACTAATTTCTTATATATTTATAGTGTGATCAGAATATATGCTCTTTGATTCCAATCTTTTGATATATATTGACTAGCTTTATTCTTCATATACAGCAAATGTTCCATACATTTCAAATGTATGTTGGGTAGAGTGTTCTATAAGTATTAATTAGGTCAAGCAGATTGATGGTATTGAAAATTTCTTATAGTTTTTTCTATTTGTTTTAAATATTACTGAGAGAAAGAGAGGTGTTTACATCTGCAGTTATAATCATTGATTTGTCTCTTTCTCCTGTCAATTATCTTTTCTTCACATGAACTTTACTATTCTGCTACTAGGACATACACATTTATGATTATTGTATTATCTGATTAATTGACCTTCTAATCAATATGAACAATTCCTGCTATTTTCCTAAATTTATGTTTCTGTTATTAGGTTTCTCACTGATACTATAGGAGTTAAGATTCTATCTATGTATATATTTTTGAGAGGAGACTGTTTTCTTTGTTAGGATGAGGGTGACAGTCAATAGCAACTTTTCGTATCCTAAGTGGAAGTAGAATTCAGCTTCTATTTTCACTGTTCAAAAATTGCCCTGATATGTAATTTTCTTAAGAGAATGAAATTTGAGTTGTACTCACACTTCCTAAGAAAATGAAGATGCACTATGTCTACACAGACGTCTACTCTGTATACCTTTCTAAAGAACACTGAAAATGATAATGCTGTAAATGAAAACACACTTGAAAATGCCATTTTTAAGTTCCTAAAAATCTGTTCTGCTAATGGAATTTTCTACCTTATTGTTATACTTGTGTTCAACCAGTGCTATTCCAGATGCACTTTTTCCATTTCACAAAATCATATTGAAACAACAAGAACCAAAACACACTGAGAGAAATTATTTATATACACTCTATCAACATCACATAAACTTTTTGAAATTGACTTTGTCTATTTTCATATCAAAATGAAATATCTCCTACAAGAAACTTAAGACAATGTCAAAGTTACCATATTTTTTTTCCACAAATCATCAACAGAAACCTTGCTCCTGAGCTGTTGATAATTTGTCAGCAATTATTAATAGGTACTGACACTGACAAAGTTCCCAGTGGGGGTTAACCATCAAAATATCTCAGGATTCAAAACTCATCAGTAAGCAGCTGTTGCTACTATCAAGTGCACATTGCAGCTCTATTTTATATGGAAGTGTTAATATTAAATAGAAATGAAGAAAGCTCAATGGGAGATTGCTTTTTATTTTAAATCTAGTTATTTGTTTTTCAGAGTATCAACCAGAATTGATGCAGATTGTTAACAATCTTAAACAAAAACCACAACAAAAATCTCAGTTTTTAAAATGAACTCATTTCTATTAATGTTCCGTAAAAAATATACTAAAATTTAAATAACTTTAGGTGAAGTAAAAATATGCAATATCCAATACTCTCTCGCTCAGTTGATGATTTGTTATTCTTGTTTCAGGTCATTTATTTGTCTAGAGAATCTACTAGCTTATTTTCTTGTCTATGCTGCCCACACCTGAGATGACTAGAGCAACTCTGTAATAGTTCACATGTCTCTTCTATACTCCACTAGACAAGTCTGGGCATATTCTTTTAGTATTGATAGAAGTAGGAGAGAAAGAAGGAAAATCCAATCATGTACATTCATTTCAAGCTTACCTCATGTCTACTAAAATCCAGTTGATTAAAGCAAATTACATGACCAAGCCCAGAGTCAAGCAGTGGGCAAATCAAAGTGATACGGCCAAGGACATGTATACAGGGAAAATTAAATATAAAGTTCAATGATGCAGTATATTGGAAATCAACTGAAGCATAATGTCATCATTACAGATTTGACAACATACTTTCAGCAGGCCTGGTCCATACATGTTAGGAAAACTGTCTCATCAGACGTTGTCTGCTTCAGTTCTGGCAAATGTTTACTTTCAAGTTCCCAGATGATGGGCAGGTCCAGTCAGTGTTTGGTATTTTCCTTAGGTGTGTCACATGAATCCAAAAGTCTATTCCTTGGAGTCTGGTGGCACAAGGGGTGGATAGCGGTATCTGATAAGGTTCTCTTCAACAAGGGTAAGACAGTTCTTCTGAAGGTATCTTTTCTAGTAGATGAAATTTCCAGGTTGCAAAATGTGATTAATTGAGGATAGATCTGTTTATTAACTTTTTACATTTCTACATTTTGATCAAGATCTTCTCTGAAAGCATTGCTGAGCAAGGGTCAGGTTTTCTAGAATCAGCAGCAAGTTGTCCCTCAAACCCCAAAAGGACATTTCCAAGCTGTAGTGAGTAACATCAGAGGGAAAGTGCCCTTACGAAGGTCACATGTGAGTAAGAAGGAAGGGTAGTAGGGAAAACCCTCCATTACTTTTTATCTGAAATTAAAGTACCTGATCAGTAAAACTGGTTCCTCAGTCAATAGGAAGTTCAAGAGGAGTTCCTTGGACAGGGATAATCTTTTCCAAAGGGACTTTAGTCACAGAAGAGGCAGTTGCCTTTCTGCAAGGAAAGCTTCAGTCCAATATGAAAATATAGAGACTATGTCTAAAACCTATTTATATCCACTTGATGAAGGGAGTTGTATAAAACCCATTTGCTAGATTTCAAACAGTCCATTAGGCAGTTTAAAATGTCCAGGAGCAGTGTAAACAGGCTTCCATGTTCCCTTGTACTTCAGGCAAGTGGGACAATTGAGGCAGACATTTTTGAGGCTGTTTATGTTTCCCCACCAATACTGATTTATTGAACTTTCATTTTATCAGTAGACCAATGATTTAATGCATGTGCAGTGGTGAGGAGTTAGAATTTTAGAGTGCCCAGTAAACAGGGTTGTTATTTGTTCCAAACCAGAACTCGGACACTAACTTTTCTAGTCTGAGCCAGAATGAACAAAGGAAGGAACTAAAAGAGAGAGCCCAATACGGTATCTATATAATCTGTAATGATCACTTAGGTAACACTGGAATAAATTAGATTTATAGTGTTAGTTATCTTTGGTGTCACAAAATTAGCAAGCTATATTTTTTCTCACAAGCTGGTTAAATTAATTTCTCTCGTGTGTGTGTGTGTGCTAAGTTCCTCCAGTCGTGTCCAACTCTTTGTGATCCCATGCACTGTAGCCCACCAGGTTCCTCTGTCCCTGGAATTCTCCAGGCAAGAATACTGGAGTGAGTAGCCATTCCCTTCTCCGGGGGATATTCCCAAACCAGAGATCGAACCCAGGTCTCCTTCATTGCAGGTAGATTCTTTACTCATTGAGCCACCAAGGCATATCACTAGTTAAATTGCTGTCAAATAAAGCTAAACTTTTTAGCTCTCAAATATAATTTGTACCCTTAGAATGTGGCTTAGGAATTTCCTATCTCGGGTATCTATAAATCATATTTTTCTGAGTTAGAGCATTTGGGGCTTGAATATTTAGTACTTCTATGTAATCTGAATAATACATAGGATCCCAAACAGTTTACATTCATTTTTTTAATGTATTAAGTGCATTACAGGCCAAGTCTTAGAAATTTGTCTTTAATTTATTACATTAATTTATGAACTAAGAGAAAAATAAAATGCTAAGTTTTCTTTTGATAAAGTCTCAAGAAAGTGTAAATAATTTTAATGGTTTTCCTTATATGCATTTTTCCTCCTTTCTCTTGTCAGATGTGATTGTAGTCAGCTACCAGTTTTAAATATAGGTCATGTAAAAGGCATCAGTAAATTAAAAGAAACTTTAAACTCATGAACTCTTAATATCAAATGGATATTCAATGAACTCTATTAAATTAGACTTCTAAAATAAACTTCTATTTTGGTAACCCATCTGTAATATTTTAATTAGGATGTTAACTTTCCTGAAAATATATCTTCATTCTGTCCAGAATTAAAATCATCCATAACATCAAGTAAAGAATGGTATTTTAAAATATTTCAATGAATTTTCCATAACTTGCCTTGTTTATGAACACAAGAAGTCATTCGTAAATTATCTTTAAGAAACATGTTAATGTCCATACTTTGTGAATGAGAAGGCCAAATTAAAATGATGTGGCAGTCTGAGTCTAATCAGGAGATAAAGACTACAAAAAACTACACAGAAGGTTAAATGGGATATTTTGTAAAAGTATTACCAACTATAGTAAAAAAGCAACTATTAGGCATCAGGAAATTCTGTATGGTACTTCAGGACTGAGGAAAATTATCTAAAGGAGGATAAACTCAGAAGAGGTTCAGAACACACCAGACCAGCTCTAAAGATAGTGGCTGGTTTGGTGGGAGAAGAGCTAATCAGTTAAGAGGCAAGCAATTGGCCACCCTCCAGGGTGCAGTTGGGGAAGGAGGGGATTAGCAATTGTTGGTGTGTGCAGTGGATTCTAGGAAAATGGTGGGACCAGGATACCTTCAGATTGCACCGCTCACAGGGACTCTGATTTTCTTGTGGAGAGGGCTATGAAAGGTTGTCATCAGACTGAAGCTGCAGGGTCACAAAGGGACCATGTGGTAGAGCATGGTTGGGGCTCTACCAGTTGTTCTCACATCTTGCTGATATCAAGCCTCTCCCTACTATAGTGTTCCTCCAGCTCCCTCTGCTGAGAGAGATTCTCATATTTGCTTTAACTTTACCACTCCCCATAGAGAGTAGGTTAGAAATTATTGTGAATTCTTAATGAGCCAGACATGTCTTACACATGACTTGCCTTGCACATATTGCCAAATTCCACACTGTAAATGGTGTTCCTCTCTGAAATACTGCAATAATATTTCTTCTGCTCTCCTTATGTCATATTTAATCCCTATGTGTTTAGCAAGATCTCATCATTCATATATTTCCATTAATGCATATTTTCATAGTCTAATTACATTTCATTCCTTATGTAACTAACTATATTATATATATATATATATATATATATATATCTTTTTATTTCTAGCACCTGGTAAAATACCTAAAGTATAGTAAGCACTCAATAAGTTATTACTGAACACATCTTAATTTATGCAGAGATATTGAAAAAGATAACTATATCATTCATAAAAAATAAAGAATTCATACTAACAATGAATAAAGAAACATATAAGGAACTTTAAAATAGTATAAAGTTACAGTCCAAGTGAAACTGAAGTCGCTCAGTCATGTCAGACTCTTTGAGACCCCATGGACTGTAGCCTACCAGGCTTCTCCATCCATGTGATTCTCAAGGCAAGAATAATGGAGTAGGTTGCTGTTTCCTTCTCCAGGGGATCTTCCTGACCCAGGGATCAAACCTGGGTCTCCCTCATTGCAGGCAAATGCTTTACCCTCTGAGTCACCAGGGAAGCCCGTATAAAGTTAGTCATAGAAATAAAAGCAATTGTAATCATAAAATAAGCACATATGTAGAGAGAAAAGTGGGGCTTCTCTGGTAACTCAGCTGATAAAAACTCTGCCTCCAACACAGGAGACCCCAGTTAGATTCCTGGCTTGGGAAGTTAGGAGATGGGATAGGCTACCCACTCTAATATTCTTGGGTTTCCTTGGTGGTTCAGATGGCAAAGAAACTGCCCTCATTGTGGGAGACATGGGTTCGAATCCTGAGTTGGGAAGATCCCCTGGAGGAGGGCATGGCAACCCATCCAGTATTCTTGCCTGAAAAATCCCCCCGGCAGGCTATAGTCCATGGGGACACAGAGTTAGACATGACTGTGCGGCTAAGCACACAGAGAGAAAAGTGATGGTTATTTTCTATCATTGACAGTTTGTGATGAAACATGCTTTGTTTAACATGATTTTTTTTTTTTCAATTTCCACTGACTAGCATGCAGATTTGAAATAGCTCAACTGGAATTCCATCACCTCCACTAGCTTTGTTCGTAGTGATGCTTTCTAGGGCCCACTTGACTTCACATTCCAGGATGTCTGGCTCTAGGTGAGTGATCACACCATTGTGATTACTGGTCATGAAGATCTTTTTTGTACAGTTCTTCTGTGTATTCCTCTTCTTAATATCTACTTAATACCCACCTTTTCTTAATATCTACTGTTTCTGTTAGGTCCATACCGTTTCATCCTTTATCGAGCCCATCTTTGCATGAAATGTTCCCTTGGTATCTCTCATTTTCTTGAAGAGATCTCTAGTCTTTCCCATTCTGCTGTTTTCCTCTATTTCTTTGCATTAATCACTGAGGAAGGCTTTCTTATCTCTTCTTGCTATTCTTTGGAACTCTGCATTCAGATGCTTATATCTTTCCTTTTCTCCTTTGCTTTTCGCTTCTCTTCTTTTCACAGCTATCTGTAAGGCCTCCTCAGAGAGCCATTTTGCTTTTTTGCATTTCTTTTCCATGAGGATGGTCTTGATCCCTGTCTCCTGTACAATGCCACGAACCTCTGTCCATAGTTCATCAGGCACTCTATCAGATCTAGTCCCTTAAATTTATTTCTCACTTCCATTGTATAATCATAAGGGATTTGATTTAGATTATACTAGAATAGTCTAGTGGTTTTCCCTACTTTCTTCAATTTAAGTCTGAATTTGGCAATAAGGAGTTCATGATCTGAGCCACAGTCAGCCTCCAATCTTGTTTTTGCTGACTGTATAGAGCTTCTCCATCTTTGGCTGCAAAGAATATAATCAATCTGATTTCGGTGTTGACCATCTGGTGATGTCCATGTGTAGAGTCTTCTCTTGTGTTGTTAGAAGAGGGTGTTTGCTATGACCAGTGGGTTTTCTTGGCAAAACTCTATTAGTCTTTTCCCTGCTTCATTCTGTATTCCAAGGCCAAATTTGCCTGTTACTCCAGGTGTTTCTTGACTTCCTACTTTTGCATCCCAGTCCCCTATAATTAAAAGGACATCTCTTTTGGGTGTTAGTTCTAAAAGGTCTTGTAGGTCTTCATAGAACCGTTCAACTTCAGCTTCTTCAGCGTTACTGGTTGGGGCATAGACTTGGATTACTATGATATTGAATGGTTTGCCTTGGAAATGAACAAAGATCATTCTGTCGTTTTTGAGATTGCATCCAAGTACTGCATTTCGGACTCTTTTGTTGATCATGATGGCTACTCCATTTCTTCTAAGGGATTCCTGCCCACAGTAGTAGATATAATGGTCATCGGAGTTAAATTCACCCATTCCAGTCCATTTTAGTTTGCTGATTCCTAGAATGTTGATGTTCACTCTTGCCATCTCCTGTTTGACCACTTCCAATTTGCCTTGATTCATGGACCTGGCATTCCAGGTTCCTATGCAATATTGCTCTTTACAGCATTGGACCTTGCTTCTATCACCAGTCACATCCACAACTGGGTATTGTTTCTGCATTGGCTCCATCCCTTGATTCTTTCTGGAGTTATTTCTCCACTGATCTCCAGTAGCATATTGGGTACCTACTGATGTGGGGAGTTCCTCTTTCAGTATCCTATCATTTTGCCTTTCATACTGTTCATGGGGTTCTCAAGGCAAGAATACTGAAGTGGTTTGCCATTCCCTTCTACAATGGACCACATTCTGCACTCAATATGCCAGCAAATTTGGAAAACTCAGCAGTGGCCACAGGACTGGAAAAGGTCAGTTTTCATTCCAATCCCAAAGAAAGGCAATGCCAAAGAATGCTCAAACTACCACACAATTGCACTCATCTCACACTCTAGTAAAGTAATGCTCAAAATCCTCCAAGCCAGACTTCAGCAACGTGTGAACCATGAACTTCCAGATGTCCAAGCTGGTTTTAGAAAAGGCAGAGGAACCAGAGATCAAATTGCCAGCATCCGCTAAATCATCAAAAAAGCAAGAGAGTTCCAGAAAAACATCTATTTTTGCTTTATTGACTTTGCCAAAGCCTTTGCCTGTGTGGATCACAATAAACTCTGGAAAATTCTGAAAGAGATGGGAATACCAGACCACCTCACCTGCCTCTTGAGAAACCTATATGCAGGTCAGGAAGCAACAGTTAGAACTGGACATGGAACAACAGACTGGTTCCAAATAGGAAAAGGAGAACATCAAGGCTCTATATTGTCACCCTGCCTATTTAACTTATATGCAGAATACATCATGAGAAACTCTGGACTGGAAGAAGCACAAACTGGAATCAAGATTGCCAGGAGAAATATCAATAACCTCAGATATGCAGATGACACCAGCTTCATGGCATAAAGTGAAGAGGAACTTAAAAGCCTCTTGATGAAAGTGAAAGTGGAGAGTAAAAAAGTTGCCTTAAAGCTCAACATTCAGAAAACGAAGATCATGGCATCTGGTCCCATCACTTCATGGGAAATAGATGGGGAAACAGAGGAAAAAGTGTCAGACTTTATTTTTGGGGGCTCCAAAATCACTGCAGATAGTGACTGCAGCCATGAAATTAAAAGACACTTGCTCCTTGGAAGAAAAGTTATGACCAACCTAGATAGCATATTGAAAAGCAGAGACATTACTTTGCCAACAAAGGTCCGTCTAGTCAAGGCTATGGTTTTCCAGTGGTCATGTATGGATGTGAGAGTTGGACTGTGAAGAAAGCTGAGCACCGAAGAGTTGATGCTTTTGAACTGTGGTGTTGGAGAAGACTGTTGAGAGTCCCTTGGACTGCAAGGAGATCCAACCAGTCCATTCTGAAGGAGATCAGCCCTGGGATTTCTTTGGAAGGAATGATGCTAAAGCTCAAACTCCAGTACTTTGGCCACCTCATGTGAAGAGTTGACTCACTGGAAAAGACTCTGATGCTGGGAGGGGTTGGAGGCAGGAGGAGAAGGGGACGACAGGGGATGAGATGGCTGGCTGACATCACTGACTCAATGGACGTGAGTCTGAGTGAACTCCAGGAGTTGGTGATGGACAGGGAGGCCTGGCGTGCTGCGAATCATGTGGTCACAAAGAGTCCGACACAACTGAGCGACTGAACTTAACTGAACTGAACTGGGAATGCAGATAAAAAATAAGAAGTGTGAAACTGGATTTAATATCATTTGGTCTCTTTGATTTTCAGGAAAATACATAGTCTAAAATAGAAAAAAATCCACCTTGATATTTTATTATTAAAAATTACTAAAAATTTCAGTTAAATGTTTTGCTCTTTGCTCTTATTAATGCTTCTCAGATATATGAACATCATTCCATAAATATTTGTTTCCATAGTAAATATCTACTACTGCCTCCTAGAAGATGTTAGAAATGTAAGAAGAATATTTAGTTTTTGTTTGCAAGTAACTATGCTAATACTAGAAATAAAGCATTATGTCACTTATGAAAAACCTTCCACAGTATTTCCTTATACTCCTTTATCTCAAATCAATATTAATAGAATACAAAAAAAATTGAACAAGAATATGAATAGTTAACACTTTAATATCTCTAAAAATTATTTTTATAATAGTGTAAAAATCATTTTCACTTTTACATGTCTTTTGAAACATGCACTTTTTAATCTATAAAACTGTGTTAGTCAATTGTTTTAGAAAATATGAACATCATCCGCACTGAAGACAACAGAAACAAATTCCAGGCATTAGAAATATACACCTAAAGATCTCAAGTGGACAAATAGGATACAGTTGGCACAAGTTAATATTTCTCTTACCTTTGAAAGACTAGTTAGTAACTCATTCAAATTTTCTTTTGATTATAAAATGTGTTTTTACTCTATCTTCATTTTGTCTCATTACTCCATTTAAATACCCTACAAGCCTTTGTTTAAGAAAGTTGTTTTATTTGGTTTATATTCAATGAGGCTTTTTTTTTTTTTTTGCATTAGTTTCTTTTCTTGTTTATGTATTATAGAATATTTTTTATTTATATTTTTCCTTAGAAATTATAGCCTCAGTGTTTCAAGGTTATGCTACTATATAACAAAATATAAATAGAATTTCAGTCTCCCTTTCCCCTCAACCCCTTGACATTCATTTCTAATGACTGAAGAGCATGCAGAGTAACTCAAAGATATATCAGAATCTTGCAAAGTCCTTATTTTCAACATTAAAAAGGAACTCATTACTTATAGGTCAGGTATTTGTTGAAAAAACCAATTGCCTCATTATAAGCTCAACTTTGTCTTACATGTACAACAAATCTTTCATCATTATGATGTAGCAGTTATCCTGAATAAAAAATAAAATTATTCTTTTAGCAGACTGTCTTTCTCTCTACTAATTAGGCTGTATTAAAACTGCATTTGTTGCAGAAAGTGTCAATGTCTGATTGAATTTTCAACACACTATATTGAACTGACTGCATATTAAATTAACTGAATTTTCCAAGTTATCTTTTCCTCATTACTTTTTTTTCTATTTAACTTTATAAAATATTTTTTTTAATATATGCCATTCTATTTTTTTTTAAACTTTACATAATTGTATTAGTTTTGCCAAATATCAAAATGAATCTGCCACAGGTATACATGTGTTCCCCATCCTGAACCCTCCTCCCTCCTCCCTCCCCATTCCATCCCTCTGGGTCGTCCCAGTGCACCAGTCCCAAGCATCCAGTATCGTGCATCGAACCTGGACTGGAAACTCGTTTCATACATGATATTTTACATGATTCAATGCCATTCTCCGAAATCTTCCCACCTTCTCCCTCTCTCTCAGAGTCCATAAGACTGTTCTATACATCAGTGTCTCTTTTGCTGTCTCGTACACAGGGTTATTGTTACCATCTTTCTAAATTCCATATATATGCATTAGTATACTGTATTGGTGTTTTTCTTTCTGGCTTACTTCACTCTGTATAATAGGCTCCAGTCTCATCCACCTCATTAGAACTGATTCAAATGTATTCTTTTTAATGGCTTAATAATACTCCATTGTGTATATGTACCACAGCTTTCTTATCCATACATCTGCTGATGGACATCTAGGTTGCTTCCATGTCCTGGCTATTATAAACAGTGCTGCGATGAACATTGGGGTACACGTGTCTCTTTCCCTTCTGGTTTCCTCAGTGTGTAGGCCCAGCAGTGGGATTGCTGGATCATAAGGCAGGTCTATTTCCAGTTTTTTAAGGAATCTCCACACTGTTCTCCATAGTGGCTGTACTAGTTTGCATTCCCACCAACAGTGTAAGAGGGTTCCCTTTTCTCCACATCCTCTCCAGCATTTATTACTTGTAGACTTTTGGATCGCAGCCATTCTGACTGGCATGAAATGGTACCTCATAGTGGTTTTGATTTGCATTTCTCTGATAATGAGTGATGTTGAGCATCTTTTCATGTGTTTGTTAGCCATCTGTATGTCTTCTTTGGAGAAATGTCTATTTAGTTCTTTGGCCCATTTTTTGATTGGCTCATTTATTTTTCTGGAGTTGAGCTGTAGGAGTTGCTTGTATATTCTCGAGATTAGTTGTTTGTCAGTTGCTTCATTTGCTATTATCTTCTCCCATTCTGAAGGCTGTCTTTTCACTTTGCTAATAGTTTCCTTTGATGTGCAGAAGCTTTTAAGGTTAATTAGGTCCCATTTGTTTATTTTTGCTTTTATTTCCAATATTCTGGGAGGTGGGTCATAGAGGATCCTGCTGTGATGTATGTCAGAGAGTGTTTTGCCTATGTTCTCCTCTAGGAGTTTTATAGTTTCTGGTCTTACGTTGAGATCTTTAATCCATTTTGAGTTTATTTTTGTGTATGGTGTTAGAAAGTGTTCTAGTTTCATTCTTTTACAAGTGGTTGACCAGTTTTCCCAGCACCACTTGTTAAAGAGATTGTCTTTAATCCATTGTATATTCTTGCCTCCTTTGTCAAAGATAAGGTGTCCATATGTGCATGGATTAATCTCTGGGCTTTCTATTTTGTTCCATTGATCTATATTTCTGTCTTTGTGCCAGTACCATACTGTCTTGATAACTGTGGCTTTGTAGTAGGTTGATTCCTCCAGTTCCATTGTTCTTTCTCAAGATCGCTTTGGCTATTCGAGGTTTTTTGTTTTTCCATACAAATTGTGAAATTATTTGTTCTAGCTCTGTGAAGAATGCTGTTGGTAGCTTGATAGGGATTGCATTGAATCTATAGATTGCTTTGGGTAGTATACTCATTTTCACTATATTGATTCTTCCAATCCATGAACATGGTATATTTCTCCATCTGTTAGTGTCCTCTTTGATTTCTTTCACCAGTGTTTTATAGTTTTCTATATATAGGTCTTTAGTTTCTTTAGGTAGATATATTCCTAAGTATTTTATTCTTTCCATTGCAATGGTGAATGGCACTGTTTGCAGATGACATGGTCCTCTACATAGAAAACCCTAAAGACTCCACCAGAAAATTACTAGAACTAATCAATGACTATAGTAAAGTTGTAGGATATAAAATCAACACACAGAAATCCCTTGCATTCCTATACACTAATAATGAGAAAACAGAAAGAGAAATTAAGGCCATTCTATTTTTATTTTCAACATTCTGCCCTATTATATGTTCAATTAAACTGGAAACTGGAAGCAGTGAATATGGCTTCAAATTACTACAATCAAGAATTATGTTTATTATTTGAATACATAGAGAATATGCTTTAAAATGAAAGCACATAATAAAACAAAGTCTATGTTCTATGCAGAATAAAGATAGTAGTAAAATAACTATCATATTATTTTTATATAGACTGCTGAACATTTTGGTTTTTATGGTGAAACAACACTATGGGGTAAATCATGGTATATGGTAGAGCTTTTAAAACCCAGACATTTATAAAATTCAAAACAAAAGCAGTGCTATATTGAAAGTAATAATAATTAGATTTTTTAAATTAATCTACTTGCAAAAAGCAGTCTTTTTTTTTTCTTCATTTTGGTTTTAAAGTTGCTATCTCTAACATTTTATTATAAAATACTTCAGACAAAATTAGAGGAAATAGGAAAAAAGAGGGAATAACAAAGTAGACAATTGTGGCATGTTCTTGCTTTCTATGATGTCCACAGAAGCAGTTTTTCTCTTTACAAGTGCATTTATAAATAAGTCTCAGACATAATATTGAACAGATAATACTTTAACATAATTAGAAGACCAATATTGTATTCAGCAAAATTAATTGTAGTTTCTTAATATCATTTAAATTCCATCTGTTGTATGTATGTTTTTTAAGTTATATTCGTGTGTTTTTAGACTATCCTTGTTTTAATTAAGATCCAATTAAATCTTTTTTTAAAAATTTGGTTGGTATGATTTCTTAAGTTTTCTTTTCCCATTATTGTTTAAAACCACTTTTCTGATGTATAAATGGCATACAATAAGTTGCACATATTTAAAACTGTACACCATTATGAGATTTGACATGTATATACACATATGTGCATACACATGTGCATCTGTGTGTTGTTGTTTAGTCACTAAGTCGTGTCCAACTCTTTGTGACCCCATAGATGGCAGCATGCCAGGTTTCCTTGTCCTTTACTATGTCTCAGAGTTTGCGCAAATTCATATCCATTTAGTCAGTGATGCTATCTAACCATGTCATCCTCTGCTGTGCCCTTTTCCTCCTGCTCTCAATCTATCCCAGCATCAGGGCATTTTCCAGTTAATCGCCTCTTCTCATCAGGTGGCCAAAGTATTGGAGCTTCAGCTTCAATGTGTGTGTGTGTGTATCTCCCTAAAACTATCACCAAAATTAATATAAAAAATATGTATAGTAGTTCTCAGTAATATATGAAGTTTCTTTGAGTCTATAGCCATTTCCTTCTCTAATTCCCATAACATATATTTGTTGAATACATTATCTCTGGTAGAAACTAGTGAAGTCAGTGCCCTTTACCTTTTAGTATAGCCAGTATCTGATGTTTGGCCTGGGGGCTTCCCTTAAAGCTTTGGAAAAGCACTCATTATGGATGGAAAATTATAATTAATGCCCTCGAGATAAAATTATAACAACAAAAAAATTAGGGCTATAGATGCAAAAACATGCAATCTCCCTAGGCCCTTGGGTGGAAGGCCTCTGAAGGGTATCATATCTGTCTTTTCTTAGCAGTTAGCAGCATGATGGGATTAGGTTTTGGCTCCCCCCAGTGGTAGCTAGTTTACAATGCAGGGTCTATGGTTTTATTCCCTTCCCTGCTCCCATGCGCCACATTCATGGTCCCTGCATTATAATTATTGTCCAAAGACCAGTTTCTGGGGAATCTAAAGTCAGACATTTGTCTTACATATATTCTCACTTGCAAGGTCTGACAGATTAATAAATTCATTTAATACATTCCTCTACCCACCTTATATCCGTAAACTGGTAATTAATTTTATATGTTTTGTTAAAACGCTTTTATTTTAGCCATGATTTTACCTCATAATTGTGGCTTCATATTTCTTATTTTATTACTAAAGTACTGTCAAATTGTTTCACTTTTTGTCAAGATTCATCACTGGATTCCAATATCAGCATGATTCATAAATTTCGAACCAGAATTTACCTAGTATCTATTGATATTTGCTTATTATACATTACTTCATAAGAGGTTTAAAAGGGTGACAATCTAATTCAATCATGTCCATATTCATTATTTTGAGTCCTTGAACTATATAGAAGAAAGGCAGGATAAATTCTCAATTATTTTCCTTTTCATTTTTTGTAATTTGAATAATTATCAATAGTATTCTAGTATCCAAAGGTAACCAATTAATTTTTAATGAAATCATGGATGTAAATGTATTTTAGATATTTCAATCTATTGCAGTGATTATTTTTTATAATAACCTCCTTTGCCATCTTAGAGCAGTGACATTTCCTTTAACTTCATTCCTGTATCCATTTACATGTTATCGGCAGGTTTAGGTAACTTCCCTGCTTCATCTTTCATGTTTTCTGTTCCAGAATTGGAATCAGCCTTTTACTTTGCTCATTTTAGTGGAAAATGTTAGAGGCCATAATTTGAGCATTAAATCTGTTCATTATTAATGTATTATGAGCACTTCTAAGTCTTTTTAGTGACCAGTGAAAATATATTTAAGGGAAAAAAGTTTCCCTCAAAAACTCTCTATTCCACTTCCCTTTTCATTGTTATCTGTTTACATATTTTTATCTTGGGTGTACTCTTCATTTAATGGGGGCTATTATCTTCATTATTCTTTTGTCAATCAATGCCCTACTTAATTTAGATCAAGGACTTCACATAAGCCTAGACAATCTTCTTTTAAGAATTATTAAGAATAATTTATAGTCATTTAATACTGAACATGCAATTCACACATTCACTACAAAAACTCTATGAGTTATGCTGGGAAAACGTTTAGGTTAAGTTAAGCCACTGGTATGAAGGAACTTTAAAAAGACTAGAACTAGTTTTTGTGAGTCTTAACCTCCTGATAATGTTAAAAGTTTGTTCCCACTCTAAACATTTCACACCTGGGTTAGATTTATTTCTATTCAAGAAACACTAAGTATAGCTACTGTTGCTTTCTGCTTTTAACTCTATTTATCTGTAATAGTCTGCTAGCCCCTCTTCTCTCCATTCTCCATCCTTTACCACTTCCAAGATTAGAATTTATTCATCTTACTTCCTTCTCATTATAATATCCTACATATTGCACACATTTAATAAAACTATGTTGATTTTTTTTTCAGTTAATGCTGTCACCCTATAGGAGATAAATATGATTTTATATTTCTAATATTAAGGATCCCTGAATTAAGAAATCCTAAATCATGCAATATAATAGAATCAGTACCAGCTTGGAAGCCCAAAGATCTGAGATTAATTCCTGATTCACTTGCTGATTAACTGTAGGACTTATACAAAGAACCTAAGGTTCACCAAGTGTCATTTTGTTGTTTTTGCCTTTTTTTTTTGTTTTAATCTTTAAAAATTAAATTTAAATATTAAATTTAAACATCTAGCAGTCTGCTTCCTAGATATCAAATTCCATTGATCCTAAAAACATACTTTTTTCTTACATTTTAACATCTCTGCAATCTGAATATACCTAAAGCCAATGTCTTTTTACAGTTTCTGTCAGCCTGAGGCAGACATGATAGAGATTTTATTACTTGGACAATTCATGAGCATGGCTGAAATTACCAATAACACAACTGGACAACTGCAATCCCTGGATGCTGTATTAAAAAAATAATCAGGGGAAATGTGAAGAAGATATATTGTTTTTGGCCATTTTCTTAAAATGCTTTACTTATTTTATAATTAAAAAAAAGCATAAAGTGTTGTTAATGGCTTAGAGAAAGGTAAAGAAAAGAATGTAAATGTATGGCAAAACCAATACAATATTGTAAAGTAAAAATAAATAAATAAAACTGAGATAAAAATAAATAAAAGAAAAGAAAAAGTAAAAGAAAAAAAAGAATGTAAATTTATTTACAGACATACTGTTTTCCTATCACTCTTGTTGGTAGGAAAAAAATCACACAAACAAGGATGACTCTAAGAATACCTTAACTGGTTAATTTCATTAAATTTTCCTTTGATTTGCACATGACATTGGCATCAAAATGAGTATATAAGGTATATTATGTCTAAAAGATCTCTATAAATATGCAACAAAAAGTGTGTGGTAAGAATACATTTTTGTGTGATTTAATTTATAGCTTTATTAAGTTTAGTAGATAATATAATCATTCATTTTACAATCAGTGCTCTCTTAGAATCCCTGAAGTAATGTAGTTAACATAAGTCAGTGATCCCCTTTATTTTGTTGTATAGATATTAAACACTATAGGTATTTGTAGGGTCTAGTAATGTTATATTACCTATTTTATATGTCTCAGTATATGTATAAGATCAATTATTTTCTTATAATTTTAGGATACATTCTATATTATAAAATTATTTAACTATCAGTTTATCAAATGAAGTAATCTAATATTTAACTAATAAAAACCCACAACTACACAAGTTCCATTTTAGGAATTGGTATTAATTTTTTCACAAAGTTATGCATAAAACAATTCTCAAATATATCTGATGTGTTAATTATAATGGTAAAGATTATCATAAGAGACAACATACATACAGTATTTGTTGGATTGATTTCATTCACTAAGATTTAGTCCATTATTTTTTTTTCCTTTGACAGTAGTCCTTATTTCCCTACTTAGCAACACTATAAAATACTTATCATAGGCCAGTCTATTTCTAACCACTTTATAATTATCAATGCATTTAATATTAATATCACCTCTATAAGGTAGATACTATAATCGTCTTCAATTAACAAAGGAAAAAATATGATGTACAATTAAATTAGGTAATTTATCTAAGACTATAAACAATTAACCAAAGTAGAGGTGAAAGTCACTCAGTAGTGTCCAACTCTTTGCAATCCCTGGCAAAGACTCTTTGGAGAAGGCAATGGCACCCCACTCCTGTACTCTTGCCTGGAAAATCCCACAAATGGAGGAGCCTGGTAGGCTGCAGTCCATGGGGTTGCTAAGAGTCAGACACGACTGAATGACTTCACTTTCACTTTTCACTTTCACGCATTGGAGATGAAACTGGCAACCCACTCCAGTGTTCTTACCTGGAGAATCCCAGGGACGGGGGAGCCTGGTGGGCTGCCGTCTATGGGGTCGCACAGAGTCGGACACGACTGAAGTGACTTTGCAGCAGCAGCAGCAGCAGCAGCAAAGACTCTTAGTATATAAATTGCACAAAAACTTCAGTGGGATTGAGAATGACAATCTTTATCACATAAACTGATCAGATCTGCCACTAATTGAAACGAAAGAAAGTGTTCCTGCCATCACCTTTATATTCTGTTTTTTTTTTTAATTTTATTTTATTTTTAAACTTTACATAATTGTATTAGTTTTGCCAAATATCAAAATGAATCTGCCACAGGTATATATGTGTTCCCCATCCTGAACCCTCCTCCCTCCTCCCTCCCCATTCCATCCCTCTGGGTCGTCCCAGTGCACCAGCCCCAAGCATCCAGTATTGTGCATCGAACCTGGACTGGCAACTCGTTTCATACATGATATTTTACATATTCTCTGTTTTTATGACATTATTTTTTTTTTTCAGATTCCACAAAGTGACACAATACTGTATATATCATTCTCTGTCTGTTGATTTCACTTAGCATAATGTCCTCCAGGTTCAAATGTTGTTACAAATGACAAATGACAATAATTCCTCCCATTTTATTTCTGATTAATAATTAACAGTTTATATAGATATATATGTATGTACATATCTTGCCACATTTTCTATATTTATCCATTTGCTGATGGACACCCATGTCTTGGCTGTTGTGAATACTGTTGCAATAAACATGGGAGTGCAGGTATCTCAAAGAGATACTTACTTCATTTCTTTCAATTATATACCCAGAAATAGGAATGCTGGATCATACAATACTTCTATTTTTAAATTTTTGAGAAGCTTCCATACTGTTTTCCATAATGGTTGTATCAATTTAGATTACCACCAATAGTGTATAAGGTTCCCTTTCCTCCATATCGTTGTCAACTTTTATTAATTTTTTCCTTTTTATAACAGCAATACAAACAGGTGAGGTGATATCTCATTGTATTTTGATTTGAATTTCACTGATGATTAGTGATGCTGAACATATTTTTAGGTTCCTGCTGGCCATCTCTATGGTGATTTTTCTTTGCAAAAATGTCTATTCAGGTCCTCTGCAATCTTTAATTGGATTATTATTTTTTTTCCTCTTGAGTTCTTTGAGTTCCTTATTTACTTTAGATACTAACTTCTTATGAAATATATGGTGGTTTGCAAATATCTTCTCCCATTCTATAAGTTGTATTTTTCTTTTTTTTTTTCCATTGTTTTGTTTGCTGACGAGAGGTTTTTTTCAGTCTGATGTAATCACACTTGTTTATTTACCTTTGCTGCTGTGCCTTGGTTTTAATATTAAAAAAAAAAAAAACTGAGACAAATATCAAGGATATGTTTCCTTATATTTTCATGTAGCAGTTATAGAGTTTCAAATCTTAATGTGTTTAATCCATTCTAAGTTAATTTTTGTTTTGACACAAGATAGGGATCCATTTTATATGTAATTATTGAGGTTTTCCAAAACTATTTATTGAGGAGACTATCTTTTTCCAATTTGACAAGTTTGCAACTTGTCAAACATTAGTTGTCTGTATACACAGGGGTTTATTCAGTTCAGTTCAGTTCAGTCACTCAGTCATGTCCGACTCTTTGCAACCCCATGAATTCCAGCACGCCAGGCCTCCCTGCCCATCACCAACTCCCGGAGTTCACTCAAACTCACGTCCATCGAGTCAGTGATGCCATCCAGCCATCTCAGCCTCTGTCGTCCCCTTCTCCTCTTGCCCTCAATCCCTCCCAGCATCAGAGTCTTTTCCAATGAGTCAACTTTTTGCATGAGGTGGCCAAAGTACTGGAGTTTCAGCTTCAGCATCATTTCTTCCAAAGAACACCCAAGACTGATCTCCTTTAGAATGGACTGGTTGGATCTCCTTGCAGTCCAAGGGACTCTCAAGAGTCTTCTCCAACACCACAGCTCAAAAGCATCAATTCTTCTGTGCTCCGCTTTCTCCACAGTCCAACTGTCACATCCATACATGACTACTGGAAAAACTATAGCCTTGACTAGATGGACTTTCTTGGCAAAGTAATGTCTCTGCTTTTGAATATGCTATCTAGATTGGTCATAACTTTCCTTCCAAGGAGCAAGTGTCTTTAAATTTCATGGCTGCAATCACCATCTGCAGTGATTTTGGAGCCCCCAAAATAAAGTCTGACACTGTTTCCACTGTTTCCCCATCTATTTGCCATGAAGTGATGGGACCAGATGCCATGACCTTAGTTTTCTGAATGTTGAGCTTTAAGCCAACTTTTTCACTCTCCTCTTTCACTTTTATTATTGGGCTCTTAATTCTGTTTCACTGATCTGTCTGTTTTCAGGCCAGTGCAATAGTGTATTAATTATCATAGCTTGTAATATAATTTGAAAACAAGACATGTAATGCTTCCAGGTTTGTTTTCCTATATCATGATTTCTTTGGATATTTAGGGTCATTTGTGGTTCCCTACAAACAAGGTTGCCAGGAGAAATACCAATAACCTCAGATATGCAGATGATACCACTTTAACGGAAGAAAGTGAAGAACTAAGGAGCCTCTTGATGAGGGTGAAGGAGGAGAGTGAAAAGTCTGGCTTAAAACTCAACACTAAAAATCCAAGATCATGGCATTTGGTCCCATCACTTCATGGTAAATAGAAGGGGGCAAAGTGGAAGGAGTGACAGTTTTTCTCTTCTTGGACTCTAAAATCACCGCAGATGGTGACTGCAGTCATGAAATTAGAAGACACAGGCTTCTTGGAAGGAAGGTTGTGACAAACCTAGACAGTGTATTGAAAAGCAGAGACATCACTTTGCTGACAAAGGTCTGTATAGTCAAAGCTATGGTGTTTCCACTAGTCATGTATGGATGTGAAAATTGGACCATAAGGAAGGCTGACCGCTGAAGAATTGATTCTTTCTAATTGTGGTGTTGGAGAACTCTTGAGAGTCACTTGGATAGCAAGGAGATCAAACCAGTCAATCCTAAGGGAAAATGATGAATGTTCAGTGGAAGGACTGATGCTGAAGCTGAAGCTCCAATACTTTGATTGATGCAAACAGCCAACTCATTGAAAAAGCCCTGATGCTGGGAAAGATTGAAGGCAAAAGAAGAGGCCAGAAAAGGATGAGATGGTTGGATGGCATCAGCGATTCAATGGACTTGAACTTGGGTAAACTCCAGGAGATGGTGAGGGATAAGGAGGCCTGGCATGCTGCAGTCCATGGGGTCACAAATAGTTGATCATGACTTAGTGACTCAACAACAACAATAACAAATATTTATGATAGTTTATTCCCTACTTCTCTAAAAATTGTCATTGGAATCTTGGTAGAGATTGAGTTGAATCTGTAGATTGCTTTGGGTAGAGGAGACAATTAATCATATTAATTATTCTCTATGTTTTCTTCAGTTTATTTCATTAAGGTCTTATCCTTTTTAGCATACAGATATTTCACCACCTTGGTTAAATTATTCATAATTGTTTTATTCTTTTTGATGCTATTGCATTTAAGATTGCTCTCTTATATTCTCTTACAGAGAGCTCATATTTAGTGTATGAAATGAAACTGGTTTCTGTATGTTGATTTTTTATCTTGTCATCTTAGTAAACTCATTTCTTAGCTGTAATAGTTTTGGGAGAAGTCTGTAGGATTTTCTATATTTAAGTATATTTCACCTACAAGTAGAGACAGTTTTGCTTCTTCTGCTCTAATGTGGATGTCATTTATTACTTTGTCTCACCTAATTGCTCTAAGAACTACAGTACAATAGTAAATAAAAGTAGCTAAAATGATCATCTTTATCTTGTTTCTGATCTTAGAGTAAGAACTTCAGATTTTCACATTTAAGTATGATTTTAACTGTGGACTTGTCATATATAGCCTTTATTATGTTGAGCTACATCCCATCTTTATCCATTTTGTTAAGAGTTTTTATCATGAAGGTACATCGAATCTGTAAACTGTATTTTTTGCATTTATTAAGATGATCATGTGAGCTTTCATCTTCATTTGTCAATGTAATATATCACATTTATTCTTTTATGAATTGTAAACTATACTTGTATGGCTGGGATAAATCTCACTTGAACATGATGTATGACTCCTTTTATATGCTCTTAAACTCAGTGCTAGTATTTTGTTGTATATGAATATTGCTAGAAAACTGCATATTTCTTTTAATTTTATAATTTATATAAAGTTCAGCCACTCAGTTGTGTCTGACTCTTTGTGATCCCATGGACTGCAGCACTTCAGGCTTCCCTGTCCATTACCAATTTCCAGAGCTTGTTCAAACTCTTGTTCATCGAGATGGTGATACCATCTAACCATTTCATCCTCTGTCATCCCCATCTGCTCCTGCCTTCAATCTTTCCCAGCATCAGGGTCTTTTCAAATGAGCCAGTTCTTCACATCAGGTAGCCAAAAATTGAAGCTTCAGCTTCAGTCCTTCCAATGAATATTCAAGACTAATTTGCTTTAGGATGGACTGGTTGGACCTCCTTGCAGTCCAAGGGACTCTCAAGAGTCTACTCCAACACTACAGTTCAAAAGCATCAATTCTTCATCACTCAGCTTTCTTTATGGTGCAAATCTCACATCCACACATGAATACTGGAAAAACTACGGCTTTGCCTAGATGGAAGTTTGTCTTCAAAGTAATGTCTCTGCATTTTAATGTGCTGTGTAGGTTTGTCATAGCTCTTCTTCCAAGGAGCAAGAGTCTTTCAATTTCTTGGCTGCAGTCATTGTTCACAGTGATTTTGGAGCCCAAGAAAAGAAAGTCTGTAACTATTTCAATTGCCATGAAGTGATGGGACCGGATACCATGATCTTCTTTTTATGAATATTGAGTTTTAAGCTAGCTTTTTCACTCTCCTCTTTCACTTTCATCAAGAGACTTTTTGGTTGTTGATATTTCTCCTGGCTATCTTGATGCCAGATTGTGCTTCATCCAGCCCAGGATTTTCATGATGTAGACTGCATAGAATTTAAATAAGCAGGGTGACAATATACAGCCTTGATGTACTCCTTCCCATTTGGAACCAGCCAGTTGTCCCATGTCAGGTTCAAACTGTTGCTTCATGACATGTATGCAGATTTCTCAGGAGGCAGGTAAGTGGTCTGATATTTCAATCTGTTTCAGAATTTTCCATAGTTTGTTTTGATCCACAAGGTCAAAGGCTATGACATAGTCAATAAAGCAGAAGTAGATGCTTTTCTGGATCTCTCTTGCTTTTTAAATGATCCAGCAGATGTTGGCAATTTGATCTCTGATTCCTCTACCTTTTCTAAATCCAGCTTAAGCATATGGAAGTTCATGGTTCAAGTACTGTTGAAGCCTGGCTTGGAGAATTTTGAGCATTACTTTACTAGCATATGAGATGAGTGCAATTGTTCTGTAGTTTGAGCATTCTTTGGCATTGCCTTTCTTTGGGATTGGAATGAAAACTGACCTTTTCCAGTCTTATGGCAACTGCTGAGATTTCCAAATTTGCTGGCATATTGAGTACAGCACTTTCATAGCATCATCTTTTAGGATTTGAAATAGCTCAACCGGAATTCCATCACGTAAACTAGCTTTGTTCATAGTGACGCTTCCTAAGGGCCACATGACTTTGCAATCCAGCCTGAATGCCTCTAGGTTAGTTATCACAGCATTGTGGTTATCTGGGTCATTAAGATTTTTTGTGTGTAGTTCTGTGTATTCTTGTCACCTCTTCTTAATATTTTCTGCTTCTGCTGGGTTCATATCATTTCTGTCCTTTGTTGTGCCCCCTTTTGCATGAAATATTCCCTTGATATCTCTAATTTTCTTGAAGAGATCTCTAGTCTTCTCCATTCTGTTGTTTTCCTATATTTCTTTGCACTGATCACTGAGGAAGGCTTTCTCATATCTCCTTGCCATTCTTTGGAACTCTGCATTCAGATGGGTATAGCTTTCCTTTTCTCCTTTGCCTTTCACTTCTCTTCTTTTCTCAGCTTTTTGTAAGACCTATTCATATAACATTTTGACTTTTTGAGTTTCTTTTTCTTGGGGATGGTCTCGATCCCTGACTCTTGTACAATATCAGAAACTTCCATCCATAGTTCTTCAGGCACTCGGTCTATCAGATCTAATCCCTTCAATCTGTCACTTTCACTGTGTAATTGTAAGAAATTTGATTTAGGTCATAACTGAATGGTCTACTGGTTTTCCCTGCTTTCTTCAATTTAAGCCTGAATTTTGCAACAGGAGTTCATGATCTGAGCCACAGTGAGCTTCCTGCCTTGTTTTTGCTGACTGTATAGAGCTTCTCCACCTCAGCTGGAAAGAATATAATCAATCTTATTTCAGTATTGACCATCTGGTGATATCCATAAGTAGAGTCTTCTCTTGTATTCTTGGAAGAGGGTATTTGCTATGATCAGTGTTTTCTCTCGGCAAAACTCTGTTAGCCTTTGCCCTCCTTCATTTTTACTCCAAGGCCAAACTTGCCTGTTACTTCAGGTATATTTAACTTCCTACATTTGCATTCCAGTCCCCTTTAATGAAAAGGACATTTGTTGTTGTTAGTTCTAGAAGATCTTGTAAGTCTTCAGAGACCCATTCAACTTCAGCTTCTTCATCATTACTTGTTGGGGCATAGACTTGGTTTCCTGTGATATTGAATGGTTTACCTTGGAAACAAACAGAGATCATTCTGTCATTTTTGAGACTGTGCCCAAGTACTACATTTTAGGTTCTTTTGTTGACTATGAGGGCTACTCCATTTCTTCCAAGAGATTTTTGCCCACAGTAGAAGATATAATGGTTATCTGAATTAAATTCACCTATTCCAATCCATTTTAGTTCACTGATCCCTGAAATGTCAATGTTCACTCTTATATATTCAATGTTCAACTGAATATTCAATGTTCAATCTATATATAGTGTATCACAAAGTCACTCCTGATACAAAAGACTAATGATGTATAAATTTTAATAATTATCAACACAAAAATGAGTATATGTATTTCTAGGTGATGAACTAGAAAAACAATCACTGGATGAGTGAAAACACAGCCTAGGAGTGCAGTCAATCATTTATTATTAAAGGATCTTTTCTTTAAGGCATTTGAAAAGGAATCAAAGTAATCTTGCAGAGAATATAATGAACAAACACTACAAAAATATTTTTTAATTATACTTTTGTTGTATAAATGAACTTTACTTTTAATTAACTTTTAGATAAATGTTTAAATAACTTTTATACATTTCCAGTTAAAAGATTTACTACAGGACAGTTAAAAGATTTCAGGACATTCGGGTTTCTCTTTATGGAATCATTGGTTTCCTTAAATTTACATAAAATAGCATATTGAATATTTATATTTTGCCTTTGAAATAAAAAGAACACATTATATATAAAAGTGAAAGTAAAATAAACTGCACATACTTATGTTGACTCTAATATTGGATCTTCATTTGATACTTAACTATGGGCATGCACTACAAAACATTAAACCTGCTTATGGCTATCAGAAATTTAGACACTAGTTAAGAAGAGTTATAGGCAAGCTTTGTTTTATTGCACTTGGCTATATTTCACTTGACATATGTTCCACTTTTTATAAATTGAATATTTGTGGCAATGCCACTTCACAATCAATTGGTGATATTTTTTTCCAAAAGCACTTACTTCCTTCATGTCTGTGTCACATTTTGGTAACTCTTGCAATATTTCAAACTTCTTCATTATTGTTATTATTCGTTATGATGATTTGAGATCAGTAATCTTTGATGTTACTATTGCAAAAAGATTAGATTTGTTGAAAGCTCAGATTATGGCTTGACTTTTTAAGCAATAAAGAATTTTTTAAAGTATGTCCACTCTTTTCTAGACATAATGCTATTCACATTTAACAGACTACAGTATAGTATAAATATAACTTTTCTATGCACTAGGAAGCCAAAAAGTTCATGTGATTTTCTTTATTATGATGCTTACTTTATTGCAGTGGTCTGAGATTGAACCCACAATGTTTCCAAGGTATGCTTGTAATGAAAATGGAAAGATCACAACAGACAACACAGAAATACAAAGGATCATAAGAGACTACTATCAACAAGTATATGCCAATAAAATGGACAATGTGGAAGAAATGGACAAATTCTTAGAAAAGTACAACTTCCCAAAACTCGACCAGGAAGAAATAGAAAATCTTAACAGACCCATCACAAGCATGGAAATTGAAACTGTAATCAAAAATCTTCCAGCAAACAAAATCCCAGGTCCAGACGGCTTCACAGCTGAATTCTACCAAAAATTTAGAGAAGAGCTAACACCTATCCTGCTCAAACTCTTCCAGAAAATTGCAGAGGAAGGTAAACATCCAACCTCATTCTATGAGGCCACCATCACCCTAATACCAAAACCTGACAAAGATGCCACAAAAAAAAGAAAACTACAGGCCAATATCACTGATGAACATAGAAGCAAAAATCCTTAACAAAATTCTAGCAATCAGAATCCAACAACACATTAAAAAGATCATACACCATGACCAAGTGGGCTTTATCCCAGGGATGCAAGGATTCTTCAATATCTGCAAATCAATCAATGTAATATACCACATTAACAAATTGAAAAATAAAAAACCTTTGATTATCTCAATAGATGCAGAGAAAGCCTTTGACAAAATTCAATATCCATTTATGATAAAAACTCTCCAGAGAGCAGGAATAGAAGGAGCATACCTCAACATAATCAAAGCTACATATGACAAACCCACAGCAAACGTTATCGTCAATGGTGAAAAATTGAAAGCATTTCCTCTAAAGTCAGGAACAAGACAAGGGTGCCCACTTTCACCATTACTACTCAACATAGTTTTGGAAGTTTTGGCCACAGCAATCAGAGCAGAAAAAGAAATAAAAGGAATCCAAATTGGAAAAGAAGAAGTAAAGCTCTCACTGTTTGCAGATGACATGATGCTCTACATAGAAAACCCTAAAGACTCCACCAGAAAATTACTAGAACTAATCAATGACTATAGTAAAGTTGCAGGATATAAAATCAACACACAGAAATCCCTTGCATTCCTATGCACTAATAATGAGAAAACAGAAAGAGAAATTAAGGAAACAATTCCATTCACCATTGCAACGGAAAGAATAAAATACTTAGGAATATATCTACCTAAAGAAACTAAAGACCTATATATAGAAAACTATAAAACACTGGTGAAAGAAATCAAAGAGGACACTAACAGATGGAGAAATATACCATGTTCATGGATTGGAAGAATCAATATAGTGAAAATGAGTATACTACCCAAAGCAATCTATAGATTCAATGCAATCCCTATCAAGCTACCAACAGTATTCTTCACAGAGCTAGAACAAATAATTTCACAATTTCTATGGAAATACAAAAAACCTCGAATAGCCAAAGCAATCTTGAGAAAGAAGAATGGAACTGGAGGAATCAACCTACCTGACTTCAGGCTCTACTACAAAGCCACAGTTATCAAGACAGTATGGTACTGGCACAAAGACAGAAATATAGATCAATGGAACAAAATAGAAAGCCCAGAGATAAATCCACGCACCTATGGACACCTTATCTTTGACAAAGGAGGCAAGAATATACAATAGATTAAAGACAATCTCTTTAACAAGTGGTGCTGGGAAAACTGGTCAACCACTTGTAAAAAAATGAAACTAGAACACTTTCTAACACCATACACAAAAATAAACTCAAAATGGATTAAAGATCTCAACGTAAGACCAGAAACTATAAAACTCCTAGAGGAGAACATAGGCAAAACACTCTCTGACATACATCACAGCAGGATCCTCTATGACCCACCTCCCAGAATATTGGAAATAAAAGCAAAAATAAACAAATGGGACCTAATTAACCTTAAAAGCTTCTGCACATCAAAGGAAACTATTAGCAAGGTGAAAAGACAGCCTTCAGAATGGGAGAAGATAATAGCAAATGAAGCAACTGACAAACAACTAATCTCGAGAATATATAAGCAACTCCTACAGCTCAACTCCAGAAAAATAAATGACCCAATCAAAAAATGGGCCAAAGAACTAAACAGACATTTCTCCAAAGAAGACATACAGATGGCTAACAAACACATGAAAAGATGCTCAACATCACTCATTATCAGAGAAATGCAAATCAAAACCACTATGAGGTACCATTTCACACCAGTCAGAATGGCTGCGATCCAAAAGTCTACAAGTAATAAATGCTGGAGAGGGTGTGGAGAAAAGGGAACCCTCTTACACTGTTGGTGGGAATGCAAACTAGTACAGCCACTATGGAGAACAGTGTGGAGATTCCTTAAGAAACTGGAAATAGAACTGCCTTATGACCCAGCAATCCCACTGCTGGGCATACACACTGAGGAAACCAGAAGGGAAAGAGACACATGTACCCCAATGTTCATCGCAGCAATGTTTATAATAGCCAGGACATGGAAGCAACCTAGATGCCCATCAGCAGATGAATGGATAAGAAAGCCATGGTACATATACACAATGGAGTATTACTCAGCCATTAAAAAGAATACATTTGAATCAGTTCTAATGAGGTGGATGAGACTGGAGTCTATTATACAGAGTGAAGTAAGCCAGAAAGAAAAACACCAATGCAGTATACTAACGCATATATATGGAATTTAGAAAGATGGTAACAATAACCCTGTGTACGAGCAAAAGAGACACTGATGTATAGATCAGTCTTATGGACTCTGTGAGAGAGGGAGAGGGTGGGAAGATTTGGAAGAATGGCATTGAAACATGTAAAATATCATGTATGAAATGATTTGCCAGTCCAGGTTCGATGCATGATACTGGATGCTTGGGGCTGGTGCACTGGGATGACCCAGAGGGATGGAATGGGGAGGGAGGAGGGAGGAGGGTTCAGGATGGGGAGCACATGTATACCTGTGGTGGATTCATTTTGATATTTGGCAAAACTAATACAATTATGTAAAGTTTAAAAATAAAATAAAATTAAAATAAATAAATAAATAAAATGTCAAGGAAAAAAAATAAATAAAAAGTGAATATGCTTGGAATTCTTTTTTTTTTTATTTTTCTTCTTCCCTCCATAGTGAGGAGGAATATGAGGAGCATAAAAACAGATCAGAGATTCACTAAACATTCAGAAAAAAAATTAAAGTCATTAGTTAAATAAATTAATATACTAGGAAACATGGAAGAAAGTGTTAAGAAACTTAATTTCAGAAGTAAGTATCAGTAAATAGACTATTTAGATATATTGATTTGTTGTTATTTCTGGTTAGTATTTAGGAAGCAGAGAGATAGCAGTATAAAAAATGGAGAAATACATTAGTTAATACCTCTAAGAATTGGACATGGAACAACAGATTGGTTCCAAATAGGAAAAGGAGTATGTCAAGGCTGTGTACTGTCACCCTGCTTATTTAACTTATATGCAGAGTACATGATGAGAAATGCTGGACTGGATGAAGCACAAGCTGGAATAAAGATTGCTGGAAGAAATATCAATACCTCAGATATGCAAATGACACCACCCTTATGGCAGAAAGTGAAGAGGAACTAAAAAGCCTCTTGATGAAAGTGAAAGTGGAGAGTGAAAAAGTTGGCTTAAACCTCAACATTCAGAAAACGAAGATCATGGCATCCGGTCCCATCACTTCATGGGAAATAGATGGGCAAACAGTGGAAACAGTGTCAGGCTTTATTTTGGGGGGCTCCAAAATCACTGCAGATGGTGACTGCAGCCATGAAATTAAAAGATGCTTACTCCTTGGAAGGAAAGTTATGACCAACCTGATAGCATATTCAAAAGCAAAGACATTACCCGTTGCCAACAAAGGTTCGTCTAGTCAGGGCTATGGTTTTTCCTGTGGTCATGTATGGATGTGAGAGTTGGACTGTGAAGAAGGCTGAGCCCCGAAGAATTGATGCTTTTGAGCTGTGGTGTTGGAGAAGACTCTTGAGAGTCCCTTGGACTGCAAGGAGATCCAACCAGTCCCTTCTGAAGGAGATCAGCCCTGGGATTTCTTTGGAAGGAATGATGCTAAAGCTGAAACTCCAGTACTTTGGCCACCTCGTGCGAAGAGTTGACTCATTTGAAAAGACTCTGATGCTGGGAGGGATTGAGGGCAAGAGGAGAAGGGGACAACAGAGGATGAGATGGCTGGATGGCATCACTGACTCGATGAACATGAGTCTCAGTGAACTCCGGGAGTTGGTGATGGACAGGGAGGCTTGGCGTGCTGCAATTCATGGGGTCGCAAAGAGTCAGACATGACTGAGCGACTGATTTGATCTGATCTGATGAAATCCACTGGGTTAGTAAAGAATCCACCTCCAATTCAGAACACATTGGTTCGATTCCTGGGTTGGGAAGATAAGCTGGAGACAGGGTAGGCTACTCACTCCAGTATTCTTGGGGTTCCCTTGTGGCTTAGCTGGTAAAGGAACCGCCTACAATGCGGGAGACCTGGGTTCCATCCCTGGGTTAGGAAGAATCCCTGGAGAAGGGAAAGGCTTCCCACTCCAGTATTCTGGCCTGGAAAATTCCATGGACTGTATAGTCCATGGGATCACAAGAGTCCAACACAACTGAGCGACTTTCACTCACTTATGAAACTCAATTTCTGATTTTATAATTATGATTTCTCTAGAGTTATTTATAAATTTTTGTGTAATTATATATAAACATATAAAGTAAGTATATTGGCCTTTATATTTTACTATATAAAGTTATTTAAATTCCTCTCTCTTATCATGTAGAATATTTTTACGAAAGACATAAAAATCAAACAGGAATTAACATCAAGGTAAATGGGGGATTAAGGGACAGAGAAGAAAAATAAATAAAAACACGTTTTATTTTTTAAGAACTCTTTGAAAAGTCTTTTGTTACATTTAGAAAGGAGAATTTACATATAGCTCCAGAGTAATGTTACAAAACTGACGAAAATTGAAGGAAGAAAATTGTTTGCTTTTGCTCTCATTATTTTGAAACTGAAAATGGTCTCTTCTCTGTAATTATATTTAATATATTTTTAAAATAACACTAGAAACTATCGGCATAGTTGATAGCTACAGATGTAAATGTTTCTTTTTGCTCTGATTTGGCTGAGAAGTTTTCTTAAAAGAAGTTTTGAGAACTGTGTGCAAATATCTGAATTGGTTAAAATCCTTTTTTAATTTTTTTCCAAAATTGTTTGTGACACCTTAGGGAAAAATTAGGACACAATTGTCTATATTAAGTGTCCATGTACTCCCATTACTATATTACACAGTTACAGTTTCCATATTACATTGTTTCCTACAGAACCTGTCTAGGTTCAGATATGGAGGGATCAAATCAATGGAAATATGGTGGAAGCAGCAAGCAGATTTTTTTATTTTATTTTTTTTTAACTTTACAATATTGTATTGGTTTTGCCATTTTTGAAGTTGGCAATATTTCTGTATGGAAGATAAGGCAATATTTGCCCTTAAGAAATTTCAGTCAGTTAAATGAAAATGATGACCTGTTTACATAAGATGTATAACCTGTATAACCAAAATTAGTATAGTTAAATCCAGACTTTAAATTTTATTCTAATTTTCTGACCATAAGAAGCACAACAGTCCAGTCCAGATTTTGTCTCTTTGAATCATGGAGACTGGTAAAATGATTTGTTTTACAATAGAGTTTTCTATGTGCTAGACTGTATACTAACAATGCCCAAGGTCTTCTTTCTCTCTTTTTTTTTTTTTTTAACTCTTAGTCATTAAAACATGACTAAGTTTTAAATATTGATAGTATCTTAACAAAGCAATTTGCTCTAAAATCTTGATACAATGAACTTTTTTTACCCTCAAAAGACTGCTTCCATTAATTCTAATTAAATTTTAACATGCATTTAAATTTGTGTGTATATGAATGTATATATGTGTGTATGTATGTATATATGTATGTGTATATATCTTGTTATAAAGGGAGCAGGACAAACTATAACACTTGAATATGAATATTTAATATTTTATCATTTGAATTTATAAAATATACTCTTTTATGCTTTTATTTTTTATCTTTTTTAGGTTTCAGGTAAAGGAGAGAAAAAAATTTAGCTCTTGAACATAAAAATTCAAAGAAATCTTTAAATATCTAGTCACATGTTCTAAAAGTACCTTCCTTCCTCTTGTAAGTTAATCAATACCCTCGCTTGAAACCTTGTCTTTGTACTAATTCCCAGTGACAGGCAACTCTCATCTTTGCTGCCTCTAGATGAACTCTTCCTTACTATTAGAAATATCCACATGCATATACTGGAAAATCTACTAGGAGAGACATGATATTATCTGATTTAAATTTCAGTACATTTAAGAGAATAATTATTAACATATTTTGTCTATATATTTTCCTTGTAATGGTGACTCTGAAAATACTATTGGACATAATCATGGGAATCAGGGACAGAGGAGCCTGGTGGGCTGCCGTCTGTGGGGTTGCACAGAGTCAGACACAACTGAAGCGACTTAGTAGCAGCAGCAGCATATATGTATGTATACATATTTATATATATATACATACTTCCCTGTAGATCAAACGCTTAAGAATCTGCTATGTGTGTGTGTGTATATATATATATATATATACACATATAGAGAGAGAGAGAGAGAGAGAGAGAGAGAGAGAGAGAGAGACTTCCCTGTAACTCAAATGGTAAAGAATCTGCCTGCAATGCAGGAGACCAGGGTTTGATCCCTGGTTAGGGAAGTTTCTCTAGAGAAGGAAGGGAATGGCAATCCACACCAGAATTCTTGCCTGGAGAATTCCATGGAATTCCACCAAGAAACCTGGTGGGCTATAGTCCGAGGAGTTGAAAGCAAAGAGTCGGACACGACTGAGTGACTAACACACACACACACACACACACACACACATATACATGCACACATAAGTATTTTAAGGATATATATATAATTACCTTTTCATAGGACAAAATCTCAACTAATACATTTTTGTACTCATTTCTATGTCAGGGTTTCCCTGGTGCCTCAGACAGTAAAGAATCTGCCTGCAATGCAGGAGACTCGGGTTTGATCCCTGAAAAATGGAATGGCTACCCACTCCAGTATCCTTTCCTAGAGAATTCCATGGACAGAGGAGCTAGGTGGGCTACAGCCCATGGGATTGAAAAGAGCTGGACATGACTGACTGACAATCAGTTTCACTTTAAATTTCTATGTCAGCAGCTTTACAAATAAAATAGAAACAAGTTCCATAAAAAAATAATTGCTTTAGCTCTCAGTTTATAATACTTTTTTGAATAATTAAAATCTAGCAGAATCACAAAATTTAATCAGAAAACTAGATCATTCAGTCTTAACACATTTTTTCTTTTTCTTTTCCCAGTAAAATGTAACAGTCAGATCAGCTATCAGTGTCTGAGATGCACTTTTCCTATGGGATCAGATGTCTTAGCAAGTATGTCCAATCTGTCAGCATCTTGAACCTGTTGATATTAAAATTTATATTCCCCAGTCCATTGGTACTTCTTCAAGCATCCTGTTATGTGTAACCTCGCCCTGACTTGTGTTATGTTACAAATACTGGATTTTCCTAAAACAATCCTGAGGGCAAGATACTTAAATGGGGGAAATCTTTTGGAAAAAAATCAAGATTATGGCTAATTCTAATGCATGTCAGCTAGTCATTGTAAATTCTTTATTCTTACACCAGTTTCCTTTTCTTTAGGAAAAAAAAAATCAGTGATTTATGTCAGTATCTGTCATAAAACATTTAGTGCATTTCAAGTTTGTCATATTGTCCTAAATAAAGGCAAGTAGTACTCAAAAACTTAGCACAGGATGCACCTGGTGTTCATTCTTTAGCTCCCTATGGGCTAACAAGACAGAGAAGACAGAGCAATAGCTTCACGCTTATTTTGCATAGAGCAAGTAAATCCCTGAAGTGCCATACATTCTTGAGAAGAACTTGACATAGTATAAAGATAGTATTGCAAAAAATATCATTAAGTAGATTACTTGTGTTAACACTGAAATAGGTGTAAGTCAAGTCGTTTTCAAGGCTCAGTTTACTTGATAATAGAAAAATTTGAACATACAAATATATTATTTTACTCTTTGTACACAAAGAAAGCATGCATATCTTGAGAAACTGGATGCAGAATTTAGAACATTTTACTCACTAATCCTAAGAATTTTAAATAAAACTCTCCCATTACATATATTTCAATTTCTGTCAGCAATACAGTAAATTCTAGTTGAAAAATTTTAGGAAATATAAGCATATATCATAGTCACATTAGTGTTCTATATACATATTTTTTATAAATCCAAAAATAAAAACTGGATTAACCTTATACTTTCAATTCATACTCTTAGAAATGGAGGACTATTTTTCAACACTATGTTTTCCTGGAGGATGAAAACTTCAAATTGAAGAATTGGGAATCAAATTCACATTTGTGTCTCTGTGTGTGTGTGACCATGTGTGTGTGAATATGTGTCTGTTTAATGAAAGTGAACTGCACATAAAACACAATGACTACTTTAAAGTATATGATTCAGTGGAATTTAGTTTATTTGCAATCATGTGTAACTGCTCTCTCTCTCATTTCAACTTTTCATTACTCCAGAAGCATATCCCATACCCATTAAATAATCAACACGTATACCCATTAAATAATCACTAAGTGTTCCTCTTTTCCCTCATATCCTGATAACCACTAATCTACCCCCTGGCTCTATATATTTGCTTATTTTGAATATTTCATTTGAAAGGAATTGTACAACATGTGACGTTTTGAGTCTGGCTTATTTCACTTAGCATGTTTAAAAGGTTCATCCAGGTGGTTACATTTGTCAATACTTCATTCTGTTTTGTGCTTGAATAATCATGTTTATGTATATAGAAAAATTTGTTTATACATTGACCTATGATGGATACTTGGGTTGTTTCAACCTTTTGATACTAAGAATAATGCTGCTATAAACATTCCTGCACAATTTCTATGCGGATTTACATTTTCATTTCTCTTGATATATACCTAGGAGTAGAATACCAGATTATATGATAATTCTATTTTTAACTCCTTCAAGAACTACCCAACTGTTTTCTTCAGTGGCTGTATCTTTTTACATTCTTATTAGCAATGAATAAGTGTTGTTTCTTTACATCTATACCAACACTCATTATTTCCATCCTTCTTAGTATACACTTGAGTGGGTGTGAAGTGGTATCTCATTGTAGTTTTAAAATGCATTTCCTTAAATATCAATGATGTTAAATATCTTTTTAAGTGCTTTCTGGGAATTTTAAACCATCTTTGGAAAAATTTCTATTCAAACATTTTGCATATCTTAAAATTATGTTGTTTGTCTTTTTGTTGTTGAGTTGTAAATGTTTTTGGCATTCTGGATATTAACCCTTATAGGATAAATGATTTGCAAATATTTTGCTCATTTTATAGTTTGTCATCAATTATTTGATAATTTTGTTTGATGTAAAACAAACTGTTCTTTTTATTTTTATCAAATTTATCCTTTAAAAATTTTGATTATGGTAAGACCACTTAACATGGATCCAACCTCTTAAAAGTTTAAGCAGATGATAAAGTAATGTTAAATATATATACTATGTTTTACAGACAATCTCTAGAAATATTTATCCTGAATTACTGAAATCCTATACCTGACAAAAAACAACTCCCTACTCCCCCACCCTAGTCCTGGCCCCTGGAAACCATTTATCTACTCTGCTTCTTTGATTTCAACTATTTTACATAACCCATATAGGTGAAATTTTTTGTGTGTATCATCTGTCCTTCTGTAACTGGGATTTGAGACCAATTATATTAATATGTAAATATTACTGAGCAGGAAGACCTAATTAACAATATAGTCAAATATGTTTTGGACAGAGAATTGTCAAACATATCATTCAAACTAAGTTAAAAAATATGCTGGCCTTAACTGTGACCAAATTTTTAGCCTAATTTTCTTTCACATGAATCAAAATGTGTTTTTTTTGCTTAGTCTGAATGCCATTGCACTAATATTTTGATTTGTTTATGGTTGTTCTTTTCTCTGAAGTTACAAATTACTTTTTTTTTTGGATTGGTTTTTAGAATCCTCAAAAGCCACATTCAAAAGCTCTTAAGATACAGTTAACAGTATATGCATTTTCTAGTTTCTGTGTTCTTCCTTATCCCAAGAATAGGAATTGCCTTCTGTTCAGGGAGTCTGGGCCTTATTAAAGAGAAATATTGTAAATATCTAAATTCCTGGCACAGAGAAGCCTCTAGAAATTCATTTTTTTTAATTCCCATGTGTAAAATCAAAATTAGACAAAACCAAACCAGCTGTTTTGTTCTAATTGTTGATTTTTACAGCCAAATATTTTAGGTAAAACTAGTGAAAAAATAATTCTTTCCTAATATTGAGTTTTTCTGGGTTATTTTCTATCTTGTCTCTCTTTTCATTAACAGATCTTGGGTATATGAAATATATCTTATTTGGTTTGATATCATCAAACCTTTAAAATAATCTTGATCAGAGCATAACAAACCAAATTTTAAAAATAGGAAAATGATTTCAAAAATAACAACTGGAACTATATTTAGCCACTGAGTTCAATGCTTTTGATATAACAAACAGAGTACAAATGCCAATTCAAAGCAAAACTAGAAAAAAAAAATCTGTGATTTGGGGACTGTGAAATAGCCCATTCTGATTTTAATATTTTCTATATGTGTTGTGTAATTCCATATTCACAAAATTTAAAGTATAAACTAATAATATTGTAGCTAATTTTTAGCCACTATTGGAAAGAATATATCATCCTACCTCACCCACTCCCTCTTAAAAAAATAAATTATGACAAAACATAGAACAAAGTATATCTAGATAAATGCCATTATGTATTAGGTACAAAATATTAAAAGTGTTTCAAAGATAAACATACAAGCATATGTCCTTTATTTTTGAGTGTGAATAGTACCACACCCTCATCAAAGAAAATAACTAAAATTATAGGTATTTGGTATGAATTATTCCTCTCGAAAAGATATACTGGAGTTTTAACCTCTAGTATTTCAGAATGTGAACTTATTTGGAAATATGGTCTTTGTAGTGATAATAAATTTAAAATAGAGTCATTAGGGTGGGTTAATTGTCAATATGATCTAATTATTACAGTATTTATACAATATCTGTCTAGGTAGGTTAAAGGGATTAAAAAAAAAAATTTTCTTCTACGGGATACCTGCAATGGGAGATCTGTCTATGGAAATATTTTGCTCTTGAAAATCAACATTTATGTAGCTTTTAAAATGATAATAAAAGAAACAAATTAGAAAATTTAATCTATGTACTCTGGCAGTGTATAATGTTTTCAAATTTTATTTGAAAGAGAATTAATAAAAGGTTAAAAAGCTATGGCAGATTTGAAAACATTAAAATATTATTAAATCAAGAGAGAATAAAGTGAGGAAGTATAGACACAAAGTTTATTAAAGTCACAAATGAAGGGATTTTTATTTATTTATTTGCCCTTAAGTAGCATATTGACTGCCTTGGGGAAAAATGTGACTAATAAATTATGAGTTATCATATCTACCTAATTGAAGAACTTAAAAGAGTCATGGGCCAATTAAAAAAAAATAGAAATGGTTGCATTGATTTTTAATAGTCTGTTTTTATGTATGAGTGATAAATATTTATAAAATCCAAATCTATGTATATTTTGACAGTGCTCAAAATAAGTGTTTAGATCAAAAATAACATGAAATTAGAGTTGATAATTCTGATTCTTAAAACTAATTATAATTCTATTATCTCACAGCTTTAGGGGCAAAAACTTCCAACAAAGTTCTATGTGTGTGTAAAGGTAAATATTATATAATTTTCACATAGAATCTGAATTCCAAATTATTAAAGAAAAAATTATTCAGTGATAATTGTTAAAGATGATAAGGCAGACTTTATTCAAGATTAAGATACTAGTTAAAGGGACTACTGCAATGGGATTTTACAGTGAGGGACATGGCCTCAACTCCAAAAATAGCCAAGGAGGGGAAGTGGATGAAAAATTATTGAGGAAACATCAAGAGTAAGGGTGACTCTGGCTGAACCAACCTAACAGGATTCCCAGCTGAAGACAGGCCAGAGTAAGCAGATATCACCTGGAGAATGGAGGAGGATGAGGATCAGATTTTGAGAATGAGCAGGCATTCAGGATTTAGGGATTTCACTTAAACTGAATTAGTATGTTTCTTGCTAACACTAGATTTTATAAGGAATTGCACAGGTGGGCATAGGAGAAGGTTCAGTAGTCTGACTAAAGTTAGGTAAAAGATTTTTTGTCAAAATGAATTACTATTTTAGTTTGATGTATAACTTTTTGATCTTTGATCTGTTGAATACAAAGATACATTAAGAGTCACTAAACGGATAATTGCTGCTAAGTCACTTCAGTCATGTCCCACTCTGTGCGACCCCATAGACGGCAGCCCACCAGGCTCCCCCGTCCCTGGGATTCTCCAGGCAAGAACACTGGAGTGGGTTGCCATTTCCTTCTCCAATGCATGAAAGTGAAAAGTGAAAGTGAAGTCACTCAGTCGTGTCTGACTCTTAGCGACCCCATGGACTGCAGCCTACCCGGCTCCTCCTTCCATGGGACTTTCCAGGCAAGAGTACTGGAGTGGGGTGCCATTGCCTTCTCCAACGGATAATTACTGTGAGCTAAAAAATTACCTGAATGAATTTTGACAAGAATAAAAAGAAACAAAAGGATAGAATCAGTGAAATTAAAGTGTAGTCAGGGGTGATTAGAATATTATTAGTGAAAAAAGTGGCTTAAAGCTTAACATTCAGAAAACTAAGATTATGGCATCTGGTCCCATCACTTCATGGCAAATAGTTGGGGGAAACAGTGGAAATCAATGAGAGACTTTATTTTTTTGAGCTCCAAAATCACTGCAGATGCTGATTGCAGCCATGAAATTAAAAGATGCTTACTCCTTGGAAGGAAATTTATAACCAACCTAGACAGCATATGAAACAAATCGCCAGTCCTGGTTCGATGCATGATACAGGATGCTTGGGGCTGGTGCACTGGTATAACCCAGAGGGATGGTACCGGGAGGGAGGTGGAAGGGGGTTCAGGATGGGGAACACGTGTATACCCGTGGCAGATTCATGTCGATGTATGGCAAAACCAATACAATATTGTAAAGTAATTAGCCTCCAATTAAAATAAATAAATTTATAATAAAAATATAAAATAAATAAATAAGTAAAAAATAAAAAGTAGAGACATTACTTTGCCAACAAAGGTCCATCTAATCAAGGCTATGGTTTTTCCAGTAGTCATGTATGGATGTGAGAGTTGGACTATAAAGAAAGCTGAGCACCAAAGAACTGATGCTTTTGAACTGTGGTGTTGGAGAAGACTCTTGAGAGTCCCTTGGACTGCAAGGAGATCCAACCAGTCCATTCTAAAGGAGATCAATCCTGAGTGTTCATTTGAAGGACTGATGTTGAAGCTGAAATTCCAATACTTTGGCCACCTGATGCAAAGAACTGACTCATTTGAAAAGAACCCGATGTTGGGAAAGATTGAAAACATGAGGAGAAGGGGACGACAGAGGATGGGATGGTTGGATGGCATCACTGACTCAATGGGTATGAATTGGAGTAAATTGCGGGAATTGGTGATGGACAGGGAGGCCTGGCGTGCTGCAGTCCATGGGGTCACAGAGTCGGACATGACTGAGCAACAGAACTGAACTGATGATGTTTAACATACCTCACTTATATTCTGTGATGACTGGTATGTATATGGAGAGTAAAATTTATATTTCAAGGGTACATGGAAATTAGAAATTATAAGCAGTTAACACAAAGTCTATAGTAAAGTACAGCAAAAAGTAAAGTCTCTGGAGAATGGAGAGTAAAAAAGCATACATTTAGGAGGCAGATGAGAAAATAAAATAAAGATGGAAAAAGTCCATTACTGTTATAGCACAGTTGATAGAGAAGGAAATAGGAACATGAATACAGAGTTTAAAAACCAACACACAGAAATCCCTTGCATTCCTATACACTAATAATGAGCAAACAGAAAAAGAAATTAAGGAAACAATTCCATTCACCATTGCAACGGAAAGAATAAAATACTTAGGAATATATCTACCTAAAGAATCTAAAGACCTATATATAGAAAACTATAAAACACTAGTGAAAGAAATCAAAGAGGACACTAACAGATGGAGAAATATACCATGTTCATGGATTGGAAGAATCAATGTAGTGAAAATGAGTATACTACCCAAAGCAATCTATAGATTCAATGCAATCCCTATCAAGCTACCAACAGCATTCTTCACAGAGCTAGAACAAATAATTTCACAATTTGTATGGAAAAACAAAAAACCTCGAATAGCCAAAGCGATCTTGAGAAAGAAGAATGGAACTGGAGGAATCAACCTACCTGACTTCAGGCTCTACTACAAAGCCACAGTTATCAAGACAGTATGGTACTGGCACAAAGACAGAAATATAGATCAATGGAACAAAATAGAAAGCCCAGAGATAAATCCACGCACATATGGACACCTTATCTTCGACAAAGGAGGCAAGAATATACAATGGATTAAAGACAATCTCTTTAACAAGTGGTGCTGGGAACTCTGGTCAACCACTTGTAAAAGAATGAAACTAGAACACTTTCTAACACCATACACAAAAATAAACTCAAAATGGATTAAAGATCTAAACGTAAGACCAGAAACTATAAAACTCCTAGCGGAGAACATAGGCAAAACACTCTCTGACATACATCACAGCAGGATCCTCTATGACCCACCTCCCAGAATATTGGAAATAAAAGCAAAAATAAACAAATGGGACCTAATTAACCTTAAAAGCTTCTGCACATCAAAGGAAACTATTAGCAAGGTGAAAAGACAGCCTTCAGAATGGGAGAAGATAATAGCAAATGAAGCAACTGACAAACAACTAATCTCGAGAATATACAAGCAACTCCTACAGCTCAACTCCAGAAAAATAAATGACCCAATCAAAAAATGGGCCAAAGAACTAAATAGACATTTCTCCAAAGAAGACATACAGATGGCTAACAAACACATGAAAAGATGCTCAACATCACTCATTATCAGAGAAATGCAAATCAAAACCACAATGAGGTACCATTTCACACCAGTCAGAATGGCTGCGATCCAAAAGTCTACAAGTAATAAATGCTGGAGAGGGTGTGGAGAAAAGGGAACCCTCTTCCACTGTTGGTGGGAATGCAAACTAGTACAGCCACTATGGAGAACAGTGTGGAGATTCCTTAAAAAACTGGAAATAGACATGCCTTATGATCCAGCAATCCCACTGCTGGGCATACACACTGAGAAAACCAGAAGGGAAAGAGACACGTGTACCCCAATGTTCATCGCAGCAATGTTTATAATAGCCAGGACATGGAAGCAACCTAGATGTCCATCAGCAGATGAATGGATAAGAAAACTGTGGTACATATACACAATGGAGTATTACTCAGACATTAAAAAGAATACATTTGAATCAGTTCTAATGAGGTGGATGAAACTGGAGCCTATTATACAGAGTGAAGTAAGCCAGAAAGAAAAACACCAATACAGTATACTAACGCATATATATGGAATTTAGAAAGATGGTAACAATAACCCTGTGTACGAGACAGCAAAAGAGACACTGATGTATAGAACAGTCTTATGGACTCTGTGGGAGAGGGAGAGGGTGGGAAGATTTGGCAGAATGGCATTGAAACATGTAAAATATCATGTATGAAACGAGTTGCCAGTCCAGGTTCGATGCACGATACTGCATGCTTGGGGCTGGTGCACTGGGACGACCCAGAGGGATGGAATGGGGAGGGAGGAGGGAGGAGGGTTCAGGATGGGGAACACATGTATACCTGTGGCGGATTCATTTTGATATTTGGCAAATCTAATACAGTTATGTAAAGTTTAAAAATAAAATAAAATTTAAAAAAAAAAAAAATAAATAAATAAATAAAAATAAAAACCATGTTAGGAATGGTGATGTATAATAACACATCTGACAAATAAATTGTAAGCTAAGGAATATATGGATTTATTTCTGTTATATTTACAAAAAATAAAACTGTTTCTAAGTAGAAAAATCATCCAGAGGCCACAGGTCTTGAAAAGGTCAGTTTTCATTCCAATCCCAAAGAAAGGCAATGCCAAAGAATGCTCAAACTATCACACAATTGCACTCATCTCACATGCTAGAAAAGTAATGCTCAAAGTTTTCCAAGCCAGGCTTCAACAGTATGTGAACCGTGATCTTCCAGATGTTCAAACTGGATTAAGAAAAGGCAGAGGAACCAGAGGTCAAATTGCCAACATTGGCTGGATCATCGAAAAAACAAGAGAGTTCCAGAAGAACATCTACTTTTACTTTATTGACTACACCAAAGCCTTTGACTGTGTGGGTCACAACACACTCTGGAAAATTCTTCAAGAAATGCGGATACCAGACCACCTGACCTTCCTCACAAAGCAACAGCTAGAACTAGACATGGAATAACAGACTGGTTCCAAATGGAAAGGAGTACATTGAGGCTGTATAATGTCACCCTGCTTATTTAACTTATATGCAGTGTACCTCATGAGAAACGCTGGGCTGGATGAAGCACAAGCTGGAATCAAGGTTGCTAGGATAAATGTCAATAACCTCAGACACGTAGATGACACCACCCTTATGGCAGAAAGTAAAGGACACCTAAAGAGCCGTTTGATGAAAGTAAAAGAAGAGAGTGAAAAAGTTGGCTTAAAACTCAACATTCAGAAAACTAAGATCATAGCAATTGGTCCCATCATTTCATGGCAAATAGATGGGGAAACAGTGGAAAAGCAAGAGACTATTTTTGAGGGTTCCAAAATCACTGCAGATGGTGACTGTATCCATGTAATTAAAAGATGCTTGCTCCTTGGAAGAAAAGATATGACTAACCTAGACAGCATATTAAAAAGCAGAGACATTACTTGGCCAACAAGGCTCTGTCTAGTCAAAGTTATTGTTTTTCCAGTAGTCATATATGGATGTGAGAATTGTTGACTATAAAGAAAACTGAGTGCCAAAGAATTGATGCTTTGAACTGTGATGCTGGAGAAGACTCTTGAGAGTCCCTTGGACAGCAAGGAGATCCAATCAGTCCATCCTAAAGGAGATCAGTCCTGAATATTCATTGGAAGGACTGATGCTGAAGCTGAAACTCCAATATTTTGGCCACCTCATGCAAAGAACTGACTCATTTGGAAAGACCCTGATGCTAGCAAAGTTTGAAGGCAGGAGGAGAAAGGGATGACAGGATGAGATGTTTAGTTAGCATAATCGACATGAATTTGTGTAAGCTCCGGGAGTTGGTGATGGACAGGGAGGCCTGGCATGCTGCAGTCCATGGGGTCACAAAGAATCAGACACGATTGAGCAACTGAACTGAACTGATTCTATAAAAATATATTGTATAAACATTTACAAAGTAATTTACATGGCTATCTGAAAGCAATAGCTCACAGGACTGGAAAAGGTTAGTTTACATTCCTCTCCCTAAGAAAGGCAACATCAGAGAATGTTCAAACTGCCATACAATCACACTCATTTCACATGCTAGCAAGTTAATGCTCAAAATCCTTCAAGCTAGGCTTCAACAGTACATGAACCAAGAAGTTCCAGATGTAAAAGCTGGATATAGAAAAGGCAGAGGAACCAGAGATCAACTAGCCAACATTCATTAGATCATAGTAAAAGCAAGGGATTTTTTTTTTTAATCTACTTCTGCTTCACTGACTATGCTAAAGCCTTTGACTGTGTGGATCATAAAAAGCTGTGGAAAATTTTTAAAGAGAAGGGAATACGAGACCACTTTACCTGTATCCTGAGAAACCTGTATGCAGGACAGGAAGCAACAATTAGAACTAGACATGGAATAATGTCCTGGCTCAAAATAGAGAAAAGAATACATTAAGGCTGTATATTGTCACCCTGCTCATTTAACTTCTATGCAGAGTACATCTACAAAATGCCAGGCTGCATGAAACACAAGGTGAAATTAAGATTGCCAGGGAAATATCAGCAACCTAAGATATGCAGATGATACCACTCTAATGGCAGAAAGTGAAGAGGAATTAAAGAGCCTCTTGATGAGAGTGAAAAAGAAGAGTGAAAAGGCTGGCTTAAAATCAACATTCAAAAAAGTAAGATCATGGCAACCAGTCCCAGCACTTCATGGCAAATAGATGGGGAAAGTGGAAACACTGACAGATTTTATTTTCTTGGGCTCTAAAATAACTTCAGATAGTGACTGCAGCCATGAAATTAAAAGATGCTTGCTCCTTGGAAACAAATCTATGACAAACCTAGACGGCACATTACAAAGTAGAGACATCACTTTGCTAACAAAGATCCTTATAGTCAAAGCTATGGTTTATCCAATGGTCATGTACAGTTGTGAGAGCTGAACAATAAAGAAGGCTGAAAGTGAAAGTGAAGTCACTCAGTCGTGTCCAACTCTTTGCGACCCCATGGACTGTAGCCTATCAGGCTTTTCCGCCCATGGGATTTTCCAGGCAAGAGTACTGGAGTGGTTGCCATTTCCTTCTCCAGGGGATCTTCCCAACCCAGGGATTGAACCCAGGTCTCCTGCATTGTAGGCAGACGCTTTACCCTCTGAGCCACTAGCGAAGCCCTAAAGAAGGCTGAGTGCTGAAGAATTGATGCTTTTGAACTGTGGTGCTGGAGAAGACTCTTGAGAGTCCCTTGGACTGCAAAGAGATTAAACCAGTCCATTCTAAAGGAAATCAACCCTGAATATTCTTTGGAAGGACTGATGCTGAAGCTGAAGCTCCAATACTTCGTCCACCTTATGCAAAGAGTCAACCCATTGGAAAAAACTGATGCTGGGGAAGATTTAGGGGAGGCAGGAAAAGGAGGTGACAGAGGATGAGATGGTTGGATGGCATCATTTATTCAATGGATATGAGTTTGACCAAACTCTGGGATATACTGAAGGACAAGGAAGCCTGGTGTGCTGCAGTTCATGAGGGTCACATGAACTGCAAAGAGTCAGACATGACTAGCGACTGAACAACTACAAGACAGGTAAAGGAGATAACTAGTATTTCATCTGAAGTATACTGATGCAGAGTATTAATAATTAGGTAAGTTACTCAGACAGAAAAATAGATGTATTTCTTGTGATAGAGTAATTATAATTGTATTTTGAAGCCATACATGTTCAGAAAAGTGAAATAAGTACATTTAAGAATTTATATTTATTTGTTGAATTGACTGGTTTGATCTCCTTAAACTGGGTTCTAAATATGTCGGAATAACATAAGACACATAGCTACTTGGTTAAATACTCTAAATTAGTTATTTTTATTTTTTATATCAGCACATTGTAACTTTCTACAATGTTTCTGCAGCCATATTTCTTTGGCTTCAACATAGCTTAGCCATGATTTTCCATGATACAGAAGAGTTAATTATAATTTATAGAAAAATAATATTGCTTGCACTGCCTAGAGAACAACTTGATTTCAAAAATAAACAATATCTTTCAAAGTGAATATACTTTTCTAAAGTACAAAAAAAAATCTAAACTCTGCTAAAATTTTATTAAATATGTTTAGTTAAACACAAATACATGAGTGCCAAAACACTGTATTCATACAGCATTCATTCATAATTCAAAAGATTCAATCTAATTGCTGTTGTTTTATTTTATACATATATTTCTATGTTACCACCAAAACCAGAAGTGCTTAAGAGTACTATGTGATGAAATATATTTTAGTAAATGAGAGCTAATTTACAGAATAATTTTTATTTAGCTTAGAATGAAAGATGGCAATTAAAATAACAGTGAAATATAGTAAGCCTTCTACTACAAGGGTTACTGAAATAGGAAAATGTTTTACTAAAGTATTCTTCCATCTCATTTTCCTACCAAATATAAATATATGTGTAAATTCTTCATTTTCTTCATTATATAATTTATTTTCTTTATAAACACATGTGGGACATCTGTATTTATAGCCTTATGTCTAAATAAAATTAGTTTTCTAGGATGGAATCAGAAAATACAGCAAGCTAAAATGCAGTATATAAAAAGTAATACATAAAAATGGTGACTTGGAGAACAGGAAAGACTCAAAAAAATTAGATAGATTTAGAGCAAATCAAAATGTATTTTTAAAACTATCTACTTGTAAAGAATCAGTTCAATTCAGTCACTCAGCCATGTCCGACTCTTCCAGATCCTGTGGACTGCAAAACGCCAGGCTTCCCTATCCATCACAAACTCCTGGAGCTTACACAAACACATGTCCGTTGAGATGGTGATGCCAACCAAACATCTCATCCTGTCGTCCTCTTCTGCTACTGCCTTCAATCTTTCCCAGCATAAGGGTCTTTTCAAATGAGTCAGTTCTTCAGATCAGGTGGGCAAAATATTGGAGTTTCAGCTTCAGCATCAGTCTTTCCAATAAATATGCTTGACTGATTCCCTTTAGGATGGACTGGATGGATCACCATGCTATCCAAGAGACTCTCAAGTGTATTCTCCAATACCACAGTTTAAAAGCATCAATTCTTGAGCACTCAGCTTTCTTTATAGTCCAACTGTCACATCCATACATGCCTACTGAAAAAACCATTATAGCTTTGAAAAGATAGATCTTTGTTGGCGAAGTAATGTCTGCTTTTTAATATGCTGTCTAGGTTAGTCATATCTTTTCTTCCAAGGAGCAAGTGGATATTAATTTCCTGGCTACAGCCACCACCTGCAGTGATTTCAGTTCAGTCAGTTAGGTCCCTCAGTCATGTCCGACTCTTTGTGACCCCATGAGTTGCAGCACGCCAGGCCTCCCTGTCCATCACCAACTCCCTGAGTTCACTCAGACTCACATCCATCGAGTCAGTGATGCCATCCTGCCATCTCATCCTCTGTCCACCCCTTCTCCTCCTGCCCCCAATCCCTCCTTGCATCAGAGTCTTTTCCAATGAGTCAACTCTTCACATGAGGTGGCCAAAATATTGGAGTTTCAGCTTTAGCATCAGTCCTTCCAAAGAACACCCAGGACTGATATCCTTCAGAATGGACTGGTTGGATCTCCTTGCAGTCCAAGGGATTCTCAAGAGTCTTCTCCAACACCACAGCTCAAACGCATCAATTCTTCGGTGCTCAGCTTTCTTCACAGCCCAACTCTCACATCTATACATGACAACTGAAAAAACCATAGCCCTGACTAGACGAACCTTTGTTGGCAAAGTAATGTCTCTGCTTTTCAATATGCTATCTAGGTTGATCATAACGTTCCTTCCAGGAAGTAAGTGTCTTTTAATTTCATGGCTGCAATCACCATCTGCAGTGATTTTGGAGCCCCCAAAATTAAAGTCTGACACTATTTCCACTGTTTCCCCATATATTTCCCATGAAGTGATGGGACCCGTTGCCATAATCTTAGTTTTCTGAATCTTGTGTTTTAAGCCAACTTTTTCACTCTTTTCTTTCACTTTCATCAAGAGCTTTTTAGTTCCTCTTCACTTTCTGCCATCAGGGTGGTGTTATCTGCATATCTGAGGTTATTAATATTTCTCCCGGCAATCTTGATTACAGCTTGTGCTTCTTCCAGCCCAGCATTTCGCATGATGTACTCTGAAATAAGTTAAATAAGCAGGGTGACAATATACAGCCTTGACGTACTCCTTTTCCTATTTGGAACCAGTCTGTCATTCCATGTCCAGTTCTAACTGTTGCTTCCTGACCTGCATACAGATTTCTCAAGAGGAAGGTCAGGTGGTCTGGTATTCCCATCTCTTTCAGAATTTGCCACAGTTTATTGTGATCCACACAGTCAAAGTCTTTGGTGTAGTCAATTAAGCAGAAGTATATGTTTTTCTGGAACTCTCTTGCTTTTTCCATGATCCAGCCAATGTTGGCAATTTGACCTCTGGTTCCTCTGCCTTTTCTTAATCCAGTTTGAACATCTGGAAGCTCATGGGTCATGTACTGTTGAAGCCTGGCTTGGAGAAGTTTGAGCATTACTTTACTAGCTTGTGAGATGAGAGCAATTGTGCTGTAGTTTGAGCATTCTTTGGCATTGCCTTTCTTTGGGATTGGAATGAAAACTGACCTTTTCCAGTCCTGTGGCCACTGCTGAGTTTTCCAGATTTGCTGGCATATTGAGTGCAGCACTTTCACAGCATCATCTTTTAGGATTTGAAATAGTTTAACTGGAGTTCCAGCACCTCTACTAGCTTTGTTTGTAATGATTTTTCGTAAGGCCCACTTCACTTTGCATTCCAGGATGTGTAGCTCTAGGTGAGTGATCACAGCATCATGATTATCTGGATCATGAGGATGTTTTTTTGTAGTTCTTCCATGTATTCTTGCCACCTCTTCTTAATATCATCTGCTTCTGTTAGGTCCCTACCATTTCTGTGCTTTGTTGTGCCCATCGTTGCATGAAATATTCCCTTGGTATCTCTCATTTTCTTAAAGAAATTTCTAGTCTTTCCCATTCTATTGTTTTCCTGTATTTCTTTGCATTGATCACTGAGGAAGGCTTTCTTAACTCTCCTTGCTGTTCTTTGGAACTCTGCATTCAAATGGATATATTTTCCTTCTCTCCTTTGCCTTTAGCTTGTATTCTTTTCTCAGTTATTTGTAAGGCTTCCTTAGACAACCATTTTGCCTTTCTGCATTTCTTTTTCTTGGAGATGTTCTTGATTACTGCCCCCTGTACAATATCAGGAACATCCACCTATAGTTCTTCAGGCACTCTGTCTATCAGATCTAATCCCTTGAATCTATTTGTCACCTCCACTGGATAATCATAAGGCATTTGATTTAGGTCATACCTGAATGGTCTAGTGGTTTTCCCTACTTGCTTCAATTTGAGTATGAATTTTGCAATAAGGATTCAAGATCTGAGCCACAGTCAGCTCCTGGTCTTGTTGTTGTTGTTGTTGTTGTTGTTTTTCTTATGACTGTATAGAGATTCTCCATCTTTTGCTGTAAAGAATATAATCAATCTGATTTTGACATTGACTATCTAGTGATGTCCATGAGTAGAGTCTTATCTTGTGTGTTGGAAGAACATGTTGGCTATGACAGTGCATTCTATTCCAATGAAGATATACAAATTACAAGGAAACACATGAAAAATTACTTAACATCTTTAATCCTCAGGGAAATGAAAGTCTAAAATCATAATGATTTTTCACTTCATACTTGTAAGAACTGAAGAGCCTCTTGATGAAATTGAAAGAGTAGATTTTAAAAGCTGGCTTAAAACTCAATATTTAAAAAACTAAGATCATAGTACTGGCCCCATCACTTCATTGCAAATACATGGGGAAATAACAGAAACAGCAACAGACTTTATTTTGGGGGCTCCAAAATCACTGCAAATGGTGACTGCAGCCACAAAATTAAAAGACGCTTACTCCTTGGAAGAAAAGCTATGACCAACCTAGATAGCATGTTAAAAAACAGAGTAATTACTGTTCCAACAAAGGTCCCTCTGGTCAAAACTATGGTTTTTCCAGTAGTCATGTATAGATGTGAGAGTTGGACCATAAAGAAAGCTGAGCAAAGAAGATTTGATGCTTTTGAACTGTGGTGTGGGGTAAGACTCTTGAGAGTCCCTTGGACTGTAAGGAGATCCTACCAGTCCATCCTAAAGGAAATAAGTCCTGAATGTTCATTGGAAGGACTGATGTTGAAGCTGAAACTCCAATACTTTGGCCACCTGATGCGAAGAACTGAATCATTGGAAAAGACCTTTATGTTGGGAAAGATTGAAGGCGGGAGGAGAAGGGCACAACAGAGGGTGGGATGATTGGATGGCATCACTGACCTGATGGACATGAGTTTGAGCAAGCTTCAGGAGTTGGTGATGGACAGGAAAGCTTGGTGTGCTGCAGTTCAATGGGTCACAGTGAGTCGGACACGACTGAGCAACTGAACTGACATGTAAGAATGCCTATTATCAGAAAAATAAGAGCTAACATATGGTGGTAATATGTGGGAAAAAAGGGACGTTTGTACATCGTAGGGAATGTAAACTGTTATAGTGACTGTGGAAAACAGTATGGAAATTCCTCATGAAATTGGATAGAATTATTATGTGACCCATGAATCCAATTTCTGTGTATATTTCCAAACGAGATAAAATTACTCTCCTGAAGAGACATTTGTACACTCATGTTCATTGCTACAATAGCCAAAATATGGAAAGAACCTAAATATCCAGTGATGGATAAGTGGATAATAAAATGTTTTACATCTATCTCTATCTTTCAATCTATCAACTCTCTATCTCTCATTTAATTCAACCTTAAAAAGGAAGGAAATCCTACCATTTGTGAAAACATGGATGAACCTGAAAGGCATCGTGCAAGTGAAATAAGACAGAAAAAGACAACTATTGTATGGTATCATTTATATGAAAAAGTCTTTTTAAAAAGTTGAGCTCATGGAAGCAGAGGGTAAAATGTTGCTTCCTTGGGGCTGTAGGAAAAGGGAAATAAGGAAAGATTTGTAAAAGGGTACAGATTTTCAATTACAAATGAATAAGATCTAAGTATCTAATATATAATACAGTGATTGTAGTTGATAATGCATGTGCATGTGCTCAGTCCTATCTGACTCTTTGCAACCCCATGGATTGTAGCCTGCCAGGCTCCCATTCACAGGATTTTCCAGGGAAGAATACTGAAATTGGTTGCTATTTCCTCCTCCAAGAGATCATCCCAACCTAAGGATCAGACACAGTGGAGCCTGGCAGATTACAGTCCATAGGGTCACAGAGATTCGGACAAGAGTAAAGCAATTTAGCATTGCCTTCACTAGGTTAATCACAGCTCATTCACTGTTTTAGAAGACTTACTTCTTAGTTCACTCTATGTGATAGGTATTATCATATTATTTTATATTCCTGAAAAGCAAGAATTATGTATTCTTCAGTTAATCAGAAGTTTCTCCTTCAAGCATATGATGATTCCTTGATAGAGGTTATTGACCTATAGTGAGTATGTATTGTGAGAAACATTTTGTAGAAATTGATTAAGATATATAAACTATGCATATGAAATATATTTATCTAAGTTAAAACACAAAAATAAAGTTGAACAATCATAAAAAAAATAAACCCACTGTAAAAATAATCACTCATTATAAATCCCTTACTTTCTGTTTGCAATGCTTCACCTATAGCAGGACCAATGTATTATATTATATGGTAAGACTACGATTGCTAGTATATTTTATTTATATTAAAGAGAAGATAGCAGCATGCTTTTTGTGTGTGTAGTCAAGATTTGGTGACATGTGAAAATGTTTGTCATTTTGTCGTGTCTGTCTCTTTGTGACTCCATGGACTATAGCCTGCCAGGCTACTCCATCCATGGGATTCTCCAGGCAAGAGTACTGGAGTGGGTTGCCATTTCCTTCTCAAGGGGATCTTTCCAATCCAGGGATAGAATCTGGGTCTCCTGCATTGCAAGTATATTCTTTGCCCTCTGAGCCAACATGTGTTCATGAGCAACTTACTTGATATTATTTTTGAGTTTGAATATAAATATCACTGCATAGATTTATATTTATATTAATAACTTATAAATTAGAGAAGCTATTATGAAGATTACATGCATTAGTGCTGGTAGATATTGGTAAACATTCCTGTTATGTCATCCAGAAAATACTACCAGCTATGTTATAATAATAGCTAAAAAGAGAAAAAGCTCTAAACTAATAGTCTCATCAGTTCAGTTCAGTTCAGTTCAGTTGCTCAGTTGTGACCGAAGGAAAGAGCTCTATCAGATCAGATCAGATCAGATAAGTCGCTCAGTCATGTCCGACTCTTTGCGACCCCATGAATCACAGCACGCCAGGTCTCCCTGTCCATCACCAACTCCCGGAGTTCACTCAGACTCACGTCCATTGAGTCAGTGATGCCATCCAGCCATCTCATCCTCTGTCGTGCCCTTCTCCTCCTGCCCCCAATCCCTCCCAGCATCGGAGTCTTTTCCAATGAGTCAACTCTTCACATGAGGTGGCCAAAGTACTGGAGTTTCAGCTTTAGCATCAGTCCTTCCAAAGAAATCCCAGGGCTGATCTCCTTCAGAATGGACTGGTTGGATCTCCTTGCAGTCCAAGGGACTCTCAAGAGTCTTCTCCAACACCACAGTCCAAAAGCATCAATTCTTCGGCACTCAGCCTTCTTCACAGTCCAACTCTCACATCTATACATGACCACAGGAAAAACCATAGCCTTGACTAGATGAACCTTTGTGGGCAAAGTAATGTCTCTGCTTTTGAATATGCTATCTAGGTTGGTCATAACTTTCCTTCCAAGGAGTAAGCGTCTTTTAATTTCATGGCTGCAGTCACCATCTGTAGTGATTTTGGAGCCCAGAAAAATGAAGTCTGACACTGTTTCCATTGTTTCCCATCTATTTCCCATGAAGTGGTGGGACCAGATGCCATGATCTTTGTTTTCTGAATGTTGAGCTTTAAGACAACTTTTTCACTCTCCACTTTCACTTTCATCAAGAGCCTTTTTAGTTCCTCTTCACTTTCTGCCATAAGGGTGGTGTCATCTTCATATCTGAGGTTATTAATATTTCTCCCAGCAATCTTGATTCCAGTTTGTGTTTCTTCCAGTCCAGCGTTTCTCATGATGTACTCTGCATATAAGTTAAATAAACAGGGTGACAATATACAGCCTTGACGAACTCCTTTTCCTCTATAGTTAAATTTTTGCCATGCTAATGAGTAATTCTCTGGTTCAGTTCAGTTCAATTCAGTTCAGTCTCTCAGTCGTGTCCGACTTTTTGCGACCACATGAATCGCAGCACACCAGGCCTCCCTGTCCATCACCAACTCCCGGAGTTCACTCAGACTCAAGTCCATTAAGTCAGTGATGACATCCAGCCATCTCATCCTCTGTCGTCCCCTTCTCCTCCTGCCCCCAATCCCTCCCAGCATCGGAGTCTTTTCCAGTGAGTCAACTCTTCACATGAGGTGGCCAAAGTACTGGAGTTTCAGCTTTAGTATCATTCCTTCCAAAGAACACCTAGGACTGATCCTCAAAACTTACAAAAATGGGTTATGAAAACAAGATCCTTAAAGGAAGAATAAATGAGGGTAGGATACTAATAAGAACTAATCACATGAAAGTTGGTATAAAATAAGATGAGCCATTAGAGCATATTACATATTTTTTAATTTGGCTATTCAGACATACTGATTTAAATTTCCTTTTCACATCAAATTACTCCAATATTTGTCGCAAACAGTTAGTATGGCAAATGTTTATTTTTACTAAATATTATTGGTATTAATTTCCAATGAATATATTTAATAAGCTTTATATTATTAACCAGATATTATTTTGATGTTAAGCTCACATATGTCTATGGTAGGTTCATCTATCATTCAATTATTCTTAAATTTTAAATGAGTACTCTATATTTTCAAGACTATTTTAGAAAATTATCATTTTATGAGAAAATGTATAGAAAAATGCCAATGTACAATGACTTCACAGAATTAAGTAAAGTCAGTTATCTAATTTTTAGGCAATTAGAGTTACTATTATGTAGTTCTCAACAAGTACAGCCTGTTATATACTAAGAATTTTGGAACTCATATTTGTGTCAGAAACATCTTCATTTATCAAAATTTATCTTCATAGTTTTAGGTCTACAGAGGAATTCACCATGTAAAATTGGACAAGTATTTTATCTAACACTCTGTTTGAAAGTTAATATAAATCTATGTAATTTTCCTCCAGTAATTCAGGTCATTTTTCAGATAGTGTTTGGTCAAAGGTCATTGCACAACTCTTCATGCAATAAAGTTTTTGTCTTCCTAATGAATGTATTTACTAAAAAAAAAAAAAAAAAAAAAAAAAAAGAACCAATTAGCAAAGAGAATATTCTTTCAGGACACAATTAGAGAGAAAACAACTGATGACCACTGCAAAATTTCCTACCACATTGCGTAGTTTCAAAATCAGAATACACACAGAACATAAATACATTAGCGAATGTTAAGTATCCTTCCACAAGAGCCAGAGTGACCTAAAGTTCTCTGGAATGGCACCCAAGTATCCCTCACAGTCTGCACAAATGATCCAGCTTGACAGAGGATACCAGAACCCTTCCAGTGCTGCACCAGAAGAAATAAATATCTCTCTTCTGACACTGTACTTTCCAGAAGACTGATTCCCCATCTTGAGTCTTTCTTCTTCTTTCCCTTCCTTAATCAAAGTTTGGATGCTTGGGGCTGGTGCACTGGGACAACCCAGAGGGATGGTACAGGGAGGGAGGAGGGTTCAGGATGGGGAACACGTGTATGCCTGTGGTGGATTCATGTTGATATATGGCAAAACCAATACAATATTGTAAAGTTAAAAAATAAAATTAAAAAAAAGAGAAAGAGATCAAAAGATAAAAAAAAAAAGTTTGACACTAACGTGTGTGATTGGCTATACCTATACTTAGACTTAGGGTAGAAAAAGACTTTTCTGGTTTCTATCTTTGAACTGTAAAGCCCAAAAGAGAGGGAGGGAATTCAAAGAGGTTTAGTGACTCCAAATGTTCCACATCCCCTGCAATAAGTAACCACAACCTTGAGGTTGGTATGTAAAAAATCATGTATGAAACAAGTTGCCAGTCCAGGTTCGATGCACAATACTGGATGCTTGGGGCTGGTGCACTGGGACGACCCAGAGGGATGGAATGGGGAGGGAGGAGGGAGGAGGGTTCAGGATGGGGAACACATGTATACCTGTGGCGGATTCATTTTGATATTTGGCAAAACTAATACAATTATGTAAAGTTTAAAAATAAAATAAAATTTAAAAAAAAAAGTGTAAGGTAGCAGGTACAGCCTTCCCAGTGGCTCAGCATAAGCAGGAAATGTGGGTTTGATCCCTGTGTCTGAAAGATCCCCTGGAGGAGGAAATGGCAACGCAGTTCAGTAATCTTGCCTCGAAAATCACATGGATATAGGAGTCTGGCGGGCTACAGTCCATGGGGTCACAAAGAGCTGGACAAAATCCAGTGACTAAACAACAACCAATATGTAGGGGGTGTGAGGTGGTTACATTAAACACTGGCAGCAAGTGTCACTTTGAGGACCTGGCAATGTGGAGGTGATTCCAGAAAGAATCTTGTAGATATGACAGTTTGCCTCTCATGTAGCAAGTTTCAAGAGAAATGCTGGCATTTAGCAGGAAAAAAAAAGAGGATACAAAAGATGAACAGTCAGGCATGGTGATCTGACATTTCAAAGTGTGCAGAGAGCTACAGAAGTTATCCGTTTCTCAGAGGTATGATAGAATACAAACATTGGAGTTATTAAATGTTTCAAAGTGTTGATTCTAAAGCCCCAGGAGCAAAAGAAATAACTAATATTACATATTTTAACAATTTCAATATTTGCTTTAGGAATTAAAACTAGTATTAAATAGTATTTTCTCATATTAATCATATTAAGCAAACTTAAGGTAAATATGATAGTTATTAATATTTTTATAGGTCAAACCCATCATGTATAATTAATTACTGTCCCTTAGGATTTTTTCTCACTTGTTGAAGACTATTTTTTACATCCCTTTTTTCTTGTGATCAGAGGTTTTTTAAAATTCTGTTCCTTTTGCTTCTTGAACCTATTCCTAACAAAATTTTCTATCTCCAAAAATGGATATCGATTCTGATTCTTACTTCAAGGTGGAAAAACTTTCTGACTTCCATTACCAATCTCCAACTTCTGATTATACAGCTCAGCCCTCTCTAGATGCATAGCTTTCTACATTACACACAAAGATGGCTCTTTTGTGTTACTAATCATGAAATTCCTCTGGCTGATGTCTTTCTGACTGTATACATGCTTGAACACTCAGATATCTGCTTTAAGTAATAATCTTTCATAGAAAAATGCCAATGTACAATTAATTATTCAGAACTAAACTAAGTGACCTAGTTTTTTGGGGCAATTAGAATTACTGATATATTATTCCTAATACAATTATTGCAGCCTTTTATATATTAAGAATTTTGGAACTTGAATGACTTCATAAAGATATTTCACTTTTTGAATAGGTAAAGTTTTGTCTTTGATGTGTAACTTATATGTCTGAAAGGCACTTTTAAAAAGGATTTTTAACCAACACAGGGCACCTGATTTTTCTTAGCACAATAATGGTGCATATGAATTTCAAGGGATGGTTGAATGTTACTTTCAGGTAGAATGGTTCTAAAGCTCTTAAATTATTTAAGTAACTGAAAACAAAAAGGCTGTGTTGAATCACACACACAAGAATAAAAAAGATCACTCACATTAACCCTTTAAAAATAGTATATCTTTTCAGATAGCATCTTAAGGAGCTGGTGAAGGGGACATTGTGCCTAAAACACACAAATGTTCCTAAAAATGCTGTGTTACAACAAAAGAGATTTCCTATAATAGCTGCTCAACTTAATTTTCCTTGTTTCTTTCATTTTCTCATTACTCTGTCCTCCTATCACAAATTTATTTTCCTGAAATCCTTAATAATCCTCAGAACTTTCTTCTGTCTGTAGGTTAATGCACAAATATGAAGCTTTTTACCATGCTTTCTTCTCTGTTTCTCACCTGAAAGCAGAATAGAATATGAGGGCTGTAAACACACACACCCATATCCTGGAGAGAATTGTATACCATCTCCTATTAGTACATTCATGTTGTTGCTGTTCATCACTATGTGTGCTTAATCTAATATTGGAGATCATGAATAGCTTATAAGGTTTCATGATTTTTGTTACTTATTGTCACTTTTGTTTTTGAATATTTCCATTGTCTTAATTTTTTTATTTTCTTTTTTTAATTTATTTTTTTAAATTTTAATTGGAGGCTAATTACTTTACAATATTGTATTGGTTTTTCCATACATCAACATGAATCCACTGCAGGTGTACACGTGTTCCCAATCCTGAGCCCCCCTCCCACCTCCCTCCCCATACCATCCCTCTTTATTTTCAATTTTATCTTTTGGGGAAGTTATGCTGCTTGCAGGCTTCCCTGGTAGCTCAGCTGATAAAGAATCCACATGCAATGCAGGAAACCCCAGTTTGATTCCTGGATTGGGAAAACATCCTAGAGAATGGATAGGCTACCCACTCCTGTATTCTTGGGTTTTCCTGGTGGCTCAGATGGTAAAGAATTCATCTGCAATGTGGGAAACCTGGGTTTGATCCTGTGGTTTTGAACCTGGATTTTCCAGGGAAAATCCCCTGGAAGAGGGTATGGCAACACACTCCAGTATTCTTGCTTGGAGAATTCCATGGATAGAGGATCCTGGTGGGTTACAGTCCATGTGGTCTCAAAGAGCTGGACACTATTGATCAACTAAGCACAGCACAGCACAGCACAGCATACCACACTGCTCGCAGGATCATTACCTATGGTAATCTGCACTGATGGAGTAACTGTCTCTCTAACTTACACAGTGAAAAATACATGATAAGTCTCAAAAGCCAGGTAAAAGTTGCAGGAGAGTCCTTCTCTACGTCAGTACTGACTGAAACAACACAGCCATGAGAGACCCAAAATGACTGCATTGGGAATGTGATTTCCATCTAGGGAAATTATGGGGATTTTCTTTTCAGTCTGCAAAACAAAATTAGTTTGACACAAAATAGATACATACTTTGTACGATAGAATTTTATTGAAATTTTGCTTGAGACAAATGGAATTATTCTCCTAGGAACCAAATTATAAATAAGCTTTGAGAGAATCAAAAATTATAAATAGATTTATACTTTTAAAACATGCCAGTTTCCCCAAATAAAATTATTACATTGGTGGAACTAGTGGTAAAGAACCTGCTCGCCAATTCAAGAGACAGAAGAGATGTGCATTTGATCCCAGTGTCAGGAAGATCCCTGGAGGAGGGCATGGCAACCCACTCCAGTATTCATGCCTGGAGAATTCTATGGACAGAATAGTTTGGCAGGCAATGGTCCGTAGGGTTGCAAAGAGTCAGACAGGACTGAAGCAACTTAGCACACACACACTTATGAAATAAATATAACCTTTATATAAAGCCTCATGTGACATTTCCTAGAAATCAGAAGGAAAAATGTTAAGCCACAAGAGGTGAGTTGAAAATTTTCTATGAAAGTTGAAAATGAGACTATAAGATTGCACAAATAGATATGACTTTGCAAAAATAACTTTAAAATCATAAATTCACTATAAAACTAAAACAGACATACCCAAAATGTATGTAACATATCTGACAAGAAACAAACAAAAATTCTTAGAGTAAAGGTAAAGGAAACCAATTTGCATGGTTTTATCATTTAAGATTTTTTACAGATTTATGGAAAATTTACAAAGATAGTACAATGAATGTTTCTGTATACCACTCACTCAGCTTCACCCTTAACATCTTACATTGCTATTGTACATTCATCAAAACTGAGTAACTGACATTGCTATACTACTCTTAGCTGAACTCTATCTTTATTTGGATTTCAGTTTTTCATTATATCTTCTTTCTGTACTAGGATCCTATCCACAAAATCAAAATTTGGTTGTCATGTCTCTCCAGTGTCCTCTTGTCTATGACTGTTTCTCAGTCTTTCCTTGCTTTTCATAATCTTCATAGTCTTGAGAAGTACTGTCCAGGTATTCTGTAAAGTGACCTTAATCTTAATTTCTGTTTCTGTTTTTCTCATGTTTAAATTTAGCCTACGTTTTCAGAAAAAAAAAAAAAAATCAGAGGGAAAGCCCTTTTTGTCTTTTCATATCAAGTGAAATTGTTATCTTTATGACATCATTGATAATATTAACTTTCATCTCTTGGTTAAAGTAATGTAGGAATTGATCGAAGCAATTTTGGAACAATGGTGTTTTGATTACCTATTGAAAAGCTAAAGAAACTTAAAATACTGTACTCAAGTTCATTTCTCAAGGGGATATGATTAACCACTCTAAAGATATTTTATCTGTTTACTGGGATTGAATAAATAAGTAAATGGATGGTGGGCAGTGGGATTCAGGCTTCTCACTGTCACAGAGAGAAGTTAAAAGATAAAAAGAATGGAAGATTAGAATGAATCGTGGTGATAGATTGAATCAGAGACATTACTATAAACCAATATGCATAAGTGTGCACGCTTAGTCACTCAGTCGTGTCTGATTCTTTGAAATATGAACTGTAGCCCGCCAGACTCCTCTGTCCATGGGATTCTCCAGACTGTAACACTGGAGTGGGTTTCCATTTCCTACTCCAGGGGATCTTCCTGGCCTAGGGGTTGAAACTTCTTTGCTGTGCCTTCTGCATTGGCAGGTAGATTCTTTACCACTGAGTCACCTGGGAAGATTGGCACCATATCATTATTCTCTAAGAAGCAGAAGTAATTAAAACTGTGTTAAAAAGTTGTAGCAAAGAGTTGTGAAAATGTGCACTAGTGCAATGGCAAGTAATTAGCTGATTTTAAAATAATTTTATTTTGAGACTGAATACATGTAGATTCTTGAGAATAGTGTATATTCTGAATGTAAAAGCAATTATGAGAGATTTTATTTGATGTTATTTAAATATAAAAAAGGATGATATATCTTATTTGTTTAGTTTAAGTCTGTCTCTTACAAGAATAAAATTTCAGCAAAAATCAAATTCAATATTGAACATTTGATCATAATTATTTAAAAATTAATTTGTTAAATTAAAGATAAATGCTATGTTTAAAGAATTTGTATCTTTATTTTCTTAAGGAATGTTATATAGTGGCCTAAAATGCTGTCTTTATAGCATCGGACCTTGCTTCTATCACCAGTCACATCCACAACTGGGTGTTGATTTTGCTTTGGCTCCATCAATCCATTCTTTCTGGAGTTATTTCTCCACTGATCTCCAGTAGCATATTGGGCACCTACCAACCTGGGGACTTCATCTTTCAGTATTCTATCTTTTTGCCTTTTAATACTGTTCATGGGGTTTTCAAGGCAAGAATACTGAAATGGTTTGCCATTCCCTTCTCCAGTGAACCATATTTTGTCAGAACTCTCTAGCATTACCCATCAGTCCTGGGTGGCCTTACATGGCATGGCTTAGTTTCATTGAGTTAGAAATGGCTGTGGTCCATGTGATCAGATTGGCTAGTTTTCTGTGATTTTGGTTTCAGTCTGTCTGCCCCCTGATGCCCTCTCTCAGAGCCTACTGTCTTACTGGGGTTTCTCTTACATTGGACATTGGGTATGTCTTCATGGCTGTTCAAGAAAAGCACAGCTGCTACTCCTGACCTTGACGTGGCATATCTCCTCACAGCCGCCCCTCCTGACCTTGGATGTTGGGTAGCTCATCTCAGCCACTCGCAGCTCCAACACCGAATCAAGGCAAATTGGAAGTGGTCAAATAGGAGAGGGCAAAAGTGAACGTTGACATTCTAGGAATCAGTGAACTAAAATGGACTGGGATCGGTGAATTTAACTCAGATGACCATTATATATACTACTGTGGGCAGGAATCCCTTAGAAGAAATGGAGTAGCCATCGTAGCCAAAAAAAGAATCCAAAATGCAGTACTTGGATGCAATCTTAAAAACGACAGAAATATATCTGTTCATTTTCAAGGCAAACCATTCAATATCACGATAATTCAAGTCTGCTGCTGCTGCTGTTGCTAAGTCGCATCAGTCGTGTCCGACTCTGTGCGACCCCATAGACGGCAGCCCACCAGGCTCCCCCATCACTGGGATTCTCCAGGCAAGAACACTGGAGTGGGTTGCCATTTCCTTCTCCAAAGCATGAAAGTGAAAAGTGAAAGTGAAGTTGCTGAGTTGTGTCCAACTCTTAGCGACCTCAAGGACTGCAGCCCACCAGGCTCCTCCATCCATGGGATTCTCCAGGCAAGAGTACTGGAGTGGGGTGCCATTGCCTTCTCCAAATTCAAGTCTATGTCCTGAAAATAACGCTGAAAAAGCTGAAGTTGAATGGTTCTATGAAGACCTACAAGAACTTTTAGAACTAACACCCAAAAAAAGTGTCCTTTTCACTATAGGGTACTGGAATGCAAAAGTAGGAAGTCAAGAAATACCTGCAGTAACAGGCAAATTTGTCCTTCGAGTACAGAATGAAGCAGGGCAAGGGCTAATAGAGTTTTGCCGACAGAATGCATGGTCAGAGCAAACACCCTCTTCTAACAACACAAGACTCTACATGGACATCACCAGATGGCCAAGATCAAAATAAGATTGATTATATTCTTTGCAGCCAGAGATGGAGAAGCTCTATACAGTCAGCAAAAACAAGACCAGGAGCTGACTGTGGCTCAGATCATGAACTCTTTATTGCCTAATTCAGACTGTCATTAAAGAAAGTAGGGTAAACCACTAGACCATTCAGGTATGACCCAAATCAAATCCCTTACGATTATATAGTGGAAGTAAGAAATAGATTTAAGGGACTAGATCTGATAGACAGAGTGCCTGATGAACTATGGATGGAGATTTGTGATATTGTACAGGAGACAGGTATCAAGAACATCCCCAAGAAAGAGAAATGCAATAAAGCAAAATGGCTGTCTGAGAATGCCTTATAAATAGCTGTGAAAAGAAGAGAAGTGAACAGCAAAGGAGAAAAGGAAAGATATACCCATTTGAATGCAGAGATCCAAAGAATAGCAAGGAGAAATAAGAAAGCCTTCTGCAGTGATCAGTGAAAAGAAATAAAGGAAAATAATAGAATGGGAAAAACTAGAGATCTCTTCAATAAAATTAGAGATACCAAGGGAACATTTCATGCAAAGATGGGCTCAATAAAGGACAGAAATGGTATGGACCTAACAGAAGCAGAAGATATTAAGAAAAGGTGGCAAGAAGACACAGAAGAACTGTACAGAAAAGACCTTCACCCAGATAATCACGATGATGTGATCACTCACCTAGAGCCAAATATCCTGGAATGTGAAATCAAGTGGGCCTTAGGAAGCATCACTGTGAACAAAGCTTGTGGAGGTGATGGAATTCCAGTTGAGCTATTTCAAATCTTAAAGGATGATGCTGTGAAAGTGCTGCACTCAATATGCCAGCAAATTTAGAAAACTCAGCAGTGGCCACAGGACTGGAAAAGATCAGTTTTCATTCCAATCCCAAAGAAAGGCAATTGCCAAAGAGTGCTCAAACTACTGCACAATCACACTCATCTCACACCTTACCAAAGTAATACTCAAAATTCCCCACGTCAGGCTTCAGCAATACATGAACTGTGAACTTCCAGATGTGTAAGCCAGTTTTAGAAAAGGCAGAGGAACCAGAGATCAAATTGCCAACATTGGCTGGATGATCAAAAAAGCAAGAGAGTTCCAGAAAAACATATATTTCTGCTTTATTGACTATGCCAAAGCCTTTGACTGTGTGGGTCACAATAAACTGTGGAAAATTCTGAAAGAGATGGGAATACCAGACCACCTGAGCTTCCTCTTGTGAATTCTGTAAGCAGGTCAGGAAGCTTACCTGGTCAGTTAGACCTGGTTATGGAACAACAGACTGGTTCCAAATCAGGGAAGGAGTATGTCAAGGCTGTATATTATCACACTGCTTATTTAACTTATATGCAGAGTACATCATGCAAAATGCTGGGCTGGATGAAGCACAAGCTAGAATCAAGATTGCTGTGAGAAATATCAATAACCTCATATATGTAGATGACACCACCTTTATGGCAGAAAGTGAAGGAGAACTAAAGCACCTCTTCATGAAAGTGAAAGCGGAGAGTGAAAAAGTTGGCTTAAAACTCGACATTCAGAAAACGAAGATCATGGCATCTGGTCCCATCACTTCATGGCAAATAGATGGAAAAAAAGCAGAAACAGTGAAAGATTATTTTTCAGGGCTCCCAAATCACTGCAGATGGTGACTGCAGCCATGAAATTAAAACTCACTTGCTCCTTGGAAGAAACATTATGACCAACCTAACAGCATATTCAAAGCAGAGACATTAATTTGCCAACAAAGGACTGTCTAGTTAAGGCAATGGTTTTTCCAATAATCATTTATGTATGTGAGAGTTGGACTGTAAAGAAAGGTGAGTGCTGAAGAATTGATGCTTTTGAACTCTGATGTTGGAGAAGACTCTTGAGAGTCCCTTGGACTGCAAGGAGATCCGACTAGTCCATCCTAAAGGAGATCAGTCCTGGATGTTCATTGAAAGGACTGATGTTGAAGCTGAAACTCCAATACTTTGGCCACCTGATGTGAAGAGATGACTCATTTGAAAAGACCCTGATGCTGGGAAAGATTGAAGGCAGGAGGAGAAGGGGACGACAGAGAATGAGATGGTTAGATATCATCACTGACTCAATGGACATGAGTTTGGGTAAACTCTGGGAGTTGGTGATGGACAGGGAGGCCTGGCATACTTCAGTCCATGGGGTCACAAAGAATCAGACATGACTGAGAAACTGAACTGAAATGAACTGAAAGTGCTCTGTTATAAGGATAGGTCCCAGTTTCTATTCATTTAAAAGCATATGAATAATTTTATATGATTCAATAGGTAAAAAAGGAAAAACACTAGACCTGTTTATCAGCTTTTATTTTGTTAAATTAATCTTTAGAGTAATACATTTATATTACTCTTGTTGGTGTATTAGAGAAACAAATATAGAGATGATATTCAGGCTTGATGATTTGAGGCTTCATTTAGCATGACTGCTTCATTCTTGCAGCAAGAATCTTGAAATGTTGACCCTCAATATTTAAGCACTGGTCCGAGAGAGTAATTACTGGTATTTTCATTATAGCCAGCCCCTCCCATCATTAGAAAGAGAGAGGAGGGCATGAGTACTTTTAAGTCAGGGGAGGCGAGAGTGAAGATGATGGTGGAAGACAATATATGCAACAACCTTATTTGACCACAACACCTGAAAGAGGGATTCTGTTTCTGTAAGACAGCAGTTATAAGTGTCTGATAACATAGAGTATCATTATATTGAAATATTCACGGTGGTAGGAAAATAAATATTCACAACTTAGTCTTAAATTCCTTTATGCCATGAGTCCTCAGTTAGTTGTTTTTGTTGTTTTATACTATTATAAACACTTTGATTGCATATTCATAAATTTTCAGTTTTGATTCATCAAATTAGGTACTTAAGTCTTTTACTTTTGAATTAAATTGGTATTTCAAACCATAATTAATACAAATACATATCTCTGTTACACAGACATACACACAGTTTACTACAATATTTTTTTTATTTTATTTTTAAACCTGAAACACTGTATTAGTTTTGCCAAACATCAAAACGAATCCGCCACAGGTATACATGTGCTCCCCATCCTACAATATTTTAACTCTAAATTGAGACCATTTATCAAATTACTACCTACAGGGATTTTTTTTCTCTGACTTCAAAATTTACTTACAGTTATGAAATACACAGCGAGATCACAGAGAAATACAGAGTATGAAAACTCATGAGAAAAGTAAAAAAATGTATATATAGATATATATAATATATATCTTATATTTACAAATTTATGTACATATACTTGTACAATTATATTGAATACATATATGTATAAATTAATCAATTAGTGTATCATAATTATTAATAGCCATCATAGAGATATAGTAGTCATTGATCTCTATCAAGTTATTAATAACATTTAAGTGATGTAAAAATTCTGGTTTAGATAAGCAAAATTAAAAAATAATTGTTTATAGTTCCTATTATATTCAGTATTTTTTAAGCTTTTTAGACAGTATAGTAGACTAGATATCTTGGAGAATTGAAAATTGGTTTATTTTAAAAATAGACTATTTACATATACTACATATATGTAATGTATAATAATATATAACATATACTATACTTGCAGTAAATTTCTGTTAGCAAAGAGGATTAATAATCCTTTATAGAAAATAAAAGTAACTACAGTTAAAACTAATATTTAAAGTTTAATACAATGTAGTTTTGAATATAAAACATTAAAAACTAATTTTAGATAACTATTTTAGTTAGAATTTACATAAGATAGTACACTTATTTTTCCTTCTAGTTTAAACGCAACTAATATGTCCAAATGACTGAAAAATCTTACACTATTTAAAAATGTTGTTAACATATACAATAGTACTTTCTTATGCAAATAAATGTGAAAGAATCTTTTTCAATTTAATTTTGTTGAAAATATAAGAGGTGGAATATTAATTTCATTATATGCTCCTCTTTTTCCTAAGATAAATCAATTTTTAATATTCATTAGGTTTGTTTTTTTAATCAAATGTCAGAAACACAATTAGAAGATGCTGACCACACTCCTTTCTGAATAATGAAAATCTCAATAGGTAAAGTAGTAGAATATAAAAAAAAAAATTCAGAATGTTCTGGGAAAGGCCATCTAAAAGTATCTAGTTAAGTTATTAAAAAACAAATAAAATTTAGTCTAGAATAGAACTATGAATACTAAGTATACATATTCAATTTTTCCCCTTCACTACAAGGATATCTCTAAAGAGATACAAATGCCTAGATCTTTTGGTTGAAATATTTAACTGTAAAATTCTGAAAGAAAATTATAAAAGGAAGAAATTGGTAGCTTACTTCCATCCATCAGTATGTTTATAGTCCCTTTGTGGAACAAATAGGCTATCATTTATATTTGTATAAGCTGTTATATCAAAAAATGTAAATCTATCATGACTAGTATTTGCTTTAAGCCTACATTAACTTATTTAAATTCCACTTATAGAGGCAAAGGTACACTTATTTAAAATATAATTAGATGCAACCTGGAGCTATATAATTTATCTCTATGAAGAATATTAGATATAATATAATAATAATGACTGACTATAGAAAAACAGTATAGAGACTTCCAGCTGAAGATGGTGGAGTAGAAGGATGTGTGAACATCTCCTCCTGTGAGAGCATGAAATCATAACTAATTGTTGAACACCCATTGAAAGGAAGAGGCTGGAACCCACCAAAGAAAGATTCCCCATGTTCAAAGACAAAGAAGAAGCCACAGCAAGACAGTAAGTAGGAGGGGTGCAATCATGCTAAAATCAAATCTCCTTCTCACTGGGTAGGTGACCCACAAACTGTAGAACAATAATGCCAAAGAAGTTCTTCCAGTCTTGTGAAGGTTCTGAGCTACATGTCAGGTTTACCAGCCTGGGTATCTGATAAAGGGATTGGGAATCCACAGGTAATCTGACCTTAAAGGCTAGCGGGATTTGAATAAAGGACTTCCACAGGACTAGAGCAAACAGATACTCCAGACTCAAAGGGCACAAACAAAATTTTGTGCATACCAAGAAACAGAGGAAAGGAGCAGTGACCCCATAGGAGACAGATACAAAACTAACTGGTAGTGCTGGAGGATGTCCTGTGAAGGGTAGGTCAACAGGGCCTCACCACAGGGATGGGGGCACTGGCAGCAGCAGTCTTGGAAGCCCCTCCCCCGGCCCCAGCATAAGCCCTCTTCAGTTCAGTCGCTCAGCGGTGTCTGACTCTTTGCAACCCCATGAATCGCAGCATGCCAGGCCTCCCTGTCCATCACCAACTCCCGGAGTTCACCCAGACTCACATCCATCGAGTCAGTGATGCCATCCAGCCATCTCATCCTCTGTCATCCTCTTCTCCTCCTGCCCCCAATCCCTCCCAGCATCAGAGTCTTTTCCAATGAGTCAGCTCTTCGCATGAGGTGGCCAAAGTACTGGAGTTTCAGCTTTAGCATCATTCCTTCCAAAGAAATCCCAGGGCTTATCTCCTTCAGAATGGACTGGTTGGATCTCCTTGCAGTCCAGGGACTCACAAGAGTCTTCTCCAACACCACAGTTCAAAAGCATCAATTCTTTGGTGCTCAGCCTTCTTCACAGTCCAACTCTCACATCCATACATGACCACAGGAAAAACCATAGCCTTGACTAGACGAAACTTTGTTGGCAAAGTAATGTCTCTGCTTTTATGCTATCTAGGTTGGTCATAATTTTCTTTCCAAGAAGGTCACCATTCAGTTCAGTTCAGTTCAGTCGCTAAGTCGTGTCCGACTCTTTGCAACCCCATGGACTGCAGCATGCCAGGCTTCCCTGTCCATCACCAACTTATGAAGCTTGCTCAAACTCAATTCCATGGAGTCAGTGATGCCATCCAACCAATTCATCCTCTGCCATCCCCTTCTCCTCCTGCCTTTAATCTTTCCCAGAATCAGAATCTTTTCTAAACAGTCAGTTCTTTGCATCAGGTGGTCAAAGTATTGGGCTTTCAGCTTCAGCATCAGTACTTCCAAAGAATATTCATGACTAATTTCCTTGAGGATGGACTGGTTGGATCTCCTTGCAGTCCAAGGAACTCTCAAGAGTCTTCTCCAACCCACAGTTCAAAAGCATCAATTATTCGGTGCTCAACATTTTTATGGTCCAATTCTCAAATTCATACATGACTACTGGAAAAACCATAGCATTGAATAGATGGACATTTGTTGGCAAATTGAGTCTCTGCTTTTTAATATGCTGTCTAGGTTGGTTCCAGCTTTCCTTCCAAGGAGCAAGTATCTTTTAATTTCATGGCTTCAGTCACCATCTGCAGTGATTTTGGAGCCCAAGAAATAAAACCTGTCACTGTTTCCATTGTTTCCCCATTTATTTGTTAGTAAGTGATGGGACTGGATGCTATGATCTTAGCTTTTTGAATATTGAGTTTCAGTCCAACTTTCTCACTCTCCTCTTACACCTTCATCAAGAGACTCTTTAGTTCCTCTTCCCTTTCTGCTGTAAGGGTGGTGTCATCTGCATATCTGAAATTATTGATACCTCTCCCAGCAATCTTGATTCCAGTTTTTTATTCATCCAGCCCAGAATTTCACATGATGTACTCTGCATATAAGTTAAATAAGCAGGGTGATAATATATTGCTTTGTTGTACTCCTTTCCCAATTTGGAACCACTCTGTTGTTCCATGTCCGGTTCTAAGTATTGTTTCTTGACCAACACATAGGTTACTTATGATACAGGTAAGGTGGTCTAGTACTTTCATCTCTCTAAGAATTTTCCACAGTTTATTGCAATCCACACAGACAAAGGCTTTAGTGTAGTCAATGAAGCAGAAGTAGATGTTTTTCTGGAATCCCCTTGCTTTCTTATGATCCAACAGATGTTGACAATTTGATCCCTGGTTCCTCTGACTTTTCTAAATCCAGTTTGTACATCTTTAAGTTGTCAGCTCATAGCATTGAATAGATGGACATTTGTTGGCAAATTAAGTCTCTGCTTTTTAATATGCTGTCTAGGTTGGTCCTAGCTTTCCTTCCAAGGAGCAAGTATCTTTTAATTTCATGGCTGCAGTCACCATCTGCAGTGATTTTGGAGCCCAAGAAAATAAAACCTGTCACTTTTCCCATTGTTTCCCCATTTATTTGTTAGGAAGTGATGGGACTGGATGCTAGCTTGAAGGATTTTGAGTGTAACCTGCTTGCATATGAAATAAGCACTACTGTATGATAGTTTGAGCATTCTTGGCATTGTCCTTCTTGGGGATTGGAATGAAAGCTGACATTTTCCAGTCCTGTGCTATTGCTGAGTTTTGCAAATTGGCTGATATATTGAGTGCAGCATGTTAACAGCATCATCTTTTAAGACATGAAATATCTCAGATATACAGCACCTTTGCTTGTAGTAAAACTTCCTGAGGCCCACTTAACTTCACACTCCAGGACGTCAAGCTCTGCCTGACTATGGTTATCTGAGTCATGAAGACCTTTCGCATTTCTTATTTCTGTGTATTCTTGCCATTTCTTAACATCTTCTCCTTCTGTTAGGTCCTTAATCTTTATCATGCCCATCATACCATGAAATTTTCCTTTGATATTTCCCGTTTTTTTAAAAGAGATCTCTAGTCTTTCCCATTCTATTGTTTTTCACTGTTTTTCTGTACTGTTTCTTTAAGGAGGCTTTCTTATCTATTTTTGATGTTCTTTGGAACTCAACATTCAGTTGAGTATATCTTTCTCTTTTTTGTTTGCCTTTAGCGTCTCTTCTTTACTCAGCTATTAGTAAAGCCTCCTCAGACAAACACTTTGCCTTCTTGCATTTCTTTTTCTTTTGGATGGTTTTGATCACTGCTTCTGGTGCAATATATAAACCTTCATCCACACTTCTTCAGGCACTCTGTTTATTCATCCCCTCTACTGTGTAATCATAAGGGATTTGATTTTGGTCATACCTGAATGACCTAGTGCTATTTCCTACTCTCTTTATTTTAAGCCTGAATTTTGCAATAAGGAGTTCATGATCTGAGCCACAATCAGCTCCAGGTCTTGTTTTTGCTGACTGTATAGAGCTTTTCTATCTTTGGCTGTAAAAAACATAATCAATATTATTTCAGTATTGACCATCCAGCCCAGAATTTTTCATGATGTACTCTGCATAAAAGTATAAATACAAGAGCAGTAAGGCTTATTTAAACAAGTTCAATTTAATTAGACATGTTCCATTTCAGTCAGCCTAATTATCAAAGATAGATTTTAATAAAAAATTTGATTTTATATTTGATGTTTGCTGACAAGTTTATAGAACCTTCCCTGTAGCTTTCCTCTTGCCCCACATCTAGGCAAACCAATAAGAACATTCCATGCTCCATTGACATAAAGTTCAAATAATTCAACCCTAGCCAGTGTGAAAATCCTGACCCCAGTTGCACAAACAAAGCATGATAAAAGCCAAACTAGTATGTCTTCCCTACTCTCTCAAGATTTTCATATCTGTTTGGGATCTGTCAACAATCTTGCATGGAGGGTTAAAGGCTTTTTTTTTTTTTTAAATAACTTTCTCTAACCCACTTCAAAATTGGACTTCCATACTTATTTACCTCATTCAATTTTGACTTCTTAAAACATATGTCATTGTCTTTCTTTTATTGATTTTGATTTCCATTTAATACAATACATTCTTAATTACTTTTAAACAACTTTTTCTCTGAAAATACAGTGTTTACACATTAATTGCCTACAAAATTAAGGCATTAAAAACAATTTAAAACTCTTCAATTATTTGATACTTCACAGAATATTTGCATGCATGCATGCTAAGTTGCTTTAGTCGTGTCCGACTCTTTGTAACCCTATGGACTGTAGCCCACCAGGCTCTCCTTTCCATGTGATTCTCCAAGCAAGAATACTGGGGTGGGATGACAGGCCCTCCTCCAGGGGATTTTCTGAAGCCAGAGATGGAGCCAGATCCCTTATGTCTCTTCTGCATTGGCAAGCAGGTTCTTTACCCCCAGTGCCACCAGGGAAGCCCCCTCAGAATATTTAAGCTAGTCATGTTTTTGAAATATCTTGAAAGTTTCAATGAATATACTCTGCAGGGATTTTTGTTCTAAACTACAATTTTTTCTAAAAAAAAAAATACATTTTTTCTTCCTATTTTCTTACTTGAAGTCTATTCCATATTTGTAGTAAACAAATCTTTTATAAAGCCCTCAGGAATCAACAAGTTATCAGAAAATAATTATAATTGTTAAATAATAAAATGTATTATTACTTTATTTTTATTTTTCTATTTTCTTCTATTCCCAGTTATCCTGATATAGAGAAATGTTTAGAGGATACTCTCTAACTGGACACTCTTAAGCTGTGATAAATCTAGTATTAATAATGACCAGAGAGAGAAAAGAAAGTAGAAAAAATTTTGTAAACATACTATTTTTAGTAAAATATAACCTATAAGGGCAAACATGAATTAAGGATTTGATAAAATATTGATTAAAAATAAATCCTACTGCTTACTTACTTTGTAGAATATAGATTATTATAAGTGATTACTTTACTTTTCATTTTCCAAGTTGGAAACAGTTTAGTACAATAAGCCCAAGAGAAAAGTTAATATATTCAAGCTATATTAATATCTGACTTGAATATGCAAAGTATTTTAAACAGTAATATTATAAAAATCGAAGTTCTTGCACATATGCTGATAGATCATTTGTCTATCATCTCATATTGAAATTAGATCTTTAAAGGTTAGAGACATGATGATTTCCCCTAAATCTTCCATAAACATTTGACTTATTTTTAAACTCCAAGATTTTGCTTCTGAACTTTTCCAAGAATAAAAACAAGAAATAAAAATTTAGGCAACATAAAACTATAGTTCAGATTCTAAAGTATAAAGCATCATTTTGAAACTATCTTATATTTAAGGGATTTGGAAACCTAAATCTTATTGGGTTTTCCCCATATGCAATGCTGAGACTTTCAGAGATTATCTCAATGTAACATGTTCTCTTCTAGTAGCCTACAGTCTCTGGTGGCTTGTGAGCATACCATTTCTTTTGATCTTCCCAGAATTCATTTAATTAAATATTGCTATTCTTATTTATCTGATGTGGAAATTGATGTTTAGAGACGTTAATCACAAATACATCCCCAAGTAACAAAATTGCAACTAGGCATGGGTGTAGTGTAATGACTGGAAGTGAGAGCTCCTGAACCTCCTGAGGTCCTTCCAGGAGTTCCTACTTGCTCTATGAGGAGCCTAAGTTCTCTCTGGTCTGGTTAACAACTAGCTTTGCCTGGATTCATTAGTTTTTGTCAATTCCATTTTAATTCCCCAATTTATCACACATTTTACACTGATGAATTACTTATGTGTCTGACCCAGAAACTTTTGCTCTGAATTGTGTGAATAAATTGCTAGATTAGCTATGCCCAAATTTCTTTAGTTTTGCCTATCTCATGCCTGACCTTAACCTACTACCAACACATTACAGTAGGCTAGAGTTAGGGCCAAATAAACAGCAGAAGCATGTTGTAACATCATTTCTATTCCATTTGCAAGGGAACTGTACTTTGAAAAAATTAAACTTAGGAAAGTTGCAAATATAGTATAACGGCAACCCAAGAATTCTTCATCTAGGTTCACAATTTTGCCACATTTACTTCATCTTTCTTTCTCTGAATTCCATACAATGTTGACAGAAAACCACAGTTGTGTTGTGGAGATGGAACTGTATCACTACTCCAAAAAAGTTTCCTTAGTTGAAAAAAAAAATATTAAGCTCTCCTCAAGTAAAATTTTATTCTTATTTACAAATTCCTATAATTATCTGTAATTTTTAAATGTAATAAAAGAAATAGGCAAACTTTGTTTGCAGAACGTGAAACAGGTGTTAATTATTTAGCTGAGATTGTTTTCAATATACATAAATGTCCCATTGGTTTTATGTCTTTTATATAGCCCTTGGCAATCATTTTGAAAGAAGACACCTTAATAGGTAACAAACTTTTATAGACCTATTCAGAAAGAGATAAATATTAAATTACTACAATAAGATTGACTAATTGAAAATGTTGGCACACTTGTTTCATTAGTGCTTCTTGGAAGCTTTGAGTGATCTCTTCTTCATAAAGAACATATATTTAACCAGCCTAGTGTTGAAAATTAAGCACAACATAAAAAGGAAAATAAAATTAAAAAGTTTTACTTGACTCTTTAAACTACTTATATAACAGCGATCCAAATTTATTTTCAACTGCGAGTGCATTCAGTTGTATTAAAAATAAACAAAGCAGAATTCATCATGTGGTAAGTCTCTCCATATCCCGAGGCAAAAATTATGAGACTGTAGACTCGAATTTGTTCATGACCTTAAAAGTTACGTAGCAAGATAACTCTATGTTAGGGCCAGTTATGAAGAATTTGATTATTACACTGAAGGCAGCAGAAAGTATCAATTCAGTGAAGTAGCCTGAAATCTGTCTTGAGAGTATCTGCAGCAGGGCAGTCAGCAAATGCTATAAAATCAGGGTTATTTCCCAGCTCCATCCCTACTCCCACCCTAGGCAACTGGCTATTAAAAATTTACCAGGACACCAGTGGTTTTATCCAGCCTCTGTCTTTTTTTAGGATGGAAATTGCACTAATTATTTTACTGTTCTGTATATCACATTTCTCAATTGTCAAATGGAAATAGTAGTATTTATCTTAAAGCAGTTTGGGGACAACTGCAGTAAGTGCATTATTTTAAATCAACTGACATTCACTAGATGCTCAGAATGAATTGATATGTAAATTAAATTGCCTTTACAAAGAGTTCAGAAGTCGTTGTTCAATCTTAAAACTATCAAGCATAACATATTGAGAGATAAAACAGGATTTAATTCATAATCGATACTAAAGATACAGCTGTAGAATATATACGCATACGGTAAAGCGTCTGCCTGCAATGAGGGAGACCTGGGTTCAATTACTGGGTTGGGAAGATCCCCTGGAGAAGGAAATGGCAATCCACTCCAGCACTCTTGCCTGGAAAATCCTGATAGGCTACAGTCCATGGAGTCGCAAAGAGTCGGACACGACTGAGCGACTTCACTTTCACTTTTATATGTTTCTACAATTCTAAGTATTGGACTAAAATGAGTCCAGTATATAGTATTCAACAACAGAATAAAATATATATTTCATAATTTAACAGAAAGTCATAATGTAAAGGGGTTAAGTCAGAGGCTCTAAGGATTTATTCTAGGGGACTCCAAAAAAGAAAAAAAAATGAAATAACATGTTTTCCTTCATACATTTGCTTCCTATGGATGTACACTCGATGTCTATTACATATTAGTTATTATTCTGAATGGTGGTAATGCAAAATATAAAGCATTAAAGTTCTGTAAAACCAATGCTATGCATGCTGCTGCTACTGCTGCTAAGTCGCTTCACTCGTGTCTGACTCTGTGCTACCCCATAGACAGCAGCCCACCAGGCTCCCCAATCCTTGGGATTCTCCAGGCAAGAACACTGGAATGGGTTGCCATTTCCTTTTCCAATGCATGAAAGTGAAAAGTGAACGTGAAGTTGCTCAGTTGTGTCCGACTCTTAGCGACCCCATGGACTGCAGTCTACCAGGCTCCTCTGGCCATGGGATTTTCTAGGCAAGAGTACTGGAGTGGGTTTCCATTGCCTTCTCCGAGTGCTATGCATAGCTCTTGGCATATAGAAAAAACAATAATAACTAACATTTTTGTGTGTGTTCTATTTATGAGATACAACTCTATATATCTTATAACTATTACCCACATTTCACAAGTGAGGAAAATAATGTAGTAGAAAGTTACTTAAAGGTGACAAATTCTGGATACCCCATTTAAAGTTAAAGAAGAAAAAATCTAATTTCATATCTATAAAATAAACGTACAATCAACCAAAAGTTTTCTTGTTTCTGTTTTACTGTATTCATATGCTATTGTAAGAAATACAATTGCAAGAGAAATGCCATATATCCCTTTCTTAGTGCCCCCAGTGTAACAACTTGCATTAGTACAGTAAAACACCACAACCAAGAAACTAAGGTTGATAGAATCCATCCACTTTATTCAGATTCCATTAGTTTTACATGCAAATGTGTGAGTGTCTTTGTGTGTATATGTATTTAGTTCTATGCAGTTTTAACACACAAGTATTTGTGTGACCACCATCACAGTCAACACCCAGAATAATTCCAAATATGGTTTGTGTTGTCCTTTCACAGCCGCATCAATTCTGCCCTCCCTCCCTAATCTTCAGCAATCACTAATCTATTCTTTGTCTTTACAGTCTTGTTATTTTTAAGAAGTGGACATGAACGGAATCACATATAGGCAAATTTTCGAGATTCTGTCTTCACTCAGGATATTTTTCTTTGGATCCATCCAAATTGTATCTTATAGAAACAGTTTTTACTCCTGAATTGTTTCTTATGTTAGAGATGTATAATAGATTGTTCAAACACTTACCCAACTGAAGGACATTTCGATATTTTCCAGTTTGTCTACTTTAAATAAAGCTTCTATGTACATTTGTGTACAGGATTTTGTGTGGGCATAAGCTTTCATTTCTTTGGAATAAATGTCCCAGAGTGCAATTATTTGATTCTATGGTAAGTACATTTTTAGTTGTATAAGATACTCTTACACTCTTTTCCACAGTGGCTATAATATTTTGCATTTCTATACCAACAATGTTTGAGTGATCCAGTTTCTCCTCAATCTTGCCTGAATTTGGTGTTGACAACACTTTTAACACTTAGCCATCATGATATGTTTTTAGTGATGATTCATTGTGGTTTCAACTTGTGTTTCTTTAATGGCAAGTGATGACAGATATCTTTCATGTGTTTATTTGCCACCTGTACACAAAACTTTATTACTACAGGATTGGGGTGGTAGCTCTACTGGGTCCCACTGGGCCCTTTTGACACTAAGGTAAGGCATGAATATAACTGCAGTCCAGCTAGCCCACATCACAACATTTCATTCTTTTTTGATGTCAAATGAATGTGGAATCTCAGCTCCCCACTGGAGTCTTCTGACACCAGTGGGGTACTGGTGAAGTAGAGTGGTGCCTGACCCTTCATCATCCTGGTCCACTAAGTTTTATTATTTCCAGATTAAGGATGGGTGGCACAGGAGTTAAAATCTCCAGTGGACCCCACCGGCACTATCCTGGCAAAGGAATCTGAAGAACTACTTACTTCTACTAAGCAAGTATTGGAAGATCAACTGTCTTCAACAAAACTAACTCTATCCTTGTTTTTTGGTCACACTGTGTAGCATGCGGAATCTTACTTCCCAAGGACCAAATCTGTGCCTCCTGCATTGGGAGCATGGAGTGTTAACCACTGGACCACCAGGGAAGTCCCTGACACTATCTTTGACAGGGGAACTGGAGTATTGTCAGTTTCTGCCTGGAGAGGATAGAAGAAGATAAGCTTCCTGCTTGGCCCCACTGATAACATAGGATGAGGGTATATCTGTAAGGCCACCTGACTCATTAGCCATCAAACTGGGATAAAAGTTTACTTACCCTCTCAGCCTCACTGAAACCACTGGGAGAGGAGTGTTGGTTGTCTTACTGGTGCTTTATTGGAGTAAGTAAAGTCCAGTAAGTTCCATACATAGGAAGCTTCAAGGTGCAAATATTCAAAGATGCAACCTCAACATTCAAAAAACTAAGATCTTGGCATTCAGTCCCATCACTTCATGGTGTCTAGATGAGGAAACAATGGAAACAGTGACAGACTTCATATTGTTGGTCTCCAAAATCACAGCAGATGGTGGCTGCAGCCATTAAATTAAATGATGCTTGCTCCTTTGAAGAAAAGCTATGACAAGTCCAGACAGCATATTAAAAAGCAGAGACATCACTTTGCCAACAAGGGTCCATATAGTCAAAGCTATGGTTTTTCCAGTAGTCATGTATGGATGTGAGAACTGGACCATAAAGGAAGATGAGTGCCAAAGAATTGATGATTTTGAACTGTGGTATTGGATAAGACTCTTGAGAGTCCCTTTGACTGCAAGGAGATCAAGCCAGTCAATCCTAAAGGAAATCAGTCCTGAAAGTTCATCAGAAGGACTGATGCTCCAATACTTTGGCCATCTGATGTGAAAACCTGACTCTTTAGAAAAGACCCTGATGTTAGAAGGCAGGAGAAGGGAATGACAGAAAATGAGATGGTTGGATGGCATCACTGACTCAGTGGACATGAGTTTGAGAAAGCTCTGGGAGTTGGTGATGGACAGCGAAGGCTGGTATGCTTCAATTCATGGGGTTGCAAATGGACTTGACTGAGCAACTGAACTGAACCGAAAGATGCAAGCATATGTTCCATCAACCTCATGCATGAATGAAACTGTAGCTTTCCCTCTGTCTCCTATTATTGATGATCCTTCAGCTCTACCACCTTCCATCTTTCTCCCTCTTCCAGTCAGTAATTCTTGCCTGTTTTCTCGATGCCAGTCCCTGTATGTACTGTATTAATACTACTATACTTTTCAAGGTACTGTGAAAAAAAAGTGTGAAAAGTGAAAGCTGCTCAATTCTGTCCAACTCTTTGCAACCCTGTGGACTATACAATCCATGGAATTCTCCAGGACAGAATACTGAAATGGGTAGCCTTTCCCTTCTGCAGGGGATTTTCCCAAGCCAGGGATTGAACCCAGTTCACCCACATTGCAGGCAGATTCTTTACCAGCTGAGCCACAAAGGAAGCCCCTTGTGTATTAATTACTACTATCCTTTTTAATTATTACAGGATTCCCTCATAGCTCAGTTGGTAAAGAATCCGCTTGCAATGCAGGCAACCCAGGCTCAATTCCTGGGTACAGGGGATCCCCTGGAAAAGGGATAGGCTACCCACTCCAATATTTTTAGGCTTCCCTTGTGGCTTAGCTGGGAAAGAATTGCTTGCAATGTGGGAGACTCAGTTCGGTCTCACTCTTTGCAACACTATGGATTGCAGCATATTAGGCTTCCCTGTCCTTTACCAACTACCAGAGTTTGCTCAGACTCATGTCCATTGAGTTGATGATGCCATCTAAATATCACATCCTCTATTGTCCCTTTCATCTCCTGCCCTCAATCTTTCCCAGCATCAGTATTTTCCAATGAGTCCTCTTTTTGCATCAGGTGGTCAAAGTATTGGAGCTTTAGCATCAGTCCTTCCAATGAATATTCAGAGTTGATTTCCTTTAGAATTGACTGGTTTGATCTCCTTGCTGTCCAAGGGACTTTCAAGAGTCTTTTCCAGCACAACAGTTTGAAAGCCTCAGTTCTTCAGTGCCCAGTCTTCTTTTTGTACAAACTCTCTCATCTGTACATGACTACTGGAAAAACAATAGCTTTGACTATATGCACCTTTGTAGGCAAAGTGATGCCTCTGCTTTTTAATATGCGTTCTAGGTTTGTCCTGACTCTTCTTCCAAGGAGAAAGTGTCTTTTAATTTCAAGGTGGCAGTCACCAGATATCTGCATTGATTTTGGAGCCTGAGAAAATAAATTCTGTCACTGTTTTCATTGTTTTCTCATCTTTGCACCATGAAATGATGGGACCAGATGCTATGATCTTGGTTTTTTGAATGTTGAGTTTTGAGCCAGCTTTTTCACTCTCCTCCTTCACCTTCAAAAAGAGGCTTTTTAATTTATTCTTTGCTTTCTGCCATAAGAGTGGTGTCACTGCATATGTGAGGTTACTGATATTTTTCCCAGCAACCTTGATTCCAGCTTGTAATTCATCCATGCTGGCATTTCACATGATGTACTCTGCATATAAGTTAGATAAGCAGGGTGACAATATATAGCTTTGACATACTCCTTTCCCAGTTTGGGATCAGCCTATTCTTCCATGTCTGGTTCTGACTGTTGCTTCGTGACCTGCATACAGGTTTTTCTGGAGGCAGATAAGGTGCTCTGGTATTCCCATCTCTTTCAGAATTTTCCATAGTTTGTTGTGATCTACACAGTTAAAGGCCTTATTGTAGTCAAGGAAACAGAAGTAGATTTTTTTTTTTTCCTGGAATTTTCTAGCTTTTTCTATGATCCAACAGATTTGGCAATTTGATCTCTGGTTTTTCTGCCTTTTCTAAATATAGCTTGGACTTCTGGAATTTCTCAGTTAACATAGTTTTGAAGCATAATTTGAAGAATTTTGAGCATCACTTTGCTAACTTGTGAAATAAGTGCAATTATTTGGTACTTTGAACATTGTTTGGCACTGTCCTTCTTTGGGATTGGAATGAAAACTAACATTTTCCAGTCCTGTGGCCACTGCTGAGTTTTCCAAATTTGCTGGCATATTGAGTGCAGCACTTTCACAATATCACATTTTAGAATTTGAAATAGATCAGCTGGAATTCCATCACCTCCACTAGTTTTTTTCATAGTGATGCTTCCTAAACCCCACTTGATTTGCATTCTAGGATGTCTGGCTTTAGGAGAGTGATCACACCAGTGGTTAGCCAAGTCATTAAGATCTTTTTTGTATAATTCTGTTTATTCTTGCCACCTCTTCTTAATATCTTTGGCTTCTGTTAGGTCCATACCATTTCTGTCCTTTGTTGTGTCTATATTTGCATGAAATGTTCCTGTGGTATCTCTAAATTTCTTGAAGAAATTTAGAAAAATTTTGTTATTTGGGTACATAGATTAACTTTGTCAGCCTTACAACAAATTGGACTTACTAACTTGCCATTAGAATGGAACTTATTCATATGCAACAGTCTTACAGTATTGACAAGAGTTTTTGTTGTTAGGACACCACTTTCTGAGTCTTGTGACTAAGAAGAACTGACTTCTTTTGAAGCTCCTTTTGTCTCTACCTTTTTGCAAATCTGGATTGGAAGCTTTTGCCAAACTGTGCTCGGTGTATATAGAAACTAGGATATTCCACCCCATGCTGCTGCCGCTGCTGCTGCTAAGTCGCTTCATTCGTGTCCTACTCTGTGCGACCCCATAGATGGCAGCCCACCAGGCTCCCCCAACCCTGGGATTCTCCAGGCAAGAACACTGGAGTGGGTTGCCATTTCCTTCTCCAATGCATGAAAGTGAAAAGTGAAAGTGAAGTCGCTCAGTCGTGTCCGACTCCCAGCGACCCCATGGACTGCAGCCCACCAGGCTCCTCCATCCATTGGACTCTCCAGGCAAGAGCACTGGAATGTCCACCCCATGACATTTCTTAAATCCTAAAGTCCGTAGGCTGTTCTCCTTTACAGTCTACCCTTTATAGTTCTCTATGTTGTGTTATCGGAGAAGGCAAGGGCACCCCACTCCAGTACTTTTGCCTAGAAAATCCCATGGACAGAGGAGCCTGGTGGGCTGCAGTCCATGGGGTCGCTAAGAGTCGGACACGACTGAGCGACTTCACTTTCACTTTTCACTTTCATGCATTGGAGAAGGAAATGGCAACCCACTCCAGTGTTCTTGCCTGGAGAATCCCAGGGACGGGGAAGCCTGGTGGGCTGCTGTCTATGGGGTCATACAGAGTTGGACATGACTGAAGCGACTTAGCAGCAGCAGCAGCAGCATGTTGTGTTATACCTAGCACTTTTACTTCATTTTGTCAGCTGTAAAAATAGTGGAACTGGAAAAATTTCAGCCATATTGGCTGATATCCACACAAGGTTATGTTGATTAATGAGAAAAAAATTTTTTAAATCCATTTTAAAGAATAATACCAATACCATATTTTCTTTTAAAATTAACTACTTTTTAATATCCTAATTTGTAGTCTACATTTCCATAGATATAAAATCCTTTTTTTCCTGCATATCAAAGGCATTTTCTACAATTTTACTGCAAAAAGTATCTACATAAATGACTCACATCCACACAGTAGCTGCTGAATAAGAACAGAAATGTTCTACCTCTATAAAGACATTTTAAAGAGTACTTTAAAATTTAGTTGAGCTAATTCACTTAATGTTTTATAGTTTGTTATGCATTTAGTCGGAGAAGCAATGGCACCCCACTCCAGCATTCTTGCCTGGAAAATCCCATGGACGGAGGAGCCTGGTAGGCTGCAGTCCATGGGGTCGCTAAGAGTCGGACACGACTGAGCGACTTCACTTTCACTTTTCACTTTCAAGCATTGGAGGAGGAAATGGCAACCCATTCCAGTGTTCTTGCCTGGAGAATCCCAGGGACAGGGGAGCCTGGTGGGCTGCCGTCTATGGGGTCGCATAGAGTCGGACATGACTGAAACGACTTAGCAGCAGCAGCAGCAGCGTACATTTAATACATTTCACAAATACTTAGCTATATAACTATTTGCATTTTTGAAAGCCCCAGATATTACTAATTATCCAACTTCCTTAGTATTTTACTAAAAGCCTCTCTTAGTAGGCTGAAAGATTAATCAATACAGTTCAATAAAGAGTGAAATGGTGAGAGACTTATGATAATCTGAAACTATTTACCCTGGAGAATGCTTATTATTAAAATTATAACATTAGATCGGACATCAATTTTCAATATTAATCCAAATATATCTTATAATATTTGAAGAACTAGTAAATGTAAAATTTATGTTTTTATGAATATCTTAACATATATTTTTTCATTATTTATATACTAAGATTGACCTGGAACTATACTAAAAATTATAAATCAAAATAGTATATTTTAACATTTAATTAAAAATGTTAAAAAGTTATTTTACTATATAACAACAGATGGTTTAATAATATTTGTTGAAAATATTTGTAGTAGTAATATACAAATTTGGGGAGAAACAAAACAATTCAATGAAAAAAGTTAGCATTGTTATTGAATACTAAAGTTATTGTTGTACACATTTCCTAATTCAAATTTCCTTAAAGGAACCATATACCATCTAGTGATCTAGTGGCAAAATTACAACTTTTAATTCAGTGTTTTCTTGCAAATATCATCATTATCAGACTATGATGAACAGCAACAACAACTGAAAACAACATAAGTTTGTACATCTTACTTTAGAAAAATAAATTTCTGGGAAATTTTTCAAATACTCAGTTATTCTTATTAACTTGCACCTTAACAAATAAGGAAAACTAACAAAACAGGGAGGTGTTACTGTGAGTTCTTGTGATTTTGCTGTTTATGAGATATTTGAATAAATGCCATAACACATGGTCATTTTTTGTCCCCAAGAAATATATATTATATTTTATGTTTGATATATTATCATACAATATAAATATATATTTGATTTGCTTTTGAGTTTGTGTCTCATCTAAGTATATATTGGATACAATGTTTTCTAATCAAATGGAATGAAATAGGGAGAGGTTGATATTCAAAACATAACTGGAATAATGTGAGAAATAAGGCATATTAGTATATTATTACTTACACATTTCTTTTTTTTTTTTTTCAGTTTAAGTAGATAGTCTACATTGTTTTCCAGAAATACACAGTTTCAGATTTTCTTGTTTATTTCAAAAATGTCCAGAATTTGAAAATTCTTTTTTTTTCCATTTTACTTATAAATATCCTTGCATCCACATGCATTTCACATTTCTGAACTTCAAATTTCAGATCCCATTTCCTCACTTGCAATGTCAGATCAGATCAGATCAGTCTCTCAGTCGTGTCCGACTCTTTGCGACCCCATGAATCGCAGTACGCCAGGCCTCCTTGTCCATCACCAACTCCCAGAGTTCACTCAGATTCACATCCATCGAGTCAAGTGATGCCATCCAGCCATCTCATCCTCTGTCGTCCACTTCTCCTCTTGCCCCCAATCCCTCCCAGCATCAGAGTCTTTTCCAATGAGTCAACTCTTCACATGAGGTGGCCAAAGTACTGGAGTTTCAGCTTTAGCATCATTCCTTCCAAAGAAATCCCAGGGCCGATCTCCTTCAGGATGGACTGGTTGGATCTCCTTGCAGTCCAAGGGACTCTCAAGAGTCCTCTCCAAAACTACAGTTCAAAAGCATCAATTTTTCGGCGCTCAGCCTTCTTCACAGTCCAACTCTCACATCCATACATGACCACAGGAAAAACCATAGCCTTGACTACACGAACCGTTGCTGGCAAAGTAATGTATCTGCTTTTGAATATGCTATCTAGGTTGGTCATAACTTTCCTTCCAAGGAGTAAGCATCTTTTAATTTCATGGCTGCAGTCACCATCTGCAGTGATCTTGGAGCCCAGAAAAATAAAGTCTGACACTGTTTCCACTGTTTCCCCATCTATTTCCCATGAAGTGATGGGACGCGATGCCATGATCTTCATTTTCTGAATGTTGAGCTTTAAGCCAAATTTTTCACTCTCCTCTTTCACTTTCATCAAGAGGCTTTTGGTTCCTCTTCACTTTCTGCCATAAGCGTGGTGTCATCAGCATATCTGAGGTTATTGATATTTCTCCTGGCAATCTTGATTCCAGCTTGTGTTTCTTCCAGTCCAGCGTTTCTCATGATGTACTCTGCATATAAGTTAAATAAACAGGGTGACAATATGCAGCCTTGACGTACTCCTTTTCCTATTTGGAACCAGTCTGTTGTTCCATGTCCAGTTCTAACTGTTGCTTCCTGACCTGCATACAAATTTCTCAAGAGGCAGATCAGGTGGTCTGGTATTCCCATCTCTTATCCTTTTTCTCACAAAGGATGGTAACTCAGTTCCTAAACTTTCCACCTCAATATGACTTTTTGTCTTTATTTTTTGTCTCCATTTTAACATGAAGGGGAAGTATAATTTCTCCTCCTCCCTTTCCAAAGTTACTATGTTCCTTAACTGTATTTCTATTTCTCTGAATCTTAGGTGTATCAAATTCCCCAATCCACTTAATAGCATCAAGCTATATAGTGCCTTCATTTGGATTTAATCTTTATAGAAATGACAATAGCAGAAAATACACTCTCCCTGATAATTGTACCCACTGGTTTCTCTATTTCCTCCAATCCATCAGATACATTTTTCTTAGATAAATTATTTCTGATAAGCAAAATCTAACATATCATACAACCACTCAATCTTGAATTTTTATTTCAAGTTTTAGGGGACTGTTCTTTTTACATACATAAATGAAATAAAGTACTATTCAGAGAATTCTAGATTTGTGCCTATTTTTGCATCCTATTCCCTCCCTGCAACTCAACCTTTAATTTCTTTTTGTCTTAATTTATAAATTGTCTTTTTCTCAATAGACATTTACATCCGTAAACAACACAATTTTTGTTTCAGCCCCTTATTACTTTCAAGGTATATATTATCTATATGCAATACATACTATTCTCATTGTTCTCTCCCATGATATTTTTCACTTAAAATTTTATTGCAAAGGAGGCAAGAATATACAATGGATTAAAGACAATCTCTTTAACAAGTGGTGCTGGGAAAACTGGCCAACCACTTGTAAAAGAATGAAACTAGAACACTTTCTAACACCATACACAAAAATAAACTCAAAATGGATTAAAGATCTCAACGTAAGACCAGAAACTATAAAACTCCTAGAGGAGAACATAGGCAAAACACTCTCTGACATACATCACAGCAGGATCCTCTATGACCCACCTCCCAGAACATTGGAAATGAAAGCAAAAATAAACAAATGGGACTTAATTATCCTTAAAAGCTTCTGCACAACAAAGGAAACTATCAGCAAGGTGAAAAGGCAGCCTTCAGAATGGGAGAAAATAATAGCAAATGAAGCAACTGACAAACAACTAATCTCAAAAATATATAAGCAACTCCTACAGCTCAACTCCAGAAAAATAAATGACCCAACCAAAAAATGGGCCAAAGAACTAAATAGACATTTCTCCAAAGAAGACATACAGATGGCTAACAAACACATGAAAAGATGCTCAACATCACTCATTATCAGAGAAATGCAAATCAAAACCACTATGAGGTACCATTTCACGCCACTCAGAATGGCTGGGATCCAAAAGTCTACAAGCAATAAATGCTGGAGAGGGTGTGGAGAAAAGGGAACCCTCTTACACTGTTGGTGGGAATGCAAACTAGTACAGCCACTATGGAGAACAGTGTGGAGATTCCTTAAAAAACTGGAAATAGAACTGCCTTATGATCCAGCAATCCCACTGCTGGGCATACACACTGAGGAAACCAGAAGGGAAAGAGACATGTGTACCTCAATGTTCATCGCAGCACTGTTTATAATAGCCAGGACATGGAAGCAACCTAGATGCCCATCAGCAGATGAATGGATAAGAAAGCCATGGTACATATACACAATGGAGTATTACTCAGCCATTAAAAAGAATACATTTGAATCAGTTCTAATGAGGTGGATGAAACTGGAGCCTATTATACAGAGTGAAGTAAGCCAGAAAGAAAAACACCAATGCAGTATACTAACGCATATATATGGAATTTAGAAAGATGGTAACAATAACCCTGTGTACGAGACAGCAAAAGAGACACTGATGTATAGATCAGTCTTATAGATTCTGTGGGAGAGGGAGAGGGTGGGGAGATTTGGGAGAATGGCATTGAAACATGTATAATATCATGTATGAAACGAGTCGACAGTCCAGGTTCGATGCACGATACTGGATGCTTGGGGCTGGTGCACTGGGTTGACCCAGAGGGATGGTATGGGGAGGGAGGAGGGAGGAGGGTTCAGGATGGGGAGCACAAGTATACCTGTGGCGGATTCATTTTGATGTTGGGCAAAACTAATACAATATTGTAAAGTTTAAAAATAAAATAAAATTTAAAAAAAAGTTTTATTCCAGTGTTAATGCCATAATAAATAATTTTTCAGCTTCGGCACTACTGACATTTGGTGCTGGATACTTCTTAGCTTTGAGGGGCTGTTTTGCACATGGTGAGATGATGAATAACATCCCTTGCCTCTAACCAACCAATGTCAGCAGGAACCCCAAGTTGTAATAATCAAAAATGTTTTCAGAGATGTCTTAGACATGTGAAAAATTACTACCAGTTAAAAGCCACTGACAAAGCAGTATGTAAAAGATACATACTGCAGTATGTAAAAGAAGCAGTATGTAAAAGAAGAGCATTTCTTTTTTATAGCACTCATTCTTGAGGATTCCTTGTTGTTTGTTGACTAGTCCATTATTGATGAACATTTTGGTTCACTTCTCATCTTTGCTAATAGTACTACAATTCATTAGCTTATCATATCTTAAACGTTTTTAGAATTAATTTTTAGAAGAAAGCCTACTAAATGAAAACAAAAAATGTAACCATATAAAGTCACTAGATGCTGCCTAAGTATCCTTTATTTACATTTGCATTCCTACAAGTCATGTATGGGCCAGTAAACATCAATGCTATAACCTTACTGAGAAAACAATCACCTATTTCATATTTAACTGTTTCATATTAAACAATCCATCCTTTGTCCTGATTAACTTCCTTCCTTTCTTGTCACACTTTGGTGAATATAATGCTTATTTCCACATTTTTCTATTCTCATTAATTAATATTTCAAGATGCCTAATTACTGAAAAAATGTGGTAGGGGCCTATATTAATTATAAAATAAGAGAGTTTAGTTCTACAAGGCAAAAAAAAAAAAAAAAAGAAATTAGGAAAACTAAGCAAGATAAAAAGTACTCAAAACAATTTCACTTCCTGTAGATTTAAAACTGACAAATATACAGCATACAATTCATTTTGGAATCACTTATCTATTACCTCACTTATCTTTCCCTTTATTCCTTTTGTCACAAAGACAAAAATATACTGAATGCCAAAATTGTAAACAATGAATAAATAGGGGGGTCCAGATAGAATTTGTACCATAGAACACTTATAAAACTATGATTGAAATACACTTCAATTTAGAATGTGTTCTCATGCTTTAAGTTTTTCATTATACTCATAATGGTATAAAATAGTGTTTCGGTTTGAAAGAATTTCTTGGGATTTCCACCACAAGATTCAGTTTAATGAAAATTTCACTAACCCATTTACACAGGGTTATTGTAATATGTCTAGCATTCTGTGGTAGCAAGTAACCTTTACTATTACTAAAGACATTTGAAAAGAAATGAGAAATTCTTATTTACACTTTAAAACAAAATGAAGCAAAGTATTAAAACTCTAACAATAGAAAAAATTATGCATCACTTTTACTCTCCAAGTTTTCATAAGTATCAGAATTTTAACTAATATAAATTTAGATTGAATCAGAAAAAGAAAAAAAAAACTTTAGAAATTTAAAATAAGAATACCAATATAAGAAATTGGTAACAAGAGGCGGAATAGGTGACAAGAAGGGAATGACTAAGACACTTTTATACAAGCAAAGAGATAGTGACTAATGGGGCTAAGCTGACTCAATGGACAGGAGTTGAAGCAAATTCAGGGAAATAGTGAAAGACAGGGAAGCTTGGTGTGCTGCAGTTCATGGGGTCACAAAAGAATCAGACAAGACTTAGCAATTGAACAATGATAGGGCCGAAGGAATAAAGGGAGAAAGAAGGAAAACCTAACACAAGAAGCCTGAACTTTTTAGGTGCTGAGGTATCACAGGTATATGAAAGGCTTGCATAGAGAGAGCTAGAATTCTGTGGAAATGGTTTCTCTATTGGAAGCTAGAGTCACAGAGCATAGAACAACTCCTGAAGATACCAGCCACAAAGAGAATACTCTTGATTTTTCATCTTTCCATCTCCCAATCACCTAACAATACTTTTTTTTTTCAATGGTTCCAGGTGGAACCAGCAGAGTTTAGTCTCCTTGTTAAATACTGTAAAACCAAGAAAGGGCAAGGCATATTTCTGAAACCAATGAGGAAAAAGACTTGCACAAAATTTCTTCTCATTCTTGTTATTAATGGTCATTAATCAACAGAGGACATCTGATTACTTGAGCTAGCTTTTTTCATTGCTATACTTTTGTGGCTTTTAATGTAATTTAGGATTTTTGTTTTTTCTTCCTGTAACATTATCACTTTGCATACTTTTCTTATGGTGACACTGTCATTCTGCAAAAAAAAAAAAAAAAAAAAAATGCTATGAGAACAGGTGTGTTCTTTCTGTTTTGTACACTGATGTGCACTCAATACTTAAAAAGAACCTGGCCCATATTAGTTGGTCAACACAATATGGTAAATAATAGATGAATGACTTATCCCAATTTATTAGAGGATGCAATCATGGGCAGAATATAACACTGAAATTTAATTTAAAATGACTATTGTTTTACCCGGTTTGGTTTCTTATTTGTACAATGATCAGAAGACACATATGAAATGCACATTTTTCAATGTTTTAAACATCAACCTTTCTAATATATGTTTTTATGCTTTGTTGTGTTATATGAAATTTAAGATTCCACCTAAAATTTTGATGCTATATATGATACTTAAATAGTAAAGTAACCAACTGATAAGACAGCGGATTATTCAGATTATAATTAAATAATATTAGAAAGATAATTCGGAGAAGACAATGGCATCCCACTCCAGTACTCTTGCCTGGAAAATCCCATGGACAGAGGTGACTGGTGGGCTGCAGTCCATGGGGCCGTGAAGAGTCAGACACGACTGAGTGACTTCACTTTCACTTTTCACTTTCATGCATTGGAGAAGGAAATGGCAACCCACTCCAGTGTTCTTGCCTGGAGAATCCCAGGGATGGGGGAGCCTGGTGGGCTGCAGTCCATGAGGTCGCTAAGAGTTGGACACAACTCAGCAACTTCACTTTCACTTTTCACTTTCATGCATTGGAGAAGGAAATGACAACCTACTCCAATGTTCTTGCCTGGAGAATCCCAGGGACTGGGGAGCCTGGTGGGCTGCCGTCTATGGGGTCGCACAGAGCTGGACACGACTGAAGCGATTTAGCAGCAGTGGCAGCAGCAGCAGCAGAAAGATAATTAATGTTATTGTATTCTGAAATATATACTGAAGATAAGAGAAAAATATCTACACCTATTTACAGATTACACTAGAAAGATGAAAAAGACATCTACAGAAAGAAAAAATATATTTTCTAAACACTTCATGTAGAATAATTAAAATGAATAGCAACTTAATCATTAAGTTACTGAATTTACAGCAGAATATGTAAAAATATTTTGATAGTAGAAGAATAAAAAAAAGTTCATTGGAATATGTACTCAGAAATAATGTGCATATTTAACAGAATTTTGTCAGCCGTATTTAACCAAACTCAGAGAATCATATTTGAATTAATTTATGTATTAATAGATGGGGAAACAGTGGAAACAGTGTCAGACTTTATTTTTGTGGCTTCTAAATCACTACAGATGGTGATTGCAGCTATGAAATTAAGACGCTTACTCCTTGGAAGGAAAGTTATGACCAACCTAGATAGCATATTCAATAGCAGGGACATTACTTTGCCAACAAAGGTCCATCTAGTCAAGGCTATGGTTTTTTCAGTGGTCATGTATGGATGTGAGAGTTGGTCTGTGAAGAAAGCTGAGTGCTGAAGAATTGATGCTTTTGAACTGTGGTGTTGAAGAAGACTCTTAAGAGTCCCTTGGACTGCAAGGAGATCCAACCAGTCCATTCTAAAGGAGATCAGTCCTGGGTGTTCTTTAGAAGGACTGATGCTAAAGCTGAAACTCCAGTACTTTGGCCACCTCATGAGAAGAGTTGACTCATTGGAAAAGACTCTGATGCCGGGAGAGATTGGGGGCAGGAGGAGAAGGGGACTACAGAGGATGAGATGGCTGGATGGCATCACCGACTTGATGGACGTGAATTTGAGTGAACTCCGGGAATTAGTGATGGACAGGGAGGCCTGGCGTGCTGCAATTCATGAGATCGCAAAGAGTCGGAAACGACTGAGCGACTGAACTGAGTGATGTATTAACTTGCATAAAATCTATGGCTTCCCAGGTGGCGCTAGTGGTTAAGAACCTGACTGACAATGGAGGAACCATAAGAGACTGGGGTTGGAGATCCTTTAGAGGAAGGCATGGCGACCCGCTCCAGTATTCTTGCCTAAAGAATCCCATGGACAGAGGAGCCTGACAGGCCACAGTTTATAGGGTATCAAAGAGCTGGACACAACTGAAGTGACTTAGCAATCATGCATAAAGCTATAAATCTAGATATCAAACTTGATTTTACTGTCCATGAGCAAGATATTGTATAGCAAATGCAATGCTGAACAAAATGTGATATTCCATGATAATATTTTTTCCATTACCTCTCAGAATATTTTGGAAGAGTGTTCTTCATTTGTAAAAAAATTAGGGATATTTATCTTTGCCTTTTTTTTTTAATTTTTCAAAGGCATGGGTAACAAATCTAATAATTAAGGTAGTTCAATTTAAAGTAGTCAGCTTCTCTGTATTACATATTCAGCTAGAAAAATTATATGGTTAATTTGACATTTATGTAGATATCTGTCCCCCAATGATTAGTAGTTATCCCAATGATTTGCACAATAATTCAGTTGCATTAAAAAAAAAAAAAAACTGTTGTAACTATTTAACCTGATTTGACTATAGAATCTCAATATTAATCTAATTATAGAGGAAAAGGATTGCTTAAGATAGATTGTTAGTCTCCTGATAATATTTAGGTCAAATACTAAAAATGTAAATATGTAAAAGCCTAATTACAACTAATTGATTCACCATTGATTTTGACATCCATATCATACATGAGGCACAGTAAACATTAGAGTTTAGCCACTGATGCAATGAGAAGCTTTAATTAATTTGTCTCTCTGATTGTTCCTTACAGATATTCCTATCAATAATGTAGCTCAATTTTGCAGGTTAAAATGCTTCTTTGGTACAATCTATTCATTTAATATTATACACAAATAATTTTTGGTAATAATTCAATTGTCCTTTAGGGAACAGCTTGGTACTCATTTATAGTCACAAAATTGACATTTTCTGTTCTATTCTTATTTATCAGAAGGCAGATGACTTCCTGAATCATGTTCTTACAAAAAATGCAATAAAGAACAAATTATAAGGTAAATCAACCAATGTTCTTTACAAATGCAACCACTCTAACCTGACTCAAAATTGTATGAGCATATATTCTTATATATAAAATACCAAATGAATCAATCTGACCATATGTAACATGTACAAAGAAAGTTTTGTTAACATATTCATTATTTTTATATAAACTATCTAACTTTAAATTTACAAGTAAATTTCCTCATTATCCAATATTTACCTTATAACTGTTAATTACCACATCATCCATTTATTAGTAAATTTTTAAATGATATATTTTCTCAAATTTGAATATTTTTTATATTTCCAACCTCAGGTAATGATGAAAGTAAATCTCAAATTACATTAGTCTGTGATTATTTTCCTCTACAGTAGTTCAGTAGCTCTCAATAAGTCTTCAAGCATTCATGAAGCCAGAAATCATCCATAACACAAAACAAAATAAAAAACTATACAAAAACAAATAATGGCATTCCTAGGCTTTTAAAAATTTCCAGAAGAAATAAAAGTGATCAATATAATATATGAAAAGATATACTACCTGACTAATATTAAAAAATAAAAATAAAATTTACATTATGACATAATCCCTTTTTAAAAGTCAGAACATTATAGAAAAGTACCCCCAGCCTGTTGAGAGTACAGACAATATTTACTGTCTTCTATTGCTGGTGACAGAATATATCATACTGACACTCCTTCTGAGGGACATGCAGTTTGAAGACATAGAAAATATTTATGTTCTTACAGCAATTCAAACTTTAGGAAGCCACAATAAAAATAGGTACGGCTTACATTAAAAATATGTGTACTACATTATTCATTATAATGTTGTTCATGATTAAAATCAATATGAATACACACCATTTTTACTTTCAAAAGTATCTGTTTTATAATTTCCATGGCTACCTTATTTTTAATAATGCTTAAAAATTGAAAATCACTTTAATGTCCAGAGAGTCTTGATTCAGTAATTGTCGATAACTTGTTCAGGGTTATTCAAAGTAGCTACAAAATAGCTATATTGTGTCATAAATAAACTATTAGTAATATAGCTGAAGTATGTTTTAAATGTGCATGTTTGCATGAATACAAATAGATATCTAGATAATCTTTGCAAAGTAAAAACTGTAGTTAATTAATGGTAGAATTTTAAAAATAAGGCCCTTTTTATCAATATGCATTTTCCATTATAATTTTCATTTTTTAAAGCTAATGTCATTTTTGAAAAAAGAATAGGTAGAATATGATTTAAAAATATTAGCTATGTAGGTAAGTAGCCTTAATAGCTGAGTTTAACAATGGTTTGTCTATGAAAAATAACTTTGATGAGAATTAATAGAAAACTATTTGTATTCCATACTGAGTTGATGATTTGAGTAACAAATAACTGATGTTAATTTATTTTTATATCAATTTATACATCATATTTTTAATACATTCTGTACATACTTTACCAAACCAGAAGGAAATACGAACTCAAAGAAGAATAAGCCAGACTTATATTGATTCATTCTGAGGTAAGGCTCCAAAGGCACCATGATTGAAATAACATTTAATTAATAAATAAAGGCATATATTTAACTTATATGCAGAGTACATCATGAGAAACACTGGACTGGAAGAAGCACAAGCTAGAATCAACATTGCTGGGAGAAATATCAATGACTTCAGATATGCAGATGACACCACCCTTATGGTAGAAAGGGAAGAAGAACTAAAGAGCCTCTTGATGAAAGAGAACGAGGAGAGTGAAAAAGTTGGCTTAAAGCTCAACATTCAGGAAACGAAGATCATGGCATCTGGTCCATCACTTCATGGGAAATAGATGGGTAAACAGTGGAAACAGTGGCTGACTTTACTTTGGGGGACTCCAAAATCGCTGCAGATGGTGACTGCAGTCTTGAAATTAAAAGACGCTTACTCCTTGGAAGGAAAGTTGTGACCAAACTAGACAGCATATTAAAAAGCAGAGACATTACTTTGCCAACAAAGGTCCATCTATTCAAGGCTATGGTTTTTCCAGTAGTCATATATGGATGTGAGAGTTGGACTATAAAGAATGTTGAGTGCCAAAGAATTGATGTTTTTGAAGTGTGGTGTTGAAGACTCTTGAGAGTCCCTTGGACTGCAAGGAGATCCAACCAGTCCATCCTAAAGGAGATCAGTCCTGGGTGTTCTTTGGAAGGACTGATGTTGAAGCTGAAACTCCAATACTTTGGCCACCACAAAGAGCTGACTCATTAGAAAAGACCTTGATGCTAGGGAAGATTGAGGACAGGAGGAGAAGGGGACGACAGAGGATCAAATTGTTGGATGGAATCACCAACTCAATGAACATGAATTTGAATAAGCTCTAGGAGTTGGACAGGGAGGCCTGGTGTGCTGCGGTTCATGGGGTCACAGAGTCGGGACACAACTGAGTATCTGAACTGAACTGAAGAAATAAAGGGGGGAAACAAGATGGCAGAGGAGCAGGTGGATGTGGAGTACCTCTCTCTCCACAGATACATCAGGAATACACCTTCAGACACAAAAAGGCAAGCAGAACACCAGCTGAGCACAGACAGGAGTACCTGAACCAGCAGAAAATAATATATAGACCCACATAAAAATCGGTAGGATGAAGTAACTAGGGGGAAAAACAGGAGTATTAGTATGAATGGACCTACCCTCAGCAAGTGAGGGAAATGAAGCAGGGGTCTGATCCCCACATTGGGGCAATAGTCTGAGTCAGAAGAGAAACATTTAAGGCTGAGAGTGAAACAGCTAATCTGTGGACGCCAAATAGAATCAGACAGTCCTTGCCATAGCCATACATACCCCAGATGGTGCAGTGGCTGGGAGCTGGAGTTTAGGGATTGTGGATCAATCCCCAGGTGAGGGCTGCCGTTGACTGCAGAGAGACAGATGGAGGGCATGTGAGGGAGGAGATTATGGTGGGAAATGCCTATGGAGGAAAGCGGGGCAGTCAGGGAAGCAAGGTAGTACTTCTGAGTCACACGTACTGGGTGGAGCCATCACCATAGCTTCTTTGCCCCCCTACTCACCAGCATTGGCAGCTGAACAATAGAAAGGCTGGCCCATCAAATGCTTAAGGCACTGCCTTACAGAGTAGGACCCCACCCAGGGTGCCCCTTTAAGTACCTGATGTGCTAATCTACAGAGTAGGACTCAGCCAGGGGGCCCCCTCTATGTGCCTAATGCACCAAACAACAGAGAAAGACCCCAGGCAAGGAAGCCCTATAAGTGCCTGAATGGGTGGTGCCATGGAGAAAGACTGGTCAAAGAGGCCTTCTGATCACCAGCTACAAGAGGCTGGAAAAAAGACTGATAGAGCCGTAACTCCTGTGGTGGAGGCAGTCCATGTCTCTGCACACTTGGCACTGCCAGGGCCCCTGCAAGCCAAGCAGCTGTGCCACCGTTACACTCAACTCTCACTGGGGCAGAGCCACCACAGGCAAAAAAAGTCTTGCACCTATGCACGCAGGGTCGCTTTGGTAGTGTCTAACTCTTTGCATCCCTGTGGACTGTGGCCTGCCAGGCGTCTCTGTCAGGAAGTGGGGTTCTCCCAGAAAGAATACTGGAGCGGATTGGCCAATACTGGTTGCCATACCTTCTCAGTTCAGTTCAGTCGCTCGGTCATGTCCGACCCTTCTAGAGGACCATATTTCCTGCTGCCCTAGCTGCCAACTCCCTGAGTACCTGGTGCTGCCAGAACCCCTGTGACCCAAGCAACTGAACCAGCCCCACACTTGGCCCTCACAGGTGCAAGCCCAGGTCTTCCAGGTCAGCCTCAGGAGCAAACCCCAGTGAAGGACCCACATGCAGAGGTGGAAATAAAACCACAGTTGAAACCCAGGGGCAGTGTGACTAAGGAAGAAGACCCAAAACCCTCCCACCAATTGTACAAGCTGCAGATTAAATCCACAGGATCAACTAGGCAGAATCTGTGTCTATGGAATATATAAACAGTCATTGAGAACTCCGACAAAAGAAAACACACTATTTCTGATAGCTGTGGACATTTGGAGGCTAGAACACAGAGGGGCAGGACCAGAATACAATCTGAGCTGCCCCAACAGTGGTCCAGAGATCAGCACAGTGTTAGAGGTCATCCTAAGGAGGTGAAGTGGACTGTGACTCCCAGCAAAGGAAAGGACTCTGACAGCAGTGACTCAAGAAAAAAATTTGTTATTCTTATGTTTTGACTTATTCTGTTGATTTTCTTTGGATATTTTTCTTTTTTTTTTTTCCCTTTTCCCCCCTCTGTTGTAGTTGTCAATCTTATTGGCACTAAGAAATCTAATGAAGCTTTTGAGATTTTTTTTTCTCAGTCACATTTTTTATTGTTGATAATAAATCTCTGCTTCTATGTCGGGCTTTTTCAGTTCTGGGGAGCTTTTATTTTTTTCTTTTCTCTTTAATTTTTTAAACCTATTACTATTTATTTTACATTTATCCCTTTGTTTTCTTTTCCTACTGTTCTTTACCCCTTGAAGTTAATATTTTAATATACAAAAATCTTCTTTAGTTACCTCTGTTTAACTTTGCATATCTATTCTTTCTTTCTTTTCTTTCTTTCCTTTAGTCTCAATATATTTGTTATTTTTAATTTCTTTGCTTTATTCCTCACTTGGCACCTTGCTTTAGTTTTGTTTTGCAGTTTGTGCTTTAGTTAGTTTTGTTCTGGTAGATATAATTTTTGGTTCCCTTTGTTTGCTGGGTCAATCTATTGTACTTTATTTTTATTGGACTGCTCTGATTTTGCTTATGGGTGTATATGTATATGTGTATATTCAGTCACACTTTTTAAAGTCCTTATAATGTGTTGCCTCTACTTTGGGCCTTTGTAGTTCTGTGGAGTTTTCCTTTTTTTCCTTTTCTCTTTATGCTTCCTCTTTTTTTCCATTGCTATTTTTTATGATTTTAATTTTTAAGCCTATTTTATTTTTTCTACATTTATTCCTTTGTTTGTCTTTCCTACTACTCTTTTCCTTTTCCCCTTGCAGTTAATCTTTAATGTATATAAATTTTCTTCATCTACCTCCATTTAACTTTGCATACCTATTCTTTCTTTTTTTCCTTTCCTCCCTCTCAACATATTTGTTAGTTTTCTTTTCATTGCTTTACTACCCAATTGGCACCTTGCTTTAGTTCTGTTTTCTGGTTTATGCTTTCATTAGTTTAGTTCAGGTAGACATAATTTTAGCTGTGAAAAGAAGAGAAGCAAAAAACAAATGAGAAAAGGAAAGATATAAGCACCTGAATGCAGAGTTGCAAAGAATAGCAAGGAGACATAAGAAAGCCTTCCTCAGCGATCAATGCAAAGAAATAGAGACAAACAAAAGAATGGGAAAGACTAGAGATCTCTTCAAGAAAATTAGAGATACCAAGGGAACATTTCATTCAAAGATGGGCTCAATAAAGGACAGAAATGGTATGGTCCCAACAGAAGCAGAAGATATTAAGAAGAGGTGGCAAGAATACATAAAAGAACTGTACAAAAAAGATCTTCATGACCAAGATAATCACGATGGTGTGATCACTGACCTAGAGCCAGACATCCTGGAATGTGAAGTCAAGTGGGCCTTAGAAAGCATCACTACGAACAAAGCTAGTGGAGGTGATGGAATTCTATTAAGCTATTTCAAATCCTGAAAGATGATGTTATGAAAGTGCTGGACTCAATATGCTAGCAAATTTAGAAAACTCAGCAGTGGCCAAAGGACTGGAAAAGGTCAGTTTTCATTGCAATCCCAAAAAATGCAATGCCAAAGAGTGCTCAAAGTACCACACAAGTGTACTCATCTCACACGCTAGTAAAGTAATGTTCAAAATTCTCCAAGACAGGTTTCAGCAGTATGTGAACCATGAACTTCTAGATGTACAAGTTGGTTTTAGAAAAGGCAGATGAACCAGAGATCAAATTGTCAACATCTGCTGGATCATCAAAAAAAGAAGGGAGTTCCAGAAAAACATCTATTTCTGCTTTATTGACTATGCCAAAGCCTTTGACTGTATGGATCACAATAAATCATGGAAAATTCTGAAAGAGGTGGGAATACCAGACCACCCTACCTGCCTCTTGAGAAACCTAGATACAGGTCAGGAAGCAACAGTTAGAACTGGATATGGAACAACAGACTCGTTCCAAATGGGAAAAGGAGTACATCAAGGCTGTATATTGTCACTCTGCTTATTGAACTTATATGCAGAGTACATCATGAGAAATGCTGGGCTGGAAGAGGCACAAGCTGGAATCAAGATTGCCGGGAGAAATATCAATAACCTCAGATATGCAGATGACGCCACCCTTATGGTAGAAAGTGAAGAGGAACTTAATGAAAGTTGATGAAAGGAACTTGATGAAAGAGGAACTTGGTGAAAGTGAAAGAAGGGAATGAAACAGTTGGCTTAAAGCTCAACATTCAGAAAACTAAGATCAGCACATCTGGTCCCATCACTGCATGGGAAATAAATGGGGAAACAGTGGAAACAGTGTCAGACTTTATTTTTCTGGGCTCCAAAATCACTGCAGATGGTGACTGCAGCCATGAAATTAGAAGACACTTACTCCTTGGAAGGAAAGTTATAACCAACCTAAATAGCATATTCAAAAAACAGAGATAATACTTTGCCAACAAATGTCCATCTAGTCAAGGCTATGGTTTTTTCCAGTGGTCATGTATGGATGTGAGAGTTGGACTATGAAGAAAGCTGAGCATCGAAGAATTGATGTTTTTGAACTGTGGTGTTGGAGAAGACTCTTGAGAGTCCCTTGGACTGCAAGGAGATCCAACCAGTCCATTCTGAAGGAGATCAGCTCTGGATGTTCTTTGGAAGGAATGATGCTAAAGCTGAAACTCCAGTACTTTGGCCACCTCATGTGAAGAGTTGACTCATTGGAAAAGACTCTGATTCTGGGAGGGATTGGGGGCAGGAGCAGAAAGGGACGACAGAGGATGAAATGGCTGGATGGCATCATGGACTCAATGGACGTGAGTTTGAGTGAACTCTGGGAATTGGTGATGAACAGGGAGGCCTGGTTGCTGCAATTCATGGGGTCACAAAGAGTCGGACAGGACTGAGTGACTGAATTGTCCTGACTAAACTGAGACATAATTTTTTTTTTTGCCAGGAAAATCTATTGTACTTTATTTTTGTTGGACTGTTTGACTTTTCTCATGGGTGTATATGTGTATAATCCATTATTTTAATCACTATTTGCATGATTTTGTAACTTCCATTTGTCTGGGATTCATCTTTGGTTTCTCATTGTTGGCTATTTATTTTAATCTCACTTAATACCATAACAAAACATTTGTGAAATCTTTGTTTCTGACCAGAGATCAAGCCCTGAGCCTTTGGAGTGGGAGCACTGGCTCCAAGGCCCTAGATTACTAGAGAACTAACCTTAGGATATATCAGATAATGAGAAATCACACAGAGGAAACCACTGGAATACAAGACCAGGTATCACTGAACCACCAATAGCAACCTGTGCAGGACACCTCATCTAAATAACAAACAAATAAAAATATAAACACAATCATCAGCAGAGAGGATTACCACCTCACTCATCTATCCCCAAGAGAGAAAAAACAAACAAACAGAAAAACTCAGCACAAATCTCACCCTATAAGAAGCTTACACAAACCTCTGGACCAACCTTAGGAGGGCATAAACAAGAAGGACAAAAGAATTCAATCGTGAATCCTGGGAAAAGGAGACCTCAAACACAACAAGTTTAAAAAAAGAAAAGAAAAGGCAGCGAAATACTACACAAATGAAGGAACAAACTAGAAACACAGAAGTCCAAATAAATGAAGAGGAAATAGGCAAAATACCTGAAAAAGAATTCAGAATAATGATAGTAAAGATGATCAAAAACCTTGAAAACAAAATGGAGAAAATGCAAGAATCAATTAACAGAGACCTAGAAGAATTAATGAATAAACATGCAGAGACAAACAACATAATTATTAAAGTAACAATACTCTGAAAGGAATCAATAGCAGAATATCAGAAGCAGAAGAACGAATCAGTGAGCTGGAAGATAAAATGGTGGAAATAACTTCTGAAGAGCAGAATAAATTTAAAAAAATGAAAAGAACTGAGGATAGTCTCAGAGACCTCTGGGACAATATGAAATGTACCAACATTAGAATTATAGGGGTCCCAGAAAATGAAGAGAAAAAGAAAATATATGAAAAATTTTGTGAAGAGATTATAGTTGAAAATTTCCCCAACATGGAAAAGTAAATAGTCAATCAAGTCACAGAGTCACAAAGAGTCCCATACAGGATAAAGCCAAGGAGAAACATGTCAAGACACATAATAATCAAACTAACAAAGACTGCTGCTGCTGCTAAGTGGCTTCAGTCGTGTCCGACTCTGTGTGACCCCATAGATGGTAGCCCACCAGGCTCCCCCATCCCTGGGAATTTACAGGCTAGAACACTGGAGTGGGTTGCCATTTCCTTCTCCAATGCATGAAAGTGAAAAGGGAAAGTGAAGTTGCTCAGTCTTGTCTGACTCTTAGCAACCCCATGGACTGCAGCCTACCAGGTTCCTCTGGCCATGGGATTTTTCAGGCAAGAGTAGTGGAATGGGTTTCCATTGCCTTCTCCACTAACAAAGACTAAACACACAGAAAAATATATTAAAAGCAGCAAGGGAGAAGCAACAACTAACATATAAAGGAAACCCCATATGTTTGCTGATCTTTCAGCAAAACAATCTGCAGGCCAGAAAGGAATAGCAGGATATATTTAAAGTACTGAAAGGGAAAAATCTACAACCAAGATTACAGTATCTGGCAAGAATCTTATTCAAAATTTATGGAGAAATTAAAAGCTTCTCAGACAAGCAAAAGTTAAGAAAATTCAGTACCACCAAACCTACAACAAATGTTAAAGGGACTTATATAATCAAGAAATATAAGATAAGGAAAAATATCTACAAAATCAACCCCAAACAATTAATAAAATGGCAATAAGAAGATATATATCAATAATTAATTTAAATATAAATGGGTTAAATGCTCTAACCAAGAGACACAGACCAGCTTAATGGATGCAAACTCAAGACCCATATAAATGCTGTCTACAAGAAAACCTACTTCAGACCTAAAGACACCTCACACTGAAAGTGAAAGGATGGAAAAATATATTCCATCCAAATGGGAAACAAAAGAAAGCTGGAGTAGCAATCCTCATATCAGACAAAATAGACCTTAAAATAAAGATTACAAGAGATAAGGAAGGACACTATATAATGATCAAGGGATCAATCCAAGAGAAAGACATAACAATTGTAAATATATATACATCCAACATAGGAGCACCTCAGTACGTAAGATAAACACTAACAGACATAAAAAGAGAAACTGACAGAAACACAATAATAGTAGGACACTTTAACACCTCACTGGCAGCAATGGACAGATTACCAAAACAGGAAATTAATAAGGTAACACAAGTCTTAAATGATACATTAGATAAGATAGATCTCACTGATATCTTCAGGACATACCATCCAAATGAAGAGCACACCTTCTTCTCAACTGTACATGGAATATTCTTCAGGGTAGACCACATCTTGGGTCACAAATCAAACCTCAGTAAATTTAAGAAAATTGAAATCATGTCAAACATCCTCTCTGACCATAATGCTATGAGACTAAATATCAATTATAAGAGAAAAAAAAAAACTGTAAGAAACACAAACACATTGAGATTAAATAGCACATTTCTAAATAACCAACAGGATACTGAAGAAATCAAAAGAGAAATCAAAAAATTTCTATAAACAAGTGACAATGAAAACGCAACAACTCAAAACCTATAGGATGCAGCAAAAGCAGTCCTAAGAGGTAAGTTTAAAACAGTACAATCCTACCTCAAAAACAAGAAAAACATCGAATAGACAACCTAATTTTACACCTAAAACAACTGGAATAAGAAGAAAAAAAAAAATAGAAGTAAAGAAATCTTAGTAAAAGTAAAGTAGAAGTAAAGAAATCATAAAGATCTGAGATCATAGTAGAAGTAAAGCAGAAGTAAAGAAATCATAAAGATCTTAGCAGAAATAAATGAAAAAGGAATGAAAGAAAAAAATAGTAAAGATTACTAAATCTAAAGGCTGGTTCTTTGAGAAGATAAACAAATCTGATAAACCTTTGGCCAGACTCATCAATCAAAAAAAAAAAAAAAAAAAAGAGAGAGAGAAGAATAAAATCAGCAAAATTGGAAATGAAAATAGAGAGGTTACAATAGACAATGCAGAAGTGAAGAGGATTATAAGACACTATTATAATCAACTATATAACAATAAATTGGGTAACCTGGAAGAAATGGGCAGGTTCTTAGAAAAGTTCAATCTTCCAAGGCTGAACCAGGAAGAAATATAAATTATGGAAAACCCAATTACAAGCACTGAAATTGAATTTCGTGATCAAAAATCTCCCAAAAAACAAAAGCCTAGGACCAGATGGCTTCACAGGAGAATTCTAGCAAACATTTAGAGAGGAGCTAATGCCTAACCTTCTAAAACTCTTTCAAAAATTTTCAGAGGAAAACTTCAAAACTCATTCTATGAGGCCACCATAACCCTGACACCAAAATCAGATAAAGACATTACAAAAAAAGAAAACTACCAGCCAATATCACTGATGAACATAGATGCAAAAATCCTCAATAAAATTTTAACTAACAGATTTCGGCAACACATCAAAAAGCTCACTACCCATGATCAAGTTGGGTTTATTCCAGGAGTGCAAGGATTCTTCAATATTCACAAATCAATGTGATACACCTTATTAACAAATTGAAAGATAAAAACCATATGATAATTTCAATCAATGAATAAAAGGCCTTTGACAAAATTCAGCACCCATTTATCATAAAATGGGCATGGAAGGAACCTACATGGTAAAGGCCATATATGATAGGCCTACTGAAAACATTATTCTCAATGGTGAAATAGTGAAAGCATTCCCCTGAGATCAGGAACAAGACAAGGGTGTCCACTTTCTCCACTATTATTCAACTTAGTTCTGGAAGTCCTAGCTACAGAAATCAGAGAAGAAAAAGAAATAAAAGAATCTAGATCCAAAAAGAAGAAGTAAAGCTCTCACCATTTGCAGATGACATGATACTGTACATAGAAAACCATAAAGATAGTATCATAAAATTACTAGAGCTAATCAGTGAATTTAGCAAGGTTGCAGGATACAAAATCAATACAGAGAAATCACTTGCATTTCTATATACTAACAATGAAAAATCATAAAGAGAGATGAAGGAATCAATCCCATTCGCCATTGCAACAAAAAGAATTAAATATCTAGGAATAAACTTACCTAAGGATACAAAAGAACTGTACACAGAAAATTAGACAGTGATGAAAGAAATCAAAGATGACATAAACAGATGGAAAGATATTCCATGTTTCTGGGTAGGAAGAATCAATATTATGAAAATGAATATACTACCAAATGCAATCGACAAATTCAATGTGATCCCTACCAAATTACCAATGGCATTTTCCACAGGACTAGAACAAAAAATTTCACAATTCATATGGAAACACAAAAGACCCTGAATAGCCAAAGCTGTCTTGAGAAAGAAGAATGGAGCTGAAGCAATCAATCTTCCCAACTTCAGATTATACTACAAAGCCGCAGTCATCAAGACAGTATGGTACTGGCACAAAAACAGAAATATAGACCAATGGAACAAGATAGAAAGCCCAGAAATAGACCCATGCACCTATGGGTACCTTATTTTTTACAAACAATATACAATAGGGCAAAGGCATTCACTTGAATAAATGGTTCTGGGAAAACTGGACAGCTACATGTAAAAGAATGAAATTAGAACACTTCCTAACACCATACACAAAGATAAACACAAAGTGGATTAAATCCCTAAATGTCAGACCAGAAACTATAAAACTCTTAGAGGAAAACATAGGCAGAACACTCGATGACATAAATCAAAGCAAGATCCTCTATGACCCACCTCCTAGAGTAACGGAAATAAAAACAAAAGGAAACAAGTGGGACCTAATTAAACTTAAAAGCTTTTGCACAGCAAAGGAAACTATAAGCAAGGTGAAAAGACAACCCTCAGAATGGGAGAAAATAATAACAAATGAAACAACAGGCAAAGGATTAAACTTCAATATATACAAGCAGCTAATACAACTCAATGCAAGAAAAACAAACAACCCAATCAAATAGTGGGGAAAAGACCTAAACAGACATTTCACCAAAGAAGACATACAGATGCTACCTAACACATGAAAAGATGCTCAACATCACTCATTATTTGAGAAATGTAATTCAAAACTACAATGAGATATCACCTCACACCAGTCAGAATGGGCATCATCAAAAAGTTTACAAACAATAAATGCTGGAGAGGGTTCGGAGAAAAGGGAATGCTCTTGTGCTGTCGGTTGGAATGTAAATACATACAGCCACTATGGAAGACAGTATGGAGATTCTTTAAAAAACTAGGAATAAAACCACCATATGACCCAGCAGCCTCACTCCTAGACATATACCCTGAGGAAACCAGGGTTAAAAAAGACACATACATCTCATTGTTCATTGTAGCACTATTTACAATAGCTAGAACATGGAAAAAACCTAGATGTCCATCAACAGATGAATGGATAAAGAACTGTGGTACATATACACAATGTGAAATTACTCACCCATAAAAAGGAATGCATTTGAGTCAGTTATGATGAGGTGGATGAACCTAGAACCTATTATAGAGAATGAAGTGAGTCAGAAAGAAAAAGATAAATGTTGTATTCTAACACACATATACAGAATATAGAAAAATGATACTGAAGAATTTATTTACAGGGCAGCAATGAGGAAACAGACATAGAGAATAGACTTATGGACATGGAGAGAGGAGTGGAGAGGGTGAGATGTATGGAAAGAGTTACCTGGAAACTTACATTACCATATGTAAAATAGGTAGCCAATGGGAGTTTGTTGTATGGCGCAGGAAACTCAAACAGGGGCTCTGTATCAACCCAGAGGGGTGGGATGGGGAGGTTGATGGAGGGAGGTTCAAAAGGGAAGGGTTATCTATATGCCTATGGCTAATTCATGTTGAGATTTGACAGAAAACAATAAAATTCTATGAAGCAATTATCCTTCAATAGAAAATAAATTAAAAAAACCAAACCAAACAAACAAAGGATATACCTCCCACACCTCCTGCAAAATAAGGAAAATTCTATGTGGGGAAAACAACTTGGGCATGGGTATAGCAAAGCACAAATCTAATTGTAGAAATATTGAGTGTTTGAAATGTAGACTATATTTTCAGGTTATGAGAAGGAATAAATTTGGCAAATCTTAGATTGCAGAGAATTCTAAATACATACTAATAATTATATAAAGGAAAACATAAGAGTTTGGTTAGAAGGTTGTAATATAAGCAGAGCTGATTTAATTAAGGTATATCATATTTCCTGAATATAATAGAGGTCAGTGAAACCCAGGAGTCTTTGGGCAGCATTTCTGACACATGTCAGTAAGACCCTAAACTCAGACAGTAGACAAAGGAAGGACATTGTTTTCGGGGGCAACAGGTGGACAGCAAATGAAACTTTATAACAAATCTGAAGTTTGGAAGTTGAGAGTGGGGAAGAGAAGCCAACGCTTATCTCGTTTGTAAGCTTAAAAAGTCAAATGAGACTATAGATAGGATTTAGTGTTTGCAGTCACAAGAATGAGAAAGAATTGTGGCCATAAATAGAAATCTGGAAATAGAGAAATCTGGATGGCATCACTAACTTAATGGACATGAGTTTGAGCAAACTCTGGAAGATAATGAAGGACAGGGAAGCATAGTGTGCTGCAGTCCATGGGGTTGCAAAAGATCGGACATGACATCGACTGCAAAACCACATGGAAATCTGCCCCAAGAATGAGATAGCTGAAAACATAAAATGACATTAAGGAGAGCATAGACTGAGACGTGGGGCAGTAGGATAGTCAAGAATTGAAAATAATAGTAATTCAATTTTAAAATCAGTAGTATGCATCATCTATTGCCCTCAAAACAAGTTCTGAAGGCTTCTGCTTTCTATATCTACTTTCGAGCTTTAGAAACCCATTATTGACAAATAAAGGAATTGATTAGGTTTGTCACTCAAATTAATTGAATGTTTCTTTAATATCTCTAGCAAGATTTATTTAAGTCATTTAGAATGCCTCGCTGTATACTTTCAAGACATTTCTACCACTTTTGGAATTTCAATGTATGCAACTAATAGAAACTATTCTGACAGAAGGGAATGACTCACTATTATTCCTGATTACTAAATCTCTCCTGAGTCAGAATGTTGATAGAAGAATGGGTAAGTGAAAAGCAGTTTGAACATTGGATCTCACGATTTTATTATCATTTTCAATTTCTTCTCTTGAGCCTGATAACTTTATGTTATTTTGCTTAAAAACTTTGATGTTCTGATATATTGATATTAATGTCTTATTCTTTTTTTATATAAATGTATTTAATTGGAGGTTAATTACTTTACAATATTGTATTGGTTTTGTCTTATTCTTTTAATTGGCAAATTATTATCTTTGGTGTTTGCAGTTTAGTACACAATTTCTGAATTTCAAATTCCAAAATTTCTTTATATTTCATATTTATTTTCATCAAGATAAGGTTGAAAATAGTAAAGTACATTTTATGTTGGTAATTTTATCAATAGTATTATCTCTAATAATCTTAAATTCTGTCCAAATAAATCAATAAACCTAATTTAATGTGTACTCTTTCTTGCTTGTTTCTCATGTTATTTTGATTATAAAGATTTGATGTGATATAATTTTATTGATACATATTTTATTCAAATATATACAAGTTAAAGCATTTCATCTATGCACTTACTCAAAGTAGAACATATCATGAATGATGTACTTAGCTACTTATTTGTCATTTTTTAATGCATTTTCCTTTATTTTGGTTTTTAAGAATTTCAGTGATTTTTTCCCTATAGTTCCTATGTTTTTATATAAATTATAGTGTAATGGCTAATAGTTTGGGTTCTTGAATTAAACAATCATACTCAAATATTGTTTCTGCCTATTAATAACTATATATCTTTAAGATATTATGACAAATGAATTGATTTCTGTGAGACAGTTAATATAAAACCTCAGTTTTAGTAAGCATGCAATCAATGCTATTATTTTGCTAATATAGATACAAATTTCAATCCATAAGTATGATTTCTATTTAAAATTGATATTTTTGTCTATATTGACTATTCATGCTACATGTATGCCTATTTAGTGGTTACATTATGGTAAAGACAAAAATGACATTATTTGGAGTGTAGGAAGAAGTGAATGCACTATTTTATAAAATGACACATTTCAAAAAATAATCTAGGATATGCAAGGAAAATTATTAGGATTTTGCTTTATTGCTTGCTTTTAATCTGTTTAGGTCAGATGAGACACTCATTTTTCTTCAGAACTTCAAACTGTTTACATGGCTAGAGTTAGAATGAGAAACAAACACTTGGGATAGAAGAAAGGAAGCAAATATGACTACCATTTTGCAAGTCAGCTATGAGATTACTGAAAAGTAAGATGTTGGATAGGGCTTCCCAGGTGGCTCATTGGAAGAGAATCCTCCTGCCAAAGCAAGAGATGCAGAAGATGCAGGTTTGATCCCTGGGTCGAGAAGATCCCCTGGAGGAGAAAATGGAATCCACTCCAGGATTTTTGTTTGGGAAATCTCATGGACAGAGGAACCTGGTGGACTACAGTCCATGGTATTGCAAAGAGTTGGACAAGACTTAGCGACTGAGCATAATACATGATGTTGGGTAGAAGTTTTATTTATAAAATAGAGCTATAATTTTGCTCGTCTCTGAACCACATCGATGTCATTTGGTTCTTGATCTGGCTTTGCTTTTGATATCTGCAACATTTATGATTTCCTTATGCTGTCTTTTGCTCAATTGGAGGATTTTTTTCATACCTGTTGACATCCAGCATTTCCTTTGGCAGATCTCTGGGACAAAAGATTGAATCTCAAAGAAACTAGAAATAGAACAGTTGACAGAGCAACAACCTGTATTTGTTCATGCCTGAAATATATACATTTAGATAAGGACTGTACCTGGTTCCTTAAACCAGCATGATTTCTTTCTTAGGGTAAATCATATAATTTCTACAAGTATTGATGCCAGTTTCCTCAATAAAGAAACTAGGAGAAACTTTAGGGACTTCACTGGTGTCCAGTGGTTAAGACTCTGTGCTCCCAATGCAGGGGGCCCTGGGTTTGTTCCCTGGTCAGGGAACTGGATCTCATATGCTTTAACTAAGACTTCATGGGCCACAAGATCCTGTGTGTCACAAGACTCAGAACAGCTAAATAAATAAATGAATATTAAAAGGAAAGAAAGAAAGAAACTAAGAAGATTTTAGTTCTGTTAGTGCTTATACTCTCTGGTATGACTTTGGATAATTATTTAACCTATCTAAAAATCAACATTCTCATCTGAAGTAGTTTGGGTTAAATGATTTGTATATTCTTTTCTAGATCCAAAGCTATATGATTGTAAAGAGTGGATTCAAGAGTTGATCCATGCACCAATATACTCATTGGTTTCTGTAGCTAATTCTAAGAAATATTGATAATTATTTTAAAAATGATTCTTGAGCCCCATTAATAGGTGTGTACTCTTTATAGGGAATGAACATGCAAGTTCAGTATGCATCAAATTATGATCCATATTCATATTTCCTTCCCTCAATTCTCTTAGGGCTTTTAGTATATGTATTCTAGATCATCTTGTATATGAGGGAGAAAAAGACAATAGGACTCATCAGTAAATGTGTGTGTGTGTTTTATTGTGTAGCTGTATGTATATATTCTTATAATATTAATTTTTTAGCAAGCAATATTCTACAATGATTTTACCCTTACTCTTTCTTCAAATATTAATGACCGACCCCACCAGCTTTCTCTTAGCTATCTTCACAAACCAATATACTGGGGGGAATGAAACAAAAGATATCAGACAACCCCTTCCAAAACAATATTCTGCTAAAATCAATGAGAGAAACCTTATGGATTCTGGGATTATGATATTGAAAGAACATGAAACTGGCTTCTGTTTATTGTTCAAGTTGTTGTTGTTTTTCTTCTTTTTTCTCACAGGATAATTTTTGGGTGTTCAAGAATGAAGACAATAAAAGAGAAGAGCTGGTAGAGGGAAAAACAAAGATGGTTCAGATAATCACTTTTAAACCCTATTCCAGTTTTGCCTGAAAACAATGGTATTAACCTTTGTCCTCCCATGATACAATGAAAATAAATCAGTTTTAAAAGTCTATTGTTTTCTAAACATAATTTAATTTGGGTTAGATTTTGAATAACTAAAGGACCCATAATTTTCCTGAATATATATATTTGAAGGTATATCAGATATAAACCTCCTTTAAAAGCATAATTTGTTACCTTCAATCTTTCAATCCTTATGAGCATATGTTTAAAAGAACAAATGGCTGAACAATTATCCATTAGGAGAGCAATCTTAAAATGATAGTTTAAATGACCAAGTACATACAATATATAGATGAAACAATATATCAACATCTATATATATTATTTTTCAAGTAGCTCAGAGTGGAAAGAAAAAGAATCTATCCCTGTACTGTCTTACATCTTTAATAAATTTAAACTTTTATTTAAAAAGGATAGAAAACCAAGAAAGTATTAATATAGGAAAACTTTTCTATTCTCCACATATGAATACAGATCATAAAACTGTTGTGATAATAAAAAAATGTTTTCTTAATTACATAGATCACATATTCTTTCAGAAAAGAGAGACATATCAATATTTACTAGTTTAAGATCATGCTCTACTTTGAACAATTGTTATTTCTTAACTACACCATAATGATAGCAACTGCTTCAAAGAAATTACAGTAAAATATGTTGTACACTGCCATAATACAGCAATTTCAGAAGGTATATTCAGCTGTTCACAGAATATTCTCCAAGGTTGACAGTACTATATATTTAAATATATTTCCAAGATAGCAAACTTATTAATTAATAAGGTAAGTGAAAATGCTCTCAGAGAAACACAAAGAGGTCTGTTGTTAATATTAGAGAATATTTTTCTTTCCATCTGTGACTGTTTTCTTGAAGTTATATCTTTATCCATATGAGTAATATATTTAGGCTTCATAAAACAAAATGTCTTTTTTATCATTTACCCCTCAATATGCATTGGAAATAAAATATTAATTATGACTGTTTTATAATTCAGTTTCAAAACTGATGATTCAGAATATACAATATTTAAAATGCAACTTCATACCAATAACCACATTTAATATAGTTCAATATTGAGGAATTATGATGAGACTCCACAGACTATATTTAAGAAAAGAAATTACATGTGTCAGAGTTTAACAAAGAAAGGAATATATAGTCATAACAGATGAAATCAATTAAGATGAATGAAAAATAGTTACTAAATCTCCAGATAAATTAAAATAAAAATATTAATGTGACAATGCACTAAATGATCAAATTATTCACAGAAACTTTTTTAAAAATAAGATAGCCTGTATGATATAGAACATGCACTTTAATGTAGCAGTTTTGAGAAAAGAAGAATTGGATTATTACAATTGAAAAACCTATCAAATTGTTTTTTAATGAGGAAGGGTACTCTAAAATTCTACAGTTTCTATTTCCAAAACATTTCATCACACCAAATAGAAACTCTACACCCATTAGACAGTTACTTCTACTCCTCTCTAACCACTGATAACTACTAATATGGCTTTTTGTGCTTATGAATTTCTCTTTTATACATATTACATATAAACAGAAACATACAATATTTTGTCTTTGCTGTTTAGATTTTTTTACTTAGTGTAATGTTTTCAGGATTCACCGTGTTGTAAGAGTCAGTAATATTATTTCTCACTGAATAATATTCCATTATATACTATATATTTTGTTTATCCATTTGTCAGTTGAATAATATTTATTTCTACCTTTTGGCCTATGCATGCATGCATGCTAAGTCACTTCAGTCGTGTCCAATAGTGTAGTTTTGAACATTCTTGTACAAATGTATCATCCGGAGTTAATGATTCTTTAAAGTATACACTAGAAGAAAACTTCTTGTGTTATACAGTAATTCTATGTTTCATTTATTAAGATATCACACCTTTCTAGAGTAGTTCAATATTTTATATTTTATTAACTGTGTATGAATTTTCTAATTACTCCACATTTTCATCAACATATCTAATCTTTTAATATTTTCATGTTGACCATTTGTTTATCTTCTCTGGAGAAAGTTCTATACAAGCTCTTTACTCATAGTCTATTTATTGTTGAGTTAAAAAGGGTTCTTCATGTCATCTGGATACTAGGATTTGATCAGTTATGTGATTTTTCAAATATTTTCTTTCTTGCTGCAGGTTGTCTTTCCTCTCTTAGCAATGTCTGTTGATGCACATTTTCAATGTTAATGAAGCCCAATTCAGCTATGTTCTCTTTTGTTGTTTGTGCTTTGGTCCTATATCTAAGACCGTTGATAAATCCAATGTTACATACTCTTACTCTATGTTTTCTTCTAAGTCTTCAAGTTTCATGTCATATTTAAGTCAATGATTCTTTTTTTAGCTATTTTTTTTTACTTGATGAGATAGGGTCCTTCTTCATTCTTTGGCACATGGATGTGCAGTTTTTCCAGTAATATCTATTGAAGAGTATTCTTCTCCCATTAAATGTCTCTGTTCACTTGCTAAAAATGAAATGTCCATGGATATATGAGTTCACTTCTGTACTCGATTCTATTCCATTGTTCTATAGGTTTGTCCTTATATGAGTGCCAAATGTTTTGATTAAAGCAGCTTTGTAGTAATGTTAGGAATCTTCTAATTTTGAACTCAAGCATTTTTTGTTGTTGTTGTTGTTATTTGAAGTCATTTTGAATTTTATGAATTTGAGGGTATTTTATTTATTATGAAAAAAAGGACATTTATATAAGGATTGTATTAAATCTGTAGATCAATTTGGGTAAAAATTCCATCTTAAAATACTAATTTCTCCAATTCTTAAACATAAGATACCTTTACATTTATTAGATTTTGTTAAGTATCTTTCAGGAACATATTATAGTTTTATAGTTTTCAGTGTATGTCTTACTGCTCCTTGGATAAACTAATTTCTAGAATTTTATTCTTTTTGTTGCTATTGCAAATGGAATACTTACCTTTATTTCTTTTTCAGGTGGCTTATTACTAGTGTACAAAGTACAACTGATTTTCAAAGTGTATGAGACAGCAAAAGAGACATTGATGTATAGAACAGTCTTATGGACTCTGTCAAATGTTGAAATTAAACCTACAAATTTGTTGAATTAATTTTTTTTTTTTAGATCTAATTGTTTCTTTTTGTGGACATTTTAGGATCATGTCATATAAAGTTAGAAGTAGTTTTACGTCTTTCTTTCCAACTAGGAGGCCCTATACTTCTTAATTTCTTGCCTAAATGTTCTGATAAGAACTTCTGGCATTATGTTAAATAGAATTGATGGGAGTGAATAATTGTGTCTTTTTCTTGATCTTAAGGGTGTATTAATTTCCTAGATCTGCTATGCTGCTGCTGCTGCTAAGTCACTTCAGTCATGTCTGACTCTGTGTGACCCCACAGACAGCAGCCCACCAGGGTCCCCCGTCCCTGGAACTCTCCAGGCAATAACACTGGAGTGGGTTGCAATTTCCTTCTCCACTGCATGAAGGTGAAAAGGGAAAGTGAAGTCACTCAGTCGTGTCCAACTCTTCGCGACCCCATAGATTGCAGCCTACATAAACCATCACAAACTGAGTATCTTAAAACAACACAAATTTCAAGCTACATATCCAAAAGCTTGAAGTCCAAATCAAACCATCATGGAAGGGCCATATTCTCTGTTGTACCTTCTGATGACTGCAGGTAATCATTAATGTTCCTCGGCTACAACTGTTTAACTCTAATTTCTGCCTCTATTGACACATGGCTGTCTTCCCTCTGATTTTCTGTGTGTCTTTACATGCCACTCCCCTCTCTCTGTGTATCTGTATCTCTATCTCTTCTACTCTTCTTCTAAGGATACTAGTCATATTAGATCAAGAGTACACCCTACTCAATGACTAAAGCTAGAGGCATAACCTCTCCACAGATTTCAGACAATACTTCAAAGTGACAGTAATCAAAACAACAGATATTGGCACAAAAACAGACATTTAGATCAATGGAACAGAACAGAGACCCCAGAAATAAATCCACATGTCTGCAGTCAACTAATCTTCAATAGAAGGCAAGAATATGCAATGGAGAAAAGACAGTCTCCTCAGAAAGTGGCATTGGGGAAGCTGGATAGCTAGATATAAATCAGTGAAGTTAGAACACTCCCTCACACCATGCAAAAAATAAAATCAAAATGGCTAAAAGAATTAAATATAAGATATGACACCATAAAACCCCTACAAGAGAACACAAGCAAAATATTCTCTGATATTTGTTGTGTTTGTTCATTAGCTCAGTCATGTCAAACTCCTTGTGATCTCATGGACTGCAGCACACCAGTCCTCCGTTTCCCAGAATTTGCACAGATCCATGTCCGTTGAGTCATGATGCCATCCAGCCACCTCATTATCTGTCATCAGCTTCTCGTCTTACCTTCAATCTTTTCCAGATCAGGGTATTGTTCAATGAGTCAGATATTCGCATCAAGTGCCCAAAGTATTGGAGCTTCAGCTTCAGCATCACTCCTTTCAATGGATATTCAGGGTTGATTTCCTTTAGCATTGATTGATTTGATGTCCTTGCAGTCCAAGGGACTCTCAAGAGTCTTCTCCAACACCACAATTCAAAAGCATCAGTTCTTCAATGCTCACCCTTCTTTATGGTCCAACTTTCACATCCATACATGACTACAGGAAACACCACAGCTTTGACTAGACAGACCTTTGTTGGCAAAGTAATGTCTCTGCTTTGTAATATGCTGTCTAGGTTGGTCATAGCTTTTCTTCCAAGGAGCAAGTATTTTTTTAGTTTCCTGGCTGCAGTCACCATCTATAGTGATTTTGGAGACCCCCCCCCAAAAAAAAAAAAAAAGTCTCTCACTGTTTCCATTTTCCCAATCTATCTGCCATCTACTCCCCATTTATTTCCACCATCTTGGAGTTTCCATATTGGTCAGAATGGCCATCATCAAAATGTCTTTAAACAATAAATTCTAAAAAGGGTTTGGAGAAAAAGAAACAGTTTTACATTGTTGGTGGGAATGTAAACTAGGGCATAACCCTTTTGGAGAATAGTATGGAGGTTCCTTAAAAAACTAAAAAGCACATTTACACCATTAAAAATAAACTTAAAATAAAACGTACTCTGGGAAAAACGAAAGTTACCATATGATCCTGCAATTCCACCCCGGGCATGTATCCATAGAAAACTCGAATTTTAAAAAGATACATGCACCACAATGTTCATAGCAGCACTATTTACAGTAACCAAGACATGAGAGTAAGCAAAGTGTTCATCAACAGATGACTGGATAAAAAATAAGTGATACATATATGCAACACAATATTACTCAGCCATAAAAGAATGAAATAATGCCAAATGCAGCAACATGTATGAACCTACAGATTATCAATCTAAGTGAAGTCAGAGAATGATAAATGTCATATAATATCACTTATATGTGGAATCTTAAAAAATGATACAAATTAACCTATTTACAAAGTAGAAACAGATTCACAGACATAGAAAACAAAGTTATGATTACTAATAGGGAAAGATGGGGGGAGGGATTAATTAGGAATTTGGGGTATCAGATCTAAACGACCATATATTAACATAAAATAGATAAACAACTAGGACCTATTGTAGATCACAGTGAACTGTATTCAATATATTTTAATAAATTATGATGGAAAAGAAACTGGAAAATTATATAATCTGAAATATTTATGTGTATCAGCTTTTCCCATTCCAAGAGACACAAGAGACATTGGTTCAATTTCTGGGTTGGGAAGATCCTATGGAGTAGGAAATGGTCCATTCCAGTATTGTTGCCCGGAAAATTCCATGGACAGAGGAGCCTGGCAGGCCACAGCCCATGGGGTCACAAAGAGTCAGACATGACTGACAGACTGAGCACACACATACATATATATAATTAAATCACTTTACTGTACACCAGAAACTAACAGGATATTGTAAATCAACTATATTCAATTCTTAAAAAAGAGTATGCCTTAATCCATTATAAACTTATCCTTACTAAAATCTTAATTATATCTGCAAATATAAGATTACATTCACAAGTAAAAAGGGTTATGATTTCAATATGTCTTTTTCAGGAGCATAATGTAACCCAGAAAAGAAGAAAACCTTCAGTTTTTAATCATTGCTAGCTGTGAGTTATTTCTAGACATTATCAAGTTGAGAATGTTCCCTTCCATTCTTAATGTGTTGACTGCTTTTCTTATATACATATTAGATTTCTGTCCTTTTTTTTTTTTTTTGCTTCAGTGGAAGCAATCGTGTGTGTCTTTAATCGTTTATTCTATTTGGTGTGATATATTACATTGATGGTGTTTCAAAAGTGAAAGTGAAGTCACTCAGTCGTGTCCGACTCTTTGCGACCCCGTGAACTGTAGACCACCAGGTGCCTCCGTCCAAGGGATTCTCCAGGCAAGAATACTAGAGTGGGTTGCCATTTCCTTCTCCAGGGGTCTTCCCGACCCATGGGTCGAACTTAGGTCTCCTACATTGAAGGCAGACGCTTTAACCTCTGAACCACCAGGAAAGCCCAGCAAAGGATCATATACCACAATCAAATAGAATTTATCCTAGGAAAACAGGAAATACTCAACATAAGAAACACCATCAATGTAATATATCACACCAAATAGAATAAAAGATTAAAGACACACACGATTGCTTATACTGAAGCAAAAAAAAAAAAAAATGGACAGAAATCTAATATGTATATAAGAAAAGCACTCAACACATTAAGAATGGAGGGGAACATTCTCAACTTGATAATATCTAGAAATAACTCACAGCTAGCAATGATTAAAAACTGAAGATTTTCTTTTTTGGGTTACATTATGCTCCTGAAAAAGACATATTGAAATCATAACCTTTTTTACCTGTGAATGTAATCTTATATTTATAGATATAATTAAGATTTTAGTAAGGATAAGTTTCATTTTAACATTTTGCTTAGCTCAGGTTTTTTAGTATTATGCTGAAGAATGTTGTTCTATATTCACAAAAGGATACTGGTCTATATAATATTTGTATTGGGATATTTGTTTGGTTTTGAAATCAGGGTAATACTATACTATTTATTGGAAATGTTTGAGAAATACTGATATAAATTCTTCTTTAAATATTTGAATAAAATGAGCAATGAAGCCATATACTCCTGGAATTTGGAATTTTCCTTGCTGGGAATTTTGAATACTGATTCAATTGTTTTATTTTTTTTATAGATTTGGTTACATTTTCTATGTCTTCTTGAGTCAGTTCTGGTAGTTTTTGTTTTCTGTATATTTTTCTGTTTCATCTATGAAATCTAATGGTTGGTGCACAATTGTTCATTGTATTTTCTTATAAGCCTGCAATATGGGAGACCTGGGTTTGATCCCTGGGTTGAGAAGATCCCCTGGAGAAGGGAAAGGCACTCATTCCAGTATTTTGGCCTGGAGAATTCCATGGACAGTCCATGGACTCACAAAGAGTCAGACATGACTGAGTGAATTTTACTTTCACAATCCTTTTAATTTATGTAACTTGGTAGTAAAGTCTATATTCATTCCAGTTTTTAGGGAATTGAATCTTCACTCCTTCTTAGTCTATCTAGTTGAAAGTATATCAATTCATGGACCTTTTTAGAGAACAAACTCTTGCTTTCATTGTCTCTATTGTTCCAATATTCATTTCATATAATAATTCTCTAGTTTCTATTTTTATTCATGCTTTCACACAGCAATTATTTTAAAATGTATTGCTTAATTTTGATATGTTTGTGAACTTTTCAAGTGTTTCTGCTATTATACATCTTTAGTTTCATTCCATTTGTGTGTATGTCTGTCTGTGATAGAGAGATAATATATGATATACCCTAGAGAGTGTTCTATGTATACTTAAGAAGAATATGTATCCCATTATTAGGTAGAGTGCTATGTAAATGTTTGATGGAACTAGTTATTTGTAGTGCTGTTCATGTCCTCTGCTTCCTTATTGATCTTCAGTCTACTTGTTCTGTCCATTATTGAAAGGGGGACATTGCAGTCTCAAATTATATTTTAGAATGGTTCATTTCTCATTTCAATTATGTCAGTTACTTATACATATATTTTGGTGGTCTTTTGTTAACTATGTATATGTATAAAATTGTTACATCTTCTTTATGGACTGGCTCTTTTAGCAATATATAATATCCTATGGTTTTCTTTAACTGACTTGGGGTTTATATTGTCTGATAATAGTATATCTACCCCAGTCACTTTGGTTACTATTTTCATGAACTATCGTTTTTCATTTGTTCACTTTCTACCTATTTCTGCTTTTGTATACAAAGTCTAATTTAGAGAGTTACTAACTCAATCAACCATGAACTTTCAGATGTTCAAGCTGGTTTTATAAAAGGCAGAGGAACAAGAGATCAAATTGCCATAATCCACTGGATCATCAAAAAAGCAAGAAAGTTATTTCTGCTTTATTGACTATGCCAAAGCCTTTGACTGTGTGGATCACAATAAACTGTGGAAAATTCTGAAGGTGATGGGAATACCAAACCACCTGATCTGCCTCTTGAGAAACCTGTATGCAGGTCAAGAAGCAACAGTTAGAACTGGACATGGAACAACAGACTGGTTTCAAATAGGAAAAGGAGCACGCTAAGGCTGTATATTGTCACCTTGTTTATTTAACTTATATGCAGAGTACATCATGAGAAACCCTGGGCTGGAAGAAGCACAAGCTGGAATCAAGATTGTTGGGAGAAATATCAATAACCTCAGATATGCAGATGACACCACCCTTATGGCAGAAAGTGAAGAGGAACCTAAGTGAAGAAGAGCCTCTTGATGAAAGTGAAAGAGGACAGTGAAAAAGTTGGCTTAAAGCTCAACATTCAGAAAACGAAGATCATGGCATCCGGTCCCATCACTTCATGGCAAAGAGATGGAGAAACAGTGGAAACAGTGAGAGACTTTATTTTTTTTCGGCTCCAAAATCCCTGCAGATGGTGATTGCAGCCTTGAAATTAAAACACGCTTTCTTCTTGGAGGGAAAGTTATGACCAACCTGGACGGCATATTCAAAAGCTGAGACATTACTTTGCCAACAATTGTCCATCTAGTCAAGGCTATGGTTTTTCCAGTAGTAATGTTTGGATGTTAGAGTTGGACTGTAAAGAAAGCTGAGCGTAGAAGAATTGATGTTTTTGAATTGTGGTGTTGGAGAAGACTCTTGAGAATCCCCTGGACTGCAAGGAGATCCAACCAGTCCATCCTAAAGGAGATCAGTTATCGTTGTTCATTGGAAGGATTGATGCCAAGAGCTGATGCGAAGAGCTGTCTCATTTGAAAAGACCCTGATGCTGGGAAAGATTGAGGGCAGGAGAAGGGGACGAGAGAGGATGAGATGGTTGGATGGCATCATCCACTCAATGGACTTTAGTTTGGGTATACTCCAGGAGTTGTTGATGGACAGGGAGGCCTGGCGTGCTGTGGTTCATGGGGTCACAGGGAGTCGGACATGACTGAGTGACTGAACTGAACTGAACTGAACTCATTTAAGATTTTTTTATCCCATTCAATCAAGTTTTGCATTTTGATGAGAAGGATTATTCCATTTGTAACTAAAGCAATTACTAATATGAAAATTTATATTTATATAATTCTATTTTCTACATGCCATATTACTTTTTTTCCTCAGTTCCCTCCTTATTTTATTTTTGTTTACTCTTTAATTGAATTTTTTACCTCCCATTCTCCTTTTTGTATAGATATTTTTAGTGGTTACTTGACATATTAAAATGATAACAAGTCCCTTTGAATTAACACTGATTTACCTTCAATAATGGTATATCTCTAATTGAGTTGTAAGTTTCTTGAGTGCAGTTTGTAGCAGTTTTCCAAACTCACTGTATGTGACAAATAGATCACATACATACATTGCCGCTATATATATATATATAACTATACCCATAAAATGGGAATTTTTGTCACTACTTTTTAAAAGTCTGTATTAAATCATTCACTTTATATTATATACTTCCCACTCCAGATAGTAGTAGCTCTATAGTGTTAATGCCCATATTTCAGTTCCCATTGCTGACATTCTAATTCTTACTAAACATGACTCTAGATGTCACTGACACAAAAGACATTACGTAATGTCCCAGCTTCAGCGATCCAAAGTCTGACATTAGACTATTACTTAGGACTACTTATGAATCTTCTGTGTGATATGTAGATATTGATTAGTTATTTTGCATAATAATAATTTGGTATATTACACAAAAATTGGAACCAGAGGCTGAACTATTCTTTTTTTAAAATTTTATTTTTCAAATAATCATCTTTGATACTGTCTCCCTGCTTTTGCTTGACACATAGTTAAAATAACTGCAGATTTGAAAATTTATGCATTTTCAATACTGTATGAATTTTAAACCATACCTATATTTACATGTATCTGACTGAATGGTTGCTAGAGCTCCCTAGATTGTTATGCCCTATAACAGTGACGTCATACTTATTCCTCTAGCAGAGCAACTGACAAATTATACTAGGTAATACATACAAAGTCATGGGAATAATGTCATGATATTATTTATTGTTGTTCAGTCAGTCATCCGACGCTTTGCTACCCCCATGGACTGCAGCATGCCAGGCTCCCTGTTCTTCACCATCTCCTGGTGTTTTCTCAAACTCATGTCCATTGAGTCGATGATGCTGTCCAACCAACCCCATCATCCCCTTCTCCTCCTGCCTTCACTGTTTCCCAGCATCAGGGTCTTTTCCAAAGAGTTGGCTCTTTGCATCAGGTGGCCAAATACTGGAGCTTCAGCCTCAGCATCAGTCCTTCCAATGGATATTCAGTGTTGATTTTCTTTATAATTGACTGGTTTGATACCCTTGCTGTCCAAGGGACTCTCAAGAGTTTTCTTCAGCACCATAGTTCAAAGGCATCAATTCTTCGGCATTCAGCCTTTTTTTATTGACAAAATGTGGTCCACTGGAGAAGGGAATGGCAAACTATTTCAGCCTTATTGCCTTGAGAACCCCATGAATAGTATGAAAAGGCAAAGGCAAAAGATATGACACTGAAAGATGAAATTCCCAGGTCAGTAGGTGTCCAATATGCTACTGGAGAAGAGTGGAGATATAGCTCCAGAAGGAATGAAGAGGCTGAGCCAAAGCAGAAACAATGCCCAGTTGTGGTTATGTCTGGTGGTGAAAGTAAAGTCTGATGCTGTAAAGAACAATATTGCATAGGAACCTGGAATGTTAGCTCCATGAAGCAAGGTAAATTGGAAATGGTCAAACAAGAGATGGCAAGAGTGAACATCAAAATTTTAGGAATCAGTGAATTAAAATGGACAGGAATGGGTGAATTTATTCAGATGACCATTATATCTACTACTGTGGGCAAGAATCTCTTAGAAGAAATGTAGTAGCCCTCATATTTAACAGAAGTCTGAAATGCAGTCCTTGGATGCCATGTCAAAATCTCAACAGAATGATTTTATTTACATTATCATTTACTAAATAACCCTATAGCTTTCTGTGATAAGAACATGCTATAATTCCTATATTTATAGGATTAAATCTAAACCCATATATTTACAGATTTGCAAATAGTATACTACTTATTTACAGAATTGGAATGTAGAGCAGCTCTTGTCTTAATTTACATAAAATTCTATGTCTATTAGTTAGTTTTCAATATAAAAAACAAAATTCCCTTGGATATTTTAAAAAGTAAGGGGTTTTATCTAGTTAGAAATGACAGATGTTTAAAGGCTCTTGAGCACAAAAGCCATACTTATCAAGAATACAGGGACTTCATGAAATGGTACCAGGTATACAGAAAACACACATCAAATAATTGTTAAATGAATGAACATGTAACTAGGTGAGATCTGATACTATCTGTTAATTATGGATTGTCTGTTTAGTGTTAGTACTGTGCTAGTTGCTCTATGAATGTTATCTGACTTAACACACACACACAAAATTTTAAGGCAGTTACAATTGATTTCATTATGGCAACCCACTCCACTATTCTTGCCTAGAGAATCCATGGACATAGGAGCCTGGTGGGCTGCAGTCCATGGGGTCACAAAGAGTCAAACAGGACTGAGTGACTAACAATTTCACTTTCATTATTAGATAATCAAACCAAAGGACAGATAATTTAAATGAGTACAAGGCTACATCCTTGGGAAATAAAAGTATGAATGAAGCCAAAAGTTTTGCTTTTCCAGTATTTCTTGCTGATTCTAAATTAACTTTTCCTTAAATAAAAAGGCTCATAATTTAGGGTCCTTTTAGAACTAACTGAGTAAGATAATTGAGTAGAAAGTAAAGAAACTTCCTACATAACACCTCAGCAACTCCCTACCTCCTAGTCTCTTCTATTGTTAACATCTTACATTGATGTGATATATCCATTACAATTAATAAGCCAATATTAATATATTATTATTACCTAGGGGTCATATTTTAAAGGGCTTGCCTGATGGCTCAGAGAGTAAAGAATCCACCTGTAATGCAGGAGATTCTTGGGTCAGGAAGATCCCCTGAAGAAGAGAATGGTTAACCACTGCTGGGTGACTCACATGGTAAAATATCTGCCTGCAATGCAGGAGACCCGGCTTCAATCCCTGGGTCAGGAAGATCCCCTGGGGAAAGAAATGGCAACCCACTCTAGTATACTTGCCTGAAGAATTTCATGGACAGAAGAGCCTGGTGGGCTACAGTCCATGGCATCACAAAGAGTCAGTCATGATGGAGTGACTAACACAGTAACTGCTCCAGTATTCTTACATGGAGAATTCCATAGGCAGAGGAACCTGGAAACTCAATCTTTGTGTTATACTCCCTATGGGTTTTGACAAATGTATACTGGAATTTATGAACAATTATAGTATTGCACAGATTAGTTTTATTGCCCCCAAATTTCCCTGTGTTCCATCTGTCCCCCTCATATATTGCAATGCACCTATTGTAGATTAAACTGCAGTAAAACAGACATCATAACTTCTGCAAACCTAAGATATAAAACTACTTTATCTCAACAATTTAAAGTAATCATATTCCATAAAATGTTAAATTTGTAAACAAACAATAATCCTTAAGTAGTCCAGTGTTCATGTGTATAATAAATTGGTGCTGATGGTTTAGTGACTAAGTTATGTCCCACTCTTGCAACCTCAAGGCTTGTAGACCACTGGACTCCTATGTCCATGGGATTTCCCAGGCAAGACTACTGGAGTGGATTTCCATTTCCTTCTCCAGGGGATCTTCTGAACCCAGGGATCAAGCTTGGGTCTCCTGCATTGTAGATGGTCTCCTGCATTGCAGGCAGATTCTTTACAACTGAGCCACTACCCACGGCCTCCCACCATCCCTGCCATTTTCTAGTATTTACTTGTTACACAACTAGGGCTTATAAGTTTAAACTATTTTTAAAAGAATTAAGCAAGAGTCCTTTTACTAGAAAAATTTAAAGAAATAATATTTGAGATTCTTCCCATTCTTTCTTCAATAATAAGGAAATTCTCAGAGCAGTATGTAGTTATTTTAGTTTAGCTATCCCTTTTCATTAAATGGTGTTCAACAAAGATTATCCCATATAACTTTATAGCAAAATTAAAGTTTATATTATACTCAAAATGCAAATACAGTTTAAAGACTCTTCCATAGAAGCTCTAGACAGACATATAAATGAATGGCTTAGTCTTAATAGTTTATGTGTAAGTAAAGCATTATTTCCTGTGAACACCACATGCTAAAAAGGAATGAGATCTGTAATATTATTTTTATTGCCTAAACTGCTAGAGAGAATTGAAATGCTGCATACACAAATTTCTATTCTTCCATCATCCAGTACATTTTAGACCTTCTTTAAGTGCTTTAGATGCATTAACTAATCATTACATTCAATGACTTACATTGTTATCCTCTTTTACACAACTGAAAGAAGGACAGTAAATGGTTTTCACAAACTGGTACCATTAAGTCAGCATAACACCAAACTAGAAGCATCTAATGTCTATGATATGATTTAAACGCATTTAAACATGACTAGCGGAGAAGGCAATGGCACCCCACTCCAGTACTCTTGCCTGGAAAATCCCATGGATGGAGGAGCCTGGTAGGCTGCAAGTCCATGGGGTCGCAAAGAGTCGGACACGACTGAACGACTTCGCTTTCACTTTTCACTTTCATGTGTTGCAGAAGGAAATGGCAACCCACTCCAGTGTTCTTGCCTGGAGAATCCCAGGGAGGGGGAGCCTGGTGGGCTGCTATCCCTGGGGTCACACAGAGTCGGACACGACTGAAGCAACTTAGCACCAGCAGCAGCAAACATGACTAGATTCATGTTTCCCAAAATGATGTACTACAAGGGAGTTACTGATAGAGGAGAAGAGGAGAGCCAGACATTGGAGGTGGGAGAAAGTCCAAAGAAACGCTTGACTTGGTCATTAGAAATGATACATAATTTCTCAGTAACATTCACCATGCTGCTTCTCCATGGTCAATAAGAATAGTTAAGAACTGAAAGGTAGGCACCAGAGCTTATGTAGAGTTGAAAATTAATGTGCTTGGTGAAAATGACCTTATTTTCCCCTGGAAAGAATATTTGGCGATTTCTTCTGACACTGATCAAAAGGACTCATGTAACCATCTAGGATTTGATACGTAACAAACCATGAATTAGTTTAGGATTCTTATACTCTATTATATTACCCTTTTGTCCCCCCAATTCTACTTTCAAATCATGGTTCCTAACAATGTCTTTGAGACTTCCAAAGATAGAAAATGTTTTGGGCAAATTATTTTGGTCTGCACCCACAATTTTCCATAGTCACATCCCCTCATTTGCATCTACCAGGTTGAGGAACTGTTGCACTGTGAATGAGTTTTGCCATCAATTCGTAGTTCTCAATTTCTGTCCACCTTCCCCACCTGCATTAAAATGGATCACACATTTCATGCATAACAATATGAAATTAATTATGTTCTCTTTCTAATATTCTATTTTTTGACATTTTACCTGTATCTTAGGTTGTGCTTCAAATATACACTTTAATGGTTGAGAATATTTGCTCTAAAGTCATACTACTAACATACAATTATGGGTCCATCATTTATTATTTTGTTAATTATGGAAAAAATAACTAAAGCCTCTGGGTTCATCTGAAAAATATGGTAATAATGAGTACATATTTTTCTTGAGGTTTTATGCAAAAATTCTTTAGTGTTCAATATGCAATAAACTCTCAATAAATGTTAGCCAATATTATTAGTATTATTATTTTAATTAACCTAATCTTATTAAATCAGTATTTTCCTATTTCTTCTAGTTGAGGTTTTGATACATTTTCACAAGTTATCCAAATTTTATCCCCAGGTAAAAGCTCCATATTGAAAGATGGGAAAAATATTTTCTAGTTTTGCTTCTAATTTGCTACTACTTTATAATAAAAAGACTACTTTTAACCTCTCTGGTTTATTTTTCTGAAAATATATGAACATAAACTATATTATCATAAGTCCTTCTACTCTTAAAATTCCAGTCAAAGATATAGCTTTGGGATACAAATGACCAGAGATGTGAATATCTCCAGTTAAATTTTCTCTTCTGAAATAATCTGCATATCGACTACCTAATTTGCATGATAAAATATTAATATTGATTTTAAAAATCTTTTTAATGTTTGCATATAATATAGATAAAAAATTTAAACATAGGACATTCTGTGCATTTTACTGTGTATTACCACACCAATGAATACATTAAATACCAAACTCTTGATGAATATAGCCTCCTCAAAATGTCTTTTGAATTCAATTTTTTAATTATGTTAAAAATACAATTCATTAGTTATATAAAAAAATTTCTCTTGGAACTTTTTTTCTTGTAGAGAAATTATAAGACATAAGTGGTAAATCAAGTGGTAATCAAGTATACAGAGGTTGCCTAACTGAAGATAATGTGTGTTGACCAAAATACATAATACCATATGTGCCTGCATACATTTACATGTGCACATATTTGACTCAGAGCAATTCCTAAATATTATCCCCCTCAAAAAAGAAGGAAAATCCTAGGGATTGACATCAATAACAACACTGGTTTAAGCTGTTACAATTTACAATATTAAAAAGTAAATACAAGCTTCCTCCTTAACTACCTGAATAAAGAAACAAATCCCATCTGTGCTTTTCCCATCTTTAAGCACAGAATGAACTCAATAAATGAGTGAACAAAAATATCATGACAGATTAATTTGACATTGACTATTTGGAGGGATTTGTTTCCATGTGGAAGAGAAATATAATTATTTACTTAAAATGCTTGATTTCATAAATCTGAATCAGATATACATGTCAGCTCAGTTCAGTACAGTCGCTTAGCCATGTCTGATTCTTTGTGACCCCATGGACTGCAGCACGCCAGGCTTCCCTGTCCACCACCAACTCCTTGAGCTTTCTCAAACTCATGTCCATCAAGTCAGTGATGCCATCCAACCATCTCATCCTCCTCTATCATCCCCTTCTTCTCCCACCTTCAATCATTCCCAGCATCAGAATCTTTTCCAATGAGTCAGTTCTTCCCATCAGGTGGTCAAAGTATTGGCATTTCAGCTTCAGCATCAGTCCTTCCAATGAATATTCAGGATTGATTTCCTTTAGGATTGATTGGTTGGATTTCCTTGCAATCCAAGAGACTCTCGAGATTTTTCTCCAACATCACAGTTCAAAAGCATATATACTATATGTATTACCTATCTATATCATGGATGGAATCTATTTATTTCATACGTATACTCAAACCTTTTGGGGAGAGACACTCTTTCATAGATTTCTCATGTTCCTGCACATCTTATAGGATGTGCCTAGAAGGTAAGGTTCTGAGGACTTTTACCTGGTATATTTCTCAGGTCTGAATTTCCAGAAAATAACCTTAAGGAATAAGATAATAACTTGATTTGGGACAAAAAGCAGGCTTGCTTCTTAAGTGGTGGACCCCAAAGGTCAGTATTTCTCAGATATAATATAAACCAGACCTACCATTTTGGCCCATATTTCTTCTTCCCTATGGGATTCTGGGGCAACCAAACTATTTAAAAAATGCAGATTTACCTTTTACTTATGCTGCCCTGTGAATATTAAGAATATTTTGTATTTTAACCAGGAGTCTTTTTCTTCTGTCAGCATCTATAAAATGCTAAAAGGCTAAATAAGTGGCTTGCAAATAGGCTAAAATCTAATCTGAGACCTGACAAACCTAATGTTTTTGTGGATTTTTCTTTTATGTAAGACCTCAGATATAATATTTTACACTGGACATTGTAATCTATGGTACCATTTTTGATTAAATTTATGCCTCTATCTCATTAACTTTGTTTGAAAAACATGATAAATACTAAAAAATCAATATAGAATTATAACTACTATATAGCTTTATAATAAAATATTTTATTTTTTAGTTATTCTAAATTGATTGCCAACACTTTTATAATGAATATTAAGATATGAAAGAAGGAAAGATAAAAGTACATTTTTTGATATGAGTATTTTCCACGTGGTATCTAATACAGATATAAATATTACTTTGTAGTTTTATCCTCAGGCTCTGTCTTTATGATGGTAAATTATCTAGTCTATTTAATAAAATAAATTAATCTGTCTGGTATCTGGTTTTATTAACCCTACAACTAAAGTTGCAATACTGCATTAGGATTTTAAAGTTGAAAGTACAAAAAATATCATGGCATAAATAAAGAATTGAATATATCTGCAATAGGAAGATTTACATTTTTCAGGGTAATTTAAGACAGTCACCCCATCATCCAGATATTTTGCTGCCCAAATTCCAGGGATTAACTGTTTCATGGCTACAATTATAGAAATTTCAGAGAAACACTCTATTCAAAGGAACAGGAGATCGAATTTTTTTTTTTTTTTTTCCTGAGGTCTATTGTTTTTGAGTGATGAGAAGTCGTTCCTGAGACAGGAACCACAACAGATCCTGACATGGCAAAAGAGATGTTTTTCTCATAAATACTGGTGTCAATGATGTGGCTTATTTATTTTTCTTCAAGCAAGGAGAGGATACTCTAGATAAGAATACATACTATATGAGTTTGTGCTTCACAAATACAGCTGATAGTAATTTATTTAGAGAAAACACTTTAATTCTATTTTTGAGTAACACATGATCTTCCAATATCACATTACATCATCATTACACCAATATCCTCTTATTTCAACTATTCTGTTTCTCAAAGTTTCCTATTATATAATTTCTGATCATGAAAATATACATTCATAATATTCAAAACTATTTCAGTTCAGTTCAGTTCAGTCGCTCAGTCGTGTCCAAATCTTTGCAACCCCATGAATCGCAGCACTCCAGGCCTCCCTGTCCATCACCAACTCCCGGAGTTGACTGAGACTCACGTCCATCGAGTCAGTGATGCCATCCAGCCATCTCATCCTCTGTCGTCCCCTTCTCCTCCTGCCCCCAATCCCTCCCAGCATCAGAGTCTTTTCCAATGAGTCAACTCTTTGCATGAGGTGGCCAAAGTACTGGAATTTCAGCTTCAGCATCATTCCTTCCAAAGAAATCCCAGGGCTGATCTCTTTCAGAATGGACTGGTTGGATCTCCTTGCAGTCCAAGGGACTCTCAAGAGTCTTCTCCAACACCACAGTTCCAAAACATCAATCCTTCGGTGCTCAGCTTTCTTCACAGTCCAACTCTCACATCCATACATGACCACTGGAAAAACCATAGCCTTGACTAGACGGACCTTTGTTAGCAAAACTATTTAGAGACCCATTAATCATTGTATAGAAAAATAATAGGTTTATAATATTCACCTGTGATGTGCCATTTTCAAGTATAAATTAATTAGAAATATTGCTTAAGTCTCACTTTACAGAAAAGGTGTCAAGTCATTTGTTAATTAAGGACCACTAAAGAAAACTAAATAAGCACAAAGTGCCACAGGCTGATGAAGGTACATAAACATGATGACAAGAAAGGAAAGAGCTAAAAGCATATATATGGCATGAATTTGAAGCTACCCAGATTATGCCTTTTTATTAACTTAGAAACAAATCACCAGTAATGATGTTAGACTGCATGAAAAACACTGCAGGTCATTCCTTAAAATAAAAAAAAAATCTGATTTTAATAAAGATGTCTACAGTTTTTAATACTGTGATATTGACTAATACAATTTTCTCTTCTCCAAAGTATACTTACCCACTTTGCATTCATAGGCTTTTAATTATTCTAAATTAAAATTAATGTGTACAAAGGGAAATAGAGTATTTACTTTTGAAAAAAAACATACATTTTTATTTGTACTGGGGAACTTAATGTATTTATCATTATTATTTCATTTTCTGCAGAGCATGTACTCACTTTTCATCTAACATTAATATTTAAATTTTTCTTAAAGGGATCATTACTCATACATACCTAGTAATGCGATTTAGTTAAGACTTGTTGTATTTTCAACTCCAGGCATGGCACGGCTATCACTGTTGGCCACAGCCATGCTACTCCGTTAACTATTTTGATAAGTTCTATCAGAGTGATATTATATAAGGATATGATACAGAGATTAGAGTTTATAGATTCATCATAAGCCAGCTACATTCCCAGAAAGCTTTTAAAAATATAATTTAAAAAGTTATTACATTATGTGGAAAAGCAAGTAAACTAGAGTAAACAGAATAAAGACAGAAGACTCAACACTATCTGAATCCAAGACAAAAATAAAACTAGTGGTATCAACACAGTGTAGAACTGGTGAATGGATAGGCTTGAATTGTACATTATGGACCTATAGTTTCTTATATTTATAAGTCAACAGATCTGATACAAATGTGCAGAGCAACTCCATGGGAAAAATACATTTCAGTCACCTAATGGTAATGTAAAAATTTGATATCATATACAATCAAGTGAGGGCTTCTCAGGTGGCACCAGGGGTGAAGAACCCTCCTGCCAATGCAGGAGACATAAGAGACAGTGTGTGTGATCCATGAGTCAGGAAGATCCCCTGGAGTAGGGCATGACAACTCACTCCAGTATTCTTGCCTGGAGAATCCCCATGGACACAGGAGCCTGGGGGGCTTCTGTTCATAGAGTTGCCCAGAGTTGGATATGACTGAAGCGACTTAGCATGCACACACAATCAAGTAAACCTCAAACTTATACATATTAAAAAAAAAAAAGGTCAACAAACAAACTAAAAGGCAATCATAGACAAAAATGTAAAACATCAAATATATGTCTTCTATAAGAAAACACTGAACAGATTCATTGTGATTTGGGGTTAGGGAAAATTAAAATATCTCTAAACTGGACTTCAAAATAGAAACTTCTACCTTTCCAAAGTAACTATTAAAAAAAAATAATAAAGGAAAAGGAAAAATAAAAAGTATTTTCAAAACATTTGCCAGATAAAGTACTTATATTCAGTGCATATAAAAACTCTGAGTTCAGTAATAATATTTTAAAATAACAGATGACTTTCATGACTTATTGACCAAAGAAGATATGAATGGCAAACAACCAAATGAAAAATTATCATTATCATTTGTCACATGAGAGATTAAAATCATGTCATAACTAATAGAATGACTGGAAGGGGAAAAAATGAATACAATTTGACAATACCAATTGAAGAACAACATAAACTCTCATCCATTAATACTGAAAATGAAAAATAGTATAGCTACTTTAGAAAATAGTTTGGCAATTTTAGCATAAATTTAAACATTCCCTAATTGACCTAAGAGTCTCAAATATCTTTATTTGCCAAAGATAAATGAAAACAAATGTCCACAAAACATCAGTAGTAGCTTTATTTATAAATTCAAGACCTGAAACAAGACCTATATGTCCTGCAAAATGTAAATATGTAAACAAACTCGTTCATTCATATTATAGAATACTTCTCAGCAATATAAATAGATGTGCTACTGATATAAACAACCAAATGGTTGGAATTCAAAAGCATCATGCTATGTAGAAGAAGCAGGACCAAAACATTTATGATGTATGACCCTATTTATATGATATTTGGAACAAACAAAACTATAGAGATAGTAAACAAATCACTAATTGCAAGGGAATGGAATAGTAGACAGGTTCAAATGCAGAGAGCTTGAGAAAACATTTTGGTTTATGAAAATATTCTACTTCATGATTGCGACTGCAACATGACTACATTTTGTGTCAAAAGGCAAAAAAAATATACATTAAGAAGGTTTAATTCACTAAATGTAAATTAAAGCACACACAACAAGCCTAATTTTTTTTAAATGCAGTGCACAGTGAATAAGAAAAAAATCATTGCCTTACAAGCCCTTAGACACAGAACTACAGATACATTATTTGAACTATAGTTTGGTAAATACCACAATAAAAGTATAAGAGTTATTTAGAGAGGAAGCATTTATATTTGTTTCAAGAAATATGGGGAAAATCTTTGATAGCGAAAACAGGCCTTACACATTTTTCCAAGAGGAAGAAATTTAAGAGAAACTTGGATAAGGGGAACAGAATCTGCAAAGACACAAAATCCTCTTTTAAAAGACATTTTAAAATAATAGAAATTTCTGAGCAAATTATACTTGGTCATAAGTGACCATAGGAATTATTAAGAATAGATATTTGATAACAAAATTTCAAGGTTTTAATTGATTATAATATTATCGTGTACCCACTTACTGTTGCTAACTAGCTTCCATACAAAATGGTTTTCCATAAGCCCACAGAAGCTCTTTCTCAAATCAAGATGTTTTTAGATGCTGCTCTTATGTCTGAAATTCTGTTTATCTAAACTTTGCAGATCTAAATTCTATCATTCTTTACATTTCAGTTAAAATATCATTTTTGTTAAAAGAGAGGATCTCATTGTTATTTTCCATTTTAATCATTCACTTAGGTCCTTTCACAATGTTTACCAAATTGTATAATATCAGATTTGTTTACTTACATTTTTTGTTTGTTTTTACCCTTCACTAAGATGTACATTTCAATTGAATATAAACCATATTGGTTTCATTCATTATTTTACCCTGAGTGCCTTGAATATGAAGTGATGAGATATCAGTGAATCACAATAAATGTTTAAAAAGTAAAGAAAGAAGGAAAGACAAGGAAGGAGGGGAAGAGGAATGAGGAAGGGTAAGAGCAGGAAAGAAGACAGATGAGGGGAAAGGAAGTTGGAATGAAAGAAAGGAAGGAAAGAACAGAGAAATAAGGAAGAAAAAAATGGACAATCAGAACTTCTGTTTTGGGTAGTCCTGGGTTTTAACTCTGATACTAATTACCTTTTACCTCAATTGAAACAGTCATTTCTCTCATCTATATAGTGAGAATAATAATATACTTACTTAGTGTTATTGCAAATATTAAATGAACTAATGCATGCAAAAATTTCCATGCTGTCTTTTCCATAGTAAACATGAAAAAATTTTATTAAAAGGAAATTATATTATAAGCAAAAATTATATAGCAATGTAACTTACCAGTTAAGCACACAGGCCCTGAAGTCAGGCTGCTGGGGTTCAGAATTAACTTCTTTCACTGAAACTATCTGTGATTGACAGATAATGTCTCTATCTTCATGGAATTCATACCTAGCAGGAGAGAATAATTATAAGCATATAAATCACTAACTACTAAAATAATATTGCAATGAGAAGTTCTTCCAGTTCAGTTCAGTTCAGTTCAGTTCAGTTGCTCAGTCGTGTCCAACTCTTTGCGACCCCATGAATCGCAGCACGCCAGGCCTCCCTGTCCATCACCAACTCCTGGAGTTCACTCAGACTCAAGTCCATCGAGTCAGTGATGCCATCCAGCCATCTCATCCTCTGTCCTCCGCTTCTCCTCCTGCCCCCAACCCCTTCCAGCATCAGAGTCTTTTCCAATGAGTCAACTCTTTGCATGAGGTGGCCAAAGTACTGGAGTTTCAGCTTTAGCATCATTCCTGCCAAAGAAAATCCAGGGCTGATCTCCTTCAGAATGGACTGGTCGGATCTCCTTGCAGTCCAAGGGACTCTTAAGAGTCTTCTCCAACACCACAGTTCAAAAGCATCAATTCTTCGGCCCTCAGCCTTCTTCACAGTCCAACTCTCACATCAATACATGACCACAGGAAAAACCATAGCCTTGACTAGACAGACCTTTGTTGGCAAAGTAATGTCTCTGCTTTTCAATATGCTATCTAGGTTGGTCATAACTTTTCTTTCAAGGAGTAAATGTCTTTTAATTTCATGGCTGCAGTCACCATCTGCAGTGATTTTGGAGCCCCAAAAAATAAAGTCTGACACTGTTTTCACTGTTTCCCCATCTATTTCCCATGAAGTGATGGGACCAGATGCCATGATCTTCATTTTCTCACGGCAAATAATATTGCAGTGAGAAGATCTTCCAGTAAGTAAAATTAATTCACTTAAGGAGACCTTTTTGTTGTAGCAAAACTATAGATTAGACAGTTCTGAACTTCCCTTTAAGAAGTAATTTAAAAAAAGCCAAATAAAAATAAAAGAATAATAATAATAAATTTCTCTGTCTTCCCAAGAAAAAAAGAAAAATTCTTAAATATAAAAAACAAAAGGGAATTTGCACAGAAAAGCAGAGAAGTGGGCACATGAATTTATATGGCACTGGTTCTGGGGATATTATCACCACAGTGATTGGGATATAATGTCCTCAAAGACAGTACAGAAAAGTCTTTGGTCCATATCACTTGTCTGAGTTTTAAATGAAACTTATGTCTAATGTCATAGTCTCACCACCCCATTGTAGTAGATCCTAAAGATTTCCTACTGCTTAGATTTATCTCTACTTAGGTCTTCTCTCTCTCTGTCTGTCTCTGTCTCTCTCTCTTTTAAGCTTTAGGAGGTGCTTTTTCAAAATACAGCAAGTCCAAGTGGTGGGAAATTACCAATTTTGGGGATTAGCCCTCAGTGTAACACACACACACACACACACACACCTCCCTTAATCCTCAGGTAGGATAACAGTGTTTCTGAGAGTTGGGGCAATGCCATTCCTCATTCACTTGGCAAAATCAAGTTCCATTGGACCTTAGCTTTAGCTTGAAAATGCACGCTTGTGCGGGCTGCTTTGTCTTCCCTATACCTCTACCTGAATTTACTGCAATGATCGAATACTTTCTTTTCACTTGAATTCCTGTCTCGGTATCTTTTCTGGGAAAATATAAACTAAGAAAAACATTAAAAGATAAATTAATGACTCTTCTTGCTATTCTAGCAAAATGAATAGGAAGTAACAAAACAAATTTCCCCAAGAAAATTAAAATAATCAAAAAGCAACTTGAGAAACTATAAAATAGGTACTCAATTTTCATTTTTAGAAATATAGAAAAATCATTTTCACTTTTACTCATATCACTGAAAACTCAAACTTTCATTCACAAAATCCACCATGGAGGTTAAGCTTCCTTTAAAAATCACACACTGGTGGGGAAACACTCCCTTTTTCTTTTTGCACAAATAATCTTGTGATTCTAAAGAAAAAAAAATCCTTAAACATAAGCAATCTATCATCTTCATGTATTTAAAACCTATATTTTAAATATGATAATACTTGAAGAAAAAGGAAGATGTTATTTCAAAGATGTGATAGTTTTCTTGCAATAGGAGTGTACTTAAATGCATTCTTGGGTTAACCCTCACTTTATAACCTCAAATGATCTTGAGAAATAGCTATTTAGCCAGTAATTTTAAAGCAGTGACAATTAAAATGGAGTTATCTCAGAAAGACTCCAAAGAACTTGCTCACTGTGGGTGATTGTGTGATGTCTACTACACAGAGCAGTTGTATTTATAATTTTAAACTTTCATTGGAGAAATCTTTCTTGAACAAATAAAAATTTATGCTGTTTTATGCCTAGAAAGTGTTTATTGTTCTTGTGGAGGTGTGAGCTGTCATATTTGAACAACTTGCTATGAAATTAAACCTAGGAAGTGGAAGGAAGAATGTGAACATTAACTGTAGATTTAATGTCTCCTGAAAAGAAAAAAATAAATAAATAAAAAGTTGTAATTTCTTCATTGACAATTGAATAAAACCTTTAAGGTTTAACCAACCTGAAACTTTTAAGACAGACTCACTTCAAATGGATGAGTATCACTTGAATGTACGGTAGAGAAATGATAGCCTCCCAAAAAGTAAAAAAAAACAAACAAAAAACCTGAAGGATAGGATCACAAAATCAACACTTAACTGAAGACATCTCATCAAAAAAGATATTCAGATGCCAAGTAAGACATGAAACCATATTAAATATAGTATGTTATTAGTTACATGCAAATTAAAATATTAAAGTGATGCACTATACACACACTACACACCTAACAGAAAGTCTAAAATTCAAACAATACCAAGTGCTAATGAGGATGCAAAGCAACAGGACCTCTCACTGATTACTAGTGGGAATGTTAAATGACATGGTCACTTTAGAAGACACTTTGAAATTCCTTGTGAAGTTAAACATATTTACCATAAAATCCAGCAGTCACATACTTCCTGTGTATCAGGTAAACAATTTGACATCTCCACAAGCAATGGGCCATGTCTAACTATAACAAATCAAAGCCTTTCTCTGTCACTGGCAAAACCCACTAGGATCTCTGGTGGGCTGGGGGAAACAAGATGGGAACTAGGTGGTAAGGTCTCACTTTTTCTTTTTTTCTTAGTCTAGTTCCTTTGTACTACAACCTGTATAGACTCTTTGCACCAAACATGTCAGATTAGCATTCCCAGTGTAGAACCACTGTGCTTAACACCCCAATTGGCAGAAACGCTGTGCAGGACAACTCATGTCAAGATGGTGTGTGGAGAGGCTGCATAGGGTGCACTTCAACTTGAGGTGCTGTAAGTAAAACACCTGGGCCAGACAGCAAGGACTCTGCCCCACCTCCACTGACCAGAACCCTGTAGGACAGTCTCAAGGAAAGTGTGTACACTATAGTCTAAGCTCATACCTCTCCATGCTGAGATGGAAGAATAAAACTGTCCTTTGCATCTGAACTGAACTCTGTCTCCTTCTATTGGCTGGAGCCACAGCTGGCAGAAGGACCCTTGTTGGGGGCCTATTACAAAGAGTCAGAAATAAGTCCTTACCTTGGCAAAAAGTACTTGATTAGAACTAGTGAAAGGTTTATAAAATCCTTGAGCCCTGGCTACAGACTTTTGACTTTCTTTCCAATTTCATTGGTTACGGAATCTCAATGATAACTCTTAAATTAGTAAGACATAAAATAAAATATGATAATATAAGAATTTGTAATAAAAATAAGAATACATATTTTAAGTATATTAAAGAAACTAAATCCCTAGAATGTGTACCTTTGTATCTGGATTTCATATAAAAATATTGATGGCAATTATAATCATTGTGTTATTTTATACTGTTACTTAAGGTGTTCAAAACATTAAAACGTGTAATTTAATAGCATTGAAATGGCCATCAAATAGTGAAAAGTATTTTTGAGTAAGTAAATCAACATTTTTACAGTTTGTGAAAATGTAATTTGTCAAACGCATCAATTTTTATTACTTTAGGTGTAAGCCGAGACATTACTTTACTAACAAATGTCCATCTAGTCAAAGCTATGGTTTTTCCAGTAGTCATGTATGGATGTGAGAATTGAACTACAAAGAAAGCTGAGTGCCGAAGAATTGATGCTTTTGAACTGTGGTGTTGTAGAAGACTCTTTTTTTTTTTTTTTTTTTGGCATGAAAATGTTTTTTTTTTTTTTTTAATTTTATTTTATTTTTAAACTTTACATAACTGTATTAGATTTGCCAAATATCAAAATGAATCCGCCACAGGTATACATGTGTTCCCCATCCTGAACCCTCCTCCCTCCTCCCTCCCCATTCCATCCCTCTGGGTCGTCCCAGTGCACCAGCCCCAAGCATCCAGTATCGTGCATCGAACCTGGACTGGCAACTCATTTCATACATGATATTTACATGTTTCAATGCCATTCTCCCAAATCTTCCCACCCTCTCCCTCTCCCACAGAGTCCATAAGACTGTTCTATACATCAGTGTCTCTTTTGCTGTCTCGTACACAGGGTTATTGTTACCATCTTTCTAAATTCCATATATATGTGTTAGTGAGAGTCCCTTGGACTGCAAGGAGAGCCAACCAATTAATCCTAAAGGACATCAGTCCTGAATATTTATTGGAAGGACTGATGCTGAAGCTGAAACTCCAATACTTTGGCTACCTGATGCGAAGAACCGACTCATCGGAAAAGACCTTGATGCCAGGAAAGATTAAATATGGGAGGAGAAGGGAACAGCAGAGGATGAGATAGTTGGATGGCATTGCTGATGGGATGGACATGAGTTTGAGTAGGCTCTGGGAGTTGGTGATGGACAGGGAAGCCCGGCGTCCATGGGGTCACAAAGAGTCAGACACGATTTAGCCACTGAACTGAACTGAATAAGATATTTCAATTGTGTCTGATTCTTTGCAACCATATGTACTGTAGCCTGCCAGGTTTCTCTGTCAATGGGATTCTCAATGCAAGAATACTGCAGTGGGTTGCCATGCCCTCCTCCAGAGGATCTTTGCAATTTTCACAGGGATCGAACCCAGGTCTCTTATGTCTCCTGCATTGGCAGGTGGGTTCTTTTCCACTAGTGCCACTTGGTAAAGCCAGATTACTTTAGGTAGTATGTGATTAATGAGATCAGTGCTCAATGTTTAATAATTAACAAATTGGACATTAGTCAAATTAGAAATAATATTTTAGTTCCGACAAGAAAAGGCTTTAAATATCCAAGAATATATGTAAGCATGCATATTTGAACAACAACAACAGCAAAGGAGCAGTTTAGCAAATGTTAGTAGTTGTACATCTCTTCACACAAATAAGGACAGATAACACAGACACACAATTATCTCATCCTTTCCCTTTTTTTTGCCGGCTAACTTACTTCCACTTACCTTTTTTTTTTTTTTTAATACCTAAGGTCTATTTTTTTGTTTTGTTTGTTTTGTGGCCTCTACTTTGTCTTCTAAAATTTTTTCCATATAAGTTTCAAATAGTTTTCCTCAGACTTGGCTGATTTCTCTGGGAAGGGACCAATAAATGCTTTGCTCAATGAAACTATATGTTTTATTCACTTAAAATAAAAATAAATATATTTTAAGCACTTCTTTGGAGTTTTAAGGCAACTAAATTCTTCCCTGGAGCAGGTAGAAATGATTCTTTGTCTAATTTAACACGATTCACCTATAGCAAGTATTTTTTGCAATGGAGGTAAAGCATTTCTGTTTTCATTGCTCTTCTCATCCTGCCATAAATATCTGATTGTACACTCTGTTCAGTGCATTGCTTGAGAATGTTTCAAACATTTCTGGAATAATGTTGCTGAAGAAAAACATTAACAGTCTAGAAACTATGTGAAACAACTGTGTTCTGAGGAGATAAACTATGAAAAACACAATGTGCTAGAGGTCTCTGTAACACACATCACACTACATACTGTATTCTAGCTAAGGTTCTAGCACAACAAAATAAATACTTTAGTTCAAGGATTTCTTTCTATTCTTCAAATAACCTTGAGAAATGCTGAAGATCACCATAGAAATATTAAACATTCTCCAAAATAGAAACCATTGTTTCAACTCAGACACCAAATTTGGCACCTAAATGCAAAATTATATCTCTTCAATAGGCCCTTAAATATGAAAATGTACATTTGCTAAGATAAATGTCAATAAGGGAACTCAAATGTGCAATTTTCCTATACCTTTCAGTTTTTGTCACGTTTTGAATATTTCAGCCTGAATATATTGACAAATTGTGAAGTTTTTCACATATATATAAAGTGCTATGATTCAACCAGGTCAAACGTATCTTTGAGTATTGTGAAATTTTATTAAAACAATTCCTGAAGGAACAGCATAGAGGAACAAACATAAACATTAAAATTAAAGGCTCATTCCAACAGTGAGAAATCTATTTGAAGAACAGATTTATAACTTGACATATACTAAATTGATTATAAATTACTGCACATTGTGCCATTTTATTCTCCCATAATTTTACATTGTAAAGTTAAGGTCTCTTTATAGTCCCAGATTTTAAGGTAATAAAACATTGGAGTTACTTTCTCATCCTTTCATTTATTCATTTTTTTAATGTACAGCACAATTCATACAAGCTGGACTATATCTATGTTAGAATGCCTAGGGGGAGGATGAGTGCCCTTTTTCATAATAATGGTGATGATGATGATGGTGATGATGATGATAATAACAGTAGTAATAATGCCTTTTTTGCCTGCCAGAAGTTTTACTGCACTCTAGTTGAATGACAGTGTGTGCTTTTTCAGCCAAATGTGAAGTTCCTTTGAGTATTGCAAATGGCACTTCAAATGAGAATTCTAACCCATTTGCTTCTATTTAAGTGTTAAGCTGTTTTTCCATCAATGCAATAAAGTTGTTACTACATCTATGCAAGAATTAAAACTGATTTGAAACAAAGGAGTTTTTTTGCTTTTTTTTTTTACTCCATGGATAAATTATAGTTTTAATTCTTGTCCCTTACCTACACTAATAGAGAAAACTAAATTTACTTATGTTTTGTATTCCAACTTCTCTACCCTGCTTTCTCTAGTATTATGACAAATAAGTACTCTTGTTGTTAAGGCTTTATATGAAATTATATTTTTTTCTTTTACTATCTAATATCTCTTGGAAAGTTTGAAACACATGAGGAATATGTATTTCACATTGCCTCACTACTTATGCAAAACAACAATACTGACAAATATTAGTACAGGTGGCTTTAATTTTCGATGAGACTATCTGGGGAGAGAAGAAATTTGACTAACCTTGACTGAGAGCTTAATTTAAATACTTATATATGGTTAAATACACTGAGTAGAGAAGTTTACTCATTTATTGGCAATCTGTAAGTAGGCCTTTGTAGAAATTAATTATCTAATTTTGATCAATTTTAAGTTTAGTTCAGTTCAGTCACTCAGTTGTATCTGAATCTTTGCAACCCCTTGGACTGCAGGATGCCAGGCTTCCCTATAAATAACCAACTCCTGGAGCTTGCTCAAACTCATGTCTATTGAGTCAGTGATGCCAACCAACCATCTCGTCCTCTGTCATTCCCTTCTCCTCCTGCCTTCAATCTTGCCCAGCATCAGGATCTTTTCCAGTAAATTGGCTCTTGGCATCAGGTGGGCAAAGTATTGGAGTAAATCCAATACTTTGATTAATTTTACAAGTATTTATTTAGTACTTACTCAGTACCAGAGACTATGCCATGCCTTGGGATATAGAATAATAAAATTTGCTTATTTGGTACAAATGAAACATTTATGAAGAAATTAGTTGCACTTGTGAAAAATATTTATTTAGGTAACTAATTTCATGTGGAAAAATGTCTTAGGATAGATGGTTCCAAAAAATCAGATATAGTGAGTATTGCAGTATGTTTTCAAAGATTAAGTGAATTCAGAAATGTGACATCTTTCAATGGATGTAAAATTTTGATATTTTAACTGAATTCCAAATAGTGCTGCATTGATCTTAATTCTAAATTATTAGGCTTGAAAATAGTAAACTTTATCTGAAATATTATATATTATCAGATTTTCAACAGAATTTATATCAATGGGATATGTCTATGGACATATATAATAGGCAAATAATAGGACATATAATAGTCCTAAAATAGAACTATGTCTATATCAATAATTTTTTTAAATTTTTGCTACTGCTATCAATTTTAAATATCATTTGTCTTCAATTTTGTGAATTATCTTAAAAATTATCATTGATATTCTTAAACAGGTATAAGAAATATACTTTGGAAAAAGTAGAATACCAAATGTCTTGAAACATAAATAAATACAAGCTTTGGATTCTGGGAGTGTAATTGCAAGTCACAGCTTGATCTGAAGGGATGTTGGATCTGTGTCACAGGGTTTAAGTCCCCTTTCAAAATATTTAGATTATAATAAATTGAATAAAGTTAAGTGATTTTTATATTCCAGAACTTATCTAAGGCTATAAAATATCAATAGGCATTTTAGCTATCTCTCAAACTTATTTGAGTCCCTTCTTCAAAGCATTACAAAATCAGAAACCTTTGCAATTTTTCTGAAATACATTGTTGAAATGATTGGAACAATTTTTTTTTAGTAATTACATATTATTTGAGAAGTAAATAATATATATTTACTATATATATTCCTATATAGTATATATATATATATATTATACATACTATAAATATTCCTATATTCTGATAGGAATATGTCATCACTGATTTTTCCTTAAGAATTGTAGAGAGCTAGGCTAGTAAAGACAATGGCACCCAACTCCAGTACTCTTGCCTGGCAAATCCCATGGCTGGAGGAGCCTGGTATGTTGCAGTCCATGTGGTTGCTAGGAGTCGGACACAACTGAGCGACTTCACTTTCACTTTTCACTTTCATGCATTGGAGAAGGAAATGGCAACCCCCTCCAGTGTTCTTGCCTGGAGAATCCCAGGGACGGGGGAGCCTGGTGGGCTGCCGTCTCTGGGGTCCCACAGAGTCGGACATGACTGAAGCGACTTAGCAGCAGCAGGCTAGTAAAGAATTAGAATATTATCTAGCCCAAACTCATTTTGGACATAAAAAAAAAATCTAAGTCTGAATCAGGTTAAAGGCATTGTATAAATTTTCAGATCAATAAATGCATGGTCAGTGTTTGTAATGTTTAGTTCATTATGTCCTTTTTTTTTTTTTTTTTTTTTTTACCATATTTAAAGAAAACACCAAAGTGAGTCAATCAAGCAGGATAATATATTTATAATAAACTCTCAAATTCTTGTTGTTTTGTTGACTTTTTTCTGAACAAAATAAATTGGCAGCATCCCAGCTTTCCTAGAAGAAAAATACAAGTTATGGTAGCCAGTAAAATATCACTGATCTCACTTGAGTTTTATTTGAGCCCTAAAGACATACACTTTCATGTATGATGAATTATTTTTCAATACAAAAGAAATAATACATTTGGTTGGAAATTAAATATTTGTAAAGAAAATCCTAGCCATAATTTTACCTAACATATCAATGTAAATATCTACTGATATTTTGTAATATCAAAGAAAAAATTATTGGCATTAGCAAATAAAAATCTTACTTTTAGGACAATATATTAATATTCTAAATTAGGCCATTTCCACATAAAGAGATAGCTTTGATTCTCTGGCAGGACTCTCAATTTAGATAAATGAAGATTGAAGGCAGAGCTCTTGTCAAAGTGTTCCAAGCAGAATATCTTTGTTTTCCTCAATTACTTTTCTTCTCTGAATGTTGCCCATTTCACTGTTGTGAACACAGACTTACAGGCATTGAAATTAAATGGAGACAAATGCAATTAACATGATGAATCACTTCAGTTCAGTGGCTCAGTCGTGTCCAGCTCTTTGTGACCCCATGAATCGCAGCATGCCAGGCCTCTCTGTTCAACACCAACTCCTGGAGTTTACCTAAACTCATGTCCATCGAGTTGGTGATGCCATCCAGCCATCTCATCCTCTGTTGTCCCCTTCTCCTCCTGCCCCCAATCCCTCCCAGCATCAGAGTCTTTTCCAATGAGTCAACTCTTCGTATGAGGTGGCCAAAGTATTGGAGTTTCAGCTTCAGCATCAGTCCTTCCAATGAACACCCAGGACTGTTTTCCTTTAGATGGACTGGTTGGATCTCCTTGCAGTCCAAGGGACTCTCAAGAGTCTTCTCCAACACCACAGTTCAAAAGCATCAATTCTTCAGTACTCAGCTTTCTTCCCAGTCCAACTCTCACATCCATACATGACCACTGCAAAAACCATAGCCTTGACTAGACTGACCTTTGCTGACAAAGTAATGTCTCTGCTTTTGAATATGCTATCTAGGTTGGTCATAACTTTCCTTCCAAGGAGTAAGCATCTTTTAATTTCATGGCTGCAGTCACCATCTGCAGTGATTGTGGAGCCGAAAAAAATAAAGTCTGACACTGTTTCCACTGTTTACCCCCAAGTAATTCAAAATTGAAAAATGACCAGAAAGGTTAGGGAGAGGAAAAAGAAGAACAAATTATTTATATACACTATAATAATTTTAGCTGATTCCTAAAATGTTGATGTTCACTCTTGCCATCTCCTGCTTGACCACTTTTAATTTGTGTTGATTCATGGACCTTACATTCCAGGTTCCTATGCAATATTACTCTTTATAGCACTGGACCTTGCTTCCATCACCAGTCACATCCCAACTGGGTGTTGATTTTGCTTTGGCTCTGTCTCTTCATTCTTTATGGAGTTATTTCTCGGCTAATCCCCAGTAGCATACCAGGCATCTACTGACCTAGCGACTTCATCTTTCAGTGTCCTACTTTTTGCCTTTTCATTTTGTTCATGGGGTTCTTAAGGCAAGTATACTGAAGTGATTTGCCATTCACTTCTCCAGTGTATCATGTTTTGTCCGAACTTGCCACCATGGCCCGTCTGTCTTGGGTGGCCAACAAGACATGGTTCATAGTTTCATTGAGTTAGACAAGGCTGTAGTGAATTTAACTCAGATGACCATTATAATTACTACTATGGGCAAGAATTCCTTAGAAGAAGTGGAGTATCCATCATAGTCAACAGAAGACTCCAAAATTCAGTACTTGGATGCAATCTCAAAAATGACAAACCATTCAATATCACAGAAATCCAAGTCTATGCCCCGACCAGTAATGCTAAAGAAGCTGAAGCTTAATGGTTCTATGAAGACTTACAAGACCTTTTAGAACTAGCATTTAAAAGAGATATCCTTTTCATTATAGGGGACTGGAATGCAAAAGGAGGAAGCCAAGAATCACCTGGAGTAACAAGTAAATTTGGCCTAAGAGTACAGAATGAAGCAGAGAAAAGTCTAATAGAGTTTTGCCAAGAGAACACACTGGTCATACCAAACACCCTCTCCTAACAACACAAGAGAAGACTCTACACATGGACATCACCAGATGGTCAATACCAAAATCAGATTGATTATACTCTTTGCAGCCAAAGTATAATCCCCAAAGATTATACTCTTTGCTCTATACAGTCAGCAAAAACAGGATCTGGAGCTGACTGTGGCTGAGATCATGAACTCCTTATTGCCAAATTCAGACTTAAATTTAAAAAAGTAGGGGAAAGCATTAGACCATTCAGGTATGACCTAAATCATAGGTTTATTAGGTTCCCTTATGATTATACAATGGAAGTGAGAAATAGATTTAAGGGACTAGATCTGATAGACAGAGGCCTGATGAACTATGGACAGAGTTTCATTACATTGTACAGGAGACAGGGAGCAAGCCATCCCCAAGAAAAAGAAATGCAAAAAAGCAATTGCCTATCTTAGAAGGCCTTACAAATAGCTGTGAAAAGAAGAGAAAGGAAAAGCAAAGGAGAAAAGCAAAGATGTACTCATTTGAATGCAGAGTTCCAAAGAATAGAAAGGAGAGATAAGAACACCTTCCTCAGCGATCAATGCAAAGAAATAGAGGAAAACAATAGAATGGGAAAGACCAGAGATTTCTTCAAGAAAATTAGAGATACCAAGGGAATATTTCACACAAACATGAACTCAATAAAGCACAGAAATAGTATGGACCTAACGGAAGCAGAAGATATTAGAAAGAGGTGGCAAGAATACACAGAAGAACTATACAGAAAATATCTTCACAATCCAGATAATCAAGATGGTGTGATCACTCATCTAGAGCCAGACATCCTGGAATGTGAAGTCAAGTGGGCCTTAGGAAGCATTGGTACTAACAAAGCTAGTGGAAGTGATGGAATTCCAGTTGAGCTATTTCAAATCCTACAAGATGATGCTGTGAAAGGGCTGCACTCAGTATGCCAGCAAACTTGGAAAACTCAGCAGTGGCCACAGGACTGGAAAATTTCAGTTTTCATTTCAATCCCAAAGAAAGGCAATGCCAAAGAATGCTCAAACTACTGCACAATTTCACTCATCTCACATGCTAGTAAAGTAATGCTCAAAATCCTCCAAGTCATGCTTCAGCAATACATGAACTGTGAAATTCCAGATAGTGAAGCTGGATTTAGAAAAGGCAGAGGAGCCAGAGATCAAATTGACAACATCTGCTGGATCATGGAAAAAACAAGAGAGTTCCAGAAAAATATCTATTTCTGCTTTATTAACTATGCAAAACCTTTGATTGTGTGAATCACAATAAATTGTGCATAATTCTGAAAGAGATGGGAATACTAGACCACCTGATCTGCCTCTTGAGAAATCTGTATGCATATTAGGAAGCAACAGTTAGAACTGGACATGGAACAACAGACAGGTTCCAAATAGGAAAAGGAGTATGTCAAGTCTGTATATTGTCACCCTGCTTATTTAACTTATATGCAGAATACATCATGAGAAACGCTGGGCTGGAAGAAGCACAAGCTGGAATCAAGATTGCCAGGGCAAATATCAATAACCTCACATATGTAGATGACAACACTCTTATCACAGAAAGTGAAGTAGAACTAAAGAGCCTCTTGATAAAAGTGAAGGAGGAGACTGAAAAAGTTGGCTTAAATCTCAAAATTCAGAAAACTAAGATCATGGCATCCAGTCCCATCACTTCATGACAAATAGATGGGGAAACAATGGAAATAGTGGCTGACTTTATTTTGGGGGGCTCCTAAATCACTGCAGATGGTAACTGCAGCCATGGAATTAAAAGATGATTACTCCTTGGAAGGAAAGTTATGACCAACCTAGACAGCATATTAAAAAGCAGAGACATTACTTTGCCAACAAAGGTCCATCTAGTTAAAGCTATGGTATTTCCAGTAGCCATGTATGGATGTGAGAGTTGGACTATAAAGAAAGCTGAGCACCGAAGAATTGATGCTTTTGAACTGTGGTGTTGGATAAGACCCTTAAGAGTCCCTTGGACTGCAAGGAGATCCAACAAGTCCATCCTAAAGGAGATCAGTCCTGAGTGTTCATTGGTAGGACTGATAATGAAGCTAAAACTCCAATACTTTGGCCACCTGATGGGAACAGCTGTCTCATTTGAAAAGACCCTGATGCTGGCAAATATTGAAGGCAGAAGGAGAAGGGAATGACAGAGAATAAGATTGTTGGATGGAATCACCGACTCAAGGTACATGTGTTAAAGGTACCTCAGGGAGTTGGTGATGGACAGGGAGACCTGGCATGCTGCGGTCCATGAGTTGCAAAGAATCGGACATGGCTGACCAATTGAACTGAACTGAACTATTATTTTATTTTTTGGCAGTCTTATAAGTATGAATTGCCATTTTAATTTCAGTTTGATTACCCAAAATTCTGTGTGTAGTAGAACATTTTAAATTTTGTAAATTGTTCATATTATGTACTTATTTATATATTAGATTACGTTGATAATTATTGTATGATACAATAATTTTATATTTTATCTTATAGAAATCTGTTTAATAGAAATAGTATAGTCACCTAAAGATATACCTATGTTGATGTCAATAATATAGATATCATTGTAGATTCATCATCAGATACAGTTGATGGTATTAAATTACATATAGATGTAGATATACTATTTATAGCCAAATAATTTGAAATAAAAATGGCAACATTCTGAAATCTTATCATAATGAAATGGTTAAATAAGGTATGTTTCATTCTTACAATGGATAATTATAAAACTGATTAAAGAATAAGAGAGAAACTTACATGAGGTCTTGGTACAAAGTTTAACTTATATTCATTCAGAGGAAAGGTACATGTAAAATATAAAGTTATTTCTCAGATATCTCTGAACAGCATAGAAATAAATACACCCTTTTTTTATCAGGATAATACAAAGGAATGGAAATTAATGGGCAGAGATTAATGTTTTAAATTCTATATTAAATAAAAAAGTATGTGAACAGTTAATTTTGAAAAAGATTTTTAAGTAAGTATTTTTAAAATCCTGAGTAAAGAATGAAAAGGGAAGTGTAAGTCCATTTAGGAAGCATTGCAGATGATTCACCTCGAACACTTTTAGTGAAATTTAGAATTATTCTAACACTTGAGACAATATAAAATTGAAGTTACTGAGTTAATACTATGCATACGGTATGTCATAAAGATAACACTGCAAAGAAAATTGTTTAAAGTGAGGCTTGCAAATTTCTCAAAACTTTCATTTAGCTACTATTCTTTGACTTTGCAACAAAGAGAGAAAATTCAGATTTTAAAAATGAAACATTATGGTTTTATTTTAACCTTTGCTCCCAAAGCTGATCATCCTTTTCCTTTCTTAGTTCTGAGATTCACAGTCCTCTGCAATTATCAAAGTTCATTCACTCATTTTATATGCATGACCTAATTGTCATAATTTCAGTGCCACACTTGGACACTGGATTCTGGCAGGAGACTAGGGTTATATGGGTGGATAAAACCAGGAACTTAATGACTCATAGTCTAATTGTGGAAACATGATTCAGTACAAAATAATATACCATGTTTTAAATAAATGCATCTACAAAACACATAAAAACGTAGAGTCAGTATCATACATAAATCAGAGCATGAACTGGAGTTAGACCACGACAGTTTAAATCCTGGCTCTACTGCTTATAATCATTGATGATTCTGGACAAATCACTTAATCTTTCAGTGCCCTAAGATATTTGTCTGTAAAATGGTGATTAAGATTAAGTGATCTGGGACATAACAGTAAAAACAGCTAAAAACAACAACAATCAAAAGAATAGGAAAAAAAAAAAAGACTGTGAGGGTCCATGATTTTCATGTGTCCTGACTTTATATCAAAAATAATTGTTAGTAAGTTTTATAATTAAATATGATAAAGAAGTTCTTATTACCTTATGTGAATCTGTTAAATGTATAAAGGGAATTATTCTCTTTATGGATCCATAATATATATCTATATGTTATTCAGCCATAATTGTTTAGTCAGTATCAGGTCTATGGCAATTTAACAGTGTGATTAGGATGGCTCTAGGATGGGATTTCATTATGCTGTTGTCCTGCAGATACTGTGGGGGTTTGGTTCCAGGACCCAATTATAATCCAAATTATATATCACATAATTTATTTACCCATTCATCTATTGATGGATATTTGGGTTGTTTACACCTTTTGGTTATTGTAAATAGTGCTGCTATGTGTACATTTATGTCTAAGTATTTGAGTACCTATGTGAGTAAAATTGCTGGGTAATCTGGTAATCTTATTTTTAACTTCCTTATGGGCTCTTGAACTGTTTTCCACAGTGACTGAATCATTTTACATTTCCACTAACAATGTATGTTAGTTCATATTTATTCATAGCCTTGCTGACACTTGCTATTCACCGTATTTGTTGGTTTGTTTGATTTTATGTCCAAGACAGTGAATGTGAGATTATATCTTAAAAGTGGCTTTGATTTGCATAAATAATTATGTTTCAAATTACTTTATGTGCTTGTTGATCATCTGCATATTTTCTTTAGTGTAATGTCTATTCATGTCTTTTGCCTATTTTCAATTTGTTTTTTTTGTTGTTGTTGAATTATAATTTTATGTATATATATTAGAACCTTATCAAATATATTATTTGCAAGCATTTTCTCCCGTGCTGTAGGGTGCATTTGCATTTTTGATAATGCCATTTAATATGCAAAAGGCTTTACTTCTAAGTTATTTATAATTTTAGTCCTTATATTCAGGTCATTAATCCATTTAGAATTAATTTTTATATAAGGTTTAATGTATGAGTCAAATTTTATTCTTCTCCATATGAATATACAGTTTATCAGAATCACTTGTTGAAGAGATCATTCTTTCCTCATGGAATACTTTTGACAACTTTGTCAAAATATCAGTTGGTCATAGAGGTACATTTTTATTTTTGGACATTGATTTTATTCCATTGATATACATGTCTATCCTAATACTAGTACCACACTGTTTTGATTACCATATCTTTGTAGTTAGTTTTGAAATTGTGAGGTGTGATTCCTTCCATTTTTTCTTTTTAGAATTACTCTGCAATTCATGTTACCTTCTATTTCTATAAGAAGAGCCATTGGGATTTTGATACAAATTTCATTGAATCTGTAGACTGGGAGAGTATTGTTATATTAATAATATCATCTTCCATTTCATCTATATAAAGAGTCTTTCTATTTATTTTGATCTTCTTCAATTTATTTCAACATTGTTAGGCAGGTATTAGTGTACCAGTCTTTCACTTCCTTTGTTACCTTTATTCTTATGCATTTTATTCTTTTGGATACTATTTTAAGTATAATTGGTTTTCTGAAATTTCTTTTGGGATTGTTCATTGCTGATATATGCTTGATATTTGAGCATTGATCTTGTACTCTGTAATTTTATTAAATTTATTAGCTCTCATAGTGTGTGTGTAATGGATTTTCTATATATTAATAAAAATCATGTCATTTAGAGGTAGATACACAATCATCTCTCTGTATCCATGGGTTCCATATCAAGAGTTCTATATACACGATTCAACTAACTATGGATTAATAATATATATTTTTAAAAAATCTACAAGCCTTTGATACTAAATATCTAGTTTAGGTAAGGAAAAGTAAGTGATAGTGATGATCTTTGGAAAGAAAGAAGGCTATAAATTTGGGAAAGGATATGGGTAAGCTTTTGATTTGCTAGTATTTGTGTATATCTCAACTTGAATGAGTCGTGGTAATAATTTTATAAAATTCAGGAATCTGTAAACTTTGTGCTTCATGAATTCTTAGTTTTCTGTTTACACTAAAACAAGTCATAAATTAAAACAGGATATTATTTAAATAGAAGAAAAAATAACATATTAAAGGAGAGGAATTTTATGGCAGCTTAAATATCATCATAGTATAAGTTCAATGTGCCAAAAGTGAAAGTATTTTAAGTCTAGAGAATATAAATGCCTTTATAAATTGCATTTTAAAAAATGTTCCTTTCAAGTTAACTTATTTTGATTTATTTAATGATTCTGTTTTATTTTGAATATATCCATTTATACCTCATATTTGTAGAACTTAATATAGAAAGCAGGTGTTTTCTAAAAATTATAGGTATTCAATCTCTGTAATGTGTAACTTATATGTAATTGATAATTGCAAACAGAAAAATACATTTTGTATGATATATACTCTGTGTGTGTATATAAATATTTATTTTTGGCTTTTCAATACTGATTATTTACACTGTAACTTAAGAGACACTAACAGAAGTAATTTGATAATCCTGAATTTAACAGTATATAAATAATTGTGTTTCATATATATATATATTTTGGTTTATAAATGGTCTGAATTACAATTCTTCTATTCCAAACAGCAAGGAGATCAAACATCAAGTAGATCAAACCAGTCAATCCTAAAGGAAATCAACTCAGGATATTCATTGGAAGGACTGATTTTGAAGCTAAAGCTCCAATACTTTGGCCCCATGATGCCAAAACCCTACTCATTGGAAAAGACCCTGGGAAAAAACTGAGAGCAGGAGGAGAAGGTGGCAACAGAGGATGAGATGGTTGGATGGCATCATCAACTAAATTGACATGAGTTTGAGCAAATTCTGGGAGATTGTGAAGGACAGGTAGGTGTGGTATGCTGCAGTCCATGGGGTCACAAAAAATCACATGCAACTGAGCAACTGAACAACAACAACAATGAGGAAGTGACACAGATAAATGCATACCTGAAAATGTAAATACAATATTAAGCATAGGTGGTAACAAGCAAAATTAGAAATTAATATATTTATATTGTATAAAATTACTTACAGAAGAACACTTTCTTTGCTCTCTTGATACCATTATTCACATGCATATAGGCTAAAGACAATTTAACTGAAACTATTAGTTTTTTAGTCATGTCTGATTCCTTGTGACCCCATGCACTGTGACCCACTTGGCTCCTCTGTCCATGGGATTTCCCAGGCAAGAATACTGCAGTGGGTTGCCATTTCCTTCTGCAGGGGATCTTCCAGACAAAGGGATTGAACTCGGTCTCCTGCCATTACAGGCAGATTCTTTACCGAAGACAATTTGGTTGGGCCCAAAACAATGACTCATATATATTAATATAATGGAATACATGTAAATAATTATTAGAGACTTGTTGTAGAATGTTTCTTATTGTCAATTTTAATTAAACTAGCTAAAAATCCTATTTATAAAAGTGAAAGAGGAGAGTGAAAAAGTTGGCTTAAAGCTCAACATTCAGAAAACAAAGATCATGGCATCTGGTCCCATCACTTCATGGCAAATAGATGGGAAAACAGTGAAAACAGTGTCAGACTTTATTTTTCTGGGCTCCAAAATCACTGCAGATGGTGATTGCAGCCATGAAATTAAAAGATGCTTACTCCTTGGAAGGAAAGTTATGACCGACCTAAATAGCATATTGAAAAGCAGAGACATTACTTTGCCAACAAAGGTCCATCTAGTCAAGGCTATGGTTTTTCCAGTGGTCATGTATGGATGTGAGAGTTGGACTGTGAAGAGAGCTGAGTGCCGAAGAATTGATGCTTTTGAACTGTGGTGTTGGAGAAGACTCTTGAGAGTCCCTTGGACTGCAAGGAGATCCAACCAGTCCATCCTGAAGGAGATCAGCCCTGGGATTTCTTTGGAAGGAATGATGCTAAAGCTGAAACTCCAGTACTTTGGCCACCTCATGCAAAGAATTGACTCATTGGAAAAAAACCCTGATGCTGGGAGGGATTGAGGGGAGGAGAAGAAGGGGACAACAGAGGATAAGATGGCTGGATGGCGTCACCAACTCGATGGACATGAGTTTGGGTAAACTCCGGGAGTTGGTGATGGACAGGGAGGCCTGGCATGCTGCGATTCATGGGGTCACAAAGAGTCGGACATGACTGAGCAACTGAACTGAACTGACCTATGCTTTCTGTACTTCTACTCATGAACAATTTTATCATCTTAATCACATATCCTTAGTACATTTCAGTGTCGTTGTCATTGTTTAATCACTAAGTCATGTCTTACTCTTTTTTGAGTCATGGACTGTAGACCCCACAGGTCCCTCTGTCCATGGGATTTCCCAGTAAAGAATATTGGAGAGGGTTTCCATGTCATTCTCCAGAGGATCTGTCTGACCCAAGGATCAAATCAACATCTCCTGATTGGCAGACAGATTCTTCACCACTGAGCCACCCGGAAAGACCAGGTGTCCAGTGTCCAATTGCAATACTCTATATTTGATAAGTACTATGATACACAGAGATATAGCTGATCGTACTTCTCTAAATTCTGTCAGAATTTTTGATATTTCTAAATTATTATTCATAGCACACAATTGTGAAATGTCATGCTACACATTATCCATGTGAGCTATATTTTATAGAATAAATTGGAAAATTTATAAAATATATGCATGATACTAGCTAAAATGTGTTTAATGTTTACTAACTACCAGGAAAAGTTGCATGCATTCAATTATTTAATATTCACAACAAGCCAGGGGATTGATGCAGTTATTACCTCCATTAGACAATAAGGAAGTTTGAAAACTAAGGTTAAATAACTCAAAGATCACGAAGATAGGAAGTGGGAAAATAGGATTTGAAGTTGAGTCACTCTGACTTTAGAATTCATTACCTTATTTATAGAATACACTGCTGCTGCTGCTGCTAAGTTGCTTCAGTTGTGTCCAACTCTGCGCGACCTCACAGATGGCAGCCCACCAGGCTCCTCTGTCCCTGGGATTCTCCAGGCAAGAATACTGGAGTGGGTTTCCATCTCTTTCTCCAATAGAAGCAAAATTAATTTATGATTGAGAAACAGAAAATTGGTTTTAAGAAGTAGATATCACTTAATCAAACACATTGGAATAAACTGGGAGGGGAATGAAGAATATTGTTATGTCAAAAGTAGAAGTAAACTAAATTGAAATGATGATTTTTGCTTCTGGCTATGGCAGCTTGGTTGCTTCAGACCACTCTTCTCTGTGACAATGCTGAGAGATTTTAGATGAAATAAAATAATAAATAAATTAAAGGCATTATGCACCTGAACACAAGAATCCATGTGAACTCCTCACTCACTGCTATTAGGGTGGCTAAATTCTGAAACATCCATTGGATAAAATTGCCAACATCCATTGGATCATATAAAAAGAAAGAGAATTAAAAAAAAAAAAAACACATCTATTTCAGTTTCATTGACTACGCTAAAGCTTCTGACTGTATGGATCACAACAAACTGGAAAACTCTTAAAGTGATGGGAAGAGCAGACCACCTTACCTGCCTCCTGAGAAATCTGTATGCAGGTTAAAAAGCAATAGTTAGAACCTGACATGGAATAACAGACTGGTTCAAAATTGGGAAAGGAGTATGTCAGGCTGTATATTGTCAACTTGCTTATTTAACTTCTATGCAGAGTCATGATGTGAAATGCTGGGCTGAATGAAGCACAAGCTGGAATCAAGGTTGGCGGGAAAAATATAAATAACGTCAGATATGCAGATGACACCACTCTTACAGCAGAAAGCGAAGAGGCACTAAAGGGCCTCTTGATGAAAATTAAAGAGGAGAGTGAAAAAGCTGGTTTAAAATGCAGGGTTCTAAAACCGAAGATCATGGAATCCAATCCCATCACTTCAGGGAAAAATAAATGGGGAAACAATGAAAACAGTGACAGACGTTATTTTCTTGGGCTGCAAAATCAATGCAGATGGTGACTGCAGCCATGAAATTAAAAGGCGTTTGCTCCTTGGAAGGAAAGCTATGACCAACATAGACAGCATGTTAAAAAGCAGAGACATTACTTTGCCAACAAAGGTCCATTCAGTCAAAGCTATGGTTTTTCCAGTAGTCATATATGGATGTGAGAGTTGGACCATAAAGAAATCTGAGCATCAAAATATTGATGCTTTTGAACTGTGGTGTTGGAAAAGACTCTTGAGAGTCCCTTGGACAACAAGGAGATCCAACCAGTCCTTCCTAAAACAAATCAGTCCTGAATACCCATTGGAAGGACTGATGCTGAAGCTGAAATTCCAATAATTTGGCTACCTGATTTGAAGAACTGACTCACTGGAAAAGACCCTGATGCTGGGAAAGATTGAAGGCTGGAGGAGAAGAGGACGATGGAGGATGAGATGGTTGGATGGTATCACTGACTCAATGGACATAAGTTTGAGCAAGCTCTGGGAGTTGGTGATGGGCCGTGACACCTGTCATGCTGTAGTCCATGAAGTCACAAAGAGTTGGAAATTACTGAGCCACTGAACTGAACTGAAACTCTGAAATCAATTCAAAGAAGAAAAAACTAAAATAAAAATATCACCAATACACCCAAGCAAATATAGAAAAGCCATTAAGGGACATGAGAATAAAAATAAAAATATATTAAAAAATATATATTAAAACTAGCTGTTATTAATAGTGACTTTTTTTCTGAGAATAAGACAATATTTTATCCTGAAATATATTACAAATATTCACTGTTCTTTATAACAACTAATTGCATTAGAAAACCACCTCAGTACATTACAACTAAAACATTTGGAGAAATTCTGAAAAAATGACTAAGCAAGCTAACAACTGAGGAAGACTTTCTTGACTTTAATTTAGATACTTAACAGAGAGCCACTGGATCAGTGCTCTGGATAATTACTAGCTCACATGTTAATTAGCTAAAATATTTTAAATATTTATATGACAAGCAATTTTATATTTATTGGGTTATTCTATTTCATGTGTAAATCTATTTAATGATGTTCTTTAATAGAATACATTCTCTTTATATATTAACATATTCATAAGTTCTAGGGGAAAAATGGCTGTCACAATGATATATTTCATCTAATACTTATTGTGATACTTCAGATGGTAACATATCACTATGCTTTATATTATTATATAATAATCTGCCTTTGAAAATTACACATGGAAAGTAACATATATTTTCTTATAGATTCTGCAATGTTGTGACGTTTCTAAAAGTGTTGCATATTAAATATATAAAGTCTATCGTGAATATTTCTTTCAGTGTTGATTCACTGGTAAAACCACTTTGTGTGTTTGTGTGTGTTTCCAGAATTCCATGATTTTTTGTTGGTTTATCTAATCAATGAAAACTCTGAGAAGGAAATGTTAATCATAGGAGTTCAAACTCCAGACCCTTAACCTCCCAAGTTAAGAGTCATATACTGCCTATACTTTTGACTAATGCAATTACTGAAGGATTCTCACCAAACCCATCAATTTACAAACAAGAAAACTTAAGGAAAAGAGAACTAGTTAATTTTCCAAGACCAGAAAACTAAATTAAATATAGTATCTGGAAAGAATATGTTTTTTCTCATTGGTAATACTGCTAAGAGGGAAATACATTTTATTAGAGAAATTAATAGTTAAAAAAATTTGTTAAATACACAGTTCTATAGGAGGCACTGAAGGCAGTGCATAACTTAATAAGAAGAAAACTGCAGTGCTTAAGTCTTAGGAAATCAAGAGGCCAGAAGATAACTTCCTAATGGAACAGAGACCTGGCTGATACTAGACTAAGCAAATAAATGCTCAGTTGCTAAGTTATGTCTGACTCTGTGATACCATGAACTGCAGTACACCAGGTTCCCTGTCTAGCACCATTTCTGGAGTTTGCTCAAACTCATGTCCATTGAGTCAGTGATGCCATTCAACCATCTCATCCTCTGTCATCCCCTTCTTCTCCTGCCTTCAATCATTTCCAGCATCAGAGTCTTTTCCAATGAGTCAGCTCTTCCCATCAGGTGGCCAAAGGATTGGAGCTTCAGCATAGTCCTTCCAATGACTCTTCAGTGTTGATTTCCTTTAGGATTGACTAGTTTGATTTCTTTCCTGTTCAAGACTAAGCAAGTGTCATAATAAAGGATGAATTCTCACTGGGTTTAAGATACGATGCTGAGAAAAGCCAGCCACAATTGAAGTAAACACCAAAAACCAACAAATGAATGATCTAGCTATCTCAATCTTGGGAGAAAGTAGAAAAAAAAAAAAAAAAAAGAGGAGGGCTTGGTATAACCTTGTAATACAGAAAAATATGATAGTGAGGAGTATATTTAAGTTGTAAATATAAACAGAAGAAAATTATACTTGGCTTGATAGCACTTCTTGGATCTTGTGTATTATTTATATCCCACTGATGAAAAGGTAAACACTAAATACGTAAACACTAAGTGATAAAAGAGAATTTACAGGCTCAATAATTTTCTTCACTATACATTGTTCTCCAGTTCACATTAAAGAACATTATTATTCTTCTACAGCTAAAATTACAGTGACTTGAAAAGATTGTTTAGGTTGAAAATGACAATCCAAAGTTATGCAAATGTGCATGTTGTTCAATAAAGGTACATTTCTTTATTTTACTAAACTGTCTAAGTGAGAAATGAATAGTAAATACATTATCAAAAGTCATAAGAAATATTTGAAAACACTTTTTGATTAAACCATTTCTAATTAGTATCAATCACATAATACACTTATTGTTTTAGTTAAAATTATAATCTTATATGTAACCTAAATATTGTTCAAACCATAAGTCCTGAAGTAAGCCCATATTATTAAAATCTTATTTGACAGTAATGATAATATCACTGTTCCATTTCAACAGACATTTATAGAAGCAAATAATATATTTCTAATATTACAATCTGGGGTTTTGTCCTAGTTTTTAAAATTATACCTACTCCAGTAAAACAGAACTATTGATTAAAATGTCCTGTGGTGCAATCTGTGAAATTTTCATACTACAAAATATTCCCACAAAAAAATGCTCTTGGAATTTCAGTGTACAAAGTTGGCAGACATTTTTTTAACAGACTATTTGAGTTAGTTACTCTGTAGATTTTGTATGAATATACATGGACTGTGCCTTTTGCCTATAACTCATAATCTCTTTGCCATGCCCCTTATCAGCTAAGGCTCAGCTCTAATATCTATGCCATAAGTTAAGTAAACCTCCAGTAAATTCTCCATGGGAGAATTCAAATCTTATCTGAATATAAATTAACAGTGTAATAGTGTGCCAAATATTTTTAACACTCCTTTTAGTTTTTACTAGTTCCTTTTATTTTAACATATTTCAGACCACAGACAGTAACACTTCAGACATTTTCCATCATCCATCCTGTGCATATGACTTAGCCTTCAAAGCAATGGTGTAAAAATCATTTTATTTCTTAGAACACTGACTCTACTTATACTTGTACTTATTGGGTATAAACTTGTGGTAAACAAAAGTGGCTTTGGAGGTGTGACTTCGCTATCCATATGAGTGTATGTTTGTGCATATGCATATGTGTGAGTATGTATGAGTGCATGTACAAGAATGGACTTAGCTCTACCTCTAGTGAAAAGGCCAGGAGACTTACTTGAAATATGCTGCAACTCATTAAAAATTTTGCTCTTCATATATTTGATATTATGTCCCCTTATTTATCCAGCATATTTTAATACTTTTGTGTCAGATTTTCTCTCATCTTCCTTTCTTTATGTATGTGTGTTAGTTGCTCAGTTGTGTCTGACTCTTTGTGACCCATAGCCCCCCAGGTTCCTCTGCCCATGAAATTCTCCAGGCAAGAATACTGGAGTGGGTTGCCAATCCCTTCTCCAGGGAATCTTCCTGACACAGGAATTAAACCAGAGACTTCTGAATTACTGGCTGATTCTTTAACTTCTGAGCCACAAGAGAAGCCCCATTTTATGTACATGTCTGCGAAAAGAACAGGGGAGAACTCAGAGAGTTAGACATCTCTTACTCACAGATCTGGTGAATGGGGCATTGTAATAAGTGTTAGACATTTCTTTTCAGTCGACTCTGATATAAAGATATATGGTGACCCAAGTATTTCAGGAGGTAAAGAATCTGCCTGTCAAAGGAGGAAACTCAAGAGACACAGGTTCCATCTGGGTTAAAAAGATCCCTTGGTGTTGGAAAAGGCAACCTACTCCAGTATTTTTGCCCAGAAAATTCCATGCAGAGAGTAACCTGGTGGGCTATAGTCCACAAGGTTGCAAAGAATTAGACATGATGTGTCCAAAATCACTACAGATGGTGACTGCAGCCATGAAATTAAAAGAGGCTTATTCCTTGGAAGGAAAGTTATAACCAACCTAGTTAGCATATTCAAAAGCAGAGCCATAACCTTGTCAACAAAGGTCCGTCTAGTCAAGGCTATGATTTTTCCAGTGGTCATGTATGGATGTGAGAGTTGGACTATGAAGAAAGCTGAGCACCAAAGAACTGATGCTTTTGAACTGTGGTGTTGGAGAAGACTCTTGAGAGTCCCTTGGACTGCAAAGAGATCCAGCCAGTCAATTCTAAAGGATATCAGCCCTGGGTGTTCTTTGGAAGGAATGATCCTAAATCTGAAATTCCAGTACTTTGGCCACCTCATGCAAAGAGTTGACTCATTGGAAAAGATTCTGATGCTGGGATGGATTGGGGGCAGGAGGAGAAGGGGACAACAGAGGATGAGATGGCTGGATGGCATCACTGACTCGATGGACGTGAGTTTCAGTGAACTCCGGGAGTTGGTGTGCTGTGATTCATGGGGTCGCAAAGAGTCGGACACGACTGAGCAACTGAACTGAACTGAACTGAGCATGTGCACCTGCATGCTGATATAAACTTAGGGAAGAAATCTCTACTTGCTTCTCGATAAAATCTGAGAAGAAAATATAAAAAAAGTTGCCCATATAAATCAATTAAAGTGTTATGTAAATGAGCAATAATGATGTGAAGGATAATCTATACTATATTGGAGTATTCTTCAGACTATGGTCTATGTAGCCTGTACACCTGTGGACACATTTTGGACTTTCAAGTAAGTCAGATTAAAATACTTGTCCACCATTAAAAGGTACCCAGAGATTTAAAAAAAAAAAAAAAACTTCAAATGTAAAATCTATCTTTGACAAAGATAGGTAAATGGATAATTACAATAATGGAGGATAAGTACAATGGAGAAAGAAAGAAAACTGAGAGTATCTTTCAAATTGGTGATTTAGAATGAGATAATAGATAAATAGAAGAAAGTAAATTTTAGAAGCAGTAAAAAATGAGTGCATTTCACCTTTGGAAAACAAATTTTGGGGAGAATACCACAAGAAATCCACACTTTGACATATATTAAGAGAAAGCTGTGAGAAACTAAGCTTACATATGTCAAATTACAGATTACTTCAAAGTTAATTCTTAAAGTCAACCTTGGATGTCAGAAAGCAATATAATGGTACCCTAGAATTATTTTAAGGTAAAATTATGTCAAATATCTTATGTGTAATTAAAATTTTTTTTCGCAAATGAAATGAAATAGCATTTAAAAAAACTGTAAACTCTTACCACAAATTCAACCTCATCAAAGGATGTGCTCCAGCAAAAGAAACATTAAAGTCAAAATGAAGATTACAGATGAAAGAGGGAGTTATAAGCAAAGAAAAGGAATAAATAAACATTGAGATAAATGTTTATTTGTGGGATATTTAATGGGATATTCACTGGGATAAATAAACATTGATTATGTATAATTTCATCCAATTTGAAAGATCACACATGTAAACTATGACACAAAATAAGATGCAAGTTGGAAGGTACTAATTGGAATAAGCATAATTTGGAAAACTCAGCAGTGGACACAGGACTGGAAAAGGTCAGTTTTTATTCCAATCCCAAAGAAAGGCAAGGACAAAGAATGCTCAAACTACTGCACAATTGCACTCATCTCACAGGCTAGTAAAGTAATGCTCAAAATTCTCCAAGCCAGGCTCCAGCAAAACGTGAACCGTGAACTTCCAGTTGTTCAAGCTAGTTTTAGGAAAGACAGAGAAACCAGAGACCAAATTGCCAACATCCGCTGGATCATCGAAAAAGCAAGAGAATTCCAGAAAAACATCTATTTCTGCTTTACTGACTATGCCAAAGCCTTTGACTGTGTGGATCACAATAAACTGTGGAAAATTCTGAAAGAGATGAGAATACCAGACCACAAGACATGCCTCTTGAGAAATTTGTATGCAGGTCAGGAAGCAACAGTTAGAACTGGACTTTGAACAACAGACTGGTTTCAAATAGGAAAAGGAGTACGTCAAGGCTGTATATTGTCACCCTGCTTATTTAACTTCTATGCAGAGTACATCATGAGAAACGCTGGGCTGGAGGAAGCACAAGCTGGAATCAAGATTGCTGGGAGAAATATCAATAACTTCAGATATGCAGATTACACCACCCTTATGGCAGAAAGTGAAGAGGAACTAAAAAGCCTCTTGATGAAGGTAAAAGAAGAGAGTGAAAAAGTTGGCTTAAAACTCAACATTCAGAAAATGAAGATCATGGCATCTGCTCCCATCACTTCATGGCAAAAAGATGGGGAAACAGTGGAAACAGTGTCAGACTTTATTTTTCTGGGCTCCAAAATCACTGCAGATGGTGACTGCAGCCATGAAATTAAAAGACGTTTACTCTTGGAAGAAAAGTTATGACCAACCTAGATAGCATATTGAAAAGCAGAGGCATTACTTTGCCAACAAAGGTCTGTCTACTCAAGGCTATGGTTTTTCCAGTGGTCATGTATGGATGTGAGAGTTGGACTGTGAAGAAAGCTGAGTGCCAAAGAATTGATGCTTTTGAACTGTGGTGTTGGAGAAGACTCTTGAGAGACCCTTGGACTGCAAGGAGATCCGACCAGTCCATTCTGAAGGAGATAAGCCCTGGGTGTTCTTTGGAAGGAATGATGCTAAAGCTGAAACTCCAGTACTCTGGCCACCTCATGCGAAGAGTTGACTCATTGGAAGGGACTCTGATGCTGGGAGGGATTGGGGGCAGGAGGAGAAGGGGATGACAGAGGATGAGATGGCTGGATGGCATCACTGACTCAATGGACGTGAGTCTGAGTGAACTCCGGGAGTTAGTGATGGACAGGGAGGCCTGGGGTGCTGTGATTCATGGGGTCGCAAAGAGTTGGACACGACTGAGCGACTGAATTGAACTGAATTAAGGCCATAATTCTTAAATTTATAAATTTTTAAAATGTGGGGATAACAGACCACCTTTTCTGCCTCTTGAGAAACCTGTATGCAGGTCACGAGGCAAAAGTTTGAACCAGACATGGAATAATGCACTGGTTCAAAGTTGGGAAAGGAGCATGGCAAGGTTGTATATTGTCACCTTGCTTATTTAATTTCTATGCAGAGTGCATCATGCCAAATGCTGGTGTTGAAACACAAGCTTGAATCAAGATTACCAGGAAAAATATCAATAACCTCAGATATGCAGATGACACACTCTTATGGCAAAAAGCAAAGATGAACTAAAGAGCCTCTTAACAAAGGTGAAAGAGGAGACTGAAACTTAAAACTCAACATTCAGAAAACGAAGAGCATGTCATCTGGTCCCATGACTTCTATCAGGAGCTGTGTTAGGCATTACTGACAAAATGGAAGCATGGCCCCAACCCCCTGTCCTCATTCCACAGGCACAGTCCTGGGATGAAGGAGTTAAGTTTTGTGATTTTGACTTGTTCTTTCTTTTCTTCGGTTGACCTGGCTGGAAAGAATGTTAAGGTGCTTATCGTTCTTGAGAGAAGCATGAGAATACACAAAGCCTTCTGCAGCTGTGCCCAGAAAGTAATCTATAAAGTAACCAGTGACATTTGTTCAAGAATTTTTATAAAGAATGTCCCAGGATGAGCATGTAAACCACAGCTTGAGGCCATGGGAAGGATTGTTATCCGAGACCTGTTTGTGAGGGAAATGTTTATAGCAAAGGAAGTTTGCTCAGTTTAGGGTTTAAAAATAATTAAGAATAGTTAGAAGCCTTTTTAGGAGATAGTGAGCTTAGGATACTAGGGGCAAGCAGGATTTAGAAAGATAAGAAATAAACTGAGGAATGTGGTATGCAGCCCAGACATAAGCATGAATTACAATGTAATCACAGGTAAACCCATTTCTGAGAGAATCTCTGAAGCAGAAACTCTGAAGGGTAACAGTGAGACAATAAATCTAGGTGAGGAGGAACTGAAAATGTCAAACCTCTGACCTAATGCTTTTGTCAAAGTATAAAAGACCTGATGCTTAAAATAAACATGTAGCCCTATACCTTGAGTCAGAGACTACATCATTCCCCGCCAACACAGCTCATCTCTTCAGACTGATTCCCTGGCTGCTGGAGCTGGACTCTGGCAGACTTCATTGTAAATAGATGGGAAAAAACAGAAACAGTGGCAGATTTATTTACCTGTGCTCCAAAATCACTGCATATGGGGACTGAAGCCATGAAATAAAAAGGTGCTTGTTCTTTAGAAGAAAAGCTATGACAAGCCTAGACAGTGTATTAAAAAACAGAGACATCACTTTGCCAACAAAGGTCTATATAGTCAAAGCTACACTTTTACTAGTAGTCACATAGGGATGTGAGACTTAGACCATAAAGAAGGCTGAGCACCAAAGAATTGATGCTTTCACACTGTGGTGCTGGATAAGACTCTTGGGGGGTCCCTTAGAAAGCATGGGGATCAAACCAGTCAATTCTAAAAGAAATCAACTCTGAATAGTCATTGAAAGGACTGATGCTAGATAAAGCAAGAGAATTAAAAACAAACAAATAAAAAAAAATCTACCTCTTCTTTACTGATTACATCAAAGCCCTTGACTGTGTAGATAACAACACTGTGGAAAATTCTTCAAGAAATGGGAATTCCAGACCACCTTACCTGCCCCTTGACAAATCTGTATGCAGGTCAAGAAGCAATAGATAGAAGCAGATATGGAACAACAGACTGGTTCGCAATTGGTAAAGGAGTATGTCAAGATTGTATATTGTTATCCTACTTATTTAACTTCTATGCAGAATACATCGTGTGAAATGGTGAGATGGATGAATCACAAGCTAGAATCAAGATTGCCAGGTGATATATCAATAACCTCAGATATGCAGATATACCATAATGGTGATATATGAAGAGGAAATAAGGAACCTCTTGATGAAAGAGGAGAGTGAAAAAGCTGGCTTAAAACTCAATATTCTAAAACCTAGGATCATGGCATCTGATTCCATCACTTCAGGGAAAATAAATGTAGAAATAATGGAAACAGTGACAGACTTTATTTTCTTGGGCTTCAAAATCAATGCATATGGTGACTGCAGCAATAAAATTAAAAGACCCTTGGTCCTTAGAAGAAAAGCTATGACCAACCTAGACAGCCTATTAAAAAGCAGAGATATGACTTTGCCAACAAAGTTCATCTAGTCAAAGCTATGGTTTTTCCAGTAGTCATGTATGGATGTGAGATTTGGACCATAAAGAAAGCTGAGTGGCATAGAATTGATGCTCTTGAAATGTGGTGTTGGAGAAGGCTCTTGAGAGTCCCTTGGACAGCAAGGAGCTCCAACCAGTCAATCCTAAAGGAAATCAGTCCTGAATATTCATTGGAAAGACTGATGCTGAAGCTGAAACTCCAATACTTTGGCCACTTGATTTGAAGAACTGACTCAGTGGAAAAGACCCTGATGCTGGGGAAGATTGAAGGCAGGAAGATTGAAGAAGATTGGCTGGGAATGACTGAAGGAGTTTGAGAAAGCTCCAGGAGTTGGTGATAGACAGGGAAGCCGGACATGCTGCAGTCCAAAGGGGATGAAAAGAGTCAAACATGACTGAGCGATTGAACTGAATTGATGCTGAAGCTGAAGCACCAGTACTTTGGCCATCTAATGCAAAGAACTACTCACTGGAAAAGACCCTGATGCTGGGAAAGATTGAAGGCTGGATAAGAAGGAAACGACAGAGGGTGAGATGATTGAATGGCATCATCGACTCAATCGACATGAGTCTGAGCAAACTGTGGGAGACAGTGAAGGACAGGGAAGCCTGGCGTGCTGCAGTCCATGGTGTCACAAAGAGTCAGACATGATCGAGAGAGGGAATAATGATAAATAATCTCAATTACAATTGTTAAATAGAAAAACACTAGCAAGAAATTTGCCGATTGTGTCACTGAGGAATCTATGTTTAATACATTGTACAGTAGAGATGTGAAAATATTTTAAGTTAATGCAGAATGACCATCTTTGTATTTAGAATGATCACATTGGACATGCTATCTTTAATACTGTCTGTAATTTTGAATGATCTTACCTTGCAGGAAAGTTAGACGAACCTTTTAAAAATAAATTAAAAAAATAAAAATGATCAAATAGGATGAAAATTTAGACACAAAAGATTTCAGTTTTAATGCCTCCTTTTTTTATTTTTCCCTAAATGAAGTTGTCTATTCTTCACATTTAAGATTTGGTTTTAATAATTTGTGGTAGTAATCAAAACAGAAGCAAGCCCTGGATATACATAAATTGGAAAATCTACCAAGAGGCCTTTTCAAAATAACTGTAAATTTAAGGGAATACCTACTATTTCAGAGTAGAGACATCTGGAGGTAAAAAATGTCCCTTCACTCAGGATGTTGTTCTTAAAGTTGAGCTGATTTGGAGCAAGAAGAATTATGTGTTCTTGGGCAAATTTAAACACTGATTTATGTCATCTCAGAGGTCCAAATAACATCAAGTGAATAATTTACTTTACAGTATCCCGTACCTGTCACTGTTCCCAGGAACTTCAGAGAAGCTTAGGCAAAGGATGAAGGATGAGGGATTATTATCCCAAATTTCAAAGAATTCACATGGATTCATTTTTTAAATGGTTGGACAGAAAACATTCAAGAATATTCAAACATATAAGGCAACTAGGCCCCAAAGTGAAATTCATCAGAACCAACATATATAAAGACACCTGAAAAAGAAACTTTATAGTAATATTGTTAGTTATTTTAAAAAGGGAAACAATGAAAATGCCTGACAACAGAAGGTTAAATTGTGGCATATCCCTCCATGGACTGGATAAGCAAAAGAGGAAAGTCACAGAAAATATAGCACAGTTTCATTTATTTAAAGTTAACATAAGCAAAAACATATATTGTTTTGCAATACATATAAGTTTGTAGCAAAATTTTAAAGAAACACATAGAAATGATAAAACCCCAATATGAAATACTCATACCTCTGGGACAGGATTGGGGAAGAGAGTGCATGGTGCTTGCTATGAGGTGAGTTCTTGGATGTGTATTGCATTACTCATTATACCATTATGTTTTTACTGGATGTTTAATTGTAAACACATAAAAAGACATTCATGCAGGAATGAAAAATTGAATAAAATTCAATTGGAAAGTGTCTTTCAGTTCAGTTGCTCAGTTGTGTCCGACTCTTTGTGACCCCATGAACCACAGCACACCTCCCTGTCCATCACCAACTCCCAGAGTCCACCCAAACCCATGTCCATTGAGTCAATGATGCCATCCAGACATCTCATCCTCTGTCTTCCCCTTCTCCTCCTGCCCTCAATCTTTCCCAACATCATGGTCTTTTCCAATGAGTTGGCTCTTTGCATCAGGTGACCAAAGTATTGGAGTTTCAGCTTCAACATCAGTCCTTCCAATGAACACCCAGGACTGATCTCCTTTAGGGTGGACTGGTTGGATCTCCTTGCAGTCTAAGGGACTCTCAAGAGTCTTCTCCAACACCACAGTTCAAAAGCATCAATTCTTCACACTCAGCTTTCTTTATAGTCCAACTCTCACATCCATACAAAACCATAGCCTTGACCAGATGGACCTTTGTTGACAAAGTAATGTCTCTGCCTTTTAATATGCTAACTATGTTGGTCATAACTTTCCTTCCAAGGAGTAAGCGTCTTTTAATTTCATGGCTGCAGTCACCATGTGCAGTGATTTTGGAGCCCAGAAAAATAAAGTCAGCCACTGTTTCCACTATTTCCCCATCTATTGGTCATAAAGTGAAGGAACTGGATGCCATGATCTTAGTTTTCTGAATGTTGAGCTTTAAGCCAACTTTTTCACTCTCCTCTTTCACTTTCATCAAGAGGCTTTTTAGTTCCTCTTCACTTTCTGCCATAAGGGTGGTGTCATCTGGATATCTGAAGTTATTGATATTTCTCCCAGTACTCTTGATTCCAGCTTCTGCTTCTTCCAGCCCAGCGTTTCTCATGATGTACTCTGCATATAAGTTAAAAAAGCAGGGTGACGATATGCAGCCTTGACATACTCCTTTTCCTATTTGAAACCAGTCTGTTGTTCCATGTCCAGTTCTAACTGTTGCTTCCTGACATGCATACAGGTTTCTAAAGAGGCCAGTCAGGTGGTCTGGTATTCCCATCTCTTTCAGAATTTTCCACAGTTTATTGTGATCCACACAGTCAAAGGTTTTGGCATAGTCAATAAAGTAGAAAGTGTCTTTAACTTTTTGAATTATCAATTGCATTATACACAGAGTAAAAGTTAAAATTAATTTCATAACTATACTGTTTATTTTAATGACTATATTATTTATTTTAAAGAATTAACTATGATTCTCATATTTAAGTATCTTATAATTCTGTATATTTAAGCTTAATACATTTTTTATTGTATGGAAAGATAAATGATGTCCCTATCTTAGCTATTAGTATACAAACTTTATTTTCTTAATAAAATGAAGGATTCAATGGTACAATTAAACTTAATATCAGCTTCTGAAATCGACCTGTGTAATGCACAGCTACATATGCATAGAAATTTATTCATACATCATGTTATATCACATATATGGACTCATATATTACTATATATATTTTACTGCTTAAATAATTAGGGAGGAATTGTTTTTTTTTTAATTGGATGAACTTATTCCATACAATACTGCACATGAGAAAGAGAATACATTCTCTTTTCAGTAGTTTTTTTTAATATATATAAAATTTAGCTAATATTTACAAAGATCCCTTGGCCTACTTTTAAGATTAAGGATTTCTTTCCTTTCATCTCTAAAAGTAGTCTTCAAACAGTTCCATACATTTGGTAAAGGTCAATATCAACCCCACGATATATTTTAGCAGGGAAGGTTAGTCATAATTTCAAATATTTTTCACAGTACATTTTGATATTAAGTATACATAATTGTTGTTACCATTCCATTCTCTTATGTTTATGTAGACTAAGAAAATAACACTACAAGTTATACAGAGTTTCTAACATTGACTAAATTACTGTTTATGTATGCTTATATTAAAAGAAAAACAATAATCTTATTAATATTTTCATTAATTACTACATTATGATGTGACCCTGAAGAAATGATAGTTTCTGCTTATGCATATTGGACATTCTGAACAAATGTTACTGATATTTGAGGTCTGGGCAAAAACCATCTCCTGAAAGGTAATTTATAACTAATTAGATAGAGAGAACTCCAGAGAGATTTATCTCCTGAGTTGTATACTTACATTTCAAGGTTGGTTGAAATTTAGAACCTTGAAGACATTCTAGGTTGTAAATAAGGAGACAATGAACTTATTTATCTTTGCCATTTATATTCCATGGAGCTAAGAGTCAGAAACCAGTATCTTTTCCATTATATTTCCAAGGAGACTCTTGGATGGGAGTGATACAGCATGTAAATAGGGGCCTAGATTAATTTTATTTAGGGTTCCTCACCAGCAATACAGACTCCATATATGTGGCAAGACCTTTGTCTCCTTTTGAGTCACCTCATGAATAAGAATTGGGGAGAATGAAACAAGTAATCATTGTTTTCTGTAAATAAACAGCAATAATCTACTCTGCTCTAGCAACTTATGTGGATATTCAACATAATATTAATAAACACAGATGATAATATACATTTAAAAACAGTGGTAGATGAATAATAATCTACATGTGGATTAGCTGATTAAAATGTTTCTTATCCATTAGTATATTCATATATTGAGGAATTGTACCTCCGAATTACTTGAGATGTAAGAATTATGCTAATAAAGTCCTTATGCTATGCTAAGTTGCTTCAGTCGTGTCCGACTCTGTGTGACCCCATAGACAGCAGGCCACCAGGTTCCTCCATCCCTGGGATTCTCCAGGCAAGAATACTGAAGTGGGTTGCCATTTCCTTCTCCAATGCATGAAAGTGAAAAGTGAAGGTGAAGTTGCTCAGTCCTGTCTGACTCTTCATGACACCATGGACTGTAGCCTACCGGGCTCCTCTGTCCATGGGATTTTCCAAGCAAGAGTACAGGAGTTGGTTGCCATTTCCTTCTCCAATAAAGTCCCTATACACGTGTTCTAATTTGGCAAACTATTGAACAAATTTGTATATTCTTTCTTTTTCCACCTTGAGGTATAATGAACAGTCATATATTCTTTATTATTGCAAGACTTCTTGAATTTTTTACCAAGCTAGAATGCAGTACGTTTCAAGAAAGAAAGCAATGGGTGAAAAGAGCTAAATATTTGTGCATCCTGACCATGGTTGACTTTAAAAATACTTTTTCCAAAGAGCACCTATTAATATTTCTATATCTAGTCTTCTGAATACCATACTTGGGAATTGTTATTTTACTTATGAACACAGTGTTAGTTAAGTTAATTCCCTTCAATGCTAAGCTTCAGTTACTATCATTACCACCACAAAAAGGAGGTAAATAAAATATTTAAATGTATTTAATTCACTTATTTTAGATTCTTATTGTTTTTGTCAAAGAAGACAAAAAAAATCCTTAAAGTGTGTGCCTAACAATAGAGTATCATAATTTTGAGGGAAAAAAAAAGAAAAAAGTAATAGTAATGCAAAAAGAAAGAGATGATCCCACTATCATAAATGGAGACATCAACATGTCTGTGTCAGAAATGGACATATCAGGCAGGGAGAAAATCAGTAAGGGCATAGTTGAACTCAAAACACAATCAATCAAATATAATTGGCATCTATAGACTATGTCATTCAAAAACAGCAGAATACATATTCTTCTTAAACTCACAAGGACAAAAGATCATATCCTGGGCCATAAAACATGAACAACTTTAAATGATAGAAATCATACAATGTCTGCTTTCAGATCACAGTGGAATTAATATAAAATATCAACAGAAATTAAAAGAATTTTGGAAATAAAATATAAACACAACTTACCAATATTATGGGGGTGGAATAAAAGCAGTGCTTATAGGGAAATTATAGCAATGAATGCATATATTGGAAAGAAACCTATACAAACAATAAACTAATTTTCCAACTTAGGAAACTAGAAAAAAAGTGCTAAGTAAAATTGAAGTAAGCAGAAATGAAGAATTTAGAATTAGCACAGAAATAAATGAAATTGAAAAAGGGAAATAGAAAAATTCTATGAAATGAATAGCTGATTCTTTGAAAAGATGAATAAAATCTATAAGCATTTATCCAGTCTAATTGTAGGTTATAAGAAATGACACAATAAAATCAGAAATGAAAGAAGGAACATCACAACAGATCTAATGGAACTTAAAGGGCTAATAAAGAAATACTATTTGCAATATGCTATGCCCACAAATTCATCATGGTAATAGAAAGGAATAAAAAGTATCCATATCAGAAAGACAGAGATACATTGTCTTCCTTTTCAGATAATATTGCTGTATTGTTGAAAACTCAGAGTAAGTTATAATAAAGCTGATATAACTAATCACTGAATATACCAAGATTGCAGGATACTAACAGAGTATATAAAAAATCAATTATATTTCAATATTTCATAATAAACAATCTGAAAATAAAAATTTTAAAGTCACTTAATTTACTATAGAATTAGAAATTACACAATTCTCTGATAAATTTAACACTGAAAATATGATTTTTATATAATGGAAATTATAAAACTTTGCTAATAAAAATTAAAGAAGATATAAATAGAGATTTTGATGGTTATGGACAAAACTCAATATTATTGGACTGTAAATCCTGTCAACTGGATCAAAACTTAATCCCAAAAGCTTTCTTGGTAGAAGTTGTATGTGTGTGTGTATATATATGTGTGTGTGTATATATATATGTGTGTGTGTATATATATATCCTAAAACTTACATGGAGATATAAAATATAAAATAGTAATGGATGGAAGAGCATTGAATGTCTTCAAATATAGATTTTTGATAGAGGTGTCAAGATAATTAGGGAAAGAGTAGTATTTTCAATAAATAAATATGGAACAATTGGATATTCACAAGCATAATAAGTAAGTTAGATTTTTTCCTCATCAAACAAAACAGTTAGCTCAAAATTACTCATATTAATATTAATAACTGTAAAAGCTAAAACCATAAAATTTCTATAAGAAAGCACAGGATAAAATCATCAGGAGGTGGATTTGGGCAAAGAGTTTTTACAAATAACAACAAAATATATCTCATAAAGAGAAAAAAACAACATGCAATTTTTTATTATAAATTTATTTATTTTAATTGCAGGCTAATTACTTTACAATATTGTATTGGTTTTGCCATACATCAACATGAATCTGCCACGGGTATACACATGTTCCCCATCCTGAATCCCTCCTCCCACCTCCCTCCCCGTATCATCCTTCTGGGTCATCCCAGTGCACCAGCCCTGAGCACCCTCTATCATGCATGAAATCTGGACTGGTGATTTGTTTCATATATGATATTATACATGTTTCAATGCCATTTTCCCAAATCATCCCACCCTCTCCCTCTCCCACAGAGTCCTAAAGACTGTTCTATACATCAGCATCTCTTTTGCTGTGTCACATACAGGGTTATCGTTATCATCTTTCTAAATTCCATATATATGCGTTAGTATACTATATTGGTGTTTTTCTTTCTGGCTTACTTCACTCCGTTTAATAGGCTCCAGTTTCATCCACCTCATTAGAATGGATTCAAATGTATTCTTTTTAATGGCTGAGTAATACTCCATTGTGTATTTGTACCTCATCTGCTGATGGACATCTAGGTTGCTTCCATGTCCCGGCTATTATAAACAATGCTGCAATGAACATTGGGGTACACGTGTCTCTTTCAATTCTGGTTTCCTCAGTGTGTATGCCCAGCAGTGGGATTGCGGGGTCATATGGAAGTTCTATTTCCAGTTTTTTAAGGAATCTCCACACTGTTCTCCATAGTGGCTGTACTAGTTTGCATTCCCATCAACAGTGTAAGAGGGTTCCCTTTTCTCCACACCCTCTCCAGAATTTACTGCTTGTAGACTGTTAGATAGCAGCCATTCTGACTGGCGTGAAATGGTACCTCATTGTGGTTTTGATTTGCATTTCTCTCATAATGAGTGATGTTGAGCATCTTTTCATGTGTTTGTTAGCCATCTGTATGTCTTCTTTTGGAGAAATGTCTGTTTAGCTCTTTGGCCCATTTTTTGATTGGGTCGTTTATTTTCCTGGAATTGAGCTGCAGGAGTTGCTTGTATATTTTTGAGATTAGTTGTTTGTCAGTTGCTTCATTTGCTGTTATTTTCTCCCATTCTGAAGGCTGTCTTTTCACCTTGCTTATAGTTTCCTTTGTTGTGCAGAAGCTTTTAAGTTTAATTAGGTCCCATTTGTTTATTTTTGCTTTTACTTCCAATATTATGGGAGATGGGTCATAGAGGATCCTGCTGTGATTTATGTCGGAGAGTGTTTTGCCTATATTCTCCTCTAGGAGTTTTATAGTTTCTGGTCTTATGTTTGTATCAAAATTTTAAAAAATATGTACTTCAAATGATGCCATTAATTAAAAAGAAAAAAGTAAGATATAAATTTGGAGAAAATACTTGAAAAGAATATATTTTAAAAATGAGTTTTCTTAAATTTATATAACACATACAGCTTAAAAAAAACACAAATATAAAATGAAAAAACTTTGAAACAATATTTCACCAAATAAGATACAGAAATGAAAATGTGTTAAATTTTATTAGTCATTAGAGAAGCACAAATTAAATTCACAATAAGATAACACCGCACATATACTAGAGTATGCACTTAATATAGACAAAATACAGACAATAACGGGTGTTGACAAGGAAGTGGAAAATTTGGAAATATATCAAGCTAACGGGAATGTAGATGGTGCAGCCAATTTGGAAAATGCTTGGTCATTTCCTTAAAAGTTAGACATACACTTATACAATTCAGCATTTGCAGTCAGGAATCTATCCAAGAGAAATGAAACCATACATGTTTGTGAATGTGAAAAGCAGCATTATTCATAATAGCCACAAACTAAAAACAATCCAAATATCTCTCCATTGTTGAATGGACAAACAAAAATGAAGTAATTGAATATTAGTTAAGATTTAACAGCAATTAAATATATGCTATGTTTTAGGATATAATATGAACAAATCTCAAAACTATTATGTTACATTTGTTAATTTTAAGAATAAAATGGGTAAAAATTTTAGAGACATTAGGCTAGTTATGTTTTATTGGACACAGAAATGATCTATAAAAATATCTATAAAAGCAATTTTACAAACTAGAATTGAAAGATACACATGTACTCCAATGTTCATCGCAGCACTGTTTACAATAGCTAGGACATGGAATCAACCTAAATGAACATCGGGCAGATGAATGAATAAGAAAGCTATGTCACATATACAGAATGGAATACTACTCAGCAATTAAAAAGAATGCATTTCAATCAATTCTAATGAGGTGGATGAAACCAGAGCCTATTATACAGAGTGAAGTAAGTCAGAAAGAAAAATACCAATATAGTATATTAACACATATATATGGAATTTAGAAAGATGGTAATGATGACCCTATATGCAAGACAGCAAAAAAGACACAGAGATAAAGAACAGATTTTTGGACTCTGTGGGAGAAGGCGAGGGTGGGATGATTTGAGAGAATAGCATTGAAACATGTATATTAACATATGTGAAATAGATTTCCAGTCCAGGTTCAATGCATGAGACAGGGCGCTCAGGGCTGGTGCACTGGGATGACCCTGAGGGATGGAATGGGGAGGGAGGGGGAGGGAGAGTCAGGATGGGGAACACATGTACACCCGTGGCTGATTCATTTGAATGTATGGCAAAACCCACTACAATATTGTAAATAATTAGCATCCAATTAAAATAAATAAATTAATTAAAAAATAATAATGGTACAAATAGTTTTCATACTAGAATTCTTAATTTTTTTAAAGTAAGCTGAATAAAATATTTTAAAACAATCAATACCATTTGATTGTGGGCCTCCCAGATGGCACTAGTGGTAAAGAACCTATATGTCAATACAGGAGACAAAAGAGACACGGGTTGGATCCCTGGGTCAGAAAGATCCCCTGGAAGAGGGCATGGCAACCCACTCCAGTATTCTTGCCTGGAGAATCCTGTAGACAGAGGAGCCTAGCAGGCCATGGTCCACAGGATTGCAAAGAGTCAGACACAACTGAAGCAACTTAGCATACACGCACCATTTGATTTTAGTTAATACTGTAGGTTAATATTTTGACCTTCCTAGGGGAAGATTTTTAAGTAAAGACTCTTTTAGGGTCTCACCTGAAAGAATACTTAAGTAATAGAATGTCAGAATTTCCAAAAATTCCCAAATAAGAAAACGTCAAAATTTTCCAGTAAATATATTTTTAAATAACTATATAAATTAATGTCCAAGTTAGAAAATTTTAAATAATAAAGTGGCACAGATTTAATAATTATGTTGGGACAATAGATGTAAATGGGGACTGCAATGAATACTGGAATATGTTATGTTCATCCTAATAAGGGAAGAAGACATGAATTTTAAGAATTTGGGTATGAAATCTTTCTCTAGAAGTGGATTGTTCTGATTTGCTTGTCTGTGTCCTACATTAAAATTGCAGTTTATTTTTATATTTACTTTCCTTTAAAGAAAGTGAAGTTGCTCAATCGTATCTGACTCTTTGTGACCCAATGGACTGTAGCCTGTCAGGCTTCTCCATCCATGGGATTTTCCAGGCAAGAATACTGGAGTGGGTTGCCATTTCCTTCTCCAGGGGATCTTCTCAACCCCAGGATCAAACAGGCAACATCAAAGAATACATCACCATTTAGTCTATCCTTTTGTCCAAGCACAGTAGGATAAATTAAGCTATAATTCTACAGTTTCACTTAATAAATGTCAGAGAATTTTTTTTTTTTTCTTTAAAGATACGTGATCCTCAAGTTATTTAACTGAAGGTCTCTAATGAGCACAACGCGATAGTTTATACATATATATTTTATAATGAGAATTATTTTGAAAAAAATAAAATATTCTAACAAAGGTATACTTAATTTTGTGATAATTTAGAGGCAAGGATAATTCCTCAGTAAATTGAAAATTAATGAATGACTTTGTAAGTATATGTTTTATAGCTGGCTTTTAGATGTATATGCCCTTTAGCCTGTTTTTTTCAGTTTCATAATTGTTCTTTATAAGGGGGAACATCTGAATACACAAACACACAGATACACAGAGCAAAAGAAATATGTGTACTTATACATAGGTTTAAATTAATGTAAATGAAATATGTAAATAATTTTCATAATTTATCAGTGGTTTTATAAAAAATTACAAGGTATACAGTTTCAGTGCAGAAGATATAGAAATTTCTTTGTCATTTTCACATAGAATATTTGGATATATAGCTGAGTGACAGTAATAAGTCTAAATTATTACAAAATTATTGACTAACTTCAAGCATTAAAATACTATAAAATAATTTAAATAGTACCCTTAAATATTTAGGGTTATTCTTGTGTATATAAAAGTGAAAAATATTAATTATGTTGATAGAAGATTGCTTTAATTAAAATCTCCCACACGGGGTCTGTCCCCATTTTTATACTAAATAGAAATTCTCACCTTACTAACCCTTGACTAGCTTGTAGGTTTTCTGGGATAATTAATTTACCCTGAGAAGATCAAACCACCAACTATTTCCAGATTTTCAAGAAAAGAAGGAAGAATGAGACCTTTTTAAAGCATTTATAACCTGGATCAAGTACCTTCATTCAAGTAAGTACTCGTGAAACTCCTGCTCTGTGCAAGCATGGCACTGGTGATTCCTGAATAACTTAAATTTTTCCAAGAAATCCTTTCTTGGATAAATTTGTAGCTTGGAAAATGTTTTCATTAAAGCCACTAGATTACCAGTTTTCCAGTCACATTATTGCTATTCTACTTATTAAATGTTGATTCCAAAAGATAAGCTGTCAATTGAAGAACACCTCTCTAAAGCTAGGCTAGTGTATTGAGAATTGTTAGTCCACAATAGGTAATTTCTAGAAATTACATCAATTTACCAAAATTTTGATAATTAGGCAACCTATGTCCTCAGTCACCTAATTCTTTACCAAAGATGTCCATGGAACTCTGTTTAGCTGAAAATATAGTAAAAAAAATTACAAATGGTATTTTCAGTTCAACTCCAATTATTATTCAACTATCATGATAACTATACAAACTTTCATTTAGGAAAAGTAGATGAGGAGATTTTAGAGTATATAGTAGGATTTTGTGTCTCCAAATCACAATGAACCAAAGAAGATTCTTGACTGCTTACCCAAATTATTTTATACTCTGTCAAATGCAACAGCTTGTGGTTACACAAAACAAAAACTAATTATATTTCCAAATATCTAGAAAGATAGTTATCATTTACTAAGCAATAAACTAACTAGCATATTAAAAGCCTAAAAGCAGTCTTTGAGATATGTGTCAGAAAATACACATAGTAAGAAGGACTCTCATATCTTCAAGAAACTCCAGATTTGTGGGGAAGAGAATCTCAAACACACACATATATGTTCAGAAGGTGGAACAGTGTCATAAATACTTCTGGTTTACTGAAAACACACAACTTAATCTTAGCTATAGAGGAACCACAATTAAATGTGTTTTATCAGATACTAAAGTATCTGGAAAAAGTATATATTTTAAACATCTTTGTGACATTTATTCTGCATTTAAGATAATATTATTGTTATTGATAATTATGTTATAATGTCATATAATTATTATTACCATTATCATCACTGTATATAGTAGGTATATGTGAGTTCCACTGCTAAAATGGCAATGAAAGGAGCTCTGTGGGATTAAATCTTCAAAAAACTGCTGAAAAGGGAAAACAAAAATTTAAAAACCTTGGAAATGGATCTCAGAGCATACAGTAAGTGAAGAAACATTTATTCAAACTTTGTAAGAACACTGATAATTTTTTTTTATTTTTTTAATTTATTTTTATATTTGGCAAAACTAATGCAAATATGTGGTTTAAAAATAAAATAAAATTAAAAAAAAAGAACACTGATAATTTAAGGCACTTGAATCATGATTCCTTTTCCCCCTACTAGACTGATATAACAGGAACTTTATTCCAGATAAGTATAGCCAAGAACACAGTATTCCTTATGCCCCAAACTCCTAGTCATGGACTATGGAATATCCTTGGGAGGGATTGAATATGAGCAATTCTCATCCCATGTGCCCCAGCCCTACCACTCTGTCCTGTTACTTTGTGCAGAGACTAAGTTCCTGTAGTGCAGCTGAGAAGGTGAGAATACAGAGGCTCTACTGCCATCACAGGATACTGAAAATGCTAGGGTTCTAATTGCTTTCTCCCTAGCCTATTCATAGGATATAGTTTCCATTTTAGAGAATACATGCCAATAAGATCAGAGGCTATCACCACCAGCCTACTGTTCAGGTTCCAAGGTAGGAAAGTCATTCAGGGAGAAATATGTCACTCTGGAGCCATGGCTAGCAGATTTTTTTTTTCCCCCTAGGGTATATTGTTGCTGCCATTGTTGCTTAGTTGCTGAATCATGCCTGACTCTTTTGCAACCCCATGGACTGTAGCCTGTCAGGCTCCTCTGTCCATGGGATTTCCCATGTAAGAATAGTGGATTGGGTTGACATTTCCTTCTCCACAGGATCTTCCTGACATAGGGATCAAACCTGAATCTCCTGCATTGGTGGGTGGATTCCTGAGCCACCAGGAATAAAACAGAGAGCTCCAAAATTCTTCCTGAAGAATTTTCTTTGAAATAGAATACAGTAAACTTCATGCTTAAGGATGCTCTGAAAAATAATAAAGCAATTAAAATAAGACTGGCAGCTTATCAGCGATATAGACGAAAGTATAGACAAATATGTTTTACCAGAATAACCAGAAAGAGACAGCCAAGAAGAGTTCTCCTGGAGGCAGATAAAACCTCAAACACTGAATTCCTAAATTAACTCTGTAAAGGACCTCAAATTTAATGAAATCAGTCTGTGGCACAATTTATTCTCTAGGGAATTGTTGAAACAAATACACTGATAAGCAAACAATTAGTACAGCTTTATAGTAGAGATGTCAGGAAAAAAAAAAAAAAAGAGAGATAGAGACAAAGAAAACACTACTAAACCACTGTCATGACACCTGCCTGTGCACATGCCAACAGGGACAATGTCAGGATCTTTGCATGTAGGGAAAATGTGCTTCACTAATATAATCCAGCTACTTACTAAACAAATAAGCAAACAAATTATAAATGGCAGGTACCCAGAGTTGTTACAATAAATTAACTAAAATGCCCAGTTTTAAAAAAATTATGCAAATAATTGAGAAAATATGACCCATAGAGCAGAGTGAAACAGGCAATAACAAGAAGCTGGGATGTCAATCACATATCAGATTTAATACCAATAGCTTATGGTGAACAGTGTCAGATGTGTGATCTCCAAAGATTTAACTTCGGAACCAGGGACTAGGCTTGATCACTCAACTTTTTGTATAGCAGAGTTTTACTAAATCATAAAAAGGGACAGCAAAAACTTCTGACATAGACATCAGAAAGGGGATGGAGAGTTCCCCAGTTGCTAGTCTTTCAATTCAGTTCAGTTCAGTAACTCAGTCCTGTTCGACTCTTTGTGACCCCATGAATCACAGCACGCCAGGCCTCCCTGTCCATCACTATCTCCTGGAGTTCACTGAAACTCATGTCCATCAAGTCGGTGATGCCATACAGCCATTTCATCCTCTGTTGTGCCCTTTTCCTCCTGCCCCCAATGCCTCCCAACATCAGAGTTTTTTCCAATGAGTCAACTCTTTGCATGAGGTGGCCAAAGTACTGGAGTTTAAGCTTTAGCATCATTCCTTCCAAAGAACATCCAGGGCTGATCTCCTTTAGAATGGACTGGTTGGGTCTCCTTGCAGTCCAAGGGACTCTCAAGAGTCTTCTCCAACACCACAGTTCAAAGGCATCAGTTCTTCGGCACTCAGCTTTCTTCACAGTCCAACTCTCACATCCATACATGACCACAGGAAAAACCATAGCCTTGACTAGGCAGACCTTTGTTGGCAAAGTAATATCTCTGCTTTTCAATATGCTATCTAGGTTGGTCATAACTTTTCTTTCAAGGAGTAAGCGTCTTTTAATTTCATGGCTTCAGTCACCATCTGCACTGATTTTGGAGCCCAGAAAAATAAAGTCTGACACAGTTTCCACTGTTTCCCCATCTATATCCCATGAAGTGATGGGACCAGATGCCATGAACTTCATTTTCTGAATGTTGAGTTTTAAGACAAATTTTTTACTCTCCTCTTTCACTTTCATCAAGAGGCTTTTTAAGAAACACAAGCTGGAATCAAGATTGCCCAGAGAAATATGAATAACCTCAGATATGCAGATGACACCACCCTTATGGCAGAAAGTGAAGAGGAACTCAAAAGCCTCTTGATGAAAGTGAAAGAGGAGAGTGAAAACGTTGGCTTAAAGCTCAACATCAGAAAACGAAGATCATGGCATCCAGTCCCATCACTTCATGGGAAATAGATGGGGAAACAGTGGAAACAGTGTCAGACTTTATTTTGGGGGGCTCCAAAATCACTGCAGATGGTGACTGTAGCCATTAAATTAAAAGACGCTTACTCCTTGGAAGGAAAGTTATGACCAACCTAGATAGCATATTGAAAAGCAGAGACATTACTTTACCAAAAAAGGTTCATCTAGTCAAGGCTATGGTTTTTCCTGTGGTCATGTATGGATGTGAGAGTTGGACTGTGAAGAAGGCTGAGCGCTGAAGAATTGATGCTTTTGAGCTGTGGTGTTGGAGAAGACTCTTGAGAGTCCCTTGGACTGTAAGGAGATCCAACCAGTCCATTCTGAAGGAGATCGGCCCTGGGATTTCTTAGGAAGGAATGATGCTAAAGCTGAAACTCCAGTACTTTGGCCACCTCATGCGAAGAGGTGACTCATTGGAAAAAACTCTGATGCTGGGGGGGATTGGGGGCAAGAGGAGAGGGGGACGACAGAGGATGAGATGGCTGGATGGCATCACTGACTCGATGGACGTGAGTCTGAGTGAACTCCGGGAGTTGTTGATGGACAGGGAGGCCTGGTGTGCTGCGATTCATGGGGTCGCAAAGAGTCCGACACGACTGAGCGACTGATCTCATCTGATCTGATCACTTTCTGCCATAAGGGTGGAGTCATCTGCATATCTGAAGTTATTGATATTTCTCCCAGCAAGCTTGATTCCAGCTTCTGCTTCTTCCAGCCCATCGTTTCTCATGATGTACTCTGCATATAAGTTACAAAAACAGGGTGACAATATACAGCCTTGACATACTCCTTTTCCTATTTGGAACCAGTCTGTTGTTCCATGCCCAATTCTAACTGTTGCTTCCTGACCTGCATATAGGTTTCTCAAGAGGCAGGTCAGGTGGTCTGGTATTCACATCTCTTTCAGAATTCCACAGTTTATTGTGATCCACACAGTCAAAGGTTTTGGCATAGTCAATAAAGCAGAAATAGATGTTTTTTCTGGAACTCTCTTGCTTTTTCCATGATCCAGTAGATGTTAGCAATTTGATCTCTGGTTCCTTTGCCTTTTCTAAAACCAGCTTGAACATCTGGAAGTTCTCAGTTCACATATTGCTGAAGCCTGGCTTGGAGAATTTTGAGCATTATTTTACTAGTGTGTGAGATGAGTGCAATTGTTCCATAGTTTGAGCATTCTTTGTCATTGCCTTTCTTTGGGATTGGAATGAAAACTGACCTTTTCTAGTCCTGTGGCCACTGCTGAGTTTTCCAAATTTGCTGGCATATTGAGTGCAGCACTTTCACAGCATCATCTTTCAGGATTCGAAATAGCTCCACTGGAACTCCATCACCTCCACTAGCTTTGTTCATAGTGATGCTTTCTAAGGCCCACTTGACTTCACAATCCAGGATGTCTGGCTCTAGGTGAGTGACCACACCATCGTGATTATCTTGGTTGTGAAGATCTTTTTTGTACAGTTCTTCTGTGTATTCTTGCTACCTCTTCTTAATATCTTCTGCTTCTGTTAGGTCCATACCATTTCTGTCCTTTATTGAGCCCCTCTTTTTATGAAATGTTCCCTTGGTATCTGTAATTTTCTTTAAGAGATCCCTAGTCTTTCCCATTCTGTTGTTTTCCTCTATTTCTTTGCATTGATCACTGAGGAATGTTTTTTTTATCTCTTCTTGGTATTCTTTGGAACTCTGCATTCAAATGGGCAAATCTTTCCTTTTCTCCTTTGCTTTTCACTTCTCTTCTTTTCACAGCTATTTGTAAGGCCTCCCCAGACAACCATTTTGCTTGTTTGCATTTCTTTTCCATGGGGATGGTCTTGATCCCTGTCTCCTGTACAATGTCACGATCCTCCGTCCATAGTTCATCAGGCACTCTATCTATCAGATCTAGTCCCTTAAATCTATTTCTCACTTCCACTGTATAATCATAAAGGATTTGATTTAGGTCACACCTGAATGGTCTAGTGGTTTTCCCTACTTTCTTCAATTTAAGTCTAAATTTAGAAATAAGGAGTTCATGGTCTGAACCACAGTCAGCTCCTGGTCTTGTTTTTGCTGACTGTATAGAGCTTCTCCATATTTGGCTGCAAAGAATATAATCAATCTGATTTTGATGTTGACCATCTGGTGATGTACATGTGTAGAGTCTTCTCTTGTTATGTTGGAAGAGGGTGTTTGCTATGACCAGTGCGTTCTCTTGCAAAATTCTATTAGCCTTTGCCCTGCTTCATTCCATATTCCAAGGTCAAATTTACCTATTACTCCAGGTGTTTCTTGACTTCCTACTTTTGCATTGCAGTCCCCTATAATTATGTAAAAGTATATATACATATATATATTAATGAGTTATTACAATAAATCAAAAGAATGTCTCAAGTTTGTGAAAGTTTTACCAGACCCACTCTCACAAATTACATTCTAAAAAATCAGGATTAGTCAGAAGATTTTTAGGAAGGAGAAACTGTCCTCAAGCATGATATATTGTTGTTGTATAATTTCTAGTACAGAATTTAAACTGAGTTGTTTGTTGTGTAATCATAAGTTTCAGACTTAAAGAAAAAAAAAATTACGTGACTAATACTAAGGAATGTAGAAAAAAATTTGTCCTTTCCTCCTCCTTGAAAACCCCAGATCCGTATCTCCTCCTCAGGGACCCCAGACTTCTTATCAACCTGACTAGGAATTGACTCTCTAACACAAAGAGACTGAGTAGGACTAATTAGCCATTATAAATATTTTCAAAGAATACAAGTGAATGAATCTATGAAGGCAGTGTTATATCAAATGCAGAATACAAATGCATAGGGAAAAAAAATGTTTGAAAAAATAAACCAAATAGAAATTTAGGAGTTAAGAATTACAATAAGTGAAATAAAAAATACACCAGAAGGGATAAGCAGAAGTAAGAATTAGCAAACCTGAAGAAAGAAAAGTACAACAGATTATGGAATCTGAAGAACAGAGAGAAAAAAATAAAAATAAAAGCAAAGCTCAGAGAAATATGTGACATCATTAAGCACATATTAAGCACACCCAAGAAGGATACACAAAAAGTAATAAATTTTAATGAGAAATACAAAAATTAAATAAATAAAATAATTCCAATTACCACAGCATCAAAAAGGATAAAATTTAAACTCTACAAAAGTGTAAAAGTTATACTTTTTGAAAACTAAGAAACACCACTGATATAAATTAAAGGAGACCTAAGTTAAAGAAAATCTGAAACATGTTTATAAATTGGAAGACATAATATTGAAATTGTTAAAATGACAATAATCCCTAAAGTTATCTGCAAATTCAGTGCAACCCCTATTATTTTCCCAGTTGCTCTCTTTAAAGAAACTGGCAAGCTGATTATTAAAATTATGGACTTTTCTAGCTCAAAGGAGCTAGAAAAGTGAAAACAGTTGAAGAAATACAAAGTTGTGTGACATACATTCTGATTTCAAAGTTACCACAAAGCAATAATAATCAAAACACTGTGAAGCTGGTATAGGATAACCATATAGATCAATGGAATAGAACTGAGAATACAGAAAAACTCTTCTGATATGATCAACTGAACCATAATAGCTATCTCAATATAAGTTATGGGGGAAATTACTTTAACAAATGTTGCTAGGGCAACTGGATAGCTAGATGCAAAAGAATGAAGCTGGATGCCTACTTCACAATGTATACAAAAGTTAAATGGATGAAAGCATAAACATTAGAACTAAAATTATACAAGTGTTAGAAGAAACATGGCGTGTCTCGTGTCACACTGAATTAATTCTCACAACAACAAAGGATTATGAGAGACAGGGCAGGGAGAGCTCGTGAAAGAGTAACTCCCCAAGAAAATGCTGAGTGAATATGTATTGAGGACTTGTCTGGAATTCAGTAATAGGGCTCAGCAAAGCAATAATAAGGCTTTGAAGATAAGGAAGTTTTTTCTGCATGCAGAACAACATCTGTTGAGGCTGACGTGTCCACCGAGGTATCTGCCTTTTTTTTTTTTTAAGTTTAAAATTTATTTATTTTTACTTTACAATAGTGTATTGGTTTTGCCATACATTGACATGGATCCACCACGGGTGTACATGTGTTCCCCATCCTGAACCCCCCTCCCACATCCCTGCCCATCCCATTCCTCTAGGTCATCCCAGTGCACCAGCCCCGAGCACCCTCTATCATGCATGAAACCTGGACTGGCGATTCATTTCACATATGATAATTTACATGTTTCAATGCCATTCTCCCATATCATCCCGCCCTCTCCCTCTCCCACAGAGTCCAAAAGACTGTTCTATACATCTGCGTCTCTTTTGCTGTCTCACATACAGGGTTATTGTTACCATCTTTCTAAATTCCATATATATGCATTAGTATACTGTATTGGTGTTTTTCTTTCTGGCTTACTTCACTCTGTATAATAGGCTCCAGTTTCATCTGCCTTAAGAGCATGAGAAATAGCATGTAGGGAAAGGGTAAGACAGAACAGTCTCCAGACTTGGAGGGCCTTGAGAAAATAGCAACATTTAAATTCCCACAAAACATAAGGGTGATTTTGGGTTTGACAGTATCTTCTTACATCAAAAGCACAAGCATGCAAAAAAAAAAAAAAAAAAGAAAGAAAGAAATGATTTCATCACAATAAAAACTTGTGTGACTTAAAGGACATTACACTTCCATGAAAAGAAAACCAATATATGAAACGGGAGAAAATATTTTCAGATCATATAGCTCATAATGGACTTGCACCTGGCATATTACTTTGGTCACCTGATGTGACCAAAGACCCTGGAAAAGACCATTGGGAAAGACCCTGATGCTGGGAAAGATTGAAGGCAGGAGGAGCAGGGGACAACAGAAGACAAGATGGTTGGATGGCATCACCAACTCAATGGACATGAGTACGAGCAAGCTCCAGGAGATGGTGAAGGATGTGGAAGTCTGGCACGCTGCATTCCATGGGGTTGCAAAGAGTCAGACATAACTGAGTGACTGAAAAAACAACCACAACATTAACCTAGCATATATAATGAACTCTTACAATAGAATAATAAAAAGACAAATAGCATAATTATGAAATGGACAAAGGAACTGAATTGGCATCTTTACAAAAGATATACAAATGGCACTAAGCACACAATATGACACAACATCATTAGTCATCAGGGAAATGCAAATCAAATTGTAATTAAATATCACTTCACATCCACTAGGATGGCTATGGTAAAAGTACAGATAATAATAATGAGTGGATAAAGGTATGGAAATATCAGAACTTTCATCCACTGCAGGTGAGAGTGTAAAATGGTTCAGACACCTTTCCCAAATAGGCTGGCAGAAATTCAAAATGTTAAAAATAGTTAATTTTTTAACCAAGTAATTTCACTTCTAAGTTTATACCCTTGATAAATGAAAACATGTCCACACAAAAACATGACTATTGATAGCAACATTACTCAAGTAGCCAAAAGTTAGATAAATCATATGCCCATCAATGGATGAATGAATAAATAAAATGTGATAATCACACAATGAAATAATAGTCATAAAACAGATGAAGTACTGAAATATGCTACAATGTGAATAGATCTTGAAAACATAAGTGAAATGACTATATATATTTTATAATATTATTTATATGAAATGTCCAGAATAGGCAAATCAAGACAGATAAAAAGTAGATTAGTAGGTCAGGGGGCTTCCCTGATAGATCAGTTGGTAAAGAATCTGCTTGCAATGCAGTAGACCCCAGTTCGATCCCTGGGTTGGGAAGATCCCCTGGAGAAGGAAAAGGCTACCCACTCCAGCATTCTGGCCTGGAGGATTCCATGGACTGTGCAGTCCATGGGGTCGCAAAAGTCGAACAGTACTGAACAACTTTCACTTTCACCAAAGGTAGTTACCAAGCACTGTAGGGAATGGGGAATTGAGCATGGTAGCTAAATAAGCAGTTTATTTTGGGGTGAGGAATATATTCTAAGATTCATACAGTAATGGTTGCACAACTCTGATTACAGTAAAAAAAAACATTTGGCTGCACGCATTGAATGAATATTATCATATGTAAATTATATCGATATATCTGTTACAAAACAAAAACAGGTAAATGGGACATTTGCCTCATGGATATGATTGTTTTTGTATGCACCAACTTGCATGGAAAATTTCATTTTCTCTGCCACTATCAGGTATATTTACAAGGGCTAGTATTTGTTAAGATATAATCAGTGTTTGGCACATAGTTTTAATATTTTTCAAAAGAATGAGACACATTATATAATACATGAAATTTAAGGCATTGTTAAATAGCATATCAAAAAGTATAAAATGCTTAATAATCTGAAATACTAACTTTCAAAAAGCATCTGATAATTGGTAACAGTAGGAAATAAGCAAAGGTTTCTTGGTTAAACCTTTAGCAAATATAATACAAGAAATAAAATAATCTACAGATAATTACTTTTTAATAGCTTATTGTTAAATACTAAAATCAGAACTCAGCCATACTAAGGAAGTGAAGTTCATGCAAATGTGGATAGAATGAGAAAATAGGGAGGCAAAATATTATTTTCTTATTAAATATATTAGGTCATTGGGCCTGTGAGGAATTATAAAAATTGCACTTGGGACAAAAAGTAAATAAATTATGAAAAAAGAAAGGATGGTCTTTGATGAAAGACTAAAGTTTCTGTAAGCTGAAGCAGAAAGTGGTTGAAAGTGGTTATATTTTATGTTTATTATAGCTTTCACATAAGTTGTTGATGTCAATATTCTGGCAAAAATGATTGATAAGTAATATGCAGAAATACTTTTTACAAAGAAAAAATAATTCATTTCTATTGAAGCAATATTTGGAGAATAGATTCATTAAGTTTATTTATCAACAGAAAAACAGTGTGTGTAATTAAGGTAATTTATAACTCTGAGATCAGCTATTTAAAAAAAATGCTGTTACAGGTTTATACTTTAAAAAATCTAGTCTCAAAATCTCTTGTTATTTATGCAATTCTGACCCTTTGGAATTAGGTTTCTAACGTAGTTTATGGTTTTAACATCATAAAGAACTTTTTTTAGTATCTTGTTAAGGAATTATCTTTCTTGACATGTTTATTAACAAATTAATATCTGATATCCATGAAAACATTCACAGTAAACTAATTTTAAATTCTGATAAAATGTTTATCAAAGGAACAAATAGTCAATTAAAATTATTTTCTATATTGATTTTTTTCTCCCCTGGATAATTAAGCAGAAAGTGTTTTGAGTTAGAGTAGCAGTGAGGCAAGCATACCATTTCACGCCAGTCAGAATGGCTGCGATACAAAAGTCTACAAGCAATAAGTGCTGGAGAGGATGTGGAGAAAAGGGAACCCTCTTATACTGTTGGTGGGAATGCAAACTAGTACAGCCACTATGCAGAACAGTGTGGAGATTCCTTAAAAAACTGGAAATAGAACTGCCTTATGATCCAGCAATCCCACTGCTGGGCATACACACTGAGGAAACCAGAATTGAAAGAGACACGTGTTTTTAATAGCCAGGACATGGAAGCAACCTAGATGTCCATCAGCAGATGAATGGATAAGAAAGCTGTGGTACATATACACAGTGGAGTATTACTCAGCCATTAAAAAGAACACATTTGAATCAGTTCTAATATTATACAGAGTGAAGTAAGCCAGAAAGAAAAACACCAACACAGTATAATAATGCATATATATGGAATTTAGAAAGATGGTAACAATAATCCTGTATACGAGACAGCAAAAGAGACACTGATGTATGAACAGTCTTTTGGACTCTTTGGGAGAGGGAGAGGGTGGGATGATTTGGGAGAATGGCATTGAAAGATGTATAATATCATATATGAAAAGAGTAGCCAGTCCAGGTTTGATGCTCAATACTGGATGCTTGGGGCTGGTGCACTGGGATGACCCAGAGGGAAGGTATGGGGAGGGAGGAGGGAGGAGGGTTCAGGATGGGGAACACGTGTATACCTGTGGCGGATTCATTTTGATATATGGCAAAGCCAATACAATAATGTAAAGTTAAAAAATAAAATAAAAAACAAACAACAAAAAAAAATAAAAAAAAAATGAAACTGGAAAAAAAAAAAGAGTGCTTGAGTGTTTTTTATCTAAACAATTCACATAAGAATCTTAAAATTTATTGCTTCACTTTGCCACTTTAGACTAAATTATTAGCAGAACAATTTTAATTTTATTAAAATTATTAAAAATAGAGTCACACGACTCAGTTGTAGATTCTCTATTATCGCCTATTTATTATTAGTCTTCAACTATTTGGACTCTAGCAACTGGACATAAATATTAAAGTTCTGTCATTAAATAGTCATAAAAGGTGAGTTTCAACTACTGTATGCTTTCTGTAGAATACTTCTGAAATCCTCGACTTTTGAAAGTTGATTTTAAGAGGGAAGAAAAGAAAGATAACAATCATTTCTAACCATGGCTTATAATGTTTTGCAGGACAGTATTTTTATTTTGGGGGGCTCCAAAATCACTGCAGATGGTGATTACAGTCATGAAATTAAAAGACGCTTACTCCTTGGAAGGAAAGTTATGGCCAACCTAGATAGCACATTCAAAAGCAGAGACATTACTTTACCAACAAAGGTCCGTCTAGTCAAGGCTATGGTTTTTCCAGTGGTCATGTATGGATGTGAGAGTTGGACTGTGAAGAAAGCTGAGTACTGAAGAATTGATGCTTTTGCACTGTGGTGTTGGAGAAGACTCTTGAGAGTCCCTTGGACTGCAAGGAGATCCAACCAGTCCATCCTAAAGTAGATCAGTCCTGGGTATTCATTGGAAGGACTGATGCTGAAGCTGAAACTCCAGTACTTTAGCCACCTCATGTGAAGAGTTGACTCATTGGAAAAGACCCTGATGCTGGGAGGGATTGGGGACTGGAGGAGAAGGAGATGACAGAGGATGAGATGGCTGGATGGCATCACCAACTCGATGGACATGAGTTTGGGTAAACTCTGGGAGTTGATGATGGACAGGGAGGCCTGGCATGCTGTGATTCATGGGGTCACAAAGAGTTGGACACGACTGAGTGATTGAACTGAACTGAACTGAACTGAATGATGTGGTAACAGCAAAGGCAAGGACTTTGCCTTTTATTATAATTTCACATTCATTTAGCTCAAGTCAGTATACCTGAAGATTGGAAATACATTGATAATATAGAAGATCAATGGCATAATCTAATGACTGAAGGAAATTGACCATAAAGCTGAGGAGAATTCTCTTTTAATTATGTAGAATAGAATGATAAGTTCTTTTCCCTCCAAAATATTTTAATTGGCATCTGAGTTAAATTAATATAGCATATTTTAAAATGATCAACTTGAAACAATATTTTAACCTCCGAAATCCAACATCTGATTAAAGATACCTTGAAAAGAATTTTTTATGAAATGTAAAGCATCACAGACTATTAATGGTATCAGATCAGATCAGTCGCTCAGTCATATCAAACTCTTTGTGACCCCATGAATCGCAGCACGCCAGGCCTCCCTGTCCATCACCAACTCCCAGAGTTCACTCAGACTCACGTCCATTGAGTCAGTGATGCCATCCAGCCATCTCAACTTCTGTCGTTCCCTTCTCCTCTTGACCCCAATCCCTCCCAGGATCAGAGTCTTTTCCAATGAGTCAACTCTTCGCATGAGGTGGCCAAAGTACTGGAGTTTCAGCTTTAGCATCATTCCTTCCAAAGAAATCCCAGGGCTCATCTCCTTCAGAATGGACTGGTTGGATCTCCTTGCAGCCCAAGGGACTCTCAAGAGTCTTCTCTAATACCACAGTCGAAAAGCATCAATTCTTCAGCGCTCAGCTTTCTTCACAGTCCAACTCTCACATCCATACATGACCACAGGAAAAACCATAACCTTGACTAGACGAACCTTTGTTGGCAAAGTAATGTCTCTGCTTTTGAATATGCTATCTAGATTGGTCATAACTTTCCTTCCAAGGAGTAAGCGTCTTTTAATTTCATGGCTGCAGTCGCCATCTGCAGTGATTTTGGAGCCCAAAAATATAAAGTCTGACACCGTTTCCACTGTTTCCCAATCTATTTCCCATGAAGTGATGGGACCAGATGCCATGATCTTTGTTTTCTGAATGTTGCACTTTAAGCCAACTTTTTCACTCTCCACTTTCACTTTCATCAAGAGGCTTTTTAGTTCCTCTACACTTTCTGCCATAAGGGTGGTGTCATCTCCATATCTGAGGTTATTGTTATTTTTCACTGAAATCTTGATTCCAGCTTGTGTTTCTTCCAGTCCAGCATTTCTCATGATGTATTCTGCATATCACTATGCAAATATTACAAAAACAGCTCTACTGTTTATAAGTAGTTATTGTACACAACATTTGCAACATCAACATGTTAAATTTCAAAAACTGTTTCCCACCTGTTATCTTTTGTTCTTTTGTAAGATTTGTTTTTAAACATAGTTCTGTGGTAAGATTTAATACACATAAATTGAAGAGAATATTTGCATCCTTTACAAATTTCAGGTTTTAAAAATAGTGTAAACTGAACTGAAATATCAAATATTAGAAAATATACTTTGAAAGTGTGAATTCGGATACTTCTGATCATATATTCCAGGTAAATTAAAGAAAAAAAATCATGAAGTCTATTTTCTCAAATATTTACATCACTTAAAGTTGGACTTCTTTGGACGATGCATCAACTCTTTCACTCTTTTTTGTTTTAAAGCTTATGTGCATCTTTTATCATTTAAAAAATTTTCCCAAGCTTTATTGAGGTATATTGACAAATAAAAATTGAATATATTCAGGTTCCATAACATGCTTTTCTTATAGGGTATACATCATAATAATACTTTATTTTTTTTTTTGAAGTTTATTTTCAATTGAAGGATAATTGCTTAGAATATTGCTTTGGTTTCCTCCATACATCAACATGAATTAGCCATAGATATACATATGTCCCCTCCCTCCTGAACCTCCATTCTACTTTCCACCCTTTCCCACTAGCACAATAATTTAATAAACCTATATACTCTAAAAAGATTACCATAATCTAGTTAATTAACACATGTGGGTGGTGTTATTGGTAAAGAACCTGCCTGCCAATGACATGGTTCAATCCCTCAAGAGATCTGGGTTCCATCCCTGGGTTGGGAAGATCCCCTTGAGGAGGGAGTGGAAACCCACTCCAGTATTCTTTCCTGGAAAATCCCATTGACAGAGGAGCCTGGCAGGCTACATTCCACAGGGTCACAGAGAGTCAGATACAACTGAAGTGACTTAGCATTCCTGCACAACTTCACTTACTTTCTATTTTTTAAACTTATTTTTTTATTTATTTTTTACATTTTTAGAAAATTTTTTATTGGAGTATAGCTGCTTTACAATGTTGGGTCAGTTTCTGCTATAAAGCAAAGTGAATCAGTTGCATATATACCTATATCTACTCTTTATTAATTTCCTTCCAATTTAGATCACCACAGAGTACTGATAAAAGTTCCCTTTGCCCTACAGTAGGTTGTCATTAGTTATCTATTTCATACATAGTAGTGCATATGTGTCAGTCCCAATCTCCCAATTTATCCCACCTATATTTCCCATTTGGTATCTATAAAGTTGTTCTCTACAACTGTGTTTCCATTTCTGCTTTGGAAGTAAGTGTATCTGTACTATTTTTCTAGATTCCAATATAAGCAATATTATACTATATTTTTCTCTTTCTGACTTACTTCACTCTGTATGACAGTTTTTATGTCTATCCATGTCTCTCCAAATGGCCCTATTCTGTTCCTTTTAATAGTTAAGTAATATTCCATTGTATATATGTACCACATTGAAGATGCATCACTTTTAGATTACAATATAACTGTAATAAAGTTTAGAAATAAAAACAACCCTGGTGAATATGTGTATATTTCCCATATTTGATCTACTAATGAATTATATTGATATGGCAATTAACATAGGTGATCACCAAGTGAAAATGTAACATTCATCGTTGTTCTAGTTCTAAAACAAAATTATTGCATGGAAAAAGTTATCTTTAGTCATTCCTGAAGTATGTTTTTGTTTCTACTTTTTGTTCTAAAGATAAAATGTTTACATTTATTTAGCAAATATCACTAATGATATCTATATGTATCTGCTTTTCTTTGTTAACCTATGAAAAGTATTGCCTAAATTCAATGTAATTATATTCTTAATAAATTTAGATCTAAAATATCATACCTTGGAAATAATAACTTTTCATTCTAGCCTTGAAAATATAATATTCCTACTATGATTAAAAGAATGAGGATATTTCCTACAGCAGGTAAATGAGGCAAGGGGAGGGTGAAGAATAACAGAAGAGGATATGTTATGAGATAAATCAGCTTCCTTCTCAATATTCCTCAATGACTGTAGGGAGACTGTCACCAACAAAAGCTACTACAGCTTTTGGCCCCTGCACTTTAGAATTTGAATATTCGTCACTTAAATATATATCAAGATAACAAGTGGTCACATTTTCAGTACATAAAAATTAAAATGGAAGGGTCAGAAGAAATAATGAACTTTGAAGATAGAACAATAGAAATTACTTGTCTGAATGTAAACTGGAAAAAAATGTAGAGAGTCTCAGAAATGGCATATTATTTTAAAGATGTGATATTTATGTTACGCCCAGAAGGAGAGGAGAAATGGGAGAGGTTGAAAACATCCTTGAAATAATGGCTGAAAATCCCCAAATTGGCAAAAGACAGAAACCCACAGATTCAAGGAGAGACAACTCAAGAACATCATCCACCAACAGGCTATAACTGACTTTTATAGAACACTCCATAAAGAAACAATATAATATATACAGTTTTGAAGGGCCCACAGACATATAACAAGATACTTCCTACCTTAGACCACAAAACAAATCTTAAAAAGTGTAAAAGAATTGTATTTATACAGAGTGTGTCTCTGACCACAGTGGAATCCAACTAAAATATCAATTCATAAATTTAAAAGAAAAATTTTCAAACATTTGAAAACTAAAGTGCATCAGTTCAGTTCAGTTCAGTCGCTCAGTCGTGTCCGACTCTTTGCGACCCCATGAATCGCAGCACACCAGACCTCCCTGTCTATCACCAACTCCTGGAGTTCACTCAGATTCACATCCATCGAGTCAGTGATGCCATCCAACCATCTCATACTCTGTCGTCCCCTTCTTCTTCTGCCCCCAATCCCTCCCAGCATCAGGGTCTTTTCCAATGAGTCAACTCTTTGCATGAGGTGGCCAAAGTACTGGAGTTTCAGCTTTAGCATCATTCCTTCCAAAGAAATCCCAGGGCTGATCTCCTTCAGGATGGACTGGTTGGATCTCCTTGCAGTCCAAGGGACTCTCAAGAGTCTTCTCCAACACCACAGTTCAAAAGCATCAATTCTTTGACGCTCAGCCTTCTTCACAGTCCAACTCTCACATCCATACATGACCACTGGAAAAACAATAGCCTTGACTAGCCAGATCTTTGTTGGCAAAGTAATGTCTCTGCTTTTGAATATGCTATCTAAGTTGAACATAACTCTTCTTCCAAGGAGTAAGTGTCTTTTAATTTCATGGCTGCAGTCACTATCTGCAGTGATTTTGGAGCCCAAAAAAATAAAGTCTGACACTGTTTCCACTGTTTCCCCATCTATTTCCCATGAAAGTGCATACTTCTAAATAATATATTGATCAAAGAAGATTTCTCAATGATATTAAATAAAAATACATTGAACTGAATAACAGAGGTGACGATGGTATTTTGTTATTGTTTTCTCCCTCTTAGATTCCCCCTTCTCCAAAACAACCAGTGGATCTGGCAGAACTCCACATGGTGTAACTTGAGCAGTGTGGAAACTCTTCAGAAGCAAGTACCTGCATTATGCAACAGTCAAGATGTTGCCAAGCCTGACATTGCCTCCAGCTGGCCTGGGAGAAATCCAGCTGTGTAGCTTAGACAGGATCATAGGAAATGTTTAAGAAAGAACAATTTTCAGACTTTGAAAATCATCTTGTTAAACTACTTTCTTATGCCGAGAGCTTAGGAGAAGTAGTTCTTTATGGAAATATTTTTTAATTTAATGTAAGTATTCAATTTGTGACATTTCAACCAAATTTTAATATTAATATTATTTGTTTTATCACTGTCTTAAATATACATAAATATGAATATATAGAGACATACACATAAGACTTATGAATAGTATTGAAAATGTCGTGAAGTGAATGTGACCATGTGAAATTCATATGTGGAAAGCTGATACCTAATATAATAATATTTGAAGATGGAGCTTATAGGAGTTAATTAGGTCTGAAGGTGGAGCTCTCATGAATGTGATTAATTCTTTTGTAAGAAGAGGGCAAAGAATAATTCACTTTCCAACCTGTGAGGATACAAAGAGAAGTTAGCGGTCTGTAACCTACAAACGGTTCTCATCGGAACTTGACCATGCTGGCACCATGATTTTGCATGTCCAGTCTCTTATTAATTATAGGAAGTAAATGTCTTATGTTGTCTAGCCACGAAGACTACAGTATTTCAATGTAGAAGCCCAAACTGACTAAGACAAGGGGCATATTCCCTTTGCCAAATATAGAAAACTAAGCAAGACTTTAAAATTGTCCTGAAGAAAATAATCATTTGTACTCAGGAGAATAGAAAATTCATGCTATACTTTTGATTTTTGGATTTATTTTTAACTGTAAAATAATATAGCATCAACAATCACATCTACTGATTACAATTTTTCAAATACACAAAGTAATAAGTTCAAAAGTTTGAAGTTGCCTGAGGTTTCCAATCTATAATCATTCTATTAAGTGAATTTATATAAGTTTTAGAGTGATAATTATATTTGAAAGCTAAAATCTAAATCAAATATATTTTCAAATAATTATGTTTCAAAAATTAAAATATTGGAAGAAAGGTAATTTGGGCCATTATAAAAAAAAGCACTAGGAAAAAATACAAAATCATACTCAAGTTTGCATGCATGCATGCAAAAGCACTTCAGTCCTGCCCAATTCTGTGTGATCCTATGGACTGTAGCCCTCCAGGCTCCTCTGTCCATGAGATTCTCCAGACAAGGATATTGGAGTGGGTTGCCATGGCATCGTCCAGCAGATCTTCCCAACCCAGGGACTGAACCCACCTCTCCTGTGGCTCCTGCACGGCAGGCAAATTCTTTACTGATAAGCCACCAGGGAAGCCCACTTATAAATTTGCCATGTATATAAAACAATTTTAATAGGTAGAAAGAAAAGGAGTTTGTTACATTTTAATGCAAAAATGTTTTGTAAAATGAGAAAAAAAAGCAACAAAATCATAAAAACTATTAGATTGTTTTTCACTGAAAATGGAAATATAAAATGTATTAGAATAAAATATCTAAGATTGTTTTCAGTAACTGGAATATGTCAATTATTTCAAAAAATAAATATATAATATGTGCTATAATAAAATATTATATATTGTCTCTGTGTTCCATATATATATATATATATACCCTTCCTGAAATTGCACTAACTTGGGGGACAACTACTGCTCATTGCTTCTTTAAATTGAGGTTATTCAATTATCAGTTCTTTCTCTTGGAATTCTTTTGTATTTTCTCCCAAAAGTAATTTTGTCGGTATTCTTTTTTAGAACTATGCATGTGATTTTGAAATTCTGTGAAATGTCAACTCTTTTAATTTAATCCAGTTTCTATTCTAGTGAGTGTGACCGAGATTTTTACATGTTAAAATTACTTTATAGCGGCAGGTTCCACTCTTCTAAACTAAGTGTTTCCATTACACAAAGGTCCTCCCCTACCTGTCATCTTTAGGGGATCAAATATGTGCTCTATGCTAAAATTTGATACTTGTTGCTCTAAAAAATAAAACAATAGCTATTAGAAAATTTGAGATTATAAATATATATAGAAATGCTCATGTGAAATACTTTTGAATTGCTTAGGGAATTTTTCTGTGTTGGTGATTATTATAGAATAATCTCCTTGCACAAACACACACACAAAAAGTGGGTTTACAGGGAGTTCATGGAATAGTTATCTGTAGTCAGTGTACCAAACTTGTATCATTGAAAATTCCGTGATAACTCAGCAGAAAGATCTACAAAAACGCTTTAGAGGTTTTATTTTTTCTTTAAAAATATAATTGTTATGGCATTCTAAACTAGCAATATAGAACAATGTCAGCAAGTTCTGATTTATTCGTTCAATCCATTCATTCATTCAACATTTATTAAGTGTAAAATACTGGGCAGGTACAGGGAATAGTAAGAAGTAAATGTCTCTCTCTTCAAGGAATTTATCTTTTAAAATGGAATTTGGAAAATCTGCCATAATAACTTTGTGTATTCAGTACTGTAACATTAGAAAGCTATGAGGAGACTTAATCATCTGCATACTTAGAATCTGATCTACTACCTGGATACTAACATATGTTACATCTATTCATTTTAATGTGTCTCTATATCCATTTGCTCATTTTAATTATTTAAAAAGAAGTTACGCTTCTTTGGATTCATACGAAAGGTATGTGAAACATTCTTATAAGTAATGATTTATATGTCATATTAAATTGAAATGTATACACATATAGTAGCAAATGATACATTATGATGTATTAGATATTCCCAAAATAGTTAAGAGTAAAAGAAGGGGATATGACAGATAATTTTTTTATCATTTATAAACAAATATCTAATGATCTGTGTAAAAGTGCTGCCTTATTGCTTAAACTTTTTATATAAGCATTTCATCAAATATTCTTTCCTATTAAATATTTTACTTGCCTTAGAAACTATAACTTATTTTGCCAGCAAATGACACTTACTTTTATTCATTTTTATGTTTTAAATGTTTATTTTTCTTGAGTTTTAACTTCCCAGGTTCTAGTCTTCTCCACTTAAGAGTTAGAAAACAGCATTCTAACTTCTTTAGTTCATCAAAAAATGATCACTAAATTAGAGCTATACAAAATTTAATAAAGTGTATATTCAAAATAGAAAATAAGATTATAATCTTTCCCAATAAATAATCTGAAGAATATCTTCCGATATGTTAGGCAACTTCTTACACATTAAAAAATAAATTATTAATACTTAAAAAATAGATTATCCTACTTGTTAAAATAGTGAAACACAGAGTGGGACAAATGAGAAAGTAGCATAGACATATGTATACTACCACGTGTAAAATAGATAGCTGCTGAGTGAAGGTCGATCCCGCCTTTGTGTATGCCGAGCCTCCTTCCAGGAGCCAGTGTGAGGAACTCCGCCCGCTGAGAAGTTGCTATGTAACACAGGGAGCCCAGCCAGGTGTTCTGTGATGATCTAGAGAGAGGTGGGATGAGGGGGAGAGGAGGGAGGATCAAGAGGGAGTCTATATATGTATAATTCTGGCCTTTTGCATTGTTATGCAGTATCACAACATTGTAAAGCAGTTTTCCTCCAATTAAAAAATAAAAATGCATGACTACTATGGATATATGCATTCATTCACTTAGTTTACTATTGAATAAATATTTTGTGATGATGTGATTCTAACATCATTTTATTAATCATCTTTTGTTTCATATATTCTAAAATTAAATATAAAAATATAAATTTTAATTAATAAATGTTCTAAGGGCTTAATATTATGTTCAAATAAGCAGAGAAATTAATATTTATTATGTGCCCATTGCTTTCTGAGTATCAGATTAGATAATTTTGTATGTACATTCTACTTAAGTCTGATAAGATTTGATTGTGGGTTTAGAAAAGCTAGTGTGCTCAGTCTCTTCAGTCATGTCCGATTCTTTGTGACTACGGTCTGTAACCCGACAGTCTCTTCTGTCCATGGGATTTCCAAGGCGAGAACACTGGAATAGGTTTTCATTTTATACTCTAGGAGAAAGGCTAGTAATTTGTCCATATATATTTCAGTAAGCATCATTATATTATGGAAGTGAAACTGTGGAAATAATACATCTTACTGAAACCTTTTGAATATACAAGAGGAAACTAGAGCCAAAAGAACATCTGATTTTAAAGTGCAGGATTCCACAGATGTATAGAACAGTCTTTTGGACTCTGTGGGAGAAGGTGAAGGTGGGATGATCTGACAGAATAGCACTGAAACATGTATATTATCATATGTGAAACAGATCGCCAGTCCAGGTTCAATGCATGAGACAGGGTGCTCAGGGCTGGGGCACTGGCATGACCCAGAGGGATGGGATGGGGAGGGATGTGGGAGGGCGGTTCAGAATGGGGAACACATGTAAACCCATGGCTGATTCATGTCAACGTATGGCAAAAACCACTACAATATTGTAAAGTAATTAGCCTCCAAATAAGATAAATAAATTTTAAAAATAAATAAATGAATAAATAAAAAATTAAAAAATAAAGTGCAGGATTGCAGGATTTTATTGATGCATTTGGAATAGTGCCCATATGATTAGGAAAATAGGTTGCATTGGAAATCTTATCTATGTGAAAAAGGCTATCTCAGACTTCGATTACCATAAAAGCTCTTTTACAAAAGTATCTTGAAACTTTAGAAAAAAGTGGAAGCTTTCTCTGATATTTAAGCTGACAGGTGAAAAACAAGATTATGCGTTACCCTTCTGGATTTAAAGAATGACATACCTAATTCGCTGAACAGCCTTAAATGTTCTTTTCACTCTTGCTCTGGATTCATTGTTAGAAAGTCAATTATTAAAAATCCTAGTTTTTGTAACATTAAAATAAACACATCTTTGTGAATATTTTTCTACTCCTACATTATGAACGCAACATGTGTTTTGAGTTATCTTTCCTATAGTAGATGAAACTTCAAGTGCTGTGTTAGTTTAGATCTTCTTGAAGCTAATCATTAAGCAGAACTAGATACACTGTCTCTGACCAAGGATCTATTGTCTATAATGTCAGCTAGGTCATACAGGGATCAAACATTCAGTCTTAACTTCAGTAAGATCACGCACCAAGTAACTTAGTGTCTCATACACTGAATAGCAAATTACAGTTACAGGCATTTGGTTAGAAACAAATTTTGTGAAAAATAAGATTAATTAAAATTTCAGTATTATTTAAACAAAATACTTTACAATAAGAATGTTGAAATACACAAATAATTTCCCTAGAAAAAATACAAATGGAAAACATTCCACTTGATATTTATTTATTTATTTAAGTTTAGGATGCATTTTAATATTACAATTATCCTAAATCTGAAAAGAAGCAGCCTCCTGAACTGATTGAAACACTTTCCTGAATTTTTTTCTCAAAACTGGAAAATAAATGTAAATTCTGACAACTATTTGGACAGGTGGGAAGGAAATGTGTCCATGAAAAGACAGTGATCCCATTTGTTTTGATAAAGTGAACATGTCAATTACATCTTTGGAACAGGAAGACTTGTTATTAATATTGTAACAGCATATCTACTTGCTTGATCTCACTACCTTTTCCTTATGCCAACCCCATTAATAAGGATCCTGAGATCCTAGTGTTTATTGTAGCCCTGGTGAAAGATTTTCCATAATAAAACCTAAAACACAAGCAGACACAATGTTCAGATATTTATCTCTGTTTTATTAGCACTGATTTCTTAGAGAGAGTCATGCAGACCTGAAGTTTTATTCAAATTATTAGCTTTGTGATCTTGGAAAATTTATTTACTTTTTATGACTTTTTTTTTTCATTTATGAAGTTCTGATGATATCCAACCCATAAATTCTTATGAGGATGCACTAACACAGCATCTGCAAAGAATAAGTCAAGAATATTTCTCCATTTTCCACTTTCTTTGTCTGACACATTATTTATGCTTCGGTTTCAAGTTGTAAAATTCTAATGTGGCTGACTTTTAAGCAGACTTACTTGAATCATTTTCTACAATCCAAAAATTCATTATCATGGCACTAGGAAAGATCAGTGTTCAACACAAGTTAAACAACTGTTCACTGAATTTAATACCTCCCCTGATCCCCTGGTCGCTCACATAGTAAAGAATAATCCGGGAGCCCCAGATTCAGTCTCTGGGTTGGAAAGGTCTGCTAGAGAAGAGAATGGCTACCCACGCCAGTATTCTTGCCTAGAGAATTCCATAGAGGAACCTGGTGGGCTACAGTCCATGGGGTCGCAAAAACGTCACACACAACTGTGTGACTAACACTTTCACTTCACATGACATTTGCTAACAGTACATTAAGATCTGTCCAGAACTCCCTAAATAAAGCAGCTTATTGTTGTTTTTCAGTCATTAAGTCATGAACTGCAGCAGGCCAGTTTTCCCTGTTCTTCACTATCTCCCTAAGTTTGCACGAACTCATGCCCACTGAGTCAGTGATGGCATACAACCACATGACAACCAAGTGCCAAGTGATAGGACTGGATACCGTGATGCTCATTTTTTGAAAGTTTCTCTTTACTCTGTGCCATTAAAATGGTATCCTCTGCATATCTTGAAGCAATCTCAAATCTCTGATAATTAACCCATTTTTCACAAAGTGTGCATTAATCTTTCTATAGAGGACTTCTTTTTCCTCAGAGTACAGCAACATTATTATTAGCGATTAATCCTCAGAGATGTTGGGAACAGTTTGCTTCACCCCTAGTTAGTGGGCATATGTATAAAAGTTTAAGTTTACAGAAGTTTACATGAAATGTTTTTGAGGGTAAATCGGACTATAAAGAAAGCTGAGCACCAAAGAATGGATGCTTTTGAACTGGGGTGTTGGAGAAGACTTTTGAGAGACCCTTGGACTGCAAGGAGATCCAACCAGTCCATTCTGAAGGAGATCAGTCCTGAATATTCATTGGAAGGACTGATGCTGAAGCTGAAACTCCAGTACTTTGGCCACCTGATGTGAAGAACTGACTCATTGGAAAGGACTCTGATACTGGAAAAAACTGAAGGCAGGAGGAGAAGGGGATGACAGAGGATGAGATGGTTGGATGGCATCACTGACTCAATGGACATGTGCTTGGGTAGACACTAGGAGTTGGTGATGGACAAGGAGGCCTTGCTTGCTGCGATTCATGGGGTCGCAAAGAGTAGGACACGACTGAGCTACTGAACTGAACTGATAGGGCTAAGGGCATTTTAGTTACTGGCTATACTGTTGAAATGCAGAATAATCTAAATGTACCCATTAAAAATAAAACATTAAATATAAAAATATTTAATGTTTAACAATTAGACAAAGCTGAAGTTTCAGAGTTAGAAATACCTTTAACAGAGAGAATAGGAAGAGTGAACTAATAAATCATGCCTTAGGCCCTGTACTTAATTCATCATGTTTATTACCCAATTTTAGAGAAAGTAAAATTGGAAGAGTGGAGAGTTATCTTAAAAGAGATGGTAGCTGAAACCAAGATTTCATATAAATTGGCTAAGAATTTAGAATGAGGGGGAAAAAGTAGACAATTGAGAGAATATTGAAAAGGTAGCCAGGGCTGAGAAAATGAAATGATCCCCAAACTTTCATGGTTTAAAATTGTGTGGCATCAAAATAAATATTGGAACTCCAAATACTGAGTAGCTGGCAGCTCTAGAGATCTTCACTTATGATTTTTATCTCTGTTTCTTCAGTGTCTTCTATGGATTGCCTCCCCCAAAAGAAAATGTTTAGTAAATGAAAATGTGTTCAATTATACAAGAATCACTTAAGTATTTGTCTGTATAATATTATCTTTCATAATCTGATAATGACAAAGTGAACAAAGGAGAGACTGTTTTAAATGATATTACCATGCTATTTTCCAGAAGTCTGATATAAGAAAATAATGAAAAAGTTATTTTTCCAATTGCAATATGCTCTAATTTTTAAAAATCCAAAAAGGTAAAATAAAAATGTGCAAATTCTACTTTTCTTAAGAAGACAATTAAAATGCCTATTTACTCAAATGTGTATTTTGCTTTGAAGTCTTTATGTTCTATTGATACAAAATTCTTAAGTTAAAGCTTATTTAAGGTGTATGTCAGTAATGCTTCTATCAAAAAATGTTTATGAATATCTATATGATGATATCTAAATCTTTCCTGTTAGCATATTATTAGTATTAAAATAGCAAGTTACTGTAGAAACATCATTCCTTTGGGAAGATATGCTAAGTTTATACTTGTACATGATGTTTCAATAGGATGCAATCATTTTCTTAATAATTAGAGGAAGCCCAGAGCCTCTGAATTTTAAAATCATTAGTAATTGATCACTTCAAATGAGAATACTGCTGTTATGACTAATGAATGAATTGGTAATGTTTGTAATAGATGATATTTTGTACTGATAGAGAAATGACTATGTATGATGATTTTTCATCTGGTTCTCAACAGGATACTGCAAAAAGAAAGCTGATTATATCTTAATTGCATAGTTCCTTTTAACCATTTTAATAAAGTTTTGAAGCATAAGGAAAGATATTAGAGTTTAATTATATTGATGTACTGTATAATGACATTTTCTATTTTTAAGAAAAGTTATCTGCAAAGTTCTATGTGAAGGTTTCTGACCAAAGTACTTGTTAAGTAGGTAATTAGAGAAATCTACACTTTTATTTCAATAAAAACTTCCTCAAGTGTTGTTTGTACACTTATCTGATGAAGCATTAATCTCAGGATACTGTTTATCTGTTGCTCTACAAAGAAGACTTGTTAATCACGAACTATTTATGTGTTCTATACACATCAAACTCACAAACACATATATGTAGTAATGGTTTTTCAACTTAGGTTTCCAACATTTTTTCTATGCTTCAGTTATTTGAATATCTTTGACCAATATCATCTCTGTTAGACTGCCTTGTCATGCAGATATACAGCAAATTCTTCTATAATGAATGTTCTTTGCCTTTATTTTCCCTTCCCTCTCACTCACCAAAAACAAACACATATTCATATTTGACTATCTTGCCTCCAGTCCGCTTCCCTATTATCGAAGAGAAACTCTTTATTAGGAGTTTTTTGTTCCCATTCAGTTCAGCTCAGTTGCTCATTCCTGTCTGACTCTTTGCAATCCCATGGACTGCAGCACACCAGTCTTCCCTGTCCATCACTAACTCCAACAGGATAGTCAAACTCGAGTCATAATCACAGAAAACTAACAAAACTGATCACATGGACCACAACCTTGTCTAGTTCAATGAAACAATTAGCCATGCTTGGTAGGGCCACCCAAGATGTAGGTAGGGTTATGGTGGAAAGATCCGACAGAATGTGGTCCACTGGAGAAGGCAATGGCAAACCACTTCAGTATTCTTGCCTTGAGAACCCCATGAACAGTATGAAAAGGCAAAATGATAGGATACTGAAAGAGGAACTCCCCAGGTCAGTAGGTGCCCAATATGCTACTGGAGATCAGTGGAGAAATAACTCGAGAAAGAATGAAGGGAAGGAGCCAAAGCAAAAACAATACCCAGCTGAGGATGTGACTGGTGATAGAAGTAAGTTCCGATGATGTAAAGAGCAATATTGCATAGGAACCTTGAATGTCAGGCATGAATCGAGGCAAATTGGAAGTGGTCAAACAGGAGGTGGCAAGAGTGAATGTCGACGTTCTAGGGATCAGCGAACTAAAATGGACTGGAATGGGTGAATTTAAGCTGAAGTTGAATGGTTCCATGAAGACCTACCAGACCTTTCAGAACTAAAACCCCAAAAAGGTGTCCTTTTCATTATAGGGGACTGGGATGCAAAAGTAGGAAGTCAAGAAACACCTGGAGTAACAGGCAAATTTGGTCTTGGAATATGAAGCAGGGTAAAGACTAATAGAGTTTTGCCAAGAGAAGGAACTGGTCATAACAAACATCCTCTTCCAACAAGAGAAGACTCTATACATGGACAGCACCAGATGGTCAACATCGAAATCAGATTGATTATTTTCTTTGACGCCAAAGATGGACTTCAATTGAAGAAAGTAGGGAAAACCACTAGACCATTCAGGTATGACCTTAATAAAATCCCTTATGATTATACAGTGAAAATGAGAAACAGATTTAAGAGCCTAGATCTGATAGATAGAATGCCTGATGAACTATGGAATGAGGTTTGTGACATTGTACAGGAGACAGGGATCAAGACCATCCCCATGGAAAAGAAATAAAAAAGCAAAATGGCTGTCTGGGGAGGCCTTACAAATAGCTGTGAAAAGAAGAGAAGCAAGAAGCAAAGGAGAAAAGGAAAGATATAAGCATCTGAAAGCAGAGTTCCAAAGAATAGCAAGAAGAGATAAGAAAGCCTTCTTCAGCAATCAATGCAAAGAAATAGAGGAAAACAACAGAATGGGAAAGACTAGAGATCTCTTCAAGAAAATTAGAGATACCAAGGGAACATTTCATGGAAAAATGGGCTTGATAAAGGGCAGAAATGGTATGGACCTAATAGAAGCAGAAGATATTAAGAAGAGGTGGCAAGAATACACTGAAGAACTGTACAAAAAAGATCTTCATGACCCAGATAATTGCGATGGTGTGATCATTGACCTAGAGCCAGACATCCTGGAATGTGAAGTCAAGTGGGCCTTAGAAAGCATCACTACAGACAAAGCTAGTGGAGGTGATGGAATTCCAGTTGAGCTATTTCAAGTCCTGAAAGATGATGCTGTGAAAGTGCTGCATGCAATATGTCAGCAAATTTGGAAAATTCAGCAATGGCCACAGGACTGGAAAAGGTCAGTTTTCATTCCAGTCCCAAAGAAAGGCAATGCCAAAGAATGCTCAAACTACCACACAATTGCACTCATCTCACACGCTAGTAAAGTAATGCTCAAAATTCTCCAAGCCAGGCTTCAGCAATAGGTGAACCATGAACTTCCAGATCTTCAAGCTGATTTTAGAAAAGGCAGAGGAAACGGATATCAAATTGCCAACATCCACTGGATCATGGAAAAAGTAAGAGAGTTCCAGAAAAACATCTATTTCTGCTTTATTGACTATGCCAAAGCCTTTGACTGTGTGGATCACAATAAACTGTGGAAAATTCTGAAAGAGATGGGAATACCAGACCACCTGATCTGCCTCTTGAGAAATTTGTATGTAGGTCAGGAAGCAACAGTTAGAACTGGACATGGAACAACAGACTGGTTCCAAATAGAAAAAGGATTACGTCAAGGTTGTATATTGTCATCCTGATTGTTTAACTTATATGCAGAGTACATCATGAAAAACGCTGGGCTGGAAGAAGCACAAGCTGGAATCAAGATTGTCGGGAGAAATATCAAGATTGTAGGGAGAAATATCAATAACCTCAGATATGCAGATGAGACCACCCTTATGGCAGAAAGTGAAGAGGAACTCAAAAGCCTCTTGATGAAAGTGAAAGTGGAGAGTGAAAAAGTTGGCTTAAAGCTCAACATCAGAAAACGAAGATCATGGCATCCAGTCCCATCACTTCATGGGAAATAGATGGGGAAACAGTGGAAACAGTGTCAGACTTTATTTTGGGGGGCTCCAAAATCACTGCAGATGTTGACTGCAGCCATGAAATTAAAAGACACTTACTCCTTGCAAAGAAAGTTATGACCAAACTAGATAGCATATTCAAAAGCAGAGACATTACTTTGCCAACAAAGGTTCGTCTAGTCAAGGCTATGGTTTTTCCTGTGGTCATGTATGGATGTGAGAGTTGGACTGTGAAGAAGGCTGAGCACTGAAGAATTGATGCTTTTTAACTGTGGTGTTGGAGAAGACTCTTGAGAGTCCCTTGGACTGCAAGGAGATCCAACCAGTCCATCTGAAGGAGATCAGCTCTGGGGTTTCTTTGGAAGGAATGAAGCTAAAGCTGAAACTCCAGTACTTTGGCCACCTCATGTGAAGAGTTGACTCATTGGTAAACACTCTGATTCTGGGAGGGATTGGGGGCAGGAGGAGAAGGGGATGACAGAAGATGAGATGGCTGGATTGCATCACTGACTCAATGGACGTAAGTCTGGGTGAACTCCGGTAGTTGGTGATGGACAGGGAGGCCTGGCCTGCTGTGATTCATGGGATCGCAAAGAGTCGGACATGACTGAGCGACTGAATTGAGCTGAATTGAGAGATCTCTTTGTTCCCATTAGTTTTCATATCAGAAATATTCTTTTCAATTGCTCCAAATTATAAATAACTTTTAGCTGCCCATATTTACTTGTTCATATCTGTACACCTTCAAGGAGTAGGACAAACCATAAATTATGATTGTTTAAATTTCCAATTTTTTCCCCCCTGTGACTTGAATCCTTTTATTTCATCTAACAAGGGTACAGGATATTTTTTTTTCTTGGATGTGCTATAAACACAGCCAATTTTATTTTATAACTTTTAACATGTATATATATATGTGTGTGTGTGTGTGTGTGTGTGTGTATGTATTACTCTCTACCTAAATGTCAATATTCCTGGTCTTAGACCCATTCTAGAAAATATTTTCCTACTTTTAACTATTGTTTTTCTATTGGTTCATCACCCAAAATTAAAAGATTATTTACTTTCTTTATTTTGCACCCACTAAATAATACCTAGTGATTCAGAGACAATGCCTTATGTACATTAGAAGGATAAATTTTGGAATAAAATTAAAAATAGTTAATGTAGTTATTCACATTTAATGTTGACTTTTTTATTATATCAGATAGCTTGTGAGGATTACTTCATCTTAAAATTCTAAAGGGAAATTATTCTCAGAATTTGATGAAAGGTATATTGTGAATATTTCATCTTCAAAGTCAATGTATATTTCTCTTGTTGACAAATAAAAATATATTATTTTTACCACTGGATGGTATTAAAGCCCTCTAGATCCTTCTGAAGTTTGTTTTTGTTTTTTTTTTTTTTAAATGTTTTACACCTCTCAGAGTATTATATTTTAAGTGCATTGGAAAGGATAATTTTTCCTGTGTTGTCATCTCTCCAAGAATTTTCCACTCTGGGAAGCAGAGGAGAACTTCACAAGTGAGAATTCAAAACAGAGTTGAATAGTTTTTAAAATTTTGTAATTATATAATTTTTCCAATTTTTGCTAGCAGAATCACCAGGTTGTGTGTCTGTGTTTGTGACTGTTCTACAAGGTACTGCAAAATCAATTTGGTGGTAGCTTATGGAAATACTGTCTGTAAAATTATAGCTATAGTATCGGTATTGAATTTTAAATGAATACCTTATAGTTCTTTACAGTATCAGAATATATTGTACGATAAAAATTGCCTGAAAATATCATGTTGTTACATTTATCAGATATTTTGATAGACTTTCATGTATAGTTTCATCAAAACTTATATATATTATGCATTATAATTATTTGTATATTGAAGTTAAAAAGGTTAAGAAAAAATCCAAAGTCACACACTAATAAGTGGAAAAATCAGATTCAGACCCTGAACATTTTTCAATGCCTAATCTCTTAATTACAAGCTATCTCTGAAGTTCTTGTTCAAAATTAATCTCACAAATTAGAAAATAAAGTATGCATACAAGGAAAAAAATTCCTGAGTCAAATTTTGAGCTCATTCTTTGCTGCTTCCAACAGATTTTTATCATGAAACATATTGTTTGTTGTGCCTGATGTAAATTTTAAGCCAATAAAGAGAGAAATGGATAGAGTCTATTAAATACACTTGCATTTTAGTCCAATGCCAATTCCAACATGGTTTTGCTTTGTTGTTGAGGCATATTTATTCTCTCTGATCCAGCAGATAGGTTTCAGAGAGACTAAAGTTCATTGTATTTAGTTAAGAAAATGAATGACTATGAAGAATTTTGAGATAAATCTGGTACTTTAATGCTTTATATATAGGTAAAGATACCAAGTACATGCTAAAACTAAAAGAATAAACTATTCTGAAAATGTCTGAAACTCCAGCTTAAAAGAAGGTGTACTTTTTCCCAACTTTGTTTTTCACAAAAGCTAAAGGAAGAATGGAGAAGGAAATGGCAACCCACTCCAGTGTTCTTGCCTGGAGAATCCCGTGGATGGAGAAGCCTGGTAGACTGCAGTCCATGGGGTCGCACAGAGTTGGAAACGACTGAAGTGACTTAGTAGCAGCAGCAGCAAAGGAAGAATAAAATAGTATAGTCAACAGTATAAGCAAATGCTTACATTTGCAACTTAATATGGGAAACTAATCATAAAACTGCAGATTCTATATTTTATTTAATTCTCATGTTTTGCAAAATTAATTGATAGAAGCACTATTTGTCTGACACAGTGAAGAATAATTTTCCACACTATTGCTTAGTTCCTTGAATGAGTCAAACTCAAATCCATGGGACTTGGCAGTCCTTCATGAAGAGAAAAGCATTACCAAGTACATTTGGCTTTCTGAAGAACAAAGCTATATAAAATAAAAATATGAACATAGCAAATGGAAAAAGCTGTGAAAATTAACAGGGACAAATAAGTAATATTGTCTTATATAGCTAAAAGTAGGCATTTTAAGAAAATGAACTTCAGTAAAGATATCAAAGTCATGTTTAGCAAAATGCACAGAAACAAGAAATAATCAAAATATAAATACTCAGGGTAGAGAAGGTATTTTAGAAGACATAAATGCTAAGGATGCATGGAATTATAGTACACATTAACTTAGAGAAAGAGATGCACTGTAATAAAAGATTGTCATAAAATGGATAAAAGCCCACTCCAACAGGAAGCTTAATTTTTACCTCCTGCTCTGTCCAAATACAAGCCTATCAAGAGCAAACTAACTCTGCCTGCCTTGCCACCTGCAACCTGCCTCAATGAGGAAATGATCCCATCAGTCTGGATTTCATGATTTTGAGATGTAACCAAATGATCCCAGCAGGAATTTAGAAAAATATTCTTCTGTGTTCTACTCCAAACCACTAACATGTTTGTCTATACTTATTTGAACTTCATTTTTCTCTTTTCACCCAGCTTCTTCAAATTTTTATTTTCTTTGTTTTACTTTCTTCTGTTTGGTCTTAGTTATTTGAATATTCCTGATATAGCTGTGTTTAGCCATGGTAACCTCTTCATATTATTACTTAACTTATCCATTCTTAGCTATATCCTGCTTAAACCTCCACATCCTTCCCTAATAAGGCTTTATCTCCTGACTTTTAGCAAAAGTAAGTACACAGAAGAATAAAAGCTATCATGTAACAATTTGATAACTTTTTGAGGTTATTTGAAAATAGCAAATACATAAAAATAGAATACTGTAATGAACAGCTATGAATCTAGAGCCCAAATTCAACAATTAAGAGATTGTTTCATCCTTATCTCCCTCCACTCCTTATCCAAATCACTTGTATTGAAGCAAACCACTTATATTGAAGTATATCAACCTATATCAAATGAGTGTTCCAATTTATCCAATGATCATATAATTTTCAGCTTGCTTACCTTTTAATGAGAATTCTAATAATGTCCTTGTGTTATCAAGTCTCTTGTGTTGCTTTTACATGTTAACCAATTTAAAAACTTTATATTCTATTTTGTTTCCACCTTTAGACAGGTGAATCAGAATAAAAATAAAGTCATACATAATATTCTAGAAGGCTAGTGTTGAACACCCCTATGCCAAATATTTCCCTTCACGTTTGGACAAATTTAGGGTTTGTTTTGAAAATCAAAATATATTTTCTTGCGCTAGTGACCCATGCAGTTATGTACTTCTACATCCCTGGTGGCTGTGACAGCGCACATAGCACGGGTGGCTGAGACAGCAAACAAAGAGCGGCTAAGAGGAACTACCCCACGTCCAAGGTCAGGGGCAGAAGCCGGAAGGACCCCATGCCTGAGGGGCGGCAGCCAAAAGGAGTTACCCCATGTCCGAGGTAAGGGGCAGCGGACAAGAATGCCAGGCTGGGACAGCGCAGGAGCAGCTGAGAGGAGCTACCCCACATCTGAGGTCAGGGTCAGCAGCCGAGAATGCCAGGCTACCACAGCGCAGGAGCAGCTGAGAGGAGCTACCCCACATCCGAGGTCAGGGTCAGCGGCTGGGCGGAGCTACCTGCTGCCTGAGGCCAGGGGCGGCGGCCGAGAGGAGCAACCCCACTTCCAAGGAACGGTGGTTGCGTGGGTGCAGGAGGGCCTAGAGGAGCTATTCCAAGTTCAAGGTCAGGGGGATGGTGGTGAGGAGATACCCCTTGTCCAAGGTAAGGAGCAGTGGCTGCGCTTTGCTGGAGCAGCCATGAAGAGATACCCCATGTCCAAGTTAGGAGAAACCCAAGTAAGACTGTGGGTGTTGCAAGAGGGCATCAGAGGGCAGACACACTGAAACCATAATCACAGAAAACTAGTCAATCAAATCACATGAGGACCATAACCTTGTCTAACTCAATGAAACTAAGACATGACAGCGGGGCCACCCAAGACAGGCTAGTCATGGTGGAGAGGGTTGACAGAATGTGGTCCACTGGAGAAGGGAATGGCAAACCACTTCAGTATTCTTGCCCTGAGAACCGCATGAACATATGAAAAGGCAAAATGATAGGATACCGAAAGAGGAACTCCCCAGTTCAGTAGGTGCCCAATATGCTACTGGAGAACAGTGGAGAAATAACTCAAGAAAGAATGAAGGGATGGAGCCAAAGCAAAAACAATACCCAGTTGTGGATGTGACTGGTGATAGAAGTAAGGTCTGATGCTGTAAAGAGCAATATTTCATAGGAACCTAGAATTTCAGGTCCATGAATCAAGGCAAGTTGGAAGTGGTCAAACAGGAGATGGCAAGAGTGAACATCGACATTCTAGGAATCAGTGAACTAAAATGGACTGCAATGGGTGAATTTAACTCAGATGACCATTATATCTACTACTGTGGGCAGGAATCCCTTAGAAGAAATGGAGTAGCCATCATGGTCAACAAAAGAGTCCGAAATGCAGTAATTGGATGCAATCTCAAAAACGACAGAATGATCTCTGTTCGTTTCCAAGGAAAACAATTCAATATCACAGTAATCCAATGTATGCCCCAACCAGTAATGCTGAAGAAGCTGAAGTTGAACGGTTCTATGAAGACCTACAAGACCTTTTAGAACTAACACCCCAAAAAGATGTCCTTTTCATTATAGGGGACTGCAATGCAAAAGTACAAAGTCAAGAAACACCTGGAGTAAAAGACAAATTTGGCCTTGGAATACGGAATGAAGAGGGCAAAGACTTATAGAGTTTTGCCAAGAAAATGCACTGATAATAACAAACACCCTCTTCCAACAAGAGAAGACTCTATTACATGGACATCACCAGATGGTCAACACCAAAATCAGATTGATTATATTCTTGCAGCCAAATATGGAGAAGCTCTATACAGTCAACAAAAACAAGACCAGGAGCTGACTGTGGCTGAGATCATGACTCTTTATTGCCAAATTCAGACTTCAATTGAAGAAAGTAGGTAAAACCAATAGACCATTCAGGTATGACCTAAATCAAATCCCTTATGATTATACAGTGGAAGTGAGTAATAGATTTAAGGGCCAAGATCTGATAGATAGAGTGCCTGATGAACTATGGAATGAGGTTTGAGACATTGTACAGGAGACAGGGATCAAGAATGTCCCCATGGAAAAGAAATGCAAAAAAGCAAAATGGCTGTCTGGGGAGGCCTTACAAATAGCTGTGAAAAGAAGAGAAGCGAAAAACAAAAGAGAAAAGGAAAGATATAAGCATCTGAATGCAGAGTTCCAAAAAATAGCAGGAAGAGATAAGAAAGCCTTCTTCAGGAATCAATGCAAAGAAATAAAGGAAAACAACAGAATGGGAAAGACTAGAGATCTCTTCAAGAAAATTAGATATACCAAGGGAATATTTCATGGAAAGATGGGCTTGATAAAGTGCAGAAATGGTATGGACCTGACAGAAGCAGAAGATGTTAAGAAGAGATGGCAAGAATACACAGAAGAACTGTACAAAAAAGATCTTCACGACCCAGATAATCACGATGATGTGGTCACTGACCTAGAGCCAGACACCCTGGAATGTGAAGTCAAGTGGGCCTTAGAAAGCATCACTACAAACAAAGCTAGTGGAGGTGATGGAATTCCAGTTGAGCTATTTCAAATCCTGAAAGATGATGCTGTGAAAGTGCTGCACTCAATATGCCAGCAAATGTGGAAAACTCAGCAGTGGCCATAGGACTGGAAAAGGTCAGTTTTCATTCCAATCCCAAGGAAAAGCAATGCCAAAGAATGCTCAAACTACTGCACAATTGCACTTATATCACATGCTAGTAAAGCAATGCTCAAAATTCTCCAAGCCAGGCTTCAGCAGTATGTGAACTGTGAAATTCCAGAGGTTCAAGCTGGTTTTAGAAAAGGCAGAGGAACCAGAGATCAAATTGCCAATATTCTCTGGATCATGGAAAAAGCAAGAGAGTTCCAGAAAAACATCTATTTCTGCTTTATTGACTATGCCAAAAACCTTTGACTGTGTGGATCACAATAAACTGTGGAAAATTCTGAAATATATTGGAATACCAGACCACCTGACCTGCCTTTTGAGAAACTTATATGCAGGTCAGGTAACAACAGTTAGAACTGGACATGGAAAAACAGACTGGTCCCAAATGGGAGAAGGACGACGTCAAGACCGTATATTGTCACCCTGCTTTTTTTAACTTATATGCAGATTACATCATGAGAAACACTGGGCTAGAAGAAGCACAGGCTGGAATCAAGATTGCTGGGAGAAATATCAATAACCTCAGATATGCAGATGACACCACTCTTATGGCAGAAAGTGAAGAGGAACTAAAAAGCCTCTTGATGAAGGTGAAAGAGGAGAGTGAAAAAGTTGGCTTAAAACTCAACATTCAGAAAACGAAGATCATGGCATCTGGTCCCATCACTTCATGGCAAATAGATGGAGAAACAGTGGAATCACTGACAGAGTTTATTTTTGGGGGCTCCCAAATCACTGCAGATCGTGATTGAAGCCATAAAATTAAAAGATGCTTACTCCTTGGAAGGAAAGTTATGACCAACCTAGATAGCATTTCAAAAGCAGAGACATTACTTTGCCAACAAAGGTCCATCTAGTCAAGGCTATGTTTTTCCAGTGGTTATGTATTGATGTGAGAGTTGGACTGTGAAGAAAGCTGAGCACCGAAGAATTGATGCTTTTGAACTGTGGTGTTGGAGAAGACTCTTGAGAGTCCCTCGGACTTCAGTGATATCCAACCAGTCCATTCTAAAGGAGGTTGGTCCTGGGTTTCTTTGGAAGGACTGATGCTAAAGCTGAAACTCCAGTACTTTGGGCACCTCATGCATGAGTTCACTCATTGGAAAAGACTCTGATGCTGGGAAGGATTGGGGGCAGGAGGAAAAGGGGACGACAGGGGATGAGATGGCTGGATGGCATCACCAAGTCGAAATGGTGAAAAACTAGAACAGATATCTCACAAAACATATCTGGAAACATTCAAAATACATATGGAAAGAATATTAACATCATTAGTCAACAAAGAAATTTAAAAATAAAATACTGAAACATTAATTAGCAATATAAACCAACAAACGTCCAATGCACACTACATGGAAGACTCTCAAAAAATTTATGCTGAGTGAAGGAAGCTCTGAATTATGGAAACAAAATGCACATACTACATTATACCATGTATACAGAATTTTAAAGACAGAAAAAAAAAACTATAACAATCTAAGTATTCAAAAATAGACTATTTAAAAAAAAATAAAAATAAATTTAATTAGAAAAAAAAATTGATTACAAGTGAGAGAAATCAACCTGGTTCTTTCATGGAGTGAAGAAAAAGTTCATTGCAAAGGAGCACAAGAGAATTGTCTACGGTGTATAAAATGTTCTATATCTTGATATAGATTGGAGTTACAAGTGAAAACCGCAACCACAGAAAACTAATCAAACTGAGCACATGGATCACAACCTTGTTTAAGTCAATGAAACTATGAGCCACGCCATGTAGAGCCACCCAAGATGGACAGGTGAGGGTGGAGAGTTCTAACAAAACGTGGTCCACTGGAGAAGGGAATGGCAAACAACTTCATTAGTCTTACCTTGAGAATCCCATGAACAGAATGAAAAGGCAAAAAGGTATGACACTGAAAGATGAACTCGCCAGGTTGGTAGGTGCCAAATATACTACTGGAGAAGAGCAGAGAAATAGCTCCAGAAGATATGAAGATATTGAGATAAACCAGAAACAACACTCAATTGTGGATGTGTCTAGTGGTGGAAGTAAAGTCCAATGCTGTAGAGAACAATATTGCATAGTAACGTGAAATATTAGGTCCATGAATCAAGGTAAATTGGAAATGGTCAAACAGGAGATTGCAAGAGCAACATCCACATTTTAGGAATCAGTGAACTAAACTGGAAAGGAACGGGTGAATTTATAGCAGATGACCATTATATCTACTACTGTGGGCAAGAATCCCTTAGAAGAAATGGAGTAGGATACATAGTCAATAAGTTCCAAAATGCAGTGCTTGGGTGCAATCTTGAAAACAACAGAATGATTTTTGTTATTTTCCAAGGCAAACCACTCAATATCACAGTAATCCAAGTTTATACCCCAACCAATAATGCTGAAGAAGCTGAAGTTGAATGGTTCTATGAAGACCTACAAGACCTTTTAGAACTAACACCCAAAAAAGATGTCCTTTTCATTATAGGGAACTGGAATGCAAAAGTAGGAAGTCAAGAAACACCTGGAGTAAGAGGCAAATTTGGCCTTGGAATACAGAATGAAGCAGGGCAAAAGCTAGTAGGGTTCTGCCAAAAGAATGTACTGGTCACAACAAACACACTCTTCCAACAACACAAGAGAAGACTCTACACATGGACATCACCAGATGGTCAATACCGAAATCAGATTTATTATATCTTTTGCAGCCAAAGATGGAGAAGCTCTATACAGTCAGCAAAAACAAGACCGGCAGCTGACTGTGGCTCAGATCATGAACACCTTATTGCCAAATTCAGGCTTATATTGAAGAAAGTAGGAAATACCACTAGGCCATTCAGATATGACCTAAATCATATCTCGTATGATTATATAGTGGAAGTGCCAAATAGATTCAAGGGATTAGATCTGATAGACAGAGTGCCTGAAGAAGTATGGATGGAGGTTTGTGACATTGTACAGGAGGTGGTGGTCAAAACCATCTCCAAGACAAAGAAAGACAAAATGATTGTCTGAGGAGGCCTTACAAATAGCTGAGAATAGAAGAGAAGTGAAAGGCAAGCAAGAAAAGGAAAGATATACCCAACTGTGAATGCAGAGTTTCAAAGAATAGCAAGGAAAGATAAGAAAGCCTTCCTAAGTGAACAATGCAAAGAAATAGAGGAAAACAATAGAAAGGGCAAGACTAGAGTTCTCTCCAAGAAAATTAGAGACAAGAAGGGAATATTTCATGCAACTATAGGCACAATAAAGCACAGAACCTTACATTTAATTGTATGTAAATCATATACATGCATATTTCATTGTATGTAAATCATATATGCAAAGATGAAAAATACCGTGATAATATGAGAGTGGATGTGAAACTCATCATAACATGATACAATCCTTTGTTTTTAACATAGGCATTCACTTTTAAATTCCATTTACTATCCACTACAAGTATAGGTACTGAATTTGATGTTACAGATGATGCAGGCAGAATCCATAGACATTCATTAGTCTCAAGACTGTCACTTGTCTCAGAACCCTCACCTAGTATTAGATTATTTCAAAATTATTTTCTTTAAAGAAAAATACACAGCTGAAAATATAACTTTTAAGCTTCATTATATACTAACTGTTTTGAATCCCTTCAAATCATTTTTACAGGATTAATAACTTTTTTGTCTATGTAGTTTTTTTTTTTATGCTTACTTATTTTTTTTTTAAGTTGAATAATGACAAAATTGATATTTGAAAATCTTTGGGTTGCAGAGGGATTTGATTATCAAAGTGACATCTGAATAAACTGGAGAAGTTGAATGTTTGGTAGGGAAACACATGAGGAAGCTCAACTGTTAACATGATTGTTTTCATCATGAAAAGAGGCATGTATATTTCAAAACTGACAGTATATTTTATTTAATATGTCATCCTTTTTACTGTGCTGTGAAACTGCACTTTATTGCTAAACAAAAGGGGTGTAAATTAACATCCTGGATTGGTCTACAGTCATCTTCAAATCCCATTTCTCCAGTGAAGAGAACATGTCTGACAGAAGTAAACAAACAAAAAGAAGTGTCAATGCACTGTGGACCCACACTTCAACCATTAAACTACAATTTATTTCAGTTGTATGGCAATAGTTTTACAGTGATAGTGGTTTGGAACCTTGACAAAGTCAAATCATTTTGTCATGTTATTCACTTCTAAACCAAAGAATGGGTCCTTAGTAAGAAATGGGCTTTGCTGGTGGCTGAGATGATAAAAATCCAACTGCAATGTGGAGATTTGAGTTCATCCCTGAGTCAGGAAGATCTCCTGGAGAAGGTAATGGCCGCCCACTCCAGTATTTTTGCCTGGAGAATCCCATGGACAGAGGACCCTGGCGGCTATAGTCCATGGAATTGCAAAAAGTCTATGCAACTGAGCGAATAACACTTTCACACTTTAGTAAAGAACAAAGCTGTATTAACATACAAATCCTTGACTTTTTGTGCTTATTCTTTTTTCTAAGATGAGAGAGAAATACCAGGGAGACTTTATAAATCCCCAAGAAGTGACTTATGTCAAAGAATGAACCTAGTCTTAAGAAAAGTAAACATTTTTGTGCTAGTATTTATAATTCATAGAAGATGTAGAAAAAGGCAAAACACCACAAATATCAATGATTTAAGACTGTGAAAAGAGACAAGAAGAGATTCAATTTTTCCTGGTCAGTCATGTGTAAAGAGGAATGTTATTAATATTGCACATTCAAATCAAAGTCTATCTTTAGAATATTTTTATGTCACCAAGATTTCAGACACACCTCTAGTTATAACAGTTAGAAATAAATGAGCCATAGTAGATCACAGAGCTCATTCTATGCCATATACACTTCAATTTTCCTGAAGCAGATGTATGAATGATCTTAACCAGAAGGCCAGAAGAATACTCCATTTTAGAATTCATGATAGTTATTATAATTAAAAAAAAATAAAAAAACAAAACAGATACCAATAACAGATGGTCTAAAAATTACTGTGCACATTTTATGTATAATACTACTAAATGCCAGGATACAACAGGAATTACAAAAAAGGAGAAAATTATTAGAGATCAGATAATTTTAAGTGATTTCTTACTTTCTTTCTTACTTTGTAAGAAAAAGGAGCTCTTACTTTTAAATTATTTGATAATTTTATATGATACATTTAATTTTGCAAAATATTCTATTACCCCAAAGATTGTCCATTGTATTTCATATCATATAGCTTTCATCTTATATTACATATTCTACTATTTTTAATTTCAGTATTAAGTCTCTACATAGCAAATTACATGCCTAAGTCACATTTTTAAATGACATTAAAACTTGATTTCCCTTAATTCAGACCCACAATCTGTATATTTGTCTACCAATTTTAAGCAATCCACACATAGCTGATATAGCCTGATATAGATCCAGTATACCTGCTTCCCTGGTAGTTCAGATGGTAAAGAATCTGCCTGCAATGTGGGAGACCTGGATTTGATCCCTGGGTCGGGAAGATCCCCTAGAGAAGGAAATGGCGACCCATTCTGATATTCTTACCTAGAGAACTCCATGGACAGAAGATCCTGGCAGGCTATAGTTCAATGGGTCCCAAAGAGTTGGGCACGACTGAGCAATTAACACTAAGTCACTAAGCCCACACCTGGCATTTATATAGCTAGTAATTTGGCAAAAAGGCTTTTTCTCAAAACCTTAATGTTCCTCATCCTCACTGAAGCAAACTAGGGATTTATGCTTCCTTTCACATACTGTTACCTCTGACTCGCAGACTATTGGCCTCGCAACAAAAATCCTTTTCTTTATCAACACAGACCTCTTTGTTCCTAGGAAAAGTCATCCACTTTGTTTAATACTACAATCAGAAAAGTCATTTACTAAATGTCTTGATTAAAACACATGATCAGCTCTTCCTTTATAAAAATAAGTAGACTAGAGTGAAGGTCTTGGGGGAGAAATCAAGGGGACATTCTGGAATGAATGATTAAGTTGGATAGCCAAAAATATATAGGAGGTTGAGGTTGATTAAATTACTATTCCCAGAGAGGAAAACATACTTAAAACTCTTCAAATGAATAACAATAAACATTTCCAGGAAGCTGATTTTATACCTTCTTTCCTAGTTATTGTTTATTTCTTTGTAAGTCTTTATATACCTATCATGTATTAACCTATCTATCATCTACTTTAAAATGTCTATTCTATTTTTTAATCCATCTGCATACATATATTTTGAGTCTTGTCACCTGAATTTATCACCATTATCATAGGTCATTTGAAGTTCAGACATTGGTAAGGGATGCTAGGATTAGAGTAGTAGTAGTAGTACCTGCCTCTTGAGAAATCTATATGCAGGTGAAGAAGCAACAGTTAGAACTGGACATGGAACAACAGACTGGTTCCAAAAAGGAAAAGGAGTACATCAAGGCTGTATACTGTCAACCTGCTTATTTAACTTATATGCAGAGTACATCATGAGAAACGCTGGGCTGGAGGAAGCAGAAGCTGGAATCAAGATTGCTCGGAGGAATACCAATAACTTCAGATATGCAGATGACACCACCCTTATGGCAGAAAGTGAAGAGGAACTAAAGAGCCTCTTGATGAAAGTGAAAGAGGAGAGTGAAAACGTTGGCTTAAAGCTCAACATTCAGAAAACGAAGATCATGGTATTTTGTCCCATCACTTCATGGGAAATCGATGGGGAAACAGTGGAAACAGTGTCAGACTTTATTTTGTTGAGTTCCAAAATCACTGCAGATGGTGACTGCAGCTATGAAATTAAAAGACACTTACTCCTTGGAAGGAAAGTTATGACCAACCTAGATAGCATATTCAAAAGCAGAGACATTACTTTACCAACAAAGGTCCATCTAGTCAAGGTTATGGTTTTTCCAGTGGTCATGTATGGATGTGAGAGATGGACTGTGAAGAAAGCTGAGCACCGAAGAATTGATGCTTTTGAACTGTAGTGTTGGAGAAGAATCTTGAGAGTCCCTTGGACTGCAAGGAGATCCAACCAGTCCATTCTGAAGGAGATCAGCCCTAGGTGTTCTTTGGAAGGAATGATGCTCAAGCTGAAACTCCAGTACTTTGGCCACCTCATGCAAAGAGTTGACTCATTGGAAAAGACTCTGATGCTGGGAGGGATTGGGGGCAGGAGGAAAAGGGGACGACAGAGGATGAGATGGCTGGATGGCATCACTGACTGGATGGACGTGAGTCTGAGTGAACTCTGGGAGTTGGTGATTGACAGGGAGGTCTGGCATGCTGCAATTCATGGGGTTGCAAAGAGTCAGACATGACTGAGCAACTGAACTGAACTGAACTGGGTAGTAATAGCAGCCACTAGTAGTAACTTAATTTCTCTCTCTGAATGTAAATAAAATTTATTACACTGTCAATTCTCTACTCTTTTACTTAGAATATGTACAAAAACATGCATCTATATGCAAGAAACAGAAACTTTGTCATAAAATATTCTGTATAATTAATTAATTATTAAAACTTTTGTTGACAGTCTAATAACAGTATATACCAACACAAACCTTGATAATCCTAAAAATGGTCCTTATCAGATGTTATATTTTGGATTGTAAAGAAATTATAGTTAACCATAGCTTTAAAACAAAGTACTCTGCATTATTTAGTGTCTGGTATTTATATTTTTTTATTTTTAAGTATTGATTTTTCTATGTTTTGAAAAAGCATAAAGCTGAATTTGCATCATTTAATTACATTTAATCCTATTTTCCTTTATATTTATATTTATGCTTCTATAATTACTCATTATTTGAGTGTTCCAGATCATTTATTATATCAAACTTTAATAAGATATACAGAGAGATAAACATCGAAGAGCATACTGCAAATAATTATCAGAACAAATACAAGATATACCAATGATTGCATATGCAATTGTAAAACCTCCAAATTATTTTGATAAACAAATTTTGTTCTTTCATTGATTTTTATTATTCAGACACTCAAAGTAGATGGATATTAATTAAAATATTTATTGACTATATATGTAATGCTCACAAATTTTCTATAGTTAGAAAAATGCAGAATAATCCTATTTGGTCTATTTCCCTTTTGATTAAATAAAGACTGGTATACAGGCTTTTGCTATATACTTGATGAAAAAATACACCTTCTAATTATATACTGAAACATTTTCATTCCCAGATGGCAACATTTGAGCAGTTTCTGAACTAACACCTAGGCTCCTCCATCCATGGGATTTTCCTGGCAAGAGTACTGGAGTGGGTTGTCATTGCCTTCTCTGAAATTTCTTAATAGGAAACAACTAATGTTTAGGTGTTCAGTGACTTTTTATTAACAAAGACACATTGATATTATCAAAATAAATTAAGATAGATAAAATGATTAAAATCGACTTTAATAATCACAGAGATTTTCTTATGAGTCTTTTTGCATAATGTTTTTTTAGATCTGTATTGCGTGAAACTCTCTAAGTTTGCGAGAGTATTTGTCTAGATATTGGCAGACTCCCTGGCTAACTGTGCAAGCATTTCCCAAACCAAATCCCTGCTGATACAAGAGTAAAGGCAAAATAGAAGAATACCACAGGATTCTGGCCAAGGTAGCTTTCTAGCCCCTGTCTCAGTCAATATTTCCCAGTTTTTATTCAGGACACTAAAATTACACTTTGCTAGGATCTGATTTATATATATCTCCTGTGCAAATAGGCCAAAGTAATAAACTAAATATTTTCTTGTTCATAAATTGTGAACTTAATCTCACAGATTAATGTTTTCTTCTTGATGAAATAAATAATTTGATTAGTATACCCAGAGACACTTTAGGATTTTCCTTTATTAAAAGAAAATAACACTCTATAGAGATTTTTTTATAAAAGATTACTTATGTGTCCTATAATCCAGTCAGATTTATACTGGTGTTAATCTTGTTGATTTTTTAAAATTGTCTTCCTATAATTCATAAGATCAACACCATGCCCTGATAGTTCTTACAGTACTACCTGTAAGTACTACTACCTAACTACTAACTTACTACCTATAAGTACTACTCTCTTACTGAGTAACAGTTAACTTTCCCACATAATACATGCTTTATCACAGCTCTCTGACTCTGTCTCATCTCTGAATTTGGAGATATGACTTTATATCATATCATATTCTAAAACTACATTACAGCATGCATTCTGATTAGAGGAGACATCACCATTATGGGGACAAAAATTGATTTTAGGAGTGAAAATAATCTGACTCATTTATATATAAGCACAGATATTGATATAGTACACATCAGGTATATACATATGTATATATCCTGCTAAGTCGCTTCAGTCGTGTCTGAGTCTGTGAGACCCCATAGACGGCAGCCCACCAGGCTCCACCGTCCCTGGGATTCTCCAGGCAAGAACACTGGAGTGGGTTGCCATTTCCTTCTCCAATGCATGAAAGTGAAAAGTGAAAGTGAAGTCGCTCAGTCGTGCCCAACTCTTAGCGACCCCATGGACTGCAGCCTACCAGGCTCCTCCATCCATGGGATTTTCCAGGCCAGAGTACTGGAGTGGGCTGCCATTGCCTTCTCCAATATGTATATATATGTAGTATTAAATGTCCTTAGGGGGTTGATGAAGTTAAAATATAAAGCTTTTTTAAAAACAAGTTTGGGAAACACCAAGTAGCATAAGGATGACTCAGGTACAATACTGCTTTTTATGTTTTCTTAGCTTCACAGAGTCAGTGGTTTGTCAGTCATCTAAAAGGTGTTTGTAGTCACATATTTTCTGCTTTTGGCTCCAAAATATCACTGCCACTTTGTAATTCCTTACTTTGTCCTATAACTTTATCAAAACTGAATTTGATTCAAATAGTATCCTTCTTAGGTTTAAGGATAATGCATGCCTAATTGTATATTACAATCCCTATACCAGTCAGAAATGCTCAGAGGGCTCAAACAAACCTTGTGCACACCAGGACCCAGAGACCCCCACAGAGACTGAGATAGAACTGTGTTTGAGTGTCTCCTGTGGAGGTATGGGTCAGCAGTGGACTGACACAGGGGCAGGGGCTCTGGGTGCAGCAGACCTGGGTATGGCATAAGCCCTCTTTGAGGAGGTCACCATTAACCCCACCTAGAGCTGCCAGAACTTACACAGGACTAGGAAACAAATTCTTGGCAGGCACAAACAGAACCTTTCATACACCAGGAATCAGGAGAAAGGAGCAGTGACCCCACAAGAGACTGACCCAGACTTGCCCATAAGTGTCCAGGAGTCTCTAGCAGAGGCGTGGGTCAGCAGTGGCCTGCTGCAGGGCTGGGGGCACTGAGTGTAGTAGTGCTACAAGGGACCTTTTGAAGGAGGTCACCATTATCTACATTACCTCCACCATAGTTTGGCCCAGGTAAATAACAGGGAGGGAACAGAGCCCCACCCATGAACAGAAAATTGGATTAAAGATTTACTGAACATGGTCCCGCCAATCAGAACCAATTCCCGCTCTCAGTCTCTCCCATCAAAAAGCTTCCATAAGCTTCTTACCTTTCTCCATCAGAGGGCAGACAGACTGAAAACCACAATCACAAGAAACTAACAAATCTGATCACATGGACCACAGCCTTGTCTAACTCTACTAGGAGCCAGGCCTAGTAGAGCCATCTGAGACGGATGGGTTATGGTGGAGAGTTCTGACAAAATGTGTCCACTGGAGAAGGGAATGTCAAACCACTTCAGTATTCTTGCCTTGAGAACCCCATGAAAAGTATGAAAAGACAAAAAAATAGGACACTGAAAGATGAATTCCATAGGTCGGTAGGTGCCCAATATGCTTCTGAGGTCAGTGGAGAAATAACTCCAGAAAGAATGAAGAGACAGAAAAAACAACACCCAGTAGTGGATCTGACTGGTGATGGAAGTAAAGTCCGATGTTGTAATGAGCAATATTCCATAGGAACCTGGAATGTAAGGTCCATGAATCAAGGCAAATTGGAGACAGCAAGAGTGAACATCGACATTTTAGTAATCATTGAACTAAAATAGGCTGGAATGGGTGAATTTAACTCAGAAGACCATTATATATACTACTATGGGCAAGAATCCCTTAGAAGAAATGGAGTAGCCATAATAGTCAACAAAAGCGTCCAAAATGCAGTACTTGGATAAAATCTCAAGAACAACAGAAGGATCTGTCTTCATTTTCAAGGTAAAGTGTTCAAGTCTATGCTCTGACCATTAATGCTAATGAAGCTGCAGTTGGACGGTGCTGTGAAGACCTACAAGACCTTGTAAAACTAACACCCAAAAAAGATGTCCTTTTCATTATAGGGGACTGGAATGCAAAAGGAGGAAGTCAAGAGATACCTGGAGTAACAGGCAAATTTGGCCTTGGAGTACAAAATGAAGCAGGGCAAAGGCTAACAGAATTTTGCCAAGAGAAGACACTGGTCATAGCAAACACCTTCTTCCAACAACACGTGGACATCACCAGATGGTCAATATTGAAAGTAGATTGATTATATTCTTTGCAGCCAAAGATGGAGAAGTTCTATACAGTCAGCAAAAACAAGACCAGGAGCTTACTGTGGCACACACCATTCAGTTATGAGCTAAATCAAATCCCTTATGATTATACAGTGAAAGTGACAAATAGATTCAAGGGATTAGATCTGATAGAGTGCCTGAAGAACTGTGGACAGAAGTTCCCGACATTGTACTGGAGGGAGTGATCATCTCCAAGAAAGAGAAATGCAAAAAGGCAAAATGGTTGTCTGATGAGGCCTTACATACACCTATAAACAAGCAAAAGGCAAAGGAGAAATGGAAAGATATAAGCCATTTGAATGTAGAGTTCTGAGGAATAGCAAGGAGAGATAAGAAAGCCTTTCTCAACCATCAATACAAAATAATAGAGGAAAACAGTAGAAGGGGAAAATCTAGAGTTCCCTTCAAGAAAATTAGAGATACCAAGGGAATGTTTCATGCAAAGATGGGTACAATAAAGGACAGAAATGGTATGGACCTAACAAAGGAAAAGATATTAAGAAGAGGTGGCAAGAATACACAGAAAACTATACAAAACAGATCTTCATAATACAGATAATGACGATGGTGTGATCACTCACCTAGAGCCAGACATTCTGGAATGTGAAGTCAAGTGGGCCTTAGAAAGCATCACTACAAGCAAAGCTAGTGTAGGTGAGAGAATTCCAGTTGAGCTATCTCAAATCCTAAAAGATGATGCTGCGAAAGTGTTTCACTCAAGAGAGCAAATTTGGAAACCTGAGCAGTGGCCAAAGGACTGGAAAAAGTCAGTTTCATTCCAATCCCAAAGAAAGGCAATACCAAAGAATGCTCAAACTACTGCACAATTGCACTCATCTCACACGCTAGTAAAGTAATGCTCAAAATTCTCCAAGCCAGGCTTCAGCAATGCGTGAACGGTGAACTTCCAGATGTTCAAGCGGCTTTTAGAAAAGGCAGAGGAACCAGAGGTCAAATTGCCAACATCCGCTGGATCATCAAAAAAGCAAGAGAGATCCAGAAAAACATCTATTTCTGTTTTATTGACTATGCTAAAGCCTTTGACTGTGTAGATCACAATTGCACTCATCTTGAGTGCAACTGTGCAGTAGTTTGAGCATTCTTTGGCAATGCCTTTCATGCATTGGAGAGGGAAATGGCAACCCACTCCAGTGTTATTGCCTGGAGAATCCCAGGGACGGTGGGCTGCCGTCTGTGGGATCGCACAGAGTCGGACATGACTGAAGCGACTTAGCAGCAGCAGCAGCACACACTAGTAAAGCAGTGCTCAAAATTCTCCAAGCCAGGCTTCAACAGTATGCTATCCATGAAATTCCAGATGTTCAAGCTGGATTTAGAAAAGACAGAGGAACCAGAGATCAAGTTGCCAATATCTGATGGACCATCAAAACAGCAAGAGAGTCCCAGAAAAACGTCTGCTTTATTGACTATGCCAAAGCCTTTGACTGTGTGGATCACAGCAAACTCTGGAAAATTCTTAAAGGAATGTGAATACCAGACCACCTGAGCTGCCTCTTGAGAAATACATATGCAGGTCAGGAAACAACAGTTAGAACTGGACATGGAAGAACAGACTGGTTCCAAATAGGGAAAGGAGTAGGTCAAGGCTGTATATTGTCATTTTGTTTATTTAACTTATATGCAAAACACATCATGCAAAATGTTGGACTGCATGAAGCACAAGCTGAAATCAAATTTACCAGGAGAAATATCAATAACCTCAGATATGCAGATAACACCACCCTTATGGCAGAAAGCAAAGAACTAGAGTCTCTTGATGAAAGTGAAAGAGAAGAGTGAAAAGTTGGCTTAAAACTCAAAATTCAGAAAACTAAGATCATGACAACTGGTCCCATCACTTTATGGAAAATAGATGGGAAAACAGTGGAAACAGTGACAGACTTTGTTTTCTGGAGCTACAAAATCACTGCAGATGGTGACTGCAGCCAGGAAGTTAAAAGTCGCTTGCCACTGGGAAGAAAAGCTCTGACCAACGTAGGCAGCATATTAAAAAGTAGATACATTACTTTCCATAAAAGATCCATCTTGTCAAAACTATGGCTTTTCCAGTAGTCATGTATGGATGTGAGAGTTGGACTATAAAGAAAGCTGAGTGTCGAAGAATTGCTGCTTTTGAACTGTGGTGTTGGAGAAGACTCTTGAGAGTCCCTTAGACTGCAAGGAGATCCAACCAGTCCATCCTAAAGGAAATCAGTCCTGAACATTCATTTGAAAGACTGATGCTGAAGCTGAAATGGCAATATTTTGGCCACCTAATGCAGAGAACTGACTTATTTGAAAAGACCTTGATGATGGGGACTATTGAAGACAGGAGGACAAGGGGATGACAGAGGTTGAGATGGTTGGATGGCATCACTGACTCAATGGACATGAGTTTGTGTAAAGTCTGTGAGTTGGCAGGGAGGCCTTGCATGTTGCAGTCCCTGGGGTCGCATAGAGTTGGACATGGCTGAGACACTGAGCTGAACTGAATCATACATTATTTACTCAGTTTTATTTTCTTTTAATAGTTAACTGAATCCATAGAAAATATGAGAATGATTACTTAGTCACAGAGGCTGGGAAGCTGGAGAAAATTACTTGGAAAGAAATATCAAGCCAGAGGGCTATGAGATGCAAGAAAGAAAGGAGACTCAGAGTGACATGGATATACTATGACCACTTAAATACTTGGAGGCAAAGTAAAGAAAAAATTTCAGTCAGTTAAGGATTAAGAAAGAGATAGGGAGAAGGCAAAATCTTCCTACTAGGAAGTATTTTTAGAGACCAAAAATATTAAAATGTTAATAAATTCTAAAATATTGTTAACCCATCTATTATTTGCATTAATATCATTGGTTCAAGTAATAAAGTGGTTCTTGTAATAAAAAAATCTTAGGACAAAACAGGCCAATGGCATTTTGACACTGAACTATACATCTTTAGTTTGTCTAAATTGGGAATGTTGAAAAGACCTTTGATTTCATACTGAGTTCCTTTCTGAAGACAGTCAAGAAATACAGGGGACAGTGAGTACTAGTGATGCCAAGGCAGCCACTTAGGCAGCTGTGTATTGAAGAGCTAGCCAGTCCCAGGTGGAGCATAGTATCATGGATCATGAAGCAATCACTTTTTCAATAAATTGTTGTTGTACAGGGTGTTCTTAAATTATCCCATTGGGAAAACAAATCTTATAGAGTGAGGGGAAAGGCCATGTGATAATTTCCAATGGCATAACCTGAGACTCATTTCTGACATATAATTTATTTCTTCCTGGCATGATGATATTAGGCTGATTGCCAAAAGCCATGCAACATATGCATTTAATGTAGAATAGACAGCTGCCAGAATATCCATTTTCATTGTCCCTCTAGAACCAAAAAGAAATAACTAGCAAGCATTTTATTTTGTAAAAGACAGAAATATATGTATACTTTCAGAAAAAAAAAATCAAGAATCCACGTTTTCTGTTGTTTCCTTTTATTTACTGTTGTTCCTACTAAAATCTTCCTTAAATAGCAGCTTCAAATGTGTTATGATATTACTCCTTTCCTTCCCTAACCTACTCTATTCTTCCAGGAGTTCTGCAGTGCATTTTCTAAATCTCAACCCTTCTCAAAAACTTATGGTAAATCTCATTTCATACAATGCTAATTAAAGACCTTCTCTGGTACTCACCTTTCTTGGTATGATTTGCATCTATCTGCCTAACTTTATCTGGAACCTCTTCCTTATAAGAACATTTTGTTTGAAGTAAATAATTTACTATTTTGAGTATAAGACAGATTTCACAGTTGTAATACTTCTGTTCATATCATTTATAGACTCTCAGATGTCTCCTCTATATTATCTTTTCTCTGACTGACCATTCCCAGTCTCACACCATCAGTTAAAAGTTGGTCTCTACTTTATTCCCCTAAGATAAAATGCCATTTGACATATAGCAAGTAATTTATAACTCTTGGTTTAATCCTTTTTCCAATCCTAATTTTAGGACTTGTTTAAATATACTTTTCATTTTGCTTTAATTTAGTCATTACTTGCTAAAGGTTAATTACTTCAGAGTAAATGGTATGACTTTCTTTTTACACTGTATTCTATAATGCCTAACACAGAGCATAGTATCTGAGGACAGTTAGACAAATTTGGTAAATTGAACTGAATATGCAAATTACTGGATAAATGCATTAGGGATGTATGCTACTTTTCACCTACATTATCTCTTCTCCTCCTTGTGCATGGCTGAAGACTCTTGAGAGTCCCTTGGACTGCAAGGAGATCCAACCAGTCCATTCTGAAGCAGATCAGTCCTGGGTGTTTTTTGGAAGGAATGATGCTAAAGCTGGAACTCCAATATTTTGGCTACTTCATGCAAAGAGTTAACTCATTGGAAAAGACTCTGATGCTTGGAGGGATTGAGGGAAGGAGGAGAAGAGGGCAACAGAGGATGAGATGGCTGGATGACATCGCTGACTCAATGGACGTGAGTCTGAGTGAATTCTGGGAGTTGGTGATAGACAGGGAGGCCTGGCGTGCTGCAATTCATGGGGTCTCAAAGAGTCAAACATGACTGAGTGACTGAACTGAACTGAACTGAACCTCATATTCAAAGGTGAAAAGGTGAAAGCATTTCCTCTAAAGTCAGAAAAAAGAAGGGTGCCCAGTCCTGCTACTTTTACTCAATAAACTATTGGAAGTCTTTGATGCAGCAATCAGAAAATAAAAAGAAACCCAAACTGTAAAGGAGAAAGTAAAACCGTCAGTGTTTGTAGATGACATTATACTGTACAAAGAAAATCTTAACGATGTCACCAGAAAACTTCTAGAGTTCATCAATGAGTTTGGTAAAGTTGTAGAATACAAAATTAATATACAGAATTTCACTGTATTTCTACACTCTAACAAAACTCGATATGAAACAGAAATTAAGGAAACAATTCCATTTACTATCATATTTTTATATGACTAAAATACCTAGGAATAAAGCAAGGGAACTCCAGAAAAACTACTTCTGCTTCACTGACCATGCTAAAGCCTTTGACTGTGTGGATCACAACACATACTGTGGAAAATTCTTAAATAGATGGGGATATATAACCACCTACCTACCTCCTGAGAAATTTGTATGCAAGTCAAGAAGCAACACCAGTCCAGGTTCAATGCATGATACAGGGTGCTTGGGGCTGGTGCACTGGGATGACCCAGAGGGATGGGATGGGGAGGGAGATGGGAGGGGGGCTCAAAATGGGGAACACATGTACACCCGTGGTGGATTCATGTCAATGTATGGCAAAACCAATACAATATTGTAAAGTAAAATAAATAAATAAAACTGGAAAAAAAAAAAAAAAAAAAAGAAGAAGCAACAGGTAGAACCAGACATGAAACAAGACTGGTTCAAAATTGGGAAAGGGGTACGGTAAGGCTATACATAGTCACTCTGCTTATTTAACTTCCAAGGAGAATGTATCATGCAAAATATCTGACTGGGTGAATCACAAGCTAGAATCAATATTTCCAGGAGAAATGTCCAGGAGATTTCCAGGAGATACGCAGATGATAACATTCTAATGGCAGAAAGTGAAGAGGAACTAAAGAGACTTCTGGTGAAAGAGGGGAGTGAAAAAGCTGGCTTAAAACTCAACATTCAAAAAACCTAAGATCATGGCATCTGGTCCCATCATTTAATGGCAAATAGAAGAGGAAAACATGGAAACTGACAGATTTTATTTCCTTGGGCTCCAAAATCACTAGGTTCCATGACTGCGGCCCTGAAATTAAAAGAGGCATGCTTCTTGGAAGGAAAGCTGTGAGAAACCTAGACATCATATTAAAAAGCAGAGATACAATTTTGCCAACCAAGGTCTCTGTAGTCAAATCTATAGCTTTTCCAATAATCATCTATGGATGTGAGAGTTGGACCATAAAGAAGACTGAGCACCAAAGAATTGATACTTTTGAATTGTGGTGCTGGAAAAGATTTTTTTTAATTATTATTATTATTATATATATGTATAATATATATAATATATAAATATTAATATATTATTATAATTATTGTTATTATTGTTATTATTTTTTACTTTACAATATTGTATTAGTTTTGCCATACATCAACATGCATCCGCCACGGGTGTACACGTGTTCCGCATCCTGAACCCCCCTCCCACCTCCCTCCCCATACCATCCCTCTGGGTCATTCCAGTGCACCAGCCCCAGGTTCGATGCAGGATACAGGAAGCTTGGAAAAGATTTTTGAGAGTCCCTTGGACTGCAAGGAGATCAAACCAGTTGATCCTGAAGGAAATCAACCCTGAATATTCATTGGAAATACTGCTGCTGAAGCTGAAGCTCCAGAACTTTGGCCACCTGATGTGAAGAGCCAACTCATTGGAAAAGGTCCTGATACTGGGGAAAATTGAAGGCAGCAGAAGGGGACGAGAGAGGATGAGATGTCTGATAGCATCATCTACTCAATGGACATGAATTTGAACAATCTCTTGGAGATAGTGAAGAACAGGGGAGCCTGGTGTGCTACAGTCCATGGAATAACAAAGAGTTTGACACAACTTAATGACCAAAGAACAAAAAAGCTATATAGGAAGTAAAATAGTTGCACTTCAAAAACTGTAGAACAACTATAGAAATGATCCCTGAAAGTGGGATGGTATGGGGAGGGAGGTGGGAGGTGGGTTCAGGATGGGGAACACATGTACTCCTGTGGCAGATGCATGTTAATGTATGGCAAAACCAATACAATATTGTAAAGTAAAAATAAATAAATAAATTAATTAATTAAAAAAAACTGAAGAAAGAAATTTTAGATGACACAAACAGATGGAAAGATATACTTTGTTCATGGACTGGAAGAATTAATATGGTTTAAATAACCATAATACCTGAGGCAATTACAGATTCCCTGCAATCCCCATCAAGTACCAACATTTTTCAAAGAATAACAAGAAATAATTTTAAAATTAATATGGGAAGACATGCATGCCTGCATGTTAAGTCCTTTCAGTCATGTTCAACTCTTGTGACCCTATGGACTATAGCCTGCCAGGCTTCTCTCTCCATGGGATTATCCAGGCAAGAATACTGCCCTGGGTTGTCATGTACTCCTTCTAGGGGATCTTTCCAACCCAAGGATCAAATCTGCATCTCTCATGTCTCCTGCATTAGCAGGCAGGTTCTTTACCACTAGTGCTACCTGGGAAGCCCAGAGTGTTAGTCAGCATGTCATGTCCGGCTCTTGATGAACCCATGGATTGTAGTAGGCTCTCCTGTCCATGGGGTTTTCCAGGTAAGATTACTGGAACCCTGTAATGGGTAGCCATTCCCTTCTCCAGGAGATCTTCCCAACCCAGAGATGAACTTGGGTCTCCTGTATTGCAGGCTGATTTTTTATCATCTGAGCCACCAGGGAAGCCCATGGGAACACAAAAGACCCCAAATAGCCAAAATAATCTTAAAAAGAACAGAACTGGAAGTATCATGCTGCCTATTTCCAGGCTACACTATAAGGCTGCAGTCATCAAAACAGTATAGTAATGAAACAAAAATAAACACATAGAACAATGGAACAGAATATAGCGCTCAGAGAGAAGCCCATACACTTACGATCATCTAATATATGACCAGGGGAGCTAGAAAATACAATGGGAAAGAAAAAGGCAGTCTCTTCAAAAAGTGGTAGCAGGAAAATTGGGCAGCTACATGTAAAATAATGAAATTAGAACATTTTCTTTCACCATATACCAAAATAAACTCAAAATGGATTAGCTACCATAAAACTATTGGAAGAAAACACAGGCAGAACATTCTTTGATATAAATCATAACACTATTTGGGGGAATCTGTTTCCTATGGCAAAGAAATCAAATGCAAAAAAGGGACCCAATAAGCTAAAAGTTATACAGTAGAAGTTATAATGTGTGGAATCTAAAAACTCAGATAAACTCTTGAATACAAAAAAATAATAATAACAGATATAGAGAACAAACTAGTGGTTACCAGTTGAGAGAAGGAAGGTGGAGGACCCCATACAAACTACTATTTACAAAACAAATGAGCTACAAGGATATATTGTTTAGCACAGAGAATATAGCCAATATTTTATAATAACTATAAGTGGAGGATAGTTTAAAAATTTTGAATCACTATGCTGCATACCTAAAACTAATATATAATAATTTAGGCTTCAAAATAAACTATAAACAAAATCATCTGGAAACTAAGAAGACTTTTGTATGTTATACCAAATAAAACAGACATATTGAGAGATATTCAAATATGAATTGTTGACTTGGATATCTGAAAAATAAAAATAAATCACTATTTATCTTAAAAAGTAAACAAATGATAATGCCGATACAATTACAAACTATTTATCTTTAAGCTACATGCAGTAGCAGAACAGATGGATAATAACTTCACAAACACACATATATGAAGAACATTAGGAGTTAGGTCCCCATCAAAGTGCCTGAAGAATATAGCCCCTTGCCATACAATCCCAGTCCAAGTCTATTTATATTACTCCAAACATGGGAGTACCGTAGAAAGAGAAAGTACCAAGCCAGAATTCAGAATCCATATGTGGCTTTGTTAATGTCCTCTCTGCTTGTCAGATTTTTATCTCTATAGTAAATGTGTAGGATTATATAGTATCTAGAGATTTTTGTTTAACTCTAAGACTCCAGGAATCTGTTTAAATCTCATCTAAGATGTATACTAAAACTTTAAGCTTGCTTTATCTTTGGGCAGAAGGAACAAATAGTTTTCTTTGTTGTTCCTAGTGTTTAAAATATCTTAACCATCCAGTTTACAATAGTGTCAAAAATCTCACCTTTAGTATTTAGTACTTATGGTTTAGGTTTTGACTCTGTTCTTAAGTACAAATTTCACTGAGAGGTCATCTTAAACTGCCATCTTTTAACATTACAATGTAACATTTTCAGATTTCCTTCAAACCGAAAGTCTAAATCCCAAGGACCATGGCCACCACAATAGCACTTACAAGAGAGATTCAGGGAGAGAGGTAGAGAGAGAAATTTTGATATTTTGATAGGGATGATAAAGACATCAGGCCATATTAGCAATATTTATTAGTAGTAAAATTATTATTAATATTTAATATGAATTAATATATATATTCTATTCTAATGTATCTGCTTAAGGGCTTCAAGGTGGCTCTTGTGGCAAAGAATCTGTCTGCAATGCAGGCGACCTGAGTTCAACCCCTGGGTTGGGAAGATTCCCTGGAGGAGGGCATGGCAACCCACTCCAGGATTCTTGCCTCGAGAATCCCCATGGACAGAGGAGCCTGGTGGGCTACAGTCCATGGGGTCACAAAGAGTCGGACATGACTGAGAGACTAAGCACACAACACAGCAATATGTACATTCTATTCTAATGTATCTGCTTAAAGTAGTAATTGGTGACATGAAGCACGTAATAGATACACTCCATAATCATAGGGAATATAACCACAGCATGCTATAAACTTTTGCACTTCTAAAACATGAAGTCCCTGAACAGGTAAGTTGGCTTACTGAAGTTGACTGGGAGAAGTACATTTGAAGGACAAGAGAGATTCCTTTAAACCAAACATTCTTCAAGTTGTCAAATCAAAATATTCCTGACAAACAAATGTGCACCAAAAAATACTGTTCAAAGAAGGAAATATCATCTAATATATACATATTTACCCATATCAGAGATATTTGAGAAGTGTGTAGTCAATCAGGATTCCTGTTGTTCATATGAAAGGAAATAATTAAGACACTGAAAATGGACAATTTGTGAAGCAGATGGGATTGGCCTTCAAGGTAAACAGAGGTAATGACACAAATGCCATCACTCCTTTGCTTTCATATTCTCAAAATTGTCAGCATAATACTCTCTGAGCAATTTCTCCCAAAATTGAACACCTGGCCCTAGACATCTTCAGTCACACTTCTTTGTGGTTATATGATTTGTCTGTAACCACAAAGAAACTGCTCTGATTAGCTGGCTTCAATTGTGAACTTATCCTTGGAACAAGAGCTGTGTTGAAGGGAATGTAACACTGTGATTGGCATCGCTGTTAATTGTTCATGTAGCCAGGGGATGGAGTAATATTCTTCCCACCATCATCTGCAAGTGTATGTTTAAATAAAGATATTTATCAAAAGAAACATTTGAGGAAGACAAAATGAGAAATATCCTTTATAAATATGGAGCCCCCATCCTGAGGACCAAACAGTAATGAGGAAAACAAATTATTACCAAATCAATGACTTCCAACCATTTATATAAGTTACTATATTTTGGAAATTCCAGTTAATGATCGATTCTGAAGAAATCATGCATTATTTTTTGCATAATCAAAGTGCATTTATTCATGTTAATTATTTTTGTACAAGAGTCTAGATTATATTTTGCATGTGGATTGCTACCTTCTTATTCTATACTTTAATTTCCTTAAAAAACTTTCAATTGTGCATTGCTTCATGTGTTTGTTCTTTTACCCCATCTAAATTAAAAAGACCTGGCTTAAAATCAGATTATCTAAACTTTGAGTCACAACCTTGTAATTTAAACAATTTACTTCATTTTTTTGCTCACTAAATTTTCACCTTCTTTCCCAGGACATTTTTCACCTCTAAGGGGAGCTGATATTGATAATCAAATCAAAGAGCAAAATTGAGATGGTCAGATCTGGCTGACAGACACCTATAATTTAACTGTATGATATTTTCAAGGTTTTTATACATACTTTAAAATTACACTCAAAAGGGTGTCAATCATTGTATCCTGTCTGTCTTATATAAGCAGATCTATTTTTTAAATGATACTGTGAGGTATACTTATTTGCATGAAGATATTTTTCATGAAAGCACATTATAAAACAAGAAGGTAGAGTTCTTCTCCTGGGAAGATGGAATAAATATGTTTTTCCTAGTTATCCCAGTAAGTAAACTAAAACCCCTAAATATGATATGTAAAGCGAACAATAAAAAAGAATGTAAAAGGTGAAGAGAAGAAGGAAGATTGGCTGTGGAACTCAAGAACCAAGGATTAACCCAGTGGTGGGTCTCCTGGGGTTTATGATTTGTTTTGGATTTATTTCCCCCCCAGCTTTATTGAGATGATATTGATATTATCATATGTAAGTTTAAAGTGTGCAATGTGTATTTTGAAAAATGATTTCTACAAGATTAGTTAGCACCTAACACCTCAATGGCTTCTGGTCCCATCACTTCATGGCAAATAGATGGGGAAACAGTGGAAACAGTGGAAACAGTGGCTGACTTTATTTTCTTGGTCTCCAATCACTGCATATGGTGACTGCAGCCTTGAAATTAAAGATGCTTGCTCCTTAGAAGAAAAGCTATGACCAACCTAGACAGCATATTAAAAAAACAGAGGCATTACTTTGCCGACAAAGGTCTATCTAGTCAAATCTATGGTTCTTCCAGTAGTCATGTATGGATATGAGAGTGGTACCATAAAGAAAGCTGAACACTGAAGAATTGATGTTTTTGAACTGTGGTGTTGGAGAAGACTCTTGAGAGTCTCTTGGACTGCAAGGAGATCTAATCAGTCAATCCTAGAGGAAATCAGCCCTGAATATTCATTTGGAAGGACTGATGTTGAAGCTGAAACTCCAATACTTTGGCCACCTGATGTGAGGAGCTGATTCATTTGAAAAGACCCTGCTGCTGGAAAAGACTGAAGGCAGGAGGAGAAGGGGATGGCAGAGGATTAGATGATTGGATGGCATCACTGATTCAATGGACCTGAGTTAGAGCAAGCTCTGGAAGTTGGCAATGGACAGGGAAGGCTAGTGTGCTGCAGTCCATGGGGTCACAAAGAGTAAGACACACCTGAGTGATGGAACTAAACACCTCCATCCTTTCTTATTATGTTTTTTTCTCACATTAATATTCATATCAGCACTATTCACAAGACATAGAGGTAACCTAAATGTCCATCACAGATGAAGGGATAAAGAAGATTTGGTGTGTATATGTATATAGATAGATAGATAGAAAGATACAGATATATACATACATACACACAATGGAATATTAGTCATAAAAAGAAAGAAATTGTGTTATTTGCAGCAACATTAATGGAACTATAAATTATTATACTAAATGAAGTAAATCAGACATAGAAAAACCAATATTATATGATATTATTTATATGTGGAATCTAAAAAATAAATGATACAAATGAATTTATTTCCAAATCAGAAATAGACTCACAGACATAGAAAACAAACTTATGGTTACCAAAAGAGATAGCCAGGGGGGAATGGGAAAGATAAAGTAGGAGTTTGATATTAACATATACACATTGATATTTATTTGAAAAATATCATTAGGATTTTGGTAGGAATTGCACTGAATCTACTAATGTCTTTGAGTAGTATGGATATTTTAACAGTATTACTACTTATAACCCATAGGCATGTGATCTCTTTCCATTTATTTGTGTCTACTTCAGTTTCTTTCACCTGATTGGTTAAACTAATTCCTAAGGTTTTTTTTGTTTGTTTTGTTTTTGGATAGTCTATCATTTTTTATTTCTTTACCTGATAGTTTGCTCTTACTGCATACAGATGCAACTGATTTCCATAATTTGAATTTTTATCCTCAACACGTTATTATTAACCCTGGAGAAGGAAATGGCAACCCACTCCAATGTTGTTGCCTGGCCAATCCCAGGGACAGGGCAGCCTGGTGGGCTGCCATCTATGGGGTCACACAGAGTCAGACACGACTGAGGTGACTTAGCAGCAGTAGCAGCAGCAGCATTGTCATGACTTTTTTAATCTACTTATATAAAATGCTATATAATCACTGTAACTTGCAAAATTGATTATAAGACAGGGTTTTGCATCATTTTATGCAGATATAAAAGAACTGAAATCAGAAATAAGTCCTCAAATTTGTTTTCTAATCTTAATTATCAACTGTGGTGAAGTAAATTATAAAAGAAATATTTAAATGAAACAAATTTAAAGCCATGAAAAAATTGAATAACCAAGTTTTATTCTATGTCAAGAACAAATTACCGTTACATATATTCTTCAGTTATTTCAGTTAATAGGAAAATATGAAATATCAAAAAAATAGCCTGTTTAACTCAATTATTATTAAAACCATTTTGAATTTATAAAATACCATAGCTTTTGAAGTACAGACATAATAAACTTTTTTTTCCTACTACTGCTCTACCACTGCTATCACTCATCAATTCTAGACTCCCAGTTACACAACCCTGCTTTTCCTAATGAATAATTTTTGAAGATTAACAGAGAAAGATCAGTGAAAAACATAAGAAAATGACAGCCTATAAATGCAATATAAATACACCTTGGTTCCACATGAAATGTTTTAAGACAACACAACAAAGGGACATTTTAAGATAACAATCACTTTTCTAACTTTAAATACAAGCAATCTAAAACAGTTTGAAATTATAGTCAAATTAAGTAGATCTAATTATTACTAATATCTTATTTAATTAGGTCAAGAAGTTGCAAAGGTATGCCAGAATTTCATAAGCAAAGAATAATATTATTATAAAATTCCACACACCTATAGAAATTAAGTGGCAGTTATCAGGAGACATCAGGTAATACTGAATTAAAAGTGTATTTATCCCTCAAGATTTGACTCATGTACTTTATTTTATAAAAGATCATCAGTGATACATAAGTATAGAGACTTTTAAAGTAAACTACTAATTGTTTTCTCCATAATTTTACTAATAGAATTTCATAGGGTAATTATATAAGTCATTCTTGTTTGTCAACACTATTCCTTTTAAGACTCTAAATAGCATGATCTTTGTTCAATTGTCCTGAGAACTTGAAAGATTTGTTATTTTAAATATATCTTTCAGTTTGACTTTCCCCATTACTCCAATTTCAGGATTAAATGTAAAAATAGACATTTTTTTCAAAGTTATAATTATATGCCTATGGATTTAAAATTATAATTTATTTATTCTCTATTTGATAATCAAGACTTCTTCATAAAGTTGAAATAAAAATCTTGTGCTACATTGTCATTTGTGAGTACTAATTAGTTCACTGCCTGATTCTAGTTATCTTTTTCTTCTTTTTAAGGAGAATAAATTAACTTTTCAGTTCTTCGCCCTTAGGCAGAATCTAGAGGAATTGACATGAATATATACACGTCTTATTAAGAAGCTCTCAGAAATATTCTAAATCAAATGAACATATGCAGGTGAGTAATGCTGTCCTAATGCAATAGTAACCATGTGCATGCTGGACAATTTTGTTAACTGATGGAAACACCCCTATGTATTTATTGTACAAATACACTTTGCACTCAATGAGACTGTCAAACTTCAAGAACATGATAAAATCTGAGGTGGTCAAATAACCTGAAGTAGAAAATATAGAAACACACTCTGGTATTCTTACCTGGGCAATTCCATGGACAGAGGAGCCTGGCAGGCTATACAGTTCATACAGTCACAGAGTTGGACATGACTGAGCACAGAAAATAATTAGGATGGTGAACAATGTTCTTTCTAATAATGCTTTAAAATATTTTAGCAAATAATTCATATATCTTTTCATCTATCACTATTTACTGTACCCTACTTATTTACTGATATTCACAGCTATGTTTCATTTATTTTCAGGGAAAATAGTCACACACAGGCAATGGAGAGTGGTCCCAGGGAGCTGAAGTAAAATTAAAAATCATATGAAAATCACTTCTTTAAATTAAAATATCTGTTCAAAAAATGAACTAGATGGAACATGCTTATAATGTACAGCACATGATTAGCAAAAGTGTTAATGATAGCACTTGAGGAGTGGATGAAGTTGGAAAACATCTGCATCTTGGGACAACCCCCTGAGAAGTGTGATTCACCTATTCAACCATTTTGAGCAAAGTACCTCTTCTTACTGGATTTCTTCAGGAAAACTAAAATTTTTGCAGAATAATTATGATAAATTAAGAACATTTTTCTCTGTCTCTAGTATATATCCTAAATGAAATATTATTTTAATTTTCTTAGTTATAAAACAAAAATAAATTAGCTTTGAAAGTAATTACATTTTTTTTCCTGAATATGCTGCCAAATTATGGTGAATATAGTCTTGTGGTTCCCACTCCCCTGGGAATAAAAGACATTAAGAGACTTGGCAAGTTGTTACAATGTTACTAGAGGAAAAAAAATAAATCTTACCCAAATTCAGAAGTAAACACTGATAATGACAATATCAATACACATTTTTATATTTTTCACAATTCTGAGAATTTGACATTTGAGTTATTAATATAACCTCATTATTCTGTCCATTAATAAAAATAATTTCTACACAATCTTATAAACTATGAAATCAGAATTAACACTTGGATTAAATACTATTGAGCACTGACAATTGCTGTGGGTATCTGGAGTTTAAGATTCTCAAAGATAAATCCAAATTAATCTAACAAAGTTCTTTAAAAAATGCTTTCAAAGACTATCCACTTAAGCATTCAGAAGAGTGTCCTGATCAAAAGACTGCTGTCTTAATGGTTGATGACTATAGATTACAGTATTTAATTAATAATTAATAATAATAAAAATTACAAGAAAGTCATTAACCTGAGTATTCAAGGGTAGGTTTGGAACCTAGAAAATGACTTTATTCCTTTATTCCTACTAATTCTCAAATTGCCAACAATGTTCACATTTCTCTTAATTATTTTGATTTAAAGTAGTGTGTTTCTAGAAGGCTATAATTTATTATATTATTACTGTTTAACAAAACTATGCTATTGGGCTTAATGCACTGAGCTATTAGTGTGCATTGGGAGATGAAAGTAATTGGAGCATAGAACTGGAGATGAGCAGATATGTTCTTTTGGTAGGGACAGGATAAATTTAGGGATGACAGTTTTGGATCATCACTCTCTAAGGAGAATGTTCCATGTAGATCATTTCAGTGGAGAGGGCAGTTGAATCAATGGCTAAAAATCACCAGAAAATTTCCCTTTGAGAGTACCACAAAGAAAAATGAGGCTTATGATAAGAAAGAACTTAACTTCATTAACCTAGCATTTGATTTGTGGAAATATTCTGATTGCATTTTCTTCATTCAAATGCATAATGCTATAACCAGGCAGCTACTTTTGCTCCCCAAACTCTCAGAACATATATCAGTTGCTTTCTTTAAAAAAAAAAAAAAAGAAGAAGAAGAAGAACAAAAAATGAGGTTAATTTTTCCGGATAACTTCCTTTGTATATTTTGTGAACTGTCTTGGTACAAATTGACTTCTCTCTCAAAAATCCTTTAAAATTTTACTGAATATGTTAACATATTTTTTGGTTTACATCCTTAACTGACAAATGTACTATAGTTAAATTGGGTCCCAGGTTAAATAACAAGCTTCTTTAGAGGATGTTTTAAAACTACCAATAAAATATTCCTTTTGGTCTATAAATTATGAAAACACATATGTACTAAGTCATACTTCAGTAGTTTTCGCTTCTGTGATGCTATGGACGATAACCCACCAGACTCCTCTGTCTATGGGATTTTCCAGGCAAGAATACTGGAGTAGGTCCAGGGTATCTTTCCAATCCAGGGATCTAACCCATGTCTTTTCAGTTCTGTTCAGTTCAGTCGCTCAGTCATGTCCGACTCTTTGTGACCCCATGAAAACCATGTCTTTTAAGTCTCCTGTATTAGCAGATAGGTACTTTATCACTCTTGCCACCTGGGAAGACCTATGAAGACACATAGGGCTGTACATTCTATTAATATTAAAAATTAGATATTTTTGTGTTGGACACAATGTACACATAAGTGTACACACACACACACACACACACACACACACTGAACCTAAGGACAAGCTTAATCAGTGGATGAATCAATCATGCTTAAGTATATCTCATTAATATGTCCTACCAGAGCCTAAATTCTTAAAGAATACTTCCTGACAATTGCATCATTCTATGAATACATGCCTTGGTTATATAAGTCAAAATGCTACATCTAAAATTCAATTAGACTTAAATGTCCCATCAAAACATTTCACTGAAAGTTGAGAATGACCAAAATGTGTTTATAAAATAGTTTACATATATTGGGCTTCCCTGGTGGCTCAGAGGTTAAAACCTCTGCCTGGAATGTGGGAGACCTGTGTTTGATCCCTGTGTCGGGAAGATCCCCTGGAGAAGGAAATGGCAACCCACTCCAGCACTCTTGCCTGGAGAATCCCATGGAGGGAGGAGCCCGGTAGGCTACAGTCCATGGGGTCACAAAGAGTCAGACAGGACTGAGTGACTTCACTCTCTCACTCACTCACTTACATATATTGCTGTTGTTAGAGAAAAGATGACTTTAAAATTCTTGAGTATATCTCCTACTTTAACTTGATCTATTCTACTGCTTAAAGATTGGAGAAGGAAATGGCAACCCACTCCAGTATTCTTGCCTGAAAAATCCCATGGACAGAAGAGCCTGGAGGGCTACAATCCGTAGGAACGCAGAGTCAGACACAATTGAAGCGATTTAGCACTGCTTTAAGATACTTCTAAAATATACTTTGTCACATCAATGTACATAAATATGTCAATAAATATTATTGTATGTGTGTGTTCAGTCAGTCAGTCGTGCCCCACTATTTGCAACCCTATGGACTATAGCCCACGAAACTCTTCTGTCCCTGGAATTTTGACATGGAAGAATACTGGAGCAGGTTGCCATTTCCTATTCCAGAGGATCTTCCCTACTCATGGATTGAACCCCATCTCTTGCGTCACCTGCTTTGGCAGGAAGATTCTTTACCACTAGCATCACCTGGGAAGTCCTGTTATACATATAAAGTTCTAAGAAAGTTACTTTAAAAATATAGAAAAAGAAAAAAGCATTTTGAATTATTTTTGGTTCCATTTAATTCTATTTCTAAAATTGTCTTCTACATTAAAAACTATTTTGAAATAAAATATTTCATATTAACTTCACTATTTTTAAACTGTGAATAATTTACTTACAAAAGGTTTGGACCTGGTTAGTATAAGTTCATGACTTTTTGATATATTCATTAGGGTCTAGAAGAAGGAATCTCTGTGTTGTTAATAATGAAGGTCACTGATCTACTATCCCACTTCTTCAGCAAAGAAATAAAAAGGTATTTAGATCTTTTACAGCTGTTTGAAACTTGTTTAAATGGCTTTAATATTAATGTGTTTCTCTTACTTTTAGTATTCCTCAGAGAATTTAGTATCAGAGATCAGTTCCTCTGCTTCTGTAATAAACCATAGTCTTGTTAAATGCTGTATTAAACTATGTCTTTTGCCTTTTCCTTTGCTGAAATCAAAATGCAAATTGTAGCATACAAACTTCCTACAACTTAGAGAAATTCATTAAGATAGGGTAATCAGGCATGTGCACTGTCCATTATATTATTTATGAAACCTAGCACTTAAATAGTATTTAATAACAAATAAAAAGTATAATAAATACAACATATTATATGCTTAAACAGAGTCCATATACTTGAAGTGAAATGGTGAATTAAGAAAAATTTCAACATAATGCAAACTAAGAGAAGGCACACACTAAAATTGTTACTCATGGATATCTCATGAGATACTTTAATCATGAAAACAATTAACTCAGTTTTTCATTCTGCATTTGTGATATATGGTTTGATGTGCCTAATAAATTGTAAAAATAATAAAATATAGAGATAAATAAGTAGATATAGATCTGTAAAATGCCAAGCATTCATTAACTACTCAAAAATATTTCTTGATCACTATCATACACCTGTGAGTATTATGAAAGATATTGAGCTTAGCTGTGTAATGATTTTTTTTTTTAAATGAGCACTATTATTTGTAACACTTATCAGGCCATTTCTCAAGACTGTGCTATCATGAGTAACTAGGTATTATGTGGCAAACAGGTTTTAATAATATTTTAAGTCTAATTAAAGATTTTAAGAAATTATTTCAGACTAAAAATAATTTTCCTATATTAATAAACAGTCTCAATCTGCAAGAAAGACAGAGGAGTATAAAATCTCTTTAAATTACATGAATAGGAAATTTTGATTAATGATTTTTTTAAGATAGAGGCTATTAACAGCTTAATTACTAATGTTTCATGGAGTAGATTTCCACTAAGAAAGGCTAGTATACTTAATTTATTTTACTTTTCACTATTTGTCAGGATATTTAAGGTAATAAGAACACATTATATTCCTCACATTTCTAATGCTTAAAAATACCTATGTCACCATGGAGAGTCCCTGCAGACTGTACACTTACGTGCTTTGCATACTGAAAGGTCAAATGTATACCATGGAAATATGTACTCAGAGTAACACAGGCTGATAGCATGCATGGAATTCATAATAAATTCTAAATTATACTGATATATAGTAACTTGACAAAAGTGACTGATTTGAACAAATCAACAGCAAGAACCTCTGTGTCATGTCCATATTTGTGACAATTATTTAAACTTTAATATACATATAGTGAACACTTGAGAAAGGGGACAGGATTTGGGAGACTGATGGGTAAAATATATCTCATTTAGGTGTTGTAGCCAGTGTTTGAGTGCACCTTCATTCATAAAAATAGTAAAGGCAGCCCAGTTCTTCACCTTTACTTATGAAACCCTTAAATAGACTCTGAAAACTTATTATTTCTGTGACAATGACAACAGTCCTGTAGGGAGTAAATTATGGAGGGAGAACAGAAAATCAACCATTTATTCCTCAAAACTGGTAAAGTGTAGTTTGCCCAGGAGGAATGAAAGAATAAAAATAGATACACATTGGCAAATGAGCTTCTATTTAAGTGAAAGCAATGGAATGCATTCAGATAAAAAGTAACTCAAACTTTATATATAGGCTGATCAACTTTACATTATCTGTTAGAACCCAGATACTGAGATAAAAGAGACCTGAAAGCCAAGCTAGGCATCTTTAGTGAAATTATGCTGCTATAAAAAGTCATTGGAATATTTCAATGGAATATTTATTATTCCATTCAATATTCAATGGAATATTGAATATTCCATTCAATATTCAATATTGAACATTCCATAAAAAGTCAATGGAATACTCCATTAAAAAGTCAATGGAATATTTCATGAGAAAAGGTCAAGGTTCCAGACAAAATATTAACTTACTATTGAGAAGAATGCAGGATACAGTTCATATTCTCCAAAGAATATAAATATATAAATAAAGAGACAAAATATTTAGTATGAGAAGTTAATAAAGATCAAAATTCAAAGAAATAAAGATAAAATGAAAGAAAAGTAGCAGAATACACTTAAATTTTTAACCTGGGAGAACCTAGAATAAGAACAAATATGCTTGTAATTTGTAATAGGGAAGCTGAAGAATACTGGAATGGGTAGCCTATCCCTTCTCCAGTGAATCTTCCTGACCCAGGAATCGAACTGGGGTCTTCTGCATGGCAGGTAGATTCTTTAACAGCTGGGCTAGCAGGAAAGCCCATGAAAAATATTATATTGAAGCCTAAAAAATTACAGACAAACAAAAGCAAAGACAATTTAAGTACTATGTGTTGTGTGTGCTTAGTCATTCATCCATTGCCGGGGTCCAGCCCTGGCTGATCCAGGGTATTTGAAGCGGGGACGGTGTCGGCGACCTATTTAATTATTTATTCATCAAAGATATAAAGAGTAATAGAATGAGGATAGCTCAGTAGGAAAATTCAGTGGAGAAAAGAGGCTGAGTAGCTTGGTTTACACGGGGGACCAATAAAACTTCAAGACAAGAAGTTTGCACCACTTACGTAGGCCACAGGCGTCCTTCCGTTCTCCCGAAGGAGAGGAGACACTGAGGCCTCCCCGGTCGGATCTTAGAAGCCCAGGCATAATTAGTAAGCATGGTGGGTTCCGCGCTCCAGATGGAGACTCAGCCAGAGTGAGAGAGAGAGCGACATGGGGAGACCAGTATTTCGAGAAACTGATCCCAATTCTTTATTTCCCATGGTCTACTTTTATACACTGAGATATTATGCAAAAGTCACGTGGGGTCAGCAGTCCTGACTTTTATCAAAGTCAGGTGCTTCATACAAATGTATACAGAGGTCTTAGGGGTGTTACATCATCTTCTGGCCGGGGGGCCTGCTGACAATTTATGACCCTCTCCTTGTGACAGCGGTCAGTCAACCAGGACACTTATTTCTCCAGGGGTGATTATTCTTAAACAGACGCCACCCAAATAAAGTTACATTCCTATAGGGTGAGGGTATAGTGGGTTTTAGTTAAGGAAAGAATTTACTTAGCCTAAGGTCTAACGTGATTTATATCAAAGGTTAATACTTATTTCTTTTATATAATCATTAATGTGTGTAAGGGCAGGGGATATGGAGACTTAGCAACAAACATTGGCTCAACAAATGAAAAACCCTTCACCAATACAATTTCTAATCAGCCCACTATACTTATACTAATGGTTTTCTAACTTCTCTAAAGAACCTGTTTTTAGAAGGTTTAAAGCATCTCGTGCCTCTCACAGTTGGGAGGCTGTGAGCAATCACATGTGGCCAGACAAGCCTGTCAGGCAGGCTAGAGAACCTTCAGAGGAGTTTGTAGGTTAAAACACTCTTGTCACGCCCAGGAGTTTTTATTAACTGGAGCTCTAGGTTAACTCCTTCTCTGAAAGAGGTGGTGGGTGACAGCCCCCCGTAAAGTCAGAGGTGTAGGTGAGAGCACAAAGTAGTAAAGTAGGCAGGCTCTGGTTATGGGGGTAGATGCTCGAGGATTTCCAGGGGGACTCCTGAGGCTCGATCCTGCCTTTGCGTATGTCAAGCCTCCTTCCTTATGACCTTTGCCATGGGCGAAGTGCCTCACGCCGGCCCCCAACAATCCATGTCTGACTTTTTGCAACCCCGTGGACTATAGCCTGCCAGGATCCTCTGTCCATGGGAATTCTCCAGGCAAGAATATTGGAGGGGATTGCCATGCCTTCCTCTAGGGGATCTTCCCAACCCAGGGATCGAACCCACATTGCCTGTATTGCAGGCAGATTCTTTACCCTCTGGGCCACCAGGGAAGCCCAAGATTGTATGAGGTAAACTATAAGAATGCAAATCAAAATGGTACTTTTAGCTTATGTGGGGGATAAATGATGAGATTCAGAAGAAAAGAGATAATCCTAGTTGAACACATCCTTCAGCATGGTAAGAGACGTGAGGATGCACTGGATGACAATCAGATCAGATCAGATCAGTCGCTCAGTCGTGTCCGACTCTTTGCAACCCCATGCATCGCAGCACTCCAGGCCTCCCTGTCCATCACCAACTCCCGGAGTTTAGCCAGACTCACGTCCATCGAGTCAGTGATGCCATCGAGCCATCTTATCCTCTGTCGTCCCCTTCTCCTCTTGCCCTCAATCCCTCCAGCATCAGAGTCTTTTCCAAAGAGTCACCTCTTCGCATGAGGTGGCCAAAATACTGGAGTTTCAGCTTTAGCATCTTTCCTTCCAAAGAAATCCCAGGGCTCATCTCCTTCAGAATGGACTGGTTGAATCTCCTTGCAGTCCAAGGGACTGTGAAGAGTCTTCTCCAACACCACAGTTCAAAAGCATCGATTCTTCGGCGCTCAGCCTTCTTCACAGTCCAACTCTCACATCCATACATGACCACAGGAAAAACCATACCCTTACTAGATGAACCTTTGTTGGCAAAGCAATGTCTATGCTTTTGAACATGCTATCTAGGTTGGTCATAACTTTCCTCCCAAGGAGTAAGCGTCTTTTAATTTCATGGCTGCAGTCACCATCTGCAGTGATTTCAGAGCCCAGAAAAATAAAGTCTGACACTGTTTCCACTGTTTCCCCATCTATTTCCCATGAAGTGATGGGACAAGATGCCGTGATCTTAGTTTTCTGAACGTTGAGCTTTAAGCCAACTTTTTCACTCTCCTCTTTCACTTTCATCAAGAGGCTCTTTAGCTCTTCTTCACTTTCTGCCATAAGGGTGGTGTCATCTGTATATCTGAGGTTATTGATATTTCTCCCGGTGATCTTGATTCCAGCTTGTGCTTCTTTCAGCCCAGTGTGTATCATGATATACTCTGCATATAAATTAAATAAGCAGGGTAACAGTATACAGCCTTCACATACTCCTTGTCCTATTTGGAACCAGTCTGTTGTTCCATGTCCAGTTCTAACTGTTGTTTCCTGACCTGCATACAGATTTCTCAAGAGGCAGGTCAGGTCGTCTGGTATTCCCATCTCTTTCAGAATTTTCCACAATTTATTGTGATCCACACAGTCAAAGGCTTTGGCATAGTCAATAAAGCAGAAATAGATGTTTTTCTGGAACTCTCTTGCTTTTTCCATGATCCAGAGAATATTGGCAATTTGATCTCTGGTTCCTCTGCCTTTTCTAAAACCAGCTTGAACCTCTGGAATTTCACAGTTCACATACTGCTGAAGCCTGGCTTGGAGAATTTTGAGCATCACTTTACTAGCGTGTGAGATGAGTGCAATTGTGCAGTAGTTTGAGCATTCTTTGGCATTGCTTTTCCTTGGGCTTGGAATGAAAACTGACCTTTTCCAGTTCTATGGCCACTGCTGAGTTTTCCACATTTGCTGGCATATTGAGTGCAGCACTTTCATAGCATCATCTTTCAGGATTTGGAATAGCTCAACTGGAATTCCATCACCTCCACTAGCTTTGTTCATAGTGATGCTTTCTAAGGCCCACTTGACTTCACATTCCAGGATGTCTGGCTCTAGGTCAGTGATCACACCATCGTGATTATCTGGGCCATGAAGAACTTTTTTGTACAGTTCTGTGTATTCTTGCCATCTCTTCTTACTATCTTCTGCTTCTGTTAGGTCCATACCATTTCTGTCCTTTATCGAGCTCATCTTTGCATGAAATGTTCCTTTGGTATCTCTGATTTTCTTGAAGAGATCCCTAGTCTTTCCCATTCTGTTGTTTTCCTCTATTCTTTGCATTGATTGCTGAAGAAGGCTTTCTTATCTCTTCTTGCTATTCTTTGGAACTCTGCATTCTGATGTTTATATCTTTCCTTTTCTCCTTTTCTTTTCACTTCTCTTCTTTTCACAGCTATTTGTAAGGCCTCCCCAGACAGTCATTTTGCTTTTTTGCATTTCTATTCTATGGGAATGGTCTTGATCCCTGTCTCCTGTACAATGTCACGAACCTCATTCCATAGTTCATCAGGCACTCTATCTATCAGATCTAGGCCCTTAAATTTATTTCTCACTTCCACTGTATAATCATAAGGGATTTGATTTAGGTCATACCTGAATGGTCTAGTGGTTTTCCCTACTTTCTTCAATTTAAGTCTGAATTTGGCAATAAGGAGTTCATGGTCTGAGCCACAGTCAGCTCCTGGTCTTGTTTTTGCTGACTGTATAGAGCTTCTCCATCTTTGGCTGGATGACAATGGGCCTTACTAAATTTAGCAATTTGTAGCTACATATATAAAAGTTATCTAAATATCCATAGTCTTTAGAATTTGACCACTGACACTAATTTGTGGACATTCTAAGAATCAGTGCTCCAAAGATGGTAGGTCATTATCATTCTAAATCACTATTCTTCTTTCATTATTGTCAGATTTTAAAGTAAAACAAAATTATTCTAGAAGAAACAAAGTTTAAAAGTAATAACATCAATTTGGCTGAATTACCCAAATCAAGTGAATTTTTCCTTGTGAGGATAATAAATTTTATTTTAAATTATAATTACCACCAGCTTTCATGTCACTGCCTACATAAATCTTCATGAAGTTCATATTTGCTAAAGTGTTTAAGTTCACATTTGTTCATTTTAATATCAATAATAAATAATCTATACAGAAGGAACTTCTTTGTTATCTCTCAATTTCTGCAAAGTATATGTTACATTTAAACTCGGTTACCTGTTTTTCAATGTTATTTGAATCTATATAAAATACTGATTTTAAGAAGAGAAAATACAAATACAAATCAATTTTCATATGCAGAAAAGCAATATATTAATTACCCAAAGGTAATCAGTTAATTTGGCTTTAATATGATTGCAGACATGAAAAATGTCCACCCTCTGTAGGATTCATATATTGAAAGGACACTGTAAACTGGACTCTTACCCAAGTTCATCCTAACAATTTACCCTCCAGAGTCAAAATAAGAAATGGCCATCCATCCAGTATCCCTGCATTTTGTAAAAATGCTATGCATGGAATAATCAATTATATTGTTAACTATTTCTAGCATAAAACTCAGTGAAATAAAATTTTCTCAGAATTCTAAGCTAAGAAAAGTTTGTTATTGATGATGAACTGCTATGTTTGTTTTTTTTGTTTGTTTTTTTTTTTACTGGACAACAAAAGCTAAGGAATCCATATTGCTTCACTTTTAGCTTTGGTTGCTATGGAACTCTGAACTTGCTTTTAAATTCTGTTACCTCTCTTATCCTTTGTATTTGATTATTATGAGAATAACTGTGTATAAATTTTATTTCTATTATTATGAATTTTTATTTCTATTATTAAAATGGTATACTGCTACTGCTAAGTCACTTCAGTCCTGTCCGACTCTGTCCGACCCCATAGATGGCAGCCCACCAGGCTCCCCTGTCCCTGGGATTCTCCCATGCATGAAAGTGAAAACTGAAAGTGAAGTCGCTCAGTCGTGTCCGACCCTCAGCAACCCCATGGACTGCAGCCTTCCAGGCTCCTCCGTCCATGGGATTTTCCAGGCAAGAGTACTGGAGTGGGGTGCCATTGCCTTCTCTGAAAAAGGTATAAGTTAATTTAAATCAGTAATGGATTCTTTAAAATGTATCATGTGAATAAAATTGTTTTAGGTATCAGATAACTAGGAAACACCAAACTGAAATAGGTTTTTAATGAGAGTCTAATGGCAACCCACTCCAGTATTCTTGCCTGGAAAATCCCATGGACGGAGGAGCCTTGTAGGCTACAGTCCATGGGGTTGCAAATAGTCAGACACGACTGAGTGACTTCACTTTCTAGATTATTTAGGGTAAAACTCAAGCTCTTTTAATAAAGAGTATTGTAAATACAGTAACTAAAAAAGAAGTTTATTTCTCTCTTTCCCTCTGGGGAGCCAAATCATGAAAAATCCAAGACTGCCAAACTTGTTTCAACCACAAGGTTATTTGGGCATCTGAATTCCTGACATCCTGTGAAACCAGTATTCTTTTGGTTGTAATCTTTGAAACTAGTTTCCCTCTACATCTATATGAACCCACAAAGACAACAACATATAGAAGGCCTTGGGAAACTATCATCTTTTTTGAGAAGTCTCAAAGGTTATATAGATCATTTCTGCTCATTTGTTATTGTTCTGAATTTAATCATGCTACAACTCATAGATATAAGAAAAGCTGACAAATAGTAAGTACCAGTCAAGTGCCTAGCTAAAATTGGGGGAAGATGGTTGGCCACAAAGTTTGTTCAAGTCTTTCCATAACATCTTATGGATGTTATGAACATCCAAATGAACTTTTTGGCCAATCAAATATTTCCATATGGAGGAAGATTATGGATTTTAGAGTAAATTACCATCAACCAAGGGACTCTTGAGAGTGTCTTGGACAGAAAGGAGATCAAACCAGTCAATCCTAAAGGAAATCAATCCTGAGTATTCATTGAAAGGACTGATGCTGAACTGAAACTCCAATACTTTGGCCGCCTGATGTGAAGAGCTTACTCGTTAGAAAAGATCCTGATGCTGGAAAAGTTTGCAGGCAGGAGAAGGGGATGACAGAGGATGAGATGGCTGGATGGCATCACCAACTCAATGGAAATGAATTTGAGCAAGCTCCAGGAGATGGTAAAGGACAGGGAAACCTGGTGTTCTGCAGTCCATGGGGTCACAGAGTTGGACATAACTGAGCAACTGAACAACAACAAGCACCTCAATCACAGCTTCCCTGCCTGATACACTGCCAATTTACCCAATGGTTTCTATGTGTAATAAGAAACTAACATTACATTGCACTGGAAAGTCTTTAGCTTGATAGACAGACATGATTTGGCATTCCAGTCTCACTGATTATTAGATGTAAGTAGTTGTCAAGTTACTTAATGTTTCTGAACAGCATTATTCTCGTTCAGGAAATGTGGATACAATATCTAATTTGCTGCCTTAAGTATAAGTAAAAATGACAGCAATTAATAGTATTAGAGAGGAAATTACAAAGTGTTCTTTATTGAAATATTTTATTTTTTGTCCATCAGTTATGATGATGTCTCAATTCACAGTCTTTTAGACTTACTTCTAGAAACCTACAAACACACACACACATATACACACACATGAACACCAGATAAACCTCTATGTGTTAGAAAGGAAGATTTTCATATAAAAACTTTCATATGAGTAGTTAGAAATAACTACTTTCACATAAGAGAAAATACACTAACTAGGGAATATTGTTCCATTGCAATTAAATAGGCAGGAACTGATATTACAGATTAAAGGCTAAATGTATATTTACCACTTTGGCTATATGCAAATTTAACAAGTCAATACTATTTGTAAGGCAATGCTTTTCAAATGAAACTTCCTTTTTTTTTTCACTAATGTTTGTTTTGATTCCCATAAGTGTGAAGGCAGCTGAAAGATGTGAGATTAGAAGTCACCTGCAAGAACATATATTTCAATGATTTTCTCCTGAGGTATCTATTAGTTACTACAGTGACAATCTGTCAAGCATTCAAAGAGAAAACAGAATGTATTATTTTTCCGTCAGTTAAGTCACAGAATTTTTCATTTTAGTTAGCAAGTTATGTTTATTATTTTGTTTAGAAATTTTTTGATCTTTGTACTTATACAAGCAAAACAATGATTTTGTGATGCATTCAAAATACAGTTAAAATTGATTATAATTACCCCAAATATTTAGTACAATGGTATCTGATAACTAAGTATTTTCTCCAGTGTGTTCATATATTAGAAATTATTTTAAAAATGTAGAAATCACTTTTATCTCTTGCTTTTAATAATGTACATTTAGTTAACATATGCAAATAATACAGTCATTCAAGTTTTGATTAGGATATTTTATGAGTGTCTTGACCAAAGTAAAACCTATATGAAGTATTAATAAAATAGACAAAAATAATTTCAGGTAAACACTGAGATTATTTTCAGTCCCATAATTAATTGTTTAAATTACTAGAGCCAGACATCCTGGAATGTGAAGTCAAGTGTGCCTTACAAAGCATCACTATGAACAAAGCTAGTGGAGGTGATGGAATTCCAGTTGAGCTATTCCAAATCCTGAAAGATGGTGCTGTGAAAGTGCTACACTCAATATGCCAGCAAATGTGGAAAACTCAGCAGTGGCCACAGGACTGGAAAAGGTCAGTTTTCATTCCAATCCCAAAGAAAGGCAATGCCAAAGAATGCTCAAACTACCGCAGAGTTGCACTCATGTCACACGCTAGTAAAGTGATGCTCAAAATCCTCCAAGCCAGGCTTCAGCAATACGTGAACCGTGAACTTCCAGATGTTCAAGCTGGTTTTAGAAAAGGCAGAAGAACCAGAGATCAAATTGCCAACATCCGCTGGATCATGGAAAAAGCAAGAGAGCTCCAGAAAAAAACATCTATTACTGCTTTATTGACTATGCCAAAGACTTGGACTGTGTGGATCACAATAAACTGTGGAAAACCAGACCACCTGAACTGCCTCTTGAGAAACCTATATCCAGGTCAGGAGGCAACAGTTAGAACTGGACATGGAACAACAGACTGGCTCCAAATAGGAAAAGGAGCACGTCAAGGCTGTATACTATCACCCTGCTTTTTAACTTATATGCAGAGTACATTATGAGAAATGCTGGGCTGGAAGAAGCACAAGCTGGAATCAAGATTGCCGGGAGAAATATCAATAACCTCAGATATGCAAATGAAACCAATCTTATGGCAGGAAGTGAAGAGGAACTAAAAAGCTTCTTGATGAAAGTGAAAGAGGAGAGTGAAAAACTTGGCTTAAAGCTCAACGTTCAGAAAATGAAGATCATGGCATCTGGTCCCATCACTTCATGGGAAATAGATGGGTAAACAGGGGAAACAGTGTCAGACTTTATTTTTTTGAGCTCCAAAATCAGTGCAGATGGTGACTGAAGCCATGAAATTCAAAGACACTTACTCCTTGGAAGGAAAGTTATGACCAACCTAGATAGCATATTCAAAAGCAGAGACATTGCTTTGCCAACAAAGGTCTGTCTAGTCAAGGGTATGGTTTTTCCAGTGGTCATGTACAGATGTGAGAGTTGGACTGTGAAGAAAGCTGAGCACTGAAGAATTGATACTTTTGAACTGTGGTGTTGGAGAAGACTCTTGAGAGTCCCTTGGACTGCAAGGAGATCCAACCAGTCCATTGTGAAGGAGATCACCCCTGGGTGTTCTTTGGAAGGAATGATGCGTAAGCTGAAACTCCAGTACTTTGGCCACTTCATGCGAAGAGTTGACTCATTGGAAAAGACTCTGATGCTAGGAGGAATTGGGGGCAGGAGGAAAAGGGAACGACATAGGATGAGATAGCTGGATGGCATCACTGACTTGATGGACGTGAGTTTGAGTGAACTCTGGACGTTGGTGATGAACAGGGAGTCCTGGCGTGCTGCGATTCATGGGGTCCAAAGAGTTGGACATGACTGAGTGACTGAACTGAACTGAACTAAACTTATTATAAATTTTCTCATGTATATATGAGAATACTTTTAAATTTATGTTTAATTGTATTCTTAAGTGATCACTACTTATTAGCTTTTCTAGCTAGTAAGCGATTTTTTGTGTTATGTGTCATTGATTAGCCTTGTTTTCTTTTATGATATTATAATTAATAGTATAAAACAAAGTGGCTGAAGTTGAAGATAAATGAAATTAATTACAACTGAAATTGAAATTGCACTTAATCCATGGTTTTGCAGTTAGAATTCAGAGTATATAAGATACCAAGTAGCAAATTCATGATGTGATCTATATTTCTAAATTTCCAACTTTACATGGATAAGCTCATTCTGAATCTTTGCTTCTCTTTTCAAATGCTGCCTATCCTGTCAGCATCTTATCACATGTTTGTCAGGAATGACTTACCTAAAATTTCTCTTTTCTTAATAGGCTTACTCAGTTCTGCTATTTGTTCTTATTAATTGATCCCATATCTTTATTTTTTTTTTTTGAGGCAAAAATGACTTTATTTGGATTTCCTATCTTTTAACTTGCTTCCCTTCCTACCCTCTTCCTCTCTTTGTTTAACATTGTTTTCATTAAATTCAGTTTAAGTTTAGTCTAACAAGACTCCCTGAGATATGTTTCTTACTCAAATGTTCCTGGCCATTTAAGTCATATAACTTCTTTAGAAGTAAATTTGTTTAGCTGTCAGTGGTACACCAACTGGACTTAACTCTTGGGGGTATTAGGAAGGTTGAAGTACTCATCACATGACAAACATTGGAAATTATCAGTGAATTATTATTATTATTATCCATCCTTGCTTGCCATTGGATATTTTTTTATAAATTTTCACACACATTACACATACACAAATGCAAATTGTGAGGAAACTTTCTGAGTAATCAATATCCTAATGATAAGCACCAGTAATGTACATACATCTCTTTTACAAATCAGGATTAAACTGTACAAAATTATCAATACGAAACTTACCTTTTAAACTATTGTATAAAGATTCCAATTACCAAAACAGGAGACATGGGGTCAATGCTGGGTTGGAGTAAGAAATAGCAACCCAATGCAGTATTCTTGCCTGGAAAATCCCATGGACAAAGGAGCATGGCTGGCTCCAGCCCTTGGAGTTGCAAAAGAATGAGAAACGAAGTAGTGACTAAACAACAAAAACACTTAACACAATATCAAGACCCAAATAAAGAAAAATAAAATGTTATTTGATCATATATGTAAATAAAACAAAAACATACAATAAAAATGTCAATAAATATGGGATTGTAGAGGTGGGACCCACAGAACCTTAAAAAGTTGGCTCCCTGGTAAAAACAACAAAGTTATCAGCAAAGTTATCAAAATGAGCTATTTTAGAATCTAGAAATTAATGCATTTCAGAAAGAGTAAAGACACTGGATATTACTTAAAATTAGGGTATGGAATTGTTTAAATTACATGTATAATTTACATTATTCTTAAAGGCTTAGCACAGAACGAGCTAAAGTAAGGAAACTACTAAGAAAACTAGTAAACTTTGTGAGAACTTCAGGTTTATTTTAACTTAGAAGTACACCTCTCCTCTATATCTTCAGCTCCATGAAGTAGTAGCCATGAAAAGGCAACAGGCTTATAGCCAATGGTGATGGCTGACCTCTTTTGAAGCTACGCTAATATTCCTATACCCAGAGAACAGCTAATTGCTTTTCAAGGACTCCTGGAATAATCTCATTCCCATGGTGTTTTTAAAACAACAGCAATCTACTTCAATCAATAACATTACAGCTGCCTAAGGCTACCATTTCAGTTGAAGCAAATAAGAGCCTGATCAAAATTAGAAGGAAATACACAGTGAACTAGATTACAAATAGCAGATTTTGAAAAACTTCAACATATTATTGAAAGTATGAGAGATACATTCATACACAGGGTTGTGTGTATGCCCAGAAAAGACTTGGGAAAGAGAGGGCTCAAAACCCTCATTTTTAGCTGACAATTAGGACCTCCAGAAGCAGAAAGTGAAAGCTAAGACTTACTTGAAAACTTCTTAAATTTGAAGGTGTCTACTCACAACAGATCCCATGCCTATATACTACGTCAACTCATTTAAGAAAATCTTCTGACAGGTCATTGGCTGACTACTAAAATATAAAACCAAAAGTTTACTAACTTGATAAATCAGTTAAACACATTAAGAAAAAAATAAAGGACACAAGTCATCAACTTACCATACAGTTTCTAAGTATATTCAGTTCAGTTCAGTCAATCACTCGTGTCCACCTCTTTGCCACCCGATAGACTGCAGCACTCCAGGCCTCCCTGTCCATCACCATCTCCTGGAGCTTACTCAAATTCATGTCTATCGAGACGGTGATGCCACCCAATCATCTCATCTTCCATTGTCCCCTTCTCCTCCTGCCTTTAATTTTTTCCCAGCTTCAGCATCTTTTCAAATGAGTCAATTCCTTGCATCAGGTGGCCTAAGTGTCAGAGTTTCAGCTTCAGCATCACTCCTTCCAATGAATATTCAGGACTGATTTCCTCTAGGATTGACTGGTTAGATCTCCTTGCAGTCCAAGGGACTCTCAAGAGTCTTCTCCAACACCACAGCTCAAAAGCATCAATTCTTCCGTGTTCAGCTTTCTTTACAGTCCAACTCTCACATCCATACATGACTACTAGAAAAACCATAGCATTGACTAGATGGACCTTTGTTGGCAAAGTAATGTCTCTGCTTTGGAATATGCTGTTTAGGTTGGCCATAGCTTTTCTTCCAAGGAGCAAGTGTCTTTTAATTTCATGGCTGCAGTCACCATCTGCAGTGATTTGGATCCCCCCCAAAATAAAAGTCTTTCACTGCTTCCATTGTTTCCCTATTTGTCATGAAGTGATGGGACTGGATGCTGTGTTCTTAGTTTTCTCAATGTTGAGTTTTAAATCAACTTTTCCACTCTTCTCTTTCAGTTTCATCAAGAGGTTCCTTGTTCTTCTTCATTTTCTACCATAAGAGTGATGTCATCTGCATTTCTGAGGTTATTGATATTTCTCCTGGCAATCTTGATTCCAGCTTGTGCTTCTTCCAGCCCAGCATTTCTCATGATGTACTCTGCATATAATTTAAATAAACAGGGTGACAATACACAGCTTTGATACTCCTTTCCCGATTTGGAACCAGCATGCTGTTCCATGTCCAGTTCTAACTGTTGCTTCTTGACCTGCATACAGATTTCTCAGCAGGCAGGTAAGGTGGTCTTATATTTCCATCTCGTTCAGAATTTTCCAGTTTATTGTGATCCACACAGTCAAAGGCTTTGGCATAGTCAATAAAGCAGAAGTATATGTTTTTCTGGAACTCTCTTGCTTCAGAATCGAGATTCAGTAGACTCCTCCCAGGGGTGCTCACACCTCCTTTTAAATATATTAGGGAAATATTACAGACACTTTTAAACCAATAAATTTGATGAATTTTACAAAATGGATAAGTTCCTTGAAAGAAACAAACTACCAAAGTCTAACAAGATAAAAGAGAAACATGAATAATCCTATATATATATCAAAAGCATTGAATTTGTAGACAAATCTTACATCCAAAGAAAGTTTCAGTACAAACTAAATTAGAAGGCTGAGTGCTGAAGAATTGATGATTTTCAGCTGTGTTGCTAGAGAAGACTCATAGGAGTCCCTTGAACAGCAAGGAGATCAAACCAGTCAATCCTAAAGGAAATCAACTCTAAATATTCACTGGAAGGACTGATGCTGAAGCTGAAGCTCCAATACTTTGGACACCTGATGCAAAGTGCCAACTCATTTACATTGATGCTGGGAAAGATTGAAGACAGGAGGAGAAGGGTGTGACAGATGATGAGATGGTTGGATGGTATCATCGACACAGTGGACATGAGTTTGAGCAAACTCCGGGAGATAGTAAAGGACAGGGAAGCCTGGCATGCTGCAGTCCATGGGGTCACAAAGAGTCGGACATGACTTAGCAACTGAACAAAAACAAAAGAGTTACCTTGGCGTATGCCTTGGAAAGATCTCTAAGTAGATGCAAAGAGTTTTGAATATACTATTTTTAATTAAACATTGTGTCCCTCCAGGAAGAGGCTATGAGTTTTACTATCAGTTTCGTAAGAAACAATTCCTAAATGATATGAGATACACATAACCAGATATATTAGTGAAGGTTTATTATAACCACACCTGGACTAATTTTAAAACTAAAACTCATCATACTTTTGGCTATTAACCCACAGAATTAACTTAAAAGGCAGTGGACAAAAGGTTAGAGCCTCCATAGAGCTAAGAGGTTTCAAGATTATTACAAACCACTGCTTTGACCTGGAAACATATATATTTTTGCCACATGAAAGAAAATTGAGATTTACAGTATATTTCATTTATTGCTTTTGCCCTCTTAATTTATGGACTGTCCTTACACATTGCTTTTCTTCAAATTGAGCCCCTGTAATTAGTCCTCTTTAAGTTCCTGCTAGTGTCTGGGTGGGCATTTATATCATGTGCTAAAACTTGACGTCTTTTGTATTTCCAACTCTAGAAGTAGAAATGAAGGCCTAATTAGATGTATTCATGATCCATTTTTTTTTTCACAATCCACTGCCCTTCTTATTAGCAAATTTGTACTGAACAGAAATCCACAGATCATCCTATCAATTGCTACTGAACAGAAGCCCTGCACTCAGAGGCCTGAGAGTTCTGTGCCCCTAAGAGTTGATGGTGAGGAAGATGAAGTAAAAATTCTCTTTGGGATCCCAGTTTGTTTAAAATTTTTTAATCCATATTTTAATTTAATGTCAAAATTCATGGCAAACCAAAGACTATACTAAGTAATCAATCCATATTACTAAAAGCAAGTTTTTCCTTAAGATAATAGTATGTGAGAATAAATGATATTATGTACGTTTTTGCCATATATAAATATTATATATTTAATTATATAATGTACAAAATAAATATATACATTTTGATGGTGTATAATTGTTTCTGTATTATCAAACACAGATACCAGAATGAAGGGCGTAGCATTTCCGCAGAGAATAACTAGTTTCTGAGAATGGAAAATGTAAAGCTGGCCATATCTTTTAAAGTTACTACATGCGATTATAATCTCACAGATTTCATATACTAAATGAGTTCCTATAAGAATTATTTATACATTAGGATTGACAGAGGGAGAAATAAATGTGGACTAAAAATGCTCAAAGAAAGCCTTCAAGAATAATGTAAATTATACATGTAATTTAAACAATTCCATACCCTAATTTTAAATGATATCCAGTGTCTTTACTCTTTCTGAAATGCACTTATTTTTATATTCAGTGATAAACATGTTATTTATTTGAAAACTTAATAAAAATAAAGTTTACATTATCACCTAAGTAACAATTACAGTAAAACTAATTGTAAGCCCCACCCATTCTCCCCAAAAACACACAGGAGATCTGGTAGCCACTAATTTTATTTTCCAACTGAAATTCTTAATTTTTGTTGGAATTTATTTCCATTGTGTTGAATATGTCAGAAATGTTGGAAATTAGATTAAATCTACTTTGACAATACATTAGAAATCTACTTTCAGGAACGTTTTGGATAGTTTTACCTAATGAAACAAATAAAATTAAATTTATAATGAATAAATCTCTGTTCTTTTGGATCTCAGCTATATTAACATATTTGATATCTTTTCAAGAATTCAGTAAATATGAAAACATGTGGAAGGAACTGTGTTTAAGGCAGTTTAGAATTCTGAAGATGATTCTCATGCATGATGAAAGCTACAAATATTAAGAATGCAATAAAAATGGATATATCTTTCCTCTGTCATAGGCATTAGATAGTACTGATATAATATTTGAAAGGTTCTGCATTCTAAGAAATGTAGAGGAACAGATTTGATTCACTAATTTAGCAATAAAGTAGCACTCAGTTTAATACTAGATTATATGAAGTAATTTTACATATCTGAAAATATTAAAATGACAAAGTATTTCAGAGATAATTATTTTAATCCCTATTGATATGCTAAGTTATTATTAAGGTAGCCTTTATTCGGACTGGGCACGAGGAAGGAAGGAAGCGAATTCTGGGGCCTTATCTCTTTTTCAGTGCTTCCTGGCATACCCTTTTCATCCCAAATAATTTTTTTTAATCTCTGTAGCTCCGAATAACAATTTGTTTCTAAAAAACCTACCTTAAAAAGTTTAAAATCTATGTTTTGTTGTTTTGAGATAGACATATAAAAAAATTATAATGAACATAATTACATAACCGGAAGCCAAGAAGTTAGGTAATGTGTAGGTAGTCACACAGTTAACAAATGGAAAAACTATTTATGGAATATAGATAACTAACTTCAGTCTTCATTCTTTTCTCTTTTTTTTTTCTGTTGTATGTTTACTCTGTTTTATTTTTTTTAATTTTTTTATTTATTTTATTTTTTAACTTTACAATATTGTATTGGTTTTGCCATATATCGACATGAATCTGCCACACGTGCTAATGCAATAAGTTTTTAGAACCTTGTACATACTGAAAATATATAATACAGAGGGAGAATTCCAGTCAGAAAGCTGGATTTTAATCCAGACTGCAATTTCTTTGCTCTGTGACTTCTGTGATTTCACTCTCTCACTGCAAAACAGGATATTTAGAGGACTTACTTCTTAGAGGTACTGGAAATTTTAAATGAGCCTATGTATGTGAAGTTATTCAAGGGGTGCTCAAGGCCCAGCCTAGCTCTGCTTGCTGCCTTAGAGTGGTTCAAATGGATGATGTCAGAAGTACTGAACTGTGGTAGAACCGTATAGTAAGTCTCAGAAAAACTGATACCAGACTGTAAATTCATTTATCTCTCAGCACTCAGTATAATTTTATGTACATAATATGTTCATAATACAACACTTTTTAATAATGGACTGATCAAATATGAAGGATGAAATGGAATAGAAAGAGCTGAGGAAAAAAAAAAAAAAAAAAAAAGCCTCTCTTAATATATTCCCCCAGGCTTCCTTCCCTTATGGGTTTCCCTTGTGGTTCAGCTGGTAAAGAATCTGCCTGCAATGCAGGAGACTGAGGTCTGATCCCTGGGTTGGGAAGATCCCCTGGAGAAGGGAAACGCTACCCACTCCAGTATTCTGGCCTGGAGAATTCCATGGACTGTATAGCCCACGGGATTGCAAAGAGTTGGGCATGACTGAGTGACTTTCACAACCTCAAGTCTTCCCAGGTGGCACTAGTGGTAAAGAACCTGCCTGCCAATGCAGGAGATAGAAGAGAAGAGGGTTTGATCCCTGGGCTAGAAAGATCCCCTGGAGGAAGGTATGGAAACTCTCTCAGTATTCTTGCCTGGAGTATCCCATGGACAGAGGAGCCTGGTGGCCTACAGTCCATAGGGTTGCAAAGTGTCGGACACAACTGAAGCAACTGAAGAAATGCAGTTTATGCCCAAAAAACTCCTTTAAACCCAAATTATATAAGGCTAGGAGAATCATGTTTATTTGTGAAGGATCCTTGTCTGAATACTCAGAAAGTGAATGAATTCATAGAATCATCGTCACCATTTAATTTGATGTGTTCTATGGAATGCTACTCCTAGGTGAAGCTCTATGAAAAATGAGTTCCATAGTGACATGGGTTAGGGAGATAGTGCAACATCTGTCACCCTCTTAGAGCTTTGCCCTGCACATAGCACACTTAGATCTCTAAGATACCCTGCCTCAATAGTTTGCAGAAGCAAAATATTATATATAGGATGGATAAACAAGGTCATACTATATACCACAGGGAAATATATTCAATATTCTGTGACAAACCATAATGGAGAATATGAAAAAAAATACATATGTATGTATATCTGAGTCACTTGGCTGTACAGAAGAAATTAACACAACATTATAAATCAACTACACTTCAATAAAATTAAAACAAAATGTTTAACTTGCTTTAATAAAGTGTTTCACTTTTTAAAATCCAGAGTTCTCTTTCACAGAGTTATTTTTAATTTGTAGCAAAACTAGTTCCATGTTTCATGGAACATACATAGGAGCACATTCCTTTCAGCCATGCACTGTATTATAAATCTGTGTCAATGTTAAATGTGTATTTTCCACAGGTATTAATTCCTTTCATATAGGTTAGAAGAGAGATTTAGGCTTCATCCAAAATAAGAGCCACTCTATTGAATACTCCATGATTTTATGGACTTGAGTTGATGCATTTTTATTGACTTTACTTTTGATACATCTTATATTTGTTTATATTTAACAGTAGATCAAGGTTTTCTCAAACCTCACCATGGGTTACATAAATCTCAGGGTACAGGAATGTGCCTATCTCCATAGTGACTGAAATTACAGATGAGAACCTATTCCTAATTTTATCCAACTTCTTTAGTCTCAGACTTTGTAGCCAGTAAAAATTTGTTTGTGTAATAGAGTCAGTCCTAAATATATAAAAATAAAATTACTCTCAAACTCATTAGACAACTGGCCTATGGCACAATGAATCTCAGAATTAACACTCATTTTTGAAATCTAAATGGTTTAACTTATTGCGATACCAGCTCTCTATTTCATGGACTATAAATTCACAAAATATTGAGCTTCAAGGGCTATGAAGTAAAAGCTTATAAAAGTGTCTTAGAATGTGCAATTATCTGCTAGATAGAGCATTTTTATAAAACCTATAATAAAATACATTGAGACTTTTCTGTGAGAATCACTTGATATCTAAAAACAGAGGAAACTAATTGGAAAATAGACAAGGCCATCATAATATGCAAATAAAACAAATGAATGGCAATAAAAAAATCACATCCTTCTAAAAATATTCAATACAATTAAGTTTCTTAAACTACTTTTATACCTGCTGAAAAATCCCAGGAAATGAGTAAACAGTTTTAATTACAGAATATAAAACAAAATCACTACCACCAAAGGACTAAATCTGATACTTGACAGTTTTATCATTTTACTTCCTCCTCAAAATGGACTGAGAAATTAGAGTATTTAAATGTATCTCATAGTGAGTGACAAGATGCCTTGCTCTCACTGACTCTGGTGTTCTCTCTGTCTCTACTGCAATGTAGATTTACAATTATAATAACTTCATATGGGAAAAAAAGTCATTTCATGAGATCTTGACTTATTTCTTATCATCTAGACAATCTACTTTTAAATTTTCTTATTTTTCAGTTTTAATAAACTGGATGTAATTAATGGTAAATTTCTTAGGTAGTATTTTAATGCTCCTAGACTTTCAATATTTTCTTTCTTATATCCAATTCATGTATATTCTGACAATGTCCTGTCTAGATTTTCAACTGGATATTTTACTGAACATACTAAATGAAAATTTACCTTCTTTTATCTCTTACTATAAAACTGTCTTTCAGCATTTATCTTCATTTTCTCTTTCAAAGACTCTTTTACAATCTGGTTGTGATTTAAACACTTTAAACATTAAAATTTATATTCTTCATCAACAGAGTGATTTAAATTATTCAGATATCTTGATATTTGTTTATATATACATATACATAGTAAAAATAATGAGGTTTATTTCACTCTGCCCTGCTTTCTTGCCAATCACCAGTTTCCTGTTTTATTTACCATGAATGCTGCAATAGGACAAGTCAGTTCAGTTCGGTTCAGTTGCTCAGTCGTGTCCGATTCTTTGAGACCCCATGAACTGCAGCATGCCAGGCCTCCCTGTCTATCACCAACTCCCAGAGTTTACCCAAATTCATGTCCATTGAGTTGGTGATGCCATCTAACCATCTCATCCTCTGTCGTCCCCTACTCCTCCTGCCTTCAACCTTTCCAACAACAGGGTGTTTTAAAATGAGTCAGCTCTTCACATTAGGTGGCCAAAATATTGGTGTTTCAGTTTCAGCATCAGTCCTTCCAGTGAACACCCAGAACTGATCTTTAGGATGGACTGGTTGGATCTCCTTGCAGACCAAGGAATTCTCAAGAGTCTTCTCCAACACCACAGTTCAAAAGTATCAATCCTTCTGTGCTCAGCATTCCTTATGGCCCAACTCTCACATCAATATATGACTACTGGAAAAACTATAGCCTTGATGAGATGGACCTTTGTTGACAAAGTAATGTCTCTGTTTTTTAATATGCTATCTAGGTTGGTCAAAACTTTCCTTCCAGGGAGTAAGTGTCTTCTAATTTCATGGCTGCAATCACCATCTGCACAGATTTTGGAGCCCAGAAAAATAAAGTCTGACATTGTTTCCACTGTTTCCCCATCTATTTCCCATGAAGTGATGGGACAAGATGCCGTGATCTTAGTTTTCTGAATGTTGAGCTTTAAGCCAACTTTTTCACTCTACACTTTCACTTTCATCAAGAGGCTCTTTAGCTATTCTTCACTTTCTGCCATAAGGGTGGTGCCATCTGCATATCTCAGGTTATTGATATTTCTCCCGGCAATCTTGATTCCAGCTTGTGCTTCCTTCAGCCCAGTGTTTATCATGATATAATCTGCATATAAGTTAAATAAGCAGGGTGCCAGTATACAGCCTTGACATACTCCTTGTCCTATTTGGAACCAGTCTGTTGTTCCATGTCCAGTTCTAACTGTTGTTTCCTGACCTGCATACAGATTTCTCAAGAGGCAGGTCAGGTCATCTGGTATTCCCATCTCTTTTAGAATTTTCCACAATTTATTGTGATCCACACAGTCAAAGTCTTTGGCATAGTCAATAAAGCAGAAATGTTTTTCTGGAACTTTCTTGCTTTTACAATTATCCAGCGGATGTTGGCAATTTGATCTCTGGTTCCTCTGTCTTTTCTAAAACCAGCTTGAACATCTGCAAATTCATGGTTCACATATTGCTGAAACCTGGCTTGGAGAATTTTGAGCATTACTTTACTAGCGTGTGAGATGAGTGCAATTGTGCAGTAGTTTGAGCATTCTTTGGCATTGCTTTTCTTTGAGATTGGAATGAAAACTGACCTTTTCCAGTACTGTGGCCACTGCTGAGTCTTCCAAATTTGTTGGCATATAAAGTGCAGCACTTTCACAGCATCATCTTTCAGGATTTGAAATAGCTCAATTGGAATTCCCTCACCTCCACTAGCTTTGTTTGTAGTGATACTTCCTAAGGCCCACTTGACTTCACATTCCAGGATGTCTGTCTCTAGGTGAGTGATCATACCATCTTGATTATCTGGGTCATGAAGATCTTTTTTGTACAGTTCTTCTGTGTATTCTTGCCACCTCTTAATATCTTCTGCTTCTGTTAGGTTCATACCATTTCTGTCCTTTATTGAGCCCATCTTTTTGTGAAATATTCCCTTGGTATCTCTAATTTACTTAAAGAGATCTCTAGTTTTTCCTGTTTTATTGTTTTCCTCTATTTGTTTGAACTGATCACTGAGGAAGGCTTTCTTATCTCTCCTTGCTGTTCTTTGGAACTCTGCATTCAAATGGAGATATCTTTCCTTTTCTCTTTTGCTTTTAATTTCTCTTATTTCCACAGCTATTTGTAAGGTCTCCTCAGACAGCCATTTTGCTTTTTTGCATTTCTTTTTCTTGGGGATGGTCTTGATCCCTGTATTCTGTACAATGTCATGAACCTCCATCCATAGTTCGTCAGGCACTCTATCCGATCTAGTCCCTTAAATCTATTTCTCTCTTCCACTGTATAATCATAGGGATTTGATTTAAGTCATACCTGAATGGTCTAGTGGTTCTCCAAAATTTCAGCCTGAATTTGGCTATAAGGAGTTCATGATCTGAGCCACAGTCAGCTCCCGGTCTTGTTTTTGCTGACTATATAGAGCTTCTCCATTTTGGCTGCAAAGAATATAATCAATCTGATTCTAGTGTTGACCATCTGGTGATGTCCATGTGTAGAGTCTTCTCTTGTGTTGCTGGAAGAGGGTGTTTGCTATGACCAGTGTATTCTCTTGGCAAAACTCTATTAGCCCTGCTTCATTCTGTACTCCAAGGCCAAATTTTCCTGTTACTCCAGGTGTTTCTCGACTCCCTCTTTTGCATTCCAGTCCCCTATAATGAAAAGGACATCTTTTTTGGGTGTTAGTTCTAAAAGGTCTTGTAGGTCTTCATAGAACCGTTCAACTTCAACTTCTTCAGTGTTACTGGTTGGGGCATAGGCTTGGATTGCCATGATATTGAATGGTTTGCCTTGGAAATTCACAAAGATCATTCTGTTCTTTTTGAGATTGCATCCAAGTACTGCATTTTGGACTCTTTTGTTGACTATGATGGCTACTCCATTTCTTCTAAGGGATTCCTGCCCACAGTAGTAGATATAATGGTCATCTGAGTTAAATTCATCCATTCCAGTCCATCTTAGTTTGCTGATTCCTAGAATGCTGATGTTCATTTTGCCATCTTCTGTTTGACCATTTCCAATTTGCCTTGATTCATGGACCTTACATTCCAGGTTTCTAGGCAATATTGCTCTTTACAGCATCAGGCTTACTTCCATCACCAGTCATATCCACAACTGGGTGTTGTTTTTTCTTTGTTTCTGTCTCTTCATTCTTTCTGGAGTTATTTCTTCACTGATCTCCAGTAGCATATTGGGCACCTACCGACCTACCCACCATGAAGATGCTGTTTATATTAGGTGCATGGTGGAAAGGTGTTATAGAAATAAGCTAGGCCCCTGAGAATCTCATGAAACTGAGCTACCATTCAGTCAGTCCTGGCTACATGTCTCCTGTTAACTGAGAACACAATTTCTGTTCTGGGATGTCATTTTTATTTTGTGTTTCTTTTATTCAAGCAGAACTTAATCCTTACTGATGAAATTGTTTTTTGTCCCTTTGTTAAAAATATGTTAAAATAACATAATCTAATATCAGTGAATTTGCATAACATGAACAAATACAAAAGAGAAGAAAAAAATGTATAACTCATGCATTTAGAAATAACATTATTAAAAATTCAACCTAGTCAGTGCTTCAGATGATATTATAATGGCATATTTACTAATAAATATTTGTCTACATTTCATATTATTTTATAAAAAGCTGTTGAAATCAAGTAACTATGTTAAGAGATTTTTAAAATTCTTGAATTAAAACCTCAAAATGTTTGTGTTGAAATGAATTTCATACATGTTTACTAAGAGTAATTTCTCAACATATTTTGTTTGAATTTTTTATTACACACACAGTGAATTTGAACATCTTTATATGCTTAATAACTATTTGCTGCATTTTTGCTGAATATTGATACTTTAGTTTTTTGTTAATGTGTATCCTGAGATATGTGGCTGAGTTCATTTGCTTTCTCCTTGTGCAGTTATTTGGGTTTGTGTTATGCATCTCTGCCCAATGGAATGAACACAGAATTGACTTAAGTAACTGCCAGGACTGAACTGTAATTAGTTTTCCATGATTTTTCCCCTTCCAAATAGATTATGCTTTTGGATACTACATTTTTAATACACTACTGAAACCTCCTATCCCCATGCTTCATCAGATTATGGGCATAAATCACTGTATAAATTTCATTCTCAAAAAAAGGCATGCCTCTAAGTCTTACCTAACAAAAATTGTTTGTCATCCCAAAATATCACTGTTTATTATATCAGGGCATCCCATCTGTGCGCATGAGTAATGTACGCTAGTCTACTCATAAATGTCTGCAGCCCACAAAGTCACAGAAACATCTCAATGCCAATGAAGTCAATGTTGCAAATGTCTTAGGTGATAACATAACTCTCTGGGCAGATTCTTATTTCCCTGGCTTTCAAAAACACAAAACCTTTGAGATCACAGTGTAATCCTTCTTAACCCCATCATTCAAGGATTCCATTGTGTCATTCTTCTTGATTCTCTTATCTTAATAAGTCTTTTGTGCTTCACTATTATATTGTTCTTTTACTTTCTGATTACAACTTTTTTCTTTTCCTAGGACATAAATATTTGTAGGGATCAGTTGGGGAACTAATCCCATGATGATTTCTTCTACTGCCTCCTCCAAAAATAAATACTTATAATAATATATAACCATTATAATCACTTGATAGTACTTATGTCACCTATTAATAACTATTCCTTTAAAATTATGCTTAATGATTTATTATCTAGAATAATGAACTTCAAACTTTATTATGGTTTAGCTGTTCTTCCTCTGCTGCTTTCAGCTGTCTTATCCAGTTATTTTTCCTCTCCTCTAAGTCTAATTTGATTTTGAAATTATATTGTTTTTCACTCTGAAGATGCTGACAGTTTCTGGTGGGAGCTAAGAATGAGGTGTCATTTCAGAATGAACCAAAAGAATTTATACGATCATTCTTTCAAACCTTCAGAAGATTCAGCTATTTTGCTTTAAAAGGTATAAAGAAGAAAACAAGTACAGGGAAGTCTAATTAATCTATCTATCACTGCAAATGAGTCTAGATAGGATAGGCTGATCATATAAATTTGAAAAATGCTAATACTCTGCCATCAGCTTCCGGCAGCACTCATTAGACATGACAAGCAGAACTCTTACTTGGATGCTGAGTTCTACACTACTAAGGTAATCTACTAAAATGGAAATAGAGATAATATCTTTTTCAACTAGAACAGTTTTTATAGCAAGCTGCATAAGAAATACAAGGTAAGAATTAAAAATTTTTTGTAAACCATTTTAAACTGAGTTGAAATGTATAACTTTATAAATGCCAACTAGTATTATTTTCATAGCAATTTATTATTTTCAATTAGAACAGTGCTTATCTAAAAAAGTTACTTTTCAAAAAATAATTTATATAACTAAAACTTGTGACCATCCATCCAATTTCAGTTTCTGAAAAAAAATTTTTTTTGTAAAGTCAATACTACTGTCACAATTACCTGGCTTAACAACATTTAAGAATTAAACAGTTTATATGATGATTGTATTTTGAAGCAGAAAATTAGTATGTCCATTATTTCACAAGCTTAATTCTCCCTGTAATTAAAAATCTACTAGTAGAAAATGAGGTACTTAGTAACTTTCTTAACTCTTGAAATGCTAATACCCTCATTTTATACCAGAGATTGAGTTAGGAACTTGGGGACAGAATCTATTAGATATTATTGTGGATTTAAGCTTAACACACCTCTCCCAATCGCTACAGTATACATTTAGAAGTTCTGCATGCAAAGGTCATTAATTTCATAGACTGCCTTGCCCAGTAATTGCAGTTGTTAAATTATGCCAATGTAATATTGAGCATTTTGCTTGTTACTTGGTTAGTATACAAGTTTCATTTTAAAGCTTAGCTAATAACCATCTGTCTTCTGGAAAGATATAAAATAAAACTAACGTATGTTTCTAAAGCAGCATGTAAACTGACTCAAGCGATTATATTTTATTCATTTTCACCTTTGCAATAAGTCTGAGTCACTCTTAAAATCTTCCTATGAATTAATAGTACTACATAGAGACATAGGTTTTAATTTTTGTGATATTTCAGCAACATATAAGTCAATTTTCATGTGTTCAAGACTAATCAAATAGGTGGGCTTATCATAGTCATTGTGTTTGGTGTCTGACACATGTTTATCTAAGGAGATATCTCACTTTTCTGAAAATTTGAGTGTCTTGTGATGCATCATCTGACATTGCTCATGTTTTAAGTCATGCATATTTAATATATCATATAAACTTCCAACATAATAATTATGAGAGAAAATAATTTTCACATTTTTCCAGTTATTTTTTAAGTCTGAACATGTTTCCATGTTTTCATGCAACAATGAAAGAGAAAGTTAAACTCATTTTACCACTTAAGAATGAGCCAGTATAATATGGTTCCTTATAAACAAAAATGATATGAACAACTTGGGGAAAAAGCATGTGGTCATTAGACTTTAGATTTGAAATACTAAAAAGAAACTAATGTAAGGAACAAAGAAAAGGAGACAGAATAATTGTGTTGGATGGGACCTCAGAAGTCAAAATTTGGCACTTAAGACAGGATTCCTCTTTCAGTCAATTCAATTCAACAGATTTACCTCCAACAAAAGAGTATGAGGAGCTTATCTGGACTCTTTTCCAGTGAAACTGATAAAAAATTATACACAGGAATTTTAAAGCTTCTGTAAATGATCCTCAGCTGCTGCATCGCTTCAGTCGTGTCTGAGTCTGTGTGACCCCATAGACGCCAGCCTACCAGGTTCCCCCATCCCTGGGATTCTCCAGGCAAGAACACTGGAGTGGGTTTCCATTCCCTTCTCCAATGACCCTAAGGGGTGATAGCAAATTAAGAAATATCTACACATCTACAAAAATTCAATTAGAAAGGTGAGAGTTTGTTATTTGAACCAATAATTTCCCCTCTCTCCTTCTAGATCAACATGGCAGGACTCCACTCTGGCTGGCTAAACTCAAGAAAGCTAGGATCCCACCCTCAGAATCCAGATGGAGGGCTTTCACCTGGAAAGAAGATTCCAGCATTTCTCATCTTGTCCCAAGCTCTCTGTTGCTAAAGCAAAGCTTAAGAAAATGTGGTAGAGAGGTAGAGAATTCCTTCTTGTTCTTAACTCCCTCTTGTGAAATGGAGAGTCTACTTTGAGTATGGCACGTTGAGAATATGGATGCCCTCATCACTGCTCTCCTAGCTTCTGAGACTGCCATTTGATGCCAGGACAGGCAAGTCAAAAGGACTACAGGCTGCTGTCCACCCAACAACTGCTCAGCCCCTAGCCTAGAGGGGCAACTCACAAATAAGCCTGGTATTGTCCTAATCTTCAGCCCCAAAGCCCAATTTCAGAAATGTTCCCTGGAAAAGATAAGGCAAAATGGATCATAAAACAGATAGCTCTTGACCTTGTCCCAAAGAAACTGAATTCATTTGCAACAAAGAGTGAAGAAGTTTAAGACCAAAGTCACTCTCAAGAACTGTTAAGATTGTGGTCAGAGAAATTTAAAAGGAGATCCAAAATAGAATAAACTGAAGGCCAATTAGTTTTTAGCTATTCCTATAAACCTGGGCTACCCTGGTGGCTCAGACAGTAAGAATCTACCTGCAATGCAGGGAGATGGTCTGCAAGCAGGAAACCCAGATTTGACCTCTGCGTCAGGAAGATCTCCTATAGAAGAGAATGGCTCAGTTCAGTTCAGTTGCTCAGTCATGTCTGACTTTTTGTGACCCCATGGACTGTAGCACATCAGGCTTTGCTGTCCATTACCAACACTCAGAGTTTGCTCAAACTCACGTCCATCGAGTTGGTGATGCCATCCAACCATCTCACCCACTGTCCTCCCCTTTTCCTCCTGCCTTCAATCTTTCCCAGCATTAGGATCTTTTCCAGAGAGTCAGTTCTTCGCATCAGGTGGCCAAAGTGGGAAAGGCTACCTACTCCACTATTCATGCCTGGAGAATTCCATGGACAGAGGAGCCTGGTGGGATACAGGCCATGGGTTCACAAAGAGTCAGTCACGACTGAGGATCTAACACACATTTCTATAAACTTGGAATAAGACAGGTGAACAGAGTCCTCTTAGAGTCAAAACAAACAAAACAGTAATCTCAACTATTCTTTGAAAGGATCCAGAATTTGATTAGTTTGTAGAATTTTTTGGATTAATTTATGCTCCAAGGAATTATTGAAAACAACAGAATGATCAGCTAGTGCAATTTAACAGTTGTTTATGGTCAGGTGGCTCAGAGGTTAAAGCGTCTGCCTGCAATGCGGGAGACCCGAGTTTGATCCCTGGGTTGGGAAGATCCCCTGGAGAAGGAAATGGCAACCCACTCCAGTATCCTTGCCTAGAGAATCCCATGGACGGAGGAGCCTGGTAGGCTACAGTTCATGGGATCACAAAGAGTTGGACATGACTGAGCGACTTCACTTCATTTCACTTCATGGTCAGCTATGAGATTTCTATCTAAATCACTGCCATCCTTGCATAATTGGTATTTCATGAGTGAAACCATTCAAGGCTGAACACTATGTGTGTCTGTGTGTGTGTAAACACGTTGAGGGGGGTAGGAGGTAGACAGCACTAAATATTCCACTAAATTAGTCACTAAACATAAAAAAGGGCTTCCCTGATAGCTCAGTTGGTAAAGAATCTGCTTGCAATGCAGGAGACCCCAGTTTGATTCCTGAGTCGGGAAGATCTGCTGGAGAAGAGAAAAAGCTACCCACTCCAGTATTCTGGCCTGGAGAACTCAGTAGACTGTATAGTCCATGCGGTTGCAAAGAGTCGGACAGGACTGAGACACTTTCACTTTCATTTGGGCTTCCCTTGTGGCTCAGCTGGTAAAGAATCCACCTGCAATGTGGGAGTCATGGTTTCGATCCCTGGGTTGGGAAGATTCCCTGGAGAAATGAAAGGTTACCCAATCCAGTATTCTGGCCTGGAGAATACCATGGACTACAGTCCATGGGGTCACAAAGAGTTGAACACTAATGAATGACTTTCACTTTCAAACATTAAAAAAAAAAAAAATGATGATAATAAGCCTAAAGGGATCAGAGAGGAAGTAACCAAAGTTGTTACTGTTGTTCGGTCACTAAGTTCTATCTGAATCTTTGTGACCCCATGGACTGCAGCATGTCAGGTTTCCCTGTCCTTAACTTTCTCTCAGAGTTTGTGCAAACTGACGTCCATTGTCTTGATGATGCCATCCATCTCATCCTCTGTTTTCCCCTTCTTTCTCTGCCTTCACCCTTTCCCAGCATCAGAGTCTTTTCCAATGAGTTGGCTTTTCCCAACAGGTGGCCAAAGTATTGAACCTTCAGCTTCAGCATCAGTTCTTCCTATGAATATCCAGGGATAACTTCCTCTAGGATTGAATAGTTTGATCTCCTCACTGTGCAAGTGACTCTGAAGAGTCTTTTCTAACACCACAGTTCAAAATCATCAGTTCTCCAGTGCTCAGCCTTCTTTATGGTCCAACTCACATCAGTAAATTACTACTGGAAACACCAGTAGTAATAAACATAGATTTGACTAGATAGATCTTTGTCAGCAAAGTGATATCTCTGCTTTTTAATACGTTATCTAAGTTTTTCATGGCTTTTCTTCCATGGAGCAAGCGTCTTTTAACTTCTTGGCAGCAGTCACCACCCACAGTGATTTTGGAGCCCAGGAAAATAAAGTCTTTCACTGTTTCCATTGTTTCCCTATCTATTTGCTGAGAAGTAATGGGATTGGATGCCATGATCTTTGTTTTTTGAATGTTGAGTTTTAAGACAGATTTTTCACTCCCCTCTTTCACCTTCAAGAGGCTCTTTCCCTTCCCCTGAAGCAAAGTTCTCCTTTTCTTTCTGCCATTAGTGTGGTTTCATCTGCATATGTGAGTTTATTGATATTTCTCCCAGAAAACTTGATTCCAGACTGTGATTCATCCAGCATGGCATGCTCCATGATGTACACTGCATATAAGTTAAATAAGCAAGGTGATAATATATAGCCTGATGTACTCCTTTCCCAATTTTGAATCAATTCATTGTTCCATGACTGGTTCTCACTGGTGCTTCTTGGCCTGCATACAGATTTCTCAGGAGGCAGGTAAGGCATTCTGGTATTCCCATCTCTTTAAGAATTTTCCACAGTTTATTGTGATCCACACAGTCGAAGGCTTTAGCATAGTCAATGAAGCAGATTTTTTTTTCTGCAATTTCCTTGCTTTTTCTATGATCCAACGGATGTTGGCAATATGATCTCTGATTCCTCTGCCTTTTCTAAATCCAGGTTTTACAGTTGGAAGGTCTCAGTTCATATACATGAAGAACTTCATATACTGAAGCCTAGTTTGAAGGACTTTGAGCATTACCTTGCTAGCATGTGAAATGAGGACAATCTTGTGGTAGTTTGAACATTCTTTGGCATTGTCCTTCTTCAGGCTTGGAATGGAAATTGACTTTTTCCAGTCCTGTAACCACTGCTGACTTTTCCAAATTTGCCAGCATATTGAGTGCAGCAGTTTAACAGCACCAGTGTTTAGGATTTGAAATAGCTCAGCTGGAATTTCATTACCTCTACTAGGTTTATTCATAGTAATGCTTCTCAAGGCCTACTTGACTCTGCACTCCAGGATGTCTAATGTTGGTACAAAATGTTATCTAAAATGTCCAGTTTCTCACAAAAAAATGATAAGGCATGAAAAGAAAGGGGAAAATACAGTGCAAAGAACAGGGTAAATACACATTTCAAAAAAGAAGAAGAAAAATAAACTCCTGTAAGGGAAACAGGTGTTTGATTTATAAGATTTTAAAGCAACCATTATAAACATGTTTATAGAACTAAAGGAAATCATGATTTAAAAAGTAAAATAATGATATAATGACAATATCACATAACACAGATAATGTAAACAGAGACCATAAACGAGAACCAAATGGAAATTATGGAGTTATAAAGTTTATCCATTGAAATAAAAAATTTACTAGAGTGGCTCAATAGATTTAAAATGGCAGAAGAAAGATAAGCTAAGTTGTAGAGAGATTGCTAGAGATCAGGTAAGCTTAAAAAAATAAAGATGAAAAAAATAAAATAGAGAGAGCTTAAGAAAAATGTTAGAGAGCTTGTAAGCACACAAAAATACATATAATGGGTACTACAGAAAGAGGAGAGAGAAAGGAGCATAAAAAGTGTTAGAAAATAATGCCTAAAAAACCATCTTAATTTGATGAAATACAATCTACAATCCTGGAAGCTAACTGAATTACAAATAGGACAAACACCAATAAATTTACAGAAACATCACATTAAAACTGCAGCATTATTTACAATCACCAAGACATGGAAGCAACCTGAATATCTCCCAACAGATGAATGAATAAAGAAGACATGGTTTATAAATATAAGGGAATATTATTTAGCCATAAAAATCAATGGGAAAAAAATGCCATTTTCAGCAATATGGATAGACCTAGGGACCATTATAGTAAGTGAAGTAAGCCAGAGAGAGAAATAAAAATATACGATATCACTTATATGTGAAATCTAAAAAAATGATAAAAATGAAAATATATACACAAAACAGAAATAGACATAGAAAAAACACTATGGTACAAAAGGGGAAAGTTGGGGGAGGAATAAATTAGAAATTTGGGATTAGCATATACACACTACTATATAAAATAGATAACTAACAAGGACCTAACGTATAGCACAGAGAATTATAGTCAGTATTTGTAATAACTTATGTGGAAAAAAATCTGAAAAAGCATATATATATATATATATATATATATACATTTGTGTATGCATGTATATATACATTATACACACACACACACACACACACACACATATATATATATATATATTTATATATATATATATGCACTTGTGCTAAGTCACTTCAGTCATGTCTGACTCTGTGTGACCCTATGAATTGTAGCCCACAAGGTTCCTCTGTCCATAAGATTCTTCAGGCAAGAATACTAAAGTGGGTTGTCATTTCCTCCTCCAGAGGATCTTCCCAACACAGGGATCAAACCTAAGTCTCCTACATCTCCTGCATTGGTGTGGGTTCTTTACCACAAATGCCACCTGGGAAGCCTATATATGTGTGCACACATATATATGTCTGTACATACTCTCTTACATTTATATAACCACATTTTCTATATATGTACATACATGTATGTTTATATTAAAGATATGCATATATATATATATATATATATATAAGATATATTACTTTGCTGTACACCTAAAACTAACAACATTGTAAATAAATCAACTCTACTTTAATTTAAAAAGTTTTTCTAAAGCAGCAAGAGATAAATGATTCATCACTTACTAAAGAACCTCAACATGATTAATAATGACTTCTCAGCAGAAGCAATGAATTCCAGAAAGCACATGCTCAAATAATAAAGTGCTCAAAGAACAAAACTGTCAAACCAAAATTCTATATCCAGCAAAATTGCTCATAAGTGAAAGCTAAGACAAACTCTTCTAGATTAAGAAAAGCAAAAAGAAACAAACAACAACAAAACTGAGAATCTGTTGAAACTAAACTGCCCTTCCAAGAAATACTAAAGGAATTTCTTCAGGCTGAAAGCAAGTAACACCAGATGGTAATTCTCATCCACATGGAAAAAGAAAAGTCAGTGAATGTAATTACATAATTTTACAAGACTGAGGATTAATATTTTTCCTCTTTCTTATCTTCACTGATTTAAGATAATTGAATAAAATTACATCTATACATATATACATATACACACATGAATATATGTATGTAAATATTTATAAATCAGGCAATTGCATAAAATTATATATATATAAAACCAAGAATAAAAAATATTGAAATATAATTTAATTGTAATATATATTAACAATAGCACAAAGAGGGTGAATGGAAACAAGGAAATGACTACAGATAAAAATGTAGTAATTATGTATTCTTTGTTTTAAAATACTAGTAGATATAATATGTGCAATTATAATACCACAAAAAAGGGGAAAAGTTAATAGAGTTACATAGGAGTAACATTTTATATCACAAGAATTCAGTATTATAAATCAGAAGTTGATTCAGATAAATTCAAATGTACATGGTAAATCATAAAGCAGTATTAGAATATAGTATAATAATGAAATAATCATTAAGTTAAATTAAACTACTATATTAGAATACATTTACTTAATGTGAAAGTAAAGAAGAAATAGAGGAACAAAAAATCATGAAAGTTATAGAAAATTTAAAAATTGAATGGCAGACATGAATTCAACTATCAGATCAGATCAGATCAGTCGCTCAGTCGTGTCCGACTCTTTGTGACCCCATGAATCGCAGCATGCCAAGCCTCCCTGTCCATCACCAACTCCCGGAGTTCACTCAGACTCACGTCCATCGAGTCAGTGATGCCATCCAGCCATCTCATCCTCTGTCGTCCTCTTCTCCTCTTGCCCCCAATCCGTCCCAGCACCAGAGTCTTTTCCAATGAGTCACCTCTTCACATGAGGTGGCCAAAGTACTGGAATTTCAGCTTCAGCATCATTCCTTCCAAAGAAATCCCAGGGCTGATCTCCTTCAGAATGGACTGGTTGGATGTCCTTGCAGTCCAAGGGACTCTCAAGAGTCTTCTCCAACCCCACAATTCAAAAGCATCAATTCTTCGGCGCTCAGCCTTCTTCACAGTCCAACTCTCACATCCATACATGATCGCAGGAAAAACCATAGCCTTGGCTAGATGAACCTTTGTTGGCAAAGTAATGTCTCTGCTTTTGAATATGCTATCTAGGTTGGTCATAACTTTCCTTCCAAGGAGTAAGCGTCTTTTAATTTCATGGCTGCAGTCACCATCTGTAGTGATTTTGGAGCCCAGAAAAATAAAGTCTGACACTGTTTCCACTGTTTCCCCATCTATTTGCCATGAAGTGATGGGACTGGATGCCATGATCTTCGTTTTCTGAATGTTGAGCTTTAAGCCAACTTTTTCACTCTCTACTTTCACTTTCATCAAGAAGCTTTTGAGTTCCTCTTCACTTTCTGCCATAAGGGTGGTGTCATCTGCATATCTGAGGTTATTGATATTTCTCCTGGAAATCTTGATTCCAGCTTGTGTTTCTTCCAGTCCAGCGTTTCTCATGATGTACTCTGCATAGAAGTTAAATAAGGGTGACAATATACAGCCTTGACGAACTCCTTTTCCTATTTGGAACCAGTCTGTTGTTCTATGTCCAGTTCTAACTGTTGCTTCCTGACCTGCACACAAATTTCTCAAGACGCAGATCAGGTGGTCTGGTATTCCCATCTCTTTCAGAATTTTCCACAGTTTATTGTGATCCACACAGTCAAAGGCTTTGGCATAGTCAATAAAGCAGAAATAGATGTTTTTTCTGGAACTCTCTTGCTTTTTCCATGATCCAGCCGATGTTGGCAATTTGATCTCTGGTTCCTCTGCCTTTTCTAAAACCAGTTTGAACATCAGGAAGTTCATGGTTCACATATTGATGAAGCCTGGCTTGGAGAATTTTGAGCATTACTTTACTAGCGTGTGAGATGAGTGCAATTGTGCGGTAGTTTTAGCATTCTATATCAATGACAAAATTAAAAGTAATAGATTAAATAGTCTGACCAAATGCAAATACTGTCAGACTAGACAAAATACTTGAACCAGCTTTATTTATAGGACACACTTCTACCCAGCATTTGAAAAAGAATACCAAATCTTTACAAAATATTCTTAAGAAAAATTGAGAAAACACTTCCCAACTCATTCTCTGAAACCACAATTGCCACAATACTAAAGCCAAGGACATCACAAGGAAATTTGACTAGAAATAAGTGTGCTAATTTCAATGGGAGAGACTGATAATCTAGATATTAAGTATTAGGATCTGTGGGAATATGAAATAATATAGCCACTTTGGAATAGTCTCGAAGTTTATCAGACCATTAAACACACGATTACCATGTAAATAAGTCATTTTCCTTGTATGTATATATCTATACAAGGGGACCTTAGGAAGTATCACTACGAACAAAGCTAGTGGAGGTGATGGAATTCCAATTGAGCTATTTCAAACCCTAAAAGATGATGCTGTGAAAGTGCTGCACTCAATATGTCAGCAAATAGCAGTGGCCACAAGGACTGGAAAAGGTCAATTTTCATTCCAATCCCAAAGAAAGGAAATGCCAAAGAATGAAAGTGAAAGAGGAGAGTGAAAAAGTTGGCTTAAAGCTCAACATTCAGAAAACGAAGCTTATGGCATCTGGTCCCATTACTTCATGGCAAATAGATGGGGAAACAGTGGAAACAGTGGCTGACTTTATTTTTCTGGGCTCCAAAATCACTGCAGAAGGTGACTGCAACCATGAAATTAAAAGACGCTTGCTCCTTGGAAGGAAATTTATGACCAACCTAGATAGCATATTAAAAAGCAGATGGGGCTGGTGCACTGGGACGACCCAGAGGGATGGTGTGGGGAGGGAGGAGGGAGGAGGGTTCAGGATGGGGAAACACATGTATACCAGTGGCGGATTCATTTTGATATTTGGCAAAACCAATACAATTATGTAAAGTTTAAAAAAATAAAATTAAATTAAAAAAAATAAAAAATAAAAAGCAGAGACATTACTTTGTCAACAAAGGTCCTTTAGTCAAGGCTATGGTTTTCCAGTGGTCATGTATGGATGTGAGAGTTGGACTATAAAGAAAGCTGAGTGCCAAAGAATTGATACATTTGAACTGTGGTGTTGGAGAAGACTCTTGAGAGTCCCTTGGACTGCAAGGAGATCCAACCAGTCCATCTAAAGGAAATCAGTCCTGGGTGTTCATTGGAAGAACTGATGTTGAAGCTGAAGTGCCAGTATTTTGGCCACCTGATGCGAAGAGCTGACTCATCTTAAAAGACTCTGACGTTGGGAAAGATTGAGGGCAGGATGAGAGGGGACGACAGAGGATGAGATGGCTGGATGGCATCACCGACTCAGTGGACATGAGTTTGGATAAACTCCGGGAGTTGGTGATGGACAGGGAGGCCTGGCGTGCTGCGATTCATGGGGTCACAAAGAGTCGGACACATTGAGCAACTCAACTAATAGGCTATAATGTAAATACAAAGGAAACCCAGCTTCACACAGGCAGTTTAGGATGATCTGATCAGAAATGTTAGAGCTGTAGTATAAAGGGGAACTGGATCACAGGATTACTTGATCAAAGCAAATCTAAACTGTCTAGACTTCTGTTGTTGAGAGATAATTTACCGCTGAATGAGTAAAGCTTCCCTATATTTTGCAGTCTCTTTCAGCACACTAAATTTAATTGATACAATTAGTATCATATAATCTTAAAATAGCTGATCTTATTGGAAGAGTGGCAGGATTAAGTTCAGTGACATCAGGTTTGTAGCAGAAAAGCAGAATACTTCTTAAATAACTGAATATAATCATTTATATTTTTCCAGGCTGAGTGTGTAACAATGAAAATTAAACCCGCTAAATATTACAAATATAATGAGCATTGTCAAAGTCAATGATTAGTATATAAGAAGGTGGTTCTAAACAGTCCTTAAAGTCAAGAACAGTCTCTCTGAAGTAGTGATATGTAAAACAAATCCTAAGGGCAGAATGGCAATTACATAGATTAAAGAGGTTGAGGGTAAAAGGTATTTCAAACACAGAGAAAACAAGTTGCTTAATGACTCAGAGACCAGAAATAACATTGCATATTGAGGAAATTAAATGCATCCTAATGCTTGGAGTTTAAAGGGTAAGGGAAAAGAATGGAAAGATTGAGGCCAGATCTTAGAGGCTCGTATTAAAGATAAAAGCATAAAATATGAATAAAGCTTCAAGCTGATTATAATTTTTTTTAATTTAAAATACTATTCAGAATACAATAAGTTAGATTTTGCTCTTTAGGAGGAAAAATTCAATTTGAGGAAAATTGGGATTATTTCTAAAATTCACATTGAAATGAAAATTCTCAAGAAATTTACAATCTGGATCCAAGGACTCAGTCAAGGTTTGAGCAGTTTTGTAATCAATGGCATACAGATGATAACTTAAGAATAAAAGCACAGTTAATCACTTTTCATGGACTCTGTACTTGTAAATTCACCTACTCACTACAATGTGTTTGTAACTTCCAAATCAGCACACACTTTGCATTCCTGGACGTGGGCAGAGCAGGAAGAGTGTCTTGTGTCTCAAGTTCCTAGCTGGGGTGGCACAGGGTAATATTTGCCTTCTTGTTTCAACTCTGAAAATGTAAGTGTACTTTTCATGGTCCATTCAGTGAAATATTTTTCACATTTTTGTGTTTTCTGATGGTAATTTCATTGTTTAAAATGCCCCCCAAGCATAGTGCTGAAGTGCTGTTTAGTGTTCCTACTGGCTAAGAAATCTGCAATGTGCCTCATAGAGAAAATACATGTGTTAGGTAAGATTTGTTCAGGCAGGAGTAACTGTGCTGTTGTCCATGAATTCAGTATTAATGAAGCAATAATTTATCTTAAACAATGTATCATTAAAGAGAACAACCAATGAAACAAGGTTATGTATTGATAAACTGCCCCAAGTACTTTGGTCAGAGGCTTAGAATTTAACACTGTATTTCCTGTAATGGCAATGATTTAGAACTTGCTAATTCAGCATTGGTAGTGGCTTTGCAGGTCAGTTCAGTTGAGTTGCTCAGAAGTGTCTCTTTTCGACCCCATTGACTACAGGAGGCCAGGTCTCCCTGTCCATCACCAAATCACAGAGCTTGCATAAACTTATGATGCCATCTAATCATCTCATCCTCTGTCATCCCCTTCTCCTCCTGCCTTCAATCTTTCCCAGCATCAGGGTCTTTTCCAATGAGTCAGTTCTTTGAATTAGGTTGCCAAAGTATTTGAGCTTCAGTTTCAACAGCATTCCTTCCAATGAATATTCAGGACTGATTTCCTTTAGGATTCACTGGTTGATCTCCTTGCAGTTCAAGGGATTCTCGAGTCTTCTCAGACACCGCATTCAAAAGTGTAAATACTCTGGCGGTCAGCTTTCTTTATGGTCCAAATCTTACATCCATACATGACTGCTGGAAAAACCACAGCTTTGACTAGACAGAATTTGTCAGCAAAGTAATGTCTCTGCTTTTTAATATGCAGTCTAGGTTTGTCATAGCTTTTCTTCCAAGGAGCAAGCATCTTTTAATTTCTTGGCTGTAGTCAACATCTGCAGTGATTTTGGAGCCCAAGAAAAGAAAATCTGTCACTGTTTCCATTGTTTCCTCATCTATTTGCCATGAAGTGATGGAACTGGATGCCATGATCTTAGTTTTTGGAATGTTGAGTTTTAAGGAAGCTTTTTCAGTTTCCTCTTTCACTTTTATTAAGAGGCTCTTTACCTCTTCACTTTCTGCTATAAGGGTGGTGTCATCTGCATATCTGAGACTATTGATACTTTCCCTGTTAATCTTGATTCCAGTTTGTGCTTCATCCAGCCTGGCATTTTGTATGATGTACTTTGAATTGGAGTTAAATAAACAGGGTAACTCTATACATCCTGAAATACACCTTTCCCAGTTTGTATACAGTCTGTTGCTCCATGTCCAGTCTTAATTGTTGCTTCTTGACCTGCATACAGATTTTTCAGGAAGAAGGTCATGTGGTCTGGTATTCCTATCTCTTTAAGAATTTTCCAGAGTTTGTTGTGATCCACACAGTCAAAGACTTTGGCGTAGTCAATAAAGCAGAAGAATATGTTTTTTCTGGAATTCTCTTGATTTTTCTATAATCCAATGGATATTGGCAATTTGATCTCTGGTTCCTCTGTTTTTTCTAAATCCAGCTTGAACATCTGGAAACTTCTCGGTTCACATACTATTGAAAGCTAGCTTGGATAATTTTGATCATTACTTTGCTAGTATGTGCTGCTGCTACTAAGTCACTTCAGTTGTGTCCGACTCTTTGCGACCCCATAGACGGCAACCCACCAGGCTCCCTCATGCCTGGGATATTCCAAGAACACTGGAGTGGGTTGCCATTTCCTTCTCCAATGCATGAAAGTGAAAGTGAAGTTGCTCAGTCATGTCCAACTCTTAGCGACCTCATGGACTGCCGCCTATCAGGCTCCTCTGGCCATGGGATTTTCCAGACAAGAGTATTAGAGTGGGGTGCCATTGCCTTGTCCAGCTAGCATGTGAGATGAATGCAATTGTGTGGGAGTGAACATTCTTTGGCATTGCCTTTCTTCAGGATTGGAATGAAAACTGACCATTTCCAGTCCTGTGGCCACTGCTGAGTTTTCCAAATTTGCTGGCATATTGAGTGCAGCACTTTCACAGCATCATCTTTTAGAATTTGAAATAGCTCAGCTGGATTTCTATCACCTCCACTAGCTTTGTTGGTAGTGAAGCTTCCAGTCCAGGATGTCTGGCTCTAGGTGAATGATCGTTATCTGGGTCATGAAGATCTTTTTTGTATAGTTCTTCTGTGTATTCTTGCCACCTCTTTTTAATGTCTTCTGCTTCTGTTACGTCCATTCCATTTCTGTCCTTTATTGTCCCCATCTTTGCATGAAATATTCCCTTCATATCACTAATTTTCTTGAAGACATCTCTAGTCTTTATACTAGTATCGACCCACTGTGAGTAGTGTTAATGAATTGCAAGCAAAATGGAAAGTTTCTTTCATCTGCATAACATGTCCTTTAAGTCCTATAAATTTAAAGACAATATTTTAGGAGCATGGATTTTACAAATATGTATCACTGAGGTCAGACTTATAGCATATATTTCCGCTGACTCTCCATATACTTAATGTATGTTCTTACATAATATTTTCCCTCAAATAATCCTTAATCATTTGCATATGTTATTTTTAATCAATAGAAATAAAAATGTGCAATGAATTGCATGGGAAATATGCAATTCAATTGCATAAAGCATTTTGAGAGCAACTGATAAAAGTAGACATTCAAATTTCAATAAAGTGTATCTATCACACATAATTAGGACATTTATTCATTATTTGATATCTGAAAATGTTCTCTACTTTTGAGTAAAACGGCAGTCATTGAAATTTCAAGGAAACTGAAGAAGAAACATTGGCTGGCCTGATTTTTCTCATAATTCATATACTAATTCATTGTGAAGTACAGCTTTATTGCCCATTATTTTAAACTAGTGCAATGTCATATATTGAAATAAAAAGAAAATGAGCTAATATTTACAATGAAATATTTCTATGATTTTTGAAGATCACTATTATATAGATATAAGTGTATAAATTAATTATAGAAAAAAGTCAATTTTCTTTTACAATAGAAACATTAATTTGTGTAAAATGTTACCTAAAAAGATTAATTAAAATATCACAGAAAACCAAGACTCAAAGGTGGTACCTTACTGAGAGCTTCTCAAATTTCTTGTTTTACTTTTTAAAGTCTTCATAAACAGGTCTGGAAACACATGCTGCTTTGATTCTGGTTCAGTAACTAAGATTTAATTCAATGTGTTTAGTTTACAGTCCATTGTGTCACAAAAGTCAAGCATAACTCAGCAACTAAACCACCACTACCCACCTGGAGTAATGGAATCGAAAGCAAAAACAAACAAATGGGACCTAATTAAACTTAAAAGCTTTTATACAACAAAGGAAACTACAAACAAAATTTTAAAATACAACCTACAGAATGGGATAAAATATTTGTAAACAATGTGATCAACAAGGATTAATTTCCAAAATACAGAAACAGCTCATACAGCTTAATATAAAAACAAACAAAAAAAAAGCAACTCTTTCAAAAAATGTATTGAACACCTAAATAGAGATTTATGTAAAGAAGACATACAGATGGCCAATAGGTAGATGAAAAGGTGCTCATCAGTGCTAATCATTAAAGAAATGCAAATCAAAACTACAATGAGTTAACACCTTCCATGGGTCAGAATGACAATCACGAAAAAATGTCTCCAAGTAATAAATGCTGGAGAGGGTGTGAAGAAAAGGGAACCTTCCTATACTGTTGATGGGAATGTAAATTGGTGCAGCTAGTATGGAAAACAGTATGGAGTTTTCTTTAAAATCTAAAAATGGTTATCAAATGCTCCCACAAATCCACTATGGGGCATATATATGGAAAACATGAAAACTCTGATTCAAAAAGATGTATGCACCCTATTGTTCATAGCAGCACTATTACAGTAGTCAAGACATGGAAGCAATTGAACTGTTCATTAACAGATGAATGGATAAAACTTATATATATACACACATATATACACACATATTCCATTACATATGTGTGTATATATATATATGTATACATATATATAATGAATATTAGCTATTAAAAAGAATGAAATCATGTAATTTGCAGCAATATGATTGGACCTAGAGATTATCATACTAAGTAAGCCAAAGACAAATATCATGAAATAGATTTCTGTATATTAATTTTCTATTCTGCAATTTTATCAAATTCATTGATGAGATCTAGTGATTTTTTGTGCCATCTTTGGGTCTTCCATGCATAAAAATCATGTCATCTACAAACAGCAACAGTTTTTATTTTTCTTTTCCAATTTGGAGGCCTTTTATTTATTTTTATTCGATTGCTGTGGCTAGAACTTCCAAACTCTGCTGAATAAAAGTGGTGAGAGTGGGCATCTTTGTCTTGTTGCTAATCATAGAGGGAATGCTTTCACTTTTCCACCATTGAGTATAATATTAGCTGTAGGTTTGTCATGCTGCTGCTAAGTCACTTAGTCATATCCGACTCTGTGCGACCCCATAGATGGCAGCCCACCAGGCTCCGCCATCCCTGGGATTCTCCAGGCAAGAACACTGGAGTGGGTCGCCATTTCCTTCTCCAATGCATGAAAGTGAAAAATGAAAGTGAAATTGCTCAGTCGTGTCCGACTCTTAGCAACCCCATGGACTGCAGCCTACCAGGCTTATCCATCCATGGGATTTTCCAGGCAAGAGTACTGGAGTGGGGTGCCATTGCCTTCTCCGAGGTTTGTCATGGATGGCCTTTATTATGTTGATGTGGGTTTTCCCTATACCCATTCTTTGCATTTTTTAATCACTAATGAAGGAAAGTTATGACCAACCTAGATATCATATTGAAAAGCAGAGACATTATTTTGCCAACAAAGGTCCATCTAGTCAAGGCTATGGTTTTTCCAGTGGTCATGTATGGATGTGAGAGTTGGACTGTGAAGAAAGCTGAGCACCGAAGAATTGATGCTTTTGAACTGTGGTGTTGGAGAAGACTCTTGAGAGTCCCTTGGACTGCAAGGAGATCCAACCAGTCCATTCTGAAGGAGATCAGCCCTGAGATTTCTTTGGAAGGAATGATGCTGAAGCTGAAACTCCAGTACTTTGGCCACCTCATGCAAAGAGTTGACTCATTGGAAAAGACTGTGATGCTGGGAGGGATTGGGGGCAGGAGGAGTAGGGGACGACAGAGGATGAGATGGCTGGATGGCATCACTGACTCGATGGACGTGAGTCTGAGTGAACTCCGGGAGTTAGTGATGGACAGGGAGGCCTGGTGTGCTGCGATTCATGGGGTCACAAAGAGTCAGACTCGAGTGAATGACTGAACTGTACTGAACTGAATGAATATTGAATGTTATCAAAAGGTTTTTCTGCCTCTACTGAGATGATCATATGGCTTCCCTGGTGGCTTAGATGGCAAAAAATCTGCCTACAATGCAGAAGACCAAGGTTTCATTCTTGGGCCAGGAGATCCCTTGGAGAAGAGAATGGTTACCCACTCCAGTATTCTTGCCTGGAGAATCCATGGATAGATGAACCTGGTGGGCTGCAGTTCTTGGAGTCCCAAAGAGTCGGACATGACTGAGTGACTAACACTTTAATTTTCTTTCTTTCAAATTTTCTTCTTCAATTTGCTAATATGGTGGATCACACTGGTTGATTTGCATATATTCAATAAACCTTGCATCCCTGGGATATGCCCCACTTGATCATGGTGTATTATTATTTCAATGTATTGTTGTAGTCACCCTGCTAGCATTGTGTTGAGGATTTTTGCATCTATATTCATCAATGATAATGCCCTATAATCTTCTTTTTTGTGATATCTTTTTTTTCTGATTTTGATATCAGGGTAATGGTGTTCTCATAAAATGAGTTCAGAAGTGTTCCTTCCTCTGCAATTCTTTGGAATAGTTTCAGAATTTACCTGTGAAGCAATATGGTCTTGAACTTTTGTTGGTGTTTTAAAATTACTGATTCAATTTCATTACCAATAACTGGTCTGTTCATATTTTCTTCTGTTTCTTTCTGATTCAGTCTTGGGCAATTATACCTTTTTAAGAATTTGTTCATTTTGTGTGGGTTTAAACTTTTGCTTTTTGAGTTTGAAGACAAAATGTTCACTAAAATCTTTAAGAAATAAAAAAATATACACACGTATTTCACTCATATAATTGACCAGCCATAGATGTTGGAATTCACTGTTTTACCCAAAAAATTTTGGTTTAGCTTAAGATCTAAGTATAACTTTTGTCATTATTTTTCTTACTATTTATTAAATATTTTGTGTGCAATTTAAGGCTCAGTTCAGTCACTCAGTCATGTCCAACTCTTTAAAAGCCTAGATTTTTTACAAGGTCATTCATTCTTCAGTGTGTCTCAATTAGTAATTATCCTTAAAAAGACAGCTCTGTTGGTATGAATCCCTTGATAGTAAAGACTAATATGCCAGACATCTCACACTCTTCACAATCAATAAAGTCTGTATTTTAGATGTCAGGTCAGCAACTTTCCATATAACCTCCACTTTGATATCTGGCACAGACAGCCAAATCACCATATAGTGCACTCCTACAGTTGGAAGTTCTAACCACCTTTAAAAAAAAAAAAAAATCCTTAATTCATTTCACAATAATCCCTCTATTTGTGCTGATGCAATTGAAACAAAGTTGAGATTCAATTTTATAATTATTCTTTTAACTTCCTTAACATTTTATCTATTAAAGTACAGTTTCAAAGTAATTTTCTACAGCACTTCTTTAATTTGGTATCCATAGGCTTAGATATCAAGTAAGCGCTATGGTTTAGGTAACTACTGGGACGACCCAGAGGGATGGTATGGGGAGGGAAGTGGGAGGAGGGTTCAGGATGAGGAACACATGTATACCTGTGGTGGATTCATTTTAATGTTTGGCAAAACTAATACAATTATGCAAAGTTTAAAAATAAAATAAAAAAGTAAAGCAAAATATGAAAAATATAAGAATATGTTATCCATAAGACAATCAAATAATCATTGTATTCTGTAAATAGATGCCAATCCACAATTTTGAGAATATGCAATTGTAATGAATACATGATAAAAGTTATTTGACTTGTTTCACTTTGTTTTCTTTACTGAAGTAGAATCATTAAGTGCTTGTCACAAACATTGAGTTTATTTCCTTATTTGTGCCATCTTGGAAAACTTGAGACTGAATTTTATAAACAAAAATCAACCTGGCAAAAGTGGGGCTGTCTTTTCTTAAAGCAGTTAAAAAGAAGGATGCAATACCCATATCCTCTCTTTTTTTTAATATAAATTTATTTATTTTAATTGGAGGTTAATTACTTTACAATATTGTATTGGTTTTGCCATACATCAACATGAATCTGCCATGGGTGTACACGTGCTCCCCATCCTGAACCCCCACCTCCTCCCTGCCTGTACCATTCCTCTGGGTCATCCCAGTGCACCAGCCCCAATCATCCAGTATCATGCATCGAACCTGGACTGGTGATTCGTTTCATATATGATATTAAACATGTTTCAATGCCATTCTCCCAAATCATCCCACCCTCTCCCTCTCCCACAGAGTCCAAAAGACTGTTCTATATATCTGTGTCTCTTTTGCTGTCTCGCTTACAGGGTTGTCATTACCATCTTTCTAAATTCCATATACATGCGTTAGTATACTGTATTGGTGATTTTCTCTGTGGCTTTCTTCACTCTGTATAATAGGCTCCAGTTTCATCCACCTCATTAGAACTGATTCAAATGGAGGCAAGAGTATACAATAGATTAAAGACAATCTCTTTAACAAGTGGTGCTGGGAAACCACTTGTAAAAGAATGAAACTAGAACACTTTCTAACACCATACACACAAATAAACTCAAAAAGGATTAAAGATCTAAACATAAGACCAGAAACTGTAAAACTAGAGGAGAACATAGGAAAAACACTCTCCAACATAAATCACAGCAGGATCCTCTATAACCCACTTCCCAGAATATTGTAAATAAAAGCAAAAATAAACAAATGGGACCTAATTAAACTTAAAAGCTTCTGCACAACAAAGGAAACTATAAGCAAAGTGAAAACACAGCCTTCAGAATGGAAGAGCTGCTAAGTCACTTCAGTCGTGTCCGACTCTGTGCGACCCCATAGATGGCAGCCCACCAGGGTCCCCCATCCCTGGGATTCTCCAGGCAAGAACACTGGAGTGGGTTGCCATTTCCTTCTCCAATGCTTGAAAGTGAAAAGTGAAAGTGAAGTCGCTCAGTCATGTCCGACCCTCAGCAACCCCATGGACTAGAGCCTTCCAGGCTCCTCCATCCATGAGATTTTCCAGGCAAGAGTACTAGAGTGGGGTTCCATTGCCTTCTCCGAATGGGAGAAAATAATAGCAAACGAAGCAACTGACAAACAACTAATCTCGAGAATATACAAGCAACTCCAGCAGCTCAATTCCAGGAAAATAAACGACCCACTCAAAAAATGGGCCAAAGAACTAAATAGACATTTCTCCAAAGAAGACATACGGATGGCTAACAAACACATGAAAAGATGCTCAGCATCACTCATTATCAGAAAAATGCAAATCAAAACCACAATGAGGTACCATTTCACGCCAGTCAGAATGCTGCGATCCAAAAGTCTACAAGCAATAAATGCTGGAGAGGGTGTGGAGAAAAGGGAACCCTCTTACACTGTTGGTGGGAATGCAAACTAGTACAGCCACTATGGAGAACAGTGTGGAGATTCCTTAAAAAACTGGAAATAGACCTGCCATATGACCCAGTAATCCCACTGTTCGGCATACACACCGAAGAAACCAGAATTGAAAGAGACACGTGTACCCAGAGTTCACCGCAGCAGTGTTTATAATGGCCAGGACATGGAAGCACCCTAGATGTCCATGGGCAGATGAATGGATAAGAAAGCTGTGGTACATATACACAATAGAGTATTATTCACCCATATCCTCTCTTAACTCTAATAGTTGCATTATTAGGGATGCATATACCCGTCATAGGCTAGCCTATATGACTTAAATGATGAAAAAAAAACAAGAGAATATTAACTATTTTAAGTGAACTAAAGACAGATGGAGGCATTAAAGCTTCAAGAAGTAATTGAACATTGTTAATTCACATGATATTGATTATATCATGACTGGTCATACAGATTCCTTTTTGTATTATTAAATACGATGTGAAAGACTATAAAGTTATCAACAAAGCACCTTTGAAGAAATCTGTCAATGCTCTAATAAAGTAACTTAAGCAGAAAAGAGAATACCCCAGCTGAGTTCAGAATTTATCTGCCACTGTTTTTTAAGATAAAATACATGCATCTTCCCTCAAGTTCCACTGCCAGATATAAAATAAACAATAAAAATATTAATCCAGATACCACAAAAAAGGTTTATTTATTTATCTACATTCAGTTCTGTACAGAAAAGCCATTGTTTAGTTTCAAATAAGTAGTTGGTTTTGTATCATGCTGGTGCTGTAGGATTTAAAAAAAAAAAAAAAAAGAGTAATTAGAAGTAATAATTCTATTTCGTTTTGTGTAGGTTTCCTAGAAACATCCAAAACATGTGTAGATGATCAGATAACCAAGCAAAAGTTTTCAGCCATTAAGATGCATGGAATATCTAAATAATTGAATCATTTAGTTGTGAACATACATAAAAAGATTAGTTATAGCTATATTTCTTGACTCAACAGTTCTCATTTGGCAAGCCCAATTAATAATTAACACATATAACCCAACATTGAAAATCAACTAAATCAACTATACTTCAATAAAATAAAATACATTTTTTAAATGAACACATATTGTATTACCCAATAGTGTTCACTCCTTGCCATTTTCTATGGGACTTTGCTTTTAATTATATATTCCCATTCAAAAACTTGGAAAATACTTGACATTAGAAAAATATCCCAAATATAAATTTCTAAGGCTTTCCCACTGGTATAAAGCACCTCAATATTCCTCACAGTAGAAGGGATGCCAAGTAGTTATTCTGTCTTTACTGAAAGATTTTTCTCTAAATTTGGAATTTAAGAAACATGAGATTGGTTTTCATATCAGGTGTGTGTGTGTGTGTATGCACACTCAGTTATACAGTCTTGTCAGACCCTTTGCACCCTCATGGACTGTAGTCCCCTAGGCTCCTCTGTCTATGGGATTGTCCAGGCAAGAATACTGGAGTGCATTGCCATTTCCTGCTACAAGGGATATTCCTTAATTACCTTAAGTCAAACATCTGTAGGCCAAGTGAGGGAAGATGAACTGGAACAAACTCTTAACAATCTGTTTTGCTTTGTCTTCAGTATGTTAATGCTAACAATTTACCTAATTTATGAAGTAACAGATGTCCAGAGAAATTAGGTGAGCTGTGTGGGATTTTCCATGTGATTTTTGTTATGGTTGTTTCCATTACGGGATAAGAATTCTTCCTGTATTCTTTCCAAAAGTAAAGCACCATCCATTCAGTCCTGTCCAACTCTTTGCCACCCATGGACTATAGCCTGCCAGGCATCTCTGTCCATGGAATTCTCCAGGCAAGAATACTGGAGTGGCTTGCCATTCCCTTCTCCAGTGCATCTTCCTGACCCAGGGATCAAATCTAGGTCCCCTGCCTTGCAGGCAGATTCTTTACCATCTGAGTCACCAGGGAACTTTTGAAAAGCAAAAGGTAGGCCATCATACACACATATATACAAGCATACACATAATGACTGATCCAAATGTTTTATGAGATATTTGGTAATAGTGTTTCATGTAATATTACTGTTTCCAAATGTTAAAGTAAATTGAAGTATCTAAATATATTTTATCAGTAAAATTGCTCATATTTTCCATTTTATATGCCATTGTTTTTTATGCTAAATAAACATTGTTTGCTCTTTTTACTTATGAAATTTCACTCTATGGTCAAATTGAACTTGGTTCCTTCCTTCATTCATTATTTTTTTCTTTCCTTCTTTTCACACTTTAGGGATTTTATTGAACAAAATAAGCAACACAGAGTGACTATTTATTTGAAAGTGAAAGTTGCTCATCTGACTCTTTGCAACCCCATGGACTGTACCCTGCAAGGCTCTTCTGCCCATGGAATTCTCCAGGCCAGAAAACTGGGGTGGGTAGCCATTCTCTTCTCCAGTGGATCTTCCCAACCCATGGATTGAGCAAAAGTCTCCCACATTGCAGGTGAATTCTTTACCATCTGAGCCACCAGGTAAGCAAAGTGATTACAGTAAATGTAAAAGATGGTGAATGGGATACTGAAATCGTCAAGCTTCTAATTTAAGAATTTCCTTTATTAAGAAAGAAAATGCAAGCAGAGATGCAGCCAAACCTCAAGAGTGATTTAGAGACAGGATGGTTAATACCTTGGGATACTTTCAAGCTTTTTCTTAGTCCCTAGTTTCAGTTCTCTATGAATATCACTGCCATTCTTCTCATCTCCTTCCCACATGTAGTCTCAACCATGTGGTAATAAAGTGTCTATTACAATAACTAGAATGCAATGAGTGAAAATCATGTGTTAAACTGTATTTTTAATGTTTCACATGTCACTGAATCTTAACAGTAAGCCTAAGAGTAAATATTAATGTGACCTGGATTTTGAGCAGCAGCATATTGTAGAAGTTAAAAATGGATTGCTTTGGCTCATACTCCATTCCTACTATTTACTAGCTGTGTTATCTTATGCAATTATGCAGCATCTCAGTACCTGCCTTTCCCATTCAGTAAAGAAGCTAATATTTCTTACAAGTGTTATTAAGGCTACACATCCAAGGAGCAGTCGCTGTGTGGGTGTAGGAGGGCCTAGAGGAGCTATCCCACGTTGAAGGTCAGGAAGGGCGGCGGTGAGGAGATACCCCTCGTCCAAGGTAAGGAGCAATGGCTGCACTTTGCTGGAGCAGCCGTGAAGAGATACCCCATGCCCAAGGTAAGAGAAACCCAGTAAGACGGTAGGTGTTGCAAGAGGGCATCAGAGGGCAAACACACTGAAACCATATTCACAGAAAACTAGTCAATCTAATCACACTAGGACCACAGCCTTGTCTAAATCAATAAAACTAAGCCATGCCCGTGGGGCAACACAAGATGGGCGGGTCATGGTGGAGAGAACTGACAGAATGTGGTCCACTAGAGAAGGGAATGGCAGACCACTTCAGTATTCTTGTCTTGAGACCCCATGAACAGTATGAAAAGGCAAAATTATAGGATACTGAAAGAGAAACTCCCCAGGTCAGTAGCTGCCCATTATGCTCCTGGAGATCAGTGGAAAAATAACTCCAGAAAGAATGAAGGGATGGAGCCAAAGCAAAAAGAATACCCAGCTGTGGATGTGACTGGTGATAGAAGCAGGGTCCAATGCTGTAAAGAGAAATATTGCATAGGAACCTGGAATGTCAGGTCCATGAATCAAGGCAAATTGGAAGTGGTCAAATGAGAGATGGCAAGAGTGAATGTTGACATTCTAGGAATCAGCGAACTGAAATGGACTGGAATGGGTGAATTTAACTCAGATGATCGTTATATCTATTACTGCAGGCAGGAATCCCTCAGAAGAAATGGAGTAGCCATCATGGTCAACAAAAGAGTCTGAAATGCAGTACTTGAATGCAGTCTCAAAAATGACAGAATGATCTCTGTTCGTATCCAAGGCAAACCATTCAATATCACAGTAATCCAAGTCTATGCCCCAACCAGTAACGCTGAAGAAGCTGAAGTTGAATGGTTCTATGAAGACCTACAAGACCTTTTAGAACTAACACCCCAAAAAGATGTCCTTTTCATTATAGGGGACTGCAATGCAAAAGTACAAAGTCAAGAAACACCTGGAGTAACAGGCAAATTTGGCCTTGCAATACGGAATGAAGCAGGGCAAAGACTAATAGAGTTTTGCCAAGAGAACACACTGGTCAAAACAAACACCCTCTTACAACAACAAAAAAGAACATTCTATACATGGACATCAGCAGATGGTCAACACCAAAATCAGATTGATTATATTCTTTGCAGCCAAAGATGAAGAAGCTCTATACAGTCAGCAAAAACAAGACCAGGAGCTGACTGTGGCTCAGATCATGAACTGCTTATTGCCAAATTCAGACTTAAAGTGAAGAAAGTAGGGAAAACCACTAGACCATTCAGGTATGACCTAAATCAAATCCCTTATGATTATACAGTGGAAGTGAGAAATAGATTTAAGGGCCTAGATCTGATAGAGTGCCTGATGAACTATGGACAGAGGTTGGTGACATTGTATAGGAGACAGGGATCAAGACCATCCCCATGGAAAAGATATGCAAAAAAAAAAAAAAAACAAAATGGCTGTATGGGGAGGCCTTACAAATAGCTGTGAAAAGAAGAGAAGTGAAAAGCAAAGGAGAAAAGGAAAGATATAAACATATGAATGCAGAGTTCCAAAGAATAGCAAGAAAAGATAAGAAAGCCTTCCTTAGCGATCAATGCAAAGAAATAGAGGAAAACAACAGAATGGGAAAGACTAGAGATCGCCTCAAGAAAATTAGAGATACCAAGGGAACATTTCATGCAAAGATGGGCTCGATAAAGGACAGAAATGGTATGGACCTAACAGAAGCAGAAGATATTAAGAAGAGATGGTAAGAATACACAGAAGAACTGTACAAAAAAGATCTTCACAACCCAGATAATCACGATGGTGTGATCACTGACCTAGAGCCAGACATCCTGGAATGGGAAGTCAAGTGAGCCTTAGAAAGAATCACTACGTACAAAGCTAGTGGAGGTGACAGAACTCCAGTTGAGCTATTCCAAATCCTGAAAGATGATGCTGTGAAAGTGCTGCACTCCATATGCCAGCAAATGTGGAAAACTCAGCAGTGGCCACAGGACTGGAAAAAGTCAGTTTTCGTTCTAATCCCAAAGAAAGGCAATGTCAAAGAATGCTCAAACTACCACACAACTGCACTCATCTCACACACTGGTAAAGTAATGCTCAAATTTCTCCAAGCCAGGCTTCAGCAATATGTGAACCATGAACTTCTTGATGTTCAAGCTGGTTTTAGAAAAGGCAGAGGAACCAGAGATCAAATTGCCAACATCCACTGGATCATGGAAAAAGCAAGAGAGTTCCAGAAAAACATCTATTTCTGCTTTATTGACTATGCCAAAGCTTTTGACTGTGTGGATCACAATAAACTGGAAAATTCTGCAAGAGATGGGAATACCAGACCTCTTGAGATCTGCCTCTTGAGAAATTTGTATGCAGGTCAGGAAGCAACAGTTAGAACTGGACATGGAACAACAGACTGGTTCCAAATAAGAAAAGGAGTACGTCATGCTGTATATTTTCACCCTGTTTATTTAACTTCTATGCAGAGTACATCATGAGAAATGCTGGACTGGAAGAAACACAAGCTGGAATCAAGATTGCCGGGAGAAATATCAATAACCTCAGATATGCAGATGATACCACCCTTATGGCAGAAAGTGAAGTGGAACTCAAAAGCCTCTTGATGAAAGTGAAAGTGGAGAGTGAAAAAGTTGGCTTAAAGCTCAACATTCAGGAAACGAAGATCATGGCGTCCAGTCCCATCACTTCATGGGAAATAGATGGGGAAACAGTGAAAACAGTGTCAGACTTTATTTTTCTGGGTTCCAAAATCACTGCAGATGGTGACTGCAGGCATGAAATTAAAAGACTCTTACTCCTTGGAAGGAAAGTTATGACCAACCTAGATAACATATTCAAAAGCAGAGACATTATTTTGCCAACAAAGGTTCATCTAGTCAAGGTTATGGTTTTTCCTGTTGGCATGTATGGATGTGTGAGTTGGACTGTGAAGAAGGCTGAGTGCTGAATAATTGATGCTTTTGAACTGCGGTGTTGGAGAAGACTCTTGAGAGTCCCTTGAACTGCAAGGAGATCCAACCAGTCTATTCTGAAAGAGATCAGCCCTGGGATTTCTTTGGAAGGAATGATGCTGAAGCTGAAACTCCAGTACTTTGGCCACCTCATGCGAAGTGTTGACTCATTGGAAAAGACTCGGATGCTGCGAGGGATTGGGGGCAGGAGGAGAAGAGGACGACAGAGGATGAGATGGCTGGATGGCATCACTGACTCGATGGATGTGAGTCTGAGTGAACTCCGGGAGTTGGTGTTGGACAGGGAGTCCTGGCGTGCTGCGATTCATGGGATTGCAAAGAATCGGACCCGACTGAGCGACTGATATGATTGATCTGAAGATTTTGCTAAATACAAACATTTTAAATTCAGGAAACTAAACACTGCCAATTCCTGTCCAAGTCAGGATTGGAATTCAAGCTGGTTTACATAAAGATTATAACCTATACCCTATATCACTATTTTGATCAAGGGTCATATTTTCAACAGCCATGGACTCCAGTGTATGCACAAAAAATTGAGTTCTGGGGGAAATATTAGAACTGTATTTATGTAGATGTCATCTAAAATTAACAGAGATATTAAGCATTATTAACATTTTATGTATGGCTTTCCACTAGTACCCTTATTGGCTCCAGGTAATAGGCCATCAAGTATCACAATTCATAGGAATTCCCAAATATAAGTTTCTTAATGTGAAGCATCCTTATTCCTCCCTTTGCTTCTGGAGTACTGAAATACTGTCATCTATCTATTTGCCTAGGGAAGTGTGTTTAAGGATAATTTTTACTAACTTTAACTAAAATAATTGTCACAAAATGGCCATATAGCTTAGAAAATTCTTCAGTAAAATCAGGGAATAAATATTATGGTAAATATGCAAACATGAGGAAACAAAAATGGATCTATTTACTATTTATTCTTATCCTACTATATGTTCTTCCACACATACTTTACAGTGATAAAGAACACTAACCATCCAATCTAATGCACCCAGAATTTTGCAAATATTTTTGAACAGGCATTTGGAATATAAATGATCCACTAGTATGAATGAAATCACTGCATCATTCAAGGGGAATATTACAATAAGAAGCCAACTCTAGGATGCCATCAACATAGTTGAATCCTACAATCAAGATAATTCAGTATAGTAGAATCTTTGTAGAAATTTAATGATGCAATGGGAGTAACAATAAAAATGTAGAGGTACACTGAATGTTCTAATGCAAAATATTCACAAGCGTAGTTAAACATAAAAATAACACTCATTTTCACTTTATATAAAGAAAGGTGTTTGAAATTGTGTGGGTTTTTTTCTTCTGATTCCTAGATCAGTTCGGTCGCTCAGTTGTGTCTGACTCTTTGCCATCCCATAGACTGCAGCACACCAGGCTTCCCTGTCCATCACCAACTCCCATTGTAGTTATAGGGTATAGGTTACAATCTTTATGTAAACCAGCTTATTCATAGATAAAAAGTGATTTTCAGAAGACAACTACACAGAAAACATAAAACATGAGCCTAAGTTGTTCATTAAGGATAGAGACGTTCTGACAATGTTTCAGAAGAATTAAAAATTTGTTAAAAGAAACTTATGCAAAGGAAAGTGCAATGTCCAATCAGTTAGCTATAGAAAATTATTTTGCCTACTTCTCTGCTAACTGTATCTTTAATACTGTCTTTATTAATCGTATGAAGATTTTCTTGCATCCTAATTTGTTGTCTATCTCACACTGAATGTCGTTTGATAGCAAAAATAGCTCGTGTACAGTTTTCTTTACCCTGGATTGTATTTTCTTAGATTAAAATATTGGTCATTTATTTTAGTACCCAACAACTTTTCCCTGAGATTCTCTTCAGTTTCTCAGCCAGTTTACTTTTGTCTTTTTTTCTCAATTCAAAATTTTATTCTATGCTGTTGTTTTCAGAAATTTTATGAATCATATATAACAATCTTCTCAAAATTACCTGCTTGCTACAGAAAAAAGTTCAGTTCAGTTCAATAGCTCAGTCGTGTCTAACTCTTTGTGACCCCAGGAAGTGCAGCATGTCGGGCTTTGCTGTCTATCACCAATTCCCAGAGCTTACTCAAACTCATGTCCATCAAGTCGGTGATGCTATTCAACCATCTCATCCTCTGTCATCCACTTCTCCTCCTGCCTTTAGTCTTTCCCAGCATCAGGGTCTTTTCAAATGAGTCAATTTTTTGCATCAGGTGGCCAAAGTATTGGAGTTTCAGATTCAACATCAATCCTTCAAGTGAAGATTCAGGAATGATTTCCTTTAGGATGGACTGGTTGGATATTCTTGCAGTCCAAGGGACTATCAAGAGTCTTGTCTAACACCACAGTTTAAAAGCATCAATTCTTCTGTGTTCAGCTTTCTTTATAGCCCAACTCACATCCATACAGGACCACTGGAAAAACCATAGCTTTTTCCAAAGGACTAGATGGACCTTTGTTTGCAAAACAATGCCTCTGCTTTCTAATATGCTATCTAGGCTGGTCATAGCTTTTCTTCCAAGGAGTAAGTGTCTTTTAATTTCCTGGTTGTAGTCACTATCTGCAGTGATTTTGGAGACCCAAAATATAAAGTCTCTCACTGTTTCATTTCCCCATCTATTTGCCATGAAGTGATGGGACCAGATACCATGATCTTACTTTTCTGAATGTTGAATTTTAAGCCAAATTTTTCACTCTCCTCTTTCACTTTCATCAAGAGGCTCTTTAGTTCTCCTTATCTTTCTGCCATACTGGTGGTGTCATCTGCATATCTGAGGTTATTGATATTTCTCCCTGCAATCTTGATTCCAGCTTGTTCTTCATCCAGCCAGGCATTTTGCATGATGACACCCTGCTTAGAAAAAAGGTCAACGTAGGTCTGATGCTGCTAAGTCACTTCAATCGTGTCTGATTCTGTGTAACCCCATAGACGGCAGCCCACCAGGCTCCCCCGTCCCTGGGATTCTCCAGGCAAGAACACTGGAGTGGGTTGTCATTTCCTTCTCTGATGCGTGAAAGTGAAAAGTGAAAGTGAAGTCATTCAGTCTTGTCTGACCCTCAGTGACCCCATGGACTGCAGCCTTCCTGGCTCCTCCGTCCATGGGATTTTCCAGGCAAGAGTACTGGAGTGGGGCACCATAATCTCTGATTATTCAGTGTGATGCTTATTTACTTTTATATTATAAAAAATTTGTAGTGTAGTTACTTGTGAATATAAATATTAGGGGGGGAAATAACATATTGTTGAGTAAAAACACATTCTACTGCAAAATATATTGTATTACTTTCATTTCCTATTCTCCTGGATATTAACCCACAAGATTGTTTGATAGGTAGAAACACCATCAAATTTTGCTGAAGAGCCAATAGATTTGGGGTAAGGCTCTCTTGACAATAGTAGAATCTATTTTTCCCATTACTGGTTCTTTATAATGTGAAGATAATTTATTCCTGGATAATTTGAAGTTTGTTCTTTCCTTAAATAATAAACAGATAAAATCTTTAAAACATACATTACATTTCTCATATTTTAAGTCTTCTGTCCCAGAAATTCTAAACAGGTCTTCCTACTTATTATTTTTAATCCCATCAGAAATATTCTTCCCGTATATGTATATAATATTAGATATATATGAATATGAACATATGCATACATATATTTAATATCCATTTACATTCCTTAGGCCTTTACAATACTTTTTAGAACTAACTTCCAAAAAAGATGTCCTTTTTATTATAGGGGACTGGAATGCAAAAGTAGGAAGTCAAGAAATACCTGGGTTAACAGGCAAATTTGGCCTTGGAATACAGAAGAGAACGCACTAGTCATAGCAAACACCATCTTCCAACAACACAAGAGAAGCTCTACACATGGACATCACCAGATGGTCAACACCAGAATCAGATTGATTATAGTCTTTGCAGCCAAAGATGGAGAAGCTCTATATAGTCAGCAAAAACAAGACTGGGAGCTGACTGTGGCTCAGATCATGAACTCCTTATTGCCAAATTCAGGCTTAAATTGAAGAAAGTAGGGAAAACCACTAGACGATTGAGGTATGATCTAAATTAAACCCCTTATGATTATACAGTGGAAGTGAGAAATAGATTTAAGGGACTAGATCTGATAGAATGCCTGATGAACTGGATGGAGGTTCGTGACATTGTACAGGAGACAGGGATCAAGACCATCCCCATGGAAAAGAAATGCAAAAAAGCAAAATAGGTGTCTGCAGAGGCCTTACAAATAGCTGTGAAAAGAAGAGAAGTGAAAAGCAAAGGATAAAAGGAAAGATATAAGCATCTGAATTCAGAGTTCCAAAGAATAGCAAGGAGAGATAAGAAGGCCTTCCTCAGTGATCAATGCAAAGAAATAGAGGAAAACAATAGAGTGTGAAAGACTAGAGATCTCTTCAAGAAAAATTAGAGATACCAAGGGAATATTTCATGCAAAGATGGACTCGAAAAAGGGCAGAAATGGTATGGGCGTAACAGAAGCAGAAGATATTAAGAAGAGGTGGCAAGAATACATAGAAGAACTGTACAAAAAAGATCTTCACAACAAAGATAATCACGATGGTGTGATCACTGACCTAGAGCCAAACATCCTGGAATGTGAAGTCAAGTGGGCCTTAGAAAGCATCACTACCAACAAGGCTAGTGTAGGTGATGGAATTCCAGTTGAGCTATTTCAAATCCTGAAAGATGATGCTGTGAAAGTGCTACACTCAATATGCCAGCAAATTTGGAAAACTCAGCAGTGGCCACAGGACTGGAAAAGGTCACTTTTCATTCCAATCCCAAAGAAAGGCAATGCCAAAGAATGCTCAAACTACCACACAATTGCACTCATCTCACATGCTAGTAAAGTAATACTCAAAATTTTCCAAGCCAGGCTTCAGCAATATGTGAGCCGTGAACTTCAAGATGTTCAAGCTGGTTTTTGAAAAGGCAGAGGAACCAGGGATCAAATTGCCAACATCGGCTGGATCATGGAAAAAGCAAGAGAGTTCCAGAAAAACATCTATTTCTGCTTTATTGACTATGCCAAAGCCTTTGACTGTGTGGATCACAATAAACTGTGGCAAATTCTGAAAGATATTGGAATACCAGACCACTTGACCTGCCTTTTGAGAAATCTGTATGCAGGTCAGGAAGCAACAGTTAGAACTGGACATGGAACAACAGACTGGCACCAAATAGGAAAAGGAGTACATCAAGGCTGTATATTGTCACCCTGCTTATTTAACTTACATGCAGATTACATCATGATAAACACTGGGCTGAAGGAAGCACAAGCTGGAATCAAGATTGCCAGGAGAAATATCAATAACCTCAGATATGCAGATGACACCACCCTTATGGCAGAAAGTGAAGAGGAACTAAAAAGCCTGTTGATGAAAGTGAAAGTGGAGAGTGAAAATGTTAAAGCTCAACATTCAGAAAACTAAAATCATGGCATTTGGTCCCATCACTTCATGGGAGATAGATGGGGAAACAGTGGAAACAATGTCGGACTTTATTTTTTGGAGCTCTAAAATCACTGCGGATGGTGATTGCAGCCAGGCAATTAAAAGGCTCTTACTCTTTTGCAGGAAAGTTATTACCAGCCTAGATAGCATATTGAAGAGCAGAGACATTACTTTGCCAACAAAGGTCTCTCTAGTCAAGTCTATGGTTTTTCCAGTGGTCATGTATGGATGTGAGAGTTGGACTGTGAAGAAAGCTGAGAGCCGAAGAATTGATACTTTGAATTGTGGTGTTGGAGAAGACTCTTGAGAGTCCCTTGGACTGCAAGGAGATCCAACCAGTCCATTCTGATCGAGATCAGTCCTGGGTGTTCATTGGAAGGACTGATGCTAAAGCTGAAACTCCAGTACTTTGACCACCTCATGCTAAGAGTTGGCTCATTGGAAAAGACTCTGATGCTGGGATGGATTTGGGGCAGGAGGAGAAGGGGACAATAGAGGATGAGATGGCTGGATAGCATCACCGACTCGATGAACATGAGTTTGAGTGAACTCTGGGAGTTGGTGATGGACAGAGGGTCCTGGCGTACTGCGATTCATGGGGTCGCAAAGTGTCAGACATGACTGAGCAACTGAGCTGACTGACTGACTGAAGACTCTACACAATAATTTAAGGAATAAGTCACCTAGCTGTAAAATGTACATAGCAAATAGCATCAAGAGTGTATACAGTGACTCCACCATTTGGTAAAATGCAGCATTTGAATTTCTGGCTTGCTCCTACTATCTTAGCTATCACTCACAAAACAAAGAGAAAGGATGCAGAGACAGAAAGGCCCAAGTTGGTAGATAATTTGATTTGGTTTCTGTCATCTGGGTAGGCTAAGCCAGCTATATTTGATGAACAGAAGGGATGCCCTCCCCAGTTTCTTGGATCAAATACAATGAATTAGTTTTAAAGCATTGTATGCAAAAGTGTCATGATAATACCTTATTGCAGAAGTACAAAAAAATCAAAATAAGATAACTAAATATATAAATTATGCAAAATTAAATGTTATGTAAATTAAATATGTAAATTATGAAGATGTACTTACACTAAAATCATCAAATCAATATCTATATTACTTAGATTTAGCCAATAAAAATTGCTAATTTTTAAAAGCTTGAAGAATTGCTGTCCATGTCAAACTTTGGGGCTCTCCTTTCCTTATTTTCCTGTTCAAATGTATTCTGGCAAAAATCCTAATGCATGATACAAAGATAATCCCAGCTGCTACATCAGGAGAAGAAAGCTTGGGTATATAAAACTTTAAGAAGGAAACACCCTTCTGTTCCACTCCATAAATTTTTTAGAAGCTGACATCTAATGTGTCAACAAAATTCCTTGAGCAAGAAAAGGCAATCCCAAGAGAACCTCCAGAATACAGATGACAACAATAAAGATACTATAAGCAATCTGCAGAGTATACTGTCAGCATTAATTCCACATTTTAGAACTCTGAGGTATTTATATATTCTGTGTTTTATTTTTCTTTTGCTACTTCAGTAATTTCACCTCAGATTTATATTCATTATGTTAGATTTCATCCTTCAAAACACATTTCATTTAAAGGTGAACAGAGAAACAAAACACATCAGCTCCTGACATAGTGACAACATATTTACATTAATGGGGAAATGTGTATGGTCTTAAAAATTGCTAGCAGAAACAATTTAAAATACACCACCTGAAAAACATATTTTTATATTCATCTATCATCAGCATTTCAAATTTACTTGTAGAAGAAATTAGAGTAGAAGAAACAAGGTATAACAATGTAATATGATACTATGCGGTGGAAAATATAGAATTGCTGTATGTTATGACTAATAACTGTATGCATGTATGTATGTGACATAAAATATTTCTATTTGTAAAATATTTGTAAGCAAATATTTATCATTTGTTATTTAACTTTGTCTTACTGACTTTTAATTCATGGACTTATTTTAAGCCTTATGGACTTTTTTTCTCTTTTTTGCTTACTATGACTTTCTTCACTAAAACATAAACAAAGTCTCTTTTAAGGTTCTTTTTCTTCCATTTTTACGACTGCATTAAATTTTTTTGATCAATCAGGAACTAATTTTAGAATAAACAAAATGAGTACCATGCTTCATTATCTACTTATTTAAATCTCCTTTCAGTAACATTTAAGACATGTCTTCATTATATTGAACATTCCTTGTTGAATGCACATGCTATATATTCATGTCATTAACAAATGGTATGTTTTCTACCATTTTGTTTTTTTATTAGATTATTTATTTAGGAAGAATATTGTTTGAGTATTTCACCAGAGTATCACACTACTAATACTAATTTAAATACCTCATGGGTTTTGTTATGAAGCACAATTAGCTTTTGGGTCAAGATAGAGATAGGTAGGTATATAAAAAAATAAGTTCATTGAAAGACAGAGACCTAGTATAGACACACACACCCACACACACACACACACACACACAAGCACAAGAGAGAAAGAGAAAAGGAGGTGAGCATGATATTTTATACATTTGTTTGTTCAATGTAACATTTTACCCTTAACTCTGATTAGATTCCTAGTAGCGCACTGCATGAAAATGGTCCATTAGTTTTTAATATACTGTTGGATTACACTCATTTAATTTTTATCATTTATCAAAACTCATATTTGCCTACAACTTGTTTTTGTCTGTGTGTATGTATGATTAAAAGTGTTCTACTTGCATCATAGAATGTATTGGAATTGTTCTTTCATTTTTCTCTATTGACATTATTTATAAAACACTAGATCAACTTCTTCCTAAAAAATATGGTATAATTTAATTTGAAATTATGTCTATCACACCTAGTGGCAATGAGTGAATACTTATGTTTTTCCATATGTTTAACAGTATTTGGTTCAGTTTTCCTGATTTTAGTAATTTTATGTCATGATATCTTGTTATTGTTTTAATTTATAATTTCCTAATGATAAATGGTCCAGAGAATCTTTTCACATGCTTGGCCAAAATCTGTATATTTATCTTTGGTAAAGAGTTTGTGCAAATAGTTGGTCCATTTTTAAAAAATTTTTAATATAAATTTATTTATTTTAATTGGAGGTTAATTACTTTACAATATTATATTGGTTTTGCCATACATCAACATGAATCCACTATTTTTTAAAAATCATATTGTTTGTCTTCCTATTATTGAATTTCTGAGTTTTAAGAGTCCTTTGTATATTTTGGATATAAGTTCCTTACCAAATATGCATTTTACAAATATTTTCTTGAAGATAGTGGGTTGTCTCTTTATCTTCTTAGAAGTTTCTTACAAATAATTTTTTTTAATTTTAATATAGTCCAAATTTCCATTTTTTTCTTTCATTGATCATGATTTTGGCTTCACTGGTAGCTCAGATGGTAAAGCATCTGCCTACAATGTGGGAGACTCGGGTTCAATCCTTGGGTCAGGAAGATCCCCTGGAGAAGGAAACAGCAACCCACTCCAGTATTCATGCCTAGAAAATCCCATGTACCAAGGAGCCTGGTGGACTACAATCCATGGGGTCGCAAAGAGTCAGACACGACTCACTTCACTTCACTTCACTTCATAAAAATTCATACCCAAACCCAAGGCCACCTAGTTATTTGTTATTGTTATTGCTGTTTTTAATTAAGAATCTTTTAAAATGCAGTTTATAGAATTTCCATATATCCTCCATCTTCATTATCAACATCACTCAGCAGAATGGTACTTTTCTCACCAAGGATGGATCTACACTGACATATAATAATCACCCCAAGTCTATAGTTTACATTATAGTTTATCCTTGGTACTATACATTCAATGGGTTTGAACAAATACATAATGAAATATTTTCATCATTATAATAACATGGAGTACTTTCACCACCCTAAAGGTCCTCTGGGCTCAACTTATTCATCTCTCTCCTTCTGATTTAAATAAAACTTACATATTAAACATAATTTAATTTTGTTTAATAAACATAAATACTACAATCTTGTTATAATCATTTATTAAATCTAACAGACTTGTAATCAATATTTCCCTGCCCCCACGCCCAGAGAAGGAAATGGCAACCCCCTGGACAGAGGGAATTCCATGGACAGAAGAGCCTGGTGGGCTACAGTCCATGGGGTCCCATACAGTCAGACATGACTAAGCATGCAGTAGTGAAGGCCCTCTTTATGGTTCACAGTAAACAGTCAAAGTGTTCTCATTGTGTCCTCATATGTTAGAAGGAGATATGAGAACTCTGTGGGATTTTTTAAAATAGCAGCACTAATCCTATTCAGACTTCCCTGGTGATTCAGAGGGTAAAAAATCCGCCTGCAGTGTGGGAGATCTGGGATCGATGCTTGGCTTGGGAAGATCCTCTGGACGAGGGGGTGGCAACCCACTCCAGTATATCTACCTGGAGAATCCCCATGGACAGAGCAGTCTGGCAGGCTACAGCCCATTGGGTCTCAAAGAGTGGACACAACTGAGCGACTAAGCACATGACTAAAGACGGTTTTATTTCTTCTTCCTCAGTCTGTACATATTTTATTTATGCTCAGTTCAGTTCAGTCACTCAGTCGTGTCTGACTCTTTGTGACCCCATGGACTGCAACATGCAAGGCTTCCCTGTCTGTCACCAACTCGCAGAGTTTACTCAAACTCATGTCCATTGAGCTGGTGATGCCATCCACCCATCTCATCCTCCATCGTCCCCTTCTTTGCCCGCCTTCCTTCTTTGCCCGCCTTCAATCATTCCCAGCATCAGGTTCTTTTCAAATGAATCAGTTATTCCCATCAGGATGCCAAAGTATTGGAGTTTCAGCTTCAGCATCAGTCTCTCCAATGAAGATTCAGGACTGCTTTCCTTTAGGATGGACTGGTTGGAACTCCTTGCAGTCCAAGGGACTCTCAAGAGTCTTCTCCAACATCAAAACTCAAAGGCATGAATTCTTCAGCACTCAGCTTTCTTTATAGTCCAACTCTCACATCCATACATGACTATTTGGCAAAACTAATACAGTTATGTAAAGTTTAAAAATAAAATAAAATTAAAAAAAAAATCAGAAAGACAAAAAAAAAAACAAAAAAAACAGAGCCTTGACTAGACAGACCTTTGTTGGCAAAGTATGGTCTCTGCTTTTCAATATACCGTCTAGGTTGGTCAAAACTTTTCTTCCAAGGAGAGAGCGTCTTTTAATTTCATGGCTGCAGTCACCATTTGCTGTGATTTTGGAGGCCAAAAAATTAAAGTCTCTCACTGTTTCAAATTTTTCCCCATCTATTTGCCATGAAGTAATGGGACCACTTGCCATGATCTTAGTTTTCTGAATGTTGAGCTTTAAGCCAATGTTTTCACTTTCTTCTTTCACTTTCATCAAGAGGCCCTTTAGTTCTTCTTCACTTTCTGCCATAAGGGTGATGTTATCTGCATATCTGAGGTTATTGATATTTCTCCCAGCCATCTTGATTCCAGCTTGTGCTTCATGCAGCCCAGCATTTCTCATGATGCACTCTGTATATAAGTTAAATAAGCAGGGTGACAATATGCAACCTTGACATACTCCTTTTCCTATTTAGAACCAGTCTGTTGTTCCATGTCCAGTTCTAACTGTTGTTTCTTGTCTGCATACAGATTTCTATCAGGCAGCTCAGGTGGTCTGCTATTCCCATCTTTTTAAGAATTTTCCACAGTTTGTGGTGATCCACACATTCAAAGGACTTGACATAGTCAATAAAACAGAAATAGATGTTTTTCTGGAACTCTCTTGCTTTTTCAATGAACCAGCTGATGTTGGCAATTTGATCTAATCTTCCACTGAATATTCAGGACTGATTTCCTTGGAATGGTTGGATGTCCTTGCAGTGTAAGGGATACTCAAAAGTCTTCTCTAACACCACAGTTCAAAAGCATCAATTCTTCCACACTCAACATTCCTTATAGTCCAACTCTCACATCCATATATGACCCCTGGAAAAACTAGAGCTTTAACTAGATGGACCTTGTTGGGACCAGATGCCACGATCATTTTTGATGGTCCAGGGGATGTTGGCAATTTGATCTCTGGCTCCTCTACCTTTTCTAAATCCAGCTGGAACATCTGGAAGCTCACAGTTGATGTACTGTTGAAGCCTGGCTTGGAATTTTGAGCTATACTTTGCTAGCCTGTGAGATGAGTGCAATTGTGCTGTAGTTTGAGCATTGTTTGGCATTGCCTTTCTTTGGGATTGAAAAAAAAAAAAAAAAAAACTGCCGTTTTCCATTCCTGTGGCCACTGCTGAGTTTTCCACATTTGCTGGCATATTGAGCGTAGCACTTTCACAGCATTATCTTTTAGGATTTGAAATAGCTCAACTGGAATTCCATCATCTGCAGTAGCTTTGTTTGCAATGGAGCTTCCTAAGTCCCACTTGAATTTGCATAGGATGTCTGGCTCTAGGTGAGTAATCACAGGTTCGTGATAATCTGGGTTGTGAAGATCTTTTTTGTATAGTTCTTCTGTGTATTATTGCCACCACTTCTTAATATCTTCTGCTTCAGTTAGGTGCATACTATTTTTGTCCTTTTATTGTGCCCATCTTTGCATGAAATATTACCTTGGTATCTTTAATATTCTTCAAGGAATCTCTAGTCTTTTCCATTCCTTTGTTTTCCTCTATTTTTTTTTCAGTGATCACCGAGGAAGGCTTTCTTATCTCTCCCTGCTATTCTTTGGAACTCCACATTCAAATGGGTATAACTTCAATTTTCTCCTTTGCCTTTCACTTCTCTTCTTTTCACAGCTATTTGTAAGGCCTCCTCAGACAGCCATTTTGCCTTTTTGCATTTCTTTTTCTTGGGGATAGTCTTGATCTGTGCCTCTTGTACAAGGTCATGAACCTCAGACTATAGTTCATCAGGTACTCTATCCGATCTAGTCCCTCAAATCTATTTCTCACTTCCACTGAATAATCATAATGAATTTGGTTTAGGTCATATCTGAATGGTCTCGTGGCTTTCCTTACTTTCTTCAATTTAAGTCTGAATTTGGCAACAAGGAGTTCATAATCTGAGCCACAGTCTTCTCCTGGTCTTGTTTTTGCTGACTGTATAGAGCTTCTCCATATTTGCCTGCAAAAAGTATAATCAATGTGATTTTGATATTGATCATCTGATGATGTCCAGTTGTAGAGTTTTCTCTTGTGTTGTGTGAAGAGGGTGTTTGCTATGACTAGTGCGTTCTCTTGGCAAAACTCTATTAGGCTTTGCCATGCTTCATTCTGTATTCCAAGGCCAAATTTGCCTGTTACTCCAGGTATCTCTTGACTTCTTCCTTCTGCATTCCAGTTTTCTATAATGAAAAAGACATCTGTTTGGGGTATTAGACCCGGTTTCAATCCCTGGGTGGGGAAGATGCCTTGGAGAAGGAAATGGCAACCCACTCCAGTACTCTTGCCTGGAAAATCCCATGGGCGGAGGAGCCTGGTAGGCTACAGTCCATGGGGTCACAAAGAGTCGGACACGACTGAATGACTTCACTTTCACTTTCTTTCACTTTCACTTTGGGGTGTTAGTTCTAGAAGGTCTTGTAAGTCTTCATAGAATCATTCAACTTCAACTTCTTCAGAATTGCTTGTTGGGGCATAGACTTGGATTCCTGTGATATTGAATGGTTTCCCTTGGAAATGAATGGATCATTCTGTCGTTTTTGAGATTGCATCCAAGTACTGTTTTTTGGACTCTTTTGTTGACTATGATGGCTATTCCATTTCTTCTAAGGGATTCCTGCCCACAGTAGTAGACATATTGGTCATCTGAGTTAAGTTCACCCATTCCAGTCCATTTTGTTTTGCTGATTCCTAAAATTTCAATGTTCACTCTTGCCATCTCCTGTTTGACCACTTCCAATTTGCCTTGATTCATGGACCTAACATGCCAGGTTCCTGTGCAATATTCCTCTTACAGCATTGGACTTTACTTCCATCACCTGTCACATCCACAACTGGGTGTTGTTTTTCTTTGGTTCTGTCTCTTCATTCTTTCTGGAGTTATAAATTAGCTATGATTCTAGTTCATATTGAATAGAGTCTGTAAGAGGGACTTCTCTGATTCTCAATCATAAGGAGAAGTCATAGTTTCTCACCACTAAGTATGATGTTACTTTTGTAGATCTATTTAATTGAAGAATTTCCCAATTAATTCCTAACTTGCTAAATGTTTTACTTGAATGTATGTTTGCTTTTGTCAAATATTATTTTCTTTTTTCTATTTATATAATCAAAAGATGCTTCATATTTAGCCTGCTGATGACATAGAATACATGAAATGATTTTTAAACATTGAAGAAGTTGTATATACTAGAATAAATCACTGTTCATTGTGGTGTGCAATTATGTTATACATTTTTAGATATATTTCACTAATATCTTGTTTAAAATGTTTGCATCTACATTTGTGTGAAATATTTTAATAACTTTATTTGGTTTGTTATTACTGTCATACTGGACTCACAAAATAAGCTAATGAGAGTGCACTCTGTTTTTGCTTAAATAGTATGTAGAATTCAGTAGTGAAAAAAAACATCTTGCCTAGTGCTTCCTTGTTTGGTTGTTTATTGATTACTGGTTTAAATTCTTTAATATCAAAAATCTATTCAGATTATCTACTTCTCCATGTTTGTGTTTTGTAGATTATATCTTTTAAGGAATTGTTCCATTTCCACTAGATTATCAAATCTGTAGGCATAAAGCGGTCATTACATTCCCTTATTATATTTTTATTGTTTAAGAGATAAGTACTGATTATCTATTTAATCTGAGTATTGGTAATTTGCTTCTACCCTTTTTTTCATGCTTAGCCTAGATAGAATTTTATCCATTTTATTGATATTTTCACAGAACAAGTTTGTGGTTTCATTGATTAACTTCATTAATTTCTAGTAATTTGGCATTTCCTATTATAAGGCACTGGAAATACACATAAAATAGTATATAGTATTGTTTGAAAATGGACTTAGATTCGTTGTAAAAGTACACTGCAAACTATGGCAGTAAATAGATTAAAAGTAAGTTTAACTGATATGATAAGAAATGAGAGAAAATTGAATCATATAAAATTCTCAGTTAAAACCAGAGAAGCCAGAAAAAGAGTAGCAAAAAAAAAAAAAAGAAACAAGGACATAGAGCATGGAATAGAAAATAGTTACAATTACATTAGATATTAATCCAACTACATCACCAGTCACTTAAAGTATGACTGGTCTAAATATGCCAATTAAAATACAGAGACTGTCTGAAACAATTAAAAAAGATCCAAATATATATTATCTAAAAAAACACTAAACACAGAAAACATTTAGATTAAAAGTAAGGGGACAGAGAAAAATATACCATGATAATATTAACAAAAAACAAAACCAAAAATAACCTTAAGTAGCTATATTAATTTAACAGAAAGACTACAAAGCAAGAGCAAATATCAGAGATAAAAAAAAAAGCATTACATAATGATATAGGGTTTAATCTCCAAACACCTAACAAGAGAATGTGAAACATGAGATAATATACGGAAAAACCTGATAATATTTATATTAGTTAGGTATTTCAATATCTCTCTATCAGTAATTGACACATTTCACAGGCCAAAAAAAAAAAAAAAAAAAACAGTAAGGACATAGTTGAACTGAACATCACCTCAGTTAATTTGAACTAATTAGCATTTATAGGATACTTCATCCAACAATAGAAGAGTACACATTATTTTTAAGTTCACATGCAAGATAAAGAGCAATATAAACCTAAACCAAATAGTGTAAAAGAAATAATCAAAATTAGAGTAGAAATATTATTTTTATAAATTTTTACACATTTTATATTTTCACAATAATTTATTTTTGTGCTTTTTATTAGCATATTTTAATTAGTCTGTCTGACCATTGATTTAATTTATAGATCTAACATGAATTAATTGTTACTCTACATTTTTAGTTTTAATTTGATCACCTATGCCAATAATTATCTAGAATTTTAAACCCAAGTTGGAACAAATTTTTGAGACTGTAATTACTAACTTATTTTGCTGCAATTACACTGGTTAATACAAACTAAAACAATTTATAATATGTGCCATTTTATAGGTTTCTTTTGTGGGTATTACAGTTTCATGTTTTAGGAAAATTCCAGGAAACTTTCTGTATTTTTTTTTGCAGATATATCAGATTTCCTCGCTATTATGTTATTAATGGGGAGAAGCAGGACTTGTGTTTCCTGGTCCTGCATTGGCCTCAGTAATAGGGACTTTCTCTATGACTCCTCTCTCGTGAAAACAGAAATGTGCGTTGTGTATTTGGAGTGCCCTAGGGAGAGAATCAGATCCTTTCATACCTCTGGGGTGGCGGGGGGCTGACTTCTGATCTAAATTAGTGAGGAGACTGTATTCACAAATGCTACTTTCTCCTCCTCTGCAAAAGATACCTGCCATTTCTACTCTTCTTTATGATGCAGTGTATTTTTTCCTGAGTCATTGAGGGCAAGGGGGTTTCTATCTTACTCAAAGGCTCAAAGATTCTTAGTAGAGAAAGGTCAAGCAAATAGGTAGCATTTTTATTTACTCACTGCTATTCCTACTTTTGTAAAGTCTACATTTATAACATGCATAGTCTTCTGCCCAATCAGAACTACACCAGTTGTACACAACTCTCTAACAGTTACTGGAGATCAGGAATTCATGACTAACTTGGCTGGATAATTCAATTCCAGGTTTTTAAGAGGTTGCACTCATGTCAGTCAGGATATGTTCCTTAGAACGCTTCCCTGGAGCTGGAGGACTTCCTTCCAAGATAACTCACTCACTTGTTTTGCCAAGTTGGTGTTAGTTGGTTTATTCTCCTGGGCCTCTCCAGGGGACTACCTGAGTTTCCTCACCACCTGATGACTTGTTTCCCTGAAACTGAGTGGTTTCATCATTGATAATTTGGTACAATTTTTCTATGTATTTCTTGGTAGACTCAAGTTGTTCCAATTGTAGTTTCTTAAAGAAGGGCTCAGAGAGGATAAATCCCATGAGTTCTTGCACGTCAAAAAGAGTAGGCAATATGGAAAATTTCAGTAACATTTTTTTTTTCATTCAGTGTTTTAAAAATAAGACTCTACTGCCTTCTAGTATTTAAAATCCTATAAAGAAATTTGAAATCTTTAATAATTTTTAATTTACTTTCAACCCCACATCCAAGGAATGGTGGCTGCGTGGGCACAGGAGGGCTGAGAGGAGCTACTCCACAGTCAAGGTCAGGAGGGGCAGCTGTGAGGAGATACCCCTCAGCCAAGGTAAGGAGCAGAGGCTGTGCTTTGCTGGAGCAGCCATGAAGAGATACCCTATGTCCAAGGTAACAGAAACCCAAGTAAGATGGTAAGTGTTGTGAGAGTCATCAGAGGGCAGACACACAAACCATTATCACAGAAAACAAATTACAGAAAACTAGTCAATCTAATCACATGGACCATAGCCTTGTCTAACTCAATGAAACTAAGCCATGCCATGTGGCCCACCCAAATGGGTGGGTAATGGTGGAGAGGTCTGACAGAATGTGGTCCACTGGAGAAGGGAATGGCAAACAACTTCAGTATTCTCACCTTGAGAACTTCATGAACAGTATGAAAAGGCAAAATTATAGGACACTGAAAGAGGAACTCCCCAGGTCAGTAGGTGCCCAATATGCTCCTGGAGATCAGTAGAGAAATAACTCCAGTAGAATGAAGGGATGGAGCCAAAGCAAAAAAATACCCAGTTGTGGATGTGACTGGTGATAGAAGCAAGGTCTGATATTGTAAAGAGCAATATTGCATAGGACCTGGAATGTTAGGTCCATGAATCAAGGCAAATTGCAAGTAGTCAAACAGGAGATGGCAAGAGTGAATGTCGACATTCTAGGAACCAGCGAACTAAAATGGACTGGAATGGGTGAATTTAACTCAGATGACCATTATATCTACTACTGTGGGCAGGAATCCCTCAGAAGAAATGGAATAGCCATCATGAACAACAAAAGAGTCCAAAACGCAGTACTTAGATGCAATCTCAAAAACGACAAAATGATCTCTGTTCGTTTCCAAGGCAAACCATTCAATATCACAGTTATCCAAGTCTATGCCCCAACCAGTAACACTGAAGAAGCTGAAGTTGAAAGGTTCTATGAAGACATACAAGACCTTTGAGAACTAACACCCCCAAAAGATGTCCTTTTCATTATAGGGGACTGGAATGCAAAAGTAGGAAGTCAAGAAACACCTGGTGTAACAGGCAAATTTGGTCTTGGAATACTGAATGAAGCAGGGCAATGACTAATAAGAGTTTTGTCAAGAGAATGCACTAGTCATAGCAAACACCCTCTTCCAACAACACAAGAGAAGACTTTACACATGGACATCACCAGATGGTCAGCACCAAAATCAGATTGAGTATATTCTTTGCAGCCAAAGATGGAGAAGCTTTATACAGTCAGCAAAAACAAGACTGGAAGCTGACTGTGGCTCAGATCATGAACTCCTTGTTGCCAAATTCAGACTTAAATTGAAGAAAGTAGGGAAAACCACTAGACCATTGAGGTAAAATCTAAACCAAACCCCTTATGATTATACAGTGGAAGTGAGAAATAGATTTAAGGGCCTAGATCTGATAGAGTGCCTGATGAACTATGGACCAAGATTCGTGACACTGTACAGGAGACAGGGATCAAGACCATCCCCATGGAAAAGAAATGCAATAAAGCAAAATGGCTGTCTGGGGAGGACTTACAAATAGCTGTGAAAAGAAGAGAAGTGAAAAGCAAAGGAGAGAAGGAAAGATATACACATCTGAATGCAGAATTCCAAAGAAAAGCAAGAAAAGATAAGAAAGACTTCCTCAGCGATCAATGCAAAGAAATAGAGGAAAACGACAGAATGGGAAAGAATAGCGATCTCTTCAAGAAAATTAAAGATACCAAGGGAATATTTCATGCAAAGATGGGCTCGATAAAGGAAAAAATGCTATGGACCTAACAGAAGCAGAAGATATTAAGAAGCAGTGGCAAGAATACACAGAAGAACTATACAAAAAAGATCTTCACGACTTAGATAATCACGATGGTGTGATCACTGACCTAGAGCCAGACATCCTGGAATGTGAAGTCAAGTGGGCCTTAGAAAGCATTACTACCAACAAAGCTAGTGGAGGTGATGGAATTCCAGTTGAGCTATTTCAAGTCGTGAAAGATGATGCTGTGAAAGTGCTGCACTCAATATGCCAACAAATCTGGAAAACTCAGCAGTGGCCACAGGACTGAAAAGGTCAGTTTTCATTCCAATCCCAAAGAAAGGCAATGCCAAAGAATGCTCAACTACCACATAATTTTACTCATCTCGCACACTACTAAAGTAATGCTCAAAATTCTCCAAGCCAGGCTTCAGCAGTAGGTGAACCGTGAACTTCAAGATGTTCAAGCTAGTTTTAGAAAAGGCAAAGGAACCAGAGATCAAATTCCCAACATACCCTGGATCATCGAAAAAGCAAGAGAGTTCCAGAAAAACATCTATTTCTGCTTTATTGACTATGCCAAAGCCTTTGACTGTGTGGATCACAATAAACTGTGAAAAATTCTGAAAGACATGGGAATACCAGACCACCTGATCTGCCTCTTGAGAAACCTATATGCAGGTCAGGAAGCAACAGTTAGAACTGGACATGGAACAACAGACTGGTTCCAAATAGGAAAAGGAGTACATCAAGGCTGTATATTGTCACCCTGCTTATTTAACTTACATACAGATTACATCATGAGACCAGCTGGGCTGTAAGAAGCGCAAGCTTGAATCAAGATTGCTGGGAGAAATATCAATAACCCCAGATATGCAGATGACGCCACCCTTATGGCACAGAATGAAGAGGAACTAAAAAAGCTCTTGATGAAAGTGAAAGAGGAGAGTGAAAATGTTGGCTTAAGGCTCAACATTCAGAATACTAAGATCACGGCATCTTGTCCCATCACTTCATGGGAAATAGATGGGGAAACAGTGGAAACAGTGTCAGACTTTATTTTGGGGGGCCCCAAAATCACTGCAGATGGTGATTGCGGCCATGAAATTAAAAGACGCTTACTCCTTGGAAGGAAAGTTAGGACCAACCTAGATAGCATATTCAAAAGCAGAGACATTACTTTGCCAACAAAGGTTCGTCTAGTCAAGGCTATGGTTTTTCCAGTGGTCATGTATAGGTGAGAGTTGGACTGTGAAGAAAGCTGAGCACTGAAGAACTGATGCTTTTGAACTGTGGTGTTGGAGAAGACTCTTGAGAGTCCCTTGGACTGCAAGGAGATCCAACCAGCCAATCCTAAAGGAGATCATTCCTGGGTGTTCTTTGGAAGGAATGATGCTAAAGCTGAAACTCCAATACTTTGGCCACCTTATGTGAAGAGTTGGCTCATTGGACAAGACCCTGATGCTGGGAGGTATTGGGGGCAGGAGGAGAAGGGGACGACAGAGTATGAGATGGCTGGATGGGATCAGCGACTCAATATACATGAGTTTGGGTGAACTCCGGGAGTTGGTGATGGACAGGGAGGCCTGGAGTGCTGCGATTCATGGGGTCGCAAAGAATCGGACACGACTGAGTGACTGAACTGAACTGAACTGATTTTACTTTTTCATTTGTTTTTAATCTCATTTATTTCATGTCCATGACTGTTTCAACATTGTCTATTCTAATTTGTTCTTGCTGTGAAAAAGATTTCTGCTCTTGAATTTTTTGTTCTTTCTTGAATTCTGCCAGCCTATATTTCATCTTCTTTTGTCTCACCTTATTTTCTCTTATATAGTTCATGATTTTTTGTATTCCTCCTGTACTAGATTCTCTGCAATACTTTCTACACAAATTCATGCCTATCCAGAACTTCAGAGTTCAACTTCAGATGGAAAGATCTTTAGATATTGTTAAGTTTTAGATTATATTGGATTCAGATGGTCCTTATAAGTCAACGGGTATCCCTAAGAAAGGAACAAAACCTGAGACATACATAGATGAATGACCATGTGAAGATAGAGGCAGAGACTGAAATAAAATGACTAATAGCCTAGAATTAGAGGACACACATTCTGGGACACATCAGAAGCTTCAAAAATACAATGGGGGAATTTTCTCTAAAGTGTTCCAAAGAAGTGTGCCAAAGGGCCCGCCATTACCTATTTCAGGTTTCACTACTCAGTCCTTCTGTGGGTGAATAGATTACAGTTGCTCTTGAGCTACTAAGTCTGTAGTAATGTCACTTCAGCCCTTAGGAAACTGAAACACTAAATGTAATGCCTTTTGTGTTTGTTTTTTTTTTTAATTTATAACTACATTTTTCACATAATGTTTATCTTTTCTCCAATACAAATAATCTGCTGCATTTTATATTTCTATGTGTTTGTCTTACCTCTTTTTAAAACTCATTACATTTAAAATATACTCTGATTTGTTTTCAATCTATTAACCATCACTCAGTGAAGTAAAAACCATCATATTTGAGAATATCTTTGTTAACTTTTTGATTGAATTATAATTTATTTGAGTTTAAAGTTTCCTTTTATTTTTCTTAGTGTATTTTGACTTTGCTCCATTTTTAGCATTTATATTTTTCATTCCAAGTTTACCCTAGTCCATTTTATTTCTGTTCTCTGTTTTAATTATAGCAGAAATTTTTCTTTACCAAAATAATTGAATAAATTCACAAATATATACCTTGTTCTCTATCTATTCTAGAATATCATATACTTTTCCCCTACAATTTCAGTTCTTCATTTCAAAAATGTTTTTCTTTCCCTTATATATCTGTAAATATACACTATCTTATGTAGTCCTATTATATTCTCAGAGCTAGTAATTATGTTTATTTGAACTTTCCTTACCATTCATAGCTTCCCATGAATTCCACTATAACACAAGCCAAGTTGTGTGATAACTTGGCATGCATTGAAAAAGATGTGACTGTGATTAATAGTTTTAATTATGATTCTTGCTTTTCTTTCTACTCTTGATTCTGTCTGGCCTTTTGAGTAAGAAATATCATTTATACTGAGTAAAATAATCTATCTTTATATTTTCCTCTAAATCTATCCTTCATCTTTTATTTTTATAGTGCAAAACTAAATGTATAGCTTATCAAGTATTCAGTTCAGTTCAGTTCAGTCGCTCAGTCGTGTCCGACTCTTTGCGACCCCATGAATCACAGCACGCCAGGCCTCCCTGTCCATCACCAACTCCCGGAGTTCACTCAGACTCATGTCCATCGAGTCAGTGATGCCATCCAGCCATCTCATCCTCTGTAGTCCCCTTCTCCTCCTGCCCCCAATCCCTCCCAGCATCAGAGTCTTTTCCAATGAGTCACCTCTTCGCATGAGGTGGCCAAAGTACTGGAGTTTCAGCTTTAGCATCATTCCTTCCAAAGAAATCCCAGGGCTGATCTCCTTTAGAATGGACAGATTGGATCTCCTTGCAGTCCAAGGGACTCTCAAGAGTCTTCTCCAACACCACAGTTCAAAAGCATCAATTCTTTGGCGCTCAGCCTTCTTCACAGTCCAACTTTCACATCCATACATGACCACTGGAAAAACCATAGCCTTGACTAGACGGACCTTTGTTGGCAATGTAATGTCTCTGCTTTTGAATACGCTATCTAGGTTGGTCGTAACTTTCCTTCCAAGGAGTAAGCGTCTTTTAATTTCATGGCTGCAGTCACCATCTGCAGTGATTTTGGAGTCCAAAAATAAAGTCTGACACTGTTTCCACTGTTTCCCCATCTGTTTTTTAGTGATATATAATGCTATACTGGATTGACAGTCACTGTTTTTATGAATATTATGGCCAAGAAGGGATTGAGTACTTGATCCAAAGACTCTCATCAAGAAAATAGTCAACACAGTTAAAAAATTACAAAAATAAATATCATTTCTGAAGAGGCAGCAAGATAACTGTATCACTAAAGCCAAAGTGCATCTTCCTGGCTATTTACCAAGCCTGTTTACTACATTTTATTAATTGACTCTTTTAACTTACAACAACCTCCCATTCCTTAAAATACATGAGTGTCTCTGATCTTTTCAAACTTAAAGAACATAATTTAGAAATTCCATGAAAAGAAAAAGAGAAACATTAATCTGTAACTTTGAATTGACATGGAGGATATTTTGCAATAGATAGGACATGATGTGAAATGATTCAGATAAAATGTTACAGTTATTCAGGTGAGATAAATGACATTTTAGAGTGGCAGTATCCAGGATAGAAAAACATGATAGAACCACTGTGTTTGACTGATGAATCTATTCACAAGTCAAGAGCTCTATTATTATATACAATGTTTATACATTGTCATTAGTTATTAGACACAAGATGCCTAATGCATATCAGCTTAGAGTTGACTCTGTACTGAGCATTTCTTATTCTGATAATAGGAATTCCACTTTCCTTTTGTAAACTCCTAGGCTATATATTCCTAGGACTGGTGATTTAGTACCCTATTGCTTGATACAGTGGTAAGAATATGACAAAATCATGGTTCAGTATGCTCAAACATAATTCATGCCCACAGAATTTGGAAAAAAACAGTAGGCAGATAATTGCTGTCTAGTTGCTAACTCATGTTTAACTCAGGCTCCTCTGTCCTTTGGATTTCCCAGGCAAGAATATTGAATTGTTGCTATTTCCTTCTTCAGGGGCTCTTCGTGATCAAGGGATTGAAACCATGCCTCTTGCACTGCCAGGCGGATTATTTACCACTGAGCCACCAGGGAAGCCCTGGGCACATAATAGAGGGAGTGTTGAAATATTTTACTGGAAATTTTAAGCCAGATTCAGAGACTGCTTTATCTTTGAGTCATCCTTTAAATTTCTTATATTTCTGTTCTAGTGTTCCTCATTCTTTCAATGCTTAGAAAAAAATCCCACAAAAATGGGGAAAGGAAGAAGGAAAAACCCATAGAGTGAAAAGGTGGCAATGTGATGATTGGAGCAAGATGATATGCTGATGGCTTTGAGGAAGAAAAAAGGTAAATGATCCAATGAATGCATCTGGAGAAGATAAAAAAAAAGGCAATAAAATGAACTTTAATCTAGAGCCTTGAGAGAGAGGTAGTCCTCCCAACACCTTGACATTAGCTCAGTGAAATGGAGGTCAGAGTTCTGGTCCTCAGATCTGTAAGATAGATATATAGACAGACAGACAGGTAGATAACAGTTACTTGGTTTTAATGACAGTTATGCTAAATTTTAATGATGACTTAGAATGCTTCCCATATACTTTTGAAACTTTTTAAATGGCATAAGGATTTTAAATTTTGCTCTATATCTATAGAATTGTATTGAATGAGGCTGAATTTTCCATCAATATTAAATATTTTGAATATACTTTGATGAGTGCTACAATTATACACTTCTATAAGTGTGAGTATAATTTTCTTTGTTACACAGAATATCAGTATCTTGTGAAATTCCAACTAGGAGAGCCAATAGGTCAGCATTCCTAACTAGAATTCTAATGAATACTCATTTTTAAGTGAAAGTCATAGTAATAAAATGTTTCCTTATGAGTTTGTATATATAAATTCTGAAGTGCAACTTCATAGAGCAGAAACAGATGAAGAGGTCAGGTTGTTATAAGCTAATGAGAAATAAATTGCTATAATCAGTGACCTAACATTGCCTGAAGGATTTCTCTCTACAGTAATGGATTCAGCTGGCAAAGGGTCTTAATGTTGCTGGTTCAAAGTCCTGTTTGGCATTTGTAATATTATTCTAAAGCTTGATTACATCATGCACAAGTTAATCCATTACGAAGCACTTGCCCGAAGTGATTTGATTTTAATGTTTCATGAGTAGCCAGTTGGATGGGACAAGAAGTATAATTGGCTTATTCTTTACCACTAGGACAACTTCTTACATTCTTTCATAAATCAGTTTTTGCCCTGATATTTTGGGCAATAAAATATATTTTGTTGTTGTTGTTTATCTGGGTTTTATTATTCTATTCATTTGTTTTTTACTTTGAAAAAAATTGTTTATAGCTTTGTTTTTTTTTGTTTTTTTTTTAATCACTAAGTCATGTCCGACTCTTTGCGACCCCATGAACTTCAGCATGCCAGGCTTCCCTGTCCTTCACTACTTCCCAGAGTTTGTTCAAATTCATCTTCATTGAGTCAGTGATGCCATCCAACCATGTCATCCTCTGCTGCCCCCTTCTCCTTTTGCCTTCAATCTTTCCCAGCATCACAGTCTTTTCAAATGAGTGGTGCTTTGCATCAGGTGACCAAAGTATTGGAGCTTAGAAGTCTACAAATTTAAACTCTCTGTTGACAGTTATTTATTAATGCTTAAATTCAAAATGTAAACATTGCTACCTAAGACCAATACAGTATTTCCTATTTGTTGATTTTTGTCAGTCACTTATTTAAAATGGTTCCTCTATAGATTAAAATTAAATACAAATAAAACAAAACTTAAATGAAAAGGTTGTAATAGCAGTCAGAGAAAACTGCTTTAATTGTAATATAGCCATTACTGTTCATATCACATACTTCCATTTTTCCTCATATTAGACACAGGATATGAATGCAGTCACTGGTCTTCATGGGCTTCCCTTGTGGTAAAAAATCCGCCTGCAATGTGTGAGACCTGGGTTCAATCCCTGGGTTGGGAAGATCCCCTGGAGAAGGCATAGAGCAATTGTGAAAATCAAATACATTAAATAAGGTCATGTATTTTAAATTGTTAGAATAAGGGTTGTCCCATGATAAACACACTTAGTAAGCTTATGCATCAAGTTTTCATTTCAGCACTTACATATGTATACATAAACTTTTGTGTGCATAACTATATGCACAGTTCTTAATTTTCTTAATATAAGGCACAAATAGAGGTATAATACACAGTTTTATTGACCAAATGTGTACAGAAATGGGAAAAAACAGCCATATTCTGACCCAATGAAATATGATGTCAACATCATCCAAAAGATACTGATATCTTACCAAATGTTTGAAAATACTATGCACAAAGCAAACTGACTTTTAAATTAGGATCTATGATACATAGAACAATTTTGGTGTTTGTCAAGCAGGGTGGAATGACTCAAAGCAAGGGGTATCAGAGGTAAATAATAACAAGATCAAAAGAGCAGCTTTCATGATGAGAAGGAGGATCATGATAATAACAATTGCTAAATATTAATAAGAAACATTTATTGGATGCAAATATTACTATGTGTTTGGGGTAACTTAATGCTTTATATAAACTGACCTATTTAATCAAAATTTTTAATGTTAGGCCATTTATTATCCCCATGTTACTGATAAGATACTTAAGGCACATACAGATTATCTAAGAGGCTCAGAGTTACAATGAACTTCTGTAACATGCTCAGAGGCAGAGGTAAAATAACTTATCTGCTCAGGCAGTCTGGCTCTAACTATCTCACCCTCACTCTTAATCACTGTAATATACAGCTTCTATACTAATATAATTGGAGAAGGCAATGGCACCCCACTCCAGTACTCTTGCCTGGAAAATCCCATGGACGGAGGAGTCTGGTGGGCTGCAGTCCCTGGGGTCGCTAAGAGTCGGACACGACTGAGCGACTTCACTTTCATTTTTCACTTTTATGCATTGGAGAAGGAAATGACAACCCACTCCAGTGTTCTTGCCTGGAGAATCCCAGGGACAGGGGAGCCTGGTGGGCTGCCGTCTATGGGGTCGCACAGAGTCGGACACGACTGAAGTGACTTAGCTGCAGTAGCAGTATACTAATATAGTACACAAGTTCTACTATATACATTCACAACACTAGCTTTAGACGCAGAAACTGACACTTTGCTCTGCTTTCATTATATTAGGTATGTTCACAGTCTGTCCAAGAAAAAAATAAACATTTTCACACTAAGATAAATAAGTAATGATAAGGTCATCTGGTCTGATTCTGGTCCCCAAATTAATAAATCCTCGATCTTGTCCAACAGAGTTGAACCTCTTATGAACAGAAACTTTATTCCTGATTTTGTTATATCTCTGGATATGTATGTTTACAAATATTATAAACATCTATGAAAGTCGATCTTTTCCTGCTATTAACAAAGTGATGAAAAACTGGTTAAGCTTGGCATTACTTCCCTTTCCTTTAATATCACTATTTTTAAAATACCTTTAATTTAGAAAGCCAATTCTTATGAATTCTTAACTCATTTGCATTCTTTGTTGACAAAGTTTGCTTCCTTAAATATTTTCTGATTTAGTCATTTTTTTTGTCTTTGCTTTCCTTTGGATTTGTCTGTCTCTGTATGTGTGTGTGTGTGTGTGTGTCTATAGGCGGTGTTGAGAGAAACAGTTAATGGGATCAAAAGTTTAAGGCACTGATTTTGGCAAGAAACATTAAGAATAAAACTATACAGGTCTTTTATCATTTAATTTTTATGAAAATTTATAATTTTGACATAGATTAAGAGTTTTGCACATACACTTTGGGAATAAAAATATTTTGTTCATCAAAATGCCACATAATAAGTTGTTTTTCTTTTTGAAATTAAGGTAGATAAAGAACACAGACTATAGATGATACTATGAGCTAAGAGAAATTGCCTTGTTAAATGACTAATCACACTTAGGTGAATGTTCACAAAAATTAAATCTACCATGTTCTATCATTTAAAATAAGTTCTAGATATGTTTTGTCTTCCTAGTAATCAATGTAAAGGTGTAAGGATATTTTTGCCAACTACTTTTATGTCAGAGCCTGGCTTTAAACATTTGTGTATAAGCTTTAACCCTAAAAACTGTGTTAACTAACGAAACTAAACCTCTTGATGAAAGTGAAAGAGGAGAGTGGAAAAGGTGGCTTAAAACTTAACATTCAAAAAACAATGATCATGGAATCGGTCCCACCACTTCATGGGAAACAATGGAAACATGAGAGGCTTTATTTTCTTGCTCTCCAAATTCTACTACAGAAGGTGACTGCAGCCATGAAATTAAAAGACACTTGCTCCTTGGAAGAAAAGCTGTGATGAACCTAGACAGCATATTGAAAACCAGAAACATTACTTTGCCAACAAAAGTCCATACAGTCAAAGCTATAGTTTTCCAGTAGTCATGTTTGGATGGACCATAAAGAAGTCTGAGTGCCAAATCATTGATGCTTTTGAACTGTGGTGTTAGAGAAGATTCTTGAGAGTCCACTGGACTGCAAGAGATCAAACCAGTCAATCCTAAACAATGTCAACTCTGAATATTCATTAGAAGGACTGATTCTGAAGCTGAAGCTCCAATACTTTGGCCACCTGATGCAAAGAGCCGACTCATTGAAATAGACTATGATGGTAGGAAAGATAGAAGGCAGGAGGCGTAGGCGAGGACAGAGGGTGAGATGATTAGATGGTATCACCAACTCAATGGACATGAGTCTGAGCATGCTCTGGAAGATGGTGAAGGACAGGGAAGCCTAGCAGACTGCGATCTGCTAGGGTCACAAAGAGTTATACATGACTGAGTGACTCAGCAACAGTAGGTTTGGTTTCTCATATCATGATGACTAAGTTTACTTGGTGTCTCAATGGTAAAGAATCTGCCTGCCAATGCAGGAGGCATGCACTTGATACTTGGTCTAGAAAATCCTCTAGAGCAGGAAATGGCAACCCACTCCAATATTCTTGTCTGGGAAATCCTAGGGACAGAGGAGCCTGGTGGGCTAGAGTCCATGGGTTGACAAAGAGTTGGACATGACTTAGAGACTAAACAACAACAACAACATCATGATGATGCATTTCCAGAGGGAATCTTCTAAGATCACAAACCAATTCCTAATCAAAAGTTGCAAATGATTTTTTAACTTAAACTCAGAAAACTCAAAGTGTTACTTATACCCCAATCTATTGGTCAAACAAATAACTAAGTCCTCACTAGAATGAAGGAAACAATAATTAAGATCCATGTCTCTATGGAAGCAAATTTAAAGTATGTGTGATCATTATTTTCCACTACATTATCCAGGTTCACAGATTCTTTGAATTCTATTCCATGGATCATGGGCTCAAGAATACACACCACCACCCCCCATTGTAAAGAAGGATATAATCATAATTTAGAGTTAAAACTAGCAGCTATTTTGCAATACTTTCAAGTTTTAGAATTGGGAAATTGAAGAATAATATGAAAGATTTTCTAAGGAATATGTTAGTGGGAGGTGACTGTGGAAAATAAAAGCATGCTGTACTTTTAGTTGTACTTTTAAGAGGGAAGAGTGGACAAATAAAGCAACATACAGTTAGAGGAATGAAATGTGTGCTTGATTATCAGTATCCATGAGGGAAAAATAACCATTAGGAAAAAATAGCAACTTTACCAAACCAGACAAGTTAAAGTTTGCAGATTAAATAAAGCACAATGTAAACTGAATTAATAAATCATTGTTTGAGTGTGTTCAGTTCAGTTCAGTTCAGTTGCTCAGTCATGTCCGACTCTTTTGACTCCATGAATTGCAGCACGCCAGGTCTCCCTGTCCATCACCATCTCCCAGAGTTCACTCAAACTTACAAGTTTGGCATCCAGTCAGTGATGCCATCCAGCCATCTCATCCTCTGTCATCCCCTTTTCCTCCTGTCCCCAATCCCTCCCAGCATCAGAGTCTTTTCCAATGAGTCAACTCTTCGCATGAGGTGGCCAAAGTACTGGAGTTTCAGCTTTAGCACTGAATGTGTTACTCCATAATAAAGACACTGAAGTTCCATAAATAAAAGACAAAATTTATATTGGGGGGGATTTATGTTGTTATGTAGTTATCAAGGACAGACACTTGAAATGATTAGAAAACAAGTTTGAAAATAAATATATGGGCTATACAGAAAACTAGATATTTTTAAAGACTTGAGGACATGGAGGTGAATTTGTGCACACTATTGGTGAAATGTAAAATGGTACAACTAGCTTGTAAAACACTTTGATAATGTCTTATGAAGTTAGGCATATACTTACTATATAAACCAGGAATACCACTCCTCAGTGTGTGCAAAAACGATATGAAAAATTTGTCAATCTAAAGAAATCTCAAATGTTCATATCAGCTTCATTTAATTCAGTCAAAAAGTTAAATACAATCCAATGTTCATCAAAGTATATGAAGAGAAGCAAATATTATTGTATATACAGAGCAAAATATTCAGCAATTAAGAAGAAAAAATTACTGACACATACACCAGCTTTGATGAATCTCAAAAGCATTATGTTCAGTGGGAAAAGGTAGACAAAAAGGTCAGAAATTGTATAATTTTGAGAAAAGTCAAAACTATAGCAACAGAGAGTTGATCAGATGTTACCTAAGACTAGAGGTAGAAGATTTACTCTAAATGATGATAGAAATGTCTTATATCATGGTTGTGCCATGTGAAAAATTAAACAAAGTTAAATCAAATCTATTTAACTGTACACTTTAATCCTTTAATATATATAAGATGTATATATACATGAATTATATATGCATATTATATATATGCATATATATATATATGTATGGATGTGAGAGTTGGACTGTGAAGAAGGCTGAGCACCAAAGAATTGATGCTTTTGAACTGTGGTGTTGGAGAAGACTCTTGAGAGTCCCTTGGACTGCAAGGAGATCCAACGAGTCCATTCTGAAGGAGATCAGCCCTGGGATTTCTTTGGAAGGAATGATGCTAAAGCTGAAACTCCAGTACTTTGGCCACCTCATGCGAAGAGTTGACTCATTGGAAAAGACTCTGATGCTGGGAGGGATTGGGGGCAGGAGGAAAAGGGGACTACAGAGGATGAGATGGCTGGATGGCATCACTTACTGGATGCCAAACTTGATGGACGTGAGTCTGAGTGAACTCCGGGAGTTGGTGATGGACAGGGAGGCCTGGCGTGCTGTGATTCATGGGGTCGCAAAGAGTCGGACATGACTGAGCGACTGATCTGATCTGATCTGATCTGATATATATATCTGTTATTACTTTTCTCTCTTATGTGCTCAGTCACTTCAGTCATGTCCAACTTTTTGTGATCCCATAAATGGCAGCTCACCAGGCTCCTTTGTCCATGCGAATTTCCTGGCAAGACTATTGGAGTGGGTTGCCATTTCCTCCTCCAGGGGTTCTTCCCGACCCAAGGGTTGAACCCGTTTCTCCTGCATCTCCTCCATCGAAGTTGAATTCTTTAGCACTGATCGACCAGGGAAGCCCCCTTAATATATATTAAAATGTATATATACATGAAGTATATATAGAAAGAAATATACATATGGAGAAATATATGGATAAATTTATATATAGAGAAATATATATAGCAACTTGCCACAACTATAAACTAGTTTCAATCCCAAATATTAGACATTCTACTAATAAAATTGATATTTAAATATCTAGCTGCTTTAGTCATTTGAATCCTCAGTTGGGTCAAAATCAGATGAGGGAAGAGGTCTTGGGTAAGACCTTAGCCCCTCTCAAACTCTAACATTTAATTCATAAATTTGGAATTTATTTAAGATTTTTAAAATTAGAATTTAGAAAACAAAATATAAGCATTCTCATGGTGGTCCAGTGTGTGCATGTGTGTGAATATAAATATGTATTTGTATTTATTAAATTGGATTAAATTAGAATAAGAAGGGGGTAGAGTGTTAAGGCAACTAAGGTGTTATTGCCAATTTGCTAAGCCAATAGTTGAAGCAACTCTGTTGACTATTCTTAGCATTTATGAATTACCTCTAGGCAGGTAATATGCTTATCTGACTCTATTAAATATTCCATGTCCAAAAAAAAAAAAACATTAAATAGTTGATTAAAATAATAAGAAAAAAATTGGAATTTGAAGAGGGAAGCAAAACAAAAACAGAAACAAACTCTATAGACTTTAATGAGTATTATGATATGGAAGTAACAACTTGTTGAATTTAAAATGCAGTGTAAACAGATACTGACAATAAAATAGATGGATTTTATAGTTTTTTCAGAAGCCAACCCAAATGCTTTTCATGGAGTCTTCTGAGATCCAGCTCAAAATCATTTTGATGGTGTTTTCATGACTCTATACAAATTTTATAACACTTATTACAAGATACCTTGTATAATGATTTATGTCCATACTATAAAATCTCTTATCAGATTACAGACTGAGCAATACTATAGCACATAGTTTGATAAAACAAATTATGACCTGATAAAAACATACTGATAAATGCAAATACTATATTGGTCAACTTTTTCTTGAATTTATTTATGATTGATTCTTTCTAGCTCCTTGAATGAATATTAAGGAGTACAATAAATTTTAGAGATGGGAGGGAAGTTCAAAAGGGAGGGGATATATGTATACCTATGGCTGATTCATGTTGAAGTTTGACAGAAAACAGCAAAATTCTGTAAACCTATTATACTTCAATAAGAAATAAATTAATTAAGAAAAAGAAAAAAATTAAGAATTAGTATTGATGAGTACAATAATGTCAAAGAACTTTCAAATCTTAGGTGATAAATGAGTCAATGTGAAGTTGAAGAATTCAAAATATGTTACATTGGAGCAATCTCATCAACGTAAGTAAGGAATTTTATTATTTGTAAATGCCAGTCCAGGTTCGATGCAGGATACTGGATGCTTGGGGCTAGTGCACTGGGACGACCCAGAGGGATGGTATGGGGAGGGAGAAGGGAGGAGGGTTCAGGATGGGGAACACATGTATACCTGTGGCGGATTCATTTTGATATTTGGCAAAACTAAAACAATTTTGTAAAGTTTAAAAATAAAATAAAATTTAAAAAAAAAAGTAAGTTAAAAAAATGTTTATGCAAACTGCTGGTTAATAAAGTTTGACAAAAATGTGAAATACTTTATTCACTATACAGGTGAATGTTTAAAAAATGTATGAAAATGCTATTTATTAAAAGCAACAAGGGGAAAATGATAAATAACATAAAAGGGAACTCCCATCAGGCTATCAGCTGATTTCTCAACAGAAACTCTATAAGCCAGAAGGGATTGGCGTGCTATATTTAAAGTAATGAAAGGGAATAATCTACAACCAAGAATACTCTACCTAGCAAGACTCTCATTCAGGTTAGATGGAGCAATCAAAAGCTTTCCAGCAAGCAAAAGTGAAGAGAATTCAGCAAAACCATACTAACTTTACAACAAATGCTAATGGCTTCTCTAGGCAGGAAACATAAGAGAAGGAAAAGACCTACAGAAAATAAACCCAAAATAATTAAGAAAATGGTAATAGAACCATACATATCAATAATTACCTTAAATGTAAGTGGATTAAATGCACCAGACATAGACTGGGCAGATGAAGACATGTGCATGTATGCACTTCCACTTACCAAATCACTCTGCTGGACCTCCCAAACTGTATGTAACTATTTATATTCTTAGGTTAATCATGTTCCCATCATAACTTGCAATTGTAATTATCTTTTATTTTTTGTCTAGCAATTGATTGTGAAAACTGATAAACATCTATTACTACTGTGATTATGTAATTGCTGCCGCTAAGTCACTTCAGTCGTGTCCGACTCTGTGCGACCCCATAGATGGCAGCCCATCAGGCTCCCTGGTCCCTGGGATTCTCCAGGCAAGAACACAGGAGTGGGTTGCCATTTCCTTCTCCAATACATGAAAGTGAAAAGTGAAAGCAAAGCCGCTTAGTAGTGTCTGACTCTCAGCGATCCCAGGGCCTACAGCTTACCAGGCTCCTCCGTCCATGGGATTTTCCAGACAAGAGTACCGGAGTGGGTTGCCATTGCCTTCTCTGGATTATGTAACTATTACTCACTTAAATCAACTGTATTATGATTGGTCAATGGAAAAATAATAGAACCCTATATCACCAAAACTAGAATTTAATAGAAAAACCTGCAATCACTTTTAAAATTCAAGATGCATATCAAATTATCTTGAATTTTTTTTAAAAAGTCAAATGCCCAGGTATTACTTTTTTTTCTTCAGAGCACCAGATATATTTCTAATGAGCAGTTATGTTTTAAAACAACTGGACTGTATAATGATCTTTTATTTTTATCTAGGTTGTTTCACTTTCTCTATTTCACATTCAGTGCTCCCATTTCATTTAATTTATGCTTTCCAGTTTCTCCATCTCATCTTTTTTCTTTTTTTGATGTTCTTTCTCAAGCCCTTATCAAGGGTAGTAGAAAAGCTTTCATATACATATATGTAAATAATACGTATTATATGTATACTTTTGAAAATTTATGCATTTTTGCCTAACTAAAAATTTTATGACATTTTGATTCTACTTGTTTGACTTATTATTAATATAATGCTAGATTTCTAATTAAAAAATAGATATGCAAGAAGAAATAAACACTTACTCTATAGCACAAGGAACTATAGTCAATAACTTGTAATAACCTATAATGGAAAATAATTTCAAAAATAATATATGTATATGTACATAATGGAATCACCTTGCTGCACACCTAAAGCACTGTCAGTCAACTATACTTCAATATAATGTATACTAAGAAAAAAAAGAAAGTTGATCAAATTTGGAGGTTTTTTTATTTCATTAATATCACCAACACAAAATTGTTTACAAGAGATTATATCTAAATATATTTTGTAGCACACATTCTATTTTTATTTTTTCCTATCCAAAAGACAGAAAAAAAAAACAAAGATAATATATGAAAACTTCTAGTTAACCCTGTTACTACTGATAAAATGAGACATCTTACCAGATGTTTCCTGTTCTACTTTTCCTGTGAAGTTGGAGTATTAATGAGTTGTTCAGTGCCTTTCACATCCCCTTTAATTCCCTTGCTTCCTTGTCTTTTGACTGTCTTGTTTGGCAAATCTTCAACTCTTTACTAAGTCAAACAAATGATTCTTCCTCTTAAACTTATGCACCAGAATAGTACAAGAAAGAAAAAAATTGTAACAAGGGAGGTAAGTACCAACAAGAATCTATAGTCTGTAACAGTAGTTTATATTCCCTTTTCTAAGTGAAGGAAGTGGTTTCTAACCCTCAACATGCTCTTAATTAATGTCACTTGCTTTGACATCTGCTCAAAGATCCTGGTTTCCATTCTGTCTTCTATATGACAAATTCTTCCTGTTTTTGGTGCCCTTCATGATTATGAGATGGCTGTGCACCTCAACAAGGGCTATGAAATTTCTTGATACACAAAGAAAGAGTAAGTCTTTCCTACAATTGATCCCTTCAGTGTAACATTGACATGGGCCATGTTTCTACTTCGGAAAGAAAAAAACAGTCAGTAAGGCAATGCTTGTGTTAACTGACTTCAATCATGGGTTCATGACTCAGAGAGATGCAATTAATGTAAACTGTTTAGAGAAATAATCCCCAAATGAAATGTTGTGACTGCATTATAGGTGTGCTGAGCTATTGGATCTTCCATTCCCAGAGGTGCTGAGCAGAGCCGAGTCAAAGGAGCTTCACCTGTTTCTCCCTACTGAAAGCAACTTCAGCTATTTTCCCTAATGTATCCTGAAAGTCTATCTTATTGCATGTCTGTGATGATTAAAAATATGAAATTTGAAAAGTGTGGATATTTAGAAATGAGATTTATTCTTGCTAGAATCTTAACTCCCTCAGTCAAAATACAAGTTTAAAATAAAATAAAATTTAAAAAAAAGTAGATAACTGAATAAAATGAGTTTTATCAGGATGTAAGTAGGGGTATGGTGGGAATAAGTACTGAGTAAGCAAACAGAAGTGTCATCACACTTTCAGAATTTTCTTCCTAATTCAAGTAGTCTATATCCTTCCATACCACCTAAAGAATAAAATGTATAAATCATTTTGACCTGATGCCAGTTGACTTCCCAACATACAAAATTGCTGAAATTTCCCTAAAAAGGTCCTGATCTTTCTGATTCTCTGCTATTTATACATTGATTTAGGGTGTAATAGGGTCTTCATTCTCTATAGTTCAGTTAAAAATTTCCTCCTTATTCATTCATAACTACATTTGTTGAAACCACTTTTTAAAGGTCAAGGTTGATCTCTCACTTTTCTCCCATAGTACCCTGTTTATCAGATCAGTCGCATTTATGTGACTATAATTATACAATCACAATTAATGTTTAGCTTATTTGTCTATATTGCTCAATTTTGTGAATTCCTTGAGGACAAGAATAATATCATTTACTCATAACTCTCTCCTACCAAGCTCAGTTTTGATAAACATGGTAGGCTGTCATTTTTATGGCAACAGATATCTCCTGACTTCTGTTTTGAAAGTAAAACTTAGCTAGGCCCTGAGAGCATAAAGCCATGTAAGAAATAGTCCCTACCTTCTTTGGTGAAAGAAATGACAAATGAATTCATTGGAACTAATTGATGATCATTTCTGTTTAGAGTACTGGCCTTAGAGTATCATTGCTGTGGTTTTTGCTGTTTGAGACAATTTTCAATTTCTTTCTCAGTGAGTATATATACTGTCCTGTAGTTGACCTTACAGAAATGTGTACAAATATTAGTTTAGTTAGAAGCAGAGTGAGATTTGAGTGTTAGCATTCTAGAGCTTCTAACATCTTTTATAAATCTTTTCTTTTCTTCCAAAGTGTTAAAATCATAATAAATGAACTGCCAACATTTCAATCATTGTAGACTATGTGAGAACAGCACAAGGTGATTTTGTGAGTATAAAACAGAATTGGTTTGAAGGCTGACAATGGGCATATATATTACTTGATGTGCAAAATCCTTGCAAAAAGATTATAAATGAAAGATATTCTCAGGGATTCTTTTAGAAAGAGAAAGAAAGCATCCATGGGAAATAGTAACTGAAGGATTTCTGAATGAATCTAAAGCTTAAAACAACAAAAATAACAATAAAATATTTTCTTTAAGATAAAATTTGAATGGGGCACTAGGACATTTTACCTATCAATCCTAAACAGTGTAGGACATGTTGCATTATACAGATTCTACTGCAATGTTTCTTGCATGTGACCCAGTCCTTAAGGATGAAAATTAGTTTCTTATTTATTACTATTTATAATTATAAATAAATAATTATTTATTATTATTTATCATAATAACTAATAAGTTATCTGGTACATGGGAGGCTTCATTTTATGTTTGTTGAATTAGTAGAAATATGAATAAGTTTAAACATTTGGAAATCTAAGTTTTGAATTCCCATTAAATATAAAAGTAGTATTTGAAAGACTGTCCTATAATATTAATTTCTTCTATGTCAAATATATAAATCATAACTAGAAAACAGTGAGAAATGTGTACTGGGAATAAAAGTCAGGCAAAGTAGATTATACAAGAGAAAAAACAAAAATTAAATCTAAACACTAGTCTAAAATCATAAAATACACAGTAAAGGAGGAAATTAAAATATGGATAGTAATTCTTCCAAACAATACATGGTTAAAAATCATATAACAATAAAACGGTTAAAACAAGCTGGTTCTACCTAAACACAAAAAAATAAAATATTTGGTTAAAAAGTACATCCCCATTCAATGATTTATTTTTAACTGCATGCATGATTCCTATAAATAAATAAAATTGAGTATTACATGAAATGAAGTCAGTTGAAGAGAAAATTGAAGATCTTAAGCAATGGTAGAGAAGCTTCTAACAGACCAAGTACCTGCAGACAAAAACCTAAAACTCAACACAAAATATAAAAATCAACAACCTGAATGCAATGTTGCATGATTGAAGGAAAGTAGATTTGAAAGGTTATATTACATTTGGAAGAAAGGAAAAGTATAAGTATGCTTACATATTTGAAGTTCCTTGTCTGAAAACTGACAACAAGCAGGACCATGTGGGGCAGCAAAAATTGAATAGATATTATCAGAAAGACAATATCCCTACTGGCCTGGAGAATCCAAATCAAGTGTTGGGTGAACAACACGCAAGGGTGTAGCCAGTTCTTACTGGTTGTATTCAATGTTGTACCCTGGGCAACTGTGCATGCCGTGTATAGCTATTTCAGCTGTGTCTGACTCTCTGAAACCCTATGGACTATAGCCCACCAGGTCCCTCTGTCCATAGCATTCTCTAGGCAAAAATACTGGAGGGGGGTGCCATGCCCTCCTCCAGGAGATCTTCCCCAACCAGGGATCAAATCTGCATCTTTTAGTCTCCTGCATTGGCAGGTGAGTTCTTTACCACTAGTGTCACCTGCCAAGCCCTCTGGGGAACTGGACAATGCCAAAAGAAAAACATAAAATAAATAAAATAAAATTCACTGATCAAGAGACATCGAGTGATTACGTAGACCAAAATATGTATCAGTAAGACCCAATTATATGCTGCCTGGGCTTCCCAGGTGGCGATAAGAACCCATCTGACAATACAGTTGACATAAAAGTTGAAGGTTTGATCCTTGGATCAGGAAGATCCTTTAAAGGAGGACACAGAAATCCACTACAATATTCTTGCCTGGAAAATCCCATGGACCTCTAGAAGGCTATAGTTCATGAGGTCACAAAGAGTCACACTCAACTTAAGCAACTTAGCACACAGACACATATAGACTGCCTACAGGAGACTCATTTCAGCACTAAAGACACACATAGGTTCAAAGTGAAAGGATGGGTGATGGTATTCCAGGCAAATAAAAGAAGAAATGGCCATACTTGCATGCATGCTCAGTCACTATGTCTGACTCTGCAACCACATGACCATGGACAGCCAGGCTCTTCTGTCCACAGGATTTTCCAGGCAAGAATACTGGAGTGGGTTACCATTTCCTACTCCATGAGAGCCAACAGGTACATGAAAGATGCTCAAAACCACTAATTCCCAAGGAAATGCAAATCAAAACCACACTAAGGTATCACTTCATATATGTCAGAATGGCTATAATCAAGAATACAAAAGATAACAAGTGTTCGTGAGGATTTGGAAAACAGGGAATACCTGTACACCATTAGTGGGTATGTAAATTGGACCATCCTAGAAAGCATATTAAAAAGCAGAGACATTGCCAAAAAAAGTCCGTCTAGTCAAAGCTATGGTTTTTCCAGTAGTCATGTATGGATGTGAGAGTTGGACTATAAAGAAAGCTGAGCACCAAGGAATTGATGCTTTTGAACTGTGGTATTGGAGAAGACTCTTTTTTTTTATTTTTTAACTTTACAATATTGTATTGGTTTTGCCATATATCAACATGAATCTGCCACAGGTATACACGTGTTCCCCATCCTGAACCCTCCTCCCTCCTCCCTCCCCATACCATCCCTCTGGGTCATCCCAGGACTCTGTGGGAGAGGGAGAGGGTGGGATGATTTGGGAGAATGACATTGAAACATGAATAATATCATATATGAAACAAGTCGCCAGTCCAGGTTCGATGCATGATACTGGATGCTTGGGGCTGGAGAAGACTCTTGAGAGTCCCTTGGACAGAAAGGAGATCCAACCAGTCAATCCTAAAGGAAATCAGTCCTGAATATTCATTCGAAGGACTGATGCTGAACCTGAAACTCCAATACTTCGGCCACCTGATGTGAAGAACTGACTCATTGGGAATTATTGAAAGTAGGAGGAGAAGGGGACGGCAGAGGGTGAGATGGGTGGATGGCATCAATGACTCAATGGACATAAGTTTGAGTAAACTCCAGGAGTTGGTGATGGACAGGAAGGCCGGGTGTGCTGCAGTCCATGGAGCTGCAAAGAGTCAGACACAACTGAGCAACTGAACTGAAGTGAAATTGGTTCAGTCACTATGAAAAATAATATGGAGGTTGTTCAAAAAATTAATCTACCATGTCATCCAGCCATTCATCTTCTGAATATGTAGCCAAACAAAATAAAAGCAGAATATCAAAGCAGTATTTGCTCTGCCATGTTTATTACAGCATTATCTACAACAACCAAGAAACAGAAATGACTTAAGTGCCCATTAATGAATGAGTGGGTAAAGAAGATGTGGTATATATATGAAATGGAATATTATTTCACCATTAGAGGATCCTGCCAAACACAACAACATGGATGGAAATGAAAATTAAAGGATATAGGAAAAGCAAGATGCGATTACTGAAGAGAGTTTTTCCATATTGTATAATCTTGTTTCTGTTGCCTCTGTTGATCAAATAAGTGTGGGCATAATTCTGGGCTCTCTATTTTGTTCCACTGGTCTGTTCTGTTTTTTGTTTGTTTGTTTGTTTTCCCAGTACCATAATGTTTTAATTACTGAAGCTTTATAACATAGTTTGAAACCAGGAAACATGATACTTCCAGATTTGTTCTGTCTCAAGATTGTTTTGGCTACTTGGAGTCTTTTGTGTGTCCCTACAAATTTTAGAAGTATGTCTTCCAGTTCTGTGAAACATGCCACTGGTGTTTTGATAGGGATCACATTGAAACTATAGGTTGCCTTGGGTAGTATAGACTAATAATAGAATAATTATTTCAATCCTAGAGCACTGTATCTTTCCATTTGTTTGTGTCATCCTAAATTTCTTTCATCAGTGTCTTATAGTTTTCCAAGTACAGGTCTTTTACCTCCTTGGTTAGATTTATCCTTTTTATGCAGTTCTAAACTGAATTTTTAAAATTTTCCTGTCTGACATCTTGTTGTTCATGTATAGAAACACATAGATCTCTGTACATTAATTTCATACCCTGAAAGTTTATTGGTTATAATATGTTTTGGTGGCATCTTTAGAATTTTCTATATAAAGTATCATGTCATCCAAAAATAGTGACAGTTTTAATTCTTTCCCAATATAGATTTATTTTACTTCTTTCTCCTGTCTAACTGCTGTGGCTAGAGCTTCAAATACTATGCTAAATAAAAGTTAGAGTGAGTATGCTTGGCCTGATGCTGATGTTAGAAGAAATGCTTTCAGCTTTTTATCACTGAGTATGATTTTGGCCGTAGCTTTGTCATGCATGGCCTTATTTATGTTGAGGTATATTTACTCTATACCCATTTTGTTGAGAGCGTTTTTTATTATTATACTGCTGCTGCTGCTGCTGCTGCTAAGTCGCTTCAGTCATGTCCAACTCTGTGCAACCCATAGACGGCAGTCCACTAGGCTCCCCTGTCCCTGGGATTCTCCAGGAAAGAACATTGGAGTAGGTTGTCATTTCCTTCTCCAATGCATGAAAGTGAAAAGTTAAAGTGAAGTCACTCAGTCGTGTCCGACTCTTAGCAAACCCATGGACTGCAGCCCACCAGGCTCCTTGGTCCATGGGATTTCCCAGGCAAGAGTACTGGAGTGGGGTGCCACTGCCTTCTCCATATTATTATACATGTGTACTCAATTTTGTCAAAATGTTCTTCTGCATCTATGGAGACGATCATGTGAATTTTATTCTTCATCTTCTTAAGGTCATGTAGCATGTTGTTGGGTTTATGTATCTACAAATATCTTTGCATTCCTGGGATAAATCCCACTTGACCATGGTGTTCAATGCTTTTAGTGTATTACTGAATTTGATTTACTGATATTTTATTTCAGGATTTTTACATCTATGTTCATCAGTAATATTAGACTATCATTTTCTTTTCTGTGGTGTCTTTTGCTTTGGTAGCAGAGTGATGATGATCTCACAGAATGAGTTCAAAGTGTCCCTTTCTCTTAAAGATTTTGGAATAGTTTGAGAAGGATAGGTGTTAACTCTTCTTTAAATGTTTCGTGAATTCACCTGTGAAACTGGTCCTGGACTATTGTTTGTTAGGGGCTTACTATTATTACTGCTGGTCATTTTCAATATTAGTATTGGTGTGTCCTTATTTTCTGGCTCTAATGGGAAGTGATACACTTTTAAGGAATTTGTTCATTTCTCTAGTTTGTCTATTTCCCTGGAACACAATTAGTGGAAGTAATCTCTTATGATCTTTGTTTATTTCTGTGGTGTCATTTTTAACTTTTCTCTCATTAATGATTTTATTTGGGCCTTCTCCCTTTTCTTCTTTTGCATGAGGACTAAATGTTATCAATATGCTTATCTTTTTAAAGGACTTGCTCTTTTCTATTGTATCTTCAAAGAATTTTGGATGATACAAGAAAAGTATCATGAATGTGTTGCCCTTTACAAAATAAGAAATCTCATTGTGAGAAATGAAATAAATATTCAAAAGGGATTTTAAAATCTTGCTAATTAGCATCATTATTACCTCTATAAATCAACTTTATATAAAATGATGCTTGGGGCTAGTGCACTGGGACGACCCAGAGGGATGGTATGGGGAGGGAGGAGGGAGGAGGGTTCAGGATGGGGAACACATGTATACCTGTGGCGGATTCATTTTGATATTTGGCAAAACTAATACAATTTTTTAAAGTTTAAAAATAAAATAAAATTTAAAATATATATATATATTATTTGAAAACATGATTTAAATGTTTTATTAATATATAAAATATAATTCTGTATTGAAACAGATGTTCCAATTTTTTTAATAAAATATTGCTCAGAGTTTCGAATATGTGCTGTTAAAATGATGTCTTGGATATGTTATAAAGTATCTCCTGGAATTACTTGATAGCATTATGCTTTTTCAAAATCTCTCATATTTTTCAAAATTCATCTCATTTGTTATTTTCTAATGCTGTGTAACTGAGAATTTAAAATAAATCTATAATCTTATATTAATTTTAAATGTGAAGGCAGATAGCTCCTGTGTATAGAACTGATGATAAATGCCTTGCTAAATTAAAGAAGCATCATCCACATACCTACTAAGAGTCTAAATATCCAACATGCCATTAGCTCACTGTTTTTTTTTTTTTTCTTTCCATAAAAGAATAGTAGTAAGGGAAGAAGAGTTCATCTGTTTGACAAAACCAAATTACACATAAAATCTCTCTTTTATATTATAGGAGAGGTTGGACAGTTAAATATATACTACAAATAATCCCAAAACAAAAATTTGGATGTTTTAATATATGCACATGACTTTTTACACTAATATGCTGAAAGGTTTCTGTCAGAAAACATGACAGTTTTCTATAAACTGATGGATCATTGCCCTAAAATGCAAGTGAGTTTTGTTTGAGATAGGAAATTGCCAAAATGCCATTTATGTCATGCTTCTTTCTGAGCCAGGTCACCAAGTCTAAAGACTTGATATAGCACATGACAACAAAGATTTGATCACATTCTACTTGTCAAAACTTAACCTAAAGAATGGAGGGGGAAAAATGAGTATAAATTAAACAGATTTTCCCAGGAAAAATATACAGGACAGTGACAGAAATATAGCCCTACTGGGTACTTGTTTTATTATTTTTCTAGAATCGAACAAGGTCTAAATAGCAAACGGATGGCACACTCCAATTAAAAAAAGTCAAGAAATGTTTAATAAATGGACTATTTACAGAAGTATAGGTGGATATAGGGATAATGCAGTCACTCTGGCTATTGAATGATAGTTCTCACCTCTAGACCGAGTGGGAAAGGAAGAGTATAGCTATTAAAATACAGGAGAAAATAAGGCTACTTTGAAAGGTGTATATATGTTTAGGCAATGCAATCCATCCAGTTTAAGTGATATGACATGAATGTTACTAGGGAAATAAAGACCCTAGCCTTACTCATTCCTTCCTTTAATCTCAAGAAAGAATTTCCCTTGGAAGAACCCAATAGGAAGCTAGGAGGGTAATTGTCCACTAATATCTGTCACCTACAGTAAAGAGTCAGGTAAGGATAAAACTAAAAGAATCAATGAAAGATAACCTACTGGTCAGTCTCGTTTAAAATCCATCACATGTTTAATTAAATTAATAATAAAATTATTTTGAATTCCATCATTCTGTAATTCCCTTCAGTGTGAGTAAGATGTTTTCCTTTCTCCTGTTTTCTTCACTTTTATATATTTTCTCTATTCTCTCATGACTTCTCATGCTGTGTTGTGACTTCAAATGTCTTTATGGTTAATTATCTATGATCTGATTTATTTACTATTTATTTGTTTTCTGGCTTGGATTGAAATAATCATCTATGAAGTTAAAAAGTAGTTTTCAGACAGTCTTAACAGTTAAATTTGATAATGAGGATTAGATTAAGTTGCTGCTGCTGCTGCTGCTGCTAAATTGCTTCAGTCGTGTCCGACTCTGTGCAACCCCAGAGACAGCAGCCCACCAGGCTCCCCTGTCCCTGGGATTCTCCAGGCAAGAATACTGGAGTGGGTTGCCATTTCCTTCTCCAATGCATGAAAGTGAAAAATGAAAGTGAAGTCGCTCAGTCATGTCCGACTCTTAGCGACCGCATGGACTGCAGCCCACCAGGCTCCTCCGTCCATGGGATTTTCCAGGCAAGAGTACTGGAGTGGGGTGCCATTTCCTCTGAATTTTCATAGTTGTCTTAGATGTTCACCTTCAAATCCCTTCATGAATATTTTAAGCATGTTAGGTTTTTAGGAAATTTATGCATTTTGTGATGCTTTACATAATAAAATTGTTGTTTATCTACTTTAATAAATGATCATTAAGTGTGTAAGCATATATTGGGTTGATAAAAAAGTTCATTTGGGTTTTTCCATAATATCATATAGAAAAACCCAAATGAACTTTTTGGCCAACCCATTACTTGCTACACATCAATATTCAGAATGTGAAATTTAGTTACATCTGAGAATAAGTAATATGCTACTTTTAAAATTCTTGAATTAATTATCATTATCTGAAACTTCCGTTTCTACTTCAAGGATTACTCATATTTCATATGGCATTAGAATATTTCTGAATACTGTTCTATTTTATTAAACTGTTATTTTATGTCTTCGCCAAATGAAACTGTCTAGATCAGCTGCTTGCTGAAAAAAGAAATGCCTTAAGACTTTTAGCTCTCCCATTTTTCCACCACTCTACAACAGGAATGGTGATCCCAATCTCTTATCTCTACAATATCACATGAAACTGGGGGGACTCAAGTATATACATGCTGCTGCTGCTGCCACTAAGTCACTTCAGTCATGTCCGACTCTGTGCGACCCCATAGACGGCAGTCCACCAGGCTCCCCGTCCCTGGGATTCTCCAGGCAAGAATACTGGAGTGGGTTGCCATTTCCTTCTCCAATGCATGAAAGTGAAAAGTGAAAGTGAGGTCGCTCAGTCGTGTCCGACCCTCAGCAACCCCATGGACTACAGCCTTCCAGGCTCCTCCATTCATGGGATTTTCCAGGCAAGAGTACTGGAGTGGGGTGCCATTGCCTTCTCCAATATACATGCTACTTAACTATTATTGTAGAGTTTATTTATTGGTTTAGGAATTTTATTCAATATTAATAGTAATTATTAAAAGATTCAAAAGTCTGTGATTTATGTGGACAATGTGTGCATGTTAAGTGGCTTCAGTGGTGTCTGACTCTTTGAGACCCTATGGACTGCAGCCCATCAGACTCCTCTGTCCATGAGGATTCTCCAGGCAAGAATACTGGAGTGGGTTGTCATGTCCCCTTTCAGGTGATCTCCCTGACCCAGGGATCGAACACGTGTTTCTTATGTCTTCTGCATTGGCACGGGGGTTCTTTACCACTGGCGCCACCTGAGAAGCCCCATTGTGTAGGGTGATCTTGAGTTCAGGATTACCTCAAACAGTTCTGGTTTACCCAGAATAGTGCCCATTTACACACTTCTTCCAGTTTAATTATTAACAATAATACAGTCCTCTCTCACTTTCAAGAGTTTTCAAGTTTAGAAAATAAAGTATACGATAATCACATTTACAGAATATTATTTATTTTAGATGTTAATAGATTTACATAAAAATAGTTGATGGCCATAAAACATTCAAGGAATACTGGCTTAAAGACATTTGACTTATTTCCTTTTTATTTTTTTAAAGGTATTTGTGAGAGTTCCTTGGACAGCAAGGAGATCAAACCAGTTAATCCTAAAGGAAACCAACCCTGAATATTCTTTGAAAGGTCTAGTGCTGAAACTGAAGCTCCAATATTTTGGCCACCTGATGTGAAGAGCCAACTCATTGGAAAAGACCCTGATAATGGGAAAGATTGAGGTCAGGAGGAGAAGGGGGTGGCAGAGGATGAGATGGTTGGATAGCATCACTGACTCAATGGACATGAGTTTGAGCAAACTCAAGGAGAAAGTGAAGGATGGGGAAGCCTAGCATGCTGCAGTTTATGGGGTAGCAAAGAGTCAGACACAAGTTAGCAACTGAACAACAAAAATGGTAATACACATTGCCATTCTTTATTTCAAAGGTCAATTTGGTACTACATATTAGCCAAATTTCTTTCACAAAGGAATTTTGTTCCAGGTAGATCTGTGAAAGCACATTATCTGCTCTATTCCCAGACATGTCCCTTATCCTTCCACTTTCCAGTCCCTCTGCTATATTTTGGCTGATACGTCACTCCCTTCATTTCTGCTATGCTGCATGGCATGTAGCTAGGGTGACCATGCAATTTATCAATCATACAGAAAAATGTTTGAGAGAAAAGGAAATACAAACAATAATTAAACAGAGACAACAAGCTGAACACAGGATTGCCCCAAGCAAACCTTGACTCATGGTCAACCTATCTTTGGAACATATTTAGAAATCTAGTATACTCATAAATGAGGGGAAATGAATATCGTAAATGAATTAATTCATGTCTTATAATTGGCTTCGTTCAAATTGATTTATCTCTGTTTAAGTTGTTCATCTTTGACAGATTTCCTTTAGGCACTATTGAACTACAGCTAAATAGTGTGGAAAGTGTATTCCAGTGTACAAAATATGCTCATGAGCGTGTTGCTTTATTTAAAAGCCCTTATTTAGAAAGACTCTATATAGGCTGCTCAGGTAAAGGAACAACTTATTTTTATTGTCAAGACTGATTAATATTCCAGAAGGTGAACCAAAAATTGAATCAAAATTGTGCATGACATATTTACTTGAATGTATTTTTATATTTTGTTTACATCACCAACAACGTTTATCCCTAAATTTAAAATGAGATGCATGTGTTAGGCATTTTGAGAGTTCATTAAACAAACTAAATCTAGCTTAAACATCAGAGTATATTAAGTAAGGACATGTGGGATTTAAAAGAATGAAAGTTATATTCACCTTAACACCAAAAGACTGGCCAAAATCAATACAGTAAATTCTTGCCTGGGAATGACATTTACCAATGCTCTGATACTATCGCTAGGAGTATTACAGCTCAAAGAAAAACTGGATACCTGTTAGGACTTTGTTACAGGGCTTAAATTTGTATAAAAATGTATATCAATACTTTTTAAAAATATTTATATATTTATTTAGCTGTGTGTTTCAGCATGTGGGAACTTCCATTTTGGCACATGGCCATAGTTGCCCAGCAGCATGTTGGATCTTAGTTCCCAGACCTAGGAATGAATCCACATCCTGCACTGGAGGGCAAATCCTTAACCAGTGGACATCCAGGGAAGCAACCTAAAATGCATATAAATACTTTTAATAAATAAAATTTTAAAAGCAAAATATAAATGCATCCATTAATTGCCATATTTTTATTCCCCAATTTAAAAAATCTTACTCTGGGTTCGTGAACACAGTTCTGCCTAATTAGTATACACATAGAAAATCTCATCATTTCAGTTCAGTTCAGTCACTCAGTTGTGTCTTACTCTTTGCGACCCCATGAATCACAGCATGCCAGGCCTCCCTGTCCATAACCAACTCCCGGAGGTTACCAAAACTCAAGTCCATTGAGTCGGAGATGCCATCCAGCCATTTCATCCTCTGTCGTTCCCTTCTCCTCCTGCCCCCAATCCCTCCCAGCATCAGGGTCTTTTCCAATGAGTCAACTCTTCGCATGAGGTGGCCAAAGTACTGGAGTTTCAGCTTTAGCATCGGTCCTTCCAATGAATACCCAGGACTGATCTCTTTTAGGATGGACTGGTTGGATATCCTTGCAGTCCAAGAGACTCTCAAGTGTTTTCTCCAAAACCACAGTTCAAAAGCATCAATTATTCGGCACTCAGCTTTCTTCACAGTCCAACTCTCACATCCATACATGATCATTGGAAAAACCATAGCCTTGACTAGACGGATGTTTGTTGGCAAAGTAATGTCTCTGCTTTTGAATATCCTATCTAGGTTGGTCATAACTTTCCTTCCAAGGAGTAAGGGTCTTTTAATTTCATGGCTGCAATCATCTTCTGCCCAAAAAGAGAAAGTCTGACACTGTTTCCACTGTTTCTCCATCTATTTCCCATGAAGTAACACCCAAAAAAGTTGTCCTTTTCATTATAGGGGACTGGAATGCAAAAGGAGGAAGTCAAGAAACACCTGGTGTAACAGGCAAATTTGGCCTTGGAGTACGGAATGAAATAGGCAAAGGCTAATAGAGTTTTGCCAAGAGAACACACTGGTCATAGCAAACACCCTCTTCCAACAACACAAGAGAAGACTGTACACATGGACATCACCAGATGGTCAACACCGAAATCAGATTGATTATATTCTTTGCAGCCAGAGATGGAGAAGCTCTATACAGTCAGCAAAAACAAGACCGGGAGCTGACTATGGCTCAGATCATGAATTCCTATTGCGAAATTCAGATTTAAATAGAAGAAAATCTCATATCTAGCCAAAATACAGATATAATTCAAACTCAATTGGTTAAGAATTAAAATGGATATATTAGTCAGATGAACATGCCTGATACTTCAAAAAATAAGTCAGTCAAACAAAGAGAGCACAAATGGAATATGGAGAAACTAAAATGCTTCAGGTGCACAAACCTCTTTTTTTTTTTCTTATTTTAATTTAAATTTATTTATTTTAATTACAGGCTAATTACTTTACAATATTGTGTTGGTTTTGCCATACATCAACATGAATACCCCACGGGTGTACACAAGTTCCCAATCCTGAACCCCCATCCCACCTCCCTCCCCATACCATCCCTCTGGATCATCCCAGTGCACCAGCCCAAAACTCTTTAATGGTCATTAAGGGTGAAAACAGATTGCTTTTGAATTGTGGCACTTTTCCCCCTAACAAGCTCCCACTGACTAAAACACAATTAATAGTGAATCAAACTTTCAGGCCTTTTACTTAAACTGTCAGTTTGTTCAAAGGCCATATATTTTATTAGGGCAATACAAATCTGGCACTGCTTGATTGTTGCTTTATAGAATGTCACACCAATTTACAAAGATATCACATAAGAGCGTGCATCTCTTTCACCTTTACAAATATCAAATATTTAAAGTGAAATTTTTCATTAGATAGGCAAAATATAGAATCCTATTATTTAAATTTATATCACTGATATTTTATAATAGTGTATGTCTGTATCTTGTTCAATTATAGTTCTCCTTTTGAAATGATCTACCTATATGCTATCCATTTTTCATTCAGAAGACTGTTTTTCCTCATACAATATTTGTTCATGCTGCTACTGCTAAGTCGCTTCAGTCGTATCCGACTCTGTGCAACCCCAGAGACAGCACCCACTAGGCTTCCCTGTCCCTGGGATTCTCCAGGCAAGAACACTGGAGTGGGTTGCCATTGCCTTCTCCAATGCATGAAAGTGAAAAGTGAAAGGGAAGTCGCTCAGTCATGTCCAACTCCTAGCGACCCCATGGACTGCAGCCCACCAGGCTCCTCCGTCCATGGGATTTGCCAGGCAAGAGTACTGGAGTGGGTTGCCATTGCCTTCTCCATATTTGTTCATATGGTAATATAATTCTCTTTTGTATGTACATTCTAATTATTTTTTTTTTTTTGCAATTTGTCTTTTCTATGTTGCCTTGCATTTAACTATTTCTGTAGTCAAATGTATTATTTATACTTATAGTTTTATTTTTGTATTAGGTGAAAAAAATCATGTATATGTAAACACATGTATATCTCATACATTTTATAATCAAAACCAAAAAAATCTGTGTACTCAGCTAGAGAAATAGAATACTATCAATAGTTTTGAAACTCATTGTGTACCATTCCCCACTTGCATTCTTGTCTATTCCTCACAGGTATGAACACAATTCTCATTGAAAATTCTAAGAAAATCATAATTATAAGACATGAATAAGAAGACAACTGTGTCTTAATCATTACCTCATTTTCCATGTAGGTTTTCTATATATGAATGCTTTCCTAAATAATAAATACATGTCTTTAAAATATACCATAAGTAGAACTAGGGCATACTACATAATTTTTAAGGCTCAGTGAAAATGAAAATGGTGTGGGCCTTTATTCAACACTTACTAAGAATTCTATGGCCCTTATGCATGTGCATGCATGCTTAGTCACTCAAGTGGATCCAGCTCTTTGCGACCCCATGGACTGCAGTCAGCCATGCTCCTCTATGTGGATTCTCCAAGCAAGAATACTGCAGTGGGTTGGCATGCCCTCCTTTAGGGGATCTTCCCAACCCAGTGATCGAACCCAGGTCTCCCACATTGTAGGCAGATTCTCTACCATCTGAGCCACCAGGGAAGCCCAGTAGAAAATAAGTACTCATAAATTAAAACAGAAAATGTTCTTAAATCAAAGTGGCTAATTACTAATTGCAGTTTTGTTAAGATGAACATAAATTATCACATTTTATCTTTCACGGAACATTTCTCATAAATAGATGTCCACTGCCTTGGGTTAAACTGTGTTCTAAAAAATCATTTAACATTTGAATCATTTGTCTTCTTCTGTTTGTAAGTCAATAGTAATTAAGTAAAAATTAGTTGTCTAGTGCCTGGAACACTTGAAATTTATTATCTAAAATAGATTAGAATCCTATGGAGAAAATTATAGCAACAATAAAAACCATTTAATTTCAAAATATCATCCTTATCATCCTGTCATGGATTATGGTCTTTACATAGGATTACAAAAAATGACCTGAATTGTTGCCTATCTTACTCATTATAAAAGAAGTACCTCTTCCCTGAAGGATCTTAGAGAAAATTAAGAACAGGAAAAATTCCTCAGCCTTTCTTGGCACGGGACACATTCTCCTCAGCCCAATAGCCTAACACCTAAACATCTTAATTCTATATCCTGCAAATTTGTAAACACTCAAAAGCTGTAAAAGTGAGGGGATTAGATCAAGAACCAAATAAAAACTTTAAAAACAGTATAAACTGTTATATAAATGAATAACAACTATTTAAAGAAACTAAGGAAGACAAATCAAACTTAAAACTAGGAAATGGTACAGATAAAATATAGGTTGAAGAAAAAGAATTAAGCAAGCATTCTCAACTGCTAAAGGATATTTAAGGAATAACATATATTACATAGAAAAAGAAGTTTACATTAATTAAAAAATCCTATACTCTCTCAAGATTTTCATCTGGCAGGGTTTACAAAGATATTTAAGGATTCAGAAAGTTTAAAGCCAATGATTTCTATTTAAAGAAAGCAAATGAAATTAACAATGATAATATAATAATAACAACAGATGATTCTGATGTATACTATCTGTTAGGTACTTAAGTGTTTTTATTTTCATATCTTAACTTAATCCCAGCATTACCTTTGATTGCTATTGCTGTTGTTCAGTCACTTAATTGTGTCTGCAGCACTTCAGGTTCTTCTGTCATTCACTGTCTCCTGGAGTTTGCTCAAATTCATGTCCATTGTGTCGGTGATGTTTTCTAACCATCTCATTCTCTGCCACCCTCTTCTCTTTTTGCCTTCAATCTTTCCCAGCATCAGGGTCTTTTCCAATGAGTCAGCTCTTCACATCAGGTGGCCAAAGTGCTGGAGCTTCAGCTTCAAGAGTCCTTCCTATGAATATTCAGGGTTGATTTCCTTTGAGATTGACTGGTTTGATCTCCTTGCAGATCAAGGGACTCTCAAGAGTCTTCTCCAAGACCACAATTTGAAAGCATCAATTCTTTGGTGCTCAGCCCTCTTTATGGACTAATTCTCACATCCGTTCATAACTACTGGAAAAACCAGAGGTAGTTTTGACTATATGGACCTTTGTCGGCAAAGTCTAGGTTACATACTAATAATTTAGATATTGGATAAAATTTCTGGAAGGCTTATGCCTAGCTGTTAGGCCCATTTTCTTAGTTTAGAACCACATAAAACTGTTACGTGAAATACTCAGAAAAGTGGATATGTGAAATTCTTAACAATATAATTTCATATCATTTATTTGCTTAGAGTGTCTTGAAGACATAAAATTAATATCAGGAAAGAAGTGTTATCAAGAATTAACAATATACCCTATTTACTCTTTTACACACTGAAAACTCTTGCAATCTCAGTAAAATTTATCTCTAAGACACTATCTTAGACACAGTACCCAATGTATGAAAAACACTAGATATCCATAATTTGCCATGGTGGTCCCTAACTAACTAAAACATAGTGAGGAAATCTTAGTGGTATGGTAGGTTTCTGAGGATATGAGAGCATCAAATCGTTAAATTATTCACTGCAATCCATGTGTAGTTCCTTTCTCTACCACAGGTTTACTAATCTCAAAAGTTCAGTGGAGGAGGACTACAGGCCTCACAGCCACTAGCCATGTGCATTTGGAAGTGTCAGCGAATGTTATAGCAGTCTTAGCCTGAGGTTTCTTCTTTGATTTTGCATATGTGCGCTATAATTTGCTTGATATTTATTCCTTAAAAAGTTTACAATTTCAAAATAAGGCATTACTAAGTTAGAAACAAACATAAATCAAGCATGGAAAAGCCATTGACACTGCCTCCAATGGCTTCCCAGGTGGTGCCAATAGTAAAGAATCTGCCTGCTAATGTAGGAGACAAAGAGATAACAGTTCAGTCCCTGGGTGGGGAAGATCACCTGCAGCAGGAAAACAACAACTCACTCCAGTATTCTTGGCTGGAAAATTTAATGGATGAGAAGAGCCTTAAGGGCTACAAGCTAAGGAGTCTCAAAGAATCAGATATGATTAAGCACACGCAAGCCCTACAGCCAAAGGTTCTATACTTAGTAACTTGAATAATAGTGATACTGTGTAGGGACTATGAGAAGGATGATCAGGTTTACTGAAGAATGTATTACATTTGTATTTCTATAGTTTATCAATGAGAAGTTGCTAAACCATCCTGGAGAAATTATAGCAATTAGATATAAATTTAGGTTTTTAGCTAAAAAGACAGATTTTGAAATGTGAATATAGGTTTAAGTCACTGTCACTTAAAATGAGACTGCATAATGTAGCCTAGAGTAGGAATTTGAAACAAAATGGTTCTGAAGCTAGAAACATGTCGAATGCTTACATTTACAGAAAATATGGAAATGAGAACTTCTTGGGAATCAAGGAGAAAGATAAAGATGTTTGCTGATCAGACCAAATGTTACACATAATTTAGCCAAGAAAGGATAGGCGATGTTTGATTAGAATGATATGAATATGGGGTGGTGATGACTTTGAGTGAATAGTTTTAGTTTAAAAATGTTGTGTTGTGGGCTAGATTGCAGGAAAATATTGAGTCATGAGAGCTATTAGAAAATGAATATATTGGCTATCCTATATCTTCACAGGAACACATCCAGTGATTCTTATTTGAAGATAAAATGCTGAGATCTCTAGTATTTCAGTTGACACAACTTTTGGCAAGAAATGACAGCTTATTAGATGTGAATACCTACAGGGAGAAGATTGTTTTTAAAATATGGTACTTTATAGAATGTTAAAACTAACAACTTGTTATATATGCATATGAACAAGACACATTTTATTTAAGAATTATTACAGTTAGGCAAAGATTCCTACTATTTTTTTTTAATCCCTTAAATGCAATACATATTATTACTATGGGATTTTTTTTTCTGGTGGCTTAAAAGTCAATGCAAAATATAGCACTATAACAAAAAAGAAATGCATCAATACTGATCATTTTAAAGAAAAAAATTACAAGGAATTGACTTGTTCCTAGACATTAGTGAACTTAGTACCCCTGCTTATGGCATGCACAAGAGACAGAATAGTCAAGGATTCGACATTTTTCTGGTTTTACAGTTAGATACATCACTTCTATTCCATTTGCTTATTCACACAACTTATTAGTAGATTTGTTTTTAATGGAGGATTGCCTTTCAAAAAAATTTTGTTTCGGGTTAAATCTCCAATTAGAGAACTGAAAAAGTATTTTCCACTGGCTTATTTTTCCTTACCTTAATATTCACCACCACCTATCAGTACTTCATATAAAATATACTATAGAATAGAAGACATTAATAATTCAAGTTACAAATATTTTTTCAAACAAAAACACATGTGAATACATGTTCAGTTATGTTTCCTATTTTCTGAAAATTTTTGGCATATATTTTACAAAGTTGGCCATTTAAATATCATTCTATAAATACAGTTTTTCCCATTTTTCTTAAAGATGTATGTGTTAGTCACTCAGTCATCTCCGACTCTTCATGACCCTGTGGACTATATAGCCCATCAGGCTCCTTTATCCATGGAATTCTCCATGTAAGAACACGAGTGGGTTACCATTTTCTCCTCCAGAGGATCTTCCTGGCTCAGGGATCAAACACTGGTCTCCTGCATTGCAGGCAGATTCTTTACTATCTGAGTCACCCAAGAAACCCTTTCTTAAATATACCTTATTATAAATGATGGAACATGAATACAGAACTCTCAACAAATAAAGCATGATTTTACTGTTTTCATAGAAGCTTATAACAGCTTCTGAAATAGCTATTATCTATTGTTTGGAAATTATAAACTGTGTTTAAGTGCATTAATTCATCTAACAACTCCTTTTTTGAAAAGTGCTCCCCCCTCAACTTTTCAAGAGTGAAATTGATTTAAAAAAATCAATTAAAATAAAAATAAAGTATTTATTAAATTATTTAGGAAATTTCCTCTTTATTTGATGTTAAAGTTTAGTTTATCCTGTGCATGTCATTAAGAAGATACCAAAATTGTCTTTATGGGATATTTCTTAAATCTGTTTTTGTGATTAGCAAGTTATGAAGAATGGAATAAAAAAGTATGCCAGACATGAGCATCTGTACAAGAGGAAAATAAACATGAAAAAGTCAAATAATTATCTAGGTCCCAGATATGTTTTTATTTCAAATGTATAATTAATCAAGATTATGCTAGTCCAGGATAACATCTTAGCATGAAATGTTCCCTTGGTATCTCTAATTTTCTTGAAGAGATCTCTAGTCTTTCCTATTCTGTTGTTTTCCTCTATTTCTTTGCATTGATCGCGGAGAAAGGCTTTCTTATCTTTCCTTGCTATTCTTTGGAACTCTGCATTCAGATGCTTATATCTTTCTTTTTCTCCTTTGCTTTTCGCTTCTCTTCTTTTCACAACTATTTGTAAGGCCTCCTCAGACAGCCATTTTGCTTTTTTGCATTTCTTTTCCATGGGGATGGTTTTGATTTCTGTCTCCTGTACAATGTCACGAACCTGCGTCCATAGTTCATCAGGCACTCTGTCTATCAGATCTAGTCCTTTAAATCTATTTCTCACTTCCACTGTACAATCATAAGGAATTTGTTTCAAAAAAGGTCATATCTGAATGGTCTAGTGGTTTTTCCTACTTTCTTCAGTTTAAGTCTAAATTTGGCAATAAGGAGTTCATGATCTGAGCCACAGTCAGTTCCTGGTCTTCTTTTGCTGACTGTATAGAGCTTTTCCATCTTTGGCTGCAAAGAATATAATCAATCTCATTTCGGTGTTGACCATCTGGAGATGTTCATGTGGAGAGTCTTTTCTTGTGTTGTTGGAAGAGGGTGTTTGCTATGACCAGTGTGTTCTCTTGGCAAAACTATATTAGCTTTTGCTGTGCTTCATTCCGTACTTCAAGGCCAAATTTGCCTGTTACTCCAGGTGTTTCTTGACTTCATCCTTTTGCATTCCAGTCCCCTATAATGAAAAGAACATCTTTTTTGGGTGTTACTTCATGGAAAATAGATGGGGAAACAGTGGAAACAGTGTCAGACTTTCTTTTTTTAGGCTCCAAATTCACTGCATATGGTGATTGCAGCCATGAAATTAAAAGACGCTTATTCCTTGGAAAGAAAGTTATGACCAACCTAGATAGCATATTCAAAAACAGAGACATTGCTTTGCCAACAAACGTCCATCTAGTCAAGGCTATGGTTTTTCCAGTGGTCATGTATGGATGTGAGAGTTGGACTGTGAAGAAAGCTGAGTGATGAAGAATTGATGCTTTTGAACTATGATGTTGGAGAAGACTCTCGAGAATCCCTTGGACTGCAAGGAGATCCAACCAGTCCATTCTAAAGGAGATCAGTCCTGGGTGTTAATTGGAAGGACTGATGCTGAAGCTGAAACTCCAATATTTTGGCCACCTCATGTGAAGAGTTGACTCATTGGAAAACACCTTGATGCTGGGAGGGATTGGGGCAGGAGGAGAAGGGGACGACAGAGGATAAGATGGCTGGATAGCATCACCGACTCAAAGGACATGAGTTTTGTTAATCCCTGGGAGTTGGTGATGGACAGGGAGGCCTGGCATGCTGCGATTCATGAGGTCTCAAAGATTCGGACACGACTGAGCAACTGAACTGAACTAAGGATAAATACCAGTGCAGAAAAATATGTTTTTCTGTGTATTAACTACTTGTCTACCTTGCTATGCAGTGGAATGCATCTGAAAAATGCTGTAAGAATACATAAAGGAGTGAAAAATCTGCTCTTCCTCCTTCATTCCTCAGTCTGATGGATCATTTTATGGGAAAGGTGACTATGAGAAATGACTTTTATGTAAACAATAGAAAACTTGAGTTTTACAAATTTTTATAAGACTATAAATCCATGGTTGTGATCAAAAGAAAAAAAATTCAGTATGATCTAGAAAAAGTGGTAAGGGACAGCTGAAGTTCTAAGTTCCAAGGGATAGAAATCAAAGTGTTAAGAGTTTAGATAAGCAAAATCTATGAAATATCTATTGATAAAATATGTAAGTTTTTTTTTCAAATGAGGAAATAATGTATAAAGCATTTTTAAGAGACATCAATAGGGAGAAAGTGATAAAAAATTTTAGTTGAAAATTTTATCATTCATAAATTAATCAATAAATGTAATATAAGTCCAATAAACATCCCAGTAAGGTTTTTTTATTTGTTTCTGAATTTGACAAATCTAAAATTCATATGAAAGAACAAATAAATGTTAGAGATTAATAAGTCAAGATATGTGGAAATTTTCCTCATCAGCAAATGATCTAGAATATGAGCCTGGGGTATTAGCGGTAAGAATAAATGAGTAGAATGTACCAGAATAGAGACCACAAACAAAAATCAATATATAAAAAGTTGTTATGTGATAAGTGAACTTAGAAATGTAGAAAGAGAGGTTTAACTATCACTTAGGCTGTAGAAACCACAGGAGAACATCATTCCTGCTCTAACAAGCACAAGCTGGACAATTTATGAAAGCATACCTTTTTCTTGCGTACAACAGAGGGTTAACACTGCACAGCAACTAGGTGAAACAAATTCAAATTTGTGATGACTCCCTGTGATGGAGATGGATATGCACATCTTCTCTTTTGATAGAAAATGGGAAGAACATAGAAGGAAGAGACAGTGACTGAGAAACTGGGTAAGAAGAAATTAGCTACAATCTTTAAAATCTCATAAAGGCTAAGTGCTAGCTTGCATTACAACTTAAAATCCCTGAGATCCTGAAAACACATACTCAACCACAAGCTGTGTTCCACAGGCCTCAACTGGGTACTTAATAGAAGACTGAGAATGAGGCAGGAGACGTGAAAGGGATCTTCTTCAGAGAGAATCAAGCACTACCCAGACCCTTCTCAAATGTGAAACAAAAACCTTAAGTATCCATGGAGAGTCAGGAAACCCTCATGCTCCGCAAACATAGGCAAAGATGTATTGCCTTTTGGCAAGAATTGCCAATCTCCTAAAGGCAAGGAGACCCTCTCCTGACCCTGGTCCCAGGCAAAAGCAACTCCCACTGAGGGAAGAGTTCAACAGAAGTTGTCTGTCCATTAGAGAAGAAAGCAAACCTCCATTTGTCAGGAACTTTAACTGACACAAACTAGAGATCGTCTGCTACTGGAGAGAGAAAAGAAATCATCCTATCCAGGATCAATCATTGAGAAACAGGCAGTTTCCTTACTATGTTAAGGACTGGCCAGGACACTAAGAAAGCCACAGTGCTAAGGCTTAGGCACTGAGCGTCTGCCTAAGATGGAGGCTAAACCAGGAGAGCAGAGAACTCATCTCTGACCACATTTTAAGCCTAAAACAGAATATAAACAACAGAAATCTATCACTAAGAAAATGGAAAGCAAACAACAACCAGAATCTTTGAACTGGACATGCAACAACAGACTGATTCCAACCAGGGAAAGGAGTATGCCAAGGCTGCGTATCATCATCCTTCTTATTTAACTTCATAGTACATCATGCGAAATGCCAGGCTGGATGAAGCACAAGCTGGAATCAAGATTGCTGGGAGAAATATCAATAACATCAGATATGCAGATGACACCACCCTTATGGCAGAAAGCCAAGAAGAACCAAAGAGCATCTTGATCAAAGTGAAAGAGGAGAGTGATAATGTTGGCTTAAAACTCAACATTCAAAAAATTAAGATCATGGCATCTGGTCCCATCACTTCATGGCAAATAGATGGGGAAACAATGGAAATAGTGACAGACTTTATTTTGGGGGGCTCCAAAATCACTGCAGATGGTGACTGTAGCCATGAAATTAAAAGACGTTTTTTCCTTGGAAGAAAAGCTATGATCAACCTAGATAGCATATTAAAAAGCAGAGACATTACTTTGCCAACAAAGGTCCATCTAGTCAAGGCTGATTTTTCCAGTATTCATGTATGGATGTGAGAGTTGGACTATAAAGAAACCTTTGCACCAAAGAATTGATGCTTTTGAACTGGTTTGGAGAAGACTCTTGAGAGTCCCTTGGACTGCAAGAAGATCCAACCCTCCCATCCCAAAGGAAATCAGTCCTGAATATTCATTGGAAGGACTGATGTTGAAGCTGAAACTCCAATACTTTGGTTACCTGATGCAAAAAACTGATTCATTTAAAAATACCCTGATGCTGGGAAATATTGAAGATGGGAGGAGAGGGGGATGATAGAGGGTGAGATAGTTGGATGGCATCACCGACTCAATGGACATGAGTTTGAGTAAGCTCTAGGAGTTGGTGATGGACTGGAAAGCCTGTGGTGCTGAGGTTCATGGGATCACAGAAGTCGGGCATGACTGAGTGACTGAACTGAACTAAATAGGAATGTAAGACCCACATTTATTGGAGCTGTAACCCAGAGAAAAACTCTGAAAAATCCAGGACCATCAGTAAGATCAAGATTACAACAGTCTGCTGCTATGAGTTAAAAATCTGTGCTGAGTTGAAGATAACTATAGATCCAACAAAACCCCAAATACACATTGACTACTGCTTAGATTGACTCAAAGATGTATCATAATAGCAAAAACAAAAAAGAAAGTGAAAGTCGCTCAGTTGTGTCCAACTCTTTGCAACCCCATGGACTATAACAGTCCATGGAATTCTCCAGGTCAGAATACTGGGGTGCATAGCCTGTCCCTTCTCCAGGGGATCTTCCCAACCTAGGGATTGAACCCAGGTCTCCCACATTGCAAGTGGATTCTTTACCAGCTGAGCTGCAAGGGAAGCCCAAACAAAAAAGAGTTATGCCCTTTATGTAAATACTATCTACCCTGGTATCCAACTCCTTCTACACAGTTATCTGTGCATGCAAAACCATAGAGAGAAAGCCCACAAAAAAGGAAAAAAAAAAAAAAAGCAACTCAATTGTCAGGGATAAATTTATCAATAGGACCACACCAGAAGGTCCCCAGATATTGAAACTATCTAAATAAGTACATTCAAATAGTAGCACAAATAGAGCACTGAAACTAAAATTTATTTTGATATTTGGCAAAACTAATACAATTTTGTAAAGTTTAAAAATAAAATAAATTTTTTTAAATAAATAAATAAATACAGAGAAAAAAGAAACACTGGACCCAAGAAATATACAAATGCTAACATATTTCTTAGAGGAAATATGTAAGCCAAAAAATAATAGTAGAAAATATTAACAAATAAAATGGTCACCCACTCCAGTATTCTTGCTTGGAGAATGCCACGCACGAAGCCTGGTGGGCTACAGTCCATGGGGTCACTAAGAGTCAGACACAACTGAACGGCTAACACTTTCACTTTTCACACAGTAACAGATATATAAAATGGGGAAATAAAAGTCTAATTGTTCCCCCAATAAATAAGGAAACAAAGAAAAAGAACAAAGAAAAAAATGGAAAAAATACAGAAGAGAAAGATGATAGGTGGAAATCCAACTACATCAAAAACTATATTAAAACTAAGTAGTGGAAAAAATGCAACCAACATTTTGCAGGTTTGGTTCCAGACCAATGAAATAAAGTAAGTACACAATATAACAAGTCACAAAAAATTTTTGGTTATCCAGTTTATATAAGAGTTATGTTTACATTATAGTCTATTAACTGAGCAACAGTTTTATACCTACAAAATGCACGTACATTAATTTAAAATGCTTTATTGCATAAAAATGTTCACCTGAGCCTTCAGCAATTCACACTATTTTTGCAATAGTAATATAAAAAATCATTGATCACAGATGACCATAATAAATATAATAGTATTGGAAAAGTTTGATATATAGATAGAATTACCAAAATGTGACAGAGATTCAGGAAATGACCAAATGCTATTGGAAAAATGACATCAGTAGACTTACTCAAGGCAGGACTATCACAAACTTTCAATATGTAAAAAACCATAACATCTGCCAAGTGAAATAAATTGAAACACAATAAAACTAGATATGTGTTCATATGCCATTTAAAAAGAATCTGTTTTAAATGTAAAGACAAAGAGGTCAAAAGTGAAAGAATAGAAATAGACATAGCATATAAAACACTAAGAATAAAAGAGCTTGAGAAGATTTTTAACTATCATGTGATTACTTACCCCAGAGAATTTAGCATCATGTGATACTTTAGCCCAGAGAATTTTTACCAGAATAGAAATTTCAAAAAGTTTGCACAGGATAAATCTATAAAATATATAACAACCCTAAATTTTATGCAATGAACAAAGATTTATAATACATAAGCCAAAAGTGATATAACTTAAAGAGTAAGAGAAATCCATAATTATATTTGGATACTTTATCGTTCTACTTTTAGTAACTTACAGAAAAAATGTAAAATATCTGAAAGATATAGAATACTTGAACACTGCCAACCAGATGTACATAATAGATATTAAGAAAACTGTCAAATGACAAGTTTATTTAGCCATTATTGGGGATGTTTGTGCTCTCAGTAATACTGCCATCCTTGCACATCTTTTGACATAAACCTGTATGTTCATATATAATTTTAGATGAATTGCTCAAGGATCAGAGATGATTTGAGGCCTTAACAGTCCACCAGACTTTGAGTTGGCATCCTAAAATGTTTCACTGTAGTAATAACAATAAATTGGAAATAATAATTCCATAAGAGGCTATAGTCAAGACATATATCTAACCATCTCAATCTGTTCAGATTAAAGTGATGTGGAATTTCTGATAGTTCTAGCTATGCCACTTTCAAAGGAGTAAGAGTAAATTTTCTCTCATGAAGAAACTGTCAGTTCAGTTCCAATTCAAGTTGGTGAGAAAAGAAGCTCTTAAACTCATCTCCTCTCATGGACACACAAAAACTACAGCTACATTCAGAATAATTCGCATTGAATTACACCTTGGGCATATAATGGGGTAAAAAAAAAAAAAACAAAACAAAACAAAACAAAAAAAACACCCAGATCAAAATAGGTAGGAGAGGCTGAGACACCATTTCATCATAAACCCTACCTCTAGAAATGACATACAATCAAGAAGTCACTACTCTATGCTTCTAATTGAGGAGTAAAAAACACCTATATTTAGTGCCTCAATTTGTAAAACTTCTACCCAAGACAGCTCCAAAAGATATCTAGTTCTGAAAGCCAATGGGACTTGAGTCCCCAAGACCCACCATAATATATAAAAGAAGCAACTTGTTTAACTTAATGGGCTTAACAGGCTCCTGAGCAATCACCAATACCTGTACTCCAAGGCTTGGCACAGAGGCAGCAGACCAGAACACTCAGTCTTGCCCTGAAAGAGGCCTACTTGCATAACTTAAAAAACAATAACCTGAGGGTCAGTTTTCTTATTTAATTCAAATTTAGCAGCAGATTGCAATAGTCTTCAGAGACTGGGGAGGCTGGCAGGCCATCTTTGTACTCTCTATCTGATCCATGCCTGGCTGCTATTTTCCAGAAAAGAAAAAAAGAAACACCTTAATCACACATCTGATGCCTTAGCTTTTATGTCTATCACCAAGAGGAAATACTCCTTGATAGCCTAGCTTTGGAGGCCAGAAGAGCTTGTATTCTCTAGGTCTATGGGACTGAAACAAATAAAGAAATAGTTTTTAACTCCCCCCCCCCCACTGCCTCCAATCACAACAGAGAAGACAAAGATGCTCATCCCAGTCTTCCCCTGAAAGATGTCTATTGCCATACTTTAGAAGCTGATTCTTGAGGGTCAAGCTACCAACCAGACTGCATCAAGGTAGTGACTGAGATCTTCCCCTTTAGGACACTAACAGGTCTTGGCATACCCTCAATAATAGGGAATCACCTTAATAACAAAGAAGACAATTTAGATAATCACAAAGGTTTGAGAAGCAACAAGGAGTTCAGGTCTTCTGAATGATAAGGTTTATTTTTTACATTGGAAGGACTGATGGTGAAGCTGAAACTCCAATAGTTTGGCCACCTGATGCGAAGAACCAACTCATTGGAAAAGACCCTGATGCTGGGAAAGATTGAAGGCAGGAGGAGAAGGGGATGACAGAGGATGGGATGGTTGGATGACAGCACCAACTCGATGGACATGAGTTTGAGCAGGCTCCAGTAGTTGGTGATGGACAGGGAAGCCTGGCATGCTGCAGTCCATGGGGTCGCAAAGAGTCAGATATAACTGAGCAACTGAACTGAACTGATCTCTTACATAAGATCACTCCTTCACTCCTACACAAGACCAGTTCTTTCACCTTGAAAGAGGTAGATGTTTTATCTAATGCATAGAATCAAAATGGAGAAATCAAGGGAAGACAGAGGAATAGGTTTCAAGCAAAAGAACAAGACAAAACTTCTGAAAAAGGATTTAATGAAATGGAGATAAATGATTTATCTGATAAAGAATTTAAAATTATGATCATAGAGATTAACTGACATCAGGGAATAACACAAGAACAAAATGAGAATTTCAACAAAGAGATAGAAAATATAACAAAGTACCTAAATCACAGAGCTGAGGATAAAATAATAGAACTGAAAAATTCAAAAGGGGAGTCTGACAGCAGACTAAGTGAAGCAGAAGAAAGAATCAGTAAACTCAAAGACAAGGAAGTAGCATTCATTAAATCACAGAAGTAAAAAGAAAAAGAATGAAAAAAAGAAGCTAGCTTGAGGGACTTATGGGACACAAACAAGTAGACTGATATTCACATTACAGAGGTCCCGGGGTGGGGGGCTGGGGGAAGAGATAGAAAGGTTTTCTTAAGAAATAATAACTGAATGTTTCCCTAACTTGGGAAAAAAACACAGACATTAAAATCCAGAAAGCTGCCATGTTCCAAATAAGATGAACCTAAACAGACTCACATTGTCACATACTATAGTTCACTCTCAACATTTTCCCCCCAATAAATACATAATAAAGTAGTACAAATTCTGCAGTTTGATGAATCTGCAAAGTAAAACCTCATATACATGGCAAACTATAGAGTTAGACACAGATTTTCAACTGTGCAGGGGATCAACACCCTAACTCCCATGTTGTCAAAGGTTCAACTGTATAATTAAATTGTCAAAAAATTAAAATAAATAAATTTAAATTAAATATATATATAATAAAATAAATAAATAAAACAGAAGGAGAAAATCTTAAAAGCCTAAATAGAAAAAATTAAATACAAGAGAACCCCAACAATTTATATGGAACAACAAAAACAAAAAATTCCAAATAGCCAAAGCAATCCTGAATATTCATTGCAGGGACTAATTTTGAAGCTGAAGTTCCAATAATTTGGTCACCTGATGCATAGAGCCAACCCATTAGAAAACACCTTGATGCTGGGGAAAGATGTAGGACAAGGGGAGAAGTGGACAGCAGAGGATAAAATGGTTAGATATGGTTTCCCTTGTATGTTACTTGTTGCTTTTCCCTTGCTGCTATTAATATTTAATATTCTTTCTTTGTGTTTTGTCTTTGTTAGTTTGATTAGTATGTGTCTGGGCATGTTTCTCCTTGCATTTATCCTGTATCCTCTTTGTGCCTCTTAGAATTGATTGACTATTTCCTTTTCCATTTTGGGGAAATTTTCAACTATAATCTCTTCAAAAATTTTCTCATACCCTTTCTTTTTCTCTTCTTCTGGAACCCCTATAATTCGAGTGATGGTGCATTTGATATTGTCCCAGAAGTCTCTGAGACTATTCTCAGTTCTTTTCATTCTTTTTACTTTATTCTGCTCTTCAGAAGTTATGTCCACCATTTTATCTTCCAGCTCACTGATTTGTTATTCTATTTCAGATAATCTCTTATTGATTCCTCCTAGAGCATTTTTAATTTCAGGAATTGTGTTATTTGTCTCTACATGTTTATTCTTTAATTCCTAAAGGTCTTTGTTAGTTGATCCTTGCATTTTCTACATTATGTTTTCAAGGTTTTTTTTGTTTTGTTTTGTTTTTTAATCATCTTTACTATCATTATTCTGAATTCTTTTCCAGGTAGTTTGCCTATTTTCTCTTCATTTATGTGGACTTCTGTGTTTCTAGTTCATTCTTTCCTTTGTGTAGTATTTCTCTGCCTTTTCATTATTTTTTTTTTAACTTACTGTGTTTGAGGTCTCCTTTTTCCAGGCTTCAAGGTTGAATTCTTTCTTCCTTTTGGTTTCTGCCCTCCTAAGTTTCGTCCAGTGGCTCTTGTGTAAGCTTCATATACAGTGAGATTTGTGCTGAGTATTTTTTGTTTTGTTTTGTTTTTTTCTCCTCTGCTGGGCAAGGCTGAGTGAGGTTGTAATCTTGTCTGCTGCTGATTGGGTTTGTATTTCTGTTTTGTTTGTTGTTTAGATGAGGTGTCCTGCACAGGGTGCAACTAGTGGTTGGGTGATGCCAGGTCTTGTATTCATGTGCATTCCTTTGTGTGAGTTCTCACTATTTGATACTCCCTAGGGTTAGCTCTCTAGTAGTCTAGGGTCTTGGAGGAAGTATTCCCACTCCAAAGTCTCCGGGCTTGATCTCTTCGTCTAGGACTGATGAGATGAAAACGACCTCTTTGTTTTTCAGACTTCCTGTTACAGTTATTTTCAAAATCTGGTCAACTACACATTCAGTTTCTCTGCATCCAGAGTGCCCCAGGAGCCACAGTTCTGTTCCCAACTCCATTTTCTCTCTATAATAGGATAATATATGCATGACTATTGTGATATCAATTGCCAAGGCTTTCCGTGGAAATGTTAATTATTTCCACCATCTTAAACCATGGGCTTGATCAGTGTAATACGTTTTGGCTAACAGAAGGAAAGTTATGACCAACCTAGATAGCATATTCAAAAGCAGAGACATTTCTTTGCCAACAAAGGTCCGTCTAGTCAAGGCTGTGGGGATCAGTCCTGGGACTTCTTTGGAAGGAATGATGCTAAAGCTGAAACTCCAGTACTTTGGCAACCTCATGCGAAGAGTTGACTCATTGGAAAAGACTCTGATGCTGGGAGGGATTGGGGGCAGGAGGAGAAGGGGACGACAGAGGATGAGATGGCTGGATGGCATCACTGACTCGATGGACGTCAGTCTGATGAACTCTGGGATTTGGTGATGGACAGGGAGGCCTGGAATGCTGCGATTCATGGGGTCGCAAAGAGTTGGACACGACTGAGCTACTGATCCGATCTGATCTGATCTGATGTAAGTAAATACAGTTTCCTTCATCTCAGTAGAAGCATTAAATAAAACTGTATAGTTAGGCTGCACTTTTCTTGCTCTTATCTTTCAATATGAAAGCGTTTCCTAAAAAATAGTTATTACTTCTACCAATCTTAAAAAAAGTATCATGGAACTGAGTCCAGCTCAACAGAACCCAATTAAGCATAATGAAACTCTGTTGGCCTGCCATGCAGGTGACCCACAGTACTTCACATAATGTAACCAAGTGAGCAGCAAATGATTCTGTTGCATGCCAAGCAGATTAAATAGTTATTTAGTTGTATAAACAGCTGACTATTCTACATTACCTAAATAGCAACCTGAAAACTAATTTGGAGACATAACTACTGAAGTACCCACCCTATCCTCTCCTTGAGTTCAAAAATTTTAATAGTTTTTTTTTTCTTTTTTAAAGACTTTATTGGAGAATAGTTGATTTACAACAGTTTGTTTGTTGTGTTGGTTTCAGGTGTACAACAAAGTGAATCAGTTATGTGTGTGTGTGTGTGTGTATGTGTGTGTGTGTGTGTGCTCAGTCTATCAGTTGTATCTGACTTTTTGTGACCCCATAGACTGTAGGCTACAAGGCTCCTCTGTCCATGGAATTTTCCAGGCAAAAATACTGGAGTGGACTGTCATTTCCAACTTGGAATCTTCCCAACTGAAGGATTAAAGCTATGTTCCTTGGGTCTCCCGCACTGGCAGGCAGATTCTTTCCACTGTGGCACTTGGAAAGCCTGTTATACATATACATATGTCCATTATTTTTTAGATTCTTTTTTCCTATATAGGCCCTTACAGACTAATGATTTGAGTTTCCTGTGCTATACAGTAAGTCTTTTTCAGTTATTAAAAATATTTCTTATATATTGTAAATGCCCTTTTAGATTTTGCTTGAGCTACCTAAAATAAACATTTTGACATTATGTAATTTTATTATTGCTTTATATTTCTGAAGTTCTTTTGGAATTTTATGTTGAATATTTGTGTCTGGCTAAGACTTAATATAAAGTTTTCACAAACTTATTGGAGAATTTTTTTCCATAGGTGTAATTAGCTCTGTGAATGCACTCATTTTATAGGATATTGTTGAAAAGTCATTTCTGGGTTAGCTGTCATTCACTACTGTAAATCTGCATGTACTTATATATAATTTGCAATGTATAGAAAATCAGAAGCTTTCATTACTGGCTAGTGGAAATACAAAGAACATATTTACACAGTTGTCAGTAATATGGTATTTTAAAAAAAGCCAATAGACTAGAAAATAAAAAATCAAAAATTTTCTGTTTTATTTGGTTTTGAGAAATCTTGTTGTCAATCACTGTATTAGTGAACTAATACAAAGAAAGTGAATGATAATTCATTTTTCTATAACTCGGTATTTATAATCATTCAATCAACATATTTTCTTAGATGGAACACAGAACCTTCTAATTTTATTTTATTGCAGCTCTTTTCCTTTGACTCTTCTGTTCCTAAATACAGTCTGTTTTGCAACTGTTCTTTCAACTTTTAAAAACAGTCAACCAAGCTTCACTATGAGTCTGATTGCTTGCATTAAGCTTTTCCATGGGATCCTGTATCCTGTATAGAGCATAATTCTCTTCAACAGGCACAGCTAATTAAGTTCCATAATCAAGGACACTGCAAGCCAAGAGCTAATTTAAAAATTAAATGCTGAAAACAGAACAACATAATTTATTCTACAATTAAACGATTAGAGATAAAGGAACTGTGGCATATTTTGTCTGTTTTTATGACATTAGAGAATTTCCACAATGAATTTTAACATTTTTATTTATAGCATTGGACCTTTTAGTTTAACTCCATAAACTCTTTTGCTTAATCCGACTAGTTTTAGGTATTTTACATCAGCTAGATTTAAACTCTCTGTATATTTAAGTTGAAACTTAAGGAACTCACTGGCAATAGTGTTTTGGAGACACTGTTTATCATTTACAAATGACATGTTTCCATGCTGGTGAGAATTTGGTAGTCCTAGAATAGCAACACCAAAGCATGACTCTTGGCTGTATGTTTCCACTAAATTCACTTTTCTTCCTTCTGTCACATTACATTTTATTTTTTGTTCCCTCAGGCATCAAAGGATGCCTAAACACATCTCGTCAATATATTCTGCTGCTTGTCAAAATTCAAACTTGGAAACAGGTAAGGTCTCTCTGGTTTACTATGTTTGGTTAAAAAAAAATGGTTCTGAATTTTGGTCTTATTTATTTGAGAGAGCTCTCAGTGATGCAGTGATAGCCAAAGTTTTAATGTTGGGTTACTATTTTTCTGTAGCAAAGGGTAAGTTAAAGTCTTTACATTGATTGGTCATATGTTGGCTGAAACAATCCTATCTTTGTGAAAATGAAAGCACAGTAGAAAATGTGAACTTATTTTACATACCAGTTAACAACAAAGCATGAGTATGAAATATTCATACTTACATACTAAAATTATTGTAAAAAAAAAAATCTGTCCCCAGCCAAAACTGATAATACCTGTTAACCTTAAAGTTATTTTGAATATAAGATAACAATTTTTGTTAATTTTTGTAACAATAGAGTTAAGGTAGGGTTATTTAATATTGCCTGAGGACCAGTTTGGTCTTTACAACACCAATATATAATACTAATGAAAGTGCTGCACTCAATATGCCAGCAAATGTGGAAAACTCAGCAGTGGCCACAGGACTGGAAAAGGTCAGTTTTCATTCCAATCCCAAAGAAAGGCAATGCCAAAGAATGCTCAAACTACCACACAATTGCATTCATCTCACATGCTACTAAAGTAATGCTCAAAATTCTCTAAGCCAGGCTTCAGCAATACGTGAACCTTGAACTTCCTGATGTTCAAACTGGTTTTAGAAAAGGCAGAGGAACCAGAGATCAAACTGCCAACATCCACTGGATCATGGAAAAAGCAAGAGAGTTCCAGAAAAACATCTATTTCTGCTTTATTGAATATGCCAAAGACTTTGACTGTGTGGATCACAATAAACTATGGAAAATTCTGAGAGAGATGGGAATACCAGACCACCTGACCTGCCTCTTGAGAAATCTGTATGCAGGTCAGGAAGCAACAGTTAGAATTGGACATGGAACAACAGACTGGTTCCAAATAGGAAAAGGAGTACGTCAAGGCTGTATATTGTCACCCTGCTTATTTAACTTCTATGCAGAGTACATCATGAGAAACGCTGGACTGGAAGAAACACAAGCTGGAATCAAGATAACTGGGAGAAATATCAATAACCTCAGATATGCAGATGACACCACCCTTATGGTAGAAAGTGATGAGGAACTAAAAAGCCTCTTGATGAAAGTGAAAGAGGAGAGTGAAAAAGTTGGCTTAAAGCTCAACATTCAGAAAACGAAGATCATGGTATCTGGTCCCATCACTTCATGGGAAATAGATGGAAAAACAGTGGAAACAGTGTCAGACTTTATTTTTTGGGCTCCAAAAATCACTGCAGATGGTGACTGCAGCCATGAAATTAAAAGACGTTTACTCCTTGGAAGGAAAGTTATGACCAACCTAGATAGCATATTGAAAAGCAGAGACATTACTTTGCCAACAAAGGTCCGTCTAGTCACGGCTATGGTTTTTCCTGTCGTTATATATAGATGTGAGAGTTGGACTGTAAAGAAGGCTGAGCGCCTAAGAATTAATGCTTTTGAACTGTGGTTTTGGAGAAAATTCTTGAGAGTCCCTTGGACTGCAAGGAGATCCAACCAGTCCATTCTGAAGGAGATCAGCCCTGGGATTTCTTTGGAAGGAATGATGCTAAAGCTGAAACTCCAGTACTTTGGCCACCTCATGTGAAGAGTTGACTCATTGGAAAAGACTCTGATGCTGGGAGGGATTGGGGGCAGGAGGAGAAGGAAACGACAGAGGATGAGATGGCTGGATGGCATCACTGACTCGATGGACGTCAGTGAGTGAACTCCGGGAGTTGGTGATGGACAGGGAGGCCTGACTTGCTGTAATTCATGGGGTCGCGAAGAGTCAGACACGACTGAGCGACTGAACTGAATACTATTTTCCTAACTGAAACTCCAGAGCCATCATAATATTGGCTTCCCAGGTGGCTGAGTGCTAAAAGAAATCTACCTGCTAAGCAGGGGACATGGATTAAGTCTCTGACATGGTTCAGGAAGATCCTTTAGAGAAGGAAATTGCAACCCACTCCAGTATTCTTGCCTGTGAAATCCCATGGACAGAGGAGCCTGGCAGGTTGCAGTTCATTGCATGGCAAAAGAATCAGACACGACTTAGGGACTCAAAACCAAATAAGAAATCTTAGTGATTTAAAATTGATTTGTGTTTCCTACTCATAACTAAGGGTTCAGTCACCAGCCCATGCATACAACATTTTCAATACCTGACTTCTAAGGTCATCAAAGAAGAGGAGACGATGGAGGAAGCACTCCCACTTTTTAAATTATTTTGATTTCAAACTGGCATGTCAGCATATTTGTTTCTTATTGCTACTGTATCAAATTACTACAAACCTTTGCTTTAAAACAACACAAATTTATTATCTTACACAGTGTAAGTCAGAAGTCCCCACGACTCGGGTGAGACTGCAACCGTTTTTAGAGACTATAGAATAAAATCAGTTTTCAAAAACCTTTTGCTTCTTCTAGAGGGTGTCTGTATGCCTTGTCTCATGCTACAATTGCTCTGTATCCTGTGGGGAAGCTGTTACACTGAAACTATAGCAGGAAATATCTATGGATATTTCTGACAGTATGGTGGCTCAGATTATAAAGAATCAGCCTGCAGTGCAGGAGACCCAGGTTTGATCCCTTGGAGAAGGGAAGAGCAACCCACTCCAGTCTTCTTGCCTGGAGAATTCCATGGATAGAGGAGTCTGGTGGACTACAGTCCATGCGGTTGCAAAGAGTCAGGCACAACTGAGCAACTAACATTCTCAGTCTCTTTCATAAACTTCAAACTCTTAATTTTCTATATTATTTTATTCAGGCTACATATATTCTTTCCCTATTCCCTTATCATTCCAGAGGTATTCCAGTTCTTATGCCTGTTTTTGACAAATGCTCATTATTATTTGGAACAAATTCAATATTTTTAAAACGCCCTACAAACACAACATTAGAGTTCTTTGCTTTTTCTCCTGTTTATTCTTTCTTTCATAAGATATTATTAATGCCCATTCTGTTTAAAAGACTGTGCTGAGGTCAGTGCATTATTAGCCTGGGGATAGAGTGTTGGGAGGGTAATCTCTAAACTGATTAATCTCTGGTCTTTGTTGTGCACCCTGGACCTGGGTCTTGGGATAGATGGCCTTCGTAAGTGTTTCTGTCCCTCGCCCAAAGATAGACTTTTTCCCTTTTTACCATTATCTCCCCCAGCTACAGCAGATATCCTCCAATTTTCCTGCTCTATTTCCAGGAAAAGGGCTAACTAAGGCACTCTTCTCTTCCTTAGTAAGATAGGAGGGTGTGGCTGGATGGAGTTCCTTTCCCCTACCTACAATATTTCATCATAGTCTTTTCATGATGTCCTACCCCAACAAATTAAGGAATTTTTTAATAAGAGGAAGTGTCTGAGTGGATTTCATGGTGGCTGTTCTTCCACTCCCAGTCAGTACCATTGAAGAACTTTCTCTGTATTCTTTCCATTCTCCTTGTGAGAACCAGTAGGACTCCTGAAGGAAAAGACTACAAAGTATGAGGGCCCCATATCACTATTTTTGCTGTTCAGTTGCTCAGTCATGTCCAACTCTTTGTGACCCCCATGGGCTGCAGCACTCCAGGGTTCCCTGTCCTTCACCATCTCCCAGCGTTTGCTCAAACTCATGTCCAGTGAGTCGGTGATACCACCCAACCATCTCATCCTCTGTTATCCCCTTTTCCTCCTGCCTTCAATCTTTCCCAACATCAGGGTCTTTTCCAATGAGTTGACTCTTCACATCAGGTGGCCAACATATTGGAGCTTTGGCTTCAGCATCAGTACTTCCAATGAATATTCAGGGTCGATTTCCTTTAGGATTAACTGGTTTTATCTCCTTGCAGTTCAAGGGACTCTCAAGAGTACTCTCCAACACCACAGTTCAAAGGCATCAGTTCTTCGGTGCTCAGCCTTTTCTATTGTCCTGCTGTCACATCCATACATGACTATTGGAAAAACCACAGCTTTGACTATACAGACCTTTGCAGGCAAAGTAATGTCTCTGCTTTGTAATATGCTGTCTAGGTTTGTCATTACTTTTCTTCCAAGAAGCAAGTGTCTTTTAATTTCATGGCTGCAGTCACCATCTGCAGTGGGTCAATAGTGGCCTGCCGTGGGGTCAGGGACATTGAATACAACAGTCCTGGGAGCCACTGTGTGCTGGCATAAGTCCTTTTGAAACGGACACTAGTTCATATTATTCAGGTTACTCTAAATTGAAAACAGAAAAATTGCAGCCCAAATAATAAGTTCATAGTATCTTTGATTTTATTCTCTATTGCTAAGTGTCACTATTAAAATGATAGGAGGTTTTCAGGGTAGAAAAATACTATGTTTATGCTTTTCCTTATTGTATAACTTATTTTGTGCTGCCATTTCCCTCTTTTCCATTACTATATAGCACATACTGTTAGCATCTGACTAAATTTAACAATAAGTTACTTTGGAGGCTAAGTAACTATTGCACATGGTTTCATACTTTGGGGCCATTTAGCTAAAATAAATGTAATGACATGGTATTAGCTATTGAGTTCTAGATGCAATTTTTCTATTTTAATCTCAGTTTGGATGATTATATACTATGTTGCCCAAAGACCTGTCAGGAATTGAAAGAGTCTGTTACTTATTTGTTCTGGATGCTGTGATAATGGGGGTATAAACCAGGACTCTTGTGGAAAACTGTAGTGAAAAGTGATACAACTTTTAGTCACTACTAACTACTTTCCTATATACCAGGGGTAAGTTAACTTCTTCTGTAAAGGGCCAGGTAGTAAATGACTTATGTGTGACAGGTAATGTTTGTTGCAACTATTCCACTCAGGAATTGTAGTGCAAAATCATTTATCAGCAATATGGAAACAAATTGGCATGTATGTATTCCAATAAAACTATCTATAAAAATAAATGTTGGATTTTGCCAGTGGCCTGTCACTTGCCAGTTCCTCCCCTCGACCCCCTTCATTTCTGTCTACTCTATTTATCGACTATTTCTTTTAATTTCTCATGGCTTTTAAAATTCAACTATATATTTAAATCTCTCAAAGCCATCCCTTCCAACCAGGTGAATCCCCTGTATTTTTAACTGTATTCTCAGTATCCTTACTTTGGTCTCTGATAGACAGTCTCAAACTAAATATGTCCAAAATTAAAATCTTAATACTTTTTTTATTGAAAGCTACTCCTTCCAAAGTGGAAATAAATAGAAACAATACCTTTCAGTTGCTGAGGCTGAAAATCCTAGAGATATCCTTTTGCCTTCCTTTTTCTCACATTCCATATTCAAATGACTGTCAATATCTACAGGTTCTACCTTTAGAGTATATCCAGAATCTCATTTTTCCTCTTCACCTACTCTCTACCTCTCTGGTTTGAATCACTATCTCCTCACCAATTATTATAATACTTTCCTAATTTTGACATATCTAATAATAATTTTAGAGCTGAATATTATAATTTGGAGAATTTGTCAAATATTAAATGGAAGATATCCAGAAGTCAGTTAGATTTCTGTTGTGATAAAATCTCTTATGTTTTCTAGAATTGTTATCAGCAGACAGTAGAATAAATGATCATTAGATTGATAATCTTTCTCATACTTTGCTATGAAATTTTCAAAATTGTCCACATTGAGCAATTCTTGTTATTTTTAATGATGAAAAATATAACTATTTTTTATACAGAAGAGAAAACAATAAAAATGAAGACAATAAATAAGAGCTAATCTGTGAGAAAGTGTAGTTATCAAGAGAAGAAGACATAAAGCTGTGGATGCAAGTTTGAGACAGAGTTATTCTCTAGTATGCTCTCATTTGTTTAAATACAGCAATATCTTTTCTAAAATCCTAGTTAGTATATTCATAATACATGGAATTTCAAAATATTTTTATTTAAATTATGCTATTTATAAAGTCATAATCTTGACCATTTATCAATTTGAGGTTAGCATGCACATTAAATACATCTACTAAAAAAATCAGCAATTTATAAATCTAGCATTTATAATTTTTAAATTTCACAATATCTTTCCCTTATTAATAGATCTCTGCTTTTGTGCTGATTTACAGTAGTTTCTTTTCCTAAGATACAATTTCTATATTCCTAGATCACATAATTAATTGTATCACCTACCCTAATCCTCTAGATTAGTTTCCTATGGAATGTTTCAATACATGATACTTTACTCATCTGAAAAGTTCTGAGATTCATTATAGATTATATATACTAAGAGTAGTATACTAAGGTAAAGATAGGGAGTCCCTTGTGGCTCAGCTGGTAAAGAATCTGCTTGCAATCAGGGAGACCTGGGTTCGATCCCTAGGTTGGGAAGATCCCCTGGAGAAGGGAAAGGCTACCCACTCCAGTATTCTTGCCTAGAGAATTCCATGGACTGTATAATCCATGGGATTGCAAAGAGTTGGACACGACTGAGCAACTTTCACACAGGATTTTAGTCAATATAATTATTTTGAGATACAACCATATTACTGAGCATATTGTTTGTTATGTTTTTTTGCTGAGCAACATTTTGTTGTGTATGTTTATCACAATTTGATAAGTGTCATTTGGACTTTTTCCAGATTGTGGACAATGTAAATAAAGCTGCTATAGACATTTATATACAAAGTCTTTATGGACATATGGTTTCATATTTAATTTAGATAAATACCTAGGAATGGGATTTCTGGGATGTATGTAGATGAGTTTTTAATGGTTTAAGTGACTGATGAACTGATTCCCAAAGTAATTGTAAGACTGTATATTTCTACTAACAGTGTAGAACCTACTTTCATGGATTTCATGCTGACCACAGTTATTTATATCTTATTTTTCATACAGCATTATTGCTTAATTTTTCTTCTATGTTATAAACTCTACAATACTTTTCTTTATTTTCTCTTTAGACAGTCACTTCTCTTATCAGTTCAGTTCAATCACTCAATTGTGGTCGACTCTGGACACAACTGAGTTGGACACAACTGAGTTGGACACAACTGAGCGGCTTTCACTTCACTTGCCTTGAAGGTAAAGATGAATCAGGTTTAGATGTGGATACTGAAATCAAGACCTAACTAGAAGAAAAGGGTGTGGATGACCATTAATTTTTTTTTTTAACAGAATAGCTATAATTATTAACAGAAAGAATTTTGATAAGGAGAAAAATCAGTGATTTTATGTTTCATCTTTATCAGTTCTACAAACCAATAAAAAATATCTTGTCAAAATTAACAAAGTACAGCAATATTTCCTGGTAGTGAAATCTAAAAATGCTACCTCTTTTAGGGGGAAAAAAATGTTATTTCTTTAAAAAAGAACCATTTAGTGAGACATTAAAATTGGTATTAATTAGATATAAGAAATGGTATTTCTTTTAAAAAAATGATAAAAAGAGAATGAATCTTGTAAGAATCATTACATTATGGTAGAGATGAATGAAAGAATTTTAATACATTTTTATTCAAAGATGAAGGTTAAGAAGACTGAATGAAAGAATTAAAAAACTGCATAATATAATAAGCAGTATATTGCTTAAATCAATATCCAAATCTAACCTGCAGTGTTATTTTATAAAATAGATATTCATTTCAGAAATTAGGATGGTTGATTGAGGATGACATTTAAAATAAGAAAATTTCCATAAAAATGAATCAGTTATCTGTCTAGACACTCACTTAAGCTTTCTGCTTAAAGACCACCTTCAGTGATTATGCATGTGATGGATAAGTCACCCAGTGATATTTTGGATTGAAGATATTTTTATTATTATCTTTTAGCCATATTCATCAAATAGAGTGAATTCTCACCATTTCCATGACAATACTGCTCTGTTTCATTCTTTGATTATTTATTGCCACCATCATACCTCAGGTTACTATTAAATAATATATTATCAAAGATAGCCTTTTTAAGTTTTATTTGACAGCTTATTGTGTTTCTTTTGATTATAAGTGAAGCTACAAGACAGAATGTTTACCAAAAAAGACATCTTTATATTGACAAGCTTTTTGGCAGGACATTTACTATACCATATGACTTTCATCGTAGACAAGCAGGGGGAGGGACACAAATAAGAGGGATGTCTGAGAGGTGCCCCAATTATTCTACATTTTACTTGATATAAGCTTTTAGTTTGAAGCTTTTATCTCTATGACAATGTACTTTAAATTCTAAACTACATGTATTTTGATCCAGCCTTGCAAGCTGTGGAAGAGATGTGCTTGTGACATAAAAGGCATGGTGCAGTTTTAGAAATGTGCTACATCCTCTTGTATCTACTCAGATTTCTGGGGAAACCTCTGTACTAAACAGTGTAATAATCTGATATCAAAAGCCCAAAGGAAGCAGATGGTCATTGTGATTCTAAAAGAAATTTAGTATGAAATTAAAATTCACTATACACATGGACCATAATGTTTTACATAAAACACAGGATCATGAGGTCAGAGTGGTGTCAACAGCAGTCACAAGGTCTTGAAGTCAGTACAAGAGTATGAAGCCCTCTGTTTTCAATGGGCAAGACATGATTTTAACACTTTAAAACTTGTTTGAATCTCAAATTTCTTCATGTGGCAGGTATAAGCAACATTAATTACTGCATAGTTGAAGATCAGTACCTATAAAATGTGGGGCTCATTGTAGGAGTAAATAAATATTCGTTCCCCTCACTCTCTGCCACATAATTCTAAAGTCTCACAATTTAATTCCGATGTCATAGATCTTGGTATTTAGCCTTTGATAGCAGAGATCTCTGTGGGAATTAGGCAATACAATATGTAGGCCATCTTTTGGCTCTGCTATTTATTATCTATGTTAATATATGAGGGAAGGAACTGCCTTTGTTCCCTCATATATACAGTAAAGATAATAGTACCAGACTACAAAAAAATGCAACATGATTTGCAATCCCTAGCTTGTTATTATGGAGAAGGCAATGGCACCCCACTCCAGTACTTTTGCCTAGAAAATCCCATGGACGGAGGAGCCTGGTAGGCCGCAGTCCATGGGGTCACTAGAGTTGGACACGACTGAGCGACTTCACTTTCACTTTTCACTTTCATTCATTGGAGAAGGAAATGGCAACCCACTCCAGTGTTCTTGCCTGGAGAATCCCAGGGACAGGGAAGCCTGGTGGGCTGCCGTCTATGGGGTCGCACAGAGTCGGACACAACTGAAGTGACTTAGCAGCAGCAGCAGCAGCAGCTTGTTATTAAGTGCCAATGCATATCTATTTTTATTACTCATTCTCAGAAATAATGTTTTACATTTTATTCTGTTTACAACGATACATTGCTTTAATGACATGAATCATTTCCAATCTCAGAAAAATTTCTGGAATCTATATTCCCATAGGATTAATCTACTAATTTTGAAAAAAAAAAAAAAGGAATCTAAAGCATAAGACCTATTTCAAATTAATTAAGTTTATGTGTTTGGTGTCTCTTGGCCATTCTAGGAATGGAGTTTCAGAAAGAATTCGGCTCACTTTCTCTGAAATGATTTCCATTTTTAAAACCAACCAGTACAGAGAACATATGATAAATAGCCAGTCCTTTTCCACTATGTGGATCACATGAAATCTATCTTGAGGAAAGTGAAACAGAGTTAAAATGTCCTGTTTCACCAGAAAATCCCACTGAATAGACTTGAAGAGCATGGTTTTTAGTAGTGCTTAATCTGACATTTCAAGAAGGGTATATGGAGAAAGAACCCTGGAAGGACGGGCTGCCCTAAAGCTGTGGCCATTTAAATTAAAATCCATAGTATAGTTACTGTAGTTGTACCCTAGCTGTACCTTATGTTGAATGGTCCAGAGATTTATCAGTATTAATGAAATTCCTAAGTAGGGCCCTGATTATGTCTGTCCAATCGCATGTAACCTCTCTGAAGAGGATGACTAAGTCGCCTTTCCTTATAGGATGACTCTGAATGCAGAGGTGGCTGGACATACCTGTCATTTTCCAGGTTATTCTCACTGGGCTTTATATAAGTTTAAAGCAAGTTTTAAGGCTGTGTGTATACCTATGTGCTTCACATGTGTCCATTTGTACACATATGTATATTTCATATACATATTTTTTTTTCTTTCAGGTGATATAAATTTTGATGAATTTCTTATTATCTCTAATATAAGTCCTGGCCACTCACTCATCCTAAGTGACATACTGAAGCTTTATCATAGTCTAGAGGCCCTCCTTGGGGAAGGAAACGGCAGCCCACTCCAGTACTCTTGCCAGGAAAATCCCATTGGCGCAGGAGGCTGGTAGGCTACAGTCCATGGGGTCGCACAGAGTCAGACATGACTGAAGCAATTTAGCAGCAGCAGCAGCAGAGGCACTACTTTAAATTTCCCTGTGTGTAAATACTTAAAGGAGAAATTTAATTTGTATCATCAGCATCATTATATATAGAGAATACACCAGCATAATTTTCCAAAAAATACTTAATATATTTTAATTGGAATTAGATGACATTCCACCGAGATAGTCTCTCTCACCTAAAAATTATCAAACTAAAGCCTTAAACAGCATAAAGCTGTTACAAGTGTAAGACAGGGAGGCATATAATATAAGGGATATAAGCTAAAGTTTATTTTACTTTTCTATTAATTTTAATAAATTAGTCACTAGAATTTTTCCAAATTAATTATATACACTCAACTGTGACTTAACACAACTGTATTGGCAACCCACTCCACTTGCCTGGAGAATCCCGTGGACATAGAAGCCTGCTGAGCTATAGTCCGTGGGATCACAAAGAGCTGGACATGACTGAAGTGACTTAGCACAACTGTAGAAGAACAGGTTAAATCACAACAAAAAGTTAAAAAAAAAAAAAACCTTTTGTTCTATGGTGTTTTTAGTAGGTCTACTAACAGGTAGATGGATCACTGAACAGTTTACAAATGAATTTGTAAATGATTCAGTTTACAAATGAATCCATCAGTTTCCTGGCAAAGAAAGGAGACACCTATATTCTGCTAACATCATAGGGTTTGGAGAACATTAGGGATAGCATTTAAGGAGCTGTGGGGAAAAACAAATTAATGACAGAAATGAAAGTGAAGTTGCTGAAGACTGCATGTATTTCTCATTATTGTATACTTATATCCCAACAATGTTTATGTAATTTAACAAATTTATGAAGGGCAATGGCCTTAAACTCATAAATCATTTCATTACTACTTGAAAATCTCCATGCAAGAGGACACCAAGGTTTACATGGGTTTTTAAATCTTAATGAATCTGCCATGATTTAATATAAATGAAGCTCTTCATCTTACTATACAATGAAGGCTGTGCTCTAGGCTTACTCTTCTGATTCAAACTATGATATTCTTTGGAGCATTCTTCCCTAACTATGATGTTTATGAAGGGAAGCAGGGTATCCAGTAAGTCTATATGTGCACATGTATTGGAAAAAGTTTAATTTTACATGCTTTCCCTCATTCTCTGTTGATGTAATCCTTCTTTCTGATTTATAGATACCAAATAAAGCATGTAGTATATAAAGCAAAAACTAAGATACAATTTATCAACTTGTTCAAATCATTTCAATTACATTACTTTTTGATCTACACAGTCAGCAAATGTATCTGTCATTCAATTCTCCTGACACCATAAAAAAAGAAGAAAGTTATTCTTGTGGGACTTTGCTGCTAAGTTGCTTCAGTTGTGTCCAACTCTGTGCGACCCCATAGACGGCAGCCCACTAGGCTCCTCTGTCCGTGGGATTCACCAGGCAAGAACACTGGAGTGGGTTGCCATTTCCTTCTCCAATGCATGAAAGTGAAAAGTGAAAGTGAAGTCGCTCAGTTGTGCCCGACTCTTTGCAACCCCATGGACTGCAGGCCACCAGGCTCCTCCGTCCATGGGATTTTCCAGGCAAGAGTACTGGAGTGGATTGCTATTGCCTTCTCCTTTAGGCAGCCTTAAAAAAGGTACATGATGAAGACCAATTCTTTTTGTTTCTATTCTACTCAGTGAAAAAAGCAATAACCTGTTAAATATCAACAGTATTGTATATTTTTTAGATTTTCCATACATATACTTTTGATTCCATTAGTCTTTTTAAAAAAGAAAAAGCTTTTTTTTTTTTTTTCTTTTTTAAAAGTATGCGAGACAGCAAAAGAGACACAGATGTATAGAACAGTCTTTTGGACTCTGTGGGAGAGGGAGAGGGTGGGATGATTTGGGGGAATGGCATGGAAACACGTATAATATCATATAAGAAACAAATCACCAGTCCAGGTTCGATACAGGATCCTTGGGGCTGGTACACTGGGATGACCTGGAGGGATGGTACAGGGAGGGAGGTGGGAGGGGGGTTCAGGATGGGGAACACGTGTACGCCCATGGCGGATTCATGTTGATGTGTGGCAGAACCAACACAATATTGTAAAGTAATTAGCCTCCAATTAAAATAAATTTAAATTTAAAAAATAAATAAAAAAGAAAAAGCTAATATTACAGTAGCATTTTAAAGATGAAAAGACACAGGGAAATGGAATAGGGTATATGTCTTATACAGAGCTACATGGTTTTTAGGAGTAGACTAGGAATTAGAAAACTTATCCTGTACTAACACAGTATTCATTCAATGAAAAACACTATCTTACTCAGCATCCTGTCTAATGAAACAGACATTTTATTTCTATATAAGTGAGCCAAATTTTATATCTGCTGCTTGTAGTTGTTGCTCAGTTCTCTAAGTTTTGTGCAACCACATGAACCGTGAACTTCTTGATGTTCCAGCTGGTTTTAGAATAGGCAGAGGAACCAGAGATCAAATTGCCAACATCCTCTGGATCATGGAAAAAGCAAGAGAGTTCCAGAAGAGCATCTATTTCTGCTTTATTGACTATGCCAAAGCCTTTGACTGTGTGGATCACAATCAACTGTGGAAAATTCTGAAAGAGATGGGAATACCAGATCACCTGATCTGCCTCTTGAGAAATTTGTATGCAGGTCAGGAAGCAAGAGTTAGAACTGGACATGCAACAAAAGACTGGTTCCAAATAGGAAAAGGAGTACGTCAAGGCTGTATATTGTCACTCTGTTTATTTAACTTATATGCAGAGTACATCATGAGAAACGCTGGACTGGAAGAAACACAAACTGGAATCCAGATTGCCGGGAGAAATATCAATAACCTCAGATATGCAAATGACACCACCCTTATGGCAGAAACTGAAGAGGAACTCAAAAGCCTCTTGATGAAAGTGAAAGAGGAGAGTGAAAAAGTTGGCTTAAAGCTCAATATACAGAAAACAAAGATCATGGCATCTGGTCCCACCACTTCATGGGAAATAGATGGGGAAACAGTGGAAACAGTGTCAGACTTTATTTTTCTGGGCTCCAAAATCACTACAGATGGTGACTGCAGCCATGGAATTAAAAGACGCTTACTCCTCGGAAGGAAAGTTATGACCAACCTAGATAGCATATTCAAAAGCAGAGACATTACTTTGCCAACAAAGGTTCGTCTAGTCAAGGCTATGGTTTTTCCAGTGGTCATGTATGGATGTGAGAGTTGGACTGTGAAGAAGGCTGAGCGCCTAAGAATTGATGCTTTTGAACTATGGGGTTGGAGAAGACTCTTGAGAGACCCTTGGACTACAAGGAGATCCAACCAGTCCATTGTGAAGGAGATCAGCCCTGGGATTTCTTTGGAAGGAATGATGCTAAAGCTGAAACTCCAGTACTTTGGCCACCTCATGCGAAGAGTTGACTTATTGGAAAAGACCCTGATGCTGGGAGGGATTGGGGGCAGGAGGAGAAGGGCACGACAGAGGATGAGATGGCTGGATGGCATCACTGACTCGATGGACGTGAGTCTGAGTGAACTCCGGGAGTTGGTGATGGACAGGGAGGCCTGGTGTGCTGCGATTCATGTGGTCGCAAAGAGTCGGACACAACTGAGCAACTGATCTGATCTGATGGGCTGCGGTACCCTGTCCTTCATTATCTCTCATACTTTGCTCAAACTCATGTCCATTGAGTCAATGATGCCATCCAACAGTCTCATTCTTTATCACCCCCTTCTTCTCCTGCTCTCAATCTTTCCCACCATCAGAGTCTTTTCCAAAGAGTTGGCTCTTCACATTAGGTGGCTAAGTACTGGAGCTTCAGCTTCAGCATCAGTCCTTCCACTGAATATTCAGGATTGATTTCTATTAGGATTGACTGGTTTGATCTCCTTGGTGTCCAAGGGACTCTGTAGAGTCTTCTCCAGTACCATAATTGGAAAGCATCAACTCTTTGGCACTCGGCCTTCTTTATGGTTCAGCTCTCACATCTGCACACGACTCCTGGAAAAACCATACCTTTGACTATATGGACCTTTGTCAGCAAAGGGGTGCTTCTGCTTTTCAATATACTGTCAAGATTTGCCATAGCTTTGCTTCCACGGAGGAAGTGTCTTGTAATTGTGGCTACAGTCACTGTCCACAGTGATTTTGGGCCCCATGAAAACAAAATCTGTCACTGTTTCCACTTTTTCCCCATCTATTTGCTATGAAATGATGGGGCCAGATGCTATGACCTTAGGTTTTTGAATGTTAAATTTTAAACCTGCTTTTCACTCTCCTCTTTCACCTCATTAAGAAGCTCTTTAGCTCCTCTTTGCTTTCTGCCATTAGAGTGGTATCATCTGTGTATCTGAGGTTGCTGACATTTCTCCTGGCAATCTTGGTTCCAGCTTGTGCTTCTTCCAGCCCAACGTTTCTCATGATGTACTCTGCAAATAAGTTAAATAAGCAGGGTGACAATATACAGCCTTGATGTACTCCTTTCCCTGCTGCTTAAAATTCTTCATACTTTGTGATAGTTACCATAATTAATTGCACATCATATAAGTTAAACTGAAAAAATATATACATATTTTAGATATAAAATAGTAATTATAATCATGGATGAAGTACAGAACATATGCAAGGGGCCAACATTAATTCTTCAAGTTAACTTAGATGAAAAAAAAAAATTCACATTTCAAAAGTAATCCTGAATTGTTAACTATATTTTGTTATGAAATAACTGAATTATATAGCTCAGTCTATTGAAAAACTTGACAAAATGATTCTGTTAAAATGTTATTGTATTTAGAAATAATATAAAATTATATTTGTGGATAAATTTGGTGACTATATGACCTTCACCATCTAAAATTTAGAAAACTAATATTCTTAAGGGATTCTATCTAAATTGATTAGCATATACTAATTATTTAAATTTTCACTTTTTAAGTTTGTGATGCTTGGATAACACAGTCAGTAGAGCATCAGACTTTTAATCTGAGGGTCCAGGGTTCATGTCCCTGTTTGGGTGCTCTGGTTGTGCTTCACCACTGGCTCAGACAGTAAAAGAATCCACCTGCAGTGCAGGAGACCCAGGCTTGATCCCTAGGTCAGGAAGATCCCCTGGAGAAGGGAATGACTATGCACTCCAGTATTATTGAAGGGATTTCCCTGGTAGTTCAGACAGTAAAGAATCTTCCTGAATGCAGGAAACCTGGGTTCTGTCCCTAGGTCAGGAAAATCTCCTGGAGAAGGGAATGGCAATTCACTCCAGTATTATTGCCTGGAGAATTTCATGGTCAGAGGAGCCTGGTGGGCTATAGTCCATGGGGTTGCAAAGAGCTGGACACAACTGAGCAACTAATACTTTCATTTTTTACTTTCAATTTTGAATATATATATACACAAAGTATATCTAAAAAAAAAAAAAGCACAATTAGACAACATCCACCTGAATTTGTGAGTTATCCAAAGTACAGCTAAGAATTTGTAGCTTGGCTCATTTTAAAAACAAGACTTGGAGATATACTAAACTTGTTTATGCCAAAAAGAAAGCAGGATTCCTTTAGTGCATTCATACATAAAATATAAAATCTTAGCCAAAGTTTTGGATTTTGTTCTGTTGAGTTTGTCCATCCATAAATTAAACGTTGCACTGTCCGGTGTGTATACATAAAGTGTAAATGCAATCAATATAACCAATGTTTTCAACAAAGACATTTAAAAATGCTAAGAATACCTTATTTGAATAGTTAATATCTAAGAACGCTTCATTCTTAGCCTTCCAAACGCCTACCCTTAGGAAAAAAATATTTCCTGTGAAGGTTGTATCTTTAGATTATATTTGTATACAACATAAATGACTGACCTGATCTCAGTTATAATGGATTCCCCTCAGAAATCTCAGAGCTTGTCAAAGTAAAACATAATATTGGCAAAGGCACCTTTGTTTTTTCCAGATTTTTTTCTCAAGCAGATTGTTGTGCATAACCAAAGTAAAAGCAAACATACGGCACTAAGAGATATATGAGACTATATTCTGGAATGTCTGATGATCCTTTTTTTCCCTCTGCCTGCCTGCTGCCACTTTTTCCCTGCTATAGGGCTAAGACTGTGCCACATGAACATGAAATATATTTATGGAGAATAAGAAGTTCATCACAGAAACTGATCACAAGACTGCTCTCCTAATTCACAGTTTCAGGCCTTTTCAGTAGTGTCAGCTGTCCTTGGAGACTCCCAGCAGTCTGATGTCAAAGTCTCCTCCAGAAGCTGTTTTTAGTTCCACTTTGGCTGATTTCATAAAATGTCAAATGTAACAAGCCTGCTGGGGTGAGAAATAATTTACTCTCAACAAATTTGTGCTTCATTGGCATTTCCTCCTTGTTATTGTTTTACCATTAGGTTTTATTAATGATGCTTGGAGTGGCTCCAGGCTTATTATGCAACATTGGAAATGTAAAATTTATTTTCTGAGGGTGTTTGGTGTCCTGACATTCAGACATGAGAGCAGCAGTAGAATGACTTAAGTGCTATAAAAATGAGTCCACATAACTATATTTATTTTTATTAAAAAGTATTCCAACCAATATTTTCCTGACAGGCCTCTCTTGGCTTGATTCAAAACACTGGAACCCATTGTGAAGATCAGCAGGTCATGGAAGGCAAAAAGTCTGTTCAGAACTCTGTCATCCAGTAGCCTCAGCTACTGTTTGCTCAGGAATAAAGAAGGATGCAAATGGTCACTGGGTTTTCTTGCAGTGTCCACTCTGTAAGCACTGAATTCTCTTCCCCGAGTACTTTAACAGAACTAGCTCCAGGTTTATTACAAAAGATGTGGTGGGAAAACAGCCTCCCCAGGACATATACTTTGCTCATGATATATGGAAATGGTTACAAGAGTCACTAATCATATTATGAGTATTTATTTCATATATGAATCATCAATGGAAATCTATGAACAGTTGTCTCTTCTTTGCTCCTTACATAAAATACATAGGAAGACCTCTCAATTTTATTTTAATTCTTTGGTTTAGTATTTCATTCTAAGATGAGAAATATTTATAGGCAATTATTGAGTTAATAGCAATCAGTCACATTTCAAGTGATAATATGATGCTGAAATTGGAAGCAATGTGCTGTTACTATGATTTTCTTATCTTTTCTTAAAGACTTAGATAACTCAGAGTGAATGAATTCCTTCAGTGCTTCAGTGTTCTTTATCTTTAAAGACAAATCCTTAGGATACAGTATTTTAAGACTAAGGCACAACACACACACAGAGAAATGAATCACAGGTGTGATATAGTTTTGCCTATCACCCCTGCTGGGCACTGAGACAGGCAGCATGCTGTATTAAGGAGTTATTCTGTGAGCCAAGAGAACTCTTTGTGGCTTGGCTTTCTTCTTCACTATAGGTCTTGAACAGCTCAGCTAAGGCATTTAATTTCTGTCCTCAGTTTCCTTAACTGTAACATTTTTAAAAGGTCCTAAACGAGCATGGAATTCCTCCTGTAATCAATACTAATGTCTTTCTAATTTGTTTTTAATAAAGGAAGTGTTTAGAGACTTGTAGGAGCAGATCCTGAGTGTCTATTGCTTGCCTAACCTAGGTGGATGTTGTCACCCTGTTTTTACAACTTATATGCAAAGTATATCATGCAAAATGCCAGGCCATATGAAACACAAGCTGGAATCAAGATTGTTGAAGAAATATCAATAACTTCAGATATGAAGATGACACCACCCTTATGGCAGAAAACAAAGTGAAATTAAAGAGCCTTTTGATGAAGGTGTAAGAGGAGAGTGAAAAAGCTGGTTTAAAGTTCAGCATTCAAAAAACTAAGATCATGGGGAGAGAGTCAATTCCTAGATATGTTGATAAGAAATCACGTGTCCCCAAGGAGGAGAGAGGGAACTGGGGCTCTCAAGGAGGAGAGAGGGGTCTGAAGTTCTTAAGGAGGAGAAAAGGACTAACTTTTTTTTCTACATTCCTTAGTCTTATTCACATAAACTTATTTTTCTTTAAGCCCAGAGATGATGATTACACAATAAAACAACACAACTTAAATTCTGTACCAATGATTATATAACAACAATGTATCCTTCTTGAAGGCATGTTTCTCCTTTTGGAGAAACATGGATTCTGACTAATCCTATTATCTTAAAATGCATATTGTGGGCAAAGGTTTGGTAAGACTTTTATAACCTTGAGACAGTCTTTTGATTTACTATAATAGCCAATTGAAAAAGTATATAGCTCCCTTGCTAAGACTAACAAGAGGGGCACTTTCCATCCTCCTTCTGATGTCTATGTCAGAAGCTTTCTCTGCACCCTTTTTGTACTTTAATAAAACTCTGCTACACAAAAGCTCTTGAGTGATCAAGCCTGGTCCCTGGTCCATGGCTAAATCTTCTTCTTCAGAGATCACAAAACTGACATCCTTCACTATAAGCTATAAATGGCATCCAGTCCCATCCCTTCATGAAAATAAATGGGAGAAAAATGGATACAGCCACAGACTTTATTTTCCTGGGCTCCAAAATTACTGTGGACAGTTACTGCAGCCATGAAATTAAAAGACGTTTGCTCCTTGGAAGAAAATCTATGACAAAGCTAGACAGTGTATTAAACAGCAGAGACAACACTTTGCTCACAAGGGTCCATATAGTCAAAGCTATGGTTTTTCCAGTAGTCATGTATGGATGTAAGAATTGGACCATAAAGAAGACTGAGCACTGAATAATTGATGCTTTTGAACTGTGGTGTTGGAGAAGACTCTTGAGAGTTCTTTGGACTGCAAGGATATCAAACCAGTCAATCCTAAAGGAAATCAGTCCTGAATATTCATTGGAAGGACTGATGGAAGAGTTGACTCTTTAGAAAAGACCCTTATGCCCAGAAAGACTGAGGGCAGGAGAAAAAGGGGGTGACAGAGGATGAGATGTTTGGATGGCATTATCAACTGAATGGACATGAGTTTGAGCAAACTACGGAGATAGTGAAGGACAGGAAAGCTTTGTGTGCTGCAGCCATGGAGTCACAAAGAGTCAGACACTGAGCAACTGAATAACAACAAACCAAGGCTATTATGTAAAAAAAAAATTCACACTCTAAAAGCAACTTCTTCTATAAAATACATTTATCTTTAGGACCACCCTATTCTGAAGAAAACCTACCTCCTGTGACTACCTACAGGAATTTCCATTTATCAAATAGCTATGAATAATATAAAACATATTTAAAATATAGAAAGGAAAATATATGTGCTCTGCCTCTTCTCCACCATAAAAACCTACTTTATCACCATGCTGAAAATTAAAATTTTGATCCAGGTCAAATCATGATTTGGAATTGCCTAAATATAACAATAGAGTAAGAAAGAAAGAATCAAATTATCTTGATTTTATTATTAATCTTTAAACTAAATGCATCTATTTCTGGATGCATTTCTGGCAAGCAACATGACATGATATATCTAGAATTTTATGAAAAGGAGTCTTTTTCATAACTTCTTTTTCCATCATTGTTTGGGTTCCCTCAAATAATGCCATTATTTACTATTTCTAGTTACTTATTTTGCAATAATCTAGTCCCTAGATACCACTGTGCTCTATAACACCATCACAATTCATAATCATAAGTTTTGAGATTCTGTAACACAACCTTTTATTTAATTATCTACTAGGTAAAGCACTAAGATGGTGACTGAAGCCATTAAATTAAAAGACACTTGTTGGGAGGTTCCAAGATGTTGGAGGAATAGGATGGGGAGACCACTTTCTCCCCCACAAATTCATCAAAAGATAATTTGAATGCTAAGCAACTTCCAGAAAACAACTTCTGAACACTGATGGAGGACACCAGGCACCCAGAAAGGTAGCCCATTCTCTTTGAAAGGAGGTAGGACAAAATAGCCTGGAAACTCCAATGGAGGGAGGAGCCTGGTGGGCTGTAGTCCACAGGGTCGCTAAGAGTCGGACATGACTGAGCGACTTCACTTGCACTTTTCACTTTCATTCATTGGAGAAGGAAATGGCAACCCACTCCAGTGTTCTTGCCTGGAGAATCCCAGGGACAGGGGAGCCTGGTGGGTGCCCTTCTGTGGGGTCGCACAGAGTCGGACATGACTGACGTAACTTAGCAGCAGCAGAAGGACAAAATAGAAAAGATGAAAAGAGAGACAAAAGAGTTAGGGACAGAGACTTGTCATGCAGAGGGAGTCATGAAGGAGGAGAAGTTTCCAAACAGTAGAAAAACTCTCACAGGCAGGTTTATGGGAAGTTTTGGATCTCAGAGGGCAACATAACCGGGAGAAAACAAACAAAAAGCCGGAAAATACATGCCTAAGTGCAACTGCCAGGGGAGAAGTAGCCCAGACACTTGCATTCACCACCAGCGAGCAGGGGCTGGACAGGGAGGCAGAGCTGCATAATGAGTGCTTAGGGTAAGAGCAGGGCCTGAATGCCCTGAGGAAAATCTGAGGCAGCTAACTAAACTGTGGGATCACAAGAGAGGAAAATAAAAAGAGAAAGGCTCTAACTAGCAGCCTGGCCCACTCATAGAAGGAAGATTTGAACAAATACCAAAGGAGAGTTAGCGGGCTGCGTTCAGGATCCTCCCCGCTGGAGGCAGAGAGGCCGGCCGCCGACAGCCAGAGCCAGAAGGCAAGAGGTTACTCCAATCTCGACCCCCAGAAACCGGAATCCTCCATCAAGCTGGCAGCAGGCTCTCAGTTGCTAAACACATCTTTCTGGGATCCTGGATGGTTGACTTCTGCCAGGTGGGTAACACCCTGATATCGGCTCTCCAGAGGAGACACACTTGAGACCATGCTCTTGAAGCGTACCTGGGAAACGGAGCAGATGGCACTGGGGAGGTGATTAGGATGCACAGCCTACCTGGGACAGCGCATTCGCTAAATAACTGCTCACCTGAGATGCTTGGACCTGGGAAAGGTGTAAAACGCAAGCCCAGGCAAATCTGTAACCTTACAAAGTACCCAAGAACCTGAGTTGCTTAGATCTGGGAAGTGCACAAAACGCAGGGCCCGCTGTGGACAGTGCCCTTGCAGAGCACCCTGGAGCCAGAGAAGTGGAGAACCAAGAGTCACGTGCCTCTTTGAGGTGCAGCAAATCCAGTGTGGTCCATACTGTGAGCACTCCCCACACATGCCATTTGTTCACAGTGTCCCTCCCTTCCCACAACACAACTGAAGACGTAAGCCCAAATAAATGACCACCTTTGCCCCCTTGTGTCAGGGCAGAAATTAGCGAAGAGACTTGGAAACAGAGGAAGCCAAAATAAACAAAGAAGAAGGACCACTCTGGAAGTGACAGATTCAATAGATTGAAACCCTGTAGTTAATATTGACTAAGCATTGGAGGGGGCCTATCGTCCTTGAGAACAAGTACAAGCTTGAATAAGGAACTATTTGAAAATGAACTGAACCCATACTGCCCATAAAAACTCCAGATAAATTCCTTGATATATTTTTACTATTATCACTTTTATTTTTTTTTAATTTAAGTTCTTTATTACTCCTTTAATTTTCATTTTTATAGCCTACTATTACCTTCCAAAAAAGGAGCCTATTTTTAAAGGAAATTTCATATATATATATATATATATATATATATATATATTATAATTTTTGTTTTGATATTGTTTTTCATTTTTATATTGTTTTTTAGAGAGTCTAAAATCTAGATGTCTAATCTTTGCATTTTGGTATTTGTTATCAATTTTGTTCCTTTAAGAAATCTAATCTTCAGTATCCAATTTCAGTTAAGGGTGGGATTACTGGCTTGATTGCTCTCTCCCCTTTTGATTCTCCCTTTTCTACCCCAGGACACATCTATCTCCTCTCTCCTCCTTCTCTTCTCTACTTAACTCTGTGAATTTTCTCAGTGTTCCAGGCTGTGGAGAACACTAAGGAAACTGATTACTGGGTAGAATGGTCTCTCCCCTTTTTACTACTCCTCTTCTCCTCATGCTCACCTCTATCTCCCTCTTCCCTCTTTTCTTCTCTATGTAACTCTGTGAATCTCTCTGGGTGTTCCAGACTGTGGAGAGCATTTAGGGAACTGATTACTGGCTTCATTGCTCTCTCCCCTTTTGACACCCCCTCTCCTCCTGGTCACCTCTATCTCACTCATCCCTCTCCTATTCTCCATGTAACTCTATGAACTTCTCTGGGTGTTCCTCACTGTGGAGAATTTCTTCATCATAAACCTAGATGTTTTATCATCTGTGCTGCATGGATAGAGAAGTCTTGAGGCTACTGTAAGAATAAGACTGAAAGCCAGAGGCAGAAGGCTTAACTCAAAAACTTGAGAATATCTGAGAACTCCTGATTCCAGGGAACATTAATAGACAAGAGCTCACCCAAAAGCCTCCATACTTACACTGAAACCAAACACCACCCAAGAGCCAACAAGTTCCAGAGTAAGACATACGAAGCTAATTCTCCAGCAAAACAGGAACTCAGCCCTGAGCATTAAAAGACAAGCTGCCCAAAGCCATGCAAAACCCATAGACACCCCAAAACTCACTATTGGACACTTCATCACACTCCAGAGAGAAGGGATCCAGCTCCACTCACCAGAACACAGACGCAAGCTCCAATAACCAAGAAACCTTGACAAGCCCCTAGTCCAACCCCACCCAAAGGGAGCACGCTCCACAAAAAAAGAGGAATTTCCAGCTTGCAGAAAGATCACCCCAATCACAGCAATTTAAACAAAATGAAATGGTAGAGAAATATGCAGCAGGTAAAGGAACATGATAAATGCCCATAAAACTAAACAAAAGAGGAGGAGCTAGGGAGTTGCTGAATTATTATTCTGGAGTTCTCCACAATAATAATACTACAGATGATACAAAATCTTGAAAACAAAATGGATTTACAGATAAATAGACTAGAGACAACGATTGAGAAAATGCAAGAAATGTTTAACAAGGACCTAGATGAAATAAAGAAGAGTCAAATAATAAAGAATAATGCAATAACTAAGATCAAAAGCACTCTGGAGGGAATGAACAGTAGAATGACTGATGCAGAAGATAGGATGAGTGAGGTGGAAGATAGAATGGTGGAAATAAATGAATCAGAGAGGAAAAAAGAAAAAAGAATTGAAATAAATGGGGACAACCTAAGAAACCTCTGAGATAATGTTAAATGCCCCAATATTCGAGTCATAGGAGTCCCAGAAGAAGAAGACAAAATCAAAGGGCATGAGAAAATACTTGAGGAGACAATAGCTGAAGTTTTCTAAAATGGGGAAGGAAATAGCTATCCAAGTCCAAGAAAACCAGAGAGTCCCAAACAGAATAAACCCAAAGCAAAACACCCCAAGACACATATTAATCAAACTAATGAAGACCAAACACAAAGAACAAATATTAAAAGCAGCAAGAGAAAGGAAACAAATAAGACACAAAGGGATCCCCAGAAAGATAAAAGCTGATCTTTCTAGAGAAACTCTTCAGGCCAGAAGAGAATGGCAGGACATACTTAAAGTGATGAGAAAAACCAACAATGCAGATTAATATACCCAGCAAGGATCTTATTCAAATATGAAGGAGAAATCAAAAGGTTTACAGACAAGCAGAAGCACAGAGAATTCAGCATCACCAAACCAGCTCTTAAACAAACGCTAAAGGATCTTCTCTAGATAGGAAACACAGAAAAGGATTACAAAGTTGAACCCAAAACAACAAAGTAAATGACAACGGGATCATACTTATTGATACTTACCTCAAATGTAAATGGTTTGAATACCCCAACCAAAAGACAAAGACTTATTGAACAGATACAAAAGCAAGACCCCTATATAGGCTGTCTACTAGAGACCCACTTCAAACCAAGGGACACATACAGACTGAAAGTGAAGGGCTGGAAAAAGATATCTCATGCAAATGGAGACCAAAAGAAAGCAGGAGTAGCAATACTCACATCAGATAAAATAGACTTTGAAATAAAGACCATGAAAAGAGACAAAGGACACTACATAATGATCAAAGGATCATCATATATATATATATGCACCCAACATAGGAGCACCTCAATACATAAGGCAAACGCTAACAGGTATGAAAGGGGAAATTAATAGTAACACAATAACAGTGGGAGACTTTAATTCTCCACTCACACCTATGGGTAGATCAACCAAACAAAAAATTAGTAAGGAAACACAGACCTTAAATGACACAGTGGACCAGGTCGACCTAATTGATATCTATAAGACATTTCACCCAAAAACAATGAATATCACCTTTTCCTCAAGTGCACACAGAACATTCTCCAGGATAGATCACATTATGGGCCATAAATCTAGTCTTGGTAAAGTGAAAAAAAAAAATTGAAATCATTTCAAGCATCGTTTCTGATCACAATGTGGTAAAATTAGATGTCAACTACAGGGGAAAAACAAATTAATAAAAATACAAATATATGGAAGCTAAACAACACGCTTTGGAATAACCAACAAATCATGGAAGAAATCAAAAAGGAAATCAAAATATGCATAGAAACAAATGATAATGAAAACATGACCCCCAAAACCTAGGGAATATGGTAAAAGCAGGGCTAACAGGAAGCTTCATACCAATAAAAGCTTACCTCAAGAAACAAGAGAAAAATGAAATAAATAACTTAACTTTACACCTAAAGGAACTAGAAGAAATGAAGAACCCCAAAGTTAGTATAAGGAAAGAAATATAAAATTTAGGACAGAAATAATTGAAAAAGAAACAAAGGAGACTATAGCAAAAATCAACAAAATTAAAAGCTGATTCATTGAGATGATACATGAAATAGACACACCATTTGCCAGAGTCATCAAGAAAAAAAAAAGAAGGAACAAATTAAGAAAATTAGCAATGAATAGGAGAAATCACAACAAACAACATAGAAATACAAAGGCTTATAAGAGACTACAATTAGCAACTGTATGCCAGATAAACTGACAACTTGGAAGAAACAGAATAATTTTTAGAAAAGTATAACCTTCCAAAACTGAACCAGGAAGAAGTAGAAAATCTTAACAGACCCATCATATTTGAAGTATGGCAATCAAAACTGTAATCAAAAATCTTCCAACAAACAGAAGCTCAAGACCAGATGTCTTCATAGGTGAATTCTACCAAAAATTTAGAGAAGAGCTAACACCTATCCTACTCAAACTCTTCCAGAAAATTGCAGAGTGAGGTAAACTCCCAAACTCATTCTTTGAGGGAATCATCACTCTAATACCAAAACCAGAAAAAGATGCCACAAAAGAAGAAAACTCCAGGCCAATATTACTGATGAACATCGATGCAAAAATCCTCAACAAAATTCTAGAAAACAAAATCCAACAACATATTGAAAAGATCATACATCATGACCAAGTGGGCTTTATCTCAGGGATGCAAGGATTCTTCAGTGTTCACAAATCAATCAATGTGATATACCACATTAACAAATTGAAAGAAAAAAAACCATATGATTCTCTTGATAGATCCAGAGATAGCCTTTAACAAAATTCAACACCCATTTATGATAAAAACTTTCCTCAAAGCAGGCATAAAAGGAACATACCTCAACATAATGAAAGTCATATATGATAAACCCAAAGCAAACATTATCCTCAATGGTGAAAAAATGAAAGCATTTCCTTTAAAGTCAGGAGTAAGACAAGGGTATCCCTTTCACCAGTGCTATTCAACATAATTTTGGAAGTTTTAAACAAAACAATCAGAGAATAAAAATATATAAAAGGATTCCAGCCTGGAAAAGAAGAAGCAAAACCCTTTGTTTGCAGATGACATGATCCTCTACATAGAAAATCCTAAAGACTCTACCAGAAAATTACTAGAACTGATCAATGAATATAGTAAAGTTTCAGGATACAAAATTAATACACAGAAGTCCCTCACATTCCTATTCACCAACAATGAGAAAACAGAAATTAAGGAAACAATCCCATACATCATTGTGATGAAAATAATAAAATAATTAGGAATAAATCAACCTAAAGAAACAAAAGATCTCTATACAGAAAACTATAAAAAAACTGATGAAAGAAATCAAAGATGACACAAGTAGATGGAGAAATATACCACATTCATGGATTGGAAGAATTAATATAGTGAAAATGAGTATACCACCCAAAGCAACCTATAGAGTCAATGTCATCCCTATCAAGTTACCAATGCTATTTTTCACAGGACTAGAACAAATATTTTCACAATTTGTATAAAATTTACAAAAAAAACCTCGAATAGCCAAAGCAATGTTGAGAAAGAAAAATGGAACTGGAGGAATCAACCTGCCTGATTTCAGACTTCACTACAAAGCTACAGTCATCAAGACAGTATGGTACTGGCACAAAGACAGAAATATAAATCAATGGAACAAAATAGAAAGTCCAGAAATAAATCCACGTGCCTATGGACACCTTATCTTTGACAAAGGAGACAAGAATATACAATGGAGAAAAGACAATCTCTTTAACAAGCCATGCTAGGAAAACTGGTCAACCACCTGTAAAACAATGAAACTAGAGCACACTCTAACACCATACACAAAAATAAACTCAAAATGGATTAAAGGTCTAAATATAAGACCAGAAACTATAGAGCTCCTAGAGGAAAACATAGGCAAAACACTCTCCAACATAAACCACAGCAGGATCCTCTATGACCCACCTCCCACAGCAATGGAACTAAAAGCAAAAATTAACAAATGGGACCTAATTAAACTTAAAATATTTTGCACAATGAAGGAAATTATAAGCACGGTGAAAAGACAGCCTTCAGAATGGGAGAAAATAATAGCAAATGAAGAAACATACAAATAATTAATCTCAAAAATATACAAGAAGCACATTCAACTCAATACTGGAAAAACAAATGACCTAATCAAAAACTATGCCAAAGCCTTTGACTGTGTGGATCACAATAAACTGTGGAAAATTCTGAAAAAGATGGTAATACCAGACCATCTGACCTGCCTCTTGAGAAATTTGTATGCAGGTCAGGAAGCAACAGTTAGAACTGGACATGGAACAACAGACTGCTTCCAAATAGGAAAAGGATAACGTCAAGGCTGTATAGTGTCACCCTGGTTATTTAACTTCTATGCAGAGTACATCATGAGAAATGCTGGACTGGAAGAAGCACAAGCTGGAATCCAGATTGCTGGGAGAAATATCAATAACCTCAGATATGCAGATGACACCACCCTTATGGCAGAAAGTGAAGAGGAACTCAAAAGCCTCTTGATGAAAGTGAAAGAGAAGAGTGAAAAAGTTGGCTTAAAGCTCAACATTCAGAAAACGAACATCATGGCATCCGGTCCCATCACTCCATGGGAAATAGATGGGGAAACAGTGAGAACAGTGGCTGAGTTTATTTTTTGGGGCTCCAAAATCCCTGCAGATGGTGACTGCAGCCATGAAATTAAAAGATGCTTACTCCTTGGAAGGAAAGTTATGACCGACCTAGATAGCATATTCAAAAGCAGAGACATTACTTTGCCAACAAAGGTCCATCTAGTCAAGGCTATGGTTTTTCCAGTGGTCATGTATGGATGTGAGAGTTGGACTGTGAAGAAGGCTGAGCACTGAAGAATTGATGCTTTAGAAGTGTTGGAGAAGACTCTTGAGAGTCCCTTGGACTGCAAGGAGATCCAACCAGTCCATTCTGAAGGAGATCAGCCCTGGGATTTCTTTGGAGGGAATGATGCTAAAGCTGAAACTCCAGTACTTTGGCCACCTCATGCGAAGAGTTGACTCATTGGAAAAGACTCTGATGCTGGGAGGGATTGGGGGCAGGAGGAGAAGGGGACGACAGAGGATGAGATGGCTGGATGGGATCACTGACTCGATGGACATGAATCTGGGTGAACTCCGGGAGTTGGTGATGGACAGGGAGGCCTGGTGTGCTGCAATTCATGGTGTCACAAAGAGTCGGACACAACTGAGCGACTGAACTGAACTGAGTCAAAAACTGGGCCAAAGAATAAACAAACATTTCTCCAAAGAGATACAGATGGCTAATAAATGCATGAAAATATGCTCAATATCACTCATTATCAGAGAAATGCAAATCAAAACCACAATGAGGTACCATCTCATGCCAGTAAGAATGGCTACTATCAAAAAGTCTACAAACAATAAATGTTGGAGAGCATGAGGAAAAAAGGGAACTCTATTACTGTTGGTTGGAATGCAAACTAGTACAAGCCACTATGGAGAACAGTGTAGAGATTCCTTAAAAAACTCGAAATAGAACTGCCATACGACCCAGCAATCCCACTGCTGGGCATACACACAGAGGAAACCAGAAATGAAAGTGACATGTGTACCCCAATATTCATCGCAGCACTGTTTACAATAGCTAAGACACGGAAGCAACTTAGATGCCCATTGGCAGATGAATGGATAAGAAAGCTGTGGTACATATACACAATGGAATATTACTCAGCTATTAAAAAGAACACATTTGAATCAGTTCTATTGAGGTGGATGAAACTGTAGCTTATTGTACAGAGTGAAGTAAGTCACTATGAAAAACACCAATACAGTATATTAATGCATATATATGGAATTTAGAAATATAATGATTACCCTACACATGAGACAGCAAAAGAAACACAGATATAAAGAACATACTTTTGGAATCTGTGGGAAAAGGTGAGGTTGGGAAGATTTGAGAGAATAGCATTAAAACATGTATATTACCATATGTGAAATAGATGACCAGTCCAAGTTCAATGTATGAAACAGCATTCAAAGCCAGTGCACTGGGACAATCCAGAAGGATGTGATAGGGAGTGAGGAGAAAGGGAGGTCCGGGATGGGGGACACCTGTATACCCGTGGCTGATTCACATCAATGTATGGTAAAACCCACCATGATATTGTAAGTAATTACCTCCAATTAAAATAAACAAGTTAACTAAAAAGAAAGAAAGAAAAAAAAAAAAAAAAAGACACTTGCTCCTTGGAAAAAAGGCTATGAAAAACTTAGCACATTAAAAAACAGAGATATCACTTTGCCAACAAAAGTCCATCTACTCAAATCTATGGTTTTTCCAGTAGTCTTGTATGGATGTAAGAGTTGGCCCATAAAGAAAGCTGAATGCCAAAGAACTGATGCTTTTGAAGTGTGATGTTGGAGAAGACACTTGAGATTCCCTTGGACTTTAAGGAGATCAAACCAGTCAAGCCTATGGAAGTCAGTCCTGAATGTTCACTGGAAGGACTGATGCTGAAGCTAAACCTCCAATATTTTGGCCACCTAATGTGAAGAGCTGACTCATTGGAAAAGACCCTGATGCTAGGAAAGACTTAAGGCAGGAGAAGTAGGGGATGACAGAGGATAAGATGGTTTGATGGCATCACCAACTTGATAGACATGAGTCTGAGCAAGCTCTGGGCCTTGGTGATGGACAGGGAAGACTGGTGTGCTTCAGTCCATGGCACTGTAAAGAGTCAGATACTACTGAGCACATTAACTGAACTGAAAGTACTAAATATGACTATAGATGATAAATTAAAGCAGTCAGTGGAAAATCTGCAGTAATTGTAGACATTCAAAAGTAAAAATAGGATCTAAACAGTTGCAGAGTTATCCCCAAACAAACAAACAAAAACAACTATCTGAGTTCTTGAATATGAATATTGAATTGTTCAACCTTTATGACTTGTCTAATATCTTGTTAGAATATTCTAATATTCGGGAAAATAGCAAGATTAATAAATTCTGCCTCCATAAAGGAGAAGCAGAAAAGTCTGATCATCTCTCAGCTAATATAAATCATTTAAGCATATGATCTGAAAGACAATGAGTGAAGAAGCTCGTTCTCTGTTAAGTATCCATTTGGTGGCAAGAAGAGTAGTAGAAACATTTGGCTTTTGATTTCATCAGTGGTATCAAGATCCACTCCCTTATGCACAGGGGCATTGATGCTGGACTTCATGGCAGTGTGACTAAGACAAGCTCTGAGGTCTAAACATGAGCATCTAGTCACTAGTGGCAGCAAATAAATTCATGTGGCTGTTCTCACTGCCACTTCTTCAGTAGTTTTGAATGTTTGTCGACACTTATGCTGCAGTACTTTCCTGAATGTTCCCAACCATTGTTATGCCCTACAATATACTTTCAATAAACTTTTTTGTTTAATCAGCCAGCATCATCAACTAATATGCCTTTGATATGAGTAGAAGAACTATAATTATTTTTCCCCCAAATATTAAACTTCATAGAAACAGACGTTCCCATGGTGCTTGAGTTCAAATCCTGCTGCTGGCAATCAACAGATAAGTAATTTAAGATAATGTCTTTCAGTCCATTCTGAAGGAGATCAGCCCTGGGATTTCTTTGGAAGGAATGATGCTGAAGCTGAAACACCAGTACTTTGGCCACCTCATGCGAAGAGTTGATTCATTGGAAAAGACCCTGATGCTGGGAGGGATTGGGGGAAGGAGGAGAAGGGGATGACAGGATGATATGGCTGGATGGCATCACCAACTCGATGGACGTGAGTCTGAGTGAACTCCGGGAGTTGGTGATGGACAGGGAGGTCTGGCGTGCTGCGATTCATGGGGTCACAAAGAGTCGGACACGACTGAGTGACTGATCTGATCAGATCTGATGCTTTAATTTCTTCATATGAAAAGTGAGATAATAAATATCTCATGCATTTATTATGATTTATTATGAAGTAACACTGATTACTCTTGAGAAGACTCTTGAGAGTCACTTGGACTGCAAGGAGATCCAACCAGTACATCCTAAGGGAAATTGGTCCTGGGTGTTCATTGGAAGGACTGATGTTGAAGCCAAAACTCCAATATTTTGGCCACCTGATGGGAAGAGCTGACTCATTTGAAAAGACCCTGATGTTGGGAAATATTGAAGGCAGGAGAAGGGGATGACAGAGGACGAGATTGGTTAGATGATATCACTGACTCAATGGACATGAGTTTGCGTAAACTCCAGGAGTTGGTGATAGACAGGGAGGCCTGGAATGCTGTGGTTCATGGGGTCACAAAGAGTTGGGCACGACTGAGTGAATGAACTGAACTGAATACTAATTAAGTGCTTAGCATGATGACTGGGATATACAAAATAATCAAGATTAGTTAGCTGATAAGATAAAAATATAATTACAGTAATAAGTTATGCGTGTCAATATTGGATATCCATATATGCTGGACTGGAAGGAACACAAGCTGGAATCAAGATTGCTGGGAGAAATATCAATAACCTCAGATATGCAGATGACACCACCCTTATGGCAGAAAGTGAAGAGGAACTCAAAAGCCTCTTGATGAAAGTGAAAGAGAAGAGTGAAAAAGTTGGCTTAAAGCTCAACATTCAGAAAACAAAGATCATGGCATCCGGTCCCATCACTCCATGGGAAATAGATGGGGAAACAGTGAGAACAGTGGCTGAGTTTATTTTTTTGGGCTCCAAAATCACTGCAGATGGTGACTGCAGCCATGAAATTAAAAGATGCTTACTCCTTGGAAGGAAAGTTATGACCGACCTAGATAGCATATTCAAAAGCAGAGACATTACTTTGCCAACAAAGGTCCGTCTAGTCAAGGTTATGGTTTTTCCAGTGGTCATGTATGGATGTGAGAGTTGGACTGTGAAGAAGGCTGAGTGCTGAAGAATTGATGCTTTTGAAGTGTGGTGTTGGAGAAGACTCTTGAGAGTCCCTTGGACTGCAAGGAGATCCAACCAGTCCATTCTGAAGGAGATCAGCCCTGGGATTTCTTTGGAAGGAATGATGCTAAAGCTGAAACTCCAGTACTTTGGCCACCTCATGCGAAGAGTTGACTCATTGGAAAAGACCCTGATGCTGGGAGGGATTGGGGGCAGGAGGAGAAGGGGAGGACAGAGGATGAGATGGCTGGATGGCATCACTCACTCTATGGACATGAGTCTGAGTGAACTCCGGGAGTTGGTGATGGACAGGGAGGTCTGACGTGCTGCGATTCATGGGGTCACAAAGAGTCGGACACGACTGAGTGACTGAACTGAACTGATATGTACATAGTTCAATATTCTGATTTTCACAAAAGTCATTATTATAAGATTACAGATTTAAATCAAGTTTCTAAGGATTAGATTGTTTTATGCCTTATTTCTTTGCAGTTATTTTGAAGTTTTTTAATAAAATTCTCACTTCTTCCAATTACCCTACCAAATATGAATCTCTTCTCTTTAGTACTTTCATAGGTTCTGTATTAAAATGAAAAATTAAAATCTTGTGGCAAAGCTTGGTAATATTTTTGGTCCAGCAAAAAAAAAAAAAAACTTAGAAAACTCAACTAAAACACACCTCTAGATTTACAGCCAAACTATTTATACATAAAAATAAATGGAAACTGGAGCACTTGATAACATGCATGAATCTGAACGTTTAGAGATTTATCTATTGATTTTACAGTACTTAATTTCAACTTTGCTTCATTATTTAAATAAAAATTATTTTAAAAGTTCTTATTCACATTTAAATTTTACTGGACAGAATCAAGAATCGAGTATAAAGTGTAATCTAATAGAAGGAGAAATATTGTGAAATCTGATTATTTAGTTCTCTGTCCATATACACTGTATGCAGACATTCTAAGTAAATTCTGAAAATACATGGTTTTCTTTATAAAGTAATTTTTTCTCTTTAAAATCTACTAAACTTTCTAGGGTAGTAAGATTAGTTAACCTTAATCCTAGATATATTTGTATTACTTGTTAAAACCTCTATGTTTTGATGCTTGACCTAGGCAACTAATACTATTAAAACTCTCTTATTTAAAATAACTCAGTTAACAAATGTCAGAAACACCCTTTTTCTCTCAGGGAAAATGTGCAAGCATAGCCAGCTCCATTTAAGTATGTATATGTAAGTGAGTGATGAATGTATTCCCTAAACTATCGTAACTAGAACATTTTATAATATAAATTAAAAAACGTATCTACTATAGATTAATGAAACTGTAAGATAAAGGAAATCAGTCTAGTTTGATAGAAAAAAATAAAAAATAGAGCTTTTAGATTATTGCTCATGGCAATAGCATAAGAATGATTATTCAAGGGCACCTACAAACTGATGAAATATTTCCCCTAAGTATTATTACCTTCCAGGTCACCTGTCTTTTATGTTCTCTGTACTTCTTTTTTTAGGTCATTTAAGTTTATGACTGAATAATAGTTATAATTCTTAAGAGTTTTCCCTCATGTTAAGCTTCCTTTGTGCTAATATATTTTAATTCAAATAAAAGGAAATTATTTTGAACTTAAAAGTAGGAAAATATTGAGAAATTCATAGCCTGCTCCTGTCTTCAACAGACAAAATTATTAACTTAATAGAATTCTATTACCTAATAAAATTCATTTTACCATTTAAACTCTTAGAATTTCCTGCTCAGAATTTCTTAATTTTCGGACTGTACATCATTTTTTTACTTTTATATTTATAATTACGCTCATTTCTATCATCTTCCCAAACTGTGAGCCATTAATAGGGAAAACCTGTATACTACTCATCCTTCTATATGTAACACAGTGGCTGCTACATGCAAGAAACAACGTAAAACTTTAGAATAATAGGTGGAAAAATGAATAACTGGATAATAATATACTTGTAGGAAATAACCTGAAAGGTTATTTGGGCAAAATATCAACAAAATCTACTACATTTTAAATCCATACTATAATTTCACCCTTACATGTAAATAAAATAAGGTGTTTTTCAATTTCAGATTCTTCACATTTACTCAAGAAGAGCATTTTGTCTCCATTTTTTAATGCGAAAATTATGGTTTGGCTTTTGTAATATTGAAATGTGACCACTGTACTATTGAAAGAAAAGATTTAATGATATATGAGCTAGATTTTCTATTTTAAATGTATTCTAGATAGCAACAGATGCATAAGCTCTATTTATTCCATCAGGACACCATTTTATGGCACTCTTAATTCTTTTCTGAGTGAAAACAAAAATCAAAATCATTTTAATCCATATGTATAGGGTGGAAAGATCTTTCAGAATTGGAAAAATATTAATATGTTTAGCATTTGTATATGTATACACACACACAAAGTCATGTAGACTTTTATTTGTGTTTAATCAAAATGAGTCAAACACACACTTCTGTCAATCAATGCATGGGTAATGAAAGCAAATTTATGAAGAGATTAATCCATTCCTAAACAACAGAATCAGTATTGTGAGTAACATTTTTTTCATAAAATCAGCTTGAAAATTTTCAAAACTATCAGTGTTTTTTTTTCCTTGAATTCTGGGGCTGTATTGTTTAAAGGGAGTATGGCAATACAAAACTTTTACATTAAAAATGAAGAATTCTTACCATGAACCATAAAAATTTAGACTGATAGTAACCACCAAATGTTCCTATTTTTCCTCCCATTTCTTTTCTCAATGTATGCATCTTCTGCATCAACCATAATGATAAAGACAGTCAACTCTAGCTAAGCAAAGGTTTTTATGGAATAATGTTAGGAACTCAAGAACTGATGGCAAACCAAAAGACCGGGCTTTGAAAACAAGTAAAAAAGCAAAAACTAGTCAGGAAACATTACTAACTATGCTTAATAGAAACAGTAGTTTAGGACTTTGACCTTAACACGGTGGAAGTCTCGTATGGGGCCTTGGTGTCAAATTTAGGAAAACCCTTTCATTTGCCATAAACAAACCCTAACCATTCATGCCTCCAATTCCATATTCAAAGTTTTTTGTGGGAGCCACTATCTGCCTGAACCCATGTCACATGCCCAAATCTTTGGTCATCAGGGGCAGAAAAATCAAAGTTAGTCTTATTTTACTACCATGATGAAAAGCAGGATATCACATAATAACACACAAATTGAAGAGCATTCCAAAACAAGAAAGAAAGCTTAACTAAAAGCAATCAAAATAAACAAACTGAAAGGCTCATGGCCTTCTTCCATACTGTCTCATCTTTGCTTAAGATTTCAACTATTACTGAATAAATACTGAATTGTGTATCCATCTAAAAACCCATTCCTAAAAACCATCACAATATTTTAAGTAATTCTCTCCAATTAAAATAAGTTAATTCATTTTTTAAAAAGAAGAAAATAAATAAATAAAAACACATTTCTGGGCTTCAGATTCTTATAGGCTGATGGATATTTATGCTTATATTTCATATACAACTGAAAAACTAAATATGATGAATACAATCAATCTTCATTGATCACCCGTCTCATTTATCCCCTATAAAAAGACTGTTCATTTCTTCACTCAGGAAAAAATTCAAAATTTCTTCTAATTGCCAAAAACAGGGAGTTATCCTACTTTCCTCTCTTAACTGTTCCCTCTCTTATATTTCACTGTACGAAGTCAATCATTTACCAAAACTGGCAATTTCTACATCATATTATCAATTAGTTGCCACTACTTCATTCATTCAGGCCTTCAACACTGGCCAATTCAATTATGGAAAACTCCTGTTTCCATTGCCTCCTCCCCACAAAATCAACATGACCTTTCTAAAACTAAAATCAGACTTCATGTTTCTAAAACTAAAATCAGACTATGTGAAATATCTTCTTATAGGGTTTCATTTTACCATTTAAATATTTAAATTAAATATTATTAAATTAAATATTATTTAAATATTTCCTGTGACTTTCATTATGGCTTACAACTTGTTTTATAGTAGTTACAGCCTGCAGTGATTGTCACATGCTTTGTCCTTCAGGCTCACCACTCACTATTTTCTTAGCATCCTATAAACTAAATTTATAAAATCACATTGCATCTCTATTTTTGAAAATCTGTTATCAGTTCAGTTCACTTCAGTCACTCAGATGTGTCCGCTCACCACATGAATTGCAGCACGCCAGGCCTCCCTGTCCATCACCAACTCCCGGACTTTATCCAAACTCCCCTTCTCCTCCTGCCCCCAATCTCTCACAGCATCAGGGTTTTTTACAATGAGTCAACTCTTCACATGAGGTGGCCAAAGTATTGGAGTTTCAGTTTCAGCATCAGTCCTTCCAATGAACACCCAGGACTGATCTCCTTTAGAACAGACTGGTTGAATCTCTTTACAGTCCAAGGGACTCTCAAGAGGCTTCTCCAACACCACACTTCAAAAGCATCAATATTTTGGCGCTCATTTTTCTTCACAGTCCAACTCTCAAATCCATACATGACCACTGGAAAAAACAAAGCCTTGACTAGAAAGACCTTTGTTGGCAAAGTAATGTCTCTGCTTTTGAATATGCTATCTAGGTTGGTCATAACTTTCCTTCCAAGGAGTTCAGCGTCTTTTAATTTCATGGCTGCAGTCACCACCTGCAGTGATTTTGGAGCCCAAAAAAATAAAGTCTGACACTATTTCCACTGTTTCCCCATCTATTTCCCATGAAGTGATGGGACCAGATGCCAAGCTCTTCGTTTTCTGAATGTTGAGCCAACTTTTTCACTCTTCTCTTTCACTTTCATCAAGAGGCTTTTTAGTTCCTCTTCACTTTCTGCCATAAGGGTGGGTGTCATCTGCTTATCTGAGGTTATTGATATTTCTCCGAGCAATCTTGATTCCAGCTTGTACTTCTTCCAGCCCAGCGTTTCTCATGATGTGCTCTGCATATAAGTTAAATAAGCAGGGTGACAATATACAGCCTTGACGTACTCCTTTTCCTATTTGCCACCATGTTGTTCCATGTCCAGTTCTAACTGTTGCTTCCTGATCTGCATATAGGTTTCTCAAGAGGCATGTCAGGTGGTCTGGTAGTCCCATCTCTTTCAGAATTTTCCACAGTTTATTGTGATCCACATAGTCAAAGGCTTTGGCATAGTCAATAAAGCAGAAGTAGATGTTTTTGATTCATGATTTACGTATTGCTGAAGCCTGGCTTGGAGAATTTTGAGCATTACTTTACTAACGTGTGAGATGAGTGTAATTGTGCAGTAGTTTGAGTGTTCTTTGGTATTGCCTTTCTTTGGGATTGGAATGAAAACTGACCTTTTCCAGTCCTGTGGCCACTGCGGAGTTTTCCAAGTTTGCTGGCATATTGAGTGCAGCATTTTCACAGCATCATCTTTCAGGATTTGAAATGTATTAATAATAGGATATTAAGAAAAATAAATGAATGACTGCATTTAATATGTTCATTAATTATAAGAATGATGCCATTTTCAGAAATATTAAAATGTAAGAAAAATGTGTGCCTTGTATCCAAAATTTTAAATATCTGGAACTCCAGAAAACCTATACTTCCTGTAGCTTCAATGTCTTGGTATGTGCTACTCTGTCATATAAAGTGTCAAATCACCATTGCTCCACCCTTCTCCAGCCAACTTTTAGTCATCTTTCAAAACTCTACTTAAAGTTATGTTTTCCTGATGTCTTTTATTGACCTGCAATCTAGCAGCCTCCTCAATACCTTGGGATACTCTCTATAAAAATATAATATCCTAAGTTAGTACCTACTGATGCCTCTACCTACATAGTTACATGCTGTATTAGTCGACTAATGACCTCAAAGATGTCAGTGCCCTAACACCCAAAGCCTACAATTTTACCTTATCTGGAAAAAGGACATTGACAATATGATTATATTAAGGAATTTGAAATGAGGAGATTATCCTGTTTACCAAGATAGGCCCAACATAACCACAAGAGATCTGCTGAGCAAAAACTAAGAGTGTCAAAGTAGTAGGAGGTGTGATAAGAAAAAAAGGACACTAAAGGAAAGTGAGGAAGGGGACATAAACCAAAGATAAAAGAAAAGATAAAGAGATAGATTCTTCCCTTGGCGATCTCAGGAAAAAAAAAAAAAAAAGCTCTTTCAAAATCCTCAATTTTAGACCATTGTCACTGATTTTTGAGTTTTTTACCTCCAGAACTGAAAGAATATATATATATATACATACATATATATGTATATATATACAATGCTATTTTAAGCCACTAAGTTTGTGGTAATTTGTTACATTAACCATTAAAAAACTAATTTACATTGGTAAATTAGTTTGAAATCTCTCTTACTGTTAAATGCTTTGTTTAGTTGCTCAGTCATGTTCGACTCTTCATGACCCCATGGACTGCAGCATGCCAGGCATTCTTGTCCTTCACCATCTCCTGAAGCTTGCTCAAACTCATGTCCATTGAATCAGTGATGCCATCCAACCAACTCATCCTCTATAGTCCCCTTCTCCCCCTGCCTTCAATCTTTCCCACTATCAGCGTCTTTTCTAATGAGTCAGCTCTTCTTATCAGGTGTCCAAAGTATTGGACCTTCAGCATCAGTCCTTCCAATGAATATTCAGGACTGATTTCCTTTAGGATTGACTGGTTTGATTTCTTTGAGTTCCAAGGGACTCTCAAGAGTCTTCTCCAACACCACAGTTCAAAAATATCAATTCTTTGGTGCTCAGTCTTTTTTATGGTCCAACTCTCACATCTATACATGACTACAAGAAAAACCATAGTTTTGACTATATGGACCTTTTTGGCAAAGTATTGTCTTTGCTGTCTAGGTTTGTCATGGTTTTTCTTCCAAGGAGCAAATGACTTTAATTTCATGGCTGTAGGCACCATCTGCAGTGATTTTGCAGCCCAAGAAAATGAAGTTTCTCATTGTTTCGCCATCTATTTGCCATGAAATGTTTGGACCAGATGCCATGATCTTAGTTTTTTGTTTTTGTTTTTGTTTTTTGTAATATTGAGCTTTAAGCAAGCTTTTTCACTCTCCTCTTTCACTTTCACCAAGAGGTTCTTTAGTTTCTCTTTGCTTTTTGCCATAAAGGTTGTGTCATCTGCATATCTAAGGTTATTGATATTTCTAACTAGCAATCTTGATTCCAGTTTGTGATTCATCCAACCCGGCATTTTGCATGATGTACTCTGTATATGTTAAATAACCAGGGTGACATTATACTGCCTTAAAATACTCCTTTCCCAATTTGGAACCATGTCCGGTTCTAACTGTTTCTTCTTGGCCTGAATATAGATTTCTCAGGACACAGGTAAGGTGGTTTGGTAATCCCATCTCCTGAAGAATTTTCCACAGTTTGTTGTGATCCACAGAGTCAAAGGCTTTGGCATAGTCATTGAAGCAGAAGTAGATTTTTTTCTGAAACTCTCTTGCTTTTTTGATGATCCAACAGATATTGGCAATTTGATTTCTGATTCCTCTGCCTTTTCTAAATACAGCATGATATCTGGAAGTTCTCGGTTCACATACTGTTAAGTCTAGCTTGGAGAATTTTGAGCATCACTTTGAGCATGTGAAATGAGGGTAATTGTGGCATTATTAGCAGCACCCCCATAGAGCCGCTGAACAGATGATCCACAAACTGGAGAACCATTATACAAAAGAAGTTCTCACATGTTGCAAAGGTTCTAGCTGCTACTGCTGCTAAAGTCATGTCTGACTCTGTGCGACCCCATAGATGGCAGCCCACCAGGCTCCCCCATCCCTGGGATGCTCCAGGCAAAAACACTGGAGTGGGTTGCCATTTCCTTCATGACCCCATGGACTGTAGCCCACCAGGCCCCTCCACCATGGGATTTTCCAGGCAAGAGTACTGGAGTGGGGTGTCATTGTCTTCTCCAAAGTTTCTAGAGCCCACAACAAATTTCCCAACCAGGAGATTCACCAAAGGGACTGAGAACTCCAGGGAATTTGACTTTGTAGGGCAGGGGGATTTGATTACAGAACGTCCACAGGACTGGGGAAAAAAACTCTTGAGGGCACAACCAAAACCTTGTGTATACCAGGACCCAGGAGAAAGGAGCAGTGACCCCACAGAAGACTGAGACAGACTTGCCTGTGAGTGTCCAGGAGTCTCGAGTTGAGGCATGGGTCCATAGTCAGGGTCATTGCATATAACAATGCTGACATAAGCCCTTTGAAGGAGGTCGCCATTACTGCCATTACCCTTACCACAGTTTGACTTCAGGCACAATAGAAGGAGGGAACACAACTCCAACCATCAGCAGAAAATTAAATGCCTTCATGAAAACATTCATGTATATAGCCCTGTATCCCTACACTTAATAGGACAGCTAGCATATTATAGTGAGTGATGTGTTTTTAAATAAATGAATGATTTAATATTATGAATAAAGAACCACAGATAAATGGTTTATTTATTTACCCCACTCTAGTACTCTGGTTTAAGGAGACTTTGGACTTTCAAATTAATTTGATAAAGCCAATAGTTCTACATGATCTCTACATATTTAACTTGTAGTGAAAATTTTATGATCAACTTGAGTTTCCTAAGATTGTTAATATTTGATGTAAAATATGAATTAGGACTATAATCATTGTCTCTGGAATATTCCTACTTGATATTTGTCATAGATTGTACTCTCCAGAACCAGAAGCCGAGTTTGTGATACATGAGGCATATTAGGGATGCCCACATCTGAAGAGAGATATCAGAAAGAGGTATAAGTCTAAGAAAGAAGTCACATTGAGATACAGTCCTAACAAAACCTCAGGAAAATTAGAGTGCATTGTCTATGGGAGTGTTTTATATAAGACCAAAATGGCAAGTATGTATCCTATCTCATTCATTTACAAAATGGAGCTTCTCATGGAAGTGCATGACCTGGAGCAACTTGGTTTTCTGTGATTGAGGAAGACACCAAAGGAGGTTCAAGGGCATCAGCTGGTAGCAAAGTGAAAAGTTAAACTGTTCAGTCATGTTCGACTCTTTGCAACCCCATGGACCCACCAGGCTCCTCTGTTGATGGAGTTTCTGCCTTTAATTGGAATGCTAACATCACATCCTAATTTCTACAACTGTATACATATATTGCAAGTTTCCATAGTTCCCAGTATGTCATTATTTTCTTTATTCACAGTGCATACATAAGTGCTTCATTTGGGTTGAAAAATACTCAATATTTTATTTAAAAATAGAAAAATAGGTAAGATATTGAAAATTGGTGGATGTTTTGGGGAACTTACTAGAATTATGAGTAATTTTGATATATCAATAGACTTATAGTACTTTGTCTTTGGGTTTCCCTGGCGACTCAGAGAGTAAAGCGGGAGACCTGGGTTCAATCCCTGGGTTGGAAAGACCCCCTGAAGAAGGAAACGGCAGCCCTCTCTGGTACTTGTGCCTGGAAAATCCCATGGATGGGAGCCTGGTAGGCTACAGTCCATAGGGTGCAAAAAGTTGGACACGACTGAATGACTTAATTTTCACTTTCACTTTGTCTTTGGCAGAACTGAAGGGATACATGGCTCCTGGCACGTGGTAAAATAGGCTATGATAAAGAAAGTACAACTTTCATGTGCTTTTTAATAAGAAACAAGTAAACAAAGATACATGTAATAAAATAGTCTTCAAATTGCCTCCAGTAAATGCCTAAAATTTTATGTAGCCTTAATAAAGACAAAGTAATCAAGTAAATTCTGAAACAGATGGGAATACCAGACCACCTGACCTGCCTGTTGAGAAAAATATATGCAGGTCAGGAAGCAACAGTTAGAACTGGACACGGAACAACAGACTGGTTCCAAATAGGAAAAGGAGTATGTCAAGGCTGTATATTGTCACCCTGCTTATTTAACTTATATGCGGAGTGCAATCATGAGAAATGCTGGGCTGGAAGCACAAGCTGGAATCAAGATTGCTGGGAGAAATACCAATAACTTCAGATATGCAGATGACACCACCCTTATGGCAGAAAGTGAAGAAGAACTAAAGAGCCTCTTGATGAAAGTGAAAGAGAAGAGTGAAAAAGTTGGCTTAAAGCTCAATGTTCAGAAAACTAAGATCATGGCAACCTGTCCCATCACTTCATGGCAAATAGATGGGGAAACAGTGGCTGACTTTATTTTTTCTGGGCTCCAAAATCACTGCAGATGGTGATTCCAGCCATGAAATTAAAAGACACTTATTCCTTGGAAGGAAAGTTATGACCGACCTAGAAAGCATATTAAAAAGCAGAGACATTACTTTGTCAACAAAGGTCCGTCTAGTCAAAGCTATGATTTTTCCAGTGGTCATGTGTGGATGTGAGAGTTGGACTACAAAGAAAGTTGAGCACCGAAGAATTGATGCTTTTGAACTTTGGTGTTGCAGAAAACTCTTGAGAGACCCTTGGAGTGCAAGGAGATCCAACCAGTCCATCCTAAAGGAGATCAATCCCAGGTGTTCATTGGAAGGACTGATGCTGAAGCTGAAACTCCAATACTTTGGCCACCTGATGCAAAGAGCTGGCTCATTTGAAAAGACCCTGATGCTAGGAAAGATTGAGGGCAGGAGGAGAATGGGACAACAGAGGATGAGATGGCTGGATGGCATCACCGACTCAATGGACATGTGTTTGTGTGGCCTCCAGGAGTTTGTGATGAACAGGGAGGCCTGGCATGCTGTGGTTCATGGGATCCCAAAGAGTTGGACATGACTGAGCAATTAAACTGAACTGAACTGAATCAAGTAATGCTAGTAATGCTTTTGAACTGTGGTGTTCGAGACTCCCGAGAGTCCCTTGGCCAGGAAAAGATCAAACCGGTCCATCCTAAAGGAAATCAGTCCTGAATATTCATTAGAAGGACTGATGCTGAAACTGAAGCTACAATACTTTGGTCCCCTGATGCAAAGAGTCGACTCATTAGAAAAGACACTGATGGCTAGAAAAAGATATTTCATGCAAATGGAGACCAAAAGAAAGCAGGAGAAGCAATACTGATATCAGATAAAATAGACTTTGAAATAAAGGCCGTGAAAGGAAACAAAGAAGGACAGTATATAATGATCAAAGGATCAATCCAAGAAGAAGATATAACAATTATAAATATAGGTGCACCCAACATAGGAGCACCTCAATACATAAGGCAAATGCTAACAAGTATGAAAGAGGAAATGAACAGTGACACAATAATGGTGGGAGACTTTAATACCCCATTCACACCTATGGATAGGTCAACTAAACAGATTATTAGCAAGGAAACACAAACTTTAAATGATACAATAGACCAGCTAGACCTAGTTAATATCTATAGGACATTTCACCCCAAAACAATGAATTTCACCTTTTTCTCAAGTACACATGGAAAATTCTCTAGGATAGATCACATTCTGGGCCATAAATCTAGCCTTGGCAAATTGGAAAAAATGAACTCATTTCAAGCATCTTTTCTGATCACAGTGTGGTAAGATTAGATATCAACTAAAGGGGGAAAAAAAAACTTAAAAATACAAACATATAGAGGCTAAACAATATGCTTTGGAATAACCAACAAATCACAGAAGAAATCAAAATTGAAATAAAAATGCATAGAAACAAATAATAAGGAAAACACGACACCCAAAGCCTATAGGATTCAGTAAAAGCAGGGCTAAGGGGAATGTTCATAGCAATATAAGCTTACATCAAGAAACAAGAGAAAAATAAAAAAAAGTAACCTAAATTTACACCTAAAGGAACTAGAAAAAGAAGAAATGAAGAACTCCAAAGTTAGTAGAAGAAAAGAAATAATAAAAATTAGCACAGAAATAAATGCTGCTGCTGCTAAGTTGCTTCTGTCATGTCTGACTCTGTGTGACCCCATAGAAGGCAGCCCGCCAGGCTCCTCTGTCTCTGGGATTCTCTAGGCAAGAATACTGGAGTGGGTTGACATTTCCTTCTCCAAGAAATAAATTAAAAAGTAACAAAGGAGACTATAGCAAAAATCAACAAAAGCAAAAGCTGGTTCTTTGAGAAGATAAATAGACAAACCATTAGCCAGAATCATCAAGGAAAAAAACGGAGAAGAATCAAATAAAAAAAAAATTAGAAATTAAAATGGAGAAATCACAGCAGACAAAATAGAAATACAAAAGATCATTAGAGACTATGATCAGCAACTATATGACAATAAAATGGACAATTTGGAAGAAATGGACAAATTCTTAGAAAAATATAACCTTCCAAAACTGAACCAGGAAGAAATGGAAAATCTTAACAGACCCATCACAAACACAGAAATCGAAACTGTAATAAAAAATCTCCCAACAAACAGAAGCCCAGGACCAGATGGCTTCACAGCTGAATTCTACCAAAAATTTAGAGAAGACCTAACACCTATCCTACTCAAACTCTTCCAGAAAATTGCAGAGGAGGGTAAACTTCCAAACTCATTCTATGAAGCCACCATCAACCTATTACCAAAACAAGACAAAGATACCACAAAAGAAGAAAATTACAGGCCAATATCCCTGATGAAGATAGATGCAAAAATCCTTAACAAAATTCTAGCAAATAAAATCCAACAATGCATTAAAAAGATCATACATCATGACCAAGTTGGCTTTATCTCAGGGATGCAAGGATTCTTCAGTGTTCACAAATCAATCAATGTGATACTTCACATTAACAAATTAAAAGAAAAAAGCTATACGATTCTCTTGATACACTAGAGAAAGCCTTTGACAAAATTCAATATCCATTTATGATAAAAAAAAAAAACCCTCCAGAAAGCAGGCATAGAAAGAACATACCTCAACATAATAGAAGCCATATATGATAAAGCCAAAGCAAACATTATCCTCAATGGTGAAAAATTGAAAGCATTTCCCCTAAAGTCAGAAGCAAGACAAGGGTGCCCACTCTCACCACTACTATTAAACATAGTTTTGGAAGTTTTAGCCACAGCAATCAGAAAAGAATAAGAAATAAAAGGAATCCAGACTAGATAAGAAGTAAAACTCTCACAGTTTGCAGATGACATGATCCTCTACATAGAAAACCCTAAAGACACTACCAAAAATTACCAGAACTAATCAGTGAATATAGTACAGTTGCAGGATACAAAATTAATACACAGAAATCCCTTGCATTCCTATACACTAATGATGAGAAAACAGAAATTAAGGAAATAATTCCTTTCACCATTGCAATGAAAAGAATAAATCTACTGAAAGAAACAAAAGACCTATATATAGAAAACTATAAAACACTAATAAAAGAAATCAAAGATGACGGAAATAGAGGGAAAATATACCATATTCATGGATTGGAAGAATCAATATAGTGAAAATGAGTATACTACCCAAAGCAATCTACAGAGTCAATGCAATCCCTATCAAGCTACCAATGCTATTTTTCATGGAAGTGGAACAAATATTTTCACAATTTTTATGGAAATACAAAAAAACTCAACTAGCCAAAGCAATCTTAAGAAAGAAAAATGGAATTGGAGGAATCAACCTGCCTGACTTCAGACTATACTACAAAGCTACAGTCATCAAAACAGAATGGTACTGGCACAAAGAAAGAAATATAGATCAATGGAACACAATAGAAAGCCCAGAGATAAATCCACACACCTATGGACAGCTTATCTTTGACAAAGGAGGCAAGAATATACAATGGAGAAAAGACAATGTCTTTAACAAGTCATGCTGGGAAAACAGATGAGCCACTTGTAAAAGAATGAAACTAGAACACTTTCTAACAAGACACACAAAAATAAAAACAAAATGGTTTAAAGATATAAATGTAAGACCAGAAACTATAGAACTCCTAGAGGAAAACATAGGCAAAACACTCTCTGAAATAAATCACAGCAAGATCCTCTATGACCCACCTCCCAGAGTAATGGAACTAAAAGCAAAAATTAACAAATAGGACCTAATTAAGCTTAAAAGCATCTGCACAACGAAGGAAACTATAAGCAAGGTGTAAAGACAGCCTGAAGAATGGGGAAAAACAATAGCAAATGAAGCAACTGACAAAAAATCAATCTTAAAAATGTACAAACAGCACATGCAACTCAATTCCAGAAAAATAAATGACCCAATCAAAATATGGCCAAAGGACTAAACAGACATTTCTCCAAAGAAGACATACAGATGGCTAACAAACACATGAAAAGATGCTCAATATCACTTATTATCAGATCAGTCGCTCAGTCGTGTCCGACTCTTTGCAACCCCATGAATGGCAGCTCGCCAGGCCTCCCTGTCCATCACCAACTCCCCGAGTTCACTCAGACTCATGTCCATCGAGTCAGTGATGCCATCCAGCCATCTCATCCTCTGTCCTCCCCTTCTCCTCCTGCCCCCAATCCCTCCCAGCATCAGAGTCTTTTCCAATGAGTCAACTCTTCGCATGAGGTGGCCAAAGTACTGGAGTTTCCGCTTTAGCATCATTCCTTCCAAAGAAATCCCAGGGCTGATCTCCTTCAGAATGGACTGGTTGGATCTCCTTACAGTCCAAGGGACTCTCAAGAGTCTTCTCCAACACCACACTTCAAAAGCATCAATTCTTTAGCGCTCAGCCTTCTTCACAGTCCAACTCTCACATCCATACATGACCATAGGAAAAACCATAGCCTTTACCAGACAAACCTGTTTTGTTTTGTTTTGTTTTGTTTTGTTTTTTAAACGATAGAGTTGTTTTATTTTAAGAAGTGGAGAAGGGATCATGAATATTAGTAGCGTGCATTTTCTCAGGTAAAACCTATGTATTATACCTGCCAGAAGGTGACATTTGCTTTTTTTTTTTTTTATTTTATTTTATTTTTTAAACTTTACATAATTGTATTAGTTTTGCCAAATATCAAAATGAATCCGCCACAGGTATACATGTATACCAGACAAACCTTTGTTGGCAAAGTAATGTCTCTGCTTTTGAATATGCTATCTAGATGGGTCATAACTTTCCTTCCAAGGAGTAAGCGTCTTTTAATTTCATGGCTGCAGTCACCATCTGTAGTGATTTTGGAGCCCAGAAAAATACAGTCTGCAACTGTTTCCACTGTTTTCCCCATCTATTTGCCATGAAATGATGGGACTGGATGCCATGATCTTCGTTTTCTGAATGTTGAGCTTTAAGCCAACTTTTTCACTCTCCACTTTCACTTTCATCAAGAGGCTTTTGGGTTCCTCTTCACTTTCTGCCATAAGGGTGGTGTCATCTGCATATCTGAGCTTATTGATATTTCTCCCAGCAATCTTGACCACAGTGAGGTACCACCTCAAGCTGGTTAAGAATGGCTGTTATCAAAAAGTCTACAAACAATAAATGCTGGAGAGCGTGTGGAGAAAATGGGATCCTCTTACACTGTTGGTGGGAATGCAAACTAGTACAGCCACTATGGAGAACAGTGTGAATATACTTTATTTATTTATTTTTTTCAGCTCTGTTTTTTTTTTTCCTTGCAAATGCTCAATTTAATTTTTTTTAATTTTATTTTTTAACTTTACAATATTTTATTGGTTTTGCCATATATTAAAGTGAATCCACCACAGGTTTACATGTGTTCCCCATCCTGAATACTCCTCCCTCCTCCCTCCCCATACCATCCCTCTGGGTCTTCCCAGTGCACCAGTCCCAAGCATCCAGTATCGTGCATTGAACCTGGACTAGCCACTCGTTTCATATATGATATTATATATATTTCAATGCCATTATCCCAAATCATCCCACCCTCTCTCTCTCCCACAGAGTCCAAAAGACTGTTCAATACATCAGTGTCTCTTTTGCTGTCTCGTATACAGGGTTATTGTTACCATCTTTCTAAATTCCATATATATGCGTTAGTATACTGTATTGGTGTTTTTCTTTCTGGCTTACTTCACTCTGTATAATAGGCTCCAGTTTCATCCACCTCATTAGAACTGATTCAAATGCATTCTTTTTAATGGCTGAGTAATACTCCATTGTGTATATGTACCACTGCTTTCTTATCCATTCATCTGCCCATGGACATCTAGGTTGCTTCCATGTCCTGGCTATTATAAACTGTGCTGCGATGAACATTGGGGTACACGTGTCTCTTTCCCTTCTGGTTTCCTCGGTGTGTTTGCCCAGCAGTGGGATTTCTGGGTCATATGGCAGTTCTATTTCAAGTTTTTTTAAGGAATCTCCACACTGTTCTCCATAGTGGCTGTACTAGTTTGCATTCCCACCAACAGTGTAAGAGAGTTCCCTTTTCTCCACACCCTCTCCAGCATTTATTGCTTGTAGATTTTTGGATCGCTGCCATTCTGACTGGCATGAAATGGTACCTCATAGTGGTTTTGACTTGCATTTCTCTGATAATGAGTGATGTTGAGCAGCTTTTCATGTGTTTGTTACCATCTGTATGTCTTCTTTGGAGAAATGTCTATTTAGTTCTTTGGCCCATTTTTTGATTGGGTCATTTATTTTTCTGGAATTGAGCTGAAGGAGTTGCTTGTATATTTTTGGGATTAGTTGTTCGTCAGTTGCTTCATTTGCTATTATTTTCTCCCATTCTGAAGGCTGTCTTTTCACCTTGTTAATAGTTTCCTTTGTTGTGCAGAAGCTTTTAAGGTTAACTAGGTCCCATTTGTTTATTTTTGCTTTTATTTCCAATATTCTGGGAGGTGGGTCATAGAGGATCCTGCTGTGATGTATGTCAGAGAGTGTTTTGCCTATGTTCTCCTCTAGGAGTTTTATAGTTTCTGGTCTTACGTTGAGATCTTTAACCCATTTTGAGTTTATTTTTGTGTATGGTATTAGAAAGTGTTCTAGTTTCATTCTTTTACAAGTGGTTGACCAGTTTTCCCAGCACCACTTGTTAAAGAGATTGTCTTTAATCCATTGTATATTCTTGCCTCCTTTGTCAAAGATAAGGTGTCCATATGTGTGTGGATTTATCTCTGGGCTTTCTATTTTGTTCCATTGATCTCTATTTCTGTCTTTTTGCCAGTACCATACAGTCTTGATGACTGTGGCTTTGTAGTAGAGCCTGAAGTCAGGCAGGTTGATTCCTCCAGTTCCATTCTTCTTTCTCAAGATCGCTTTGGCTATTCGAGGTTTTTTGTATTTCCATACAAATTGTGAAATTGTTTGTTCTAGCTCTGTGAAGAATACCGTTGGTAGCTTGATAGGGATTGCATTGAATCTATACATTGCTTTGGGTAGTATACTCATTTTCACTATATTGATTCTTCCAATCCATGAACATGTTATATTTCTCTATCTATTAGTGTCCTCTTTGATTTCTTTCACCAGTGTTTTATAGTTTTCTATATATAGGTCTTTAGTTTCTTTATGTAGATATATTCCTAAGTATTTTATTCTTTCCATTGCAATGGTGAATGGAATTGTTTCCTTAATTTCTCTTTCTATGTTCTCATTGTTACTGTATGGGAATGCAAGGGATTTCTGTGTGTTGATTTTATATCCTGCAACTTTACTATAATCATTGATTAGTTCTACTAATTTTCTGGTGGAGTCCTTAGGATTTTCTATGTAGAGGATCATGTCATCTGCAAACAGTGAGAGTTTTACTTCTTCTTTTCCAATTTGGATTCCTTTTATTTCTTTTTCTGCTCTGATTGCTGTGGCCAAAACTTCCAAAACTATGTTGAATAGTAATGGTGAAAGTGGGCACCCTTGTCTTGTTCCTGACTTTAGAGGAAATGCTTTCAATTTTTCACCATTGAGGATAACATTTGCTGTGCGTTTGTCATATATATATTTTATTATGTTGAGGTATGTTCCTTCTATTCCTGCTTTCTGGAGAGTTTTTATCATAAATGGATGTTGAATTTTGTCAAAGGCTTTCTCTGCATCTATTGAGATAATCCTATGGTTTTTATTTTTCAATTTGTTAATGTGGTGTATTACATTGATTGATTTGTGGATATGGAAGAATCCTTGCATCCCTGGGATAAAGCCCACTTGGTCATGGTGTATGATCTTTGTGATGTGTTGTTGGATTCTGATTGCTAGAATTTTGTTAAGGATTTTTGCATCTATGTTCATCAGTGATATTGGCCTGCAGTTTTCTTTTTTTGTGGCATCTTTGTCAGGTTTTGGTATTAGGGTGATGGTGGCCTCATTGAACGAGTTTGGAAGTTTACCTTCCTCTGCAATTTTCTGGAAGAGTTTGAGCAGGATAGGTGTTAGCTCTTCTCTAAATTTTTGGTAGAATTCAGCTGTGAAACCGTCTGGACCTGGGCTTTTGTTTGCTGGAAGATTTTTGATTACAGTTTCAATTTCCGTGCTTGTGATGGGTCTATTAAGATTTTATATTTCTTCCTAGTCCAGTTTTGGAAAGTTGTACTTTTCTAAGAATTTTTCCATTTCTTCCACATTGTCCATTTTATTGGCACATAATTGCTGATAGTAGTCTCTTATGATCCTTTGTATTTCTGTGTTGTCTTTTGTGATTGCTCCATTTTCATCTCTAATTTTATTGATTTGATTTTTCTCCCTTTGTTTCTTGATGAGTCTGGCTAATGGTTTGTCAATTTTATTTATCCTTTCAAAGAATCAGCTTTTGGCTTTGTTGATTTTTGCTATGGTCTCTTTTGTTTCTTTTGCATTTAGTTCTGCCCTAATTTTTAAGATTTCTTTCCTTCTACTAACCCTGCGGTTCTTCATTTCTTCCTTTTCTAGTTGCTTTAGGTGTAGAGTTAGGTTATTTATTTGACTTTTTTCTTGTTTCTTCAGGTATGCCTGTTTTGCTATGAACTTTCCCCTTAGGACTGCTTTTACAGTGCCCCACAGGTTTTGGGTTGCTGTGTTTTCATTTTCATTCGTTTCTATGCACATTTTGATTTCTTTTTTGATTTGCTCTGTGATTTGTTGGTTATTCAGCAGCGTGTTATTCAGCCTCCATATATTGGAATTTTTAATAGTTTTCCTCCTGTAATTGAGATCTAATCTTACTGCATTGTGGTCAGAAAAGATGCTTGGAATGATTTCAATTTTTTTGAATTTACCAAGGCTAAATTTATGGCCCAGGTTGTGATCTATCCTGGAGAAGGTTCCATGTGCACTTGAGAAAAAGGTGAAATTCATTGTTTTGGGATGAAATGTCCTATAGATATCAATTAGGTCTAACTGGTCTATTGTATCATTTAAAGTTTGTGTTTCCTTGTTAATTTTCTGTTTAGTTGATATATCCATAGGTGTGAGTGGGGTATTAAAGTCTCCCACTATTATTGTGTTATTGTTAATTTCTCCTTTCATACTTGTTAGCATTTGTCTTACATATTGCAGTGCTCGCGTGTGGGGTGCATATATATTTATAATTGTTATATCTTCTTCTTGGATTGATCCTTTGATCATTATGTAGTGACCGCCTTTGTCTCTTTTTACAGCCTTTGTTTTAAAGTCTATTTTATCTGATATGAGTATTGCTATGCCTGCTTTTTTTGGTCCCTATTTGCGTGGAAAATCTTTTTCCAGCCCTTCACTTTCAGTCTGTATGCGTCCCCTGTTTTGAGGTGGGTCTCTTGTAGGCAGCATATGTAGGGGTCTTGTTTTTGTATCCATTCAGCCAGTCTTTGTCTTTTGGTTGGGGCATTCAACCCATTTACGTTTAAGGTAATTACTGATAAGTATGATCCCGTTGCCATTTACTTTATTGTTTTGGGTTCGAATTTATACACTGTTTTTGTGTTTCCTGTCTAGAGAATATCCTTTAGCATTTGATGAAAAACTGGTTTGGTGGTGCTGAATTCTCTCAGCTTTTGCTTGTCTGTAAAGCTTTTGATTTCTCCTTCATATTTGATTGAGATCCTTGCTGGGTACAATAATCTGGGCTGTAGGTTATTTTCTTTCATCCCTTTAAGTATGGCTTGCCATTCCCTCCTGGCTTGAAGAGTTTCTATTGAAAGATCAGCTGTTATCCTTTGGGAATTCCCATGTGTGTTATTTGTTGTTTTTCCCTTGCTGCTTTTAATATTTGTTCTTTGTGTTTGGTCTTTGTTAATTTGATTAATATGTGTCTTGGGGTGTTTCGCCTTGGGTTTATCCTGTTTGGGAATCTCTGGGTTTCTTGGACTTGGGTGATTATTTCCTTCCCCATTTTAGGGAAGTTTTCAACTGTTATCTCCTCAAGTATTTTCTCATGGTCTTTCTTTTTGTCTTCTTCTAGGACCCCTATGATTCGAATGTTGTAGTGTTTAATATTGCCCTGGAGGTCTCTGAGATTGTCCTTATTTCTTTTAATTCGTTTTTCTTTTTTCTTCTCTGATTCATTTATTTCTACCATTCTATCTTCTAATTCACTCATCCTATCTTCTGCCTCTGTTATTCTACTATTTGTTGCCTCCAGAGTGTTTTTTATCTCATTTATTGCGTTATTCATTATATATTGACTCTTTTTTATTTCTTCTAGGTCCTTGTTAAACCTTTCTTGCATCTTCTCAATCCTTGTCTCCAGGCTATTTATCTGTGATTCCATTTTGATTTCAAGATTTTGGATCAATTTCACTATCATTATTCAGAATTCTTTATCAGGTAGATTCCCTATCTCTTCCTCTTTTGTTTGGTTTGGTGGGCATTTATCCTGTTCCTTTACCTTCTGGGTATTGCTCTGTTTCTTCATCTTGTTTAAATTGCTGAGTTTGGGGTATCCTTTCTGTATTCTGGCAGTTTGTGGTGTTCTCTTTATTGTGGCATTTCCTCACTGTGTGTGGATTTGTACAGGTGGCTGGTCAATGTTTCTAGGTTAGGGAAGCTTGTGTCTGTGTTCTGGTGGGTGGAGCTGTATTTCTTCTCTCTGGAGTGCAATGAAGTGTTCAGTAATGAGTTATGAGATGTCTGTGGTTTTGGGGTGACTTTGGGCAGCCTGTATCTTGGAGCTCAGGGTTATGTTCCTGTGTTGCTGGAGAATTTGCTTGGTATGTCTTGCCCTGGAACTTGTTGGCCCTTGTGTGGTGCTTGGTTTCAGTGTAGGTATGGAGGCATTTGATGAACTCCTATCAATTAATGTTCCCTGGAGTCAGAAGTTCCCTGGAGTCAAGGTTTGGATTTAAGCCTCCTGCTTCCAGTTATTGGTCTTATTTTTACAGTAGTTTCAAAACTTCTCCTTCTATACAGCACCATTGATAAAACACCTAGGTTAAAGATGAAAAGTTTCTCCACTGTGAGGGTCACCCAGAGAGGTTCACAGTGTTACATGGAGAAAAGAAGGAGGAGGGAGTTAGAGGTGACCCAAATGAGATGAGGTGGAATCAATAGAGGAGAGAGTGGGCTAGCCAGTAATCACTTCCTTATGTGTACTCCACAACTGGACCGCTCAGCGATGTTCACGGAGTTATACAGAGAAGAGAAGAAGGAGGAAGGAGACAGAGGTGGCCAGGAGGATAAAAGGGGGGAATGAAAAGGAGGGAGACAGATCCAGCCAGTAATCAGTTCCCTAAGTGTTCTCCACTGTCTGGAACACACAGAAATTCACAGAGTTGGGTAGAATAGAGAGGGGTTAGGGAGGAGACACAGGTGACCTGGTGGAGAAAAAGGAGAGTCCAAAGGGGGAGAGAGCAGTCAAGCCAGTAATCTTGCTCCCTAGTAAAAAATGGGTACTGAAGATTGGGTTCTTAAAGATACAAAATTGGTAACAAATACATAAAAGCAAAAATTAAAAATCTAGAGTAGAGTTTTGGATTTAAAAAATACAATGTTAAAGAAAAGAAGAAGGAAAAGAAAGAGAGAAAAAGCAAAAACAAAACAAAACAAAGTCACAAAAATTATAAAGAAAATATAGGTACATAATTGATAACAAATACCAAAAAGCAAAAGTTAAAAATCTAGAGTAGAGTTTGGAATTTCAAAAGTACAATGTTAAAGAAAAGAAGAAGAAAAGAAAGAGAGCAAAAAAAAAAAAAAAGTCACAAAAATTATAAAGAAAATATAGGTACAAAATTGATAACAAATACCAAAAAGCATAAATTAAAAATCCAGAGTAGAGTTTGGAATTTCAGATATACAATGTTATATAAAAGAAGAGAAAGAAAGAGAGAGGAAAAAAAGTCACAAAAATTATTATATATATATATATATATATAGGTACAAAATTGATAACAAATACCAAAAAGCTAAAATTAAAAATCTAGAGTAGAGTTTGAAATTTCAAAAATACAATGTTAAAGAAAAGAAGAAGAAGAAGAAGAAGAAAAAAACAAGGTCACAAAAATTATAAAAAATATATATATTAAGTTGGCATTTTTAAAAAAATAAATAGGGTCTTTTTTTTTTTGCAAAGTAATAGTAGGTTATAAAAGTGAAAATTAAAGGAGTAATAGAGGACTTAAAATTTAAAAAAAAAAAAAAGAAAGAATGATCGTAAAAATAGTAAAAATATATCTAGGACTTTCTCTGGTTTTGTTGTGGGTATTGTGGGGTCAGTTCATTTTCAGCTAGTTCCTTGGTCCGACTTACATTTCTCAAGATCTATAGGCCCCTTCCTATGTAGTGAGTACTAACCACAGGGTTTTAGTCTATTGCCTGTAGCTTCCAAGGCAGTTCCCTCTGTTATAGCTTCTTCTGTTTGCTGGTCTCTTCAGTGTCTGATTTCCACCCTGACACAAAGGGGACAGTGGTGGACACTTTTTTTGGGGGGGCAGGGGGGCTCACTTGTTCAGTCGTGCTGTGGGGAGGGAGGGATGCTGCAAACAAATAACACTGGCATGTGCTCACAGTGCCTCAGCCACACTAGGCCTGCCCCCGCTCACGGCGCGTGTAGCCTCTCTGCCCACACTGCTCAGGCTCTAGGTTGCTCCGCCAGGAACCATCCATGGTGGGCCCTGGGCTGCTTGCACCTCCCAGGTCTAAGCCTCTCAGGTTCAGGCACTCGGGAGTCCTCAGAGGCACAGACTCTCGGTTGGGCCTGCGTTTTGTGCCCTTCCCAGGTCCGAGCAGCTCAGGTGATCAGGTGTTTGGCGAGCGCAGTTGCTGCGACTTATCGCCTCCCCGCCACTCGGTTATCTAGGTGTACAACTGGTGCACCTTCTCAGGCGGATGTTGACCGTCCAGACCCCCAAGAAGTTTTAGTTAGCAAAGAAGCCTGCTTACAGTTTTGTAGATAATGTCTCTCTGGGGCTGCGATTGCCCCCTTCCAGCTCTGACTGCCTGCCACCAGAGGGGGGACGGTCTGCAGCTGGCTCTCTCTGTTCAGTCCTTTGTTCCGTGCATGGGCCTGGGGGTGTCTTAGGTTAGGGCTGGCTTTTCACGTGGTAGATATCCCACAGTCTGGTTTGGTAGCCCAAATTATTTCACTCAGATAGTGCTTGGGGTATTCAAGCCAGATCCTTACTCTAAGCGATGCAGCCTGAGCCGCACCTCCCTGCCCAGCCCCACTTGCTAGTGGCGTGTGCAGGCGTCTGCCCTGCTTCTCCGCTGGGGGAGTTACTGTAGGGCTTGTAATCTGCAGGTTTTAATTGTTTATTTATTTTTCCTCCCTGTTATGTTGCCCTCTGTGCTTCCAAGGCTCGTCACAAATTAGGCAGTGAGAATGTTTCCTGGTGTTTGGAAACTTCTCTCTTTTTAAGACTCCCTTCCCGGGACAGAGCTCCATCCCTCCCTCTTTTGTCTCTCTTTTTTTTTTTTTTTTTTGTCTTTTATATTTTTTCCTACCTCCTTTTGAAGACAATGGGTTGCTTTTATGGGTGCCTGATGTCCTCTGCTGGCATTCAGAAATTGTTTTGTGGAATTTACTCGGAGTTTAAATGTTCTTTTGATGAATTTGTGGGGGAGAAAGTCTTCTCCCCGTCCTATTCCTCCGCCATCTTAGCTCCTCCATGAATATACTTTAAAAAACTGGAAACAGAACTGCCATACGACTCAGCAATCCCACTGCTGGGCATACACACCGAGGAAATCAGAATTGAAAGAGACAGGTGTGCTCCAATGTTCATCTCAGCGTTGTTTACAATAGCTAGGATATGGAAGCAACCTAGAAGTCCATAGGCATATGAATGGATACAAAAGCTGTGGTACATATACACAATGGAATATTTTCAGCTATTAAAAAGAATGCATTTTAACCAGTTCTATTGAAGTGAATGAAACTGGAGACTATTATACAGAGTGAAGTATGTCAGAAAGCGAAGCACCGATACAGTATATTAACCCATATTTATGGAATTTAGAAAGATGGTAATGATGATCCTATATGTGAGACAGCAAAAGAGACACAGATGTAAAGAACAGTCTTTTGCACTCTGTGGGAGAAGGCGAGGATGGGATGATTTGAGAGAATAGCATTGAAACATGTATACTACCATATGTGAAATAGATCACCAGTCCAGGTTCAATGCATGAGACAGGGTGCTTAGGACCAGGGCACTGGGATGACTCTGAGGGATGGGATGGGGAGAGAGGTGGGAGGTTGTTCCAAATGGTGAACACATGTATACCCATGGCTAATTTATGTCAATATATGGCAAAAACTACTATGATATTGTAAATAATTAGCCTCCAATTAAAATCAATTAATTAATTTTTTTTTTTTTTAAGAAAAGACCCTGATGTAGGGAAAGACTGAAGGCAGGAGGAAGAGGGGATGACAGAGGACAAGATGGTTGGATGGTTTCACTGATTCAATGGAAATGAGTTTGAGCAAGCTCCAGGAATGGTGAAGGACAGGGAAGCCTGGCATGCTGTAGTCCATGGGGTCACAAACAGTTGGACATATGAGTGACTGAACACCAACAACAATAAAGTAAAGATTATTAATGGAAAGGGATAACAAAGTCATTTTGAATATTGCAATAAATAAATTTGTTAAGTAGCTCAACGTAAATTAATAAAACAGATGATGTTTGTTCAAATAATTGCCAAAATTTAGAACTTTATTAAATTATAAGATCAAGAAGATCTGATTGCAAGCATAATAGTACATGGGGTGAAAAACTGAGTGGACTAGCTGAAAACAAGCAAAAAATTTAAAAATGGCCAAAGTAGTCTTGAAAGCATACTATTATTGTCAGTTATCATTTCAACATGGCTATAATTATGCATATTTAAAGTCTGTTATCCATTTGATGGAATATACAAAAGGTAATAATAAAATATTTTCAAAATAAAATCTATTCAAAACAAGAGATCTCAATGTACATCTCAGTGTGATGCAATCATCATTTTTAGATCAAATGTGTTTGTTACATAGTTAGTAATATTAATTTCACTCACACACACACACACACATTTCAGCCTAGATCATAATTAGATATAAATAACTTTAGATGTAATGTCACCTGTTTTTAACACTCTTACTCCTGTATAATATAGTACTTTTTCATGTTGTCTTGACCTAGTTTTGTGGGTTTTGACTAGGTACCAATCAGTTCCCCTTCTTAAACAGCTAATTAACTACTTTCTTTTTATGCTCTGACACTGGGAGCAACTATATGTCTGCCCTTGTCATCCTCGGCCCAGTTATCACAAAATTAAGGACAGCCCTTATACTCCAGAGCCCAGAAAATTATTCAAATAAGCCAATCCACAGGGAGTCCTGAACACCTAGCTAAACTTATCCCATTTGTTATTTATAAGCTCCCTGTTATAGCTCCACATACTTGTTATTGATAGCAAAACAGTACTCAGGAAAATTTGGGCATATAGCCTCTGCAAATAATCACATGCTGATAGATTTAACACAATATCTCATTAAAATTTATAATTAAAATTATATTCATTTCAATCAATAATTAAAACTTTTTAAGATTTTTGGCAATGTGTTTCTGCATTCATTTTTACAAAGAGAAAGGATAAAGTATATAATATCTTATGATAATCAAAATACTAAGCTATTTTCAAGTATAGAATCCCATATAGAACATGAAAGACAACAAATCTATTAAATGAGCCAGAATATAAAGTCAAAGTTTCTTAAGCTCTCACAAACTGTGTGGTTCCCCTCTCAACTGGAAGTGACTAACTCTGGGTGTCATGGCATCCTGCTGACAGTTTAGTTCTTAAATGATAGTAGTGATTAAACATTATCCATAAATTTTTTTCATTTCATCAAATTGAATAAAAATTTTCAAGGCAAATAAAAGATTCATTTGTCACAAATGTTCATAGAGCTGTCCTCAAATGATATAATGAGATTAGATTCCTTCAAACTGAAATTGCAAAGAATGGATTCAAAATCTCAATACAGTCTGTCAAAAATGAAAATTAACATCTTAGTCCTCCTTCAAATAATGATAGGAAAAATGGTCTATAGCCATCCTCTTGCCTAATTTTCTCTTCCAGACATGCACATAATAATAATAATCATAAAACAACTTTCCTGTTTTAGAACTTAATTCTTTCCTACTGTGAGGTAAAGTAAAGCAAAGAAAGGAACCTCCTACCCTTTTCTATGATTTCATAAGATTTTATTTTTTCAAAGAAATAAAGTAATAAGAATTATGAAAAACCCAAAACATAAGTTGATAAGATTATAAATAAAAATTGTGTACAAATAAATGACCCTTTCCAGTCTTTCAGACTGATAAATGATTGAAATTTTCCTTTGCAATTTCTTGAGAAATAAATTTAAGGAGTCAACATCATCATTCTAGGTTGAATACAATTCTACTTGCTGTAAGACAAAAATAGTGCTGAGAAAAGCCACCTTAAGTCCAAACGCTACTTAAAATTGATGCACTCATTCTGTATCACAATTCACTGAATGCCTATTACATATTCCATGTGCTGTGCTAAGCATTGCTTCATGATACAGCCAAGGAATAAAAAATGCATGGTCTAATGATTAATTGGACTTCCCTGGTGGCTCAGAAAATAAGAAATCTGCCTTCAATGCAGGAGACCTGGGATCAACCCCTGGGTTGGGAAGATCCCCTGGAGGAGGGCATGGCAACCCACTCCACTATTCTTGCCTGCAGAATCCCCATGGACAGGAGCCTAGAGGACTATAGTCCACGGGGTCACAAAGAGTCAGACACACTGACTGAGTGACTGGGCCCAGCACAAATGCTAATTAATTCAACAAAAATTTATTTAACCAGGCAGTTTTTGGCAGGACAAAGTAAACAAAACTTTGTGTGTTTTAAATTTTAGTGGAGGAGGGGAAGATAGAGAAAAATTACAGGTTATGGAATGATAAACACTATGAAGAAAATTGAAGCAAAGTAATGAATCTGATTTCCTTTGTTTCTTCACTATTTTAACAGTTATTAAACTTATTTAATTTATATGCAGAGTACATCATGAGAAACGCTGGACTGGAAGAAGCACAAGCTGGAATCAAGATTTCTTGAAGAAATATCAATAACCTCAGATGAGCAGATGACACCACCCATATGGCAGAAAGTGAAGAGGAACTCAAAAGCCTCTTGATGAAAGTGAAAGTGGAGAGTGAAAAAGTTGGCTTAAAGCTCAACATTCAGAAAACTAAGATCATGGCATCTGGTCCCATCACTTCATGGTAAATAGATGGGGAAACTGTGGAAATACTATCAGACTTTATTTTGGGGGGCTCCAAAATCACTGCAGATGGTGATTGCAGCCTTGGAATTAAAAGACGCTTATTCCTAGGAAGGAAAGTTATGACCAACCTAGATAGCATATTCAAAAGCAGAGACATTACTTTGTCAACAAAGGTCTGTCTAATCAAGGCTTTGGTTTTTCCAGTGGTCATGTATGGATGTGAGAGTTGGACTGTGAAGAAAGCTGAGGGCCAAAGAATTGATGCTTTTGAAGTGTGGTGTTGGAGAAGCCTCTTGAGAGTCCCTTGGAGTGCAAGGAGATCCAACCAGTCCATCCTAAAGGAGATCAGTCCTGGGTGTTCATTGGAAGAAATGATGCTAAAGCTGAAACTCCAATACTTTGGCCACCTCATGTGAAGAGTTGACTCATTGGAAAAGACCCTGATGCTGTGAGGGATTGGGGACAGGAGGAGAAGGGGACGACAGAGGATGAGATGGCTGGATGGCATCACCAACTCAATGGACATGAGTTTGGGTAAGCTCCGGGAGTTGGTGATGGACAGGGAGGCCTGGTGTACTGCGATTCATGGGGTCTCAAAGAGTTGGACACGATTAAGCGACTGAACTGAACTGAACTGAAACATGTACTATAAACCAGGTTACTTTTTAGGCAAGTGACGCCTATCAGTTAAAAATAACAAAAGCAAAATGCAAAATCCCTCATTAAATTATGTTGTAAAGACCAAAATCAATAATGATAGATAAGCAAATAATCAGATCAGATAATACATGACATCAAAAGGTGAAATGCATTATGGTAAGTTCCTCAGATGCAACACAAAAGGAGGAAATAAGTTGACCTGGTTAACAAATGGTGGTGGCTTAGTCTCTAAGTTGTGTTCAATTCTTTCGACCCCCATGGACTGCAGCCTGCCAGGCTCCTCCAAGAATCCTCAAGAATCCTTAGGATTCTTCCAAGGCAAGAATACTGGAGTGGGTTGCCATTTCCTTCTCCAGAAGATTAACAAATGAGACAGCCCAAAAACATCCTGGTACAAACTGAAAATAGACCTCTGCCACATTTCAGCTCCACTCAATTTTGGCCCTAGAGTCAGTATCAATTCCTCTCAATGGTCTGAGTTGTGAGAAATGAACCAAATCATTCATTTCTCATGGAAGGAAAGGTAGCAAGAGATAAAGATATATATTGAGTCCTCAATTGTGCTATTAATCTAGCCCATTAGTCATGGGTCTCATATAAAAAAAAAAAAGGCTGATAAATCAGAGGTAAGAAGTTCTGGGAAGAAGTATATGGATGATCCCATGGGAATGGGCACTAAGAAAGTAAATATGTATAATGTTAATTTCCATCAAAGAGAACCATGGATGATCTCTTAAACAAGTTAAACAGGATTATTCAAGTGCTTACACAATGGGCCCAAGACCTGAGTGGCATAGTGGAAGTGAATAAGGCTATGTATAGCTCTAACAAGATGAGTTTGTCCTCACTGAGACTGATCTACTACTGCTGTATGCCAAGATTATTGCAGAATCTTCCACCTAGCACCATTTCTTGGAAAGTTTAACCAGTCACTTGGTAACAGGTCAATTAAATATGACCCCTTCTACCATGGAGAAAACAGTGATTATACCTTTTCAGGTGCAGAAAAAAGAAATATTGCACATTTGATATCCACAGTGCACCTATCAACACAACTATCTAAGGACTTAGAAAATGTCATTGCCTCAGATCAAAGTACCCACTTTATCACAAAAGAGGCATGATGATGAATTAATTACCATAAGATTAACAGGTCTTACTAAGTACATTCTATTAAATGATGGGATGAAGGCTTCACTTATGAGCCAGCTCAGATACAAAATCCAAAGTTAATTCCCCCAGTATACAGTATGTGTACTGAATCAACAATGGATTATTGGGTCCAGGAAGCAAGAAGGAAAAGTAGGATTGCCTTTTCACTATTATTCTCACTTTAAAAGTTACTCACTTTTAAAATTTGTGCTTCCCATCCCGTCTTAGACTTTGTCAACTTAGAAGTTCTACTTTCCAAGAGGAGAAAGTGAGCTCGACTACGTTGAGCTTCTAATTCTGGTGAAACTGGAATATAATGGTGGGCATATTCTATCTTGATAATTATTAGTAGATATAGCTGATATTATACAATAAGATCAAGATGACTCTAACATTACCTCCCTTGTTATGTCTGGAACTCAGTGATTTATTGGAATATCGCTTGGCATTTTTTAACCAATGATAATGATAACTGAAAATGTCAATTATATAAAACACAATCCCATAAGACCAAAGCAATTTAGAAAGCACAACCTTTAAAGATCAAGGCCTGGGTCACCTTATTCAGAAAGAACCCACAATATAGCTGAAGGTAAACAGGTGGAGTTTCTTATAATAACACCTTTTAAAGTTTGTGCATTGGTTGGTCTGTTTGTTTAAGGATATAGCAACTAGCAATAAAATTTTGAGATTAGGCTTTCATCATTATTCTCAGGGAAGAATTAAAAATGAGCATTGAATATCTTAGCAGAGTATAAGCAGATCTGAGTTGCACAAAGGATAAACTGTACCAAATTCAGACTATGCATTAGGCTATCTCTTCTCCCTGGCCTTGTTTTCTTAGTGGAGTGACAGCTCATGCCTGGTAATGTTACCATTCTGTGTTCACCTCCAAAAGGCTGAGGAGCTCATTGGATATGCACTATCAGTGCCTCACTTCTAACCTACACTGAAACCTAGATTAACCGAACCTAATCTTCTTTTTCTCCCACTGGGTTTCTTGTTGTTGTTGAAGTATAAGACTCAGGTTCCTCAGCAACCACTATACATTCAAGTAGGTTAATACTCACTGGGGTTAAGGAGGGAAACATGTTATACAGATAATAAAATTTTTCTCCCTGCACTACCCAGGACAAACAAGCTAGAGAATGAACCTCCCTGAAGACGTCTGATAAAACAGAGAAACTGTTTGCCCTGAAATCATAACCTGCTCAAAAATGCAATTCATTATATTTTATTTGCTTCCTTCACTGCTTCACTCTCACGCTACCTCCCTTGTGCATCTACAAAATTTGCATTACCAATAAAGATTTTACCTCATGAATTATGTGTCAGGTCAGCTTTTTAGGGAACACTGATCAAGATAACATATAACAATATATTTGTCCATATTTTCCACCACCTATTAGTTTCTCAGTCATATCCAACTCTTTACAATCCCATGCACTAGAGCCCACCAGGCTCCTCTGCCCATGGAATGCTCTAGGCCAGAATACTGGAGTGAGTAGACATTCCCTTCTCCAGAGGATCTTCCCAACTCAGGGATTGAACCTGAATCTCCTACATTGAGGTCAGTTTACCACCACATATGGAAGCCATAATTATGTTACTAATTACAAGAACACTAGAATGCACAAATCTAAAGAAAGCATAATGTCCATTTTTTCTGTGCAGCATGAATTTTAATATAAAAAGGTGATTGCTCTTCAAACTTAAATTTACTAATATTTGCTTCCAAGTTTTCTTATTTATTTCTAAAACTGAATATCATGTTGTTAATGTTGACTCTCTTACCAAAAAAACAAAAAACAAAAACAAATTTCTCAACTAGTTAAATGGTTCTACTTCATGTTTTACATGCATCGTTATTTATGTGTATCACATGTTAATTTAAGGAGCCCTTAGAAATGTATTTCATAAAAAGTAAAATATTTGTCATCACTGTGAATGTTATTGCAAACACAGGTAAAAACCTAAGCATAACATTATTTCTTTCTGTGTTAATAATACAAAAGCACATTTTGGTATAGCACTCATGATAATAGAACTATTTTCACTAAGTTCCTAAATTAAGACACCATAGTTCAAAATTGCATCCTTAAACAGCTGTAGTTGTGAAAATACACAAATATTTTATTCTATATTTTATTCTGTATATTTTACTCACAGTAAACACAATAAAACAAAATAATTTTTATGACAAGCCTGATTCTTCTTTCTCTTCTCAGAAAGCAAAAAAAAAAAAAGTTTGAAATGACAGTATATGCCTTTTCTCCTTGCTGTTCATTAACAGTTGGATTTTTTTTACCATACAGATTTTTGAAGAACCAACTTTAAATATACTTAAGTGTAGTTTACTGATACTGAATTTATAATAAAGGCTTCTAATTTTTATTCACTTCTCAAAATTAATTGAATGTCTTCAATTAAAACATACAAATGAAGTTTCAAAAAATTTATCTTTGGAAGTTTATAAATTTATCAAATGAAAAATATTGAAAACATAGTTTACAGATAGGAAGATATTAAAATCCCTATAAAGGTAAATGAAAAATCAAAAAAATGAAATGAGTGTAAATGGAGAACAAAATTTATGCCTGAAATTTTGTAAAGTTTGCTTTGGACTATCTCTATCTATGGGAAAAATCCATTGACATTATATCAGAGTCAGACAACACTACTAAAATTGATTTAAAGTATTAAAATATGTACTAAATTAACTTGCTCCTCATGCTTCTATTAATCTCTGAATAACAAACATAAAGAAGTTTTTGTTGTTAATATTCATATATATATGTGATACTTTTATTTTTAGAAAGAATTATAGTTTAGAAAATAATTTCTGAATAGGGTGAGTTTTAGATTCAACAATATGGCAAAATTGATTTTTGCCAATTAAATATTTCAAAAAATATACACTTCTAGTTATTTTAATACCCCTTGTCATTCTTAAAGTATATATATTTGAACCTTGAATTGTATGGTCACCAGAATTCTAAAGCAGAAAAAATAATCATGTAAAAATATACATATAAATATAAGAAAAACTATCAAGTAATGATAAGTCCTTTCAAAGGAAAGGAAGAGAAAATTGATAAGAACCTAGTCAGCTCTTGAATAAGTTTTTGTTTGTTTCATTCTGTGACAGAAAGTATGGAAAGATTTTGAGGGGCAGAGTAACATGATGAAGTTTATGTTGAGAAATTTTCTTCTAGTTGCTATATGGAAAAGAAAGTGCAGAGATTAAAAAGAAGTGGGGAAAACAATTACACAAAAAGTGGTGAACATAAAACTATTAAATTTTTTTTCCACAATATTTTATTTATTTATTTTATTTTATTTTATTTTTAGACTTTACATAACTGCATTAGTTTTGCCAAATATCAAAATGAATCCGCCACAGGTATACATGTGTTCCCCATCCCGAAGCCCCCTCCCTCCTCCCTCCCCATTCCATCCCTCTGGGTCATCCCAGTGCACCAGCCCCAAGCATCCAGTATCGTGCATCAAACCTAGACTGGCAACTCGTTTCATACATGATATTTTACATGTTTCAATGCCATTCTCCCAAATCTTCCAGGAAAACAACTTAGCAAGTTAGAATGTTCTCTACATACTAAACATTGTGCTCGATATTTAAATAAATTAAATACATTTAAAGTTTCAAATGTATATAAATTAGTCAAGCATACATGAAGTTAGCTCACTAATACACAGTTAAAAATAGGCACTACCAAAAATTTTCAAAAATACTCTTACAAGGATGAAGACTCAGTTCAAAAATTATTGAAATGATATTATCTCAATATGCATATACAGATATGAATAAAAGTGGTTATATTCAACAATACATAAGCAAAGGCTATTATAATAAGTTCTATTATCTGAATTAATGAATGACTCACCTCGCTTGATAAGGTCACAATGAGTCCCAATGTATCTCAGTCCAATTGTATCATAGAGTTCTATGAATTAATTCATTAATAATTAATTCTGTATATTTTAACAAGAAATGAAAATTGCAAATAACTCAAGGCATGTTTTTGGTGGGAGTCAGAAATCAAGAAGAAAAACACCTGCAGATTTAGTGTATTCTAAATTTCATTTTTAAAAATGTTTTCCAGTGATTCATCATATATGTATTTAACAGTGGATAAGATATTTAAATGTTTCAGTGATATAAATCCACACATTTTATTCTCCAGTTAAGGTTACTCAAATTTCTTGTTTCACAGAGATAGTGATTAATAAAATTAAGTATGAAATGAACACATGTATAAGATCTATGAGGTCCTAACTTGCTGAGTATATACATTTGCCTAATGTATTACTCTCTACCTGTGTGAGATGAATATAGATAGTTCCCTAAAAGGAAAATAGCTTGCCTTGAAAATAAATTTATGTGCAATTTCTTCAAATCATTCTTGGAGATAGACCCTGGAAGCAAAACATATTACAATGCCAAATGTGTTTCTCAAGAGGCCAAATAAATTAAACCTTCAGCAGGGAAGCTACATAAGGGCTAGACTGCAAAAGCCATGTTCTGCAGCTAGATTTGAAGCACTGCTTATAGCTACACAAAATTGTGTTGACCTATCAATTTACTTTATTATTCTCTGCTAATTACTTTAAAACTACTAAACTTTTTGAAGTATTTTTATTTTTCTACTAAACATAAGTAGTTAAAAGCAACCATCGTTGAAATCATCATTACCAAATTCTTAACTATTATATACATAACAAATCTTTTATTCACCCCAACTAGAGGAAATTGCAGACACAGGTTATGGCATAGGGCAAAGAAGGAGCTGCCTAATGGGGGGAAAAAAAAAAAAAAGTGCTCTAAGAGTCCAAATAAATAGTTCTAAAAGAATTGTCATACAGTATATGGCTTTTAAAAACTGTAATTCCCAAACTGAATGCCAAAGTACACTGGGGCATCACAATGAACTAACGGGATCACTGTGGAATATTTTAAAATTTTGAAGAAAACAGAGTGACACCTATTGGACATCATGCAAATTACAACCATTATCTTTGAATACAGGTAGCTCGGATGGTAAAAAATCTGCCTGCAATGCAGGAAACCAGGGTTCAATTCCTGGGTCAGGAAGATCCCCTGGAGAAGGGAATGGCCACCCACTCTAGTATTTTAGCCTGGAGAATTCCTTGGACAGAGGAGTCTGGAAGGCTATAGTCTATGGGGTCACAAAGAGTCAGACACAACTTAGCAGCTAACATGCATACTTAATAAATAGAATTACTGGCTTTTGGTTTTGTTTGTATTTGATTTTTGTCAATAGAAAAAAAATATTAAGACACTAAAGGTGCCAAGACATGATAGATTTTGGGAACCACAGTTTTATACCGATTTCAGGAACGTGTATGATGGAACCTCCAAAGAGGCCAGTAGCATGCCATGATTAATTACAAAAAAGAGCTACAGTACATTTTAAAGCACATATCCTTTCTATTAGATGTACCAACGTCTCTTACTGAACTCTTAATATGGGTAATACCAAAATGAAATAACAGACTAGGATTACTAGCAAGTATCAACAAAGGAAAAAGCAGACACAATCTAGGTAGCCAAATATGGATAATTAAGTTCTTTCTGTTTCTTGAAATCTTAAATTTATTGTGTAGTAGCTGGTATTGTCTAAATTATCCATTCAGATATTTAAACACTCAGGATTCACAAATAAGGAAAAGACCACAGAAGAAAATGGAGATTAATAAATGTTCATTTGATTATGGATATATCTGTTAAAGAAGGATTGCCAAATTTTAAGGCAGGATCTTTCTTAATCTGAGGTAATTTAAACTATATTTATTTTAAACATTAGAGTATATATACAAAAAATGACTACTAGAATTTAAAGCAGAAAAGTAGATTCTTGCTTCAAAAAGTGACATAAGCATAAAGTTTACAGTCAACCAAACATTATTTCAGAACCAAATGAACATTTCATTACTACTAAGAAATAATAAATACACAATGACCCAATATACATTTTTCAAATGCCCATGGGACAATCTCCAAGATAAGCCACATGCTAGGCCACAAAACAATTCTAAATAAACTCAATGAAACTGAAATCATATGAAGAATCTCTTCTGACCACATATTACAAGATTAGAAATCAACTAAAATGGAAAAAATGCCCAAAACACAAACAGATGGAGGCTAAACTATATGCAACTAAGCAACCATGAGATCACTGAAGAAATTTAAAACTAAATTTAAAAATCTCTTGAGACAAATAAAAATGAAAAATGAAAACAAAATTATCTAAAATCCACGGGACACAATAAAAGCAGTTGTAAGAGGGAAATTTATAGCCTGCTTCAGGAAATAAGAAAAATCTCACTTAGTCTTACACCAAAAGGAACAGAAATAATAATAAACAAAATCCAAAGTAAGCAGAAGGAAAGAAATCATAAAGATCAATGCAGAAATAAATGAAATAAAGACTAAATAAAATGACAGAAGAGATCAACTGCTGATTTTTTGAAGGGATTTTTTAAAAATTGGTTGCTCTTTATGCATACTCATGAATAAAAAAGAGAGAAAGCCCATGTTAATATAGTCAGAAATGAAAGAGAAGTTACAATTGTTACTGCAGAAATATGACAAATCATAAAGGACTACTATTAATAAAAAAAATTATATACCAAAAAAAGCACAAGCTAGAAGGAATGGGTAAATTCCTAGAAATATGCAATGTCTCAAGAGTGAAACAGAAAGAAATAGAAAATATTAACAGATCTATTACCGATAATAAAATTTAATCAGCTAGAAAACAAACTCTTAAGGCTGTATTTTCAGGGATCATTTCTATATTTCCTTACTAGAGAAGTTTCTCTGAATAACATATAGATGTGTAGGGCACCAGAAACCACAAGGAGGAAGTGCAGCGTGAAAACAAAAACAAAAACCAAACAAAAATAAACTGCAAAAACAAACAAAAAAGACTCCTGACCAAAAAAACTCTAGGGCCACATGGCTTCATGAGTGAATTTTAGCAAACATTTAAAGAAAAGTTAACATCTATCCATCTAAAAATATTCTGAAATATTCTAAAGAGAGACAACCTCCAAATTCATTCTATGAGGCCAGGATCACCCAGATGAAAAAATCAGACAAAAGTATCACACAAAAAAAGAAAATGACAGGCCAAAATCACTGGTCAACAGAGATGCAAAACCTCTCAATGAAGTATTGGCAAACTGAATTCGACAGGATACTAAAAGGATCATACACTGTAATAAATTTGGATTTATCCAAGACACAAGGATAGTTCAATAACCAAAAATCAATTGATACATCATATTAACAAACTGAAGACTGAAAATCATACAATCATCTCAATGGATGCACAAAAAAACCTTTGACAAAATTCAATAATTTAAAATAAAAACTCAACAAAATGTGTATAGAGGAAATATAACCTAATAAAGGCCATATATGGCACGCCCTTAGCTAACATCAGACACACTAACAAAAACATGAAAGCACTTCCTCAGTAACAAGAAAAGTATGCCAACACTTGCTATTTTTATTCAGCACAGTATTACAAGTCCTAGCTCTAGCAATCATACGAGAAAAGAATATTTAAAAAAATCCAAATTGGAAAGGAAAATTTAAAACTATCACTGTATGCAGATGACATAACATTATACTTAGAAAATCCCAAAGACCTCACCAAAAAACTATTATCTCATCAATGAATTTGTTAAAATTGCAGGATGAAAGATTAATATAGAGAAATCTGTTTCATTTCTATACACTAACAACAGAAAAAGAAAGAAAGAACACAACTAATACTAACGTTCAGAAAAAGAACATTTTTAAAATCACATTTACTATCACATAAAAAATAATAAAATAACTAGGAATAAATGTCACTAAGGAAGTAAGCTAGCTATATTCAGAAAATCATAAGCCACTGATGAAAGAAACTGAATACCATACACATAGATAGAAATATATGCTGCATTTATGGATAGGAAGAATTACTATTGTTAAAATGATCATACCCCCTAAGGTAAACTACAGACTTAGTGCAACCCCTATGAAAATACCAATGGCATTCTTTACAGGACTGGAACAAGTAATTCTAAAATTAAATGGAAACACAAAGACCCTGAACAGCCAAAATAATCTTGAGAAAAAACAAATCTAGAAGTGATATGCTGCCTGAGGTCAATGTATACCATAAAGCTCTAGGCATCAAAACAGTATGCTACTGGCACAAAAATAGACACAATGATCAATGCAACAGAATCGAGAGCCCAGAAGTGAACCTACACTTAAATGGGCAATTAGTCTATGACAAAGAAAGCAAGAATATACAATGGGGAAAAGACAGTCTCTTCAATAAATGGTGTTGGAAAACCTGGACAGCTCCTGTAAAATAATCAAACTGGATGACTCACAATATGCACAAAAGTAAAGTCAAAATTGATTAAATATTTAAATGTTAGATCTAAAACCACAAAACTTCTTGAAGAAAACACAGACAATAAGTTCTTTGACATTAGTATTATACTTTTGAATATGCCTTTTTGAAGAGAATTCCACTTCTGCATATAAACCCAAAATTACTGAAACCAAGGACACAAACAGATATGTTTATGTCCAAGTTCATAGCAACACTATTTCTAATAGTCAACAGCTTGAAGCTAGCCTAATCTCCATTCATGCATGCATGGATTAAAAAATGTATGACCCATAAAATATAATATTATTTACCCTTAATTTGAAGGAAATTTTAACACACACTCAGTTCAGTCACTCAGTCGTATCTGACTCTTTGCGACCCCATGAATTGCAGCACACCAGGCCTCCCTGTCCATCACCAATCACGGAGTTCACCCAAACTCATATCCTTCAAGTCGGTGATACCATCTAGCCATCTGATCCTCTGTCGTCCCATTCTCCTCCTGCCCCCAATCCCTCCAAGCATCAGGGTCTTTTCTAATGAGTCAACTCTTCACATGAGGTGGCCAAAGTATAGGAGTTTCAGCTTTAGCACCAGTCCTTCCAATGAACACCCAGGACTGATCTCCTTTAGAATGGACTGGCTGGATCTCCTTGCAGTCCAAGGGACTCTCAAGAGGCTTCTCCAACACTACAGTTCAAAAGCACCAATTCTTCAGCACTCAGCTTTCTTCACAGTCCAACTCTCACATCCATACATGACCACTGAAAAACCATAGCCTTGATTAGACGGACCTTTGTTGGCAAAGTAATGTCTCTGCTTTTGAATATGCTATCTAGGTCAGTCACAGGAGAAGACTCCATACATGGACATCACCAGATGGTCAACACCGAAATCAGATTGAATATATTCTTGGCAGCCAAAGATGGAGAAACTCTATACAGTCAACAAAAACAAGACCAGGAGCTGACTGTGGCTCAGACCATGAACTCCTTATTGCCAAATTCAGACTTAAATTGAAGAAAGTAGGGAAAACTATTAGATTATTCAGGTATGACCTAAGTCAAATACCTTATGATTATACAATGGAAGTGAGAAATAGATTTAAGGGCCTAGATCTGATAGACAGAGTGCCTGATGAACTATGAAATGAGGTTCATGACATTGTACAGGAGACAGGTATCAAGACCATCCCCATGGAAAAGAAATGCAAAAAAAGCAAAATGGCTATCTGGGAAGGCCTTACAAATAACTGTGAAAAGAAGAGAAGTGAAAAGCAAAGGAGAAAAGGAAAGATATACCCATCTGAATGCAGAGTTCCAAAGAAGAGCAAGAAGAGATAAGAAAGCCTTCCTCAGCAATCAATGCAAAGAAATAGAGGAAAACAACAGAATGGGAAAGACTAGAGATCTCTTCAAGAAAATCAGAGATACCAAAGGAACATTTCATGCAAAGATGGGCTCGATAAAGGAGAGAAATGGTATCGACCTAACAGAAGCAGAAGATATTAAGAAGAGATGACAAGAATAAACAGAAAACTGTACAAAAAAGATCTTCAGGACCCAGATAATCACCATGGTGTGATCACTGACCTAGAGCCAGACATCCTGGAATGTGAAGCCAAGTGGGCCTTAGAAAGCATCACTATGAACAAAGCTAGGGGAGGTGATAGAATTCCAGTTGAGCTATTCCAAATTCTGAAAAATGATGCTGTGAAAGTGCTGCACTCAATATGCCAGCAAATTTGGAAAACTCAGCAGTGGCCACAGGACTGCAAAAGGCCAGTTTTCATTCCAATCCCAAAGAAAGGCAATGCCAAAGAATGCTCAAACTACCGCACAATTGCACTCATCTCACACTCTAGTAAAGTAATGCTCAAATTTCTCCAAGCCAGGCTTTAGCAATATGTGAACCGTGAACTTCCTGATGTTCAAGCTGGTTGAGGAAACAGAGATCAAATTGCCAATATCCTCTGGATCATGGAAAAAGCAAGAGAGTTCCAGAAAAACATCTATTTCTGCTTTATTGACTATGCCAAAGCCTTTGACTGTGTGGACCACAATAAACTGTGGAAAATTCTGAAAGTGATGGGAATACCAGACCACCTGACTTGCCTCTTGAGAAATTTGTATCAGGTCAGGAAGCAACAGTTAGAACTGGACATGGAACAACAGACTGCTTCCAAATAGGAAAAGGAGTACGTCAAGGCTTTATATTGTCACCCTGTTTATTTAACTTACATGCAGAGTACATCATGAGAAACGCTGGACTGGAAGAAGCAAAAGCTGGAATCAAGATTGCCGAGAGAAATATGAATAACCTCAGATACGCAGATGACACCACCCTTATGGCAGAAACTGAAGAGGAACTAAAAGCTCTTGATGAAAGTGAAAGATGAGAGTGAAAAAGTTGGCTTAAAGCTCAACATTCAGAAAACGAAGATCATGGCATCTGGTCCCATCACTTCATGGGAAATAGATGGGAAAACAGTGGAAACAGTGTCAGACTTTATTTTTCTGGGCTCCAAAATCTCTGCAGATGGTGACTGCAGCCATGAAATTAAGAGATGCTTACTCCTTGGAAGGAGAGTTATGACCAACCTAGATAGCATATTCAAAAGCAGAGACATTACTTTGCCAACAAATGTTTGTCTAGTCGAGGCTATGGTTTTTCCTGTGGTCATGTATGGATGTGAGAGTTGGACTGTGAAGAAGGCTGAGTGCCGAAGAATTGATGCTTTTGAACTGTGGTGTTGGGGAAGACTCTTGAGAGTCCCTTGGACTGCAAGGAGATCCAACCAGTCCATTCTGAAGGAGATCAGCCCTGGGATTTTTTTGGAAGGAATGATGCTAAAGCTGAAACTCCAGTACTTTGGCCACCTCATGTGAAGAGGTGACTCATTGGAAAAGACTCTGATGCTGGGAGGGATTGGGGGCAGGAGGAGAAGGGGACGACAGAAGATGAGATGGCTGGATGGCATCACTGACTCGATGGACCTGAGTCTGAGTAAATTCCGGGAGTTGGTGATGGACAGGGAGGCCTGGCGTGCTGCGATTCATGGGGTGGCAAGGAGTCGGACACAACTGAGCGACTGATCTGATCTGATCTGATCTAGGTCGGTCATAACTTTCCTTCCAAGGAGTAAGCGTCTTTTAATTTCATGGCTGCAATCACCATCTGCAGTGATTTTGCAGCCCAGAAAAATAAAGTCTGACATTGTTTCCACTGTTTCCCCATCTATTTGCCATGAAGTGATGGGATCAGATGCCATGATCTTCGTTTTCTGAATGTTGAGCTTTAAGCCAACTTTTTCACTCTCCTCTTTCACTTTCATCAAGAGGCTTTTAGTTCTTCTTCACTTTCTGCCATAAGGGTGGTGTCATCTGCTTATCTAAGGTTATTGATATTTCTTCTGGCAATCTTGATTCCAGCTTATGCTTCTTCCAGCCCAGCATTTCTCATGATGTACTCTACATATAAGTTAAATAAGCAAGGTGACAATATACAGCCTGGATGTACTACTTTTCCTATTTGGAAACAGTCTGTTGTTCCATGTCCAGTTCTAATTGTTGCTTCCTGACCTACACATGGATAAATCCTTGAAGACAGTACACAGGGTGAAGTGAGAAAACCACAAAAGTTCAAATACAACATAATTTCACTTATAAGTGGTACCTACAGTAGACAAATGTTGCTGCTGCTACTGCTAAGTCGCTTCAGTCATGTCTGACTCTGTGCGACCCCATAGACAGCAGCCCACCAGGCTCCCCCACCCCTGGGATTCTCCAGGCAAGAACACTGGAGTGGGTTGCCATTTCCTTCTCCAGTGCATGACAGTGGGAAGTGAAATTGAAGTCGCTCAGTCGTGTCCGAATCTTCGTGACCCCATGGACCGCAGCTCACCAGGCTTCTCCATCCATGGGATTTTCCAGGCAAAAGTACTGGAGTGGGGTTCCATTGCCTTCTCCTAGACAAATGCTTAAAGACACGAAAACAGAATGGTAGACTAGATGAGAACCTGCCTGCCAATGCAGGCAACAGGGATTTGATCTGTGATCCAGGAAGATTCCATATCCAGTGGAAGTGCTAAGCCTGTGAACCACAACTTCTGAGCCGGAGTGCTGCAACTAATTAAGCCATGAGCCTAGATCCTGGGCTCAGCAATATGAGAAGCCACAATGAGAAGTCCATTCACTGCACTGAAGAGGAATTCCCAATCGCCACAACCTGAGAAAGCCCATGCAGAGTACTGAAGACTCAGTATAATCAAAAATAAACAAACAAATAAAAAAAAGTTTAAAATGAAAACAGAATGGTTTTTTTCAGAGATGAAAAAGAGTGAGAATGTTGAACAAATGTTTATTGGGTCCAGCAGTCAATTTGGAAGCATAGGATAAATTTTGGAGATGGATGGTGGTGATGGTAGCATAACAATCTGAATGTTAATGCCATAGAATTATACACTTAAAACTATTAAAATGGAAAATTTTATGTTATGTGTATTTTATTACAAAAAGTATATTTAAGTAGAAAAAGGAAGATATCAAATGGATATCTGTTATCTAAGAAAAGAAAAAAAAAAGCCTGAAAAAAATAGAAAAACATGAAATTAGAGACTGTTTTCTTATTATAGGAGCTCTATAATCTGTTCATTTCGAAGACAAACTATTCAATATCACAGTATTCCAAGTCTATGCCCTGACAAGTAATGCTGAAAATGCTGAAGTTGAACGTTCCATGAAGACCTATAAGAATTTCTAGAACTAACACATAAAAGAATGTCTTTTCCTTATACAGAACTGGAATGCAAAAGTAGGAAGTCAAGATATACCTGGAGTAAGAGGAAAATTTGGCCTTGGAGTACAGAATGAAGCAGGGCAAAGGCTAATAGAGTTTTGCCAAGTGAACACATTGGTCATAGTAAACACCCTCTTCCGACAACACAAGAGAAGACTCTACACATGGACAACACCAGATATTCAATACTAAAATTAGATTGATTATATTCTTTGCAGCCAAAGATGGATAAGCTCTATACAGTCAGCAAAAATGAAACTGGGAGCTGACTGTGGCTCAGATCATGAACTCCTTATTGCCAAATTCAAACAAATTGAAGAAAGCAGGGAAAGCCACTAGAACATTCAGGTATGACTTAAACCAAATCCCTTATGATTATATAGTGGAAGTGACAAATATTCAAGGGATTAGATCTGATAGACAGAGTGCCTGGAGAACTATGGACGGAGGTTTGTGACATTGTACAGGTGGCAGGGATCAAGATCATTTCCAAGAAAAAGAAATGCAAAAAGGCAAAATGGCTGTCTGAAGAGGTCTTACAAATAGCTGTGAATAGAAGAGAAGCAAAAGGCAAAGGAGGAATGGAAAGATATACGCATCTGAATGCACAGTTCCAAAGAATAGCAAGGAGTGATAAGAATGCCTTCCTCAGTGATCAATGCAATGAAATAGAGGAAAACAATAGAATGGGAAAGACTAGCGATCTCTTCAAGAAAATTAAAGATACCAAAGGAACATTTCATGCAAAGATGGGCTCAATAAGGACAGAAATGGTAGGGAGCTAACAGAAACAGAAGATATTAAGAAGAGATGGACAGAATACACAGAAGAACTAAACAAAAAAGATCTTCATGACCCAGATAATCACAATGGTGTGATCACTCACCTAGAGCCAGACATCCTGGAATGTGAAGTCAAGTGGGCCTTAGGAAGCATCACTATTAACAAAGTTAGTGGAAGTGATGGAATTCCAGCTGAACTATTTCAAATCTTAACAGACGATGCGGTGAAAGTGTTGCACTCAATATGTCAGCAAATTTGGAAAACTCAGCAGTGGCCACAGGACTGGAAAACGTCAGTTTTCATTATAATCCCAAAGAAAGGCAATGCTAAAGAATTCTCAAACTACCGCACAACTGCACTCATCTCAACGCTGCTGCTGCTGCTGCTAAGTCACTTCAGTCGTGTCTGACTCTTCATGACTCCGTGCACTGCAGCCTACCAGGCTCCTCCGTCCATGGGATTTTCCAGGCCAGAATACTGGAGTGGGTTGCCATTGCCTTCTCCATTTCACACACTAGTAAAGTAATGCTCAAAGTTCTCCAAGCCAGGCTTCAACATATATGAACCGTGAACTTCCAGATGTTCAAGTTGGATTTAGAAATGGCAGAGGAACCAGTAATCAAATTGCCAACATCCGTTGGATGATCAAAACAGCAAGAGAGCTCCAGAAAATCATCTACTTCTTCTTTATTGTCTATGCAAAAGCCTTTGACTGTGTAGACCACAACAAACTCTGCAAAATTCTTCAAGTGATGGATATACCAGACCACCTGACCTGCCTGTTGAGAAATCTGTGTGCAGATTTCTAACTGAAGCAACAGTTAGAACTAGACATGGAACAACAAATTGGTTCCAAATTGGGAAAGGAGTACCTCAAGGCTATATATTGTCACCCTGCTTACTTAATTTTGATGCAAAGTACATCATGAGAAATGCTGGGCTGGGGGAAGCACAAGCTGGAATCAAGATTGCTGGAAGAAATATCAATACCTCAGATATGCAGATGACATCACCCTTATGGCAGAAAGCGAAGAAGATCTAAAAAGCCTCTTGATAAAAGTGAAAGAGGAGAGTGAAAAAGTCGGCTTAAAACTCAACATTCACAAAACTAAGATCATGACATCTGGTTCCATCACTTCATGGCAAATAGATGGGAAACAGTGGAAATAGTGACAGACTTTAATTTGAGGTGCTCCAAAATCACTGCAGATGGTTATTGCAGTGAAATTAAAAGATGCTTGATCTTTGGAAGATAAGTTATGACCAACCTAGACAGCATATTAAAAAGTAAAAACACTACTTTGTCAACAAAGGTCCATCTAGTCAAAGCTATGGTTTTCCAGTAGTCATGTATAGACGTCAGAGTTGGACTATATAGAAAGCTGAGCACCAAAGAATTGATGCCTTTGAACTGTGGTGTTGGAGAAGACTCTTGAGAGTCCCTTGGACTGCAAGGAGATCCAACAAGTCCATCCTAAAGGAAATCAGTCCTTAATATTCTTTGGAGGGACTGATGCTGAAGCTGAAACTCCAATACTTCAGCCTCCTGATGAGAAGAACTGACTCATTGGAAAAAACCCTGATGTTGGGAAAGATTGAAGGTGGGAGGCGTAGGGCACGACAGAGGATGAGATGGTTGGATGGCATCACTGACTCAATGGACATGAGTTTGAGTAACTCTTGGAGTTGGTGATGGACAGGGAGGCCTGGAGTGCTGTAGTCCATGGGGTGGTAAAGAATGGGTCATGACTGAGTGCCTGAACTGAACAGAGAAGAGAAATGACTGTCTAAAGAGAAAATAAAGAAAACTATTGTAGAGTTTATAATATAGAAGCAAAATGAAGCAATAATGATGTATGAAAAATAAGATATAAATAACTGTGGTCAGCATGAAATCCATGAAAGTACATTCTACACTCTTAGTAGAAATATACAATCTTACGGTTACTTTGAAAATCAGTTCATCATTCACTTAAACCATTAAAAATTCAGCTGAGTATATCCCAGAAATTCCATTCCTAGGTATTTATCTAAATTAAACATGAAACCACATGTCCATAAAGGATTTGTATATAAATGTCTGTAGCAGCTTTATTTACATTGTCCACAAACTGGAAAAAGTTCAAATGACACATCGAATTGTGATAAACATATACAATGAAATGTTGCTTAGTGAGAAAACATAACAAATAATATACTCAGTAATATGGTTGTATCTCAAAATAATTTTATTAACTAAAATCCTGTGTGAAAGTTGCTCAGTCGTGTCCAACTCTTTGCAATCCCATGGACTATACAGTCTATGCAATTCTCTAGGCCAGAATACTGGAATGGGTAGCCTTTCTCTTCTCCAGGGGATCTTCCCAACCCAGGGATCGAATTCAGGTCTCCCGCATTGCAGGCAGATTCTTTACCAGCTGGGCCACAGGGAAGCCCAAGAATACTGGAGTGGCTAGCCTATCCCTTCTTCAGGAAATCGTCCTGATCCAGGAATCAAATCGAGGTCTCCTGCATTGCAGGCAGATTGTTTACCAACTGAGCTATAAGGGAAGCCCATTAACTAAAATAAGTCAGACCAAAAAAGTACATATGGTTGGTTATACTGTATTATTCCATTACTGTAAAATTCTAAAAAATGCTAACTTTTCTACTTTGACAGAAAACAGATGAGTGATTGTCTAGAGGCAGGGGTGGGGTATGAATATCAAGGAGACTTTAATGGTGATTTTTTAAAAATTCTTCACCATGATGGTGATTTCATGGTTGTCTATGTATATTAAAACATCAAATTTTACTCTATCAAAATTTGCAGTTGAGTACCAGTTATACATTAATAAAGTTAAAACTTATTTGCACAAAGAACACACCAAAGTCTAGCTCAGACATCAAATTTAAATATTAAACAATTCAGTGTTATTCAATTTTTACTAGAAAAATAGAAAAGAACATTTTCCAAGTAATTCAATAACTCTGGATTGACATGGACACTTAAGCCCAAGAAGAACTGTGCAAGAAATAAGACTACTGGGCAATATAAACCATGAACATAGAGGAAATATTCTATAACAATATACTGCTCAAATGAATTAAGATGAGTATTCAACAATTAGAAAAATATTAGAGAAATGCCTTTACAATATATATGTAAAGAAGAATTTCATTAAAAGATCACAAGAGATACAAAGTAAAATATAATGATAAATTCACACAGTAAAATTATAAAATTCTATTTCACCCTAAGACATAAAGCAGGAAGGTAAAGTATAGAAATTAAAGGTAAAGACATGAAGTGGAAAGCCACAAACTGCAGAAAACCTATGCAATAATATGAAAATTAACAACAAAAACATAAAAAAATTCTTACTAATTAGAAGAAAAAGAAAAAACAACCCAAAAGGAAGAACTGGGCAAAATAATAAGTATTTCAACAAAAGCAGAGATATGAAAGGTTAAATATAAGAAATTTGAAAACAATTAATTCAAATCAAAAACAGTGAGATTACACTTTATACCCATTATCTTGGCAAAAATTAGTCTGATTATACCAAATGTAGATAGGATGAGGAGTTATATGGGCTACAATGCACTGATTGTGATAGCCTAAATAAAGACAATTACTTTGGAAAATGCATTATCTTGTAAATTTGATGATGATCCTATGACCTAAAAATTTGCCTTAGTTCATTCCTTAGAAAAATTCTTGTACATGTGTTTCAAATGACATGTAAAATAAAATTTATCTAAGCTTTATTATATAATAGCAAAATCTAGAAATAATAAAATACCTACAGACAAGAGAATCAATGAATAATTTAAAAAGTATAAAATGGAATAACATACAGAAAGAAAATAAGCAAATTATAGATGTTTAAATATTAGAATAATGGTGTTAATTGAGAAAAACAGAACACAGAATAGTAAAACTAAAATCTACTATTTTATTTTAAAAGCTTAAAAAAATAAATTTCTTGCAAACTACAAATCAGCACTTTGGCATCTATCCCTACAAGGACTAAATAAAGAGCCACTGCAAAGCTGACCTTCAACACCCCTGAAAGGAGATGAGGGTGGAGATTAGGAATGAAGCACTCTATCATCTGGGAAAAAACTAGTCTTTACATAGTTAGATTCAATGGATTCCATATGATAGACAGAGTGCCTGAAGAACTATGGACAGAAGTTCATGATATTGTATAGGAAGCAGTGATCAAGAGGATCCTCAAGAAAGAAATCCAAAAGGAAAAATGGTTGTCTAGGGAGGCCTTAGAAATAGCTGAGAAGAGAAGAGAAGTGAAAGGCAAAGGAAAAAAGGAAAGATACAGCCATCTGAATGCAGAGTTCCAAAATAATAGCAGGAGAGATAAAAATGTCTTCCTCAATGATCAGTGCAAAGAAATAGAGGAAAACAATAGAAAGGGAAAGACTAGAGACCTGTTCAAGAAAATTAGAGATACCAAGGGAACATTTCATGCAATAATGGGCTCAATAAATGACAGAAATGGTATGGACCTAACAGAAGCAGGAGATTTTTAAGAAGAGGTGGCAAGAATACACAGAAGACTGTACAGAAAAGATCTTCACAACCAAGATAATCACGTTGGCGTGATTAGTCACCAAGAGCCAGACATCCTGGAATGTGAAGGCAAGTGGGCTTTAGGAAGCATCGCTATGAACAAAGCTAGAGGAGGTGATGGAATTCCAGTTGAGCTATTTCAAATCCTAAAAGATTTGATGTGAAAGAGTTGTACTCAATATGCCATCAAATTTGGAAAACTCAGCAGTGGCCACAGGACTAGAAAAGGTCAGTTTTCATTCCAATCCCAAAGAAAGGCAATGCCAAAGAATGCTCAAACTATCACACAACTGCACTCATCTCACATGCTAGTAAAGAAATGCTTAAAATTCTCCAAGCCAGAGTTCAACAATACATGAACTGTCAACTTCCAGATGTTCAAGATGGATTTAGAAAAGGCAGAGGAACCCACAGATCAAATTGTCAACATCTGCTGGATCATTGAAAAAGCAAGAGAGTTCCAGAAAAACATCTATTTGTGTTTTATTGACTATGCCAAAGCCCTGTGGATCACAATAAACTGTGGATAATTTTGAAAGAGATGGGAGTACCAGACCACCTGATCTGCCTCTTGAGAAATCTGTATACAAGTAAGGAAGTAACAACTAGAACTGGACATGAAACAACAGACTGGCTCTAAATAGGAAAAGGACTAAATCAAAGCTGTATATTGTCACCCTGCTTATTTAACTTCCATGCAGAGTTTATCATGCAAAACGCTGGGCTGGATGAAGCACAAGCTGGAATTGCCAGGAGAAATATCAATAACCTCAGATATGCAGATGACACCACCCTTATGGCAGAAAGTGAAGAAGAACTAAAGAGCCTCTTGATGAAAGTGAAAGAGAAGAGTGAAAAATTGGCTTAAAACTCAACATTCCAAAAACAAAGATCATGGCATCTGGTCCCATCACTTCATGGAAAATAGATGGGAAACAGTGACACACTTTATTTGCTGGAGCTCGAGCAAAGTACTGGAAAACCATAGTCTTGACTAGACGTACTTTTGTTGGCAAAGTAATGTCTCTGCTTTTTAATATGCTGTCTAGGCTGGCCATAACTTTTCTTCCAAGGAGAAAGCATTCTTTAATTTCATGGCTGCACTCACTGTCTACAGAGATTTTGGAGACAAAAAAGATAAAGCTTGCCACTGTTTCCACTGTTTCCCCATCTATTTGCCATGAAGTGATGGTGCTGGATGCTGTGATCTTTGCTTTCTGAATGTTGAGCTTTAAGCCAACTTTTTCATTCTCCTCTTTCACTTTCATCAAGAGGCTCTTTAGTTCTTCTTCACCTTCTGCTGTAAGGGTGGTGTCATTGGGATATCTGATGTTATTGATATTTTACCCGGCAATCCTGATTCCATCTTGTGCTTCATCAAGCCCAGCGTTTTTTATGATGTATTCTGCATGGAGGTTAAATAAGCAGGGTGACAATATACAGCCTTGACATTCTCCTTTCTTGATTTGGAACCAGTCTGCTGTTCCATGTCCAGTACTAACTGTTGCTTCCTGACCTGCATACAGATTTCGAAAGAGGCAGGTCAGGTGGTCTGGTATTCCCATCTCTTTCAGAATTTTTCAGAGTTTGTTGTGATCCACACAGTCAAAGGATTCAGCATAGTCAATAAAGCAGAAGTAGATGATTTTCTGGAATTCTCTTGCTTTTTCAATGATCCAGAGGATGTTGGCAACTTGATCTCTGTTCCTCTGCTTTTTCTAATACCAGCTTAAACATCTGGAAGTTCACAGTTCACATATTGGTGAAGCCTGCCTTGTAGAATTTTGAGCATTACTTTACTAGCATGTGAAATGAATGCAATGTGGGGCAGTGTGAGCATTCTTTGCCATTGCCTTTCTTTGGGATTGGAATGAAAACTGACCTTTTTCAGTCCTGTGGTGACTGCTGAATTTTCCAAATTTACTGGGATATTGAGTGCAGCACTTTCACAGCATCTAATTTTAGGATATGAAATTGCTGAACTGAAATTCCATCACCTCATAGTTTTGTTCATAGTGATGCTTCCTAAGGCCTACTTAACTTCACATTCCAGGATGTCTGGCTCCAGATGAGTGATCAAACCATAGAGATAATCTGTGTCATGAAGACCTTTTTTGCGCAGTTCTGTGTATTCTTGCCACCTTTTCTTAATATCTTCTGCTTCTGTTAGGTCACTACCATTTATGTCCTTTATTGAGCCCATCTTTGCATGAAATGTTCCCTTGGTATCTCTAATTTTCTTGAAGAGATGTCTAGTCTTTCCCATTCTACTGTTTTCCTCTGTTTCTTTGCACTGATCACTGAGGAAGGTGTTCTTATCTCTCCTTGCTATTCTTTGGAACTCTGCATTCAGATGGGTATATCTTTCCTTTTCTCCTTTGCTTTTTCACTTCTCTTCTTTTCACAGGTATTTGTAAGACCTCCTCAGACAGCCATTTTTCTTTTTTGCATTTCTTTTTCTTGGAGATGGTCTTGATCCCTGTCTCCTGTACAGTGTCACAAACCTCCATCCATAGTTCTTCAGGCACTCTGTCTATCAGATCTAGTCCCTTAAATCTATTTCTCACTTCCACTGTATAATCGTAAGGGATCTGATTTAGGTCATATCTGAATTGTCTAATGGTTTTCCCTATATTTATCATATCTGAATTGTCTAATGGTTTTCCCTATATATATATATATATATATATATATATATATATAAAAGCACTATTACAATTTTGAAAAATGTTATAACTAAAGGAGCACTTCTATGATTCTATCTAAACTTAATCACATTGATCCTAGATATCTTATTTTTAAAGTATATTTCCATCATTATATTGTAAACTATGTATATCAATTTAAATCACTATTAAGTTAAATATTCTTTATGATTCATTTATTCATCTCTATCAGCTTCATCTAGAAATAATTACTGACAAGCTATACTTTGCAAACCATGTTGTTCTACTGTGTAAATTAGCTTGGGTGGCATTGTTTTCTAATCAAAAAAAATAAAAATAACTGACATTCTAAGAGTCTATATAGGAACATGTATAGGTATAGTTGTAAATGTGATATTAAATAAAATTAAGATGTACATATAAAGGATATTATTTGTTTTCCTATTGATAAATGAGTACAGAATTCAGGATTTCTCCTGCCTAATTTTACTATACTGAAATCCTTTTTATACTTATTGCAAGATACTGGGAACTATAATTTCCAGAATCCTGTTTATAGGCAAGTTAAATAAACTCCCAGGTGACTATCTCTTATGTTGCTGGTTAATTCTTTCAGAGTAAAACAGGTATATAAAAATACTTATACATCTTATTTGTAGCATATATTCACTCACTTTGTAAACCAAGTCCACTGGTTTTCCTAACTATATAGCATAATTTTTTAAACTCAATGTAAATATATTGGCAAACATGCTGACCTCTATTTAGGAGAATTTTATTAGTTTCCTATTACTGTTATAAAATTCCCACCTATTGATGACTCAGATCAGCAAATATTTACTAATTTTTAGTTTTGCAAGTCACAAGTCTGAAATGAGTCCCTAGGGATGTGTACTTTCAAAAGGCTTTTATGGGATATCCATTTTCTTGCCTTTTTTAGCTTCTAGAGACTACCTACATGCCTTGGCTCTTGCCGCTTCCTCAGTCTTCAAAGCCAGCAGGGTAGCATATTTTCTCCTCTCTGATCTCCTGTTTCCCTTTTAAAGGAAGCCTTATAAATTATCTGGCCTACCTGATATAATCTCCCTATCTAAAGATCCTTAACTAAATCATACTGCAAATTTCCTTTTGCCATATATTTATGTTAAATTTGTTTTCTCCCATTCTAAAGGCTGTCTTTTCACCTTGCTCATTGTTTCCTTCATTGTGCAAAAGCTTTTAAGTTCAATTAGGTCCTATTTGTTTATTTTTGCTTTTATTTTCATTTCTCTGGGAGGTGAGTCATAGAGGACCCTGCTGTGATTTATGTCAGAGAGTGTTTTGCCTACGTTTTTCTCTAGGAGTTTTATAGTTTCTGAATTTATATTTAGATCTTTAGTCCATTTTGAGTTTATTTTTGTGCATGGTGTTATAAAGTATTCTAGTTTCATTCTTTTAACAGGTGGCTCACCAGTTTTCCCAGCACAGCTTGTACAAGAGATTGTCTTTTCTGCATTGTATATTCTTGCCTCCTTGGTCAAAGATAAGGTGTCCATAGGTGCATGGATTTATCTCTGGGCTTTCTACTTTATTCCATTGATATATATTTCTGTCTTTGTGCAAGTGCCATACTGTCTTGATGACTGTAGCATTAGTCTGAAGTGTAGTCTGTAGTATAGTCTGAAGTTAGGCAGGTTGATTCCTCTAGTTCCATTCTTCTTTCTCAAGATTACTTTGGCTATTTGAGGTTTTTTGTAATTCCATACAAATTGTGAAATTATTTGTTCTAATTCTTTGAAAAACACCATTGGAAGCTTGATAGGGATGGCATTGAATTTGTAGGTCGCTTTGAGTAGTATACTCATTTTCACTATCTTGATACTTCCAATACTTGAATGTGGTGTATTTCTTCATTTATTTGTGTCATCTTTAATTTCTTTCATAGTGTTTTATAGTTTTCTATATATAGCTCTTTTGTTTCTTTAGATAGGTTTATCCCTAATTATTTTATTATTTTCATCCCAAATGGTGAATGGGATTGTTTCCTTAATGCTCTTTTTTGCTTTCTCACTGTTACTGTATAGGCATCCAAGGTATTTCTGTGTATTAATTTTATCTTCTGCAAATTTACTACATTTATTGATTAGGGCTAGTAATTATCTGATGGTTTTTAGGGTTTTCTATGTAGAGGATCATTTCAACTGCAAACAGTGAGAGTTTACTTCTTCTTTTCCAATCTGGATTCTTTTATTTCTTTTTCTTCTCTGATTGCTATGGCTAAAACTTCCAAAACTAAGTTTAATAGCAGTGGTGAGAGTGGGCACCCTTGTTTTGTTCCTGACTTTTGGGGAAATGCTATAATTTTTTTTGCCATTGAAAACAATGATTGCTGTGGACTTTTATTATGTTGAGGTATGTTCCTTCTATGCCTGCTTTCTGGAGGATTTTTTATCATAAATGGATGCTGAATTTTGTCAAAGACTTTCTCTGCATCTATTGAGATAATCATAAGGCTTTTATCTTTCAGTTTGTTAATGTGGTGTGTCACATTGATTAATTTGCAAATATTGACAAATCCTTGCATCTTTGGAATAAAGCCCACTTGGTCATGGTATATAATCTTTTTAATATGTTGTTGGATTATATTTGCTAGAATTTTGTTGAGGATTTTTGCATCTATATTCATCACTGATAGGGCTTCCTCGGTGGCTCAGAGGTTAAAGCATCTACCTGCAATGTGGGACACCCAGGTTTGATCCCTGGGTCGGGAAGATCCCCTGGAGAAGGAAATGGCAACCCACTCCAGTATTTTTGCCTGGAGAATCCCATGGAGGGAGGACCCTGGTAGGCTACAGTCCACGAGGTTGCAAAGAGTCGGACATGACTGAGCTACTTCACTTTCACTTTCATCACTGATACTGGCATGTAGTTTTCTTCTTTTGTGGCATCTTGGTCAGGTTTGATATTAGGGTGATGGTGGCCTCATTGAATGAGTTTGGGAGTTTACCTTCCTCTGCAATTTTCTGAAAGAGTTTGACTAGGATAGGTGTTAGCTCTTTTCTAGATTTTTGGTAGAATTTATCTGCGAAGCCATCTGGTCTTGGGCTTTTGTTTGTTGGAAGATGTTTGATTACAGTTTCATTTTCTGTGCTTGTGATGGATCTGTTAATATTTTCTATTTATTCCTGGTTCAGTTTTGGAAGATTATACTTTTCTAAGAATGCGTCCATTTCTTCCAAGTTGTCCATTTTATTGTCATATAGTTGCTAATCATAGTCTCTAATGATCTTTTGTATTTTGTCCTATCTTCTTTCGAAGAGAATGAGCTGCCATTCTGGGTGCCTGTTGTCCTCCCCCAGGGTTAAGAAGCTGTTTTGTGGAAGTTGCTCAGCATTCAAATGATCTTTTGATGAATTTGTGGGGGAGAAAGTGGTCTCCCTGTCTTATTCCTCCTCCATCTTGGGACCACATCCAGTTTTGCTCTTAAATTTGGGTGTATACTCCATTTTGAAAGAAAGTTTATAGATGGCATAAAGAAGAGTTCCAGTTTCATTTTTTTACACATGGATATCTGGATGTCCTAACACCATTTGTTGAAAAATCTGTTTCATCAAATTGTCTCAGCAATTTTATAAAATCTTATAAAACTACATTTCACATAGATATATGAGTGTATTTTTAGAATTTAAAATCTATTCCATTAATCGATATGTCTATTCGTATGCCACACCACACTATCTTTATCAGTGTAGCTGTGTAGTAAGTTTTGAAATTGGAGATATTCAGTGCTCCAAACTTGTTTTTTAAGCCTATTTAAAATATTCTGGTCCTTTTCCTTTCCACATAAATTTTAGGATGTGCTTGTCAATTTCTGCAAAATAAATAATAATAAGTTGGACTTTTGATAGAAATTAAGTTTAATCTATAAATGAATGAATATACAATTTTTTTCTTTTAATAATCCCAGAATTTTGAGCAAAACAATCCTATCCTTTTTAATATAGCAGCATGCAAAGAGTTGACTCATTGGAAAAGACTGATGCTGGGAGGGATTGGGGGCAGGAGGAGAAGGGGATGACAGAGGATAAGATGGCTGGATGGCATCACTGACTCTATGGACGTGAGTCTGAGTGAACTCCGGGAGTTGGTGATGGACAGGGAGGCCTGGCATGCTGCAATTCATGGGGTCACAAACAGTCAGACACGACTGAGCAACTGGATTGAACTGACTGAATGGCAATAGTGATTTTTATTGTTTTGTTCTATTTTATTTATATCTCAAATATAGCAATTGTATGAGTGTTCTACCAAAGTAATATATTTTAGTTTATACATATTGAATATATTTAAAATGAGAACAATAATTTATAAAGGTCAAAAACTGAAAATCATTGAGGATTTTTTTGTCTTTAAAAATGCATAATTCAAGCTTGAAAAATATTTTTGGAGGTACAAGGTCACTTCTAATTGAAGGAATTGGGGGAAAAGAATCAATGAAAGAGAGAAAATGTTATGTTTGAGAAGAAATGGCCTAATTTTTATGTGAAGTTTTGGAGTTTATAGATTGGAGAATTTGAGGTAAATTACAGTGAAGAAAAAAATATGAAGCCTAGAGTAAGATGGCAGTCTAGGAAACGCCAAACTCTTGTTCACCCGCAGGAAGAAACATCAAACAAAATAAAGCCTATTTAAACCATTGTTCTTGGAGTTCTAACAATCAAAAGTTTATAGAAAGTAAGAGAATTCCAATTAAGGAAAAGCCATCCATGCTCCAGACAAGACATACAGATGGCCAATAGGAACATGAAAAGATGTTCAACATCACTAATTATTAGAGAAATGCAAATCAAAACTACAATAAATCACCTCACACCAGCCAGAATGGCTATCATTAAAAAAAAAAAAATCACAAACAATAAATGCTGTAGAAGATGTGGAGAAAAGCAAACCCTCCTACACTGTTGGTGGGAATGTAAGTCAGTACAGCTATTATGGAGAACATTATAGAGGTTCCTTTAAAAACTAAAGATAGAGATACCGTATGATATTGCAATCCCTCTCCTGGGCATATATCCAGAGATAAACAAAATCCAAAAGGATACATGTACCCCAATTTTCATTCCAGCACTGTTTACAATAACTAAGACAAGGAAGCAACCTAAATGTCCATCAACAGAGGAATAGATAAAGAAGATGTGGTGTGGTGTGTGTTTGTTAAAAATAACAAACTAATGCCATTTTCAGTGACATGGATGGACCTAGAGAGTGTTATACTGAGTGAAGTAAGTCAGAAAGAGAAGAACAACTATCCAATGGCATCCGTTATATGTGGAATCTAAAAAGAAATTATACAAATCAGCTTAGTTACAAAACAGACTCACAGACTTAGAGAAGGAGCTTATGATTGCTGGGGTAGAGAAGGGGTAAAGGGATAGTTACGGAGTTTGGGATGGACATGTCCACATTGCTACATTTAAAATGAATAACCAACAAGGTCCTATTGTATAGCACATGGAACTCTGTTCATTGTTATGAGGCTTCCAGGATGGGAGGGGAGTTTTAGGGGAGAATGGATATATGGATGTGTATGACTGAGTCCCTCCCCTGTTCACCTGAAATTGTCACAACATTAACATTTGTTAAGTGGCTATACCCCAATACAAAATAAAAAGTTTAAAAAAGAAAAAAAAAGTGCCATCTTCAGAATGGTAGAAAACTTTTCAGAAATTTTATTCATCTGCCCACAACCCCTGACCAACCTCAGTGGCAGTCTTGGTCTTGATCCCAAATGGTGGCAGTCCAAGGTCCCATTTTCTCCCTCCAAAAGGAGGAAACAAAGCAGACTTTATTTGTAAATTATTGTGTACATCTGTTCTAACTTGTCTGGAGGATACCTGGAGGATGGACTCACTCATCTCTAACTCACAAAACTTAAATGCAGGTAGGAAAACCGATGGGGATTGCTTGTAAATGCTATACGGGGGCTATAAACCTTTCTGGACAAGAGATTCCAAGTAGAGACATACAATAGACCATATGATGCCTGGAAAAAGAAGTTCTGCTGAATCTCTGGGAAAGGTGGAAACAACCCAAATGTTTGCCAACAGAGACAGAGGAGGGGAGGGAGAGAGTAAGGGAGAAGAGGGAAGGAAGAAAGGAAGGCCAACCAATGATACAGAATTATCACCAGAAAAAACAGCTGAATCTATTTTGACTCTGCAGGCTAAAATATATAAAAGTGCTATAAAGAAACATTTTTTTAAAGTGAAAGGAAAGTTTCCATCTTCTCCCACAACATCAGTTCCTATGGCCTTCATGATTGGTTTCAACTCTAGCAAAAGTACTGCTGTTTGTCTTTCACATTTGCCTAAAGTGTCCCCTTAGGTGACCATGAATTCACTGAATTCACAAACTGTGGTAAAAACTCTATTGCTCTCTCTATATTCCCTTTACAACACAAAGTAACATTAAATGTAAAGCATTACAAATTGCAATCTTTTAACACTATTGAAGATATTTCTCAGATATTTACCCGTTCTGCGGCAGTAAGTCAAGACCAGAATATCACAATTACTTCCATAAAACGTTATTATTGCATCTTATAGGAAGTAAAAGATGCTAAGGGATGATTTTGAAAGACTATTTTAGTTTCTAAGAGTTTTACTATTTTCATAGTTACACCAAACTAGTAAAAGCAGTTTATAAATTAGCAAGCTGCTGCTGCTAAGTCGCTTCAGTCATGTCCGACTCTGTGCGACCTCATAGATGGCAGCCCACCAGGCTCCCTCATCCCTGGGATTCTCCAGGCAAGAACACTGGAGTGGGTTGCCATTTCCTTCTCCAAAATGAGCAAGGGTTGATCACAATTTTCACAATAAATTAGCAGTCTTATACAATCAAATTTAATGAAAGGACTTAAGGAGACAACAACAGCACACATAATAGTTCTTAAGTTAGAAAAATATTCATCTAGAAAAGAGAATATCTCCATGTTAGAGCAATTTGGTGCCAAAACACAAATATATATATCACTTCCTTTTCCTTCAGTATATAGAAAAATGAGAGGGTTTACTCTTTTTTCCCATTAGAAAAGAAAAAGAGTAGAGGTAAAATTATAAAACTAAGGTAGTTGTTATTTCTAGGATAAAGGGAGGGGTGCAATATCAGGAAAGGACATCAAAGTGTGCTTCTGAGTCTCTGACATTGTTCTATTTCTTGGCTCACATTATAGATTACACAAGTGTTTTCTTTATAGATGTTTGTGGTAATATATAATTATGCTTATGCATTTTTCAGTTTGTATATTATTATGTTATGAAGAAAAGTGTTTTTTTTTTATTTTTCATCTTTTTATTTTATTTTTTTTAATTTTTTAATTATTATTATTATTTTTTTTTTACTTTACAATATTGTATTGGTTTTGCCATACAACAACATGCATCCACCATGGGTGTACACGTGTTCCCCATCCTGAACCCCCCCTCCCACCTCCCTTCCCATACCATCCCTCTGCGTCATCCCAATGCACCAGCCCCAAGCTTCCTGTATCCTGCATCGAACCTGGACTGGCGATTTGTTTCTTATATGATATTATACATATTTTAATGCCATTCTCCCAAATCATCCCCCCCTCCCTCTCCCACGGAGTCCAAAAGACTGTTCTATACATCTGTGTCTCTCTTGCTGTCTCGCATACAGGGTTGTCATTACCATCTTTCTAAATTCCATATGCGTTAGTATACTGTATTGGTGTTTTTCTTTCTGGCTTACTTCACTCTGTACAATAGGCTCCAGTTTCATCCACCTCATTAGAACTGATTCAAATGTATCATTTTTATTGGTCTGAGTAATACTCCATTGTGTATATGTACCACAGCTTTCTTATCCATTCATCTGCCCATGGACATCTAGGTTGCTTCCATGTCCTGGCTATTATAAACAGTGCTGTGATGAACATTGGGGTACACGTGTCTCTTTTAATTCTGGTTTCCTTGGTGTGTATGCCCAGCAGTGGGATTGCTGGGTCGTATGGCAGTTCTATTTCCAGTTTTGTAAGGAATCTCCACACTCTTCTCCGTAGTGGCTGTACTAGTTTGCATTCCCACCAACAGTGTAAGAGGGTTCCCTTTCCTCCACATCCTCTCCAGCATTTATTGCTTGTAGACTTTTGGATCACAGCCATTCTGACTGGCATGAAATGGTACCTCATTGTGGAAGAAAAGTTTTAAAGATAAAGTTAGAATTATACTGTTTAGCAGTAGCAGCATAGGTTGATGGTCTTTATATTTCAGAAGTTTAATAAACTAGTTTCATCCTGAGACATGTAAATTTATATATTGATGTTCATTTGTAGATGTAAGCTTTTATATATAATTTCTAATTGTATAAATAAGATGTTAGTTATTTGTTCAGTATGAACACTTGAAGTCTAGAAAATACTATGATGGATATAAAAGAAAAACTCAATATATTATATTACTGTATTGACTAATAGGCTTAATGGAAAAGCAATCCAATAAAATATTATTCAATGCCCAGATATGTAAAGATGATTACAGGTAGGTAGGTAGGTTGATAGATAAGATAGATGATAGATCAAAAATAAGCTTTTTTGGTGATTCTTTTCAAATGTAGTTGAATTCAACAGGGTCTCCAAAGACTAAGTCCCAGTAAGGATCTCTAAAGAGTGAGTTCCAAAGTCAATGATCTTAAAGGCAAATAATTGAGGACAGGCTAATTACTAACAGATTGTTCTTACTGATATGAAGAAAATCTATGACAGAGTCTCTGAGTTTACAGTAAGTAAAAGTGTGTGATTTAAGTCATGGCAGAAAGAAATGGTGGAGTATGCAAGAACAGATAGGGTACTATTCTGTCATGTATTTCACCATTAAAAAAAAAAAAACAGCATTATAACAATTATTGAAGGGGCTGCTCTTGGGAAGATGATTTGACATTAAGATGGTTCTCTCAGTTTGAGGGATTTAGCACTAAGCCGTCTACGGCCAAACTTCCCAGCAACTGAGGGAATATGCCTTTGATCTGAGAGAAGCCTTGCAGCATACACTATGATTAATGAAATCTGATTTCAGACTCAAAAAATAGCACTTAAATAAACAAAGCAGACTAATGCATGACATTTTAAATATATTTTTAAGGTCGACACAGTGATACTCATTTTCTGTATCTCAGGAGTTGCTTTGCTAGCTGTGTCCTGAATTCTACAGGTATTTTCAGAGTATTACATTTTCTGTGGTTTCAGGTATTATCAGTTTGTTACTATTTTCCAATTACATTTGCAAGGCCCAAGCTCGCTCTTTTTCTTATTTAAGTGGCATAAATACCATTAAATTGATGAAACAGCTAAGTGAAAAAATGAGGGTGAGTCTTTTGTCCTCTGTAATAACCTCCCTTATGCTAGATTTCTGATTTGTTGGGCCTTTATTGACAGAAGAAAACACATTTTGTGAGCATGTCAGCCAAAGATAGCATTTATAGCTTCCAAATAATTAGGTATTGATTAATTTCACCAGGAATATATGGGCCATTTTTTTCAAGATTGCCCATTGTTAAAGATCATATAATTTCAACTCAAGAAATCACAAAACAGTGCCTCAATCCTTAATAGCTAGGTCCTATTGCCTACCTTCCATAATTATATGTGTGAACTGCAATTGCCCCAAGAAGAACATGGATGAGTTTCAATTCTGTTAAACTTCTTAGATCTTCATTCTTATATAGGCAAAATTAGAAGAAAGGGTTTGCCAGCTCCCCCTTCAAACTTTAAGTTTATATAGTTAGAAATGAATATATGCATTGAAAAACATCTAGCATCTAGGTGAGATATGATAGGCTACACACCACTAGGAAAAAATAACAGCAGACCCCAAATACTGGTAGACTCAAATGAGAGGCATAAATACTTTTTAGCAGACATTAATAAAGTCGGTGCCATAGTGAGAGTTGATGGTCATACCCCTACTTGCATAATAGCCTTTTCATCACTATAGTGAGTGAAAGGCAACCGACTCCAGTATTCTTGCCTGGAGAATTCCATGGACAGAGAAGCCTGGCAGGCTACTGTCATGAGGTCGCAAAGTCAGACACGACTGAACGACTAACACTTTCAAAGATTTACATCTATTACTCTGTATATGTTTATGTCTATATATCACCAAAATGCTATTGTTGATGATTCTTAATATGTCTAAAGGTAGAAAATATTCTGGCTATTTTCTACCTTTAGACATATACGGAGTAATAGATGTAAATCGTTGAAAGTGTTAGTCGTTCAGTCGTGTCTGACTTTGCGACCTCATGACAGTAGCCTGCCAGGCTTCTCTGTCCATGGAATTCTCCAGGCAAGAATACTGGAGAGGGTTGCCTTTTCATTCCTTGGAGGATCTTCCTGACCCAGGGATCGAACCTGGATCTCCTGCATTGCAGGCACTCTACTGTCTGAGCCACCATCAACAATAATATTTTGATGATATAGACACAAACATATACAGAGTAATAGATGTAAAGCTATAGATATACAAATAATGACCAGTACAAGATATAGATGTAATGGCCTCCTCCTAAAAATCAACAACAAGTTTCTATACATCAGATAAGTTTTGGCATGTTAGTGGTCAAACATTGGCTGAATCTTCAAAGATTTCTGTACTATGAAAAGATTAATATAGAGCTGCTTTCTCTCCACTGCAAAAAAAAAAAAAAACAACCCACAAAAATACTCCTTTAAATTTATCTAAGTAGCACTCAGTTAAAAAGATTCTAGTCTCCCAACTCAAGATATTGTTTATGTTGTTTTTTAACACAAATAATCCTGTTAGTAATAAGTCAAGCAATTTTGAGTTATATAAAATTATTAATCATGCCTTCTTCTCTTCTAATTATTAAAGCGGCCAATGGGTTGTATCTTTCCATCTGTTTCTCTATGTTAATATAAAAAATTACAGATATCTATCTCTATAGATATAGGTATAGTATAAAAGTTTACATATAGATGGTTATACTCACATATGCACACATTGCTCTTTCTTAAGAAAAGTATAATCATATTATATATGTATGTATACACACACAACTGGAGTAATGAGGCTTGGAAGTTATTGTTCCAATGTGCCTGAGTCAGGTTTGATTCCCACGGCACAAAATTGTGCCAGCAAGTGTACTGTCTTATTTTATATTACCCCAAGCCATATACCTTATGGTATACAGCTTCTGGAGATGTAAGGATGATGCAAAAGCGTCCTGGTGAAACTTAATTCCATTCTATCAATACATCACAAGAGTAATTTCTAACATAAGAGATAGATATTTGGTGTACTTGAACCCATCAGTGCACCAATGTTTTCTCCTTGTTTATGCACAGTAGAACTTCCACATGTATGCTACTCATTTGCATGTATGTGCACCCTTGACTGATGAATTAACCTAAGAGAAATCACTGCATTGGACAGACATCCATTCTTTCCTTTATAATGATCCAATGGCCAGTATCAAAGCTGTTGGTCAGATAGACTGTGATAATGTATATCAGCATGGCCCCAATAGTGACTGTGGTTCTAGAAAGGCAATCTCTCCAGACTGACACAGCCCTGTGCCAAAGTCTATGACTTGGTGATTGAAACAGGGGCTCAATTTCAATCCCTTGGCTAGGTGCCTTTGTGTACAGAATAGCCTGCCCCAATGCATGCATCAGCACTGATCAGATTGATTACCTAGGAAGGATAATCAGGAGGACAGTATCTAGAGTGTTATTTGCCTTTCACATCTCCAAATGGGTAAATTACTAAAAGGACCTTATTTGTTCTCCTAAAGTTAATATAATCATAAACTGCTTAAAGTTGCTTGCTTCCTTCCTCAGTTTTCCTTTCTGGAAAGGGGGTTCTGCTTCTTCATTTGCTTTTATCTCTGATAATGGTTTTTCCAGTAGTCATGTATGGATGTGAGAGTTAGACTGTGAAGAAAGCTGAGCACCAAAGAATTGATGCTTTTTAACTGTGATGTTTGGAGAAGGCAATGGCACCCCACTCCAGTACTCTTGCCTGGAAAATCCCATGGACGGAGGAGCCTGGTAGTCTGCAGTCCATGGGGTCGCTAGGAGTCAGACACGACTGAGCGACTTCACTTTCACTTTTCACTTTCATGCATTGGAGAGGGAAATGGCAACCCACTCCAGTGTTCTTGCCTGGAGAATCCCAGGGACAGGGGAGCCTGGTGGGCTGCTGTCTCTGGGGTCGCACAGAGTTGGACACGACTGAAGCGACTTAGCAAGAGCTACAACAACTGTGATGTTGGAAAAGACTCTTGAGAGTCCCTTGGACTGCAAGGAGATCCAACCAGTCCATTCTAAAGGAGATCAGTCCTGGGTGTTCTTTGGAAGGAATGATGCTGAAGCTGAAACTCCAGTACTTTGGCCACCTCATGCGAAGAGTTGACTCTTTGGAAAAGACTCTGATGCTGGGAGGGATTGGGGGCAGGAGGAGAAGGGGACGACAGAGGATGAGATGGCTGGATGGCATCACCGACTCGATGGATGTGAGTTTGAATGAACTCCGGGACTTGGTGATGGACAGGGAGGCCTGGAGTGCTGCGATTCATATGGTCGCAAAGAGTTGGACACGACTGAGCGACTGAACTGAACTGAAATGAAATGTGTGACACATTTCATGTATGAATGTTTCATATATAGAACAATTATTTGCTTTATCTATATTGTCAAATTTCAATTTATTACTTGATGTTTTAAAAATTCTATGTATAGGTGTGAGTATTTGAATTCAGTATTATTTGCTTTGTAGAAAAATAATGAAATAAATGCTAAACTTAAGTTTAAAATTAAATATGCTTTGATAAATACAGCATGTATTACATGATGTGTGGTACAGTAAAGTTAAGGTACTGTTTGTGAATTATTTTAAATTTTAACTTACCTAAAAATTTTCAAAGACAAACTTGGAGTGTTCTTCATATGTTCCCTGCATTAAGTTTCCCAGTGCCTTCGATAATTCACCTTATATTTCATAGTTATGAATTAAATAAGAATTTCTTTTGAAAAATGTATTATGTTTGGAAATATCTATAATATTTTGTTACATTCTTTGAGGGTGATATAAACATGATAAGGTACAAATGTGGAACATAAGTGAAAAAAATAAGTTATAGATATACTTTAAGGTATTTGTTTACACATATTGAAGGTGACATTGAACAAAATCATACAATCCTGACATTAGATCATACCTTTTTCAATTTTCAAAGTGCCACGTATTCAGTCAAACAATGTGAAATGATACTTTCCTGATGTATTTCTATGTATGTTTTATCCTAGTTAAATTGCTATAAATAAAAAGGCTCTAAATGCAAATGTAACAATTGTCAGCAAGTGAGTAATTTCTATCACTAAATTCATTAAAACATATAGAATAAATTTCATTTAAGAGTGAATTTATTAAATTTACATATTTCATTTTATTGCTTTCATGAGAATAATTTCAGAACAGAGATATTTAGCTCAAAATTTCCACTAATTGTTAATTTTCTTTTCTTCTTTGTGATTAACTGCTTTAATTGAAATTTCACAAATAATTACCATGTGAATATTTTCTATTGTACTGTCTAACATACACTATATTTGTATGTTTAAAGATTATATTTTTTTCATGAATCACTTGTCTTTTCACCCTATTATGATAGCATGGAATCGTTTAAAGCTCAACAAGAAGGGACTGTAAATGGAGAATCAGAACATGGAAAGCTCAAGAGATAAACCCAGGAAAAAGGCAGAAACACAGATGGGCTAGGTAGCAAAAGCGTCTCAAAATTGTACATCACTGCAACCACTGGACCTTCAGAGACATCAGACAGGCCAACACACTAGAAGGTAATCACCACTACCATGTCATTACCCTCTATTGTCTCTATTTTTCACTTGATCAAGAGAAAAAGTCTTACGTGTGAACATGTGAATGCTTGACTATAGGCAGAGTGATTTTGTTTTAATCTCTTAATTCAGTTCAGTTCAGTCGCTCAGTTTTGTCTGACTCTTTGTGACCTCATGGATGGTAACACGCGAGGCCTCCTTGTACATAACCGATTCCCGGAGTTTACTCAAACTCATGTCCATTGAATCGGTGATGCCATCCAACCATCTCATCTTCTGTGCTCCCCTTCTCCTGCCTGCAATTTTTCCTACCATCAGGGTCTTTTCAAATGAGTCAGCTATTCGCATCAGGTGGCCAAAGTATTGGAGTTTCAGCTTCAACATCACTCTTTCCAATGAACAACCAGGACTGATCTCCTTTAGGATGGACTGGTTGGATTTCCTTGCAGTTCAAGAGATTCTCAAGAGTCTTCTACAGCATCACATTTGAAAAGCATCAATTCTTCGGCACTCAGCTTTCTTTACATTCCAACTCTCACACTCATACATGGATACTGGAAAAAAAACTATAGCCTTGACAAGACGGATATTTGTTGGCAATGTAACGTCTCTGCTTCTTAATAAGTGGTCTAGGTTGGTCATAACTTTCCTTCCAAGGAGCAAGCATCTTTTAATTTAATGGCTGCAGTGACCATCTACAGGGAATTTGGAGCCCCAAAAATAAAGTGAACCACTGTTTCCACTGTTTCCCCATCTATTTGCCATGAAGTGATGGGACCGGATGCCATGATCTTAGTTTACTGAATGTTGAGCCTCAAGCCAACTTTTTCACTTCCCTCTTTCACTTTCATCTAGAGGCTCTTTAGTTCTTCTTACTTTCTGTCATAAGGGTGGTGTTATCTACATATCTGAGGTTATTGATATTTCTCCCACTAATCTTGATTCCAGCTTGTGCTTCATCCAAACCAGCGTTTCTCATGAGGTACGCTGCATAAAAGTTAAATAAGCAGCGTGACAATATACAGCCTTGACGTAATCCGTTCCCTATTGGGAACCAGTCTGTTGTTCCGTGTCCAGTTCTAACTGTTGCTTCCTGACCTGCATACAGATTTCTCAAGAGGCAGGTCAGGTGGTCTGGTATTCCCATCTCTTTCAGAATTTTCCACAGTTTGTCATGATCCACACAGTCAAAGGCTTTGGCGTAGTGAATAAAGCAGAAAGAGATGTTTTTTTGGAACTTTCTTGCTTTTTCGATGATATAGCAAATGTTGGCATTTTGATCTCTGGTTACTCTGCCTTTTCTAAAACCAGCTTAGACATCTGGAAGTTCATGGTTCACATATTGTTGAAGCTTGCCTTGGAGAATTTTGAGCATTACTTTACTAGTGTGTGAGATGAACAAATTACAGTAGTTTGAGCATTCTTTGCACTGCCTTTCTTTGGGATTGGAAATAAAACTGATGTTTTCCAGTCCTGTGGCCATGGCTGAGTTTTCCACATTTGCTGGAATATTGAGTGCAGCACTTTCACAGTATCATCTTTTAGGATGTGAAATGGCTCAACTGGAATTTCATCACTTCCACTAGCTTTGTTCATAGTGATGCTTCCTAAGGTCCACTTGACTTCACATTCCAGGATGTCTGGCTCTAGCTGAGTGATAAAACCATTGTGATTTTCTGGGGGGTGACACTGTTTTTGTACAGTTTTTCTGTGTATTCTTTCCACCTCTTCTAAATATCTTCTGCCTCTGTTAGGTCCCTACCATTTCTGTCCTTTATTGAGCACATCTTTGCATGAAATGTTCCCTTGGTGTCTCTAATTTTCTTGAAGAGATCTCTAGTCTTTCCCATTCTATTGTTTTCCCCTATTTCTTTGCACTGATCACTGAAGAAGGCTTTCTTAGCTCTCCTTGCTGTTCTTTGGAACTCTGCATTCAAATGGGTATATCTTTCCTTTTCTCCTTTGCTTTTCACTTCTCTTCTTTTCACAGCTATTTGTAGGGCCTCCTCAGATAACCATTTTGGTTTTTTACATTTTTTTCCCTTGGGGATAGTCTTGACACCTGTCTCCCGTTCAATGGCACAAACCTCTGTCCATAGTTCATTAGGCACTCTATCAGATCTAATCCCTTAAATCTATTTCTGACTTCCACTGTATAATCCTAAGGGGTTTGATTTAGGTTGTACCTGAATGTTCCAATGGCTTTCCCTACTTTCTTCAATTTAAGTCTAAATTTGCCAATAAGGTGTTTATGATCTGAACCACAGTCAGCTCCAAGTCTCATTTTTTCTGACTGTATAGAGCTTCTCCATCTTTGGCTGCAAAGAATATAATCAATCTGATTTTGGTGTTGACCATCTGATGATATCTTCTCTTGTGTTGTGTGAAGAGGGTGTTTGCTATGACCAGTGCATTCTCTTGACAAAACTCTATTAGCCTTTGTCCTGCTTCATTCTGTAATCCAAGGCCAAAGTTTGTTTGTTATCCCAGGTGTTTCTTGACTTCCTACTTTTGCATTACAGTCCCCTATAATGAAAAGGACACCTTTTCGGGTGTTAGTTCTAGAAGGTCTTTTAGGTCTTCATAGAATCATTCAACTTCAGCTCTTTCAGCATTACTGTTTGGGGCATAGACTTGATTACTGTGATATTGAATGGTTTGCCTTGGAAACAAGCAGAGATCATTCTGTCGTTTTTGAGATTGCATCCAAGTACTGCATTCCAGACTCTTTTGTTGACCATGATGGCTATTCCATTTCTTCTGAGGGATTCCTGCCCACAGTAGTAGATATAATGGTCATCTGTGTTAAATTCACCCATTCCAGTCCATTTTAGTTCACTGATTTCTAGAATGTTGACGTTCACTCTTACCATCTCCTGTTTGACCACTTCCAATTTGCCTTGATTCATGGACCTAATATTCCAGGTTCCTATGCAATATTGCTCTTTACAACATTGGACCTTGCTTCTATCACAACTCACATCCACAGCTGGGTCTTGTTTTTGCTTTGGCTCCATCCCTTCATTCTTTCTGGAGTTATTTCTCCACTGATCTCCAGTAGCATATTGGGCCTCTACCGACCTGGGGAGTTCCTCTTTCAGTATCCTATCATTTTGCCTTTTCATACTGTTCATGGTGTTCTCAAGGGAAGAATACTGAAGTGGTTTGCCATTCCCTTCTCCAGTGGACCACATTCTGTCAGACCTCTCCAACATGACCTGCTTGTCTTGGGTGGCCCCACACAGCATGGCTTAGTTTCATTGAGTTAGACAAGGCTGTGGTCCATGTGATTAGATTGACTGCTTTTCTGTGATTATGGTTTCAGTGTGTCTGCCCTCTGATGCCTCTCACAACACCTACCGTCTTACTCGGGTTTCTCTTACCTTGGAAGTGGGGTATGTCTTCACGGCTGCTCCAGCAAAGTGCAGCTGCTGCTCCTTACCTTGGACGAGGGGTATCTCCTCACCGCCACCCCTCCTGACCTTGAACATGGAGTAGCTCCTCTTGGCCCTCCTGCGCCTGCACAGCCACCGCTCTTTGGACATGGGGTTGCTCCTCTCAGCTTCCGCCCCTGACCTCGGGCGTGGGGTAGCTCCTCCTGGCCGCTGCCCCTGACCTCTGCTATTTACCTGGAGCCAAACTATGCTGGAGGTAATGAAGATAAGGGCGACCTCCTTCAAAAGGTCCTGTGCACACACCGCTACACTCAGTGCCCCCAACCCTGCAGCCGGCCACCACCCACCCACACCTTCACTGGATACTCACAGGCAAGTCTGGGTCAGTCTCCTGTGGGTCACTGCTCCTTTCTCCTGGGTCCTGGTGCACAAGGTTCTGTTTGTGCCCTCCAAGAATTTATTTCCCAGTCCTATGTAAGTTCTGGCAGTTCTGTGGTGGGATTAATGGCGACCTCCTCCAAGAGAGCTTATGCCACACCCAAGTCTGCTGCACCCAGATCCCCAGTCCCTGTGGCAGTCAGTCCACTGCTGACTTGTACCTCCACAGGAGACACTCAAACACAGTTCTGTCTGTCTCTGTGGGGCCCCTGGGTCCTGGTGTGTACAAGGTTTGTTTGAGCCCTCTGAGCGTCTCTGGCAGGAATGGGGTTTGATTCTATAAGAAAATTCGCCCCTCCTACCATCTTGCAGGGGCTTCTCCTTTGCCCTTGGATGTGGGGTATCTCCTCACAGCTGCCCCAGTGCCTACCGCCTTACTGGGGTTTCTCTGACCTTGGACGTGGGGTATCTCCTCATGGCCAGTCCAGCAAAACACAGCTGACGCTCCTGACCTTGAATGTGGGGGATCTCCTCAGGGCTGCTCACCAGCCCCTCCAGTGCCATGCAGCTGCCACTTGCTGCTCTATCTTAATATCTAGTAATATTGTAAAAGGGGAGACATTTCCTATTTTGTTTTTATATGTTGGGGCTAAAGAGCACCGTCTTTCTCAGCTTGATTTCAGAACCAATATGAATATAGACAAAGTTTTCAAACAGATGGAGATTAAATGTTGGTAATCATGATTTCATTGTGTGGCACCAACAGGCTTTTAAATGCTTCACTCTAGAAATAGACGTATTTGCCCACCTATGAAAGATCAGAGAGAGCTGTTACCGTGTGTCAGAGAGTGGAAAAAAGTGTGCTCTTTGAAAGTAAAAAATTCTTGAAGGGAGATAGAGGAAGGGGCTAAATTATGTATTATGCTTAGTAAAACACCAATCATTTATTTTATACCTCCTATATCTTTTCTCAGTTAAAGTTTCTGCATGTTAGTAAACATCCAATATTCCTTTCTTAGTAGAATCTACCTAATGATTCAGCCATTTTTCATAACTTCTTTTGCACTTTTCCACTTGTATTTGGCATTATATTACTATTAAAGAATGTCTTCAGTTAACACACATGGTTCTGCTGATTTCAGGACTAAACATGGTTTCTTCAAATTGTTCAGCTGAATTTTTCACTTTTCTTATAAGTTTTCCTCATGTATTTATTTAACAAAACTTATAGAGTGCATTACTATATGTCAGATATAATAATATGTAAATACACTCCAACGTTAACTCATTTCTCCCTCAAAACAACCCTATTAAGTAGAACTATTATTTTCATTTTTAGATGAGGAACTTGAGGCACAAAAGGTTAATTGGTATGGAACGAGGGCAGAATTCAAAAGGGGTATCTAGGCCTGAGTTCAAATTCCTAAAGACTCTGCTATGCTACCTAAAATTTTACAAATTTTAATAAAGAAGATAAATGTACTATTTGAATTTACCACTTTCCTCTTCATATACAAAATGATGCTCTGTTTCAGAAAGAACTTTAACTTGCTTAGTTAAATGCACCTAGAGTCTCAAACCATATTTTTTTTCTTTTTATTTTCGTGTAGTGAGTAAGCTATAAATTTGGATTTAAATTCATTTGGTTGCCAGACTAACAAGGACTCTTATCTGAGTATTTCTCACTCTTATTCTTCTTATCTCTTGGCCATGACTAATTGATTTATGTAGAAGAAACTGACCAAACCGGGATCAATAGGGTTATATTTTGGAATTTGAAAAGTGAATAGGAGATGTACAGAGAAAGACGCATTTTTTGCAGGTGAATTATTTCACAAGAGAAACCTAGAATGTTCATCAGCTCCCTTGAGTTTGCCTGAGTACTCTTTCCTTAATCGTATTTCGTTCCATGTTTAAGGAATTAGGACTATTACAATAAGTAAGAAAAAGCTCTAAATCTCAATTTCAAAGTAGAAAATTAAATGCATTACTTTTTTTAGAGAAACTACAGAGATTAAGGCTAGCATCAAACACAACACATATAAGTATGGTATCTTTCATTATGTTCAATTTACCATCTTAACAAATAACAAAGAGCTTTAGATATGAGATATACTTACTTTAATTAGGCTTCCCTGGTGGCTCAGAGGTTAAAGCATCTGCCTGGCATGCGGGAGACCAGGGTTCGATCCCTGGGTTGAGAAGATCCCCTGGAGAAGGAAATGGCAACCCACTCCAGTACTCTTGCCTGGAGAATCCCATGGAAGGAGGAGCCTGGTAGGCTACAGTCCATGGGGTCGCAAAGAGTCGGACACGATTGAGCAACTTCACTTTCTTTCTACTTTAATTTAATCAAGTGAAGAATCTGATAGTGATTTTCTTTTCCACTTGTAGTTTTCTTGCTGGAGTCTTAATATCTGTAATGTACTTTACCTTCCAAAGGCATTCTCCTCCTATCTGATACATACCAAAAGCAGTTTATTTTGCCTGGTGAAAACACCAGTACCCTTGCCATTCTATTTTAAGGATATCTCACTCTCTGTCTCCAGGCCACATGGTCCTTGATGCCTCACTGTTAACAAAATATATCATAGTAGTCTACCAAATTCATCACCTTTATTTAGCTCAAAACACCTAAAAGGAAGACAGTAGTGATTACTTCTATATGTCTATATGTCTGTTATAGAATGAAACAAAATAAAATTCACTGAGGTATGAAGGAAATGGCAACCCACTCCAGTATCCTTGCCTGGAAAAATCCATGGACAGAGGAGCCTGGTGGGCTACAGTCATGGGTCACAAAGAATTGGACACGACTGAGGATTGCACATAGCAAGTGAACATGTAATATTCTAGGATCCCAAATATGACCTAAAAATAATAGACTTTTTGCTGCACACTGCATATACTGCTTGGAGAAGGCAATGGCACCCCACTCCAGTACACTTGTCTGGAAAATCCCATGGATGGAAGAGCCTGGTGGGCTGCAGTCCATGGGGTCGCTAGGAGTCAGACACGACTGAACGACTTCACTTTCTCTTTTCACTTTCATGCATTGGAGAAGGAAATGGCAATCCACTCCACTGTTCTTGCCTGGAGAATCCCAGGGATGGGGGAGCCTGGTGTGCTGCCATCTCTGGGGTCACACAGAGTTGGACACGATTGAAGTGACTTAGTATAGCATAGCATAGCATATACTGCTATTAAGAAGGAAAACTATCAGATGAGTCATTTTGAATTGGGAAAGCACATTTTATACATGTGAATTTTTCTTCTACTTACCAGGTAAAAGCAAAGCTGCAATACTTTAGTGGGGCATGAAATAATAGATGTGCCCCCAGCTAGTTTACAGCACAAATCTCTCTGACAGTGACCACTGTGAGCAGAAGCCAGTGGAATTTGAATTTTCTGCAGATTATATGAGTACTCTATGGAAGCAAATTCATTAGGATAACAGCTCTCTGAGTTTTTGACATAGAGTTTTGACATCTCAACCCAGCAAGCAACTATTCTCCCAGTGGGCTACCAGGCTCCAGTGAGGATAAAATGAAGAAGAGTGAGCTACTAATTACCCCTGCAACCTGTTTCAGCTTCATAATCAGTCTATCTCATCCATTTAAATCATATCAATGTATTTTCTCAATGGCTCAACTTCTAGTGTGATCACTGAATTTTGTTCTCACCCTAAGTCCTAAAGGCACAGATGCATTGTATGAACAATTTGATCCACTAGCAATGTCCCTGGCCCTTGCCAAATTGCTGATCTTACTTAAACACATAGCTATGGGCTCAAAGAGAATTCCCTATGATCACTTGGCAGAAGATGATCTGTTTAGTAAGTGCTGTGTCTTTACCATCTAAACAATATCTGACACAGAGTGGGCTCTCAATATATATTTGTTGAATGAATTGGCATTCTAACAAATTTCAGGCATCCTTGGTGGCTCAGTGGAAAGAATCCACCTGCCAGTGCAGGAGATACAGATTCAGTCCCTGATCTGGAAAGATCCCATGTGCCGTGGAGCAACTAAGCCTGGGAGCCACAACTACTGAAGCCCCTTCATCCTAGAGTCTGTGATCCACAAGAGAAGCTACCACAATGGGAAGGCCACCCACTGCAACTAGAGAGTAGTCCCCGCTCGCCACAAATAGAGAAAAGTCCATGCAGTAATGATGACCCAGCAGATCCAAATATAAACAAGTAATTTTTTAAATATGCTAACAAATTTCAATTTCATAACTTAAATAGTCCCTTAAAGTAACACTGTATCCTATGGTAAATTCTTCAGAGTTTTTGTTCCCTCTCCTCGATACTCTTTATTAAGAATTCTAGCACTTTCTCTTCTATCCCTGCCTTCCTCTCCTTCCCATAATATCCAAGCTCAGAAAGAGTAGGTTTGGGGCTTTTTACTTTTTCTTTATGTATTTTATTTCTTTCAGACTAAATCATGCTGATGTACAGGGGTATAAGAAGAGGGAAAAAAAAAAAAAAACCTCATGGGTAAGGAATTATCCATAATATCTTTTTTAATCTCTGAATATTAGAAATTATATATAGTGGTTGAATCTGCTTTCATTCTTAGATAATTATGAGATGGTAAGAACAAATAAAGAAGTTCTGTAGGCTATAGGCAGGTAGTGTATTACTGAGTCATTTACAGTATGAGATGAATTTCACTGGGAATTAAGAGTGATGCCACAGTGGATATTGTTGAGGGCATAAGGTATCATTAGGGTAAGTTTTACTGCCATTTTATCAGTCATCCAATCATGAAATCTCTACTCCCTATCTTTAAACTATTTACAAATGTCAATCTCACCGTCTAGGGAATGGCTTGTTATGAAGTATTCACTGTAACTGTCACATTTAACTGCCAATGACAGTAAAATGAAAGCCTGCCTTAATTACTGTCTTGTCTCATTTCTCATTTGCCGTGCCTCTTTCTAGGAAAGTAAATTATACAGAGCCTCCAATCTCAATAGAGTATATTAAATGTAAGGTGATTATTAAGAATTCAGAGAAATGCCCGAATATTTTGACATCAATAATGTGGATTAGAGTTAGAAAACTGGGGAGTATGGATTTAGTGAGGTTCCACTTGTAAGTACCAATTCTTAGTTTGATACAAATAACATTGGATAATGTCTATTAATGTTCATAGTAAAACACTTTAAAGAAAAATTAAAGCATAAAAGAAATTCAAATTGCTGAGAAAAAAAAAAACATTTATCAATTAATTTAAATAGAAGGAATCTAAAATAGCCCAAATTTTATTTCTGGTTGGCTACAAATAATAAACCTTCATGAAAACAGTATGAAAAACAGCAACAGCAATATTACTAAGCCATGTAAAATGGTTTCCATATAATCACAAGAATAGATATATGAGAGGTAAATAACATTCAGTCATCCAGAAGTATTTCTTCAACAATTATGACATCAGCAATATATTACTTGGTCTAACCTCTGTGGGGAGCTCAAGATTAATTTCTTTCATTCAAATTCATATTGTTATAGGACTCACAAGCTTCAGGAATGCGGATAAATGTCAATGTTAAGTACGTAAGTGGGTTTCCATGTTAGAAGAGGTAGCTTTCAGTTGCAAATTTAAGGGGATTCTAAATAAAGCAGCTCAATTATCTTGGCTCACTTTGAACTTTCTCCCTCATGGTACACACTGATCTTTTCGTTGTTTCATGGAAATTTATCTATAAGATGGGCCTGGCGGCTCTCCCTTAGGCCCAACTCGTCCCTTACAGACTTGCATAGTTTAATAGGATTAGAAAGTGATCTAAATAAAAAATAGTCCTCACTCTTCCTTAATAAAATGTTGCCCCATGCCTTTGTCGGGTAGGGATATATTTTGATCTTTGGGCTTCACTCGTAGCTCAGAGAGGAAAGAATCCGCTGCAGTGCCGGAGACCTGGGTTCAATCACTGGGTTCGAAAGATCCCCTGGAGAGAAAGGCTACCCACTCCAGTATTCTGGCCTAGAGAATTCCATGGACAGAGAAGCCTGGCAGGCTACAGTCCAAGGGGTCGCAAACAGACAGGACTGAGCAACTTTCACACTTCACATCCTTTATACAAGCAGAGTAGCAAGATTTTAATAACTAAAATAAACATATAAACCTATAATAAAGATTCCAAAATAGTAACTTGACCTTGCTTTTTTCATTTATATAGAAAGGGTCATGAAATTTATCTTGAGATGGAAAGATGAATTGGTCCAGTCCTCTTTACAGGGAGAAAATAACAGGTCAATTTAGAACTAGAGATTACCTAGTACTAAAGAATATATCCCCTGTGATCCTCATGTCAATCTGTCAATACAACAAAACTTGATGATTCAGAATCTTTACCATAAGAAGTAACTTACCATCCTTAGTTTGTAAAAAGCAGCTTTTTAAACAAATAATAAATGAGTTACAATAACTTAAATAACATTGGTACTAGAACTTGTGAGAAGTTCAAGTGATTTAACTAAAAAAAAATATGGTAACATTTAACACATGGTTGCTTGCATGGAATTTTATACTTTGGAATATCTAATTTTAGTTATAGTGTGAATAGAGGATGGACAGGAATGCTCTATTAATACATCATCAAGGTGCTATATAAAACAAGCTTAAGCTATATGTAACAACTATCAGAATTCTAATTTTAAATTTGAATTTGTGGAAACATGGTACTGGATTTGTTGGGCACACTCTCCTGTACTCAACTGCTTGATGATATGTAATATTTAAAAATAAAAGTGGTGAGGATTTAGAACTTAGGAAAGCCTAGGTTTGAATTTCAGGCCTAGTGCTTATATTACAAGTAATTTTTCATTTTTCTTTTGCCTCAGCAAAACAGGATCAATAATATCTATTTTTAGATATGGGGCTTCCCTGGTGGCTAATTTGGTAAAGAATCTGCCTGCAGTGCAGGAGACCTGGGTTGGGAAGATTCCATGGCAAACTGAATGGCTACCCACTCCAGTCGACTTCCCATGGACAGAAGAGCCTGATGGGTTACAGTCCATGGGGTCACAGAGTAGGACACGACCAAGCAACTAACACAGATCAGAAATATTGTATGTACAGTTCCTGACTCAAAAGCTACTCAATAAATGAGAACTATAATAATAATTATTATGCTTGCTGTAAATTTGTTTAGCTCTTTTTTAATAACTGCTTTTTTGCTCTGATTTATAACATTAAACTTCAGCTTTAAGCTAAAATTCCCCAATAACTGGGTCTTAGTCTTAATTTACTAGTAGGGTTTACGTCATATATCCTTCCACTTACTTCTCCCAGGGCTTTCAACAATGACCAGATAAGATTCCTTTCATGAGACCAGGTTTTTGTTCATGCATTTTAATCTCCAAATGGTTTTGCCCCCTGCACCTGATGAAAGCATTTCAATTCCATTTTTAGTCTTTTTAGATCTTTGGCAATTGTCTAATAAATGAACATCAATCCTGACAATCCTATCTCTTGAACCTATACTTCAGCTAGCTTAGGTTCGATTTGGAAATTTCCATGATAGTTCTTATTCTCTTCCATGTTCTTTCTTCCAGGAACATGTATCTATATTGTGAATCTCTATTTCCACCCTCAGAATAACCATGGTTTATTCCTACCCCTGTAGTTAAAAAATTCAGTCTATGCATTAACTACTTGGACTACAGTATTTAGTCTTCCTTATTCTATTTTCCCCATCAACTGACTGAAGTTTACTCAGTTCTGATGAAAATGAAGGCCAGTGAATGGGAAGTCATAAATGACTAGAAGTAAGAAATAAAACTCTGACAAAGAAAAAAGGAAAAAGAAAAAAAAAAAAGGAAAAAGAGAAATCCTGAAGTTAAAAAAAAGAAACTTCTATTTTTAAAAAGCAAATTTGTCAAATATGTCTACAGAAATTGGAAATTACTATGAAATGTAATGTATAGATGGGTAAGGAGTTTGACTTGCATGTTATCTCAGTAATGGTCAATGTTACACAAAAAGAATATGAGATTCATTTTGAACATATGCATTAAGGCCTTCTAATGAGATGTAGCTCTCTCACTAGACTGAAGATAAATACTTAGAGCTTCCTGTTGAGATCTAGTAGCAGAAAACTAATAGGTGAAATAAGTTAATACAAAGTCATAAAAAGAAATGAGTTTAGAGAGACTGGGGCCTATTGTATTTTTAAGGGCTGACATAAGGATGAATATAATGCAGCAGCAAAGTCTGAGGAAAATATATGTATTGACCAGAAGCCAATGTGGAATGATAGTTCCCTTGCTTTGAGACACCATAGTACACATACACAGTTTTTACAGATGAAAGTTAGTGATTAAACATATAAGAAAAGGAGTCATGAGTGAAAGAATGAAAAGAAGCAAAATTTACTATTTTTGTGTTACTCTTTATAGAAGATTTTTTGTACTCTAACAAGGAATAGTCAATCTTGTTATCTGGTTGTATAAATGAAATATAGCTTTAATCTGTTTATTTAATATTGATTTGTAGACAATATATTTTCTCTGCCTATTATATATATTTTTAAATAGGATTTGGGGTATAAAAACCAATAATGTTGCTACTTGTTATAACAATTGTATGAGAAAATTAATTCAAGATTAATAGTGGTATTCAAAGGAGGATGAGGTTGTATAAAAATAATTGTTTATTGATTTATTTTGATTTAACTACATAAAATAACCACCTTAAATCTTTAGTTTCAATGAATATATTTTTTCTGGAGTATGTGGAATTTGTAACATACTTCGAGGTTAAAAAGAAAGAAACTAAAAGAGACATAAAGAACAACATTTTCTTCTTTTTAAATATGTCACAGATTGATTGATTTTCAATTCCACTTGTTATTTTATTTTCTGATATAAAGAGAAAACTTTTGGTTAATTCCCAAATTCATGCTATACTTTAAGTGCTACATATGTAAAGTAGTCTTAATCTTTAGTTTGAGAGTTGACATTCATACATCTTTACTTTGTCTTTTTTTTTTTTTTTTTTTTTTGCCATAGACAAAAAGAAATCTGCTGATTGCAATTCTTTAGTATGTATGTTGGAGAAGGCAATGGCACCCCACTCCAGTACTCTTGCCTGGAAAATCCTATGGATGGAGGGCCTGGTGGGCTGTAGTCCATGGTGTCACTAAGAGTCAGACACTACTGAGCGACTTCACTTTCACTTTTCACTTGCATGCATTGGAGAAGGACATGGCAACCCACTCCAGTGTTCTTGCCTGGAGAATCCCAGGGATGGGGTAGCCTCATGGGCTGCCGTCTATGGGGTCGCACAGAGTCAAACATGACTGAAGCGACTTAGCAGTTTGTATGTTGGTCTTTCAGTTGTGTCTGACTCTTTGAGACTTTATGAACTGTAGCCTTCGAGCCTCCTCTGTCAGTGGAATTCTCCAGGCAAGAATACTGCAGTGGGTAGCCATTCCTTCTCCCAACCCAGGGATTGAACCTAGGTCTCCTGCATTGCAGGAAGATTCTTTACCATCTTAGCCACCAGGGAAGCCCAAGTGAAATGTCACAAATATCACATTTTCTACCTTTCCATTTATTGCCCAACCTCAAAATCGGGACATAATATCTAATTTAAAGTTTCTTGCAAAAGCTGCACAAATAGAATTTATACCTTGAGAATTCATTATTACAAGCATCATTACTTACAAAGTCTTACCCTGATGTCACACAAGTGAATGTTCCTCGGTTCTTTGTCTCATCACAACAAAGATTTGGAGCAACGGACATTAAAGCCCTCAGTGCATCACAGCTCTAGGGTCTTGGATAAACCGTGCTACAGCTCTTAGGCAAATCAGTGTTACAGCTCTATTTTATTTAGAAGATAGCAGGAGAGTGAGAGAGAGAGAGAGAGAAAGAAAAGAGCGCACGCACGTGGGAGAGAGAGTCCATCAGAAAGCGCTTTGCTCCTCCTTTTATATGTTTTTTCCTCCACCTGGGCCTGCCCTGTGCAAATTGGGGTTAGCCAGGAGTGCTGTTTGTTCTGCCTGAAGTCTTCACTCTGGTCTTCGGACCTTCCTTTGACCTTCCTTGTCTTTTAGCCATCGCCATTTTGGACTCCTTTTCCCTATTCTACCTACCTAACATTCCCCCCTCAAGAGATGGGAGGCCCAATTCTTTGAGAATAGGGGCGTCCAGGTCTTTCTGGCTACTTCCTGCTGAACTGGGACGGTGAGGGGTATTGGGCCTCCCCCTCTTGCTAGTCTCAATCCTCAGAGTCCTTATAGCAGTGTCCGAGGGTGTGCAATATTTTCCGTGGTCAGCTGTAGTTTTATATCTTTGTTGAACTGGCACTGCATGTTGTAGCTGGTTGACCTGGGCAGAGACAAAACAGGTTAGACAATTGACAGTACATGGAATAATCTTAAGCATCATCAATATAGCATAACAAAGACTAGTAAGGACATTGGTCAATTTTAAATTCACATCTCCAGGATGGCTCAAGTCCCTCCTTGTTCAGGGATCAGAAGATCTATCTCCTGTCTGTTTTGGAGTACAGTCTCTGTCAAGTTGTGTTGGTTGTTTAGAGTTATCCTGAGAAATCTTATGCCCAGAAACCAGATTTTGGGGGTGTTCATTAGAATGACACTCATTGGTAGTCCTGAATAGTTATCTGAGATTTCCCAGGAGCTCACAGGTGTACTGAGTGTCCTCTTCTGTTTTCTTCCACAGCTTGACTCGTGAGTAATGAATCCAGGAGTCATATCCTGGTACCTTGACTGCTTTGGGGATAGAAAGTATTACAGGGTAGGGGCCCTTCCATGTGGGCTGGAGTTGAGCCTTTGGGGACCCATCTTTCCAGACTTTAATTAGGACTTGAGTTCCTGGAGCATATAGTGGTGACTCTTTAGAATCTTTTGGGTCCTGGTTCATACCCCACAAGGGTATATCCTGTTGGAATTGCCCAATGGCCATGGTATAAGACTGGAGGGTCTGAACTTCTGGATCTAGGAAGAGGTCATTGACATAAACAAAAGGCCTCCCATATAGCATCTCATAAGGACTAAGACCAACCTGTTCTTTAGGGGAAATGTGGGTGCGGAGGAGAGCTATTGGTAAAGCCTCTTTCCATCCCAGGGAGGTCTCCTGGGTTATCTTTTTTATCGATGATTTTAAGAATTGATTGGCTCTTTCTACTTTTCCTGAAGATTGAGGCCTCCAGGCACAATGGAGATAATAAGTAATGCCCAATGCTTTTGAGACTCCTTGGGTGACCTTAGAAGTAAATGATGTCACATTGTCACTTTGTAATGACCTGGGCAGACCAAATCTTGGAATGATTTCATGAAACAGTTTTTTTTACCACCTCCTCAGCCTTCTCAGTCCGGGTGGGAAAGCCTTTAATCCATCCTGTGAATGTATCTATTAAAACTAATACGTATTTATACCCTTGAGAAACTGGCATCTGGGTGAAGTCCATCTGCCAGTCCTCTCCTGGGTAGGCCCCACGTCGTTGGACGGGCTGGGCCAGCTAGGGTCTTTGAACTCCTTGGGGGTTGTTTAATTGGCAAGTGGGACAAGAGGAGACCATCTGTCTTATAGTTGTTTGGAGGCCTGTTCCTCTGAAGGACCTTTCTAGTAATCTTTGGTGGAGAAGGCAATGGCACCTCACTCCAGTACTCTTGCCTGGAAAATCCCATGAGTGGAGGAGCCTGGTAGGCTGCAGACCATGGGATCCTGAAGAGTCGGACACGACTGAGCGACTTCACTTTCACTTTTCCCTTTCATGCATTGGAGAAGGAAATGGCAACCCACTCCAGTGTTCTTGCCTAGAGAATCCCAGGGACAGGGGAGCCTGGTGGGCCGCCGTCTAGGGGGTCGCACAGCGTCAGACACGACTGAAGCGACTTAGCAGCAGCAGCAGTAATCTTTGGAGGGCCTTTTCTCCTAAATGAGTAGTGGCATGTAAGGAGTTAACCAACTTCCATTGGAGGTTTCCAGGCAGAAAAAGGAGTCCCTCCTTTTGGAACCACCCCATATGATCTTCTTGAAAGCCCTTGCTCTTAGCTTTAAGAGTCTCACCTTCAGTATATGAAGGAGTTTCTGGCAAATTAGTCTGTGGAACTAAGGTGGCAATCCCTATTAGGTCATGGTTCTGTAATGCTGCTCTCCTAGCTGCATTATCAGCTGCTTGGTTCCCTTGTGCCTCTTCTGTGTTCCCTTTTTGGTGTCATTTACAGTGGGAGACTGAAACCTCAGTGGGCAGATGGACTGCCTCCAAGAGTTGAAGAATCTGATCACCATATTTGATTGTGGACCCTCGAGTGGTCAAGTGGCCCCTTTCTTTCCAAATAGCCGCATGTGCATGTAGCACCAGAAAGGCATACTTGGAGTCAGTGTAAATGGCTATTCTTTTTCGTTTTCCCAGCTCTAAAGCTCGAGTCAGGGCTATGAGCTCAGCTAATTGGGCTGAAGTACCTGGTTTCCAAGTCATCTGTTGGTGTTTTTCTCCTGGGGCCTCCCACTCAAAGGCAAAAAGGTATTGGGATTCTTTCGCCAGTGGTATGACATAAACAAAAGGCCTCCCATATAGCATCTCATAAGGACTAAGACCAACCTGTTCTTTTTTCAACAAAAAAATGTATCTTTGAGATCCAAGACTGTAAACCACTTGGCACTGGGTGGGATTCCGCCCAAGATTACATAGGGATTCGGTACTCTGGGATGGAGGCGGACTACAGCTTCATATATGATCCAGAGATCTTGAACCACTCACCAGGTTCCATCTTTTTTCTTTACTGAGAGTATTGGGGTGTTACATGGCGAACTGGTGGGCAGCAATAGCCCACAAACAAGGAATTTATTAAAGGCTGCAGTCCCTCCCGAGCCTCTCTTTTGAGAGGATATTGTTTTCAATTAGGAAACCGAGTGGGATCTCGGAGGACAATGATGACCGGTTCAGCTTGGTGGGCTCGTCCAGGAATCCCCTGGTCCTATACCTGGGGGTTAATTTAGTCTTCCCATAGTTTTTGGTCCCTCTCTATTGAAGGTGTAATAGGTTCTTCAGTAGTAACCAGGAGCTGTAGAGCTCTAGGGGCTGAAAAACTTCCCATCACAAGGGTGGTCCCCAGTTTAGTGAGTATATCTCTTCCCAATAAGGGGGTAGGACACTCAGGGACCACCAGAAACTGGTGGGAAAATATTTGTCCATCCCAGCAACAAAGAAGTGCTCGGGTGAATCTTTTAGTAGTTGCTTTTCCTGTAGCACCCAAAATGGTACAGGTTTGGGAGGAGAGGGCTCCAGAGTAGGAAATCAAGACAGAGTAGATAGCCCCTGTGTCAATTAAGAAATTCTCGGACCTACCTGCCACATCCAGTTGCACCCTTGGCTCCAGCCCCGTGATGGTTATCTGTGACAGGCGGGCTGGCTGGAGCAGGCCGCTTCAGTCCTCTTGAACCATCGTGAGGGTAGGCTTGGCGCTTGACCTTGAGGCTTTTGGGTCTCGAGGGCAGAGTGCCGCCCAATGTCCCAGTTGATGGCATTTGTGGCAAGCTGTTCTAGGAGACTTGTCACAGTTTGGACACTCTTTGGCCTAATGCCCCGCCTGGCTACAGATTAGGCATTTGTCTCGTGCCTTGTCCCTCAAGGACTCGGGATTTGCCATAGGGCTTCTCTGGAGAGCAGCCAGCATCTGGGCATGCCTTGTCTCTTTCTTTCTCTCCTTCTCCTGGGACTTGGTCTCCTTCTCCTGTCTCTGTTATAAAAAGGTATTGGTGGCTGTCTGAACCATCTCATCTAAAGAGGCAGCAGGGTCCTGCTGTTGTAGCTGTGGTAACTTAATTCTGATATCTCATGCACATTGGGACAGGAATTTGTCCTTTCAAATCACCCGTCCCTCGTAAGAGTCTAAGTCCATGTTGGTAAACTTTTGAAGTGCCTCTTTTAGCCTCTCCAGAAAGGCAATGGGGTTCTCATTGGGCTCCTGAGTTATTGCTAGACCCGGGCATAGCTAATTACTTTTTGTTGGGCTGCTTTCAGTCCTGCCTTCACACAGATTAGAAAATGATCTCTTTCCCAGATGTGCTCAGGGTCATTATAATTCCAATTAGGATCAGAGGAGGGGCCTGCAGTTTTCCCTACTGGGTATCTATCACTGGAAATGTGGAGCCCTGTTGCATATCTCTGGGCTTCCTTTAAGACCCTGGTATGTTCAGGATCAGATGAAGTTTGACTAAATATGACCATGATGTCTTTCCATGTCAAGTCAAAGGCCAAGGTAATATGTTGGAATGTATCTATATATTTGTCCAGGTCATCTGTATAGCTTCCCAGATCTTGTTTGATCTGCCTTAGTTCTAAGAGAGAGAAGGGCTTATGGACCCGGGTTGGTCCGAATTCTCCTCCAGTTTCAACTAAGGGACATACTCGAGCTGGTTTTTGTAGAGGAGGTGCTCCCGAATATGGGGGCACATTTGGGTACTAGGAAGGAGCACCAGGCAACTCGGGAGCTGTGGAAGGTGAACCTTCATGAGGGAGTTCCTTTTCTTGGTTGCCTGTGCCTAACACCATTTGCCTAGTGGGCTCACTTTTAGGGCATACTACAATCCCATACTTAAGACACAGTTCCTTCATATCTCTTAGTTGGAAGAAAATTTGGACATAGGGGATCTCTGTCCATTTCCCTTGTCTTTTGCAGAATAATTCTAATTGCAGGATGGTATTGCAATTTAAAGTTCCATCCTCAGGCCAGTGTTCCTCGTCCCCCAGTGGATACTGTGGCCACGCAGTGGCACAAAAGAATTTCAAACGACTTCTTAGAGACAGAGGGTCGAACAGCTTCCAGTTATCAAGGATGCATCTCAAGGGCGTCTGCCAGGAAGTGGATTGGTTATCATGACAGGGAGAAAAGAAAAAGACCTCTTTCGACTTCCTTAGGGGTGAGTCTTTCTGAAGCTTATCCTACCCAGAAATGTTGCAACCTGAAAGCCAGGCATCCCCGGGCCAGGGTGCAGATCCCCAGGCAGGCTGAGGCATGACAGCCTCCTAGAGATTGAATCCCTGGGCAGGTCGAGGTGTGACGGCCTCCCGAGAATTGGATCCCTGGGCAGGTTGAGGCGTGACGACCTCCTGGGACCCCAGGGACTAGAGGATCCTCGAACAGGTTGAGGCGTGACAACCTTTCAAAGACCGATCCCTAGGCAGGTCAAGGCGTGATGACCTCCTGGGACCCCCCGGACTGGAGTTTGGGCATCCCCAAGATCTCCAGTGTGACCAGTGCTGGGTAGAATTAAGAGGTTTGTAACATTGCTAGTTTGCCCACCATGGACGGGAATAGATATGATGTAAGCTCATCCTACCTAGTACTATTGCAACCTGAGAGCCAGGCATCCCCGGGTAAGGTTGCAGATCCCCAGGCAGGCTGAGGTGTGACAGCCTCCTAGAGATCGAATCTCCGGGCAGGTCGAGGCGTGACGACCTCCTGGGACCCCTGGGACTAGAGGATCCCCGAACAGGTTGAGGCGTGACAACCTTTTGAAGACCGATCCCTAGGCAGGTCAAGGAGTGATGACCTCCAGGGATCCCCCGGACTGGAGTTTGGGCATCCCCAAAATCTCCAGTGTGACCAGTATTGGGTAGGATTAGGGGGTTGAATATTATAGAGTATTTTCCTCCCAAGGCCAGCTATTTTCTGGTTGTCTCTCCAGAAGATTGTAGAGGCAACCTTGTGGGTCTGGATGGGTCTCAGGAAAAGAGCATGAAACAGGAGGGAAGGGGGCAGAGCACAGCCTTTGAAAGAATGACGTAGCACAAGGGTATAATGTAAACCAATTAAAATCAATTGGGTCCAGGATGACAAGTCAAATTCAAGTAAACCTTAATCCCCAAACTATAATTCCAACAGACACACCCAGAGGTGGCAGGACAGCTCCAAGGCAAGGTCAAAATAGGGAGGAGGGGGTGGTTCCCCAATGGCTGGGATGATCCTCTCACTCATTAGCATATGAATTCCATCGCCTCACAAAACCTAGCCAGGCCTAATTCCATGGCCGCAGCCCTTGCCCTGGGCAATGGTTCACACCCTGAAGAGTGGCTTCTCTCTGGATCCTAACAAATTTACCTCTTATCGCTTTGTCTCTCAATGAATTTTTGCAATGAGACATCAGAGCCTGAGTTTCATTAGTTTTGGCCGGGCTTGAGTCCCAGGAGAGAGCTGAAGGACAGGAGGAAAAAGCAGTGGGGAAAATGTGCCAAGGAATCCCCTTAATAGCCTGCTGGAAAATTTACTAAATATCTGACCGGTGCTCACAGTTTCATTGGTCTGATCTTTGGCACAGAGAAGAGAAAGGACAGAAGAACCCCCACCGGCTTGTGTAACAGCTACTGGGGCTCAGCAGATAGCGCCTTTGGGACATGCTGAGGAGTAGCCTCTCCAGAGTCCCTCAATTGTGCCCCTGCTACCTGGCTGTGGGAGGTTCGAGGAAACAAGAAACAAGAGATTGTAAAGGTCCCTCCAGCCATAGGAGCAAGGACCTCTTACCTTAATCGGAGGTCTTCTGGAATCTGAGACTGGGCCACGTGAGCTTTCTGCTGAGTTCGTTTTTCGCTGTCCCGGTTTCCAGCACGAAGGGCCTTCCCCTGAGCTGGGTTTCTTGGCCTTCCACTTCTAGTGCGGGAGCTTTGCTGAGTGTGGCTCCTGCTGTGCTTGGCCTCTTCCGCGCGGAGTTTGTTTCAGCCAGGTTAAATCCGTGTCACGGCACCATAGATGTCACGTGAGTGTATGTTCCTCCGTTCTTTGTCTCGTCACAACAAAGATTGGAGCAACAGACATTAAAGTCCTCAGTGCGTCACAGCTCTAGGGTCTTGGATAAACCGTGCTACAGCTCTCAGGCAAATCAGTGTTACAGCTCTATTTTATTTAGAAGATAGCAGGAGAGTGAGAGAGAGAGAGAGAAAGAAAAGAGCGCATGCACACAGGAGAGAGAGTGCGTCTGGGAGAGAGTCCATCAGAAAGCGCTTTGGCTCCTCCTTTTATATGTTTTTTCCTCCACCTGGGCCTGCCCTATGCAAATTGGGGTTAGCCAGGAGTGCTGTTTGTTTTGCCCTGAAGTCTTCATTCTGGTCCTTGGACCTTCCTTTGACCTTCCTTGTCTTTTAGCCATCGCCATTTTGGACTCCTTTTCCCTATTCTACCTACCTAACACTGAAAAGCTGTTTCATGTACACGTCAGAATTCTCAGTTTTAAAGGCTCTAATCGATTCAATATTTTTTTCTCACCAGGCTTGCCTCTTGTTAAGAAAATCATCAGTTTTATTAATAAAGTTAGTAACAGGACAACTAACTTTAAACAACAGCCAAAAAAGATGTCCTTTTCTTTATAGGGAACTGGCATGCAAAATTAGACAGTCAAGAAACATCTGGAGTAAATTTGGCCTTGGAGTACAGAATGAAGCACAGCAAAGGCTAATAGAGTTCTGCCAAGAGAACGCACTGGTCATAGCAAACACCCTCGTCCAACAACACAGGAGAAGAGTCTACACATGGGCATCACCAGATGGTCAACACCTAAATCAGATTGATTACATTCTTTGCAGCCAAAGATGGAGAAGCTCTGTACAGTCAGCAAAAATAAGACCGGAGGCTGACTGTGGCTCAGAACTCCTTATTGCCAAATTCAGACTGAAATTGAAGAAAGTAGGGAAAACCACTAGACCATTCAGGTATGACCTAAATCAAATCCCTTATGACTATACAGTGGAAGGGATAAATAGATTTAAGGGACTAGATCTGATAGACAAAGTGCCTGATGAACTATGAACAGAGGTTCATGACACTGTACAGAGACAGAAATCAAGACCATCCCCAAGAAAAAGAAATGCAAAGAAGAAAAATGGCTGTCTGAGGAGGCCTTACAAATAGCTGTGAAAAGGGAAGTGAAAAGCAAAGGAGAAAAGGAAAGATATAAGCATCTGAATGTAGAGTTCCAAAGAAGAGCAAGGAGAGATAAGAAAGCCTTCCTTAGAGATCAATGAAAAGAAATAGAGGAAAACAATAGAGTGGGAAAGACTAGAGATCTCTTCAAGAAAATTAGAGATACCAAGGGAACATATTATGCAAAATGGGCTCAATAAAGGACAGAAATTGTAGGGACCTAACAGAAGTAGGAGATATTAAGAAGAGGTGGCAACAATACACAGAACTGTACAAAAAAAGATCTTCATGACCCAGATAATCATAATAGTGTGATCACTCACCTGCAGTCAGACATCCTGGAATGTGAAGTCAAGTGGGCCTTAGGAAGCATCACTATGAACAAAACTAGTGGATTATCATTACTATCTTTCTAAATTCCATATATATGCCTTAGTACACGGTATTGGTGTTTTTCTAATTAAATAAATTAAAAAAAAAAAAAAAAAAACTAGTGGAGGTGATAGAATTCCAGTTGAGCTATTTCAAATCCTGAAAGATGATGCTGTGAAAGTGCTGCACTCAATATGCCAGCAAATTTGGAAAACTCAGCAGTGGCCACAGGACTGGAAAAGGTCAGTTTTCATTCCAATCCCAAAGAAAGGCAATGCCAAAAAATGCTAAAAATACCACACGATTGCGCTCATCTCACATGCTAGTAAAGTGATGCTTAAAATTCTCTAAGCCAGGCTTCAGCAATACGTGAACTGTGAACTTCCAGATGCTCAAGCTGGTTTTAGAAAAGGCAGAGGAACCAGAAATCAAATTGCCAACATTCATTGGATCATCAAAAAAAGCAAGAGCGTTCCAGAAAATCATCTATTTCTGCTTTATTGACTATGCCCACGCCTTTGACTATGTGGAACACAATGAAATGTGGAAAATTCTGAAAGAGATGGGAATACCAGACCACCTGATCTGCCTCTTGAGAAATCTGTATGCAAGTTAGGAAGCAACAGTTAGAACTGGACATGGAACAACAGAATGGTTCCAAATCGGGAAAGGAGGACGTCAAGGCTGTATATTGTCACCCTGCTGATTTAACTTATATGCAGAGTACATCATGAGAAACGCTGGGCTGGATGAAGCACAAGCTGGAATCAAGATCGCTGGGAGAAATATCAATAACCTCAGATATGCAGATGACACCACCCTTATGGCAGAAAGTGAAGAAGAACTAAAGAGCCTCTTGATGAAAGTGAAAGAGGAAAGTGAAAAAGTTGGCTTAAAGCTCAACATTCAGAAAACTAAGATCGTGGCATCCGGTCCCATCACTTCATGGCAAATAGATGCAGAAACAGTGGAAACAGTGGCTGACTATTTTTTTGGGCTCCTAAATCACTGCAGATGGTGATTGCAGCCATGAAGATAAAAGACGCTTACTCCTTGGAAAGAAAGTTATGACCAACCTAGACAGAATGTTAAAAAGCAGAGACATTACTTTGCCAACAAAGGTCTGTCTAGTCAAGGCTATGCTTTTTCCTGTGGTCATGTATGGATGTGAGAGTTGGACTATAAAGAACGCTGAGCATTGAAGAATTGATGCTTTTGAACTGTTATGTTGGAGAAGACTCTTGAGAGTCCCTTGGACTGCAAGGAGATCCAACCAGTCCATCCTAAAGGAGATCAGTCCTGGGTGTTCATTGGAAGGACTGATGTTGAAGCTGAAACTCCAATATTTGGCCACCTGATGCAAAAAGCTGACTCATCTGAAAAGACCCTGTCATTGGGAAAGATTGAGGGCAAGAGGAGAAGCGGACCACAGAGGATGAGATGGTTGGATGGTATCACCGACTCAATGGACATGATTTTGAGTGGACTCTAGTAGTTGATGATGGACAGGGAGGCCTGGCGTACCGTGGTTCACGGGTTTGCAAATAGTCGGACATGACTGAGCGACTAAACTGTACTGAACTGAACTGAACAAGACAACTAATAATTTTGTCTTTAACTTTATATCTGACAGGCTTCCCTGGTGGCTCGGAGGTAAAAAATCTGCCTGAAATGCAGGACACCTGGGTTTGATCCCTGTTTTGGGAAGATCCCCTGAAGAAGGCAATGACTAAGTGCTCCAATATTCTTGCCTGGCCAACTGCATGGACAAAGGAGCCTGATGCACTACAGTCCATGAGATCACAAAGAGTCAGACACAACTGAGTAATTATATGGTAATTTTATGTGGTTACAATGAAATAGCAAAGCCACAAACAACTCATATATCAAAAATGACTAACATACATGAGAGTTTATTATGTGCCAGGCACATGGATCTTACATGTATAGCTAACCTAATCCTCACAATCTGCCTGTAAAATAATATGATGATTTTTCTCAATTTTAAAAATAAAAAAGCTGGAATACTGACAGGTCAAATAACTGACTTGGGAAGTAGTTTTTGTTGTTCAGTCGCTCAGTCGGGTCTGACTTTGAGACTCCATGAACTGTATGCAGCATGCTAAGCTTCCCTGTTCACCATCACCTGGAGCTTGCCAAATCCATCTCCATTGAGTCAGTGATGCATTCCAAACCATCTCATCCTCTGTTGCCACATTCTCCTCCTTCCCTCAATCTTTCCCAGCATCATGTTCTTTTCCAGTGAGTTGGCTATTCGCATCAGGTACCCTAAGTATTGGAGCTTCAGCATCAGTCCTTCCAAAGAATATTCAGGATTGATTTACTTTAGGATTGACTGGTTTGATCTCCTTGCAGTCCAAGGTACTCTCAAGAGTTTTCTCCAGCACCACAGTTCAAAATCATGAATTCTTAGGTGCTCAGCCATGGACTATATAGTCCATGGCGTCACAAAGAGTCGGACATGGCTGAGCAACTTTCACTTTCACTCTCACAGCCTTCTTTATGTTCTAACTCTCACATCTGTACATGACTACTGGAAAAACCATAGTTTTGACTTAAGTAAGAATTCAAATTAGGAAATATGACTTCCAAACTACTGCTCCTTATCCACTCAATCCCTGACCATAACTAGTATTCTGCCAGAGCATGGGAAGCATATATAGAACAAGAGCAATTTATCTGGTTAATCTGTCACACTGTTGCTTTATATGGCTTTAAAGAGTGCACACTGATCACAGTGGTGGTCAAAGTCTCCATATTGACGATTAATTGCTTCCAAATTGTGGTCATAGTGCATTTTCTCTTTTATCTTAAGCCTACTTTTCCCATCCACAATGTTTTGACTAAATTATTCCCCTATTTGTTAACTAAGGATTGGGAAATGAGCCAACTGATTATTGTTGTATTACTACATGAAATTAACCTAGATCAACAGGAGAGAATTTTAATGCTTCAATCTAAATATCCTGATATGTAGCTTTCTTTTTTCTTCATTCTGTTCATTTGGAGAATAAAACACAATTGCTTTAGCCCAGACATGTGGATGATAGTTATGCACATGGCTGCTTCATTTGTTTCTGACATTTAAAAGAAGGGTTTACCATTCTTATCACCACCTCTTTTCACCAGTATGAATTAAAAGTATCCACAATGTAAAATTTACCATGATTTCTGCCTTTATTAGAAATTAAATAAAGTGTAACATGCTAGTAATATACTAAAGTGTAACATTTAGTGTAATAAACTAAAGTATAATAAATATAATGTAAAATCTTATGGTAACCTCAGAATCTGGAGACACAGTTTTAAACCTTTATGTTTTCATCTTATGGTAACCTCAGAATCTGGAGACACAGTTTTAAACCTTTATGTTTTCAGTGAGAAAATGGATAAATTATAGAAAATGACAGAGAAACAGATTTCATAGGAATAAAGATAACTGTGCATTGAATATGTAAAATTATTATTTAAGGACTTTCTTAATATATCTATTATATAATACAGCGTTTGCAAGTTCATGGGGTAGCACATGCATCTATATTTCAACATGGTTTGTTTTCACATTTTTAACATCCATGTTAATGCTATTTGAATAATAGAAAATGTTCTATTATTTTTAAAACCATAACATATTGCTTGCCCAAAACAAGATAACAGAACAAATGACAGTTATTATGAAATATGATAGTTTCAATTTGATAGCAAAAATCTATAGTGTAAAGTATCTACATATTTTCTATTCTAATATTCTACTCAATAAAATATATCTATAAGTCCAAAATAACTGTATTCTTTTAAACTTTATCAGTGGCAGATAAAATTAACATGTTTATCTTTCAAGGATGAATACTTTAGGTGGGTATAAGACAGGTGGATAAGAGCAGCATGCACACTCGACTATTCACTTAAGACTAAGTCCATTTGAAGCACTCTAAGGTTGAGTGACCTACCCTGACTTGTATGCATAGATTATCAAATATCATAGTAGAAGTAACTGACCATGAACACTGTCTGATTCTTTTCAAGCTACATATTGCATATTGTCATAATTATTTCTGAATCTAAGGTCAAAAGACCTGTTCATAAATTTGGGGGTTAATTGAGGAATCTTTTAAAATAATAAGTAATACATCATTTTTGACAGTAGATTATAAACAAATGAAGCAAATTCTGAGAGCAATTTTTGATAGTATATTATCTAGAGCATCTTACCTTTCACTCTTGCCATTTAGTCTTTTAATGTAGATCTCACATTTCAGGATTTCAGGTCACTCATTCAACGTCTTTTAGAATGTAGTATAATGATATATACTACTGATAATGGCTGCACAACTTAGTGAATAACATAACCACTGAATTGTAAATTTTTATAAAATAAACTAAAACCAATAAAAAATAATACATTTCACTGGACTTTTCTCCATTTAATTTACTAAGTCATTACTGTTTTGTATACAGTGTTAATGAGGGCATTAAAACTACTATAGAAGATAAAATACAATTTTTCCTTCTGTCAAAGAAATAAATTACTTTTACCATAAAACACAGGCATGAAAAGCAAAAATTAGCAGATGAATGAAAAAACTACCTTCGAGAAGTTAAAAATCAAAATCTAATATTACAAATACAGAGGAAAGATATACAGATTTCCAAATGGCCCAAGTTCAACTTTTGAAAGCACAATTATTTACATTTATGAAAAAATATATTTATTTTTATAAAACACAGATAGGAAAAAAAGTTGAAAAGTTTAAATATACATGTTAAATATAAAACCCTTTCATCTATTAAGACTTAAAGCAAGTACATATATTGTAAAGAGAAAGTGCTGGCAGGGCACAATTGCTATCCATGCTAGTATAACTGGTATACTTTCACTGAAAAGTAATTTGGCAATTTATATTGAGTGTTATACATGTTTACAATTCCATTATATATAATACCACTTTGAAAAATGTTGATAGATAAAAAAAAATAAGTTATGAAATCCTGAAAGATAATGCTGTGAAAGTGCTGCACTCAATATGCCAGCAAATTTGGAAAACTCAGCAGTGGCCACAGGACTGGAAACGGTCAGTTTTCATTTCAATCCCAAAGAAAGGCAATACTAAAGAATGCTCAAACTATTGCACAATTGCACTCATCTCACACACTACTAAAATAATGCTCAAAATTCTCCAAGCGAGGCTTCAGCAATACGTGAACCGTGAAACTTCCTGATGTTCAAGCTGGTTTTAGAAAAGGAAGAGGAACCAGAGATCAAATTTCCAACATCCGCTGGATCATGGAAAAAGCAAGAGAGTTCCAGAAAAACATCTATTTCTGCTTTATTGACTATGCCAAAGCCTTTGACTGTGTGGATCACAAGAAACTGTGGAACATTCTGAAAGAGATGGGAATACCAGACCGTGTGACCTGCCTCTTGAGAAACCTATATGCAGGTCAGGAAGCAACAGTTAGAACTGGACATGGAACAACAGACTGGTTCCAAATAGGAAAAGGATAACGTCAAGGCTGTATATTGTCACCCTGCTTATTTAACTTCTATGCAGAGTACATCATGAGAAACGCTGGGCTGGAAGAAGCACAAGCTGGAATCAAGATTGCCGGGAGAAATATCAATAACCTCAGATATGCAGATGACACCACCTTTATGGCAGAAAGTGAAGAGGAACTAAAAAGCCTATTGATGAGAGTGAAAGAGGAGAGTGAAAAAGTTGGCTTAAAGCTCAACATTCAGAAAACAAAGATCATGGTATCTGGTCTCATCACTTCATGGGAAATAGATGGGGAAACAGTGGAAACTGTGTCAGACTTTATTTTGGGGGGCTCCAAAATCACTGTAGATGGTGACTGTAGCCATGAAATTAAAAGACGCTTACCCTTTGGAAAGAAAGTTATGGCCAAACTAGATAGCACATTGAAAAGCAGAGACATTACTTTGCCAACAAAGGTCCGTCTAGTCAAGGCTATGGTTTTTCCTGTGGTCAATTATGGATGTGAGAGTTGGACTGTGAAGAAGGCTGAGCACCTAAGAATTGATGCTTTTGAACTGTGGTGTTGGAGAAGACTCTTGAGAGTCCCTTGGACTGCAGGGAGATCCAACCAGTCCATTCTGAAGGAGATCAACCCTGGGATTTCTTTGGAAGGAATGATGCTAAGGCTGGAACTCCAGTACTTTGGCCACTTCATGTGAAGAGTTGACTCATTGGAAAAGACTCTGATGCAAGGAGGGATTGGGGGCAAGAGGAGAAGGGGACGACAGAGGATGAGATGGCTGGATGGCATCACTGACTCGATGGACGTTAGTCTGGGTGAACTCCGGGAGTTGGTGATGGACAGGGAGGCCTGGCGTGCTGCAATTCATGGGGTCGCAAAGAGTCCGACATAACTGAGCGACTGAACTGAACTGAACTGAACTGATGTATGGATGTTAGAGTTGGACTGTGAAGAAAGCTGAGTGCTGAGGAATTGTTGCTTTTGAACTGTGGTGCTGGAGAAGACTCTTGAGAGTCCCTTGGACTGCAAGGAGATCTGACCAGTCAATCCTAAAGAAAATCAGTCAAAATATTCATTGGAAGGACTGATGCTGGGGCTAAAACTGTAATACTTTGCCTCCCGATACGAAGAACTGACTCATTTGAAAAGACCCTGATGCTGGGAAAGTTGGATGGCATTACCGACGCGATAGACATGAGTTTGAGTAGGCTCCCGGAGTTGTTGATGGATAGGGAAGACTGGCATGCTACAGTTCATGGGGTCTCAAGAGTCGGACATAACTCAGTGACTGAACTGAACTGAAATCTTTTAAACAGGTTTGTGTATGGGCTCAATCATGTACAATTCTTGGACGGAGGTCCACCAGGCTCCTCTGTCTATGGAATTTTCCAGGCAAGAATACTAGAGGAGGGTGCCATTTCCTCCTCCAGGGGATCTTCCTGACCAGGATCAAATCCGAGTCTGTTGTGTCTCCTGCATTGGCAGGAGGATTCTTTACCATTAGCACCACCATTATTTTTACATTAAATAGTAAACAATTACACTGAAACACAATTGAGTGATAAAAGAAAAAATAGTTAAGGTGAATATCATCAAAAATAACAACTGCTGACAACCCACAGAATTGGAGAACATTTTTGAAAATCATATATCTGATAAGGGATTTGCATTTATAGTATATGAAGAACAGTTATAGCTACAAATAGTTAAAAACAAAATAGTATGAATAGACATTTATCCAAAGATTATGTATGATTAAGCATCAGAGAAAAATACTCAGAATCATTAGACATCAGGGAAATATGATAAATAACAAAATGAAATACCAGTTCACACTCTAGTACAATAATTGAAAAAGAGACTTATTAAGTGTTGGTAAAGATGTAGAGAAATTGGAACCCTCATACAACCTTGGTAAAGGAAAATTGCATAGCTGCTTTGGAAAACCATCTGGCAGTTCCTTAAAGAGTTAACCATAGTTATCATTGATAACAAACACATAGTTATTATACAAAAGACTGAAAATGTATATTCACACAAAAAAATGTAAACACAGGTTTATAGAAGCATTATTCTTAATAGCATTCTTAAAAAGTAGAAACAAGCTTCAACCTAGCAAATGATAAATGGATAAATAAAATGTGGTATAGCCATAGGCATGTGTGCTAAGTCACTTCATTTATGTCTGACTCTTTGTGACACTATGGACTATAGCCCATCAGGCTCCTCTGTCCATGGGGTTCTCCAAGCAAGAATACTGGAGTGGTTCCCATGTCCTCCTCAGTATAGCCATATACTGCAATGTTATTCAGCAATAAAATGAAGAAATGATGTATACTATAAGATAGTAAACTGTGAAATCACCCTGCCAAGTGAAAGAATCTACTCACAGAGGAACATATATTGAACGGTTTTATTTATATGTAAAATGTGGACAAAACTGAAAGGGTGCTCATAGTTTTCCCTGTGCCATTCAAAAATGTAATTTGAATTTAAAATTCTTCACTGTGTTTAATTTATTAAGTCTTCATGGTTACAATTTGGAATAAAATGAGCCTAATTCTCCATTAGGAAATGGCAACCCTTGGTGGCTCAGAGGTTAAAGCGTCTGCCTGCAATGCAGGAGACCTGGGTTTGATCCCTGGGTCAGAAGATCCCCTGCGGAAGGAAATGGAAACCCACTCTAGTATTCTTGCCTGGAGAATCCCATGGACAGAGGAGCCTGGTGGGCTACAGTCCACTGGGTCGTAAAGAGTCAGACATGACTGAACAACTTTACTAATTTTCCATTACATTCTCTTCTTAGGTCTGAATGTCTTCTTGTTTAATTCTTAAGAAATGTCACACAAGTGTCTTCTTTGACCTTGAAGAACCTTACAGTATACAGATTTGCCTTATAAATCAAAGAACACCTCAATTTTTTCCCTTTTTTTTTAAATAGGGAAGAGTTTTTGTCAGATTTTTTTTTCTGAAGATCCAAATAATTTAAAGGCATACCTTTGCCACTTAAATATTATTTTTAACAACCCTCATATAGTTATTAATTGCTAATAGTAGGCTATAGTAGGCTAATCTATAAAGTTGGAAAGTATATGAGTGGTTTTCTAGAGCTAGGGGGAATGGGAGAATTGGGGGATGATGGCTAAGTAGTAAATGATTTATTTGGAGGATAATGAAAATATTCTAAAACTGATTCTGATGATGGAAGCACATTTCTCTGAATATTTTAAAATGCATCTAATTGAACACTTGAAATAAGTTCATTTTACATATGTCTCAATAAAGTTTTTAATAACAATAAAAAGTACAAAGAAGAAATTTCCTCAGACCTAATAGGATAAACTTAAATGTACTATCATATGAGAAGTTTTAAAAACTACTGTCAACTAGGAATTAGCTGACAGTAGAGCTTCCTGGTGGTTCAGATGGTAAAGAACCTGCCTGCACTACAGGAGACCTGGGTTTGATCCCTGGGTCAGAAGATTCCCTGGAGTAGGAAATGGAAACCCATTCCAGTATTTTTGCCTGGAGAATTCCATGGACAGTGGAGCCTCGCAGGCTACAGAATTGCACATAACTGAGTGACTATTATTATCACTTTTTTTCCTCCTTTTTTTCAGACACTGATAGCTTTTTTATGTTTGTCCCCAGAAATAAGGAACCATGGGGATAAGACAGTCAGAGGTTTGTAGGCACTAGACAGACAATACAGGAAGTTACAGGAAAAAGGGAAGATGGTATCATGGAGGCTGTCACTAGTTACTGATTGCAAAGCTTTAAGTTTACATCTTTATCTTACAATATTGATTACTAAATGCAATATATTGCCAAATTCACCTATCTTTTCCATTTTTACATAGAAAAGGATTTTATTTATTCTCCTATATAAACTGGCATATATCAGACATCCAATAAACTGTCAAAGAATGGCAGGCATGAACACGAATAAATTCTCAGAAAACTAATCAAGTGCTGAAATTCAGGATAATGTCACTACAGAAGGACTGATGTGAGAATTCCAAACCATCTTTGACTAGGATGGTTTTAGGAATTAGGAATCAATCTGGGAAAATTGTAATAACCATGGACCCCTTCATCTATTAAATGCTTATGGAAGAACACATTTTGCTAAGCATTAGCATATTTTTCTCATTTTATATTTAATAGTCAATGACTTAGAGATTCTCTCCAGTTTATTAACTAGTACCAATGAAACTTAGACACTCAGCAAGTTTTCTTAGTTAGTAAAGACAGAGCTATGTTTCAAGCCCAAATCTGTCTGATGGAAAAATTCCTTGTGTTCTGTGTATTAAACTTTCATGAGAGGGGGAAAAAAATAGGTTCAACAGAGGACAGAAAAGTAAATAACTATTTATATTAGATACTGTGAAAACTATATACAAACTGAGTCAGAAAGTGCCAAGAGATAACTCTCCATTGATCAGTTTCATTAGGAATCCAGTAGTATCTTTTACAGCCTATTGAAGTTAAGTTTAAGCCCCTGGTCTAGAGTAGCATCATGTAAAGTCACTTTTGTGGAATATTTGTATTTTCCATATAATCTGTAGAAAACAATTTATTTACAATTCAATTTTGCTGGTGTCTTTTAAGATGAAAGCTGAAATAATGACATGCTTTTTTATTTGTAAGAAAAAAATCATTTAGCTAAAATTCAATTAATTTTAATTCTTTCATAATCACTGTTTCCAGTTTTGATTTGATCATTATAGAAAAAGGTAAAATTACACAAGAATTTTTACCCAGTAATTGATATTACTTCAAACGCCAACATTTTTGAGCTCTTCCCTTTGAGAAGTGGGCATAAGAAGGTTATTACTTCAACTTGTACATTTCTGTGTGCTAGAGAAAGTGTTACTGAGAAAAAAGTATTGAGGCAACAACCCACATTCCAGAACTTCATGACCTTTTGAGAAGTCAGCTTTGCCCTTAGACAAATTTGAAGAATAAGATAATTACACCAGCTTGAAGGCTCACAATGTAAATTAATCTACAGAGTGATTAGTCAGGTTCCTTCAGTTAGAATGAACAGTGAAATGAACTTCAATGAAATGAATGAATATATTTTATGAACTAATAATGTTTTAAACCTGATTTTGTAGTGCTAACAAAAAGCAAAGACAGAATTTCAAAATTTAAGTCTTTAAATTGAATGTGCATTTTATTAGTCAACTATGTATTGTTAGAATAAAATAATAGAAAAAAAAAAAAAAAAAAAAGAAAAAAGAAAATAAAATAATAGGTGCTACCCTGAGCAAAAAGTAGCCCTCTCCACATTCAGATGAATGCAAAAGAAAGACAAAGGGGTCTTGAAATGAGTATGTATATGTATATATATATATTTTTTTTTTTTAATTGTCTAACAATCTGGATTTTTGCAACAATGAATCTTGTTTTTCATTCTCTTGTGTTTGGTCCAATTTTTTTTTAAATGCAAATCAAAGAGCATTGACCACACAGTCACTCTTTATCTCTAATACACTTGAATTTTCTTCTCATCTTAAAATAAAGATTTTCCATCAGTAAAACTGGATACTTTTTCTTAAACATTAAAAATGTTATTCACTATGAATCAGAAATGTTATTCAACTTCTTTCACTACATATATCTAAATATACAAGCTTATTCAATATTTGCACTTTATCTATACAAGCTTATTCAATATTTGTATTTTGAGTGAAGTAGTTATACTGAAATTAACAGAAAAACATTTTTTCAACAACATATTCTAACAACTCATAGGTATTACCAACATTATGACATGAACTTTGGTTTGCTACACTGATGAAGTCAGGAGATGAGATATGCTTTAAACAGATTTTCAGTTCAGTTCAGTCGCTCGGTCATGTCAGACTCTTTGTGACCTCATGAATCGCAGCACGCCAGGCCTCCCTGTCCATCACCAACTCCTGGAGTTCACCCAAATTCATGTCCATCAAGTCAGTGATGCCATCCAGCCATCTCATTCTCTGTCGTCCCCTTCTCCTCCTGCCCCCAATCCCTCCGAGCATCAGGGTCTTTTCCAACGAATCACTGTTTCCTAAATAAGGTTTAAAAACTTTTCACTTCATGTTGTCTTAAAAATAATAGCCATACACCATAAAAAATAATCATGCATCTGTTGTCATTTACACAATTAACATAATTTGAGATTCTTCCAAGTTGAATATATTGCATTAGGTTTTATGAAGTATATGGCTTTATCCTCAAAAAAATGTATAAACTACTTTAAAAGAGATAATCATTAAAAATTGCAGAGCAATATTCCTCCTTAATGGAAAACAAATAATAGCCCTTCATATCACATGAAAGCATTAATCAATTTCACATGACTGGACAAAGCCCATTGCATTAGCTCTCTACTGCTGTCATAACAACTTTCCACAGACTTAGTGGTTTAAAAATAAGATAGGTTTATCATTGTACTTTAATCTTATTTTACTTTTCTAATGTTGAATTGTTATATTCTTCCCAGAACAGTACTATTTCTGAGAGATATTAGGAATCCATATGTATATACATTTTGTATCAGTGATTTGAGCCATTCATTGTGTGAAAGGTTTAACAGGACCATGAAGGAGTGATACAAAAGGTCTAAATAAAATTTGAGAAAATGCATGAGAGAAAGAAGAGCAGTCGCTGACAGTCACAAGCTGACAAACAGCTACAACTCCATTTCTGCTGTGAGTTGGCCTGGCACTCTCAACTAAATTAAGATGTTCAGCTGTTACGTAGAAACAACTTCACAAAACACCATCTGACAACGTTATTCTTTGACCACTATGAGGCAAAAGAAAAATAAGACCATTCTGTAACCAAGTCTGAACAAAGATACAAACAACATTATATGAACCATGGGAATATTCAAACAACTGCTTATCTTCGCTAAATGAGCATCTGTTGCTTCTTTACAAATTTCCACTTCAGTCATGCTCAGTTCCCACCACTTTCTAGACAATTAAGATTCCAAATAATAGAAGTATCCTTGCTTCTTAACGCTACCTAAGCAAAGCCAAACCTGATTCTTTGAGTCTTGCTCAAAATCAGATAGCACAATTACAAACCCTATAATATTCTCTTACTGAAAAACATCATGTTGAGAATCTTTCTTTGTTGGAAGGTGTCAAGACCCCAATACTATTCTACTACAGGTGTTTGCCTGGTGATTGCAGCTGTTAGATATCCAATTTTACCTATGCACAATTTAATGCTTAAAGAATTATAAGACAATATATAAAAATGTATGATATGGAGTTTTCCTTTTTATAAAACTTACAGTTACACTTCCTCTATCATTTTCAGTTTATTTGTAGCTCAATATATAGATTATGGGGTTTCCTTGGTGGTTCAGACAGTAAATAACCTGTCTGCAATGCAGGAGACCAGTGTTTGATCCTTGGGTTGGGAAGATTCCCTGGAGAAGGGCATGGCTACCCACTTCAGTATTCTGGCCTGGAACATTCCATGGACAGAGGAACCTGGTGGGCTTCAGTACACGGGGTCACAAAGAGTTGGACACGACTGAGTAATTAACACTTTCACTTACATATAATTATAGGTAGATAGATGGATACATAGATGGTAGATAATAGGCAGATGGATATACAAACAGATGAATATAAAGATGGATAGATAGTCTGTGTTAGAAAATATATTACCACGAAAATTATTTTGTTAGTGATTGTTATTATTTTAATAACAATATTCAGCATTAGGCCCTGAACATCCCTATAGCCAGTTTTATAATATTCACCAGAATTCTTCAACAACATTTTTCTATGTATCTTGTGTTTTTATTTTATGTGTTGATTGACTTCAATTAAGCCTACTTGCTGCTGCTACTGCTGCTAAGTCGCTTCAGTCGTGTCCGACTCTGTGCGACCCCATAGACGGCAGCCCACCAGGCTCCGTCATCCCTGGGATTCTCCAGGCAGAAACACTGGAGTGGATTGCCATTTCCTTCTCCAATGTATGAAAGTGAAAAGTCAAAGTGAAGTCGTTCAGTAGTGTCCGACTCTTAGCGACCCCATGGACTGCAGCCTAGCAGGCTCCTCTGTCCATGGGATTTTCCAGGCAAGGGTACTGGAGTGGGTTGCCATTGCCTTCACCGTAAGCTTACTTAGGCATAAATATTTGCTAGCCTTTGATAATGTAATGAATTTACTTGCCTAGAAATTTATTCTAACTTCACATTGCACTAATAAAAATGACATTGATTTTCTTATATTAATCGCTGACATTCAAAATGTTCGTGAACATCAATGAAAGATGTTGAATTTTATGAAGGTGCTTTGATAGGACCCAACTTTGTTTTACCTGTGAATTTTCAAGAACTAAGCCTCTCGCACCACTCATCTGTTTATCTTTTACCACTAAGTTTTATAAGTTAAGGACCAGTGATGTTGTTTGATTTTTTTTAAGGGATTTCATTCCTGTATAATCCAGGATAATAAATGTAATAAGTCTCCTGTGTCCGTGTGTGTGTGTGTGTGCTCAGTCATGTCAGATTCCTGTGACTCCATGGACTGTTGTCCACCAGGCTCTTCTGTCCATGGGCAAGAATATTGGAGTGAGTTGCCATTTCCTTCTCCAGGGAATCTTCCCTACCAGAGGATCAAACATGTGCCTCATGTGTCTTCTGCATTGGCAGATGGATTCTTTACCACTGCACCATCTGGAAGTCATTCTATTAACATTCTATTAATATAGTTTTTCTATATTAAAGTAATAAAAAAGAATGAACAATTTAGGTTCCTTGTTTATTTTAAAGGAAAACAAAAATATGAGACATAAAAAAGGGGAGAAATGCATGAATGTTCAAGGCAGTGAGAGAGTAGAAAGGATATGTTATTGACCTTTGAACTACACGGTAGTTAACTTTAATATAATTTGTACAATACTTTGTCCTCTATATGCATGGTTACTCTGCATTTGATGATTCAAACAACCACAAACCATGCAGTATTGTAGTATTTACTATTGAAAAGTATCCCCATATAAGTAGGTTGTTCAACTGTGTTTGAGGAAATATTTGGGCTATTTCTCTTTCTTTCCATCAGAACTATGAGCTTTTAGATTTCAAGAACAAATTTTTCTAAACTTTAAATAGCATGATAAATTTATTTAAGATAAGGAATGCAGGAAACAGATTGAACTGCAAAATAAGATGAAAAGTGAAATACAATTTCTATTCATGTTAAAATTTGCTGTCATTAAATAACTATTCTCTTTGTAGGCTTTTCTCTAAATTTAAAGCATTCATTGAGTTCATATTAATTGTTAGTTATAATACATGCATATTTATGTCTACTTTTCCATTTTCCTCCATGTACCTATAGATACAGGTTTTATCATTGACAAGTTAATGATTCATACAATGGAAATAAGAAGAGGATATACTTTTTCAACAAGGGATTGAATTTTAGGATGGCAAATTGATCTTTTTGGTACTATACTGGATCTGTTACTAACTGTGTGAATTTTTACAAAAAGGAGTACATCAAGGTTGTATATTGTCACCCTGCTTATTTAACTTCTATGCGGAGTACATCATGAGAAACGCCGGACTGGAAAAAGCACAAGCTGGAATCCAGATTGCCGGGAGAAATATCAATAACCTCAGATATGCAGCTGACACCACCCATATGGCTGAAAGTGAAGAGGAACTAAAAAGCCTCTTAATGAAAGTGAAAGAGGAGAGTGAAAAAGTTGGCTTAGAGTTCAACATTCAGAAAATGAAGATCATGGCATCTGGTCCCATCACTTCATGAGAAATAGATGGGGAAACAGTGGAAACAGTGGCTGACTTTATTTTTCTGGGCTCCAAAACCACTGCAGTGACTGCAGCCATGAAATTAAAAGACACTTACTCCCTGGAAGGAAAGTTATGACCAAACGAGATAGCATATTCAAAAGCAGAGACATTACTTTGCCAACAAAGGTTCATCTAGTCAAGGCTATGGTTTTTCCAGTGGTCATGTATGGATGTGAGAGTTGGACTATAAAGAAAGCTGAGCACAGAAGAATTGATGCTTTTGAAGTGTGGTGTCGGAGAAGACTCTTGAGAGTCCCTTGGAATCAAGGTGATTCAAACAGTCCATCCTAAAGGAGATCAGTCCTGGGTGTTCACTGGAAGGTCTGATGTTGAAGCTCAAACTCCAAAACTTTGGCCACCTGATGCAAAGAGCTGAATCATTGGAAAAGACCTGATGCTGGGAAAGATTGAGGGCAGGAGGAGAAGGGGACGAGAAAGGATGAGATGGTTGGATGGCACCATCAACTCAATGGACATGAGTTTGGGTGGACTCCAGGAGTTGGTGATGGACAGGGAGGCCTGGCATGCTGCAGTTCATGGGGTCGCAAAGAGTCGGACAAGATTGAGCAACTGAACTAACTATATATTACTCCAGAATGATATGTGAATTGTTATTATATAGCAGAAAAATAAAGATATTTATATACTTATCATTATTTAATTATTCAAATTTGCCATTCTTTTTACCTGGGGAAACAAGAAGGAGTCAAGTAGAGTGGAACTTGTACAAGATACAAGAATAGTTATACACATGTGAAATAGAAGATTAAAAACTCTGAGACTTCAGAATTGAGGAAAGTTAAAATGTGAATGCAGAACATGTATCATTTTCTAATGCTCTTTGGAAAGAGAATAATCTAGTCAACTTTCCTTTAATCAGGCATTTTAAGAAGGATATATGAAATAATTTGTTGAAAAATAATCATACTTTGGACTTGGCTTTTGCATAACAGCTTAAGAAAAGAATAAATCCTTTATTCTTCAGGAGTTGACATGTGGGTAATTGAATTTATAAGGAACAGATAGAAGTTATCTAGAACTAAATCCTTGGGAAGAAATGTTCTCACATTAACCATAGCTCTGAAAAATTAACAAAAAGTAAATAAACAATATTTAATCTAATTCTCCAAATATCCAAAAGTGAAACAAAAGTATTTTCTGTTTAATGAAACACATATTATTCAAAGAATTTCAGGATTCTGGATGGATATAGAAATATTTACTGATAAAGAGAGAAAGCAGATATATAACTATGGGAAACAATTTTTTATCAGTTCAAGTGCATGAATAGTAACTAGCATCTATTCAGAAATACAAATTGGACTTTTAGTGGTTATTCATTTGTATAAAATTCTCATTCAACCTAATAAGCATAAGTCAAGATTCCATAAATGAAAAATAATATTATGGACATTGCTGCTGCTGCTGCTGCTGCTAAGTCGCTTCAGTCGTGTCCGACTCTGTGCGACCCCATAGACAGCAGTGCACCAGGCTCCCCCATCCCTGGGGTTCTCCAGGCAAGAACACTGGAGTGGGTTGCCATCTCCTTCTCCAATGCATGAAAGTGAAAAGTGAAAGTGAAGTCGCTCAGTCATGTCCCACTCTTAGCAACCCCATGAACTGCAGCCTACCAGGCTCCTCTGTCCATGGGATTTTCCAGGCAAGAGTACTGGAGTGGGGTGCCATTCCCGACTAATTTGGAGTGGTCAGTCAAAATTAAAGTTATATGTATATTTTATCTCTCTAAAGAATTACATTTACTTCAGCAAAAATTATAATTTTGGGAAAGGAGAACAGGAGGTATATTCTTGCTGCTGCTGCTGCTAAGTTGCTTCAGTTGTGTCCGACTCTGTGCGACCCCATAGACGGTAGACCACCAGGCTCCACCGTCCTGGGATTCTCCAGGCAAGAACACTGGAGTGGGTTGCCATTTCCTTCTCCAGTGCATGAGAGTGAAAAGTGAAAGTGAAGTCGCTCAGTCGTGTCTGACTCAGTGACCCCATGGACTGCAGCGCACTAGGCTCCCCACTCCATTGTATATTCTTACATATCATCAAAACTCAGTAAGTCATTGACTATTTTAAGGCATTTAATTTTTTTGCTTTTTTGAAAAAAAAAAAATGGTGTAGTTTTTCCCCTTTGGAAAACTTTTTCTCTTGATTAGCACATTACTTTTCTATTTGAGACAGAAACTGTACTTGTAATATTTTTCACAAGAAGCAGACATTTGGTCCTGTCCAAGATGTCAGGTTGGACAGAGGTTCATGACATTGTACAGGAAATAGGAATCAAGACCATCCCCAGGAAAAAGAAATGCAAAAAAGCAAAATGGCTGTCTGAGGAGGCCTTACAAATAGCTGCGAAAAAAAGGGAAGTGAAAAGCAAAGGAGAAAAGGAAAGATATACCCATTTGAATGCAGAGTTCTAAAGAATAGCAAGGAGAGATAAGAAAGCCTTCCTCAATGATCAATGCAAAGAAATAGAGGAGAACAACAGAATGGTAAAGACGACAGATCACTTCAAGAAAATTATAGATGCCAAGGGAACATTTCATGCAAAGATGGGTTCAGTAAAGGACACAAATGGTATGGACCTGACAGAAGCAAAAGATATTAACAAGACGTGGCAAGAATACACAGAGAAGTATGCAAAAAAGATCTTCACCACCCAGTTAATTACAATGGTGTGATCACTTATCTAGAGCCAGACATCCTGGAATGTGAAGTCAAGTGGGCCTTAGGAAGCATCACTATGAACAAAGCTAGTGGAGGTGACGGAATTCCAGTGGAGCTATTTCAAATCCTGCAAGATGATGCTGTGAAAGTGCTGCACTCAATATGCCAGCATATTTGGAAAATTCAGCAGTGGCCACAGGACTGGAAAAGATTAGTTTTCAGCCTGATCACAAAGAAAGGCAATGCCAAAGAATGCTCAAACTACCGCACGATTGCACTCATCTCAAACACTAGTAAAGTAAAGCTCAAAATTCTTTAAGGCAGGCTTCAGTAATACGTGAACTGTGAACTTACAGATGTTCAAGTTGGTTTTAGAAAATGCAGAGGAACCATAGATCACATTGACAACATTGATGGATCATCAAAAAGCAAGACAGTTCCAGAAAAACATCTATTTCTCATTTACTGACTATGTCGAAGCCTTTGACTTTTGGATCACAATAAACTGTGGAAAATTCTGAAAGAGATGGGAATAAAAGACCACTTGACCTGCCTCTTGAAAAACCTGTATGCAGGTCAGGAAGCAACAGTTAGAACTGGACATGGAACAACAGGCTGGTTCCAAATAGGAAAAGGAGGACGTCAAGGCTGTATATTGTCACCCTGCTTATTTAACTTATATGCAGAGTACATCATGAGAAATGTTGGACTTGAAGAAGCACAAGCTGGAATCAAGATTGCCAGGAGAAATATCAATAACCTCAGATATGCAGATGACACAACCTGTATGGCAGAAAGTGAAGAAGAACTAAAGAGCCTCTTGATGAAAGTGAAAGAGGAGACCAAAAAGGTGGCTTAAAGCTCAACATTCAGAAAGCTAAGATCATGGCACCTGCTCCCAGCAGTTCAGTTCAGTTCAGTTCAGTCACACAGTCATGTCTGACTCTTTGTGACCCCATGAATCGCAGCACGCCAGGCCTCCCTGTCCATCACCAACACCCAGAGTTCATTCAGACTCCCATCCATGGAGTCAGTGATGCCATCCAGCCATCTCATCCTCTGTCGTCCCCTTCTCCTCCTGCCCCCAATCCCTCCTAGCATCGGAGTCTTTTCCAATGAGTCAACTCTTCGCATGAGGTGGCCAAACTACTGGAGTTTCAATTTCAGCATCATTCCTTCCAAAGAAATCCCAGGGCTGATCTCCTTCACAATGGACTGGTTGAATCTCCTTGCAGTCCAAGGGACTGTAAAGAGCCTTCTCCAACACCATAGTTCAAAAGCATCAATTCTTTGGCACTCAGCTTTCTTCACAGTCCAACTCTCACATCCATACATGACCATTGGAAAAACCATAGCAGTGACTAGATGGACCTCTGTTGGCAAAGTAATGTCTCTGCTTTTGAATATGCTATCTAGGTTGGTCATAACTTTCCTTCCAAGGAGTAGGCGACTTTTAATTTCATGGCTGCAGTCACCATCTCCAGTGATTTTGGAGCCCAAAAACATAAAGTTATGACCAACCTAGATAGCATATTCAAAAGCAGAGACATTACTTTGCCAACAAAGGTCCATCTAGTTAAAGCTATGGTATTTCCAGTAGCCATGTATGGATGTGAGAGTTGGACTATAAAGAAAGCTGAGCACCGAAGAATTGATGCTTTTGAAGTGTGGTGTTGGAGAAGACTCTTGAGAGTCCCTTGGACTGCAAGGAGATCCAATCAGTCCATCCTAAAGGAGATCAGTCCTGGATGTTCATTGGAAGGTCTGATGCAGAAGCTGAAACTCCAATACTTTGGCCAGCTGATGTGAAGAACTGATTCATCTGAAAAGACCCTCATGCTGGGAAAGATTGAGGGCAGGAGGAGAAGGAGATGACAGAGGATGAGATTGTTGGTTGGCATCACTGATTCAATGGACATGAGTTTGGGTAGGCTCCAGGAGTTGGTGTTGGACAGGGAGGCCTGACATGCTTCAGCTCATGGGGTCGTAAAGAGTCAGACACGACTGAGTGGCTGAACTGAACTGAAGATGTCTGTAAGACATTTGGCCCACACCTAAAAGCTCTTTAAATATGATCCCATCCAAAACATCACGAGCATATGTGACACATGCCACATGGTTTTAGACAGAACCAAATATGAATAAAGGACTTTTTGTTTTGAACTCAATGTCTTGTGGACATAGGTAGAACCAAATAACATACAAATGAGCTTTACGATGATGAAATTTTCTTTGCAGAAATGGAAGAATAAAGAAGAATGCTACATCTGCACACATTTATTAACATCAGATCAGATCAGATCATATCAGGCGCTCAGTCGTGTCCGACTCTTTGCGACTCCATGAATCGCAGCACGCCAGGCCTCCCTGTCCATCACCAACACCCGGAGTTCACTGAGACTCACATCCATCGAGTCAGTGATGCTATCCAGCCATCTCATCCTCTGCCGTACCCTTCTCCTCCTGCCCCCAATCCCTCCCAGCATCAGGGTCTTTTCCAATGAGTCAACTCTTCGCATGAGGTGGCCAAAGTACTGGAGTTTCAGCTTCAGCATCATTCCTTCCAAAGAAATCCCAGGGCTGATCTCCTTCAGAATGGACTGGTTGGATCTCCCCTGCAGTCCAAGGGACTCTCAAGAGTCTTCTCCAACACCACAGCTCAAAAGCATCAATTCTTCAGCGCTCAGCCTTCTTCACAGTCCAACTTTCACATCTATAATTGACCATAGGAAAAACCATAGCCTTGACTAGACAGACCTTTGTTGGCAAAGTAATGTCTCTGCTTTTGATTATGCTATCTAGGTTGGTCATAACTTTCCTTCCAACGAGTAAGAGTCTTAATTTCATGGCTGCAGTCACCATCTGTAGTGATTTTGGAGCCCAGAAAAAGAAAGTCTGACACTGTTTCCACTGTTTCCCCAGCTATTTCCCATGAAGTGGTGGGACCGGATGCCATGATCTTCGTTTTCTGAATGTTGAGCTTTAAGTCAACTTTTTCACTCTCCACTTTCACTTTCATCAAGAGGCTTTTGAGTTCCTCTTCACTTTCTGCCATAAGGGTGGTGTCATCTGCATATCTGAGGTTATTGATATTTCTCCCAGCAATCTTGATTCCATTTTGTGTTTCTTCCAGTCCAGCGTTTCTCATGATGTACTCTGCATATAAGTTAAATAAACAGGGTGACAATATGCAGCCTTGACGAACTCCTTTTCCTATTTGGAACCAGTCTGTTGTTCCATGTCCAGTTCTAACTGTTGCTTTCTGACCTGCATACAAATTTCTCAAGAGGCAGACCAGGTGGTCTGGTATTCCCATCTCTTTCAGAATTTTCCACAGTTGATTGTGATCCACACAGTCAAAGGCTTTGGCATAGTCAATAAAACAGAAATAGATGTTTTTCTGGAACTCTCTTGCTTTTTCTATGATCCAGCAGATGTTGGCAATTTGATCTCTGGTTCCTTTGCCTTTTTAAAACCACCTGGAACATCAGGAAGTTCACAGTTCACATATTGCTGAAGCCTGTCTTGGAGAATTTTGAGCATTACTTTACTAGCGTGTGAGATGAGTGCAATTGTGCAGTAGTTTGAGCATTCTTTGGCATTGCCTTTCTTTGGGATTGGAATGAAAACTGACCTTTTCCAGTCCTATGGCCACTGCTGAGTTTTCCACATTTGCTGGCGTATTGAGTGCAGCACTTTCACAGCATCATCTTTCAGGATTTGGACTAGCTCATCTGGAATTCCATCACCTCCACTAGCTTTGTTCGTAGTGATGCTTTCTAAGGCCCACTTGACTCCACATTCCAGGATGTCTGGCTCTAGGTCAGTGATCACACAATCATGATTATCTGGGTTGTGAAGATCTTTTTTGTACAGTTGTTCTGTGTATTCTTGCCATCTCTTCTTACTATCTTCTGCTTCTGTTAGGTCCATTCCATTTCTGTCCTTTATCGAGCTCATCTTTGCATGAAATATTCCTTTGGTATCTCTGATTTTCTTGAAGAGATCCCTAGTCTTTCCCATTCTGTTGTTTTCCTCTATTTCTTTGCATTGATCACTGAAGAGGGCTTTCTTATCTCTTCTTGCTATTCTTTGGAACTCTGCATTCAGATGTTTATATCTTTCCTTTTCTCCTTTGCTTTTCACTTCTCTTCTTTTCACAGCTATTTGTATGGCCTCCCCAGACAGCCATTTTGCTTTTTTGCATTTCTTTCCTATGGGAATGATCTTGATCACTGTCTCCTGTACAATGTCACGAACCTCAGTCCATAGCTCATCAGGCACTCTATCTATCAGATCTAGGCCCTTAAATCTATTTCTCACTTCCACTGTATAATCATAAGGGATTTGATTTAGGTCATACCAGAATGGTCTAGTGGTTTTCCCTACTTTCTTCAGTTTAAGTCTGAATTTGACAATAAGGAGTTCATGGTCTGAGCCACAGTCAGTTCCTGGTCTTGTTTTTGCTGACTGTATAGAGCTTCTCCATCTTTGGCTGCAAAGAATATAATCAATCTGATTTCGGTGTTGACCATCTGGTGATGTCCATGTATAGAGTCTTATCTTGTGTTGTTGGAAGAGGGTGTTTGTTATGATCAGTGCATTTTTGTAATTTTAATTTAATTTTTCCCCAAAGGACCCCTCTACTCAAAGAGCTCTTTCAATATGGAGACATATTCTTCAAGTTTAGGAAATTATCTTGATTTGTCATTAATAGTTTCTTCCTTTCCATTTTCTTTGTTCCTTCTACATCTGGTATTATTTTGAAACTAACATAGAGCTAAGTATTTTATCTTTTATTTCCTATATTCCATATTCTTCTCCTTGGGAGGTTCCCTCATTTTATTCTCTAAATTTTTTGTTTTTAATTTATACACTTTAATTCTAATTTTGAAGAGCACATTTTTATGTTTCAGATATTCTTTTTCAATATAAACTAATTCAGGAATCAGTAAATTTTCTTATCTCTCAAAGATAGATAGTAAAGGTTTCATTTACCTAAATAAATGATCTGGCTGAGCTTTGCCACTGGAGAAACACCATTTTATGTATTTTTAGGTATTTCTTCTTGGACTTCTCAGATTTTCCAGAGAAATCTCTTCTATTCTCCCGCTGAAGTGTATAAATTAAGCAGCCAATATTCTGTAAGACCAAAGGACAGCAACATTAACACTTGGAAAGAAAACTCTCATTTAATTCATCTGATTTTAGTATACTTTCCTGTATTCAATGGTACTTGGCTTGCCCTAGGTTACAGATCCCATCTTTTATATTTTTACTAAAGTAGTTCTCCACCTTCCACAAATGCAAATGAGAGGAAAGCCACCTGTGGTAAGCCATTATATCTACACTTAAAAGGTTAATAAGCAATGTCACCCACAAAAGACTGTTACACATTCAGTTCTCAGAAAGTTTGAAATATAAACACCACAGACATGCTTTTTTTCAGTGGCATGTAGATTTTATTGGTGGTACTGGGAAACACTGGGGATTCTCCCCTGGGACAGGGGCTGGGGTGAGGCTGAAAATAAAATCTAATGATCACTTGTGGTAGAATCAAGGATTCTGGCTGTCCTGCATGAAGAGGAGTGAGGACCAGGCTGGAGATTGCCAAGCCCAACTTTCCTGCTGGTTGCATTCTATACTGGAAGCTGGGCTGAAGCCAGGAGTCCAGGGTTGGGAGGCAGAGCATGGGGATCCATAGGACAAAGGGAAGGTGAATCAGAAAAGCCAGTCTGCTGGTTACTGTGTTCCTGTGGACAGTGACTGCAGCTGTGAAAACCACTATGGGTAGTGACTGCAGCCATGAAATTAAATGATGCCTGCTCCTTGGAAGGAAAGCTATGACAAATAGCTTGGAAGGAAAGCTAGACAATGTGTGAAAAAGCCAAGATATCTCTTTGCTGAGAAAGGTCAATATAGTCAGTTCAGTTCAGTCACTTAATAGTGTCCAACTCTTTGTGACTCATAGACAGCAGAACGGCAGGCTTCCCTGCCCATCACAAACCCCCAGAGCATGCTCAAACTTATGTACATCAAGTTGGTGATGCCATCCAACCAACTTATCTTCTATCGTCCGTTTCTCCTCCTGCCTTCAATCTTTTCCAGCATCAGGGTCTTTTCCAGTGAGTTGGCTCCATCAGGTGGCCAATGTATTGGAGCTTCAGCTTCAGCATCAGTCCTTCCAATGAATATTCAGGACTGATTTCCTTTAGGATTGACTGGTTTGATCTCCTTGCAGCCAAGGGACTCTCAAGAGTCTTCTCCAACACCACTGTTCAAAATCATGAATTCTTTGGCGCTCAGCCTTCTTTATGGTCCAAATCTCACATCCATACATGACTACTGGAAAAACCATAGCTTTGACTAGACAGACCTTTGCTGGCAAAGTAATGTTTCTGCTTTTTAATATGCTGTCTAGGTTGATCACAGCTTTTATTCCAAGGAGTAAGCATCTTTTAATTTCATGGCTGCAATCACCATCTGCAGTGATTTTGGAGCCCCCCCCAAAATAAAGTCTCTCACTGTTTCCACTGTTTCCCCACCTATTTGCCATGAAGTGATGGCACCAGATGCTATGATCTGTATGATTAGTGTTTTGACTGCTGAGTTTTAAGCCAACTTTTTCACTCTCTTCTTTCACTTTTATCAAGAAGCTCTTTAGTTCCTCTTCACTTTCTGCCATAAGGGTGGTGTCATCTGTGTTCTGAGGTTATTGATATTTCTCTCAGCAATCTTGCTTCCAGTTTGTGCTTCATCCAGGTGGCATTTCACATGATGTACTCTGCATGTAAGTTAAATAGCAGGGTGACAACACACAGCCTTGATGTACTCCTTTCCCAATTTTGAACCAATCCATTGTTCCATGTCCGGTTCTAACCATTGCTTCTTAACTTGAATACAGATAGCTGTATAGTCAAAGCTATGGTTCTTCCAGTTGTCATGTACAGATGTGAGATATGGACCATAAAGGATGGGCACTGAAGAACTGATGGTTTTGAACAACTCTCATGATATGCAAGAGCCAAGTAAGAATGTGTGGATAAAAAAAAAAAAAAACAACCCTAATTCTTTATGGTATCTCAGATTCTACCATTTCAATACTCATTTTGCTACATATTTGAAATTCAGTTTTAAAACCAAATTACTCTCTTTGGAATCTTTCTTTTATCTATTTTTATCTACCTTCTTATTCTCATTAACTGGTCTTATTGTTCATTATCTCAGTTTTATCTGCATCTCATAATGGAGACTTGATGCCCTACTTAAAACTATGAACTTGGCGCTTCTTGATATTTCTGGTTCCTTTCTTTAATAATGCTTTTCTTCTACTCACTTTGACTAGAATAGGAATCCCACTGTCCTACTGCCACCATTTCAAGAAAAACTCATGTTTCCTGAACATATGGAAATGTTCAAATTGAGGGATTTGAAAAAAAAAAAAAAGACATCAATTTCCAGGAGCCAAGTTAGTACAGAGATCATTTTAAAAAGGGCCTATATATTATTGAGTATTCAAATATGAATTATGAAACATTCACTATAATTCTTAATATTTCTGAGGAGATATAGAACAAAAGTAAATCATAAAAAATAATTATGTCATAAAAAGAAAGCATTTATTCACTCAGGGAAAAATATCTGAAAATGAGGATATATAATTATATTGCAGAACATAACACCCCAAAATAAATTTACTTTACTGAAAAAAATGAAGGTTTAGAGCTTTTTAAAAATGATTTTAAAAAGGCTGTAAATCACAAATCTGGAATACAGATGCAAGAATCCAGATGGCTCATGCAAATGATTGCACAGAATATATATGGTACCTGGAATCTAGGTTTCTGAGCTTTCCAAATAAGTGTAGTTGTAAACCACTCTTTATCACCCAAGTGTTTAGTTTTTAAAAGGGCAGCTATTACTTCTCCCTTAGAAATAATATGTTAAAAATAAAGGGATGTTTCCAATAGATGCATATATATTCCTATTATACATAATTGTTCAGTCGCTAATGCATGTCTGACTCATGTGACCTATGGACTTCAGCACATTAGGTTTCCCTGTCTTTCACTATCTCCCTAAGTTTGTTCAAACTCATGTGCATTGAATCATGCCATCCAACCATCTAATCCTTTGTTGTCTCCTTCTCCTCTTGCTCTCAATCTTTCCCAGCATCAGGGTCTTTCCCAATGAGTCAGCTCTTCGCATCAGATGACCAAAGTATTGGAGATTCAGCATCAGTCTTTCCAATGTATATTCAAGGTGGATTTCCTTTAGGATTGACTAGTTTGATCCCCTTGCTGTCCAAGGGACTCTCAAGAGTCTCCAGAAATCTTCATTCTTTCTGGAGCTATATCTTTGCTTTTCCAAAGCAACATATGGACACCTACCAACCTGGGCAGCTCATCTCTCAGTGTCGTATCTTTGTGCCTTTTCACACTGTTCATGGGGTTCTTGAGGCAAGAATATTGAATTGGTTTGCCATTCCCTTCTGCAATTATACACAATATGTCAAACTAATAAGCTTATCTCAATTTATTCTATAGATTTGTATAATTATATGTTTTTTTCTGCTAGAATCTAATAAGAATAATAGTTTGCACTTTTATAGCCCCTGCTATGTAACAAAAGCTCTTCTAAATGCTTCATATGCATTGACTAATTCAACCACTGTTACTCTTTTCCAAAGGAAGAAACTGAGAAACAGATTAATCAACTGTAAAATCAAAATGGAGATAAAAGCTCCCCAATATTTGGCATTCTTTGTTGCTTTCTAGAAATCTTTGATCTAATTTAAATATAATTTAAATTATTTCAACAGGACATTAGAGGCAGGCTGGGATGAGGTTACAAACAAAAAGTATTCTCAAACTCACATCTTAAATCAGAATTCAATAGCATATCTCACTTATATCAAAGTGACAGTATGTGTACAGTTCTCTATGTATTTCAGAACTTCCCCCCGTTTCAATACTTTCATAGACTGTTTGGAAGACAATTAGATTTTGAGAGGTTGACTTGAAACCTGAGTTGTCATACCTAGAAGTTATGCAATAACTTTAATAACCTGGATAAAAAGCCAGTCACATGTTTCTAATCCATTATATGAAATAAAGGACGAATGATGTCTTTATTATGTATATACTATAACAATTATTTTCAAAGATTAAAGAGGTAAAGGAATATAAAGATGTAATAGTGGCTTGAAGCCACGCAATTCACTTTTAAACTTAGAGGTCATTTGCACTATCTGAGTCTATGATCTATGCATTCAATAAAGAAGAACATTTAATTTAGTTTCACTAATTAAAGGAAATAAAATAATGGATGTTAATGGCAAGTAATTTGCATACATATAACAATTATAAACCAAATACATAGAGAATAATTAATTCCAAAACAGATTTTCAAGCCTGAAGTCTTAAATAAAAATAAAAAGAAATAACAATAATTAAGATTCTAGGAATATCATTTCTTTGGCTGAAGATTAATTCTCACCCTACTCACAGAACAAATCCTATCAATCTTATTGGTAGTTTAAAATACCATTGTTGTGGGTGGGAGAAAAAAAAAGGTTGTCTAATATTACCAAAAATTCAGTTCAGTCGCTCAGTGGTGTCTGACTCTGCGACCCCATGGACTGCAGCATGCCAGGCCTCCCTGTCCATCACCAGTTCCAGAGTTTACTCAAATTCATATCCATTGAATTGCGGATGCCATCCAACTATCTCATCCTTTGTCATCCCCTTCTCCTCCCACCATCAATCTTTCTCAGCATCAGGGTCTTTTCAAATGAGTCAATTCTTCCCATCAGGTGGCCAAAGTTTTGGAGTTTCACCTTCAGCATTAGTCCTTCCAATGAATATTCAAGACTGATTTTCTTTAGGATAGACTGGTTGGAACTCCTTGAAGTCCAAGGGACTCTCAAGAGTTTTTACCACACAACAGTTCAAAAGCATTAATTTTTCGATGCTCAGCAGATGGTGACTGCAGCCATGAAATTAAAATAAGATATACCCATTTGAATGCATAGTTCCAAAGAATAGCAAGGAGAGATAAGAAAGCCTTCCTCAGTGATCAGTGCAAAGAAATAGAGGAAAACAATAGAATGGGAAAGACTAGAGATCTCTTCAAGAAAATTAGAGATACCAAGGGAATAGTTTATGCAAAGATGGACTCAATAAAGAACAGAAATGGTATGGACCCAACAGAAGCATAAGATATTAAGAAGTGGTGTCAAGAATACACAGAACTATACAAAAAAAAAAAAAAATCTTCACAACCCAGATAACCACTATGGTGTGATCACTCACCTAGAGCCAGACATCCTGGAATGTGAAGTCAAGTGGCTCTTAGGGAGCATCACTACAAATAAAGCTAGTGGAGGTGATGGAATTCCAGTTGAGTTATTTCAAATCGTAAAAGATGTTGCTGTGAAAGTGCTACACTCAATATGCCAGCAAATTTAGAAAGCTCAGCAATGGCCACAGGACTGGAAAAGGTCAGTTTTCATTACTATCCCAAAGAAAGGCAATGCCAAAGAATGCTGAGCACTGTCTGTCCATCAGATCTAATCCCTTGAATCTATTTGTCACTTCCACTGTATAATCGTAAGGGATTTGATTAGGACATACCTGAATGGTCTAGTGGTTTTCCCTACTTTCTTCAATTTAAGTCTGAATTTGGCAATAAGGAGTTCATGATCTGAGCCACAGTCAGCCTCTGGTCTCGTTTTTGCTGATTGTATAGAGCTTCTCCATCTTTGGCTGCAAAGAATATAATCAATCTGATTTCGATATTGACCATCTGGTGATGTCCATGTGTAGAGTCTTCTCTTGTGTGGTTGGAAGAGGGTGTTTGCTCTGACCAGTGTGTTCTTTTGACAAAACTCTATTAGCCTTTGCCCTGCTTCATTCTTTACTCAAAAGGCCTTAATTTCCCTGTTACTCCAGGTATTTCTTGACTTCCTCCTTTTGCATTCCAGTCTGCTATAATGAAAAAGACATCTTCTTTGGGTGTTAGTTCTAGAAGGTTTTGTAGGTCTGCATAAAACTGTTCAACTTCAACTTATTCAGCATTACTGGTCAGGGCATAGATTCGGATTACAGTGATATTGAATGGTTTGCCTTGGAAACGAACAGAGATCATTCTGTTGTTTTTGAGATTGCAACCAAGTACTGCAGTTTGGACTCTTTTGTTGACTATGTTGGCTACTTCATTTCTTCTAAGGGATTCTTGCCCACAATAGTAGATATAATGGTCATCTGAGGTAAAAGCCCCCATGTCAGTCCATTTTAGTTCACTGATTCCTAAAACGCTGATGTTCACTCCTGCCATCTCCTGTTTGACCACTTCCAATTTGCCTTGGTTCATGGACCTAATATGCCAGGTTCCTATGCAATATTGCTCTTTACAGCATAGGACCTTGCTTCCATCACCAGTCATATCCACAACTGGGTTTTGGTTTTGCTTTGGCTCTGTCTCTTCATTCTTTCTAGAGTTATTTCTCCACTGATCTCCAGTAGCATATTGGGCACCTACTGATCTGGAGAGTTCATCTTTCAGTGTCCTATCTTTTTGCCTTTTCATACTGTTCATTGGGTTCCCAAGGCATGAATACTGAAGTGGTTTGCCATTCTCTTCTCCTGTGGGCCATGTTTTGCCAGAACTCTCCACCATGACCCATCCTTCTTGGGTGGCCCTAACAGCATGTCTCATAGTTTCACTGAGTTAGATAAGGCTGTGGTCCATGTGATCAGATTGGTTAGTTTTCTGCAATTGTGGTTTTCTGTCTGTCTGCCTGCTTATGGAGAAGGATAAGAGGCTTATGGAAGCTTCCTAATGGGAGAGACTGACTGAGGGGAAAACTGGGTCTTGTTCTTATGGGCAAGGCCATTCTCAGTAAATCTTTAAACCAATTATATTTTATCAAAAACACTCATGAAAAATAAATAGCTTTCAAAGTGCAGTGCATATCCAGACTTGATAGCAAGAAATAGATTTTTGGATTAACATGATACCCAGAATTCAAGAATAAATATCTTCTTTACATATGTGACATACTAAGAGTATCTGGACTTACCTGGTGGCTCAGATGGTAAAGTGTCTGTCTACAATGTGAGAGACCTGGGTTCGATCCCTGGGTTGGGAAGATTCCTTGGAGAAGGAAATGGCAATGCACTCCAGTACTCTTTCCTTGAAAATCCCATGGACAGAGGAGCTTGGTGCAGGCTACTATCCATGGGGTCACAAAGAGTCAGGCACGACTGAGCGACTTCACTTTCTGAATATTAATCCCTTTAACCTAAAATAAAAGTATGTTTTTTCCCCAAATTTTCTGAACAGTCTCCATATTTAATAATTTCAAAAGTCAAAGATAGCATAATATTTTATTTGTTAAAATAAGTTACACTCATGAATTGAATGGAGTACTCACAGGCACCATAACAGGTTCTTTAAATATATTTTTTATTATTCACTCAGTTCATTTCAGTTCAGTTCAGTCACTCAGTCGTGTCTGACTCTTTGTGACCCCATGAATTGCAGCACGCCAGGCCTCCGTGTCCATCACCAACCCCCGGAGTTCACTCAAACTCATGTCCATCGAGTTGGTGATGCCATCCAGCCACCTCATCCTCTGTCATCCCCTTCTCCTCCTGCCCCCAATCCCTCCCAGCATCAGAATCTTTTTCAAAGAGTCAACTCTTTGCATGAGGTGGCCAAAGTACTGGAGTTTCAGCTTTAGCATCATTTCTTCCAAAGAACACGCAGGACTGATCTCCTTTAGAATGGACTGGTTGGATCTCCTTGCAGTCCAAGGGACTCTCAGGAGTCTTCTCCAACACCACAGTTCAAAAGCATCAATTCTTTGTGCTCAGCTTTCTTCACAGTCCAACTCTCACATCCATACATGAGCACTGGGAAAGCCATAGCTTTGACTAGACGAACCTTTGTTGGCAAAGTAATGCCTCTGCTTTTGAATATGCTTTCTAGGTTGGTCATAACTTTCCTTCCAAGGAGTAAGCATCTTTTAATTTCATGGCTGCAGTCACCATCTGCAGCGATTTTGGAGCCCCCCAAAAAATAAAGTCTGACACTGTTTCCACTGTTTTCCCATCTATTTGCCATGAAGTGATAGGACCAGATGCCATGATCTTAGTTTTCTGAATGTTGAGCTTATGCCACTTTTTCACTCTCCTCTTTTACTTTCATCAAGAAGCTTTTTAGTTCCTCTTCACTTTCTGCCATAAGGGTGGTGTCATCTGCATATCTGAGGTTATTGATATTTCTCCCGGCATACCAATAAAGCAACTGAAGGGAAAACACATCCATGGAAGGAGAGGGAAAATACAAACTTTGCCACCCTTTTCCTTAATTCTAGGACCCTCAATGTGCAATTCTTAAGGAAGTTCTAAACAATGTTTTCTTTCAAACTGGATTCTTCTTTTATTATTTAATGCAACCACAGATCTACTAACGCTTATTAAAACAAATCCTTAATACCAGTTTATTATCCAAACTTGACCTGACATTTATTCCGATTAATACTGTGAATACAAAATTTTTATGCCTTTGTCCTCTTCATTTTTTATTTCTTTTGTTCAATATCATATTCTGCACATAAATGCTTCCTACATTAACTTAATAAACATGTGTGGAGCACCATATACCAAGTTCTGAACCTGAATAAAGTATAGTGCTTTAACTAAAGAGCTACACCATTGTTTCATTCCTCCAATATAAAAGGTGGTTGAATGTCTCCATGAATGTTATTTGTGTTCAATTAACTTCAAGTGATGAGGACAATCAGAATACCTACTAAATCAGTGGTACGTTGCCTATTCCTTAAATAGAAGGTTAAATCTCATGAAAACCCGGAACAAATAGTGTCTGTGGAAGTTGGAATATAATTGAGAAAGTGAAATCTCAGCTCTAACACCTGAGTTATTTCATTGACCCTGGTAGCAACCTAAATTTAGATCCCTATTCTAGTAATCTTGCCCGTAACTTTTCCCTCTTTCTCTGCCTCATATTCCATTTATAACCAACTAGCCAGTTCTATGTTAATCTAGTCCAAACTCCTGAGAGGGAGAATCCAGTAAATGAATAACATTCTTCTTGTGCATACACTTGTGATTTAAGGATGTATTTTCAGGAAATTCCTTTGAATCATATTAACTTGTGAAGAATTCATTGCCTCAGCTTATCCAGGGCACTGTAGGAGATTTCATGCTTACAAATTCACGGCCAGTCCTGTATTTTCCAAAAGCCAAATATACCTATGTAATACTCTTTGACTAATTACTATTGAGATTTTTGTCCATTCTCCTCCAATATAAGCATAAATTTATTTACTTGTTTTGCATGACCCCCTAAAATCTATTACCATGCTCTTGGAAAGTGTCCATTCCAACAGTCAAGTTTTAATCAATAAATTATAAAGGTTTCCTGGTCATTTTCATTTATTAGCTCCAGCCAGCCTTAAGTAATTCATGGACTATTATATATGGGGAAAACAGGAAAATACACCTATACTATAATTACTCACACTATATAATCAGCCTTGGATAGCTGCCTCTTATTTCCTCTTTGATTGCAGTAAAATTACCAGGTAACCAGTACAGCTATATCTTCCAAAAAAAAGTTTACTATGAAAAACTATATTTTAACAAAAAGTAATTGTTTAATGATTTGTTATTTGGTTTTTGGCAGAATTTGTGAGACACCTTGTTCTGAACTGAATGACAAACTGGTTACTAGAGTTACTTCCATTTTCTCTCTTCAACTGCATTTCTCCAATGTTATATATAAGACAGAATTATTTGGTCAAAAATCCTTTGTACTGTGGTGAAAATAGATACTGTGAATAAAAGTGAAGAAAAAAATCCTAATGTGAGCATTCCAACAGCTGTCTGCATTATACAAAATCATGAAGTTAATCACTTAAGCAGGAATAAAATTCTACCCAAATAAGTCCCACAAAAATAAAATTTTAAGATGAATAAATGGCATATTTGTAATATGGAAACTGTTAGGACATAAATTATTGAGGTAGAAAATAAGAGTCACAATAAATATAAAAACTATATTTTATACCTTTACAAAATAATTTTAAAACAAGCTTCAATTTTTCCTCAAAAATTACCATATATCAAACTTCTGCATTTGATATCAAATTTGCTGCTATTTCCTCCAATTTTATAAATGCAGCTTGAACATCTGGAAGTTCTAGGTTGACAAACTATTGAAGCCTCACTTGGAGAATTTTGAGCATTACTTTGCTAGCATGTAAGATGAATGCAATAGTGTGGTAGTTGGAACATTCTTTAGAATTGCCTTTCTTTGGGACTGGAATGAAAACTGACCTTTGCAGTTTTGTGGCCACTGCTGAGTTTTCCAAATTTGCTGGAATATCAAGTACAGCATTTTCACAGCACTATGTTTTAGGATTTGAATTAGCTCAGCAGAAATTCCATCACCTCCACTAACTTTGTTTGTAGTGATGCTTCCTAAGGCCCACTTGACTTTGCATTCCAGGATGCCTGGCTCTAGGGGAGTGATCACACCATCATGGTGTGATGAGATCACAGATGAGATGAGAAGAACCAGAGATCAAATTGCCAACGTCTGTTGGATCACAAAAATAGCAAGAGAATTTCAGTAAAACATCTGCTTTATTGACTATGCAAAGCCTTTAACCGTGTGGATCACAACAAACTGTGGAAAATTCTTAAAGAGATGGGAATATCAGACCACCTTACCTGCCTCCTGAGAAATCTGTATGCAGGTCAAGAAACAACAGTTAGAATTGGACATGGAACAACAGACTGGATCCAAATTAGGAAAGGAGTACATCAAGGTTGTATATTGTCACCCTGCTATTTAACATATGCATAGTACATCATGCGAAATGCCAAGCTGAAATCAAGATTGGTGGAAGAAACATCAATAACCTCAGATATGCAGATGACATTACCCTTATGGAAAAAAGTGAAGAGGAACTAAACAGCCTCTTGATGAAAGTGAAAGAGAAGAGTGGAAAAGTTGGCTTAAAACTTAACATTCAAAAAACTAAGATCACGGCATTCAATGCCATCACTTCATGATGCAAATAGATGCGGAAACAATGGAAACAGTGATGGACTTTATTTTCTTGGGCTCCAAAATCATTGCAGATGGTGACTTCAGCCATGAAATTTAAAAACACTTGCTCCTTGGAAGAAAAGCTATGACCAACATATTAGAAAGAAGAGACATTACTTCGCTTACAAATGTCTATCTAGTCAAAGCTATGGTGTTTCCAGTAGTCATATATGGATGTGAAAGTTGGACCATAAAGAAAAGCTGAGCATGGAAGAATTGATGCTTTTGAACTGTGGTGTTGGAGAAGACTCTTGAGAATCCCTTGGACTCAAAGGAGGTCAAGCCAGTCAATTCTAAAGGAAACCAGTCCTGAAGACTGATGCTGAAGCTGAATCTCCAAAACTGTGCCCACCTGATGTGAAGAGCTGACTCATTGGAGAAGACCCTGATGCTGGGAAAGACTGAAGGCAAGAGAAGAAAAGGGACAACAGAGGATGAGATGGTTATGTGGCATCACCAACTTGATGGACATGAGTTTCAGCAAGCTCCAGGAGTTTGTGTTGGACAGGGAACCCTGCCATGCTGCAGTCCATGGGGTCACAAAGAGTTCGACACACCTGAGCTACTGAACTGTACTGAACGTGTTGCTATTTCAAAAGGTGTGTTATGTCTCTGTCAAAAGTTGGTTGTAAATATGTCACTACAATGGCAGTGCTATCTTAAATTAAGGGGATAATTGATTTAGTAATGATCTGAAATGAATTAAGTCTGAAGATATTATATCTCAAAACAAAGATAACTTATTTTGAATTCAGGCTAAATTGGGGGAAAGTGAAAGTCGCTCAGTCATGTCTGATTCTTTGTGACCCAAAGGTCTATAAAGTCCATGGAATTCTCCAGGCCAGAATACTGGAGTGGGTAGCTTTTCCCTTCTCCAGAGGATCTTCCCAACCCAGGGATCGAACCCAGGTCTCCCACATTGCAGGTGGATTCTTTACCAGCTGAGTCACAAGGGAAGCCAAAGAATACCAGATTGGGTAGCCTATCCCTTTTCCGGCGGATCTTCCTGCCCCAGAAATCGAACTGGGGTCTCCTGCATTGCAGGCGGATTCTTTACCAACTGAGCTATCAGGGAAGTCCTAAAATGGGGTGGGGGTGAGGGTTAGGTGGTATTTAATATACCTTCTACCATTCAACTTTATAATTTTTGAAAATTTCTCTGAAACAATCCTGTAGCTATAGATAAGAAGCAAACACTGATCTATTCTAAATTTATGCTTTCTGCATTTAGTTTTCTTTTCAAAGTTACTGGTCATAGACTTTTTTGAGACTGGGATAAAACTGTTTTTCCCTCACCACAGAAAAAATGCAAATAAGTATGCCTTCTCAAAATTTTGCCTGTAATTGATTAGGGTCATGTTGTAGACCATTATGCAGATCAATGTACACTAGATTAATTATTCCTGCCCCAGAACTTTGTATTTAAGGATATAGCCATTCTGTTCCCACTGTAAATTTTTCTTTCATTGATTCAACATGTGCTCAGTAAAAACATATTGCCTGTCTTCCTATCAGTTAGGACTCTCATGGCAGAAAATCCAACTCAGTCTCTGAAAATTTCAAGGGCAGACTTTAGCCATAATCAGATGTAAGACCTCTAAGGTTACAGGAGTTTTTCTCTCTATATGCTAACTCCTTTTCTCTCTGTAGAACTCCACTTTTACACAACCCTCTTCAAGGTAAAAGGTAGCATCAACAGCTTAATGCTTTCTACTCTCATGCTATTTTAATTCTAGAGAGAAAAAAGTGAAATGTTCTTTCTCAGAAGTCACAGAAACATTCTAATGCATCCCATTGGCTCTGATTATAAACCATTTATTATAGTTATATCCTGATTTTCCAAGCCTGTGTACCCATCCCTTTCTCCTATATATCCTCAAGATTAGGGAAAGAGCCAAATCCATCAGAAACACTTGAGAGAAATACATTAACACCTGCAGGTAATCTGGACTATGATTTTCTGAAGAAAGAGTGAATGGCTATGTAAAGTAAAAAATAAATAAATATACTGATATTTACTCTCTGGCACATATGCTTTTAGGTGATAAATAAAATCCTAGGCCTCAAAGAGATCTCTGGTTTAGACTGAACATCCCATACACCATAAGTAGAACAAAAACAAACAAACACCTAGATAACAGGCCAGTGAATTCTCTTATCACTGCATAATTTCTTATACCTCCTAACTGGTGACCCTGCTCTCCAGTTAAAACTTTTCCAAATGTAATTTCTAGTGAAAAGTCTTCTTTATAAATCTAATCCAAATGATGTTAAAATATAAAATGCTTCCAATAAATATTAACTATTTGAGTAAGCCTTACCTTTTAAAGTAAGAATAATCCTCCCAATAAATGCCACTTTTAAAAGTCTTTACCTTTTTCTGTCAGATTCCTCAAAGTTATTAATGAGAATCTTAAATAATTATGGTGCAATAATTATGGTTCATGTTCTGAAACCTCCAATTCCACCTACTCTGAAAAAAACTTTTGATTTTCTGGACACCTTAGCCACTGAGCCACTTTATTGGTTCATTTACACCTTTTTTCCCACTTTAATTTCCAGTACATGTTTATTGTTACTGAGACCTGTGCTTAAATCACAATTTCTCTTTCAGTAGATATGTGGTATGCATAACTTTTCTATTTCTTTATTTCTATAGTAAAAAATTACATTTGTTAATCTATAGAATCATTGTAATATTTATAAAAATACTGTATATGAAAGCAACATGTAAGTAATAGTTGCTTAGTCAATATTAGGACTTCTTTGGTGCCTCAGTGATAAAGAATCTACCTGCCAATGCAAAAGACTTGGGTTTGAACACTGAGTCAGGAAGATCCCCAGAGAAGGACATGGTAACCCACTCCAGTATTCTTGCCTGGAAAATGCATGGACAGAGGAGCCTGGCATGCTACGGTCCATGGGATCACTAAAGAGTCAGACACAACTTAGCAACTAAACAACAATCAACATTAATTTTCATTTTCTCCTCATTCCTATTTGCATCAATGTCACTCTCTATTTTCATCAATTTATTGCCAACCACCTTACCTGCTTTGCTCAAGCAATCTTTTTAATGTATTCATGGCCATTCATTCACCTTCTACTAATAATGTAAATCTTGACTTTTCAGTTTTTTGTAGAGCTCAAGTTTTATTTTATTTACTTATATTTTTTTCTTTTTGAAACAACTGTAATTCACTTTTCCAAACAGACCCTACACTCCATAATTTTTAAAATGTTGATGAGAAAAGCTTAAAAAAAATAGGACCAAGCTTGGTACAGATCCAATAGCCAAACTATTAGTGACACTATATATATTTTTTAATTACACAGCCCAAACTTTGAGCAATGTATTGCCAATCTACTGCATGTTTGTGTGTGTGTGGTTTTTTTTGTTTTGTTTTTTTTGTTTTGTTTTGTTTTGCATATGTAGCACACAGTATAAAAACAATCAACCAAATCTGAGTCCATGGGTCAGCTATCTTAAAATATAAGGCCTGTATATACTCAGGAAAACTGGTCCACTTAAAGGTCATAAATCCAAGATGGCCAGTGCCATTATAGGAAGAAGGAAATCTGAATACAGAAATATAGGCACACAGGAGAATGCCACATGAACACAGAGGCATAAACTGGTATTGTGTGTGCTTAGTCATGGGCAACTCTTTGCAACCTCATGGATTATAGCTCACCAGGCTCCTCTGTCCATGGGGATTCTCCAGACAAGAATACTGGAGTGAGTCACCATGACCTCCTCCAGGGGATCTTCCCAACCCAGGGATGAACCCAGGTCTCCTGCATTGCTGGCAGCTTCTTTACTGTCTGTCCTACCAGGGAAGCCCTACCACAGATCAAGAAATAGCAAAATTGGCAGCAATTACCACAATCTAGAAGAAAGATTTTTATTAGGAAACTAATACATTAACTATCAGAATCTTAACCAAAGAAGTTGAGGTGGGAAATTAAGTTTTGAATATTAAATGATTTGTTCTGGTGTATAGGTTTGTATGGAGTGAGGCTGCAACTGTAACTGTATCTAAAGCATTGTTTTTGGAACAGAACTCATGTTATTAACATTGGGAGAGGGCAATGGCACCCCACTCCAGTACTGTTGCCCAGAAAATCCCATGGATGGAGGAGCCTGGTAGGCTGCAGTCCATGGGGTCGCTAAGAGTCGGACACGACTGAGCAACTTCATTTTCACTTTCCACTTTCATGCATTGGAGAAGGAAATGGCAACCCACTCCAGTGTTCTTGCCTGGAGAATCCCATGGACGGAGAAGCCTGGTAGGCTGCAGTCCATGGGGTCGCACAGAGTCGGACACAACTGAAGTGACTTAGTAGTAGTAGTAGTAGTAGTAGTAGTAACTGGCTGAAATTTTTCAAATATCTAAGTTTATGATGTAGAGGGAGGTAAATTAATTCCAAAATTTCCCTGAATATGGAATTCACACATAGGTGTGCTGTGTGCATGGACACATACACATGAACACACTTTCAAACTTGTCACTTCATACCTAATAACATGAGTAGTTAAATTAGCCTTATTAAAGGACCAGGTTTTATAATCACAAGACAAATCATTAGGATAAAGAACATAACATCAGACCATAAGAGTAAAATACTTGAATAACTGATATACATGCCAGATTATGGGATAAAGTGATTAGATATAATTTATATTATATAAATAATAATAATATATAAATTATAATTTGTATATTATATAAATTGTATCTAATATGTATTTAGTATATATATTATTATATATTATAACTTATGAATTAAATATAATTCAATATATAAATTATATCTAATATATAATAAATTACATAATAAGTGGTTAGATATAATTATAAATATGGTTATATATAAAATAAGATCAATACCAAAACTAAGTCATAAAACATGGAAGCAAAGTTGGTGTAGCTGATTCATATCCATTATAATGAATCTTAAGTTATGGTGCATCAGATGACACTCCTGTCCTAGAAGGAAAGGAAAAAAAAATCCTACCTCTATCCAATATTCTTTTGGTTTAAACCACAGTCTCCTCTAAAAATGAGATTATTAACATATTGCAACTAGCACTTCTCAGCCTTATGCATGAAAGTTTTTATCAAGATTTTCTTTAAGAGTTTCTGTAAAGCTTGGGAAAAAGGGAAGTGAATGAGGAAATAGAATGGAGACACCAAGTTCTAGCCTGCTTCCTGATTTTGTACACAGCTGCAATTGGGGAGAGCATTTAAAGCACTGGTTTGCCAGTTCTTTTAAGTTTTCTTATAACTGCCATCAGAAGGTTTACAGAATTGCCCTAATATTTGTGTATATCTCTTCAGACTCTAATTTATTCCATATCTGCAGTACTTATAATATGTACATTAAATAATACAGAATTTTAAAAATTTTCTCTTGCCAAAGGATAAAATGACAACCTACACACTGGAAAATAATATTGGCAAAGCACTAATGGAAAAAGACTTATATTAAGAATACATAAAGAACTCTGAAATCTCTACCATAAAAAGAAAAAAATCCAATGGACAAAAGAAACAAATAAATATTTCACAAAAGAAGACATACAGATAGCAAATAAGTTCATGAAAAGATGGTCCACATCATTAGCTATTAAGGAAATGCAGATTAAAATCATGGTATCATTTCACTCCTTTGAAAATGGGTAATATAAAAAAAAAAATAGTAACAGCTCCAAATGTTACAAGTATATGGAAACATTAAATCACTCACATACTGCTGGTAGAAATATAAAATGGCAAGGCCACTCTGCAAACAGTTTAGTTCATAAACTGTTTTAAATGTAAACAGTTTATATTTAGTTCTTGTAAAACTTAATATACTACTACTGAATAATCCAGCAAAACACAATTTCACACATTATCCAGAGACATAAAAATAGGTTTTCATGCAAAAATCTGCAAGTGAAGGCAGGTAGGAATGATCAGAACTTTATTCACAATGGCCCCAAACCAGAAGCAACACATTCACCCTTCAAAAGGTGAATGATTAAACACACTGGTAAGATATGGTACACATCCGTATCATGGAATGCTCAGTGCTCAGTCACTCAGTCATGTCTGACTCTTTGCAACCCCATGGATTATGGCTCACCAAGCTTCTCTGTCCATGGAATTTTCGAGGCAAGAATACTGGAGCAGTTTGCCATTTCCTACTCCAAGGCTTTTCCCCAACCGAGGAGTTGAACCCATGTCTCTTGAGCCTCCTGCATTGGCAGGTGCATTCTTTACCATGGAATACTTCACTGCAATAAAAATGTTATTGAAAAACACAATAAACTGAATAAATTTTTAGGGAATAATGTAGAGTGAAAAAAGTCAATCCTCAGTGTTCACATACTATATGATTCCATTTACATAATGTCCTAAAATTATACAGTTATAGAAATAGAGAACAGATTAATGGTTGCCAGAGGTCAGAGTCAGAGAAACTGAGGAATAATGGGTATGGCTTTAAAAGGGCAACAGGAAGTATCCTTATGATGACAGATTGTCCAGGAAGTGGACAAAATCAGTGTCAACATCTTGGTTGTAACTTTATGGTAATATAATTTCATAATATGTTATCACTGAGAGAAACTGGGTAAGAAATACAAGGAATCCCTCTGTATGATTTCTTAAAACTGACTCTGTATCCATATTTAGGCAAAAATAGCTTAATTAAAATTTTGATTTTTAAAAAACCTTGAATAAGAAATCAGCCTATTTTAGTATATCAAAATAAGCATTTAACTAGATTAATTTACTTAAATTAGTGTTTCCTTTCAAAGTTAAACCACCTGCTCTTCAAAGAGAAATTAGCACATCTTTTGTAATTCATTTAAAATCAATGCTATCTGAAAAAAAATAATTTCTATCTTAACATATAGCATTTTATCAAAAAAAATGTTAACTTGTCCATCTCCTTTGACAGGCTGCTTTCAGAACACTATTTTCTTTATCTTAAATACCTAGAACAGGGGCTAGCATTTAATAGAATAAAAATGAAATTAAACCAAATGACTGAATAAATTATAGGTTGTCAACTCAATATTACAAGCAGAAGTAAATTATTAAATTTACTTTGTTAGGAGTACAATGAAAGACAATCATTTAGCTGAACAACATGTCCTCTTTCCCCCCATTATGGCCCTTGCTTGCTTAATATTGGGTTTGGCCAAAAAGTTTGTTTGGGTTTTTCTGTTAACAACATATAGAAAAATCTGATTGAACCTTTTGGCCAGCCCAATATATTCATTAGTTGAGTAATTCCTCCTCTTCTCTAAACAGTTGGTGCACATTTAGAAGATGCCCTTCATCTCATGTTAATTTAGAGCGCAAATCCATATGGGCAATTCAGGATGCAGCAGGACTGTAGACACTACAGTGGCTATGTTTTATATATATATATATATATATATATACACTTTGCCACCAAAGGTCTGTCTAGTCAAGGCTATGGTTTTTCCTGTGGTCATATATGGATGTGAGAGTTGGACTGTGAAGAAGGCTGAGTGCTGAAGAATTGATGCTTTTGAAGTGTGGTGCTGGAGAAGACTCTTGAGAGTCCCTTGGACTGCAAGGAGATCCAACCAGTCCATTCTGAAGGAGATCAGCCCTGGGATTTCTTTGGAAGGAATGATGCTGAAGCCGAAAGTCCAGTACTTTGGCCACCTCATGCAAAGAGTTGACTCCTTGGAAAAGACTCTGATGCTAGGAGGGATTGGGGGCAAGAGGAGAAGGGGACGACAGAGGATGAGATGGCTGGATGGTATCACTGACTCGATGGACATGAGTCTCAGTGAACTCCGGGAGTTGGTGATGGACAGGGAGGTCTGGTGTGCTGCGATTCATGGGGTCACAAAGAGTCAGACACGACTGAGCGACTAATCTGATCTGATGTATACATATAAAATTTCCAACTTAAAACTGATCAAGTTAGTGTATAACAGTTGAGCTACTTGAAGTTAGTGATACACTGCATATCTTTCCATGGGTAAGGATAAAGGATGACATCCCAAGGATTTACTTTTACTTTTCTAAATATGTAAAATTGTAGTCAATATATATTTACTAAAACGTCAAAACAGTAGTCCTAACTCTGTTAAGGGAATATGTGTGTCTCTGAGGGTATAATACATAATTTTCTTTGTAAGCATCTTTCTTAGTTCTAGGAAAATGTCAGAAAAAACAAGGTCTATGTACTATCTGATTTGGTGCCTAACTTAAAGAATCAGTAGGATCTCATGAGAAAGGACAGTCTTTATTATACTAGTCTTTTAACTTCTTGAAATGTGTATTAATTAACTTAAAGGGAAGTGAATGGAGAAGTCACAGTATAAAGGGAATGGCCTCAAACACTGAGTATAATTAAAATTAGAATAAGGATGAATAACTGATATTAAATTGTTAGAATTCTTAAAAGGAAACATTATCATGTAAGAATTTATTTGATACAAATACACTAGGACACAAACACCAGAACACTTTTTAAAACATAAGACAGAAATATTTTGAACATTTTAGACGTGGATCAATAATACAACTGATGACTCATTTCAGTTTAAGAAAGAATGCACTGGTAGAAGTGAGAAGATAGCTTCAAAACCAAAAATCATACTTCCACTTCCCCAAGCCAGAGAATCAGTTTCTTACACGTACTCCCCAGATCCAGTGACACCGTCATTGTAAGAGGGTAGGATATGATATATCCTTGAGTGTACTGTGGAGAAAAAAAGATTGAGAACCACTTAAATAGAGTACAGAACTCTATATGGTGATTAATAAATGGAATATGATTCATTTTTCTGACAAAAGAAAAACTATGTTGAATAGGATTATCTTGTATTTAATATTTTATATAAATTTCTAAAATATGAAGCAAATTATTTTAAAGCCCTTCATTTCAACTAATCCTCAAAATGAAAATATTACAAAAATTTGGATTTAAACATAATTAGTATATACTTGTTTCAGAAAGTTATTTTATTACTGAAAAATGTATCTATTACTAATTTTAAAAAGAACAATGCAAATATAACTTAAGGTGGTTTTGTGGCTGTGTACTGAAAATAATGTCTAAATCATACCAAAGGAAGGGTTAAAACAATAGGATAGTACCATAATTCTATTAATACCATTTACTAATGAATAAGAATGCATTGTTTTTCTTTATCATAGACGGATACTGAAGAGCTGTGATGTTTATTCAGTTAAGTTCAGTAGGGCACAGGATACTTTCCACTTTTACTGATCTAAATACAACAGGAACCATATGCTCAAACTGTGACACATTGACTGGCTATTACAATAGCATTCTTCACATCAATATGTTGAAGCCCTGCCTGTTAGTCTTTCCATTATGAATTATAAATTTAGAGACCCATATGTCAGTGAAATTATTATTACTTACTTTGATATTATCTTATAAATTATAAATCCACAAATACAGAATCATGATTTCTATGTCTAATTGTACAAAAATATAAATATTCACATATACTATATTTAAAAAGACTGACAGATAACATAAAATTCAGTAAATAGATCCATAGATCTTATTTTTTCCACTGATTTCAAGGTCCAACATTACTAAATTATAAAATGATACAAAGTTATAAATTTCATCCAAAAATACAGAGAACTATCACTGAAGTCATTTAGTTATTTGAAATTAGTTATAATCAGGTTGATTCATCTTCTCTAAAGCAAATCTTTCTTCAACATACAGAAAGAAAGAGAAAGAGTGAGAGTGAGGTAGAGAGGGAAGGAAGAAGGAATAAAAAAAAAAAAAAACAAAGAAAGGAAGGAAGGAAGGCTGATAGAAGATACATAACAAGTATCTGTTTCCTATTTCCATGGTTTCCAGTTTCTAACAGTCACATTTTAAGCTTTTTTTTCTTGTTTCTAACTTAACTGTTTTTCCTGTTTTCAATTCTACTCAGTGAAGCTTTGTTTTGTTCTGTTTTTTTAGTTTCCCTCTATATTTACTTATACATTTAACTATACACAATTCTTGTTTGTGCACTAAAATAATCTGGTCAACTGTGGGATTTTACAGTTCAGCCTCTACCTTGACTTTAACCTTCTTTCAGATTCCTGATCTTTAGAAGCTGCTCACTGAACCACTTGCTCTCAGCTCCAGCACATTTTCTACTGCTCCCTCATCATTCCTGTCCCCAATAATCCATTGAAATCCTAGATAATTATTGTGTACAACACTTTCATATCACTGTCTTTTGACGACTCCTCTTCTTTCAGAAAATGACACAAAAATGTTATTTTCCAAACAAAGGAAATGTCCCACAAGAGGAATTCTAGTGCTAGCTGTTAATTACTTTGTTGTTTGGGACTTCCCAGGTGGCGCTTGCCAATGTAAGAGACATAAGAGACACCAGTTCGATCTCTAGATGTGGGTTGGGAAGATTCCCCTGGAGGAGGGCATGCAAAACCACTTCAATATTCTTGCCTGGAGAATCCCATGGACAGAGGAGCCTGCCTAACATCCATAGGGTCACTAAGAGTGCATGCTAAGTTGCTTCAGTTGTGTCTGACTCTTTGTAACCTCATGGACTGCAGTCCACCAGGCTCCTCTGTCCATGAGATTATCTAGGCAAGAATACTGGAGAGGATTGTCATTTCCTTCTCCAAGGATCTTCCCAACTCAGAGATCCAACCCCTGTCTCTTACTTCTCCTGCATCAGCAGGCCGGTTCTTTACCACTAGCACCACCTGGGCATACTATACACTATTACCTTACTGCTTCCAAACTCAGAGCGAAACTAGTTACATTTCTTCTCTCTCATCTTTTACTTTATAGGTAAAGATGAAGACAGGAAGTAAAATGATCAAAGGCCATTTCAAATCAACAGTGTTCAACTTTGGCATTTGGAAGACTGGCTTCAAATAAATGCACAATAAATTCTTGACCACTCCTTTCTTCACTAACTATTAGCTTTTAAAGATACAAAAAAGAATTCATATTCTAATAAGTCACATTTATATAAAAGGGATATACTTTTGTCTTAAGAGTTTGTGTGCTTAGTATTTTTTTTTTTTGTAGTTCTGAAAGAAAACATGAAATTCTTCTGCACCAAATTGCTGAATTTTCAGAAATTACCTAACTCATGTTCTCATCAGATGTGGTACCATGCCCTAGACCTAGTACACTGTAAATCTCTGGAAGTAATTAGGAGGATTGAAGCTGACATTTTATGAATGGAGTCAAAGATGCTAGATTACCTAAAATCTATAGATCTCTACTACCTATAAATCTTAAAGAAAAGATTTATACTATGTTCTTCCTTAATCTTTGAGTATTCAACTGTAGCATTCATGAAATAAAAAACATGCATATAAATATCCAAGCATAGAACCTAACCTAACCATTTAACATAAACACAAAGGCTTTTTTTTGCACAGAATGCATAGTAAATTTGAGAAGCACTGTTCTAGAGTACATATTGAAGTGGGTAGCCATTCCCTTCTCCAGGGGATCTTCTCCACCCAGGGACTGAACCAGGTCTCCTGCATTGCAGACAGATTCTTTACTGTCTGAGCCACCAGGGAAACCCCTAAGGTGAAATAGATGAGTGAAAAAGCTGGCTTAAAACTAACTCAACATTAAAAGAAATGAAGACTGTGACATCTGATCCCATCACTTCATGGCAAACAGATGGGAAAAAAGTGGAAACAGTGACAGAGTTTATTTTGTTGGGCTCCAAAATAACTGTGGATGGTGACTGAAACCGTGAAATTAAAAAACACCTGCTTCTTTGAAGAAAAGCTATGACAATCAAGCCACTGTATCAAAAAGCAGAGACATCACTTTGCCAACAGAGGTCCATACAGTCATAGCTATGGGTTTTCCAGTAGTCATGTATGGATGTGAGAGTTGGACCATAAAGAAGGTCGAGGACCAAAGAATTGATGCTTCTGCACTATGGTACTGGAGAAGACTCTTGAGAGTCCCTTGGACTGCAAGGAGATCAAACCAGTCAATTTCTAATGGAAATCAACCCTGAATATTCATTTAAGGACTGATGATGAAGCTGAAGCTCCAAAACTGTGACCACCTGATGTGGAGAGCCAACTCATTGGAAAAGACCCAGATGCTGGGAAAGATTGAGGGCAAAAGAAGGAGGCGATAGAAAATGAGATGGTTGGATAGCATCACTGACTCAATGGACATGTTTGAGCAAACTCAGGGAGAGAGTGAAGGACATAATATTTCAAGATAGTGAATGTAGTACGACAAAAATCTATGCTATACAGAGTGGCAATAATAAGTTCATGACGTGAAAAGACTAAACCAGACCTTTGTCAGTCTTTCAGAAATTATATACTTATAGGCTTTTACTGAATTAACTCAGGCTTTTTTTTTTTTCCCCAATTTTGCTTCTTCTTCACCATGGGCAAGTTTCTTAGACACTTTATGACTCAGTTTCCCTATCTACAAAATAGCACCCATTTCATGGACTTATTGTAAACATTAATGTGCTAATATGCATAAAACGCTTAGAACTTATAAGCACCAAATAAATATTCCAATCATCATTACTATTAAAACTGACAAAACAGGAATAAAAAGTGTAAATTGCAATGCTAGCTTTTTTCAGGAAGGACTGAAGAGGATTTTCCTAGGCAAGCATTATAGGTAACTCATGAGGAAATGATGGGGATATTAAGTTGCTGACAATGATGTTAGAAATATATCAGGGAGAAGCAAGCTTCAATTTACAAAGTATCAGGATAGACAAGGAATATATAAGGTGGTCATATAATTGAATAGAAACTTGAGCTTACAAGAATAGTTCCACATGTGGTATGGGGAATCTATGGTCATGTCTATAGGAATGAACAAAGGAAAGGTACACAGTATGCATTTTCACATAATTTTAGCATAAAGAAAAAATATTAAAAGGTATATCAAGAATAATCTTCAGTGGGAAATTATTACAGAAAACACAAAAAGCTAAAATGCATATGTTAAAATGGGAGGGGAAAGCCCAGCCTAATACCAGTATGTATATGTTATTACCCATAGAAAATCACACCACTTGATAGTCATCTTTTTCCAACCAGAAATTTACCTAAATCATTATTCCAAAATCCTTGAAGTTATTAGTCTCATGTAATAACAGTCATCATTCAGTAATACCCATAGTAATAATATTAATGACAATGATAATACTATTAATAATAATATAGCCAATGTCTAACAGTACTTATTATTTATTTTTGACACCAAAGAAAAATTAAAGTATCAATTATATATAAGAAGACAAATGTACAAAGCCATTAACAAAAAGCTGTATTCTAAACACAATGCTTTTGGCATACAAAACAATGACTCCAAAAGTCAGTTTATGAAACAAACTTAATTTTAAGTTGCCTTATAACTCTTTTCACTCAACTTTGTTTATAAATGTTACTGGATATTTCAGTTTCTTCCCATCCATATCAGAAATGTGTCTTTTTGACAAGTTTATTTCTTAAAAAATTAGTACATAGTTATTTCCTGCAATTAATGTCAGCAAATACAGGAAGATAGTCTCTAAGTCACAAGAATTCAGTATTTTGCTTCTTTGGAAATACTTGTCATTGGGGTTCTCTACACTGAGACTTATGTATCAGAAGTCAAAATATTAATGTCCAAAATATTAGATTTGAGAGCAGAGTGACAAAAAAGTCTTAATAAGAAGGATTAATAAAAGATTAAATAATAAAGAAATATTTTTGAACTTCTCTTGAATTATCTAATCTTTACAATTACCCACTGAGAAAATATTCATATCGCCATTTTTATGAAGAATATAAGACACAAAGAACCAATATTCTGAGGATGACTTGAGAATAAAACCTTAGGAAATAAGTTAATGTACCCCTGCTGCTGCTGCTGCTGCTGCTGCTGCTGCTGCTGCTGCGACAACTCAGTCGTGTCCGACTCTGTGTGACCCCATAGACGGCAGCCCACCAGGCTCCCCTTCCCCTGGGATTCTCCAGGCAAGAACACTGGAGTGGGGTGCCATTTCCTTCTCCAATGCATGAAAGTGAAAAGTGAAAGTGAAGTTGCTCACTCGTCTGACTCCTAGCGACCCCATGGACTGCAGCCAACCAAGGCTCCTCTATCCGTGGGATTTTCCAGGCAAGAGTACTGGAGTGGGTGGCCATTGCTGGCTTCCCTGCTGGCTCAGACAGTCAAGCGTCTGCCTGCAATATGGGAGACCCGGGTTCGATCCCTGCGTCAGGAAGATCCTCTGGAGAAGGAAATGGCAACCCACTCCAGTACCCTTGCCTGGAAAATCCCATGAACAGAGGAGCCTGGCAGGCTATAGTCCATGGGGTCGCAAAGAGTCAGACCTGACTAAGCGACTTCACTTTCCTTTCCTTTCTTCAAATGTACCCCTATAAGAATCTAATTATTTTTCCGTGTAATAACATATTTTATATTTCTCAAATTTTTCACTCTATCTTTAGTTCATCATCCCATACTCTTAATAAACTATGGTAGACAAAAGTAGGAGGGTGGCACAGCCAGAAAAGGAGCTAAATACACATGAAAGCAAAATCTATAGATTTAGAAAGTTCACTAATGAAATTTTCAAACTATCCTTTTTCTGAAATATAATAAGAATTGCAAAATGATATTAAAGAAATGGACTGTCACATTCAGTTCAGTCACTCAGTTGTGTCCGACTCTTCGCGACCCCATGAACTGCAGCAGTCAGGCTTCTCTGTCCATCACCAGCTCCCGGAGTTCACCCATGTCCATCAAGTAGGTGATGCCATCCAGCCATCTCATCCTCTGTTGTCCCCTTCTCCTCCTGCCCCCAATCCCTCCCAGCATCAGGGTCTTTTCCAATGAGTCAAGTCTTCTCATGAGGTGGCCAAAGTATTGGAGTTTTAGCCTCAGCATCAGTCCTTCCAATGAACACCTAGACTGTCACATTACTAGTTCTAAAATAAATATTATTTTAGGCTTAAGTTTAACTTTAATCATTTTTTGAGTGCTTTTTCTTTATCTTGGTATTACCAATATATAAGTTGAAAAACTGAATTAATAATTAAACAGAATAATGTCCAAAATAAAAATCTAACTACTGCTGCTGCTGCTAAGTCGCTTCAGTCATGCCCGACTCTAGTGGGTGCTAAATCAATCTTTGTTTTTTACATATATATCCTTTCAAGATATGTTTTAGTATTTATAACAGTTACTGACTATAAATAAAAATAAAGATAATTTTCTAGAGAGATATAATAGGCATTCAACCAGTTCAAAAGATGCGTAACTCACATATGCTTAAACCCTAGGCCACAGACTAAATCCATTGTAAGTACAAGGAAAATAATTTGAATCCCAATTTGTGACACCTATTTTATATCATGTGAAGATATCCAGTTAATAGTCCAATAGCAATAATCTACAAGAATCTTCCACCCAATTTGATTAAAAAGAATGATTAAATTGAAACTACTTTTCTATTATTGCTAAGGTTGAGTGATCTCTGGTAGTATGAGCATAGACTATCACTTTTCTGTTTTTCATAAAGAGAAAGTAGTCAAAAGGATCTGAGAGAAATAGAAGATATTAAGAAGAGGTGGAAAGAATACACAGAAGAACTGCACAGAAAAGATCTTCATGACCCAGATAATCACGATGCTGTGATCACTCACTTAGAGCCAGACATCTTGGAATGTGAAGTCAAAGGGGCCTTAGGAAGCATCACTACAAACAAAGCTAGTGGAGGTGATGGAATTCCAGTGGAACTATTTCAAATCCTGAAAGATGATGCTGTGAAAGTGCTACACTCAATATGCCAGCAAATCTGAAAAACTTAAGAGTGGCCACAGGACTGGAAAAGGTCAGTTTTCATTCCAGTCCCAAAGAAAGGCAATGTGAAAAAATGTTCAAACTACCACACAATTGCACTCATCTCACACCCTACTAAAGTAATGCTCAAAATCTTCCAAGCCAAGCTTCAATGATATGTGAACTGTGAACTTCCAGATGTTCAAGCTGGTTTTAGAAAAGGCAGAGGAACCCAGATATCAAATTACCAACATCCGCTGGATCATAAAAAAGCAAGAGAGTTCCTGAAAACCATCTATTTCTGCTTTATTAACTATCTCAAAGCCTTTGACTATGTGGATCACAATAAATTGTGGAAAATTCTGAAAGAGATGGAGTACCAGACCACCTCACCTGCCTCTTGAGAAATCTGTATGCAGGTCAGGATGCAACAGAACTGGACATAGAACAACAGGCTGGTTTCAAATTGGGAAAGGAATACATCAAGGCAATATATTGTCACTCTGCTTATTTAACTTATATGCAGAGTACATCATGAGAAATGCTGGGATGGATGAAGCACAAGCTGGAATCAAGATTCCTAGGAGAAATATCAATAATTTCAGATATGCAGATGACACCACCTGTATGGCAGAAAGTGAAGAGGAACTAAAAAGCCTCTTGATGAAAGTGAAAGAGGAGAGTGAAAAAGTTGGCTTAAAGCTCAACATTCAGAAAACTAAGATCATGGCATCCTGTCCCATCACTTCATGGCAAATAGATGGGGAAACAGTGAAAATAGTGAGAGATTTTATTTTAGGGGGCTAGAAAATCACTGCAGACAGTGACTGCAGCCATGAAGTTAAAAGACACTTTCTCCTTGGGAGAAAAGTTATGACCAACATAGACAGCATATTCAAAAGCAGAGTCATTACTTTGCCAACAAAGGTCTGTCTAGTTAGGGCTGTGGTTTTTCCTGTAGTCGTGTATGCATGTGAGAATTGGACTATAAAGAAAGCTGAGCACTGAAGAGTTGATGCTTTTGAACTGTGGTGTTGATGAAGACTCTTCAGAGTCTCTTGGACTGCAAGGAAATCTGACTAGTCCATCCTAAAGGATATCAGTCCTGGGTTTTCATTGGAAGGACTGATGTTGAAGCTTAAACTCTAATACTTTGGCCACCTGATGTGAAGAACTGACTCATTTGAAAAGACCTTGATGCTGGGAAAGATTGAGGTCAGGAGGAGAAGGGAATGACAGAGTATGAGATTGTTGAGTGGCATAACTGGCTCGATGGACATGAGTTTGAGTAAACTCCGGGAGTTGGTGACAGGGAGGCCTGGCATGCTGCAGTCCATGGGTTTGCAAAGAGTCGGACGTGACTGAGTGAATGAACTGAACTGAAACATTTAGCTCAATGGCAATTCAGAACACAATTATATTCATAATTAGTTTCAACTGCCAAATTATTATTAAGATGTCTATCTACCTTCTAATGTATCTATAAAACAGAATTCTTTTTGTTTTAATAACTCTTGCAAATTTATTCATGAAGGATTTTAACCTGTAAATATGTCAAGATTAATATGAATTCAGCTTCTCCTTCTAGTACAGAATTTCTAAAGCAAAAATGTATATTAAAGTGCTTAATAGAAAAGCAAAGAACTTATTTTTACTCTTACCTTAGAGTCTAAATGACATGTGTCAGGAAAACAAATAATTAAATGAATTAATTCAACCTTACTCTTAACAAAGAGCAGGTATTCTTATGCCATATATCCTTTGAGATGGTATTTTTACTTTGGAGAAAACATGAAAGAGGAGATTGACAGAATAGCAGTAAGTACTTTTTTCTCTCCAATAATATTTTTATTTGATTTAATCTAGTTTTATTGCACAATGATATTTACATTAAATCAGGTTGCTATGGAAATAAGAGATCAGGCATCTACATGACGTGACATTACCTGATTTATTCCCCCTTAATTTAATAGGACATAAATTGAATTCACATGCAAGATGCTTAAGGAAATCAATCACTGGTTTTTGTGGTTGGATTTCTGTATATGGCCCTTTTACTTGACAACAGTAATAAATTCATGTCATAGTAAGACTAGTCTAAAAATCATTCCTACTATCCATTGTCCTTGATTAAGAATATCATGTATGAAATGAGTTGCCAGTCCAGGTTCGAGGCACGATACTGCGTGCTTGGGGCTGGTGCACTGGGACGACCCAGAGGGATGGAATGGGGAGGGAGGAGGGAGGAGGGTTCAGGATGGGGAACACATGTATACCTGTGGCGGATTCATTTTGATATTTGGCAAATCTAATACAGTTATGTAAAGTTTAAAAATAAAATAAAATTTAAAAAAAATACGTATAAAAAAAAAAAAAAGAAGAAGAAGTTAAGTGAAGTGAAGTTGCTTAGTCTTATCCGAATCTTTGTGACCCCATGTACTGTAGCTTACAAGGCTCCTCTGTCCATGGAATTTTCCAGTCAAGAGTATTAGTGTGGGTTGCCATTTCCTTCTCCAGGGGACCTTCCCGACCCAGGGATGGAACCCAGGTCTCCCGCATTGCAGGCAGACACTATACCGTCTGAGCCACCAGGGAAGCCTTTGATTAAGAAAGCATTTGTCTATGTATTTATTTATACATGACTGTTTTGCACATTGTGCAAAATATTAAAATTTGTAACCAATAGATATATATATTTTATCTTCACAGAGTTTACAATCTAGTAAAGAAGACAAAATAGCTGTATAGAAAAAAAAATAAAAAAAAATAGCTGTATAGAAAAAAACACAACAACTATAGATTTTAAAATGTTCTAACTAATAAAATACATAATAAAATATGGAGGCAGGAACTCTATCAGCTTGTGAGTAGGTGATTTTGGGGAAGTTTAAAATAGTTACACTTTTAATAGTTCACTCAATATACAACTGAGAATGTCACGGTATAAATGATGTTTAACACTATGTTTGGGTTTCTGGAAGTATTTGAAACAAGTAATGTTCACAACAATGGAATTTTACATACTGTTTAATAATAATGAATATTTTAAAATATTATACAATTGAGATGATAAGGCTATAGAACACTTTATAAATTAATTCTATCACTTCATACTCCACAAAAAGTGAAGCTCAAAAAGCTTTCACTTGCCCAAGGTGATCAAGTTAGTTAGCAACAAATATTAGAATACAAATTAAGTTCCTGATTTTAAGACCAGGAACTTACTATTCTATATCTCTCTAGAATAGATTATGATGTCTGTCATAAAACCTCAAATTCAGAAGGTACTCAGGATACTGTAGAGCTTTGGGAAACAAGAATGTAAGCACTATTTCTATCAGCCCACTTCCTGCAGAGTAAAAAAAAAAGTGACATATTTGTTTTCAAAACCAGACAGAGATCTTATATTTGAAAGAAAAAAATAGAAGAAAAAAGATGTCAGGCACATAGATGTGTATTATCTGGCAAACATACTCAGTTGCAAAGTCATATCCAACTCTGTGACCCAATGGACTGTAGGCTGCCAGGCTCCTCCGTCCATGGAATTTCCCAAGGAAGAATACTGGAGTGTGTTGCCATTTCCTTCCCAGCCCAGAGACTGAACTCATGCCACCTGTGTCTTCTGCATTGCCAGGTGGATTCTTTATCCAGTAGCTACCTGTTTATTATCTGAATGGGCCTAATTCTAGTGTTTTACGTATATCACATAAAAATTCACATATTAGGGCAAAATGTGATTTGATGTAATATCTTCTATAAATGAGGTTTGAAAACACATACAAAGAGGACTAGAACAAAAGCATTTTAAAAATTTGAAAGTCCAGGAATCTGTTGCTTAACTCTAGCAAATATGTACATGTATATGTTTTGTTTCAGATTTAACCTTCAGTTGAGTTCAGTCACTCAGTCGTGTCTGACTCTTTGCAACCCCATGAATCGCAGCACACCAGGCCTCCCTGTCCATCACCAACTTCCAGAGCTCACCCAAATCCATGTCCATTGAGTCTGTAATGCCATTCAACAATTTCATCCTCTATCGTCCCCTTCTCCTCCTGCCCTCAATCTTTCCCAGCATCAGGGTCTTTTCAAATGAGTCAGCTCTTCCCATGAGGTGGCCAATGTACTGGAGTTTCAGCTTCAACATCAGTCCTTCCAATGAAAACCCAGGACTGATCTCCTTTAGGATGGACTGGTTGGATCTCTTTGCAGTCTAAGGGACTCTCAAGAGTCTTTTCCAACACCACATTTCAAAAACATCAATTCTTCGGCACTCAGCTTTCTTTATAGTCCAACTCTCACATCCATACATGGCCACAGGAAAAACCATAACCTTGACTAGATGGACCTTTGTTGGCAAAGTAACGTCTCTGCTTTTTAATATGCTGTCTAGGTTCGACATAACTTTCCTTCCAAAGAGTAAGCATCTTTTAATTTCATGGCTGTAGTCACCATCTGCAGTGATTTTGGAGCCCCCGCCAAAATAAAGTCTGACACTGTTTCCACTGTTTCCCCATCTATTTGCCATGAAGTGGTGGGACCAGTTGCCGTGATCTTCATTTTCTGAATGTTGAGCTTTAAGCCACCTTTTTCACTCTCCTCTTTCACATTCATCAAGAGGCTCTTTAGTTCTTCTTTGCTTTCTGCCATAAGGGTGGTGTCATCTGCATATCTGAGGTTATTGATATTTCTCCTGGCAATCTTGATTCCAGCTTGTGCTTCATCCATCCCAGCATTTCTCATGATGTACTCTGCATATAAGTTAAATAAGCAGGGTGACAATATACAGCCTTGATGTACTCCTTTTCCTATTTGTAACTAGTCTGTTGTTCCATGTCCAGTTCTAACTGTTGCTTCCTGACCTGCATGCAGGTTTCTCAAAAGGTAGGTCAGATGGTCCGGTATTCCCATCTCTGTCAGAATTTTCCACAGTTTCATCTTGTAGGTCATTATATAACCACTGAGACATGCTGTGCCATGCTCAGTCACTTCAGTCGTGCCCAATTCTTTAAAACCTTATAGACTGCAGCCTGCCAGGCTCCTCTGTCCATGGAATTTTCCAGGCAAGACTATTAGAGTGGGTTGCTACTTTCTACAGGGGATTTTCCCGACAGGGATCGAACCCGTGTCTTCTCCATTGGCATGTGGATTCTTTACCACTGAGCCACCTGGGAAGCCACCACAACTTAAAACAAAAACAAAACACATTAAGAAAAAAAAACACAAAAGCTAAACATATCAGATATCAGTTAGGAAGATTATGTATGAAAAATTGGAAGAAATTCAAAGCAGATTTCAATATCACTTCTGAGATTCTTTAGTACTTCATCATTTAAATCCTTAAAAAAAATTGAATTTAAATATGTTGTGTGAGATGTATATGGACATTTTCATCCTGTGCTTCAGCACCTTATATTGAAAATTTCTATGTGGTTACATTTTTAACATGTTTTCTGATCTCAATATCACATATACCTTGCTTCTTAATTAACATTTTTAAGACTTGTTTGGGGAAATAATGTATTATCTAGTAGAATTTCTGTGAGGATTAACACTCCAAGGCTTTTCCCACCTCTGGGCTATTTTTAAATGCTTTTCCTTTGTTTGGGAATGAACTCCAATAATCCTACTGCTTGCTTCATTCAGGTCTCTGCTTGAACTTTCACTAATCTGAGTTTCATTCCTTAACATTCTATTTAAACTAATACCTCCCTCTCAATTTACATCTTCCTCTCTCTTAAACTACATAATCCTTCTTCATCAAACATCTTAGCACCTGAAATACTAATATGTTACTTTATCACCTGTTTATATTTACTGGAACAGAAACTCTACAAGAAATGGGAATTTATTTTATTCACTCTTTTATCCATAGTGCCTAGAAAAGAACATGACATGGAGTAGAAACTGTACAGATTTTTGATAAATCAAAAAAATACATAATTTTTACTAACTTCCTCAAAATTATTAATGACTTAAAAAACACTAAGTGAATGTGATCATTTATTAAACACTAATCTCTTGAACTACATGTTTAGAAATAGGCCAGGCTATGTGCTATACACTAATTATTTAATTCCCAAAGCATTCTGTGAACTTTTCACACATGAAAAAAAATGAGATTCAGAGATATTAGGCCACCAGCTGAGTTAACGTAACCAGTAAACGACAGAACCTGGATTGAATTTGGCTTATCTAAGTCGGATTTCCAGGCTCTTTTGGTATATATCTCATGTAATAATTAATAGCATCAGCTGGCTTTTATTTTTCCATTTCTGGATGTAAGTGAAATGACTAATTCTGCATTGCATCAGATCAGATCAGATCAGATATGTCACTCAGTCATGTCCGACTCTTTGCGACCACATGAATTGCAGCAAGCCAGGCCTCCCTGTCCATCACCAACTCCTGGAGTTCACTCAGACTCACATCCATCGAGTTAGTGATGCCATCCAGCCATCTCATCCTCTGTCGTCCCCTTCTCCTCTTGCCCCCAATCCCTGCCATCATCAGAGTCTTTTCCAATGAGTCAACTCTTCGCATGAAGTGGCCAAAGTACTGGAGTTGCAGCTTTAGCATCATTCCTTCCAAAGAAATCCCAGGGCTGATCTCCTTCACAATGGACTGGTTGGATCTCCTTGCAGTCCAAGGGACTCTCAAGAGTCTTCTTCAACACCATAGTTCAAAAGCATCAATTCTTTGGCGCTCAGCCTTCTTCACAGTCCAACTCTCACATCCATACATGACCACAGGAAAAACCATAGCCTTGACTAGACGAACCTTTGTTGGCAAAGTAATGTCTCTGCTTTTGAACATGCTATCTAAGTTGGTCATAACTTTCCTTCCAAGGAATAAGTGTCTTTTAATTTCATGGCTGAAGTCACCATCTGTAGTGATTTTGGAGCCCAGAAAAATAAAGTCTGACACTGTTTCCCCATCTATTTCCCATGAAGTGATGGGACCGGATGCCATGATCTTCGTTTTCTGAATGTTGAGCTTTAAGCCAACTTTTTCACTCTCCACTTTCACCTTCATGAAGAGGCTTTTGAGTTCCTCTTCACTTTCTGCCATAAGGGTGGTGTCATCTGCATATCTGAGGTTATTGGTATTTCTCCCGGGAATTTTGATTCCAGTTTGTTTTTCTTCCAGTCCAGCGTTTCTCATGATGTACTCTGCATATAAGTTAAATAAACAGGGTGACAATATGCAGCCTTGACGAACTCCTTTTCCTATTTGGAACCAGTCTGTTGTTCCATGTCCAGTTCTAACTGTTGCTTCCTGACCTGCATACAGATTTCTCAAGAGGCAGGTCAGGTGGTCTGGTATTCCCATCTCTTTCAGAATTTTCCACAGTTTATTGTGATCCACACAGTCAAAGGCTTTGGCATAGTCAATAAAGCAGAAATAGATGTTTTTCTGGAACTCTCTTGCTTTTTCCATGATCCAGTGGATGTTGGCAATTTGATCTCTGGTTCCTCTGTCTTTTCTAAAACCAGCTTGAATATCAGGAAGTTCACGGTTCACCTATTGCTGAAGCCTGGCTTGGAGAATTTTGAGCATTACTTTACTAGTGTGTGAGATGAGTGCAATTGTGTGGTAGTTTAAGCATTCTTTGGCATTGCCTTTCTTTGGGATTGGAATGAAAACTGACCTTTTCCAGTCCTGTGGCCACTGCTGAGTTTTCCACATTTGCTGGCATATTGAGTGCAGCACTTTCACAGCATCATCTTTCAGGATTTGGAATAGCTCAACTGGAATTCCATCACCTCCACTAGCTTTGTTCATAGTGATGCTTTCTAAGGCCCACTTGACTTCACATTCCAGGATGTTTGGCTCTAGGTCAGTGATCACACCATCGTGATTAATGGGTCATGAAGATCTTCTTTGTACAGTTCTTCTGTGTATTCTTGCCATCTCTTCTTATTATCTTCTGCTTCTGTTAGGTCCATACCATTTCTGTCCTTTATCAAGCTCATCTTTGCATGAAATGTTCCTTTGGTATCTCTGATTTTCTTGAAGAGATCCCTAGTCTTTCCCATTCTGTTGTTTTCCTCTATTTCTTTGCATTGATCGCTGAAGAAGGCTTTCTTATCTCTTCTTGCTATTCTTTGGAACTCTGCATTCAGATGTTTATATCTTTCCTTTTCTCCTTTGCTTTTCACTTCTCTTCTTTTCACAGCTATTTGAAAGGCCTCCCCAGACAGCCATTTTGCTTTTTTGCATGTCTTTTCCATGGATAGTGGTCATATAGTAATGATTAAAGATATAATAGAAAACTATCACACTTTAAAGACTTTTTTCTGTCTCAGAGAAACAATAAATTCTAGGCTTTTCCCTCTAAGGAATGATGAAAGGATCTAAAAACAGTTGCAGAAACATAAGATGCTAGGGTTAATTATTGCTCTGGACACTCCAAAATCTAATGTGCAGACACTTTTATGAGGATAATCTGCTTTGAAATATTCAGCCCCCAAATTCTAACTCTTTCCTGAGGCTTTCTGAATTACAAATTTTCTGAAGCTGAAATACAAGAAAGGGTGATTGTGAATCAGACACTCTACAAAATTCCCTTTTCCACATGCCATATTTTAGAAGCCTCTCCATATTCAAACCATTGCACTCTGGCCCTTTAATTACAAGAGAGATCAGGAAGAAAAAATTAAATGAGCAAAATGACAAACTGATGTTAAAATCCATTCCTGAATTCACTCATATGAGGTTTGTGTCCATGCCCTGAAACACTTGGCCAAGTCTTACAATATTACTCATTTTACTAAGTAGGTAAAATGTTTTTACTGTCAGAACATAGCAGATGCGGTAAGAGAAGTAACAATTTTATTATACAGGGCTTACAGCAACAAAGGGCTTCCCTGATAGCTCAGTTGGTAAAGAATCTGCCTGCAATGCAGGAGACCTGGGTTCAATTCCTGGGTCTGGAAGATCCCCTGGAGAAGAGATAGGCTACCCACTCCAGTATTCTTGGTCTTCCCTTGTGGTTCAGCTGGTAAAGAATCTGCCTGCAATGCAGGAGACCTGGGTTCAATCCCTGGGTTGGGAAGATCTCTGGAGAAGGGAAAGGCTACCCACTCCAGTATTCTGGACTGGAGAATTCCATGGATAGTCCATGAATTCGCAAAGAGTTGGACATGACTCAGCGACTTTCACTTTCACTTTACAGCAGTGAAACCAATGTGTTTGGACACTTCAAGTATATCTTACAGTGCAAACAAAGGTGACTGACAAGAGTTTGTTCAGTGTCCACTCTAGTTGAGCATGTAATGGGACATGCGGAGTACAAATACTTCCATTTGTTTTCCTAAGTCATCTGAAACTTCGATGTTTTCTTTCACATACTTTTATCAAATAACTAAAGGATTAGGCAGAATTACTGATTAATTTTTAGATGATGTAAACTTTGTTGTTTAATTAATCTCTCATTTTAAAACAATTCTACATAATGACAAAAATACATATCTAACCAAAGGAATTTGCACTTTATTCATGATAGTATCCTTCATCTTAAATTAGAAGTATAACACAGTTCTTTAATGTTTTACCTTTCTTTTGATTCCATTTAGAATCAAATTCACAACTTTGTTTACTTACATTTTTTTTAATTTTATTTTATTTTTAAACTTTACATAATTGTATTAGTTTTGCCAAATATCAAAATGAATCCGCCACAGGTATACATGTGTTCCCCATCCTGAACCCCCCTCCCTCCCCATACCATCCCTCTGGGTCATCCCAGTGCACTAGCCCCAAGCATCCAGTATCGTGCATTGAACCTGGACTGGCAACTCATTTCATACATTATATTTTACATGTTTCAATGCCATTCTCCCAAATCTTCCCACCCTCTCCCTCTCCCACAGCATCCATAAGACTGTTCTATACATCAGTGTCTCTTTTGCTGCCTCGTACACAGGGTTATTGTTACCATCTTTCTAAATCTCAGACCTGGTTTCCCCACCTCCAGATTGTTTTGGCCTTTCAGCTCAAAACAGTTCATGTAGGCAGATTAGTAACCATAACACATTGCTTTAATTGTCACTCTTCTATTAATAATTCTTCAGTGATAGTTATACCCTAAGATAAAATTCAACTTCCACAATTTGGCTTCATAGGCCTCTGTTTGGCCTCAAACTGCTATATCAGTAATAACTTCTACTTCCCCTCATCTCTGTGCCTGATCCCCCTGTCTGAGTAGACCTCTCAATTTTTCAAGACTATTTTAATATTTATTTCTCCCACAATGCCTTAATTTACAATTAGATTTATATGTTAAAGACACCCTTATATATAGTTGGAAGTGACTTCTTATTTCTTTCCTCAAAACTCAAAGTTGGTCTGATGATAACAACAAAGGAAACTATAAGCAAGGTGAAAAGACAGCCTTCAGAATGGGAGAAAATAATAGCAAATGAAGCAACTGACAAACAACTAATCTCAAAAATATACAAGCAACTCCTACAGCTCAATTCCAGAAAAATAAATGGCCCAATCAAAAAATGGGCCAAAGAACTAAATTGACATTTCTCCAAAGAAGACATACAGATGGCTAACAAACACATGAAAAGATGCTCAACATCACTCATTATCAGAGAAATGCAAATCAAAACCACTATGAGGTACCATTTCACACCAGTCAGAATGGCTGCGATCCAAAAGTCTACAAGCAATAAATGCTGGAGAGGGTGTGGAGAAAAGGGGACCCTCTTACACTGTTGGTGGGAATGCAAACTAGTACAGCCACTATGGAGAACAGTGTGGAGATTCCTTAAAAAACTGGAAATAGAGCTGCCTTATGATCCAGCAATCCCACTGCTGGGCATACACACTGAGGAAACCAGAATTGAAAGAGACATGTGTACCCCAATGTTCATTGCAGCACTGTTTATAATAGCCAGGACATGGAAGCAACCTAGATGTCCGTCAGCAGATGAATGGATAAGAAAGCTGTGGTACATATACACAATGGAGTATTACTCAGCCATTAAAAAGAATACATTTGAATCAGTTCTAATGAGGTGGATGAAACTGGAGCCTATTATACAGAGTGAAGTAAGCCAGAAAGAAAAACACCAATACAGTATACTAATGCATATATATGGAATTTAGAAAGATGGCAACAATAACCCTGTATATGAGACAGCAAAAGAGACACTGATGTATAGAACAGTCTTTTGGACTCTGTGGGAGAGGGAGAGGGTGGGATGATTTGGGAGAATGGCATTGAAACATGTATAATATCATATATGGAATGAATCACCAGTCCAGGTTCAATGCACGATACTGGATGCTTGGGGCTGGTGCACTGGGACGACCCAGAGGGGTGGTATGGGAAGGGAGGAGGGTTCAGGATGGGGAACACGTGTATACCTGTGGCAGATTCATTTTGATATATGGCAAAACCAATACAATATTGTAAAGTTAAAATATAAAATTAAATTTAAAAAAAAGAAATAAAATATATTCATATAATCCTGCAAAAAATAAAAATAAAAAAGTGAAATATTTGAAACAAACAATTAGAAAGTAAAATTGTCAAGAACTAGCAACTGATTAGAACAGGTAAGAATTTGGGATAACATATAAGTTTCTAACTAATTTAGTTTAGTAATACTAGTAACTGGCAACATATAGAATACAAAGAAAACCACAAGATGGAAGAGGGTAGAGTTGGCTAACAGAGATGCTGAGCTCAGTATGAGGGAGAACAGATTTGAAGAATTACAGGACATAGGAGGAGTGAACATTTGGATGCATCATTTTTAGCTCCAGAATAGGCCAGACTTAGAAATTACAGTTAGATCATTTAGCATAAATGTAGGTTTAACACTAAAAGGGAATGAGATCAATCAAAGAAGTACATATAGAGAGGAAAGACTATGGAAGACCATAAAGGTTATAAAAGCAAAATGAGAAACTCAAGAAAGAGACTAAGAATAAATAGTAGTAATAAAAGAATGCCAAGGAAGATAAAGACGTGAAACACCAAAAAAGCTAAAGAATAATAAATCATTCATTAGGCAATATAGCTTATATTTATATTTATGCTGCTGCTAAGTTGCTTCAGTCGTGTCCGACTCTGTGCGACTCCATAGATGGCAGCCCACCAGGCTCTCCAGGCAACAACACTGGAGTGGGTTGCCATTTCCTTCTCCAATGCATAAAAGTGAAAAGTGAAAGTGAAGTCGCTAAGTCATGCCCAACTCTTAGCGACCCCGTGGACTGCAGCCCACCAGGCTCCTCCGTCCATGGGATTTTGCAGGCAAGAGTACTGGAGTGGGCTGCCACTGCCTTCTCCGATTTATATTTATTCCAAGATATAAAACCAAAAAGTACTTATTATATTTGTCCACAAACAGACCACAGTGTCTTTTTTAAGAGAAGCTTCTGTGGAGTGATATTATCAAGGCATGTGGCCACTAGAAGAGAAGTGATTGGTACCCAGGAAGTAAAGAACAGGGGTTTGCACTATTCTTTCAAGGAGTTCAGTTAAGAAGGAAAGGATATAGAATGTAAAAAAAAAAAAGGGAAAGGGAGATTGTTATATATTGCTATATTGTGTTGCAGTGGACTTAGACATATTTATAGTCTTTGGGAAAGAAAAAAGGAAGAGATAAAGATATGAAGATAATGGAGAGAAAGAGAAACAACATATATATCTAACATAAACCTGTATTTGTTTTAAAAAGTGTATGTTTGCATGTATACATACATATATATACATATATGTGCATATTTTGTTGCTGTTCAGTTGCTAAGTCATGTCCAACTCTGCATTCCCATGGAATTCATCACACCAGGCTCCCCTATCCTCCAGTATATTCCAGAGTTTTCTCAGATTCATGTCTATTGAGTCAGTGATGCTATCTAGCCATTTCATCCTCTGCCATCCCCTTCTCCTTTTGCCTTCAATCTTTTTCAGCATCAGGGTCTTTTCTAATGAAGAGGCTCAGCATCACGTGGCCAAAGTATCAGAGCTTCAGCTTCAGCAAGTCCTTCCAACAAATATTCAGGATTGTTCTACTTTAGGATTCACTGGTTTGATCTCCTTGCTGTCCATGGGACTCTCAAGAGTCTTCTTGTTGTTGTTCAGTCACTCAGTCATGTCCAACTCTTTGCAACCACATGGACTGCAGCATGCCAGTCTTCTCTGCCCTTCACCATCTCCCATCTCCTAGAGCTTGCTAAAATTCATGTCTGTTGAGTCAGTGATGACATCCAACCTTCCTGCCCTCTGTTGTCCCCTTCTCTTTTCACCTTCAATCTTTCCCAGCATATCAGAGTCTTTTCTAATGAATCGGCTCTTTGCATCAGGTGGCCAAAATATTGGAGCTTCTGCTTCAGCATCAGTCCTTCCAATGAATATTCAGGACTGATTTCCTTTAGGATCGACTGGTTGGATCTCCTTGCAGTCCAACAGACTCTCAAGAGTCTTCTCCAACACCATAGTTCAAAAGCGTCAATTATTTAGCACTCAGGCTTTATGGTCCATCTCGCACATCCATACATGACTACTGGGAAAACCATAGCTTTGACTATATGGACCCTTGTTAACAGAGCAATGTCTCTGCTTTTTAATATTTTGTCTAGGCTTGTCATAGTTTTTCTTCCAAGGAGCAAGTGTCTTTTAATTTCAAGGCTGCAGTCACCATCTGAAGTGATTTTAGAGCCCAAGAAAATAAAGTCACTCACTGTTTCCATTGTTTCCCCATCTATTTGCCATGAAGTGATAGGACCAGATTCCATGATCTTAGTTTTTTAAATGTTGAGTTGTTCATTCTCATCTTTCACCCTCATCAAGAGGCTCTTTAGTTCCTTTGCACTTTCTGCCATTAGCGTAGTGTCATCTGCATATCTGAGATTGTTGATATTTCTCCCAGCAATCTTATTTCCAACTTGTGATTCATCCAATCCAGCATTTTGCGTGACGTACTCTGCATATAAATTAAATAAGCAGGGTGACGATATACAGCCTTGTCGTGCTTCTTTCCCAATTTTGAACCACCCAGCTGTTCCATGTATGGTTCTAACTTCTGCTTATTGACCAACGTACAGGTTTTTCAGGAGACAGGTAAGGTGATCTGATACTTCCATCCCTTTAAGAATTTTCCATAGTTGGTTGTGACTCACACAGTCAAAGGCTTTGGCATAGACAATGAAGCAGAAATAGATGTTTTTCTGAAACTCTCCTGCTTTCTCCATGATCCAATGAATGTTGTCAGTTTGATCTCTGGTTCCTTGGCCTTTTCTATACCCAGCTTGTACATCTGAATGTTCTCGGTTCATGTACTACTGAAGCCTAGTTTGAAGGATTTTTAGCATAACCATACTAGCACGTGAATTGAGCACAACTGTATGGTAGTTTGAACATTCTTTGGCATTGCCCTTCTTTGGGATTAAAATGAAAACTGACTCAAGTCCTTTGGCTGCTGAGTTTTCCAAATTTGCTGTCATATTGAGTATGGCAATTTAACACATCATCTTTTTTAGGATTTGAAGTAGCTCAGCTGGAATTCCATCACCTCAACGAGCTTTGTTTTTAGTAATGCTTCCTAAGGCCCACTTGACTTCTACTCCAGGATGTCTGGCTCTAGATGAGGTTATCCAAGTCATTAAGACTTTTTTTTAATAGTTCTGTATATTCTGCTTCTATTAGACTCATCATTTCTTTCCTTTACCCTGCCCAACCTTGAATGAAATGTCCCCTTGGTACCTCCAGTTTTCCTGAAGTAATCTCTAGTCTTTCCCATCCTATTGTTTTCCTCTATTTCTTTGCACTGTTTATTTAAGAAGGCTTTCTTTATCTCTCTTTCCTTTTCTCTGGAACTCTACATTCAGTTGGGTATATCTTTCCCTTTCTCCCTTGCCTTTCACTTCTCTTCTTTCCTCAGCTATTTGTAAAGCCTCCTCAGGCAACTACTTTGCCTTCTTGCATTTATCTTTCTTTGTGATGGTTTTGGTCACTGCCTTCTGTACTGTGTTATGAACCTCCATCCAAGTATTTTGTCTACTAGATCTAATCCCTTGAATCTATTTGTCACCTTCACTGTTTAATCATAATGGATTTGGTTTAGGTTATATCTGAATTGCCTAGTGATTTTCTCTACTTTCTTCAATTTAAACCTGAATTTTGCAATAAGGAGCTCATGAGCTGAGCCACGTCATCTCTAAGTCTTGTTTTTGCTGACTGGATAGAGCTTCTCCATTTTCAGCTGCAAAGAACATAATCAATCCAATTTCGGGATTAACCATCTGGTGATTTCCCTGTGTAGAATCATCTCTTAGGCTGTTGGAAAGGTGTTTGCTATGACCAGCGTGATCTCTTGTTAAAACTGTTAGCTTTTGTCCTGCTTCATTTTGTACTCCAAGGCCAAACTTGCCTGTTATTCTGGGTATCTACTGACTTCCTAGTTTTGCATTCCAATCCCCTATGATGAAAAGGACATATTTTTTGGTGTTAGTTCTACAGGTCTTATAGGTCTTCATAGAACCAGTCAACTTGAGCTTCTTCAGCATCAGTGGTTGGGGCATAGACTTGGATTACTGTGTTGTTGAATGGCTTTCCTTGGAAATAAACTGAGATCATTCTGTCATTTTTGAGGCTGCAACCAAGTACTGCATTTCAAATGCTTTTACTGACTATGAGGACTACTTCTCAGGGATTCTTGCCCACAGTTGTAGATTCAATGGTCATCTGAACTAGATTTGCCCATTCCTGTCCATTTTAGTTCACTGATTTCGAAGATATTGATGTTTAATCTTGCCATCTCCTGCATGACCATGTCCAATTTACCTCGATTCATGGACCTAACATTCCAGATTCCCTATGCAATATTGTTCTTTAGGGCATCAGACTTTACTTTCACAACCAGACACAGCCATGACTGAACATCATTTCCACTTTAGCCCAGCCATATCATTCTTTCTGAAGCTATCAGTAATTGTCCTCCACTCTCCCCCAGTAGCATACTAGACACCTTCTGACCTGAGGGCCTCATTTTCTAGTGTATCTTTTTGCTTTTCCATACTGTTCAGATTTTATGGGTGTACATTTGTACAGCTGTATGTTCTGATAAGCTGTTGTTCAGTCGCCTAGTCGTGTTCAACTCTGTATAACCCCACAGACTGCAGCACATCAGGCCTCCCTGTCCATCACCATCTCCCAAACTATGCCCAAGTTCATGTCCATTGCATTGGTGATGACACCCAGCTATCTCATCCTCAGATGCCCTCTTCTCCTTCTGCCCTCAATCCTTCCCAGCATTAAGGACTTTTCCAGTGAGTTGGTTGTTTGCATCAGGTGACCAAAATACTGGAGCTTCAGCTTCAGCATCAGTCCTTCCAATGAATATTCAGAGTTGATTTCCCCTAGGATTGACTAGTTTGATCTCATACATAGTTCCATATTTTATTTTGTTATTGCAAAGAAATAGTCCAGAAGGATGCATAACAAACTGAAGATTTGTAATCTATGAAGCTAGAGGAAATTCTGATGGGATGTTTATAAATTCTTCCTTTTTTCCTTGTTTCTTATCATTTTCATAAAAACAAACTAAAAGTTTAGCAAGAATAAGAACTGTTTTAGGATTAAGAAAAGAGGACATACACCTTTGGAATTTTGAAAACATAAAGAAATCTAGACCTTAGTCCAGGGAGCTCCTCATTCGATGAAGTGAGTTCCTAACACCTATTAAAGAAAAAAATATAATGCTCCATGGGGATGTATGGCCAGGGAAAGACAAAGAACTCCTGCTCATCTAGACAACTGGACATTAATCCAGAAAGAAGGAATCACGTCAATGCAATAACTATGTGGCACATTGGAATTTATGGAGTTAAATCAGTTTTTTTATGACTATAATTTTCTTAATGACGTATGATGAAATGAATCATGAAGCTGTTCATCATTCATTGAATGAATTAATGAATACATAAATGAAATGAAGATGCTACAATTACTAATTTCTTAATGCTTATTATCACCATGCGTTTAGGCATCATATTTCATTTGGTACTGGTTTTTGTTGTTCAGTCACTAAGTCATGTCCGACTGTTTGCAACCTCATGAATCGCAGCACGTAAGGCTTCCTTGTCCTCCACTATCTCCCAAGATTTGCTCAGGTTCATATCCATTGACTGGGTGATGCCATCTAACAATCTCATCCTCTGCTGACCTCTTCCCTTTTGCCTTCAATCTTTCCCAGTATCAGGGTCTTTTCCAACGGAGCTGGCTCTTCACATCAGGTGGCCAAAGTATTAGAGCTTCAGCTTTAGTATCAGCCCTTCAGTGAATATTCAGGGTTGATTTCCTATAGGCCTGACTGGTTTGATCTCCTTGCATTCCAAGGGACTATTAAGAATCTTCTCCAGCACCACAGTTAAAAACCATGGGGTTAGTAGCAAGGACGGAGAAGGCAATGGCACCCCACTCCAGTACTCTTGCCTGGAAAATCCCATGGATGGAGGAGCCTTGTGGGCTGCAGTGCATGGGGTCGCTAGGAGTCAGACACAACTGAGCAATGTCAATTTCACTTTTCACTTTCATGCATTGGAGAAGGAAATGGTAACCCACTCCAGTGTTCTTGCCTGGAGAATCCCAGGGACTGGGGAGCTTGGTGGGCTGCTGGCTATAGGGTGGCACAGAGTTAGACATGACAGAAGCGACTTAGCAGCAGCAACAGCAGCAGTAACAAAGAAGTAGCATGGATAAATAGTAAGGAAGAAGGATCCATTAAGATAACTCTAAAGCAGTACATGCCTGACATTTTAAACCACAAAGTAGTAATGTTAATGTTTTATAATTCAGGACCCCATGAGAATCTATTCATTTGATCATTTAGGTCCTTTTAAAAAAAGGATTTAACCAGCCTTATATTTTTAAAAGAATATGTATCAGTCAGACTACTTGAGATTTTAATTTCCTGTTTAAGAGTTTAATGCCACTAGCGTAGATCTTTCTTCATCTTTTTTCCCACTGCTATATCTAGACAGACCTAATTTTGATCTTCACTCTACTTTTTACACATAAACTAGCCTCCCTTCAAACATGACTAGACTTGTTTTTTCTGGTTTTTCCAGTAATCATATATGTATGTGAGAGTTGGATTATAAAGAAAGCTGAACACTGAAGAATTGATGTTTTTGAACCGTGGTGTTGGTGAAGATTCTTGAGAGTCCCTTGGACTGCAAGGAGATCAAATCAGTCAATTCTAAAGGAAATCAGTCCTGAATATTCACTGGAAGGACTGATGCTGAAACTGAAACGCCAATACTTTGGCTACCTGATGCGAAGAATTAATATTCATTGGAAAAGACCCTGATGCTAGGAAGGAGAAGGGCACTGCAGAGGATGAGATGATTTGATGGCATCACCGACTCAATGGATATGAGTTTGTGGAAGCTCCGGGAGTTGGTGTGGACAGGGAAGCCTGGCATGCTGCAGTCCATGGGGCTCACAAAGAGTTGGACACAACTGAGGGACTGAACTGAACTGAGGCTACCTTTACATTTGAGATAATGACAATCAATATAATGGTCATATTCTTAGAAAGGATTTGTTATTTTAAGCATTATTCTCTTATAAGAAGTTTTTCAGAAATAGATTTAATATTTAAGAGTAAAAAATAACTTTCAAAATGTAAAAATTCCTCACAGTTCAGTTTGCAGTTTTGGTTTTAGATTTCAGTTCTCAACAAATAATATATTATCTTTGAGCTATAAGAAAAAACAATATATCAAAGACACAAATATGAATAGTATAAAATATAAACTAGTGAAAATTTTAAGTAAAATCAAATTTGTTGTTAATAAAGACCAAAACCAGTTCTTATTCAATGTTAAGAAAAAAAAAGCAAAGAAAATGTTAGCCCCACTGATTCCTGGATAAATTCCATACATTCAAAATATTGTTGACTCTCTTACACACTTTTACATAATTCTCTTACATAATTATGCTATCCTAACTTACTAATTTGCAGTAATTATCTAATTATAGTTCATTTATTCAAAAGTCTTAAAAATGATAATGCTAGTTGCTGGGATGTCATTAGGCCCTTTTCAACATATTTACTGCACCTTTTATAGCTAGACATGAGAAGAGTAAGGAAATGTTTTTTAGTTTTTAAATTTTCAAAGATTTCAATATACTAATATTATCTTTAACCAAAATTCTTCCTATTACATTCTGTCAAACTATTGGATTTTTCCAAAGCCTAATTAAAATGGTAGGTGATTTTCAATGGGGTATATCAGAGAGAGATCAGAGATCAGTCGCTCAGTCGTATCCGACTCTTTGCAACCCCATGAATCGCAGCACGCCAGGCCTCCCTGTCCATCACCAACTCCCGGAGTTCACTCAGACTCACGTCCATCGAGTCAGTGATGCCATCCAGCCATCTCATCCTCTGTCGTCCCCTTCTCCTCCTGCCCTCAATCCCTCCCAGCATCAGAGTCTTTTCCAATGAGTCAACTCTTCGCATGAGGTGGCCAAAGTACTGGAGTTTCAGCTTTAGCATCATTCCTTCCAAAGAAATCCCAGGGCTGATCTCCTTCACAATGGACTGGTTGGATCTCCTTGCAGTCCAAGGGACTCTCAAGAGGCTTCTCCAACACCACAGTTCAAAAGCATCAATTCTTAGGCACTCATCCTTCTTCACAGTCCAACTCTCACATCCATACATGACCACAGGAAAAATCATAGCCTTGACTAGACGAACCGTTGTTGGCAAAGAAATGTCTCTGCTTTTGAATATGCTATCTAGGTTGGTCATAACTTTTCTTCCAAGGAGTAAGCGTCTTTTAATTTCATGGTTGCAGTCACCATCTGCAGTGATTTTGGAGCCCCCGCCAAAATAAAGTCTGACACTGTTTCCCCATCTATTTCCCATGGAGTGGTGGGACCAGATGCCATGATCTTAGTTTTCTGAATGTTGAGCTTTAAGCCAACTTTTTCACTCTTCACTTTCACTTTCATCAAGAGGCTTTTTAGTTCCTCTTCACTTTCTGTCATAAGGGTGGTGTCATCTGCATATCTGAGGTTATTGATATGTCTCTCGGCAATCTGGATTCCAGCTTGTGTTTCTTCCAGTCCAGCGTTTCTCATGATGTACTCTGCATATAAGTTAAATAAACAGGGTGACAATATACAGCCTTGATGTACTCCTTTTCCTTTTTGGAACCAGTTTGTTGTTCCATGTCCAGTTCTAACTGTTGCTTCCTGATCTGCATACAAATTTCTCAAGAGGCAGATCAGGTGGTCTGGTATTCCCATCTCTTTCAGAATTTTCCACAGTTTATTGTGATCCACACAGTCAAAGGCTTTGGCATAGTCAATAAAGCAGAAATAGATGCTTTTCTGGATATCTCTTGCTTTTTCCATGATCCAGCGGAATGGGGTATATATTACATTATAAATTCATATCTATATTTATTATAAACAATATATATATATATTAAATAACAATTTTACATTTCACTAATTCAAATTACTAGTTCTTTATATTAAAAAGAATGCAGAAATTATATCTCCACACTGACTTAACATGCAAATAATTTTCTTAGTTTTTATATATCAAAATTACTAGCTGGAATTATTCTTCTTCCTTGAATCTGTCTTCCTTGAATCTATCTTTCTAAGAGACACCTAACCTCACCTCTGAATTTCAAATCTTGGCTGAAAAAAGAAAAGATGCCTTTGAAATATAAAAGCCATTTTAGAGGCAGCAGGATATTGGACATAATTGAAGGTCATACTGTTACTGGAATGACCTTATGTGTGTGTGTGCTAGCTAAATCTCTTCAGTCATGTCCAACTCTTTGTGACCCTACGGATTGTAGCCTGTCAGGCTCCTCTGTCCATGGGATTTTCCAGGGAAGAATATTGGAGTGGGTTGTCATGCTCTCCTCCAGGGGATCTACTGACCCAGGGATCGAACCGTCATTTCTGCAACTCTTGAATTGCAGGCAGGTACTTTACTGCTGAGCCACAAGGGAAGCCCAAAATGAGGTTATACTTCCTATTTTTATTTTTTAACATTTAAGAAGTCGCTCAGTCATGTCCGACTCTTTGCGACCCCATGGACTGTAGCCTACCAGGCTTCTCCGTCCATGGGATTCTCCAGGCAAGAATACTGGAGTGGGTTACCATTTCCTTCTCCAGGGGATCTTCTTGACCCAGGGATTGAATCCGGGTCTCCTGCATTGGAAGCAGACGCTTTAACCTCTGAGCCACCAAGGAAGCCCTTCCTTTTAAAACAACAGTGTCTTGCATATAACTAATTTTTTTACTAGAAAATAAGAAAGCACCTACATTTCCAAGTTCTGACTCCTGTTCTAATTTAACTGATAGAGGGGAATTTTTTTTTTTTTCATACCCGATTTAGCCCCAGTCACTTTCCATATTAATAAGTCTAGACTAGGAAATATATGTGTGTTTGTATGTGTGTGCGTGTGTGTTGGTATTCATTTATTTTATTCTCATAGAATGGTCAAACTCACAGAAGCACTTGCTGTCATGATTTTGATGACTATATTCAAATAATGGATGACAGGACTTAATGAAAACATTCTCCATAACAGCAACCCCAGCTGTCACTGCTTTAGGGCAAGAGTCCTGTTAGGGTAGAAACCTAGTGATTGGTTAATACGACAAGTGAGATTAGATTTAGAAGAGATCAATAGAACAATCCTGTTTCACAAATTTTATTATTATTTTTCCACCAGCTGAGCTGAAATGTAGGATCTGATTGATTCATTATATTACTGTGTCCTCAAACATAGGTCACTAGACAGAGTGTGTAAAGCATATAAGAGAGCCTTAACTTTTAATCACTATAACTACCTAAGTAAATTCCATATATCTTATTGTTTTCTTTAGCTTCAAGGTTTATTCTATGTAAAACTGTCATTTGTCTTATGATTCCTTCATGGTTTAACTGATATCAGATGGAGACAGTAAATAGTAGCCTTTCAGCGTTTTAATTTTACCAGTGAATTTATACTTCTGAAAAAGAATAGTGTTGAATATTGTGAAAGTGAGAATGTCTATGAGTCTTTGTCATGTTGAAAGATTTTCCTTTATTCCAACTTTACTGAACTTTAAAAATTCTTTCTATGAATTAGAATACAGTCCTTTATCAGATGTGCCTTTTGCAATCTGTTCTTTTCCAATCTGTGCATGTCTCCTCATTTTCTTTACATTGTCCTTTGTGGAAAAGTTTTTAATTTTAAGAAAATCCAGCTCATCAATTATTTTTTCAGGGACCACGTGTTTAGTATTGTATTTTAAAACTCATTGACATACCCAATGTCATCTAGCTTCTTTATTATTTTCTATGAATGTTACAGTTTTGTCTGTGATCCATTTTAGTTGTTAAAAGAGCTTAGTTACTGATTCATTGTTACTAACTCAATGCTATACCTATCATCATTTTAGTCTTTTCCATATACTTATAAATGACACTAACATAAAATGATACAATATAATTGCTCCTCTCATAATGATTTTATCTTCACACTTATCTTACATGTCCATTTTTTATTGTTATACAAGGTATTTTGTTATTGCTAATAACTGTGACACCACTCGGAGAAGGCAATGGCACCCCACTCCAGTACTCTTGCCTGGAAAATCCCATGGATGGAGGAGCCTGGTGGGCTGCAGTCCATGGCGTCACTAAGAGTTGGACACGACTGAGCGACTTCACTTTCACTTTTCACTTTCATGCATTGGAGAAGGAAATGGCAACCCACTCCAGTGTTCTTGCCTGGAGAATCCCAGGGACAGGGGAGCCTGGTGGGCTGCGGTCTATGAGGTCGCACAGTCGGACACGACTAAAGCGACTTAGCAGCAGCAGCAGCAGTGACACCACTAAAATCTCAGTTTCAAGCATCTCAAATCACCACTTCTTTTCTTTTCAGTTGACTACCATCCAATACCTCTATATCAGGAATATTCCAACCCTACTGGGATGCATAATCTATTGATCACTTTTTCAATGTTTCTTAAAGACTTAAGTTCACTTCTTTTTCATATATCCTAAAATATCTTTCATCTTCCTTGTTTCATGTTAAGTACTTGACTAAAAATCATTATTAATTCTAAGTTTATTTTCCCAGTTTATTTACCTTTGCAGCTGAATGTGGACAACCAAAACCATGCTGACTGGCCCATTACTTCCCCACTAAAAAAAATAAAATAAAATAAAAACAAATTACCACCTCTTAAGCTAGGATCCTATCTATCTACTTCTCATTATATAACAAATTCTTAGAAGAGCCATTAATCATCACTGTTTTAATTTTTCACATTCATTTTTGTATCTCCAATCAGGTTTTTGCTATCCCCTCCTCTCCCCAACACAACACTACCCCTACCAGCACCACTATAAATACCTCTAATGTGTCAGTGACCTCAGTCTTAGTCTAAGGTGCTTCAGTCATATCTGATTCTTTGCCATCCCATGGACTGTAGCCCACCAGACTCCTCTGTCCATGGAATTTTCCAGGCAACAATGTTGGAGTGGGTTGCCATTTCCTTCTCCAGGGGATCTTCCCAAACCAAGGATCAAACCCACGTCTCTTATGACTCCTGCACTGCCAGGCAGGTTCTTTACCACCTGGGTGTTAAATCCAACAGTAAAGTCTCAGTTCTCCTTTAGTCAAATAAAATTTTAACAAAATAGCCTAAAATTTGGCTACCATGATCTGGTTCATTATAAATTTTCTAATGTAATTTTCTGCTACACTTCTAACCCTGCTTCAGCCATCCTTTCTCTTGTTCTTCAAATTATGAAGCATTTCCCATACTAGAATATTGCACTTGATGTCCTTCTGCCCTCAGAATTTTTCCTCTTATCCTTTTCCCCTGAGAAGTTGTGCCAATTTACTTTTCAATAAGCCATGTCATTTGATGATCAGAATTACTTACTTTTCAAGTAGGCATATTTGCAGTCCTTTCACCTACAATAGGATTTTTGTTTTCTGCATATAAAGTCTTTTTCCACCCCAAGATTATAAAAATTCCCTCATATTTTATCTTCTAAAATCTTTATTATTTCACATTTAGTTTTACAAGCCACCTTGATTTAACTGTGGCATAAGGTATGAGTCAGGGTGAAGTTTTCATCAATTTGGATTTCTAATTGTCCCAGTATCATTTACTAGAAATAACAATTTTCTAGTATTCTTCATTTCCACCTTTGACATTATTTAATAATCCTAACATGCATAGTTCTCTTTTTGAATACTACACAATTCTCAAAAGCTGCACTATTACCATTTTAGACTGGTTTATTTGTATTCACAAGGAATTGTGTGTGAATTTTAGGATATTTAGTGGCATCTCTGGCCTTTACCCACTAGACCCCAGCCACTCTACCCACTCTTCATTCTCCCCACCTCCAACCTCAACATTCAAAATGTCCTCACACATTGAAAAGTGTTTCCTAGAGGGTCAAAATTGCACCTAGCTGAGAACTACCAGTTCCTAATGTTTGTGTTTTTACCTTAGTCAAATCATTCTGCCATAATAACTGTCAACTTATAATAAACTTTACTATATAGTAGACCCATGGTTTTCATCCTGTTCTTTAAGAGTGTCTTGACAATTCTTGCCATGTTGAGCCTCTATACTTTTCAGAATCAAATATGATACATCACAAACATATTTTGAATTGAACTGAATAATTTTGGATAAAGGCATCTATAAATAATATAAAGCCTGTCAAATCGTGAATATTGTACACTCTTTTATTTATCTAAATCTTATACAGTTTGCTTTAGTACTCATTCATAAGTTTATACAAGCTTCCCAGGTAGCACAGTGAAGAATCTACCCCTCAATGCAGGAGATACAGGAGACATGGGTTTGATCCCTGGGGACACTGACTTACAACAAAATAAAACAAAAAAGACTTGGTTCTTTCACTAACAGTCCAACATGTAATATCTGTAGGGTTATTAGGTTTGGCAATGGAAGTTAGGTAACCATAAGAGATCAGAGGATGGATAAGAAATGTGTGGGGTTTCCAAGAGACACAGGACTTGTGGGTTCGAATCCCATGTCAGGAAGAACCCCTGGAGAAAGGAAATGAAAACCCACTCCAGTATTCTTGCTTGAAAACTCCCATGGAAAGAGGAGCCTGGTAGGCTACAGTCCAAAGAATCAAAAGAGTTGGACATGACTGAGTGACTAAACATGCATGCATGCAAGGATTGAGATCCTGAAATTAGTTCTTGAAAATATCCAACTATCTGAAGACCTGTTGCACCAATTTCCCTGCAGCACAAAGTGCTTCATTCTCCACCCTGAACTCCCTTCAGGGCACATCTAAAGACAACAGCTGCAGCAACACAAGATTCAATCTCCTAAGAAGCAGATGGCAAACGCCCTTGTTGCTGTTGTTCAGTCACTGGCCAATGCCCTTGGCAAGTGCCAAATTGTAGTTGACAAACCCATGCATATATGGTCAACTAATTTTTGGACATGGAACAACTGACTGGTTCAAAACTGGGAAAGGAGTATGACGATGCTGTATATTGTCATCCTGCTTATTTAACTTATATGCAGAGTACATCATGGGAAATGCTCCACTGGATGAAACACAAGCTGGAATCAAGAACAGCAGGAGAAATATCAATAACCTCAGATATGCAGATTTCCACCTTATGGTGGAAATTGAAGAGGAACTAGAGAGCCTCTTGATGAAAGTGAGAGAGGAGAGTGAAAAAGCTGGCTTGAAACTCAACATTCAAAAAACTGACATCATGGCACCCAGTCCCATCACTTCATGTCAAACAGAAGGGGAAACAATAGAAATAATGACAGACTTTATTTTCTTGTCTACAAAATCACTGCAGATGGTGACTGCAGCCATGAAATTAAAAGATGCTTGCTCCTTGGAAGAAAAGCTATAAAAACCTAGACACCATATTAAAAAGCAGAGACATTACTTTGTCAACATAAGTCCATATAGTCAAAACTATGGTTTTTCCAGTAGTCATGTATGGATGTGAGAGCTGGACCATAAAGAGGGCTGAGTGGCAAAGAACTGATGCTTTGGAACTGTGGTGTTGGTGAAGACTCTTGAGAGTCTCTTGGACTGCAAGATGATCAAATCAATAAATCCTAAAGGAAGTCAACCCTGAATATTCATTGGAAGGGAGGACACTGAAGCTGAAGCTCCAATACATTAGTCATCTGATGTGAACAGCTGACTCACTAGAATAGACCTGATACTGGAGAGAATGAAGGCAGGAGGAGAAGGGAATGACAGAGGATGAGATGGTTGGATGGCATCACTGACTCAACAGACACACATTTGAACAAACCCCAGGAGAAGGTGAAGGACAGGGAAACCTGGCGTGCTGCAGTCACAAAGAATTGGACATGAAGTCGCTCAGTCGTGTCCAACTCTGTGATCCCATGGACTGCAGCCTACTAGGCTCCTCAGACCATGAAATTTTCCAGGCAGAGTATTGGAGTGGGTTGCCATTTCCTTCTCCAGGGGATCTTCATGACCCAGGGGTTGAACCCAGGTCTCCCACATTGCAAGCAGATGCTTTACTGTCTGAGCCACAAGGGAAGCCCAATGTAAAAGCCCACATGTAAAATATGGAGGCATCTCCTTATATCTATAAAAGCACTAAATCCCTTCAGGATGACATCAGCTCCTCATGACTAATAAAAAAGCTTTTGTAAAATAAGCCCTTGATTGCACTGAATTCCGCCTTCACCAAAATCATATAGCAGTCTCTCATAGCTAACTGAGGTGCTGTCTCTCAGGCTGCAGTCCTCATTTCGCCCCAAACAAAACTTAACTAGCAACTCTCAAGTTGTGCATCTATTTTCAGTAGAACGTTTTATATCTGGCTCTCTATCCTGACTCACTGGTCTATGTGACTGTTTTTAAGCTAGTACCATACTGCTTTGCACTCAGTCAGTAAAGAAACCTGCCTGCAATTCAGGAGACCCAGGTTCGATTCCTGGGTTGAGAAGATCCCCTGGAGGAGGCAACAGCAACTCACTCCAGCATTTTTGCCTGGAGAATCCCCTGGGCAGAGGAGCCTGGCAAGGTACAGTCCATGCGGTCGTTAAGAGTCGGACATGACTTAGTGACTAAACTACCACCACCATACTGCTTTGATGACTGTAGGCATATCTTTGTACTGTAGCTTAAAATCAGGCAGCGTGATGCTTCTAGCTCTGTTCTTTCCCAAGACTTCTTTGGCTATTGCGGTCTTTGTGGTTCCATACAAATTTTAAGATTTTTTTTTTCTATTTCTATCAAAAATGCCATAGGGATTACATTGAATCTGTAGATCACTTTGTGCCGCATGACATTTTCACAATATTATTTCAATCCAAGAACACAAAAGATATTTCCATTTATTTGTGTCAATTCCATCAATTTGTTTCATCAATGTCTTACAGTTTTAAGTATACAAGGATTCACCTACTTAAATTTATTTGTAAGTATTTTATTGTTTTGGATATTATTTCCTTCTTAATTTCCCTTTCAGATTGTTAGTCTTTGACTCATAGACTATTTATGAAGATTTCTTAATTTAAAATCATATACATTTTTAATTTTTTTTTTTAATTTGTAGGCAATATGCATTTCCAGTGGTGAAAAACCTATATGATTTTGATTCACTGAATTCTGTTGTGACTTTCTTCACGTCCCGCACATGGTCAATCTTTGTAAATATTTTATGTAAACTTGTAAAATTTATATTCTTTTCTTAATCTATTTTTATTGAAGCAACACTGGTTTATAACATTACATAAATTTCCCATGTACAACATTCTATTTCTACTTCTGTATCTAGAGCGTGCTCATCTGCCCATTTTGCCCTCTTCTTACCCCTTGGCTTCAAGTAACCACTGCTTAATTCTCTGCATCTACCCGTGTGTTTGATTTGGTTTGTTTTTAGTTTTGTTTTGCTTTTTTTTTTTTTTTTGCTGTTTCTATTTCACACCTGAATGAAATCATATGCCATTTGCCTTTTCCTTTCTTCATCTGATTTATTTCACTTAGGATAATACCTGCAAGGTCCGTCCATGCTGTAGCAAATTGAAAGATTTCAACTTTTCTTTTTCATGGCTGAGCAGTTATCCATTGCATATATATGACATCTTCTTTATCCATTCACCTGAACATAGGGGATGCATATATCTTTTTAGTGTTTTTATATTCTTTGCATAAGTACTCAGACATGACATACTTATATCTTATGGTAGTTCTATTCTTAATTTTTAAAGAAATCTCCATACTGTTTTCCATAGTGACTGTACCAATATAAACTCCCACCAACAATGTATATACATTCCCTTCTTTTCATATCCTCACCAACACTGCTCTTTCTCACATTGAAATTATATTCCTTGTATTTGAATACTCTGTGTATATCCATTATAGTTAGCTTTGTAAGAAGATTATCAACATTTTTACTTCCTTATTTATTTAAAATATTATTTTAAATGTTCTGAAATCATTGGGGGATTTATGAGTTTTTTTCAATCTCTGCTTTATGCATTTGACTCTATGTTATTCATTGTATAAAAATGTGCACTTACTTTACCTTTCTGATTAATCAAAGTTTCAATTATTTAGAATACACTACCTTATTTCTAATAATATTAGAAAATTTTGTCTTTATAAATACATAATATTTGTTTTTACACTTGCTTTGTCAAATATTAATGCATTACTCCATATTTCTTTTAGTTATATTTAAATGTTACATAATTTACTTCTGTTTCTTTGAACTTGTATTAATATATATATGTTCATACACATATATACAGCTTTGCTGTCAATGTGTCCCTTTGTACTGCTTACAGTATTGGCAGTTATTCAGTATTTTTTCCCTTACATTTTAATTTCAATACTCAGTTCACTTATTTTATGAATTTCTGAAATACTTGTTTCTAAATGTACATTTATAATGATTCTATATTTGTCTTTCTTGTTCAATGTTATTTTAAAATTCTCCTTATTTTTCTTACTTTATTTGGACTGTGAATTGGATCTTTTCACTTATATTCCTTACTTGCTTGTCACCTGGTTTGATATTCTTTTAGTGATTATCCTTCAGATTATAACATGAATCCTTGATTTAACAAACTTGATTATTAGCAGGTACCTTTCACCTTTGCTTGTATGCCTGGAAGATACAAGGACCTTAATTTAATTTTCTTTAGTACCCTATCATTGATCACCCTATTATATACTATATTTATCATATAATGCATATATCTCACTCAAATGAGATATATATATATATATTATATATTTATCATTTTCATAACTTGTTAGTGCTTCCTGCATTTCTGACCTTCCTTTGGGGTCCACTTTCCCCATGTAATAAGATGTTTAAATGTCTTTAATATGAGTTTTGTTAAGAAATTCTCTAAGAATTTTTTTTTTTTACTTTTGTTGGAACATTTCTTTACTCCAATTTTTAAGTGCAAAAGTATAATAATAAAGTGTGAGTGGGGTCTCATCTTACTGTTTCTATACAATCTCAGGTACAGAACCAGCAGATATGAATGCATATTAATTCATGGAGACAATGGCTTCTATAATCCAAAAATCCATCATCTATAATCCAGTGTGAAACAAATTTGCCAACTAGAGTAAAATGTATGTGGACAGTTATTTGTGCTCCTTAGCCTTACCATATCAACTCAAAGTATTGTTTTCCAAACATCTTCATTCAACTTCTGTCATTTCCTTTCCTTTAAGTCAAGTAATATATTTCATTTGCAGTACACTTGGATTCTTTTTCTCACATGCACATTTGAGTTTCTCACCTTCCTCATATTGTGTCTTTTATTTATATACATACAGAGAATATTTACATACAGGAAAACATTCCCAGTGGTTTGTAGTTGTATGAATTTTGACAAATGCATTAAGTCGTGTATTCACAGTTACACTTCCCTACAGAATAATCTAGTTACTGGTAATTTTTACCTTTACTTTTTTTTTTTTTTTCTGAGTCAGTCTTATTAGAAGTTTGTCATTTTTACTGATATTTCCTAAGAATTATTGTTTTTAATTATTTTCTTTGTTTATGTTTTATCAGATTATGCTCTTATCCTTAATATTTTCTTTCTTCTGTTTGCTCTAGATATGTATATATATATTTTTTTATTTCCTAAAGTGGAAGCTTAGATTACTAATTTAAGCAAATTCTTCTATTTTAATGTATACCCTTAATGCTATAAAGTTCCCTCCATTTTATAGAACTCTAGTAGTAATTGATAGTGTCTTGCTTTCTAGTATAACACTCACCTTTTACATTTCCTGACCCAGCCCTGGAATCAACCATTTCTCCAACACAGACTGCATTCATTTAGGAGGAAGTTATATGGTATTAGAGACTACATTGGATTATTAATGTTTGCTGGTATTGTGTTGCTCTTTGCTTCTAACCATTTTCAATTGGGAAAAACAAAATATTTTATGTAACCACAGGGCTGCTAATTTGACTCTGATTAGCTAGCTGGATAGATAAGACATGCAGGCAGACATAGATAACAATTTTATCCTGATGTAATTTTCATTTCTTTCAATGACCAGTATGTTTATTTATTGATTTGTTCCAAATTACCACCACAGTGGTCTCAAGCTCCTAAATTATCACTTATCAACACCCGGAAAGGGTTTTTAAAGTTTTTATTTAAAAAAAAAAATTCGTTATGTTCTTAATGTTCCTACCAGGTATTTGAAGTCCAATTATTGTGTTTTAAAGCTATATTGAATAGTTCCTTACAATGTGTGAATGCCACTAACTAAGCACAGAGGCTCACACGACTTACTCCACTTGTGACTTTTGGATATTTTATTAGATCTTACTGTATAATTATAAAAACTATTTTTCAGTTTGAAAGTCAAATCCACCAAGCATGATCAATTGATAGAAATCTTGCCTCCATTTCTGAGTCCTTTATTTTGTCTTCTCCAAAAGGTAGCAATTTATTTAAATAACCTAACATTTTATTAGTCCATATTTGTCCACAGTTTGTTAGCTGTATAGATATTTTACTACATAATAATAAATATTCATTTTCTCTCTTTGTATTGTACTTTCTATTATTTAGAATGGCTATTAAGAAGAGGTGGCAAGAATACACAGAAGAACTGTACAAAAAAATCTTCATGACAAAGATAATCATGATGGTGTGATCACTGATCTAGAGCCAGACATCCTGGAATGTGAAGTCAAGTGGGCCTTAGAAAGCATGACTGCTAGTGGAGGTGATGAAATTCCAGTTGAGCTATTTCAAATCCTGAAAGATGATGCTGTGAAAGTGCTGCATTCAACATGCCAGCAAATTTGGAAAACTCAGCAGTGGCCACAGGACTGGAAAAGGTCAGTTTTCATTCCAATCCCAAAGAAAGGCAATGCCAAAGAATGCTCAAACTACCACACAATTGCACTCATCTCACACGGCTATGGTTTTTCCAGTGGTCATGTATGGATGTGAGAATTGGACTGTGAAGAAAGCTGAGTGCTGAAGTATTGATGCTTTTGAACTGTGGTGTTGGAGAAGACTTTTGAGAGTCCCTTGGACTGCAAGGAGATCCAACCAGTCCATTCTAGAGGAGATGAGTCCTGGGTGTTCTTTGGAAGGACTGATGCTAAAGCTGAAACTCCAATACTTTGGCCCCCTCCTGCAAAGAGTTGACTCATTGGAAAAGACTCTGATGCTGGGAGGGTTTGGGGGGCAGGAGGAGAAGGGGACAACAGAGTATGAGATGGCTGGATGGCATCACCAACTTCATAGAGATGATATGTTTGGGTGAACTCCGGGAGTTGGTGATGGACAGGGAGGCCTGGCATGATGCAGTTCATGGGGTCGCAAAGGGTCAGACATGACTGAGCGACTGAACTGAACTATTTCATGTATGCATATATATACCAGAAGAATCCTCTTAAAACTTTAAATCTTAATTAATTTTTGAGTTTCAAATTCTACCTTTTAAATGTTTCAGTATTTTTTTTTCATGTGAACATTGCAAGCACTTGTTTCCTTCTAGTTTATTTCTTGTTATTGAATGTGTGTGTGTGTACTTATGTTTTCAAAAAGACAGATATAGAGAATTATTCTGAATAGACAATATATTTATATACCGTATTCAGGATTCTGAATGTATGACATATATTTTAAGAAATAAAACAGATACGTATATCAATATAAAAAGAGAGTGTGTTCATGGGTTTCCCTGGTAGCTCAGATGGTAAAGAATCTGCCTGCAATGCATGAGACCCAAGTCAATCCCTGGGTTGGAAAGATTTCCTAATGAAGGAAATGGCAACCCACTCCAGTATTCTTGCCTGGAAAATTTCAGTGGCCAGAGGAGCCTGGTGGGCTACAATCCATGAGATGGCAAAGAGTCGGACACTAGTGAGTGACTAACACTTTCACACGCATATATTTATAAATAAAAAGTAAAGTCTTCCTTTCTCTCTTTCTCTCTTCTGTGTTCTTTTCTCTCTTTTTTAAAAACTATCCATTTCTGCCATTCACCACATCATCCTAATTGATATTCTCTCTGGCTTTCCTGCCCTCATGACTTCATCACCTCTCCTCTTTTTATGTAAATCCCCTCTTTCCTTTATGCTAACTTTCTCCTTTATGCTCCATTTGGAAGGTATTTTTTTTCTGTTTTCTTTTATATATATTTGGGTGTATGTATATGTATCTGTGTATGTATAAATATATATATACATATATATTCATATAAATATATAGTTTATATGCATATATATAGTTTATGTGTGTATATATATATATGTGTATGTGTGTGTATATATATACATCTCTGTGTATGTGAGTACTTGTTGTTCAATTGCTAAGATGTGTCTGACTCTTTCCAACCCCATGAAGTGCAGCATGCCAGGCTTTTCTGTCTTTCATTATCTACTGGAGTTTGCTCAAATTCATGTCCACTGAGTTGGTGATGCCATCCAACCATTTTGCCCTCTGTCATCTCTTTCTTCTCCTGCCTTCAATCTTTTCCAGCATCACGGTCTTTTCCAATGAGACGGCTCTTTGCATTAGGTGGCCAAAGTACTGGAGCTTCAGTTTCAGCATCAATCCTCCCACTGAATATTCGCAGTTGATTTCCTTTAGGAATAACTGGTTTGATCTCCTTGCAGCCCAAGAGACTCTCAAGATTCTTCTCCAACAGCACAATTCAAAAGCATCAATTCTTTGTCAACCAGCCTTCTGTATGGTCCAACTCTCACATCCATACACGACTACTGGAAAAATCATAGCTTTGACTATACAGACCTTTGTCAGCAAAGTGATGTCTCTGCTTTTTAATATGCAGTCTAGGTTTGTCATAGCTTTTCTTCCAAGGAGCAAGTGTCTTAATTTTGTGGTTGCAGTCACCATCTGCAGTGATTTTGAAGTCAAAGAAAAGAAAATATGTCTCTGTTTCCACTTTTTCCCCATCTATTTGACATGAAGAGATGGGACCAGATGCCAGGATCTTAGTTTTTTGAATGTTGAGGTTAAAGTGAGTTTTCTCTCTCTCCTTTTTCACCTTCATCAAGAGGCTCTTTATTCCTCTTTGCTTTCTGAAATTAGAATTGTATCATCTTCATATGTGAAGTTGTTGATATTTCCCCCAGCAATCTTGATTCCAGCTTGTAGGTCATCCAACCCAGCATTTCCTATGATGTACTCTGTGTGCTAAGACACTACAGTCATGTCCGAATCTGCAATCCCATGGACTATAGCCCACCAGGTTCCTCTGGCCCATGGACTTTTCCAGGCAAGAATACTGGAGTGGGAGCCCATGCCTTCCTCCAGGGGATCTTCTTGACCCATGGATCAAACCCGTGTCTTTTATGTCTCCTGCAATGGCATTCTTCAACACTAATGCCACCTGGGAAGCCCCAGGATGTACTCCTCATAGAAGTTCAATAAGTTGGGTGACAATATACAGCCTTGACATACTCCTTTCCCAATTTTGCACCATTCCATTGTTCCATGGCCAGTTCTAACTGTTGCTTCTTATCCTGCATACAGGTTTTTCAAGGAGAGAGGTAAGGTGGCTAGTATTCACATCTCTTTATGAATTTTCCAGTTTTTAAGTGAACCACTCTGTCAAATGAAGCAGAAGTAGAATTTTTTTTTTTAATTCCCTTCCTTTTTCTATGATCCACAATTGGTGGTAATTTGATCTCTGATCCCTCTGCCTTTTGTAAATCCAGGTTGTACAGCTGGAATTTCTTGGTTCACATACTATTGAAGCCTAGCTTGAAGATTTTGAGCATTACCCTTGCTACCATGTGAAATGAGCCGAATTGTACAGTAGTTTGAACATTCTTTAGCATTGCCTTTCTTTGAGATTTGAATGAAAACTGACCTTTTCCAGTCTTTTGGGCACTTCTAAGTTTTTCAAATTTGTTGGCATATTGAGTGCAGCACTTTTAACAGCATCATCTTTTAGGATCTAAAATAGCTCGGCTGGAATTCATCACTTCCACTAGCTTTGCTCATAGTAATGCTTCCTAAGACCCACTTGACTTCACACTCCAGGATGTCTGGCTCAAGGTAATAACCATCATGGTTATCCAGATCATTAATACCTTTTCTGTATACTTCTGTGTATTCTGGCCGCCTCTTCTTATTATCTTCTGCTTCTGTTAGGTCTTTGCCATTTTTGTCCTTTATTGTGCCCATCTTTGCATGAAATATTTCCTTCATATCTCTAATTTCTTTGAAGAAATGTCTAGTCTTTCCCATTTTATTGTTTTCCTCTATTTCTCTGCACTGTTCACTTAAGTAGGCTTTCTTATCTCTCCTTTCTATTCTCTGGAACTCTGCATTCACTTGGCTGTATCTTTCCCTTTTCTCCTTTGCCTTTTGCTTCTCTTTTCTCAGCTATTTGTATGGCCTCCTCAGACAACCACTCTGTCTTCTTGCATTTCTTTTTCTTGGAGATGATTTTGTTCACTACTTCTGTACCATGTTATGAACCTCCAACCATAGTTCTTCAGGCATTCTGTCTACCATGTCTAATCCCTTGAATCTATTAGTTACCTCCTCTGTATAATCATAAGTAATATAATTTAGGTCATACCTGAATGGCCTAGTGGTGTTCCATACTTTCTTCAATTAAGACTGAATTTTGCAATAAGGAGCTCATGATATGAGCCACATGAGTGTGTGTGTATATAGAATTTAAAATATCAGGTCCAAGACACTCTGGTCACTCTAGTTCATTCAGAATTTCCCAGTTGTCTCCATACTCATCCTCAAATTCAAGAAAGCAAATACTCTCCCAGATTTTGCTGATAGCCTCACTAGCCCATCAGAAGTTTTCAAACATATTTATTCAGAAATTAATGAATTATAAAGCTTTTCAATAAAAACATATGTAAAACAAAACTGTTGGTGTTTTATCTCCATAAGTTCGTATATTTAGATTCATGGAAAGATCTTGTCAATTTTGATATTTTTTTTAACATGGTTTATTCTGTTTTAGAGAAAATCCAGGTAACCTATGACACCACTGTCATATGAAAGTGCTGCACTCAAATGTCAGCAAATCTGGAAAACTCAGCAGTGGCCACAGGACTGCAAAAGGTCAGTTTTCATTCCAATCCCAAAGAAAGGCAATGCCAAAGAATGCTCAAACTACCGCACAAGTGCACTCATCTCACACGCTAGCAGAGTAATGCTCAAAATTCTCCAAGACAGGCTTCAGCAATATGTGAACTGTGAAATTCCTGATGTTCAAGCTGGTTTTAGAAAAGGCGGAGGAACCAGAGATCAAATTGCCAACATCCGCTGGATCATGGAAAAAGCAAGAGAGTTCCAGAAAAACATCTATTTCTGCTTTATTGACTATGCAAAGCCTTTGACTGTGTGGATCACAATAAACTGTGGAAAATTCTGAAAGAGATGGGAATACCAGGCCATCTGATCTGCCTCTTGAGAAATTTGTATGCAGGTCAGGAAGCAACAGTTAGAACTGGACATGGAACAACAGACTGGTTCCAAATATGAAAAGGAGTTCGTCAAGGCTGTATATTGTCACCCTGTTTATTTAACTTATATGCAGAGTACATCATGAGAAACGCTTGACTGGAAGAAACACAAGCTGGAATCAAGATTGCCAGGAGAAATATCAATAACCTCAGATATGCAGATGACACCACCCAGAGTGAAAAAGTTGGCTTAAAGCTCAACATTCAGAAAACGAAGATCATGGCATCCGGTCCCATCACTTCATGGGAAATAGATGGGGAAACAGTGGAAACAGTGTCAGACTTTATTTTTGGGGGCTCCAAAATCACTGCAGATAGTGACTGCAGCCATGAAATTAAAAGATGCTTACTCCTTGGAAGGAAAGTTATGACCAACCTAGAAAGCATATTCAAAAGCAGAGACGTTATTTGCCAACAAAGTCCGTCTAGTCAAGGCTATGATTTTTCCTGTGGTCATGTATGGATGTGAGAGTTGGACTGTGAAGAAGGCTGAGTGCTGAAGAACTGATGCTTTTGAACTGTGGTGTTGAAGAAGACTCTTGAGAGTCCCTTGGACTGCAAGGAGATTCAACCAGTCCATTCTGAAGGAGATCAGTCCTGGGATTTCTTTGGAAGGAATGATGCTAAAGCTGAAACTCCAGTACTTTGGCCACCTCATGCGAAGAGTTGACTCATTGGAAAAGACTCTGATGCTGGGAGAGATTGGGGGCAGGAGGAGAAGGGGACGGCAGAGGATGAGATGGCTGGATGGCATCACTGACTCGATGGACGTGAGTCTGAGTGAACTCCGGGAGTTGGTGATGGACATTGAGGCCTGGCGTGCTGTGATTCATGGGGTCACAAAGAGTCGGACATGACTGAGTGACTGATCTGATCTGATCTAATGACACTATTACCACCATCTCGCCAGAATTCCCACTGTCATTCTTGAACATTTTTTTCAAATATTAAAATTCTAGCTTAATCAATTTGTAGTGTATATAATTTCTCTAGCAATAAATTCTTTATTTAATATAATCTGTCTTTTTCATCTGACTACTTTTAAAAATATCTACTTGTCTTTGATTTTAGCAACTTTACTAAAATGTTTCTAGTTCTGGATATATTCTTTTATTTATCCTGTGAGAGATATATATATATTCTGTATATAGCATATATAAGAATATATACTATATTATAAATTACTTTGTATGGCTGCATTAATTTCAAAATGAAAGATATAATAGTTAATATCAATGAGAATAATGAGTAAAATATTTGCAATGTAATAACAGTATCATTTTATGTATATTTAATAACTTCACAAGCATTTTCAAAAACAGGCAACATTATATATTTATTTGGTGGTACTCAGTGGCAAAATTTATTCAGGAAAGTACATTGCTTGACATATAATAGAGCTTCAATAAACTGTGTTGAATACTTTAAAGGAACAGACTATGTGAAGATATAAAACTAAGAAAGGAGCAAAAGTATTTGAAAGTCTGTGAACACTTTTTCTGTTGTAGTTGTATACAGTGGTGGATTGTTTCTACTTCTCTAATTCATTGAATGTATATGTAATGTAAACAGGCCCAGGCAACTAAGCTTCATGAAAACTTTTTACTTTATTTGTTTGCTTACAAAAGTTGAAAAAAATTCATTTATATACAATTTTATCTCAGACTGTAACATATAGGATTCTCACTCTTCTCTGTTTCCTATTTTCTATCCAAATTTTCTTTATATTTTCTTCATATTTTTAATCAGAGAGCTACATTATTAACAAAATAAAATAACTGATTAAGATGTGAACATCTGCTTTTTATGTTTTTCAACTACTAAGGAAGAGTCAGGAGTTATATAAACAGTCTTCTACAAGAAAGCCAAACATATCTTAGAATAAAAAACATTGGTTTAAATATTTTTAAGTTATAAAAATATTATCTATAGTGAGGTCATAATATTTTAGAGTTATCAAACTTAACACATTTACATTAGGGATTCAGAGAATTTCTGAAGGAAGGGTAACTTTAAAGATCATCTAATTTAGTCCTTATTTCACATAAGATGTACTGGAAGCCCAGAAACAATAAATGATTTACTAATTTCTAACAGCTTACTTAGCATTTAGAAAGAGATTATATCACTTCAATATAGAATTATTTCCTCCTAAAAAGGCAGCCCTTCTCCATATTATGTGGAATTACTTTTAAACATATTTTCACATTGAAATATTTGCTATGCCTTTATGATATCTAAATTTCAAATTTTTTAAATAAATTCAAATATGAATCTGGGTTATTATATATTCTGAGAATTAATAAACTCAAATGTGAATGATGCATTTTGAGCAAAACTATCCTATATGAGATAATCATCCTAAACCAGATGATTTAGAATAACAGTGATTTGTATAATAAAAGATTTATTTAACAAGCACATATAGAAAACCTTTAAAGATGTTCTTCTAAGCATCTTATGAATAATAATTTATATAATTTTATAATATCCTCTGAGCATTTATAGAGTTACCATTTTATAGATAGGGGATATAAAGACAGAGAAAAGATAAAAAACTTGCTCGAGTTACTAAAGCTAGTAATTAGAGTAATCAAAGTTCTGTGTCTAAACCACAACTTTCAGCTGCATTTCTAAGTATTTAATTTAACTTTTAAACTTCTCTAATCCTTAATCTGCTCCACTCCTTGTTGCCAGGATTTTATAAAAAGCCAAAAGGTGAGAAGATTCTTCAGAAAAACAGTGTTTTCTAAAACAAAAGCAGCTATGTTGCCAATGGTCATTGAAAATTTTGGCTAATGCCTAGAAAACATGAACTTAACATGCAAATATTAACACACTACAAAAGACTCTTTAGGGGAGAAATGATAGCAAATAAGATGTGTATTTTAAAACATTATGTGGGAATTCTACCTCTCTAGGAAATGGTATTCATTTTGGACTTATCTGCCTCAGAATTCTCTCTTATATCATGCCCTCCATAAGTGAAAGTTCTGATGGCCATGTAGGCAATTTAAGAGACAAATATAAATACATAGAAATTTATGTCTTAGAGACTACAATTATAATCCCAAAACAAAATGACTGCCACTTAAAGCTGTCAAAGTTATTTTGTTCTTTGCTTCCTCTGCTTATAATAGTATAAAGACAAATGATTAAATCTAAAATGTAGGCTTATCACAATAAACTGTGGAAAATTCTGAAAGAGATGGGAATACCAGACCACCTGATCTGCCTCTTGAGAAATTTGTATGCAGGTCAGGAAGCAACAGTTAGAACTGGACATGGAACAACAGACTGGTTCCAAATAGGAAAAGGAGTTCATCAAGGCTGTATATTGTCACCCTGTTTATTTAACTTATATGCAGAGTACATCATGAGAAACGCTGGACTGGAAGAAACACAAGCTGGAATCCAGATTGCCAGGAGAAATATCAATAACCTCAGATATGCAGATGACACCACCCTTATGGCAGAAAGTGAAGAGGAACTCAAAAGCCTCTTGATGAAGGTGAAAGTGGACAGTGAAGAAGTTGGCTTAAAGCTCAACATTCAGAAAACTAAGATCATGGCATCTGGTCCCACCACTTCATGGGAAATAGATGGGGAAACAGTGGAAACAGTGTCAGACTTTATTTTTCTAGGCTCCAAAATCACTGCAGATGGTGACTGCAGCCATGAAATTAAAAGACACTTACTCCTTGGATGGAAAGTTATGACCAACCTAGATAGCATATTCACAAGCAGAGACATTACTTTGCCAACAAAGGTTCGTCTAGTCAAGGCTATGGTTTTTCCTGTGGTCATGTATGGATGTGAGAGTTGGACTGTGAAGAAGGCTGAGTGCTGAAGAACTGATGCTTTTGAACTGTGGTGTTGAAGAAGACTCTTGAGAGTCCCTTGGACTGCAAGGAGATCCAACCAGTCCATTCTGAAGGAGATCAGCCCTGGGATTTCTTTGGAAGGAATGATGCTAAAGCTGAAACTCCAGTACTTTGGCCACCTCATGCAAAGAGTTGACTCACTGGAAAAGACTCTGGTGCTGTGAGGGATTGGGGGCAAGGTGAGAAGGGGACGACAGAGGATGAGATGGCTGGATGGCATCACTGACTCGATGGACATGAGTCTGAGTGAACTCCGGGAGCTGGTGATGGACAGGGAGGCCTGGAGTGCTGCGATTCATGGGGTTGCAAAGAGTCGGATGCGACTGAGCGACTGATCTGATCTGAATATTAATAATTCAGGGAAAGTGGCTGATGCATACCTGATAAATAGAGGAGACAGAGTGTAGAAAAGTGTTGCCTGATGAGCAGGTCTCCTATTATATCCTGTTCAGATTTAGAGGTTACCAGGTTGTTGATGTTCAGTCGATAAGTCCTGTCTGACTCTTTGCAACCCCATTGACTACAGCACACCAGGCTTCCCTGTCCTTCACTATCTCCCAGAGTTTGCTCAGATTCATGAGGAACCCTAAATAAACTGGACAGCTGAGTAACATGTTCTGAACACCTTCTCTTTCACCCCTTCTTTGTTACTTTTTTCCTGGTTTACATGGAGAAAGATCTCTTGGTTTAGTTAACATGTAGATTTTATTCTGATGAGCTACTTAGCATAAGTAGGAGCAAGGTTTTGTTTTTCTTGTAGATGTTCCATTCTGAAGAATTTGAGTGTTAAATCTACTTTTAAAAAAGTGCAGAGTCACCAACCTACTTTATAGAGAACCAGGCAATATGCTCTCTGAGGGCTTGGCCTCCATCAAATGAGGACTCTGAGGATGGAAAGGAGTGAAGCAGTGTGGGAGATAAAAAACAGGAAAGTCAAATATCTACCTGAGCCTGTAGATGCTAAAAGATAGTCAGTAGGAAGAATACAGAAATATTTGGTAACTATTTCTGAAAGGTTTCTGAAAAGATGCTTTTCCTTTTCAAGTACAGTATTGTCAAACCTCTAGATATGCTGTACAAAACAGAAAACTTACACTTAACAATGTTTATGTCCCACTTTCATGAATGAGATACCATAATCATATAAAGAGTATTTGAAGATAATTTGATTATTTGATATTCTGGAATGTTAGTTAATTAACAACATTTATCTGTGTATTACTCATAACGTTTATATACTTTTATATTAATTATCTTCCTTTAACGTTAGAGAAATAAGTACTAAAACACAATTCACAAAACCAGGAGGGAAAACTCAGTTCTCATTTTATAGATAAATTCTGAAGATGAGGTGCTCAGGGATGTTAGCTTAACTATCCACGACATTTAATGAAAACAAAGCAAGGAACAGGCCAGAAAATAGTATGGGTCTCACACTTTTCAGGTCAAGTGGATGTTTAGCCTGTCACTGAAAAATATGTTCCTAGGGAATGCCATTTTTTTTTTTTTTTAAGAAGAGAGATGTCACTAGGAAAAAAATACAGCTTTGATGGTAATACCAACTGAGATAATTTCGCAGTGCATAGTACTACTCCAACAACAACTTGATCATCTTTGAGCCTGTTCTTGGTATCAAAATTCCTGGAAGCACTTCTTTAAGAAAAGAATGTATATTTGGCAAAACTAATACAATTATGTAAAGTTTAAAAATAAAATTTATAATTTAAAAGACAAAAAAAAAAAGAAAAAAATGTATAAAAAGGAATTCAGTAAATGTGAATCATGAGTAATACATGAAAATTCAATTTGTTTTCTTTCATGTTTTAATAATTTATTATATACAAAAATGCTAATATATTACTTTGGCATTCAGAATTTTATATAAACAGAATCAGAAGATGCAAATTACACTCTCTAAAAATATCCAATGAAACAAAATGTAAGTATATGTTATGCCGACGGAAATATCTGGAGTATTTTCATACAGATTGAAGCTGGCACTATCTTAAAGTATGTGTGTGTGTGGGTGTTTGTGTGTGTACATGTATGTTTATGTGTATGACTGTGTATGTCAGTGTGGTGGTTGGGATAAGAGTATAATTATACGTTGTATATAAATTCATTAATAATTTATGGTCAGAATTTCTCAATAACAGTGTATTGAAAAATAAAGAAAACCAACATTTTGCATAAATTAACTAGATTAATTGAATGTCATTGATATGGTTAATATTCATTCCATTTGGGGGAAAATAAAAGTGTACTTCTTATGCTTGTACAAGGAAAATAATAAAATGTCCTTTTTCAGAGAAAAACGTAGTAAAAGAAGATTCTGCACATATAGAGAAAAAAGTGTTGAGAATTTATGATCAAGTATTGTGAACATTTTTCACAAGAGAATTAGAATAGAACTGTCAATCACAAAGCTGAAATTCACATTACACTGGAAAATGTAATAAAGTGGGCTAATGTAGTGCAAATAGAACTGCTAATGAACACCTAAAATATATGCAGAATGATCAGATGCTAACTAATTAGTTGGTTAAAGTCTGACTATTTCTCCCCACCAAATTCTGGCCTGTTAAAAGTTAACAGCCATCTTTCTTAATCTAGCAAACTAAATATGACACTCAACAATTTTTAATGATACTGACTCTTCCACAGAAATGATATGAAGCATGACATTTGATTTTTTATGTAAAATATGAGGTACCCAAAGACATGAATGATGCATAATATGGAAAGATGACAAAAAATAAAAATACTGTTGGGGAAATAAAACATTAGAGAAATGTCACTAGCTTTATTTTAATAGAGTCTCTCAATACACTTAGGACAGGAGTAAATTTTGGATTTCTGCAGGATGGCAAAATTTTTAAGACAGGTAAAAAAGTCAAGGAGTACCTACTGGGTGTCTTCTACATTACAAAGATCTATGAGAAATCAACTAATTACTTTACAATATTGTACGGCAAAAACCACTATAATATTATAAAGTAATTAGCCTTCAATTAAAATAAATAATTTTTAAAAGGCCTTTCAATTCCTGTGCTAGTATACTCTTTTACCTCACTTTTTCATCTAATACTTTCCTACCAGTCTCATCTACAGATATACCCAAGAATCCAGCTTCATTACAGCAATCACACTCATGCAACCAACAATTATATGAAAAAAAATTTTTTTCAGCCCACCAAATTCCTATTTATGCCCTCTCAAAGCAACTATCCTAGAAAATGTGCTTGCTACTCTGATTTCTACTACTATTAAGCAATTTGCCTATTTCAAACTTCATATGAATAGTACCATATTGAATGCATTATTTTGGATCTGGATATTTTGGAGACACTGAGAGATCAATTCTTGTTCTTAGAGATAAAAACTTTTGTTCACTTTTGTTACTTTCTGTTATTCCATTTTATAAATGTACCATAATTTATTGATGTACTTTAATGAATATGGATCCTCAGGTTTTGTCCATTTGGGGGGTATTAAGGATATTGCTGCTATGAGCATGTTTATACATGTCTTTTGTGTACATATGTATATCCACGGGGTTTAAATCTAAGACTGAGATAATTGGTTCAAGTTCACTAATTTTTTCATCTGCTGTGTCTAATCTGCTATTATCACATTCAGTGTATTTTCATTTCAGTCTCTGTAATCTACTAGTTTTATTTTGCTCTCTCTCTCTGTCCCCCTATATACATATATATATCCCTTCCATGTCTCTACTTATCTTTTTGAAAAGAAAGTACATTATAATGTATTTAATATCCTTGTTTACTAACTTTAACATCCATATCAACTCTGGGCTGTTTTTGAAATACCTCTAGGTTATTTTGGAAATGCTTCTTTTTCTTTTGCTTAAAAGTCATATTCCCTCCTTCTCTACATTCTTAGTAATTTTTTGACTGAATGTCAGACACTGTTTCTTATATCTTTTTGGTGGATTTTTTTTTTTAATCTTTGACCTTTATCCTTTAAAATTTGATAACTTTGAATCTTGATTTTAAAATCTGTTAGGTAGAACCAGAGCAGTTCCCAGTCTAGCATTTCTTAATCTACACAATTATTTCCAAGTGAAGCAACCAAGAAGGGATTAATCTTGAAAATATAAAAACAGCTCATGTAATTCAGTTATCCAAAGACAAGCAACCCAATAAAAAAATGGGCAGAAGACTTAAGTAGACAGTTCTTGAAAAAGACTTACAGACGGCTAAACAGCACATAAAATCCATGTAAGATCATCAATTACTAGAGAAATGTTCATACTAGTCAGAAAAGCCATCAACAAAAAATCTACAATCATTCAATGCTGGTGAGGGTGTGGGAGAAAAGAGAACCTTCCTAAACAGATAGTGGGAATGTAAACTGGTACAGCCACTATGGAGAACAGTACAGAGGTTTCTTTAAAAACTAAAAAATAGAGCAACCATATGATCTAGCAATCTCACTCCTGGGTATATATCTGAAGAAAACCATAATTTGAAAAGACACATACAGTCCCAATGTTCACTGAAGCACTATTTACAATAGCCAGGACATAGGAGCAATTTGATGTCCAACAACAGAGGAATAAACAAAGAACATGTAATACACATAAACAATGGAATACTACTTAGCTATAAAAGAACAAAATAATACCACTGCAGCAACATGAATGGACCTAGAGATTGTCACATTGAGTGAAGTAAGTCAGAGAAAGACAAATAGCATATGATATTGTTTATATGTGGAATCTAAAAAAAAAAGTATAAATGAACTTACTTACAAAACAGAAATAGAGTTACAGATGTAGGAAACAAACTTGTGGTTAACAGGAGGTAAGGGCGGGAGGGATAAACTGGAAGACTGGGACTCACACACACACACACACACACACATATAATATATATATAATGTTATACATATATAATATATAAATACATATAAAATAACTAATAAGAACCTCCTAACAGGGAACTTGTTAGTTCCAAAGTTCCAAAATGCTTTAATTCATGAAGGAAATCATCAACAACAAAAACAAAAAAGGCACTCCACTGAATGGGAGAAGATATTTGCAAACAATATATTAGATAAAGGGCTAATATCCAAAATATATAACAAATCCATACAATTTAATATCAAAACAACGAATCCAATTAAAAAATGAGCAGAGAATCTGAATAGACATGTTTCCAAAGAAGACATATAGAGGGCCAAAAGACACATGAAAAAAGTTCAATATCACTAATCATCAGGAAAATGTAAATTAAAGCCACAAAAGCAGCTTAAATCTGTCAGAATGTCTACTGTCAAAAACACAACAAACAAATATGTCAGGGAAGATATGGAGAAAAAGGAATCCTGTATGTTGTTGGTGGGATTATAAATCGGTTCATCCACTATGGAAAACAATACAGTGGTTTCACAAAAAAATAGAATCACCATATAATCCAGCAATTTCATTTAAGACTATTTACATGAAGGAAAGAAAAATACTAATTAGAAAAGATATATGCACCCCTGTATTCACTGCAGCATCATTTGAAATTGCAATGACAAATTTTAGGTTTCTAATTCTACATTTACAGACTTGGAAGTTGCCCCTCCATACTGTTGTTGCTGTTGTTCAGTTGCTAAGTTGTGTCTGACCCTCTGTGACCTCATGGAATGTAGCATTACAGGCTTCTCTGTCCTAAATTATCTCCCAGAGTTTCCTCAACTTCATGTCCATTGGGTCAGTGATACTATCCAACCATCTCGTTTTCTGCCATCCTCTTCTACTGTTGCCTTCGATCTTTCTCAGCATCAGGGTCTTTTCCAATGAGTCTCATTATCTGCCACCCTCTTATTTTGCCTTCAATCTTCCCCAGCAGCAGGGTTTTTTTCCAATGAGTTGGCTTCTTGCATCAGGTGGCCAAAGTACTGGCACTTTGAGCATCACCATCAGTCCTTCCAATAGCACTTCATCCAACAACAGAATGAATATCCTTCTCAAGCTCACATGTAACATTCACCAAAACAGACCACAGTCAGGGCTATAAGCCACACTTGCACAAATTTAAAAGCATGGAAATAATACAGTATACAGTAGCTGCAGTCAGAAAACAAGGAATTAAGATACAAATCAATAACAGAAAATCCCCTAGTACTTAGAGACTTTTTAAAATGGTATTAAATTATATATATGGATGAAAGAAACCTCAAATGAAATTAAAAGATATTTTGAACTAAATGAAAATTAAAACACACCTTAACCTGATAAACTGCCTACAACAAAGTCCTATCACAGACATCATACATAATGGTGAGAAACTCAAAGCTTTCCCTCAAATATTAGGATATCAATGCAAAGAAATAGAGGAAAACAACAGAATGGGAAACACTAGAGATCTCTTCAAGAAAATTAGAGATACCAAGGGAACATTTCATGCAAAGATGGGCTCTATAAAGGACAGAAATGGTATGGACCTAAAAGAAGCAGAAGATATTAAGAAGAGGTGGCAAGAATACACAGAAGAACTGTACAAAAAAGATCTTCAGATAATCACGATGGTGTGACCACTGACCTAGAGCCAGACATCCTGGAATGTGAAGTCAAGTGGGCCTTAGAAGCATCACTACAAACAAAGCTAGTGGAGGTGATGGAATTCCAGTGGAGCTATTTCAAATTCTGAAAGATGATGCTGTGAAAGTGCTGCACTCAATATGCTGGCAAATTTGGAAAACTCAGCAGTGGCCACAGGACTGGAAAAGGTCAGTTTTCATTCCAATCCCAAAGAAAGGCAATGCCAAAGAATGCTCAAACTACCGCACAATTGCACTCATCTCATATGCTAGCAAAGTAATGCTCAAAATTCTCTAAGCCAGGCTTTAGCAGTACATGAACTGTGAACTTCCTGATGTTCAAGCTGGTTTTAGAAAAGGCAGAGGAACCAGAGATCAAATTGCCAACATCTGCTGGATCATGGAAAAAGCAAGAGAGTTCCAGAAAAACATCTATTTCTGTTTAATTGACTATGCCAAAGCCTTGACTGTGTGGAACACAATAAACTGTGGAAAATTCTGAAACAGATGGGAATATCAGACCACTTGACCTGCCTCTTGAGAAATTTGTATGCAGGTCAGGAAGCAACAGTTAGAACTGGACATGGAGCAACAGACTGCTTCCAAATAGGAAAAGGAGTACGTCAAGGCTGTGTATTGTCACCCTGCTTATTTAACTTCTATGCAGAGTACATCATGAGGAACACTGGACTGGAAGAAGCACAAGCTGGAATCAAGATTGCCGGGAGAAATATCAATAACCTCAGATATGCAGATGACACCACCCTCATGGCAGAAAGTGAAGAGGAACTCAAAAGCCTCTTGATGAAAGTGAAGGTGGAGAGTGAAAAAGTTGGCTTAAATCTCAACATTCAGAAAACGAAGATCATGGCATCCGGTCCCATCACTTCATGGGAAATAGATGGGGAAACAGTGGAAACAGTGTCAGACTTTATTTTTTTTGGTCTCCAAAATCACTGGAGATGGTGACTGCAGCCATGAAATTAAAAGACGCTTACTCCTTGGAAGGAAAGTTATGACCCACCTAGATAGCGTATTCAAAAGCAGAGACATTACTTTGCCAACAAAGGTTCGTCTAGTCAAGGCTATGGTTTTTCCTGTGGTCATGTATGAATGTGAGAATTGGACTGTGAAGAAGGTTGAACGCTGAAGAATTGATGCTTTTGAACTGTGGTGTTGGAGAAGACTCTTGAGAGTCCCTTGGACTGCAAGGAGATCCAACCAGTCTGTTCTGAATGAGATCAGCCCTGGGATTTCTTTGGAAGGAATATTACTAAAGCTGAAACTCCAGTACTTTGGCCACTTCATGCGAAGAGTTGACTCATTGGAAAAGACTCTGATTCTGGGAGGGATTGGGGGCAGCAGGGGAAGGGGACGACAGAGGATGAGATGGCTGGATGGCATCACCAACTCGATGGACGTGAGTTTGAATGAACTCCGGGAGTTGGTGATGGACAGGGAGGCCTGGAGTGCTGTGATTCATGGGGTCGCAAAGAGTCGGACACGACTGAGCGACTGAACTGAACTGAAGGCTATCCTTCTCGTTATTACTATTCAACAAGAAATTGTAGCTAATGCATAAGTCAATAAAAATAAACAAATGTACTCAGATTGGCATGGAAGATATAAATCTGTCCTTTATATATGACATGATCATCTATGTAGAAAATCTAAAAGAGTCAAAAATAGTATAAAATCCTGAAACTAATAAGCACTTATGTCAAGACTGCAGGATACAAGGTTTAATATAATAGTCAATTGCTTTACAATATACAGAAACAGAACAAATGGAATTTGTAATTTAAAAAAAAAAAAAACACTAATTGCATTCAATTCAGCTCAGTTCAGTCACTCAGTCGTGTCTGACTCTTTGCGGCCCCATGAAACACAGCAAGCCAGGCCTCCCTGTCCATCACCAACTCATAGAGTTTATCCAAACCCATTTCCATTGAGTCGGTAATGCCATTCAACCATCTCATTCTCTGTCATCACCTTCTCCTCCTGCTCTCAAACTTTCCCAGCATCAGGGTCTTTTTTTTTTTTTTTTTTTAATGGTTTTGAATTCATTTTATTTATTTTTTTTCTTGTTAGAAAAAATTTTTTTTTAACTTAACAATTTTGTATTGGTTTTGCCATATATCAACATGAATCTGCCACAGGTATACACGTGTTCCCCATCCTGAACCCTCCTCCCTCCTCCCTCCCCACACCATCCCTCTGGGTCATCCCAGTGCACCAGCCCCAAGCATCCAGTATTGTGCATCGAACCTGGACTGGCGATTCGTTCCATATATGATATTATACATGTTTCAATGCCATTCTCCCAAATCATCCCACCCTCTCCCTCTCCCACAGAGTCCAAAAGACTGTTCTATACATCAGTGTCTCTTTTGCTGTCTCATATACAGGGTTATTGTTACCATCTTTCTAAATTCCATATATATGTGTTAGTATACTGTATTGGTGTTTTTCTTTCTGGCTTACTTCACTCTGTATAATAGGCTCCAGTTTCATCCACCTCATTAGAACTGATTCAAATGTATACTTTTTAATGGCTGAGTAATACTCCATTGTGTATATGTACCACAGCTTTCTTATCCATTCATCTGCTGATAGATATCTAGGTTGCTTCCATATCCTGGCTATTATAAACAGTGCTGCGATGAACATTGGGGTACACGTGTCTCTTTCAATTCTGGTTTCCTCAGTGTGTATGCCCAGCAGTGGGATTCCTGGGTCATAAGACAGTTCTATTTCCAGTTTTTTAAGGAATCTCCACACTGTTCTCCATAGTGGCTGTACTAGTTTGCATTCCCACCAACAGGGTCTTTTCAAATGAGTCAGTTCTTCGCATCAGGTGGGCAAAGTACTGGCGTATCAGCTTCAACATCAGTTCTACCAATGAACACGCAGGACTGATCTCCTTTAGGATGGACTGGTTGGATCGCCTTACAGTCCAAGGCACTCTCAAGAGTCTTCTCCAACTCTTCAGTTCAAAAACCTCAACTTTTTGGCACTCAGCTTTCTTTATAGTCCAATTCTCACATCCATACATGACCTAGAAAAACCATAGCCTTGATTAGATGGACCTTTGTTGACAAAGTAACATCTCTGCTTTTTAATATGCTGTCTAGGTTGGTCATAACTTTCCTTCCAAGGAGTAAGCGTCTTTTAATTTCATGGCTGCAGTCACCATCTGCAGTGATTTTGGAGCCCAAAAAAAGAAAGTCAGCCACTGTTTCCACTGTTTCCCAATATATTTGCCATGAAGTGGTGGGACCGGATGCTATGATCTTCATTTTCTGAATGTTGTGCTGTAAGCCAACTTTTTCACTCTCCACTTTCACTTTCATCAGGAGGCTTTTTAGTTCTTCTTTGCTTTCTGCCATAGGGCTGTGTCATCTGCATATCCGAGGTTATTGATATTTCTCCCAGCAATCTTGATTCCAGCTTGTGCTTCTTCAAGTCCAGCATTTCTCATGATATACTCTGCATAGAAGTTAAATAAGCAGGGTGACAATATACAGCCTTGAAGTACTCCTTTTCCTATCTGGAACCAGTCTGCTGTTCCATATCCAGTTCTAACTGTTGTTTCCTGACCTGCATATAGGTGTCTCAAGAGGCAGGTCAGGTGGTCTGGTATTCCCATCTCTTTCAGAATTTTCCACAGTTTATTGTGATCCACACAGTGAAAGGCTTTGGCATAGTCAATAAAGCAGAAATAGATGTTTTTCTGGAACTCTCTTGCTTTTTCAATGATCCAGCAGATGTTGGCAATTTGATCTCTTGTTCCTCTGCCTTTTCTAAAACGAGCTTGAACATCTCGAAGTTCACGGTTCATGTATTGCTTAGGCCTTGCTTGGAGAATTTTGACCATTACTTTACTAGCGTTAGATGAGTTCAATTGTGTGGTAGTTTGAGCATTCTTTGGCATTACCTTTCTTTGGAATTGGAATGAAAACTGGCCTTTTCCAGTCCTTTGGCCACTGCTGAGATTTCCAAATTTGCTGACATATGGAGTGCAGTACTTTCACAGCATCATCTTTCAGGATTTGAAGTAGCTCAACTGGAATTTCATCACCCCCACTAGCTTTGTTCTTAGTGATGCTTCCTAAGGCCCACTTGACTTCACATTCCAGGATGTCCGGCTCTAGGTGACTGTGAGTGATCACACCTTCATGATTATCTGGGTCGTGATGATCTTTGTGTACTATTCTTCTGTGTATTCTTGCCATCTCTTCTTAATATCTTCTGCCTCTGTTAGGTCCATACAATTTCTGTCCTTTATTGAGCCCATCTTTGCATGAAATGTTCCCTTGGTATCTCTAATTTTCTTGAAGAGATCTCTAGTCTTTCTCATTCTATTGTTTTCCTCTATTTCTTTGCATTGATTCCTGAGGAAGGCTTTCTTATTCTCCTTGCTATTCTTTGGAACTCTTCATTCAAATTGGTTTATCTTTCTTTCTTTCTTTTTTTTTTTTTTTTTCCTTTGCTTTTTGCTTCCCTTCTTCTTACAGCTATTTGTAAGGCCTCCTCAGACAGGAGGCAGTTTGCTTTTTTGCATTTCTTTTTCTTGGGGATGGTTTTGATTCCTATTTCCTGTACAATGTCATGAACCCCCATCCATAGGGTGTCATGTACTCTGTCTATCAGATATAGTCCCCTAAATATATTTCTCACTTCCACTGTATAGTTATAAGGGATTTGATTCAGGTCATACCTGAATGGTCTAGTGGTTATCCCCACTTTCTTCAATTTAAGTCAGAATTTGGCAATAAGGAGTTCATGATCTGAGCCATAGTCCACTCCCAGTCTTGTTTTTGCTGACTGTACAGAGCTTCTTCATCTTTGGCTGCAAAAAGAGCATAATCAATTTGATTTCAGTGTTGACCATCTGGTGATGTCCATGTACAGAATCTTTTCTTGTGTTTTGGGAAGAGGGCGTTTGTTATGACCACTGCATTCTCTTGACAGAACTCTGATAGCCGTTGCCCTGATTCATTCTGTACTCCAAGGCCAGATTTGCCTGTTACTCCAGGTGTTTCTTGACTTCCTACTTTTGCATTCCAGTCCTGTATAATGAAAAGGACATCTTTTTTGGCTGTTAGTTCTAGAAGGTCTTATAGGTCTTCATAGAACCATTCAACTTCAGCTTCTTCAGCTTTATTGGTTGGGGCATAGAATTGGATTACTGTGATATTGAATGGTTTGCGTTGGAAATGAACAGAGATCATTCTGTCGTTTTTGAGATTGCATCCAAGTACGCATTTTTGACTCTTTTGTTGACCATGATGACTATTCCATTTCTTCTAAGGGATTCCTGCCCGCAGTAGTAGATACAATGGTCATCTGAGTTAAATTCACCCATTCTAGTCCATTTTAGTTTGCTGATTCCTAGAATGTTGATGTTCACTCTTGACATCTCCTGTTTGACCACTTCCAATTTGTGTTGATTCAGGGACCTAACACTCCAGGTTCCTATGCAATATTGCTCTTTACACCGTCAGACTTTCCTTCTATCACCAGTCACATCCACAACTGGGTGTTGTTTTTTGCTTTGGCTCCATCCTTTCATTTTTTCTGAAGTTGTTTCTCCGCTGATCTCCAATAGCATATTGAGCACCTACTGACCTGTGGAGTTCATCTTTCACTGTCCTATCTCTTTGCCTTTTCATATTGTTCATGTGGTTTTGAGGCAAGAATACTGAAGTGGTTTGCCATTCCCTTCTCCAGACCTTGCAAAAAAAAGACCCTATTTTTAAATCAAATTTCACATATATATTTTTATAACTTTTGTGATTGATTTTGTTATACATTTTTAATATTGCATTTTTGAGAGTCTAACCGCTACTCAATTTTTAATCTTTGCTTTTTGCTATTTGTTATCAATTTTGTACCTTTAAGAATCTAATCTTCAGTATCCATTTTTACTTAGGGGTGTGATTACTGGCTTGATTGCTCTCTCCCCTTTTGACTCTCCCTTTTCTACCCCAGGTCACCTCTATGTCCTCCCTCCCCCTTCTCTTCTCTACTTAACTCTGTGAATCTCTCTGGGTGTTCCAGACTTTGTAGAACACTTAGGGAACTGATTACTGGCTAGACTGCTCTCTCCCCTTTTTATTTCCCCTCTTCTCCTCCTTGCCACTGCTATCTCCCTGCTCTCACCTTTCTTCTCCATATAACTCTTTGAACCTCTCTGGGTGTCCCTCACTGTGGACAATCTTTTCATCATTAACCTAGATGTTTTATCATCAGTGCTGTATGGATGGAGACATTTTGAGGCTACTGCAAGAATAAGACTGAAAGCCAGAGGCAGGAGGCTTAAATCCAAAACTTGAGACCACCAGAGAACTCCTGACAACAGGGAACATTAATTGACAAGAGATCATCCAAAAGCCTCCTTACCTACACTGAAAGCAAGCTCCACCCAAGAGCCAACAAGTTCCAGACAAGACATACCTCGCTAATTCTCCAGCAATGCAGGAACATAGCCTTGAGCATTAAAATACAGGTTTTCCAAAGTTACACCAAACTGACAGACACTTCAAAACTCACTACTGGACACTTCATTGCACTCCAGAGAGAAGAGATCCAGCTCCACAGACCAGAACACTGACACAAGCTTCCCTAACCAGGAAACATTTACAAGCCACTAGTCCAATCCCACCCACAGGGAGAAACCTCAAAAATAAAGAGGAACCACAAACTTCCAGCATACAGAAAGGTCACCCCAAACAGAGCAATCTCAACAAAATGAAAAAGCAGAGAAATATTAATCATGTAAAGGAACACGAAAAATGCCCACCAAACCAAACAAAAGAGAGGTAGCTAGGGAGTCCACCTGAAAAAGAATTAAGAATAATAATAGTAAAGATGATCCAAATTCTTGAAAACAAAATGGAGTTACAGATAAGTAGACTAGAGACAAGGACTGAGAAGATGCAATAAATGTTTAACAAGGACGTGGAAGAAATAAAAGAGTCAATCAATAATGAATAATGCAATAAAGGAGATCAAAAGCACTCTGGAGGAAACCAACAGTTGAATAACTGAGGCAGAAGATAGGATAAGTTAGGTGGAAGATAGAATGGTGGAAATAAATGAAGCTGAGAGAAAAAAAAAATTAAAAGGAATGAGGACAACCTCAGAAACCTCTGGGACAATGATAAACACCCCAACATTTGATTCATAGGAGTCCCAGAAGAAGAAGACAAAAAGAAAGGCCATGAGTAAATACTTAAGGAGATAATAGTTGAAAATTCCATAAAATGGGGAAGGAAATAGCCACCCAAGTCCAAGAAACCCAGAGGGTCTCAAACAGGATAAACCCATGGGGAAACATCCCAACATACATATTAATCAAATTAACGAAGATCAAACACTAAAAGCAAATATTACAGGCAGCAAGGGAAAAGCAACAAATAACACACAAGGGGATCCCCAGAAAAATAATAGCTGATCTTTCAATAAAAACTCTTCAGGCCAGAAAGGAATGGTAGGACATACTTAAAGTGATGAAAGAGAAAAACCTACAACCCAGATTACTATACCCAGCAAGGATTTCATTCAAATATGAAGGAGAAATCAAAAGCTTTACAGACAAGCAAAAGCTGAGAGAATTCAGAACCACCAAACTAGCTCTTCAACAAATGCTAAAGGGCCTTCTCTAGACAGGAAACACAGAAAAGGTTTATAAACTCGAACCCAAAACAACAAAGTAAATGGCAATGGGACCATACTTATCAGTAATTACCCTAAATATAAATGGCTAAAATGCCCCAACCAAAAACAAAAGACCGGGTGAATGGATGCAAAAACAAGACCCCTATACATGCTGCCTACAAGAGACCCATCTCAAAACAAGAAACAAATACATACTTAAAGTGAAGGGCTGAAAAAGATACTTCACACAAAAGAGACCAAAAGAAAGCAGGAGTAGCAATACTCATATCAGATAAAATAGACTTTGAAATAAAAGCAATGAAAAGAGACAAAGAGGGACACTACATAATGATCAAAGGATCAGTCCAAGAAGAAGACATAACAATTACAAATATATATGCACCCAACATAGGAGCACCTCATTATGTAAGGCAAATGCTAACAAATATGAAAGGGGATATTAACAGTAACACAATAATAGTGGGAGACTTTAATACACCACTCACACCTATGGATAGATCATCTAAACAGAAAATTAGCAAGGAAGCACAAGCTCTAAATGATACAATGGATCAGTTAGATCTAATTGATATCTATAGTACATTTCACCCAAAAATAATGAATTTCTCAAATGCACCTTTTACTCAAGTGCACATAGAACATTCTCTAGGCTAGATCACATCCTGGGTCATAAATCTAGCCTTAGTAGATTCAAAAAAAATTGAAATCATTTCAAGCATCTTTTCTGATTACAATACAGTAAGATTAGATGTCTAAAGGAGATCAGTCCTGGGTGTTCTTTGGAAGGACTCATGTTAAAGCTGAAACTCCAATATTTTGGCCACCTCATGCAAAGAGTTGACTCATTGGAAAAGACTCTGATGCTGGGAGGGATTGGGGCAGAAGGAGAAGGGGACGGCGGAGGATGACATGGTTGGATGGCATCACCGACTCGAAGGACATGAGTTTGGGTGAACTCCTGGAGTTGGTGATGGACAGGGAGGCCTGGTGTGCTGCAATCCATGGCGTCGCAAAGAGTCGGACACAACTGAGTGACTGAACTGAACTGAAAGAAAAAAAAAAAAACTATTAAAAATACAAACATATGGAGGCTAAACAACACACTTCTGAACAACCACAAATCACAGGAGAAATCAAAATATGCACAGAAATAAATGAAAATGAAAACACAACAACTCAAAACCTATGGGATTCGTAAAAGCAGTGCAAATGGGAAGGTTCATAGCTATACAACTTACCTCAAGAAACAAGAGAAAAATCAAATAAATAACCTAACTTTACACCTAAAGCAACTAGGAAAAGAAGAAATTAAGAACCCCAGGGTTAGTAGAAGGAAAGAAATCATAAAAATTAGGGCACAAATAAATGAAAAAGAAACAAGGGAGACCATAGCAAAAATCAAAAAAGCTAAAAGCTGATTATTTGAGAAGATAAATAAAATGGACAAACCATTAGCCAGACTCATCAAGAATAAAAGGGAGAATAATCAAATTAACAAAATGAGAAATGAAAATGGAGAAATCACAACAGACAACACAGAAGTACAAAGGCTCATAAGAGACTACTATCAGAAACTATATGCCAATAAAATGGACAACTTGGAAGAAAGAGACGAATTCTTAGATAAGTATAACCTTCCAAAACTGAACCAGGAAGAAAGAGAAAATCTTAACAGACCCATCACAAGCATGGAAATTGAACTATAATCAAAAATCTTCCAACAAACAGAAACTCAGGACGAGATGGCTTCACAGGTGAATTATACTAAAATTTTAGAGACGAGCTAACACCTATCCTACTAAAACTCTTCCAGAAAATTGAAGAGGAAGGTAAACTCCCAAACTCATTCTATGAGGCCACCATTTCCCTAATACCAAAACCAAAGATGCCACAAAAAAAACCTACAGGCCATTATCACTGATGAACACGGATGCACAATTCTCAACAAAATTCTAGCAAACAGAATCCAACAACATATTAAAAAAAAAATCATGACCAATTGGGCTTTATCCAAGGCAGGAATGCAAGGATTCTTCAATATCCTCAAATCAGTCAATGTGATACACCACATTAACAAATTGAAAGGTAAAAACCATATGATTATCTCAATAGACGCAGAGAAAGCCTTTGGCAAAATTCAACATCCATTTATGATAAAAAAAAAAAAAAAACTCAAAAAAGCAGGCATAGAAGGAACATGCCTCAACATAATAAAAGCCATATTTGATAAACCCACAGCAAACATTATCCTCAATGGTGAAAAATTGAAAGCATTTCCCGTAAAGTCAGGAACAAGACAAGGGTCCCCACTCTCACCACTACTATTCAACACAGTTTTGGAAGTTTTAACCACAGCAATCAGAAAAGAATCAGAAAAGAAAAAATAAATAAAAGAAATACAGATTGGAAAAGAAGAAGTAAAATTCCACTGTTTGCAGATGACATAATCCTTTACATAGAAAACCCTAAAGACACCACCAGAAAATTACTAGAGCTAATCAATGAATATAGTAAAGTTGCAGGTTATAAAATTAACACACAGAAATCCCTTGCATTTCTATACACTAACAATGAGAAAACAGAAAGAGAAATTAAGGAAACAATTCCACTCACCATTGTGACAAAAAGAATAAAATACTTAAGAATAAATCTACCTAAAAAAACCCAAAAGATCTATATATAAAAAAACTATAAAACACTGATGAAGAAATGAAAGATGACACAAATAGAGGAGAAATATACCATGTTCATGGATTGGAAGAATCAATATAGTGAAAATGAGTATACTACCCAAAGCAATCTATAGATTCAATGCAATCCCTATCAAGCTACCAATGGTATTTTTCAGAGAACTGTAACAAATAATTTCATAATTTGTATGGAAATACAAAAAACCTAAAATAGCCAAAGCAATCTTGATAGAAGAATGCCACTGAAGGAATCAACCTACCTGACTTCAGGCTATACTACAAAGCTACAGTCATTAAGACAGTATAGCACTTGCACAAAGACAGAAATACAGATCAATGGAACAAAATAGAAAGCCCAAAGATAAACCCATGCACCTATGGACACATTATCTTTGACAAAGGAGGCAAGAATATACAATGGAGAAAAGACAATCTCTTTAACAAGTGGTGCTGGAAATACTGGTCAACCACTTGTAAAAGAATGAAACTAGAACACTTTCCAACACCATACACAAAAATAAACTCAAAATAGATAAAAGATCTAAATGTAAGACCAGAAATTATAAAATTCCTAGAAGAAAACATAGGCAAAACACTCTCTGAAATAAATCACAGCAGCATCCTCTATGACCCACCTCCCAGAGTAATGGAAATAAAAGCAAAAATAAACACATGGGACCTAATTAAACTTAAAGCTTTTGCACAACAAAGGAAACTATAAGCAAGGTGAAAGACAGCCTTCAGAATGGGAGAAAATTATAGCAAATGACAAAGAGTTAATCTCAAAAATATACAAGCAGTTCCTACAGCCCAATTCCAGAAAAACAAACTACCCAATCAAAAAATTGGCCAAAGAACTAAACAGACATTTCTCCAACGAAGACTCACTGATGGCTAACAAACACATGAAAAGATGCTCACATCACTCATTATCAGAGAAATGCAAATCACAACCCCAGTGAGGTACCATCTCATGCCTGTCAGAATGGCTGCTATCCAAAAGTCTACAAACAATAAATGCTGGAGAGGGTGCAGAGAAAAGGGAACCCTCTTACACTGTTGATGGGAATGCAAACTAGTACAGCCTCTATGGAGAACAGTGTGGAGATTCCTTAAAAAACTGGAAATAGAACTGCCTTACGACCCAAAAAGTCCACTTCTGGGCATACACACTGAGGAAACCAGAATTGAAAGAGACACATGTACCCCAGTGTTCATTGCAGTGCTGTTTACAATAGCTAGGACATGGAAGCAACCTAGATGCCCATTGGCAGATGAATGAATAATAAAGCTGTGGTACACACACACAATGGAATATTACTCAGCTATTAAAAAGAATACATTTGAATTAGTTCTAATGAGATGGATGAAACTGGAGTCTATTATACAGTGTGAAGTAAGTCAGAAAGAAAAACTCCAATACAGTATATTAATGCATATATATATATGGAATTTAGAAAGATGGTAATGATGACCCTATATGCAAGACAGCAAAAGAGACACAGATGTAAAGAACAGACTTTTGGACTCTGTAGGAGAAGGAGAGGGTGGGATGATTTGAGAGAATAGCATTGAAACATGTATATTACCATATGTGAAACAGATCACCAGTCCAGGTTCGATGCATGAGACAGGGTGCTCAGGGCCAGTGCACTGGGATGACCCTGAGGGATGGGATGAGGAGGGAGGAGGAAGGTGGGTTCAGTTTGGGGGACACATATACATCCATGGCTGATTCATGTCAATATATGGCAAAACTACTACAATATTCTAAAGTAATAGCCTCCAATTAAAATTAATTAATTAATTAAAATAGAAAAAGAAAAAAAAAGACACATCTGATAGAAGATCATTAATCAAAATACAAAAGAACTCTTAAAATTCAACAAAAAAGCAACCCAATTAAAAATGGCCCAAAGTCCTTAACAGAAGTCTAAACAAAGAAAATACATAAATGGCAAATAAACATGAAAAGATGCTACATATCATTTGTCATTAAGAACAGGATAATTAAATAACAATGAATTGTACTACACATCTATTCAGTTCAGTTCAGCTCAGTCCATCAGTCATGTCCTACTCTTTGCAACTCCATGGACTGCAGCACCCCAGGCTTCCCGACATCACCAACTCCTGGAGCTTGTTCAAATTCATGTTCATTGAGTCAATGATACCATCCAACAATCTCATGCTCTGTCATCCCTTTCTCCTATTGTCTTCAATCTTCCCCAGCATCAGGGCCTTCTCTAATAAGTCAGCTCTTTGTATCAGGTGGCAAAAATATTGGAGCTTCAACTTCAGCATCAGTCCTTCCAATGAATATTCAGGATTGATTTCCTTTAGGATGGACTGGATTCTCATGAGTCTTCTCAAACACCACAGTTCAAAAGCATCAATTCCTGGTGCTCAGCTTTCTTTATAGTCCAATCTCACATTCATATATGACTACTGGAAAAACCATTGCTTTGACTAGACAGACCTTTGTTGGCAAAGTAATGTCTCTGTTCTTTTAATATGCTGTCTAGGTCAGTCATAGCTTTTCTTCCAAGAAGCAAGTATCTTTTAATTTCCTGGCTGCAGTCACCATCGGCAGTAATTTTGGAGCTGAAGAAAATAAAGTCTGTCACTGTTTCCATTGTTTCCCCATTTATTTGCTATGAAGTGATGGGACCAGGTGCCATTATGTAAGTTTTTTGAATGTTGTGCTTTAATACATTTTTTTCACTCTCCTCTTTCACTTTCATCAAGAGGCTCTTTAGTTCCTCTTTGTTTTCTGCCATAAGGGTGGTGTCCTCTGCATATCTAAGGTTATTGATATTTCTCCCACCAATCCTGGTTTCAGCTTGTGCTTCATCCAGCCTGACATTTTGCATGATGTACTCTGCATAGAAGTTAAATAAGCAGGTTGACGATATACAGCCTTGACATAGTCCATTCCAGATTTGGAACCAGTCCATTGCTCTATGTCCAGTTCTAACTGTTGCTTCTTGACCTGCATACAGATTTCTCAGGAGGCATGTGAGGTAGGCTGGTATTCTCAACTCTTGAAGAATTTTCCACAGTTTGTTGTGATCCACACAGTCAAAGGCTTTGGTGTAGTCAATAAAGCAGAAGTAGATGTTTTTCTGGAACTCTCTTGCTCTTTTGATAATCCAACGAATTTTGGCAATTTGATCTCTAGCTCCTCTGCCTTTTTTAAATCTACCTTGTACATCTGGAAGTTCCCAGTTCATGTACTGTTGAATCCTCACTCAGAGAATTTTGAGCATTACTTTGCTAGCATGTGAGATGAGTGCAGTTGTGTGGTAGTTTGAACATTCTTTGGCACCGCCTTTCTTTGGACCCACAAAAGGTTTCCTAACCTGGGTATCCAGCAAAGGGAATGAGAACCCCCAGGGAATTTGACTTTGGAGGCCAGTGGGATTTGATTAGAGAACTTCCATAGGACTGACTCTTGGAGGGCAAAACCAAACCTTGTGTATACCCAGACCCAGGAGAAAAGAGCAGTGTCCCCACAAGAGACTGAGCCAGACTTGCCTATGAGAGTCCAGGAGTCTCCAAAGGAGTGGGTCGATAGTGCCCTGCTCCTGGGCCAGCGGCACTCAATACAACATAGCGGGCATAAGTCCTTTTGAAGAAGGTTGCCATTACTGCCATTACCCCTACCATAGTTTGACCTCAGGCCAAACAACAAGGAGGGAACACACCCCCACCCATTCACAGAAATTTGGATTAAAGATTTTCTGAGCATGGCCCCGTCCATCAGAACAAGACCCGGATTTCTCCATAGTCAGTCTCCCCCATCAGGAAGCCTTCCACAAGCCTGTTATACTTATCCATCAGAGGGCAGCCAGAATGAAAACCACTATCACAGAAAACTAAACAAACTGATCCCATGGACCACAGCCTTGTCTAACTCAATGAAACACATCTATTAGAATGGCCTAAATTCAGAACTTTGACAGTAAGAAATGTGACAAGGAGGCGAAGCAAGAGAAACTCTCATTCATTGCTAGTAAGAATGTAACAAGATACAACCACTTAGAGAAACAGTTTGGTGGTTTCTTACAAAAATAAAGATATTACTATATGATCCAGTAATTGTGCTCCTTGGTATTTTCCCCAAGTTGTTAAAAATTTATGTCCACACGAAAATCTGCATGCAGTTTTCTATGCAATTTGATTTAAAATTGCTAAAACTTTCACACACACACACACACACACACACACACACATGCTAAAACTTGGAAGCAATGAACATGCCCTTCAACAGGTGGATGGATAAATAAACTGTAATACATCCAGACAACGTAACGTTATTTGGCCCTAAAAAGAAATGAACAAGAAAAACAAAAACAAACAAAACCAAACAGAAACAGGCCATGATAAGACACACAGAAATCATAACTTCATATTACCAAGTGAAAGAAGCAATGTGAAAAGGCAACATACTGTATGAGTCCAACTATATGACACCTGGAAAAAGGTAAAACTACAGTCAGCAAAGAAATTAGCAGTTGCCAAAGGTTAGGGGTGAGAGGAACAATGAATAGGTGGAACACAGAATTTTTAGGGTGGCAAAAATATTCTATATGATACTATAATGTGCATAAATCACTATACATTTGTCCAAACCCATGAAATATATACCACCACCAGTGCATCATAATATATACTATGGCATTTGGTGGGTATGATGTGTAAAGGGAGGATCACCAATGATAACAAATGTACCACCCTACTGAAGGATGCTAATAATAAAGATGGCTACACATGTGTAGAGGTAAGGGATGTTAAATCTCTGTACTTTCCTCTCAATTTTTCTAAAATTATTTTAAAATTTAAAATCATTTTTTGAAAATGTCAATGATAAAAGCAAAACCTAAAGAAAGGTAATTGCTGAATTGGGTGGTTCAAACTTGATCTAGCAAACCCCAGATTTATCTGTTTTGAAATTAAAGTATACCTTAGATTTTAGATCAAATTAAAATTATATATGGAATAAATTTAAATTGTAATAAGGTCTTAAAATATCTTAAACTATTTTCTATACTTTTTAGTGATATGAGTATAGGTTAGCCATTATTTACAATATATATCTAGATCCTTGCCATTATCAGTCTTTTAAAACATGGTCTCATAGTCTGTAATCAAATCTAAAGACTGTTTTCATGGTTCATAGTTACAAGATTTTTATTTTTCCTTGTCACCCCAGAAGAGTTTAGTGTTCATATATTCTTAAGATCTTATCCTTCTCAATAATCTTTCTTTTCTAATTATTTTATGAAACAAATTATCTGAATTTTACACATTCCTCTATATAGTTATCTCTAAATTATGTTTAAAAAGACTGTATGATTTTTAAGAAATTACAAATCCCTCCTGATTAAAAATTTTAAACCTCATAGAACTGCCTTATTATCCAGCAATCCCACTGCTGGGCATACACATTGAGGAAACCAGAAGGGAAAGAGACATGTGTACCCCAATGTTCATCGCAGCACTGTTTATAATAGCCAGGATATGGAAGCAACCTAGATGTCTATCAGCAGATGAATGGATAAGAAAGCTGTGGTACATATACACAATGGAGTATTACTCAGCCATTAAAAAGAATACATTTGAATCAGTTCTAATGAGGTGGATGAAACTGGAGCCTATTATACAGAGTGAAGTAATCCAGAAAGAAAAACACCAATACAGTATACTAATGCATATATATGGAATTTAGAAAGATGGTAACAATAACCCTGTATATGAGACAGCAAAAGAGACACTGATGTAAAAAATTTTTAACCTCAAACATACACATTTCTCTGTATTTTTTTTATTTTTTTAATTTTATTTTTGAACTTTACATAATTGTATTAGTTTTGCCAAATATCAAAGTGAATCCGCCACAGGTATACATGTTGTATTTTTAATCTACTTTATTTTATATTACTCCTTTGTTCTTCGAAAGAATTTGTTTTTCCCTCTCTGGGAAAGTAATGTTGGTGGTAGCCATTTTGGAAAGAGTGCTAAGAATATCTAGGTTTATGGTGACCAGGGAATAAATGGAACATTTCATCTGTTCTTTTAATTATAGCATAGAAGCTTACAGTGAGTCCAATTTATTTTATAAGAATCTTAAGCAAAGGTTAATTTAAAGGGAATCTAAATTTTGCCCAATTTTCAAATTTCCTTGTTCAACTTGTGTCTCTATTTAAATCTGCTAAGGAAATATTGTATTTTAAGTATTTTAGAATACCTTTAAGAGTTTTTCATCAGAAAGCTGCCTGCACTCTAATTTTATGGTTATTTCTCATATAAACTTCACAGTTTAGAATATAAGGAACCATTTTCTCCTGATTTGTGTTTACTTCTATCAATGATAATAGAAGTCTTAATTTGTACTGTGTGATTATAGGCACTTGGATCCAGATTAATTAACAAGTATTTTTAACATGAATCACATAGAAAAGATACAATGGTCACAAGGCTTTTCAAATTGTTCATATGTTTGCAGCACAATTTTGAAGCTAAAAAAAAAAAAACCTATAATTCTTCACTGCAATAGTGCTCAATGCTATGCTGTTCAATTTATCTTTTTTTTTTTTCTGCAAAACCAAGCATGAAATGCCATTATATAAATAAGAATGTACATAAAACTATATTCTGTCAAATGTAGGATGTGACAATTGAAGGAGTAAATTTATTTTTGAAGTTTTGTATACATATTTTTAAAAATGTTTTACAAGCATCCGTCATATAGTCCATGGTATAAGAATCTGCCTACAATGCAGGAGACTCTGGTTCAATCCCTGGGTAAGGAAGTTCTCCTGGAGAAGGAAATGGCAACCCACTCCAATATTCTTGCCTGGAGAATTCTAAGGACAGAGGAGACTGACGGGCTACAGTCTATGGGTTCTAAAGTGAGACATCACTGAGTGACTAATACCACCACCATAATTAAAATCACTTTAAAAATATATATATTTAAATCACATTTCTCAACAAGTAGATTTCTAAGCAAATACATTTGTATTCATTTCACTTAGATGCACCATTGACTGAGGAAATTTTCAATATTTTCTTTGTAATACTATTCAAAAATCACATCCATTTCCAAACCCTTACTATTTCACTATCTAAAATTTGAGGAAAAAATACATCAGCTTTTTATTTCTGATTCATCACATTTATCTCCCTACTATTGTTTATCGGTCAAAGGAGGTATAAATAATATTACTGTTCAGGATTCTTATGAGATTAGAAATATGTTTAATTATTTTATATCATTATCTTTTAAAATTGCATTTTATTTAGTTTTTATTTGCTTTCCTACCAATTCTTTAATTTGTTAATAAATGTATCATTTTATGCTCTTCCTTTCATAAACTCTCTTTCAAAATAACAGATTTGGAGCTATACAATAACCACACATCTAAATCTAACATCATGACCAAAAAGCTAATTTTTTAAAAAATGGAAGGGTTATCTTGACATTTTTAGTGAAATTTGTGGAGTGAAATACTGTGGAGGAGCTAAAAGGATAATATTGTTATATTCAATTTGCTTTTTTTCCAGCTTCAGGAATTGAAAGCTTAAACAGTTAAATAGCAGCCTTTCTTTTAATTTTTTTCATGCAGTTATTAGAGCTCCAAAATTTTCTTTAAATGTTGCTGTTGTTTTACTCACTAAGACGTGTCCAACTGTTTTGCAATCCCATGGACTGTAACCCACCAGGCTCCTCTGTTTATGGGATTTCCCAGGCAAGAATATTGGAGTGGGTTGCCATTTCCTTATCCAGGGGATCTTCCAGATCCAGGGATCAAACCATACTGCAGGCAGATTCTTTACCACTGAGCCACCAGGAAAGCCTTTCCCTTTAAGTATTGTTACCTATATACTACAAATTATATTATTGCTTTGATATGACTGTTTGTGTCTTCCTAAAATTTGTATATTGGAATCCTAATCCCCAAGGTGATGGTATTAGGAGGTGGGACATTTGGGTGATGATTAGGCCATGAGAGTGGAGCCCTCGTGAATGAGACTGTTACTATTATAAAATAAGTTTCAGAAAGATCCTTTGTCCTTTCAGCCATATGAGTTAACAGTGAGATGACCATCTATGAACCAGGAAGAGTGTCCTCACCACAAACCAAATCTTCTGGTTCCATAATCCAGGACTTGCAGTCTCCAGATGTATGATAAATAATTTATAAGTCACTCAATTTATGGTATTTTTGTTATAGCAGCCTGAACACACTGACAGATTATATATATATATATATATTTTTAATTAGGCTGTATATATTTTATAAGTGCCACTGTGATTCAACATTAACTTCTAGGTTATTTAGAAGTATATCTTTTCAATATTCAAATTTTCAGAGACTAGAGAATAGTTGGAGTTCTTCCAGTTCAGTTTTATACTCTATTAATAAAGTGTTTATGCCATTTAAGTTTTGTATGATCACAAATATAATTGCTTTATAATTTCTACACTGTATATTTTCTATTTTTCCTTTCATTTTTTTCTGGATAAAAAAATTGTTAATAATTTATTTTTGTCTTTACAGTATCAACTACTTAACTCTATCTTCTGTTACAATCATTTTAGCAGTTAGCTTATGTATTACAACATGCTCCCTTGGTTTATTTATAAGTATATAAATATATAAGTATGTAACTTTAAACAGAAACTATCTCATCTAAAAATGTGTGGCCAAACATAAAGACTAACAACACACTGAATTATTTTCAACCTTAATAGTATTAATTTACTGGAGATATGGTGCAGTTCTGTGATGATTTCTGTCAACCAGTTGTCTTTAATGATGATTGTCAAGGAAATTCATTTATGTGGTTAAAAAGCTAATACTTCAGAGACTTTAGTCAAAGATGTCATTACAATGCTACATGACAATGCAGTTAATTTTTATTCTTTAGTTCATTTCTTCTACTCTCTCTTTTGATCAATCTAGGTAAAGCACACTGCATAGGGATTGGTGGTTTCATTCTGTTACCATATTTCAACAAGGTACACGTTACTGTCTGAATGTTTGTGTCCCTGCAAAATTCTCATGCTGAAAATCAAATGCCCAAGGTGGTCATGTTGGTGAGTGGAACCACTGGAACATGCTTACATCATAAAGATGGAGCCCTCATGAATGGCATCAGTGTCTTATAAAAGAGGTTCTTGAGAAACTCTGGCTTCATCAAAAGAACACAACAAGAAGTCATCTGCTATAAATCAAGAGGCGCCTCACCCAAACACAACCATAGTGGTGCCTTTTCCCAGCCTCCAGACCTGTGAGAAATAAATTTTTATTGTTCCTAAGCTAACTAGTCTGTGGTATTTTTTGGTAGCAACACAAATAGACTAAGATAGTATATAATGTAAGTCAAAGAAGTAAATTGGCTTTTACATGAATAAACTTACAGGATGGGGGGAAATGAAGGTAATAGTTCTATGAAATCAAATGTGGATCCCAACAAAATGACTAATAAACATTTCAAGTCTTTGCTATCTTAAAAATTTATAAATCCTGAAATTAAATATAAATATGATGTAAGGGACCAAAACAATAGTATAAATACTTCAATGCAATATGTATGAACAGAGCAAAAACTGATGACTGTGAAAATGTAAATGTAAGTACAGGTATATATTTGTACCTTCTTTACTAAACATTATAATAAATATTTTTAAATTTTTGAGATGTGATTTCTGGATACTACATGAATATATCTGTTATCAAAAGTTAGAAACCATGAAAAATCAAGAAAAAATAGAAAATACTACTTTTCCCATTAATCTAGAATATATGTGGGCAAACTACAGTCCACAGGCTGGCAACAGTCTTATTGGAATACAGCCACGTCCATTTGTTTATGCCTTCTTTATGGGTTTTGTCAAACTAGAAGGACAGAACTGAATAGTTGCAAGAGAGATGTTATGTCCCACAAGTATGAAATATTTACCCATTAAGAGAAAGTTTTCAGGTTCCTGATCTAGAAGTCATATGTCATTTCAGAAATTGTATATACCCATAAACACAACACATTCAACCAGTCAGAACATTTCAAATACAATATAAAAATATTTCTTTAGAGTAAAATATATTTTCTTCCTTCTGGCCAAGCTTAAACAGAAAGAATATAAGGGATTAGATGAATCAGACACATCTAAGGCAGCGGGGGAGGTGGGGTGGGGGGTCAGGGAAGCTATATTTACTTGGCTTGGTGAACCAGGAGAATATTACAAGGGGTAATTTATGTCAGAGAAGAATGAGGTCCTCAGTAAAACAGAGAATTTTATTTGTGAAAATGAACTTAGTGACTTTCATGGTATTTATGAATGTCCCCTGCTTATATTTTCATGGACTAAATCCAAGAAGAAATTCACCAGAGAAATAATACAGCCATAAACAGTAATTCAAAAATTCACAAACATAAACTCTCAGAAGAAAAACGTTTCATATACATAGATTCTTTCATTAAAGAAAACACAGCCAACACAAAATCTGACAAAGGCATGAAAAGTCTTTGAATTCCTTCCACCTGACACTGCACCTAGTATCAAGAGAAGCTAGGAAAGGCTATACCAGGGCTACTTCAGTTTCAGTGCAATCCTGTTGCAGTGAGGAAGGAATGTCTTGTCATTTGTTCCCAGTGATTCAACTTGATATTATTTCCTCAAGGGAATCTGCTGGTCTAATTAGAAGTACTCAGGATCAACACTGGAAAGCATGTTTCCCCATACTGAATTACTGAGGGAAGGCTGGATTCCTTAGAAATGACCCTTTCCTGTTCCATGTCTATAAAACTAAATGTGTAAATGTATAAACGTTATGTTTTTGTTTTTGTTTTTTAACTGAACTATTATTATTGTTGTTGTTTACTCGTTAAGTTGTGTCTAACTCTTTATGACCCCATGGACTGTAGCCTGTCAGGATCCTCTGTCCATGGGATTTCCCAAGAAAGAATATTGGAGTGAGTTGCCATTTCCTTCTCTGAGGATCTACCATTTATGAATTTATGGAAAAGAAATATATATATATATATATGAAGATATATACATATATATGTATGTGTACACTTCACATACTATTATAGCTAATTCTCTCATATTTTTAATATTCCAGATTATTCAATCATCTAGTACATTTTAATCTACTTGATTTCTCTCCATAGAAAAAACTAAGAACTTGCTTTTCTCTCATTCTGTTGGGTTTTTTTTTCCACTTTATTTTTTTTTAATTGAAGGATATTTGCTTTACAAAATTTTGTGGTTTTCTGTCATACATCATCAATAATCAGCCATAGGTATACCCATGTTCCCTCCCTCCAGAACCTCCCATCCATCTCCCTCCCCATCCCACCTTTGTAGATTGTCACAGGAATCCTGTTTGAGTTCCCTGAGTCATATAGCAAATTCCCAAAAATTTATAGTACCATATGCAAAATAGAACTTTTTTTTTTCTTTTAACCAGTGTAAACCAACATACCACTGAATAATCTTATGGTTGCTGTAAGTAAACCTATAGCTAAAGGGTAAATGAACCAAAAAGGCTTTTAGTAGGTATTTTCAAGTTATTCTCCAGAAATATTACACCATTCTATATCCTCATCAACAGTGAGCAAGGACACCTATTTCCTTACATCCATGGAATGATGTAGTCAGAAAGAAAAGCTGTTAAGTCACTGCTGCTACTGCTAAGTCGCTTCAGTCGTGTCCAACTCTGTGCGACCCCATATACAGCAGCCTACCAGGCTCCCCCATCCCTGGGATTCTGCAGGCAAGAACACTGGAGTGGGTTGCCATTTCCTCCTCCAATGCATGAAAGTGAAAACTGAAAGTGAAGTCACTCAGTCGTCTCTGACTCTTAGCAACCCCATGGACTGCAGCCTACCAGGCTCCTCCATCCATGGGATTTTTCCAGGCAAGAGTACTGGAGTGGGGTGCCATTGCCTTCTCCTGTTAAGTCACTAGGTACAATATAAAAATTAATGATGCAACTTAGATATAACTACAATGAGTCAAGTACATAACACTAACATCATGCTAAAATTTTATGAAAGGGAAAACCAACATTAAACATGAAATACAATAAAAGTTAAAAAAATATTTTGGAAACAGAAATGAGAATTAGACTTCATATTATAATTATAGAGCAATGTTCTTAGAATTTAGCTTTAGTTAAAGGTATTTTCAGACCAACATCACATATTGATAATACTGGTATCTTATTGCTAAATATAAAATTTATTTGTGATCAACAAGCATAAGGACATCAAGTATCTAGAATCAATGATGAACCATTTAGGGAGCTTCAGGGCAATTTTGTTTAAATCTTATTTCACAAATGTCTAAACATAATGGATAATAAAAAATAATACACCCATGAACTAGTTAACCTAACTTCACTAGACCTTGGTTTCCTCACACCATGCAATGAAAATAATAGCATATTTCATATAATTAGTACATTAAGTGAGTGAAATAATGTATACATATCTTTAGCAAGTGTCTGGCACATGAAATTAGCTAATATTTATTAAATTACATCTCCTGCATTTTTGTAACTCTCTACATGAGCTAGCTCCTTGATTCTCACACATACACCCACACACAAATATTTTGGAATGGGTACTATGATCATCCACATTTTATAGATGAGAAAGCCAAAGAAAGGAGATTAATTTGTGAGATCACACAACAAGGAAACAGTATTGCCTAAGGGGACTAGCAGGTCTAATTTTAGAGTTTTGATTGAAAATCCCTATTCTTTACTACATCTTGTAGTAATCAACTAACATATACCCTCTGTAACAAATATGAATTTTGAAAACTGAAATTTTATGATACTTGTTACATAAATTTAATCATGAGTATTAATTTGATTAATTCATATTTCAAATTTTAGCAAGCTACAAACATAATTTGAAATAATCTTCTGTAGAAAGTACTTGAAAGAGAATTTTGAAGACACAGTAGTTTTGGAAGAAAAAGCCTCCTTGTGAGTTTCACAAAGTAAAGAATTAATTCTAATTGTTTAGTTGCAATATTCTTAGCAGCAAGACAGTATCTTTATTTTCCCACATTTCAGTAACATCACAAAGCTTGATTCTCTAAATAATCTGAATGGAACCAAGTATTTCGTTTCATAATTTGGCATTGGTTCCAAAGTCAACATAAGTTTTAAGAAAGGTGTTATCAGCTAAAATTTTAGTCTTCAAGAGTCTTCAGTATAGTCTGGGCAGGACTCACCATAGGGCAATATGCAGTGTGGTGATGAAAAAGTCCCACACTATGAGTAACCCAGGATTTTGAACTGAAGAAAGTTAGATGAAACACCATGGGAAATCCATATCCTACTTCAGTTTTCCTGCAGTAATAATGGTAAAATAATTAACCATAGTAGGATTTTTATTTTCATCAAATTTCAAAGTTCATTAGCAAATAATTTTACTTGTGTGAAAGACAGGTGTTCAAGGAAATAGTGGTATTGTAATTCCTGAGGAACAGCCAGCCTATTTTCATTCATCACATTTACCATTACTTCAGAGAGGGCACTGTGTCTTCCATTGACACTCTGCTAATAGCATGCAGTCGAGCCTGTCAAGTACAGAAGATTACTATGGAATTTGAGTACCAGAGCTTATATTCTATGTCAATCTGGCTCAAAGACACAGTCAAGTTAACCTCTCTAAACTTGAGTTACATCATCTGTAAAATGAGTTAACAGGAGCATCCATCCATGTGAATACTATCAGGATTAAATAACATATGTAAATAACACTGTCTAGCAAATGATTTAAAATGTGTCAAAGTGTAGTGGTCATTAATTTTAGTAACAATACCTTATGTTTAATATAGCCAATTAGAATTAATTTTTTTCAGTTAATTATACTTTAATTTAGCATTGACTATTATTGAAGACATATTTTTTAAATCACAATTTTATTTACCCTTCAAAATTAATTGTACCCTCACTGCTAAGAATTTATAAAATACACACTCCCATGCCCAAAAATGCTTACTTCATCAATTTAGTAAAATGTGATTTATTTTTTTAGTTTCTGTGTAAGTTGATGCTTCTTTTGAGGAAATTAATTCTACAAATTTGTGAAGCAAATTTCTGAATGTATTAATTCTAGAATTACCACTGTTAATTAGGTCATATTGACAATCTCTCTTTGTATTCCTTGGACAGGAAGGAGGTTTCTTCAATGTTTTATGTAGTGTCTGCACCCAATTCCGGCAGATGAAAAACAGAAAAGACAATGTCCCAGGCCAAAGGAACAGTATGGCCAGGTGATGTGGGGTAAAATAAATCACACAGGAGTCATCTGAAGAAATTTCTTACAACTAGAGCTAAGAGTTCAGGAAAGAGAAGAATGAGCAGTGAGGCTGGACATAAAGGCCAGGTGTAGAAATAGCAACATCAGAAGCCAAGTTGAACGGTTTTGATTTTACAGAAGTCATTGAAAGGTTTTAAATTAGGAATTAAAATAATTAGATCTCCCTTCTGAGATTTTTCTCTGGTTTAAGAATAGAAGTGAAGAATGAAAATGGTCTGGTTTGGGTGTACAGCATCAGGAATAAGACAGTAAATGATTGGAAGTGGAGGCTGGTTATTTTCAAGTTTCTGCTTTTGGTAATTCACAGTAAAATTTACCATAACAGGGATCATTTGGAGAGAGGATGGTTTAGGGAAACAAAAGTGAGTTCAATTTCAGACACATTGAACTTAAGATCCCTGTGAGTGTTTCTCAAGATGGGTTAATATATGTTGAAGAAATAAGCAAAATCTTAAGTATCAGCAGCTTAACCCATACACAAAGTCAACAACAGTAAAGGGTCTGAGATTTTACCTTATTTTCAAACTCACCAGTTAGGATACTAGATGGACAAGGATTTCTGTGTTAGACACAAGGGAAATTAGTACTCATGGCACAGCAGGCCTCAGGAGCTTCAGATTGACATGGGTTCTCTTCACTCCATGGGTGCATGGATAGACGCAGTGCACACAGTGGATTCACATCAAAGCTTAGGAACCCCAAGTTTAGGAAAGTCCTCGTCTTTCTTGATGAAAGTGAAAGATGAGAGTGAAAAAGTTGGCTTAAAGCTCAACATTCAGAAAACGAAGATCATGGCATCCAGTCCCATCACTTCACGGCAAAAGATGGGGAAACAATGGAAACCGAGGTTGACTTAAATTTTGGGGGGCTCCAAAATCACTGCACATGGTGACTGCAGCCATGAAATTAAAAGATGCTTACTCCTTGGAAGGCAAGTTATGACCAACCTCGATAGCATATTAAAAAGCAGAGACATTACTTTGTCAATACAAATCTCCATCTAGCCAAGGCTATGGTTTATCCAGTGGTCAGGTATGGATGTGAGAGTTGGACTATAAAGAAAACTGAGTGCAGAAGAATCTATGCTTTTGAACTGTGGTGTTGGAGAAGACTCTTGAGAGTCCCTCGGACTGCAAGGAGATTCAACCAGTCCATCCTAAAGGAGATCACTCCTGGGTGTTCACTGGAAGGACTGATGTTGAAGATGAAACTCCAATACTTTGGCCACCTGATGCGAAGAGCTGACTCATTTGAAAAGACCCCTGATGCTGGGAAAGATTGAGGACAGGAGGAGAAGGGGATGACAGAGGATGAGATGGTTGGATGGCATCACTGATTCAATGGACATGGGTTTGAGTGGACTCTGGGAGTTGGTGATGGACAGGGAGACCTCGTGTGCTGTGATTCATGGGGTCGCAAAGAGTCGGACACGACTGAGTGGCTGAACTCATCTGAACTGAACATCTGTTAAAGAAGACTAATGACCATAGCTGACTCTCCCCTCAAAGGCAGATATTATCTTTACCTTTCTTATCAGTAAACTCATCTGCCCTTTGCCCAGGAGGACATCCAGTTTCCAAGGTTGTTTGCTAAACAAACTTCCTTGACAAGAGAGAACAGAGCAAAAACTTGTCACAAGACGTGTTGAAATATCATAGAGAAGTTTTCCCCCAGAAAAATTTATTTCTCTTCCATGCAAAGTCCAGTATATGAACATCATCTCTTTCAAATGGTGATATAGGCTACTTCCTCCTTGCTGCTATGACATCTTCAAATAAAAGAAACTAAAAGCTTTTTGCTTTTTACAGCATCAGACCTTGCTTCTATCACCAGTCACATCCACAACTGGGTATTGTCTTTGCTTTGGCTCCATCCCTTCATTCTTTCTGGAGTTATTTCTCCACTGATCTCCAGTAGCATATTGGGCACCTACGACCTGGGGAGTTCCTCTTTCAGTATCCTATCATTTTGCCTTTTCATACTGTTCATGGGGATCTCAAGGCAAGAATACTGAAGTGGTTTGCCATTCCTTTCTCCAGTGGACCACATTCTGTCAGACCTCTCCACCATGACCCACCCATCTTGGGTGGCCCCACATAACATGGCTTAGTTTCATTGAGTTAGACCAGGATGTGGTCTGTGTGATTAGATTGACTAGTTTTCTGTGATTATGATTTCAGTGTGTCTGCTCTCTGATGTCCTCTCGCAACACTTACCGTCTTACTTGGGCTCCTCTTACCTTGGACGTGGGGTATCTCCTCAACGCCGCCCCTCCTGACCTTGAACATGGAGTGGCTTCTCTAGACCCTCCTGCACCCATGCAGCCACTGCTCCTTGGAGCAATATTGCATAGGAACCTGGAATGTTGGGTCCATGAATCAAGGCAAATTGGAAGTGGTCAAACAGGAGATGGCAAGAGTGAACGTCAACATTCTAGGAATCAGTGAACTAAAATGGACTGGAATGGGTGAATTTAACTCAGATGACCATTATGTCTACTACTGTGGGCAGGAATCCCTCAGAAGAAATGGAGTAGCCATCATGGTCAACAAAAGAGTCTGAAATGCAGTACTTGGATGCAATCTCAAAAATGACAGAATGATCTCTGTTTCCAAGGAAAACCATTCAATATCACAGTAATCCAAGTCTATGCCCCAACCAGTAATGCTGAAGAAGCTGAAGTTGAATGGTTCTATGAAGACTTACAAGACATTTAGATCTAACACCCCCAAAAGATGTCCTTTTCATTATAGGGGACTGGAATGCAAAAGTAGGAAGTCAAGAAACACCTGGAATAACAGGCAAATTTGGCCTTGGAATACGGAATGAAGCAGGGCAAAGGCTAACAGAGTTTTTCCAAGAGAATGCACTGGTCATAGCAAATACCCTCTTCCAATAACACAAGAGAAGACTCTACACATGGACATTACCAGATGGTCAACACTGAAATCAGATTGATTATATTCTTTGCAGCCAAAGATGGACTAGCTCTATGCAGTCAGCAAAAAACTGGAATGGGAGCTGACTGTGGCAGAGATCATGAATTCCTTACTGCCAAATTCAGACTTAAATGGAAGAAAGTAGGGAAAACCACTAGACTGAGCCACAATCAGTTCCTGGTCTTGTTTTTGCTGACTGTATAGAGCTTCTCCATTTTTGGCTGCAAAGAATATAACAATCTGATTTTGGTGTGACTGTCAGGTGATGTCCATATATAGAGTCTTCTCTTGTGTTATTGGAAGAGGGTGTTTGTTATGACCAGTACATTTTCTTGGCAAAACTCAAAGGCAGCCTTTGCCCTGCTTCATTCCGTATTCCAAGGCCAAATTTACCTGTTACTCCAGGTGTTTCTTGACTTCCTACTTTTGCATTCCAGTCCCCTATAATGAAAAGGACATCTTTTTTGGGTGTTAGTTCTAAAAGGTCTTATAGGTCTTCATAGAACCTTTCAACTTCAGCTTTTTCAGCATTACTGGTTGGGGCATAGACTTGGATTACTGTGATACTGAATGATTTGCCTTGGAAACGAACAGAGATCATTCTGTCGTTTTTGAGATTGCATCCAAGTACTGCATTTTGGACTCTTTTGTTGACCATGATGGCTACTCCATTTCTTCTGAGGGATTCCTGCCCACAGTAGTAGATATAATGGTCATCTGAGTTAAATTCACCCATTCCAGTCCATTTTAGTTCACTGATTCCTAGAATGTTGACGTTCACTCTTGCCATCTACTGTTTGACCACTTCCAATTTGCCTTGATTCATAGACCTGACATTCTAGGCTCCTATGCAATATTGCTCTTTACAGCATTGGACCTTGCTTCTATCACGAGTCACATCCACAGCTGGGTATTCTTTTTGCATTGGCTCCATCCTTCATTCTTTCTGGAGTTATTTCTCCACTGATCTCCAGTAGCATATTGGGCACCTACTGACCTGGGGAGTTTCTCATTCTGTATCCTATCATTTTGCCTTTTCATACTGTTCATGGGGTTCTCAAGGCAAGAATACTGAAGTGGTTTGCCATTCCCTTCTCCAGCAGACCACATTCTGTCTGTTCTCTCCATCATGACCCGCCCATCTTGGGTTGCCCCACAGGCATGGCTTAGTTTCATTGAGTTAGACAAGGTTGTGGTCCTAGTGTGATTAGATTGCTTAAAACTCAACATTCAGAAAACTAAGATCATGGCATCTGGTTCCATCACTTCATGGCAAATAGATGGGGAAATAACAGAAAGAGTGACAGATTTTATTTTGGGGGGCTTCAAAATCACTTCAGATTGTGACTGCAGCCATGAACTTAAAAGATACTTGCTAGACAGCCTATTAAAAAGCAGAGACATTACTTTGCCAACAAAGGTCTGTCTAGTCAAAGCCATGGTTTTTCCAGTAGTCATATGTGGATGTGAGAGTTGGACTATAAAGAAAACTTGAGTGCTGAAGAATTGATGCTTTTGAACTGTGGTGTTGGAAAAGACTCTTGAGAGGCCCTTGGACTGCAAGGAGATCCAACCAGTCCATCCTAAAGGAGATCAGTCCTGAATATTTACTTGAAGAACTGATGCTGAAGCTGAAACTCCAGTACTTTGGCCACCTCATGTGAAGAGCTGACTCATTTGAAAAGACCCTGATACTTGGAAAGATTGAAGGCGGGAGGAGAAGGGGACGACAGAGGATGAGATGGTTGGATGGCATCACCGCCTCGATGGACATGAGTTTGAGTAAGCTCCGGGAGTTGGTGATATACAGGGAAGCGTGTTATGCTGTCCATGGTGTCGCAAAGAGACAGACTCAGGACTGTTAGTATCTCAGAGTCTCAGGACTGTTATGTAGTCCATGGGGTTGCAAAGAGTTGGACAGGACTGAGCGACTGAACTAAAAATATGTATAGGTCCATATTCAAATAAATGATTAAAGAAATAAATGAGGAGAAAAGAAGGATAGAAAAATCTTCCTTGTGGAAGAGTTCCAAATAATTTTTGTAGATGCCCTTTAAGTCTAGGCAATTCCTAGACATCTTTCCAAACAGTAATTTTAAAAAGAAGGTAGTTGTAACATCACAGTGAAGAAATTTGACAAAGGCTACCTTAGCCAGGTGATTAAGGTCATCAACCTTTATAAGTCATGTTGAAAATATGTACTTGATATGATATAATAAGGCTCTGTGGTTTTTCTTCTCCAAATCTGTAACTGCAGTATAAAATCATATGAAAAACATCAAATTCCAATTAAGGGATAGACAGCAAAATACCTGACCAGAATTACTCAAAATTATCATCTGAATATAGAAAGTGTATGAAACTCTAAAAGCCAAGAGGAGATATGAAAACTAAATGTGGTACCCACAGTGGGATCCTGGATCATAGAACATTAGGTGAAAACTAAGGAAATCTGAATAACCTATGGACTTTGTTTAATAAATATAATGGTTGATTTTGTATGTTTATTTGACTAGGCCACAGGGTGCCCATTTGGTCAAACATTATTCTGATTGTGTCTATGAAGTTGTTTCTGAATGAAGTTAACATTTGCATCTGTAGACTGAGTAAAACAGATTGTCTTCCCTCAAGTGGATGGTTCTCAACCAGTTGAAACCTGAATAGAACAGAGAAACTGAGTGATTAAGAGGGAACTTCTCCTGACTGATTGATCTGAGATCTAGGTCTTTTGCCAGCTTTTAGACTCAGACTGAAACTTCTATTTGTCTTCATTCTAGTGACTGCTGGCTTTGAGACTTGAAATTATACCATTGTCTCCTCTGTTTTAGGTCTTCAGACTTGGACCAGAATTACACATTTGCTTTCCTGAGTCTTCAGCTTTCCTACTACAGATCTTGGCCTTTTCAGGGTCCATAATTGCGTGAGTTGATTTCTTCTAATAAATCTCTTTATATTTTTTTCTAGAGACCCTAATATAATAAGTGTACATAAATGTTGGTTCATTAGTGGTAATAAATGTAAGATATGGTACTTGGGATTCTAGGTGCCAGGTGTATGAGGAGATAATCCCCATACTGTCTTTGCAATATTTTCTGTAAATCTAAAACTGTTCTAAAATAAAAATGTTTTTAAAAAAGAGTTGATGTCAGATTTTGAACCTGTATAAATGAGTGGTTGTAACATTCTTAAAATTGAGAAGTTGGCATTTTAAAATATTAGGGTATATATAGAATACATATTTTTCTATATTCTATATATTTTAGTCTGCATTGAATACTCTCCATATTTTATATGTACTTCAGTTTTGAGAAATCTTAAAATCGGTGCTATATTAAAGTTGTTAATTCATCTCAAGTAACATACCACATAAATACTCTCCTTTGCCTTCATATCGATATTCCTAATTTATTTTTGATATTCAGTTTTATCTAATGGACAGTTTAAAAATCCTCCTAATATTATTTTGAAGTGGTTAGAATACCAAACAAACAAATAGTAATGATAAAGGAAAGAGAGTTGGTTTCAACTGTCTATTTTTATATATCTGAATGTCATATAGCACTAATCCTATTGACATCTGTTTTACTGCTGTGACATTTTTGTGTAAGAAGAGATGAGAAAAAGGTTACAGGATGTTAACTTGGCTTATGGACTGAGGCTGATAGGGTTAAGGATATTCTTTTTGTCTTCTTGTTTTTGTGTTTTTTTGACAAATTCTTACAAACAAAACTATTTGAAAACTCATTTATAACTGTTTGTATAGGCTGGCATATATCAGCAATTTAAGCACTTACAAATAAAGTAGATTTATGACCAACCTAGACAGCATATTAAAAAGCAGAGATATTACTTTGCCAATAAAGGTTCGTCTAGTCAAGGCTATGGTTTTTCCAGTGGTCATGTATGGATGTGAGAGTTGGACTGTGAAGAAAGCTAAGCACCAAAGAATTGATGCATTTGAACTGTGGTGCTGGAGAAGACTCTTGTGAGTTCCTTGGAGGAGATCCAACCAGTTCATCCTAAAGGAAACCAGTCCTGGGTGTTCATTGGAAGGACTGATGCTGAGGCTGAAACTCCAATACTTTAACCACCTCATGCGAAGAGTTGACTCATTGGAAAAGACCCTGATGCTGGGAGGGATTGGGGGCAGGAGGAGAAGGGGACGACAGAGGATGAGATGGCCGGATGGCATCACTGACTCGATGGACATGGGTTTGGGTGGACTCTGGGAGTTGGTGATGGACAGGGAGGCCTGGCAATCTGTGATTCATGGGTTCTCAAAGAGTCGCAAAGAGCGACTGAACTGAACTGAACCCTACTCATCTTGCTTAATTAAGAGGATATGATTATATCCTTGTGAGATAGATCTGTGAGGTAATTAAGTCTGAGAAACAATTTGAAGTACTTTTACTCCAGATCCTAGACTCATGATGGCACTTAAAATCCAGTCAGTCAGTTCAGTCGCTCAGTCCTGTCCAACTCTTTGCGACCCCATGGACTGCAGCATAACAGGCCTGCTGGTCCATCACCAACTCCCGGAGTTCACAAATCTCATGTCCATTGAGTCGGTGATGCCATCCAACCATCTCATCCTCTGTTGTCCCCTTCTCCTCCTGCCTTCAAATCTTTCCAAGCATCAGGGTTTTTTCCAATGAGTCAGTTCTTCACATCAGTTGGCTAAAGTATTGGAGTTTCAGCTTCAGCATCAGTCCTTCCAGTGAATATTCAGGACTGATTTCCTTTAGGATGGACTGGTTGGATCTCCTTGCAGTCCAAGGGACTCTCAAGAGTCTTTTCCAACACCACAGTTCAAAAGCATCAGTTCTTCAGTGCTCAGTTTTCTTTATAGTCCAACTCTCACATTCATACATGACTACTGGAAAAACCATAGCTTTGACTACACAGACCTTTGTTGGCAAAGTAATGTCTCTGCTTTTTGATAGGCTGTGTCGGTTGGTCATAACTTTTCTTCCAAGGAGCGAGCATCTTTTAATTTCATGGCTGCAGTCATCATCTGCAATGATTTTGGAGTCCCCCAAAATAAAGTCTGTCACTGTTTCTGCATCTATTTGCCATGAAGTGATGGGACCAGATGCTGTGATCTTTGTTTTCTGAATGTTGAGCTTTAAGCCAACTATTTCACTCTCTGCTTTCACTTTCATCATGAAGCTCTGTAGTTCTTCACTTTCTGTCATAAGGGTGGTGTCATCTGCATATCTGAGGTTATGAAAATCCAAGTTACAGAAAATTAGCTGTGTGAGTTCTATTTGGATAAGGCTGTTTCAGCAGCAGTTAGTTAGTAACCTGTGTGTGAAACTCCAGTCTGTCTGCTTTCACTCAGTAGTGCCTTCAATATTTCTGGTCAGACTTCCTTCATTCAGCTCTAAGAGCCAATGAGTCATTGCTACTTTACTACTGCAGACCAAGATAAAAAAAGAAATAATATCCCTTTATGCAGTTGCTATCGGAGAAGGCAATGGCACCCCACTCCAGTACTCTTGCCTGGAAAATCCCATGGATGGAGGAGCCTGGTGGGCTGCAGTCCATGGGGTTGCTAAGAGTCAGACACGACTGAACGACTTCACTTTCACTTCTCACTTTCGTGCATTGGAGAAGGAAATGGCAACCCACTCCAGTGTTCTTGCCTGGAGAATCCCAGGGACGGGGGAGCCTAGTAGGCTACCGTCTATGGGGTCGCACAGAGTTGGACACGACTGAAGCGACTTAGCAGCAGCAGCAGCATGCAGTTGCTATACAACCAATTAGGGTAAGTTGCTGAGGGACTAGGTCTAAAAACATTAACTTCACACAGCCTCACTTTGCCTCACTAGGCATCACTGTTCCAGAAAAATCATAGTATCCCAACTCTTGGTAAATTCCCTTTTGTTTTGGGAGAATTTTGGCATTGCTCAGGGGAACTCCAAAACTATTCTGCAGATGTATGTCTAGAATATTGTTGCAATTTAAACTTTTACTTTGTGTGTGTGTGTGTGTGTGTGTGTGTGTGTGTTTTCTGATGCTCTGATTCTAAGATGAGCAGCAAATATGATTTCTTCCTCCCACTTAAAACTTTCTATCATGAACCAACAAAGAATATTAGTAAAACAACCAAATTATCCATATTTTCCAATATTCTTTGGTATGGATGTCAAAAAGCTTTACACTTCACTGAAGTTCAGTCACTCACTTGTGTCTGACTCTTTGCAACCCCATAAATGGCAGCACGCCAGGCCTCCCTGTCCATCACCAACTCCCATCCATCGTGTCAGTGATCCATCCAGCCATCTCATCCTTTGTCGTCCCCTTCTCCTCCTGCCCCCAATCCCTTCCAGCATCAGAATCTTTTCCAATGAGTCAACTCTTCGCATGAGGTGGCCAAAGTACTGGAGTTTCAGCTTTAGCATCATTCCTTCCAAAGAAATCCCAGGGCTGATCTCCTTCAGAATGGACTCGTTGGATCTCCTTGCTGTTCAAGGGACTCTCAAGAGTCTTCTCCAACACCACAGTTCAAAAGCATCAATTCTTTGGTGCTCAGCTTTCTTCACAGTCCAACTCTCACATCCATACATGACTACTGGAAAAACCATAGCCTTGACTAGATGGACCTTTGTTGGCAAAGTAATGTCTCTGTCTTTGAATATGCTATAGGTCACACCTAATTCACATAGGTTGGTCATAACTTTCCTTCCAGGAGTAAGCGTCTTTTAATTTCATGGCTGCATCACCATCTGCAGTGATTTTGGAGCCTAAAAAAATAAAGTCTGACACTATTTCCACTGTTTCACCATCTATTTCCCACTAAGTGATGGGACCAGATGCCATGATCTTTGCTTGCTGAATGTTGAACTTTAAGCCAACTTTTTCACTCTCCACTTTCACCTCATTAAGAGGCTTTTGAGTTCCTCTTCACTTTCTGCCATAAGGGTGGTGTCATCCACATATCTGAGGTTATTGATATTTCTCCCAGCAATCTTGATTCCAGCTTGTTCTTCTTCCAGCCCAGCTTTTCTCATGATGTACTCTGCATATAAGTTAAATAAACAGGGTGACAATATACAGCCTTGACATACTCCTTTTCCTATTTGGAACCAGTCTGTTGTTCCATGTCCAGTTCTGTTGCTTCCTGACCTGAATATAGGTTTCTCAAGAGGCCAGTCAGGTGGTCCTGTATTCCCATCCCTTTCAGAATTTTCCATGATTTATTGTGATCCACACAGTCAAAGGGTTTGGCATAGTCAATAAAACAGAGATAGATGTTTTTCTGGAACTCTCTTGCTTTTTCCATGATCCAGCGGATGTTCACAATTTGATCTCTGGTTCCTCTGCCTTTTCTAAAACCAGCTTGAACATCTGGAATTCACAGTTCACATATTACTAAAGCATGGCTTGGAGAATTTTGAGCATTATTTTACTAGCGTGTGAGATGAGTGCAATTGTGCAGTAGTTTGAACATTCTTTGGCATTGACGTTCTTTGGGACTGGAATGAAAACTGACCTTTTCCAGTCCTTTGGCCACTGCTGAGTTTTCTAGATTTGGTAGCATATTGAGGGCAGCACTTTCCCAGCATCATATTTTAGGATTTGAAATAGCTCAACTGGAATTCCATCACCTCCACTCGCTTTGTTCGTAGTGATGCTTCCTAAAGCCCTCTTGACTTCCCATTCCAGAATGTCTGGAAATGTATTTTAGACTATATATATATATACACATATATACATTAGACTCCAGTTTATAATCAAATACTATTTTATCTATTTTGTTGTTCAAATGTGCCCATTTTTGGCCATTTCAGTCAGCTGCAGTGTCCCACTTATATACTTCAATCACTGTATTGTTATTTTCTGAACACTCCCTCACATGTTTTCACTAAGGTACTCTGGCATCATTGTATATATTTCCTATCCCTTTCCTAGAATCTGTCATTTCTCTAACAGCCTGGTTTCTTTTACTGGAGAATAGCAAAAGAAACCAAAATCTGAGAGCTGGCATATTTACCACTAAAGTTTTGTTGCTTCTGGACACTCTTTGTGAAAAGAACAAGTAAATATACGTGCAAACAGTAACCCATGCAATATAAACACATCTAGAATCATTTCTTTATGGCATTACCTGTATCTATTTTACTTTAAACATGAGTTCATAATGATATCTCTAATTCAAATCCATTACCACATAGATAATTCTAACTTCCTTCTCATGCTTCTCTGTAAATCCCCACTTCAACAATGAGAAACATGGCTCCCCAGCACCTGTCATCTATGCAGTTAATTGTTCAGTTCCAGTATATATAGGTAGCAGTATCAGAAATAACCAGTATCCCATGGAAAACAACTTTGTCAGTTTAAGTACACAGCTTATGTGCAGGTGTTGTTATGCTTGTAGTTTTATAGACTCCACTCAATGTTTCTTTTTATTTGGTTTTGCAGTTTGAATATGATATGCCTATACCTTTGGACTTCTTTTGGTTTGTTGGGGTTTATTTTCCCACTACTGTTCCAGCTGTGTTATTACTCTAAGATTCATCGTGTTTCTTTTCCAGTGTTGAACACCAAGAGGGTAACCCATGGGCTCAGCTTTGGACTGGGGGAGTTGATAGTGGGCCTACTGAGGAAAGACGACAGCTGGAGCCCTCCTAGTTAATTCCACTGCCTGCCTCAAGTGTGGAGTGAGAAGTATTGGAGGAACTGCTGCAAGGATAGCAAGAGGACAGGTCTGTATGAGCTATGTAGGGACCACAGAGAAAAGAAGAAACAGGCCCCCGTCTCAGCTGACCCTTCTTACCAGACAAAACCCTACCTTGTGGGATCCCAAAAGCCGGGGATCCTCCTCAGACGACAGGCCACGGGTCCGCAGCACCAGAATATGGATATGGCTCTTCGGAGTTTTCCCATAGCCTCGTGTCCTCAGAGGAGCAGTGCTGGGTCCCACTAGCCCCAAGAGAAGGCCAGGCCTAAAAGGCACGGACTGGTAGGGGACCAGTTTGGCGCAGGTGAGCCACAGGCGCCACGCCATTCACATGTTCAACGGTGCTTTAACCGGTCCCGGTGTCTGGACTGTGTAGATACCTGCCAGTTCACTACCTGGAGTCGTGGGAATCTCAGCGCCTCGGTCAAATTCCCGCACAAAGTAACAGCATCTACTGAAGCCAGATCTCGCGAGATCTCCTAACTTACCAGCCCCGGCACACGGCCTGGTCAGAAGACAGAATCCTGGGAACCTTGATTGGCGAAGAGGCTCCCCAAGTTCCTTACAACAGGGAGGCCGTATGGGATCTGACTCACAATCTTTATACGTCCTGGGAAAAGTATTTTGTCCTGGGCTAATAAAGCTCCGTGTTGAAAGCTATGTTTTCTATATGTTAAAAAATATCTTAAATGACATTCTGTTATAACATATCCAGAGGTTGTTTTCTTCAATAGAAAACCAAACTATGACTTAGTGCTGAACTCGTTTTTGATGCTATTCCTAAGGATATTTTTCTTGCTGGAGCATGTGACTGTTCTTGCTTTTGTCAATGCAGCACAAATGCACGGAAACTTTATGTAAAGTGTGAAAAAGGCGGTAATGCCTGGAGAATCCCAGGGACAGCAGAGCCTGGTAGGCTGCCATCTATGGGGTCACACCGAGTCGGACACAACTGACGCGAGTCAGCAGCTGCAGCAGCAGCAGCCTTCACAATGGTTCATAAACCATCTGGAACCCCCAAATAATTATTGCTCTAGATACTTCATTGAATAAAGTTTATGAAACCTGGTAGACTTGCCTGTCTCTAGAGCACTTTTATAAGATGCTTGAAAAATTATTTGATTGCATTTAAAGCTGTATTTGAAGAATTTAAAAAAAAAAAGCTAGGAAGAAAAGAAAATGAATCAAACTGCTTTGAAAGCAAGTTGAAAATAGGAGCAGCATAATAGGAACAAAACTTGAGCTGCTATTGACTGAAAGCATTAAAAGAACACTTGCAGGTGAGGAAATAAATTATTTTTTCATTGTGATTGTTTGAGGGCTTTTTAATGATTACTAACTGAATCAAAGACATAGCAATCAGCAAATTAAGCCACCTGCAATATACAAAGTTCCCATAACGCATTAGTGAAAGATTTATGTACACACGCTCACACAGGCACATACATACACACAATAGTTTAGAGATATAAAGAGAAAAATATCAGATTAGATCACACTTCAGGGTGCATTAAGAAATACTATCAAATGTGTAAAAAAGAAAAATAAGCAAAACTTATTTGATTGAATTTTATCTTCAGCATAAAGCAGAGGTTTAAGTTGAATATTTTCTGCCTTTTTTTTTTTTTTTCCTGTGAAAAATGAGTGAGATAGCTCTTGAGGGAAATCCATTTCCAAAATGCATTTATTAGGGCTTTACTCAAGTGCAAGGAAAGAAGATAAAGTGACAAGTAAAATTTAGTATAATAAGGGTTTGAAAGGATTTTTTCTTCCACCTTGAGTATGTATGAGACTAATCTACCAATGCTCAATCTATTACAAGGCCTAGAAAATTTCTTATTACATATTAAAACAAAAGAACACTATTTTTAGGAGCACACCACTTGAAGGCCTAATTTTGAATTGAGGAACTTGATATTCATGTTTAAAGTCAAAATCTAATATATATTGAGAGAGAAACAGAGAGAAAACACATTCACTCATAACTGTGGTTCCACAAAACAATCACTTCAAATTTTCGGTCTTCAACAAAAACTAGCTAAATTGTATTTAGAAACTTGTTCAATCCTGTCAGCCTATTCTCACATATATAAAATGGGATTATTATTGTTTAGCTGGTCCAGTTGATATGATATGTAAATAAAGTAAGTGCAGAGACTTGGCATCTATCAAAAAAATAGATACTCATTAAATATCATTCCTTCCCCTATTCCTTTTAGGAATTTAAAGAGTTAATGACAAGATATGTTGTTGTTGTTATTTGATTCAACTACTCACAAATAAGGCCATTAACCCATTATCAAACAAAATATCTCTACTATAATTCCCAAAGCTGTAATATCCCTTTGTGAACACAAAATTCTGTCCTTTCTGTATGTTTTGTTGCCACTGATTGTGGTTTTTAATCATACTTTGAATAACAATATTAAACAACAATTAGTGTCATGCACTGGGCAGGTGTTGGCAGAAATATAAGTAAATTAAAAGAAATCAGTGCCTTAATTATTTGAGATCACAGTTCATTTAAACATAAGCAAATTAAATACTTTATTCAGAGAATATAATATAAAAATATTGGTAATTTTAATTTCCCCACTTTTATACCCACAGATATAACTGGTAATACACGCATTAATTTTCTAGAACCTCAAATCTTTCATGCCCTGCCTTCCAAAACATCCATTCTTCAGTCTCATTGAACCATTTTGTATCCTCACCTCTCTTCATTTTTCTAGTCATGAAATTTACTTTGTGTATTCCTTACAGGCATTCATAGTAGTGATACTCTGATTAGAACATTCAATCCTTCATCCTTCTGGATAAGACTTGAAGTTCAAAAAGGTAATATCTATGCAATGCCATGGATAGATTTAATTTACTTTACAGGCATCGTATGGCCACTCAAAAATAAGTATTTACTTGACATTTACTATATGTAGAACTTACTACATACATTGCGGATGTGAAGTAAACAATGCAGGTTGTTGTATTGGCTACTCTGTACTTATCATTTAACCTGTCAACAGTTAAGTTTTGTCAATCTTAAAATGGAACTATTAATACTTACATTCCTTGGCTACCATGCAGATTAAATCAGGGAATAGATGTAAAACACCTACATATAATCAAATGTGATATTTTTATTATTCTTGTTATTATTAATGCTAATCTAAGTATTTCAGTCACAGTGGCAGCGCAACCATCTTGAAATACATGTACTAAGGAGAAAGCAAAGTAAGGCCAAGATTACCCTTAACTTTAAAAGTTTCCAGTATATCTGTTCATCCTCTTTTCTTATCTATCAGTAAATCACTACATATATGACAACATATTGTATAATTACCTAACATTTTAACATTATTGTACATTTTCCAGAACAATTTCTAGGATGAGAATGTAAAGTTGCAGGAATACTAATGCTCTAGGGTTTTGGCAGTTCTCCCAGAAGTGCTACAGATAAATACCTGAACACTGTCTCCTTCAGAACCAGTACATTTAAGTAGAATTCTGTTTAGACTTTTGAATTGTGACATATGTTAAGCCACTGTGAGTTTCTGCATGAAAACAATGTTAGCAAAACTTTAACATGGTATTATCAGGATAACTTGCCACTTTACAGTAAATATGCTATGAATATACTGACTTTGGGGAACTTACACCTATAAAAAAGAATTCAATAAACCATAGTTTGATGACCTGTGTGTGTGTGCGTGTGTATGTGTGTACACACTCAGTCATGTCCAGTTCTTTGAGACCCCATGGACTGTAGCACAACCAGGTTCCTCTGTCCAGGGAATTTTCCAACCAAGAATACTGGAGTGGGTTGCCATTTCCTTCTCTGGGGTACCTTCCCAATGCAGGGATCCTTTGTGTCTCCTGCATTGGCAGGCAGATTCTTTATCAGTTGTGCCATCTGGGAAGCCCTTGATGACCTGAGACCAACAATTATTCATTGAAGGGTCAATAATACCCTTAATATATGTTTAAATAATACCCTTAATATTTTTATAGTTCATCTTCAGAATATAACATTATATATTATTATACAATAAAATTTTATATTAAAATATTTTAAATTACTATAAGTTTTACTTGAAAATTGTGTCAAATAGAAAAATCAATTCACAAGTGAATGTGGTTTAAGATGTAATTTGAAATTAAAATTTCCACTAATGACCAGTAAGTATATTAAACTCTTTTTATCCCTATCAAGAACCAGAGATCAAATTGCCAACATCCACTGGATCATGGAAAAAGCAAGAGAGTTCCAGAAAAACATCTATTTCTGCTTTATTGACTATGCCAAAGCCTTTGACTGTGTGGATCACAACAAACTGTGGAAAATTCTGAAAGAGATGGGAATACCAGACCACCTGATCTGCCTCTTGAGAAATTTGTATGCAGCTCAGGAAGCAACAGTTAGAACTGGACATGGAACAACAGACTGGTTCCAAATAGGAAAAGGAGTACATCAAGGCTGTATATTGTTACCCTGCTTATTTAACTTATATGCAGAGTACATCATGAGAAGCACTGGACTGGAAGAAACACAAGCTGGAATCAAGATTGCCAGGAGAAATATCAATAACCTCACATATGCAGATGATACCACCCTTATGGCAGAAAGTGAAGAGGAACTCAAAAGCCTCTTGATGAAAGTGAAAGTGGAGAGTGAAAAAGTTGGCTTAAAGCTCAACATTCAGAAAACGAAGATCATGGCATCCAGTCCCACCACTTCATGTGAAATAAATGGGGAAACAGTGGAAACAGTGTCAGACTTTATTTTTCTGGGCTCCAAAATCACTACAGATGGTGACTGCAGCCATGAAATTAAAAGACGCTTACTCTTTGGAAGGAAAGTTATGACCAACCTAGATAGCATGTTTAAAAGCAGAGACATTACTTTGCCAACAAAGGTTCGTCTAGTCAAGGCTATGGTTTTTCCTGTGGTCATGTATGGATGTGAGAGTTGGACTGTGAAGAAGGCTGAGCGCCGAAGAATTGATGCTTTTGAACTGTGGTGTTGGAGAAGACTCTTGAGAGTCCCTTGGACTGTAAGTAGATCCAACCAGTCCATTGTGAAGGAGATCAGCCCTGGGATGTCTTTGGAAGGAATGGTGCTAAAGCTGAAACTCCAGTACTTTGGCCACCTCATGTGAAGAGTTGAGTCATTGGAAAAGACTCTGATGTTGGGAAGGATTGGGGGCAGGAAGAGAAGAGGACGACAGAGGATGAGATGGCTGGATGGCATCACTGACTCGATGGACGTGAGTCTGAGTGAACTCCGGGAGTTGGTGATGGACAGGGAGGCCTGGTGTGCTGCGATTCATGGGGTTGCAAAGAGTTGGACACGACTGAGCGACTGATCTGATCTGATCTGATCAAGTTTTTGCAATTAATTTTGATATTTGTTAAATACATTTCAAATATATAGAATGATATAGAGAATTTTTTTCCAACAAAAGTTTATCTATTAGGATTTCACTATTTAATAGGCATACCAATACTTTAATGTACAGAAAAGAATCAACAAGAGAGTCTAAAAACTGTCCCTGTATCGATGTAAAGAGATGACTTAGGCTCAGTGCTTTAGTCTTCAAATTATGGTTCCCGTTTCATAAAAAAAAAAAAAAAAAAAAAAAAGGAGAGAAAAAGAAGTAGGGAGAGAAAAGCAAGAACAAAGAAAGGGAGTGAGAAATTGGAAGAAAGAGAAGGAAGACAAACGTTGAGAAAAAACCTGGTCAGCTACTTGGAAAACATTCCCTTTGCCTAGCCACAGTTTTAAACAATGGAAGAGACATAATTTCAAACATTGGTCTATTGAAAATTAAAGATGACCAGTCATACTCAAGATGCTGTGTTTGATGTTACTGCTATTTTTCCTTCCTTAATAGGAAAGCCCCTGATTTAAGTCTTTGTGAAGAACTGGCTACTGAGCATGCGTAGATACCTCCTCCCTCTCTCACGGGCATCAGAGACTCATGCCACTGCTTTATAGGAATAGTTGCAATCAGACCAATGGTGTGAGTTCAAATGATATCTTGAGATCCCTTCAATATCACTATACACTTCTCTAAAAATAAAAAATAGGAAAAACAAGTTTTATAACTTGTGTGGTTTCATGTTATCAAAAGTGTGAGGCATTAACATACACAGGAGAGAAATAAGGATGTATGTGTTCATTCAAATAACTGTAAGTATAAGTTTTAACAAGATACTCTTACTAAAGTGAAGTACCCTCACAGGATATGGAGACAGACATTACTAGTGTTACCAAAATGGAGTTCCAGTTCCAGTTCAGTCACTCAGTCGTGTCCGACTCTTTGCGACCCCATGAATCGCACCACGCCAGGCCTCCCTGTCCATCACCAACTCCTGGAGTTCCCTCAAACTCATGTCTATCAAGTCGGTGATACCATCCAGCCATCCCATCCTCTGTCATCCCCTTCTCCTCCTGTCCCCAATCCCTCCCAGCATCAGGGTCTTTTCCAATGAGTCAACTCTTCGCATGAGATGGCCAAAGTACTGGAGTTTCAGCTTCAGCATCAGTCCTTCCAATGAAGACCCAGGACTGATCTCCTTCAGAATGGACTGGTTGGATCTCCTTGCAGTCCAAGGGACTCTCAAGAGTCTTCTCCAACACCACAGTTCAAAAGCATCAGTTCTTCGGCACTCAGCCTTCTTCAGAGTCCAACTCTCACATCCATACATGACCACAGAAAAAACCATAGCCTTGACTAGACGAACCTTTGTTGGCAAAGTAATGTCTCTGCTTTTGAACATGCTATCTAGGTTGATCATAACTTTCCTTCCAAGGAGTAAGCGTCTTTTAATTTCATGGCTGCAATCACCATCTGCAGTGATTTTGGACCCCAGAGATAACCCATTTTTGAACTTTTGAATCCACTCAGCTCAAATATATTTTGAATTAGATTTTTGAAGAGGGAAAAAGACTTATTATGAGTTAGAAAGAGAACAAGACACTCTTCCAAAATGTACTGTTTAGCCTTATAACAGCCCAGGGAATAAACTATATATATATCAGATCAGTCGCTCAGTCATGTCCAACTCTTTGCAACCCCATGAATCACAGCATGCCAGGCCTCCCTGACCATCACCAACTCCCAGAGTTCACTCAGACTCACGTCCATCGAGTCAGTGATGCCATCCAGGCATCTCATCCTCTGTCGTCCCCTTCCCCTCCTGCCCCCAATCCCTCCCAGCATCAGAGTCTTTTCCAATGAGTCAACTCTTCGCATGAGGTGGCCAAAGTACCGGAGTTTCAGCTTTAGCATCATTCCTTCCAAAAACATCCCAGGGCTGATCTCCTTCACAATGGACTAGTTGGATCTCCTTGCAGTCCAAGGGACTCTCAAGAGTCTTCTCCAACACCACAGTTCAAAAGCATCAATTCTTCAGCACTCAGCCTTCTTCACAGTCCAACTCTCGCATCCATACATGACCACAGGAAAAACCATAGCCTTGACTAGATGAACCTTTGTTGGCAAAGTAATGTCTCTGCTTTTAAACATGCTATCTAGGTTGGTCATAACTTTCCTTCCAAGGAGTAAGCGTCTTTTAATTTCATGGCTGCAGTCACCATCTGTAGTGATTTTGGAGCCCAGAAAAATAAAGTCTGACACTGTTTCCACTGTTTCCCCATCTATTTCCGATGAAGTGGTGGGACTGGATGCCATGATCTTCGTTTTCTGAATGTTGAGCTTTAAGCCAACTTTTTCACTCTCCACTTTCACTTTCATCAAGAGGCTTTTGAGTTCCTCTTCACTTTCTGCCATAAGGGTGGTATCATCTGCATATGTGAGGTTATTGATATTTCTCCTGGCAATCTTGATTCCAGCTTATGTGTCCTCCAGTCCAGCGTTTCTCATGATGTACTCTGCATATAAGTTAAATAAACAGAGTGACAATATACAGCTGGATCATGGAAAAAGCAAGAGAGTTCCAGAAAAACATCTATTTTTGCTTTATTGACTATGCCAAAGCCTTTGACTGTGTGGATCACAACAAACTGTGGAAAATTCTGAAAGAGATGGGAATACCAGACCACCTGATCTGCCTCTTGAGAAATTTGTATGCAGCTCAGGAAGCAACAGTTAGAACTGGACATGGAGCAACAGACTGGTTCCAAATAGGAAAAGGAGTTCGTCAAGGCTGTATATTGTCACCCTGTTTATTTAACTTATATGCAGAGTACATCATGAGAAATGCTGGACTGTTATGTGTATGTGTGTATATATATATATATAATTTCACTTAAAAACAGGGATACTGAAGCATAAAACTTTTAGAGAGTAATTTTATTCTAATGATTGTGGGAACACCTGCATAAAAAGGGCTTCCCAGGTGGTTCAGTGGTAAAGAATCTGCCTGCCAATGCAGGAGATGTGGGTTTGATACCTTTTTCAGGAAGATCCCCTGGAGAAGGAAATGCAACCCACTCCAGTATTCTTGCCTGGGAAATCTCATGAACAGAGTAGCCTGGTGGGCAACAGTTCATGAGGTTGCAAGGAGTTGGCCCTGGCTGAACACACATGTGGGCACGCCAGCACTCAGGGATAAAGAATTCTTTTGAAACACATAACCAGATAAAGAAAAACATCTGAAGTTTGATTGTATATTATGATGGTGGTGATGACTTACAGATTCTTGCTCTGATATTTTTATGAGTAGGAGAAATAGACCCTCTAGATTATTTATTTTATATACAAAAAAATAGCCCTTGTGACAAATACAGTGCAGATAAAATGTATCTATAAGGGCAATTTAACTTAAATTGAAGAAGGTAAGGAAAACCACTAGATCATTCAGGTATGACCTAAATCAAATGCCTCATGATTATACAGTAGAAGTGAAAAATAGATTTAAGGGCCTAGATTTGATAGATAGAGTGCCTGATGAGCTATGGAATGAGGTTCATGACATTGTACAGGAGACAGTGATCAAGACCATCCTCATGGAAAAGAAATGCAAAAAAGCAAAATGGCTGTCTGCGGAGGCCTTACAAATAGCAGCGAAAAGAAGAGAAGCGAAAAGCAAAGGAGAAAAGGAAAGATATAAGCATCTGAATGCAGAGTTCCAAAGAATAGCAAGAAGAGATAAGAAAGCCTTCTTCACCGATCAATGCAAAGAAATAGAGGAAAACGACAGAATGGGAAAGACTAGAGATCTCTTCAAGAAAATTAGAGATACCAAGGGAACGTTGCATGCAAAGATGGGCTCGATAAAGGACAGAAATGGTATGCACCTAATAGAAGCAGAAGATATTAAGAAGAGATGGCAAGAATACACAGAAGAACTGTACAAAGAAGATCTTCACGACCCAGATAATCATGATGGTGTGATCACTGACCTAGAGCCAAACATCCTGGAATGTGAAGTCAAGTGGGCCTTAGAAAGCATCACTACGAACAAAGCTAGTGGAGGTGATGGAATTCCAGTGGAGCTATTTCAAATCCTGAAAGATGATGCTGTGAAAGTGCTGCACTCAATATGCCAGCAAATCTGGAAAACTCAGCAGTGGCCACAGGACTGGAAAAGGTCAGTTTTCATTCTAATCCCAAAGAAAAGCAATGCCAAAGAATGCTCAAACTACCGCACAATTGCACTCATCTCACATGCTAGTAAAGTAATGCTCAAAATTGTCCAAGCCAGGCTTCAGCAATATGTGAGCCGTGAACTTCCTGATGTTCAAGATGGTTTTAGAAAAGGCAGAGGAACCAGAGATCCAATTGCCAACATCCACTGGATCATGGAAAAAGCAAGAGAGTTCCAGAAAAACATCTATTTTTGCTTTATTGACTATGCCAAAGTCTTTGACTGTGTGGATCACAACAAACTGTGGAAAATTCTGAAAGAGATGGGAATACCAGACCACCTGATCTGCCTCTTGAGAAATTTGTATGCAGCTCAGGAAGCAACAGTTAGAACTGGACATGGAGCAACAGACTGGTTCCAAATAGGAAAAGGAGTACCTCAAGGCTGTATATTGTCACCCTGCTTACTTAACTTCTATGCAGAGTACACCATGAGAAACGCTGGACTGGAAGAAACACAAGCTGGAATCAAGATTGCCAGGAGAAATATCAATAACCTCAGATATGCAGATGACACCACCCGTATGGCAGAAAGTGAAGAAGAACTCAAAAGCCTCTTGATGAAAATGAAAGTGGAGAGTGAAAAAGTTGGCTTAAAGCTCAACGTTCAGAAAACGAAGATCATGGCATCTGGTCCCATCACTTCATGGGAAATAGATGGGGAAATAGTGGAAACAGTGTCAGACTTTATTTTTCTGGGCTCCAAAATCACTACAGATGGTGACTGCAGCCATGAAATTAAAAGACGCTTACTCCTTGGAAGGAAAGTTATGACCAACCTAGATAGCATAATCAAAAGCAGAGACATTACCTTGCCAACAAAGGTTCATCTAGTCAAGGCTATGGTTTTTCCAGTGGCCATGTATGGATGTGAGAGTTGGACTGTGAAGAAGGCTGAGTGCCGAAGAATTGATGCTTTTGAACTGTGGTGTTGGAGAAGACTCTTGAGAGTCCCTTGGACTGCAAGGAGATCCAACCAGTCCATTCTGAAGGAGATCAGCCCTGGGATTTCTTTGGAAGGAATGATGCTAAAGCTGAAACTCCAGTACTTTGGCCACCTCACTCGAAGAGGTGACTCATTGGAAAAGACTCTGATGCTGGGAGGGATTGGGGGCAGGAGAACAAGGGGACGATAGAGGATGAGATGGCTGTATGGCATCACTGACTCGATGGACATGAGTCTGGGTGAACTCCGGGAGCTGGTGATGAACAGGGAGGCCTGGCATTCTGCGATTTTTGGGGTTGCATAGAGTCGGACAGGACTGAGCCATTGAACTGAACTGACCTGATAAAGGTAATTGAACTTGTTTACTGAAAATATCTTTTGACAAAATTGAATTTATTCACCTAAGTCATAAACTGAATTCACTGACGAGTTGTAAAGAAGTTTTCTCTAAACCAGAGCCACAATACAAGGTAACATATGTATATCTACCAATGTTTACATGGTTATATTCATAGAATATATCCCTATATTTGTTTACATATATGTTCCAAATACCTCCACTCTACCCTAAATACCTGATTCCACGTACCACTCTTTATTTCAGTTTCTAAGTAGTAAATTTCTTGAGCTAAATCCTATCCTGCTCATTTAGGCAAGGATAAATATACTCCTGATAAAGTTTGCCCAACTTTTAACCTGGCAACCCTCTCCAGTATTCTTGCCCAGGAAATTCCATGGACAGAGGAGGCTGTCAGGCTACAATCCATGCGGTCACACAAGAGCGGACACAACTCAATGACTAAACAACAACAACAACCTGTACACAGATGTCATTGGGACATCCAGAGATTTGTGTGTGTTCCCAGAAAAGTGAATCCTCCCTTTGCCTCAAGATGGACTCTTGCAGACTGAAAGAATGAACACGGGGAAGGTTACCACTGTGTACTCTGCAACCCCAAGCTCCCCATCCAACCACTTTAAAGTATTTATTAATTTTGATGTAGAAATTCTGATGCAGAACTAAATGAATAAAAAAAGAAAGAATATGAGTAGCAAAATAACAGAAAGGAAAATAAATAGCTTTAATTGTTCACACATGAGGAACATTTTTCTTACATTCATTTTAATTTTTTCACTGATTATTCTCTTTAGCCTCTGTAATTTAGTTTCCTCTATCAGTATGCTACCCAAAATGTTGTACCAAAGGTCACTGAAGACCTTCTGAATATTAACCCTTCCCTAGATCTCTAGATCTTTCTGAGGCTTTTAAACTTACAACTATACCTCTGTAATTTTTCCTCTCTGGACATTTGTTGCATAGGATTATTCTTCTCCTAATGAATTGTCCTTTTCTTTCTCTATTCTTTCACTCAGAAACCTGACTTATTTTTATGAATTTTACCAATCTCTGTCTATACTAATTTATTCCATACCATTATCTCCAGACCTAGATTCTCTCCAAAAGGTCAGTCACAAATTGCAAATTTCAACTGGCTTCTGGTGTCAATATGTAAATGTGTTAGCATAATTTCACCCTTAATAAATGAAAAAAAAAAGGCAAAAATAATTCTGTGCACAATGTATGTGTGTATGCGTGCGTGTGTGTTGTATAAATACCTGCTGAATTTAGGTAAAGGGTATGTTAAAGTTCTTTGTAATGTTCTTGCAATTTGTCTGTGAGTTTGAAATTATATCAATTTAAAATTTTACCAAAACAAAAAAAAAAATCAGTTGAATTTGTGCTTCTTTCTCTCACACATCTTGTACTCATTGTAAGCCAGGCATCTAACATTAGATTGCTTGCTTCAAATCCTGATTGTTGCATTTACAATATGACTTTTGTCTATGTACTAAACCTCCCTAAACTGTATCGTTTCTGTAAAATACAGGCAATACTGGTACTTGTTCTGTAGGATTATTGTGAAGATTAAGGGTGATAACCCATATAAAATGGTTAGTTTATAATAAGAACATAAGCATCAGTTTATACAGTTATTAAGACTGTTCTTTTCCCCTGTACCTTCTAATCAGTTCATACATTTGTGAATCCTATGTCTGCAATACCATTATTCCTTTCTTCAATCTATCCACATTGTATGGTTTTACTCTGAATTATTACAAAATTTTTATTACTCCCTGCCTCCAAACTATGATATTTATAGCTGCTAGATTAACAAACTTATAGTACAATTCAAATTGTGTGTTTTCTTTTGCTGATGAGCTCCTATTATTTCCCCATTGCCTCCCAAATTGTTCAAGGGTCTTCAGCTTGGCATTTGAAGTCTTCTAAAATACTGCCCCAATCTACTTTATACTATCATTATCTCCCCTAGTCAGAACACCTGATACTCTACACATATGTCTCACACTTATGCCCTGTTCTCATGATGTGTTAAGCCACTCTTTCATCTTGCCTCCTTTTTCTACTTAGAAGTTTCTTCTGTCCAAATCATTCTCACAGGTATTAAATAAGGTGACATTAAAGCAACTATTGTACAAGATAAACCCCCAAATGTCAGTAATTTGATAGACAGTAATTTACTTCTTGTTCATGGAAAGCCCCCAGTAGATACCCCTGCTTTGAAGGCTGCTTTCTTATACAAGATAATTCAGGAATCTAGTCTCCTTCAATCACATGCTTCTGCCATTTTTAATTCATTACTTCCAAGGTTACTGTGTTCATCTGTATCAGATCAGTGGAGAGAAAAGGAACGTGAATGGTTTTATGGGTCACACCTGGCCCATATCATTTTTAAACTCATTCCATTGTCAACAACTGAGTCATGTGGTTACACTTCAACCTGGTTGTATGCCCAGAAAGAAGAAACAGATCTTAGTAAATACTGTCTGCCACACTACATTCTGGGTACATTTCAAATATTCTCTTTCCTGTGAACTTCTTATACCGTCCAGGAAGATGTCATGTACAATTCATGATACATACATAGGAGCACAGCAATGCATTTACATTTCTAAATTTAAATTTAGTTATTACAAGATGTTAGTAGTAAAAATCTTGTTAAAATTGTTTTTAAAGTACATTGTGAAATGAGTTAATGCATCCTTTTTACAGAATCTGTATGGAATAAAACATATATTCATCTGTATAGAATAATATTCATATTGAATGGCAAAAAGATGAGTTACTCTATCTTTTAAGGTGTCTTTTGACCCTCTACTTCTAATGATTAGGGACTTCCCTGGCTGTTCAGTGGTTATGACTCTGTACTCCCGGTGCAGGGAGCACAGGTTCCATCTCTGGTGGGGGAACCAAGAACTAAGGTCCCACCTGTCACATGCTGCTGCTGCTGCTAAGTCGCTTCAGTCGTGTCTGACTCTGTGCGACCCCATAGACAGCAGCCCATCAGGCTCCCCCCTCCCTGTCACATGGCACAACCAAAATTAAAGACATAAATAAATGCTTTTAAAAAGGTATTAACAGGTGTCATTCTATTGTGACAAGGTAAACAACTTGTGTCAGGTTTTTAAGCTTTCCAAATGACAGTGCAAATAGTATTTCCATACAGTAGATGTTTTTGACCAATGTCCACATAATTTAACTGAATTAAAGCTAACTAAAGAAGATGGAAGAGCGTAGTCTCCCTATCTTATTATGGAGAAGTAAACCTTATTGCAATTTAATAATCCAAATTGCATTGCCCAAATTTTGAAAGTATGCTATGAAAGCCAACTGTATTGCAAACTGAATCTGACAATGTAGAATGTAGTGGGCCTAACCAGATAATACTGCACTTGGTGTTTTCACTAGCTGCACAGATAGCTTTTTCCAGATGTTTCCAGGAAACATCAGCTCATATAAAGAGATTTTTTTGGTTCATAAAATAAACTTCAGTGATAATACAATGAAACTCAGATTTTTACCATATTACAGGTGGAATTACAAGTAAAATGACTTCAGTTATAATCCCAAAGAAAAGAATGCATAATTTTTTAAAATCATCATTTTCTAAATCAATGCATAATTTTTCTTAAAATTATGATGGTGACCTTAGTAGAGAAATATATAATTAAAATGTTAATCCTCACATTAATCATATGCATGTTGTCTATATCAAGGAACAAAATGGGAAACTTCAGGAAGAGATTTTCAAATTAAATAAATAATATATTGTATGAATAGAAAATTGCAAACATGCTAAGTCACTTCAGTCATGTCTGACTCTTTGCAATCCTGACCCTATGAACTGTGGCCTGCCAGGCTCCTCTGTGGGATGTTCCAGGCAAGAATACTGGAATGGGTTGCCATGCCATCCCCCAGGAGATCTTCCCAATCTAGGGATAGAACCCTCATCTCATATATCTCTTGCATTAGCCAGCGGATTCTTTACTAGTGCCACCTGGGAAGCTTGAGAAGGAAGTTAATCAGACCCAAATTGATGTAGTGGCTTTTGTGAAGAATTATCAGACTTACAGTTAAAATTGGAGTCATTGATACTAAAGAACAGATGGCACATAGAATTTTGCATTTGGAAAGACTGCAGTCACCTGAACACTGTAATACTGTACAGATAAATGAAATACAGCTTGAAATATAGAAAAAGGGTTTATGGCTTTTCAATATTTTTGGATGATGGTACCCATGAATACTTAACCAATATATTTGGAGAATATTCTTCAAAATATTATTAATGGATTAAGCATTTTAAAAACTTGATCTCTAGCAATACTAAAATATAAACACTTCCTATTCTCCCTCTCTTTTTTCTATTTGTGTGTATATATATGTATGTATGCACTTTGTTTGCATTCAATTTGTTCATAAGAAAATTTGAGTAGTTCATTTCTGTTATAGGAAAATGTCAGACTGTGAATCATTTGCATTTGCAAATGTGTTGAATAGGATTGTAGATACTGAAAAACTTTAAAAAATATTTACCATGGCTAATGGTTACTGTGTATTTAGGTTTTAAGATTCCTGATATTTTTATGCACTTTACACACAATATAATTTAGATACTGGTTTATTCATATCCTGCTTTCCATCTTTTCATACACACATAATTTAAAATGCTGCTATCTTTGCCCCATGTCCACCCATAAACATACCTCTAAATTATAATCAGTTCCTATTATCTAGCTCATCAGGGAACTGTTATGCTCTCATTTTTCCAATTTTTTCTGGCTCTAATCTAAAACACATATGGATTACTAATTTTCAAAGTATAGTACTATAAACATTATGGCTTCCCTGGTGGCTCAGATGATAAAGCATCTGCCTGCAATGCGGGAGACCCAGGTTCAATCCCCAGGTGGGGAAGATCCCATGGAGGAGAAAATGGCAACCCACTCCAGTATTCTTGCCTGGAAAATTCCATGGACGGATCCTGGTAGGCTACAGTCTATGGGGTTGCAAAGAGTCGGACATGACTGAGTAACTTCCCTTTCTAACATAAAAAGGATACTAAGTAAACTTATTACTTTTCGTATGTATAGAGTTTTACGGTTTTATTAATTTGATCATTTATTAAAAGCTTAGAATGTGCATGACAATAATTTAGTGTGCTAAAAGTTACTGCCTTTGAATTTTAGTTTTTTGTTGTATAATTCAAAAGAGTAAAAATTTCAAAGACAAAAACTATACATGTCCATTGTAGTAAAAGATCTGTTCTCCAAAGAGATATATCACAACAACATTTCTTACATTTTTGCAAAATAAAATCATATATTGATCCTTGATGTCCTGAAGGTTTCATAAGATTTTATAGTATTGTGTTCTAAAGTTTCTAAGTTTTTTTCCCCATCTATTATTCACATATGTCTGAAAACAATGAGAAGGTTCATTTTATTGAGGTATGTGTTTTAATTTAACAAATTTTGAAATGTTAGTATAACTTCAGTGACGAGCCTAACTGTAAAACTAACCACCTAGCATTTATATCTCTGTGCTGCATGGCTGTTTTAGTTTAATACTGTAATCCATGTAATCCACAGTGTCGCCTAGTGAAGTGTCTATTATCATCTTCATTTTATAGCTGAATAAAGTGGGGGAACATATTGTGAAAATTATGAATATTTTGTGAATATTGAGTATATTTGAGACTTCCATTTTCAGAATGAAGGGGTAAATGGTATTTGACTAACTCTCTGCTGAGAACAGCTGAAAAGCTGGACAAAATACAGAAGAAGAGAGAGAAACAGAGAGAGATACAGAGACAGGAAAAACTTGAGGAGCCAAGATCCTGAAGAGACTATGTATGCATTTTCTATTGTTGCTCTAACAAATTACTACCAGTGTAGTAGCTTAAAACAACAAAAGTACTTTGTTACAATTCTGGTAAAGAATCCTCCTGCAATGCAGGAGACCTGGGTTTGATTCCTGGGTTGGGAAGATCCCCTGGAGAAGGGAAAGGCTACCCATTCCAGTATTCTGGCCTGGAGAAACCATGGGGTCACAAAGAGTCAGACATAACTGAGACATTCACTTCACAGTTGTGGAGGCAAGAAGACTAGAATGAGTCTTAGGAAGCTCAAATCAAGGGGTTGTCAGAGCTGGAAGGTTTTTACATAATGTGCACATGTAAGGAAAATTGAATTAACATTTAATTTGCCTAAATGCCAAGGACTCTAGTAGTAAAACAATTTGAAGGAAGAAAAATAAGAAAATAATATTTGTCTCTAGCTCCATCCTTCAAGGAAGAGACTCATTTTATGGAGAAAATGTACATTCTGTGTATTTCTAGTTTGTTTCCGCCCCATCCACTCCTTAACAAAACAACAATAAAATAAAAAAGAGATTATTTGGCTAATTGACAAAAAGACAGAATCCCAGATACAAGGTAGAAAATTTGATTTCTAAATATTGGTCAAAGGTACTAGTATTTAGTTCTTGGTAATAATGATTAATTTAATTGACAATACTGTTTATAAGTTAACATTACTACATTGATTATCAGCTGTTAGTATTTAAAGTCTTAATGTGCATTAAAAATATTAAAAAGAGTTAAGAAATAGGAAGGGTAAAGTGAGAAAATCTAACATATTTAATTAGAAAAAGAGGGTAGGCCAAAGGCAATATTTGAAGAGATAATGGCAGGAAAATTTCCAGAACTAATGGAAAGAAAACAAGCTAGAGATTCATCAAGACAAAAAATTTTCCATGCAGGATATCTGAGACAAAATCCATAATAGAAATTTCCCATTCAAATTGAAACCTCCAAAATAAATAAAAGATTTTAAAATCTCCCAGGGCAGTCAGATTTTCTTTAAATAAGTGGCAATTAGACTGATAGTTGACTTTACAAAAGCAACAGTAGAACATAGAAAGAAGTAGAATGTACTAAAAGAAATACATAGCAATATAAAATGCCATATGCAACAAAGACACATTCATGAAATTAAATTAAAACATTTCACAGAAGGATGACATGAGAAAGTTTGAAGTAGGCTGACTATCCCTAAAGGTAATTCTAATATAAATAATATATATCAACAGAAGAAAGTTGATTTCAGATCAAAAGTTTGAAACATATGTAGAAACAAAGATAAAAGTTAAAGTAAATGTGTGGTAATAACTAAACAAAAATAAAGCCAATAATAATTTTTATGAAATAAAGAAATATAATGTAACTAGAATTCAAGTGTTCTAAAGAATCTATGTTTTTAAATACACTTTGTTTTTAGATAAGTTTTAGGTTTACAGAAAAATTGCAAAGATAGTACAAAGAGTTCTCATGCAAGGCACACTTCGTTTTCCCAGTAACTAAAATCTTACACTACACTAATGTGGCTCACTTGTTATATTTTCAATGTCCTTTTTGTTATGGAAGGTAACATGTAGGTAACAATCAGGTTCCAAGGAATAAGAGGTAGACATCATTGGGCAACCACTATTCTGTATCCAATATTGTTTCTTGTGACCTTGCTATAATTACCTTATTAGTCATAAGACAGTTGTGGGGTTTTTTTGGTCAGTCCTATGGAATTTTGTACATAGACATCATGTCATCTACGCAAAAAGACAATCTTATTTTTTCCTTCCCAATTTGTATACCTTTTTTTTTTTTTTTTGCCTGTCTTACTGTACTAGCTGGTAAATACAGTACAATATTGAATAAAAGTGATGAGAGAAAACATCCTTGATGTGTGATATTCATGGTAGGTTTCTTATAAACATTCTTTGTCAGGTTAAAGAAGTTGCCTGTTATTACAAATTTACTGAGGAGAAAAAACTATGTTCCCATGCTGGCTTTGAAGATGAAGAAAGTGGCTCTGAGTCAAGAAATATAGGCTACTTCTGGATGCTGGAAAAGGCAGAAACAGACTCTACCAGAGGGTTTTTTCAGTTATGTTGATGTAGTGGTAAGTAAGGTATGCTGTGCTGTGCTTAGTTGCTCAGTTGTGTCCAACTTTTTGTGACCCCATGGACTGTAGCCCTGCCAGGCACCTCTGTAGCCCACCAGGTACTTCTATCCATGGGGATTCTCCAGGCAGGAATACTGGAGTGGGTTGCCATGCCCTCCTCCAGGGGATCTTCCCAACCCTGGGATCAAACCCAAGTCTCCTACATTGCAGGTGGATTCTTTATCTTCTAAGCTGCCAGGGAAGCCCAAGAATACTGGAAAGGGTAGCCTATCCCTTTTCCAGGGGATCTTCTCGACTCAGGTAACAAACCAGGGTCTCGTGTATTGCAGGCAGATTCTTTACCAGCTGAGCCACCCTGGTAAGATATGGTAGAGCAGAAAATTCTATAGTCTTATATGATTATGATTTCAGTCTTAAGGTGGGTCTGAATTCCTGGGATTTAACTTTTACAAGTGTTTCTTACCTTTCACCACCCTTAAATAAGATGGGAAGGCTAGAGGGTATTGGATAGAATAGGAAGAGATTCAGGTATATAAGGAATCTGATGTTTGATAGCTGTCAATAAATATAAGAAAAGGTGAAGTTTTCAATAATGATGTTGGTATATTTGGTATCTATGAGTTTCCTGTGGCTGTCATAACCAATTACCACAAACTTGGTGGCTTAAAATAAGAGAAATGTATTATCTCACAGAAGTATTGGCAGAGCCATACTCATCTGCATGCTCTAGGGAACAATTTTTCCTTTCTTCTGCGATCTCCTATTGGTTCCAGGTGTTCTTTGGCCATGAGGGCATAACTCCAACCTCTGTCTCAATTTCCCTTAGCATTCCCCTCTGTGTGTCCACTCTCTCTCTCTCTCTCTCTCTTTTTTTTTTCTCTCTTATAAAGACACATAATTGAATTTAGGGATCAAAGAAATCCAGAATGATCTCAAGATCCTTAAGTGTATGTGCAAAGAATCTTTCTCAAACAAAGGTCAGACTCACAGGTTTCAGGGATTAGAATTTTTTTTTTAATTTTATTTTATTTTTAAACTTTACATAATTGTATTAGTTTTGCCAAATATCAAAATGAATCCACCACAGGTATACATGTGTTATACTTTTAAGAGGCCATAATTCACCTTACTACTCTACCTAAATAGAAAAGAAAATTCCAGGCAAATTAATAGCTTAAAGGCAAAAAAAAAAGTATAAACTTAAAAAGTGATATTACAAAAGATTGTATTTAAAACTTCAAGATAGGATTTCATAAACAATACACAAAAATTATAAATTATAAATAAAATATTGATAAATATGAGTAACTATGTTTAAATTAATAATCATATTCATTAAAGAACAGTATAAAAAAGTGAAAAAGTTGATCTCTGTATCCATAATATATTGAGAAATATAGCACATCCATTAGAAAAAGTTAAGCTACTAAAACAATTGATACATAAAATTTGTGAAAGGATTTCTGACAGAGGAGGGTATACAAATGAACCATAAAAATATTAGATGTATTCAAATGTAGTAGTTTGCAGCAAGCAAAGTAAAAGTAATAGTGGCTCAGTCATGTCCAGCTATTTATGACTTCATGGACTGTAGCCTGCCAGGCTCCTCTATCCATGGAATTCTCCAAGGAGGAAAAATGGAGTGGGTAGTCATTTCCTTCTCCAGGCGATCTTCCTGACTGAGGGATCACACCTGCATTTCCCACATTGCAGACAGACTCTTGACTGCCTGAGCCACCAGGAAAGCCCAAGAATACTGGAGGGGGTAGCCTATCCCTTCTCCAATGGACCTTTACAACCCAGGAATCGAACTGGGGTCTCCTACATTGCAGGTGGATTCTTTACTAGCTGAGCTACCAGGAAGCCCCAGTAACCAGCAAAGTACACATTAATTCCACAATATGGTATCACTGAACATACACAGATTTGCAAAACGAAACTTCTGAAAATGCTGAGTGCTGTTAGAATAAGAAGAAGGTAAATTCTCATCTATTTTTAGTGAGAGTAGAAATTATACAATCTCTTTGGAGAACAGTTTGTCATCACCTAAAAATGTGATAGGGTATCCTTGCATCTTATTTTTTTTTTCCTTTATGATCTAGCAGTAACAAAAATTGACATGTGGAAGAAGGCATAGTTTAAGAAAAAATACAAAATTGACAACCTGGTAGAAAAAATAATCTAAAGACCCTGTTTCTGCACACTGAGGTGAAGAGGTAATTCAAAATCAAGAGACATCTCATTGTGGGAACAGTATTCATACACTAGTTGAACAAAACCTAAGTATGATATATGTCACATTTCAGAAGAGATTAGAGACATTACTTTGCCAAAAAAGGTCCGTCTAGTCAAGGCTATGGTTTATCCAGTGGTCATCTATGGATGTGAGAGTTGGACTATAATGAAAGCTGAGCACCTAAGAATTGATGCTTTTGAACTGTGGTGTTGGAGAAGACTCTTGAGAGTCCCTTGGACTGCAAGGAGATCCAACCAGTCCATTCTGAAGGAGATCAGTCCTGGGTGTTCATTGGAGGGGCTGATGTTGAAGCTGAAACTCCAGTACTTTGGCCACCTGATACAAAGAGCTGAGTCATTTGAAAAGACCCTGATGCTGGGAAAGATTAAGGGCAGGAGGAGAAGGGGATGACAGAGGATGAGATGGTTAGATGGCATCACTGACACAATGGACATGGGTTTGGGTGAACTCCGGGAGTTGGTTATGGACAGGGAGGTCTGGCGTGTTGCAGTTCATAGGGTCACAAAGAGTCAGACACGACTGAACTGAACTGACTGATTATGAAATTTTCCTTCCTCTACTTCCATATCCACCATTAGCTCTGATTAGAAACAAAGTGAATAAAATGACTGCTTATAGCCCTTATGGCTAGGTTGAAGGGAAGAGAAAAAACTGAAATCTTACTCAATGAAAATAAAATCAAATCCTACACATATTAGAATAGATGTAATGTCAAGATGAAGCCATTGAGAATGAAAAAAATTCAAAGACCTGTTTATACAACTCTGAACACATACTAGATTAAATGCACACTCACAATTAGTATGCAAAAGACAAAGTTCAAAATCTGTAAATCTGTGTATCTTGGAAAAATAGAAAATTTGTCATAATTTGTTCATGTTGCAGAATAAATTAATGAATATTAAATTCAATATAGCAAGAAGCATAAAAACTGAAAGGAGAAATTAAAGGCCAAATGATATAAACTGAAAAAGTCATTTGTGTGCATGCTAAGTCACTTCAGTCATGTCTGACTTTGAGATACTATGGACTGTAGCCTGCCAGTCTCCTCTATTCATGGCATTCTCCAGGCAAGAGTATTGGAGTGTGTTGCCATGCCTTCCTCCATCTTCCTGACCCAGGGATTGAACCTGTGTCTCTTATGTCTCCTACATCGGCAGGCAGCTGTGGGTAGCTGTTCCCTTCTCCAGGGAATCTTCCCAACCGAGGGATCGAACCCAGGTATTCTTTGGCTATGAAAGCATAACTCCAACCTCGGCCTCTATTTCTCTCATTCTCCTCTGTGTGTCTCCCACATTGCAGGCAGATTCTTTACAGTTGAGCCACCAGGGAAGCCCCTTTACCATTAGCACCACCATTAATTAAAAAATCAGGAACAAACAGAACAGGCACCACTAAAAATCAAGTTATTAAAAAAAAAAAGACTTAAGTATTCCTAATCAAAATGCTAGGAAAAGATGAAAAGGTTAGAGCAATGAGAAAGGTACAAAAGATGTGGAATTAAAAGTCATGTAACATGAATATTTGATATCTCTACATTTTAGAATAAAGAGAAGTACTAGAATCCAGCAGATTGGAAATATACAAATTCACTGTTGCAATTCTAGAAGTTTTCCCTTGCTGGAAAAAATAAATACTTCAGGGAATTTTGATTTAGAAAATTCTGAAAGAGTTATATTATTTCATTAATCTATTCAACTTTAAAGAAATAATTCTTCAGTCATAGTTGCAGAAAAAAATCAGTGTCTTAATAGGGAAAAGGTTGGGACAATAGGGAAAAAGTTAACTTAAAAATTATCTAAATCATTATTAATGCCAGAAGACAGTGGAGCAAATATTAAGGCAACATGCAGGCACTCTAACTTGAGAAAGATGGTATAAAAAAAACCTTTCGACATAATGGAATGTTTTCAAGTATACATTTCAAAATCTATATATTATCTTATTACTTAAAATTAAAAAATGAGGAATGGAAGTTATAATAACAAGGCCAATAGTGACTATTAATTAATTTAAAATATGGCATGAATATTAACCATCTAAAAGAATTATAGAGGACAGAATGCAAATATCAAAAAAGTCTGGATAATATATATAAATAATAACCTAAGTAGCAAGAAAATAATTGAGGATAAGGTCATAGGAGAAAAAGAACTGACTTTAAGCACTCAGATTTCATAGCAGAGAGTGTTTTGATTCTCCCTCAAAATATTTACTCTATTTTAATATTCTCTATATTTTTTATTCATATTTTCATCTTTTTTCTCCATCCATGCATTCTATAATAGATGTATCTTATATGTGCAAATAAAGATTTCTGCTCACATGCTTACCCAATATTGATGATGCTCAAGTGTGAATGGCAGGATTTGTATTGTTTCTTTTTATGCTTTTCTGCCTTGTTTGAGAACTTCATTACTTGTATGAATTTTTAAAAACAAAGAGAGTGTTATAAAAAATAAAGACTGAAGGCAAAGATATTAAAAAAAAATTGGTAATGACTAAGTCTGTCTGGAGGAGATGGATCATTATTTCCTTCTCTCATTTTCCTGAATTTGCTTCTCTATGAATAAAAATAATAAAATATTATAAGAGGAAAGCTGAACAATGTCACTGAACTGAGTAGTATGCTCTACCTTCTTTTAAAACTCTGCTTTTTGCAAATCTCAGGTAGGTACATTAAAATCATTTGTCAGTGTCCCATGTGTGACCCATACATTTTAACAGGAGATACAAAATGATTTTTTTTTTTTTCAGTTACAATGAGGCTGTCTAGGGAAGCAGTCATTTGGGAGCAAGCATACCTTTTTAGAGCAGCCGTGGTGGCTCAGAAGTTTAAGAATCTGCCTACAATGCAGGAGACCCAGGATCAGTCCCTGGGTTGAGAAGATAGCCTGAAAAAGGGAATTGCAACCTGCTCCAGTATTCTTGCCTGTAGAATCCCATGGACAGAGGAGCCTGGCAGGCTAGAGTCCAGGGGTCAAAAAGAGTCAGATGTGATTGAGTGACTAATACATACATACATACCTTTTTGTAATCCTTAAGCCAGGCTTCCCTGATAGCACAGTTGGAAAGAATCTGCCTGCAATGCAGGAGACCTGGGTTCAGTTCCTGGGTTGGGAAAATCCCCTGCAGAAGGGATAGGCTACCCACTCCTTGGGTAGTATTTTTGGGCTTACCTTGTGGCTCAGCTGGTAAAGAATCCACCTGCAATGAGGGAGACCTGGGTTCCATCTCTGGGTTGGGAAGATCCCCTAGAGAAAGGGACTCCAGTATTCTGGCCTGGAGAATTCCATGGACTCTATAGTCCATGGGGTCAAAGAGTAGGCAAACCTCATTGGTGACTATTTAAACATAAAGATGAGTTTTATCTCTCAAGTCCTATATACAGCACCATTTTTTTAATATGAAGGAAACAATTTCCTATTATGCAAATATACATATTTGATCCCTTTATAAATTTCCCAGGATTCAAATTTGTTTTCACTTTATATCTTAAAATGTTTAAATATTTGACTACAATATTTTCAATTATTACAATTACATCAATTTGAACAATTGAATTCAGAGTGAAGAGAAGAATTCTCATTAATATCCTTTCATTAAGTATTTGTTGACTTTTTTTTTTTTTTTGTCAAATAAAGGCACTATACAGGGATAAAAACACAGGAATGGGATATTTCCATGCCAGACATGAAAACATTGTGAATTAGAAATTTAGAAAGATTTAAAATGTATTTTTAAACAGTGAATGTTGATATTCTGAACTATTTCCATTCTTTTAAAATCCAGATTCTTAACAGCCTGTAGCAGCATTTCAGAAGCACTACAATTTCTGCCAATAACATTTCATCAAAAAAATAATTTCAGTCAACATTATCAGTCAATGGAACCAACAAAAACCAGAATTCCACTTGAAATGTCCTTCAAATAGCCAAAGATGAATTCAAGGGGATACAACATGTAAAACCAGAAGATGAGGCCTGACTTTGATATTTACTTGGTCTGATAGAGTAATTTTGTCTCTATATAGATCTCACTATATAAGAAAAAGGAGGCGGAAAGGAAGCTGTAATGTGTCACCTTATCTAAATAAGGTACCTGTCATTTCTGGAATTTTGTTTAAACTATGATAGATGTTCTTATTCAACAAAAGAATCTCTTTTCTTCCTAGAAAACTGGTCTTTTAAAGAGAAAATAGTACAACTAAACCACATTTCCTTCCCGGAAATGCTATGAAAAATGGAAAACTTACACCTTGATTAAAGATAGCCCAGAATTTAGAGGAAAAAAGTACAAACCATCCACAAGTGACCAAGGAGGGTGTTTCCTTTAATGAGAGTATTGTATTGACTTATTACTGTTTTTTTTCCTTACATATTGGATTAGCTTTAATGTTTTTTATTACATTTTTTATACATTTTATCTATGTGCTATTGTAATTTAAAATAAATATATTGATATATTTCATCTTTGTCCACCTTTGTGACACTGAGCTTCTAAAACCCTTGGAATTTCCTAAGTGATAAGAGCAATGAAGGTGTCTTTTGTTATGTTGAATGAGATGACTTTTGGGAAGCACTTGAGGACTGAGGTCCAGTTGACAGGATAACCAACTGTGTGATCAGAGGATTAGAACCTCCATTTCCATTGCCCTGAGCTCAAGGGAGGGAAGAGAGGCCCTAGACTGAGTTCAATCACTAATGACCAGTGATTTAATCAATTGCACCTGTGTAATGAAGCCTAATAAAAACTGAAAAGTATAGGGTTGGGGAGCTCCCAAGTGGGTAAACATGTGGAAGTACTGGGAAAGTGGCAGGCTCAGAGAGGGCATGGAAGTTCTTCTCCCTTTCCATATATCTTGTCCTATGCATCTCTTCCATCCTGATTTTTATCCTTTTATAATAAACCAGTGATCCAGTAAGTAAAATGTTTCCTGAATTCTGTGAGCTGCTCTAGCAAATAAATCAAATGTCAAGGAAGGCGGTGTGGTGGGGGAGGTGGTTGTGGGAACTTCTGATTTAGAGCCAGTTGGTTAGAAGTATAGGTAACAACCTGGAATTGTGACTGGTATATAAAGTGGAGCATTGGGGGCCAGGTGGCAGCCTTGTAGGACTGAACTATTAACCTATGAAATTTGATGCTAATTTCAACAGAGTGTTAGATTGAGTTGAATTCTGAGATAACCTGCTGATGTCTTATGGGAAGATCTACACATACACAATGAGTTGGAATTGGGTCTAGGAACCCCCCAAAAATCTACTTCTTTTGTCTTCATGGAATTTGGAGAGTTTATTTTTTTACATAAAAATATGCCAAGCAAGTTATACAGTATAATTTTTCACCTGGCTAGAGCTGGAAAGAAATGCAGGAATTTTTGTTAAACAGCAGGTGAATAAAATGGGGAGATCTGCTTTATTCATTTTATTTCTTCTCCATCTACTATTCTTATTTTTGGAAACAGCAACCTATCCAAAGAGTGAGTTAATTAGGGATTCATTTCCTCAAACACATTTGTTTGTAGTGAAAATCAACGTATAGACCAGTGATCAACAATTTACAATCTTAGTTCACATTCTTTCCTCTGTCAAGGTTGAAGGTTTATGTACAAGTTACTGTGCTCAGTCACTTGGTCGTGTCTGACTCTGTAAATCCATGGACTAGCCCTCCAGGCTCTTCTGTCTGTGGGATGTTCCAGGTAAAAATACTAAAGTGGCTTGCCATTTCCTTCTTCAGGGGATCTTCCCAAACCAGGAATCCAGCCTGTGGCTCCTGCCCCATTTCCTGCATTGCAGGTGAGTTCTTTACTGCTGAGCCACCGGAAAAGCAAAATGAAAGTGTTAGTCACTTAGTCATGTTCAACTTTTTGGGACCCCCAGGCTTCTCTGTCCATGGAATTCTCCAGGCAAGAATACTGGAGTGGGTATACATTAGCTTCTCCAGATCTTGAACAACCAGGGATTGAACCCAGATCTCCTAGCTTGCAGGCAGACTCTTCACTTTCTGAGCCATCAGAGAAGCACTAAGGTTCCCTTCAATGAAAGAGACCCAGGTTCAATCCTGCTTGGGGAAGATCCCCTGGAGAAGGGAATGGCAGCCCATTCCAGTATGCTTGCCTGAAGAATTCCATGGACAGAGGAGCCTAAGGGGCTATAGTCTGTGGGGCCGCAAAGAGTCAGACCCAACTGAGCGACTAACACACACACATATCAAAAGTAAATAATTAATCTAAAATCTAGCCAGACTAATCACTTAAAAAGAAAGCAGACACAAACTAACAATATCAAGAATGAGGAAACGAGGAATTTAATACCGCTGCAGATTCTAAGCTAAAGAGGATGAAAGCGGAACATAATGAAAACTTTTGTCAATTGATTCTTCAATTTAGATGGAAAGCACAAACTACCAAAGCTCACTCAGGAAATAGCTTACCTAAATAGCTCAAATTGAATGCATAATTATTTAAATTACAAAGTTCTTTCAACAAAGAAACCTCAGTGGTGAATTTTACAAAATATTTAAGGGTGAAATGACACCAGCGCTACACAAGTTATTTCAGGAAATTGAAGGCTAGTGACTACTTCCAAATTCATTCTATGAGGCCAGCATTAACATGATACTAAAAGCAGACAAAGATACTATAAAATAAGAAAACTACACTCCAGTTTTGGCTCAGACGGTAAAGCGTCTGCCTGCAATGAGGGAGACCCGGGTTCAATTCCTGGTGGCGAAGGAAATGGCAATCCACTCTAGCACTCTTGCCTGGAAAATCGCATGGATGGAGGAGCCTGATAAGCTACAGTCCATGGCGTCGCAAAGAGTTGGACACGACTGAGCAACTTCACTTTCACTTTCACACTCCAGTTTTATTCATGAACAAAACCCCACTCTGCTACAAATATTTCAGAAAATGTAACTTTTTCATGCTGTTTGAATTTTCCAAATAAATAGAATTCAACAATCTAGATTCTGTTCATAAGCACAATTATAATTCAATAGGAGTTTCAGCACAATTTAAAGTTTGATCATTGGAAAAACTTAGTATCTTCTAATTTTGAGACGCATTTAATTTTTTCTTCAGAGTGGGCTTTACTTTAAGGGGCACTCCATTAGTTTTCTTAGAACTTTAATTAAATAGTTACCTTTAAAAAAATCTTTCTAAAATGTTTATGAATTTTTGTTAGTTTTTATAATTGTCCCTTGGACTGCAAGGAGATCCAACCAGTCCATCCTCAAGGAGATCAGTCCTGAGTGTTCATTGGAAGGACTGATGTTGAAGCTGAAACTCCAATACTTTGGACACCTGATGCGAAGAGCTGACTCGTTTGAAAAGACCCTGATGCTGGGAAAGAGTGAAAGCAGGAGGAGAAGACGACAACAGAGGATGAGATGGTAGGATGGCATCACCGACTCAATGGACATGAATTTGAGTAAACTCTGGGAGTTGGTGATGGACAGGGAGGCCTGTTACACTGCAATCCATGGGGTCATAAAGAGTCAGGCACGACTGAGTGACTGAACTGAACTGATAATTGAACAAATGATCCCTTTTCTTCAACACGTTAAATTCTAATATTTTGCAATCTAACTTATTGGGAATGAAATATATTGAAAATGAATAGCCATAGCATATTCTTACATCACCAAGTTGAGATGTTGTGAAGTGAAATCATATTTTAAAAGGGTTGAAGAGATGATGTGTTGTTGTAAAGCTGTCTATAATGACATTGTTCAGTAGAAATTTAATGCAAGTAATATAATTTTTAAAAGTTAATTAAAATTAAAGGAAATGTGTGAAATTTAATTTAATAATGTATTTTATTACCCTAATATTTCTAAAAGAGTTTCATTTCAACATGTCATCAGTGCAAAAATAATTTTTTTTTTTTTTTTGTGCATGGGGCCATGATATTAAACAGGATAAAGATTAATTTGTAAATATGAGTTCATGAATATGCTTCTAGTAAAAATAATTGTAAATAAAATACATATAATTATTTGTCATTTTGACATATTGAGAAGCAGTACAGCCTGTTGGTTCTAATGGTTAAGGGCCTGATATCTAAAACTAAATTACCTGGATTCAAATCTCACCTTCCAAGTTTACTAGCTGATGCCCATAGGCCTCAGTTTTCTTTCTTTAAAATCAAGATTAATAATAGTATGTAACTCTTAGGTCATTGTACAATATATGGATTAAACAAGTCAAGTTAATAAGTATATATATATATATATATATATGCCATAGATTCATTCTTGACTCATAGTTTATGCCAGTATTAGTTATTATTATATTTATTATAAATACAAAATACTTTTCCACTGAGGACTCATAATGCAAACAACATTAATAACCAAAAAACCCTCAAAAACTAATTAAAAAACAACAAAACTGTCACTTCTTAAAATGTGACATATGAAGAAAATAAAATTGAAATATCTAGTACATTATGGAAGTGTTAGTCGCTCAGTCATGTCTGAATCCTGGAACCCCATGGACTATAGCCCACCAAGCTCCTCTGTCCATGGAATTCTGCAGGCAAGAATACTGGAGTGGGTTGCCATTCCCTTGTCTAGGGGATTGTCTCGAACCAGGGATGGAACCTGAGTCTTCTGCATTGTAGGCAGATTCTTTACCACCTGAGCCACCAGAGAAGCCCCAGGGGTGTTATACATTTCTTTTATACATTTTTAGATTTTTCTAATCTTTCAAACAATTCCAAAGTGTAATTTACCTATATGTTTTTAATATTTCTCTTTCTCCTCTTGGTTCTTCTTTCCTAAGACCACTAAAAATGTTGCTTAAACAGTTTGTTTTTTTTTCTGCCTTACTAAGTACAGAAAATTCTAACAAAACAGATCCTTGAAAATGCAAAGAATAATTAGTCATATCTTGTCTGGTCACTTTGGTTCTGGAAAAGAATGACATCAGTCTTATGGAAGATTTGTTCAGCCACTTTCTGTGCTAGACTAAAACATAACTAGTATTTGTATTGTGTGAGATAGTTTGCTTTATTTCAAAGCCCAGGAGCATTACCTTTTAAAATATATTCAAAGTCTTCTTATACTAACAAATAGAAGAGATAGATAAAAGTGAGGAAAATTTTCCTTACCTCTTTTCTTGACATTTCGAGTATTCTGAATTAGTGGCTTTTAGAATATGATGTTTTGATATTCACTTAGCTATTTGAGGAGGTTTCGTTAGTGGTAAAGAATCTGCCCACAGTGCAGAAGACTGGGCTTGATCCCAGGGTTGAAAGGATCCCCTAGAGAAGGGAATGGCTACCCATTCCAGGTGGACATGAGTTTGAGTAAACTCTGGGAGTTGGTGATGGACAGGGAGGCCTGGCCTGCTACAGTTCATGGGGTCACAAAGAGTCAGACACGACTGAGCGAGTGAACTGACTGACCCACTCCAGTATTCTCGCCTGGAGAATCCCATGGACCAGAGGAGCCTGGTGGGCTACAGTTCGTAGTGTTGCAAAGAGTAAGACACAACTAAGTGATTAACACTTTCACTTTAGTTATTTAAAATGGCAATTAGGACATTAAAAGTTGTAGTAAATTATGTTATTTAACTTTACTAATAATACTCAGGCTCAACTGTTAACTTATTGGACTGAAATATCCCTTAAAATATAAAGAGGGAAATACATGTTATTCTGCTCTTCATATTCCCAACTTAGTCTTTGGGAGGTGGAATTATTTGTAAAAGTGTCAACTGAGTTAGGGACAGAAAAAAGCACTAGGAAAATTAAACTTTGAAAATATGATGATAACTAAGATGAGCAGAGCTAGAAGAATCATTTCATTTATTTCTCGCAAAGTAATTGTGTAAGTAAATCATTGCCTGTCAACAGAAAGATTAATTTTGTACTTAGTTATAATTCAGATTTATTCTCAAATATAAGGGTAATTGCCACCAATCAGGACTAAAATTAGAGATAAAAATGCTCAGAGTGGTGTTACTAGTTACTCCAGAAATACTTTTTAAAAGTAATGGGTTCTGCAAAAAATGAAAAGAAGAGCAAAGTTTACTCTGCTAAAATTTCGCTGGACTCTCTCCAACATCCTTTCCTCTGGCACTAAGGTCTAATCTAATCCATAGAATTTTAGGACATATTTAAGAAACTGATAACCAACTTTTTAAGCAACAATGAATCTTGGATCATAAAAGGCATTTTGAAAGATTGCTGCTGAACCATGAAAAGATGCTGGGATTCTTGGCCTCCAGAGGAGAAGAATTCAATCTGGGGCCAGAGACGAGGCTTGATCACTCAGAGCTTTTGTGTAATAAAGTTTTATTAAAGTATAAAGGAGATAGAGAAAGCTTCTGGCATAGGCATCAGAAGGGAGCAGAAAGAGTACCCCCTTGCTAGTCTTCAGCTGGATGTTATATAGTCACTAGCAGTCTGTTAAAGAAAGGAATGTCTTAAAACTCAAGTGGCACCAGACCCCTCATTCATAAGATGTATTTTGGGATACTCTTGGCACCAGATGATTCATCCCGGGCCATAAAATGATTGACTTGAATCTTGAAGGGCAGATTACCATACAAATAGTTTCGTTTACATAGATTAGGGGGACAATGTCTGAGTGTAACATAATGGTTTGTCAAGTAGGTTCTGAGCCATTAAGCTTTTTGAGAATCTTGTAATGCCTGTTGAGTAAAATTAGTCAAAGCAACCCACTCATAGCATAACATCTGTAGTTCCCAAAGAGGGAAAAACACTTGCAGCCTGTTTCCTCCGTTTGGAGACCTCTGGCCTTCCTGCCTGTTACCCTCTCAATTTCATTGCTGGAAAATAAATCTGCTTCATAATGAATAAAATCTGATTATATTCATTTAGTTACTCTCTAGAGAAAAGAAGATATAACAAATGCAGATTATTTTTAATCATATTTTTAAAAATAGTTTGTTAATAGCTCTTAGTATATGGGATACTATTTACTCTTTGTTATAAAAGTGATAGTATCTATCAATATAAAAGAAAAGTCAATGGAAAGACAATCTACCAATTAAATAAATGAGAAGCCAAATAAATTGGAACTATTCCAATGAAATTTTTATATACAGAGTCATTCTAATTCCTTTAAAAATTATGGCCCACTTTTGATTCTCTACCCAGAAAAACTCACTTGGGCTTATGAATTCAAATTCTTGCATAAAATTTCAAGGGATTAACAATCCATCCATGAACTCTAGGGTGAAAATACTTGTTCTATTAAAATGAGGTGAAGGTATGTTTGCACATTTAAAGGGGAAGGTGAATGAGCCCCAGTCTCTTCAGAGAGAGAATGTTGTGACTACATAAAATTAAATTCACAGAAATCTGCAGTTTGTTATTTTCAGTTAAAATATAATACAACAGTTAATATGTCAAGCTTCTAAGACCTTTTTGTGAGGGAGAAAATATTTAGACTCATCATAGAACTGCAGTGGTTAACAGTTGCTATAATTTGCCACAGGTTACTGGGTGTCTAGAAAAAACATCTTTATGATGGACTTTTAGGAGACCAATTCCTTTCAGACTGATATATATATATATAGATTTTTACTTTAATTCATGTATATAATGCTATCTAGCATATCATTCAAAGGCAATGCTATTGCTACTATAAGGTTAGCTGCCTAGAAATCATATAAATAGAACTAAATGTGTGCTAATAGTAATACATTTTCTATGTCTGCAGTCCATGGGGTTGCAAAGAGTCAGACACGACTGGGCAACTGGACAAGTTCCTCTATAGTTATCAGAAATTCTATTGTGTCATAATAATAAAAAAAACCTGAAGATTAAAATCAATTATGATAATTTTGCATGCAGTCTAGTCAGATAGTTTAATGTCTGATATACACTTTCTCCTCTGGGCTCAGGTTCCAGCCATATAATATTCTTTATTATGTGTCCTGACAAGTTAATAGAGATTAAACCTGTGACACAAAGTTGGGCCAGAGACAAATGGTATAATTTTTAATGTTTGTCCTCAAAATCCTCATAATCTTTCGCATCTTTTGTAACACCTTGTTCTCTGTTTCTCAATTCCATGCCTTCCTCATCCCTCTTGCTACTCCCTTTCTATGCAGTAGACAAGGAGCCCACTTACCAAACGCTGTCAATTTCTACCTGGATGAATGTGGATATATTATTTCAACTCTGAGATTTATCCTGTTCTATTGCAAAAAGGGTAAAATAATACCAGGTTGTTATTAAGATAGAATGAGACATTTGGAAGAGAGTGCCTTGCCCACGTTGAGTTAGGACTATGTTTCTGTTAGAAGAAATTATCAGTTAATAAAACATGTGAGTTAAACCTCATAATGGGTTATTAATTTCTGTGAGTTTTCTTGTTTTTCTTAAAAAAAAAATTGTAACACTGAATATTTATTAAGTACTTTTTTTTAAGATTTTTTTTTTTGGCCACACTGTGCAGGCATGCAGGTTCTTAAGTTTCTGGATCAGTGGGCCACCAGGGAAGTCCCTGGGTAATTAACGTTTGAACAGAAGGCTTTTAAGACCAACAGGATGAGGTTTCAGAAAGAAATAGCTAAACTGCAGTCTACAAGGTTTGCTGAAAGGGACTTTTTCAGTGTATCTCAGGCTATATCTGTGTGATCCACTTTTCTAAAGGCCTTTTCCAGAGAAGAGTCTGACTAAATAATACATGAAATATTCATTAAAAATAGCTTAATAAAATATATTAAATTCTGAAAATTTTCTCAGGTTCAAATTATTTTTTTTGCCTATTTGTTGATAACATTCAAAATTTTATCCTTTGAGAAATTGAGGGAAATCATATTTTGCCAGAAACTCAACTTATAATCAGCACAAGAATGGAATTCCCTGGTGGTCCAATGGTTAGGATTCAGCACTTTCTCTGCCAGAGAAAGGGGCAGAGAACCTGAGTCCAGGTTCAATCCCTGGACTAAGAGTGAGCTAAGATCCCACAAGCCACATGGCACAGCCAAAAATAAAAAACAAAAAAACAAAACAAACACCAGAAAATGGAACATATATAACATACTGCATTAGGCTTGCAAAACAAAGTTTTCAAAGAAGAAAGAGAGAGGTAGCTTAATAGAAAGTAGTAAAAGTATATTATCATTGACAAAGTTCAGCTACTGCAACAATGGTCAGCAACTATGTTCACTGGCCATAGCTGGATAAACTTTGCTTTTCAAAATGTAAGTTCTTATTTGTTTTATCTTAACAAAAATACCAATTGTTCTAAGTAGCTCTAAGAGATATATATGTTCATGTAATATATGGGAAAATGCATGTGAAGTTATTACCGTCATAAATAAGCAATTAAGGGATCTCAGCAAGTCATGAAAATGTCCATGAATTTTTGGTGGAATATTAAATATAAAACTTCAACTAAGTGCCTGAGTATTTTAAATCTGTCATGGTATCAAAACCTGCAATACTATGTCATAGATGGTATTTATTTCAGGGTTTACTATAATGAGGATGATGTAAAGACATTAAAGAATGGAACACTGAAACATAAAAATTATATAATACATATATATTTACTTGTGAAATCTCATTTCTAACACCTTTTCAGTAACTCTGACTGTGAAATAGAAAAGGCAACAGCTCATGAGGCATATTTTCAATCATCTTGAAATGCCCTTTACCCTAGTAATTTACTTTCTAGCTCTGCATGCATTTTAAATGACTACTTTGCTAAAATGTGAAAGATGTTAAAAAGTAAAATGAACATATCATGCAACGAAGAAGAATGTGGAGAGAAATTGAGGTCATTCAAATTATTGGTAAGAGGCTTATAACTCATAATGATGATCATGAAGATGAAAAGATGGCAGGGAAACTGGCAAGCAACTATGAGTAAGTTGATTGTATAAGAATGATGTCATTTCCTTCATTGGGCAGCACAGACACTGGGGAAGCACTTGTCACTGCCCTAAATGACATTTCCCGATGTCAAGTCAGAGCACAAACCAATCATAAATCCTCATAACAAGTGGTCAACAATGGCAAATTGAGCAATATTAATAATGTTTTTATTGTTCCAAGATTTTGATCTTTTTTGGCTTCATATTTACTCTCAAGTCACATTTTCAGTGTATTCTAATTGCTTAAATATGTTTTCTTGTACCTATTCAGATAAATTTATTATCTCTGTTCTAAATTATACTGGAATGACTACTTTCTTCCTCCTAAGTTCTGCTAATTCTACCTTTTCCCCAGTAGACTGACATGGTTTAATATTTATCACAGTGGTATTTGAGCTTAAAAGTTCCCTCTGCTGTTATTGTGGAAAATAAATAATAAAAAATTATTGCATGGCACATTGCAAATAAGGATATTTTATTAACTTGGGTTAAACAATTCTCATTGGAATTCAAGTTACAGCATCAAAGAACTACCCCAAAACATCTGTCTGAGATAAAATAACTCCAATAACTGTCATTGTATAGGCCAATAAAACGAGGCTGAGAATGTTAAGTAGTTTTCCTAAGGTGTTAGAATAAAGCACCAATATAAAATCAGAAACAGAAATGTAGGAAAGGCACAAGGAACTTTCTGAATTTTCTGACTTCATCATTATTTTATATATCTCTTCTGATGAATAGACTTGCTTCATCTAAGTACAAAGTTTATAACCTGGCATTTCTGAAATATTGTTTTAGATAACAAATCTCAGAGGTAAATTTAATGCTTAATCACAACAATTATATGTATCTTGCTTTGATATTATATTTATAATTTATCTGGTTTTAATTTATATGAGTGCTATAACATTTAATTACAAATCTTTTAGGAAGCAAACTGAAAATAAATACAGACAACAGCACCATCTACATAACTTATTTTCTGATTTAATCAAAATAATAAGCAATTGTTATTACCATCACTAGTCACTCCAAGTTATAATTTTAAATATATGATCTTTCTGTTCCAGTTTTTGGAACATATATAGTTTAACAAATTTTCTTTTCTTGTCATATATTATTTGGAATATAGAGAAAATTGCTTACTTTTTTATACAATATAATCTGGATTGAAGTTTTCAAAGAATTCTCAATACTGAAATAAATAAGAAAATCCTTAAAAAACTATTCCTATGCCTTTCATGGGTTTGAAGACTGCTTTCCTATTTTCATCCACTTACCTTTAGCCAAGGTCTCTACACTTATATCCTTTAATCCTACTTCATAACTGAGTACCTCACTTCTTTAATCATATAATATTTAAGAAACTTTTCTAACTCCCTCCAAATTTGCCTGTTCCTGAATCTGTTTGAAATCAACATGAAAATCAAGCAGAAAAATTTCTCATACCAAAAATCCAGGTCAACGTTTCCATTTGTTGGACTGGTTTTCCGTTGCTTTTGAAGAGTCTAATACACTGTTCACTGTGTTTTCCTGTCTTTTTTGGTATTTTTACTTATCAGTTATTTCCATTTACTACCTATCTGTATTTCCAAAAATGTGATTTTATTTCTGCCCTAAGTCTAATCATTTTAACTTCACTTTATCATGCTATCTGCCTATTTCTTAGTTCAGTAGTGTTGCAGATTTTCTACCCTGATTATTCGCGCTCATCTCTCTGCTCTTACAGTGGAAAGCAATTTTGAAAATCCTATACATGCTACTTTTTCAGTCAATTGGAAAATATTTTTTCTCAAAGCATATTGCCATTTTTTCCTAGGATTGTTTAAGTAATATTGCTGAGAAATATGATTTAAATTTGTCCAGGCATGGCTATGAGTGAAGGGACTCCTGAAGGCAACTCAAAATACTGAACGACTTTCAGAGAACTACACTGGTCCTCTGATTGTTACTGAATTCAATTCAATACCAAAGAAGTAAAGAAAAATAAAAGACTTCATCTCTATCATTTAGCTTTTGTTGCATAGAAAGTAATCCCAAAGCTAGTGGCTGAAAACAATAAACATTTATTGGGTCATCATTCAGCAGACAGGAAATCTGATCTGGGCTCAACTGGGCATTCTTCAGAACAGGATTTGCTAAATAATATACAGAAGGTATAAAATATAGATAAAATATCAATAAATATGAGATATAAGTATGTTTAAATTAATAATCATATGTATTAAAGAACAGTATAAAAAAGTGAAAAAGGTGATCTCTATATCCATAATATTACAGTACTATATGATCAGTGGTTGGTTGAATCTACAGATGGGGAGGAACTGAAGTTACAGGGAGCCAACTATAAATTTTAAGAAATTTGTTTGGCAAATTAACACCCCTCCTGTTCAATGGTCAACTGTGAACCATAGTCTATTAAACTTTCTTTGCTCCTAGCTTTCTTTTTTTCCCCTCTTATTTGTCCCCATCCATTTAGGGGATGCCTTTCATTAGTAATTTAATGGAATTCTGTCTGAGATTTCTCCCTGATCATATAATATTTTCTAAATTTACAAGAAGTTAAGAGCATTCCTTAATTGAGGGTATATCAATTAAGAAATTCTTTGCATACACCAAAATTGCTCTACATCCAAAGATCATTTGTAACTGTGGCCCTGAAAATGTTCTAAATATTTAATTTACAGTATCCCAATAAGATCACCAAGTTAGGACACTGCTTTCTATTTTATTCACAAAGAGACTAAAATTAAAAATGCTTTTATTATTTAAATGTAATATTGACTCACAATTATGGTATTATTCTTATATGTCTGATTAACTAGAGCTGATCTGAATTGTGAGATTAAAATCCAAAGGGAAGAAAAAGGAATAGTTTTCCTTTTCCTTTTTCTTTCCTAGATCTTGGAAGTTTCTATCAAATTTTAAATTATATACTGGTACATTATCTGAGGGTATGGGGTTAAGGTGTGTGGCACAGAAGCAGAAAGTCTGGAGAAAACCAGGCATCCAGTTTAGTGAGGCTCAAATAAATAATGTGGTTTTCAAGCTAAACTAAAATGTAATTTCTTCTTAAAGAAGTAACATGTAGGATAATTTTATCATGTTTTTAAAAACTTGTTTAGGAAATCCCCTGGCAGTCCAGTTTGCTGTATAGCAGAAACTAAAACAATGTTATAAAACAACTGTACTCCAATAAAAAATAACAAATAAATAAATGTTGAAAGCATTGTTCTTAGTCTGTACGACTTTTATTTTCTAATGAAAATCATATCATTGACTTGTAATAATATGCAACAGGTATTCTAAAGTATGTAAATATATATACATACAAAATAGGCTCTATGCAATAGATAATAACAATAGCTATTGAGATAATCATTTGAAAGATTTTTCACATGCTTTTATTGTCCCCAGTTAAATTATCTGTCATTTACTATTACCTCAGGAAGCAGAGAAAGAATATATTTACATCTTGGCATTATTTACCTCATGTGCTAGTCAGGGTTCTGTGGAGAAACAGAACCAATATGATATACATATAAGAAGAAATTTATTGTAAGAAAAAGACATACAATTATGGAAACTGAGAAGCCCCATAATCTCCACTCTGTAAACTGGAGCCCCAGGAAAGCTGATTGGTGTACAATAGAGTCTGAAGGCCTGAGAACCATAGGAAGTGATGGTGTAGATTACAGTTTGAATCAGAAATCCTGAGAACCAGGAACTTGGAGAACAGTCAAAGATTAAAGTCCCTACTCAAGCAATCAGACAGGAAGAGTCAAATTCTTCCTTCCTTTGTCTCTTTGTTCCTTTTTAGGCCCTTTGTGAATCGGACTGTGTCCATTCACAATGGAGAGGGTAAACTGCTCTACTGAATTTGTGGATTAAAATGTGAATTTCATCTGAAAACATCTTCACAGACACTCTCAGAAATAATGTTTTGTCAAATATCTGGACACCCTGAGAACCAATCAAATTGACACCTAAAAATTAACCATCCCACCTCACTTTACCAAAGTTCTCTTCGCAAGAATTCAAAGAGTGAGGGCAGATGTATTGTACAATTATTCATCTGTCAACATGCTTTTCAGTTCTATGCCTGTCTGACTTCCAGAAGATTGTTTCTCAGATTGCATAATACTTTTTTCAAAATAATTAATATCATGACAACACAAAAATAGGGTACAGGTAGTATTGTATTTCCTTATTCCCCCTGTGATATAAAATTATTTACATTATGATAGATGTGAATTATTTATGTACAAATTTTGTAAAGTAACTTTAAAGTCATGTTTATCTCCATAATTTAGTGAATGTATGATTCTATTACTTAATGAAAAATACAATCAAATATACCCATTTTCAGGATGCTTAAATGACATATATTTCCTGATCTAAATAATTTTACAGTCCAGAGTGGTGACAGGATTATTGAAATAATCACTAATATACTTAGTTGCTGGACAAAGTACAAAATATTTTTTTCTTAATATTTATCAGTAGATACACTCTTATTCAATAAAATTGTATAAAAACACATTCTTAAGTATAGAAAGAAAACTCTCACATATAACTCATAAATTAAAATGTGTGGATACATACTTATAAAAAGATGAAAATGAATATCAATAGTAAACCATGAAACATAATGAGTTTCATACATTATTCTTGGACTACCACAAGTTCCTACTTTAGAAAGCCCTAGACAATAGTGGAAGTATGACTTTCCCATCAGAAGTGAAAACGATTACATTTGATGTGATGTATACTTTAGCAGGGATTCAAAATGATGTTTACCAAGATGTCTTTATATCCTTAAGTACTTTCATCCTTCTATGCTGTTCATTAAAAATGTATTTTGTATGACCAGAAACAATATTAAATAACCTCAAAAGACTAAGTTTGTGTGGTTCAGTGGAATAATTGTAATTGCCTTAATTCAGAGATAAGTCCTATTTCCCAGGAGGGTACTTGTTTCTATTACTTGATAAAAATGATAAATCTATTAATTTGTATCATTGCAAACAGCAGTTTTATCAGATAGTGTATCAACATATTATATGTGGTGCAACAAAATCCTGGAGGCAAAACAAAGTGAAAACATTTATTTAGTAGATTTTGTTCTTGCCCTGACTTTTACATTAACATGCAACCTAAATAATCTTTTTCATCATCAAAACCCTTTGGCAAAACAGTAACTAATACTAGATACCTTCACAAAGATGGTTTTATCCATCATTTTAAAGAAAACAAGAATGAAGTCAGAGTAATATATTTGAAATATGGAACACTTGGCAGTGAAAGGAGATGCTTAGGAATGTAAGGTTCTAGTATTGTTAAAAGCTATATTTGAAATCAGAGAGCATTGGGAAGATACATCTAAATATTCTATTTGAATCTTGTCTTTATAATTAAAATGTAAGTTCACATAAAAAGGAAAGAATGTAAATAAACCTAGAAAAATTTATATTTGGGTAAGAAGAAAAAAAAACTGGAATATGGAAAAATTCAAATATAAAAGCATTCTATTATCTTTTTAAACCCTGGGTGAAATCTTATGACTTTCTGAAGTGATAGCTACACCTTGAATACCAAGAAACCAGAGAAAGACATAAGATGGAACATGGCAGCTGACTCAGAATCAGCACAACAGGGATTCGTGGGGAAAATAAAAAACTGGAAAAATACCCCCTCCCTTACTAAATGATAGGCATTCTTACATTGTAAAAATCTATGCCTGGGTTTTTTCCTACAAGGCAGTCAACAACAGGTAAAAAATTACAATTCCTTGGAAACATCAATAAGCAATACACTATTATCTGCGGTCATGATAGGGCATCAGTTCAGTTCAGTTCAGTTCAGTCACTCAGTCGTGTCCGACTCTTTGTGACCCCATGAATTGCAGCACGCCAGGCCTCCCTGTCCATCACCAACTCCCAGAGTTCACTCAGACTCATGTCCATCGAATCGGTGATGCCATCCAGCCATCTCATTCTCTGTCGTCCCCTTCTCCTCCTGCCCCCAGCCCTCCCAGCATCAGGGTCTTTTCCAATGAGTCAATTCTTCGCATGAGGTGGCCAAAGTATTGGAGTTTCAGCTTCAGCATCAATCCTTCCAATGAACACCCAGGACTGATCTTCTTTAGGATGGACTAGTTGAATCTCCTTGTAGTCCCAGGGACTCTCAAAGAGTCTTCTCCAACACCACAGTTCAAAAGCACCAATCCTTCGGGGCTCAGCATTTTTCACAGTCCAACTCTCACATGCACACATGATCAGCAAATTGCCAACATCCGTTGGATCATCGAAAAAGCAAGAGAGTTCCAGAAAAACATCTATTTCTGCTTTATTGACTATGCCAAAGCCTTTGACTGTGTGGATCACAAGAAACTGTGGAAAATTCTGAAAGAGTTGGGAATACCAGATCACCTGATCTGCCTCTTGAGAAACCTATATGCAAGTCAGGAAGCAAGAGTTAGAACTGTATATGGAACAACAGACTGGTTCCAAATAGGAAAAGGAGTATGTCAAGGCTGTATATTGTCACCCTGCTTATTTAACTTCTATGCAGAGTACATCCTGAGAAACGCTGGGCTGAAAGAAGCACAAGCTGGAATCAAGATAGCCAGGAGAAATATCAATAACTTCAGATATGCAGATGACACCACCCTTATGGCAGAAAGTGAAGAGGAACTAAACAGCCTCCTGATGAAGGTGAAACAGGAGAGTGAAAAAGTTGGCTTAAAACTCAACATTCAGAAAATGAAGATCATGGCATCTGGTCCCATCACTCCATGGGAAATAGATGGGGAAACAGTGGCAACAGTGTCAGACTTTATTTTTTTGAACTCCAAAATCACTGCAGATGGTGACTGCAGCCATGAAATTAAAAGACGCTTACTCTTTGGAAGAAAAGTTATGACCAACCTAGATAGCATATTCAAAAACAGAGACATTACTTTGCCAACAAAAGTCCGTCTAGTTAAGGCTATGGTTTTTCCAGTGGTCTTGTATGGATGGGAGAGTTGGACTGTGAAGAAGCTGAGTGCCAAAGAATTGATGCTTTTGAACTGTGGTGTTGGAGAAGACTCTTGAGAGTCCCTTGAACTGTAAGGAGATCCAACCAGTCCATTCTGAAGGATCAGCCCTGGGATTTCTTTGGAGGGAATGATGCTGAAGCTGAAACTCCAGTACTTGGCCACCTCATGTGAAGAGTTGACTCATTGGAAAAGACTCTGATGCTGGGAGGGATTGGGGGCAGGAGGAGAAGGGGACGACAGAGGATGAGATGGCTGGATGGCATCACTGACCTGATGGACGTGAGTCTCAGTGAACTCGGGGAGTTGGTGATGGACAGGGAGGCCTGGCGTGCTGCGATTCATGGGGTCGCAAAGAGTCAGACACGACTGAGAGATTGAACTGACTGACTGACTGACTAGACGAACCTTTGTTGACAAAGTAATGTCTCTGCTTTTCAATATGCTAAGTTGGTGGAAACTTTCCTTTCAAGGAGTAAGAGTCTTTTAATTTCATGGCTGCAATCACCATCTACCATGATTCTGGAGCCCAAAAAAATAAAGTCAGCCACTGTTTCCACTCTTTCCCCATCTATTTGCCATGAAATGATGGGACAAATTGCCATGATATTAGTTTTCTGAATGTTGAGCTTTAAGCCAACTTTTTAACTCTCCTCTTTCACTTTCATCGAGGGCTCTGTAGTTCTTCTTCACTTTCTGCCATTAGGGTGATGTCATCTGCATATCTGAGGTTATTGATATTTCTCCTGGCAATCTTGTTTCCAGCTTGTATTTCTTCCAGTCCAGCATTTCTCATGATGTACTCTGCATATAAGTTAAATAAGCAGGGTGAAAATATACACGCATAATTGTGTTTAAAACAAGAAAGTAGGCACAAACTGATGATGCTTTTAGTTTCTTGGAATTAATACTCTAGAAAAGCTTGTCTGTGAACAACAGTATACAATTTCCTAAACAGGAGGGCACTGTGTTTTTTTTTTTGTCTATGAAACTCATATATATTTGTATTCCCACTGTCTTATTATTCAGGGGTTTGCTCTATGTAAAGCCCATATTCAACTGAACATATTTGCACAAAGGGTAAGGGTGTGTTGTAGATAATATTCACTGAAATTGAAACTCCATCTCAGAAGAGATCTTTTTTTGTAATACTTTAGTTCCTGTGTCCTGACAGAGTTACAAAGTCTTCTTACAGACACTATGTAATGACACCTCAATGTTGCTTCTTAATGAAAATAAAATTGACATTTATAGTGGATCCTTAATAGCACTGACTAATGAGATTGCACTACTGTATTTAACAGGATTTGAAGAAGCACTTTTTAACATTTGTGTTACTCTTACCAGGGGATTGAAAGCTCCTGCCATCATGTTATGTTTTGTTCATGCTTTATTCTATCAGTGAGTACCCAGAACAGTGGCTGCAAGGTTGTGGGTGTTCAGATGCATGCAGAATGAACAGAGGAATGAGCTCAAGGGAAGGAATAAGTCAGCAGAGTATAGGGTATACCAATGCTCAATATTTTTAAATCATTTCAGACACCCCTGTCCTTTCTCAGACTACCAGGTGTTATAGCCTGATGTTGTTTAGAGATTCTGCAGGAAGAGACCATGATACAGCACAAAATGCTCTGAACGTAGTTCAGGTTTTGTCTGTCATAACAGTTCACATTTCCCTTGAAGAGGCACTTTGGTTTGTTCTTTTTTGTTGTTTTTTGTTTGTTTTGTTTTGTCATCAGCCAGGAAAACTCAGAAATTGAGTTATAGTTGGAAGGCCCATAATAGGAAGATAACTACATGAGTAAGGAACTATATGCCCATAGGTGAGACAGACTTAAACTCCCTAACTCCCTAACTCTCCTCTAGGTTCTAGGTCATGGCCACCTGAGTATTTGGGGGAAACAAAAGAAAAAAATTAAACAGCAGTGACAACAATAAAAATAAGACAAAAAATATATAAGAAGCTAACAATATATTGCAAACATAAATATTATATGTCAACTAAAAGTTCCATACCATTTTCAAGCATATTTAGTGGGAAAAATTATGTTTGTCATTAGTTACAAAAATGATATTTGGAGATAAACCTATCTTTGACATAAATTAGGAAAGAAGAATTACAGAGGTACAATTTTCTACCAAAGACTAGTTAAACAATTTCAACCAAACCTTTGCTCCTGTGATTTTTATACCAACGGATCTGTCCTTGGAGAGGCCTGAGTGTGCATGCATGCTCACTCACTTCAGTCATGTTTGACTCTTTGCACCCCTGTGAACTGGAGCTCTCTAGGCTCCTCTGGTCCATGCGATTCTCCAGGCAAGAATACAGGAGAGGGTTGCCATGCTCTCCTCCAGGGGATCTTCCCTACCCATGGATTGAAGCTGCCCCTCCTGCATTGCAGGTGGATTCTTTACTGCTGAGCCCCTGTGGAAGTCCCTGGAAGGCCCTAGTCCCACTAATTTCACTCATTTAACTAATAACTCTAAATGTTAGAATGGTGGTTTAAAGAACTTTGTTTATCCAATTATCAAAATCCTTTCCTTTAAATTGGGGCTTAATTCTTACAAAAGTTCTCATAAATTGGGATGATTTTTTATTATTTTTATAAGTTGTTTTCTTTTCAGTAACTTCCATTCTAGACCTCCTTTCTTAAAGCCTTACAAGGCTATAGACTCATTGTTAGTTCCTAATTATAACTGCCACAATTTATTCTCATGTATTGAGAAACTTGGAACAAGATGACATTTTGCCATATTTATGGACCTGTCATCAGACTGTGAGTCAATTGGAAAGAACTGCATGTAGAAAAGTGCTTCTGATGATACCTCCATATCCTTGTCACAATATCATATAATAGCTGCATGGTGTGAATGGAATCACAACAGAGAAAACTGTATCTGTATATGTCCTAAAGTAGGATAAAAGCTCTTTTTTAACTTAAAAATCAATAACTCTACAGAGATTTATGGTGAATACGACAGAGGCAAGTCCTACATTCTTTCTGGCACCCTCTATGAATAGTAACAAAACCAGTTATCAAGTGAATTGTAGGTATTTGGAGATACCTAGGTATCAGGACCTAGAATAACATAGTTATTCTAATTTTTAAAATCACCAAAACTCCAGCTTATTCCTTTCAAGCATTAGGCTGAAAAAGCTAGGCACCTCAATAAAGTACTTGTTTAAGCATTTGGGCTTAAATGGTGTTACTTGAAAAAGATTTTATCCTGCCTATAGAATTTCCTGTAGCCAACCTCAATGAAAATGTACATGGGTCACATACTTATGTCATATCCTTTGAATTCGTAAACAAAGTGTCATTTGTCATGTACATTCTTAATGTTTAGATATTTCCATAAATAATACAGAATTGTATTTGTGTTTCAAGATCAAGTAAGGTAGAAGAAATGGCAACCCACTCCAGGACTCTTGCCTGGAAAATTCCATGAATGGAGGAGACTGGTAGGCTACAGTCCATGGGGTCACAAAGAGTTGGACACGACTGAACTTCCACTTTCCCTTTCACTTTCAAGACCAAACCATAATGGCTTCATTTTGAATTATTTGCCTTCTAGTTTCTATCCAAAGAAATAATAACAAATTAACAGTTAGAGAAAATTTTGCTGATTAGTCACTCAATAGGTTTTCCAACACCCACCCTTAACCTGTTAACCTTGAATTGAAAAGAAATCATCTGAAAGCTATGTAGATTATATACCAGTCCATTACACTTAGAACTCTCTTCATGAAATAAAATGTGTATTTTGTCTTTGTCTTTTATTAAGAGATACCTTAAAAATAGCCATGTAAATTTTATCGCTGATGTTTTCTAAATGAACAGTTGAAGTTACCTTCTGATAAATTGTTTAATACCCCATATATAAAGATTCATCAAAGAAATGTCTTATGACTTGTACTGGAAAACATTGCATTGTATTTCCCTGATCTACTTTCACAAATTAATAATGAGGTGACACAGCCTATCGCAGTCCCTCATGTGTTTTAGGTTTAATTTATATTCAGACCAGTAGCTAGTCTTGTTCTATTTTCTAATTCATTACCTGGCTCTTGCTCTTTTTCCTTGTTTCAACGATATGTAATGCATTTGTGACTCTTGGCATAACCTACTTTCAATTGTTAGGGGAAGAAAGCAACTGATAACTCTAATGTGCCCTAAAATGCACATGATTTCAAGATAAATATGAACACTGTACATGGGCGTGCCAATAGAAGGTAAAACTACTTTCCAAAATATTTTAAGACTGAGTTTTCTTGAGTTATTCAGAATTTAAATGTAGTTAAATTCATCAATCATTTACTGAATATTTATTTTGTGGAAATTACCATGTAAGACAGCTTCATAGGAGTACAGAAATAGTAGTCAGGAAAAGTATCTTCTGTTCTGGCCAGATCAGACTTTCTGGCTTTGGAGAAACAAATTCTCTGAGCTTTGGGTTAATTGGCTATAGAAGGCAGAGCCCTAAGCTCCCTGTCAGTTCAAAAAGTTTACTGTTGACTTGGAAACATACTTTTTATTTCTGTAAGCTTATGATCGTGATTGAGACACATGTGCTAATCACTTTTACATGAAGCAAAATAGAAGTTTTAATTCTGACAATAAAAATTTCAAGTAAAAGTGATTTTAGCAGACAAAACACCTTACCTATTAATTTTGAATCAGGAGTACATGGAGTAAGGGATTTATCTACATTTTCAAAGATGTCCATGGGGTCGCAAAGAGTCAGACATAGCTGAGCTATGGAACTGAACTGAACTGAACTCAAAGACGTTTAGAATCTCAATGAAAGAATATACAGTGGAGAGCCTTAAACAAAGAATAAACAATATGAAAATTACAAAGGAGCAAAAGTTACTTGATAGATTTGCAGGACTCAAAAAGGAAATTCACGTTTTTTAGCATTGAACACATTAAATTTCATCCCACTTCTATTAAAAATAATATATTAATATTAAAAAATCTAAATATATCCAGAAAGTTTTGATATTAAACCTGATGTTTCTTTTCAAGTATATAATTATAATCTTCTTATAATAGCATCTAAACAAATGCTTAGTTTGAATATTTGATAATTCGGAACTGCATATTTGTGACATAATAATCAGCAGTGCATGAACCATGAACTTCCAGATGCTCAAGCTGGTTTTAGAAAAGACAGAGGAACCAGAGATCAAATTGCCAGCATCCACTGGATCATCGAAAAAGCAAGAGAGTTACAGAAAAACATCTATTTTTGATTTATTGACTATGCCAAAGCCTTTGACTGTGTGGATCACAAGAAACTGTGGAAAATTCTGAAAGAGATGGGAATACCAGACCACCTGACCTGCCTCTTGAGAAACCTATATGCAGGTCAGGAAGCAACAGTTAGAACTGTATATGGAACAACAGACTGGTTCCAAACAGGAAAAGGAGTACATCAAGGCTGTATATTGTCAACCTGCTTATTTAACTTAAACACAGAGTACATCATGAGAAACGCTGGACTGGAAGAAGCACAAACTGGAATCCAGATTGCGGGGAGAAATATTAATAACCTCAGATATGCAGATGACACCACTCTTATGGCAGAAAGTGAAGAGGAACTCAAAAGCCTCTTGATGAAAGTGAAAGTGGAGTGTGAAAAAGTTGGCTTAAAGCTCAACATTCAGAAAATGAAGATCATGGCATCTGGTCCCATCACTTCATGGGAAATAGATGGGGAAACAGTGGAAACAGTGTCAGACTTTATTTTTCTGGGCTCCAAAATCACTGCAGATGGTGATTGCAGCTATGAAATTAAAAGACACTTACTCCTTGCAAGGAAAGTTATGACCAACCTAGATAGCATATTGAAAAGCAAAGGCATTATTTTGCCAACAAAGTTCCGTCTAGTCCAGGCTATGGTTTTTCCCATAGTCATGTATGGAGTTGTACTGTGAAGAAAGCTGAGTGCCAAAGAATTGATGCTTTTGAAGTGTGGTGTTGGAGAAGACTCTTGAGAGTCCCTTGGACTGCAAGGAGATCCAACCTGTCCATTCTAAAGGAGATCAATCCTGGGTGTTCTTTGGAAGGAATGATGGTAAAGCTGAAACTCCAATACTTTGGCCACCTCATGCAAAGAGTTGACTCATTGGAAAAGACTCTGATGTTGGGAGGGATTGGGGGCAGGAGGAGAAGGGGACGACAGAGGATGAGATGGCTGGATGGCATCACTGACTCAATGGACGTGAGTCTGAGTGAACTCTGGGAGTTGGTGATGGACAAGGAGGCCTGGCATGCTGTGATTCATGGGATCACAGATTCAGACATGACTGAGCAACTGAACTGAACTGAATCATATATGTGAAGTTTCTGGATAATGATTATAAATATATATTATGGATTTTCTGTAGATAAGATTGTGTTTATTCATGAATGTGGAGCAAAAGCTTCAGGGAAAGAAATAGATAAACAGAGTTAGGAACTGATGTTCAAAGCATCTATTACATCAGATGCATTAAACTAGCAGAAGCTATTAATTTATTTTTCAAAGTTCTGGTGGTTTAAAAGTGTCACTGTCTCTGAATTCACCCATTAAACCATTTCACATCTGAGTGTGTAAATGTACAATCTGAGTGAAAGGGAAACTGGAAGTAATATGTACATTTAATTCAATAACTCATCCTTAATTTAATTTTATAACCAATCATTCTCTTATTAAAATGATACTAATGTAAGACCCTAATAATGGCAAATGCATTATGTCACTAAAACAGAAATCCTGACTAAAAAGCTTCTGTCCCGCAGAAAAAAACCATCAACAAAACGAATAGGCAACCTGCATAATGGGAGAAAATCTTTGTAAATCATATATATGATAAAGGGTTGATATCCAAAATACATAAAGAACTCATACAATTCAAAATCAAAAAGCAAACAAACAATCTAATTTAAGAAATGAGCAGAGTATTTGAATATACTTTTTTCCATGGGAGGTGTACAGATGGCCACAGGTACAAGAAAACATGCTCAACATCACTTATCATCAGGGACATGCAAATCAAAACTGCTATGAAATATTATCTCACACTGTTAGAATGGTTGTTATTTAAAAGCAGAAATAGAAAATAGAAATAGAAAAAGCAAGTATGTGGAGAAAAGGGAACCCTTGTGCACTGTTGGTGGGACAGAATGGAAGTTCTTCAAAAAGTTAAAACTATCATGTGATCCAGCAATTCTACTTCTGGGTATTTATCTGAAGAAAATAAAAAAACTAACTCAAAAAGATATATGCACCCATTGCAGCATTATTTACAATAGGCAAGATATGGAAGCAATGTAAGTATACATGGATGAAGAAAATATGACATATACATATGAAATATTGTATATTCAGTTGTAAAAAATGAAATCTTGTCATTTGCAGTTACATAAACAGACCTTAAGGGCATTATGCCAAGTGAAATGAGACAGAGAAAGATGAATAATATATGATCTCACTTATGTGTGAAATATAAAAAACAAGTAAAATCAAGCTGAAGATATAGAGAATAGATAGTTGCCAGAGACAAGGGCTGGGAGTGGGAAAAATGGGTGAAGGGTGTAAAAAGGAACAATTTTCCAGTTATAAAATAAATAAATCATGGAGATTCATTTATCTATAGCAATGCAACTGTAGTTATTAATACTGTGCTGCATATTTCAAAGTTGCTAACAAAGATCTAAAAAGTTCTCATAACTGGAAAAAATATTCTGTAACCACAAATGATGACAGATGTTAACAAGACTTATTCTGGTGATCATGTCATACTATCAAATCACTATGCTGCACACCAGAAATTAATATAATGTTGTATGTCAATGTAATTCATATTTAGCTACAGTTGATTATTAATGCTATTGCAGCTGGCTTACACACTTATGGGCTACCATCCTTCAATTCAATAAGAATTTCCTTGCTCCCTTTGAAAACAATAATGGCTCAAGAAGCTCCTATTTTCCAGAAGTCCTCATGTGGTACCTTATTTCAAAGATAGATTCATGATGGGAATTAAAACATAGGATGACTCCCAAAAAACCCCACTATGCTTTATTATATTGAAAGCTGCATTTATTTGTTGACAGTTTTGATGAGCACTTCTTCAATGTTAATACCATTTACTTGAGCTATAAGATGAAAAAGGCAGAAACTGTGTCCACTCAAAGTTGATGATCAGTTGAGACAAAAGTGAAATTTTCATAAGCTTTCATTCAGTATTTATTTAATACGTCTCTGCTATTAGTACATAGTACTATGAGATTCAGTTAAAATTTGTTGAGTGAATACATAAATGACTGAATAATAATTTTTTGAGTAGATATTATGACCATGACATTGTGCTAAGCTTTGATGATATAAATGCGATTCAGCTGAGCCCTTCCTTTGAGATGTTTGCAGTCTATTGAAGAGGGCAGAATCATAAGCAACAATTTGATGAATATTATAAATAAGTTAATATAGAGGCCTTGGGCCCTCTTAGCTCAGCTTAGAAAATTGAGCAGGGAGGATATATTGGAAAAAAAGAAAAATACCATAAAGTTGAATTTTGAAAAGTAACTGGAAGAATAGAGAAGTAAAGGAAACGTGATCCTAATAGAGGGAAAGGCAGGAACAAAGTCAGGTAAGCAATTAACATTATTGGAAAGCACCAACCATCTTAATAATATGGAAGCTTAAGGAAGGTGGCTCTCATCTCACACGCTAGTAAAGTGATGCTTAAAATTCTCCAAGCCAGTCTTCAGCAATACGTGAACCGTGAACTTCCAGATGTTCAAGCTGGATTTAGAAAAGGCAGAGGAACCAAATATTGGGATCAAATTGCCAATATCCTCTGGACTATCAAAAAGCAAGAGAGTTCCAGAAAAGCATCTATTTCTGCTTTATTGACTATGACAAAGCCTTTGACCGTGTGGATCACAAGAAACTATGGAAAATTCTGAAAGAGATGGGAATATCAGACCACCTGAGCTGCCTCTTGAGAAATCTGTATGCAAGTCAGGAAACAACAGTTAGAACTGGACATGGAACAACAGACTGGTTCCAAATAGTAAAAGGAGTACCTCAAGGCTGTATATTGTCACCCTGCTTATTTAACTTCTATGCAGAGTACATCGTGAGAAACGCTGGGCTGTAGGAAACACAAGCTGGAATCAAGATTGCCAGGAGAAATATCAATAACCTCAGATATGCAGATGACACCACCCTTATGGCAGAAAGTGAAGAAGAACTAAAGAGCCTCTTGTTGAAAGTGAAAGAGGAGAGTGAAAAAGTTGGCTTAAAGCTCAACATTCAGAAAATGAAGATCATGGCATCTAGTCTCATCTCTTCATGTCAAATTGATGGATAAACAGTGAAAACAGTGGCTGACTTTATTTTTCTGGGCTCCAAAGTCACTGAAGATGGTGACTGCAGCCATGAAATTAAAAGACACTTACTCCTTGGAAGGAAAGTTATGACCAACCTAGATAGCATATTGAAAAGCAGAGACATTACTTTGTCAACAAAGGTCCATCTAGTCAAAGCTATGGTTTTTCCAGTGGTCATGTATGTATGTGGGAGTTGGACTTTAAAGAAAGCTGAGCATCGAAGAACTGATGCTTTTGTACTGTGGTGTTGGAGAAGACTCTTGAGAGTCTCTTGGACTGCAAGGAGATCCACCCAGTCCATCCTAAAGGAGATCAGTCCTGGGTGTTCATTGGAAGGACTGATGCTGAAGCTGAAACTCCAATACTTTGGCCACCTGATGCGAAGAACTGACTCGTTTGAAAAGACCCTGATGCTGGGAAAGATTGAGGAAGGGAGGGGAAGAGGATGACAGAGGATCAGATGATTGGATGGCATCGCCGACTCAGTGGACATGGTTTTGGGTGGACTCCTGTAGTTGGTGATGGACAGGGAGGCCTGACATGCTGTAGTTCATGGGATTGCAAAGAGTCGGACACGACTGAGAGACTGAACTGAACTGAAGGAAGGTGGATAAACTTTGGGGAGAATATAATGAGTCAGGTTTACCCAACTCTCCTGACTACAATAAGGGACAGCTTCTATTTTAGGTGATTTTAAGGAACTTATAAAATATTAGGAACAGAGATAAAGGTGTTTTTAATTCCATAATCATAACATGATAAAATAATATCTATTTAATTTTAGCATATTCAGTGCCTTATAATGTACATGTCTGTATTATATGAATGTTATGTATAAAAGTACATATGCCTATTTTTAACCTATTTTGAAACATACTATACATAATTTGGTGGCTTTCCTGGTAGCTCAGAGATTAAAGCATCTGCCTGCAATGCAGGAGATCTGGGTTCAATTCCTGGGCCGAGAAGATCCTTGGAGAAGGAAGTGGCAACCCACTTCAGTATTCTTGCCTGGATAACCCCATGGACAGAGGAGCCTGGTGGGCTATAGTCCATGGGGTCACAAAGAGTCGGACATGACTGAGCGATTTCACTCACTCCTACGTAATTTGGGCATCCCTGGTGGCTCAGATGGTAAAGAATGTACCTGCAATGGAGGAGACCTGGGCTTGATCCCTGGGTAAGGAAGATCCCCTGGAGGAGGAAATGGCAGTCCCCTCCAGTATACTTGCCTGGAGAATCTCATGGATAGAGGAGCCTGGCAGGCTATAGTCCACAGGGTCGCAAAGAGTCAGACACAACTGATCAACTAAGCACAGCACAGCATACATTATTTAATAGCTTTCTTAGCTTACAACATCAAACCTCATTTCATTTTATTAAATATTACTAAAAATAAAGTTTTAATAGCTTTCTATTATATGTGAATATACAGATTTTGATAAATTTATTTTTAAAAAATAAAATTGTTTTATAGTTCAAAATATTGAAATAATAATTTCTTATAGCGGTATGTGAACAGTCAACATTAAAACTTTCTGACTTTTTACCTAGAGTCTTCTTTAAGGTCTTCAGTATGAACCATTGAGCATAAAGTTAAGGTCACAGGGCTGTTATCATAATGATCCAGTGTGAGGTAAGGGAAGCCTGTGCTCCCACCTTTAATGGAGTTGGCACCATTTATGTCTGAGAATATTGAGCATTCTCCAGAGCCAGAAAATTGATTAAAAAAATTGTATTTTGACTTCTGGATCTGCTGAAATGATCTCACCTGTTATTTCTAAGCCTTGTGGTATGATCTGGAGATTTAATTTTTAAAATGTGTATCCTTGTCCATGAAAGATTATGCTAAGGAATCAGGGAAGAATGCTGTGTGTATCAGAGAGCAGAATTTAATATTAGTTTTGTTTCATATATGTTGGTTCTCCTAGCTATTGGTTGTCATTGCTATTGGCTGAAGTATTTTAAAGTTGTATGGTAAGAAGAAATGTTTTCTAAAACCCAGTTTATTTGTTGACTAATTTCTTACTGTCACTCTCCAGTTTAATATATAAATAAGGAGATATCCCATTCTATTTAATTTTACTGAAGGCTGAAGTAAGTATAAGATATGTGGAATATTTTTTTCTGCTAGCTTTTTGAGAATGGAAGAATCGGATTCTTACTATTAATATAATTTCTAACTGTGAAAGCCTTACTTTAATATTGTGACCAGTTAAACAAAACCACTTCAAAGAAAAGGAAGATGGTAGGCCCCATCCACTCTCTCTAAACTTTTGCCAGTTAACATTTTTTGTTTTAAAAATTACTCCAAAAACATGATTTAAATGACCAACTGCATCACTAGCTCCTGATGCTATGGGTCAACTGGGCAGTTCTTTTCTGGCCCAGTTTTACTTACCCTTGAATGTGCTGTCACTGTGAAGAAGGAAAAAGATTTGCTGATCTTGGCTGAGCTCTATCTCATCTCTGGAGCCTCCACCAGGCAAATGTGATGACTCTACTTTCAACATAGTTTCTCAACCCACAACAATCTAACATGGGCTGAGAATAGATGATTCACAAGCCCAGACAAACTTTGAGGGATAGGAAATAGACTCTGCCTCTTCATGGGAGGAACTGCAAAGTAACGTTGGAATAAGTATTGATAACTGTGTATCATTTTTGCTTTCTGCCAATAGCAATGAATCATGTTTATATTTTATCTTAGTATCCTAATTAATTCTTATGCCATTCCTGGGTGCTTAGTGGTGTCTGACTCTTTACCACTCTTTGGACTTTAGCCCCCCAGGCTCCTCAGTCCATGGGGTTTTCCAGCCAAGAATAATAGGGCAGGTTCCCATTTCCTTCTCCAGGGGATCTTCCCAACCCAGGGATTGAACCCATGTCTCCTGTGTCTCCTGTGCTGTAGGTGGATTCTTTATCCCCTGAGCCATAGGGGAAGGACAAAAAATTTTTTAAATATTTCTCTTTTTTCCAATTACCATGATCAATGAATATGCATACAGTGGGCATTCTTCTTAATGAAAACAATTTGATAAATTTTTACAGTTAATATATTTCCCTTTTTAAAAGATATTTTCATAAACCATTTTTAGAGTCTTTATTGAATTTTGTTACAACATTGTTTCTGTTTTATGTTTTTGCCACAAGGCAAGTGCAATCTTAGCCCCCCGAAAAGAAATTGAACCTGCACCTCCTGCACTGCGAGGCAAAGTCTTAACAACTGGACTGCCATCAAGTAACCTCCGCCACCTTCCTTTTTTAAATGATTTTTTTTTAATGCAGATAATTTTTAAAGTTTTTATTGAGTTTGTTACAGTATTTATTTCCCTTTAAAAAGAAAGAGTGGCAACCGTTTGGACCATTATTTCCTAACCAGCAGCGTATATTGTATATCTTCTTTATGTAATGTACTAGGAATGATCACACATGTAACTGACCCATTGTTTCTACCTCTCAGGATAGAGACAATGACAGAGACATTATCCATAAGGAAGATAAGCAAGTTCCATACAACTAGAGGCCAGACTTGCGCTCATTAAGCTTCTATCAATGATAATACTTTTACAAATGTGTCTGAAGATATTTTATTAATAGCTTTCCCCATTTCCTCTGTTCTAATTCTTGCTGTAGGTAAATGTATTTTTTCTCTGTAATATCATTTTGTATCTTTTTTTTTTTAATGCTATCTTTCCTATAGGGTTTCCCTGGTGGCTCAGATGGTAAAGAATCTGTCTGCAATACAGGAGACCCAGATTCAATCCCTGAGTCAGGAAGATCCCTTGGAGAAGAGAATGACAACCCACTCCAGTATTCTTTCCTGGAGAACTCCATGGACAGAGGAGCCTGGTGAGCTACAGTCCATGGAGTCACAAAGAGTTAGACACAATTGAGCAACTAACTCTTCCTATATTCCCTTAATTTATTTCCTTTATTTTTACTTATTTTTTGTATTAAGTCATGGCTAATTATTTTTCAAATAAAAAAAACATGTTTAAGAAGTAAAACAAAGAGTTATGTCTGGAAATTAAACCATGCACACTGAAAACAAGTGACATAAACTCTAAAGCTTTTGAAATATCCGTATTCAGAAGCTCCAGAAAGTATCCAGTTAACTCTCCATTCTCAAGGATGAAGCCTGCTTTCTTCACAAAGAGAATCATTTGAATTGAATTAACATTTACTCTTCAATTTCTCTTAAATGCCTACAAGTGTTGTAGCATGTTTTCCCATTTTTCATAGAAATAAATATAAATTTTTGGAAAGATTGGAAATATTCATAATATTGTTTCTAAAAGATTGTGTTCACGTTTCCAATAATGATATCTACAGCTGAACATTTAATCCACAATTGGGTTTTTCATTCAGTGGCTTATGATAGCAAATACATCTATCGTTCTAAGTATTATTACGTTTTCCTTGGTATCACAGTCCATTTCATTCAAAGGTTAAATAATCACTGGCAAAAGGACATTGGACAAATGAGATGGTGAAAATCATTTTCCTTGACATTTAGACGTAACAAGCAAAATTCAGTTTCAGTAATCATGATCCATTTAATGCCATATTTAGAGGACTGATACTTAATGATTTGTCAACTGGCATTTACTAGCAGAATAAAAGTTTTCTTTCCCTTTTTTAAGGTTCAGGTTGAAGAAATAAAATTTAATTGAGATTAAAAAATAATGCAAAACAGAAAAATAATTTACTGATAATTGAGAAAAATATGTTTCCAAGGGATAATTTGGATTTTTTCCTAGGCAGCTAAATTTTATAATAAATAAATCAACTAAACTTATTGCTGTTCTTAGATACAACATATATGTTGTTATAATTATACAGAAATTCTTGAAATTTTTACAAACAAATATTATGGTAGTTTGCTTGGAATACAATTTATTGTTGCTTTTGTTGTGATTCAATTCTACTGAACAGAACAAGCTAATAGAAAAATAGTGAAAATTAAGTACTACTTCTAACAGTGACATTAAATAGCCATGATTTTAGAGAAATTCTTATCACATAAAAATGTTCCAAGTTATGTGTGAAAATATCTATTATATACGATGAATTGTCAAAGTATGTTGGAAATGATTTTAGGTTAGGTTCACAGTGTTCATCATCAATTAGTTTTTCCCTTTCATTGAGTTTAGGGCAACTTTTTAAGTCTGGTCAATTGTCTCACATATGTGTCATTGGAGATTACAGGGAAAAGATAAGAAATGATAGATTTATAGAAGACTGTCAATACCACAGGAGAAATAGAAAGGGAGAAATATGAAAGGATTTGTGGTTGACAAACTGATACTACAGTTACTACATAAAAAAATTTTTCCCATATAATGCTTATATTTACAATCACAAATTCCAGCAGTATATCACTCCTGAATTTATATAATTAAATCCTTCTGCTCACATATGCATTTTTATACAACTTCCACATTTTAAGGCAATATTATCATGGACATTATTATCTCTTAGTCATAATTTTTTTCTGTAAAATTTCTACAAAATGATTAGAACACCACAGTATTACTGCTATTACTTACCAGTATTTCATAGTTGTTTCCTATTTCTTTACTTGTGTAATTCTCACTCTGACAAAGACTTACGGGATCATCAACTAATACAAAGAAATTAAAATTCTCAGAAGCAAAATTTTGATTTTTGGTGGAATTTAACTGGAGATGTAGATTTGAAAAGACAAATGTATTATTAATTTTTAGGCATTGATTTGGAAACTTGAAAGTACACAATAATTTTGCCTCTACTCTAAAAACCTCCCATCACTTTAAGGAAGCCTGATTCAAGAGCAGTGATAACAAAGTAAGAAAAAGAATGAAAGTCACATTTGAATTGGATAGATGGATAGTGTTATTCCAGACAGAAAGAGTAGTGTAAACAAAGGCACAGAGGTGTGAGGTTCCATGACATATCCAGAGAACAGGAATCATCAGGATGACTATAGTGCTGCAGATAACTGACAGAAGAAAAACTATTCTAAATAAGTGTTTGGAATATAAGGTAGTATTTTGAAAGTGTACTTAAACATCAAAGTTTGGAGTTTTAGCTTATTTTATATTTAATGGAAAGCACAAAAATCTTGTAAACATGGGATTCAGTTCAGTTAAGTAGCTCAGTCATGTCTGACTCTTTGTGACCCCATGGACTACAGCATGCCAGGCTTCCCTGTCCATCACCAACTTCCAGAGCTTACTCAAACTCATGTCCATCCAGTTGGTGATGACATCCAACCATCTCATCCTCAGTGGGGTTAGACAAACATAATTCAGTTTAGAAAAAAATTTTAAGGGTCACCCTCATACAATACAGAAAAAATAAATTTTAAAGAGATGTAAGAAGTAAGAATGTCATTCAGGCATTTGAAATAGTCAAAATGGAATATTATTAGAACAGAGTCATCAATAGGTCTAATCCAGAGCAATGGTACTGAAGTCAGTGTGCTCATCAAATACCCTAAAAAGCTTTGTAAAATATGTCTAGTTCCTACTACAAACAGACTAAGTCAATGATAAGGCTCCACAGTCTGCAGTGGTAAAAGCTGCCCTTACAGTTCTAATGCAATCAACCAGACACCAGTCTTTATCCCAGCAACTGAGAACCAATCAACTAGTAACAAAGTAATCAAATAGCAATTCTGGTCTAGGCTGATAAATTGAGAAAGATTGTGAGGCTAAATCTGGGCTCTGTTGGATAAAGAGAGTCGATCAGTGTCACCAGCTGTAAACTCAGGACCGTGCACTCTCCTTTTGGCCTAGATTAGGACAGCAACTGTGGGAATGGAGAGAGGTTTAATCTGAGAATTTTGAGATAAAATCAGCAAGTCTTAATCAGTAATCAGAAATGGAACCTCTGAAAAAGAGAAGTCAAGGGTGACTGACTCCTTGTTTCTTGTTTACTGGCTTAGACATCTAGTTGGATGATGATAACTAAAAAACAGAAGGCATGGGGCATGCCTTGAGAATATCTGCAAGCAAAAACAGAGAGTGGTGTATAAATTAAATTTGTAGATAGAAGAAGGTGGAGGTAGGCTGCTGTGAGAAAGGATTGATGGAGGAAAGTATTGGAGGAGCTGGAAAGAAATGGGATTAAGAGACCAGTGGAAGGGTTAGCCTTGAAAAGCACACAAATATGTCATCTGACACCAAAAGGGGTGTCAGATACAAAACAATATTATATATATACATTCAGAGATAAATAGAAAGGAAACTGGGAGATTTCTTGAGAGATTTTGGTAGTGAGGTAAACAATTGCTTTACTTAGGGAGATGGTTCTCAAACTTAAGTGTTCTCCAGAATCTCTAGGAGGACTTTTTTTTTTTTTTTTTTTAGGAGGACTTTTAAAACACATATACTGCCCGCCCCCCACCCCCCCCCCCCACCACCACAGAAATTTTGTTTCAGTATGTCTGGAGCAGAGTGTGGGAATTTTCATTTCTAAAATGTTCCTAGGTGAGCCTATTCTCTGCCACACTTGGAACCACTGGATTAGACTATGGGGCAATCAAGCTTATGCTACTTCTCTCATATCTTTAGGTCTTTCAAGTAGAACAAACATTTCAAAATTCACCCAAAAGATGTTCACAGACCTCCACTCTGAAGATACTGATTGCTAAAAATAATTGTTATGATAGTGATTTTGAGGAACACTAAAACAAAGGAGGATGCGAAATTTTTTTTCTCTAAAAGGCAGATAGCAAATATTTTTGACTTTATGGTCTCTGTTGCAGCACTCACTTTGCCCTCAGGGAAAGTCTTAGAATGAAAGCCAACCAAATAGGCATGGTTAGGTCCATTAAATCTTTATTTACAAAACCAAGAAAGAAGCTAGTTTGACTTGTGGGATGTTGTTTAATATCTTTATGCTAGGGAAGAAAAGGTTAAAAGATCTTTTAGATTCAGTTCAGTTCAGTCGCTCAGTCCTGTCCGACTTTTTGTGACACCATGGACTGCAGCACGCCAGGCTTCCCTGTCCATCACCAGCTCCCGGAGTTTACTCAAACTCATGTTCATTGAGTTGGTGATGCCATCCAACCATCTCATCCTCTGTCATCCCCTTCTCCTGCCTTCAAACTTTCCCAGCATCAGGGTCTTTTCAAATGAGTCAGTTCTTTGCATCAGGTTCCCAAAGTATTGGAGTTTCAGCTTCAGCATCAGTCCTTCCAATGAATATTCAGGACTGATCTCCTTTAGGATGGACTGGTTGGATCTCCTTGCAGTCCAAGGGACTCTCAAGAGTCTTCTCCAACATCACAGTTCAAAAGCATCAATTGTTCAGTGCTCAGCTTTCTTTATAGTCCAACTCACACATCCACACATGACCACTGGAAAAACCATAGCCTTCACTAGATGGATCTTTGTTGACAAGGTAATGTCTCTGCCTTTTAATATGCTGTCTAGGTTGGTCGTAACTTTTCTTCCAAGGAGAAAGCATCTTTTAATTTCATGGATGCAGTCACCATCTGTAGTGATTTTGGAGCCCCCAAAAATAAAGTCTGACACTGTTTCCACTGTTTCCCCATCTATTTGCCATGAATTGATGGGACCAGATACCATGATCTTCGTTTTCTGAAATGTTGAGCTTTAAGCCAGCTTTTTCACTCTCCTCTTTCACTTTCATCAAGAGGCCTTTAGTTCTTCTTCACTTTCTGCCATAAGGGTGGTGCCATCTGCATATCTGAGGTTATTGATATTTCTTCAGCAATCTTGATTCCAGCTTGTGCTTCATCCACCCCAGCATTTCTCATGATGTACTCTGCATATAAGCTAAATAAGCAGGGTGACAATATACAGCCTTGACGTATTCCTTTCCCTATTTGGAATCAGTCTGTTGTTCCACGTCCAGTTCTAACTATTGCTTCCTGACCTGCACACAGTTTTCTCAAGAGGCAGGTCAGGTGATCTGGTATTCCCAACTCTTTAATAACTTTCCAGAGTTCGTTGTGGTCCACACAGTCAAAGGTTTTGGCATAATCAATAAAGCAGAAATACGTGTTTTTCTTGAACCCTCTTGCTTTTTCAATGATACAGCAGATGTTGGCAATTTGATTTCTGGTTCCTTTGCCTTTTTTAAATCCAGCTTGAACATCTGGAAGTTCATGGTTCATGGACTGTTGAAACCTGGCTATTTTCCAGGCCAGAATACTGAAGTGGGTAGCCTTTCTGTTCTTCAGGGGATCTTCCCAACTCAGGAATCAAACCCAGGTCTCCCACATTGCAGGCAGATTCTTAACCAGCTGAGACACAAGGGAAGCTTTTTTAGGTTAGTATGTTAGGTAAATTCTCAGTATGACATTCAAGTGGATATACTATTCTAATTATGGAAGGTGGAGATCAGATGCTGAAGTAAGCCATGAGTACAGGTTAATACAAAATGAGAATGGAAATATAATCACAATTATATTTATCAGTTTCAACAGAAAAGAAACTTAAAAGTAACAAAGTAGAACCAAAAGAATGCCAGTTCTAGCAAAACATTACCCAGGAGTAGATGAGGTATAAGAGAAAATGTGTTATTTTAGGCAAATTTTTGAGAATCAAGGTAAGAATATTTAGGAATCATTCTCCTTATGTAATTCATTGTGAGTTCTCATAACATAAGGAATGAGTTTAGAATGGAGATTAGCAAACATGGACAAAGGACCAGTGAGAAACAAATGTGCCTTGGATTGAAATGAGAAAGATGAGAGAGTGAAAAGCACAGCTGAAAGCAAGGCTGCTTCTTTGATGAGAGATTAATAATTCTGGAGTTTGTGGAATCGAGATTGAGAAACAGGCAGGATAGAAGATATTGAGAAACAACTTCGAATAGAACTCTATGAATAGAATTTGAGACACAAGCCTCAAATAATATGTTCATTGTTAGCTCTCTTTAAGGAATTTATTAACATTAGATATGCTTAATTTTGTGAGCATTGGGTGCCTAATCTGAGCAAGATTATGGAAAATGTAATCTACTACATTTTGGTAGAGAAAGTATAGCATCTCTAAATGAGAGACTAATCCAGGCAGAGAAAATCCAAACTTAATTTAGAAATTGAATATATCTAAAGTAGTTCAATTAAAGGGGCATTAATATTTTTGAGTAGCTGACACTGAGCATCTTTAATTTACTAACAAGATGTGACTATAGGACACCAACTAATAAGCATCTAAATGCTTATTAAGGGAGTATGCCTAAAATAAAATGGTTTATTATCCATTTTAAAATTTTATTTTGACTATAATAGCATTTACTCCACATTATATAGTTTTGTAATTATGAACATGCCAGTTTTATTGCATAAGTATAACTTCAAAAATTATTATTTTAGAGATTTTGCTTCCCAGACTAGACAATTCATTGGCTGCTAATTGACTACAATGTCAGGAAGATTCCCTGGAGAAGGAAATGGCTACCTTCTCCAATATTCTTGCCTGGAGAATTCTATGGACAGAGAAGCCTGGTGGGCTACAGTCCATTGGGTCACAAAGAGCAGGATACCACTGAGTGACCTAACATTTTCACTTCTCTTTTCCTTTCTTTTTCCAGTCACCTGAAAAATAGCAAAACAAAATAATAAAGTTATTAGTCTTTTCTGAGAGAATTTAATTATCAAGTTAAGAACTACCTTAAACCTTCAAGTTCTGATAGATAACAAAACTCTATTCTACTAGCTAACTTTTCTGCATACTTCACTGTCAGAATAATCTATTGCTATATTAACAAATGTTATACCTAAAAGACTTTTTATCCATGTATTGTTATTGTATTGTTATTTTGTTTGAATAATAAAGTACACTTGAGTTGGCTGGTTAATTATGACAACTAAGATGTATCTAAGGATGATAAATATAATAATATCAAATAAATTGCATTCAGGGTTATATGTGAGATTATGTTTATATATACTCATGATTTGTTAGTTTGATTTTATTCATTTTAACCAAAAAGAAATCAATAGTGCTGATGTTTTATTTTTGCCTTAACTTTATGGACCAGTAATGATCAATTATATTTAATACATTCTTTGTAATACAGATTACATTGTTTGAAATGAACAAAAATCACTCAATTCCATAATATCCTATTGGCAATCTATTACAGATAAGTTTAGGAATGAAAATAATACTATGAAAGACATATCTTTGCTTACATGTCACCATCTGGTTTCCTTCATTTTGTCTGTTTTTATTCCTTTCTTCTTTCATTGTGCCATTTTTCTTGATTTTCCCCCTTATTTTTGGTACGCTTCGGCTACTGCTAAGTTGCTTCAGTCGTGTATGACTCTGTGCGACCCCATAGATGGCAGCCCACCAGGCTCCCCCGTCCCTGGGACTCTCCAGGCAAGAACATTGGAGTGGATTACAATAATCAGTAATAAAACCCTGAAGTGGTGTGGCATTGTTATAATATTTTTATGGAAATCAATTATAAACTCAGACACACAGAAGTAACAGAGAAAGTAAGTTTGACTGCTCTTTTGTTTGTCAGGGTAGCTGAGTTGAGTTAAAGCAACCTTAGCTTGTTTGCTAAAAATTATCATTGCTCTCAGTGGAGCTAGACATACAATTAATTTAAGATATGGAAAGCTGTGTTTCCAGAGACTATATAAGCTCTCCTAATACCCTGAATATTGAAAACATACACATTCATCCATATCAGAAGATTTCTACCTCTCTGTTTATTAGTGTACTAATAAGATACTATGACATTGAGAATTTTACAGTAGCTTTGCAAAGGTCATGTATGTACAATGAGTATACCTCAAATTGCTATCATATCCTTTAGTCATCTAAGCAGACAGATACAACTTCTGTTCATTTTTCTAATCTTTCTTTTAACTATTCAAAATTTACTTTTGCATTAGCATTCTGGGACTTGAGGGAAGGAGAAGAGAATACAAATAACGGTTCACTAGCATTTCACAGAGAAGCCTAAATATTTAGAGACAGAAAAACATTTCTTCAAGAGTAATTCATGATTTTATAAGAAAAAGATGCAGCTCCATTGTCAACGTTTTTATCTTCTTTTTAGAACAGTAATAAATATTTAAGCAATATATTTAAATATTTTATGTTGTGTTATTGGTAGATTGTGTAAAGTATTATATAACCAACAGCATATACAGCCAAGATTCCTGAATGGCATAAGAAAGGAACCTACCAATTGTTTCACTGCCTGTTGAAATAACATAGAACAAGAGGCATGCACAAAGCAGAAGTGTGGGGGGCTGGATCTTGACAATCTAAAATGAGGAATAATATATTTGCTCCATGCTTTCCTCACGACTTCTCTCCTCCTTCCTTGTGGTCCTTCTTCTTCCCTCTAAATGATTAAGTCCATGTCTTTGGTGATGGAAATAGAGGGCACAGTTAAGTATATCAGGTTAAGCTGAGTTGGAAAACATCCAAGACAGCCAGAGATAACAGATCAGGAGCATAAATTCTAGACAGTCAGAAGACACAGCATAGCGAGGTATGACAGAACCAGCACCAATAACAATACTCCATGCCAGTTGAAGCTTAAGGAAGTCTTCTAGCTTTTTCCAATAACTCCCTTTCATCCTCAGTCTTCCCAGACCAGAGACTGACTCAGGTGAAATTTGACCATCCCCTGAGAACTCTTCTTCCTGAGGTTCCTTTGTGGCTCAGATGGTAAAGAGTCTGCCCACAATGGAAGAAACCTGGGTTCCATCCCTGGGTTGGGAAGATCACCTGGAGAAGGAAATGGCAACCCACTCCAATACACTTGCCTGGAAAATCCCATGGATGGAGAAGCCTGGCTGGCTACAGTCCATGGGGTTGCAAAGAGTCAGACATGACTGAGTGATTTCACTTTCACTCTGAGGACACTAGGTTTCTGGTTCAGTCTTCTCCAAGAGAAAGATTCTCAAATACTCATGATGTATCAAGATTGGGCAGTAAGTTGATAACAGTCCCTGTACACTAATCAAGGTAACTTACATTCCAAAATTACACCTCTCTTATTTTTATACATAAGATGAAAAACTAATTTTATTTTGAGGCTTATGGAGTCTGACTCCATTACCCTCTCCTATTCCATTTCTATTAATCTATTCTTGATCCTTACCAAACTTTTAGACAGATCCCTCATATATTAATAACTTTAGAAAATGGATTTTGTTTTTCCACTCCTGTGAATCTATTGTGTCATTCACATTATGCCTACCATCCCCACACACGATCCATCCCTCTCCATGAGTGAGCAGTTGCTTCAGCTTATTTTCAATTACTTTTCTTAAATGTACTACTCTAGAGTCAAACCTAGAATTTGTTACTAGTGAAAACTATACCACCTATGAAATTATAATTTAAAAACCCACCTGACTATGACTAACTTTTCTAGTTTATTGACTCAATTAGTTCCACTGATGAATTTCTTCTCCCATTCATGTCCCTGACCTTACCACTTTTATATACCATCCATTAGTCTCTCCTTGGATTTACTTTCCTCTTAAAATAGCCTGGATTTTGTGTTATATCATACCTACTTTTGCAAATTCTTTTAATTCCTTGACTCTCTCTCCTTCCATTTTAACTGTACTAAACATATATCAGTGTATACTTCTATACTCACATAAACATAATTGAACTTCCGTGCAGAAAATTATAGAATAACTATGTCTAATTTTATTTTTCTAAGTCACATTTGTTGAGCTGACTTAGATTTATATAAAATATATAATTACATAAAGTAAAATTCAGGAGTATTATTCTATGATTTTAACAAGCACATATGTATGTGGGCAACTACCCCAGAATCGAGATATGGAAAATTCCCTGTTGTTCCTTTGTTGTCAATCATCTTCTTTCACCACCATCTCTTGGCAAGCAACTGAGAGAGAGAGAGTATACCAACTGGCAATAGTCTGTGTGTATATATATATATATATCTGACCCATGAACTGCAGAAAACAGCCCAGGAAGCCACACCCTTGTGGCTGCAAATCCAGAACAGCCAAGACTCATCAATAATTACTAGACTCCCCAATTTTTGCCTTTTCATTCAATTTAGGGCTGAGCAGAGAAAGTCACACTTGTTCCTGTAATGAATCACATAGAATTCCAACTAGTAGTGAGCCTTCCTCTGGCTCCTGAATGCCAAAATCTCCAATCAAGGCATACCTGAATCCACCTCTTCCACTGCACATATGTCCAACTTCTCCTCTTTCAATGCGGGAGGCCAGAGTTCCATCCCTGGATTGGGAAGATCCCCTGGAGGAGGAAATGGCAACCAACTCCAGCATTCTTCCCTAGAGAATTCCATGGACAGAGGAGCCTGGCGGGCTATGGTCCATGGGACCACAGAGTTGGACACGATTGGGTGGCTAACACGCACATGCATATGTCCTCAGTTTGTCTGACTTTTTGTGACCCCATGGACTGTAGCCCACCAGGGTACTTACCCTAGAGAAATAGAAATTAGTTCCCATAAAATTTTGAACACATATGTTCATGTCGGTTTAATTCACAGTGGCTGAAAAAGGAAAACAAGCTAAATGTCATTTATCTGTGATAACCCTGTATGATGTATTCAGTTCAGTTCAGTTACTCAGTCGTGTCCGACTCTTTGCCACCCCATGAATCACAGCACGCCAACCTCCCTGTCCATCACCAACTCCAGGAGTTCACTCAGACTCAAGTCCATCGAGTCAGTGATGCCATCCAGCCATCTCATCCTCTGTCGTCCCCTTCTCCTCCTGCCCCCAATCCCTGCCAGCATCAGAGTCTTTTCCAATGAGTCAACTCTTCACATGAGGTGGCCAAAGTACTGGAGTTTCAGCTTCAGCATCAGTCCTTCCAATGAACACCCAGGACTGATCTCCTTTAGGATGGACTTGTTGGATCTCGCTGCAGTCCAACGTATGATGTATTACTACTTGGCAATAAAAGAAACAACAATTAGTACAGCTATTGATGTGATATCTTGTATAAATCTCAAAGACATCATATTGGATTAAGGGGAATGAGAGGAGAGGCCAATCTTGATGAGTTACATACAATATGGTTCCACTTTGTAATAATTCAAAGCTATCTGCTGTGAAAGGTTAGTAGTAAACTAGTGATATCTGAATAAGTCAGTATATCATAGTATTGTACTACTGTCAATCTCCTGGTTTTGATTATAAGTGAAGATTTTGTATATTTTCATTAATGGAGGCTGGATGGTTAGAATTTTCCGTACTTTCTATGTCTTCAACTCATTACTTATGTCTTCAATTATATAAAAATTAAAAGTTTTTTAAAAATATTATTGTATTGTTTAGATATTTATCATTCTCAATTTTGTCAGTCAGTTCAGTCACTCAGTCGTGTCTGACTCTTTGGGAACCCATGGATGCAGCATGCCAGGCCTCCCTGTCCATCGCTAACTCTCGGAGTTTACTCAAATTCATGTCCATTGAGTCGGTGATGCCATCCAACCATCTCATCCTCTTCAATCGCCTTCTCCTCCCACCTTCAATCATTTACAGCATCAGGGTTTTTAAAATGAGTCATCTCTTCACATCAGGTGGCCAGAGGACTAGAGTTTCAGGTTCAGCATCAGTCCTTTCGATGAATATTCAAAGCTGATTTCCTTTAAGATGGACTGATTGGATATCCTTGCAGTCCAAGGGACTCTCAAGAGTCTTCTCCAACACCACAGTTCAAAAGCATCAATTCTTCGGTGCTCAGCTTTCTTTATAGTCCAACTCGCACATCCATAAATGACCACTGGAAAAACCATAGCCTTGACGACATGGACCTTTGTTGGCAAAGTAATCTCTCTGCTTTTTAATATGCTGTCTAGGTTGGTCGTGACTTTTCTTCCAAGAAGAAAGCGTCTTTTAATTTCATGAATGCTGTCACCATCTGCAGTGATTTTGGATACCCAAAAAACAAAGTCTCTCACTGTTTCCACTGTTTCCCTATCTATTTGCCATGAAGTGGTGAGACCAGTGCCACACTTTTAGTTTTCTGCAATTTGAGCTTTAAGCCAACTTTTTCACTCTCCTCTTTCACTATCATCAAGAGGCCTTTAGTTCTTCTTTGCTTTCTGCCATAAGGGTGGTGTCATATGCATATCTGAGGTTATTGATATTTCTCCCATAAGTCTTGATTCCAGCTTGTGATTCATCCATCCCAGTGTTTCTCTTGATGTACTCTGCATATGTTAAATAAGCAGGGTGACAATATACAGCCTTGACCTAATCCTTTCCCTATTTGGAATCAATCTGTTGTCCCATGTCCAGTTGTAACTATTGCTTCCTGACCTGCATACAGATTCTCAAGAAGCAGGTTAGGTGGTCTGATATTCCCATCTCTTTCACAATTTTCTACAGTTTGTTGTGCTCCACACAGTCAAATAATTTGACAAAGTCAATAAAGCAAAAACAGATGTTTCTCTGGAACTCTCTTGCTTTTTTGATAATCCAGCGGATGTTGGCAATTTTACTCTGGTTCCTCTGCCTTTTCTGAATCCAGTTTAAACATCTGGAAGTTCACGATTCATGTATTGTTGAAGGCTGGCTTGGAGAATTTTGAGCATTACTTTACTAGCATGTGAGATGAGTGCAATTGTGTGGTAGTTTGAGCATTCTTTGGCATTGCCTTTCTTTTGGATTGGAATGCAAATTGACATTTTCCAGTCCTGTGGCCACTGCTGAGTTTTCCAAATTTACTGGCATATTGAGTGCAGCACTTTCACAGCACCACCTCTTAGGAATTGAAATAACTCAACTGGAATTCCATCACCTCCACTAGCTTTGTTAGCAGTGATGCTTTCTAAGGCCCACTTGACTTCACATTCCAGGGTGTCTGGCTCTAGGTAAGTGATCACACCATCGTGATTATCTGGGTTGTGAAGATGTTTTTCATACAGTTCTTCTGTGTATTCTTGCCACCTCTTCTTAATATCTTCTGCTTCTGTTAAGTCCATACCATTTCTGTCCTTTATTGAACCCATCTTCACATGAAAGATTCCCTTGGTATCTTTAATTTCCTTGAAGAGATCACTAGTCTGTCCCATTCTATTGTCTTCCTCTATTTTTTGCACTAATAATTGAGGAAGGCTTTCTTATCTCTCCTTGCTATTCTTTGGAACTCTGCATTCAAATGGGTATATCTTTCTTTTTCTCCTTTGCCTCTTGCTTCTTTTCTTTTCTCAGCTATTTGTAAGGCCTCCCCAGACAGCCATTTTGCTCTTTTGCATTTCTTTTTCTTCGGGATGGTCTTGATCCCTGTCTCCTGTACAATGTCATGAACCTCTGTCCATAGTTCATCAGGCACATTGTCTATCAGATCTAGTCCCTTAAATCTTTTTCTCACTTCCACTGTATAATCAGAAAGGATTTGATTTATGTTATACCTGCATGGACTTAGTGCGGGCAGCTGCAACCGGCACACTTCGAGTGACCGAGAGGAGCTACCCCACGTCCGAGGTCGGGGCAGAAGCCGGGAGGACCCCATGCCTGAGGAGTGGTGGCCAAGAGGAGTTAACCCACGTCCGAGGTCAGGGGCAGCAGCCAAGAGTGCCAGGCTGTGACGGCACAGGAACGGCAGAGAGGAGCTACCCCAGTCCGAGGTCAGGGGCAGCAGCGGAGAGGATCTACCCCGCGTCCGAGGTCAGGGGTGGAGATAGGGAGGAGCTACCCCACACCCAAGGCCAGGGGCTGCAACCGGAAGGAGCTACCCCACGCCTGACACCATGGTTGGAGGCCAGGAGGAGCTATCCCACTGCTGAGGCCAGGAGCGGTGGCAGAGAGGACCAACCCCACGTCCAAGGAGTGGGGGCTGCATGGGTACCGGAGGGCCTAGAGGAGCTATTACACGTTCAAGGTCAGGACGGGCGGTGGTAAGGAGATAACCCTCGTCCAAGGTAAGGAGTAGCAGCTGCACTTTGCTGGAGCAGCTATGAAGAGATATCCCATGTGCAAGGTAAGAGAAACCCAAATAAGAAGGCGGGTATTGCAAGAGGGCATCAGAGGGCAAACACACTGAAACCATACTCACAAAAAACTAGTCAATCTAATCACACTAGGACCACAGCCTTGTCTAACTCAATGAGACTAAGTCATGCCCATGTGGCCACCCAAGACAGGCGGGTCATGGTGGAGAGATCTGACAGAATGTGGTCAACTGCAGAAGGGAATGGCAAACCACTTCAGTATTCTTGCCTTGAGAACCCCGTGAACAGTATGAAAAGGCAAAATGATAGGATACTGAAAGAGGAACTCCCCAGGTCAGTAAGTGTCCAAAATGCTACTGGAGATCAGTGGAGAAATAACTCCAGAAAGAATGAAGGGATGGAGTCAAAATAAAAACAATATCCAGCTGTGGATGTGACTGGTGATAGACACAAGGTCTGATGCTGTAAAGAGCAATATTGAATAGGAACCTGGAATGTCAGGTCCATGAATCAAAGCAAATTGGAAGTGGTCAAACAGGAGATAGCAAGAGTGAACGTCAACATTCTAGGAATCCGCGAACTAAAATGGACTGGAATGGGTGAATTTAACTCAGATGACCATTATATCTATTACTGCGGACAGGAATCCCTCAGAAGAAATGGAGTAGCCATCATGGTCAACAAAAGAGTCCATAAGGCAGTACTTGGATGCAATCTCAAAAACGACAGAATGATCTCTGTTCATTTTCAAGGCAAACCATTCAATATCACAGTAATCCAAGTCTATGGCCCAAACAGTAACGCTGAAGAAGCTGAAGTTGAACGGTTCTATGAAGACCTACAAGACCTTTTAGAACTAACACCCCAAAAAAGATGTCCTTTTCATTATAGGGAACTGGAATGCAAAAGTAGGAAGTCAAGAAACACCTGGAGTAACAGGCAAATATGGCCGTGGAATATGGAATGAAGCAGGGCAAAAACTAATAGAGTTTTGCCAAGAAAATGCACTGGTCATAGCAAACACCCTCTTCAAACAACACAAGAGAAGACTGTACACATGGAGATCACCAGATGGTCAACACCAAAATCAGATTGATTATATTCTTTGCAGCCAAAGATGGAGAAGCTCTATACAGTCAACAAAAACAAGACCAGGAGCTGACTGTGGCTCACATCATGAACTCCTTATTGCCAAATTCAGACTGAAATTGAAGAAAGTAGGGAAAACCAGTAAACCATTCAAGTATCACCTAAATCAAATCCCTTATGATTAAACAGTGGAAGTGAGAAATAGATTTAAGGGACTAGACCTGATAGATAGAGTGCCTGATGAACTATGGACTGAGGTTCATGACATTGTACAGGAAACAGGGATCAAGACCAACCCCATGGAAAAGGAAGGCAAAAAAGCAAAATGGCTGTCTGGGGAGGCCTTACAAATAGCTGTGAAAAGAAGAGAAGCAAAAAGCAAATGAGTAAAGGAAAGATATAAGCATCTGAATGCAGAGTTCCAAAGAATAGCAAGAAGACAAAAGAAAGCTTTCCTCAGCGATCAATGCAAAGAAATAGAGGAAAACAACAGAATGGGAAAGCCTAGAGGGCTCTTCAAGAAAATTAGAGCTACCAAGGGAACATTTCATGCAAAGATGAGCTCGATAAAGGACAGATTGGTATGGACCTAACAGAAGCAGAAGATATTAAGAAGAGATGGCAAGAATACACAGAAGAACTGTACAAAAAAGACCTTCACGACCCAGATAATCAAGATGGTGTGATCACTCTCCTAGAGCCTGACATCCTGGAATGTGAAGTCAAGTGGGCCTTAGAAAGCATAACTATGAACAAAGCTAGTGGAGGTGATGGGATTCCAGGTGAGCTATTTCAAATCCTTAAAGATGATGCTGTGAAAGTGCTGCACTCAATATGCCAGCAAATTTGGAAAACTCAGCAGGGGCCACAGGACTGGAAAAGGTCAGTTTTCATTCCAATCCCAAAGAAAGGCAATGCCAAAGAATGCTCAAACTACCGCACAATTGCACTCATCTCACACGCTAGTAAGGTAATGCTCAAAATTCTCCAAGCCAGGCTTCAGCAATACGTGAACTGTGAGCTTCCAGACGTTCAAGATGGTTTTAGGAAAGGCAGAGGAACCAGAGATCAAATTGCCAACATCCATTAGATCATGGAAAAAGCAAGAGAGTTCCAGAAAAACATCTATTTCTGCTTTATTGACTATGCCAAAGCCTTTGACTCTGTGGTTCACAATAAACTGTGGAAAATTCTGAAGGAGATGGGAATACCAGACCACCTGACCTGCCTCTCGAGAAATCTGTATGCAGGTCAGGAAGCAACAGTTAGAATTGGACATGGAACAACAGACTGGTTCCAAACAGGAAAAGGAGTATGTCAAGGCTGTATATTGTCACCCTACTTATTTAAATTCTATGCAGAGTACATCATGAGACACGCTGGGCTGGAAGAAACACAAGCTGGAATCAAGATTTCCGGGAGAAATATCAATAACCTCAGGTATGCAGATGACACCACCCTTATGGCAGAAAGTGAAAAGGAACTCAAAAGCCTCTTGATGAAGGTGAAAGTGGAGAGTGAAAAAGGTGGCTTAAAGCTCAACATTCAGAAAACGAAGATCATGGCATCTGGTCCCATCACTTCATGGGAAATAGATGGGGAAACAGTGGAAACAGTGTCAGGCTTTATTTTGGGGAACTCCAAAATCACTGCAGATGGTGACTGCAGCCATGAAATTAATAGACGCTTACTCCTTGGAAGAAAAGTTATGACCAACCTAGATAGCATATTGAAAAGCAGAGACATTACTTTGCCAACTAAGGTCCATCTAGTCAAGGCTATGGTTTTCCAGTGGTCATGTATGGATGTGAGAGTTGAACTGTGAAGAAGGCTGAGCACCGAAGAATTGATGTTTTTGAACTGTGGTGTTGGAGAAGACTCTTGAGAGTCCCTTGGATTGCAAGGAGATCCAACCAGTCCATTCTGAAGGAGATCGGCCCTGGGATTTCTTTGGAGGGAATGATGCTAAAGCTGAAACTCCAGTACTTGGCCACCTCATGCGAAGAGGTGACTCATTGAAGAGACTCTGATGCTGGGAGGGATTGGGGGCAGGACGAGAAGGGGACGACAGAGGATGAGATGGCTGGATGGCATCACTGACTCCATGGACGTGAGTCTGAGTGAACTCCTGGAGTTGGTGATGGACAGGGAGGCCTGGCGTGCTGCAATTCATGGGGTCACAAAGAGTCGGACTAGACTGAGTGACTGAACTGAACTGAATGGTCTAGTGGTTTTCCCTACTTTCTTCAATTTCAGTCTGAATTTGGCATTAAGGAGTTCATGATTTGAGCCACAGTTAGCTCTTGGTCTTGTTTTTGCTGACTGTATAGAGCTTCTCCATCTTTGGCTGCAAAGAATATAATCAATCTGATTTTGATGTTGACCATCTGGTGATGTCTATGTGTAGTGTCTTCTCTTGCATTGTTGGAAGAAGGTGTTTGCTATGCCCAATGTTTTCTCTTGGCAGAAGTCTATCAGCCTTTTCCCTGCTTCATTCTGTACTCCAAGGCCAAATTTGCTTGTTACTCCAGGTATCTCTTGACTTCCTCCTTTCGCATTCCAGTCCCCTATGATGAAAAAGACTTTTTTTTTTGGATGTTCATTGTAGAAGGTCTTGTAGGTCTTCATAGAACAGTTCAAGTTAGTTCATCTCTTCAGCATTACTGGTTGGGGCATACACTTATATTACAGTGATATTGAACAGTTTGCTTTGGAAACAGAGATCTTTCTGCCATTTTTGTGATTGCACCCAAGTACTGCATTCCAGAGTCTTTTGTTGACTATGATGTCTACTCCATTTCTTCTATGGAATCTTGCCCACAGTAGTGGATATAATGGTCATCTGATTTAAATTCACTGATTCCAGTTCATTTTAGCTCAATTATTCCAAAAATGTTGATGTTTACTCTTGCCATCTCCTGTTTGACCACTTCCAATTTGCCTTGATTCATGGACCTAACATTCCATGTTCCTATGCAATATTGCTTTTTACAGCATAGGACCTTACTTCCATCACCATCACATCACCAACTGGGTGTTGCTTTTGCTTTGGCCCCGTCTCTTCATTCTTTCTGGAGTTATTTCTCCACTGATCTCCAGTAGCATGTTAGGCACCTACCGACCTGGGGAGTTCATCTTTCAGTGTCCTATCTTTTTTCCTTTTCATACTGTGCATGTGTTCTCAGGGCAAGAATACTGAAGTGATTTGCCATTCCCTTCTCCAGTGGTGAGCGGTGGCTCTGCAGCTCTGGAGCTGTCAAGAAGAAATACCCCATGTGCAAGGTCAGGAGCAGTGGCTGTGCTTTGCTGGAGCAGCCAATTAGAGATACCCTACATCCAAGGTCAGAGAAACCCCAGTAAGACCCCATTCCCAACAGAGATGCTCAGAGGGCTCAAACAAAGTTTTGATGCACCAGGACCCAAGGACCCCACAGAGACTGAGACAGAACTGTGTTTGAGCATCTCCTGTGGAGGTATAGGTCAGCAGTGGGTTACCACAGGGAAAGAGGCTCTGGATGCAGAAGACTTGGGTATGGCATAAGCCCCCACTGTAGAGCTGCCAGAACTTACACAGGACTGGGAAATAGACTCTTGGAGGGCACAAACAGAACCTTGCGCACCAGGACCCAGGTGAAAGGAGCAATGACCCCACAAGAGACTGACCCAGACTTGCTCTTGAGTGTCCAGGAGTCTCCAGTGGAGGTGTGGGACGGTGGTGGCCTGCTGCAGGGTTGGGGGCACTGAATGTAGCAGTATGTGCATGGGATCTTTTGAAGGAGGTCACCATTATCTTCATTACCTCCACCATAGTTTGGCCTCAGGTAAATAGCAGGGAGGGAATACAGCTCCACCCATCAACAGAAAATTGGATTAAAGATTTACTGAGCATGGCCCCATCCATCAGAACAAGACCCATTTTCCCCCTCAGTCAGTCTCTCCCATCAGGAAGCTTCCATAAGCCTCTTATCCTTCTCCATCAGAGGGCCAACTGACTGAAAACCATAACCACAGAAAACTAACCAATCTAATCACATGGACCACAGCATTGTCTAACTCAATGAAACTGTGAGCCATGCCGTGTAGGGCCACCAAAGACGGGTCACGGTGGAGAGTTCTGACCCGGCCATCTTGGGTGGCCCCACACGGCATGGCTCATAGTTTCATTGAGTTAGACAAGTTATCTAAGAAAGGACTCATAAATGTTTGCTTTCTTAAGTTTCTCCATGCTTGAAAAGGTCTCTCACCTTACTTTATATCAGATAGCAAATTTGGCTAAGCATAATATTTTGTTCTTGTTTAGTCACCAAGTCATGTCTTACTCTTGTAGTTCACCAGGCTCTTCTGTCCATAGGACTTCCCAGGCAAGAATCCTGGAGGAGACTGTCATTTCCTTCTCCAGGGGATCTTCCTGACCCAAGGATTGAACCCTTGTTTCCAGCATTGGCAGGCAGATTCTTTATCACTGAGCCACCAGGGAAGCCCTAGGTCATAGTATATTTGCCATAGAGAACAATTAATATTTAGTTGTCTTCTATTATTGAGCATGGCCTCGGAAAGATCTGAGAATGAGATGGGATGGATTTTCCCCCTTAGAACCATTTATTTTTCTTCACCAAGATTTTAAAAATTAATGTTATTAAATGTAGTACTGCTTCTTTTATTTTGTATTCTAACTGTCAGAATGCCAAATTTCCTTTTACTTTATTGCCTGTATCTTTAAGGTTTCTCCAATTATTTTAGTTTCTCTGGTATCTTTGTTTATCAAAAATCCATTTTCTGTAATAATTGCTTCTATTCTGTAACTCATTGTTTTTAATTTATTTATTAATTCCAAAATGGAATGATTTCGGTCCTCAATATGTTTCAACATGTTTGAAAGCTCTCATGGAGTCTCATTTTGAGTGCCTCCTTAACTGGATTCTTGTTCTTTTAATTTAGCGTGAAAGAACTTAGTGAAATGTGTTTTTGTGTGTTTAGTTACATTTCCAACTTGTGTGGAATCGTTCTTGGTTTCATTTTAGTCAGTGATCTTTTCATAGAACTAAGACATCTATAGCTGTCTTTGGTAGACAAGGTCCAGGCCTTTCTCTAAGCTGATGCTCAGCTGTGGGAGCAGTTACCAGAGAGTTTCCACTTGTCAGTGGCTTCAGGATGTGACTCAGCTACAGAGAGCTGCCTCATTAGAGAACACACTCTCCACATGGAGGCCACCATCAGTAGCTGAGAGGAGTAGGAGAGTAAATGGATGGCTATTTGTGTACCATATGGGGGACAGGTCTAATGGACAAAATGTACTTCAGATATCCACACTGAAGGGATTATTTGCGAGATGCATCAGGGTTCAATTTCTCTGTTTTCCTGGTCCTAATTCCTCTTCCTTCCTTTCATATCTTACACCTCAAAAACCATCTTGGCATCTGCTTCCATGTACTCAACTTGTGACAGTAATTTTGGTTCATTTTTTAAATTTATCTCCACTAGTTTACTAACATAATTATATAATTTTATTAATTCAATATTTATTGCTTACATAATATCAGTCATGAAAATAAACATTAAGCTATGTAAGATGGTAAATTCATCTTTTTTTTAGCTGCATCAGGTGTGTGTTATCTTCATTTTACCTGCTTAGTTTCCTATGTGCTAACCACTAATTCAGCCCAGACACTAAAGTGTAATTATCCATCTCCATTTTAAATATGTTCAAATAAAAGAAATAATTATGATTTTTCTAAAATATGATCTACACTTATATCTGAGTAATAATTTGAGTATAAAATGTTAGGTTGGAAACTGCATATTTCAGAACTTAGAAAGAATTTCTTCTTTTCTTCTAACCCCTGGAGGGACAGCTGAGAAATGAATTCCATTCAGATCTATAATCCTGTACATATTCCAATTTGTTTTCTCTTTCAGGAAGATTTAAGCATCTTTCTATTTTTTGAAGAAATTTCACAATAATGTACTTTTTTATGAATGGGCCTTTTTAACTTATTATGTAGGGCATGCAGTAGATGCTTTCATTTTTTAAACAATTAGCTCATTAATGCTTTCCTTCTTCTAGTATTCCTTTTGTAAACTCCTTTTATTTATCTCCATGATCCATCTTTAATTCCATTGTTTCTTCTACTTTTAGACGTTTTATAACCTTGTGTTTTCTGAGAATTTTTCCCAAATTTATCGTTTGATCTGCTAAAGTACTTTTTATTTCTACTGTCATGTTTTAGATTTCCAAGAGTATTTTTATATCTGAGTGTTATTTTTATAGTACTATAAATCTATGATACATTGCCTTCTATCTCCTAAGAGATATTGATTATAGTTGCTTTGAGGTTTTTCTCCTGATCTTGGCCTTATTTTTATTGTCTCTGAAATAATTTTTATTTCATTGTTATAATTTCTATATTTCATAAATGCTTTCCTTAATTGTGTTTTGATCCTTTTTTTTTTCAATTGAAATAGAGTGAACATACAATATTACATAAGTTTCAGTGTACAACATAGTGGTTTGACATTTAAATACATTACAAAATCATCACCCCAATAGGTCTAGTAACCATCTGTACCAATACAAAGTCATTACCATATTACAGACATATTTCTTATGCTATATATTTTATCTCTGTGATTTATTTATTTTATAGCTGGAATTTTAAGCCTCTCAATACACTTCATTCCAGTGAAGGATCCCCAGGCTGGGGAGCCCAATGTGAGGCTTGGACTTCTAGCTTCTTGGGGGAGGACCTCTGCAATTGTTGTCCTTTCCAGGTGGTGCTAGTGGTAAAGCACCTGCTTGCCAATGCAGGAGATATAAGAGATGTGGGTTTGACCTCTGGGTCAGGAAGATCCTCTGGAGGAGGGCATGACAACCCACTGCAGTATTCTTGCCTGGTGAATCCCATGGACAGAGGAGCCTGGGAGGTTACAGTCCATAGGGTCACAAAGAGTTGGACTCAACTAAGACAATCTAGTGTGCACACAGCATATCTGCAATTGTGGTATCCCTTCAGTTTGTAGGTTGACACCTTGAGGGTGTGGGTCCTTATGAGACTGCCTCTCTGCTTTTCTGCCTATCTTGTGTGGTTCCTTCTTTATATATTTAGTTATGGAAAATCTTTTCTGCTAGTCTTCAGGTTGCTCTCATGGACAGTTGGTCTGTAAGTACTTGTAATTTTGATGTGCTTTTGGAAGGAGGAGCATTCAGGGTCTTCCAACCCTGCCATCTTGACCCTGCCCCTTGATTACTGTATTTTTCTCTCAATCTCATTTTTGCATTTGTAATTAAGAAGAAGGAACTAAGAAGCTATTTGAAAGTTTTCAGTTCTTGGATGGAGTTTACTGAGGGCTAGGCTTCAAAGCAAATTGATAAGATGGTGAAACATAATTTTCACTGAGTAATGACTAATTTCCCACACAGAGAAACTATAAACACTTGCATAGTGAGAGGGATGAGGATGTATCTCCATGCCAGCCTTATGGGATCTATCAAGATGCAGGGTAGTCTTGCTGGTGAATATGTAAACTTTAGTATCCTAAACCTGTGCTTACAATGGCATCTCAAGCATTCTCAGGGATGCAAACCTCTTCTAGTTTCTATTAGGGGGTCAGTAGTCTTCTGCTGTGAGATTTGGGAGGAGATTTATTCACTTAATACTTTAAAAAAATTCTGATTATATGTCAAACATTTTTATAGGGAACTGAGAAATAATAATGAGAATAACAGACAAGACGCCCACCCTAAAGGTGCTTACATTCTAGAGATTAAGAGTTCCAAAATTTTTCAATTAATTTTGAGCTATTCTTCATATTTTGGGCTCTGCTGTAAACCCCCACCTCTGGATATTTCTTTCCAAGTCATGAGTCTTTTTGGAGATTCCACATTGTAAATCCATTTGCTTTTCATCAGCTTCTTTTCCTGCAGGCTTAAATATCAGCATTCTCTTATCAGCTAAGACAGGCATCATTCTTCATTTAATGTCATCTTCATGATTCTGCTGAAAATCTTGCTGTTATAGTCTATACATGCTTCTGTTGTTTGATTTCCAAATCAAAATGTCTTAAAATATTATTTGAACTAGCAATGTATATACAGTCATGATTTTGACATATATATTAGATTGTTTAAAAGGTTCATTCAGACTTTTCCATACTATCTTACAAAAAAACTAGAATGAAACTTTTGGCCAACCCAATATCTAGTGAATGCTTGTTTTAGTATAATTTAAACAACATATGTAGTTTCAGTGTTTACATGGATGACATATTTTTCTATAATTGAGTGATGAGTTTTTCAAAGGGCTGATTATAAATTTTCTAGGTCTTCAATGTTGATAATTTTAAAAAGCAAATTTTAACTTCAGTATATGATTGTATTAGTAGAATTTCTCAGTAGAGAGATAAATACTAAGCGAGAAAAATTAGAATTAGTTTTCAAAAGAAGAGGGTGGAGGCAATCTTACACTGTGATCTCATTTAGAATACAATTACAGAATTCATTCTTAGATTGATGATACCAGTTGCAACATTAATAACTTCACAATCAGCAACGTAGATTTTTCTGTACATGATTTTTTTTTTCTAAAATGCATTTTCACTGTAATGTATTATTCAGAATGGACAATTTTAACTTCATGAAAAGAACAGTGACATCTGCCCTCTCAGAACTAGAGTAAACCATCTTAGCTAAAGGAAAATATTTTTTACTACTATCATCAGATGCTTGAATTAGTAACATAGAAAATGGATAGTTATTATCATAATGGATTCTTTTCTTTCGGCATTAATTTATAAACAATAATTTTTAAATACAACTATATTATGATCAATTTCTAAGATTAACTAAATTATAAAGAAAAATCTTCTGCTATAAGTATTATATTAGGGAATTGTTCAAACATTTCTTCCCTTCCCCCTCATTTCTAGAGAATACAACGGTATCTCATACTGCAATATTAATATTTCCACCTTTAACTATTTACTAAACAGGAAGCACAAGTAACAATAGCAATATGAAAGGAGAAGGTAGAAGCAGACATGTATCGACATGTAGAAATGAGTGGACAGATTTGTAATTCATCAAGATGTATTTACTATCTCCTTTTGTACAAGATGGGCTTCCCTGGTGGTTGAGATGGTATAGACTCCACCTGCAGTGTAGGAGATCTGGGTTCAACCCCTGTGTTGGGGATCCCCTGGAGAAGGACATGGCAACACACTCTAGTATTCCTGCCTGGAGAATCCCCATGGACAGAGGTGTCTGGCAGGCTACAGTCCATGGAGTTGCAAAGAGTTGGCTATGACTGAGAGACTGACTAAGTACTTGTCCAATATATTCCCAGACTACCTATCTAAACTGCAAGTTAACAACTTCCCATGAGTAGAATTTTATAGTACTTTTATTATACTTACATAATGCTTTTATAATATCCATTGATATAGTATATAATATATACTTTTATAATATATAATATTTATATAATGCTTTTATAATACTTATAAAACTTTCCATGAGTTTTATACATGCTGTATAACATTTTCCTAGCTCTTTCATACAAATTAATTGGAAATCTAAGAGCTTTTTCCTAGATTAAGTGGCAGACTTTTTTGGTAAATTTGTTAATTGGAAGGATTTTGCTAAATTCCAACAAACTAAGAAAGAAGATACATTACAGACATCAAGGAATTCACAGCTGATGTTAGAAACAGACATGAAAATAAATACAAGTAATATATTTAGGTGCTAGTATAGAAATAAGACACAAGGAAGAAATGCATTCTAACAGAGCTAGACATTTTTTTAAATAATAAGGTGTTGAAGTTTAGGTCAAGTTTCTTAAAAGAAGTACAAATCCAACTTCCAGGACTAGTCGTCATGCTCAAAATCTTGAATTTCTCTGAGTGCTTAGAGTTAATTCCTGAAGTATTTCTTTTCACACGTGTTCTATGTATCTCCACTTCAAGTTAGGTACCAAAGAACCTAATAAACCCAACATACTTGAAGATTTTGAGTTTATATTCAGTTTCTGAAACTCAAGGGAGAGAGAAATGCCTCTATTCAGTCAGGATTCAAATCATCATTCCCTAAGTTTAATTACTCTTCACTACATCTCCCAAAGACAAAGTTAAATGATTTAATAATATGAGATGTATATAGCATAAAAATGATCATTATCAAATTGTTTTACATATCTATTTTGAAATATCAATAGAATGTTCAGGAGACTATAATTTATTTTATAAACATTAAGAAGATTTAGTCTTTAATTATTCTAAACTGCTTTTCAGTTTATTAGGAATGCTTCAATAGATGAAAAAATTGAAAGAAATATTCTTAGGGGATATAGCTAAACTAAAATATTAAACCTCATTTTCTCACCTTCAGTTCACTTCAGTCGTTCAGTCGTGTCCGACTCTTTGCGACCCCATGAATCCCAGCACGCCAGGCCTCCCTGTCCATCACCTCTCCAGGAGTTAACTCAGACTCACGTCCATTGAGTCCGTGATGCCATCCAGACCTCTCATCCTATGTCATCCCCTTCTCCTGCCCCCAATCCCTCCCAGCATCAGAGTCTTCTCCAATGAGTCAACTCTTCGCATGAGGTGGCCAAAGTACTGGAGATACAGCTTTAGGGTCATTCCCTTCAAAGAAATCCCAGGGCCGATCTCCTTCAGAATGGACTGGTTGGATCTCCTTGCAGTCCAAGGGACTCTCAAGAGTCTTCTCCAACACCACAGTTCAAAAGCATCAATTCTTCGGCGCTCAGCCTTCTTCACAGTCCAACTCTCACATCCATACCTGACCACAGGAAAAACCATAGCCTTGACTAGACGGACCTATGTTGGCAAAGAACTGTCTCTGCTTTTGTATATGCTATCTAGGTTGGTCATTCTTTCCTTACAAGGAGTAAGTGTCTTTTAATTTCAAGGCTGCAGTCACCATCTGCAGTGATTTGGGAGCCCAAAAAAATAAAGTCTGACACTGTTTCCACTGTTTCCCCATCTATTTCCCATGAAGTGATGGGACCGGATGCCATGATTTTCGTTTTCTGAATGTTGAGCTTTAAGCCAACTTTTTCACTCTCCTCTTTCACTTTCGTCAAGAGGCTTTTTGGTTCCTCTTCACTTTCTGCCATAAGGTGGTGTCATCTGCATATCTGAGGTTATTGACATTTCTCCCGGCAATCTAGATTTCAGCTTGTGCTTCTTCCAGTCCAGCGTTTCTCATGATGTACTCTGCATACAACTTAAATAAGTAGGGTGACAATATACAGCCTTGACGTACTCCTTTTCCTGTTTGGAACCAGTCTGTTGTTCCATGTCCAGTTCTAACTGTTGCTTCCTGACCTGCATACAGATTTTTCAAGAGACAGGTCAGGTGGTCTGGTATTCCCATCTCCTTCAGAATTTTCCACAGTTTATTGTGATCCACACAGTCAAAGGCTTTGGCGTAGTCAACAAAGCAGAAATAGATGTTTTTCTGGAACTCTCTTGCTTTTTCCATGATCCAGCAGATGTTGGCAATTTGGTCTCTGGTTCCTCTGCCTTTTCTAAAACCAGCTTGAACATCAGGAAGTTCATGGTTCATGTATTGCTGAAGCCTGGCTTGGAGAATTTTGAGCATTACTTTACTAGTGTGTGAGATGAGTGCAATTGTGCGGTAGTTTGCCTTTCTTTGGGATTAGAATGAAAACTGAACTTTTCCAGTCCTGTGGCCACTGCTGAGTTTTCCAAATTTGCTGGCATATTGAGTGCAGAACTTTCACAGCATCATCTTTCAGGATTTGACATAGCTCCACTGGAATTCCATCACCTCCACTAGCTTTGTTCATAGTGATGCTTCCTAAGGCCCACTTGACTTCACATTCCAGGATGTCTGGCTTAGATGAGTGATCACACCATCATGATTATCTGGGTCATGAAGATCCTTTTTGTACAGTTCCTCTGTGAATTCTTGCCATCTCTTCTTTTTTTTTTTTTTTAATTTAATTTTATTTTATTTTTAAACTTTACATAATTGTATTAGTTTTGCCAAATATCAAAATGAATCCACCACAGGTATACATGTGTTCCCCATCCTGAACCCTCCTCCCTCCTCCCTCCCCATTCCATCCCTCTGGGTTGTCCCAGTGCACCAGCCCCAAGCATCCAGTATTGTGCATCGAACCTGGACTGGCAACTCGTTTCATACATGATATTTTACATGTTTCAATGCCATTCTCCCAAATCTTCCCACCCTCTCCCTCTCTCACAGAGTCCATAAGACTGTTCTATACATCAGTGTCTCTTTTGTTGTCTCGTACACAGGATTATTGTTACCATCTTTCTAAATTCCATATATATGTGTTAGTATACTGTATTGGTGTTTTTCTTTCTGGCTTACTTCACTCTGTATAATAGGCTCCAGTTTCATCCACCTCATTAGAACTGATTCAAATGTATTCTTTTTAATGGCTGAGTAATACTCCAGTGTGTATATGTAACACAGCTTTCTTATCCATTCATCTGTTGATGGACATCTAGGTTGCTTCCATGTCCTGGCTATTATAAACAGTGCTGCGATGAACATTGGGGTACACGTGTCTCTTTCCCTTCTGGTTTCCTCAGTGTGTATGCCCAGCAGTGGGATTGCTGGATCATAAGGCAGTTCTATTTCCAGTTTTTTAAGGAATCTCCACACTGTTCTCCATAGTGGCTGTACTAGTTTGCATACCCACCAACACTGTAAGAGGGTTCCCTTTTCTCCACACCCTCTCCAGCATTTATTACTTGTAGACTTTTGGATTGCAGCCATTCTGACTGGTGTGAAATGGTACCTCATAGTGGTTTTGATTTGCATTTCTCTGATAATGAGTGATGTTGAGCATCTTTTCGTGTGTTTGTTAGCCATCTGTATATCTTCTTTGGAGAAATGTCTATTTAGTTCTTTGGCCCATTTTTTGATTGGGTCGTTTATTTTTCTGGAATTGAGCTGCACGAGTTGCTTGTATATTCTCGAGATTAGTTGTTTGTCAGTTGCTTCATTTGCTATTATCTTCTCCCATTCTGAAGGCTGTCTTTTCACCTTGCTAATAGTTTCCTTTGATGTGCAGAAGCTTTTAAGGTTAATTAGGTCCCATTTGTTTATTTTTGCTTTTATTTCCAATATTCTGGGAGGTGGGTCATAGAGGATCCTGCTGTGATGTATGTCAGAGAGTGTTTTGCCTATGTTCTCCTCTAGGAGTTTTATAGTTTCTGGTCTTACGTTGAGATCTTTAATCCATTTTGAGTTTATTTTTGTGTATGGTGTTAGAAAGTGTTCTAGTTTCATTCTTTTACAAGTGGTTGGCCAGATTTCCCAGCACCACTTGTTAAAGAGATTGTCTTTAATCCATTGTATATTCTTGCCTCCTTTGTCAAAGATAAGGTGTCCATATGTGCGTGGACTTATCTCTGGGCTTTCTATTTTGTTCCATCGATCTCTATTTCTGTCTTTGTGCCAGTACCATACTGTCTTGATAACTGTGGCTTTGTAGTAGAGCCTGAAGTCAGGTAGGTTGATTCCTCCAGTTCCATTCTTCTTTCTCAAGATTGCTTTGGCTATTCGAGGTTTTTTGTATTTCCATACAAATTGTGGAATTATTTGTTCTAGCTCTGTGAAGAATGCTGTTGGTAGCTTGATAGGGATTGCATTGAATCTATAGATTGCTTTGGGTAGTATACTCATTTTCCCTATATTGATTCTTCCAATCCATGAACATGGTATATTTCTCCATCTGTTAGTGTCCTCTTTGATTTCTTTCACCAGTGTTTTATAGTTTTCTATATATAGGTCTTTAGTTTCTTTAGGTAGATATATTCCTAAGTATTTTATTCTTTCCATTGCAATGGTGAATGGAATTGTTTCCTTAATTTCTCTTTCTGTTTTCTCATTATTAGTGTATAGGAATGCAAGTGATTTCTGTGTGTTGATTTTATATCCTGCAACTTTACTATAGTCATTGATTAGTTCTAGTAATTTTCTGGTGGAGTCTTTAGAGTTTTCTATGTAGAGGATCATGTCATCTGCAAACAGTGAGAGCTTTACTTCTTCTTTTCCAATTTGGATTCCTTTTATTTCTTTTTCTGCTCTGATTGCTGTGGCCAAAACTTCCAAAACTATGTTGAATAGTAATGGTGAAAGTGGGCACCCTTGTCTTGTTCCTAACTTTAGAGGAAATGCTTTCAATTTTTCACCATTGAGGATAATGTTTGCTGTGGGTTTGTCATATATAGCTTTTATTATGTTGAGGTATGTTCCTTCTATTCCTGCTTTCTGGAGAGTTTTTATCACAAATGGATGTTGAATTTTGTCAATGGCTTTCTCTGCATCTATTGAGATAATCCTATGGTTTTTATTTTTCAATTTGTTAATGTGGTGTATTACATTGATTGATTTGCAGATATTGAAGAATCCTTGCATCCCTGGGATAAAGCCCACTTGGTCATGGTGTATGATCTTTTTAATGTGTTGTTGGATTCTGATTGCTAGAATTTTGTTAAGGATTTTTGCATCTATGTTCCTCAGTGATATTGGCCTGTAGTTTTCTTTTTTTGTGGGATCTTTGTCAGGTTTTGGTATTAGGGTGATGGTGGCCTCATAGAATGAGTTTGGAAGTTTACCATCCTCTGCAATTTTCTGGAAGAATTTGAGCAGGATAGGTGTTAGCTCTTCTCTAAATTTTTGGTAGAATTCAGCTGTGAAGCTGTCTGGACCTGGGCTTTTGTTTGCTGGAATGTTTTTGATTACAGTTTCAATTTCCGTGCTTGTGATTGGTCTGTTAAGATTTCCTATTTCTTCCTGGTCGAGTTTTGGAAAGTTGTACTTTTCTAAGAATTTGTCCATTTCTTCCACGTTGTCCATTTTATTGGCATATAATTGTTGATAGTACTCTCTTATGATCCTTTGTATTTCTGTGTTTTCTGTTGTGATCTCTCCATTTTCATTTCTAATTTTATTGATTTGATTTTTCTCCCTTTGTTTCTTGATGAGTCTGGCTAATGGTTTGTCAATTTTATTTATCCTTTCAAAAAACCAGCTTTTGGTTTTGTTGATTTTTGCTATGATCTCTTTTGTTTCTTTTGCATTTATTTCTGCTCTAAGTTTTAAGATTTCTTTCCTTCTACTAACCCTGGGGTTCTTCATTTCTTCCTTTTCTAGTTGCTTTAGGTGTAGAGTTAGGTTATTTATTTGACTTTTTTCTTGTTTCTTGAGGTGTGCCTGTATTGCTATGAACTTTCCCCTTAGGACTGCTTTTACAGTGTCCCACAGGTTTTGGGTTGTTGTGTTTTCATTTTCATTCGTTTCTATGCAAATTTTGATTTCTTTTTTGATTTCTTCTGTGATTTGTTGGCTATTCAGCAGTGTGTTGTTCAGCCTCCCTATGTTGGAATTTTTAATAGTTTGTCTCTTGTAATTGAGATCTAATCTTACTGCATTGTGGTCAGAAAAGATGCTTGGAATGATTTCTATTTTTTTGAATTTACCAAGGCTAGCTTTATGGCCCAGGATGTGATCTATCCTGGAGAAGTTTCCATGTGCGCTTGAGAAAAAGGTGAAATTCACTGTTTTGGGATGAAATGTCCTATAGATATCAATTAGGTCTAACTGGCCTATTGTATCGTTTAAAGTTTGTGTTTCCTTGTTAATTTTCTGTTTAGTTGATCTATCTATAGGTGTGAGTGGGGTATTAAAGTCTCCCACTATTATTGTGTTGTTGTTAATTTCTCCTTTCATACTTGTTAGCATTTGTCTTACATACTGCGGTGCTCGCGTGTTGGGTGCATATATATTTATAATTGTTATATCTTCTTCTTGGATTGATCCTTTGATCATTATGTAGTGACCATCTTTGTCTCTTTTCACAGCCTTTGTTTTAAAGTCTATTTTATCTGATATGAGTATTGCTACGCCTGCTTTCTTTTGGTCCCTATTTGTATGGAAAATCTTTTTCCAGCCCTTCACTTTCAGTCTGTATGTGTCCCCTGTTTTGAGGTGGGTCTCTTGTAGACAACATATGTAGGGGTCTTGTTTTTGTATCCATTCAGCCAGTCTTTGTCTTTTGGTTGGGGCATTCAACCCATTTACGTTTAAGGTAATTACTGATAAGTATGATCCTGTTGCCATTTACTTTATTGTTTTGGGTTCGAATTTATACACCGTTTTTGTGTTTCCTGTCTAGAGAATATCCTTTAGTATTTGTTGGAGAGCTGGTTTGGTGGTGCAGAATTCTCTCAGCTTTTGCTTGTCTGAAAAGCTTTTGATTTCTCCTTCATACTTGAATGAGATCCTTGCTGGGTACAATAATCTGGGCTGTAGGTTATTTTCTTTCATCATTTTAAGTATGTCTTGCCATTCCCTCTTGGCTTGAAGGGTTTCTATTGAAAGATCAGCTGTTATCCTTATGGGTATTCCCTTGTGTGTTATTTGTTGTTTTTCCCTTGCTGCTTTTAATATTTGTTCTTTGTGTTTGATCTTTGTTAACTTGATTAATATGTGTCTTGGGGTGTTTTGCCTTGGGTTTATCCTGTTTGGGACTCTCTGGGTTTCTTGGACTTGGGTGATGATTTCCTTCCCCATTTTAGGGAAGTTTTCAACTATTATCTCCTCAAGTATTTTCTCATGGTCTTTCTTTTTGTCTTCTTCTTCTGGGACCCCTATGATTCGAATGTTGTAGCGTTTAATATTGTCCTGGAGGTCTCTGAGATTGTCTTCATTTCTTTTAATTCGTTTTTCTTTTATCCTCTCTGATTCATTTATTTCTACCATTCTATCTTCTAATTCACTAATCCTATCTTCAGCCTCTGTTATTCTACTATTTGTTGCCTCCAGAGTGTTTTTAATTTCACTTATTGCATTATTCATTATATATTGACTCTTCTTTTTTATTTCTTCTAAGTCCTTGTTAAACCCTTCTTGCATCTTCTCAATCCTTGCCTCCAGGCTACTTATCTGTGATTCCATTTTAATTTCAAGATTTTGGATCAATTTCACTATCATTATTTGGAATTCTTTATCAGGTAGATTCCCTATCTCTTCCTCTTTTGTTTGGTTTGGTGGGCATTTATCCTGTTCCTTTATCTGCTGGGTATTCCTCTGTCTCTTCATCTTGTTTAAATTGCTGAGTTTGGGGTATCCTTTCTGTATTCTGGCAGTTTGTGGAGTTCTCTTTATTGTGGCGTTTCCTCACTGTGTGTGGGTTTGTACAGGTGGCTTGTCACGGTTTCCTGGTTAGGGAAGCTTGTGTCGATGTTCTGGTGGATGGAGCTGTATTTCTTCTCTCTCCTTTCGAAGAGTTGGGTTGCTTTTCTGGGTGCCTGATGTCCTCTGCCAGCATTCAGAAGTTGTTTTGTGGAATTTACTCGACGTTTAAATGCTTTTGATGAATTTGTGGGGGAGAAAGTGTTCTCCCCGTCCTACTCCTCTGCCATCTTGGTTCCTCCCCCCCATCTCTTCTTAATATCTTCTGCTTCTGTTAGATCCATACCATTTCTGTCCTTTATCGAGCCCATCTTTGCATGAAATGTTCCCTTGGTATCTCTAATTTTCTTGAAGAGATCTCTAGTCTTTTCCATTCTGTTGTTTCCTCTATTTCTTTGCATTGACTGCTGAGGAAGGCTTTCTTATCTCTTCTTGCTTTTCTTTGGAACTCTGCATTCAGATGCTTAGATCTTTCCTTTTCTCCTTTGCTTTTCGCTTCTCTTCTTTTCACAGCTATTTGTAAGGCCTCCCCAAACAGCCATTTTGCTTTTTTGCATTTCTTTTCCATGGGGACGGTCTTGATCCCTGTCTCCTGTACAATGTCACGAACCTCCATCCATAGTTCATCAGGCACTCTATCTATCAGTCTAGGCCCTTAAATCTATTTCTCACTTCCACTGCATAATCATAAGGGATTTGATTTAGGTCATACCTGAAATGGTCTAATGGTTTTCCCTACTTTCTTCAATTTAAGTCTGAATTTGGTAACAAGGAGTTCATGATCTGAGCCACAGTCAGCTCCTGGTCTTGTTTTTGTTGACTGTATAAAGCTTCTCCATCTTTGGCTGCAAAAAATATAATCAATCTGATTTCGATGTTGACCATCTGGTGATGTCCATGTATAGAGTCTCCTTTTGTGTTGTTGAAAGAGGGTGTTTGCTATGACCAGTGCATTTTCTTGGCAAAACTCTATTAGTCTTTCCCTGCTTCATTCCGTATTCCAAGGCCAATTTGCCTGTTACTCCAGGTATTTCTTAACTCCCTGCTTTTGCATTCCAGTCCCCTATAATGAAAAGGGCATCTTTTTTGGGTGTTAGGTCTCAAAGGTCTTGTAGGTCTTCATAGAACCTTTCAACTTAAGCTTTTTCAGCGTTACTGGTTGGGCCATAGACTTGGATTACTGTGATATTGAATGGTTTGCCTTGGAAACGAACAAAGATCAGTCTGTCATTTTTGAGATCACATCCAAGTACTATATTTCGGACTCTTTTGTTGACCATGATGGCTAGAGAAAGACATAAATGCTTTAATCAATATGCAACTTCAAGCAATATGAACTTATTTCAAATCCGCTGAATCACCTCAAATCGAATAGTTTGGAAGATATTCAGAAACTCTGGAGACCTTGTCTAACAATTTTATTATAAAACATAAACTAGTTTAATTTATGTTTTAAATATATTGACTGTTAATAGGATGTTGATGCCTCCCTCCAAAGGAAAATTTTCATTCAAAAGACAAATACAACTTGGAAATATTGTTTGTACTATTTCTTCATGCAAAATTTATGAAATTATTGGATTCATATAAGTGACAAATATATTTTTTAAATATACATAATTTTAAGTATACTTAATAACATGACAATTATTAAGTATGATGTTTTAAAGTATAAAATTTATTCTCCTTTACTTTAAGTGAAGTCATAGAAAATATGAAGTGCAGATAGAGCCAAAGTTTATTTCATATTGAAATAACTAATGAACCAAAAATAATTTTAAATATTTGTGCTATCTTATTGTGAGGGGGAGAAATGAAAGCACATTTAAGAGAAGTGAGAGATAAAGATGAGGATGGCAAAACTAAGGTGATGTCTTCTATTAAATAGAGTAAAACCAAAAAATATGTCTTTTTGCAAGTGTATCTATAGTTTATATACATCATTTACACTAGGAGTTAGCTCTCTGGCTTATTCATGTATAAAATAGACCCTAAGTGATTAAATCAACTGGGCACATGGACAAATAGATTAGAAAAATGCAGGTAATATTTTATAGTTTCAGTTGGAAATCTCAAGAAGCAATTATTTTTTCCCAGTAAGTAAATTTGAACATATAGGAAGAAGCCCAGAGCTAGAGACATGTGCTATGTAGTTTAAATAACATCTTTAAGATAATAAATTATTTGCCCCTCAGTGTTTCTCTAAAAATACACATGAAATCTTCTAGGAATAGTTCAAAGGCTAAGATGAAGCTATGTAGTTGGAAGTTAAAATATTGCTTGTTTCAATTTTTCACCTCTAACCTAAAAAAATAAGTTATACATGACAATTAGTGTTTCCACAAGTATATTAGAAGAGAAAACCACTTATATTTTCCCAAACTGACAAAAAGATGCCATCTTCAGATTCATAAAACTTAACAAAACCATTCATAACTAGATATATTACAGTTGTCCCCCCTTATCATCTGGGGATATGTTATCAAAGTCTGACTGGATGCCTAAGACAGTGAATAATACTAAACTCTATATGTACTATGTTTTTCCTATACATATATATCTATGATGAATTTTAATTTAAAAATTAGGCATAGTACTATAAAGAAAGCTGAGCACTGAAGAATTGATGTTTTTGAACTGTGATGTTGGAGAAGACTCTTGAGAGTCCTTTGGACTGCAAGGAGATCCAATCAGTCCATCCTAAAGGAAATCAGTCCTGAATATTCATTGGAAGGACTGTTGCTGAAGCTGAAACTCCAATACTTTGGCCACCTGATAAGAAGAACTGACTCATTTGAAAAGACCCTGATACTAGGAGAGATTGAAAACAGGAGGAGAAGGGGATGACAGAGGATGAGATGGTTGGATGGCATCACCAACTAGATGGACATGAGTTTAAGTAAGCTCCGGGAGTTGGTGATGGACAGGGAAGCCTGACGTGAAGCAGTCCATGAGGTCGCAAAGAGTCAGACATGACTGAACTGAACTGAACTGAAGAGATTAATAGCAGCAATAATAAAATATAACAACGATAACAATATATTTTGATAAAAGTTATGTGAATGTGGTCTCTCTCAAAATAACTTGCACAAATTTAATGCCTTTTCCATATTCACTAAGAACTTATCATGCATAGTGGCCATAACTTTATAGTCTGAGATTTGATAGCAAAAGTAGATTAGTTTTTTAAATCTTTTTTATAATTTCATGAATAGAAGATCTGTTTTTTACTGTAGACCTTAGCAACTTCAGCCTACAATTGTTTTCTTTCCTTATTAAGTTGAGAACTTTCACATTTTCACTTAAAGGAAGCACTTTACAGCTTGTCTTTGGGATATCCAAATTGCCAGAATTACTACTCTTGTGCTTTGGGGCAAAATTATTAAGCAAATTAAGTCTTACCTGAGCACAAGCTCTGTAATGAGACAGTCCACTTGATAATCTCCATGGCTACTTTGTGACTAATGGGTGGGGTTGATAACAGATGACTTACAACCTAGGTGGAATGGAGCAGAATGGTGGCGAAATTTTATCATGCTATTCAGAACACCACACAATGTAAAATTATAAATTGTTTATTTCTAGAATATCTTACTTAATATTTTCAGATGGAGGTTGGCCACAGATAACTGAAAATCCTGATAAAGGAGGACTGCGTGGTTCATGTGTGTGCACCAGGTCGCTTCAGTTGCATCTGACTCTCTGCGAAGCTATGGGCTATTGCCTGCCAAGTTCCTCTATCTATGGAATTCTCCAGGCATGAATACGGGAGTGGGTTGCCAGGCCCTCCTCCAGGGCATCTTCCCGACCCCAAGGATCAAAACAGCACCTCTTGTGTCTCCTGCATTGGCAGGTGAGTTCTTTACCACTAGCAGCCACCAACCAGAAAAATTTAAAAAGGGTGTGTTTTTAACTAGAGCCAAAGAGGGCTTCCCTATTGGCTCAGAGGGTAAAAAATCTGCCTGCAGTGCAGGGGGCACAACAGATCTGGGTTCAGTTCCTGGGTTGGGAAGATCTCCTGGAGAAGTGAATGGCTACCCACTCCAGTATTCTTGCCTAGAGAATTCCATGGACAGAGGAGCCTGGTTCATGAGGTTGCCAAGAGTTGGACATGAATAAGCAACTGAGCATGCATGCATGCATCCATGATGTCTACAGTTTATTTTGAAATGGCCCCATCAAAACAATAAGAGTATGCATATGCATAGATGATATACACACAGACACACATATAGCAAATTTGGCAAATGTTAATAAGAGTTGAATCTAGGTGGTGGATAGATAGTGCTTATTTTCCTATTTCTTCAACTTTTTTGAATTCTAGAAATTTTCAATAACAAAAAATTGGGGGAACACCCTGCATGAAATGGAACTCACCTTTTGAATCCTTTTGTGGAACAGCTGAGGATGCATTACTTTTTCCCCCTCTTCTTTTCATCTTTCACAAGAAAGATTTTACTACATATTGGGTATAGCTTATTACATAAAACATTTGCTAGATAATTATTTTCTGTGACATCAAAGTGTCATGATAAATAATGACTACCAAGTAGTTTTCAATCTCCATATAAGTTTTGTAGAATTAATTCTTCAAAGTCAAACTGCTTTACTAAGTTTAAAGTTTTCTTAGTATTTTGAATTTCAGTTCTAAGAAGTTTCAGGCATCTTTTCCCATCTTCTTCCTTTACAGTACACTTGAAAGACTTATCAACTATTGATTTTCATTCTCTTTCAAATATAGCCACCAGGCTTCTGAAGTTGAATATATACATATTTTACCCAACTTCAGGATTTAGATGCAAAAATAGTGTCTTTGCTCAATTATATATTATAAGATTTATTCATACACAGTTTAACTTTGTAAATGATACAATACAAAAAAAGACTTTTAGCACTGATGATTTGTGATAATGGATTATCATTTTCATTTCTCTTTCTCATAAATTTTATATTGAAAATATTTATTTGCAGATTACATATATCAATTTCAATGACTTCTAATAAAAATGTTCTTATAAAACTGTTTTTATCGAATTCTTCATCCTTCTAGATGAGAGATAGATAGAAATTTATTCAAACATAAATTTCCATCTGATTAAATCTATCATACATCAATTCATCAAACTCAAAATTATGTTTTCAATATGAAATGAATGCTTCTTACTGAATATGCCCCATGTTATCAAGATTCCTTTTATTTTATAACTTTACAGATGACATAATTAGGTTCAAATAAAGTTATTTGTATTTCAGCTATCAATTTAAAAAAGTAAAACTCTCCAGCAAAGGGGTGAGTTGCTTCATGAAATAAGTGAAAGTTCCTACACCAAAAGTATTCAGAGGCCAAATAAGCTTGTGCAGCAGGTTTTGTAAAAAATAAAAAATCTTCATTGAATATGTGGCACCTCTCAGAGTAAGTATCATGACATATATACTCTTCCCTACCGCTATCTGTACCCCCTATTCCCCTTCACCGCCACCACCTTGGCAAAAACCCACAATAACTTTCTATTACATAATACAACAAATTAGTTCAGTAAGTGAACAAAACTAGTATTTGGTTGGAAGCCAGGAGTTCTGTTTCTAGTACTGACTCACTGTACGCTTTTTATAAAGTTAATCACTATTAACTGAGAAAAGAAAGGATCCCAAAGGTCACTTATATCTTATTGTCTAACAATGTCTTGAAAGCCTGATCTCTTCCAATACTGGGCTCAGCCCAAGATAAAAAGCTTTTAACAAAACAGATATGTCCTTTACCCTCACTAGGATTAAAATACTTTGGGAAAAAGGAAATTAATCAGATGAAGCATGCAAAAATGTATGTGATTTAAACTTCAAACTGAAATAAAGCATATGGAGTAGAATTAAAAGATGGATAGAAATAATTTTTATCGTGTGTACAGTGACTGTTTCTGAAGAAGTGAATTTTGAGATGTAAGAATGAGAAGAAATCGATCAAGCTAAGATGAGACGGATGATGCCAAGCAGAGAAAACTGCATGTTTAAAGGAGCTGAGATAAAAATCAACCTGATTTTTCCAAATAACAGAAAGAAGTGTGAGAAGACTAGTAACATTGGTAATATCGGAGACAATGGCAGAACAAAGTTACTCAGGACATTATAGACTTCAGTAAGGATTAAGGATTTTATACTAAGAGGATGAGAGCCCATTGAAGGCCTTACATTAATAATGTAAGGATTGATATGTTTATATACATATATATAAACATATGTATACATATATATTTTATGTCTCCTGCTCTGCATAGAGAATGGATAGGAGAATTGGCAAGATATGAAATGGGGAGATTAATTGGGAGGCTAAGGTAGTGACCACAGAAGAAATTATTCTGCCTTAGACTGAAGTCTTAACAGTAGCAAAGGAGAGAAATGGAAAGATATAGTTTAGAAGTTTCCTTAAAAGGATTATTAGAATAAGTATTTTGTGGGTGTGAAGGCAAGGCATGTTTCAAGAATGACTTCTAAGTCTCTGAGCCAGGATTCTTCCTACTAACTGGGGAAAAGTTGAAAAGTTCAGTTTTAGGCAAGTTAAATTTGAAATATCTGTATATCTCACCAAGATCTGTAATTAAAGTTTAACACCTCGGTTTAAATTAAAAGATGCTTGCCCCTTGGAAGAAAAGTAGTGACTAACCTAGTGAAGTTGCTCAGTCATGTCTGACTCTTTGTGACCCCTTGAACTGTAGTCTACCAGGCTCCTCCATCCATGAAATTTTTCAGACAAGAGTACTGGAGTGGGTTGCCATTTCCTTCTCCAGAGGATCTTCCCAACCCAGGGATCGAACCTGGGTCTCCCAAATTGCAGGCAGATGCTTTACCATCTGAGCCACCAGGGAAGCCAGAAGTGACAAACCTAGACAGCATATTAAAAAGCAGAGACGTTACTTTGCCTACAAGGGTCTGCCTAGTCAAAGCTATGGTTTTTCCAGTAGTCATGTATGGATGTAAGAGTTGAACAATAAAAGGCTGAGTGCCGAAGAATTGATGCTTTTGAACTGTGGTGTTGGAGAAGACTCTTGAGAATCCCTTGGACTGCAAGGAAATCAAACCAGTCAATCTTAAAGGAAATGATTCATGAATATTCATTGGAAGGACCAACGCTGAAGCTGAAACTCCAGTACTTTGGTCACCTGATGTGAAGAGCCGATGCATTGAAAAAGACCCTGATGCTGGGAAAGATTGAAGGCAGGAGGAGAAGGAGGAGAGGATGAGATGTTTGGATGTCCTCATCAACTCAATGGACATGAGTTTGAAGCAACTCTAAGAGATGGTGAGAAACAGGGAAGCCTGGTGTGCTGCAGTCCATGGGTTGCAAAGAGTTGGACATGACAGAGCGACTGAACAACAACCTCTTCCTAGCTTTCAATAATCATATCTTATTGCACATATACAAGCTTACTTCCTTTTAGTCTTCATACATACTCTCAGATCATTCTTTTAACTGTTCTTCATAATTGTCAGGCATATATATTCCTCTTAGTGTTTTTACTTCTCTGTTATATTGCTTTGAAATACTCCATATACTCCTCTTCCTCATCCAGTTCCTCACATGAATATTTGATAAGGTGTTAAACATTGTGAACTGTGTGCTCAGTTTTGTCCGACACTTTTGCAACTCCATGAACTATAGCCTGCCAGGCTCCACTGACCTTGGATATCTTCAGGCAAGGATACTGGAGTGAATCACCATTTCCTTCTCCAGGGGATCTTCCTGACCCAGGGATCAAACCCACATCTCCTGCATCTCCTACATTGCAGGCAGATTCTTTACCACTGAGCCACCAGGGAAGCTCATGTTAAACATTCCTTGACTCAAAAAGATGTATGTTTTCAGACTGCTGTACATTGAGGGTTCAACTTTACTAATGCTTTCCAGCAATCAAATACTGCATTGTATATTTTGAGATAGGTACCTCTTACGTTACTAGGGTGATACTTGTGTACTTCTGGTTGGCACTTCACTAGAGAGCAGATGACTTGTGGTGAGCATTGTTTTAATGGCCACTCTCCAGACTTTCCTAATAGGTTTCTATTTGATCGTCAGCATAGCTCAGAGGTGACACTAATTCACAGAAAGCCTACTTCTAGCTAGGAGCCGCTTTCCTGTAGAACCATTTTGTGCAATAATTTGCCAAGGGTTAGACACCCGAAGACTCTTCACAAATGCTTTTGATGATAAATGGATCTAAATTTTGTTTCAGGCAATGCCAAATGTGTGGCCATTTTCACAGTAAGCTTTTCATTCAACATTAGAAATAATGTTCAAATGGGAATTTTCTCGTTTTACAGTAGTTTTCAAAAGCCACATTTAAGCTCCTGGGAATAAACCTCTGTTGATAAGATTGTATATATTTATCATAATTTTTCAAGCAATGCAATGAATTGAAGACTGAACAAACTTTACAATTACAGGCCTATAATGAAGTTGGTTTGAGTTATTCTACACATATATTAAAGGGAAGGAGAAATTTTTCTAATGAATACCTATGAATCACATCATTTGCTTAGTATCTGATATTCATTAGAAGAAATTACTTGAAATTTTCTTTTCAGGTACTTTCCACGTTGACCTCTATAGAAGACAGCATCTGTTTATTGAGAAATGAATATCAGTAAATCTTTCTGCTATTATGGTAATGTCAGCTCAAGTTAATTCCCTGCTGAGATGGAAAAATATGATTCAGACAATGAAAAACATATGTTTTGGAGAGACAGTTTGCCATCAAGCTACATCAACAATTTAAATGATTAAAATGTTTCTATAAACATCCTTTTCCTCGTCAGTAATAGATAAAACATGCTTGCTCCCCATTGTTTTATTTATTTTTTTATGAACAGCTGTTAATGGTATGAAGAAAACTTATTTTTACAGTGTTATAATTAAAACCATATATTGTTACCTATTGTCTTATATACAGGAGACAGGCATCAAGACCATCCCCATGTAAAAGGAAGGCAAAAAAGCAAAATGGTTGTCTGAGGAGGCCTTACAAATAGCTGTAAAAAGAAGAGAAGCAAAAAGCAAAGGAGAAAAGGAAAGATATAAGCATCAAAATGCAGAGTTCCAAAGAATAGCAAGAAGAGATAAGAAAGCCTTCCTCAGTGATCAATGCAAAGAAATAGAGGAAAACAACAAAATGGGAAAGACTAGAGATCTCTTCAAGAAAATTAGAGATACCAAGGGAACATTTCATGCAAAGATGGGCTCGATAAAGGACAGAAATGGTATGGACCTAACAGAAGCAGAAGATATTAAGAAGATGTGGCAAGAATACACAGAACTGTACAAAAAAGATCTTCACAACCAAGATAATCACAATGGTATGATCACTCACCTAGAGCCAGACACCCTGGAATATGAAGTTAAGTGGGCCTTAGAAAACATCACTATGAACAAAGCTAGTGGAGGTGATGGAATCCCAGTGGAGCTATTTCAAATTCTGAAAGATGATGCTGTGAAAGTGCTGCACTCAATATGCCAGCAAATTTGGAAAACTCAGCAGTGGCCACAGGACTGGAAAAGGTCAGTTTTCATTCCAATCCCAAAGAAAGGCAATGCCAAAGAATGCTCAAACTACCGCACAATTGCACTCATCTCACACGCTAGTAAAGTAATGCTCAAATTCTCCAAGCCAGGCTTCAGCAATACATTAACTGTGAACTTCCAGATGTTCAAGTTGGTTTTAGAAAAGGCAGAGGAACCAGAAATCAAATTGCTAACATCCGCTGGATCATGGAAAAAGCAAGAGAGTTCCAGAAAAACATCTATTTCTGCTTTATTGACTATGCCAAAGCCTTTGACTGTGTGGATCACAATAAACTGTGGAAAATTATGAAAGAGATGGGTATACCAGACCACCTGACCTGCCTCTTGAGAAACCTATATTCAGGTCAGGAAGCAACAGTTAGAACTGGACATGGAACAACAGACTGGTTCCAAATAGGAGTACGTCAAGAAAAGGAGTATGTCAAGGCTGTATATTGTCACCCTGCTTATTTAGCTTCTATGCAGAGTACATCATGAGAAACGCTGGGCCGGAAGAAGCACAAGCTGGAATCCAGATTGCCAGGAGAAATATCAATCACCTCAGATATGCAGATGACACCACCCTTATGGCAGAAAATGAAGAGGAACTAAAAAGCCTCATAAGTGAAAGTGGAGAGTGAAAAAGTTGGCTTAAAGTTCAACATTCAGAAAACGAAGATCATGGCATCTGGTCCCATCACTTCATGGGAAATAGATGGGGAAACAGTGGAAACACAGTCAGATTTTATTTTGTGGGGGCTCCAAAATCACTGCAGATGGTGACTGCAGCCATGAAATTAAAAGATGCTTACTCCTTGGAAGAAAAGTTATGACCAACCTAGATAGCATATTGAAAAGCAGAGACATTACTTTGCCAACAAAGGACCGTCTAGTCAAGGCTATGGTTTTTCCAGTGGTCATGTATGTATGTGAGAGTTGGACTGTGAAGAAAGCTGAGCACCAAAGAATTGATGCTTTTGAACTGTGGTGTTGGAGAAGACTCTTGAGAGTCCCTTGGACTGCAAGGAGATCCAACCAGTCCATTGTGAAGGAGATCAGCCCTGGGATTTCTTTGGAAGGAATGATGCTAAAGCTGAAACTCCAGTACTTTGGCCACCTCATGAGAAGAATTGACTCATTGGAAAAGACTCTGATTCTGGGAGGGATTGGGGGCAGGAGGAGAAGGGGATGACAGAAGATGAGATGGCTGTATGGCATCACTGACTCCATGGACGTGAGTCTGAGTGAATTCTGGGAGTTTGTGATGGACAGGGAGGCCTGGCGTGCTGTGATTCATGTGGTCGCAAAGAGTTGGGCACGACTGAGCGACTGAACTGAACTGATTGTCATATATATTGAAGGAAACTCAAAATTATTTTCATAGCTAAGCTTGTGGGTGAAATTCTGTCTTAGTAGATCAGATGATAGGCCACTGTTCAGATATTTGCATACTTACTTATTTTGACTAAATACTCTAAGAAAATCTTAATTTTAATCCTGATGTAATTTAAAAGAATTTCAGAATCCTTTCCTTCTTGCAAGTGCATTATAAAAATTAAAGTATAAGTAGCCAATCAAGTCCTAACTGGTTACCCTGCTTAATGACTTTGCTCATATAAATTCCTCTTAAAGCAGAAAAAAAGTTAGTTGTGTGTAATGCGTCTCTGATTTCATATCTCCATCAATAGCTTTATTGTGGTGTTCCCTTTGAATTGTTCTTACAAAATGAATTATTGATGGTCTGAATGTTACATTTACATTTATTGTTCTCTAATATAACATGGAAAACCGCTGAAGTTTAAAGTGTAGTATTTGAAACTAGTCTTTGGAAAGGAAGTTTGAACTGTGAAAGGAGTTTCTTGAAATCTAGAAAAGAGGTAAAATAGGTAAGATTCATCTGTTGCAGGTTATATATTCCATGATTTTGAAGATACCATAAAGTTCTTTTAAACTATATTTTCCCATGTTGAGCATAGTCCATTTCTTAGTTAAAAGGAATAAAAGAATATGCTATACTTCATTCCAGTGAGAAAATACCATGCATCAAGAAAAAAATGTCTTTGGTAGTCATTTTTTCTGAGTTCTCCAGTCTTCTCTTTCCTGTTTCTCAGTCTCTGGGAATACCAAAGATAGCTTAACAATTTTTTTTTTTACTTGATGGAGAACAGAATTTTCCTATTTAAAATGTCTACATTTTTGTGACACCTCCATTTCCCAAGATTTTGGTGCATTTGTGTGCATTAATTCAGGGAAACTCAGATTCAGTTTCAGCAGTCTTGTTGTGAGGACTTATTCACAAGGACTAAATTAAAATCAATGAAAAAAATCAAAAGTTAGAGCAAGGTCAATCCTGATATATGACATTTGCATTGCAATAAAATGGATTTAATCAAAGAAATAAGTACAATAAACTCAACATAAAATACCTTCAGAGATTAATATTGAACTTATAGTCATGAAAAATGCAGTAGTTTCTGATGTTGGGTAACCAAAGAAAATGTCCCATTTGTTCTGCTTCTTTATTGTTCCATTTATAATGAAATAGATTTGATCTTTATTATGATCCATCAATGATAGAGAAAGCTGAGTGTTGATTAGTAGATTAATATTTCCCATCATATCAAGAACACTCTGAATTGCATAGTTTCCAAAATTATAGTATGAAGTCAAATATTGTTGCTTAGAAAATCATGTGCTTTGTGTCTTGCTGCTGCTAAAACTTTTGTAAAACCTTATTCCTAAAAATCCAGAATCTCAATATTTCTCTAAAGAAACAGTGGTACCTAGCAGAGAAATACAGATATGCCCATATGCTATGTGCATGACATTGACTAAAGATTTTACTTTATTCAGTTTTGGTTTCTCATTCACAAAATGAGAATAACAGGACAGATATATCAGTTTTGTTTGGGGGCTAGGTGTTTTAGTGAATGTAAATTCCCTAAAATACTTCATGACAAAATTAACATTTATAAATGATAGATATTTTTGTATCAGGCTGAACAGACTGCAAGGAGATCCAACCAGTCCATCCTAAAGATCAGTCCTGAGTGTTCATTGGAAGGACTGATGCTGAAGCTGTAACTCCAGTACTTGGCCACCTGATGTGAAAAGCTGACTCATTTGTAAAGACCCTGATGCTGGGAAAGATTGAAGGTGGGAGGAGAATGGGACAACAGAGGATGAGATGGTAGGATGGCATCACCGACTCAATGAACGTGAATTTGAGTAAACTCTGGGAGTTGATGATGGACAGGGAAGGCTGGCGTGCTGCAGTTCATGGGGTCACAAGGAGTCGGAGATGAATGAGTGACTGAACTGAACTGAACTGAAATCTTAAATAAATCACATAAAATTCAATGGAGTCACTTGCTTCATCTGAAGAATAATTTTCAGTGTGAGTCAATAAATAAGAATTTAACACATACTATGAATGCAGCTTTCCAGGTGGTGCCAGTGGTTAAGAATTTTCCTGCCAATGCAGGAGACATAAGAGATGCAGTTTCAATATATGGGGTGGGAAGATCTCCTAGAGTAGGAAATGGCAACCCACTGCAGTATTCTTGCCTGGGAAATCCCGTGGACAGAGGAGCCTGGCAGGCTTCAGTCCGTGGCGTAGCTAAGAGTCAGACATAACTGAGAGCACATGTATACACACAGAAATGAATGCAGCAATTTTAACATATTGTGTTTGTGATTTAGATAGAGTATGGAGAATTTTGTGATTGCCTACTCAGAATCCCTTTCACTTGAGAAAGATAAAGGCAGCTGCATGCACTACCATGAAAGTGAAAAAAGTGAAAGTTAGTCACTTAGTCGTGTCTGACTCTTTGTGACCCCATGGACTGTAGCCTACTAGGCTCCTCTGTCCATGGAATTCTCCACCCAAGAATTATGGAGTGGATTGCCATTTCCTTCTCCAATTGTTCTTCCCAACCCAGAGATCAAACCCAAGTCACCCACATGGCAGGCAGACTCTTTACCGATTGAGTCACCAGGGAAGCACTACCATGACTAGATATCAAATTTGAAGATGCCAGTTACTGAAATGTTCCAGTTTTATGACCATTTTCAATCCAGAATTGTCTACTTCATCAAATTCACTAAACACAAGCCCTCTCCTATAACTTTAGCCTCCCAATACTCTGTTTACCAAGACATCTCAAAGTCTTCATGGTAAGCAATTTTTGTTGTTGCAGCAAAAAATGCACATAACTTTGACTACTGTCCCCCAAGGTTAAGTCTGGTGGGTATCAATACACCTCTAGTTATTTATATAACATCTGTAGAGATGGAACTTTACCATATTCAGATGAAGAAGACTCTTAGACAGGTCAAGCTTTGACAGATTAAAAGTTGAGCAAGAGGGACACAAAACCCAATTTTTAGTCACTCAGTGCATCACATTTACCTAGACATGGAGACTTATTGCAAGATGAGTGTATGACTAGACAGACTAATCAGACTGCAGAACAATACACTGATATGATCTTTGTGAAAACTTAAATCCTCTCACCTGGGTATTGTGGTTTGTGTCCAATTGACATTGGAATTGCTATAGCCATTTGCCTTCTATGGGAGTAGCCACCTTAAATAAAAATAAAGAACAAAATCAAAAACAAGCAAAAACAATATAGAACCTGCAATAGAAAAAAGGAATAACCAAGAGAATCATAGAGGTGGAGCAGAAACCTAGATCAAACTACCCTGATATTTTCTCTACTTTTGGAACCTGAAAATACATCTATCAATAAATCATCCTTACTGAGTTTTAAGCCAGATTGGGCAGCTTTTCTATTATTTGAAATTGATTACTCTGACTGAAACACATAACTTATGATCCATAGACTGTTGACAGGCACTACTGGGATAGGATCTATTGGGCTTAGCCATTACTTTGGAGTGAGAGCAATAAGTCAGCAGTAAATGATGATTATGACCCCAAGATCTTATGCCTGAACAATTAAGAGGTTTGTGATTCCTTTATTTAAAACAGAAGGCAAACTTTCTATATTAGTATAGAAATAAAGAGAAGAAAACATGGATGATTAAGAGATGCCAAAATATTAACGCTACATCTTTAACTCAGAAGTGTGAGAAAGGCTATGAACATTTGTAAAAATACAAAGTGCCCATACCTACACCAAGATAATCTGTTTTAATATCTTGTGAATAAATCTCATATATCAAAATTTATTTAAAAGAAAAAAATAGAAAAGTTAGAAACAAAGAACCTGAAAAACGATTGCAATGTGGATAAAAACCTGTCAGAACACTGAAAAGATGGGCAGTTCAAAGATAACATTTACTTAGCAATTTTTATTTTCAAGGACTAGTCTAAAGGCCTCTGGAATGTGTTATTTTAATACATCACATTCTAATGTAATTAGGAGTAGCCCCATTTTTCAGATGGACATAAAAGTGCCTGCCTTTTACATATCCTAATTTGTTCTAAACAAATAATCAGACATATTCATTGATGATATTAGTATGTATATGTATATATACATTATAATGTTCAAATAAACTTATTTATTATAAGTCATTTTCAAATTAAGGGCCATATTAAGACTGGAGAAGTAAAAGAATAACAAATTTGCATCAGAATGAAGTTGCTGAAGTACACTGCCAATGATCAGGTCTTACTGTGGAAGGGGAGTTTCTCAAGCTTCACCGCATCTGATAACAAAAGTGGATATAATCCAGAAACATGCTTGCTTCAGTACCTTAAAGACTTGTATGCTCTCTTTCATTTTTTACCTCACAGCTTTGAGCTGTCCCTGGATGAAATCTCTTGTTGATCTGTATATTCTTCCAGATGTAGCCCCTTGACAGGGCTACATAAGCTGCAATGGCAATCCCAGTCGCAGATGTAAGAAGACTGTTTTCATCCTTTAAGAGTAAAGCAGGGAAGGTTGATGCATGTGGACATAACATCTGCCAGCTGTTCCCCTTTCCTACCTCCTGGTACTTAGTGTTACTGGGCTGGAAGCCCAATCCTCATGTTGGCCTGGCAACATTTTGTGATGCCAGCACTTTCTGCATGAATCCCCCCCGGGCAGGCACCAGACACTGTGAGGAGTTGTCTGTGGATTACTTGACTGCTCTATTTAGGGATTTTTTAAATTCAGACCATAAGGAATGCTGTGTCCCTAAGCAGGTGTGACACCATGAATGAGGCTTCAGTTTGCTCCAGTCAGAATCTCCTCCCATTATTCAACTCATCAGTCTATTGGCCAAGTCAGGTGTTGGAACCCTCAGGTTTCCAAAGATAATTACAGGATTTTTTTTTTTTTTGCTTGTTTTATCTACCAATACCTTGTCTCATTCTGTTGGACAGAGTATATACTTATTAATTTGTACCCAGCAAGCATATTTTAATCTGTTTTCTAATTCTATAAGTCTACCCTGGGATGATTTACTATATGTAGTTCATGGTAGAAACTTAATAGTAATTAGTATTATTAATATTATGAAAGAGTGCAAGTGGGAGAAGAGTGTAGGCCATACTCAAGGCAGAATAATAATGTCCCCTCAGTCGTTTTTTCAAGATGTGTTCATCATCTCAATTGCTATCTCTTTCCAGACACAAATGTACATGGCCTGTAGTCACACTCTTAGGCTGATCCTTAGAATATAAAGACTCGAATTATGAATATGTCTTGCAATATGAGATACAACTTTAAATCTGCTGTCTGAGTATATTCAAAATGGTATTTATATAAAAGAAATTGCATTTTCTGATTCATATTTTCACTTGTGGTGAACATAGAAGCACACTGTTCACCTCAAGCCAGTTCCCCAAATGCAGTAGCCTTCTTCCTAAAGTAGATAGATACCATGATCCTAGTACATTCAGTGGACTCTTGGGCTCCTACTATGACTTCACATTGTCAAGGGCCTCCTGGGCTTCCATGTGTTATGAGACAGATCCTGGGGCCCTTGTCCTTAATCAAACATTTCTTGTGTGCTCAGTCATGTCCTACTCTTTGTGACCACATGGACTATAGCCCACCAGGGTTCCCTGTCCATGGAATTTTCTAGGCAAGAATACTGGAGTGGGTTGCCATTCCCTCATCCAGGGGATCTTCCTGACCCAGGGATTGAACCCACATTTTCTGTCTCCTGCATTGCAGGTAGATTCTTGACCCTCTGAGCCAGCAGGGAAGCCCCAGACATTTCTTATCCATCCTCTAATCTCTAACAGTTAACTAACTTCCATTGCCAAACCTAATAACCCTACAGATATTACATGTTGGACTGTCAGTGAAAGAACCAGGTCTTTTTGTTTTGCTTTATTTTGTTGTAAGTCAGTGTGTCTGAGAAGTTAGAAATTCCAAAGGATAGTATAAAGAAGAGAAGGTAGAGACTGCATGAACATTGTGGCAATTGTCACAAAGAGATTTGAAGAGGAAAATTAAGAATGAATTAGTGACCTTAAAGAAAATACCACCAAAGAAGTGAGAGATATAAAACAGTGACAAAAAGAATGAAACACTTTCTTTCACACCTTCTCTCTTCTTAAATATTCTACCTAAATATTATTTTGTATTTTCACATCAGCACTGTCCTTCAGATGCCTAATTTAGCTATTCCAAGTAGTTTATACAAATTCTCAAATATCTGTAGATTATCAAAGTAAATGATTATTTTTTTATCTACACCCTTCTGTGGGCTTATGTGCAAGCCCAGAATCCTTCTATCTGGTAGCTTCATGTTCTTTCAGATTTTTGAAGCCACCTTCTATTCAGCTTGGAGGAGGTCAAGAGGTCTGACTTGGAGCATGGGAGATACACAAGGCCAATCCTGGTAGTAGAGTGTATACATTACTCTTATACTTCATTCATTAGAATTTAGCACAAGGTCATTATCTGATTACAAGGAATGCCAGAACCTGTAGCCTAGTTGTACAACCAGGAAAGAGAATCAATAAGATATATGTGAAAGAGAATAAATCAGATATATGGGCTTCCTTGGTGGCTCAGACAGAAACTGCCTACAGTGCAGGAGACCTGGGTTCAATCCCTAGGTCAGGAAGATCCCCTGGAGGAGGCAATGGCAACCCACTCCAATATTCTTGCCTGGAGAATTCCATGGACAGAGAAGCCTGGTGGGCTACACTCCATGGAGTTGCAAAGAGTTGGATACAACTGAGCAACTAACACTTTCACTTTCACCAGTAGTCTTTGATACAAATCTATTATAATGTCTCTCTTTCTGGCTATTCTGTTTTATTTTGTCTATCTTTCTGAAATATTCAGGAATTGGGGGTTAAATTCAGTGGTGGAGTTTACACAGACACTTTTAAGAATGGCTTTCTTTCCATTTTTTAGTTATTAGTGTTGTAGCCAGCAAAGGAGTTACTTGCCAACTGAGATGGAAAGTTGTGTGTATATGAACATGTATGCACATGTTTGGCTCAAATGTATGACTGTACTTGTATACAAAAGTTATAAGATTGTAATAGAATTTCAGGATATGATTATTTAAAATAATTTTCTCCTTATTCAAAAAATATTTTTGTAACTTACAGGGGCCAAAATCTATGTGATAAAGAGAGAAAAGTAGTAGGATTGAAATAAAAAGTGCAGAATAGCAATAATCTCACATACCTCTAATCTCACCTTAGCTAGTTATTCACTTTCTCTGATCTCCAGGTTCCAAATCTGAAAAATAAGAATTACATTCCTCAGGATGAGTGGCCCTGATTTTTCACTCTGTCAATACTTAATAAAATTTCTCTTCACCAACTCAAATTCTCTGTTTTCCCCCTGTCTTAACCCAATTGAATTCCTCAGTTTTCACTGCAAAGAAATAGAGGAAAGCAATAGAAAGGGAAAGATGAGAGATGTCATGAAAAAAATTAGAAATACCAAGGGAACATTTCATGTAAAGATTGGCACAATAAAGGACAGAAAAAAGATGGACCTAACAGAAGCAGAAGGTATTAGGAAGAGGTGGCAAGAATACACAGAAGAACTATACAAAAAAACAACTTCATGATGCAGGTAACCACGATGGTGTGATCACTCACCTAGAGCCAGACATCCTGGAATGCAAAGTCAAGTGGGCTTTACGAAGCATCACTATGAACAAAGCTAGTGGGTGTGATGGAATTCCACTTGAGCTATTTCAAATCCTAAAAGATGATGCTGTTAAAGTTCTATACCCAGTATGCCAGTAAATATGGAAAACACAGCAGTGGACATAAGACTGGAAAATGTTGATTTTTGTTGCAATCCGAAAGAAAAGCAAAGCCAAAGAATCTCAAACTACCATGCAATTACACTCATCTCACACGCTAGCAAAGTAATGCTCAAAATCCTCCAAGCCAGGCATCAACAGTACATGAATCATGAACTTCCAGATGTTCAAGCAGGATTTAGAAAAGGCAGAGAACCAGAAATCAAATTGCCATCATCCATTGGACATAGAAAAAGCAAGAGAGGTCCAGAAAAATATCTGCTTTATTGACTACACCTAAGCCTTTGACTGTGTGGATCACAACAAACTGTGGAAAATTCTTCAAGTGATGGGAATACCAGACCTGGTCTCCCTCCTGAGAAATCTGTATGCAGGTCAAGAAGTAACAGTTAGAACTGGACATGGAACAACAGACTGGTTCCAAATCGGGAAAGGAGTTTGTCAAGGTTGCATATTATCACTCTGCTTATTTAACTTAAAAGCAGAGTGCATCATGCAAAATGCCTGGCTGGATGAAGTGCAAGCTGGAATCAAGATTGCCAGGAGAAATATTAATAACCTCAGATACAGAGAAGACACCACCATTATGGCAGAAAGTGAAGAAGAACTAAAGAGTCTCTTGATGAAAGTGAAAGAGGAAAATGAAAACGTAGGCTTAAAACTCAGCATTCGAAAACTAAGATCATGGCATCTGATCCCATCACTTCATAGTAAATAGATGGGGAAACAATGAAAGAATTTATTTGGGGGGCTTCAAAATTACTGCAGATGATGACTGCAGCCATGAAATTAAAAGATGCTTGCTCCTTGGAAAGAAAACTATGACCAACCTAGATAGCATATTCAAAAGCAGAGAGAGACATTACTTTACAAACAAAGATCCATCTAGTGAAAGCTATGTTTTTTCCCGTAGTTATGTATGAATATGAGAGTCGTACTATAAAGAAAGCTGAGAACTGAAGAATTGACACTTTTGAACTGTGGTGTTGGAGAAGACTCTTTAGAGTCCCTTGGACTGCAAGGAGATCCAACCAGTCAATCCTAAAGGAAATCCAACCAGTCCTGAATACTCATTGGAAGGATGATGCTGAAGCTGAAATTCCAAATCTTTGGCCACATGATTCAAAGAACTGACTCTTTGGAAAAGACCCTGATGCTGGGAAAGATTGAAGGTGGGAGGAGAAGAGGATGACAGAGGATGAAATAAACTCTGTTCATCTGACTCGATGAACACAAGTTTGAGCAAGCTCCGGTAGTTGGTGATGGATAGGGAAGCCTGGTGTGCTGCAGTCCATGGGGTCACAAAGAGTTGGACATGACTGAGTGATTGAAATGAACTGAACTGAACTAACCCAACTGCAAGAAATTTCACCAGTCACCAGTGCATATCCTATGACTGCAAAGCAAAAGACTGAGTAGAGAGCAAGTGGACAAGAGACAAAGATTAAATGAAGCAAACTTTCACAATAAGGCATAGGAAATAAAAGCAGAGGCTCCAGAAGTGGGAAAGGAATGACAGATAAGACAGAAGCAATATTTTTATTAAGTTATATCATGGCTATGAAGTTAAATTTCTAAGTTTTTAGAGATAAAATAAAACTTTTAAACAGCTTTACATTACTTTCAGTTCTGTACTGTGATTCATTACATATGATTCTGTGTAGAGTTGACCATAGGAGTTCCCAGGTTTTTAACTTGGTGTAAGTCTCTTCAAGAGTTATCACATAAGAATTAAGTGCTATTTTAAGTTATAAAGATCTTATCCAATTCCTATTATATCCAATAGCTCAGCTATATGCAGTCTTAGATTAAGAAAATAAAGTGAAATGAAATTTGCTTTGACTACCATGTATAGGTGCTAAGTTGAAATGGTCGTGTCCAACTCTTTGTGACCCTGTGGGTTATATAGCCCACTAATCTCCTCTGTACATTGGATTCTCCAAAAATACTGAAGTGGATTGCCATGCCCTTCTCCAAGGGATCTTCCCTACCGAGGGATCGCCCACTCCAGTACTCTTGCCTGGAAAATCCCATGGACAGAGGAGCCTGGTAGGCTACAGTCTATGGGGTCACAAAGAGTCGGACACGACTGAGCGACTTCACTTTCTTTCTCCAAGGGATCTTCCCTAGCAAGGGATCGAACCCATGTCTCTTACATCTCCTGCATTGGCAGATGGGTTCTTCACCACTAGCACCATCTGGGAAGCCATTGGATAACCATAGTAGCATTTAAAGTCCATAATATTTAGGAAATATTGGTTTGAAGATCACAATAAATAATATCTAAATAAATATCAATGAAATGTACATAGAAGAAATGCACAGTTGCATAAACACATGTATATTCACACTAGCCTAGGAAAGCAACAAGCGCAGGCGGCTGCAACAAGCGCACAAGCCCAGGCCAGAAGCTACCACACATCTGAGGTCAGGGGCAATGGCCAAGAGTGCCAGGCTGCAACGGCACAGGAGCAGCTGAGAGGAGCTACCCCGCGACCGAGGTCAGGGGCAGCGGCAGAGAGAAACTACCCCCTGCCCGACAGGGGCGGTGGCCGAGAGGAGCAACCCCACATCCAAGGAGCAGTGGCTGTGCGGACTAAGGAGGGCCTAGAGGAGCTACTCCACGTTCAAGGTCAGGAGGGGCGGCGGTGAGGAGACATCCCTCATCCAAGGTAAGGAGCAGCGGCTGCACTTTGCTGGAGCAGCCGTGAAGATATACCCCATGTCCAAGGTAAGAGAAACCCAAGTAAGATGGTAAGTTTTGTGAGAGGGCATCAGAGGGCAGACACACTGAAACAATATTCACAAAAACAAGTCAATCTATTCACACAAGGACCACAGCCTTGTCTAACCCAGTGAAACTAAGCCATGCCCTGTGGGCCCACCCAAGACGGGCGGGTCATGTTGGAGAGGTCTGACAGAATGTGGTCCACTGCAGAAGGGAATGGCAAACCACTTCAGTATTCTTGCCTTGAGAACCCCATGAACAGTATGAAAAGGCAAAATGATAGGATACTGAAAGAGGAACTCCCCAGGTCAGTAAGTGTCCAAAATGCTACTGGAGATCAGTGGAGAAATAACTCCAGAAAGAATGAAAGGATGGAGCCAAAGCAAAAACAATACCCAGTTGTGGATGTGTCTGGTGATAGAAGCAAGGTCCAATGTTGTAAAGAGCAATATTGCATAGGAACCTGGAATGTTGGGTCCATGAATCAAAGCAAATTGGAAGTGGTCAAACAAGAGATGGAAAGAGTGAATGACATTCTAAAATGGACTGGAATGGGTGATTTTAACGCAGATGACCATTATATCTACTACTGCAGGCAGGAATCCCTTAGAAGAAATGGAGTAGCCATCATGGTCAACAAAAGAGTCCAAAATGCAGTACTTGGATGCAATCTCAAAAACAACAGAATGAGCTCTGTTCATTTCCAAATAAAACCATTCAATATCACAGTAATCCAAGTCTATGCCCCAACCAGTAATGCTGAAGAAGCTTAAGTTGAACGGTTCTATGAAGACCTACAAGACCTTTTAGGACTAACACCAAAAAAAGATGTCATTTTCATTATAGGGGACTGGAATGCAAAAGCAAGAAGTCAAGAAACACGTGGAATAACCGGCAAATTTGGCCTGGGAATATGGAATGAAGCAGGGCAAAGGCTAACAGAATTTTGCCAAGAGAACGCACTGGTCATAGCAAACACCCTCTTCCAACAAAACAAGAGAAGACTGTACACATGGACATCACCAGATGGTCAACACCAAAATCAGATTGATTATATTCTTTGCAGCCAAAGATGGAGAAGCTCTATACAGTCAGCAAAAACAAGACTGGGAGCTGACTGTGGCTCAGACCATGAGCTCCTTATTGCCAAATTCAGACTTAAATTGAAGAAAATAGGAAAACCACTAGATCATTCAAGTATGACCTATATCAAATCCCTTATGATTATACAGTGGAAGGGAAATATAGATTTAAGGGAGTAGATCTGATTGATAGAGTGTCTGATGAACTATGGACGTAGGTTCGTGACATTGTACAGGAGACAGGGATCAAGACCATCCCCATGGAAAAGAAATGCAAAAAGGCTGTCTGGGGAGGCCTTACAAATAGCTGTGAAAAGAAGAGAAGTGAAAAGCAAAGGAAAAAAAGAAAGATCTAAGCATCTGAATGCAGAGTTTCAAAGAATAGCAAGAAGAGATAAGAAAGCCTTCCTCAGTGATCAATGCAAAGAAATAGAGGAAAACAACAAAATGGGAAAGACTAGAGATCTCTTCAAGAAAATTAGAGATAGCAAGGGAACATTTCATGCAAAGATGGGCTCGATAAAGGACAGAAATGATATGGACCTAACAGAAGCAGAAGATATTAAGAAGAGGTGACAAGAATACACAGGAGAACTGTACGAAAAAGATCTTCACACTAAGATAATCACGATGGTATAATTACTCACCTAGAGCCAGACATCCTGGAATGTGAAGTCAAGTGGGCATTAGAAAGCATCACAATAAACAGTGGAGATGATGGAATTCCAGTTGAGCTATTTCAAATCCTGAAAGATGATGCTGTGAAAGTGCTGAACTCAATATGCCAGCAAATTTCGAAAACTCAGCAGTGGCCACAGGACTGGAAAAGGTCAGTTTTCTTTCCAATCCCAAAGAAAGGCAATGCCAAAGAATGCTCAAACTACCACACAATTGCACCCATCTCACACGCTAGTAAAGTAATGCTCAAAATTCTCCAAGCCAGGCTTCAGCAATATGTGAACCGTGAACTTCCAGATGTTCAAGCTGGTTTTAGAAAAGGCAGAGGAACCAGAGATTAAATTGCCAACATCCAGTGAATCATGGAAAACTCAAGAGAGTTTCAGAAAAACATGTTTCTGCCTTATTGACTTTGCCAAAGCCTTTGACTATGTGGATCACAATAAACTGTGGAAAATTCTGAAAGAGATGGGAATACCAGACCACCTGACCTGCCTCTTGAGAAACCTGTAGGCAGGTCAGGAAGCAGCAGTTAGAACTGGACATGGAACAACAGACTGGTTCCAAACAGGAAAAGGAGTATGTCAAGACTGTATATTGTCACTCTGCTTATTTAACTTCTATGCAGAGTACATCATGAGACACGCTGGGCTGGAAGAAACACAAGCTGGAATCAAGATTGCCAGGAGAAATATCAATAACCTCAGATATGCCGATGACACCACCCTCATGGCAGAAATTGAAGAGTTAAAAAGCCTATTGACGAAAGTGAAAGAGAGGAGTGAAAAAGTTGGCTTAAAGCTCAACATTCAGAAAACAAAGATCATGGCATCTGGCCCCATCACTCATGGGAAATAGATGGGGAAACAGTGGAAACAGTGTCAGACTGTATTTTTGGGGGCTCCAAAATCACTGCAGATGGTGACTGCAGCCATGAAATTAAAAGACTCTTTCTCCTTGGAAGAAAAGTTATGACCAACCTAGATAGCATATTGAAAAGCAGAGACATTACTTTGCCAACAAAGGACCGTCTAGTCAAGGCTATGGTTCTTCCAGTAGTCATGTATGGATGCAAGAGTTGGTCTGTGAACAAGGCTGAGTGCCAAAGAATGAATGCTTTTGAATTGTGGTGTTGGAGAAGACTCTTGAGAGTCCCTTGGACTGCAAGGAGATCCAACCAGTCCATTCTGAAGGAGATCAGCCCTGGGATTTCTTTGGAAGTAATGATACTAAAGCTGAAACTCCAGTACTTGGGCCACCTCATGCAAAGAGTTGACTCATTGGAAAAGACTCTGATGCTGGGAGGAATTGGGGGCAGGACGAGAAGGAGACGACAGAGGATGAGATGGCTGGATGGCATCACGGACTCAATGAATGTGAGTTAGAGTGAACTCTGGGAGATGGTGATGGACAGGGAGGCCTGTCATGCTGTGATTCATGGATTTGCAAAGATTCGGACATGACTGAGTGACTGAACTGAACTGAGATCTCTCTGTCTTTTTTTTTTAATTATTCACTAGTATCAGTACTAGAAATTAGTACAATAATATGTTAGAATTTTACTAGTATCATAATTGCAAAGTATAAAGTACTTAGCCTAGGTCCATGTTAGGAAATATTTTCTCAGTGCATTCTGCAAGGCTGAAGTTTTGTTTAATAACTCCTTGATTGTTGAAATAGAATCTCAAACAGTATCTTAATTAGTACATTGGTGAATACTCTTTCCCATAAATCTAAATTTGGCCTCTAAATCTAAATGTGGCCTTAGTTATGATGAATTACATTTTTATTAGGTCTTTTAAAAACCATTCAAAGACCCAGAGACTACCTAATTAAAGAGACACTAAAGAAGTTATAAAGATCTGTGAAAGGATTTTTGAACTTCATTGTTCTTGTTCAGTCGCTCAGCCATGTCCCACTCTTTGCGATCCCATGAACTACAGCATGCCAGGCTTCCCCACCATTCACCATCTCCAGGAGTTTGCTCAAATTCATGTCCATTGAGACAGTGATGACATCAAACCATCTCATCCTCCGTTGTCCCCTTCTCTCACTTCCAATCCTTCTGAGCATCAGGGTCTTTTCCAATGAGTCAGCTCTTTGCATCAGGTGGCCAAAGTACTGGAGTTTCACCTTCAGCATCGGTCCTTCCAATGAATATTCAGGACTGATTTCCTTTAGGGATGACTGGTTGGATTTAGTTTCAGCCCAAGGGACTCTCAAGCGTCTTCAACACCACAGTTTAAAAGCATCAATTCTTTGGTGCTCAGCTTTCTCTATAATTCAACTCTCACATCTGTACATGACTACTGGAAAAACCATAGTTTTGACTAGATGGAACTTTGTTGGCAAATGATGTCTCTGCTTTTTAGTAGGGTTTCTAGGTTGGTCTTAGCTTTTCTTCCAAGGAGCAAGTGTTTTTTAATTTCATGGCTGCAGTCACCATCTACAGTGATTTTGGAGCCCAAACAAATAAAGTCTCTCACTGTTTCCATTGTTTCCCCTCTATTTGCCATGAAATGATGGGACCAGATGCCATGAACTCTGTTTTTGAATGTTGAGTTTAAGTCAGTTTTTTCACTTTCTTCTTTCACTTTCATCAAGAGGCTCTTTAACTCTTCTTTGCTTTCTGCCATGAGGGTGGTGTCATCGGCATATCTGAGGTTATTGATATTTCTCCCAGCAAGATTTCAGTTTGTGCTTCATCCAGCCTGACATTTTGCATGATGTACTCTGCATATAAGTTAAATAAACAAGATGACAATATTACAGCCTTGATGTACCCCTTTCCTGATTTGGAACCAGTTCATTGTTCCATGTAGGTTCTAACTGTTACTTGACCTGCATACAGGTTTCATAGGAGGCAGGTAAGATGGTCTGTTATTCCCATCTCTTGAATTTTCCACAGTTTGTTGTGATCCACACAGTGAAAGGTTTTAGAGTGGTCAATGAAGCAGAAGTTGATGCTTTTCTGGAACTCTCTTGCTTTTTTTGTGATAACAAATGTTGGCAATATGACCTCTTGTTCCTCTGCCTTTTCTAAATCCAGCTTGTACATATGGAAATTCTCAGTTCACGTACTATTAAAGCCTAGCTTGGAGGACTTTGAGCATTACTTTCCTAGCATGTGAAATGAGTGAAATTGTGCAATAGCTTGAACATTCTTTGGCATTGCCCTTCTTTGGGATTGGCATAAAAACAGACCTTTTCTAGTCCTATGGCCACTGCTGAGTTTTCCATATTTGCTGGCATATTGAGTGTAGCACTTTAACAGCATCATCTTTTAGGATTTGAAATAGCTCAAGTGGAATTCCATCACCTCCAGTAGTTTTGTTTGTAGTGATGTTTCCTAGATCCATGTAACTTCACACTCCAAAATGTCTGTGTCTAGGTGAGTTATCACATGGTTGTGGTTATCCAGGTCATTAAGATCTTTTTTATATAGTTCTTCTGTGTATTCTTGCCACCTCTTCTTAATATCTTCTGCTTCTGTTAAGTCCATACTGTTCTGTTCTTTATTCTTCCCATCTTTGCATGACTTTTGACCTTTAAAATATATATTAATATACATGATTTTCAAAAATCACTGGTTCTGCAAAACTTGATGTATTAATCTCATCTCCCTTCATCTAGTCTCTTAAATTTCACTCCCATTTTATTTAACTTTTTAAAAATAAATTGCTACATGTGCCAAAATGATTGCACTGATTCAGGAGAATTGAAGTAGAGAAGATTTTATAATAAATGGCTTATCAATAAATGCAATAAATTGGTTTTCTATTTAATAATTCTTCTCAGTTGGGAGATGCTTTCGTATACTTTAATATGCAGAGTCATTAAGGGACACTGTGGTTATTATACACACCATTGTAAATAGGGTCTGTTCTCCTAAAGAAGTAATTCTCCCATTTTTTAATAATTGCAGATTTTTTAAAATTTCTAATAATTGTATAATTTTAAAGAATTGTATTGCTTAAGAAAAATAATTACTGAAAACCAGATCTAAACAATTAAAAAGCATAAATGTTTTCCCTAGTATAGAGAAAAAAATTGTAAAAATGGGGAGAGTTTCAAAAAAATTTTAATATATAATTTATAAATTCTTATATATATTCTTAAATATATAAATATCTAGGGGTGTTTAACTCATTCAGAAATTTTATATATATATATATATATATATATATATATATATATATATATATATATCAGATTTAGGGATATGTACAGATGTCAAGGAAACAGTGGTTTTATTTCCTTAGGCAACAAATGGCAAAGGAAGAACTGCCTCCTACCTCACTCTCACACTCACAGTTTTCTTCATTTGTCTCTTGGCACACCAACTTTGACTACCTTCCCAATATCCAGTCTACTGAATTCCTTCTAGATGTACTTCCCTATTTACCAAGACTTACCTCAAATGTATATTTTAAGTACATTCTCACTGACTCCCCCAAATTTATCTTCCCTTAAAATTTTAATACAATCCCTGAAAATTCTCCAACCCTAAAAACACCATCTTCAAGCATTTTAGCCATCTTTACAATAAATTAGTGTTGAAGGAAAAATTGCCTTCAGAATTGCATGGTCACCCTTTCATGAGCCAGTGGGGAAGACCTCATTGCAATCCCAGTGGCAGCTGTTCATACTGTAGACCTTCCATTGACACTCATCCCACCCCATCCTTCTCACTGTCTGATGATAACCTGAAATAATAATGTCAAGGCTTCGTGATGAGGTAGAGGGCATCCTTTACACAGTTTATCCTTACTCTTCAATTATAATTGTATCACTATTTCACTCATTCTCATCTTTTGTCCTTTTCTTTAAAAGGAAAAAAACACTAATGCTTGGTGCAATCATGTTTCATTGTCTTCTGTTTATTGCTAAGGATGAAGGAGGGATTCTCATTCTAGAGTTATGGGATTCCCTGAACACAGGACACCCAGCATAGGACAGATTAGATTGACAACAGCAGTTTTTTAGTCACATAAACCCACATGCCAGGGAAGGAGGACATCTCATGCCATACAGAACCACATGGAGTTTGCACTGGGAAACAGAGTGAAAAGCCAGAGAATATGTAAAATCAAAAGCGTGGATTGTTCTCAGTTCCTGTGGGAGATATTGTGATTGGCTTGTTTGCATAATTCTGCTGGTTGTTTGTTGGTTGTTTTGGCTGTCTCAAGTCAGATTTGGGGAAGGAAAATGGTAACCAACTCCAGTATTCTTGCCTGGAGAATCCCATGGACAGAGGAGCCTGGCAGGCCATGGTCCATAGAGTCACAGAGAGTCGGACATGACTGAAGTGACTAAGCTCGCTGGTTGTCAGGGAACTGAAATTTGCTTCTCATAGATAGTAAGATCAACTGGGAACTGCACTTGATCCATTTGATAGCAAGTGGGGTAAGTTGGGTAGAGATTGTTTCCATGGGAGCAGAGTGGAGAGGAGAACTTGAAGTTCAGCTATTTGAGGCCCTGTCGATACCACCTTGTGTGTGCTCAGTTGCTCAGTCATGTCTGACTCTTTGCTACCCCATGGACTGTAGCCTGCCAGGCTCCTCTGTTAATGGAATTTTCCAGGCAAGAATCCGGGAGTGGGTTGCCATTTCCTACATCAGGCAATATCACCTTATGTCAAGGTAACACATAAAACTGGAATGAGTTTATAAGTATCCACTTCAAAATTCTCATTTTAAATTTCTCCGTCTGTCTCTGTATCTGTCTCATCTCTCTCTCTCTCTTTTATATATATGACAATTTAAATACTTATAAAAAGAAGTTATGTTGAGGGAATAAAGTTGAAGCTGTTTTCAATTAGCAATTTAAGTGAAACTCTAGGTTAGGTATCTTCAGAAGAAAAGATGTGTGTGTTGTTGAGAGGAGGAAAACAAGAGTTAATGAGCCATTTATAGTCAAACAAACAGAGATTGCATGAAAGGTAGCACACCTTGAAGTCTGCTATGAGGGTGATATGGCAGGAATCCCTAGAGAAATCCCATGTTGCTACTGCAACATGAATATTCCCTACTTTAGAAATATTGCTTTGAAAATTTTCTTATTTTTGGCAAACTACTCTTTATCTCTCATTATCTCTAAGCTTATATGTTAAAACCCAACTTGCAAAAAAAGACCCTGATTTTAAATCAATATGCACTATTTAGTTATTCTGTTCAAAATTCCAAAGTAATGATTTCTGAAGCTAAGAACAGCTTGTATGAGTTCCTAACAGCTTAACTTACATTGTTTAATTTATAATAGTAGGATTTTATATTTGTTTCCATTTCCAATTCAAAACATAGTTATACTGATGTATATTATATTAGAATGTAATATGTTTATTCCTATGTGTTTAACCAAGGTGCCATGTTGATTATGTTTGCTTTCTAACACATTTTCTACAATTTGTTAATTCAGTCAGTTCAGTTCAGTTCAGTCGCTCAGACATGTCCGACTCTTCGCGACCCCATGAATCACAGCACGCCAGGCCTCCCTCCCTGTCCATCACAACTCCCGGAGTTCACTCAGACTCACCTCCATTAAGTCTATGATGCCATCCAGCCATCTCATCCTCTGTCGTCCCCTTCTCCTCCGGCCCCCAATCCCTCCCAGCATCAGAGTCTTCTCCAATGAGGCAAGTCTTCGCATGAGGTGGCCAAAGTACTGGAGTTTCAGCTTTAGCATCATTCCCTCCAAAGAAATCCCAGGGCTGATCTCCTTCACAATGGACTGGTTGGATCTCCTTGCAGTCCAAGGGACTCTCAAGAGTCTTCTCCAACACCACAGTTCAAAAGCATCAATTCTTCGGCACTCAGCCTTCTTCACAGTCCAACTCTCACATCTATACATGACCACTGGAAAAACCATAGCCTTGACTAGACGGACCTTTGTTGGCAAAGTAATGTCTCTGCTTTTTAATAAGGTATCTAGGTTGGTCATAACTTTCCTTCCAAGGAGTAAGCGTCTTTTAATTTCATGGCTGCAGTCACCATCTGCAGTGATTTTGGAGCCCCAAAAAGTAAAGTCTGACACTGTTTCCACTGTTTCCTCATCTATTTCCCATGAAGTGATGGGACCGAATGCCATGATCTTTGTTTTCTGAATGTTGAGCTTTAAGCCAATATTTAAAATAAGTTATGTGTCACTTGTTCTTTTAAAATGTGAAGTATATCATTTTCATGTTAGTGTCAATATCTAGTTGATGCAAAACTATTTAATATTATGAGAATGCAATCCAATAAATGAACTCTAGTTCAGTAATTCCTTCTTTCTGAGTGCTTTTCTTTTCTTGCTTTCCTTTTGCTTGTCTTGTTATTCTTTATCACTACTGTATTTCTAGTACCTGGAAGAATGCCAAACATATAGTAAGAATTCAAGAAACTTTTTTTTTGAGTAAACAAACAGATGTTAACCATTGAAATCTTTATTAACAAGATAACCTAAAATAACTCAAAGAGCTATATAAATTTAAGGTACTGTGCTACCAACAATTGTAACAGTAGTCATGCTCAACATATTATCAGTATTAAATACTTTCAGGAATAATAAACCTATTGCTTACATTGATTGGCCCATAACTACACATATTTATGCATCAAACAATGTGTTTACAAATCTTTAGTTATGTATGCCTAGTAGTTAAATTCTAGTTATTTGTGAGTAAAGAGGAAAAGAGAACAAAAGAATTTTCAAGAAAAGTTTTTTATAGTATTTTGCCTCAGTTGATTCTACCAACACATTTAGTTAACATAGGCAAAGATAAAAGCATATTTATGGTGTCCCTTAACATTAAGGTGATACGTTTCTCCTGCTTTCATGTGTACTTTCTTCACACCTACCACAATCAGGACAACAATAATTAAGCAGTAAGTGAGAATTTTTTTCCAAGAGATTTCAGTTAAATGAAGGGTTTATTGACTAAAGACTTTGTGTGTAAAAAAGCAAAGTCAAGGGAAGAATAGCAGTAATATACCCCTCATACTAGGACTTAAGTAATTTTTATAATTAATTATTTAAATATTGTCTGTGTCGATACAAATATTGGGTTATATTTGTAATTCTTCACTTTTTTCAAGTAATTTATAACCCTAAAGTTAAATCCCAGTTTATATAAACATGTCCTATTAGTGTATTTAATTTTGAAAGTAGTTATCTTTCCATGCTGTGAACTGAAATGTACAAAATTACTCCCTTGACTAAAGTTTTTGCTTTATGAAACCTATAAGATGTCTGGAATATTCACCAAAGCTCTTCATTTCTGGCTAGATAGGACAAGCCTCTACTAAAAAAAAATGTTTTCTGAGAAAGTTGATACACCACTGTTACTATTCATGGATAACAACAAAAAAATAATTTTTCAAAAGCCTTCCCTTGTGGCTGAGCTGGTAAAGAATCTGTCTGCAATGCGGGAGACCTGGGTTCGATCCCTGGGTTGGGAAGATCTCCTGGAGAAGGGAGAGGCTACTCACTCCAGTATTCTGGCCTGAAGAATCCCATGGACTGTATAGTCCATGGGGTTGCAGAGAGTTGGACATGACTGAGCAACTTTCACTACATGAAAACCACAGAAGCAAGTGTTACCCTAAAACAGAGCCAGTCTTTATACACAGCAATATTTATTTGGCGAGAAAATATATAAAATTTCATAATGTCCAAATGTGAAAAGGAAAGAATGCTAGGAATTTAAGTTTCAAACTGAAACACTGATATTAAAATAGGGACTTCTTTTATTCCTGCTCCAAAAGTTTCATGCTCTACCTAGGATTTGCAAAAGAAGAGTAGAGAGATTAAGAGCTTCTTATTTTATATTAGCACCATAAACGTTAGTTTCTGGAAATAGGTCTTCAAATAGATCTATGTGGGGATGTAACTAAGGGTGTTCTAAGAGTGGCAGTGCAACCTGCCTTGGCTGTGCCAAGACTGTGTCAAGAAAAAGTTCATTTCTACTTAGAGAACAGCTTAAGAGTTTCATGGGTTGGACTTAGATGTTATGATGAGAGTAAGCCAGAAAAGGGAATGAAAAGAGAAGTAAAAACCACATTGAATTTCACTCACCAGGAAGACTTGGGGCCAACCTTCAATTAGATGGGCCAAACTATTCATTCAGGTTTTCCATAAGATGTTACTGGAAAACCTGAACTAACCTTTTGGCCAACCAATGGAATTATATCCAGTTTTCTAAAGAAATAACACCAGTTTCATATTCCATTTTGAAGGGTGGCCCAAAGATTAATTTGCATCTAACATTTACTCTAATCAGCTAAATTGCAATAAGGTTAATTTGTGTGAAAGCTAGACAAAGAATCCTAAAACTTTCAGGCTGAATCAACTAAGTATGTATACTTTAGTTCTTGACTTGAGTAATTTGGGAGAAAAGAGGGAGAAAAAACACATTTTGAAGAATCCTATATATCTGATAATTGACAGTCACAAACTTAAAGATTAACTAGACAAAACTTTTCTAAAATGACCTTATAGTTTTCATAGTCTTCATTTTTAATGAAGATCTTTACTTGTATAAATAATCCTGTTTGAGTTCTTATTAATACTCTATGAATAAAATGTATGCTTAGTAAACACGAATATTGTACTTCACAAATGCATATGATCCAACTTAAATCCCACAAGCAAATTCATAACTATTGTCAAAAACTTATACAAGCTGGATTTTATGGTGTTAGATGACATTTTTAGACTCCACAATTAGAACAATCCTCCCACTCAACTTCAAAACCCACCCATTTCTATTGTATCCTTAAGAAATCATCTGGGTTCATTTGTTCAGAAAGAAGATAGAAAGACAGGAGAAGGGAGAATGAACAGGGCTAAGGAAGACCTAAATGTGTAGTTAGCTGAAGCAATATGGGAACTTTACATCCTGGGGATGTTTCTGCCTGAGGGAAAGAGCATAGACCTACAGCTTGTTGAAGTGAAGAAGTGGAAGCAATAACAGTAGAGCAAACCTCAGAGACAAACACAGACAAGCAATGAGCCAAAGGTCATAGAAGGGAACTTTCATAGAGGAGTTTCAAGTAATTAGACTAAAGAAAGCATAAATCTAGAAGCCAACAAAGATAACTATCTTATTAAAAGAAAATTGCTGAACTGTGTTATTTAACAACACACTAAAATTTATTCAACGATCACAGTTCTTTGAGCGGAAAATTTAAAGAGCCTATTCCATTTTATCTCTTCAAAATTATCAACAAGTAATTTTCAGAATCTAACATACACAGCATATAAAGAAGTTGCCATGTAAAGCAACCTAAGTAGACAAATCTTGGCCTCCAGGATTTTACATTTTAACAAACAATAAATTAATGAAGAAGCATAGTGTAAAAATCACTAAGCATATGCATCTATAAGGTGGATCCCACTTCAACGGCAGAAAGCAAAGAGGAACTAAAGAGCCTCTTGAAGAGTGTGAAAGAAGAGAGTGAAAAAGCTGGCTTGAAACACAACATTCAAAACACTCATCATGGCATCTGGTCTCATTCAGTTCAGTTCAGTCGCTCAGTCGTGTCCGACTCTTTGCGTTAGTTCATGACAAATAGATGAGAGAAAAATGGAAACAGCGTCAGATTTTATTTTAGGGGGCTCCAAAATCACTGTGGATGGTGACTGCAATCACAAAATTAAAAGACCCTTACTCCTTAGAAGAAAGTTATGACAAACCTAGATAGCATATTAAAAAGCTGAGATACCACTTTGCTGATAAAGGTCCATATAGTCAAATAAATGGTTTTTCCAGTAGCCATGTACTGATGTGAGAGTTGGACCATAAAGAAGGCAGTTCTTGTTTGTTGTTCTGTTGCTAAGTCATGTACAACTTTTTGTGACCCCATGGACTACAGCACACCATGCTTCCCTGTCCTTCACTACCTCCTGAGGTTTGCTCAAACTCACGTCCATTGAGTCGATGATGCTATCTAACCATCTCATCCTCTGTGGCCCCCTTCTCCTGCGCTCAATTTTTGCTAGCATCAGGGTCTTTTTCAATGCACATCAGATGGCCAAAGAAGGCTGAACACCAAAGAATTGATGCTTTTGAATTATGGGGCTGGAGAAGACTCTTCAGAGTCCCTTGGACAGCAAGGAGATCAAAGCAGTCCGTCCTAAAGGGAATCAACCCTGAATACTTACTGGAAAAACTGATGCTGAAGTTTAAACTCCAATAATTTGGCCACCTGATATGAAGTCATTGGAAAATATTCTGATGCTAGTAAAGATTGAAGGCAAGAGGAGAAGGGGGTGACAGGATGAGATGGTTGAATGGCATCACTGACTCAATGGACATGACTTTGAGCAAACTCTGGGAGATAGTGAAGGACAGGGAAGCTTGGCATGCTGTAGTCCGTGGGGTCCATGTAGTCCATAGAGTCAGACATGACTTAGTAACTGAAAAACAACAAGGTGGATCCAAGTCCCTTGTTGGCTGGAACCAAAACATGGGATTCAGGAGAGGCTGAAATAAGTCCATATCATTCCAGTTACCTCTAAAAGGAAAGCAAGGGTGAAAAAATTGTCATGTCTGGCTAGCCAAGTGGTTGGCCAAGGAAGCCTATGTTGTAAATTCTTATGAAGAATGCATTCCAATAATTGTGATATCCCTAATGGAAGTAAGTTATTAGTTAACTTGAAGCATTGTGGGTTTTTTTATTTTTTATTTTTTCCATTTTGATTTTTAAACAGATCTTTTCAAGAGATTCTGCACATCTGGTCTGTGATATAGTTCAGCTGGTTGAAGCTAAGGTCATCAGACATCTTTTGCTTTAATAAGATCTCAAACTTCAAAAGAATACTCTCATGAGAGGAACATTCTCAAATATATTCTCAGACAATATTAGATAACCAGAGTGTATTCAGGTGGAGGGAATGTCCCAGAAGGGAAGAAGCAGGTTTAAGTTAATTGTCACTTTGTCGCAAAGCATTTTTCTTTGGCTGGAAAGAGGATTGAGGGAGCCTATAGAGATTTCTCTCTCTCTTTCTCTTTTAATTTCTCAGTTACTATGGATTGCCAGCATTGACTAAAGCTTCAAAGATTAACAGTGCACACTCTGTTTGACCCCACCCAACAGTAAAAAAGGATAAACTGTGATACCAAGACAAAATTTAACTGATGTAGGAAGGAAGCTTATTGCTCCAAATGAAAAGACACAGGCATTTTATTTGCTAGAAGGAAATTGCTGTAATCTGAAAGACATAAATACAATTTGTTTAAACAACAGAAAGAGTTAAATTAATTAGTTTGGAAACAGGAAATTTTGATGATTCTAATAAAATGTACTCTTTCCTGTTCTCCAGTGCATAATTCAGCCTGGAGTGCTTTCCCTTATTACCCGTATCAGCTGCAATCCCTTTATGCAGCTGACCCTCATTAATTAATAATTGTATGTCATGAGTAAGATGAGTCTCTAAGTCAGCCTCTTTGTCAGGCAGATTTAAGATCCATTAAGGTATATTTAACCCTGAATGGAGAAGAGAAATAATTAGGATCGATGAGCTGGAAATCAAGCACCTTGGAACAGTCAGGTTGCAGTTGTCTGGGAGAGTAAGCCGGGCTGCATTTGATATGTGCAGGCATTCTTGTTATAAGGGGAAAAAGTTAACCTTTATATATACCAGAGGCATCAATTTTTAACTCTGATTTATATTCAGTATTTTCACTGTATCTTGCATGTAACTGTATCAGTCTTTTGGGGGAAAAGCAGTTTGGTAGATAAAACTACATATTCAATTATGTATAACTCAGTTTCTTTTGTATTTGCTCTTGTAAGCCCACTTGTTACTAAATGATATATTTTTAATTAGCTTTGTCTGCTTGGTACTGAGAAGGTTGACTTGGGCTTTCTCCAGAGTCCTATTAGCCAAATGACCTGTTTCAGGCTATGGGCCTTCTCCTCCCCTAGGCAGGACAAATGACAGGAATTTTTATTCACACACTGGTCTTCAAGGATCCACATCAATATAATTTATTGCCCCCACTCCCAACTCCTCCTAGTCAGGTCCTTTGCCATTGATCTACCTGCTCTTCTGCTACTTCAGACTAATTTGCTTGTTCGTTTCTATGCTCAATATGCCCTTTGTTTTGGCTAGATTTCCTACCAAGCTGCCTCAGGACTCTCAAATATTGTTTTCAGTCCTGTCATCAAAATCTTCTCACATTTAAGAGCCTGTAGGGAGCAGAAATACTCTGACTAGGCCTTTATGTTTCTACTTATACGTATGTATAATCAATACACAACCAATTAGTGTGCAGTATATATTTCTAAAACATGATCTAGAAATTGTCTTAATGATTAAATAGAACTTTCAGTCAGCATTCGACTCCATATATGTTAATTGACTCACCAATTCCCTAGTGTAATACCACAAAAACAGGTCATGTGCAGTATGTTCAGGATTCCCTGTATACACCAGTGTTTTCGAGAAATCAGATCATACGAAAGGTATTGATTTGTTAGGGGAAATAGATTGTAGCCAACACTCTGAGAATCTGGAAGAACTTGACAAAAGTGAAAGTGAAATCGCTCAGTTGGGTCCAGCTCTGTGACCCCATGGACTGTAGCCTACCAGGTTCACCTATCCATGGAATTCTCCACGACAGAATTCTGGATTGGCTAGCCTATCCCTTCTCCAGGGGATCTTCCCAACCTAGGGATTGAACCCAGGATTCCCACCTTGCAGGTGGATTCTTTACCAGCTGAGCTATCAGATAAGCCCTGAAGAACTTGATATTTTTACTAAAATCATGTAATAATTGAGCTAATGTTACTGTTCAGACTCACCCATTTGAAAATGTGTAACAGTGACTTAAGATAACTAAGTGGCAACTGAATTGTGATTAATGGAAAGCCAAGTATAAGTGAGAAAAGAAGTATAGAACAGTCTTATGGACTCTGTGGGAGAGGGAGAGGGTGGGAAGATTTGGGAGAATGGCATTGAAACATGTAAAATATCATGTATGAAATGAAAAAAAAAAAAAAAAGAAATGTTCTAAGCATTTCTAATGTTTATAGGTTTGTATAGTTTTGTCCCTAAGGTAAAGGGCGATTTTGCTTAGGTTTAGGGACTTCATCCTTCTCTTCACAGTACATAGACTAGGAAGGTTAATGATAGTAAATTATTGGATAAATGAATAAATAAACAGCCTATATCAGAGCACTATAAAGGAAAACCATAAAGTCCCATGGGATTCTGTATACCCTAATTACTAGTTCTATGAGGATAAAATAAAGAACAGACAATTTTCCCCCTGGCTTTCTTTGTATACCCACCATTAGAGACATTCATCTATTTATCATCTGAAGCAGTGCACGGCCTGCTGAATGTCGCTTTTTGAAATGTGAACCCAAGTGGAAGGATCCCAAATCAAAATGCTTTCCCTTCAGTATCTTTTATTAGCAAATTTGTATGGATTTGTTCATCAAGTTAACCAATTTTTATCTTAAAAGGCCTTAAGTTTCCTTTGGGAAGAGGAAGAAGGAAAGCCCTTTGATTCTGAAATGGCATGGTGGAACACTGGCCTACTGATTCACTTGTCAAGCCTTGGAAAAATACCAACTTGAAAATGTGACATTGAGGGTGAAAGTGGCATTTGGGGAATACACCAGCAGTTGAAATAAAAGTCCATTGGCTAAGATATGCAGAACAACTTTCTTATTACCGTGTGTGTGCTGTGTGCTAGGGTACTTCAGTTGTGTTTGACTCTTTGTGACCCCATGGACTGTAGCCTACCAGGCTCCTCTGTCCATGGGATTCTCCAGGCAAGAATACTGGCATGAGTTGCCATGTCCTTCTTCAGGGCATCTTCCCAACCCAGGGACTGAACCTACATCTCTTACATTTCCTGTATTGGCAGGTAGTTGCTTTCCCCCTAGTGCCACATGGGAAGCCTCCTCTTCTCTCTTAGATTATGTTTCTATTATTGCTATAATATCAAATTTTTCTTTTAGAAATCGTATTAATATATGCACAACAGAACATTAAAAAGTGGAAACATAATGCTACTCAATAAATGGAGTATTAATAAGATAATATAATTTCTTCAATTTTTATCAAATTTTTGATACCATAGACAAATCATTTCAGGAAGAAACATTATTAAAGTAAGCCCATATGTATATGAGAGAATAGTAGGTAGTAGGTAACTTATGAGAAATTTCATTTATTAAAAACTGTCCTTTGCAAACAGTGTATTTTTAAAATAGTATCTTTGTAGGTATCTATTAAATCATACATGTAAAAGTATTTATCAAATACCCATACAGTAGAACACACCCAGTTGTTGTGACTAAAGAGAAGAAAACAAACAGATATTGGCCTTGGGGAAAGTTAGTGTAAAGGTGACAGGAAATATCCAATTACATGTGGGTGGGGGCATCTTGCAGTTCATAGAGAGGAGTTTGAATTGAATCCTAAATTTAATAAGATATTGAGAACTTTTACACAGTTTATATACAGTTTTTACATCAGCAAGTGTCAAGATTCCTACCCCATCTTTATTTGCCATAAAAACCAGAACAATAAACTCAGAACAATATACAATATTGCTATAGTGATTTATCAGAAGTTTGAATTAGGTAGCTTTGTCCTTTCTTCTTGAGTTTCTAGTTCTGTGCATTTTGTTTTGTTTTCTGAGTAAAGTGCATCAGTGAGACATTTGGAGCAAGAGATTTTTTGGTGAAGCAGAAAAGTTGGAAATAAATTATTGGCATTGGGATAAAGGTTCTGATTTGGATTTCTTCCCTGACTTTTTATTTTCAATGGGAAAAAGGAAGAGTGTGAGCTCATCTGTAGAAAGGACAAGTTTGATTCATTTTTCCTGTAAATTTCACATAACTGCAATCAGGACTTAAGTCATTCTTATATAGTTTTCTCTGTGCATATCTGCATAGAGGGAGAAAAGGAATTTGGGGATAAAAGGCAAATTTTAGAGGGAAAAAGAAAAATAGGTAATGAGAACGAGTGTAAGAAAGAAGAGAATTTAAGAATAAACAGTAAATGGCAAACATGTTTTTAATCTTATTTAGGATTTTGCATGCCAGTAATAACCAGTTCAATAATAATAAATATTTAGTGTAATAAAAGAACCTGCAGACTGGGAGTGACTAGAAAATGTGTTTGCAATTTTGATGTAATACTAATCTTGTTTTTCTCAAAAAAAAAGAAAAAAAAAGATTTAGAAATAGAAAGTGTGAGAAAAAGAGTAAAGAATGTAGCAAAAGTGAAAAGTATGAGGCAATTAAAGCAGATAAATTACCAAAGGTTTGTAATACTCATTATGGTGTTTTTTTTTTAAAAACTTCTTGTTTATTTTTTATTTTTGTGAATATATTGCTAGAGAGTAATTCTGAATATAGAACTCTGGCAAGAGCACTGTAAGAATGGTGTGATATAGATCTCTAAGAAATAAGTCTCCTGAACCCTCAAAAAGCATGCCTATGCAACAGTTTGAACTAATCTAGTCTTGAGCTTTCAGAACCATAAATATTTTAGTGTAAAATTAAAGATTTGATTTGGGTAGTTTATCATATAAGCTTAGAGTGCTTTAGTTCCTGATGTGCTTGCTGTGCTGTGCTCAGTCGTGTCTGACTCTTTGCGACCCCATGGACTGAAGCCTGCCAGGCTTTCAGTCCCCGGGATTTCCCAGGCAAGAATACTGAAGGGGGTTGCCATTTCCTACACCAGGGGATCTTCCTAACCTAAGGATTGAACCTGTGTCTCCTGCATATCTTGCATTGGCAGGCAGATTCTTTACCACGAGTGCCACCTCGGAAGCCCCGAAGATTCTGCAAATTATTGTATAGATAGAAAAAGCAACTAAATGTGTTGTGTGTCAGAAAAACATGCAGTGTGTTAGATGTTTAGTTAATCCTTCCAAGCTTATTTTGAAAAGATTGAACTCAAAAGGAGAAGGGAGCAACAAAGGATGATATGGTTAGATAGCATCACCAACTCAATGGGCATGAATGTGAGCAAACTCTGGGACATAGTAAAGGACAGGGGAGCCTGGCATGATGCAGTCCATGAGGTCTCAAAGAGTCGTACACGACTTAGCAGCTGAACAACAACATGATGAATGCCAACTTAGAGATAATAAAAGGAACTTAGGAATATGGAACAATTTTCCTAGTTTCACAGGCAGAAGTAATATTCAAACATTAGTCTTCATAGCTCGTTTTACTACCTAGAACTTTAGAATTATATGGGATTTTGAAGGTTATGCAGTCCAACTTTCCATCCAGTGCTGGATTGCCTTTCATGATATCCATCACTGATGTTCATGCAGATTTATCAAACCTTTAACCCCAATTAAATGAAATAAAGTCTTCTCCCAACCTTGATTTTGAAATATTCCTGTTCTGAATATCCACATAAACAAAAAATCTTCATTGATTAAAAAACACATTTCATGTAATTCATCTCTGTCATTATAATTAGAGTGAAATTATGATAACAATTTGGACAAGTTTTTTTTTTTCTCACATATCTTGACTAACTGTCCAATTTCATAGTGCAAGAGAAAGAGCTTGAGTAGTCATGAAAAAAATATATATATAGAAAGATCACTAATAGAACTAAGAACTGAGAAGATAATTACCAAATATAAAGAGTCTATTAGAGGGTGGGAAGATTTGGGAGAATGGCATTGAAACATGTGTAATATCATGTATGAAACAAGTTGCCAGTCCAGGTTCGATACACGATACTGGATGCTTGGGGCTGGTGCACTGGGACGACCCAGAGGGATGGTATGGGGAGGGAGGAGGGAGGAGGGTTCAGGATGGGGAACACATGTATACCTGTGGCGGATTCATTTCGATATTTGGCAAAACCAATACAATATTGTGAAGTTTAAAAATAAAATAAAATTAAAAAAGAAGCTAAGATCCCACACAAAAAATAAATAAATAAAAAGTCTATTAGCAGAATACTAAAGATATTTATAATAATTTAGTTTTGATAACCAATAAAATAAAAATAAGGCTTCCTTGGTAGCTCAGTGGTAAAGAACCAGCCTGCCAATGAAGGAGATGCAGGTTCAATCCTTGGGTCAGGAAGACTCCTTGGGGAAGGAAAGGTCAACCCACACCAATATTCTTGACTAGGAAATCCCATGGACAGAGGAGCCTGTCGAGCTACAGTCCATAGGATCATAAAAGAGTTGGACACCACTTACCTACTAAACAACAATAAAATAAAATAAGGAACCCAGAAATAGTTCATAGAAGAAATGTAGATTAATCAATGAAGAGTCTGGGAAAATTAGTTATCTACCTGAGAAAAGATGAAGTTAGACCCCTCTATCACATTATACACAAAAATAACTTTCATAGGTTTTAATTACTATGAGTAAAAGTAAAATAATAAAACTGCAAATTTTATGAGAGAATATAGGCAAACATCTATTTTATAGAATAAGAAAAAATTATTTCTAAAAAAACATAAAGGTGAAACCCATAGAGAAAAATAATGTCAGATTTGTCTAAAATGAAAACATGTAAGCCTTGAAAAAAACAAAACAATTTGAAAAAGATATATAAAAATTTGTGCTTCAAGAGGCAAGCTTCAAGAGACTAAAGTGAAAGCTGAAAAAACATGTGACCTACCCTCAGAATAGAACCAACCTATATTTATACATGCTTCTGGGTCTGTGTGTGTGTGTGTGTGTGTGTACACGAGTGCACATACATGTGCTAAGTTGCTTCAGTCCTGTTTGACTCTTGGCAGCCCTATGGACTGTAGACCTCAGGCTTCTCTGCCCATAGGATTCTCCATGCAAGAGTACTGGAGTGGGTTGCCATGCCCTCCTCCAGGGGATCCTCCCAACCCAGGAACCAAACCCATGTCTCCTGCAGCTATTGAATTGCAGGCAGATTCTTTACCAACTGAGCCATCAGGGAATCCCATACTTTTATATATATATATATATTTTTTTTTTTTTCAATTTTAAAAGGCCAGAGCCTGATTTAATAAAAGAGCAAAGAATATGGACAGAAAACCTGGAAAAAAAACTGAACGGCCAGTGAATATTGGGGTACTTTGCTATCTCTACTAACTAAAACAATAAGATATTTGAAATTCGAAGAGTGTGTATAGTTTAACAACATTTTTAAAAATGGGAGTCTAAATTATTAAGGTAACTTTAAAAAAACAATTCAGCAATACGAAGGAATTTGAAGACTCCCATCCAGATCCTTGGCGAAGCAGTTCCACCCCTCTGTATCCACCTTGAAGAAACTCTGACACTGGGTATAAAGAAATATGTACAGCGTATATGAAAGCATTGCTTTTAGTAGTGAAAAAAATGACTTAACTTTTCTAATAGGGAAATTGACAAAAATAATGATATCTTATTAAGATTATGTAAATAGCAGTTAAAACGAGCAAGCTGCATATATATGTGTATATATATATAGAGAGAGAGAGAGAGAAACATTGAGGAATGTTTGAAAAAACAGTATTTACTAAAACAGGGTAGTTGATAAAGGTTTAGTAAAATGTTAGTACGTTATTTAAACTTTCAAACACAAAATAATGCTATATAGTTGAAGAATAAAACATATATCAAAAAAGTTCAAAAATTATGAAAATATTGCAAGCTAATCTAGACTGCCTCCAAGAAGATTAAAAAAAAAAAAAAAAGGACAAGGAAAAGTCTCAAACCAGAAGGAAGGAAGGAAGAAAGGGAGTGTGGATAGGAGGAAAAGACAGAGGAAAAATGCACTGTAAAGAATGCTTCATGATGTTCTCAGTCTCTCAAACTTGTCTGACTATTTGAGACGGCGTAAACTGTAGACCTCTAGGCTCCTCTGTCCACGGAATTTTTGAGGCAAAACTGCTGGAGTGGGTTGCCATTTCTTGCTCCAGGGGATCTTCATGACCCAGAGATCAAACTCACTTATCCTGCATCTCCTGCCTTGGCAGGTGGATTCTTTATCACTGAGCCAGCTGAGAAGCCCCAAAGAATGCTTCAGTTCAGTTCAGTTCAGTTCAGTCACTCAGTCATGTCCAACTCTTTGCGACCCCATGAACTGCAGCACGACAGGCCTCCCTGTCCATCACCAACTCCCGGAATCCACTCAAACCCATGTCCATTGAGTCGGTGATGCCATCCAACCATCTCATCCTCTGTCGTCCCCTTCTCCTCCTCCCTCAATTTTTCCCAGCATCAGGGTCTTTTCAAATGAGTCAGCTCTTCACATCAGGTGGCCAAAGTATTGGAGTTTCAGCTTCAATATCAGACCTTCCAATGAACACCCAACACTGATGTCCTTTAGGATGGACTGGTTCTATATCCTTGCAGTCCAAGGGACTCTCAAGAGTCTTCAACACCACAGTTCAAAAGCATCAATTCTTTGGCATTCAGCTTTCTTTATAGTCCAACTCTCACATACATGACCACTGGAAAAACCATAGCCTTGACTAGACGGACCTTTGTTGGCAAAATAATGTCTCTGCTTTTTAATATGCTGTCTAGTTCAGTCATAATTTTCCATCCAAGGAATAAGCGTCTTTTAACTTCATGGCTGCTATCACCATCTGCAGTGATTTTGGAGCCCAGAAAAATAAAGTCAGCCACTGTTTCCACTGTTTCCCCATCTATTTCCCATGAAGCGATGGGACCGGATGCCATGATCTTAGTTTTCTGAATGTTGAGCTTTATACACATATTCAAAGGGCATTCTTGTTTATCCTAGCCTAGCCAGTGAAAGTTGGAGAAGCCTATCACCTCTGACCCAGCTGCAAACTGTTTCTAAAGCTGAGGCTATACTACTCCTTCTACTATCAGAGAAGAGGCTATACTACCACTTTTATACTAGAAGACTAGAGTCACAAAATCAAAATAAACACAAGCGAAAAACTTTGATCTTTTCTAAGAAGTGGTCTGGTCCCTGGCTACCAGGTGGATCATAGCTCAGTCATACTACTGGTGGGCACTTGATAATCAAACTTCTGTGACTCTGTGCATCTCTTTTTTGCTACCACCATCACTACTGAGACTGATGCCTTAATGGAGATATAGAAGCTCTTCCTGAACAATGAATGGCACTTCTCTCCGTGCTTATTTATAAAACTGATGTCAGTATTACAACACAATTATTACCCAAAGGCCTACTTCTGCAAGGTCAGAAAGCTTGAGTCATGAAGAGTTTGAGTCTCAAGGGTACTGAAGACCAAGAACTCCAGTTCCACTCTGACCCACATTTTTGTGGAGAAGGCATTCCCCTCCTGTTCTCTTGAATTCTGTTTCAGCAGTTTCTTGACCTTTTCTCGGCCCCTGGCTCTGTTAGAGGCTATTCCAGCCATCTGACATGCTTTAATAAATAACTTTGAAACTCTTAACTGGCCAAAATTTTCATTGATTCCCACTATGAGAACCTTTGCTTATGTGTGTAAATGTACATTAATCATCCTTCCTAGTAATATGTCGATCTCCATAACAGTTTAACATGCATATATTAGGCAAATGGAGAGGTGATTCTTTATAGGCCCTGATTCAAAGTCTCCAATTTTATAAACAAAAAGTACAATTAAGAACAAGTATATTCATAAACTCAAATATAAGCCAAATAAGAAGACAATACTTAAGTGTCTTTAACACTGTAAATTCTTAAAATTACTGTTGTGTGTGTGTGTGTCTGTGTGTGTCTGTGAGAGAGAGAGGACTTAGTTAAAATACCATGTTTTACATAGAAAATTATTGTTTGATTATACTAGCTTATTGGGTGTGAAAATATAAAATTTCAAATAATCCAATGACAAAAGCAAGCCAGAAAGGACACAGAAATATCAGAAATTTTGAACTATATATTAAAAAACAATTCAGGGGTAGTTGAAAATGACTCATCACAATAAATTTTCAGAAAAATAAGAAAATGTGGAAAAAATTTGTCATACAGTTATAGACTCATAGTAATAAAAGAAAAATCCTTTTTAAGAAAATGTGATAAAAAAAGTAAGTCAATACATGTGGTGAAAATAGTAATTGGAAGGGAATTAATATTTGGCATTGATTTTTTAAATTAATAGTTTCTGAAATAGATAATAATAAATGATATATCTTCTCTTTTTTAAATTTTAGTAATCATTTTCAAAATAGTGCAGTATATGTTTAGGGTTATTGATAAACCTGAAATAAATTACAAAATATGCTAAAAAAGATTTTTATATTTGTTAATTAGTATTACTTTTGCCAAGTTATTATGTGAGCAGGCTCAAGGATCTGGGTTTTATTAAATATATTTCAAAGAGACTATTTCAACTGAACACCCTTTGCTGAAATTAGGTTATTTTCAAGCTCACCCAGCAAATTTGTGTGTAATCGATTTGCACACTTGAGGTCTTTTAGCTAAGCCTAACTCTATTAGGTCCATTCATGGGGTGAGGTGTGTAGGCTGCCATACTTCCCTGTAAGTGACTTTGTTTTTTACAGAACTGATAAGCCCTTTGCCACTCTGCCAGGTCTGGCTGAAATTAGCCTCTGGGATCAAAAGTTATTAGTGGAAAAGGATAGGGCAGACTGACATAGCAATTTTATAATTCTATTGTCCTAGGAAAGTAGGGTAATGAGGGTTGACTGGTGCAAATAAAAATGATCATGAAATGCTCCAGGCACCACACCTCTATAAATAGTGAAGAGAAACAGCCTATAAAACTTCTGCTGCCACTGACTGGGTTGATAAGGTGAAGCCAGCCCAGTTAGAAAAGAGAATGAGATAATCCTTACCCCCTGTTATCTGTCCTCTTAATACCTTTGACACTGAGATGATCTTCACCACTTATTTCCAAACAAAGGATAATGACATATGCCTAAATTATAATCTTTCTCTGTTGTTCTCTTGAATAATTCAATAAATTCACCTCCCTTATATATGAACATAAGTGACTAAAAAAAACTCATCAATGAAGTTCCTTGAGTGACTCTTATGTAATGGAGACAATGTTTTTAAGGTGCCTAGAGTGAACACAGAATCCTCTGACAACATGTAATTTTAAATTTATGTGAATGATACCAGGTTTAGGAGTTGCTAACACCCAATTAGACAAATTGAGAATTTATAGCATGTAACTACTCAAAGGTGTTTTTGTTCAAGTGCCCTGAAATTTTATTAGCAAATTGAGTATATTTTTCAGGAACATATTTGGAGCACACTGATTAATCCTGAAGAGGACAAAGATGTAGAATTTCACTGGAAGAAACCAAAACATTCATTTTTCATTTTTGAAAACAGAAAGAAAAGAAAAGAAAAATCTCATTTTTGAAAAGAAAATAAAAAGTTCATTTCCATGGCCTTACAGGAGTTTCAAATATACTAGAGGGGGGTAACACAAGTCAATGGAAAATCATGGGTGGTATTGTGAAGATGGGTTTACTATTTAGAGAAAAATGAAAGTTGATTCCTTTTTAATATTTGATTTTACATGGATTACAGACAATATATTACATAAGATATCCATTTATTTACATATGTAACTATAAAGTTACAATACAAAATGCATAAAAGACAAAAATTTTATATATAACATAAAAATTATAGGAAAGTATCTTATAATTAGTCACAAGTATAAACTTATTCAAATTAATTATACTCAAAATTAAGGACTTATGATCACTAACTTTTCTTAACAGCAGGGGTCATTTGGACTCCTCTGTCTACCTGACATATTTTAGTAGCTTTGGGTCTAACACAACCGGTCAGCTTCTCTGTTGAATTCCCCCCAGAATATAAACTATCCCAATTTCTTTCTAAAAAGGTAGCCATCATATATGAATTGATATATTAGGGGATTAAGTACATAATGACCAAATTTTAAAAAATAATTTATTAGGAAAGATATTTGAAATATCTAAAACCAGCAAGAGAATAGTGATTAGTGAAGACATAGTGTGTTTGCAAAATCAGTAAGATTTTTTAAAGTTGCAAAAGCTAATTTTTAGCTAAAAATTAGCTAATTTAGCTAATTTTTTAAAGCTAAATTTTTAAAAATAAAATTTAAAAGGCAAACAAGCACACAAATATTGAAATTTGTTCAGAGAATGCAAATGAAGATAAGGATAAGGACAGATTAAGCCTTCTGGACTGGCTATAATTTGAAAGCTGGATAATGTCAAATGTGGCTGGAAACATGGGTTGAAGTATCTTCACACCCTGTTGGTGGGATTGGTATACCCTAAGTAAAGAGACAAAGATCCCATCAGGCAGCAATTCTGCTCTGGTTTAATGTCCCAAAAAAATCACCCCACAGTCTATAAGGGACAAGTTTATGTTCATTGCAATGTTGTTCATGATGATCCAGAGACAGAGACCATCAGGTGTCCATCCCTGGAAAGATGGCTGGACAATAAGTGGCAGAGGCATGCCATGCCACAGACAAAGTAAGATAGGCCTGATAAACACATAACTATATATAGATCAAAAAATACAGTTTTTTGTAAAACAATAATAATGGTGAATGTTATTAAATAAAATGATGTCTAGGATAATACCACTGAAGTATATTAACTATATATTCAAACAAAAGAATACACATTTTCACAAGATCACAAACTAACATTAGATATCAATATTTATATTGGTATGATCACCTATGAGGTGAGAAGGAAAAGGGAATAAAGAGAAACAAAATCCAGTATCAGTATGTTAAATATTTGGTACAAGATCTTTGTCTGAAAAGATGAAAATAGCGAACCATGATATGAACAATATGTTTAACTAAGCCAGGTGCTTCCAGTCTCAACAACAAAGCCAAAGAAGTATGGCCTCCATTATTATGACCTTTTTCATGAATCTTACTTGACAGTTCTTCACAGAATTGTTGAAGAAGCAGGTTCCTGTTTGGACAAATTTAAGGAATAATTCTGTGATATCGCTATCCATTTCAACTGTGAGATGATCGGGTTCAATTTGGTGTTCTAATTATTGTTTATTCCTTTATGAAGCTCATTTCCCCCAACACTATTTCTTATCCCCCTGTAGACAGTGCCATGCCTCTGTCTCTCTCTGTCTCCCTTCTACCCTCCTTCTCCCTTCCATCTTCCTTCTAATCTTGGTCTCAACCATTGTAAACAGAAGAGAAGTTATGTTCTCTTCTAAAACAGATGAGCAAGTTATGTTCTGTGGGCACAAGATTCTTTGTAATTAGTGCAGGCAAATGCTGAATCTGTTAGGTATAGCCTGAGTGCCAAGGCATGCTGGTAAGAGCAGCCACAATGCATTCCACAAGCCTTTTGGCCAACTGCTTACAGTATAGTAAGTACTACTAAATGTTCTTTATAGTGGAAAGACTTGGCACCAACAAATCATTAAGCAGGCACATGTGTTAATTCTTGCAGAGAATGAGAAATCATCTCTGGAAATCTGCCCCAGATTTCACTTTAACCTTGGTTGGATTAGGAATCAAAAAACTCAAGTCCTATTCCCCATTCAAAATTTACTAGCTATGCAAGCTTGAAGGACATGCAAGTGTTTCCATACACTTTTTGTTTGTTTGTTTTGTTTAAACATGAGTTTCATAATACTCTGCCTAAAGAACAGGATTTGAGCACGTGCTACCTTGAATCTTGAATTAAACTAAATGGACTGAAATGATTATATGGACTACTTTCAGTTGCCTTCTGGTGATGGAGTGTTATTATACAATTACAGTCTTATAAAAAAAAAACACACACACACACACACATCAGAATTGCTACTAAAGGATGTACTTAAATCACCAAGTCCAAATTTCTCAGTAGATTAGAAATGAGAAGAGAGAACATCAGAGAAGTTTAGTGTCTTTCCAAGATCTGACAGGTGCATAATACTGGAACTGCGACTACAAGCCAAGCTTTTTGACTCCCAGATGAGCGTTTCACTTCTAAAATCAACTCTAATTATATAGTTGGTCAATTATCCTTTGTGATCTTAGAAAATCAAAATATTTCTTCCTTACACAGAAAAATCCCAACATAGAGTAATTAATTATTTAGTAGAGGGGAAAAAAAGGAGGGGGGCTTCCCTGTTGACTCAGTTGGTAGAGAATCTGCCTGCAATGCAGGAGATCTGCCTTAGTGAAGGAGACCTGGATTCAATCCCTGGGTCAGGAAGATCCCCTGGAGAAGGAAACAGCAACCCACTCCAGTATTCTTGCCTGGGAAACTCCATGGAGAGAGAAGTCTGGTGGGTGACAGTCCATGGGGTCACAAGAGTCAGACATGACTTAGTGACTAAACCACAAGAAGAAAAATATTGTTTATATTATAAGAAACTGTTAAAATACATATTATTATGATGGGCATATTTTGCTGAGCATTCTCCAGGTAAGAACACTGGGTGGGTTGCCATTTCTTTCTCCAGGGAATCTTCCTGACCCAAGGATTGAACCTGCGTCTCTTATGTCTTCTGCATTGGCAGGCAGGTCCTTTACCTCTAGCACCATCTGGGAAGCCCTTATGGGCACTAATAGGGATTCATATTTCAGATTAGTGAAGGGATATCTTGGGTCTTAGATGAATGGTCATGAAGACACCTATCTGTGCTGAGCAGCACGGCATTAGCAGGCCTAGGTGAGAAGATTTGGAGGGCTGAAGTAAAGCGAAGTGGAAGTCGCTCAGTCATGTCCAACTCTTTGCGACCGAGGATTATACAGTCCATGGAATTCTCCAAGCCAGAATACTGGAGTGGGTAGCCACTCCCTACTTCAGGGGATCTTCCCAACCTAGGAATCGAACCCAGGTCTCCCACATTGCAGGCAGATTCTTTACCAGCTGAGCCACTGGGAAAGCCCAAGAATACTGGAATGATTAGCCTATCCCTTCTCCAGCGGATCTTCCCGACCCAGGAATCGAACGGGGGTCTCCTGAATTGTAAGCGGATTCTTTACCAGCTGAGCTACCAGGAAAACCCAAGAATTGTATAATTTTGTTACAAAGTCCTGAGATGATGAATCAACTGGCCATGAGGGCTGGCTTAGGGGTAGAAGAAGGAAGAAAGGACAGAAATTGAAATAGATGAATGTCAAGGTGAAAACAAGGCTCACCTATATTTGCAATTTTGCCAACAGTCAGTCACTTGTTGGTTTCCCTTGCTGCAGGTCACCTGTATAAGGCCAGCACAATAATTAAGTTAAATAATACCTTCTGCAACATGAATAATGCCTAACATATGACATCTATGTAGCAAGGCATTCTTGGTCCCAAGAAAGCATATTCAGAAATAAAAATGAAAGCTGGTCCTACTGAATCTGCTTGCTTTAACTGACTGTAGGCTCCAAGAGAGAAAAACATTAAAATATGTCCCCCAACCCACCTCTAATTCTAAATGTGCACATAAACCATGTTTTTAACTAGTCAAAGAACAAGCACATGTGTGCACCTACACACACACACACACGTTTGTGAAATTCATATTTTTCTGTTTCAGTTTCCCTTACATTGTCGAAAAACAACATATTTTCATTTTGTTGTAAGGCTTTAAATTTGTTTTATTTTTGGGCAACAGAAATAATTATTAGAGCTTGTAATGTTTTATGTTACTGATATTGCTACCATAGCATAGATTTCAACTTTCCACATCAGCTTAATATTCCTATAATGCTGATCCAGTAAACAAAGAGGCAGCTACTGTAACCAAGCAGGTAACCAAGCAGTATGCTACGGGACATTCTGGAGACAGGCTTTCCCCCAGATCCTCTGCTTTAGCTCCTTTCTGAAGAACCTAGATAATAATCACTGATGCAATTTTCTTGAGTTGTTTTGCAGATGTGAAAAACCCCCATCAAATGGAAGAACTATTTGATGACCTTGAGCGCATAGCCGCAGGCCTCCTGGAGCCTAAGGACTGATGGTGTTAACCCCTGAGACACCCCCTTCCTACCTTACCATCAGCCAACCAGATAATCACACACATGCTGATCACATACACCATGACACCCCCTCCTCGCCTGCCCTTTGAAAATGTTTTGCCAAGACTCTTTGGTGACCTTGAGGCTTTTCAGGGCATGAGTCACCTTGGCTCCTTACAGGACCTTGCAATAAACCTTTCTTTGCTCCAAGCTCTGAAGTTTCTCTTTGTTTGGCCTCATTGCCCACTGTGCACACAAGCTTGCGTTAACACCACCTCATTTTTGATACATTAGATTAAATGTCAGGACTGTCATGTGCAATGTAAACTAGAAAAGTGCAACTGTGTACACAGCACTCCACATAATTTTTGACTGAAATTAAAACTTGATTACTTAATGATTTAAAATAATAAATAATAAAATAATACTGAAAGCAGGATTTAAAGAAACACAAATCCTTTAGAAAGTTAAAAATCTGTGCCATGTTAAATTTAAATAGCCTAATTGAATTTAAACATTACTGAAAACAATCTGGCACTAAAGGAGCATAAGCTCATCTTGAGTTTTTTCTCAGAGTCAAGTCTTCAGAGGGAATATTCATTAAACTGGATCTATTTTCCAGGATGTCAGAATTGCTCCTGAGAGCATAGCTCTAAGCTTTAAACAGGGACACTGGTAGACTTTACACAAATTAAAGAAAAAAATATCCATTGCCTTAGGGGGACATATTCATTCACCAGGATTCATGATTTAGCAAACACAACATGGAATGGATTTCATTTGCCACCCCTCCCTTGCCTGGAAACCCCTGTGGAGGGAAAGACTAGTACAACCAGAAGTGAAAGATCTGCTTTAAAATACTTACTGACAGTAACACAGTCAAAAGCTGTTCTTTTGCTACCTTGCCACTCTGAATCAGCCAAAAAGTTATAATTGTGCAATTCCTCTCCACTTGATGCTTTTGTTAGCAAATTTTTCATTTTCACATTCATAATATGTGTTGCTTTCTTATTCAAAATCTGAAACAAAAGATGAAGAATGATTGGGAAAAGTCATTTGCACATAATCATGGACTACCTCTTCCATGAATGGGCAAATGACGGTGCATGCCTATTTAAAGGAAAATGTTTTCAAAACACTCAACTTTCTATAAGCTACTGGATTGGTAGCTCCCTTCAGATAACACTCATTATTGAAGAAGAGTATTCACAAATTTAGCCATCTAAGAAACCTCTCAGTTTTTTCTAAACCCAAGTAAGGGCTGATTTGTCTTCTGTTTCCTTCTTTCAAAACACAAAACAAAAACAAAACACATTTTTAAAAGCTATTTTAAAAGAATATCAGGGACTTCATGTTGAGGTTTGTGAACCAAAAGGGACTCTCATATGTATAAGGTATCAATGAATTACAATCTCTGTATCCCCTCTTTCATTCTTTGCTGTTTCCTCTCCTTTTTCATGAGATGAAAAATATAAGCTTGGAAGTTTTGATGCATTTGCTGTTGAAAAGTCTGACACTTTAGCAGCAGCGAACTAGTGGCAATTATTTTTGAATAATATGCCTAGTAACTAAAATGTGGGTTCACAGTATGAGCAAATTAATTCCATCTTTTAAAAATTATTTTCCCATTTCAAAAAGGTCCACAATAAAGTTTTATGTGTGTTTGAAGCAATACTGTAATTAAAGGTCTTTATTTGTGCTTCTCAGGAGATGATGTACTCAGTTACTCTCAGAATACATCTAAATGTAGAAAGCAATCCTGTTTTCTAAGTATTGGTTGAGCTGGTTTCTGTCAGAGTAATCAAATAAAGGATATTTGTGTCAGTATACAGTGATACTGAGTACACTTAGCCACCTGGCTTTTATTCTGATATCCACAAGCTCCATAAACTGATGGATTAGTAAATCGTTCTCTTCCAGCAAGTGCTAAATGATTTACTGATTCTCTTTTTACCTGCCTCACAAGCTCTTCTGCACAAACACATGACATTCTAATAGAGATTAGAGACAAGAGCCTTTCCACACATATGCACTTATATCACAATAATCCATACCACATCAGTCCATGCCCATCTTTTCTAAACTTGAAAATAATTTGTTGTTAACTGACCAACCTCCTTCCAGAGTTCTCCAAGAGAACTTTTTATCCATAGTGTAGCTAGAATAATGGTGGAAAAGGAGCAAAGTAGATTATTTGAAGAGATGTTTGGAAAGTAGAATATATGGGACATGGAAATTGAATGTGAGGCTGTCTTTGGAAATATTGCTCACTGAGAAAAATTTTAAATTGTATGAAGAAAGTAAAAATGATATAAAGTGGTATGGATTGTCATGACATAAATGCGTACACCTTGCCAAATCCTGGATACAATGTCCATTAGGATCTGATGTATTTGAACAGAAGGACCTGTAAACAAAAGACTTGAAAATAGATTTGATATGAAGTAGGAAGAATAGAGGAAAAAAACATCAAAAGGGCTTCCTGGATGACTCAGTGGGTGAAGAATCCACCTGCAATTCAAGAGACTTAAAAGACATGGATCCCATATCTGGGTTGTAAAGATCCCTGAAATAGGAAATAACAACCCACTCCAGTAATCTTGCCTGGAAAATAACACGGACAGACGAACTTGGCGGGCTGCAGTCCATGAAGTCGCAGAGTTAGACACGACTGACCACCTGAGCACAAACAAACATACTGGAAAAATAGAGAATGGAAAGAAGATGCTGAAGAAGACCCTAAAGTTCCTGACTACATGTATTAATGAACCAATAGATGGTGCTTCTGATATAGGGAACAGTGGAAGAAGACTAGGAACAGAGTTGATCCAAATATGAGGTGTTAAAAAGTATTTGTTTAAAAAAGGTAAAATCTTCACTCATACAAGTATGAAATGAACATGTGTAAGTTATTTAAGTCATTAGTTAATGAGTAACCACTAAGATATGACAGCCAGTCCAAAGGGGAATCCAAAAGTGAAGACACATATAGATGCAATGAGGACTACTGAAATGAACTTCTTAGTAGATGGCAAAGCCTGCATCTTTTATAGAGAAGATAAATCAGTTAAACTTGATGAGAAAATTCATTTGCATGTCTAGGGACAAGAATAATTTGCAGTTCTATCAGTTTTTCCACATTTTACATAGCGGTAAAGCTCAGAGACAGTGAAAGGTGTAGATACACCAAAGAATCAGAAAAATGCTTCACACAATACCTAATTTTCTATTGAGGATACCCAATAGTCTCTTAAATTTATTTTAAAGGATCCCATATCTTCCCATACAAAGATGATTTAAAAGCATCTATGTGGAGATATCAAGTAAGCACCTAAATACACATTCACTTCCTTCATATCCAGTATCTCCTGATAGGAAGGACTGAATCAAATTCGCTTTAAAGGAATATAAACTGGGGACTCCTCTTTTATTGTAACTTAAACAACTGGTGAGCCACTTCTACCCTACATTTTCGCAAAAAGGGGACAACTTTTGTGATCTTCCTCTTTTTCAAAATAAAAAATAGATTATTCTTGATAAAAACAATTGAACAGGAAAATATTACACCAGCCTACACATTCTTTTTGCCTTTCCAGATCCAAATGAAACTTGTATCTGATCCAAATATCTTTTAAAAAGATGGAGAATGCATCTTTCTGAATAGTTTACTCTCAATAGAAACAAAGTAAAAAAGTTCCGGTAAGAAATATCCATCAATTAGCAAGAAATTGAGTTTCTGTAAAGAATAACACTGGATGGAAAAATTTGAGGGAGGGATGGTTTTTAGCATTTGCCTTGTGTTAGAGGCAGTTATTTAGATTGCCTCAGATACTAAACAGATTACATTTTTCTTATTTTAAAAGCTATCATCCATTTTTTTTTCTCTCTATTGTGATCATAAGGGAATTTATCAAGTAGGTTAACTTTGGGGTAGGGATGCTTACTTCCCAACACAAAGGTTTTCTTGGAATAGAAGCAATATTGGAAAGCACTCAGAGGGGTCACTATCATGTCCAAACACATGACTCTCAAACATCCTGATAACTACTAATCACACTATTCTAAAGGGAAAAAAATTGAACATAGCACTGGCAGCAGAAATGAGGAAGCATCCTGTTCAAATGTTTGGAACTGGAGAGAGTTTCTGAAATACTCAAGAGGACTGTCTTCACCTTCCCATTTTCAAGTCGTCTTACTAATAATTGTAACATGCCTGATATATGTAACAATAGTTATAAATAACCTTATATATAGTCCATAGGTTTAGTCAAGAGTATATTAAATTAGACTTTATTCAATTTAGTGGTATTCAGTTTTAAAATATAATAATAAAATATAATACTAAAACATATTTCTAACAAATCATCTAAGAGAACATATTGATAAAGCCAGGAGAAAACTGGCCTCAGAAAAATGCATTTCCCTAACTTTGAATACTCACACAATTTAATTGTGATTTTTAAACTTGAATCTAGCAGCTGACATTTAGAGTTTCATTTTCACATTAGTACTATAAAAAAGTAGGCATTCCAAGACTTAAATTTTTTTTGCTCCAGATTTTTCTATTCTCTCCCTTCTTCTAGCACCAATAAGTGAAGTAGCTCAATTGTGTCTGACTCTGTGACCCCATGGACTGTAGCCTATGAATCTCTTCTATCCATGGGATTTTTCAGCCAAGAGTACTGGAGTGTGCTGCCATTTCCTTTTCCAATATACTCAGAGAAAAAATTCCTACCTCAGACTAACACATATGTTATCATTTGAAGTGTATCATCAGTCTTATGGTATTGTGATGGACTATGACTGAATGAATTAAAAACAGGTTGAGTACACAAGCTTGCATTGATCAGTTGATTTATGGCAGCTCTTGTTTCATTTCCTTTACTTCTTTTCCCTTTTGTTCCATTTTCATGTGTATGTGTATGTGTGTATGTGTGTGTGTCTTTTCTTGTGTGCTCAATTGTGTCCGACTCTTTTTGACCCCATGGGCTATAACCCACCCATGTCCATGTCCATGTCCATGGAATTTTCCAGGCAAGAATACTGGAGTGGCTTGCCATATCTTCCTCCAGGTTATCTTCCTGATCCAGGGATCAAGGCTTCTCTTGCCTCTCCCGCACTGGTAGGCAGATTCTTTCCCACTGTGCCACCTGGGAAGCCCAGTATGTGTGTGTACGCATACATATATACCAGACTTAATCTTAGGAGACTACACTTGATCTTTGGAACTATTTTGATTTCTCAAGAAATAACAGGATTTTATTTCATTGTTCTGAGGGTACAGATTTCCAAGTCTGGGTCTAAGTTGATAGTTCTTGACAACAACCTGGAAAGACTTCCTAATGACTGTGACTGCAACATTCTCCAGTTCAAATAGCAAGCTATTCTGTTGTACATCTCATGTCTCTAAACTGATCCTTAATATTCAATTTTTCCATACTGAGTTCCAAAAAGATTTATTTTACTTTTCTTTTTTATTGATTGTTTTTGAAATGCAGATATCCTACTAAATTACCATTTTGCATAAATCTGGATGTAAAGGGCAATGTATATACAATGTATTCTCCTACTCATCTGAGGAAAGCTTAATGACAACCCCACTCCAGTATTCTGGGAAATGCTATGAACAGAGGAGCCTTGTGGGCTACAGTCCATGGGGTAACAAAACAGTCAGACACAATTTAGCAACTAAACAATGACAACCTGTCTTGCTAATCATACTTGAATTCATACATGGATATCTCCACAAGTTCTAGTCACATTGGACCTACCTATAAATTTACAGTAGTTGTAAGGAATAGGTTTTGTGTGTGGGGGGGGGGATATCTTTATCTGGTAGACATAAAACCAATTAAAGGTGTATTTTCTTAATATCCTAATTTAAACTTTTGTCTTATGGGGGCTATAAAACATAATATGCTATGCTATGCTAAGTCACTTTAGTTGTGTCCGACTCTGTGTGATCCCAGAGACGGCAGCCCACCAGGCTCCTCTGTCCCTGGGATTCTCCAGGCAAGAACACTGGAGTGGGTTGCCATTTCCTTCTCCAATGCATGCAAGTGAAAAGTGAAAGTGAAGTCGCTCAGTCGTGTCTGACTCTTAGCGACCCCATGGACTGCAGCCTACCAGGCTCCTCCGTCCATGGGATTTTCCAGGCAAGAGTACTGGAGTCAGGTGCCATTGGGGTTGGCTTATTTATTTTTTTAAGATCAAAGCACTGATACATGAATTAGGTTAGGGTGTCATTTTGTTGTCCATTGACAGTTTTCACTTTCTTCATATAAATGTCTTTTCATCTCTGTATAAATATCTTTCCATCTCTAACCAACATCTCTACTTTTTCCCTCACACGAAAGTACAGTGTATGACATTCATGTTATGTTTCTGTGCCTAGCACTAAGTTGGTTTTGAGAAATAGTCCAAAAAGTTTCATGGTGGTATAAACTTAGAGAGGTGTGGAGACCCTGCCACACCAAATTGGTTTGGATGTTGAAACTGGTGGTGCCACAAACACACCAAGATGGTATGAAGAGATTTATTTCACTTGGGGAATCTTTCTAGGGAGACAAGGGTGGACTCTCAAGCAGGACAGAAAAAGACTTATTGGAGCCAAAAAGAGAGGCTTTAGCTTTTTTTGTGGTTAGGGGTTGTTTTAAGGGGTGAGGTTTCCCATGCATGGACTGGGACTTCTGTAGTTTTAACCATTACCAAGGCAGGAGCATTAGGCCTTCTGAATGGCTTGCCCAGAAGTGGGGTAGAAGATAGAGAGCAGAAGTGGACATAGAAAACTATTAGGTCAAACAGCCAAAAAATGAATTTATATTCTTTATTGTATATGCGAGCTTCTCAAGACACCAGCCAAATATTTGATAACTGATTTCTAAAACCAGTGATCATCTCTACTAAAACAAAACAAAAAAAGAAACAAAATTGACAATTTAATTCAAATTGGCATTTTGAGTTATTCTCAAAAACAAATACTAGTAAAAGAAAATTTAAAATATGTTTTATACATACAAGTGTTTATTTTTAGGGTAAAAATATATTATACTTCTAGAATTAAACAAGATATGAATTCTACCTTATTGACAAGATAAAAAGGTATTAGAGAATGCTATAAATGCAGCTTTAAAAAAGGCAATTCTGATCTGAATATGTCAATTCAGCTATAGATAAAAATTTATCCTCAGATAAAAATAACATCCAGATGTAGTAAAAATAGTTCTGCATTTGGAATTAGAAGACCCAATTTTAAAACCTTGTTCCATGCTTAACATGTAAGTGAGATTGAGGAAGGACCTTTCCATTCCCCTGATTATGAAGTAGGATGCCGTCAGTTTTGTAACAATGGGTCATATGTTCCTAAAAATCTCTGCACTGAACAAGATCAGGAATAAAAGTTACCAGTTTTATGAGGAAAATGGAATTAGACACATACTCAAATTTTTCATCAGTTCAGTTCAATTGCTCAGTTGTGTCCAACTCTTTGCGACACCATGAACCACAGCATGCCAGGCCTTCCTACCCATCACAAACTCCCAGAGTTCACACAAACCCATGTCCACTAAGTCGGTGATGCCATCCAACCATCTCATCCTCTGTCGTCCCCTTCTCCTCCTTCCCTCAATCTTTCCCAGCATCAGAGTCTTTTCCAGTGAGTCAGCTCTTCTCATGAGGTGGCCAAAGTACTGGAGTTGCAGCTTCAACATCAGTCCTTCCAATGAACACCCAGAACTGATCTCCTTTAGGATGGACTGGTTGGATCTCCTTGCAGTCCAAGGGACTCTCAAGAGTCTTCAACACCACAGTTCAAAAGCATCAATTATTCGGTGTTCAGCTTTCTTTATAGTCCAAATCTCACATCCACACATGACCACTGGAAAAACCATAGCCTTGACTAGAAGGACCTTTGTTGGCAAAGTAATGTCTCTGCTTTTTAATATGGTGTCTAGGTCAATCATAACTTTCCTTCCAAGGAGTAAGCATCTTTTAATTTCATGGCTGCAATCACCATCTGCAGTGATTTTGGAGCCCAGAAAAATAAAGTTAGCCACTGTTTCCACTGTTTCCCCATCTATTTGCCATGAAGTGATGGGACTTCATGCCACCGGATGCTATGATCTTAGTTTTCTGAATGTTGAACTTCAAGCCAACTTTTTCACTCTACCTAAAAATGGTAGGGACATAAAAATCATAAAATTTATAGTACAGTTTTATGCTTATTAGTTAAGAAATATATATTTTCATAACAAATATAGCACTTTATCTTGAAAAAGATGGAGTTTGCTTGAGGTAGTCATCAGGGGAAGTGTTGCAGCTTGTTAGTTATTGTGAAATGGTGAAGGAAAGAGGATTATCTGAAACTGGAAGGAAGGTCATACCATCAGAGGTAGTGATAGAGGTTTGAGATATGTGTGCAGTTAATGTATCTCAAGGAGGCTTTGTTCACCTATACACATGTTCTACACTTATCTAGTGCCCAAATTATTTCCTTATATATCAGTTGCACTGAAGCAAATTTATATTTTGAAAGCAAGAATATAGAAAAACTTGCTAACTCTGCCCTGTATTTACTGTGGTGGATGAGACCACAGGTCTTAGAGCCAGGAAAAGTGGATCCAGGTTTCCTGTTATCACATCTTTGCTGTGTGATCTTGGACACATTAATGTAAAATCCAAATGTTATGCTCTTTATCTGTAAAATGGAGTGAAAAATCGTTTCCAGCAAATAGGCTTTTTTTAACAGGTTAAATGCTTAATGCATGGAGAGGATTTTGTACTAGCTAAGAGTTCCCAAACTTACCTGCAAATATTGTCTTTAATAAATGATGAAATACCTTGGTGATAATATATTATAATCTAAGACTATATACTTAGAAGAATTTATTTCAGTATTCAGTTCAGTTCAGTCGCTCAGTCGTGTCTGACTCTTTGCGACCCCATAAGCAGCACGTCAGGCCTCCTTGTCCATTACCAACTTCCAGAGTCCACCCAAACCCATGTCCATTGAGTCGATGACGTCATCCAACCATCTCATCCTCTGTCGTCCTCTTATCCTCCTGCCTTCAATCTTTCCAGCATCAGAGTCTTTTCAAATGATTCAGCTCTTCGCAGCAGGTGGCCAAAGTATTGAGGTTTCAGCTTCAACATCAGTCTTTCCAATGAACACTCAGGACTGATCTTCTTTAGGATGGACTGGTTGGGCCTCCTTTCAGTCCAAGGGACTCTCAAGAGTCTTCTCCAACACCACAGTTCAAAAGCATCAATTCTTTGGCACTCAGCTTTCTTTATAGTCCGACTCTCACATCCATGCATGACTACTGGAAAAACCATAGCCTTGATTAGACGGACCTTTGTTGGCAAAGTAATGTCTCTGTTTTTTAATATGCTATCTAGGTTAGTCATAACTTTCCTTCCAAAGAGTAAGTATCTTTTAATTTCCTGGCTGTAGTCACCAACTGCAGTGATTTTGGAGCCCAAAAGAATGAAGCCAACCACTGATTACACTGTTTCCCCATCTATCTGCCATGAAGTGATAGGACCGGATGCCATGATCTTAGTTTTCTGGATGTTGAGCTTTAAGCTGACTTTTTCATGCTCTTCTTTCACTTTCATCAAGAGGCATTTTAGTTCTTCTTTACTTTCTGACATAAGTGTGGTATCATCTGCATGTCTGAGTTACTGATATTTCTCCCACCAATCTTGAGTCCAGCGTGTGCTTCATCCAGCCCAGCATTTCTCATGATGTACTCTGCATATAATTTAAATAAGCAGGGTGACAATATACAGCCTTGACGTACTCCTTTCCCTATTTGGAACCAGTATATTGTTCCATGTCCAGTTCTAACTGTTGCTTCCTGACCTGCATACAGATTTCTCAACAGGCAGCTCAGGTGGTCTGGTATTCCAATGTTTTCCGAATTTTCCACAGTGCATTGTGATCCACACAGTCATAGTCTTTGGTATAGTCAATACAACAGAAATAGATGTTTTTCTGGAACTCTCCTGCTTTTTCTATGATCCAGTGAATGTTGGCAATTTGATCTCTGGTTCCTCTGCCTTTTCTATATCCAGTTTAAACATCTGGAAGTTCATGGTTCATGTACTGTGAAAGCCTAGCTTGGAGAAATTTGAGCATTACTATGGTGTGAGATGAGTGCAATTGTGTGATGGTTTGGGCATTCTTTGGCATTGCCTTTATTTGGGATTGGAATGAAAACTGACCTTTTGCAGTCCTGTGGCCACTGCTGAGTTTATCAAATTTGCTGGCATATTGAGTGCAACACTTTCAGAGCATCATCTTTTAGTATTTGAAATAGTTCAACTGGAATTCCATCACTTCCACTAGCTTTGTTCATAGTGATGGTTTGTAAGGCCCACTTGACTTCACATTCCAGGATGTCTGGCTCTAGGTGAATGATCACAGCATCGTGGTTATCTGGGTCATGAATATCTTTTTTGTACAGTTCTTCTATGTATTCTTGCCACTTCTTCTTAATATCTTCTGCTTCTACTAGGTCCATACAATTTCCGTCCTTTATTGAGCCCATCTTTGAATGAAATATTCTGTTGATATCTCTAATTTCCTTCAAGAGTTCTCTAGTTTGTCCCATTCTATTGTCTTCCTCTATTTCTTTGCATTGATCACTGAGGAAGGCTTTCTTATCTCTCCTTGCTATTCTTTGGAACTCTGCATTCAAATGGTATAATCTTTCCTTTTCTCCTTTGCTTTTCACTTCTCTTCTTTTCACAGCTATTTGTAAGGCCTCCTCAGACAGCCATTTTGCTTTTTTGCATTTCTTTTTCTTGGGAATGGTCTTAATCTCTGTCTCCTGTACAATATCATGAACCTCCATGCATAGTTCATCAGGCATTCTGTCTATCAGATCTAGTCCCTTAAATGTATTTCCCACTTTCACTGTATAATCGTAAGGGATTTTATTTAGGTCATACCTGAATGATCTAGTGGTTTTCCCTACTTTCTTCAATTTAAGTCTGAATTTGGCAATAAGGAGTTCATGATCTGATCCACAGTCAGCTCCCGGTCTCATTTTTGCTGACTTTACAGAGCCTCTCCATCACTGGCTGCAAAGAATATAATCAATCTGATTTTGGTGTTGACCATATGGTGATGTCCATGTGTAGAGTCTTCTCTTGTATTGTTGGAAGAGGGTGTTTGCTATGACCAGTGCATTCTCTTCAGTTCAGTTCAGTTCAGTCACTCAGTCATGTCCGACTCTTTGCAACCCCATGAATCACAGCACGCCAGGCCTCCCTGTCCATCACCAACTCCTGGAGTTCACTCAAACTCACATCCATCGAGTCAGTGATGCCATCCAGCCATCTCATCCTCTGTCGTCCCCTTCTCCTCCTGCCCCCAATCCCTCCCAGCATCAGAGTCTTTTCCAATGAGTCAACTCTCCTCATGAGGTGGCCAAAGTACTATTAACCTTTGCCCTGCTTCATTCTGTACTCCAATGCCAAATTTGCCTGTTACTCCAGGTGTTTCTTGACTTCCTATTTTTGCATTCCATTTCCCTATAATGAAAAGACATCTTTTCTGGGTGTTAGCTCTAAAAGGTCTTGTCAGTCTTCATGGAACCATTTAACTTCAGCTCTTCAGCATTTTTGGTTGGGGCATAGACTTGGATTACTGTGATATTCAATGGTTTGCCTTGGAAATGAACAGAGATCATTCTGTTGTTATGGAGATTGCATCCAAGTACTGCATTTTGGACTCTTTTGTTGACTATGATGGCTACTCCATTTCTTCTAAGGGATTCTTACCCACAGTTGTAGATATAATGGTCATCTGATTTAAATTCACCCATTCCAGTCCATTTTAGTTTGCTGATTCCTAAAATGTTCATGTTCACCCTTGCCATCTCCTGTTTGGCCACTTCCAGTTTGCCTTGATTCATGGACCTTACATTCCAGGTTCCTATTCCATATTGCTCTTTACAGCATCAGACCTTTCTTCTCTCAGCAGTCACACATCCACAGTTGGGTGTTGTTATTGCTTTGGCTCCATCTCGTCATTCTTTCTGGAGTTATTTGTCCACTCATCTCCAGTACCATACTGGATACCTACCGACCTGGGGAGTTCATCTGTCAGTGTCCTATCTTTTTGGCTTTTCATCCTGTTCATGTGGTTTTCAAGACGAGAATACTGAAGTGGTTTGCCATTCCCTTTTCCAGTGGACCATGTTTTGTCACAACTGTCCACCGTGACCCAACCATCTTGGGTGGCCCTGCACAGCATGGCTTAGTTTCACTGAGTTAGACAAGCCTGTGGTCCATGAGATTTGATTGGTTAGTTTTCCGTGATTGTTGTTGCAGTCTGTCTGCCGTCTGATGCCTTCTCTCAGTGCCTACTGTCTTACTGGGTTTTCTCTTACCTTGGCCGTGGGTTACCTCTTCATGACTGCTAAATCAAAGTGGAGCGGCAAGCATGCACTGTGCGGAGCTGGGGCAGCAAGTGGCAGCTGAAAAACAATACTTATATATAATTGATAATAACTTTAGGATAACTAGCATAAAATTTAAAAATGTTTTTAATAGTTTATATAGTATAAGCCAGAAATTTTAATTTGTGGCCAGTAAGTTAAGTCTGAACTACAAAGAACCACTTTCCTAATAGTCTGATCTTTGATTTGCACTTCTTCTAATCCTAAAACACTGAGAATATGGATTAACATGGAAGTTTTCTCTATGAACAACCTTTGAAGTGCTCTACTTAAAAATGCACAGGAAGGTATATAAAAGCTTAATGATAAATTTCCCATTTGGAGAAATTTAATTGGTTGTAGACAAAAACTCACCGAGGCTTCTGGTACAATGTGGTCATGGAAATTTGAGAGACATATAGTTATTTAAAAGTTTTGAAGTTTGAATACAGATGTTCCTTTTATATTTTATTGTATTTTCTCATCCTCTTTTGTTAATCAGGTTTTTATAAAAGGCTTAATCAATTAAATTATTCAGAATTTTATGGATAGAGGCCCAGTTTATCTGGTCACAGTGACCTGCATTTGGTGTAGAATGGAAATCTGAAAAGGGTAGAAGGAATTTTAGCCTCAACTAGTAGCTTTTCAAGTAAAATTATTTCTGAATTTTATATTTTAATTAGTAGTAGAAGAGTTGTGTCAGATTGTAATGCTGCTTGCTGTTATCACCCTGTCTCCTTATAATAAAATAACTGAGGGATAGAAAATAAGGGATTAAATCGATGTACTTTTGCTTTCTGTGGGTAAAGACACTGAAGTACATAAATGAATTTCAGTGAGTTCACAAGTCTTACACTGTTACTTTCAAAAAAGGTAATATTCACGCATTATTCATATGAATCCGAATATTCTCTTTCACCATTATCTTTTAAACGTCTTTGCAAATCAGGTGTTTAATCATTATGCTATTTTCTGTGTATATTTACTTAAAGAGAACATTTATAAAATACTATGTTAACCACATTTCATTATTAATTGTAACAGTCATATGCAAATAGTTATACTTCTATGTCTGGTGAAAGTAGTTTATAAAAACCCATTATATAAAGCCAATAAAGGCCTTTCATTTGAAATTATAAGCAGGGAAATTGTTGTAAAACTAATATTTAAAAAATGACTTGTCAAATTTTTAATTTTTTCATAGCTTTAAATTGCTAGGAAGCATTTATTTTAAAGCATTTTATGATGATCCATGATTTTGTAATAAGATTTATGGTAGGCAAGTTTGGTCTGCATAAAACTGCATAAAAAATGATCAGAATTGCATCTACTTGTTTGGCTAATAGATATTAACTCCATGAGAGATCATATTCTTTGTATCCATTCCTTGGAGCAAGAAAATTCATATTTCAAAAAAACACCAATCCAGACCAAATGTAGGTATTTTATTTTTCAGGCAAAAAACAAAACAAAAAGAAAAAAAAAACCACATAAATAAATGAAAGTTCTTAACATTTTAATTTATGGGAAAATATAGTAATTTAAGTTTTATTTTACAGTAGAAATTACCATCAATATTTTCTTTTTGTAAAATTATAGTTGAAATACTAAGCATCTACTTAATTCTTATGGGAAGATTACAATTGGGATTGGAGGCAGGGAGAAAGAGAGAATGAATGGGAGATACAATAGAAAGTTATTCTAAGCTTTCAGAAAGGAGTGCGGAGTTGTCTCTGTGATGACTGGCAGAGATAAATGTTCACACCTCCTCTCTCCTAGAGAAATTAACAAGTGGAACTTCTATGCTGCAATTTCCCACTGGTAATGCAAGGGAAACTTTCAGGTTCATGGGCGTATTTCTAGTTGCTGAGAGTTCCTGGAAAAGGCAATCTAAATTAACTTCCATTGTGTTCAACAAGATGCAGCACCCTTAGGGTGCTATTCAAAATAAGGGACAATTCCTGGGCATTGTGACAGAGATACTATAAGAGAAAGTTAAGACAACAATCCATTTCTTCTTCTATTATGAGACCACATATTATCTTGTGAACACTGGAAAATAATACTTCCATGTGTCTGGTGTTTATTCAGTATATAGTGAAACAGAAATTAAATTCATGTGACTATATAATATAGTACTATGTACATATATATGTGTGTGTGTGTGTGTGTGTGTGCGTGTGTGTGTGTACATAAACATTCAACAGCAAGAGAAAGTAAAAACGAGACAGTGTTCCTCAGTTTAAAAAAAAGCACTCTCATTTGAGTTTTATAAGTGACGAGTATCTTATTCCCATTATAAGGATGAGAGAACTGAAGTTCAGTATTGTTTTTTTTATTACTTATTTATTTTCTTTGCATTTTTCCTCAAGGTAATTAATTTATTCAGACGAGCAGACTCTTCTTCTGAGAGCATTATGATACAAATATCTCAGCAAAACGTGTGTCATTTTTCACCTATGAACTTGAAATAAGTAAGAAGTATTTCAAACTCCAAATCATAAAAAAGTGAAGGGTATAACAATATACCCACTTCAGTAAACTTGCTTAGAGAATTCCATAGACAAAGGAGCCTGGCGGGCTACAGTCCATAGGGTCACAAAAGAGCTGGACATGACTGAAGAAACTTAGTAGGCAAGCAGGCATAACAATATGTTAATATTGTATTATTTGGATACATCCCAGTTTCCTATAAATTTCATTCTTTACCATTGCTCTAATACCCTTATTCTTACCAAAAATTATAAAATCTTATGGGACAACTAATGTTATGTTCTTGGAAGCAAAAGGATCATACTTAATATGTAATAATTATGTACAGAATCTTATGCTGATCAACATACACAAACATTAAAAAATAAAATGGACAAAATTCAGACAGCAAAAGATAAGCAACTTTTTAAGATGCCAAAATCATTATCTGACCTTTGTCTGGTGGTAACTTAGTCATATCAACTGTTTCAATTCATACAAAAGTCAGTCTAACGAGTTCATCTGAATGTGTGCTCAACAAGATAAGAATTATCTGCTTTTGGTCCTTAAGCAATACACAAATTACTAATGTGGAGATAATTTATATTCTATCTTGAAATATATTTCTTAATATAGAAGTAATTTACACATATCCTAAAAGGATAGCTCTAAAAGCTCTGAGGAAACCAAGAAAATTTTCTTTACTAAAATTCTGTATGATAAATTATTCACTAGAGTAATATCAGTCCAAGCCCCAGGGAGGATAGTAGAGTTCATGTCCAACATCTGGATCTAAAATTCATACACATACACACACACACACACATACACACACACACAGTCATTTGCAAACATGAAGCAGACCATGGCAAATACTTGGCCAAATGAAGCAGGGTTAGGGAGAAAAAGCAAAAAGAGAGAGAGAAGGATATGCATTTTAAAAGATGTTGGCAATGCAAAGTTGACGAGTCTGGATTACAAGGATGGTGAAAAGTTTACACACGTTAGTGACTCTCTTCCTCAGTACTAAACAACTCTTTATTCAAAATAAGAGTACAGAGTGGTTTGTTGTGGTAGACTTATGTCTTCTGCAAACATTTTTTGTTCCTTCCAAGACTCACTGCAAATATATTGGTTCTAGTAGTTCCAATGTTCTACTGTGCCCCACATAGGATCATGGCAGTGACATCTTTTCACTACACATATCTATTTTTTCTTCCAACAAATGCTTAGAGAAAGGTAATATCTGGTTAGCAAACTTCACACTTCTCCCTTGAGGTCTGAAAAATTGATGCAATAGTTGTAAGCATGCACACCTTTAACCTTTTTCAATAATGTATGGAGAAATAAAAGTCAGAGAAATCAAAACTCCTCTACTCTATGAATCAATAATCCTGTGTGTTCAGCTCTACAAGTTGAATATCCATCAAGAAAATATATGCTTTAACTGTGAAATTGGGTATCATTTCCTTCCAGACCCTCTCCTTTTCTCTCTACGGGCACCCATATATCTACATACATAATTCTACATGCACAAGTCTAAGATGCCATGTAGAAGCCTAAATTCTTCATATGGCCTCAATTATGTATTTTTTAACTTAATTATCCATCCAGGTCAAAGGAATCTCCAACGACTCACTTCATATAATTTTCAACCTATTTTCTCCTTCAGTTTTTTTTCTTTTCCCTTTAGATCATCTGATTTAAACATTTTTCTTTAAAAAAAAGATAGTACAATTTCAAAGTCTCCCCAATTATAAACTGCCTAAAAAGGGAGGCAAAAAGAACTATCTAAAATTTTTTTAGCTATATATTTTCTAAAACTTGTTTCTCTTCTTCATCATATAACTTATAGTTGATGAGGATATGTAAAGGAATCAGCATGAATTGAGCTCAAGCAAAATTCTATTTCATTTTTATTCAATAAACCTTCCTTATTTACTCTATGCAAGCACAGTATTAAATCCTATGGTTCTTGTTCTTCAGGATTTCAGAGGCTAATGAGAGAGAGTGACATACCTAAAAACAAATCTCAAAACAAAATATCACATACTTTATTTAAAGAGTGCACAAAATCTCTACAGATTTTTACAGTAAGATTTATCAATCTTTGAAGCCCTTCCTTTAGAGAAGTATGTCATAAGCCAGAGGCACTGCACAGTTTCCTACCCATCTATACTTTTAATTTTTAGAGATATTTGAAAGATTTGAAAATGTAATTTGGTATCAGTATGATTGATTTTCAAAAAAAAAAAAAACTGTATAAGACTGAATTCAGTTGTAATGTGTTAAAATTGGTTCGTATTTTGTGCTCTAAAGCTGAGTCATCAATTAACCCCCTTTTCTCTCACTTTTTGCATAGACAGGTGTGATTTGTTTGTGTCTTTTTATATTATTATATTATTTATATATTACCCAATATGATCACTCTAGCTATGTCGACTTCTTTTGTGGCTTCCATTTCACAGGCTTGAGAATGAAAGCAGAGATAAGCTATTCCTGTAAACATGGACTACCAATTAAGTCAATTCACATGAATGGTAATGCAAGGTATCATGATATATTTGGGAACCTAAAATGTGCTTTTGGCTTTCTATTTCAAGTGGAGAATATAGAGAGGTCCAAGCAGAAAACATGGGTAAAATAAGTAATGTATGAATATTATTATATATTATAAATGCATTGCTACTGCTAAGTCACTTCAGTCGTGTCCGACTCTGTGCGACCCCACAGATGGCAGCCCACCAGGCTCCCCCGTCCCTGGGATTCTCCAGGCAAGAACACTGGAGTGGGTTGCCATTTCCTTCTCCAATGCATGAAAGTGAAAAGTGAAAGTAAAGTCGCTCAGTCTTGTCAGACTCGTAGCGACCCCATGGACTGCGGCCTACCAGGCTCCTCCATCCATGGGATTTTCCAGACAAGAGTACTAAATATGTATATTTATAATAGTGTATTGATATAAATATATAAAATGTAATAACATGTTATATATTTACTTTAATCATTTCAATAGCTACTGTAATTATTTTACAATTTAAAAATAGTCTTGGACTCAAATTTTGACAGTATAACTTATTTATGATGCTAAACAACCTCTTACTGAATATTTCTTTTTTTTTCCTTGTGTTTCCAAATTTATAATTTAAAAATGAAGCTGTAAGCATGATATAAGGGAAAGTTTTAATTTCTATTACACTACAGTCTTACTTAAAATGAAGTAAAATAAAGTGATGGATTAGTATTTAGAAAGTAACATTTCCAGTCTAGTTTTGTTCAATTATGCATACATAAATTTGTTACCATCTTCCTGTTAATATTTAATCACAATAGCTAAATAATAATATATAAAGTATCTACTTTTTAACATAAAAGAATTTCAATTGATTTTTTAACCAAAATAGTTTTTATGTGTCATAACTGCAGTAGATGAATTACTCCTTGGAAGTAAGCAGCACAAGGAAACTGAAAAGTGTTTTACTGCATCTGACACGTGTGCTTCACTAAATATGCCCAGCCTTAAATCAGTAGAATGAGAGAAAAACTAAATAAAGTTGGTAAGAGTTTCAGAGAGAAAATATTTGAGAATATAGAAAGGGTAGTTACTATAATTGACAATATGGTCAAGAGATAGAGTGTGATTCCTCCTAGAGGAAAAGCAAAATTAAATCGTTCAGAGAAAATAATATTCAAAACAGAATTTTTTCATTGTACAAGAGCCTAAATATAGAAGAGTAAGTAAGAAGTTTAGAAGAGAAGAATGGGACAGTTAGTAAATATCAAATGGAATGTAACATGGAGACAAAAAGTAATACTCCAAACATAGACCTTGAGAAAACTAAGATCATGACATCTGGTCCCTTCACTTCATTGCAAATAGATGGGGAAACAATGGAAACAATGACAGACTATATTCTTGGGCTCCAAAATCATTGCAGATGGTGACTGTAGCCATGAAATTAAAAGACACTTGCTCCTTGGAAGATAATCTATGACCAACCTAGAGAGCATATTAAAAAGCAGAGACATTACTTTGCCAACAAAGATACATCTAGTCGAAGATATGGTTTTTCCAGTAGTCATGTTTGGATGTGAGTGTTGGACTGTAAAGAAAGCTGAGTGCCAAAGAATTGATGTTTTTAAACTGTGGTGTTAAAGAAGGCTCTTGAGAGTCCCTTGGACTGCAAGGGGATCCAACCAGTCCATCCTAAAGGAAATCAATCTGAATATTCATTGGAAGGACTGATGCTGAAGCTGAAACGCCAATACTCTGGCCACCTGTTGTGTAGAACTGACTTATTGGAAAAGACCCTGATGCTGGAAAAGATTGAAGACAGGAGGAGAAGAGGATGACTGAGGATGAGATGGTTGTTGGATGGCATCATCAACTCTATGGACAAGAGTAGTTGATGATGAACAGGGAAGCCTGGTGTGTTGCAGACAATGGGGTTGCAAAGAGTCAGACAGGACTGAGCGACTGAACTGAAACATATACCCCAAATCGAAAGTGTTGAAGGTATTTATTATGCCTCAATGGAACATAGACTATTTCCTCATGCATTCACAAGACTAGTGCTTCTGTTTGTATCCCCTGAACTTCCTCATCAACTTTGTTCATGTAGTCTCCAAGTGCTTTTCTGTTCCCTTTGGTCTAATGATACCTAAAGGATGTTCTTGTAGTGGATCTTGGAAGCAATAGAGGATTGTCCTAATCAAGCAAACCATACCTGAGGACTCCACACCCTATGCCTTGTCATATTTCATAGCCTCAGCAAGTCACATACCCCAACATCAATGGTCCAGGAAGTGTACTTTATCCCAAGGTCGAGAGAAAGAGGATGATAATTTATATAACACCAGTAGAATTTATCACATTAGGAATTATTGACCAGTTTTATAGATAACCAAGATTTCAAGATTTTTTTAAAGCAGCTTGGTTAATGTTTCACAATTAGCAAATAACAAAGCTAAAATGTAAACATATTGCTGTCTGTTTCCAGCACTTAGAGCCTTACTTATTGTGTCATCTTGCCACTTAAAACCACTTTTGATTATATGGATACAACACTGAAAAACAAAAACACACATAAAGCCAATACTTTCTAGATTTTTATTAAATAGTGTTTTCTGACTGTTCCAGTCAATGATTTCTAGTGTTTTTTTGCATTATCTCCAAAATACTGCTTGTAGAATTCCAGTTGAGCTATTCCAAAGCCTGAAAGATGATGCTGTGAAAGTGCTGCACTCAATATGCCAGCAAATTTGGAAAACTCAGCAGTGGCCACAGGACTGGAAAAGGTCAGTTTTCATTCCAATCCCAAAGAAAGGCAATGCCAAAGAATGCTCAAACTACTGCACAATTGCACCCATCTCACACGCTAGTAAAGTAATGCTCAAATTCTCCAAGCCAGGCTTCAGCAATACATTAACTGTGAACTTCCAGATGTTCAACTTGATTTTAGAAAAGGCAGAGGAACCAGAGATCAAATTGCCAACATCCGCTGGATCATAGAAAAAGCAAGAGAGTTCCAGAAAAACATCTATTTCTGCTTTATTGAATATGCTAAAGCCTTTGACTGTGTGGATCACAAGAAACTGTGGAAAATTCTGAAAGAGATGGGAATACCAGACCACCTGACCTGCCTCTTGAGAAACCTATATGCAGGTCAGGAAGCAACAGTTAGAACTGGACATGGAACAACAGACTGGTTCCAAATAGGAAAAAGAGTACGTCAAGGTTGTATATTGTCACCCTGTTTATTTAACTTATATGTAGAGTACATCATGAGAAATGCTGGACTGGAAGAAACACAGGCTGGAATCAAGATTGTGGGGAGAATTATCAATAACCTCAGATATGCAGATGACACCACCCTTATGGCAGAAGTGAAGAGGAACTCAAAAGCCTCTTGATGAAAGTGAAAGTGGAGAGTGAAAAAGTTGGCTTAAAGTTCAACATTCAGAAAACGAAGATCATGGCATCCAGTCCCACCACTTCATGGGAAATAGATGGGGAAACAGTGGAAACCATGTCAGACTTTATTTTTCTGGGCTCCAAAATCACTGCAGATGGTGCTTGCAGCCATGAAATTAAAAGACGCTTACTCCTTGGAAGGAAAGTTATGACCAACCTAGATAGCATATTCAAAAGCAGAGACATTACTTTGCCAACAAAGTTTCGTCTAGTCAAGGCTATGGTTTTTCCTGTGGTCATGTATGAATGTGAGAGTTGGACTGTGAAGAAGGCTGAGCACCAAAGAATTGATGCTTTTGAACTGTGGTGTTGGAGAAGACCCTTGGATTGCAAGGAGATCCAACCAGTCCATTGTGAAGGAGATCAGCCCTGGGATTTCTTTGGAAGGAATGATGCTAAAGCTGAAACTCCAGTTCTTTGGCCACCTCATGCGAAGAGTTGACTCATTGGAAAAGACTCTGATGCTGAGAGGGATTGGGGGCAGGAGGAGAAGGGGCGACAGAGGATGAGATGGCTGGATGGCATCACTGACTCAATGGACGTGAGTCTGGATGAACTCCGGGAGTTGGTGATGGACAGGGAGGCCTGGCATGCTGCGATTCATGGGGTCACAAAGAGTTGGACACTACTGAGCGACTGATCTGATCTGATCTGATCTGTAATAAATTTAAATTAAAACCCATACAAACTTACTATTATGTGTTTTACTATTTTTGAATTCCCTATAAGGAAATCCAAACTATTGTTAGCCTAAAATTACCAGTAGAGTCCTCAATGTACACTTTTTTTCCAAGAATCTGTCTTTTTGGACACTGCAGCCTAGGACTACATATATATATATAATTTAAACACTTATTGAAAATGTATGTTGTTATACTTGATGAAAATTGAGAAATTGTTAAAAATAGTTCATTATTCATTGCATAAAAAGAGGAGTTAAATGCATTATATAATGATATAATTTAGTTAATGTAATAATGGAAATATAAACCAGAAGATTTGAGGTGTAGACATGAACTCACATATTTTATGTTGGTTGCAATAGTGTAGGGATAGTTCAACAGTTCAATTGAAATAGAACTGAACAAGATATTGAGGATTTAGAGTCTCTATTCTGTTACTAATAAGCTCAAGTAACTACTTTCTTTAAGCTGTAGAGTTCTAATCAATATATCGCGGAGGTTCATTTCGATTATCTATACAACTACTTTCAGAGCCAAATATTTTTGCACACAAAAAATTCATTACCAAAAAGCTGAAGGTGGGGGGGGGTGGGAATTACTAAGCTAACAATATCAACTAGAATTGAGTGAGACGCACTTATACAAAGTAGTCAGACATGCATGTCTATCTAGACCAGTTACTACAGTTGAGTGACATGTGAGTATACATTCCAATGTATAGGGGAAAATGATTAAATAAGTAAAAGAGAATATGCAAAGTTAGCCTCATAATTGTTATCTCTTCAGGGCACACTTTTATGTTTAATAATAATCTGTTTAGGGGTATGAGAAGATACTAATTATCTAGAATATCCCAATATAAAGAATAAAAAGAATCAAAAGATTATTTGCATTATATGAATGCTGTACTGTCGCAAGCTTAATTAAATGATTTGCAAAGAATCTTTGTATCTTTCTTTCCCTTAATTTGAAAAATCATTTTAGAGTTTTTCTCTGACTCTGGGGTCTTTTTTTCTTTTTCTTTTTAAATAGTGTCTCTGGTAAGCATCAGTATTAATTGAATTTCAAATGAAACCTTGACCCATATAAAGAAATTTAAATCATTTTTTAACTAAGTACACTTATTCTACTTGGACATTTAAGACAGATCAACAAATGCAGTTTTGGTTGTCAGTCACTTAACATAATACTCATATTATTATGCAAAGGAGTAGTGACAAGAAATAATGCTGATGATGGAAATAATCTGTGACTTAGATTTTAATGATCTTCATTTTTGCTGAAAAGAAAACCTTACCACTTTGATAAAACTTAATGTATACCCAAAATACAAAAGTTTTAAGGTAGTTTCTTAATCATTATCCCTTTATATTTTTATGCCTGTAAAATAAGACATCACTCTGTCCGTAAAAGCTCTTTCTGCCCACTTAATATTGAGGAAGGTCTCCCATCACTTCATGGGAAATAGATGGGGAAACAGTGGAAACAGTGTCAGACTGTATTTTTTTTGGGCTCCAAAGTCACTGCAGATGGTGACTGCAGCCATGAAATTAAAAGATGCTTACTCCTTGGAAGGAAAGTTATGACCACCCTAGATAGCATATTCAAAAGCAGACACATTACTTTGCCAACAAAGGTTCGTCTAGACAAGGCTATGGTTTTTCCTGTGGTCATGTATGGATGTGAGAGTTGGACTGTGAAGAAGGCTGAGCACCAAAGAATTGATGCTTTTGAACTGTGGTGTTGGAGAAGACTCTTGAGAGTCCCTTGGATTGCAAGGAGATCCAACCAGTCCTTTCTGAAGGAGATCAGCCCTGGGATTTCTTTGGAAGGAATGATGCTAAAGCTGAAACTCCAGTACTTTGGCCACCTCATGCGAAGAGTTGACTCATTGGAAAAGACTCTGATGCTGGGAGGGATTGGGGGCAGGAGGAGAAGGGGACGACAAAGGATGAGATGGCTGGATGGCATCACTGACTCGATGGACGTGAGTCTGAGTGAACTCCGGGAGTTGGTGATGGACAGGGAGGCCTGGTGTGCTGTGATTCATGGGGTCGCAAAGAGTCAGACACGACTGAGCAACTGAACTGAACTGAATAACTAATCATGGAATTAAAGTATTTATGAGTAATATTGCTTGAACAAGCAGTTTGCCTAAATGAAAATGACCTAATATTAAATGATATTTTTTTCTGTTTACCTTTATTCATCAGAAACCAACAGCCTAAATGCGAATCACCCTAAACCCATAAGAAACCCATTAAAAAGTACACCGCTGCCATATATATATATATATATCTCTTGTTGCTTTGGAGTTGCTAAACTGTGTCGACCCTTGCGACCTCATAGACTGTAACTTTCCAGTCTTTTCTGTCCATAGGATTTCCCAGGCAAGAATACTGGAGCGGGTTGCCATTTTCTTCGCCAGGAAATCTTCAAATTCAGTTGTCAATGCTTGTTGATCAATACTATAACTTTTATTTGAAGGTAAAGAGATCTAAAAATTTGGTTTCTATTATCTGCTACAATACATTGCTCTAACTAGGAGGAAACATAACTCTAAAAGGAACTTTCAGAGAGTTTTCCCCCATTTCACTGGATGACATCCAATGATAATGCCCTTAACATGATGCGGAATTAATTGAGAAAGCCTTTCTATCCTGCCATAAACTCATCATCCATTCTATTGCTGCTATTAGCAGGAATCCATAACCCCATGGGTGTTTCAAGTGAAGCTCTTTTAGCAGAGCTAACAGTCTGGAGGTCATACTGTTAGCTACTGTCATCAGCTGGGTGTCAAATCATTTTCAAAAAGAAATTACTGGTGTATTCATTTTTTTAGCTTCTAGCCTTGTGCTGCAGTAACTGAGATGATTTGTAGAGAGCCATCGAGGGGAAAAAAAGAGTGCCAGTGGTCACTGAAGGCTGCTTTCACATCAGCACTCAGTGGAATCATTACAAATTAACTTGGATGTGAGGGAGGCACTGCGTGGTCCTCACTTTTCAAAGTTAGGAAATTTTGGATTCCATTTCCTATTAGGCATAATTTTTTCTTAAAGACACTTGTGCCATTTGTGATATTTAACATGTATGTTAAGAATCAGTAGAAAGTTTCCCCATTATGTTGAAAGCTTTCAATTGATTTGTGATACAAACAATAATAAATGAAGGTAATCATACTAATGGCTGTTTTTATCTGATTTTATCCCTGTTTTTATCTGATTCTGTGCCTAATGCAATTGTTTCCAAACGTGTGTTGTAGATATCCTAAAATACAGTTTAGACACACACACACACGAATAAGACATGAATAAAATTCATAGGTGAAAGTTAATTTTATGAAATTTATTGTTCTGTTCTGTTCTTTTCTCCCCTGTGTTGTATAACATGTAAATACTAACCTCTAATATCTTTTTCTATACCTGTTTTTGCAGTAAAGCACTGCAAACTACAGTGATTTTTTTTTTATATACCTTTGTGTAAAATACAATTTGGTTAAAATTTCCATGTTTAAAGTTTGTGTGAATTGCCTGTAGGTTTTCAATAATATTCATAATTGAGAAAATATTCTCTAGAATTTGAAAATTAATATGAATAATTCCATTTTTCCACACTAAAATGGTTTCCTAGGAAAGAGAAGAGTCAATGTTTTCTACAACTTAGATGATTATCTCAATAACTCATGGATTTTTTCATTCGTAAATTTGTTAAAAGTCTTTTGAATACACTCATACTTTTGTAACCATGTATTTCATGTCTTTTAATATCTATGTTTTCTGTCAAACATAGATAAAGTCTATGATCATAGGAGGAAATTTGAAAGATTGGCTACAGATACTCTAAAAATGTTGCATGTTGAGTGTAAAAGCTAAGTTAAATATATGTCTAGACATTTTAAATATAGTGTGTATGATTAAAGTTTCAATAATAATATTTCCTATATGATAAAATGGTTTGCTATTTATATTACCATCTTATCCTTATCTTTGTAAAAATTTCCTAAAACCAAGAATAAATGAAATAAAAATTCTAAAGTAAATACTTTTATAAAAAACCTTAAGTGAGTAGATTGTATGCTTATTTTCTGATTTATTCATTTTGAAAATATTGAGAGTAAAATTCTGTCTAAATTATTAAATATTTATAATTATTGATAGGAGGAAAAATTTCTCTGTATTTAATCATAATGATTCTTGAACTCAGTATGTAAAAATTGAAAAAGTTGTTCAGGAAGCAATGCAATGATGAAAACCATTATTAAATAAAAGAATATCATTCTATTTTATTGCTGAACAATTATATTCAGCTTAAATGAAGGAAGTGTGAATAATTCCAGTAGATTGCAAATAATTTACAAGTAGGGATGCTCCAGAGTTATACAAATTAGAAACCTATTTGAATTGAAGTTATATTCATTTTGTTTTACTTTTATAAATCTAAGAGATATTAAATTTAGGCTAAGTATCACATTAATATTTGGTGATTTGAAGTGCTTATATTCACAAGCATAATCATAAAAAGTTGGGTTGAGGAAACTAATAAATTTCAACTCATTTACTAATTTTAACAGGAAACGTGGTTTGGTCTATCTTTATTTTTGTTATAACTGTACTCTAAAATGTTACCTTTTGTGCATTATTCAAAAACTTTGGAAAAGATTGACTCCAAAATTATATCAACACAGAATGTTTTGTGCTTTGATAACCCCATAATCATGCAGATTTTTACCTATCCATAAGCAATAACATTCTTTATAAGTCTTCTCTAACAGGACTGTTGAATTCCTACTTCTAAATTAAGAATTTGCCTTTTTCTCTGACATTGGTAGAAGTTAAACAAAATTTTAAAAAACATTATTCATAATTTATCTTTTTGGTATTAATACATTAATACTCTTGAACTAGATTAAAATTACACATGCAATTAAGGACACAATATTATTTCAGAATTTATCATGCATTGTTTAATACATACATTACTCTAATAAATATTATAATCATATCTAACTACATATATTTGCATTCATTTTCTTTTTAACTACATTAAAAGTCAGTACATAGGAAAAATACAAATTTCACACAAAGCAAGAGATCTCTTGTGAGCCAAATTTGCTCAGCATTTCGACTTAGCATCATGTCTCCTGTCTTGATGTCCTTATACAGAAACTGAACTTTTGCTTTGAATTACACATTATAAAATGCCCTGTTTAAAAAAATTTGCATCATATTTATTAGATTTTTCATTTGTTCCTTTCTAACTGTGTTTTGCTCTGTCAACTGTTTGTTAGAAGATTTCCCTTGAGAGAAAATTGAGCTTCATACCCATGCTCATAGATCATAGTGTGAATACAACTTGCCGCACTCCACTTGGCAGGTAGGAATATCTGTGAATAACACTGAAATATAATTGGCTTCAGCTTCTGGTGTTGTCCCCTGAAATTGCTTCATTCTTATATTGCCTGACCTAAGTAGCAAGGACATATTTTAAATTTATATTTTAAATTGCTGTATTACAGCTTTTAAAAAATAAGACTCAAGTGTTACTGAGGTGACAGAAATTGCTTGTTTTTCAAATATTCTATACATTTTGGTGAGGTGTATATGTGAAAGTGGTTACTGGAATTATGAAACGTTGACAGTAATAAGTGTATTTGGCCTATGAATACATCCTCAGGGTTTTGTGCTTATATCTTGTTTATATCCAAATTGCCTATAACTATTGCATTCATTATTAAAAGGCAAACTGTTCTTTCTTTTCTATTAATTGAAGCATCACTTATTGCTTATATTGTAAAATACTAAACATGTGTTTGAATAAGGTCTTTGGCCAAATTTCATAGCCAGTGGTTTAAGAACACAGAAGATGCACTCCCATCCTGATTAGCTAGTTCCCCATGAGAGTGAGGGTAGGGGGAAGTGAAAGTAGTCTTGGTAATTTTTCAGCTCATTAGGTGCATATTCATCTTAATGGGGCATCAAAGTTTAAAACTGTAATGCATTCCCCTCATTTAATCCACCAGAGAATATGCATAGTAACCACATGAAAGCAGAAAGGATTTCAACACTTTGAAGCTGCAACAAGCAGGTGTCATCTTTCCCTCTAGGCAGAATGGAAGGGAAACTTGATTAGTCTAATTCTGCCTCAGTAACTCCTTTTGCTGCTCCCTGGCTGCCTTTGGGAATGGATGTATAGCAGTGCAAAGCACAGTTTCAATTGCCTTTGGCTACATTACAAAGGTGGGGGTGGGAGGAAAGAAACATGACCTAAGTGATGTTCTCTCCAGTAAAAGTATTTTTATTCATTTTCTTCACACGTATTCATTGGCACTCCTTCTTACATAAAACCCTCTGCTGAAGGTTGCAGAGTAAAGAGTACCAAACTTCTGAAACGTGTTAAAAGAGGACATTTGTAATCTATCCAAACAAATTCTTATGAAGTCTTTAAACAAACATTAGACTCTCCAACTTGTTCAGAATTTAACTCAACTGGACATCTAGGATATTTGTCCTTTAATAATTATGTCTTGAATACTTGTTTTTATGCCTTGATAAAAATAATCTCATAGATTGAACACCTTCGCTATTATGCTGCTACTGCTAAGTGTCTTCAAGGCTTGTCCGACTCCGTGTGACTCCCTAGAGGGCAGCCCACTGGGCCCCCCTGTCCCTGGGATTCTCCAGGCAAGAACACTGGAGTGGGTTGCCATTTCCCTCTCCAATGCATGAAAGTGAAAAGTGAAAGTGACGTCTCTCAGTCATGTCAGACTCTTCGCTACCCCATGGGCTGCAGCCTACCAGGCTCCTCCATCCATGGGATTTTCCAGGCAAGAGTACTGGAGTGGGGTGTCATCACCTTCTCCGTTCGCTATTATAAAGAGTATAAATGTTATTATTCATCTACTCCAAATAAACATATGAATAGTTTGTTACTATTCATAAAATAGTAATTAATAGTAATTTGCAATTAATGTCTGATTTAAAGGAATGATTGGATTTCTTACCTTAGGCGGCAACAAGGGAGCATCCCTACTTTAATTTTGGGAAAAGAGAAAAATGGAGGAAAGGAGCACAACTTATTTTGGTGTGATATATTCCCTTTGTAAAATTTTTTAACATTTCCCCCACTATATTTCATTTAGTTACTTGTTTTAAATTAATCCAAAGCCAGAAATAGAATAATTCAGTGATTTAAATATGTTTTTAACTTACATAAAGTATATATTTAATGTAGTGATAAATTATTTGCATTTACATTATTTGGCATAAAGATGATATTTCAAAAAAATGTCAGTTCAAGTAAAAACTGCATATTTTCCCATGAAGCTGAAAATTTATAAATGGTAAAATTGTCCCTGAGGGTTTCAAAGGTAGAACTCTTTTGGGAAAACTTCAAAACTCAAGCATATGATAACAAAGTGAAAGTGAAAGTCACTCAGCCATGTTGGACTCTTTGCGACCCCGTATACAGTCCATGGAATTCTCCAGGCCAGAATACTGGGTTGGATAGTCTTTCTCATCTCCAGGGGATATTCCCAAGCTAGGAATATGATAACAATATAGTTCATTAATAAGAAGTGGCAAAATCTATGAAAAAAATTGGAAGTAAAACATTCTGTCTCCATGTCATCTCTGCTTATTACTAGACTGTCACTAAGTGACTTGAGGATGAGATCAGGGTCAATTTTCCTCTGCTAGTCCCATCCCTGACACATAGTAGATGTCAGTTAATAAGTACTGAAAAGCAAAAACAAGAAAAGTTCATTTGAAACTAACACTTTACTAAATGTTTACATGCTTATATATTCACATTAAATATTGATTGGTGACAATAAATGATCAGATTTTTACAATAAGCTTCTAATGACTTGAATGTTTTAGATGGCTGAATTTAAGCTCAATTGTTGTGCATTTTCCTGGAATGACCTGATGCTAAGAAAGCAGTCTGAAGAGTGCATCCTGAAACCATTTTGTCTGGAGGGGACATTGGTTAAGATCAAAGTTCCTCATGGATCATGTATATATTGTAATACTTCCTGTATGCATGTCATTTGATAAAGTTAATAATGTTTACATTATTTGTATATATCTAAATAAAAATAAATCTTAAAATGGCAGTGTGTTACAGCCAACTTAGAATATTGGTCCACACAAATAGTTTGATGCCTTATTACCATTATCCTTCTTTCATCTACCCACTGAATAAAAGCCTCAAGTTACTTAGATTTCCATCTGATAGTCTGATTAAATCAATTGAAACACAGATATGAATTAATAATATCTTGATAATCTTACTAATTGTCCCCAAACTATAAAAGATCTCTAATTGATAGAGTAAGAAATGATGATTCTCCCTGGCATATCTCTGGGCATTTTTCTTAAATCATAAATGGAGGTACTTCCTTCTCCTTTCTTCCATATTTGCAAAGTCAACCTGAGAACAAAATACATAGAAGATGCATAATTTTTCACACACTCTATAATCTTTCTCACTTTTTAAAGTGATTGTATATCTAAAGAACTTAGTAAAAATAGAGTGCCCTTTGAAGAGAAAGAGACTGGAATGCAGAGTGATAGATTAACTGCTAAGTTGTCAGAAGATGAGAGCTGTTTCAGCACATAAACAATAGGATCTCATCTTTGTGTTTAGTGTTTCTAACAAGTTAGAAAATAAAATAATAGATAAACTGACAAAAGTTAGTCACACAATAACCCCATTCCTGTTTGAAAACATGTTTTTTTTTTGTTTTTTGTTTTTTGTTTTAATAACCATTATAGTAAGAAAAGTCATTATCCATGTCCAGTTTGTTTTTGGTAATTTTTTAAAATTTGTACTCTTTATACTGCTGCTGTAAACTAAAATCTTATTAATTCAGTAAGTCACTTGAATTCTTGCTAAGTAGTCTTGAAGAATGCTTTTCAATTTTATATAATACTGTTAGGTTATTGCTTTCATGATTTACTGGTGTTAAATCTAAAATTCTGAGATTATTCACTGCCTCAACCATTCATTCACCTAAACTCTGGTCCTGGATACCTAAGAGCCTCATCAATATCTCAAACCCTACATATTTAAGACTTTTTATTTTCCCAAGGCCATTCCTTCAGAGCTCCACACTTGATATTTATCTACATATATTTTAATCCTACCTCTGTCATTCAATTGCTATGAGGTTTGGATGAGTTATTCTGTTTTCTCATCTCTAAAAGAGAAAGAAAGATAACCAACATATAAGGCTGTTTGATAGTTAGAATCAATACATGTAAAAACCTAGAAAATGAAAGGCACCTTGAAAGACTCTATATAAATGTTATTAAACAGGGAAACACATATTCATCTTTGAATTTTAATTTTTTTATCCTAATAATCTAGCTAATAATCTAGCATAAGTAATTAAAAATCCTATAATTTCTTATCACATCGTGGTTTCATCTTCTGTCTTCTCTCTAATATAAGCTCTATTTATTTTATGTCTTAAATATTAGGCCAAAATATTACCACACTCTACCAATGAATTCATGTTGTGTAACACTGCCAGGCCAGTAGTAGTAATGACATCTTGTATCATGACATTATCACTTTAAAAACTGAGAATGACTCCTTATTTTATGCAGAGCTAGTTATATACTTCTGTCTGGCTTTTAGATTCACTCTAATTGGATCCTATGGTACCTACCAATCCTGATCTCTTACTATTCCTAATTTTTTATTGCAAATAACAGAAAACCCTACATAAACTGGCTTAAAATGTTACATGTATAAGCTCACAAGGCTTATAAGTAGGGCTGGGCTCAGAGTCAGTAGGTTTGTGGGCTTACAATGTAAAAAAAAGATTTAAGTTCTTTCTCTCATTCACACTACTGGCCTTGCTCTAAATCTAGTTGATCCCAAGAGGGTAGACTATCCTCATGCAAAAACTGGAATCAAGATTGCCAGGAGAAATATCAATAACCTCAGATATGCAGATGACACCATACTTATGGCAGAAAGTGAAGAGGAAATCAAAGGCCTCTTGATGAAAGTGAAAGTGGAGAGTGAAAAAGTTGGCTTAAAGCTCAACATTCAGAAAACGAAGATCATGGCATCCGGTCTCACCACTTCATGGGAAATAGATGGGAAAACAGTGGAAACAGTGTCAGACTTTATTTTTCTGGGCTCCAAAATCACTGCAGATGGTGCTTGCAGCCATGAAATTAAAAGACACTTACTCCTTGGAAGGAAAGTTATGACCAACCTAGATAGCATATTCAAAAGCAGAGACATTACATTGCCAACAAAGGTTCATCTAGTCAAGGCTATGGTTTTTCCTGTGGTCATGTATGGATGTGAGAGTTGGACTGTGAAGAAGGCTGAGCGCTGAAGAATTGATGCTTTTGAACTGTGGTGTTGGAGAAGATTCTTGAGAGTCCCTTGGACTGCAAGGAGATCCAACCAGTCCATTGTGAAGGAGATCAGCCCTGGGATTTCTTTGGAAGGAATGATGCTAAAGCTGAAACTCCAGTACTTTGGCCACCTCATGCGAAGGGTTGACTTATTGGAAAAGACTCTGATGCTGGGAGGGATTGGGGGCAGGAGGAGAAGGGGACGACAGAGGATGAGATGGCTGGATGGCATCACTGCTCGATGGACGTGAGTCTGAGTGAACTCCCAGAGTTGGTGATGGACAGGGAGGCCTGGCGTGCTGCGATTCATGGGGTCGCAAAGAGTCGGACACGACTGAGTGACTGATCTCTCTCTGTGTTCCTACCATAAAAGTGAAAGTCACTCAGTCATGTCTGTCTCTTTGCCACCACATGGAATTCTCCAGGCTAGAATACTGGAGTGGGTAGCTGTTCTCTTCTCCAAGGGATCTTCCCAACCCAGGGATCAAACCCAGATCTCCCACATGGCAGGCAGATTCTTTACCAGCTCAGCTACCAGGGAAACCCTCTATGTTCCTATCTTTACCCAAAGTGACCAAGAGACATGCCTTTCCTTTCACTGGCCAGACAAGAGGATTGGGATTAATGTGACTTCTTATTATCAGATAGGGCTGAATGAGCCCACTCCAGTACTCTTGCCTGGAAAATCCCATGGACAGAGGAGCCTGAAAGGCTGCAGTCCATGGGGTCACTAAGAGTTGGACATGACTGAGCGACTTCACTTTCACTTTTCACTTTCATGCACTGGAGAAGGAAATGGCTACCCACTCCAGTGTTCTTGCCTGGAGAATCCCAGGGATGGGAGCCTGATGGGCTGCGGTCTATGGGGTCACACAGAGTCTGACACGACTGAAGTGACTTAGCAGCAGCAGCAGCAGCAGCAGCAGCAGCAGCAGCAGGGCTGAATGAATACTGGGGACTCACCACAGAATATATTACAGGTGCTAAGATTAACTAAAACTTACTAAATTCATGTTGATTGATCAATTTTTAAAAGTCTGTTTGCACTGCAAATTTATAAATTGGAAAAAAATATGTAAGAGTCATTGAATTCCTGGGATTGGTAAAATATGACTTGGGTCTTTCACAGCTTATGTGAGATAATAGAATATGATTTCCCCAGGTGGCACAGTGGTAAAGAATCCACCTGCCAATGGAGATTCTGCCAGGAGATTCAGGAGACACGGATTCGATCCCTGGGTTCAGAATATCCCTTGGAGGAGAAAATGGCAACCCACTCCAGTATGACTGAGCACGCGTGTTGTTCGTTATTACCGTTAACTACTAGTTACCCTGACTTATCCTCAGATTCCTGTTATAAAATGTGAGTGAATACAGAAATATTTATCAAGATGGTTTTTCTATTAAATTAGAAATGAAGTCCTTAATCCAGTGTGTGGTACATGGAGTGAGTGAGTGAGTGTTAGTTGCTCAGTCATGTCCAACTCTTTGCGACCCCATGGACTATAGCCTGCCAGTCTCCTCTGTCCATGGGATTCTCCAGCAAGAATACTTGAATGGGGTGCAAGTCCATTCTCTAGGTGATCTTCCAACCCTGGGATTGAACCCTGGTCTCCTGCAAGCAGATTCTTTACCATCTGAGCCACTAGAGGCCCTGTGGTACATGTACACTCATGATAAGTCTGAAATAAATCATAGCAAATTAAGACAAATATAGAAATGTATTCTTAATTAAACAGAAATGTGAATGATAAAATTATTATTTAATTGATTCAAGATTATAAAATAAATCAGTGAATAAGGGGTTTCCTGGTTTAAAAAAATTTGAGAAACCTACTACTAGTGTAAAAGAATGATTTGCAGTAAATAACTTTGCAAGTGTTAGTCTTATGGACTCTGTGAGAGAGGGAGAGGGTGGGAAGATTTGGGAGAATGGCACTGAAACATGTAAAATATCATGTATGAAACGAGTTGCCAGTCCAGGTTCGATGCACGATACTGGATGCTTGGGGCTGGTGCACTGGGACGACCCAGAGGGATGGAATGGGGAGGGAGGGGGGTTCAGGATGGGGAACACATGTATACCTGTGGCGGATTCATTTTGATATTTGGCAAAACTAATACAGTTATGTAAAGTTTAAAAATAAAATAAAATTTTAAAAAAAAAAGAAAAAAAATTGTTGATTCTCAAAATAATGGAAATTTGTGTAATCTGAGGAATTTAAGTATTTATTTTGCAAATGATTAAGCAAGGAATTTTTCCCTCAGGTAGTTCAAAAGAATACATCAAATCAGCACTTTTTAGATTATTTATATGTTCTGTCTTATGGGTCTAAATCCATGTGGTTCTGGTATACCGACTTAGTCTGCTCTTAGTCATGGGTCTATAATTTAGACTTACTCAACCTGAAGCTTTGAACAAAAAGAATGACCCCATTATTCATGGTTTCTTAGGAATCCACATCTAGGTTGCATTACTTGAAGCTGCAATTTTGTTCATCCTTACAGCATTTCTTCTGTCCTCCCTGCTTGAACTTATCTTCTTCAATTCCAATTCAAAAACTCCTTGGGAATCCTGCTGCCATCCACTCTTTACAAATCTCCAGCTCAGCAGTGTTTCATTAATCATCATCCCAGTGCTGGCACAGACATTGGGGAGGCAAATCTTGTCCTCTATTTATACACATTTGTTAGAGCTCATAGGGAAATGCTGCTCAAACAGATTGATTCAAACTCTGGGAATACTTTACCCTTAAAGGCCCTGAAGAGGCCTGATATCACCACCACTTAATAGACCTTTACTTTTGTGCCCATCTTGATATCTCTCTAGAGTCACTCCTTCCAAAATGAAAAGTGGCCTTCCATTTCCAGCTCTGTGTGTATAAACAGAAGTCTGATGCTGTATGTGATTTCTACAGAGCAAGCCAGTCCATAACATCTATACCTGGATTTGCTGTCCATACAGAATTTTTCATGTAACTTGGAAAAGTCAATCTTAGGAATTTTATCTCCTTGGGCAAAGATACTAAGAGAACAGAAATCTATATTTACCTTGTCTTTTAATACTGTCTTTGGGAGATTAATCTCTTTATGCCATTGAATACCCTCATTTTTTTTTTTTGAAAATGAAATAAAATACACTGAAAAAAGCTTAAATTCGGAGGTGTTACTATTGATCACTCATCCTAAATTCTTCCTTTTTCAGATGAAAAAAACAGATGCCCAGAACTGCTTGTTCATCATTACACTTTAATATTGTTATTACAGCCATGACTATTATGGAGTATATATTGTTCCAGCAATCACAGTAAGGAAAAGTCTTTGTATCAAAATGTTCTGAAATAACATGATTGTGAAGACAGAGAAGAATATAGCTAATCTATCTTCCACACTTGGTGACAATAACAAAAGATATGTAAGAACCTTTCCTTTAAGGAGTTTTTAAAAGCAAGAAAGATAAAACTGCCAGTAATTTTTTTTAATTGCAATGCTTTTATTTTTTATTTATTTTATTTTATTTTTTAATTTTATAATATTGTATTGGTTTAAGAACATGAAAAATGTAAAATAAAAATTAAAATAGTATATAAAATATTAGGAAAAGTTATGCACATAGTCTTTCTTCCCCCACTCAGCCATATGAGAATGAGCCTTGGGTCTGGAACACATCCTTAACAAAAGAAAAGAGTCCACACAATCTGTGTCAGTCTTGTCACCTTGTATGGGACTCAGTGAGTACTTTTTCCGTCTCTGTTTAGAATGAATGCATCACAGGGTACCTGGGCAACCCCACTGCTTTATCTTTCCTCTGCAGGGAGGGGATGGTGTCCTGTAACAGGGACACAGGAGGGGGTTGCACACAGGTTAATTGCCCTGGGGGTACCGATGGACTCCCACTACTAAAGCTGATCTTGCTCTATCTCTTCTCTGAATAAGTGAAGCATTGTTTCATCCAGTGCTTGATTGTATGTGGTTTCCTTGGTGACTCCATACCAGGATGCAATGAGCAGAAGGATTTAGAGTCCTCCCCAATACCTGGGATTGGTAACATCAGGTATCCCACCTGATGTAAAGTATGATTTTGATTAGATGAGAACCTTTGAAATAGGAAAAAAAAATATTTAAAGCCAAAATTATATAGCTACTTTTGCTTTCTGGAGGTAGGGAGGTGGTGACCTAGCACAGTTTACATCACTGAGGAAGCAAATCTTGTTATTTCTTGCTCTTTTTACAGAGACTGATGTGGGAAAGAGAAAGGATGAAACTCAGAAGAGATAGTGTATCATTTACCAGACACCTTGAGATTTTTGGGAATACAAATGAAGGCAGACAGCAACATTCCTCGATATAACAATGTAGAGGAACTTTCTGGAAGTTGTCAGGGAGAACAAAGAGGAGAACAGGGCGGGCTGAGAAATAGTGTGGGATGCCAAAGCCTGAGCCTAATTTTAAGTTGCTTGTGTTTCTGCTACATGAACATCTGCTGAGTCCCCTAACATCAGTAAAGTCTGGTCATATTCTAATGTACATGTGTGGTTAGTGGTGAAACCAAGGGAGAGTGAGTAACTGCAACATCTGAGTGGCGCAGCAGGAAGAAATGAACAGCCTTCAAAGGTGAGATGCTCGGCAATCTGAAAATTTAGTCCAAGGTTAGTCCTGCAAAGAAAATGGACTGAAAAAAATAAAAAAGCCTAACTTTTTGAGGTTGATTCCTAGTTTTAACAGTTTTTTCTCCACTTTATTTTTTTTTCCTGTTACTCTATGCATTGAAATGTACTTGGGCAAATTCTGTGACTTGGTCCTGTGCTTCTTTTTCTTTTTCTAAATTATTTCTTAAACACCATTTTCTACTCATTCCTGTTATTATTGTTGCTGAAGTATTTAAAGCAAATATCTGACTATAGTTTCATTCATAAATACGTCTATATACATCTTTCAAAAGTAAGAACATTTTCTTTACAAAACCAGGATGCCATTAGCACACTCACAAAATTGTCAATTATTAATGTCATTTTAAATTGAGCCCAATTAAAATTTCCTTCTTTCAAAAATTGACATTTGGAATCAGGATGCAAACAAATAATACTCATTGAATTTGACTGTAATGCCTCCTAAACCTCTTTTATTTTTTTTATTATTTCTTTGTTTCTTTTTTAAAAATTTTAATTGAAGGATAATTGCTTTACAATTTTGTGTTGGCTTCTGCCATACAACAAAGCAAATTAGCCATAAATAAACATAAATACCATCCTTCTAGAGCCTCCCTTCCACCCCCATCCCACCCCTCTAGGTCATCACAAAGCATCAAGCTGAGCTCCCTATGCTATACAGCAGCTTTCTGCTGCCGCTGCTGCTGCTAAATCGCTTCAGTCGTGTCCAACTCTGTGCGACCCCATGGACTGCAGCCTACCAGGCTTCTCCGTCCATGGGATTCTCCAGGCAAGAACACTGGAGTGGGTTGCCATTTCCTTCTCCAACAGCAGCTTTCTACTAGCTAGCTATTTTACACATGGTGGTGTATACATGTCAATGCTACTCTCTCAATTCATCCTCTCCTCTTCTTCCCTCACTGTGTCCACAAAATCATCTTCTATGTCTGCATCTGTATTCCTGCCCTGCAAATAGGATCATAAGTACCATTTTTCTAGTTTACATAAATATGTTAATATATGATATTTGTTTTTCTCTTTCTGACTTACTTCACTCTATATAACAGGTTTTAGGTTCATCAAATTTGTGTATTTTCATGGCTAATATTCCATTGTATATATGTACCACAATTTCTTTATCCATTCATCTGTCAATGGGCATCTAAATTTCTTTCATGTCCTGGTGATTGTAAATAGTGCTGTGGTGAACACTGGGGTACATGTATCATTTTGAATTATGGTTTGCTCAGGATATATGCCCAGTAGTGGAAATGCTGGGTCATATGGTAGTTTTATTCCTAGTTTTCTTTTTTTTTTTTTTTGAAGGAATTTCTAATGCTGTTCTTCAGAATGTTTGTATCAACTTACGTTCTCACCAACAGTGCAGGAGGTTTCCCATTTCTCAGCATCCTCCCCAGCAATTATAGTTTGTAGGCTTTTTTGATGATGACCATTCTGACCAGTTCCTAAACCTCTTTTAATCTAGAGTAATCATACCCATCCAACTTTCTATCATTTTTCTGTATGTCTTTGAATTGTTGGTGAAATCTAGTTACTTGTCCCATAGAACAGCCTATTTTCTGAATATATATGATTGCATATTCTTGGTGCCATTTAACCTGTTTCTTTAGTCCTGTATTTACTATAACTGGATGTTAGCCTAAGTTCTCACTCATTGAATTCAAGTTCAACTTCTTGGCAAGAATATAAATAAATATATAAATTTTATAATATATAAATATAAATATATATAATATATAAATATAAATAAATATATATAATTTTATGGATACTTTATATCTTATCACATCAGGAGGCAACTAATGTCTGGGTTGGTATTCAATGCATTCATGGGACAGAATCAAGAAAAGTTTATAAAAGGCGCAAGTATATCTATTTGACACTTTGCCTTCACCATTTTTTCTTCCTCTTGGGAATACTAACATGATGTCTGAAGATTTGGCATCCATCTTGTGATCATGAGACAAAAGCTACAGACAAAACAAGAGGATAAAAAATGCATGGACACATTACACTAAAGACATATGCAATCCAGCACCAGTCTAACCCTTGATTTATTGTGATATGAAAGAAACAGAATCCCATTTAAGCTGTTATTATTTGAAATTTCTGCCATTTGCAGCTAAATGCAACATTGATTCACCCTCTTCTCACTTTGCTCCTTAGCAACTCTAGTTTTAAAAGTACCAGGGAAGCCATCCCCATTATATGAAGCTAGAATCTATTCTGATCAGTCTGGACAGTGCCATGCTGGTCTCTTCAGTAATTCAAACTTGTGTCCCATACCTTCATCTCTTAACTTAAAAAAAAATGTGATTATTAACAATACTTACTTCACAGTTTTATTGTGAGAATCGCACTAAGTAATTCAAGTAAAATAATGTAGCTAATCCAAAGCATCTGATATATATATAAGTAGTTAAAGACCAAGAGCTATTGCTCTCTTCCCATTATCCCCTAATATCAATGAAACCAGCATCAGGGTAAGATAGTAGCTGATATTTACTATCACCAGGAATCTCATAGTCATCTTCCTTGTCACTTATTACTTAATAATAATCTGCCACACACTCTTGTGAAGTTACTGCTTACCTGAAATTTTACATAGGAATCATTTGTTCATGAAAAGAAAAACTACTGCAATGCAAATCTGGAGACTGAAATAATATCAATAGTAAATTATGCATTAGTATCAAGATAGAAGCAAAAAATGGGAATGGGACAAGGAAACATTACAGATAGCTAAATAAATATGTCAGTAAAGCCAAGTCCATGTTTGTTATCTATAAATTCATATATTAAAAGCAAGACCATACAAAATATGTGGAACAGCAGTGGCAGAAGCAGAGTTGCTAGTTGAGAATTATGAATTTATTAACATGGTGGAATAAATTTAAGATAAAATAATTTTCTGAGCAATATCTCAAGTCCACTAAAAGCTGGTAAATCAATAAACTAAATTTAATTTACCCAAAACAAGACCCTGACTTGGCCAGGAAAGAGCAAATACAGGCCAAATCCACACTGAAAATACAAACCATTTAGGGGACAATAAAGCATTTTGCTGGTTCGGGGAATCACAATGAAAGGGTTCTGAAAGTAAAGTATTCAGACCTCAAGGGCTTTTGAAACACTTATGAATAACTCAAAGGGTGTGATCACTGGGCAAATTAGATGGTCCTATAAATCATAGAACATAAAAAAGTATAATAGAGTTCTGACTTTCCCCTATGATGGAGTAATGAGGTTGACAACTTCACCTGCTAAAAAATAACTATCAAGTGGGACAAAATATCCCAAACCAACAATTTCATGAACACTCTGGAATTTGACCAAATGTATCTGACAAACTGAGAAGTGATTATTCCTGAAAAACACATTTATTAATGAACTCCAAGAAAGAACAGTGCAGGTATATGGCATTATTTTCCTAGGCTGCTTCCCTTTCTCCCTATCTGCAACTGAGTTCTGTCATCAGGCCTTTCCATGAATGCATAGCCATGGCAAACCGTGAAAACTGGCACCTTTGTTGCTGCTACTGGAAGAGGATTCACTAGATTTTTGTTGTCAAGGTGGTGATTCAGTAGCAAGCAAGCAAGGAGCACCATCAGTCTAACAGGATATTTAACAGAGAGTTCCAGTGAGATGAAATAGTCATAAACAGCAAAATTAATTTGCCGTATACCCAAGGGGCTTCTCTGGCAGCTCAGACAGTAGTAAAGAATCTACCTGGTTTGGGAAGATACCCTGGAGGAGGGCATGGCAACCCACTCCAGTAATCTTGTTTGAACAAAGGAGCCTGGTGGGTTACAGCCCACATGGTCACAAAGAGTCCGACAGGACTAAGCAACTAAGCACTGCCCATACATAAGACATCTACCAAAGGTTATGCACATGAGCAGAAGTGATCAGGAAGGACACACTGCACCCATACATATCTACAGTACCTTAGGGGAGAGGGGGTGGCAGGTTAATACAAGAGAACAGGGAAGAATCAAGGGAGATTTGAAAATGACCTGAAATTTGAACACACCCTCAGATCAGATCAGATCAGTCGCTCAGTCGTGTCCGACTCTTTGCGACCCCATGAATCGCAGCACGCCAGGCCTCCCTGTCCATCACCAACTCCAGGAGTTCACTCAGACTCAAGTCCATCGAGTCAGTGATGCCATCCAGCCATCTCATCCTCTGTCATCCCCTTCTCCTCCTGCCCCCAATCCCTCCCAGCATCAGAGTCTTTTCCAATGAGTCAACTCTTCGCATGAGGTGGCCAAAGTACTGGAGTTTCAGCTTTAGCATCATTTCTTCCAAAGAAATCCCAGGGCTGATCTCCTTCAGAATGGACTGGTTGGATCTCCTTGCAGTCCAAGGGACTCTCAAGAGTCTTCTCCAACACCACAGTTCAAAAGCATCAATTCTTCGGCGCTCAGCCTTCTTCACAGTCCAACTCTCACATTCATACATGACCACAGGAAAAACCATAGCCTTGACTAGACGAACCTTTGTTGGCAAAGTAATGTCTCTGCTTTTGAATGTGCAATCTAGGTTGGTCGTAACTTTCCTTCCAAGGAGTAAGCGTCTTTTAATTTCATGGCTGCAGTCACCATCTGTAGTGATTTTGGAGCCCAGATAAATAAAGCTGAGGGTTGAAGCTTCATTGGCTTGAAATTTTCGAGCACTAACTCTAGCCAAAGGTGGATGACCTCTCTAGCTTAGAAATAAAAACAACCAAAAATTTGAGCAGAGATCAATGGCCATAATGTTAGTAGGGAGACCAACATCACAGATTTAGTCTAGGCAAGTTTATAAACAAAGAAATAGCAACAACTCAGGTTAGACAGAGATAAGAAACAAATCTAGAGTTGTTAATATGTTATCAAAAAGTATCTAGTATTCAACAGACAATCAAGAGACACTCAAAGAGCAAAAATTAAAGAAACAAAACAAAAAAAAAGAAACAAAAAAAAATTAAAGAAACAAAGCACAGAGAAATTTTTAAAAATAGATAATATTTAAATTCAATTAAAAAATGTTAGGCAAAAATAACAGCATATAAAATTTAACAGATGTTTATTATTATTTTAGTTGTCTATATTGAAGCTAACCAAAGTGATCAATCTAAAAACATCATATGAAAAAAATTTAAAAATCACCATATTAATAATGAAGAAAAATATGATAATTCTTTTAATATATCCAAAAAAAATTTGACAAAATTTTACACCTATTCCTAATATAGACAGTTAGAAAATTTGAAACAGTGATTCCCCTAAACTGTTAAGCATATGAACAGAAACTAAAATGATAGCAACATAAACTAGATTAAACATTATTATATTTACTGATAAAACTTTAGAATCATCAGCATTTCAACTGGGAAGAAAAATAGTATATTAATTGCAATTTTCACCTTGTTCTGGAAGTACTAACCAGCACAGCAAAATAAGGATTGGGAGCAGGAGGGAAGTTAAAAAATGGGAAAAATAAAACTGGTAAACTTCCAAACTCATTCTATGAGGCCACCATCACCCTAATACCAAAACCTGACAAAGATCCCACAAAAAAAGAAAACTACAGGCCAATATCACTGATGAACATAGATGCAAAAATCCTTAACAAAATTCTAGCAATCAGAATCCAACAACACATTAAAAAGATCATACACCATGACCAAGTGGGCTTTATCCCAGGGATGCAAGGATTCTTCAATATCCGCAAATCAATCAATGTAATACACCACATTAACAAATTGAAAAATAAAAACCATATGATTATCTCAATAGATGCAGAGAAAGCCTTTGACAAAATTCAACATCCATTTATGATCAAAACTCTCCAGAAAGCAGGAATAGAAGGAACATACCTCAACATAATAAAAGCTATATATGACAAACCCACAGCAAACATTATCCTCAATGGTGAAAAATTGAAAGCATTTCCTCTAAAGTCAGGAACAAGACAAGGGTGCCCACTTTCACCATTACTATTCAACATAGTTTTGGAAGTTTTGGCCACAGCAATCAGAGCAGAAAAAGAAATAAAAGGAATCCAAATTGGAAAAGAAGAAGTAAAGCTCTCACTGTTTGCAGATGACATGATCCTCTACATAGAAAACCCTAAAGACTCCACCAGAAAATTACTAGAACTAATCAATGACTATAGTAAAGTTGCAGGATATAAAATCAACACCCAGAAATCCCTTGCATTCCTATACACTAATAATGAGAAAACAGAAAGAGAAATTAAGGAAACAATTCCATTCACCATTGCAACGGAAAGAATAAAATACTTAGGAATATATCTACCTAAAGAATCTAAAGACCTATATATAGAAAACTATAAAACACTGGTGAAAGAAATCAAAGAGGACACTAACAGATGGAGAAATATACCATGTTCATGGATTGGAAGAATCAATATAGTGAAAATGAGTATACTACCCAAAGCAATCTATAGATTCAATGCAATCCCTATCAAGCTACCAACAGCATTCTTCACAGAGCTAGAACAAATAATTTCACAATTTGTATGGAAAAACAAAAAACCTCGAATAGCCAAAGCGATCTTGAGAAAGAAGAATGGAACTGGAGGAATCAACCTACCTGACTTCAGGCTCTACTACAAAGCCACAGTTATCAAGACAGTATGGTACTGGCACAAAGACAGAAATATAGATCAATGGAACAAAATAGAAAGCCCAGAGATAAATCCACGCACATATGGACACCTTATCTTCGACAAAGGAGGCAAGAATATACAATGGATTAAAGACAATCTCTTTAACAAGTGGTGCTGGGAACTCTGGTCAACCACTTGTAAAAGAATGAAACTAGAACACTTTCTAACACCATACACAAAAATAAACTCAAAATGGATTAAAGATCTAAATGTAAGACCAGAAACTATAAAACTCCTAGAGGAGAACATAGGCAAAACACTCTCTGACACACATCACAGCAGGATCCTCTATGACCCACCTCCCAGAATATTGGAAATAAAAGCAAAAATAAACAAATGGGACCTAATTAACCTTAAAAGCTTCTGCACATCAAAGGAAACTATTAGCAAGGTGAAAAGACAGCCTTCAGAATGGGAGAAGATAATAGCAAATGAAGCAACTGACAAACAACTAATCTCGAGAATATACAAGCAACTCCTACAACTCAACTCCAGAAAAATAAATGACCCAATCAAAAAATGGGTCAAAGAACTAAATAGACATTTCTCCAAAGAAGACATACAGATGGCTAACAAACACATGAAAAGATGCTCAACATCACTCATTATCAGAGAAATGCAAATCAAAACCACTATGAGGTACCATTTCACGCCAGTCAGAATGGCTGCGATCCAAAAGTCTACAAGTAATAAATGCTGGAGAGGGTGTGGAGAAAAGGGAACCCTCTTACACTGTTGGTGGGAATGCAAACTAGTACAGCCACTATGGAGAACAGTGTGGAGATTCCTTAAAAAACTGGAAATAGACATGCCTTATGATCCAGCAATCCCACTGCTGGGCATACACACTGAGAAAACCAGAAGGGAAAGAGACACGAGTACCCCAATGTTCATCGCAGCACTGTTTATAATAGCCAGGACATGGAAACAACCTAGATGTCCATCAGCAGATGAATGGATAAGAAAGTGGTGGTACATATACACAATGGAGTATTATTCAGCCATTAAAAAGAATACATTTGAATCAGTTCTAATGAGGTGGATGAAACTGGAGCCTATTATACAGAGTGAAGTAAGCCAGAAAGAAAAACACCAATACAGTATACTAACGCATATATATGGAATTTAGAAAGATGGTAACAATAACCCAGTGTATGAGACAGCAAAAGAGACACTGATGTATAGAACAGTCTTATGGACTCTGTGGGAGAGGGAGAGGGTGGGAAGATTTGGGAGAATGGCATTGAAACATGTAAAATATCATGTATGAAATGAGATGCCAGTCCAGGTTCGATGCACGATACTGGATGCTTGGGGCTGGTGCACTGGGACGACCCAGAGGGATGGAATGGGGAGGGAGGAGGGAGGAGGGTTCAGGATGGGGAACACATGTATACCTGTGGCGGATTCATTTTGATATTTGGCAAATCTAATACAGTTATGTAAAGTTTAAAAATAAAATAAAATTAAAAAAAAAAAAAGAAAGAAAAAAAAAAAAAAACTGTTGATGCGCTCAAGAGTTAATGTCATTTTACCTAGAAAATACAAAAAAATACTGTAAAAAACTACAGTTAATAAAAAAGTCTAATAGACTATGTAAGAATGCAAATTAATCATATTCTTACACATGTACTAAAACAAATGAAATATTATATCAAAATTGCATTCAAAATGGCAATAAAAATGTAAGGTGTTTTTCAAGCAAACCTAGGGAAATGTAAAACTCTTCATGGAGAAAATTATAAATCTTTACTGATGATCATAGAAGAAACTTGAATATATTAAGAGAGACACATGTCTGATTACAGTTGCATTGAATTTGTAAATTATTCTGGGAAACTTTGTCTTCCATATAACAGTGAGCCTTTGAATCCACACACAAAATATCAGTGACTATTTTATGGAACTCAACAATTTGGCTTTAAAGTTTATAAGAAAAGATAAGAGACATGAATATACAAGACAATTTTAAAGAAGAAGAAAATTGTTCAGGGAATGTGCACATTATTTACATTGTCTTATGCTAAAGCTATAGTAATTCAGTATATAATAATGTCACAGAAATGTACACGTACTCTAATGGAACAGGATCTAGAAGCAGACTCACACATGATTTTGAAATCTGTACATAGAGGAAGTCATGTTGCAAATCTGTAGGGTAGTGTGATAATGCTGTAAATTAGATGATGGATTATACTTTTGTGGAAAAAATATAGATTTTAACCTCATCAGTTCAGTCAGTCACTCAGTCATGTCCGACTCTTTGCGACCCCATGAATTGCAGCATGCCAGGCCTTGCTGTCCATCACCAACTCCTGGAGTTCACCCAAACTCATGTCCATCGAGTCAGTGATGCCATCCAGCCATCTCATCCTCTGTCATCCCCTTCTCCTGCTGCCCCCAATCCCTCCCAGCATCAGAGTCTTTTCCAGTGAGTCAATTCTTTGCATGAGGTTGCCAAAGTATTGGAGTTTCAGCTTTAGCATCAGTCCTTCCAAAGAACACCCAGGACTGATCTCCTTTAGAATGGACTGGTTGGATCTCCTTGCAGTTCAAGGGACTCTCAAGAGTCTTCTCCAACATCACAGTTCAAATGCATCAATTCTTCAGTGCTCAGCTTTCTTCACAGTCCAACTCTCACATTCATACATGACCACAGGAAAAACCATAGCCTTGACTAGACGAATCTTTATTGGCAAAGTAATGTCTCTGCTTTTGAATATGCTATCTAGGTTGGTCATAACTTTCCTTCCAAGGAGTAAACATCTTTTAATTTCATGGCTGCAATCACAATCTGCAGTGATTTTGGAGCCCCCCAAAATAAAGTCTAACACTGTTTCCACTGTTTCCCCATCTATTTCCCATGAAGTGATGGGACCAGATGCCATGATCTTAGTTTTCTCAATGTTATTTTATATAAAATAAAGTCCAAATATAAAACTATAAATATTAGAAAAAATAGTAGGAAATATATTTGGGGAATTTTTTTTTCTTAGAAAATATTCAAAATGTAATTTCTTGAAAAAAACCATGTGTAAAAAACATTAATGATGTAAAAAAAAAAACAGGCATTGAACTGAAGGAGGATATTTGCAGTGAATATAACTACCAAGCAATACACAAAATGTATAAAAATTAATTAGACATTATTAAGGAAAAGTAAATCAAATAGAAATTATGTAAACAATTCACACAGGAAGAAAATAAACTGAGTAAATACAGTAAATACATGAATACTTAGCCTCATTATTATCCAGGGAAATAAAAATTTAGAGAAAAATTAGATAGTATTAAACTATTAAGAAATAATTTAGGTTCACTAAAATAAACATACCTTAGAATAGTAAGTAAGGGGAGGGTGAAAGGCAATGAGAACACTCATATTCTGCTAATGTGAGAATAAATCAGCTTGATTCTTTTCCTAGTCATTTTAATTAACTTTTTCTTTAAGACTTTTAATGAAAATTATCAAATACATAAAAGTGGAGAGAATTATATGATTAATCTCCATGTACACTTTACTTGATTTCCATGATTAGCAACATTTTGTCAGATTTATTTATACTATTTACCTTCTGCTACTCCTCCAGCTCCCTCACTTTTTGCTTGCTTCTTTATTCAATGGATTGCTTTAAAGACAATCATGCAACTGTTATTCTTTTGTTAAATGCTTTTGTATCTATCTCTTATTAACTTGTGTATTTATAAAACCCACTTAAAAAACAAGCAGCTGGGTGATGGAATTCCACCTGAGCTATTTCAAATCCTAAAAGATGATGATGTTAAAGTCCTGTACTCAATATGCCAGAAAATTTGGAAAACTCAGCAGTGGCCACAGGACTGGAAAAGGTCAGTTTTCACTCAATCCCAAAGAATGGCAATGCCAAAGAATGTTAAGACTACCACACAATTGTACTCATCTCACATGTTAGCAAATTAATGCTCAAAATTCTCCAGGTGAGGCTTCAACAGTATATGAACTGAGAACTTCCAAAGGTTCAACCTGGGCTCAGAAAAGGCAGAGGAACCAGAGATCAAATTTCCAACATCCATTGGATGATAGAAAAAGCAAGAGAATTCCAGAAAAACATCATCTACTTCTGCTTCACCAATTACGCTAAAACCTTTGACTGTGTGGATCATAGCAAAGTGTGGAAAATTCTTAACGAGATGGGAATATCAGACCACTTACCTGCCTCCTGATAAATCTGTATGCAGGTCAAGAAGCAACAATTAGAACAGGACATGGAACAATGGACTGGATCCTAACTGTGAAAGAAGTATATCAAAGCTGTATATTGTTACCCTGCTTATTTAACTTATATGCAGAGTACACCATGCGAAATGTCAGGCTGGATGAAGCACAAGTTGGAATCAAGATTGCAGGGAGAAATATCAATAACCTCAGGTATGCCGATGACACCACCCTTATGGCACAAAGCAAAGAGGAACTAAAGAGTCTCTTGATGAAAATGAAAGAGGGGTGTGAAAAGCTGGCTTAAAACTCAACGTTCAAAAAACAAAGATCATGGCATCTGGTCCCATCACTTCATGGCCAATAGATGGGGAAACTATGGAAACAGTGACAGACTTTATTTTCTTGGGCTTCAAAATCACTGTAGATGGTGACTGCAGGCATGAAATTAAAAGACCCATGCTCCTTGGAAGAAAAGCTATGACCAACCTAGACAGCATATTAACAAGCAGATACATTACTTTACTGACAAAGGTCCATGTAGTCAAACTATGGTCTTTCCAGTAGTCATGTATGGATGTGAGAGTTGAACCATAAAGAAAGCTGAGCACTGAATAATTGATGCTTTTGAACTGTGGTGTTGGAGAAGATGCTTGAGAGTTCCCTGGACTGCAAGGAGATCAAAGCAGTCAATCCTAAAGGAAATCAGTCCTTAATATTCATCAGAAGGACTGATGCTAAAGCTAAAGCTCAAATACTTTGGCCACCTGATGCAGGAACTGACTCACTGGGACAGACCCTCACCCTGGGAAATATTGAAGGCAGGAGGAGAAGGTGTTGACAGAGGATGAGATAGTTGGATGGTATCACTGACTTGATAGACATGAGTTTGAGTAAGCTCCGGGGTTGGTGATGGACAGGGAAGCCTGGCATGTTGCAGTCCATGGGGTCACAGAGTTAGACACTGCTGAGGAACTGAACTGAACTGAATTCTTGCCCATAGTAATATTTTTTAAATAATATCATTGTCATTGTTGCAGGTTTGGATTAAGTTCAACTTACATCTACATATTGCATTCAGTGCTCATGTCTCCGAGGTCTTTTAAAGGTTATAAGATGCTCTTTCCTTGCTTTTTATTGCCTTGTATTTGGTGTGTTGGAAAAGACTGGGTCATTTGTCCTATAGAATGTCCCACATTCTAGATTTGATTGGATGGCCTCTTAGGATTCTGTAACTTGTTCCCCATGTCATTCATTCTCGTGAACATTATATTCTCACAAACTGATCATTTTTAGGTTGATATTTAACATCACTAGCAAGACTATTTCATGGATGTTGGTGTGGGCATTCTATTTCCTTACATATTGAGGAAGATAATGTCTGTTTATCCCCATTTTAATGAGATTGGATCACAGGTCTCAGGTTTAGATAACAATTTTGTATTATTTGGTGTAGTAGGATAAATCTACTAAGTTCACTTCTTGATACTCATCCTAAAGTAACTCTAAATAATATGCATAAGGAAAAGTGTAAGAAAGTTCCCAGAAGCACTATGATAGAGTCAGAGAGCTTCTGTTTGTCCCTTTCATGACACTCTAGCCAGCCATGTGTCTGGGGGGCTGAACTCTATGAACAAGTATCAGTGGGCTCCTTGGCCCCTGGCTTCTGGTTGTGCTCATCTAAAGAGGACATGAAGCAAGAGATCTAAGGAAGACAAGAGAGGGCGTTCCCAGTGTTTCCACTTCACACACTTGCCTCCCTCCTGTTAAATTGTCTCTAGTTAAGATTATAGCTTGGGCTTCCTGGTGGCTCAGTGGTAAAGAATCTGCCTGTAGTGCAGGAGATATAGGTTCGATCCTTGGATTGGGAAGATTCCCTAGAGGAGGGCATGGCAACCCGATCCTGGATATTCTTGCCTGAAGAATCCCATGGACTGAGGAGCCTGGTGGGCTACAGTCCATAGGGTTGCAAAGAGTCGGACATACTGAAGTGACAGAGCATGCATGCACACATGCAGGGTTATATTTGAGGCAGCCCTTTCCATGAGATCTTTCTATCTAGTTTTTATTACTGCTTCCTTCTCTACTTCTTTCAGGCCTAAGTTTGATGATTAGCCTTGAAATTGTCAAGTATCCCTTGAGATTTCCCTATACTCTGCCTGTTTTCTTTGTTGTTTTTTTTTTTAACATTCCCTTTCTCAAACTGTTATTCAAAGAATTCAGCTTGAGCATAGCCTCTATTTCCTTCCAGAATTAGACTGATATACTACTCAAAGGTAAAATATTGGATAAAATGTAAATGTTTATTTATGCATTTGTTTACTCACTAAACAAATTATTTTTGAATTTCAGAAAAAAATGCACACCAACAACAGGTATAATACAAGACACAGCTCAGATTTAAGCTGAATAACCAAACCATGTAAAATACCTCAACTAATATTTGCTAGTATTCAGAACATTGCATATTTTCAGTAACTTAAAAGTGAATCTCTATCTACTTCCCCATCTCGTGATCCCTCTGGAAGCAAAATTTATTTTTCTATTAGATTAAAAAAATAAATCCAAATTCTTGCTCATGGTAGGCAATTTTGGTATTAATTATAGCTGAGTTAAAGAGAAACATAGAAAACTTTGAAGATTTATCAAGCATTGAAAAATGATCACTTATAGCTACTCCTTAGGAGCTCTAATGATAAAGGCAGTTCTCCACTTTCTAATAACACGTAATATTTATGTTCCACAACGTAATTCAGTAGAACAGCATATTGACCAATGGTAACATGAAAATAACCTCTTAAAATTTTATCCTTAATTAGGAGTGAACATGAAAACAACACAACTAAATACATTAAGAAACAGAAGATAGTTGCCACTGAAAATTTTTCTAATAAGTTATTTTTGGAGATATAAACAACCCAACTTGAATTTGCTGTATAAAGACTAGAAAATTACTTACAGAAATGTTAAAGATGCTGAGGTCTAAATAAGCTGAACAAAACAATTGAACACATGTCTTCACCAGATGCCTACCTTGATTATTTTTATGAAAAGCTATTCTGCTGCCCAGTTTTTATGTGCAATTTTATTTTACATATGTGCACAGAGAGAAAGTGAAATGAGAGACAGTTCAACATTAGCCATATTTAGCCTTCCTTTAGGGCATCACTGGAGAAGGAAATGGTAATCCACTCCAGTACTCTTGCCTGGAAAATCCCACGGATGGAAGAGCCTGGTAGGCTACAGTTCATGGGGTCACTAAGAGTTGGACACGACTGAGTGACTTCAGTTTCACTTTTCACTTTTTACTTTCATGCATTGGGACAACCCACTCCAGTATTCTTGCCTGGAGAACCCGAGGGACAGAGGAGCCTGGTGGGCTGCTGTCTATGGGGTCGCACAGAGTGGAACATGACAGAAGCGATTTAGCAGCAGCAGCAGCAGCAGTAGGGCATCACATATTCACCAGTTCAGACACAAATTGTTCCAGAGGAAACTGGATGAAATCATTGTAGCTGTTAAGCATGTCATTTTGTATTGAGAGCTAATATGAAAGATGATAAAATCCGTAAGGATGTTATCTCTGATTTCTGAAAAATAAACCTTAAAAAAAAAAGAAGAAACAAAAAATCATCACCACCATGAACAACAGAAAAAACATGAATCAGATCTAAGGGACAAATATGCCTCACTAAAAGATAAACATCTAGAATACCTAGCATGCAAGTCCAAGCTGAATTTGAACACATTTATAGAAGATGCATTCTTGTAAGCTAGTGTGACCAGACAATATTGCCTGCCATAGTCTGTCTACAAACTATAGAATTAACAAGTCATATCAATCATGAAACTGTTGAGTCAGCCACCTGTACTGATTACTGATATGGCCAGGACAATTTCACTGACTTTTTCTGCCATATCATAATCCATTTGGTCAGAAGCAGACAACTTTGCTAAAAGTGAGTTTCCAATAGTGGCAGTCTTTGTTGACAAGCAGGTGCCAAAACCATGCTGACTTGAAAATGACAAATGACTTTGCTAGAAATTCACCTCAGACTTTACTGAGTTGTTAGCCCCAAGAAATATCTCTTAATGGATGACTCACAACTTCTGCAAGAACCTTGGCAAAATTCTTTCTTCTCAGAGATGTAGCCACTAACCATACTTTTTATATTTTAGTAGAAATACAAACTTGATAACACCTGATAATATCCAAGTGAAAACTTGCCCCTGTGTTGTTAAACATGGACATAGGGGTTTTTTTAAGATCTTATTGAAGGATAACATGCCAAACTTAAGTATGTGTGTGTCCTCAGAGGCTTCAGTTGTGTCTAACTCTTTGTGACCCTATGGACTGTAGCCTGCCAGACTCCTCTGTCCATGGGATTCTCCAGGCAAGAATACTAAAGTGGGTTGCTATGCCGTCCTCCAGGTGATCTTCCCGACCCAGGGATCAAATAAGCATCTCCATGCATCTCCTGCATTTCAAGCAGATTCTTTACTGCTGAGCCATGGAGGAAGTCCAAATACCAGTATAGACACTGTAAATGAAGTTTTTTGAAGTTTGCAATCAGAATTCAGAATAAAAAATAAAAATCTACCTGCACTCCAAGGAGCTTCCTTTTGCTTCTCTCCAGTCACTGTCTATATAATCCTGTAACCAATGCATAGATTAGCTTTACCTGTATTTGTACATTTTATAAACGAAATCACAAGGTATAGCTTCTTATGTGTGGCTTCTTTCCCTCAATGTTTTTATATCTGTGCTTTCTTTTCCTCTTGCTCAGGGCCTTTTTTCTTATGAATTTCATCATGTATTTCCAAATCCAAGCATACTAATGTGCAAGTTGTAAAGTAAAATATAATATGGGGATGTAGGGCTCAAAAATGTTAATTTTTGAGGAATCTTTGGCATACTTATTTGAAATATTCCAGTTTCTTAGGTCAAAGAAAAACTGACCAGAATAAAAGCTCAACTGAATAAGAATGCTATTGATAAAAGTGCTAAAAACTGACCATGAAATCCAATATGTACACTTAAAAAGAGACTGAAGAGTGTAAATAAATAATAATAATGGATAATTTAAAAGGCTTAATATACCTTTAAAATTCAGGTCATTGGGCTGAAACATTTTATACTGGGGAAGCACTTTGAAACACTAAATGTACATCTCATACACTTTCATAGATTAATAGATCAATATTTAAATATGAAAGTAGATTTTCAACTTCATATAATCACTGAGTAAAGACTAAACTCAGGTCTTTGATCTGTATATCTCCAAAAAATGTATTGTGAGAATAAGGTTATTATAACTCAGCTAACCAAAGCAATGAGGAAAAGAGAAAGAAGGGACTCAGAAATGTCCTTCAAATATGTATAATATAAAAAACTCGTGCAACTTTAGAGTAGATATTATTTTACTTCTTCTTTCAACAACCTTGCCTCCATTTTTCAAAATTTAAATCCTTACAGTTATTGGAAAGTTGCCAGTTTAGCAGTGGAAATAAGCTGCTTAAAGTAGAAGTCATCACCATGTTTTGGACAATATTAATATAGACATGTCCAAAATACTGTAGATTCAGTTCCAGATCACACCAATAAGGCTAATATCACAATAAAACAAGTCTCACAGATTTTTTGGTTTCCTAGTATACATAAAAGTTATGTTTATACTATTAATACATGGTAGTCTATTAAGTATGTAATAGCAATACTTTATTGCTAAAAAATGCTAACCATCATCTGAGCCTTCAGCCAGTCATAATGTTTTTGGAGGTGGAGGGTCTTAGTTCGACGTTGGCAGCTACTAACGTATCAGAGTGGTGTTTGCTGAGGGTTGAGGTGGTTGGGTCAGTTTCTTAAAACAAGACAATGAAGTTTGTTATATTTATTGACTCTTTCTTTCACAAATGATTTCTATATAGTATGCAACAGTGTTTGATAGCATTTAACCCACAGTAGCGCTTCTTTGAAAATTCTAATTAGTTCTCTCAAACCCTACCCTGCTTTATCAATTAAGTGTATGTAATATTCTAAATCCTTTGTTGTCATTTCAACAATCTACATGGTAACTTCCACAAAGTGGAGAGTCATGTGGGGAAGGGGGCGGGTGTGGACTCGGGGTAGGGTAGTGGGGCCTGAACAGAGCTGACAATAGCCTCTGTGCAAGGGGACATGGAGGCAACACTGATAATGGAAACGAGGTTATATATAGGGAGGATTCTAATAATAAGTGAATACATTAAAAAGAGCTTTTCACTCTTCAAGAAGGGAGGCACACTTACAGGAAGAAAGAAAACTAGAATAAACACTGTGTTGGTAAATTGTAATTGGAAATAATTGGCATGAACACATGATTTTCAATATATATTATGAAGAGATTTTTAAACACATGTATTTGTGCACATTAAATCACTTCAGTTGTGCCAGACTTTTTGAGGCCCCCACCAGGCTCCTCTGTCCATGGGATTCTCCAGGCAAGAATCCTGGAGTGGGCTGCCATTTCCTTCTCCAAAACACACACACACACATATATGTATATATACACATATTATTATATATTGTTATATATATACATACTTATTATTAGAATCCTCCCTATATATAACCTCGTTTCCATTATCAGTGTTGCCTCCATGTCCCCTTGCACAGATGCTATTGTCAGCTCTGTTCTTAGTATATTTATATATACTAAGAAGGCCTGGAGCAGTGATCAACCTCCTCCCCAAATCAGTGAGTACACATAGAAGCCAAACTTTGGTTTCCAAATATTTTCTTCATGAAAAGGAACAAAAGCTTCACTGAAAAACTGCTGGTTACAAGCTAGGGCAGGAAATGGTTAAGGGAATGACAAAATGATTTGGAATATATTCTTGTGCAAAAAATAATGAAGTACGCAAAAAGACATGTGATATATCAAAAGAGGAGCCAGTCCATGGGTCATGAAGAGTTGGACACTACTTAGTGACTGAACAACAAATATCAAAAGAATGCAGAAATCAGCCTGAAGGTGCTTCTTCCAGGCAAATCTGGAATAACATCAGTACCAAAAGAAAGAATCATGATACTAACAGATTATAACTCATTGAATAAAACAGGAATCTATGAGCACATGGAGATATAAACAACCAAATAAGATGAAAGAAGTGAACACTTTGCTTCCAGTAGAATGCCAACTAATAAAAGTAGAATGAAATTTAAATTTACAAAATCACCAATGGAGACTCCCATAGTCATAATTATCATAACATCAACAAATGCTAAAACTAGTATGTAAGAGATTGATGAGAAATGAGAAGCATATATTGTCTCAAAGTGTCTCCCAGAAAATACTGATTAATTACAAATGTTAAAGATATAACTGTACAGTGGAAAAACTTAGAAAGTACCACTTAACGCTGTGATGAAAGTTAACATCACTGGTAATGGGACAAATCAAAACCATGTACCATTGGACAAGATTCATAAAAAAGAACATAGCATCATTTCTATATTTTTTCTTGAAAGGCATAACCTGATACTTGATTGAAAATTGAGAAAACATAGACAAATCCAAAGTTGAGGTCAATTTTGTAAAATAACTAACAGTCAAGGTTGTGAAAGTCAGAAAATATTGAAGAACTATTTTAAACTGAAAGAAACTTAATTTATTACATGAAAGAAATTTAATTTTTATGTATAATTAAGCATAACATGTAATCAACTGGATCTTATTACTATAAAAGATATTATAAAAAGATTTGGTGAAACTTGACCAGAGTCTGCATATTTGATAATAGTAATGTTTTAGTGTTATTTTCCTAGTTTGAATGATTGTGCTCTTCTTATGGGGGGAAATGTCCTTATTTGTAGAAAATACACTGCAGCTTAATGTCAAACACTGCAAGGGAAAAAAGTTTTTAGTACTGTACTGCAACTCTCCTGTGAATTCAAAATTATTTTAAAATAAAATTATAGAAAAGGAGGAGAATTTAGATGTTTAATGGGTTTAGTTTCAGTTTGCAAGATGAAAAAATCCTAGGGAGCTGATATACAGCATTGTTGATGTACAGAAATGGGAAAAGTATACTTAACATTTCTAAACTGTACACTTAATAATGATTAAGATGATTCTGGTTTGTTTTATTTACCATGATAAAATTGAAACAAGTAAATCAACAAGCAACAAGTGTTGTTTAGGACATGGGTTCTCAACACTGAGCAGTGTCGTTTTCAGGAAATACAGATGTCTAAATCCCAATAAGGGCTTCCTGGTGGCTCAGTAGTAAAGAATCCACCTGCCAATGCAGGACACATGGTTCGATCCCTGGGTCTGGATCAGGAAGATCCTTTAGAGAAGGAAATGGCAACATGCTCCAGTATTTTTGCCTGGGAAATCCCGTGGACAAAAGAGCCTGGTGGGCTACCGTCCCAGGGGTCACAAAAGCATCGGACATGATTTAGCAACACAACAACACAAATCCCAAACTGTAGATTATGATTCAAAATGTCTGAATCATAGTTTACGGGGTTTTTGCACACAGATGTGAAAACACTGATTATACTTCCTAACTTGCAAGTAAATAACCAGAGCTACATTACAGTAGCAAAAGCACTTGACCTGGTTTAGAGCATTCCACTTACTAGTTTTATATCCTTGGACAAATCACATCAACACTCTCATCTTTAAAGCCCTCTCTCTAAAATGGGGATAATAATTCCTGCCTCATAATATTGCTGAGTTGCTCACAGGATAATGTATATAAAAGCACTGCAGAAATATAAAGTCTTATTATAATATGAGAAATTAATGAGTAAATTTCTCTATTATAAAGGGAGTCAAGGTATGACAATTATTCGTGTCACTGAAGTGCAGCAGTACACTCCAGTGAGCCATTCCACAAAATTTAGATAATACACCTATGTGACTCTTGGCTTTGGAACACAAATATTCTGATGCCAACAAGCAAATTACTGAGAGAGTAAGACCTGAATGAAACCCCATTTGCAAGCTTAAAACTGGTGACTTTTTCATATCTGTGGGCCCTCTATTAGGACATTTTCTTGGATCTCATGATGAAGGAAAAACAACAACAAAAAGTAAGATAGTAAATTGAATGATAGAAAAGCGATGGCCTCTAACAATCTTTAGTAAAAATAGCTTCCACTCAGCTTCCCAAATAAGCAGATGTCCAGAAATTGTGGGTAGGCAGCCTGAAGGTTGTCATCCTTGTGTGGTTGCTGGCATGACAATGCCTTTGAAGGTTAAACTCATAGTCTTTCGATCAGGGAGATGAGGTCAAATTTTAGCCCCAAATAAGCAACCTTGAACATGTTTCTTGTCTCTGAGGCTCAGGTTCATGATTGGCAAAATGATAGTGCAAATTTCATGTTTAAACAAACAGAATAAGTGTTTGATAAATGTCAGCAATTACAATTTCTTATAAATGATGATATTCAGTACAGTTCCCCTCTGTCTTTTCCATAATGAGTGTTAACTCATTATGATAGCATGCTTAAGATAGCAGCTGGGATTAGAGTCTTAAGAAGTTACTAATTTGGCCTTCTGAAGTTGCTAGGTAGATGAATATTGCAAAAAATTAATTAATTAATAAGGCCACTGGAGCTTAAAGTACAGTTTTGATTTACAGACAATACCTCAACAATGCTTCAAGAAGAGCTAAATTTGCATAAAGCTCATTGTTGAATAGGGGAGAGTGTGAAGTGGCTTTTTAAAGAGAAAAATTCCAGAAATCAAACCATGTTTTTTCTCTAAGATTCACTCAGTGTAACACCAATCCTCATTCAATATATTCTTTTAGGAGAATCGTGTTATATTACTACCAATTTAGATGCAAGATGAAGAAAAGGAACAGAAACAAAACACTGTTTTGGAGACCATCAGCAGCATAAGAACACTTATGGAAAAGATGCCAATTGAAATATACTGTGGTCACCTATCTCATATCAGAAGGCTAAAATTCCTGTATGAATCAATTCAGACTACCTTCAGTAGCCTCTGGTTTTTAAACTTCGCTAGTTGGCCTTATAATCCATTCACTTTCAAGGTAAAAAATAAAATTCTTTTATAAACTCCTTTTTGTTCATAATTCTTTGTGAAATTTTATGATACCTAAATTCTATATATATGCTGTATATTAACACATATATATGGAATTCAGAAAGTTGATATTTATGATCCTACATGCAGGGCAGAAAAGGAGACACAGATATAAAAAGCAGACTTTTGGACTCAGTGGGAGAAGGCGAGGGTGGGATGATTTGAGAGAATAACATTGAAACATGTACATTACCATATGTAAAATAGATGGCCAGTTCAAGTTTGATGCGTGAAGCCGGGCACACAAAGCTGGGAGCAACCCAGAGGGATGTGGTAAGGAGGGAGGTGGGAGAGGGGTCCAGGAGGGGACACACATGTATATCTGTGGCCAATTCATGTTGATGTATGGCAAAAACCATCACAATATTGCAAAGTAATTATCCTCCAATTAAAATAAATTAATTTCTTTTAAAAAATTTATGATATCTATTTTACACTTAGGGCTTCCCAGGTGGCTCTAGGGATAAAGAATCTGCCTGCCGGTGCAGGAGTTTGATCCCTGGGTTGGGAAAATACCTTGGAGTAGAAAATGGCAACCTGCTACAGTATTCTTGCCTGAAAAATTCCATGGACAGAGGAGCTTGGCAGATTAAAGTCAATGTGTCACAAAGAATATGCTTACAAAATTCAGGAAATATGTTATAATTCAAATATAAAAATCATACCTCCTATTATATAAAGTTAATCAGCTTTAAAATACTTGGTTCCTTTCTGTGGAATAATGAATTCTTATCCATTGTTCCTATCAAAAATAATGATCTCCAATATTATTCATCAGTACTACAGATAAATCCATTAAAAATTTCAAGGAATTTTCATAATCCAAAATTGCTGTTGTTACTCAAACTGTAGTTATTTTGGTCACATTGTGCCATTTGTCAGGAATCTACAAGGGTTTTGATTTTTCAGTCAAATTGCTATTTTTTAAAATACATTGGTGTACAGATAGTTAAAATATTTTGTAACTGTTCACATGAAAATGCCAAGCATTTCTACTTTTCATTCCCTCACTGTTTAAAAAGACCATACATTTTCTAATCTCCCTCACTTTATTCTATGACAAAATGACAGGTACAGAAATGTCTGCAGGGAAAATACATGCTGATTAGCAAGGGTTCCATGCTATCATTTTAGCTTTTTAAAAAGTGATTAGTTCCCTTTTGTTCCTCTACAATAGTCTGTTGATTTTCTTAAATACTGCAAAGAAATTTAAAGAAAAGAAAAAATCTTAACAACTAATTCACAAGATGTACAATCAATATATTGCTCATCAGGATTGTACTTTTATTGTGGTAAAAGAAAGGTGTCGAGGAATGCTAGAGAATTGAAAAAAATATGAACCATTTGGTTTGATTGATCTTGGTTGTATGATAATTTACAGCATGTACCTCCAAGGTTTGCACATACTATTTTAGCATTTTAGAGTAATTATCATTGTGAAACTTTCACAACTATACTTTATTTCCACAGGTAATTAAGGTGACCTAGTTATGTCTGCATAAGGCTTAGTCTATGAATAATGCAGACTCAGGGGAGACTAACAGGTCACTAACAGCAATCAATCTAACTGATGGAAAAGAGGAAGAATCTTGTAGATGATATTTGCCCTATACTATTACAAGGCTATTTTTAAGATGCTTTATTCCATCACCGATACTCTACAAACATAGAAATAATTTCCTTTGAACTTTCTTGATTTTATTTTGGGCTTCTTTTAAAACCTGAACTGTTGAGCATGGTAATTCTTTATCTTCAGTCATAAGGAGAATAGAGATTCAGTTCTCAAAATGAATTTCAATTTTGCTGATTTCCAACAGCATGTTTAAAGAATTGTTTCTATTTACCTATGATTAACAGATCCTTAGCTGGTGCTCTCCTGTCTGTGGATTATTGTTTATCACCATGGCCTTACAAATGCTATGACACAGAAAAGTGTCACTCAACCCCAAATTGTTCTCTTTCCTAAGGACGGCCCTGAATCCAAAGTCCTACCTCCTACATCGAAACAAAGTCAATATTCTGGCAGCTAACTGATCTTACTGAAAGAAGAGAATCTAGTTTCTTGTAGAAACCCACAAAATGCAGCTTCTGTCCTTTCTTTTATACACAACCTTGAAATTCACTAGAAAAAAATCAATGCATCAGATACACCACCAAGAACACAATCTTGCTCAATATATAAAGGTCACAAGTGTGTTTATTTAAAGCCTCCCTTGGGTTAATTAATGGACACATTTTTTTCAGAAAAAGAAAGCCAAAAGTCAACAGAAATATAAAATACTTCAAATAATATGAAGTACATTTAAGGCCAGAATTTCTTTTTCCACTTCATGGCACTATGGCTGAGAAGACATAGATAATATATTTCACAGTTTACTTACAAATGAATTTTTCATTTTCACTTCTGGGAAATACTAACAAATCAAACTCTGTTTCTTAAATAGTGTTGTCTGTGTTCCTAGACATTAAAATTCTAATAGCTCAAACAGAAGCATATACAAAAGAAAAATAAATGCCATTAAACATGCAAAATACTTGCATTCACTCTTGAATCATTATTCAATTAATGAATGACTTATTATCATACCATAAATGGAAATGATACTTGGATAGGAGCTCTAGCTGCTTGAGGGTGAATGCCGTGTGCATTTTTTCTGGAGTCCTTAATAAGTGACACATTTGTGTCATTACATTTGAGGTGAAGCAGAAGCCTCTGTCAGATTTGATTCACATGGGCAATCCCCAGTGGCAAAACATCTGATTAACTAGCAAAGCCACTGTCATTAACAGCTGTATCATTGGAAGCTTGGAAGTATTCAGCCTATTTAGTAACCGAATGTATTATCATAATCACTCTCATCTCTGGCACATATCCAGGAGATATTAACTACTATCCAAATACTTTACTATTAAAATGGTTAGGTATAAATGAAACAGTGCATGTACTGATATAATTTACATTGAACCATATAGCCCATATGCTCTATTTGACTCCAGTAAAGTCTATTTGGGGATTCCCAGGTAAGTAAGTTATTAAAAAAAATCTTCCTGCCAATGCAGGAGACTCTGGAGACTTGGGTTCAATCCCTGGGTCAGGAAGATCCCCCAGAGGAGGAAATGGCAACTCACTCTAGTATTCTTGCCAGAAATATCCCTCAGACAGAGGAGCCTGGTGGGCTACACACCACTGAGCAAAACCTATTATAGTAATATATACACAACAGTAACTTCAAGACAAGTTGTGGATGAGTTCTTCATTTGTAATTTTGATGGATTCATTTAGTAAAAATTTCTTGTTTTTTTTTTTTAATTTTATTTTATTTTTAAACTTTACAAAATTGTATTAGTTTTGCCAAATATCAAAATGAGTCCGCCACAGGTAATAAGACCTTGCAGAAGGGTCTATTAATAGTTCCTTTATTCTAAATAAAGTATATTCTCCAGCTTGTGGGCACAGATATGTGCATTTGAGTTATCTATTAAGGTGTGCCAGAAGGGTGTGACTTTTCATTATATGCAACTGTTTTAATGGGACAATTTTCTAAATCTCTCACATATTCTAAACTGTGATTATAAAAGAAAAGTACATCAATGAATTTGCTTGATAAAATCTTGTCAATTTTGTAACAGATGACCATTTAAAGTAGCTATGAAAGAAAATTGCCAAGCATAAATATGGTGCCTACAGATAAATGAAACCTTGTAAAAAGTTGTATTAAAATCTAAGTTATTATTGTTTACCTACATGAAAATAAGGAAAATAATTTACCCAAATTTTAGTTTTACTCTTAATAAAATTTGTTTCAATCCTTAAAGTAAAAGAATATTTAAAATATCTATTAATATGATAAATTTAAAGAACACTTATATCTTGTTCACTTTCTTATTTTACTGTACCCCATTAACTTGTCATAACCATCCATCATCTTGTGAAACAAAATTTTAATTTAGAACTTAAAGAGGAGATTAGTGATGCTTTAGTTTACTTGGTTATAAGTAACATGAATTTGGAAGGAGTACTCATAAGTAAAAATCTAATAAATTACAAAGACAATCTGTCTCAGTGACATAAAATAACTTGGCAAAATTTTTCAAATACACATTTAATTCCTAAGTCTCAAGGCAGCATTGAATAGAAACTGCTAACTTACAGATGTTCAAGCTGGTTTTAGAAAAGGCAGAGAAACCAGAGATCAAATTGCCAACATCCTCTGGATCATGGAAAAAGCAAGAGAGTTCCAGAAAAACATCTATTTCTGCTTTATTGACTATGTCAAAGCCTTTGACTGTGTGGATCACAATAAACTGTGGAAAATTCTGAAAGAGATGGGAATACCAGACCACCTGACCTGCCTCTTGAGAAATTTGTATTCAGGTCAGGAAGCAACAGTTAGAACTGGACATGGAACAACAGATTGGTTCCAAATAGGAAAAGGAGTATGTGTATATTGTCACCCTGCTTATTTAACTTCTATGCAGAGTACATCATGAGAAGCGCTGGGCTGGAAGAAGCACAAGCTGGAATCAAGATTGCTGGGAGAAATATCAATAACCTCAGATATGCAAATGACACCACCCTTATGGCAGAAAGTGAAGAGGAACTCAAAAGCCTCTTGATGAAAGTGAAGGTGGAGAGTGAAAAAGTTGGCTTAAAGCTCAACGTTCAGAAAACGAAGATCATGGCATCCGGTCCCATCACTTCTCGCAAATAGATGGGGAAACAGTGGAAACAGTGTCAGACTTTATTTTTTGGGGCTCCAAAATCACTGCAGATGGTGACTGCAGCCATGAAATTAAAAGATGTTTACTCCTTGGAAGGAAAGTTATGACCAACCTAGATAGCATATTCAAAAGCAGAGACATTACTTTGCCAACAAAGGTCCGTCTAGTCAAGGCTATTGGTTTTTCAGTGGTCATGTATGGATGTGAGAGTTGGACTGTGAAGAAAGCTGAGTGCCAAAGAATTGATGCTTTTGAACTGTGGTGTTGGAGAAGATTCTTGAGAGTCCATTGTGAAGTCCATTGTGAAGGAGATCAGCCCTGGGATTTCTTTGGAAGGAATGATGCTAAAGCTGAAACTCCAGTACTCAGGCCACCTCATGCGAAGGGTTGACTCATTGGAAAAGACTCTGATGCTGGGAGGGATTGGGGGCAGGAGGAGAAGGGGACAATAGAGGATGAGATGGCTGGATGGTATCACTGACTCGATGGACGTGAGTCTGAGTGAACTCCGGGAGTTGGTGATGGACAGGGAGGCCTGGTGTGCTGCGATTCATTGGGTCACAAAGAGTCGGACACGACTGAGCAACTGAATTGAACTGAACTGAACTGAACACCCAGTAAAATTACTTGAAGATCATAATGATTAAAGCAAAACAAAATGAAGGTGTTTAAAAGTAAAAGACTATTCTGAATTGATAACTTTATTACCTATATGCTATCTAAAGCCAAAGCATACTATCTAAAACCAGATTGCAACTGCCTAGCCTGGTATGAAGAAACAGTATGTGCTCATTTACATATGTTCCAGGCAGGTAAATATTATTATAATAAATGCCTGCATGCTAAATCGCTTCAGTTCTGTCTGACTCTTTGCAACCCTGTGGACTCTAGCCCGCCAGACTTCTCTGTCCGTGGGATTTTTCAGGCAAGAATACTGGAGTGGGTTCCTGTGCCCTTCTCCAGGGGATCTTCCTGAACCAGGGATCGAACTCGCATCTCTTGTGTCTCCAGCATTGGCAGGCGGGTTATTTACCACTAGTCACCTGGGAAGCCATTATAATGAATGACCAGTTTGCTTAACGGTTTCAAAAAAGAAATATTTCACATATATTTCTCTTTAAAAAACAGTTTCTAACGACTTACTTTTTGTTTTTGCATGTATAACTATCTTGTGTTTTCTCTAAATTCAGATTCTTGAGAAGGAATTACAGCCCCAAAATGTTATCCTTGGAATATTAAAGAATGTACTTTAAAAGTAATAAATGGAGATAGCATCAGCAATTAGAGAACACTCTCACAATTCAATTAATGTTATATTTTATTGTCGTCTTTTGTAAGGAATGTGTTCTCCTGATTAAATGTACAGGATGCTCTCCAGAACCGTTCAGAGTCTCTCCAAAGGATAGACTAATTACCAACTGTTAATATTAAAAATACACTTGGGATGGAAAAATAGGACTTCAATTTACAGTAATAATTTGAGGATGGAATTATTCCTGTAGTAAATTGTCACAGCTGCTCAAAGTGTGATGACACTAATGAAAAACCCATGAAAATAAAATAAATACAGTTATAATTTTCCAATAGATCTTGAGATACTGTGCCAAGAAACATAAAATGTTTGGTACACTTTCACAATTTATAAACTGAGACTTATATATTATGTTTACATAGGATTTTGGAGTTATACAGTGTTTTTAAATGTGACATGAATATAATTTTGACAACTGAATAATACTGGCATTTAGCATTTAAGTCTCTCTATGTTGAATATTATTCATAAAATATTTCTTATTTGGTATTAGTGATGGCCAAACCAGGTGACTCAGTGGTAATGCATCTGCCTGCCAAGCAGGTTTGATCTCACGGGTTTGATCCCTGGGTCGGGAAGATGCCCTGGAGAAGGAAAAGGCAACCTGCTCTAGTATCCTTGCTGAGAAATCCCATGGACAGAGGAGCCCAGTGGGCTACAGTCCATGGGGTCACAAGAGAGTTGGACATGACTTAGTGACTAAACAACAAACCAGATAACCCCAAAATTGGTCAAGCATAAACATATTTTATCTCATATAGTTTATATTTTTCTGACAAGCTGAATGTTCTTACCAGTACTGTCATCACCACCATCCCATCCCCAGAATTTTTGCTTCACTTAGCTGAAGGATTCCCAGTTGTCCAAACATCTGTTTATGCAAACAGACTTATAGAAAGTAAGAGTATTCAAGTTACTGGGCACAAACTTAGCATGTTACCTGCCTCTGAATCTCCTGCCAAACCCAACCATCCACAGATTATGTATATGAATGAAAAGCTTTCAGATATGACCTCACTCATCATTTGTTAGGGCAGAGGAATTTTTCTCTCTCCATGCCTGTGTAAATTCAATCTGGTCATCCTAATGTAGGATGACTTCTCTGTCTATAAAGGAAAAGATTAATCTCACTTCACAACTTGATTCAATGTGTTTACATAAGACAAAAGTACTTCCACTGATTTAGCACTTTAGTTTACCAAGCACTGTCACTTATTTCACTGTACACCCTCACTAGACCCTATAACATAGTTACAGACATCTTTTCTCCAGACTGAGAATAAGATTTAAATCTGAATCTTCCTTTTCAAAAGTCCATATATTTTTATTTATTATATTTGGGTATTTTAAGTTGCAATGATATTGGGTTCTATTAGAAGCTTCTTTTTCCTTTTTTTAATAACTCAGAAGTATTTGGTTTCTACTGTTGCCTCCATTGTTCAGTGGCTACATGCTGTTTATACACTATCATAGATCAATAACATTATCATCAAATAAAGTCTTTAGAAACTGAAATAAATTTATGCTTGAAAACTGCCTATTAAATCACTGTGTAGTATAAGGAAAAAAATATAACTTCTAAGAAGGATTTGTAATTTAGTCTCAGTGTAGCAGTAATTTATACTGACAATATACTTTGCATGGATTTTGACCACTACTAGTAGAAACAACACAGCAAGGAGATCCAACCAGTCAATCCTAAAGGAAATCAGTCCTGAATATTCATTGGAAGGACTGAAGCTGAAGCTGAAACTCCGATACTTTGGCCACCTGATGCGAAGAACTGACTCATTGGAAAAGACCCTGATGCTGGGAATGATTGAAGGCAAGAGGAGAAGAGGACAACAGAGGATGAGATGGTTGGATGGCATCATCGACACAACAGACATAAGTTTAAATAAGCCCTGGGAGTTTGCAATGGATAGGGAAGCCTGGCATGCTGCAGTCCATGGGGTCGCAAAAAGTTGGACATGATTAAGTGACTGAACTGCACTGAGGAGAAACAACATAGATACCACTAAAATATATAGAAAAATAATTTTACATATGATGGGCATTGATGAAGCAAAGTATCATTACTAAATTATCTCTTTATAATCCTCTCTAGATTTCTCTTTCCTAACTGCTTCAAATCACATATCCATATTCTTTGCATTCTGTTCTCCCTTTTCTTGTTTTAACATCCATGTTAGAAGGTTGATTCCACACATCTATCCATGGCTCTGTTTCCTTTAACTTGAAAGAATGCTCATTTCAACTTTTATGTCCCACAGGTGCAAAGAAACCAAGGTACAATTCCAATTAGGAAATATATTTCAATGCAAATAGAAACAGATTTGATTGCTTTAATCCACAAGATGTCTGTTCAGTTCAGTTCAGTTCAATTCAGGTGCTCAGTCCTGTCTGACTCTTTGTGACCCCATGGACTGCACCATTCCAGGCTTCCCTGTCCTTCACCAACTCCTGGGGCTTGCTCAAACTCTTGTCTGTTGAGTCGGTGATGCTAGCCAACCATCTCATCCTCTGTTGCCCAGTTATTCTCTTGCTTTCAATCTTTCCCAGCATCAGGGTTTTTCCAATGAGTCAGTTCTTTGCATCAGGTGGCCAAAGTATTTGAGCTTCAGCTTCAGCATCAGTCCTTCCAGTGAATATTCAGGACCGATTTCCTTCAGTTTTGACTGGTTGGATCTCCTTGCAGTCCAAGGGACTCTTCAAGAGTCTTCTCCAACACCACAGCTCAAAAGCATTAAGTCTTTGGCGCTCAGTTTTTTATTATAGTCCAACTCTCACATCCATATGTGACTACTGGAAAAACCATAGCTTTGACTAGATGGACCTTTGTCAACAAAGGAATGTCTCTGTTTTTTAAATATGCTGTCTAAGTTAAATATGTTAATATGTTAGTTAAATAAAATAAGTTAAATATGCTGTCTAAGTCATAGATTTTCTGTAGGCTTCCTGTTAAAATGTTTATTTATTCATGTATTTATTTCATTGTATTTGCTTTGTGTCTGAGTATATTTCACTTCTACATTCCTTAACAGAATCTAGAGAAACATTTTGTGCTTCACAAAGGAGCTGTCTATATTTCCTATGACCATCTATGCTTTATGCAAAGCATACTGTCAGCGCTTTTCTTGGCCACTATTCACCAACCTGGAAATAGAAAGACTAGGCAAAGAATCAGATGCCATCAAGGCCAGAGAATGTGTTACAATTTGAAGCATTTTTCAAAGAAAATAATTTAACTATAAATGCTCATAAACACACAGTTGCTAATTACTTAAATATTGTAGAATTCTGTCCTATGTATAATCTAAAGTAATGATATACTCCTACAATGACTAAAGGAATCTCTCCTACTCTATTAAACAGTTTTAACCAAAAAAAAAAACTTCAGCAGAACTTCTATCTGCATATTCACAGTGAGGAAATGTCTCCTTCTGACATATCCCTATTAAATATAATGATAATAATAAACCTTAGAGAAAGGAAAAGTATTTCAAATACATCATGCCAGCCCATAATTTTCATTTTTGCTTTTTAATTGACATTTTATAGAAAGAGAATCAATTTGAATGGATGCTGCTGCCAATAGCTTTATTCTCAATCACTTTCTTTTTACTAATGGTGTCCCTTGCTCAATGCACCTCTAAACCAGAGTGACAACAAACTATCTTAACAAGTTAAATATCCTCTCTTCCTTTTCTCCAAAATGGAAGTCAGTAGAAAACATAGAAATGAAAACATATGCCTAACACAAAGGTATCAGATGATATTTAAAGTCCCTGCTACTGAAGCTCCAGTGTGGTACAGAGAAACTGTGCTCTAGGGACACCAGAAGTCTGGATTTGGAACTTCAGCTGTGCAAGATAAAAGCTGTGGGAGAGATTCCATCTCTGCCACTTACTTCATAGGTTTTTTTGAAGGACTAATTGAGGTCCCAGTTTTGGAAGATGCCCAGCACAATTACAAATTCTCCTTAAGTATTAGATTCACAGTACATTTTTTCAAATAATTTTCACTTACATTACTTCCTTTGATACTTGCAAGCACCCAAATAAAGAAGGTCTGACTAAATCCTATTGATATAAAATGTTAGGATTTTTGAGGAATATAATTGTACTAATGCTTTGAAAAAAATTATCCACAAACTATAGCCAATCTCAATGAGAGGAAATCCCATTGTTTAGGCAACAAGTATGGCAGAACACAGTAGTCAGTCTAGGAGTACAGAGACATTTGGAGAGTTAGAATATGATCATACAAATCTGAAATAATACCAGAAGATCCAAGCTGGTATGCTTCAGGAAAGTCCACTGGAAAAACAGTAGGGCCATCAGAGCTAGTTCTTATTTATCTTTTATATTCACAGTCACTTGACATGGTACTTTGTGTGTAGTAGGAATTGAATATATAGTGAATGAATGAATGAATTAGTGAATAAATAGATATTCTATCTCGTCAGTTGTTCAAAAAAAATCAAAGAAATCATTCAATCTATTTTTACTTATGAATGAATGAATAAATGGCATTTTGGAGATCTCCATGTAGCTTCTAAATAAGTAAAATCAAAAAACTTTATGGAGCAATAAATTATTTGCTGGAAAGCCTTTTATTTGCACATTTATTTTAATGAACATGAACTTTTGCTTAACATCAATTTTGATTGTTGGCTCTTTATAATCAAGCAGCTATTTAGCAGTGTGTTCAGTGTGCTCTGATCTTTAAATAGAACAACCAGTGATGTGCTGGTTCAACCAATAAGTAAAGACAAATAAATAACAGATTGTCATCCTCTAATAGGCGTATAGAAAAGATTCAATCTAGAATATAAAAATAACACCACAAGAAATAAAAAAGGAGATTGTGAAAGAAAATGAGATGTTATTATCTAGATACTTCAAGAAACTAAATGCTTAAATGCATTTAATTCATAACCAGCTTCCAAAAGAGAAAGCTAAAAGAAAACACAGAAACACATTTCCAAAGAACATACATGATAAAACTGATTGATTTCCACATAGTTAGGTGATTAAATTCATTTCTACATTTTTAGTAATATAGAAATCAATTAAATCAAGATACAGTGATGATAAAGATGATAAAGAAAGCTGAGTGTCGAAGAAATGATGCTTTTGAACTGTGATGTTGGAGAAGACTCTTGAGTCCCTTGGACAACAAGGAGATCCAACCAGTCAATACTAAAGGAAATCAGTCCTGAATATTCATTGGAAAGACTGATGCTGAAGCTGAAGCTCTAATACTTTGGCCACCTGATGCAAACAACTGACTCATTGGAAAAGATCCAGATGCTGGGAAAGATTGAAAGCAGGAAGAGAAGGGGACAACAGAGAATGAGATGATTGGAGGACATCACTGACTCCATGGACTTGAGTTTGAGCAATCTCTGGGATTTGTTGAGATTGTGTGCTGCAGTCCATGGGGTTGCAAAGAGTCAGACACAACTGAGCGACTGAACTGAACTGAACAGTGATGATAGGAAAAATATGTTTCTTAGAAGTGTTCAAAGTTTAATCAAAGTGTTCAATAAAGTTGAAATACCAAATGATTGTCTTGATAATAATCAGGTTTAGAGCTTTCCTGGCAAGGTTTTCAGGTCAGACAAAGCTTGCTGCTATGGGGAAGCCTACTCTATAACCTGGCACTTTGCAGACAGTTAACAATATACTCATTTCCTTTTCTTTGAATCGAATACATTCCATCCCTTTAAAACAGAGTCATCTCTCCACAGTGCCAACTAGCATCATTTCAAAAAGAACTTCTTCTTACCTTAATTGCAGCAAACTGCAATTTCACCTTCCATATGTTGATTAATTTTAAAAAGCAACAAATTTTCAAGGTAATAAATTACTATGATTAAAAATTATGTGACTATTCTTAAAAGAATATCGCATAGAATAATATCACCCAAATGTTCTCTAAAATAGAGTTCTGTGAATAAGTACATTAAAAAAATTCTATATCCTCTTCCTTACAGTTTCACAGTATGCATGTGTATGTGAGTGTGTGTTCAGTTGTGTATGATTCTTTGCAACCCCATAGTCTGTAGCCTGCCAGGCTCCTCTGTCCAGGAAATTTTTCAGGCAAGAATACTGGAGTGGGTTGCCATTTCCTACTCCAGAGGATCTTTCAGGCCCAGGGACTGAACCCATATCTCCTGTATGTCCTGTATCTCCTGGTAGGCAGATTCTTTACCATTGCGCCACCTGGGAATTCTATATCCTCTTTCTTACAGATTCATAGTACACAACATAACAATAAGGAAAAAGGGAAGGAACAAGAGTAAATGGAGAGAGACATCAAATCATGATGCATGCCTATAGCTATGAGAGGAGAGAAGGAAGGAAGGGAGATTGGACAGGAAAAGTCTCAGATCATAGTTCACCTCTGAAGACTGTGAGTGTCCCAAAGCAAAGACTGATGAAAGGAATTCTGCCTTGTACAGTAATGGCTTGATTCTAATAAACTTGTCATTTGTAGTCATTGGCTGAAAGCAGCTTGTATGAATAAGCGTAGCCTTGTATGAAACCCACAGTATATCAGACATGCAACAGTTGGAAGCTGTCCGTCAATGATTCTCCCATGGTGGGTTCTCTTGAGGAACACACCCATGGCCATGCCACTGGATTCGTTGAAAAGATGTTGGTTGAGCTGAAATAATAAAGCAAACCAGAGATGAGGAGCATAAGGAACAACACTCTCAGAAACCAAGAAAAGCAGTGGTTTGAGTAAAGACCAGTACCTGGAACCACAGTCTTGGACCATAGAAAGTTCTCTCTGGTGCAAGCTGGTATGCAGAGGGGTGAACTGTCTGATGAAAGCTGGGTTCACAGCAGAGACTCAGTCACTCTCAGAGACATCTACCAAAGCAGCAGGAAGCGGGAGCCCTCTCTCTTCCTTCCTCCTCTTCATCTCCTTCCGGTACCTCTCATGGCGCAAACTTAAATGCAAACTACTGGCAGGGACACTGAGAACATTGCAGGGTCAGGTGCTGCACTACGGAGCCCTTCAGGGGACTGTCAGCAATGGATCTGGGAGAGAATCAGCCCAGGACTGGCACAGAAAATCACGGGATTAAAAATTCTTGGATTTATGTTGAATTAACCAACAAACTAGTACATTGATCATCAAAATATTCAAGTGCCTACAAGTTACTTAGGTCATATCATATTGGAGGGGAGAGAAAATGTGTCTTTATGAAAGACAGCCTCAGTTTAAAATCCTATTATCTATTAGTAATGAAGGAGCAATAGATATATGTTTAATATTAGATATTTTATTACATAAGAAATAAACATGCTGATTAATAGGAATTTTATTCACAAAAACAGAAATTTGATAGTTTGAAGTGCACAGATCAAAAGTGGTTTCACCGTGGTTGATTTAGATATGAACTTAATGTGCATATTCATGAAAATGTTGAAAACAGAACAAATTGAGAGCTGCAGTTTTTTAATGGATTGAATTAAAAATGTGTCAAAAGGTAGGAACCATTTTAAAAATTCAATAACACAAAGCCCTTTCATTCAGAATTCATGCCTTATAATTGCATATTTGGTATATTTTAAACCAGTTCCCTGGGGTCCCAGAAAGAAAAGTTTCAAACACATTGCAAGTAATGGAGTTTTATCAAGGACTTGCTCACCACATCATTATTTCTCCCAAATTAAATGAGTACCACATTCAGCAGACTTGAAATCTGGTCCAAAAATGAGCCAATTTCTCCTTTTCTTCTGTTCTGATTCTTCTTCTGGCCAAACTCAGAATATTTGCATAAAAAGTAGAAACAATGCATCTGTCTGGAGCCAGCTTACTCTTCAGCTTTTACACCAGAGCCTGCCTACCTCAGAAAGAGAGTACAGGAGAGATAGTGAAGTAGGAGGGACAGATGCCCAGCATGCCAGCTTTGTGAGGTGCTAAAAATACTAGGCTGGAGAGGAGGCAGAGGATAAAAGACTATCCAGGTGTTGGCGCCTTGGGGGTGCTCAAAACAGCCCTAGTGTTAATGTCCACTACCCCCATCACAGGGCTGTAATTGAGTACTTTACACAAGATTACAGGCTCATCTCTTCTGGGAAAGGCAGGGTGTCCTCCCCCTGTGTGTGCACTCTTTCAATTTCACCATTGGACAACTCAAGCGTGAGATAGTGGGGTGATGTATTAATATGTCCCTTTGTAAAGGTCCATTGTTAAACACTGGCTTGGAAATAAAAATGAGGGGAAAAAAGATAATTTGCTGTGCTTGTTCAGCTTAAAACAGGCAAAGTTATTTTATGTAGTGAGAACACTGTATCTTGATCTCTGGTGATATACTATTTAACTATCAGTCAGTCACCCACCTCTACTTTGATGGCTGAGCCTGAGTGAGGAGAACTTTGATGGAGACAGAGGTGCAATTTTAAGAGCAGTATTATATACTGCTGCCCATCTGCTTATAGCCAATAGATATCAAAATAGAGATTTAAAAAAGGCTTCTTTTTACCTTTCTCTTTTTTTCCCTCTTTATAAGAACCTTAAAAGTAACAAGAGATGAGGTTAAGGACAATAAAAGTGTTACTGCAAATGTTTCAGCAGTTATTTATAGAAATGGGAACTGGGAAGACCGCAGGAGCACACTGAGCAAACACATTGATGGAAGACCTTGGTTCCAGGACCTACTCTGAATCTCCTTGGGACGTTTACTAAAATGAAGTACAATAAACTTTAAAAGTGAAACACTCAAAGCCCCAGACAGGAATAAAAGAAATGTTTGGTAAAGAAACTTCACTGGCTGTGACCTTCTGTTGAGATCACTTAAAGAGTACACCCCACAGTGGAAAATAAATGATAGACAGCAAATTAGCAGATGAGTCCCAGAGGACGAAACAGCTTAATGTCATGTAGTTTGCAAAGGCATGGATATCTGTCACCACAATCTTCATGAAGGACACACATTGTGCAAATTTTATTAATGTACTCCTTTACTTTGCAGCACAGATGCAAAGATGGGCACAATAAAGATGCAAAAATGAGCACAATAAAGAACAGAAATGGTATGGACCTAACAGAAGCAGAAGATATTAATAAGAGGTGGCAAGAATACACAGAACTATACAAAAAAGATCTTCATCACCCAGATAACCATGATGGTGTGATCACTCACGTAGAGCAGACATCCTGGAATGCAAAGTGAAGTGGGCCTTAGGAAGCATCCTACAAACAGAGCTACTGGAGGTGATGGAATTCCAGTTGAGCTATTTCAAATCCTAAAAGAGGATGCTGTGAAAGTGCTGCACTCAAAATGCCAGCACATTTAGAAAACTCAACAATGGCCACAGGACTTGAAAAGGTCAGTTTTCAATCCAATAACAAAGAAAAGCAATGCCAAAGCATGGTCAAGTTCAGTTCAGTTCAGTCACTCAGTCATGTCTGACTCTTTGCAACCCCATGAATTGCAGCACACCAGGCCTCCCTGTCCATCACCAACTCCCGGAGTTCACCTAAATTCATGTCCATTGAGTCCGTGATGCCATCCAGCCATCTCATCTTCTGTCGTCCCCTTTGCTTCCTGCCCCCAATCCCTCCCAGCATCAGAGTCTTTTCCAATGAGTCAACTCTTCACATGAGGTGGCCAAAGTATTGGACTTTCAGCTTTAGCATCGGTCCTTCCAAAGAACACCCAGGACTGATCTCCTTTAGAATGGACTGGTTGGATCTCCTTGCAGTCCAAGGAACTCTCAAGAATCTTCTCCAACACCACAATTCAAATGTGTCAATTCTTCGGCGCTCAGCTTTCTTCACAGTCCAACTTTCACATCCATACATGACCACTGGAAAAACCATAGCTTTGACTAGATGGACCTTTGTTGATAAAGCAATGTCTCTGCTTTTGAATATGCTATCTAGGTTGATCATAACTTTCCTTCCAAGGAGTAAGCGTCTTTTAATTTCATGGCTGCAATCACCATCTGCAGAAACTACCACACAATTGCACTCATCTCACACGCTAGTAAAGTAATGCTCAAAATTCTTCAATCCAGGCTTCAACAACACATTAACTGTGAACTTCCAGATGTTCAAGTTGGAGTTAGAAAAGGCAGAGATACCAGAGATAAAATTGCCAACACCTGCTGAATCATCGAAAAAGAAAGAGATTTCCAGAAAGACATCTACTTCTGCTTTATCGACTATGCCAAAGCCTTTGACTGTGCGGATCACAACACACTGTGGGAAATTTTTAGAGATGGCAGGAAGACCATCTGACCTGCCTCCTGAGAAATCTGTATGCAGGTCAAGAAGCAACAGTTAGAGCTGGACATAGAAAAACATACTGGTTCCAAATCGGGAAAGGAGTGCATCAAGGCTGCATATTGTCATCCTGCTTATTTAACTAATATGCAGAGTACATCATGAGAAATGCTGGGCTGGATGAAGCACAAGCTGGAATCAAGATTGCTAGGAGAAATACCAATAACCTCCAATATGCAGACAACACTACCCTTATCGCAGAAATAGAAGAAGATCTAGAGGCTCTTGATGAAAGTGAAAGAGGAGAGTGAAAGCTGGCTTAAATCTCAGCATTCAGAAAACTAAGATCATGGCATCCAGTCCAATCACTTCATGGCAAATAGATGGGGAAACAATAGAAACAGTGAAAGACTACTTTTTGGACTCAAAATCACTGCAGATGGTGACTGCAGCCACGAAATTAAAAGATGTTTGCTCCTTGGGAAAAAAAAGCTATGATCAACCTAGACAGTGTATTAAAAAGCAGAGACACTACTTTGCCAACAAAGATCAGTCTGGTCAAAACTATAGTTTTTCCAATAGTCATGTATGGATGTGAGAGCTGGACTGTAAAGAAAGCTGAGCATCGAAGAGTTGATGCTTATGAACTGTGGTGTTGGAGAAGACTCTTGAGAGTCCTTTGTACTGCAAGGAGATCCAACCAGTCCATCCTAAAGGAAATCAGTCCTGAAAATTCATTGGAAGGGCTGATGTTGAAGCTGAAACTCCAATATTTTGGCCACCTGATGCAAAGAACCGACTTACTAGAAAAGACCCTGATGCTGGGAAAGTTTGAAGGCAGGAAGAGAAGGGGACTTCAGAGCATGAGATGGTGGGATGATATCAATGACTTGATGGATATGAGTTTGAGCAAGCTCCTGGAGTTGGTGATACACAGGGAATCTGGCATGCTGCAGTCCATGGGGTCGCAAAGAGTCAGACATGACTAAGCGACTGAACTGACTGATTACTTTGAAGTGTGTCACTTCTCCCACATCCATTATGTAAAACAACCTTGTACTTGGCATATTGCTTAATAAGGGTTGCAGTCAGCTATGCAAATGTTTAATTATTATGGCACATACCTACACATTATAGCTTCCTTTCTGATTTTCTTCCACATTCATTAAAATTATTTAAACTTACCTTTGCTCTATGAAAAAGCCTGGTGTGGTAATATCCAGGAGATAATGGTTTTTACATGCAAGAATATAGGGCCTATTCTGCTCAGTTCAAGGATCCCTTGTGGATTTTCTGAAGATAGCAGTGAGGAAAGTGGCTATCAATTATTTACTGAGTGTGTTTATCGGAGTCTAGACAATAAAGCTATTCTTAATCATAAGTGATTTTTTTTTGAAATCTGATCATAATTTTTGAGAGTGATATTTTTGTTACTTCTTTGAAAGCAGATAAGTAATTGATGAAAATATTCTTTAATATCATGAAATCCTAAGTGATATAGACAGTGAAGACACACATTTTGAATATATATATTCATGTTAAAAATAGCATATTTATAACAATATGGAACCATGGCTAATATAAAGTTTTCTTAAAAAACAATCTTTAGATTAATGTGAAATAACAAAAAAATTTATACTTTACATTAGTTTAATCAAAAATAAACTATTATTATTCATCAGTTTATTTAACTTGCTTTTACCTGAACATGTCACAATGTATGGTAGGTATTCAAGAAGTTTGATTTTGCACTTAAAGTAAATGAAATGGGACAAAAGAGAAAATAAGTCTAGTAAAGATACAATATATCTAGGTGTGATATTAGGGCACATAAGTGAAAGTGAGGGAGTGTTAGTCATTCAGTCATGCCCAACTCTTTGTGACTCCATGGACTGTAGGCCAAGGGGCTCCTCTGTCCATGGTATTCTCCAGCAAGAATATTGGAGTGTGTTACCATTTCCTTCTCCCAGGGATCTTTCTGAACCAGAGATTGAACCTGAGTCTCCCACATTGCAGACAGACTCTACTGACTGAGTCACCAGGGAAGACTTTAGGACACATAATGTCTTACAAAAAGTGGGTTGTAATTTTCTGTGCTTTCTGGAGACTAACTCATATGGGAAACAAAATCATTCATGATTCTGAGTGTCCATAAAATAAAAGTAAACTATCTCGTCAAGAATATTCTTGATTCTTATACTTGAGAGAAAAATTTCTTGTGTTTTTTAATAAAAACATCACTTTTTTTGGTGAACAACCCATTCATCATTATACTTAACATCACCAATAAAAGTCAAAAATAAGTTGCTCGGTGATGTTTCTAGTAATGTCTCTCAGTGTGGCCCTATTACATAATCTCTAAAGAAGTTCAGTCAGTGTTCTATAATGCTCTAAAATTACTCAGTTTCTGTGCTGACAAACAACTAATCTCAAAAATATACAAGCAACTCGTGCAGCTCAATTCCAGAAAAATAAACGACCCAATCAAAAAATGGGCCAAAGAACTAAATAGACATTTCTCCAAAGAAGACATACAGATGGCTAACAAACACATGAAAGGGTGCTCAACATCACTCATTATCAGAGAAATGAAAATCAAAACCACAATGAGGTACCATTTCATGCCAGTCAGAATGGCTGCGATCCAAAAGGCTACAAGCAATAAATGCTGGAGAGGGTGTGGAGAAAAGGGAACCCTCTTACACTGTTGGTGGGAATGCAAACTAGTACAGCCACTATGGAGAACAGTGTGGAGATTCCTTAAAAAACTGGAAATAGAACTGCCATATGACCCAGCAATCCCACTGCTGGGCATACACACGGAGGAAACCAGAATTGAAAGAGACACGTGTACCCAATGTTCATCGCAGCACTGTTTATAATAGCCAGGACATGGAAGCAACCTAGATGTCCATCAGCAGATGAATGGATAAGAAAGCTGTGGTACAGATACACAATGGAGTATTACTCAGCCATGAAAAAGAATACATTTGAATCAGTTCTAATGAGGTGGATGAAACTGGAGCCTATTATACAGAGTGAAGTAAGCCAGAAAGAAAAACACCAATACGGTATGCTGCTGCTGCTGCTGCTAAGTTGCTTCAGTCGTGTCCGACTCTGTGCGACCCCATAGATGGCAGCCCACCAGGCTCCCCATCCCTGGGATTCTCCAGGCAAGAACACTGGAGTGGGTTGCCATTTCCTTCTCCAATATATGAAAGTGAAAAAATAAAGTGAAGTCGCTCAGTTGTGTCCAACTCCTAGCGACCCCATAGACTACAGCCCACCAGGCCCCTCTGTCCATAGGATTTTCCAGACAAGAGAACCGGAGTGGGTTGCCATTGCCTTCTCCAAATACAGTATACTAACGCATATATATGGAATTTAGAAATATGGTAACAACAACCCTGTATGCGAGACAGCAAAAGAGACACAGATGTATAGAACAATCTTTTGGACTCTGGGCGGGGGGGGATGATTTGGGAGAATGGCATTAAAACATGTATAATATCATATAAGAAACGAATTGCCAGTCCAGGTTCAATGCAGGAATCAGGAAGCTTGGGGCTGGTGCATTGGGATGACCCAGAAGGATGGTATGGGGAGGGAAGTGGGAGTGGGGCTCAGAATGGGGAACACGTGTACACCCATGGTGGATGCATGTTGATGTATGGCAAAACCAATACAATATTGTAAATTAAAAAAATAATAATAATAATAAAAGAAAAAACAAAAGAAAACAAAAAAAACAAAAAAGTATTTTAAATGTTTGTTAAGTATTATACTGAATTCACATTTTTAAAAATTTACCTGATATTGACATCCATATTTGATCTATGAAAGTTAAAGTCCAACAATGAAGAGTACCTGTATTGACTATTCTACACTTTTGGAGAGATGGAATTCTGAACACTCCAGCTGAAAATTGTGTGTCTATTTTAGAAAATGGGTAATTGAAGGCCCATTAATGTTTGGTAGCCAAGTTCCCAAGAATGCATTGTATTGAAAAGTCCTCTTTCTGTCACTATATATAGTTTTCAACCTTAACGTATTTCAAATATCACCAATCACATGTGACTAGACAGAACAATGGCACCCCACTCCAGTACTCTTGCCTGGAAAATCCCATGGACGGAGGAGCCTGGTAGGCTGCAGTCCATGGGGTCGCTAAGAGTCGAGCACGACTGAGCGACTTCACTTTCACTTTTCTCTTTCATGCATTGGAGAGGGAAATGGCAACCCACTCCAGTATTCTTGCCTGGAGAATCCCAGGGACAGAGGAGCCTAGTGGGCTGCCGTCTATGAGGTCGCACAGAGCCGGACACGACTGAAGCGACTTAGCAGCAGCAGCAGCAGACAGAACATAGTGCACAATTCTTTCTACCAAAACCACAAAGTAGAAGTATGTTAGTCTTCCTAAGTCATTTTATCAATAATCTCATAATCATTTTTAATCTATATAATTCTATAACTTCACTTCCCAATTTTCATATAAGATATAATAGGTTGGTGAGCTTATTATCAATAAATATGCATAATTCACTCATGTCCATTTGCAGGATTTTCTAAATTGATATCACCAAAAGCCTAAGCTTTAACAAATCTGCTGATATTAATATACATCAAAGTCTGAGAAAACTTCTCAACAATGGGGCTTTCCATTGAAAATTTCCCATGAAGTTCTAAAATTTAGCCTTATATATGAATTTATTTAGTTTTTGTCCCTCAGAATACAGCAGTGTTTATTATTTAGGAGAAGTTGTTAAAAATTATGAAGTTCTTTCCCAGTTACTCAGGTCAAATATGTAAGCTGAAGCCAAGGTATCTGCATCTTTTCAAATAAGTCTTATGCATACTGATATCAGAGTACCATTACCATAACAGATAGTACTAATCAAGAGATTTAAAAGAAATAAAACTCAAGTATTATGTAGATAAAGTCACAATTACATTTGTCTCTTAATATTTACCATAGACTAATTATAGCTGCTCATGCATTCTCAACTCTGATTGTCTGTGAATAAACACACATTTAAAAAAATAAAATTGTATAGTAATAATATTGATGAGTAGGTAAAATCATATATGCATTAATCAGAGGTAGCTCTTATCAACCTTCCATATATCCTCTTCAATTTGGAAAAACTATTCAAACAAAGGAGATATCAAAAAGCTAGTTATGGAAAGTTCTCATATAGTGGGGCCAGACATATGTCCTTTCAATCCTGCTTCTACCATGAACTAGCTTTATGATCTCAGATAATTTATTTAACTTCTCTGAGACTCAATGCCCCCATGAGTGAAACAGCCATAATAAAGTTGTGAATGTGAAGGTTAAATGATACCTTGTACAACTTCAATAAATGTTACTTCCTTTCACCTTTGCTTTTGATCTGACAATGCTGTTTAAAATATGTATTTCCACAGAATTCATTATCCCATCTGAGTTTCTGTCTCTGCTTTCTTCAGTGGCTTGTCAAGATAGAAGATAAGCTACCTGTGCTCTTTCAAAATGTGGAAATACTGTAGTGTTGTGAAAACAATGGGATCTTAGGAGTTTGACCTGAGTTCAGGTTTGACTATCTTGTTTGTTCTGCTTGACTTGGGCACAATTTCAGCTTCAGTATCTAACAATCTGTAAAATTATTGCCTCTTGGAATTTTATGGGAATAAATTGAATACCAAGGTAAATGCTTGGCAGTGAAAAGGAACACAAATAATGTTGGCATGTTTGGTGGAGAGACCCTGTATATTACCATTAGCCACCTTAGATAGGAAATCAACACCTGGCATTAGAGAATTCAGTTGGAATTGTCATCAAATTTAAAAAGTTTATTTGACATAATGTTAAAGGAAAAATACTCTTATAAGGCATTGTTCTCCATTGGATAAAACTCCTTTATAAACTTGTGAGCATTATTAGCTTTTAAGGATGAAAGAAATACCCAAAGTACTTAGCAATTATTATTTCACAACAAATCATAGTTGTCCACTTACTAAAGTATTGCACTGGGATTCAGAAGACCTGAATTCTATTCCCATTTCTGCTATTCTCTAGTTTTATGACATTGGAAAGTCACTACACATTTCTGTGTCAGAGAAAACTTATAATTAACTTTCATTGATGTATAAGCCTTTTTCTGCAGCAATTGGATAACTGGAATTATATTTCCTATCAGAATGTAAAATCCTAAATATTTCCTATAGATTATTTACTATGCAGTATATTTTCAATATTTTTAGACAGCAATTTTGTTGAGGGAAAAAATGAACCTATACATATTTTTGACTAATTTTGCATTCGATTTTATATTGTATATCAAAGCAAGGCAACTAAAATAAGCTCTATATGGAAGTGATATATACTGAAACTTTCTCCTATAAATCAGCAAGAAGATGAGTAACATACCCTATGTGAACATAAGAAGAGTAAAGAGAGTGGCCCTTACAAAAAGGAACAATAGCAGAATAATGCAAAAAATATTCAATGTTATTAAAAGCAAAAAAAATTCACATTAAAGCAGCAATGACTTTTAAATTTTTGCTGAATAGATTTTTAGTTTGATAACACTTACAATTTTTATGGGAAAAGTGAGGTATTAAATATCAAAACTCATAAATATTCATACTTTTATGCTGTGTCTTTTTATCCTTAAAAATTTTAATTGCATATAAATTCAGAGAAACACAAAATATTCCTATGTAAGAATATTCATAGCTCTATTGTGTATAAAGCTGAAAAAATGTTAAACAAAATGTCCAACAAATGAGTTATGGTTAAATAAAACGTGGTTTACCTTAGCAATAAAAATCCTACCTAGGCTGTCATTAGAAATGAGATTTTCAAAGAATAGTTTCAGAATTGATAAAAATAATGGGTTGAATTTTGTCCTTACTTCAAAAGATATGTTAGAGTCCTAACCCTTCAAATCTCAGAACATGACCTTATTTGGAGATTAGTTCTTTGCAGAGATAATCAAGTTAAAATGAGTTCATAAGGATAGACGCTAATCCAATATTACTGGAGTTATGAAAAAGAGTGAATTGGCCACAGAGACACACACAGTGAGACTGTCATGTGGGCACAAAGAAAAAGATCAGGATTACGTGTCTACAAACAATGCTAAAAATTGCCAGAGAACCACCAAAAGCAAGGGAAGGGTATGGAATAGCTCCTCCCTCACAGTCCTCACAGTCTGCCGAAGGAACCAACACCTCAACTTTCAACTTCTAGCCTCCAGAGCTTGAGACAATAAATTTCTGTTGTTTAAGCCACAGTTTGTGATAATTTGCTATGGCAACTTTAGCAACCCAATACAATTACAATATAATATGTGGGAGAAAGTCTATACAGGCAAAGGTCCAGATAGACATATACAAATTTTGAATAGTATATGAGCAGAGTAATTGACATCAAAGAAACACTTAAAATTATGTGATTATATTGTAGAGTTATGGCCTTTTTTTTTTTTTTTTTTGTACTGTGGCAAGTGGCACGTGGAATCTTAGTCCCCAGACCAGGGATTGAACTCATTCCCCCTGCAGTGGCAGCATGGAGTCTTAACCACTGGACCACCAAAGAAGTCCTCAAATTGTAGCTGTTTTTAAATTTGGGAAAACATATTATACTTTCATAAACACAAAAATTTTTCAACTTAAGAATAAGCATTATTCCAAAGTATGATGGTATTTGGGCTTCCCTCATAGCTCACTAGGTAAAGAATCTACCTGCAGTGTAGGAGACCTGGGTTCAATTCCTGAGTCGGGAAGAGCCCCTGAAGAAGGAAATGGCAACCCACTCATGTATTCTTGCCTGGAGAATCCCAGGGACAGAGGAACCTGGCAGGCTACAGTCCCTGAAGTCGCAACAGTCGAACATGACTTAGCGACTAAACCACCACCACAATGATGGTATTCACAAGTCCTGCAATTTACCATTCTGTTTAAGACTGGATTTTACTAATATTTCGGTAGTGGTGGTGATGGTGCTGTGTTGAATGCTTAGTCGCTCAATCATGTCCAACTCTTTGCCAACCAGTTTACACAACCATCCTTTGCTGACTTTTTCTGATTTCATATATTAAGAACACAGCTATCAGATCAGATCAGTTGCTCAGTCGTGCCCAACTCTTTGTGACCCCATGAATCGCAGCACTCCAGGCCTCCCTGTTCATCACCAACTCCCGGAGTCCACTGAGACTCACGTCCATCGAGTCAGTGATACCATCCAGCCATTTCATCCTCTGTCGTCCCTTTCTCCTCTTGCCCCCAATCCCTCTCAGCATCAGAGTCTTTTCCAATGAGTCAACTCTTCGTATGAGGTGGCCAAAGTACTGGAGTTTCAGCTTAAGCATCATTCCTTCCAAAGAAATCCCAGGGCTGATCTCCTTCCCAATGAACTGGTTGAATCTCCTTGCAGTCCAAGGGACTCTCAAGAGTCTTCTCCAGCACCACAGTTAAAAGGCATCAATTCTTCGGTGCTCAGCCTTCTTCACAGTCCAACTCTCATATCCATACATGACCACAGGAAAAACCATAGCCTTGACTAGACGGACCTTTCTTGGCAAAGTAATGTCTCTGCTTTTGAATATGCTATCTGGGTTGGTCATAACTTTCCTTCCAAGGAGTAAACGTCTTTTAATTTCATGGCTGCAGTCACCATCTGCAGTGATTTTGGAGCCCAGAAAAATAAAGTCTGACACTGTTTCCACTGTTTCCCCATCTATTTCCCATGAAGTGATGGGACTGGATGCCATGATCTTTGTTTTCTGAATGTTGAGATTTAAGCCAACTTTTTCACTCTCCACCTTCACTTTCATCAAGAGGCTTTTGAGTTCCTCTTCACTTTCTGCCATAAGGGTGGTGTCGTCTGCATATCTGAGGTTATTGATATTTCTCCCGGCAAACTTGATTCCAGCTTGTGTTTCTTCCAGTCCAGCGTTTCTCATGATGTACTCTGCATGTAAGTTAAATAAACAGGGTGACAATATACAGCCTTGACGTACTCCTTTTCCTATTTGGAACCAGTCTGTTGTTCCATGTCCAGTTCTAACTGTTGCTTCCTGACCTGCATACAAATTTCTCAAGAGGCAAATCAGGTGGTCTGGTATTCCCATCTCTTTCAGAATTTTCCACAGTTGATTGTGATCCACACAGTCAAAGGCTTTGACATAGTCAATAAAGCAGAAATAGATGTTTTTCTGGAACTCTCTTGCTTTTTCCATGATCCAGCGGATGTTGGCAATTTGATCTCTGGTTCCTCTGCCTTTTCTAAAACCAGCTTGAACAACAGGAAGTTCATGGTTCACATATTGCTGAAGCCTGGCTTGGAGAATTTTAAGCATTCCTTTACTAGCATGTGAGATGAGTGCAATTGTGCGGTAGTTTGAGCATTCTTTGGCATTGCCTTTCTTTGGGATTGGAATGAAAACTGACCTTTTCCAGTCCTATGGCCACTGCTGAGTTTTGCAAATTTGCTGGCATATTGAGTGCAGCACTTTCTGAAAAGGATGATAATTTAGAATTTGCAATTCCTAATCTTTAAAATTAGGTTCACAACTTTTCAAATCTTAATTTATTTAAAAAGGCCAAATAACTATTGATATTAATCATAAAAATGGTGGTTATATGCATTGCAAGGGCTTTGCTATGAAAGAATGTCTTCACATCTAAGTTTCTGGTATTTGTTAGCTACTTAAATATGGCAAGCTACTCAGCACCAATGAGTCTTGGTTTTCTAGTTATGAAAAGAGGCAAATAACACTGGCATTAGAGAGTTCAGAAGTGAATACGTATGTGAAGTAAGGCTTATGTATCTGCCCTTGTGGTATAACTTACCTACCACATCATGTCAAGTCCATAGATCTATGAAAAGCCTTCTTACATTGTTGTCTTGGGTCCTGCATTCATTTCAGGGGTTAAGTGAAGATAAAGACTCCTTAAGAGGTAGTAGTATTGCTGAAAATCTCAGGAGCTAAAAAACTACTGTCCTTCAAATCAAACCTTGTAGGTAGAATGTACTATACAAATGGATCTGTTAAAAGGTGTCCATAATTTATTAAGTGAAAAATAGTTTCTGTTGTATGATTCGATTTTGTGGAAATAGATATACATTTAGATATTTATCTATGAAAAGATTTCTTTAAACTGCTAGAGACTTAAAAACTGTCATATATTAATATTTATTGGATGAACATTAATTCATCAACAAACTTTACTAAGACAAGCTTGTTTATCAGTAAAACAATATAGGATAGGAGTAGAGAGAAAATAGATATAATACAATTGAACCTCACATGAAGATACTCATGTTTCACTAATTACTATAAAATACACTGAAAATACAAAATTCTGGGTAAATGATAAGAATTTTTATTAAGTGTTAGTCATTAATTGGTCAGAAGCAGAATAACACATTTGATACATGAAAGTCTTCATATGAGCTTGCCAAGCCTTAAATCCTACTAACATCTCACCTACATGGAAGAATGACAAAGAAATTAAAAACAGGGCCAGTGTACTTCATTGAAGGGTCTCTTCCAGTCTCCAGTTTTGGATCCTACCACCTTGGATTCTCCATAGTCATCACCTTTAGAACACTGGCAAAATTTTGCATTACTTTGGTCTCTAGTTCCACAGAAACAGTGCTTTGCCCCATTTTATCCAAAGATGAAGCCATAGCAATATTCAAATAGGCATGATGTTTTTAGCAGTGTGATACTGGAAGGGACTGGACCTTTCTTCCCAAATGCTGGGCTAGATTACACTTGAGAAATTTCTGCTTTTATAATAAAGTGTTCTGCTTTTATTGATACTGGCATGAAAATATTACTTGTCTTTATTTGGAAAAATAGTTAATTATACTTAATTTAAAAAGCATAGCATATTTTCTTTCATTTGTACTAAATTTCTATCATTCATGGAAGCTGCATTGTGGAAAACCTTGCATGTAGACATATTCAAGTTTCTTTAGTGTGCTCCCATAGCACAGAAACAGCTGCTCAGCACAGAGGTGACCAATGGGCCATATGCACTCTCAGTTTACAGTCAGTTCAGCCATTATTACTGGTAGAAATCATTTTAAAATGAGCATGACACTGAACTGTGGACCCTAAGTCATTCTCCTAAATATAGAGAGCACATTCTTAAACTTTATAACCCTTCTCTGTAGAGTTCCAAGAACTACAGAAATAGGCAGAAATACTAGCAGTCACTTGATCACCTAGGTAGGATCAGCATTTTTTTTTTCTATGGAGACCAAGTTTAGTAAAAGGATTATTATTTCAAATAAGGCTATGTGAAAAGTATTTTATTCCCATTTGAAGACATGAGCTTTCTGCTGTACCATGCTAGCTAAGTAACACTAAGGAGGAAATGTAAAAAAAAAAAAAAAAAAGGCTACAAGGTAGATTTCTTGATAAATAAATCTCTACTACAGATAATGGAATGAATTCAACAACCTCATATTTCAAAATTATATGTGAAAGCTCATCATTTGTTTAAATTGACTAGGTACCTCTTAGGATAAATGGATTCTGAATCCAGTTCTGACATGTGTGTGTATTCAGACTACCAAGCAATGCTCTGACACCAGTTGGGGGCTCCTACAATTTAACTCAGTACTGACACAGTCCACCAGAGATAGCTTCACATCCCACAGATTAATGCATAAGTCCTACGAGACTCTCTCTCTCTCTCTCTCTCTCTCTCTCTCTCTCTCACACACACACACACACACACACACACACACATATATACACACATACTTCAAATGCCAGCCACAGGTCCAGGTTGTCACCTATTGCTTCTGAAACATCAATGAAAGATCAGAGGTTCTAATGACACCTTTCTTGGGTTTGATTAATTTGATAGAGTAGCTCACAGAACTCAGAGCAACATTTTACTTACTAACTCACTGGTTTATTAGTGAACAGATGCAATTCTGAAACAACCAGATGGAAAAGATATCTAGAGAAGGCATGGGGAAGGCATAGAGTTTCCAAGCTGTCTTTCAGCATATCACTCTCCTTGAATCTCCAGGTGTTTACCAAGAGCTCACTAAACTATGAAAGCTCTCCAAAACTCTGTCTTTTGGGGTTTTTTATGGTGGCTTCATTACATAGGCATGATTGAGAAAATCACTGGTCGCTGATAATTGAATTCACTCTCCAGCCCCTTATCACCTTCCTGGATATCAGGTTCCAAACTTCAAATCACATGGTCGATTTCCATCGCAACCAGTCCTCATCCTTAAGCAGGTTCCAAAAGTCACTTCATTCATATAACAAAAGACACATTTTTCAGAAATACTACTTTAGGTACTGAGAACCTGCAGTGTAAAAAACAATGATGAAGTCCTTGTTCTCAAGGGACTTGGATTCTATCAAGAACAATGACAATAAATTTTAAAAAATGAATAATATTTTGAGTGGAGATGAGAACTAAGAAGAAAAATAGAGGAATGGAAATTATCTTTGGATAAGAGGGTCCCCTTTTTTATAGGGTAACATGAGCTTTTCGCTGGTTAGATGATATTTAGGCAAGACAGAAAAGAAGTGAGCAATACACGCACATATTTGGAGAAGAGCAATTCAGAAAAAATAACAAGAAATACAAAGACCTAGAGAGATAATGTCATGCTTTATAAAGCTGCATGGAGGTCATTTTGACTCAATCACTATGAAGGAGGCTCATTAGACTCAGAGTGAGCTCACAAAAGTAATGTGTGATGGTCAATCATGCTTTGTAGATGGTAGAAAGACTGGATTTTACTCAGGTTTGGCTAGGAAGCCACTGCAAGATATAAATGAATGAATGAAAATGAAATATTCTTCAATTTCTTCAAATATTTATCTAAAAGCTTAATTGTGAAAATTGTTCCCATTATAGGGGACTGGAATGCAAAAGTAGGAAGTCAAGAAACACCTGGAGTAACAGGCAAATTTGGCCTTGCAGTACAGAATAATGCAGGGCAAAAGCTAAGAGTTTTGCCAAGAGAATGCACTGGTCATAACAAACACCCTTTTCCAACAACACAAGAGAGGACTCTACACATGGACATCACCAGATGGCCAACACCAAAATCACAATGATTACATTCTTTGCAGTCAAAGATGGAGAAGCTCTATACAGTCAGCAAAAATAAGACTGGGAGCTGACTGTGACTCAAATCATGCACTCCTTATTACAAAATTCAGACTTAAATTGAAGAAAGTGGGGGAAACCACTAGACCACTCAGGTATGACCCAAATCAAATCCCTTATGATTATACAGCGGAAATGAGAAATAGATTTAAGGGACTAGATCTGATAGACAGAATGCCTGATGAACTATGGACGGAGGTTCATGACATTAAACAGGAGACAGGGATCAAGACAATCCTCAAGAAAAAGAAATGCAAAACAGCAAAATGGCTGTCTGGGGAGGCCTTACAAATAGCTGTGAAAAGAAGAGAAGCAAAAAGAAAAGGAGGAATGTTAAGATATACCTATTTGAATGCAGTTTCAAAGAACAGCAAGGAGAGATATGAAAGCCTTCCTCAGAGATCAATGCAAAGAAATAGAGGAAAAGAGTAGAATGGGAAAGACTAGAGATCTCTTCAAGAAAACTAGAGATACCAAGGAAACATTTCATGCAAAGATGGGCTCAATAATGGTCAGAAATGGTATGGACTTAACAGAAGCAGAAGATATTAAGAAGAGGTGGCAAGAATACATAGAAGAACTATACAAAAAAAGATTTTCATGACCCAGATAATCACAATGGTGTGATCACTCACCTAGAGCCAGACATCCTGGAATGTGAAGTCAAGTGGGCCTTAGGAAGCATCACTATGAACAAAGCTAGTGGAGGTGATGGAATTCCAGTTGAGCTATTTCAATTCCTAAAAGATGATGCTGTGAAAGTGCTGCACTCCATATGTCAACAAATTTGGAAAACTCAGCAGTGGCCACAGGACTGGAAAAGGTCAGTTTTCATTCCAATCCCAAGGAAAAGCAATGCCAAAGAATGCTCAAACTACTGCACAATTGCACTCGTCTCACATGCTAGTAAAGTAATGCTCAAAATTCTCCAAGACAGGCTTCAGCAATGCATGAACTGTGAACTTCCAGATGTTCAAGCTGGTTTTAGAAAAGGCAGAGGAACCAGATATCAAATTGCCAACACCTGCTCAATAATTGAAAAAGCAAGAGAGTTCCAGAAAAACATCTATTTCTGCTTTATTGACTATGCCAAAGCCTTTGACTGTGTGGATCACAATAAACTGTGGAAATTTCTGACAGAGATGGGAATGCCAGCCCACCTGACCTGCCTCTTGAGAAACCTGTATGCAAGTCAGGAAGCAACAGTTAGAACTGGACATGGAACAACAGACTGGTTCCAAATAGGAAAAGGAGTACGTCAAGGCTGTATATTGTCACCCTGCTTATTTAACTTATATGCAAATTACATCATGAGAAATGCTGGGTGGGAGAAGCACAAGCTGGAATCAAGATTGCCAGAAGAAATATCAATAACCTCAGATATGCAGATGACACCACCCTATGGCAGAAAGTTAAGAAGAACTAAAGAGCCTCTTGATGAAAGTGAAAGAAGAGATTGAAAAAGTTGGCTTAAAGCTCAACATTCAGAAAACTAAGATCATGGCATCCAGTCCCATCACTTCATGGCAAATAGATGGGGAAACAGTAGATGAGTTTATTTATTTTTGGCTCCAAAATCACTGCAGATGATGATTGCAGCCATGAAATTAAAAGACGCTGACTCCTAGGAAGGATAGTTATGACCAACCTAGACAGCATATTAAAAAGCAGAGACATTACTTTGTCAACAAAGGTCCGTCTAGTCAAGGCTATGGTTTTTCCAGTAGTCATGTATGGATATGAGAGCTGCACTATAAAGAAAGCTGAGCACTGAAGAATTGATGCTTTTGAACTGTGGTGCTGGAGAAGACTCTTGAGAGTTCCTTGGACTCTAAGGAGATCTAACCAGTCCATCCTAAAGGAGATCAGTCCTGGGTGTTCATAGGAAAGACTGATGTTGAAGCTGAAATTCCAATACTTTGGCCACCTGCTGCGAAGAGATGACTCATTTGAAAAGCCCCTGATGCTGGGAAAGATTGAGGGCAGGCAGATAAGGGGACAACAGAGGGGGAAATGGTTAGAAAACATCACTGACTCATTGGACATGAGTTTGGGTGAACTCCAGGAGTTGGTGATGGAACCAGAGGCCTTGCATGCTGAGGCTCATGGGGTCACAAATAGTCGGACACAACTGGAGACTGAACTGAACTGAACTGAGGAAGAGATAAAGAAAGTAATCCAACTTTCTGGTTGTATGATTCTTCTATTATCTATTAATTTAAATCCAGGGAACTCACACCATTTAACTTGGGTATTTTCTTTCCATCAATTCAGTTCTATTAAGTTCAGTCACTCAGTCATGTCTGACTCTTTGCAACCCCATGGACTGCAGCACATAAGGCTTCCCTATCCATCACCAACTCACAGAGTCTACTCAATCTCATGTCCATCGAGTTGGTGATGCCATCCAACCATCTCATCCTCTATCGTCCTTCTCCTCCCGCCTTCAATCTTTACAACCATTAGGGTCTTTTCCAATGAGTCAGTTCTTTGCATCAGGTGGCCAAAGTATTGAGTTTCAGCTTCAGCATCACTACTTCTAAGAAATGTTCAGGACTGATTTCCTTTAGGATGGATAGTTGGATCTCCTTGCAGTCCAAGGGACTCTCAAGAGTCCTCTCCAACACCACAAAAGATATGTTTCTTTCCATATCTAGAACTAAATCATCAGTTTGGTTCATTGCAGATCTTAACAATTTGTATTAAGAGAAAACTGGGATAGCTAAGAACTGCCGCATTGGGGAAAAAAAAATCTGTGGGTTTTGAGACTTAAATCTTCATTCAGATTGAAACAAGATTCCGGAGATATTTAAAACCAAAAAGTTTTCAGAAACACACTTGTTTCTAGATTTAAGTGTAAGGATTCACTGCACAATCCTTGTGGACTTGTAGAGGGTTTCTATCCTGACCTATCATATAAGAAAGTGAAAAATGTACATTGTGTGACAATGTGTGTGCTTGGGAGAAAAAAATGCATATATGTATGTATGTGTGTGTGTGTATATATGTGTGTGTGTATATATATATATATATATATATATTTAACCCAGGACACACCTCAGCTTCAGATTCTAATAATTGAGGGGTTGTTGGCTTTTAACATAACAACCATTGAGAAGCCTAGAAGCCAACAGGAAATAAGAAGGTTGCCAGAGAAACTGATCAATGAATTCATTGCTTTTCCCTGGACTGTCAGAACTCTTTTCAAAGCTTGCTGTGAACTGGGCCAGTGTATCAAGTCATTAGTTCTTGGTGAATCAGTCAGAAGAAGATCAAGAAGGGCAAACCTTAGAACCAATCTTGGAAGACATTTTCTAAGAGTTGGTCTTGCCCGTTTTTGTTTTTTCTGTTTTGGATTGTCTTTAGCTTGACATTCTGAAATCAGACTTTGGCATCTTAATTTTGAAACTTTAATTTCTTAAATAAAATTATAAAAATAATATTTTATTATTCAATTCCTTGAATACAAAATAATAGCCTATAATATAATGTGCTCTTAAATATATTTTTCAAAATAAAACTACTCAATTTTGTACTTACAAAATTAAAGAAATGCATGAAAGATCATGACATTTATTTATGTTATTTCTTCCAAATCTGCAGATGGTTACTGTAAGGGTATTCTTAAAGATGTTTAGCCTTATATTGTATGTGGTTTTATCTATGAGGAAATGTAAATATGAGTAACTGTCTAGTCTCATTAGTACTTTTTTCAGAAGAATTTGTTTTTAGAAATTGATTCTGATAGCTATGCTACTTTCTTGCTTATTATTTTGTGTCTAATCTCTAGCCAAGAATTTGGAACATGATAATGTTCATCTTCGGAGAAGGCAATGGCACCCCACTCCAGTAATCTTGCCTGGAAAATCCCATGGATGGAGGAGCCTGGTGGGCTGCATGCAGTCCATGGGGTTACTAAGAGTTGGACACGACTGAGCGACTTCACTTTCATGCATTGGAGAAGAAAATGGCATCCCACTCCAGTGTTCTTGCCTGGAGAATCCCTGCCGGGGAAGCCTGGTGGGCGGCCATCTATGGGGTCGCGCAGAGTCGGACACGACTGACGCAACTTAGCAGCAGTAGCAGCAATGTTCATCTTATTTTGTGTTCCTTTTTTTCATTTGCTTTAATTTTAAAATATTTTAATTTAACTTTGCTATATATATATATATATATATATATATATATATATATATATCAGATCAGTTGCTCAGTCGTGTCCGACTCTTTGCGACCCCATGAATCGCAACACACCAGGCCTCCCTGTCCATCACTAACTCCCGGAGTTCACTCAGACTCACGTCCGTCGAGTCAGTGATGCCATCCAGCCATCTCATCCTCTGTCGTCCTTTTCTCCTCTTTCCCCCAATCCCTCCCAGCATCAGAGTCTTTTCCAATCAGTCAACTCTTCACATGAGGTGGCCAAAGTACTGGAGTTTCAGCTTAAGCATCATTCCTTCCAAAGAAATCCCAGGGCTGATCTCCTTCAGAATGGACTGGTTGGATCTCCTTGCAGTCCAAGGGACTCTCAAGAGTCTTCTCCAACACCACAGTTCAAAGGCATCAATTCTTCAGCGCTCAGCCTTCTTCACAGTCCAATTCTCACATCCATACATGACCACAGGAAAAACCATAGCCTTGACTAGACGGACCTTCGTTGGCAAAGTAATGTCTCTACTTTTGAATGTGCAATCTAGGTTGGTCGTAACTTTCCTTCCAAGGAGTAAGCGTCTTTTAATTTCATGGCTGCAGTCACCATCTGCAGTGATTTTGGAGCCCAGAAAAACAAAGTCAGCCACTGTTTCCACTGTTTCCCCATCTATTTCCCATGAAGTGATGGGACCGGATGCCATGATCTTCATTTTCTGAATGTTGAGCTTTAAGACAACTTTTTCACTCTCCACTTTCACTTTCATCAAGAGGCTTTTTAGTTCCTCTTCACTTTCTGCCATAAGGGTGGTATATAAACATATATTTGACTTTGCAATATATATACACACACAGATTATTTAACCAGTTTTAGAATAAGTTTGGTTTGAAATGAATGTAAATGTATACTTTAATTTATTTAGGATGTGTTAATCAAATAATGAAATTATTAAGTAAAATGCATAATAATGGGAGAAATAGAAAAAAATGCTTTCTGTAATCAGTTTTGAAATGGATTTTGACATGATTGAGGGAGACCTACAATGGTGTAAATATGGAAAGATCCTTCAAAACTAACAAAAAAGGCAACTATAGAAGAAAAATGGGCATGATCAAGCTCTAGACGTAAGACAAAAAGCAGTTTGAAGGGAATCAAAGAAGTGTCAGGTTCCCATACAGGCTGCCCTAAAATATGCTTCAACTTCATTTTGATTATTTGAACTAGAAGTATTTAAGTTGTGGCCAGCAGATACAAGAGGGAGACTTTGACACTTCTCCCTGAAATCAGGAAATAAATCTTCCACGTGAAAGTTGTCCTCCCTGTACTGGGAAGGAGAAAGACAGCCTTATCATCACTGGAGTGGGTTGCCATGCTCTCCTCCAAGGATCTTCCTCACCCAGGGATTGAACCTGCATCTCCTGCATTGGCAGGTGGTTCTTTACCATTGGGCTTCCCTGGTGGCACAGATGGTAAAGCATCTACATGCAATGCGGGAGACCTAGGTTCGAGCCCTGGATCAGGAAGATCCCCTGGGGAAGGAAATGGCAACCCATTCCAGTACTCTTGCCTGGAAAATTCCATGGACTGAGGAGTCTAGTAGGCTGCAGTCCATGGGGTCGCAGGAAGTCGGACACGGCTCAGCGACTTCACTTCCTTTACCATTAGCGCCACCTAGAAAGCCCTATCACCAGAGATAGGGAATGTAAGGCCAAGAAGCCCTTAAACAAAACTTGTTATTTCTTTACTAATTTACTACCCAAGTCCAAAATTTGCTTAAATTCCTTAATAATTAAGCACCCAAACCTGTTTCTTTAAGTTTCTTTGTCCTGACAATTCCTCTCAAAGTTATTGTTTCTTCCTCTAAAAAGTATAAAAACTGCCTTCTTTGACCACTTCTTAAGTCCCATTTTTATGAGACTTCCATGCACATGATTTAAACTTGTTTCTTGGTTTTTCCTGTTAATCTGTCTTGGGTCAATTTTATTATTAGCCTGGCCATGAGAACTCAAGAGGGATAGAGGAGGGAATTTCCCCAACAGAAGATAGGGTTCAAAATCAACAGGGGAAATCCAAAATAGAGTAGATACCATGGCAGGCAAGCCAACAGAGACAAGTAGGAATTAATTAAGTGTAGTAAGACTGAATATGGAAATAGCATGTTCCCCAAGAGCAAAGGCAAGTTCAGAGATATGGAGCTCAGGTTAAACTCAACTGAAGAAGTAGGCTTCTGTTTTCATTCAAGGCGTAAATCCTTATAGAGTCGGCTGGGAAAGAAGGTTGGGAATCTGAGGCTTTTAGTTGATGTCCAGAGAAGAGATAGAACATGAAATACAGAGGCAGTGGCATAGCAGACTGAACACCTAATAACTGAAACTGGGCATTAAAATTTGAGTGATAAATGGAATTCAGAACAACATAACAGCAAAAATGAACAAAATATCATCATTTGATAGGGATGAGTGTAAACTCAAGACAGCCACAAATGAGGTGGGCTTCTATATTAAGGACTTAATACATGTGCTCTGTCTTGTACATGGTGACAGATTATTCCAGGTGTCACTGGTCCTTAAACAGGGCCTAGGAATTCACTTAGATGGAAACTCATGTGCCCTGGGAGCTCTAGCAAGTGGAGGTCATGAAAATTCTAAAGGTGGTTTCAGATCAGGATAGAGTCAAGTTTAGCATTCAGCAATGAGGCCACACAGGAATGGCTTTCCCTTTTATTAGCAAGCAGTGATAATTATGGTAATGTTTTCTCCTTGCTCTCATCTGTTGTAGTCTACCGTAACTGGTTTTATTACTTTGTACAAAGCACTCAGTCTCTTCCCTTTCCATCTCTTCTGAGTATTTTTCAAATTAATCATCCTAAAGAGTCATTTCTTTCATTATTTTGCCCATGTCCAAGAATATACAATAGTATTTTACTTTCTATGGGAGAAAATGTCCTTGATACTTTCATTCAGACTATCCACTGGTTATCAATGGCTCTTCTGCACTTTGCTCCCCAGCAGAGAGATGGCACCGATGCTCACCATTCCAAACTCTTCAGTCACCCTTTAAAGTTTTAATTCACTATCTCTGTCACTACTCTTAGGTTGTAATTACATGAATTTAATCATTACTTAATTTCTTTAGCCTGCAAATGTTTCATTTCCCTGACATGATTTTAACTATTTTAGGACAAGTTCTGTTCTGTGTACACTCAGTAAATAACTGGTGATCTGGATTTTGTCAATTGACTAAAAGGACTTTATTAATTAGCATATGATTCATTTTCTAATCTTTTTATATAATTTTTCATCAAAAATTCAATTGCTGGCTTTTTCTAGCAATTTCTCTAAAATTCTAAAACATTTCTGCTGTGTTTCTCTCTCAATTTAGTTTTTTGCCATCCTCCGCAACTTTTATTGTACGAGATTTTTCACGCTATTTTGTAAAGTTAGAGATTGGGTGAGATTAGGCTTTAAACTAAAGTCAAGTTTGAACAAGGGAGATAGTTACACCATGGAAGAGTCTTGCTTAGGGGGTGAAAGTGTTAGTTGCTCAGTCGTGTCTGACTCTTTGTGATCCCATGGACTGTAGCCTGCCAGGCTACTCTGTCCATGGAATTTTCCAGGTAAGAATACTGGAGTGGGTATCTATTTCATTCTCCAGGGGATCTTCTCAACCCAGGGATCAGATTTGGGTCTCCCACATAATGGGCAGATTCCTTACCGTCTGAGCCACCAGGAAAGCCCTTCTTAGAGAGTAACAAGGGGCAAACTTTTGTCCCAAGACACACCGAGAAGGTTCCTTTCCACTTGTCCTAACATCACATGACTATAATGTGAGATTTGTAGCTGTGAAGTGTGCCTGCATTAAATGACTCCCAGGTTTGTACTGCACAAATCTGTCAGCATCCAAATGCTCCCAGGAAAAGTAAAACCAGGGGACTAAAGAGGAAAGTGTCAAGATAGTTTGACAACTTTACTGGTGTTAATGTTATAGCCTCTGCTGACTTTAGCACCAAACTGACCCATCTTTCTCCTCTAAGACTCATCACTGGCAAACAGTAAATGTCAAACTCTCCAGGTGATGAATGGAGAAGAAAAATAAAAGACCAATACTCACAAGATCCTGTAACATAGGAAATGTGCAGGTTCCTTTCTTTTTATTTCTAAACCCAGAGAGAAATCTCAGCATTATACTGTTTGATTTCTTAAAACCTCTGTTTATAGCACGTATGATAATACTATGAGAGCTACATCAGGGCTTTGTCTCCAATGAACTCACGACATTTAAAAAAAAATTGCAGTTTATTTTTTATATCATTGCACAAAATGAAAGACTCTAGTAGGTGTTCAGTGATAGGGGACTCCATAGATTATTCTAGTAGTGACTTCCAAAATACATAGCTACTTTTATTACTTTAGCTTCTTCCTAAATAGTCTATATTGAACATAGCCTTTGTGATAAAGCCAAAGCAATAGAAACCAAAATCAGTAACTGCCAGGCAGACAGAAGTTTGCTTTCAGAATTTACACTCACATACACATACACACACTTGCATATATAAACACAAGGTATATTATATTTTTATTATATATACCTTTGTGTATATAGATTATTGAGATCAAAGTGAACTTGGATTTTTGGCTACCTTAATACTCAATTACTTGCCCAGATGTCAGGTGTTTCCCTTTCCTACAAGCCTGCCTCTGTCTACCTCATTCAAATCACTATGCAAACATTAACCCCTTCACTGTTTTATATTCCAATGCAAAGAAATAGAGGAAAACAATAGAATGGGAAAGACTAGAGATTTCTTCAAGAAAAACAGAGACACCAAGGGAACATTTCAAGCAAAAATGGGCACAATAAAAGACAGATATGGTATTGACCTAAAAGAAGCAGAAGATATTAAAAAGAGCTGGCAAGAATACACAGAAGAACTATACAAAAAAATCTTCATGACCCAGATAACGATGGTGTGATCACTCACCTAGAGCCAGACATCCTATAATGTGAAGTCAAGTGGGCCTTAGGAAGCATCACTACAAACAAAGCTAGTGGAGGTGATGGAATTCAGTTGAGCTATTTCAATTCCTAAAAGATGATGCTGTGAAAGTGCTGCACTCAATATGCCAGCACATTTGGAAAACTCAGCAGTGGCCACAGGACTGGAAAAGGTCAGTTTTCATTCCAATGCCAAAGAAAGGCAATGCCAAAGAATGCTCAAACTACTGCACAATTGCACTCATCTCACATGATAGCAAAGTAATGCTCAAAATTCTTCAAGCCATGCCTTAACAGTACATGAAACATGAACTTCTAGATGTTCAAGCTGGATTTAGAAAAGGCAGAGGAACTAGAGATCAAATTGGCAATATCTATTGGATCATCAAAAAAGCAAGAGAGTTCCAGAAAAACATCTATTTCTGCTTTATTGACTATGCCAAAGCCTTTGACTGTGTGGATCACAACAAACTGTGGGAAATTCTTAAAGAGATAGGAATGTCAGACCACCTGACCTTCCTCCTGAGAAATCTGTATGCAGGTCAAGAAGCAACAGTTAAAACTGGACATGGAACAACAGACTGGTTCCAAATTGAGAAAGGAGTACATCAAGGCTGTATATTGTCACCCTGCTTATTTAACTTATATGCAGAGTACATCATGAGAAACGCTGGGCTGGAAGAAGCACAAGCTGGAATCAAGATTTCCGGGAGAAATACCAATAACCTCAGATATGCAGATGACACCACCCTTATGGCAGAAAGTGAAGAAGAACTAAAGAGCCTCTTGATGAAAGTGAAAGAGGAGAGTGAAAATGGTGGCTTAAGGCTCAACATTTAGAAAACTAAGATTATGGCATCCAGTCTAATCACTTCATGGCAAATAGATGGGGAAACAATGGAAACAGTGAGAGACTATTTTGGGGGGCTCCAAAATCACTGCAGATGGTGACTGCAGCCATGAAATTGAAAGACACTTGCTCCTTGGAAGAAAATCTATGACCAACCTAGACAGTGTATTAAAAAGCAGAGACATTACTTTGCCAACAAACGTCTGTCTCGTCAAGGCTATGGTTTTTCTAGTAGTCATGTATAGATGTGAGAGTTGGAATATAAAGAAAGCTGAGTGGCTAAGAACTGATGCTTTTGAACTGTGGTGTTGGAGAAGACTCTTGAGAGTCCCTTGGACTGCAAGGAGATCCAACCAGTCTATCCTAAAGGAAATCAGTCCTGAATATTCATTGGAAGGACTGATGCTGAAGCTGAAACTCCAATACTTTGTCCACCTCATGCGAAGAACTAACTCATTGGAAAAGATCCTGATGCTGGGAAAGATTGAAGGTGAGAGTAGAAGACGATAACAGATGATGAGATGATTAGATAGCTTCACTGACTCGATGAACACAAGTTTGTGCGGGATCCGGAAGTTCACGATGGACAGGAAAGCCTGGCATGCTGCAGTCCATGGGGTCAGAAGAGTCAAACATGACTGAGTGACTGAACTGAATTGAACTTCTTTTTATTTTAGTCCTGTCACACTCCTCATTTCAGGATTTTAGTTTTTAGTTTTGTTAAATATTATTTAGGGAAGGCAGAGAGAGATTTACATCATGCAAATTTACCATTTTCCCTTTAGACACTCTGTTCTTCTTTCTCTGCTTCTTCAGTGTAGCCAAACTTGTCTCCTCCTCTGTTTTGGCTGTTCCCCTGAGCTGTGATTGTTTCCACCCATCTCTCCTTCTTCTCCGCTTTAGTTTCTAAGTCTTTTCTGACTCTTGCAACTTCATGGACTGTAGCCTGCTCGGCTTCTTAGTCCATGGGATTTATTTTCCCAGGCAAGAATACTGGAGTGGGTTGCCATTTCCTTCTCCAGAAGATCTTCCTGACCCAGTGACTGAACCCGGCTCTCCTGTGTTGCAGGTGGTCCCTCCTGCATTACAAGTGAGACATTTACCAACTGAGCCACCATGAAAACCCACAGCCCCTTTCCTTAAAAACCCTAAGCATCAGACCAACATCCAGGGCAGAAAAACTCATTTCTGTCCCAGAGTAGCCTCATGAGCAGACATGACTCTCAGGCCACAAACTCAAGTGTGCAAATAAAATAGTGCTTCCCTTTGTGCCTTAAAGATCACTGTAATTTTATTTTTATCCCTTATTCTTCCAAGTTGGAGGCACTGTAAATCTCCATCATTGCACAGCCTTTCCTTTTGTCTACATTATGCTTCATGTCAAGGTCTTATACCACATTATGGAGGCAGTTTCATAGTCACTGAGATCTCCCTCACTCTTTTCTCAGTGACTATTCAAATCTGGGATGGTGTGCTATAAGTAAAAGAAATCTGTCATGGGCGCCATAAACCTGATGCCTAGATGTACTGGGTACCCCTTCTTGTCTCACAGTCTCCCACATCCTTGATGCTCCCATGAGAAAGCTGGTCTCAAGACATATTACTCAGAGAAAGGCAGTTTCTCTATGCATCTCCTCCAGTAAGAAGAATCTGCTTCAGTTTCTGAAAAAACTTGCCTCACCAGCCAGCCCTCTTGTTCCTTAATAGAGTCAGTCTCTATCCAGGGATCCTCTTCTTCCATTTGGGCAAATCTAAGTTCCCCTGGGAAAATAATTTGAGAAAATCAAAATCAGTAAATTTTGCAGATCATTTTGGTTTTCATTCCTGAAACATAACTGGGGGAGTTAAGTAAAAAATGCCACCTACCTGTGTGGGAAAGAAAGCAAGAAGCAAGAATTAAAACATAAATTCATATCTCAAAATATCTAGAAAAAAATACTTTTAATAAAAAGTTGATCTTCCTTTCTCTCTGCACACACAAAGAAATTCTGGTTCTCTGTATAGTACTAAAAAAAATATTTTCTCCGTATAGTTGTAAATTCACTAAAATTATTGCTTACTATCTTCCAGAATACTAATTAGTCATAACTACAACATAGATTTTTTTAATTTCAGCCATATATATTTATATCCCTTATACAAGAAATTCTTTCATACTAAAGGTCATATTTCACCTTCATTGATTAGTTGCTAAGTCATATCCGACTCTTTGTGACCCTGTGGTCTGTAGCCCACCAGGCTCCTCTGTCCATGGGATTTACCAAGCAAGAACACTTAAGTGGGTTGCCATTCCCTTCTGCAAAGGATCTTCTAGACCCAGGGATTGAACCTGCATCACCTGCACTGCAGGCTGGTTCTTTACCACTGAGGCACCAGGGAAGCCCAAAGATTGCATTATTTAACCTATAAATCATAAGCATACATTATAGGAATTCCATATAACAGACATTTAAGAGTCATTTGTTGAATGGATGGATGAAGAATGAGATAAATTTAGAAGTTTAATAACATATATACATACATACACACACAAACACACAAAATTATTGGAAGTTTATAAAACATCTGTCATAAAGAAGATTCATTTTTTTCTCCCCTATTCACTAATGTGCTTAACGATTACCAGGTGAATGGTGGAACTGTTCAAAGCTTAATAGGCACAGTAGTTAGGTTTGTTCTGGGCATTTCTAGAAAAGCACTAACATTTGGCTGCAATACTTATTTAAAATCTTCTATTTAGTGCAGCTTCATTCTTGGTCTTTGAAAGGTTAAATAACCAAAGTCGTATTAAACAGTATGTGTCTGCAAGACTATGATCACATAATTACACTGATTACCATCTTTTGTAATCCATTTAATGAATAATATGGACAAGATATGCTTCAGAATTATAATTATCTGATTGTCTATTTTCAATTATAGGTTTATATTAGAGGGAAAATCTTATGTAGTTTACATGTTGGAACTATCAGCCAATTGAAGTAAAAATTAAAATAAAATTTATGAAAACATAGTCACCCAGGAAACTCTACACAAATATTCATACACTTCACTTGAAACAGCCAAAATCTAGAAATGGTCAAAATGTCCCTCAGATGTCCAGCATATGGAGGGCTAAACAAACTGGTCCATCCATACAAGGAATCATTTCTTAGCAATAAAAAAATGAACGAACTATCTATACATGCAACTACTTGGATGAGTCTTCAGAGAACTGTGTTAAGTAAAAAAAGCCAATCCTGAATGGCAGTATATTGAATGATTCTATTTATATAATATTTTGAAATGAAAAATTTTAGAAATGGCAATCAGATTAGCAAACCCCTAGAGTAAGAAACTGAAGAAGGCAATGGCACCCCACTCCAGTACTCTTGTCTGGAAAACCCCATGGCCGGAGGAGCCTGGTAGGCTGCAGTCCATGGGGTCGCTAAGAGCTGGACACGACTTCACTTTCACTTTCACTTTCACTTTTCACTTGCATGCATTGGAGAAGGAAATGGCAACCCACTTCAGTGTTCTTGCCTGGAGAATCCCAGGGACGGGGGAGCCTGGTGGGCTGCCATCTATGGGGTCGCACAGAGTCAGACACGACTGAAGCGACTTAGCAGTAGGAGCAGCAGAGTTAGAAACAGGATAGCAAAGAGGTTATAAAATGACAATACTGGAATCTTCATGGCTGTGTCTTGATTGTAGTGGCAGATTCATGTACCTACACATGTGATAAAATTGTATAGAACAAAATGTACACATACACATTAAGTAAAATTGAGTAAATCTGACTAAGATTGGTGGATCATATCTATGTCAATATCCTGGTTTTGATATCATCAGATAATTTACAGAATGTTACCTTTGAAATAAATGTGTTTTACCATACATGGACTCTGTCTGCATTATTTCCTACAACTGTATGTGAATCAATAATTATCTCAATAAGAGTTCAATAAAAATGCAATTCTTAAGAATTAGTGATTGCTACTGCAAAAGTAAAATGCAATAACAATGATGATATAAAAGGTATTAAATTTATATACATAACCATTCATTAGTGATCATTTTAAAATAGAGAAATAGATTAATAGGACAAGTATTAAGAAATGGTTTAAGGATAATGCCTCTGTTATTTAACTTGAAAAAACATAATAATGAAAGAATAAAAACTAGGTATTAATTGACATAATCGAGAATTATCTATTCTACTATTATATCATAATAATTTAAAATCTATAAGAATTGATTATTGTTGTTTAGTCGCTCAGTCGTGTCCGACTTTTTGTGACCTCATGGACTGCACCATGCCAGGCTTCCCTTCCTTCACCATCTCCTGGCGCTTGCTCAAACTCAGGTCCATTGTTTCGGTGATGCTATCCAACCATCTCATCCTCTGTCCTCCCCTTCTCCTCCTGCCTTCAATCTTTCCCAACATCAGAGTCCTTTCCCATGAGCAGGTTCTTCATATCAGGTGGCCAAAGTATTGGAGCTTCAGCTTCAGAATCAGTCCTTCCAGTGAAATAGTCTGAGAAAACTGCTCCAAGGTGGCAGGAGAGGGAGTCAGGCTGTATACAATTTTGTAACATAGTGGACAGGCAGTATGAACATCAAAGATTATTGTTTAGTAGTAAGGAAAACCAGATATCACACTGAGGAATTTAGAGTGTTTGTATGCATGGGAAGATATAAGCCTCTGGGCTCACTGAATTCATTCCTTTTGTATTCAGCTCAGCTGCTGCTGCTGCTACTAAGTTGCTTGAGTCATGTCCGACTCTGTGGGACCCCACAGACGGCAGCCCACCAGGCTCCCCCGTCCCTGGGATTCTCAAGGCAAGAACACTGGAGTGAGTTGCCATTTCCTTCTCCAATGCACTCAGCTATCTGGGCCCAAATCCTATTTCTTGATTATTTACACCCTTAATTCCTTGTTCACAAAGGTGTGGTGGATGGCTTCTTGTATTCTCTCTGAGGTCTTCACCAATCACCATGGTGGGTGGCAGCATCTGGAGGATTGCAGGCACTGAGTTCCCTTTTGGGAGCTGTCATTCACATTTGGAGGCCAGAAATTGCTGATAGCTGTGATGTTTCTTGCCCATCAATATGGCAGGAAATATTTCACACTAACAAGTTTCTGCAGACAAATTTGTAAATCTGAGTACACATTTTAAGTAGCAATGTTGTAGAGAGATACAAGTGTAAACTGATTATTTTTTTTCCTTTTGAATTTTGTAGACGCACTGGGGTGAAGAACTAAAGAGCCTCTTGATGAAAGTGAAAGAGGAGAGTGAAAAAGTTGGCTTAAAGCTCAACATTCAGAACACTAAGATCATGGCATTCGGTCCATCACTTCATGACAAATAGATGGGGAAACAGTGGCTGACTTTATTTTTCTGGGCTCCAAAATCACTGCAGATGGTGATTGCAGCCATGAAATTAAAAGATGCTTCCTCCTTGGAAGGAAAGTTATGACCAACCTAGACAGCATATTAAAAAGCAGAGACATTACTTTGTCAACAAAGGTCTATCTAGTCAAGGCTATGGTTTTTCCAGTGGTCATGTATGGATGTGAGAGTTGGACTGTGAAGAAAGCTGAGCACTGAAGAATTGATGCTTTTAAACTGTGGTGTTTGAGAAGACTCTTGAGAGTCCCTTTGACTGCGAGGGGATCCAACCAGTCCATCCTAAAGGAGATCAGTCCTGGGTGTTCATTGGTAGGACTGATTTTGAAGCTGAAACTCCAATACTTTGGCCACCTGATGCAAAGAGCTGACTCATTTGAAAAGTTCCTGATGCTGGGAAAGATTGAGGGCAGGAGGAGAAGGGGATGACAGAGGATGAGATGGTTGGATGGCATCACCGACTCAATGGACATGGGTCTGGGTGGACTGTGGGAGCTGGTGATGGACAGGGAGGCCTGGAGTGCTGTGGTTCATGGGGTTGCAAAGAGTCAGACAAGACTGAGTGACTGAACTGAACTGAACTGGGGAAGCAAGATAGAAAAACTTGAAATAAGTTTCTATTAGAGATGAATGTCTCATGATTTCATCTGTATAGAAAAATATTGGGAGGGAGGAGTAAAGTAAATTGGGTTTCTAGGTCCTATTGTCCCAGATTTCCTTTATGGATATTGCTCTTTTGTGTTGCTTTATGTCAATTAAAGCCAAAGGAAATAAGATTAATTAACATAATTACAAATTAATGAATTTTGTGATTTAAGAAAAAGGACAGGGAACCAGAAACATTAGGAAAGGTAATTTCAATTATGCCAGCCATTGGAAAGCTTAGGAAAATATGAGGACAGTTTCCAAAATAGGAGAGTCTAAGAGACAAAATAATTCAGGCAAATAAGATATTCTTTAGGACTTGGGTGCAAGAAACCATTCTACTAATAAATAAAAGAAACTAAATAAAAGAAGAAATTAACTTGACTACATTGAAAGTTGACACTATTAAGTCCTGAACTTTAAATAGGTAATTAGGTCAGGTTTCTAGGAATAAATAGAATAAAAACCTACTATTTTGATAAAAAGAACAAGAAAGGACAAAAGTAAATTTAAATGCAACTTGTAAAAATAAAGAGCAAGGAAACAAACTCAAAGTAGAGAAGGTTAATAACAGAGCTCAAGAAAAGTAAAAGGTGGAAAATATCAACTACAGAAAAATAAAGCAGCTATCTTTTTACAAAATAAAAATCTGAGATCAAAAAATTGAAAGATGAGAGCCTTAGATCTCAATACTTTTTGAACAGGAAAATTATTTCTTGATGATATTATTTTATTAATTTTGCTATAAATTTTCTGTTTTGGAGTGTCAAATTGTATTACAATTATACACAGTAATTTGTAGGTAAGAGGGATTCAAGGTCATAATATAAAATGGTTACATTTTATAATATTAAAATAGTTACACCCAAGAATAATTTGGGGTTTTGAGGAATGTCAGTTTGAAACTTCATCAAAGTTTACAACTAGAAAGGAATTCCTAATTCTAAGATGCAGGGAAATAGAAATGTATGTGTTTTCAAGAAATCTATGTGTCATGGGGTTAGAAAATACATAAATAAACTAGTTTCACATAATCCTGTTCAAATAAACTCAACTTTGGGAAGCAGGTAATATGACTGAATGATGATTGATAGATTAATTACATACATACAGACAGAAGGAAAAATTGGAAAATTGGCATAAAGACTTAAGAAATGATTCCCTAACATAATAATAGAAAATGAATCAGACTTATTTGTATAGGCTGCTGCTGCTAAGTCGCTTCAGTCGTGTCCAACTCTGTGCAACCCCATAAATGGCAGTCCACAAGGCCCCCCCGTCCCTGGCATTCTCCAGGCAAGAACACTGGAGGGGGTTGCCATTTCCTTCTCCAATGCATGAAAGTGAAAGTGAGAGTGAAGATGCTCAGTCGTGTCCGATTCTTAGCGATCCCATGGACTGCAGCCTACCACGCTCCTCCATCCATGGGATTTTCCAGGCAAAAGTACTGGAGTGGGTTGACATTGCCTTCTCAGTTTGCATAGGCTATGACATAGCAAATTCAGAGAGAAAATGTCAGAAAAATATAAAGTGTAATTAACCAAATATATGGCTATCAAAGGGTATATATTTGACAAATATGTGGTAAATAGATTAGTAGCAGATACAAAGATAAATAGATAAAAGGATGATAGACAGACAAAGTGATAGTTGGATTAACATCATCTGACAAAATTTGTTTCTGCTATTTAGTCAAGTCATGTCCAACTCTTTTGCAAGGCATGGACTAGCCCACAAGGCTCCTCTGTCCACTGGATTTTTCAAGCACAAACACTGGAGTGTGTTGCCATTTCCTTCTCAGGGAATCCTCCCTACCCGGATTGAATCCATGTCTCTTGCATTGGCAGGTGGATTCTTTAACAGTGAGCCACATGGGAAGCTCCAAGCTAATTGATTACTCTTATATGTGAATTTTCTTATATTTTCTATTTTATTTGATTTTTTTCTCCTTTATTTGCTTTTAAAATAAATGTGGCACTCTTAGAATCCTATCCACATTTTCTTCACACTCACTGGTCTAAACATTTTTTCCAACTGCAAGCATCTGTAACTCTTGAAGGCAGAGCTTTCTCTAGGTTCACACATATGGAGTGGGATAGTAGTGCCAGACAGATTATTCCCTTGGGAGCTGTTCCTGCCAATGATAGATGGAGATTGGAGAACAGCTACCCCAGCTTCATGGTCCCTTAGTTAGGAAAACTTAGAGATTGATCGCACACAGTCTTGCAGAGTTCCCAACAGAGATGAGCTTCAGTTTTGTACAGTGACTGCTGTTGTTCAGTCACTCAGTCGTGTCCAACTTTTGCAATCCCGTGGACTACAGCACACCACGCTTCCCTGTCCTTCACCATCTCCCAGAGTTTGCTCAAACTCATGTCCATTGAGTCAGTGATGCCATCCAACCATATCATCCTCTGTCATCCTCTTCTCCTCCTGCCCTCAGTCTTTCCCAGCATCAGGGTCTTTTCTAATGAGTCAGCTATTCACATCAGGATTGTTTTCCTGGCCTTATTTGATGGGTTTTCTTCTTTGCAGTGAATCATGGACCACCTCCCAAAGTGACTCCTGTATACTTAAATTCTTCTAGAGAAGCGCACCCCTGGCGTAAATGTTAGTCTATATCCAAACCAAGCTCAAGAGTGGGTGCTATTTATTTTTTTTTAATTATTGGTAATTGACAAGAATAATATTATACTTGTGGATAATTTATTAGCATTTTAAGAACTGCTAGAGAAGGTTTATATTCTTTTGTATTTTTCTTTTCAAGTGAGTCTTTTATGATTTGCATTAGTTCATTGTTTTTCCTTTTAGTGAAGAATTCACTTATTCTTATTGATTTGAATGATCACAGTCTTTCTTCTGAAAGTGTTGCACTCAATATGCCAGCAAATTTGGAAAACTCAGCAGTGGCCATGGGACTGGAAAAGGTCAGTTTTCATTCCAATCCCAAAGAAAGGCAATGCCAAAGAATGCTCAAACTACCTTACAATTGCACTCATCTCACATGCTAGTAAAGTAATGCTCAAAATTCTCCAAGCCAGGCTTCAGCAATACGTGAACCATGAACTTCAAGATGTTCAGTTGGTTTTAGAAAAGGCAGAGGAACCAGAGATCAAATTGCCAACATCTGCTGGATTATCAAAAAGCAAGAGAGTTCCAGAAAAAAATGTCTATTTCTGCTTTACTGACTATGCCAAAGCCTTTGACTGTGTGGATCACAATAAACTATGGAAAATTCTGAAAGAGATGGGAATACCAGACCACCTGACCTACTTCTTGAGAAACCTGTATGCAGGTCAGGAAGCAACAGTTAGAACTGGACATGAAACAACAGACTGGTTCCAAATAGGAAAAGGAGTATGTCAAGGCTGTATATTGTCACCCTGCTTATTTAACTTATATGCAGAGTACATCATGAGAAATGCTGGGCTGGAAGAAGCACAAATTGGAATCAAGATTGCTGGGAGAAACATCAATAACCTCAGATATGCAGATAACACCACCTTTATGGCAGAAAGTGAAGGAGAAGTAAAGAGCCTCTTGATGAAAGTGAAAGAGGAGAGTGAAAAAGGTGGCTTAAAACTCAACATTCAGAAAACCAAAATCATGGCATCCAATCCCATCACTTCATGGTAAATAGATGGAGAAACAGTGGTAACAGTGGCTAACTTTTTTTTTTTTTTTTTTTGGCTCCAAAATCACTGCAAATGGTGACTGCAGCCATGAAATTAAAAGACACTTGATCCTTGGAAGGAAAGTTATGACCAACCTAGATAGCATATTCAAAAGCAGAGACATTGCTTTGTCAACAAAGGTCCATCTAATCAAGGCTATGGTTTTTCCAGTGGTCATGTATGGATGTGAGAGTTGGACTGTGAAGAAAGCTGAGCACCGAAGAATTGATGCTTTTGAACTGTGGTGTTGGAGAAGCCTCTTGAGAGTCCCTTGGCCTGCAAGGAGATTCAACCAGTCCATCCTAAAGAAGATCAGTCCTGGTTGTTCATTGGAAGGACTGATGTGGAAGCTGAAACTCCAGTACTTTGGAGTTTCACCTGATGCAAAAAGCTGACTCATTGGAAAAGACCCTGATGCTGGGGAAGTTGGAGCGCAGAAGGAGAAGGGGACGACAGAGAATGAGATGATTGGATGGCATCACCAACTCAATGGACATGAGTTTGAGTAAACTCCAGGGGTTGGTGATGGGCAGGGAAGCCTGGTGTGCTGCAGTCCATGGGGTCGCAAAGAGTCAGACACAACTGAGTGACTGAACTGACTGACTGAGTCTTTCTTCCTTTAAGGATATAAAACCTTTGATTATATTTTAAAGTGTATCTATGATGTGCTTGAAATACATACACTTATGTATCATGGATATATCATTTCAGGTTTCGTAGTCAAATCTGTCAAATATTTACGATTTCTGGTTTTTGTTTTTGTTTTTTGTCACCTACTAAAGAACGTGTTTGTTTTTTTTTTTTTTTTGATCACATCTAAGTTATTTATTTATTTATTTTTTTATTTATTTATTTTTTTACATTTTTTTTTAATTTTATTTTATTTTTAAACTTTACATAACTGTATTAGATTTGCCAAATATCAAAATGAATCCGCCACTAAAAAGAATACATTTGAATCAGTTCTAATGAGGTGGATGAAACTGGAGCCTATTATACAGAGTAAAGTAAGCCAGAAAGAAAAACACCAATACAGTATACTAACGCATATATATGGAATTTAGAAAGATGGTAACAATAACCCTGTGTACGAGACAGCAAAAGAGACACTGATGTATAGAACAGTCTTATGGACTCTGTGGGAGAGGGAGAGGGTGGGAAGATTTGGGAGAATGGCATTGAAACATGTAAAATAAAGAACGTGTTTGTGATTCAAGGTTTGTATAGGGAAAATAAACTAACAATGGTTTAGTACCATTGGGATACCCAACCTTGGACCTGTTAGGAACCAGGAGGCACAGCAGGAGATGAGCCAAGGGCCAGATAGCAAAACTTCATCTGCCACTTCCCATCATTTCCCATGGTTCACACTACCACCTGAATCTTCACCCCAAACCCCCATCTGTGGAAAAATTGTCTTCCATGAAACCAATCCCTGGTGTCAAACTGTTGGAGACTGCTAGTTTAGTACCCCGCTCAACTGTATATGGTAATTATACAATCATATCAATATTCACCAAAATATTGCTTTTCAGTCTAACTAAAATAACCATAAAACTCTGTTAGAAAATGATAGATGGAAATCAAGCAGTCATGTGGGACTGGAATAGGAAAAAGAATTAAGTACTTTCTCCCTACTAAGAATTCAAAATTTATACTTAAAACTGACAAAGAATGTCTCTCCATAGATAGTGGAGATAAATATTCAATATATTCCGTAGTCAGCAAAAGTAAGTAAAATTGATTGTTTATACTCTTTATTTTTTTGTTAAAAACCTGGTATAACTATAGAAATTTGTAAACCATATTCATATCTAATTTTAATTAAAATAAACTACAAAAACAAAGAGAACCTTTGGGGTTGTATTTAATTCATGATAAGCTACTTACTAAGTTCCTTGGACACATCATTTTTCTAAAGCTGATTTTCTTTGCAAGTGATTTAAATTTTACTATCTCAGCTTGGTTAGTTGTATTTCAATTCATTTTGCTTAATGGCCTATGTCTAGAAATGATAAAGACTGACATTCTTATGTTGTTTTGCCTTTAAAGAAAATGTTCCTATTGTTTCCTATTAAACATAATACTTCCCTTCAGGAAGCAATCTTTCTAGTTCTATTTCACTAATGAGTTTTGACAGGACGGTTTTCAATGTTATCAAATATCTTTATGGATTAAAAATGTAATAATATTGCTTTTCTCATTTAACTTTTTAATATGATGAATTGCAATAATGTATTCACTATTATTACAGCATTATATAACTCTCAGGATAGCAGGATAGGGATGGGACCAAGTGACACTGATTTTGGTATACTGCTGGAATTTATTACCTAATATTTTGTTGCTTTTGAACTGGTATTGGAGAAGACTCTTGAGAGTCCCTTGAACTGCAAGGAGATCCAACCAGTCCATTCTAAAGGAGATCAGCCCTGGGATTTCTTTGGAAGGAATGATGCTAAAGCTGAAACTCCAGTACTTTGGCCACCTCATGTGAAGAGTTGACTCATTGGAAAAGACTCTGATGCTGGGAGGGATTGGGGGCAGGAGGAGAAGGGAACGACAGAGGATGAGATGGCTGGATGACATCACCGACTCGATGGACGTGAGTCTGAGTGAACTCCGGGAGTTGGTGATGGACAGGGAGGCCTGGCGTGCTGCGATTCATGGGGTTGCAAAGAGTCAGACACGACGAGTGACTCAACTGAACTGAACTGAATATTTTGTTTATAAAAATTTTTATGTTTTCTTTTATATTGTTCAGATATAAAAGTTTTATCATCTTTCTAAACAAGTGGAATGTTTCCTTTTGTTTTCTGTGCTCTAATATTATTTTAAAAGAAAATTTATTTGTTTAAATATATGAACTTGAAAATTTGATTTCTTTCATTTGTTTAGGAGCTTATACATAAAGAGTATTAAAACAGATACAGTTTTACTTAATGTCTTTGGGTTTTGAATCAATTTTTAAAATCTATAGTTTTCTAGAAGATGGATATATTTATCCAAATTTTCATTTCTTCATATTGTTGGTAAAAATCACTTTAATATAACACTTTTTATTTCTCCTCTGTGATTGTGTACTTTTTTATTCCTAATTACAAATATATGTATTAATATTTTCCCTTCTTGATTAGTCCAAGGAGTAATCTCTTTCATTGTTTATAAAAGATTAGTTCTTAAACTGATGATTTTCCTGCTTTCTTACTTTAAAAAAAAATGTCCAGTGGTTATGTTAATGTCTTCTCTCCCTGTCCAAAATAATTTTTTTCCTAAATTGTGTTTAATTATTTCACTTTTTTGTTATAGAAACATGACTTGTGATTTTTGTATAACAATATTTAATATCCTACTGCATTTATTTTCTAGACAAACTATTAAATATTAGACTTTTTCATTTATTACATACTGTATTTTGATTTGTTTTTGTTTAACTGGATCATTTCCTACTGCTTTTATTTCTTTTATTTTGAAGCACAGGCAGACTCACCCGTCTGTGAGTCTGTGCTATCACAAGTCCATCCATATATACAATATAAGTGGCACCCCTAAAACTGTTGATGAAAAATCTTGAACTCTTGAATGTGTAGGAACATTTTGCTGTTAATTTTGTATGGAAATTGACCATTCACACAGTTCTCAGCATGCCCTCTTCCTTCAAAACTATCTATATTTTAAACTCCCTTCTAGCTGCAATAAGCTTACATTTGTATTTTTAAATATTTCCTTTCTGTTGACCTGCTGCACAGCCTGAATGTTCACAGAAATTGATATTTTTGCCTTGAAGTTCAAAAATTTTACCAAGAAGTGCCTTGCAATTGATCTTTATCATATACAAAGTGATTTCCTTTAGACTAACTACATTTCTTTCCTTACATAAAAAATATTCTTTTATTTGCAAATTTAATTTGTCTGGATTTCTTTTGCAAACGTACAGATTTTATCATCTTCCCTCCACCTCCGGCCATGTCTATTCACTTTTCTCTGTTGGTTTTCATCTCTTGTTCTTCCTTATGATTGTTTTTGAGGCTAAGATTTAGTTCATTGACTTTGCTGTTTATTTTTTTGCATATCCATTCAGCATCTTTTTACATGTAAATGTTTTTTAAGTTGTTAGTATCATTATTTCCCTATTTCTTTTCATAACCCTGTGAAATCATTTTTCATGTCTTTCTATTGCTTTATCAATTCCTGTTTCAATTAGTCTATGTTTTCTTTCATTTCTTTGCAAGAGCAATTTATTTAGAAATAGTATTTTCAACTGCTTTCTAGAATCAATCTTTTGAACACTCTATTTTGTGTGCTATGTTCTACTTACATTTTGTTCAGGTTTGTATGGTGCCATGTATGTAGTTTTTTCCTCCTTGCTGTTTATCATCAAACATGGAAAATCGTGTCCCATGTCAGCCACTTCTCCAAAAACAGTATGGGTACAGTATCCTTGAATACCTTTTGGGTCTTCCTTAGCACTTTGTTAGAAGAGACACTGTTCTCACTTTCTCATTTTTTTCATGAGTAGGCTTTTCACTAGAGACAATAAAAAATGTAAACTCCTGGTCTCTCTCTCCACCAGCTTCAACAAACCAAACTTTCATTAATGCAAGAAACACCAAGAGATCTGGTGACTCCATCAAGTGAGATTAATGTGTCAGAAGTTACTGTTGTGTGGCTCCATCTCTGAGACGTATTTCACTGTTAACAGCAAGACACCTCCACAGCGTATGCTGCTTAGCACTGCTCTGCCTCTACAGTTCTCCAGCTGCTTTTTCCTGCAATTGGGTGAGTAAAATCAATTCAGCTAAGTAACAAGAGGACCATTTAGTTCTTTGGCCCAGTGTTGGTCTTCAGTCTGGGGGCGGGGGGTGGGGGACCAATGTTAACTAAATTTCCATCTTTTTCTTGATTAATCATTTGATTTAAAATCAATTAATTTAAAAATAAAAATTAAAAACTCAGAAGATTGTTACCTAGGTTTCCCCTAAACCTTGAAATTCTTGATAATATAGATTATCTATTCCTATTTGATTAAAAGAGATGAAAAGGGAGCTAGAGACACAAGAGGCTAAATTATGGAAGCTTATGATAATTCTCAATGAATTTTTGTAAATGCTTAAAATCTAGGACATCTGTTTTCAGTTGGGAATATATCATCTTCCATGAATAATGGTTTATGGGTGTGAGGTTCCTCTCAGAATTCATTTGTTTTTCCACTTTGAACCAACCCTAATTCTAAGATTTAAACTAACAGGTTATAATTGCAAGTTAAAAAATGCTAAGATATTCTCAAGGAAATAAAAGTATAGTGTTTATTGGTAACACGTGTAGACTTTAGTCTCTACACACTAATGTCTTGTACAGATAGCTGTGACACTGATAATTTTCTTCTTCCTGCTAAGATAAAGCTATAAATTATAACTATGTAAATCATATATTTCACTTCCCAGGTGGTGCTAGTATTAAAGAACCCACCTGCCAATGCAGGAAACATAAGGGATGCAGGTTCAATCCCTGGCTTGGGAAGACCCCTGAAGGAAGGCATGGCAACCCACTCCAGTATTCTTACCTGGAGGATCCCATGAACAGAGGAGCCTGACAGGTTATAGTGCATCGGGTCACTAAGAGTCAGACGTGACTGAAAAGACTGAGCATGCATGCAAACTACATATTAAGGAGAATGACAAATGCAGACTAGCAAAGTATATAGATGTTAAGAGAAAATGCCATAAGATGACTGGAGCTAGTAAAATTGCTCTGGAAAATCTTTTTGGCAGATACAAATTTTGCACCAGAATTTAGGAGAGATGATACAACTTCTAGAAGGACAAGATAAAAATTCTGATGAAAAGAAAAAGTCTGAGAAGAAAATATTACATTGAGTTCCTATTAGGAGAGTAATAAAGGTTAAAATACATGAAGCTTATATTAAGCTTATACAAATGTTTGTTAAATTGAAGAGCAGTCTTAATCTCTATCTTCAAAGACTAAAGAATTTTTAAGTGACTAAGATAAATTTAGAATCAAAACAATTAAACTAGTATATGCTAAATCCCTGCATATGTAATGCTTTATAAGGCTCTAATTAAAGGCCTAAAAGAGATACCTACACTAAAAGAAATGTACTTTCAAATGAAAATGCATAAATGTCTAAGCAAATATATTAGAAATGGTGTCTGATGACAGTTTAGGTTGAGAGTTTTGAGTAAAGGAGAAGAGTATTATTTTACAGTTCTATTCCTCTGTTCTAAATGTGAATAAATAAAATTTCTCAGGGAACTATGAAACATTGATGCCATCAACACGAATAAAAGAAGTGCTGGAAAATTTCGGCATTTCTTCTTCACCCTCTAAGGTTTCCCACCACTCAGACTTCCCGAGTCTTAGGTCAGAGCTGTTCTTATTCCAGAAAATGGTTGAAGCATCTTTCATATGATTACATTCCACTTATGGGCTTCCCAAGAGGCCCTAGTGGTAAAGAACACACCTGCCAAAGCAGGAAACATAAGAGACACTGGCTTAATCCCTGAGTTGGGAAGATCCCCTAAAGAAGGGCATGGCAAACCATTTCAGTATTCTTGCCTGGAGAATCCCATAAGCAGAGAAGCAGACTAAAGCAATGTAGCATGCAGCACACGCTAATATTACACCTTATCGAAGGAAGTGTACCAAGCAGTTCTCAGTGGATTTTTAATTCAAATATCACTCTGTGAATTATATCAAAACTTTTCATTGAGGACTATAGATTTTTGGACAGACCTAATGCAGATAGAGATGAACATTTTTGTCTCAATATTAATACTGCTAGAATCAGAACTTGAACTTTGAAAACAGAATTAGAAATTCTAAATCTCCTAGAAAATAACTGTGTCTACCTCATTTTCCTTGAGTAAGTTGCTAAAAAGGACATGTCAAGGAATCATGATTTTTTTTTACTTTTAAACATTTAATTTTCTTCTTTGGTAAATCTAAATAAATACTTCTTGATTAGGAGGGACAGCTGGATATTTGAACAGGTGGTTGAAGAAGATTATGGAATAGATTTCAGGAAAACATTCCTAACTAGATACATAGCCATCTGTCAGAAATTGTTAAAAATTCTTGTGTGTAGGAAAAATTATGAAATGAGCTCTTAATGGTCCACATATTGACATTTACTAATAATAAAACTATGGGTCAAATAATGACAAAGATGTATTAAATAGCCCAAGCTACATTTTAACAAATTATTGTAAATCAGAATTGCCCAAAATTATCTCCATGAATGCTAAAATTAGGATGCTAATGTTGATGCATATTATTAATTCAAAGGAACTTTGGCAAATATAGCTGGAAATTCTTAGTTAAATGAAGTTAAATGTTTTATTTTTGCTTGTTTGTTTGCTTTATGTTAGAAATCCTCAGAGCCTTTAGGACATTAATGTATAATGTAACATTAAATAACATTAATTTAAATCTTGTGTGAGTGCTAAGCTATTTCAGCCATTTCTGACTCTGTGCAACCCTGTGGACTGTAGCCCATGGAATTCTCCAGGCAAGAATACTGGAGTAGGTTGCCATGCTCTCCTCCAGGGGATCTTGCTGGCTCAGGGATTGAACCTGTGTTTCTTATGTCTCCTGCATTGGCAGGAGGGTTCTTAACCACTAGCACCCCCAGGGAAGCCCTAAATTAATCTTAAACCTCTGTAAATTCTGGACAAAATTAACTATTTGAACTGGATATATGAAAATCTAACCAGAATTCAGAATAAGAAACATCAGTTTTATACTACTTCCAAAACCTTTTACATGATTTTGGGAAAAAGACACACAGAGCAGTGATAGGACAGGCCACTGTGGCTCTCCATCTCCGTGAGGTAGTTACTCTGAGGCTCTGAACATGTGCACATCCTCCTATCACCACATTATTTTTCAGAAAACATCTGACCAGAAATTACCAGAAGAGGAGCAATGAGTGTGTGTATTTTGGATAATGTAATCCCCATATATACAGCACTATAGACCAGGGACAGAGAAAGGGAATCAATCAGCTGAGCATGTATGAAATCATAGTTTAACAAGGGCTCTATCAACAGAAACAGATGGGGTGGAGGGGTTTGTTGTCTCAGTAGGACCCAGAGTACACTGGGTTCTAGCCCAGTAAAACAGATGAGTAGGACTGGGAGTCGGGCAGATTAATCTAAGAATACAATGTTGGAAATTAAGTGAATGTGGGAGCTAGTTAAAAGCAGAACTAATTTGTTGAAAAACATTTGGTCAGAGAGGTAGAGAAAGACTTGTTTGTGTATTTTGGAAACTTTGCTATTATATAAAGATTCTTTACAGGCAGATTTTCTTGTAGGAGTATGCTCTAACATATATCAGCTAAATAAACCTTTTAGTTCTAAAAATAAATGACTCTTCTTACTCTCAATTATCTTTAATTTTATGTTAGCATTGCCATTCATGCATTCTGCATCACTTTTATCTTTTCTCATGTTTTTGTGATTTAAAAAAATCTTTCCTTTTGTTTTTGCATCACAATTTATTTTGAGCATATCTTTTGTAAACATAATACAGCCACAGATAATTCATGTTTGAGGGAAACAGTGAAAGTAACAAACCTTAGTTTCTGCATTTTAATAGCAAGATTTAACACATGTGCAGTAAAATAATTGATAATCTTTATTTTTGGTATACTCATGAGACAGGGTGAGCTCAGAGGCCTCTTACTGTACCATCTAACATTTTTCCTTCCCTTCCTTTTTCTTTTTTTCCTCTTCTTTTTCTTTCTTTTTCATATTGCTGGATAAGTAGATCAGCTGCTGCTGCTGCTAAGTCGCTTCACGTGTCCGACTCTGTGCGACCCCGTAGACGGCAGCCCACCAGGCTCCCCCGTCCCTGGGATTCTCCAGGCAAGAATACTGGAGTGGGTTGCCATTTCCTTCTCCAATGCATGAAAGTGAAAAGTGAAAGTGAAGTCGCTCAGTCGTGTCCGACTCTTCGCGACCCCGTGGACTGCAGCCTACCAGGCTCCTCCGTCCATGGGATTTCCTAGGCAAGAGTACTGGAGTCGGGTGCCATCACCTTCTCCGAAGTAGATCAACAGAGTTCTTCAAATATGATTTTTATTTTAGCAATTACAATGTGTTTTTTAAGTATCCTATTATATCACTGAGATTTAGAAGGTTAAAAGTGAGACAGACAATAATATGATTCAGTGCATTTCTAATTTATTAAATGTTTCTAACAAAGACTGACAACTAATGAAGGGATGTAAACTCAGAGTAAGATATGCAGTGCTAGATTTCTCATCATTTTGAAAACTCACTCAGATGTTCACATGAATGGAAATGTTATCAAATGATCAAGTGGCATAATGTTTTAAAGAAGGTATATAGGTGGAAACTTCATATTAAAAAATTCAAACCCGACTGGCATATTGGACTAAATTCAGTAAGATAAAATTATGTTATCATTTTTTTAACGTACATTGCAATGTCTCATTAAATATAGTCATACCTATGTTTGTACTTCCAAGGAAGTCTAAAATATTTTTTAATTATTCTCCTTTAATTTATTAAACATTCTATCTTGGCTGCTGAAAAGGTAGTTCAACAGCACATATATAGTAGGTTTAATAGTAATTTTTGAGGTTGAGATTTTAATTAACAGTGGATGTCGCATTTGATATAGCCAATGATACATTAGGCTCATATCAAAATAGAAAGTTAAGAATGAATAGGACCTCAATTTCCTTTTACTTTATGATGGTTAGACTATTGTTGGGAGTTCTGTGTTCAGTTCAGTGTTCAGTCCATTTCAGGAATGTCCTTTACAAACTAAATCATTTATCAGTGATTCTAGGGTAAGTATGGACAAGACAATTATTTGGTAGTGCTATTATAGGAAGTTCTTTTACTCAACAAGGCTTTAATTGGGATGTAAATGGATTAGCTTCTAGGACAAAATAAAATCAATGGACTTTGACTTTGCAGTCATAGACATTTCCACAAATAATAGTAATATAATGTACACTGCAGTGTTTCATTACATATACTCATATCTATGTTTTTACTACCAAGGATATCAAAAACTAATATCAATTTTTTCAAATTTTTTAGATTTTTAGCCAATGTTTCTCAACCTACTTTTCATTATCATACCTCCATGATGGAAATATATTTAATTAATTTTAATTTAATTTAGTTTCTACTTAATGAAAAAAATTAAATACTAACAAAGATCTTGTAGAATATAGCTGAGCTTTGGTGGACCACAAACCATTGTAATATCTTAGATTTTTTTTTCCTACCATCTCCTCATCCTACCCAAAACAGTTTTGTCTTCTTGGGGATAATATATTTCCCACTGAGAGTTCATGCTTTATCAAATTGATATTCACCCAACACCTTATTAATTCTCACCTCCCAAGTTTTATTCATATTGTTCCGTCAGCTAGCATTGCTTTTTTTCCTCTTTTAATTTATATAGAATATTCTCACATTAAAAAAACAATTCCAACCCCTGTTTTCTTAAAAGCATTTATTTATAATAGAGATTTCAATAACTTTATTTTTTTAATTTATTCATTATTGAAGAATAATTGCTTTACAGACTTTTGTGTTTATGTAATTAAATGCATTTATTTTAAAATCATTGCTTCATTGTGAAGACCAAATGAGACCGTGTGTATAAAACACATACCAAGTGGACACACAGAGAAAGGCAAAAAATAATACCGATTTCTTTTGTGTGATAAATCACTTCAGTCATGTCTGACTTTTTGCAATGCAGTGGACATTAGCATGCCAGGCTCCTCTGTCAATAGAATTCTCCCCTCAAGAGTTTCTTTTATATCACCTCTCTCTAATTTGTATTACTATATGAATGCAGAGTTCCAGAGAATAACAAGGAGACATAAGAAATCTGTCCTCAGTGATCAAAGCAAAGAAATAGAAGAAAAATTGAATGGGAAAAACAAACTAGAGATCTCAAGAAAATTAGAGAGACCAAAGGGAAACTTACACAAAGATGGGGATGATAAAGGACAGAAACAATATGGACCTAACAGAAGCAGAAGATATTAAGAAGAGGTGGCAAGAATACACAGAAGAACTATACAAAAAGGACTAACTACCCAGATAACCACAATGGTGTGATCACTCACCTAAAGCGAGATATCTTGGGATGCGAAGTCAAGTGGGCCTTAGGAAGCATCACTACAAACAAAACTAGTGGAGGTGATGGAATTCCAGTTGAGCTATTTCAAATCCTAAAAGATGATGCTGTGAAAGTGTTGCACTCATTGTGCCATCAAATTTGGAAAAAGCAGTGACAGTGGCCACAGGACTGGAAAAGATCAGTTTTCATTTCAATCCCAAAGAAAGGCAATGCCAAAGAATCTTTAATCTACTACACAATTGCACTCATCTCACACACTAGCAAAGCAACGCTCAAAACTCTTTAAGCGAAGCTTCAACAATACATGACCTGTGACCTTTTAGATGTTCAAGATGGATTTAGAAAAGGCAGAGGAACCAGAGATAAAATTTCCAACATCCATTGGATCACTGCTTCACTGACTATACTAAATCCTTTGACTGTGTGGATCACAACAAACTGTGAAAAATTCTTAAAGAGATGGGATCACCAGACCACATTTCCTGCCTCCTGAGAAATCTGTATGCAGGTCAAGAAGCAACAGTTAGAACTGGACAACAACGGTCTTGTTCCAAATTAGGAAAGGAGTATATCAAGGCTGTATATTGTGACTTTGCTTATTTAAATATATAGAGAGTACATCATGTGCAATGCCAGGTTGGATGAAGCACAAACTGGAATCAAGATTGCCAGGAGAAATATCAATAACCTCAGATATGCAGACGACACCACCTTTATGGCACAAATTGAAGCAAAACTAATGAGCCTCTTGAAGAAAGTGAAAGAGGAGAGTGAAAAAACTCAACTGAAAACTCAGTGTCGAGGCTTCCAACTCAACATTCAAAAAATGAAGATCATGGCATCCGGTCCCATCACTTCATGGCAAATAGATGGGGAGACAATGGAAACAGTGATAGACTTTGTTTTCTTGGGTTCCAAAACCACTACAGATGGTGACTGCAGCCATGAAATTAAAAGACGTCTTTCAATCAGAAGGAGAAATGGCATTACATAATAAAAGGTTAAGATTACTTGTACAAAGTAGATAGGTAAGTAAATGAGATATAAGGATATTAACAGATAGACACTAAAATTGTGATTGATTTAATCAAGTATAGTTTATGAAGGAGGTATGTTGTTATTCAGTCACTCAGCCATGTCCGACTTTTTGCGACCCCATGAACTGCAGCACACCAGGCTTCCCTGTACTTCACTAACTCCAGGAGTTTGCTCAAACTCATGTCCATTGCGTCGATGATGCCATCCAACCATCTCATCCTCTGTTACCCCCTTCTCCTCTTGCTCTCATTCATTCCTACAATCAGGGTCTTTTCCAAAGAGTCAGCTCTTTTGCATCAGGTGGTTAAGGAATTGGTGAAGGAAGTATAATTTGACCAAAAAGTATAATAAGTGTAGCAATGGCAGAAAAAGGCAGGAAGATAATGTATAGATGAAGAAAATAAGGAAAGAAGGAAAAATAAAGGAATGAGAGCATATGTTATTATGACATCTTCTACCCCTGTCCATTAAGAATAATTTATTGATATTAATATCTTCTGAACCTTTCTCTTTAATTCTACTACCTTCTAAGATATGGAGCTAGCCTGCTAGGTCTTGTGTTTTATATGCAGATAAAATGTTGGTAGGAAAGCTGGAGAGATTTATATTTAAAGGCTAACTACTTACCGAAAAGAAGAATAAATATTCAAGAAATGGAAGGGGAGATTAGAGAGAGCCAAAGTCAGGCCTTCAGAGAAGTAATTCTGGGGAATTTCGAATGGGAGAGGAGCCTCTTCAAGACAGTTGGACCTTCAATAAAAAATTAGAACTCTTCTGTCTCTTGACAGAAGAAAGGAAATACAACTTAAAAATATTTTTATGTAATTCTCAGGCTAATGTATTTTTTTTATGTTTTAAGACTACTACCATGAGCTTTTCTTCCTAGTTTTAAGAATTTTATATTTTATAGCATACTTAACTTATTGCAACCTCATGTGCCTTGAGTTATTTTCAAATCATAGTAAGATGACTTTAGAAACAAGGTTGGGTGAATTATTTGAACAACTGGATCCAAGATTTTGGTGTTATTCAAGCAACTGCATCCTAGTAAACACTTTATTACTGTCATAAATCTGAGTTTTTCACTCCCAATTACTTGAAACAGTGATTTTCCCATGATTACACAGCAATTAAGTAGAAAATCTACATAGCAAATCTAAGTAGAAACCAAATCCACTGGTACTTCTCTCTTACTTGAGTAATGCTTTGGTTATTGAAGAATGTCTTAGAACAAAACATGAGCTATAGGCTTGTGAGAAATGGAAAGCATGAGGAAAACTGACAAAATTCATAGAAGATTACAAAACAATATTTTCATCTAGAATTTTCTTTCTTTTACAATTTCAGCTTTCTCAGCACCTTTGTCTGCTGAGATGAAAGGTTAAAAATCTATTATCACCCCAGCTCATTGCTCATATTGCCAATCAGATTTGGAAGAGTGTTAAATTTTTCAACAATTTTTACTTGTAGCCTAAAAGACAGAGACAAAGAGGGAAGAAAACGGGAAAGGCATCTGGGTAAAGAGAGATGAATGAGGGTGTAGTTGTAGTTCCTTTTCACACACTAGCTTGTGAGGAAAATCTAGCAGCTCCCTTAGTTTAATCCTTTGCCTTTACTCAAAATAAAGTACTGACTTTAGCAACCTCTTGTGGTTTCAAACATGAAAGCAATTAAGTCACTAGGAGAAAGAATTATACAAGGAGAAATACTGTTCTTTAAAACATAGATATCTATGTAACGAATTGTGAAAGATAATAAATGATTGAAAACAGTAACACTCGTCTTTTCCACTAATTATAGAAACAGGATTTGTGAAGAGTAAAAACAAAAGGAATTATGTTATGTTAGCATCTCTATCCCCTTCAGTATCATTGCCGATTTCTTTAGACCCGTCATAATAGGACCATTCATCTAATATCAGTTGTCCTGTCTGAATTCACCATTGTCATCTTCTGTAGGCTTTCCACACTGCATTTGGATTTCTTTGATGCTGCCCACCTCTCTTTTCCATCTCTAGCACATTGCATGGTATTCAAAAGATAACTGATACTATATTAATGTTAATCTAATCTTCAGATTTGAGCATTCATGTTGAAATATTTTCAAATAAATGCTGACTTTCATAATTAGAATTTTGGAAGTTTTAGTGAGTTTAACCTTCAAAATTTCAGATTATTTATATAAACTACTCAGGAATTTTAAAAGTAATTTTTTGTATTTTCCAGAGAACAAAAATGATCTATTTTAAAGCATTGCATTATTCAAAAAGAAATTGGAAAATAAAAACAATTAATGGAGTACCTGTTGCAGACATTTAATTTTGCTACTTCTATATCTCATCTCTATCTGTTTTTTCCAAAAAAAAAGCACTCACAACTGAAAACATCTGGACATGTCAATGCTCATCAGACCATCTCACAGGTGTGATAGGGAAAAATATGGAAGAAGGAAAGAAAGAAAGCATAATGAGAGACTTCATTTTGTCATTAACAGTTCTTTGAAGTTGCTCATTAATCTTTTAGACCATTTTGGCATGTTAACATCCAACTCTAGAATATTAATACTGCTAAGCTGAGAAAAAATTAAAGTTACTGCTTTCAAAGTTCTTTCTCTAACCCAGCTCTGTGATAATTCTTCCTATTTGAGTCATATTTTAATTGACTATGACTTTGAGCTTAACTATTCTTGCAGTTTGGCAGCTATTTTATTTTCTATAATACTGCCTTGATCTTTCAAGGGGAAAATGGGAGAAAGAGATGATCATAAAGAGTGTTTGCATCCTAAACTATCACGACAAATTTTCACAAAGAATGCCAAATAGGTTTGGATGGATGAACAACTCTCCATGAGACCACTTTCTTGGGGGTAGTGTGTGTAAATTAACAATCACATGCCCACATTGCAACATAGGGCCAGTTCACTGTTCATCTAAAAACAATGTCCTTTAGTGAATAATCTATGTAATAAATGCTTTTCTGGGAAAGAGCTATAGCTCCATTTTTGTTTAAATTATTGTCATATTAAATGAATTTGCAGGGTAAGGTATAAAGAAAATCTGACCAGAGTGTATTTTGAGTATTAGTTCCTATAACTGCTATTTCAAATTGCCTAAAATTCAGTAGCTTCAAATAAGACATATGTATTATATTTTACCTCATTCACTATGCAAAAGCCTTTGACTATGTGAATCACAACAAACTGTGAAAAATTCTTAAAGAGATGGAAATACCAGACCACCTTACTTATTTCCTAAGAAACCTGTATGCAACAGTTAGAAACAGACAGGAAACAACCCACTGGTGCAAGATTGGGAAAGAAGTACCATAAGGTTGTGTATTGTCATCCTGTTTTCTAACTTCTTTTTTTTTTTTTTAAACTTTACAATATTGTATTGGTTTTGCCAAATATCAAAATGAATCTGCCACAGGTATACATGTGTTGTAACTTCTATGCAGAACACATCATAAGAAATGCCAGGCTGGATAAATCACAAGCTGGCATCAAGATTGCCAGAAAATATCAACAATTTCATATATATGCAGATGATACTACTCTACTAGCAGAAAGTGAAGAGGAACTAATGAGTGTTTTGATGAAGGTGAAAGAAGAGTGATAAAACTGTCTTAAAACTCAACATAAAAAAAAAGGCTAAGATCATGACATCTGGTCCCATTCAGTTCAGTTCAGTTCAGTCTCTAAGTTGTGTCCAACTCTTTGTGACCTCATGAACCACAGCACGCCAGGCCTCCCTGTCCATCACCAACTCCCGAAGTTTACCCAAACTCATGTCCATTGAGTCGGTGATGCCATCTAACCATTTCATCCTCTGTCATCCCCTCTCCTCCTGCCTTCAATCTTTCCCAACATCAGGGTCTTTACAAATAAGTCAGCTCTTCGCATCAGGTGGCCAAAATACTGGCGTTTCAGCTTCAACATCAGTCCTTCCAATGAACACCCAGGATTGATTTCCTTTAGGATGGACCGGTTGGATCTCGTTGCAGTCCAAGGAACTCTCAAGAGTCTTCTCCAACACCACAGTTCAAAAACATCAATTCTTCTGAATTCAGCTTTCCTTATACTCCAACTCTCACATCCATACATGACTACCGGAAAAACCATAGCCTTGACTAGACAGACCTTTTTTGACAAAGTAATATCTCTGGTTTTTAATTTGCTGTCTAGCTTGGTCATAACTTTTCTTGCAAGGAGCAAGCATCTTTTAATTTCATGGCTGCAGTCACCATCTGCAGTGATTTTGGAGCCCCCAAAAATAAAGTCAGCCACTGTTTCCACTGTTTCCCCATCTATTTGCCATGAAGTGATGGGACCAAATGCCATGATCTTAGTTTTCTGAATGTTGAGCTTTAAGCCAACTTTTTCACTCTCCTCTTTCACTTTCATCAAGAGGCTATTTAGTTCTTCTTCACTTTCTGCCGTAAGGGTGGTGTCATCTGCGTATCTGGTCCCATTCAGTTCAGTTCAGTTCAATTCAGTCACTCAGTCGTGTCCGACTCTTTGCGACCCCCATAAATCACAGCACGCCAGGCCTCCCTGTCCATCACCAACTCCCGGAATTCACTCAGACTCACATCCATCGAGTCAGTGATGCCATCCAGCCATCTCATCCTCTGTCATCCCCTTTTCCTCCTGCCCCCAATCCCTCCCAGCATCAGAGTCTTTTCCAATGAGTCAACTCTTCACATGAGGTGGCCAAAGTACTGGAGTTTCAGCTTTAGCATCATTCCTTCCAAAGAACACCCAGGGCTGATCTCCTTCAGAATGGACTGGTTGGATCTCCTTGCAATCCAAGGGACTCTCAAGAGTCTTCTCCAACACCACAGTTCAAAAGCATCAATTCTTCGGCACTCAGCTTTCTTCACAGTCCAACTCTCACATCCATACATGACCACTGGAAAAACCATAGCCTGTCCCATTACATCATGTCAAATAGATGGGTAAAAAGTGGAAGGAGTGAGGACTTTATTTTCTTGGGCTTCAAATTCACTGCAGATGGTGACTGCTGCAGCCATAAAACTAAAATATGTTTACTCTTTGGAAAGAAAGCTATGACAAATGTAGGCAGCATATTAAAAAGCAAAGACATCACTTTACCAAAAAAAAAAGGTTTGTATAGTCAAAACTATGGTTTTCCCAGTAGTCATGTAGAATTGTGAGAGTGGGACCATAAAGAAGGCTGAGCATCAAAGAACTGATGCTTTTGATTTGTGATGCTGGAGAAAACTCTTGAGAGTCCCTTTACTGCAAGGAGATCAAACTAGTCAATCCTAAAGGAAATCAGCACTGAATATTCATTGGAAGGACTGATGCTGAAGCTGAAGCTCAAATACTTTGGCCATCTGATGCAAAGTACTGACTTATTGGGAAAGACCTCATGCTGGGAAAGATTGAAGGCAAAAGGAGAAGAGGGCAGCAGAGGATGAGATGGTTAGATAGCATTGCCAACTCAGTGGACATAAATTTGAGGAAACTACAGCAAATAGTGAAGGACAGAGAAGCGTGGCATGCTGCAGTCTGTGGGGTCACAGAGTCAGACACAACCTGGTGACTGAACAGCGGCAACAATTATCTTATAGGGCAGGAGGCCAGAAATCCTAGGATCAAGATGTTGGCTGGGTCAGATTCATTTTGGATGTTCTCTTGCCTTTTCCAACTTCTGTGGGCTACCGGCTACCAGCATGACTTGGTTTGTGACTGTATCACTCCAATCTCTGCATCATTTATTACACATCCCATTACTCTCTCTTACTTTGCCTTTCCTACTTCTCTTATGAGGACAATTGTGATTACATTGGGCTCACCCACGTAATCCAGGATGATAGTCCCATCTCAAGGTCTTGAATTTAGTTATATTTGCAAAGTCCTGTTCTGCCATGTAAGGTAACATATTGAGAGGTTCTGGGAATTAAGACTCCATTCTGTCTGCATACTTGCAATGACACAGGTATTTACCTTCTGTTCACCCTTGGTCTCTCCTCTCAAATATCCCAAACAAAAGCACATGACTTAAAGATATAAAAAGCACCCATTCACATATTCTATCAGTTGGTTTCAGGGTAGTAGAAGAAGGCAGAAGAATGATTTCTAAAAGATATTTCCTTCCTCTAAGTGATTCAACTATTTCCTTTTCATTGATTAATGACTGATTTCTGACAAATTCTAGTAAATATTGGCAATTAGTATAAAAACCCTACATTGAATTATCATCATGACTATAACACAGAAGAGGATTATCAACTGATGCAAAAAAAGGGGGGAACAAAAATAAAGCAAAAACCTTGAGCACAGAGCCGTTTGTTTTTGTTTTGGTCACTAAGTTGTGTCCGATTCTTTTGTAACCCATAGACTGTAGCCCACCAGGTTCTCTTGTCCATGGGATTTCTCAGGCAAGATTACTGGAGTGGGTTGCTTCTTTAGAGAATGTTCCCGACCCAAGGATTGAATCTGAGCCTCCTTCTTGGCAGGTGGATTACTTTCCCTTGAGCCACCTGGGAAGCCCCAGAGAACAGGTGCAGATAAAGGCTTTATCATTCTCCACTAAGTTGAAAATATTATTAATAAATGGATACATTTTTAACTCCTTATATTTCAATCTAAATGTGGGTTCAAGCATTGCCAGTAAGCTACATAAGAATTGGTTCATGAAAGTTGAAAGAAATGATCCCCTTAAATAGTCAAATAGATCACCATCAAATGCTGAAAGTACAGAGTGGTCAAACTGAGCTATAATCAGCCCTTGCAGAGGGGCCTTAGCAAAGTACATTCCTGTCTGACATGTTCACGTATTAAAGTAATTTCTTTCAATTCACTATATGCTTTTTATCTTTAAGTAGACCAAGGATGAGCATCATTAGTAATTCCCACTTTGATATGCAGTTGATTAACCAAAAGCCTCTTTTGATTTTGCCTTCAATCCTGAGTTTTTTAAAAAACTATAATATGGTAGTATTTACTAGAGAATCAAAATAGGCCACTGTTTATATTCCATCTTTTAAAACTGGCACCATAATTCATTCAAAAGTATACATTTCAATGATTATGATAATTGTTATATTTTTAAGTGAAAATAGCTTTTATTATGAGCACATCCATACTAATATTTTATAATTAAATACCTTTTTGTAACATATCTTTCCCTCAAATGTTTTTAAAATCTCACCTAGGAAACCCTGACACTAAAAACTTTCCACAAAATATAAAGGTGAAATGAATTTCTCAAGCTCAAAGCTTTATTCATGTCTATATTCTAGTATCTTCAACAGTCTTTGTCACTTTGTAAATGCCACCAAAATATCTGTTGACAAACTTTACTGTTTATAAAGAAAGAGTAGTCACAAATGTACACCAAAAAAAAAAAAGGGATCTTTTAGGTCGTTGAAATCTAAAGAAGGAAACATTTAAATGCAAACATGTGCTAGTGGCTCAATGAAGCAGTTATTGCTCTTGCTTATTTGGTACAATAGTCCACTATAGATTCTCTTTTTCTAAGAATTAAAATCTTTTTGTGCTTATTAAAACTTTTCAAAAGTAAGTATGTTAACCCTAGAGCCTCAGTCAGCCACTAATTGTTATTGTGTATTCTGTCAATGATCTTAAGATCCCAGCCCCCAGCTCCCACTACATGGAGAATTCTTTACCACTTGTGTAGCAGCGCTCTACTCTGTTCATCACCTGTCATCTTTCACCCAAGAGATGTCTCATTTCAGAAGCAAGCAATGTCATTTCTATAAAATGTATGTTGCAAATTAGTTGTCAAAGTTTTTCAAAATGCCTTGAGACCCTTGTGCTTGCAAGGTGATTTTAAGAATGACATTATTATAATAAGATATTTCAGAAATTGCTACCAGCAGCAGGATAGGTTGCACTTGATGGGAGCTACTGACCCACTGCTCAGTGAAAGAAAGCAGATGCTAAGTGAAGAACACCAGTCCCATTCAGCATAAAATGTAAGAGTCTTTCACTGTCATTTCCCAGCTATGAAGACACCAGGTCATACAACAAGGTGCTTTGTCTTTTCAGTAGTGTTACATAAAGTGTCAGTATTCCCTAAACTACAATATAAGTTCCTAATTAAAACTGTGTCACTTTCTCAAAGTAACTAAGGAACTGGCAGCTATCCTTAGAAGGGTTTGCTTCTAAATCTCTTACAATTTTGTTTCATTTCATGTACAGTGTTTCTAATTGTTTAGTTCTTGTTGTAGAGTAAGGACTACTATTAAAATTTTCCTGTCCATAGTAAATACATAACATAATGCAAGGCTAGTTATGAAAACTTTGAGTTTTAGATACTCATCAATGAGATGTCAAACCTGATGTCTAAGTTAAGAGAAAATAATTGTCTTTTTAAAAGACTGAGGAAAGATGGGGAAAGCCTGAGTTCATTGTTGTGATGTTGTTGATTTGTATTGTTAAAAACTTTTTAAAAACTAAAGCTTCATTTTATATAAAGTATTTTTTGTGAGTCACGCAGTCATGTCCGAATCTTTGTGACCCCATGGACTGTAGCCCACCAGACTCCTCTGTCAATGGTATTCTACAGCAAAAATACTGGAGTGGGTTGCCATTTCCTTCTCCAGGGAATCTTCCTGACCCAGGGATCAAACTTGGGTCTCCTACATTGCAGGTGGGTTCTTTACTGTATAAGCCACCAGGGAAGCCTAAAGTACTCTTTAAATAAAAGTAAAACTTTAATAAATGAAAAAGGAGAGTAGTCAAACAATATAAAACATTAATTACAAATATTATTTTAAATTCAGTTTTAAAGCATTCCAGATTAGGAAAATTATTTCAAAAATTGTAAAAACTAACAGCCAGTACTGTTTGGTTCTTTTAAATAATGGTATGTGCTGTGCTGTGCTTAGTTCTTCAGTCCTGTCTGACTTTTGAGATCCCATTGACTACAGCTTGCTAGGCTCCTCTGTCCTTGGGAATTCTCCAGGCAAGAATACTGGAGTGGATTGCAATGCCCTCCTCCAGGGGATTTTCCCAACCCAGGGATCAAACCCAAGTCTCCTGCATGGCAGGCAGATTCTTTACCAGCTGAGCCACCAGGGAAGCCCAAATAATGGTATGCCTCATTTTATATTATACTATTTTAAATCAGTGCCTCCATTTCCTACTAGAAAAATCAAGTTTCAGTGATTGTGTGTTCTGTTGGCTTCAGTCTTTTCCAAATCTTTTCGACCCTATGGGCTCTAGAGTGCCAGGCTCCTCCGTCCATAGAATTAACCTGGCAAGAACACTGGAGTATGCTGCCATTTCTTCCTCCAGGGGATCTTCTTAACCCAGGGATGGAACCTGTTTCTCCTGCAGTTACTGCATTGCAGGTGGATTCTTTACCATTAAGCCCCCAGGGAAGCCCCAAGTTATAGTGTTTAAAAACAGCTAAATTTATTATTTGACAAAGTTGCAAGACAATTTTTGTGAACCTCTCACATTTCTCCAAATCTTATGAGTAAGGCACTTACTAGATTTGTTCTGGACTGTCTTTTCAAGATGTTTATATAGCCATCTACCTTGAAAGCTTAGAGATAGTGCTTCCTTCAAGAACAAAATGTAGGTGTGTTTACTGCACATTAGAAAGGCTCAGGTTCATTAAGCTCCCAGATCCTCTTCCATGATGCAAACTGCTGCCTGTGTGGCTGTCACTTTGCCCTCTTAGTGTTACCTTGAGGGAACCACGGTTCAGAGGACAAAACTCTACATGCTGATACTCTGGCTACTGCTATCACTGTGGATTACAAATTATAGCCTCTGACCCAGGGGTCTTATATTCTCTGTCAGCATCCATGAAAAGGTGACAAACTAACATGTAACCTTGCATAGCAGGGTAAAATCTCAGACTCAAAACCGTTGTTTTTTTTTTTGTTTTTTTTTTTCCCCAGACTAGTCTAGAAAACAGCCCTTAAACTGTTGGCAAAAAGTCTTAGTGTTCTCCCACAGTTATATTTCTGCTTACTCTCATCCTCAGGATCCTGCATTTCTTTTTCCCTTCACAGTCTTGAGTTAAGGTCTAGGCACACTGTCTGAAACATTTCTCTAATATTACCAACTTATAGATTATGCTGCTTAAATTTTAGACATTTACAAGGAGCTTCTTCAATACAATGACCTTTCCATTTCCTCTTGTTAATTTACAGTGGCCGATTTCCCCTCATACCTTAGGAAATCACCCCAGTAAACTTCCAAGTTCTTCTAATCTTCCAGTAGTGTCTGAGTTAACCAGCCTTCTTCGAGACTATACCAACAGGAATTTCTTTCCTCTTAACCAATAGGTTACAAAATATTAAACTCTCCTTTTTTTCAACTATGAGCTTATCTGGATCAACTACTTTTATAAGCTCCTGTAGGGCAAGGGATTCATCTTTTGTAGTCTTTATCACCATAACTTAATAGAAGTTAAAAAAAAAAAAAACTGAAAAATTGGGTTTTGGAGACAAAGGAGACTGGGCTTGAATCACAAATATCAGAGTATTAGCAAAATTAATTGACTACTCATTCTTTACTGCCCATATTTGTGAATTGGGAATCTTAAAATCTGCCCCATGAGGCTGTTATGATGATAAAATGAGGCAACACACTTAAGGCAAATTACACAATGCATGGCAAGTGGTAACTGCAACACTTCTAGTGAATGTGATAGGGAAAAAATCCATCCTCCCAAGCATTTAAGTCAGATTACATTATAGAATATATCTGTATAATTGATTATCAGTGTTGTAATATTATAAGTTAATAGTTGCATAGTATGCTTGTCACATTCAGATTTTAAAATATTCTTGAGCATTTGTATATCTGATGAAAATGTTCAATCTTATACAGTTTTTTCAAACTCAAAAATTGCAAATTTCTATGAGCTGTCAAACTCTGACTTCTCCTTTTTTTTTAATTTCAGAGGAAAATAAAACACTGGTGGTCTCAAAAATTAATTTAAAACTGATTATTCAATGCCATTTACATTCAACAATTGATATTTGTACAAATGTATATAGTGTATACTTGTATAAATGTATGCTCTGCCAGAATAATGATTATTCATAAAGTAACTCTGATGTGCATGAAAATTAACCAAAAGACATCTCTCCATAGGCATTTATTCAGAAATGTATTAAGTCATTCCTTGATAATTTAATTTAAGGCTTTAGACTCAGGGATAAGACGGAAAAAAATCTGTATATGCAGATGACCGGAAGCTTCTTAAAATTGAGATCTGGCAGTGAAAAATGCTCAAAAGGGTTACTATGTTAAAAAAAATTCCATTCTTCATGAATATGTAAACTCTTAATCATTAACTTGAAGTTGAACAAATAACTTGTTGCACTCTTAGTCAACTGTATTTTACCTCTTTATAATCATAGGGACTAAGTAAAATTGTGTTAGTTTGTTAAGTGCTTGTCAGTATATCCAGTGATTTATGGCTATGATGATGCTACACACACTCTTTGTGCTTCAGTAGTTAAAATTCATTTTGTGAATCTCTATGAAAAACACTACATGGTTAATCATTATTCTCAGAAAAAAATTATATCTGCCCATGAAAGAATACATATTAACTAAAGATGAAAATCCTAAAGCATATATACATTTATTTTATTTTTGTTTTTCAGTGTTATCCTGAATACAGGATACAGGATAACATTCATAAAGGCATAAAGGCAGCTTATTTTGCAAAACAATAATAAAAAAACATTTTTGGAATAAAATTCTTTTCAATCATATAATGATATATTTTGCAAGATGAAAATTTAAATACCTCAAGGTACTGGTTTAAAAATAAATCCAAGAGAAACATCCTGGGAGGCTACAATATATTTTTTTTTAATACTCCCTTCCTTAAATACGTCATTATTGTTCATTAATGCACATTTTGTATTTATGTGTATATATATATATACATATATGGGTTTCCCTGTAGCTCAGTCTGTAAAGAACCTGCTGCAGTGAAGGAGACCCAGGTTCAATCCCTGGGTTGGGAAGATCCCTTGGAGAAGGAAATGGCAACCCACTCCAGAATCCTTGCCTGGAAAATCTCATGGACAAAGGAACCTGGTGGGCTGCAATCCATGGGGTTGCAAAGAGTAGGGCACAACTGAGCTACTAACACTTACTTACTTATACATATATATATATATATATATATATATATTTGAATTAGTAACATTCCAAATTCTTCTGAAAAATTTTTAAAGTCTGTATTTCCGCCAATAGTCTCATAAAAAATTTGGCACTATCAATGGTGCTATCATAGTAATTAAGGAATAGAAATAACTAAGGTTATCACACAAATCTGTTTTGGCTTTATTTTTAAGTTTGAAATGCAAATGTTTGATACAGTTCATTGTAGATAACTTCAGGGTGTCTATATTTAAATTTAGTATGAGGCAAGGACTCACATAAAATATACATTGTTAGAAATCTTTTGCTTCACAAATATTTAACTTGAATAATGCAGAAGAATTACTTAATCCTATATCTTTGTCCGGGGGAGGGGGGGTGGAATGAATTAGTGTTCTGCTTTCCATGAGCTATCCTGAATTTTTTTAGATGTGGTATTTTATTTTAATATTTCACTAGCATAAAAAAGAGAGCAGAAAGAGTTAATTAGCATGATTTTCTGCTTTAAAAAAAACACTATAGTGATATTTTTATTGTTAAAGTAATTGTATTTATTTTCATTGAATCAAGAAAGTAATGATTGAGTAGAGAAGTAACGACACCTCAATAGAGTGTTTTTACTAATTATGCCAACTATTAGAATCTTACATTTCACAGCCCTAATATTTTAAGACATCTTTAGAAACTTAAAAGCTTTTTAAAAAACTGTATAATAAACATAACATAAAGATTTAAGGGACTAGATCTGATAGATAGAGTGCCTGATGAACTATGGACTGAGGTTCATGACATTGTACAGGAGACAGGGATCAAGACCATCCCCATGGAAAAGAAATGCAAAAAAGCAAAATGGCTGTCTGGGGAGGCCTTACAAATTGCTGTGAAAAGAAGAGAAGCGAAAAGCAAAGGAGAAAAAGAAAGATATAAGCATCTGAATGGAGAATTCCAAAGAATAGCAAGAAGAGATAAGAAAGCCTTCCTCAGCGATCAATGCAAAGAAATAGAGGAAAACAACAGAATGGGAAAGACTAAAGATCTCTTCAAGAAAATTAGAGACACCAAGGGAATATTTCATGCAAAGATGGGCTCAATAAAACAGAAATGGTAGAGACCTAACAGAAGCAGAAGATATTAAGGAGATGGCAAGAATACACAGAAGAACTGTATAAAAAAGATCTTCATGACCCAGATAATCACGATGGTGTGATCACTGACCTAGAGCCAGACATCCTGGAATGTGAAGTCTAGTGGGCCTTAGAAAGCATCACTATGAACAAAGCTAGTGGAGGTGAGGGAATTTCAGTGGAGCTATTTCAAATCCTGAAAGATGATGCTGTGAAAGTGCTGACTCAATATGCCAGCAAATTTGGAAAACTCAGCAGTGGCCACAGGACTGGAAAATGTCAGTTTTCATTCCAATCCCAAAGAAAAGCAATGCCAGAGCATGTTCAAACTACTGCACAATTGCACTCATCTCACACGCTAGTAAAGTAATGCTCAAAATTCTCCAAGCCAGGCTTCAGCAATACATGAACTGTGAACTTCCATATGTTCAAGTTGGTTTTAGAAAAGGCAGAGGAACCAGAGATCAAATTGCCAACATCTGCTGGATCATGGAAAAAGCAAGAGAGTTCCAGAAAAACATCTATTTCTGCTTTATTGACTATGTCAAAGCCTTTGACTGTGTGGATCACAATAAACTGTGGAAAATTATGAAAGAGATGGGAATACCAGACCACCTGACCTGCCTCTTGAGAAACCTGTATGCAAGTCAGGAAGCAACAGTTAGAACTGGACATGGAACAACAGACTGGTTCCAAATAGGAAAAGGAGTACGTCAAGGCTGTATATTGTCACCCTGCTTATTTAACTTCTATGCAGAGTACATCATGAGAAACGCTGGGCTGAAAGAAGCACAAGCTGGAATCAAGATTGCCAGGAGAAATATCAATAACCTCAGATATGCAGATGACACCACCCTTATGGCAGAAAGTGAAGAGGAACTCAAAAGCCTCTTGATAAAAGTGAAAGTGGAGAGTGAAAAAGTTGGCTGGCATCTGGTCCCATCACTTCATGGGAAATAGATGGGGAATCAGTGGAAACAGTGTCAGACTTTATCTTTTAGGGTTCCAAAATCACTGCAGATGGTGATTGCAGCCATGAAATTAAAAGATGCTTACTCCTTGGAAGCAAAGTTTTGACCAACCTAGATAGCATATTCAAAAGTACAGACATTACTTTGCCATAAAGGTCCATCTAGTCAAGGCTATGGTTTTTCCAGTGGCCATGTATGGATGTGAGAGTTGGACTGTGAAGAAAGCTGAGCGCCGAAGAATTGATGCCTTTGTGGTGTTGGAGAAAACTCTTGAGAATCCCTTGGACTGCAAGGAGATCCAACCAGTCCATTCTAAAGCAGATCAGCCCTGGGATTTCTTTAGAAGGAATGATGCTAAAACTGAAACTCCAGTACTTTGGCCACCTCATGCGAAGTGTTGACTCATTGGAAAATACTCTGATGCTGGGAGGGATTGGGGACAGGAGGAAAAGGGGACGACAGAGGATGAGATGGCTGTATGACATCACCAACTCGATGGACGAGATTTTGAGTGAACTCCGGGAGTTGGTGATGGTCAGGAAGGCCTGGAGTTTGCAATTCATGTGTTCGCAAAGAGTCGGACATGACTGAGCGACTGAACTGAACTGAAACCTCACATGGGGCTTCCCTGGTAGCTCACATGGTAAGGAATCTGCCTTCAATGTGGGAGACTTTGATCCCTGGGCCAAGAAGATGCCCTGGAGAAGGGAATGACTACACACTCCAGTATTCTTGTGTGGAGAATCCCATGGATGTAAGAGACTGAAGGGCTACAGTCCAGATGGCAGAGGATGAGATGGTTGGATGGCATCACTGACTCCATGGACTTGAGGTTGAGCAAGCTTCCGGAAATGTTGAAGAACAGAACTCTGGCGAGCTGCAGCCCATGAGGTTTCAAAGAGCTGGACATGACTGAGCAACTGAACTGAACTAAAACCTCACATATTTAATAGGAATCATTTGATAAAATTTTGCACATAGGTATTGTTATCACAGTCAAAATGTTGAACATATCCATTACCATAAAGTCTCCCTCTTGCTCTTTTACAATCTTTCCCACTCAGTTCTCCTTTCCACCCCATCCCCAGGCAACCACTGATTCCTTGGTGTCATTTGACATTAGCTTGCATTTTCTAAATTTAATCAACATGAAATGATATCATAGGTACTTTTTGTCTAGTTTATGTCATACAGCATATTTTTATATTTGTCCATGTATTTTGAGTGTAACAAAAGTTCATTGAGTTTATTGATGATTAATGTTTCATTCTTTGAATGTATCATAAATTGGTTACCCACTTACCTGCTGGTGGACATTTAAGCCATATCCAGATTGGAAATATTACAAATAAAGTCTTGTAAACATTCATGTACAAATCTTTGTGTAGACATAAATATTAAAGAAATACTGCTTGAGTAAATTTTCTTGTAAGACTCAAGATCAATATACAAAATCAAATTAATTCCTACATAACAGCAATAAGAAATCAGAAAATAAAAAAATTTTTACATTCCATTTTTGATCAAATATTTAGGGTTAAATCTGACAAAGTATGTGAAAAACCTGTATTTGCATTTAAAAATATAAAACATTATTGAACAAGATTAAAGAAATAAATAAGTGGAGACATATCCTGTGTTATGGCTCTAAAAATTCAATATTGTTACAGCATCCCTAAACTAAACAAAGAGATTCAGCCAAATTCCAATAAAAATGTCAGTAAGCCTTTTGGGGAAGAAACTGGTAAACAAAAACAACTTTGAAGAAGCTTAAATTTGAAGTTTAAATTTCTTATATTTACAGTTTTCATAACAGATCCTTTTTTAATCCATTTACATTCAACCTATCTAAATTTTATGTTTACGTTATTTTTATGTTTAAAATTAATGCCTTGCAAACCACATATAGTAGGGTCTTGCATTTTATCCACTCTGTAAATATCTATCTTTTAATTAAGGTGTTTGGCGATCAACATTTAATTTAATTATTGATATTAGTGGATATAGCCACCAATTTATCTCTGGCATTTCCTGTGCAAAAGCAACTTCAGGACATGTTTCTTAGCATCCCTTCAAACCAAGTTTTACTACTTCCTAAACTTTCTAAGAGAAAATAATTTTTGTTTCTTCTTTCAGTTAATACTTCTTCTTTAAGTATTTCTTTTTGAGGATCTTGTTTCTGTTCATCAACCTCCTAACAGTATATTATAGCTTATATATATTACCTTTAAAGTGAAAACCTTAAAACTGAATTACAAGATTTCTAATTTCTCCACATCTTCACCAACACTCCTCTTTTGTTTTGTTTTTTGATAATAAGCAACCTGACAAAAAAGTGATAGTGTTAGTCGCTTAGTTGTGCGTGACTTCCATGTACCTTAGCCCACCAAGGTCCTCTGTCCTTGGGCTTCTCCAGGCAAGAACATTGGAGTGGGTTGCCATGCCCTCCTCCAGGGGATCTTCCCAACAAAGGATCAAACCCAAGTCTCTTTAGTCTCCTGCATTGGCAGGTAGGTTCTTTATCACTAGCACCACCTGGGAAGCCCCATATGCTAGGTATTTTCAAAAAACAAAACAAACAAACAAAAAAAAAAGTCTTCAATTAGCAACATTGATCTATACCCAAATTTTAAATTAGAGTTATACAATGAAAGAAAAAGAATAAGTGTTATCAAGCTAGAAACTAGTATTATATTTTTAATTGCTTCTTTTAGGTATATCATCTTATGGTTTATCCACATATCTTCATGGATTAATTGGATTATGGCCCCATTTATGACAAATGGTTTTTTTCTTTAATACATTTAAGAAAATAATATTCAACTTAGTTCAAAATGTTCATAAACTCATAGGGATAAATGGGAGGTATAAGAGAAGATCAAAAAGCTAACAGGCAGAGGACTCCATCATGATTTTCCTGTACTTATAATAATATAGTAGTTATATTAACAAAATGATAGTGTGAATCACAAATAATAGCATGGTGACCTGCCTGAGGAGGTTACAAAACTATGAAGGATTTCTATCAGTGTAGACTTCAGAACTATGTCATTTCAGCTATAATTGAAAACAGCTAGTAAATATTGGTTTTGAGCAGAAAACTCAAAGATTGAAATCAAGTAAATCCATTCTATATAAATAGTTACGGGTATATTATTGTCTAATGATTTTTTATCATGACTGTAAATAGCAAGATACTAACACTAAATATTTTCTATTACTTTATGATATTTGACATAAAATTCATTTTTATTCTCTATTGGTAAGCAGAATGATTCCATTTCTGAGACCCACAAGGAGAAGAAAATCTCTGCTTAACAAATACAGAGAATAAACAGATAAAATTAACCCCTCTGATAATGTTACTCAGATGCCTCTTTTCCAGAATTTATCTGGGAAAACACAGTGGTATTTATTCAAATATTTTAAACTCTTAATAAGCAAGAACGATGTAAATCTAAATACTGCTATGGTTGTTATTTCTCTCAGAACTCTAGGCATAGTCTCCTCAGAAATGTAATTAAAATTTGCATACTCTTATTAAATGAAACTATTTGAGGGCAATCATTTGGTTGCTTTCAGAATAGAGCTTTGCTTTCAGAAATGGTTTGTGAATGTTATTTAACGCATCCCCAAGGCTTCAAAAGGAAAATGTGAAGGGACCTCCAGCAGGAGCTCTGCCTAAAATTCCCAAGCGTCAGCTTCGTTTTGCAAAGTATATTTTAAAATGAAGGAATGTTTCATAAATGGAAGTCAATGACCTAAGGCCAATACAAGAAGACCTGAGAGGATTTGAATTGTATGAGCTGTATGTATGTTATGTGTGTGTGTATAACATATTTATTGGCCAAACAGCTACTTATGAGCTGAAGACAGATGGAATCAAGATTGGTCACCTTAAATTGTCATCTTTCCTACACACTCATATTGGACAGTATGATACCTATCAGAAATTGATTCCTGGGAGTCAAATAAAGAAAACAAAGGGTTGAGTGAGCACAACGATAGTTAAATATACTTTCTAGGTAGTATCCAATTGTAAACTTTTAATCTGGGAAATACTGCTCAATATAGAAAAATGGAGGATCATCAGGAGCAACTTAGGAGAAAATATGTACTGATGTAAAATAAATATAAATATGGTGTCCTTTGAAATGTAAAAAATTAAAAGGAACTGTTTTATCATTAGCTAAGAAAAACATAGCTTAGAAAAACAGCTTTCCCCAATGCACTAGTTTATCGTAAAGAAGAGTAGCATTACACCTACACGGAGAGGGGGAGCTTCAAAAACCTTCAGCAGAAGTGAAAAGGAAGGAAATAGAAGTCAGGCTCTGTATAGCACTCTCTGAGAGCTCCTAGTTCACAAAGCAAGCATGTTTATACATTGAACTCACTTGACAATTTAGGCAAACATATAGCCACTAGTATATTTACAAAATGCTCCTCTGTTTTTTCTCATAAGCTTCACATCAGCGCTATTTATCTAAATCTTAAAAGCAAAGTAGATGGAGGAATTTCAATGAAGTAAAGAGCAGGTAAAATGAGAGAGGAAAATCACAATTTACAAAACAGATATAAAGGAATTAAGTAATATTATGCACAAAGATTTAAAATGTGAAAGATGCACAAAGATTTACAATGTGAAACTGATCCACAAGAGAATCAGACAGCTCAACGAAAATGACCTTGAACAATTCTAATTCTACATGTAAATAGTTTTTCCAACCTCATAATGTGTCATATTGTTCAGTTTGTGTTTTTGTGTACTGTACTTTGAAAAAGTTCTAAGAATGACTATTCAATACAGACCCTAAGCTATTTAAAGACTGCTTCTGCTTAATGAATATTTAAAAGTAGTGAAATAGGAAAGGAATTTGCATAATCCTCTCTGATTTTCGAATCCAATATAAAAGAGGGTAAAAATTCATCAACAATACTAGAAAAACAAAATAATTTCTGTAGTTTATGTAGGGTAGTGCCATTCAATATGTTTCTCTGATAGCTCAGTTGGTAAAAAATCTGCCTGCAATGCAAGAGACCCCAGTTCAATTCCTGGGTAGGGAAGATCCCCTGGAGAAGGGATAAACTACCCACTCCAGTATTCTTGGGCTTCCTTTGTGACTCGGCTGGTAAAGAATCTGCCTGCGATGTGGAAGACCTGGGTTCGATCATTCACTATAAATACAATGTGAGGAACACATATAATTTAAATTTTTCTAGTAGACACAGTGAAAAAGTAAAAAGATACAAGAAATTAAATAATTTTTTAATAAAAGAATATATTCAAAATATTATTTTTCAGTATAACGGACTTTGCTGTGATGCAGAAGTATATTAGTTTCAAACCTATATCACTAAACTCTGTATCAACACAATATTATTAATATTGAATTCAGAGTATTGACTAATTTGAAAAGCAATTCTAAATGTATTGATAACAAAACCTGTTCTTCAAATTTTTCTTGTAGCTTTTGCAAGTCAATTTATATAACATTTGATTACAATTTAAATCTCCTGCACATAGATTCCTGGTAGAATATATAAAATCTTTATTATTGACTCTTATTATGAAAAATTTTGAATCTAACATGAATTCTCATACTTATCTGTCTAGGAAACAAACAAGCTTTCCTTTCCTTGGAGCTTTGAAAGTATTTTGTTCCTATAAAGTGTGATAACTAGTGAGAGACTATAAGTCATGCTGCCATTTTTTAACATTTTACAATTACTCCTTTTGTTGTAAGGAAATCTTAAATATAACAGCATAGTAATTCACTGTAAAACTTTTCCATAGTTCAATCAATAACATTGGCAAATAAGATTATTAAAGTCCTTGTCGACTATTTCTTTCAGTGGTTCCATAAACTGGTGAAGATTCATAGCCTTTAAATATGCCAAACGATTTTGACAACTGTAACCATGATACTTTTCTTAAGACCTGCCTCAGCAAACTGAGCAGCAATATTTTAGAGTACATCATGTAATAGAATAAAACCATAAAAGATATTTCAGTCTCTTATTACAAAATGCCAATAAATTTTATTTTATTTTTTTTTACTTAACATATCTGGGACACTGCTCTTCAAAATGAAACTAATATTTTTTGTTCATATCAAGGTATTCATTCTTATGTTGAAGAATCAAAATATTTATTCCAAAATTTGATTTTTTAGGCTGTAAATTTACATGTCACCATTCGTCAGTTTCCTAAACAAAATACAACCAAAATATTGAGCTGTATTTCATATCACATGACTCATCAGGTATTTGATTTCTTTTTAATTGTTTGGATCAGTTGATCTTCTTCATGTTTAGAAAAGATTTATATTCCACAAGAAAATGTGTTGTGGCTTATTCACTTCTCTTTCTCTTATTCACTATTCACTTCTCTTTTTTAAAAATAATTTATTTATTTTAATTGGAGGCTAATTACTTTACAATATTATAGTGGTTTTTGCCACACAGTGACAAGAATCAGCCATTGGTGCACATGTGTTCCCCATCCTGAATCCCGCTCCCACCTCCTTCCCCACCCGATCACTCAGGGTCATCCCAGTTCACCAGCCCTGAGCACCCTGTCTAATGCATCAAACCTGAACTGGTGATCTATTTCACATCTGATAATATAAATGTTTCAATGCTATCCTCTCAAATAATCCCACCCTCACCTTCTCCCATAGAGTTCAAAAGTCTGTTCTTTACATCTATGTCTCTTTTGCTGTCTTGCATATAGGGTGATCGTTACCATCTTTCTAAATTCCATATATATGCATTAATATACTGTATTGGTGTTTTTCTTTCTGACTTAATTCACTCTGGAAAATAGGCTCCAGTTTCATCCTCCTCATTAAAACTGATTCAAATGCATTCTTTTTAATAGCTGAGTAATATTCCATTGTGCATATGTACCACATGTTTTTTATCCATTTACCTGCTAATGGACATCTAGGTTGCTTCCATGTCCTGGCTATTGTAAACAATGCTGCAATGAACATTGGGGTACACGTGTCTCTTTCAATTCTGGTTTCCTTGGTGTGTATGCCCAGCAGTGGGATTGCTGGGTCATATGGCAGTTCTATTTCCAGTTTTTTTAAGGAATCTCCACTCTGTTCTCCATAGTGGCTGTACTAGTTTGCATTCCCACCAATTGTTTGTAGACTTTTTGATAGCAGCCATTCTGACCAGTGTGAGATGGTACCTCATTGTGGTTTTGATTTGCATTTCTCTGATAATGAGTGATGTTGTGCATCTTTTCATGTGTTTGATAGCCATCTGTATGTCTTCTTTGGAGAAATGTCTATTTAGTTCTTTGACCCATTTTTTGATTGGGTCATTTATTTTTCTGGAATTGAGCTGCAGGAGTTGCTTGTATATTTTTGAGATTAATTCTTTGTCAGTCGCTTCATTTGTTATTATTTTTTCCATTCTGAAGGCTGTCTTTTCACCTTGCTTATAGTTTCCTTCATTGTGCAAAAGCTTTTAAGTTTGATTAGGTCCCATTTGTTTATTTTTGCTTTTATTTCCATTACTATGGGAGGTAAGTTATAAAAGATCCTGCTGTGATTTATATCAGAGAGTGTTTTGCCTATGTTTTCCTCTAGGAGTTTTATAGTTTCTGGTCTTACATTTAGATCTTTAATCCATTTTGAGTTTATTTTTGTGTATGGTGTTAGAAAGTGTTCTAGTTTCATTCTTTTACAAGTGGTTGACCAGTTTTCCAAGCACCACTTGTTAAAGAGATTGTCTTTTCTCCATTGTGAATTCTTGTTTCCTTTGTCAAAGATAAGGTGTCCATAGGTGCGTGGATTTATCTCTGGGTTTTCTATTTTGTTCCATTGATCTATTTTCTGTCTTTTTGCCAGTACCATACATCTTGATGACTGTAGCTTTGTAGTATAGTCTGAAGTCAGACAGGTTGATTCCTTCAGTTCCATTCTTCTTTCTCAAGATTGCTTTGACTATTCGAGGTTTTTTGTATTTCCATACAAATTGTGAAATTATTTGTTCTAGTTCTCTGAAAAATATCATTGGTAGCTTGATAGGGATTGCATTGAATCTATATATTGCTTTGTGTAGTATACTCATTTTCACTATATTGAATCTTCCGATCCATTACCAAGATATATTTCTCCTTGTATTTGTATAATCTTTGATTTCTTTCATCAGTGTTTTATAGTTTTATATATATAGGTCTTTTGTTTCTTTAGGTAGATTTATTTCTAAGTATTTTATTATTCTTTTCGTTGCAATGGTGAATGGAATTGTTTCCTTAATTTCTCTTCCTGTTTTCTCATTGTTAGTGTGCAAGAATGCAAGGGATTTCTGTGTGTTAATTTTATATTCTGCAACTTTTCTATATTCATTGATTAGCTCTAGTAATTGTCTGGTAGAGTCTTTAGGTTTTTCTATGTAGAGGATCATGTCATCAGCAAACAGTGAGGGTTTTACTTCTTGTTTTCCTATCTGGATTCTTTTTATTTCTTTTTCTTCTCTGATTACCATGGCTAAAACTTCCAAAACTATGTTGAAAAGTAGTGGTGAGAGTGGGCACGCTTGTCTTATTCCTGACTTTAGGGGAAATGCTTTCAATTTTTCACCATTGAGGATAGTTTTTCTGTGGGTTTATCATGCATGGCTTTTATTATGTTGAGTTATGTTCCTTCTATGCCTGCTTTCGGGAGTTTTTGTTTTGTTTTGTTTTGTTTTTAATCATCAATGGCTGTTGAATTTTGTCAAAGGCTTTCTCTGCATCTATTGAAATATTCATATGGTTTTCATCTTTCAATTTGTTAATGTGGTGTATCACATTGATTTGTGAATATTGAAGAATCCTTGCATCCCTGGGATAAAGCCCACTTGGTCATGATGTGTGATCTTTTTGGTATGTTTTTGGATGCTGTTTGCTAGAATTTTGTTAAGGATTTTTGCATCTATGTTCATCAGTGATATTGGCCTATAGTTTTCTTTTTTTGTGGCATCTTTGTTAGGTTTTGGTATTCAGGTGATGGTGGCCTCATAGGATGTGTTTGGAAGTTTACTTTCCTCTGAAATTTTCTGGAAGAGTTTGAGTAGGATAGGTGTTAGCTCTTCTCTAAATTTTTGGTAGAATTCAGCTGTGAATCCGTCTGGTCCTGGGCTTTTTTTGGTTGGAAGATTTTTGATTACAGTTTTGATATCTGTGGTTATGATGGGTCTGTTAAGATTTTCTATTTCATCCTGGTTCAGTTTTGGAAAGTTAAACTTTTTTAAAAATTTCTCCATTTCTTCTAAGTTGTCCATTTTATTGGCATAAGTTGCTGATCATAGTCTCTTATGATCCATTGGACTTCTGTGTTGTCTTTTGTGATTTCTCCATTTTAATTTCTAATTTTGCTGATTTGATTCTTCTCCCTTTTTTTCTTGATGAGTCTGGCTAGTGGTTTGCCTATTTTATTTATCTTCTCAAAGCTTTTATCTTTGTTGATTTTTACTATGGCCTCCTTGGTTTCTTTTTTATTTATTCCTGCCCTAATTTTTATGATTTCTTTCCTTATACTAACACTGGGGTTCTTCATTTCTTCTATTTCTAGTTGCTTTAGGTGTAGAATTAGGTTACTTATTTGATTTTTCTCTTGTTTCTTGAAGTAAGCTTATATTGCTATGAAACTTCCCCTTAGCAGTACTTTTACTAAATCCCATAGGTTTTGGGGTTTTTTGTTTTCATTTTCATTCATTTCTATGCATATTTTTATTTCCTTTTTTATTTCTTCTGTGATTTGTTGGTATTCAGAAGCATGTTGTTTAGTCTCCATATGTTTGTATTTTTAATATTTTTTCCCCTGTTGCTGCTTCTGCTGCCTAGTCGCTTCAGTCGTGTCCGACTCTGTGCGACCCCATAGATGGCAGCCCACCCAGCTCCCCCATGCCTGCAATTCTCCAGGCAAGAACACTGGAGTGGGTTGCCATTTCCTTCTCCAATGCATGAAACTGAAAAGTGAAAGTGAAGTCGCTCAGTAGTGTCCGACTCTTAGCGACCTCATGGACAGCAGCCTACCAGGCTCCTCCATCCATGGGATTTTCCAGGCAAGAGTACTGGAGTGGGGTGCCATTGCCTTCTCCGTTTCCCCTGTAGTTGACATCTAATCTTACCCCATTGTGATCAGAAAAGATGCATAGAATGATTTCAATTTTTTTGAATTTACCAAGGCAGATTTATGACCCAAGATGTGATCTATCCTGGACAAAGTTCTGTGTGCACTTGAAAAAAAGGTGAAATTCATTGTTTTGGGGTGAAATGTCCTATAGATATCAATTAGGTCTAACTGTTCCATTGAGTCATTTAAAGTTTGTGTTTCCTTGCTAATTTTCTGTTTAGTTGATCTATCCATAGGTGTGAGTAGGGTATTAAAGTCTCCCACTATTATTGTGTTACTCTTAATTTCCCCTTTCATACTTGTTAGCATTTGTCTTACATATTGCAGTGCTCATATGTTGGGTGCATATATATTTATAATTGCTGTATTTTCTTCTTGCATTCATCCTTTGATCATTATGTAATGTCCTTCTTTGTCTCTTTTTATGGCCTTTATTTCAAAGTCTATTTTATCTGATATGAGTATTGCTACTCCTGCCTTTTTTTTTGGTCTCCATTTGCATGAAGTATCTTTTTCCAGCCCTTTACTTTCAGTCTGTATGTGTCCCTTGGTTTGAGGTGGGTCTCTTGTAGACAGTATATATAGGGGTCTTTTGTATCCATTCAGCAAGTCTTTGTCTTTTGGTTGGGGCATTCAACCCATTTATATTTAAGGTAATTATTGATAAGTATGATCCAATTGCCATTTACTTTGTTGTTTGGGGTTTGAGTTTATAAACTTTTTCTGTGTTTCCTGTCTAGAGAAGATCCTTTAGCATTTGTTGAAGAGCTGATTTGGTGGTGCTGAATTCTCTCAGCTTTTGCTTTTCTGTGAAGCTTTTGATTTCTCCTTCATATCTGAATGAGATCCTTGCTGGGTACAGTAATATGAATTGTAGGTTTTTCTCTTTCATCACTTTAAGTATGTCCTGCTATTCCCTTCTGGCCTGAAGAGTTTCTATTGAAAGATCAACGGTTATCCTTATGGGAATCCCCTTGTGTGTTATTTGTTGTTTTTCCCTTGCTGCTTTTAAAATTTGTTCTTTGTGTTTGATCTTCATTAATTTGATTAATATATGTCTTGGGCTGTTTTGCCTTGGGTTTATCCTGTTTGGGACCCTCTGGGTTTCTTCGGCTTGGGCGGCTATTTCTTTCCCCTTTTAGGGAATTTTCAACTATTATCTCATCAAGTATTTTCTCATGGCCTTTCTTTTTGTCTTCTTCTTCTGGGACTCCTATGATTTGAATGTTGGTGTGTTTGACATTGTCCCAGAGGTCTCTGATGTTGTCCTCATTTCTTTTAATTCTTTTTTCTTTTTTCTTCTCTGCTTCATTTATTTCCACCATTCTATCTTCCACCTCACTTATCCTATCTTCTGCCTCAGTTATTCTACCGTTGTTTCCCTCCAGAGTGTTTTTGATCTCTGTTATTGCATTACTCATTATTGATTGACTCTTTTTTGTTTCTTCTAGGTCCTTGTTAAACATTTCTTGCATCTTCTCAGTCCTTGTCTCCAGACTATTTATCTATAACTCCATTTTGTTTTCAAGATTTTGGATCACTTTTACTATCATTTTTCTGAATTCTTTTTCAGGTAGACTTCCTATCTCCTCCTCTTTGGTTTGGTTTGGTGGGCTTTTATCATGTTCCTTTACCTGCTGAATATTTCTCTGCCTTTTCATTTTGTTTAAATTGCTGTGTTTGGGCAGCCTTTCTTAGTTCCACCCAACAGCCAACAAGTTTCAGAGCAAAACATAGCAAGCTAAGCCTCCAACAATGCAGGAAGCTTATATTGCTATGAAACTTCCCCTTAACAGTACTTTTACTGAATCCCATTGGTTTCAGTGTAGGTATGCAGGCTTTTGGGTGATCTCTTGTCAATTAATGTTCCCTGGAGTCTGGAGTTTTCTTGTGTTCTGAGGTTTTGCATTTAAGCCTCCTGCCCCTAGCTTTCAGTCTTATTCTTACAGTAGCCTCAAGACTTCTCCATCCATACAGCACCAATGATAAAATGTCTAGGTTAATGATGAAAAGATTCTCCACAGTGAGGGGCACCCAGAGAGGTTCACAGAGTTGCATGGAGAAGAGCGAAGGGAGGAGGGAGATAGAGGTGACCAGGAGGAGAAGAGGGGGAATCAAAAGGGGAGAGAGCAATCTAGCCAGTAATCAGTTCCCTATGTGCTCTCCACAGTCTGGAACACTCAGAGAGGTTCACAGATTTACATAGAGAAGAGAAGAGCTAGAAAGGAGATAGAGGTGACCAGGAGGAGAAGAGGAGGAGTCAAAAGGAGAGAGACAGATCTAGCCAGTAATCATTTCCATAAGTTTCTCCACAGCCTGGAACACCCAAAGAGATTCACACAGTTGGGCAGAGAAGAGAAGGAGGAGGGAGGAGATAGAGGTGACCTGGGGGAGAAAAAGGAGAGTCAAAAGGGGGAAAGAGCAACCAAGTCAGTAATCACACTCCTAAGTAAAAATGGGTCCTGAAGATTGGATTCTTAAAGGTACAAAATTGATAACAAATACCAAAAAGCAAAGATTAAAAATCTAGAGTAGAGGTTAGACTCTCAAAAATAGAATATTTAAAAAAAATCACAAATTATAAAAATTATATATATGAAATTTGCCTTAAAAATAGGGTCTTTTTTTTTTGCAAGGTAATAGTAGGTTATAAAAATGAAAATTAAAGGAGTAATAAAGAACTTAAAAATAATAAAAAATTTAAAAAATGATACTACTAAAATATATCTAGGAATTTCTCTGGAGTTTGGAGGGCAGTGTGGGTCAATTCAGTTTCAGATAGTTCCTTTTTCAAGCTTGTACTTGTTCTCAAGGTCTATAGGCCCATTCCAATGTAGTCAGTGCTAACTACAGGGTTTTAATCTGTTGCACCTGTCACTTCCAAAGCAGTTCCCTCTTCTTTGTTTATTTTGGCTTCCTCTGTTTCCAAGTCTCTTCAGTGTCTAATTTCCACCCTGACACAAGGGGTGAAGGTGGTCACTTATTTAAGCTAACTTGTTCAGTTGTGCTGTGGGGAGGGAGGAACACTGCAAACAAATATCACTGGTGTGTGTGGGGAGGGCTCACAGTGTCTGGGCCACACTGGGTTTGTCCCAGCTCATGGTGCATGTACTTTTGTGGCCTACACTGCTCAGTCTCCAGGTTGCTCTGCAAGGGAACTGTCTAAAGCCAGCCCTGGGTTGTGTGCACTTCCCAGGTCTAAGTTGCTCAGGTTCAGGTTCTCAGGTACTCCACAAAGGCACAGACTCAGCTGGGCGTGCGCTTTGTGCCCTTCGCAGGTCTGAGCAGCTCAGGCAACCAGGTGCTTGGCAAGCGCACTCTCCCAGGTGTGAGGTCGGTCTTATCATCTCTGCATTCCCAGCCCCTCGGTTTCCTGGGTGTGCAGCAAGAGCACCATCTCAGGTGTGCTGTGTGTCTCCTCTGGGGAGCTGATCTCTGACCTGCAACCCTCCTGATGGATGTCAACTGTCCAGGATCCCAGGAAGACTTGGTTAGCAACTAGGAGCCTGCTCACAGTTTTGTGGAGGATGCCCTCTCTGGGGCCGAGATTGCCCCTCACCTTCTGGCTCTTTCCATCACCTGTCTGCCTCTCTGCCTCCAGTGGGGGGAGGCACCAGTCTGCAGCTGGCTAGCTCTCCTCTGGTATTCACGCAATCCTTTGTTCTGTGAGCGGGTCAGGCTGTGCCTTAGAGCTTTTCAAGAGAAAGTTCTCTCTCTTTTTTTCTCTCTCTGGTTGTCCCACAGTTTGGTTGCTATCTTAAGTTAGCCTCCTCAGATTGTCCTCTGGGCATTCAGGCCCAGTCCTTACCCTAAACGTGCAGCTCGCGCCTACCTGTTCAGCCCCTGCACACAGTTGGCAGATGTCAGCATCAGGGCTACTTCTGTGCTGGGAGTTGTGTTTAGGCACATAAATTGTGGGATTTTTGTTTGTTTGTTTTTTCCTCCTCGTTATGTTGCCCTCGGAGATTCCAAAACTCCCCACAGACCCACTCGTGAGAGGGTTTCCTAGTGTTTGGAAACTTCTCCTCCTTCATGACTCCCTCCCCTGGAGGGTCTTTGTCTCTAACTCTTTTGTCTGTCTTTTTATCTTTTATATTTTGTCCTACCTCCTTTCAAAGAGAATGGGCTGGCTTTCTAGGTGACTGGTGTCCTCCGCCAGCATTCAGAAGTTGTTTTGTGGAATTTGCTCAGTGTTCAAATGATCTTTCGATGAATTTGTGGGGGAGAAAGTGATCCTCCCATCTTATTCCTCTGCCATCTTTGGACCGCCCAGATTATTCACTTCTTTTAAAAAGCTGTTTTTAATCTATTCCTTATAATTTTGTAATAAAATTTTAATAACAAAAATAATAGTTTTCCATCTTTTGATCTTAAAATGTGTGTGTCCGTGTGTTTTTTTATGAATATAAGAATCCAAGCAATTTTAAAGTTGGTCAAAATTGAATTATCAGATCTTATTAAAATTAAATTTGTTTTAGAATTTTATTTTAATTTCAGATGAATAATTTCATTGATTCTTTTTAGACTACTGAAAGAAAGCATCAAATTCACTACTTTTTTATAAGAACCCTTTTTGTTCACTTTGTTATCATTAAATTTTGTTCTACAACAAACCATTTTTTTATTTTGCTCTTGCCACTGCAAATCACACTACTATTCATCATTAAATTTGTGACATACTGTTAACAAGGCTGTTGCCACAGAATCGTAGCCCTGCCCCTACCTTGAATAGAAACCAATTACATTTATCTAAGTTTCAGAAGGAAGCTTTAAAGAGAAAAAAACAGGAACTGGTTGGAATCAACTAGATCCAAGACAGCAGAGTATTTGAGTTCCAGTAAATCTTGAACTTCATTACATACTCACTGTCATACATTAACATGCTATATGACACACCCACCAGAGCTGTGACGGTTCATGATTGCCATGACAACATCTGGACAAGCCCATAGGAGGACTGAAAAAGAGAGTTTGCATTAGTTTCAGGTTCAAACCACAGCCCTGTTCTCTGATAACACATGAGTATTCCTCCTACTTTCCAATTTTCCCTCTTTTACCTGGACCCTCCTGTATATTTGGTGTCTTTGCCCAAACTGGGTTAAGAAGTTTGCTTGGGAACCAGGTTCCCACTTCTCCATTCTTTGGCCACTGAATAAAGCTTGTGCTGTTCCAGTCTGGGCATCTGTTTTGTTACTGGCTGTGCAAATTTGATTGGAAAAAGAACCTCCCTGGCACTCACAAGGGGTGTGGTTCTCTACCCAGACTCAGACCCAGGTGTAGATCCTGTTGACCAACTTAGTAACAATACCTTGTACCAGTCTCTTTCTCATTTATGTTTTCTAATTGTAACTAACACGTTCTGAATCTTCACTTAATTTTGCATCAGCAGTGCATTGTTGTTGTTTTAGTCACGAAGTCGTGTGGACTGTTTTGCAACCCCATGGACTGTATGTAGCCCCCAGGCTCTTCTGTCTATGGGATTTCCCAGGTGAACACTGGAGAGGGTAGCCATTTCCTTCTCCAGGGGATCTTCCCAGGGATTGAGCTTGTGTCTCCTGCATTGTAGGCAGATTCTTTACTGCTGAGCTACTGGGGAAGTCCACCAGTAGCACATACTAAATCTAAATTAATTTTTTAAATTATTTAAAATTTAAATTATATTATAATTAAGATAATAAATATTTCCACTTTTTATTAAATACAATTTACTTAGGTATCACTATAACTCTTTGCATAATATGGTCAATTAAATATATTACAATGTTCCATCAGTGTATAGAAATAATCATTCTAACAGAATCAATCGCACACCGACTAGATCAGGGCTGTGTTTACCTGTAATACTAAAAATGAAGCACATACCCAATGTACACTACAATAATAATGTTTTATGTGATGCAAAGGTTAAAATGACTTTTTACTGAAACAATTCAGTTTTACTGAAAAAGTAAAGCTTATGCTTAAAGGAAAAAATATTTCTTACTCCTTCATTTATCACATTTCAATTTATTTTAAAAAAATATAAAATTCCATATTATGTTCTGGTCACATTTAACTGGCTTAACCAGTCACATTTCAAATGTCCAACAGCCATACATGGTTAGAGGTTACTATATTAGAAAGCACAGATACAGAGGCTTAATGGAGTCTATGAAAGACAAATATAATTTCCAGAGCTAAAAATAACATAAAAAAATCCCCACTGGGAGATTTAAAATGTTAACAACTTAGGTGAACTAAATATTACACTTAGTTATAGTCCATGATTGGAGAAGGCAATGGCACCCCACTCCAGTACTCTTGCCTGGTAAATCCCATGGATGAAGGAGCCTGGTAGGCTGCAGTCCATGGGGTCACTAAGGGTTGGACACAACTGAGCGACTTCACTTTCACTTTTCACTTTCATGCATTGGAGAAGGAAATGGCAACCCACTCCAGTGTTCTTGCCTGGAGAATCCCAGGGATGGTGGAGCCTGGTGGGCTGCCGTCTATGGGGTCACACAGACTCAGACACGACTGAAGTGACTTAGCCGTGTAGTCCATAATATTTACACTTTTCTAGGGGGAGTTATTTGAAGAGCTGTTTGAATTTGGCATAGCTAATTTAAAGAATTTTTTTATATTAATGCAATAGATACCAATTAACATTTTATGAAATGGCTAAACTTATTCTTAATTATATTTCTATCACCATAAAAATATTACTCTATTCTCAGAGAATTAGGTTGAACAAATGTATCTGATTCTTTGCAATCCCATGTACTATAGCCCACCAGGCTCCTCTATCCATGGGATTCTCCACACAAGCATATTGGAGTGTGTCAGTCCATCAGTTCGGTGGCTCAGTCATGTCTGACTTTTTGCCACACCATGAATCGCAGCACGCCAGGCCTCCCTGTCCATCACCAACTCCTGGAGTTCACTCAGACTCATGCCTATCCAGTCAGTGATGCCATCCAGCCATCTCATCGTCTGTCATCACCTTCTCCTCCTACCCCCAATCCCTCCCAGCATCAGAGTCTTTTCCAATGAGTCAACTCTTCGCATGAGGTGGCCAAAGTACTGGAATTTCAGCTTTAGCATCATTCCTTCCAAAGAAATCCCAGGGCTGATCTCCTTCACAATGGACTGGTTGAATCTCCTTGCAGTCCAAGGGACTCTCAAGAGTCTTCTCCAACACCACAGTTCAAAAGCATCAATTCTTCAGCACTCAGCTTCTTCACTGTCCAACTCTCACATCCATAAATGACCACTGGAAAAACCATAGCCTCGACTAGATGGACCTTTGTTGGCTGCTCTCTAGATTGCTGCTCTCTAGGTTGGTCATAACTTTTCTTCCAAGGAGTAAGTGTCTTTTAATTTCATGGCTACAATCACCATCTGCAGTGATTTTGGAACCAAAAAAAAATAAAGTCTGACACTGTTTCCACTGTTTCCCCATCTATTTCCCATGAAGTGATGGGACCGGATGCCATGATCTTCGTTTTCTGAATGTCGAGCTTTCAGCCAACTTTTTCACTCTCCACTTTCACTTTCATCAAGAGGCTTTTGAGTTCCTCTTCACTTTCTGCCATAAAGGTGGTGTCATCTGCATATCTGAGGTTATTGGAATTTCTCCCGGCAAACTTGATTCCAGCTTGTGCTTCATCCAGCCCAGGGTTTCTCATGATGTACTCTGCATATAAGTTATATAAACAGGGTGACAATATACAGCCTTGACGTACTCCTTTTTCGATTTGGAACCAGTCTGTTGGTCCATGTCCAGTTCTAACTGTTGCTTCCTGACCTGCATACAGATTTCTCAAGAGGCAGGTCAGGTGGTCTGGTATTCCCATCTCTTTCAGAATTTTCCACAGTTTATTGTGATCCACACAGTCAAAGGCTTTGGCATAGTCAATAAAGCAGAAATAGATGTTTTTCTGGAACTCTCTTGCTTTTTTGATGATCCAGTGAATGTTGGCAATTTGATCTCTGGTTCCTCTGCCTTCTCTAAAACTAACTTGAACATCTGGAAGTTCACAGTTCACATATTGCTGAAGCCTGGCTTGGAGAATTTGAGCATTACTTTACTAGCGTGTGAGATGAGTGCAATTGTGCAGTAGTTTGAGCATTCTTTGGCATTGCCTTTCTTTAAGATTGGAATGAAAACTGACCTTTTGCAGTCCTAAGGCAACTGCTGAGTTTTCCAAATTTGCTGGCATATTGAGTACAGCACTTTCATAGCATCATCTTTCAGAATTTGAAATAGCTCAACTGGAATTCCATCACCTCCACTAGCTTTGTTCATAGTGATGCTTTCTAAAGCCCACTTGACTTCACATTCAGGATGTCTGGCTCTAGGTGAGTGATCACAACATCCTGATTATCTAGGTCATGAAGATCTTTTTTGTACAGTTCTTCTGTGTATTCCTGCTGCCTCTTCTTAATACCTTCTGCTTCTGTTAGGTCCATATCATTTCTGTCCTTTATCGAGCCCATCTTTGCATGAAATGTTCCCCTGGTATCTATAATTTTCTTGAAGAGATCTCTAGTCTTTCCCATTCTGTTGTTTTCCTCTATTTCTTTGCATTGATCACTGAGGAAGTCTTTCTTATCTTATTTAAAATGATAGGATACTGAAAGAGGAACCCCCAGGTCAGTAGGTGCCCAATATACTACTGGAGATCAGTGGAGAAATAACTCCAGAAAGAATGAAGGGATGGAGCCAAAGTAAAAACAATACCCAGCTGTGGATGTGACTGGTGATAGAAGCAAGGTCCGATGCTGTAAAGAGCAATATTGCATGGGAACCTGGAATGTCAGGTTCATGAATCAAGGCAAATTGGATGTGGTCAAACAGGAGATGGCAAGAGTGAACGTCGACAGTCTAGGAATCAGCGAACTAAAATGGACTAGAATGGGTGATTTTAACTCTGATGACCATTATATCTACTACTGCAGGCAGGAATCCCTTAGAAGAAATGGAGTAGCCATCATGGTCAATGAAAGAGTCCGAAATGCAGTACTTGAATGCAATCTCAAAAACAACAGAATGATCTCTGTTTGTTTCCAAGGCAAATCATTCAATATCACAATAACCCAAATCTATGCCCCAACCAGTAACACTGAAGAAGCTGAATTTGAACCGTTCTATGAAGACCTACAAGACCTTTTAGAACTAACACCCAAAAAAGATGTCGTTTCATTATAGGGGACTGGAATGCAAAAGTAGGAAGTCAAGAAACACCTGGAGTAACAGGCAAATTTGGCCTTTGAATATGGAATGAAGCAGGGCAAAGACTAATAGAGTTTTGCCAAGAAAATGCAATGGTCATGGCTAACACCTTCTTCTAACAACACAAGAGAAGACTCTAAACATAGACATCACCAGATGGTCAACACCGATATCAGATTGATTATATTCTTTGCAGCCAAAATGGAGAAGCTCTATACTGTCAACAAAAACAAGACCAGGAGCTGACTGTGGCTCAGATCATTAACTCTTTATTGCCAATTTCAGACTGAAATTGAAGAAAGCAAGGAAAACCACTAGACCATTCAGGTATGACCTAAATCAAATCCCTTATGATTATACAGTGGAGGTGAGAAATAGATTTAAGGGACTAGATCTGATAGGTAGAGTGCCTGATGAACTATGGACTGAAGTTCATGACATTGTACAGGAGACAGGGATCAAGACCATCCCCATGGAAAAGAAATGCAAAAAAGCAAAATGGCTGTCTGAGGAGGCCTTACAAATAGCTGTGAAATGAAGAGAAGCGAAAAGCAAAGGAGAAAAGGAAAGATATAAGTATCTGAATGCACAGTTCCAAAGAATAGCAAGAAGAGATAAGAAAGCCTTCCTCAGAGATCAATGCAAAGAAATTGGAGTGGGTAGCCATACCCTTTTCCAGGGGATTTTCCCAACTCAAGGGTCAAAATCGGGTCTCCTGCATTGCAGGCAGATTCTTTACCGTCTGAGACACTAAGGAAGCCATTTGATCTATATATAATCTTGTTAATTTATGATGCTCTTTGTGGGAAAGCTATAAGTTTTCTATTTTAATAATATGTCCTTATCACCATATGTTATTTTGTTTAACTGAAGGCTAACTGCCAAACAGGAGATTCAAGTTTGATCTCTGTGTTGCGAAGATCCCCTGAAGAAAGAAATGGCAATCCACTTTGGATTCTTGCCTAGGAAATCCCATAGACAGAAGAGCCCGGGGGGCTACAGTCCATGGGATCACAAGAGTCAGACATAGCCTGGATACAAAACAACAAGTCTTTACAATTCTATGTCAGTTTCTGCTGTACAATAACATGAATCACCCAGACATGTATGTGTGCTAAATCATTTCAGTCATGTCCAGCATTTTGCAACCCTACAGACTGCAGCCCACCAGGTTCCTCTGTCCATGGGATTCTGCAGGCAAGAATACTGGAGTGGGTTGCCATGCACTTCTCCAGGGGATTTTCCAGATCCAGGGATCGAACCAGGGTCTCTTATGTTTCCTGCATTAGCAGGTTGGTTCTTTACCACTAGTGCCACCTGGGAAGCCCTCGAATCAGCTACAAGTATACATATATCCTATTTGCTATTTACATGAAAAGCTGACTTAAAACTTAACATTCAAAAAACCAAGATCATGGCATCCAGGCCCATTACTTCATGGTGAACAGAAGGATAAAAGTAGAAGCAGTGACAGACTTTATTTTCTTAGGCTTCAAAATTACTGCAAATGGTGACTGCAGCCATGAAATTAAAAGATGCTTGATCCTTGCACTCATCTCACATGCTAGTAAAGTAATGCTTAAAATTCTCCAAGCCAGGCTTTAGCAATATGTGAACCGTGAACTTCCTGATGTTCAAGCTGGTTTTAGAAAAGGCAGAGGAACCAGAGATCAAATTGCCAACATCCGCTGGATCATCGAAAAAGCAAGAGAGTTCCAGAAAAACATCTATTTCTGCTTTATTGACTATGCCAAAGCCTTTGACTGTGTGGATCACAATAAACTGTGGAAAATTCTGAAAGAGATGGGAATACCAGACCACCTGACCTGCCTCTTGAGAAATCTGTATGCAGGTCAGGAAGCAACAGTTAGAACTGGACATGGACCAACAGACTGGTTCCAAATAGGAAAAGGAGTACGTCAAGGCTGCATATTGTCACCGTGTTTATTTAACTTATATGCAGAGTACATCATGAGAAACGCTGGACTGGAAGAAACACAAGCTGGAATCAAGACTGCCGGGAAAAATATCAATAACCTCAGATATGCAGATGACACCACCCTTATGGCAGAAAGTGAAGAGGAACTCAAAAGCCTCTTGATGAAAGTGAAAGTGGAGAGTGAAAAAGTTGGCTGAAAGCTCAACATTCAGAAAACAAAGATCATGGCATCCGGTCCCACCACTTCATGGGAAATAGATGGGGAAACAGTGGAAACAGTGTCAGACTTTATTTTTCTGGGCTCCAAAATCACTGCAGATGGTGACTGCAGCCATGAAATTCAAAGACGCTTACTCCTTGGAAGGAAAGTTATGACCAACCTAGATAGCATATTGAAAAGCAGAGACATTACTTTGCCAACAAAGATTCGTCTAGTTAAGATTATGGTTTTTCCTGTGGTCATGTATGGATGTGAGAGTTGGACTGTGAAGAAGGCTGAGCGCTGAAGAATTGATGCTTTTGAACTGTGGTGTTGGAGAAGACTCTTGAGAGTCCCTTGGACTGCAAGGAGATTCAACCAGTCCATTGTGAAGGAGATCAGCCCTGGGATTTCTTTGGAAGGAATGATGCTAAAGCTGAAACTCCAGTACTTTGGCCACCTCATGCGAAGAGCTGACTCATTGGAAAAGACTCTGACGCTGGGAGGGATTGGGGGCAGGAGGAGATGGGGACGACAGAGGATGAGATGGCTGGATGGCATCACTGACTCGATGGATGTGAGTCGAGTGAACTCCGGGAGTTGGTGATGGACAGGGAGGCCTGGCGTGCTGCGATTCATGGGGTCGCAAAGAGTCGGAAACGACTGAGCGACTGATCTGATCCGATCTGATCCTTGGAAGGAAAGCTATGACAAACCTAGACAGCATATTAAAAAGCAAAGACATCTCTTTTTAGGCAAAGGTCCATCTAGTCAAAGCTATGGTTTTTCCAGGAGTCATGTACAAATGTGAGAATTGGACCATAACGAAGGCTGAGCACCGAATAACTGATGCTTTCAAAGTGTGGTGCTGGAGAAGACTCAGAGACCTTTGGCCAGCAAGGAGATCAAGCCAGTCAATCCTAAAGGAAAGCAGTCCTGAATATTCATTGGAAGGGCTGAGGCTGAAGCCAAGGCTCTAATACTTTGGCCGCATTATGCAAAGAGGTGACTCATTGGAAAAGACCCTGACACTAGGAAAGAAAGCAAAAAAGAAGAGGGCAGCAGAGGGTGAGGTAGTTAGATAGTATAGCCAACTCAATGGATGTGAATCTGAGCAAACTCCAGGAGATAGTAAAGGGCAGGGAATCCTGGCATGCTGCAGTCTATGGGGCTGCAAAGATTTGGCTGCTCCAGTGCCCACCGTCTTGCTGGAGCTTCTTTGCCATTGGACGCGGGGTATCTCCTCACAAGTCACTCCAGCCGCTGCTCCAGCCCTGCACAGCCACCACTCCAGCTTAATGATAGACAATTTTGATACAAAGCACCGTTGAGATCTACTTGTCTTGCACTGCCCAAGACAAACCACTTGTTATGTTCCCTGCTTATTAAACCCTGCATCTACCAATCTGGAGTAGTTCTTCTGCCTCTTTCTTCAGTCTCTTCCCTGCCTTCTATGGTGGGGGTCCAGCTTCAGATTTCATCTGAGGAAGCTCCCAAGGTTGAAAACCAATACAACAATAATTACATCTATTAGAAAATTAAATGAGAAAGTACATGTCATTTAGTAGTGTCTCACACATGATAATTCAAAATAAAGTAACTATTATTATTTTTCTAATTTCCAATGCTAAAATTTTCTCAGTTCACATAAACTAACACACAAATGAAAATAGTATTTATTTAACTTTATTCTGATCATGACACATATCTCAAACCAACCAATACATGTGATTTTGTCTAAAGTTAAAAAAAATAAAGAATGTTCTGTCAATGAGTTAATGGAATAAAATATTTTATTTATGTAAATCATGTGTGTCTAAAATATTTGCATTAAAAGAAAGTTATTTACAATAAACTATATGAAAGCTATTTTTTAGTTTTTATAAGATATAAAATTACATGTTAAATATTCTTTGCTCTCCAGAGTTCTACACTTTGAATACAAGACTCATTTTTATTAATATAAAGGTTAGAAATTATACTGATCAAAATTAAATCTACAGTATAGAGTATAACCTTAAAAAGTTGTTCCCAAATTTAGGGAAAAGCAAAAATGAGATCTAAAATAAAACTTCAAACTTCTAAATCACAATATTCTTCACCAAATGTCCTCTGGAAAGGTTAAAACAATTTGAATTCCCTTTAGTTGCACAAGAATGATAAATTTATAGACCCTCTAACAACACTGATATTTTAAAATGTTTTCAAACTAATAAAATGAAATGTCTCCATTATGAAGTGTTTCCCTTTTATGAGAAATGTTAAGCCATTTATATTATTTTACCATTGATATATTTGGTCTTTTTCTACCTTCCTGATTGATTATTATATTGCCTTGTTCTTCATGGTGATTTATAGCTATTGTTCTATGTCCTATTTTCTTTTGTATTTCTTGCATTAAATTGAAAAATAGATTGCTATTTTTGTTCTTCTAGTAGCAAAACAGTCTTGGAGAATTTACCTATCTTTTTCTATCAATATACCATATTGCTTAATTAAAGCTATATAGAATAAAATATAGTCATATAATTTAATATTTGTCTTAAATAACCATATCATTTTATAAAAAATTATAGTGATAAATGTGTCTATATATTTATCCATAAACACTTAACAGAAAAAAATAAACTACTTCTAGTAATCATCTGTAGATACTGGGTATACTAGTCAGTATACTTTCAGTAGTAAGTGGCAAAAACGATTTCTAACTTGCTTAAGCAAAAAGCAAACAAATGAAAAGTTAAGTGGGTGAGGGAAGGTGAGCCGTATTAGCTGATATAACTGAAAATTCCCATTATGGCATCAGTGCGCAGTTCCCTTTCTTCTCTTGACTTCATTCTCAAACTTTATGTGTTGGCTCTGTACCACAAAATTGCATCCTAATTGTCAAACAACAACAACAATTGCACATCCTTTTCCCAATGTTTCCAAGGAAAGTCCTGACATGATTCCTTTTCATTTCAATTGTGTCACTTGTTTGCTACTGAACTGTGGCTATGAGAAAATAATAAATTTGATTATCTTCAATTAAGTTCAGTTCAGTCACTTAGGCTAGATCAAATGCTTGTCCTTCAAATATGAAATCAAATAAGAAATGGGAAATGGGAAATTATGATACTTATAGAAAAATCATTCAGCTGTTACTTAAAAAAAGGAGAATGGCTATGGGGCAGCAACCAACCATGAAAAAACAACATGTTACCAAACAATTAGATCATAGACATATTTTAAATAATTATTTTCCTTTTTGTATTATTAAAAATATTTTAAATGTGCAAAAAGTCATTAAAATCAGAAAAAATATATATATAAATATTAGTAAGAATATTGCATGTTCTTTTACATATGTTGATAAAAGAAGAAAAAACCCTATTACAAAATTAAATATAAATGTGCACTAAGTAGGAATCATGATTTTCTAGATTCTCTCACAACTCTACTTTGTATGTGTGTTTGTGTGTGTGTACGCTCAGTCACTCAGTAGTGTCCAACTCTTTGAAAGCCCATGGACAATAAACCTCCAGGCTCCACTGTTTGTAGAATTTTCCAGGCAAGAACACTAAAGCAAATTCAGGCTCCACTGTCCATGGGATTTCCCAGACAAGGATACTGGAACAGGTCACCATTTCCTACTCAAGGAGTTCTTCCTGACCCAGGGATCAAACATGTGTCTTTTGAATCCTCTACAATGGCAGGTGGATTCTTTACCATGATTAGGTATAAATTGATGAAATATATATATATATATATATATATTTGAGGATATTATTAAAGGTATAGCTACAAATTAAACAAAGTAGAAAACTACTTCATATACTCAAAGTATTTTAGCTTTTATATAAATGAAAATATCAATGGGATTTGTATACACTCCAATTTTCTTGACTATGCCTTTCTGTCTTGATAATATCTGGAGGTGAATATGATTCACTTCTAAATTGCATTAACTTTTTCCAGCTCTAGTTGGATACACCTAAGGAAAATGGCTTTTATGATGACTTCAAAGAAAGTTAACATAAATTCAAAAACTTTAACTAAAATCTCTGAGAGAAATGAAGTACTTCTCAAAAGTTGATAATCTTTGAGAAATATGACAAATAGAACAATATAATAAATAATAAAATTAAAAATATTTAAATATTTAAAATAAACTACATATATTTCATGAAAACATTTTTAAAAATTGATTTGTCATTAGAATTTGCCAACATCTAAGCCTCAGTTCAGTTCAGTTCAGTCTCTCAGTCATGTCCGACTCTTTGCGACCCCATGAATCTCAGCACGCCAGGCCTCCCTGTCCATCACCAATTCCCTGAGTTCACTCAAACTCATGTCCATCGAGTCAGTGATGCCATCCAGCCATCTCGCCCTCTGTCGTCCCGGTCTCCTCCTGCTCCCAATCCCTCCCAGCATCAGAGTCTTTTCCAATGAGTCAACTCTTTGCATGAGGTGGCCAAAGTATTGGAGTTTCAGCTTTAGCATCATTCCTTCCAATGAATACCCAGGACTGATTTCCTTTAGAATGGACTGGCATCTAAGCCTAGTTTATTCTACTTATAAAATTTTAGCATATCATTCCAGAAACATTTTTAACTACTTAAGACCATTACTTAAAAACTTTTCCTAGAAATTCCATTGTCTTCACTAAAATGACCCTAAATTCAGATAATGATATAAAGGTTATAATGATACAAAGGATATGTGTTCTGATTTCATCCTTTATTTATTAGCTTTATTTTTCTATGCAGAGATCTTGGTTTCTGGGTAGAAACTACTGAATATAGGGATGAAACATTAAAAGCATTCTTAAAGGACGTAAGTAGTAGACTAGAATTTTCTTTGCTTTGGGGACCACTTAGGTATTTTTACAGTCAGTATGAAAAAAAATGCTCACTTCACCATCTAGAGCAAAGGTCTATTCTGGCAAACAAATGTTCCTGGAACACAGGCATGCCCATTTGCTTATATGTTGCCTATGGTGAGTTGAATAGTAACACAGATCATGTGGTCATCAAAACCAATACTATTGTCTCTGGCCCTTTACAGGATTAAAAGTTTGCTAATGCCAGATTGACTTGACTTGACTAGACAGACCTTTGTCGGCAAAGTAATGTCTTTGCTTTTGAATATGCTATCTAGGTTGGTCATAACTTTCCTTCCAAGGAGTAAGCGTCTTTTAATTTCATGGCTGCAATCACCATCTGCAGTGATTTTGGAGTCCAGATAAATAAAGTCTGACACTGTTTCCACCGTTTCTTCATCTATTTGTCATGAAGGGATGGAACCAGATGCCATGATGTTAGTTTTCTGAATGTTGAGCTTTAAGCCAACTTTGTCACTCTCCTCTTTCACTTTCATCAAGAGGCTTTCTAGTTCCTCTTCACTTTCTGCCATAAGGGTGGTGTCATCTGCATATCTGAGGTTATTGATATTTCTTCCGGCAATCTTGATTCCAGCTTGTGCTTCCAGCCCATTGTTTCTCGTAGACAGTCCCTTGGACTGCAAGGAGATCCAACCAGTCCCTTCTAAAGGAGATCAGTCCTGGATGTTCTTTGGAAGGACTGATGCTAAAGCTGAAACTCCAATACTTTGGCCACCTCATGCAAAGAGTTGACTCTTTGGAAAAGACTCTGATGCTGGGGAGGATTAAGGGCAGAAGGAGAAGGGGACGACAGAGGATGAGATGGCTGGATGGCATCACCAACTCGATGGACATGAGTTTGGGTGAATTCCAGGAGTTGGTGATGCACAGGGAGGCCTGGTGTGCTGCAATTCATGGGGTCGCAAAAAGTTGGACTCAACTGAGCGACTGAACTGAACTGAACTGAACTTAATGCCAGATTGAAAGTCTTTACTTATTCCCATGCTGCCAATGGAGTGAATATGATTGATATTCTATTTTAAGAAAAGTAAATATTAAGCTACATTTCTTCTATATAGCTCAAGTTAAACAAACAAGAAGGAGAAGGAAATGGCAACCCACTCCAGTATTCTTGCCTGGAAAATCTCATGGACAGATGAGCCTGGTGGACTAGTGTCTGGCATTGCAGAGTCGTACACAACTTAGCAAGTGAACAACAACAACACACAATCAGGCAGATGGTGATTTGGGGAAATAGTTCTTGATGGAAATGTGACATAAAATGAAGAGTGAAGTGACCTAGCAATATGGAATACAGAGTTTTGTAAGAAATTAACATTTGTGTATAGAATAATAATTGCAAATATTCAAACCATAAAGTCCATGGCTAAAGAAAAACAAACAAACAAACAAACAAACAAGAAGAAATCAGGTAGATAGTAAAGAAAAAGTAAGTGCATTCTGGTAGTTCTCATGAATGTAAGTTTACTTTATACAAGTAATATTTAACCAGTGATCAGAGACATATTTCTCACAATTATATTTGGTTTTCTTGCTTTTGTCTATATTAGGCACAGGAAATTTATTGGGTATATTATCTCTGAAACATTTATTTATCTCCAAAATGGAAATAGCAATATCATTTTTTTTTACTTTTTTAAATCAGGAATTGTCTGAATCAAATTAAATAAATTTCAATTTCTAAAGCTTCATCCAAATATGTAGGAATTGCTGTCAATTTCCAAATAGAGGTGATATGTTGTGAAAATGTTATATTTTGTATGCAGAAACTTTCCCGTTAAAAAACTGATTAAATGTATTTAAGAAGGTTTAGTAGCCTGTTCCAGTTCAGAGAGTAATATAAGGCACCATTCAGGGCCATTAGATTTAAATCTTATTTGGCCAAACAATATTTGTCATATTTCCGTATGTTGAAACAGTGTGGTCATCTCATCTTGGGTATCTTAAGTCATAGAGTATATTCCATATGGAGAATGACTCACAGTATTGAAACACACCTGTCAAATGAGTTACTACAAACCAGAAGTAAGTGGCTCCTAAAATAATAGAAATAATCCAACTCTTATACTTTTAATAAAATGTTTTATGTATTGAATGTAAAATTTTACTCTGTATCTTGGCTTTGCCATCCTCTATTCTTTCATACCCAGTACAAAAGTTTTGTTTATGCCCAGTCTCTGCTACTGTCCTCTCACGGATTGAAAGAAGTAAAGCTGGCTTGTTTGTTTCAAATATCTTGTGTCTAATTAGATATCCCACACCTTAGATTGGGGTTTCCTGGTGGCTCAGGTGGTAAAGAATCTGCTTGCAATGCAGAAGACCAGGGTTTGACACCTGGGTCAGGAAGATCTTCTGGAGAAGGGAATGGCTACACATCCCAGTATTCTTACCTGGAGAATTCCATTGTCAGAGGAGCCTGGAAGGCTACAGTCTATGAGGTCACAAAGAGTTAGACACGACTGAGCAATTAACACACACAAACATAGACAGAGACATTGATATATAGGCACAGATAGAGACATAGGTATACTTTATAGCTCTGCTCCATAAGCTGATCCCAGCTTTGGGTTCCAGCCCATTATCCTCTTCCTTCACTTGTTGCATCTGCCATTTAGCACAGCCTTTCACATACATAACTCTGAATTAAAATTTTCATGTCCTGATGACTTCAGAGGACCTTGAAATAATTTATTTGATTCGTTTTGGGCCAACCTCAAATGAGAACTTCCAAATGTACTTTTCTCTAAGTCCATTTTTAAAAGTTTGAATTTTGGTCCTATTTCCCTATCCATAAGTAAGTCTGGTTTTGTAATGATGGGTAGCCTAAGGCTAAGATTTATCAAAGATAGAAAAGTAGATATATTTGGAATAATTTTCTATTCCTATTCTCCTGCAGTAACCCTTGTACTCAGGGCCCCCTACTATATTAAGGTGCCATGACTTAAGATAATAGGTAACTTTAGAAATCAGAAAGTAAGAACTACAGAGTTAATGCTCCGGAAAAAGCAATAATGCCATACAAAGAATCCCTAAATTAAGCTGTCTGCTAAAGAGAGCATTAGATTGGAATTGAATAATCAGTTCCTGAAAAATGCCTTTGTATATGTTAAAGCCAAAGGAACCATGCTAATGTTTCTAAATAGAAAGCAAACATCTATGAATAAGGTAATTAAGATCCTAAAAACCTTCAGAATTGGAGAAAATAATAGCATATACAATGGAGTATTACTCAGCCATTAAAAAGAATACATTTGAATCAGTTCTAATGAGGTGGATGAAACTGGAGCCTATTATACAGAGTGAAGTAAGCCAGAAAGAAAAACACCAATACAGTATACTAACGCATATATATGGAATTTAGAAAGATGGTAACAATAACCCTGTATACGAGACAGCAAAAGAGACACTGATGTATAGAACAGTCTTTTGGACTCTGTGGGAGAGGGAGAGGGTGAGATGATTTGGGAGAATGGCCTTGAAATATGTATAATATCATATATGAAACGAGTCACCAGTCCAGGTTCAATGCACGATACTGGATGCTTGGGGCTGGTGCACTGGGACGACCCAGAGGGATGGCATGGGGAGGGAGGAGGAAGGAGGGTTCAGGATGGGGAACACATGTATACCTGTGGCGGATTCATTTTGATATATGGCAAAACCAATACAATATTATAAATTTAAATAAAATAAAATTAAAAAAAATAAACAAACAACTGACAAAGGATTAATCTCCAAAATATTCAAGCAGCTCATGAAATTCAATACACACACACAACAATAAATAAATAAATAAATAAATAACAACAAAAAAACCTCAAACCAATCAAAAAGGGGGCAAAAAATCTAAATAGACATTTCTGCAAAGAAGACATACAGATGGCTAATAAATACATGAAAGGATGCTCAATTTCTTTCTTGCTTGCTTGCTTGTGTCCAACTCTTTGAGACCCCATGGACTGTAGCCTGCCAGGCTCCTCAGTCCATGAGAATTCTCCAGGTAATATATGGGCATGACTTTCCATGCCTTCCTCCAGGAGATTTTCCCAACCCAGGGATTGAATCGGATCTCCTGCACTACAGGCAGATTCTTTACCAGCTGAGCTACCAGGGAAGCCCCAACTTTTTTAATTATTAGAGAAATAACAAATCAAAACTACAATGAGATATCAACTCACACCAGTCAGAATGGCCATCATCAAAAAATCTACAAACAATAAATGCAGGGGAGAGTGTGGAGAAGAGGGAAACTTCTTGTACTGTTCCTGGCAATGTAAATTGAGACCACAGAGGACAATATGGATATTCCTTAAAAAAAAACTAATAAACTACCATATGACCCAACAATCCCACTACTGGGCATATACACTGAGAAAGCCATAATCAAAATAGACACATGTATCCCAATCTTCACTGCACTATTTACAATAGCTAGGACATGGAAGCAATCTAGATATCCATTGGCTTCTGAATAGATATGAAGGCTGTGGTACATATATACAATAGAATGTTATTCAGCCATAAAAGGGAAAGCATTTGAGTCAGTTCTAATAAGCTGGATGAACCTAGAGCCTATAATGCAGAGTGAAGTACGTCAGAAACAGAAAAACAAATACTGTATATTAATCCATACATATGAAATCTAGAAAAAGGTACTGATGAACACATTTTCAGGGAACCAAAGGAGACGCAGACATAGAGAACAGACTTGTAGACACAGGAGGGGAAGGAGAGGGTGGGACGAATGAAAAGTAACATGGAAACATATATGTTACCATATGTAAAATCGATCGCCAGTGGGAATTTGCTGTTTGACTCAAGGAGCTCATACTGGTGCTCTGTGACAAGGCGGGGACATATGTTTATCTATGGCTGATTCATACCGATGTATGGTAGGAACCAACACAATATTTTAAAGCAATTATCCTTCAATTAAAAATAAATAAATTTAAAAATAATAAAATGTATGAAAGAGATTTTATTAAAAAAAAAAAGGAAAAGAAAAAATATTCTGATTGTGATTCTGGGAAGAAAGATAATTGTCCATAGACTAGGTAAAGTAAGACTCTGGTTGGTGAAAACTGTCATTGAAATTCAAGCACACTGGGGAAGATCCAAAGCACTAAAGCATAATGTGTGTTCAGGCTTGTCTCCTTCCAAGAGATGTGTGTGCATTCATTGTGAAACAACTCTTAAAAGGATTGCCTTTTTTGACCAATAAAATGAAAAATATTTTTTGCTTTAGAGACACTCTCAAATATATCTTGCTTAAACTTATTAAAAAAGAATATGAATATGACCTTAGTTAATTAACTGATAAGTAGAACTAATCTGTAAACAGAGAATTATTGTACTATCGTTCTTAAGATAATTAAATAATGGAATATCAATCCTTCCTTCCAAATAATATGACAAAATACATCTCAAAAGATTATGTTCATATATTTTATTTCCACTAAAGTTATTATGGTTATGCTTTTAATAAATATATTTCTACTTTCCATTAATGAAAATAATAGAAGTGATATATGCACTATGAATACACCTTGGAAATAAAGTGCATAGCACTGAAGCTATGAAAACTCTCATAACCTTTCTGATTCATTTAAATGGTGACAAATATATGCAGCTCATTATTTTTGAGATTTCTACAAGAAATTTGCAAATTTGTTTATTAGCTCATAAAAAAACAGGTTTCAATCTCATTTATCTAGCCCATAAATAATTAAAATTTCTATTTTCCAAATTGAATTACTTTGATACGAATGCATACTATTTGCATTACTGATAATATTACCTAATTATTATGCTCAGTTAAAAGTGCTAGATGTCTTAAACAATTTTTATAAACAATAGTATTGGCCATGAAATTAAAAGGCACTTTCTCCTTGGAGGAAAGCTATGACAAACCTAGACAGCGTATTAATGAGCAGAGACATCACTTTGCTAACAAATGTTCATATAGTCAAATCTATGGTTTTTTCAGTAGTCATGTACAAATGTGAGAGTTGGACCATAAAAAAGGTTGAGTGCTGAAGAACTGATGCTTTCACACTGTGGTGCTGGAAAAGGTTCTTGAAAGTCCCTTGGACTACAAGGAGATCAAGCCAGTCAATCCTAAAGGAAATCAACCCTGAATATTTATTGGAAGGACTGATACTGAAGCTGAAGCTTCAATACTTTGGCCACCTGATGAGAAGAACTGACTCACTGGAAAAGACCTTGATGTTGGGAAAAATCTAAGGCAAGAAGAGAAGGGGGTGGCAGAAGTTGAAATGGTTAGATAGTATCACCAACTCAATGGATATGAATTTGAACCATCTCTGGGAAATAATGGAGGACAGAGGAGCCAGGTGTGCTGCATTCCAAGGGGTCTGAAAGATTTGGACATGACTTATTGCCTGAACAACAATAACAACAATCGGCTGTCATGGAATTTTTAAAGGGAAATTAATATTTCTGTTTTCTGAGAAAGCTCTTCATACTATAGATCATAGCTAATAGAGATTTACGAAAGAAAGATTGAAAAATAAAAGATTTTCCAGAACAATAATAGTCTCCATAATTCCCAACCCATGATTGTCTAAATTATGCCTTCACTTTAGCCTATGGAATATTGGGGCACAGTCCTTTCATAGGGGTATATAAAAGACACAAAGGGGGCACAAAGGAAGGCAGACTAGAACATATGCATGAGGAATAAAAAACTGAATAGTATAATTTCAGTGATTCTGCATGTGAATTAAATACTCTTATGTTTGCACTTAAAGCAGATATTGTACAATAGCAGATGAACAGTAAAATTCATGCTAATAATGTAAATTCTTTTTTTCTACTTAGAATAACATCAAGTAGTTAATAATAATAAAAACTCAGACAAGAGAGACCAAGGGAAAAAAGGTAAAAGTTTTTTATTTTAGTACCTTTAGTGGAAATTTTTTCCTGCTGTTTGAGCAAGGGGCTATACTTTCATTTTGCACTGGGTGTCACAAATTATGTAGCTGATCCTGCTATTGAGTTCAGCACCTGTGGGTGAAAGAGGAATGCAGGGTTGGGCCAAAGAAGAAGTCTGTGCTACAAGTACAACAAAAGCCTTAGTCAGCTCCATGGGAGCCTTGAAGCTGGCATAGCCTTCAGAGGTGTTCTCAGCTGGGATAAGAGAATCAGCCTTTATACTCTGTGTCTGCCAGTCATCAAAGGCATGGTGACCCAGGAAGGCAGTCCTTCTAGACCCGGGCAACTCCTGGGAAGCCACTCAGCTGCAAGCTGTAAGCAGACATCCTTCCTGAGGCTAGGGAATGAGTGCCTCAGTCCCGAGAGGACATCTGGGCAGAACAGCACAGTATCTAAATCAATAAATAATGGAGTTTGAGTTTGGACCTTACATCAGATGTTGTAATGCTATTAACAGATTCCAAGGGCTTACCTTTTAATATTGTATAATTTTTATAAGAATTCCTTGACAAAGAAGACTCCTTGCAATACAGTTTTCACATAGGAAGGGAATAGCCTATCAAAGAGAAATTGGCAGGATCTGACATCTGGCAGCCTGATATCCTAAAGAATAAGCTTACTAAATCAAAGCTCAGAGACAGTGGAACCTGAAAATCTCTCAGATGTGGCATCTTTGACATAGCCCCAGGAGGAAGAGGCTGAAAAACAAACCCTTGACTCGAAAAGGGACTGTTTTGTGTTTGTCTGTTTTGTTTTATCACAAGAGCTTTTGTCCCAAGTTAAGGTGGAGATACGTCAAGTTTCAGCAGCATTACGTGTACTCTGCATCATTACAGCTGTAGCTCTGACACTGGGGGGCCATCAGTCCAACACAATACACCAGATGTATAGTTCTGCCTGTGTTTTTAAAAAGAAAGGAAATAAAAAGAAAAACAATAACCATGAAGTCATGTTGGTGGTGGCTTCCTTAGTGTCTCAGTCATAAAGAATCTATCTGCCAATGCAGGAGACACATTGGGTGTCAGTTTCTGGGTGGGGAAGATCCCCTGGAGAAGGAAATGGCTACCCATCCCAGTGTTCTTGCCTGGAGAATTCCATGGACATAGTAGCCTGGTAGGCTAAAGTCCACAGGGTCACAAAAGTCAGGCACGACTGAGTGACTAAACCGCACACCACCACATGTGTTTAAAAAAAAGAAAGAAAAGAAAAAGAACAAAATTAAACATGAAGCAGTAGTTGACTGGACACTCATGCTCAAGTGATTCCTTCTCCTGAGATAGGAGTTGGTTGCCTCCCAGAGTCAAATTGCCTCATTTGAAATGAGTGTTTTTAAATATTTTACTAGTATTTTTAATAAAGCAGATAATACTTCAAGAATATATATAACCTACACACAGCTATTCAAATACTTCCCATTTTCCTAGTTTAACATGGTAAAGCTGACTGACCTTTTAGTTGTTTTCCATCAGAACGTGGCTATGGTGGTGTGATTCCTGCAAATAATGGCAGCATGTTAGTGGCAAGAAGCTCAGTAGCATTGGTGGCAGAAGTGGGGAGGAGGAACCTGCAGATTTGGACAAGCATTTGGCAACACCACTACCTCCCTCCCTTCCTATGGCCTTTATCCCAGCCTCAGAAGTTTCATCCGCTACAGATGTGTCTGTCTGGGCATGTTTCTGCCCCAACTTCAGGGCTGGATTCATAGGTGTGCTATATGTAGCGCTGAATGAGGCTATACACTTTGAAAAGCCCCAGGCTTGAAGAGTCTGAAGTCACTGTCTTAAAATCCTAATAATTTTTCACCAAAGAGCTCTGCATTGTCATTTTGCAAGGGACCCACCAACTGTGCTTCTTTTTCCCATCTTCAAAAATCTCTGATAGGCTTAGAGAGTTGAGAGGCCAATTTCAGAAAAGTTTTGATACCTGGAAGCAAAACAGCAGATTCCTACAAAAAACAAAATACTTTCTCTACATAAATAATAGATAACAGTGGAGCTGCTCTGGCAGAGTAGGGATAGACTTCTACCCATTTGGTCTCTTCTGATATGGGCCCCTATGTTAAGTCTATAGAATCTTCAGATTCTATGAAACCCAGGTTGGCAACCATTGCCCTAAGTGTTAAAAGTGAAAGTGTTAGTCACTCAATCATGTCTGACTCTTTGTGACCCCATGGACTATAGCCCACCAGGCTATTCTGTCCATGGGATTCTCCAGGCAAGAACATTGGAATGGGTAGCCATTGCCTTCTCCAGGGGATCATCCCAACCCAGGGATCAAACCTCTCCCGCATTGCAGGCAGAGTCTTTACTGTTTGAGGCACCAGAAATATCCTAATGACAAATCAGAAAAATAAATATTGAGAATGCCCTCTACTAATCTAACATCTAAAATTTGCACACATTTCTTTAAATAAACCATTCATTATTTGGAAAGGTTTGTTTGTTCTATTTTATAAACTGTGTGATTTTTTAGTCCCCTCCCTCAAATGATGGCAAACAAAACACTAAAATTGTTTAGATGACTTATGATAGAAACTAGTCAATGGGTGCTTCCTTTCTGCCACCCATTGCGCTAAACAATTATTCTAAGTATATCATTGAATCCTCACAAAGCTATAGCTCAGAGAAGTTCTAGTGATATACAACTAATAGATTACACAGCTTAAAAGTTTTATTGCTTTTTAAAGGGATTTTAAACCAGAATGGTCTGACTTTAACATCCTTGAACTAAATATCAATAAAATGCTGAAATTTATCATCTGTTAGAACATGTTTCAAACCTCTATTTGTTAATGAGCATCTGTAGTAAACTAATTATGATCAGAAAGAGATCACTGCACTGAGTGAGTAGAAATGGAAGTAATTTAAAATGTGTAGGAAGATGCGACAAGTCATTAGAAAAGAAAAGTGAGTGTCATAGATGTAAGATTCAAGTCATATACTTAAGCTTTTGAAAGCAACTCTTACCCAGTTATAAGAGAGGGAAAATGTTAAGTAAATATCTTTAGAAATTTGGTCTGGATCCAATATTTGTTGGTTTTCATGAGCTGAGTAAAACAGAAAAATAGATTAGAAAGAAATAAAAGGATATTGAAATGTCAGTGATGAAAAAATATAAGGCAGTTTCACAACTGGACTCTATATATCGCAGAAGAGTAAATTTGCATGTGAAAACTGACTTTTTAGAGATATATAAATATTTTCCTCTGAAAACTCCATCACCAAAAATAACTCTACTTTAATCATTATACTTCTAAGAATTGGACAAGTCACATCACTTAGAATTCATTTCCCTGGGTTCTTTCACAAGAAAGCAATCAATTCAGTTTAGAAAACAAACCATTTTATGTTTGGCTCAATCTGCATGATCAAATGAGTCACTGACAAATAGCAGTCCTGCCTCCTTTTTTAAATTAAAAAAAAAAAAAAGCATGCAATGAATTAAATGGGCTAATTAAATAAACAGACACTTCATAAAAGTGGAGAAAACAAATAGTGAATTACTATCCACTTTACTGATGCAAATGAAAATAATATAATACAAATTTTTGCCTAATAAATTGGCAAAATTTGTGTTTGTCTTTTATTTGTTTATTTCAGAAAATACCCAAGGACAAGAGGATGCAGTTAAAAGCTACTATTATACAGATATTGTAGAAGTAAAATATAGTTTAATCTCATAAAAAGCAGTTTGCAATAAGTATTAAAATTTCATAAAAACACTTATTCCCTTTGAATCAATATTTCTGTTTCTGGGAATCTTTCCTTAGGAAATAATACAAAATAAAGCATTAAAGAAAAAATTTAATGTGAAGATATTTATGGTGTTTTCCTATCAGGAAAAAATTGGAGGAAAATCAAGTTCTATCATTAAAGAATGGCTTAAGGAAATTATGGTGCATAAACAAAAGTCACATAGTCATAAAATTATTTTCACAAGTTTTAATTAACATACAGAATTATCTTACAATGTAAGTAGTAAAGAGTATTATCAACTATGGATATAATTTTATTTCAATTATTATGAAAGTATGTATAGATCTAAATGTGTAATCTACAGAGGAATGTATATATAATTTTAGCATATTCATAAATAAATATGAACAATAAAATAATATTAAATATGAGTAATAGAATATTATTGCTATAATAATATAGTAGAGAAAGTGAATAAAATTCAGCCACAGACATCACATTGTTAAACATTATGAACATAAAATTGAAAGAAAATATCAAGTCCAGAAAAATACTGTATGGACAGCATGAGAGAACCAACTATTAAAATAAAACTTTTGGAGTTTATAGGTTCCACAATTATAATACTTTTTAACCAAAGGTAATTTGGACATCATTTAATTGACCATTAGTTAAATCTTTTTATTTATAAATGCAAAAATTAAAAGCTACAGTTCCATATTTATCAAGGTCACAAAGATTTACAGAATCAAATGTCTTTAGCTTATGATGAAAAAAGAAAAAGGCTAGGATGGCACAGGCTTCAAGCAGTTAATTTGCTTTAAGTGCTTTCAATTCAAATTAAAGTTTTAATTCTATGGTTTTAAAATGGTTCTGGACTCTTTTTTTATGCATCTTCTTGGGACTTATTTTTGAAGAGAATACTAGTTGGTTCTACATAGTCTGATTAGCAACTTTATGCTTAATGTAAGGAGTGGATTTGTGTCTGTGTTAGTAGCTCAGTTGTGTCCAACTGTTGGCGACCCCATGGACTGTGGCCAACCAGGATCCTGTGTTCATGGAATTCTCCAGGAAAGAATACTGGAATGGGTTGCCATTCCCTTCTCCAAGGGATCTTCCCAACCCAAAGATTAAAACCTGGTCTCCTGCATTTAATTTAATTCAGAGATATAGATTGCAAATAAGGTACCAGGTTAAACTCTAAAGGATAGAAAAAGGCAGCTGATCTCTTGACCCCACATGTTTATAATGTGAGGTCTCTGTCCCATTTCTTTCCCAGAGAGGATAAGGAAAGAATTTGTATTCAGCCTCAAAAACATGTTGAGTCTATTTACATGTTGCCACATAATCATCCCGATAGTCTTATAAAGTTGGTTTATTGTCTAATCATTTTTTAATAAGATACAGAGACTTATGGAAACAGGCAAGCAATTTCCAAGAACACATAGTTAGCATGTAGTGAAAATGGGATTTGAACCAAGGTCTGTGGGTTGTTGAAGCCTGAATTCCTCCACTCAAATGATTGACCTTCCTTCCATCTCATCCTATTACTTGAGGAAGAAACTGGAGAAATCCATTAGCACAAACACACTCTTACTTTTCAACTATGTGCAAACTACTCTTACTTTTCAACTATGTGCAAACTACTTAAGTCTAGGAAACAATATCTGTTAAAACAACAACAACAACAACAAAAAACCCTTATAAAATTGTTCTCCTCCCACTTGTCTAAAATACATGAGTGTCTCAAGTAAACAGAACCAGAAAAATAAGAAATGTCCCACTGACCAGTTCTTGCTCTGTATTTCCTCAGTTAGTAAACACTATTTTTTCTTGTTCCCCCCCCCAAAAACTGAACAAGATGTGTCCAGAGACTAACAGATTTTAGGACCTCAAGTTATTTCTTAAAGAATTTTCTTAGTGCTAGATAACACTTCAAATATTAATAATACAGTACTTTAAACTTTTAAATTTACAGTCTTTCTCCTCATCTAATGAATATCAGATCCTTAGTGGTATCTAACGGAGAAGGCAATGGCAAGCCACTCCAGTACTCTTGCCTAGAAAATCTCATGGACAGAGGAGCCTGGTAGGCTGCAGTCCATGGGGGTCACTGCTAGTCGGACACGACTGAGGGACTTCACTTTCACTTTTCACTTTCACGCATTGGAGAAGGAAATGGCAACCCACTCCAGTGTTCTTACCTGGAGAATCCCAGGGACGAGGGAGCCTGGTGGGCTGCCATCCATGGGGTTGCACAGAGTCGGACATGACTGAAGTGACTTAGCAGCAGCAGCAGCAGCAGTGGTATCTAAAAGCAACTCTGCATTTTTTTCAGTCTGAAAAAAGTGAAAGTCACTCAGTCGTGTCTGACTCTTTGTGACCCCATGAACTATACAGTCCATGAAATTCTCCAGGCCAGAATACTGGAGTGGGTAGCCTTTCCCTTCTTCAAGGGATCTTCCCAACCAAGGATAGAATCCAGGTCTCCCACACTGCAAGTGGATTCTTTACCAGCTGAGCCACAAGGAAGCCCAAGAATCCTGGAGTGGATAACCTATCCCTTCTCCAGGAGATCTTCCCAACAGAGGAATCGAACCAGGGATTTGAACCAGGGATTTCTTGCATTGCAGGCAGATTCTTTACCAACTGAGCTATCGGAAAATTTCAAAGCTACCAACTTAAAAATGAAAAAGATTAAACAAATTATGGTGCATTATGCAGAATTATTCAGTCTACAAGTAAAGGTTCTTTCTTAATTCAAATACTTTTAAATAAACTGTCATTTTGGATTATACATAGGGACTTAGTTGTGCTGTATTCGTTTTATAAATGACAATAATTAAAAATTCTGAAACTTTCCTATGCTGGGTAAGGATAAGCAAATGATAGGGGGGAAAAATCCACTTTTTAGGGGTTGGATTAGTAGTTAATGATGCTTCTAGATTATGATACAGAAACTTAAAATTGATAGTCCCACACATTCCTAACAGCTGTGCATGCCTGGAAAACAACTGTTAGAGTTTGTACTTCTAGTGATCCAGGCAGTACACAAATTTGGAAAGATAATCACCATTGTAAAATATTTATTTAGTAATCCTTAATCTTTTCATAATTTCTCATTCTAGGACCCAGGTGGAAGACAACTGGTCGGTTTATCCTAGCTGCTCTCTGCAAGGAACATCAGTTCCTTCCAATCTTGTCACTACCTGAGACATGATTGGAGTAGACTATGATAGGGATTAAATATTTCATTTACAGAATATAAATGTATCTTTTCTTATATCTTTTACTTTCCCCCAAAGCTATAGTTAAAGTCACATTTCTTAATAGTAAAGTAATTTACTATCTTAATTGCAAAGAACTTTCTATGATATTAGAATATTCACCAATGTCTTCACCAACAGTCTTCATCAAATTCAAAAACAAATGAGATAACTTTGAGTATACCAACTACATGTTTAGAAGATGAAATGTGCAGCAAATCCTCATATGACAAATTAACAAAATAGAACGTTTTTGTTAATGACTGAAGGTTGCTAATATAATTCTTGTGAGGGTTGGAGGAGATGGGGACGACAGAGGATGAGATGGTTGGATGGCATCACTGAATCAATGAACATGAGTTTCAGCAGGCTCCAGGAGATGGTGAAGGACAGGCTAGCCTGGCATGCTGCAGTCCATGGGGTCGCAAAGAGTCAGACATGACTAAGCAACTGAACGACAACAACAATTTTTAAGACTTTGAAAACTTGTGCCATGACTAACCCTGTATTGGAGAAAAAAAGGTGTACATCACAGGATATCATGACAAGTTCTCAGTTTTTATTAACAATTCATTATTTTTGCCATCATTGCCTATAATAAACATATTGTAATAATTTGTTTTTATATGTAAAAAGCTGGCTAGCTATGGTACTAGTAATATTTTCTCTTTTTGACTTTTTGTTTTATTTCCTGTTTAGGGGAATTACATTTTTTCATACATAAATTTTAGGTCTGAGGTCACACTTTGGATCAGAGTTGATATTTGGCAATAGTTGAGATAAGAAAGGTGCTTCCCAGGAGGCACTAGTGGTAAAGAACCTGAAAATATTAACCTTCTTTTGTTAGACATAACTTGTAATAAAGAACAAACAGTGAAGGCACTTCAAGAAATGTGGCCATCTGATTCTTCTGTACTGTAACTTTAGACAAAAAAGTGAAAGCGTATTTTCTCAAATCTTTCATTATGTCCATCCCAGAGCACCTTCTAGAAACTTGCTCTGTCTGTAGATCTTTGGAAGAGAACATTTATATGTTAATACTACAGTTGTCCCTCAATATCCTCAGAGGATTGACTCTAGAATCGTGGCAGATACTAAAATCCTCAGATGCTCAAGTTTCTTACATAAAATGGTAAAGTGTTTACATATAATTTATGCATACCCTCCAGTGCATTTCAAATTATCTCCAGGTTACTTGTAACAGCTAATACAATGTAAATTCTATGTAATTAATAGCAAATACAATGTAAATGCTATATAAGTAGTGGTGTTTTGAGAAATCTATATGCAGATCAGGAAGCAACAGTTAGAACTGGACATGGAACAACAGACTGGTTCCAAATTGGAAAAGGAGTACGTCAAGGCTGTATATTGTCACCCTGTTTATTTAACTTATATGCAGAGTACATCATGAGAAACGCTGGACTGGAAGAAACACAGCTGGAATCAAGATTGCCTGGAGAAATATCAATAACCTCAGATATGCAGATGACACCACCCTTATGGTAGAAAGTGAAGAGGAACTCAAAAGCCTCTTGATGAAAATGAAAGTGGAGAGTGAAAAAGTTGGCTGAAAGCTCAACATTCAGAAAACGAAGATCATGGCATCTGGTCCCATCACTTCATGGGAAATAGATGGGGAAACAGTGGAAACAGTGTCAGACTTTATTTTTCTGGGCTCCAAAATCACTGCAGATGGTGACTGCAGCCATGAAATTAAAAGACGCTTACTCCTTGGAAGGAAAGTTATGACCAACCTAGATAGCGTATTCAAAAGCAGAGACATTACTTTGCCAACAAAGGTTCGTCTAGTCACGGCTATGGTTTTTCCTGTGGTCACATATGGATGTGAGAGTTGGACTGTGAAGAAGGCTGAGCGCCGAAGAATTGATGCTTTTGAACTGTGGTGTTGGAGAAGACTCTTGAGAGTCCCTTGGACTGCAAGGAGATCCAACCAGTCCATTGTGAAGGAGATCAGCCCTGGGATTTCTTTGGAAGGAATGATGCTAAAGCTGAAACTCCAGTACTTTGGCCACCTCATGCGAAGAGTTGACTGATTGGAAAAGACTCTGATGCTGGGAGGGATTGGGGGCAGGAGGAGAAGGGGATGACAGAGGATGAGATGGCTGGATGGCATCACTGACTCAATGGACATGAGTCTGGGTGAACTCCGGCAGTTGGTGATGGACAGGGAGGCCTGGCGTGCTGCGATTCATGGGGTCGCAAAGAGCTGGACACAACTGAGCGACTGAACTGAACTGAGTGGCAAATTTGAGTTTTGCATTTTGGAACTTTCTGGAATGTTTTTCAAATATCTTTGATCTTCAGTTGGTTGTATCTGCAAATATGAAGCCCACAGAGACAGAGGGCTTGATGGCACAGGATTCTGAACCCTCAGCCATGGATTGTATGAGATATACATTTGATCCAAAATTAGACAATCCATTGGCTTAGTAATGGTTTAGTAATGGCTTAGTAATGGTTTAGTAATGGCTTAGTAATGTCAGATTCCTTCTTTTAAGATGCAGAATTAAAAGTCACAGTGTATAGCTAACCAATATTTAAAGCTTATAATAGAAAATATGTTGAGACTGTTATTCAGTCACTCAGTCATGTCCAACTCTTTGCAACCCCATGGCCTCCATGTCCCTCACCATCTCCCAGAGTTTTCCCAAGTTCATGTCCATTGAGTCAGTGATAATACCCAACCATCTCATCTTCTGCCACCCTCTTCTCTTTTTGCCTTCAATCTTTCCCAGCATCAGGGTCTATTCCAATGAGTCAACTCTTCGTTTCAGGTGGCCAAAGTATTGGAGCTTCAGCTTCAGCATCAGTCCGTCCAATGAATATTCAGGACTGATTTCCTTTAAGATTGAATGGTTTGCTATCCAAAGGACTCTCAAGAGTCTTCTCCAACACCACAGTTTGAAAGCATCAGTCCTTGGGCACTTAGCCTTCTTTATGGTCCAACTCTCACATCCATACATAACTACTGAAAAGATCATATTGACTATACAGACCTTTGCTGGCAAAGTGATATCTTTGCTTTTGAATATGTTGCCTTAGGTTTTATAATAGCTTTCCTTCCAAGAATCAAGTGTATTCTAATTTTATGTCTGCAGTTGCCATCCACAAAGATTTTGGAACCCAAGAAGGAAAAGTCTTCCACTGCTTCTACTTTTTCCCCTTCTATTTGCCATGAAGTGATGGAACTGGATGCCATGACCTTTGTTTTTTGAATGTTGAGCTTTAAGCCAGCTTTTTCACCCTCATCAAGAGGCTCTTTTGTTCCTCTTCATTTAGGTCATTAGAGTGGTAACATCTGCATATCTCAGGTGATGATATTTCTCAAATTGAGACTGAGGCTGCCATATTTCAACAGATGGAATACAAGTTACTTTAAGAAGCAGATAAATATAGATTAAAAGATGAAGGGCTTGATGTGTAAAAGACCATACAACCCCTGAAAGACTGAGAAAGAAACTTTGATTTATGACTTTTTACATTCAGAATCTAGTTGGATTTCATTTCCTCCACATGGATGTTTGTATTAGTATTTACTTTTTGCATCTTTTAATAAATATATTTTTAATCCTCAGTTGAAAATTTAAATAGCAACTACAAAACCTAGGTTAGTACAAAATAAAAGACTCATGAGTTAATAAAGTAATGTGTCTATCAGTACCTAATTTTATCACCTTTTATTTTTATTTCCTTCTCTTAAAATTATGCATCATACATTGCCATCATATTCTTATATACATAACTATATATCACATACAAAAATTTTGCTTGAGCATTAAGTCTGCTGTTTATACAGTTGTTTCTTTGATGAACCAAATCAAGTTTGAAAGTATGCTTACAAACAAATACACAGAATTTATAATTTACAGAAATAAATGTAGGAGCTGTTTTAGAGTTGCTTTACATGTTATGTTTTTCACGTACCAGTGTTATCATTTGGATCCATTTCTTTCTGCAAGGTTTAAATGATGTTTTGTAACCTGGGAAATGATGGAGTATATGGAAGCTCTTGCTCTATACTTTAGAAGAGGGTTAAAAATTGAACTGTGTTTCTAAAGATTGCTATCACTATAGTACGTTCCACTTTATTAGACTTGCATTCCCATCAGGGGGAGATACCTAATTTAGCTGTGTATACTTGTCAAGTTATTTCACTGTTAGCATCCCAATTTTCACATCAATAAAGTGAAAATTATAATAATAATAATAATGCTTTAACATTATAGTGCTACTATGAATATTAAATGAAATAATATATGAAAAGAATTAAATATATGTATTGTGCTTTGGACACATTAATGTAGCTGAGATACGTTAAGCATTCAATATATATTAACTATACTTCTTGCTAAATTAAACAATATTTTATGCAATATGCTTGGAAATAGGTAATTTTCCAATACCTTTTTGAGATGTAATTCATACAACACATAATTCATTCATTTAATATATATAATTTAATGGTTTTAATATAATCACAAAATTGTCAACCATCACTATTATCAATTTTAGTAACGTGACACTATCATCACATTAAAAACATTGTACAATTTACCTATTATCCCCAGTCCTCCATTACTCTCAACCCTTAGCAAGCGTAATCAACATTCTGTTTCTCTCTATTTGCCTGTTCTGAACATAAGCCATAATGAATAAGCAAGAAATCCATAAAAATTGTTTTCACAATATTTATCTTAATATTCCAGAAATAGTGGACCTTAAAGGATTTCTTAGAATTTTTAAATTAGAGCCTGTCTTTTTATCTGCTCAGAATCCTCCCTTTTAACATAAATAAAGCAGTAGCATCAGGGACTTGGACAAGTTGCCCAGTGTGCCGTGCATAGCATCCAGCTAACCTGACCAACATCCCACATGTAGCAGATAATGTGACGATTAGGTCCATGGTTTGTTTAAGGTCAAGCTTACTTCTCTGTGAATAGTGGAATAAAGAAAAAGGAAGAAAGCTTTTTTTTCCTAATAAAAATGTTCAGGAAATCCAGTGACTGAGATCAATTGTAGAAATGGGTTTTATGAATGTTTTACCAGAAAATTCATGAAAGGGTAAAATCAGCTCAGTTGTGATATTTATGTTCTCCTCTTCCAAGCTTGTACAGATGGGCAATTCACTATGTAAATTATTTTCATGGCTAAGATAACAAACCATCATGTTTTCCTTGGACAAACTGCCTTACACAATGACAGTCTTGATCAGTTCTATTTTACAAAGTTTCAAGTGCAGCAATATCACCTACACACAATACAAAGAATGAAAAGCTGGAAACAATGTTCTTATTCTTCTTAGGATGTCTTAGGTGATGTCTTGCACCTCTCAAATTCACAGACAGGGTTATTATACATCCCCCATGGCTTTAAAACTACACTGCCATATGTAAAATAGATAGCTAGTTGGAAGTGCTATATAACACAGGGAGCTCAGCTTGGTACTCTGTGATGACTTAGAGGGCTGAATGGGAGGCTGAGAGGGAGGCTCAAAGGGAAGGGGATATGTGTATACTTATTGCTGATTCACGATGTTGTACAGCAGAAACTAACACAGCATTATAAAGCAATTATATTCTAATAAAAGCTATATTTATATAACTTCCCTATAAAAGTGCTATTTGGGCAACAGAATTCTCCACAACTATTTATTTTTTTAGCTATTTTCTTTTTTTTATGTTTTTTATTTTTTTTTATTTATTTTCTTTTTTACTTTACAATATGGTGTTGGTTTTGCCATACATTGGCATGAATCCGCCACGGGTGTACATGTATTCCCCATCCTGAACCCTGCTTCCACTTGCCTCCCCATCCCACCCCTCTGGATCATCCCAGTGCACCATCTCCAAGCACCCTGTATCATGCATCAAACCTGGACTGGTGATTCGTTTCACATATGATAATTTACATGTCTCAATGCCATTCTCCCATATTATCCTTCCCTTGCCCTCTCCCACAGAGTCCAAAAGACTGCTCTATATATCTGTGTCTCTTTTGCTGTCTCGTACACAGGGTTATCGTTACCATCTTTCTAAATTCCATATATATGTGTTAGTATATTGTATTGGTGTTTTTCTTTCTGGCTTACTTCACTCTGTATAATAGGCTCCAGTTTCATCCACCTCATTAGAACTGATTCAAATGTATTCTTTTTAATGGCTGAGTAATACTTCATTGTGTATATGTACCAGAGCTTTCTTATCCATTCATCTGCTGATGGACATCTAGGTTGCTTCCATGTCCTGGCTATTATAAACAGTGCTGTGATGAACACTGGGGTACACGTGTCTCTTTCCCTTCTGGTTTCCTCAGTGTGTATGCCCAGCAGTGGAATTGCTGGATCATATGGCAGTTTTATTTTCAGTTTTTTAAGGAATCCCACACTGTTCTCCATAGTGGCTGTACTAGTTTGCATTCCCACCAACAGTGTAAGAGGGTTGCCTTTTCTCCACACCCTCTCCAGCATTTATTGCTTGTAGACTTTTGGACTGCAGCCATTCTGACTGGTGTGAAATGGTACCTCATTGTGGTTTTGATTTGCATTTCTCTGATAATCAGTGATGTTGAGCATCTTTTCATGTGTTTGTTAGCCATCTATGTCTTCTTTAGAGAAGTGTCTGTTTAGTTCTTTGGCCCACTTTTTGATTGGGTCGTTTATTTTTCTGGAATTGAACTACAGGAGTTGCTTGTATATTTTTGAGATTAATTCTTTGTCTGTTGCTTCGTTTGTTATTATTTTCTCCCATTCGGAAGGCTGTCTTTTCACCTTGCTTATAGTTTCCTTTGTTGTGCAGAAGCTTTTAAGTTTAATTAGGTCCTATTTGTTTATTTTTGCTTTTATTTCCAATATCCTGGGAGGTGGGTCATAGAGGATACTGCTATGGTTTATGTCAGAGAGTGTTTTGCCTACATTTTCCTCTAGGAATTTTATAGTTTCTGGCCTTATGTTTAGATAGTTAATCCATTTTGAGTTTATTTTTGTGTATGTTGTTAGAAAGTGCTCTAGTTTCATTCTTTTACAAGTGGTTGACCTGTTTTCCCAGCACCACTTGTTAAAGAGATTATTTTTTCTCCATTGTATATTTTTGCCTCCTTTATCAAAGATAAGTTGTCCACAGGTGTGTAGATTTATCTCTGGGTTTTCAGTTCTGTTCCATTGATCTATATTTTTGTCTTTGTGCCAGTACCATACTGTCTTGATGACTGTGGCTTTGTAGTAGAGCCTGAAGTCAGGCAGGTTGATTCCTCCAGTTCCATTCTTTCTCAAGATTGCTTTGGCTATTCGAGGTTTTTGATATTTCCATACAAATTGTGAAATTGTTTGTTATAATTCTCTGAAAAATACCGTTGGTAGCTTGATAAGGATTGCATTAAATCTATAGATTGCTTTGGGTAGTATACTCATTTTCACTATATTGATTCTTCTGCTCCATGAACATGGTATGTTTCTGCATCTATTTGTGTCCTCTTTGATTTCTTTCACCAGTGTTTTATAGTTTTTTATATATAGGTTTTTGTTTCTTTAGGTAGATATATTCCTAAGTATTTTATTCTTTCCATTGCAATGGTGAATGGAATTGTTTCCTTAATTTCTCTTTCTGTTTTCTCATTGTTAGTGTACAGGAATGCAAGTGATTTCTGTGTGTTGATTTTATATCCTGCAACTTTACTATATTCATTGATTAGCTCTAGTAATTGTCTGGTGGAGTCTTTAGGGTTTTCTATGTAGAGGATCATGTCATCTGCAAACAGTGAGAGTTTTACTTCTTCTTTTCCAATCTGGAATCCTTTTATTTCTTTTTCTGCTCTGATTGCTGTGGCCAAATCTTCCAAAACTATGTTGAATAGTAGTGGTGAGAGTGGGCATCCTTGTCTTGTTCCTGACTTTAGGAGAAATGCTTTCAATTTCTCACCATTGAGGATAATGTTTGCTGTGGGTTTGTCATATATAGCTTTTATTATGTTGAGGTATGTTCCTTCTATTCCTGCTTTCTGGAGGGTTTTTTTTTTTATCATAAATGGATGTTGAATTTTGTCAAAGGCCTTCTCTCTGTCTATTGAGATAATCACATGGCTTTTATTTTTCAATTTGTTAATGTGGTGTATTACATTGATTGATTGGCAGATATTGAAGAATCCTTGCATCCCTGGGATAAAGCCCACTTGGTCATGATGTATGATCTTTTTAATGTGTTGTTGGATTCTGATTGCTAGAATTTTGTTAAGGATTCTCGCATCTATGTTCATCAGTGATCTTGGTCTGTAGTTTTCTCTTTTGTGGCATCTTTGTCAGGTTTTGGTATTAGGGTGATGGTGGCCTCATAGAATGAGTTTGGAAGTTTACCTTCATCTGCAAATTTCTGGAAGAGTTTGAGTAGGATAGGCGTTAGCTCTTTAAATTTTTGCTAGAATTCAGCTGTGAAGCTGTCTGGTCCTGGGCTTTTGTTTGCTGGAATATTTCTGATTACAGTTTCAATTTCCATGTTTGTGATGGGCCTGTTAAGATTTTCTATTTTTTCCTGGTTCACTTTTGAAAAGTTGTACTTTTCTAAGAATTTTTCCATTGCTTTCCAAGTTGCCCATTTTATTTGCATATAGTTGATGATAGTAGTCTCTTATGGTCCTTTGTATTTCTGTGTTGTCTGTTGTGATCTCTCCATTTTCATTTCTAATTTTGTTGATTTGATTTTTCTCCCTTTGTTTCTTGATGAGTCTGACTCTAACTTGACAATGAAGAATTAACTGTTGTATGTAAAGCCAAACTGTAGATAAAATATCTTAAAAATTCAGAAAAAGAAGAGCAGCTTAAATTACAGAAATCAGAGGACTTTTTAGTGTGCTGTTCAGTAACTCACAGAATTGAAATGTCTGTATGTCATAGTTTTCTATTTTTTCGTTGCTTCACAAATTTCTATAGTCAATCTATATGCAATTTTGCTACCTATTATGTATGCAACTTAATTTGGCCAGTTTCTGCTGTCAGCAAACTCCACTATTAAGTGTGTGATTTTAAACTGAATCCAGCAACAATGATGACTTCTATAATAAGATTAAGTGTTTCCCAATAACTTGTATAATTTGTACAGTAATATAAAGTATGAATCATACGATATAATAGAGAAGAGATAGAAGGGCCTGTTTTGTTTTACAGATCTTTCTTCATTACAAGGTACATTGTCTACAAACTTGTCAGAAACAGTGTTACACAGAATTTGTTCAACTACTATAATCAGCATGTATTTAGCAAATCTCATTACTGAGATTTTCTCTTGATACTAGGTTACATGAAAATATATAAAAGAAACACAAAACTTCCTCCTTCACTATAAGACACTTATACTTACTATATTTAACTTTGCCAATAGAGAAAGGAGTAACAACCTCTTAAAATTGTATGGAAGGATGGATAGATAGAAAGATATTAATAGATGATAGATATATAGATACTGATATAAAATAAAATTAATTTTGTTGTGGATGATTCATATATTCTCTTCATCTTAAATACCACCAGAGCCATTGTTTGTGTGATTAAATTGGTCACTAAGCATTTAAATAGCCTATGTGATTACATTTATTTTTTGCTATTTATATGTGGCTCATAAAATCACCCTGATTTTGAAAGTATTATGGCTAAAATAATAATATATTTACTTCTAATCAGTATGTGCTTAGTCACTCAGTCCTGTCCGACTCTTTGTGACCCCATGGACCACAGACTGCCAGGCTCCTCTGACCGTGGGATTCTCAGGCAAGAATATTGGAGTGGGTTGCCATGCCCGCCTCTCTAATCAATATATTTCTCTACAGTTTTCAAAGTGGCCTATCCATTTTCACCAAGAATATAAAACATGGCAAAAATCCACAATTAACTGCTATTTGTATCCTCTCTGAAAATAAAACTCTCTTTCCAATAACAAGATCTTGTGTTTAACTGTCTGAACAAATATAATGGAGTCAGTTCTTGCTACAACTGTTACTTCCTGGTCACAGAAGGTAAAACACTACCTATTGCAATCATCTATAATAGACAATCCTAAGTTGTTAGCATTATCCAATTTTGCTAATAAACAATAGAAAAGGTTAAGTGATTGTCTCATTTTGCTTCTGTCAAAGATAGGAAATCCTGTTTTTACTTTCTGACAAGGAATCAGATATCACTACTTTTGTTGGGCATCCCTGGTGACTCAGACGGTAAATGCGGGAGACCAGGGTTCAATCCCTGGGTGGGGAAGATCCCCTGGAGAAGTGTATGACCATCCACTTTAGTATTCTTGCCTGGAAAATTCCATGGACAGAGAAGCCTGACAAGCTACCGTCCATGAGGTCACAAAGAGTTGGACACGACTGAGTGGATAACACACACACACACACACACACACACCCCTTTGTTGTTATCATATTGATGTGGCTCTGTGATGAACATTCTGACTATCCCCTGGAGAAGGAAATGGCAATCCACTTCAGTATTTTTGCCTGGGAAATCCCAGGTACAGAGAGGCCTGGCGGGGTATAGTTCATGGGGTTGAAAAAGAGTTGGACATGACTTACAACAATAAAACAACTGATATATATTGCAAGTAAACTCTCATAATTCAGGTCTCAGAGTGTTGTATATGCATCAGCTCTCATTGATACAACCACTTGAGATACATATTTTTATGCCTCTTTGTTGAGTTTATACAGGATATCTCAACTTCAGCACTATTATTTGAGGCAAGAAAATGTTTGGTGGGAGGGTAGGGTCTTTTCAGGCTTCCTTGGTGACTCAGACAGTAAAGAATCTGCCTGCTATGTGGGAGACCAGGGTTCGACCCCTGGGTGGGGAAGATCCTCCTGAGAAGGGAATGGCAACCCACTCTGGCATTCTTGCATGGAGAACTCCATGGACAGAGGAGCCTAGCATGCTACCATTTATGGGGTTGCAAAGAGTTGGACACAACTGAGTGACTAGCACACACACAGGGCCTGTCCTGTGAACTGTAAGATGTTTAGCAACAAATCTGGCCTCTGCCCACTAGATACCTATAGCATTCCTTTGCATCACATTGTTTTTCTACCTTTACAGCAATCATTTGTATCAGTCTTCTTAATTTTAGCCATGCTGGTAGCTGTGTACATGCATGAGTGCATGCCCAGTTGTGCCCAACTTTTTGTGACCCTATGCTCTGTAGCCGGCCAGCCTCCATGTAGTATTAATAGTATAGAATTCCCTAATTATCTTTTTTAATTGGTCCATTTAATTTAGTATCAATATTACATATTTTCAATTTTTCCTTATATTTTAGTTGTAATTATTGAATTAACATAAGTTAACATTTAGTTAAGGTTAATGACTAACATTTATTGAATTAAATATGTAAATTTTAAAAATACACTTTAACAGTTCTCTATTTTTAACTTGCCAATTTAGTCCATTTATATTATTTTGCTTGCTGACATATTTGTTTGAACTTTACACCCTCCCAATTCACTGTGAATTCATACTGATTTTGAGTTGTCTGCTTCAATATAATTTATCCAATAAGCCTTGTCATTGTGTGTATGTGTAAGTGTGTGTTGAACTTTATTTAAATGGAAGCATAGAGATGTATTTCTTTTTAATTGTGGTAAAGAAGATATAACATAAAATTTACCATTTACCATCTCAATTATACCATGTCATTTTTCATGAGCAATTCTGAAAAACATAAAGTTTAATTTCTTATTATTATAAAAATGTTTATACCCTATTTGCAGACTGGGATGTATATCATTTTCCTTCATTGATTTAGTCGTTCTGTATACTTTACCTTTCTCTTAAAATATTCTCTTAAAAATAAATTGCAGCAAAAGAGACACTGATGTATAGAGCAGTCTTATGGACTCTGTGGGAGAGGGAGAGGGTGGGAAGATTTGGGAGAATGGCCTTGAAATATGTATAATATCATATATGAAACGAGTCACCAGTCCAGGTTCAATGCACGATACTGGATGCTTGGGGCTGGTGCACTGGGACGACCCAGAGGGATGGTATGGGGAGGGAGGAGGGAGGAGGGTTCAGGATGGGGAACACATGTATACCTGTGGCGGATTCATTTTGATATTTGGCAAAACTAATACAATTAAGTAAAATTTAAAAATAAAATAAAATTAAAAAAAAAGAACTATATCCAACTCAAAAAAATAAATAAATAAATAAATTGCAATTGGGTTTCAATTTTGATAATATTACAAATTTTACATTTATTAAAATTATTGATGCAAATTTATACACTTTACATTTTTTGCTTATTATATCTTCTCATTGCTTCCTCTTTTTTCCCTTCCTACCATACTTAATTAATAATATTTTCCATTGTACATCTGTATCCTTGTAGTTTGAATGCTACAAATAGATTTCTCTGCTTTCTCTCCAATTTTTTAAAGTTGGAAAATATAATTTTTTAAATGCACTTTAAATATAATTTTTAAAATGGGCTTTCCTGGTGGCTTCAACAGTAAAGTGTCTGCCTGCCTGCAACGCAGAAGACCTGAGTTCGATCCCAGGGTTGGAAAGATCCCCTGGAGAAGGAAACGGCAACCCACTCCAGTACTCTTGCCTGGAAAATCCTGTGGACAGAGGAGCCTGGTAGGCTACAGTCCATGGGGTAGCAGAGAGTCAGACACAGCTGAGCGACTTCATTTTCACTTTCAACATACTGAATTAATAATATTTTTCATTGTACATTTGTATCCTTGTAGTTTGGATGCTACAAATAGATTTCCCTGCTTTCTCTCCAATTTTTTAAAGTTGGAAAATATAATTTTTTAAATGCACTTTTAGTTATAAATATTCACTTGTAAACTCTTAAAGTCAATCATCTTTTTAATCTTTTTTTAAAGACAATGTGGACTTTATAAGTTCAAACTATTACACAACTCTTCAATTTTAAAGTCTTTTTGTTATTTTCTGAAGTTTTTGTTTTGCTTATTTTTTACACACGTCATGGTGTTCCTTTTTATAACGAACAGTCAACTAAATGTACCATCCTCTTATATCCAGTAATTGATTCCTTTGCTCCCTGCTTCTCACATCACATGCTCTCCCTTTGGGCTTGCTTTTTCTCCTTAAAAAGATGTGCTTTTACATGTCAATTATATCTCAATTGAGAAAAAAAAGAATAGATTGGTAAATTTCCTGCCCCCATGGAACTTGTAAAAAATGAATTTTAAAAATTTAAACATCCACTTTTCCACCTGCCCATGATGTTTTATTTATCCAACAGGGGAATTGGTCTCATCTAATATATGTGCTTTACATGTGTGTGTATAATTAGAGATCTTCATATCAAGACATTGTAAGCCCTACAATCCATCTGGGTCTTCTGGAGTGCTACATAGCAAGTACCAGGTATGGAAAAATGCAAAAAGAGGTAATACATTAAATAGAGCTTGACTACCCAAGTCAAATCCCAGAGCCCCTCCTTCCAAACTGTACATGTTAATGTTTCCAACTGAAAACAAAACAAAAAAAAAGCCCTTTAATAATTCTTTCAGTGATGGTCTATGTGTGGTATGTTATTTTAGTCTTCGAAACACCTAAAATATCTGAAAATTTTTCACTCTATGGAATGATAATTTGAATAAGTACAATGTCTACTTTTTACCAATACTTTGTAGGTCTATTTGCTGTTTATCAACATATGTAGTTGCCAAAGAGAGGTCTGCTAATATTTTTGTGTGTGGGTTCTTTTCCATTTGTTTTTTATTTTTTTTAATTGGAGTATAATTGCTTTACAATGTTATGTTATTTTCTGCTGTACAACAAAGTGAATTAGCTATATATACATGTATCCCCTTCCTCTTGAGCCTTCACCCTCCACATCCCTCCCCTCTCTAGATCAGGTCTGCCAATATTTTACTTGCCATTCCTTAGTATGAAAAGTTTATGGTAGGTTTTAAGATTGTCTTTTTATCCTTGATGTTTGCAGTTTTGTTCCAATGTAACAAGAATGGATTTATTTATTTTACTTTCAAATTCTTTGGGTTGCCCCTTTGAGATAAGATGATACCCACAATGAGTTTAGAAAAGTCAGAGGAACCAGAAGAGTCTAATTTGCCAATTGTCAGAATTGACAATTTCTCTGTTGGATCATGGAGAAAGCAAGGGAATTCCAGAAAAACTTCTCCCCCATTGGCTATGCTAAAGCCTTGGACTGTGTGGATCATAACAAACTGTGGAAAATTCTTAAGGAGTTGGGGGTACCAGACCACCTTACCTGTCTCCTGAGAAACCTGTATATGGGTCAAGAAGCAACAGTTAGAACAAAACATGGACTAACTGACTGGTTCAAAATTGGGAAAGAAGTACAAGGTTGTATATTGTCACCCTGCTTATTTAATGTCTATGCAGAGTACATCAAATGAAGTGATGGGCTGGGATGATTCACAAGCTGGAATCAAGAGTTCTGGGGAAAATACCAACAACCTCCAATATGCAGATGATATCACTCTAAGGGCAGAAAGCAAAGAAGAAATAAAAAGCCTCTTGATGAGGATGAAATATGAGAGTGAAAATGTTGGCTTGAAATTCAGCTTTCAAAAAACTAAGATTGTGGCATCTGATCCCATCACTTCATGGCAAATAGAAGGGGAAACTTGGAAGCAGTGACAGATTTTATTTTCTAGGGCTCCAAAATCACTGTGGAGGGTGACTGCAGCCATGAAATTAAAAGATGCTTTCTCCTTGGATGGAAAGTTTATACAAACCTAGACAGCATATTAAAAAACAGACACATTATTTTGCCAACAAAGGTCTGCATGCTTTTGAATTGTGCTGGAGAAGATCCTGAGAGTCTCTTGGTCTGCAAGATCAAATCAGTCAATCTTAAAGGAAATCAATCCTGAATATTCATTGAAAGGACTGATGCTGAAGTTGAAGCTCCAGTACTTTGGCCACCTGACACAGTCAGACAAGTCTGGAAAAGACCCTGCTGCTGGGAAAGATTGAAGACAAAAGGAGAAGGGAGCTGCAGAGAATGAGAAGATTAGATGGCATCACCAACTCAATGGACATGAATTTGAGCAAATTCCAGGAGATAGTGGAGGACAGAGGAAACTGGCATGCTATAGTCCATGTGGTTGCAAAGAGTCGGACACCATTTCACAATTTAACAGCAAAAATGACAACACCCGTGACAGTAAACCAAGCCTTCTTTAATAAAAGTATTAGATGAACACTTCACAACCATGCTCACTATAGGTATGGAATTACTGGTAGTTGGTCTGCAGCTCCATTCCTTTTTTTTTTTTTTTTTTTAATGTTACCACTCAACGTCTGCTCAGTAGAGAAGTTCATTTTGATTTTTTACTAGGTATAAGGTTTTGGGTTTCCCTCTTTATATGTTTTTTTTTTTTTTTTTAACCTCTCATGCTTAGCGTTGAGAAGAGAACATGCTGTTTCTATTTTGTTAGCATCTTCTCTCGGGTTGGTTGGTTGCCCTTCTCTGTCCCTGTACTTCATGCTGACTCTCACATAGTCTGTTACCCTTTCCTACAAAGCAGACACAAGGAGGAGGTCAGAGAGAAAAACAGAGTTAAAAGCCTATCTTTCCTGCTCCCACCCTGCTCTGATCTGCATTTCTATTAGAGGCTATGTCCCTCTGTGCCTAAACCTCGGTTTAGTAGCCCTTCCTCAAAGACTTCAATTTTCACTATTTCACAATTTATCCTTTTCCTACCTTAGGGATAGTGATGATGGTAACTCTTTCTGACTGGATTTCCACATGTAACTCCTTCATTTTAATCTCTGTATTGAGTCTATCTGCTTCCTGGCAGGATTAACATACATAGGGTGTAACAATATTTTCAAGTAATATTTATTCCATCTTGATAGGAAGCCCCTTGGTTTCACCCTTATCTGCTTCCAAAGTGCTTTAGCACATTCCTGTGACTGTCAGTTCATGAAGACACATTTGTTTTATTTGCCCACACAATACTTAAGAGATATTTCAGTGTTTGAGAATGCCTTTCTTTATAAGAACAGGGTCAATAGTTCTGAGAATCAAGAATAAGTTTGGTTAGATTTGGCCCTATTTGACTGGATTTGACTCCTTCATATATATATATATATATATATATATATATATATATAATGAGAGTGAAAAGTGAAAGTCACTCAGTCATCTCCAACTCTTTGTGATCCCATGGAGTATACAGTCCATGGAATTCAGGCCAGAATACTGGAGTGAGTAGCCTTTCCCTTTTCCAGAGGATCTTCTCAACTCAGGTCTCCTACATTGCAGGCAGATTCTTTACCAGCTGAACCACAAGAGAAGCCTAAGAATACTGGATTGGGTAGCCTATCCCTTCTCCAGCAGATCTTCCTGACCCAGGAACTGAACCAGGAGCCTGGTTCAGTTCCTGGGTCAGGAAGATTATACATATATATCATATCAAATTTCAAATATAACTCCAAAGTTGGTGCATTTGAAATGCTGTCAAGCTGCCTTTTCAATAATTACTGCTATTCTTTTGGGTAAGACATTAGAAAATTTGGGCACACTCCAGTTTAGCTTTATAAGGAGTAAAGGATTAGAAAATGAAATGTTTGATAGACTCCATACAAGAATTTCACCTTCTGAAGTGTTCCAGGAGTTCCTCTAACAAAATTGAAAAGAATGTCAACATTTACCTCATGAAACGAATGTTCTATTTCTTAAAGTGTGCTATGCACTCTACTGTTTGACACATTCATCAAAACCCATAAGGACATTGACAGCAAACAAAATTACGATGGCATCTTGTCATTTCACACCCATCACAAAATCAGAAACTGGCAGTAGGACAAAAGATCTTTCCTGGGGTGTGTGGGTGGCGATCAGCATATCGAAAGATACACTGATTCCTGAGAGGTAACTTTCTGATTTTTCACAGTCACACTCACATGACGCTTACACATGTTCACACATTGTTTTGAATATCCCTTATTCATCTTTGGTTCATCCTTATGAGAAATTTTCTGCATAGAAAATAAAAAATGATAAGAAAGACAAGAGACAGAATAGCTTTTTGCCAAAGAGAAATACATATCTTACTTGGTCACAAAATTGTTTTTTTCACATACAACATCAGAAGGAAGACAAATAGGGAAGGAGCTATAAAACAGTCATATACAGGCTTTTCTTCAATTAATTTTACACCAAATCTCTTTCTACATGCTGACTTAAATCATGGAGATTCAAGGACAAGTAGATTCCAGTTCTACCATTAAGTAGTTTATAAATTGATGTGTAGCTGTTCAAAGTCCCATAAGTTGCACAATACTACTTGAGAATCTCATAAGTGGATATGATCAATCTTAATTAGAAGCATCCAAGAAGGTTTCATATAAAAATTGACAGTGGTGAGGCTCTTATACTGCGGAATTATTTCAACAGTAGAAAATGTCAGACTGAATACCAGTCAGTTATACTAATTGTATAACTAAGGACAGAGACATGGGATCAAAACAAGGCATAGTATGCCCTGGGAATGGGACATAAAAATAATTTGTATTCTATGTAACACAGTGTTTAAGTACAGGCACACTGGATCCAGACACACATGAGTGCCAATATTGGTTCTTTCACTAATAAATGTAGAAGAAATACTGTATCCTGATCACTCTATCTTCTTGAATATTCACTGGGAAGACTGATGCTGAAGCTGAAACTCCAATACTTTGGCCACCTGATGCAAAGAAATGACTCATTGGAAAAGACCCTGATGATGGGGAAGATTGAAGGCGGGTGGAGAAGAGGACGACAGAGAATGAGATGGTTGAATGGCATCACCGACATGATGATGTCGGTTGTCGATGGACAGGGACGCTTGGCATGCTACAGTCCATGGGGTCACAAAGAATCTGACATGATCGAGTGACTGAACTGAACTGAACTGACTGATCACTATATCTGAAAGTGAGGCTTAGAATACTATGTATCTTATAAGGCTGCTTTGAACATATAACCAGATAATGCATATAATGCGGTGACAAGACCTAGTACCTGAAATAGCATATTCAATAATGTAAAACATTCTAGCACATAGACTGCTTGAGAGGGTTTTGAGTCATAAAGTTGAATAACAAGTTTAAATATTAGAGTGGAGTCTGATTCTGAAGTCATAAAAGATCTATAATGCTTATCTGCACATAGCTTGCATCTAGCTTATTTCAGTGCTGGCAAATTATATTGAATATAATTTCATAAATAGTCAAGGATTTTAAGTCTGGAGAATTCAATATCTTAATAATCTTTCCTATAGATATTAAGCTTCAAGAGAAAATGTTATTTTTGTCTTGTTATTTTGTTTGTTATGCCTCTGCATAACTAAAGCTATTCCAGAATAAATCAATAAATTGCAAAACTGTGTTTTTTTTAAATAAAGAAGGCATCTCATGTATAGAATAAATAGAATAACAAATATTCCCTTTTGCTTAAAAGAGTAAGGGATCAATCAATTATCTGGCAGCTCGTGAGAGGTTCAAAGAATATTTACAGCCCCTTTTCCTGAAATCACAAGATAAGTTGCTTGCAGTTAAAGGAATTTAAGGGGTGGAGATAGGAGATAAGAGAAGGAGGCTTCTCATTTGCTTATAGGAGTGCAAAAGAAATGCAAACTACAAAGTATCAAAGACTCTCAGAGCTGGTAGAAAAAACAGGACTTTTCCTTATGCGTTATGTGAACTTGAGTATATTGATTGATTTTTCTGGCCTTCAGCTTTCTCTTGGGCAAGATGATCTCCTAGTTGCCTTCAACAACTGGCCTTTTTGTTCCTTCTCTGATTCTGTTCTTGTTTCTTCCATAGATTCTTTTCTGCCAGCAAGGAATTAGAGAATTCTGGACCTCCTTTGCACTATACCTTCTCTTTACAGGCTTGTTGTTGGTTTGCCTTGCTACCAACAGAAATATTAACTGGAACCATGTGAACATCCCACCCTTCTCCAACCCTTGCCAGCGAGTCACTACTATTTTAAGTGGGCACAGCTGGCTATCTTTGTTGTAAAAACTGTGTCCTTTTGCCATGTTTTCCTGCCTCCTGTAAGGATGAGGATTTCAGTTCTGAAACATTAGGTAAGACTCATTAGTTCTGTAGTTTCTTGCCAAATGGTTGGTTCTTCGTTACCATTCTAGATACATCATAAAAAACTCAAGTCTTTGTCATTTATTCAAAAAACATCTTGTAATGGTGAGAATATTTCAGTTATTCAAGCAAAAATCTTAGAAGAACCTTACTCTGAACAATTTATCTCATTTTCTATAGATGTCCTTATTTTTATTGGCATAATTGGCTTTCTGTTGTTGTCTGGTCCATTTGTATTAAAGGAAGTTAACAACACCTTAACATGATCACAGTAGAGTTTATCATAACTTCTCGCCTTGACTCTGTTTGAAACACTATTAACTTAAGTAACTGATATTAGAAAAACTTTGCAAAGTATCTGGTATAATTGAAAGTAGGCTGAAGATGGCATATATAGAATAGAAGATACTTTATGCCAAGAAATAGAATCTTACTAAAATAGAAATTCTTCACTTTAAATGTTATCCCTGCTCTCTTAGTAAATTCCATATCTTAATTTTCCAAGATTAATATACCATCTGTATTTATATATGTGTTGGAAAATATGGCTTGAAGTTAAATTATGTTTAATGTAAATATTTTTGCATTAACTTGATCACTCAATTAATCATTGATTCTTCTTTCTGGGGAATGCGTGCTCCCTGACCTCACTGGGGAATGTACATCATTTTCTCAGTATGTGACCCAGCTAGACTAAAACTAGTTCTTATATACATAAACTTTGCACAGGAAATAGGTAATTTTTATTTTCTCTATATATGGAGAATTAGTCAGACATTGGCAATGAAACACAATATGTCATCAGAATTCAAACTAAACAAAATTTATGAGCACAAAAGCAAACTTCTATAATGGAGCATCAGATCAAAGCAGGCAAATTCCAGGTGAATACAATTTAATTACTATTTATTCTTTATTGTAGACTATGAAGTAATCAAAAAATATTCACTTGATTCCAACTATATCTACAACTCAAATTAGCCATTAGGCAATATGGAATGTGGGAGTTAAGGAGAGAATAAAATTACTTGAGTACTTGTCCTAAATTTTCACAAAACTTATTTTGAATCTAAAATTTTCTGAAATATGGGAATGGCATATTATATGAGAGTCAAGAGCATGCCAAGTGTTGAAATCTCCTTATTACCTGGTGTTTAGGGAAGATTACTAAAGTCTCAAGTTTAGTTTCTTTGTTTCTTCACCTATTAAAGTGTCTTCATCTGTAAAATAAAAGAAATAGCATCTAACATCTAAAGGCTTCTAGAAGGATTAAGTGAGACAATCAATGTAAGGCACTTACAAAGTTGCCAGGTGCATAGTAACCACTCAATAAATATTTGTTCTTATTCTTTTTGTCTCTTCTAGCACCCAAGTTAAAGAAAGGTATATAGTTCCACAAATGTATTTATTGTTCCATAAATGATGAAGAAGAGATTGCCAGAATGAAGACTGGGAGGAAAAGAAAAATAAACATCAAGCAGAAAAGGAGACTATTAAAAACTATAAAAATATTAGCCCAACTCTCAAGTAATTTATATTCTCACAGTGAATTACTAGAATCAATTAAAATAATCAAGTAATATATAGTGGTACTAACTCTAAATATAAACAAATTCAGAGAAAGTAAAGAACAGAAATAACTGAAATTGTCAGAAAAGACTGCTTAAAGAAGCTGACCCACAGCCACATGATTTCAAGGTATTGGTAGCATAATAGTATTTGCTTTTATCTATCTTTCTTTTTTCTGAAAGAAAAAATCGAAATAGTCTGAAACACATCAGTCACAACTTTAATTTGGTTAGGCTATCCAAACATATTTGCTTTTCTCTAAGTTGAATTATTTTACTTGTGAATTAACTCTAGAAAAGGAGGTTCTTGTTTCTCCAGAAATATTGCAAATGATAGTGTTGAATACTTTTTGGGTCTGTGTGACTTAACTCTGCACCAGAATTTTCAATTAAAACAATTAACAACTTTGAGATAAAAGCAAGAGAAACCTGGACAATTTCCTGTTTACCATCAGACATGAACATATAGTTTCATTTTAATATTTTATTTTTCAGTAAATGCATGTGAGTTATTTTCTGTCCCTGAAAGCTGACTAAAATAGAGTAATAGATACCATGTATATTGTCTGCCTAGCTCTTTTTTTTTTTTTCTTTCTGGGAACTGGCCCTCTCTAGGCTTATGCACTTGGTTACAGAAGCGATTCTCTACAGTCTTGTTCCTGTTTCATGACCCTGTACCCTACTTTCAGCCGATGATTGAAAGACAATGTCAGTCTGTTTCTTAAGAATTTGAAATTGGACCCAAAGAGACAACTTCTCTTTTAAGGTCTGTCACCTTGGCTGTTATACATTGCATCTTAGCTGTACTTGTCATGTTTTTCACCATGTGAACTTGAGGCTCACAAAGTTGGGAAGAGGGAGATTGGAGGAAATACAAAAAGAAGAGCAACTGAGAAACAAAGGGAACTTGCCCCTGGTTCCAATTCATTTCTGAGACTCAACTATAATCCCATTGCATAGGCTTCCATGAGATGCCCCATGTCATTATAAGACAAAATTGATTTTCTAGTTTATGCAACCTTGAATTAGTTTTTACTACTTACAGCCAAAAGACTATGCTGTTGGTATATAATACAGCAGGATTTGAGGTTTTCTGCTTGTTTATTCCAATTTTATTCTGGATTTAACAACAGGAGTGGGTCAGAATTCCAGTTTAATATTTTTTTTTGCAAAGACTGTCTAATCAATTAGAAGGAAATCAAGAGATACCTGGTCTGTGTAAATTAAGCCTGCTGCTGCTGCTGCTAAGTCACTTCAGTCTGGATCTATTTAATAAAAGAAGATTGAGTCTAAGCTTATAAGTATAGTGACTAACTCATCCTGATTTGCCTGGGACATTCTCAGTTTTATTCTTGGATCAGAAGATGCCCTGGACAAGGAAATGCCAACCCACTCCAGTAACCTTGCCTGGGAAATCCCATAGACAGAGGAGCCTGATGGGCTACAGTCTGCGGGATCGCAACTGAGCAACTGAACATAAGCTATGATTCTTAGTTTTAGCATTCAAAATCCCATGTCCTCCTTCCTGAATCCTATATAAATTGACACAGTTGGTCACCTTACTTCTAAGATATGAGTAAAATCAAGTTATTTCTTTAAAAAAATCATCCCTGAAAAAATGGATAATTTCTATCTCTTTTCTTCAATCTAGTGCATTAAATGAATTTAGAAGAGGTTACCTATGAATATCTCCCTTATTTTTCATTGGCAGAAACCAAGGCAAAGACAGTACTCTGTCCAAGATGAGAAAGGAACAAAATTGATTAGACTTTTCAAATGTTTCTTTAAAATTCTAACATATTGTTTAATGAAAACAGCTCTCAAACAGCTTGAATCTCTTTATTCAAAACAGTTAAAATCTGTTAAGTGTGGGTGCTTTGAGAGCTTGGGCTTCTACTTCACAAAATCTGGGATATAGTCTTGGCTCCCCAGGCTTCTTTGGTGGCTCAGTGTTAAAGAATCCACCTGCCAATGCAGGAGACTTGGATTTGATCCCTGGGTCAGGAAGATCACCTGGAGAAGGAAATGGCAACTGCTATAGTACTCTTGCCTGGGAAATCCCATGGACAGAAAAGCCTGATGGGCTACAGTTCATGGAGTTGCAAAAGAGTTCCACACGATTTAGCAACTAAACAACAAACAACAGCAAAGTCTTGGCTCTTCTATCATCATATGACCTGGAAAAAGTTGTATAAACTCTCTCAGGCTGACTCTCTTTACTACTAAAATGAGATAAGCATAATGCATACCTCATAGGATTGTTGAGGGGATCAAAAACAAATGCTCATGTGAAAACATAATTATCACAGTACTCAGGCCCTGTCAGGCACCCAGTTAGTAATGGCAATTATACATTATTTCATTCAATTTGATATTTACCATCACCTTGTGACAGAGGAAGTAAATGGCGCTACCACATTGTCCTGCAGTTGAGAAAGTCAAGAGTTAGAGAAATGGAGGGAATCCAGGCATCCCACTTAGAAAGTGACAGAACCTGTGCTTGAACCCTAATTCCTCTGACTTCTGTTCCAGGACTTCCTCCACGATATACTCCCTTTTGCATTAAAAATGTAAGTTTTTTGTTTGTTTTTATTTTTGAGGCAAAGTAGGTGCCAAGATTTCTGAAACGATTCATAAGATTAAATTTTTCACTTTTAATCTCTGTTGGAAATTATGAACAAATAGCAATTGTCACTTCAATTGCCAGGCATTATTCAAAATGAGTCACCATATGGTCATGAAATATTATCTGGGAATGAAAGACTATGCTATTTAGAATAATCAAAATAAGTGATCAGGCTACTTATTAAAAAAAAAAAAACTTCAATAAAAAGAACATGCTTTTTAGATTTATTTAATATAAAACTATGACTTTGATGTACCTAAAATTTATACAAAAATGTTTTGAGGAGATAACTGGTATAGGATTGAGCTTTAATTGTCTAAATTTTGAAACAAAAACTTACATGTTTCAAAAATCATTTTCTTAATGTAGGAAAAAAAGTTCAAAACAAATTATAAAGTGTTTTTGGCTTTGCAATTTGAATGAATGTGTGGGGAAAATCTGATTTATGAATTCACAAGATCCAATCAATAGAGTTTATGCTGCCAGCATATTTGTTTACAACAGTTTTGACTGAATGCTTTCTATGCCTCCATATAGCCTATGCCATCTATAGAACTATCGATATAAATCTTTCAGAAAATAAGCAAGATATATGTATACCAATATATAGAACATAGAAAAGAAAGTGTTTTTCCTCCTTCCCTATACAGGAAATTGTTTGCAATCATGTTTCACATATAAAATGCATTATTTAGCTATGAAATTAAAGTGATCATAATTCTTTATAAATAGTTTGTAGCTTGGAATAATTTTTATTAATATGTCATCAGATTAGATCAGTTCAGTCACTCAGTCGTGTCCGACTCTTTGAGACCCCATGAATTGCAGCATGCCAGGCCTCCCTGTCCATCACCAACTCCTGGAGTTCACCCAGACTCATGTCCATCGAGTCAGTGATGCCATCCAGCCATCTCATCCTCTGTCGTCCCCTTCTCCTCCTGCCCCCAATCTCTCCCAGCATCAGAGTCTTTTCCAATGAGTCAACTCTTCGCATGAGGTGGCCAAAGTACTGGAATTTCAGCTTTAGCATCATTCCTTCCAAAGAAATCCCAGGGCTGATCTCCTTCACAATGGACTGGTTGAATATCCTTGCAGTCCAAGGGACTCTCAAGAGTCTTCTCCAACACCACAGCTCAAAAGCATCAATTCTTCGGCGCTCAGCCTTCTTCACAGTCCAACTCTCACATCCATACATGACCACAGGAAAAACCATAGCCTTGACTAGACAAACCTTTGTTGGCAAAGTAATGTCTCTGCTTTTGAATATGCTATCTAGGTTGGTCATAACTTTCCTTCCAAGGAGTAAGCGTCTTTTAATATCATGGCTGCAGTCACCATCTGCAGTGATTTTGGAGCCCAGAAAAATAAAGTCTGACACTGTTTCCACTCTTTCCCATGTATTTCCCATGAAGTGATGGGACCGGATGCCATGATCTTCGTTTTCTGAATGTTGAGCTTTAAGCCAACTTTTTCACTCTCCACTTTCACCTTCATCAAGAGGCTTTTGAGTTCCTCTTCACTTTCTGCCATAAGGGTGGTGTCATCTGCACATCTGAGGTTATTGACATTTCTCCCGGCAATCTTGATTCCAGCTTGTGTTTCTTCCAGTCCAGCATTTCTCATGATGTACTCTGCATAGAAGTTAAATAAACAGGGTGACAATATACAGCCTTGACGTACTCCTTTTCCAATTTGGAACCAGTCTGTTGTTCCATGTCCAGTTCTAACTGTTGCTTCCTGACCTGCATACAAACTTCTCAAGAGGCAGATCAGGTGGTCTGGTATTCCCATCTCTTTCAGAATTTTCCACAGTTGATTGTGATCCACACAGTCAAAGGCTTTGACATAGTCAATAAAGCAGAAATAGATGTTTTTCTGGAACTCTCTTGCTTTTTCAATGATCCAGCGGATGTTGGCAATTTGATCTCTTGTTCCTCTGCCTTTTCTAAAACCAGCTTGAACATCAGGAAGTTCACGGTTCACATATTGCTAAAGCCTGGCTTGGAGAATTTTGAGCATTACTTTACTAGCGTGTGAGATGAGTGCAATTGTGCGGTAGTTTGAGCATTCTTTGGCATTGCCTTTCTTTGGGATTGGAATGAAAACTGACCTTTTCCAGTCCTGTGGCCACTGCTGAGTTTTCCAAATTTGCTGGCATATTGAGTGCAGCACTTTCACAGCATCATCTTTCAGGATTTGGAATAGCTCAACTGGAATTCTATCACCTCCACTAGCTTTGTTCGTAGTGATGCTTTCTAAGGCCCACTTGACTTCACATTCCAGGATGTCTGGCTCTAGGTCAGTGATCACACCATCGTGATTATCTGAGTCGTGAAGATCTTTTTTGTACAGTTCTTCTGTGTATTCTTGCCATCTCTTCTTAATATCTTCTGCTTCTGTTAGGTCCATACCATTTCTGCCCTTTATCGAGCCCATCTTTGCATGAAATGTTTCCTTGGTATCTCTGATTTTCTTGAAGAGATCTCTAGTCTTTCCCATTCTGTTGTTTTCCTCTATTTCTTTGCATTGATCACCGAAGAAGGCTTTCTTATCTCTTCTTGCTATTCTTTGGAACTCTGCATTCAGATGTTTATATCTTTCCTTTTCTCCTTTGCTTTTCGCTTCTCTTCTTGTCACAGCTATTTGTAAGGCCTCTCCAGACAGCCATTTTGCTTTTTTGCATTTCTTTTCCATGGGGATCTTCTTGACATAGCTTTTATATATATTTTTTTCTGTTTCCCTGATCATCAATTACTTTACCACAAGATTTACTATCTACATTTACAGCAAGAAGCATGTAAGTCTTCAATCATTGTAAAATGACAAAGAACTGTATCGTATGGTTATTTTCTTATTTTATCAAATTATACTAAATAAATAATTTTATTTTATTAGATAGATATTACTTATATGTATAAAAAATTATTCACTTTTTAGGTCCCAAAGATTTTTTTTCTTAATCTTGTATGTAAATGGTGCTATGCTAGGTATTGACAATGGTGGCCCAGCCATTGCTGAGATGGTGCAGCAGTGTAGGCTAGATGGTGATAACTGATATCTGCAATGGAATAATAATCACTGATCTCTTAAATTTACTATTAGTGAAGGGCTTCCCTGAGAGCTCAGTTGGTAATGAATCCGCCTGCAATGCAAGAGTCCCTCATTCAATTCCTGGGTCAGGAAGATCCACTGGAGAAGGGATAGGCTACCTACTCTAGTATTCTTGGGCTTCCCTTGTGGCTCAGTTCAGTTCGGTTGAGTTGCTCAGTCGTGTCTGCCTCTTTGCAACCCCATGAACTGCAGCACGCCAGGCCTCCCTGTCCATCACCAACTCCCAGAGTTTACCCAGACTCATGTCCATTGAGTTGGTGATGCCATCCAACCATCTCATCCTCTGTTGTCCCCTTCTCCTCCTGCCCTCAATCCTTCCCAGCATCAGGGTCTTTTCAAATGAGTCAGCTTTTCGCATTAGGTGGCCAAAGTATTGGAGTTTCAGCTTCAACATTAGTCCTTCCAATGAACACCCAGGACTGATCTCCCTGTGGCACCACTAGTAACAAATCTGCCTGCAATGCAGGAGACCTGGGTTTGACCCCTGGTTTGGGAAGATCCCCTGGAGAAGGGAAAGGCTACCCACTCCAGTATTCTGGCCTGGGGAATTTCAAGGACTGTACAGCATGGGGTTGCAAAGAGTCAGACATGACTAAGCAACTTTCACTTTCACAAAGGATCTAAGTGGTTTCATTTGTTATGGATTTCTAACTGTTTAGCCACATATGTTAGGATGCCTTTTTATTTCACTTTTTTATTTATTTAGCTCCAACTAAATCATTTCATTTCCCTTGAAGAAATAACTGAATAAATAACTCTGAGGGACTTCCTGTGATCCAGTGGTTAAGACTCTGAGCTTTCACTGCAGGAGGCACAGGTTCCATTCCTGGTGGGGGAACTAAGATGCACAAACCCACACTCAATGCTGCCAAAAAACAAACAACAACACAACTCTGGAAAAATAAGGCCCAACACAGCATTCCGAGTGTTAAGTTACACAACCAACCCTCTACCCAGCATGCTAATAATGCCCATTGGTGGATATATGTATAGCAGAGGTTTTAAATTCCATCTGTACAAAAATCAATCAATCAAAACTCCATGTATACAGATTTAACAACTGCAAAGAAAAACAGAATCAAAAAATATAAAGAAACAATGAAATAGATGCTGCATATACCCTGTATCCCTTTTGCATTACACTTTAGAAGGGATTCAAGCAAGACCCCCTCCCCCACCCCTCCCCCGATTTGGTAAACCAAGGGAAGTCCCCTGCAGACAATTCCTTCACCCAGCCTCTGCTCCTGTCTAGTGCCTCAGTTATGAATCAACAATTATCTTTCTGGTTAGGTCATGCCCATTTGTATCAAACATGCTTTCATGGTACCAAAATAAAACTGAAAAAAGCAAAAAACAGCCAAAACAAAAACCTCTTTACTTTGATATCCCCTTCCAGCTAATTCTCCATTTTTGTGCTATCTTTCATATTGAAACTTCTCCAAAATGTTATTGATACTATCCATTTATCATTTTCCTCAATTCCTGTTTATTTCTTAAATATGAAAATTAAGATTTGTTTCATTCATTTCTTCATACTCACCTTCCTTTAACTCTCAGCCATGTTTGCCAGTTTCTCACATGCTGCCTTTTGAAATGTTTTTCTTCCATATTTTATGATATCACACTCTTATTTTTCACTTATCTAACTGGCCTCTCCTTCTAAACCTCTTCTACTTTACTTCTAAGTGTTGGAGCATAAAAGGATTTAACTTAAATCCATATTCTCTTCCTGCCATTCTCTCTCTCCCCTCATTTTTCTCTCCTTCAGTGCCATTATTTTTAAATAGTCTCTCTATGTAATAACAACTTTAGATCCCCAACTTCAACTTCTTCTTTCATCTCCAGACTTAAACAAAACTGTGTACAGAATATTACTTCTTGGGTATCAAATCGATATCTATATCAATAACCAAGACTTTGGTATGGCAGAAGGATAGACTCATAGATCAATGGAACAGAATAACAAGTCCAGAAATATTGGGTTGGCCAAAAAGTTTTTTCAGGTTTTGTTGTATGGTATAATGGAAAAACTCAAATGAACTTTTTGGCCAAGCCAATAGAATCACACAAATATGACCATTTGATTTTGACATGACTGCCAAAAACAATTCTTTTTAAAAATTTCATATGCAAAAAAAAAATCTCAACTTAAATCTCAAATACCATATGAAAAATTGATTCGAAGTGGACCATAGATGCAAGTGGAAAATATAAAGCTATGAAATTTGGGGGGAAATAAAAATATTTTTATATTTTTAGACAGATAGATTTTGACCTACAAAAGAAAAAAATAGATAAAATAATTCATCAAAAATAAAAAGCTTTTGCTATGTGAAATATATTGATAAAAGAATGAAAATATAAGCCACAGACTGAAAGAAGTATTTGCAAATTACCAATCATTAAAAGACTACATAAAGAACTCTCAAAACAAGAAAACAAACAGCATAATTAAAAACTGAGCAAGGATTGAGCAGATACTTTAAGAGATTCTATGGATGTTTAATGAATACATGAAAAGTTGTTCAACATCATTAACTGTTAACAATGTGCTAATTGAAATCACTATATGATATAATTACATATGCATTAGAATGACTTAAGTAAATAATACCAAACTCGTATGATTATATCAAATCCTGATGAGGATATAGAACAACTGGAACAACTGGAACTTTCATACATTTCTGGTAAAATACCAGCAATGATACACCTCTACAAAATAATCTGGCAGTGCTTTATATAGTTAAAAGCATCCTTACCAGAACACTATCCTTGGGTATTTAGACCAGAAATATGAAAACATATATTCACATAAAAACCTCTTCATAAATTTCAATGGCAACTCAAATTACCCAAAACTGGATGGGCTTCCCTGGTGGCTCAGATGGTAAAGAATCAGTCTGCAATGCAGGAGACCAGGGTTTGATTCCTAGGTCAGGGAGATCCCCTGGATAAGGGGATGACTACCCACTCCACTATTCTGGCCTGGAGAATTCCATGGACAGAGGAGCCTGGTGGGCTACAGTCCATGGGGCCACCAAGAGTTGGATACAACTGAGTGACTAACACACTGAAGATGATCCAAATGCCCTACAATGGGTAAAATTAAAAAAAAAAAAAAGTGTGGTAAAGTCATATGTGAAATACTATTCAGCAGCAAAAAGGGACAAGCTATTGATAAATCTTAAAGTCATTATGCTAAGTGAAAGAAGCTAGTGTTAAATGATCACCTTTATTTATAATTATATTTTATGACATTGTCAAGAAAGACAAAACTATAGTGATGGGGTTAAGGCTAGAGAAGTTGGGGAAAATGAAGCTCTGAATATATAGCATGAGTGAGTTTTGAAGGGCTATGAAGAGTTCTGTCTCTCAATTGTGGTAGTAACACAAATCTATGGATGTGTTATAATTCACACATCTTGGATACACAGCTATATACCTGAAAAATCAGTTTTCATGCATGATAACTTAAAAATTTTAAAAAGAAGTATCAGGCCTCATCCCTTTGGTAATATACATTTATTGAATAGACATGTTAACTGTAAAAAAAATATACATATATCAACTCACAGAAATCTTGTAAAGTTGTAAAATAGGCCTCAAAATATCTAAAAATATATCCTAGCCAATGATAGAGATCCAATTACCTAAAATTCTCATTCTAATAAACACTAGACTTATTTTGCTTCAAACCATATTTTCAGTAAACCTCTTAATAATAATTTTCTGTTTCCTCAGGAACACTGAGGCAGCAACATATGAACATTTTCTCAAGTCATTTAAGCCCCTTCTGTTTTACTTTCCCTGAATTTCATATGCAGAAAGACCATTTTGATCCTGGTTATATTAGCTGGCATTGTACAGATCCTGGACAAGTGTTATTAATATAATATTTGATTGTTGATTTTTTTAAAAAACTTCCTTGACAGTTTAACAAAATATAGATTCAATTACAAAGCCAATAGAAGATTCTGTGGAATTTTAAATGAGGACATGCCTGTTTCATAAAATGAGGCTGATTCTCTGAATAATATTATTAAAGGTCAGTGCCACAGCTGTGCATTTGATGAGCAGCTGTGTGAGCTTCCAAGAACAATGAACTATCTGATTGGCACCGACCCGGCCGTGCCAGCAGTTAGGGTGGGAGGATTTTGAACAGATTTAGAACAAGTAACTGCTGAGTCCTGCTGTGTACACCTTAACCATGGGAGAGTTTAAAATACGTGGAATAAAGATAGTGCAATTTGATAATATAGATACCCTATGGAGAATAGAGTTGGATTGGAGAAAGAAGAACAGAGAATGTTCCCTAGAGGCAACAGATACACTCTCTTCAAAAATATTAAATGAATTCAAATCTTTTAGGTTTAAGAATATCAAAGTAGAATGTTTTTTGACAGCATTTATTGAAATGGTGGAAAAATTCACACAGTCCTGCTTTCTACTGGCAAGGTGAAACTTAAATCCCACTTATTTCAATCTAGAATTTACCTTGGGTTTTTATGAGTCTGGAGAAACGATGTAAAATTTGTCCTTCCAAGAGTGTGATTGGAAAATGAACAAAAGATATGTAGTTCAAGTAAAACAAATGAATCAACAGTCTGCAAATGCATGTGTGTATTTCTCATTGGTAAATAGTTCTTTACCATTGTTTTTGTCATTATTTGCAAGATCACTGTGTGTATGAAGTAACTTTTAACATTGTTCTTTACATATAGAACACCAAATGTGGAAAAACGCTCAGGGTGGAGTTCTGTGGTTTTTAACAAGTATCAAGGCTTATTGTTTCTTCTTGCTTTAATTATAGATGGTCTTCCCTTGTTATTGTTGTTCCTCTCGATTACATCACCTTCATCTTCTTGTCTGTACTTATCTTTTATCTTTTACTTTATCCAAAGCAGACAGCCTTCAGATTTGAAGTTGGTTCTTCTCTGGCCTCCAGCCTGACAGCCCACCCTACAGATTTTGGATGTACCAGTCTTTGTAATCACGTAAGACAATTCCTTAAAGCAAATCTCTTTACACACACACACACACACACACACACACACACATCCTATTGGTTCCATTTCTCTGGAGAATACTGACTGAGACACTTAATCTCTGTGCAGAGATTAATAATGAATGTGGAGAAAAGATCAACAAAGCTGGTTAGCCATGCAGAACCACGTTTGTTTTTAAAGCTGTTAATATGCTCAATGTGAATGAATGTCTGACACCTTGAGTCTAAGCACCTACCACTAAAGTGAGAACCTTAGATGGAATCGTCTTTGTGTAAACTTTCTTCAATAAATGTGAATTAAGGTGAATTCAAATATATAAGTTTAGAATTCAAACAATCTTAGTATTTATCTTTCAAGGTAGAGTTGCATAACTTTTATAATGATATCTCTCACACCAAAATAGTAATCCTTCTTTTTCACTGCTCCTTAAGTCTGCTACATATTAAAATTGCCTCAATCCAGTTGCTAATGTTTCCTGTTCAGGTAGAAACTAAATGTCTAAAGTCTTCTTCCTACGGAAGAATGAAACATTAAATAGAACTATATCCAACTGCAGAGAGCAAGCACTGGAAAAAATGTTTGTTTTTCCTTGTTTTCTGAAAACCCTTGAGGAAACAGAGAAAGGAGAGTTACACAACATACTACACATCCAACCATATTTACAAATATATATATTTTGGTCTTGTAGTTATCCGTAACTTTTAAAATTTCTCTCTCCCCTACCCTTGTTCCTCATTTCACTCCCCACACCACATACATATACACACACACATGCATGCACACTCACACCCTACACCACTTGTAGGACATTTTATTTCAAGATTTCCTTCTGCAAACCATAAATCTCCTCATTTGGAAAAACAAAAGGATGTTCCTGTTAACCATAATCTCTCTCTAAGGCAAAACCTAAAGTTTATGTGTCTTTATAACTGACTTTTCAGGTATAAAATAAAAGCTTTTTAATCATTTGATGACTTTTCCTTACTTTTTTATCTGGCCTTCTCAACAGAGTTCTGATGTATTTCAGCTGGCTTCTCCAAGTGTTCTTTTCATATTGACTTACTCTTTCTTGAGTCAAGTGATTTTACACTTCAGAAATGTCTAATAATTCTCTTGGTTAGTACTCCACCATGCCCTGTAAGACATGTAACTAATGTTATAGTCATCATAACCATATTCTTTCTACTACCTATTTTGTGGGGTCTTCTAAATTTTCTTTCCTTTACAGTTATTTGTACTCTTATTCTTTATGGAAATGTATATATCCTACATTATTAGTGTCTGCCTCATCCATGGGGTCGCTAAGAGTTGGGCACGACTGAGCGACTTTACTTTCACTTTTCACTTTCATGCATTGGAGAAGGAAATGGCAACCCACTTCAGTGTTCTTGCCTGGAGAATCCCAGGGACAGAGGAGCCTAGTGGGCTGCCATCTATGGGGTCGCACAGAGTCGGACACGACTGAAGTGACTCAGCACTTAGCAGCATGTCTTTACATGAACATGTAACCTAATGCACTGGTGAGTGAGCCTTCTTTTTCAGCTTCTTAGAAAATTATTTAAATGCTATCAGTTCCTGAACACTCTCCAATGTGAAGATTTAAATAAAGAGTAGGCTGTCTCAGTCTGGTGTGGAATTCTCAGAGACACCAGGCATCAACATCTGTAGAAAAGACAGGCTGTACATTAGGCTGTCTTCTGGGGCTATATTGGATGAGAATAGGAGTCAGCTTTTAAGTACGCTGATCATCATGATAAAAGGATTGACATATTTTTATTCTTTACAGAAGAATGAGTGAGAATCCTGACCCACTTATCCCAAATGATTACATAACATGCAGTTATTAGTGGTAATAGAAAGTGGAAATGAAGAAATTCTCAGGAAATCTCTGTACCTCATTTTAAGCATAATTTAAATGTCAATGATAAGAAATATTTAATTTAGCTTTTACTAAAGCCTTTTCTTTGGAACATTAATTCTGTGTTATGTCCTCAAAAAAGCAAAGAAAAAACTTCCTAGAGCAATAAGTTTGGGCCATGCTGGGTTCAACAGAGTATAAGCCAGTTTCTTTATTGTAGGACAGTTAGAAGCCTTTAATACCCTTGTGTGCACTGTGAATTTCTAAAAAGGGAGATATAATATCCAGCATTCTCCAAAGTATTGGATTAAAGCACTCTTTTTTTTAAGAAGATTCTTACAGATGAATTTTATAGAAGATGAATTTTAATTTTCCATACATTGGAAAATGCTGCCCAAATCAGAATTGGTAATAGATGGAAAATTTGTATGATTGCATTAAATCTTCTTTCTCTTCCTCAATAAACCTGCCAGAAGGGATCAAAATTACGAAGGGCAAGTAAACTTATGGGAGAAGAAATAAAAAATCCTAGATAATCAGTCTGAAACTGCTTCAGAGTGAACCATACTTTTAAAAAAAAATTGGCCTCCAGATTGTTCTGCAAATAGGCTATTTACAGGAAATGAAAATCAAGACATGCCTCCACCAAACACCTTTTTAAAAGTGAACAGCTACTTTTACTAAGCAATAATGCTTTCTTCTCCCTCTCCAAAGCCAAGGGTGCTCTCCACCAGCATTCAGTCCGCTGGTGGCTGGGAAAAAGTCCAACAGAACCATGGGTGTGCACTTCCCCACTGAAAACGAGTGATCACATTGATTAGTAGCTGCTCTGTAGGAGCTGGGAGACAGATGCCTTGTTCTAATTACAGTTTTAGCACCTTCCACTCCACATTTCCCTGCTGCTGAGGGTTCTGTGAAGTCTGCAGATGCTTATCATTACCAGTTAAACTCCATTTTGAATACAAAGTAGCATTATTACCTCACAGGGAACTCAAAAGAGGCTAAATTCACTGGATGCAGCCCCAGATTTCACCTGAGTAATACAAAGGAGATACTCTGTATCTGAGTAATACAAAGGAGTCCCTTATTGACACATAGAGATTGAAGCCTCAGTGGTCCTCTGATAGCTTCATTTATCTGATACTGCAGCATGAATGGAACAAGGAACCGCATTTATACAGATGGTTCCTGGCATCTGGACTCAGCGATCAAGAGAAAGTAGCAGGCGCGATGAGAGCTGTGGTCAGGGAAGCCAAGGAAACCGGGCCATTTCCTGTGGAAGTTCTCTTCACGGTGAGCTGTCCCTGACACGCTTTCTGGCACCTCACTTCCTTTTAGGAATTCTTTCTCTTTAACCTCTTGTGATTTTTTTTCCGCCTTTTTCCTTCTGAATGTTCTTTATTGGGACTGGAATTCATTCCCAGGGTTTCAGCCATCAGCTCTAATTGGACAACTAGCAAAGTATATGCCTAAACCTTTGGCTTCTCTCAAGAACTATTGAGTCGTTTATCATCCTAGTGGTGAACATCTTTACATGAGTATTTAACTGGTGACTCAAATCAGCACATCAAAAAGAGAACATTTCCATTTCCACTCCTCTTAAACTTGTCTTTATTTCTTTTATTTAAGACTTTTTTTTTTAATGTATCTTACATGTTTGCATTGAACTAGAGATTATAAAATAGACCATTTATTCAGTACATACTTATTGAGACCCAATTATGGACAATAGACACCTTAGGGGCTGGGAATATAGCAGAAAAACAATTCTAGCCCTCCTGGAGCATATATTCAACTATACTGTGACTGAAATAAGCACGTCAGACATATACTATGTTGGAAGGCAATAAAGATATGGAAAAAAGTTAAGCAAATGAAAAACCTCTGAGGAGAACAAATGTTTGCTATGTATTATGAATAGCAAAGAAACTGAATAGCACTAAAGCAGAATGAATTGGACGGAGAAGTACCTCAAAGAAATAGTGGATCAGGATCATGATATAAAAGTTTCCACGTTTTTGAGCCAATGAATCAGACTGTGTGTGTGGTGGGGAAAGTTTTAGGGTTAGAGTTACCTCAATCCAGGTTGCCTTTTATAGTTACCTAACATATTTATCTGAATGTTGAGCTTTAAGCCAACTTTTTCACTCTCCTCTTCCACTTTCATCAAGAGGCTTTTAAGTTCCTCTTCACTTTCTGCCATAAGGGTGGTGTGATCTGCATATCTGAGGTTATTGATATTTCTCCCGGCAATCTTGATTCCAGCTTGTGCTTCTTCCAGCCCAGCATTTCTCAGGATGTACTCTGCATAGAAGTTAAATAAGCAGGGTAACAATATATAGCCTTGACGTACTCCTTTTCCTATTTGGAACCAGTCTGTTGTTCCATGTCCTGTTCTAGCTGTTGCTTCCTGACCTGCATATAGGTTTCTCAAGAGGCAGGTCAGGTGCTCTGGTATTTCAATCTCTTTCAGAATTTTCCACAGTTTATTGTGATCCACACAGTCAAAGGCTTTGACATAGTCAATAAAGCAGAAATAGATGTTTTTCTGGAACTCGCTTGCTTTTTCCATGATCCAGCGGATGTTGGCAATTTGATCTCTGGTTCCTCTGCCTTTTCTAAAACAAGCTTGAACATCTAGAAGTTCATGGTTCACGTATTGCTGAAGCCTGACTTGGAGAATTTTGAGCATTACTTTACTAGCATGTGAGATGAGTGCAATTGTGCAGTAGTTTGAGCACGCTTTGGCATTGACGTTCTTTGGGATTGGAATGAAAACTGACCTTTTCTAGTCCTGTGGCCACTGCAGAGTTTTCCAATTTTGCTGGCATATTGAGTGCAGCACTTTCATAGCATCATCTTTCAAAATCACTGCAGATGGTGACTGCAGCCATGAAATTAAAAGACGCTTACTCCTTGGAAGAAAAGTTATGACCAAGCTAGATAGCATATTCAAAAGCAGAGACATTACTTTGCCAACAAAGGTCCGTCTAGTCAAGGCTATGGTATTTCCAGTGGTCATGTATGGATGTGAGAGTTGGACTGTGAAGAAAGCTGAGCACCAAAGAATTGATGCTTTTGAACTGTGGTGTTGGAGAAGACTCCTGAGAGTCCCTTGGATTGCAAGGAGATCCAACCAGTCCATTCTGAAGGAGATCAGCCCTGGATGTTCTTTGAAGAGAATGATGCTAAAGCTGAAGCTCCAGTACTTTGGCCACCTCATGCGAAGAGTTGACTCATTGGAAAAGACTCTGATACTGGGAGGGATTGGAGGCAGGAGGAGAAGGGGACGACAGAGGATGAGATGGCTGGATGGCATCACTGACTTGATGGACGTGAGTTTGAGTCAACTCTGGGAGTTGGTGATGGACAGGGAGGCCTGGCGTGCTGCAATTCATGGGGTTGCAAAGAGTTGGACATGACTAAGCGACTGAACTGAACTGAACATATTTTTAATATCAAAGCCCAAATCTCATATAAAACTGGTTAAACTAAAATCTCTGAGAATGAGACCCAGATACTGTATCATTTAAAATCTCCCAAGATGATTTTAATATGCAGCCTGTATCAAGAACCACTGAAATGTGGGCTTACTGGCTATTATAATGGCTTAATCTACTCTGAGTAAAGCAGAATGTTTTTATCAGAGACATGATATGATCCTACATACATAAACAGATAGCTCTGGCTGGCAGCTGATATGTGGAAAATAAATTGCATGAGGAGTGACAAGAATGTACATAGGGAGACCACTTATGAGCTCTGACAGTGATTTGTGAGAGATGATGGTATAATGAACCATAGTGGGAGTGGTGGAGGTGGCGAGAAGTGGTCATTTTCTGAAGCTATTTGGAAGATAGAGTCAATAGGATTTATTAGTACATAAATGTGTGTAACAGAAAGAAAATTCATTGTAACACCAAAGTTTCAGTCTAAGAAGGATGGTGCTGCCATAACTGAAGTGAGAAGGAGTGAAAAGGAATGTGGGAGCAAGCTTAGAAGGGAAGATTAGGAATTGCTTTTGAGCTTATCTTTCATCTCTAATGTGACTTCCCTGGTGGCGCAGATGGTAAAGCATCTGCCTTCAATGCGGAAGACCCAAGTTCAATTCCTGGGTCAGGGAAGATCCCCTGGAGAAGGAAATGGCAACCCAAACCAGTACTCTTGCCTGGAAAATCCCATGGACAGAGGAGCATGGTAGGCTACAGTCCATGGGGTCGCAAAGAGTCAGAAACGACTGAGCAACTTCACTTTCACTTTGTCTCTAATAGACATAGAACAGAGTAAAGACCCCAGACTCTGAGGTAGACAAATGGATCTAGAACTCAGTAGTTCAAAGGAGAAATCTAAACGAGATAAACATTTGGAAGTTATCAGTAAATAAATGGTTTTAAAACCAAGAGACTCTATCAGGGCACTTTAGTAGTAAGTGAAATGAAGAAAAGACATACAAGATCTGACTAGCATTGAAACTTAGGGGATGTGGGTAGCCAGTGAGGAAAGAAGGGAACCAGTAGAGTAGTGGGAAAGAAGTATTTCAGTTAAGTCTGTTTCTCCCACTATTTTTGCTAAACAAGTAAAATAAGAACTGAGTATTAATTTCCTATTGGAATATACATATATATATATACACATAAATATATAAATATATATATATATTTCTTGATAGGAAATTGGTAATTGGTAGTCTTGATAGGTGGAGAAGGCAGTGGCAACCCACTCCAGTACTCTTGTCTGGAAAATCCCATGGACAGAGGAGCCTGGTAGGCTACAGTCCATGGGGTTGCAGAGAGTCGGACACGACTGAGCAACTTCACTTTCACTTTTCACTTTTATGCATTGGAGAAGGAAATGGCAACCCACTCCAGTATTCTTGCCTGGAGAATCCCAGGGACAGGGGATCCTGGTGGGCTGCCGCCTATGGGATTGCACAGAGTCGGACACGACTGAAGCGACTTAGCAGCAGCAGCAGTCTTGATAGGAAAAGTTTTAATGGAGTTCTATGGACAAAATGAAATATTAGGGTGTTTAAAAGAGAGCCCAAAGAGATGAATTGGAAACAACTTTTTAGTACATTGTGTAATAAAAGGGAATAGAGAAGTATACTTGTAACAGAAGAGGAAACAGGGCTTAAGCAGGTGTGTGATGTTTTTATAATGACTACAAAGTTTACAGCATGTTTTATGCAATACAAGAGTCAGCTAGAACCATTGCTGAAGATAAATCCTTGAGTAAATGCAAGGGAATGAAATCTGATAAGGTCATTAAGAGAAGAATCTGAACTTTGCAAAAACCATCAACAGTTTTTCCAAGAAACAAGTTGGATTACAAGGATAAATCAGGATGGTGGGATTACATAGACTTTTTTTTCTGATTGCAAACCACTGAATTTTGTAGTGTTTTAAATTCCATTGTCCCATCATGTAGCTCTTAAGTCAAGAAAAGTCTTGCTTTATAAAATGACTTTCAAATTCTTCTAGGTTAGATTTTTTTTTTTTAATTGTGACATCTTGCTTTTTCAGAGCCAGAGTTACTTATCTCTCTCAATTTTCTAAGTCACTCATATGTCTCATAATTTAGTGGTTTGCTAAACAATTCTCCTTCAAACACAGATAATATGTTTTGGGAAACAACAACCTGTGTGAGTTTACTTTGAGAAAAGCATGAGTCAGAAATAATGAGTTTTCTCTTCCTGTCTAAGAGCCCTCACAAACGTTTTGTCCCCAAGCTCTAAGCTTTCTTCAAAGAGCCTTAATCCTCTGCTTCCAATGGACATCAATTCAGGTTGAATAAAGGATAAAAGAGTCATGCCTCTGCTTTAACATATGCTAGACTTATTATATAACTTTCAAAGGGTCTACTAAAAATATCCATATTTATCTCTCATGTAGGAGAACATTATATTAGTTCATGAAAAAGTGGAATTTATTAAACTACTGATTATATTTAAGTATTAGTCAATGGAAGAGTTTATGAATAGTCTCAGTGCAGGAGACTTAAGAAAAACAGGTTCAATTCCTGGATCTGGAAGATTCCCTAGAGGAGGGTATGGCAACCCACTCCAGTATTCTTGCCTGGAGAATCCTGTGGACAGAGAAGCCTGGCGGGCTACAGTCCATGGGGTCTCAAAAAGTCAGACATGATTGAGCAACTTAGCACAGCACATTAGTCAATGGAATACTGATATTTACAATCATAGAAAACTTCTTCCATGTAATGACCAAAAAAAAAATACTTAGAGCAAATATGTTTTATACCATAAAATTACTTTTAAGCAAATCCTACAATTAAAGTATTGCTTATCATTTTGCTGTGAAGAAAAAGTTTTAAATGCTTATATCAGATCTTGTTATTTTTTACTGTGTCTGGTATTATGGGATCACATTGAATAATCCCAGACAAGATCTGGCTTCCACAATTCCCAGTAATCTCACAGGAGTGGAAATATAAGAGAAGAACAATAACCTTAATGAGTATAGTTAAAACTTTAATTGGTAAATTAATAATAAATTTATTGATTGATAAAAATTGAATAAAATTGATCAAAGCAGTATAAACAGGATTTTACCTGAGAGAATTCATTAGAATGCAAACTCCATGTAGGCAAGAGCTTTGATTTTTTTGTGCGACAACTCTATCCCCAATACCTAAATTAATACCTGGTTCATGTTTATAGTTAAGTATGTATTGTCAAGTGCATGATGAATAACGAATGTGTAGATAATTTTTCCTGCTTACAGTCTGTCTTTAGTTATGAAATGTATGCCAAAGGCTGAAAAACAAAGTATTGTTGCTACCTGGGAAGCTATGTTTTCTTAACCCGCTTCTCTTTAGTTTGAAATTATGTTCCAAGTCCGGTTTTCTAGACCTCTCAGGGATTCTTTGGACTGCCCAACATTTTTTTTTTTTTAAAGCAAATGTCTTTTTCGTCTTGAATTTGTCAGAGACAAGTTTTGCTTTTGAAACTAGGAATCCTAACAGAGAATCCTTGGGCATCTTGGAGCCCAGAGGAGGGTTCAACCCAGGAACATAACTAGACTTCACAGCTCGCGGCTCCATCTCTCCTTTATTGGGACTTTCTTCCCTTAGGGTAAAGGAAAGGATTTGGGGAGAGAATCAGAATAAATTGTAAATTTGATGCTAATAATTCTTTGTACTTTACTAGCAAATTTTGTTCCCCACAGAGCTCAAAATGTTTTACAAACCCAGCATTTTGTTCTGTGGCTATTATTCCCAAGGACATTACACTTGAGGAGGATATGCATTTCTGTAGAAAAATTGCCAATAAACTGTTGCATGTGAATAGAAACCAAAGAAAACCTTGCTTCTGACTCACATTTACAAGAATATTCTTTTGCTTGCTTGATAGTATTAATAATCATGAGGGTGATATTTTAATACTTCGTGTATGCATTACAGAAGAATAACCTCTAGAAACAGCCCCTAAGTTATTTCAACTACTTGAACTTTTAAATGAAGGGAGTTGTTTTGATATTCTGAACTGTTAACAGTCATTGTTTCAGGTTTCTTTTTTCTTTCAAAGTATGCAGCATCATGATACACAATGAAAATGGCTATTTATTTATTTCTTATATGTGTCTCTATATTGCTAGAGATATGAACAATTTTTAACTAAAATGAAATTTTTAAAAAAGGAATCACATAAACGTGAGCCACAGAATTTTGATTCATTTAGACAATAAGCCAGAAAATTCATTTTGGCCTCCCTCTCCCATCATTGTGGTTTCAAAATCTTATCTTCAACTGTGTAATGAATCATAGTGTCTATGCATACATGAATGTGTGCTAAATAGCTTCAGTCACGTCCAACCCTTTACGACCCTATAGACCGTAGCCCTCCAGACTCCTATGCCCATGGGATTCCCCAGGCAAGAATACTGGAGTGGGTTGCAATGCCCTCCTCCAGGGGATCTCCCTGACCCAGGGATCGAACCCACATCTCTTACATCTCTTGCATTGGTAAGCAGGTTCTTTACCACGTGTCACCTGTCCCATAGTGTCTATAATTTAACTAACAAATGATTGATTCAGTGATTCCTATAGTAGGCAGCCTCTAGGAAGATTCCCAATTACTCTTTTCTCCTGGTATTCACACTCTTATGTAGGTCCACGCCTACATTGTGCTAGGGCTGACTTGTATGACCAATAACATATCTCATAATGTTATAAATATTTCACTTCTGGGATTAGGTTATAAAAGACTGCAGCTTCCATCTCAGATCCTCTCTCTCTTTCTCTCTCATTGTGAAAAGCCCAAGTGTTGAGAGACTGCTGGCTCTGGACAACAGGCAGCACAAAACTGAGAAAGCAATGTCTGTCAATAAACACATGAACTTGTAGAGCCTTGATCTGACCGCAGTTCCAGCTGACAGCTTGACTTGTAAGCCAGCACCATGCTAAGCTGCTCATGGATTCCTGGCCTCCAGAATTTGTGAAAATAATATATATTTTTGTTTTAAGCTGACAAATTTCAAAGTAATTTGCTACACAACTATGCAGAGCCAATACCATTTTCATGGTGCAAATCTGATAGAAAAACTTTGCTGTAAAAACAAAAATGTCTAGGTATACATTTGGTTTGTCCATGAGACATCAGATGGGAGATGCCTCATTGGTTATCATCCATAGTTAGTGCCTCCATTTTGAATTTCATTTACAATTCACATTTAGCTTTGGATAACATTAATAAAAGTTAGAAGAAAGCAATTTTGAATATTATTTAAACAACCCCCTATACATCTGTAATGACTAATCTTTAAAAGATCTTTTTGTTTTAAAGTATAATCAAAAATTTAGTTTTCTATTAATGTTTATGCTTATGAGCAAGACATGAATATAAAGGGAATTTCTCGGGGAAATCTTAAAAACTTTCCATCAAATCTTTAGTGTCCTTAGTTATTTTGATTCTTTGTAGGATAAATCAAGAGTCTACCATGGGGCAGATGCTATTCTAGTCAAAGGGAATAAGATAACAATAAATGAAACACCCTGGAGAAGGAAATTGCAACCCACTCCATTCTCCTTGCCTGGAAACTTCCATGGACAGAGGAGCCTCCCAGACTACAGTCAGTGGGTTCTCAGAAAGTCAGCCACAACTGAGTGACTGAGCAAACAAAACAAAACTTTTCCCACCAGAAGTTTATATTCCAATAAATTCTACAAAGGATTCAGAACAAATTCTTTAGCCAATGTCAGGAAGATTATGATACCATATGATGTTGTATTTTTTGTGGAACAAAATATTTATTTATATAGTATAGAAGTTTATCTTTCCATGAAGGATGTTCATTAGTTTTAATGATACACTGTGTATCTGCACCGTTCATTGTAGGGCTGCCCTTCAAATATTTGAATATTTCCTTGTGGCATCCCACTGGGCCCCCACTCTTATTTCTTTTAATCAGCCTAAAAATTCAGTAACTTTATATGTATATTTGAAAATCCAAATATCTGAAGTTAAAAGAGTAGTAGTTGCTTAGGCCAAATGAAGTTTAATGTTTTTACTCTATGCATAAACTCTATCATAACATCTCATTATTATGTTGTTCCTCTTATACACATTAATATGAGAGAGCTATACATGCAGTAGCTGCTTTTATATGTTCCATTGTTGAGAAATGGAATTTTCAAATTCTCTGCCTTTTAAAGGTGCAATTAAATATACTGTTTTGGTTTTGCTTTGGTGGGTGCCAGTTAAAATGGGATTCTCAGGATGCTGCCTCGTGACGAGGCAGTTAGGTAACCTAGTACAGATGTGACGAGGCAGTTAGGTAACCTAGTACAGATGATCCAATGTAGTGAGAAGGACTCATTCCATCTGCCAGGATTATACAGAATCAGTGAAAAGCTACCCATCTGTATGCTTTGTCAAATGTAATGTATTGCACCTTGAGGATAGGAAAAGATATTCTGTATATATGGTAAAAAATGGTTTGCAGTGAGAGACAAGCAGTATGCCTGAAAGAAAAAGCATGGATTGAATTTAAAACATGTTTGTCATTTGAATGGATTACCTATTCTTGATGACTGCATCCATTGACAAGGAAGGAAAACCTTGAGCATTTGGAAGACGTTGTCAGAAAAAGAGGATCAATTTTCTTAAAAATGCAAAGTAGCTCTGAGTATATCTCTTGGATCTTTTCATGGTCTGTCAGTGACTCATACTATACCCAACTATAGCTTTGCATTTTTTCCAAATTTGTGAAGACAGTATATGACTCATTGACAAACAATAGCATATTCTCCTCAATATAGCAGGGGGCATGAGAAACAAACATCTGGGAACTAAGTTGTGAAGAACTAATTTAAGAATTAAGATGCCTCTGTTCACCTCCATCTGTACATCCCTTCTCCTGCAAAATATTTACTTGTTCTTTAAGCAGAAAGAGAAAAATATACTGTGTCACAATGGAAATATAGATTTAGAATGCTAGTATGGCATTCTCAACCACGTATCACTGGGTTCATGTGTTTCCCATCACAGGCAAAGCTGTAATACACTGATTTATTATTGTTGTGGTTGTTAATACATGTAATTTATATTGTACATCTTTCAAAATACAGGGATAAAGTAAAGGACTGAGAGAGAACTAAAATATAGTAGACATTTTGCCGTACTAATATACTGATCTATGATGAAATCAAATTTGAATTTTATCTAAATCTTAAATATATTTATTTCTTATATGCATTTCTTTATGTTTATATATTAGTGGTTATCTTAATATATGCTTCTTTCTTTTGATCTCAGTTAAAACAAAAAATGAATGTTATCTTTTTATGTTTCAAACTTTATTTTATAAATTTCCAAGAGTTCTTTTTGTTTCATCTAGTTATCATTCAGGATGTACAGCATATGTTTTCACTCTGTAGGACTTAGAAAGTCCCACTTTTTCTTGAGCAGTAAATAGTAGGGCTTTTTTTTTTTCTATTTAATAATGTAATAATAGAGCCAAAATTTCTATGCTGTGTATTGGTAAAGAAATTGTTCCGATTATTGAAACTTTCTGTTTTACCACACCAGTTAGTCAAGAATGTCTCATAAATTCTTATATTTCATATCACGTTATATCTATCTGCTCTTTTAATGAAGTTTCACCACAGACTAAGCAGGAAGCAATAATGAATGAAAATTTCCAACATGTGATGTCTCCAGTATGATTACTCCATGAAAATTATTGATTCTAGTGATTTTCTATAGAGAGATCTTTTTGTGCTATTGTTGCAGTTCTATACATATGTATATTTATGTGTGTGTTTGCATGTGTGTGTGTGTGACTTGATATTATACAATTACTATTCAAATATAAATTCAGTGTTTTGCTAGTGTCCTGGGGAAATTCCAACTTCAGCCTCAGTCAATATAACCAATTCCTCTAATAGCCTTGAAAACCAATATCTACTTCCTGCATGAGAACTTCTATTTTTTACATTAAAAAAAAAAGATAGATATAGAATCAACTATGTTCAAGACACTGTCTTATTGCTGCAGTTATCCACAGGAGAACTGTGAAGGTTGATTCCCAAAGAGATTCCTCTCTCCTTGGAGAAATGAACCAAATAAACAAATAACTAAACAATGGTAGGATGCGTATCAAAGTAAAATCAAATCAGTAGAAGGCAAAGAGAGACTACCTGTTCATTAGAAAGTCAGAGAAGAACTCAAAAAAGAAATAATATTTGAGATAGATTCCAAAGAATTTTTGCCACATAACTAAAATTTGACAAGTGTTCTGTATTTATGGTTTCAATGTGTCTGCCCTCTGATGCGAATGCTAAAGTAGGAAGTCAAGAAACACCTGGAGTAACAGGCAAATTTGGCCTTGGAATACAGAATCAAGCAGGGCAAAGGCTAATAGAGTTTTGCCAAGAGAATTCACTGGTCACAGCAAACACTCTATTCCAACAACACAAGAGAAGACTTTACACATGGACATCACCAGATGGTCAACACCAAAATCAGATCAATTATATTCTTTGCAGCCAAAGATGGAGAAGCTCTATACAATAAGCAAAAACAAGACTGGGAGCTGACTGTGGCTCAGATCATGAACTCCTTATTGCCAAATTCAGACTGAAATTGAAGAAAGTAGGGAAAACCACTAGACCATTCAGGTATGACCTAAATCAAATCCCTTATGATTATACAGTGGAAGTGAGAAATAGATTTAAGGGCCTAGATCTTATAGATAGAGTGCCTGATGAACTATGGATGGAGGTTCATGACATTGTACAGGAGACAGGGATCAAGCCCATCCCTATGGAAAAGAAATGCAAAAAAGCAAAATGGCTGTCTGCGGAGGCATTACAAATAGCTGTGAAAAGAAGACAAGTGAAAAGTAAAGGAGAAAAGGAAAGATATAAGCATCTGAATGCAGAGTTCCAAGAATAGCAAAGAGACATAAGAAAGTCTTCCTCAGTGATCAATGCAAAGAAATAGAGGAAAACAATAGAATGGGAAAGACTAGAGATCTCTTCAAGAAAATTAGAAATACCAAGGGAATATTTCATGCAAAGATGGGCTCGATAAAGGACAGAAATGGTATGGACCTATCAGAAGCAGAAGATATCAAGAAGAGGTGGCAAGAATACACAGAAGAACTGTACAAAAAAGATCTTCACGTTACTCATGATGTACTCTGCATAAAAGTTAAATAAGCAGGGTGACAATATATAGCCTTGACGTACTCCTTTTCCTATTTGGAACCAGTCCGTTGTTCCATGTCCAGTTCTAACTGTTGCTTCCTGACCTGCATATAGGTTTCTCAAGAGGCAGGTCAGGTGCTCTGGTATTTCAATCTCTTTATAATTTTCCAGACCAGATATATCCATTTCTTTTAATTATCTATCATATGACTTGATTTTCACCCTATTATTTTTTGTTTTGTTTTGTTTTTGTTTTTATGAAACACTTTTAATTTTAGTTTTTGAAGTTTAGATAATTTTTCCCCTCACTGAATATGAAATATAATATCATCACAGCCAAGAGGAAAATAGAAATGATTAACATTATCTTAACTTTCACATGGGTTTTATAAGTTCCATCATTTTATTTATCTCTTACCAGTTTTATTTCATTGCTTACTAAACTACTTTAAAATTTTAGATCAAGGAGATTTCTACCTCCATTTAGTTACTTCTGTCTTTTTCTCACCACAGTAGCTTTGAGAGTGAAGAGAATACTATTTATCTGTCAAATTTAATTTCCACACGGGTCAGGGAAGGGAAAAAGTCCATGTACAAAATCTATCAAATGCCTACTATGAGCCAGACAATGTGTAGATATTACATGCCTTCTTTATTTTAATCATCACCAACCCTATTAGATTTGGTGGTATTATACCCGTGTTACAGCTATAGAAACTGAAACTCGAAAAGATAAAAGTTACAGAGGTAGTAAATGGTACAATCAGGATTCCAACTCAGACCATAGCAAAAATCAACAAAGCCAAAAGCTGGTTCTTTGAAAGGATAAATAAAATTGACAAACCATTAGCCAGACTCATCAAGAAACAAAGGGAGAAAAATCAAATCAATAAAATTAGAAATGAAAATGGAGAGATCACAACAGACAACACAGAAATACAAAGGATCATAAGAGACTACTATCAACAATTATATGCCAATAAAATGGACAACGAGGAAGAAATGGACAAATTCTTAGAAAAGTACAACTTTCCAAAACTGGACCAGGAAGAAATAGAAAATCTTAACAGACCCATCACAAGCACGGAAATTGAAACTGTAATAAAAAATCTTCCGGCAAACAAAAGCCCAGGTCCAGACGTCTTCACAGCTGAATTCTACCAAAAATTTAGAGAAGAGCTAACACCTATCCTGCTCAAACTCTTCCAGAAAATTGCAGAGGATGGTAAACTTCCAAACTCATTCTATGAGGCCACCATCACCCTAATACCAAAACCTGACAAAGATCCCACAAAAAAAGAAAACTACAGGCCAATATCACTGATGAACATAGATGCAAAAATCCTGAACAAAATTCTAGCAATCAGAATCCAACAACACATTAAAAAGATCATACACCATGACCAAGTGGGCTTTATCCCAGGGATGCAAGGATTCTTCAATATCCGCAAATCAATCAATGTAATACACCACATTAACAAATTGAAAAATAAAAACCATATGATTATCTCAATAGATGCAGAGAAAGCCTTTGACAAAATTCAACATCCATTTATGATCAAAACTCTCCAGAAAGCAGGAATAGAAGGAACATACCTCAACATAATAAAAGCTATATATGACAAACCCACAGCAATTATCCTCAATGGTGAAAAATTGAAAGCATTTCCTCTAAAGTCAGGAACAAGACAAGGGTGCCCACTTTCACCATTACTATTCAACATAGTTTTGGAAGTTTTGGCCACAGCAATCAGAACAGAAAAAGAAATAAAAGGAATCCAAATTGGAAAAGAAGAAGTAAAGCTCTCACTGTTTGCAGATGACATGATCCTCTACATAGAAAACCCTAAAGACTCCACCAGAAAATTACTAGAACTAATCAATGACTATAGTAAAGTTGCAGGATATAAAATCAACACACAGAAATCCCTTGCATTCCTATACACTAATAATGAGAAAACAGAAAGAGAAATTAAGGAAACAATTCCATTCACCATTGCAACGGAAAGAATAAAATACTTAGGAATATATCTACCTAAAGAATCTAAAGACCTATATATAGAAAACTATAAAACATTGGTGAAAGAAATCAAAGAGGACACTAACAGATGGAGAAATATACCATGTTCATGGATTGGAAGAATCAATATAGTGAAAATGAGTATACTACCCAAAGCAATCTATAGATTCAATGCAATCCCTGTCAAGCTACCAACAGCATTCTTCACAGAGCTCGAACAAATAATTTCACAATTTGTATGGAAAAACAAAAAACCTCGAATAGCCAAAGCGATCTTGAGAAAGAAGAATGGAACTGGAGGAATCAACCTACCTGACTTCAGGCTCTACTACAAAGCCACAGTTATCAAGACAGTATGGTACTGGCACAAAGACAGAAATATAGATCAATGGAACAAAATAGAAAGCCCAGAGATAAATCCACGCACATATGGACACCTTATCTTCGACAAAGGAGGCAAGAATATACAATGGATTAAAGACAATCTCTTTAACAAGTGGTGCTGGGAACTCTGGTCAACCACTTGTAAAAGAATGAAACTAGAACACTTTCTAACACCATACACAATAATAAACTCAAAATGGATTAAAGATCTCAACGTAAGACCAGAAACTATAAAACTCCTAGAGGAGAACATAGGCAAAACACTCTCTGACATACATCACAGCAGGATCCTCTATGACCCACCTCCCAGAATATTGGAAATAAAAGCAAAAATAAACAAATGGGACCTAATTAACCTTAAAAGCTTCTGCACATCAAAGGAAACTATTAGCAAGGTGAAAAGACAGCCTTCAGAATGGGAGAAGATAATAGCAAATGAAGCAACTGACAAACAACTAATCTCAAAAATATACAAGCAACTCCTACAGCTCAACTCCAGAAAAATAAATGACCCAATCAAAAAATGGGCCAAAGAACTAAATAGACATTTCTCCAAAGAAGACATACAGATGGCTAACAAACACATGAAAAGATGCTCAACATCACTCATTATCAGAGAAATGCAAATCAAAACCACTATGAGGTACCATTTCACACCAGTCAGAATGGCTGCCATCCAAAAGTCTACAAGTAATAAATGCTGGAGAGGGTGTGGAGAAAAGGGAACCCTCTTACACTGTTGGTGGGAATGCAAACTAGTACAGCCACTATGGAGAACAGTGTGGAGATTCCTTAAAAAACTGGAAATAGACCTGCCTTATGATCCAGCAATCCCACTGCTGGGCATACACACTGAGGAAACCAGAAGGGAAAGAGACACGAGTACCCCAATGTTCATCGCAGCACTGTTTATAATAGCCAGGACATGGAAGCAACCTAGATGTCCATCAGCAGATGAATGGGTAAGAATGCTGTGGTACATATACACAATGGAGTATTATTCAGCCATTAGAAAGAATACATTTGAATCAGTTCTAATGAGGTGGATGAAACTGGAGCCTATTTTACAGAGTGAAGTAAGCCAGAAAGAAAAACACCAATACAGTATACTAACGCATATATATGGAATTTAGAAAGATGGTAACAATAACCCTGTGTACGAGACAGCAAAAGAGTCACTGATGTATAGAACAGTCTTATGGACTCTGTGGGAGAGGGAGAGGGTGGGAAGATTTGGGAGAATGGCATTGAAACATGTAAAATATCATGTATGAAATGAGTTGCCAGTCCAGGTTCGATGCACGATACTGGATGCTTGGGGCTGGTGCACTGGGACGACCCAGAGGGATGGAATGGGGAGGGAGGAGGGAGGAGGGTTCAGGATGGGGAACACATGTACACCCTATTATTTTAACAGTTATCCTCCAGATATGCTCCATTTTCTCCGGGTTTGTCTTATACTCTTATTTTCATTTTATGGAAACATATTTTCTATTTATAGTAACTGTCTTATGTTTTTATTTCCTAGTGTAGAAAAATAACACCTTCTTTACCTGTTTCAAATATATACATAATGCTGACATGTTAATTTTCTCTCATCTTCCTCAAATTGCCTAGCATATATCAGAGAATTAATACCATAAAAGCAATTACAAAAGGGGTAGTTATAGCAAAAGGAAAGCTCCATCTAAATAAAACTTAACATATAGATTGGTAAAATACAATTAAAGAGTTGTAATTAATTATGTTAGTTCTTTTCAGAAAATATGAAGATAATAGGAATACACAATATTTATCTAATTCTAAATAACTCATTTTGATTTGGGTAACTAAGTTTCTTAACCTTCTCATTATACAGAGATAGAACATAGGTTGAAACTTAACAGTCCAATGCTTTAGTTAAAACTTTTAAAAGAAAAAATGAAATTAATATATTAAATGTCCCATTTTAACCTAAAATGACCAAGTTAAATTACTACAGAGTAGTATATTTTTTTAGACAACTGACAATATAGGCTATTGGGCTGAATTTTTTAAACTAATTTAAAATTTTCTCATGGATACAGTCAAAATCTCTACATTTTTACATCCTTTATTTTCTAGGGCCTACAGTACTGAACTTGGCATGCTTTTTTGTTGGTTAGTGACTAAAGCTACATTTATTATATCTTCTTCTGAATTTTAAGAATTGATTTCTTTGTAGCAAATTCAAGAGTGGTTACTGCCTAGATAATTAGCCAAGAGCACTGTTTGATTTATACGTATCTGCATTTCTTAGGCAAGTGCGAAAATGTAGCTGTAACTTTCCCAGTTTCACTTCATATGGGCAGCTGACACTTTCAGGGAGAAACTATAATTGCTATCATCATACACACTCCTGATTAAACTAAATAATACTCTTATCTCTCAGTCTTTGTTTAAAAAATGAATGTACTAACATAAATGTGTAGTTTTCATCTTTGATATGGCTGTGAGAAAAGCACAGAAGTTTTCATTTCAAGGGAGCAATTAGAGAAATGCATGGAATCTTAATTTCTCAATGTGCTCAATAGCTAAGGAGGACATCTGGCTATAAGCAGACCAACATGCAATCAAATTAGCATTATGAGAATATCACTGGCTATTCCCATTTTCTTCCCAACATAAACTATCTTTGAATTCTTTGTAGTTTAAAATATGATCATTTAATTTAGATTCTCAACCAAGAATCTCATCTCCAAAGATCATTAACATCCTAATCGTTTTGAAAAGCAACTGTCTTTATTTCTCTCAGCAAGTTTGAGTAGGGTTGATGGAGCAGAGAAGTTGTCTTGACAAGGGTCAGATAGCATTGTCTCTGGCTCCATTTTCCCCAGAGGGACCAGAGCCTGTCCATCTTTAATAAGGTAAGGGGCAAGATTTTTCTTTCACTTGGAGGACTGAGACTTCAGTCTCCATGAGTCTTTGTGACATCCCATAATATTCCTGGCATGTAGTTTGTCTGCAAGGGACTAGACAGCTGGCTTTGAGATTAATCCTTGATGAATGAAAATCATAGACACTCAGGAGTATAATCAATATTAGAAACAAATATTATACAGTCACACTTTAAAAGATTAGTAGTTTTTTCTAAATAATGAAAATTGATGTCCATGATTCCTTTGAGTAAATATGATATATATGTGAAATCATATTACTTTGTGAATGATTTATCAACTTATTAGCTAATATCTGAACTCTAATTCAACTGTGCACACACATGTGTGTGTGAGTCTCTGAGTGCACAGTGTAAGTACATTCTGGAAAACTTTTTATTTCAGCAAATACATTTTTCTAACTATCTTGGTTGTTTTGTTATTTCTCAAGATACAAATCTATACTTCACATGTCAGGCACTGTTCAGTGGTCTTCATCATCCATTATTCAAAAATAAAGCTAATTACTTGTTATGACAGCAAAACCATTTAAACAAAGTGATAAAGAATATACAATAATAAATCTCTTCCTAGTCTATATTCCAAGAACTCTTCTCAAGAAGTAACACTCAATAGTTTATTTACATTTCCAAAAATTTTCTACATAGTTTTATTTAAACAAGGTGTAATATTTTTCAATCTCAAAGAGGAACAATACCAAAGAATGCTCAAACTGCCATACAATTGCATTCATTTCATATGGTAGCAAGGTTATGTTCAAAATTCTTCAAGTTAGGTTTCAGTAGCATGTGAAATACTGGGTTTAGAAAAGGTTGAGTTTGGAAAAGGCAGAGGAACCAGAGATTAAACTGCCAATATTCATTGGATCATGGAGAAAGCAAGGGAATTCCAGAAAAACATTCACTTTTACTTCACTGACTACACTTAAGTCTTGACCATGTGGGTCACAACAAACTGGAAAATTCTTCAAAACATGGGGTACCAGACCACCTTATTTGTCTCATGAGAAACCTGTATGCAGGTCAAAAAGCAACAGTTAGAACCAGATATGGAACAACGGAATGGTTCAAGATTGGGAACAGAGTATGACAAGGCTGTATATTGTTATTTAACTTACAAGCAGACTACATCATGTGACATGGATGAATCACAAGCTGGGATCAAGATTCCCAGGAGAAATATCAACAACCTCAGAGATGCAGATGATACCACTCTAATGGCAGAAAGTGAAGAACAAAGTCTTCTTGATGAAGGTGAAAGAAGAGGGTGAAACCTGGCTTGAAACTCAACATTTAAAAAAAAAAGAAAAAGAAAAAGCATTTCATCCCATCACTTCACTTCTCTGTAATAACAACTTTTCCTCTCCTATCTAGTATAATAGTAATAAATAGCACCAACAAAATAAAAATGATTTAAATTTTAGCCCCTTAGGATTCTGTTTTAGTATGAGAAAATTCTTGCAATGAAAATAGAAATTTTGATAAGCTTTTCATATTAATCTGGTTTTGTAATTCATTAATAGTCAAAATTATAGTCACTGAAACAGTCAGCAGAAGAGAAAGCAGCATTATACTGTTTCTCACATAATATTTGTGGCATGAACCCTTATTAAATTTTAATCCATTAAGCATGTCAAGAAGTAGGAATTTTGAAAATGTCAAGCAGCATTCATTCATATTTGGAAGAAAGAATAAGGCAAATTTTGACTTATAAAGGAATTTTTACATATATGTATAAAATATTTAAATATTTAGAGAATTGGAGCAGAATTAAAATATCAAGTAATGTTAAAGATTAGAGTTTCAATAAAAGAGGAAAAGATTATGTCAGTGGTAAAAATTGAGGAAAAATCATTTTACATTTAGCATTGCCTTTTAGTCGTTCAATGTATTAGAATAAACATTTGAGATAATACATAATAAATATACTATTTAACAGGACTGAGTGTCAAGTAAAAAGGAGAGCCAATGTGAACAATGGAACCAGAAAGAATAAAATGAAAGAGAAAAGTTCTTTGTTAGGTTGGGAAGATTTTAAATTACAAAAAAACTGAGAGCCAGATTGGTAAAAAGAGAGCGCCAAGGAAAATGAAATAACAGGATATAATGAGATAAGAAAGTGTTATAAGGAAGAGAAAGCATGACATTCTACCAAAATAAAATCATAATATAACAGAAATTCACAGGCAGATTTGCAATTTTGCTCCTAAGATATTGGATATATCTGCATAGCCTCGGCAATCAATCAATCAGTGTATGTCAATAATATCCAAACTTTTAAATGTCGGTGGAAATAACGTGTTTTCATGTTTGTCCGTTCTTGGCTAACCAGATAATTGCATGAAGCCTGTGTTTGGAATGCACTGAATACATGAAAATGCATTTCAATTAGAGTCGACTTCAACTGGTACTGATGTTACTGATTGAAAAGATGCAATTTTAGTACCTCTATTTGTCACACTTTTCCCTGTTCATTTAAGTAGTGTTTGACTTAATAGATTTTATTCTGAATATATTTGCTGCTTAGCAATAGTGTTTTTAAACTAAATAATCAAGAAAGTTCTTTTAATGTTTTGTACCCACACAAAACATATGGAATATGTAATTAGGATTTACAATATTCCAAAGAAGTATAAAAACTGAAACAACTTGGTTTTTCATAGCTATGCTATATTTGCTAATTTCCCTTTTAAATTCCATATTTAAGACAGTATGCTAAAGGTCAGTAGTAGTAGTAGTAGTAGAAAAGATTAATTTAGAAGTGACCACTAAAAACAATTACAATAAACATTTATTGACTCCTTTGGCCTAAAGCAGAATGTCTATAAATTGCTTATGATAATGTTAATTCTTAGATGAAATAAAGGAAACATCCACATACACACTAAAAATAATGAGCAGACTGTTTAGTGAGAGGGCTCTGGAAGATAGCTCAGCAATCTTTTTTTTTTTTTTAACAAAATATTAAATAGTCTCCCACATAAGGCTTCCCTGAAAGCTCAGTTGGTAAAGAAACCGTCTGCAATGCAGGAGACCCCAGTTCAATTCCAAGGTCGGGAAGATCCCCTGTAGAAAGGATAGGCTACCCACTCCAGTATTCTTGGGCTTCCCTTGTGACTCAGCTGGTAAAGAATCTGCCTGCAATGCGGGAAACCTGCGTTTGATCCTTGGGTTGGGAGGATCCCCTGGAGAAGGAAAACGGTACCCACTCCAGTATTCTGGACTGGAGAATTCTATGGACTGTATAGTCTATGGGGTTGCAAAGAGTCGGACACGACTGAGCGACTTTCACTCCCACATAAAGAGTTGGACAATTTTAAGTTAGGAATTCTTTAGGGGGTTGAAAAGAAAAAAAACAGACTATATAGTTTTAGTAAAAATTCCTCATGTTTCAAAAAATATTTTCAGCTGGAGATATCCCAGTTGATCTGGTAAAGAATGGTGCACTAAATACAGATGCACTGTTTCAACGGCTATTAACTACAGACAGTAACAAATTTTAAAATGTGGAATAAGCCCATGAGATTCCAGTAATTCCTATTGGCTTCAGCCCTGACAGTCAATGAATTCCGATTCACATAAATGAACATAAGAATATTTTGTCAAATGAAAACATAATTATGACTGCTTGATATTTACGGAAGCATACTTCAGTTGGACCTTCCCACCTAAAATAACTAGACTTCAATCCAGTGATTATTTTATCTCTGTCATATTCAATACTACATATTAAATTAGCATTAAAGGGAAAAAAGAAGGCATGCTAATCTCCATTACTAGGGAGTTCACAAATAGGTGAGTAACAGAAAAGAGAAATGTAAGATTCTCTCATGATCTCACTGGTATTCCCAGGTGGCTCAGTGATAAAGAACCCACCTGCCAATGCAGAAATGAGGGTTCAATTCCTGGGTCAGGAAGATCCCCTGTAGGAGGAAATGGTAACTCCAGTACTCTTGCCAGGAAAATCCCATGGACAGAGTAGCCTGGCAGGTTACAGTCTATAGGATCTCAAGAAGTTGGACATGACTTAGCCACTAAACAACATGATCTCACTGACCCTCAACTTTGAATCACAAAACTTTCAGTTCTTTCTTCTGGAATAAAGGCATCTCTAATTCTTTTTTAGGCTAATGCCTCCTCCTTTTGCTCTAAATCTCAATTTAAAAACCACTTCCTTGGGTGTGGCTGTATTTACATCTGAGACTAGGCTAGCTCTCAGATATAGTTACTACCTTGGCCCTATTTGCCTTTTCTTAATAGTACCCATTACAATTGCAATAAATTATGATTATAGGTATACTGTGAAGATATGGAGGGTTCGGTTCCTGATCACTTAAATAAAATATTTCAACTACAGAAAGTCATACAATTCTTTGTTTTTCCAGTGTATGTAAAAGTTACATTTATACTACGCTAGAAAAGTTGACTCATTGGAAAAGACTGATGCTGGGAGGGATTGGGGCCAGGAGGAGAAGGGGATGACAGAGGATGAGACGGCTGGATGGCATCACTGACTCGATGGACGTGAGTCTCAGTGAACTCCAGGAATTGGTGATGGACAGGGAGGCCTGGCCTGCTGCGATTCATGGGGTTGCAAAGAGTCCGACACGACTGAGCAACTGAACTGAACTGAGTCTATTAAGTGTGCAATAGCATTATGTCTAAAAATATTGTACATACCCTAATTAAAATATACTATAAGACTTTCCTAGTGGTTCAGTGGTTAGGAATCCACCTGCCAATGCAGGATACACGGGTTTGATCCCTGGTCCAGGAGGATTCCACATGCTGCAAGGCAACTAAACCCCTGTACCACAACTATAGAACCTGGTGCGCCCAAGAGACCATGCACCACAGCAAGAGAAGTCATTGCAATGAGCCCTCACTCAAGACTAATAGAGAAAGCCTGCTCATAGAATGAAAGACCCAGCACAGGTGAAGATAAAATAAATTAATTAAATTAAAAAATACTTTATTGCTAAGATATGCTAACCATCATCTGAGTCCTCAGTGAATTATAATATTTTTACAACAGTAACATCAACAGTCATTGATCACAGATTACCATAACAAATATAATAATAGTGAAAAAGCTTAAAATATTGTGGAATTATCAAAATGTGACAGAGATACAAAGTGGGCAAACGCTATTGAAAATAATGGTGCTTAAGACTTACTCCAGTACTTTGGCCACCTCATGCGAAGAGTTGACTCATTGGAAAAGACTCTGATGCTGGGAGGGATTGGGGGCAAGAGGAGAAGGGGACAACAGAGGATGAGATGGCTGGATGGCATCACTGACTTGATGGACGTGAGTCTCAGTGAACTTCAGGAGTTGGTGAGGGACAGGGAGGCCTGGCGTGCTGTGATTCATGGGGTTGCAAAGAGTCGGACACGACTGAGCGAATGATCTGATCTGATCTGATCTGAAGACTTACTCGAAGCTAGGTTGCCACAAATCTTCAATTTGAAAAATGCAATATCTGCAAAACACAACAATTTGAAGTACAGATGGGAAAGAATCTGTCTTCAATGCAGGTTCAATTCCTGGGTCAGGAAGCTTCTCTGGAGGAAATGGCAACCCACTCCAGTATTCTTGCCTGGGAAATCCAATGAAGAGAGGAACCTGGTGGACTACAGTCCATAGGGTAGCAAAGAGTGGACACCACTGAGTGACTCACACTTTCACTTTCGCAATGAAGTATGCCTGTAACTGAATAATGTCTTTTTGACAACTAGACAATAAGCAGAGGGTGAAAAACACTGCTTTGTCATATATGCCTTAATCTCCCCATATGATAGATTCCTTTAAAAAAAAAAAAAACTATGTTGGGTGAATAGTTTATTGATCATAAGTTTAACACTTAACCTCATTTAATTGTATGAAGTAGTAATTATCATTTATACTAGGAAGAAATAAATTCTACAGAGTAATTTGTTCTCAGTCACACAATTATTCAGTGGCATAGCATGTTTTTTTTTAAATTTATACCTGTATTTTTTTTTTAACTTTACAATATTGTATTGGTTTTGCCATATATCAACATGAATCCACCACGGGTATACACGTTTTCCCCATCCTGAATCCCCCTCCCACCTTCCTCCCCATACCATCCCTCTGGGTCATCCCAGTGCCCCAGCCCCAAGCATCCTACATCATGCATTGAACCTGGACTGGCAATTCATTTCACATATGATATTATACATTTTTCAATGCCATTCTCCCAAATCATCCCACCCTTGCGCTCTCCCACAGAGTCCAAAAGACTGTTCTATACATTTGTGTCTCTTTTGCTGTCTCGCATACACGGTTGTCGTTATCATCTTTCTAAATTCCATATATATGCATTAATATACTGTATTGGTGTTTTTCTTTCTGGCTTACTTCACTCTGTAAAATAGGCTCCAGTTTCATCCACCTCTTTAGAACTGATTCAAATGTATTCTTTCTAATGGCTGAGTAATACTCCATTGTGTATATGTACCACAGCATTCTTACCCATTCATCTGCTGATGGACATCTAGGTTGCTTCCATGTCCGGGCTATTATAAACAGTGCTTTGATGAACATTGGGGTACACATGTCTCTTTCAATTCTGGTTTCCTTGGTGTGTATGCCCAGCAGTGGGATTTCTGGGTCATATGCCAATTCTATTTCCAGTTTTTTAAGGAATCTCCACACTGTTCTCCATAGTGGCTGTACTAGTTTGCATTCCCAACAACAGTGTAAGAGGGTTCCTTTTTCTCCATACCCTCTCCAGCATTTATTGCTTGTAGACTTTTGGATCGCAGCCATTCTGACTGGCATGAAATGGTACCTCATTGTGGTTTTGATGTGCATTTCTCTGATAATGAGTGATGTTGAGCATCTTTTCATGTTTTTGTTAGCCATCTGTATGTCTTCTTTGGAGAAATAACTATTTAGTTCTTTGGCCTCTTTTTTTTTAATTGGGTCGTTTATTTTTCTGGAATTGAGCTGCAGGAGTTGCTTGTATATTTTTGAGATTAAGTCTTTGTCAGTTTCTTCATTTGCTATTATTTTCTCCCATTTGGAAGGCTGTCTTTTCACCTTGCTTATAGTTTCCTTTGTTGTGAAGAAGAGTTTAATTTTAATTAGGTCCCATTTGTTTATTTTTGCTTTTATTTCCAATATTCTGGGAAGTAGGTCAAAGAGGATCCCACTATGGTTGATGTCAGAGAGTGTTATGTCTATGTTCTCCTTTAGGAGTTTTATAGTTTCTGGTCTTAAGTTTAGATCTTTAATCCATTTTGAGTTTATTTTTGTGTATGGTATTAGAAAATGTTCTAGTTTCATTCTTTTACAAGTGGTTGACCAGTTTTCCCAGCACCACATGTTAAAGAGATTGTCTTTTCTCCATTGTATATTCTTGCCTCCTTTGTCAAAGACAAGGTGTCCGTAGGTGTGTGGATTTATCTCTGGGCTTTCTATTTTGTTCCATTGATCTATATTTCTGTCTTTGTGCCAGTACCATATTGTCTTGATGACTGTGGCTTTGTAGTAGAGCCTGAAGTCAGGCAGGTTGATTCCTCCAGTTCCATTCTTCTTTCTCAAGATTGCTTTGGCTATTCGAGGTTTTTGGTATTTCCATACAAATTGTGAAATTATTTGTTCTAGCTCTGTAAAAAATACCGTTGGTAACTTGATAGAGATTGCATTGAATCTATAGGTTGCTTTGGGTAGTATACTCATTTTCACTATATTGATTCTTCTGATCCATGAACATGGTATATTTTGAGTAGGATACGTGTTAGCTATTCTCTAAATTTTTGGTAGAATTCAGCTGTGAAGCCGTCTGGACCTGGGCTTTTGTTTGCTGGAAGATTTCTGATTACAGTTTCAATTTACGTGCTTGTGATGAGTCTGTTAAGATCTTCTATTTCTTCCTGCTTCAGTTGTGGAAAGTTTTACTTTTCTAAGAATTTGTCCGTTTCTTCCAAGTTGTCCATTTTATTGGCATATAATTGTTGATAGTAGTCTCTTATGATGCTTTGTATTTCTGTGTTGTCTGTTGTGATCTCTCCATTTTCATTTCTAATTTTATTGATTTAATTTTTCTCCCTTTGTTTCTTGATGAGTCTGGCTAATGGTTTGTCAATTTTATTTATCCTCTCAAAGAACCAGCTTTTGGCTTTGTTGATTTTTGCTATGGTCTCTTTTGTTTCTTTTGCATTTATTTCTGCCCTAATTTTTAAGATTTCTTTCCTTCTACTAACCCTGGGGTTCTTCATTTCTTCCTTTTCTAGTTACTTTAGGTGTAGAGTTAGGTTATTTATTTGACTTTTTTCTTGTTTCTTGAGGTATGCCTTTAATGCTATGAACCTTCCCGTTAGCACTGCTTTTACAGTGTCCCACAGGGTTTGGGTTGTTGTGTTTTCATTTTCATTCGTTTCTATGCATATTTTGATTTCTTTTTTGATTTCTTCTGTGATTTGTTGGTTATTCAGCAGCGTGTTGTTCAGCCTCCATATGCTGGAATTTTTAATTGTTTTTCTCCTGTAATTGAGTTCTAATCTTACTGCATTGTGGTCAGAAAAGATGCTTGGAATGATTTCAATTTTTTGAATTTACCAAGGCTAGATTTATGGCCCAGGATGTGATCTATCCTGGAGAAGGTTCCATGTGCGCTTGAGAAAAAGGTGAAATTCATTGTTTTGGGGTGAAATGTCCTATAGATATCAATTAGGTCTAACTGGTCCATTGTATCATTTAAAGTTTGTGTTTCCTTGTTAATTTTCTGTTTAGTTGATCTATCCATAGGAGTGAGTGGGGTATTAAAGTCTCCCACTATTATTGTGTTATTGTTAATTTCCCCTTTAATACTTGTTAGCATTTGTCTTACATATTGCAGTCCTCCTATGTCGGGTGCATATATATTTATAATTGCTATATCTTTTACTTGGACTGATCCTTTGATCATTATGTAGTGTCCTTCTTTGTCTCTTTTCACAGCTTTTGTTTTAAAGTCTATTTTATCTGATATGAGTATTGCTACTCCTGCTTTCTTTTGGTCTCTATTAGTGTGGAATATCTTTTTCCAGCCCTTCACTTTCAGTCTGTATGTGTCCCTTGTTTTGAGCTGGGTCTCTTGTAGACAACATATATAGGGGTCTTGTTTTTATATCCATTCAGCCAGTATTTGTCTTTTGGTTGGGGCATTCAACCCATTTACATTTAAGGTAATTATTGATAAGTATGATCCCATTGCCATTTACTTTATTGTACCGGGTTCTAGTTTACACACCCTTTTTGTTTTTCCTGTCTAGAGAAGATCCTTTAGCATTCGTTGGAGAGCTGGTTTGGTGGTGCTGAATTCTCTCAACTTTTGCTTGTCTGTAAAGCTTTTGATTTCTCCTTCATATTTGAATGAGATCCTTGCTGGGTACAGTAATCTGGGCTGTAGGTTATTTTCTTTCATCACTTTAAGTATGTCCTGCCATTCCCTCCTGGCCTGAAGAGTTTCCATTGAAAGATCAACTGTTATCCTTATGGGAATCCCCTTGTGTGTTATGTGTTGTTTTTCTCTTGCTGCTTTTAATATTAGTTCTTTGTGTTTGATCTTTGTTAATTTGATTAATAGTGTCTTGGGGTGTTTCGTCTTGAGTTTAACCTGTTTGGGACTCTCTGGGGTTCTTGGACTTGGGTGATTATTTCCTTCCCCATTTTAGGGAAGTTTTCAACTGTTATCACCTCAAGTATTTTCTCATGGTCTTTCTATTTTGTGTTCTTCTGGGACTCCTAAGATTCAAATGTTGGGGTGTTTCATTGTCCCAGAGGTCTCTGAGATTGTCCTCATTTCTTTTAATTCATTTTTCTTTTTTCCTCTCTGATTCATTTATTTCTACCATTCTATCTTCTACCTCACTAATCCTATCTTTTGCCTCCCTTATTCTACTATTTGTTCTCTCCAGAGTCTTTTTGATATAATTTATTACATTACTCATTATATATTGACTCTTTTTTACTTCTTCTAGGTCCTTGTTAAACTTTTCTTGAATCTTCTCAATCCTTGTCTCCAGGCTATTTATCTGTGATTCCATTTTGTTTTCAAGATTTTGGATCATTTTCACTGTCATTATTTGGAATTCTTTATCAAGTAGATTCCCTATCTCTTCCTGTTTTGTTTGGCTTGGTGGGCATTTTATCCTGTTCCTTTACCTACTGGGTATTCCTCTGTCTCTTCATCTTGTTTATATTGCTGTCTTTGGGGTGGCCTTTCTGTATTCTGGCAGTTTGTGGAGTTCTCTTTATTGTGGAGTTTCCTCACTGTGGGTGAGGTTGTATGGGTGACTTGTCAAGGTTTCCTGATTAGGGAAGCTTGCGTTGGTGTTCTGGTGGGTGGTGCTGGATTTCTTCTCTCTGGAGTATAATGAAGTGTCAAGTAATGAGTTCTGAGATATCAATGGGTTTGGAGAGACTTTGGGCAGCCTGTATATTGAAGCTCAGGGCTATGTTCCTGTGTTGCTGGAAAATTTGCGTGGTATGTCTTGTTCTGGAACTTGTTGGCCCTTGGGTGGTGCTTGGTTTCAGTGTAGGTATGGAGGCATTTGATGAGCTCCTGTCAATTAATGTTCCCTGGAGTCAGGAGTTCTCTGGTGTTCTCAGGATTTGGACTTAAGCCTCCTGCTTCTCCATAGCATGTATTTTGATCCTAAACCTGTCCCTCTTTCACCACACAGATTAACTAAGGTAATGTTGACTTGGTAATTACATAGTAAATATATTAATAAAGTAAACATTTCCCAAGTTTTGATAAAGTATTTTTTGTAAATCACTTCATATTTTCTTTATGGGTATTGTCAATTATGCTAACATAGACTCTCACCATTTTTAGGACTGCAATAATGCCTCATTTTTAAGAAACAGTTTTAGTGTCTGTTTGAATAACACATTTAGTCCTGAAGAGAAACTAGCTATGGAAGTTTTACCTGTCTGAACTCTATGTAAAATAGTATTTATTTTTATTAGGTAATTTTTGTTATGATTTTTGTTACTATGTTATTCATAGTAATCTAATATTGGCTGTTAAAGGTTGCTATTACAGAAGGGCATAGCTGTTGATAAGAGCACTGAACAAAAGAATAATCACCCATGTTAATTTGTTATGGTAAAGTATTTGTTTCTGAGATAAATGTAGGTATTTAACATTTTCAATTAGAATGCAAAATTCTTTGGGGGGTGGTAAATGATGACATTCTCAAAAATGTAAAAACTGTTCTTTCATTAGAAGACATTGTATTGTTTCTAAGAAAACTAGTAAGCCTGGATTTGTTACTATAACAGATCTCCTAACAAAAATAATAAATTATGACAATTATGGGCTTTCGTGGCTCAGACGGTAAAAAAAATCTGCCAGTAATGCAGGAGACCTAGGTATAATTTCTGGGTCAGGAATATCTCCTGGGAAAAGGAAGTGGCTACCCACTCTAGTATTCTTGCCTGGAGAATTCCATGGACAGAGAAGCCTGGCAGGTTACAGTCCATGATGCCACAGAGTTGGACATGACTTAGAGACTCATACTTTCACATGACAATTGTACTAAAATAAGTGAAAATTATCAGCATTCCAGAGCTTGAAGTGAAAATTATTCAAAAAATAATGGAATTAAAGACTTCAGACTGTTATTGTTGAAGACATGCCCTGATAACACATAAAATATTGCACAGTCAACTAATCTTTTAAAGAAATATTCTTTAATGTGTTCTTATGGTCATCAAATATAGGCTATTGGACAAGTCACAATTAAGTGCTTGATTTGCAAATAAAAAGAAAACTCCCCAGAAATAGCCTCAGTTATTCTTCAAAAAATTTCAAATTGAGTGAGAATTTGTAACTCATTACACTAGATTCATAAGAGGGAAAATAAAAGCAAAAATACGAAGTAATATTTTCAGAGATATAGCTTTTGCTCATTTGTAAATTCTCCAAACCATGCTTCAGCAATACGTGAATCATGAAATTCCATAAGTTCAAGCTGGTTTTAGAAAAGGCAGAGGAACCAGAGATCAAATTGCCAACATATGCTGGACCATCAAAAAAGCAAGAGAGTTCCAGAAAAACATCTACTTCTGCTTTATTGACTATGCCAAAACCTTTGACTTTGTGGATCACAATAAACTGTGGAAAATTCTGAAAGAGATGGTATACCAGATCACCTGACCTGCCTCTTGAGAAACCTAAATGCAGGTCAGGAAGCAACAGTTAGAACTGGACATGGAACAGCAGACTGGTTCCAAATAGGAAGAGAAGTACGTCAAGGCTGTATATTGTCATTCTGCTTATTTAACTTATATGCAGAGTACATCATGAGACACACTGGGCTGGAAGAAGCACAAGCTGGAATCAAGATTGCCAGGAGAAACATCAATAACCTCAGATATGCAGATGACACCACCCTTATGGCAGAAAGTGAAGAGGAACTAAGGATCCTCTTGATGAAAGTGAAAGTGGAGAGTGAAAAAGTTGGCTTAAGCCAACATTCAGAAAACTAAAATCATAGCATCTGGTCCCATCACTTCATGGGAAATAGATGGGGAAACAGTGGAAACAGTGTCAGATTTTATTTTTTGGGCTCCAAAATTGCTGCAGATGGTGATTGTAGCCATGAAATTAAAAGATGCTTACTCCTTGGAAGGAAAGTTATGACCAACCTAGACAGCATATTAAAAACTAGAGATATTACTTTGCAAACAAAGGTCCATTTAGTCAAGGCTATGGTTTTTCTGGTAGTCATGTACGGATGTGAGAGTTGGACTATGAATAAATCTGAGTGCTGGAGAATTGATGCTTTTGAAATGTGGTGTTGGAGAAGACTTTTGAGAGTCCCTTGGACTGCAAGGAGATCCAACCAGTCCATCCTAAAGGAGATCAGTCCTGGGTTTTCATTGGAGGAATTGATGCTGAGGCTGAAACTCCAATACTTTGGCCACCTCATGTGAAGAGTTGACTCATTGGAAAAGACACTGATGCTGGGAGAGATTTGGGACAGGAGGATAAGGGGACGGCAAAGATGAGATGGCTGGATGGCATCACCAGCTCGATGCACATGTTTTTGGGTGAACTCCGGGAGTTGGTGATGGACAAGGAGGCCTGGCGTGCTATGATTCATGGGGTCACAAAGAGTCGGACACAACTGAGGAACTGAATTGAACTGGACTGAAAGCTTCCTTACTGTGGCTGTGCTGTGCTGTCCAGATTCAATAATCTTTCCCAGCCTAAAAGATAGTTAGTAAAGTGAAATCGCTCAATCGTGTCCAACTCTCTACGACCCCATGAACTGTAGCCTATGATGCTCCTCCATCCATGGGCTTTTCCAGGCAAGAACACTAGAGTGGGTTGCCATCTCCTTCTCCAGGGGATCTTTCCAATCCTGGGATTGATCCCAGGTCTCCCGCATTGCAGACAGACACTTTACCATCTAAGCCACCAGGGAAGCCCAAAAGATAGTTTAAAAGATATTTATTTGAGTCCAATTAATACCTGTTCTACCTTTAAAACCTCCAGGCTAATCATGATTTTACTACTTTTTTGTACAACTGTAAGAAAGTAAAAGAGAAATTTTCTTGTGAACCAGTAGAAAAGCAGTAAAATAACTGATGAAATAATAATTTGAAAAAAAATAAAAATAAAACCATAAAAGTCAGAGGTAGCATATAGAACTGAAAGGTATACATTTGTACACCACGTCAAGTCATTTTCCCAAGGCTTTAAAATGAAAATCGCAATAGGAAAGAAAATGCAGCAAATCAGGTATACTAATCTAATTACTTAAGCTTTCAAAAGAACAACATTGGGAGAAACTTTAAAATATAACAGCCAAGTCACATACAGCCAGATCATGGCAATTCCCTTTTTAAGAGAGCAAAAAATAAAGAGAAAAAAAAAATCAAGTGGGAAAGGTAAAGACTTGAAAGACAGCTCTTACCTACAGATCTAGAAATATCACTGAAGTGGAGTCAAATGCTTAGCATTTCTGTTCATACTTGACTCCACTCCAGTGTAGAACATTAGGAGAATGCAGAACAATGGGTACAATGAATATTATGTTTAATGGCAAGGCACACATAGCAGCCAAGCCTAGTTGTTGAGTGCTGTGTGCCATTCACAGTTGCAGTCTGAAAAAAAACTGTGAGGCTCATCAACTTAAAGGAATGCAGAGAATTTAGACAAGAGTTCAGAGTAGAATGACAATAATGGAGACCTCTACGGAAACATTAAACAGAGTCATTAGCTGGAGAAATCTGAGAAGCTGCATATTTATCGATCTTTAAACAAATTATGGCTTATCCCTCAAAGGAAAGTAGTCCATACTTTTTGCTCCATTGGGCATCACAAAAAGGAAATGAATTTAAATTGCACTAGGAGATATTTAAGTTAGACATAAAGAGATATTTCCAGGTAGAGAGCAAGAGAGTGGTTTAAAAATGAACTTTCTCCGGAGGTCATTAAATGTATGCCATCTTAATTGGGTTAAGTTTAATGCTGTCTCTAATTTTCTATCACGTGTTTCCTTCAGTTCTGTTATATTACAGCCCTTGTTATTCTGGCATTATAACAAATTATATTTTTATTATCTTGTCATCTATTGTTTTGACTGAATGGTTTTCACTCTCTCCTTTTAGTAGGAGAAAATATACAAAGAATAAAGCCAAAATGGCTTGTATCAGTCCAGTGCCTTTTTCTTTGTTTTTTTCAGCAGAGATATTTTATAGAATATTCTTATCTCCACATTGACTTCACTTTTAGGAAAGATTAGAACAGCTTGGCTGCTTCTAGGAAGACTGACATCTGGGAGAAAATGAAATAATATTCCAATGATTCATTCAGCTAGTTTCATGTAGAGTTTTGAAACATTCCTCTGCCTCTGATGGGTGGTGTAGGGAGCAGGCTTGGGCAAGGCTCACTGCACTATGTGCCCTCCTCAAGACCAGTGTGCCTTTGGTTTGCCATCCACGGGAAATCATTCCTAATAAGCAAAGAAACCAAGCTATCTGAGAAGAGTTGAAGCAGTTATCTTCAGACTTAAACAATTTAATATTTTTTTTCAGGAGGTAAAGAGAGTCAAAAGTATTGTTTTAAATTTAAAACTTCATTTGTAAGAACTTTTGACCTAGTCTTGAAAGTACTGAATCCAAGTAGATAATTCAGGGAGAAATTAAAAAGCCTTCCACTATTCAAACAATTCACTGAACTCTGCCTCTCCTGCCCCTAAACACTTACAGTTTCAATGTTCTGAATCAAACTTTCCCTTTATTTATTTAAACCTCAGGCAAGTTTCTAGAGGAAAATTTTAAATACAAAATATGCATCAATTTGTATTTCTACTTGATTTAAACATTTAAAACTGACTTGTTTGTCAGGTTGGCAGTTATTAGAAAGATTAGGGTGTTAAATTATAAAAACTTACAGATGCATGGCTTCCCTCACAGCTCAGTTGGTAAAGGGCTTCCCTTATAGCTCAGTCAAGAAAGAGTTTGCCTGCAATGCAGGAGACCAGGATTCAATTTCTGGGTCAGGAAGATCCCCTGGAGAAGGAAATGGCAACCCACTCTAGTATTCTTGCCTGGAGAACCCCATGATTGGAGGAGCATGGCAGGCTACAGTCTATGGGGTGATAAGAGTTGGACAGGATTGAGCGACTAAATACAGGCACATTTACAGATGCATTGTCTTAATGTGACAGTCACTAGCAACATGGGCTTCTCTGGTGGTTTGACTGGTAAAGAATCTGCCTGCAATGAGGGAGACCTGAGTTCAATCCCTGGGTTGGGAAGATCCCCTGGAGAAGGGAAAAGGTTATCCACTCCAGTATTCTGGCCTGGAGAACTCCATGGACTGTAGAGCCCATGGGATCACAAAGAGTTGGACATGACTGAGACTTTCACTTCACTTCAGCTACATGTAGCTATTTAAATTTAAATTAAAGTTAAATAAAATTTAAAATCTACTTGGTCACACTAGCCACATTTCATGTACTCCATACATATCCACATGGGGCTATTGGCTACCATATTGTATAGATATAGTACATTTTCATCATCTAGTAAATTTCTATTGGACAATGTTGACCTAGGTAAATGAAGACATAAATGTTATGTGAATATTTATGACATATGAAACATTCCATGTTTAACTTTGTTTTATTTGCTTTATTATAATCCAATTCTCTGTAACATTGTTTCAGCACAATGTTAAATGATTTGAATCCGTGTTAACTAAGTTCTACTCTGGTCTCTGTAATTGACTGAGCCACCTTGGACAAGTCACTTAATCAATTCATCTACTCATTGTTTTCAACAAGTATTTCCTGAGCATCTGCTATGGTTAAAGTACTGTGCTTAGCACTGGAATGAAGGCAATGACCTAAACAAAGTCCCTGTACTCATGAAACTTACATCCTAGAGAGAGAAGAAAATAGTAGTCAAAAAAAAATTGTGTTAATTGCTATAACAAATATTGCACCTTACTAAGTGAATCAGACACTCCTTTTCATGGAAATGACATTGGGGAGATGAAGCCGTGTTCATGGAACCTCTCAGACTCACCTGTATGGGTCTTTCAGACACTAGTTTCTCTCCAACTATTATTCTATAAACTAACTTCATGTGGATTCTGACCAACTTCAAGCAGATAAAACATTGCCCCAGAACCGCTCTAGATGGTGGCTTCCTTGTGGATGGTGAGGCGTGAAACACTGCCTGAATTGCTTGGTACCCATTCACATGCGATCTGGAAATGCAGAGGAGCCAATGCCTCAAGATGCATGTTTTGATTAATGGGAAATGGGAACTGAAGGATATATTTTTCTCACTTTTTCATCCCAGAAGCAAATCCTGAGACACAGCCTTTTATGCTCTCAGAAGCACCATGAGATGGAGATGTTAGCTGCACTTGATACCAAGCAGTGGTTGACTTTTTAGTTTTCCTCTCTTTACTCCCTTCCCTTTAATCTTTCTTTCCTTCAGCCCTGCCTCCCTGGGACTGCACTCCCAAATTATATCATAACACATAAGGCTTTTCTGTGTGAGAAATCCAGTAAAAATTACTAGAGAAAGAGCCTTGTATGCAGAGGGAACTGTTCAAGTCCTTGAATCAGGAGCAGGCTTGGATTATTGAGATGCATTTAAGTTCTTAAGTCTTGGCTTTCAGGTCTATGAAATGCAATGATTGAATAATTTATCAATATTTATAAAAATCTGAGGCTGTTATATATAATATTTGCACATATGTATCCTGTGGTATTTATAAAATCATATGCACAGTTTACTATCTTTTTCATTTATGCTGTTTTTTCTACTTTTACAACTTTGAGAGGGCATCTTGTGGAGTCTCAGTGGAGCTTTTATACATAATGGTTGCTTAAGAAGTCGTGACTAAGTGGTTTACTGCTGCTGCTGCTAAGTCACTTCAGTCGTGTCCAACTCTGTGTGACCCCATAGACGGCAGCCCACCAGGCTCCCCCGTCCCTGGGATTCTCCAGGCAAGAACACTGGAGTGGGTTGCCATTTCCTTCTCCAAGGCATGAAAGTGAAAAGTGAAAAGTGAAAGTGAAGTCACTCAGTCGTGTCCGACTCTTTGTGACCCCGTGGACTGCAGCCCACCAGGCTCCTCCATCTACGGGATTTTCCAGGCAAGAGCACTGGAATGGGTGCCATCGCTTTCTCCAGGTTTACTGCTCTTGTGCAACTACATTTGAAAGCTGATTGATATTTGTTTTTCTCCTTCTCTGACCTAATAGGCCAGGGTTTTCTAAACCTTCATGGGCATGTGCCGCTCCCAGAAAAATTTCTGAATATTTCCCCCCACCTCTAACCAAGATATTGTTTCAAGTATTCTGAGAGGAAGCCACCATCTGTATTTTAACTGGCCTCCCAGACCATTTTGAGAAGGTTCTCTGACGACTGTACTCTTCAATAACATTATATCACAACAAATGATGAGCAACATGAAATTTTAGCACATCAGTGGTTTTAAATACTTCATTATATGCAGTCTCTTTCCATAAAGGGTTTATCCTTCTGTGGTACAGGCAGGTATAACAGAAATAGCTATAAACTTACCATTGAAATCATTACTTATAAATAAAAACAATTCACACAACTTACAGAAAAACAAACTTCAATTGGTGTGTCAACAGTGAAAACATTTTAGCTATTAATTGCATTCAGCTGCCTCTACTAAAGTTACCCTGGGTATTTTTTTCAATAATTTTTCAACATGGTACATCATAAATCCATTGAAATGATGATTTTAAAGGATGGATGATGGTAGACTAAATACACTTAGGACCATTATTCTAGTAAAGTTTGGCACTCAATCTACTTCAAACATGCAAAAATTTCTTATATGAAGTTTGAGGCACTAAATGTTAGCAGAGGTTTGTTGTCTGAAAAATTGTTACTGAAGTACCTATCAGTTCAGTTCAGTCACTCAGTCGTGTCCGACTCTCTGCAACCCCATGAATCACAGCACACCAGACCTCCCTGTCCATCAACAACTCCCAGAGTTCACTCAAAATCATGTCCATCGAGTCAGTGATGCCATCCAGCCATCTCATCCTCAGTCATCCCCTTATCCTCCTTCCCCCAATCCCTCCCAGGATCAGGGTCTTTTTCAATGAGTCAACTCTTCACATGAGGTGGCCAAAGTATTGGAGTTTCAGCTTCAGCATCAATCCTTCCAATGAACACCCAGGACTGATCTCCTTTAGGATGGACTGGTTGGATCTCCTTGCAGACCAAGGGACTTGCAAGAGTCTTCTCCAACACCACAATTCAAAAGCATCAATTCTTCGGAGCTCAGCTTTATTCACAGTCCAACTCTCACATCCATACATGACTACCAGAAAAACCATAGCCTTGACTAGACGGACCTTTGTTGCCAAGTAATATGTCTGCTTTTCAATGCTATCTAGGTTGGTCATAACTTTCCTTCCAAGGAGTAAAGCGTCTTTTAATTTCATGGCTGCAATCACCATCTGCAGTGATTTTGAAGCCCAAAAAATAGTCTGACAGTGTTTCCACTGTTTCCCCATCTATTTCCCATGAAGTGATGGGACCAGATGCTATGATCTTCATTTTCTGAATGTTGAGCTTTAAGCCAACTTTTTCACTCTCCTCTTTCACCTTTATCAAGAGGCTTTTGAGTTCCTCTTCACTTTCTGCCATAAGGGTGGTGTCATCTGCATATCTGAGGTTATTGATATTTCTCCTGGCAATCTTGATTCCAGCTTGTGCTTCTTCCAGCCCAGCGTTTCTCATGATGTACTCTGCATAGAAGTTAAATAAGCAGGGTGACAATATACAGCCTTGATGTACTCCTTTTCCTATTTGGAACCAGTCTGTTGTTCCATGTCCAGTTCTAACAGTTGCTTCCTGACCTGCATATAGGTTTCTCAAGAGGCAGGTCAGGTGGTCTGGTATTCCCATCTCTTTCAGAATTTTCCACAGTTTATTGTGATCCACAAAGTCAAAGGCTTTGGCATAGTCAATAAAGCAGAAATAGATGTTTTTCTGGAACTCACTTGCTTTTTTGATGATCCAGTGGATGTTGGCAATTTGATCTCTGGTTCCTCTGCCTTTTCTAAAACCAGTTTGAACATCAGGAAGTTCATGGTTCATGTATTGCTGAAGCCTGGCTTGGAAAATTCTGAGCATTACTTCACTAGCATGTGAGATAAGTGCAATTGTGCGGTAGTTTGAGCATTCTTTGGCATTGCCTTTCTTTGGGATTGGAATGAAAACTGACCTTTTCCAGTCCTGTGGCCACTGCTGAGTTTTCCAAATTTGCAAGAGTGAATGTCAACATTCTAAAAATCAGCCAACTAAAATGGACTGGAATGGGTGAATTTAACTCAGATGACCATTGTATCTACTATTGTGGGCAGGAATCCCTTAGAAGAAATGGAGTAGCCATCATTGTCAACAAAAGAGTTTGAAATGCAGTACTTGGATGCAATCTCAAAAATGACAGAATGATCTCTGTTCATTTCCAAGGCAAACCATTCAGTATTATGGTAATCCAAGCCTATGGCCCAACCAGTAACACTGAAGAAGCTCAAGTTGAACAGTCCTATGAAGACCTACAAGACCTTTTAGAACTAACACCCAAAACAGATGTCCTTTTCATTATAGGGGACTGGAGTACAAAAATAGGAGGTCAAGAAACACCTGGAGTAACAGGCAAATTTGGCCTTGGATTATGGAATGAAGCAGATAGAGTTTTACCAAGGCTGATAGAGTTTTGCCAAGAGAACGCACTGGTCAAAGCAAACACCCTCTTCCAACAACACAAGAGAAGACTCTACACGTGGACATCCCCAAATGGTCAACACCAAAATCAGATTGATTATATTCTTTGCAGCCAAAGATGGAGAAGCTCTATACAGTCAGCAAAAACAAGACCAGGAGCCGACTGTGGCTCAGATCATGAACTCCTTATTGCCAAATTCAGACTGAAATTGAAGAAAGTAGGGAAAACCACTAGACCATTCAGGTATGACCTAAATCAAATCCTTTATGATTATACAGTGGAAGTTAGAAATAGATTTAAGGGACTAGATCTGATAGACAGAGTGCCTGATGAACTATGGATGGAGGATCGTGACATTGTACAGGAGACAGGGATCAAGACCATCCCCATGGAAAAGAAATGCAAAAAAGCAAAATGGCTGTCTGAGGAGGCCTTACAAATAGCTGTGAAAAGAAGAGAAGTGAAAAGCAAAGGAGAAAAGGAAAGATATAAACATCTGAATGCAGAGTTCCAAAGAAGTACTTGTAAGTATTATTAAATACTCAAATACAAGGGATATTCTGGGTGTGATGTTACCACATCACTCTCTTTTGCAAAATCCTTCAAGATTTTTTTCCAACTTGCTTGCAGACTGAAGTCCATTTTCCTCAGCTCTTCTTTGTCAGTGTTCTCTGACCTGGTGCTGATTTAGTCTCTTGATTTTGTCTCCTGAACTCTCCATAGCACCACTCATGCACTCTACACTATTTTCAATAAGATTGTCTTTCCCACAGGATGTCCCTGAAAACACTAATTTCAGGAGACTAATAGGCATTATATTTTAATAAAAAAAAAGTATCCAAGGTCAAATACATTTGAAAAATGATATGATAAGCAAAGTTAATCAGAATTTTTTTCTCTAATTCTCAAACCCTTTAGGATACTAGTGTGAATTAAGAATAGCCTGGAAGTGGATATAGAATTAAATATTCCCAAATGAATCTTTTCACAAAGCTTTTTTAAATGATGTACCTGTTGAGAACAATGTTCTGAACGGGATACTTTAAGAAAAAATGAGATGGTGGGACAAGCACCAGACTTGGAATCTTAGGACCTTGGGGTCAAATTTCAAAGTCAACATCCACCAGTGGTTCAACCCTGGACCGGTCTAAAGACATGTTTCTTGACTGAAAAATTCAGCTATATTTAATTTAGAAGGTGATTGTAATAATATAATAAGGAAACATATTAAACAGCAACACTGACTTTTATCATGTGAGGTCAGCAAAGATTAGTTTTGTTGTTTTCTCAGCTCAATACAGTTTCCTAAAATATATGTAACTCTTTGCTTTTGAAGATAATAGACATGGGCTAACATTTACACGTGTTTCCTCATGCAATTTTTGGCCTCTCTTCCTGTTTTTATTCTCCCATTCTTTAAATTCACCTTCTTTATAAGTTTTAATCTTTCCATTAAAACTAGTATCTCCCGTTTTTATTTCATAAATCCCTATTCCTCTATTAAATTGTAATTTCTGTGTGTCCAGACATCAAATATTGAGTGGTTAGCATAACAATAGTTTAATAAAGATAAATGCAGAAATGATACTGTTTTGTTTTCTAGGAAAGCCACAAGTAGCAGACTCTTTCTTCTTAATGACATAGCAATGAGATTTAAATAAAAGTGATTGTTGATATCAACAAGCTGCTTGCTGATTCCTGACATATTCTTTAATGAATTTTTATTTTTTTTTTTGCTTTCAATGTTTATTGGATGATTTAAAAAATTTGGCTTATGATGTCTCTTGTATATAGTCCTTTCATCATTATTGGCCTGATATTTTTCTCCAAAATTTTTGTAATTTTTTTTCTTTGAGTTCTCAAAAAATACCTACGTTCTATACTTCTCTGGATTTAAAATGAAATGTATTCGACTTCATTCAAAGACTATGAATTAGCTCATAAGATTAATATTCCTCTTTTGGTTTTCACTTAAATCTCAGTGTTAAGAAGTCACATGACTGATTGTATGAAAACATGTGGCTTTAGTTAAACACTTTTGGCTTAAAACTTTGGGATTGCCACTTATTTAAACATTTTAACTCCAACTTTAGAGAAATTAAGCATATAGTACTCCCAATTTTATTTCTACAGGGTGATAGTATTACTTCATAAGTTTACTGTGAAGAATTAATGAAATTATGCATATGCATATGCTATTTATTGGTATATGAACATATTTTTTATTTTAAAATATATTAAAATTTTATTACTAATAAAGTTTAATTTGAGAATTCCAAAATATATTTGGTGCCATTTTCATATTTTTAATTTGTTTAAATGTTATTCAACAAATCAGAAATTGGATGATCCTACAGAGAAACCGAGATTGAATGAGAGTTCAGGGTGTTCCTCAGTCTTTGTCTTGAGATATCAGCCCTTAGACTCTTCTTAACTATATTCTCTCCAAGTAGTAATTTTGCACTGAATTAAATTTCCCTTAGAAATATATTTTTATTTATTTACTGCTATTTTATGTTTTAGTAGAAATTCCCAATTAGTCAAACAAAAAGCAAGAAGGAATAAATTTCATGACTGAAAGAGAAAGTTATGAGGACATAAATAATCTTTAGGATTATAAGTAACAAGTAAAAATTGTTTTAATATGTGGTCTGATGTGCTATTTCAACACATCAAGATCCAATGAGAATGATATGGCAAGTGCATGAATAGTTGAGTACCTCAGATTTACCATTAGGACAGACCTACGAGTTGACCTCATTGGTACACTCTCAGGTCTATTGAAAAGGCAAAGTGTTAGTCCCTCAGTCATGTCTGAGTCTTCACAACCCCATGGACTGTAACCCATCAGACCCCTCTACCCAGGGAATTCTCCAGGTAAGAGTACTGGAGTAGACAGCCATTCCTTTCACCAGGAGATCTTCCAGATCCAGGGATCAAACCCAGGTCTCCTATATTGCAGGCAGATTCCTTACTGTCTGAGCCACCACAGAAGCTTGGAAAGGAACACTAATACACACTTCTCCCTCCACACTAAGTCTCTTAGCTTTAGAAGTGGTTGCTTGTAGGTTTTAATAAATTTGTTGTTGATTTACTGCCATTCTTGTTTTCTGAGTCACAAAAGAACCCACAATTTCTGCTAATGAAAAACTAACTTCTGGTTTTAATTGGATTTCAACTGGAAGTGAACTATTCAAGGAAAATACAGAAGCATAATGTCCAAATACTTCAGAGAAAGAAAGAAGACCATGCTGTATAATCAAATAGTTAGTCATAAAAGACAAGAAACACAAATTTATTTTGGAATGAGAAAGTCATTTTTAATCCCAAGAGAGAGTTCATATTGAAGATAATCAATTTGGGGCTATATTTCTATTGCTGATCTATTCCTATCTTAGAATAATGTGTTTTTATCATATATAAAACAGACGTCAAAGCTCTCAGAACACACTAAATGGGATCTAAAAATAAAATAAAATAGCTACAATAATGACTCAGCTTAAAATGTATATTTTAAACTAAACCAAGCATGCAAAATTTTACCTGACATTTAAGTTCCCTTGATATTTAGGAGAGAAAAATTACTATTTCTACGGAAATAATTTTCCCAATGGAGAATAAAATGTTCTGTTTACTTTATCAAGTCTAAGTTCTTAGTGTTTGATTAGAGTTACCAACAGACCACTGCTCTACACATGATGCCTGCTGTAATTTTAAGCCCTCTTCTCTTTTGGCCCAGATAACCTAGTTAAGTAGTGTTTTTTTCTTTTTCTTTTCTTTTTTTTTTAATACAAGCTCTCCAAGTCTTTTCTATTAGATCAGTTGTGCCTCCCCAGGTTATACTAATCCTGGGCTCTTCAGAAAACAAGTGTACATGGTTTTTGCAGGTGTCATATTTATGACAAAGGGAAAGAGCAACACATAGAAACTTCTAAAGATAGATAGATTGGAAATGTGCTCTGAAGTGGAAAAGTGAAGAGGGAATAAAAATAATAGTATTTCCAGAGGAAGTGATCTTGCTTGATTGGATTTGTACAGGGTTCCCACCAAACTAACACACTGAATGCCCCCAAGCCCATCTCACACCTGCACTCCTCAAGCTGGTGCTCTTGTGCTAACTTTGTGTTGTTACCCAGCTGGATTACATCATTGGATGTAATCATAATGCCTTACTTGTTCAGGAGCTGGGGCTGATCATTTTGTTCCCCTAATAAGCTTATTATCTATTTCTATTGGTAGCTTTTTTCCAGTTGCTCAGGACAGTACTCCATGTCCAGTGCAAGCTCCTTCTGCCTCCTGCCCAATCTCCCAGTCTCAGATTACAAATGCCACTATCCTTTCTCAATATTGAATAATTGTGTGTAAGCATCTCACCAGCATTGGGCCAAATATATTATTGTACACCTTTGTCTGGCCAGTTTTCTCCCTTCTTGGTGTTTTGTTAGTTGATGTGTTTATTTTGTTTTTCACTTGGAACAGGAAAGAAGATCGTTCATAATTTATCTTTTATAGCAAACCTAAGAAATGTGAATTTGGAATCCATCTCCTAGTTGAAGTGGCTAATCTCAGAGAATAAAACTGACATGCAGAGAGAAGAGAGAGAGAAACAAGTGTGACAGACAGGTGAGATTGAGTTTTGGAGTGAAGTGTTCGCAATTTCAGTTTAAATTATGTATGAGGTCCAACTATATCCCTGAACCCCTGTGATTTTTTTTTGGTTAGATTTATGCAGAGGATGAGATGGCTGGATGGCATCACTGACTCGATGGACGTGAGTCTCAGTGAACTCCGGGAGTTGGTGATGGACAGGGAGGCCTGGCGTGCTGCGATTCATGGGGTCGCAAAGAGTCGGACACTACTGAGCAACTGATCTGATCTTATCTGATGTTAGATATTATATTCTTTTTGGTATAAAGTAGTTCAAAACTGGTATAAAGTAGAAAGTAAAAGATAGCAAACTAATATGTCAATGTCACTCTAAAGATACAGGATACTCCTTTTATTGGCCTTTTATTATGTGAAGTGAAAGTGAAAGTCACTCGGTCGTGTCCGAATCTGCGACACCATGGACTATACAGTCCATGGAATTCTCCAGGCCATAATACTGGAGTGGGTAGTCTTTCCCTTCTCCAAGGGATCTTCCCAACACAGGGATCAAACCCTGGTCTCCCATACTGAAGGCAATTCTTTACCAGCTGAGCCACCAGGGAGGCCCAAGAGTACTAGAGTGAGTAATTTCAAATTCCTTGGGAGAAGTTACTATATTTTATGTTTTCTTAGTTCCTTGTAGTACCACCACAGCCAAAAGAACTCAATGAACACTTATTGACTAACCTAAAAAAAAAAACACGTTGGTGAGGTGGCTTCTAGTTTCTTGAAATTTGTTTTGTCACTCTAATCAAATTTTGCCACTAGCATTAGCAAGATAAGGGGGAAATGCCATAATTTACCCTGTCTTCATTAAAAATCAATGTATTTGGCATCTGGGCAGAACATACACTTCTGTATACAGAGACTATAAAGATCAACTCTTCCATCTTTCAGATTTTTTTTTTAATAAGATCTAATAAGATTAAGAAACTTGCTTTGATGCATGTAGATATGGTCAGAATAAGGACAAAAAAATACAGGTCACCCAAACTTAAATTTCTCTAAATCATATCTCTAAACCTCTCTTAACAGCTAAAATGAGGTATTAAAATGAACTACTATGGAGTTCTATCAAAAAGGATTTATCAGATAAGTATCTTCATTCCTAATATATATTTAGGTTGGTCAAGTATATTGCCATAAATCAGATAAAAGAAGACAGTAATTTATGTAATTTTGTATTTCCTACACAAAAATATCTTTGGTATATATGCATCTAAAGATCTTGTATTTTATTTCTTGCTGTTGTTGTTGTTCAGTTGTTCAGTCACGTCCAACTCTTCGTGACCCCATGGACTTCAGCACACCAAACATCCCTGTCCTTCACCACCTCCTGGAGCTTGCTCAAACTCTTCTCTATTGAGTCAATGATGCCCTTCAACCATCTCATCCTTTATAGTCCCCTTCTCCTCCTGCCTTCAATCTTTTCCAGCATCATGGTCTTTTCCAGTGAATTTTATTTCTTTATCTTATAGGAAGCTTTATCTACTAAATGAAGTAAGTTCAGTGCAGTCACTCAGTCGTGTCTTACTCTTTGTGACCCCATGGACTGAAACACACCAGGTTTCCCTGTCCATCACCAACTCCTGGAGCCTGCTCAAACTCATGTCCATCAAGTCAATGATGCCATCCAATCATCTCAAACTCTGGCGTCCCCATCACCTCCTGCCTTCAATCTTTCCCAGCAACAATGTTTATTCCAATGAGTCAGTTTTTGCTATATCAAATGAGACTAAAGTAATATCAATGGTGGTAATAAAACCAGAAAAATCAAAACTAGAGAAAACCCAAGTCCACTGTCTTAGCTTTTTCCTATTGTTAGTTCTTTGGAATGGAATCATATATCCAAGTTCCTATCTATCAAGTCAAAGTATTAAGTCATATTCATCACTCTCGCTAGGGTAAAAAGCCTATCTCTGATTGCACACCTGGCCTTCTACAATTCAAATGTTCCTTTTTATGGCATTTCAGAATATGTGAAGTATGCACAAAATTGATAGTTTGATATTCTAATTTGCATATCAAAATAAAGCTTTTTATTTACTTCTTTGATGGCAATTGCATCATCTGAAATCAGTAATAAAATTTCAGGGCTTGAAAGTGGTTTTGATAATCTGAATTCTTTTCCTTCCAAAAGCAGTAAAAAGTTGGGAAGGACTAGATATTCAAAAAATGTATTGTTAAGTTAAAAATAGGAAAGTCAACAAAACACTCAAAATTCTAGGTAGATAAGTGTCTATTCTATTTTGTCGTTCACCATCAGGAGGTCAATTACCCTTGGCTGTGTTTCTTCACAGGTGTTTTTTAGATTTCTCTAAGAAATCCTTTCTTATCTGAATTTTACTTTTTCTTCTCAATATCCTATTCTGACCTACATAAGATTTATGAATACTTAAAAATCTCTTGCTCATTCATTTGAAATTTTTGTTGAAAACACCATTGAAGCTCCATATTGACTTACTGTAGATGTGGACTTAATATTATTTTAAGATGAAATGGGAATGTATTATGTTGATTGAAATGTTTGTTCAAGTTTTTCTGTGAGATCTTATGTAAAAGCCTGAATGAACATTTTGACCAACTTTATATATATATATATATATATATATATATATATATACACACACACACACATATATAACTCATATATATACACATATGTATTTTATTTTTAACTTATGGATGCATCAAACCCAGTACAATTATTAGTTATGTGAAAGAAATGTTTAGGAGACAAACTATGAACATCAATAGTTAGGGATCCTTGACAGTCCAGTGGTTAAGATTCTGTGCTTCCAATGCAGGGGGTAAGGGTTCAATCCCTGGTCTTGTTGCAGAAACCAGTACTTGAGAAACCAAGCACCACACTCGGAGAGTTGGAGAACTCCAGTTTATTATTCCAGGGGGCACAGAGGAGTTAACACTCCAACCTCTGAGCCCCAAACAAAGAGGTTACAGAGTTTTATACACGGACAGGCATGATTAAGTGGGTCTGTGGGTTGGCAGGGGCTGGGAAATTGCAAAGAGCAGGACAAGGGTGAGTGAGATAAGCTCCAGTTCCTAGTACTGTGAGTCCCCACTTTCTGAGACCTACGTGATCCAGACTTTGCAAGGAGCAAGCTGAGTTACAGAGGCAGGAGGAGCAGGAGGTTATGTAAAATTTTAAATTTTCCTCTTCAGTCTGGGACCTGAGATCCCACATGCCATGTGGTATGGCCAAATAAGTAAATAGATACCAGAGCTTAAAAAATTTTTAAGTGATGATTTTAAAAATAGGAAAATTTGTTTAATGGAATATCATATAACTTTTAATATTTATAAACCTACTTGAGATAATGTGATGGGATAAAAAAGAAATAATGTTTATTTGAGATCAATGGATTTAAGTCTGAGTTCTGACATTTTAAGCATTGTGATTTTATGAGACTTACTGGTCCAGAATATAAATTTTAGCAAATAATAATTGTGACTTTGCAGTTTTTGTGAATATTTATTGAGATACAAAGTTTCTTAGCTGGCACAGTGGTAAAGAATCCACCTGTCAATGCAAGAGATGCAAGTTCCATCCCTGAGTTGGGAAGATCCGCTGGAGTAGGAAACAGCAACTCCTTCCAGTATTCTTGCCTGGAAAATCCCATGGACAGAGGAGACTGGCAGGGTACAGTCCAAGGGGTTGCAAAGAGTAGGACACAACTGAGCACACGCATAAAGTTTGAAAAGCTTCCTGATGAGTGATAATATGCTATAAATACATTGCTTGCTTTTATATGAAAGTGCCATAACATGTAGTGTTTGCATGTAGAATATATGACAGTAAGATTATAGCTATTCATTTAATACTGTAATTGAATTCCCACTTTTGGATAAATTGAAATTAAAGGTTAAAAACATATTTGGAGTTGTTTTGTGTTTTTCTACTTCTTTGTTATCTAGTAATTTTTAATTAGATGACAGACATTATGAATTTATGTTGTTGAATGCTTGATTTTTTGGTATTTTTATAAGTGATTAACTTTTCCTGGCAGGCAGTTAAATTACTTGCAGATTACTATGATCTTTTGACCTCCTTTATATTATTTTAGGTCAAGTCTTATGGCAGCCTTTATTCTAGGACTGACAAAATGCTTTGCACAAGGCCTTGCCCTTCCAGGATAGCTAGTCAAGGTAGGAGATAAAACAACTCTCAGTCTTACATAATCACTAGGAATTTTCTATCTTACAGAACCAGATTGATTTTTCTTTCCTCAGAAGTTATGCTTGTCTCATGAGGTCTCACCTAAGCATACATAGATGGCTATTACTCCAAAGACTCAGGGGAACCACTTCAAGGATCTCTATAGCTCTTTTTCTCTCTCTCCTTTTCTGTTAGGCATTGTATAGTACAAATTCAAACTATCTTGACCTCTACAAACTCCAGTTTCTGTCTGTTCAACTAGTGTAAGTACAACTAGATTCAAACATGGAATTCAATTTCTTTTAACTAATGACAAGATTGGAATACCAGATAATTGAATTATAAATACATTGGCTTATTTTAATGTCAATATTTTTAAACAGATAAAATTTAATAATTAATTTTAAAATAATAGATGCATAAAAAATTTTTCTTTATGTTAGGAATAAACATTTCAAAGGTACTGGAGTACTTATTATCATGATATTTCACGAGCACAACAGAACAGAAAAACTGCTCAGGAAAACAGTGGTGTGTGCATGGCAAGTTACTTCAGTCCTGTCCAATTCTTTGTGCTCCTATGGACTCTAGCCCACCAGGCTCCCCTGTAGGATTCTGTAAGAATCCACTGTGAGAATCCATGGGTATTCTCCAGGCAAGAATACTGGAGTGGGTTGCCATTCCCTCCTCCAGAGGATCTTTTGATGAGATTTGAGAAATAATATTTTATTGCATATCTGGAAATCATTTTTAAATAAATGAATATAAAATTAGGGATCAATAGCAAAATAAAGATTTTTCTAAATTGATAAATCATACTTAATTCATTTCTATGTAAATTTATTTTGGAATTAAAATATATTTTTGGAAATCTTACAGTATTACTAACCTATACATCATCAGATTTGAATTTAGTGCCACCACTTACCATCTACATATAGGTTTTTTCTCTCCTTCTATTTGAGATTCCTGAAGTTTCTATGGAATTAAGTAAGTGCTAAAATACTGATTCAATAATTAACATGCTTTCCTCACTATTCTATTGGGATTTCCCTGATGGCTCAGCAGGTAAAGAATCTGCCTGCAATGCAGGAGATGTGGGTTCAATCCCTTGGTCAAGTAGATCCCCTGGAGGAAGAAAAGGCAACCCACTCCAGTATTCTTGCCTGGAAAATATCATGGACAGAGGAGCCTGACGGGCTCCAACGGGTTGCAAAGAGTCAGACGTGACTGAGGATGCACATTGGTTGGCTAACTCACCATTTAAAAAAGTTAAGCATATCTTATATTCTAGGCAATGTGATAAACAATAAGAATATGATGGGGATTCATCACTGAAGAGTTTACAATCCAGACTAAGATTCAGAAAAGTAAATAGATAATTAAAATTGAGCATCTCACTGTTGGGATATAGTAAAAAAAAAAAAAAGAAAAAAAAGAGCAATTTCATTAATAGCTTTGGAGAGGGGACTGGATAATATAATCTTCTTAGAGGTAAGCTGAAGGTGGAATTTCAAAGAATGAATACTATATATATAGAATTACTAATATTGTTGTATGGAGAAGTCAATTCTAACTCCATGTTCCAACTGTATCTTTGACCTGCTTTCCATTGCTTTTGTTATTATAAGCATACATAACGGCTTGCCTCAGAGAATCCTGGCCTTCTACCTGACTGTTAAACTAAAGTGCCTTTGTTCAGAACACTGTCCACCTGTATACGGCAGGAAGGATGAAATAACACACCCACCTGCCTGAGGCTTGCCATTCTAGGAGATATTTGCAAGATTAACGGCCTTTTTACTTTGTTTCCTCACCTCCCTCCACCTCTGATCCGTAAAAGAACCTGGCATCCAGAACCAAGTAAAATGGTTATTTTGAGACATTAATCTGCTATCTTCTTGGTCAGCCAGCTCTCTGAATAAAGTTGTTATTCCTTGCCTCAACACCTCCTCTCTTGGATTCATTGGTCTCTTGAGCAGTGAGCAGAGTCAGTAACATAGAGAGAGAGAAACTGGAGTCAGTAACATAGAGAGAGACAGAATCTCTCTATAGATAGAACTCTACAAGAAGATATCTATCTATATAGATATGCTGCTGCTGCTGCTAAGTCGCTTCAGTCGTGTCCGACTCTGTGCGACCCCATAGACGGCAGCCCACCAGGCCCCACCATCCCTGGGATTCTCCAGGCAAGAACACTGGAGTGGGTTGCCATTGTCTTCAGATATGTGATTGTGTTTACTAAAGTTATAATACAAACACTTAGGGTGGGGCTTCCCTGGTGACTCAGTGGTAAAGAATCCATCTGCCAATGCAGGAAACATGGATTCAGTCACTGGTCTGGGAAGATCCCACATGCAGCAGAACAACTAAGCCTGTGTGCCATAACCACTGAACCTGTGCTCTAGAGCCTGGGGGCCACAACTACTGAAGCCCCAAAGCTTTAAAGTCTGTGCTCAGCAACAAGAGAAGCTGCCACAAAGAGAAGTTCATGCATCTCAACTAGAGAGTAGCCCCTACTCACTGCAGCTAGAGAAAAGCCCATACAATGATGAAGACCAAACAGTCAAATAAATAAATAAAATTTGTTAAAAGATACATAAGATAAAGTGGTAAATAAAATTATGTCACTGATGCAATGAACATGAACTTGGGCAAACTCCAGGAGATGGTGAGGGACAGGAGGCCTAGACAGCTGCAGTGCATGGTGTTGCAAAGAGTCGGACATAACTGGTACAACAATGACAAAGAATCCTTTAGAATTCAGGGCTTCACTTTCAGTGTCCCAGACTTAGAAATTGATTTAATTCTTAGTATGGTGGTTCTGCTCATTGCAACTTCTTTATAGTCACAATAAAGAATATGTTGTTTTTATAGAGGTGGAAACTAAAAATAGAAGTCTTTTTATCAAAATATTGGAGCCAGTGACAAATTTGTAAGCATCATTCAGAATTAATGAATCTCATTAAGGTTAATCCAAGTTTGTTTTTCTTGACTGAGTCAGGTAAAGAAAATGTAGAATTGTATCCAGAAGTCCGAATAAGTGATTATAAACTATAAAGAACTAAATACTTCAATGTAATGAGTAAAAAGGATAACACAACAAATTGACATAAGACATATTCAAGAATTTCCTCTTTTCTGAGAAGTTTTCTTTTCAGGTTTGAGAGGTATACATGAGCTCTTAGGTCACAGGATATGAACGTTTAAATGTCTTTATTCACAAAACACAATAAAATGTATTGTCCAAAGTGTGCTGCAACTTTGGCGTGTATGAATGGCTTTATTCTGCTTTCATGCGATGGATGAATTGTAGATTATATAATTAACATAACTGAGTGTAGTTGTGTATTGGGGGAAAAAGCAACAACAAAGGGATCAAATCCACTGAGAACTCTTATGAGATCTCAAAGCATAGACTGTATTGACGTTCAGTGGTCTCATCTGGGATTTCTTACTGAGCAGGTAGGTGACCTGCAAATGTTCACTTAACTTACCTGAAACTATGCTGCCTCATCTGAAAACCAAAGGGGGATATTACATGAACTCTGTGTTTTAGATGTGCTCTAAAATTCTATGAGGTAACAATTTTTATTGCCTGATGAATGAGTATATGATTATTGCTCATAAAAGTACTGTGAGAGATACCATTGAACATTTTCATATCTCTAATTAATGCCCTAAATATCTTGAGATATATTGAGAAAGACTCTCAAAGTGTAAGGATATAAAACACTTTTTTGGCAAATGAGAACACAGGAGATTCTAAGCTGTATCACACCTAATATAGGAGACATTCTGAGACTTAATTACAATGATTTACCCAGCAAGAAGGGAAATAACAGAAATCTTTTACAACCCACTAGTCACTAACAAGACAGAAGTTTACAAATAGCTGCCAATAAATATAATCATAAATTTAGCAACACATAATCTTTTCTTCCCTCTGTCTTAAGGAAATAGGAGATAACTTGGAGTTAATTCAAGTTTAATTTCAAAAATAGTTTAAGTGTCCTTCTTATGGCTGATGCCAGCTTTTAGCAACTTAAGTATTTTGTGGAAAGAGCACATGCAAATAAAAAGGGGGGCAATCCTAAACCAAAAAAGAAGCCCTGTTAATGGCTTCTTGAAAAATACAACAAAGGCCTAGATGCTGAATCTACAGCTGCAGTTAACACTCCATCATTGAGCGATGATGGACAATACTAGTATTGTACAGATCCAGGCTAAATTAATGCTGTTGGGTTTTGTTTCTAAAGACAAAAACAAAAAGTGTATGAAACAACTTCAGTTCTCACTAAGCCAAATCTGTGATTCCCATCTGTTCAGATTTTATGCTTTAAGAAGAAAAAAGAAATTAACCTCAAAAACAAACCTTTCATCCTAATACTATTAAGATATTCAGCAGGAGAAGAAGATAAAATCCTTGGAATTTTTTTCAACTTTAGCAACTTTAAATGGCAAAACTACCATTGTTTTGCATTATCCAGGGCAACTTGCTCTTCTAAGGAAGCATGCGAATGAAGCACTGAGCTAGACCTATAGAAAGGGATGCTGTCTCTCTTTCCTGATACAATCTGAGCAGTTAACTACACATTTTTAAGGGTTATAGTTAAGAATCCTGCTTAGTTCTCTCATTTTACTAAAGACAAATAAGTGATCTGTAGGAAACTATAAAGTAGAAATGTCACATTATTTTTTTTCTTTTAATTTTTAAGTAACTTTTAAAAAGATAAATGTCCATCAAAATTTTTTACTGCTTCTCTTTCTTAGCAGAAAAGAGATCCGATATAAACACAAAATGCTATTGCTTAATGAAATGCTTACTAGAGGATAACTAATTGGCTTAAAATAGCTTAATTATAGGCCTGATTAAATTTTTCACTCCATGTTTGTATTAGTTTCCTGGGTGCAATAAGTATCCCATTTCTTTAGGATTTATGATGTTTGTGAATAATCTGCTCCATAATTTAAAATACAGTCAACAAAGCATTGTTCATTTTTAGGAGAAAGCTTTAGATAGTATAATTTCTCAGAATTAAAATTTACTTTATCATTATTGATTATGATAATCTTACATGTTCCAGTAAGGCTTTAAAATAAATGATATACTGATGACCTTGCACTTTATTAAATACAATTTATTTTAGGGTACTCACTTGATACTAATCTGGGTATAAGGACTTACAATCTTATTGTTCCTATTATCATGACAGATATATTTCCTTCACAAACGAAACTACAAAAAGGAGACTGAAGGCCTAAATATTCAATATTGAGTACCAGGAACTGTGTTTAAGGAAGAATCAGAAAACACCTGTAATGGATTAAGGCAACCTATACAGACTCATTAAAAAATGTGCTGAGTACCCTGATCATCCTTCTTCATGCTAGTAAACAGAACAATTATGACATTCTGTGATGTGAATGAAAGGAGAGAATTTCTTTTATAAGTTGTTTTCAAGTCCTAATTCTATAGTGTTTTCTTTATAATAATGATATCAGCTAACTCTTAGTGAGAACTTACTCTATGGAAGACACTCCATGAATTTCTTTAGTATTGTCTACTATATGTTATCCAGTGGAATTTTTTTTACAATTTTCTTATTATCCTCATTTTTTATATTTGAGAAATAAAAAGCACAGAGAGGCTAATCAACATGCTGAAAGTCATACTACTAGTAAGTAATGAACTTGGATTCAGACCAAAACTATATAGCATTTGATGTCTATCCAAGGATAATAGAGTGGTTGAAGATTTTGTTCGAAAGCTTTTTCATTAAACAGAGGGAAAAAAATCAGAAACCTTTAAGTACATGCTATTTGTTCCTAAATTCTCTTTTTAACTGGTACTCAGATCATGTGAAGATTGAAGTCATTGGTCTTGAAAATTCTTCAAACTAAAAAAAAAAAAAAAAAAACCTTTGTTTTTCTACAGTTTTGTTTAGGTAAGTTTCATCAACTATACAGGATCAATGAGAAATTTAAAACTAACATTTGAAGACAGCTACTATGGAAATCTTCTGTTTTGGGAAAAACTCAATGAATTTGTTACTCATTAAATATTTACATTTTGCTCCAAGGCAATTTAATATGTAACAAATGTAAGCAGGGAAAAAGTTATGTACTTATGTTATGCATTATGATCCTTAAAATAGAACATAGGGTTGTTTGTAAAAGAGCAAAAATAAATAATTCAAAAAGCAAAACAAATAAAAGAAACTAAACTTACCTACTGCCCAAAATATTACCTATAGATGTGGTTTAATGTGGAACATTTGCAATTTTGGTGCTTCACCTTAGTGGCATTCTCTGTGGGTTCAATATGCTTAATGATAAAAATATATCACATCTCAGTCTTTCTTTAGAATTTAGAGACAGCTTCTGCATTCCTGATTTCACTTAGTAGATGAAATAGCAACCATGCTCTCTTATTTTCAGATAAATAGGTATCAGATGGGGTTTTTCAATAAAAACCCTGGAGAAATTCTTTATTACAATGTCTTTTCAACACCAGAGTTTTCTTTCTGATGGTTGAAGAGTCATGATAAAGTGGAATCTATGGAAGGCTAATAGGATGATAGCCCACAAGATGGAGTGGTGAGAATGAAGTCAGAACAACATTTAGAAGAAAATTAGAGGAAAGACAGGGAGGGTTTTAAACATGTCGAGATTGATCATTGCATATCTTTATCCAATTTTCCAAAAGGTTATTTAAAATGCAAACTATTATCTGAAAATTGTAAGAATAAAGTCATAGATAGAGATTTAAGAATTGTTCTTTTAGTGGGACTAATTTCAAATGAAAGTGGAGGAAAATAATAGCCTAGAACACAGAATCATAAAGAGACAGGAAAGTAGAGGACAAAGGGTCGAAAACGAAACCTCAGAATTAAGACAAAGAAAATATTGTTTTATGTTTGTAAAGCACTTCAATAAATAAGCAATCTTTTCATTGCTCTCTTTAAGAAAGAAGGCAGCACTGCTATTATCACTTTGATTCTGTGACCAATTTGTTACTAGTTACGTTATAATTTTATATTTCCCAGACATAATAGTTTATTTTATTTCTCTATTTAAAATATTCACCTGTTGTAGAGAAAACTTTGTCAAAATATAAAATCTTGACAGGCAGTACCAGAATATGGTGCCTTTGCCCTATAACTGTTCCCTGTAAACTGTACACTCACTCTCCATTAAAATTATTCTTCTTATGGATGATTTTTCATAGTATCTCATACATTATTTACTTCCTTTATACCAGTAGCTCAGCAGTTCTACTTAGATTTTTAGCCATGAATCTAAATTTTATCATGCCTGTACCATGTTGCAATCTCAAAACTAGACATAAGTATATTGAAATAGATAGTTTTGTGGGAAATATACATATGATGGCAGAACATTGGTGTGTGAGAAATCAGGAATGGTTCTGCAACAAAGTTAATGCAATAAAAGCTGCCCTTTATCATTCCCTTGGATAACTGAAACATTTTGTTTGAGGCACATAGGCAATTTGGAATTAGGGGCAAAGCTATATCCACGAGAGGATTTATGAGCTTAGATGTGTCCTGAGAGATAAAAATATAATAAGAAGGCCACCATCCCAAGAGAAAGAACGCTAGATTAGGGAACAGCATAAATATTTGTTCAGACTCTGTCATTAGCAATATGGCAAGTAACTTGACCTCTTTCAGCTAAGTCTTCATCTCCTACAGAATGAGATTAAACTATCTTTGTGAATCTTTCCTTTTACCATCATTTCTAGTAAGCTACAATTTTTCCACACAGCAGAGTGTTTATTCTATTGCAGGATGAAAAATACAGTCTATGTAAACAGCTGTCACCAAAATTCATCTTAGGTAGAGAACTGTATTGTTTGGGGGAATATATTGATCACTGTTTGATTATAGAAGATAAGACCTTAAGAATTATAATTATGAATGACATAGATCTAATTAAGACAGAGGAAAATATTGCTTGTGGCATCTTTTTTTTTTTTTTTTTTGGGAAGCAACATAATTTTATTTCTCACAGTTCTGGAGACTAGGTTGGATCCATATACAATGGAAGGAGATGAGGTATCTCTCTGGAATCTTTTATAAGGGTACTAATCCAATTCATGAGTGTTCTTACCTCATGACCTAATCACCTCCCAAAGCCCCCACCTCCCAGTACCATCACATTTGGCATTAGGGTTTCAACATATGATTTGTGGGTGGATGCAAACATTCATCGGAGAAGGCAATGGCACCCCACTCCAGTACTCTTGCCTGGAAAATCCTATAGATGGAGGAGCCTGGTAGGCTGCAGTCCATGGGGCCGCTGAGGGTCGGACATGACTGAGCAACTTCACTTTCACTTTTCAGTTTCATGCCTTGGAGAAGGAAATGGCAGCCCACTCCAGTGTTCTTGCCTGGAGAATCCCAGGGACGGGGGAGCCTGATGGGCTGCCACCCATGGGGTCTCACAGAGTCGGACATGACTGAAGTGACTTAGCAGCAGCAGCAAACATTCATACCATGAACAACTCCATGCTTGTGGCATCTTGAAAGAGAAGAAGATGAGGAAAGGAGACAAGGAAGACGGCAAAATAGCATTTATATTTTGAGATGAATTTCTTCCAAGTTAAGTCATGGTAAAGCCCACTAGATCACGAAATACTTCATGTGTAGATTGCTTATAGAATAGATGAAGCAGTCGAATTGTAAATCCCTGTGCCAATGGAGAGAAATGCAGATACAATCCTTAAGCAGCCTGGAGCACACGATCAGAAAGAAGCAAAAGATAGTAAGCTTCCGAAATTTGCAGAAACTGTGGGGAAGGCTTTGAAATCCACCACAGATGGAGAAATTGGAACTCAGGCCAAGCCAAACAAAATCTTCAAAAGTAAGAAATCCTGATATTACATCTGCCTTACAATTCTAAACTGTGAGTGGCATCACTGCCCTGCTTGAAACCTCCTCTTGTCTCCATTATCCTAGGAATAACAACAAAAATTATTGGCATAAATTATCAAACTATACTCCAGTTAACCCCTATCTACCAAACAAGATCAATGCTCATAGTTTCCTAGCTACTGAAGTTCCATGAGTGAGTCAAACTGTATAAACCCTGAACCTAATATTTCATCTTTTCTTTACAAAAAATGTTACCCTTCCCCATTTCCATTTGCTTCAATAACAACACCTCAGCTTAAATTTTTTCCTCCAATCGGGCTTTCCAGATTCACTAGACTAGATTTAATGTCCATGTTTTATTCTGTCTCCAAACATTCTCTGGATATTACCCTCTCATACCAGTCATCATATTTAAGTTCAAAAATGAACTTAAAATCATAAGGGCAAAGACCATGTCTATATCGTTAAGTTTTTGTTCCTAATACTCAGCATAGTGCCTTGAATCAGATCAGATCAGTCGTTCAGTCATGTCCGACTCTTTGCGACCCCATGAATCGCAGCACTCCAGGCCTCCCTGTCCATCACCAACTCCCGGAGTTCACTGAGACTCACGTCCATCGAGTCAGTGATGCCATCCAGCCATCTCATCCTTCGTCGTCCCTTTCTCCTCCTACCCCTAATCCCTCCCAGCATCAGAGTCTTTTCCAATGAGTCAACTCTTCGCATGAGGTGGCCAAAGTACTGGAGCTTCAGCTTTAACATCATTCCTTCCAAAGAAATCCCAGGGCTGATCTCCTTCAGAATGGACTGGTTGGATCTCCTTGCAGTCCAAGGGACTCTCAAGAGTCTTCACCAACACCACAGTTCAAAAGCATCAATTCTTCAGCACTCAGCCTTCTTCACAGTCCAACTCTCACATCCATACATGACCACAGGAAAAACTATAGCCTTGACTAGATGAAACTTTGTTGGCAAAGTAATGTCTCTGCTTTTGAATATGCTATCTAGGTTGGTCATAACTTGAATATGATGGGAGCTAATGTACTTCCATTAACTGATGTACTAATAAGTTAGTACAAAATTACTGCTTTGTTTAAAAAAATAAAAATTCTAGGTTCTAAGACAGGTTTGTAATAGTCCCTAGGAGTTCAGAGTTATACTGTAACAGCCCCATTCATCAGTCATGGAGCAATCATATTTTTTAAAGAATAAAAGCAACAAGAATTATGCCACCTGCAAATGTCAGTCATTTAAAGAGTATAGACTCTCCTTTTCATCTTTTATCATTTGCCTGTTAATGTCATTGATCTGGTCATTACTCAAAAGTGATTCAAACAGTCCACTTTCTGTTCATCCATTCTCTTGTTCATTTGGGCTAGATGGCTCGCTCAGCTTCTCCAGGTTTTTTCCTTCCCAATCAGGAAAACTGAAGAAGCATTACAACTGGTCTGCCTGCTCCCTTAAAATCTATTTCACATCCAAAAGCCACAATGATCAATTTAAAACATAAATCCAATCTGGCTAGGCTCTCAATTAAACCCCTGAAAGCATTATACTTAGGAAACAGCAAGTCAAAAGGCTTAATATGATTTACAATTCCCTGCATGATCTTCTTCTTACTTTTCAGAACTCACATCATTTATTTATTTGACAAATACTTATGAGTGCAAAATAGGCTAGGCGCTATTAGGTGCTGGGGATGCAGAGTTCCTGCCCTCACAGAGTGTGCATTGCTGGTCAGATGAACTAAGTCTCTTAATACCACCTCCCAACCCACTATCTTCTCTCTGGATTCCATCCAATTAAAATTGTCATTGGTAAATCACCAGTGAACATCATGTTGAAAAGTCAAGTGGCACATTTTTAACCCTCATCTAAATTATTATCTCCAAAACCTATGACACATTGTCCACTCAGTACTCTATAAAACTTGTATGCCATGATTTTCCCCTGCTTGAAAAGGGGCACCTATAACAATTCACCTTCAACTCTACCTAAGTGGAAGATGAAAAAAAAGATGGGAGGGAGACAGAAACCCTGAGAAACTTTAATATTTAAATAAGTGAAAGAAAAAAAAATTACCAGCTGCCTGAGCCCCTAGATCAGATCAGTTTACTCTATTATACATGCTATATACTCAAGTGCAGCAGGACACTGTACTACTTCTCCATGAACATTTTCAGAGTGACTTATTTGTGTAATTACTTCTTTAATGCTTATCTTACCCATTAAACCCATTTTCCCATTAAAACTCTAAATACTGTCAATCTTGTTCCCTGCTGAGTCCTCAGAGTTAACTTGACTCTGACTCATGGTATACATTCAACATCATAGAATAAATGAATATACAATTCTACCACACATTTGTACATCCAGCTACATACTCACTCATCTACATACTTTTCAATATGTAGCTGTGGTGATTGTGTGTATAAAACCATGGTGATGAGAAGGTAGATTAATGCCCCTAATTATTAACAATAAATCAATGTACTGATGTTGGAGGAGCTTGTAAAAAGGATGTGACCTCCGGATGACCCAACAGCTGGACCCAAGCAATTGAAGTGCCTCATATCCTCTCTTGGCCTTGGAATGTATGTTCTACCCACACTCTTCACATTGGGAATGGGTTTCAAGGATGCAGCTTTGAGAGGGTAAGGCATTGTTGAGACCATCTGGACAGTATTTGTGATTAAACAACTTTAAGAACTCTGTATAAACTTGTAAAATTCAGTAGGGGGGAGGGTAGGAGTGGTTGCTGAGATCTACTTGTCTTGCAATCACTCAAGCATTGTTTATCAATTTCCTGTCTTATTAAACCCACTACCTACCAGTCTGGAGTTGTTTGTCTGCCTTTTTTCAGACTCTCTTTGCCCTCTGTATATAGAGGCCAATTTCAGTTTTCACCTAGGAGACTTCCAAGGTTGCAACTGAAGGTGAACACTATTTATAACAACTGAAACTGAAAACTATTCATAAATTATAGTTAATACCACAGTATTATAGTCTTTACTATTTTAAAAAAATCATTGATAAAATATTTAAATATTTCTGTTATTTTATTGTTCTAATAAAACTTCCTAATTATACCCTAAATTAACGCAGAAAAAAAAAAGAAAAACCAGATAGCAACAAAGAAAGTTGCAGCATGAAAGCATGTAGAAGAGAAATGAGGCTAAAAGTTGAGAAAATTAAATATAAGACTGATATAAAGATAACATTTTTATTCTTATCTTCCTCTTAGTGTAAAGGTATTTCTTTGCTTTACTTATTTTGTCTTATCCTAAATTCACTGGATGTTCTTGTAACAAGTAATATGAATCAAGAAAAAAATGTACCAAGCAACAACTGGAGTAGATTTTTGTACAACCTGCTTGCTTGTTAGTAATACCACCTAATTCTAGATCCTCAGACACAATTTATTCAAACATAGAAATATTTTCAGTCACCATAATTTTTAAAGTAGTCCACCAAATTTTTTTGATAACATTGTTTCTTTCTTTTTTAGTTTGAAGTTTTATTTTTAAAGATAGTATTGATAATGAAAAAAGTGTACTAATATATATGCTCTGTAAGCTATGCCGGTGTACATATATTTCAAATTTCTCTTATCAAACTTTTAGGTTAATATAAACACAAATATTGAAATGATCACAGGAATAATATACAAATATATTATTTGGTAATAAGATATGATTCAACACAGTTTTATAGTTTGTCATATTTTATTTCCCTTCCATTACTCCCCAGTTGAAAATGTTATGCAGTTTAAAAAAAAAAAAAAACTATATATAATGCTAATAGTTCATTGATAATTTGCAACCAACTTCCTCAGCTGAAATGCGTGAAAAGACTCAAAATATCTATATGATAGAAATAGAAAGTGAACCAAGTCATTTGGAAAGATATTATCATGTTTCCATAACAAATTTCTTCTTTTTCATGAAAATGGCTTATATAATTTGGTTAAGAGAGGTCTTTTACTCTCCAGAAACTACACACAAAGTATTGTGATACCAGCTTATGAGTATTTTTCTGAAAGAACCTTATCTTTTAACCACTTCTCAGTTATTTGAGCCTCAAAAATATAAGTACAAATGATATATATTAATAGAAAAAAACCTAGGATTCCACAGTGAAATAGGTAATGAAATTAATGAGATTTCAGAAGACTTTTTACACAAGGCTATCATTATAATGCTAAAATGGGGAAAACAATACATTTAAGATGATTTTACGCTTGAATTAACATTATTTAGACTTTCATGCATTTATAACATATGGTAAGCAATTTTTAGAACAGGAATCTATGATTTAAATAATTTTCAGTGTATCTGGAGAAGTCAGATTTTTAAATGATTGAACTGACTGCCACCTCATGTGCACTATTTCAGAGATATCTGATGACAGATCAACTCACTTAAATTTGTCTTTTATCTTCTCTGAAATAAAGTGGAGGAAAAATAAATAACATTTAAAAAATGAACTGAAATGGCCTATGGCTCCGGACAGATAATGTTTCTAAAATATACCTTTTTGTGAAATGTACAAAATGGCAACATTCTTGATATGTTATGTGTAATACAAATACGTAAGGAACACTAAGATACGGGCATTTTGCTATGTCAATAAAAGCAGCAGCATCTATCTCCTTACCTTTCAATCAAAGGACACTGGAAAGACAATGTTTTATTAGAGAAGTAGAACTTGTTAGAGAAATAGGTTATTGTTATGGACTGTAAACCTATTAAAGCTGTAAATTTATCTTCACATATGTCATGTAAGATGCATTAGTATCCATTAGATGCAGGTATAAGCTAAACATTAATGGAGCTATCATTGATATCTTTTCACCACAATATCCTCCCAGTCATGTGTGCAATACCTCTGAACAGAGCTTTCTGCTAAATTCTAGACCATCCTAAGTGATATGCAATTAAGAAATGTGCCATTCTACTGCATTAAAACACCAGCCAAATGCAAGTTATTAGCATCCATTTCCAGTACAATGTTGCAAGTAAGTGAACGTGTGCACAACAAGGAAGCAATCACTTACCTTATAATAACAGTTTAAAAAACTGATGTTTACAATCCATGTAGTCTAACTATAAAAGCTTTCTTATAGTTTTTGGTAGTTGTCTTGACAACTCAAAAAGTGAGGTCATTCTTAAAGAGCATTGAACCTTAAGTTGGATAGCATTGGATAAGTCTTTTAATATTAATTTCCTGACCGCTACAATGGCAATAAAAATACTTATGTTGTAAGAATGACAATTATTTAAACACGTTTGTAAAAAGCAAGTGCATGTAAATATGATTCACAGTAACACTAATACATAATTAAAAAGTTGACCTACCAAAAGAATTATTTGGTCTTAAATTAACATTGGCTTTTTCCACACTCACTAACAATATTGTTTCTCTCCTCATCTATACAAGGCATCATGTATCACAGATATCTCAAAGACATATAAATCAATTACAAAACTCTTTAAAAAGATGTTTAAAATGTCTGAATTATTGTTTCATTTAATAAGGGTAAATTATAGCTCAAAATTAAAAAAAAATGAGTTATAAAGAAAATCCCTTATTTTTTACTTCAGACAAAATGATTTAATCATGTTTAAAGTACATAGGCCCTGTTTTCTAACGTTTACTAATCTTCTGGAATTCATTAGTCTAGATGTAAAAGAGTATAAAATATCATATATACAGTGATTTAATAATAAATTTATATCCTGCTCTTCAATTAAGAGTGATTTCTTAATGCAGAGTGTTGACAGCTGAGATGTCACTCATGTGGTAAAGGATCTGCCTGCAATGTAGGAGACCAGGGTTCGATCCCTAAGTTGGGAAGATCCCCTGGACAAGGGAATGGCTACCCACTCCAGTGTTCTTGCCTGGAGAATTCCATGGACAGAAGAGCCTGGCAGGCTTATCGAGGGGGGTCACAAAGAGTAGAACAGGACCAAGACACTAACACACAGTCAGGTTAAGTGCATTCCTCACTGAGAGCAGTTAAGAACAAAGTATAACACCTTGTTTGCTAGCTATCTCAGTATTTTCGCCTAAAAGCATACTTAAACTATCACTGTGACCTTTATCTTTAGGGAATGGAGTAGATATCCTTGTTGAAAAGACAGTAGGTTATATATCAATGCAGCATTAATTTTAATTAGCAAATAAAATAAATGTCTGTAAATAACGCACTGAATAAATTATGAGACATTCAACATGGAATTCTACCCAGCTAAATGAAGTAGCTCTCCTTGTGTTTAATAATTAAATAAAGCAAGAAATAGAACAATTTATATGATAAAAGCCCTAAACACCGTTTGTAAATCAAAGGATAACAAACATGCATGCACATATAAATACACAAAAATTTACTTAAACAAGCATACCTCATTTTATTGTTCTTCATTTTTTTACACTTCATAGACATGGCATTTTTTTACAAATTGAAGATCTATGGCAAGTCTGTAAGTGCCGTTTCTTTCAACAGCATTTGCTTGCTTCATGTCTCTGTGTCACACATTGGTATTTCTCACAATTTATCATAACTTTTTATTATTATTATATTTGTTTTGGTGCTTTGTGGGCCTTCCCTGGTAGCTCAGTTTGTAAAGAATCTGCCTGCAACGCTGGAGATCCCACTTCAATTCCTGGCTAGGGAAGATCTGCTGGAGAACAGATAGGCTACCCACTCCAGTATTCTTGGGCTTCCCTGGTGGCTCACATGGTAAAGAATTCACCTGCAATGAGGGAGACCTGGGTTTGATCCCTTGGTTGGGAAGATCCCCTGGAGAAGGGAAAGACTACCCACCCCAGTATTCTGGCCTGGAGAATACCATGGACAGAGAAGCCTGGCAAGCTATAGTCCATGGGGTTGCAAAGAGTCCTACAGACATGACTTTCAGTTTCACTTTGGTGCTTTGTAATTAGTGATCTTTGTTGTTACTACTGCAAAAATGGACTCATAAAAGGCTCAGATGTTGGTTAGGATTTTTTAGCAATAAAATACTTTTTAATTAAAGTAAGAACATTACTTTTTAAAACATAACATATTGCACTTAAAAGACTACAGCATAATGTAATCATTACTTTACAAGCACTGAGAAACCAAAAAAAAAAAGTGTAATTCCATTTATTGTGGTATTTTCTTTACTGTGGTGTTTTGGAACCAAAGCCACAATATCTCCAAGGTATGCCTATATAAATTTATATGTGTTTATGCCTGAGATTGAAGGCAGGAGGAGAAGGGGATGACAGAGGATGAAATGGTTGAATGGCATCACTGTCTCAATGGACATGAGTTTGGGTAAACTCCAGGAGTTGGTGATGGACAGGGAGGCCTGGCGTGCTGCAGTCCATGGGGTTGCAAATCATCGGACATCACTGAGTGACTGAACTGAACTGATGCCTGTTAATGGGCTTCCCTGGTAGCTCAGTGGTAAAGAATCCGCCTGCCAATGTGCAAGACAAAGGATTGATCCCTGGATTAGGAAGATCCCCTGGAGAAGGGAATGAGAGCACAATCCAATATTCTCACCTGGGAAATCTCACGGACAGAGGAGCCTAGTGGGCTACTGTACATGGGGTTGCAAAAGAGTCGGACAGGACTTAGCAACTAAAGCACAACAACAGTGCCCATTTACATTTATATGTATACATTTATATTTTGATTCCTCTCATATATATATATATATATGTATATACATATATATATATGTAAAAAGTGGAATATCACTGTACTCAGCATACTTTTAAATGAGTCTGTATATTTAATGTGAGAGAGAGAGAATATATGCCTGGAGAAATCTAGAAGGGGTTTAAAAATTTAACAACAGCAGTTACTTCTGTGGAACAAGAACACCTGGAGGTTAGAAAGGGATGATAACTGTGTACAATTTCTTCATGATTTGAATTGTTCATCATATGTAAATATATACATGCACACAAACGCATATACACATGTATAATATTTGCATGTATGTATATGCTTACACACATATGTGTGTGAGAGAGGCTCCCCAAAATCACCTGCTGTTTATCTTCCACTCTCTTTGCTCATATCATTGAAAATCTCAAGCTTCACATCCAGACAATTTTTACTTTGTTTTATGATCTGAAGAATCGGTGGCTGGTCTCCTGACTTGAAGCAATGGTAAATACAAAGGGAGTGAAAAATAAAGGCACAATTATAGGCAGAGACCATGAATAAAGTTCTGCCTACATGAAGCATTGTGACTAATGACCACTCTTGAGGGAACACCTAGGAATACTACACCATCAACCATTGCTGAGGTGCTCCCTGATATGTTCAAACATCATCTTTTCAGTACTGGATTTTTTAATCCAAAATAGGTGTTACCAGAAATTCCCCGTTGGTCCAGTGATTAGGACTCTGTACTCTGACTGCCAAGGACCCAGGTTCAATCCCTGCAGAGGGAACTAAGATCCCACATCCCACAACCGGTATGGTAGAAAAAACAAAAACAACAACAAAATATATTTCCAAGTGGCTCAGTGGTAAGGAATCCACATGCCAAGCAGGAGAGGTAGGTTTAATCTTTGGGTCTAAAAGATCCCTTGGAGAAGGAAATGGCAATCCACTCCAGTATTCTTGCCTGGAGAATCCCATGGACAGAGGAGCCTGGCAGGCTACAGTCCATAGGGTTGCAAAAGAGTCAGACAGAGAGACCAAACTATAACAACAACAAAAAGGTCTACACAGAACTTCCAGGTTATTATAAGGTGATTTTTACTAACTTTCCTGGTGCATTCTTTTTAAAGTGTGTTGATTAATGTGGTTAGCTTTAGCATTTTAATTTAATTTAAAATCATCCACTGAATGTCAACTACATATAAACATTTTGATACATCCTTGGGGTATACATGGACAAAGAATGATGCTCCTGAGCTGAAATGAAAGACCTTTGAAATTCAATATTATTTGACTAATTATTTTAGTCAAAAAAGAAGCAAATCTTACATATGAAAATCAGGATTTATAAAAAGTAAATTGGAGAATTTACATAAGCTAAAAAATAAGCTAGTTTTATAGTGATTAAATAATTTTCCATGGAGACATCTCTTCTCCATTATTAGATACACTAAAATTTAATATATATACAATTTCATAATAATCCATATGTAACACCTAAACATCTAATGCAGTAAAATACAGTTTATAAACACTCACCTCTGAGATGGGGATGTCAGAATTGCACATAAAACTGGTTTGGGGAGGAAGAAGAGTGGAAATAGCTAAAGAGAAAAAAAAAAAAAGAGAGAAAGAGAAAGAAGATGCTGCCCCAGAAAGATAAAATGACCGTCTACCTTAATTTCTGGATGACTTCCTATTTATAGATTTCAGTCCTTCCGGTTGCCTACCTCCATTCTCTGCTAGAGCTCCAAAACACATTCTCCCTCTAACAATAGGCTACGTTTCTTTGTAACTCAAATGATGAACTCTGACCAATACAGAAAACCAAGGTACAGAAAAGGAAGTAACTTGCCCAAGGACAGTCAGCTTGTAAGTGTCAGGGCAAAGACTCCAGCTCATGTATGTATACATGCCTGGACCCTGTTGTGTAGTCTTGTTTTACCATTATACCATAAGCTCTAATAATATCCAGGGAGCAGCTAAGTGTCCAGATTTTTGCTGCAAAGCAAAGAGATAAGTATAGAAGTGTAAAGAAGTCAATTAAATTCTCTCTAAAATCTTGTGAAATTTTCTGTTTAAACATTTCTAGCATGTTAAATAATGTGAGATATAGCTTTTCAGAAAGTAGTAGTATCAGACAATCTGTATCAGTGATGCCACAATTACTGCTAAGTATATCAGAGCATCTAATTTTGAGTTTACATCAAACAAAACTGAGGAAAAATTTTAAAGGTTGTAACATGGTAGGGCTGACATTTTAATCATCTTCTCAAAATATTTGTGATGACAGGGAAAATCATATCCTTGTCAACCAAAGATACAGTTGAGGGTTGAGGAATATTCACCCCCTATGATCTGACTTTAGTACTGTTTCTGTGAAAAGAGAAATCAGAGAGAACAATTATCCTTCTCATCTAACACACTGACACCAATTTTTTTTAAAGCTCCATTCCTCTAGACTGTTGTTACTAACGGTATTAGACCTAGAAATCTATTGCTGTAGTTTACCGTTGTGTTTTCTTGCTAAAAGGGATCCCATGATCAAATACTATTAGAACATCTGAGTTCAATACAGTTAAACAGGTGTTTAGTTTTATTTGCTGTGTTTGGTCTGATTTTACTGCAGGGCTCTTCAGAGCCTTTACTGCAAATATGCATTGTGAAACTAAGAGGGCTGAGCAGTGTTTACAGGAAGTCTTTCCCAAATTTATTTCATGACAGAAGCCTTGTCCCTTCTTTTTGTTTTTTTTCTTTCTTGGGGTACAAGGCAGGGGAGAAACATTTGGGTAGAAGGAGCAGCAAAATGGTTGGGAACATCAGATCTTGAGTGACTTTGCTCTGCCACTAACAAGTACTTGAGGCAGGAGGAACCCCAAACCCAAAACAACTGGTTACAGATAACATCAGTGTTACTGATAACAGAGGGAGAAATGATACTAATAACACAAACTGGAAGAACTCCTGGCTTTAGTAACTTCTAACTGAGTTCAGTAAAAGCCAAAGACAGACATGAAAAGCAGTTCTATTCCAAAATAACTCAAACTTCTGTTTCTGACTGCAAAAAGAAAAACAAAATCATAATGATTTGAAGAATAGTATCAAACTAAACTTTTAAGATAAGGCTATGATTAAATTAAATAGCAGTGGCAAACTGTTTTGAATCTGTAAATAAAAAGACATGAAAATGTACTGAGGTGCCTACTGCTTTGTATATCTGTGCATGCTAAGTTGCTTCAGTTGTGTCCTATTTTTCATGACCCAATGGGCTGCAGTCCACCAGGCTCCTCTGTCCATGGGCTCTCTCCAGGCAAGAATACTCGAGTGGGTTGCTATGTCCTTCTCTAGTGGACCTCCCTGACCCAGGGCTCGAACCTGCGTCTCTTACATCTCTGCATTGGCAGATGGGGTTTTTTTTTACCGCTAGTGTCACCTGGCAAGCCCCAGTGCTTTGTATATCTAGCTCTTTTCAAATGAGTGTTTTTTCTTTTCCCAAACTATTAGCAAACTAGTGACAAACATTAACTGCTGTATTCTGCTTTTGTTAAGTATCTTAATCAATGAGTAGCTTTCATGAGATGTTTATTTTAAAATTTTTAAGTGAAAAAAATCACTCTTCAACCTGATAAAGCTTGGAAATGCCCACTGATTCACTTCCTACTACAGTGGTTATCAACAAAGGTTATGCATTGCAATCACCAGTATATATGTATATATATGATGCCTCTGCTTAACCACCAGAGATATCAAATCTTGAAGTGGAAATTCTGCAGCAGTATTCTTTAATTCCCCAGGTGATTACAATGTATATTCATGGCTAGGTCTCACTGCCCTAAGAGGAAATAAACTATTTCACCAGTGCTGAATTTGAAAAATAATTTTCTATGTTTCAATTTATCAAAAATAATTAAAGACACAGGAATTGATGAGGGACAGAGAAAACTTTCTATTATAAAATTGTTTCTTTAAATTATTGCTTATTATTTACGCATCACTAACAGATGGTGGCAAAGGGTAGAAAAATAGCAAATTTAATTGCTCTCAGCAATACGTGAAACATGAACTCCAGATGTTCAAGCTGGTTTTAGAAAAGGCAGAGGAACCAGAGATCAAATTGCCAACATCCGCTGGATCATGGAAAAAGCAAGAAAGTTTCAGAAAAACATCTATTTCTGCTTTATTGACTATGCCAAAGCCTTTGACTGTGTGGATCACAATCAACTGTGGAAAACTCTGAAAGACATGGGAATACCAGACCACCTGACCTGCCTCTTGAGAAACCTATATACAGGTCAGGAAGCAACAGTTAGAACTGGACATGGAACAACAGACTGGTTCCAAATAGGAAAAGGAGTACATCAAGGCTGTATATTGTCACCCTGCTTATTTAACTTCTATGCAGAGTACATCATGAGAAACGCTGGGCTGGAAGAAGCACAAGCTGGAATCAAGATTGCCAGGAGAAATATCAATAACCTCAGATATGCAGATGACACCACCCTTATGGCAGAAAGTGAAGAGGAACTCAAAAGCCTCTTGATGAAAGTGAAAGAGGAGAGTGAAAAAGTTGGCTGAAAGCTCAACATTCAGAAAACGAAGATCATGGCATCTGGTCCCATCACTTCATGGGAAATAGATGGGGAAACAGTGGAGATAGTATCAGACTTAATTTTTCTGGGCTCCAAAATCACTGCAGATGGTGACTGCAGCCACGAAATTAAAAGACGCTTACTCCTTGGAAGGAAAGTTATGACCAACCTAGATAGCATATTCAAAAGCAGAGACATTACTTTGCCAACAAAGGTTCGTCTAGTCAAGCCTATGGTTTTTCTGGTAGTCATGTATGGATGTGAGAGTTGGACGGTGAAGAAAGCTGAGCGCCGAAGAATTGATGCTTTTGAATTGTGGTGTTGGAGAAGACTCTTGGGAGTCCCTTGGACTGCAAGGAGATCAGATCAGTCTATTCCGAAGGAGACCAGCCCTGGGATTTCTTTGGAAGGAATGATGCTAAAGCTGAAACTCCAGTACTTTGGCCACCTCACACGAAGAGTTGACTCATTGGAAAAGACTCTGATGCTGGGAGGGATTAGGGGCAGGAAGAGAAGGGGAAGACAGAGGATGAGATGGCTGGATGGCATCACTGACTCGATGGATGTGAGTCTGAGTGAACTCCGGGAGTTGGTGATGGACAGGGAGGCCTGGCGTGCTGTGATTCATGGGGTCGCAAAGAGTCGGACACGACTGAGCAACTGATCTGATCTGAACATAAAAATGTATATTATTAACAAGTAATACATATATTGACATTCAGTTCAGTTCACATCCATCAAGTCAGTGATGCCATCCAGCCATCTCATCCTCTGTCGTCCCCTTCTCTTCCTGCCCCTAATCCCTCCCAGCATCAGAGTCTTTTCCAATGAGTCAACTCTTCGCGTGAGGTGGCCAAAGTACTGGAGTTTCAGCTTTAGCATCATTCCTTCCAAAGAAATCCCAGGGCTGGTCTCCTTCGGAATAGACTGATCTGATCTCCTTGCAGTCCAAGGGACTCCCAAGAGTCTTCTCCAACACCACAGTTCAAAAGCATCAATTCTTCGGCGCTCAGCTTTCTTCACCGTCCAACTCTCACATCCATACATGACTACCAGAAAAACCATAGGCTTGACTAGACGAACCTTTGTTGGCAAAGTAATGTCTCTGCTTTTGAATATGCTATCTAGGTTGGTCATAACTTTCCTTCCAAGGAGTAAGCGTCTTTTAATTTCGTGGCTGCAGTCACCATCTGCAGTGATTTTGGAGCCCAGAAAAATTAAGTCTGATACTATCTCCACTGTTTCCCCATCTATTTCCCATGAAGTGATGGGACCAGATGCCATGATCTTCGTTTTCTGAATGTTGAGCTTTCAGCCAACTTTTTCACTCTCCTCTTTCACTTTCATCAAGAGGCTTTTGAGTTCCTCTTCACTTTCTGCCATAAGGGTGGTGTCATCTGCATATCTGAGGTTATTGATATTTCTCCTGGCAATCTTGATTCCAGCTTGTGTTTCTTCCAGTCCAGCGTTTCTTATGATGTACTCTGCATATAAGTTAAATAAGCAGGGTGATAATATACAGCCTTGACGTACTCCTTTTCCCATTTGGAACCAGTCTGTTGTTCCGTGACCAGTTCTAACTGTTCCTTCCTGACCTGAATACAGATTTCTCAAGAGGCAGGTCAGGTGGTCTGGTATTCCCATGTCTTTCAGAGTTTTCCACAGTTGATTGTGATCCACACAGTCAAAGGCTTTGGCATAGTCAATAAAGCAGAAATAGATGTTTTTCTGGAACTCTCTTGCTTTTTCCATGATCCAGCGGATGTTGGCAATTTGATCTCTGGTTCCTCTGCCTTTTCTAAAACCAGCTTGAACATTAGGAAGTTCACGGTTCACATATTGCTAAAGCCTGGCGTGGAGAATTTTGAGCATTATTTTACTAGCGTGTGAGATGAGTGCAATTGTGCGGTAGTTTGAGCATTCTTTGGCATTGCCTTTCTTTGGGATTGGAATGAAAACTGACCTTTTCCAGTCCTGTGGCCACTGCTGAGTGTTCCAAAATTGCTGGCATATTGAGTGCAGCACTTTCACAGCATCATCTTTCAGGATTTGAAATAGCTCAACTGGAATTCTATCACCTCCACTAGCTTTGTTGGTAGTAATGCTTTCTAAGGCCCACTTGACTTCACACTCCAGGGTGTCTGGCTCTAGGTCAGTGATCACACCATCGTGATTATCTGGGTCCTGAAGATCTTTTTTGTACAGTTCTTCTGTGTATTCTTGTCATCTCTTCTTAATATCTTCTGCTTCTGTTAGGTCCATACCATTTCTGTCCTTTATTGAGCCCATCTTTGCATGAAATGTTCTTTGGTATCTCTGATTTTCTTGAAGAGATCATCACTTAAATCTGAGGGAATAATGATTTGGGACATTATCTACTGATCTGAGGTAGGCTATAAACTAAGGGACAAAATGTTAAGGTATTGAGTTAGATTTGAAAATGACACTCTATTTCATTAGCAAATCAAAATATTGTATATTTTGATATCATATATATATGAACTATATATACTCAATTATGGTATATATGCATATAACTACATACACAGATATGTATTCATTCATCATTTATCACCATTTATACAAGTATTCTTCCTGAGGCCATTACAGTTAAATCATACATTATATCTCCCTTAAATTTCAAAAGAAACCTAGGAGATAGGTATTATTATTATCTAAATTTTATAAATGAGGAAACAATCTACAGTCACAAGGTTTGTAAGTCAGATATATTAGAAGCTTAATGCATATTTGGTAAACATGTACATGTGGAAATTCAATACTTAATGATAAATAGTCAGGTAATGTACAACAGTTCATTTGCTCATGGAGTATAAGCCTTTCTCCTGTTTTAGAATACTCTATGCCAAAAGTCTTATGAAAACTGAGCAAGAATCCAGATATTGTTTCACTTCTCACATATAAGCAGAAAGTACCTTAGTTTCCAAGAATGAATATTAAAATATAGATTCAAAAGTAGAACACCAGAATTGGTGAACTTTCTTAATTAGAATCCATGCTAATGGGGCCTAGAATTTGTCTATCTTCTAAAAAGCTTCTTAAGTAACTCATATTAATTTAAAGTATGAATTACAAATCTAGAAACCACTGGATCTCACTGCTCATGGTTGAGATTTAATGAGTGTGGTTCTTACTAGCTCTTCATTAAAAGGACAAAGAGACTGCATGGACAGAGAAGGTATATTCCTAGTTTCCATTCTCTGAGGCTAAGAGGCAAGTCATACGGGAGAATATAGCGACTTAAATCTGAGCTCTGATACCAGACAGAACTATGTTGAATCTTAGCTGTACCACAGCTAGTTTGTTAGTGGGCCAAGGTGCTTGATGCGTTAAAAGTCGTATGCCTTTTCCATAAAATAAGAATAACAAAATTCCTTGTCTCATGGTGGATACTGGCGGTGTTGTGGCAATTAAACAAAAATAATATATTCCTTACTGCATGACACAAGTTCTGATACCTAAAAACCATACTACATATCTTACCAAAGTACTCAGTTCAGTTCATTTGCTCAGTTGTGTCCAACTTTTTGCAACCCCATGAACTGCAGGACACCAGGCTTCTCTGTCCATCACCAACTCCCAGAGCTTACTCAAACTCATGTCCATCGAGTCGGTGATGCCATCCAACCATTTCATCCTCTGTCATCCCCTTCTCGTCCTACCTTCAATTTTTCCCAGCATCAGGGTCTTTTCCAATATGTCATTTCTTCTCATCAGGTGGCCAAAGTATTGGAAGTTTCAGCTTCACCATCAGTCCTTCCAGTGAATCTTCTTGACTGATTTCCTTTAGGATGGACTGGTTGGATCTCTTTGCAGTCCAAGTGACTCTCAAGGGTCTTCTCTAACACCACAGTTCAAAAGCTTCAATTCTTCAGCACTCAGCTTTCTTTATAGTTCAACTCTCACATCCATACATGACTACTGGAAAAACCATAGCTTTGACAAGATGGACCTTTATTGCCAAAGTAATGTCTCTGCTTTTTAACATGCTGTCTAGCTTGGTCATGGCTTTCCTTCCAAGGAGCAAGCATTTTTTAATTTCATGGCTTGCAGTCATCATCTACAGTGATTTTGGAGCCCCCCAAAAAAGTCTCTTACTGTTTCCATTATTTCCCCATCAATTTACCATGAAGTGATGGGACGGGGTGGAATGATCTTAGTTTTCCGACTGTTGAGTTTTAAGCCAACTTTTTCACTCTTTCTCACTTTCATCAAGAGGCTCTTCAGTTCTTCTTCACTATCTGTCATAAAGGTGGTGTCATCTGCATATCTGAGGTTATTGATATTTCTCCCAGCAAACTTAATTCCAGCTTGTGCTTCATCCAGCCTGGCAATTCACACAATGTACCCTGCATAGAAGTTAAATAAACAGGGTGACAATATGCAGCCTTGACGTACTCCTTTCCCAATTAGGAGCCAGTTTGCTATTCCATGTCCAGTTCTAACTGTTGCTTCTTGACCAGCACACAGATTTCTCAGGAGGCAGGTCAGGTGGTTTGGTATTCTCATCTCTTTCAGAATTTTCCACAGTTTATTGTGGTCCACACAGTCAAAGGCTTCGATGTAGTCAATAAAGCAGAAGTAGATGTTTTTCTGGAACTCTCTTGCTTTTTCAATGATCCAGCGGATGTTGGCAATTTGATCTCCAGTTCCTCTGCCTTTTCTAAATCCAGCTTGAATATCGGGAAGTTCACAGTTCATGTACTGTTGAAGCCTGGCTTGGAGAATTTTGAGCATTACTTTGCTAGTGTGTGAGATGAGTGTAATTGTGTGGTAGTTTGAACATTCTTTGGCATTGCCTTTCTTTGGGATTGGAATGAAAACTGACCTTTTCCAGTCCTGTGGCCACTGCTGAGTTTTCCAAATTTGCTGGAATATTGAGTACAGCACTTTCACAGTATCATCTTTTAGGATTTGAAATAGCTCAACTGAAATCCCATCAGCTCCACTAGCTTTGTTTGTAGTAATGCATCTGAAGGCCAACTTGACTTCCCATTCTAGGATGTCAGGCTCTAGGTGAGTGATCACACTATCGTGGTTATCTGGGTAATGAAGTTCTTTTTTTGTATGGTTCTTTTGTGTATTCTTGCCACCTATTCTTAATATCTTCTGCTTCTATTAGATCCGTACCATTTCTGTCCTTCATTGTGCCCATCTTTGCATGAAATGTTCTCTTAGTATCTCTAATTTTCTTGAAGAGATCTCTAGTCTTTCCCATTCTATTGTTTTCCTCTATTTCTTTGCATTGATCATTGAGGAAGGCTTTCTTATCTCTCCTTGCTATTCTTTGGAACTCTGCATTCAAATGGGTATATCTTTCCATTTCTCCTTTGCCTTTTGAGACTGCATCCAAGTACTGTGTTTCAGACTCCTTTATTGACTATGATGGATATTCCATTTCTTCGAAGGGATTCTTGCCCATAGTAGTAGATATAATGGTCATCTGAGTTAAATTCACCCATTCCAGTCCATTTTAGTTCACTGATTCTTAAATTATCAATGTTCACTCTTGCCATCTCCTGTTTGACAACTTCCAATTTGCCTTGATTCATGGACCTAACATTCCAGCTTCCTATGCAATATCGTTCTTACAGCATCGAACTTTACTTCCATCACCAGTCACAGCCACAACTGGGTGTTGTTTTTGCTTTAGCTCCATCTCTTCATTCTTTCTGGAGTTATTTCTCCACTGATCTCCTGTAGCATATTGGGCACCTACTGACCTGGGTAGTTCATCTTTCAGTGTCCTATCTTTTTGCTTTTTCATTCGGCTCATGGGGTTCTCAAGGCAAGAATATTGGTTTGCCATTCCTTTCTCCAATGGACCACATTTTGTCAGAACTCTCCACCATGATCCATCCGTCCATCCAGAAAGTATTAGAGAGCAAAAAGGAGTCTGTCTGATCATTGACTGTCAGTGTGCCTTTATTTTCCCAGGTTTGTTTATTTATCCTAAGTTTTTCTTGTTCTAGAATAACTCCCCGCCCCCCCATTAAGTCTTTTCCATGTGGGGAAAAATACTTCAAAAGAAGTTTTCTGGGAAAATATTTTCTGTGCTACTTTCCTAAAAATATAACAACTTAATTTTACCCACTCAGAGTTGATTCTAGAGTATGTATGCCACAAATAAACTGATTCAGCTCAGAAGTATTGAAAGAAAATATTGTACAGAATTTTAAAATAAGAAGTATTACAGATGCATGATACGCTGGATTTCATTACTTGTAATCATATAATATACTATACCAAGTACAATTCATAAACCTAGTTTTAAATTCAGTTCTAATAAGTAAATGTATTTGATCCTTTTGGAAGCAAAATTGAAGCACTAATCCAATCACTAATCCAATCTTCACTGCCATAAAAATTAAGGCTAGTCTACTTCCTTGGTACTAATGATGAGGCTAAATAGTGTATACATTTTTATTTACATATTCAATAATATGATGCTCTGTTCACTGAATGATGTTCTTCTGCCACTTGGTGGTGCTTGCCAGTTTCAGAATTTGTTTCTTGGTGGCACTGCAGCACTAAGTAGAAAGTAAGCTGAACAAAATCACAGCATTCCTACTGGAAAGGCTTTGCTTCAAACTGTTTAATGATTTAAAGAACCTCTGTGCAAGCAACTGCATTTGTTAACCAGTCACAACCAGTAATTTACTCCTTTGGAGTTTTAAGTTACTTTGGGCAAAATGTCTTAGGAAGAGTACATATTATTAGAGAGCATGCCAAAAATTTACTTAGCAGAGAATTCAATAACAGTTTTACTCGGCTAAGAGGTTCTGTAATATCCTACCTCTATAGCCAAGCACTCATACCCTAGCAGGTCCTGTTTCATTATCATAATTCCTGGGTAAACACTTTGAAGGACTTTGCCTTCAGTTTCAAGCATGACTTATTTTCATAAGCCTGATTAGTTACCACACCAGCCTTGCTATGGAAAATGACAGGTCCTCACTTTGAACTGGGGAGTTGTTCAATCTTAATCTACATTAGGCGTGCATCTCTGTTGCCCTCTCTGCCGAAAGAGTGCAGGGAAAAGACATCTCAGATTCCTTGTTTTTGCAATATTGGCTGGCAGTTCTATCTAATGGGTATTTCGTTTCCTAAAAGAATTTAGCTGCACTGTCTAGAAGCCGATTTTCTGATGCCTCCAACGTCTGGTCAAATTGATTTGTTTTAATGGAGTCTTGGTAAGGAGCGCGATGCCACCAACTAGAATGCTGGGATCTGCTGCTTAATTACCAGGAGCAGACACACAGAGATTCAGAAATCTTTGGAGGTGGACGGGGGGGATGGGAAGAGGGATCTCGGGGCGGAGGCGGAGATGTAAGATAAAGGGATGGGTTTCACACAGGATAAAGGAAAAAAAAAAAAAGATTTCTTTGAGGCACTGAGGTGTTGCACGATCACATCTCTCAAAGGAGAAGTTAAAAAGCATGGAAGTGGGAGGAGGTTGAAGGTTAAAGTACTTAAAAGGATAGCTCGGGTACAATTTGTTTTTCGGGTGGTACTGCAAAGGATAGATAGTCCCTGTTTTCAAAGTGTATTAGTGTCTCTTTTAAGTGATTGAGAATGGACACTAATTGCCTGAGAGGCACTGTCACGCAATGTTCTTCTAAATTCAGGGGACATGGGAGAGACAGAAAGATGAGGTTTAAAAGAAAAATAAAGGAGATGAGGGTTCTTGAAAGAAAGAGAAGGAAAAACATAAAGAAGAGAGGGGAAGGGAGGAAGGCAGGGAAGAAGGAAGGGAGGGAAGGAAGGAAGGAGCAGAGGAAGGGAAAGGAGGGTACGGGAAGAGAAGAGAGAGAGAGAGAAAAATCCTGAATCACATAACAATCACACGGAATAGAAACACTGAATGATCACACAGAAAACTCATTGAAATCACTGTGCAACGACGACCCGGGTCACGAGAGGAAAATGCTCCTCTGCATCCTTGTCCCGGGAAACTCCGGGTCCCGTTCGTTACTAGAGACTAAAATGCCATTAGGCTAGAGTGTTGTCTAACTGCGTGAAGAATGCAGCAGACGAAAGGCGGATCTCACCACGCCGTTTGCCGGCGCTGGTTGGGGCCGGAGAATGAAAGGCGCAGAACCAGAGACTCGCCGAATGAGACCTCCTTGCCACCTCCAGGTCACTGGAGAGCCGGTAGAGACCCGCGTAAAGCTCCGAGGACCACTACCCGCGCCGCCGAAGGGAGCCGCTCTTCTCAGACGCCGCAACCCGCGGATGCGCCTGGCAGTCCGCCGTGGCTGATGCAGACAGCAGCCTTTCCTTCCTCCTTCTGACCGCTTGTCCCAACCCATCCTGACCTCCGAAACACATTTGCCCTCACCTCCCAGGCAGCCACACAGACTACCAGCTGGAGAAGAGTGTGCGGTGGGGATTGGGCTTTCAAACCTCCAGCTCCTTGTAGACTCGGGGTTTCAGGGGGCCAGGGAAGGGAGTAGAGAGAGAGAGAAGCGAGCTGGGAGAGCCTGGCTGGCTGGTTGAGGCAGCTTGGCGAACAGCCTTAGGTTCGCAGGCTTCTGTGGGAACTGCTGCTGCTTCCAGGCCAGCCTGAGCTGTTCTCACACCACCGCCTCTCACCCTCTCCTGCTTCCTGCTACTCCCTAGAGAAACGTCCGTGGGCCGCTACTCCCTAGAGAAACGTCCGTGGGCTCTCCGCGGCGATATTCCCAGCCTGTATCCCGTCACAGCCAGGAGGCGCGCTCCTGTACGCTGGAGCGCCGGGCGCCAGCAGGACGCCCTCTCCTTGGTGCCCGCTTTCCCCTCTCCTGTCTGCTGCGACCGCTCCTCGGCCATCTCCACCCTCGCCAGCTCCAGCTCCGAGAGACGCCACCCAGCCGCGGCGGGCGCTAGAAGCCCGGGGTCACGCACGGAAGAGGAGCACTAGATCTGACCCAGCGCTCGGTAGGGGGCGTCCTGGGGCAGAGAGTGAAACAGCAGGTGGTATTTAAAGGTGAGGGAGTCGCCTGCCCTGCAGCCCGCAATTCTCACTCGAGCCATCCCCGCCTTGCCCGACTCGGGCCAGCGCCTGGTGAGCTAGCCCATCTGTGGCATCCGCCGTCGTCTCCTCCTAGCACCTCCTCGCCGACCCCTCCCTCCCGGGACCTGCATCCCGCTCAGCCAATCAACGCCCGACTGCCAGTTCCCACGTGATCCCGGGCGGGCTAAGGACCTGCTGCTTCCCAAACGCCAGAGGGATGCGGGCAGCAGAGCGCGAGAGGCGGCTGCCAGGCTGCGGGGCGCTTTGACTCTCCCTCCACCCAGCCTCTTTGGGCTCCTCTGGTCTGCTCTCTTGACTTCGGTCTCCTCTTGCTGTCCTGGCTTGCCAGAGCCCTCTGCTTATGGCAGCAGCTTCCCGCGTCCCCGGCGCAGCTTTTCCGTGGACGACCCTCTAGCTCCCGGGGCTGAGCCGGGTCACTGGATGTTGCTGAAACTCTGGAGATCATGCGCGGGTTTGGCTACTGCTTCCCTGTCAGGTGCCACTGCCACCGCCGCCGCCTTTGCTGCCGCCGTCCGCGGGATGCCCAGTAGCCCGCTGCCTGACCCCCGCGATCTTGTGTTCTCCCGAAGCCGTTTGCTGCTGCAGAGTTACGCGAACTAGTCATGGTGCTGTGGGAGTCCCCGCGGCAGTGCAGCAGCTGGACACTTTGTGAGGGCTTTTGCTGGCTGCTGCTGCTGCCGGTGATGCTGCTCATCGTAGCCCGCCCGGTAAAGCTCGCAGCTTTCCCTACCTCCTTAAGTGACTGCCAAACGCCCACCGGCTGGAACTGCTCTGGTAAGTCCGAAACCCCAGCCCCCGACCTCTTAGCCCCGCAGAGGAAACGCGCTGTTTCCAGCACAGACCAACCTACCCAAGTGCTTCTCCCCAGCTCCTCCGCTCCAACGCTCCCAAACCGTGAGACCACCGACCTCCACCCAGAGGAGAACTGTTCCAGGCCGTTAAGGAAAGGGGAGGGGGTCCTGAGGGGGCGGTGCACAGAAAGTGCAGGTAAAGGAACCTTTGCATCCTTGCACTTAAATTAGCTGCGGAGATTTTAAGAAATAGTAAACGAGGTTTTGTGGATTCATTGAAAAGAGGACCAGTCCTTGAAGAAACACTAAATCAGAACCTTTTCTATCATTAAAGAAAGAAGTCTAGCTGAAACCAGAGAGAAACAACTTTAGGAGATAGAACGAGCGAGAAAGCGATAAATCAAATGGTGACTGCAGGGGAAACATTGATTACTAGCAAAAGTACCATGAGAGTGCACTTGTCTGGCATTCAAGACCGGGTCACACAAATTCTAGAGGATCTTGGGTTTCCAAGACATTCAGTTTCTCTCTCTCAGCCCCTCTACCCCCCTCCCCCACTCGCATACACAGCGCCTTCTCTACTTGGCTGCAAAAGACGTTCTTTTTGCATCACCGAGATGCCTCCCTCTTGCCTCTCCTAGCTCCTAAATGGTCGAAGGAAGTTGAGACAAGAATCTTTCGACCGTCTCCCAGGCAAGGGTGGGTATAACCAAGGCCCCACAGGCTCACGCATAGGCGGGCGGAGGGCGGAACCGACCCGAGTGGGCGCCGGCTCCTCCATTTCTGGGCAGGCTTCCTTGGAGTGCGTCAGGCGCTCTTCTTGCTCGCTTGGGTCCCTTAGTCTGAATGCGAGAGCTTGGCAAGCTTGGTTCTGCTAAAGTCTCCTAATTAAATAGGAGCCGAGGATAGGAGTTGCTGCACTGTTCGAGTAGCTTCGCCTTTCAGCATGACAGCCCATAACTACCGGCGCGGTTGTGGTGTTTTGGGCATTTTAAACTCCATTAGCATGCCTGGATATTGTCCCCTAGGTCTGGTCTGTTCTAGTTTTAGCCAGTGTGTATGTAATTTTTCATCTCCTGTATATATAATTCTGCCGAAGTTGAATCTAGCTCTGAATAAAGTGGCTTTTAGGGATGTATGCGAGCTGAAGTGTATGTAACTTTGGAGAAGAGAGAATGACCAACTGTAACTCATAGGATAAAAGAATATGCCATGCTGGGTAGTGACTGGTGTAAATTCCATGAGGAAAATTATTATACATCATGTGGCTTGTGCTTTATAAAGACGAGTTGAAATTTGTAACCCTGTTAGATTTGGGTCAATATATTGCCTTTGTTCTGTTTTGGGGAATTTCTAAATTTGGCATTTTCATAAAGCTAAACATGTTTTCTTTAACTTACTCATGGCTCATGCATGCATCTATGTTATTTTGGAAATACTAAGTCCCACTTTGCAGGTACCTAATCACTTTTTAGGTGCTTTACCATAGGAATATTAAGTAACCTGCCAAATCAATTATTTGAAATGTTGATAGATTTGTAACCCAACATGACTAGTTTGTTTCATCCCTAGCTATGGTACTGTTTTAGGAAATAACTAACTTAAATATGAAATTGGGGATGACAGTTAAGAAATTAATTATTACCAGATACCTAACAGGGATTTGCAGAAACTAAAGAAAATAAACTGGTTTTCCAGGCAGATTAGCAAGAACCTGTATCCCCTCTACCCCTGTTAACTTGGAGGTGATCAATCTTCGTTTGAGTCAGACAGACCATCAGAAAAAACACTGTGCCTGTTTATCTTTATTATTGGAGCTTTGTTTCCTCTTTGTCTGGAGAAATTCCAAATAAGGGGTTGTTGCAGATCTTAAAGCAAAAGAATGATTAAAAATGGAAGAATAATGAAAGGACATTCTGAGACCATCACCAACTCTTTTCTAAAATGTGAAGTCTGAGGGTCATAAACTGTAGTCTACTTAATGAGAAAAAATAATGAAACTACGAAGCAATGTTAAATATTCACTTACCACTGCCAATATTAACCCAAACTAAAATAAAATAGCATCATCAAAAAAAAAAAAGAATATTCAAAGACAACTGACTAGAAAAGAATTGTGAAAGAGAAACTAGTATTAATCACTTAACTAGAATTTTTTTTAGGTTATCTGTAAAAAATGACCTTGTAGTACAGCTGTGGTTGTTTGAATTAAAATTTAGGGCAATTATTTTAAAGCTTAAAGATATTTCTTTTGTTGTTGTTGTTCAAGTCTGTAACATTTAATGACTGGCATATTCTCTTTAAATTTGAGGTTATGATGACAGAGAAAATGATCTCTTCCTCTGTGACACTAACACCTGTAAATTTGATGGTGAATGTTTAAGAATTGGAGACACTGTGACATGCGTCTGTCAGTTCAAGGTAAGAAATCTCATATTTGCATCTTCTAATTTACTAATGAGACTGCAAAGCAGAGATCTTCTTTTACAGCCCATCACTTGGCAATTTATGGCTATGCAAGCTAAGAGGAAAGCTGGCATCAAACAAAAGTACTGGCAAGAGAGCCAACTGATGTCAAAAAGACACAGCTTTTTGGAGAAATGTATGTGCCATAGTTATAAATGCCACTGGAGGTAGAAAGCTTCAGGTTGTCCTTTTGGTGTATCAACAGAACAGTAGGTTTCTGTGCCCCTTCTAACATGCATACTATAAGTCAACGTAATAGCCAAAATTGTTGTTGGATTGGAAGTGCGGGTTTATACTTTTGTTCTGTTGATTGAGGCTATCTTCTTTGGATCATAGTGCTCTGTTTTAATGGTATTGGGTTTTATTATTTTGGCAATCTAGATGAGTTTTTAAATGAACTCCTTATCAATGTGACTTCAAAACTACTGTGGTAGTTTGGAAATCATGACACTTATTAGTACTTGCCAACTTTTCATGGATACCACATTCAATTACAATTCCTAGGAATCTGAAAGAATGCAAATAGACAAAAGTCATTTCATAAATGAGGAAAATGTGCTTTGCCTAATGTTAAAAGCATAAATAAAAATTAAAAGAGAGATTTCCCAGTGATGTTATCAAAACTGGATTATTAGTATTTTTTAAAGATAGAGCTCAATCTCATTATTATAGTCATCATCTAACAAATGCTTTCTACCATGTGAATGTTAAAACTTTTCTCTTTTGATATGTTTTTTATAATTCAAGTATTTATAGATGCTTACTGATATCTTAAAGTGTTATTGAACTACTTTTTAAAATACACATGAAATCTAAGATAAGTTTCAATCAGAAAATATTCCCATTAAGGAAGCTATATACTGGGGATAGGGAAAACTTTTCCAAGGTTGTAAGCAAAATTTGAAAAAAAAAAATCAAAAAGGATATAAAACAAATCAAATATTAGAACTCAAATTCAAGTCTAAAATTTGTTATAGTTCAGTGGTCACTCAGTATCCACTCAGTATCCATAGGTCACTCAGTATGCATCACCACAACTACCAAAATCCAAGGATGCTCAAGTCCCTTATATAAAATTATGTATAATTTATATATAACTTTGCACATCCTCATGTACACTTTGTAATCTCTAGATTATTTATTATATAATGTATAGACAATGTAAACATTGTAAATACAAATACAAATTAGTTGCTGGTAAGTGGCATATTCAAGTTTTGCTGTTTAGAACTCTCTGGAATGTTTTCTCTGGAATATTTTTGCTCTGAAGTTGATTGAATCTGTGGATGTAGAAGCCCCAGATTTGGAGGGCCAACTGTATGTAATATTTAGAATTGTTGATGAAATTTAAATATTTTAGATTAATGTCACCTCCCAGTGATAGAGAGAAGGGAATTCACATTTAAATATGGTTTGAATGGCTTATAAATAAGCTAAAAACTTCTCGGACATTATTTTTTTCTTTCTAAGAAAATTAATAAACAGCTGACACTTGTACAGTGCACCACCACCCAGTAGGTGTGTCTTGCTGTGCCCATATTATAGTCTTTAAACCAGGCTAGAGTATTGGAAACATGCATGCATGTTTAATATTCATGCAATACCAATTTCTAAGGTCTCCAGCCATACTGAACAATTTAATTATGTTCTCTCAGTGAACTACTTGAGAGATATGGAGCATAAGAACCCTGCAAGTCATACTTTCCCCAAGCGTTAACTGAGGGGAAAATAAGTTGGATAAGTTATTAATTAAAAGCCCACAGGATTTTGTCAATTTTTTTCTTTTTAGTTTGTAATTCCCAGAAATATATCTTATTTTCGTAACCAAGGGTAGACATAAGATGTGAACCCATGAACGATATAAAATGAACCAAGAAGAATGTTCCTCAAATGGAAAGCCATAAGTATAACAAGATTTCACCAAGAGGCCAAAAAAAAGGAGTTCATAAAATTAAAAATGGATGCATGCTACTAAAAGAAAACGTATAATTTTCTTTTTAAAGAAATTGTGTTCAGTTTTCAGGTTGTACAAAGGGTTTTAGTAAAACTTTTGTCAACAAAGATATTTATGTTTTTTATGCATTTGGCTAGCCAGTTACATTTGTCATTAATTTAGATAATCGTTAAGTGGGATAGATTGCAGGGGACAGGGCTAGGGGAGTGAATGCAAGTTTGAATAAGAAACTAAAATGTAAATTTTCTTTTCCTAATGTCTGTAGCATTTTAAATTTACTACTAGATTACTGCTGCTATTAGTTTGTGCTTTGCAATAGTTGTCAGTCTGTCAGGTGAAAATAAACATTTCCCTAGTGGAAAATTTAGACTCTACACGTACCAGGAATATAGAGTGGCTGAATTAAGTTCAAGATCAAAGAAAATGTATAAGTTGTGAAAAGAAAAATAGATAAGATATTTTAAGCTAGGAGTATCTTGACTCAGTATTTCCAATACTTTCAAATGAATTTGAGAATTTTTTTCTGTTTTGCTCAGTCTGATGAAAAGGCAGATATCCTGAAAAATCCATTTTCCTATACACTGTTCTAGATCAGCTTAAGTCATCTACTCTATTTCTCCTGATTTCAGATACAAGTCCAAATTCTTCTATTCAAAATGGGATGCAAACTATGGTTTCTGGCTGAGAGATAAACTTCAAAGAGTATTGGGTATATGTGTTAAAAGCATAAATAAAAATTAAAAGAGAGATTTCCCAGTGATGTTATCAAAACTGGATTATTAGTATTTTTTAATGTTTTCCAGTTTGAATTACTATTGGAACATTAAGGTGAACAAATATTTATCTTCACCTCTCTTAGATGATTTGCAATAATCATATTCTACCATTCAAACATGTTATCTCATTTATTTCTCATATCTGAGTGAGGTAATTATTTTTTCCTCCTTTTACAGATGAGATTAAGGCTCATAAATATAAATAACTTACAACTAAGTGGTGATCTAGGTCCTTTGACACAACATCTAATTTTTTTCTAGGACATTATGTTGTTGTTGTTTAGTCACTGTGCATGAGATTTTCCAGGCAACAATCCTGGAGTAGTTTGCCATTTCCTTCTCCAGGGGATCTTCCTGACCCAGGGATAGAACCTCTGTCTCCTGCATTGGCAGGCATATTCTTTAGTGCTGAGCCATTAGGGAAGCCCATATGCAAATAAAAACATTAATAAGAACAACAAAAGTGCCAGTTTATTATACACAACTTGATATCAAAAGTAGTACAACTAATTCTTAGATGATGATATGAGTTCCATAAATAGTATGCAATCTCATGCATCTTACCTTGCTCTCTGCATACCAAATGGTATCCTGGTCATTCTGGTAAATAACCATGGGATGAAAATGTAGAGACAGTGGATGGACAAAAGGCAGGCTGGCTGGCTGGATGGATGGATGGATGAATGGATAAAAGAAGGAAGAGAGGAAGGAAAGAAGTCACAGATGCATCTATTCATAGATACTACTGATCATATCAATTAATATGTAATGATCAATGATCACTTTATAATTTAAAAATATTGTGAAGCCTTATGTTTTACAAATATCATTTAATTTGATTGTTTTCATTTAACAAGCTACGCCCTAGATCTGCAATAGTTCCAGTAACTAGAATTATAGAACAAATTGCCCAGAACTTAGTGGCTCAAAAGAATGAACATTTATTTTGCTCATGAATCTGCAGTTGGACAGGGCTTAATGGAAGCATCTCATCTCTGCTCCTCTTGGCATTAGCTGAGCGGGAGAGGGAACTCAAAGGCTTGGTTCTGTACTCCTCTCAGGACTCACTCATATATTGGACTGTTAAATGGGGACTTTGGTCCTTCTCCATATAGATCTCTCTGTTTGGATTAGTTTGGCCTTCCCCATAGTACAGTGGCTGGGTTTAAAGGGCAAGCGAGCATCCAGAGAGTGAGAAAGAGCCAGGTAGAGGCTACATCCCTTTAATGACCTAGCCTCAGAAGTCATATGAGTCACTTTTACCATAGTCACAGGCCTGCCCACTTGTTTAAAATCATAAAATAGTTCCACATGAAAAAATGTAGTCACAGAGAAGTAAAAGTTACCTATGGAATGATCAAAGGATTGGGACATATGCAGGTTTTTTTATCTCTTGCTTTTTTGGAAGAGAAACGTGCCATATCCTAAACCATTATTCCTAAGCCTTTGACAAGTGGGAATATAACAGAATTCACTTAACATCTGTGGAGCGCCTTCTACATGCCAGACTAGGGAAGGTGCTGACAATATATAAAATACAAGTTATGCATAGCTCCTAGATGCTGAAATCTCAGTTAAAAGAAATTCTTATTAATCAAACAAGCAATAGATCATATGAAAAACTTCTCACATGAATTTTTTCTTCATTTGTAGCAAAACAAATTCCATATATTCTAGAGCATCAAGTCATTGAGTTCACTGGTGTAACATGTTGCTGCTTTCTTAAGCAATGTGGAAATTTTGGAACAAAATCATTCACTGAAAAACACAAAGTTGGAAAATAAACTTAAGATTTTTAAAACATCTGAAGGAAAGCAGAATCACTTTTCCCCTGAGAGGAAGTTTGGACAACACATACATTTATGAGCTTAACCATCTGGGCTTGAGTCTTGTTTTTCTCTCCTACCAGCCAACAATGTGGCCTTTAGCAAGTCACCTAACATCTGAATCTGTCCCTTCCTCTGAAACTGAGCAATATTCATGGTTACCACTAAAAAAATATATAGTTTCAAAATTAGGCATATTTTAATGTAGTAGTAAGCTCATTTTTATATTTAGGGTTAGCCTGTTTTCCTTTATTTTTCCACTTTTAGACATGCATGCCTTGGTGTCCATGTTAGATGGTAACTCTGCTAGTTAAAGTATATATCATGAAAGACAAATAATTTACATTTCTTTTTATAAATGAATATTCCAAAGCATTTTGAAACATGACTCAGTTAATCCTCCCAAATGCCCCAGTTAACCATTTCAAATGGGAGAACTGAGCTATAAACTTGTTAAATATTTTATTGCTGAGTGATATACACAAGGTCCTACACTCAGAAATGGGAGAATATGGGACGAGACTTCCACTTCTAAGCCTTAGTGATTTAGAGTATACTTCCTCCGTGTGTTATTCATTTTAATGAGTGCAAGTCATGTTACTAAGGGCCAAAAACAGCGTGCTGATAATCTACAGTTAAGCTCTTTTCAACTCCATACAAATCTCCCTTTTGGCTTGTGCATGGAACTTGGCAGCTCTGTTTTTAGCACTGTTCACATTTGGCTTACTCCATCCCTCAGAAGTGCCATATGAGCACTTTATCAGTTTATTTCGTATTTTAAGATGCATATCAGCATTGTGTACTAGCAGTTGACAGAGATAATAAATACTTCCTACCCCTCACTCCCCATCTACTGATTATATCTGAATAATCTACAGAAGTAGATGAAAAGGATAAATAGAGAAATTCTAGGGATTACAAAGAAGAAAATGTGGATCCAGATCATCTACACACAAAATATTGTAACCAGGGTTGGAGATGAAGATTAAAAGGTAACCCAGAACAAGAATGCTAGGACACAAGCATGAGGAGCTAACTGGCCCAGCCATTTGCAGTAATTATGACTCTCATCTGCCTACTGAAAGGGTCAGCAAGTCTACTGACTATGTTACCAACTGTTCACTTTTTCTGGTCTGTCTTCCATGTTCTCAGTAGTCTTAGTGCGTCCTCATAGATCCTCCCTACATTGTCCTGATCCTGAACACAGCCCATTTATCAAACACTGGTCCATCCACCTGCCTCCCTGGCCACAGTTCTGACATCAGCACCACGCACATGTATTTGATGTCTCTTCAGTGCTGTTTATTGGAAAACTTAACTCTTTACTGATATTTTTTAATTGCCTTTTTTTTCCAGTAGGGATAAAAATGTTCAGTTTTACGGTGGGTCAATTTTCAGGTGTATGTATATTTGGAAAGTGAGTTGCCTATTGAATTAAAATCCTCATGAGTGAAAAGTTCCTATCAAAATGTTTTCAAATATAATAATGTAGATAGCCTGAGTCAATGAGCCATATTATGTAACTATGGAAAGGAATAGAAACTTCCAGAATAATTAGACAAGAAACTAGAAATAAAGATTTAAAAAATGTCATATTTAAAATATTTCAATCTAATCATATTTAAATAATTTTTAAATAGATATAATTTGGTGTCTATATTACCTTGTTAGCAGTTATGGTGATTATGTGTCATACAATTTGAATATACTATTGGGAGAATACTACGTAACTATTAGTGAAAAATTATATTTAAGTTTTGCAATAACAGATGCAAAGTCAGACTCAAAAAATTTTAATTTCAGAGAACATTGTGTTATATCATTTAAAAAATGGTTCGAATCTGTTATTACATAACGGCAAAGGGTAAGAGCTAAATGGTTGATTGGGAAAGGAAGTACAGATATATTAAGAAAATAGAGTGAGAAAATGAACCTCAGGTTTATCATCAGATTTAAAAAAATTTTTTTTTACTTTACAATATTGTATTGGTTTTGCCATACATCAACATGCATCCGCCATGGGTGTACACGTGTTCCCCATCCTGAGCCCCCCTCCCACCTCCCTCCCCATACCATCCCTCTGGGTCATCCCAGTGCACCAGCCCCGAGCATCCTGTATCCTGCATCAAACCTGGACTGGCAATTCATTTCTTATATGATATTATACATATTTTAATGCCATTCTCCCAAATCAACCCCCCTCCCTCTACTGCAGAGTCCAAAAGACTGTTCTATACATCTGTGTCTCTTTTGCTGTCTCGCATACAGGGTTGTCATTACCATCCTTCTAAATTCCATATATATGCGTTAGTATACTATATTGGTGTTTTTCTTTCTGGCTTACTTCACTCTGTATGATAGGCTCCAGTTTCATCTACCTCTTTAGAACTGATTCAAATGTATTCTTTTTAATGGCTGAATAATACTCCATTGTGTATATGTACCACAGCATTCTTATCCATTCATCTGCTGATGGACATCTAGGTTGCTTCCATGTCCTGGCAATTATAAACAGTGCTGCAATGAACATTGGGGTACACGTGTCTCTTTCAATTCTGGTTTCCTCGGTGTGTATGCCCAGCAGTGGGATTGCTGGGTCATATGGCAGTTCTATTTCCAGTTTTTTAAGGAATCTCCACACTGTTCTCCATAGTGGCTGTACTAGTTTGCATTCCCACCAACAGTGTAAGAGGGTTCCCTTTTCTCCACACCCTCTCCAGCATTTATTGCTTGTAGACTTTTGGATCGCAGCCATTCTGACTGGCGTGAAATGGTACCTCATTGTGGTTTTGATTTGCATTTCTCTGATAATGAGTGATGTTGAGCATCTTTTCATGTGTTTGTTAGCCATCTGTATATCATCAGATTATAACCGTGTTAAAAATTTGTTCTTTTGCATAAAAATCCTTGAGTTGAATTTAACTTTTGAGAGATTTTTAGAAATATTATTATAAAGATTAAAACCCTAGCCATTTCGCTAAATCATTGGTTTACTTCATATGTTATGAATTAGCAGATCAAAAATCCAAGTATTTTAATAAGAACTAGAAAACAGAAAAGCATTTTCACATGCATGTATATGCATGATTTGCCTTACTGTACTTAATTTCTGGCATGGGTGAGTATTTATAAATAATTGTCTTGATCATTACATTTGTTATAATTAAACAATGTAGCCCATCAGTAGTAGTAATCAGGAGATAATCATATCACTGGTGTAATTAGCAGGTATAGAATACAGCCAAGTATCTCTAAGGCCTTAGAGTGTGATTGTGCTGTAATGAGTATACCCTGTAGGTTGCCTGATTTCCATTATAAAATGTGCACGTTTTTGGAAGGAAATTGTTTTAAAATGAACTTTTCATTTTATGCAATATACATTAATACTCAGACTTTTGAATAGTCAATCAAGTTAACATATGGTTCAGTAGTTGACTTTTTTTCTGTATTACATAGTCTGTTGTTTCTTTCTATACTGTATCTCTGTCAATATCCAATGATATAAAGATATATGAAACTTTAATTAGGAATTCAGATGTCTTATCCAAATATTTAAGAATTTGTAAAGATTCAAATTGAACAGAGGAACAACATACTGAAGAGTAACTGAGTTCTTTGGCATTTCAGCTATATACTTCTGCTCCAAAAACAGATAGGCACTATTTTTGAATAGCTAGAATGTCATAACATGTTCTCATTTTTTCTACCAAGCCAGATGGGCCATATATCAGAAAAAAAAGTAAATAATATTGATACTTTTGTTGTTATATCTTTTTATTATTTCTTGTCCTATAACTTTCTTGGATTTTCCTGATTTAGCAGCTGATTTTCCCCCATCTGAATCAGATGACCAGTTGGCTTACTGGACATTGCTTTTGTATATCTTTGACTGATATTCTTACAAGGTCAAAGACTTGCTGGATACAATGGGGATCACTGAAAATGAAGACAAGTGCTTTCTTTTGTAAATGATGGTTTCTGTTCAAGATGTCAGAGGCCCGTAAACTCCAGTACTAACCACAGGCTTACATCTGTGTCCTCCCCAGTGCAACAGTGACTATGTGCCTGTGTGTGGTTCCAATGGGGAGAGCTATCAGAATGAGTGTTATCTGCGGCAGGCTGCGTGCAAACAGCAGAGTGAGATACTGGTGGTGTCTGAAGGATCCTGTGCCACAGGTATGTATGTGATCCTGATGACACCTGAAAACCTTTGGAATGGATTCTGAATCCAAAACCATGTCTTGCTTTTCCTGTTGTGTCCTGTTTATTATTATCCAGATAAATAATTCAGACTATATATTGGCTAGACAAGCCTCTTATACTTTTGTATCAAGCATGCATTATTCCTGTTCTATGTCTCTTTACATTTCAAGTTATTTCTGGAAGAAAGATAAATCTACCATAAGGATGTTGGTAGCTTTTAATACATCTATTATTTAATGGAGTACAGACATTGAATAACAATTAGAAATCTAGATTGACTGCTCAGCTGCCAAATATATAGAAAGTAATCTATGCAGGAATAAATTTTGTTTGTTTGATTGTTTATAACAATAGGATTGTTTGCTAGAGGACAGGCAGTTTGCAGATTTGGATTTGAAGGTTAAGATGTGCCTAATCTTAGCAGCTCTACAAAATGCTGTTCTTAACACTGAGCAGATTACATTGAAGAATATATTGGGGATGAACACGACTTCTAAAGACAGCTGTCCTTTCTAGAACCACTAGTGAGCCTGGGATCCCACAAAACTTTTTAGTCATACTGTACCAAGAATGCTCTAAAGAAAGTAAGGACGAAGAGCACCTTCTTGTGCTCTTTAGTTTTTCAGGTTTTCCTTCTGCGTACAATGGTTATTAGAGCTGAATAGTATTACAAGAAGAGAGAAAAAACAAGAAGAATAAAGCCCAACTTGATAAACCAGTGCTATAAAATGAAGCTGAATTTTCAGGTTAGGCTTGACATTAAAATCACATATATTAAAGAAACTTTAGTATCCTTTGAAATTTATTCCTAATGGCAAATAAGCATCTTTCTGTGAGTCATAATTTCAGAGGAATTTGATGATACAAGCATATTTAAGGAAAATAATAATTATATATTATTATTATCATTAAAATGATATATCCGTTTTTCTTCAAAAAAGGAAATATAGAATAATGTCAAGAAAGGTCTATTTTATTGAAAAGTCCCTCTTAGATAACACTATGAAATTATATTAAAGATCATGTGTATGGTGGCTGGAGCAGAGTGGTAAAGGAGCAAAGAAACAGTCATATTCTTTAAAAAAGATTATCTTAGGCCTATTGATTGTTAGTAGTTGATAATACTGTTCCAGTTTGCACTGGAACTACCAAAGTTTCTAAGAATTAGCAGAAAAGAAAGGTATCTGTCCTTGTGAACAATGACATAGGCTCTTCCGTTCTGGTTTTTAAGTAGTTTTTTCTCCTATTTGATTCTTTGTCTGACAATGTGGATGTCCTTCCTGCAAGGTTGAGTGAGAGGCAAGTTGGATTGGTGCACCATTTTCTTGTTTGCTGGAGCTAACAGATCATTGCCACTTGGACCGTCTTTCTCAGTAGGAAAAGAGGAGGGCCACCATGCTGCTACTAGAGTAAGCATGGGGAAAATAGAAAGACAGGAGCAAACTAATTATAAAAAATTAATCCGTCATAGCTACTGGAAAATGACACTTTCGGATAAATGGAATAGGAAAAAAGGAACTTCTTACTCTCAGAACCAGGAATATGTAGGCAAATGCTAGAGTACTAAGGAATGCATTTACTCATTCAAAATCATATAGGATATCTGTCTGTCTCTGACAATAAGCAATGAAGATCCGTGGGTAGTCATAATAAGCAATCATGGAGTTATGGTTTGGTTAACAACGTTGGGAAGAAAAATCTCTGTTGCTTACTTGCCAACCTCCAGGTTTTTGTCAGCACATGCAATCACGTTCTTTTGATTCATTCATTTATTCAGTTCTAGTCCCTAATTTATTGGTTATACTATGAAAATACTTAACCAAGTAGAACATTTAATCACAATTGAGTAACCCATCCCTAGCTTATTCACAGACTTAAATTTCTACAGGATTTAATTAGTAAGTCGGTCTTGCTGAATGCATCTTCCATTGACGTGTAAATCTAAGAGTTTTGATCTGAATAATGATGGAGGGACCAAAGTAATTTTGATTAACCAGGTCTGACTAAATAAATTGGAGTTCTGACTTTTGATCTAAAAGAGATTCTTATTTTCTTCATAGATTTTGCATCATTTGACATTGTATGGATATGGCAAGTTGTGGTTTCTAAGAATAAAAGGCAGTAGAAGATTTATATTGATACTAAAATATAAAAATATAAACGTAAAACATATTAAAAATAACTTTATATTTATTACATTACATTGAATTTACAAATCATTTTTTATCTGGAAAATGGTTTCCTATTGAGCAGTCTGCTCAATAGCCTCACTGTCAGTTTCTCTTTTTTGCCTTATAAGAAATGTTTTGACTAAGAGTCTAGATTCAGGTCCAATAACATGGCTTCTTTTCTTAGGTTTCTCTTTCACTAATAAGGCTTTAGTAGGCTACTTGTCTCTGATTTGCCAAGATGAATCATTTTATAGCAAAGAACCATTAAAGCTTCCCATCACGATTTTATAATGATGCCTTGACTTGTCGTTGTTATTGTTCACTTGCTGAGTTGTGTCTAATTCCTTGTGACCCCATGGACTGCAGCACTCTGGGCTTCCCTGTCCTTCACTATTTCCCAGAGTCTGCTCAGACTCAGTGTCCATTGAGTCAGTGATGCCATAGAACCATCTCATCCTCTGTCAATCCCCTTCTCTTCCTTGCCCTCAATCTTTCCCAGCATTAGAGTCTTTTCCAGTGAGTTAGCCCTTCACATCAGGTGGCCAAAGTATTGGAGCTTGAGCTTTAACACCAGTCCTGCCAATGAATATTCAGAACTGATTTCCTTTAGGATTGACTGGTTGGATCTTCTTGCTATCCACGTGACTCTCAAGAGTCCTCTCCAGCATCACAGGTTGAAAGCATCAGTTCTTTGGCACTCAGCTTGCTTTATGGTCCAACTCTTACATCTGTAAATGACTACTGGAAAAATCATAACTTTGACTATATGAACTTTTGTTGGCAGAGTGATGTTTCTTCTTTTTAATACACTGTCTAGGTTTGTCATAGCTTTTCTTCCAAGGAGCAAGTGTCTTTTAATTTTGTGGATGCAGTGAATTTGGAGCCCAAGAAAATAAAGTCTGTCACTGTTTCCATTGTTTCCCCATCTATTTGTCATGAAGTGATGTGACTGGGTGTCATGATCTTAGTTTTTTTTTTTTTAATGTTGAGTTTTAAGCCAGCTTTTTCACTCTCCTCTTATACTGTCATGAAGAGGCTCTTTAGTTCCTCTTCACTTTCTGCCATTAGAGTGGTATCATCTGTTTATCTGAGGTTATTGATATTTCTCCCAGCAATCTTGGTTCCAGCTTGTGAGTCATCTAACCTGGTATGTCACATGATACACTTTGCATAGACGTTAAATAAGCAAAGTGACAATATACAGCTTTGACATACTCCTTTCCCAATTTGGAATCAGTTTATTGTTCCATGTCCAGTTTTAGCTGTTGCTTTTGACCTGCATACACGTTTTGCAGGAGGCAAGTAAGTGTTCTGGTATTCCCATCTATTGAAGAATATTTTAGTTTGTTGTGATCCACATAGTCAAAGGCTTTAGTGTAGTCTATGAAGCAGAAGTAGATGTTTTTTCTGGAATCCCTTTGCTTTTTCTATGATCCAGCAGATGTTGGCAATTTGACCTCTGGTTCCTCTGCCTTTTCTAAAACCAGCTTGAACATCTGGAAGTTCTTGTTTCACGTACTGCTGGAGCCTAACTTGAAGGATTTTGAGCATTACTTTGCTAGCATGTGAAATGAATGCAATTGTATGGTAGTTTGAGCATTATTTGTAATTGCCTTTCTTTGGGGTTAGATTGAAAACTGACCTGTTCCAGTCCTCTGGCCATTGCTGAGTTTTGCAAATTTACTGACATTGAGTGCAGCACTTTCACAGCATCATCTTTTAGAATTTGAAATAGCTCAGCTGGAATTCCATCACCTTCACTAGCTTTGTTTGTAGTAATGTTTCCTAAGGCCCCCTTGACTTAACTTAAGGCCATGACTTAAGTGACCATTTTTTTTCAGTCTATTCCTCTGTCTTCACTAGCTACTTAATTTGGCTCAAATCAAACACAAATGTTCTTAAGGATCATGCCCCTTGAATTTTTAGAAACATACATGGGTAATACAAGCCAAAATACTACTGCCATTTTTCTTGATTTTCTCCAGCTATATATATTTAATAGAAAACATATAGATGAATAGGCAAAATTTTAATTATTATGTTCCAGACACAGTGATAAGCATTTAAAATGTGCCATTGTGCAGTTATCCTCAAAGTAGTCCAGTAGGATAGACATTACCCATTGATTAGAGGACCAATAAGCTTAGAATGGTTGAATAATATTCCTAATGTTATCCAATGAGTATGTTTGGAGTTTGGAATCCATAAGCTTTTATTCATTTCCTCTTAGGTGTATATATATGTAGGGAGCTGAATAAGACATGGTTCTTGATTTAAAGATGTTTACACTCTTAGTGGAAAGGAATAAGAAGCTATATACATACAACTAAAACAAAGGTAGACTGTATAAATGCTACAATAATACAACCTGTTATTAACTTCTGATGATTTTATAAGTAATTTTATAACTTAAGCTTTCAAATTAATTCAAATAAAGTCAGTTAAAATGCTAGCTGTGAAAAGATACAAAAAGTAGACTTTAGCAACTTTGACCATTCAAGCACTGTCCTGTCCAAAAGTGATTGCTCTGTGTCTTAGGACTCAGTTCAGTTGACAGGACTATTTTCCTGCTATTGAGATGAATGCATCAGCCTTTTTTCCTCTGTTCTCTTAAACCAGTCAAACTGAATAATTAGAATCCTTATTTGAGTTTACATTTACCAAAAGTGGTTTTAATTATGAAATTTTTTTACCTATTAACTTGCCTTTAAGGGAAGGATAGCCTGACCCAAAGACTTTCTCCTTAGTCATGTAAGCAGTTAATGACTTGAGGCTTTGATTTAATAAAATGTTAACTCTTATGAATATGTTAGTCTGGGTATCCACCAAGGCTGAAAATTCAAAACAGCTGCTCCTTCATGACAGTGCTAATGTCTAACGTAATGACAAGGAGAATTACTGGCGAGGCATTCATTCTTCCCTGTGTCAGTCTTCTATAGATTTTCATACATCATGCCTCTATGAGTGCTTTTCAATAAAGTGTCATTGAGGCAAGCAAGTAGAAGTAGTATTTTATTTTAATTGGTCTAAAACAACAAACACAAATTCATAAACATGGCATTTGATATGGCTCTTGAAATCTGGCTGAGAATTCAATGTAAAATGAAGGCCAGTCAGACAAAAAATACCAGTATTAGTATACCAATATTAGTCTTATTTCCCATTATTAACATTAAAAATACATAGCCAAATGTATTTAGAATGGAAGGAAGTAGGGGGAGGCAGAAGGAAGGTGATGTCACCACTTAACAGGTAGAAGCAAATGGAGACTCAATGGTTTTGACTCCAACTGAAGGCAGTGGCACCCCACTCCAGTACTGCTGCCTGGAAAATCCCATGGATGGAGGAGCCTGGTAGGCTGCAGTCCATGGGCTCGCTGAGGGTCACACACAACTGAGCGACTTCACTTTCACTTTTCACTTTCATGCATTGGAGAAGGAAATGGCACCCCACTCCAGTACTCCTGCCTGGAGAATCCCAGGAATGGGGGAGCCTGGTGGGCTGCCGTCTATGGGGTCACACAGAGTCAGACACGACTGAAGTGACTTAGCAGCAGCAACCAGTCCATCTTAAAGGAGATCAGTCCTGGGTGTTCATTGTAAGGACTGATGCTGAAGCTGAAACTCCAGTACTTTGACCACCTCATGCGAAGAGTTGACTCATTGGAAAAGACCCTGATGCTGGGAGAAATTGGGGGCAGGAAGAGAAGGGGATGACAGAGGATGAGATGGCTGGATGGCATCACTGACTCAATGGACATGAGTCTGGGTCAACTCCAGGAGTTGGTGATGGACAGGGAGGCCTGGCGTGCTGTGGTTCATGGGGTCGCAAAGAGTCAGACACGACTGAGTGACTGAACTGAACTGAACTGAATAAACTGAGTGTTTCTGGGAAATGAGTTGTCAGAAATTGACAACTTTCCCAAGTTGTAATTATGTGAGAGGGAGGGGAAAGGACTGTAGTAAAAGGAAGGCAGAGAGAGGTTATTGTCTTCTCTGCCAACATCACCTAGGGTATAGCCAATTTTAGCCACAAGGGCAAACCTGAAGCTCACCCTTTTGGATTTCAAAAACAGTAGATGCTGTTTATACAGATAGACTCTTCCAGAGTTGTGGTATTTGGAAAACGTATTAGCTCTTAGATAAAAAGATATTCATCTTTAAACTTTTTTCCTTTGTAATGTAATGTACAAGAATATAAGCCTTAATTATGAGTATTTGCCACAAGTCTTAGACTACTTAATTTCTAAATCTCACTGTTTGTTATAAGCATCTTGTTTTTAATTTTTTTGTTAATGGCACCATATTCATATTGACTAAAATAAAAATGAGAATTTTTACATAGTCAAGTTTGAGAATTAATTCCAAAGCTGGATAATACATTGTTCATGAAATTTAAGATGAAAATAATAGAGAATTTATTTTATAAGCTCTATTATAGATATTAAATTACATAGATATTAATGTTTTTCAGATTAAATATTATTAATTTTTCAATTATATTAATATATAATGGAGAAAGTATTTATTTTAAATTTATTTTATTTTGGATTTAATTTAAAAGTTCATAAATATTTTTTGAATATGTTTTATAAGCTAAAACAAATTACTTCCTTTTTTCCTCCCAGATGCAGGATCAGGATCTGGAGATGGAGGTAGGAGTTGCCTTTTTATATGTTGAAAGATTTACATGTGGATGTTACTTGTGGATATTTACTTGTGTATTTGTCCTTACATATGTCTAAGACGAAGTCACATTTTGCATTTTAGGAAAGGGAAAACTAAAAACAAAATCATTCTTCTTATTAAATAAATGTATATACCATATAAATTATTTTATATATTTATGAATCACTCTTAAGAACTTTTTCCATCTAATATTCCTATTCATGTATATGTTTGTGTTTAAATTAACTTTGAGATACACCTGCATAACAGAACTTCATAATAAGCCTCCAAGCATATTTGGCAGGACAGAAAACTCATAGAAAATCATTTAAATATTGTTTTTTTTAAATACATAATTACAAGGTATTGATACTATTACATACATGGCTATTATGTAAACAGGAACATAATTATCAAATTAATAGTTTGAAATTGAAGGAGCTTTAGTTCATTAAAGAAAAATAAAAAAGATAAATTTAAGCCAGTGAAAATAAGTGTCTTTACTTCTTTGATTAAATTAATCTATAGTTATTTTTACTAACACAAGATATATGTTTTGATGATTTAGTTGTGTGTTTAAAGAAGTATATAAGAGATAGGCAGAAACTTTCAAAATTTTATATGATATACTTACTGCCAAATAAGATTTTACTTATGGATTGAACCTTCATTGTAAATTTCCCAAAATGCTTTTCCAGTTGAAATTCAAACAAAATTCTATCTTTATTTACAGCAAGAAAAAATAGAAACAACTAAATATAATTTCAACAAGAATACTAAAAAAAGAATGAATAAAAACAAAAACATTCTCTCAGGACGTTGCTTAAGTTATATAAAATGATTAAATGCATGTTTCTATTAAACTTTAGTTTTTAATGAAGAATTTGACAAAAGATGAGGAAAGATGTTGGAGTCAGGAAAGTCAAATTCTACTGCTTACCTTATCTGGTTTGGGCAACAAGTTAGAGATTTATTAAGTCAAAGGCTTAACTTGTTCAAATAAGCAACACCCAGAGAATAAAATTAGAGCAGCATATTGGAGCACAATTTTTTTTCATAAAGACTGAAATTGAATAGGAGTCACAATTCAGTACCCTGAGAGTATGAATTTATTTCCATATCACATGACATTAGACAGTCATTTGATGTTAAGATAATCTTACTATTTTCTAAGAAATTATTTTTTCCTCTGGCTGATTAATATAATATTCCTAAGAAAATTTCCCTGTAAGTTTTGGAAAGATGAGCTTCTAAGATCAAGCAAACTTTAAAGAGAAAAAGGAAAAAAGTTTTTTGAGTAGATATTTCACTATCAGAATATTAAGAAATCCATCAGTTTGTTAAAATGTCAATTTTGGAAGGGAGCAGTTCTATGAAAAATTTCTGTATTATTTCCCAGCTATTTAGTTTTATATGTAGACTACTTAATTTGAAAGACATTATATTGTTTCAACTATTCCACTCTTCACACGTCTTATTAATTTTTTGGCATCTTTAAAAACAAAACACAGAATTATCTTCGTTGCTCCTTTTGTTAAAGCATCATGGTATACTTTTTTCTAGTTGAGTCTTTTCCTCATGTCATACATCATTTCATCATTTTTTTCAATAATAAGGTGTAGTGGTTGTATCAGATACTAATTGCCATTTTTTCCTTCATTGTATTTAGCACATGCAATTGACAGTAAAGTCAACCTCACTCTTCCTTGTTGAATTCTAGACTGAAATATTAGGTTCATTATTTTTTCCTGTGATCTGTATAAGGTGATTTTTTAAAGGAAATCACTTTAATTTCATGAATAAGACATTTATAACTTAAATTTCATATATTTGTTGCAGACTATATTCCTTTGATCTCCTTTTAAAAATTTTCTCTACCTTTCAATTATATGTGCTTTATAGTAACTTGGAGGAAAAATAAACAAAACAACTTCTTAAGAGATAATTGCTTTGGGAAGAAAATAAAAGCATATAACCCATTTAATTCTGAGCTGTATTCTTTATAAAGAGTTGTTTTTCTGAAAGTTGTGGTAAATGAGTATTTACTCTTAGCTGTTTGTTTTATTTTTAGTCAGAGACTCAATAATTTTTGTTTTGTTTTGTTTTTGCTAAATTTATTTTTTCTAGTCTATGTGTTCTTTGCTCTGAAATACTAATGGTTTTAATTTTCCATATTTTTTTAACTTTAGTACAAAATGATAGAAAGCTTAATAATGAGAACCTAAAAGCATAGTTTAGAGTGACCTGCACAATTCTAGTTCACATATCGATTGGATTATATGGAAAATATATTTGACTTGCTACCTCTGCTATATAAAGGATGGACTTACTCCTTCTAGAAGAGCCAGAATCAGTTCCCTTTGAATTAACCAAAAGTGATTGAATTACCTATTATTGTTTGGTTAATCCAACAGTCCTAGTTAGTGATTGTCCTAACAAGTCTCTATAGGATATATTCTCAATAACATGTATTTGGTTAATAATCAAGACATCTTTGCAAGCACTTTGGATAGTTAATGGTTATTTTTCTAATTTCATTTAACAAAAGTTAATATACTCCCCAAATGTAGTGCATTGATCTGAATAGTGAAGTGAACGATTTTATTTGGAAAACACACATGTGTGACTATCATAAATGACATGGTTAAATCAAATCCAAATCCAAAACACTTCATAAATACATAAGGTTTTACTTTTTTAGATTATCCTACATTCTTAAACACATAAATATTAGTATTGAATATTAGACCTGCTTTTTTTTAATTAAGTTTAACTTATTTGCACAAGGGTGTATCTATCATTTATTGCACTTGAGGAAACATTTTTACAGTATAAAAGAGATCTAAATGTTTCATAAAATTTATGCTAATTTGTTTTTGTATGTTTTATAGAAGGTTTAACTGTCTTTAACTATTAATCTATTTATTTATTAAGGAAACATTAATATAAAGAATAATCCTGTGTTATTAGTTTTGAGTGAGAGACCAGTTGTCTATGGAATTCTGTTTTCAAGCAAAATGTTTAGTTGAAAAGGCATTTTCATCAAATAACCTTTTGGACAGACTCATACTTTAAAAAAAATTCAGGTTAAACTATAATTAGCTATATATGTGTCTGATAGAAAGGTAATATGTAGTAGAGTGTGGACAAAATTCCAAAGAATTTCAAAAAGTAGTAAAAAGAAAGGGGTTGGTGTTTCAAGTACTTATATATATGGAGATAATGTTGTAAATAAGAAAACGGGTGTGTGTAGGAGGGATAATAACATCTTCTCCACCCACGGACTTCCTTAAGCAACAAACACTGCACTGTGAAAGAAGTATTAAAGGAGCCTCTTCTCAAAATCTAGGGCTGTGTGGGTGCTTAGGGGATAATTTTTAACACCTGCTTTTATTTCACAGTCTTTCAGTCATATTATAAGATAAGACCATGAATATTTTCCATTAAGCTTAACATATATTTCTGGATTAACTAGACTTCTGACAGATTCCTAAAAACAAAAACAAGCCCTGTAAAATAAAAAGTATATTTTAACTATCAAAAGAATGATAAACATATTATCCTGCTAAAAGTCTGGAAGAATTCATGATTAAATTTTAATAACATCTTATGGGAAGTTGTATGATAATGTCTATAGAAACAAAATGTCTCTAAGATATACAACATAGATGCAATGGGTGTATTTTTAATTCATGAGGTAAAATGAAGCTCTGGGGCTTCATACAACTTATACAATTATATACTTCTAAGAGAATTCTTTAATAATTTAATCAAGAGATTAATGTCAGATATGTACAGCAACATATCAAATTAAATTTATATCCATTTGTTGTAGAAAGCCTGATTTTTGTTTTAATAATCCAGATAATGGCTATTATGATGACTTTAATGCACAAAATCAGTTATGCTGTGTTTTATTTAATGCAAAATTGTCCTATGCAGATTATCTTTGTATAATTTTACTTGGATGTACATAATTAAGACATTTATTTTGTATATACTTTGGCTAGAACAAGAAATATTTACATCGCAACAAACTGTAGACCCTAGGCTGTTTCTGATCATGTAGATTGCTAAAAACCAGAAAACAGTGTTATAACAAGTTTGAGAACTGAAAATTTATTTTTTAAAAATTCTTAGATTTCTAATGTGGATTTGATGATATTCAGGAGTTACGCTGAATTGAACAAGTCTCCTATCAGCTGGGGACCATGACAAGGTTTCTGGAGCTCTAAAGCTGAATATGACATAGTTCTTTATACTCAAGGAGATTTACATGTAAATTCTTTTCTTAGCAAGCAATGGGAAAATTATGATTCTAATTATCAAAAGAGAAATAATCCCCTCTAGAAATAAAATGTTAAGTATACTGTAAATAACAAGGAACTGAATGTTCATTCCATAACATATTCTTATATCAGGTTAAGTAATTTTTTCTCCCACGTTGCTATACCAGTTCCCTTTCTTGATCTCAATCTGTACCTTTCCACCTTATTGTCTTAGTCAGGTTCTGGCAAACACAGTGTGCCTCGCCATGTGTTTTCTCCACTGGGCACACATTACAGCCAAAGTCTGACAGGCATCAGTCGTCAGCAACCTCATCTGGAATACTGATTAATTTAAAAATTCTACCCTGTACGCAAAGTTTGAGATTTTTCCATGGCAATACATACAAGGAGGAAGCAGAAACTGCTCTTGCTTTTGCTGCTCTACACCTTAGAGCTGCTGTTCTGCCTGGAGATGAGTTTATAGACATCTGAACCACAGATGAAATATATCTCAGGTTTTCATGGAGTAGAATCCATTTTGCTTCCTCTATAGCTCAAAGAAAACCAATATTGTGATGGAGTGATGAAATAGAGGTAGGATGAATGAAGATAGTGGATAACGAAAATGGAAAAACAAAACCAGCAAACAAAAGGAGGGAAACAAAGTGAGAATGATGGAAAATGAAAAAGGACAACAAAACTTTGTTACCAACATATCTTCACATATGACTACCATCTTAAAAATAAAAATAACTTTTTTTTTTAGTAGAATGATAATAATTGACTGAATTTCCAGAGAAGATTGCTTGGGGATGTGAAATGGATGCCACAATATTTTCTTTTTCTGAATCACTTATATGGATTTCTAAAAACTGTATCTAGGAAAGTAAATGTAATCATTATGTACAGTGTGATAGACATGGCTTTGGGCTAAGAATCTGGAGATTTGTGTTATAAATTTTTAATTGTCTTAAAATGCCTTTTTGAGTCTCAAATGCCTATTTGAGTTTACTTGCAAACTCCTTGGAGATTCATTTATTTTATTGGTAAAGGAGAATAGTATCTGCTTATAGGAAAAGATGATTATAATAAACTAATGCAAAGGACTTTGGATTCCAAAAAATGAAATGAAAAGAATTTATATTAACTTTGTTCTTTTTTCCCATTTAAAAATATAATTTCTCTGAAGGGTTTAATTGAAATTTGGATCTTTGAATTAGTAAGTTTTAAGTTCATGGTCTCCAGTAGCATATTGGGCACCTACTGACCTGGGGTGTTCCTCTTTCAGTATCCTATCCTTTTGCCTTTTCATACTGTTCATGGGGTTCTCAAGGAAAGAATACTGAAGTGGTTTGCCATTCCCTTCTCCAGTGGACCACATTCTGTCAGACCTCTCCACAGTGACCCGCCCGTCTTGGGTTGCCCCACGGGCATGGCTTAGTTTCATTGAGTTAGACAAGGCTGTGGTCCTAGTGTGGTTAGATTGACTAGTTTTCTGTGAGTATGGTTTCAGTGTGTCTGCCCTCTGATGCCCTCTTGGAATACCTATCGTCTTACTTAGGTTTCTCTTACCTTGGACGTGGGGTATCTCTTCACGGCTGCTCCAGCAAAGCACAGCTGCTGCTCCTTATCTTGGACGAGGGGTATCTCCTCACCACCACCCCTCCTGACCTTGAACGTGGAATAGCTCCTCTAGGCCCTCCTGTGCCCGCACAGCCACCACTCCTTGGACTGCTCCAACATCTGCTGGATCATTGAAAGAGCAAGAGAGTTCCAGAAAAACATCTATTTCTTCTTTATTGACTATGCCAAAGCCTTTGACTGTGTGAATCACAATAAACTGTGAAAAATTCTGAAAGAGATGGAAATACCAAACCACTTGACCTACCTCTTGAGAAACCTATATGCAGGTCAGGAAGCAACAGTTAGAACTGGTCACGGAACAACAGACTGGTTCCAAATAAGAAAAGGAGTATGTCAAGGCTATATATTGTCACCCTGCTTATTTAACTTATATGCAGAGTGCATCATGAGAAACTCTGGGCTGGAAGAAGCACAAGCTGGAATCAAGATTGCCGGGAGAAATATCAATAACCTCAGATATGCAGATGACACCACCATTATGGCAGAAAGTGAAGAGGAACTAAAAAGCCTCTTGATGAAAGTGAAAGTGGAGAGTGCAAAAGTTGGCTTAAAGCTCAACATTCAGAAAACAAAGATCATGGCATCTGGTCCCATCACTTCATGGGAAATAGATGGGGAAACAGTGGAAACAGTGTCAGACTTTATTTTGGGGGGCTCCAAAATCACTGCAGATGGTGACTGCATCCATGAAATTAAAAGACGCTTACTCCTTGGAAGGAAAGTTATGACCAACCTAGATAGCATATTCAAAAGCAGAGACATTACTTTGCCAACAAAGGTCCGTCTAGTCAAGGCTATGGTTTTTCCAGTGGTCATGTATGGATGTGAGAGTTGGACTGTGAAGAAAGCTGAGCACCGAAGAATTGATGCTTTTGAACTGTGATGTTGGAGAAGACTCTTGAGAGTCCCTTGGACTGCAAGGAGATCCAACCAGTCCAATCTGAAGGAGATCAGCCCTGGGATTTCTTTGGAAGGAATGATGCTAAAGCTGAAACTCCAATACTGTGGCCACCTCATGCAAAGAGTTGACTCATTGGAAAAGACTGTGGTGCTGGGAGGGATTGGGGACAGGAGGAGAAGGGGTTGACAGAAGATGAGATGGCTGGATGGCATCACCAACTCGATGGACATGAGTTTGAGTGAACTCCGGGTGTTGATGATGGACAGGGATGCCTGGCATGCTGCGATTCGTGGGGTCGCAAAGAGTCAGACACGACTGAGCAACTGAACTGAAGTTCATGGTCTAAAATATTGATGCTGAGATAATAACAACTCTACAAATCCAATCACAGTTTTCAGTATTTAGAGGAGATAACTAGATTTGTACTTTGAAGGGGAGTGAAATCATAGTTTTGATATTGGAGGAACTGTAGTTCTATATGACAGGTAAGAAATAGGGAACAGTTTTAAAAATTCAAAACAGTCAGTTCAGTTCAGTTCACTTGCTCAATCATGTCTGACTCTGTGACCCCAAGGACTGCAGGACGCCAGGCTTCCCTGTCCATCACCAACTCCCTGAGTTTACTCAAACTCATGTCCATCCAGTTGGTAATGCCATCCAACCATCTCATCCTCTGTCAACCCCTTCTCCTCCTGCCTTCAACCCTTCCCAGCATCAGGGTCTTTTCCAACGAGTTAAATCTTTGCATCAGGTGGCCAAAGTATTGGCGCTTCAGCTTTAGCACCAGTCCTTCCAATGAATATTCAGGACTGATTTCCTTTAGGATGGACTGGTTGGATCTCCTTGCAGTCCAAGGAACTCTCAAGAGTCTTCTCCAACACCACAGTTCAAAAGCATTCATTCTTCGGCACTCAGCTTTCTTTGTGATTCAACTCTCACAAATGATTACTGTCCATAATGATTACTGGAAAAAAACATAGCATTGACTAAATGGACCTTTGTCAGCAAAGTAATGTCTCTGCTTTTTATTATGCTGTCTAGCTTGGTCATAGCTTTTCTTCCAAGGAGCAAGTGTCTTTTAATTTCATGGCTGCAGTTACCATCTGCAGTGATTTTGGAGCCCAAGAAATAAAGTCTCTCACTGTTTTCATTCTTTCCCCATCTATTTGCCATGAAGTGATGGGACCAGATGCCATGATCTTTGTTTTCTGAATGTTGAGTTTTAAGCCAATTTTTGCACTCTCCTCTTTCACTTTCATCAAGAGGTACTTTAGTTCCTCTTTGTTTTCTGCCATAAGGGTGGTATCATCTGCATATCTGAGGTTATTGATATTTTTGGCAATCTTGATTTCAGCTTGTGCTTCATCCAGCCTGGCATTTCACATAATGTACTCTGCATAGAAGCTAAATAAGCAGGGTGACAATATACAGCCTTGACATACTCCTTTCCAATTTGGAACATTTTTGTCCCATGTCCAGTTCTAATTATTGCTTCTTGACCTGCATACAGATTTCTTAGGAAGCAGGTAAGGTGGTCTGGTATTCCCATCTCTGTAAGAATTTTCCACAGTTTGATGTGATCCACACAGTCAAAGACTGTAGCATAGTCAATGAAGCAGAAGTAGATGTTTTTCTGGAACTCTCTTCCTTTTTCTATGATCCAACAGGTGATCAAAACAGTAAATACTTCTTAAGATTACAATGGCAGTCAGTTGCCTCTGTAGAAATCCCAAAAATAAGAAATGGGAGGGATTCACAATATGATGGATTCGGTATACTCACATGGAGAAGGCAATGGCACCCCACTCCAGTACTCTTGCCTGGAAAATCCCATGGATGGAGGAGCCTGGTAGGCTGCAGTCCATGGGGTTGCTAAGAGTCAGACACGACTGAGCAACTTCACTTTCACTTTTCACTTTCATGCATTGGAGAAGCAAATGGCAACCCACTCCAGTGTTCTTGCTTGAAGAATCCCAGGGATGGGGGAGCCTGTTGGGCTGCCGTCTATGTGGTCGCACAGAGTCGGACACAACTGAAGCGACTTAGCAGCAGCAGCAGCAGCAACAGGTATACTCACAAAGAAGAATTTTCATTAGGATGCTAAGCATTGCAAAGTTTTTCTAAGGGGATTTGAACTTTTAGAAAGAGATTCTTTTAAAGTAGATGGAAATACTTTATTATAGTTCTACTGGATGCCAGAGCATGAATTAGATAAATCCATAAGGATACCTAACTCAAGTATAATTGTTTGTAAAATGCCCTGTGGTTTATAAAAAGCACTAATTTATTTAATCACAATAGCAACCTCTGGATATGTGGAAGATAATAAAAAAAAAAATAGAATTTTACCCACAGTGCTAGCAACAGTACATTATGTTAACTAAACCAGTCCTTGAATTTCAAGAAGGAAGGAAACTATAGTCTACAAGGTACCCTACCTTTTGCAGTAGCTGTATGCAACACCTATATCCAAGACCCCATATTCTGTTTACATAAATCTTATCAACAATCATATGAAATTTTATTATCTCTTCTCCTTACCCCCTTCTTACTCTCATTTTTATTTCTGAAACTATCTATTCTATTCAAAGTGTTATTAGTCATTCTGTTGTGTCTGACTCTTTGCAACTCCATGAACTTTAGCCCTCCAGGTTCCTCTGTCCCTGGAATTCTTTAGGCAAAAATACTGAAGTGGGTAGCCAGTCCCTTCACCAGGGGATTGACCTTCTCGACCCAGGGATTGAACCCAATTTTCCTGCATTGCTGGCAGATTCTTTACTATCTGAGCCACAGGGGAAGCCCATTCTATTCCAGGTCGTCCTCAAACCCCTATGGATTTATGTATCATCAAGTTAATCATACTCATCAATCTATAATGGTTTGCCATCTATTCTTCTCTATTAATTTTCCCTTCATCACCCATCCCTGGCCCTATTACTTTTTGAAGTATTCACTCTAAGGTATTTGTTGTACTTTAACTTGGGGAAAAAATATGATTGTGTAAGTGGTTGCAGGAAGTGGTAGTTAAAGGCTCAGTCTCTGGAAGTGTACTCTGTGGATTTGGTCCCCATTCCACCATTTACTCGCTATGTGACCACAGACAGGTTACTTACACAATCTATTTTAGTTTCTTCATCCATGATCCTTGCAGGGTTTCCCAAGAAATAGAATCTGAAGTTAGATTTGTACATTCGAGGTTCACTAGTAGGGCTTTCAGGATAGGCATCGGTAGGAAAGAAGGATGTAGGACTGAGCAAATGGAGTAGGAATGGTGCAGTTTTAAAAAGCCACAGCAGGCACCATAAAGAGCTCTCAACATGGCATGTCCCCTCTGAGTTGTACTTAAAATTGGGTTGATGGGGCTGCACCTTCACATCCCACCATTGATCACTGTTGATGTGGGTGAACCCCAAGGGAGTGTTACCTCGGACCAGGCGGCTCTCTTTAACTACAGGCTAGACCTGGATAGGGGCTCTGCTGTGACCTGTGTACAACATTCCCAGCAGAGAAGGGGCAAGTATGCACATGCATCATGGCATTCTCGACAATCTGTAACATTTAAAACAAGGAACAAAACAGAATCCCTGCTCTTGCAGAGCTTATTTTTTGTGAAAAGAGCCAAAGAGTAAACAAATAAACAAGAAAAAATATAGATTGTCATATGGTATGCAGGAGGGGAAAAGTGAGATAAGCAAAGGTAGAAAGTTGCTAATGGATTTGAAGTGATCAGGAACGCATGGACAAAGATAAGGAAGTGAAGGATTGGGATCAAGGCTTGCAAATAAGCAAGAGAAGGGCATTCCAGGAGAACTGCAATGCAAAAGCTCTGAAGGTGCATAACCCCAGAAGGTCTCAGATGTTAGTTGGACTGAAGTGAGTGAGAGGATGCTTGGAGAGTTGCATAAGGAAGAGAGATGGAGGTGAACCTATAGACCCTTTTATGGGGTTTGACTCTTCCTGTGAGTGAGTTGGGAGCCATCGAGGGTCCACAGCAAAGAAAATGTTCTGATGTGACTAGTGATTTTACCAGATCTGTGTTGAAAACGCAATGTGTTGAAGTAAGGGAAGAAGGAAAGACTACTGTAATTAAAAGAAAAAAGATGGGACTTGCCTGGTAGTCCAGTGACTTAGGCTCTGTGCTCCCAATGCAGAAGACCGAGGTTGGGTCCTTGGTCAGGGAACTAGATCCCATATGCCACAATTGAAAAAGACCCTGCATGCCAAATAAGTAAACACATATTTTTAAAAAGAATGAAAATATTTAAAGAAGAAAAAAGATAACATTTCTTTTACCTGCTTGTCAATGTTCAGGAGTCTGTGATATATTCTCCACAATGTCTCTTGTCTATTCCAGATGTACCAATCTGCTACCCACCCAAAAGACGTTGTCGGTGGTCCTTTAAGTAGATATCCTACTGTAGATATTGTGCAGTAGTCAAATCAATTTTTTTTTCTCTTAGGGTATTTTCATATTTAGGGTTTTATTTAAGATGTCCTTCTCTTGTTTTGATGCTTGTAAGCAAGCAGAACATTTCAGGCATTAGCAGACAGTATTTAATACATAGGAATCTCTCTGCATGCTGCAGTGCATGCCAAATTGCATTGACTTTTGTTTCAAATTTGGATTTGAAAATATAGCATTTTTTTAGTGTACTAGATGTACAATATGTATCGTAGCATATGATTTTCAATGTGTACTTAACAAAGAGCAATTTCATTTTCTCTGGTAAATTACACACTTGTTATAGCTTTGGGATTTAAAAGAATCCTGGAATAAATAGAAAACAATATGTTTAAATAATGTTAGCATTCTGGCTCAGTGAGTCAAACCACAAGAATTATTCCAGTGACTTTCAGTTAGTCAACTGGTTCTGAAGATAACTTTCGTTTTGTATTCCTTGCTGGGATCTCTCTCTGAGAAGAATAAAAGGAGAATTAACTGTATTTTAAGTACGGTTGAACAGATGATTCCAAGAACTTGTTTAGCAGATGGATCATTTAAATTGGATCTATTCCTAATCAAAAAAATATTTATTTAATATAAAATAATAAATACAGTTCTTATAAACTTAAACTTCTATCCCATTTTCTCTCATTTCCCAGCTGCTTTTCTCACGCCTTAATTTCATAGTTTGACTGATTGGATGGTTGTTCTAAGATTACCTTCTGATGGGGAAGGCCACAAACAGAAATCCATATTAGTGGAACCAGTTAAGAGGGAACCCATTTCTAGTATAGCCTCTACACAAAATTAATGTACTCTGCATGTATTTGGTCCTGGCTAAATTGAGACATTTTGCATCATCTTGGAAGCATTGAATTGGGGTGAGAGTCATTTTAGACACACTCCAGAGACTGTAACCTTAACAGAAAGCCATGGCCTTTGGCAAGTAGAGCTTCTGACACACCGATTTAAGCGGTGGTGGTGAACATTTGGTAAAGAGACATGTTGAGCCACATACTATCATTTCTCCTGAACACTTGGAGCTTTCTGATGCAGTTTGAGTTCTAATCCTTAAGGATTGGAGAGTTTATAATGGTGAAGATTTTATTAAGTTACTCAAAAGACAACTATAATAGCAGTTTAAATGTGCTCCTCTTTGAAAGTAGGTGTTATTTTTAAATATAATTAAAGAGAAACAACTGGCAGTTTAGAGGAAAAGGGATATTAGTGGTAGTAATTATACTGTATCTTAACAGTGGGATGATATTAAATGGTTATATTCTGGAAACTCATGTTCTAACTACTTTTGAGGCCCATGCTGCCCAAACAACCACATTCAAGCATTCATTCAGAAAACACCCTTGACCTGTCACGAAGAGAGAGCTTCCTTACACCAAACTCTGCTTTGAAATAGAATATGGCAGAGTTATAAACCCAGTTCAATCCTATAAATCAGGACACTGTGTGAATTTTCTATTGTGAATAGCTCTCAGGTTTCTCTGTCCAGACCCTTCACCAATCCCTTATTTCATCCCTCGTCATCTCTTGTCTATAATGTTGAAAAAATGCCTCCTAACTTGTCTCCCTTTTTCCAGTCTTGTCCTAAAATTTTTCTTACTTGCACAGTCAGAATGATTTATAGAAAATACTTATCTGAGCATATCATTCCCCTGCCTACAACCCCACAATGGCTGTCCATCATCCTTAGAATAAAAGTCAGTCTTTCTAGTAGGAAGTACAAAGACCTCCAGAATTGCTCCAGTACCTGCTCACCATCCTCATCATTAATCTTCTTCACCTCAGAGCTGACAACTCCATTGTACCTTTGCATTGAGAGTAGTTCACTGAGACACAATGTCAATAGGTTTCATGCCTCTTTGCTTTGCTAATGCTCTTCCCTCTTCCTAAAACGTGTCCCGTGCTTTTGCCTAAAGAGTATTCATCTTCCAAAACTAAATCAAGGATCATATAATATAGGGAGATTGCCGTAAATCTGCTGATTGGAGTAAATACCATTCTACTTTGTGTCACTAATCTGATTCATTGAAGTAGCATGTTTATGTATGTGCTTACAGCTAATTATTAATACCCTTAGATGCAGACCGCAAGGCCATATGCTTAGGAGGATATCATTGAATCTTTGCTCAGCTGAGCTAAGGCTCTAAAACTAACAAAAAAAAGTGTGCTTAAATTTTGAAATGTTTCTATTCACATTTGGCTACTACAGTTTAAATTATTTGAAATTCTGAAATAAAAGTTAAATGTGAAGAGTTTCATATGCTAAAATAACTGTAGAATCATTTTAACTCAATAGAAAAGGGCTAAAAAAAAAACAGATAGTAAGAGAATGATCCATGCCACCAAGAATAAGACAAGAAGATGATATTTGCAAGCCTAAAACAGCTTCATAAATAAGCAAATGCTTATCCAAGACCTAAAGAAATTCAAGGAAATCCAAGAGGAGCCTAGCAAAAATATAGGCTACCAGCTTAAGCTCAGAAGCTTTCCTTTTGCATTTCCTTTATTTTTGAAGTACATGGCATCTGATACTATTAATATCAATTTGTTCATCTGTGATTTGCCTCATTCTCCTAAAAGTGGTGTGCAAAGAAAAAAAATTGAAGTTATTTTAGGATTCTAGTTAGTTTGTAGGTAATTGAGATGATTTTGCCCAATGTGAATGCTTTATCCCACTTCCAAATTACTTATTAAAATACCAAATGACTTTGGCCAGAGAATAAAATCATTTGGAAATCCATTTGGTACCTTCATTTAATTTGACATTGAACCAGTAGGGGAAAAATAAAAGATGGTCTTTTCAGGGAATTATAATGATTACCCCACATAAAATGTACTTTAACCATAGACTAATACTGCCTGAAGAGTAAAACACTTGCTATTAATTTCTTAGAGCTAGAAAAGAAAGAAAGTGAAGTCGCTCAGTCGTGTCCGACTCTTTGCAACCCCATGGACTGTAACCTACCAGGCTCCTCTGTCCATGGGATTCTCCAGGCAAAAATACTGGAGTGGGTTGCCATCTCTTTCTCCAGGGGATTTTCCTAACCTAGGGATCAAGCCCAGGACTCCTGCGTTGCAGACAGACGCTTTACCCTCTGAGCCACCAGGGAAGCCCAGAGCTAGCACGTTTCTTCATTAAACGGAATAAGAAAGCAGAACTCGTGAGCTTCAGCTTTCAGCTTATGAAGCATCCAATGGTATATGAAGAGGAAAGGGCCTCCTCCATATGATGCCATGAAGATTTTAGAGGAAATGATTTTAAAGTAAGTCACTGTGCTATCATCAGACTGAAAGTAAAGATCCAACCAGCAGAATTTCATAGAAGTGGGCCTGGCATGTAGTAGGTGCTTGATAAGTATTTGTGAGATTAATGCATGGATGAATGAACTGCTAGAGCAGCGATGTGAGCTCCTATAATAGCAATTAATTGATGCATGTGTGAACAAGGAGGCCCTGCTCCCACCTCCGAGTAACTGCTAACTATGGCCCTCGACTTACTTAGAGTAGGCATCAGAAATGCCATGAGATGTCATTTCTCAAGAAATCTGAAGAGTGATTCTATTTCTTCCACTAACTCTGAGTCACAGCTCTTCCCCACATCCCTATGCTCTTTTTTTTTTTTTCATCTGTTTTCCCATGAATGAAACTGGAACAATATGGTAATGCTGTACTCAGATATAAAAGGGGATATTTATAGGGGATAAAAAGGAGAGTTTGGAGAAACAAGATAGGAGAGCAATCTGGTAAGAAAGAGAAGGATTTTTCAGTGCAAAATGTCAGAAAAAAAGGAGAAAGTGGTGGTGTTTAATGTTTTGTCTAAAAAAGTTTTTAGTGTCCATCTAAAGGACAAAAAATGTGGAATGTTAAATAGCTTCAGACTTGGGTAGGCAGTACTATTTTTTTTATATGTCCCAACTCTTTAATATTTCTTTCCATATTAACACATCAAATATTTACTCATTTAGTGCATTTCTCCCTCGATAGTTTCTATACCCCAACATATACATGTTTTGAGAAGAAAATCAAGAAAAAGTTGATGCAGACAAAGATTTTCCTCTTAACTCCACTCCACACAATTTTTTTCTCACTCATCTAAAATAGTATTTAATGCTGCCAGAGAATATTTCATTAGGAAAAACAGATCTTGTTCTTGCCAGACAAGACAAAGGTTGAAATCAATGCTTCAGACTGCTGAGTAGGAGATCTGACAACCTGCCCTTACCCCAGCACTTTTGCAAAGTGCTTGGCAGAACTTGAATGCCTCAGGATGCTATTATACTAGAGGGTATCCAGTTAAGTAATATTGAGCAATGGAGCATAATTTGACCTATTTTGAAGAGTCACAGATAAGGTGAAGAACTTGCTCCAATTTGCCCAAGACTTTTCCAGTTTTCACATGGAAAATCCTGCATCCCAGGATACTCCACAAAAATAAGGATGCAGAAATAAGGATGATATGGCACCTAAGTCACATAAGAAAGGCTAAGAAGCCTTATGGTTTAGAAGTTTGCTAAATTTTGTTTAAAAAGTATTTTAAAACAACACCTGACCATGAATCATTTTTTTTAAACAAATATATTTTAAAAATTAAAGGAATTAGTAATTTAGGGTACATACTTTAGGAAACTCTGCTCCAACCCTAACCATTTATCTCTTGACCCCTGCAATCTCATTAGCAGTATGTGTTACAGGACATATGGAGACCTGAGGGATGATCTACCAGTTGTGACTGAGTCTCCTTCTAAACCTTAGACTACGTAAGCCTCAGGCTGGAAACTTGGAAGAATTTCCATATAGAAATAATTTCATCACTTCAAAATCATTCTCTTTCACAAATATTAACCTGTCTTAATGTACATATTTTAGGAGTTTCATTATGGTGGTTGTTGTTTAGTTGCTAAGTTGGGTCCGACTCTTTAGCGATTCTAGGGACTGTAGCCCGCCAGCTTCTCTGTCCCGGGGATTTCCCAGGGAAGAATATTGGAGTGGGTTGCCATTTCCTTCTCCAGGGGATTTTTCCAACCCAGAGATGGAACCTGTGTCTCCTGCTTGGCAGGCAGATACTTGACCACTGAGTTACCTGGGAAGGAGTTTCTAAAGGAAGGTAAAAATACTGTGAAAATCTTTAAAAGATCTATATTCTAAATTCTTTTCTTATTTGCTATTGTATAATTCTGGATGAGTCTTGAGTAGATGTTGGGAAGTATGCATAAATTTAAAAATATGTTAGGAGAAAGTTTGGAGATTGCCATTATATGACAACAGAATCATTCATGCAACTTTCCTCTGAACTTTTCTGTGTGGAACTAACCATACCTATAGAGGGGAGGAGAGAGGACAAGGAGATAAAAATGCATAGAATGGAATAGAAACCTTTACAATGTCTGGAAATGGAGAAAAATTCAGATTCAGAGCTGCCTGTTCAGACACTCAGCTGTGTCTGACTCTTTGCAACTCCATGGACTGCAGCACACCAGGTTTCCCCATCCTTCACCATCTTCTGGAGCTTGCTCAAACTCATGTTCATTGAGTCGGTGATGCCATCCAACCATCTCATCCTCTGTCATCCCTTTCCCCTCTTGCCTTCACCCTTTCCCAGCATCAAAGTCTTTTCTAATGAGTCAGCTTTTCGCATCAGGTGGCTAAAGCATTGGAACTTCAGCTTCAGCATCAGTCTTTCTAATGAATATTCAGAACTGATTTCCTTTAGGATTGACTGGTTTGATCTCCTCGCTGTCCACTTGAGTCTCAAGAGTCTTCTCCAACATCACAGCTCAAAAGCATCAATTCTTAGTTCCATTCTGTACTTGTCACCACATCACAAACTAGGACAGGTGCCTCTTCCTGCACCTGCAAATTTGGTTAAAGAAGGCAAAGCCCATTTTAGTGATCCACAAAGGATTAGCTGAGTGGATTCACGAAAGGGACTCTGTTATGCTGAATAATGTATTTGTTCCAACAAAACCTTAAACTTTTCTCAATCCAGAGATTTTTTTTTCCTAAGTTTTTCTAAGTACTTTTCAGCTCTAAATATCTGAGAATTAAAAAGTATTATTTCTGACATTTCTAGCACACATTATTTACTGATAATGCTGAGAGAACATTCCTTTTAATAAAATTTCTAATTTTCATACCTCTTGGATGAGGTCAAGCAAAAGAAAAAGGCTTTAGCTGCATACCACTCCCCGAGGTTAAAGGAATGAAAAGGAATAGTTGGAAAAGTACTTCAAATAGTGCATTGCTTTTAGGTGTGCTGCTTCAAATTGGGCAATTATAGAAACACTGGTAGAGACACATCCCTGCTAATTTACATATGCATAGCATTAGACGCATCACTAAAACTCATACAGCTTATCTGTTTCAATAATTGATAAGCCTAGTGTAACACTCTAAAAATTATTTTATACTGTCTTGTATTAAGATCTTATAATGAGCACCTACTCTGTGTTAGATACTTTACAGCCACATAGTAAATACTTGTTGTAACTATTCAAGAAAGACATGTCTCCATTTTCCAATGAAGAAAATAAATGGCACACAGGTTAAAATACTTGTGCATAACCATGTAGTTAGTGGCACAGCAAGGGTTTAAATCCAAGCCCCTGAAGCTCTACCGTTAGTCTTTCTTTTCTCCACTGTTCTCTGTTCAATCTACCATATATTTTAAAGTCAGAGATTTAAAATATATGATTTTTCATATTAAAATATATTAAACAGGTATTAATTTCATTAAAGGAAGATGTTGCTGTTAAGTAGGAATTTTGCACTAATCAGAAAAATGTGTATGCTTTTTGTTTTGTGTGACGTGCCTTTGGCTTATTAGTCCTTGGTGCATACATACATACATACACACACACACACACACACACAGAGTTTTTTTATTCGGAATATTCATTTCACTAGTATTTATTGATAATACAATACTTCCCTCTAGTTACACTATATACTTTTCTGATTTAATAACATGGCATAATATTACTATACTTTGTGCTAATCATGTCTTACATGCTTGAGATACAGAAAAAAGTCCCTGTTTGTGAAGCTTATTTCTAAAGGGAAGAAAAAGACATAAGCCAAGCAAATAAATAAACAAGAACATTTCAGAGAATGACAATTTATTTTAATAAAGTAAAATGGTGATGCAATTCAGAATGACTGAGTTTTATGGAAAGAGTGAGATTTGCCGTGTGCTGTGCTCAGTCACTCAGTCGTGTCCAAAATGTTATTTGCAACCTCATGGAGTGTAGCCCACCAGGTTCCTCTGTCCATGTGGATTCTCCAGGCAAGAATACTGGAGTGGGTTGCCATTCCCTCCTCCAGAGGATCTTCCCTACCCAGGGACTGAACCCTCATCTTCGGAGTCTCCTGCACTGGCAGGCGGATTCTTTACCTGCTGAGCCATTGGGGAAGCCCCGAGATTTGGACTGAATGCCTAAATTGTGCACCCAGGTCCCAAGGCAAGGCACTAGAGAAAGCAAATGTCAATGCGCTAAAGAGGACCTTAGTGAAATCCAGAAACAGAAAGAAGGTAAATGTAGTTTGAACACAGTGATTGAGGAGGAAAGTGGTAGGATAAGAGAGTGGAGAAGTGGGCAAGAATTTGGGTTTTATTTATAGTGTCATGGGAAGCATTTGGAGGAGAGTAATATAATCTGGCTTATATTTTTAAAAGACTGCTCCGGCTGCTATGTGGAGAATGAATTATAGATGAAACAAGAGAGGGAGCAAAAAAATCAGCAAAAAGGATTATTGTAGTAGAAAAGGTAAAGATGATCCAAACCTGACTGGGGTGCTGACAAAAAAGATAGTGAGAAGGTGACAAATATGCTGATATCCCAGGTCTACTCAAATGACCTTTCATTCCTTTCCATATTGGCACCGGTATGAACAAAAAATGTTATATGCCAACACAAAGAAGGATCTAGGAAGGAGAAGGAAAAAAGATTAAAATCCTATCACCTCATTGTGTGCTCTTAAAAATCTCCATACACATTTGGCATGAGTGAATATATAGGTTTACTTCTAAGACATGAAAATGTTTCATAAAAGACATCATTTTAAAAAACCAAAGCTCATGCATTCAGCCTATTGTATTCATCTAAGGCAATTTTCTCAGACTTCAAGAGGGAAAGCAGATTGATGTACTTTGGGGATTTTCAACCAGTGGCTTTTCAATAAAGCCTGCATCTACTGATGTTTTTGTTTTTCATTTACCATTTTAAATTTATACCACTTAAGCATCATCACTGGCATGGCAGTAAAAGGTAAAATATAAAAATAGACAGCTCTATAATTTGGCCTTTAAATGGCTTTATGCATTTATATTCTATGTAGGATATGTAACAGATTGTGATAACAGAATCAGGTATAATCAAGTTGCAGCCTTACAAATATAGCAAATATCACGAAACAGCTCTCTTCTGCTGACTCAAAGAGTGGGAGTTCTACTTCTTTCATTATATTCTTTCTATAACAGCTTATCACTAGAAACACCTTTATGGCAGTTCTCCTGCTTTGTCAGTGTGAATGTCCCCACCATAGCACTTTCCCCATATTTGCCATTGATTCTTGCATTGGGTTTTCTTCTCTGCAGACAACTAATTTGAGTGGCTTTAAATCTAAAACATAACTTCCACCTTTAGTTTCTCAGTTCACATAGCAATATAGTGAAGTCATTTTCAAATGCAGAAAACCCTTGGCCCTCAGACTGATTTTATTCAGCTTCCATGGTGTTATTCTTTTATTTCTCTAAAGCCTGTAGCCTTCACATGTGCTGTTGGAGGGAAAAAATTTATTGTTGGTATATAGCACCTCTACAATTAACTTCTGCTTATCTTTACATCTAAATGCAAATGAGGAGACTGGAGCATACTGAGAGTGACAGCTGTTTTAGTTCACTCACCTGTTCTCATGGATAGAGGCTTAAAAGTTACTGTCAAATATTTGTGAACATGCATATTTCTTTCACATAGATTATTTGACAGTGGATAGTTTTCTTGTTTTGCTTGAATTGGTTTTGTTTTTTTTTTTTTTTTTGACTTGTTTAGCTTTTCTTCCCGATCAAGCCTAAATTGCAATTTCTGCAGAACCCACAGAAGGGATTCCTTACTGGATTCATGAAGTGGGAACAGTCTTGTACCAGTAGGGGGAGCTCATATCATGCCTATTTTGTGGGTTGTAGAAGAGTTACTTTGTAGGTTTGTGTAGTTAGGGTGGAGCTGTTTTAACTCTAAAACCAACAGAGATTTGCAGTTGGAATAAAAGTTATTTTCTCCAATGGAAAAGTAAAAATTTGCTAAAGTTGTAAATCTCAACTAGAATGAGAGTTTTAGATGGTTTTGGTTAATGAATCTGCATGCTTTGATTGAATTTTTCAGAGAGCTGAAATTTGGAGGCTTTAAAATATGTTGAAAAAAATTTTTTTCTTGATATATATTAATATTGGGCTTCCCTGGTGGCTCACTGGTAAAGAATCCACCTGCAATGCAGGAGACAGGAGACCCAGGTTCGATACCTAGGTGGAGAAGATCCCCTGGAGAAGGGCAATGGCAACCCACTCCAGTATTCTTGCCAGGAAAATCCCATGAACAGAGGAGCTTGGCAGGCTATGGTCCACTGGGTCGCAGAGTCAGACACTGAGTGACACGACTGAAAACATATATTACTTTCCTCTATAAATAAGAGATGCACCCCTGATTTTAAGGATTTTTGTTTGTCTGGTTACAAGTGTTCAGTTCAGTTCAGTCCCTCAGTCGTGTCTGAAGCTCTGCGACCCCTTGGACTGTAAGACGCCAGGTTTCCCTGTTCATCACCAACTCCCAAAGCGTACTCAAATCCATGTCCATCGAACTGATGATGCCGTCCAACTCTCTCATCTTCTGTCATCCTGTTCTCTGCCTGCCTTCAATCTTTCCCAGTGTCAGGGTCTTTTCAAATGAATCAGTTCTTCACATCAGGTGGCCAAAGTATTGGAGTTTCAGCTTTAGCATCAGTCCTTCCAATGAACATTCAGAACTGATTTCGTTTAGGATGGACTGGTTGGATCTTCTTGCAGTCCAAGGGACTCCAAGCATCTTCTCCAACACTGTGGTTCAGAAGCATCAATTCTTTGGCACTTAGCTTTCTTTGTAGTCCAACTCTTGCATCAATACATGACTACTGGAAAAAAACATAGTTTTGACTAGATGGACCTTTGTTGGCAAGTAATGTCTCTGCTTTTTAATATGCTGTCTAGCCTGCTCATCGCTTTTCTTCCAAGGAATAAGTGTCTTTTAATTTCATGGCTGCAATCACCATCTGCAGTGATTTTGGAGCCCCCCAAAATAAAGTCTCTCACTGGTTCCATTGTTTTCCCATCTATTTGCCATGAAGTGATGGGAACAGATGCCATGATCTTAGTTTTCTGAATGTTGAGCTTTAAGCCAACTTTTTCACTCTCCTCTTTCACTTTCATCAAGAGGCTCTTTATTCCTTCTTTGTTTTCTGCCATAAGCTGGTGTCATCTGCATATCTGAGGTTATTGATATTTCTCCCAGCAGTCTTGATTTCAGCTTGTGCTTCATCCAGCCTGGCATTTTGCATAATGTATTCTGCATATAAGTTAAATAAGCAGAGGGACAATATACAGCCTTGACGTACTCCTTTCCCGATTTGGAACCAGTCTGTTATTCCATGTCCAGTTCTAACGGTTGCTTCTTGACTTGCGTACAGATTTCTCAGAAGGCAGGTAAGGTGGTCTGGTATTCCCATCTCTTGAAGAATTTTCCACAGTTTATTGTGATCCACACAGTCAAAGGCTTTGGCATAGTCAATAAAGCAGAAGAACTCTGGAACTCTCTTGCTTTTTTGATGATCCAGTGGATGTTGATAATTTGCTAATGAGTGTAGGTAAATATAAACATGGCAGGTGCAGATGTAAGTGGCAGTGGAGATGGGGTTGAAAGGACACTGCTTGCGCTCTTGAATTTGTTTTTCTCAAGTATCTCTTAAGCAAGCTTGCTTTGGGGCTGTTTGCCTTTCTCACTAAATTAGTGTTAAACATCCTCTGATGGGCACCAGGAACCTGATTAGCTAATTTTCACCAAAATCAATAAGGAATCAGGGCCTGAAGCATTCTTCTCCTACTCCGGATTATTCTGTGAGGTTGTTTTGCCTGTCCTTTGACAGCACCCTTCAAAATACTCTCTTAATTTTGAAATCTATGGACATCAAGTGCCTCATCATGCTGAATGGACCTTTCCCTTCCCCCTGCATTTAATGCGTTCACAGGAAATGCTCACTTTTTTATACTTTATCGAGCACCTACTTAAAGCCAGGCACTAAGCAAAAGACCAGAGATTAAATATGAAAGATGAACAAGACTGGTTTTTGCTCACACCAAACTCATGACCTAGGTACTGCCACTTAGTGTGCTGGGAAAAGTGTGGCTCCAAAGACTGTTTTCCTCATCAGAAGAAAAGGGCACACTTACGCTCAGCTGATAAAGAAACTGCCTGCAATATAGGAGACCTGGTTTCCATCTCTTGGTTGGGAAGATCCCCTGGAAAAGGGAACAGCTACCCACTCCAATATTCTGGCCTGGAGCATTCCATGGACTGTATAGTCCATAGTCCATGGGGTCGGACTGTGTAGTCCCTGGGGTCGCAAAGAGTTGGACACGACTGAGCGACTTTCATGTTATTATCTCCAAACTGGTCTGAATATTTGACTTTCAAACCATTCCTGACTCAAGCCAGTTGACTAATTGCTTACATTATGCATCACAAATTTGAAAGTCTTTGAATTTGAAAGTACACAATGCTGCATTTGGATGGACTTTATGTAACTACTTCTGTCGTACAATTTTCATCCAAATGAATGTGCGATTTCACAGGTTGAGTCTGTGTGGAAACACTGGTGTGGAAGTGGCAGAGTGGGAGGGAGGAGCAGAGACAAATGCGAGGGGGATGGGAAAAGGAGACTGGAAGCCTGTAAAATGTTACTGGGCATATCCTCTGTTTCCTAGGGGTGAGCTCTACAATTGTCTAGCAATTTTCTAGCCATAAAATAACTGTCCTATGGTTGATAAGCCTTTAGCATGACAGAGTGATGACCCTAGACTGGATTCTCAGATTTAAATAGCTTTTTGGTTCCCACAAGGCAAAGTTCTTTTCTTCTCTCTCTTCAAAATAGACTTTCATCTGCTGTCAGCACTGCTACTGCTTATTGCTCCCACTGCAGTGCTTAATTACCAGGGCATCAGTGCTGCCACAGTGGCCTCTCTCCCTGTTCTTTCCTCATTTCTTTTTCCATATATCTTATTTTTCCTGATTTGGACCTACCTGAAGAAGCTGTTCTAAAAATATTATCAGTCCTGGGACTTCCTTGGCAATCCAGTGGTTAAGACTCTGCACTCCTAGCAAGGAACCCAAGTTCGATCCCTGGTCTCAGAGCTAGATCCCACATGCCACGATGAGGAGGGAAGATCCTGTGTGCTGCAACTAAGACCCAGTGCAGCCAAATATATAAATAAAAACATTGAAAAAAAAAGTATCAGTGCTGCATGGGCAGACTGACCATGGCCTTGCACGGAGGCTGTTATATTGTAGAATGCATGTAACTTCAACTTCAGAGCCCCTCACTTCTTGCACAGTCCCCTTCCAGGCTCCATATATAATTGAGCATTTTCAGTGTTTAATTGTTTTCATAGGAGTGAAAAGTGAAAGTCACTCAGTTGTGTCCAACTCTTTGGGAGTTGTCAGGCTCCTCTGTCCATGGAATTCTCTAGGCAACAATACCGGATTGGGTTGCCATGCCTTCCTCCAGGAGATCTTCCCAACCCAGGGATCGAACCCAGGTGTCCCGCATTGTAGGCGGATTCTTTCCTGTCTGAAATTCTACAAAATTGTATAAACTCAGGCTCTACAGAAACTTGGGTCTGTCTCTGCCCATGAGCTTTAATAAATAGATCTTTGGCTTACTTTTCAATTGTTTTGTTGTTTGTTGTTTTTTTGTGGCTCTATAGGTAGATTGTTGCATTGCTGGTTCTTTTCTTAGTGATTAATTTTAGATTTTTTGTTTGTTTGTTTCACCGAGCAGCTTCTCAGTTCAGAGTTGTGTCAGAAAGTAGTTTTTCTACTAGAGTTTAATGAATTTTTCAACAATTCTGATAAAAATATGCTATCTTAAATTTCTATCTCTAGATATTATATGAGAGCATATTCAACAAATTGCACAGCATTTGAGCCAAACCAAATGGTGACAAACACCATTAATATGACTCACTCAGAGACTCATGTTTCAGGCTCATTAGTGACTTTGAAACTGGGCTCCTGCCAAACCTTCCGGATATTTTCTCATCTCCACTCACCTTGACCTACCCCCCACATATACACACATACTTGCTCTACCTCAGGGGTTTAAGGCTCTCAAAATTTTAAAAAGCAGTCCAACTAGGTGTCCCTTTCTAAACCAGAAATGTCACAGTGGAAAATATCCTTGGGATACTGAGCCTCTGGCAATCATAAAGTCTATCTATAAAACAAAGACTGGAGCGGGTAGCTATTCCCTTCAACAGGGGATCTTCCGAACCCAAGGATTGAACCTGGGCCTCCTGCCTTGCAAGCAGATTCTTTACCATCTGAACCACCAGGGAAGCCCGGAAGATTTTTGTAAGGCATTGCTAAAGAAATGGTGGCCCCTGTACTTCTCACTGGCCCTGTTAGTTTACATCATCAGCTCTAATCTCAGACAAAATTTCAAGTCCTTGGTCTTCACTTCCAGGCCTCCAAAAAACCGATATGGCAAATGACCTTCATTCATTAACTCAACATTTTATGTATCAGGCACTTGTTCTGGGGATATAGAAGTGAATAAAACAGGCAATAATGTTAACATGGCAGTGAAGTTTAGCAGAACAGGGCAGTGAGGTGAGAGAGATTGAAGGATGAGGGAAAGACTTTTTAATTATCTGGAGCAGTCCCTTGAGCAAATCTAAAACTTTCAATACTAAGCAGTTAGAGTAGCCCATTGCTCAAAGAGTCTACTATGACTGTTCTTTGCATTACCAAATTTTATTAGATGTTGAGTCTATATAAAGGTTGGGCTTCCCAGGTGGAGCTAGTGGTAAAGAACCTGCCTGCCAATGCAGGAGACATAAGAGATGTGGGTTCCATCACTGGATCAAGATCCCCTGGAGGGAGGCATAGCAACCCACTCCAGTATTCTTGCCTGGAGAATCTCTGTGGACAGAGGAGCCCTACGGGCTACAGTCCATAGGATCGCAAAGAGTTGGATACAACTGAAGTGACTGAGCGCAGCACAGCACGGCCATACAGAGGTTAAGCTATACACTGGCAGTAAACTGAATATGATAAAGTCATTAAAAATTAAGTTTTATCTTTTCTTTTAGGTATCATGAGAGTAGCAAAACTAGCACATTCAGTTCTCAGAATCACAGCTTCGTCATGAAGATGAGTCATGGTGAATGAAAGAGGCCATGTTTTAATGAACCAATCCGGTTACTGTAACTCATCTCTGCTCAGCAGCGGATTGCCTAGGGAATAGGAGACAATCTATATTTCAAATGAAGAATCAGTCCCCAGTGCGATCCTTCTGTCTTGACTCCCCTCTCAACACTGTCTGCTGTGTTCCATCTTGAATACTCTCCTGCCTTCGGGGTTTTCCTTAACTACAAATAGTGATAGCAAAAACAATCTTGATTATTGTGGTTGCAATTCCCCATTTGGCATTTGCTAACAAATAAGAACCAAATATTTGTTATTTATCAAATGCATTTACAGCATAGTGGTGTTAGGAAAGAATCTTATAAGATAATGTCTTCTCTTTGAAGAGGAGCTTGTAGTCTTTAGGAAAGTGAATGAATACACACACACACACACACACACACACACATACACATACACACACATATATGTGCTTCCCAGGTGGTGGTGCTGCTGCTGTTGCTAAGTTGCTTCAGTCGTGTCTGACTCTGTGCAACCCCATAGACAGCAGCCCACCAGGCTCCCCTGTCCCTGGGATTCTCCAGGCAAGAACACTGGAGTGGGTTGCCATTTCCTTCTCCAATGCATGAAGGAGAAAAGTGAAAGTGAAATCACTCAGTCGTGTCCAACTCTTCGAGACTTCATAGACTGCAGCCTACCAGGCTCCTCTGCCCATGGGATTCTCCAAGCAAGAGTATTGGAGTAGGTTGCCATTGCCTTCTCCCCAGGTGGTGCTAGTGGTAAAGAAACTGCCTGCCAATGCAGGAGATATAAGAGATGTGGGTTCAATCCCTGGGTCAGGAAGATTCCCCTGCAGGAGGGCATGGAAAATCACTCCAGTATTCTTTCCTGGAGAATCCTATGGATGGAAGAGCCTGGAGGGACCATTCATAGTGTCACAAAGAGTCAGTCATGACTCTTTGTATATATGTGTGTGTGTATATATATATATATATATATATATATATATATAATGGTGAAATAATGAGATCAAGAAGTGTGATATGCAGTCATTCAGAAAGGAATGATTGATCAAATGATAGGATGACAGGTAGTCAATAGGGAAAACCTCAAAAAAGAGATAGGACATGAGTTAAACATTAAAGAATAGTTTAGATTTTGCATAATTTAGCATTTATGTCATTTTACAATTTGCTTTCTTTTTAAATTCACAAAGAAAACATTTCCTCTTGATGCATGGATTGTCCACAATTATTTTTTTTTGTTCCTGGTTTCAGCTGACCATTTTATGAGTAGTTTTAGTTATTTTTATAACTCTAGGAGAGGATTCATACTTGGAATGCTTCATTTTGAGTTTCTTACTGATTCTGCTGCTGCTAAGTTGCTTCAGTTGTGTCCAACTCTGTGCAGCCCCATAGACAGCAGCCCACCAGGCTCCTCCGTCCCTAGGATTCTCCAGGCAAGAACACTGGAGTGGGTTGCCATTTCCTTTTCCAATGCATGAAAGTGAAAAGTGAAAGTGAAGTCACTCAGTCATGTCCAACTCTTCGTGACCCCATGGACTGCAGCCTACCAGGCTCGTCTGTCCATGGGATTTTCCAGGCAAGAGTACTGGAGTGGGTTGCCATTGCCTTCTCTCTTACTGATTCTAGAGGTACTGAAATGTGAAATAATCCATTCAAGTGTAGGGAACTATAGTGGAGGCAAACAGGGAGAAATTAGCAATTCTCAGTCTCATCACTATAATCGTAGATAATTTTTATGACGTGATATAAATGTGTTAAGGTAGATTTTGAATATATTATCTTCCACTGAGTACCATGTAGTATTATTTTGAACATAACATAATAAGCACCAACTATGTGCCATGTATGTACTTTTCTGATGGCTAAAATGCTGGCTAGTATCAGAGCTGGCTAGTTTTTGCATTAAAAATGATATACCTAGATTTACAAACTTCCTGATACATGATGTATTAGATATATAATCTCCAAAACATATATCCAAACATCCCAATAAGGGTCGTCCTTCAAATTTGATCCTTCATGAAACTATAATCACACTTGAATAATATAGTGCTATCAGTCAATAGATTTTCTAAGTTTGTGACTCAGTCTTTCTTAGCCAGTATACAACTGCACAAATTTCCTTACATTGTTCTGAAATCTAATTTATATAAAAATGGCATTGGTAACTTCTTGGCAGCCCAGTGTTTAGAATTCTGTGCTTCCACTGCAGGGCGCACAAGTTCCATCCCTCATCAGGAAACTAAGTTCTCATAAGCCTCTCCACACAGCCAAAAAGAAACAAAACTAAAAAGTGGTATTGCCCTTCTTGGTCACGTCCTCATTCATTCATGTAATAAGCATTTGCATGGTCCTCCTACCCTCAGTCTTCAACGCCCTGTGCCAGGGAGGCACAGATACTGCCTCTAAGGAGCTCACCACCAGGCAAGAGTTTGGCAAACAATTAAGAAGGAAAAGGCCATCAGAGACAGAGGAAATGGCATATAAATACATGGAAGTGTGGAACAGCACAGCATTTTCAGGGAACAACAGATGGTTTGGCATGACTGGAAAGTAAAATGCAGGGAGAGGAAGGATGCACATGATGCTGAAAATGTTATTTTAAGCCAGACAATGAAAGAATTTTTTTTTTAAGCTTAAAAAGAGTTCTTAATATCAAAGATTTTATCTGTCTTTTTTTGCCATAGTCTGGAAAGCTGCTTTACCTTTACTAAAATTTGAACGATTCGGGACAGGAGGAAAAATGGTATAGATTATCCTACCCAACTCCAGTACTCTTGCCTGGAAAATTCCATGGACAGAGGAGCCTGGTAGGCTGCAGTCCATGGGGTCACTAACAGTTGGACATGACTGAGCGAATTCACTTTCACTTTTTACCTTCATGCACTGGAGAAGGAAATGGCAACCCACTCCAGTGTTCTTGTTTGGAGAATCCCAGGGACAGGGGAGCCTGGTGGGCTGCCAGGGGTGGCACAGAGTCGGACACGACTGAAGCGACAGCAGCAGCAGCAGCAACAGCAGAAGTACAATATATAGGAGCAAGTGGTATCTTCTTGTGAGCTAATTATTTCCTTGTTCAGTTCAAATATTTAAGCAAACCACAGAGGGTTTGAAGCTCACCTTTTTGTATGTGTTTATTGTTTTGATACTTAAAATGCCTTATTCTATTTAATGCCTACAACAGCCTCATAATAGATGTTCATCTCCCCATTTTACAGATGGGAAAACTGAGGCCCAGGGGGAAAATGCCCAAGATTTCCAGGTTACTAAGAGACAGAATTGAGATCCAAACGTAGATCTGTTCATCACCAAGGTTAATGCTTTATACTGTGTTAACACTTTCCCTTAGTCATGCTTCCTTTATATCATAAGTGGATGTGAGTACACTCTGTTCTGAAGAAAATTTATATCCATCTTTAAACTGTCCCAAGTGTTGGGAAACGTCGATGCTGATTTCCGTAAATCACAATATTTACATTAAACATTCTGGAGGTTGCCAGGGAGAGAATTTCATAGCTGTCTGATCTTCAGCTTTCTATACAAGCTGCATCTTAGCCTATCAATCCTCATATTAGGTTAAAGAACAAATGAGAACATTACAAAGACTCTAAGTAAGATAGAACTCAAGCATGACCTGAGAAAACATCTCTTGACTTCAATTTCTTGCCTCTGAATGAAGGGTTTGGACTAACAACCTCAACAGTCCCTTTGCATGGCCCCAGGTTTCTGCGCAGAGTCCAAAATAAATAGCATTTAATTCTGTGGATACAGTATATGGTGGCTTAGAGGTGAGAGAACACTTTAACTGTGATTATTTATAACTGCCAAATTCAGAATCAGATTTGAGAACTGTGATTTTTGTGTTTATATTTAAGTAGTCTCATGGCCTGCATATTGCTGGCATATGTAGGATTTGTTACTGGTGATATACCCGGTTTATAAACAGAAAATTGTTCTTTAAAAACAAAGTACCAATGTGTTTAATTTTTAAGTCAATGGTAATGAAAGAATCAGGAATACCTAGCATTGCAGAGGCAATGTGGGGAGGCAGTGGGTTGAAGGATTACGGCCGCAAGTTCTGTGGCCTGACTCTGCGGGTTTAAGTCCTGGTGCTGCCACTTCCCAGCTGTTGAACTTCCAGCAAGTGAATTCCCCGCTCCGTGCCTTCATTTTTTCATAGTTTCTGCCTCAGAGAGTTATTGTGAGAAGTAAATGTGCCAGTGCATGAAGAGTAGCTAGAACAATGCCTGGTCCATATGAACACTCAGATGTTTCATATCAGCATTTTTGGATAAGAGCTCATTTATTTGCCTTAGAGGAACTATAGAATTAATGGATGAAATACAAATATTGAATGTAAACTCCAGGGGGTTTTGTATCTGTTTTCCCAGCCATATCCTCAGTAACCTAAATGCCTAGCTCTAATTAGGTGTTTTGTAGATATTAATTAAATGAAAGAATAGTTCAGTTCTAGACAGTACTGAAGGTTCTGTTATCCTCTTTATTCCAGACTTTACCCTGTATTTTAATTTTTCTTATGTTCAAAAACAATATGCTGTAAGTCATATGACATAATAAATGATAACTAACACCTTTGGCCTCTAGACTGGCTCCTGCTTCAGTTTCTTTGTGATATTGTGAGAAGAAATATCTGAAAAATTTTAGATATCATGGGAACAATTGTTAGGTTTCATCTCTCTCTCTCTCCTTTTTGACAAATAAGAAGAAAAAATCAGACCTCTAGTTATTTAGCCATTTCCTGGGTTTTGGCAGTCCTGTGTTATAGCAATAGCTGTATTAATCCAGTTGTTGCAGGGACTACCTGGGCAGCTGCTGAGCAGCATTGCCAAGACCTCAGATGGTTTTAAACTAATTTCAGAGAGAAGAACAATCTGGAATTCCAGAAATACTGATTGATTTCTCCATTCCCTTATCCACTTAGAAGCTATAACCTAGAACCCTAGATTCCAAATTTAGGATCCTACCCCTCCAGATACAAATGCATGCTTACCTCAAATAGTCTGAGAAAAGTCTTCCATGCAATCTTGCATGGTATTAAGTCGCTTCAGTCGTGTCCAATTCTGCAACCCCATGGACTGTAGCCTGCCAGGTTAGTTTGTCCATGGGCTACCATGCCCTCCTCTGAGACATCTTCCTGATGGAGGGATCAAAGCCACATCTTTTAGTTTTGGTAATAATACTTCAGAATCATAGTTATATGAACCAAGTCTTTGTAGGATTTTCACAGTCTTTATCTTACTTTATTAAAAACACATGCTTTCTCCTCTTTATTCTTTCCTGTACAAACACTGTTCCCAAGTTACTGATGATTTGCTAGAATAATAAAGAAGCCACTTCAGTTAATTAAACTAAATTACTCCTCCAAAATAGGCTCAAAGTAAAAAACATGCTGATATTTAAGGTGGCTTCCAGCCTTAAACTATTTTAAATATTTTATTATTGTCTAAATGATTTTGTTGGAAAAAAGAAGCTTTGGAAAGAAACAAAGTGATAGGGACAATACCAAAGTCTGATGGTTATCATCTAATGGGGTACACTGGCCAATGAGTGAAACTTTATTTTTATTGCAGGAACAATTAGGGATATACAATTTTAAAGTTTCTGGAAAGGGTATGGAAATTTGTGCATAAAGATTCCATGGGCTTTCTGGTGGGAAAAAGACAAAAAACTTCTCTAAAGCCTTTCTCCCCAAAATGCAAAGTTACAGAAACCTGTCAGAAGAGAGGAAAGGGCTTTCCAAAGTGGGTGGGAGGACCCAAGAAACCTTCAAAATCAGCTGCATGCCATTGGTGACTGCACCGTCCCCAGCCTCATGGGGGTACTCCTATGTTTTATTAGACTGGGGAGTTAGAATCCCAGCAGACCCAAACTTCTGGACCCTGCCTGAAGAGTCTCCGGACAAACAGAGAAAAGAATGTGACTGCTCTCAGCAGTATGAAGGCACAAATAATGTAGATGGGTATTATAAGGGTTCCTTATAATACTACTTTACTCATTGCCCCCTAAACAAATGAAATATGAGATATAAGGATAAAATGTGTTAAAGTTGATATGAAGTTCTCTGTGGTCAAAGGAGACCCAGGCATCACTGAAGTCATTTCTAAACAGAAACTATGCACTGCTCTTGATCTGTGTGATTTGAGGAATGGATATCACTTTCGTCTAAGTCAGAAAATTAAATTAGCATGCTTATTACTCTAATGTGATAAGTAAAGTATTCATGTTATTATGTCCTCAAGCACTCAAGCCATACCCTCAATCAGAACCATCTCTCTCTTATACAAATCTCTAACAAACTCCACACTATTCATTAGAGATAGTTGATAAAACATTATATATTATTTGCTACTCCCACCCCCCACTGCTGCCCTCAATGCATACCTTCCATTTCTGGTGAAGACAAGTCACAAACCCACACTCTAAATAGAGAATTGTAACTCTGCCAAGTCAAATCCCCTTTTCTTATAGTCTTTGACTCTTCTAATCAAAGAAACCCAAGAGAACCACTGGGAGCAAACTGAAAATCTTCCCCATTTTCAAGAGCAACCATATATCTCTAATCAAAAACTGTTAATGGAATTAGCATTGCATTTCATTTCCTCTGCCTTCATATTTTTGACACAAGTACTGTTTTATTTTCACCCTCTCCCTCCACCCTGAAAGAATATAAGCTGGTTTTTATAAAATTGTATCTAAAAATGAAAAAGCTATTTTATGTTTATTTACTGATTGAACCTGTGCCAGCAGTTCTGGTGTGTTCCCGAGTAGGCATCAGCCATCTCATGCATATTTGAGTAGAATCAGCACTTTCACCCTGATTCGAGCATACAGTATTTCAAGCGTTAGAATGTATATCAGCATCTGTGGCAGACCAGCATCTTTCGAAACAGAAAACAAATGCTGTAGACAGTCTCAGTTCAGTTCAGTTGCTCAGTCATGTCCAACTCTTTGAGACCCCATGGACTGCAGCATGCTAGGCCTCCCTGTCCATCACTAACTCCCAGAGTTTACTCAAACTCATGTCCATAGATTTGGTGATGCCATCCAACCATCTCATCCTCTGTCATCCCCTTCTCCTCCCACCTTCAATCATTCCTAGCATCACAGCCTTTTCAAATGAGTCAGTTCTTTGCATCAGGTACCCAAAGTATTGAATTTTCAGCTTCAGCATCAGTCGTTCCAATGAATATTCAAAACTGATTTCCTTTAAGATGGACTGATTGAATCTCCTTGCAGTCCAAGGGACTCTCAAGAGTCTTCTCCAACACCACAGTTCAAAAGCATTAATTCTTTGGCACTCAGCTTTCTTTCTAGTTCAACTCTTGCATCCATACATGACTACTGGAAAAACCATAATGTTGATGAGATGGACCTTTGTTGGCAAAGTAATGTCTTTGCTTTTTTAATATGCTGTCTAGGTTGGTCATAACTTTTCTTCCAAGGAGCAAGCGTCTTTTAATTTCATGGATGCAGTCACCATCTGCAGTGATTTTGGAACCCCCAAAAAGAAAATCTGTCACTATTTCCAGTTTCCCCATCTATTTGCCATGATGCAATGGGACCAGATGCCATGATGTTAGTTTTCTGAATCTTGAGTTTTAAGCCAACTTTTTCACTTTTCCCTTTCACTTTCATCAGGAGGTTCTTTAGTTCTTCTTTGCTTTCTGCCATAAGGGTGGTGTCATCTGCAAATCTGAGGATACTGATATTTCTCCCAGCAGTCTTGATTCCAGCTTGTGCTTCATCCAGCCCAGTGTTTCTCATGATGTACTCTGCATAGAAGTTAAATAAGCAGGGTGACGGTATACAGCCTTGATGTACTCCTTTCCTGATTTGGAACCGGTCTGTCGTTCCATGTCCAATTCTGGTGATTGCTTCCTGACCTGCATACAGATTTCTCAGGAGGCAAGTCAGGTGTTCTGCTATTTCCATCTCTTGAAGAATTCTTCAGTTTGTTGTGATCCACATAGTCGAAGGCTTTGGCATAGTCAATAAAGCAAAAGTAGATGTTTTTCTAGAACTCTCTTGCTTTTTTAATGATCCAGCAGATGTTGGCAATTTGATCTCTGGTTCCTCTGCCTTTTCTAAATCCAGCTTGAACATCTGGAAGTTCATAGTTCACATACTGTTGAAGCCTGGCTTGGAGAATTTTGAGCATTACTTTACTAGCATGTGAGATGAGTGCAATTGTGTGGTAGTTTGAACTTTCTTTGGCATTACCTTTCTTGGGAATTGGAATGTAAACTGACCTTTTCCAGTCCTGTGGCCACTGCTGAGTTTTCCAAATTTGCTGGCATATTGAGTGCAGCACTTTCACAGCATCATCTTTAGAATTTGAAATAGCTCCACTGAAATTCTATCACTTCCACTAGCTTTGTTCATAGTGATGCTTCCTAAGGCCCACTTGACTTCACAATCCAAGATGTCTGGTTCTAGGTGAGTGATCACACCATAGTGATTATCTGGGTTATGAATATCTTTTTTGTATAGTGCTTCTGTATATTCTTGCCACCTCTTCTTAATATCTTCTGCCTCTGTTAGGTCCATACCATTTCTATCCTTTATTGTGCCCATCTTTGCATGAAATGTTCTCTTGGTATCTCTAATTTTCTTGAAGAGATCTCTAGTCTTTCCCATTCTATTGTTTTCCTCTATCTCTTTGCATTCCTTGCTGAGGAAGGCTTTCTTATCTCTCCTTGAAATTCTTTGGAATTCTGCATTCAAATGGATATATCTTTCCTTTTCTCCTTTGCCTTTCACTTCTCTTCTTTTCACAGCTATTTTTAAGGCCTCCTCAGGCAACCATTTTGCCTTTTTACATTTCTTTTTCTTGGAGATGGTCTTATCACTGCCTCCTGTACAATGTCATGAACTTCCATTCATAGTTCTTCAGTCACTATCAGATCTAATCCCTTGAATCTATTCCTCACTTCCACTGTATAATCATAAGGGATTTGATTATAGGTCATACCTGAATGATCTAGTGGTTTTCCCTACTTTCTTCAATCTCAGTCTGAATTTGGCAATAAGGAGTTCATGATCTGAGCCACAGTCAGCTCCTGGTCTTGTTTTTGCTGACTGTATAGAGCTTCTCCATCTTTGGCTGCAAAGAATATAATCAATCTGATTTCAGTGTTGACCATCTGGTGATGTCCATGTGTAGAGTCTTCTCTTGTGTTGTTGGAAGAGGGTGTTTGCTCTGACCAGTCCCTTCTAGTGGCAAAAAGACAGTCTAGAGTATGCATTTTTCATACCATAGTCATTGATTTCTCCCCCAGGAAAAAATCTAAGAATGGTAAAACAACAGATAGTAGCCATCATGAGTTAAGATTTGTCTTCTGAATGACAATTTAAAATAGTCTGTATTAGAATGTCCCATGGTTGGCAAAATACATGATGGTCAGCCTGCTCAATAGTTGTTGGTCACTCATGGATGAAGTAAAGTTGACACTTGGCACCTGATCATTGGCCAGCACCAGCGAGTCTGCTCAAAAATGGTAGTGCCTCAGCAAGTAAGCATGGAGAATTGGCTGTGCATCAATACAGTGGCAGAGATGACATGACTATATATACTAGGGGAAAATGAAATGGAAGTTAGCATGCACAATCATCTGTGAAAATTCATAACTTTTCAAAAATAATACCCTTATTTAGGTATATCCAGCTGTATAAAATGCAAGTTATTTACAAATGTTAGCATTAAAACTTATATGGACATATAATTTGGTTCAGTCTCTACCTTTTTCATATCTAAAATATATACATTTTAAAAGGTCTAATATATCTCTTGAGCAAAAACTAATTCTGAGACTTATAATTTTATCAAAAGTATTAATTCATATTTAAATGTAGGCCCTCAATTGACTGCTGAAGAATTTTCTTAAACTTAGCATTACCACATGGTTTAAGTGAGATACAAAGTTAATATTTTTATGTGTGAGGTTCTAAATTGTAGGTTCTAATGGAGACTGATATATGATTTGTTCATTCCTACTGTGCATGCTTATTAACTCACTGATACAGAGGTTTGAATAACTGTATTCTAAATATAGTTTTCTCTACTTGTATCAATTATAAAAGTTAGAAAACAGTTTTCATCATTTCTCAACTTTTTCATATTAGTGGCCTATAGATTATTACAACATGGTTCTTTTGAGCTTATTAGACAAATGCAATTGTTAGTTAATAAATCACATAGCATTAATGAATCAAATGACTTTGAGTTTATTAAATAATTTTTTGTTGTTACTAACCTATAATCTGTGCTCACGTCTATTAAACTAAGTAGTTAGTGACTATCTGCTGTGTGCAGGCACCACACTAGCTACCTTCATAGATGCTGTTTCTGGCAATCTTTACGACCCCCAATGAGGAGTTTTGCAACTGATAGTGTAACTCTGCTCCCTAAGGTCACTCGTTACTTTTACAGCAGTGTCAAACTCTGTTTGCATGACTCTACTGAATTATGTGATATCCTGGTCTCTCTCTTGCTTGACTTGCCTTCCATGAGGTTAGAAATAACTACAACAGCAACAGTACCAAATAACTAGTGTCTGTACAACAAGATGGAGAGAAATCTCTGATTCTAGTGCCTATTTTAGTCCTTTAAAAATGGTGAAGATAGGGAGGTAAAGAGATCCTACAGCCAGTTATTCTATCTTGATGTAAACCTTGCATTTAGTATTTAACACCACAAAAGACAGTTCTTCAGTCGCTCACAATCACCCCAGTATTGTCCTGAGCTGGACAGTATGGATTGCTGAGTTATGCATGAGATAAAAATTGGCAGCCATCCTAGTGCACTCAGTTGTTTTTTTATGTATGAATGCATTATTCTTTTGTGGGTAACACATGTTTCTCTGGATTACCACCCCCTAATTGCTCTTATGGGACCTCCAGCCCTCCTTCTCCCTGACCAAATCTTTCCCAGCCACTCTAGAAACCCCTAAGAACATGACTTGCAAGATTCCAGAATACTTACCCTCAGCCAATTATGGAATGTTTATCATTTTTCATCCTCTTGGGCCCAATTTTCTTTGGTCACATCACTCAGAAAGCCAAGTGCAGGCCTCCTAGCTTCAGCCCTTTGGTGCTGCCACCTGTCATGCTACCTCAAGGTCATTCTAAATGAACCCTCATCACTAAAGCCCCTCTTCAGGAGTGGGGAGAATAAGGGGGCTAGTGGCAGGATTGTCCCTAAGGGATGGCACTTCCCAGTGTCAGAAGAAGTTTTATGTGAGAACAGTTTACTCTTTATTCTGCTGACACCAGTGATTTAGAGGACAGGTCTTTGAAATTAACCCCCAATCATCTCTTTCTGGATTTTCACTAAAAAAACACAATTTACCTTTCCTAAATTTCCCCTACGATTCTTTAATCAGCATTTGCACCAAGACTCAGTTTTCAGATATCACATAGTTAAGACTCAGCAGTCCCATTGCATGGGGCATGGGTTTGATGCCTGGTTGGGGAACTAAGGTCCTGCAAGCTGTGTGGTGCAGTCAAAAAAAAAAGCAAAAATAGAATGCTTAGTTTCTTCAAACAAATACAGTAGTCATGATGACCATCTTAAAATGTTACCTGGGTCAGTGTTTCTCAAATTTTGATGGATATTGGAATCACCTGGAGAGTTTTTTTTAAAATACCTGATGCTTTAAAGTTGGGTTATAAATCATCTCTAGGGGAGAAAAACTCCAAGGAAATAATTGTTGGTGATCTACCTCATTCTGAATTTTATAAAGAGAATAAAAATATAAACTCAATGCACTAAATTCAGCCTATTCTCCAAGGCTTTAGAATAGTAGGGAGGACTTATATGAAAGACAAAGAGAGGCCGAAAAGAAGCATGCCAGGTGCCCCTCGTTTCTTAGGAAATTATAGTAGGACTGAATGTCAAAGGAAATTGCAAGGTACTGGCTGCTTAGACCATGGAATGTGTGCCCAGGAAGTATTTCCAATGGCTTGAGTGTGAGACACATTAGGAAAAGTGAGCCAAATCAGAAGAAAACTAAGAGTGAAGCAAGGAACTAAGGATGCAATGTCAAGGGGCTATCATACTCTGCTGTATGTCGCTGGGGAATCATTTTGCACCGTGAGATACACCAAAATCACCCTGCAAGGGATGGCTTTAATTTCTGTTACTTAGATTTGTTTAATAAACTTTGTACTGAGTCTTCAACTGCACAGTACTGAGCTGAGCAAGTGAGGGTATTCAAGATGCTGAATTAGAGCCTAATTAAGACAGATGAGACTTTCCACTCTGGTCCTTATTTTTCAGGGTCAAGTCTATCACCTGGCTACTCCATTTATTTTTCAGGCAATGAAGGTCTATGTTTTATTGTCAGTAATAACAATTCTCTTGTGTTATCATCCTTGTTTATGTATATTTTTAAAGAGACAATTTGGTAACTGAGTTTCAGTTAAGGAAAAAACAGATTTTTAAAAAATCAGAAAGATACTGTACTTCATTCATTTGCTCACTAATTAATTTTTAAATTAATTTTTCAACCATACTTATATAGAATAAGATACATCTCAAAATCACAATTTGTTAATGTCAATTGTAAATAGTATATGGTGAGGAAACACTGGTTTCCAGAGTTTGAGATGAGACTGTCCTATGGTGGGCTTTCTGCACCAGTTAGTACCAGTGGAAGTTCTACCTCGTAAGGCAACAACGTATTAGTTCATTGTAGCAAAAGTTAGCCATGAAGTTACATCAGATTTTGCTTTCATTGAGCCATGTGTGTAGTCACTGCCTTCACCAAGGAATTGTGTAGTAGTATTGGATGGGAAGTATAAGATATGCTTATTATAACACCCTTCTCTCACGGGAACGTGTGATTGCAACACATTTCATGACAGATTATGTTCGTTCTTCAGGGATTAAAACTGTAACCATTACTGTCATTACCATAAGCACTAATTTTGAGTCCGATTACATGGTACAAGTATAGAAACAACTTCACCAACTAAGCTCTTACTCTGAACTTCATATCTAAGTCAATTTTTAGATTCTGTGTGCCTCTAATACTTCTTCCCCAGTTTCTTTGTTCAAAGCTCCATTTCTTGAAATATTAAAAATCTCCCAGAAGAGTCTCTAATAAGCACTGTTCTCTAATAAAGAAAAGCCCAAATGAAGCTGGAAGGATGGAACAAGCAGAATTCGAGCTTCTTCTTCAATTCCTCTTTCCTCTCCCCTCACTATGCTCATCTCTCTAGCTCTTGTATACACACCCACTCGTACATATTTTTGGAGGCAGAAGAGCACTGCTTGCTTTTTGTGCAAATTAAATTGCAAAAAGGAAAAAAAAAATGTTGATGTGAAGCTGAAATGCACTCATCAGACTAACAAGTGCTTCTGGAAAAGTTTTCACTGAATGTCATCCTGGGAAATACTCCCTTCCACATAAGTCACAGGACCTTCCAGTCCCTCAAAGCCTCTTAGACAATGAACTGGATTTGAAGGAAAAATAAAAGTCTGAAAATGATAGTCCCAAATTGTGGTTTGTGATTCTGGAAAATAGGGAAGAAATATGCCATTTTTCCGTTCCTTATCTTTTCTTTTTGTGGTTCTATTGTCACTCTAAAAAAGCTGGAGGTGCTGTGGGACTTAGGGGCCTCCTGGACACAAATGATAGTCTAAAAATAATTTGTGTAAAACTTTTTAAAAAAAACCATTTGCTCCAGAATTTGTCTTCTTTTGAGGTAATCTGTTACACAAGGCTGCTATAATTTGGCTTTCAGCAGTAACGACTAGCTATGCCAAAAATAGATCATAAATAATGTCTAGACAAATGCAGTGTTTTATTGCAGAGGCAGCCGGCAGATGCTTTGTGAACCCCTGCATTCTCTTGCTGACCAGATTAATTTTTTAATTATTTTAAAATTATTTTACTCTGTAATGCCTTGGGACAAAACAAATTTAAAATGTGTCCTTTGACCACATACACTTCTTCAGATCACTCACTGTAGCATTCTTCAGTAATAATGAAGAATAAACTGTCTTTTTACAGGCTTTTCTGGTAGTCTGTGACTTAGCACACAGCTTCTCATAGGCAAGGAGATCTCAGTCAGAGAAATCAGTACTCCAGAGATGTTCTTCAGTTGTCAAAATACTGTAACATGTTAGGTATGGGAAGAAGGACAAGGCAAGGAAAAAGAAGCCTAGGGGAACAAAATTCTGGAGTTTCTCCATGGACTGTTGATCAACTGTATGATTATAATTTCTGACAACCCTGTCTTCCCCTTCTGTGACATTCATGTAATGGTAGAGAGTATGAAACCTTTCAGATCTAGTACCTTCTCTTCAGAATGCATGTTATATTTGGACAAAATACACTGCTGCTTCCCCAGATGGAATAGTAGCAGGGTCTGACAAATCGGGCTTTTTTCTTTTGATTCTGATGAAAAGAGGAGTACATGGAACTTGACCTTGAAATATAGCCCAAATGAATAACTAGCCAACCTTAAAGTAAGCATTAGCTGCAGTGATTGTGGAAAACATGATAAAGCTTTCCACTCATTATAGGCAATTCTAAGCTCGATAGATAGGCTTTCCTTAATTGAGAAGCAGGCATTACCAATGAATTTTTATGAGTTTATTCATTCTGGAATTTTTCTTCATAATGCAGTCAGTTTATTATATTAAAAATGTATATTACAACTGAAGCAGTTTTGTAAAACAGGCATTAATACAGTAGTACATCTATTTATTTGTACCTTGGGGATGTAAGACAAAGAAGCAAACTGCTTACTGCTTGAAATATCATAGCCTTCCAGTGACTAATGGCTGTGGTGTTGGAAGTAAGGAAAATTATTTCATTGGACCCCAATCACATGATTGGGGTTGTTTGTAATGAGATGGAAGGGTTAGTTGAAATTGAGTCAAGATGTAGAACAATTAGAGATTAATTCTATTTAGTGTTGAAAATAAAACACGAGGGAAGTTAACTAAAGTGCATTATTTTGTCATTATAAGCCCTTCAAACTACTGAATGCTACTTTTCACCTACAATGTATACCTTCTGTGATTTGTATACAATGTATATCTTCTGTGATTTGGGCTTGGCCGTAACTGTTAAATACCAGTCCTTATTTTTAATACATTTAAAAGAGTTCCTGCTTGTCTCTGTGGCTGCTGATGCCAACAAAACTGGGATGGGAAGTCCTGATCACAATAAACTGGAAAATTCTGAAAGAGATGCGCATACCAGACCACCTGACCTGCCTCTTGAGAAACCTATATGCAGGTCAGGAAGTAACAGTTAGAACTGGATATGGAACAACAGAATGGTTCCAAATAGGAAAAGGAGTACGTCAAGGCTGTATATTGTCACCCTGCTTCTTTAACTTCTATGCAGAGTACATCATGAGAAACGCTGGGCTGGAAGAAGCACAAGCTGGAATCAAGATTGCTGGGAGAAATGTCAATAACCTTAGATATGCAGATGACACCACCCTTATGGCAGAAAGTGAAGAGGAACTAAAAAGCCTCTTGATGAAAGTGAAAGAGGAGAGTGAAAAAGTTGGCTTAAAGCTCAACATTCAGAAAACTAACATCATGGCCTCTGGTCCCATCACCTCATGGGAAATAGATTAGGAAACAGTGGAACAGTGTAAGACTTTATTTTCTTGGGCTCCAAAATCACTGCAGATGGTGATTGCAGCCATTAAATCAAAAGACACTTACTCCTTGGAAGAAAAGTTATAACCAACCTAGATAGCATATTGAAAAGCAGAGACATTACTTTGCCAACAAAGGTCTGTCTAGTCAAGGCTGTGGTTTTTCCAGTGGTCATGTATGGATGTGAGAGTTGGACTGTGAAGACGGCTGAGTGCCGAAGAATTGATGCTTTTGAACTGTGGTGTTGGAGAAGACTCTTGAGAGTCCCTTGGACTGCAAGGAGATCCAACCAGTCCATTCTGAAGGAGATCAGCCCTGGGATTTCTTTGGAGGGAATGATGCTAAAGCTGAAGCTCCAGTACTTTGGCCACCTCATGCGAAGAGTTGACTCATTGGAAAAGACTCTGATGCTGGGAGGGATTGGGGGCAGGAGGAGAAGGGGACGACAGAGGATGAGATGGCTGGATGGCATCACTGACTCAATGGACATGAGTCTGAGTGAACTCTGGGAGTTTGTGATGGACAGGGAGGCCTGGCGTGCTGTGATTCATGGGGTCGCAAAGAGTCGGACATGACTGAGCAACTGAACTGAACTGAAGGTTTTTTTAAAGATGAAGAATGCCCCCTAAAACTAGCAACCTAGTGTGGGGTCCAGTGTGATCTCTTTATAATACCCATAGTATCTTAATGATGTCTCTAAATACCTTACTCTGGCTAAAAATTAAAACTACATGCCTGCCTACTAAGTCACTTCAGTCATGTCCAACTGTTTGTGACCCTATGGACTGTAGCCCACCAGTCTCCTCTGTCCATGGAATTCTCCAGACAAGAATACTTGAGTGGGTTGTCATGCTCTCCTTCAGGGTATCTTCCCAACCCAGGGATTGAACTCCTGTCTCCTGCATTGCAGGAGGATTCTTCACCTCTGAGCTACCAGGTAAGCCCAATATTGCATATACAGTCTTAAAAATTAAAATTGAAATATTTATGTTTTCTTTATCCTAATAGCAGTTCCTCCCTTGAATTTCCCAAATGAAATATCCCCATGCCACTTCATAAGGAACCAACATTGTTTAGCCTCCACTAGCCCATAAATGTAGAAAGTAGTTCAAGGATAATCACCAAACCGTTACTTTGGCACTGGGTGCTCTTATGCAAGTTTCTCCAGCCAGTATTTTCCAACAGTTGGAAATTTTTTTTTTTAACATTTGAAAGAGTTGCTAGAAAATGTACAATTGGAAAATAATTTACACATACAAATTACAGGCTGTCACTATGGGACTCTATAAAGCTTACAAATTCAGAAAATAGGATATTCACATTCTCTCAATGAATCAGAAATGTAGCAAGGCACATGACTAAGCAGATGACTTAGCAGACACTCTGGAGAGGAGTTTGCAAATCGGGCTATAGGGAAAATGCTGTTACCAGACTCTAAAAATCTAATGTAATTGTCATTTAAAGAAAGTCAATGTGGAAAGTTAATTAAAATACTCTTTAGGTCATTAGTTTTTTCTAGCTCTTATATCCCTTTCTCCTTCCATACCCATCCTCGCTTATGTTCTATCTAGCCCAAAATCAAAAACATATCAAAAATTAGAGAAACTTTTTAAAAACAAAGCCTGGAGTTTTTGTTATTTATTTGTCCACAATATTTTTATTCATCAGTGGCCTATCTTCCATGGAGAATAGTCTATTTTTTCTGACTATAAAGAAAAAAAAAAGACTATCCTATCTTCCGGAGTTTGTTCAAACTCATATCCATTGAGTGGATGATGCCATCCAACTATCTCATCCTCTGTCGTCTCCTTCTCCTACCTTCAATCTTTCCCAGCATCAAGGTCTTTTCCAATGATTCGTCTCTTTGCATCAGGTGGTCAAAGTATTGGACATTCAGCTTCAGCATTAGTCCTTCCAATGAATATTCAGGGTTGATTTCCTTTCGGATTGACTGGTTTGATCTCCTTGCTTGAGTCTGGTACCTTAGATCACTTGACCATCCTGACACCTGGAAGCAAAGGCAGAGCGGTGAATTGGAAGATTTGGATTGATGTATGTGCACTGCCATGTGTAAACCAGATAGCTAGTGGAAACCTGCTGTATAGCACAAGGAGCTCAGCTTGGTGCTCTGTTGTGACCTAGGTAGGTGGGATGAAGGGAGTGGGAGTATAGTCCAAGAGGGAGGGGATGTATATATACTTATAGCTGATTCACTTTATTGTACAGCAGAAATGAACAGAAATATGTGCATATGCTCAGTCACTCAGTTGTGTCTTACTCTGCCACCCCATGAACTGTGCCTGCCAAGCTCCCCTGTCCATGGAATTTTCCAGGCAAGAATACTGGAATGGATTGTGATTTCCTATTCCAGGGGATCTTCTTGACCCAGGGATCAAACCCACATTTCTTGGCAGGCAGATTGTTTACAATTGGGATATCTGGGAAGCCTCTGGAAAAGTGTAGAATTAATTTATTTAAACATCAGACAAATCCACTTACTGATTCTCCAATATCATGCCCTCAATAATTAGGAAAAATTATTTTTCCTTTTAATCTTTCTTAAAACAGAAAAAGGAGGAAACAAATTACCCAAGTGATATTTAACAAATGAAATCAGAAAATGAGGAGATTGATGGTGATGGTGACAATTTGGGGAGGACTATAAGTCCTTATGAAAGAGAGTTTTTTGTTGTTGTTGTTCTCCTTAGCACACACATGGACAGAAATTTAGAAAAACAAAGACAGGAATTACGTGTTTTTCCTATCAGATATCTCAAGACATAATTGTTTAAGTCTTTTTATGTCCACTGTGGTTTCAAAAGAATCCAAAATGTGTGTAGAGTTATTTTTCATTGTAACTGCTAGGTAATGGTTAAATGGAATACAGACTTGCCTAAGAACAGGACGTAATGAGGTAGAATGTCAAGTGAAATAAACAGCTGTAATGTACATGTGATTTTTCATTCTAAATTAAAGAATATTATTAAATAATATCACTAACAAAAGCCTTTAGGTTTTCTAACCTTCTAAGAAACCAATTGATAAATGCAGAGAATGCTACAGAAAGGTGTGTCTGCTGTTCTGAAATTAGCCAAAATTTGTGGTTGTCATGGGGATACTTAAAGAAAGAAATAAATCAGAAAATAATGAATGTAATTAATTTTTCTTGAAGTTCAACTGATGCAAGGTAAAAGAAATTTATTATGTGAATGTCTAGCCACCCGTGGTATTAAAAGAATGAATAAATACCAAATTTGCAATGTATGTAAATTAGGCAAATTTTATCATCGAAGATCACAGAAAATACAATAAGGTAGAGTTACTCACTGATTGCTTTAATTTTCTCATATGTTTTCATATAAAGAAATACATTTATAAAAATAGAAGGCTGATTTTTATTGCTTTTGGCAATTTAATAGGAATAAATAAATCGAAGTAAGTTTAATAGCCCACATACACCAAGAGTTATCTGATGTGTAAAAAACTGTTATAATACTGAATAATACATCACATCTTAAGAAATTTGAGCAGCTTTCAAATGTCCAGCTTTACTGCTAACTCAGAAAAGCAACAGATCTGGATTAGATTAGAGAAACAGATCAGGCAAATAAGTGAACAACATGGGTATTAAAAAAAAAACTGAAGAAGTAATAGGGACGGGTAAGGTCAATGATAAACTAAAGAGTTCATGCCTTGTCTAAATAAACAAGTTAATTTTGCTAATTCTTGTCCAGCATGAATTTGTATCCACAGATGCTAGATTTGACTTTCATGGAAAGCTGGAGCTCTAGATTCTTATGCAATAGCTTCTAATTTTTAAATAAGGGCAGGTGAAATCATCTAGTGGACCAACAGAAGAATAATTGTCAATAACTAGTTTTTTACCTTCTTAGAGGTTTTCACGTAGAGTTGTCTTTAATAAGTTGGCTAAAATCTGACCAGTTAGAGAATTTGTTGGATGGACTCATTGCATTTTCTCAGTTCAGTGTTTATAAATATGAGATGGTCTACTGTGTTTTATCAGTGGTGGCTTTTAGTAAATAATAACTCCTTCAGTTTGTGGGTGTAAGTCTCTTTTCATAAGGCCACTAGATCTCAAGTGCATACCTAATAAATCCTGTCTATCAGTTCTGGCATTCCAGACCATCAATTCTTAATAACAAAAAAAAAGTTATGGTTCACAATAGAAGTTTAATAGGTTCCAGTCAGAGAATTTATATTTTCTTCAGTCATCACTTGTCAGTCTTAAGATAGAATTTTCAATCCAGTAACAGCAAGGAACCACTATTTTTGTGATACAAATGAATGCACACTTCTCCTTCATGGACTTCCCTGGTGGTTCAGACAGTAAAGAATTTGCCTATAATTTGGGAGACCCAGGTTTGATCTCTGAGTTGGGAAGATCCCCTGGAGTAGGAAATGGCAACCCACTCCAGTATTCTTGCCTGGAAATCCCATGAACAGAGTAGCCTGATGGAGTACTGTTCATGGGGTTACAAAGAGTTCAACACAGCTGAGCAACTTTCACTACCCATTCATGGTTTTAGAATAAGAAAAATAAAAGTGGTATCTTTAGTGTTATAAAATATGATCTTTAAAACAAAAGTAACCACATTTGACTCACTGAAAAGCAATTTGTTCACCAGAGTTATCTGCAGATGCCAGATTAAATTCATCATTTCTAGGACAGTCCAAGTTTCAATCTACATGTAATAAATGCATGATATCTAGTATTTATTTAATGCTTAAAATTTACAAACTACATTCTCTTTCAAGATCCAAATATAATAATCCAGATATTAGATATAATAAAACACACATGAAATATATTTCTCTGACTCTCCAAAGAAGGTCTTTCAAATGTATCCTAATGGATTACTTTCATGTTTCCTGGGAAGACTCCATTGCCTGAAAGTTAGGGCTGTGTTTCTTGGTCACATTATCACAGTATGGTCATATATACTTGTTTCTATAAACTGTTTTTCACTTACATGTAGTCTATAAACCTATGAGGATTAAGAGAAATGCTTTATGTAAAGGACCTCACCTGGTGCCCTGGAATACAGATAATATTCAGTAAATACAAATATTCTTAGATGCCTCTGTTTGGGCTATCTTATTTCCAAACACACTTATTTTATCAAATGTATCCACTTACGCCAATTCCTGAAACAAAAATCTAATCATGGTTGTTCCATACTCCAACATGTGCTATAGAGTTTTCCTGCCTCCCAAAGACAGAGCATAGCTAGAGACCCTTTCTGAGCTTCTTCTTCATTGCTTCCTCTTTCCCATCATGCCTTATCCAAACTAAACTGTCTGTGTAGCTTCTCTCTCAGGTCAGTATCTTTACTATAATTTCCGATCTATTAGGAATTATTTTGCTACTTCTTTTCATTACCATCTAGACTTGATAAAAATCTTGCACATCCTTGGGGTCCAGTTCAATGACATATTTCCCCTTCTTTACCAGTAGAGCAGTGAGTGGCTCTTAAACCACTTACTTGTGAGTATTATAACCCTTAAAATTAATGAAGACCACAGGCATGTTTAGGTTGATGTCTTTATCCCGTTCATTTTTGTATATCCCCTAAAGGGGAAGGGTGCCTTCCATATAGTAAAAGTTCAATATTTATTGAATTGACTTGGTAGAAACCACAGGAGCCATAAAGAGGAGCTTCCTACCCGATTCAGAAATCACATACCTTCCCCACTGCTTGGCTTCTGATAGAAATGTGGAATCTCATCAGTTCATGATATAGTCTTTTCTCTTGTGGGAAAAATTAAAATGATTAGAAAGTTCTTTCTTGTTTTGATCTGAAATATTTTCCTCTTCTTTTCACCTTGCTATCGGCTCTTTCTATGAAGTTTAAATATTAAAAATTTCTCATTTCCCTCTCCAATGACAACCTAATTGTTTATTTTTAATTGGAGAATAATTGCTTTACAATGTTATGTTGGTTTCTGCCTTACAACAAACAGCATAAATCAGCTATTTTAAGTATACATATATCTCCTCCCTCTTGACCCTCCCTCCCAACCACCCCCATCTCACACCTGTAGGTCATCACAGGAGCACCAGGCTGAGCTCCCTGTGCTAATTATAGCAACTTCTCACTAGCTATTTGTTTTACACATATATTGTTTTACACACATATATGTATACATTTAAATACTACTCTGATAATTCACCCCACCCACTCCTTGACCCCACTGTGTCCACAAGGCAGTTCTCCACATCTGTGTCTCTATTCTTGCCTTTTAAATATTAATATAGTGCTTACCCTAATCATTCTCTTCCCATCACCTACCTCCCACCCCTACATTCTGTTTTCCTAGATGATACCATTTTGGTCACCTTCTTTAAAAAGGTTACTTATTTTAAAATTTCACTTATTTTAATGAGGATCCTAGAACTGGACAGACTGCTCTGTGAATGATCTGACCAGTCCAGGATGTTCCTTCAGTGTGGACCATACTCCTGCAGTTCAGCTTACAATGTTAGCAGCCAAATCATATGATTGGCTCATAGTCAGCTTCAACAAAAAACAACTACTTAGTAAGTGCCTGTTATCTGCCAGGCATTATATGTCCCTTCCACATGTATTACGTCAGCAAATGTGTAGCTGATTAAAGCTCCCAAGGTGTTGTCACAAAAATCGTCATCAAGCAATGTATAATTGCTATCCTAATTTGGATTTTTCATTTATCCTAGTTAAATTTCATTATGTTAGTATTATCTCATCCCTTATCCGAGTTAAATTTCATTATGTTGGGTTTGCCTCAATCCTTTAGTCTGTTAAGATCCATTTTTATCCAGTTTCAAAGATAGTAGTCAGTTTTCCCAGTTTCCAGTCAACTTCATATTTGATAAGGACATCATTTAGTCTTCAACTAAAGCATTAATTAAAAAAAAAAAAAGTTTAACTGATAGAACAAAGCCAAGAGGAAAGCTACCCTCTCTATACTGATAGATAGTCTATACTGATTCATAATTAAAATCCCTAAGGTGGGGCTTTTCCACATAGCTCCAAATTCACCTAAGTATTCTAGCATATATTGCATATTCTCACTTAGCTACAAGGGCATCATGAACTTTCTTTAAGGTCTAAATTAGAATATGATAGAAAATCCATGAACTATGAGATGGGCTTACTATGCCCTTGTCTGAGTGCACACTTGGTGTTAAATGTTTATTTATTCATTTATGTTTTGATTTCCATGTTCACCTCTTACTAGAGGGTCCAAACCAATAGTTTAACAATACTTTATAGATTTTTTTCAATGTTAATAATTGGAAAGTCTGTGGATTCCATACTTTGATTTTTATGCATTTTTGAAAATGGGGTTATTTGCTGACCTCTAGTCTTATGGAATTTCCTCTATTCACCATCATTTCCCAGTGATTACCCAGAATGATTTGTTTCACAACCTTTCAGATGTAATTCATTTGTGTCTGAACTTGAGCATTGGTTTAAATAGGCTAAATGCTCTCATAATCTTTGCTTTTATTTTGTGCTTCAATTACTTCTTTACAATGCTATCCTTCCTAATGTGAAGATAATTCTCCCAGTGGAGAGAAGTGGAAGCAAACCACTATTTTACCACTGTTAACAGTATTTACCACTGTTAACAGTAACATTTTTTTTCAAGCAGTAATTGTGTCCATCATTAAAAAAATATTTTATTACTCTGATATTGTATTCGTAGGACTTCCCTGGTGGCTCAACAGTAAAGAGTCTGCCTGCAATGCGGGAGACATGGGCTCAATCCCTGGGCCGGGAAGATCTCCTGGAGAAGGAAATGGCAACCCACTCCAGTATTCTTGCCTGGAAAATCTTAGGGACAGAGGAGCTTGGCGGGCTATAGCCCATGGGGTTGCAAAGAATTGGACACCACTGAGCAACTAACATACACATATATAATATTCATATTGTATATATGTATTTCATGCACATTTAAAAGAAAACTCTTTAGTGTTCTTAATATAGGTAAGAAATAGACTTTCAGCCTCTTGGTCCTGTTCTTAAAGATTGTTGCTCCTCTTTTGTATTCATCTTTGGTTATATGATCTTCCCTTCATATTTTGTACATGTTTCATTTAAATCTGAGCTCATCAGAAGAAAGAGGGCCCTCAGCAACCACACTGGTTTCCTTGGATACTGACTGATTCTTTATTTTCCTCATCAGTATCATTTGTGATTGTATTATCAGATTTTCAATTTTTACTTTCTACCTCCTTTAAATTTTCTGGCCACAGAAACCCCAGTGGAACCATGACAGCTATTACTTCTTAAATTGTTTTTCAATATAATTTCCTATAGACTAGGGTATGCTTTAGTAGCCTTTCTTGATTACTAAAATATCAGGGATGCTTTCTCTATAAGTTTCCATTATTTTGGATTCCAGAATAAGCTTCTCTTTGCTGGCAAAAATTAAATCAGGAATAGAAACTCCCTTCATTGTTTTGTTTTCAACCTGAGGAATGTTATTTCTGTAAGACAGCACAGTTTTCTGATGTTCTTTATTGGAAAAAAAAGGCTTTCTAGTAATTGTGCATGTGGTTGAATTTCCCGTAAGTTGCCTCAAATCACACTTGTGTGATTTGTGTAATACAGAATCACCATTATGTATGTGCTTGTTAAAAATGTGAATTCTGAGCCTCAGCCCAGACCCACAGTATCAGAAAGCCTGGAGGTGAGTCTCAGCAGTCTGTGTTTCAACAAGCCCTTTTTTAGGTCATTCTCCTGCCCACTAAAGTGTGAGAAGCACTGTTGTAAAGCATCACCCATATCCTCTGACTGTGAAGCAATATAGGACATTATCTCTTAGCCACTTACGTTGGCTCAGACATTTTCTACTAATGTCACAAGTTTCTAAGCAGGTGGAATCTTTTTAACACATAGTAGTATGCTCTTGCCTTTGCTGTTGACCTATTTCTTTTATACAAGCAGTCATCTTATATCACAAATGTAATTGAATCCTAACAAATATTCTGATGCCAGGAAGATTATTCAATTTCTAATGTTTCTAAAAAATGTATAACCCATCAGGCTCAGTGTATAAACACAGAAATATCTGCAGCCTTTTATGTAGTCTGACTCATTCAGAATTATTTCTTCCTGAGAACTTCTTAGCACTGCCTCCATTATTAGTCTTACTCAGACCATTAAAACCATCTTATACTTCTCTATACGTCCAGACTCCTCGTACTCTGATCTCTTCCTGTATGAATCAACCTGAAACACAGCCCTAATTATATCATTCCTTTTTTGGAAATTCTTTGTTAATTTTGAATTCCTCAAACCGGCATTTGAGACTCTAGAATACCACTTCAACTATCCTCTGCAGAATTTTATTGCACAACCTCGTTATTTAGAGCCCACATTCCATTTCAATGGTACTGAGTTTTGTTCCTGGGACTCTCCTGCCCTCAAGCCTCTGTTCATACTTTTCCTTCCTTTTGATACATACACTTTTAACCTTCATTTTCTTGTCATAATCCTTATCTTGTATCTCTAGAATGCCCCATCCTCATGAATTCTTTTCTATATGACTTAGTTATATGTCGTTTCTCCTTCTCTTCATCTACTGAACACCAAAGGAACATAGAATGTTGTAGTTTAAGTCCCATATTTAATACAACTTTGGACAATATGTGATTGGGGATTTATCACACAACTATTAAGAAAGGACTTCTGATGCGTGCTTCACTCAACAATATTTGTGGCGTTGCAGTAAACAATGTGATGCAGCAGTTCATTTAATCATTTCTTCTGGCACTTTTTCTTTCTCTTTTATTTCCTTCCTAAAATTTTCTCAAAAGATATAGTTTCATAGAGCCTAAATAGAAAATCAGGGTTTTCCTGATGACTCAGATGGTAAAGAATCTGCCTGCAATGTGGGAGACCCAGGTTTGATCCCTGGACTGGGAAGATCCACTGGAGAAGGGAATGGCTACGCACTCTTGTATTCTTGCCTGGAGAATTCCATGGACAGAGAAGCCCGGTGGGCAACAGTCCATGGGGTCACAATGACTCAGACACAACTGAGGAATAAGCACTTTCAAATAGGAAATCAAGGGCTTTACTTGATTTGAAATTCAAAATTATTTGAACTTAGTGATTCAATACAATAATGTATAACTTTTTTATGAACTGTGCCTTGAGTATTATGTTCTTTTGATAAGTCTAAAATTAATTGTTCACCTTTGAATGATGTATTTCCAAATGAAAGCAGGTGGAAAATATTAATTTAAAACACCTGATATTATAAAAATGGCATAATGAATGTGTATGTGTGAGAGAGACAGAAGGAAAGAGAGGTTGAGAGAGAAGGAAGGGAGGAGATAGGAAAGGGGAGAAGAAGAGAGAAGAAAAAAGAAAGAATTCACAAAGAATGAGTTGGCCATAAGGGTCTTTAATGTTTCTTTCCCCTTCTATCAGTAATACCACTTCAGTTCAGTCCTGTCCAACTCTTTGCGACCCCATGAATCACAGCACGCCAGGCCTCCCTGTCCATCATCAGCTCCCGGAGTTCACTCAAACTCATGTCCATCGAGTCTGTGATGCCATCCAGCCATATCATCCTCTGTCATCCCCTTCTCCTCCTGCCCCCAATCCCTCCCAGCATCAGGGTCTTTTCCAATGAGTCAACTCTTCACATGAGGTGGCCAAAGTATTGGAGTTTGAGCTTCCGCATCAGTCCTTCCAATGAACACCCAGGACTGATCACCTTTAGGATGGACTGGTTGAATCTCCTTGCAGTCCAAGAGTCTTCTCCAACACCACAGTTCAAAAGCATCAATTCTTCGGTGCTCAGCTTTCTTCACAGGCCAACTCTCACATCCCCAGTCATGACCACTGGAAAAACCATAGCCTTGACTAGACGGACCTTTGTTGGCAAAGTAATGTCTCTGCTTTTGAATATGCTATCTAGGTTGGTTATAACTTTCCTTCCCAGGAGTAAGCATCTTTTAATTTCATGGCTGCAGTCACTATCTATAGTGATTTTGGAGCCCCCCAAAATAAAGTCTGACATGGTTTCCACTGTTTTCCCATCTATTTCCCATGAAGTGATGAGACCAGATGCCATGATCTTTGTTTTCTGAATGTTGAGCTTTCAGCCAACTTTTTCACTCTCCACTTTCACTTTCATCAAGAGGCTTTTGAGTTCCTCTTCACTTTCTGCCATAAGGGTGGTGTCATCTGCATATCTGAGGTTATTGATATTTCTCCCGGCAATCTTGATTCCAGCTTGTGCTTCTTCCAGCCCAGCGTTTCTCATGATGTATTCTGCATATAAGTTAAATAAGCAGGGTGACAATATACAGCCTTGACGTACTCCTTTTCCTATTTGGAACCAGTCTGTTGTTCCATGTCCAGTTCTAACTGTTGTTTCCTGACCTGCATATAGGCTTCTCAAGAGGCAGGTCAGGTGGTCTGGTATTCCCATCTCTTTCAGAATTTTCCACAGTTTATTGTGATCCACACAGTCAAAGGTTTGGCATAGTCAATAAAGCAGAAATAGATGTTTTTCTGGAACTCTCTTGCTTTTTCCATGATGCAGTGGATGTTGGCCATTTGATCTATGGTTTCTCTGCCTTTTCTAAAACCAGCTTGAACATCTGGAAGTTCACGGTTAACGTATTACTGAAGCCTGGCTTGGAGAATTTTGAGCATTACTTTACTGGCATGTGAAAAGAATGCAATTGTGCAGTAGTTTGAGCATTCTTTGGCATTGCCTTTCTTTGGGATTGGAATGAAAATTGACCTTTTCCAGTCCTGTGGCCACTGCTGAGTTTTCCAAATTTGCTGGCATATTGAGTATAGCACTTTCACAGCATCATCTTTCAGGATTTGAAATAGCTCAACTGGAATTCCATCACCTACACTAGCTTTGTTCGCAGTCATGCTTTCTAAGGCCCACTTGACTTCACATTCCAGGATGTCTGGCTCTAGGTCAGTGATCACACCGTCGTGATTATCTTGATCGTGAATATCTTTTTTGTACAGTTCTTCTGTGTATTCTTGCCACCTCTTCTAAATATCTTCTGCTTCTGTTAGGTCCATATCATTTCTGTCCTTTATCAAGCCCATCTTTGCATGAAATATTCCCTTGATATCTCTAATTTTCTTGAAGGGATCTCTAATCATTCCCATTCTGTTGTTTTCCTCTATTTCTTTGCATTGATCACTGAGGAAGGCTTTCTTATCTCTCCTTGCTATTCTTTGGAACTCTGCATTCAGATGTTTATATCTTTCCTTTTCTCCTTTGCTTTCCGCTTCTCTTCCTGTCACAGCTATTTGTAAGGCCTCCTCAGACAGCCATTTTGCTTTTTTGCATTTCTTTTCCATGGGGATGGTCTTAATCCCTGTCTCCTGTACAATGTCACGAACCTCCATCCATAGTTCATCAGGCATTCTATCTATGAGATCTAGTCCCTTAAATCTATTTCTCCCTTCTACTGTATAATCATAAGGGATTTGATTATAGGTCATACCTGAATGGTCTAGTGGTTTTCCCTACCTTTTTCAATTTAAGTCTGAATTTGTCAGTAAGGAGTTCATAATCTGAGCCACAGTCAGCTCCCAGTCTTGTTTTTGCTGACTGTATAGAGCTTCTCCATCTTTTGCTGCAAAGAATATAATCAATCTGATTTTGGTGTTGACCATCTGATGATTTCCATGTGTAGAGTCCTCTCTTGTGTTGTTGGAAGAGGGTGTTTGCTATGACCAGTGCATTCTCTTGGCAAAACTCTATTAGCCTTTGCCCTGCCTCATTCCACATTCCAAGGCCAAATTTGCCTGTTACTCCAGGTGTTTCTTGACTTCCTACTTTTGCATTCCAGTCCCCTATAATGAAAAAGACATCTTTTTTGGGTGTTAGTTCTAAAAGGTCTTGAAGGTCTTCATAGAACCGTTCAACTTCAGCTTCTTCAGCATTACTGGTTGGGGCATAGGCTTGGATTACTTTGATATTGAATGCTTTGCCTTGGAAACGAACAGAGATCATTCTGTCATTTTTGAGATTGCATCCAAGTACTACATTTCTGACTCTGTTGTTGACCATGATGGCTACTCCATTTCTTCTAAGGAATTCCTGCCCACAGTAGTAGATATAATGGTCATCTGAGTTAAATTCACCCATTCCAGTCCATTTTAGTTCACTGATTCCTAGAATGTCGATGTTCACTCTTGCCATCTCCTGTTTGACCACTTCCAATTTGCCTTGATTAATGGACCTAACATTCCAGGTTCCTATGCAATATTGCTCTTTACAGCATCGGACCTTGCTTGTGATGTGACTGGTGATAGAAGCAAGGTCTGCTGCTGTAAAGAGCAATATTGCATAGGAACCTGGAAATACCACTTACAAATATTCAATTTAAGAGGAAATGTGAGCTAATGAATATAAGAAAATAATTCTTGGATTCCACACATATATAGGTAAGTGGTGGTTATATTATAAAATGATAAAAATACACTGTGTATTTGGATAATATGTTGTAGAGTTGAGGGATTTTATGAATCATAAAAAAGCAAGATATGAGGAAGCTGACTTCATGAAAATAGGGGAGAAAGCTTAGCAATTAACCTTAAGATGAAGTATCTTTCCTTTTTTACCATGATCAACTCATGTTTAAGTCGTTTAATGGAAAATGACTTGTATTTAACCTTTTATGACTCAGAGAGCCATTTAATTGTAATTATAGCTAATACAATTAAAGATGGATTATAATAACTGTTGAACTAATAGGTCATGAAATACTGAGTTTAATTAGCAGACTATTTATTTTGAAAAATAATTAAGAAGAATTTTAAAATATTATGTGAAAACTCTTTAAAATTTTAGTCCAAACTTACAACTGTGGAAGTTCCATTGTGTTAAAAAAAGCACAAAATATAAGAAACACAAAAAAATAATGGCATATATGAAATTGAATTCCCAATTTTATATTTATTGAATTTAAATTATTATTTTATAACCTTTATCTAGAAAGAAAATATATTAGTACTTTTTAATTTCTTCTTTTCCAGGAAAATTTAATACTATTAATCTATATACTGAATAATAATAAAATGGTATAATAATAATAGTATTAAATATAATTTTACTTTTGTCAGATTATAGATCACAGTGTAACACAACTAAGTCACGTGCCGACATTTTATATCTACTTCTGAATATTTAAGGAAAATCATGCAGCTGCAATTAAATTAGAGCAGGTGACCTGTGTTAGCATCAAATGTAATATTTAATGTTACTGTAGTTTATTTTTTCTGAAGAGCTATGGAAACAAATATTAACAAAGGAGACCTTTTTAAAAATTAATGATTATTTGTATGGCAAATAATTACACAAACAAGATTAAAGGACTGTTTTATTATGTGCATAAAATAGATTATACACTGTGGTGTGTCTCTGTTCTTTTCAGCTATTCCTACAAATATATTTAAAAAGGGCTTCATTCCAATGATGTACACATTAAGATCAAGTCCTCAGACTGGGAAATTCTGGAGCAATATAGGCAAATCCCTAATAATAGATGTCATATTTTCTTAATTCTGTACTATAGTATTTTCATATTTTAACATTTTTGAAATCAGAACAGATCATAAAATTGAAATATAAGAACAAATATGAGGACTTCAAACTCCTGCTCCACTGCATTGAGGATTTTTCAGGGGTGACATAAGCTAAAGTATTAAAATGTTTTCCTCCAAAAATGTTTTTACAAAATGTTTTTACTCTTTGGATAGCCCAAGAACTATTAATATCTGCTTCATGGGCAGAACACAATACTCTGAGGATAATGCCATTTGGTAAAAAGTGACAGCTTGTTTCACTTTCTCCTTTTAAAAATTTACCACTAGGTTTTATTTTCAAGATGAGAGGTACCCAAATTAGAGAATTGGTGTCTTAGTCTCTCAGTCATGTCCAATTCTTTGGGACCCCATGGAGTGTAGAATGCTAGGCTCCTCTGTCTATGGAATTCTCTAGGCAAGAATACTGGAGTGGGCTGTCGTTTTCTTCTCCAGGGGATCTTCCCAACCCAGGGATCCAACCCAGGTCTCCCACATTGCTGGCAGATCTTTACTGTCTGAGCTACCAGAGGTAAAGCCCAATTGGTAGACATTAAAAAAAAAAAAATCTAGAATATACCTTGGAGGACTCCAGGAGTGTTTCTAAGGCCTGCATGAAAGTTGTAAGAGATTCCTAGTAGTTTATTCATTCTCAGACCACCCAGGGAGATGGACATATTAACTTGCCTGAGTGCGTGCTAAGTCACTTCAGTCATGTCCAAGTCTTATGCAACCCTGTGGACTGTAGCCTGTCAGCCTCCTCTGTCCATGCGATTCTCCAGGCAGAAATACTGAACTGGGTTGCCAGACCCTCCTCCAGGGATCTTCTTGACCTAGGGATCAAACCCATGTCTCCTGTGGCTCCTGCATTGCAGGTGGATTTTTTTAGCACTGAGCCACCAGGGAAGCCCTATAAACTGGCACCAGAGGTAAACTGGCACCTCATTTAGGAACCCTAGGCCAGGACAGGTTATGATTACTCTGTGCTCTACACACACACATATGGGGCACCAAGAATGTCCCAGAGGAAATATGTGGCTCTTGAAAGATGTACTACGGTAATTGTGTATCAGATAGAGCAATCCCTCAGAATGCATGCTGGGTACCACATGCTGGAAAGTTCCACTCTCTCCTGAGGGGTACCAGAATGTGTGGCTGCCACACTTGGAATGAAAATGCATCTTCTGTGAGCAACAACCTCCTATGAAGAAATTGCTTTTTCCTTAAACATTTGGAAGCGGCTGAGCAACCCGTATTCAGGGTTTTCTTAATGTTGCATTAAACAGTCCCATTATCAGAGTTGCATCTCTCTGAAAGCTTCAGACTTCATTACACTATTAGAAAAAAGTTAACGTGTTGTACCTGATAAGCTTCTGGCATATTCAAAATCTTGTAGCATTATTAATGCTGACTACCCCAGCACTCTCTTTCTTATTACAATTGAGTTGCATAGAATTAAAATATATGCTGTTTGTCTACATTCTTCTTGAGATAAGGTAGCAATGGTTAACTTGTTCTGAAGTTTTCTATCTAGAAATTCAAGTATTTTTAGCATATATTTTCTTTTGTTCAAATATTTTATCTGATTGTACACTAATTTATAAAGGAAAACCAGTTTGGACATGTTTATAGTAGATAATATTAAAAGTAAATGTGAAGGTTCAAGTGATTTACTAGAATATTTGTCACTAATCTAAGTAAAAACGAAGAATATTATTATATTATGCTAATGCTGAATTGGCTACTTCATATGTCAGTTCTCTAATATTTTTAAAGTTGAGAGAGTTAGAAAAAATAAAAGTAAATGTATATATATTGAGTAAAAATTGCATTTTTAGCTTTTTGAAAATAGGCTTTATCTGGAATGGCAAATTTTAAAAAATTGTGACAGGTACAATTTATGTGGATTTAAGTTTAATCAGTGAAAAGCTAAACATACATAAAAGCCTGAAAACTGAAATGATCTAAAATCTAAAGTAACAGTGGAGAATCAGGGCTGGAAATATGAATCCTATCATTACATAGTTCCATGCAGGAGAATTGTACAACTTTGCATTAGGAAATATTACCAAACATCCCTGATCTCTGTATCCCCAAAACTCTGTATCCCAAATAACAAGGTCCTACTGTATAGCACAGGGAACTATATTCAATATCCTGTGAGAAACCATCATGGAACATAATATGAAAAAGAATAAATATATATGCATAACTGAATCACTTTGCTGTAGAGTAGAAATTAACACAACATTGTAAATCAACTATACTTCTATAAACTATTTTTTTTTAAATTCAGATGAGAAAGACGTAAAAGTGAAAGTCACTCAGTCATACCTGACTCTTTGCAACCCCATGGACTACACAGTCTGTGGAATTCTCCAGGCCAGAATACTGGAGTAGGTAGCCTCTCCCTTCTCCAGGGGATCTTCTCAACCCAAGAACTGAACCCAGGTCTCCCACATTGCAGGTGGATTCTTTACCAGCTGAGCCACAAGGGAAGCCCAAAAGGATGTAAAGGTGTAAATTATGATGGATAGAAAATGTTTCTTGTAATTTTAAGAATTTTTGCTAAGCTGATTGTCAGCTATTACCAGGAAGAGTAACACACAAATACAATATAAAGAGATTATTACTTAAAATGTCCAGGTTTCCTTAAACTAGCATATTTAAGATTTAAATAAAAAGGTAGGAATTTTCAATGAATATAAACCAAAGTTAAAATTACAAAATTATACTGTTGCCCCATTTTTAACTTTAGACATGTCCAACTCTGCTCTTGTCTTTCCTTAGTACAGAGTTTCAATGTTTGCCTCAAATAATTGTTCCATGCCAGCAAGTCACTGATTTCCCCAAAACAAATAGAAAGACTTCTAATCTATTTTAAACAAACAAAAACTGCATTGTTGATTCTCAAGTTTCCACAAATGTTTAACTTTTACATTTTAGATTTAGGAAGGAAAGAAGTAGGAGAGAAAGAGCTGAAAAACAGAAGGGAAAATATTTTGATGCCTGTAAGAATTCATGTCCATAAAAGTTGTGAACTAGGTGGCTTGTGATATTTAATGAACCCTTATAATTTGCTCTATTGTGTCAGTATGTGGCTTTCTGTAACCATTTACAAAATCATGCCTTGATGAACAATTTGGCCAGGTAAATTTTTCCTTCTCTTTGCTGATAGAGAATCATTTGGAAGTGGTCTGCAGCAATGGTGATGCCATTAGTGCCCTAGATTCTCCCAAGACTGAGGGCGGAACTACAGACCTTGTCAGAAACCCTGGTGAAGGGAGGGATTCCTTGGCGCCAGTAATTTCATTCATGTACTTACTGTTATAGTTGTCAGGGTAAGAATGCTTTACTGACACAACACATAACTAAATATGGTATCTCTAAGTGACTTAGCAAAATAATAAAATTCAAAAGCCCAAAGTGAGCATTACTTTGATATTTACAAAAATAAATAAATACAATGGAGAAATGAATTACCCAAAGTGGAAAGAGGCCGCATCCAAAGTAAGTGTTTCTTTGTAGCTTGGAAGGTAGCTCCACACAGTGAAAGAGGACAGGTTTTGGAGTCTCACCAAACCAGGAGCAAGTCGCTAAGCCTCTCTGAGCCTCAGTTTGCTTAACACAATTGAGAGAGGAAGGCACACAGGTCCTGAGTATAAAACAACAAATAATTTAATTGAATTTGGTTATCTTCCTTCTAGCTGCGAATTTGTCTTTTCCTTTATCTCAAATGTGACCAGTATGGTAGTATCTCAATGCATCAACCTGTGATATGAAACCTGAAAAATGCTGTCCACGCCTTCAGTTTGTGACTAGCAGTTTTAGTTGTCACCTTTTATTGTTCTCATACAAATCCTGATTTTTTTTTCTGAAATATATCATACAATATCTTCATAAAAATAATTCAATGTATTTGAGACACCTGAATAATTTATAGGATTTTCTCTGTTACCCAAGCTGTCATATAGACTTGGCAAATGTACTTATAATTGGGAACATTCCCATGGGGAAAAAAATTGTAAGTTATTCAGATTGTACTTTCTTTCCATTACCTAATTAGTTAACATAGCATATTAAGGACTTATTTTATGTATAAAGTAATTTTCAACTAGATATAATGAACAAAGATTAAAAATGTTTCAGAAAGTGGCTTATAAATACCTTATTTTTTGTTTGTTCACACAGAGGGAGAATACTGATTCTTTTTCATATATCTGAATAATCAACTAAATTCTTCCATTTTCACCAGGGTTTTTGTTAGATGTGTTCATATTTATTGGTACTTTTTAATTGAGCTCATTTCCTCTAAAATACTTTGGAGTCTGTTATACAAAGTCAATCAAAAACAGAAAAACAAATATCACATATTGTGCATACATACGGAATTCTAGAAAACTGTTACTTTTGAACCTATTTGCAGGGCAGGAATAGAGATGCAGATGTAGAGAACAGACTTGTAGACATGGGGTGGATAAGAAGGAGAATGTGGGATGAACTGAGAGAGTCAGACTGACATATATATACTACCACATGTAAAATAGATATGTGAGAAATTGCTGTAGAGCACAGAGAACTTAGCTTGGTATTCTGTGGTGACCTAGAGAGATGGGATTGGGGGCAGTGGAGGGGCGGGGAGGCTCGAGAGAGACAGCATTTATGTATACATATACCTGATTCATGTAGTTGTATGTCAGAAATTAATACAACATTGTAAAGCAATTATATTCTGACTTAAAAAATAAAACAAAACAAAATAAATAGAATAGTTTTGTCTGAACTTTAAATAAAATTAATATTTAGCATAATTTAAATTTAAGAAGGTACTTGATGACTTTAAAAATTAATCCTTTAAAGGGGTGTGTAAAAGGAAATACTTGAATTGCAATATAAAATTGGTTATAATGCTAAGACCTTTTTTTAAGCTCATAGATGGACTTTGCTTATATAATAACTTGAGAATCATTTTATTTATTTTACTTATTTGCCTGTCTCCTCTCTGCTATATATATTTTAAGACCTGACTTCTAGTTTAAAATACTATTCAGTGAGACCAAAAACAAAGAGGGAAATTTCTCAGATCTTTAAGACCTGCCATTTTCTAAGTGTTTCCTCTTCTAAATGAGAAAACTTTAAAATAATAACTTTCTACTATAAATATAATTTCATATAAGTGATGCTGTTTGAGACAAGGATTGGTAATGACTTCTTTCGTGGTATGCTTTCCCAAATGAAAAAGAGTTAATTCTGGTTATATTTAGGTAAGAATTAAAAAGGGTACTACTATACAAGAAGCAAAACAGTCCTAGAATGGCTAATATCTAGTCTTCAAAAGGATATGCTTTGTTGGGCAATGAGGACAGATTATGGGAAATAAGGAGGCGGCCATGACTGAGACAGAGTTTGAAATACTGATAGAGTATGTGTTTCCTCTTAGTTTTATGGTTAATATGAATTACTCTTCTGCCTTTTCATGTTTAAACTCCATTTGCCAGGTGTCAGCCAAGAAACCCATTCTCTATCTGCTTATTCATGTTTTCTGTCATCTGAAAATTTTTATAAGTGTTCAGTCTGCTTCTCTGAGGTTGACGACATAAATTTGAAATACTTGCTGATCTTATCCATCCAGAAGATCCTGGCAGTTTCACAACTGCGTAGGGAATCCAGTTATTATCCTCAGGAGTCCTAATTTGACCCAAGAAGGTGCAATGCTTCCAGATCCATGGGAGAAAGAATGCAACATCCATCACTTCTGCCAGCCCTTTGTCAGGTGACCCACAGAGCCCCATTAGAATGTCTTCAACAGAGAAAAGCTTGACTGCATTCTCAGGTTAAGGAAAGGTGATGCAGTTTATAACTGCTGAGACAGGGGAAATGAGAAAGAGATGGATAAATCAGTTCAAATGAAGCCATAAACAGAAAAGAGTGTGAGCGCTTGCCCTTGTGGTCCTGTACCTCACACCCCCTCCAATTTGCGGACCAGACATTCGTTTTCATAATGATTGCATTTGTGCATGTTTATCTTAAAGTGGTAGGAACCAGGTGATTAAATTCAAATGCTGCTGGGTGAGATTTATTACCCAGCAGCACTGTCGGCTTAGGCGGCTTCAGTTAGGAAAGAGTGAAAGGTGCACTTAGAGGAGCAGCTGATCAGCTCTTGGCAGGCGGAGTACTGCTGAAGTAACAATTTGCAGTAGTTTTACACTCCTGTCAGTGCCAGTTGGCAAACTAATGGAGATGATGGAACGAAAGAACAAAATGTCACAACAGAAAGGAGTGAGCTGAAAACTCAAACATTTTCTTATTTCTCATAATCCTACTGATTCAAAATTAAATCAGTCTACAAATGAACCAACTCAATACTGAATAAAAGACAGTTCTCTGCACGACTTTTTCCAAGTGGGAAAATTGATTAACATTCTTGTAACCATTAGCTTGTTCAAAGCATCATCATGATTTGTAATAATTCAGAGAACTAGTTTATAAATAAGAATATTGATTTTAAGAGAATAAGTTTTAGTTGAGAATAACAATTGATACAGACATTGAAACCTTACATTAAGGAATACCTTGTAGTGGTGTAGTAGAAAATCAGTGCCGGGGTAGCCAGGTCAATTTTAAAATATTATTTTCTAATAGTAAATAGTGATAATGATAATAATGCATCTGCTACTTGTCTATGTGGATTTTCTATATAATCTTTGCCTTTCACTACAGCTGTCCTAGGAAAACCAATTTTGTATACATGTTTTAAGTCATGTTTTTAAACTTCAAAGATTTAATAAGTGTTGTTGACTTCCCATGATTCACTCAATTATAAGTGTTCTTATAACACAGATGAAGTACATCAGTTTTTTACTGTAGAAGAAAATGTAAGTTTATTTATCAAAACAAATGAGAGAAAATCAAATAAGCACATCACATCAGAGGTTCTGCACAGGATAAGTAAATGTGAAGTAAAGATGTTGCCAATTATCACAGATATTACCTCAGTAAATACACTAAAGAACAAATCTTTGCTTTGAAACAGCAGCTATTAGCATGACAAGAATGAGCAAGTAACTTGCCAAAGGTTGAAGAGTAATTTTCTCCTTAATATAATTTTATAGAGCATCTATGTGGTGGCTTATTCACTTTTATTCCACTTGGTATAAGGGAGAAGTTGTTTTAATATTCACATAGAAAAATAGATAGATTTATCTATTGCATGGCTCCTATAAAGCTCAGAGCCCAATTTGTATGCCTTGCTATTGCATATATATCTTAAAATAATATGCATTCTTTAATTTTATTTCTGGATTCCAATCTGACTTTTATACCTTCACCTTACATTTTTGCCATTCTGTAATGGATTTTTTGATTTTTTATATTTACAAAAGATTAAATCACATTGACTAAAGCAAGCATATAGTTCTATCAACTTATTAATACCTGATAACATTTCTTTTAGAAGACATAAAAAAGAGATATTTTCATTTCTATGTAGTATTTATGTGTATATTCATTCTGTAAAGGTAATCTTATGTTCTTATTCTACATATAATTAGTCTTTGGACCAAGCAGATTTATACAGTTAATTTCATGAACAAACTCATTTCATCACCTATTGACCACAAGAAATACCATACAGTGCAGTGCCATGCATGGGATTTTAAACAGACCATAAAAGTCACACAATTCTTTGATAGGACTGAGCCACTTCAAGAGGAGAAGTACATATCCCATTCTTAAGAATACCCACGTAATTTACCATCTGTTTTTTTTTTTTCCTGTAACTTAAAATAAAGCTCTTACATTGGCAGAGTCTAAATTTCTCTGACATCGGTTTTAGCAAAGTGGAGGTTAGCTATTATATGCCAAAACATTTTTTTTGTATATATCCGTTAGAATGAATCCTGTTACTAAGTACTTTCTTTTAGCCCTACGGAAATCAAATTCTATTTATGCCTTTTTACTGGAGAATAGAGGTGTTGGCATGGAGTGGGGCCAGATTTTATTATAGCTGCATGATGAATATTTTTCAGGGATCATAGCTATCGCCACTTCAGTCTTCTTATCCATCCATTCTACATAATTTGCATATTTGTCTGTTGAACATTTCTAAAACTTTTATCTTCATTATCATTGGAATGGTAACAGGAAGAGGGAAGAAGGCTAAAATCCTTAGTGTTGTGTAGAGGCTTGCTATTCAAGTGTTGTCCTACAGCCAGTAGCATCACACCACCTGGGATCTTGTTAGAGATGCAGAATGGAGACCCCATCAACTGAATCAGAAGTTGCATTTTAACCATATTACTCAGGTGATTTGTTTGCGTGTTAAAGTTTATGAAGCCCTGGTTCCAAAGGCCACCTCAGTCTAACCTCATCTTGCCTCTCCAGCCACACCCTCCCACTACCCTCTTTCCCTCCTTCCACTTTGCTTCTACTTGCTCTCATTTTGTCTGGAATGATATTTTTAATGCCTCCAGGCCTCTATCAAAACAATCTCTTTGTCCAGAATTTCCTTTCCGGATTTCTTTGCCTAAGAAACTGTTATAAATACGTTATGACCAAGACCAAGTATCTTCTCATCCGGCATCTCTTCTTAACTATGGCATCGGATAAATCACAATCAGTTGGTTTTCCCCTCTTTGTTCCTATAATACCTTTACATATTTCTGACATTTATCATATTATGCTGACGTGTCTTTTTCCCTCACTAGACTGTGTTTTTTAGTTCCCTGATACTCAGAATTCAAATAACACAGTAAACCTTTGACAAACGATTATTCAAGAAATTCATGAAAGAATGGACACTTTAAGAGTTCTCTACATCTTGCTTAAGGCAAATAAAAATGATAAATATTTACTGTAGGACAATGTAAACAATTACCTTTGGTATCCTTTAGAACAGGGAAACAGGAGTCCAACACCTACAATCCAGGGTCAAGTCCAGCCCTTAGCCACTGTGATTTAAACCAAGTTGGTATTAGAAATTAGCTTATGCTGCAAACTTGATAATGGTTCTTAATAAATTCAACCTAAATTACAAGGCAAACAGCATCCATATGTGCAACTTTCACTGCTATAATGTCAAGAACAACTAATATTATTTGAATCACAAGTAATGTCAAGCTTCATTAGACTGTCCTGGTGCAGTGCAAGTTAAAGTAAGAAGTGCAGTCCTCATTCTCACACATATCTGCAATGGATATATTTTAAGAGCTCAAATTACATTCCTGAAGCACTTTTCAGGCCTTGATGCAAGTGCAAAGGAAATTTGTGTATTTCAAATTGCATTTAAATGTGCAATTGAGGAGCTTCTACCTAACCTTCAATTGGAAGTCATTAATTTACAATTTAAAGACAAGCTAAAAGGCAAATATCAAGATGATCTAATACAATTCTATTAATTCCTTCCAAGCAGTAAATACATTCAGTTGAAACCATGTGTTCATGAATTTATGTCAGTATTTGGCACTGTCTACCTGGGTGAAGAAATATATTCAAAGAAGTAATATATAAAATCACATTACTTGCAATTGAAAAATACTTGCAATTGATTTTGATGATAGGGAACTTTGGACCTCAGTTAAGCAAAATAATCTCTCACTGCCACCCGAAAATTGTGTTTTCTCACTAATCTGTATTATACAAAACCATGTTCAATTTTTATTATTATATTCTGAATGTCATCAATATAAAATTTGTGGAAATTTAGTTCCTCTCTTGTCATATTAGTATCTGCATAATGACTTTCAGTACTTTGATTTTGTCTCTTAGCACATGATCCTAAAATATTTATACTATCTGGCACCCTCCAGAAGAAGTTTGGTGACTTCCGCTCGAGAAGCAAAAACAGAGAAAATAAACATGTTTTCACTTATATGAGAAAACTAAAAAACAAACAATAATATAACAAAACAGTTATAGAAAGAGAGTTCAGTTCAGTTCATTTCAGTCACTCAGTCGTGTCTGACTCTTTGTGACCCCATGAATTGCAGCATGCCAGGCCACCCTGTCCATCACCAACTCCCAGAGTTTACCAAAACTCATGTCCATCGAGTCAGTGATGCCATCCAGCCATCTTATCCTCTGTCATCCCCTTCTCCTCCTGTCCCCGATCCCTCCCAGCATCAGGGTCTTTTCCAATGAGTCAGCTCTTCGCATGAGGTGGTCAAAGTATTGGGGTTTCAGCTTCAGCATCAGTCCTTCCAATGAACACCCAGGACTGATCTCCTTTAGGATGGACTGGTTGGAACTCATTGCAGTCCAAGGGACTGTCAAGACTCTTCTCCAACACCACAGTTCAAAAACATCAATTCTTCAGCACTCAGCTTTCTTCATAGTCCAACTCTTACATCCATACATGACCACTGGAAAAACCATAGCCTTGACTACACAGACGGACCATTGTTGGCAAAGTAATATCTCTGCTTTTCAACATACTATCTAGGTTGGTCATAACTTTCCTTCCAAGGAGTAAGCGTCTTTTAATTTCATGGTTGCAGTCACCATCTGCAGTGATTTTGGAGCCCAAGAAAATAAAGTCTGACACTGTTTCCCCATCTATTTCCCATGAAGTGGTGGGACCAGATGCCATGATCTTAGTTTTCTCAAATGAGAAATGAGCTTTATGCCCACTTTTTCACTCTTCTCTTTCACTTTCATCAAGAGGCTTTCTAGTTACTCTTCACTTTCTGACACCAGCAAGGGTGGTGTCATCTGCATATCTGAGATTATTGATATTTCTCCCAGCAATCTTGATTCCAGCTTGTGCTTCTTCCAGCCCAGCAATGGATATATTTGTCATGATGTACTCTGCATATAAGTTAAATAAGCAGGGTGACAATATACAGCCTTGACATACTCCTTTTCCTGTTTGGAAACAGTCTGTTGTTCCATGTCCAGTTCTAACTGTTGCTTCCTGACCTGCATACAGATTATTCAAGAGGCAGATCAGGTGGTCTGGTATTCCCATCTCCTTCAGAATTTTCCACAGTTTATTGTGATCCACACAGTCAAAGATTTGGCATAGTCAATAAAGCAGAAATAGATGTTTTTCTGGAACTCTCTTGCTTTTTTAATCATCCAGTGATTGTTGGCAATTTGATCTCTGGATCCTCTGCTTTTTCTAAGACCAGCTTGAACATCTGGAAGTTCACGGTTCACGTATTACTGAAGCCTGGCTTGGAGAATTTTGAGCATTACTTTACTAGCATGTGAGATGAGTGCAACTGTGAGGTAGTTTGAGCATTCTTTGGCATAGCCTTTCTTTGGGATTGGAATGAAAACTGACCTTTTCCAGTCCTGTGGCCACTGCTGAGTTTTCCAAATTTGCTGGCATATTGAGTGCAGCACTTTCACAGCATCATCTTTCAGGATTTGAAATAGCTCAACTGGAATTCCATCATCTCCATGAGCTTTGTTCGTAGTGATGCTTTCTAAGGCCCACTTGACTTCACATTCCAGGATGTCTGGCTCTAGGTCAGTGATCACACCATCGTGATTATCTGGGTCCTGAAGATCTTTTTTGTACAATTCTTGTGTGTATTCTTGCCATCTCTTCTTAATATCTTCTGCTTCTGTTAGGTCCATACCATTTATGTCCTTTATTGAGCCCATCTTTGCATGAAATGTTCCCTTGGTATCTCTAATTTTCATGAAGAGATCTCTAGTCATTCCCATTCTGTTGTTTTCCTCTATTTCTTTGTATTGATCACTGAGGAAAGCTTTCTTATCTCTCCTTGCTATTCTTTGGAGCTCTGCATTCAGATGCTTATATCTTTCCTTTTCTCCTTTGCTTTTTGCTTCTCTTCTTGTCACAGCTATTTGTAAGGCCTCCTCAGACAGCCATTTTGCTTTTTTTGCATTTCTTTTCCATGGGGATGGTCTTGATCCCTGTCTCCTGTACAATGTCATGAACCTCTGTCCATAGTTCATCAGGCACTCTTGTCTATCACAGATACCAATTACCAATTAGTGGTTGCTAAACTGGAAGGGGTGGTAATGGGGGATGGGCAAAATTGGTGAAAAGGATTAAGAGGTACAAACTTCTAGTCATAAAATAAATGTCATTGGGATGTAATGTACAGAACAATGATCTAGTCAACAGTATTATAATTTGGTATTGTATGTAGTCAATAAAGATGTTGCATTACTGTGTTGTACACCTGGAACCAATATAATAATGTAAATCAGCTTATACTTCAATAAAAAATGGGTAATATATTTAATAAGTCTGGGAATAAAGTATAGACAATTTCACTAATTCAGAAGTTATGTTTATCAATAGTATGATTACATATTTCATAAATAATTTTGTTAAAATACATAACAAAGAAACATGTTTTTAAAGATGTATTTGAATTACTTCCTGAGAATAGGCATCAGGTGTAGATCAAATTTACTTTACAAACATTTTAAATCTGTGTGTAAAGAAACCTAGTCTTTGAGGAATTTATCTTTTCAGGCAGTAAATTGTTATAATTTTTTAAAAGCTGAAAACAGCTTTCATATTTAGGTATGCTGAATAAGCTCTCAGTTCCTGAAACAACTTGTGTAATTAAGCTCAGCAAGTATCTCTTCACTGTTCACTGTGCATCTAGTTGTATAGAAGCATTTCTGAACTCATGTCAAGGGCTCTTCAAAGTTGGAGAAAAGTGAAAGGAGTTTGCTTCACCATGACTTGTATCCCTTAAAGACAAGGCAATTTCTGTGTTGAAACTTTGATTTTCTTAGAACAATTACAGTGGAGTAGTTATGTCATTCCTGAACTTCTCAGCACAAAGTGGTTGGTTGCCTGTTAAAAACACAGTCTCAGACAACTTGTTCAAAAACTAGCCCTCACTCCACATAGTCAGTTCAAGAGGATCAGAGGAATCTATTGGCACATACTGTTATGAAATTATCTCTGCTCTGAAGTTTTTGATGCAAGACTCTATTTTGATTAGAACTGTTGAGTTTACAAAACTGAGACTTAAAATGTTCATAATCTTTAAGGTGTAAGTTATAAAGGAATAAAGCCAAGCTATTTTCTAGTAGATTAGTTTTATTCTAATTCTATACTTTATCAATAGAAACCAGGAAACTTCCACTTACTTCAACCATTTTAACTCATTGTTTAGCCTTTTCTAATATTCTTTTTGAATTCCTAGTTTTCTTTAAATGAATTGCCATTTCCCTCCACTTTCATTTCTACTTGGTAAGTAATTATCAATGTGTATATTTTTCTTATCACAGGTTTATATAAATATATATCAATTTGATGGGCTCCCTGGTGGCTCAGTGGTAAAGAATCTGCCTGCCAATATAGGAGACATGCGTTTGATCCCTGGGTGGGGAAGATCCCTTGGAGGAGGAAATAGCAACTCACTCCAGTATTCTTGCCTGGGAAATCCCATGGACAGAAGAGCCTTGCATGTTACAGTTCATTTGGTCACTAAAGAGTGAGACACCACTTGGCAACTAAGCAGCAAAAATATCAATTTGATATTAAATAACTTTTAAATTTACTTATCATTGAATTGACTATAGGTCTCAGTAACAAATCCTATATTGTGTACAATTTATTCTTTAACATAGCTTTTCATAACTTTGAAAGAGCACTTTTTGTTGTTGTTTAGTCACGAAGTCATGACCTACTCTTTGCACACCGTGGAGTGTAGCCCATAAAGCTGCTTTGTCCATTGGATTCTCCACACAAGAATATTGGAGTGGGCTGGCATTTCCTTCTCCTGGAAGACTTCCAAACCCAGGGTTTGAACCTGTGTTTCCTGCATTGGCAGGATGATTCTTTACCACTGAGCCACCTGGTTCACCCCCAAGAAAGCACTGCACTTTTATAAAATTTCTGAAGCACATAATATATCTTACCACCTCAGATTATTGCCATTCTCTGATAACTCCCAGGAGTTGAAAATCATAGTCTCATTTGTTAAAAAATAGTTGCTTTTAAAAATCACAAGTATCAGAGCTAAGAAAGAGAATGACATTTTTTAAAACCAAAAATAATTTAATTGGGAATATATGTAGTAGCACTTGTTAAAATGGAGCTGCTAGATAATGATAAAAGTAAGAAAAAATACTTTTTTCAATAAAATAACTACTGAAATAAAATGTCATCACTTTGAATGACTCTTGAGATGTAGATGTTTGATACCTGACTTAGAAGGTTTATAAATTCTTATTGGCAATCATAAATAACATGGTATACTGAAATTTAGCATTTTTAATAATTCTGATCTTTGAGTGAGAATTGATTCCTTCATTTCCTACATCATAGGCAGTAATCTTTATTTATATCAAAATATTTCTAAAAATCTCGCACCGATTCAGACCAGCTTTCAGGGAATACTTTCTTAAAAAGAAATATTTTAAATAAAATCATGTATTTGTTTTATCATTCTGTTGAAATCAACAACGAAAAGTAAAAGACATATTTCCTTTACAGTTATACCCAATGACTAATATCAACATATAATATTTTCATAAAACTGAATATTTAGTAACACTGAATATTCATTGAATTGATTCATTCATTTATTATCACTTTGTTTTATAAAATAACATTCAGAATTCTGTCAGGCAAGTTTTTTAATTTACTTTTATTTTATTAAATATATTTATTAAATTAAGCTTACATGTATCATTATATTTTTAGTTTTTGTTTTATTTAATCCAAATATATTCTCAAAATTGAAGATTAAATATTGTACTAATAAAATTATTTTCTAAAAAAATAGGTAACATTATGGGAATTTTATTTTCACATACTTAAAACTTATTTTTACATAACTTAAAACTCCTTTTATTTTCACATGACTCTTCTGAATTAAGAACTATATACATAATCTCTGCAATCTGAGCAGTTTGTTTGATATTTGCTTTATGGTTTTGTATTTTTTGTTTTTCTATGAAGAATACCCCAAACTTACTACAGTTAGCTCTCTATATCTGTGAATGTTAAACCCACATATATGGAGGGACGACTGTATTAAACTATTTTATATAAGGGTCTTGAGCATCCACGGATGTTGCTATCCACAGTGGGGGTGTGTGTGTGTGTGGGTGGGTGTGATTAGTGGAGGGGTGGGTGTACTAGAATCAATACCCCACTGATACTGAAGGATGACTATATAGGTTAAGGGCTATAATACACACATTACAGGCTTGATCCAATATTGTTCTCAGGGAAAAGAATGAATCTAAATTAGATTAATTGTGGATGTTTTTCGGAGAAGGCAATGTCACCCCACTCCAGTACTCTTGCCTGGAAAATCCATGGACAGAGGAGCCGGGTAGGTTGCAGTCCATGGGGTCGCTAAAGAGTCAGACACGACTGAGCGACTTCACTTTCACTTTTCTCTTTCATACATTGGAGAAGGAAATGGCAACCCATTCCAGTATTCTTGCCTGTAGAATCCCAGGGACAGCGGAGCCTGGTGGCCTGCTGTCTATGGGGTCGCACAGAGTCGGACACAAATGAAGTGACTTAGCATAGCATAGCATAGTGGATGTTTTTAAAGCATAAAGGTTAAGTGTCAGATTTAAATTCCAATTTTTGCTCTACTGTTTATCAGTGACGTGCCCTACTCTGAGCTTCAGTTGCTCTCAGTGTAATGAGGATGATAATGATAATACTTATTATGAAGTTATAGACAAATAATAAAATTAAGTTTCTGAGAAATAGTAAGTACTCAGCAACTGTTAGCTACTATTACTGTCACCTACTTTTAAGCAACTGCTCATATTAAAATCCTATTTTAGAACTTGTATTATGTTCATTTCATAAGTTCACTATTTGTTGAAAAATATCTTTCATTTTCTTCTACTATTTATAGGCATGCTAATTTTATTTACTGTCATATGTATTCAAAACAATCTAAACAGCTTATTAGAATTGATTTAATCTGATTAAATGCTGTATTTATTTCATATCATTCTTATTAAGAGAAATTTCTTAATAAGGAAGTATCTAAAACAAAAATATATATTATTATTTGTGCATCCATTTACTTTTCATAATCATAAAACTGGTATTAATTTATGTAAATTAGTTTTCTTGTTTAGTGTTAATATATGACACATGATAACTAAGACTTTCAAAAATATGTGAAGATGATTAATCTTTTCTATAGAACATTGTAATTTACCTGAAAAAATCAAGATGAGAACCTCTTTATCTTTTCAAATTGCCCAATTATTTATATTTTTAATATTAGCAATCACTGGTAAAAATAATAGAACTGAAATAATACTTCTAATATTTGCTACAGTGACAGTATTTTTTGCAATTGTATATAAGCTTAAACATTTGAAATTAACAAATATCTTTAATAAGTGATAATATTAATTTTAAATGCTTTTATACAAACTTCAGGGCTTCCCAGTGGCTCAGTGGTTAAAAATCCACCTACCAATGCAAGAGATGCAGGAGATGCAAGTCAATACCTGGGTCAGGAAGATCCTCTAGAGGAAGGCATGGCAACCAACTCCAGTATTCTTGCCTGGAGAATCCCATGGGTAGAAGAACCTTGTGTGCTACAGTCCATGGTGTCACAAAAACTTGGACATGACCAAAGCAGCTGAGCATACATGCATGCATGCAATCTTCAGCATTAAGGGAAGCATGTGAAACTTGGGGAATATGTATTTACAGATAATATCCAAAAATACATAAATGCAGAATAACAGACAAAGCATCTTAAAAAAGGACTGATTCACCTATATCCAAAAGAAACAAGTAGCAATGAATGAGAAATTAATATGAAGGGATGTGCAAGAAATGCAACAAATCTTACAATTGCTTTTATAACAAACTAATGTATGCTGCTAAGTCGCTTCAGTCGTGTCCGACTCTGTGCGACCCCGTAGACGGCAGCCCACCAGGCTCCCCCATCCCTGGGATTCTCCAGGCAAGAACACTGGAGTGGGTTGCCATTTCCTTCTCCAATGCATGAAAGTGAAAAGTGAAAGTGAAGTCACTCAGTCGTGTCCGACCCTCAGTGACCCTATGGACTGCAGCCTTCCAGGCTCCTCCATCCACGGGATTTTCCAGGCCAGAGTACTGGAGTGGGGTGCCATTGCCTTCTCCAAACTAATGTATAGTAAATACTTAATACGTTTTGTATGCCCTAGAGGAGGCAGGAAGAGATGGGCACAGGTTTAGTCTTGAAAGTGTCAGGCGAATGTATGCTTCTTGGTTCTTTGTCTCATCACAACAAAGATTTGGAGTGACGGACATTAAAGCCCCCTCAGCGTGTCACAACCCTCGGGTCTTGGACAGACCGTGTTATAGCTCTCAGGTCTCGAACGGACCATGTTATAGCTCTTAGGCAAATCAGTGTTACAGCTCTATTTTAGTTAGAAGATAGCAGGAAAATCCATCTTTGAGGCGTGAGGGCACGTCGATCCAAAGACGCAAAGAGAAGAGCACCCCAGCGCGCAGGAGAGAGAAAGAGAGAGCCCTTTGGTTCCTCTTTTTATGTTTTTTCTTCCCCCTGGGCCTGCCCTATGCAAATTGGGCTTAGTCAGGAGTGCTGTTCTACCTGAAGTCCTCACTCCGGTCCTCGGACCTTCCTTTGACCTTCTTCTGTTCTATTTTCACAAGCTTTTCCCTTCCTTGTGTTTTAGTCACTGCCATTTTGGACTCCTTTTCCCTATTCTACCTATCTAACAAAAGGTAAGAGAGATGTTTAGACAGAAAGAAGAATAAAAGTCCAATTAGATTTTTATTCTAAAGATGAGAAGGGTATCAGATTAAAACAATAATAAGACATCTTCCACCTCTAGATACCAACTTCCTTTTCTTCTCTTGTTTAGAATTGTCTATACTCTCCACCTCTACTAATTCACTTCCTACTCACCAGTCAAACCACAACTGTTTGGTTTTCTACCTTACTGTGCCATACACACAGCTCTCTATAAAGTTATCACTGATGTCTGGGTCATTAAATACAATGGACGTTTTGTAATCCTCAGTTTGACTGCTTAGAAGGAGGGCACTCCATTGACCTCTTAGTCTTTGAAAACCCCGTTTCTTCAGTTTCCATGACTTGCCTGGTCTAATGTCCTGTTAGAGCTCTGATAGCAACTTCTCCGTCTCTTTTGCTGGCTCATCCTCATCATCCAGGCATTAAATGTCCTCAGTGGACAGTCATAGAGTCTCTTGTCTCCTTTCCTCTCTTTACCTTTCATCTCTTTTTCTTATTCTAAACTTCCCCCCTAAGCCATACCACCAATACCTGTGATTCTAATTGTACTTTATATGCTAATGGCTTCTTAATTCTTGTCTGTAGTACAGATTTCCCCGAGGATCAGACTTAGAAATGTACCTGCCTATAAAAGAAGACCATTAGGTATGTCTCAAAAGTGATTTAAAAGCCCTTACAACCTAGTATGTCCAAAACCAAGTTAGTTATCTTCCCATAAACAGTCATGCACAGATATTGTAAACATCAAAATCTGGTTTTCCATAGTTTCCCTATTTCCATTAATTCTGTAATCCAGAAACCTGGAACTCATTAGAATATTTGTTCCTCCATCAAACCTCTCTGTCATATTCTGGCTAGAACAGGTAACATTCACCTGGCAAAGTCTGTCTTGATGTTGTCCACTTCTTTCCTTCTTCATCATCTGTAAGAGAGATAATATTTTAAACACAGTGTTCATTGAGTCCAGGAACATCTTCAATAATTAACCATTTACTTGCTTAACAATTTAACATGTGTAGTTCAAATAAAAGTGGTTAGAAATAAATGCAGTGAGGATCAATGTACTAAAGAAAAAACTACCTTGAGGGGATGGGAAATTGATAAGAAGTGGCAAACAGCAATATGTCAGTATAGCAGAAAGGAATTCACAGAGGCTTAGCCTGCAGTAGACTGGATGCAAATTGAATATATGGCTCTATTGATTTTTTAAAAGCACAATATAGGATTCATAAGTAAAAATATAGTACATGGACACATGGAGTCTCATACTAATTATGTATTATATATAACTCTCACTAATACATTTATATATAAATATAAACATATATAACATAATATTTTCCATTTTAACCATTTTTAAGTGTACAATTTGATAGGATTAGTTACAATCACAATATTGAGCAACCATCATCACTTTCTATATCCAAAACTTTTTTCATCACACTAAACAGAAACTCTACCCATTAATGATAACTTCCCACTGGTAAACTCTACTTTCTGTCTCTATAAATTTGCCTATTCTATGTAAGGTATAGTTCAGGCCAAGGCAGGAAAAGGAAAGACTACCTCAACAGAAGTAGGTTTCCTTTATTCAGGCAAGGAGGGGCCACAGTCGGCCTAAGGGACCAGGCTGAGCCCGGAGAGGGATCAGGGAGGCTCCATATTTATAGGGAGGCTTGTGGAAGCGATAAGGGAAACCTTAATCAGGTGGGATGTTTTGAGTATTTTTTTAGTTGAGATGGCATTTGTAGTTGGGCAGGGGGTGATAAGTCTTCTGGGCAGGTGTAGGGGGTGGAAGGTTTCTGGACAGGGGGTGATAAGTCCCAGATAGATGCAACTGGCTTGGAGCATCAGGGCGGGACTTAAAGTTCTGTTTTGTTTTCTCCGAAGTTAGATGATTCAACAAGGGCCTTTGAGACTGTTGTTTTCTTTTCTAGGCCCAAAAGACTCCTTCATTCTAGATATGTCATATGAGTGAAATCACGTAATATTTATCTGGCTTATTTCACTCAGCATAATGTTTTCAAAGGTTTATCCATATTGTAACATGTATTAGACCTTCATTGTTTCTGTATAGCTGAATAATATTCTTTCTGAATGTGTAGACCATATTGTGTTTATTCATTTATTAATTGAGGACCACTTGGATTGTTTCCACCTTTTGACTTTTGAGAACAGTGCTGTAATGAGTATTTGCATACAAGTATCTGTTTGCGCTCCTGCTCTCAATTCTTTCAGGTATACACCAAAGAGTGAAATTACTGAGTCATATGATAATTCTGTTTAACTTTTTGAGTAATCACCAAACTGTTTTCCACAACAACTGCATTATATATAGTATATTGCACTGCAGTGTATAGAGGTTCCTCTCATTGATTCCTTTTCAATAACAGTATGAATTCAATGCTTAATAATTGAGGGCTTCTCTGGTGGCTCAGATGATAAAGAATCTGCCTGCAATGCAGGAGACCTGGGTTTGATTCCTGGGTTTAAAAAATCCCCTGGAGGAGGGCATGGCAACCCTTCCAGTGTTCTTGCCTGGAGAATCCCCATGATGCTTAATAATTAGAATTGCCTTAGATATTTTGTTGCAATGAATTAACAAAGATTATTAAAGAATTTAAAAATTAAAGTTATAAGTCATAGTGCAATGGCCTGGAAAAAATCTTTTACCCTAAAGAAGGCTATGGAAATATCTAACATTCAGTTTTACTACAAAAAGATTTATGTTTAAATCCTGTCCTTCACAGAAGTGGGTTATACTAACAGCCCCTATGAGTAAGGTATGCAATTCAAATTTCTGTTAGGCTAATAAAAACATATTTCTGAGTTAGACACTTTTTTATATCCAAGCTCCATATTACCAAACCTACCCATTTTGAGCTTGCTGGCTAGAATAGTAACCTGATTGTGGAGATGAGCAATTGCCTGCTAGGGAAATCAATTTAAAAGGTTGACCCGTTTGAACTAGCTAAGATAATTGATCACATATAATGGATGACTGGCTGTTTCTTTTTTTCTTTTCCATTCCAAAATAACAACAAAAAAAGGAACTTAGTTTATAACAGATAATCATCATGAGATTATTAAAAAGAAATTATCTGTTTTAAATATTTTCTAAAAACGAAGTCATACAGTCACTATCTTTTATGGAGAATCAGAGACAGTGTGGTTTATAAAATAAGCAGTAGATAAACAAGATGATCTTTTAATTTCCCTTGTTGACTGTCCAACACTACTAATATATTGAGGCAATTTTATTTGGAGCAGAGAAAGGCAAAGTCTTATTGTGGCATAATATGTACTCATACTGACATATGTGGGGAAGTCACTTGAATTATTATATTTAGGAAATTAACAAAGACCTCAGTGTCTTGTACATGGAGGAAAAAATATCTTGTGAATGCATGAACATTTTACAAGTCCACAATAACTCTTGATTCTTGTTTTGATAAACTGTTTTATTGGCACATAATATCATATAAATTGGGCAGTTCTACTTTAGAAAGCTATGTTTTTCCTAATTGTGGTTCTTAATTTTTCACAAATGATTGTACTAGCATAAGTATTTGCATTTTTCATGGTAAGATATAGAACATTAAATCTGAGAATGTTTTTTAAAAAACTGTAGGAAGAGAATAAAGAATTTTCTCAGTTCTCTAGTTGAAATAGAGTACCTTTACTTTTGTACTATTCTATCAAGATATCAAGATTTTTTATTCTCATGTGATTCTGAAGCATCCAGAATCTTGGGTTTAATTGATCTGTACATGAATTAACAGTCCCTTGATCCTAAGTGCATTTAACCTTAATACTATTTATAATTAATATAGATAATGTCATTTCTTTACTCAAAACCTTTATTAATGCCACAATCAATAAATGATAGAGACCAAACACTTTAGCATTTTTGTTGTTGTTATTATTGGAATTTGAACTTGTTTCAACTCCCTTTTCAGCCTATTCACTCTTACTTGCCAAATACTCAATATGTGAAACAAACCATATTGTTCATTCTGCTTTATTCCCTCCAAAGTGTTTCTCATCTAATTCCCACCTGCTGGAAATACCTAACTCTTTGAATTCATCTATAAAAGTCCATCCCAAAGAAAGACAATGCCAAAGAATGCTCAAACTACTGCACAGTTGCACTCATCTCACATGCTAGTAAAGTAATGCTCAAAATTATCCAATTCAGGCTTCAACAGTACATGAACCATGAACTTACAGATGTTCAAGCTGGATTTAGAAAAGGCAGAGGAACCAGAGATCAAATTGCCAACATCTGCTGGATCATCATAAAAGCAAGAGAGTTCCAGAAAAACATCTGCTTTATTGACTATGCCAAAGCTTTTGACTCTGTGGATCACAACAAACTGGAAAATTCTTCAAGAGATGGGAATACCAGATGACTTGACCTGCCTCTTGAGAAATCTATATGCAGATCAGGAAGTCTAAACTGTTCTAAGCAGTTAGAAGTGGACATGGAACAACACACTGTTTCCAAATCGGGAAAGGAGTACGTCAAGGCTGTATATTGTCACCCTGCTTATTTAACTTATGTGCAGAGTACGTCATGAGAAACGCTGGGCTGGATGAAAATGAAGAGGAACTAAAGAGTCTCTTGACGAAAGTGAAAGAGGAGAGTGAAAAAGTTGGCTTAAAGCTCAACATTCAGAAAACTAACATCATAGCTTCTGGTCGCATTGCTTCATGGCAAATAGATAGAGAAACACTGAAAACAGTGAAAGACTATTTTTGGGGGGGCTCCAAAATCACTGCAGATGGTGACTGCAGCCAAAAGACACTTGCTCCTTGGAAGAAAAGTTATGACCAACTTATACAGCATATTAAAAAGCAGACATTACTTTGCCAACAAAGGTGCATCTAGTCAAAGCTATGGTTTTTCCAGTGGTCATGTATGGATGTGAGAGTTGGACTATAAATAAAGCTGAGCACCAAGGAATTAATGCCTTTGAACTGTGGTGTTGGAGAAGATTCTTGAGAATCCCTTGGACAGCAAGGAGATCAAACCAGTCCATCCTAAAGGAAATCAGTCCTGAATATTCATTGGAAGGACTGATGCTGAAGCTGAAACTCCAATACTTTGGCCACCTCATGCGAAGAACTGACTCATTTGAAAAGACCCTGATGCTGGGAACAATTGAAGGCAGGAAGAGGAGGGGACAACAGAGGATGAGATGGTTGGATGGCATCACCGACTCAATAGACATGAGTTTGAGTAAACTCCAGGAGCTGGTGATGGACAGGGAGGCCTGACATGCTGCAGTCCATGGAGTCACAAAGAGTCAGACACAACTGAGTGACTGAATTGAACTGAATAAAAGTTCAATCCATTCTTTAAGCCTGGTTTCAAGGTCAAATGCCGTCATCTCTAGTAAACCTCTCTTGATTCACTAAACGGAAAGTATTTTCTACCTCCCTGCTACTATAAGACTATTTACCACTATTGATGCAGTTTGTACATTTTGTCTCATATTATAGTTAGGTTTTATGTGCTTTATTTCTTCTTATATTTGTGAGTTCCATGTGGGCTAGGACCATAGATTCTTTGTCTTGGTATTTCCCAAAGTACTAAAAGAATGTCATGCAGACAGAGAATACTTAAAGTTTATTATTTTGAATTGAATGAAATTCATATTCTCAAGCTTAGATTAGACATATCATTTTTAAAAGAGTAATATTCATTCTTTATTAAGTAAAATAATTAACAGAAACATTTAGTAAATCATGGACCTCTTTTGAAAATAAGCTAAGTAGTGGCAACACTTTAGGAAAGGAAGAAACAGTGGATTTCTTAAAATAACTTTTTGGTTCTGTCATCAAGTTTATTGATAATTATATAAAATAATCAGAAAAAAATACACAGGAATAAAATACTTTTACCTACATTACCAAAGATAACCCCAGATATACTGAGATACTTTTTTAACCCCCCAAAGGGGAGCAGTTTATATATTTTTCTGTAGTTTGTGTTCTCCTAGTAACAGTTTGTCTTTATTTGTCAGTTATTTATGTATGAATAAATATACTTCTCAAAATCATTTTTATGAATGCCTAGCATTGCTTTTGGAGAAGGCAATGGCACCCCACTCCAGTACTCTTGCCTGGAAAATCCCGTGGATGGAGGAGCCTGGCGGGCTGCAGTCCATGGGGTCGCTAAGAGTCGGACACGACTGAGCGACTTCACTTTTACTTTTCACTTCCATACATTGGAGAAGGAAATGGCAACCCATTCCAGTGTTCTTGCCTGGAGAATCCCAGGGACGGGGGAGCCTGGTAGGCTGCCGTCTATGGGGTCGCACAGAGTCGGACACAACTGAAGTGACTTAGCAGTAGCAGCTTTCTTGTCTATATAACCCCTATACTTGAACATTTTGAATACTAGGGTTTTTTTTTTTTTTTTTTTTTTAAGTGAAAGTGAAAGTGGAAGTCAGTCATGCCATTCTCTTTGTGATGCTATGGGTTATACAGTCCATGGAATTCTCTAGGCCAAAATACTGAAGTGGGTAGCCTTTCCCTTCTTCAGGGGATTTTCCCAACCCAGGGATTGAACCTAAGTCTCCCACATTGCAGGCAAATTTTTTTTTTTTTTACTACATCTAAATCACTTTAACTTTCATTTATGTGGTTTAAGTGTTATGCTCATCTTAGTTTCATTTCTTAGAAATAGAATTGTTTCACCCAGGACATACATATAGTGTTAAAAATATCCATATGGATTAATATCTTTCCGTTCAAACATCTTTTTCTCTTTTGCTAATTTCTTTTGGCAAAAATAGTGTTTTAGAGTCCCCAATAGTGGCATCTTTAACCATCTTTTTTCTGACTCAAGATGTATTCTCTAAAGTGTTCCCAAAATTGGGATATAAGTCCTGTCTGCTCAAAAGACATGAGAAGTCCTGGCTAAAGCCCTTGGATTAATTACATAATAAATTATATTCTCCTTTATCTTTTATTTTCTACATATCTGAAGATACATGTTTTATAGTTAGTCTCATCGCATCACACTAATGGCAGGTAGCAAATAGTAACTCGACATTGCAAATTCAGAAATGCCAACTGAGTTATAGAATCATGCCACTGGCTTTTAGTATTCCAATTATGGGGTTATATTCCTTAGTTAAACTGTTACCTGCCACTAGCCATTGTGGGATGTTGGGCCAAATGCTTAACAGTTCTTAGCTACTGTTTTTGTGCTTACCAAACATTAATAGAAGTCATAACGGTACCTTCTTTGCAGGGTGATTAGGAGGGCTAGGTTAGATAATGCATAGAAAGTTTATTGCCGAGGGCCTACCACCTAGAAAATATCCACAAAATAGTAGCTGTTATTACTTTTACCTGTAGTATTTGGAAAATAATTACCTAAAGTACAGGTTCATTACTTGATAGACATTTTCAGTAAATGGTTTTATTTATTGTAGAATAATATATTACTTCAGGGAAGGAAACATGCAAAAACAATATTAAACTTTATGATCATTTCAGTAACCCTTCATGAAATAATATGAAATCAATATATCTTATGAACATTAACATAATTTGGTTTAACAAATTTTGTGTCATTTTGAAAAGAGTGTACTGTTCCGCATTACATCAATTAGATTTCCTATGAATACTTAAAGAATTCTGGTAATAATTTGTATCCTAAAAATCCAAAAGCAGCCTTTGCAATCAATGAAAAGTTCACAGGTCAAATCTCTTCACAATATTCATATGTATTTTCTTGTTTTGAGTTAAGATGAGATAACCATCAGGATTACAATTTCACCTATAACTAACTTAAAGAAATAAGACAGGTAAAAATAAAAGAACTGCCTTTCATAACACAGATACAGAATTAAACTGTCAAGACTTGAAAAACTACATGTAGAGTAATATTTTTTTAATTCAAATAATTTTCTTTGAATTTGATAGCAAATGAATGTATTGGCCAGAAAACTGTGACAATTAATTCTAGAATGACTGAATTTTAATGAAAGACTCTAAGAAAAAAAATGATGAAATGAATGTGCTGTTTGCTTTTAAATCATTTACAGTTGAATAATTTACGTTATCTTTAATTCATCCTGTTAAACTATCCAAGATGAATACAATATGAATAGAAGAGCTTTTAAATTGTCAGGTTTTTGCATTAAAATGTTTGCCAATCACCACTTTCTGGGTTTTTTATTACTATTTTAATGGTTTTATACATTGCAGTATGAGTTAGAAGACTAAGATAAAGTACATAATATAATGAGTTTGAAGGGGTATAAATATTTGACCTACATCTTCAGACATTAAAGTAAAATCTCTTGTATAGGTAGGTTATGTGTTCACGCAAAGAAAACTAACTTAACTGGAAATTCTGATTATCACCCCAAATTTGGCTCACCCTGTTCTCCTCATTTCTGTTTAAAAGCATTCTCCAGTTTTCATACCAAAAACTTGGGAGTTTTGCCAAGAAACTTTAACTTCTTTTCTCTCAAACCCTATATCTTACCCATCAGAAAATCTTGTCAAAAGCTACCTACAAAACATATCCAGTATACTTCTCCTGAACGCCTACTGCTGCCAGCCTTACCCAAGCCACCATCTTTCTCTGGGATTCACATTCTCTCTCCCTCTGATTATTAGTCTCTTACTGCTTCTCTCTGCTTTGGCAGCTGCTTTCCTACAGTCTCTTTCTGATAGAGCAGCCAGAATGATCCTTTATAAATAGAAGTCAGAATGTGTCACTCCTCTACTCAAAAGTCCCCATGGCTTTCCGTTTTCTATCTCACCCAGAGTAAAAGCCACAGGTCTTATAATGAACTTCACAGCAGCATAATGAGCTAACCTCTGCTACATCTCTGATTTTATCTCCTGCCACTCTCCTTCTTTTTTCCTCAGCTCTTTCCTCAAATATACCAAGCATGCTCTCACCTCAAAGCTATAGCAGCTCTGCATATGAAATATAATTTCTCATTTTCCTTCCCTGTCTGCTAATGACAGCACCATTTCTTTGATTCCCACCAAGAGAACCCTGGAACCCAGCTCTAAATGCTAACAGACTGACTGCCTGACTCAGTACACACAATAATTGATGATTCATATAGCACTCTGCTAGGTGTTTCACTTGCAGAGTTGAAAGCACGATTACCTCCCTAATTAAGCTTCTGTATGGTTAAGAATTAGATACTGGGTCACAACTGGGCTTTTGTTAATATATAATTGGCAAAAGAACTAGACAAAGTACAAAGGTTAGATCTGACTCTTCAGGGAACTGGAAGAAGATTCTGCGGTTCCAAAATGGAAATAAGACAAAGACCAATCATTCTAAAGACAACACATGAGGACACATGTCTGAAGGTGAATCCAAAACCAAAAGGTTTATATACTGACCATGATCCAAACGAAGGTGGGACAGGAAATAGAAAATCTAATCATGCCTTTTGGCTCTTAGTGAGCCATTCTGCAAGGGTTAGTGCAGGAATGAGGTCATGTTTGACCAGTTCACAGATCATATATTCTTCTGTTAAAAACCATTTAATGGCATTTCATCTCACTCACAATAAATGTCAAAGTCCTCACCATGATGGCATCTAAGATCCCACAGAATGTCCCTGACTTCAACCTCATTCTCCATATTTTTCTTGCCTTCCCTCCATTCCTGCTATGCTAGCTTTCCTGCAATCCAAATGGAGCCAAGAATGCTGTGCACCCAGATACTTCCATGCCTCTCTCTCCCTCATCTCTTTAAAATTTTGCTTTAATGTCATCTTTTCAATAAGCATATGGAGGCTTTCATTTTCTATTTTTTATGTGATAATCATCTCTTGCTACATGAGTTTGACATTTCATGTGTGCTGTTTCAAACACATCTCCCTGACATGCTAGTGTTATTTAACATTCTAATTCCTTCTAATTTTTTTTTTTGGATTAGCTGCCCTAAAGCTAAATTAAATTACATTTATTGAGTCTTTGTATGCACCAGGTACTGTGCTCTCTGATTCATTTGCAGACTCTCACTTATTCCTCCAACAATTTAGTATAAGTATAATCATTATCTCATTTAATTGATGGAGAAGCTAATTCAGAGAACTTGAATTTTGGAGCATGTGCCTTGCCTATGATTGACTTAATACTTGTTTTCATGGACCTGCATTCCCTCTTCATATATTTTCTTTAGATTGATTAATGTTTAGGAAGGAGAGAGTGCTTTCTCCATATGTAACTAGATTCCTAAGTGAGAAGACATCATCTCTATCCCCAGACGTTTGTTACAGCCTGAGGTACTGCCCAGGACACAGTATAGTCAAGTGACTCAGCACACGTGCATTTGCATTTAGAACACAGGAGTCCCTATCCTAGCTCATTCATTTACCAGGTGTCCATGATTTCCCAGTTTCTAGTTTTATTTTTTCTGTAAAAGACTAGTACCTAAAGCAATATCCAAGCCAATAAAATTTTGAGGTCACGGTTTAATAAAAAGTTACAAAATTAGGTACAAAAATGAATATTTATTCAGAGGAGGAAAGAAAACATAGCAAAATACAAATTTAAGATAGCTGACAAATGCTTCAAATATTATAAACCCCAGAAAAGAATTGCAAATATTCTTGTTTTTTTGCCTAACAGCCAAAGGGATACAACTAAGGATTGTTGGAAGATGGCTGGAGTCAGACTTTACTGGAAACCCAGGGATGAGTCAGGTCTTTCTGGACAAAGATTTCCAGTGGGCCACTATTCTGACACAGCATCACTCACAAGATCAGATTTTTAGCCTCTCAAGTCAATCAAGAATTTATTTTGAAATGTGTACAACATATATTTTAAGCAAAACCAGTCTGCTAGGCACTCTCTCTCTGTTTGTTCAATTGAATTAGGTTTGAATTAAATTGAGTAAGGCTGGTTCCTTGGTATAAAATATAGAGAGGTTTATTGAATGTAAAATTTATTTTTTGGCTATTTGAAGACAGTTACCAACTTTGACAATAAAAGTACAAACAGGCTTATAGTTCATTATTAGGATAATTTTTTTGCCCCCCTGTGAGTATATGTCAATAGCTTCTGGCCATGACATAGAGTAGTATATATATTTGTAATATACTTGAGTTATACCTATAAATACAGTTTGGAAAAACTAAAGCTGTCTAAATATTTTGCATTAATCAATTATGTATATTCAGAAGCACTATTGAAACAAAATATACTGTCATTCTGAAGGTGGGAAAAAGTGATAAAACTGTTATCACTCAATGTGGAAATGCAAAGGTATAGAGGTAAGACACTAGTTTCTTATCCAAGCTTGATTTGTATTGCAAGTGTGATCTGGAGAAATCTATGTCACTAAATACTTTTGTGACATAGATTCCTTAGATGTAGAAGGAGCCAGCGGTTTTAGCTCTTCCTAAAGACATTGGGGGAAATAAATCTTGAAATGAACACACGTGTCTGTGTGCTTTTAGTACCCGAATATGTTAGGTAGCAGCAAAGTCTGAGGCATATGATGCAGTTCTACATGCCAAACTGAGAAAATTGGGTGGAAAACTCGTTTTCCCTTAAACAGCCTTTGAAGCTGCCAGTAATTAATTTGATATAGTTGTTAAAAAACTGAAGCCAATCTCTCTAAGATGTGGGGCTCTGTATATGAGCCATCTGGAACTATCAGATAATCAGGACAATTTAAGTTATGCCTACACAGTTGTGAATAAGAAAACTCATTTTGGTCTGAGTTCAAGGGTTTAGAGAAATAGAGTGCAACCAATCCAAGAAAGCTTGAAGCACAACAGAAATGAGATATACATACAAACACATCTGGTTAGAATTAAGAAAAAAAAAAAAATAAGATCTGAAAGCTGTATTCTTAATGTGCTAGGCTTCCCAGAGAATTAGTTCATGGACTTATCTTCAAGGAATGACACCTGACTAGATACTACTCTGATCCTAAAAAACAAACAAATAAAACAGTTGTTGACTACTGACAAATGTAATATAACTATGAACATTACTCAAGGCTTTCCATTCTCATTTCTAGTAAGAGGAAAAAAATAGCATTTGTTTGCTCTATAGAAACAACTGGGGGGAAAAAAAATGAAAGAGGAAAGGAAAAATAAAGTAGGAGGCCTGTATCGATTTTTGCTTAGTTTGGTGGCTCAGATGGTAAAGCATCTGCCTACAATGCGGGAGACCCAGGTTTGATCCTTGGGTTGGGAAAATCCTCTGGAGAAGGAAATGGCAACCCACTCCAGTACTCTTGCCTGGAAAATCCCATGGGTGGAGAAGCGTGGTAGGCTACAGTCCATGGGGTCGCAAAGAGCTGGACACGACTGAGCGACTTCACTTTCTTTCAGTGTATAAGCCCTGTAGCTCTTCAGTTCAGTTCAGTTCAGTTCAGTCACTCAGTTGTGTCTGACTCTTTGCAACCCCATGAATTGCAGCATACCAGGCCTCCCTGTCCATCACCAACTCCCAGAGTTCACTCGGACTCACGTCCATCAAGTCAGTGATGCCATCCAGCCATCTCATCCTCTGTCATCCCCTTCTCCTCCTGCCCCCAATCCCTCCCAGCATCAGGGTCTTTTCCAATGAGTCAACTCTTTGCATGAGGTGGTCAAAGTATTGGAGTTTCAGCTTCAGCATCAGTCCTTCCAATGAACACCCAGGACTGATCTCCTTTAGGATGGACTGGTTGGAACTCGTTGCAGTCCAAGGGACTCTCAAGAGTCTTCTCCAACACCACAGTTCAAAAGCATCAATTCTTTGGTGCTCAGCTTTCTTCACAGTCCAACTCTCACATCCATACATGACCACTGGAAAAACCATGGCCTTGACTAGACGGACCTTTGTTGGCAAAGTAATGTCTCTGCTTTTGAATATGCTATCTAGGTTGGTCATAACTTTTCTTCCAAGGAGTAAACGTCTTTTAATTTCATGGCTGCAATCACTATCTGCAGTTATTTTGGAGCCCAAAAAAATAGTCTGACACTGTTTCCACTGTTTCCCCATGTATTTCCCATGAAGTGATGGGACTAGATGCCATGATTTTCGTTTTCTGAATGTTGAGCTTTAAGCCAACTTTTTCACTCTCCTCTTTCACCTTCATCAAGAGGCTTTTGAGTTCCTCTTCACTTTCTGCCATAAGGGTGGTGTCATCTGCATATCTGAGGTTATTGATATTTCTCCCGGCAATCTTGATTCTAGCTTGTGCTTCCAGCCCAGCATTTCTCATGATGTCCTCTGCATATAAGTTAAATAAGCAGGGTGACAATATACTGTAGCTCTTACTTGCTGTCTTTTAAGAATATTAAATGCATGCTAATGTAGTTTTAAAATCTTGACATTATTGGGAATTTCACAAATATAATACCTCTGTTTTTAAAAACCAACTCATAAACACAATTTCATACCTGGTTTCTATAATTGAAATACTCTGAAAAATTCAAATTAATTTGTTTTCAATATCTAAGTAATATTTTACCAAAGTTTTCTCAGTACTTGCTCTAAACAGATTTTGTATCATTCCCTTAGTTATATACAGTGAATTATGATGATCTGTTGACAGAAGACATGCTTTTAGAGAATTCCATTCTGCTGCTTTTCATAGGGTTGCCATTTATGCAGAAAAAAACCTTCAGAATTTGAAATTTTATGGAACTGTCAACTTAGCTAATTTGTCTTTATTTTTCAAATTTCACTTTTATCATTCAGTTGAGGGAAGAGCAGCAGACTACCTCTGCCTCTTCTAGCTCAGCTTCCCTGATGTAATCAAAACTGGATAACATGGCAGAACCGTGGTACTGCCTTATGCTTAAAAATTCTCTGGTATAATCAGTAATAATCTGCAGGGAAACCCAAAGCGTTTTCTTAAAAACTTGTTTTCTTAGCACTTTGCCTAGTCTCACTTAACAATTGACTTATCAGATAATGAGGAGAATTGTTTATAGTCAATTGTTTTAATTCTAAATGACAGGCAAATACTTTGAAAACACTGATTTTATATTGACTGAACAGTTCAAAAATTAACATAAAATAGAGAAACATATTTTTTTTTTTCTATACAGGGAGATCGGGTTCCATTCAAATAAGATCTAGATTGAGAGTGGTTTTACTCAGTCGAGTATGACCTTGCATTTTAACACTACTCCCTGAGTAGAAAGTCACTTTAAGACTATAGATTAGTGTTTTGTCTTACGCTGCTAATGTGGTTAAAATCAAGTTAGAGATTATTATTTGTGGGGACCATTTCCTATCTTAAAGCATTAACAAATAATGATATATGGTACTAAATAGCCAGCACAGAACTATATACATTGCATGTCTGTATTTCGTTAATTGAGTCAATTGTAGTTGTCATTTGCCTAATGCTTACAACCTTTCTTTTCTTTATCTTCCCTTTCCTCTAAGTTGCTATTTAAATGGAGACTATTGCTACCATATTGGTGAAGTCTAAATGTGATAGTATATGTAATGGACCTAGAATCCTAGCCTTGCACTTTCTTCACTTCATTTAGACAATTTTTAGGCTAACACAAGTTCTAAACGTGAAGGTTTTTTTTTTTTTTTGGTGGTGATGGACTTGCATAATCTGATTAAAAGCAAAAACCTGAGGACCTTAAGAGATATTAACAATGGAGGTCAAAGAACATACAGTGCAGTGCAGTTAGGAAATGATGACCTCCAATTGTAGTTACTCCTGCTCCTCCACAAGGACAAAAGACAGTATTTAAAATTGCAAGGAAGATTTATTCCATTTTGGTTAGAGCAGTCAAATGCTTATTTCTCTGAGAGAAGAGAGTATGGTAGGTCAGTTGAAGGTATCTGTTGTATCTGAAAATCTATTTGAAATGTTTAAGTGAATTATTGTCTAAATTGACAGGTGATTCCTATCCAAGCTAACAATATATTTCTGTTAGCATAGCCTGGGAGGGTCTACATTAAAGAACATATGTTCTTCATAGGCTTTGGCTGAGTAGATAAGATGATATGATACATGAATTAGGAAATGAATAAGCTGGACTTACAACTAAATCCACATAATTCCATTGTGAGATGCCTTTACTTGCAGTCCTTTGCAAAGCATGCTGTGCACAGTGTGGTAAATGTGCTTGTAATAAACAATTAAGGAAGCTTGTTAATGGAGAAATGCACAGGCAATTTTTTAAAAAGATCATCTCAATAAATACCTAAGGTGAACTCAGCATGATTTCCTTACATTGTTTAAAAATGTATGTTCCTATAACTATTCTACCTGCAAAACTTGGTGTATACACAAATCCAAAAATTCTTTGTTAAATACTGTATTTGTATATACTAATACAAAGAAATAATAATACTAAAAATTAATCCAAAATATATTTGTGTGTTTTAGAACACTTAAGAAACTCAAATTTGAAGATACATCCACATTTTAAAATATATTTTTCTTTTTATAATTTTCAAAACAATGAGTGCATTGCTAAACTGAAATTAAGTTAATAGGTATAGAGGATTAATTTGAAAGAAATCATTCATGCATGGAATATTTTATTATATGCAGAATGAGTATCTAATTTCTAAATGGCCTAAGAAATAAGCTCATAGAATTGTTCTTAAACCATTAAAAAAAATTAACCTGTCTAATAAATACAGTCACATTTCTATTGTTTTATATTAATGCTTCATCTACATTTATGTCTATAAAATTTTTAAATTCAGTTGAAAATCTCTTCAGGTAAAAAGTCCCAACTGTCCTTTGGAATGAATAAGACCCAATTAATATTCCATTTATTTCATTGTTAATGGATGACCAAGGCACAGCCTGAGCCAAGGAGAAAGTTGAATAATATCAACTGCCTCCTCTTTCAGAGCAGTAGAATGCCCATCCAGATTCTATTTTCTGTGTTCTATGAAGCAGTGTGTCCAAATCCCTTAATACCCCTTCTCCTCATTATGAAAACCTCTTCACAGTTTACAGGGTAAGAACAGTAGACTAAGCCCTGACAAATGCCCACAGCAGCTTTTCAAGTTAGTCATATGAACTTTGAATAGACCTTAACCTCAAATTATGGATTATGTCAAAAACTGTGAAGCATATTTATCTTACATACATTTCATTTGTTGGTTGTGGTTTCTAAAGATTTTGGCAGTTGATTATTTATTTATTTCATGTTTAAAGTAAGTTACTGAAGACTTTTACTCCCAGAGGACAGGAAGCACTATGCTTGAATTAGAAGTCCTAAATTGAATACTCTGATAATATCTGACTTTGCCGTTAGCTTATCACAGTATTAATATGTATTTTGATCTCTGCCTCTAAAGTAAATTAGTGATAAATTTATTTATTTATGGAGCTCAGTCTTGTCCAACTCTTTGCGACCCCATGGACTATAGTCTACCAGGCTCCTCTGTCCATGGGATTTTCCAGGCAATAGTACTGGAATGGATTGCCATTTCCTTCTCCAGGGGATCTTCCCGACCCAGGGATCGAACCCGGGTCTCCCACATTGTAGACAGACACTTTACTGTCTGAGCCACCAGGGCAATTCTCTGTATTATGAGGATTTGTGTTGTTATTGTTGTTTATTGTCTTTGCTTTCATTTTAAATAATTGTTTTCTGTATTTCTTTTGCTGCAGGAAAAATGTTGGCTTTGTTGGGCTGCCACATAACCTTATGATTTTAATATTGCCATAAACACTCTTGAAAATAAAAATAAGTGTGTGACTATATTTGTCAGTAAAAAATACACATTTAGAATTTATTTTCAAAGCAAGAATGATGAGCATATATTTCTCACATTGAATTCCATGATGTTACTATTTCAAAACTTCCTTAAGGCCTTACTACCATGCCATATACATAAAATGATACATGGGAGCATGTAGAAAAAAGCCTCTATCTTGCTGGAAGCATATATTTCCATCCATTTCTGTCCTTCATTGGAATCAGTTTTTACTTCCTTTATTTATATTTTCAAAAATTTTCTCCATCTCCAATAAATATGGTACTGAAAGAAATTGAATTATATTCCTCTTTAATTAATATTCCTCCTAAATATAATTAAAAATTATAGTTGATCATTGAGGGGTTTTGCTCAGTAGCAAAATAATCAGTAAGTTCTGAGCCAAAATAATAAAGTATATGTAATCAACTCTGCTGATCTCTAGAGTTTTAGTTGTAAAATATCATCAGACCAGACACTGAGCCTCAAAGTAAGACCCTCTAAATGACTTCAGCTATATACCTATATACTCTTATCAAAGTTACCTTCTGAACTCCCACCTGTATATTAATAGAATCTGAAGGGAAAAGTTTGAGAGGACTCTCCTGCCTCTAGAGAAAGGAAAACTGTCTGTGGATGACTCAGAATCACATGGGGAAAAAAATTAGATGAAGGGGAAGTAAGAAAACAATAGCAAACCTATTCAGGACATAATAAAGGCAAGAAAGGAACGATGAGAAGAACAGTTGAACATGGCAGACCATCAGTGATTGTAGAGAACCATGTATCTTTGAGGAAAGTTCAACCTGATGTACAAATTCAGCTTTTGTGATCAAATATTGTGCTTGCATGAATATTTAAACTGTATCTTAACTCAAGTGAATTTACCATGAACTTCTAGGAATATGAAGGATAGCAGAGACTCTGTTGTGAAATAGGCATAAGCAGTTATTCTGGTAAAACTCAGAGAAACATGTTGACTCATCTTATTTTTTGAATTATTATGTCTGGAAAGTCATTGAGTTCTAGAAGAAAATGCATCCATTCTGTTGCTAGTTGGATGCTAGAATACAAATTTTCAGAAATTATTTGTTTAAAGCAAAAATGCTATTAATAGCAGTGAACATGAAACTTGATTATTGGCAGCTTAATTTCCCCCTCTCCAGTATATGCATTAACTAATGCCAACTGATGTCAACACAAATTATGAGCATGCAAGAAAAACTAATTGTTCCACATTATTTTACAGTTATTATTGATTACTGTGCCCTTTGCAAATCAAGACAGAAATAGAAAGTATAATAATTCTTAAGGATGAATTTAACACTTACTAGAGGGGAGGAATGATATTTCCAAATGCTTTCTTAATTACATATTAAAATCTCAGGATACACTTAAAGGGCTTCAAGTGAGTATAAATAAAATCTGGCTAAATTTTAGAATGTTATCTATAATCAGATATATACTGATTTAAGAGGCGACTTCTCAAGTTGAAAATGGTTTCTTCTTTCTGCCAGAGTAGCATCCTCATCAGCCACAAATAGCTTGGAGTCAAGATAAGAACTGATTCATGCATATCACCACACACACACACACACACACACGCACACACTAAGAATGTTTGCCCCTTGGGTGTGTAGTAGAAATGTATTTCAAATGGTTCATGCTCAAACACCACTAGATATGTGTTTGGGTCAGGGTTTTTGGAACTTAGCCTTATTTTACATTAAATGAAACACAGGTGGACTGAGAGGCTGTATCAGACATTAAAATAAGAATGAAAGTGATATGAAAGGCAGTATAATGAAAGTCATATAATATGAAACTTGATCTCTGTCTGAATCCCAGCTCTACCTTATCCTTTCAGTTTAAGCAGACCTCATAAACCTCAACCACAACCAAAATACAGTTTTATCAACTTTCCTCCTTTTCAAAAGATTATGTAAATAAAGTGGATAAGCTTCATTCAAGCCAAATTAATAATAAGTACATTCAAAAGTAACCCCTTGGAAGATCAAAGTTCAAGGCACTTGAATATTCAAGATAGAGAATTACCATGACCTACTGCCCTGAGTCTAAAACCATGAGTCTAAAAACAATCCAGGGGCTTGGAAAAACAAAACACATCAAAAACCTAATCTTAGACTTAATACTTGTGTCCCTAAGACCAGTCCCAACATATGTGAAAATCTAGAACTTTCTACCCCTTCTTTAACATATACTTTTCTCTCCCTTATTCTTTTTATTCTATCATTACTCTTTCTTGTTTATTCTTCCTTAGAATTCTCAGGGTTTAATGTAATCTGAAAGACTTTAAAATTACTGCAGTTATTCTAGAAACTGATCTTGATGAGGCAGCAGTGAGGATTCTCATGAAGCAAAATCTTAATTCCTTGCCTGGGAATTGAACTTGGGCAGCCTGGATGAAAACCAGGAATCCTAGCCACCAGGCCAGTAAGGGCTAAAGGTTAGCTTTTTTCCCTGCATCTTTGCCCCCTGTGAAAAATGCATTTATCACAGAGGCAAAAACTGTAAATGCAGGCATGAAGTTTATTATTAGAGACATAGCACAACAACAAGTGGGAGAACACACAGAGAAACAGTTTGATTAGAAGACAGAAGCAAGGCAGACATGCACACCCAGAGTGAAAGTATGTGGACCTCCCTCCTAGTGAGGAGGAGAGCTATAAAGAGCAGTTAAATCATTTGTGTAGATCAGTTCTTCCAGGTCTTTGTTTTTACCTTTAGCCAAGATGGATTCTTTTTCCACACTTGACCTACCCCAGGACCCTGCCATGGGTGCACATGCACCCCTCAGCCAAGATGGATCTCAAAGTTAAGGCTTCTGGGAAGAACAAGACTCATTATGGCCTGGAGTTATCCCCCTGACTTTTGACCTCCACGAAACCTTTCTATGCATGTGCAGTATCTTCTTTGTTCCAAAAGAGGGGGGCGGGATAGACTGGAAATCCTTTAATCCTTTTACTCAAACAGGGTTTTGGCCTTCTTTGTCTGGCCATGACTATTATCTTAAAGTGTTTACAAGAGACAAAGATAGGCTATTTATCCTGTTTCTATTGTTACTTCCATTTTGGATGGTAAATGCCTTAACTGGAGACCACCTATCTCTTGTCTCCGCAAATGCTAACTGGAGACTAGTTGTAAGTATCCAGCTTGAAGTCCATATCTTCCTGCCCCATGAAATGCAAATAAGAGGCCAGTTGTAAATGTCTAACCTGGAGGCCATCTATCCCCTGCCTCAGACTGACCAATGAGGTCTAATTGGACCTGGGTCTACATGTCATCAAATGGTCAAATTTACTTAGAGATTTCTGGCACAATCTCTTGCCTGAATCTCATCTAGCCACTGCTGTTAAAAAGAATAGAAGTGTTTTGCTGTGCTCTTATGATTGAGGTATTGGAATTCAGATTGGAAGTTATATCCAAATAATTTTTATACTATTTTCTGCATATTCAGTGATGGCCAGTTCTTAGAGATGAGGAACACCTTGCCTAGAACTGAAGAGAAATGAGATGTTATATAGGAACAAATGAGAGTCTACTTGGGAGTACCAAATGAGCACTTCTTTATAGACAGGGAATTGATAATAATATAGAAACAGATTTTGAGACTTATTATAGAACAAAGTTATTAAACTAGGTCAAATGCTCCTTCCAAAATAAATAGCACTAAAATATCTCTCTCCATCCACCTGTCTTGATTTATTTTTCTTACCAACTACTGTATCTTATACCTATTACTCCATTTGTTAGCATCTATTTCTTCCCAGTAAATTGAAGCCTCCATGAGAATAGACACAGACATGGAGAGCACATGCCTTTAAACTGATTTTTAGTCTATGAACAAAGCTGGAAAAGGAAGAACAGCTCAACAAACAGCAGTGATGTGCATCTGCTCAAGAAAGGGGGCAGCTGGAGAAAATATCAAGAGATGATTTCTGAAGTAAATCCTTTATTTTAGGGTTTGTATTGGTTTCCTATCGCTTCTGTGACAATGTACCACAAACCACTTTCCCAGTCAAACCCTATTAATGATAAAAAATGTTGGTCTTTCAGAACATTGAAGACTTTTTAAAAATATGGAACATTCTTTTCTTGACTGTTAATATAGTCTCAGATCAGATCAAATCAGATCGGTCGCTCAGTTGTGTCCGACTCTTTGCCACCCCATGAATTGCAGCATGCCAGGCCTCCCTGTCCACCACCAACTCCCGGAGTTCACTGAGACTCACGTCCATCGAGTCAGTGATGTCATCCAGCCATCTCATCCTCTGTCGTCCCCTTCTCCTCCTGCCCCCAATCCCTCCCAGCATCAGAGTCTTTTCCAATGAGTCAACTCTTCGCATCAGGTGGCCAAAGTACTGGAGTTGCAGCTTTAGCATCATTCCTTCAAAAGAAATCCCAGGGCTGATCTCCTTCAGAATGGACTGGTTGGATCTCCTTGCAGTCCAAGGGACTCTCAAGAGTCTTCTCCAACACCACAGTTCAAAAGCATCAATTCTTCGGTGCTCAGTCTTCTTCACAGTCCAACTCTCACATCCATACATGACCACAGGAAAAACCATAGCCTTGACTAGACGAACCTTTATTGGCAAAGTAATATCTCTGCTTTTGAATATGCTACCTAGGTTGGTCATAACTTTCCTTCCAAGGAGTAAGCGTCTTTTAATTTCATGGCTGCAATCACCATCTGTAGTGATTTTGGAGCCCAGAAAAATAAAGTCTGACACTGTTTCCACTGTTTCCCCATCTATTTCCCATGAAGTGGTAAAATTCTTAAAATTTCAGATAATCTATCAACTATCTTTAAATACCAAACATTTGGTAAATGTAAATTATCACATGGTAATATACAAGAACCTTATATAATTGAAAATAAATGAAGGAGAATATTGAAGAGAATTCCTGAGTAGCAAAGCCAAGCTTAACCTTGATTCCACTTTGTTTACAGTAACTCAATCAGAAATAGGAGCAAGCACCACACAGAATACAACAGGGATTGTCTTTACCAATAAATGTCTAGCCCACCATCCAGGAATGTCATGTCTTGTAACTGAGCTCTAGAAAGAAAAAAATCTCCAAAATCACTGCAGATGGTGACTGTAGCCATGAAATGAAAAGATGCTTGCTCCTTGGAAGAAAAACTATGACAAACCTAGACAGCATATTAAAAAGCAGAAACATCACCTTGCCGACAAAGGTCCATCTAGTCAAAGCTATGGTTTTTTCAGTAGTCATGTTTGGATGTGAGAATTGGACCATAAAGAAATCTGAGCACTGAAGAATTGATGCTTTTGTACTGTGGTGTTGGAGAAAAACTCTTGAGACTCCCTTGGACTGCAAGAAGATCAAACCAGTCCATCCTAAAGGATCAGTCCTGAATATTCATTGGAAGGACTGATGCTGAAGCTGAAGCTCCAGTACTTTGGACACCTGATGTGAAGAACTGACTCACTAGAAAGGACCCTGATGCTGGGAAAGATTGAAGGAAGGGGAAGAAGGGGACAACAAAGGACGAGATAGTTGGATGGCATCACTGACTCGATGGACATAAGTTTGAGCAAGCTCCGGGAGCTGATGATGGACAGGGAAGCCTGGCATGCTGCAGTCCAAGGGGTCGCAAAGAGCCAGACATGATTGAGTGACTGAACTGAGTTGACTGAAAAGGAAAAGAGCTGAAAATTGAAGGTTCAAATCCAAGGCAAGTACCTGGACTTTATATGTTTAAGTTTCTGGTGAAGAAAGCAAGCCACATGTTTTTATGACTAACTTTTAAGAGAAAGTAGTTACTCTATTTACACTATTACACTATTTTCTTGGAGAAGGAAATGGCAACCCACTCCAGTATTCTTGCCTGGAGAATCCTAGGGACAGCGGAGCCTGGAGGGCTGCCATCTATGGGGTCTCACAGAGTTGAACATGACTGAAGCAACTTAGCAGCAGTAGCAGTTACACTATCATAAAAAAAAAAAATTATTCTGAAAAGGTAGTAACACACACTTATGGCAAGAAAGCAGGATCTCAGGATGTCACTGGACTTTAGGAATTTTTCCTTGTTTTTCCCCCAGGGTTTTGATACTTTGGAATGAAGTGCACATAACATTTCTTGGTTTTTAATGAGTTGGAGAATTACATTAAATTCAGTACTGTGATAATAACCTCCAAATTAATATTTTCCTTCAGAAAAATTGCAATGGAAAAAAAATGTAATCTTATTGCTCATAAAGTGACATAATAATACCATAATGCCAACTATAGCGTGGAAAACTCTCTCCCAGCAAATCTTACAGACTGTCCACTTTCCAAGTGTTTGCTCTTTGTGTTTAGCTATTAAAATAACGGTTTAATTTAAAATGCATGAAGAAGCTTCTTACTAGAATGCAGACAAGCAAAGGAAGTAAATATTTTTTTTTCCTCTCATTTAGAGAGCTAGCTAATACTCTGTCCTTTTCTTTCTTTCATGAAATTACAAATTTAGCAGGTGACATGGGGGTGCGAAGCTGGCAGGTAGGTCAAGGGAAGGAGGGTGTTGAGAGTATCTGCTCAGTAACTACTCCTCTTCCTGATCATCTCTGTGGTTTCCCTGACATTTCTGCTACTGTACGACTTTTGCTTAGGCTGGGATTTATGACTCTGTCTTTCAGGAATAGGTGTTTGAGAGGAACCATTAAACAACCATCAAAGCATTAAACAGCTACACATGCGGGAACCAACCACAAGTACTGCCACAAGCTGGTTACAGAGAATCCCTAAGCTTTGCAGCAGGTGTGATACTGCTTAGAGGAGGAGTCTTGGGAGCTGGGAGTTGACAATAACGTCCAAAGAGTGGAGGTGAAAGAACACACAGCTTGGGTGTGTGAGACAGATGCTGCTTTCTTGCTGTGTTCACCATCTCCCACGTGTAATATTTCCAACACATTAACAGAGCATTAGAGTTCGTGGCATGCTTAGTGACAGGAATAGAACCATGAAATTGGTAATGTCTTGCCAGTTTTAAAATGTAGATGAATAACTTCTTGTCAGAGCAATGAAATCTTTCTTAGCCTATAAAAAATCCTTGTATAACTAATGAGACTCCTGGGCCATCATACCTGCTCTGTTCAATTTCTTACACTAGTTTGGCTGTTCAACTACCTGTGGTACTTGGACTATGGAGATAGGTATTTTCAGAATCGATTAACACTGTAATAAATTCACATATAAACGCTTGCATCTGAGTTGCCTCCTGGATATAATGCGAAAATTTGATGTTACCCTTTTTAAGCTATTCCTGGCATTTCTACGTCAATTATCGGACTTCCTTGGTTCTTTTTTATACAGAAAACATGTAAATTAGCTTATGTCACACATTGTAGAGAGAGAGTCTGGGGATGGCAAAGTGTCAGAGAGCTGCCATTTTGACTGATTGTATTCCTGGCAACTTATTATGATAATAGATTGCTTTTTATTATATCACTGCATTTGGCTGTGATGATATTTAACTACCAAAGATTAAAGACATGTCATGATGCCAGGGAACTTTATGTATGGGCTAGTGCATTTTTGTCACTCTTAAAATTAGCAAGCCAGAACAGTAATAAACAATTCTGGGAAATTTCAGAGTCACTCCACTGAAGAATGCACAATTTTTGTGTCTTGGCATTTCCTTCCATTGTTGAGCCAGTAAGTGTTCAGTGTTTACTCTTTATGTGCTAGCACTAGGCTAGGCTCTTGTAACACTTGACTATAAACATGATTCCATCCTTAAAGATCTGGTGCACTGTCACTTCGGTCGTGTCTGACTCTGTAACCATATGGACTGCAGCCTTCCAGGCTTCTTTGTCCATGGAATTTCTCCAGGCAAGAATACTGGAGTGTGTTGCCGTGCCCTCCTCCAGGGGATCTTCCTGACCCAGGAATCAAACTTGCATCTCTTATGTCTTCTGCGTTGGGTTCTTTACCACTAGCGCCACCTGGAAAGCCCAGAGATCTGACAGTCAAGTCTATGTAAGACAACGTAAAAAATAAAAGATAGCACATACTAGTTCCAATTTGTTTGCTACAAAAAAATAAATGTTATTTATGTAAAAGAGAAGCAAATCAGTAGAAGTAGATTTATATAGGACAGTTTGATAGTCAACCGGTGGAAGAATAGTATTTTGTTAAGACAAAGGGGGAAAGAAGGCAACTTAGATGACTGTGGGGTGGGGGTAGGGTGGGGGGGGATCAATGCGTGGAAAGAGGAATGTGGTTATGCAGGGAACAGGTGTGTCTATTTCTTAAGCTTAAAGTTTACCATGTTCTAGGAATGTGTTTTCTGATTTACATTCCTTTTCTTGTTTAATTATCTCAGTATAGTAGATTAGACATCATCATCCCTATTTTACAGAGAAGGAAACAAAAACTTAGAGAGGTTCTATGAAGTCACACGGCTTGGAAACAGAATAAGTTGGACTCAGATGCAGCCTGGGCAGGGCCGTATGGCATGTGACCTGAGAGGATCATAGAGCACATGGTGGGCACATGCAGGCTCAGTTTAGGTTGGTGGCCATGGGGACCCAGAGGTGGACCCAGATCGCAGGTGCTATTGTCAGGGAAATGTTCAGGGCTCTCTGGATATGGAGAGAGGCAAGGGGATTGTCGAAGAAGACTCTATGGGTTTCAACCTGAAAGCTGAGTGCTAACTCTGAGACTCAGAAAGAAAGGAGAGAGTCTCTTTTCTTAGGTCCTATACTCTCTGAAGTTTTCAAGGAACATCAACAGCAGGATTCTTTGCCACTTAGAGACCAATTTTCAGTCCCCCTCACCTTTGGGAGCAAAAAAGGTTGAGATTTTTGGTCCCTAGACTGCTGATCTAGTTCTTCTATCAGAGTAACTAGGTCAAGCCGAAGGAAGAATGGTTGAGTAGAGGTGGGGGGAGAGGTCTTACCTGAGCCTGCTGCTGCTGCTGCTGCTAAGTCACTTCAGTCGTGTCCAACTCTGTGCAACCCCATAGACGGCAGCCCACCAGGCTCCCCTGTCCCCGGGATTCTCCAGGCAAGAATGCTGGAGTGGGTTGCCATTTCCTGAGCCTAGAGGGATTTAAAAAGAAAAGGAAAGGAGGTTAGGAAGGACTATGCTGGAGTCCAGGGAGCAGAAGTTTTGTCTAGATACCCTAAACTCAGGGAAGATTGGAGCAATTTGCTAATTCAATCTCCAAATCTCACTTTTGTCTTGATTTTTAATATTCATGTTTGTTAAACAAAAATCTACTGAGTGCCTTTCAGTGGTTAAAGGCAAACAAATATAAATCAGACATAGATCCTACCTTCCTTTCATTGAGAATTATGAGACTACAGATTCATAATTAATCTTTCAGCCAAGGTGAACATGATTAAAAGCCCAAGTTAGGGGCAAAGTGCTCCAGAGTTCAGTACAAGACTTAACTTCAAGAAGATGGGGCAAGTATAGATGGAAGGCCAAGCATAAGAAATATTTTGGAGGTGGTATTTGAAATGTGTGTGATAGCCTTGGACAGAAGAGATGGAAGAAGACAGAAAACCAGTTTTTGGCAAAACAATAGCATGAGTTAAAAGACTGAAAGGTGGGAAAGCATGAAGTATGAGTAAGGAACAAATTGAGTACTATTGAGTACTTGGGTTTGCCTGGAGAACAATGGGTACATGAATATTTCAGAAAAATCAGGATAATTGATTCAATTTTGTGTTATATTCTGAGTATCTGTTGTTTCATTCAATACAGCTGATACTTATACCACCAGTAATGTTATCAGGGCCAACTTGCCCTGACCCAAATGTCACTCACTGTTTCTGTCAACCAGGTGGGATAAGAGCCCTCTCTTTGTAGAGAGATCTCTTTCCAGACTAGCTAGAGGTGTTCTAGGAAAATTCAGGGACTCTACAAGCTAAAAATCCATGAACCATATATTGCTATGGCTGGAGGAGAGATACATACTGGAAATAGTATTAATAAAATGTGAGCCTACCCTTTCTCCTTTCCCCTTCCCTCTTCCATTCTCTTCACAGATTCAGTTCCTTCTTACCTGAGGGAAAAATTTAGCCTTCTTGGATATGTTTAAAAAACAAATGTTATTTGCTTTGAGATGATAGCAAGTTCCTGGAAGTGATGGAGAGAATTGAAGTCCCAACACATGTATTGTCTGGCAGAACCTCTAGAAGAAACAGTTTTCTCATTCTTGAACCACAGAAAGGAAAATCCAACACATAAACACTGACATTCCCTAGTGAACCAAGCATTTGAACTATGCTGGAATGAGTTTGTCTTTCCTAAATCAATGTTTGGCTCAAGAAGAGAAATAGGAACTAATTGTACTAGCATCGCCTCCCAGCATTTACTGCTTTATAAATAAATTTACTGAGGGTTTAATAAACAAGCTATTTCATTTTTGTATTCAAACACATAACTTAAATATCCTATGTGGAAAATAATGAATGATTAAAAATATGGTTTTATTAATAAAAGTATTAACTCAAAAAGTCAACAGACATCAAACAGGGATTTGAGTCTATCAGAGATAATATAAAGAACTTAGAAATGTTATTTATCAGTATCATACTGTATGTTAAAAATAGACAAGTTTCTAATATAATCTTTGCTCTCTTTCATTGCATCTAGTTATAATGGATCAGCTCCCTTTTCGTTTCTTCTTTAATTTCACTGTGGTAACATGCTTGAGTGAACACAGCCATGGTACATTTAACCAATTTGGCACTATGCCTTAGGTTTATTAAACTAACAAAGATTTGATGGGCTGTTTCTAGACCCTGTGTGTGTTCAGTCATGTCTGACACTATGCGACCCTATGGACCGTAGCCCACCATGCTCCTCTGTCCATGAAATTTTCCAGGCAAGAATACTGGATTGGGTTTCCATTTCTTCCTCCAGATCTTCTCCACCCAGGGATTGAACCAGGTCTCTTGAGTCTCCTGCATTAATGGGTAGGTTCTTTACCACTGCACCATCTGAGAAGCCCATATGTCTAAACTCTAGCCCCTTGTGTAATTCCTACAGCTGTAGTATTGATCCTAAGGTGACTTTTCACTCTGCTGGTGCTGGGACTCAGGACACTGTAAGGTAGAATCCATGTACTTTGGGACCAATGTTTATTCCTTAGATTCTCTCCTTTTTTTAACCTGGATATTGTCTTTCCTCTACCTATTTCACAATCCTGCATTTTATTGAATAGAATTATAAGCTGTTTTCTCACAGAGTATTGCATAGCCTTCCTTAGAGCCTTAGAACATGGTTATTAAATATCTTCCAAAGTTAAGAAATGAATGAATAAATTACTGTATAGTTTTTCCTAATGAACAGGCAGTCTTCCTCATTGATTAATTAACTATATTTTTTCCTTGAAATTTTACCCAGCATAGAGTATAATTGGCTATCCACAAGCTCTCAGATTGAGAATTTAGTTTTATGTATAAGATGGAATTTTTTAATGTCAAAAAATGTATTTTTCAGTTTTTTTCTTCCCAAGTCCAACCTAGAAAATGATATCTAAATTTTTATTATACATAAGTCATTTAAAAGAAAATTGCTTTTTAATATATTTTTCTGCCATATATAATAACACTTAGGTAATAAGTTGCAGTGATGTATGCTAACAAAATAAAAATATTTCAAGGCAAATGTCTTTAGAGGTTACATATAGGCCAAATACAATGAGAGGTATATTCCATAGGAATAAAAGACATGTGAACTTAAGGTTGCTTGTCCTTTGCAAGGAGATTTGTCTAATTCCTACCATAATGTAGATGGATCATAAGGTTTGATCATTACCATGAATATTTTTTATAACCCAAACTTATAACCCATGAATACCACCTCATCTCTCAGCTAACAACCCTTTTCCTCTTTTGGAGTGTTACCAAGATGATACATACTACAGAGGAGATACTGCTAGATAAGAATTGCGATGGGGAGATAACATGAGCAATCAGGTTGTAAGTAACATCCATAATCAATGATTTGAAATAAATCTACATAAACCTTGACTCAAGACAAAACTGTCAGGAAAAAAAAAAAAATCCCCAAACACGTAACTGAATGTACCAAATACTTAAATGTTCTTAGTTATGGATATATAGGAATGAATTCTATGACCAGTAGCTTGTTAAATAATTCCATTTATTTTCTAATATCATTGTTGATTTATATTGGCCAAAGGTACAAATTTTACCAAAATAATAATAAAGTTTAATGTGCCATATGTTAACTACTTTGATTTTTTACAATGGCCTGTGGAATTTGATAGGGTTCGTTTTCCTAATGAGGGAACTGACCCACAGAAAGATGAAAAAATCTCCTAAAGATCACAGCAGCCATTTTCAATGGCTCCACAGCACGTTTTGGAGATGGATCCTGTCCATAGGAATAAAGCTTTGAAATGCAGAGATCACTGGAGTGCTGATTGCATGACGAGTGAATGCTGTGAGATGATGGTAAAAGTCATCTCTTAAGAGCTTTGTGATCATATTCGTACATTTGCACCCTAGATTTCTCTGACCCAACTTTGTTTACTGAATCCTGAAATTACCTTCTCAGTGTGTTTTTTCCTGGTTCCATGAGTTCACTTTCTCTCTATCTCAATTGATATGGATTTCCCCTTCATATATCTCTTGCATATGATTATCAGACGTAACCTGCTTCCAATTTCAGAGTCAAGAGAAAGAGAACTAAACGTACTGTTTGGAGGTCTGCGTTCTCCCAGGTTACTCCTCCTATGGCTGCATGAGATGGGATTATGCCTCACCATCTCTTAACAAAGACTTTCAGCTGCTATCAGTTTTATTTAAAGAACTCATGAGTGCTGCCTAACTATGTGGCACTGTTTTATGTGCAGAAAATCCTAGGGTACATGAGCGCATAGCCCTGTTGCATTGTTTATCTCCTTCTGGCCTTGCCGAGTTGGTTTTCACTGATGTGCTGCCTCTTATTACCACTCCATCTCAGTTGACTGAGGTACTGGGAGCTCAATAAACTTATCCAAAGTCACACATGAGTGGCTTACCAGAATTCATACCCCAGAACTGTCATGGTTCCTAAATCCTTTATTATGAGCATTATACCATACCATCTTCCAGGTCTCAGTATTAACATCATGTAAATTTATTCTCCAGCATGATTCATTAAAATGAAAATGGGCCATTTTCTCTGATTCTCCAAGCACTTCAGAAGAAGCGTTACATCCTGAATACAGATTTCATTTCTGAGAAAGAGACAAGAAAAGAAGTTAAACCTTTACTTGTATCAGAGGCTGGTTCATCTTAAAAGGGCTTTTATTCCAGTTTTTGGTTTAAAATATTTAAAGGAAAACCAAGCAGTATTAAGGTTAAGAATAGCTACAATTGCATTTTTTTAGCAATAAGTAAAGCATAGAAACTAAAAAGTGCCTGTAATTCAGTGGCAGGAATCTAATGAGTTCCCTCCAGATTAAAAGTTAATGTAAAACTAAATTTAAAAAAATGAACCTGTGCTAGACACCCACTCACACATTTTTAAGTACTTTCTATCACATAAACTGCATAGCATTGATTCTCTCTTTTGGTGGAGTCTTAATTTCTATTTAAATAGAGAATTAAAATGATAATAAAGTAACCAATATATATCCCAGTATAAAATAATATCACACGAAATAAACACTCAAATATAAGTGTGTTTAAGATTACAGTGAAGAGGTAGGAAGATAAAAATAAAAGAGAAATTATAGTGTGATTTTGTTTTTTTGTCTCTTTCAGTAAGAGTCCTACTCTGATTCCAATCTTTGTATATATGTATGTATGTATATATAAAGAACATTCAGTCTTGTTTCACATAATTTCATTATCCTCAGCAAAAGTCATTAACAGTTATCCTCAGCAAAAATCTTTTCTTAAACACCCACTACGTGCAAATATGCCAATCAGGTTTGGTTGGCACTATTTGGACAATAAATATCATATTTTCTCTCAAGAAAGTTATACTCTAATAAGTAACAGAGGATATATTTAATAATACAAGCTTACTTGTATTATTTACTTACTTACTTACTTACATCTTTAACTCAAGGAGGAGAAAGCCACATAAGTGGAACACACAATAAATAATCAAGTGTTTAGTTGTTGTTGTTTAATTGCTAAGTTATGTACGACTCTTTGCGACCCCGTGGACTGTAACCCACCAGGTTCCTCTGTCCATGGGATTCTGCAGGCAAGAATACTGGAGTGGGCTGCCACTTCCTTCTCCAGGGAATCTTCCCAATCTGGAACCCTCATCTCCTGCATTCGCAGGAGTATTCTTTACCACTGAGCCACCTGGGAAGCACAGGTGTTTAGATGAGAAAAAAATAATGGTAGAATAACAACAACAACAAAAAAAATGAGCATTCCAAATCAGAGCAGAGGCACAAGAGACTATGAGGGAAAGTGAAAAGAGTTTTACTTCAGGATCCCAATGGGCCTGAAATTCTATCTCTACCACTACTAGCTGTATGCATTTAAGCAGCACTTCTCTGATTCCAAATGTATGAGTGGGCATGATAATACTTAACCCATAAACTAATTTTGAATATTAAATTAGGAAGTGTACATAACTACCTTAGGAAGCATTACTAAGCTAGTGGAGGTGATGGAATTCCAGCTAATCTATTTGAAATCCTAAAAGAGAATACTGTGAAAGTGCCACACTAAATGCACCAGCAAATTTGGAAAACTCAGCAGTGGCCTCAGGACTGGAAAAGGTCAATTTTCATTCCAATCCCAAAGAAAGGCAATGACAAAAAATGTTCAAACTACCACACAATTGTGCTCATTTCACATGATAGCAAGGTCATGCTCAAAAATCATTCAAGCTAGGCTTCAATAGTACATGAACCAAGAAATTCCAGATGTACAAGCTGGATTTAGAGAAGGCAGAAGAACTAGATATTAAATTGCTAACATTCATTGGACCATAGAAAAATCAAGAGAATTCCAGAAAAGCCTCTACTTCTGCTTCATTCACTATGTTAAACCCTTAACTTGTGATCTTGTGGATCATGAACAACTGAAAAATTCTTAAAGAGATGGGAATACCAGACCACTGTTCCTGTCTCCTGAAAAACCTGTACACAAGTCAAGAAGCAATAGTTAGAACTGTACATGGAAGAACAGACTGGTTTAAAATTGGGAAAGGAGTATGTCAAGGCTGTATACTGTCACTCTGCTGACTGTGTGGATAACAATAAACTGTGGAAAATTCTGAAAGAGATGGGAATACCAGACCACCTGACCTGCCTCTTGAGAAACCTATATGCAGGTCAGGAAGCAACAGTTAGAACTGGACATGGAACAACAGACTGGTTCCAAATAGGAAAAGGAGTATGTCAAGGCTGTATATTGTCACCCTGCTTATTTAACTTCTATGCAGAGTACATCATGAGAAATGCTGGGCTGGAAGAAGCACAAGCTGGAATCCAGATTGCCAGGAGAAATATCAATAACCTTAGATATGCAGATGACACCACCCTTATGGCAGTAAGGGAAGAAGAACTAAAAAGCCTCTTGATGAAAGTGAAAGAGGAGACTGAAAAAGTTGGCTTAAAGCTCAACATTCAGAAGACTAAGATCATGGCATCTGGTCCCATCACTTCATGGGAAATAGATGGGAAAACAGTGGAAACAGTGTCAGACTTTATTTTCTTGGGCTCCAAAATCACTGCAGATGGTGATTGCAGCCATGAAATCAAAAGACGCCTACTCCTTGGAAGGAAAGTTATGACCAACCTAGATAGCATATTGAAAAGCAGAGACATTACTTTGCCAACAAAGGTCCATCTAGTCAAGGCTATGGTTTTTCCAGTGGTCATGTATGGATGTGAGAGTTGGACTGTGAAGAAGGCTGAGCACTGAAGAATTGATGCTTTTGAAGTGTGGTGTTGGAGAAGACTTCTGAGAGTCCCTTGGACTGCAAGGAAACACAAGCAGTCCATTCTGAAGGAGATCAGCCCTGGGATTTCTTTGGAGGGAATGATGCTAAAGCTGAAGCTCCAGTACTTTGGCCACCTCATGCGAAGAGTTGACTCATTGGAAAAGACTGATGCTGGGAGGGATTGGGCGCAGGAGGAAAAGGGGACGACAGAGGATGAGATGGCTGGATGGCATCACCAACTCGATACACATGTGTTTGGGTGAACTCCAGGAGTTGGTGATGGACAAGGAGGCTTGGCATTCTATGATTCACGGGGTCGTAAAGAGTCGGACATGACTGAACGACTAAACTGAACTGAACTGAACTGATACAGAGAACATTATGCAAAATTCTGGGCTGTATGTGTTACAAGCTGGAATCAAGATTGCCAGGAGAAATATCAATAACCTCAGATGTGCAGGTGACATCACCCTAATGGCAGAAAGCAAAGAGAAACTAAAAAGCCTCTTGATGAAGGTGAAAGAAGAGAGTGAAAAAGCTGGCTTAAAATTCAACATTCAAAAACCTAAGATCATGGTGTCCAGTCCCATTACCCATGGCAAATTAATGGAGAAACAATGGAAACAGTGAAAGACTTTATTTTCTTGGGCCCCAAAATTCCTGTGGATGGTGACTATAGCCATGAAATTAAAAGTGGCTTACTCCATATTAAAAAGCAGACATCACTTTGCCAACAATGGTCCATGTAGTCAAAGCTATGGTTTTTCCAGTAGTCATGTACGAAGGTTGAGAGTTGGACTATAAAGAAGGCTGAGCACCAGATAATTGACGCTTTTGAACTGTGGTGCTGGAGAAGACTCTTGAAAGTCCTTTGGACTGCAAGGTGATCAAACCAGTCAGTCCTAAAGGAAATCAATCCTGAATATTCATTAGAAGGACTGATGCTGAAGCTGAAGCTCCAATACTTTGGCTACCTGATTCAAAGAGCCAACTCAGTGGAAAAGACCCTGATGCTGGGAAAGATTGAGGGTGGGAGGAGAAAGGGGGGACAGAGGATGAGATGGTTGGATGGCATCATCAACTCAATGGACGTGAATTTGAGCAAACTCCTGGAGATGGTGAAGGATAGGGAAGTCTGGCGTGCTGGGGTCCATGGAGTCGCAAAGAATTAGACACAACTGAATGACTGAACAACAACAAGCAAATCAGTGGAAGCAATGGTTCTAGTGATGGTAGTGTTAAGAATAACTGTGAAACTCCTGGGACCAGAGCCTGGCACAGAAAAAGCCCCAAATGAAATTTAATTTCCTATTCTAAGCCTTCCCTCTACTTACAATATACCATCTAATTCTCTAACTCCTTGAATTGAACCTGAGTCAAAATATATCATATAAGTTTACAAATGGAGACAGACATTTCAGATATGGATAAAGAATTAACAAAGTTAGGAAGTTGAAAATACAATTAAGGTATTCAAGAAACAATATACTGGATTTTTTTTTTTAATTTTTTACATCTGCATTTTGAGAGCTGATGATCTGTCTGAACACTAAATGTGGTAACCACTATGTAGAGGATTTTTTTCCCTATAGCTTTTTGATTTTGAAACAGCTTTTCTGTTAAAAACTGTCTAAAATGCTAGACTTGTCCCAAAATGTAGGAAACAACTGATAAAATACAATATTCTGCTCAGTGTTTTGACATCCTTTGCTGTTTTCTGTTTATTTAATTTAAAACACATTTTATGGTTAAAAATAAACCATGTTACACAAAGTGATAAAACGTGTGTTTTAGGAATAACAATTTGGGAAAATGCACAAAGATAAATACCAGATGGAGTAATAATGATCTAGAGAACTGACTGTCGAGGAAGGTCATTTGTTTGTCAAAACCCAATTAATGTGCAAAATAGTTTGAATAAAAACTAATTCTTGAGCAATGGTAACTAGCAAACACATATAGGAGAAAGTTTATCCTCACACATAGAACAACGAACACAAATGCAATAATTTTATGATAAAAATGTTAAAAAATGATAAAAAGTTATTAAATATTAGCAAAGTCTCAATGATGTTACTAAATTCATTTGTTTTTAGTAGCATTGGGATTTGGATAGTTGTTTTAGGAAATAATAGAAGGAAGATGACAGAGTGTCGTATCTAGCCACTAGAGTAACTAGCAGCTGTTACTCTAAGAATTCTAAACCACATGGGGCCTTGGCAGGAAAGAGCACTAGGCTTGAACAGAAATATCTGCATGGGTAAGGGCACATCAGCAAAAAGTAAACATAAAACATTTTCAAATTCATTGATTAAGAAGACTCCACTCCTAAACACACTTTCAACACAAGAAAGAAAGGGTATATTTATGAAGGCATTCATCACAGAATTAACTATAATGGCCAAAAAAGGAGCAACTTCAAAAGCAAGTAAAATGGGTTAATATTATGATGTTTCACTTCGATTTTTATGCATTAAAAAGTACTGTTTTAAAGATCACATAGAAGGCTTTAATAGTCTCCACATAACGAGGACTCTTCTGCCACTGAAATGTTTTGTATCATCTCCCTTCCTCATGGCATTTTTTTTTTGTTAAGAGGTGTGATGCACTGATTCTTTTGAAAGGAAAGCCTGATATTTTATCACAGATAATATTGTAGAAATAAAGTTTCAGGCATATGAATTTAATAAACTGGCATGTCATCAGACCAGTTGTTTCATCATTCTTAAATTAGAACTAATATGACTGGAAAGAAATGACTTCCATCTTATACTTCTTTATACTGAAATTTGCTAATTAAACAAAACCTTAGACTCCTTAAGAGAAAAATATAGTTTCATGCCTTGCATTTCCTGGCTTAGCATTAAAGTAGACAAGGTTTTGGCAAAGAAATTTTTCAGAAAAATCTTCAAGAGGAAATTACAAAGGATACCACATTTCCTACAGTTTTGTGGCAAACCAGTAAGCTATATACCAAGATGCTGCTAGAAAAACAGAATATTACTTTAACTTTCCAGTTATTTAACTATGTTTTGGATAGGCCCTAGTATTGCAGCTGAAAATACCTATCACAAGAAGTTCTTTTTTGCATTTTTCACTGTGTGTCATAACAAAAACTCTGTTCTTAAAACATTCCTAATTTTAAAAAATACTTTATTCAAGTAGCACAAATAAAATTACAAAAGGTAGATTTTTTTTAAAAGATTTGCTTATAAATATGACATCTGTTTGATCAAATACTTTGCAAAGAATCATGTGTAATGAGAGACATTGGCAAACAAGTAAGCTTTGGAGTCTATAAAACATTGCCTAAATAAGCACATGCTTTGGGTTCAGCAAAAAGGTTATTTTATGTAGTTCAGGTCTTTATTGCTGTCAAAAAGAAAACTATGGAGCAGAAAAACTGGTCATTTAAATTGATATGTATATAATCTCTGCAGTTGTTGGTATCTAAAACTACCAAATCAACTTATTTTCTCTACCTCAAAACAGGGCTCACAAAAATGTTCAAGAAATATGTGCTGTGTAAGTTCCTGAATTAATTTAAGTAACTGATAGAATGGGACTTCCCTGGTGGCTCAAACAGTAAAAAATCTGATAGAATAAGTAACTGAATTAACTATAGAACACCTGCTGCTGCTGCTGCTGCTAAATTGCTTCAGTCATGTCCGACTCTGTGCGACCCCATAGACGGCAGCCCACCAGGCTCCCCCGTTCTTGGGATTCTCCAGGCAAGAACACTGGAGTAGGTTGCCATTTCCTTCTCCAACACATAGAACACCTATGTGATGGTAAATGATTTTGTTATGAAAAGTGAAAGTAGGTCAGTCATGTTCAACTCTTTGAGACCCCATGGACTATATAGTCCATGGAATTCTCCAAGCCAGAATACTGGAGTGGGTAACCTTTCCCTTCTCCAGGGGATCTTCCCTGACCAAGGCAGATTCTTTACCAACTGAGCTATCAGGGATTTTGTTATACTATGGTCTAATTGATGTGAGTCAATAGCCCTATTTTATAATAAACTACTCTCTAGCATATTTATGCAATCATTCTTTAGACATTTATAAAATTATCTTTGTTCCCCCAGCCTCAATTCTATCACTATTTTCATCATACTTTTGTGTAAGGTAGAGACCAGTTTTAAAAATAATGTTAAGATATATGCTTTAGATTAAATGTAATTAATCAATTAGACTTTACAATGACTGTGGTACAATCTCAAGTTCACATATTTTTCTCTTTCTAGACCGTATTTGTGCAATGTGACATACAAGTAACAAGCAATGAAAGTGGTTTAGGTTTTTAGAAGTTAATGAACAAATGAAGAATTTAGTTTTAGAAAGCTGCTCAAAGCTTAGATGAAGGAATGACTGTGTTGTGTAACATTTGGGAAGGAAGGAAAAATCACCTTAATCTTTTTATTTGTGTGTATGTTAGCTAGGGCCCATTGCCATAACAGCAAGACAGAATAATACGGTGGCTCCAAGGATAAAGAAGTTTATTTTGCTCTCACATTACAGTCCATCCCTCCATAACAGAGGAATAGTTTTGCTCCAGATGATGATTCAGACACCCGGGTGTTTTCTAATTTGTTAATCCATAGTCCTCTGGAGCAGGATTGGCAAACTTTTTCCATGAAGGGCCAGATGGTATTTCAGGCTTGGTGGGCCATATATGGTTTCTGACACACATTCTGCCTCTTTTTATTTATTTTTAACAATGCTTTTAAAATATAAAAACCATTTTTAGCTTACAAACCATACAAATAGGCCACAGGTCAGCTTTTGTCTGTAGACTACAGTTTGCTGATCCCATCTTCAAGGGAATTCCTGCATATTAGAAGCTCGATCAATGACAACCCAATGTGCCAACTTTCAGGAAGAGGAAAATAACTGAAGTAGAAGGCAGGCAATTTCCTCTTAAGGAAGTGAAGCAGTAGTTATATGTGTCACTGTCAGTCATATTCTGGTGCCAAGAACTTAGCCATATGGCCATTTAGGCACAAAATAGGCTGGCAAATGAAGTCTCTAAATAGATTCCCAGGTACCCTGACAAGATTCCATTACTGTAAGTGTCAGCTTGGTGTTCTGGGAAGTAGACACTGAGACCGATTTAAGAGTGAAGAAGGTTTATTGGGGAAGTGAAAGATAAAATGTAGAGGAAGCAGAATTGGGCTGGAAAAGTCCTCAAACTGTGATGCAGAGCTAGTAACTATGAAAGTAACGAGGAAGGGATGCAGGATTGGGTAGAGAAAACCTCCAACCAAGACATAAATGTGGCAAAAATTAGGTCAACCCTATGTGTATCTCCAGACTTAATATTGCCCGTTAGAGGACTCTTATCTCGGGCAGGGATGGCAGACCCCAGAGTCCCCACCATGCAGTGTATGCCTGTGGCTGCACAAGAAGTTAGTCCCCCAGACTTTAAAGCCAAGATGAATCTTGAAGTCACTGACAGCTGGGGGATCCTAGCTAGCTGCATGTCTTGCAAGCAGGTTCTTTCTTAAATGAAATCTGAGTTCGGTACCTACATACCTGCCTTATTATGTGAAAAGGGAAAGTGGATTTGTGAAGCACTAGGAGAAGGCAATGGCACCCCACTCCAGTACTCTTGCCTGGAAAAATCCCATGGATGGAGGAGCCTGGTAGGCTGCAGTCCATGGGGTCGCTAAGAGTCAGACATGACTGAACGACTTCACTTTCACTTTTCACTTTCATGCACTGGAGAAGGAAATGGCAACCCACTCCAGTGTTCTTGCCTGGAGAATCCCAGGGACGGGAGAGCCTGGTGGGCTGCCATCTATGGGGTCACACAGAGTCGGGCATGATTGAAGTGAGTTGGCGGCAGCCGTTGACACAGAATATGTTCCTCATTGGTAGAAACAGAAAACAAAGAAGTATGGATTTAACCACTGGATGAATCCCACTAATCTATCAAGAAGAGGTGATTTCATACTCCTCTGAGTTTGAGTGACATTTATATTTTTTTCCTTTTTTCAGACCAAAATTCATGCAGCTGATAATCAAGTCCACTTTGTTGTCAAAGGTGTGACTTGTTTTTTGTTTATAAGCTGGCACTATATAGAATATGGTTTTCAGGGAGAGAGGTGGGAGAACTTTGTGTAAAGCTGTTTAATGCAGATTCTGAACGTTTTGCTGTTTATTTTCTGAAGCTCATATGCTAGAACCAGATTCAATTTAGGAAAAAATATTTAGATCATGTTTTGAAATACAATGTTTTGTTAAATCTCTCTCTTATAAGAAATCAAAAGGGTGCTTACATGCGTGTATGTGTCTGTGTGTGTACATGAATATAGCCCAACTTGAAAACATAAACCTAAATATCCATGATACCACTCTGTATCCTCTCACACATTATTATATAATTGACATTCCTCATTCTTGCTCTAATTATTGCCTGATCTAATGATCAGGAAGTAGAGGAAAGACATCCTTGGAAGGTTAATAAGCCATCCAGAAAATTAGATTAGCATGATCAAACCTTAATGATTATTATTTCTCATTATATTAGATCACCTGAAAAGTTTGAGGAAGAAAAAATAAATTAGCATCATTGGGCAATTATACTTGTAGTTTTCCACAGTAGATTTTAAGATGATCACGTTATGAATTATTTTCATATCTAAAACCAGAATTTTTTAGAAATTATACTACCATTATTATAGTAATCAAAGCTCACTTATTTGATCATCATTGTAATGGAGTACTTGAGGCATTTTTCCTTTGCTAATTGACAGTTGGTCAGTTAAGAGGTGCTTTTCACAAAATCTTCCATAACCCAAAGGGTTTGAATTAGCCTTTAATAAATGCCCGAGAATCTTCTATGTTCCTAAGTGCATTTGCTAAAATTCCCAACTGCTATTTTCCACCTTCTGGTCAGGAAATGCCTTTGATCTGCCTTTCTTGCTTTTGTCTATATGTCTTGAGCATTGTAACCCTACTCATCAGCACAATGACACATTATCATTTAGATATCATTTTCTGAAGCTGGATTTCTCTGAGAAAGAAACAAAATGCAGAGAGTGGGCATAGGGTCAAACTGAAGTTAGACTGGCCCATTTGGAGAATTGGGAGAGGTGACCCGTGGTCAGAAGACTCAGCCTTGAGCTTTATCCTCATTCACACCCTAATTACACACCTAGGCACTTCCTATGCAGACTTTTTGGCTCACTGGTTGCTCCCTGCTTACCCACATGTCATATCACCACCTGCGATGGGAAGCCCCAGAACACAGATTCCTCAATATCAACATCCAGATACACAAAATTGTTTCCTTCAATTTCAGTCTCTCTATCACTTCCTAATAAGGTGGTAGTAGTTGGGTAAAGGGAATCAATTGGACTAAAAAAGTAGACAAACTTGCTGATTTTCAGACAAGATTGGGTGTGTTCAGGGTGGTATGTCCATAGACAGAACTTGCTAATTTTCAAATGACAGAACATGTAGTTTTAAATTATTCAAAAATGTCTAAAGATATTTTCTAACAATAGAGAGATACTTCAGAGATATTGCAGGTTCAGTTCCAGATCACTGCAATAAAGCAAGTCACATGAATTATGTGATTTTCAAGTGTGTAAATAGTTATGCAATGTATTACGCATAAAATAATATTAAGTGTAAAATCCAATGTACATACCTTAACTTTTTATTGCTAAAAAATGGTAGCTGTCATCTGACAATGCAGAGTTGCCACAAACCTTCGATTTGTTTTTTTTTAAAATGCAATATCTGTGAAATGCAATAAAGAGAAGCATAGCCAAACAAGGTGTGCCTGCACTCTGATCTCCATGATAACAGGGACTTGATTTAGTTCACTGCTTTATCCCTATTACTGCGAGATAGAGTGTGTTCAGTGAACGCTGCTAGAATGAATGAATGTACTACCAAAATTGGTCTATGATCATTGAATTAAAAATTCAATATCTAGTTTTACCCTCATTCCGTAATGTTATTATATTTTTAAAGCAAACATTTAAGGAAGAAATTGTGGTGATGCAGACTCCCATAGGCTTGGTTAATCTAAACCTTTCTAATAAAAGGAGAGAGAAAAAGAGAATTGGGGAGAGATGGAAAGAAGGGAGGGTGGGAGAAACAGTATACTGCTTTACTATATGTGAGGAGCTAATAAGTATTACTGTTTCTCCCACCTTCCTTTCCTTTCATATCTCCCTGATTCTCTTTCTCCCTCTCCTTTTATCAGAAAGGGCTTCCCTGGTGACTCAGTGATAAAGAATCCACCTGCCAATACAGAAGGCGCAGATTTGATTCTTGGTTTGGGAAGATCCCCTGGAGAAGGAAATAGCAACCCACCCCAACATTCTTGCATGGGAAATCTCCTGGACAGAGGAGCCTGGCGGGCTACAATGCATTGGGTTGCAAGAGAGTCAGACACGACTTAGTGACTAAAACAACAAAACAATATTTTAATAAAGAAATGTTATAATTTACACATAAATAGTAACTTTAAAAATTACCCTTTTCTTGTCTCTGCTAAGATTTATTCTTTTTCTAATTCAACAAATATTTCTTAAATGCCTTTCCATGTGCCAATTAATACATGGGAACTAGGGCATAGAGCAAAATAAAACAGCTAGTGAACCAAAACATTCATAGCCACAGAGAAACCATAGAGATAGTTCCTCCCATCTTTCATTCCTTCCTTCCTCATGTACAGAATACAAAGTCAAATGTATGAAGAATAAAATGGCATCCTTAATATCTCCCAAACTATTGGATTTACTATGGAAAAGTTAGCAGTTGAAATCTCCTTTTCACCAGCTGAGGTTAGCTTCCTCAATGTGTATTTTAGAGTTTAAAATAAATATTTTGCAATTAGGGTGAAATACGTTAGTGACAGCTGCATAAACTGAAGGCTTCTATTTATTCAGATACCCATTTATCTCCAAAATATCAGGGTAATGGCAGATGCCCAGCTTATCACTGCTTCTAGATGTGAACAGGGAATTAAGTCTTGCTATGCCTTCAGTTCGCTTTAATCTCCCTCCTCGAACTGCTAGTAATGAGAGGCCTGCTGCTGTCATTTGAGAAGATAATTCTTTAGTAAGAAATTTTTAGCCACCAAAAACCAAGTCTGTTCCATTACCAATAATATACTGCTCAAGGCTCCTATGTTGTCTTGGTTTATGGTCATATGGCTAAGTTTATATATAGAACTATTAGGTCTTCATAACGAAGAAACATTTTTGCAATCATATATGCTAAGTGGTATGTATATATTGCTGTTGTTTTCTAGGCACAATAACTAATCTCAATATATGAGGTAGGTGTGCTAATCCAAACTATAAATACAACTGGTAGCCAGAGTTTTGGACAGAGGAACTGAAAATGTTCATTAAAAGCACATTTACTCTATTGTGCCTTCTTTTGTTCATCAAATCTGTTGAGCTTCAAACACAGTAATACTGGTTCTCACTATCAGAATGTTTAGAGAATAAATTAGAAGATGGCTATGTTTTGAGCACTTGAGATAGAGTAAGGATACAAAGTTTTATTAATTAAAATTTTCCATTCGGTTTATTTATAATCAAGGGACATTATCTACAAAAGTGACACACATCGTCTAATCATACATGCAGGGATCATGGTAAGACAGTCTCTCCATTTTCATTGGAAGATGAAAATGAGAGTCATTCCATATCTTAGTTTTGTAAGCCGGAAGACTCTAAAACAAAAGTAGACTCTTGAGAGTCTCTTGGACAACAAGGAGATCAAACCAGTCAATTCTAAAGGAAATCAATCCTGAATATTCATTGGAAGGACTAATGCTGAAGCTCCAATATTTTGGCCTCCTGATGAGAAGAGCCAACTCATTAGAAAAGACCGTGAAGCTGGGAAAGGTTGAAGGCAGGAAGAGAAGGGGATGACAGAGGATGAGATGGTTGGATGGCATCACTGATTCGATGGATATAAGTTTGAGCAAGCTCAGGGAGTGGGTGATGGACAGGGAAGCCTGGCATGCTGCAGTCCATGGGGTCGCAAAGAGTTAGACATGACTGAGCCACTGAACTGAACTGAACTGAAAACAAAAGCACTGAATTGGGAAGATCGATTTATGAATACTATTGTATGCCGTATTTGAATTACCGCTGGAGAAGGCAATGGCACCCCACTCCAGTACTCTTGCCTGGAGAATCCCAGGGACAGAGGAGCCTGGTGGGCTGCTGTCTATGGGGTCGCACCGAGTCGGACACGACTGAAGCGACTTAGCAGCAGCAGCAGCAGAGCACTGCTATCCAATAGAACATGCCATCCTGAGGAAAATGTTGTGTATTCTCCCTGTCTCTACAGTAATCACTCACCATGTATTTCTTTGAATTTCTTGAACTATCACTAGTGCAACTGAGAAACTGGATTTTTAAAAATGTATTTAGTTTTAACTAAAGTAAATTTATATAGCTGAAAGTAGCTACTGGGTACTATATTGGATGACACAGTTCTAAAGCATTTGATATCTAATTTTTAAAAGATTTTTTTTTACAAAGTGTAAAATAGAGTTTTTAATAAAATATTAACCAAAATATATAAAATAAATCTAGTTTCATCATCATATCGATGAATATTTAAAGATCACCCCACCTAAGTAGATTTCTATGTTGCAATAAAATTCCTCAAAGAAATTTAGAGATAAAACTCAGTACAATTCCAGATTTCTTGCAACCACCTTTTCTTTAGCATTTCAGGGTTTTGGGATTTGTGATTTAACATGTTAAAACTAAATATAATCTCTTTTTGGGCAAGTTAAACATTCTCAGAACTAGTAGCAGAAACTAAAGACAGGTTGAGACTCAGGTTTGCATATGCCACACCAAGTGACATTAACTTCTCTACCGGCTTATTAGAAAAAAGATTTGACATCTGGAAGCAAAGACATGAGATTACTGTAGGCTCCCCCTCTTTTCACCAGCCAACTATTTGATTTATTTGATGAGTGATCTCAGACGACCCTTTCAGGCACTGAACCATCAGAGAGTTATGTTGCTGGGTGATAAGAAACCTTCAGAGATACCTAAATCTTCTTTTAGCACTGGGAGTTTTATCTGTTCTGGAATAAAGAACCTTTTTATGTATGATGTTTCTATCTGGATAGTTATGGGAATATCCAGAAAAGATGCACAGCCTTAAATCAAATCCATATTGACAAGGACATTGAAACTGCATGAAATTTATCACAAATATGTAAGCCAACACCTTATTTTTATATGATTTTTAAATTTTGTGTCTCAAAGTTCAAAGGAGTAACTAAATGTATTATACATCAAAAAGTCCATTAATCTTTTGATTAGCATTTGTTTTCCTGTATCTTCCTTAGAGACAAACGAACAAATGAGGAATGTACTTAATTTGATCTCTGGAGTAATTATAGATATGGATATTTATCATTTAACAGACACTAAACAAACTAGTAGGTTTTTTAATGTACCTTGCTGTGCACTGAGAATGCAACTGGCTTCTCAATTTTATTGAAGTTGTTGAACTGAATTTTATTTCTAATTTAATGTACCTACTGATCATATATTGAGTCTTGGGTTTGTTAGTAGGAGTTAAGTCCAAGTAATTTGTCTTAAAAAAAAAAAAAAAAAAAGTTGAAATCCTTCCCAGTTACACTAAAACTGATGTGAAACCTGCTTTCAAAAACATATACTATACAAGTGACACTCTTGGCTGTCCCATCCACAGTTCTCTCTCAATATGCAGCAGTTTTTCCCTCAGGAGACTTCATTGTTTATAGTATATTCACCTTGCCCTGTGACTCCACCAGATGTAGTTGGCGTATAATAGAAGCTGTCTTTAAAACACATCCTCCCATTTGAAAATTCTTCACCCGAGTATTTTTTCCATTCCTTTGCACTAGCCCATCTGTACACAAACAAATCACTGCCTCAGCCATCTGACCCTCTTGAGAGTAAAGCTAAGGTACATTTTTTTTTTTTTTTCCAAATCCCTTTTAGGCAAAGGAATGTAATTAACAACCTTTCTCTGTGACCTGCTTGTCAAGCTGTGTAGGAACAGAAGAGGAAGGAGACTGTTGTCATCAAAGACAGCCCATGTTTCTAAGGAATTTAACAACCCAGCAAAAGTCCGCTTCATTTTGATACCTGTATTTGTGCTAATGGAAAATAGTTCTGTATGGAGGTGGCTTTTTCTCAAAAATGAATACAATGCAGTAAAGACAGGATTTGTCCTTACGTACTACCTCCAAATTTAGGAGTATTTTGAAAGAACTGGTGTTTAGTGCCTTGTTTCCCCACCCGCTTGTCCTCCATTTAAAAATTCTGTCAATCCTAGCGCTTGTACAGCTATCTAATTCCATAAGAACGGTGCTTGAGATACACAAAGAAAAAGCAATTGATTGTAGAGACAAAATTAGTGGCTACATATCAATATTTCACAAAACTTTAAGTATTTCTTTTCATTAACATTTTCTTTGAATCACACTACATGTTTTTCAAGGAAAGAACCTTCTATTCCTTTTATCTGATCTAAAAATACAAATATGCATGAAGAAATCTAAGCGCACTGGGGAAAATTGAAAGTGACAGTATAGAATGTTGTGTGGGTATGAATTGGGGGGGCAGGAAGTAGAATGTGTTTTGAGATAGGAAAAAATATGTTCTTCCATTTAGGGATACCCTGAATCAGTCACAATCTGACCTTCACGTCAAGGGGCTTTAAGGCATTAAAAGCATGCATGTGAACATAGATTTTAAAATACCAATAATTACCAGAAAATTGTTCCGATATGCTCTGAGAAAGTAAAATTAAGTCTATTTAAGGATACAAGAACTTAGTGTATTCTTACAGTTTTTGATAGCTATTATTAACTATATTAACTATAGTGTCTAGTGAAAGACTAAGATTAAATTCTTTTAAAGGTTTCAGTAATTTTCTCTTGTCTTCCTAGTGACAGAGTAACACTCCTTCAAACCATATCTACTGCAGCTCTACTTTCCCACATTAGGCCGTACATTTCTGGCTTCATACTGTCATTTTCAGACTACCATCAATGCAGCCTGGCACTGTCATTCAATAAACTGCCTCTTAATCAAAATCAGGCTATTTGCTGATACCATCTTTTTCCCATACTTTTGGTATAAGCTGCTGAACTCCCCATTACTGCCATTTTTTTTCTCAATGATTCAGCACCTGGTTTATTTTCATATATTCTATTCCAGGATAGCCATCAGTAGTTGGGTACTTGCGAGTTGCTGGTGCGTTCCAGCAATAAACAGATTGTACCCATGCCTCTTAACCTCATTCCCTGACATATTCCAGTTATGGTAGGTTATGCAAGGTTGTAATAGTAACAAATATCCCCCAAACTTAGTGACTTCAAAGGATCCAGGTTCATTTCTCATTCTCACTCCATGTTCACTGTACGTTGGCTGTGCAAGATGCTATGTGGGGGCAGCTGGCTCTGCCTACTGCAGTCATACAGGGACCTGGACACATGGAGCAGCTATCTTAAACATTGATTTTCTACCTGCACCCAATTTATCAGTAAACCTTGCCAGTTCTTTCTCAAAATTGTATGCTGCATCTGACCACTGTTTACTATCCTCATGTGATAGCCTCCTTTTTTGGCTCCCTTTCCTGTACAACTTAGGCACCCTTCAGTTGTAGGGAAGGCCACTAACCAGCAATTAAATCCTCTAGTCTGAACCGACTCATGACACTTTCATTCAACAACTTATTAACCAGAACTAGTTATATAGCCTGTTCAACCACAAGCCATCCAAGAAATGCAATCTTGCCCTGTGCCTGAGCATTTTAATGCCCAACATTAATAGCTACCAAAGATGTATCTGATATTTCTTCTCCAAACTGACCCCATGATTCCCCAGTCTCCTAACTTCAGTTTAGCCATCTGGAAATGTGGTCACACATTGTTATTACCTAGAACTACAACAATACAAAGATCTGGAATTCTGAAATTCCCCTCTCTGACCATTAATTTCTGTCATCTCTGAAGCACTGTGCTAAGAACAAATATCAAAGCAAATGAGACACATGAGTTGACACTGAAGAATTCTCAGGACAGTGGAAGAATCAGGAAGCCTCTATACAACCTCTATGATACAAGACCTTCTAAAAACATGTGGGACACAGACCAAGGGCCCAACACAGCCCAAGGATGAAGGAAGAGGGTGAAAGATGAGGACACCTTCCTGAATGGTGTGATGCTACAGCAGAATCTTCAAATTGGAATCAGAATTAGCCATAGACATTCCATTCTAGACAGTGGTAACAGCACATGTAATGCTCAGCAAAATGAAAAGTAGCTATCAACATAAGGAGCATGCCAGGGGTGCTAGAGATGAAGGTGGAGAGATAGGGTGGGGGCAAATCATGAAGACTTTGAAAACAATGATAAAGACTGTGGATTTTTATCCTGAAGGTATAGGGAACCTTTGAACTAAATAAGACTTGTGTTGTTAAAGTGTCATTCAAGTTTGCTTATTGACCAATATTTCATAGTCATTTGATATACTTCATTGACTCAAATGAACAACAGCAATGCTTTACAAAAGTATGATTTTGATTTTGTTATTAATTCCATAAATTAAACCCACAATGTTATAAATAATACAAATGCTTTGATCTTTTAAAATGTTTCTTTCTTGGATTTATTACATTCATCAATATGTTTTTACTTATTCACAAAATTGACTCATACTTTTATGCTTGAGAATTTTAGCATGTATGTCCTTCAACACTATAATTTTTAAAACAAACATTAAGAAGAATAGGCTGTAGTCCCTATTAAACCTTAATTTTTATGTTTTAGCCTGACCAATAAATTTCCCCAAAACTTGACAAAACTTTTCCTCAAATTTCCAGGAACAAGGAAATTAATATAGTTCCAATTATCTTACAATTCAAGTGTAAGATGTTAAAAAATGAAAGGTCCATGAATCTTGATGAAACTATAAATAAAAGTGATTTGAGTTTAAAAACTCAGAGTTTAGGAAATTGGTCTCATTATGAGATTCCAAATAAAGCATTATTAATTTTTTAAAATTTATGTCCTTCCATTTATTTCTGGATATCCTTGGTGATCTAATGGTGATAAACATTTCTCTAAAATCTCATACAATTTTTAAAAATCTAGATGTCTTTTCCACAATTATTCATTCTTTCCACTTTACAGTTTTAGATTGAGTTCATGGTTCTGTAAGAAGTCATATTGATTAGATTGAAGTCAATTTCTAACCTATTCCAGCACGTCAGCTTTCTTAGGCCATTTTGTGGGTTGGGTTTGGTTTTGTCTTTTCCTTTTTTCCATTTTGTGGAAGATGTTCATGTCTTCTTTCACACTTCAGGTTGGATCATTTTGACCTTTTTATCCTTACTTTTGACTATACATTTTTCATTGCTTTCTTTTGCTTATGTTAATTCACAATAAGGTAGGTGAAAGTGCTTTTTCAGTGCAACTGAGTGTAGTAGGGCCTTCCTGGCATGACTGTTAGTGGGGCTTATTCTGAGATGGAGCATCACAAGAAAGGTCTTCAAAAGTGCTAGGGAACAGGCCATATGTAACAGATTTGAAACTAGAGCTAGAGAGACAGCTGTGGACTGGAAAAGGAAATCACAAGAGTCACTGAATTCCACCAACCAGAGCCAATAGGCAGAGGGCACTTAGAGAGATAAAGCAGGGGCCTCTCAATATAAAACAAGCAGGGTGGAAAAAGGAGTGTGGCTATATCCAACTCAAGGTTGAAACTAAGCACCAACCCTGAATCCCAGCCCTGACACTCTTCCCGTTATTTTGGCTATTGTGAGTCCAAAAACTAGGGACTGGACCTTTAATAGCAAAAATAGGCTGGAAATGTTATAGACAATTCAGAAAAAATATTGCTATAAGTACCAATTCCATGAAATGCTTTGACCTCTTAAAATTGGCTTCATTATTACTGCTGCTCTTTTATTTCATTGGCCTATTTATATCAATAAGTTATATATTTAAATAAGCCTTGATCTTTATAAATTTTATTCTTAAATCTCATTTAGACTTAGAAATTAGATTTAGATGAATGTGTTTTTCAGGCTTTACAGTGAAAGCCAATGCCCATAACAGGTAGGTCGAAAAGTAAAATGTAAAGTTCTTATTTTTATTCTTATCTTCAACAATAAGAAAGAAATGATCATTTTAGTGCTTTCTTTGTTTTAAGATGAACAGAGCCCAGAGCTCCTTGAGCAATATCTGAGACTATTTTTCTGAGACTTCTCATCCACTTCTTACCTGCTCCCCCCTCAATCCTTTTACCCTATCATTTGAGAAACCAAATGAGAATGTTTTGGTATAGAACTTTTTCTACAAGTCTCTCAATATTTTTATTCCTCTATTTTGTTATATTGTTTTATGATTCATATTTCCCTACTCCCTTGCAGTATCACTGTAAGGCCACTCCAAGAGCCAAAAATTCATGTTTGTGATGCCCAGGCTTGAACTTCCTTCAAAGAACCTTCTTACTTGGAATAAAAAATGACTTTACTTCAACTTGAACATTTTTTTAGTATTGACACCTTAGGGTGGCAGAGCAACTTAGAGGATGCAAAGCATTTTACCTTCTCACCACCACCTGTGAGCTAAGTGGGGCAGGCATCTCATTTTATGAGCACAAAATCTGGGGATCAAGAAGGAACCTGGGTAAACCAAATCCAGCTCTCATAGCATTAGGCCTAAACTTTGTCTATCACATAACTGCCTTTAGATTGCTTCATGTCATTTTCAACTTTAAATGGCATGTAAGATTTTCATTTTAATATAATGCATGGGATATATATTTAAGAGAGGCAAGTTTGCAAGTTCAGAGATCAGGTAGTTAGAAGTTTAGGCAAGTATGATGAGTATCTGAACTAGTACTATGGTGATGGAATGGGAAAATAGGAAAGAACCATGACAGATAGGTTGTTACTAGATTGTAAAGTCCCTCTACTAAAACAAATATTAAGCAAATTAAAGTTGACTGTACTGACATTTTAGTCTTTATCTGATGATTCAAAGGAAACTTTCTATATCACAAAATGTCTTTATCAATACCAAAAGTCATGTACTAATGACATACAGAAGTATACGTTAATAAAACTATATCTTTGTTCACCAGAGATTTACTATTTAGAAGAGTTAAACACAAATGAGTGTTAAAAAAAGATTTACAAAGACTTGGTCTTTCTTCATTCACCTTTACTCCCCTATATTTCACATTTTGTCTCTTTCTGTCACATCCTCTCAACTGATGACCTTTATTTTGAGTACAAATGCAATACAGGCAGTAAATGCAATCAGAAGAGATCTAGTTCATCCTCCTCTTTTCAGTGTCACCTCCTGCCTACATCTGTAGATAACTTCCATGAGCCAGAAGACGTATTTGTATTTCTAAGACCAAACATCACACCCATGTGTAAACCCATCCCTTCTCAAGGACATTGCTTCGTGCTTAGGCCCTTTCTCCTCTCCATAAATTTGTTCCTTTCTGTTCCATCATTATTCTCAGCCTGACAATGATGCTTCAACTTCCTCCTTTCATTAAAAAAAATCCTTTCTTGACCCCAAGGCCTTTTCTAACTAATACCTCATTCTCTGTTTTCCTCATCAGCAAATCTGTGCAAAAAAGTGCCAAGTACATTTACTGTTTCCACTTAATAACTCTTAATCTCGCCTGCTGTTGCTGCTCCTAATAAGTCGCTTCAGTCGTGTCCAACTCTGTGCGACCCCATAGGTGGCAGCCCATCAAGGCTCCCCCACCCCTGGGCTTCTCTAGGCAAGAACACTGGAGTGGGTTGCCATTTCCTTCTCCAATGCATGAAAGTGGAAAGTGAAAGTGAAGTCGTTCAGTCATGTCCGACTCTTCGTGACCCCATGGACTGCAGACCACCAGGCTCCTCTGTCCATGGGATTTTCCAGGCAAGAGTACTGGAGTGGGGTGCCATTGCCTTCTCCGTAGTCTCACCTAATGTCCTCTAATTGGAATTTGGTACCTGTTATGCTTTACAGTAGCTTATTCAGCCCAAGTCAATGTTCATCACTTACCAATAAAATATAAATTTCTCACCTTTGAGGCATTTAATAAGGAAATTTTTAATTATTTGTATTAATTTACATAAAATGATACAAATTAATTATACTGAGTATAATAAAAGCATCTTTGGGTATAATTATCATATGATTGATGCAATAAGAGTTTCATGAAGCCTGGCATGGTGACTTGCTCTCATGAATTCTGCCATGCCTGATAACAAGCTTAATAAGCTTTCTTCATTCCTTGTTTCCTTCTTTCCATCCTTCCTTCTCTCATTCTCCTTTCTTTACTTCATTCTCTTTCTTTATTTTCTAATCAACTGAGTATCTTTAGCTCTAATTGAGGGCTAAGTGAAATCAGTTAGATTTAAATGATGACAATAGAATTATGCCTCAACATAGTAACGTTGTATTAATGTCTTAAATTATTTTCAGTTGTGCAGAAGATAAATTATGTGTGATTTCTAAAGAATCCTTGTCAAGCTCTAGCAAACTAGCTTAATTATGAAAAATTATATTTTCTGTAATGATCTCTTCTTTTGAGTGTTTAATATAAAATTACATTTGCTCAGTCATGAACTTGGTTCTTTTAAACCATTTTGTGTAACTGTAATTTCAACCTTCTTTTAGTTTTTTGGCATTTAAATCACTTATTAAAAATTATCAGTGGATTTGTACTTCTTTTAATTAAAAAGAAGCAAAGATAATGAATTTCCTTCCCCAAATCTGAATACATCTTACTGCGTTATGGCCCTGATACCCACACAGAATTAATCTGTGCTAGTTTTGTAAATAGGAGACCAAAATGTTACTCCTCTTGTTTCAGTATTTCAATAATATGATAACTGTGTACTTATTATTCATATGACAATATCAACACATTATAATATGAATTTTAAAAAAGTATTTCTTATTCTTATTTTTCTTTAAAGACATTGAGGTTTCTAGGGAAATGTTGGAAAATGTAAAAGAGAACATGACTATGGCTCATAAACAACAGCTTAGAATTGTCTGAGCCTCTAGAAACTGTCAGCAGCTTCCATCATTTAAATTCAACTTACATGTGGGAGAGGCAAGTGAGAGGTAAAACTGCCATACAAAAAGCAAAACAGACAAAACTGTACAAATTAAAAAATGGAATGGAGGGTTTTGATTTGTTTCTATTGCTCTTAAAGAAAGAACATTTTTCCTTCATTGGAGGATAAACTCAAAAGTTCAGCTTTTTGGTGATAATGAGATAGAAATTTATGCAAGTAATTCAGAAAGAAAAATCACTGTTTACAATTTGATAAAGTAATTTTAGTTACAACAGATAACATTGAATGGTATCACTGACAAATCCTTTATCTATGTAAATAAAGTGGAAAAAATTACATGCCTACCAAGGCATGATAACTTTGTCATCTATTTAAAAAACAAAAACAAAAAGCACTGACTACTAGATTAATGTTGATTCTAAAATGCAAAGAAAAAAATGCATTCTAAATTTTGAAAACTTCAGATTAAGATCTATATAAAATGTGTGTAATTTTTTTAACTTTTTAATAATTTAAATGAGTATAGAACCAGTATCTATGAATCATATTTAAGCTTTGAAATCTCACTCTTTCTATTGATGCATTATGATTGTTTCAGGGACCCCTTACTTTATTTCAGAATTGATGCACATGGAGGTTTCTATTTATGCATATTTATATTATGTTTTTTTGGGGGTTTTCCTTTTTTTTTAGCTGAAGTACAGTTGATTTACAATTTTCAGGTGTACAAAAAGTGACTCAGTTTATATATATATATATATATATATATATATATATATGTTTTTCAGATTATTTCTGATCATGGGTTATGTAAGATATTGAATATAGTTCCCTGTGCTACACAATAAGTCCTTGTTGTTTATCTATTTTATATGTAGTAGTTTTTATATCTCTTAGTCCCAAATTTCTAATTTATCCCTCCTGCCTTACCTCTTGGGTAATCATAAGTTTGTTTTCTATGTCTGTGAGTCTTTTTCTGTTTTTTTCATACCCTCTCCAGCATCTGTTACTTGTAGACTTTTTGATGATGGCCATTCTGACCAGTGTAAAGGTAAAGAAAACTCATTGTAGTTTTGATTTGCATTTCTCTAATAATTAGTGATATTGAGCATCTTTACATGTGCCTGTTGGCCATCTGTTTGTCACCTTTGGATAAATTTCTGTTTAGGTCTTCTGCTGATTTTCATATTGGGTTGTGTGTTTTTGTTGTTGTTGTTGTTATTGAACTGTGTAAGTTTTTGTATATTTTGGATATTAATTTCCACAATTTCTATCATTCTATAGATTGTCTTTTTGTTTTGTTTATGGCTTCCTTTACTGTGTTTATTAGGTTTAATGTGTATACCATGACTAATTTAAGTGGGACAAATTATATATCTGTCAAAGTGATGTACTAGAGTCAAATGGAGAAGAAAGTGGGAAGAGTGAATAGACTGGGATACGTTGTGGTATGGTAACATGCAATGAAAATATAATAAAATAAATGTGCCTTAACTATTGCAGAATCTATGCAGGTATGGAAAAGAAATAGAAGTTCAAAGGGAGATTTAGAGATGACTAAAACAGATATTATTTTGCTAACAAAGGTCTGTCTAGTCAAGGCTATGGTTTTCCCAGTGGTCATGTATGGATGTGAGAGTTGAACTGTGAAGAAAGCTGAGCACCGAAGAATTGATGCTTTTGAACTGTGGTGCTGGAGAAGACTCTTGTGAGTCCCTTGGCCTGCAAGGAGATCCAGCCACTCCATCCTAAAGGAGACCAGTCCTTGGTGTTCATTGGAAGGACTGATGCTGAGGCTGAAACTCCAATACTTTGGCCACCTCATGTGAAGAGTTGACTCATTGGAAAAGACCCTGATGCTGGGAAGGATTGGGGGCAGGAGGAGAAGGGGACGACAGAGAATGAGATGGCTGGATGGCATCACCAACTCAATGCACATGAGTTTGGATAAACTCTGGGAGTTGGTGATGGACAGGGAGGCCTGGCATGCTGTGATCCATGGGGTCTCAAAGAGTCAGACGTGACTGAGCAACTGAACTGAACTGAACTGAAAAGCAGATACAAATTGTACAGTAATGCTCTCAAAATCTGAGGTGTGGAAAATGATACAAAAAATGTTGGCTTAGAATTTATTGATAACATTAATTCAGGTCATATCAGCAGTCTTTCACTAGGTAAAGCAATGGTTACAAATGACCTCACAACCTCAGAGGCTTATAACATCAGTGAGTGGCATAATTCTTGCTCCCATAGCTATGGTTCAATCCTGGTCCTGCTCTGTTTATCTTCTCATTCAGGGACTGGTTGAAGAAGCAGCTCCTATTCTGGAATGTGTCTTTTTTATGCAAAGGGGACAAGCAACAAAGTAGAAATTCATATGTTGGCTTTCATATAAATTCTCACTTCCACTGACATTTCAACAACAAAAGCAAGTCATAAGCCTATGAGTGATGTCATGGAATCATATGGCCATGGAGAGGAATGTATAGTCCTTTTATAGGGAAAATAATTCAATGTACAATAAGTGTCATATGCCTATAATGTCTTCCATGGGGAATGTAAGACTATAGATAAGTCTTCAAAAGTGAAGATGTGAATCAGAAGTCAAATAATCATTTAACGATGACAGGCAGGAGTCTCCATTAGCACTGACATTTCTGGCTTTTTGCCTATGAAATTAGAGTAGGATGGATGTTTAAAGTAAAACTAATTTTTAAAAGGAACATGAGTTGCTGTAGCACAGGTAGAAGTATGATACATGATAATAAGAATGCAAAAGATAAATTATGATAAATGTATAATTATAAAGTTGAAAATATGTTCATGAAGTAATAGATTACAATTTAAAGTTGGGTATTGCAATCATTAAAGCAGACACAAATACAATAACCAAAAATTATAACAAACTAATTATTAGAAGAGGTAAGATGAAATAAATACCATAAAATATTTGCTTCACCAGAAAAAAAAAAAGAAAAGGGAACAGAGGAATACAAAAAGATTGAAGATTGACTAAATATGAATCAAACATCACATTGGTAGACTTAAAACCAAACATTTCAGTAATTACAGTAAAGTAAAGGGACTAAATACCCTAAGTAAATGCAGATGTATTCAGACTATATAGAAAAGCAAGATCCAACTGTATGTTGTTTACAGGGAACACACTTTAAACATAAATGAATGAACAGATTAAAAGTAAAAAGAACCAATAAGTGAAAGAAAGCTGGTGTGTTTCTCTGAATATCAGAACAAAGTAGACTTCAAGATGAATAGAGTAACCAGAGAGTAAGAGGGCATTTCATAATGCTAAACAGTCACTCATAAAAGAAGACGTAGACTACTAAATGTTTATACACCCAATATCAGAGCTCCCAAATATAAGATGAAACAAAAGAACAAAAGAGAAATGGAAACAATTTTACTGTCACCAGTAGAGATTTTAACACACCTTTCTCAGTAATAGAACAATTAAGCAAAAAAATCAAAAGAGTTATGGATGATTTGGACCATCAACTTAAGCTAATTAATATTTATAGAAAATCACTCCCCATAAGAGGTTACAAATCCTAAGAAGCACATGGAATAGTCAAAAAGACAGACCATATTCTGGGCCATAAAACAAGTTTCAATAAATTTCAAAGGATTTAAATTAAACAGAATATTTTCTCTAACCATGATGGATAGATCACTCTGGATGGATTTTTTTAGTATATATATAACATCTTGAACACCAGACATAGACTTGTCAAACTCCAGAGAGATTTATTTCAAAGCCTGGACAATCAGGCTGAGTTCTTTTCAATACTTCAGACTTTTCAGCACTTCAAAACAATTTATTCTTATAGCTCACACAAATCTACTTTTTATTTCAACTCTCATCCAGGTTGATCATTTGATTGAATTTTGCATTGAGGGGATGGGGGTTGGGTAAAAAGGTCTAAAAGTCTTCCTACCTAACTCTAAAATCCTTTGAATTTAATGAAACCCTATATTATGCTTGTTATTTTTCATTTAATTTTAAAACCTGGAGTGACTCTTTTCTACATTTCTCTGTGTCCTTAAGACCACACAACTCTTTTGTATATTTTAAATGATTCTCATTTAAATGAATTTTGGATATTTAAGTTAAAGATAAATAAAAATAATATACCTTTGAAAACTCACAAATATTTGGAGGTTAAAAAATGCACTACTAAATAATCCATGGGTCTAAGAAGAAATCTCAAAGGATATTACAATTTATATTTTTTACAAAAAAAGTCTTTAGAAGAAAATGTACAGATGTAAATACCTGTATTAGAAAATAAGAATGTAAAATCAAGCACTTCTTCCATTTTAAGAAAGTAGAAAATAAACTCTAAGTTTCTAGCATAAAGAAAATAATAAAAATGAAAAGGAAGCAATAAAACAGACTAGAGTGGGTCTTATCCCTTCTCCAGTGGATCTTCCCAACCCAGGAATTGAACCAGGGTTTCCTGTATTGCACACAGATTCTTTACCAAGTGAGCTATGTGTGTTTGTGTGTGTGTGTGTGTGTGTGTTAGTCACTCAGTTGTGTCTGACTCTTTGCGACTACATGGACTGTAGCCAGTCAGATTCCTCCATCCATGGAATTCTCCAGGCAAGAACACTGGAGTTGCCATTTCCTTTTCCAAAGCCATGAGGGAAGCCTGAAAATTTAAATAGCCTTGTATAAACAATGAAATAATAATCTTCCACAAACTTTGATAAAATAGAGGAAATGGAAATACTTCCCGACTCATATCATGAGGCCATTTTAACCCTAATACTAAAACAAAACAAGAACAATACAAGAAAAGAAAATTACAATCTGCATGTCTTATGAGCCACAGACACAAAAATGCTCACCAAAATACAAGCAAAAGAAATCCAGCAGTATATGCAAAAAGCTTATATACCATGATCAAGTTTGACTTAGCTTCAAAATGCAAGGTTGTTTTAACCTATGGAAATCAATCAATATATTTCAACACATTGACAGATCAAGGGAGAAAAATCATGTCCTCATGGGAAGAACAAAGAATCTTAATCTCTGCTTCACATCATGCACAAAATCCAATTTTAGATAGATCACAAACTTAAACGTAAAGTAAAATTTAAAAATCAGTACACATAGAGAATAGAATAAAGCACAGAAGAATATCATATGAGTTTTGAGTAGAAGACTTTTTAGAAATAACACAAAAAAGACAAATCATAAAAATAAAAAATAATTTCATCAAAATAAAATGTCTGCACATCCACACACACACACACAAAATACATTCAAGAAAATAGACTGGGAAAATATGTCCCAATACATTGTATCTGACTAAAATTTGTACTCAAAATATATTAAAAATTTCTGCAACTCAAGAATTAAAAAAATGTTGAATCAAACACCAAGTTGGGAGATTTAAAACCAAACACATTAATAATTACAGTAAGTAAACAGACTAAATACACTGATTAAATGTAGAAATATTCAGACTAGATAAAAAAAAAAGTGAGATCTGGATTTCTCTGGTGGTCCAGTGGTTGAGAATTCTCCTGCCAAAGCAGGGAACATGGGTTTGATTCCTGGTCTAGGAAGACTGCACTGGCTGTGGGGCACCTGAGCCCATGCACCACAACTACTGAGCCCGAACATAGGGCCCATGAGCCAGAACTCCTGAAGCCTAGCACCCTAGAGCCTGTGTTCTGCAACAAGAGAAGCCACTGCAGTGAGAAGCCTCTGCACTGCAATTAGAGGAACGTCCACTCGCCACAACTCGAGAACGTCCACGCTCAGCAAGGAAGACCCAGCACAGTCAAAATTAACAATAAATAAAATTTTTAGAAAGTGAGATTCTACTTCATGTTGTTTACAGAAAACACACTTTAGACATAAGCTAACAAACAGGTTGAAAGTAAAAAAAAAAAAAAAAAATGATAGAAACAATAAGCAAACGAAAGCTGGTGTGGCTATCTGAATATCAGAATCCCACTGTGAGGTATTCGTCTGAAAGAAGTAACTCATGTACACAAAATGTCTTTTACAAGAATATTTATAACAGCTTTATTCATAAATAGTTATTGTTTCCAGCCAGTAACTGAAAACAACCAGATGTCCTTGGACAAGAAAATTGGAAAAATAAACTGTGGTATATTCACTCAACTGAATACTAAGTAACAGAAATAAACTACTGATATGGGCAACTACCTGAATTCATCTTAAAACTATGATGTCAACTGGTAGAAGCTGAACACAATAATTACATAGTGTATGATTCCTTTGATGTGATATTCCAGAATAGTTCATCTGTGGTGACAGATCAGATTACTGATTGGCTTATATAGAAAGACAGAACAGTGGTAGAGAGATGGCTGAAAAGGCAGAAAAATCAAATTTTCTGGAATGATTGAGTTGGTCCTTGGCATGTGTTCTTCAATATTGATTGAAAGACATGAGCATTTCACTGAATGTAAAATTTATTGAAATTTTGAATCAAATAAATGACATTGAATAACTGTGTTTGAACATTAATATTTCATATTTTCAGAAATAGTATAACATAGTGTGCTCACTTCAGCAGCACATATACTAAAATTGGAATGATAAAGAGATTAGCATGACCCCTGTGCATGTGAAAATTCCATATTTTTTAGAAGAGTGGGATGGGGAGAGAGGTTCAAGAGGGAGGAGACATATGTATACCTATGGCTGATTCAAGTTGATGCATGGCAAAAACCAACACGATATTGTAATTATCCTCCAATTAAAAATAAAATTTTAAAAAGCTTGAAATTCTGATTTAAAGAATCAAAAAAAAAGAAATAATATAAGTTAGAAATATTATAAGAGGCACAGAGGCATTATAGTGAGTTCATAAGAGAACTGGACTAATAGGCGGGCACATCCACTGTGAGAAGCTGAGTGGGGCCAGAACAGGGTCATGATAAAGGAATTTTGGTAACAATTTCCAGATGAAATCATGAGGGCAGGGAGAATTTAGGAGAGAGGTAATTTGATCATCTCTTATAATGTTCCAATCCAGAATATTCTTATAGGAATTATTAAATCAGTTAAATAATTAAATCAGTTATAACTATAACATAGCATAGTGAAGTCGCTCAGTCGTGTCCGACTCTTTGTGACCCCATGGACTGTAGCCTACCAGGCTCCTCCGTCCATGGGATTTTCCAGGCAAGAGTACTGAAATGGGTTGCCATTTCCTTCTCCAGGGGATCTTCCCGACCCAGGGATCAAACCTCGGTCTCCTGCATTGTAGGCAGACACTTTACTGTCTGAGCCACCAGGGTAGGATAGCATATATAAAATATATTTAAAAACCATAAAATGGCCTTCCCTGGTGGTTCAGTTGGCAAAGAATCCACCTGCAATGCAGGAGTTTGCCTGCAGCAATCAGGAACAGGAGACCAGGGTTCGATCTCTGGGTCAGGGAGATCTCCTGGAGGAGGAAATGGCAACCCACTCCAGTATTCTTGCCTGGAAAATCCCATGGACAGAGGAGCCTGGTGGGCTACAGTTCATGGGGTGGCAAAGAGTTGGACACAATTTAGCAACTAAACCACACAGTTATATAAAATATGCTTTCAGGAGCTCCACCTCCCTTACTCCTCAAATTTCCCTCAATCATGTGCTGAAACCTAACCTTTTGTAGAATGTGTGCTGTGTTTATTCACTTCAGTTGTGTCTGACTCTTTGTGACCCCATGGACCACAGCCTGCCAGTCTCCTCTCTCTATGGGATTCTCTAGGCAAGAATACTGGAGTGGGTTGCCATGCCCCCCTCCAGTGTATTATAGAATAAAGGGAAATAATTCTTTTACTTTACAACTCAAAATAAAAGGTTTAAAATACAAATGTTTGTTTAAAATAATATTTTAATATAAATGAATCTCATTCCTGCATAATCAGCAAATGAATGCAAATAATTAAGCACCAATTCTTCCTGTTTTTTATACTTTGAAAAGAACAGAAAAAAGAAACAGTACAGTTCAACACATGATTTCCAAGGATCTAGCATGTGCTAATTCAATACTTTTCAAGCTTTTGTGACTGTGACCTTTAGAAAGAAATGAAATTTACGTTGCAGCTCTGGTTGGATATCATATGTATAATGAAAATAGTGTTATAAAATAAATACTATACTTGCTAAATAAGATGCAGTCTGTGTTTTCTGTCCCCATACCTTCTGCTTCATGTTTACAAAAATGTTTGCAAAAATGCTGATAGTGACCCATTAACTCTATTTCCCTACCCACTAATACATTGTGAATTGTGGTTGGAAAAATACTATCCTTGCTCCTCAAAATGTGGTCTGTGGACCAGCAGCAGCAGTTTCTGGGAGCCTGTAAGAAATTTAGAACCTCAGGATACACCTCATATTTACTGAATCAGAATCTTTATTTTAACAAAACCTCCAGGTGCTTCCTGTGCACTTGAAAGTGACAGAAGTCCTGAGCCAGACATTCACTGCAAGAGGAGGATGCTTGAGACAGAGGAAGTCTTCTCAGTATTGTTTAGGCACAGATGCTTAGGAGCAAGTTGTTAAGAGTATGTATGTATGTGTGTGTGTGTGTGTGTATATATATATTTATATATATTTCCAAGCCTCAGGCCTACAAATTCAGTACCTCTGAGGATATCTCAATGCATTTATCTAAAAAACAATACATAGTCTATGGCCATAGCACCCTGAGTGCTTCTGTGGTGGCTTAGTGGTGAAGCACCTGCCTGCCATGCAGGAGACTTGAGTTCAGTCCCTGGGTCAGAAAGATCCCCTGGAGAAGGAAATGGCAAACCACTCCAGTATTCTTGCCTGAGAAATCCCTTAGACAGAGGAGCCTAGAGCCCTTACAGTCCAAGGGATGGCAAAGAGTTTGACATGATAGAGCAACCTAAGATAAGATAGCAGCTCTTCTAAAAAAACAATGTGTAAATTAACAAATCGCATCTACCAGAGGTTCTGAGCCCAACCCTATTTAAGAATCATTGGTCTATAGTGTTAAATGAAAGCTGGGTGCTGGTTTGTTTATTACAAAGGTGCAAATCTGTGCTTCAGAAAGTATGTAAATATTTTACTTTATTTTTCATTGTGATTGCTTCACATTTTATTCCCAGAATATTTGTGAGAGATTTTACTACTGCTACTTCTGGGCTTACTTCTCCATGTGGGAGAATTTCCAAACATCTCAAGTCTACCAGTAACTGCCCTTTTATAGAAATGTAATGTGACTTCCAATAGAAATATTATTATTAGTTCCACTGAGTTAGCACGATTCATCGCCTGGATTACTTTCAGTAGATCCCTAACCAAGGATCCCTGCTGTGAAAGAAGATGGGGCTGCCCATAAGTAGCTATAACTGTTCATTAAGGACCTTCCCATGTGTTAGTATGTTTCCTGAGTGATGGGAAGTTTTAGTCTAGAAGCTGCTAATCTTGCTAACATTAAAAGGCTCTCTCCCATTAGCAGTTTCTGTGTTGCATTAATAATAAGAAAGTAATAAAGAGATGGGCCTCAGCTGTTCAGGCTCCCCTGAGGTGAGGCCCCAGCTTCCTTCTTATCCCCATAGTCCACTCTAATGGTCTCGCCTCTATTAATGTAATAGAGTGGATAATAAGTGCTGTCTATTTTAGCAGAGTCTAGAATTCCTCTTTCTTTCTGGGGAGGAACACCATTTTTTTAGACTTCAATTTAAAAACTATACCATCAGTACTTTTGCAATTGAAGTTGATCTGTTTAATTCATAACTTTTTTAAAGTGCAGTGCAAATCAAGTACGGGGGGAAAATGTTGCTTTCCTGGAAAAACTGTAAAACACAATTCTCTAAATGATGGTTTTGTTTTGTTGTTGTTGTTATTCTGGTAAGTCAAATCATTTATTTGCAGAGCAGTAAATTGGAAAATAAGGAATAAAGAGCTTTGCTTTTGTAACTATCAATAACTCTCATGTTAATAGACAAAGAAAAAATTATGAAAATATCATATTAAATAAGTAAGGTTGAATATGTTAGGTTCAGGGTGCACTTTAATAAATGATGTCTTTGTTAAAAATGTTACCTTACTAGGGTTCATAATGCTAGAAGCCAATGCCATACTTAATTTTTTATATTCTTTTTCTATTGAAAATGCATAACCTTTTGCAAAAATGCACTTTTTAAGGATCTCTGGATTTAAACATGTTTTTAAGTATATAATCTGTCCATGGAATAATATTATCTATGCAGTTGTTAAGTTGTTGCAGTTTTTCATCTATAAGCAAAGTTATTTTTGCTGTCAACTACATATTTTCTAATTCATATATAGTAATCTTCAACTAAAAGTATTGCTCAGATTTTTATTTCTTGAACTCAAATACTAAATTTTTAAAGTTGATTTACACTATTGTTTCCTAATTTTGAAGGCTTAATTTTATAAGTAGATTGTATACAGCCTATTTTTACACTTGTAATTTATGGTCTAAGCCAATATGAATAACTATCATCAATGACAAGTATATATTTTTAAATAAAATATACGTTCATAGCCCTTATAGAAGAAATCACTATGATGGGCTCTGTGCAACATTTATGTAAGATTCAAGAAAGTAGTGTAAAAACCAATTAAAATGTGTTTTCTAAAATTTATAATTAATATATTTTTCCTTATAAGTACTTTTTACATCTTGAGGGGGGTAAAAGACATATCTAAAAAGTCAAAGCTGCCCACCTAAATTTTATAAATTATATATTAAAGCCTTTGAATGAAAAAAGTTTATAATTTAGGACTGAGAAAACTTTAATTGTTTCTTATAGACTTTTCCTCATAGATTTTTCCTCTAGGCCAGTAACAATTTTGTTGTTGTTCAGTCACTCAGTCAAGTCCGACTCTTTGCGACCCCATGTACTACAGCACGCCAGGCTTCCCTGTCCTTCACCATCTCCCGGGGCTTACACAACATCATGTCCATTGAGTCAGTGATACCAATTTAAATTATTTTTAATTAATTCTTTCATATGGTTTATTAACCAACTAATTTTAATAAATCCAGTAAACTCTATTGTTTGTTTTATTTTTCTGGTAAAAAGAAGTATTCACTACATTTCAGTAACTAGCATATTATTGTTTTCTTCAAATTTAGGGAAGAAGAGAGTCGAATATGACAATCTTAATGGAGCTCCAATTGCAAAAATGTCTATTGGAAAAGAAGCAGCTTTCATATAAAATAGTCTTGGAGTTGATATTATGTGCACTTATCTGAATTCTTTTCGTTACGCTTTTTCTGTCCTATAGTCCATGAAGGCTCAGGAGAAACCAGTCAAAAGGAGACATCCACCTGTGATATTTGCCAGTTTGGTGCAGAATGTGATGAAGATGCTGAGGATGTCTGGTAATGTGCTGTTTTATTCTTTTAAACAAAATAATGGTAAATAATTTATTTTTGCTGTATCAATTATTTCCTAAAAGAAGACATTTTCAGCATTTTTTAAAATCCAGTTCTCAACTAGGAAAGATGAGGGCTACAATAACAGGAAAGAATTTTTGCAGCTGAACTAAGAGTTGGGTCAGCCAAACAGCTGTCTAGGGAATTACTTGATACGATACAATAAGATATCACTGAGATTCCCAAATACTGTCAATGTTAAGAGATGGAGAGAAAAAGTGTATTTACCAGAACATCTCTCAAGAAGCATGGTCAAGAAACAATGGATAATTGCTAATCTGTTCCAAGATGGTGGATCTGGGTAACCACAGAGATTTTATTTAAAGGTATATATATGCACACCCATAGCTGAATTAGCGAGCTGTTAGAGCAAGGAATGGTTTCTGAGCCACTGTCTAGGATCAACTACTCCCTTCACCCAGGTGTTACTCAGCTTCTCCTTTAAAGATACACTGAACAGATTTTGAATATTCATTATTTTAAATGGGTCTGCCTTCTAGGGCATCCACTCTCATACTGGAGTAGGTTGCCATTTCCTTCTCCAGGGGCCACGTGTATTGGCCCTACCCAGATCTCATACCCACAGTGAACAACCCAAAGGTTTTTGTGTGGCATAATAGTAGAAAGAGGCAATCTTTCTTTCTATCTCTCTCTCTTAATATACAACTTTTATACACATACCTTTCAGGAAAGCAAACAGGAGTCCTTTCATTTGTGTGTGTGTGTTTGCCTAGAGCAGTTAACAATCATTTTGATCAAAGTAGGTAAGGGAGTAAATCTTAAATGTTCTCACCACACATAAAAAATAACTGGTAATTATGTGAGGTGATGGAAGTGTTAGCTAACACTATAGTGGTGATCACATTGCAGTATACACATTGTACACCTTAACATTTACAATGTTATATACCAATTATACCTCAGTAGAGTTGGGGGGGAAAAGCACAATCATTTTGATCAAACATTTTGTCTGTGGAGGGAATTTAGCTAAGAAACAGGAAAAATTAAGGCAAGACAATTTTGACAAAAATGAAACAGTCTGTACCTGAAACAATTTAGAGTATTTTTAATGTAGATTAAACTGAGGATTCCAACTGAGCAAACTGAGATTCTTAAGGTAAATTAACAAAGTACTTACAAGTAGGCACTGCTATTACCCAGCCAGGTGAAACAGTCACCCATTAATATAAGCTGGCATCAGTAGGATTTTCATGTCTGTCAGACATTTCTAGCCAGTGGTCAGCTAGGAGCCAAGTCAGGGAGTCTATGCACTAGTTTGACCATCCTGAGGTAAACAAACATATGTGTTCTTAAGAATTTCCTGGACATCTTAATGACTGATGAATTTTTGGTTCCCAAACCTGGCTGATCATCAGGATTACTTACGGAATTTTTGGAACACATCTTTAGTTCATGTCAAAATTAATGAATCAGAATTTCAGAGAAGTGGGACTTAAAACTTTGCTTATTAAAACTCCCCAGATGGTTGTATAAATATTGCTCTAAGATAAATGAGTGACTCAGAGAATTATTCTCCTTCTAAATGCTTTGAGTCAGACAGGACTGAGTGACTGAACTGAACTGACTGAAATACTTTAAAGCTCTGTGCAGTTTTAGTCATTATATATTAAGACACATTGATAGGAAATGTATCTTTAAAATATCTTGGTTATTAATGTTTGTTGATGACTATATCTATAGTTTAACTTTATTTTTAATGCTATTAAATATCTTGGAATCAGCTATTCTACTTTTAACAAATTCACATGGATCCCTAATTTTTTCTTAAGAATTTCCCATTCCCCATTCTTGTCTAATGATCACTTTTAAGTGACATGTTTTCACTTTACAACTGCAAAGATCTAAGAAATGATATAATAATAGCAGATTAAAATGACTGATTATTTACTATGGGCTTGACCTATATGTATGCATTCTTTATTTCTCAGTTATATAATAACCCTAGGAGTAGATTCTATTATGATCACTTTACAAAGAGGAAATTGAGTTTTAAAGTGTTTAAGTGGCAGGTCAAGATAAACATATGAGGTGAAAGTAACTCGAGGATGTTAGCATAACAATTCAACCAAAGATGCAATTAAAATATTTCTCCCCTGTCATGTCTGGAATAATGTGATGGACAGATTGCAGGCAGCTTAGATCCAATGACTCAAGACCTGCAGGGTTAGAGCTGGGGACAAGAGAGAAGCCTGCAGCAGGCAGTGGGAAAATGTCCAGGCAAGCAGTGTCACTCTGGTGTTCTAGCAAAAGCTCAGATCTGTGGTATGTGGGTAGACAGAACAAGGAGATTAGAGCAAGTTAAGTGGCATCAGAAAGATTCAACAGCCATGGCTACTGGAATTAGGAAAAGAAATTCAGTTACAAAGGGAACAGGAAGAAGGGCACAGCAGAACCTCAATCATCAAGGAATTGGAAAATGAACCAAGGACAGATACTGGATACCCACCTACTGGAACTAGTGTACAGAGCCAAGTCTTGGCTACAAAGGGCTGGGACAAGCCCTTGGATCTCAGAAATAAGTTACAGGGTCAGAATGAAGCCAGCAGCAAGGCTGCTGGTAGATGAATCAGTTAGCTTTTGGCTAGGACATCTTGTACGCCCCCAGCCTAGAGACAAGATTAGTTCCAAAATGCAGAATAAAGCTGAACCTCCAGATGGGGCTAAGTGGCCATAGCTGTGAAGATTAGAGGGATGCAAGGGGCAGGGAGCCAAGAAGATCATTATACTTCCCCGGCAAGAATGAAAAGTTGTTCGCGTTTAAATAAAATGTACTAAAAATGTCCAATGTAAGCAAGAACGAATGGTGCTGAAATGAGAAGCGTATTGATTTTCATTTACATAAATATCTTTGTATGTTAACATATTGTATTTAGTTATGGCCATGAAGGGCAGATTGGAAACAGCTGAAGGACACAAGAAGAAACCAATAAATGAAATTAAATAGGCATGGAATGCAAAAGGCTATAAAGTAAGATAGGAAGCAATAGGGGAGTGATCTGATTCTAGTACTAGTCAACTGGATCAGGGGAGCTTGATGTGCTATTGATTTTGGATGAAACCACGGTCAGGTCCTCTCACAAACATAAAACACTGCATATGCTGTGTGGAAACAAAGATGACAAGTCAGTGTTTAGCTTTGTTTTTTCCTTTGACATTAACTAAACTACAGTTTTATGCATAAAGTTTCCTCGACTCTACATTACAAAGTAATAACAAGATGTGAATAAATACTACTGAGAAATAATATTATTGTAACCGCAATACTGAAACAAATGTGAAATACTAATTCCTGATTTTTCTTTAACCCTAGATTAAGAAATTAATATTTATATTTTACTACAAGGACTAAATCTAGCTATTCAATGATGTTCAGATATTTTCTAGATGAAGGTAAATCTTTGTTAGAATTAAAAAGTCAGTATGCAATCAGCTGATCTTGTTTTCATAGTTAGATGAGTTTTTGAGTTAAGAAGCAAGTTACATTGGACATGGGGAAGAAAATTTTAAAAAATAAATGGGGGAAGGGAAAGGAGAGTAGAGGAATAGGATAAAAAAATAACAAAGAATGACATTGATAAACCATAATACTATTAATATAACATGTTAATGCCTTTATTTTGGAAAAAACAGATGATTTATAAGCTTATACAACCTCTCCCTTATGTTCTATGGTGTCCTTTCAAGGTTTTCCTCTTGTTTTCTTTTTCTTATGGAAAACATCAAGACTATATAAAATGGTCAGATTTTCTCAACAGAAAAGAAAGAACATTGCTACAAAAGATTCTTCAGTTATAGATATTTACCTATATATAAGAAACAGTTATGCTTTCAAAAGCGAGTTAAAAGTCCACATGGTAAGTGATCCACACCACAGCTAAATTCTACTCTCACACTGAGGCATCCCTTTACTTAGAATAGACTTCAAAAATAATGGAACACCTGTGCAAAGGGATGTGCATGCCTATTTATGGGTAAAGGGTTAAAAGGCAAAGAAAAGAAGGGCTTAGAAGATTGTTTCTCTTTATATACAGGCTGAAAAAGAGTCAAAAATAATACATTTATACATCAAAGAGACTCTCAAATACATTCTGCCAAGTATAATTTATAAAAAAAAAGAAGGGCTTCTAAGTCAGACATAATAAAACTGACTCATTGTAAAGCAATAAAGCCCCATCTGATAGCACTGGGAATACTAACTTAGGATTTCAACAAATATTTCTGATACTTGCTTGGTTTTAGAAATAGTTTTATATTCCCTTAATTATCTTACCTGATAAATTATTTCAGTAAGTCCAAAGTAGGTCAGCAGCAACTCTTTGCACTGGAAAGTAGTCCTAAGAAGTAATTAGCCTAGAACTTTCTGTTGGTCCTGTCAGTCAGAAGTAGTTCAGAGCCCTGGGGTTGATTCCTGATTTAATATAAGAAAAAAGCAAGTTGATAGCTGGGTCTGATCATAGGAATGGCTGAGGATGAAATTGGCTGCATGCCTAACATTTCCAAGGTATTAGACTAGATCGAGCAAGGGAGCACAGGTGTAAGAACACATGGAGCTGGATGACAAATGACATAAAGGGGCAACCTAAATTATTATGTATATGTGCTTCATGCATGTGCTTTATGGCTCCTGTACCGGTCTTAACATTGCTCTTGTATTATTCTCAACACACAGCCCCTATTAGCAAAATCATATTGGCTTAAATGCTATTAATTCCTCAGTAGTCATTCATTTTGTCTTTGAAAGTATTAATGATGTTTTTCAGTTTTTGTGCGTCAAATCCTTGTGTAACTGTAATGGTAAGAAAGGAGAAAAGCAAAGTCATTTAGTAAAAAGAGTTCAGAAGAAAAAATGAATGAGCATCTATTTTTTCCTTTATTTCATTGATGTTCTGTAACTGAAAACAGGGTGTGGGATTTGGCATCCCTTTTGTGAGCCTCTCTCACAAAGACAGTTTAGTTTGAAGTCTTTAACATCTTGCTCCTTTGATCTAAGAAGGCTCCTTGTCACCAGGAAGACTGTGTGTCGTTGGCATCATTCCCACCTTTAATGCATTTTGGACTGTGGAGAATCATGAATATTTGAAGCAGGGCAGTAGCTGAGGATGCTCCTTGGCACTAGATTTCACCATACATATAAGTGAATTAGGCCTTAGATCCTGGTGACTTCAGTACATTTGGGTTATAAGTTTAATAGGGAAAATTAGGACACCTCTAAGTCTTAAGATTTTGAAATAATTTCTTCTTAAAACTGCTACTGGTCAACAATTGAAAAAAAGATTGTGTTGCAATTGGAAAGTTTCCAAATATTTTCTACCACGTAAAAGGATCAGTTGGGATTATATGTGGGATATCTAAAGAAGATGCTGATTAGTCACAAAATTTTAGTGAACCATGAGTTCATTCAATCTTCCCCCCAGGGTGTTTTCTTTCTACTGATTCCCTTTGCTCTCTTGCCTTAGAACTGTAAATGTGTTTACCATAATTAGGACTGACTTCTAATGTGAGTTTACTCATGGAGAGAATAAAACACACATACACACAAACAAAAATAGAAAATGATTCTAGTCCAGAAAATCCAAAGTTTTAGTTGAAAGTTTTAGTTGGATCTAAGGCTTTATGAGAAAACCTTCTTAATTCTAAGTCACCTGTAGTTAGGATGTTGCCTCCCTCAAATTGCCTCTTCTCTGCCACGAAGACAAGGTTGTCACCTCTGAAAACTGCCATTGTGTCATCTGTTTGTATAGATGGGTAGGGTCTGAAGAGAAGACATCTCTCATTCCTTTAACACTTCCTTTCGCCCAAAATTTTTTTTCAGAGAGAGGGGGAAATTTATAGCTCCTGATTTAGGGAAACACACCTCTTTCCTCTTCCATAATTTCAAGAAAAATATGCTGATGTTTGCATTTTTAGCAAATCTATGTCCTAATATAAAAGAGTTTAATCGTGTTATTTCCTTCTTGTATTTATCTGCCTATCTTAAACAAGAAAAAATAATTTGTACTTTTTAAAGATATCACACAACTTAAAAAGTACCATTGTAAATAGGACTAGTATTTGTAACACAGTCTGTGCAACGGTCTGTGCCTACAAACACCATGTCTATGACTCACACATCCCTCAGCCAATAGAAAGAAAGAACATGAAGTTGCTCAGTTGTGTCCAACACTTTGCAACCCCATTGACTGTAGCCGTCCATGAGATTTTCCAGGCAAGAATACTGGAGTGGGTTGCCATTTCCTTCTCCAGGGGATTTCCCCAACTCAGGGATTGAACCCAGGCCTCCCACATTGCAGGTAGACTCTTTACCATCTGAGCCACCAGGTAAATAGTCAGGCCTGCAAACTGAAGCTGAACACTTTTAAGTGTTACTTAGCAAGATGAATAAATAATGATGCCACTTCAAATGCACAATAGGTCATTCCAAAAAAAGACAAACCAAAAAATATACAACTAACCTACCTCCAAATTTGAGCTGGGCTTTGCAAAAAGTGAGACTTTTAAAATAAAATTGAAATTTGAAAATAAATCATGGTCTTTAAAATAAAGACATACCTCAGGTCTTCCATATACTGGGTTGCTTAGAAAGGAATTGGATTTTCACATAAGTTCTGAAGAGTCTTTTGAATTTTTCTCAGTAATTATGCCTCAACAGTGCTATTTATCATGCAATGATTAGTGAAACTTAATTAGGACATGATGGGTGCAGATGTGGATCTGGTATAGAGTACCAAGATATACAGGAAGAAAGTATTGGAAACTTTAATATGTTTCATATGTTTTCATAATTTTTATTTAGTTCAGACAGTAGAAATCAGGTAACTTCCATTTTATATAAAAATAATGAAATACTACATGAAGGCAGAATAAAGGAAACAAAACTTCTAAGCCTAGGTTGTATTTCTACCACTAAATTAACTCTTTTCATTACTTGTTTCCCTTTTACCTGCTTGGGTAAACTGTACTCTGCTAATGGAGCACACCTGCCTTACTTCTAGTGCTCACTCACCAAACTCCCATACACAAATTTTTCTTGAGTTTTCTCACTCAGTTTCTAGTATATTCCAACTCAGAGAGTCCTGTGCCTTAAATCAGGGAATACAAGCCCCATGCTCCAACATCACAACATAACATCCCAGTCTCAAAGATAAAAAGAAAAAAAAAAAGAATCTCATTCTAGTCATCAAAAGATGGCAGGATTTTCAAAAACATGTGTTTCCTGTGTGGCAAGTACCATGGTAATATTTACATTCATGGAGCCATTTAATCCCCTTGCTAATCTTATAAAGGGTTTCCCAGGTGGTGCTAAAGAATTGGCCTAGCAATGCAGGAGATGCCGAGACAAGGGCTCAATCCCTGGGTCAGGAAGATCCTCTGGAGGAGGGCATGGCAATCCAGGCAAGAATCTATTCTTGCCTGGAGAATCCCATGGACAGAGAAGGCTGGCAGGCTATAGTCCATAGTGTCGCAAAGAGTCAGACACGACTGAGCAACTTAGCACACACGCATGCAACCTTATGAAGTTAGATATGCTAACAATTCTCATTTTACACAAAAGGAAACTGAGGCACACAGAGGTTAAGCAAACCACCCAAAGCCTAACAGTAAGTGGAAGAATTAGGATTTGAACCCTACTAGGCTGACTCCAGGCACCATGTCCGTAATCACCGCTCATCATCTTTTCATATGTTTAATGATGTGTGTGTGTGTGTGTGTGTGCAATGTGTATTATGTGTATAAGGCACACATATACATGTTGGATATACTTGGTATAGAATTTCACATTTTTTTGTTTTTGAAATAGAAAATACAACCACTTTGTATTAAAGTCTAACAATACCAGGTTCACATCACTGATGATGTCCTTTGAAATATTTTCTTTCCCATTAGATATATACTCCTTATTTTTGGCAGATTGTATGGTTTTTATTTGTTTTTTGCAGATATATTGAATCATTTTGGATGGAGAATATCCTTATTCTGACTGCTGCTGCTACTGCTAAGTCACTTCAGTCGTGTCCGACTCTATGCGACCCCATAGACAGCAGCCCACCAGGCTCCCCCGTCCCTGGGATTCTCCAGGCAAGAACACTGGAGTGGCTTGCCATTTTATTCTAACTACATGTGCCCAAATAGATGAACAGGTTATTAACCATGAGGTTGCAGAGACGAGACATATCTTGACCAAAACCTGGTTCTTTGAGGTGTTTCAAGCTCAGTTTGCTGGTTTTGAGTAAGTTGGTATTGTTCAGTCGCTCAGCCATGTCCAACTCTTTAAGACCCCATGGACTGCAGCACACCAGTCTTCCCTGTCCTTCACCATCTCCTAGACATAGCTCAAACTCATATCCTTTGAGTCAGTGATGCCATCCAACCATCTCATCCTCTGTCGTCCCGTTCTCCCCCTGCCTTCTATCTTTCCCAGCATCAGAGTCTTTTCCAATGAGTCAGCTCTTCTCATCAGGTGGCCAAAGTATTGAACCTTCACCTTTAGCATCAGTCCTTCCAGTAAATATTCAGGGTTGATTTCCTTTAGGATTGACTGGTTTGATCTCCTTGCAGTCCAAGGGACTCTCAAGAGTCTTCTCCAACGCAGTCCAAAAGCATCAATTCTTTGGGGCTCAGCCTTCTTTATGGTCCAACTCTCACATCCAGAGTCATCAACACATGACTACTGGTAAAACCATAGCTTTGACTATATGGACCTTTGTTAGTGAAGTAATGTCTCTGCTTTTTAATACATTGTCTAGGTTTGTCATAGCTTTTCTTCTAAGGAGCAAGTGTCTTTTAATTTCATGGCTGCAGTCAGCATCTGCAATGATCTTGGACCCCCCCTCCAAAATAAAACATGCCACTGTTTCCATTGTTTCCCATCTATTTCCCATGAAGTGATGGGACCTGATGCCATGATCTTAATTTTCTGAATGTTGAGTTTTAAGCCAGCTTTTTCACTCTCCTCTTTCACCTTCATCAAGAGGCTCTTTCATTCCTCTTCACTCTCTGCCGTATGGGTGGTATCATCTGCATATTTGAGGTTATTGATATTTCTCCTGGAAATCATGATTCCAGCTTGTGGTTCATCCAGTCTGGCATTTCTCATGATATACTCTGCATATAAGTTAAATAAGCAAGATGATGGTATACACCCTTGCTGTACTCCTTTCGCAATTTTGAAAGTCAGTTGTTCCATGTCCATTTCTAACATTTGCTTCTTATCCTGCATACAGATTTCTGAGAAGGCTGGTAAGGTGGTCTGGTACTCCCATCTCTTTAAGAATTTTCCACAGTTTGTTGTGACCATACAGTCAAAGATTTTAGTGTAGTCAATAAAGCAGAAGTAGATGTTTTTCTGGAACTTTCTTGCTTTTTTGATGATCCAACAGATGTTGGCAATTTGATCTCTGGTTCCTCTGCCTTTTCTAAAACCAGCTTGAACATCTGGAAGTCCACTGTTCCCATACTGTTGAAGCCTAGCTTGGAAGATTTTGAGCATGACTTTTCTATCATGTGAAATGAGTGCAATTGTGTGGTAGTTTGAACATTCTTCAGCATTGCCCTTCTTTGGGATTGCAATGAAAACACTTTTTCCAGTCCTGTGGCCACCAATGAGTTTTCCAAATTTGCTGGCATATTGAATGCAGCACTTTGACAGCATCGTCTTTTAGGATTTGAAATAGCTCAACTGGAATTTCATCACCTCCACTAGCTTTGTTTGTAGTGAGGCTTCCTAAAGCCCACTTGACCTTGCACTCCAAGATGTCTGACCTTGGTGAGTGATCACATTTTCCAGAAGTTATGGTTATAACCTTTCCAAGGTTATCCAGATTATTAAGATCTTTTCTGTATAGTTCTTCTGTGTATTCTTGCCACCTCTTCTAAATATCTTCTGCTTCTGTTAAGTCCATACCATTTCTGTCCTTTACTGTGCCCATCTTTTCATGAAATATTCCCTTGATATCTCTAATTTTCTTGAAGAGATCTCTAGTCTTTCCCATTCTATTGTTCTCCTCTATTTCTTTGCATTGTTTACTTAGGAAAGCTTTCTTATCTCTCCATGCTATTCTTTGGAACTCTGCATTCAGGTGGGGATATCTTTCCTTTTCCCCTTTGCCTTTCACTTCTCTTCTTTTCAGACATCCCTTTTGCCTTTTTGCATTTCTTTTTCTTGATGGTGTTACACACTCCTCCTTCCTTTAATGCTGGGGCCACTACTAGCAATATTTCAAAGGGCTATACACAAGGCAGTCCATTGAGGAACCCAGAACAGCAAGGGCACTCACTGCTCAGTAAGCCATTCATTAAGAAAGGTAGGACTTCATTCCTTAGTATTTTTGGAATAGTTGATGGGCTACATGTGCCTTCCCAAATGTAAAAGAAGGTTTATTGCACATTCATATTCTCACTACAAGAATAGAAATTATGAAATATAAAAAAGAAGGAAGAATCACCAAATTAAATGGCAAATAAATATGGCCCACATGCTGGTGAGCCTTAATCCGTACCTAAGTGGCAATGTTCTGCTATACCTTTTTATTTAGCACTTATAAATATAATTCCATGCTTATTTCCCAATCTCATGTATGTTTTGATGATTACATAAAAATGGTATTTGCTTTGGCTTTTTCTGATTGTAAAAGTTGTACATGTTTATCATAGAAATGTCAAAAGCCTAGAAATATTACAATGCCATTCCACTATTCCAAGATAACTACTGTAAAATTTAGAGGTATGTTTCCCCCATGTCTGTGTGTATGTGACCTGCACATGTGTGTGTATGTATTTTTGATGAGTCTATCGTATTTTATAGATCAACAAAGCCTCTCTCTTGAAAATTTTACTTAACCCTAAGGCTGTGTTTGGAGATTTTTATGAATGCTAAACGAATTTATAAATAATGTATTTCAATTAGAACATAATTTCTGTGGCCCAAATTCTAATTATTCTTTCAAAAATTTTTTTCATTTCTCAAGATAAGTGGATTTGAGGCAATGTCTTAACATTTGTGATCTAAAAAACTTACCAAAACCTAAGTCCCCTCTAAGTCTACCTTAAACATCTTTCTTGGTTAGTTCTAGAAGGCTAGACAGTATGTGTACTGAAAACATTTCCTTTGTCTGTATCCAGAGCATTCATAACAAATAACTTTCTGAGGTATAAGCATTATTTACTGAGAAACTGTCTTCCCACAGGTGTTTTAAATTGGGTAGACACTCTTGCTTGTCTTCAGTGTTTTACTTCCAAATAGTAATATATTGTATGTGTTGGTTCATCTAAACAACAAATCAGCAAGCAGTCCTTGGCAGCCCACATCAGTCTGCCCCAGAAACATTCCCTCACAAACACAATATGTAATAGCGAATAAGTGATTGAACAAATTGTAAAATTATATGCAACATCCAATCCAAAAATCAATAATGCTGAAGAACTAAATGTTTATTTTAGTATACAGAAGAAAATAAAGGAAACAAATATCTGGTTTTTCTAGCTTCCCACTCCCCACCCCTGTGCAAAGTAAAATTAATCAAGAGTGGATCCATTCATCCCTTCACCACTAAGCTATGAATGAAACATAAGAAACCATGACTATTCACTTGGGATGGGTGATAGTCTACCATAGCTCTTTTGTGTTCATTGCAGTCTTTTCAAAGTTTTTAACATAATAGTTTACCCTGTTCTCTGAGCTCATCCTAAAATGAACTTTCTCCAATCAAAATTGTATTGTCCAGGGTAATAAAAGTAATGCTAGGTCCCAACTAGTCATAAGTGCCTATAATTAGAAGATGTGTACAACAGTTGTGGGGGAAAGCAAGAAATAAAATATTATCTTCACATTAGCAGAAATTAGTGATGTATTTTCCTTTAAACATAGATATCTACATAAACATGATACTTTAAGACATTCAAATATAACATCAAATGATCAGTTATACAAAAATAATATATGTGGTTGAAGTATGCAGTTTAATTTTAACTAAACATGTTTTTCCTTCTCTAAAAAGATTTGTCAATTTGGGGAAAAGAAAATACAGCAGAGCTATTTGTACTACAGGGACATTGGATGGTCAGACTTAGGGGTTCAGTTCAGTTTAGTCGCTCAGTTGTGTCCGACTCCTTGTAACCCCATGGACTACAGCACACCAGGCTTCCCCGTCCATCACCAACTCATGGAGCTTACTCAAACTCATGTCCATCAAGTCAGTGATGCCATCCAACCATCTCAACCTCTGTCATACCCTTCTCCTCCCACCTTCAATCATTCCCAGCATCGGGGTCTTTTCAAATAAGTCAATTCTTCACATCAGGTGGCTAAAGTATTGGAGTTTCAGCTTCAGCATCAGAACTCTAATGAATATTCAGGACGGATTTCCTTTAGGATAGACTGGTTGGACCTCCTTGCAGTCTCCTTGCAGTCCAAGAGATCCTCAAGAGTCTTATCCAACACCACAGTTCAAAAGCATCAATTAATTCTTCAGCACTCAGATTTCTTTATAGTTCAGCTCTCATATCCATACATGACTACTGGAAAAACCATAGCTTTGACAAGATGGACTTTTGTTGGCAAAGTACTGTCTCTGCTTTTAATATGCTGTCTAGATTGGTCATAGCTTTTCTTCAAAGGAGCAAGTGTCTTTTAATTTCATGGCTGCAGTCACCATCTACAGTGATTTTGGAGTTCCCCAAAATAAAATCTCTCACTGTTTCCCCATCTGTTTGACATGAAGTGATGGGACTCAATGCCATGATCTTAGTTTTATGAATGTTGAGTTTTAAGCCAACTTCTTCACTCTCCTCTTTCACTTTCATCAAGAGTGAAAGTGAAAGTTCCTTAGTTCTTCTTCACTTTCTATCATAAGAGTGGTGTCATCTGCATATTTGAGGTTATTGATATTTCTCCGGGCAATCCTGATTCCAGCTTGTGCTTAATCCAGCCCAGTATTTCGCATGATGTACTCTGCATATAAGTTAAATAAGCTGGATGACAATTTACAGCCTTGACATTCTCCTTTTCCAATTTGGAACCAGTCTGTTGTTCCATATCCAGTTCTAACTGGTGCTTCTTGACTTGCATACTGATTTCTCAGGAGGCAGGTACGGTGGTCTGGTTTTCCTGTCTCTTCAAGAATTTTCCACAGTTTGTTGTGATCCATACAGTCAAAGACTTTGGCGTAGTCAATAAAGCAGAAGTATATATTTTTCTGGAATTCTCTTGCTTTTTTGATGATCCAACAGGTGTTGGCAATTTGATCTCTGATTCCTCTGCCTTTTCTAAATCCAGCTTGAACATCTGGAAGTTCATGGTTCACATACTATTGAAGCCTGTCTTGGAGAATTTTGAGCATTACTTTGCTAGTGTGTGAGATGAATGCAATTGTGTGGTAGTTTGAACATTCTTCGGCATTGCCCTTCTTCGGGATTGGAATGAAAACAGACCTTTTCCAGTCCTGTGGCCATTGCTGAGTTTTCCAAATTTGCTGGCATATTGAGCACAGCACTTTCACAGCATCATCTTTTAGGATTTGAAATAGCTCAACTGGAATTCCATCAGCTTCACTAGCTTTGTTCGAAGTGATGCTTTCTAAGGCCTACTTGACTTCGCATTCCAGGATGTCTGGCTGTAGGTGACTGATCACACCATCATGATTATCTGGGTCCCTTAGAACAAATGGAGTAGCCATCATACTCAACAAAAGACTTAGGGTTAAAAATAAATAAAAATAAGTCCTGTATTGATCAATATATCAGTATCTGACACTTTTGTGTATTAGTATGTGCTTAGGGGAATATGTTATGGTGTATTTTATACTGAATTTGCTAAGTCCTTTAGCAATTGTCTTTATGCACTTTTGTTGGAGAAAGTATTTCCCTTTTGAGATGCACATGGCATGAAGTGATAGCCAGAGAAAAAATAAAACCTTCTAACATATTAAAACCTAACACTTTTCAGACTACTTCTCCTTCCTTATGACTTTCTGAAATCTCTGTGATGCAGTTATGGCTGGTAATATTATCTTCCTTTGACAGATAAATACATGAAGCCCCTGAAAGGTTAAGTGTAACAAACATGTAGTAAAGAGAAAGGTTTGAGTGATTTATACCATTATCTCATCAAAGCTATATAAGAGATAGTTTAAAAAGAGAGAAAAAAGTTGGCGTGACACATGGAAAGACCATTGGGTTCAGAGAAGTGAGATCCCATCTTGGATAAAATCATGTCATTTCCCTTGACCTGTTTTTTTTTTCTATAGACAGATTTTATAACATAGATAATTAGATGATAAATAGAAAGATAGTTCTATAGTCATATTGTAATACAATCCAATAAAACTCATTCATTTAAAGTATACAATTCAATTGTTTTTAGTATATTCACCAAGTTGTGCAACCATCAACACAATTTTGTAATATTTTCATCACTTAAAAAAAGAAACTTGTATACAATAACAGCCCCTCTCCATTTCCTCTCCAAGTTTCTCTCCTCCATCCTAAGGCAACAACTAATCTACATTATACCTATATAGATTTCCCTATCATAACATGTCATGTAAATGGACTCATTCAATAGGTGGTCCTTTGTGACTGGCTTTTTTTTAACTTAAAACATTTTGAAGTTTCACCTGTATTGTATCATGTATCAGTATTTGATTCTTTTGATTGATAAAAAATATTTCTTTATGTGGATATACCACATTTTGTTTCTCTATCAGTTGATGAACATTTGGTTTGCTTCTAATTTTGAGTTCTGATGAATAATGCTGTTATGAACATTTGTATACAGATTTTTGTGTTCATATGTGTATGTGAAAGTTTTAGTTTGGACATATGTTTTTATTTCTCTTGGGTATATACCTAGGAGTAGAATTGCTGGGTCAAATGGTAACCTCATGAATAATTTTTTGAGGCACTGCCAGACAGTTTTCCAAAGTGGCTGCACCAATTATATTTGGTATGTATATTTATATATTTATATGAGCAATGTATGAAAATCCATATTTCTCCACATCTTTGCCAACACTTATTATTACCATCTTTTAGAATAATACAATCCAAGTGGGTATAAAGTGGTATCTGGTAGTGGTTTTGAATAGCATTTTCTACATTTTTAAAGATGTTGAATCTCTTTTAATGTGCTTGATGATCATGTGTGTGTCTTCTTTGGATACACATCTCTTATTTTTACTCATTTTTTAATTGAAGTATTTACCATTGAGTTGTAAGATTTTTTTTTTTTAATTGTAGGTATAAGACTTTTCCTAAATCTGCAAGATATGCAAATAGTTTCTCCATTCTGTGAAGTTGTTGTTTCACTTTTTTGTTGCTATCATTCAAAATACAAATGTTTTCATTTTTGATGAATTTCAGTTTGTCTTTTATCAGTTGCTTTTGTGTCACAACTAGGAAGACTTTGCTTAACCCAAGGTCACAAAGATTTACTCCTATATTTTCTCTTAAGGGATTTATAGTTTTGGCTCTTACATTTAGATCTCTGATTCATTTTGAGTTAAATTTTTTGGATAGAAGGAGGAAGGGCTCAAGAATAATTCTTTACATGTAGATTATCAGTTATTCCAACTCCATTTATTGAAAAGACTATCCTTTCTCTATTGAATTCTCTTGGCACCCTTGTAGAAAATCAACTGATCCTGTATGTGGGGTTGATTTTTGAGCTCTCATTTTATTCCATTGGTGTATATGTTTATCCTTATACCAGAACAAAATCCATTTTCTCATAGGTAAAATATGGGAAATGAGGGTGTTGATATAGATAGTGTCCTTTTGAATGTTCTTTTGAATTCAAACATCATCTAAGATAGGAACAGAATGACTGTATGCTATGTAGACCTGCTCCACAAGCATCCCCAGTGGCCCCAGTGGCATTGTTCCTCCTTATGTTTTGACATAAAATTTTCACCATCAGTTTTGTTAGATAAGATGGTCTATTGTCTGCAAAAGGTAGCATTTACAATTCTGTATTTTAACCCTCATGCAGAAATCAACAGAAATAAGATTTTCATATCCACTAATCATCTCTTTAGAAAGCATAGAAAATAGGAGGCTCTTTAAAAGATATGAATCGGTGACATTAAAAGGTAAAAATACAATGAAGTTATTTTAAATATGAAAAAAATCGACAAATTTAGTAGTAAACAATGTTGAGAAGGAAAAAGGAGATAAGTAGGATAGAAAAATAATTTTAAAGACAAATCAAACTAAGAGAAGCTGTTATAATTAATCAAAAGCTATATTTCTGAATATCCTTAATTCAAGGTAAGGAAGGAAAGGAATAATTCTTATGGTGTAATTAGAAAAGACAGCTCATTCATCAAGAGATACTTCAGCAAGTTCTAAACTCCACAAAAATTTATACTGTATAACTTTAATATTTTGAATGAAATAAAATACAACATCCTTGATAACTCCTTTATAAATATGCAGAATTACTTATTGGATCTTAATGTAATATATTAATGAAAAATTCTGAGGTTATGAGATTAGGTCTGTATGAGTTATTCTCTGTAAGACCTGAATAATGATATCCAGATGTGTCATTATTAAGGTATCTGATTCAGTGCAGGTTTAAAGCAAGAAGTATAGATGGCCAACCTATTTGTTAGACTTTTTCTCTTAATTATTGTTATCTCAGCCAGAGACTAAGCAGATATCCCAAAATATTTCATATGAGTCTCATATACAGAAAGCAAAACTAAGCAGTTGCTAAGAGAGAAATAACTTGTTCAAGCATCTGAGTAAGGAAGAGTGCCAGGTCCTAAGTTAGTCCTAGAAAAGAGTTTCTTAAACTGTTCTCTCATTTTCTCTAAGCCATTTATGAACAAATTGGAAATTAGATGGCTTTGTTTATGATGATAAGTATCATTTCCTTATATCATTTTTTCTACAGATATTTTATTTTACTATTAATTAAGGATAAAAGATGTGGTTGTTATACAAGTTTATCCAAAGTAGGATAACACTGATCAAATTTTTATGACATATTCTTGCTTTGGTCGTAATTAGTTAAACAGTTAAAAAGTAGAAATGAGAAGCAAATATAAAATATGCAAAACAATAGCAATGTATCAATATAGAGCCTAATAATTATGATTATGAGTTAATAATATAAAATGTGACTTAAAGATACAGTTGCTTATAATCAATTCTGTTATTTCTATTTTTAGTCAGATAATTAATGTATAACCAACAGTTTGCTAGATATATTTGACCATAGACATATAGACAGGCTTCCCTGGTTGCTCAGACAGTAAAGAATCTGCCCACAATGTGGGAGACCTGGGTTCAATCCCTGGGTTGGGAAGATCCCCTGGAGGAGGGCATGGCAATTCACCCCAGTATTCTTGCCTGGAGAATCCCCATGGACAGAGAAGTCTGGCGAGCTACAGTCCATGGTGTCGAAGAGTCAGACACAACTGAACGACTAAGCACAGCACATACATACAGACATTTTGTGGTTTGTGGGATCTAGTTCTGCAACCAGGGATCAAACCCAGAGTCCTAATAGCTATATATTTTTTACATCCACAGAAGGGGGATTTATAGTGCTTTATTAGTATAACAAGCTTCTGGGAATTTTAACCCACTTATTCATAGATTGCATCTTTTTTCCCCAGTTTTTGTTTTTCTCAAATTGAAGTATAGCTTCAAATTACTATCTTGTACTGGGTGTTATATTAGAGGGAGAAAAATCTTTGCACTTAGGATGAAACAGCACATGGTAATAAACTACAGTGCACCAGTGCAGTAAACTTGCGTTTTTTAATGGAATTTAGTTTAATTCTATTTGTGTTGTCTAACATTGGCTGGGAGGGTTGATTTGGAGCACTGTGCATATTAAGAAGGGCTTCCCTGGTAGCTCAGCTGGTAAAGAATTTGCCTGCAATGCAGGAGACCCCAGTTCGATTCCTGGATCAGGAAGATCCCCTGGAGAAGGGATAGGCTACCCACTCTAGTATTCTTGGGCTTCCCTGGTAGCTCAATTGGTAAAGAATCCTCCTGCAGTGCTGGGGACCTGGATTCTATTTCTGGGTTGGGAAGATCCCTGGGGAAGGGAAAGGCTACCCATTCCAGTATTCTGGCCTGGAGAATTCCATGGACTGTACAGTCCATGGTGGCGCAGAGTCTGACACGACTGAGTGAGTTTCACTTTCAGAGCCTGAAAAGTTGCTAATCAAGAAGACCTTCTTTTTAAGAAGAAATAATCCACTGGACACAAGTATCTTAGGTACAGAAAAAGGCCATGTCAGCATGAGCGGGATAGTTAGATTTAAAAGGTTTGAGAGAATAATTATAAAATAACCACTATGCACTAGTGAGCACTTACTCTGTGCCCTGCACTCCTCCATAGGCTCTGCACTCTTAACTCATTTAACCTTCACTGTCACACTGAAATTAGGTACTAGGACTATTCCAGCTTTAAATAGGATGTAATAAAGGTGTTAATAATTTGTGTAAGTTTACTTAGCTATTAAGGGTCAAAGTCAGATCTATACGCAGAGGCCATACTCTTAATCTCTTTTGTGCTCCAGAAAACTCGGGGCACGGTGGAGAACTTGCAAGACTCATAGTTTTGTGGGTATAGAGAAGAAGAAACATAAAGAAAGACATTTAATTAGCACAGAAGTCAAGTGCACCGTCTCACTTCATTCTTCACAACAGTGTAGTGATTTATATTTTATTCCATCTAAACAAAGGAACAAACTAAGTTTGGGGGAAGTAAATAACATGCTAAATGTACATTAGTAGGTAAGGGCAATTCTTGAACTCCACCTCATGTTTTTCTAAGATATTTTCGAGGTCCGTGCACTTTTCTTTGCTTAATACTAGACAGCAGATGTTAAGGTAGAATTAAGGTAGTTAATGAAAGGAATAACTTATAACTGAGAATATGTGTAGTAGCTAAAGAGCTAAGAAAGATCTTGATGCTGGGAAAGATTGAGGGCAAGAGGAGAAGCAGGCAACAGAATGAGATGGTTGGATGGCATCACCGACTCAATGACATGAGATTGAGCAAACTCCAGGAGATAGTGAAGGACAGGAAAGCCTGGTGCTGCAGTCCATGGGGTCACAAAGAGTCAGACATGACTTAGTGGCTAAAGAACAACAGTAAAACGATGGAAGTCTTAGTTGTCAAATATACTGGTTAGGATAAGTAACTAAATGTTAAACATGTAAGTGCTAAATTTTTGTAGACATGACAGACTCACACCTTTCTTTCTTGCTTTCATCACAGTTCAAGGCAAGTGTTCTTAATCTTACACATGGTCCTTTAGGAACCATGTCTCTTTCCATATCATGACATTCCCTAAATCATTAGGGTCAGATTCACTTACTTAACAAAAAAAAGAAGAGAAGGAAAGAGTTTTTATCAACCACTCTTGGAAATGGCATTCCTTCCTTCCACATACATCCTTCTGGCCAGAATATTTATTATACAGTAAAAGTAGCATTAAGGAGAAAGAGCCTGGTAATGAAATTTGGTGATTGTCACTAAAAGATAGAAAGATTGGAGCCAAGGAAGCTGTATGGTAACAGTGGATGTTTATTTAGTATGTATGTGTCACACTCTATCTCAGCCCTGACAATACAGTGTATAACACAGACCAGGTCTACACTTGTAAAAAGCTTACATCCTGGGTAGGCTCTGGTCCAAGATGGAGACATGGACATCCTAAGTGGGGTAGGGTGAAGGGAATAGGTGATATAGAAGTAAACAAGTGAGCAAGCAAGATCTTTTCAGATAGTAAATCTTTTACAAATAAATACAAGATATCTGAAAAACAGGGTCCCAGGAAAGGGGGATGCTATTTAAGATTGAGTATTTAGGGAATGGAGGCTCTCTGAGCATTGCCATTTGAGTCAAATAGCAAGAAAGAACCAGCCATGCAAAGATTTGTAGAAACAGAATTCTGACCAAAGAGAACCTCTGGTCCAAAGACACAATAACACAAACAAGCTTGATGCACTGAAAGAGCTGACAGAAGATTATTGTGGCTAGAGCTCCCCCTTCCATCCCCCAAATAAGAAAGTCAGATGAAATTAAAAAGGGGCCTGATCGTGAAGATTCTAGTAACCTCTAAAGAAGAAACCTGGTTTTATTCTAAGTATGTAGAGAAGCCTTCAGATGCTTTAATCTGCAAGTGATGTGATTTAGTCACTCCCCACTCACTTCTTCCTGGAGCCCTCCCAGACTTTTCCAGAACATCATCATTGCCCCCTTCTCCATCTTCTAGTGCATTTCCACTTGTTTCAATCATATCAGAACCTAGTTACCTATAAATATGCATACGTGATTTCTCCAACCAGAATGTTACCTCCTGGAGATTAGAGGCTTATATTTAACTTGTTGCTCCCTCAATAACAAACACATTTCTGAGAAGGCAGTTAGGTCCAGTACAAGTGCATGCATAAATGAATGGTGAAGAAATAAATGAAGGAAAGCACGAAAAATAGTTAAAGAAAGAGAGAGCAGTATTCTTTTATATGTGGTGCCTGCAACAGGCTTCTCACTTTCACTATGTCATTTGATTCACATGAGCATAATGGGTGCATGGGGAAGAGTTTGGTAACTGCACAATTATGAGACACAAGAGATTAGCAAAAGAGTGAGCAAGAAATGAAGATTGTGAGGCTGAGTTCTGGGAAAAATAATGGAAGAACTTTGGAAATCGAGGTTGGGAGGCTGGGTCGATTTGGAGTAGGGGAGGGAAGTGGTGAGAGAAAGTTATGTTCTGACTCAGCTGACAAAAGTCAGAACCGAGTGGAAAGCCCAGTAGGCGAATAATTAAAGGTTAAGTTGTGGGGTACAGACAGAAAGAGCTGCAGGAGTTCAGAGAAATCTAATAAAGAAAATGGATCTGGGGCTGAGAAAGGAGAATAGACACTGGGCATCAAAAAGTTAGACTGCTGGGCAAAAGGACGCAAAGTATTTACTGCAAATAATATGAGACTGGAAAGAAAGGACAGACTAAGTAATGGAAAATAGAAAGATATCACAATATTTTAATTGAGGCAATAAACTCAAAATAGACCAAAGAACTAAAAAAAAAAAAAAAAAAAGCTGAAGAACTGCTATCCTCTGTTTGTTTAATTAAAAGGTAAAATTATTGCCCTGCTGCTCACTGAATGTTTCTGATTTCCCATCCCCAGAGTAGGGGAAATAGGTTTGCGTAACAGATTCCACTCTTGGCTCCCTTGAGGTTGAGGAAGCTTATGTATATAGTTCAAGATCCTGACCTGGGGCTGAATATCTGATTGCCAAGGCAAGACTCTGCACAGTTCATTCTTTCCTCTTTCTGGCACAGTAACCGGCACTTTTCAAGTAGACACCTGCTTCATCATCCTGGGTCCTTGGGTGACACGTAGCATGAATAAGAAATAGATCTCTGTTGTTTTAAGCCACTGAGATGTAGAGGTTGCTGGTTGCTGCAGTGTAACATCTTATCCTGATTAATGAATTCAACACCAGTGAGAAAATACAGATTTGGCGTGAGAAAGGCTCTTGATAAGAAACAGTGGAGCAATTTGAGTTGTTAAAGAAGGCAGAGACACAGGTTGGCAAATGAGAACTGACTGCTATAGTCTAAATGTTTGTGTCCCCCTGCAATTCTTATGTTCAAATGTAATCCCCAAGGTGATGATGGTGTTAGGAAGTGGAAACCTTTGGAAATGTTTCAATCATAAGGGTGGAGTTGTCAAGAATGGGATTAATATTCTAATCAGAGAGACTCCAGAGAGCTAGCATGACCCTTCTTTTGTTTGTTGTTGTGTTGTGTGCTCAGTCATGTCTGACTCTTTGTGACCCCATGAACTGTAGCCCACCAGGTTCCTCTGTCCATGGAATTTTCCAGGCAAGAATACGGGAGTGGGTTACCATGTCCTCCTCCAGGGGATCTTCCCAACCCAGGGATCAAACCTGCATCTCTTATATCTCCTGCATTGGCAGGAAAATTCTTTACCACTTTGCCACCTGGGAAGTTCTCTGCTGTGTGACATTATAGCAAAAAGACAGCTGTCCATGAGAAAATGGCTCTTAACAGACACCAAATCTGATGCTGCCCTGATGTGAGACTTCCCAGCCTCTAGAACTGTGAGAAATAAATTTCTGTTGTCGCTATGGTATTTTTGTTATAGCACCGACTAAAGCCATGACTAAGCGTTGACCAAGTTTCCAACAGTGCTTATCTTCAAAGGCCTTGCAGTGGGGTGGCCCCAGAGACACAACTGCAGGTGTGTTCACCTACTCATCCATGCTCCACCCAGGTGACAATTAGGAGAGGCCATCTCCTTCAGGGAGGCTGGTCAGCTCCTCCCTGTGCTGATTGCGTCAGTCTCCCTGCCTCCTCTTCACAGCTAACATGAGTTAGGCTGACCTACCTGAGGATCAAAAAGTTAAGAGGACAGTGAGTGGTGCTTGCAAATCTCCAGTACCCACAACAAAGGAGAGAAAAGAAGCAGAGATAGTTGGAAGCCAAAGTATAAAGAAGAATGATTTATAAACAGGGAGAACAAAATGCTTGATTGGCTTCTGACAACAAGGATATATTTAGGAAGATAAAACTAAGCTTACAAGAATAAAGCAGAAATTGATTTTCCATATGAGGTCTACAAATACAGAGACCAGCAAAAGGAAATGCAACGTACAATGTGCAGCATATTAGTGAATTTTTTTTTTTTCCCACAGAAGAATGAGGAGGAGGGTGAAAGGGCAAGGAAATGAATATATTTTTTAGCTCAATCTTTGACTGCTTGTAGTGACCTAATTTTAGATTTGAGAAATTATACTTAAAACTATATTCAAGATAGGGTTTTTAATATTTTATATGGACTTCTAAGATTCATTGTGGACTTTAAATAAGAAACATTAATCAGTTTTTATTTATTTTTAAAACTCAAAATGTTTATAGGAAAGAAAAAAAAATTTCTTTTCAATGAAGGAAAGCAGAACAAGCTAATAAAACTCATTCTGTTAGCAAATTCATTTCACAAGAGAATTCTCACTGCCTAACAAAAAAGCCCACCAGGAGAGATGTTCAATTTGCTGCTGAATTGTACCTAAGTCAGATGCATGATGATCACACTATATTGAAGTCACAAATCATTCTCACTTTACTTATAAACCATGAACCAAGAGTTCAAATCCTGTTGATCATATTTTAATAGACAAAGAAATTCTTGGATGGATGGACAGATTTATATAATGGGGCAGCTTGATCTCTTGAGAGAGCATAGATTGTGTGAAACAAACTCTAACAAAGGGCTTTTGTGCTAAAACCATCTAATTAAGAGCTCAGATGCTGAAGTCAGCCTGCCTGAAATTTTGGTGCTGCCATTTTCTCCTGTGCAATCTTCAGCAAGTTCCTTAACCTTCCTGAGTCTCCATGCTCTCATCCATTTAAGGAAACTGCATGTGTGTATGTGCTCAGTCATGTTTGACTCTTTGCAGTCCCATGGACTGCAGTCCCATGGCCTGCCAGTCCCCTCTGTCCATGGAATTTTCCAACCAAGAATACTGGAGTGTGTTGCTCTTCCCTACTCCAGGGCATCTTCCCAATGCAGGGATCGAACTTGGGTCTCTTGCGTCCCCTACATTGGCAGGTAGAGTCTTTACCACTGGGCCACTTGGGCATCTGTTATATGAGGGTGTGTGGAAGATACATAATAATAGTGTCATTAACTCCAGTTAATGAGGTGGGGGATGGTGGAGGGAGTGAAAACAATTAAGCCAATTGTTTGTGATAGTATAAATGAAATTAATGTTTTGACTTACTCTTTTATACTTTGAATAAGAGTATAGGTGTTAAATAGATTTTTAAAACAATGGAAATATGTTAAAGAGTTTAACCAAGGAAAATCATACCATCCTGTATTCTTAGGAAAGTTTTTGTCATTGTTAGAGGATAAAAAAAAATTTAGTTTACAATATAAACATCACTTGTTTACAATACTGTTTATTGATTCCTTAATAAACCCAGTGCTAAATAGTTTACAATGATGATTATGTTTAATGCTCAAAGGGGCTCTACAAGGGTTGCAATCCTCATTTTGCCATAAAGGAGACTGAGGCTTAAGGGGTTACAGCATGCCCATGTCATAGCATGTGATGAGTAAGGGAAGTGAGGCAGGGTCTAAACGTAGGCATTCTGGTTCCAGAGCCCAGGCTCCCTACTACACTAAACTGCCTCTCCCATAATCATAATGTGTTAAATCCATCTGGACAGGACCTTGAAGATCATGTAATCCTGTCTCTTTGTATTACTGCTTGTAAATGTAAAGCAGAGAGAAGTTAAATGGTCTGCCCAAGGTTATACCCTTCTGTCTTTTCCTCAACATAATACACATTTGCTTGAAACACATTTCTAGGATTTATGCAAACTAGTGGCATACTCGTGGCATTTTTTAATTGAATGCCCAATAAAAGAATCGTTTCATCTTGTTTTTTCATCTTATGCCCATGAACGAAATGTGAAAAAATGTATCACAAAACCAAAAGAGCCCTTATCTTCACTAATAGCCCGCTTTTTCATAGAAAGAGGAAAACCATCCTTAGGCTGAGTCTGTTTTAAATGAAATAAGCGTGCGGTCATTTTCTTGTGAAAGCCATTAAGGGAAAAGATGTCCTGACTGGCCTTTGAAGTCATGTAACGACAGAGGATAAGATGGCTGGATGGCATCACTGACTCCATGGACGTGAGTCTGGGTGAGCTCCAGGAGTTGGTGATGGACAGGGAGACCTGGCGTGCCGCGATTCATGGGGTCCCAAAGAGTTGGACACGACTGAGCGACTGAACTGAACTGAACTGAACTTTAACTTACAGCCGACACACTGAGTTTAAGAAAATCCTAGTATTCCCTACCCTGCTAGTGTTATATACTTTATAAGGTCCCCCATGTCACTTCACTATGGTTCCAGCTAGAAAACCAATGGGGTCAAAAGTGCCTTGTCTTTTCAATAGACAAATTGATTTTGCTTTTAACTGTTAATTTTGCTTGTTTGTTTGATCAGTTTTTACTCCTTCTTTATTCAGACACTAGAAGAGATGTTTACATGGGTGATAGTTATCTGAATGATATTCTGAATTTAAAATCAGGGATTATTTTTTCTTGAAATTATAAGAAGGGGGTGACCTCTACTTTTTACAAAGCCAGAAAGCAAGAACAACTCCGGATAATTTTCCTTGAAAATTACATACCATGACTGAACATAATTTAAAATTACATCCCTTAGGTAAAATTTCCATTGAAAGTTCGATACAAGAGCTTATTCTGGTCTTTTACCTAAAGGACCAGCCCCTTCACTAATTTGTAACCTGAGTTACCTGACTTCTCTGAGTCTTGGCTTGTCTACCTGTAAAACGGGAGAGAGAACTGTCTACACACAAAATTTTTATGTGGTAAATGCTCAGATGTATATAAAATGTTTAAGATGACCCCTGTTAATAAGTATCTGGTGTTATCTTTGTGAGTTCAGAATTCAATTACAATACATTCATCTCATCGTGAGGCTTTGATCACTACGTTTAGGCATATGATGGCCAAATATGTTTGCAGCCCTGAGCCTCATACTATGAGGATTTATTCACTCCTTTAATACATATTTTTCTGAGTATCCACTACCTATCAGTTATTGATCTGGGTTCTGGAGTTACAGAAGTGAACAAAACAGATAAAAAGTTCCACTATTGAGCTTACTTTCTATTAGGAAAACATAACAGGTAAACATGTATGTAGTTTATTAGAGAAGTTCCCAGCTTTAAAAAAGGCATAGACGTGACATAGGACTTATCAAGACATTGTGGACAAATGTTAAGTAGTGGAGCATGAATATTAGTTTTAGATAGAGTAATCAAAAAAGACTTTCCTAAGAAAGCAACAATGCAAACTAGTACAGCCACTATGGAGAACAGTGTGGAGATTCCTTAAAAAACTGGAAATAGAACTGCCTTATGACCCAGCAATCCCACTGCTGGGCATACACACTGAGGAAACCAGAAGGGAAAGAGACACGTGTACCCCAATGTTCATCTCAGCACTGTTTATAATAGCCAGGACATGGAAGCAACCTAGATGTCCATCAGCAGATGAATGGATAAGAAAGCTATGGTACATACACACAATGGAGTATTACTCAGCCATTAAAAAGAATATATATGAATCAGTTCTAATGAGGTGGATGAAACTGGAGCCTACTATACAGAGTGAAGTAAGCCAGAAAGAAAAACACCAATACAGTATACTAACGCATATATATGGAATTTAGAAAGATGGTAACAATAACCCTGTGTACGAGACAGCAAAAGAGACACTGATGTATAGAACAGTCTTATGGACTCTGTGGGAGAGGGAGAGGGTGGGAAGATTTGGGAGAATGGCATTGAAACATGTAAAATATCATGTATGAAACGAGTTGCCAGTCCAGGTTCGATGCACGATACTGGATGCTTGGGGCTAGTGCACTGGGACGACCTAGAGGGATGGTATGGGGAGGGAGGAGGGAGGAGGGTTCAGGATGAGGAACACATGTATACCTGTGGCGCATTCATTTTGATATTTGGCAAAACTAATACAATTATGTAAAGTTTAAAAATAAAATAAAATTAAAAAAAAAAAAACAGAAAGCAACATTTTAGTGAAACTGTGAAGGATATGAGGAAACAAACCCTATGGATATCAGATCAATTCTGTCCTATACCACAATAAACATTTATTGAATACCAGCCATGTACCATGTATTTTAGGTATCTCCTTCACTCTGTATGTCCAAATTTAATCCATTATATTCCCTCCCAAACCTATTACATCTGCAGTGTTTCTGGCACCACTGTCTTTCTAATTAGCCAAGCAGGCAATTAACTGCATCATAACTATCCCTTCCTTTCCGTCCTGCAACCACACGCATCAATATCCGTATACACAACAAAGTTTACCTCCAAAATTTACCTCCACAATTCTTTCATGTCTAATTCTATTCTTTTCTGTTTCTGTTGATACCAGTGTATTCAGACCCACTTTAGCTTTACCTGACTATTCTAATAACCACCTAGCTGGTGCCTCAAAGTCCAATCAATGGTAGTCAACTCAATCTCCATAGATGGCAATGGGCTTATCAGCTGACAGTTCCAAAATCTTCAACAATTTAGTGGTTCAACAGTATCCAGGCTCTGGGTCAGCTCCCTCAGATTCCCTTGGCTGAATCACTGAAACAGGGTAATTATAGCATTATATTCTTTCAGTAAAGCCTCTAGGGTCAGAAAGGATCAAGTCTCTGTCTCAATGAAAACTTACACATTGCCATGACCACCTGCAACAGCAGACTTCTTTTTATTGCCATGGCTGTGTCACATGTTTGCACTTGTAACAATCACTGGAAAAAGGAAAGCTAATCATGATGTACCTGCTCAATACACACACTGCCAACATCTGAATAGAATCAAGGATTCTTTAGCAAGGAAAGAGAGCAAAATGGCTTTTGGATTGACAACTAATTTCTGCCAAACCCTCTATTGAATAAGCTATTGAGTATGATATTCAAGCCTTGTGAGATCTACCTTCCTGAGATTTTCCTTGTTCAGCATGCTGTAGCCAATATGTGCTCTGAACTCTCCCATCTCCATACCTCAGTTGTTCTCCATGTGCGGTCCAGGAATTAAGATATTGTCTGCTTTTATTCTCATTCTCACACAAATACACAGTGAAATTTTCCAAAGGCTACTTGATACATTTATCTAACAGCTTCAATGCAGAAACACATTGGAATCTAACATTTTTCTATTAAGTCATACATTGAAGGCATTTTCAAAAATGTGCACATTGCCATCCCTATCACTAAATTTATTTTTAGAAAATATTTTTATAAAAATGTGTTAACAATATGCAATGCATGTGTTAAACGAATTTAATACAAATGTTAAATACCTCAGTTTTAGTTTCTACTATGACAGATATAATTTGCATAAATAAAATCTCTTTGAGGTCCTCAATATTTGTAAGATTATAAAGGGTTCTTGAGATCAAAAAGCTTGAGAAGTATTGTCCTAGCCTAGATTGCACACTGTTCTCTGCAGTGCTGTGTGCTCCATCACTAAATGCTTATCCCAAAAGACATGTCAAATGATCTTCCTCAGTCCTTAGAAGTAAGCTTTTATTCTACTGAATCCCAATACATTAGTTTTCTATTACTGCAAAACAAAATACTCTAAAATCTACAAGGTAACATGCATGTATGCTCAGTTGTATCTGACTCTTTGCAACCCCATGGATTGTAGCCTGCCAGGCTCCTCTGTCCAGGGAATTTTCCAGGCAAAAATACTAGAATGAGTTACCATTTCCTCCTCCAGGGGATCTTCCTGACCCAGAGATCAAGCCTGTGTTTTCTGCCTTGGCAGGTAGATTCTTTACCACTGAGCCTATGAGGTAATAAATATTGTTGCTTTACGCTGGTTAGGCAGATCCCCTGGAGTAGGAAATGGCAACCCACTCTAGTATTCTTGCCTGGAAAATTCCGTGGACATAGGAACCTGGTGGGCTGCAATCCATGGGGTTGCAAAGAGTCAGACACAGCCGAGCACGCACACATGTGTGTAGCTTGTGTTGGTTGGGAATCTGGGTGTGGCTTAGCAATGTGCTTCTGACTTAGGGTCCCTCCCAGGCCTGCAGTCAGTTGAAGCTGAAGTCATCTCAAGGCTCAACTAGGGAAAAGCAACGTTCACCCTCACTCCTGTGCTGCTGGCAAGACACAGGTCCTTGTGGCTCTTGGCTAAAGTCTCCTCACAAAATGGTAGTTTGCTTTCTAAGTCAACCCTCAGAGAAAGATTTCACATAGAAGGTGAAAAAGAGAGACAGAGAGATTGCAGTCAAAATATTTTTATCGATACAACCTAATCTTGGCTTCTTTTGTGGCTCAGACAGTAAAGAATCTGCCTACAGATACTGAGTTCGATCCCTGGTTCAGGAAGATCCCCTGGAGAAGGGAATGGCAACCCACTCCAGTATTCTTGCCTGGAGAATTCCCTGGACAGAGGAGACTGGCCGGCTACAGTCCATGGGATCACAAAGTGTCAGACTAACAGTTTACAACCTAATCTTGGGAGTGACAGCCCATCACTGGGGCCTGCTATTTGTGGGACCTAAGACAAAAGTAAAGACTCTAGTTCAAAAAGCAGGAAAAAGTTCTATCAAAGGTTTTTTTTTTCCTTTTTTCTGTTAGTCCCTTTCTTTAGTTGTCATGGTGATTTTTTATTTGCTCTGTCATTCTGAATAAAGATCGACTTTTTAAATTATTAGCATGAATTTTACTGTTAATTTTATATTGTACAAAGCCAGGTTTAAATGCAAATGTAAGAACATTAAATTGTATACAGAATCATTACATGATAGTACTTTGTGGTTCATACAGGCACATCCATTTTGTTCTTTCCAGAACAGTAGAAACTGTTGCATAAAACTAACTCAACTCTTTTTAATTAATTTCTTGATGGTCACACATTATACCAATCCTCTCTACCTTCAGGGTACTAACGAATAAGCCAGGACTGAAAGGAAAAGGAATTATGAGTTGTCTCTTCTCTTTCCTATTAAGTCATAATTTTTAGCACAAGAGACTGGCTAATCCAGAAGATTAACATGAAAATATATATATATGTATATATATGATAGAGTTCCTGGTTCATTTTTGTTTCTTAGGATGTCAATGGTTTCTTCCTGTCTCTTAAGCAAGTCCTGGTTTGAAAGGAAAGACCACCTCATTAGGCTCTCAGGGCCTCCCCTTAATTGTGCAAGTAGCCCACCTTCTTTGCCTTGCTTTGAGGCTCATGAACTCCTATGAATCACAGGCCTGCCAGAATCCTGTGTTGTTGAGAACACCTGTGTAGGAATGGGGTCGCCAAGAAACAAGGCAGATACACATGTTCAGTCTCCTTCTTCTGCTCATGTGCACATTCCATTGTGTCACTGGACCCCACTTACGGAATTCAAAGATAAAATTTCGAGTTGATGACAACAGAACATTAAACCACATGTAGGCGCCTATGTGGACATGTCACATGCCCATGAAACCAGCCCCGCCCTTCACATTTGCTGTATTAGAAGAGAGTTGCTGGGTCCAGTCCACACTCAAGAGAATGAGCATCAGGAAGTAGGGGTCATTAACGGTCATGTTCGATGCTTCCTACCTCATCCAGTATCATTTTTCTCTTGATTTCTCCCTTCTATCGTTGAAAGTGTTAGTTGCTTAGTCATGTCTGACTCTTTGTGACCTCATGGTCTGTAGCCCACCGCCTTCCTCTGTCCATGGAAGTTTCCAGGCAAGAATACTCTAGTGGGTTGCCATTCCCTTCTCCAGGGGATCTTCCTGACCCAGGGATCAAGCTTGCATCTCCTGCATTGCAGGCAGATTCTTTACCATCTGAGTCACCAGGGAAGCCACGCTATAGTTACTTATGTGCATATTATCTTAGGTACCATCTTACCTGACTGTAACTTCCTTAAGGACAAGGTTTCTCTCTGATATATATTCTGGCACTCCTTTGTCTCACGTAGTATGCAATGTTTAGCAAGCACTGAAAATATGCTTATGGAATGAGTGAATGGATGAATGAATAAATGATGCAATAGAAGTTGATTTCTATTCTGGAGAGTGGTCTTTGCGAGAAACAATCATTATAAGAAATTGAGCTTCTTTTTTTCCTCAAGTGTTGCCAGGTCTTATGACTGACTGCCCTTATGATTTCAGATTTTAATCTTTCCACAAACTCTGATTTCTCTTTTTACCCCCTTTGTCATTAAGTGTCCACTTTTAGAGGTTCTTTCTGACTGCTAATGGCACCCCACTCCAGTACTCTTGCCTGGAAAATCCCATGAGCAGAGGAGCCTTGGTAGGCTACAGTCCATGGGGTCTCTAAGAGTCGGACACGACTGAGCGACTTTACTTTCACTTTTCACTTTCATGCGTTGGAGAAGGAAATGTCAGCCCACTCCAGTGTCCTTACCTGGAGAATCCCAGGGACGGAGGAGCCTGGTGATGCTGTCTATGGGGTCGCACAGAGTCGGACACGACTGAAGCGACTTAGCAGTAGCAGTACCAGTCTGACTGCTAAAAAAATATTATTTAGGTTATTGTCCTGAATTATTGTACTTGAGAAGAGAATTAATGATACAAAGGACAGCTGGAACATATCTGGAGACACTGTTCCATTAGCATTTACGTTTTTTATTTTGGGCCGCATCAAAATGGCAGGGGAGCTACGCCCTTTTAATGGTTCGCACATGTGGTCAGGCATTGTGTGAGCAAATAAAGCTTCCCAGAGCTTGTATTCAATTTTCAGAAAAAGAAAATAAAAACGAGCAGAAGCCTTTGTAGATCTAAGCATTTTCTTCAGTTTTCTTCATTGGTCTTTCCCCACAATGCATAAGCTTTTACTTGCAGATCTGTTTCAAGGGGCTTTTATAATGACAGAAGCTAAGTCTTTGTTTCCAAGGAGCAGAATACAAAATGCATCAGTGTACCATTTAAGAACTATTTTGTCAGTCTTTGTTTATGCACTCAAGATAATACTGTGTTTTAAAAGAAGGCTGGACCCAGCCCCTGCCTGTTTATTCAATATAAACAGAAGCATCCCTTTTGACGTTGGAAGGACAGGATGTGTGCTAATTTCGCCAAGTAAAAACCACTGCACTTGACTATAGAAATCCTTGTCTAAAGCAGCCTTGCTGCTTCACAATATTGTGAAAGTGCACATAAAGGATAATATGATGATGCACATCAAATATTAATGTGCATTGACACATAATCATCTATTACAGCAGCAAAGTTGCCTGTACTGAACTGCTTAGGGTAATGCCTTCCTTCACCTTTGTCTTCACACTTCAGCTTTTGCTCCTCCACCTCTGTCCAAACAGAACAAAGCACTCTGTAACCTCACCAGCAACTCTGAAAAAGTGCTGGCAGCAAAGTAACTAGTGTCTCCATGGTGGCCTATTTACATACAATAGAACATCCATCAGCTAATGTGTGATCAAAGAAAGGATGGTATTTATTGTTTCTGATTTATGATACTGTAAACAGAGCAGAGGAGAGAGCCACTGCAAGGGATTGGGAGAGGGGACAGAAGTTCACAAGCAATGTGTCTTTATTCTTTAGCAATTGCTCACTAGCATTTTAGTGATAAATATATTGTGTTTTTATCATGTTTCATGTAAGAATGCATGAATAAACCAAGCAACAGTTCAACTCTGCAGTGTAGAAATAAGTGTTGGTTAAATAGTTCAATCGAGTATGTATTTTTCTCTTTGTACAAAGCTACAAAAGCAGTTATGCTGCAGCCGTGCTTTGCATTCATATGTTCCTCCTCCCTACTGCGTATCCCAGCCCCTTGAGCCGGCACCCATCCAATATCCTGCTTCATTTTAGACTGCTACTACCCCTATGTAGGAAGGAAACACTAGGAATCTGTTTATGCATTTCCAAATCTCCCAATTTAAAAAGATACGTGCCAAAAATCAATGTATTGCTTCCAGACAGATTTTTCAATTACTGTGGTACAACTTCAGATCTTTTCCTAGAGAAAACGCAATACTGAATTTTATACCCCATGATAATATGCTGAAGTAGAAATTTTGCTTTTCATTACACAGAGAAACATTTCTACCCTTTATAACTGTGCCTGAGTAAGTTTCACCAACTTCTTGGATTTGAACAGTGCTGTTTTCCATGTCTTCCCCATCGAGCAGTTTTTTTTTTTTTTCCTTCTGACAAAAGTCCTGTATCGTAATGAAGAACCTTCCTGTGTGTTGAATTTCCTGGTCAAATAAGACCTTACCCAGCACTAACTTAACTAATAACCTCACACTTGATCATAGGCTCATCCCTCATCATTCCTGCTCAATAATTCAAAAGCTCAATAGAAATGCTTTAGATTGAAATTGAACCACCATTAACAGTCCTAGAAAAGTAGTCCTCATTCAAGCAAAACAACAATCAACACCCTCTTAGTCACCAACTCAAAGCCTGACAAAGCTGCAAGTCTGGATTTCTTACTGACTGTCAGTGCATTTTCTCCAGATCAGTTATTTAGTCCTGACTGAGTAAACTTCTGATCACTTCTCTTCATCTGGACATCAGTGTATTTCCTTTACATTAGGCAAGAGTTTACTTCACTCTTTCCCTCTTTTTTCAAGCTTCTCTGCTCATTAATTTTCTCACAGTCAACCAGCCAGCTCTGCCCCCTGTGGTTATAGGAAATTATCCATGCAATGAACTTAATTTAGAAAACTCAGCTGCACAAAGAAGTGGCAATATTATTCTTCTCCGAGCCTCATTTATGTTTACTTTTACGCTAAAGCCTCTCAATGGTCAGTGACAAAGATTTAGACCCTGAATTTAAAAATCTTTTTGCAGAAGCTATTGGACAACCAATAAATAAATCTGAGGTTAGGTTCTAAATTAAGTGCTTAAAAAGGGAAAACTGTGGCATCCGTCTTCCTTACTCTTAATGTGTGCTCATACAAAATATTGACCATATACTCTGAGAGTATATATTTTAAAACTTGTGTCTTTAATATTAGGAAATATTAAACAAGATTTATAATAGGTAAATTCTAAATCAAATATTGAAGCTTAACTGTAGGATGACTGTTTTAAAGTTCTGTTCAAGAATAGTATACTCCACATGCCTGACACAGCACTGTGGAGTATGACACTAACATAAGAAAGCAATCCACCTGATACATTTCTCAGCTTCTCTTTGATTTTACTCTTGAAAAGTCAAGGACCTACCATATTAATAAATAAATATATAAAAAACACTGAAGGGCACTCATGACTTTTTTTTAGCAGACTGCAACCTACTGCTATATTTAAATTAAAATGATATGTTGGCTTATTACAGCTTGTGTTGACTTAATGCAAATTGTAGCAAAACGAAGAGCAGGAAGTGTTTGTAAAATAGAATTCCATTTTAGTATTTATGATAAATCAACCATGAAAAACCTTCATGTATGGCAGAGATATTCAGAAATATCCCATGAATAAAGAAATATGTGAATATTGTGCTTCAGCAATAAATAAATATAAAAGAGATTTTGATTGTCACAAAGTATATCTGTGAGCTGATCATGCTTTGGTTCCAGATTCCTCCTCTCTGCAGTGTTCCCTCACAGAATTTGAGGAAAGACTCTATTTAGTGTTAATCTTTCCTTAGAATTAGACTGAAGTGACTTAGCAGCAGCAGCATTCTTCTTAATTACTTTGAAATGTGTGATCATCTTTAATCAATGAGAGTTGCTAGGCCTTCCTCCAACAAGTACAGTCTGCCCCAAATTCCTGTAACCTAAGGATAATAGAAACATCACTAAAAAGGAAATTATAGATGTGGTGAGGAGAAGATCTCCCAGTTTAATACTGTGTACAGCTAGCAAAGCTAATTAAAGTTTTCCCCATGAATAAAATGATAGAGATGGATGATAGATTGATAGACAGATAGATTCTAGATAGTTAGATAGCTGTTTTTTAAACTATCAAAATCTGCAGATTTTTACTAGCTAAAAGGCCAATACAATGGAATTTTAAAATGCATCAACAGCTACCAATTCTTTGCCTGCAGAAACAAAGACTACCCACCCGTACATTCAGCCCATTTTGAAAAATGTAAGGACAAACCAGCCAGAAAACTAGCAGCCTTCTCTCTAGAGATGAGTGATGCTTTTGTAGAAAACCAAAATGTTGCTGTCCCCCTCTTCTTTCTCATAATCACCTCTCTCTCTCAATGTGCAGGCAGAAACTACAATCCCTAGAATATAGTTAGGCAAGAAGTGGTGTATACCTGGTGCTGGTATAGTCCCCACAAGAAAAAAAAGCCACAGGCAGAGGGGATGGGCATATAGAGAGAGTTGCAAATGCTGAACATATCCATTAGTATCTATTTTTATGTCTGAATCTATTCCAGGTGTCTTAGAAGAAAGGTGGGAAGGCTGGCTCTTTTAGATAAAAGCCTAGGCACTGAACATTGGACTAGGAAATGTGGCCATCAACCCAGCCCTCAGATGTGGACATGAGAAAGGAGTACATAGATGTGAAAAAGGGCAGGGAATAGGATATACCACAATCCACACACTTGCATATTGGCAAACTAGTTTTAGGTAAATCAGGACTTGTTCTAAAGATAAGTAAGCAAGTCAACAAACCAACCAAAATATTGCCAACATCTTCTCTATTTTTCAAACTCTGTAACATAGGGAAATCCAACATAATATTTAATATGCTCATTGAGAGATATCTATTTAATGTCTCACAGGGTTATTGAAGTGAGAACAAGAATATAATGCTTCTAAAGGGTTTAACTCCTGCTGCTGCTGCTGCTGCTGCTGCTGCTAAGTCACTTCAGTCGTGTCCGACTCTGTGCGACCCCATAGATGGCAGCCCACCAGGCTCCCCCGTCCTTGGGATTTTCCAGGCAAGAGCACTGGAGTGGGTTGCCATTTCCTTCTCCAATGCATGAAAGTGGAAAGTGAAAATGAAGTCGCTCAGTCGTGTCCAACTCTTAGCAACCCCATGGACTGCAGCCCACCAGGTTCCTCTGTCCATGGGATTTTCCAGGCAAGAGTACTCGAGTGAGGTGCCATTGCCTTCTCTGGGTTTAACTCCTAGTAGGTAGTAAATTCAATAAAGAGTGAATATTATTATTGATATTAATAATAAAAGAGATAATCAAAAACTACTTTCTTGAGTGTAAATGAACAATCCTAAAAACAAATGAGTGCAGACTAAAAGAAAAAATTATGAGGCAGAATCAATGAATTAACAAACACATACACACCCACTCCAAGTCATATGCTTGAAAATGTTTTTAATCATAAAAATAAAAAAATAAAAACCTGACAAACATCCAGCTAGAAAGAAACATGTTATTTAATCCCTCAAAAGGGTTCAATTAAAAAAAAAATAGCACTATGCATATTACTGAATTAGGGAATTTTTTATAGGGTTAAGATGTTATGTACTTGTGAAGTTGCTGAAGAAGTAAGAAGACTGCTGCTTCTGAATCTAGTGTTGGTCCTGATGGTACTATGGGTCATCAGGGGCATTGGTCAGGAACATAAGTTGGGTGTGAGATAAGGAAGTCAGCAAGGACCGACTGGGATGCACATCTGCCTCTCACAACCTCCAGCCTCAACAATGTGGGTGACTTGCAGAAGAAGTTGATGTCTTATTATGGAGCTACATACCCAGTGGCTTAGGGCTCAGAGAAACTGATGGAGGAAATCTAGTGGGAACTTGAGATGCCACAGCCTTCACTGCTGCCCTACAATAATGAAGTAAGGTAGCAACCGTCAGTGTGGCCGGCAGCCACTCATGGTGCCTTCCATGAACCTTCACAGGAGAATAGCTGCTGCTTTATTCCAGTTATTCTCTTGTGGCACAGAACCCGTGCAGGAGAGCAGTTTCTGGGAATTGTAATTCCATTTTTATTACAATAAATTCCATGTAATTCCAGTTTATATACCTTCAAAAGAACATGAAAATGACCTCAGACTTCTCCTCTACAAAATTAAATTCCAGAAGACAATGGAATGGTAACAACTGAATTAGGAGAGAAATAAGCTATGAGCTAAAGATTTAGTTTCTGTATTAGTTATTTTGTTCATGTTTGAAGACACCAGTCATCTTCACTTCACTCAGATTTGCAAAATGTTCTTAGGCTTCCCACTTCTTCACCTGCCATTGTTCTTCCTCTGTTTCCAGTCCTTTTCTGATAGCTCAGTGTTGCTATACATGATGATGCTCCTGGGGCAATTCTCCAAATCTCACACTTCTGCTTGTGTCTTGTCACTTGTAAGTTATGGTACCTGAAGTCATTAATAATAGAATAAGAGACTGAGAGGATCTTTCTATGTTTTCTCTCCATGTCATATTCAGCCACAGTCTGAAACCACTCTTCTGATGTTTTATGGTTCATTTAGTCCAAGACAAGGATTACCACAAAATCAGTAGCTAAAAAGACCATCTTCAGGTCATCCATGCTTGGTTCATTAATAAAATCTTAGGCCCTCTTGATTCATTATCTTTTTGATCCCAATTCCTGCCCTGCTTTTCTCCATATGATTCTTAAACTTTGTTTCCCAGTTTGTCACCATATTTACCACATAAATTATAGATATCTATAATATATGTTTGTTTTGTTTTTACCTGCCTTATCAATTAATGTATAAGTTAAATACTATATTTTAGGAGGAAAAGAACTGGTGGTTTCATTCCCTTCTAATTAAAAAAAAATGGGATGTATCAGCAAGATACCATTAATTAAATCTACCATTTTAAAAACATCAACAAAAAGAAAATTAGAGTATAAGTAAATTTTGTATGATCTTTGTTTGTAATATGAACTTTGATTTGTGTAATACTGGGATTTAGCTCTTTTTTTGACCTCATTTGGAAGCTACATGTGAGTTTCTCCAGTGGCTCAGTGGTAATGCGGCAGTGCAGCAGGAGATGTAGGTTCGATCCCTTGGTTGGGAGGATCCCCTGGATAAGGAAATAGCAACACACTCCAGTATTCTTGTCTAAAATTCCATGGACAGAGATGCTTGCTGGGCTGCAGTCCATGGGGTCTCAAAGAGTCAAACATGACTGAAGCGACTTTGTACTCACAGGAGCTACATGGAAGCTGTTCTCACCAAGATTCAAATAGTTCTGACTGCATGCTGGTAATAAACAAATGACAAATTCAGTTTCATTTTCCACTTAGTAAGTTAAATTAATGAAAATATCTGCAAAATATTTATATCCTCCAAGCAAACTATCCTTAGTAATCAGCCTGGAGTTCCCATACTTTATCTGTTGCTCCCCTGCAGGACTAATCCTGCCTCATGGAAAGGATCCACCCTTCATGACCCTGCCCATTGGAGTAGATTTCCAGGAGGCCTTCATTGAATCATTTTTCTCAGACCAGACTTTGAGAAAACTATTGTGAAAGAGGGTTTAATGGTATATTTTTTGGCTCATCAACAGAGGATAAGAACTGCTGAGTCTGCTTTGAGAAATGATAATTCTCTGGGCACCCAAAATGTTTTACCTGTTTTATCCTTCAGCTTTTATCATATACTCTCATTTTTCTTTCTCTTCAATTTTTTTTCTTAATTTCTACACTTCTTTAAAGGAGTGGAGAATTCTGGAAACTTCAATAATCAAAATTCCTTTTTCTTCCTCTGACACCATACCATATTTAGAAGATATAGCCTCTCTTTAAGATACAAATGAAGATGTGCATTCTTGAACTTTTTAAAATGCTTTTTTAACAACTCTAAATGATCAAAAATAAGGATATAAATGCTTAAAAGTATTATTTAATAGATAATGAATAGTTGAGTATTATACATTTGAGAGGTCACTTTAGAATAGAGCAAAAGTGAAAAAACAGAAGATACTTATTCTGCCCTTTAAGTATTAGCATACAACTCAATATGTTGTTGAGAGCCCAGGGATGGTTGCAAGTCAAATGAAGGTTATGTTATAATTGGTACTCTGAATTGTTAAAGAGCAGCAAAGGTGAAGCTGAACACTTTTTATTATTATTTTCATTGAAATCTTATTAAAAACTTTTAATGGAATGCAAACTAGATACCATCTTCAAGGTTACAAGTTAAATCAGATGTACAGCCATTAATAATATCACTATTAACATACAGCTTTATGAAAATAATTTTCCCAACATAGACATGGGCTAACATGTTTTCTATCTTCTTTGTATTTTCTTTGCTATTACAGAGAAAGTTTTGAGCCCAAACAAAATAGAGTATGACCATCATAATCAGTCCACTGAAATAGAGCTGCAAATCTCTGCATTATGTTAGATTCAAAAAATAAAAACTGGCAAATAAATTTAGCATTTTAATTCAGTGATTCTCAGTCATGCTTAAATGTTTAAGCACATGAAAATTATGACATTCATTGCAGATTTCAATGAAATAATGATATTTTAATTGAGTTGAAATAATTAGAAGGAAATTCACCTGCAGAAATATGACAGTTTGTGTATGTATGCAAGTGTCTATACATAGAAAGTAATGATCCATAACACATATTTGAGAACTAACACATATGAGGTTTGTCTCATTTCTTATGTGCTCTTGGCTCATTCATTTTATCAACTTATAGCAGCACATGCCACTAGACAAATTGATAAAGCAATGAAACTTAAAAGAGGGGAGGGGAGTGTGGGGAGAGAAATTTACAAATTAGGAAAAAGTTTTCTCTGCTTTTCTTAGGGAATTGGGTAAAAGCCGTTATTATTTTATTTTAGTGGTAGAACATCTTGGTTGAGCTCCCAACAGAATTATTTCCTAGAAGCATAATATGAAACCTACTATTTTAGTGTGTGTGTGTTCAGACACATTTCCAAAAGAGAACATTTTTATATGAGGCAAACAAAAATATCATAATTACCCAAGTTTCTTCACATTATGAAAAGTGAAGGCCTTTAAAATAATTCTCATCATGTAAAACCAATTCCCCATGTAATATTCTGATCACTTTTTAACATAATTTATGTATTATTCTAATTATTTGACTAATCTCATCTGTCCTATTGAATCATCATCTAACAACTTCTCCAATGCCTTTTATTCTTAGTAAAGAAAAATGTGCAAACTTTTAATATAGATATGCTATCATGAAAAGCCAATGCAAAATACAAGGACCCTGAAGAGAAAAACACAAAGACAATATTTATAAATGCATTATCTTGTGCATGTTATAATCATCATTTCAGAGGAAGGAAGCAATTCTAAAAACAAATTTTAAAAGCTATTTTTACACTAACATTATTTTTTTCTGAATGCACACCCATTATGGTAGAGTTATCTTTTCCTTCCTTAAGTTCAGAATTGTCAAAGTTAATTTCCTGGTATGCAGTGTGCCTTTATTTTTTTATTTAAATTGTTTACTTAATGTTAGATTAGAGTGCCCATTTATATATACATGTGAAGGCACTATGAGCTAAAAAGGCAAATTCTGTACAACATATACATGTGATGATCTTCCCAGTACTTCCAACAATGATTTTGATGAAGTGTGTTCAGTAATTTATTAACACCTTCTATGCTTTAAGAATTCTAATAATAAAAGTTTTTTAAAAAGTAACATCCATTTTGGCTGACTCTTACTGAAATAAAAAAGTTGGCTGCTGCTGCTGCTAAGTCGCTTCAGTCGTGTCTGACTCTGTGTGACCCCATAGACGGCAGCCCACCAGGCTCCCTCGTCCCTGGGATTCTCTAGGCAAGAACACTGGAGCAGGTTGCCATTTCCTTCTCCAATGCCTGAAACTGGAAAGTGAAAGTGAAGTCGCTCAGTCGTGTTGGACTCTTAGCGACCCCATGGACTGCAGCCTACCAGGCTCCTCCGTCCATGGGATTTTCCAGGCAAGAATACTGGAGTGGGGTGCCATTGCCTTCTCCAAAAAAGTTGGCAGGTAATCATTAATATAAAACAGAATTCATTAAACATAATACTTTGGGATAGTAATATAACCATCTCTATAGTTATAAGTAATGAACTATCAATCTTCCAGATACTTACTTTTGCTTTATTTATAAGTTACTGTTATAAATAAAAGGAAGTAAATAACTATTAGCATAACAATTTCACCTGTTTTCCATCCAGAATTATTTCCAAAAATATTTTGCCTTAAATACCAAGTATTACAGTGATGTTGTGTGAATGGGTGTAGAATAAGTAACAATATTATGTAATAATATTACTATTATTGTGCTTAAAAGGAATTTTTTTGATCACATAGATACAGCGAATTAAGATCTTAGCATATTCTGACTAGTTCCTAAGTACAGAAATGTAGTTAATTTTTTTAAGTAGTTAATTTTGCTACCTTAAAAAAAAAAAAACCTGCAAATAAACCAAAACCATAATTTGTCTAAATTCACAGAAAAACTGTAATTTTGCCAGTTATGAGTTTTTCAAATTTATGACATTGAAATGTTTAAATACTTAATTATACTTTTGCTACATAAAAATATATTGGATCAAAGTTGCACACAGAAATCATAAGAGGACTTGAATGGGGAAGGGCAAAAGGGGAGAAAGAAAGACAAAATGTAGCACTATTCCCAGCCTGCACCCACCTGGCACTACCAAGCTTCAGGATGCCAATTCTATAGGACTGCTGCTACTGCTAAGTCGCTTCAGTCATGTTCAACTCTGTGCGACCCCATAGACAGCAGCCCACCAGGCTCCTCTGTCCCTGGGATTCTCCAGGCAAGAACACTGGAGTGGGTTGCCATTTCCTTCTCCAATGCATGAAAGTGAAAAGTGAAAGTGAAGTCGCTCAGTCGTGTCCGACTCTTCGCAACCCCATGAGCACAAGCTCGTCTCTGCAGCCTACCAGGCTCCTCTGTCCATGGGATTTTCCAGGCAAGAGTACTGGAGTGGGTTGCCATTGCCTTCTCCGATTCTATAGGACAGAGTCAGTCAAATCCCCTTTTAAATAATGACTGAAGAAAATAAAATGAGAGGAAGACAAGCACACTAGATTGAATGCTCAATGATAAGTGGGAATAAATGAAAAATGTTTGCAAAACTGAAAAGAAAGGAGAACCAGAAAGTGGATATTTATGGTATCTTCATGTGTAAGGGTAAAAAGAAACTAAGTGTACTAAGGATAAGCTAAAAGCAAAGGGAAAATGTTGAACCTCTTTAACTTTTTGCTGAGTAAAAAGTCCAACACAGGTATACAGAATTTTTTTCCTGGCTATCTCAAAGTACTTTACCAGTTAGAAAGAACATCTGTTTATTAACAAAGAATAGAAATTTAAGGCTCAGAGAAACTAAAACTGCCTCTAACAGAGCTTGCATTTTTACAGGCTCCAATAGAACTTATCCTCATCAAATAAAATAGTACAAATCCCCTCACCCCTCATCCTGCCAGTCCCTTGCTGCCATCTGTCAACAAGCCAGAGGCTTATCTCAAACAAGTTTGTCATCTTACATAGCAGTGAGGAAAATGAGGAGTAGGTTTGGTGAAAGATTGGAGTGAGAGGTAAGACAGAGTAAGTATTACTATCAATCCTGACTCCTAGCCTTCTGGCTTTCCCACTTGGGAAATGTAGGTGCCAATTACTGAGGTGGGAAAAATGAAATAGATGTAAATTTCTGGGAAAAGAACAAGAGTTTAATGTTTAATGTTAGTTTATGGTGCCTATGAGGCACCCAAGCAGGTGGATCAGGTAGGTAGTTGGATTCTAGTGGGTTCTAGACTGGAAGAAAAAAAATATATTTTAACATGTCAGACTGAATAGAAGAGATTGCCTAGAGAAAGACTATAAAGAGAGAAGAAAGGGGGAAATAAGAACTGAGCTTTCAAGAGCACCAACTTGTAGAGCATGAGAAAGAGAAAGAGATATTAACTGGGCTGAAAAGGGTGAGCCAGAGGAGTACAAGAAAAACCCATAAAGAGTGCTAACACAAAAAGAGAAAAGAAACAAAGACTAGTCATCAGAGTGAATGCTCTAAACAAGTGTAATCATGTCACTCTGGTCTCATCATTTCTCATCTGTATTGATATATGACCTTTGCACTGCCCTCTCTGCTTCTGGCCCCAGTCTCATCAGTCCGTTGCTATCACTCTTGTTTCTCTTCTGCTCCCATTCCTCAAAGCTCTCTGATTCTTTGCAGTCAAGTTTAATGTCGTTTTCAGGTCACAGATCTGCCTCCAGATCTGGCCCCACTCCCTCTTCAGCCTCACTCGACTCCTTTCTTGGCACCTGGGGACCTCCAAGTCTACTAAGCCACCTGCAGCTCCTTGACCAAAGTTTCATGCCTCTGCCCTTGGGCACAAGCTCGTCCCTCTTGTGTGAAGATGTGTCTCCCACACCTGTTCCCAACCGTGTCCTCCTCAGCCTTCATTCCTCCTCTAGGAAGCCTGGACACTCCACCACGCACAAGCTCAGTTAATCTCTCAGTTTTGCCTCTGCCTCTAAATCAGTCCTTTTTTGATTAATTTCTGTTCCTTGCTCTTCACTCTAGGTAGTGCTTTGTTCACCTTTATATCCCTGAATCAGTGCTTCCACACATAAGATGTTCAGCACAGAGCTACTGAATGAACGACTAGATGAATGATTCTACCAAAATTGTGCCTTTTCTCAGTTTTCAGAGCTTTCTGCCATGCTGCCTTATTATTACTTAGTTGGAAGAGGTAATATTTAGGAATGTCATAGGAAATGTAACTTAGTTTCTTTTTATTCCCTCCACTTGAGGAAAGCACCTTTTGGACTCTGAATCTCACTCTGGCTGAAACAGAGGATGTCCAACTTCACTGAATTTCTGATAACTAGCTTGTAAAAGAACACGAGGGAAAGTACGAAAGGCCCTGAGATGGACTCACAAGGTCCTGGTATATTTCACTGATTGAGGGAAGAGTCTCAGGCTAGGAGTAAGTATTAGGGGTTCACAGTTCATATCTCAGTTGATGAGGCATGGGATTAAAATGCTGTTAGTTATTTGACTGAGTGCCATACACAGATAGTTACTGAAGAGTATTGGGTTACCATGGTCAAACTGTAGTGTTCAAAGTGATTCCGAGAGCAAATGACCCTTAACCAATATAATCTAATTATGATTGTTAATAAACAAAAGTAGATATGTATTCACTAGGTAATTAGACTATGTTGAATGGAAATGAGAGTCATCCCATTCAGTTCCCTGTAGCCTGATACCTCTGTATATTTCTAATAATGTTTTTTTCCATTTTTTGGTTGCATCTCCTGGCATATAGGAACCTAGCTCCCTGACCATGGATCAAACCTGTGCCCCCTGCAGTAGAACCACAATGTCTTAACCACTGGACCACCGGGGAAATCTCTCTAATATTTTTTTTTTCTAAAAGAGTTAATTTGATTTAATGTATCAACCCATGGAATTCTATCCTCTTTGGTCCATGTATGAATTCTTTCTTATGATACGGCCACCACTCCAAAAACTGGTAGCATCATCATTCTCCATTTAAAGTAATCTTTAGAATTTATAGGTTAAAAGAGAGTATTTTCCTGTGTGACTCAAGGTCTGGTATAGATACATTGGCTCATCTCTGTACAGTCCTTATATTTAGCCGACATTCATTTTCAGTGTCTTGTCCTGTGAAACTTTTCATTATCTCTGACTGCAAGCATACACTGCAGTTAGCTTGGGCTGACATGGTGATAGCTTGAACTATGCCACTGTGTTATGATACAGTGAGACAACACCAGCATTTTGTGACACTGGCATTATGCTTCAAGGAAAAGAGGACTGACCCGAGTCTCTCAAGCTAACTGACAGCTCCGGTTCTACCTTCCTGAATATGATACCAAGTAAAATGGTGTGTACCCTCTCATCGAAAGGAGCTGCCTTCTAAATGTCACATTTATTGTTCAAATTGTTTGAGCTACTTATTTAGAGAATGCCATTGTTTTCTGCATTTATATTATTTTTTAAAAAATACAGTAGTCCTTTTATTTAGTGTAGATAATTTGAACAATATTCCTTCAGAGTATATTATATTTAATAGGCTTGTTTTCTGCTATTTAAAAATATTACCAAAGGATGATCAGTCTTTAGCCTTTAAAAAAATAGACTAACATTGTACAATTCAGCCACAGTTTTGGTCTTTAATCATAGATTCTTTCAAAGGAGCACACATATTGCAGAATATGTAGCCAAATGGAACAAGTTCAGAATTAGCATCTAAAACCCTGTTTTAGTTCTTACCATCCTGGCAAAGAAAGCATCTGCCACTGCCTCTAGAATGCCATGCAGCCATTTCAATGTCCTTCTGTCAACAAAAAACATTCCAATGACATGTCACAGATATAAATTTTCTATTTAACTTTTATAAATCATTTCTGTAGATAAAATTTTATATAGCAACATATAGCCCAATCCCTAATATTAACTAACCACCACCCTAACAGCATGCTGTCTGCCCGGGCACAGCATACGTGTTATGAAAGCAGAAGAGCACTGCTGCCTAAGAAATCTTGCTAAGCAAAGGGAGGTATTGTCTGCTTACCATTTGTTTTCCTTCTTACCCGCACTAATGCAGAACATACCCTCTGACTAATAGTCTCCAGGAGCCATAGTCAAAATAAAGACAATGGCTGGGAAAAGGCAACACCTTTTACTCCAAAATATTTATGCAGTATTTAACATGTCTTCTGATTCCAATTCATGATTTAGTAATAGCTGCATATAAGCCATAAATAGATATACATTTTTCTCCTTGTTCCATCTAAATACTTGAATCTACAGAAAATACTTTGAACCAGTACAGATCCATTTATTCAGTTTTCAGTAGCTGCTGCTGCATCTTTGAAGTGAAATAGATCTGTTGATACAAGTATAATTGGAAGTTAGATCAGAATCATCAAATGATCAAATTACTTAAATTAGACACATACTGAATTACCTAAAGATGAAGAAACTGCTTGATTGGCTAAGGCTTACAGCAGACAGTAACCTTCAATCATTTTCTACCTTTGCAGTAAACACTGACATATTTTGAAGGATAGGTGATATAAAGGATAGCAATAGCAACAGTTGGTACAAATTAAATAATCATTGAAAGAAACAAGGCTGATTGAGTTTTTGTTCAGAATAAGATTCTGACAGAGAGGAAATCTAAACCATTTAGAGCACCTCGATGGGAAAAAAAAAAGATTGAAATGATATTAGATGGATTGCAATGCCCAAAAGGTACAGAGATAATGAAAACGTGAATTGTATGAACTGCATGTAGCCAGGGAGTGTCAAGCTATGGGGACTATTACCATTCATACTAATTACTGAACATTGATCCTTGGGATACAATATTCATCATTATGTTTAAAATAACCCAGGCAACATAACAGGGAGATTTGGGTCCATTTTCTTTTAGGCAATTAAATACTAAAATGTCTAATATCTTGTACATGGTAAGTACTCTATTTATTCAGCAAGTATTTATTGCACATCCACTACAAGCTAAGCATTTAACAAAAATTAATAAATATTTATTGTACATAAGAATGAAGAAATGCTTTTCTTGATAATTGAAGCAAAAAATATGAATTCATCAATTAACTATATAATTAAAATAAAAACTTTGTCTAAACCACTAAAATAGTACATATATGCATATATAAGCATATTTGAAATCAGATATGTATTCATTTATTTGCTCACTTATTCAACAAATATTTATTGGGTGCTTATTATTTGCCAGATATTGTTCTAGGCCTGAAGAATATAACAATGAACAGAACAGACTAAGTCTCTTTCTACATGTAGCATATATTGAGGTGGAGAAAACAGACAATTTTTAAAAATCAAGTATGTGATATAATGTTAGGATTCAGAAATGGAAATGCTGATGTTGATACTGTGGTCAGTGAAAGCATTTCTGAAAAGGTCATATTTGAGTCATGCAAATACCTGAGTTAAGAGCACTCTAGACAGAGGGAACAGTAAGTGAAAAATTCTGATGGCATAAACTTAGTTGGTGTGTCCTCAGAACAATAAACAGTCCAGTGTGGTTGGAGTATGGAAAGGGCAGAGAAGACTGATAGGAAATGAAATTGAATAGGTAGCCAAGGGCCAGATCAGGTAGAGCTTCATAAACCATGGTACTAACCATTGAATTTATCCTAAGCTCCATGAAAAGACTTTGCTGGGTTTTGAGTAAGGAAATGATTTGATCTCGTTTACATGTTTAAAACATCACTCTGGCTGTTCTGTGAACTGACTCTAGGGAGGCAGAGTGGAAACAGAAAGAGTAATTCAGAGGCTCATTCATTTCCCTGGTGATTTAGAATGTATGTACACTCATCTTTAGCTGTCTTTTAATTCCTAGCATTTTAGTGTCCTAATTCTGAATTAGCCTCTCCTTTTTTCTATTATCAGAGAAAATAATTTTTACTTTGTATGTAGTTTTACTAATTTCTTTATACTTTGTTATTCCAATTCATAGTGTGCCACATAAATGTACTTATTTTGAAAAAAATAAAAGATATATGATAATAAGTGATAACATTTTGAATTCAAAGAAATGATAATTTAGGTTGCCTAAGATAGATGACAGACAGCTTATAAAATGGATGGGTAAAATGGGTAAGGATAAATTAAATCCTTAATATGGGCTTAGTCACTCAGTCATGTCTGACTCTTTGCAACCCCATGGACTGTAGCTCTCCAGGCTTCTCTGTCCATGGGGATTCTCCAAGAACACTGGAGTGGGTTGCCATGCCCTAAATCCCTGACATAGACTGTATGAAATATACAGTCACAATAAAGTTAAAATAGTAAAAATATTGCCAAGTTTCAGATAATAACTTATGATAGCCCCAGTATTTGTTATAGTCAATACCTTGTTGGTTTCATTAAAATGATGTTTCTCCTTAGTGAAAATGAAAGTCACTCAGTCATGTCCGACTCTTTGCCACCCCATGGACTCTACAGTCCATGGAATTCTCCAGGCCAGAATACTGGAGTGGGTAGCCTATCCCTTCTCCAGAGGATCTTCCCAACCCAGAGATCGAACTCAGGTCAGATTCTTTATCACCTGAACCACAAGGGAAGCCCAAGAATACTGGAGTGCGTAGCCTATCCCTTCTCCACAGGATCTTCCCAACCCAGGAATGAAACCAGGGTCACCTGCATTGCAGGCAGATTCTTTACCAACTTAGTTAACAGGGAAGCCCTTAGAAGAGTTCAAAATAGTTGTTTTTACAAAACATAATGTATTCCTATAGTGACCACTTACTGAAAGAAAAGTCCACATTTGATTATGTAGTTTAAAAAGCCTTCTGAGATGAAGCCAAGAGCAGGACCATTTTGCACAGCCATGCTTAAGAATAGAAATGCAGACATTTTAATTAGAATAAAAAGAATAGTACCGTTAGCAAGTAACTCTAGCATGAAAAAATAAATGAGAGCAAAAGAATTCAATGTGACTTTATGCTGTTGCTACATGTACCTTAATCTTAAATCTATAAATTGAGTTTGTTTCTACTGTGAGTAGAAATAGGTTCATCCGTCATTTCATTTATATTGTCTCCCCATATAAATACATTTACATCATCTTATAGCTGGTCCCATCACTTCATGGCAAATAGATGGGGAAACAGGGGAAACAGTGAGAGAGTTTATTTTCTTGGGCTCCAAAATCACTGCAGATGGTGATTGCAGCCATGAAATTAAAAGACGCTTGCTCCTTGGAAGAAAAGCTATGACCAACCTAGACAGCATATTAAGAAGCAGAGACATTACTTTGCCAACAAAGGTCCATCTAGTCAAAGCTATGGTTTTTCCAGTAGTCATATATGGATGTGAGAGTTGGACTATAAAGAAAGCTGAGCACTGAAGAATTGATGCTTCGGAACTGTGGTGTTGAAGAAGACTCTTGATAGTCCCTTGGACTGCAAGGAGATCCAACCAGTTCATTCTAAAGGAAATCAGTCCTGAATATTCATTGGAAGTTCTGATGTTGAAGCTGAAACTCCAATATTTGGCCACCTGATGCAAAGATTTGACTCATTGGAAACGACCCTAATCCTGGGAAAGATTGAAGTCAGGAGGAGAAGGGGATGACAGAGGATGAGATTGTTGGATGGCATCACCAACTCGATGGACATGAGTTTGAGTAAGCTCTGGGAGCTGGTGATGGACAGGGAAGCTTGGCATTCTACAGTCCATAAGGTTACAAAGAGTCAGACATGACTTAGAGACTGAACTGAACTGATAGACAATATTTTAAAAACATGTTTTCTACATTTCTGTCTTGAATCTTTCCATGTTCTAAAAGCAAATTTCTCTGCTAGATGGTAAGCTCCATGAATGGCAGGGATTTTTTTTTTTTCTTAAGTACTATTAACTGAAAAAAAAAATGCACAAGCTGAAAGCTGAAAATTACATTTTATTCAATAGACTTACTGTGGACATAGCCCAGAATAAGCCTCTCTGATAACTCTAAGGAACTGTTCCAAAGAGTTCAGGGAAAAGTCAGGAAATATAGGAACTTTTGCTGAAGAAAAACCCAAACATGTTGAACATGGAAAGACTACTGCTAATTAAAAAAAAAAGAAAAAAAACCTAGTCACCCCAAGTTAATGACTTTAGTGCCTTTCTATGTATGGAAAAAATGAAAGTATTTGATCTCATAGAAATTATTCTTTTGATATGTATCTTAACTACCTAGGGCCAGTATTTTTTTTTCTCCACCCTGAATTCCACTCAGGGCACACCAGTGGTGGGGGGTGGGGAGGGTGCTGCAGTGGCTGATGGCTTAATGGCTTGATGGTGGGCAACAGGAGTAGCTGATCAGAATAGCAGGCAGCATTCTTTGTTTACTAAAATGACATGTAATATTTTTTGTCCACAGTACTTAGGTTCTATGCACAATGTTAGTCGCTCAGTCATGTCCGACTCTTTGCAACCCTGTAGACTGTAGCTCACCAGGCTCCTCTGTGGGATTTCCCAGGCAAGAATACTGAACTGGGTTGCCATTGCCTTCTCCAGAGGATCTTCTTGACCCAGAGATCGAACCTGGGTCTCCCACATTGCAGGCAGATTCTTTACTGCCTGATCCACCAGGGAAGCCCTACATATTGCTTTCTCTCTCTTGTTGGCTTAAATATTTGGAGAGAAAGCAATAAAGAAAGAGTAAAAAGGTAAGGAAGAAATGAAGGACAGAAATAACCAGGACTACAAAAAGTAGGAGTAGGAGTGACAAACTTGTTTTTAGCATTACTCAATACAATGGTATTAGAATTTCCAAGATGTGTAATATTTCTGGAAAATTAGATAAATAAGCTAATGGCTTCTATATTTTAAGAATTCATAAAAGTTTAAATTATTAAAATGTATAAGACAGTGCCAAGTATCTCATCTTTCATGTATACCTGTGGTGGATTCATTTTGATATTTGGCAAATCTAATACAGTTATGTAAAGTTTAAAAATAAAATAAAATTAAAAAAAAAATAATAAAAGTGGTGAAAATACAAAAAAAAAAAAATAAATAAAAGGCCTGTGAAAATAAATAAATAAATAAATAAAAGGCCTGTGAAATCCTAAAAAAAAAAATAAATAAAATAGAATATACTAGATATGTTATCTGTTGAATTTTTTCTTTAAGCAAAAAACAAAAAAACAAAAGACATTAGTCTTGTACTCCAAACATGGCAGAAAAAACTCAGTTTATAGATTTTAGATAGATATACATGGCAAATAGTTCTTTTATCCAATTGATCAAAGTTGATTTGTGGATGATTAGTTAGGTTAAGTAGAAAGATAATGTGGTGATGGCCAGCCTGAAATGAACTAAACCAATTTAATACAAGATGAATTAATTCCTCATGAGCAAGTGAGGCAACAGAACCTGCCATGCAACAAATATCATATAAAGTTATTTTCATTTGTTTTCCACTCATACCCTCAGGCAACCTTTAGAGATAGGTGTTATTATGAGCCAGGAGTTATTTTCCACATTTTACGAATGAGTCAAGTAAATTACAAAATTAAGATTTTTTAACTCCAATGGCATATGATCCTGCAATCCCACTCCTGGGCATATATCAGGAGAACTATAATTTGAAAAGATACATACACCACAGTGCTCACTACAGCACTACTTACAAAACTCAGGACATGAAAGCAACTTCAATATCCATCAACAGAGGAATGAATAAAAAAGTGGTACATATATACAATGGAATACTACTCAGTCATAAAATGAGAATGAAATAAGCCATTTGCAGCAAAATGGTTGGCCCTAGAGATGATCATACTAAGTGAAGTAAGTTAGAAAAACAAAGATGAATACCATATGGTATCACTTATATATGGAATCTAAAATAGGACACAAATAAACTTATCTACAAAATAGAAACAGACTCACAGACATAGGAAACAGACTTGTGGTTGCCAAGGAGGGGGCAGGGTGGAGGGATGGATTGTGATGCAAATTATTTTTTAGTGGATGGATAAGTAACAAGGTCCTACTGAATGTGCACTATAGGAAATATAGGAATATAGGAAATACAGGAATATAAGAAACTATATTCAATATCCTATGATAAACCATAATGGAAAAGAAAAAGAATGTACATATAACTGAATCATTTGCTATGCAGCATAAATATACACATTCTAAATCAAATATACCTCAATGAAATAAATTTTTAAAAACATTTTAACTCAGGTTTATTGTTCATTCAATAAGCATTTATTAGGTACAGATGACTGACTGAGACCTTAATAACAATATACAAATGTCCATGGTCTTTCCACTAAACTGTGGGGAGACATGACACAGGACAGAATGGAGAGCAAGTGAGTAAGGCTACAGATGATGAAACAGCCAGCAACATAGCAGAGGAAATAAACACCCCCAGGAAGAAAGCACTCTCAGATGACACAGAACATAGATGGAGTCCTGGGCAGTTAGGAATCACTGAGTAATTCACCAATTAGAAGAACATTAAGGAAATGTTGAAAAATAAAACAAGAATTCTCATTCATTGATTCAACAATTATATGTAAAATGTCTACTATCTGCAAATCACTGAGTTCGAGGAGAATGCCAAGTTCATTGAGTAGAGGCTTTAACAGAGAAGACACTGCAAAGACTGGGAAGATGGTAGGAAATGAGGATGTGCTAGATAAACAGAAGTGCTAGGTAATACAAATATAAGAACACAAATATCAGAATTTTAGAACTGACCACTGTAGATATCATATTTAGTCAGCTGGACAGAGGAGCCTGGTAAGCTGTAGTTCATGGGTTGCAAAGGGTTGGACATGACTGAGTACACTTGTATACATGTCCTCCAATATCCTGTGGTAGATGCCCAGCAGCTAGAGAGCAAGAATGCCAAAGGCCCCAGAGTCCTGACTCCTGGCACAAGGTTCCTTTAATGACCTGGCCTGATTTCCAGAAGCCTCTATGGCTCTGAGTCCCAAACAGGAGGCATATATTTTCATTTCTAATGTGAAACAGGAGACACTAGTTTTAGGGAAGATGAAAAATGTTTCATCATGAATACATGGGAGAGAATCAACAGAGGGAAAAGAATGAGAAATGATCCTGTCAGAGAGGTATCTTCAGTGCAGTAAAGGATTTAGAAGTTCTCTTGCTACAAGTCACCATGGAAACCACCTGTTAAAATTCTACTCTTCTTTAAAGTTCTAGTTCAAGCATCACCTTCTCTGCAAAACCTTTCAGGATCCTCCACGTAGAAATCATTGTTTCTCCTCAATGCTCTCAAAACATTGTTCATGCCAACTCTGATGATGCTGTTTTACGGATACTTTTTTCCTCATTTCATTGTGAACTCTGTTACCATCTAGGATCACATGGGTCATCTTGGTGTCTCTGATGTTTAGCCCAGTGCCTGGCACCAAGTAAATGCTCAACTATGCATGTGAAGTTAGACTGAATTCAGTGAGAGCCATGATAAATGAAAATGCATGTGCTTAGGAATAAAAGACAAACAAAAGCAAAACAAAAAAGAGAGGCAGTAATAGTTGCAGCCTTCCAAACATCTTTAACAAGAAGACCTTATCAGGAGTTCAAAGCAGGAAGTGTTTACACATTCTGTACCTTTTTACCTTTTAAAACTTAATATGTTGGAGAAACTCTGAAGCATTCTTATTTCAAGGCAAAACGTTCAAACATTTCTACTTAAAGTCCTTCATCCCAGTGGTGTTTGAATAGCTCACGACTATTTCTGGCTGCCAACGCTGCCTACAGCCCTGTTTCAGAGCATCAAAACTCACCGGCAACACTGCAGGAAGTCAATGAAGAACGCTGGCTTGGCCTGTAAACCCAAATGCCACCATGTGTTGGTGCGTTTAACATTTCAGGGGGTGAACAAGTAAGATGAGAGAAACAGCGAAGGACAGAGATGATCCCCTTCCTATGACAAACTTGGCTTGAAAGTCATTTTTATTCAGACATAAGAAGCTCAATCTTAAACAGTTGTTATTTACAAAGACACATTTTAATCCACTGGAATTTCTCCATGCTCATATTATTTTTTATGTGGCTTAAACAATTTAGAAATAAGTTATCTAGATTTAAATCAATGCAACAAATATTTGCTAAGCTTGACATTTAAGCAAAATGTCAAATTTAATATTTTTAATTTTATTTTGAAACTATCAAAAATATAACACATGTGCATCTATCACTTAGTTTTAGCAAATTTACTTTACCATATTTGCTTTTGATCTTAAAGACATTACAGGTAAAGCCATCTTCCTTCCTTAATCATATTTCCCATCTTCTCTTTTCAGGGTTGGTGTGTAGCATCCTTATGAATATTGCAATTATATTTTTTATTTGTCAAATAATGGAATTTATGATAGCATGTTATAATATGTATTAAATATTATTTTAGAAGCAAATTTAAATTAAATGACCCTAAAATTAATAAGTGAAAGATAAAAGATGATATAATACTAACAGGAGATCATTTGATACAAGTTTTAATTATAAATGTTGTTAGTTCATGCCAGCATAATTTAATCGACACTTTATTTTTACACTTAATTATAAGAGTGTAAACTTTTGTGGACACCATTCTGGAAAAAACATGTAGCAAAAACACTGAGAATTAATTTCATGAGGAAACACTGCAAGTATACAAATATCACCTTATTTTCCTATCTTTATATCATAAGATCAATAAAACTGACTGAAACTTGTTGGATAGATATTTTATTCCTCTTGTTTATCACTCATCATTCATACACACATACTTACTACTCTTAGCTTCTTAGCTCCCTGAGAGCCGAGTAAAGGGAAACAGATGTTAAGCCCACATTACCTAATAAAAAGAGATATGCTCAGATCAAATAAGACTAATTTTTTTCTTTGAAGAAAATATTATGAGTGTCCTTATAGGAAAATAAATAAAAATTAAATAAACAAATGAAAATCACCTGAGCAATGTATGGACAATGTTTTCAAACTAGCAGTTTTACCACAATGCAGAGCTAGTGTTCATTTACTGTTTCTGATATCTCATGGATTAAATCCAAGGGCATGATATCAAATTGCAGGTTTCTAGAAAATCTAGATGGTAATGATGTTGGTGCATATTTACTCCTGAAAGTCTCTTGGCAAATGAAAGCATACCAGAAGGCCAGTCTGTAAAATAGAAACATGAAGCCACCTCACTGGCTGAAGTAGGGGTGGGAATCTCATAGCTGGTCCTCAAGGAAGGTGCTGGAACACTCAACATGGATTGGGACAGGAAGAAGTGAGTGGGAATTCAGTCTATCACGTTATTCAAATGAGAGTTTTTTCATCGTATTGTGTTTCCTTCCAACTTTTTATTCTGAGGTTTTCATGCTTTCTTACTTTGTTGTGTACTAAGACCCATCTAGTCAGAGCAACCACACTTCTTAGTAATCAGAGTCACCCTTGGTTATTGAATATGTTTTCTAGCTTAATGAGCAAGAGCATACACATGATGCTAATGAGGGATTTTTGCTTCAAGATACTTTTAAAAATGTATATGAGTAAGAAGAATTGTTTGCTCTGATTATTTTAAGATGTAAATGCAGCTGCTTCAAAAAGGAAAAAATAATACTGAGAAAAATGCAACTGTGATACATGAAAATGGATCACGAGTTAAATCCTGCTCCAGCTACATGGTATACACTGCAGAGGGGCATGGGAGCATTAACAGCCTTGGAGGGAGCCTTGTCTGCCTTGTCTGCTCTCTGAGGCAGTGGCATTAATATATATCTGCTGCCACAGTCATCTTCAGTCAGTCCTGGAATCAGGCAAGAGTATACATTCATACAAGGAGGAATTCTCTAAACTGCAATGAAGGGTGTTTCCATGATATCTCCATCATGATAGAACCCTGTTTGCCTCTGTCCCAGGGGCAAAGGAAGAAAATTGTCCCCACCAGGAGAAGAAAGAATGCCTTTCTGAATCCCACACCCAACTGCCTCCCTGAGCCTGGCTGCTCTTCTCCCAAGTTTCCGATTTGGAACAGAACTCAGGTCAGGAAAAAAAAAGCAGGAAAGCATAGAGCAGGAAAGGCATGAAGGTAACATTTTCACCTTAGTGCTTTGCTATAATATGCCTTAAAGATCAAGCCCTATTGATCCTTCGTTTGAGTGACTGCCTCACTCCTGAGCTTTCCTTGCTAGTCCCTTGAGCTGATAGCAATAGCCTGGTGACTAGTCCCCCTGCCTGTGCTCCACTACCATCTTTCATCATGTTGACCTTCTCATCACCATGTGTCAAAAAGCTTTCTGGACTCCCCATTGCCTAGAAAATAAAGACCACTCTTTGCACTGGAATTGAGGCCCTTTATCATCTGACTATAGAGAGTTGGACTCTCCCACTTTTATTGGGAGGAGTTCACTTCAATCCGGAAATCAGACTAATTTATTCCTGTTCCCCCAACACCCGGTGCACTGTCTGCCTCCACACATTTCCCCTTGTCGTTCACTCCATCATAGTTCTGTTAAATCCTACCCATCTTTTGAGATAATCCAGTTTCCATGGTATCCTCCCCAGTGAAAAAATGTTAGTCACTCAGTTGTGTCCGACTCTTAGTGAACCCAAGGACTATAACCTGCCAGGCCCTTCTGTCCATGGAATTCTACAGGCAAGAATACTGAATGGGTTGTCATTCTCTTCTCCAGGGGATATCTTCCCAACCCAGGAATCCAACCCAGGTCTCCTGCATTGCAGGCAGGTTCTATGGACTTCTCTGATGGCTCAGACAGCAAAGCGTCTGCCTACAATGTGGAAGACCTGGGTTCAATCCCTGGGTCGGGAAGATCTCCTGGAGAAGGAAATGGCAACCCACTCCAGTATTCTTGCCTGGAAAACCCCATGGATGGAAGAGCCTCGTAGGCTACAGTCCATAGGATCACAAAGAGTCGGACACAACTGAGCGACTTCACTTTCACTTTCTTTACCATCTGAGCCACCAGGGAAGGCTTATCCTTCCTGTCTTGTGAGCATTAAACCTGGGAGTCATGTGGAAGTTGGAGCTAACTATCTGGCACAGGGGGCCCCTCCAGAGTTTCATCTCCTTTCTCATCACTCCATCTTGGTTTTACTTGATGAATCAGTCCTTCTGATTTCTCCACCATGGATGTTTTGGAATCAGTGCATTTAATCACCTGTCCCTGTCACCTGAAACCACACACAGAGCACCTAAAGCATGTGGGAGAAGGTGTGTAACTGAAGCATGTACATTAATCAAGAATATTAAATTGCTTATAATGGAATAAAAGAGAAAGAGAAAAAGGGTGTGGCTGAGATTTCTCAGAGACTATGCAAGTTATCTGCCTTAGAAAGAGCCAAGGAACTTGCTTAAAATGCTGACTTCTGAGTCCCATCCCAGATGTAATGCATCAGAATTTCCCATGACAAATCTTACACTAAATTTGGGAAAATCTCTTAGTGTTACAGGGTAAGAAAGAACATTTACTATGATTGCAACTCATCACAACTGCACATCAGAATCACCTGTGGCATTTTTGACAACTAGTTACCTTGACCTGATATCAGACTTCCTAAGTGAAAACCTTTGGGTTGGTGCCCAAGGTTGAACTATTCCACAAGAGGTTTTGATCTGCATCCAGAGTTTATATCACTAAGTCAAGAAATTAATGATGACCAATACTTATTAGGTAATTACAACTTCTAGAAATAGTATTAGGCAGTTTATGTACATTTATAAACTATTTCCATAGGTTTAGAGAAGTTAAATAAGTAGTCCAATGCCATAAATTTAGTAAGTGATCAAGCCTCAGTTCAGTTCAGTTCAGTCACTCAGTCGTGTCCGACTCTTCGAGACCCCTTGAATCGCAGCACGCCAGGCCTCCCTGTCCATCACAAACTCCCGGAGTTCACTCAGACTCATGTCCATTGAGTCAGTGATGCCATCCAGCCATCTCATCCTCTGTCGTCCCCTTCTCCTCCTGCCCCCAATCCCTCCCAGCATCAGAGTCTTTTCCGATGAGTCAACTCTTCGCATGAGGTGGCCGAAGTACTGGAGTTTCAGCTTTAGCATCATTCCCTCCAAGGAAATCCCAGGGCTGATCTCCTTCAGAATGGACTGGTTGGATCTCCTTGCAGTCCAAGGGACTCTCAAGAGTCTTCTACAACACCACAGTTCAAAAGCATCAATTCTTCAGCGCTCAGCCTTCTTCACAGTCCAACTCTCACATCCGTACATGACCACAGGAAAAACCATAGCCTTGACTAGACGGATCTTTGTTGGCAAAGTAATGTCTCTGCTTTTGAATATGCTATATAGGTTGGTCATAACTTTCCTTCCAAGGAGTAAGCATCTTTTAATTTCATGGCTGCAATCACCATCTGCAGTGATTTTGGAGCCCCAAAAAATAAAGTCTGACACTGTTTCCAATGTTTCCGCATCTATTTCCCATGAAGTGATGGGACCAGATGCCGTGATCTTCGTTTTCTGAATGTTGAGCTTTAAGCCAACTTTTTCACTCTCCACTTTCACTTTCATCAAGAGGCTTTTAAGTTCCTCTTCACTTTCTGCCATAAGGGTGGTGTCATCTGCATATCTGAGGTTATTGATATTTCTCCCGGCAATCTTGATTCCAGCTTGTGTTTCTTCCAGCCCACCGTTTCTCATGATGTACTCTGCATATAAGTTAAATAAGCAGGGTGACAATATACAACCTTGACTTGCTCCTTTTCCTATTTGGAACCAGTCTGTTGTCCCATGTCCAGTTCTAACTGTTGCTTTCTGACCTGCATACAGATTTCTCAAGAGGCAGATCAGGTAGTCTGGTATTCCCATCTCTTTCAGAATTTTCCACAGTTTATTGTGATCCACACAGTCATAGGCTTTAGCCTCAGTTAAACACAATTTGATACAAAATGAGCTCCAATGTCATTATCATCTACCTTTATTATTTTAGACATTATTTTAATACATGGCCTGTATTAAAACTGTATTAAACTGATCCTTCTGTTAAATATGTGATTCTGATTTTGAAAATTCTGACATCACCTAGGGAAAGGGTTTCTCAGCTTGGTTTCCCTTCAGTCAGATACTCATTGATTTGACTATCTGTAGTTCTATACTTTTCCTCAGTTCTTTTCATCTAACAGGCCAATTTCTGTGCTTTAATCCTTATAAATAGATTGTTGTGGTTGTTTAATTGCTAAGTCGTGTCTGACTCAGTTGTGTCCCCATGGACTGTAGCCTGCCAGGCTCCTCTGTCCAGGGGATTTCCCAGGCTAAAATACTGGAATGGGTTGCCATTCCCTTCTCCGGGGGATCTTCTGAACCCAGAGATCAAACCCGCATCTCCTGCATTGGCAGGCACCTGGGAAGCCCCATAGATAGATATTTATAGGAACTGAATCTTTTCTACGTACAAAAGAAGCCTGGTCCCCCTCCTTGTAATGCCGGGTTACATGTCTGGAGAAGGGCATTGCTCCTTCCTCCTAGGTTTTAAAACAAAAAAGATTGCCTTTCTCAAATTAAAAAAAAAAAAAAAATTGGCTCAAGCTCACATATGTCACCTGAGTAACAACACAGTAGACTTCCTTATCTCACCTCCCAGTCAGCACTTTTCCACCCTCTGTACAGAGGGTTTAACTTTTTAATGAATTTTCACACCTCTTTAGCTCATTTTTGCCCACAGTTCAGTTGTTCCTGTAGTTTCCTTACAGGTAAAATACTTATAAACAAGTTCCATCAAAAGAAGTGGCATGAAGATTGAATAAATGCATGTAAAGTATCACAGAACTCTTGAATGAAAGGTACACACTGTTTTTGCTGTTACTAATATCATGCAGCTCATCCATTACAGTCCTGACAGAGGACACTGACGGCAGCTCTGACCTCATTTACTGGCTGGGCCAGAAGGGTTCAGCGTCGCAACCTCAGAGGCAGACAAGCTCCAGGGAAACAAACCAGTCATGGTCTGAAACGGCCCCGAAATCACGGTCACTCAATGCAACTAACTGCAGATCAAAACCTCTTGTGGGATATTTCAAACTGATTAAGAGTGTTGTATGGTAAAATTCTGAATGGACACCAGATCAAGGACCTTGGGAGAGGAATAAGTGACAGGCATGTTTAATACATGAAACAAAATCTAGTGAAATTAGAGGGCAGCCACAAAGCAGACACATGAATAAGTAATGTGCTACCTGGCAGCACTCGCATCCTCTCACTCTGGTGGATGATGAGTCGTTCTTAAATACAATGGGAAAGGCTTGTTTAACTTATTTCAGAACATCCTTGTAAGAGGCATTTCAGGAAAGGTCTAAATGTCAGACACCCGAAATATTCATGGGGTAATTGTAAATGTATGTGAGTTGTCTTAGATAGCACATTTTACTTAGTATAATTTAGATTCTTCACTCCATCAAGGGATCTTTTAAAATTATTGGATGTTTCTCTTCTTTCTTGCTAAGCTAGGTTTTCAGCTAAGGTTTTCAGTCAATGTTAATTTTCTTTGAAGGATTTTCAGAGGGGAGTATTTCCACATAGAGACCCCTGAAATTATTATTTTCAAGTACGGCTGATTCTTTTTCTTTGTAGCCTAGAAGAAAAGAGATCTATGTAATCGCAGTGTCAAAGTGTCAAAAGACTGAGATAGGTTAAAAAAAAAAGGAGAAGAAAAGAAAACACAAAAACCTTAAAGGCATCCATGCAGTCCTCAGCCTTACAAATTCTTGGCTCATATTAAATACTTGTGACATGCTATAATTAACCAGTTACTCCTCTCAGAATGAATAATAATGCAATTATTTGCCAAATGCAGGGAAGAAGGGGTAGTTTCTGTTTTTAAAATGTTCGCCTTTCATTTTTTTCTTTCTATAGAAAGAAAAACCCTGGATTAATTTACATAAGCTGTGAAAGCACAGAGTGACCTGCATTCTCACCATTAATACGATAATTCTGTCACTTTTTTTATCAGAGTCTTATATTTTTCAATAGTTTGAAACGTCACTAAACTGACAAGTCACCTCCATATTCAAATTGCTCTTAAGAACTGCACCCGAATACCACAGAATATAAGTGGTAACCTGAAAGCATCTTTTTATATTATAATTGGACTTCTATGCCATTGAGGTGGCTAAGGGCTAATGAGGGCTCTGTTTCCTTTGTCCGTGTAGACACAAATAAAAGAAGGGAGGTGAACCTTAGTTCTTCAAGATCCTACTCCTTCCTTAGAGATTCCATGTGCCAAGTAGCACAAAGTTAGGTGAGAATTTATCTGAATATAGCAATGGTTCTCTCTCCTATGTGTTGATGTCTAGACAATGACTATTTTCTTTAATTTTTTCTACCTCCATCCTGCCATTATCTCAGTAATTCATTCAGCAAGCATTTATTAAAGACTTGCTATGACGCACTGTCCTAGGTACCAGGTAAAATTCAGAAGTAAAAGAGACACATTTCCCTTGAGAAGGTTGCAGAAAGGTAAAGATATGAACTAAAGAATAGGCACATTAACAATGTAGTCAATACCACCAGGCAGCCCCCTCTCCACATACATACATACACAAATTCATTCACTCGCATAAATACACAAACCCCCCTTGTGCCATGAATATGAGCTTCTAGAACTTCCAGACTCTAAGTTTTGAAGCAGAGACTTGCATTTAGTGCTAGATTTTGTCATTTCAGTAGAGTCATTTCATGTGTGCCTGTCTCTGTGTGTTTTTCTCTGGAGCCACCTTTATATAGGGTTTCCTTAAAGATAAAATATTCTGAACAACTGATGCCTTAAATAATCAGATTCATTGAATACATGTCAGTTACTCATTCTAATACCAGATGTTGTTAAGAATTTTTTAAAACTAATAGTCTCTGACATATTCACTAATTCACATACTCACTAATAATCTCTGACAAATCACTTGTTTGAGAAGACAGAGACTGAGTCAACATGATTTAAATTCATAAAATCATGATAAATATTCCAAAAGTAGACATAACTGTTTTTTCAAGCCTTATTCATCCAGAGTATTCCTTTAATTAGTTAACAGCAGGAATTTGGATCTTTTTTGTTTTTCATTGTACTAAACAGTATGTAGAACAGTGCAGGTTTTGGCATCAGACTGCCTGTATCTGAAATTAGGTTCTTCTCCTTACAAGCTGTGTGACTTCTCCAAGCCTACATTTTCTTATCTGTAGGACAAAAATACTGTGTGCTGTGCTTAGTCACTCAGTCGTGTCCGCCTCTTTACAACCCCGTGGACTGTAGCCCATCAGGCTCCTCTGTCCATGGGGATTCTCCAGGCAAGAATACTGGAGTGGGTTGCCATGCCCTCCTCTAGGGGATCGTCCCAACCCAGAGATCAAACCCAGGTTTCCATATTGCAGGTGGATTCTTTACCATCTGAGCCACCAGGGAAGCCCAAGATGGAGAGAGTAATGGTAACTACCTCATAGAGATAGAAGGATAAAAGGAGTAATAACATATAAAGCATATAACACTGGGACAGGCACTGTCATTGAATAAGCTATTATTATTATTATTACCATTATTCTTAAATTCAATTGAATATTCATTGATTTCAGTGAGGACATTTAATATTTGGCAAGAAAAATATTTATTAGCTACTGTATGTCTACTTTTATAGCAGTAGAGTGATGAGAATTTGGATTAATTTTATCCTTTCTTTAAAAATATAAAATCCTTTTGCTCTGTTCATTCATTTCACTTATGTATGTATTGAAAGCACAGTTACCAAAAGTTTGGTGTATGTGAAAGCTATTGGGCAGGGCAGGAACACAAAGATTAGCCGCTACTGATAAAAGTCAAAATGGACTTTAGAGTTTGAGACTCTGATCCTGGAATCCTGCATGGTCTTCTAACTAATTAAGCCTAATATACTTAGGTACAAAAAATATAGTAAATAATGATAATATAATCAGAATTCATTGGTCTTTCATAATGTAGAAATATTAGGTTTTTTTTTAATTTAATTTTATTTTTAAACTTTACAATATTGTGTTAGTTTTGCCAAATATCAAAATGAATCCGCCACAGGTATACATGTGTTCCCGATCCTGAACCCTCCTCCCTCCTCCCTCCCCATACCATCCCTCTGGGTCGTCCCAGTGCACCAGCCCCAAGCATCCAGTATCGTGCATCGAACCTGGACTGGCGACTCATTTCATACATGATATTATACATGCTTCAATGCCATTCCCAACATTTCCTTTTCCCTGATCTACATAGTTTTTAAGCCATTTCAGCAATCAATGAAGCTTCTTCCACTTATTCAAAGAAAGAAAAATATTCTCCATAGATTTCAAATTTCCAATTGATGCTGAAATTCATGAGCAAATTGATTATACTCATGCATTTATTTAACATAGGCAAGGCTCAAAGAGGACAGAGGAAGGAGAGGAGGTATTATATAATGACACTGTGCAGTAGAGAAAAGATGAGTGTAACCCATGCTTGCCTGAAGCTTATGGCAAAATTCTTACCTTACTTTCACCTAAAAGAATCTAGGTCCTCCTTTTGAGATGAGAATAAAAATGCCAAATGTCTGAACTTTTTTTCTTAGCCATTTCCTGAAAGGCTTTAGTTGAGGCAGCAAGAGTGAGGAATTTCCAAAGGGGAAACAAACCTTGAAAGGATATCCCTGAATGAGCAATGCTGGAAAAGGAAAGGGAAGAAGGTATCGGCAGCAAAAAGTCTATGGGACTAATATCAGATCAGTCAAAGGGAAAAAAGAAATAGCCCACTGGAAAACAGTGTTATTGTTAGACTTTCCAAATAATTGTTTAATTTATTGGTACTATGGTTTAGTTGAGTTCTTCACTGAAATGTTGAATCTGGCCAGTTCAATTCAACCAAATTTTATCTTTCCATCTCTATTCTCATTTGCTGTTTTGTTATGATATCAAATGGATTTCTGAATTGCCAGTCTTTTTTTTTTTCCTGGCAAGATTATATGTGATGTACATCCCTGAATTTCTTTGTATTCAACTTGGAGAAACCTGAAAATCCCTTGATATATTACCTAATTTGTTCTAGATGTTCATAAGTTCTCACATATCTTCCTTTCTGTTCTGCTGCTGCTAACAGATAATTATTTCAGTGTCTTTCAAGGGGTTGGTCTCTAGAGTCCAACACAACAATAGTCAAAACCTCAACCCTCCTCAACATAAATGAAGCTATCTTTTAAAAAATACAAAAATCTGTCCCCTTTCCTCTTTATTGAGAACAAGCCTGAGCTACAGTCACTTCTCCCAATTCTTTATCACAAGGACCAAAAGCTCTTTGAACATGTAGCAGCTCCTGATCTCAGATTTTTCAGATGCCAAGAATCAGCCAAAGAAGCAATTGTGATCCCAGTAGCTGTCATCATGTAGCACCATCACGGCCAAGGTAGGAACACCGCTCTCAATGACTTAAGCATTAGAGCTGGTTGCCATCTCTCTTACTTGTACCTAAGTGAACTATTAAAAATAACCAAGTGTTCCTAGAGTAATTCTCTTATTAAAAAAAAAATAAAATAAATGGATTAGCACATTATCTGCCAACATTTTTAACCAAGATCTAGGTAATTCTGATACAGATGGTTTCAAGACTACACTCTGAGAGACACTAGTGTGTAGACAAACCCTCTCTCACTCAAGTCAACAAACCAATCAAGCAGTGATTCGCAGGAAATGAGTCTGATGCCAGGCTGATTAAGAATACAGAACCCTAGGCTTCCCCCTTCCCCAGATTTAAGGAGGCCCAGAAACCTGCCTATAAATGACTATGTTTAGAAGTTTTCCAGGAAACTAATACACAGCCTGTGGTGGGCAGAAAGGATTGTATTTTAGTTTAACACATCTGTGGGGGGTCCTTGTTGCACAGTTTACTATCTCTCTGACCTTATGTAATATCATGGGTCTGTAAAATGGCTGTTGCAAAGATTAAAGAAAGCAATGTGTGTTCAGAACCCAGCATGTTGTCAGCTGCTTGTTTTTGTTATCCTTACATCCTATGCTCAGCTCCAAGTAAAATATGCAGAAGTGAAATGTGTGATTCATCACTTCAAGAATCTTATCATCTGTTTAGAAAAGTAATAGAAATATTAATAAAAATTTTAAACAGGAGTTTATATTCTAAGACAGTAACATATTTGCACACATAAACACAATATTCTGAGTGAAAAAGTAGATTGTAAAATACGGTGAGTTACAAGGACATAGGAAAAATCCTAAGAAACTTGCTTTCAAATATCTAATTCTCTTAATTCAAGTAAACTAATTTTCATTAATTCACCGAATTTTTATTTCTATTAAGAAATCTATTAAAATCATGAGTGATAATCAACTTATTTAAAACAGAAAACAGAGACAGTAGTATGTATTTGGGAAAGAGTTTAATGGCATAGGCTACAAAGGGCCCATGAAACCCCTAAAATATTATGCACAGTTGTTTACATGAGTACAGTACTTCTGAGGAGAGGTCTATACCTTTTATTTGATTCTCAAAGGGTTTGATGATCTCCTCAAAATACTAAGGAACACTGACCATTCCTGTTAAGCACATCTGATGTATATCTGCATATACGCTGAAGAAATTTAACTCCTGATTGCATTCCAAATAATCTCCATGTGTACATTCTCTGAAATGTCCTCTGAGTCATTTTCCTCAAGCTTTCACCATTCAAATATCCTGAGAAAAGAAGTAACACAGTAGATTTCATTTAAGGAAATTGTAAAGCAGAATTTCATGGCTACTTCAGCCTATTCAAATTCTGCAGGCATCAGCAGGGAAGTTTATGTACATATTTTAAAAGTTCCAGTGGCAGAGATTAACTGATGATTATTTTCTGAGTTTCCCCTTTTTTATTTTTTATCCATTGCTCAGTCTTTTGAATTATTTTAGATTAGTTCTATGTTTCTTTTCATCTCAGGTGGAAGAGTGAAGGAACTTGCCCTGGAAGGATACAATTCAATTTTGCCAACTTGCATTTTGCCAACCTAGCAATTCTTCCTCTTTGTGTTTTATTTATAATGTGGTAACAACACCATTGATGTTGCACATTTTATTTCTCTCTCCCTTTAGGTGTGTGTGCAACATTGACTGTTCTCAAACCAACTTCAATCCCCTGTGTGCTTCTGATGGGAAATCTTATGATAATGCATGTCAAATCAAAGAAGCGTCATGTCAGAAACAGGAGAAAATTGAAGTCATGTCATTGGGTCGATGTCAAGGTAATACTCACACCAAAATTCATTTTAAAGAATATCTTTAGTCTTTGCATGGGCTTCCCTTGTGGCTCAGCTGGTAAAGAATCTACCTGCAATGCAGGAGACCTGGGTTCAATCCCTGGGTTGGGAAGATACCCTGGAGAAGGGAAAGGCTACCCATTCCAGTATACTAGCCTAGAGAGTTCCCTGGACTATATAGTCCATGGGGTCACAAAGAGTCAGACGTTACTGAGTGACTTTCACTTCACTTCACTCAGTCTTTACATATTAATGAAAAGTGGAGATAATCCTTTATTAGGCAAGGACTTCATTTTTGAAACACAAGTTTGGTTTACAATGGACAGTAAATTTTACTGTAGCAATTGTGGTGATTATAGGGCCTATTGGCAATGGTCCACACTTTTTCTCTGTATAATGGCACTGCGTCTTCACAATGCCATCAACACTGAGTCCAATATTCAAAAAATTGTAGATACACTCCTTGAACAGGGTAAAAAGAAAGTTAAACTCATTTTTAGCGAAGAATATAAAGATTTATTGTATAACATTGAAATCAAAGCAAATCACACCATTTTTATATATTGAGTCAATAGAAATATTTCAAGTACATTTTTATAATTGGGATGTCCCAGAATGTTCTATTTTGTTTCTTGTTCAGAAACAAATATTTTCTTGGGTTTTGATTTGTTATTCTTTTACCCAACTTATCTCAGTTATAGTTTGAAACTTCTCCTTGCTCTAAGCATTAGAAAGCCTATATCTTTCTATTTGTCAGTCTTAAACAGAAATTGATATTGTAAATCTGTTTTGTGTAAAGATTACTTAGAAATATATTTGAAAACTCCTTAATTGTAATGAAAATACTGTTAGAAAGATATCTGGGTAACAAGTTAATCAATCTTTATTGTTAATTTTTTTAACGCAGATAACACAACTACAACTACTAAATCTGAAGATGGGCATTATGCAAGAACAGATTTTGCAGGTACATAATATTTTCCACTACAAAATATGAGCACTGCTATCAAAGAATTCTGAGGAATCATTGTTTACCATTGATCCTAAGTTGATCTTGTAAGACTCCTGACATGGGCTAGTCTTCTCTTGCTTAGTTCAAATTTTCAATAGATAAGATTGAATTTTTGTGGAAGCAAATAAGATACATTTTTTGCAGTTAAAGCAATTGTCAAAAATGTCAGTAAGATATAATTAACTTGTTTTGACAGTGCAAATGGTACGAATGACAAAACATTTATCAAATTAATGGGCATCAATGGAAATTAATGCAATTTTTGGTGGTATATTGTAATTAATGCAAATGTTCTAGTTTGAATTTTTATAAAAGTCAACAATAAAGGAGTCTTCTAGTCTCTAAAAAAGCTGGAAAGAAAGGACATCTATAAATAGCAATACAGGCTGTCTTTACTCTGATGCAAAATTTAGAAGGTATGGTTAACTTATTTCAAAAATAATAAAATAATTTACTTAGAAACTAAAATGCAAAATTATACATTTATAATTTTATAGAGTAAAATTATACTCTGACACATGCAAAATTATAAAGCATTTTATGCAGAAATGTAAATCTTATTTAGCAATTATAGAATATTATTCTGAGGAATATTTTTGCCTAATATAGTTTGCTTGAGTGAGAAATAATTTATGGGTATTCAAATGTGATTTTTAACAGATTCTTAAATTTCATAGAAATTTAGGATAAAAATATAATAAAATTATTGAGGTTGATAATGATATGTAGTTTTTTTACAACAGTTTTTCATTTAGTTATTAAATATCTATAACTAGATTTATGGCTAATATCCAATGGAAAAAATGCTTAATAAATATGGACTATTATTCACTCTTTTTGAAACTGTATTTCCTTTAGCACTATTTCTGCAAGTATATTTACACATATAATAAATCTTGATGAAATTTTTAAAAATTAGATGTTTTACTTATAGATACTTCAAACATCTCAATTTGGAAATAATAATTCTTTTTAAAAAGTTTCTATTTTTACCTTAATTTTCAACATATAAATAAATTTTTGTGTGCTAGTAGTCTAGAATTATCATGAACAATGATCCATGGAAAAAGACATTAGTTCTACATAGATACTGTATAGCTATTTCCAAAATGTTCAGGAGACCTATTGATACACATTCCTTGAAAAGAAGAGTCCCTGGTCAGTAGTTTGAGAAGATCACAGATAAACAAATGATTTTTTTTTTTTTAACCTAGAACTCCTCATAGCTTTTACATGCAGTATAAAACTTTTAAGAAATATGCATCTTTTATTTATTTAATGCTTTTTATGTCTTGTGCAGAATTTCTCATATATATAAAATACACACAAATATAGGCCATATAGTAAAATGAACCCAAAGGTACTCGTCACTCAAACTGAGTAACATCAATCCATGGCTGACCTAACCCCATCCCCACACCCATCTTTCTCCACTTTCAAAATATGTGGAAATCATTCTAGAAATTACATCATTTTATTCATAAATACTTTAGCTTACATCTCTAAAAGATCAACCCTTTTTAAATAAAATTATGTTATTATCACACACAACACAATTATGAATAATTCCTAATAACACATAGCTTTTATCAAACTTATTGATGAATAACACATTTTTTTTGTGGCATAGTTTTCATTACTAGTGTCACCAAGAATGTACTTTGGAATATGCTGATCTACAGGAAAATACTGAAAGTAATGAAAGATAATAATGGAAAATTGAAGTCTGAAACTAATAGCATGTTTTACGTTTTAAATGATGTCAAATTTAAATTCTATATTTTATTATAAATAATGACTATATATTAGCATTTTAAATCACCACCTGACATATTTAATTTTACTTTAGCCTAAAATATTTGGAGATTTTACAAGAATCTCATTTTTATACAAGGAGTAACTTACTAAATGCACTTAAGATATTTTTATACCTGTTTTGCAAAGTAATTCATTTAGAAAAAAATCATCAAAAATGTTACATTTTGTGAATATCTTTTCCATTGAACTCATAGGAAAATCAAACCTCTTCCTGAGAATTTTGTCCCTGAAACAAAGAACAGTTCAAGTTGATTAGCATCAATGTGCAAATATATTTGCATGTATAAATTTGTATCAATAAATGGAAGGGAGTATGCAATTCTCTCAATATTATGCATACTGCATATTAATGGTTTGTCCATTGTCAGTTTGGGAAGCTGAATTTTTATTCCAAAAAATATTTTATATTTGAGCTTGGTTTCAAACAGATCATCGCTGGTCTTCAGTGTCAGTGCTTTTAGTTGACATTGTTTCTTTCCTATCTATGTCTTTATTGAACATAAGAATGTGTTTTTAAATACATGCAAATGAAAACTACCTAGATACTAAATGTTGTCTGAGATGTTCTAATTTGACATCAGGTTTATCTAGTAAATCCCAAAGAAAAACTTTTGAGATAAAAAGTAAAGTTTAAAAATAACATTTGTTGAAATCCAGATTTAAAACAGGAGCAAAGATAATGTCAATGGAAGCTTGCGATTTCTAATTAAACATTGATTGCACACTTTAAAATTCCCCTGGATTTAATTTAGATGTTTATCTTCATCAATGATCTTATTAAAATGTAATATATACACTTTTTAGACATTATTTAAATAATAGTTATGCTGTGTGTGCTTAGTCCCTCTATTGTGTCCGACTCTTTGTGACCCCGTGGGCTGTAGCCTGCCAGGCTCCTTTGTCCAAAAAGTAGTCATTTCCCTCAGCCTTTCTAGGACTTCTTTTGTGGCTCAGCTGGTAAAGAATTTGCGGGCAATGTGGGAGACCTGGGTTAGGTCCCTGGGTTGGGAAGATCCCCTGGAGAAAGGAAAGGCTACCCACTCCAGTATTCTGGCCTGGAGAATTCCATGGACTGTTGGACAGTATAGTCCATGGGGTCGTAAAGAGTCGGACACAACTGAGAGACTTTAACTTTCACTTTCACTTTTCAGCATTTCCATGCTTCCCATAATATTTGCATTTTCCTGAATTTGGGGACTCAACCTTTAGAAAAAGTAAAAGGGCACCAAATGGAGACTCAGTATTTTATTGTCCTCTTAATTTGTTTCACAAGCTCAAAACTCCCCAAGGAGGGAAAACAGGAACTGGGTGATTCCTTTTCCTAGAAGTTTGCTAGTGCTCACAGCTAATTTAATGTCAGTCACTTCCCCTGTTAGACAAACATTCATGTGCTCTCACACCACAGAGAGGTACAGATCTTTAATGAATTCTCCTTTTTTTCCTTACCTGTCTTTAATATTATAGTTTAAAACTTTGAGCTACCCCCCTCTAACATTCTTCCCTTTGAGCCTACCTTGCAGCTGTTAATATAAGAACACATATATCTGATTACAAAAATGGAAATATACTTTAAAGAAAGCCTAAATCTAAAAATAAGTATGCTGTATTTCGTTTTTATATAACCTTAAAAAGAGAAACTCCAGTAAGGACTAGTAGGGGCTCATTTATGAAAAAATTAATGCAAACCACAAGAACCATGCCCCCAGCAAGATTAGAGCCTGACTGAGCTTATGCAGAGCTGTGAATTCCCAGACCCTTCCAGGCACAAAACTGAAATGGACACTAAGAAACCAAAAAATTTGCTAGATCATCCCTGCCAGCAGTACTTGCTAATTGTGTCTGACTTGGGTCTCTATTTTGCCTTCTCTTCTTTAATGAGACTCAAGGCATTAGTGAGTCCTGAATCAAGAGCTTTGGGTCTCTTTGTTTCAAGGCAGACAGGATCCCTGTCTGATGAGCTAAACAAGCCACTTAATGCTATTCTCCCTTCATCAGTCTAAGATGGGCTTAGATTTAGGTTTTCCTGTTCACTTGCAGAAAGGTTCAGAGAACACAATTTTATAAAACCACAAAGCTGGGGCTTTCAGGGATTTCCATTGTTTCAAAATGCTAATATTAAACTTTCCTTCTGGAAGTTTTTAAATAGCAAATGTTTTACATCTCTTGAAATCTGCAACATTGTCTTTATAGATGTGTGTGTGTGTGTTGCCCTCATGTCTTGTAATGAAAAAAGAAATGAAGTGCAACTATTTTGTTTTTCTTTATCTGATATGTGTATTTTCTGATTGGGTTGCTTTTCTGTCTGAAAGTCTGGTCATGCTTCATAAAAAAGACTATATATTTTTTTCTGGTAAAAATATGCTTAATTTTATAAGTTATTAGATGTAAAAAAAAAACAAACAAGCAAAACAATCATGAAGTTAAACTAGTCTTTATTTTATCATCTGGAAAATAAAATATATTTTTTAATGCCATTCTGTACTGATTTCCAAAAGTATTTGCAGCAACTTACAATTAAAATATAGTCAATGAAAATTTTTAAAGAGAAATTGAAAACATAAAAGCTGAACTGCTGAGGAAAATAAATATATCAGCAACGTAGACTATTACAGTTACTGCATTTAGCACAGTAAGCATTCTTGCAATCAATATGAAAAGAGAAATTATTACTGAATCAATTCATTCAACAAATATTTGGTTACTATATACATTCTGCTGTCCTGGGCTTTACAAAGGTGAACATGTCAATGGAAATCTCTGCTAAAATGAAGCTTAAGTCTTTCACTGTCTGATGAAAATAATCAGTTCAGAGGCCAAAGTTTCTTTGGAACTAAATTCTAAGGAAATATTTAGTGTAGAGCTTATAAGGCATTACTGGAAAATATAGAATGGATAAGATCTTCAACAGTGATTTTTATAAAATATGCCAAGAGGCTCTTTATATGGCTGGGGATTTTTAAATCAATTTTTGATAACATTCTAGAGCATAGCATTAAAATATATATAACTCAATGATAGGGTTCCTATGGCAGACTAAAGTAATTAGTTAGATTCATGTATATTTTCAAATTGAAAAATAAATAACCCAGAGTACTGAGGAAAATAGCTCCAAGAGAAAGCACACGCAGTCTGCCTTTCTCATGTAGCTACAGGTTCAACAGGATAACAGAACAGTCAGAAAGCTTGAGTAAAGATAAAGGATATGTTAGATTATAGTCTGTATATGGGGAAGAGAAATCCCCCTGTTTTTATTAGTTGTTAATGAGGAAAGTAAGTCCTGAGTCATTCCCACTCTAGGGAGGGAGCCAGGCTCTTCTTAGCTCTGAGTCTAGTTATGGAGTCCATGTGTCTACTTGATCTAGATTACACTGGTTGTTCACTATTTCTTATAAAATTTAGGCAGGATTAATTTTTAGGAAATGTTCTTTTTTCCTTATCTTTAAGCAATAATTTAGATATTAAGCTCAGGTCTGAAATGTGGAAGAAAATAACCAGAACTACACATTTAAACCAAATTCTATCCATCCTTTTATTATTCCATCAACCCATTTTTCTACACTAAGAGGAAACTGACATCTTGAAAGGGTATCTAGATAGCCTAAGTGAATTGTCATAATAACTTGTTCTCTGTAGAAGCCATTGCAATTTACAAAGGCTTTTCACATATATTGTCTCCTTCTGTCTTGACAACCGAAATGTGAGGGAGATATTATATTCATTTGACAGGTGAGAAATGGAGGTTCAGGAAGATTAAGTAAAAAGACTATGTGATAGACCTAAGGCTCAAAGCATCTTTGCTAATTTCAGATTCCAGCAAAATGTGAATGGTGAGGGATCAGGGGAGAAGCATCACTACCTAACATTCTTAGAGGCTTTGGGACTGACACTACACCTTAAAGGTTAACCCCTTTTGAATCCAGATTCAAAACTGTTTCACCATAATATCCCCATTGCTGTGAGATGGCCCAGAGTTACTCTTCTCTTTGAACTTATGTCTATATATTATAAGCACTATATTGTTTGGTTTTAAAATTCTCCTGTTCTTTTTCTTATCCACATACACAGAAGCCAAAGGGAATAGGATTTGTTACCAAGTAATCCTGCATTAATAGAAAATGTGTGTGTGACACTTTGTAGTTTTACAAAGATCCATCCACATTATCTTATTTGCTTTAACATCAGTTCAATAGAATAGTGTTACAAATACTTAGGGGAAATAAAATCGCGGCTCAAAGATAGTAAATGGTTGACCTGGAGCTGGATGCAGTATTTTGACGTATTGACCAGCCATCCATACAAAAAAAGGCACTTGCTTGATTTATTTACTATTTCCCTCAATTGCCCTTCCACTATATATATATAAACATGACTGCCAAATGACTCCATATCATATTTTTAATACTAATTAATTCAGTCATGTGGCAAAAATCTGCATTTAAAATGGAAACTTTCTATTTGCTTGTGAACACAAGGAACACTTCACCAGAAAGCACGTTATGTCTAGGCCAATAATTTGATCTGTAGGAAATAAATAAATAGCAGCAAATACAGACAGCAGCTTGTAGCACAAATATTGGTATCAACAGGGAAATAAATAAAAATGTTTGCCTGGGCTATTACAGTGTCACCAGACTAGCCTAGAATATTTAAGTTCAGGAAATGAATTAAGATGTCAAGATTTTCTCAAGATTTCTGAGGGAAAGTGTCTCAATTTGAGTATTTTCCCCTCTGGGATTTAGTTTAGAGTGCTGCAAAATTCATAAAGCTTTCTATGAACTCTAACTCACAATTTTTCCTGCTCTCTTGAACTTCTGTGCTTTCATTGTTTTCCCCATAAAATCATGTAGCCAGTCATCTGTAATATGATGTTATGTTCATGGTTATAGATAAACACAGAAATAGTATTTGCAATACAGATGAAGGTTTTCTACTGAAGAGTTGCCTTGGGCCTTGCTAGACACACTGGAAGACTTTGTGTTTATGCCTCAGTTCATAAAAGCATCCTGAATCATTTATGCGCACTTTTTTTTTTTCCTATTTGAAACACTTTTTTTCTAAAACAAATTGTTCACCATGAGGTATTACTTATCAACTTTTCCCTCCCATGAAGGTGTGACAGCCAGTTTAGTGGTTAAAGCCATCACAAATCAGACAGGGATGAGATGAAACACTGGCCATGTTATTATTGCTTATTTAAACTTGAATCAGTTAGTTAACCATTCTGAGCCTCAGTTTCTTTATCTGTTCAATAATAAGCCTATTTCCTCAGAGCTGAAGTTTGAGTTGAGATGAAATGTAAGTGTATATGTGTCAATGTTACTCTCCCAATTCATCCCATCCTTCCCTTCCCCATCTCCTGTGTCCATATGTCCGTTCTCTATGTCTGCATCTTTATTCTTGTCTGGAAATAGGTTAATCTGTACCATTTTTCTAGATTCCATATATACGTGTTAATACATGATATTTGTTTTTCTCGTTCTGACTTATTTCACTTCATATGACAGACTATGTCCATTCACATCACTACAAATGTCCCAGTTTCATTCCTTTTTATGGCATAGCAATGTTGTATTTTGTATATGTACCACATCTTATTTATCCACTCATCTGCCTATGGACACTATCATGTATAAAATAATTGGCTAGTGGAAAGCCGTATAGCACAGGAAGCTCAGCTCAGAGTTCTGTGATGACCTAGAGGGGTGGGGTTGGGGGAAGTGGGAGGCTCAAGAGGGAGGGATATATATATATATATATATACATATAGATGATTCACTTTGTTGTACAGCAGAAACTATCACACCATTGTAAAGCAATTATACTAAAAAAAAAAAAAAAGATGTTATATAAGGCATCAGCAAGCAGCAAGTAAGCTAGCTATTGCTGTTAGTTTCCTTTTGGTCTGACAATTTAAAAGAATTTATTTTATGGGAAATGTAACACATTGTGTGGGATATGGTTTGTTCACATATGGGTTCAGAGTTTCTATACATATACTGTCATTTATAAGATCAAAAAAGTACAAAAGTTTTATTTTTTCCTACCCAAGTTATATAACAACTTATTGCAAGATCCTTTGGCTTATTTTTTAATTCACCTATAAAGAAGTACTTATTAAGCCCCTACCATCTCTAAGTCTTTGACATATTAGTATGTCAAATTTATTACATGGTCATTTTTTCAGTTTTCCTCTAGTCAACACAATGTTATGTATGGTATATTTTGATCATTTAAAAAACGTGGTCACCAGATTATTACACTATGTGATCCAAATAGGAATTTAATAAGAGGAAATAACATTTGACAGATCTACAAGATCATGGTACCCCTTTTTTTTCTAGTTGAGCTTTAAAATTAGTCATTTATACCCCAGAGTATACAGGAATTTTTTCCACTTGTGCAGAATATTTAAGGAAAGTGTCAAAGTCAGAATAAATAGTTTTAACAAAAACTGACCATCGAGGAAAAACAAGTCTTCTTGGCCTAGGAGGCAAAGAGGAAAAGCTGTATGAGTTCAAACATCTAGATATCACTGGTGAAAGTGAGATAATTCTCCACTATGGTTTACCTTTTTACCTCAAACATGACATTTCTCTTCCTAAGGAGCAATAGTTTAAGTATGGGTAGAATATGTGAAACTGAAATAAGAGCAGGATATCTTAAAATTCTCTGTCTAATTTCAAGACACATAGTTCTCCATAAAACTAATATCTAGAATTCAAGCAGTTTCAAAGAGCCCAAAATATCTACAGCACTTTGATTTACTTCTTTTGTTAATGAGTCTGACATGCCCCAAATATATGAACCCACATTATCAAGAACATTAAAAATTCAATTCTCACATCTTGACAATTTGAGACTGTGTACAAACATAATCAACTAAAAATATTTTAAAATATCTCAAAAACTAAAATCTCTCAGAGAAAATGCATTTCTAAACGCTGTTACTTGTTTCATGGGTTGTAGCTTATTCCCTCTAGTTGATCATTTGTAAGACGCTCAGACTTTTAGTTTGAACTCAAATGGAACCAAGAGAAATCTAACTTATGAGCTAAACTCTAGGCATAAAGTACATGAAGATCGTAATAAGGCTTGAGGAATGTAACCTGAAAATAGTAAGGAGGACCTAAGAGGAAAGCATGCCATCCCCACCTCTGAGTCCTGAAAGCTGAAGGGACTTGGTACTTTCAGGGAAAGCTAGTGCTTCAGTATGCAAGAAGAGAGATGAGAATTTGAGTGACACATCTGACGACAGAGGATATTTTGCCAATTATGGAGCACAGTTCCAGGTGAGCTTTGGGAAGTGGCTGGAGTTGGGAGACAGAGACAGGTTTAGTTAAGTGCAGAGAACCAACAAGCGCAGCACATCACATAGTGGAGAGGATGAATGGTAGAGACAGGCAACTGGGAGAGTGAAAGTGAAAGTGTTAGTCTCTCAGTCGTGTCCCACTCTTTGGGACCCCATGCACTGTAGCCCACCAGGATCCTCTGTCCATGGGATTCTCCAGACAGGAATACTAGAGTAGGTAGCCATTTTCTTCTCCAGGGAATCTTCCTGACCCAGGGATGGAACCTGTGTCTCCTGCATTGCAGCCAGAGTCTTTACCATCTGAGCCATGGAGCAGGGGGAAGACTATTGGGATAGGATAACATAAGAATTGGATATTTACTGAATTCATGACAAGTCTCTTAGACTTGTGGACTCAGAGATCTACATTTTCAACACTCTAAAAGTAAGCTGTTACCTCCCCGGTACCAAGATTCAATGTCAGTGTATAGATTTGCAATAAGATAGAATTGTCTGGAGCCCTTGGTTCCTCAGCCAGTGCATTCTCTTCTTAGAGTTGAATTCTCCAAGAAGCCCAGTTATAATGAGGCCATTTAGTGAATCTGAACAGAGCATATTTTCTTTAGATGTTTAAGGAATCAAGCTAAGACAGCCTGATACAAAAGGCTATACAATAGAGATATTCTTGTCCTCAAATTTATATAGATAATAAGTGTCTTTAGCCAGGATTTCCTCTTCCATGGTTAGCACTTAACAGTAATGCTATCGCCCTATGTAACTCTCCTTTGTTGAGTTTCCATTTCTGGGTGTTCTTGTCTAATCTACCTATATTTCTAGATATAGTAAAGTTTAGACATGCTCTCCCAAAAGCCAACTCATGACTTTAAAACTTTCTAGTGCTCTGGAAAAGCACAGGGCAATCCTTTCTTCCTACTTCTGAGTTCCTCTGGGATTTTCCTCTAAGAAATTACAATATTTGTATATATATCAATATTAACCATATTGGGTTGATAGGTCCTTCTACATTTTGAAAGTTGCAAAAGTTTTTATGCAAAGTTATCTTTCAAAGCCTTTCCTTAACATATAATTCAAAGAGGTCTGACCATTAACTAACAAAAATGAGTAAATCTTAGGAAGCAAGTTTAATATTTTGGGTGTATCCTAAAATAATTCTTAGGATTTATGCCAATAAATTTCCTTTATACTGACATTGTTAATGTTTCATTTCAATACAAACAGAACAAGTTTATTTATTATTCCAAACAGAATGAGATGGAGGATTTTGTGGGGAACTGTGAATGAATCATCAATGTTTGGTAGTGTTAGATAATATTCCTGTAACATATGAAAGTGTTACTTGCTCAGTCACGTCTGACTCTTTGCAACTCCATGGACTGACTGTAGCCCACTAGGCTCTTCTGTCCATGGAATTTTCCAGGCAGGAATACTGGAGTGGATTGCCAATTCCTATAACATATATTCAAGACCAAATTAAAAAAAAAAAAAAAAATCGACTGCTTTTAGGTGGTGCTACTGGAGAAGGAAATGGCAACCCACTCCAGTGTTCTTGCCTGGAGAATCCCAGGGACGGGGGAGCCTCGTGGGCTGACGTCTATGGGGTCACACAGAGTTGGACATGACTGAAGTGGCTTAGCAGCAGTAGCAGCAGCAGTGGTAAAGAACCCCCCTGTCGATTGATACAGGAGAGAGGAGACAGTTTCCATCCCTGGGGCAGGAAGATTCCCTGGAGGAGGGCATGGCAACCCACTGCAGTATTCTTGCCTGGAGAATCCCATGGACAGAAGAGCTGGCTGGCTACAGTCCATGGGACCGCAAAGAATCGGACATGACTAAAGCGACTTAGCATGCATGCACTGCTTTTATCTTTCACATTTTCTAAGACTCAAATCTGTGTGTTCCAGCCATACATCAGAAAACGTCTTCCCGAGAGCATTTCATTTCATAACGGAAATAAATGTCTGTTTAACTAAAAAAATTTTTTGAATAAAATTTAAAAAAATTGTTCAGAAAATGAAGCCTATAAACAAGCTCCATTTGTTCTCCAGAAATTAAGTATTCCACAAAGATCATGTTATTAGTCTACAGAGTTTAAACCAACAGGCAATTAGTGTTTTGTCAGGCAGTACACATCCAAATTCACTTCTGCAGATTGACTGTTCATGTACTGTCACAATTATTCTACAAATCTTGCACCACTGGGTTTTTTTCCTATTTATTTTTCCATTATTTAAAGAGCCCCAGAGAGGCTTAAGGTTTCTGGTTGTTTGAAATGATCTCTGAGCAATCTTACTTCTATCTCCAAACCCAGCCACTCACCCTTCCCCACAGTTGGCACATATGCCTTTGTTTCTGATTTTTTAATGAAATGTAGTGATGGAAGCATGAGGAGGAACCAACAGGCAGGCCAGGGAAACTTATCTGTAAAGTCATTTAAATAAAGTGTCCACATTGTCTTCTATATGCAAAATAATTAATAGTAGGCAGAGCACCCATCAACAGTGATAGACAACCATTACCTCTCACTTATCTAAGCATATTGTTGAGTCTATTCTAAAATTCAAGCTAACTGCTTTCTGCAATTTAATATGCTTCTTAGCTGTTCACATTAGCCATGAATTGGTATATGCTTAGGAAATACAGCTAATTGTAATGTTATCCTAAGAAAACCACTGTCATCTTCATTATAATCATGATTATTATCATCATCATATCAGGAAAATAATATACTGAAATAGGATCACTTAGCTCTTTCCAAAATCAAGTAGAAATTTTATGTGTATTGTCTACTGTTTTAAATTCTCTACAAGGCTATTCTCCAATCATATAGGTAGCCATATTTATTTCTTAATTTAATTTTAATTTCATAGCAAATAACTTACAAAGAGCATTTGGTAGGAGAAAGAGTCTGGAATAGGAATGCAAAAATTTCAACTTAATGTCAACTTTATTCTAACCTACCTCATCGAAACTTAAACAGGTATTTAGCCTCTAAGAATCTTAAGTTTTCCCATCAGTAAAATTTGAAAGTAAAATTATATTATAATGAAGTCTTTCAGGATTTAGAATTCTATAATCAAATATACAACTATAGTTCAAAAAGCATGATCTTGAGGGAAATGCATTGACCATTACCTTGTGCCAGTGATTCTCGACTGGGGCAACAGTTAACAATGTCTAGAATTAATTGTCTGGGGATGAGGAGGTACACGTACATCTAGAAGGTGGAGGCCAGGGTTGCTGCCAAACTAAACCTCTTACAATGTAGAGGACAGGTCCCCACAACAAGGAATTATCTAGCCAAAAGTGCCAATAGTGTCAAGGTTTGGAAACCCTGCTTAATGGCATTAAAAAAGCCTTTGTGTGGATCACAATAAACTGTGGAAAATTCTGAAAGAGATGGACATACCAGACCACCTGACCTGACTCTTGAGAAACCTATATGCAGGTCAGGAAGCAACAGTTAGAACTGGACATGGAACAACAGACTGGTTCCATAGGAAAAGGAGTACCTCGAGGCTGTATATTGTCACCCTGCTTATTTAACTTCTATGCAGAGTAGATCATGAGAAACGGTGGGCTGGAAGAAGCACAAGCTGGAATCAAGATTGCTGGGAGAAATATCAATAACCTCAGATATGCAGATGACACCACCCTTATGGCAGAAAGTGCAGAGGAACTAAAAAGCCTCTTGATGAAAGTGAAAGAGGAGAGTGAAAATGTTGGCTTAAAACTCAACATTCAGAAAATGAAGACCATGGCATCTGGTCCCATCACTTCATGGGAAATAGATGAGGAAACAGTGGAAACAGTGTCAGACTTTATTTTTGGGGGCTCCAAAATCACTGCAGATGGTGACTGCAGCCATGAAATTAAAAGATGCTTACTTCTTGGAAGGAAAGTTATGACCAACCTAGATAGTATATTCAAAAGCAGAGACATTACTTTGCCAACAAAGGTCTGGCTAGTCAAGGCTATGGTTTTTCCTGTGGTCATGTATGGATGTGAGAGTTGGACTGTGAAGAAAGCTGAGCGCCAAAGAATTGATGCTTTCGAACTGTGGTGTTGGAGAAGACTCTTGCAAGTCCCTTGGACTGCAAGGAGATCCAACTAATACATCCTAAAGGAGATCAGCCCTGGGTGTTCTTTGGAAGGAATGATGCTAAAGCTGAAACTCCAGTACTTTGGCCACCTCATGTGAAGAGTTGACTCATTGGAAAAGACTCTGATGCTGGGAGGGATTGGGGGCAGGAGGAGAAGGGGATGACAGAGGATGAGATGGTTGGATGGCATCACCGACTTGATGGAAATGAGTTTGAGTGAACTCCAGGAGTTGGAGATGGACAGGGAGGCCTGGCGTGCTGTGATTCATGGGGTCGCAGAGTCGGACATGACTAAGCGACTGAACTGAACTGAACCACACTCCTTAGGGGCTTCCCAGGTGGCTCAGTGGGTAAAGGACCTGCCTGCCAATGCAGAAGATGTAAGAGACAAAGGTTCAATCCCTGGATCAGGAAGATCCCCTGGAATACTGACATGGAAACCCACTCCAATATTCTTTCCTGGAGAATCCCCATGGAGAAAGGAGCCTGGCAGGCTACAGTCCAGAGTGTTGCAGAGTCAGACACAACGGAAGCAACTTAGCACACATGCATATACATTACCTAGGTTCTAGACATTAAGTGACACCATGAAGTCCAGAACTGGGCCCTCTAATCATTTCTCAGTTTTCCCGTGCCACAGAGGAGACATAACCCTAAATCAAGGATCACTGACTTAGTCCAGGTTTCTTTTTATCTCACTGTTTGAAACATACAGTCTTTTTTTTTTTAATTATGGTTGTCTCATAAATAGAAATATCCTTTACTGCTTTCCTTTACTGTTTTACAAATAAGAAAGGAATGTCTGTTTCTGAATGTCTTTACAATAAGAAGGAATGCATTTTCTGAATGATGAAAAGGCATCTAGCTAAAAAGGAAGTTATACTCTTAGTTATCATAAGTTACTAAGGAAAGTCCCCTAGTCGTAACTGGATCCTTATCTTATTCAGTATTCTTAGCTAGTAGTCTAATAACCCAGGTCCCTGCTTTGTTTCAGTGCAAAGCTGTGTCATCCTTGTGTTCATATTAGTTACTCCTTAAAACATTTTGACTAAATCACTGAGCCAAACATTGCCTGTATGAAAGATCTTTAATGACATTCTCTGAGGAGGCAACAGCAACTATTTCAAAGCTTCTTTTATTATCTGGCACTTCCTCAGTAGAAATCTTTATAAACCTGATTTAGAGGAATATATTTAAAATCTGGCTGGCTAAATTCTATTTAAGTGTCCAACAGCAATTCTTAAGGCTGAAATTGTGTAGTTCATGGAACCGCATGCTTGATAATGGCTTTAGATCTCAGGTGTTCATGAAAACCTTTATAGTTGAAAATGGAGGTGAGCTTGGAGATGCCTCTTAAAAGGCAACCTAGAGCTCAGCTAGACCTTCCTCAGGGAAGGACACCTATGTGTGTTACTATTTAGCAGCTCCCAGGCACAGATCCTCCTTGGAATGGGGAATGAACCTGGCTGCACTGGTTTGCTGTCGTACCTAGTAAAATAAAGTTATTGGTTTTGCAACAAGGACAATGAGGATATTTGTTTTAAAAGACAACTTGGAAAAATAGCAAAGACAACAGGAAATGATAAATGAGCAAGTCTTTGCTACAGTAATTACTTTAGTATTGAAACAAATGAAGAACTTTCACAGCAATGTTATTTTCTGTCTTAGATTATACTACTACCTATTCATATAGTACATGTACCATTGGGCTTTATGCTGAAACAAAAAAAATCTAAGAAGGAAGAGGTGGTAAATAAATTGTCTGAGATATATTTGTTAATGTTTTTAAAAACTTATGATGTCCTTTCTAAAAACAAACTATCTCTGAAAGATGGGAATTTTTTTTTTCATCTGCACATTTTATGCCAAAAATTAGTCACTAAAAAAATGAACTAAGTCTGTCTGGTATAGACAAATGAAATAACATACAAATATCTATAATCTATTTTTTTAATTTAGGTAATTAATAAATTTAATTTGCCTGTGCTGAATCTTCTTTGCTGCATGGGCTTTTTTCTTGTTGCAGAACACAGGCTCTAGGACACTTGGGCTTCAGTAGTTATGGTTCCGGGCTCTGAAGCACAAGCTCAGTAGTGTGGTACACAAGCTTAGATGCTCCACACATGTGGGATCTTCCTGGATCAGGGATCAAACCCATGTCTCCTGCACTGACAGGTGGATTCTTTACCACTGAGCCACCAAGAAAGCCCTATAATCCATTTATTGAATATTATTCTGTATATGGTTTGTTAATTCCTTATTGAAATGTTTTTATTGTGGAAAACATACTGGACAGGTTGACAAAAGACCTAAAGTCTAAACCTACTTGCTCAACTTACAAATATTATATCATCTGGGAAAGTCTCCTAACCTCCCTGAGAATCTTAAATGAAGATTATATCTTTTCTGCCTTTTCACATGTTTTGAAAATGAAAATCCATTGTAAGATGAGATTCATTTGGAGTTATAAGGAATTATTATTGGCACAAATTTAGGATATGGATACTTCTTATTCTAACATGTTTCTCATGTTGTCATCAAAGTTTTAATTGTTTTTAAGACAAATAATTCTTTACTTTGGATAGCATAATTGTATCTAATTTTTTTAGGTTCTAGATTTCTATTTTCCTCTTTCTGTGTATGTGTATTAGTTGGATCTTTTTTTAAAAAAAAATAGCAAGTCTGCATTTGATGGTATTCCTTGAATATGTATAAAGCTTAGAATTTATGCTTCAGGTAATTCTGTTTCCTACTGACTGGCTTAAATCTTGTTCAAGCTCCATTTTCTAAAAGCACAAGGGCTATTTGGAGCAACCATTCATACTGTTACAATGATTTTTTTTTTCTTTCAATGTTCTCCTAAGTAATAGAAGAGTTCACTGTACTCAACACGTGTAAAATGTTTCAGAATTTGAGTAAAAATTGTATTAGTTCAAGGTAATATGATTTAGCTCCATTAAGAGACCTCTACCAGGCTTCCCTGATAGCTCAGTTGGTAAAAAATCTGCCTGCAATGCAGGAGTCCACTTGCAATGCAGGAGACCCAGGTTCAATTCCTGGGTCCAGAAGATCCCCTGGAGAAGGAAGTGGCAACCCGCTCCAGTATTCTTGCCTGGAAAATCCCATGGACAGAGGAGCCTGGCGGGCTACAGTCTATGGGGTCCCAAGAGTCAGACACGACTTCGCAACTAAACCAGCAAACCACCACCAAGAGAACTCTCTTACAGAATTTGAATGTAGTAGGGTACCAATTAAAATTATGAGTTAAAGTTGTTAAATGCCTCGTCTAGGTAAGACACACCATCATTTCTACATTTTGGATATGAGTTTTACTCACTGATAATTTAATTAATAAATACAAATGTAAACATTTCTAGTACCAGCACAGATTTTAAATTATAACTCTTGTCCTCTCCCCAAGTAAATGGAAAACAAAGAAACAATCAAATCACTTGTGTACATAAAGATGAAATTCTTACCACATTCCCTCGTACAAATGAGCCTCTATCCTATATTTATATCTCTTTGGAGAACTAGATTGCTTGTTTTTTTGATCGCCTTAATCACCAAAGATTTTTATAGGAACTTGAATTCCATGGTTGCCCTTTATTCCTTGAAAAAGGAAAGGAAAAAAAAATAAACTTTTGGAGTTTACCCCCATTGCTTATATTTACGTTTATCTACTATAATATTTTTAGTAGATAGGATGCTCAGATTTTAGCAGAATACATCTACAAACTATTTTTAGACTCTGTATTTAATCTTGAGCCTTGAGTTCATTCACTGCTCTATGTGACATTTTAAAAACCTGAGCAAACAGTATTATTCTTGGAAAAGAAAAGCCCTTTCTCACTAGATTTAGCATTTAGAAACAATATTGAGTTGATTTGAGTCAGAAAATTGTCTCCGAAAACCTGAAATGAATATAAACATTAGGAAGATGATCTCACCTCCCATTTCCTGCCCTTGGTCTTGTACTATTTCTTTTGGAAGTGGTTCTTCAATGTTTACTCAAGCCCTGTATGTGATCGGATCCATTCCAAAGCCACAGTTTGCTTTGGTTTTGTCAGAGCCCAGGCTTACTGCACTCTGTGCTTTCAGATCTGTGGGGTAGAACCCTGTTCATAACAAGTGTGTTATAATCATCCTACCAAGCACTGTCATCTCATATGTCAAGATCACTTGTTTATTTTCCTATTTCTTCACCACCACCACCACCCACCACCACCTCCCACCCCCCTGCAAAATAAAATGGTGCTCTTAGGTGAATAAAGTTCTCCTGCCTTACCCTGCAGGCAGAATTCTTACATTCCTTGGGGTTACAAAGGATCATATCCCTTTCTGCCCTGAGGAGAAAAAAAAAAGCCAAAGATGCATCATTAATCATGCAAACTGTCTACTGCAACACTGCCAAGAAAATGATCATTCCCATATCAGCCATCAATATTCCTGACACCTGTCTAAAAGCTCAGGTCATGCATATCCATCTGCCTTTAGAGAAGTGTCAATGTGCAAACATCCCTTCACTATTTTTAGGGTCATGTTAAAACTATTCATCACCTGCTTGTCAGTTCATCCAATTTGTCATATTATCCTGATGTACCAATGTCTATTATTGGTCATTCCCCTTCTGCATTGTGTTTTTAGAGCACTAGGATATACCATGTTTTTGAAACTGTCAAATACAAAAGAGGCAGTGGAATCCTACAGTAGGCCAGAGTTCTCACCAAGAAATTACTTTGCTCAGAGTCCTTTCATGCTTAATGGAAAATGAAGATGTTTGGGGTTCCTCTGTCTACTGCAAGTTTCACTTCAATCTAATTTTTGGTAAATGAATTCTGATTTCTAATGAATTTCATTATAAACTCCACAGTATTTCTCTCTTGGGAAATGATTCCAAAGGGTTAAAACACAACTTACAAGAAAAGAAAACTTTTTAAATTAAGGGGTTAAAGAAAAGCTGTTGTGATAAAACTGTCAACACTCAAATGCCAAGGAATACTGTGTTCTATACTAAAATTAAATAGAAATTTTGATAAAATATATTCAGCAACAGAAACTTAAATAATATGATGGTATATCTCAATTATTATTCTTAGTATAAAAGTCACAATCCCTAAAATCAAAGTCAAATTTTTCACTGATCTCAAATCATTTTAAAATTTCTATTTTACATCTAATGCAACCTTAAAACTAGTAACTCTTTCTCCGTCCTCTTTGACTTTTTTTTTTCCATTGTACCTGTTTCCATTCTCTTCTGCTAAAACCTGTGACATGGGTTATAGTATCTTTAAATAACGGAGGCATTTCCATGTAGGTGGGAAAATCTTGGAATTAGGATTTGAGGCACCTATGATTCCCATAATTTTTATGCACTAAGCCTCAGGGAGACCCGTGTTAGGTCCTGTATTTGATCGTAACCTCCCAGAGTGTTAGTTGTCTTCTCTGCAAACCATAGGCCTTGAATAGATGATCTCAGTGTTTGTTCCAGATGACAATCTCATCCATTACTGTAGACAGCAATGACACATAAAGCCACAGACTAAAGAGTGAGTCCAGTGAATTTCCCCAGAATCTGCCTCAATATGTTAAAATCCTGAAAATGATTAGCAAATTAGCAGAGTGCCTCTTCAGAATCATTCTTACTGTGGTCACCACTGTTGTCCGAGCTGGTCAAAACAGCAAGTTCTAAGCCTAGTAAAGTTCCACCTATTTTCAGATACTCTCAAGCGATATGATTTTTAACTGTGACAACCCATAAAATAAAGTGCCCTGGTTCTCAGGCTGCAGAATCAGATGTAACAAAACAACCCAAGACCTCTCCCCCTCCATCTATTCATTAGGAAGATGCCTTGCAGAATTTTAATATTGGTGAATTTTTATGAAAACTGATCAGTTTCTTACTGATTCTGGTAATATTTGTTTTGACTTTTTAGAAATTAGAGAATTCAGAGGCAGACTACATCCAGGCCTGTCTCTCACTTGAAATTCAGAGAGCCATGTTACTCTAACAAGCTCTTTTTACTAAATGATGATTATTCAAATAACTTTTTACAGTAAGTAGAAAATAAAGGACTAAGAGTGCTGAAATAGAAGTAAAATAATAGAAAACGGTAGAAAAATAGATTTATTTTTCATTTACTTCGTGTCATGGATATATATGGCCATTCTTGGTAGCTCAGATGGTAAAGAATTTGCCTGCAGTGCAGGAGACTGGGGTTTGATCCCTGGGTAGGAAAGATCCCCTGGAAAAGGGAATGGCAATCCACTCCATTATCTTGTTTGGAGAATTCCATGCATAGAGGAGCCTGGTGGGCTATAGTCCACAGGGTTGCAAAGAGTCAGACACGACTGAGTGACTAACACACATGCATATATATTTGTATTTGTGTTATATTTGTGTTTACACACACACACAACATGCTGTCTTATCTCCTCACAACCTGCTTGGGGAGAAGGTGTCCTTTCTAGAAATAAAGTATAGCTCAGAGATGCTAATATAAGAGAGCAGAGACTCAAGCTGATGGAGTGACTGTGACTGGCAATAAGAGAAGTAGGGGGTATTACAGAGATGTTGGTACTTACCTTGGTGGCAGAAAAAAGAGCACTATAAAACTAGGGAACAGGATTTGAAAAGGCAAAGAGGCATTGATAAGCAGGCTTTTTTTAGGGACCAGCAAATAGTCTGAAGTGTCTGAAGCATAGGATGAGGAAAGGGAAAAGCGGGCTAAACTGGGAATGGCAATGAGGAACTTCGAAGAAGAAAATGGCAACCCACTTCAGTAATCTTGCCTGGAAAATCCCATGCATGGAGGAGCCTGGCTGTTACAGTCCATGGGGTCATCAAGAGTTGGAAAGTGAGTGACTTCACTTTCACTTTCAAGGAAAGTTGAAATTTACTCTGCTAATAAGGGGACATTGAGGTATCTTAAGTGATGTCATATTTTTAATTAGGAAAAAAACTTGACAGCAAAGTAAATAATAGGCTAAAAACATAAGGCAAAATGACTTAGGAGAACATGGTGTTAACTAGAGAACAATGAAGCATGAATGCCGTTGATGGTGGTGGCAGTGGAGAGGGAGAAACAGATCTGGGATGGATTTAAGAGCTGAAACGTTCTCAATTTCGTCAACTGACTGGATATGAATGTCAAGAGAAAGGGAGAATTCAGAAAAATGTGAAAGATTTTGCTTGGCTGCCTAAATGAATGATAGTTCCATTCTCTAAGATAAGGAAAACAGTATAAGGAAGAGCATATTTGGGGACAAAATATTGAGTCCATTTTTTACCTGTTTTATTTGAGGACATCAGCATAGAAATGAACACATGGGGATAGAGGTCTAGAGAGAAGTGGATTGAAAATAATGATTTTCAGTTCAGTTCAGTCTCTCAGTCATGTCCTACTCTTTGCGACCCCACTAACCAGAGCACGCCAGGCCTCCCTGTCCATCACCAACTTCCAGAGTTCACCCAAACTCATGTCCATTGAGTCGGTGATGCCATCCAGCCATTTCATCTTCTGTCGTCCCCTTCTCCTCCTGCCCTCAATCTTTCCCAGCATCAGGGTCTTTTCAAATGAGTCAGCTCTTTGCATGAGGTGGTCAAAGTACTGGAGTTTCAGCTTTAGCATCAGTCCTTCCAAAGAAATCCCAGGGCTGATCTCCTTCAGAATGGACTGGTTGGATCTCCTTGCAGTCCAAGGGACTCTCAAGAGTCTTCTCCAACACCACACTTCAAAAGCATCAATTCTTCGGCGCTCAGCCTTCTTCATAGTCCAACTCTCACATCCATACATGACCACAGGAAGAACCATAGCCTTAACTAGACGAACCTTTGTTGGCAAAGTAATGCTATCTAGGTTGGTCATAACTTTCCTTCCAAGAAGTAAGCGTCTTTTAATTTCATGGCTGCAGTCACCATCTGCAGCCCCCAAAAAATAGTGTCTGACACTCTTTCCACTGTTTCCCCATCTATTTCCCATGAAGTGATGGGACCAGATGCCATGATGTTAGTTTTCTGAATGTTGAGTTTTAAGCCAACTTTTTCACTCTCCTCTTTCACCTTCATCAAGAGGCACTTTAGTTCTTCACTTTCTGCCATAAGGGTGGTATCATCTGCATATCTGAGGTTATTGATATTTCTCCCAGCAATCTTGATTCCAGCTTATGTTTCTTCCAGTCCAGCATTTCTCATGATGTACTCTGCATATAAGTTAAATAAACAGGGTGACAATATACAACCTTGATGTACTCCTTTTCCTATTTGGAACCAGTCTGTTGTTCCATGTCCAGTTCTAACTGTTGCTTCCTGACCTGCATACAGGTTTCTCAAGAGGCAGATCAGGTGGTCTGATATTCCCATCTCTTGAAGAATTTTCCACAGTTTATTGTGATCCACACAGTCAAAGGCTTTGGCATAGTCAACAAAGCAGAAATAGATGTTTTTCTGGAACTCTCTTGCTTTTTTAATCATCCAGCAGTTGTTGGCAATTTGATCTCTGATTCCTCTGCCTTTTCTAAAACCAGCTTTAACATCTGGAAGTTCACAGTTCATGTATTGCTGAAGCCTGTCTTGGAGAATTTTGAGCATTATTTTACTAGTGTGTGAGATGAGTGCAATTGTGCGGTAGTTTGAGCATTCTTTGGCATTGCCTTCCTTTGGGATTGGAATGAAAACTGACCTTTTCCAGTCTTGTGGCCACTGCTGAGTTTTCCAAATTTGCTGGCATATTGAGCACAGCACTTTCACAGCATCATCTTTTAGGATTTGAAATAGCTCAACTGGAATTCCATCATCTCCACTAGCTTTGTTCATAGTGATGCTTCCTAAGGCCCATTTGACTTTGCATTCCAGGATGTCTAGGTGAGTGATCACACCATTATGATTATCTTGGTCATGAAGATCTCTTTTGTACAGTTCTTCTGTGTATTCTTGCCATCTCTTCTTAATATCTCCTGCTTCTGTTAGGTCCATACCATTTCTGTCCTTTATCGAGCCCATCTTTGCATGAAATATTCCCTTGGTATCTCTAATTTTCTTGAAGAGATCTGTAGTCTTTCCCATTCTATTGTTTTCCTCTATTTCTTTGCATTGGTCTTCCTCAAAAGGACATTGAGCTTTGGGCTCTCAGGGAACTCAGGAGAGGGAAAAGCTAAGACAACCCAGGATATATCCCTGGGAAACAGTGGGGCCCATACTAGGGAGCCCTGGAAGCAAATGGAAAGTGTGGAAACACTCAGACCCCATGGACTCGGTTCATGGGATTCTGCAGGCAAGAATACTGAATGGGTTGCCGTTTCCTCCACCAGTGGATCTTCCTAATTGGGGGATAGAACCCTCGGCTCCTGTGTCTTTTGCATTGGCAGGCAGATTCTTTACCATTGAGCTACCAGGAAAGCCCTCCTTCTTCTTTTATGTTTCTTAAAACTCTAATGTCAAAAAAACGGTCATTTCACTCTGTGTTGTATTTTAAAACACCCTTCTTATTGCAAACTTATTTTTCTGTGTATTATGTTTAAAGAGTACTATTTGGCCTTAGTTTTTTCTGTATTCTTAAAGATGTGTCCCTCATCTGGTCCCCTGGTAGGACCCTTCATATCTTTTAAGAGAAAGCCTGCCCATCCATTCTACTTAATGTCCACCAGCAGCCCATGCATTCTCTCCACCAATACTGTTAGATTTTCCTCACAGTACTGAATGAGAACAGATTTTTTTTTAATGTACTCATTTTTACCTTTTTATTTTTTGTCTTATTTTGTTACAGTGTAGACTTCATGAGGACAGAGAATTTGTCTTGTCTCCCTCTATAAACATGGCACCTAGAAAAAAAAATGTCTGGTATATAGGAGACACTCAATAATTATTTGTTGAATAAATGAATTAGGCTGATAGTCATCTATGTAGAAACCAAACTCTATGAATTTTTAAAGGATGCTCCATATCAAATTAATGCCTCTTTTGTTTTACTCTTTAGAAATTTTGACCATAATGATAGGATTTATCATTTTTTTAAACTTTTAGCCCAAAGCCACAGAAACAGGTGAATCAATCTCTCTCTCCTTATATGTGTGTGTGTGTGTATAAGTATACATATATTCACCCCTAAAAAGTGGATTCCAACTTGAGGGGTTCATTTTTTATCTCTACTGGGCATTTAAAAAACATTTAAGGAAAGACCTGTATAGAAAATGTAATTCTAAGCATTGCTTTGGAAGTAATAGCAGAGACTGTTTACTGAAAGGGGAAGAAAGAGACCTTCATATGCAAATGTATGGCATTTGAAAATGTCATATAGCTACATCTACATATAAATAAGCTGCTCTCTGAATTCCAGGAAGGAAGATTTTGTGTAGCATTAGCCAATTTCTAAATCAAAATAAACTGATAGCATAGCAGTGAGTCAAGACATAGAAGAACACATCTTTACTACCTCTTAATACAGCTGTAGCACTCCAGGTTAAAGACCACCTGGCCAAAATGAAATCAAATCCCACAGTATTTGAATGGAAATAGATATGAACCAGTAGAAGTAAAGGATTTCACAATCCAAAAGGATGACAACTTCTTGTCAAGAGTTTGCTTCCTTCTAAATCTGGACTTGGAAATTAGGAGTCTCATAATGTCTTTTCTGTCAAACCTCTGTATCAGGATTGTTTTTTATGTGAGGTTCTAAACTTCGGACTGAAAAAGCAAAGACTTAATTTTTACCTCTTTCTTCTCCATTATTTGTTCAGTTGTCTTGGTTCAAGATGGTCACCTTGGGGAAATTTCTCTGGTAAACCATAGTGTGTAAACTACCACATCAGCTCAGTTCAGTAGCTCAGTCGTGTCCAACTCTTTGTGACCCCATGAATTGCAGCACTCCAGGCTTCCCTGTCCATCACCAACTCCCGGAGTTCACTCAAACTCATGTCCATCGAGTCAGTGATGCCATCCAGGCGTCTCATCCTCTGTCGTTCCCTTCTCCTCCTGCCCCCAATCCCTCCCAGCATCAGTCTTTTCCAATGAGTCAACTCTTCGCATGAGGTGGCCAAAGTACTGGAGTTTCCGCTTTAGCATCATTCCTTCCAAAGAACACCCAGGACTGATCTCCTTTAGAATGGACTGGTTGGATCTCCTTGCAGTCCAAGAGACTCTCAACAGTCTTCTCCAACACCACAGTTCAAAAGCATCAATTCTTCGGCGCTCAGCTTTCTTCACAGTCCAACTCTCACATCCATATATGACTACTGGAAAAACCATAGCCTTGACTAGATGGATCTTTGTTGCCAAAGTACTGTCTCTGCTTTTGAATATGCTATCTACATAGGGATGAATAATTCCTCTATATTAAATGAATTATCCTTCCAGGACACCAGGGTGCCATTCTAAAAACTAAGTCTTTCCTGCATTGTTTAGGTGCTCTTAGCTTCCGGAGGAGTTAATTAGCCTCACCTGGATAGGCAGCCCATTCCTGGGCACCAGGCTTCCTAAGTACAATTTTTACAGTAGGACATTTGCTCCTGTCTAAGTTGACAGCGTGGAATTCACCACAGGAAAAAAATAATAGATAATTTATGCCACTTTTACTGGCCATTTCATGGAGTCCGTGTGGGAGCTGCTTTCCTAGCAGGAAGAACTAACTGCAATGTGTCAGGTAATACCTGCACCAGGGTTTTGTCTTGGGTATTAAAAAGCACAACAAAGCCTTTATCCTGGCATAGCATGTTTATAAAGGAGCTAGGGCTAAGAGGATAAGTTTCTAGACTGATAACTGAAGAGAAAAACATGAATTTTAGAAAAAAGAAGAAATTTAATAAGGTTAAAATATCAATAGGGAAGAAAAAATGAAAAATCCAATAATCAAAGGAAACCAAGAAACCATAATAGTCTTCAGATGGATAATATAGTTGCTACCTTTTATTGAATATAGCTGAATACTTGGCACTTTATTAGTGTTTTCTTTAAAATGACCCTTCAATGAAAGAATTATTTTCACCATTGTAAAGATAAAGAAACTCAGGCTCGGAAAGTTTAAGCAATTTTCCCAAGGCCTCCTAGCTATTAAGATGAGAATATATGTAAACTGATATGTCTTTGACCACAAAGCTGGTTGATTTCTTTCCATTATACCAACCTGCCTCTTGACATGTAGAGTAATAGGGGAAAAGGTAGCAAGATGCATATTGGTTATATTTGAAACTATATAGTCAGTCTCTTGTGGAGGATATTAAAGGAACCAGAAGCAAATCCCTAATGAGGATTAAAAATATCATATCAAAGAGCATGTTCTGAGAACTAAAAACGGAAAAAGAAGTTGAGAAAATTTTGTTGACTTTCTGCTAAAATATGCTGATGTGGAGATATTTATGTTTTTCTGAACATCTGGTAGATATTAGTATGTTTTTATCCAGAATCTTCTGTCATTAATGATAAAAGAAAGCTGAATCATTATGATATACTGCCACAATGGATGAATATCATGCATGGTTTTTTTCTAATATATTACAGAATCACATGATTCCATCAAACATAAAACCATTAAGTTATTTTTAGAAAGAGGAATATGGATGTTATCTTACTGTAACAAACTTGTTTCCATAAGAATAGACCAAGTCAGCAACTCTTGTATCTATGCGTTAAGAATACATTTCAAGTCATACGATCTGTTGTTATTAATAAGTGACTTAAACTACACTTTAACATTGCTAGAAGTTTGATAAATAACCTAAACCTGGTATATATTTGTTTTGCCAAGAGAGTTCCATTTCTTTTACCAAACTTCATGGAAAAGAGAATTTTTTATTAGAGATAGAAACACCATGGCTTTTGTCTCCTTGGTAGATTGTCAAAACAAAGAGTATCTTTACTAACTTATAATCCTTCCCTCTGGCTTTTTTTGAGGGTTCTTCAGTCACCCAGGATACTTGCCAGAATCCACTGCTGAATATAACTGAATCCCTTCCATAGGATGCCAGAAATGACATGTACTCAAAGGCTGGATAAGACCAGTATGGCATGGACCTGCTGGTCCTGCTGGAGAAACAGCCTCCCCACAAGTGGGAGCACTGCACATATTTGGATGTGCTAGTGAGTGTGTGCCAGCTTTATTGAAGGATGGTACAAATGGCTCCAGGTGGCTCAGTGGTAAAGAATCCACTTGCAATGTGGGAGACCCAGGTTCGATCTCTGGATCAGGAAGATCCCTTGGAGAAAGGAATGGTAATCTACTCCAGTATTCTTGCCTGGGAAATCCCATGGATTGAGGAGCCTTGTGGGCTACAGTCCATGGGGTCCCAAAAGAGCTGGACATGGCTTAGCAACTAAACAACAACAACAATAACTTTTACAGCATATACCACACTCCTTAGAGGCTTCCCAGGTGGCTCAGTGGGTAAAGAATCTGCCTGCAATGCAAGAGACATGGGATCAATCCCTGGGTCAGGAAGATTCCCTGGAGGAGGGCATGGAAACCCACTCCAGTATTCTTGCCTGGAGAACCATGGACAGAGGAGTCTGGTGGGCTGCAGTCCATAGCGTCAAACATACAGTCCATAGGGTCACAAAGAGTTGGACCTGACTGAGTAACTGAGTACACACACTCCTTAATCTATGTCCTCTACCTCCATAAACTGCCAGTTTCACTACAAGCCATGCTCTGAATCCCATCTGACTTTTTTTATGTATTATTCCAACATGGAGTACTCATTCTTCTTTCATTTGTCTAATTCTTATTGATCTTTCATGTTTCAGCTTAGACACCCTTCCTCCAGGAAAGATGATAACAGCCAATTTTGTTTATTAAGAGTTTACTATGTGCGAGGCACTGTGCTAAATGCTTCTTTACACTTAAAATCTCATTTACTTATTACACATATTAGTTTAAAACAGCTATAATTTATTGGGTACTTACTGTGTGCCAGACATTGTTATAAATGTTTTACCAACATGCATAAAGGTTAAATAACTTGGCTGCAGTTACAGTGTTAGAGGGCAGAAAAAAAATCAGAATTGAACACAGACAGTCAAGCTCCTAAGCCTGAGATCTTATTGCCTCACAAGTGTTAACAGGTAGTACCATTATCTCAACCATTGTAAAATTGAGGAGAAGGAGGCCTTTCACTCCCCACATTCACTGTGGAGTCCAGGCATTTCTGAAAGCTCTTTGACCCTTATCTTTACCTAGTTATCACATGGCTTTGTGTTTGCCTGTTTGCTTTTCTGTTTCCTTCTTTTTCATTGAGGAAACGGAGGCCTTGAAGAGTGAAGTAATTTGCCAAAAAAAAAAAAGGTTAACAATAAAATGGCTTCTCTGAGACTGAGCTTGACTCTCTCTTCCAAAGTCTGCTTTTTTTGCCTCTTCAGACGACTCATAAATGCAAGCCAGGGCATTTCTCTGCAGACATGCATTTTCATGAAAAATGAAAGCAAAGGGACACAAAAGGACACAGAGAATATTTAGTTCTAGGTCTATTGCTCCATTCTTATTTAGTTCCTTTAGATTTGGTTGAACACATGATGATGATATGTTTGGTTTTGACGAAAACCAAAGCATTTACTAAGTGATTATTATTTGTTAGTTATTGTTCAGAAGATTTTATATGGATAATCTCTTTTATTCCTCACTATTACCCCATGATGCAAATACTTGGTCATCCCCTTTTTATATATAAGGAAACTGATCCATCAAGGTGTTACATGACTTGCTCTAAATCCCACATGGTTAGGTACAGGAGCTAGATTTGGAACTCAGTTTGACACAGCTCGGAGAAGGCAATGGCACCCCACTCCAGTACTCTTGCCTGGAAAATCCCATGGACGGAAGGGCCTGGTGGGCTACAGTCCATGGGGTCGCAAAGAGTCGGACACGACTGAGCAACTTCACTTTCACTTTTCACTTTCATGCATTGGAGAAGGAAATGGCAACCCACTCCAGTGTTCTTGCCTGGAGAATCCCAGGGATGGGGGAGCCTGGTGGGCTGCCATCTATGGGGTCGCACAGAGTCGGACACGACTGAAGCGACTTAGCAGCAGTAGCAGTAGCAGCAGCAGTAGCAGTTGACACAGCTCCTCATTGGTAGAAGCATCCAGTATCATGCATCAAACCTGGACTGGCAACTCGTTTCATACATGGTATTTTACATGTTTCAATGCCATTCTCCCAAATCTTCCCACCCTCTCCCTCTCTCTCAGAGTCCATAAGACTGTTCTATACATCAGTGTCTCTTTTGCTGTCTCGTACACAGGGTTATTGTTACCATCTTTCTAAATTCCATATATATGTGTTAGTATACTGTATTGGTGTTTTTACTTTCTATATTTTCCACTATTCTTAAATCAATGTGAAATGCTTTTATAATGAAATTACCCTATGTACTTTAAGGGAAAAAGAAGTGTAGAACTAAGCAATTTAGCCCTCAAAAACACACAAGCTTCACAATGAATGATACACAGTTTCCTATTAGTAAGTGAAATACCGATGCTCTTAACTGTACCCACAAATTCAAGTGAAGGAGGAAGACAATCATAGGAATCTCTCCAGGCAAAAAAACATTTCTGTCTCAATTATCTGTATCTTTCAGACAAAATTGTTTTCTGGTCTGGAATTATCCAGATGACTGCCTCTTTCATTTTTCCCCTTAAGTCTATATGTACAACTCTGACAATTCTTTACCATTGAAAAATTGTGATGAAAACAACAGATTAAAAAGGAGAACACAGAGAAAAATTTGTTGCAGGTATATAAGATTTCTCTATACTCTCTTTGTAGTTTTTTTTTTTATAAATCTAAACTATTCTAAAATTTTAAAAATTATTTCAAAATGAGAACACATGGTTTCTGGAGCTAGCTTTATGCCCATGACCCACTGTAAGACATTAAGGAATAACTGAATGTTTCTGATCTTCATCCTCTAATATATCAAGGAAAAAATATACCACACAGACACACACAAACACACGTGTTTAACTTAACATTTAGGGATGTTGCAGCCTCAAGTAAAACAATAGCTATAAAAAAATTTTTTAAATGCAAATCATTAGAAAAAGATAATAATGTAGAATAATCTTTTGGCCTAAATAGAATTTATGTTACATAATGGGAATTGAAAAGAGCAAATCTACATGCTTATCTTTAAATAACTCTTATTTTCTCATAATAACTTTTTCAAGAAGAGAGGAAAATGCTTTACTTAAAAGCATTCTTCACTGATATTTCTTCATAGTCTAATTTTCCTCTTTCATTTTATGATATTTCTTATCTTGCCTTTAAATTTACACCTCCACATCTCTCATAGACCATTATAAATGTCCTTCCTAGTTTAGATATCATGGAGAAGACATCCTTTTAATAATCCTAAATTTGCTTAATGTTATTAAGAGACATTCACTGCTGATCATTTTCCTACTAAACAATTAATTTATTTCAGTTAACATCAATTCTATTGGAGAGATACCCAATCATAAACAGAGTTTTCAATTCAGTCTCAAAAATAAAAATCAGAGATCTGTCATGTTTATAGATCAGAGCTCAATTGTTTTTCTTGTAGTCTTCCCCATTATACAAAACGGCACTACCCAGATGTTCAAGCCAAAATCCTAGTCATCTTTGATTTACTCCTTTCATTTTGCAATACACCAACAAGTCATGTTCAGTCCACCGCCAAGATCTATGCAGAATAGAAGTATTTTTTTTTTCCTTCCATTGCTACTAAAGTCCAAGACTTGGACAGACTTTTTCCTACACCAGTGATGGTCTCTTGTGTGTTCTCCCTGCTTCCTCTGTTTTCCCTCAATGATGTATTTTCCAACCAGTCAGATCTACTTGAAACTATCCAAATGGTTTCTCATTGTGCTTGAAAGTAAACCGAGACTCCTTAATGTGGCATACAAAGTTCTACAAGGTAAGAACCTTGCTGTTCTCTCTTCTCATTTTGGCTCTCTTTACTCCTCTGGGAAACCCTCTTCTCTAGCCACAGTGCTGGCTCCTGGACTATCAGTTTTTTCTATTAGAGTCTTTTTCTTTGTGTGCCACTTACTCGGTGGATCTGTCACCTATCCAGCTTTTTCTCTTCCTTCCTTCTTCAGTACCTTTACCTTACCTCTTTAAAACAAACCTCCAACCCTATTCTGCTATATCTGAACACCCTTTTTTTTTCTGTAACATTTATAATTTAGATGCAAGGTTTTTGTTTTTAATTTTGTATATTCCATGTATAATATGTATGACTTTGATGAGAGAAACTTTAAATCCCCACAGTGTACTCTGTTACCTATAGCATTTGGCACATAGGAGGAGATCAGGAAATATTTTTTAAGTGAATGAATAAATTGATGAACTAATTAGGTGCAGTACAGGTAGGAGTGAAGACTAGTAAATTTCAAGACCTCATAAGAGAAAACATGTTTCTTACCTTTTTTGGATCCAAAGGGTTATATGGTCACACACCAAGAGCCAGAAGTTGTGGGTTGATATTGTTAGCATTGACTACAGCAAAAGGAAGGGGTGTTTGAATCACCTAGGTCACACTCAGCTCTTTGGATAAAGCCACTTGTGGTTTTCCTGTTTCAAAAGAAATAGTTCCCTGTAAGCCCTGATTCTAAGTGCCAGCTATTTTATTTCTGATGGATAAATGAGGTTTTGACTCTCTCCAAATTCAAATTTGTACATGTTTTATAACCCCTATTGATTTCTTGAGTGGTTAACCATGTACTTGGGGAGTGTAAATTATACACTGGGAGGGTGTCAGACCTGTTAAAAGGTAAACTGACACTATGAGACCACAAAGTACCATTCAGTTAACTAATTTCAGGTCCTAAATACTGTCCAAGTGGAAAGAAACTGTTAAGATCCACACCTCATCCTTAACTATTTCTAAAGCAGTTTTTGCACTCAAAGTTATCACTGACTAGAAATGAAGGAAGTATCACGAGAAATCAATTGTTCAAAACTGGAAAGAAGTAGAGAGTAAGAGAGAATTCATCGCTATTTAGAATATCTGAGGAATGAATTGTCTTAGATTAAAAACATTTGTACTTAACCAAAGGATAATGCTTTAAAGATGAGAACATTTAATGTTCAAATTTTCTTAACGGAGTACTCAAATTCCCATCCTTCTTAAAGAGAAGATGCTAAACAAACTCCAGCATTTTCTTAATGGCTCAGAATTGCACAATTGCATCCGTAATTCAGGAATTTTGAAAATGCAGATAGAGATAATGTGGGAGATTACAGTCCAGATGTGACCTGGAATTTCATTGAAAAAGTCATGGATGTCAGTTTGCTTCTTGGTCATTTGCTTCTTTCTAATAAAGGTAAAATGCAGTATCATTTGTTGTATGACAAAATAAACAATGTAAGATAACTGCCTTTCTTATAAGATGAATTAATAAATAAAAAAGTGAATTCAGACCCTTTCATCAAGTTTCCCTAGCTTCTCAAAAATTCTTCTTTATAATGGCTATTAGCATACTTTGACACATCAGCACCTTCAAAACATAATTTCTGTTTCCAATGCAATGAACCATAGAAATATAGATATGTCAGCATAAGCCTAAACTAGGGGGATCATAAAATTTACCACCCTAAGTAGGAAACTTTTGAGAGTGAAAGGAGGCATTGTGAGTCATTATGCTGGGAAAATAAACACAAACCAAGATTGTACAGGTCACATACTAGCTGAACCCAATCTGTCAGCTCATTTTCATTAATTCCATATGGACTATTAAAAAGTGTATTTTATCAGTGTGATAAAATATTTTATCAGTGTGTCTGGTTGCTAAATGGTAGTTTTATTAGCTTGCTAAGGCTGCCATAACAAATTACCACAAACTGAATGACTTAAGAGAAATTTATTATCTCACAGTTTTGGAGGGTAAATTCTGAAACTAAGGTGTTGGTAGGGCCAGGTGCGTGCACAATGTTAAGTCACTTCAGTTGTGTCCAACTCTTTGGGACCCAGTGGACCATAGCCCACCAGGCTCCTATGTCCATAGGCTCTCCAGGCAAGAATGCTTGAGTGGGTTGCCATGCCCTCCTCCAGGGGATCTTCCTGACCCAGGGCTGGAACTTGTGTCTCTTATGTCTCCTGCAATGACAGATGGGTTCTTTACTACTTGTGCCACTTGAAAAGCCCTGGTAGGACCACACTTGGTCCAAATTCTCAGAGAACCCTCCTCTGCCTTTGCCAGCTCTGTGGTTCCTCCATTCCTTGGCTTATAGTAGCATGGCTCCAATGTCTACCTCCACCTTCACCTGACCTTCTATTGTGTGTCTTCTTATGACCTTATAAGAACACCAGTCTTTGGATTTAGGGTCCCGTCTAATCCAGTATGAGAGAATCTGAACTAATTATTTCCCAATGAGCTTACACTCTGAGATTCCAGATAGACATGAGTTTTTGGAGGATATTATTCAACCCAATGCAGTAACCAATAAAATATTTGGTTAATATTTTACCAAATAATCATTAGCTGTAAGACTTTATTGACAATAAAACAAATGTATAATACTGAACAATGAAAAAGATTTATTTGCTGGTATTTTCATGTCTCTATAACAAGTTAAACAGAGAGACCACACAGCAACCTATGATGGATTATCAAATCATCAAAAGGTTTATTTTAGAAAGCAATACCACCTTTATAACAGTCTTTGTTGTTGCTATTCAGTCACTAAGTCATGTCTGGCTCTTTGAGACTCTATGGACTGTAGCACGTCAGACTCCTCTGTTCTCCACTATTCCCAGAGTTTGCTCAAATTCATTGATTTGGTGATGTTATCAAACCATCTCATCCACTGTTGCCCCCTTCTCCTTTTGCCTTCAATCTTTCCCAGCATCAGGGTTTTTTCCAGTGAGCCGGCTCTTCACATCAGGTGGCCAAAGTATTGGAGTGTCAACTTCAACATCAGTCCTTCCAATGAATATTCAGGGCTGATTTCTTTTAGGATTGACTGGTATGTTCTCCTTGCATTCCAAGGGACTCTCAAAAGTCTTCTCCAACACCACATTCAAAAGTGTCAATTCTTTGGCACTCAGCCTTCTTTATGGTCCAACTCTGACATCCATACATGACTATTAGAAAAACCATGGCTTTGACTATGTAGACCTTTGTCAACAAAGTGATGTCTCTGCTTTTCAATACACTATTTAGGTTTGTCATAACTTTCCTTCCAAGGACTAAGCTTCTTTGAATATCATGACTGTAGTCACCATCAGCAGTGATTTTGGATCCCAAGAAAATAAAATCTGTCACTGTTTTCACTTTTTCCCTTTCTATTTGTCATGAAGTGATGGGATTGATGCCATGAACTTAGTTTTTTGAATGCTAAGATTCAAGCCAGCTTTTTCACTCTTCTCTTCCACCCTCATCAACACACTCTTTAATTCCTCTTCACTTTCTTCCATTCTAGTGGTATCATCTGCATATCTGAGATTATTGATATTTCTACTGGCAATCTTGATTCTGGGTTGTGATTCATCTAGTCCAGCATTTCCCATGATGTACTCTGCATAGAAGTTAAATAAGCAAGGTGACAATATACACTTGTCATACTCCTTTCCCAGTTTTGAACAGTCAGTTTTTCCATGTCTGGTTCTAACTGTTGCTTCTTGATCTGCATACAGGTTTCTTAGGAGATATGTGAGATTGTCTGATATTCCCATCTGTTTAAGAATTTTCCGCAGTTTGTTGTGAGCCACACAATCAAAGGCTTTAGTGTAGGCAATTAAACAAAAGTAAATGTTTTTCTGGACATCTTATTCTGCTTAAATATAAAGATACTTGATTCATAGACATGTTGCCAAGACATCATTGAGAAATATCATCAAAACAGAATAACTTTAAATACCATGAAACTGTTCAGAGGCTGTGCTATGTTCAGAAATTACTTCTTAGAAAAAACTACAAAATTCTGTCTTAAGAGTTGACTCCATGACTTTTTCAATATCAATTTTATCTAAAATGTGCATTTAAAATGTCAAACCAACTTTCAGAAATACTCTCAGCACAATCAATTGCATTTGTTTCTTAAAATTATTTTATATTATCCTTGAACATTTAGAAGAGATGGTATACCTTCTAATGCTATCAATGAGAATCAATTATATTAATTTGGTCAGGTACCAACATATGGCAGTAGTCCAAATTTATAAATGACTCTAAATTTATACTGTAAATTTTCTGACTGTCCTTTTTGGGCCATGAGATCATACAGGAGAAATGTGCAAACCCATCAACCTGTCAATTGCCTACACTTGCTCTTCCAAGTCATTTATAGATCTCTTTCTTTTCTTTTATGGTTAGCAACACATTTTTGCCCTCCAGCCTTTTGCCTTTCACTGAATAAGCCTGAAGTGCATAGCAAATATGACTTTCTCGTCTGCATCTAATTCTGTCACACTGAATATATCATGCTACTGAGTGAACTAGAGTTCTTCACCAGATTGTACCTTACCTTGTCACTTAACGTAGGGACTGTCTGTGTCTGCACTGAAGTGCAGCTGGTTCTTTGATGCAACAATTAAGAGGGACTAATCTTTTGAAAGCTACCATACTAAGGTACAGGTGGCTTCCAAATATATTGCCTATGCCTGTCATACTCATTCATTTATTCATTCTGATGATTGAACACCCACTATTACTACTTTTTGTTCTATACACTTGAGCTGTTACAGTAAATAATATAGTCTCTGCGCCAGGAGAAATAATCTATTGCAAAGTTTTCTCATGTCTTTAAATGGATAACAGGTGTGTAAACTCATCGATTTACCTTTGCTGTCAGTTGACTGTGGTGACTGGAGTGCCCAGGCTTGATGTATCTTCCATTTGCCTAAACCAAATCTCATGCTTTTCTATGTGTGTGTTAATGTGAAAAATTTGGAGATGCTATGGTCTATTGCAATGTTTCTCAGAATGGAGTCTGATGGAATAGTCCCACAAAATGTTCCTAAATAGAAGATGGAAGCTTCCTAGACAGATGAGTTTAGGATCACTCCATAATATGTATCCTTTCTAGGCATCTCACAATGTAGTTTAGCCTTTGAGACACTCAGAAAACAAGCCATAAAGAAAACATACAACTATGTTTAATCCACTCTTTCCCAAACTTCTTTGACTATAGAACTCCTTTTTCCATGAAGCCTGCTCCAGAAGTAGCACTGTGTCAACAGAGCTCCCCTTGGTAAACACTGGTCTGAAGAGTTGTGCTCATTGTCCTTAAAGCCTGTAATTTAGAAGCAAGGGTGTCTGTCTTGCCCAGCCCAAGAAACTTGAGAGATTTCCCTCCCCGGCTGCCCCATTCTTGTGCTGTCAACACCTGCTGTTTGTTGCAGCGTCACCTCTCTCCGTTTTCATAGAGCCACAAATGGTGACATTGCTTCCATTTATTCTGTCTTCTTTCCTGCTCTATCGCTTCTCTTATAATTTTATCTTTTCTACAGATGAGCTGAATGTCTAACAATATCACCAGTTGTCCAAAGCTTCTTTATTCCTATTTGGAGATCAAACCAATCACAATTCTTTATATAATCCATACCTTTTCTCAGCTGTGGCTATTTGTTTCTCTATCCAAGAGAATGCTTCATTTGGTTTCACACAGGGAATTAATTCTTGTTGCTATTCTGTTAGCTGCCTAACAGAGCCGTTAAGGAAGCCTAGAGATTTGTGAGAGTTGGTCTCAGGATACCTAGGAATTGACAACATTTAGAAGTCTCTCACAGATGCTGGCATTTGTTGCAGACATACCGCCTATTCTTTGAGTGCTGTGTTCTCAAAAGAGGCAAAGACATTCTAAAATAAAACGAATTGGTAAGGCTGAGTACCAAAATCAAGGAAAGCTTGATAGCTGAAGGCCCCTGATGACTTCTCATCACATCCAAGGCAGGTATGGACAGAGCAGCACTGGGCAAGACACTGCTCACACACTCCCAGGCATGGAGCAGCTGGCTGAGATTAGTTCTGCAGGTGAAGCAGCCAAGACAGACTTGGGACCACAAAGGCGGTGCAGCACCAGTGCCAGTGTCGTTATCAGGGAAGCAAGCAGGATCAGGGAGTGGGAAAACCTAGCACAAGCTGGTCAGAGACAGAAAGATGAGAAATGTCAAAAGTATTGTCATCTAAATCGTCTGAACATCAGAATTTCCTGGGGTCCTTTTTTGAAAGACAAAATTCAGATCCTTCAGCTGGTGATTCTGATTCAGTTGATTAGGACCAACTGAACCCTGGAAATCTATTTTTGACAAGCAGTTAAGGTGTATCTGCTTTAGAACAAGCAACATTACCCTTAAAAGAGGAATTTGAGGACACTAACCAACTCATTAAATTTTGTCATTTATGAGAAATCACAGTAGAATTGTGTTTATACAAAACTCACACACAAGTATACACACACTTCTGTGTGGCTATCAAAGTATCCAGGATGTCTCCTAAGATGCTGTAACGCGCCAATGCCAAGGTTCTATACCTGTAAATGTTCAGGTATATAGCATTGCGTAACTATCCCCCACTGTGGTTGTCTACAATTTCTAGGCTAGGCAGGTTATTAATGTTTAGAAGTAAACATTAAACTTCAATATTCCACTTAAATATTATATGACATTTCTAGCTATTTGAAGTGCTTTTCCCATAATTTTTAGAGCTTATTTATTTATTTTATTTTTCCAGAAGAGAAGTTCAGTTACAAAGCTGTTTCCATAGAGAATTTTGCATTTATTCCTAGTGTTTTCTCAAGTACTTCTGAGACTCTCACAAAAGTCTGTTAAAGAATAAAAACTATACCCTTTGTTCTTTAGTTTAAGAAACTATAAAAGCTCTCCAATTCTTTTCAGAGTGCTCTTGTAGAAAACCAAGCTGATCACTAGCCATATTCATAACAATATCATTAAGTTTATCTGCACTTATAGTTTTGGTGTTTACCACCTGTTAGTTTTAAGTATGAGAATAAATGCATGGTCATATTCAGAAAAAGACAACTAAGGAAAATGTTTTATTAATTTATAATCTTAGTTCTTATTCTGAAATGCAGTTGCCTGTGTTGTGTTTTGTTTTTACAATGTTTCCTTTTTTGATATCCTGAAAAAGTTCAACCATCATTTCTCACTTCTGGATAATACTGTACATAACAGTGTGAATGATCAGATTGTTGTTATTGTTGTTTAGTCACTAAGTCATGTCTGACTCTGTGAGTCCTTGGACTGCAGCACACCAGGCTCCCCCATCCCTCACTCTCTCCCAGAATTTGCTCAAATTCATGTCAATTGGGTTGATGATGCCATCTAACCATCTCATCCTCATCTCATCTCATTTCATCTCTGCCCTCTTCTCCTTTTGCCTTCAATCTTTCCCAGCATCAGGGTCTTTTCCAATGCGTCAGCTCTTCACATCAGGTGGCCAAAGTATTGGGGCTTCAGCTTCAGCATCAGTTCTTCCAAAGAATATTCAGGACTGCCTTACTTTAGGATTGACTGGTTTGATCTCCTTGCAGTCCAGGGGACTCTCAAGAGTCTTCTCCAGCACCACGATTAGAAAGCACCAATTCTTTGGCACTCATCCTTCTTTATGGTCCAATGCTCACATATGCATAACTACTGGAAAAACCATAGCTTTGACTGTGGAGACCAGATTAGAATTTATGAATTCAGAATTGGCCATACATCATTCCAGTGTGGTTTCTGAGGGAGTACACACATATGGACTCCATTTTTCTACCCATAAGAACTAGATTGTCCAAATCCTTCAGTCATTACATGAAGGTGATTATAAATGCTTTGTTTAGAACCACACCTCCTTTTTTAACAGATGGAATACTATTCTAAAAGCCAGATGATATACTCATGCCTCCACTAGCCCCACCAGAAACTGTAGAAAGAAATACCCTCATCCCTTTCTCCTGATCCATTTCTACAGGGTCTGTAGCCCTACTTCTCAGCAGACATTCTTTTCTAAGGCATCTCTCATTCGCCGCTCATTTTCTGATGCCATTCTCACCCTCCAAAAAGTTGTTCCCATGTCACAATATTAAGATTCTTTTTCTACTGATATAAATTCTGGATGTTTCTGGCAGGTTCTCTATGCTGGAAACTGTGGTAAGGGGATAACCTAGAGAAAAGGTAACTTTAAAAAAAAAATATGTGTTCATCATCTTCCCTGTGCTATGGTCTATGATAGGCAAGGAGACCACAACAGTAAGATAAACAAGACAACAATACTTGCCTTTAAAAAGGAGTTTCTAAACTAATGCATCAGACAGACAAATAAAGGACAATGAAAATTTGGTGTGAAAAGTACTAGGAGAGGGGAATGATTTTAAGTAAGGAAGGCAGTGAGTCCAGAATGAGTGGGCAGGGGAGAAGATTACAGAAGCTCCTCAGAGGATGTAATGTCAGTGATGAGACCCGAATGAGTAGGAGTTACATAGATGGATGATAAAAGGAGGAAATGAATATTCCCAATAAAGGAAACTGCATATGGAAGATCCCAGAGGGCAGAGAGAAATTTCATATAATGAGTGTAGGAGGATGCAAGAGAATTACAAGGGGTGAGAGTGGAAAAGCTAGAACAGATTTTGAACAACCTTCTAATTAATGTTAAAATTTAATTCATTGGAGGAGTAATGAGGAATAACAAGAATTGTTTCTTTGGGAGTTTTTAAGCAGGGTCATTATGCATCCATGTTTTTCTTCTAGAAGCATCACTCTGGCTCTAGTGTGGAAAATTGACCCAGAGAGGGCAAGACTGAAGACTAGCTGATAGTGATGGTTTGATCTTAGAGAATAGCCACCAAAATGTAGGAAAATGAAGGAACTTGGTAGATATGTAAAAAGCAGAAACTATAGGACTTGGTGATTTACTCAGTTAGAATTTGAAAGTGAAACCCAGATTTCTGGTTTGTGTTAATGAGTGGATGAATATGCCTTGCCTAAGAAGTAGAGGAAGGAGTGGGAGAAGCTGATGAGTTTGAGATGCCTGTGAGACATTTGGTACTTCAATACATAGATATGAAACTATGAAAGTGTGATCATTTATTAAAAGGTGTTCTGAGCTGGCTAATCAGAATCTGGAAGTCAGAGGCATTGAGGTTACAATAGAAGCCTTGGGTGAGTATGAATGAGCTCCCTCCCTGAGAAAAACACCAATACTTTAAGAATTAGTTGGAAACAAAGAGCCCCCCCCAAAATAGGCTATGAGGAACAATCAAAAAAAAAAAAAAGAAACAAGAAACAAGAGGTAGATGATATGCAAGCCCAGAGAAGAGAAGGCTTCAAAAAGAAAGAAGTGGTCAGCTGTATCAAATTACTGATTACTAAAAGATTGAGACAGTTTGAGGTCTGAGAAGAATAACTAAATTTTAGCAACAAAGATGTTGTTGGCTGACCTTGTCATAGCAGGTTCTCTGAAGGGGTGACCAGAGAGCGTGGTGGGTTAGAGTGTGTGAGAGCTAGCTCAGGAAGAGAAGAATGGGAGCAGAGATAGCACTCTTAACAAGTTCAGCAGTAAAGGGGGAAAAGGAGACAAGAGGTCTACCAAGGGACATGGATTGAGAGAGGTTGATGAATTTTTATCTTAAGATGGAAGATATTTGAAAATATTTAAATACTGATGGCTGGGAGCAAAGAGTAAAGATAAGTTATGGAGCCTATTATACAGAGTGAAGTAAGCCAGAAAGAAAAACACCAATATAGTATACTAATGCATATATATGGAATTTAGAAAGATGGTAACAATAACCCTGTATACAAGACAGCAAAAGAGACACTGATGTATAGAACAGTCTTTTGGACTCTGTGGGAGAGGGAGAGGGTGGGATGATTTGGGAGAATGGCATTGAAATATGTATAATATCATATATGAAACGAGTTGCCAGTCCAGGTTCGATGCATGATACTGGATGCTTGGGGCTGGTGCACTGGGATGACCCAGAGGCATGGTATGGGGAGGGAGGAGGGAGGAGGGTTCAGGATGGGGAACACATGTATACCTGTGGCAGATTCATTTTGATATATAGCAAAACCACTACAATATTGTAAAGTTAAATAAAATAAAATTAAAAAAAAATATTTAGTCTAGTCAAAGTTACTTTGGTTTAAATGTCTAAACAATGATTTTTTTAAAAAGTGTAATTTGTACTATTGATGAGGGGGGTATTCTTGGACTGCAGGGGTCGTTGTCAATGTGTGATTTGTGTTTTTATAAAGTCATCTAATGTGATATACCAATTTTTATATAAGTAATATTTAGGTAATTCTAATAACTGTATATTTGACCACCTATTAAAATGTGGAAAAAAAAATAAAAAGAAAAAAAGATATTGGAGAGAAAGGAAAAAATTGATGGAGAGAACACTTGAGGGGGATGGAGGGGTTGGAATGCATACTAGGTTGGCCCTGGACAAAAAATCTCTCCCAAGGTAGAAGGAAGAAAAAGAAAAGATTGCTTTTCAGGGTATCAATGGGATCGAGGTGAGGTAAAGAGTCAGGAGTTATAAAAAGCAAACGGTAAATAAGATATGGAAGCCAGATGTTGTCCTGTATTTTAATACGTTCTTAAATGCATAGTCTGCATGGTATACTGGAAAGAGCCCTAGTTTTGATTCCAATTCTGCTTATCAATTGTGTAAATTTCTAAGACAAGTAATGAAGCCTATTTGACCTTCAGTTTCATCATCTATATAAAATGAGATTTTTAAAAATCTGCTTTGAAGGGCTGTATTAAGGAACATATTTTTGTCATGTTAAGTATTAACACAATGCTAGGCATGTTGTAGATTCTCCAGGAATTGTAGATATACTTCGTATCATCCTGTCTGGGGAATCTGTTTTCTTGTCTGTGTTTAGAAAACAACAAGCAAAATCATCTGGAAACGACCAATAGATATAAATTACACATAGTACATAGCACAGTGCCAGACACATAGTAGGTATTTAAGAAATATTGATATAATACATTAGCAATTTTTGGTCCCTATTTACATTATCAGAATCCTTACAATTTTCTGCTATTTCAGTAAATGTTCATATAATACATTACCAATTTTTTGGTCCTTATCTACATTTTTAAAATCTTTAAAAATTTCAGCTATCTCAGTGAAAGCTAAATCCTCCTCATTCTCTGTTGGCTAATAATTTCAGAGTCATACAGGAAAACAAAGGTGTCACCTGAGAAGGTTTATCTCAACTATTCCTCCATTGCTGCATATGCAGCCCATAAAGGAAACAAAAGAGCTTGATTCACATAGCCCAGAAGGCAAAAGTGGATAGGATCTGAGCCCTCTGTTACTTGTGTTGTCATTTTCAACATTGTCACCCAAGAAGCTCACTAAGAAAGGACACCCAGTTTAGCCACTGAGCCAATAAGTTTGGCCAGAAATGCATAGGTTTAGTTCAAGACAAAAGAAAAGGGGGAAGAGAGTATACTTGACATAAAATAGCTTCCCAGGATTCTTTCTTTCTCTGAGGTTTACAGTTAACTTTGTCTTGGAGGAGAACAGTGTTGCTGCAGCAAGAGCTCAGTGGGGAGAGCTGTAACAAATTGCCCCAGATAAGCTTAAGGCAACTCCAGCTCTGGACTCCTAAGAGACTAATGAACCATAGATCCCTGCCTCTTCCCAAGGCCTAATGTTTATGAAGTGTTGTCGAAGACATTGGAAGTTCCATAAAATACTATATTTTTAAAAGGTCTTCAAGCTTAATCCTCTAAACCTATAGGAGTTACCCACTTGCTGAGCGTTAATAGGCTTTTGACTGAATGGTGAAGTTTGTAAAGGACCATTACAGGCAGAGTGCAGTTCCCCCAGTAGCATGCACTCTTCACTCTCTGGAGGGCTCTGCCATCTAAAGCCATGCAGGGCATTTTTAAGGCAGGAGACAGAGAAATGGCTAAAGATCTGCTTATTTTTCTCTCAATAACAAACAACTTTTATTTTTCCTTTTTTATCTTAGAGGTCGAGAATTTCTGGCCAGACACAAATATGAAACTTGTGATGTCAAATTCTTAAGTGTGTTAATATTGTATTTGGATGTCATAAGTTAAAATAGTATATACAAGTTTCTTTCCCAAGCTTTTACAGATTTCTCAGCTTTCCTCCATGTAAATACATTACCAGTAGAAACTGAGATAATAAAAGCCCATGAAAATAAGCATCCAGTATTGTTCCATTTCATTCACTCCAGTCCCCAAATTACTATGTCTATTTCAGACACTGATACTTTTTCCAATTTAAATTCAAGCAATTCTTGAATAATGCCATTAAGGGTCTTGCCTGAGAATCTAGTAACATGAAAATTAGTTTTCTTCCATTTTCATTTTATGTCCAATAAGAATATTTATATATCCAAGTGATGATGTAATCGCATTTCACATTTTATATTAGTGCCTGATCAACAGTACAATCAGAAAGAATTTCTCTACATCCCCATCCATCCTGCTCCCAACTCATATTTTTGCTTCATTAGCAAATTTTAGGATCAAAATATTTTCAATTACTCTTCTGAAAATATAGGATAATATTCAACTTGCAGAATAAATGTAGCACTTGAAAGACCTGATCTCTGGTTTGAGGTTATTTTTTCTAAATCTTTAACAGATGAAATAACTGATAATACTGTTATTCCTAGACTGGGCCTCTGCTCTTGACAAAACTTTAGGATTGATTGTGTCCTTACATGCCTCCATGTCCCTTGTGCTAACCTGTCACTTTTAGCGAGCATTCTCATTTGAGTGTCCTTAGAGGTTTAAAAAAGGAGAGACTCTTCTCATCTACTCATCTGTGCCTTGAAGAAACTATGACAGCAGGTGAGGCTATTATAGAATTTGTTAAGTTGCAAGAACTCAGATTGGATTACATTCAGAATCCATTCAATTGGAATGTTTTCTGGTCTTTAAAAAAGTTCGATTGCAATTCAAGCTAGATATGAGGTTTTACTGCCACCTCATATTTTTATACCTGATAAGATAAGGACAGGAAATCATAAGAATTGTATATCTTCTTTGAAACCAACTCTAATCAACAAGGGGACCATCATACCTTTACTTCTAAATTCATAATTTGTTTCCTGTCCTGGGCACAATATAAATATAATGGGAAAAAAGATAGTTTTTATTTTTCTAGTTGGTTAAATAAAACTGTTTTCAAACTTCTTTAGCAATAGGGCAGTAAGCAAGAGAAGAATAAAATCAAGTAACCACAACAGGTGTGTTAAGTATAGGACTATCTCAGTGCTAGGGTTTCCTTGGACTGTTATAAACATGAAAAGTAAAAGTAATAAATAAAGACACCCAAAATGGAAATTCCATTTTTCTGGAAAAATGCGGCACATTTTGTGTACCCACAGGAAAAGAGACTTGAGAAGTTAATACACATTGTACAATTCACAAGCATCCACTTGTCAAGATAATTTGTGATGTTAAAAACTGAAGTAAGATCCACATTTTGCTCCCCACAAGGAAGACAGTGCATGGTGAAGATCACTTTATGCTAGAATGTCTGAATTACAGACATGGTAAATATTTAAAATATTTTACACCCTTTAAAACAGCAAAATGTCCCCATAATTTAAGCAAAGTGATTTTCTTATCTAAATAATGTCCTTATTTCTCTACTTCCTTTTCCTAGGATATCAAAAATAATATTTTTCAAGAAATATTAATATTAGTAATTTATTGCAAATAAATATTCACAATACAAATAAATATTACTCTTAAAAGTCAAAGAACCTAGAGCTCTGAAACAATCCAATCTACAGTTAACACCCTATAATATCTGAGAAATAGTAACACATCTGAAAACTTTCACACAAACTCACCACTTCACTCTTTAATTCATTTCCCCTATTGAACAGCTCTGGTTGCTTAAAAATGTGCAGTGGAAATCTGCCTCCCTAAAGTATCCTCTAAATTCTGATGGTATCTCTAGTTTAGGATTTTTCCAACTTACTCAAAAGCCTTACACAGAATCAGACTCCTCCTAAGGAATCTAGAGCCTAAAAGCTTTGTGCTGCTACTGCTGCTGCTAAGTCGCTTCAGTCGTGTCCAACTCTGTGTGACCCCATAGACGGCAGCCCACCAGGCTCCCCTGTCCCTGGGATTCTCCAGGCAAGAACACTGGAGTGGGTTGCCATTTCCTTCTCCAATGCATGAAAGTGAAAAGTGAAAGTGAAGTCACTGAGTCGTGTCCGACTCTTAGCGACCCCATGGACTGCAGCCTACCAGGCTCCTCCGTCCATGGGATTTTTCAGGCAAGAGTACTGGAGTGGGGTGCCATTGCCTTCTCCGAAAAGCTTTGTAGACATATTCTAAAGAAAGTCCTGAGGCTTCCCTGGTGGCTCAGTGGTAAAGAATCCTCCTGCCAATGCAAGAGACATGGGCTCAATCCCTGTCCAGGGAGATCCCACATGCCTTGGAGCACAAAGCCAGTGCTCCACAACTACTGAGCCTGTGCTCTAGAACCTGGGAACTTCAACTACTGAAGCTCGCACACCTAGAACCAGTGCTCTGAAACAAGAGAAGCCACTGCAGTGAGAAGCCTGCACACTGCAACTAGGGAGTAGTCCCTGCTCGCCACAACTAGAGAAATGCCTGTGCAGCAACAAAGACCTAGTACAGCCAAAAATAAATTTTAAAAATTATATTTTTAAAAAAACTCCTGATTAAAGCAAAATGGGAATATCTCCAGACAGATATCATCTTACCAGCCTGCAAAGTCCTCCCAGACTATTGATGCACCATGGTTAGGGTCTGGTCCTTTAGCCTCTAGGTGCAGAAATTTGATCTTACAAACCCTCAGAATTCAGTAGGCTGAAGAAAGGTGACTTGTGCCACTAACATGCATGGAAACTCAGAACCAGTCAGTTCATTCCAATGAAATATGTAACTGTCAAATGGATAAGAAGGCCAGGTGGTAGTGTCAAAGGCATTCCCAATGTGTAGGCTGCATAAATGTCCAGTTATTTTAAGACTATTTAGGAAGCAGAACATCAAAACAAGAGAACTGGGTTGTTGACTAAGTGAATATTTCATAGCATCAGACACTAACAGTCTAGTGCAGCCATATCTGCAGCCGGGGACTCTGGGTTTACTAGTTAAAGTTGGCTTCTCAGGGCCCAGAAGGCTGGAGAGCACTGGAATAGATGACACAACATGACATTCAGATGCGTCTTTTGCCAAGCTCTAACCCTTATCAATAACCTCAGATATGCAGATAATACCACCCTTATGGCAGAAAGTAAAGAAGAACTAAAGAGCCTCTTGATGAAAGTGAAAGAGGAGAGTGAAAAAGTTGGCTTAAAGCTCAACATTCAGAAAACTAAGATCATGGCATCTGGTCCCATCACTTCATGGCAAATAGATGGGGAAACAGTGGAAACAGTGTCAGACTTTATTTTTCTGGGCTCCAAAATCACTGCAGATGGTGATTGCAGCCATGAAATTAAAAGACGCTTGCTCCTTGGAAGCAAAGTTATGACCAACCTAGACAGCATATTAAAAAGCAGAGACATTACTTTGCCAACAAAGGTACATCTAGTCAAGGCTATGGTTTTTCCAGTAGTCAGGGATGGATGTGAGAGTTGGATAATTAAAAAAGCTGAATGCCGAAGAACTGATGCTTTTGAACTGTGGTGTTGGAGAAGACTCTTGAGAGTGCCTTGGACTGCAAGGAGATCTAACCAGTTTATTCTAAAGGAGATCAGTCCTGGGTGTTCATTGGAAGGATTGATGTTGAAGCTGAAACTCCAATATTTTGGCCACCTCATGAGAAGAGCTGACTTATTTGAAAAGACCCTGATGCTGGGAAAGATTGAGGGCAGGAGGAGAAGGGGACAACAGAGAATGAGACGGTTGGATGGCATCACCGACTCGATGGACATGGGTTTGGATGGACTCTGGGAGTTGGTGATGGACAGGGAGGCCTGGCGTGCTGCAGTTCATGGGGTCGCAAAGAGTCGGACATGACTGAGTGACTGAACTGAACTGAATCTTTATCCTAAGGGAATCATCCTTCCTTCAGATATAGGGATAGTTTTAGTCGAATTTTACAGTCACATTTCTGCTTCAGTAGATAATGTCTTGCTTTGACAGATTAATTCCTGAATAACATCTTGTTTCTAACTTTCAGGGAAGAAAGTAGGGGTAATGAGAAACACACACATACACACACCCTACTCTGAGCTGTACTGATTTAAGTCTCTGAATTGCTATGTCTGGCATTGTCCACTTTCTGTCAACTTATCTTACTAGACTTGTGATTAAAGCAAGGTTTTGCCATTCACCATTTCTTCTGTCTCTTCAGCTTGCCATGTCTCTTTCCCTGAAAGCACCAGGACAGAAACCATACATACAGCTATGTTTTAAAGCAGCCTACTTCTATAGCCTTTGACTGGAATGCTGACTAGCAATGGGCATGCAGCCCTATGAGTTCTGCTGCAAGTAACTCAGATTATACCAGAAACTGTTCCTTTAAGAAGTCAGGATCTCATTCAGAGCAGAGTAAACATTTAAAACAGGAAACTGGACAAAGATTTTAAACAAAGATACGAAAAGTTTCTAGCATCATCACTCACTGTCTTAGAAGAAGGATCACAACCCTTACATTAAATCTCTTCTTAAATGGAGAAGAGAAGTTGATATGTAAATCATCAACCACTGGAGAAAACATACAGACTTCCAAAGTATCATTTTTCTATGATTTAAAATCTTTAAATGCTTTGTTATTGCTTCAGTATCTATGCATAAACATCAGGATCACAAATACCCACTATGGTTCATACACACATTTGGTTTGTATATTAGATTTCTGTGTTTCTACTCTTCTTAATACACTCAAATCTCATTTCTGAAACATGTCTATTGCATTACTAGAAGTGGTTATATATTCAGGTTTTCAATCAACTGGTTTGCTTGTTTGGGTTGACTATAAATTTGTTGACATATATTGATGATTCCTCATTTTCTTGCCCAGGGATCATTTCTTCTACTCATTTATTTTCAATCTAACTTTCTTATTTGACAGTATCCTGTGAGCAGCATAACGGAGCACTCCAAGCTCATAAGGAATGGTGTAAACTAATTAGCAGATTTTATGATGGAGACTATTCCCCTCCCACTTGATCATCCTGTCTGGATAATGAACTTTGTGAAAACATCCAGCTCTAGCTACACTAAGGCAACAGTACCACTCAGACAAGCTCTCATTTTGCCCTTAAACTTCAGTTCTTAATTGTGGACATGGTACAAATTCAGGAAAAAAAAAAAAACAAAACAGTATGGGGTGACGGACAGTGTTAAAAATAAAATAGCCTTAAAAATGAATCTGAGTTAAATAAATCTTGATCTTCTTTTCTTCATCTACTTTTGTAACTGACAGAAAAAAAAAATAGCCCTAATAAGATGTGTTTGAATAAGACTACGACTGAAATCACAGTATATATGTGAAATGTAGGGAAGTTACAGAAAATTCCCCTACATGCAGGTGTGCAGAAGCACTGAAGAGTTACTAACGAACACTAAATAGAATGTTGAATAGTTTGTTATGGGGAGAAGATCCAGAAATAAGAGTGTAAATCAGTGCTGGTTCATTACATCAGCAGTGAGGCTGGCAAACCCACTGCTAAAGTCATCTTTCAGCAGCAGGTGTGCAGTTTGTCCACTCTGGCTTATAGCCTCCTGGCCAAGGCACGGGATGAGTCCAGTCTTCATGGCTTCATGAGTGACCACAAGCCCTCTCAAGGTGTATCCAAATTCTGCTGTCATCCTGCTTCCATTTTGGTCACATACTCCCATGTTGGAAATCTGACTCCACACTATCCATTTCAATTTGGGTGTTGTTTGCTTCCTGCAGGCACTATTTGTTACCAAAAACACCATGGTAACTTAGAAGAATGAAAGAAACCAAAAGAGAAATTTCTATATATGTGTCTTTTCTATGAAAGTGGTCCTTGCAGTTTAATAGTAATTATCAAAGTAGAAATATTACAATGCAAACAAAAGATCACCTAAATAGGTAAAGAGACACAGATGTAAAACAAAGGACTGGCTGAAATGCCATCGCCAGTCTCTTTGGCATTCTTTGGGTATGCAATTTGAAATATTACCCTTATACCTATGTGCATAAATATCCCTATACAAGAAAGCACGTAACATATTTAACAATTTACTTCAAACTTTAATATTTTTCAGATGATAACCTAGGTATTAAAATTTAAAGGTATTTTATAGCTCTGCTTAAACGTAAATAATACATTTGTCTACTTCACTAATACTTAAGGTACATTTTTTTTTCTCACGATGAATATAGTCATCCTCTATGATGGACAGTAAGGGGCTTCCCCGGTGCTCAGTGGTAAAGAATATGCCTGCAGTGCAGGAGCCGCAGGAGACCCAGGTTTGATCCCTAGGTTACGAAGATTCCTTGGAGGAGGAAACAGCAACCCACTCCAGTGTTCTTTCCTGGAGAATCCCATGGACAGAGGAGCCTGGCAGGTTCATGCAGTCACAAAGAGTCAAGACTCGACTGAAGTGACCTAGCATGCACACATGATGGACAGTAAAAAATTATAAGAATGCACTATAATAAAAGAAAAGCTATACCCCTATATAGAAATGGTAGGAGATAATCTATTTCATAAAAATAGTAATTTATTCTCAATCTTCCATCACTGGAAAAACCCATACTGCTGACCAATTACTGTGGTCCTGGTGAAAAGCATTATTATTTTTATACTTTGGGGGCCATGCAACATGGCATGTGGGATCTTAGCTCCCTGAACAGGGATCAAACCTGTGCCCCTTGCATTGGAAGCTTGGAGTCTCAACCACTGGACCACCAGGAAAGTGAAAAGTCAAGAGACTTACATTTCTCATACTTTAGGCAAGGATCTTAAAGTATATCAGGTCTCAGATTATAGAAGAAACTCAAAAAAGGCAAAACTTTACATTATAAAACGAACATATAAAGAATCAAAAGACTCCTTAGAGACGGTATTACAAACAGGAAGCAAATGTATTTAAACTAACAAAGGTCAGGAAAAATATTTACTATCTTTATAGAAATATGAGAAAACAAGGCTTAATGACAGAGGAAAGGGTTCATTTTAGAACACGTTTTTTCTTTATCGTAAGTTTAAATTTCACATGACATTGCAAACATAGGCCAAATGTTATGAATTAGAATATACTCACAGCATTTAGAAATACTGTGTTAGGATCTACATAAGTGATTCTGAAATAACATTTGCTCTTTCAATAGCATTATTTAGGCAATAAGAAAATGTGCGGGTGCTAGGAAAATTCATGTTCACTGTAGATGAAAAAAGCCTGAAAGAATACATTTGTTGAAATTTGCATTTGGTTTGGAAAACTTCTGTTTAACAATTGAACACGGCCATATTTTAACTTTTAAGCTCCCACATGGAGAGAGTGTCAAGGCACTGCAGCAATTTACTTTTACGGACATTATGCAGGGTTTTTGAAATTCACAAAATAGGATATTTCTTCCTGAATTATTTTATGATCAATGTACTGTCTCTACACAAGGAAAGTTAAAGCTGTCTGACAACTCATAGAAACATTACTGGCTCTTAAAGATGTAGGAAATTACATAAAAGCATGAAAAGCACTGGGTAATTTTGCAGTTTCATCTCTAAACACAATTGTAAAGACATCTGTCTTTCAGTTCTTTCTCCGTCTTCCTTCTGAAGCATGGCCTTTTAATTCTTGCCCTTTTAAATATTTTTTGTCTACTGTAGCTTTGCTTCTTAATATCCTGGTTGATCTTACCAGGCTAAGAAAGTATTTACAGGGGATGTTGCTTTTATCTGTATTCACAGAGAATGCTAACAAATTAGAAGAAAGTGCCAGAGAACACCACATACCGTGCCCAGAACACTACAATGGCTTCTGCATGCACGGGAAGTGTGAACATTCTATCAATATGCAGGAGCCATCTTGCAGGTAAGGTTTTCACCCTTTAACTTTTACACGGATAAAGTAAAAATATAGAAACTAAATTCTGGATGGCATTCTGCCTGAGTGGGTGATCAGCAGCCACACTTTTCTCTGCCTCTCCTACACACATACACACACACAAGAAAACAATATCTGTGTACCTTCCATACTCAAGTACTATGTAACACATCATTATATACGCTCTGCTGGTAGAATTTTAAATTGTATCTTGGGCATTACAAGTTCCTTAAAGACACGGCCTCCTCTGGTTCATTCACCACTCTTTCCCATGGATGCAGATCACTGCTTGGCACGGATTAGAGACTTGACAACTATTTCTCAAATGACTGAATGAGGCCTTAGTCTATGTAAGATAACATATTGCTTTGGGTAGGTCATCTTTTCCAAAATAATGGGATATACAAGTAGCAAATGGTGAAATAGGTTGCCTATTGCTATACAGGGAAAGGAGTGTCGCTCTCTTTTTCTCTTCCCTCCCTTCTCCCCCTCCCCTTTGCATCTTTTTCCCCTCCTTCTTCTTTTTCTTCATCTTATCCTTCTTCCTTCCTTCCTTCCTCTCTCTCTTTCTCAAGATCTGTCTTCCTTTCATGTTTTCCTTCACTGAACACACGAACACCTGCCTTCCAGTAGAGCCAGGCCAACTGAGAAGTTGCTCCCGCTGCTCTGTCATTCCCAGCAGAGTTGGCATTATTAAACCCTTCCAATGCAGAAACCAAGGATCCTAGGATATAGTTATGAGACATTCGAAGTGAGGTACTAAAATAGTTGCACAAAGTCAATGACAAGTTGATCCCCACTAGTGTTATTCTCGTGTGAGCTGTTTCCTCATTTCATGGTCAATTGCTAATTCTAACACTATCTACCTGAGCTTTCTGATGAGGGCTGAGTGACAGAGAGGCAGTCTTCATTCTCAGATGAATACACATGGGCTTGTTTTGCTAAACCTTATTGCCTACATTGTAATTACCTTTTCACTACTGAAATTTGACTCTCTAACATAAGCGGACAACTTTATGACCAGTAAATTAAAGAAATCAGTCTTGCTGTACCTCTGGCCCTAACATATTTTTTAACACATTCTAACTGTTGCATAGAGAATGCTTTATCCAAAAAATTAATGAATAGCATTATTTTTTATACTCATGTCATCAGAAACAAGCCTTTTCTCAAGTAATTATGTTGACTTAGGTTAATTAAAGAGCAAGTTAAATAAAATGTAAAGCTCACCTGAAAAAAATAGAAAGAACAGTTATTCCTGTACTTCTATCATCTCTCTCCTATCTTCAAACTCTATTGTAAGTATAAAAAGAAACCATATATCTTTGAAATGAAAAACAAAAAGAGATCTTATTGAAAATAAGTATTTGAGAAACAAATCTAAAAAGTACTATCTTTTTTTTTTTTTTTAAGAGCAGGAAAAGGAAACAAAAGGCCCTAATTTCAAAATGAAGAGAAATGGCCATAGGCGAACTATAAAAATGAGTACAGCAGCTTTAGGTAACTGGACGCTATCATTTATTCCAGGTGTGATGCTGGTTATACTGGACAACACTGTGAAAAAAAGGATTACAGTGTACTGTATGTTGTTCCTGGCCCTGTCCGGTTTCAGTACGTCTTAATCGCAGCTGTGATTGGAACGCTTCAGATTGCCGTCATCTGTGTGGTGGTTCTTTGCATCACAAGGTCAGTAACTACACTCAGTGGTCACCCACATAAAGGAATACATCATTCCTCCTTGTCTGAGTCAGATCACTCTAATTTCAAGTCCCTTTGTGGACTCCGCAACCATCCATTCTCTGGAGTCCTATTTCTTCATCATAACAGAATAGCCAAATGGAAAGACAATGACTTTCATGCTGGAGTGGTACAAATTATTTTCCTTATGTTTGCATTTTGATAAGGATTATTTATTTTCTAAGCAAAGGCCTTTTCTTTCCTCTTCTAATGTGTAATGCCAGTCTTTGTTTAAATATGCTCTTTACTTTTAACTATAAAAAGTCAGTCTTCAGTCAGACTACTAACAGACTGTTTAAATGACCAGCATTTCCTTACTCAGGCTTCCCTAGTGGCTCAGAAGGTAAAGAATCCATCTGCAATGCAGAAGACCCAGATTCAATCCATGGGTTGGGAAGATCTCAGCATGCCAAATAAAATCAGAATAGATTTTATAGAAGACCTAGAAAAATATTAAATTATAGCTCTCACTTATAGCACTTACATTTCTAAGTATAACTCTCAGGTATAACCATTTTTAACTTATTTGATATAAATAGCAAATACATTTTTATCTTAGCAAAATAACTTTAATCACAAAATTCAAAGAAAATAATTATAATGAGAATGATCATGTTGCAGTACATGAAAACTTTTGATACAGGGAAACACACAGCAAATTTCACAAGAAGCTTTCATATCAAACCCCAGAACAATCAAACAGTAATTATTTCCTGGAGAGTTGGGTTGAGAGAAATACAGAGATCTCATCCAGTTTCAACAGAAAAAGAAAAGAATAATTACTAATCTCTGACACTGGGCTTGGAGTACAGGACAGAGGCTGGGTAAGTGCTTAACTTCATTAGTGTGTAAATTCATGGTAACCAAGAAATAGATTCCAGACCAAATGCATATTATTTATGTCCTGGTCTAACCAGAAATGTTACTGAAGATATTCTGTTCTGATCTGATTTCACTCTGCTCAAGAGAAGAGTTCCAAGGAAGTTTTTCAAGGTTTCTGCCAAATTCACAAGGCATTTAAACTTTCAATCGTTTGTGCAGCTCTACAGTAAATCAAAATGTTTCCCAAAAAATTATTTTCAGAAGACAAGAAAATAAAAGTATCATATCTGTAGAAAATAAAAGTCCTAATATATCTCAGTATCTGTATCATGCTATCTTCTTTGAGGACAAGTGTGGCATTTGCTCTTGAAAAAGACAAAATGTGGTTCATAAATCCTTCCCTGGCCTAAAGGCTTAAGGGAAGATCATTGACGGGAGCTCTGTGCTACTCGAAACCGAGTTGAGTTCATCAACTCGACTCTCATGTTTAGATGCCAAGTGAGTCAATGGATTACATTAAAATAGATTCTGGGGAGTGTAAAAATAACTTAAACCAAAAACACTAAGTGTAAAAGAGAAGATAGAATAGCATCTAAAACACAGGAAGCTGTGCCATATTACTCCAAGGGTCTTGAGCCTTCTAATATCTAAGCAATATCAGCATATGAAAAATGAAATTCATATGTAATAGATCTAATCTCAACAATTTGATTTGCTACTTCATGTACTAACAAAAATGCAGAACTTTCAATGCTTGAGCAGGTGTTTAAAAGTCTTATTAGTTACAGTTTCATTCCCATACGTAATAAAAACAACTGGGATATATAGGGTCCTTATCTCCCCAGAAATTGTGTGTCTCTATGTGTGTGTGTCTGTGTGTGTGTCATATATATACACACACACACACACACACACAAATGAATATACATATGAAAACTTTATGAAGAGGGAAAAATTATCCCCATTTTAAAGACAGGCACTCTGAGGTATGAGAAGTCAGCATGTTGCTGAGTGTACACAGGTGAGCAATCAGGGCAGAAATGAAGTCTAGGTCGCCTAATATCAGAGCTTGTGCATTTCATTATCACTCATACTGCCCCTTTCACTGGTCATGATGTTTGTATTCTGCTATTCAAGACAACCTAAATTAAGCCCCACATTAGCTGGCTACTTTTTAAGCCACATATCTGTTTTCACTTTCCATGTGAAAACAAAATCTATCTTCTTTTTACTTTTGAGGAATGTGACTTCCAGCTCCATGTTCATTTTGACAGATCTACTTCCACCCCAAATCATATATCTATATACTATATACATTTATTCATATATGAACATATATACGAATATGCATTTTCTGATACTCTCATCAAAGCATTGCTTTATCATAAAAGATCGAGCTCTTTAAATAATTTGAGTATTAGCTTTTTATAGAAGCTAAATAATCGGTACCAATTTATATCTCTAGCTTATACTATTCACATACAAAAATGATGTTAGGCTGAACCAAAACAATATTCCTTTTCATTACAGATCCTGTATTAACAGTTGGCTCATTCTCTGGTTTGATAAGATTTAAACTTTTAGCATTGAAATGTCAATATAACATTCACCCTTGGGACGTTTAAAATATAAAGTTGTTGAAGACCTTCAACGTGAGGTTAGATGGGCTCACACTTGCTTGATTGCATTGTGCTGAGTCATTCTTTCTGCCTTAATGAATAAGCAGTTAAGGACTAGGTAAATGTATTCCTCTTGAACTTCCATTTCTGTTCTTCAGTTCTCCTTAATAGATGCTTAAAGACAACTGCAAGGAGAAGCAAAAACAAAGAAAACCAAAAACCTTTTCCAAAATAATTGCAGCTTCTGCTAATAATAAATTCTTACATCTGAAATATTTTAATAATTTGCTTAATCTACAACTTCACTCTGTTTTTGTGGGACTGGACTTCAGGTAATAGCACTGAACTAAGATTTGTAAACTTTCCAACCTTCTAGGAAATGCCCCCGAAGCAACAGAATTCACAGACAGAAGCAAAATACAGGGCACTACAGTTCAGACAACACAACAAGAGCGTCCACGAGGTTAATCTAAAGGGAGCATGTTGCACAGTGGCTGGACTACCGAAAGCTTGGACTACACAATACAGTATTATAGACAAAAGAATAAGACAAGAGATCTACACATGTTGCCTTGCATTTGTGGTAATCTACACCAATGAAAACATGTACTACAGCTATATTTGATTATGTATGGATATATTTGAAATAGTATACATTGTCTTGATGTTTTTTCTGTAATGTAAATAAACTATTTATATCACACAATATAGTTTTTTCTTTCCCATGTATTTGTTATATATAATAAATACTCAGTGATGAGCAAAAATTGGCATTCTTAAATTTGCGGTATCTCATAACTGTAAATATAATCAAGCTAGTACCTTTGTGCAGGTATCAGTATTTTATCTTCCTTCACATCTTGAGACAAAGCATTGGTTTATACAGGACTCAGTGGCTAGGCTTTGAGTGATTCCAAGATCAAGGAAAATGATGGTTATTGGAAAAGAGAAAAAATAATTTACTTTATATCGAGTGAGGATAAAATATTTCAGATCTTTGAATCATCTCTGTTTCATCAACTTTCTTCCCTGGTCTTCCATTTTGATCCCCAGAGCAGAAAAATCTCTGGCATATAAATTAAATCAAAGAAGAAGGGGAGGAAAAGTGTTTTATAACTCATAAAGGAGAGGGAAAAAGAGATTGGTTTTTATTTGGGAAATATCTTAGACTCTCCCGGTTAAGTGCATATATCTGAAAGGTCCTGAACAAGCTACATATTAGGAATGCACAGAGCACAAAGTCTATTCCATTTAGGTGCATGGAATTAACAACTAGGGAAAAATTTTAATAACATCATTAAATGGGTAACACCAAATCATGAATTCTCAGAAGCACCTTGCTATATTTATAGTATATGGTTCTTTAAAAATAAGTTAGAATCACAACCAAATACCTCATGAATAACTTTATGGCTAATGCAGCAGCATTATTTGAAATGGAACTAAGATGATAATATTTCATAAAAATAGATAAATGTGTTATATATATATATATATATATATATATATATATGTGATAAGAATGAAAATTAATCCCATAGCATATGAAAGACCTTAGTGGAAAATCAATATAGATTTTTGAGCATATAAATAGGCATGACCATTTTGGAAAAAATAAACTGTAAAAATTCTCAAGGAATAAGATGAAAATAAAAAATCAAATAATTGCCTTATTATTATTTAGTTTTTCACAGCTTTCTGTGACTAACACAGTAATCTAAATAAAGCTTTCTTTGTCTCCTTCAAATGACCTCTGCATATACTGAAAGGAATGACACTTCTGTGGCCACAAAAAAAAAAAAAAAGGACAAATGTCAAACCAACACATTCTGAAAATAAAATATTCAGTGAAAAAAAGTTTCCTGAAGTGATATTTAAGATATTTGTTAAAACATTTTTTAAAGGTGACAGCCTAAATAGGATTTAGGACTCTGTGAAAAATTTGCTTTTCTAGGTTAGTCATCACTTGGAAAAGTGTGAATCTATAGGCATAACCATCATTCACATGTTTCCAAAAATTGGTTGTAGGCTATTTGTACAAACAAAGTCTATTTAAACTTCCACGTGGAATTTTAGTTTCATCACCAGGTACAGAGATGTAACTAGCTGTGGTCACCTTTGTGTAAGACAGGGGTTGTAGCAAACCTTTCCTTCTCCTAAGGGAGGAACAAAAATGCAACATCACAGGGCTTAGCAGAGTTTGAAGGAAACAATTCCACTGACTTTTACTTGTAAGAGCATGAAATGACTTGCTTCATTAAATATTGATACATTACTTTGCTTATCAAAGGATCATAAACCTAAGTGTTAAAGCCCTTGAGTTCATAATACAGTATATTCCTATTCACTTCCATGCTCACCCAACCCATGAAAGAATTCTTTTTAAAAGATGCATAACAAATCTTAAGTGAGCATATATTATGTGCCAGGCATTCTTCAGGGACTTCCCTGGTGACTCAGCAGTAAAGAATCCACACGCAATGAAGGAGACATGTACAGGAGATGTGGGTTTCATCTCTGGGTTGGGAAGATTCCCTGGAGAAGCAAATGGTAATCCACTCTAGTATTCTTGCCTCAGAAATCCCACAGACAAAGAAGCCTGACATTCTGCAGTCCATGGGGTCGCAAGAGTCGGACATGACTGAGCAACTAAAATCAAACCAGGCATAATTCAAGGTCTTAGGGAAATACAACTAAAATATGACCTCTATTCTAAATGAACTCAGAATCTCATCCTGACATAATCATCTACCCTCTTCTTGCATATATATTATCACTTGGAATTTTATTCTTGGTCAATTCTAATTTTGAGACCATTTTTTTCATATTGAGTTGAAATTTATTTTTCTATGGCTTCTACACATGGCTTCTGTTTTTCCTCTGGAGCAAAGAAAGAATGACTTATATATTTTAAAATATTAGGACAGATATACTATGTTTTCCCACTCACTTTTACAGGTACATTCTGACCCTTTGCAAGTATTTTCTTCTCTAGGTGAAATATCCTTACTGTCTTCATCTCATCTTCACGTGATATGGTTTCCACTTTCCCCTAGCATCTGCATCATCCTTCCTTGGACAGATGTTACTTTGCAGCTATAGATCTTTAAGTGTATAGCTCAGAATTGCACAGTCTGCTACAGTTGTGGTCTGACCAGCACAGAATATACTAGAACTTGTAGAAAGCAAATTTAACTGAGAGTCATGATCTCTAAATGCAAATCCTACTTTGACCACAAATTTGGGGTGGAACCATGAGCAAGTCATCTCACATGTCTAGTCTGTTTCCTCATCATTTCTAATCTCTGAAATTCCAAGATTCTAGATACTCAGAAACCAGGCACTATACTTTTGTTATTCTACCTAAGACCACATTAGATATTTTTGCTGCTCAACTTAAATTCAAAACTCTTTTTAAACAAACTGCTATTAAACCATGTCATTCACTCATTCCTTCATTCACCACTAATTCATTTGTTGTCCATTTATTATCCATTATACATGTACTGGGCTTTCCTGGTGGCTCAGATGGTAAAGAATCTGCCTGCAGTGCAGGAGACCTGGGTTTGATCCCTGGGAAGGGAAGATCTCCTGGAGGACAGCATAGAAACCCACTCCAACATTCTTGCCTGGAGAATCCCCAAGGACAAAGGAGCCTGGCAGGCTACAGTTCATGAGGTCACAAAGAGTTGGACATGACTGAATGACTAAGCACAGCACATATGCGTACTGGGCTTCATGGTGGCTCAGTCAATAAAGAATCTGCCTGCAATGCAGGAGACCTGGGTTTGATCCCTGGGTCAGGAAGATCCCCTGGAGAAGGAAATGGCAACCCACTCCAGTATTCTTGCCTGGGAAATCTCATGGATAGAGGAGACTGGCGGGGTATAGTCCATGGAGTCACAAGATTCACACATGACTAAATGAAAATGACTTACCCAATACATGTACTGAGGGCCACCAAGTACCAGCACCATAATAAGCTATGAGAAGACAAAAATAATTAAGGCAAAGTCCCTGTCTAAAAGGGATCAAATCATCATAGTTCCTTGCATCAAAGATCTTGCAGCCTCATTGGTGAGACTGGGAGGTAAATAATAAAATATAAAGAAGGTAATAAAGGCTATGATAACCACTGGTTCAGTGTCCTTGGGGACCCTGCAAGGAGGAACCTCCAGGCTGAGTAATGTGCCTCTTCACAGGCTGTGAGACACGTAGAACGACTTCACCATTCTCCACACAAACCCCGACTTCTTGCTTCTGAGATTTTATCTACTTCTCTTGCTCTCTCCATGCCCTTCTTCTCTTCATAGTACTCAGAGCAAGTAATAGCTTATCAGTGAGGCCTCTGTGATTTCCTTAGCTGTCTTCCTAACTCTGTTAGGGTACTTTTCATGTTATTCCTTAATTGTCCATGTAAGTCTTTCTCTCAGCCTGGGAACAAGAAGGCAGAAAACCAGCGCCCTGCCAATTATTTCCATTTATTGGACAAACATGCCTATGCCATTCCAGACACCATCCTAGGTGCTGTTCTGTAGCAATGAAGTGGAGGGATCTCTACACTCAGGTTCATATTCTAGCAGAAGTGGAGGTGAGGATTAATCAAACAATAGTCCACAACACCCAGAAGCTAGAAAGCTTTAAACTCTATTTAAAAAATTAAAAATACAGTGAGGTATAGGGTGATTGAGTTTGAGGGGGACTGGGTCCCTTCAAGGAGAGGGTAGTATTTAAAACTTGTCCTCTGAAGCCAGACACAAATGGGTCCCAGTCTAAATTCCACTTGATGAACTACTTAACCTTGGGCAAATCACCTAATTACTTTATCTGCTAAGTCACTTCAGTCGTGTCCGACTCTGTGTGACCCCATAGACAGCAGCCCACCAGGCTTCCCCATCCCCGGGATTCTCCAGGCAAGAACACTGGGGTGGGTTGCCATTTCCTTCTCCAATGCATGCAAGTGAAAAGTGAAAGTGAAGTCGCTCAGTCGTGTCCGACTCTTATCGACCCCATGGACTGCAGCCCACCAGGCTCCTCTGTCCATGGGGTTTTCCAGGCAAGAGCACTGGAGTAGGGTGCCATTGCCTTATGCCTTGTATTTAAAAATCAAGAGAAAAATGCTTCCCACACTCAGTATAACTGTTGTAAGAGATAAGCAAGGAAGTCCGTGTTGTGCGTAGAAAAAGGACATACATAGTGTGAACTTGCAATGTACGGAAATCATTTTTTAGGGATATAATATTTGTTGTAAAAGTAATTAAGAAGGAAAAACCATATGTCATCAGTTAAATAAGGCATAATGGGAGTCATATGGTTAGAATTAGAAGGAATCAAGCAATCACATTCACTCAAAGGAGCATTTCTTGTCTCTTTCAGGACAAGAGAGCTGTTTCTGGTAAAACAAGACAATATAGAGTTAAAAATTACTGGTCCTCTTTTTTTTTTTTTTAATCAAATGGGTCCACTGGTATCATGTCTGAACAAGAGGAGTGATCATTCTTTCACTTTAAAAGAGGTCTGTCCTGATAAAGTATATAGTGTTAAGCCTCTCATGTGTTTCTAGGCACATGAGTGAGTCAATATTGCAGCAACTTTGCAAGGCCAAATTCTTCAATTTCAAGAATCCTTGAGGAAAAGTCAGTACAGACTACTGAAATATGACAGAGATTATCTCAAAGTCACATTAGACTCTCTACTAATGTTTATCTTCAGAGGCTACTTCCATTTTCCAAAACCATGCAGCACTGCACCAGCTGTTACTGTTCCTCAATTAGAGGAGATGTTTCACTTACATAATTAATCATCTGGATATCAATCACAAGAACCTTTTCATTGAATTAATTGATATCTTTATATGAGCATCCATATTATATGAAGTGTGAAGGATTATATAAGGTAATGGTATTGTGTTTTTTTTTAATAACCTATGCATGAATATGTAAATGAGAAAGGCCCTTTGAAGGCAACATCAGGAAGGTGGGGATGATCTGCAACCCACCGGGTCAGAGTCAGGCCTCAATCTAGACAAAAATCAACTTTACTGGTCCTCTTACTTTGGGAATGTAACCAAATTCAATCTAGCATAAAAACCTAATTCAGAGTTACTGAGAGTCCAATATCAGGTGTTACAGGAGAGGGGGAGAGAGGACTGGGGCAGTCCTAGTTCTCTTTTCCCAGTGGTCCCACTGCCACTGCTAAACCTGCCAGTCTTCCTGATTCATCAGAGGCACTCCTTCCACAAGAGGCTTTACCCACAGTGATCTTGGAGGCGGTGGCTTCTCAGCGCCCATCCTTGAGCAGTCAACCCATTCTGCAGGGCACATTTGGAGATGGCTCTGTGCCCTGCCTCCCCAGGGGAGTCTCCCCTTGCCAGGCTTCCTCCCCTTCTCCAGATCCCAACCACCTTTTTCCTTCACCTCATGGAGCCTCCGTCCTCTGTTAAAACACTTCTCTGCCACATATCCCTGGACTTAGACCTTGAAAACAAAGACCTTTTTATAAGCCAGGCTATGAAAACAAAGCAGAGAGTAATGACCCAAACTGTCACCACAGTACATCAAATTAGTAATAAATAGATTACATAAATAACACTTGGTTAACTGGCAAAATTAGAAAATGTAGATAAGCCAAACACATAAATTAATCTCACGGACAAAAGATAAACACCAAGGTGTTGACATATATCCTTTCAGATAATATCGGTGAATGTATGTTGAGGTTTTTATAAGACAAAAGAATTTTTAATAAACTGAATGCTCACTAATAATAAGCTACAGAGTTTCACAGTCATTTAAGCACAACTTACCAACACAGATATATGGTGTGGCTCTTGTGTAAGTTTCAATCGTGTTCAGCTGCAAATTAGTGAGGCCTTCAAAAAGTTTAGATGAGGACCTCTAAGCCATCTGTTTGCATGCTTATCTTTCTTTTCCCTCACAACACTAATTTCCCGCCATGTCCCACACTATTTCCAAGGGACCCTTCCAGTCCCAGCACACATACTATTGGTAAGCTATTCTCAGTCTCCAAGTCTGTCCAAAGCATGTGACTTCATCTCCAGAGTTTCTCCTTAATTGTCCTTGTATCAGCTTGAATCTAAGTAGATGTAGAGATGCTAGACCAGCTTTACCCTCCACTCACCGTGAGGATGTTTTGTTTCTCTTTTCATTTTGTGGGAGCCTGGTAGGCTACATCCGCGGGGTCACAAAGAGTTGGATATGACTTGGCAACGAAACAAGCCTCTCTGTGATTCCTAGTCTAGAGAAGGATTTGGCCATTTCACCATCATTTAGCTTCAAGGTACTCATGCCAAAGCTGTCATTGCTACAAGAATTCACATTGCAGTTAAAGTCAGCTCATGAGGGTATTAACCTCTGTGCTGTTTCCCACAGTGGGCTCTTCTTCCCTCCTTGTATGCTATGAGTAATAGGTTGCTCACTGGCCTTAACTGAGGCAATCAACTTGGTTCAGAACCAGCAGGTAGTATAAAAGTGTAGCATTAAATAACACTTTAAATACATTTAAATAACATTTAAATAACACATTAAATAATTAAAGATAGTACTTATTATTTTTTGTATTTTAAAAAATATATATCCTGATTATACTGAAAGGTACTTGCAACCAACTTTCAAACTTGAGCACAAGACTGAATAATTAAAAATAGCATAAGAATATTATATCACTTAAAGGAATGCACAAATTAGTTCCACACATCAAGTGTGCTGAAGTTAGCTACTATAAAAAAGCACTGAATATTATTGGATGAATTAGACCTGTAAAGACCATTTGTTCTTCTAACAGGCTTTACTATGTGGTATGTCAAGGGATTTCTTTATAAGAACAAAGATGAAGAGAAAATGCTATGGCTACTAGGGAACACACTTACCTCCTAATTACTGTAAAAAAAAAAAAATCTTAGATAGAAGTTACTTCATCTGTTTAGATCTATAACCTCTGGACCAATGGAATTTCAAATAAGATCTCAGAGTGAGAAAATACAATATGGGGGATGGGGAAGAATCAAAGGAGCAAGAAAGAGCTGAGAGAGGAATAAAAGCCTAGGGGAAGGTAAGAGCAGGGGAGACAGACAACAACTGGATTGGGAGGAAGGGGGCAGTTATGGGAAGAGGAGTGTAAGAGATGGTTCACTCAAATAGTTTTTCAAAAAGAAGCAGCACATCTAAAGCATTTAAGCAGGACTACAGGCGTATGTCGTGGCAGCAAGTGAGCAGGGGGCAGGAAGGTGGTGCTCTGGGAAGGCCTCTTGCCCTGAAGTCTCAAAAGACCAACCTGCTGCGTGTACAGGGTTGGGAGGTGAGGAGCTGGCTTGGCAAGCTGGGCAGAATGAGGCCAAGGCATTACGCCAAAGATGATTGTTCAGGCCTCCAGGTGAGGAGGAGAAATGTTTAAAATAACAGTCCTGTTATGTGCATATTTTCTTCCTCACAATTCTTAACCTCAAGATATGCAGATCAGATTCTTTATATTCTGCTGGACAAGCTTGTCGCAAAGCACTGGATCTTCTCTCTAGATACAGAACAAAGGAATAGCTTATCCTCCCCACCCAGAGGTAAGCCCTCTGTCTCCTGCTGTACCAATGCAGTGGCCATCACAAAAGTGCTATCTGATCTGGCTACACTTGCAAGAGAAAATCCTGGGGTCTTAAAGCAGCCCTGAGCAGCCTTAGAAAAAATGTGCGAAAAAAGGCTGGTCTGCTTCAGACCAGCCCCTGCCTACAGAAGACAAAACCACCTGCAGTCTGCCTGGGGAAATACAGGTCAGAACTGCCAAGAGGAGCAAACCATTGGAGAGGATTCTTTAGGTCTGAAAAGTTGAGTAGAAAGACAAAAATGATGGCTCGATGAAGTGAAAGTTAAGGGAGAAATAGGAAGAGAAGTCCCAGTGTTCCACCTTTCAGACTTTCTGAAAGCACATGGCTCCACTCTTCACAGGACACACCAACAGAACCCAGCGACTTATAGTTAAGCTCCCAGACCAAGCCTTGTAAACAGCCGGCAACGTTGTCGACGTCCCCCAGAGGGTTGAGACTTCACTGCACCAGCATCCACATAATAACATTATATTTCTCTTTTAAATAAGATGTACACGAATGTTCACTTGCACCCAATTACAGTAATGCATGATTTACATAAAATTAACTCTCCTGCTTAATTACAGGCATGCAGGGATTAAGAGAGAAAAGGCTTTTACTTTGTAAACATTATATGCTTTAATGCTTACATCTCTGTGAAATGCAACTGGCCCAAACGCAGATGAAAACAAGTTCCTTGGTCACTGGGGTTTACCAAATGTTGCTGTCCATTCTATGAGGATTATTGTGTAAACTGAGTCACCGGAGTCTCTACCCAGTTAGAGCAGAGATCCAATTCTTCCACAATATGAATGATTTAATATAAACTGGAATGCTCTGTAACAAGGATCTAGGGTTTAGAAGTTTCATATTTAGTGCAGGATTTAAACTGCCTGGGTAAGGAATCTGCAAAGGGCAAAAGAACGAGTCTCTAGTTTTCCATACACAGTGAGAGAAAGTGCTTTCATCAAAGGACGATCCAAAGCTGCTTTGACAACAAAATGATTAAAGGCTGCCTCTTCTCTCATCTTACATCTGTCACTTTTCTGCATTCCTTTTGGCCACAAACATGAACACAATTTTTCTCTGAATAAGACTTCAGATTGAACATTTATGGGGAATTAAAAGTGAAGTTCAGTGCAACACACACCTAAAGCATTCTTTTTTCCCTAGTCTCTGCCAGACCCAGTGCCAGAAAACTGGAATTGAAGAAAAGTCATTGAGCTGGCACAATAAGAAAATGATTGAAGGCAACAGGGATTGAAGTTTCATCGTTATCAGTTCAGTGGAGACGAGGCAATGCTTCTCCAAAAAGCTGCACAAAAATACCTCAAGGGGCCAAATGCTCACCGCACTGGCTGACCACAAAAGATGGCAATTTCATTTTGCCACCTTGTCAACTCTCTTTTCACCCAGTACACAGAAGTGCCAGATACCATAAGAAAGGGTTTTGAAGGGGAAAAAGAGACAAGATAACCTGTGAGTTCCTAAGAAAATTCATGGAAAAGCGAGATCTTATACTCAGAGCAGATTGCATTTGCCAGGAACGGACCATAAATTGAAATTAGGCAAATTGGTTCTTATTTTCAGAAAACTGAAAAAGAGAGAAAGCCATTCCTAATTCACGGCCTGAGTTAAATTCTTTAGCAATACCTTTAAACACTATGCATAATAAACTAGATACCTGTAGCATACCAAGGACTTGTATAGGAGGGTCATTAACCAAAAATTACATTTAACATGTGAGAGTTCATGGTAGACTATACAAGATTATTTTACTTCATAACCCTTCCCTGTTTATTCTGCAACAAAACATAAAGTATTGAGGCTTTCTTTAAGTCCTGGAATCCAGAAGGCCTACTATAGGAAAGATTTTCAAAGACATCCTTAGAGAGGCTGGAGATAGTACATAGCCACCTGGTGATTTCAGAGGGGGGAATTGGTCTGGTCATCTGTGTTTCGTTTCCTTCTTTTCATCAGTGTAAATTTTTCTGCCAGAATCTGAGGCTTTAGAGAGATTAAGCTGTTGATTTTTTTTTCATTCTTTGAGATGAAGGTCTTTCTGTTCTCTTGGGTTACCATCTCCCTAGCACTAGCTGCTTCACTTTGTGTCTGGTGCTATAAGACATTCACACTTTAAAATGCATGAATCAACCTTGAATTTTCCATCCTCTGATCCTTCATTGAGTTGTTGTTTCACAGCATCACAAAGCCTCAAAAGCTATGACTTGAATAGTGGCCACACTCAAAGGAACATTATGCCGGATTTGATCCAGAACACACAAAATCAAAACTCCTTCCATTTCAGGCAAAACCCTTTGTTTGACCTAACAGTAATGGAATGAAACTGTCCTTAAAGGATATTTTTTTTCTAGCTATGTCTGAGGATTTTTAAGAATTGACATTATGATTTATTGATTGTGATAATGTATGATGTACATAAAATTAGAATTCATGACTAAGTATAAAAACAAGACCTGCTTTATTGATGTCTCACTGCTCTTTTATAGAAGAGGTATCATTTTGGACACTTTATGAATACTATTTTACTTATTTCTTACAATAAGCCTCTGAAACATGTTATTTCTGTACCATTTTTATGATGAAGTAATTGTAAAGTAGGGCTTCCCAGGTGGTACTAGTGATAAAGACCTGCCTGCCAATGCAGGAGACTAGAGATTCAGGATCAATCCCTGGGGTCAGGAAGATTCCCTGGAAGAGGACCTGGCAACCCACTCCAGTATTCTTGCCTAGAGAATCCCATGGACAGATGAGCCTGATGGGCTACAGTCCATAGGGTTGCACAGAGTCAGACATTACTGAAGCAACTTAGCATGCATGCATGCAACTGCATGCACGCAACTTGTGAAGTTGTAAATATCTTGGCCAAGGTCACAGAGCCAGGAAAACCCACAGTTCACAATTTGAACCCAGAGCAAACCAAATCCATTCTGCTCCTCTATAGCATGCCGTTTCCATTACTTTTTGCTTTTCTTATACAATCATATCAGAAGTCATACATCTTTCAGATTTACCTATTGACTAAACAAATGCTTGTTTCAAAAGTGCTGCCATTGTTCCAAATATTTTGAAATTTTGCTACCAAAATTATACTCAGAAAAAACTTTTGAACAACACAAGAATATCTGTTTCAATATGTTACAAGAATACTGTCTTTGGGTTCCTACCCTTCTCTCCTTTCTCCCCTCCTATTCATTATTTCAATCTTAAGGACTCAGCTAATCTCAGCTAGCCACATAGCTTTTTCTACTTAAAGTTATTCACACCAAGGGAAAGAAACAAGATAATTTCAAATTTTTATAAATAATATTGTATCAGGCATTTTCTTGTCTGTCTATATGTTTACTTGGTTTCCTATCCCTTTTTTGTCTCTGGCCCCTTCTAGCCCCACTGAATATTGAACTCATGAGATTAAGAAGTCTGTCTTATTCATATGACCCCAGTGCTTAGAACAGTTTTTAGAACATTATAGATGCTCAATTAATAACTGATGAACAAATGAATGAATTAATTAAATTAAAGTCTTCTTTGAGCTTCTGCCAACCTACCTGGAATAACTGGCCATGTAAGTCAGCGACTATACCATTATGGTATAAACCAGTAGAAGCTGAATAAGACATGTTCAGTTTGAAAGTTACTAGCCTCTAAATCCCATGGACGGAGAAGCCTGGTAGGCTGCAGTCCATGGGGTCGCACAGAGTCAGACACGACTGAAGTGACTTAGCAGCAGCAGTAGCAGCAGCCTCTGAAAGAGGCCCCAAAAGTCTAAACTGATAGAAGAGAGGATGCTAAAAGGGCCCTTGAGTCTTTTTTTTTCTTTCCCCTTTTTTCCTTCTAGCCCTACCAGCTTCAGGCAGCACCCTGGTGGGGCAAAGGGTAGTATGGAGCTGGTGTGCTATAAATTATAGTCATTACAACATGTCAGCAGCCCCCAACTGAGATCTTTAACTCATTGCTAGGAGAGCTTTCAAGGGCATCCATTTGCAGGAAGGTTTAGGAGCATTAAATGCCTTTCACAACCCACCAGGCCTTTTAATTCATGTGAGCCTGACACTTATTGGGTGCATTTTATCTCACAATCAATTTGATTAGGAGCTGTCAGATTAAAAATAATTTGTTGCTTCTGAAAGACACTAGAACTCTTAAGATTCATTTGTAAAAGCTGTTCTCTTTCCCTGTCTCTCATTCTGTCCTTTCAACACCTAGCACAAAGCAGCATGAGGGGGACAACACAATGTGGCCACCTTGACTGCCCAATAAAGGTGCATAAAGCAAGTCATTTAAGAAAATGAGTAAATGCTGATCGTCGGAATCTTGAGGTAGCATATACATACACTTAGACTGCTCAGAATGGAATCATGTCCTCATTTTATTTTAATAATATCCCTTATTTATGACCTTTTCTCAAAGAAGGAAAAGTTTTTAAGGGGCTCTGCATGGCAGAGATCAGAATGGCTAAAAGATGAATGGATGTGTAAGATAAAACTCAAACACAAATCTAGGCAGGAATATAGGAACAAGGGGTACTTTGTCCAAAGCTACTGAGGTAGAAACTATAAAAGGAAGCCTGCTTTCCCTGAGGTCAGCTATAAATGAAAGAGATATATTCTTAATAAATTACAATCAGCAAAGGCAAACAGAGAGCCCTTTCTGGTGAGGAAAGCGAGTACGTTTGGATTTCACCTGCCAAGCTTTATCAGGAAAAACCATTTTAAATGACCTAATTCTAAGGATCTATATTGCAATCCCTGCCTTTTTTAAAATTTCAAAAAACAAAACAAAACCTGCTTAGTTGAGTGTTGTGAGTGTTGCATGCTCAATCATGTCCGACTCTTTGTGACCCCATGAACCGCAGCCTGCTGGGCTCCTCTGCCCTTGGGATTCCCCAGGCAAGAATACTGGAGTGGTAGCCATTCCCTTCTCCGGAGGATCCTCTCGGCCCAGGGATCAAACCACCATCTCCTGCAAGTCCTGCACTGGCAGGCAGATTCTTCACCACTGAGCCAACTGGAAAGCCCACTTGCTTCAGTTCAGTTCAGTTCAGTCGCTCAGTCATGTCCGTCTCTTTGCGATCCCATGAATCGCAGCACGCCAGGTCTCCCTGTCTATCACCAACTCCCGGAGTTCACTCAGACTCACGTCCATCGAGTCAGTGATGCCATCCACCCATTTCATCCTCTGTCGTCCCCTTCTCCTCCTGCCCCCAATCCCTCCCAGCATCAGAGTCTTTTCCAATGAGTCAACTCTTCGCATGAGGTGGCCAAAGTACTGGAGTTTCAGCTTTAGCATCATTCCTTCCAAAGAAATCCCAGGGCTGATCTCCTTCAGAATGGACTGGTTGGATCTCCTTGCAGTCCAAGGGACTCTCTTTCTTTTTTTTTTTTTCTTTTTTTTTAATCTGTCAGACCCAAGATGTGCCAGAGAGAACAATCTGTAAGACATTTGGTTGCCCAAAAGTTTCATTTGTTTTTTTCCATAAAATGGCTCCAGTAGTGCTTAGCTGTCTTTAACACCATTCAAAACAATTTTGTTGTATTGTGAGAGTTGTCATATAAATGTGCACTTTTTAAACTTTTCAAAATTAGTGCATTTTTGTGTAGCCATTTTAATATCAAACATGGACGTTTGAAAAAAGCAACATTTTGTGCATATTATGTTTTATTACTTCAAAAAAGGTGAAAACACAACAGAAATGTAAAAGCAGATCTGTGCAGTGTATGGAGAAGGTACAGTGACTGATCAAACATGTCAAAAGTGACTTGCAAAATTTCATGCTGGAGATTTCTCACTGGACAATGTTCCATGGTCAGGTAGACCAGTTGAAGTTGATAGTGCTCAAATCAAGACATTAATTGGCCCTAACATCCTGAGCTCACTAGGATTTAGGAAGATAAGTAGTAAACTGAGGAATGTAGCATGAGTTACAATGTAATCACAAGTTAACTATAGGACAGGAGGAAGTAGATAATAGATGATAAGGCTGATTCGGAGAGAGTCACTGAAGCAAGAACTCTGTTTGAAGAGCAACAATGATTTATGGAGATAATAAATCTGGGAGAGGGGGAACTGAAAATGTCAAACCTCTGGCCTAATGTTTTTGTAAAAGTATAAAAGAGAATCTTAAACTTGAAATAAACAGGCAGTCCAAGAAAAAAAAAAAAGACATTAATTGGAAATAATCAACATTATAACACACAGGACATAGTGACATACTCAAAATATCCAAATCAAGCATTGAAAAGCATTTGCTTGAGCTTGGTTATGTTAATTGCTTTGATGTTTGGGTTCCCCATAAGTTAAACAGGAAAAAAACCATGTATTTCCATGTGTGACTCTCTTACTTAAACGTAATGAAAATGTTCCATTTTTAAAACAAATTGTGAGGATGATGAAAAGTGGATACTGTATAATAATGCAGAACAGAAGAGAACCACCACCATCACCTTTTTTGGTCTTCATCCAAAGAAGGTGATGTTGTGTATATGATGGGATTGGAAGGGAGTCCTCTATTATTAACTCCTTTCAGAAAACAAAATAATTCCAACAAGTACTGCTCTCAGTTAGACCAACTGAAAGCAGCACCAAAGGAAAAGTGTCCAGAATTAGTCAACAGAAAACACATAATCTTCCATCAGGATAACATAAGACTGCATGTTTCTTTGATGACCAGGAAAAATCTGTTACAGCTTGACTGGAAAGTTCTGCTTCATCCACCATATTCACCAGACACTGCACCTTTTGATTTCCATTTATTTTAGTCTTTAAAAAATTCTCTTAATGGAAAAAAATTTCAATTCCCTGGAAGACTGTAAAAGGCACCTAGAACAGTTCTTTGCTCAAAAAGATAAAAAGTTTTAGAAGATGGAATTAAGAAGTTGCCTGGAAAATGGCAGAAAGTAGTAGAACAAAACGGTGACTACATCGTTCAATAAAGTTCTTGCTGGAAATGAAAAAGATGTCTTATATTTTTACTTAAAAACCAAAGGAATTTTTTTTGGCCAACCCAATATTATAGGAGAGAAAATTCTTCTTAATTACATGTATTACTATTATGTGTTTGCACATTTATTATTAAAATTTGATCACTCTTTCCCTCTTTGGTATAAGAAAAGTAAACCGAAAGTCCAAGGAGATTTAATTGTGTTGTATTTGTTATCTGAATTGGGTCCATTCAGATCTGTCCTGGGTCCAATGAACTACTCCAAGAGACTATGGGGACAGAACTATATTAGGAGCTACAAATTCAGTACAAGGACAGCCTTAGCTAACAATACAGGGATTTAGTTAGCAACTGCAAGGACCTCCACAGTGAGTACATGGAAACCAAGGCCAAATGCTAGCAAATGCACTTTTAATCTCTGAGTGGAGACTTGCTCTAAAAACAAAAACAAAGTACAAGATCCGTGAAGCCAAGCTACCTATGAATAAGGCACAGTTTCCTTTTCTTTTTTTTTTTAAACAAACATCACTATAGTTTTCTAGTTAAAAAACAATGAAACATTTATATGATTTTTAATTAATTGTGGAAATTCACAGTTTAGCATTGCCATGTATTTTCCATTCTTAAGACTTGGGTTTGGGGAGATCTGGGGGAAAGGGTGATGAGAACCCAAGTCTGAGAGCACAGATACCAGCTTTGAGAAGGTGGTTGTTTTGCACAACCTTTGTAAAGTCTTGTCTGGGTATTGTGATGGCCCAGCTATTGTGGCCAAAGATTACACCATAGTGGCATTTTGGCAGCAGGATATTTTGGCAGGGAAGGCGAATCCTGAGCAAAGCACAATCTGCCTTGTTTCGTGCAGTGTTTCAGAATCAGTTGCATGTCCTAATCATTTTTTAAGGTGTGATATAGTCTAGAAAACAAAGAGACCTGAGGATTTGTTCAATAAAAACCAAAGCTTACCAAATGGTGGGACAAGGCATACTGTTTAAGTTTCTGGATCCTGTTTACACTTCCTGGGGAAAATATCAACTCTGTGAATTATTCTGGATACTCATACATCAGACAACCAAATTCTAAATTGAGTCTATGAAGCCCTCAATAGTACATACCTGTTGAAAGCAAGACTGCCTGCTGCCCTATGTCTTGTTAAAGGCACTACAATCAGCAGGATTAGATTTATTGGCCATGTGATGAATACTTGAAAGAAAAGAAAAGAAATGAAGAACTCTCCCTAAGGAATCTCTTTACCACAACCTCTTGTAGTGTTTTTAAAGTCTTCTTTGGGATGAGATTAGAAACATTTTCCCCTGACTTATGGATGTCTTAATTTTATGAAACACTGCTCAGATATTAAAACTTCACTGAAAAGACAGTCTTCCCTCTCTCTTCATTTAGTATTGAAATAGTATCTAGTTAGCTCAGCCATCTTGGTTGTAAAATACAGGAAAATACAGCAGTATAGCAAGACAGTTACCAGAAACATCATACACATGTACAGTATATGTGCTTTACATTCAGGCCCTACAGCTGATAAAATGCTTGGTGGGTTGAAAATGATTATAAATGCCTCTTGAAGGTAACTTTCAAAAGCAAAACATTCCCAAAATTGAAGAATCATTCAGATCTTTGAAAAATTAAAACAGTAAATGAAGTTCAGGGTGAACGTTCAATAAGAATGAGAAATAATTCATGTAGATAGAAAAAGATTCAAAGAGGTTACATTAGATTTTTAACTATCCTAGCATTATTAATTTAATTTCTAGTCATTATGATAATACCAAGCATTTAGAATGCATTTAGTGTTTATGTAGATAAACTCATTCCTTCTCAAAATTACAATTTTGAATTAATATGCTAATAAAAATGTCACTAGAAAGTGCTTTTATTATTCTGCCAGTGGAATAACTGTTCCCTGTTTCTTTTTATAAATGAAATTTCAGCATTTATTTTTTGATCCTCCTCAGATTTTGAAAACTGTGATGCTTCTGTTTAAGAATTCTCCTTATGCTACATTAGTGCCATGTTCTTTGACAGCATCAAAATATGCAAATATAGCCTTTTTAATGGTGATTTTCATTTTGTTACTGTCATTTAACTAAAAAACAACTGATGATGTTTCAACTTATCATTTACAACAGTGAAGTTACTGGATTGATATTTACACTCAGAGCAGATGACACAGAAACAAATATGTTTGAACTACCATCCGCACCATGTTGATTTCTTCCTTAAAGGCACAGTAGAGTTGTTGAAGTTCAGCCTTAGAGGGAAAATCAGATCCTGGGCCAGAGATGGCACATTACTACCCAAGAGAAAAAAAAGGATAAGTGAGGGCTGCTGAATTTTGGAGATGTGCTGAGGGGAAGAGTAGGAGCAGAAAAATGGACTGTGAAGTCTGCAACTTCATAGGAATCGCTCCATTTTTGGCAATAAGAGCTCTCTTTGCTTTTTGGCCCTCCATCTCCCATACTGCCCACTTGGCTCCTTGCCTCATTGCCTACCTCTCCTTGCAGCCTCTGCTCAGTATTACACAGCTTCTCCATCTGTTGCTGGTTGCCAACCTGCTGCTTAGAAAACCCCAGAATACTCTGCGCTGTATTACGTGGGCGTGGCCCCTTTCACAGCTATTTGAACTCAGCGAGGCAGGCAGCTGGGTGGGAGGAAAGCTGGAGAGCAGAGCTTCGCTGGGGCAAGATGCCTAGCAAGGCTGATTCTTAAAGGTGGGGATTAGCTCAGAAGTGGCTAGAAGATGTCATGTAGGAAGCTTCTGTCATTCCAAAATAATGAGAAACTGAAGAGGAGAACTCCTCTTAATGAGCCAGTGGATAGAGAATTGAAAAGAAGGAGAGTTTTCTTCTAGTTTGACCTAAGTAAAGACACCAAACAATTCATTAAGCTCTGCTCTGCTTGAATTCCTGATGCTGGGAAAGCCAGACCTCATCTTCATAGGTAGAAAAAGGAGGTTTCTTTGAGGTCTCTCTACCCTCCCCACACACACTTTCTACTCAGCTTGTCTGCATTCACGTACCCTATTACCAGGCAATAATAATGATAATAATAGTTAACATTAATTGGGCACTTAGTCTTTGACATAACTGGTGTTAAGCACTTATTGCTGAATAGTTTCTATTTGCTCTTCAGAGCCACTCTGTAGGTGTCCTCACCCACTTCTGTGTCTTTCTCAGTGCCCTAGGAGGCAGACCATTCTGGACTGCATCTTTAGGCTCCCTTGCCTTTTGACTTCTAGAGAGGTTAAGGTTACATGCACAAGTCACTAGCAGCAGCTCAGTGGGAGGGATAACAATGAGATCAGGGTATTATATCTCCCTGCCTCATCACAGCAGACTGGCTGTGTTCCCCCATGGAAAACTCTAACCAGCAACCATCTCCTGTAGCTACAGATTCCTCCTCTTGTCCCTTCAGGCCTATTGGTGACAATTGTTTCAGCATCCCATGTTCCTTTCCTTAGCCCTGCCTATCCCTTTGTGAACATTCTCTTTATTAAATTCTTCTCAATTACTTGGGTTGGGTGTGCCACTCATTCCCTGCTGGGACCCTCTGATGCACATGCCAGCATCCTCTTAACAACACTTTGATGTAGGTATCCTTTTGTAGGTGGAGAAACTAGGACTTAAACTGCTTTAGAACTTTCTCCAGGTCATGTATCTGGTGAACACAATGACCAAAAGGCAAACCCAGCCTTCTGCCTCTAAACCAGTACCCAATATTGGCAATATGATCAACTCCAACTTCATATTTTCTTTGTACTACTCTACCTTGCCCTTATCATTGCAGAACCATAAATTCTTGCTTAGACTATTGCAAACTCTTACAACCCTATGGCATTATGGAATGTTTACTTGGTTTCACCTAACAGAAAATAATTCAGGTTAGCATAAGAAAAAAAAAATAATAAATTTAAGTTGCTGTGGGAAGCCTCAAATAGCACCCATGATCTCCACCTCCTGGTATTTATGTCCTTGTATAACCCCTTCCCCTTGAGTGTCAACTAGATTTATTAACTTCAAATAGATTAGCAGAGACATCATCCTGCCGACAAAGGTCCATATAGTCAAAGCTATGGTTTTTCCAGTAGTCACGTACGGATGTGAGAGTTGGACCATAAAGAAGACAGAGCACCAAAGAATTGATGCTTTCTCTGTGGTGCTGGAGAATACCCTTGAGAGTCCCTTGGACTGCAAGGAGATCAAGCTAGTCAATCCTGAAGGAAATCAATCCTGACTATTCGTTGGAAGGACTGATGTTGAAGCTGAAACTCCAATACTTTGGCCACCTGATGTGAAGAACTGACTCATTTGAAAAGACCCTGATGCTAGAAAAGATTGAAGGCGGGAGGAAAAGGGGATGACAGAGGATGAGATGGTTGGATGGCATCACTGACTCAATTGACATGAGGTTGAGCAAACTCCAGGAGTTGGTGATGGACAGGGAAGCCTGGCGTGCTGCAGTCCATGGGGTTACAAAGAGTCGGACACGACTGAGTGACTGAACTGAACTGATGAGAAGAGCCTACTTGTTGGAAAATACCCTGATGCTGGGAAAGATTGAGGGCAGGAGAATGGGGCAACAGAGGATGAGATGATTGGATGGTATCATCAACTCAATGGACATGAGTTTGAGCAAACTCCAGGAGATAATGAAGGACAGAAAAGCCTGGAGTGCTGCAGTCCATGGGATCAGGTCACAAAGAGTTGGACACGACTAAGTGACTGAACAACAAAAATAGATTATGGCAGAAGAGATGTGATGGCAGAAGATTATGTTATTTTTTTATGGTGTCTATCTTAGATATTTTCTCTTATCCTTTTGTGCATCACTCTCTCTGGGAACAACCAGTTACTCTGAGGAAAGGCCTACATAACAAAGAAGAGAGGCCTTCCAATAGCCACAAGACCGACTCAGAAGTTGATCATCCCCAGCTGATCCTTCAGACAACTGCAACCCCATCCAATACTTGAGTGTAGGTTTGTAAGAAACTCTGAACCAGAATCTCTCAGCTAAGTGGCTCCCAGATCTTGACCCACAAAAACCTGAGTAAATGAATTGTTTGTTATTTCCAGCTACCACATTTTTTATTGTATTATTATAATGCATTATACAATAATAAATTAGAATTTGAATGTGAAAGTGGCTCCAAAGGAAAAGAATGTCAAAGCTCAGTCAGTTCAGTTGCTCAGCGATGTCCGACTCTTTGCGACCCCATGAATCGCAGCACGCCAGGTCTCCCTGTCCATCACCAACTCCCGGAGTTCACTCAGATTCACATCCATCGAGTCAGTGATGCCATCCAGCCATCTCATCCTCTGTTGTCCCCTTCTCCTCCTGCCCCCAATCCCTCCCAGCATCAGAGTCTTTTCCAATGAGTCAACTCTTCGCATGAGGTGGCCAAAGTACTGGAGTTTCAGCTTTAGCATCATTCCTTCCAAAGAAATCCCAGGGCTGATCTCCTTCAGAATGGACTGGTTGGATCTCCTTGCAGTCCAAGGGACTCTCAAGAGTCTTCTCCAACACCACAGTTCAAAAGCATCAATTCTGCGGCACTCAGCTTTCTTCACAGTCCAACACTCACATCCATACATGACCCCTGGAAAAACCATAGCCTTGACTAGATGGACCATTGTTGGCAAAGTAATGTCTCTGCTTTTCAATATGCTATCTAGGTTGGTCATAACTTTTTTTCCAAGGAGTAAGTGTCTTTTAATTTCATGGCTGCAGTCACCATCTGTAGTGATTTTGGAGCCCAAAAAAATAAAGTCTGACACTGTTTCCACTGTTTCCCCATCTATTTCCCATAAAGTGATGGGACCAGAGCTTCGTCTTCTGAATGTTGAGCTTTAAGCCAACTTTTTCACTCTCCACTTTCACTTTCATCAAGAGGCTTTTGAGTTCCTCTTCACTTTCTGCCATAAGGGTGGTGTCATCTGCATATCTGAGGTTATTGATATTTCTCCTGGCAATCTTGATTCCAGCTTGTGCTTCTTCCAGCCCACCATTTCTCATGATCTGCTCTGCATAGAAGTTAAATAAGCAGGGTGACAATATACAGCCTTGACGTACTCCTTTTCCTATTTGGAACCAGTCTGTTGGTCCATGTCCAGTTCTAACTGTTGCTTCCTGACCTGCATATAGGTTTCTCAAGAGGCAGGTCAGGTGGTCTGGTATTCCCATCTCTTTCAGAATTTTCCACAGTTTATTGTGATCCACACAGTCAGAGGCTTTGGCATAGTCAATAAAGCAGAAATCGATGTTTTTCTGGAACTCTCTTGCTTTTTTAATCATTCAGCAGTTGTTGGCAATTTGATCTCTGGTTCCTCTGCCTTTTCTAAAACCAGCTTGAACATCTGGAAGTTCACGATTCATGTCTTGCTGAAGCCTGGCTTGGAGAATTTTGAGCATTACTTTACTAGCATGTGAGATGAGTGCAATTGTGTGGTAGTTTGAGCATTCTTTGGCATTGCCTTTCTTTGGGATTGGAATAAAAACTGACCTTTTCCAGTCCTGTGGCCACTGCTGAGTTTTCCAGACTTGTTGGCATATTGAGTGCACCACTTTCACAGCATCATCTTTCAGGATTTGAAAGAGCTCCACTGGAATTCCATCACCTCCACTAGCTTTGTTCGTAGTGATGCTTTCTAAGGCCCACTTGACTTCACATTCCAGGATGTCTGGCTCTAGGTGAGTGATCACGCTATCGTGATTATCTTGGTCGTGAAGATCTTTTTTGTACAGTTCTTCTGTGTATTCCTACCACCTCTTCTTAATATCTTCTGCTTCTTTGAGGTCCATACCGTTTCTGGTCTTTATCGAGCCCATCTTTGAGTGAAATGTTCCCTTGGTATCTCTAATTTTCTTGAAGAGATCCCTAGTCTTTCCCATTCTGTTGTTTTCCTCTATTTCTTTGCATTGATCGCTGAGGAAGGCTTTCTTATCTCGTCTTGCTATTTTTGGAACTCTGCATTCAGATGCTTATATCTTTCCTTTGCTCCTTTGCTTTTCGCGTCTCTTCTTTTCACAGCTATTTGTAAGGCCTCCCCAGACAGCCATTTTGCTTTTTTGCATTTCTTTTCCATGGGGATGGTCTTGATCCCTGTCTCCTGTACAATGTCATGAACCTCCGTCCATAGTTCATCAGGCACTCTATCTATCAGATCTAGTCCCTTAAATCTATTTCTCACTTTCACTGTATAATCATAAGGGATTTGATTTAGGTCATACCTGAATGGTCTAGTGGTTTTCCCTACTTTCTTCAATTTCAGTCTGAATTTGGCAATAAGGAGTTCATGGGCTGAGCCACAGTCACCTCCTGGTCTTGATTTTTCTGACTGTATAGAGCTTCTCCATCTTTGGCTGCAAAGAATATAATCAATCTGATTTCAGTGTTGACCATCTGGTGATGTCCATGTGTAGAGTCTTCTCTTGTGTTGTTGGAAGAGGGTGTTTGCTATGACCAGTGCATTTTCTTGGCAAAACTCTTATTAGTCTTTGCCCTGCTTCCTTCCATATTCCAAGGCCAAACTTGCCTGTTACTCCAGGTGTTTCTTGACTTCCTACTTTTGCAATGTCAAAGCTAAGTTATCTGAATTGGTTCTGGCTTCTGGGAATTCTGTAGGCAATTTGGACTGTGGAAATGAAGCAGTGATTGTGTAGCACACACATACCACTGCTGATCTGCTGGCTCACCCAGTGCCCATTGGCATGAGGCAGTGGCCAGATCTGCCACTGCTCCATCTTCCCCTGCAGCTTCCCCTTCATCTTCTCTGAATCCTGGGCCAGAAGTCTGGGCTCAGTTCACAGCCTTATGGAGATTGCTTAACCAGATCCTGCAACTGTGTAAGGTCAAATACCATGAATTTGATACATTTAACAAAACACAAATTTTCACCAAAAAAGCCTATGAAAGTCAGGAGCCAGAGTAGTCAGCACCAACCGTGTGTTGAACTACTTTCTCCAGCTCCACCCTAAACCCAACTTTGAGCTACCAGCTTCCCCTCTTAGGGCTCCCAATCCAAGATTTCATACTCTTGAAAGATTATCTAATTGATCTGGTGTGGATCAGCTATCCTCTCCTTGACTAATAACTTGGGGGTTGGGAGTATTACATGATACAAAACACATAGAAGAAAAGATCAGGGCTAGTGTCCAACAGACCACTATATCTTTCCAAAGGTCTCTCGATCCTCAGTCTTTCTTCTCTGACTTGCCTTACCCACTGGGGTCATAACTTCCTACCAAGGACTCAGGGTTTATCTCAACAGGGTCTAAAACTACTATTTAAAGTTCAGCTAATTCATCAAAATGGTCTGTAATCCACAGCTGATAGGCACAGGCCACTTTGAAACCCCATAAAGCTGCATGTGCACACAATTCATAACAGTACCCAATTGGCCTTTTATTATCATTACTTATAGGCTTAAAAGTTGAGTTAAGCTTTTAAATGTGTTATACAGTTGTCTCATTTTTATTCAGTAACACTCACTGCCACCACACTTTGGCCAGGGTACCATAAGAAGAAAGGCTACCTGGAGATGCTTTCTGACATTATAAATAGAGAAATATAATTTTTTTTTAGATTCCCATCCTTTCACTATCAGTAATATTTGTTCACCTAGTGAGTGACTGCCTGATAAGAAAGGAGCTGTAAGACTCTAATAATGTTCTTGCCAAATAAGGGCAAGAGCAGCTGTAGTAATGAGAGTCTTAAGATATCTCTGCAGGCACTGAGAGCCTTTGTTTAAAAGGAGTTATTAGGTACACAGATGGGAACACTGTACATCTGCTTAAATGTGTACAATACGCTTGTGAACTTGTGCTAAAAGAATGCTCACTAAATGGTATTGTCCTTTGCTTCATATTTTTAAAAATATCTCATAGGTATTTAAATTATAAAAATAAAAATGAGGCAATCTTGCAATTGGGGTGATGAATCTCAATTTTTTTGTGCATGAGAATCATCGAAAGAAGTTGTTTGGATAAAAGGGCTGAGCTCCGGACCCATAAACTCAGATTCAGGTGATCCAGGATGGACCTGGGAATTTAAATATTTAGTAAGCACCCCCAGGTGATTCTGATGAACGATATACGCCTTGAAATAATTGTAAAAACTGAAGTAAACCTAGAATTTAAGCCAGTCAGTTCTTGGCTGAATAAACACCAAAACAACAATGCCAAGAAAACCCCTTCTAATTCTTGTGAACCCAAGCACATTACCTAGCCATATGGTAGTCCAAAAGGAATTACTTCTGACATGGGGGCTTGCATTGACACAAGGTCAAACAAGCAAAGAAAACCTGAGGAAGGAGAAAATGTCAAAATGAGCATGAGTGCCCCTCACCCTGGGTTTCTGAGTATCTTGACAATAAGTCTTGTGCAGCTCAGCGATAGCTGAGGAAAAGTGTTCTAAATGCTAGTCAAATAAGAAAAAAGGACCATTTTTGTTTTAGGAAACAGTTTCTGTTTAGAATGCTTAGAAAATGAGCCCATAATAATATCCTTTTATTGATACCAACTCCATAGATTTGGTTGCATTTAGGAAGATGTTATCAAAAAACTTCCCATAAGACCTGTAGCCCTGTTGCTTTTGCTGTGTGTCAGGTACAATTTAACCTCCTTTATGTTCTCAGCAGAGGAGTGAGACACTGTGATCTCCATGCATTGCTTCCTCCTTTTGTTCTTCCACAGCTTCAATGCCAGGTACTTCTTAAAAACCCTGCAGTTAGCACAACTGACCTATCTGTTTTGCCCAAACTCACCCTGAGGGTGACTGGCTTTCAATAGCTGTTCGGGTATCAAGGATGATGGACTGGCAAAGAATGCTAGAGCAGAGCTGGTTAAGTTAAATGATGACGCAGGTTCAACTGACCAGGGTTGATGGCCAAGTGTAAAGGGAAGCTCAGGGATTCAGGTCAGGGGGTGAAAGATAAGACAGAGATGTGGTCAGGAGCAGGGTCAGAGGCCAAGAGCTCCATACTGAGTAAACAGGGCTTTGGAAGAAGTGTGAATTCTTGTTCCACTAGAGACAAAAAAATGAACAAGTAGTTCTATAATCAGAAAGTCAAGATCAGTTACTAGAGGCATTAAAAGGCAGCAAGACAAAAAATGAAACCCTCCACATTCGTCAGGTGCTAGACCCAAAGAGTCAGGAAAAGAGTGCTAGGGGTCTTTCTCTTTCTGATGAACAGGGCAATGTTTCCCAAAGTGAGGTCTTTGGATAATAGACTCCCTCCAGAGTACCAGTGAAAAATGCAGTCATGCAACTCTACCAAGGTGTACTACCTGAGTCTCTAAAAGGGTGGCTGGCTCTACGTTCATTGTTGTTGTTCAGTCACTCAGTCGTGTCTGACCCTTAGCGACTCCACGGACTGCAGCACACCATGCTTCCCTGTCCTTCACCATCTCCCGTAGCTTGTTCAAACTCATGTCCATTGAGTCGGTGATGCTTTCCAACCATTTCATCCTCTGTCATCCCCTTCTCCTCCTGTCTTCAGTCTTTCCCAGAATCAGGGTCTTTTCCAATGAGTCAGTTCTTCACATCAGGTGGCCAAAGTATTGGAGCTTCAGCTTCAGTATCAGTTCTTCAAATGAATATTCAGGATTGATTTCTTTTAGGATTGACTGGTTTGATGTTTTTGCAGTCCAAGGGACTCTCAAGAGTCTTCTCCAACACCACAGTTCAAAATCATCAGTTCTTCGGCTCTCAGCTTTCTTTACAGTCCAACTGTCACATCCATACATGACTACTGGGAAAACCATAGCTTTGACTATATGGACATTTGTTGGCAAAGTAATGTCTCTGTTTTTTAATGTGCTGTCTAGGTTTGTCATAGCTTTTCTTCCAAGGAGCAAGCATCTTTTAATCTCATGGTTGCAGTCACCATCTGCAGCCTGTCACTGTTTCCACTGTTTCCCCATCTACTTGCCATGAAGTGATGGGACCAGAAGCCATGAACTTTGTTTTTTGAATGTTGAGTTTTAAGCCAGTTTTTTCACTCTCCTCTTTTACTTTCATCAAAAGGCTCTTTAGTTCCTCTTTGCTTTCTGCCATAAGGTTGGTGGCATCTGAATATCTAAGGTTATTGATATTTCTCCTGGCAATCTTGAGGCCAGCTTGTGTTTCATCCAGCCCAGCATTTCACATGATGTACTCTGCATAGAAGTTGAATAAGCAGGGTGACAATATACAGCCTTGATGCACTCCTTTCTCAATTTGGAATCAGTCCATTGTTCCATGTCTGGTTCTAAATGTTGCTTCTTGACCTGCATACAGGCTTCTCAGGAGGCAGGTAAGGTGGTCTGGTATTCCCATCTGTGTGTTCAGAGAACCAAGAAGTAAGTGGCTTACACACTAAGCTTCATTCTGTTCTCCTCCTCCACCTCTCCCATACCATTTAATACAATTAGAAGTCAGTGTATTTATCGCAGGACTCTCATCTGGTTCCTGTGAAACATATTGAATCTAGCAGAGTGAAGGTTCTCACAAGGATGTAGACTGTTCAGTAACTGTTTCTTATAGAACAAAAGAGTTCTGGTCAGTAAAACAGTTTTGGTCAGTAAAACAGGACCAAAACAGTACAGGCCAATGGTATCAAAATGTCTAGAAAGATACACTTCCGGAATATATTATTTTCTTACCAGAGTAGGAAAGTATTACTATACTGGTCTCTTGGATTAATGTAGCAACTCTCCCCTAATGAACTGTAAGCTGTTCTATGAGAATAGCTGTAAAAATAAGACAAGAGAAAGTAAACAGAGTTGTCCAAAGTGGATATTAACTACTCATAAAGGAAGGAAGGAACGGAGTCCAGTTCTCCTCATCCTCATCAGGTTATTTCTGTAGCCTACATCAAGTGTAGGACACTGCAAAAACACTCATGGAACATCCCCATATTGCTTTCTGTAATTTGAATAGAAAATGAGACATGCAGCAGCACAGAAAACAAAATAATATTCACTATCTATGCGTAGCTCATCTACTGAAGGAAAACAACAAATAAATAGACACATGTTCAATAAACAATGTGAAAGAAGGGAAAGAATTTGTAATGGCAGTTTTCCCACAAATTGTTTTGCAAAGTGATAATAACATTACCAAATCACTTGTACTGAGTTCCCAAGTGGTGCACACACAGCCATCAGCCCCTACAAGAATGGCAGCCAAGTCACACTGCTAGACCTGAGGCCAAAGACAATTACTGGAAATACAATTAACCCCTACTTTCCTCCTTCTGCACCCTTCTGCACATGTGTGGCTTTTGAGTCTTGTCCCTGGATAAACAAAACTCTACTTGGACTTCCCACCAATGAAAAATTTCACACTTACTTAAATTCATGGAAGACCGTGAGTACTTTCAAGTTAAAGTAACCTTGCAAGTCTTACAATTCTGTCATTCTTAAAGGAGTTCCTATTAAGTCTTAAATGCTTCAGAGATTAAAAGGGTATATTAATGTTATTAGAGACTTGAGATAAAATGCCATGCCTTGCAGGGTATCTTAGCACTTAATGAAAACATTTTCATCACATTCTAAGTCTATTATGCCAGATCTTCATTTCATAAGTTGTAAGATAATCTTATTTTAATTAGAAGAGCTATACCAAGTACATTACAGTAATACAGTTAAATATATTCATCAACTTTCTTCTTGTCAGGTAAAACAGCTCCTTCAGAGTTATAATGATATGCTGCCACAGGTGTCAGTAAAAGAAAAAACACTAAATATATACATGTATACATTTTGAATGGTTTATAGAGCATTAAATGAGTTTTCTAAGGAGGATTCAATATGGCAGCCACCGTCACACGTGGCTATTGAGTTCTTGAAAGACAACAAGCTCAGAACGAAATGTGCTGTAGGTATTAATATGAAGAACACACTGAATCTCAGAAATCCAGTATAAAATATATAAAATATATCATTAATAATGTGAATACTGAAAACATGTTGAAATAATTATATTTCAGCTATTTGGGCTAAATAAAAATAGGGTTAATATAAATTTCTCCTGTTGATTTTTCCCTTTTTAAATATTGTTTCCAAAAACTTTTAAGCTCCACATGTTAACACACATTTCTACTGGACACTGATGTTCTATCTCATCTAAATAATACATAAGATCAAATTCTAATTTTCTGTAAGATATTATCCATGCTGTTAAATAATAAACATAAATGATAAATCTCAAATTGCTCCATCTAAATTCTGAATAAATTCCCAATTATCTTTCTCCACTGTCCAGTAGGTTAAATGAAAAAATGGAAAAGCCAGTCTTAATAGCAGCTTAAGAGAGATGCTACCAAGCAGGCCTGTGGGTGCAGAAGAAAGTTGGACAGTACCTTCCAGAGCCAGACACAGGTTATGTGATTCTCAGGAGTTGATTGTGAAACAAAGTTAGAAGTATCTTGTGAGTGAATCACTCTTTTTTAAAATAAAAAAAAATTTATTGGAATATAGTTGATTTATAATGCTGTGGTAGTTTCTGCTACAGCAAAGCCAATCAGCTATACATATACATATAGCTCCTCTTTTTTTTTTTCGATTTCCTTTCCATTTAGGTCACTACAGAGCACTGAGAAAAGTTCTCTGTGATATACAGTAGATAGTCATTAGTTATCTATTTTATGCATAGTAGTGCATATGTGCCAATACCAATCTCCCAATTCATCCCAATCCTCCTTCCCCCTTGGTATCCATACATTTGTTCTCTATATCTGTGTCTCTATTTCTGCTTTGCAAAAGTTCATATGTGTCATTTTTTCTAGATTCTACATATAAATGACATTAAATGATACTTTTCTCTTTCTGACTTACTTCACTCTGTATGACAGTCTCTAGGTCCATCCATGACTCTGCAAATGGCTCAATTTCCTTCCTTTTATGACAAATATCCCATTGTATATATATGCCACATCTTCTCTACCCATTCCTCTGTTGATGGACATTTAGGTTGCTTTCATATCCTGGCTATTGTAAATAGTGCTGCAATGAACATTGGAGTGCATTTATCTTTTGGAATTATGGTTTGCTCCAGGTATATGCCCAGGAGTGGAATTGATGGGTCATATAGTAGTTCTCTTTTTAGTTTTTTAAGGAACCTCCGTAATGTTCCCTATAGTGGCTGAACCAACTTACATTCTCACCAACAGTGTAAGAGGGGTAGAAACATTCTTTAACAGATATCACACTATGAGCCACACATTCAGTCAGGATAAAGAACACTTCAAATATCATCTTGTGGTTTCACAATTCTTGCAAAGGAAGGAAAGAGAAAAGGTATGCTTTGGATAGGAAATGTTTTCAAAATAAACAAGTACCCCTAGGTGAGTTGGGATACTTGTTTATAAACAAGGTGAGTTGAAACACCTTGTTGGAAAGCCAAGAAAAATGTGAGCACCGATCAAAACAGACAGCACTTAAACAAAAGCCACTCATGCTAAGCTGGTAACATAAAAGGGCTATACAAATATTTTTAAATGTAGAACTTGCTACTCTTGAAGAAAAGGAATGTGAAGCAGGTCAGAGTCAAACTAAAAACAAATGGCCCATGAAGAAATCAGCAGAACACCTCACTAGGGATTTCAAAGAAAAACGCAAACCCCTTTAAGTATGACAAAGTCAGGAAGCCAGCTGGAAAAGGCCAAGGTCACTCAAGGATGACAAAGGGATGGCAGGGAGAATCACTGAATTATTTCCCTCATTCTCAACTGGAGAAGGCCGTAGAGTCTCACTCCCATCTTCCTTTAAAGCAGACAAGTCAGAAATATTAAAATAAACAGTGGAAAATACAGGACGTTCCTATACTTAAGTGACTAACTAAATGTAAATAAATCACCAGGACCAGACAACATTCACCCAAGACTTCCAAAGCAATCAAGGGTGAAATATGTATCTGTTGGCCAAAATGTATACCCTGTTCTTATTAATCCCACTGTGGGGGAAGCATGGCAGGTTGCAAGCATGACTCGTGTTCACAAGAAGGCCTCCAGAGGAGATTCTGAAACAAAACTCTCTCAGTCTGGTTTCTAAATTTGATAAGGTGAAGCCATCTACATAAACACTGAAAATGCAATACCTGGGGGAGTTATGGTTTATCAGAGGAAAAGTCTTCTCTAATAATCTACACGGGGCATTTTTTAGATGATCCAGGATACTTGAACTGGATACTAAGAAATTTTCAAAACTTTGTTTTCTTTTTGAGTGCTTAGCTGTTAGAATTCAGACTAAGTATTTATGAATAAAATTGTATTTTCTTCCCAGGTGGCTCACCTGGGAAAGATAAATGGGAACTCTTTTGGATAATGAAGTGCTAACTCTGGTATTCTGATGAACTAGTTTTACATAGACTCATTAAAGAAAAAAAGGCAAAAAGGAAAAATCAAGTTTGTAGGTAGTATTAAACTCATCTTAGTAGTGAGCCATCCAAACTTATAGGGAGGAAAAAAATGCTAAAAAAAAATACCTTCCAAGTCTGCCTAAGTATAAAAAAGTGATAGATGGATATATGGTTCTTAATGTGTACCAACATTAAAAGATTAATTTTAGAAAATAGTAATATAGGACTATATGTATAAGATATGAGATCTTACCACTCACTCAATTCTAGAAAAATGTTCAGGAAGAACTATGAACCATTCCTCCTAAAATAGCTTATTTTGCTTCTATGGCTAAAGAGAAAAAGAACACTAAAGAATCCTGTAAAGTGTTTTGGATATGAAACATTTTCAAGACTAGATATGCCTAAGGCAGCAGAGTGCCTGCTTTGCCTGTCACCGTTTCTCGGTGACAGTACCACTAAACTAAATGACTCTGGAGAATAGCATCTAGAAGCAGTAAGAGAGCTGAGCAGATTGTATCATATTAGATTTAAACAGTTAAAACTTGTTGGCTTAGAATCACAGAGCTTGAGTGATATAATATGATCTTTGTTTACTAAATAAAAATAATATAAATAGACTAATCATGACTTTATCAATACATAGAATTAAGAGCTATTCTTTGAAATGCTAATGGTTTATCTCTTCAACAAATGAGTAAGATACTCTTTGTGATTCCATGGACTATAACCCACCAGGTTCCTCTGTCCATGCAATTCTACTGAAGTGAGTTACCATTCCATTCTCCAGGAGATCTTACCAATCCAGAGATCGAATCCAGGTCTCCTGCATTGCAGGCAGATCCTTTACTGTCTGAGCCACCAGAAAAGCCCATACACTGAGACCAACCTTAAAAGAGATGTTATTTCCAAGAAAGGATTGAAACTAACAATGTAAAGGGATGCAAGGAAACTTTATATAATTTTATGTCCAATTTTATGTTCTCCTGAGAAATCTGTAGCATATCAAGAAGCAACAGTTAGAACCAAACACAGAACAAAAGACTGATTCTAAATTGGGAAAGGAGTATGTCAAGGCTGTATATTGCCACCCTGCTTATTTAACTTATATGCAGAGTACATCATGTGAAATGCCTGGCTAGATGAAACACAAGCTGGCATCAAGATTGCCAGGAGAGATACCAATAACCTCAGATATGCAGATGACACCATCCTTATGACAGAAAGCGAAGAGAACTTCTTGATGAGAGTGAAAGAGAAGAGTGAAAACTCAATATTCAGAAAACTAAGATCATGGCATCTGATTCTACCACTTCATGGCTAACAGGGAAAAAATGAAAACAGTGACAGACTTTATTTTGGGGGGCTTCAAAATCACTGCAGATGGTGACTGTAGCCATGAAATTAAGACACTTACTCCTTGGAAGGAAAGTTATGACCAACTTAGATAGCATATTAAAAAACACAGACATTATGTTGCCAACAAATGCCCATATAGTCAAAGCTATGGTTTTTCCAGTAGTCATGTATGGATGTGAGAGTTGGACTATAAAGAAAGCTGAGCACTGATGAATTGATGCTTTTGAACTGTGGTGTTGGAGAAGATTCTTGAGAGTCCCTTGGACTGCAAAGAGATCAAACCAGTCAATCCTAAAGGAAATCAATCCTGAATATTCATTGGAAGGACTGATGTTGAAGCTGAAGCTCCAATACTTTGGCCACCTGATGTGAAGAACTGACTTATTGGAAAAGACCCTGATGCTGGCAAAGATTGAAGACAGGAGGTGAAGGGGACAACAGAGGATATGATGGCTGTATGGCATCACTGACTCAATGGACAAGAGTTTGAGCAAGCTCTGGGAGTTGGTGATGGACAGGGAGGCGTGGTGTGCTGCAGTCCATGGGGTCGCAAAGAGTCTGACATGACTGAGCGACTGAACTGATGTCCAATTTACTTAGCATTGCTAATAAATATTTAGAAAACAGAACAAATCTCTCTCTCTCTTTTTTTTTTTTTTTTTTAAAGTAGGGGGGGAGAAACTAAGAAGGGTCAAAGAAAATTACTACAATGTCTCTTGGTGCTTCTCTCAGAGTTGGAATGGTAGTAGACTACATGGACAATTATACAAGTTGTACTGGTTAACTTCATTTTCGATTTACTGGTGTAACTTTTTTCCTTATTACAATTAAAAATTAACTATAATTATAAACATATCAGTTATATAACTCAGTATTATAAACTATAACTTTACTAATTATGAAGATTTAGTATACTATAGCTCATATGACAAAAATGGGTCCATTAAAAGTCCCACATATTTATATTATGATTTGTTATTTTCATACAGAATCTAATTCAACAATGACTAGCAAATTAGTATAACTAAATTATTTTCTTTAGTTTTCCCTTAAATGCTATAGTAATTCTATAAGCATTAGCTAACTAAATTCCTTACTTATCCTAAAAAGCAAATGACATTCTTATAAGAGATTATTATTTCAACATGTTACACATAACATGTCTTTTAAATCCTAAGAAACTGTGAAATGGCTTACTTGTGTCATCCAATAACCAAGATTGATTATTTTACATTCAGGGAAGTTAGTATAAGATTAGTGTAAAAAAAGTTAGACATAAAATGACAATAGGAATGCTGTCCATTAAGATATTTGTTTTTTTGGTTTTCTGTAAAATTACTGTACTACTTTCCAATATTATAATCTGTACTGAAGAAAATAAACTAATAATCACAATCCAAGTGGAAATAGATAAAGATAGCATAATTCATAAGAGATAGCATAATTTCATAATCTCTTTCAATTCTGCTTATTGATAGGTAAAAACTGTATTTGTGAATTTACAAATTATAAAGCCAAAAGTAAGGTTAAAGTGAAACTTCCTGTCCCTCTCTTGCAACTGATGGTGAGGAGAGTTTCATCTGCTACTTCACAAGAGACAAAGGATGTCTGGTACCAATGCAGCCACACACTTGTCCAACTTGCCACAATGTCCCTGATTCAACTTTCAGGCTCAACCTCTAGGCTATTTGATGAATGTCAGATAATTAGCAAAAGCAAAAAAGCCTCATCATCATTATAACCAATATTAACCCTTGCCTAATAACCTTTGCCTTCATTCTATTCAAGAAGAAAATTATTCAGTAACAACAGCTAATTAGCAAAATATTAATCATCATTAATTCTGGTTACTGGTTCTATTGATAATTTTAATTTCCTTCTTTATATATTTTTATTTCCAAACTTAAAAAATACAGATTGATTTATAATCAGGAAAAGCATTCAGAGTATTTTTTAATTTCTATTTCATATTGGATTATGTTGATTTACAATGTTGTGTTAGTTTCAGGTATATAGCAAAGTGATTCAGTTATCCATACACATAAATCTATTCTCTTTCAAATTCTTTTCCCATATGGGTTATTACAAAATATTGAGTAGAGATTAAAAGTATTTTAAAATAGGTGTCATAAATTTCCATTTATATGATCTGGAAGGAATATTTAGAGTCAATAACATCTCACTGGCAAACAAGTTTTCAAGACTGTAGTTTTATATAATGACTTCCTGCTTTCTCTAAAATAGAAAATGCACTTGATTTCCATCCATTAGGAAGCTGTGAATGAAAGGCCTTTATAAGAAAAACAAACTTAAAAATTTAAAGGCCTCCAACTTGAATTTTTGATGAAGACATATCATCACTACCTACCATCCCTTATGACTGAGAAAAACAGACTTGGAGATACAGTCAAGGACCACAGCACACAGAGGAAAACACTGTTTTTTGTCCGAGTGACTCTGCTGTGTTCTGGATGACAAGAGGGAGTTTAATATTTTGAATTAAAATGCCACAGGATCTCAAAACAAGACTTGAGGATTATTGGTGTTCATATACAGATACCTTTTTTTTTTTTCCTTAGCCAAGGGAACTAAGTGGGAGTTTCGCTTTACCTCATTCACTTAAGGAATCTCAATCAGTGGTTCCCCAAATAGCAAAGTACAGACTCAGCAAAAGGACCCAAGAATTATATCACACATTGTTTATGGCTGAGTGAGCTTACAAAGGGCTGGTATATGCTGAGCACACAGCTATTTGTCATGAAGTCATCAATCAAATTCAGTTGGTAATAGAAATCCCTAAATAAATAAATTATAGGAATCAATGAATCTGCTATTCTTTCAGAGTTTTAAATCACTGAAATATTTACCATAGATTTAAAAGGCAATTAAATAGTCGGGCATCAATATTCTCTTATTCATTTCATAGTTCTTTCAGTCTATAACTGCCCTGTTTATCAAAGATCCAAATAGACTGCTAAGACAGACTCCACTGGGGTCATCTCATTAATAACAGGAATGAAGGCAGCAGTTGAGGCGACTCACCTACTCCAGGAGCTCCTAATAACAAAATGAAATGAAGTTCCTTGGGGTCCAACCAGTCATACCTACTGATATTAGTCCAGACCTCACCCATCTATTAGCTCAATTAGTAGGGCCAGAGGGAAAGAAAAAATGAAACCCCACAGGCAATCAAAACCTCTCACATTAGCTCTTAAATTTAACTTCACTTCTCCCCTCATGTACTAAGAGTAACAATAACTCGGAGTCTCATCTTTCCTGTTTGCTCCATTATAACACACAATTAAAGCCTGAAAGTCCCGGGTAACAGTAACAGAGAAAAATAAAAGGTACGGGTAATTATAAATTCAATAATACACACTGAAGTGAGTCAGTTCATCATATTTGTTGGTATGAAGCCTAGACTGGCAAATGTAGTCCAGTGCTGGGTGAAAGGGGAGTGCATGTACTTGTATAACAATAAAGCTTAATTTCTTTCATTTTTTGCTACATCATTGCACTAAACTTTCCCACTTAACACAAGGATGGTAGTGTGTAAAGGCTGCCTAGCCCTGGGTTCAGTTCAGTTCAATTCAGTCACTCAGTCTTCTCCAACTCTTTGTGACCCCATGAATCACAGCACGCCAGGCCTCCCTGTCCATCACCAACTCCCAGAGTTTATCCAAACTCATGTCCATCAAGTAGGTGATGCCATCCAGCCATTTCATCCTCTGTTGTCCCCTTTCTCCTCCTGCCCCCAATCCCTTCCAGCATCAGAGTCTTTTCCAATGAGTCAACTCTTCGCATGAGGTGGCCAAAGTACTGGAGTTTCAGCTTCAACATCAGTCCTTCCAATGAACATCCAGGACTGATCTCCTTTAGGATGGACTGGTTGGATCTCCTTGCAGTCCAAGGGACTCTCAAGAGTCTTCTCCAACACCACAGTTCAAAAGCATCAATTCTTTGGTGTTCAGCTTTCTTCACAGTCCAACTCTCACATCCATACATGACCACTGGAAAAACCATAGCCTAGACCAGATGGACCTTTGTTGGCAAAGTAATATCTCTCCTTTTTAATATGCTGTCTAGGTTGGTCATAACTTTCCTTCCAAGGAGTAAGCATCTTTTAATTTCATGGCTGCAATCACCATCTACATTGATTTTGGAGCCCCCAAAAATAAAGTCTGACACTGTTTCCACTGTTTCCCCATCTATTTCCCATGAAGTGGTGGGACAAGATGCCATGATCTTAGTTTTCTGAATGTTGAGCTTTAAGCCAACTTTTTCACTTTCCTCTTTCACTTTAATCAAGAGGAACTTGATGAAACACGAAGCACTGGGTTAGGCACTGGAAACACAAAGAGGAACAGATTCTGGGGCCCTGCCCAAAGAAGCTCCAGGGGTGATGGGGAAGGACATAGAAACTGGTCCTTGCCACAGGTGTGAGAAACATTATACTGTGTAAGACACAAGCAGCAAAACGGTATCATTAATGCTTTAACAGGAAGGGATTCAGAAAAGGCCAAGAGGAGGTGATTATCTGAGTACTGGTGGCTGAGATGTCTTTGAAAAACAAATGAAATTTAGCCTACAAACAAGGAATGGAGGACAATTTGTGTAATGGTCATAGACTGTGCAAAGGTACAGAGTGTGGGGTAGCCTACTATTGGGGAACTGTAAATAACTGGTTTGGCTGGAATGAAAAGCGAACAATAATGAAAGCCTCCGCCCTCTGAGTCAGTATATCATCCATCCATCACTCCTCTGACTGGGGCTACTTACTGAAATGAGTCTGTTTGGGCTCCCCAACTGTAGTTTTAGTACAAAGTGAAGCTCTGATTACCACTCCACAGTCACATGGGGATGTCATTCCTGGTTATCAGCAACTATGTTGCATGAATGAACCTCTAGCTGTGCTCCACAGTGACCACTGCTCCACTTGGTTGCAAACACTTAAAAGGAAACTTGACCCTGAGAGAACTGATGCATTTTTATGAAAACGTAATTACCAATAGAGCTTCCCCTACAGCTCAAACAGTAAAGAATTTGCAATGGGGCTTTATGGCTGAAAACACAAATTAAGTCTCTTCCTCCCTCTTATCCCTATCCATCTTCCTCCTCCACTCTCTAGACAAAGATGCATTCTTAGTATATGCCAAAAAACAAAGTTTTGCCTTCCTGAATACTCTTTAATTATAGGGATTGTGTTATATTTAGAGCTGTTCCTGGGTAGCTGGCAGACAGGCTTACCTACAAATGACTGATGACCAAAACAATCAATCAATGTTCATATGACTGGCGCAAAGAAGGCCAAGTGTGTAAGTGTATGCCATACAGAACCAGCCAACTGAGGCAAAGAAAAATACTGTGCATTTTCTACAATTTTAATGATCTGAGAATAGGACATATGAGAAATCATACAATAATATATTTATCTTTGTATAAATCCTACTTAAAAATAAAATAATGGCAAGGTATATCAGTTATGATGTCTTGGCTACAAGAAATGGAAAGTTTATTGCCTAAACTATAAGGAAATGTATAATCTCACATAAGAAGTCCAAAGTTTCAAGGTTGATTAATTCAATGGCTCAAGAGTGACATTTTATCTGCCATCCTTAGGTTTTTATTCCTGTTTGCCTCTCTCATAGTTATAATTTAGTGCAGTAGCTTCAAATATTACACAATCACATAATATCCAAATGACAGACTGAGAAATGACAGCACATCTCTTTCTCACATTTTTGCCATATCTCTTTGGCCAGAATTGCATCATGTGTCCATCCTAAGCCAATGGCAGTCAGTTCAGTTCAGTCACTCAGTTGTGTCTGACTCTTTGCAACCCCATGCACTGCAGCTTGCCAGGCTTCCCTGGCAGCCAAGGGGTTGGAATTATTGTGATTGGCTCAACCATGGACTAATGAAGATCCACCTCGCTGAGAGGCTGGAGAGGAGTCCATCTTCCTCCAAGAACATGAACTAAATTAGGGCTCTGAAGAAAAAATTAAGGGCGTAGGAAGACACAGGCAGGATTTGCTATTAAATAAGCAACCAGTAGTGTCCACAATGGGGCTTCCTTGGTGGCTCAGTGGCAAAGAATCCATTGGCAATGCAGGAGGTGTAAGAGACACAGGTTAGATCCCTGGGTTGGGAAAATCCCCTGGAGAAAGAAATGGCAACCCACTCCAGTATCATTGCCTGAAGAATTCCATGGACAGAGGAGCCTGTGGGCTATAGTCCATGGGGTCACAAAGAGTCAGACAGGACTGGGACAACTGAGCATGAGTGTCCATGATAGCCAAAGCCTATTTAACTTCATTTTATTGCACACAGTGAACTTCCAAAGTGTCAAATAAGCAACAAGTAAACTGCATTTTCCACAAAAAGAGGCCTAACTGTATTTACTTTTAAGGAAGAAGAAACAGATGAATAATCCTTCAACAAAAAAAGTAAGCAAATGAATGAAAACTAAAATAAGATCATAAAGAAGTTTAAGTACTATGATCTTTGAGAGGAAAAAATACTATGCCTGACTATCATGAGTTATCTTTCCAAAATGAATACTAAAATTTCAGTGTTGCATCCCCGATGCCGTAAGAAAAAGCTCCTTCATATAATTCTTCTGTAGACAGTAAAGATTGAAAAGTGATCATATTTAACACAAAAGAAAACACACTTAAAGAAAAAACAACCAGAGACTGAACTTCCAGCTACAGTTCTTATAATTACATTTGCTATGTCTGCAATCCTTTACCCAGACATATGCAAGTTTTCACCAAATCTTTGAGGATAATGCTAATTAATTTGTTAATTTATTCAAAAGTTATTTTGGTGGGCAGAATAGTTTAGCTCTAACCACAAGTTAATAGTTTTAAGAAATCTTTCTGGAATTCAGTGCCTGTCACACATTTAGCATTAATACCATGTTGCAATATTTAAAAGTTTATTAACATAAAGGATTTCAAGCTATACATTTTTAAATTAATCTCAAACTAAATCGAAGATTACATCCATTAAGCATACCTTTAAGAATTGAATATTGGACATAACAATCATCAGTGGTTGCCTAGCAACCCTGGTATCAGCACTTACAGTAAGTCTATCCTAAACACTAATATAAAATCAGAGATGATTATGTATCCACTTCAAGTCTCTGTTTGCTAGAAAAATGCACTTTTTCTGTTATTAGTGCTTCTGTATTTTGCTATCCTGCGGAGCTGAATTTCAATGTACAGGTGGATAAGGGGGTGTCTTGGTCATTAAGTGATCATTCACTCTCAATGAGCAGTCCTAAGAATGGTGACTAATTACTAAAGCGATGATGCCAATCACTGGTCATCACAGTTAAAATGAAATTAATGTTGGATGAGTAACACAAGCCGTCTTTTTTTTTAAAGCCACATGGAAAGAATACCTTGTTTCCATACATTCTAATTTCCAAAGAGAATGTAACATTAGATTATGAGTGCCTCGGGCACTCTCAAGTCTATCCTATTCTTTAAAATGCCTGAGGTAGGCCCCACAGTCAAAAAATGTCAACTCTCATCCCATGTTCTCCTGCTCAAGTCTATTATAACAAATAACCTTTCTAATTCTGCATACATTCCTGTGTCTGTACATTTACATTACTGGAGTCTCTGGTGCCACAATTGCCAAGGAGCTCTCTGAAGCACTGCGGCTGTGCTCTGCCAACTGCGTTTGGCTGCCTGACTTCTTCTGGGCTCCCAAAGCTGGCAAGCTAATATGCTAATAGAATTCATTAGCCCGGGCTTTGACAGACAGTTAAAACAGGACTCTACATCAGCACTCCAGCACTGCACAGTCATTATGCCATTTCAGGAGGCACAGCTAATTCAAAGAAGATGATGACAGGGTTTGCAATCAGGGAACATTAGAGTGTCGGGCAGTGGAGAGGCTGAACACGCGAGGCAGGCAATCCTGCCAGCAAGCCTGATTTGATTTCTGGCACCACTGGCGGGCTTGGCAAAAAAAAGGAGGTAATGAGATAAACTGAAATGCCAGGCACCGGGACTGGTCTTTGAAGTAATTATTCTCTGGGGTAACAAGGGACAAGATGAAAAAGCTTTCAGGGACAGGCAGTGGGCACCCGTGGGACCCAGTTTCCATTACAGCGTGACACTTGGCCGAGCAACTCTCTCTCCACTCAGGAGTTGCAGAGTCCTAAATAGGCTGTCAGAAGCGAGGGGAGACGGGGAAGGGGTCTGGGAAAGGAAATAAAACTGAAAAAAAAAAAAAGATAGAAACAAGATAGAGAGGTTGTCAGAGCCCCTCAAGAGAGTGAGAATTAAGTGAGCTGTTTCAGAATCTCCATCAAAAAGGATGGTAACGGACGTGCCTTTCATCAATTAGTCTTTACATTCAGCCCGCTCTGGGGAGAAGGGAACGGGGACAAGGCGAAGGACACCACAGGCCCCAGAAGCCCCAAGAGCAGTAAAATCCCTTAAGATGTCGGGTGAAAACAGATAAGCCTTTGGCATTTTCCCTTTGGGGCTCTTGGCTTTGTCAGGTTGAGGACCTGAGTGAAATGATTAAGAGAGCACTTTCTGGAAGTTCCAGCCTCTAACCCACTGCATATAATCAGGCTCACCCGGCAATTCTTTATGTAGGAACAGGCCCAAGGCTAAAGTTGAACCAGAAATGAATCATTTCTCATTCTGCGGTGACTACTGCTCTTTCTGAATCAAATTGGAGGTCACTGGCTAAACAAACTGGGAAGCATGCATGTTACAAACCAGGAGAGTTATTTTGTGGGCACAAACCTAAAGCTTTAGCTTTTTTTTTTTTTTTTTTTGAATCTTTACGAGGGAAAACATTCCCCAGCTGAAAGTAAATACTACCGCAGGACTGACAACTAAGAACATGGATAAATCATGTTATCCATGTCCGGCCTGGCTTAAGAACTGGGAACCAGGATATAATATTTGAACACAATCCGTCTGCATTGCAGGGGACCCGATCCCTGGGTCGGGAAGATCCCCTGAAGCAGAGAATGGCAACCCACTCCAGTATTCTTGCCTGGAGATTCCCATGAACAGAGGAGCCTGGAGGGCTGCTGGAGGAGCCTGCTGGACTCACAGCATTGAAAAGAGTCAGACATGACTGAGCAACTAACACACACACACACACACAATTCTGATTCCAGAGAAGCTGTATGCTCTAGTGGTGTACTTTCAATTCTTGATTTCTGCATATAACAAAACCTAACCAGTACGTTTACCAGCTATAACGCTCATATTTCCTCCAAAGATCTTTTCTGGCCTCCCTCTCCTCTCTTCTTTTTATATTTGTTCTTGAGCAGTAGCAGCTCATTCATTCCTGCAATTTCAGCCATCACCTCTACAGAAATCATTACCAACCTCTCTCTAAAACCCAGTTATCTATAAACGCCAGGCCCACATCTCCATTGGCCCTTTGTAGGGCACTAATGATGTACCCAGAGTGGGAAAGCAATACCCTCTAATACACAGACACCAAGCAATTTCCGCAGGTCCATAACTCCTTCTGTGTTTCTGTTTCCATGAATAACATCATTACGTCTTTATTCACCCAGTTCAAAACCTTGGAATCCTCTTCTCTCTCTCTTGCCACCTACACCCAATTTGATGCAACCTTCATTGATTACAACTGTTACATCTCCTACATTGATCCGTGAATGCCATTTCCACCATGCTTTTCTCATTTAGGAGCCACATTTTGAATTAAATGGTGTTTCATGGATAAAACTGGAAATATAACCACTATAATATATACCTGCTTGCCAACCAATTTCAGCTCATTTCTGACTCTGTTTCAGTTCAGTTCAGTCGCTCAGTCGTGTCCAACTCTTTGCGACCCCATGAATCACAGCACGCCAGGCCTCCCTGTCCATCACCAACTCCCGGAGTTCACTCAGACTCACGTCCATTGAGTCAGTGATGCCATCCAGCCATCTCATCCTCTGTCGTCCCCTTCTCCTCCTGCCCCTAATCCCCCCCAGCATCAGTCTTTTCCAATGAGTCAGCTCTTCACATGAGGTGGCCAAGGTACTGGAGTTTCAGCTTTAGCATCATTCCTTCCAAAGAAATCCCAGGGCTGATCTCCTTCAGAATGGACATTGCCAACAAAGGTCCATCTAGTCAAGGTTATGGTTTTTCCAGTGGTCATGTATGGATGTGAGAGTTGGACTGTGAAGAAAGATGAGTGCTGAAGAATTGATGCTTTTGAACTGTGGCATTGGAGAAGACTCTTGAGAGTCCCTTGGACTGCAAGGAGATCCAACCAGTCCATTCTGACTCTGTTTACAATACCCCAAATTTGTATCCAGTCAGTTTCTAATCGTGTGACTCTATCTCCATTTCTCTTATTATATATTTGTTACCTCCAGATAGGGTTTCCCTTGTAGCTCAGTTGGTAAAGACTCTGCCTGCACTTCTATCCTCAAAACTTCCACCTGGAGCACTGCAAAAACTTCCTAACTGACCTTTGTTACATACACTGCAAGAAGAGCAACTTCTAAAAATATCTATCTAATCATGACATGTGCTGTGCTTAGTCACTCAGTTATGTCTTGCTCTTTGCAACCCCATGGACTGTAACCCACAAGGCTCCTCTGTCCACGGGGATTCTCCAGGCAAGAATACTGGAGTGGGTTGCCATGTCCCCCTCCAGAGGATTTTCCCAACCCAGAGATAGAACCCAGGTCTCCCACATTGTAGGCAGATTCTTTACCTTCTGAGCCAGATGCAGGGCATGACATACCCCTACTCAAAAACTTCCTATAATGTTTCTATCTCAAGAATGGGTAATCTGGCATCAAAGAGACTCTATAATGTGGCAGGAACCTATTTTCCCACTTTCCCTCCTTCCACACTTATTCTGATACCCCAGCCACTCCATCTGGTTTTCTTTTGCCAAACAAATTACAGTACAAAAAGTGAAAGTGAAAGTGAAGTAGCTCAGTCATGTCCAACTCTTTGCGACCCCATGGACTGTACCCTACCAGGCTCCTCCATCCATGGGATTTTCCAGGCAAGAATACTGGAGTGGGTTGCCATTTCCTTCTCCAGGAAATCTTCCAGACCCAGGGATTGAACCCAGATCTCCTACATTATTACAGTATAGACTTTTCAAAACAATCACTTCCCTCTGCTTGAAAGTGAAAGTGTTGGTTACCCAGACATGTCTGACTCTTTGTGACCCCATGGATAGTGGTAGCCCACTAGGTTCCTCTGTCAGGCAAGAATACTGGAGTGGGTTGCCATTCCCTTCTCCAGGGGATCTTCCCAACTCAGGGATTAATCCTGTGTCTCCTACAATGCAGGTGAATTCTTTACCCACTGATCCATCAGGGTCCCAACTATAAATTTCTTCTTGTCACATCCTCCTCATCTCTAGATTGTTCAAATCCTATATCCCTCAGGAGGTAGTGATATTATCAGTCTTCTCCTTGCCATCTGCTCCCCTCTGTAAACTAAATGCTAACTCAACCATCCTGAAAAATAAATGAGCTTACATACATATATTTTTCCAGTATTCTCTTTCTTTGAAGAAAGATAGGAGGGTCTGTGTCTGAGATCATTTTATGAAACATACCACACAGAGATAAGCATTTAGTTATTACTCTTCCCTATGATATAAAGGAAAAGTATCTACATAATTAGGTTAGCAAACGAGTTCAAATAACTGGGAGATGAGATTTGCCCAACGATTAACTTCAGTGTTTGCCACAAGGGCTCTCTCCATGGTACCATCACAAGGTCTCTGTGTCCTCACAAACCATCTTGAGGCAGACATTAGCTGGATAAGTGACACGTCCCCACTGTTCTCTCTCCTGACCCCTCCAGTCTAGTTGTAAAGAGACCCTGATGACTCCCTTGATCTCCATCAACTGACATTTATAGGACTCCAAGATAATCAGAGAGGGTCATCCAGCTAGAAATAAACATTTACAACTGAGAAATGTTGAGAGGAGCATATCTTTTTTTCAGTTGACAGTAAGGTGTAAATCAAATTGACTGTGGAGCAGACCCTCCCCCTTCCTCAGATTTCCAGTATGTATCCTGGAGAGGATTAAAAAAAGCCCTCCTGTTGAGAATCACTGCCATCAGGAGCACTAGTACTGATTGAGAATATTGTGTCACTCAGGTATTTTGAAAAAGAAAAAAAGATTTTTTTTTTTTTTTAGAATCTCTGATTTGGTCATGCTACTTATCACATAGCCTATATCACCAAGTTGTTATGATAACAAATACAAAAATATTTTACTAGGAAAAAATTAAACTGACAATTTTCAGTGACCTAAATGTCTATCCACCTGGTATAGAATAATTTGTTGTTGATACTTCATCTGGACTCTGCCAACACAGGCTCATCCATACGGATCTCCTTTCAGATTGAATTTATACAACACAAAGTGAACTGAGTCACGTAAGCCAGGGCAGAGAAAAAAATTACCTGCCTTCACTTTCTACAGCTGTCATGTTAACTGGTGGTTTTCAGATCTCCACTTTACCCTGAGCCTCATAACCTTTTTTGCTTGTTTCTGATAGAGAAATTGAGATACACAATCACAGAGAACATAATTAGAATCATAGAATTTTATAGCTGGAAGAGAGAGACCATAGAGATTATAATTGACAGTAAAGTTTATTTGGGAGATATAATTTTATTTTTCCCCTTTGTGGGTTAAACGACCAATACAATCTGCTCCAGATTGCTGTGTCCCTTCTCAAAAATAAATTAACTCTATCTTCTAAAAAAGGGAATTCTTTTCTCCTTGCACATATTGATATTTTAAGCAGTAGTTACTGGTACCTTTTAGAAGGCTTTGTTTGTCTCTTGCTGCCATCCCTGCCAGAAACGAAGTCTGGCATCCAGTCTTCTAGGCGAACAATCTAATTACAATATGCCCCCTTTTCCAAATGGTCTCAGGATGAGTGAAATAAACAGGCATGCAAAGAAACACCATCACTAACAGCTTTGATGATACAGGGAGAATTATTATTATAAAATAAAAGGTCCTGCCATGTTCCTTGACAAAATCTTCAGCAAAAGAAATGCATACTTTAAGTGCAGTGTTAATGCTAAGTAAGATACAGTTGGCACAAGAAAGTAAAGTCAAAATCACAAGAGGAAAGAGGGGACATATGTATACCTGTGGCTGATTCATGTTGATGTGTGGCAGAAACCAGCACAATATTGTAAAGCAAACATCTTGCAATAAAAAATTAAAAAAAAAAAAAAAAACAGGAGGAAAGAGAATTAGAAGAGATATGAGCTCCAATCCCAACTCTGCAATTGGTATGACCACCAGATGACCTGGGGGAAGAAATTTGGAAAGTGTAAAAAAATAAAAATAAAAAATTTTAAAAGCATGGAATGTAAAGGTATTTTTAACCACCTTATGTTGTACACATTCAATTATTATCTGCCCCGTCAGCTTGTAAACCCATGGATGTCAGCAATTTGTTTCTTGGGTTTTGTTTTCTATTCTTAGGAGGACAGAATAATTATCTTATATAGTATCTTGTAAGTAAAAAGATGCTTAATAGATGTGTGAATAAAAGAATACATGAATAAAGAATCCAAGAATCATCGAATGATTGTTATTGAATGAATGAAAATAATATGTTAAAGAGAAGGGAAGAGAACAAAACCATAAATGGACCATAAACATCCTAATGGGTTACGGTCATTGAACAGCTTTCTAATGTGATACACAAAATGCTTTCTGTTTTTAGTAAATAAGAGGCTATTAATTGAAGGTGTTTCTCCACCTGCTTACAGAGGAATAACATTTCAAAACACTCTCAAGTCACTTTCAGATTTTCTTTTCAGAGAGGGGCAAGCCAGAATGAACCCATACTAGGATGGGAATTACAAGGGCTATTCATCTGCAAGCTTCAGGACATAAACTGATCACCAGCTGCGGTCAGGAAGAAATTACGGAGTCTCCTAAAAGCTTCCTCCAGAGCCTGCTGCAGTGTGCACTGCTGGAGTTGCAACACCAATACTGAAATGAAGCCCAACTGTTATTTTTTTATTGAGTAGCAATTCTTAAGGTTTTCAAAATGTGGAGAGAATACAACAAAGAAATCCGCTCAAACGGCACCAGCAGCTCTGCTGTTCTGGCTTCCAAACAAAATGCAGGCAGTGGGTGATGAAAGGAAAGAAAACTGTGACATTGTTGATCTAAAACCCACAGTGTTCTACCTCTGTGAAGGACCACAATATTTCACTGGAGGACCAGGAAAATAACATAACTTTCTCCTGAGAAAGTACATGGCACAGAAGGGCAAATATTTCATCTTTAAGGTCAATGGCTATATCACTGTCAGTTTTCTCACTGAAAAGCTACTTTGGAAGTAAAGAAATGCCCTATTCAAATATAAAGCTTTTTGGCCCAGGCTAATCATTTCATTAAATTCAAATGGCTTTGTGAGATCATTTCGCCTGGGAAAATAAACAGGATATGGAAGAGACAAAACTCCTTTCAAGGATGCTATGGATGCTTTAAAAACACATGGGAGACAACTGCTGGTGGCAACGCTGTTGGGGTTTATTTAAAGAAAAACATAATTGTCAGACATTGATTCCAATAGCTGGTGTCCCAGGAATCCTGGATGGCATATTCAAAACAAGCCTTGGTCTTTGGCTGGTGTGCATGCTTCTCCAGCACAGACCTTGTTGCTGATGCAAATACAGATAAAGCTGCCTTACAACACATGTAGAAGCCACCCCAGTCCTCAACCTCATCCAAGCTCTTCACCCCTACAGGGAACAGCTTGAGGCACTGTGCTGTGCCGAGTCAAAAGTTCATTCCATCTCAGGGATACTGGCAGCCAGGGGCCCTGAAGAGAACATTGCCACACTCAGCAAAGTCAAAAGATTTTGCCAGATCCTCACTGTTTGCCTTAGATGTCAAGAAGAATGCTGTGACAAGAGTGCAAGCCAGGTTTCAAATTAATAGTGTTACTATTTAATAGTGTTAACTGTTTTCAAATTAATAGTGCCTGGAATATATTGGAATATACTACAGATTAGATATAGGCACATCAGATGGTGCTGAGCTATCTAAAGAAAAAAATAAATAAAGAAGGAAAAGAGGGACATAACCTCAGTGCAGCTCTCCTGGGCTTGTAAACTCATCCATGTAATAACTATATATAGCATGCACAGAGGATAGGAATACAATGGTGAACAAGCCTTGGTCCTTATCCTTCAAGTGTTGAAGTAAAGCATTCAAAAAATAAGCTCGTTTTATTCCAAGCTTTCCCGAGGTCTCAAACTTCTGTCAGGTAAATAGGAGAAAATGACATTTAAACCAAATGTGGCTATATGCACTTGCAGTGGGGGAGGCGTGCAGGTGGTGGTGGCGTAAGTCACCTAATCAGGGAGAAAGAACAGGGGGATGTGGAACAGTTGGTGCCTTGTTTAGCAAAGTGCATTGGTGAATAACAGCCATGCAGAGGAAGCTCAAGCTGGTTTATAGGTAGGAAATGGAGAGAGCTGGATGGCTCAGCATAAACAAGTATGAGAAAATATTATTTTCCTTTTCAGAGTGGCTGAAAGGCAGCACAGAAAGGAAGGAGGGAGAGACAAAAAACATAGCAGGCATCTGAAATTAAGGCTGGGAGAATGGTGGAGGGACTTTTTAAAAAGCCCAGTGTTCGATTTTAGTTTATCAGACTACAGAATGCCATACAACTTTCCTCACTGTTGCCCATTTCTTCAGTGAAATGCCACTACACACAGCTGCTTCCAGGGTGATATTTTAGGAGTGTGAGAGAAAGAGTCAAGCAGAAGAAAAGTGTCCTGTGTCTGGGTTGATGCTAGGGCAGAGATAAAGGAACATCCACAAAACACAAAATAAACAATGAAAATCTAGCATCAGGAAGAAATCAGAGCCCAAGATGACAAGACGAAGCCAACTCCCTGGACACGTACAAAACTCCTGGGACAGGTATTGGCTTTTCCCTGAAGGTGTCAGGTGGCCATTCTTAAGAGCAGCAGGGAATATCTGGATTGTACTTCTGCTGGGAAGGACCATGTCTTTGTCCTTGTGTATCACATCATGCCTCTATAGGCACTAGTACAAACCTCCTAGGAAGGACTTATGAATGTGTGATGAATAATTTATAATAGTGAGATGAAGTCCCAGCGCCTAACTACCGAACAGGGAATCAAAGCCTTCCCAGGGGCCCTCAGGTCTGAAACACAGGAACTGCTCTGCGTGCACATGAATGAGTAATTGCCCAAGACTCCGGTTTCAGAGGCTCCTAGCCAGAAATGTCTTCCCTGTCAGTCTGTCCAAGATGGAGATGCCCACCATTACAGATCTTGAGGTAGACTTAAGACGGTAGACTCAGTAATATTATGTGTCAATTATAACTCAATTTTTGAAAAGACAACAGATCCAAAAGCAAAGCCTCCACACCAGTTCCTTAAATCAGTGCAGAGAAAATCCTGTCACACTTTGCAAAGGTTTTCAAACACACACTCTTAGAAGACATGTTACCTCGTTTCTGTTATTTGGATTTGAAAACAACAAAGACCAAGCTAGTAATTCTTTGGGGGTATGAGTGGTGTTTAAGGCAGAGCATCTTAATGTCAGAAGAAAAAAGAAAATAAACCATTTTTTAAAAAGATGAATATACTCTTACACAGAATTATCTCTGTTCCAGTGAGATGTTGCCTAAAGAAAAAGTTTTGGACAGTCATTCACTGACTTACTGAGCATATACAATGCCAGGCACAGGGGATAATAATGTGAACAAGCTGGACGTAGTCTCTGCCTTCACGGCAGTAGCATTACCATGAGAGAGAAAACAAGTAAAAGGGACGTCCTGACACAAATGGGACGTGCCAAGTTATGAGAATACAGCAGGCAAAGAGAGTTGGAGGTGGGGGCACGGCTCAGATCCAAGGTCAAAAACAGTCTTTGAGAAAAATTTTCATGTAACTGAGACCCAAGTGAGGGAGGGGATTTGGCTCAGAAAGAGGCAGTGAGAAACAAGCAGAGTGTTCTAGGAAGAGGGAAAAGCATGTACTGGATCAAAGCCCCAGATTAAGCCCAGGATAAATCACCAACAAAGCAGGAGCAACAAAATTTCTCTCCTTTTATTCAATGTAGTATTTTCACAAAGAACCTACAAAGTAGTAATCTTTAAAAACAGCACACCATTGTTAGGCTTACTTATTGTCTAAATGTACTTCAAATTTTTAAATTATTTTTATTTTGAATCCCAAATGTGGGGTCAACACAATCTTTTCAGTGTTTAGAACCACAGGAATAATAAAGGTTCATGTTTATTGAATGCTATTTCTGACCCAGAATTTCCAAGTGTTCTACTACACTCATCAACTCATTTAATCCTCATAGTAATCCTACTATTGTTGCATTTTACAGATGGGAAAACTGAGACAAAGAACTAACCTGCCTGAGGTCACAACATTATTAAGTGACAAAGCTAGGGTTTGAATCCTAATAGTCTGGTGCTAAAATCTGAGCCTCTAACCATAAATTATGTGCTCATACAGTTAGGAAAGTGAAGTAAGTTTCCTATGGCTTAAAAGCTTTATACTTAAAAAGCCAGGCTAGAGAGGAAAATGATACCATGAAGAGTCTTATAAGCCAAATCAAAGAATTTTAACATCTTCATGAGAAGAAGGGGGAGTCTCTGAAGGTTTTTAAGCATGGACATGACATAATCAGAATTGCTTTGTACCAAGATCTCTCCGGCTGCAATGAGAATAAATGAAGGAAGAACAAGGCTTTAGACAGGGAGATAAGGAGGCGATATAGAAATATCCAGGTGGGAGATCATACCCCTTGATCTAGGATAGTAGCAGGGAAGATGGAAACAACCATACATATTCAAGAGTATTTAGGAGGCAGAATCAACAGAACTTAGTGACCAACTGGAGGTGGTTGATGGGGAGGGAGAAGTCAAGGATGAAGCCCACATTTCTGGGTGGATGGTATCTGAGGGCACACAGAGGAGAAAGTTAAGCGACAGACATGAGTTCGTGCCTGGACATGCTGTTTATCCAGCAGGTGCTGGCCAGTAGGCAACTGGATGTAAACATCTGAAGTTAAGAGAGAGAGTCCTTAAAATCATCAGAGTAGATGAGACTCCCTTACCCCAGCAAGTGTGTTGCGTGAAAATAAAAGAAAGCTGGGAAGAAAATTCTCCCACATTTAAGAGATTTGTAAATCTTGAGGGAAAGAAAAAAAAAAAGCTGTCAATGTCAGAAGGTTGGGCTGGGAAGGGGAAGAAGAAATGGGGCAGAAGAATATGGTTGTCATCATATTTGTCATCATTTTTGTAACTGTTGCTTTCCCCAAAGATCTGAACACAAACATTGATGGAAATGAGCAGAGAACCAAGAGTGTTTATGAAGAGAGGTCCCAGAGAAGGCAGGATTGAGATTCCAGGTAGAGAAGAATTCCTTGGTCCAGATGAAAAGAGGTGAAAGTCGCTTAGTCATGTCCGACTCTTTGGACCCCACAGACTACAGTCCATGGAATTCTCCAGGCCAGAATACCAGGGTGGGTAGCTGTTCCCTTCTCCAGGGGATTAATTAAACAAGGAGGCCATAACACTGAATTGGCTCTAATGCTGAAGCAGCCTACAGAAGCAAAACAAAACCTAAGCCTGTAATGTCTCAAGCTTACAAATTTGAAATCTATGGACAGCCAATCACAAATGGCCAATGAAGCTTTAAGTTATAGCCAATCAATAACTTCCCAGCTCTGGACTCCTCCTTTTCTCTGTGAAAGTCTCCTTCTAACTCCTGTTGGTGGAGTGCACCTAACCACTTAGAGTTGGGCACTACCTGATTCAAACTGATTTTTGCTCAAATGAACTCTTACCATTTTTAATATGCTTCAGTTTATCTTTTAATAGGGAGAGAACAAGGATGGAAGACAGGCATTTGGTAGGAGCAGAGCAAGAAGCAGATGCCGTTTCTGAGTAACAGCTTCTATTTCCTCAGAAACAGGGGGCAAGGTTATCTGCCAAAAGGAAGAGAGGATGAGGGCACGATTCTAAGTGATTGTTCTTCTTTGCCGCCTTCACGGACCATTTGTGTAGGCAGCTCAATTCTGTCCCTGAAATTGCCGAGTCACTCACAGGAGCTCTTCAGGTACATCCTGCTTGATTATTTTGGAAGCAATAGTTTAAATATTAAATGTCATGAATGAAATTATGCTAGACAAAAAGGAGTTACAGAAGGAAATAATGGAGCCTGTCAAGAAAAAAATATCAAGAAATTATCCTATTATAAAGGTCCTTTACAGTTGGAATGATGAAATATTTCTATATAGGATGGATTTCAGAACCATCCAATATCACTGTTTTTGTCTATTTCTATATTCATATTGGACCTCAGGAGTCTCTGCAATATCATATAGAGAATTCTGCCATAAGATAAAGGGGCCCAGCTCTCAATATTTGTGAATCTGCAGATTCTTTAAATCTCTCATATTCTATAATAGGATATTACACTTTTCAGAATTTATTTAAATTTATATTTCAAATTCATTTTCATAAAACTTTCAACACAGTACAGTATGTTGCTTAGCTATCCCTTTATTAGACCCTGTGTATTAAATTTAATTCAGAATCAAATGCTTAAATTAACTTTTTTGAAGAACTGATATGCTCCCTCCTTCCTGATAACAAAAATTAGCCAATTTACTAGATTTCTTCCTTTGACATGGTTTACAGGGAAATTCTTACATTTACTTAGAGCAACTCTACTTACCCTTGCTGCTAAGTCGCTTCAGTCATGTCCGACTCTGTGCGACCCCATAGACGGCAGCCCAACAGGCTCCCCCATCCCTGGGATTCTCCAGGCAAGAACACTGGAGTGGGTTGCCATTTCCTTCTCCAATGCTTGAAAGTGAAAAGTGAAAGTAAAGTCACTCAGTCGTGTCTGACTCCTAGCGACCCCATGGACTGCAGCCCACCAGGCTCCTCCATTCTTCCCTTTCCATTTCCTCTAGTCTGTAGTCTGAACTAATGTGCCCCAAATGGGACAAAATTTGGGGGATATGTAATAGAAATAAAATAGTTAGAAGACCAACTTAATCTTGTGGATAGTCAAAGCAAGTTCAATTTCTTCCTGAACACTGTGTTTACCTGGTCTTCATAGCACATAATCAGTTTAGTTCAATCGCTCAGTCACGTCCAACTCTTTGCAACCCCATGGACTGCAGCATACCAGGCTTTCCTGTCCATCACCAACTCCCAGAGCTTGCTCTGTCATCCCCTTCTCTTCCTGCCTTCAATCTTTCCCAGCATCGGGGTCTTTTCCAATGAGTCAGTTCTTCGTACCAAGTGGCCAAACTATTGGAGCTTCAGCTTCAGCCTCAGTCCTTCCAGTGAATATTCAGGACTGATTTCCTTTAAGATTGACTGGTTTGATCTCCTCGCTGTCCAAGGGACTCAGGCACATAATAAATTGTTATAAACTAAATACTCTAACATCCTGAGCCTACATCAGAAAAAATTATCTTGAAAACTTCTCATAATTTAGATGGTACTATGTCCAAGTCTACTAAGTGGCATCCCAACCTCTTACTAAACTGCTAAACTGTACAACAATGTGCAAAGGAAAACAAACAAAAGTATAATTCATCAGCGTTTTAAAAAATTTTTTTGGATCTAGAATTTTATCAGATATTCTGTTGCCCATTTCACCGGGCTCTCTCCCAGAAAGCGGCATTCTAATTTTTCTGAGGATAATTGTAGCTCTGCTTGCTCAGTGGTTTTTATTCTTGTGAGTGATTTGTTTTAGTCAGTTTATACCATTCACATGCCTCATATTGTTTTCCAGGAACCAGCCCATGATATTGAGAGGCGATATACATCTGGTACCTTTAAAAGTAGCATCTGCATTGCCGGCGATAATTAGCATTTTGCTTTATGGTGCATTCTGCTTTGCATTTATACTGCACCCTGAATCAAATGACTTTTAGACCCTGAATTAGTTAATCTATACAACACTGCTACCTTGCCCAACAGCTCAGAAAGATATGAAGGAATTTTATTCAAATTTAACCTACAAAATGGGTGAAAGTGAAATTAGGCAAGCAAGGCAATAAAGCAACAAGCCTAGAATAAGAACACCTGGAGATGAAAAACCTGGAGCCGAGTCTCTAAGCCAAACTACTTCCCTAAGAATTCCTGAGCACTAATGAAAGCAATTAACACTGCACACAGCTTGCCTCCCCTGTATCCTGCCTGCTGGTGGACTCTCAGTGGCCTACATGTCATCTCCATGATAGCATTAAAACAAAGCAAAAATTACTTGGAAGATAATAAAGGGTAGCTAGCCAACAATCCTCTAAGGTTTCCTTATGCTGAATGAAACAGGTATTTTTAAAACCATTCAAGAATACCATCTTGTTTCCCCACTGTGCCACAGATTGTTTAAAAGCAAATGATTTCTAGAACTTATAAGTATTCTGCTTTATTTTTGCAAAAAGCCTAATTCCTCTCCCTTTCTATGTACCTATCCATTGGAGAGTAGATAAAGGGTACAAATAAATTCTGTTCTAATCTCTATAGATGAAATTTGGCAACTTGCTTCATTTTGACATGTGAAAGTGAAAGAGTTAGTCACTCAGTCGTGTCTGACTCTTTGTGATCCCATGGACTGCAGCCCACCAGGCTCCTCTGTTCATGGAATTCTCCAGGCAAGAATACGAAGTGGGTAGTCATCCCCTTCTCCAGGGGATCTTCCGGACCCGGGAATCAAACCAAGGTCTCCTGCACTGCAGGCAGATGCTTTACCATCTGAGCCACCAGGGAAGCCCCTCATTGTGACATAGGAACAAGTAGCTTATTTCTTTGCTGAAGTTGTAGGATTACTAAGAACACAGAGTGCCTCTTCAGCCTCATTAGCTTTTCTAGGATGTGGGTACTTTGTGATGCATTTTAGAATTTTCACTGTTTATAGGATGATTCACAACTTGCTGCTTAAAATAAATGAGTTTTTCCAACATCATCTTTTCCCTGCTAGGTGAAGACTGTGCCCTTATCATGTACAAAATTTCCATTATTTCTTGGAGTCGATTATGAACTTCCTATTTATTTCTCTGGTCTATCTATGCAATAGTACCATACTGCATTAAATTCTGAGGTTCTATAATAGGTTTAATATCTGGTAATATTCACTCTCTTCAATGTTCTTTTCCAGAATTTCACTAGCTACTCATATTTATTTTTCCAAAGATTCTTTTGAGTCAGTTTGTGCTGTGCTTAGGCACTTAGTCATGTCCGACTCTTTGCAACCCCATGAATCGCAGCACGCCAGGTCTCCCTGTCTATCACCATCTCCCGGAGTTCACTCAACCTCACGTCCATCAAGTCGGTGATACCATCCAGCCATCTCATCCTCTGTCGTCCCCTTCTCCTCCTGCCCCCAATCCCTTCCAGCATCAGAGTCTTTTCCAATGAGTCAACTCTTCGCATGAGGTGGCCAGAGTACTGGAGTTTCAGCTTTAGCATCAGTCCTTCCAAAGAGCACCCAGGGCTGATCTCCTTTAGAATGGACTGATTGGATCTCCTTGCAGTCCAAGGGACTCTCAAGAGTCTTCTCCAACACCACAGTTCAAAAGCATCAGTTCTTCGGCGCTCAGCTTTCTTCACAGGCGAACTCTCACATCCATACATGACCACAGGAAAAACAATAGCCTTGACTAGACGAACCTTTGTTGGCAAAGTAATGTCACTGCTTTTCAATATGCTATCTAGGTTGGTCATAACTTTCCTTCCAAGGAGTAAGTATCTTTTAATTTCATGGCTGCAGTCACCATCTGCAGTGATTTTGGAGCCCTGAAAAATAAAGTCTGACACTGTTTCCCCGTCTATTTCCCATGAAGTGATGAGACCGGATGCCATGATCTTTGTTTTCTGAATGTTGAGCTTTAAGCCAACTTTTTCACTCTCCTCTTTCACTTTCATCAAGAGGCTTTTGAGTTCCTCTTCACTTTCTGCCATAAGGGTCATCTACATACCTGAGGTTATTGATATTTCTCCCGGCAATCTTGATTCCAGCCTGTGCTTCTTCCAGCCCAGCGTTTCTCATGATGTACTCTGCATAGAAGTTAAATAAGCACGGTGACAATATACAGCCTTGACATACTCCTTTTCCTAGTTGGAACCAGTCTGTTGTTCCATGTCCAGTTCTAATTGTTGCTTCCTGACCTGCATATAGGTTTCTCAAGAGGCAGGTCAGGTGGTCTGGTATGTCCATCTCTTTCAGAATTTTCCACAGTTTATTGTGATCCACACAGTCAAAGACTTTGGCATAGTCAATAAAGCAGAAGTAGATCTTTTTCTGGAACTCTCTTGCTTCTTCCATGATCCAGTGGATGTTGGAAATTTGATCTCTGGTTCCTCTGCCTTTTCTAAAACCTGCTTCAACATCTAGAAGTTCACGGTTCATGTATTGCTGGAGCCTGGCTTGGAGAATTTTGAGCATTACTTTACTAGCATGTGAGATGAGTGCAATATTAATCTCTTACTGTTTTAATATTTATCTATTCATTCTCTTCAGCTTTCCAAGTATAAATCATATCACCTAGAAATAGTAATTTTTTCAACCTTCTTTAAAATTTTTGTAACTCTATTGTCCTTTAATTATGTGAATTATTACTTCCAGTACAAGGGCAAATAAAAGTAGTAAGAGTAGGAATTTATATCTTATTCCTGTTTAGAGTGGTTAGCCATCTAGGAAAAAAATTATATTCATATCTTATAAACTTACACAATGAAAGTGAAAGTGTTGGTCATTCAGTCATGACTCTTTGTGATCCCATGGACTACAGCCCACCAGGCTCCTCTGTCCATGGAATTCTCCAGGCCAGAATACTGGAGTAGGTTGCCATTTCCTTCTCCAGGGGATCTTGCCAGTCTAGGGATTGAACCCTGGTCTCCTGCATTAAAGGCAGATTCTTTACCATTTGAGCCACCAAGGAAGTGCATTATACAAGAATAAATTCCAAATAAATCAAAGATTTACATGTAAATAATTAAGCCATAGAAGAAAATATGAGAGAACTTCTTTATAAACCTAGTTTCAAGGATTTCTTTCAAAATATTATTCAAAATGAAAAAGCCATTAAAAAGTTGAGAAATTTGATTACACCTTAAATGATTTCTACCTAGAAATAAAATAAAAATAAGGCCAAAAGACAAAAAAATAAACTGGTAACAATAAAGGTGTTTACAATTCATAGAACAGAGAAAATAAAAATTGAAATGTAGGCCATATGGTATACATTTTCTATTTTAAAGAATAATGGGGAAATAAGAAATAATTTATATTTGTATTTACTTGTGTTTATATAAAGAAATTGCAGAAGAAAACATAATGAACTATTAATAATGGTTACCTATATGAAGTGGAGTGAGAACTCAGTAAATTGGGGAAAGGGTTGGGAGAAAGACATTTCACTATATACCTTTATTCATTCATTCATTCATTTAAGTTTTTTCAACCAATTAATAAATGTTTTAAAATAAAGTAATGACTTCTCAGAAAGATGAGAACAGAAGAGCTGATCAAAATTCCTCTTTTGTTTCAACTGAAAACAAGGAAAGTGTGTAAAGGGATTTCTCCCGGAGTTGGCCCAAATGAACAAGACTGAAGTGAGTTATCAAGAGCTAACTGCTATAATCTCCTTTCTAAGAAAGCACAGCCCACAAACACCTAATGTTGTCAGGGTCACTAAGAGCCCTTGCTAAACTTCCGTGCAAACAGAAATCAGCATTCCCATGCCGAGTCAGACTCAGTTCCCCCAGCCTGGGCAAGTAAACAATGTACATATGATAATTTTTAGATAATTTCTCTTCCCCTCAGGGGAGCCTTACTCCAGGGCACACGGCTCAGTCAGCAAGAACATGAATTTCAGCCCCCACTCAGCCAAATGCCTTCACCCAACCATTCTGAGTTGTGAGAAAGTGAGACAAGGCTCAGCAAGGGACAAGTCCACTTGGATCCCCTTGTACCACATTTGTTATGGGAGCAAACCATGTGAGCCAGGGAGAAGTAGGGATTTTCCTGACCCCAATTTCCTGTTATGAATTTCCCTTCCCCAGTGTGATGGAATATGGATCTAAATTGAAGAAGAGTTTTTCCTAAAAGGAAAGCGAGAGAGAGAGATTGAGAAAAAGAGGATGGGCAAAGACAGAGGAAATTTAGGAAAAACAGGAACTTCCTGCCCTAGAGTCACTTTCAGTGTTTCATGAAAAGACTCCAAGGCAAGAGTATGGGGCTGAGAAAATATATGAGGCCACACAAAAGAAAGCACAGACAGGCAGCTTCTCATCAACTGACAAATTCCTGACTCTGAGGCATTTTCCTAGAACAAAAGGACATTTATGTGGATTGACAAGCAGATAACAGAAAAATGACATCATGCACCTAAAAGCAAGACCAGGTTAAAAGGAAAATCAGATATGGAAGTCTGACCACTGGTTTCAAAAGTCTTATAAAGTGCTATCCCCTTCTGGAACTTCCCATGCCCCATTTTCCTCTGCGTTCCTATCCGTCTGCCTAATATTCAAACTATTAGTGTGAATCTCTATTACGTCTTTTACCATTAGATATAAAAGGAAGAATTTTCCACAGTTTATTGTAATCCACACAGTCAAAGGCTTTGGCATAGTCAATAAAGCAGAAATAGATGTTTTTCTGGAACTCTCTTGCTTTTTCCATGATCCAGCGGATGTTGGCAATTTGATCTCTGTTTCCTCTGCCTTTTCTAAAACCAGCTTGAACATCAGGAATTTCACGGTTCACATATTGCTGAAGCCTGGCTTGGAGAATTTTGAGCATTACTTTACTAGCGTGTGAGATGAGTGCAATTGTGCGGTAGTTTGAGCATTCTTTGGCATTGTCTTTCTTTGGGATTGGAATGAAAACTGACCTTTTCCAGTCCTGTGGCCACTGCTGAGTTTTCCAAATTTGCTGGCATATTGAGTGCAGCACTTTCACAGCATCATCTTTCAGGATTTGGAATAGCTCAACTGGAATTCTATCACCTCCACTAGCTTTGTTCGTAGTGATGCTTTCTAAGGCCCACTTGACTTCACATTCCAGGATGTCTGGCTCTAGGTCAGTGATCACACCATCGTGATTATCTGGGTTGTGAAGATCTTTTTTGTACAGTTCTTCTGTGTATTCTTGCCATCTCTTCTTAATATCTTCTGCTTCTGTTAGGTCTATACCATTTCTGTCCTTTATTGAGCTCATCTTTGCAAGAAATGTTCCCTTGGTATCTCTGATTTTCTTGAAGAGATCCCTAGTCTTTCTCATTCTATTGTTTTCCTCTATTTCTTTGCATTGATCGCTGAAGAAGGCTTTCTTATCTCTTCTTGCTATTCTTTGGAACTCTGCATTCAGATGTTTGTATCTTTCCTTTTCTCCTTTGCTTTTCGCTTCTCTTCTTTACACAGCTATTTGTAAGGCCTCCCCAGACAGCCATTTTGCTTTTTTGCATTTCTTTTCTACAACAGACTGGTTCCAAATAGGAAAAGGAGTTCGTCGAGGCTGTATATTGTCACCCTGTTTATTTAACTTCTATGCAGAGTACATCATGAGAAACGCTGGACTGGAAGAAACACAAGCTGGAATCAAGATTGCTGGGAGAAATATCAATAACCTCAGATATGCAGATGACACCACCCTTATGGCAGAAAGTGAAGAGGAACTAAAAAGCCTCTTGATGAAAGTGAAAGTGGAGAGTGAAAAAGTTGGCTTAAAGCTCAACATTCAGAAAACGAAGATCATGGCATCCGGTCCCATCACTTCATGGGAAATAGATGGGGAAACAGTGGAAACAGTGTCAGACTTTATTTTTCTGGGCTCCAAAATCACTACAGATGGTGACTGCAGCCATGAAATTAAAAGACACTTACTCCTTGGAGGGAAAGTTATGACCAACCTAGATAGCATATTCAAAAGCAGAGACATTACTTTGCCAACAAAGGTCCGTCTAGTCAAGGCTATGGTTTTTCCAGTGGTCATGTATGGATGTGAGAGTTGGACTGTGAAGAAGGCTGAGTGCCGAAGAATTGATGTTTTTGAACTGTGGTGTTGGAGAAGACTCTTGAGAGTCCCTTGGACTGCAAGGAGATCCAACCAGTCCATTGTGAAGGAGATCAGCCCTGGGATTTCTTTGGAAAGAATGATGCTAAAGCTGAAACTCCAGTACTTTGGCCACCTCATGCGAAGAGCTGACTCATTGGAAAAGACCCTGATGCTGGGAAGGATTGGTGGCAGGAGGAGAAGGGGACAACAGAGGATGAGATGGCTGGATGGCATCACTGACTCGATGGACGTGAGTCTCAGTGAACTCCGGGAGTTGGTGATGGACAGGGAGGCCTGGCGTGCTGCGATTCATGGGGTTGCAAAGAGTCGGACACGACTGAGCAACTGATCTGATCTGATCTGATAAAAGGAAGAGTTAAAAAAAAATCAAGCTAAACAGTGAGTAGACCCAAAGAGAATATATCAGCTTAAATTTTTGCTCAAATAACAGATCAAAATAGGTCTGCCTTCTATCAAAGATAAGTATACACAAAATAAACAGTGTTAAGTCCTTTGAAAAGTTTTGGCAAGAAAATAAAAATAACATGATAAATCTGGAAGAGTATATTTTTACAAAGTTACATTCCAAAAAGCAAGCACCAAACATTTTAGACCATTGTTTTTATACTATTAGAAATGAAAGATAAGATATTTTTGAAAGGGAATGACTACATTAGGGGAAAAAAGTAAACCATGTAAGGTAACTAATAATGTCATAACAGTATTTAAAATAGCACTCACAGCTGTAGAGAACCAAAGTGACCTTGCAGAACATTAAGGCTGGGATGTGGAGAGAGATTTGACATTTTCTTCCAGAAAGAAAAGGTAAAGGAAAAAGAAATGAAAAAGTCAGAGAGAAAAGATAGAAGAGCAAGCAGCAGAAATCTGACATCTGGATAATTGATCTTCCTTGAGGAGAAAATAGAGTACCCCAGTCCAAAGCCATTTAAGAAATAGGGATTTAGGCTTCCAGCATTCTCCTTCAGTTTATTCTTGCTAAAAAACTGACTGCTAGCTCAAATGTCCAGTGCATTGATCTTCTTGCCCAGTTCATGGGTTAATTTCCTCAGGAGCCAACGATGAGAGTCGCCACCCAAATGTCTTGTCTTAAAAGAGAATACAGTGCATTTATGATATAAAAATAAGACCCAGCAGTAAAATATACAGTACTGATTTAAATAGTGGGCAGTAATCATCAAAGTGACAATAAGAACAACTTAAGTATACTGAATATTTTCCATGTGTAAGGCACCACACGAAGTATTAGCTAATTGAATAATCACCAACAATAATCACCTCCTATGAGGAAACTATGAGGAAAGTATTATTATTATTATTATCACCATTTCATTGATGAGTAACCTAAAGTTTAGCAGAAGCTAAAGACTGCACAATTTGGAGAAGGGAGAGCAGAGACTTGAGTTGAGCTTATGTTTCTCTGGAGTCCATGCTCTTAGCCAGGACATCATCACTAAGTGACAATGGCTCTGAAAGTCCAGGTCATCTTGGATAGTGATTTTTTTCCTAAGATATTCCTTTGTGGTCACTCCAGAGTCTGCAGTTTCTGATTTTTTTAACGAAGAATCAGAAAAGAGTGGATCTCTGGTGTGTGCAAATCAACCCCTGAGGGCTTTTTGCCCAGTTAAGCTTTGATGATTTCTATGATGTACAGAAATTTGTAGCTTGTTATTGGACACAGCCCCAAACTATATTATCACTGAATAAAGCTTAATATTGAGTGTAAGTGAAACTCTGAACTGTTTCAAATGAAGAAGACATAACAAAAGAGAGATGGGGGGCAGAGGATAAACAATAGACTAGGAAAGCAAACGCAGCTTTCTAAGTAACCAAGCAGATTCCAGCTGATCAACAAACTCCAGCAGCTAGACAGGTGCCATCTGTACCAGAGAGGTCACTAAATAACCATGGAACAATAAAGCTATCTCCAGATTTGCCTTTACATTTAATGATATGTATTGATACCATAATCACAAACTTGGTTATAAGGGCCTGCTGCTTTTCATGAAAAATGTCAAGTAAACTTACTGAGTCAATTTGTAAACTGAAAGGAAAACACTGGCTTCCCCTAGACAAATATAATAGATCAGAAAAACGTGTCAATGACATAATAGGGAAAAACAAACAAAAACCTTTCCTAAAAGAAAGAAATGACTAAACCTACAGAATAGTAGGATATACTCATGCTGCTGCTACTGCTGCTAAGTCGCTTCAGTCATGTCCGACTCTGTGCAACCCCATAGACGGCAACCCACCAGGCTCCCCTGTCCCTGGGATTCTCCAGACAAGAACACTAGAGTGGGTTGCCATTTCCTTCTCCAATGCATGAAAGCAAAAAGTGAAAGTGTAGTCGCTCAGTCGTGTCCGACTCTTAGCAACCCCATGGACTGCCGCCTACCAGGCTCCTCTGCCCATGGGATTTTCCAGGGAAGAGTACTGGAGTGGGGTGCCATTGCCTTCTCTGGATATACTCATATGTTTATCAAAACAACAAAATTCTTGAAAAAATAAAGAAAGAAAAATCATTAACACCTTGACATATCTTAACAAATTGGTGAATTTCTAGAAGGAAAAACAACCCCCAAGTATCCAGGCATAAAAAGAAGGTGACCTAGAACAAGTAACAAAAAATCAAGCTGGCCTCAGATTTCTCCCCTGAAACATTAGATTCTAGATAAAAATGAAGCAGCATCTATCCTAAATGCAATACCCTTCTGAAGGCTCAGAATGTACATTCACATAGAAAAGCTTCTACAGAGCCCTGTCATACATATGAAAAAGAATAATATTGAACATTAAGTTGTGTATATATATCAGCTTACTGCTTCTCATAGCTTCCATAGGAGGTGATATTATTATTATTATTTTAGTAAAGAGGATGCTGAAGCACAAGGAACTTAGTAAACTGCCTGAAATCACATATCTAGAAAGTAGAACCCAAATGCTCCAGTTGCAAAATATTTACTTTGAATCATTATGCTGTTTGAAAACTAACAAATCATCTAAAATAAAAGGAAATGAATAAGTACTTTACCAAGGACAGCCCAAGGATATCACACTGGTCAATCCTAAAGGAAATCAATTCTGAATATTCATTGGAAGGACTGATGCTGAAGCTCCAATACTACCTTGGCACCTGATGCAAAGAGCCTATTCACTGGAAAAGAACTTGATGCTGGGAAAGATTGAGGGCAGGAGTAGAAGGTGGTGACAGAGGATTAAATGGTTGGATAGTGTCATTGACCCAATGAACGTGAGTTTGAGCATACTCTGGGAGATAGTGAAAGACAGGGAAGCCTGGCATGCTATAGTCCATGGGGTCACAAAGAGTCGGACACATCTGAGTGACTGAACATCAGCATTATGATAAGTCCATTCTGGATAGCTTCTCCCATCCCCCAGGTTTAAGCTTAAATGTCATTCTATTAGAGAAATCTTCTCTATGACATCTTCCAGACCAGGTCTACCACTCAGGATATATCTAGGAAATCAGAGTTGTTTAGTTCTTCCAAACAGAGGGGATTTAATACAAGGAATCCATTACAAAGATGATGAAAAAGCTTTGAAAATAAATAAGGGGACAGGAAGACAAAATGTTAATAACAGAGACTAATAACAGCATGAGGCTACTATTATCTCTGTGCAATAAAAAGATGATGGCAACAAGCAGGGTCCCAGGAATCATGGCTTTTCAGAGGAAGCTAGGACCATAAAGTGAGGAACTCAGAAGAGGTGGAGCTACTGCTGGAGGGATTGGAGGGGGCAGATAGAGAAAGGGAGACTTTCACTGGACTCTCCTCCCCGGCCACCTTCCAATCTCCTGGCTCTACCTCTCATGGTTGAACCTATCTGAAAGGCACAGGATAAAGAAACTGGGATAATGTTGTTCCCTATGACAGAGAGCAGAATGGGGGAAGGACAGTGAACAACTGCCATAAACTTCTCTGGCTGTACCACCAAATGCCCCCATATTATCTCTACCATAATACACCCTACCTTGTATCCTTTTGTTCAGTGTGTGCCTCCCCCACTGCAACAGCCATGGCACTGCACCTTTGAGATCAGCCTGCTGGAAAGAACTTGCACAGTGAGCTGACTGCTTCCAGTTGCCACACCTACTGGCTCCACCATAACATTCATACCAAGGCCATACTTTGCCAGAGCTCCTCTGAGCCAATGACTAAGCACAGCAGAAGTATTCAAGCTGGGCCATTCATGGACTTTAAGACTGATGTAACTCCTCTTTTTGCTTCCCATCAGCCTGGTTGAGACTTTCTCAGGGCTACACTGTAGACATAGGTTCTCCCTACCCTTCTCTCCTTTCTTCCTCTCTTCCTGCAGTACTGTCAGACCTGCATCAGGGTCTGGGCTCTCCTCATCTACTCTCACTCCCTTCTCCTGGGATCCCTCACAGGTATTTCCTCCAACCTCTTGAACTTCTAATTCCATCTTGGCATGTGCTTGCCTAGAAAATCCACCAAACTATTGCTGTTCAATTGCCAAGTTGTGTCCAACTCTTTGTGACCCCATGGACTCCAGCAGGCCAAGCTTCCCTGTCCATCATCACCTCTCAGAGCTTGCTTAAACTCCATGTCCATTGAGTTGGTGATGCCATCCAACCATCTCATCCTCTATCATCCTTCTCTCCCTCTGCCCTCAGTATTTCCCAGCTTGACGGTCTTCTCCCATGACTCAGCTCTTCACATCAGGTGGCCAAGTACTGGAACTTCAGCTTCAACATCACTCCTTCCAAAGAATATTTAGGGTTCATTTCCTTTAGGATTTGACTGATCCTTGCTGCCCAAGGGACTCTCAAAAAGTTTTTGCAGGTTTTTCTGTACCACCTTACAATAAAACCCAAATAAATTTTTTGGCTAACCCAATAAAACCTCCCAGAGTGGAGAGAACGTGTAGATCTTGTCCATTTATACAGTCCCATCACCCAGTATAATACCCGGTACAGAGCTGGCACTCACTATATATTTAATGAATAATTGTTAAATGTTTGAAGAACTAAATTGACACCACACAATATATTTTTAGCAATAAGCATTAATCATGAACAGATTTGAAACAAGCAGTAAATAACTTGCCTTCAGATGCGGATTCATTATGAGTCATCCTGCAGTTTACAGCTTGCTCTCATACAAAAAGAGTTCTGGTATTAATCACTGAGGTGAATAATTCTTGGACTTGACATAGGGCATAGCTCCTAGAATTCTTCCTTGGTTTCCAAGTAAAGCAAATAACTTTTAAGTTGGTATTTCAAATTTTTCAGATTTTCACTATTTACTGAGAGATGCATGTGTTCAGCAGATAGGCAGCAAAGAATCCAGACTTCATAAGGTCAGAAGACAAGATTATTAACAGGATTATTCTTGTAGTCAGGGAACTGAACATTACAGAATCCAATTTAACTGTCCCTCTCCCTGTTGGCCCCTTATCTGAATCCCACTCTTTATTTTTTTTTTTCCTTTTTTCAGAAGGGAAAACATTTAAAATTTCTGAATCCAAGCTGAGATTACTAAAAATCAAGCACACAGTGCTACAGAGTGCTAGCAATTTTCTTTCATCTTTCTTCACAAAACCAAGAGCAAGATAAAAAGATAGGATGTCTAGAGAAATAATAGGCATTGCGTTAAGTGCCAACTTTTCTAAAAAAGTCTCCTTTGCCACTAGGATTAACTCCTTCTTAAGACAAAAGTCTGAACCAGGCAAATACTTATGTGCTTCTGTATGAAATTTCTGAAAAAGTCTAGGCTTACTTTGCACAAAGGATATGCAGTCTTTCTGCTTCCATGTCTATTATGTTTCTGAAATTAATTATATAAAATAACTTAAGAAAAAAACACAATTGTTCCCTTTTGTCCATATTTCTTATAAATTGGTAGGTAAATCCACAGGTTTAATGTGATTCAGTTTTTACTGTCAAGATTGCTTTAGAGATGATGCCATGAACTTCCACTGGGAGGCACATAATGTCTGGTCATTGTCTGCTTTATGATGGGAGCAGACTCTGGTGCTCAACACCCTGCTACATCCAAAAAGCTGGAGTTGCAAAATATTACTGTAATATTGTTTTTCTTCATTTTTGAACTATAGAATTTTATAAAGAGAAACCAGCTCATCAGTAATGTGATTATCTTAGGTGCAGTTAGTATAAAAAAGGCAGAATAAAAGCTTTACTCTATTAATTTACTTACCAGCTTTTAAAATAATGACTTGGATTCATATGATCCTCCCAAGATGACTAATGAATCTTTTTATTTTAAAGTCATTCTTAATTTATTTCTTTAAATGTATTTGATGTGTTTTAATCCATTGCAACTATTATCTTTATTCATGCCCAAATTAGGTCATCTTTAGCCAGAGTCCTTTTGAAACAATCTCAGTAGTCTTTGATAGCGGATTTACCTTCATATACGACAAGATTTCTGCATGCATTTGTGCATTTTCTACCCCAAATCTGAAATCAGCCTCTTCTCCAAGAAGTTATGGCTTATGCATAGGGGGAAATGTGAGCTGGTGGTGGTCATTTGCTGCTTGGGTTGGTCACTGTTCTAGGCCTTTATAGGGGAGAAAATTAGGAAATATGTAATTTAGAAAAAGGATAAAATATATCACGTGTCCATACCTCACTGATAGTCCAACTCAAATTCAGGACTAATGGGTTTTTACAAGTCTTGCATTATAAATTGGCTATTAAGGCATACAATCAAAAAAACTCTGATGATGGAAAAATAGAACCATCTTGTTTCTTTGAGAAAGAGAAAGACAGAGACAAAGAAAGGAGAAACTTATTGATTAGAAGAGAACTAAAACACACCCATTGGGATGGTTATTATCAAAAACAAAAAACTTTTTGTGTAGAGATGGACATTTACCAGCAGACCTGACCCCTCTCCTCCCACCCAGGAGGGAGGAATGAATACAGCCCTCCGACCCCAGTATTTCAAATACTCTGATGTTGCGCATTTTTTCATTTTAGATTTTAAAAAATAAAATTCTACTGATCATGTTAAAAATATATAACAGCAAGTATCAGTGAGGATATGGAGAAAGTGGAACTCTTGTATACTGTTATTTGATGTTGTCCAGTTGCTAAGTCATGTCCAACACTTTGGACCCCATGGACTGTAGCACACCAGGCTTCCTTGTCCTTCACTATCTCCTGGAGTTTGCTCAGACTCGTCCTTTGAGTTCATGATGCCATCCAACCATCTCATCCTCTGTCACCCCCTTCTCCTCCTAGCCTCAATCTTTTCCAGAGTCAGGCTTTTTTCCAATATGTTGGTTCAATGAGTCAGCTTTTCACATCAAGTGGCCAAAGTATTGTTGGTGGGAATGTAAAAATGGAATAACCATTTGATCCAGCAATTCCACTTTGGGGCATAAACCTAAAAGAATTGAAGGCCAGGTCCCAAGGAGATGTTCATACACCCATATTCATAGCAGGATTATTCTCAATAACCCAAAGGTAGAGACAATTCAAGTGTCTACCATAAATAAATGGATAAATAAAATGTAGTATATACATACAATGGACTAGTATTCTGTGTTAAAAAGGAAGGAAGTTCTGGCACATACTGTAACACAGATGAAATCTGAGGACATCATGCAAAGTATAAGAAGTCAGTTACCAAAAAACACATACTGTGTGAGGAACCTAGAGTAGTCAAATTCATAGAAACAGGAAGTAGAATGGAGTTTCCAGGGGTCGGGGAGGAGGGAAGAATGAAGAATTATTGTTTAATGGATACAGAGTCTCAGTTTTACAAGATGAAAAGAGTTTTGGAAATAGATGGAGATGATGGCTGCACAATGTGAATTGGACTTAACAGAACAGAACTGTACATTTAAAAATGGTTAAGATGTTATAGGCTTTATGTTATATGTATTTGACCACAATTTTCAAAAGGAGAACTAATTATAGCAAAAAACTGTAATTAATGTTATTTGGATCCAGATTCAGTATTTAAAAACAGAAGTATAAGGTATCACAGTGTTGATTCCCCAAGGGCTTGAGCCGTCACTTCAGGAAGTAGAATCATAGGAAGGGAAAAGTATCACTGGAAAGGAGGAAAAGCTGACATAAAGTTGCATCAGGCAGTTTGCCTATGCCTAGGGACTGATTCATTGGAGAAGGAAATGGCAACCCACTCCAGTGTTCTTGCCTGGAGAATCCCAGGGATGGGGGAGCCTGGTGGGCTACCATCTATGGGGTCGCACAGAGTCGGACACGACTGAAGTGACTTAGCAGGGACTGATTCTGCCTGGGCCTCTGGGAAGCACATGGCAGGCTGCTGAGGACTGTCTCCTTGCAATACAGGAGGCACAGTGTTGCCCCTGAGTTTTTATGACCTCACCCTTTTGAGATGCACTGTATGCCCAATGGTGTGCTGTCTTCCTTTGGTTCCTAGGGACATGGGACTCATGCTCAGAGGAAGACACTGCCTGCAGGAAGGAGCCTGAGCATGCATAAAACTCGAAATAGTAAAGGGGCTGAGAGTTTGTGATCTGAGGACCCCAAGGCCCCTCCCACAGAAGACCAGGCTGGAAATAAGAATACTGACTGTATATTGATGCCACAGAAGAAGGATCAGAAACTTTTGCTAGATGTGCTCATTATATTGTTATGTTTAATAGAGAGAGGGAGAGAGAAAAGTCTTGTTCTAAAGGAACATTCTGAAATATTTACAGATGAATTGTTATGACATCTGGGATTTGCTCCAAGATAAATGGAGAGGGAGACTTCCCTTCTTCTGTGGAGAACAGAGAAATAAAATTGTCCGTGAGTTAATACTTGCTGAAGCAAAGGAATACATACATGGAGTTCACTATAATACTCTTTCTATTTATCCATAAAATTTTCCACAGTAAAACTTTTTGAAAATCTAATTGGTTGACAACATTTGTAAAGATAGGCTCCTAAATTCACTAAGGTCAAATGTGTATCTTTCTATGAGGCCTCTTTTTGTTTTGTATGTATATGTGTGTGCTCAGTCGCTCAGTTGTGTTTGACATTTTGCAGTCATGGCAATTATTTTCTATTCTCAAATCCTGAAAGTTGCCTTAGGTATGGGTCTCATGGTCTAAAAAATATCATTTCCACCTGCATGCAAAGTTTGAAAATGTTTGCAAACACATAATTAGAGAGACTTTAAAATAAATGTTAATTGTTCATGCAGTGTGATTATTTGCTACCTATACATTTTTACTTGTTTCCTGCTACCAGAAAATAGTCTAACATTTAAACTTGACTTTTACAGCAGTATATCATTTGCTATCTTTGCGACCCTATGGACTGTAGCCTACCAGGCTTCTCAGTCCATAGGATTTTCCAGACAAGAGTACTGGAGTGGGCTGCCATTGCCTTCTCCAGGGGATCATCCCAACCCAAGGATTGAACCGAGGTCTCCAGCATTGTAGGCAGATGCTTTACCCTCTGAGCCACCAGGGAAGCCCAACATGAAAGAAAAAGTGAAAGTATAGTTGCTCAGTTGTGTCCAACTCTTTGCAACCCCAGGGACTACAGCCCACCAGACTCCTCTGGCCTTGGAATTCTCCAGGCTAGAATATTGGAGTAGGTTGCCTTTCCCTCCTCCAGGGGATGTTCCTGACCCAGGGGTCAAACCCCAGTCTCTTGCATTGCAGGCAAATTCTTTACCATTTGAGCCACAGGGAATAGATTGACATAACACTAAAACAAGAAAGCCAACAAGCAAGTCTTTGTTGTACTGTAGCCACAAGTTCCAAAAACTGTGTTGTATAATGGGAAAGAGGAACCTACTTTAATTACCGCGTGAGTTGTTTCTTCAACAAACTTATAAATGTGTTCTAGAAGTCAAATAAACACTGTGTTACCTTTTCTGGACAATATCCTAGTCTGTCTTGTGGCATTTCAACCATATATATCTTGATTGTAGTTCTTTGCTGGCAAACTGCAGGAACCAATAGTTTCTTAATCTAGAAAGGAAATCATTGGAAGGATATAGGATTGCTTACAGGGAGGAAGAAAAAGCTGAAGAACAGAGCTTGACAAAGGGTGGAGACCTGAGCAGCATTAGATGTCATGGTGTTGGAACAAATGGATGATATCTTAGGGCACCACCACCAGGGGGAATGGCCTGGAACTATTCTCAGTGCTCAGTTCCTCTGCCCAAGATTCCTTTCCCTTAGAAATCTCAGTGATATAACTTGGGTTGGGTCCCCTCCCTTGGTCTTGATTGGCAAGCTTAACATTGCTATACCTGTGAGGAGGATTATTTCCCCAAAGCAAAAATGAGGACCAAAAAAAGAAGACAACTGGAGAATGAAGGCTGGGGCAGGAAAATCAACAGAGGCCTTCTCCTATCTCCTTCACTAAACTAACAGAGGCTCATTCATTTCAGTATCCACAGAGCACAGTGGAGGGCCTGGCTGAGAAGTGTGCATGTTAACACTGGCCACCACAGGTCTTGCCACAAGCAAGGACCTGCCAAGTAGAAAGACAGTGCCATCCAACACAACTTGACTAAGTTAGATGTGCTGGGAGACAACGGATGAACCCAGGCCTGGCAGAGAAACAGACAGAAAGAGAATGAATGGAAGAAACGAGGGAGAAGTACACTGTGAAGATGAAAACCAAGGTGTAGCATGTATACATTTATCAGTTAGACTATTTCTTGATTGATTACTTGAGTCCATATATTTATTTGTGTATGGAATTCCTAAGTTTAAGACAAAGTTATGAGACTGTACCAGAAGTAGCTATAGAATTTTCCACTCTGTGTGCAATAAACTATTGATCACATATTGATCTGTTAAATACATTCCTACATATCTTTGTCAGTATTATCATTTATGACCATGAAGGGCAGCAATATTTTGCCATTAGTATGAAGGACTACCATATATTGTAGAACACAGACAAGAGACACTCTTTATTGAAACAGAGAATGTTATAAAGGCAATAAATGAAACGTGTCAGTGCCTAGCTATTTCGAAATCAACATTTAGTCCATTAATGTTAACATACAATTTATGAAAGGCTGTGAGTACAAAGCTCATTTTAATGCAGGTAACTTTAATAGCAACATACATGCAGGAGTAAATATTGCTTCACACTCCATTTATGTAAGTGTGATTATATGCAATGCACTAAAATAATTTTGCATCAGAATATATATTAAAAATGTCACTGAAATAATGTTCAGATTCTAAGATAAATATCAGTTAAAATGCTGTACAATTCTAAAATGACCCAAACATGCTTTCCTTGTATAGACATAGATCTACTCAAACACTATGAAGAAAGTTGGATTATATATTATCCATCATTAGCTTGTTCTGAAGAGTTTGGTTACTTCTACACTTTTCTAATTATTTCCATTCTTCTGCACAGATGTGTGATCAGTCAGTTAAATTAAAGTTACTTAATAATAAATAGCCTTCTGTATATATAAAGGTGCTAAATGGAGAAACCCAAATTCCAAAAGTATATCCCTTCTGTACTAATTGTGTTTTATTTGGAAATGGATTCCTGGTCTCAGTTAAGAGTACCTCTAAATGTCAGTTTTTCAATTTAAGCCAATCTCCTAAAGAAAAAAAAAAACTTTTTGGAGAGGAGAGAAATAAGAAGAAAATTGTTCACGCATAAAATATATTTCGGAAGTACTAGTTGAATGAAGTGTCAGGGACCCCAACTTGAAATGACATCACTGCTGTATTTCAGAAAATTGTCTGGACCTCTCAGGAAAACCAGTAAAGAAGACCTGATAGAATTTTATTTGCTTCAGGGGATAAAGAACTTTCCAAAGAAAGTCATCCTAAGAGAATAAAAATGACTTCCAAACCATCACTGACTTTGCTGATTGAAGAGATGACCCAGGTGCTGGCACTTACCTATTTGTAGTCTCTGTCTGGCACCCGGGAAAATAAAGGGCTCCAGGTAAAACCCCAGCACTCTAGTTCACATAACTCCATGTGGACAGGGAATACAGGCACCAGCATCACCATGTTCATCCATCCAACAGATCCCAACACAAAGTGGGAGACAATCCTCATCCCCCTTTTGCTACAGACTGTCCTTCAGTTTGGCTGCTGAAGGGGCTCTGTCTTGTCCTTAGTGTGCCCATCAGAGGGGTGGAGTGCCTGAGGGAGAGTAGAACAGTATTTGATGGCTGGTCATCCCGCAGGTACGTGTGGGAATCACTGGAATGACCATTTCAAGTAAGCATGCATGATGCTTGAGCAGACGATAGTGAGAGCCTGTCAAATTGGAGACATCTTTGATAATATGACTGCATTGTACCTACAGACTAGTGAGCCTGAGTCAACTCAGGGGACAAATACATGAGTAAACCCTAGTCACTTTAAAACACCTTTTCCTTTACATTGTGTGTGTGTGTATGTGTGTTAGTCACTCAGTCATGTCCAACTCCTTGCGATCCCATAGACTGTAGCCTGCCAGGCTCCTTTGTCTATGGAATTCTCCATGCAAGAATACTGAAGTGGGGTGCTATTCTCTTCTCCATGGGATCTTCCCGACCCAGGGATTGAACCTGGGTCTCCTGCATTGCAGGAAGATTCTTTACCTTCTGAGCCACCAGAGAATCAAAACTAGAAGACTGTAATGTCACAGAAGACTGTGATGTGTGATGTATCAGGACAGATGATAACAATGGGAAATGTCTGGGTTTATTTATCCTGGAAAATGGTTTCTGACAATTAACATCTTTTCTTTGATTTCCATGGTTGCAGTAAATCAATCCAAGCAAACCCTAAGGTCCTTAAAGATTTGCTTGATTTTTTTTTTTTACACACATTCTGGATAGTTTATTTCAACCGTTTTAGTGTCATCTTGTCCCATCATATCTGATAAGCAAAAAAAAAAATTAACTCAGGTTGACGTCTTCCCTACAAGAGATGCAGAGCTATTGAATTATCTAAAGATGGTTCTAAATACCAGCCTTTAAATGATAACTGATCTGCAAAAAGCAAGCATTGTTTCCGACATGCCATGTCACATTTCTAACTCTTCACTCTGCATTGTGTTACATCCTGCAATGTCAGCTAACGTGGAAAGCAGCAGTACATAACATGACGGGGTGACTTAAAATTGAATGAAAGCCACTATTCAGGCTGAGCATCCATTTTATGCCATCCATTAGGAAAAATATAAGGGCAAAGAATGAAAGGTTATTTTCAGAAACCATTGTTTGAAATAAGCTATGCTTCCTTGAACACTTACATAAAATGTATCTCTCTTTTCTGTATCTTTACGCAGTAACTTATTATTGTGAAGGCCAATTTAAAAGAGAAATCCAATGCTATTTCCCTAATCAATGTGCACTTATACATGCTGTCACCTCATTCCATAACATAGTTTTTGGCTGGAAATCATGGACCTTTTAAATTCTGGAGTTGGAAAGGACCTGAGAGATAATATAGGTCAACCCATTTACTATGCTGATGAGGAAACAGAGCCAGGATGTAAAAAGATTTGTCCAAAGTCACATTGGTAATTAGCGGCAAAGCTCCTGCTAGAACCTGCATCCCCTTTCAGTCAGTCTTTCAATTATACCACACAGGGCGTAAGTGGCAGAGAGGAAATGTAGCAAGCTGGAGGGCACCTTGAGATCATTTACAACTGTATAAATGGCAATTAGACCTAACGTGCTCTGATTGAATTTCTGCTTTATTTTCATTTCTTGTCACATTTCAGCGATTTAAGAGAGTTTGTTATTTACTTAGAATGATCAAGAAACAAAATCCTGTGAACCTGATAAAATGTGCTGTGTAACGCAAGCCAGAAATGAAATGAATGGAAAACCCAGGGAAAGACCAGAGAAAACATGGGCGAGGGAACAGATCTAGAGAGGAGAAAGCACTGACTACCACCCAGCTGTTGTTCCCATTTCCAAGATGAGAAAACCAAGGATCAGAGCCATCAGATTGTCCGAGGTGACCAGGAAGCAAAACGTTTTACCATATCTTCTCTCAGTTACCTTTTCAACAAACAGTTGCTAACCAAATCTTTCATGGTTCTATTGCCTTCCCAATACAAATGAGCTTTATTTCAAATGTATGAGTTCAAATCAAGTTGTGAGAAATGATAATAAGGAAGGACAAAGAGTAGAGTCATATGCTAGAAAAACTCTTCTAAAAACTGGCTGTATTTTAGGGGGTAGGGGAGACCAGCATGGAGGGATTTCAGGTGAGCCACAGTCTCCCTTCCCATCTATCACCAAGGCCTAAAACAACTATCATGGCTTTGTTACGTTTCCCTTTTTATATGTACCTGAACCACTGTTTGGCAAAACCAATACAATAGTGTAAAGTTTAAAAATAAAATAAAATTAAAAAAAATATATATATACCATTCCTTCTAGAACTCCAAGACCTTTGGACTGCTAGCATTTTCCCATTGTCCCTGCTCCCTCCAGCGCTATGACACAGTGATTCTCATCTTCATAGGAAACAGAGGATGTAGAAATCTAAACATTGTTCTCTGATGATCTTTCTCCATATATTGGCCTACCAGCTCTCTTATCCCTCCTTTTCCACCCTTCCTGGTCAGAACAGCATTCTGCCTAACCTGTGAGACAGAGGCAAATGAAGACGTGGAAGAGCAGATTTTTATGTTGTTCGCTGACCTTGCACCACCACTCCAAACACGAAGTGCTGACGATAACTTAAAAGCCTCTTGTCCTCTTCAACATTTTTCAAAAGTCTCTTGTTCTTTCTGAGTCTTGACTTCTCTAACTCTCTTCACGAGGGGTTCCTGTGTGTTTCTCACGGTGGTACTAAGTCATTCACTCATTCTTCCTTCTACTGAGCACAGCCTTTTAGACCTAAGATAATCCAAGTGGTTAGTCCTCAGCCACCCTTAGAGCTTCCACAGGCACCTCTCTTTTTATTGCTTCATGAGGGAAAGTATATTTCAGAAGCAAACTTTCAGAATTCGATTTTCAGCACCTCCTTTTTCTTCTGAGCTACCTTGCCTTAGAATCTTGGCTGTGCTGAGTCCTGAGGCAGGAGGGAATGCCGTGTATTCCAGAACTGAAAGGGAGTGAGACATGAGACTATTAGAGTTAGGGCAGGGTTAAGGACTTTGGCATCTTAATCTTCAGCCTTTTAACGCAAATGTTAATGGCCTTGCTGCCTCTCCTCTCCTCTGCTGAAGACTTAAGGGCCATGTCCCTACTCTGAAGGGAAAGGAAGAAGAGGTCTCAGGACTCTGAGGGATAATTACAGTTTACGTTTCTGATTGAAACCACTGTAAGGAAAACCAATGGCTAAAGTGAGGTTTGATATGCTCTACAGGGTCTGAGTGGCTAATAGCCCCTTTATCACAAACTGGGGAGTGACCTATAACAAACTGTGAGTTTCACACCTCAGGGAGTGAATGCAGCTAATCCTGTTTATATGAGAGGCACCTACATTTTCACATCTGCCATTCATGGAAGTGCCAATGTGCACGAAAATTTACCCCAACTCAAGACCCCATTTGGACCCAGTGATTCATCACGGATGCTGAGATGTGGCAGGTGAGCAACGATACCCTGAAGATTCTCTTTGCCCACCTGTGAGTCACACCTTCTGTCACCAGGCATCATGTGGCTTCTATTCACTGACTCACCCCTGCCAACAGTGGAGGTGCCAGTAGAGACAGGTGTTCCTGCTGCTCCTTTCGACATCACGGTGCTCCCGGACGGCTGTCAGAAATCAATGACTGAGTACCTCAGGCCTTCTTTCTCCCACCCTCAACCTACTCCTTCCTGGAGCCCACTTCCCTACTGTAAAGTTGGAAGGTTCTGTGCACACTCCAGAGAAGCTTCCAGATGTGTCAGTACTCATTACTCCAGTGGCCACCACTTCAGGGAAACCAGCCGGGCAACATGAAGAAGGAGGAAACGCAATGGAAGGTTCCCATTCCCTTTAGGCTCTGTGGCTAAACACAGAGAACAAGTCTGGGAGCATAGCTTCAATTGTTGTCAGAATTTCCCATGATCAGTTGCTTTTGTAACAGGCTCCAGTCCTTGGATGGGGAGGCCTGTGCCAACTTGCATGGCTGCTTTTTAAAGATGCAACCCAAAAGGTATATGTATGCTCCAACATGGCTGCAATTTTAGCTGTTCAGAGAACACAGCAAGATAAATAACCATGCCATGAGAAATTACAACATTATGCACTGCAATAAATATGACAAATGATAGGGTAGATATTCATTGGCTCATAACAGTTGGCAGGCATAACCATCTGTGGATCCAAAGTTCGAACTATTTTTTTTCTCTCCTACAGCTGCCTGGACCTTTGTCCACCTCTGCTGAAACCTCTGGTCTTTAAGGCAGCCTGGGCAACTTTGCAAAATCTTTGACTTTATTAGATTTTAATTAAGAAATACAGGTATTGCCACAGAAAAGGCAGAACTCTCTGTGAGTATGAGAGAGAAAACACAACAAGAAATCTCATGTCCCTTTTTTAAAGTAGAGAAGCTTTTTACTTGCAAAAAATCTGAAAGCAGGAGAGGCAAACCTAATGATAATTAAGAAAAATGATGGTGTTTGTGGCCACAGAAGAAATAAATCTTCTGTGTCTCCTGTTTATTTATTGATTAAACAAGGAACCCTACAATGGATTTAAGTCCCTGCTTTAGTCACTAGAAAGGTAACACCGAAGTCCATTATTTCATTATGTGAAATGCTAATCTATATTTCTCATTTAGAATCTAAATCCTCTGCTTGGTTGAAATCTCACAGCTTCCACCTCTGATAAGAAAAGCCTAATGAGCCCTAATGTCACCACAGCAAAACTTGCCCAATTAGAGCAGCTGTTCACACAAAAAAAGTACACTGTGAACTTCTAACGCAGAATCCTGACAGTTTAGAGTTGAAAAATCCATGCGAAGAAAAATCAGATTTTTAAACAGTTAACTTTCTAAGCATAGCTGTTTCTTGCTCTTGATTTTCCCTTCTTAACCCTGCACTAGGATATAGAGACGGGTTTCATCAGAAAGGCAGAAAAAAAGATTTTTCAGGCAGTGAAAGATGGTAACGGAGTTCTCTGTAATAGAAACCTTTCCCCTAGTTACTAATCGGGCCTGGTAGTGAGTCAGCTGAACAAAACAATAAACTTTCTGATTATTAAGTATTTTGTCTCTTGTATGAGTGTTTTTTCCTTCAAGCATTCACTAAAATAAAATGATCAGACTCAAGAGCAAAATTTTTTCTACCCTTCTCACACACAAAACACTAAACCAACCAGTCATTAAGGACAGATTTTGGGGGAAAAAAAAAAGAGAGAAACTGCAGGATTACAAGATCACTCTTCTACCATTTCTTATCCAAGTACCACAGCATCACCATCAAATCAGTGTTGCTACAGGAAAGTAAATCTACTCAGCAATACTGATTTACCAAATGTACATTAGCGCCTTCCATGTACAAAGCAACAAGGAACGTGTGGCAGGGGGTACTTGGGAACAAGAATAAACCAGACCTGGCCCTGCTTTAAAGCTTCCAGAAGATGAATAGTGCTGATACAGGGCAGAGAGGACTTAAGATGCACAGTAAGGGAAGCAGACAGTGCTGGTGGATTAGAAGACACAGCCAGCTCTGAAGGTTTCTTGGAAAACAGGGTACTTGAAGAAAAGGAAAACTTGAACATCCTGACATTGGAGAGTAACAGGACACCCCAGACTGGAAAAAATAGGAAAACACAAAAGCACAAAGGTGAAAAAGTACTTCTGAACCAAACAGAGTGAGAAAATGAGCAAAGTACCAGGTGTGCAGATAAACAATGAAAATCATTCGTTCACAAATATTAACTGAACATTTTTCTTAGTATTTTTCTTCAGAGAGAGACAGCAGTAAACAAAATGAACAAGTCTCCACTTGTACAGAGTTATTTCCTAGTTGGGGAAGAGTTATAGTGGAAAAGACAACTATATAATGTATCAGATGTTTTAAAATTATACAAGTGTTGGAGAATAGGGATTATAAAGATGCTGAGAGCAGTTTCTCAGATGGGGTAACTCTTGAGTAGAAACTTAAAATGAAGGATTAATAGCTATCTGGGGTAATTATAACCCAGGCAGAGACCCTGAGGTGAGAAACACCTTATGTAATGTATGTGTGAGGATGGAGAAGGCCAGGGTGGCTGGGCAATGGAGAGGAAGGCAGGAGATGATGCCAGATGGCATAGAGTGTGGGTGGTGGGCGGCCACATCTGACAGGGCTTGTCTACCAAAGTTGGGACTTCAGATTTTCCTCTGGATGGGATGAGAAGACACTGGAGGGCTTACAGCAGATAACTGGCATGACCACCTTACATTTTATGGTATGTACTATGGATGCTCTATGGAGGATAGACAGGGGTTGTAAGGATGGAATCCAAGACACCAGTCAGACAACCAGGGCAACTCACATTGTGCATGTGAATATTGGCAGGGTAGGAAAAGGTGGAAAACAGCTTTAGTGGGGTGCTTATTCCTAGTCTAACAGGGCTAAAATTTTCCTTCCTCATTTACAAAAGCTTAGCTATACAGTTGCAAGTCTATTTTGACCCTGACAGACAATCCTTTCATTGAAAACATACAAACAGCAAAGTCAGCTGGAACAATTCAGAAGTCCTAGTTACATCAGCCTCTCCATGTCAAGAAGCAGTGAGTCTGCAATGTGACAGACAGTGTCAATGGCACTGCCACTGTGAACTTTCTCACCCAGAGCTTTGGGACAGAAGCGCTCTCTATTCACAGCCTAAATAGCTCCTGGGTTAAAAAGCCACCTGCACTCCTCTAATCCTTCAGCTAATATAAACTATTAAAAGTAATAATGTGGTCTTTGTGTCTCACAGCCATATCTTCTTTCCTAGTAAATTCAGCATAAACCTTCTCCAAGATCATAGATCAAGAAACGTGTGGTAGCAGGTGCTATCCCCGCTGTCAGGCAGCCAAGAAGGAGTAGGGAGTGACTGATGGCCATGGACTCCCCAAAGCTGCTGCCGCCGAAAGATCTATTTGCTCTACATCCTCCCACGTGACTTAAGGTATAGCTCTCCTCCCTTAGTCCCGACTCGCTCACCTGCTCCCTCCCAGCTTCAGGGCATCCCTCTGATTTCTATTTTTCCCACATCTCCTATCACAGCTTTAGTTTATTATTAACATGAGTTATCATCTCATGGGAGAGATGCTGGCTTGATGGCCCAGGTATCTCAACAGTCTCATGATTGATAAGCTCCTAAAATCACCCAGGTAAAAAGCTGCTGCAGCAGATGCCTCGGATCGAACAGAACAGACAAGGAGGACCCTGTTACCAAATGCCTGTGGCAACCTTGAGGTCAGTTTCCTTCTCTGAGCCAAAAATAAAAAAGGAAAGAAAAGAATTCACCAGCATAATGTGATGAGAAATGCAAGGTGACATGTCAGAAATAACAATGCAGGTCAAGTTGGCATTTGCTGTTACTGAAACTGATGAGCGATACTCCTTCCCCTAAAGAACTACTTTTGCTCCTCCAGGAAAAATATTTCTGTATCAGTCATTATCTTTCCAGATCAATAGAATAGAAGGATTTTTCCCATTATGAAATGTTGATCCCACCGTAAAAATAAGGATGACCATTAACTCTTGGTATGTGGTATTGTTTTTTAAAATAGTAATTATTCACATAATTCCATCCTTGAAAACACTTTTAATGATTTTTCAAACTTTAATGTACATATGAATCAATTCTGGTTCAGAGGATCTGGGTTGTGGCCCAAGCTTGTACATTTCCAGCAAACTCATAGGTAAAAGTTAAGGCTATCAATCAACCAATCACATATCATGAAACAAGACATTAGATAGTATTTTTGGAATTATATTTTTGATTACTCTGTATTTCATCTTGCTTTTTAGAATGGGCCACTTTCTACTAGACTTGGATTTTGATCAGGACCCTTATTCTTTTAGGATGCTTAGAAGTTCTTAGGTGACAGTATTTAAATATCCAGACTTTTTAACAATAATGGTTGGTCATGTATTACCTTTCCCAGTGCTAGCTGTATTCTTTATTATTCATGCTTTGCATTTTATTGTTAATATGTAAGTCACTATGCTGATGAGTCGACATGGGGATATTTTCATTTTTAACCCTTGAGAAAGCTAGTAAATAAACCCTTTAGAAACCCAGCAAGCAAAAGTCAGATTGTTTAAGAAATACTGTATTTCTTTGGAAAATATTAAAGCTCTTACAATAACCTTTCTAGAGGGCAAAAAAGATGTTATTTTACTTGCTTCTTGGTAGAGAGAAAGTTATGAAAAATGATGGAAGGAAGCTTAGAATAAAAATAATTTTATTTTACATTTTGATTCAGATCCTGTAATTTCAAAGAAAGCCTTTGAAGATAGATTGATTTTGATAATTTCGTGCATTCCACTTAACATCACCTGGAGCCAATCAAGAGAAATCAGAATATCTTACTCTGACATTTGGGTGTGAAGTGAAAACAACACCTTTATATTTTAAACTTCACTCTTTCTGAAAGTGAGAGGTTGAGAGGCTGAGAGGTTGAAAGTTCTGGCTTCATCCATGCATATAAGAAGGAAACAGCATTTGGCCCACAGATGAGTCCAAATGAGATTTGCCAAACTAGTAGTTCTGTCTGAACACTCTCTTAAGTAGAATCTGTTGATCAAACCAGAGTGTGTCCTATAGTTCGTTTTGCAGATAAACATTCTCAAAAGACTGTAGTTGAAGAGTATTTCATTTCCTTAAAACCCATGCCAATTTTAATACTGTCAATTTATTTTCAAATTGCAGAGTTAAGATGGTATTTGAGTATGCAGGAGGATATATTGCTCAATTGTCATTTAACCATAGATTAAATGTCTGCATAAAAAGGAATGCATTTTACAATTTTCAAATTGATGAAAGTTTTATGGAGAGATATAATGAGAATAAGGATGTATTTTATGCAGGAGGAAATGCTGTCTGGCACAGAGAACCATAGACAAGGATTTAAGCATCTAAGATTGAATTGGTGGCATCCCAAAAGATGCCTTCAGGCATGGATGCTCCAAGGTAGGTCAAAAGAGCATCAACTGAATCATAAATGCTCATTGCTTCCTTTGTAAACCTCAAAGAATTTCTGGCTCCCAGGTTTAAGGAGAGGGCATGCTCACTTCAGATCCGGCTGTATGAAGTTGGGTACAGTGTTGAAGGCAGTTTAGCACAGAGCAGGGGCAGAGCATAGAGCAGTTTAGCATAAAGCAGTTGACCACAGAGCAAGTCATGGTGTCAGAGGCATGGATTCCCCAACCAAATTGCCTGTGTTTGAATCCACTTACTTAGCTGTGAGCCCTTGGGAAGGCTATTCAATTTGCTTGTGCCTCAGTTTCTAAGCTATAAAATAAAAATCTACTGCATAGGATTGCTATGAAGATTACGTGAGTACTGTAACACTTGTATAGAGTTCAGATCAATCCTTGGTGTAGGTATAATCACTCTGTTAAGTAAATGAGTGAATAATAAGCAAAGTGGCTTAGGTGTACATTCTCTGACTTCATATTGCCTAGCTTCAAATCCCAGTTCTTTTACTCTACTGGGCAAGTTATTATTCTCGCTGAAAAGAATAATATAATACTGTCTACCATCATAGTCCAAGGTCTTGGGCATGCTCCTAGATATCTGAAGCTTGGTTTATGCATCCAGCAGTACACTTCTTATGGTTGATGTATATGAGCTACCTGCCCCATAGCAGTCTCATCATTAAATTTGATAAGTATGTCTTTTACTCACTGAAAAATAGTTTATACAAGAAAGGGCCAGAGAAAGAAAACAAAATAAAAAACCCTGGAGTGTTATACCTGCCGTGTTCTTCAAGGTTAGCATCCACACATTAATCAATCCTCTCTGGGTACAGTCGTTTATCAATTATGACTTGACTTCACAGTGCTGTCATGCAGCCCATATTTGACTATTTAGTCCACAAAAATAATCTCTTTTTATGGCATATTTTCTAACACAGAGTACACAATGATAACACCTTACATTTTATAGCATATTAATGTTTTGCAAAGCCATTCACATCCATTATTTTATTTAACTAGACATATTGAAAGAGAGTCATTTGTCTTTGAAGAAGCAGCTTTGAGGAAATTTTCAAATTTAATTCAAAATCATACTTTTAGTGCTACCAGGAGTTATCACTGAAGACAGTATCCCCATCAATGGTTTCCTTTAGGGGACAGACTGTAGGCACCCCATGTTTGTTGCAGAGGGCAAAGCCACCCAAATGTAAGAGTAGCTCTCTGTGTTCTCGCCTCTTCTTTTCTCTCTGCTTCAATCCAATCCCACACTATCCACTATTCTGAAGATCTCTTTACTTAAAAGTAAATTGTTTCTTTTTACTCATTCAAAATCTTCATACTTACCATTACTATAAGTTATTCATAACTACCTTTTCTGGAGCCCAGCACCTCAACATAATGTATGTGTTACCTCTTAGTAAGTAATCGACCTAAGCATTAGTGTCACTCCCATAGCCCCGAATTTACTTATTCTTCAGCCCAATGATGATCTCCTTGCCCAAACCTATTTTTAAGTTATTTATTACCAGAACTTCTTTTTTTTTTACCTTATTAAATGAGTAAAAACTTCAGGAAACGAAGATTATGGCATCCAGTCCCATCACTTCATGGGAAATAGATGGGGAAACAGTGGAAACAGTGTCAGACTTTATTTTTGGGGGGCTCCAAAATCCCTGCAGATGGTCACTGCAGCCATGAAATTAAAAGACGCTTACTCCTTGGAAGGAAAGTTATGACCAACCTAGATAGCATATTCAAAAGCAGAGACATTACTTTGCCAACAAAGTTTCGTCTAGTCAAGGCTATGGTTTTTCCTGTGGTCATGTATGGATGTGAGAGTTGGCCTGTGAAGAAGGCTGAGCGCCAAAGATTGATGCTTTTGAACTGTGGTGTTGGAGAAGACTCTTGAGAGTCCCTTGGACTGCAAGGAGATCCAACCAGTCCATTCTGAAGGAGATCAGCCCTGGGATTTCTTTGGAAGGACTGATGCTAAAGCTGAAACTCCAATACTTTGGCCACCTCATGCGAAGAGTTGACTCATTGGAAAAGACTCTGATGCTAGAAGGGATTGGGGGCAGGAGGTGAAGGGGACGACAGAGGATGAGATGGCTGGATGTCATCACTGACTGGATGGACATGAGTCTGGGTGAACTCCAGGAGTTGGTGATGGACAGGGAGGCCTGGCGTGCTGCGATTCATGGGGTTGCAAAGAGTCAGACACGACTGAACGACTGAACTGAACTGAAATGAGTAAATGTATAGCTCACCTATTATTCCAAAAAATCTGAGGTGACTTAAAAACACATGAGCAGGGACTTCCCTATCAGTCCAGTGGTTAAGACTGAAAACTTCCACTTCAGGAGGCACAGGTTGCATGTCCTCTTGGGGAACTAAGATCCCACATGTCCCATAGCCAAAAACAAACACATGAGCAATCATGGTTGTAAATTGAAGAACAAAGGAGACAGCCTTCCACAGTCTCTCTCTTGCTGTCCTCAGCTTCTGGTCTTCATTCTCACCCACATTCTGCACACAGAAATGGGGTGCTTCATATGGACAACAGCCTTCCTCCCACTCTGTGAAGTAAATGCAAACTTTGATTGTTGGCTGCAGAACTTCTCAAGACCCATTTTCTCCACTTTCCCAAGCCTCAGTACAGTTCAGATCAGTCACTCAGTCATGTCAGAATCTTTGCGACCCCATGGACTGTAATACACCAGGCTTCCCTATCAATCACCAACACCTGGAGCCTCCTCAAACTCATGTGCATCGAGTCAGTAATGCCATCCAACCATCTCATCCTCTGTCATCCCCTTCTCCTCCTGCCTTCAATTTTTCCCAGCTTCAGGGTCTTTTCCAATGAGTCAGTTCCTCCTATCAGGTGGCCAAAGTATTGAAGCTTCAGCTTCAGTCCTTCCAATGAATATTCAGGACTGATTTCCCTTAGGATTGACTAGTTTGATCTCCTTGCAGTCCCAGGGACTCTCAACAGTTTTCTCCAACATCACATTTCAAGAGCATCCATTCTTCGGCATTCAACTTTCTTTATGGTCTGACTCTCACATCCATACATGACTACTGGAAAATCCATAGCTTTGACTATGAGGACCTTTGTCAGTAAAGCAACGTCTCTGCTTTTTAATCTACTATCTAGGTTTGTCATAGCTTTTCTTCCAAGAGCAAGCATCTTTTAATTTCATGGCTGCAGTCACCATCTGCGGTGATTTTGGAGTCCAAGAAAATAAAGTCTGTCACTGTTTCCATTGTATTCCCATCTATTTGCCATGAAGTGATGTGACCAGATACCACGATCTTCAGTTTTTGAATGCTGAATTTTAAGCCAGCTTTTTCACTCTTTTCTTTCACTTTCATCAAGAGACTCTTTAGTTCCTCTTTGCTTTCTGCCATAAGGGTGGTGTCATCTGTCATCTGCATATCTGAGATTAATGCTATTTATCCCTGCAATCTTGATTCCAGCTTGTGCTTCATCCAGTTTGGCATTTCACATTATGTACTTTGCATATAAGTTAAATAAGCATGGTGAGACTATATAGCCTTGACATACTCCTTTCCCAATTTGGAACCAGTCCATTGTTCCATATCCAGTTCTAACCGTTGCTTCTTGACCTGCATACAAATTTCTCAGGAGGCAGGTAAGGTGGTCTGCTATTGCCATCTCTAAGAATTCCATATTTTGTTATGATCCACACAGTCAAAAGCTTTAGTGTAGTCAATAAAGCAGAAGTACATGTTTTTCTGGAATTCTTTTTTTTTTCTATGATCCAACAGATGTTGGCAATTTAATCTCTGGTTCCTCTGCCTTTTCTAAAACCAGCTTGAACATCTGGAGATTCTCAGTTCACATACTGTTGAAGCCTAGCTTGGAGAATTTTGACCATTACTTTGCTAGTGTGTGAGATGAGTATAGTAGTATGAACATTCTTTGTCACTGCCTTTCTTTGGGACTGAGATGAAAACTGACATTTTTCAGTCCTGTGGCCACTGCTGAGTTTTACAAATTTGCTGACTTATTTGAGTGCAGCACTTTCACAGCATCATCTTTTATGATTTGAAATAGCTCAGCTGGAATTCCATCACCTCCACTAGCTTTATACATAGTGATGCTTCCTAAGGCCCACTTGACTTTGCACTCTAGGATGTCTGACTCTAGGTGAGTGATCACACCATCGTGGTTATCTGGGTCATTAAGATCTTTTCTGTATAGTTCTTTTGTGTATTCTTGCCACCTCTTCTTAATATCTTCTGCTTCTGTTAGGTCCATACCATTTCTGTTCTTTATTGTGCCCATCTTTGAAAGAAATGTTCCCTTGGTATCTCAGATTTTCTTGGAGAGATCTCTAGTCTTTCCTATTCTTTTGTTTTCCTTTATTTCTTTGCGTTGATCACTGAGGAAGGCTTTCTTCACTTTTCTTGCTATTCTTTGGAACTCTGGATTCAGATGGGAATATCTTTCCTTCCTCCTTTGTCTTTAGCTTCTCTTCATTTCTCAGCTATTTGTGAGGCCTCCTGAGACAATCATTTTGCCTTTTTGCATTTCTTCTTCTTGGGCTTGGTTTTGATCTTCACCTCCTGCACAATGTTACCAAACTCTGTCCATAGTTTTTCAGGCACTCTGTCTATTAGATCTAATCCCTTAACTCTATTTGTAACTTCCACTGAATAATCATAAGGGATTTGACTTGAGTCATACCTGAATGGTCTAGTGATTTTCCCTACTTTCTTCAATTTAACTCTGAATTTGGCAATAGGGAGTTCATGATCTGAGCCAGTCAGCTCCTGGTCTTGATCTTGCTTATTGTATAGAGATTCTCCATCTTTGGCTGCATAGAAAATAATCAATCTGATTTCAGTATTGACCATCTGGTGATGCTCATGTGTAGAGTCTTCTCTTGTGTTGTCAGAAGAGGGTGTTTGCTATGACCAGTGTGTTCTCTTGGCAATACTCTGTTAACCTTTGCCCTGCTTCATTTTGTACTGTAGGGCCAAACTTGCCTGCTACTCCAGGTATCTTTTGACTTCCTACTTTTTCATTACAGTCCCCTCTGATGAAAAGGACGTTTTTAGGCTTTAATTCTAGAAGGTTTTGTAGGTCTTCATAGACCCATTCAAATTCAGCATCTTCAGCATTAGTGATTAGGGCATAGACTTGGATTACTGTGATATTGAGTGGTTTGCCTTGGAAATGAACAGAGATCAGTCTGTCATTTTTGAGATTGCACCCAAGTACTGCATTTTGGACTCTTATGTTGACTATGAGGGCTACACCATTTCTTCTAATGGATTCTTGCCCAAAGTAGTAGATATAAAGGTTATCTTAATTAAATTTGCCCATTCTGGTCCATTTTAGTTCACTGATTCCTAAAATGTAGATGTTTACTCTTGCCATCTCCTGTTTGACAACTTCCAATTTGCCTTGATTCATGGACCTAACATTCCAGGTTTCAATGCAATATTGTTCTTTACAGCATCAGACTTTACTTCCATCACCAGTCACATTCACAACTGGGCATTGTTTTCACATTGGCTCAGCTTCTTCATTCTTTCTGGAGCTATTTCTCCACTCTTCGGCAGTAGAATCCTCCATTTCAGACAAGCAAGCTCTTGGAGACTCCATGTGCCTCGTTCTCTCTCTCTTGCCTTCATATTCTTCCCAAGAAGTTTATTTTGTTTATTTAACAAACATTTATATCAAGTTCTTAGTCTGTGCCAGTCCTTGTTTAAAGTGCATTACATAAATTAGCTCACTTAATCCTTAGAATAATATCCATCTTCCAAACAAGAAAACTAAAAGAGAGAAGTTAAATGGCTGATACAAAGTCTTAAAATGAGAGGCAGAGACAGGATGGGACTGGCCACTGGGTCTAGAGTCAGTACTTGATCTCCACTCTACCACTGAGATGCTTGCTGATTTGTCTGGGGCCTAAGCTCTTACAAGGTCAGAGAACACACAACTCTTCTACCCCAAGCATCTCTGAAACAGTTGTTTCTCCATCATGGGTTTCAGTAGCTGGTGACGCTACTAAAACATGAAACAAGTAATAACTTGAATTGATTGAAAGTAAGTTTCATGGACCCTATTTATTTCTATATTCTGTGAAGAATATAATTTTTGCATTGATCCTGATGAATAATATCTGAACTTAGCGATATGAATGCATTGTCTAGATTTGGAGGAAAGCAGAAGTAAGATAGAAATAAAACTACATGCTCAGACTTGTAACAAAAGATGTTTTTCTGAGTTTGTTTTCTTTGGGGGGAAAAGTATAACCTTTGCAGAAAAATATAGAGGAAAACAATTTTAAAAGAAACGGAAAATGCCCAGGTCTTTTACTAACCATGTTCTTCTCTTCCACTAACCTATAATAGTAAAACTCTAGAAAGTAACTAACAGTTATATAGACTTGCTGTTTCACCAGTCTAAGTATTTTTATCTTCAGACTTCTGTATTGTTTTCATTGTTTCATACTGCCTAATAAATTACCAACAATGCACTGACTTAAAATATTTATTATCTGGAATACCACATAATCAGTGAAGGATGAAAATTTTCTGTCAAAATAACTCACCTCCATTGATTTTGCATAAAACCTGGTTTTGCCTATTATTACATGGCTCTAAAGAAAAAAAAAGGAAAATGTTCCATCTTTCATACTTCTCTATTCCTCCTCAATAACAGCACAGTCAAAGAATGTAAACTGTTTCTCAAGGAATTCTCTGTACCTCTACCATTATCACAAGGGAAAAAAAAATATATATATACATATAAATATATATTGTACTACCACTTGAGAAGCAACTTTCTTCTCTACATGGGTAGCAACTGAGTTTTAAAGCAGATTACTTCACACTAGAAGAATGTGGCTTAAGTTTTCACTCCTTAAAAATTCAAAATGCAAAACTTATTTTAAAAATCATATTTTACCATCTAAATATTTTCTTAGATTTTGGAAAATATTTTTGTTGAATTTTCAGAGCATATGTGGGACTTATAATGAGTCTTAGGTCAGTTTAATTTTTCTTGTCAATACATGAAATAAAATATTTCTAATATACCTATGCCAGTCCTTAAGAGACAAGCATCAGTAAGATGTAGCCTATACACAAGATTGTCATTCAATAACACATTTGAAAGGGGAGAAAAGAATATATTTTCAACACTGAATTTTATAGATACCCTAAACTTGTACATTTAGCACATGATCAAGAAAGCACCACAAATAATTGAGTAAGGAATATAGCTCACTTGCTGTTGGGAAAATTGGCTTAAATTTCTTTTAAAAAAAAGAAAAAAAGATATTTATTTATTTGGCTGCATTGGGTCTTAGTTGTGGCATGCAGGATCTTTAGGTGTGGCATGCAGGCTTAATTGCCCCATGCATCTGGGATTTTAGTTCCCCGACCAGGGATTGAATCCATATCTCCTGCATTGGAAAGCATATTCTTAACCACTGGACCACAAGGGAAGTCCCTATGCTGTAAATCTAATAATTACAGCATATAATAAATTTTAAACTCTCAGTAAAAAGGTTCTTCAGGCTACTCCATTCATGCCCCACCTAGAGGTAACATATATTGACCCAACAGAGCACCTCCAACTGTATAGTGGCACAGTACTAAGCTTGGTAACACTGACAAGTGTGGAAATTTCAGGCAACATACTACAGAGACTAGATAGATTGTTTTTGTAGTCCTTGACAAGATATTTTGGTACTGGTCATAATTTGAATTTTTTCAAAGGATGACAATGTATTTTGGATTAAAAGATTTTTCCTAGTGGAGATACTTACAAGGAAAAAGTAGTAGGGCTTTCTTGAAAGCAAATCCAGTTCCATTTCTGCTTTCCAGGATTGAATCTCTCAACCTGTGGAGCCATTAGGGCCAAGCACATGACAGTTCCAGCTCCACATTAACCAAGATTGACAGTAGATGTGATTCCAGTGCAAATGTGCCTGGAGTTGGCCTTCTACCTACACAGTTTTCAGTTAAGTTGTGTAGAAAAAAAAAAAAAAAAAGGCCTATAAATGACTAAGGTTTTTTCTTAAAGATTTTCTAAGAAATAAGATTCAAATGGGGACAGTGTTAAAAAATAATAATAATATAGCTGATTCAAATGTCTGTAACATAAAAAAGAATCACATCATTGGTAAGTGGTGGCAAATGGATAAAAAAAGATTGAAAATTTAAATTCTTGGAAATTCCAGAATACATGCTAGTAAGGTAATGCTCAAAATCCCTCAAGCTAGGTTTCAACAGTATGTGAACCAAGAACTTTCAGAGGACAAGCTGAATTTAGAAAAGGCAGAGGAACCAGAGACCAAATTGCCAACATCCTCTGGATCATAGAAAAAGGAAGAGTATTCCAGAAAAACATCTACTTCTGCTTCATTGACTATGCTAAAGCCTTTGACTGTGTGTGTTAGTTGCTCCTGTCTGTAGCTTTGCGACCCCATGGACTGTAGCCTGCCAGGTTCCTCTCTCCATGGGATTCTCCAGGCAAGAATACTGGAGTAGCACTGTTTGCAGATGACGTGATCCTACATGATTTCATCCTACAGATAACATGATCCTTCTATAATTTCTACATAGAAAACTGTAAAGACACCACCAGAAAATTACTAGAGCTGATCAATGAATATAGCAAAGTTGCAGGATATAAAATCAACACACAGAAATCCCTTGCATTCCTATACACTAACAATGAGAAAACAGAAAGAGAAATTAAGGAAACAATCCCATTCACCGTTGCAACAAAATGAATAAAATACTTAGGAATAAATTTACCTAAAGAAACAAAAGACCTATATATAGAAAACTGTAAAACACTGATGAAAGAGATCAAAGATGACACAAATAGATGGAGAAATATACCATGTTCATGGATCAGAAGAATCAATATAGTGAAAATGAGTATAATACCCAAAGCAATCTATAGATTCAATGCAATCCCTATCAAGCTACCAACAGTATTTTTCACAGAACTACAACAAATAATTTCACACTTTGTATGGAAACACACACACAAAAAACCTCAAATAGCCAAAGCAATCTTGAGAAAGAAGAATGGAACTAGAGAAATAAACGTGCCTGACTTCAGACTATACTACAAAGTTACAGTCATCAAGACAGTATGGTACTGGAACAAGTCAGAAATATAGATCAGTGGAACAAAATAGAGAGCCCAGAGATAAATCTACACACCTATGGACAACTTATCTTTGACAAAGGAGGCAAAAATATACAGTGGAGAAAAGATAATCTTTTTAACAAGTGGTGCTGGGAAAATTGGTCAACCACCTGTAAAAGAATGAAAGTAGAACATGTTCTAACACCATACACAAAAATAAACTTAAAATGGATTAAAGATTTAAATGTAAGACCAGAAACTATAAAACTCCTAGAGGAAAACATCGGCAGAACACTCTCTGACATAAATCACAGCAAGACCCTCAATGAGCCATCTCCCAGAGTAATGGAAATAAAAGCAAAAATAAACAAATGGGACCTAAGTAAACTTGAAAGCTTTTGCACAATGAAGTAAACTATAAACAAAGTGAAAAGACAGTCTTCAGAATGGGAGAAAATGATAGCAAATGAAGCAACTGACAAAGAATTAATCTCAAAAATATATAAGCATCTCATGCAGCTCAATTCCAGAAAAATAAATGACCCAATCAAAAAATGGGCCAAAGAACTAAACAGACATTTCTCCAAAGAAGACAATACAGATGACTAACTAACACATGAAAAGATGCTCAACATCACTCATTATCAGTTCAGTTCAGTAGCTTAGTTGTGTCCGACTCTTTGCGACCCCATGAATCGCAGCACACCAGGCCTCCCTGTCCATCACCAACTCCCAGAGTTCACTCAGACTCATGTCCATCGAGTCAGTGATGCCATCCAGCCATCTCATCCTCTGTTGTCCCCCTTTCCTCCTGCCCCAAGTCCCTCCCAGCATCAGAGTCTTTTCCAATGAGTCAACTCTTCGCATGAGGTGGCCAAAGTACTGGAGTTTCAGCTTTAGCATCATTCCTTCCAAAGAACTCCCAGGGCTGATCTCCTTCAGAATGGGCTGGTTGGATCTCCTTGCAGTCCAAGGGACTCTCAAGAGTCTTGTCCAACACCACAGTTCAAAAACATCAATTCTTCCACGCTCAGCCTTCTTCACAGTCCAACTCTCACATCCATGCATGACCACAGGAAAAACCACTCATTATCAGAGAAATGCAAATCAACAATGAGGTACCATCTCACACTGGTCAGAATGGCTGCTATCAAAAAGTCTACAAAAAATAAATGCTGGAGAAGGTGTGGAGAAAAGGGAACCCTCTCACACAGTTGGTGGGAATGCAAACTAGTACAGCCACTATGGAGAACAGTGTGGAGATCCCTTAAAAAACTGGAAATAGAACTGCCATACGAACCAGCAATTCCACTGCTGGACATACACACCGAGGAAACCAGAATTGAAAGAGACACGTGTACCCCAGTGTTCATCGCAGCACTGTTTACCATAGCTAGGACATGGAAGCAACCTAGATATCCATCAGTAGATGAATATGGAATTTAGAAAGATGGTAATGATGACCCTATATGCCAGACAGCAAAAGACACACAGATATAAAGACTTTTGGACTCTGTGGGAGAAGGTGAGGGTGAGATGATTTGAGAAAATAACACTGAAACATGTATATTACCATAAATGAAATTGATGGCCAGTCCAAGTTTGATGCACGAAACAGGGCACTCAAAGCTGGTGCACTGGGACAACCCAGAGGGGTGGAATGGGGAGGGAGGTGGAAGGGAGGTTTGAGACAGGGGGACACATGTACAACTGTGGCTGATTCTTGTCAATGTATGGCAAAAACCACGGCAATATTGCAATATTGTAAAGTTATTAGCTTCCAATTAAAATAAATAAATATTTTGTTAATTAAAAAAAAGAATACTGGAGTGGGTTGCCATTTCCTTCTCCAGGGATCTTTCTGGCCCAGGAATCAAACCAAGGTCTCCTGCATTGCAGGCAGATCCTTTACAGTCTGAGCTATCTGGGAAGGGCATTACAACAAACTGGGACATTCTTAAACAGATGGGAATACCAGACCATCTTAACTGTCTCCTGAGAAACCTGCATGCAGTTCAAGAAACAATAGTTAGAAGAGGACATGGAACAAAAGCCTGGTTCAAAATTGGGAAAGGAGTACATCAAGTCTGTATATTGTCACCCTGCTTATTTAACACAGAGTACATCATGTGAAATGCCAAGCTGGATGAATCACAAGCTGGAATCAAGACTGCTGGGAGAAATATCAACAACCTTAGATAGGCAGGTGATACCACTCTAATGGTAGACAGCAAAGAGGAACTAAAGAGCCTCCTGATGAGGGTGAAAGGGAGAGTGAAAAAGCTGGCTTAAAACTCCACATTCAAAAAGCTAAAATCATAACATCTGATTCCATCACTTCATGGCAATTAGAAGGGGAAAAAGTGGAAACAGTAGCAGATTTTATTTTACTGGGTTCCAAAATCACTGTGGATGGTGACAAAGGAAATTAAAAGATGCTTGCTCCTTGGAAGAAAATCTATGACAAACTTAGGCAGCATATTAAAAAGCAGGGATGTCACTTTGCTGACAAAGGTCTGTATAGTCAAAGCTATGGCTTTTCCAGTAGTCATGTACGGATTTGAGAGTTGAACCATAAAGAAGGCTGAGCGCCAAAGAATTGATGTTTTTAAATTGTTGTGCTGGAGAAGACTCTTGAGAGTCCCTTGGACTGCAAGGAGATCCAACCAGTCAATCCTAAAGGAAATCAACCCTGAATAATCATTGAAAGGGCTCACACTGAAACAGAAGCTCCAATACTTTGGCCACCTGATGTGAAGAGCAGACTCAGTGGAAAAGACCCTGATGCCAGCTGGGAAAGATTGAGGGCAGGAGGAAAGGGGACGACAGAGGATGAGATGGTTGGATGGCATCACCGAATCAATGGACATGAGTCTGAGCTAATTCCAGGAGATGGTGAAGGACAGAGAAGCCTAGCATGCCACAGTCCATGGGGTCACAAAGTGTCAGACTCAACTTAGCAACTGAACAACATAATCTCCAAATTAGGGAATACTTCTAAGATAAGTCTGCACTTCAGAAAAACTAATAAATAAAATCAAATGTAATCTTCATGAAAAAGATCATGAAAATCATCAATTCATGGGATTATGGCATGTGGAAAACATCCCTGTGCTTAGTATTGTTTTAACTGTGATGCTGTATTTGTATAATTTTAGATAAAGTCATGGAGAAGGCAATGGTACCCCACTCCAGTACTCTTGCCTGGAAAATCCCATGGATGGAGGAGCCTGGTAGGCTGCAGTCCATGGGGTCACTAAGAGTTGGACATGACTGAGTGACTTCACTTTCACTTTTCACTTTCATGCATTGGAGAAGGAAATGGCAACCCACTCCAGTGTTCTTGCCTGGAGAATCCCAGTGATGGGGGAGCCTGGTGGGCTGCCATCTATGGGGTCTCACAGAGTCAGACACGACTGAAGCAACTTAGCAGAAGCAGCAGATAAAGTCAGTTATGGTGGATATCCCTAAACCACACTGAAGGTAACTAACTCTGTTTTCTCTCTTCTCTGCTTAAAGGGGATGGGGGGAGGGGGGAGGAGAAAGAAAATAGGAAAAACTCCCAGATTTTTACACGGTGTGTGAATCCACTTAACACAATTATAATGCCCAATTAATCTTAGCAACATGAGTGATGAATCATTTCTCCAGGTGTCTCTTCAAAAGAGAGTAAATTTAGTTCCAGCATTTGACTATTGTTTTAAACCAACTGTAATCTTGCCAGATTAATCAGGAACCTAATAATTGAACTCAAATCCATATTCAAAAATACTGTCTCCCCAGGTACCAACCTAACAGCACACTAACTACCCTAGATAGCAATTTTTCCAGGGAATGCGAGGAACAAAGACTGAATTCTATCATTTTGTTTCCTTTTTAAATCCTGATTTGATGGTTATCTCCTGCCATCTACTGATAGATAAAAAAGATAAAAACAACTTTTCTAAATCATTTGATCATTTACCAGAGATGATTAGTTACCATCTTTTGCTTAAGTGTGAAAAATCACCTAATCTTAACATCAGAATTTTGACATCTGGAAACTAGGATTAGGTTTGCTTCTAATCACATTTTACATTTAAAAGCATTATGGTATTTAAAAAAAAAAAAATCACTGGCTTTGTAGTCATAGTCTCTGTGCTGTTTGTCAGCTCACCCTAGGGCACCGCCTTGTTCTCATCTGCTTAGATTCCTTAGTCTAAAAGAAAAGTATTGACAGTGTGTGTGAGCAGGGTACTTTTTCCAAGCTCCTAAATGCTCTAAGACTCACTGGACGCTTGAATTCTTGATAAATATAGCCCAGAACAGGTCACTCACAGTTTTATAGATGGCTCAATTAAGAACCCAGAGTGCTAACTCTTGGTCACAGTCACAAAGTCCATCAGCAGAACTCTGCAGAAGACTCCTCCCCATTTTATCTGTTACATCTAAACACTGCCCTTCCAGCCTCTCCCCAATATATAGCATCTTTAGGAGCTATCTGCTGCTTTTCTTCATGCTGACACAGCATCTTGACTGTGGAAGATGCCTATGCAGTCACCCAGAGAAAGTTAGCATAGGGACAGCCATCAAACTGTTGAATTTAAATGACTTTGCCACCTACTCTGCATCTGACCCCAACTCCCAAGTGTGTGATAGATATCTTCGATTCTTTTTCTAACCTTTGAAGAAAAGTTCTTACTTATCTGAGGGTCACTTATCTGGTAACTGCAAATGCCTAAGATACCACTGAGAACCAAAGATGGACAAAAAAGATCCTCTGCGAAACGTCTTTAAAGGTCTCCAAGATGAGACAATGCATGTCACCAATTTCATTCCGTTAAAGTTCATATTCCTAACTCGAGGGTTCCTTCTCTCCCATTCAAAGACCTATATCATCAACATTTCTAAGCTTATTCATGCTGAATTTTTAGCCATTGCCATTTAAAAGTGGCAAATTAGTCATGGGGAGAAAGTCCATTAGAGGCAGGAATGGCAGTCATGAGAAGTGACAGCCAAGCATTTGACAGTAAACAGAAAAATGGAAACGTTATATTATCTTAACTAAATCTTTTAAGAAAGCAAAGAAGTGCATAATTCATTTTAAAAAGATTAAAAGTTAAAAGTGGTCAGAAGCCTTAGGGATTTAATTTTTAGATAAGAAAAATTCACTGCGTAGGCTTCTGCATTTCTAACTGATTTTAGAAAGATGAAGTATTCCTGTAGAATAAAAAATAGGGGCTGACATAGCTGGTGGCTCCTTTATGAACAAGTTCTACTCAAACTTAAATTTTCAGTGTATTTTCCCCAGCCTACTCCCTTGCACCACACCCCAGTCCCCAGATTTTTAAAGAGTATATTATAGGTAACATAAACTCTTCTTGAAAGTTAACATTCTTCTCTATTGATGTCATTGATCAAACTGTGAGGTCCTGGGAAAAGTAGACCTGAGTAACTCTACACAATGACCCTTGACCGGAATATTGCTGCAGTACTTTCGCCTGTTTGTTCTAGTTTATCATCAAGTTCTAGTTTACTGAAAGGCTTGGACTCACAGTATGGAATGTGGCTTTTCCTAAGGGGCCTCCCCTATAATGATTTTCAGAGAGATTCTCCTCCCCTTCACCAACACTCGTCTAACAGGGCTCCAAGTTTACCCCAACTGAGAGTTAAAACAGTCATGAAAGGCATGCCAGACAAATCTCCCATCGCTCCAACCTTAGTTCCTACCATTAGTACCATCATGTGAAGCAAAGTGTGTCAAAAGACAATAATGTGTAACAGATTGCAAGAAGAAAATATGAATGTGCTTCTGCCTCCCTCGGATTTGCCCTTTTACTGTCATGCACTGGGGTGTGAAGAAGCACAGCTTGGGAGGAATTTGACCTACTCCGTAAAGGTCATAAAAGTTTCCAGCAGAAAGTGATGACTCATGTTCCATACATCCTGATATATCAGTGTTCAGGAAAAATGCAATCTAGTCCAGCAGACCCTTTCTTTCCGTCATTTTCTTGCCAGGTCACTGTACTCATGAATTTCACTACAAAGGGAAGTTCAACAGCCAAGGTGAGGGAAATTGCTTAATGTGAACAAAAGTTCAAAAGCAGGGCAAGAGGAGCCAGGCCTCCCCATGCCATGTATTTGTGAAAGGGACAGGTTTCATCCAAACACACAGATCTTTTCCATACAAATATGTGGCTCAGTGTTTTGGCATCTTTCAAAGCAAAGTTTTAGAGGCTGCTTTTCCTCTCTAGTTCTGTACACACACATATGCACGCACACACAAACACCAGCTTTGAAATCGGCTGTTATTGTCTCAGAACTTGAAACACATCCAGCATTTGACCTTAACTTTCCAGCACTACAGGATGCAGGAATTCTCACACCCTAAGGCCTCTAGTTAAATGAGCCTGTGGAAATCTCTCCCCAAAAGATGCTTAATTGTACACACTGCATATACATCATTTTCCCTTCTCACTGGAAAAAAGGACACACTCCAGAGCTTGATATAAATTCCTCATTTAACGATCAAGCAATATGGCCACATAACAAACAACTTGTAAGATCAACATTCCATCTGCATATGGATCCAGGAAACCAGCACTGAAAAGACTTGACCGGCACTGTGGACTGTAGTGAGACCGTCAGCTCCAATCTTTCTCGGTCCCTGAGTCACGGGGTCTCATCACTCAAATTTCAAGAGAGAGTCTGATTGGCCAAGAGGGAGCCAGTCCCTCTTGGCCCCCTGGAAAAGGCAAGGAGCTCTGACTGAGGGAAATACCAAGACTGCATGCAGTGGAGGAGGCGGAAGGAGAGGGAATGGGAACAAATGCTGAGGAGGCAACACCCACAGGTCAGCTCTAGGAGCAAGGAAGCTGCAAGATACTAAGTTCAGTTAAAATCTTAAGGGCTCGTTCAGGCTATCAAGAGGATCCGTGGATTCTTAGTTAATGTTATAAGTTTTCCTTCATATAGGATTACATGCTTCCGAAGGGAAAATAACTAAAAAAAAACAAGCAAACGAAAAACCGATATAAGACCAACTTTGTTAAAGCCATGGAATAGCTTAGTTGGCTCAATTATCTTATCCTATGAGGGGACATAGGAAGGAAAAAAAAAAAGTCTTTCAAGCCTTTATCAATCCTCTGTCAAAATTAAAGTTGAACAAGAAACTCCTAATTCAGAAAAGTACCGAATATTTGAATTGGAAGACATCTTCGCAGATCTGACCTAACTACTTATTCTGTATAGGGATTCTCTTTACAAGGTCTTATGTCTTTTGCTTGCACATATATATTCCATCCCTGCATAACTCTGATAAAATCTGTTTATCCATGAATCTCACATACTGAGTCTAGTTCTGCTGACTGGAACTCCATGGAAAAAGAAAAAATAATTTGAATTTTCACATGACAGCCTTTCAAACATTTGGATCATAGCCACCACCCCTTGCAAAAACTAAATAAATAATCAATCCCTCTAGGCTGAACACCTCCCGTTATCTTAAGAACGGTTTCTCACCGCACTTTGCTGACTTGGAGCCCTCTTTTACTCAGGTACTAGTTATATGAATGTAATTATTTTTTTCTCCTACCTTGTTCCAAAAAAAGTTTCTGGTGGCTAAGAGCCAGTTTGTCAAGATCCCTGTAAAACATATGATCCCCACATGAAACACAATACTCCAGAGTCAGAAAGTAAATGCACTGCGTTCAGCACACTTCACAGATAGGCTACCATATGTTACTAAGTGTTTCAGGAGTTGCCATCATTGGGGAGGAGGAAGTACAAGACTGCAGGGAAGTTAAGACAGAGTCCTGGGTTGTGCTCCAGTATCATTCCATGTGAAATACACCCTATATAAGGAAAACAACAGATGTAATGTGCTACTTGTCTTACAAAACTCTCCCAACATGGCAATATCTTATTACAGTCAAAATCTAATGTTGCCTCACAGACCCCCAGGGGGAAATTCCCGTGGGATATGTTAGAAGAGGAAACTGACTTGCAAGAAATTTTTCAGGCACATTAGAGCCTACAGAAATCAGTTCTGATGTCAGGATTGGGTATGTGGAGGATCTAGCTGGGAACACAGCCCAGGTGTGCTCAATGAGTTATCACACATCCTGTGTTGAAAACTGCATTCCCCCATGCTCCCAGCACTGAGAATTTTACCTATCTCTAATATGAGAGTGAAAAGGGAAAAGACTGGAGGTTATAATCCAGGCAGATTTTGTTAATGGGTTATCAAAAGCACATTTCATGGGCTCAATACATTCCCCGTGCCTGCTAGAACAAACAAGATATAGGAGCTTCCTCTGATTGCAGTCAACTGTCAACCGTCTTCATGTGATTTTACAACTGTTTCAGTGAATTTAGAGGTTTTCAAATCCATCCCAGGTAGCACCTTGTGCATTTACAAAGCATATGAGAGATTATTGGCTCTGAAACCAGGGGATACTGCACATTTTCCCAGCTCTTAAATCACATTTCCTCTATTCCCTAAGATACACACACACACAGTCCATGTTGATCCACATCCTCTATGTGTTAATAGTCTTCTTTTAATCCAAGCATAATTATTTACTCTCCTTATCTCCTAAACAGTGACAATTCTCCATTCTTTATCTAAAGCCTATTCTAAAAACTTCTTATTCTTTCCATTGAAAACAATCAAATGATAGTTACTAATTTTGGAAATGTTACAGTGAACTTTGTTCTATTTAACTGTTTCTATACTCTATCTTGTCAAAAGAAAACTAAATGAAAACTCTGCATAGTGGTTCTGGCTAACATTGACCACACTCTACTTGCGTAAACCTGAGCTGGGATTGCAGCATTTCATGACTGGTGGCATAGCCTGGCTGCAGTTGAAAAGTATGTCACACTGGCACTCTGGAAAAGCAGGCAAAGGTCTCTCAAGGCATCAAGAGAAGCCTGCCAAGCCCATCCTGTCTGAGAAGTCCACCTGTGATATAACTTTCTCAGTGTTGGGAGGCAGACTATTTCCTAGACAACACACACTGTGGATTCCAAGGGCAAAACACAGGGATATCTGGAGGAGGCAAGCAGGTACAGAAGCCCACCTGTACTTTTGTATAAACACGTTAAGTGAAAAACAAGCCCCATGAGAGTAGGGATTTTTTTTTTTTTCCTGGAGGGGGGTGGGGGAGGTCTGTCTTACTGATCTATTGCAAGTACCTAGAATAGCTCCTGGCACATACTTGGTGACTAAATGATGATTGAGAATAACTGTTCTAAGTTCAAGTCTGAGAAGATACTGTCCCTGTTTCCAATACTCTGCTCATGATATTAAGAAGTTAGCAGTCCCATGCCAGCAACTATCAGCATAAAGCCTAACATGCTGATTAGGCATCAACAGAGGAGACTTGGTAAAAGATAGTATCTGGATGCATACAGATAATTTTTATTACATTGATGTGTTACTTACTTAAATCATTCATTGCATCATTCTGTATTACATAAAGGGTCTACATACATGGCAGTTCTCATGATCAAGCATTTTCTTCTCTTATGTCTATAGGGATGTAACCCCTTCAGTTCAGTTCAGTTCAGTCACTCAGTCATGTCCGACTGTTTGCAACCCCATGAATCGCAGTATGCCAGGCCTCCATGTCCATCACCAACTCCTGGAGTTCACTCAAACTCATGTCCATCGAGTCGGTGATGCCATCCAACCATCTCATCCTCTGTAGTCCCCTTCTCTTCCTACCCCTAATCCCTCCTATCATCAGAGTCTTTTCCAGTGAGTCAACTCTTTGCATGAGGTGGCCAAAGTGTTGAAGTTTCAGCTTTAGCATCAGTCCTTCCAAAGTTACACCAAGGACTGATCTCCTTCAGAATGGACTGATTGGATCTCCTTGCTGTCCAAGGGACTCTCAAGAGTCTTCTCCAACACCACAATTCAAAAGCATCAATTCTTCAGCGCTCAGCTTTCTTCACAGTCCAACTCTTACATCCATACATGACCACTGGAAAAATAATAGCCTTGACTAGATGGACCTTTGTTGACAAAGTAATGTCTCTGCTTTTCAATATGCTGTCTAGGCTGGTCATAACTTTCCTTCCAAGGAGTAAGCGTCTTTTAATTTCATGGCTGCAATCACCATCCACAGTGATTTTGGAACCCAAAAAAATACAGTCTAACACTGTTTCCACTGTTTCCCCATCTATTTCCCATGAAGTGATGGGACCAGATGCCATGATCTTAGTTTTCTGAATGTTAAGCTTTAAGCCAACTTTTCCACTCTCTTTCACTTTCATCAAGAAGCTTTTTAGTTCCTCTTCACTTTCTGCCATAAGGGTGGTGTCATCTGCATATCTGAGGTTATTGACATTTCTCCCGGCAATCTTGATTCCAGCTTGTACTTCTTCCAGCCCAGCATTTCTCATGATGTACTCTGCATATAAGTTACATAAACAGGGTGACAATATACAGTCTTGACATACTCCTTTTCCTTTTTGGAACCAGTCTGTTGTTCCATGTCCAGTTCTAACTGTTGCTTCCTGACCTGCATATAGGTTTCTCAAGAGGCAGATCAGGTGGTCTGGTATTCCCATCTCTTTCAGAATTTTCCACAGTTTATTGTGATCCACACAGTCAAAGGCTTTGGCATAGTCAATAAAGCAGAAATAGATGTTTTTCTGGAACTCTCTTGCTTTTTTAATCATCCAGCAGTTGTTGGCAATTTGATCTCTGGTTCCTCTGCCTTTTCTAAAACCAGCTTGAACATCTGGAAGTTCACAGTTCATGTATTGCTGAAGCCTGGTTTGGAGAATTTTGAGCATTACTTTACTAGCATGTGAGATGAGTGCAATGGTGTGGTAGTTTGAGCATTCTTTGACATTGCTTTCTTTGGGATTGGAATGAAAACTGACCTTTTCCAGTCCTGTGGCCACTGCTGAGTTTTCCAAATTTGCTGGCATATTGAGTGCAGCACTTTCACAGCATCATCTTTCAGGATTTGAAATAGCTCAACTGGAATTCCATCACCTCCACTAGCTTTGTTCGTAGTGATACTTTCTAAGCCCCACTTGACTACACATTCCAGGATGCCTGGCTCTAGGAGAGTGATCACATCATCGTGATTATCTTGGTCATGAAGATCTTTTTGATACAGCTCTTTTGTGTATTCTTGCCAGCTCTTCTTAATATCTTCTGATTCTGTTAGGTCCATACCATTTCTGTCCTTTATTGAGCCCATCTTTGTATGAAATGTTCCCTTGGTATCTCTAATTTTCTTGAAGAGATCTCTAGTCTTTCCCATTCTATTGTTTTCCTCTATTTCTTTGCACTGATCGCTGAGGAAGGCTTTTGTTTTTAATCTCTCCTTGCTATTCTTTGGAACTCTGCATTCAGATGATATTATCTTTCCTTTTCTCTTTTGCTTTTCACTTCTCTTCTTTTCTCAGCTATTTGTAAGGCCTCCCCAGACAGCCATTTTGCTTTTTTGCATTTCTTTTCTATGGGGATGGTCTTGATCCCTGTCTCCTGTACAATGTCAGGAACCTCCGCCCATAGTTCATCAGGCACTCTATCAGATCTAGTCCGTTAAATCTATTTCTCATTTCCACTGTATAATCATAAGAGATTTGATTTAGGTCATACCTGAATGGTCTAGTGGTTTTCCCTACTTTCTTCAATTTATGTCTGAATTTGGCAATAACGAGTTCATGATCTGAGCCACAGTCAGATTCTGGTCTTGTTTTTGTTGACTGTATAGAGCTTCTCCATCTTTGGCTGCAAAGATATAATCAATCTGATTTCAGTGTTGACCATCTGGTGATGTCCATGTGTAGAGTCTTCTCTTGTGTTGTTGGAAGAGGGTGTTTGCTATAACCAGTGCATTCTCTTAGCAAAACTCTATTAGTCTTTGCCCTGCTTCATTCCATATTCCAAGGCCAAATTTGTCTGTTACCCCAGGTGTTTCTTGACTTCCTACTTTTGCATTCCAGTCCCCTATAATGAAAAGGACATCTTTTTTGGGTGTTAGTTCTGAAAGGTCTTGTAGGTCTTCATAGAACCGTTCAACTTCAGCTTCTTCAGTGTTACTGGTTGGGGCATAGGCTTGGATTACCGTCATATTGAATGGTTTGCCTTGGAAACGAACAGAGATCATTCTGTCGTTTTTGAGATTGCATCCAATCTCTATGTCTATAGGAATATAATACCTTAATAAGTACTTAAGATACTACAAGGTGTTAAAAGACAGAGTGAAGTGAAGTTGCTCAGTCATGTCCGACTCTTTGCAACCCCATGGACTGTAGCCTACCAGGCTCCTCAGTCCATGGAATTTTTCAGGCAAGAATACTAGAGTGGGTTGCCATTTCCTTCTCCAGGGGATCTTCCCGACCCAAGGATCAAACTCAGGTCTTCAGCATTGTAGGCAGACGCTTTACCATCTGAGCCATCAGGGAAGCCAGAGCAGGCAGATAAATTAGACCCTGATACCTTTAAGAATCTCTATTAAATAAGATGAGGCCAAAAAAAGAGATTAGAAAGAAGAGGCTGGGCTGCTGAGGAGAGAGTGTAAACAGGATGTGAGCCTAAAGCTGAAGGATGATTATGTCATTGCCTGAAACCAGTAGAGAAGAGAATCTGCTGGCAGGTGGTTAGGAAAGGCGCCAAGCCCGGGGGAAGCCTTCACCAGCCCCTCCATTGCACATCTAAAAGGATGGAGAAGACAAAGGGAGAGGTCCCCTGGCAGATGTGCTTAACCATCACTGTACTTCTCCAAACTCTCTGGTTTTACTATATGCTCATGACGGTTTAACAAACAGCAGATCTGGTAGACAAACCAGGAGTGCCCTCATGAAGATCCTAAAGCAAAATCAACACTGGTTTTCTAGTCATTTAACATTAGCAACATTATCTCTGATAGATATATTAATAATAATAAAATAATATTCATAGCCTCTTCATGGATAAGTGACTTTTTTTTTCCTTTAGGAACTTTATAAAACTCTCATTTTATTATTTGTACATAAATAATAACTACAGGTTAAATAACTTACCTATGTTTATTACAGCCAATAACAGAGAAAGGAAAACCCAGGCTGATCCATGTCCACTATATTTGTAGATTCTAATAAACTGCTGCATAGATTGTTCTGACAGTTCCACAATTCTATAATTGTGCCATGTTTGGAAATTAGAACAATGAGAAAGATATTCACTATTGACTTGTAATTTTTTTTTTTTCATTCAGACCCAGAGGCCAAAGATTTAGAGCCCTGAGTCAAATGCTACTTATCCTCCACGTTGTAGTAATTTAAAGGACTAGCATCTTCGGATCCAATATCAATCAGACTGAAATTGCCCAACCCTGACGAGCAAGCCAGAATATATGTGGTGGGTCGCTGGAAAAAAAAAAGTTCAGGTACCTTGGAATCAACATTATCTGTACTGGAAAAGTATTAAACCAGCTCTGAGGCACAGAGTTCTGCCAGAGTCAAGATAACATGGAAAGATTCTCACATATGTGAGGCTGTGAGGGAAATGGAGAAGAGCCAAGTTCTGTCATCCAGTATGTATTTTGAAGGGGCAGACTGAAGCCCTTGGGACTGACTCTTCAGACCTTTCCCAGGAAAATCTTCTGAGGTCCCTGAAAAATCTGTGCATGTGGGAACTTGGGAATCACTCCCAGATAACACTACACAGAAATTTCTTTGTTTTCAAGTCATTGTTTCATCCCAAATGCACATGGAAACCTAGTCTTCTAATTAGAAATGATAAAAAAATGTATTTTTAATGAACATAGCTTTTATTTCATAGACTTCAGCCCCATTAGATGTAGATAAAAATGAAAATAAAGCTGAAATTCAACCGAATTACTATCTTCTGTTGAGATCTCTTTCATTCTACTATAGCCTAGAAAAGATATTAGGGGGTGGAGACTGTGATTATGCCAACATTCTCTCGAGGGGTATGAATATTGAGGAAAGAAAGTTCAAAAGGCCATCTCTATAGAGCTACAGAAAGAGACAGATAAGGAGTCAGGAGGCATTAGCCTGGCCCAGTCTCCCGGCTAACTGGTGGTATGGCATAGCGCCATCATATAACAGTTTTTTGTCTTTCTTCATCTGCAAAATGATGTAGCCGAATAATGGTGAGGAGAGTGACAATCACAATAAAGGTAACAGTAGTAATAGTTAATGAGGAGAGTTTATAAGCTGCCATTTAATCCTCTCAACAATTCCATGATTTAAATATAGTATTAGCTCCATTTTACATTTGAGGAAATCAAAGGTCAGAGAAGTTTTGTTTAATTTGCTTAGCTGTACACAAGCAGAGGTGAACACGAAAGTGAAAGCATTAGTCACTCAGTCGTGACCGACTCTGCAATCCCATGGACTGCAGCCCACCAGACTCTTCCATCCATGGGATTTTCCAGGCAAGGATACTGGAGTAGTTTGCCATTTCCTTCTCCACAGGATCTTCCCAACCCAGGGATCAAACCTGGTCTCCTGCACTGCAGGCAGACATGCTGCCAAATTAATAAAGTTTAAGCTTCAGAGCCCCTCATTTGCATAAGCCCCTTCTAAGACTGCATGCCTAATTTTGTTTTTCCTATCTTGGCTATCTGTCATGGTCTGAATAGTGCCTCCCAAATTCATATGTTGGATCCCTTATGTCCTATGTGGCTTGTATATTGAGACAAGGCCTTTCAGGAGGTGATTAGGTTAAATAAGGTCATAAGGGCAGGGCCCTTATTTGATAGGATCCGTGTCCTTATAAGAAGAGAAAGAGAGAGCAGAGCTTGCTCTCAGTCCCCAAGGCAGGCACAGAGGAGGGACCATATGAAGACAAGAAGCAAGAAGATGGCAGTCTACCAGTCAGGAAGAAAGTTCACACCAGAGAGGGAGTTTGCTGGCACCTTGAGCACAGGTTTCCAGCCTCAAGAACTGTGAGAAAATAAATGTCTGTTGCTTAAGCCACCCAGTTTTGTTGTGGCTTCCCAAGCAGATTAATATACTATCCTTTGTGTGCCTCACCCCTGTGGTTTATGTCTCATATAATGAGACTGCCGACTTTTCCTTAAGAGGGTCATTTCACAACATGGTATCTAAGATACAGCCCTGACAACATCTTTCTCAACTTGATATTGAATCATTTCTCCTAGAGATGAAAATGCCTCCTTCTCTGATTTTGGGTAAACAGTGTGCAATTAAATGCTGAACAACAGCAGAAGTCCAAGTTCTAATCTCAGTTATTCCTGATTTGCTAACTATGGGCTGGACTTCCATGTGCAAGCCATTCTAGCATCCTTAGGTTGAATGATTTCATCTGCATTTCATTATGCTAGGGATAATAATTCATCACAATTATACTATAAAAACTTTGCTCATATAATACAACAAATACTGACTGATTTTCCTTTATACCATATGATAGTCACAAACCCTCTCAGGGAAGAAAGTAAATTAAATGCATGATCAAATCACATTTTTGAAATCAACATAGGATACTAAACATACATCCAAACACGGAGTAAATAGTTTATTTTCACTTCTCACTAATTTATTGGTTCTTACTTCATTGGCATTCATTTACTCATAACTAAACACCTATTCAGTGTCAGATGCGCTAGAGGTCTTGGGGCTACAAAAATATGATAGGCAGAATTATAAGCTGCATTGTGGCAGCTGCCCTTGAGGGTGGGCAGCACCTGTGAATGTGATGAACTATCACTTCCCTGACTGAGTGATATTATGTGGCAAAAGTGAAGAACTTCTGCAGGCATAAATACCATCATTAGATCTGTTGACTCTGAGTTAATCAAAAGAAATCATCCTAGGTGGGCCTGGTCTAATCAGTTGATCTCTTAAAAGAAGATCTAGAGGTCAGAGACTCTCCTGCTTACCCTGAAGAAATAAACTGCTATGTTCTGGAAAAGTCTCATGGCTAGAATTCTGGGTAGCTTCTAAAAGCTGAAAACATCCTGTCAACTGTCAACCTACAAGAGAAAGAAGATATACAACCACAAAAAACTGAATTCTGCTAGCAGCCTGAATGAGCTCAGAAGAGTCCCAAATGAGACTGCAGCCTAGCCAACACCTTGATTTCTGCCTGGTGAAACCTTGAGCAGCTGCTGCTGCTAAGTCGCTTCAGTTGTGTCCAACTCTGTGCGACCCCAGAGACGGCAGCCCACCAGGCTGCCCCATCCCTGGGATTCTCCAGGCAAGAACACTGGAGTGGGTTGCCATTTCCTTCTCCAATGCATGAAAAAGAAAAGTGAAAGTGAAGTCGCTCAGTCGTGTCCGACTCTAATGACCCCATGGACTGCAGCCTACCAAGCTCCTCCATCCATGGGATTTTCCAGGCAAAAGTACTGGAGTGGGGTGCCATTGCCTTCTCCGAACCTTGAGCAGAGGACCCAGCTAATCCAGGCTTAAACTCTGGACCCACAGAAACTGTAAGATACTGACTGTGTGTTGTTTTAAGCTGCTAAATTTAAACTGAAAAATACTACAGATAATGAAGAGTATAGACAAGATCACTGCTCTCATGGAGCTTTAGATCTAGCAGGAGAGAGACAATAAGCAGCTCACAAACCCTATTATTTCAACGGGTGATAAGGTACCACAGAAAATATGCAATGGGGTGGTGGAGGAGAGAAACCAAAAATAAGACCCACATTAGGTAGAATGGCCAGAGAAGACTGCTTTTGTCATCTGAATGACAGAGCCATCTCCTGAATGATGACAAAAAAGCCAGCCACGTGAGAAGAAATGACAAGAACATTCCAGGCAGAGAAAACAGTAAAGGAGAAGGCCTTCAGCTATACTGGCCATATCATTACAGAATTAACTCCAAGAGCTATATGGAAATACTACTACATAAGCTCAATTATTCAACGAATGTTTAATTTAGTATAAATGTATAACTGCCTTAAAAATACGCTCTGGTAGAGTAAGTACTATTGGACATTAATCAGTTTAAGTGCCATTAGCAAAAGTTCTAATTATAGTGGCCTTTTAAATTTGCCTTTTCTTCAACCTTTGCCAAGTGGAAATTTGCCTTATAGGATATTGTGCTTAGCACATAATGGAAATTCAAAAGGACAGTTATTGAACTGGAGTGAATTTTTCAACTTTATTTAAAGTTTCATGTTCATTTGATTCTTTAGGGGGAAGGATGTCATTCTCTTTTAGGAAAACAAAACAATAAAGAGCTTTTAAATTGCGTTTTATCCAAGATTCTGATGTATAAGTCAAGATCTCAAGGAATATATTTAAAAAGACAGTATTGAATAAATACATACAAAATGGAAGCACATTGGTACCTTTGGCTAGCTGGCTGGTATTTATGTACATTCTATGTGATAGGTACTGTGTGGTATTATTAAATCTGTGAAATGTTAAACAACACTATAGTAAGTAGTAGTAGCACTTTTTTTTTAATGAAGAAATTAACGTTTGGAAAAATTAAGTAACTTTCTCAATATTATACAAGTAAGTAGAAGCTAAGACTTGAATCCAGGTGACTTGACTCTAAAAATCAGCCTGTTAACGACTATTTGATAATTACAATAATAGCTAAAATGTATTATTAAATGCTTATCATATGCCCAGGCTACATACATTATATATATAAACTCATTTAATCCTCAGAGCAATTCTATGAAGTAGGTACTCAGTATTTCTCATTTTATAGCTGGCTCCTATTGAAGTAAAGAAACTAGTTCAAGATCACAATCTCCTGGGGACAGGCTCAGTCCCCTCATCTGAAAACAGGACATCAGTAATACCTACCTATAATGGTAAACGGCAGACGATGGATTTGATCCCAGACAATTTGGCAACACAAGCACACTCTGAACCAACACATAACACTGCTGTTCTGGCACCAACCCTGTGACCCAATAGAAAATGATAACGACTACAAAACATGCCTGGCATATTTTCTGTTCTTCATTACTCCAGTGGCAGCTTTACATAGCCAAACTAATTATATCTGGACATTTGAACTTATTTTTAATCATTTTTTAATTGAGTTGCCTTCTCTTTCTTCTGGACTGTATCTTACCTGCTCAGTGTTCAGGGCTGGAGTAAGATGTCCCTTCTGTCCCTTTCCAAATCTTAAATTTGAGTAGTAACTGAAAAGCCATGCTTTGCAATTGAAATGAATGGAATCAATTAAAACAGATGTGAATTGCTAGTCTGTAGAATAACCTACCATAAGATATATTTTAGGCTTCCCTCATAACTCAATTGGTATAGAATCTGCCTGCAAGGCAGGAGACCCTGGTTTGATTACTGGGTTGGAAAGAGTCACTGGAGAAGGGATAGGCTACCCACTCCAGTATTCTTGGGCTTCCCTTGTGGTTCAGCTAGTAAAGAATCTGCCTGCAATGCCAGAGACCTGGGTTCGATTCCTGGGTTTGGAAGATCCCCTGAAGAAGGGAAAGGTTACCCACTCCAGTATTCTGGCCTAGAGAACTCAATGGTCTGTATAGTCCAAGGGGTTGCAAAGAGTTGGACATAAATGAGCGACTTTCACTTCACTTCAAGATGTATTTTGCAAATGTGGGGCTAATGAGACCAAGGGACTTCCTTGGGTTGTAAAGAAAAGCAACATGATCTCTAAATCCTACAGAAGTAGAGAATAATTCTCAGTCTAAACAAGATGGCAAGAGAATATCCTAAGAACAGGGATATGACTAGCATAAAGAAAGTTCTTATTTATTCAATTGTATTGTATTTTAACCTTTCCAGGGGGCAGGGGCGGGGGGAAATGTGCAGCAGGAGGGATGTGATTTGAATGGAATCCAGAAAAGGAGATCCTAAAAGGAAACACCTGCCAGTGTTTATTCAGCTACGTCCTGGGATGAGAGGACTCTGAGTCTAGAGCAGTGTTTTCCAAACTGTGAGCTGTGACCCGTTAGTGGGTCATGAAATCAAACTGTTGCTTAGCAACTGAAATATTTAACAAGTAAGATAGACTAGGCCAGGGTGTACTGCAGGAGGTTAAGTACTGTTTTCTAAAACTTTTATTTCTGTTGTAAATATCTGTACATACATACGCATGTATGTGTGTGAGTCACATGCACTTTTTGATGCAACAATGTGTTTCTCTCTGTGAATCTTGGTCAAAAGTTTTAAAGCCGTTGGTATAGCACAGATCTTCAGTTTTCTAAAACAGTGGTTCTCCGACTTTGGGATTTCATGGAACTATAAATCATCCTCCAAAAAAAAGTAAAAATTGGGACTGTCATAGGACTGCCAGAATTTTCATTCTGCCAAGTTAAAAAAAAAAAAATGTTTACAAAGATAGCACTGTAATTCACTAAAATCAACATTTTTAACACCAAAAATAACAATTACACAATCACAGAATAAAACACATAAAATATATTTGTTTTCATGGTAAGTTCATTGTAATTCTGTTTTAATTTTTTTCATTTTACTATAGATCTGTGAAAACACTCCCATGGCTAGTAATTGGAGAACAAACAGACATATGGCCTAAATCTGAAAGAGTAGTACCTACAGTCACTCTCACTTTAGTAGAATTTTTTTTAGGAATACTCTTCTTCCTCTGCCTTATTTCAGTACTTACTGAATTGGCTTTTGATATGTAATTTTGTACCTGAGGAAGGATGACCTCCAGGACAGTGAGTAAGAACAGAGGAAATGACCACTGTGGATTGTTATGCCAGGTAGCTCTCTCTTTATTAATTAATACACATGCTTTTTAAAGCATTCTCTTGTGAATTTGAATAGCATGAGTCAATTTCCCCCAAACGTTATCATCTAAGAGTGAGTGGATAAGATTAAATTTCTGGAACTATGAATTGGATATTTTAGAACACTTGAGTCTAGGGGACAGAGTGAAAGGTCAGCTCATGACAATTCCTACCATTTTAATAGCACTCTGATAGCTTCCAAAGCTGACCCCAGAAGTTCTCAAGGTGTTTCCCACATTTTCAAATACTCTTCAAAACCACCTGGTAGCTCCTTGCTCTGCATCCAGACCACTTCCCCTTTCAGGATGCTTTTCAACTCTGTCATCTCTGCTTCTCCTTAGCTCTTGTCTGGATGCTAGCTCTTGCTGGATGCTTGCCTTGTCTGCTTCTCCTTAGCTCTTTCTTTCCTACCCATTAGCCAAGCTTGGGCTTCCCTGGTAGCTCAGTCGGTAAAGTATCTGCCTACAGTGCAGGAAACCCAGGTTTGATCTCTGGGTTGGGAAGATCCCCTGGAGAAGGAAATGGCAACCCACACCAGGATTCTTGCCTGGGAAATCCTATAGACAGAAGAAGCCTGGTGGGCTACAAGTCCATGGGGTTGCAAGAGTCAGACATGACTTAGCAACTAAACCACCACCAGCCAAGCTTGAGCAGATTATGAGGAACTCTCCTTACTACTTTGTTTTATCTCCAACTTCTCAGTGGTTGTCAATGTTTCTGTGCTCACAAAGAGCTCCCAGAAGCTCTCCAGTTGTGCCCTTCACTATGTCATGACATAACGACATGCCTTGAAGCAACCAGCTGGCCACCCTCTGTGAGATCCCTTTTATGGACAGCTTTTTAGAAGTAAAAGTTCCAGATCTGATTGTAATAATATCACAACGTATCTAGTGGACAAGAACCAATGAGACAGCATTTGCTTAGACCCTACTAATTTGTAAAGTTTTAAAAACTAGAAGTACGTTGGATTCAAGTTTATCTCTGAACTGTTTGTCATTAAACAAAAGAGCAGCATGAACAAAATTTTAAGAGCGCAATTAGTCATTTTATTTCAAACAGGTTAACATATGAATTATAGGCATTCAAAGGACAGTCTGAATGAATCAGAACTTGTCTAGTCAGTAAAAGAAGACTCCAATACCACTTAAACTTACAAGAATTTTTCTAGAAATCAGTTCAGCTTACCACACATACTTGAAAATAATATAACTGCATTTCTTTAAAAAAACCCTATAATTCAGATAATATTTTTCTCTAATTTTGATTGGGTTTCCTCCCATTTAAACTAAATTAGTTCAATCTTATGTCAGGGTTATTTACAGCAGTTTCTTCTACAGGCTTCATTACCCTCTCTCTGCCCTGATTCTTTTAAAGGTCAATCCCTGAACTGGAAAAACTCCATCTTCCCATGTTTTCATTTCTCTTACACCCTGCAGAGGAGTGCAATTAGCAGGAAGAGATGGACATGCCTAACCACCATAGTAGCTGGTGGTTCTAAGTAGCTGTTGCAATGAACTGCATGCATTAGTGACAGTGTCTAAAACGCACACCAAATACACTTTTCCCTGAAAGGCTCTGTAGCTATAGGTGAGCGTCAGTTTTCATCATACTTGAGAACTCAAAATCACATAATGCCTCCTTTGTGCTCCTAGAACTTCATTTTTTTCTACTATAATGCTTAGCCCCGTCTTTCTTCCCATGGACTTGCATTTTGGTGAGAGCTTCTCCACATCTTTATCTTTGTATTTTGCCCCAATTCCCACATTCATGTTCCATTTAAAAGTCTTAAATGTATGCAACTATTAATAGAGGTTTACTGAATTGAATTAGATCATCCTTTCACATTACACATAAGGAAACCCATGGGAGACAGTGAGGTGAAAGCTGGGCTTGAGGTGTAAGCTGGGCAGGGAGAGCAGGTGGAAGTGCTAGGAGAGGTCAGAGGTCAAGACCAAGAAGACTCATGGGCAAGGAGGCAGCCTTCTGGACCCCAATTGCAGTTCATCTCAGTTCATCAAAGTTAAATGCTCAGTCATTAGTTAGCTGTTGTTGTTATTAAGTCGCTAAGTTGTGTCCAAATCTTTGTGACTCCACGAACTGCAGCACACCAGGTCTCTCTGTCCCTCACTATCTCCCAGAGTTTGCCTAAGTTCATGTTCACCCAGTTAGTATCAGAGCTGAAAATCAACTTCAGGCCTTTGGACTTCCCAAACCACTCAAAGGCCACACTTTGTCTCACCATCTAGACTGTGACCAGAGGTGAGATCTAGTGATGAAAGGATACTGTGTTGCCTGTCTGTTCGCATCAGGTTTCTATTCATATTTTATTCTCCTAGTTGTTTTTGTTTATTTTCAGTTTTTATTAAATACAAGGAACAGAGAGAGAGAGGGAGGTATATGGGTTTTTGGGCTATGACAGAGAGCATAAGCCTCCCCCTCCCTCTGTTCAAGGTACAATATGAGCTGGGCTTGAGGTGTAAGCTGGGCAGGGAGGGCAGGTGGAAGTGCTGGGAGAGGTCAGAGGTCAAAACTAAGAAAAGGCATGGGTAGGGAGGGTGTCTTCTGGACTCCAACTGCAGTTCATCCCAAGGGCTGAGGGATGGAATGGGACCCAGGATCTGGACTCCAAGCCACAAGGCCAGACCTCTGGACCAGCCTGGCCCCCTCCGCATCCTAGAAGGAAGAAATGGCAACAAGATGCATGGCTGTGGGCCCCTCAGTGATAGAAGTTCCTGACCCACGAGTTTGTATGCTTGTCAGTATTGTTTTTAAAGTTCAAAATCTGAGACAATACTAACAAAATTACTCTGCAAAAATATGTCAAAGTGTTCATTAAATTATAAAATGTTATCACTAGAAAAGGCATTAGAAATCAAGTAGACAAGTTTTACAAATGAGGAAAGTAAGGCCTGAAGACATTAAGTTCCTTTTGCATTATAATACATTCATCATGTTTGCCATTAATCAGGCCTGGTATTATGGCTGTGTCTATGCAATAGACTTAAACTGTTTTAGAAAGAGATACTCATACACGTTCTAATCAAGCAGTTGTGCACATGAGGACAAGCAGCCAGACCCTTCCTCCCTCTGCTCTTGTCACCTATGCTTGTTACCTGGATTTCTGGTTCACTTAGTGTTTATTTTTTCCAATTGGAACAGAGCCATAGCTTCAACTAAGATAACAGTTCTTTGAGGCCAACAAATGTGAGCCCAGAGGGAGAGGAATTTGGAATCACACATTTTTAGCATTCAGAGATAATTCAAGACAGTTCAAGTGTTCTTTAAGTGTAAACCACCAGGCAAGTGCTTCTTGCTATCACCACTATTTGCCTACAAAAATACTTTATTGTTAAGACATGTAGCTTTGCCAAAATATTTTTTGATAAACAGTATTTGTATCACTGGGTTCTCTATAGATACAGCCTCAAATTAATCAGGGATCCTAGATTTTAACATGAATATATAGAAATTACCAAAAGATGATTAATAGGTAATTTATAGAAATCCATTATGTGGCTGTTCATTAACTCAAAAAACAGAACAGAATGAGAGGAAATGGCTTTATACTGCCACAAGAAGGATTTAAATTATCTGTGAAGAAGAACTTCCTGACAAATACCAGACTTGGCTCCCAAAACAATTTTGGAATTTCCTTTTTTAAAGCTTTCAAATTAATATAACTTCCTTTTAAGACAGGGTAAGAAATTTTTGTTGTCCTTGATTTTTGTTTGTGTGTGTGTGCGTGAAATGGAGGATAAAACTGTATGACTTTCTAATGCTCCTTCATCCTACTTCAAGGAAAAAATTCACAAGACAGGCATCAAAATTAAGCATGTAAAAATAAGGCTTATTAAACTCTGAAACAGGTAATCAAGGGACTCTCTAGATTTCCTTCATAAGGGAGTTTTAAGATTCAATGACATGACCAGGGTGCTGGAGAAGGAGAGGGGATATGGAGACAAGGCTGGATAAGGTCTATCTGACTGAGGAAGGAAGAGAGTGACAAGTTAATCTGCTCATCTCACAGTCCTTCTAGAGCCCAAGGTCTTTCCCAGTACCATTATGGCCACGAAAAAACAGCGGAATCCCCGCCTACTTCCTTCAGGCACTATTTTTCAAGGTCTTACAGTGTCTTGAGACAACATACATGAAAAACACTGTATTCTAAGAAAAACATTAGTACTAAGTTACTCTTCTCATTTAAATCTCTTTGCCTGGGTTCCTGTTTGTTTTAGGGCTCTGTAATGAGAAAAGCAAAGCTAAGGTTATCAGAAGGTTAAGGGGTTTCCTGCAACTTAAGGGACAACTTCAATGCCTCATTAGGTATTGCCTTGTGTTGTTTTCTAATTGCTTCTCCTGCGTAAAACTTACTTTTCCCCAAAGACTCTGAGCTTCTCTAAGACAAAGACCTGGGTTTACATTTTTTTTTCTATGTTGTCTAAGAGTCTTAACTTTATGCTGAGCATGCAGCAAATCAAAGTAGCCTATTAATTTATCTGTACGGAAGGCTAAGGCACCCCCATACATTTCTTCCGGGTGTGCCATGGAGTGCTCTGTGAATGAGCAAGTAAGAAACGAACAGAAGCATTAATTTTGAATATGGCATCTGCCACATGAGACATGAACATATTTTTGAAAAAAATCCCATCTTCAAAGCCAAGAAGCTAGACGGTTATATTAAGAGTTTTTATTTATTTAATTTATGTATTTAACATATACATATGCTGCTTACCGTGTTACAGGCACTAGTCCAGGCATTTCAAAAATATTAACTCATTTAATCCTCATAACAACAATAAGAATTATTATTAGCCTCATTTTATAAGAATCTGGGGCTTAGAATGGAAAAGTAATTGTCCAAAGTCATACATCTTTGCTGCTATTTGAACCTAGGAAGTCTGGCTTGGGAGTCCAGGCTCTTAATTCTTATTGTTTGCAAGCCGACTCCTGGGAGCAGGGGCAAAGAGAGAAAAGGGGGAGGGGAGGGGTGGAGAAAGGGAAAGCTATGAGGGAGCAAGAGTGAAAGAGCAGGAAGAGCTGCCATTTTCAATCTGCAATTCAGTGGTTTCCATTTCTGCATCCAAGTCAGCTTTTACCATCTCTTAGGAAAAAAATATGGAGGAAAGAGAGGTAGGGGTCAGTGGAGCACTCACCTAATTTTTCAAAGGGCAGCCTGTGGAAGTGGCCTAGACCACTTCTACTTACATACATTAACAGAACTTGGTAAGGCGTCCACACCTGGTTCAAAGCGAAGCTGGGAAGTATAGCTTCAGCTGGTTGGGCATGTGCCCTCCTAAAACTCCATCACTGTAAAATTTACTATTTATGACAGAAGAACTTCCTGTCCTCTCACCTGGATTCCTGCAACATATCTGTGCTTAAATGTCCCTGTTTTGAGGAGGACTTCCTTGACTGCCCTATCTAATGTAGCACCTTCATCACTCTCTGGGCCCTTACTCTGTTTTATTTGTGCTCATAATACTTAGTGCTGTCTAACGTTACATTTTATTTTTATTATCTGTCTCCACCCCCACCCCTTAGAGCATAAGTTCCAGTGGAACAGGGACTCTGTCTTGTGTTCACTGCTGTTCCCAGCACCTGCTTGTTGCTCAGTAATGTCTGCTGTATGAAGCAATGGATGATGAATGAACAATGTTGTCTCCCTTCCTTTGATTTTGACAATAAAACAAGATGGGGAAGAATTTAGTTATCTTAACTGGCACCAGAATTCTTAAGAAAGTAGAAAACTGTCTTTCATGATAATAAAATATCTCCTTGAGGTAGAGGACAAAATGCAAAAGCCAGTATTTGAGTGAAATAGGAAGTAGAAACAAGGAGAAAAAAACAAACTGAGAAGAGGGGAACCAGTAAGATGTCAGAAATCTTCGTATGACCCTAAAGTTTCATTAATACGCTCTACACTCGTGGGTGCTTTGTGTGAGTGGATTCTGACCCACTTAAAGCAGGGGCTGGGGTTCACAACTAGGCAGGAATAAAGCAGCATGGAAATGGGAGTCCAAGAGGCAGACAAGGCCCTGAGAATGTAAGCCCCTCTGAGAGAATTCCAAAAATCATGGTATTCCCTAAATGAGAGCACATGGGAGGTGAAGCAGAGTCTACCTCTTATGCCAATGCTATACATTATCTTTGCTCCATCACTCATTTACATAGGGTTTCCTTATATGTTGCTGTATTTCACACTGACATCATTGAGGGGTTATATAAAGAATTGGTTGGCAGACATTAGGATTGTGTGATCGTGTGCTTTTCCATCATTAATCTTTCTAGGGAAAGTGAACATTCAGTTTCTCTCCGTCGCAAAAGAGTTGGATACAACTTAGCGACTGTAACCACCACCACCAAAAGGTAAAAATAATTATTAAAAAATCCTTATTTTGTTGTATAGTATTATTTTACTTTGCCTAAAAGGTCCATATAGTCAAAGCAATGGTTAGGCATGTACAGATGTGAGAACTGGACAATAAAAAAGGCTAAGCACCAAAGAACTGATGCCTTTGAACTGGAGAAGGTGCTGGAGAAGACTCTTGGGAGTCCCTTGGACAGCAAGGAGATCAAACCAGTCAATCCTAAGGGAAATCAGTCCTGAATATTCATTGGAAGGATGGATGCTGAAGCTGAAGCTCCAATACTTTAGCCACCTGATGCAAAGAGCTGACTCATTGGAAAAGACCCTGATGCTGGGAAAGATTGAAGACAGAAGGAGAAGGGGATGACAGAGGATGAGATGGTTGGATGGCATCACTGAGTTGATGGATATGAATTTGAGCAAACTCTGGGAGATGGTGAAGGACGGGGAAGTGCTGTAGTCCATGGGGTCACAAAGAGTCAGACACAACTGAGTGACTGAACAACAGCAATAGTATTATTTCAGGAGTTAACTTCTGGGGATAGTAGGACATATAAAAATATCAGATACAGGAGTTCAGTGAACAAACTTACACTGTTAATAATAATTCTTAATTAATTGCATTTTCATTGCAAACTACATTCACACAGTTATCTATTATTGTATAACCACTGTAAAGCTTAGTGACATAAAACAAAAATTAATAGGCATACAGCTTTGTGGGTCACAAATGTAGACAGGACACAGCTCATCTCTGCTCCACACCAACTGCTGCATCACCTGGGCAGGGAAGAGGAAAGGAAGTAGTTAAAGATACTTGAGACAACTACCTCATATATTTTTTTCTCCTCATATCCTCTCCATATGGAGAGGGAGCTACCTTAGGCTCCTTCATAGCATGGAAGGTTCACTATAGTCAGATTTTTTTTATAAGAAGCTAGTATCCCAAGAAACCCAGGATAAGATTACAAACCTTCACATTTCCTAACTTCAGAAGTACCAGAGCATTACTTTTGACTCATTCTATTCGGTCAAGCAAGCCACCAAGGCTATTCCAGATACTGTATGAGGAAGTAGGAATTACCCTGCACCTCTAATATGCTAAGGGGGAATCCGCTAAGTGGATTGCTTCAGTGGTGTCTGACTCTGTGCAACCCTATGGACTGTAGCCCACTGGGCTCTTCTGTCCATGGGATTCTCCAGGCAAGAATACTGGAGTGGACTGTCATGCCCTCCTCCAGGGATTCTTCCCGACCCAGAGATTAAACCTGAGTCTCTCATGTTTCCTGCGTTGGCAGGCAGGTTCTTTACCACTAACACTACCTGGGAATCACAGCAAGTAATTTTAATCTACCATATTGCACTTTCTTGGAACATAACCTCAAAATACAGATAAAATAGAGCCCCTATATCTTCCTTCTTTAATTTAAGGGAGTTAAAATCTATAAGAACAAGGACAAATGTATTTTATGCAATAATATACATTCAGAAATGGGTATAATTCCTTGCAAATGATTGGTGATCAATAAGTATTTATTCAAAGGACATATGAATCACTGCATGCTGAGAAGCATGACAGATCAACACGGGTAGCAAATATTCACTGTTGTTTAGTCACTCAGTCATGTCCTACTCTTTTGCAACCCCATGGACTGTAGCCTGCCTGGCTCCTCTGTCCATGGGATTTTCGAGGCAAGAATACTGGAGTGGGTTGTCATTTCCTTCTCCAGGGGATCATCTTGACCCAGGGATTGAACCTATGTCTCCTGCACTACAGGCAGATTTTTTACCATTGAGTCACTGGGTTTCTAGGCAGCAAATATCCATGCCACTTAGCAAAACCAAAACTCCCAAGCAAGAATATGCACATGGAAGCTCTGTTTCTCTTGATAGGAATCTTCCCCAGCTTCCAAAATAAAACCTATAACCACAAAGTTTCCAGTATACCTACTTTCTTAGTGTGTAGGGGCCATTCTCTCTTGATTCAAAGGCTGTAAGTATGCCCTGGCATCAGAAATCCCTATTGTGCCAAGACAAGATTACCACTAGAAATCATCTTTAGACACATCTCTCCAGGCAACACAGTCAAATGCAAATGCCATTCGAGGCTCCTGAGTTAGCCAGTTTTCTGGTTCCAGTGTCATTAAACAAGCTTCCATATTCTCAACCTCATTCTCTTAACTTCATTCATACAAGATTTTATGGTTAGATGAAAAACTGACCAGTGTCAAGAACTGTGAATGATCAGACTTTTTAACCATACTTGCAAACAAACATGTTAAACCTGCCACAGTTTTCATGGCAGAAGTTCAGAGACTCCAGGCTGAGAGACAAAGACTACTACTCTAGATACAGCAAGAACATAAACTTCATGTTCGCATTAGTTCCCTTTGCCTCCCCCCAGGTCACATGGGAGTGACACAGAAGTGGGTATAGGTAGATGCTGCACATTACAGATTTGCATCACCTGTGAGGAGCCCCAAGTTTAGGAAACTTCAAGCTTTCATAAGAGGTGGCAAACAACCTGCCTAACCTTTCCCCAGAGGAAAACATTATCATACTGGATATCAAATAGCCCTACCATCTGCTCCTTCTCTATTCTCTGCTACTATCTCTACTTTTCAAAGTTGCTCACTATACAAAAAGTTTTGAAAAGGCAGACCAGAACAAAAGATTGTCAGTGTTTCTGCTCAAAAGACATTCAGAAATATGAAGAATCATGGAGATTTGCCTCTCAACAGCCAGAAGTTAGGGATATAAAGGAGATATCACATTTATATGGTAGGTGGTAGAAAGATATTTCTAACACTAAGAGTAAAAACGTGAAAAGATTTCTCCTTCTCCTGGAAGATACTTTCCTTTTGTTTCTTCTACTTCTATTTCTCTCTCTCTTTCTCTCCTACTTCTTAAAAAAAAAAAAAAAAGCATTCAATGTGTTATGCTGTTCCTCTTTCTTTCACAGGGTTTATATACTCGTATGACCTAGTCAAGAGGCAAGCCATCATTTGAAAGGCTTTTGAATACTAAGGGCTCAAAGAAAAGATACATGGAGTGGCCAGCTTAGCCTTTTCTGCTTCTTTAGCCATTGAGGAGAACTTTCTTTTCTCTGGGCACATTATTCCAGGCCTATCAGGGTTCCCATACGGGTTTAAATGGAAAAGGCCAACCAAGGAGGACACTGATCTGCCTCTGCTTCTGGTTTAAAAATTATACTAAGGGTTAACCAAGACTTAGGGATTACTAATGATCTGCAATAGGGGCTTCCTTGATGTCTCAGCAGCAAAGAATCCTCCTGCAAGGGGACTTGCAAGAGATACATGTTCAATCCCTGTGTCAGGCAGATCCTTTTGAGAAGGAAATGGCAATCCACTCCAGTATTCTTGCCTGGGATAATCCCAGGACAGAGGAGCCTGGCAGGCACACGACTGAGCAACTAAACATCAACAAAAATGAAGAAGAAACCACATGGAGATGGATGCCTTAGCCAATAATAAAGCATTTTCTTGGAGTGACTTCTGTGATTAAATGACTTAGATATTTGAGGTAACAGTACACAGCTGGAAATCAGTTAGAGAATTCAGATCCCTAATTATCCCCTGCCATGACTAAAACCCTCATGTTACCCCATTCCAACACCACACCTATATATCTATACCAGCATTTGTCTACCTGCTTAGTCCTCCCAGTAAAGTGGGAGCTTTTAAAGGGCTACAAATATATGTCACTCACATTTGCAGCTCCAACACCCAGCACTTATTTCCCATTCAACAACCATTACAAACCAAGCAACCCCTTGCTACATTTTATTGCTGTACTAATTCTTCTTAAACATACTTTCACATGTTCAAAAACTAAGAGCCTCCTATCTGCCATTGTATCAAGTCTAACTCCACTACCTAATTTTTAAGGAACATCACAGTATGCATTAAGTAGATTTAATATTTCAAAAATTTCTCTTAAGAATTGATTGCTGAATTTCACTAATCTCTCTCAGACAGAAATAGGGCTTAAGATCAGGTAGAAAGTGACTGTATCTGCTCAGGGTTTCTTCAAATTCTAACTCACCAACAGTGCTTTCTTTTATTGAGTTTGCTTTCTTCTTGTATAAACTCTTAACGCCCTTAGAATTTATGTCACACACTATTACTTAGTCATATGCTATCTAGTACAGGACAGGTTCCCATTGTATTATTAAACAGCTCCTCATGGATCCTGTGATTATACAGTTGGGCAGCACAGCAAATTACATCATAACATGAAACTAGTCACTAATGAATCTATTGTTTTACTCACCAAATCGTGTCTGATTCTTTGCGACCCCAAGGACTGTAGCCCCCCAGGCTTCTTGCCCATGGATTCTCCAGGCAAGAATACCGGAGTGGGTTGCCATTTCCTTTCTCCAGGGGATCTTCATGACCCAGGGATCAAACCCACATCTGCTTGGCAGGCGGATTCTTTACCGCCAAGATGCCTGAGAAGCCCACTACAGAACTGATCACCTATAATTTTCAATCATTCACTCCAAATCCATAAAAATAATTATTTCTGACAAAAGGCAAAAGGAAATGAAACAAAAGTGGTAACTAATAGGGCCTTTGGTTTTATCTGTAATAGTTTCTTGAAAGAAAAAGTATATTCATGCTGAGGCAGACTGTCTCCAAAGATGGTTACAACAATCTTCGTCATGCTGCTCAACCTGTATCACAGGACTTGGCTGCTCCTCCCCTAAAGAAGTGAAGCCTATTTCCTGTCCCCTTGAAACTGACTGACCTGCTCTGACCAACAGAATGTGAAGAAAGTGACAAGGGGACAGAGTTTCAGAGCTTAGCTTTAAGAGATCCTGCAGCTTTTGCTTCCACTGCTTGGGAACCCGGTTCTCTACTAAAGAGATCAGAGGGAGAGTCCCTGGAGGCTTAAGGATAGAAGACAGAGAAATCCCAGAATTCCATTCATCTCAGTTAAGGAGCCAGACATGAGACTGAGAGCAGGATAGAAAACAGAAATCCCAGAATTCCATTCATCTCAGTTAAGGAGCCAGACATGAGACTGAGAGCATCTCAGATTCCTAGGTGAATATGTCTAATAGAGATAACCCATTCCATCTGAGCCCTGCCTAGCCAATTCCAGAATCATGAGTAAAGAAAACACATGATGGTTGTTTTCAGCCACTGAATTTCAGGCTGGTTTCTTCCACAGCAATAGACAACTGTTACTTGTGTTATTCAAAATTAATTTTAAAAAATAAATAAGCCACCTGCAAACCTTTTTTCCTGTTTAACAACTAGCCTCTCTCCATTTCCCATCTCATTCCATGTCTTTAATGTCTCTATTCATCTAACTGATTATACAGTCTCCAACAATGCAATGCAAAATCAGTGCAAATCAAGGCAAAATCAGGGCAAAGTGATTATAGCATGAAATTGCAAATCTTTCAAAACATGTTAAGAAATCATGAAGTTGATGAAGGTAACATTAGAGAAGCCCTTGAATTGTGGGCAACTCTTCTGGGAAATGAGAATCAGCAGCTGGAATAGTTAACATTTGAAGAAGAAAAAAATTCCCACAGATGATGGCACAGTAAGTGCCTCAAAAGGGAATGATTAGAATGTCAAAATTCAAGAGAGGCTCTTGGAAAATTGATGAAGCCCTCAAATATTTTTGCAATAATGACCCTCTTTATGATTTGCCCACAGAAGTCAAATGTAAAAAGGACATTGTGTCATGATACCATATAATTTTGTTAGAAAATTATGCTTCTCAAAATCAACACTTGATTCAGCTTTTGTTCTAATATTTAACACATCATGGACCAACTACATTTTGTTAAATGTAAGGTAAATCAATTTTAATAATTTTCTTACATTTTTTAAAGATAATGTCTCAATGAAATACTTTTACTTTTTTCCTATTTTTAAAAGATTCAATTTAAGTGGGTTTGGGGGGGTACCAATTATCTGAAGAAAACTGGGGGCCTCTGTAAAATCTTTGATTCCTCTCCCTAATTAGCAGGCATATGCACTGAGGCCAGGGTCTTAGACCACACTTTATGAGTATTCTCTAGACAGTTCACCAAGCAAAGAACTGAGCAGATAGTGTAAACTCACGTGTTCAATAAATGTGACAATGAATGACCTACTGACTGACTGGCTCACATGTAGATGCTGCCATTGAAGAATGGCACTTTATATCCATTATCAATCCCTGACCCAAAATCAGTTGGCATTTGTTCTCAAAACTGTTCATAGAAGGCCTATTACAAACTTTCTGCTAAAGCTCTTTCAAACGCTGGATACATTTAAAACCAATTCAAGCATGTAAAGTCGTTTCAGGAAATAAGCCCCATGTCCCAAGGGCTCAGCTGAGCAGGGCCACTTTTCAGAACAGGTGTGCCACTTCACTGAGCAGGAATTTGGAAATGTCAAACATTAGAAGCACTTCAGAAACTCCAACTCAACCTGCCTGAGAGTCATACTTCTGGGCACATGTCAATAAATGCCTTGCAGAGGTGGGCGTTTGAGAAAACCTCTCCGCCCTGATTCAAAATTAGTTACAATAAATCAGCATGGTAGGTTCTTAAACAGGTCACACCTTTTTTATTTGGCTTTTCCTGTTTCAATTTTACTTCTGATGCTGCTGCTGCTGCTGCTGCTAAGTCGCTTCAGTCCTGCCCGACTCTGTGCGACCCCAGAGACGGCAGCCCACAAGGCTCCCCAGTCCCTGGGATTCTCCAGGCAAGAACACTGGAGTGGGTTGCCATTTCCTTCTCCAATGCATGAAGGAGAAAAGTGAAAGTGAAGTCACTCAGTCGTGTCCAACTCTTAACCACCCCATGGAGGGCAGCTTACCAGGCTCCTCCGGCCGTGGGATTCTCCAGGCAAGAGTACTGGAGTGGGTTGCCAGTGCCTTAGAAACTGTTTAAAGTAGTTATTCAAAAAGTCCCCATCTATATTACATGATAACTGTCCATAACAGGATTTGATGTTTTAACATGCCTGAATTTCAGTCTCTTTCATTTTATCTTGCATCTCCAATTACAAGAGTAAGAACTGGGCTGTTCTTCTTGTCATTATCAGTTACTTCTATCCCTTTGAAAATTAAAAACCAATACTACGGGCTTGACTGCAAGTACCCTTTAAATTTGGCCTCTTTCAGTGGACACCAGGCATTCTGAAGCCCATCGGTCTGTTCCAGGGCAAAGGCAAACAATACTTTCCATTACAATAACTTGTATCCAGGGGGGAAAAAAAAAAAAAAAAACAGGCCTCTGCAGCATACGTAGCATAGCTGCCAGAGAAAAGTTTACTAGCTTTAGCCAATTGGAGGCTGTGGCCCTGGGCCAAATTAGCATGTTTCTCTCCGCCTCTAGATGAAGTCAGGAGTGAAATATGACATTGAACTTATTCTTAAAAAGGAAGAGGCACAGGAAAGGAAAACTAAACCTGCAGGAAAGTGCCCTGTGCCAAGGAGAACGCAATTAGGAAGCTGTGTACATGCCTCTGAACCCTGAGTGGTTCTCAGTTCTGTATCCTTCGCCTCCCACTGGGTGGAGTAGATCTTTTAAGAGCAGCTGGAACGCGATTCCCCTGATCAGTGTAGCCAGTTGTTGACTTTCTGAACCTCTGCCAGTCCTAGAGAGCGGTGCTCCGAGCTCAAACCAGAGCGCGAGGCTAGGCAACCCCTAACCACCAGTCCTTCTCACCGGGGCCAGAGGAAAGTGCCCATCTGCGCAGCAGCCATAGGGGAGGACGCTGTACAAGCTGAAAAGTTCCAGCACCCAGGTCCCAACATGCAGCCGGAGAAGGCGGCCAGCTCCAGTCCGGTGCCGTCCTCCACGCCGAGCCCCAGCCTGCATCTGGGGAGCACGGAGGAAGCCATCCGGGACAACTCGCAGGTGAACGCTGTCACGGTGCTCACGCTCCTGGACAAACTGGTGAACATGCTCGATGCCGTGCAGGAGAACCAGCATAAGATGGAGCAGCGGCAAATCAGCCTGGAGGGCTCGGTGAAGGGTATCCAGAACGACCTCACCAAGCTCTCCAAGTACCAGGCCTCCACCAGCAACACGGTGAGCAAGCTGCTGGAGAAGTCGCGCAAGGTTAGCGCGCACACGCGTGCTGTCAAGGAGCGCATGGAGAGGCAGAGCGCTCAGGTGAAGCGGCTGGAGAACAACCACGCCCAGCTCCTCAGGCGCAACCACTTCAAAGTGCTCATCTTCCAGGTCAGTGCCCCTGCTCTCCTCTCACCCAGCTGGGCCTCCTCGGCATCCAAGATCTCAGTCTGCCTGGCTCTCCCAGCCATTTGTACATCTGTCCTGCCTGTCAGAGATCACACACACACACATGCACACACATACACAAGGCATTGTCCTCTCTGCCTTGTGCAGGCGCCTGTGAAGTCTGCACACGGAGGGTGGGAATTTCCCGGATCACAGCCTGAACCCAAGGCCGGTGCCTCATGAGTTAGCAGGGTGGAGTCATTTGTCAAGAGCACGTGGATGCACTCCGTACAGGTTGGGAAGGTGAGCAGGTGCAGGCACCCTAGTCAAATTCATTTGTCTCTCTGCATTGTGAACGTGGGGCTCTGACTGCAGCTGTTAGTTGGACAGGGCAAATTAATTCAGCGGCTATTTATTAACTCTTTGTGGAAATGAGGGAATTGTGTAAGTTGTTTTTTTAAGCAACAAGTCAAATTTATAACTTTTTAAAGCATCCCTTTGTCCAAAGATCACCAGTGTTTGGGGAACTAAGTACTGATGACTGATTCCATTAGAAATGAACTAGCCTCTTCCTATTATGACCTTTGGTCAAAGTAATCTTGCGCTCTTTTCTAGCAAACAATGCACTAAAACTATACAGCATAACTCTACACACATGCTAGATATGCTTGTCATTACTCAGACCATAACTGTAAAGTAAAATAGTTACAAAGGCTAGACAAGAATATTTTCTTCTTCAAATGGTTGCCTTGGAATAAAACGGCCACTTAATTTTTTTAATGCCTCAATGATGCAATTAATGTAGCAAAAGGCTATTTGGGGACAGGGAGGTTGCGTGGGGCTGTTGTTCTGCCAAGTAGCGGGCATTTGTCAATCCAAGGGCAGCCCTGCCTAATGCTAGAAGCCCTTCCGCCCAGTGGAACCCAGCCAGTGCAGAGCCCAGGAAGCAACTGCCATCCCTGCCCCAGGGCTGTCTGGTTGTGACCATGTGAATAGGAGAGGATTTCAAAGCCATGGAGGGGAGAGGCTATAACCAACTGTTTGATTGTGAAAGGCACACAAGAAGAGCCTTCATCTCCCCAAAGAGATTTAGAAACTGGAATTTAAACCGAGGGAGCCTTCTTTTTCTAAATGAATCTGCTCTGCCAAGTCAGAACCTAAGCCCCCTTCCTCCATAAAAGGGAAGGCTCATCTCGCTGCTTTTTGTCCTCCCTAAACTACACTTGATGTTATAAAGCTTCAGGCAGCTGATGTCCTCCTATACCTTGCAGGCTTTTGCAGTCTGGAAATTTTTTAGCGTTTAATGCAAATGAAATAGCTTTTCATGCACCAGATGAACTGAAGAGAGATATGGTAACTGCGCCTTTCCCAAGACATACAAGATCCCTATATTATTAGTCTAAAAGATATTATAAATCTCAACTCTCAAGGCATTTCTAAATTAAATACTGATCTCCAAACAAAACCAAACATGTACAGACCTGTTTAAATCTGAGTCATCAAAGGAAATTTCCCTCCTTCCAGTATGAATCAGAGAGATTATCTCTTGTCCTATCCCTCAGTGAAGGAGGAAAAACAAGAAATTATTTATCTAGTAAAGGAAATCACAATATGCTGGGATCAGTTTTTGTTTTGTTTTGCCACGGATGTTCTGTGGGTGCTGGAGGGAGGGATGGGGGAAGATAAGTAACTAAAAATTTCAAGGGAACTGTAAATATAACATTTGAAAAAAAAAAAACAACTGTTGGAAACTTAAAGACATGTCCTGCTGGTGAAGCCCTGCCATGGTCTTTTTGTCACAGTGGATTGACAGGTGTGAAATTGCTGCCAGAAATTATAGGAATTCTCCATATAGTGAGGATAAGGTGAAATGGGCTTAAGACCATTGTAGAGGCTACAAGAATCCAAAGCAGTGTGTTCGGCTCCATTCAGAGCCTCTTAGCAAACAGCCCTCAAGGACATTTTCTAAAGAACAGTTTAGGAGACAAATGATTAGAGGCAAGGAACTGGATCTTTTTTAAGTCATGTAAGATCTTTTATTAGCCTAAAGTATATCAGAAATATTAACTATCAGGATACTCACTGCAAACTGACTGACTGCAAATTTGTTGAAAAAACAAATACAAGTGAAGTCCTTCAATGGGAAACTTCCTCTTTCTGGACTATTTTTAAGTAGGGGGTTTTAGAGTAGTAAATTATTATATCCATTACAGTTCTTATATTACTATATTCATTATGCCAATGGATATAATAATAAGTTGTGTTATAGAGTAGTCCAGTATGGGGGTTGAAAAAACATACATTTTGTCATACAGACACTGTTTCAATTCCTAGTTTCACTGCTGATCAATTATGTCCTCTTATGCACATTTTCTAGCTTTTCCCTCATCTATACATCTTATTAATATTTGAATATATTAATAAGATCAAAAGTATTTTGAGCTCTTAATAAGCCCTGCAGAATCTGCTAAGCATCTTTCTGTCGTTTATCTCAGTTGCCCCAATTTACAGATGAGGATGCTGAGATTCAGAGATGCTTACATCTTGTCTGAAGTTATTTAGTAAGCAGTGGTGAAGCTGGAATTTAACCTCATATTTAATTGATTCCAAAATGTGTGCTCTTAAATATTAATGTTTCTTCCCACATCTCTTTCTCATAGGGTGAGAAATAAGTGGATTAACATATTCAAAATGGTTAGTAACTGTCATGGTGTAAGAGCTCAAAGAATAGAAGCTCTTCCTGGGTGGACCTGAAATTCATTTGCATGGAGTGGCGGCTATACTTGTGCTGGTTAGAAATATGGCTTTTTAGTAAAAAAGTGATCCCACCCTACTAGGATCTGCAAACAGCTATGCTTTTGCTTTTTTATGTGCTATTTATTAAAAGCTACACACACACACATTCATTTACTCACTCCCACTTCTTGCCATACATTGTATAACAACTGCCTTGGTGAAATCAGTTACCACCAGAGCAAAAGAAAGCAAAAGCCTTTAAGAGCACAGGCCTCTGTCCAGAGGGCCTACTCTGCATACACCCTTCTAGTAGCTGCACAGTCTTCACTGTGCTGGGGCGTAGGGTAGATACTTTCTAGACCTGAAGAGTGAGGAGGGCAGAGACTGTACCGGGCACCACTTCGGGTCTTGAAATTGTTTGTCACTTTTGGTCTACTTGACCCCTATGCTAGACTTTCCCTATTAATCCATTGGTTTTCTGGTTTCAGACAAAAAAAAAAAATTAATGTAAAAGCAAGAGTAAAGGAAGAAAATCTGTCATCTGACCAGAACACATTCAGTCTTGTAGTGTTTAGAAGATTATGTTTCCAGTTTGTGAAGTCCTGTTGTGTTGTCTAAAATCTGCTGGTGCCTTTTGGTTGGTTGATTTGTTGATCTACTAGATACTTATATATTAGCATTTCTTTTTTAATTCTGAAATTTTTCCTATTTAAAAAGTCATTTAAGTCTGTTGAACTTACAACATTGTTGTAGCTGTTAAGCCTCTCATGCATTAGCAATTACTTCAAATTATAACCAGTAGAATCTAAAACTGGAGAAAATTCATCTCCTTTTGAGCAATAAAATAAACTGTAAAATTCCTGTTAAATTTAGCAGCTTCCCTTTTTATATTTTTTAAAAATAATAGCTTAAGATCTATGTATGAATTCAAAATACTGTGACAGAAGCCGGTATAAATGAAATAAGACTCACTGGGGTTGCTGATCATAAAGCAAATGCTAAAGACTAATAAGGCTAATACTTTGCTTGTACGTGCATAGGTATCTTTTACTAAAAATTAAATCTGTACAGAAAATCAGTGAATTTACTGTTAAGAGGAAATTTTCTCTGTTGATTGAAGAGACTAGAATTTCACAGTAACTGGCCCTGAGGGTGTGATACTCACTTAAGGCCTCTTAAAGTTCTAGTAATGATTATTTGAAAAAGCAGTCTGGGAATGATTTCAAATCCAGGGAAAAAATGAGAGTACTCATGAACAGTTTACACTTTCATCCACATAAAATTGTGAAATTGGGTGAAAAGAGTAGAAGTTAGATATTTACTATGACTATATTCATGGAGAATCAAGCCTATAAATGTGTTCAAATATTCATCATTTGGGTTCCTTTGATAAGAACAGAATTTTAGAAAGGTGCTAAACTTATAACATCTTCAGACTATTTTAATTGATTTTTTTATAGACTATACTTCATCCAAAGCCACTGTTCTGAAAACTATTAATTTAGTACAGACTTAGAAGAAATGAGCATATAGGTAATCAAAGCCACATTTATATGACAACTCACGATGTTTATATCACATTGATTAATATTCCAATAAGGGGATTTGGTTTTGATATGCTAATTATCCAGTGACCTATAGTTGAGGAGATAAACAAAATACTAGTTTTTATGTTATAATTTACACTTACTGAATGCCAGCATTGTCTCGGGCATTTTAAACAAATAACTGATTGTTGTCAGTATTTCTTCAAAAAAATCATTACGTCTCTCATATATTAAAAGTCTAGATTCTCAGATGCAAGGCTTCCAAATAAATGTTGCCCCCTCTGTTGTTTTGTAATCTGTATCTATTTGAACAAATAATAAATGTTCTCCAGTGCAACTCAGGTCCTACAGTTTTGATTCTTGAATGAAAAAAAAAAAAAAAGTTTGGCATTTGTACCTGTGAGATCACTTTTGCAATCTGTTAACAAGTTTTTTATGAGATTTAAGTTAATATCACAGAATCAAGTATTTTAGAGATAGAAAGTGAAGTAGCTCAGTCATGTCCAACACTTTGCAACCCTATGGACTGTAGCCCACCAGACTCCTCCATCCATGAAATTTTCTAGCCAAGAGTACTGCAGTGGGTTGCCATTTCCTTCCCCAGGGGATTTTCCCAACCCAGGGACCGAACCCGGGTCTCCCGCATTGAGGGCAGACGTTTTACCATCTGAGCCACCAGCACCTCAATAATCATTTAGTTTAACGTCATTTTATATCAAAGGAGCAGAGGCCCTCAGAAACAAAGTGACTAGCAAGGATTCATTTGATTAATAATATAAATTATAGTTGAATTATGAAATGAGTGAAAACAAATACTATAATCTCATTATGGCAAAGTTCATGTTTACTGGTTTTCTACAAGAGCTTTTAAATAATTCAGTGTGATTTGTTTTTTGTTTTGTGGGTTTTTGTGTACAACAAAGAACACCTAACCAGTGTGATCTTAAAAAAGAATTGAACCCTTGATAACACTGAAAAATAATGAAACTTTTAAATCCTCGAGAATGTGAAAGACTGCTCAGGGATTATAACTAATGCATTTTATTCTTATGACTTGCTGATTCCACTGACAGCTGCCTTAGGGGTGCAGTTCTAATCAATGGCTTTATCTACTTGGCAATCTATACCTCCAGAAACACAAATCGGAGAAAAACCATCAATGTGTAAAAGAGACCTACAAATCAGAATGTCAGGTGGGCATGGTTCCATTTTAATAACTAGTATTTAGAGATTATTGGATAAAACATTCCATGGACACAAATTTATGGTCCTCATATCCTTCCAGGATGCCACCACATCCCTGTGGGAATGTAACCACCTTTGTTGTTTCCTAACAATGAGAATGATAAGTTAGTGACAGGAGAGCAAACTGCCTATTCAAGCTTTGACACTGTAGGCTTCCTTTTCTAAGGCTAGTCATAGAATCTTCTCCTTTAATGTTGTGTATCTATTTTTTATGTGCAAAGAGGCTTTGCTTCCATGAGCATCAACCCAAGAAATTCCCAGCATGTTTTCCAGTTTCTCTGTGTTGATATCTACATACAAGACAGAGACTATTAGTTAACAAGAATTAATATGAACAGCAAACAAGAGAAACTGCAAGGAGAAATACCGCTTCTCAAGAGTTCTTTTCACTCCTTTTCTCTTTCACGGTATAAGCATGAAAACATTCAAATAATATTAATATTCATATATGTTAGAAGTGTACTGAATGATGGCCCATTCCAGCATGCCTATCTGGAGAATTCTATAGACAGAGGAACCTGGTGGGCTACAGTCCATGGGATCACAAAGAGTCGAACACAACTGAGCGACTAACACTTTTCACTTTTACATGGTCCTTTAAAAGGTCAGAACCAGGAGCAGCTGCATCAGTGGGGCTACATACCTTTTCGCAAATAAATCTGCAAGGCAAACAGTCAACTGCTACTGGAGGCCTCTACTGGGAAGAACTACCCATGGAAGCCACACAACCCATAACAGATTCTTAATGCCATATTAAGAAGTTACAAACCCTAAGTGAATATATAGGTAACTAGCATAGTTAAACCTTGACAGAATTGAGGATGATATTTGATCCTCTCCCTTGAAAGAGCCATCAATCTTAGAATATTTAAGAGAAAATAGGTTAAAAACATTACAGCAGGAGTCTGAAGGGAGAAGTATCACCTCACCCATAGGCAGGTGAAATATCACGTGTTTCCATGAGGTATGTATGTTAGGGACTAAACAAAGACAGGTGAGCGGGTAAGACTGGACACCTGGGGAACAATGCAATTACAGAGGAGCCACTGTCTGTAGTTCAAGTTGAATTTCCACCACTCTAACAGTTACTTGATAGTCAAATACATCTATATATTTTATTAAAGCATAGAGATTTTGAAGAGTGTTAGCATTCTTTGGCTTCTAAACAAACATTATGGAAGTGTAAGACCTAATGTACTTAGATGTTCACAAATTCCTGTGTGAAAGGAAAGGACTGACCTTCAGAATAGAACTATAAGAAGTCATAAAATAAACAGTGTCCAGTAGACATAACACAAAATACCACTTGAGTAATTAAGATGACAACAGAAGCATAGCAGTTGGCCAAGAAGACATATCTCACTTGTTTCCAGTTGCATAAAGACACATCCAACTCATTCTGGATTATGTCTGTATCTGCTAGGTTTACTTTCATAGTTGGCATCAAAGAGTTCTTGTACAAATTTCCCCAGCATTGTATGAAAGAATTCAATTGGGTTTCCCACCTTTCCTCAACTGCCCTCATGCATGCAGTGTGATCCACCAACAGATGACTTCTGATTCACCTGATAATGGACTTTTCCCAAACCTGTCCTCAAAGGACACCCAATAAGTGAGACAAAAGTCTAAGACTCAACAGTTAACTGTGCTTTTTTGACCATAAAATTTATACTGTATTAAAAATGAAATATTATTAGTTTAAGTCTTTTAGAAGTACAATTAATTTGTCCATCTTTTATGGAGGTTGAAGAAAGGGAAGTTATCAGAGAAATCTTTTGATTACCCTGAGATTATACTACACGAAATGTACTTCTTATCTAGTAACCAAGGTTTATTTTTACAGTTTTCCACCTGACTTTCTGCCTTCTTCACTAAGGACATTTAATAACATTTCACTGAGCTCTTGGTTTCTTCCTTTCCTGGAAGTAACTCCTGTCAAACCTTCCCAACCCTCTTGTCAAATCCCAGAAGTAATTTTGCTTCTGGACTAAGTATCAGAGCCCTAGCTATTTCTGTAGTCTGCTACTCATCCACTGAGAATAAAATCCTTCCTTAAAAATGAAAACCATTGAGCCCCATAGGCCTGGTTCTTCTCTTCCCAGTGGCAGCAGCAGTCAGCAAACGTCCTTCCAGACACAGAGCTAAGTCCATTCTTTCATAGTGTCCGACAGAAGGGTAAGCTCCATCCTCAGTGCTCTCTTAGGAAGCCTCCTCACCCAACACACACTCATTCAACAGATAGCTGCTAGCTGTTAGGCACTACTCTAGTCGCTGAGGCATAACCGTGAACAAAAGACAAAAGTTTCCACCCTCTCAGGGAATACACATCAACGAGAAAGAGACAAATCGAGACTTGTAACATGGCAGAGCTGCTCTCTGTAAAGGTCCATGTTATAAACGACTCATGGGAATCCCGAGCGCCTTCCAGTTTTTTACTTTATTATACTGTGTTTCTGACACATTCTGTGATATTCAAAATGGGAGAGTGTGGAGAAAGCTCTGGGGAACAGAGTTTGTGATTTCTTCATTCTACCGGGGAGCCTCTTCAACCAGATGCCCCAGTTTCTGCTCTACCCAAAACTTTGTTTCTAACCAATGCATGGAAAGGACTCTGTTATGAGTATGTGTGTGTAAGGGGGAGACATGGAGCTGTATCTTTTTGGAGAGTAATGAAATTATACTACTTGGTGGTTAATAAGGAGAGGGATTTTTTATTTTCTGTAGATTAAAACATAGTTCACTTAGTCTTTGTAGGGAGAAGTTATAGGTATACACCCATAGAACATATTTGTGATCATAACCCCAGTTTTATTGACTTTTGAGTCAATCAAAATTGCCAAATGGGAAGGAAAGTTCTTACCATTAACATAAATTTTGCAAGAAGTTTAGCGCCCACATGGACTTATAAATTCACTAAGCCAGTTATTTTTCAAACTGAAAGTGTACTGGACAGTCCACAATATAATAGGTAACACTGAGACTCAGCTTGCAAACCCGGCTGGCAGTGGGCTCTGGAGCCTGGCCCACCTCAGTATTCTTGCAGAACCCCTCACACACTTGGGAATGCAGTCTGAAAGCTGCTAATCTAGGTCAAATCCCCTTGCTCACATTTGGAAGAAACTGAGACCCACGGAGATTAAGCTATTTGCTGAAGGCCTCCCAGCCACTGTACAGTGCAGCAAGGATTGAGACTCAGGCCTCCTGCCACGAGTTCTGCCCACAGTGCCATTTCTCCCAGTGAAAATGTGAGGGCACCTTGCTGGCTGGCTCTCATTGTCCTATATTTAAAGAAAAGTATAAAAATCAAAGGGATTCCTCTGCTGTATGACCCAAGGCTGTCTGAATTCAAATCTCTTTGCTTTGCAATGCTGGAAAACCATCTCCCTTGCACTTTGGAGGCAAGTTTTCAGGCTCTGCTCCTGCAGCCTAGTGAGAGGCAGATCCTTATACACCTAGAAGCTGGAAAAAGAGGTGTGCTGGGAATAAGGGGAGGGGAACAGATTCCTGAGTTTCTCTGTTCACTCTAGGTAGGGGCTGAAGTATTCTTGCCCAAGGAAGTCCTACTTGACAGATAGGCTTATAAGCTATACCTGGCAGCATGTGTCCCCCTGATGATTCCAGAAGGCCATAGTATATCACCTCTCCTTATAATGCTCACAAAGGACCTTCTAAACCACAAGGTTTCATGAGTTGGGTCCCCAGTAAGACTGGACCTTCCGTCCTTGACTCCAAATTTATGTCATTAGAAAAATTATGCATGCTTAGTCGCTTCAGTTGTGTCTGACCTTACAACCCTATGGACTGTAGCCCGCCAGGCTCCTCTATCCTTGGGATCTCCAGGCAAGAATACTGGAGTGGGTTGCTTTGCTCTCCTCCAGGGGATCTTCCCCACCCAGGGATCGAACCCACATCTCTTATGTCTCCTGCATCAGCAAGCTGATTCTTTACCTCTAGTACCACCTGGGAAGCCCCATTAGAAAAAAACAGATATGAAGGTTGACTATACCTTTTCTTTTGACTTCTACTTGGGGAGAGAACCTGGTGTCTAACAAATGTTGGTGTCTAACATTTGAGGAAAAGATGGAGGCAGGGGCAAGAACTGGGAAGTCCTCACTTTTATCTTCTAATTTGACCTCCAGGCTCTTTTGCAGTGGGTTTTGGCAGGAATAGAGCCTGAGGGTAGGAGAGAGAGGCCCTTCTGAGTTCACAGTAACTTACTTTAGCTCCTTTATCTAGGCAGCTTCCTGGTCTATCTGCACCACAGCCCACTTCCCTCCCTGCCTGTCACTGATAGAGCCCTTGCCAGATGCCCTCATAATATTCCCAACAGGCAACCCGTGGCCTTACCCAGCCTGAGGTGGAATGACTTGATCAGTTTAGAATGAACCCTTCATATTCTAGAAAGCTAACGCCACAGACATTGGGTTTCTGTCATGCCAAAAACACATAACACAGAAATTACAGCAGTTCAGGACTATTTGTGATATGCGTTTTAACATGAAATCTACACTGCCCATCTTTTCAGGAAGAAAATGAGATCCCTGCCAGTGTGTTTGCAAAACAGCCAGTTTCCAGCCCAGGGGAAGAGAAGGAGGGGGAGCACGCTGACGAAAACAAGTCCCTGGAGGAAACTCTGCACACAGTGGATCTCTCGTCCGATGATGAATTGCCCCATGACGAGGAGGCCCTGGAAGACAGCGCAGAAGAAAAGATGGAAGAGAGCAGGGCAGAGAGAATAAAAAGATCCAGTCTCCGGAAAGTGGATAGCCTCAAAAAGGCATTTTCTCGCCAGAACATTGAGAAGAAGATGAACAAACTGGGGACAAAGATCGTATCTGTAGAGAGGAGAGAGAAGATTAAGAAATCTCTCACTTCCAATCACCAGAAAATATCCTCAGGGAAAAGCTCCCCTTTCAAGGTCTCTCCTCTCACTTTTGGGCGAAAGAAAGTCCGAGAGGGAGAAAGCCCAGCAGAGAATGAGACCAAATCAGAAGACATGCCCAGCAGTGAGATGGCCAACGACTACGAGGAGAGCTCGTTTGCAGAGGGTCTTTCCGAAGCGTCCCTCACCAGTGCCCTGGTGGAAGGGAAGAGCACGGAGGGAGATGCTGGGACGGCGGCCTCGAGAGGGAGTGACTCAGCCATGGACAGCAACGTCGACTTGACTATTGTGGAGGATGAAGAAGAGGAGTCAGTGGTCCTGGAACAGGCACAGCAGGTGCGCTATGAGGGAGACTATGTGCTAGCCTCCCATGAAGCAGAGCGGTCGGAGGAGGAGCCAGTGCAGCCAGCTGTGCTCCAGGTGGACCAGACTGCTTAAATGCACAGCCCTCTGTGAACAAGCTTGTGCTTTCAGTTAGGTGGATGACCAGAGCCTAGAAGCAAACTCCTGCACATCTCCAGCACTCCCCACTCACACCATGTTACTGTCTAGACAGTCATCACTTGCTCCACAATAGGCACACACACCGTGACCAAGATTTACTATGAAGGCAGCCTGTCAGGGTCTATGCTTCCAATGTACCCTTGACTTCCATTTCTGTAGTTCCTCAAGACTGCCCAGAAGAAGAAATGGAGCAGTCATAAAACACTGATCAATGCGGCTAAGTCAGAATCACCAGAGGCTATGTAAGATACTAATTATGAAATATGATTCATTTTCTGTCATTCCATGAGCTTTCTGAACAGTGCATCAATAATATATTGAATTTCCATAGAACTCTGTGAATCTATATTCTTCAAGTGTGTGATTATATAATATACATATGTATTTAAGCTAAAGAGATAACTATATTTCAGAAAGAAAACACTTTTCCTAAAAGAAAAAGGTTAGAAGAGAAAGTTCAGTTGCATATTCACATAGTAGAAACCACTTTATTGAAAATGAGGGTGAAATGAAATTGAAAGACATTCAGCTAATGAAGTAAGATATGTAGAAAAGCCAGGACTATTAGAAAAAACTAAAGGGAAGTTGGAAAATAGGGAAATAGGAAACAAAGAATGCCAAAGAGAATGAAGACAGAGAGAAAAAAGCATGTGCTCAAAAGTAAAATATAATACTAGTTCAAGTATTTCACTCCTTATATAACAATACTAAAGAAACTCATATATGTTGGAATAGTATGTTATATCTTCACAATATTTTTATTTTCTAATATTTTCAAATAATGTAAAAAACACTTTACTATGTTAAAGGTGCATTTTTCCTTAATAAAAGACACTACAAGTACCTCTCTAAAGAAATTCAAAAAAATGTCTCTTTAACATTGGAATGAACATTAATCTTCAAACTTAATACATACTGCTTTTCTTAGGAAGTTGAATCATACTATTCTTTATTATTTTCCAGATTTGAAATAATCCTTGTACTCCAAATGATGTAATGTAGGTTTATAAGCTGTTAGAATCAACAGGTTGGGAAGGGAGGATTCTAGTTTTCCTTTTTTTGTACATAACAGTAATTTCATTCCAGGTCATATTTTATTTATATATTTTCACAGAATATTAATATGTTTCCTAACTTCTTAAAGTATGCTAGTGTTCATGTGTATGTGCACATTTACTCAGACAGAGTAGTTATTACTATTGCCTAACATTATACTAAAATATTGCTTTATTTTTAATTACAAAATGGTAATGTTTTAAGAAAACTATTATTATAGTTTAAAGACAGTTATATCAGAGAGCAGATTTCCTACCTTTAGTATATACCACTCACTATTAGTAATCTTATAAATATAGATAATCTGAAACAGTGTTAACAAACTGTGCTTTGCCTTATGAAAGGAAGAGTATTAACAAATGTACTAATGGCATAACTGATACAGCTATGTCCTTATTTTGCAATAATGTACCCCATATGTTATATTGTTGAACTAACAATAACTGTTGAAGAAGGCTAAATAAACCAAAAAATAAAAAGCATCCAACAATGTCAGTTTCTTGGTGGAACAATTTTAAAATAAGGAGAAAGAACTGATTATTAACCTCTCTTCAAAATATAGGCCATAATGTTGGTTGTTTCAGTCTTGATTTCATCTATTAACTCTGCTTCCTTTTTTCCCTGATCTCATTTAGAAATCCAAGACTCATTCTTCAAGTTTAACTTTCTTGACATCACCTTGCCAGCTCTGGAGAGCATCTGAATTTATTGTAGCAGCTGATGAATTTGATAGTTCTATCTGCATTTGTATTATTTTGTACCAGGACTTATAATACCTCAAATAGCCCTGCAAACATGAATGTGTTGAACTGTATGTATTGAACTGTACATTCAGTTTATTCACAGAGATACACCTTGGCTTTCTGCAATGCCATCCAGTTGGTTGAAGACTTAATTTCACTCAGGGTCCTAAACATGCCTGTTTAACCTTTATAAGTTGCTGTTACTTCTTGCAGCTGAGGAGCTGGGAGATCCAGAGCTAATGCAATATTTACATTTGCTTTTCAAAAATGCTTATGTCACTTGTTCCTAGAAACTATCTGCATGTCAGTGAAAAACTGCACTCAGGTATCTTTTTGGATTTGATTGACAGACATTTATTCTGTATTCCTCATTTGATGCATTAAAATCCTGATCAATAAAACAGAGAATCAGGAGAGATGAATGTCAGAAAATACATACTGTAGCGATTTAGAGAGAGTACCAGTTGTGGAAATGAAAACTATTCTGTATTATTCTTGAATTATTTGCATACTGGTGGAGCTTCAAAGTCCCCAAATTAGTTATGTCTTCTTCACACCTATGCAATAACCCATTCCTAACATTGTGCCCAGAGCTCAAGAACTGGATTGGTTTTCCCCCAAGGATCGGTTATATGTTAATAAGCACCGAGATCCATATCTTAGAAATATAATTCAAGAATAAGAAGTGTCTATTACATGGATCCAGGCACTCTGTCTATCAGATCTAAGAGAAAAAAAAACGCAAAAAGGCAAAATGATTGTCTGAGGAAGCCTTACAAATAGCTGAGAAAAGAAGAGAAGCTAAAGGCAAAGGAGAAAAGGAAAGATATACCCATTTGAATGCAGAGTTCCAAAGAATAGCAAGGAGAGATAAGAAAGTCTTCTTCAGTGATCAATGCAAAAGATCTCCTCAAGAAAATTAGAGATACCAAGGGAACATTTCATACAAAGATGTGCACAACAAAGAACAGAAATGGTATGGACCTAACAGAAGCATAAGATATTAAGAAGAGGTGGCAAGAATACACAGAAGAACTATACAAAAAAGATCTTCTTGACCTAGATAACCACAATGGTGTAATCACTCACCTAAAGTCAGACATCCTGGAATGCAAAGTCAAGTGAGCCATATGAAGCATCGCTATGAACAAAGCTAGTGGAGGTGACAGAATTCCAGTTGAGCCATTTCAAATCCTAAAAGATGATGCTGTCAAAGTGCTGCACTCAATATGCCAGCAAACTTGGAAAACTCAGCAGTGGCCACAGGACTGGAAAAGGTCAGTTTTCATTCCAATTCCAAAGAAAGGAAAAGCCAAAGAATGTTCAAACTACCACACAATTGCACTCATCTCACATGCTAGCAAAGTAGTACTCAAAATTCTCCAAGCCAGGCTTCAACAGTATGTGAACCAAGAACTTCCAGATGTTCAAGCTAGATTTAGAAAAGGCAGAGGAACCAAAGATCAAATTGCCAACATCTGTTGGATCATAGAAAAAGCGATAGTTCCAGAAAAACATCAACTTCTGCTTTATTGACTATGTCAAAGCTTTTGACTGTGTAGATCACAACAAACTGTGGAAAATTCTTTAAGAGATGGAAATACCAGACCACCTTACCCACCTCCTGAGAAATCTGTATGCAGGTCAAGAAGCAACAGTTACAACTGGACATAGAACAACAGACTGGTTACAAATTGGGAAAATGAGTACGTCAAGGCTTTATATTGTCACCCTGTTTATTTAACTTATATGCAGAGTACATCATGCGAAATGCCAGGCTGGATGAAGCACAAGCTGGAATCAAGATTGCAGGAGTCAATAACCTCAGATATGCAGATGACACCACCCTTATGGCAGAAAGTGAAGAGGAACTGAAGAGCCTCTTGATGAAAGTGAAAGAGCAGAATGAAGAAGCTGGCTTAAAACTCAACATTCAAAAAACTAAGATAATGGCATCCAGTCTCATCACTTCACGGCAAATAGATGGGGAAATGATGGAAACAGTGAGAGACTTTATTTTCTTGGGCTCCAAAATCACTGCAGATGGTGACTGCAACCATGAAATTAAAAGACACTCCTTGGAAGAAAGTGAAAGTAAAGTCGTGTCCAACTCTTTGCAACCCCATGGACTGTAGCCTACCAGGCTCCTTTGTCCATGGGCTTTTCCAGGCAATAGTACTGGAGTGGATTGCCATTTCCTTCTCCAGGCGATCTTTCTGACCCAGGGATCGAACCCAGGTCTCCTGCATTGTAGACAGGCGCTTTACCATCTGAGCCACCAGGGAAGCTATGACCAAATGACATATGGTCATTTAATATGACAGCATATTAAAAAGCAGAGACATTACTTTGCCAACAAAGGTCCATGTAGTCAAAGCTATGGTTTTTCCAATAGTCTTGTATGGATGTGAGATTTGGACCATAAAGAAAGCTGAGGGCCGAAGAACTGATGCTTTTGAACTGTGGTGTTGGAAAGACTCTTCAGAGTCCCTTGGACTGCAAGGAGATCCAACCTGTCCATCCTAAAGTGAATCAGTCCTGAATATTCATTGGAAGGACTGGTGCTGAAGCTGAAACTCCAATACTTTGGCTACCTCATTTGAAGAACTGACTCTTGGGAAAGACCCTGATGCTGGAAAAGACTGAAGGCAGGAGGAGAAGGGGACAACAGAGGATGAGATGGTTGGATGACATCACCAACTCGATGGACATGAGCTTGAGCAAGCTCCGGCAGTTGGTGATGGACAGGGAAGCCTAATGTGCTGCAGTCCATGGGGTCGCAAAGAGTCAGACACGACTGAGCAACTGAACTGATACTGATCCTGATTACATGGATCACATCTCACAGAAATACAGCAAAGATCTCATTTTTCCATGCTATCTTATTTTTTAAATATATAGACATATATTTCAACAGAAATATTTTCTTCTCTCCCTTTCCATTTTTGAATCTAGTATAGCGTTGCATTTCTTTTTCTAAATAAAAATAAAAGACTGGCACTAAGGCCAGTTCTATGCAAAATAAAGATTTTTTTTTACATTTATTGTAAGATGAAAGCTCAAAATGTTTCTGCTTTGAGCGATGTTCATGCAGAACAAGGTTTGACCCTCCTATATTTCAGCTTACTATCAGGAAACTAAAAGCTCCTTTGACATAGCCAAGCTGCTAGTGCAAATAAAGGTTATAACAAATGTTATTTGGTGCATTAGGACACTAATGCCCAGGCCCAGTTAATTCTTGCCCAAAAGTTTGTTTACTGCCCTGCAGCCCAAGTCTAAGTGATTTTATGTTGGAGATTGGGAGTATGAGGAATTGAGGTACAGGGAGCAATCATTATTAACAGTTCCATAGCAACCACAAGTCTTTTCCTAAAAACCAAGACTCTGACACTGCAAAACAAGTTTTAGATGAAATTGGCATTGGACCTTTGTATACTGCTTGATCTGGGTATCGAGATAGAGACTTCTTCAGTGGGGACCTCATTTCTAAAGGGAACAGGCAATAAGTCCTATTATTAGCGATACATTCTTCTTATTTTTGTTTTAACCATTGCCTTATCCTATAGTATTTGAAACTCTAACGTTACCTTTAACTCTGCACACAAACTACCCCAATTAAGAGGCTATACCTTTAGCAAAACAGCTTGATATTCATAATGCTTAAAGACTTTCCACTGTAAAATCAATTCAATATTTATTGAGCAATATAGCCATTTGTTTTTCCTACTTGGTAAAATTCACAGTGCCCAAAGCATGAAGACACAAGCATAGGAGAGAGGGAACAACATTTCTGACAGCTTAGTTTACACCAGGCTGGGTTAGCCAATGGTCAAGTGTACTGAGTACCTACCACATGCTAGACACAAGCACTGTCTCATTTAACTAAATGAATCCTATTAAAAAGGTATTGTTTTTACACTGAGACTTTTAATCTACTACTCAAACTAGTGGGGGGAGTGAGGGAATTCCAGCGTTCTTAACTACTGGAAGTTCTCATTCATCATATTATAATTTAACTGTTTTTCCTTTTGAAGGTCACAGAGTTCAAAGACTTATCCAAGTTCATGTAACCATTGGGTGTGATAGTCTGTGCTCAACCCCAAGACTCCTAATTATATCACTTACCCAACTGTGCTTAATTATGAATCATTTTATAAGCTCTCTGATGGTATGGTATTAACTTCATTTTATCACCCCTTATACAGCATCACATACAGCTGCACTTCGTAAATGATTTTAATTGTCATACTAATAGTAAGAAAAAGCTGCTCATGATTCTCAGAGAGCCACACAGAGACTATTATTCAGATATTCTGAGGCCACAGAGGGGCTCCTAAGCTCCTTGGCATTGTCCGTTGTCAGTGGCTGCAGGGTTCACTGTGGGGCACAGTTTAACAAGTGCAAGCTGTCAACAGAGATAGATACTGGAACTGGCTAATTCAAAGATGGGACAAGACGTCTGCCTTAAACTCTTCAAGTTAAAGGAGTCATATTCCCGTGTCATGAAAGGGAAATCACACTTTATCCTGCCTGGACACATCCTCTCCTAGGCTGAAATTATGGGCAAATGGCAAATCAGCATGGAGTGGGGGCGAGTGTGGAGGTTTGGGAATAGGATGAACCCTGATGATACAGAGACCAAGCCTCCAAAGATGATTCCTACAAAATCGTCCAGCTGTCTTCTCAGGGAAAATGGGAGCTACGTCAAGCAGATGCTGGTCCCTCTACTTCTGTGGGCAAGCAGTCAAAGAAAACTCTCCAGGCCAGCCCTCATTCTTCATATATATGCTGCAGGCAGTGGCGTCTTCCCAGGGCTTTGGCCAATGGTCACAGACTTAGATGCCTGAAGGGCTCACACAGGAGTAACATGGTTTGAGGGGGTGTCAAAGCAGTTATAAGCGGGCTCTGACCTCTCTTATGGACAGCCTCATCATTCATCTGCCTGGAGGCAGAGTATTTGCTAATTCTCAGAAAGTGATAGATCAAGAACCACCCTGGATTTGTGGTAAACTGGCATCCACCACCCAACTCCATTTGCCATGTGGGAAGTCAGGCCCAGTACTGCCAAAGCTTTCACTTCTTTTAAGAAGAGCCAAAATTCAGATTTCTTTTTTACGTGAAAACCTCCTGGCTTTTTTTAATTTCTGGCAACTAGTTCGAATCATCTTAAACACTGTTTGAGCCGATTGGAACTCTGTCTGCTGTCTGCATGTAGCCTTGGCAAGACCACCAGTTTCTGACTCTGGATCTATAAGTGAGAACTCTTGGGTTCTTCTTCCTCTCCCTGAGGCACATACACGGGAATAGAGAGCTACTGACAGGACTGGATTTGCCTTGAGAAAAAACACAAAATTTTTCTTAGAGAAATAGAAAATGCAAAAATACCCTTGCCAGAACTTGTAAGAAAATTTCTCTTGCCACTAACTGCATCTGTGAAAAGACTGCTGTTAATGCTGTATAATCAATGCCCTGAGGAGACAGTCACCAGTCACAATGAAAGGTGCTTATGTTCTCTTATGGGAAAGCACCACTTCCTGTTATTAGCATCACTACCTACTTGTGGGTTACCTGCAGAGCCCCTGGGTATCAAAAGGATAGGTAATTGGGGTAAACTGAGCATATACTGTGACTATCCCATTTTTATGTTCCAGTAGAAAAATGCCTCCTCCTATCAATAACCTGGAAGTCCTACAGATGACAAAAAGCAAGTCTGCACTCTGTTCTGCCAGACATCATAGCCAAATGGCCAGCCAATATGCCAGTTCTTCAATTCTTTATTGTTAGTAATGAGGTACTAAAGGAAAACAACACAGCTCAGTTTTCTGCATGCTAAATTGAAACTTCAGAGCTCAGAGTTGAGCAGGGGCCGGAGGGGGGGTGGGGCGGTGCGGGAGGGGGAGGGGGACTGATAACCCATTTAGCACAAGGGGCAAGACATCCTTTGTTAAGGAGAAACTTTATGCTTGCAACCACCTGAAGCTCTATGGATGCACATGGATTATCTGTGTTCTCTAAAGTCCAGTGAGGGTTAACCAGATCCAGAACCCCAAGAACATGCAGAGAAAGGCAGTTTATTCTGGGGAATGTGCCCTTATTTGAAAAATCAAATTTCCTAGTCAAAAATCAAATTTTTGACTTTACATCAAAAATTTTAAATTCTTTCATAATAAAAGGAAGTCCCCCGGCCACTTCCTTCTCAGAATGAATGAAGAAAAGCAGTATAAATGGCAACCCACTACAGCATTCTTGCCTGGAGAATCCCACAGATGGAAGAGCCTAGTAGGCTACAGTCCATGGGGTCGCAAAGAGTCGGAAACAACTGAGCGACTTCATTTTCATTTTTACGCTTAGCTTTATGAGATTGCCCCCAAAATTAACCAGAGAAATTAGATGTAATTCCATTGTCTCTTTAGTTCTCTTTTTTTTTCTTTCTAGTATCACTCTTTTTAATTGTCAGAGATTGAAAAATCTTTTCCAACTACCTTATAAGCTAGACTTCTCAGATATTAAATAAAAGCAGTTGGGCCTGAATTATCCAATAACCACAGGGAGTTTTTATCCGCAAGAACATTTTCCCAATGAAAGTATCCATTTTATTAACATTTATTGGGCATCGGTATGTGCTGGCTCTGAGGATAAGACTGATAAGAGAAGAGTCTTTACCATCTAGGAACTTTCTATCTTCTGAGTAAGGGGAAGCACTGGGAGCCCCCTACACAAAGAATTTACAGAAGCAAAGCAAGAGGGAACAAATAATATGCAAGAATAATAAATCTTCAGCCTTAAGGAAATTGTTATTTGAGAAACACTCACTTGAGATAGTTAATGGAACTTGAGATAGTTAATGGAGATCCTGTAGGTCGGCTGGAATTTCCAGAATGAAGGTGAAAGGAATCTAAACAGTGGAAAGTACAGGTAAGCGACTGAGCACACAAGAGTAGAGATTTCTCTGCTCTGAAGTATGAAACAAAATGGTAGGAGGGAGACTTTGAATGGAAGAAAACCTATAGTGTTTGAAACTGAACAATGACAGCAAGCACATTCATTTTATTAATGATTCACAAGTAAGCTTGGAGCACATACCACATACCAAGACTTGTGGAGGTGCTGGGTTCACTGGTTCACTGCAAACCAGAAGACATACCCTTCCCTCCTACAATCCCAATATGCCCTGGAATAAACTACTTTTTAATCACTCTTTTGCCAAAAGTTATCAAATTGGTTTTATTTGGGAGCTTTGTTTTGCTTGTTGAATTTTAGGGAATTTTTCTCTCATGGAAACACATTGCTCATTTATGTTATATAATAGCTTTGCTACGATGAGACAGGAATGAATAAAGAAAAATATACAATAGAAATCAATGAGAAAATCTGACTTACTTTAGGTAAAGTAACTTTACATCCCACTTTGAAAGAGTATATATTCTCTTTACAATAGAGGTGGACTTTTAAAATAGCACTTCCTAAGATACTTGATTTAATTAAACTTTACTTAATGAATTACTAAGTACGGGGAAGTGGTCCGTAATCCTAATGCCCAGATAATCCCTGCTGTACATGGTGGGTTCTCTGTTCATGGATCACAAGACTAAAATCATAGTGTCTCATCTGGAGGCTCTGACGAAAATCTGCTTCCAAGCTCATTCTTGTTAGGTGAGTTCGGTTCCCTGCATTCAGCTGTAGCATGGAGTCCCCACTTCCTTGCTATCATCCTTGCACTGCTCTCAGCTTTTAGTAGCGGCTCACATTCCTTACCAGGTAGTCCCTTCCATCGTTAATCCAGCAATGGCACAATCTTTCTTGTGCTTTGAATCTCTGACTGCCTCTTCTTCAAGCAGCAAAAGAAAACTCTCAGACTTTAAAGGTCCTCCTGTAATTAGATCAGGACCACTAAGATAATCTCTCTTAAAGTAGATTACACCATGTAACATAATAAAATCACAAGAGTAAAATCTATCATATTCACAGATCTGGGAATTATTCAGGGTGTGTCCTCCAGGGAGGTAATAAATCTTGGGTCTGTCTTAGAATTTTACCTATTATATAAATAGAGCATAGTGATGGAATTCAAATGATGCAAAAATGTTCTGAATGGAAATTAAAGAAGTTAGCCTTTCTCTACCTCCCCAACACTATACTGTGGTGATAACCATAGTCAAAACTTTCTTATATATTCTTCCAGAAAAAATATAGAAGATATATATGCACCTGTATATTTTCTCTTTATATTTAAATAACTAGGATCTGATGGCACCTCATTTTTCTCATTTAATCTTTCTGGGCACACTTTCCTTAGTTGCAAATATGGAACTACATTAGTCTTTCTCAAAGCTACACAGGAGTAGCGTTTCATTTCTTTAATAGTTACATAAGAATAAATAAATTGATCAAGAATGAATCATCCTTAAAACCAAAACAGATTATTTATTATCTCAAGGATTTTTAAACTGTGTGCAGAGTCTGGATCAGACCCATTGTTCTCCTGAAACACCTACTTCTCATAGAGCAGATGGGCTCCCCAGGTATCCCTATTTTGGAAGAGAAGTAATTTTCTCCAAGGTAAATTTAAAAAATAACTTCTGGAGGAAGTGATCTGTTTGGATACAAAAGGGTCCTGATGGAATGTCCTCATATGTGAAGGAAGAATACCAAAAAAGAGGAAGAAATGTAAGAAGGAGGAAGAAGGAATAGAGGAAGGGGGGATGAGGGGAAGAAAAGGAAGAAAATAGAAAAGCGGAATAAATCAGTTAAAATTAAAGTCAGGATTTTTCTATGCTTTATAACTAGAATAAAGTTCCACCTTCTGACCACTGCCACATCCTTTCTCCATAGCAACACCAAAAAAATAAAAAGCACTTTATTTCTTTTTTCCAAAAAAAAACCATGCATTTCTTTCTAATTACTGTCATTCTAAAGTTCTTAAACTACAATGTTTGATCTATGGCTTCAGAATACCAATTTTTCATATCTGTTTCTCCTAAGTACTAAAAGACAAAGAGACTTCCACTATCCTTCACTGTTCTTTAAATGGGGACTAGACATTAAAAAATAGATTTGCATTACTGGTCATAACTTGCAAGTCTTAAAGCTTCCACAAAACTCATACATTCAATTTTTTTTACACTGAAGTGACAAGTTGTTCTGCTTTCATCAATTTAAACGAAAACACAGTAAGCGATAATAATGGCCTTAACTTCCATCAGTGTTTTCTCTGAGTGAGGCATCCATGAGTCGAAAGTTCCTCTTCAGAGCTTGGTCCACTGCTCGAAAGTAGAGATGGACCATTAAACCTAATGTGAATGCCTAAGAACTCATGTTAATTTTGAATAATGTGTGATTTGCTCTTAAAAGCTTAGAATTTCTCATCTTTACTGCAAAGAGGTGTCCTAAAAACACACATCTCTACAGGTTAACTAGTGGGACATGAAAACCTAGCAGCAATTTAAGATAAACCCCAAGGTTGTATGAGGCAACTGCCAGGGAGAGAACTGCAACCAAGAGCCTATGAGGAAATCCCATACAGATGGAGACAAGCAGAGACTCTGTCCTGTGCCTGCTCCTCGGGGAGTCCTACACCTTAAGGAACATTTTAAAAAATATTCTAAGTTCCCCTCTGGTGCCTGGGACCATTAGGCAGTGTCATCAGACAGGAAGACTCAGTTCGATAAGGCCACATGTGGGCCCTTTTCTGTTTCTGCCCTTCAGGTGCTATCTAAGCCTCTATCCTGTACAAGGGGTAAACCAGACAGCCTAAAGAGCCTTCAGGAGGAAAACCCTCCTAGCCAACAAAGTATTTCTCTTATGAAGCTATGAGAGTCTGAATGAGACTGGACCTCTGGAGTAGTGCTGACATGACAATTTAGGGGAACCCACATTTCTGAGAAACACAGCACAAATCTAGGGCTCTGGGATACTGTGGTATACTGCCAGCCCTGGGTTTGAGTCAGGCATGTGGGCTGGATCAAAAATTTTTAGAATGAGGTGCCACCTGTGGTCTACAGCACCAAGGGGGCAAGGTGACAGCAGGTGTCCTTCATCCAGGGCTGTCACTCCACTTCCTCCTTGAGTTTGACATCATGTGTCAGGCTATTTCCCCAGGGTTGCCTCACCATCAACAAACTCCTCAAAGAGTTTTCCAGCCTTTTGTTCCCCTATAACCAGAGATTCTTCCAATCCATGTCTTCTTTTCCCCTACATCATGTGTTGATATTGTTCCCCGCTAAGCTGGTCTTAAGCCATGCTGGACAATGGATGGACATTTCTTTTACAAATGGGACCACTTTTCTTGTTCCTATCTTCCCCACGGGTAGAAGTGGTAAAAGGCAGAGGAATACCCAACATTGAAAGAGAACATAATCTAAGAATGCCATGGTCACCACCTAAGAGTTCAAGAGAAGGCATAATTGAAGGATGCATCATTCTATGTTTACACTATAAAAACCTGAACACTAAATTTAACATGACCAGAAAACAACTTATCATTCATCTTTCCTGCATGTACTGGATAAGACTCACATTAGTGATCATCATAAGCAAAGCACAGCAACAACCTTTGAGCAGTCCTAAGAAACCAGTGATCATGGCATGATGGATGATGCAGACTCATGAGTAATAATGTAACCAGCCTTAAATAAATGACATTAGAAAACACAGAGGCAAGAAGATCTATATTGTTTCCATTAAAACTGAATCTGGAGAGCCATGACATTGTGAACAATAACTGTATTACTACCTTTCTCCTCACATAGTGGGAGACATGAAATTAACCAGGAACCATGCATTTGACAATAAAAAACAAGAAGAAACAGCACCTAGGTACTAGCCACTGTGAAAATATTTTATATGCAATGACTGGACAATAAACAAATATGTAAATAGTTCTACTTTATCCATTATTGTGACAGCTGATTGAAATTACCATACCTTATATAGGTCCATGAACACTGTTTTGAATCAAGAAATTTTAATAGAAATAAATTCTACAAAAAAAATTTTTTCCCAAGGCCCTCTACATCCTAGGGATGGCCCTAAGGAAGGGGAGCAGGTAACCTGTAAACATACAATTTCATCCTGTCTCAGTACAGCTACACTAGATTTTATTATATGGTTTGAGAATCTGCATGACTTAATTTAGAAAATATTTTATACACACAGTGAAATAATAACCATAATGTGTTGCAAAAGCTTGGAGACTTTTGCATTTTTGTGCATAAAGCTATCTTGCTTTTATGTTTTTTCCCACTTGAAGATAGTTCTCAGTTATCCAGAATGTAGCTTACTCACATAGTAAGTTAACTGCATAAAATAAACATTTTATTTCTAGAGTGTCTGACCTTCAACACCAAGTATAGATGACCACACTATGTCATTTGTTGGTAGAAACTCAAAGAATGAAAATTAATTTTGATGTTAAACACTTTAATTATAGAAGAAAATCTGCTCTACCAGTCAAATAAATGTAAACAGGTGATTTCTGAAGAAGTATTTATCTCTTGGATTATTGTTGACTTTTTAATGAACATATATACTTCAGTTTTAACTATTTTAAAACTTCCATCATATCAATGATCTGCACTACCATATTTGTATCTACAAAAAGAATTATTCATAGATGATTAACCTGCATTTATGACTTAAAAACCATTAGTCTGGTCAAACAATTACTTGACCAAACCTCTAAGAGAGGTTAATAGTGGAGTTCTAGTTCCAGTTTAAGAAATCATAGTTTATTTCCAAAAACAGGCAAGAAATAATTATGAAAAGGAAAGTTTTTAATTAAATATTAAACCAATATTTTAAACCAACTCAGAGAAGATATAATTACTATAACATGTCTCCTTCCTCTTACCCACTGGATCAAGTGAAGTCACTCAGTCGTATCCAACTCTTTGCAACCCCATGGACTGTAGCCTGCCAGGCTCCTCCATCCATGGACTTTTCCAGGCAAGGATACTGAGTGGGTTGCCATTTCCTTCTCCAGGAGATCTTCCTGACCCAGGGACCAAACCTGGGTCTTCCACACTGCAAGCAGACTCTTACCCTCTAAGCTACCAGGGAAGAATCTTACCTACTATTTTACCCTAAAAAGGAACTCAGAAAAATGCTACTAGAGATGCTTGGCCTGTCAACATTTCACTCTCATGGGATTTTAACATTTCAAATGCTACTGAATTTCCTTTCAATAAATCTTACAAATATAAAAGTTAAAGAATAAAGCATTCTTATTACACAGTACATTAAAATGTAAAATTTGAGGTTCACTTTTATATTTACAAATTTTGTCTGAAAAAATTTAAACACAAACATTCTGTCAGCACCACTATTCTTGTTTTCAAAATTTAGCAGATTTTTTATTTTGATTGATATGGTTATAAAATGCATGCAGGCCACAGGGAAAGTATAAGGAATAATTCAGAGTTTTGGAAATAATTCTTTTTCTTTTGACTCACTCAATCTTGTTTTCTTTCTGTCAAACAAGATAGGAATTACCCAACTTTCAGAGATACTTTATATGTTATCTAACCCTTCACTGACTATGCTAAAGCCTCTGACTGTGTGGATCACAACAAACGGGAAAATTCTTAAAGAGATGGGAATACCAGACCACCTTACCTATCTCCTCAGAAACCTGTATGCAGATCAAGAAGCAACAGTTAGAACCGAACATGGAACAATGGACTGGTTCAAAATTGAGAAAGGACTACATCAAGGCTGTATATTGTCACCCTGCTTAATTAACTTATATGCAGAGTATATCATGTGAAATTCCAGGTTGGATGAATCACAAGCTGGAATCAAGATAGCTGTGAGAAATATCAATAACCTCAGATATGCAGATGATCAGGAAGCAACGGTTAGAACTGGACATGGAATAACAGACTGGTTCCAAATAGGAAAAGGAGTTCGTCGAGGCTGTATATTGTCACCCTGTTTATTTAACTTATATGCAGAATACATCATGAGAAACACTGGACTGGAAGAAACACAAACTGGAATCAAGATTGCCGGAAGAAATATCAATAACCTCAGATGTGCAGATGACACCACCTTTATGGCAGAAAGTGAAGAGGAACTCAAAAGCCTCTTGATGAAAGTGAAAGAGGAGAGTGAAAAAGTTGGCTTAAAGCTCAACATTCAGAAAATGAAGATCAAGGCATCTGGTCCCACCACTTCATGGGAAATAGATGGGGAAACAGTGGAAATAGTGTCAGACTTCATTTTTCTGGGCTCCAAAATCACTACAGATGGTGACTGCAGCCATGAAATTAAAAGACGCTTACTCCTTGGAAGGAAAGTTATGACCAACCTAGATAGCATATTCAAAAGCAGAGACATTACTTTGCCAACAAAGGTTCGTCTAGTCAAGGCTATAGTTTTTCCTGTGGTCATGTATGGATGTGAGAGTTGGACTGTGAAGAAGGCTGAGCGCCGGAGAATTGATGCTTTTGAACTGTGGTGTTGGAGACGACTCTTGAGAGTCTCTTGGAATGCAAGGAGATCCAACCAGTCTATTGTGAAGGAGATCAGCCCTGGGATTTCTTTGGAAGGAATGATGCTAAAGCTGAAACTCCAGTACTTTGGCCACCTCATGCGAAGAGTTGATTCATTGGAAAAGACCCTGATGCTGGGAGGGATTGGGGGCAGGAGGAGAAGGGGACGACAGAGGATGAGATGGCTGGGTGGCATCACTAATTCGATGGATATGAGTCTGAGTGAACTCCAGGAGTTGGTGATGGACAGGGAGGCCTGGCGTGCTGCAATTCATGGGGTCGCAAAGAGTCAGACACGACTGAGCTACTGATCTGATATGAATGGCAGAAAGCAAAGAGGAACTAAAGAGCCTCATGATGAAGGTGAAAGAGGAGAGTGAAAACGCTGGCTTAAATCTCAACATTCAAAAAACTATGATCATATTATCTGGTCCCATCACTTCATGGCAAATAGATGGGGAAACAATGGAAACATTGGCAGACTTTACTTTCTTGGGCTCCAAAATCACTGTGGACGATGAATACAACCATGAAATTAAAAAATATTTGCTCCTTGGAAGGAACGCCATGACCAACCTAGACAGTGTGTTAAAAAGCAGGGACATCACTTTGCTGACAAAGGTCTATCTAGTCAAAGCTATCGTTTTTCCAGTAGTCATGTATGGATGTGAGAGTTGAACCATAAACAAGGCTGAGCATTGAAGAACTGATGCTTTCAAATTGTGGTGCTGGAGAAGACTCCTGAGAGTCCCTTGGACAGCAAGGAAGTCAAACCAGTCAATCCTAAAGGGATAAACCCTGAATGTTCATTGGAAGGATCAATGCTGAAGTTTGAATACTTTGGCCACCTGATGTGAAGAACAGACTCATTGGAAAAGACCCTGCTACTGGAAAAGATTGAGGGCAGAAGGAGAAAGGGGTGAAAGAGAATGAGATGGTTGGGTGGCATCACCAACTCAATGGACATGAGTTTGAGCAAACTCCAGGAGATCATGGAGAACAGAGAAACCTGGCGTGTTGCAGTCCATGGGGTTACAAAGAGTCAGACATGACTTAGTGATTGAACAACTACTAGTTTCTTGGTAATAAAGAGTAAGTTCCAAGCCTTTTTGTTTGGAAATGCAACAACAACAAACAATGGGTTTATATTTCTTCAAAAAGCAGTTATCTTTTGAAACAGAATCCCTGGTAAATCTTAGAACATGAAATTATGTGATTTTCACAAATAAATCATAAATTATATAATATTTAAAACAATTCTCTGACTTTTCAGTACTGACCTTTATATGGATAAATCTCAAAAATTAAATGCTGACAACTTTTCATCCTCCAAATCCAGCAAAAATCACTTGCAAGCATGAAAATATTCAACCAAAATCAACATCACATGGCTAAATAGAAAACAGCAAGCACCTGCTTGCTCTAAAAAGAATATTTTAGATTTAATTAGAAGATATTGATTATAAACAAGCCCTAGCATGGCGGAATCAAAGAATTTTATAATTTCTCTAGACCAAAATATCGTATTGAGAATCAGTAATATTTAATTCAGTGCATCAGTTAGCATATTTGGACATTATATTTGGTTCAAAGCCCAGTTTTTATGTCTGTGAAGGATTCAGACTTTCACTGTGAAATCATGAAGCCTTGCCCAATGCAACAGAAATGCTTCCTTTAAAATATTTCTGTTCCCTGTGTCCTTTTTTTAACAACTCTATGTATGCTCTGTTTTTCTAAGCATCAGGGTCAACCTGACATTTCCTTGAGGACTGTGCCTATCAGCTAGAATCACCATTCTTCCACTTGCTGAATCAGCCCACCCTTGTACCACTAGCTGGTAGGAATACAAGGAGATCTGCAAATTTTGCAAATTTTAGCTGAATTAGAATGGGCTCTAAGCCATTATCTTTAAAACCGGTACAGATTTTCAACATCTACACAATCAGATTTCTAATTACAAAAGACCCCAGAAATACATACCACTTCAGGCTTGGATGGACTGTTTGATTCCAAGTGAAAATCTTTTATCATATCATCCAGATGACTACCATATACTAAGGCCACAATAACTGTTCCTATTATGACAGGACATCATTCTAACTTGGAAATCCAAGCTTTTAGAAAGAATGCTATAAATAGAGTTAATATTAGACAAACTACCACAATTGGAAGGAAGGGAACAGATATCAGTCAGAGTTCAAATTTCCAACCTTTGCGGCTTTGGTCCTTTGCCAACCATGCTTCTTCTCTATATGCTGATGGATACAGACTGCACAGAGAACACTACCGAACTGAAGGAACTTTTCTTCTTCTGTTACAAAGGCTTATTAAGGTCAATAGAATAGACTTCAACAATTCAGAGAGGATAGTTTATTGTTGCCAGAATTCTGGTTGAAAGCAACATTGTATTGTTTAATTCATCGGGACAAAATAAGTTAAAATATATGGGCAGACTCCCTGTCATATGTCTGGAAAATCAAAGCCTGAGACAGTAGGTACCTGAAGTTCATTGAAGGAGCGCTCTTCAGGAAAAGCTCTTCAGGGCAGGGAATAACAAGCAGGAGAGAGAGGAAAGAGCTGAGAAAGGATGCGGTCCCATATACAGACCAGTCTTGACTTGATCCATGTGATCACACCCCAGAATTATGACCCTCTCTTCTGATTCAAGAGGGCCAGCTATTTGTAGCCCCATATCCATCAATCACTAGCTGCATAACCTCTTGCGAGATGCAGCTGCCATCAGCAATTCTCTGGAAGAGGACAGAGAGAGAGGAGGGAGGTGGGGCATGCAGCTGTGGGTCTTTAGCTACCAACAGCAGCTGAAGAAGAAATGGAAAGAGATTTAGGCAGGGCACCCACAGTAGCTACTATGCTACTTGTGATTCACTCAGAAATTAGAAAAGAACACCTAGGACTCCATCAAATTTTAGACAGACTGGAAAGGGTCACCTCTTACATCAACAGGTGAAGTCATTGAGATGGAATGGCTGGCAATCTTACCCAGTTGCCTTTAATTGTATTATACCCTATGACTTGTGCTTCCTTGGCTTGTTAACAATCTACAGCCTCTGACATAATGTATCCTTAACCTATTTTGGTGCTCTTAATTCAGAATTATTCCTTCTTCCCGTATGAAAGAGAAGCTGCCAATTTTGAGAATATCCATTAAGTTAAGGGCACAAGGCAGAACGTTAACATTCAACTTAAAGAAAAAGCAATAGACTTTATAAATTACAAAGCGCATTTCTTTTTTAATAGAGGAATGAGGTTTTCTGCTGAGAGATCTGGGGCAGTAGAAAGAAGTTTCCTTTCCTAAGGTACAAGTTTTATTTGCATTCCATGAGTCATGTTACATGGAAATCCTTCACTCAATAAGAAACGTACACTTCTGCTGTGGTTTGTGACCCTCCCTGTCTCTCAGTTATGGGCACTACAAATTCCAAACATGCTGTAAATCACTGTCCCCCATCTTTCCTCCAAGACTTTGTGCTGGAGATGGACTGATTCACATCTTCATCTCCATGATGTACAGAAACAATCAAAACAAATATAAGCCTTTATTATCCAACAGGTACTAAATAAAAATCCAAAGGCTTCTGATAAATTGGTAGTCTTGACTCAGATTGGTATTTTGAACCCACCAAACAACTCAGACATAAAATGGTGCATTTGCAACTTTCCTCCTCTCCATTGTGAGGTGATTGATTTTGTCTGGATGTCTAGAGAACCAGCCAGCTTTATATTTGAGTTCATTAGAAAAACCAAGAAAGAAGGAAAAGATCTGCCTATCTGAATAGCAAAGTCCCCATTTCTTTCCCTTTTGACCTAATCAATATGAGATGGCACTAAAAATAATGGTTTCAAAATCTTAACTAGAAATGCCAGCTGGCCACAAAAGGCTTCCTTAAAAGGGCATGTGGGAATCCATAGGGAGAGTCATCATTATACTAATCCATTCAGAATAGTTGATTTCTCTACTTCTGAGTCCAGATATCTGTCCTGGATTCTGCAGCAGCCAAGGCAGTGGGAGTTTTTTTTTTCTGAAGCAAACAAATCTCCCTGTTTCATACTGATCCAACCTAATTCTAGCCACCCAGCCTACACATTATATATTTCCTATTTTGAGAAAAACATTCCTGGAACAGGGAGTGGGCAGTGGACTCAATTCTATTTTCCACTAAATTAAGACACCTTACAGATAAGGAAAGCTACATTTTCTGTGACAGGGAAGAAGGCAGAATACTTGCTGCAGCGAAAAAAATTACAAACCAAGAATCAGAGGATAAGAGGAAAATGGCAGATTGACTTCCGGTTAAAGGACAGCTGTAAGCTATTATAAGGCTTCCTCTGGCATCCCCCCTCTTATTCCTGGGCTCCATACCCATCTGTGAAAAAATCATTTCCCCACAGCAGAGCAAACTTCAGCTTCTCAAAGGCTTCTAACCCCTAGCCTTATACAGACAAGACCCTCGAGTTATAATTAGCTTTCACTGGCCCTTCTCCAAATATCTTGTAGCCTAGGGGCAACAAAAGCTGTCAGTCAGCATGACCAATTCACTGCTATTTATATCCGGGTTTAGTGGCCATTCTTGTGGCCACAATTGTATTCTGATCTTCTCCAGAGGTAGTATTGAGTGTCAACGCAGTTTTGTTCATACTCAGATCAAGCTGATACACTATCTCTGGGGATCAGAATCCTGATTTGTGAGAGCAAATTGGCAGTTTCTGGTTTTATTATCCATGCAAGAGGGTAAGACTTTATTTTTAGTACTTGTATTTAGTTGGGGAGATCAATGAATATCTTTATAAAATGTATTCATAAAATAAGGACAGGAACATGGAGAAGGAAAGAAGTAAAAACTTAGTAAAAATTTGTGGAGTTTATAGAAGTCTAAGATTAGACTGGTTTTCTGTATTAACACTAATACAAATTTACCTCTTTAATGAGCTTGAGCATAGTCTCGTAACTGAAAATTTTACCTCTTCAGAAATTCAAAAGGAAAAGAGAACCTAGGTGGCCAAAGCACTAAAACCAGAGGAATAGCCTTCCTGCTAATAAAATTAACCGACTTTTTTTTCCATGTTTACAGGTACCAGACACTGTAAAGAGTTTACTATACTATGAAGTGTTATCACTTCTGGAACACATGCTAGTCGGTAGCACTGAAACCCAGCTGGAACATTTACTAGTTGTATATCCCCAGAAAATATATTTCTGGATATCATTCTCTATGTTTGTTTGTTTGTTTTTAAAATGAGTGTTGGAAGTAATCCCAATATACAGGCTGTAGTAAGGTTAAATGAGTTAATACATGTGAAACACTGAGCATAAAACCTGGCATATGGAAAGAGTTTAAATAATTCTTGTCTGTTACTATAATCCACTCGCTAAAGATGAAAAAGTGGAGGTTTAAAAGGTTAAGTAACTCTCTCAAAGTCATACACTGATTAATGAACAAAGCTAGGGTACAGTTCTGGAGAAGGCAATGGCACCCCACTCCAGTACTCTTGCCTGAAAAATCTCATGGACGGAGGAGCCTGGTGGGCTGCAGTCCATGGGGTCGCAAAGAGTCGGACACGACTGAGCGACTTCACTTTCACTTTTCACTTTCATGCATTGGAGAAGGAAATGGCAACCCACTCCAGTGTTCTTGCCTGGAGAATCCCGGCAAGGGGAGCCTGGTGGGCTGCAGTCTCTGGAGCCGCACAGAGTCGGACACGACTAAACAACTTAGCAGCAGCAGCAGAGTACAGTTAGGTGACCTATCTCTAAAGTCCATGTGCTAAACCTTAACACCTTCCTGACAAGCACATTCCCCAGGATCCAGCATGATTTGAACTCAGCCCTTTCTGACACAGCAGGAGCAGGACAGCAACAAGATGATGATAGGTCCTTTTTGGCCAGAAGCTTGTGATCTGTTAATAGACTCATGGTCTATTAATATATCATGAGTCTATTAACAGAATAGTGCAGTGATTAATCACTAAAAAATATGATCTTGCCACAAATTTGTTAGTTCCTCAATGGGAGACGTCAATACAGGAGAAAACTAGATTTCCCTCATGTAAAATTCAAGCATGCTTATGAAATAAAAAATATAACTCTTATGAGTTAATAACTTAAATGATGGCATATTTCACCTAAAAGCAAATACAAATTACCATCTGAGGTAGAAAAATACATGAGTTCCCAACTAATAAATGCATTTCATACTTATACTGTGCCACAGAGTTTGTCATACAGTATCTCACTTCATCTCTGCCAAAACTCCTTAAAATAGAAAGTATTAGCTTTATTTTATGGATGAGAAAATAGAGAGGGTAAATGACAAGGTCACAAAATGGCAAAGCTAGAATTTGAATCCATATTTGCCTGGCTCCAAAATCCAGTGTTTAGCTATGAAACTAACACTGCTTTGGTGCTTGTGCCAAAGCAGTGTTGTATTTATGTACAACACTTGTTCTATTTATGTACAACAAGCATGGCTTACTACCTTAGCATGACTTGTCACATAGAGAAGAGGTTGAATAATTTTATATTTCATTCCAACCATATACTTATCAAGCACTCACTTTGGAATTTTAAAAGACTTAAATTTTCTTATATTAAGTAAACCCAGGAAGGTGTTATTGCTACTACTTTACTGATAGAGATACTGAGACCTGTAGAGAATAATTTGCTCTACTCTGAAAGTTTCAAAGTGATATCATAGGTTTCATCCCCTGGGCTTTACACGACACCCCCTACCTTTGGCAACACTGTTCAAAACAGGTGATTATAGGATCTAAAAATACAATAGTTTCTACAAATAGAAATGATTTCTATCAAGAGGCAAATACTCTAGATATCTATATAGCCATACCAAAAATGCTTCCACAAAGGCAGAGTTTTGAACATGTGAGGATCCTAAGAATGATAGATATTTGAGATCCGTCTAAAAAGATTGACTGCTATCTTTGGGCTCCTAGTCTACATCAGCTGCAGACATCATATGGTTTACAGGCTCAAGACAATTCAATGACCAAAAATGTCTCCAAGCTACTGGTAGCAGGCCCTGAGGCATAAAAGGGCAGCAGTGGTTGTAAGATGTGTGGTAATTGACACAACAGCAAAAGCAGAAAGAGACAGAGACACAGAGAGAGAATGAGAGAGAGAAGGAAAGATCAAGCACAGCCAGGTATCTACATACAATAGCAATCACCATAATACTGAGCAAATTGTATTTACATCAGCCTGAGCTTTCAACTGAACACTCAAGATTCAAAAAATTACACATCTAATTTTGCCCTTCCTTCCCCCTACAGGATCAGGAGAGAGGTAAGAGAAGCTTGCAGAAGGTGCGGGGTATGGGGGAGAGACAGACCTGATTCTCCACACGTTTATTTATGCAGGAAAGAAACTGTCTTCACTGCCATCTCTAGATGGATAAGCACTGTGTTCCAGTCAAGAATTCCTGTCTTGTAATGAGCACTCAAGAAATACTTATTGGATGGGGAGCTTGGGGCTCTCAAAGTGATGGAAATGACATCAGTCCTGCCCAGGAGGGACTTGCAATTGAAAATTTCTGACACTAACCCAGACAAAAATGGACAGGCTATCCAGATAATGTACTGAGAAATATGAGCAATCAAATAAATATGCAGCTTAATTTTTTTTTTTACATCACTTATGTTATAGTCACAGACGGCTCAATTCCAAACCATCCTATGGGTAATCTGAGTTCACTGACTATTAACATGAAGTCACAATACGTTTTGAAAAATGACCTTCAGTAATATAAATATGAAACCATTTTGCTGGAGTAGAATGTTTTTAAATAACCATTAGAAAGCATTTGTGAGTGAATCTTGGATAAGATTTTCCTTTCAATTCTTTTGAAAAGTAAGACCGACAGCTAAACTAGTTCCACTTGGACATAAATTTGATTATTGTGGCTAGCTCAGAGGAGATCTAATGATTCTAATGGATTCTTAAACTACCCTAAGTAGTTCTCTACACTTGGCTCTGTCCACAGTCACAACAGATTCAATCACGTCCATATGGAAAAGGAGTCAAGTTGGGGTGAAAACCTAAAAGGCAATGAATGACAATTTTGCTTCCTGGCATTCCACAGCAGCAGATGCTATACCTTAATGTGCCTTTATGTCTTTTTATATTCACTTCCTATAATTCTCATTCTTTTTCTACAGCATTGATATGATACTTTTCATGGAAACCCAGTGCACAATCACTTAGGATTTTTTCCTATTGTCTAAAATTCTCCTTGTGCAAATCTTCTGGGACTGCTGCACAGAGACTATTTCCATCTCAGCGGAAAGCCTTGAATGTAAAGAGAGAGATGAGCTTGTAAGTGCAATCTGGAGAGGTCAGACTAAATATTTTGTTAAAGGTGGTCTCAGGAGTAATATCTGTTCATGAGGCAGACATGAACATTTCCGCTAAGAATCAATAGTGGACCCATTTGCACTACGCTTAGTGTTCAAAGTGTTTCTGTGCATTTATCCCACCCTGCGCACTTTCTCTCTATAAATAAATATCAGTGGCAGTCTGAGTCTCAAAATGCTTCTCTTGGCCTCATTGTTATCCCTGCCAGGGAGTGGATCTGAAAAGACCAGTGCATCACTATCTATCCTCTCTACACCCTGAATTCAAGCAAAGATTCTCCTGGTGTGGCAGCTGTAACCGCGCTTTGTTTCTCTGCCTTTAGCTCACAGCCTGTCTGTTGCCCTGAAGGCTTTGCCCAGAACAAGCCACCCTATTTGTGCTGGTTAAAGTAAAAGTGAAAGTCGCTCAGTCATGTCCAACTCTTTGCGACCCCATGGACCGTGATCTACGGAATTATCTAGGCTAGAATACTGGAGTGGGTAGCCTTTCCCTTCTCCAGGGGATCTTCCCAACCCAGGGATTGAACCCAGGTCTCCCGCATTGCAGGCAAATTCTTTACGAGCTGAGCTATCAGGGAACCTCCAGGCATGTCTGCTGATATTGTTTCCCAACATTTCAAAGCCTACAGACTAGATGAGAGGCCAGCTCAGGGCCCATCCTGCCTGACAGCTGTATATCAATCATTCTCTCAGCACAGATATTGGGATGGCTGCCTTCATCTCTCTTCCCTACCTGTTCTGGCCAACAGAACAGTGTCACAGCAAACAATGCTTCAACAGAGGGGGAGTGTGGCATGGTGTAAGGAGCATGGACAGACCTTTGCAAAATTCCTAGCTTGGCTGTTAACCATAGGAGTGAATCAACCTCTTTAAGCCTCGGTTATCTCATACATAAGAAGAGTATAATAATGGCTACCTTGGAAAGTGTTATAAAGATTGAAATAATACCCAGAAAGTGCCTGGCCCATATTGAACATGCTATAGGATAGACACTGTTATTCAATTCTGATAAAAACCACCAAGTTCTAGGAGCAGGTATCACATTACTTCGGAAGCTAGAGTAGCATTCTGTAGACTGCAGATGCTTTGGAAAGGAGCTCTCCTTGTCTCTCAATATATCCTGGGACAGTGTGATAGCTGGTAGCAGAATTCAGTGGTAGATTTATGACAGTGTGTTACCAATGGGACTCTTTGACTAGGGCAAACTGGAATATGACCCCTTCTCCTTCAAGTTCATCATCAATCAATGGTGCTGTGCCAGCTCTATAAAGGGAATCTTAATCTCTTTTTGCCCTTACATTTCAAAGAAAGATCAGGCAGTAATCAAGTTTCTGCCCAATAAATGTGCAAGGACTCCCCAGCACTTGGAACAAGGGCAGGCACCTAGTAGGCACTCAATAAGTGCTAGATGTAAGGAAGAATGAATGAATGACTTTAAGTAATAATTTTTCCTCTAGTGAAAGAATCACCTGCAGATCAGGAAGCACCAGTATTGCCTGCAAGTTCCGCTTTACATTTTCATATGTTTGAATATAACTCTGAAAGATAATATAGGAACTCATTTAGCTCCATTTCACTCCATTGACAGTAGGTCACTATGGATACTTACATGAATGATTGCACCTGAGTAAATGTCAAGACACTCAGATTTCAAACAGAAAGGGGCCTTAGTCATTTGCCCTTACCTATCTTTGCTGCACACCTATAGCACGGGCCACATGGCAAAGTTCACATCCTCTTTCCCACTTTTCATTCTAAGGACACCTTGTGTTTTCCCATGTGCCTTTAAGGAATCATTCTTGATCTCAGCCATAAAATCAGAAAGCTGCATAACTGACAAGATGATCCCGGAAGGCAGCTAAAACACGGGGTAGATTGAAACTGACAGTTAATTTGTAGCAGTAAAAAATAATGATATCATCATAAAACAAGTTTAAGATCAGACTGGGCTCAAACACTCTGTGCCCACAGATTATATAGATGGGCATTGTCAAAGCTTAAATAACAAAGCAAAACAAAACTGAACCTCTCAGCTTCGCCAAGCACGATTTATTATTTTTTTTTTATGGAACGCTACCACCATCTGCTGGCTGCAGCTGATAAAATGCCTAGCAATCTCAAAGTCCTGGAATATTCCATTCTGCAGAGGCTGTTGTTAATTACTATGCATGAGGAAACATTTTTAACCTTACACATGAGCAAAACGATACAAATAAATCAGACCTTCCTAGCACAGGGAACAAATGAAAGAACCGGGAAGACTAGATATTGCCAAAGGCTCCCTGATGGGTTATGCCTACACACTGCACTTGCTGGGTACTGAAGTCCCAGCACATTCTCTTCTGATTGCCCAGCTCCCTCCTTACACGTGCTCACTTTCAGACTTCCTCCTCTCCAGCTGCCTCCTCTACTAGGCATCCTACACAGCACTGCAGTGATAGGCAAAGCAGCAGCTCTCAGCTAAAAACAGCCTCCTCCTGGAGCTCTTAAAGGAAGAAAACCACTGACATTTGTCTTCTTCAAGGAAAGCATAGCCCTGGTGTGATTCAACAAAGAAAAAGAGGATATCCTTGGCTCCCCAAACTCTAAAAGCAATATTTTAGCAAGGTTTCCATGGGGTTCAATGCCTTGTGTCATGCCTGTTTTTCATAATTCGGCAACAAGTCTGGAATTCTTTGGAGGGAGAAAAGCCAGAGTCTTTAATTCTAGCCACCTTTAACACCCTACCCACTGTTTCTAACATGTTCAGTCTTACCATTCTCAACTCTCTGTTATTCACATCGCAGGCCTCTAACTTCTCAACCATCCTGAGGACAAAAGGAGGCTTTACAAAATATTCCTTCTTCACTGTAACTTCTTTTTTTTTCTTTTGCTTGTGTTAGTCGCTCAGTCATGTACGATTCTTTGTGACCCCATGAACTGTAGCCCACCAGGCTCCTCTGTCCATGGAAATCTCTAAGCAAGAATACTGGAGTGGGCTGCCATGCCCTTCTCCAGTGGATCTTCCCAACCCAGGAATTGAACCCCGGTCTCCCATGTTACAAGCAAATTCTTTACCATCTGAGTCACTTTGCTTACCTGAATTTAAAATGTTTATTCACTGAGCATGTAATAATTGTATCATAAAATAATTTCTAAAAATCCTTCAAATGGTCATCTATTTAGAAAATTTTCTGTCACTCATATATCTATAATCATAATGAGGTAATGATTGGTACCAGACAAAATATCTAGCTTCTATTGAGCAAAGATGTAAATATATCACATGATATTTTCCCTGGATGGAAGACCACAGCCTCATGCAGCAGCAACAAGTGATACTCTCCAGCTCTGACATGCCTCTATGTATGACCAGGCTATCCTCAATCAGAGGGGCAAAATGCCCATATACACAGAACACACTGGGCGGAATTAATTTCCTCCTGAATAGTATCATCCTTGCATCCATCTAAACAATTAGCTCACTCTCCTAAACACTCTGAGATATAAACTTTAGTACAAAGGCATTTTACATGTTCTTCCTGATGCTGCAAATTCAGAAAGATACCACTTATAGGTTAAGTGGTTTCTATATGGCATAAGCAAACCCCTATAAGCAATGCAGCCATGACTAAAATTTTCATTTATTTTCTTTGGTACAAATGACTGGTGAATATTTTAAAATGTTCAATCTCATCAAAATAATTAATATCAAATTATCCTACAATAAAATAATAATGAGGATCTTCCTTGGTGATTCAGTGGTAAAGAATACCCTTGCCAATGCAGGAGACTCGGGAGACATGGGTTTGATCCTTGGGTTGGGAAAATTCCCTAGAGAAGGGACTGGCAATACATTCCAGTATTCTTGCCAGGGAAATCCAATGGACAGAGGAGTCTGGTAGGCTATAGTCCATGGGATTGTGAAAAACTCAAATATGACCTAGCAACTAAACAACAACAACAATAACAGCAACAACAAAACAATAATGAATATTTTTTCTTATCAACTAGCAAAGAATTTTTAGCAAATAATAATACCCATTGTAATCAGGGGGCAGGGAAAGGTAGTCTACACACGACTTTCAATATAACTTAGTACAACCCTTCAAGAAGGCAATTTTGCATTGCTTATTAAAAACTCCTTTTTTAAAATTATAGAAACCTGTAATTTATGCATTTCATCCCTAGAAATTTATCCCAAAAGAACAATCATGGCTGATGAATACACCAACATGACATCATAGTCTTGTTTGTAATTTATGTACAACATCACAGCCTCATTTATAATAAGGGAAGTCTTTAGTATTCAGTTATGATAGGCTGAATAAAAGCCTCCCCAAAGACGTCCACATCCTTATCCCCAGAACCTCAGAATATATTACCTTACATGATAAGAAGGATTTTGCAGGCATGATTAAGTTAAGAATCTGAATATTAAGTTAAGGATCTCGAGGTTATCCCAAGACTATCCATATGGGCTCAATGTAATCACAAAATTTCTAAAAAGAGGAAGGCAAATGGGTTAACAGAATGGAAGCTGAAGGGACAATGATACAGGAGTTGGAGTGAAGTCTCTGAAGATGGAGGATAGGGCCATGATCCAAGAACACAGCAGTCTCTACAAAAAGGAATAGGGCAAAGAAATATCCCCCTAGATCCTGCAAAAGAAAAGAAGCCATGCTAACACCACAATTTTAGGACTTCTGATCTTTAGAAGTATAAGACTAAAGAAACTGTGTTCTTTTAAAACACTAAACTGTGGTCATTTGTAATGGCAGCAATGAAAAATGAACATACCAGATATCAAGTAATAGAGACTTTAGGGCTAAATTGTCAATTGTCATTTAGGGCTCCGAAAGCCTTATACTTGAGGGTCTGAGTTATGAAAGAGATTTTTGTTTTAATCCAGTGTTTTTATTTTGATGATAATCTTAAAAATGTTCATGTAAAGATATTCTACCATCTGGTAGACCAACGTGTAACTAACAGCTATGCTATGATTTCAATGCCCAAGTTTGTGTTTGTGTTTACAGCACATTAGTAGTGCCAAGGGAAGGCTAACTCCACAGATACTCTTAAGAACAAAGTCGACATGGCAGTTCAGAGAAGAGTTGTGGGAGGATTGAGTTATCACTGGTAAATAACTGTCAATGTCACATGAGTAGCTGACTTTGTACCTAACAAAAATAGGTTTAGCAGCAAAGAGTTTTGATTTAAACTTTTGTTGATGTACTTTGAGGTACACCATTAAATTGAATCATGAAAACAATGACCACAGGCTTAAAAATGAGTTTACTGTTAGAAGAAAAAATAATCAGGATGACAGTCAACTCAGATATTGGTCCATCAGGCTCAAAACCAAACGAATCATGCTGAAAAAGAAAAGGTAAAAGATTTATCATCCTACTATTAAACATCAATTATCACCTTAAATGACTGCTGACATCTTAATTACATTGATTTTATATCAAATTTAAATGCAAATCTGTATTGGTTTTATGGTTGTAGACAAGTTAGGATCATGAATAATTAATATCAATTTTACATTTCTATATAGAGAGAAACTACATAATAAAAATAACATTAAGTCAACCCAGGAGGGAACATGAGAATTTATTTTTCCCTTGAAAGTTCACTTCAGTTCAGTCCCTCAGCCGTGTCCAACTCTTTGCAACCCCATGAACCGCAGCACGTCAGGCCTCCCTGCCCATCACCAACTGCCAGAGTCTACCCAAACCCATGTCCATTGAGTTGGTGATGCCATCCAACCATCTCATCCTCTGTCGTCCCCTTCTCCTCCTGCCTTCAACCTTTCCCAGCATCAGGGTCTTTTCAAATGAGTCAGTTCTTCACATCAGGTGGCCAAAGTATTGGAGTTTCAGCCTCAGCATCAGTCCTTCCAATGAACACCCAGGACTGATCTCCTTTAGGATGGACTGGTTGGATCTCCTTGCAGTCCAAGGGACTCTCAAGAGTCTTCTCCAACACCACAGTTCCAAAGCATCAATTCTTTGGCGCTAAGCTTTCTTTATAGTCCAACTCTCACATCCATACATGACTACTGGAAAAACCATAGCTAAAGGAACTCATGTATTTGCTCAAGCCTGAGAAAGGTAGAGTTAATTAATTATGGTACTTCTTTCCAATGGAATACTATTTAATCATTAGAAATGACACTGTTGAACAATATTTAATGAAATGGGGAAATTATCAAGACCTATTTTTAAAATTAGTAAATACTTGCAAACTATAGCAGTAAGATTCCAATGTTTGAAAAAGAAAGTAATTTCTATACAGAGAAAAATGAATAGGATACATACAGAACTAAATGGCAATGCATTGCTGGGCTTTTTTAAAATATACTTTTTGGTCTTTTCAAATATTTTTAACAACAAACATTACTTTCACAGTGAGAAGATAGACCTCTGATTACTAAATCTGGGGTCAAAACACTCTTCTCTTGGTCCTGGCTCCAGAGTGTTTAAAAATTGAAATGACATTTGTTTTTCAACTCCTGGAAGACAATTTTGTTAAAAGAAAATAACCTATGCTCCCCAAGAGCAGAGTGTCAATGAAAAAAAAAAATCCATCATTTGTCCCTGAAAAACTGTGAGAAATATATATATGTGTGTATGTAGTTATTCTCCAGAAAACCTGTATACTTAATGTTTAAACTGCTTAAATAAAGTAAGTAGTGAAAGTACTAGTCACTCAGTTATGTCCACCACTTTGTGACCCCATGGACTATAGACCGCCAAGCTACTCTGTCCATGGGATTCTCCAGGCAAGAATACTGGAATGGTTAGACCATTCCCTTCTCCAAGGGATCTTCCCAGCCCAGGAATCAAACCCAGGTCTCCAGAATTACAGGCAGATTCTTTACCATCTGAGCCACCAGGATGCTAAATCATTTTCCTAGTGAGAAGCTTGAGAGTTTCTTTTCATTCACTGGGGTACCACACATTCTCTTTTTCCCATCTGCTAATATTTTAAATCTAGCTTAAAAAAAAAAGTATCTCCACTTTCATATTTTTAGGTTAACCTCTAAAACTTTTCCTGTAAGTTCAAATTATTGTAGAGGATGTATTTACCAACATACTTCACACTGATACATGTTTCAAACATATTTGTCAAAACTTTGGAGCTGAAAATATTAATTTATTATTACCTATAAATTTAAATTCACTGTGAGACATACTGTGACAGAAAGATATGAGTTTGTTGCTAGAATGATACAGAAACAAGATGCAGCATGCATCAGTAATTCTTATCAAAATTTTCTCTGCTTTGTTCTTCCAGGATCCTCCCTCAGGAGCCATGCATCCTCAAGTATCACTGTTACACACCACTGTGAAATGAGAGATAGGTTAGATGTGTGGTTTTCTTATATAGAATAGAGGAGAGTGACTGTGAAAGAGCAATGGGGAAGGACAGGATTCTCCCCTGCTATTCTCTCTGGGAGATTCATTTCAGGAAAGAGTCCAGCTAGAATCTGTGGATCTGGAAATTGATTCCCTTAAAGGTATCCATGCCTTTGTAGCTCCTGCAGAGCCTGTGTACTTCCAGGTTTGTATGGACCCTTGTCTGAAAACTGCTGCTTTAAACCCAAACAAGATAAACAAAAGTTTTTTTACCCAACTAAAAATAGAAATAGATTTATTGGCAAAAACCAGCCTTGATACCAGAGCTTATACTACAAAATACTCCTGAGAACATGTAGGATCACTTCTTTAAATTACTTTGAAGTTTCTTCCTCAGATATGATGCGCTTTTTGAAGGTAAATCGTGTAGACAAAATTCTCACAATCATAAAGCCTCATTCTTTTACATAAGAAAATGTCTCTCAATTATCCCCAAATTCCAGTGATTAAAAAAGAATCTATTCTCCACTTGGCAATTTTGTTTTGGGGGTGAATATGTAAATTATTTAGTTATGATCCCCATGTGTCTTTCCCTAACCCCCATGCTTGGATTTCCATCATATACATAAGGCTTCCCTTAGGCTATAGTCTTAGGGGAGTGCTTATTGTGATTAAATTGAACTTAATCCACCAGCAAAATTTTTGTGTATGTTCCAGGCAGGCACTGTGCTAGACTGTAGGAAGTAGGTGATCAAATCATTCCTTTGTTGTTGCTGTTCAGTTGCTAAGTCAGGTCCAACTCTTTGCAACCCCATGGACTGCAGCACACCCAGCTTCTCTGTCCTCCACTATCTCCCGGAGTTCGCTCAAATTCCTGTCCATTGAGTTCGTGATGCTATCCAACCATCTCATCCTCTGCCATCCCCTTCTTCTTTTCCCTTCAAACTTTCCCATCTTTAAGGTCTTTTTCAGTGAGTTGCTTTTGCATCAGGTGGCCAAAGTATTGGAGCTTCAGCTTCAACATCAGTCCTTCCAATGAATATTCAGGGTTGATTTCCTTTAGGATTGACTGGTCTGCTCTCCTTGCAGTCCAAGGGACTCTCAAGAGTGTTCTCCAGCATCAATTCTTCAGCACTCAGCCTTCTTCATGGACCAACAATCATATCCATTCATGACTACTGGAAAAACCATAGCTTTGACTAGAAGGACCCTTGTTGGCAAAGTGATGTTTCTGCTTTTTAATATGCTATCCAGGTTTGTCATGGTTGTCTTTCCAAGGGGAAACGTCTTTAATTTCATGGCTGCAGTTACTGTCTGCAGTGATTTTGGAGCCACAAAATATAAAATGTCATTGTTTCTACTTTTTCCCTTCTTTTTGCCATGAAGTGATGAGACCAGATGCCATAAATCTTACTTTTTTAATGTTGACTTTAAGCCAGCTTTTTCACTCTCTTCTTTCACCATCATCAAGAGGCTCTTTAGTTCCTCTTCAGTTTCTGCCATTAGAGTGTTATCATCTGCATATCATAGTATTTCTCTTGACAATCTTGATTCCAGCTTGTGATTCATCCAGCTCGGTATTTCACACAATGCACTCTGCATATAAGTTAAATAAGCAGGGTGACAATATATAGCCTTGATGTACTCCTTTCTCAATTTTGAGCCAGTTCATTGCTCCATGTCTGTTTCTAACTGTTGCTTCTTGACCTGCATACTGGTTTCTCAGGAGACAGGTAAGGTGGTCTGGTATTCTCATCTCTTGAAGAATGTTCCACAGTTTGCTGTGATCCAAACAACCATATTGCTGCACTCAATATGCCAGTAAATTTGGAAAATTCTGTAGTGACCACAGGACTGGAAAAGGTCAGTTTTCATTCCAATCCCAAAGAAAGGCAATGTCAAAGAATGTTCAAACTATTGCACAATTGTACTCATCTCACACACTAGCAAAATAATGCTCAAAATTCCCCAAGCTAGACTTCAATAGTATGTGAACTGAGAACTTCCAGGTGTTCAAGCTGGATTTAGAAAAGGCAGAGGAACCAGAGATCAAATTGCCAACATCTGTTGCATCATAGAAAAAGCAAGAGAATTCCAGAAATACACCTACTTCTGCTTCTTGACTACACTAAAGCCTTGGACTGTGTGGATAACAACAAACTGTGGAACATTGTTAAAGAGATGGGAATACCAGACCACCTGAGAATTCTGTATGCAGGTCAAGAAGCAACAGTTAGAACCGGACATGGAACAACTGACTGGTTCTAAATTGGGAAAGGAGTATGTCAGGACTAGATATTGTCACCCTGCATATTTAACTTATATGCAGAGTACATCATGCAAAATGCTGGACTGGATGAAGCACAAGCTGTAATCACGATTGCCAAGAGAAATATCAATAACCTCAGATACACAGATGACACCACCTTTATGGCAGAAAGCAAAGAGGAACTAAAGAGCCTCTTGATGAAAGTGAAAGAGGTGAGTGCAAAAAGTTGGCTTAAAACTCAACATTCAAAATACAAAAATCATGGCATCTGGTCCCATCACTTCAAGACAAATAGATGGGGAAACAATGGAAACAGTGAGAGACTTTATTTCCTTGGGCTCCAAAATCACTGCAGATAGTGACTGCATCCATAAAGTTAAATGATGCTTGCTCTTTGGAAGGAAAGTTATGACCAACCTAGACAGCATATTAAAAAGCAAAGACACTACTTTACTGTCAAAGGTCCATATCATCAAAGCTATGGTTTTTCCAGTAATCATGTATGGATGTGAGAGTTGGACCATAAAGAAAGCTGAGCGCCAAAAAGTTGATGCCTTTGCACTGTGGTATTGGAAAAGACTCTTGAGAGTCCTTGGGACTGCAAGGAGATCAAACTAGTCCATCCTAAAGGAAATCAGTCCTGAATATTCATTGGAAGGACTGATGCTGAAGCTGAAACTTCAATACTTTGGCCACCTGATGCGAAGAACTGACTCATTTGAAAAGACCCTTATGGTGGGAAAGATTGAAGGCAAGAGGAGAAGGGGATGCCAGAGGATGAGATGGTTGGATGGTATCACCAACTCGATGGACATGAATTTGAGGAAGCTCCAGAAGCAAGTTCCTGGCATGCTTCAGTCCATGGGGTTGCAAAGTGTAGGAGGCAACTGATACTGAACTGAACTGAACTGAACTGACACAATCAAAAGCTTTAGCATAGTCAATGAAGCAGAAGTAGATGTTTTTCTGGAATTCCCTTGCTATCTCTGATCCAGTGTATGTTGGCAATTTGATCTCTGGTTCTTCTGCCTTTTCTATAACCAGCTTGTACATCCTAAAAGATGATGTTGTTAAACTGCTGTAGTCAATCTGTCAGCAAATTTGTAAAACTCAGTTGTGGCCAGCTCGGGACTGGAAAAGGTCAATTTCCATTCCAGTTCCAAAGAAGGGCAATGCCAAAGAATGTTCCAACTACTGTACAGTCATGCTCATTCCACATGCTACCAAGATTATGCTCAAAATCCTTCAAGCTAGGCTTTATCAGTTTGTGAACTGAGAACTTCCAGATATACAAGCTGGGTTTAGAAAATCACTCTGAGAACTTCCAGATATACAAGCTGGGTTTAGAAAATCACTCCTTAATGTCTATAAAATATAGAAAGTGACTAGATATGGATAAACCAATGATACACTGGTAGTTCATAATCATAGCTTACTCTATTTGATGTTAGAATGTTATGACAAACTCCCCATTTAGTAAATCTGTCCAATGTTAGCTCAACTTTGAAAAAAATAAATGTATCAAATGCCTTCCCCACACCACCCAACCCATCCCCCCAATATCTAGATGAAGCAGAGTGCTGCTCTCTGTCCTGACTAGAAACTACCAGCAGCCCAACTAGCATCAGGGGGATTCCTCTCTGTACCTACCTTCCTTGCATACTCTGCCTATAATCTTAACACTCTTGCCAATACTCTGTGGTCTAGCCATAATGACCTTCTTCCTCCCCAACCCCATGAATTATAATAAGCTGGCCTCTTTCTGGACCAAGCCTCTCACCCACTGCCCTGCTGAACTCTACTCACCCTTCAAATGCCAGCGCAGTTTTGGAGCCCTCATTCTGTGCTCTTGCAGATCCCCAAACTTCTGATCTCAGTTTGCAATCATATTTTTTTTTATCCTCTAATTAATGTCTGTCTCTCTCACTAGCCTCAAAACTACATAAGGAAAGTCTATAAATATTTTGCCACCATTGTATCTTTATGTTGTCTGGAACACAGGGAAAGCTAAATAGCTCTCTGTTCGCTATTTGTATGAATCATCTAACCCTACCTGAAAAACCCAGACCTGGATCATTGAAAGTATGGTTGGAAGGACAACTCTCTGAACGTGAGCTCAAGCCCCAGTCTTTGCCTTGCAAGGTCTAGGGAACCTGTGAGATGAGTAACATTCCAAAGGCTTTTTCAGACACTTACCTGGTTAATAGGGCACCAATGAGGCAAAAAGTTCCCTGGTGGCTCAGACAGTAAAGAATCCTGCAAAACAGGAGACATGCATTCAATCCCTGGGTCAGGAAGATCTCCTGGAGAAGGGAATGGCAACCCACTCTAGTATTCTTGCCTGGAGAATCCCCATGGACAGAGGAGCCTGGTGGGCTACAGTCCATTGGGTCTCAAAGAGTCAGACATGACTGATTAACACTTTCAGTGAGGTAGAAACTGAGAAATGTTCTTCCCTCATGGTCAGCATTTCCCTATAGTCAGCACTCTCCTGGCCTTAGGACTTAGGTTTCATCTGCGTGTTCACTGCTGAATCACCAGCACCTAAAGGTTGCTCACCATCTGTGGGATACTTAACAGATATTTGAATACAAAGCCCCTCCAACTGCCCCGTACCATAGCATTTGGCACCTATACACCATTTGAAATCTTTCCACATTAATCTCGCTTTTTTTTTTATCACCATTTTTTTTTTCTCCTGACTCACTGATCTCCACACACAAACTACCATTTCACTACGAGGTTGGCAGCAACATAACTGAAGTTGACCAAAAGAACTTTTCTCATAACCCAAAAAAGCAAAGATGAAAAAAAGAAAAAACCTGCCACACTCTTTTCTCAGCCAAATATGCCTTTAAAAGATTTGATTTTTGAGCTCAGAATCTAACTCTCCAATTATCTAAACAAATCCACAAGAACAAAATACCATATTTACATATCCAAAGCAAGAATGTGGAATTAGAATACTTAATTTATTCACACAATTGAATATTTAGACAACTACAGTTTCAGATACAATTTTTTGCTTATTCACTTCTCCAAAGTGACCTTATAATATACTTCTTTACATGGATCATGTGTCCACAGTATCTAATCTCCAAACAACTGGTATTTTAGGAACTCATATTTTTAGACAAATATTTGGGATATGTTTGCAAATTGATATTCCATAGGCAAGGTTGTTAACTTATAGGCCTCTCTTCAAAATGTGATCCTTGATTTGTAAGAATTTTGTTTTAAAACCTAGGGAGGGGCTGTCTTGATGGCTTAATAGCTTTTTCTTCCTGGGTACACTCATTTAGGACAAAAGTGATTATTTTTTGGATTTGTAAGTGAAATCCATTACATTCTAAGCAAATGTCTCTACCCTGGAAAAATAAAATAGAGGAACTACTGGTGGTAGCTCCTGAGCAACTGTTGCAATTTTATTCAGTGTTTTTCCCTATTACAGTTGTCCCTCTGCATCCATAGAGGATTGGTTCCAGGACCCATGCACAGATATCTAAATGTCCAGATGCTAAAGTCCCTTATAGAAAATGGCACAGTATTTGCATATAAGCTATGTGTATCCTCTCATATACTTTTAATCATCTCTTCAGTTCAGTCAAGTCTCTCAGTTGTCTCCTACTCTTTGCAACCCCATGGACTGCAGTACACCAGGCTTCCTTGTCCATCACCAACTCCCAGAGCTTGCTCAAACTCATGTCCATCGAGTCAAAGATGCCATCCAACCATCTCATTCTCTGTCATCCCCTTCTCCTCTTGCCCTGAATCTTCTCCAGCATCAGGATCTTTTCCAATGAGTCAGTTCTTTCATCAGGTGGCCAAAGTATTGGAGCTTCAGCTTCAGCATCAGTTCCTTTCCACAATGGAACAGAAATCATCCCTAGATTGCTTGCAATACCTAATACAAGGTAAAGGCTATGTAAATAATTGTAAATACAATGTAAATGCTATGTAAATTCAAGTTTTGCTTTTTGGAACTTTCTGGAATTTTTTTTTTCCCTGAATATTTTCAATCCATAGGTGGTTGAACCTGTAGATATGGAGGGCAGACTGTTCTCCCAAAAGTTTAACTAAGTATCTGTAATAGTCCCCAATCTCCTTGTAGTCCCATATAAAACTTAACTCATTCAAAAAAAAAAATTATTCTAGTAAAATTATAACCTTTCTTCAGTCTTTCAAGGTCAACATTTAATGCTCCCTTTTTCTAATTTTATAGCAGAAGGAAATGGCAACCCACTCCAATATTCTTGCCTAGAAAATGCTATGAGTAGAGGAGCCTAACAGGCTACAGTCCATGGGGTCACAAGAGTCGGACACGATTTAGAGACTAAACCAGCACCACTATAGCACAGCCAAGGTCCAACTCTACTCTGGAACAACACATTTTCCATACAGTTTTTTTCCTGCTGTTTAACCTGAGCATCATTCCTACGGGGATGTGTCCCATGAGGTCACCTCCCCAACATACAAACACCCCTAATAAACCCTTCAACCTATCTTGATTCACCTTCTCACAGCATGTTAAATGAAATTAAATATAGAATAAGTCAAAGATGATAATGTGGTGGCTGAGGAATTTTTAATAAATGGTAAATTAAAATATAATAATTAACATTATGCTTGGACCTTTGAGTTCACTTCTTTTCCCCAGCTTCACTTCTTCCTACATATCTAGAAATGAAGTCTTTATTTCACTAAGACAGGATTAAGAGCTTAAAACCTCTCCTCTGCTATTTATCTAGGGAATCCAAGAAATAGCTAATTGAAAGATTCCACATTATTCTTTTCTCTGACTGGTTGCATCGTTTTATCTACTTCAAGGATAGCCTCTGAAAGTACAAAGTTCAGGATGTGACAGAGTGTTGTAAAGCATACCCAGATAAAGGTGATATTCCATATATGCTTAGGGGGATAGAGAGGAAGAAGACATTATTTACCTGGTTTGTACACTCAATATACAGAATTCTGACTACATTTGTCAATTTTGTCAATTTTGTCAATTTTGCCAAGATAGCTAGCTATAAGAATAGAGAGATTTCTTTTTACAACCCATTAGGAAAATAATAACAGAATTTATTGGAAATCACTGATCCTGCTATATATAGTAAGAATAATTGGTGTTATTACCATGCAGCTGATTATAAATAACATATTAAAATAATATAGTTGATTCCAAAATTTGGCTCACACGGCAAAGAATCTGTCTGCAATGCAGGAGACTTGGGTTTGATCCCTGGGTAGAGAAGACCCCTGAGGAAGGGAATGGCAACCAACTCCAGTATTCTTGTCTGGAAAATTCCATGGACTTACGAGCCTGGCGGGCTACAGTTCATGGGGCCACAAAGAGTCAGACACGACTGAGCGACTAACATCTTCACTTTCACTTACTAGGAATTAGCAAACACTTGAACCATAGTACCAAAGGAAGCATCTCTTGTCCATTCTCAAAATATCTTCTGGTACTCTGAAAACTGTGATCATCCACTGAGGCTCTATCCCAAGATGATCACTGTCTTGTACCAAGGCTAATTCCATGAAAAATTGTCTTTATAAATATACCTGAAGGAGATTGTTTTTCTTCAAGAAGCTCTGCTAAATTCTGTATCTTTCACTAGTTACTTATTTTCAGGGTTAATAATGTCACTCTGATGCTGCTCCATATCAGAGTGTATAAGACCATCATCCAGATTTTTCAAATGTTCCTCATTCTTCTTTTTGAGTGTGTCATGCTGAGCAACTGAAAAGGGTGGAAAGGGGGCAAGGAGAATTATTACTCAATTCTTTTGAGTGGGCTTGGTAAGAGCTGAAAATATTCCCTCTCATGAGTCAGAAATATGAATTCTGCCTTTCCTCACAACATTTTGCCCTAAAAATGCTTCTACCTTTTGATGCAATAATTCTGCTTTTGTGAATCTATCCTGGGGAAACAATGTAAAATATACAAAAAGCCTATGCCCCAATTATATTAAGAGGAACATTTCATTTTTATAGAAAAACAGAAACATTGTGAATGGACAATAACAAAAAAAATGATTAAGTAAATCATGAGGTGTCCATTACAAATTATGTTTGCAAAAGTTTAAAATAACATGTAGGTGCATACAATATGAAAGTATACTATTATAGGTTTTAAAAATCTATATACATGCACTGTAATTATTTCATATTGCTGCTGTAAAAAAAATTACAAACTTAGTAGCTTAAACAATATAGTTACATTATGTCACAGAAGTCTGAAATACATCTCAGTGGACTAAAAAAAAGGTGTCAGCAGGACTGCACTGCTTCTGGATGCTCTAGGAGATGATCCATTCCCTCACTTTTCCAGATTCTAGAGGCCACCTGCACTCCTCGGCATATGGCCCTCTTCTCCAGCAAGCTGGCATCTTTTATGCCTCCATTTTCTATTTTTAAGGACCCTTGTAGTTATTCAGGGCCCACCTAAATAATCCAAGATTACCTAACTATTTTAAGGTCAGTTGACTAGCAACCTTAATTCCATCTGCAGCATTCTTTCCCCTTTGCCATGTAACCTCACATGTTCATGGGTTCCATGGAGCAGGATGGCTATTTGGGGGGACCATTAGTCAGCCTACATATACTATGCAAGAAAAACAAACCAAACAACCAAACAACAAAACAAAACTAAAAACAAAAACAATGACAAAACTTAGCATAGAAAATCTAGAAGAGAACATACCAAAATGTTTGTATTACTTAGTACAGCTGTAGGTTATCGTTTTTATTCTCCTTGATTTTCCTTGATATCCAAATTTTATTATTTTCCATGATTTACTATTTTATAGATATTAATAAAACTCTTATTTTGATAATGAAAAAATGTCTTACCCAGAAAAGATATTTTTTAATCCCTGTGGTTACAAGAGTCTATAAAAGATTACTTTTATTTTTTATATGGATTTTCTCACTTATAAGTAATCAACTAGTTAAAGGAAATGAAATAAGAAGTGTAGAGTTATTGATTAGTACAATCTGCCCTAAAAATATACAGTAACGCCAACCTTATTGACTGAGAGAGCTCAGAATTGCATGTTAACTTGTAGTTGTCTTAGTCCCCCAATTAAAAAGCAAAAAATTTAAGAGCAAGTATGAGTCATATTTTTTACTGCCAAATTATTAGACTTTAAAAGACAGCATAATCATGACTCTTAAACAAATATAAAATGAACATGTCAAAGACTTTATTTAACTCAGTAATTAATGAGGGAACCAATAAGATGTTACAACCTATTTAGAGAAGAATTTAAAGTACCATGCATATGTAATAGGATAAAGAATTCTGAAATAAATTTACAACTAGATGCCAAACAGGTCTATTCACAGGGCTATAATCAATTTAATTCCACCAGATAAAATTAATTTACATTTCCAGGGACTAGAATCATTTGCATTATTATTGGTTCTCTACAACTTAGAGAAGTAATAAAATAACAAAAGACAATGAAAATCAGAGATAATACAGATAACTCAAAAAGTCATGCTGAAGATTCTTTTTTTTTTTTGACCCATATCAATATTTCACAATTCTTCCTGACAATACAATACCTCACTGAATATCATGTATGCCGTAGGCACACCATAAATTTGGGGTGTGAATGTTTGATTGAAAGATCAAGTCTGGCCTTATTGCACTAACTACATTTAGAATGTCAGTTCCCCTATTATTCTTTTTCTTTGAAGTCCCTAGTTCTTTGCCCTTCTTTCCTAGGTGTGCTTAACTTATAAGAAGAGGAATCTTTCCGCCATCTGGGTTTAGCTGGACTTACTAAGGTGATATTGCAGAAGGACAGTGAGAATCTGATACTTTTGTATAATGCTGCTGCTGCTGCTAAGTCACTTCAGTCGTGTCCGACTCTGTGCGACCCCATAGATGGCAGCCCACCAGGCTTCCCCATCCCTGGGATTCTCCAGGCAAGAACATGGAGTGGGTTGCCATTTCCTTCTCCAATGCATGACAATGAAAAGTGAAAGTGAAGTCGCTCAGTCATGTCCGACTCCTAGAGACCCCATGGACTGCAGCCTACTAGGCTCCTCCGTCCATGGGATTTGCCAGGCAAGAGTACTGGAGTGTGTTGCCATTGCCTTCTCTGTAGTATAATGCTAGTTTAGTACAACTATGACAAGAAGTGATCTTGGGACTCAACAGGTGAGAATTGAAAGACTCTCTCCCCTATCTTGAGTGGGAACTTATATGGCCTTAAAAAAGAAAACACTCTGGAGTCTGGCAAGTAGCTGTCAGCATTCTGGCCTGGGTTATGCATCTAGATTTCAGTGAGATTTCCCTTGGGTCTCTCAATGTTCAAATAAGCTGTATTTTTTCCAAAAGTTTAAAGATTTTCTTGAAAAATCTTCATTTTCAAAGAGTCCATTCTCATAACCTCAGCATAGAATTCTAAAAGTAGATGGGATTTTTCCTTCAGTAGCTAGAGAAAGTAGATAGTTTAAGAACTATTGGTCTAAGGCCCTGATATTTTCCAGACAGGTAAAGAGGCAGAAATTAAGTGCAATTAGAATTCCACTAAAGTCAGCAAATACAGAAGGAAATTTTTTAAATCTATAAAATAGTCTAGTTACATGAACACTTAAAAAAATAAAATAACTATTGTATCTCTTTTAAAAGATGTATAGACATGATGTAAGATGGCAGAGTAGAAGGACATGCACTCATCTTCTCCTGTGAGAACTCAAAAATTGCAACAAACCATTGAAAAACCATTGACAGAAGAATGCTGAATCCCACCAAAAAAAGATACACCACACCCAAGGGCAAAGGAGAAGCCGCAACAAGATGGCAGAAGGGGTGAAATCATGTTTAGAATCAAACCTAAGACCCACCAGAGATGCTCAGAGGATTCAAACAAAACCTTGTGTTAACCAGGACCTGGGGACCGCACAAGAGACTGAGCCAGATCTGCCTTTGAGTGTTTGAGTATCCCTTGCAGTGGCACGGGTCAGCAATGGCCTGCCATGGGAACAGGGGTTCTGGCTGCAGTAGACCTGTGAGACATAGCATGTGAGCCTCACCAGAGAGCCACCACACAGACAATCCACAAACTGGAAAACAATTATACCAAAGAAGTTCTCACACTGTTGTGAAAGTTCTAGGGCTCAAAACAGATTTTCCAGCCTGGGGGATCTAGCAAAGGGACTGAGAAGCCCCAGGGAATTTGACTTTGAAGGTCAGTGGGATTTGATTACAGAACTTCCACATGACTGGGGAAACAGACTCCTAGAGGGCACAAACAAAACCCTGTGGGCACCAAGACCCAGGAGAAAGGAACAATAATACCACAAGGAATTGAGCCAGGCTTGCCTGTGAGTGTCCAGAAATTTCCAGCTGAGGCAGAGGTTGACAGTGGCCTGCCCTGGGGTCAGGGGCACTGAATACAACAGTCCTGGCATAAGTCCTTCTGAAGGAGGTGCTATTATTGCTATTACCTCTACCCCTGCCTCACACCGAACTACAGGGAGGAAACACAGCCTCACCCATCAACAGAAAATTGAATTAAAGTTTTACCAAGCATGGCCACGCCAAACAAAGCAAGACTCAGATTCTCCGATAGCCAGTCCCTCTTATCAGGAAGCTTCCACAAGCCTCTTATCCTTCTGCATCAGAGGGCAGACAGAATGGAAACCACAATTACAGAAAACTAATCAAACTGATCATATGGATCACAGCCTTGTCTAATTCAATGAAATTATGAGCTATGCAATGTAAGGCCACCCAAGACGGACGGGTCATGGTGGAGAGTTCTGACAATATGTGGTCCATGAGAGAAGAGAATGGCAAACCACTTCAGTATTCTGGGCTTGAGAACCCATGAACAGTATGAAAAGGCAAAAAGATATGACACTGAAAAATGAACTCCCCAAGTCAGTAGGTGCCCAATATACTACTGGAAAAGAGTGGAGAAATAGCTCCAGAAAGAATGAAGAGGCTGAGCCAAAGCAAAAACCACACCCAGTTGCGGATGCGACTGGTGATGGAAGTAAAGTCCAATGCTGTAAAGAACAATATTGCATAGGAACCTGGAATGTTAGGTCCATGAATCAAGGTAAATTGGAAGTGGTCAAACAGGAGATAGCAAGAGTGAACATTGACATTTTAGGAATCAGAGAACTAAAATGGACTGGAATGGATTAATTTAATTCAGATGACCATTATATCTACTACTGTGGACAAGAATCCCTTAGAAGAAATGGAGTAGCCATAATAGTCAACAAAAAAGTCTGAAATGCAATACTTGGGTGCAATCTCAAAAATGAAAGACTGATCTCTGTTTGTTTCCAAGGCAAAACATTCAATATCACAGTAATCCAAGTCTATCCCCCAACCAGTAATGCTGAAGAAGCTGAAGTTGAACGGTTCTATGAAGACCTACAAGACCTTCTTTCTAGAACTAACACCAAAAAAAAAAAAAAAAATGTCCTTCTCACCATAGGGGACTGGAATGCAAAAGTAGAAGTCAAGAGATACCTGGAGTAACAGGCAAGTTTTGCCCTGAAGTACAAAATGAAGCAGGGCAAAGGATAACAGAGTTTAAAAGAACACACTGATCATAGCAAACACAAGAGAAGACTCTAAACATGGACATCACCAGATGGTCAATACCAAAAGCTGACTGATTATATTCTTTGTAGCCAAAAATGGAAAAGCTCTAGACAGTAGCAAAAACAAGACCAGGAGCTGACTGTGTCTCAGATCATGAACTCCTTATTCAGACTTAAACTGAAGAATGTAGGGAAAAACCAGTACGCCATTCATATATGACCTGAATCAAATCCCTAATGATTATACAGTGAAAGTGACAAATAGATTCAAGGGATTAGACCTGATATAGTGCCTAAAGAACTATGAACAGAGGTTCATAATATTGCACAAGAGGCAGTGATCTAAACCATTCCCAAGAAAGAGAAATGCAAAAATGCAAAATGGTTGTCTGAGGAGGCCTTACAAATAGCTGAGAAAAGAAAAGATGCGAAAGGCAAAGGAGAAAAGGAAAGATATACCCATTTGAACACAGAGTCCCAAAGAATAGCAAGGAGAGATTTAAAAAAGCCTTCCTAAGTAATCAGTGCAAAAAAGGAAAACAGTAGAATAGGAAAGACTAGAGATCTCTTCAAGAAAATTAGAGATACCAAGGGAACATTTTATGCAAAGATGGGCACAATAAAGGAGAGAAGTGGTATGGACCTAATGGAAGCCGAAGATATCCAGAAGAGGTGGCAAGAATACACAGAAGAACTATGCAAAAAAAAAAAAATCTTCATGACCCAGATAATCACGATGGTGTGATCACTCACCTAGAGCCAGACATCCTGGAATGTGAAATTAAGTGGGCCTTAGGAAGCATCACTACGAACAAAGCTAGTGGGGGTGATGGAATTCCAGTTGAGCTATTTCAAGTTCTAAAAGATGAAGGTGTGAAAGTTTTGAACTCATTATGTCAGTAAAGTTGCAAAACTCAGCAGTGGCCACAGGACTGGAAAAGGTCAGTTTTCATTCCAATCCCAAAGAAAGGCAATGCCAAAAAATGTTCAAACTACCACACAATTGCACTCATCTCACACACTACTAAAGTAATGCTCAAAATTCTCCAAGCCAGGTTTCAACAGTATGTTAACCAAGAACTTCCAGATGTTCAAGCTGGTTTTAGAAAAGGCAGAGGAACCAGAGATCAAATTGCCAACATCCTCTGGATCATAGAAAAAGCAAGAGAATCCCAGAAAAACACTTACTTCTGTTTCACTGACTATGCCGAAGCCTTTGACTGTGTGGATCACAACAAACTGTGGAAAATTCTTAAAGAGAAGGGAATACCAGACCACCTGACCTGCCTCCTGAAAATTCTGTATGAAGGTCAAGAAGCAACAGTTAGAACCAGACATGGAACAATGGACTGGTTCCAAATTGGGGAAGGAGTACGTCAAGGCTATATATTGTCACCTTGCTTATTTAACTTAAATGCAGAGTACATCATGTGAAATGCCAGACTGGAAGAAGCACAAGCTAGAATCAAGATTGCCGTGAGAAATATCAATAACCTCAGATATGCAGATGACACCCTTATGGCAGAAAGCAAAGAGGAGCTAAAGAGCCTCTTGATGAAGGTGAAGGAGGAGAGTGAAAACACTGGCTTAAAACTCAACATTCAGAAAACGAAGATCATGGCATCAGGTCCCATCACTTCATGGCAAATAGGTGGGGAAACAATGGAAAAAGTGAGAGACTTTATTTTCTTGGGCTCCAAAATCACTGCCGATAGTGACTGCAGCCATGAAATTTAAAAATGCTTGCTCCTTGAATAAAAGCTATGACAAACATAGATAGCATATTAAAAAGCAGAGACCTTACTTTTCTGACAAAGGTCCACATAGTCAAAGCTATGGTTTTTCCAATAGTCATGCATGGATGTGAAAGTCAGACTATAAAGAAAGCTGAAAGTTGAAGAACTGATGCCTTTGAACTGTGGTGTTAGAGAAGACTCTTGAGAGTCCCTTGGACTGCAAGAAGATTCAACCAGTCCATCATAAAGGAAATCAATCCTGAATATTCATTGGAAGGACTGATGCTGAAGCTGAAGCTCCAATATTTTGGTCACCTGATGTGAAGAACTGACTCATTTGAAAAGACTCTGATGGTGGGAAAGATTGAAGGCAGGAGGAGAAGGGGATGACAGAGGATGAGATGATTGGATGGCATCACCGACCCAATGGACAGGAGTTTGAGCAAGCTTCAGGAGTTGGTGATGGACAAGGAAGCTTGGTGTGCTTCTCTCCATGGGGTCACAAAGAGTTGGACATGACTGAGTGACTGAACTGAACTGAACAGATAGATAATCAAAGCAATCTGGTACTGGCAGCAGAGAGTTAACTATAGTACCCTTGCATGCACAGAAAACCAGATCAAACGAAATGCCACACATCCTGACAATTAAAACCCTGAACAATTTAAAATGCAGAATGATCTAACCACATTAAAACACATACACACACAAAAAACAGAAATAAAAGAAAAAAAAAGCTTGGCATTGCACCAAGAATCAGTCAACATCTTGGCACCCATTCAAGTATCATCCACCACTAACAGTCATAGTAATTCTTCTCATTACAGTGTTTACATGTACATAAATCAGATTCAGGTGATTTTTTAATGTGTTATCAACTGTCATGCTTGGGGCAGCCAGCAGACTGTCTTAAGTGATACAGGATTAACACCTTTGAGCAGCACATAACTCTCAGAGATACTGGACTACATTTCAGATGTACCTTCTTCAGCATTTTTTTATTTCCAGAGACTGATGAGTTTATGTGTGACATTTTAAACTTTTGATATTTTACCACTGCCTGATTTTAATTCTAAGTGAATCCTGAAACTCAGATCAGACCGGAGGAAGAAACCACATGCAGTCTTTTCAAATGAGACCTGGATTTTTTAAGACCAAAGCACTCTTGGTGCCGAGGCAGCATGTTTCCACGTTCCCTTAGAGCACTGCCCATTTAACACTTCAAGCTGCAGTATCCACCGGCATTTGAGCTTCTTCTCTTCCTGCTAAGCCTACAATTTCGAGGTGTACTTCAAACAGATTGAGAAAGATAGCCCCTTGACTGCATGCATTTCAAGGCTACCCTTCACACAGGATCTAAGCAGCTGCCACATTAAACAGGAAACCCATGGGTCAAAATCCAAACTGAGAGGGAAAAGGTAACAAGCAGACAAGAGCCAGGGGTAATTTATGATTAAGTTAATGAAGTACTAATTAGGCTTATAAAGCCCTGAAGTATTTCCTGCAATGGCTTGTCATGAAACCTTTATTCAAGGAAAGCCACAGTGTGTTAGATGTGGGTCAAGTAGATATTGTCACAAAGATACTTGTTTATATTCCCTCTTTTACCATCAAGCAAATTCTTAAAGGCAGAAAGGTAACATGAAGCACTGAGAGGAAAACAAGAAATAAAAAAGGCAGCAATCTGTTCAAACCCAATGTGACCCTTGCTCAGGGGACATCTGGGTAATTGTTCAGTTTCTCCTGATTTACAAAACAGATTGTTATCAGCCTAAATAATGTCTAATAAACTCACCAAAGAGCATTTCTGGCTTGCTGTCCAGGTCATTTTCAGAGTGGAACTGTCATTAAAATTAAGAACATCTCAAAATTAAAAATAGAATATCATTAAAAATAAGAACCCCTACTTAATTAAGCATGCCTCCTCACAAGCATTGAGCGGTGCCCTCTGCAGAGCAAAGGAAGAGATGGCAGCCACTTAGCAAGTTGCCTGTGTGACGAGGTCTGAAGCTCCAACAGTTGGAGCCTGGACAGATCAGGCCTGCACCTGCAAAGCAAAGAGGTACAGTGTTAATGGAGGTGGCCTAAGCAATCTACTCTGAAGTGTTCTGGCTGGGAAATATGCCTCAAGAGAGGAATAGTAAGTACTGTGCTTATTTTAAAAATAAGGCAAGAGTCAATGAGAAGTCCATATTCAGACTCACTTTCATACTGTTAGATTTAATTAGGATAAAATCATATTCAAAAGACAACAGCTTACAAAATCTTTGGGGTCCAACTTTCACAATCATATCCTTCCAACTTGGACCTTCCTTGACTTTATTCACTGATATCCCATTACTTGTACAACTGTCAGGACAACAGATGCAGGACCTATCACACTTGGTGACGATGTGCCAACCTGTAAAAACTGACACGAGAGCTTGGGTTTCATGTCCTTTGCCACCTTGGCCCACATCTCACTGCTTTCCCTTGATTCTCTCATCAGAAAAAGTTTTCAGGGCTACTGACTCCCTCCTCTCCCTTGACTCTTCAGTTCAGAGACTGCAAAGAGCTGAACTTGAAAAAAAAACTACAACTTTGATAATGATAGTTAATAATATATACCTCTCATGAAGAGATATATACGAAACACTATTACTAGGTTGACCAAAAAGTTTGTTCAGCTTTTTCTGTACTACTGTATGGAAAAACCCAAACAAACCTTTTGGCAAACCCAATATTTTGTTGTTGTTGTTGGAGTATAATTGCTTTACAATGTTATATTAGTTTCTGCTGTACAAAAAACGTGAATCAGCTATAAGTATACATATATCTTCTCCCTCTTGAACCTCTCTCCACTCCCTCACCCCACTTCCCTAGGTCACCATCCAGCCCTGAGCTGAGCTCCCTGTGCTACACAGTGGCTTCCCACTAGTTATCTATTTTATACATGATAATGCATATATGTCAGTGCAACTCTTTGTCCACCTCTCCTTTCCCCCTATATCCAGAAGTCCATTCCCTACATCTGCACCTCTATTCCTGCCCTGTAAATAGGTTCATCACTACCATTTTTCTAAATTCCATACATATGCATTAATATACTGTATTTTTCTTCTTCTGATTTACTTTACTTTGTATGACAGATTGTAGGTTCTTCCATATCACTGCAAAGGACACATTTTCATTCCTTTTTATGCTGAGTAATATTATAATAGCCAGGACATAGAAGCAACCTAGATGTACTTCAGCAGATGAATGGATAAAGAAGATGCGGTAAATATACTGGACTTCCCAGGCAGCTCAGTGGTAAAGGATCTGCCTGCCAATGTAGGAGATGTGAAAGACTCAGGTTTGATCCCTGAGTTAGTGAGATCCCCTAGAGAAGGAAATGGCAACCCACTTCAGTATTCTTGTCTGGAAAATTCCATGGACAGAGGGGCCTGGCAGGCTACAGCCCATGAGGTCACAAAGAATCAAACATGACTGAGCACTCATGAATGGTATATATATATGGTCCAATACTATAATAGAGCATTTCATTTCAATCTTTTTAGTACCCTTGGAGGAAAGTACTGTTCATAGCACCAGTTTAAATATGATAAAACTGAAACACAGAGAGACAGTGAAAATTCCTAGGCCTGTTAATAATGCCTGAATTTTTTTTTTAAGTAAGACCTAAATTTAAACTGTATATTCATAAGGGATTTGATTTAGGTCATACCTCAATGGTCTAGTGGTTTTCTCTACTTTTTTCAATTTCAGTCTGAATTTGGCAATAAGGAGTAAATGATCTGAGCCACAGTCAGCTCCCAGTCTTGTTTTTGCTGACTGTATAGAGCTTCTCCATCTTTGGCTGCAAAGAATATAATCAATGTGATTTCAGTGTCAACCATCTGATGATGTCCATGTGTAGAGTCTTCTCTTGTGTTGTTGGAAGAGAGTGTTTGCTATGACCAATGTGTTCTCTTGGCAGAACTCTATTAGCCTTTGCCCTGCTTCATTCTGTACTCCAAGGCCAAATTTGCCTGTTACTCCAGGTGTTTCTTGACTTCCTACTTTCGCATTCCAGTTCCTTATAATGAAAAGGACGTTTTTGGGGCGTGTTAGTTGAGAAGATCCTGTAGGTCTTCATAGAACTGTTCAACTTCAGCTTCTTCAGCGTTACTGGTTGGGGCATAGGCTTGGATTACCATGATATTGAATGGTTTACCTTGGAAACGAACAGAGATCAGTCTGTCATTTTTGAGACTGCGTCCAAGTACTGCATTTCAGACTCTTTTGTTGACTATGATGGCTACTCCATTTCTTCTAAGGGATTCCTGCCCACAGTAGTAGATATAATGGTCATCTGAGTTAAATTCACCCATTTCAGTCCATCTTAGTTTGCTGATTCCTAGAATGTCGATGTTCACTTTTGTCATCTCCTGTTTGACCGCTTCCAATTTGCCTTGATTCATGGACCTAACATTCCAAGTTCCTATGTAATATTGCTCTTTACAGCATTGAACCCTGCTTACATCACCAGTCCCATCCATAACTGGGTGTTGTTTTTGCTTTGGCTGCATCCCTTCATTCTTTCTGGAGTTATGTCTCCACTGATCTCCAGTAGCATATTGGACACTAACTGACCTGGGGAGTTCATCTTTCCATGTTCTATCTTTTTGCCTTTTCATACTGTTTATGGGGTTCTCAAGGCAACAATACTGAAGTGGTTTGCCATTCCCTTCTCCAATGGACCACATTCTGTCAGATCTCTGCACCATTACCTGTCCATCTTGGGTGGCACCCACACGGCATGGCTTAGTTTCATTGAATTAGACAAGGCTGTAGTCCATGTGATCAGATTGGCTAGTTGTCTGTGATTGTAGAAATGCAAAAAAGCAAAATGGCTGTCTGAGGAGGCCTTACAAATAGCTGTGAAAAGAAGAAAAGTGAAAAGCAAAGGAGAAAAGGAAAGATATACCCATTTGAATGCAGAGTTCCAAAGAATAGCAAGGACAGATAAGAAAGCCTTCCTCAGTGATCAGTGCAAAGATATAGATGAAAACAATAGAATGGGAAAAATTAGAGATCTCTTCAAGAAAACCAGAGATACCAAGGGAACATTTCATGCAAAGATGGGCTCGATGAAGGACAGAAATGGTAGGGATGTAACAGAAGCAGAAGATATCAATAAGAGGTGGCAAGAATACACAAAAGAACTATACAAAAAAGATCTTCATGACTCGGATAATCATGATGGTGTGATCACTCACCTAGAGCCAGACATCCTGGAATGTGAAGTCAAATGGGCCTTAGAAAGCATCACTATGAACAAAGCTACTGGAGGTGATGGAATTGCAGTTGAGCTATTTCAAATCCTGAAAGATGATGCTGTGAAAGTGCTGCACTCAATATGCCAGCAAATTTAGAACACTCAGCAGTGGCCACAGGACTGGAAAACATCAGTTTTCATTCCAATCCCAAAGAAAGGCAATGCCAAAGAATGCTCAAACTACCATATAATTGCACTCATCTCACACGCTAGTAAAGTAATGCTCAAAATTCTCCAAGCCAGTCTTCAGCAATAAGTGAACCGTGAACTTCCAGAGGTTTAAGCTGGTTTTAGAAAAGGCAGAGGAATCAGAGATCCAATAGCAAATATCTGATGGATCTTCAAAAAAGCAAGAGAGTTCCAGAAAAACATCTATTTCTGCTTTATTGACTATGCCAAAGCCTTTGACTGTGTGGATCACAATAAACTGTGGAAAATTCTTAAAGAGATGGGAATACTAAATCACCTCACCTGCCTCTTGAGAAACCTGTATGCAGATCAGGAAGCAACACTTAGAACTGGACATGGAACAACAGACTGGTTCCAAATAGGAAAAGGAGTACGTCAAGGCTGTATATTGTCACCCTGCTTATTTAACTTATATGCACAGTACATCATGAGAAACGCTTGGCTGGAGGAAGCACAGGCTGGGATCAAGATTGCTGGGAGAAATATCAGTAACCTCGGATATGCAGATGACACCATCCTTATGGCAGAAAGTGAGGAAGAACTAAAGAGCCTCTTGAAAGTGAAAGAAGAGAGTGAAAAAGTTGGCTTAAAGCTCAACAGTCAGAAAACTAAGATCATGGCATCAGGTCCCATCACTTCATGGCAAATAGATGGGGAAACGGTGGAAACAGTGGCTGACATTATTTTTCTGGGCTCCAAAATCACTGCAGATGGTGATTGCAGCCATGAAATGAAAAGATGCTTGCTCCTTGGAAGGAAAGTTATGACCAACCTAGACCGCATATTGAAAAGCAGAATCATCAATTTGCCAACAAAGGTCTGTCTAGTCAAGGCTATGGTTTTTCCAGTGGTCATCTATGGATGTAAGAGTTGGACTATAAAGAAAGCTGAGCGCTGAAGAATTGATGTTTTTGAACTGTGGTGTTGGAGAAGACTCTTGAGCATCCCTCGGACTGCAAGGAGATCCAACCAGTCCATCCTAAAGGAAATCAGTCCTGAATATTCTTTGGAAGGACTGATGCTGAGGCTGAAACTCCAATATTTGGCCACCTGATGTGAAGATCTGACTCATTTGAAAAGACCCTGATGCTGGGAAAGATTGAGGGCAGGAGGAGAAGGGGACAACAGAGGATGAGATGGTTGGATGGCATCACCGACTCAATTGACTTGTGTTTGGGTGAACTTGGGAGTTGGTGATGGACAGGGAGGCCTGGTGTGCTGCAGTTCATGGGGTCGCAAAGAGTCGGACACGACTGAGCAACTGAACTGAACTGAAATTTAAACTAAGGTCTTTTGACATGCCAAAGCCCCTGGACATAACCTCTTCTTTGACATTTCATGACTCAGTATGCCATGTCTTCTCTCAATTGTCTATGAATTTGGGCTGCCTATTTGACTACTGAACAATACATAATCCTTATAAATCCTGCTCTGACAAATAAGTATTGCCCAGAATCCCTATGTGCTTAATATATTTATAACAAGAGTGATGACAAATGGTGATAATGCAGACTTTCACAGAAAGGACAAATTGTTCTAAATTGCAGGATGCGTTCATCAGTCAGCATGATTAAACTGTCCTCACTTAAAATAATGCTTTCACTCCCTCTTAATCATGCCCACTGTCCCCAACTGTTACCAACATATGAAAGAGCACCTCCAGCTTAACAAACTCAGGGTTTCCCTGGAAGAAAACTTCCTATGAAAATCTATTGTAGAAATTAAAGAAAATACATGCTATTTTTTAGGCTCATGATTGGTCTCTGGAGATGAGTACTACTTCAACACAACCACTTTGTGATTGACAAACTAAAGTTATTAATAATCACTTCATATTCTAAATTGCATTAATACTGTTAGAATAAGTAACCCAGATTCAGGCTAAAAAATCTAGGGCATATTCAGATTGGGATTTTATTTTTTGTTTTCCAGTTATATTATGGAGTGAAAAGGATCATTGTTTAATTACTATGTAACTAATGGAAAAGATGACAACAACAAAAACCAAAAAAAAAACCAAGATACATATTATCCCTCTACTCCACCATTTCACTTTCTTGACAATTTCTTCATATACTCTTACAGATGAAAGGACTCAGAAGTGACCAGTTTAAGTACTTCCCAAAGATACTCAGAGAGAAAGGGTTAAGAACTTTCACCAAGCTCTCTCTTGCCTCATCTTCTGCACCTCCTAGCACTTCTCCCAGGAGAGAACATAATGCCCTCCCCCATCTCTACAGTTGCCTGGATAATTCTCACTGGTCTTTCAGGACTCAATTTGTCACTGTTGTTATTCAGCCACTAAGTTGAGTCCAACTCCTGTCAACCCCATGGACTGCAGAACACCAGGCTTCCCTGTCCTTCACTATCTCCTGAAATTTGCTTAAATTCATTGCATTGGTGATGCCATTCAACCATCCTATCATCTGTTGTACACTTCTCCTCCTGCCGTCAATCTTTCCCAGCATCAGGGTCTTTTCCAATGAGTCAGTTTGTATCAGGTGGCCAAAGTATTGGAGCTTCAGCATTAGTCCTTCCAATGAATATCCAGGACTGATTTCCTTTGGGATTGACTGGTTTGATCTTCTTGCAGTCAAAAGAACTCTCAAGAGTCTTCTCCAGCACAATTTGAAAGCATCATTTCTTTGGCACTAAGCCTTTTTATGGTCCAACTCTCGCATCCATACATGACTAGTGGAAAAACCACAGCTTTCACTATACAGACTTTTGTTGGCAAAGTGATGTCTCCACTTTTTAATACTCTGTCTAGGTTTGTCATAGCTTTCCTTCCAAGAAGCAAGCATCTTTTAATTTCATGGCTGCAATAACCATCCACAGTGATTTTGGAGTCCAAGAAAATAAAGTCTGTCACCATTTCCATTTTTTCCCCATCTATTTGTCATGAAGTGATGGAACCGGATGTCATGATCTTCATTTTTTTTTATTTTAATGTTGAGTTTTAAGCCAGCATTCTCACTCTCCTCTTTCACCTTCATCAAGAGGTTCTTTAGTTCCTCTTTGCTTTCTGCCATTAGAGTGGTATCATCTGTATATCTGAGGTTGTTGAGGACTCAATTTAATTACAGGTTTCTGTAGGCAGCCTTCTCTGAAGGCCCATGTGTGAATGCGAACACCTTTCATATTTATATGTCCCCACAGGACTGTAGGCACATCATCCTCACAGCACTTTACATTCTATAAGATAGTTGCCTATTTTCTTGTAGGACTCCCCCTCCCATCCCTAACTTCTAAGTGAATTAATTGCCAGGGACTATGGTTTGTTCAGGACTTACCCCCAGGGTCTACACAGTGCCCGCACACTAGAAGCACTCCAGTGTTTAACGCAGAATTTAAAAGTCAGGGATTAAATGAATGGATGTAGACCCCAAAGCCACATCCCCCGCTGCCATAGGTTAAGTAGTTTCTCAGCCTGCAGCACGTGGCCTCTCAGATCAAGTGTGTGGCAGCACTAAGCACAGGGTCCAGTGAGAGGGCAGCACTCAACGGCATTCTCAGTGGCCAAATCCAGGTAGAGTACCCAAGGGTCTAAGCCAATTATATCAGAGAAGGCCATGAGTTTTCTCATATTTCAAATCAATTAAGACTTTGTCAATAGCACAGCAGTTTAGTCCTAGTATTGAAAACACAATCATTTCCTCATTACTTAAGTGGAGGGAAAGGATGAACTGCACGTGGCTCACTTAGCAGTAGTACCACTATAATTCTATTTTATAAAATTCATTCTAAGTAGATATGATTCAAAATTACTAAGACTAAATGAATGAAAATAACCTCTCCTTTTGCTTTTCAAAAAACCCCAGTACTTTGCAAGGCTTCAGATAAGAATAAATAAGGAAATAAAGTCACTCAATTTCCTTCTGGCATCATGATAATGAGAGTAGAAAATGTTATCAGTTAAAGTCTTATTTGAGAAGACCCTTAAGAGTAGTTAAAATCATGGGGAGAAACACAAAGCAGGGAAGAGAATTACCCCCTGATATTGAGAAGAGAACAGTGATGGGGAATAGGAAAAGAAAATGACAGAAAACTAGGTGGAGAAAGTCTTATTCCTCACTTCTCTCAGCTTCTCTCTCTACCCACACTCCCTTTTGTACAAAGCATTTTCATGTACAAAGTAATTCCAAGCATTACCTCCAGACAAATGCCTCCTGTGACAGGCAGGATAAAGAGGTCTGTGTCCTGATTATTGGAACCTGATTACTTTACATGGCCAACAGGACTTTTCAGGCATGTAGACTTTCTGAATGGACCCAATGAAATCATAAGAGTCCTTATAAGAAACTGCTATTATTTCTTGCTTTGAATATGGAGGAAGGATCCACAAACAAAGGGATGCAAGTGGCATCTAGAATCTGGAAAAAGCAAGGAAACACATCATTTCCCTAATGGCTCCAGAAGGATAAGAACCATAGGAATGCAGCCATGCTAGCACCTTGACTTTAGACCAGGGAGATCTATTACAGACTTCTGATCCCTAGAGCTTTAAGACAATAAATGTGCATTGCTCCAAGCCTCTGGGATAATTTTTACAGCAGTTACAGGAAATTAATACTCCTTTCAGGTTTGTTCCATGAATCTGAGCCTCTAACTTCAGGCAGTTGGCATCCCCATGCCAGTTTGCCCCTGACAATCCCAACACAACATGTCCCAAACTAAACTCATCATCTTCTCCCCCACTATGGCTCCTCTCCCAAACTATACGACACCATCTGTTACTCTGCCTTTCTTCTAGATTGAGGCTAGATGCCTGTGATTCTTTCTACATCCTTCACCTTTCTCTACAATCTGTCTCCACTTCTGTCAATTCCTTTTGATAAAAGTGTAACAGTGTTTTCTATTCTCATTGTCATGATCCCAAAAAGAACTCTAATTCTTTAAGGAATCAAATTCTAAAAAGAACTTAATGTGACCTGTATAGGAAAAGAAGTAGTGAAAGAAGAAAAGGAAAGAGAGCAGAAAACAGGTGTAGGATCCCTTAATGTCTTCATTATTAACTGTTCTTGACTCTGTCCTTGGGCAAGAAGGAAGGCATTTTCCAAGAGGCAGTGAGCGTTCATCAGGTAAGGTAATGCAAGAATCTTCCAAATCAGGACTCCCTTGGTGGTCCAGTGGTTAAGAATCTGCCTGCAATACAGCAGACACTGATTCGATCCCCGGTTTGGGAAGATCCCACATGCCATGGATAAGCTAAGCCCGTGCACTACAACTACTGAGCCTGTGCTCTAGAGTCCGTGAGCTGCAGCTACCAAGTCCATGTGCCACAGCTGCTGAAGCCCACCCACCCTAGACCCTGTGCTCAGCAACAAGAGAAGCCACTGTAATGAGAAGCCTGGGCACCACAACAAAGAGTAGCCCCCACTCTCTGCACCTAGAGAAAGTGCTCACACAACAACAAAAACTCAGAACAGCCAAAAATAATAATTAAATAAAGTTATTTTTAAAAAAAATCTTCCAAATCTTAAAATACATACTTTTTATGGTTAAAGAAAGTGAAGAGGACTTGTAGAGAAAGAGGAAAATGAAGTCCCTCCAAAATACCCACTAAATGCTATCCTACTTCACCTTGCCTCAAGCTTCACTTGGGACACAACCACCATTTTCACAGACCCCACACCCAGCATGCAACTGTGACAGATGTGAGGATTCTTCATCATTCTGTAGCAGTCCAGAATCACGTTCCTGGATTCCAGTCATTCCCTAGTGTAAAAGTTTCCAATAGGTAAGAGTCCATTCATGGAAGGGCCAGCTAGCCTAGTTAAGATAATATTTCATCCTGTGAAAAGCTGGTGGGAGAATAAAACATGTCACCAACAGTTCAGTTAGATCTAGAAACTCTTTAAAAGGTTGAACTCTTAGAAACCAATAAAGGAGAGCGATTCACTTTCTAGTGACAACTTGTCACTTTCCAAGAGAAAAGACTCTGCTTAGGCAGTCTCAGGACACCAGATACTGAGTCTGACCTGACATGTACTACAACTTTAAAGTTACTCAGTTCTGGGTTTTGGAAACTGAATTTGTAGAGATATAGTCTATAGAGATCTTTACAATATTTTCTTATATATGGAAGTCATCCAGAATGTGTGGTTTATCAAAACAAAAACAACTGACCATCTCCCAAGGGTCAGTTCCTAACACTGTAGATATCTACACTGTGGATATCTCCCAGTCTTTGGAAGCACTACCCAAAGTCATGCTCTAATTATTGGTCCTGATGAACATGCCACAGTCCCTGAAAGCAGTAATCAATGATACACTACAATTCTAGACCCATAGCAAAACCTGGTGAGGACTTGCCCACCAGAGCATCATCCATCCCATGTTATATTCTAACTTGATACCACTTCTCTTGCCATTTTATCCAATGGCAACTTCACTTCCTGAGGCCAAGCAATGTTTTGAACTTTGATTTACATGTAAATCACAGCTCAGCTTTATAAATTTAACTGTTAGAAAGGCATGTAAATCATCTGCCTTTTTCTACCTCCTCTCCCTTTTTTTCTTGCTCTTTTCAGAAAGAAGAAATATGAAACAAATTAAGAAATGGATCAAACCATGCTTGTTCCTTTCCTGCCCAAAAGGCAAAGTTTAAATGAGCATGAATTGAAGCAAATCACCAGTACTAATATTTTAAATTTCCATGCTGTTATCCTCTCTAAATTGCTTTCCAGGAAGTAGTCCATCCGAGCCCTCTTTAAGATAAGGGACTCTTCCTGGTTCTGCCAGCAAACCTCTTCACTACATAAAGCCACCAGTGAGAATATGGGGGACATTCTATATATCATATCCATTCAATGTTTAAAAAAAAAAATAGAATCCATACTAATTATAGGAATTTTAGGAAGTACTCTCTCCTTGTAAGAAAACTGAAACCAAAGAAAATATTTCACTAACTGAATCCCATTCAAGAAGTATTCTTTCTTGAGAGTACATCTCTGACTGCTTCTATCTCAATCTCAATTTCACTTGTTGAGATTAAAGCCTTAGGAAAAATCAGGACAGCAGAAAGAATCATTTCAAAAACATAATGTTCAATTGTAGATGAAACGACTAAAGCTAGAGCAGTGACTAGTTTGCTAAGAAAGAGGAAAAGATACGCTGCAATCAGGCTGAAGCAGACAGAATATAGAAATCCCCCACAGACTTACACGGTGCAACTGTCTTCTGTAGAACTCTATCCACACATCTGTGAACAGTCATTGTTAAAATGCCCAAGAGCTATACTAGGTATACCCTTAGCTAAACATTTCATAAAAGCATGACTGTCAGGTTCCTCCTGGGTAAACAGGTCATAGAAATTTGAGGAGATATAAATAACATAGTTATATTATGTTTCTGTGATTTGTTTTATTCACTTCCAGTGAGAAATGTTATATCCACTCTTATGGGGCTTCTTCCCCCTCTTTAGGGCAGAAAATTGGTGAAAACAACTGGTCTTCTTCTTCCTCAATTCTTGGTAATTCTCCTTTTCATGTGGTTTTTGTCCTTTGGTCTATTAATATGGTTTTGTACACTAATTGCTTTTTTGATGTTAAAAAAAGTCATACATTTTTACACGTTGTGGCACTCAGAGTTAATTTTTAGATTAAGATAATTTGAAATTGGATCTACTCTGTGAACTAGGGAATATTCAAAGTGACCTTTAGACAGCTGCCTTAATTTTAAAAATTAAATAAGACACTGAAAGAAGCAATGTTTGATCTAATCAGATGTTGATTTATTTTAACTTGATATCACCTACAACTAGGTTTGCTTTCCTTATAACCAGAACTGACACCTTAAAACAAGATGATGCACTAGACAAATATTCTCAGCATAACAGAATTGAAGCCTGACTCTGGTCATCTATAGGAACTGAGTAGGAACCCACATAAATATAAGCATGAAAAGTGAGGCAGCATCTTTCCAAATACAATCAAGTACATATAGAATGTCAACTGTTAAGCAAACATTTCATGGTGAGCTAGACTCTTTTCAGGAGTCACTTCATATTCCCAGAGAACAGAAAGTAGGTATTTAGAAGGGCCCAGGTATAACATTTGGGGATGCCAGGGTAACATTTTCCAAACTTTGCTCCAAAGAGCAATAGTCCCTCTGAGATAGTATAGGTGTTTCTTAAAAATTAATTTCAGTGGTCACAGAGGTTTAATAAACTCACTTTACCATAGGACTTCGCCTTTGCTATGGTAATATGTTTTGGGACTCTTCTAGAGTGAATCATATTGTACAGATTTCTCCAGATGTATTTGACCAAGGAACCTTTTCACTGAATATCTGTTAGCATCTCACTGGGTCCCATGTGCCTCAAGGCACATAGCTGGGAAAACGCTGCATTTGTGTAATGTGATAAAGCCCACAGAGCAGTAGTTATAAAAAGAATGAAAAGATGGTCATTCTAAAATAATCCTGTTCCCATGATATCGCCATCTAAACCCAAGTAACAGCATCAAGTATTTCACTGTACCAATTCTCAGACTCCTAGCAGTCATCAGAAGTGGCAGGTTGGAGCCAAAAAACAAACAATTGTATTCTCTAATGCCATTCAGGAGCATTTCTCAAGATCCCTTCTTGGGCTGTTCCTCAAATTTTATGCAATTGTACATTTTTGGTGCCAGAACTATCTTGCTGTACATTTAATTTCCAGTTTTGTTTCAGAGCCTTGTCATTTCATCAATCAGAGCTATTCCATCTGCTGAAATGCTGACAAATCCAGCTTCTTTGTGACTTCTAATCAATTTCATTAATATCTCCACGTTCTGTTTCAATTAGTGGCCTATTCTTTGGACTGTTTGATAACTTGATACTACCTACTGTCTGTAGATTAAAAATCAAATTACAAATTGCTTTGTCCTTGACATTAAAAATTCTTCCTTCTTTACCAGATCTTTCCTATTTAGCACATTTAGTCCTCTTGAGTTAAATTACACTCTACCACGCTGTGAAGTAGGGTTCAGTTGTTATACAAGGATTGGATCCATACTGGGAAGTTCATCTTGACATTCACTTAATCCTTGTGCCCTTACTCAGAATTGAATCTTGTTTCATCTAAGTCTTTTCACTGTTGTGAATTTTTTCAGCATATTAAACACCTACTTGAAATATTATTTACTTGGCCATAATCCTCAGGCATTTTTTTAAATTCATCAGCATAATACCTATATTGTCTACTGTCTGCAATTCTTGAGTTTGAAAACTGTTGAAGAGGACCAATGGGACAGTCATCCTTGTTACTGATTATATTACCATGTAACCTAAGCAGTTAGGAAGTAGTTATTCTAATGCTCTTCTTTAAGTATATTGAACATCTCTTCTTCACCTTTTTACTCTTTATGTCATAAAAATCAGTCTGTGCTTACCTATTTTAATTGCACAAAAATGTACAGATTTTTACTTTTGTAACAAAATTTAGAAATAGCATAGAATTTTGACTGTCCTTTCCCATGCCTCATGGCACAACTGACAGCATGGAGGTTTAGTAGCCTAAAGCAATACAGCAACAGTGCTGTTGGTCATATTTTTAACTTTAATGACAATCTGTAATTGCCTGCAGCCTGCCTTATTTCTGGCCCTGCTGATTTCTCGAGGACTTGTGATAACACAGCTCCAAGTTGGCCCTCTAATCAGGCTCGTGACCTCTTTTATATGTTTTTTCTATTTTTTTCAGGGTTATCAGGTCTTACAGTAAAGTAGTCAGAGTCTACAGCTCTACCTCCTTCTTCGGGGCATTCCAGGGAATTAGAATTTCCTTCCAGCCTGCAAACTTTCATAACTGTCTGCCTCTTCTTGTGACTGGGAGTGGAGAAGTTTTGAATAGCAACAGCTTTGCTTCAAATTGAACTGCCTGATACCAGCCTTGAAATCCCCTTTAGCTTTAATCATTTTTAGACATTTGAAATTTTCAAAATACCACTTAACAGGAAAAGGTCCCTTTTCCTCAAGTCTACCTGGATCACATTTAGACTGTACTTGAGATGTTGTTGTTATTTCATTTACAAAGAACATATATGTGTTCGTTTATTCAATAAAAATGCACTGAATGCTAATTATGTGATAATCGTTTGTTTTAGAAGGTACTAGAATTCAATAGAAAATAAAGAAGCATTGTCACTGTCTTTCTGAAGAATTTGCCATTTGTGAGGGCATGCAACAGTTAACAAGACAGACATGACTGCCGGGGAGCTGCAAGGTTGAGGTGGGTGTTATGATATTACCATCAAACAAAGAATCATTATAAAATGAGAAGCAGCACAGTATGGTGGTAAAGAGGATGGATACAGGAGCCAGATCATCTGGTTCAAATCCTGCTCCATCGCTGATGAGCTATTATGACCTTGGGCAAGTTACTTAACCTCACTGTGCCTCATTTGTCTCATCCACAAGTTGGGAGACAGTAATGGTTCTACCCCAAAGTTTTGTTGTAAAGATCAAATAAGTTAGTATTACTTAGAATAGCATCTAACACATAAAAAGTGTTACTGGACTATTTCTAAAATTAAAAATATATAACAGATTGTAGAAAAGTACTATGACGTGGGAAGTACATATTATTCTGAGAGATCATTGCAGGTATGCTTAAGCTAGTTCAGGAGAAGTCATAAAACACTTCTCTTCTGAGATCTGAGGAGGGAGTAGGAGTAGCTCCAGCAAGGGTGAAAGAAAAGGGAACAGAGTAGTGTCTGTATCAGGAGAACCTAAAAAGGCAACTAAAGACAACTAAAAATATCAAGGTAACAGTTTAAGAACCTGAAAATATTTCCACTTTAAAATCCATAAAGTCAGAGATCAAGAAGGTTATACAATAATGACAATGTACAAAATGTTAAACATTATGAATAAAACAGAATAATATTCCAAAATACTTAAATCCAGATCTTTTAGATACTTAAAAAAGTAAATACAGAGCTCATAAAAAAGCTGCTACTTCTCAGATTGCAAATTTATGAAGTTAATTTCCCAATGAAGTGATACACATTCAAAATGAAGTGACTTCTTGTGAAAGTCTGGGATATTCTGGAGATACATCCCACTTCTAAGCTGGTACCACCTTCCTTAGTCCTGTAAAAAGCAAAAAACCCTTTGGGCTACTTAGAGCAAGAGTCATTCTTGGTTAGGTCAGTAACTCTTTTTATCAAGTGTTCTTAGTAGATTTCAGAAACTGAATACAACTTAGTGGTTTACACAAACCAAACTGCCTACTTGAAGATGAAGGTCAGTGGCTTTAAGTTGCCATTCCAATCAGTGACCTCAAATAGACTTCACATTCTACCCCATGACATCACTCTATTTCCAGCAGATAGAATCATATGAAATTGACATTTTTTATAACAAAAATGATTGAATAGCAGCAGTTTTGTATGATTAAACTTAATGCATGTTATGGGAAATTTTCAGCTTGTTGTGATGCTTTTGCTGAAAGGTAAACCACAGGACTGCAAGTGGTTTCTCAACCTCTCAAAGAACAGTTAAGTAACACAGACCTCACCACTTCATAGTAAAGGTCTCTTTATACACATGCTCCAGGTGTGGGAAAATTTGTCTCCTTATAGAGAGCTAAAATATGCCTTTTTATAAATTCGACTCATTTGTACCAGTTCTTTTCTCTGAAATTACTCAGCATAAGTCATCTTCCCCTCACACCAGAAAGTCCTGGACATCATACACTCTCTTTAGTCTTCCTAGCTAATTTGATTAGGCTATCTCCCATACTTGAGCCATGAAACAACCCTCTAACTACTGCATTTCAGCTTGTTGAGATCCAACTTATATATAGAAACAGATCACAAAGCTTCCTCTAACCCCAGCTCTGAGGTACCATAACCACAAGTGACACGTTTACAAAAAAAAAAAAAAAAAGACAGTGTTATTTCAAGAAAAAGTACCACAATTCTTTGATGACATCGTTTTGAATCTATGTTACCACTCCATGCCATACCATTCCATTAGTATGCAGCTGATGGCATGGTTTTGGTTTGAAAGAAGTCATCACTGTATCTGTGGTGAATGCTTCGGCTGCAAATGACAGAAATCAAGACAGATTGTGGCCTGAAAATAAAGACTTTTAGGAATATTTTACACACAAGATCGTGGAAGTAGTCCTTTCAGGAGCTTCATAATGTCGGAATGTAGAAGACATCTCTAAAATTCTCTTGGTTCCCTTTCATTGTTAAAGGATGGCTGCAACAGCTCCAACAACTTTGACCTTACACGACAGTATCCAACGCAGGAAGCAAGGAGACGGGGTGGGTGGAGGGAAAAAACATGCTTTTTTTGCCTGGATGATTTCTCATCAGGAAGGACAAACTTTCCCAGTAGGTCTTACAGTTATTGACCAAAATGAATCACACGCCTACACTCCACAGTGCTTCTTAAAGTGTGACCCTCAGAACAGCAGCAGCAACATCACCTGGGATCTTTCTTGTTAAAAATACAGATTCTCAGGCCCCATCCCAGACCTACTGAAAAGCTCCAGAGTTAGGACTCAGAATTCTGGGTTGTAACAAGCTCTTCAAGTGATTCTGGTTCATGCTAAGGTTGCTGGCATGCCCCAGAAAACAGATCATTACTCGTCCAGTGGAACTGGACATGTGGGGGCCTGTATTAAAATTGAGCTTCTGATGGCAGAAAGGGAATAGAGGAGAGAAGAGGTGATGAATGAAAATAGAAAAAAAAAGAGAGAGAGAGAGGAAGAAAAATAGGAGCAAAAGGGCCCCAATCCCCATAGATGTAGATCTCAACTCAGACTGAGCCTATTGCTTGAGAAGCATCCAAAATTATTGATTTTTGCAGTTTAGAGGGAAACAATACAATAGAAAATAACTGGAGGAAATCAGTTTTCTAATGAAAAATAGACTTGATTATGCTACTTCAAATGTAATTTAGGAGTATGACAAGTACTATACCATGCACATTTGCCAAGAAGTGATACACAGTGCAAAAATTGTAGTTAATTAGGACTTCAGTAAAGTGCCAGATTTCATAGGGAGTGTGATGTGGGGTAAAGAATGTCATTTAGCAAAATGCAAGTTAGTGGGTTTGCATTTCTTCCTCCTTTTGAAGAACTGGCTTTACATCTCCAAAACAGTATTAGAGAACGTACAGAGATTACTTTCCAACTATCTATAGCCATGCTGCCCACATGGTATCTACAAGGAACATGTAGATATTGAGCACATGACATGTGAATAGGGCTAATTGAGATGTGCCGTAAGCATGAAACAGACATTGGATTTCAAAGACTTAGTATAAAAATAAGAATGTAAAATATACCATTAACAATTTTCATATCAGTAGCATGATAAAATGATAGCACTGTGATATACTGAGTTAAATAAATTATTAAAATTAATTTCACCTTTCTCTTTTTATGTGCAGCTACTAGATCATTTTAAATTACATGTAGTTTTCACTATATTTATATTAAATAGCCCTGATAGTTTACATCTTTGATGTGGTGAATCTACTTCATTTGAACTCATGAAAATTTTTTAAAATAACAACCAAGTAAGTCAAAAATAAATAGGTAAAATTTGTGGTTGCAGTGTCAGAGGATCTGAGAGATTCTGATGAAAAGACATCCCAATCCACAACTTCTTTATTACCTCTAAGAATTAATGTCTTTAAATTAACCACATTTTCCTTAAGTATCTTATTATGTAAATATACTTATGAGAGGACTAACATATTAAACATATTAAATATACATAACCTGGAAAGGGGAAAAGACTCTCTAAGATCTCCAATTTTCATTTCTTATCTTTCCTAAAAACCAATTCATTTCCTCAAGATCAAGTGCAGTTAAGATGTTAAGCCCCCCTGGTGGTCCAGTGGTAAACAATCTGCCTGCCACTGCAGGGGATCCCTGGTCCTCAAAGATTCCACATGCCTCCAGGCAACTAAGCCTGTGCATCACAACCACTGAGCCTTTTCTCTGGAGCCTGCATGCCTAAAGCCCATACTCCACAGCAAAAGACACCACTGCAATGCATAGCAACAAAGAGTAGTCCCCTCTCACTATATCTAGAGAAAGCCCACGCACAGCAATGAAGACCTAGCAGCCAAAAATAAAAATTAAAGATGTTAACCTAGTTCTGAGTTCTCACTTCTCTTGCAGTAATAGTTCTCCAGCCACTTTAAAATTAATTAACTAAAAGCATACAAATATTACAGTGGTACATTTCCTGGGTTGGCACTTGGGGGATATCTAATAGAGGATCCATTTGGTGTTGGTGTTGAGAAAGTGAGTGGTTTGATAAACAGATAAATTCTTTCAGAAAAAACTACTCAGGGAGTTTTTCTGTTTCTAACAAAACTGAAAGAAGCAAACCCAGTTTCCCACTGACATTTGTAAATGCTTTTAAGGAGAAATCACTAAATTTTTTTACACACAATTCAAAAGAAGCTTTTTTAAAAATTGGGTGAAATTGTGCTCACAATGTTGTTGTAGGAAGAGGGAAGCCCCCCTACAGGGCCCCAAGAGCGGGAAAGAATTGTCTGAGGAGACACGTGCTGACAAAGCAAGAGATTTTATTGGGAAGGGTAACCGGGTGGAGAGAAGTAGGGTAAGGCAACCCAGGAGAACAGCTCTGCCGCATGGCTCGCAGTCTCAGGTTTTATGGTGATGGGATTAGTTTCAGGGTGGTCTTTGGCCAATCATTTTAATTCAGAGTCTTTCCTGGTGGCTCACACATCGCTCAGCCAAGATGGATGCTAGCGAGAGGGATTCTTGGAAGTGGACAGACACTTCCTTTCAACCTTTCCGAACTCTTTCGGTTGGTGGTGGTTTATTAGTTCCCTATTCCTTATCAGGATCTCCTGTCATAAAACAACTCATGCAAGTGGTCACTATGGTGCCTGGCCAGGGTGGGCGGTTTCAATCAGCGTGCTTCCCCTAACAACGGAGAAGGCAATGGCACCCCACTCCAGTATTCTTGCCTGGAAAATCCCATGGACGGAGGAGCCTGGTAGGCTGCAGTCCATGAGGTCACTAGGAGTCAGAGCTAGTTTATTTATATGAATGAAGTTTGTCAGCTTATGCACCTATTAAAAATGAAAAATGGGGTGTTATTGATGCTGAACCCTGTTTTATTTTACCACTAGGTATTATACATTAAAGAACAGTAAACTAATTTATTTTTAAAGCCCCATTATCTCATTAAAATTTCATTTCCAATAAAATTACACCTATCAAGTTTAATAATTATCAAAATGTGTCAAGTTCATGCTAATAGTACTTTTAATGATAATGCAGCTTGGAGAGTAATATTAACTTGGAGCTTTATGGAAAACCTTTTAATGATAAATTCCAATTGGTAACCATGTTCTTGTTGCAGAGAAATGTGATGAAATGATCAATAAATCTAAAATTCTGTCAGAGAAATCAAATGGAAGTAGGAGTTCAAGGAGGAAAAGAAATAATGTGAAATGTCCGAGGATTAAATGAGGATTTATTCATATATTCCTTAATTGGATAATGGTAGACAGGTATCAAATCCCCTATGATGAACTCATGTAATTATTTATTTGCTTTAAAATATCAACATTTTTAGTATGTAGAAAAGTACACTAGTTAAACTTATGTTGAAACCTTTTAGATGCAACTTAAAATTTTTGAATCAAAGTTGTAAATGCCCAGATCCTATCCAAGAAAAATGAAGTCAGAATCTCTGGAAGCATTCTCCCACCCACCCCCTTGATAATTCACATGAGCTGTGGTTGAGAACCACTGCCACAGGGTGAATTAGCTTTTTTCTTACCTTCCTCTAGGACAGGAAGCATCTGGAAAAGCAGACAGGAGCAGATGCAGGAGAGGAAAAGGAAGGAACTGAAAGAGGAGAAAGAAGCAGAGGAGCAAAGCATGAAACAAAGGACATTAAAAGCCACCCCATCCCAATTTTACCAAAGGATAGGCCTACCTCTAATCAATAATGATTTAGTTATTACTGATGACTCTTGGAAAGTACATTTGTTCTTTTAAATTTTTGTATTATTTTAATATTTTACAAAGCAAATGTTCAATAAACATCATTTGAAATGAATTAATTCTTGTTGCTTATCTGATAATAAAACATCTTTTATCTAATGAATATTGATTTTCACCAGTTTTATGCCAATTCCTCCTCCACAGTCTACCCAATATTCAGTCCAAGAGTAGCCTCATCCTTATTTCAGGTTGCAGACACCAAAGACTCAGAAATAGATACTGTTCTCTGTCTGCTAGACAATGCCTGCTACTTTGCTAAAGCATACATTTTAGAAGTCTTCCATATTGCTTCTCATACATCCACCCTTTTCTTCAAAACCACCTTGTCAGTAGTAGATTGCATACTTCCTTTTTTTTTGGCATCATCAGATTCTGACACTCCATAGGTAATTGGTATTGTTTTGATGTCTTAGCTGTTGACATGTATGGCAATTCCTTTAACTAGGAGCTCACCTGTGGGTACTGAATATTCTACACAACCTTCAAAGGCTGTCAGAGGTACTTTCTTGAAATTTTATTATTTCATGAACAAACATGAAATCCTTGGTAAAGCCACAGGTTTCTTTATATTGATTGTTTTAGAAACCAATCTCAATTTGACAAGCTTATGGCATACATTTACTATGAATGTTTTCTTTTGGTTCATATAAGCATGACACTGAGGACGATAGCCAAAGTATTTCTTTACTAGAAAAAATAATTTATTGTGAAGAACACTTTATCGATTTCATACAAACTTTTCAAATAAAAAAATAGGATGTTTCAAGCCAGACAGCATATTCCTCATCATTCTCAGTCTTCAACAAGGCAAATGCTCTGAAGAAACAACTGAATCTAGCTGCATAAACCTGTCATATTGAACACACCTTCAAATCATTAAGCAAAATCTCTGAGGCATAGCGGACACGTTCATCCCTTACCTGACAAACTTGGCAGGAGTAACTGTGTTCACTAACCCCTAATCCTGTCTTTGGAGTCCCTCATCTTTTATATGAATGGTTCCTGCATTCAAGGTTCCTCAAAAGTTTTCATCAGCTACAATAATTTGGGGATAATATCAAGCTGTTGGCTTAATCCAGCTTTTGTTTCTGAAGGCTAACATTTCATGCTAGACTTCATCAACAGGAGAAAAACAGAACTGAGGCAGCCTACTGAATCACATACTTGAAAAGTTTTTAAGTAACCTGTGTTTGCAGGTAACTAACTCCAGGCCCTTGCTTCCATTTTCTGCATTCTCTACATTAAAATGGTGCTGAATCTGAGTTTATTTCTCTGTTCTACTTTCACAGCCTCTATCCCTTGGTTCAGGCTCTGGCCCCCTCACCCAGGTTTTCAGACAACTGCTGATGGTTCTCCTTGCCTTGGATTTTCCTCTCTCTCATTTGTTCTCTTTCATACCATTGCCTGTGTTATCTTCAGGAAGCATGGCTTTGATCGTATGACTTCCTTTCTCAAAAATTTTCAAAGACTCCTCATTACGTACAGAACCAAACACAGCTGTTTTGTTTTGTTTTTTTTTTTTTTTTTTTAGTCCCTCTGCTGCTGCTGCTGCTGCTAAGTTGCTTCAGTCGTGTCCAACTCTGTGTGACCCCGTAGATGGCAGCCCACCAGGCTCCCCCATCCCTGGGATTCTCCAGGCAAGAACACTGAAGTGGGTTGCCATTTCCTTCTCCAGGGGATAAATTCTTTGGTTTCCCCATTGACTGTAGCCCACCAGGCTCCTCTCTCCATATGATTCCCCAGGCAAGAATACTGGAGTAGGTTGCCATTTCCTTCTCCAGGGGATCCTCCTGACCAAGGAATTGAACCCTCATCTCTTGCATTGCAGGCAGATTCTTTACCACAGACCACAAACACAACTGAGTCCCACACTTACCAGATTCAACATTTATAAAGGGGTTCATTGAGGTTACAGAAAGTGGCTAGAATATTAAACATTTATGGTCTTGATATGAAAAAAAGAATATAACATGTTTTTATTTAGAAGTTTCCATCTATCCAGGAGGCAGACACACTAATATACTCTGAAGAAGAGGATATAGTTCTATTCCACTTGTGACTTCCACATTCAGTTCAGTTCAGTAGCTCAGCCATGTCTGACTCTTTGCAACCCCATGAACCACAGCATGCCAGGCTTCCCTATCCATCACCAACTCCCGTAGTGTACTCAAACTCATGTCCATTAAGTCGGTGATACCATCCAACCATCTCATCCTCTACTTCCCCTTCTCCTCCTGGCTTCAATCTTTCCCAGCTTCACGGTCTTTTAAAATGAGTCAGCTCTTCATGTCAGGTGACCAAAGTATTGGAGTTTCAGCTTCAGTATCATTCCTTCCAATGAATGTTCAGGACTGATTTCCTTTAGGATGGACTGGTTGGATTTCCTTGCAGTCCAAGGGACCCTCAAGAGTCTTCTCCAACATCACAGTTCAAAAGCATCAATTCTTTGGCACTCAGCTTTCTTTATAGTCCAACTCTCACACCCATACATGACTACTGGAAAAACCATAGCCTTGACTAGAAGGACCTTTGTTGGCAAAGTAATGTCTCTGCTTTTAAATATGCTGTCTAGGTTTGTCATAGCTTTCCTTCCAAGGAGAAGTGTCTTTTAATTTCATGGCAGCAGTCACCATCTGCAGTGATTTTGGAGCCCCCCCAAAAATAAAGCCTGTCACTGTTTCCATTGTTTCCCCATCTATTTGCCATGAAGTGATGGGACCAGACGCCATGATCTCAGTTTTCCGAATGTTGAGTTTAAAGCTAACTTTTTCACTCTCCTCTTTCACTTTGATCAAGAGGCTCTTTGGTTCTTCTTTGCTTTCTGCCATAAAGGAGGTGTCATCTGCATATCTGAGGTTATTGATATTACTCCTGGCAATCTTGATTCCAGCTTGTGCTTCCTCTAGCCAAGCGTTTCTCATGATGTACTCTGCATAGAAGTTAAATAACCTGGGTGACGATATACAGCCTTGACGTACTCCTTTTCCTATTCGGAACCAGTCTATTGTTCCATGTCCAGTTCTAACTGTTGCTTCCTGACCTGCATACAGATTTCTCAAGAAGCAGGTCAGGTGTTCTGGTATTCCTATCTTTTTCAGAATTTTCCAGTTTGTTGTGATCCACACAGTCAAAGGCTTTGGCATAGTCAATAAAGCAGAAATAGATGCTTTTCGACAACTCTATTGCTTTTTTGAAGATCCAACGGATGTTGGCAATTTGATCTCTGGTTCCTCTGCCTTTTCTAAAACCAGGTTGAACACCTGGAGTTCATGGTTCATGATCTCTTGAAGCCTGGCTTAGAGATTTTTGAGCATTACTTTGCTAGTGTGTGAAATGAGTGCAATTGTGCAGTAGTTTGAGCATTCTTTGGCATTGCCTTTCTTTAGAATTGGAATGAAAACTGACCTTTTCCAGTCCTGTGGCCACTGCTGAGTTTTCCAAATTTGCTGGCATATTGAGTGCAGCACTTTCACAGCATCATCTTTTATGAAAGATGTGTTTGAAGTAGCTCAAATGGAATTCTATCACCTCCACTAGCTTCGTTCATAGTGATGATTCCTAAGGCCCACTTGAATTCACATTCCAGAATGTCTGGCTCTAGGTGAGTGATCACATTATCATGATTATCTGGATTGTGAAGTTCTTTTTGTATAGTTCTTCTGTGTATTCTTGCCACCTCTTCTTAATATCTTCTGCTTAATATCTTCTGGAATGCAAAAGTAGGAAGTCAAGAAACACCTGGAGTAACATGCAAATTTGGCCTTGGAGTACAGAATGAAGCAGGGCAATGGCTAATAGAGTTTTTCCAAGAGAACGTACTAGTCATAGCAAACATCCTCTTCCAACAACACAAGAGAAGACTCTACACATGGACATCACCAGATGGTCAACACTGAAATCAGATTAATTATATTCTTTGCAGCCAAATATGGAGAAGCTCTATACAGTCAGCAAAAACAAGACCGGGAGCTTACTGTGGCTCAGATAATGAACACCTTATTGACAAACTCAGACTAAAATTGAAGAAAGTAGGGAAAACCACTAGACCATTCGGGTATGACCTAAATCAAATCCCTTACGATTATACAGTGTCAGTGAGAATAGATTCAAAGGATTAGATCTGATAGACAGAGTGCCTAAAGAACTATGGACAGAGGTTTGTGACATTGTACAGGAGACAGGGATCAAGACCATCCCCAAGAAAAAGAAATGCAAAAAAGAAAGATGCCTGTCTGAGGAGGCCTTACAAGTAGCTGAGAAAAGAAGAGAAGCTAAAGGCAAAGGAGAAAAGGAAAGATATACCCATTTGAATGCAGAGTTCCAAAGAATAGCAAGGAGAGATAAGAAAGCCTTCCTCAGTGTTCAGTGCACAGAAATAGAGGAAAACAATAGAATGGGAAAGACTAGAAATCTCTTCAAGAAAATTAGAGATACCAAAGGAACATTTCATGCAAAGATGTGCTCAATAAAGGACAGAAATGGTATGGACCTAACAAAAGCAGAAGACTTCCACATTACTCCACCTTTTGTCCCCAACATGCTCAGGCACAAATCTTCTCCTCCTGCCATTTGGATCAACCACAACCCTTACAGGCTCACAACCCTCTGCTACTCTGTACCATTACTCATCTGGTCTTCTCGAAGCTTTCTCTCTCCATTGCCCTCCCAAGGAATATTTGATATTCTGAAGTAAATGATTTAGAACAAACAAAACAAAACAAAACAAAAAAAACCTTCAACAAAGTAGTACCTGACATATTGCCTCTTATTTTAAAAGAATTTTTTCTGGCATTGTTCTCAATATCACATATATCATATCAGATCAGTCGCTCAGTCGTGTCCGATTCTTTGTGACCCCATGAATCACAGCACGCCAGGCCTCCCTGTCCATCACCTACTCCCGGAGTTCACTGAGACTCACGTCCATCGAGTCAGTGATGCCATCCAGCCATCTCATCCTCTGTCATCCCCTTCTCCTCCTGCCCCCAATCCCTCCCAGCATCAGAGTCTTTTCCAATGAGTCAACTCCGCATGAGGTGGCCAAAGTACTGGAGTTTCAGCTTTAGCATCATTCCTCCCAAAGAATACCCAGGGCTGATCTCCTTCAGAATGGACTGGTTGGATCTCCTTGCAGTCCAAGGGACTCTCAAGAGTCTTCTCCAACACCACACTTCAAAAGCATCAATTCTTTGGTGCTCAGCTTTCTTCACAGTCCAACTCTCACATCCATACATGACCACTGGAAAAACCATAGCCTTGACTAGACGAACCTTTGTTGGCAAAGTAATGTCTCTGCTTTTGAACATGCTATCTAGGTTGGTCATAACTTTCCTTCATTTCAAATATTCACTAGGGTTTTTTATGGCTTCTCTAACGAGACTGCAGGCAGTTACTACAGCACCATAGGGTGGGTAAAGAAAGACAATACCTTTTCTCTAATGAGTTTTGCCACTACAGATTTCCTTGGCTATGCCTTTCTCTGATGATCCCTGATCCAAATGGTGAAGCTGTAACCATCGTAGTCACTGAGTCACAAAGCAGTTACAATTCTAAAGATTAGGGATTGGAAAGAATGCTTATTAAGTGCTTGTTAATTAAATGGTTTCGGTAAATTTCAGATTTATAAACTGTTACCATCTTCTGCTTTGGACAGAGGTATTCTTTGGCTCCATAACACAGAAGCTATGCCTGTACAATGACAAAATTTGTTGTTGTTGTTCAGTGGCTAAATTGTGTCTAACCCTTTGTGACCCTGTGGACTGCAGCATGCCAGTCCTCCCCTGCCCCCCACCACCTCAGTCCTTCACTATCTCCCAGAGTTTCCCCAAGTTCATGTCCCTTGAGTCGATGATGTTACCCAACCATCAGGAAAAGGAAGAAGAGAAGCAACAAAAAAATAGCTGTCAATTACATTTTTTTTTTAATCAATCTCAATCTAGTGTGTGGGGGGGAATCAAATGTTTTTTTTAGTCTCACATAGACAATATAGTTGGCTATCTTTTCTTTTCTCCTCAACTCAGGAGTCTGTTATCCTGCAAAGAGGTCTCATTTTTAGGGGGAGCATACCTACAGGGTATTAAAGGCATGATGTTAAACCCTCTGGTGAACACTAAAAGAATAAGCTAGGATCTTCAACCTTCAAAATTACTCAGTATTCAGGAAGATAAATATATGGGAAAAAATATTAACTCGTTGTTGCCAAATATTACAACAATGCTAAGAGGCTGCAAAGAATACCTGACTGACTGATTTCTAAATATTATCTATAATCATGGTTGTATACTCAGGTGATGGGAAAAATCACTAAGAATTGGAGTGACTCAACCACATGGGCAAGAAGGCCAGTTGTAAATTCTGGTTTAATCAAAGAAGAGATTTTAACTAGGAAACTAATTTTTTTAAGAGTCAAAAATAAGCTTGTATCTATAATTTCCCAAAATGAAGCCACAGATTCTAAGGACCAATATCACTTCAAGATTATATAACCCCTTAAATGGACCTGCAGTGTCTGGAAGGACATGGAGGCACAGTCTGTCACCAGAAAGTAAACATTTCTATTGTCAGATGACCACAAACACTCATGGGGTCCAGATGGTTATATTCCGAATGCTTCTTTGCTTCTTCCATCCTGTCTTTATCAGACCGTACCCTCTACCTCACTGTATATTCTTCTTCCATTCTGCCTCCTCTTCTTGCTCAGCCTCTCCCACAGCTCTCACAGGCTTTTCTGCCTCTATTCTTTTCCCACTGGGTCCAAGTTTTCAAGGCACTGAGCTTTGTTTCTTGCTCCCTCATAGAAGCAGTAGAGCCTTTCTATGGGTAGGTAGAAAAGACTTCATTTCAGAGCTTGCAAAGTCACGACCCCTAGACCAAAACAAGTCCACAAACACATTTTATTTTTGCCTGCACAATGTGCTAATTTCTTTTAATTAGTTGTCATCTTTGAAAAATCAGGGACTTTCCAGATTCTTCCCTTAAAAATTGTAATAACCACATTGCCACAACTGATGAATCATTGATCCGTTTTAGATGAAGCAAGCTTTTTAGTTTATCTCACTCCACACAGCTCCCTACTTAGGTCAGTTACATTTCCTGTCCAGTCTTTTAATCATCTGAGTTACTGCCTTAGAATTTGCAGATTCCTCAGACTAGCACATCTATGAGATCAGCATTTCAAACTCTTTTGTTGACCATGATGGCTACTCCATTTCTTCTAAGGGATTCCTGCCCACAGTAGTAGATATAATGGTCATCTGAGTTAAATTCACCCATTGCAGTCCATTTTTGTTCATTGATTCCTAGAATGTCGATGTTCACTCTTGCCATCTCCTGTTTGACCACTTTCAATTTGCCTTGATTCATGGACCTAACATTCCAGGTTCCTATTCAATATTGCTCTTTATAGCATCGGACCTTGCTTCTATCACCAGTCACATCCACAACTGGGTATTGCTTTTGCTTTGGCTCCATCCCTTCATTCTTTCTGGAGTTATTTCTCTACTGATCTCAGTAGCATATTGGGCCCCTACTGTCCTGGGGAGTTCATCTTTCAATGTCCTATCTTTTTGCCTTTTCATACTGTTCATGGGGTTCTCAAGGCAAGAATACTGAAGTGGTTCGCCATTCACTTCTCCAGTGGACCACATTCTGTCAGACTTTTCCACCATGACCCTCCCATCTTGGGTGGCCCCACAGGGTATGGCTTAGTTTCATTGAGTTAGACAAGGCTGTGGTCCTAGTGTGATTAGATTGACTAGTTTTCTGTGAGTATGGTTTCAGTGTGTCTGCCCTCTGATGCCCTCTTGCAACACCTACCATCTTACTTTGGGTTTCTCTTACCTTGGACATGGGGTATCTCTTCACGGCTGCTCCAGCAAAGTGCAGCCTCTGCTCCTTACCTTGGACAAGGGGTATCTCCTCACCACCGCCCCTCCTGACCTTGAACGTGGAGTAGCTGCTCTAGGCCCTCCTGCCCCCGTGCAGCCACTGCTCCTTGGACTTGGGGTTGCTCCTCTCTGCCGCAGCCCCTGACCTTGGGCGTGGGGTAGCTCCTCTTTTTAAGACTTGTCAAATCACTAAAGTACCACAGAAGTAGTTATTATATGATGTAGTAATCAATTACTGTTTTTTTTATGCATCTTCAACAGGAAAAATAAACCAAAGTGTAGACACTCAAAAAAATCTAAATCTGTACATAATTTTATTCTCCTTTCTGCCTCCAGAATCAACTCCAAATCTTCAGACAGGGGGAATGTTGAAGGCTTTCATACTATGACTCCCTGTCTTTCCAGAATGAGCTTTCATCTCTGTGCTACTACTCTAGTTTTAGGCAGCAGCAGCATCTGCTGCCTGTTGACTGCAATAAGAGATTTCCCTAATTTCTATCTTGTCCCTCCATACTCCACTCTTTACACATCAGCCCTTCAGTTCAGTTCAGTTCAGTCACTCAGTCATGTCCAACTCTTTGTGACCCCATGAATCGCAGCACGCCAGGCCTCCCTGTCCATCACCAACTCCCGGAGTTCACTCAAACTCACGTCCATTGGGGTGGTGATGCCATCCAGCCATTTCATCCTCTGTCGTCCCCTTCTCCTCCTGCCCCCAATCCCTCCCAGCATCAGGGTCTTTTCCAATGAGTCAACTCTTCACATGAGGTGGCCAAAGTACTGGAGTTTTAGCTTTACCATCATTCCTTCCAAAGAAATCCCAGGACTAATCTCCTTCAGAATGGACTGGTTGGATCTCCTTGCAGTCCAAAGGACTCTCAAGAGTCTTCTCCAACACCACAGTTTAAAAGCATCAATTCTTCGGTGCTCAGCTTTCTTCACAGTCCAACTCTCACATCCATACATGACCACAGGAAAAACCATAGCCTTGACTAGACGGACCTTTGTTGGCAAAGTAATGTCTATGCTTTTGAATACAGCAGCCTTAGTTGTTTATAAAATATAATTCAGACAACATAATTCCTCAGCATGAAATTATCCAGTGGTGTCCCATTCAGTTCAGTTCAGTTCAGTCGCTCAGTTATGTCTGATTCTTTGCAACCCCATGGATGGCAGTACACCAGGCTTCCCCACCCATCACCAACTCCCGGAGCTTGCTCAAACTCATGTCCATCGAGTCAGTGATGCCATTCAACAATCTCATCCTCTGTCATCCCCTCCTCCCATCTTCAATCTTTCCCAATATTTTCCAGTGAGTCAGTTCTTCGCATCAGGTGGCCAAAGTATTGGAGTTTCAGCTTCAGTATCAGTCCTTCCAATGAATATTCAGGACTAATTTCCTTTAGGATTGACTGGTTTGATCTCCTTGAAGTCCAATTGATCTTCTTGGGGTCCCATTGCATTTGGAATAAAACTAAAAATAGCTGCCATAATCTTTAAGATCCTATGAGATTTTCTCTGTCTCTCTGACCTCATCTCGTATCATTGTCCCCGCTGGTCATGACTCTCCAGCCACACTGGCATTTTTGTTCATCAAACAAGCTTGTTTTATCACTAGCCTTGGCGGTTCCCTTCCCTGGGCCTTTAAAAACCTGGATCCTTCTCATTATTTGGTCTCACATCAAATTTCACCTCTTCAAAGAAGTCTTCTGTGTCACACCCACTCTAAAGTAACTTCTCCAAGCCCTGTCACTTGTCATTTACTTTTATTTTACAGCATCTTTCACTACTAGATTATTTCTTATGTATCTCCACCCACCAATACACATGTTCTAATGAATTTGGACACCTAGTCTGCTTGTTCAGTTCTATATTTCCAGGGCTTACAGCAGGCACAAGGCACATAATATGTGTTTATTGTGGAAAATTTGCACCCTATGCTTCCCTGATAGCTCAGTTGTTAAAGCATCTGCCTGCCTGCAATGCAGGAGACACTGGTTCTATTCCTAGGTCAGGAAGATCCACACCCTACACCTTGTTCACCAAACTCTTTTCTCTCTAAAAATATCTGCCACTCTTTCCCATCTCTCCATATTTACTCATACTATTCTCTCAGCCACAAGTCCCCATTGCCAATTCTCTTATTGTCAAAATTTTACCTGTTTTTCAATATCTAGCTCAAATATCATTTAATTCATGAAAATTTTGCTAACTCATCAAGTTAACTGTGCTGCTTAAATCTTTATGGCATTTCTCTTATCTTTTTGATAGGCCATTTAGGAAATTATGTTATATATTATGGTTACATATGTCTTCTTATCCCTAACACAAAATGGCTAAAGGACTAGATTTATGTCTTATTTATCTTTGCACTTCTAGCACCTAATGCAGTGGTTTGCCTTACCTGAAGGAGACACTCAATACAAGTTTTATAATAAATTAAATAAATGAACAATGCATCTATGAATTTCTACCTCTAGAAATATACTATGAGAAATGAAAAAGAAATCCAAACTTCAAGGTCCTTTTCAGGCAAATTGGCAATCCTTGGTATTTTCTTATGCTGCCCTGGTAGCTCAGCTGGTAAAGAATTCGCCTGCAATGGAGAAGACCCTGGTTCATTTCCTGGATCTCGATTCCTAGATTGGGAAGATCCCCTGGAGAAGGGATAGGTTACCCACTCAGATTATAAACAATTCCTTTCAGGTTTTTCTATCATTGATTTTTTTTATAATTCTGAGTTCCTTATCGGCCAACAAGTTTTGTGTTCTCGTTCTAACACGGAAATTCTTCAAAAAAAAAAAAAAAATTAGCAAATGACTCGTCACAATATCATTAAAAAAAGAAAAACTTGCAGCCAACAACAACACACTGAACTAAGTCAATTGAACTATATTGAAACAGTTAGTCAAAGATTTTCATTTTATTTTGGCACTAGAACAAAAATAGGGGACATAATACCCAGATAGTAGGTAAAGAACATTATTGTCATTTTTCCATGGGAAAAGCATGATTTTGCTTCTATAAAAACAAATGAAATATTAGGGAGAAGATACTTTATAAGACAACTTTGACCTCAAACCATAACCTACATGTTATACACAGGATCAGTCTCTGACACCGAATTCATTGTTTAATAATATAATAACAACATAAATTGAAAGACTGTGAATGACATATACATACCACTGTATAATAGATGACTAATAAGGACCTATTGAATAGCACAGGGAACTCTTCTCAATACTCTGCAGTGACCTATATGGGAAAATAATCTAAAAAAGAGTGGATATATGTATATGTATAACTGATTCACTTGGCTATACAGCAGAAACTAGCACAACATTGTAAATCAACTATACTCCCAATATTTTTTTTAATTAATAACAACAACAACTAAATCACAAAGTACTTCATATGTGGTGGGTACATCCTATTCTAAATCCTTTGCATATACCAACTCATTTAAACAGTAAAACAACTTATAGGCATTATTACTATTATTGTTTTAGTATATCATCACATATCACTTTATGAGATAGATACCATCACATTACTATCATTTCTACTTAATGGATGAGGAAATGAGGCAAAGAAAGACCCAGCCCTTGGCCAAGGTCACCCAGCTGGTTGGTGATGGCTCTGGGATGTAAATCCAGTCATTCTGGTTCCAGAGTCCATGCCCATAACCATTCCACTGTCCTTCCTCTCCAGTTGGTTAATTTTTCCAAAATATCCTATTCATCTAAAGCAAGCCAAACTCTTCATAGTGAGGATAATGGACAACTAAAGCCAAGTAAGAAAGTTGTCTGCAGATTTCCACAGATGGTAGAAAACGCCTTTCCCTACTGATTCATGACCCTATTGAAACTCCACTGGGCAGCAAATCTCAGATCCTTGATGCATTTGAGAATATTCCAGAACCAGAGGAATAGCACATATGCCCCAGATATCTGGCACAGTCTTACCCAGATCATCTTCCCAGCAGAACATGAAGATTCTTCTGAATATTTACAGAGATCAATGAAATCATTCTATTTTAATTTTACTGAAGTATAGTTGATTTACAATGCTGTGTTAATTACTGCTGTATAGCAAAGTGACTTGGTTATACATACATGTATGCTTCTTCATTTCTTTTCCATTATGGTTTATCACAAAATATTGAATATAGCTCCTTGTGGTATACAAAGGACCTTGGTGTTTATCCTATATATAGGAGTTTGCATTTGCTAGTCCCAAATTCCCAATCCTTCCCCCTTGGCACCTACAAGTCTGCTCTCTATACCTGTGAGTTTGTTTCTGATTTGTACATAGGTTCATTTGTGTCGTATGCTAGATTCCAAATATAAGTGATATCACAGGGTATTTATCTTTCTGACTTACTTCACTCTATGACAGTCTCTAGATCCATTCATGTTGCTGCAAAATGGCATTATTTCATTCTTTTTATGGCTGAGTAGTATTCCATTGTGTATATGTATATATCATATGTTCCTTACCCATTTGTTGATGGACATTTAGATTGTTCCCATGTCTCAGCTATATGGTAAATAATGCTGCTATGAACATTGAGGTGCATGTATCTTTTCAAATTATAGTTTTCTCTGGGAAATCATTCTTTTCTGCACATACTTTTTGGATTGGAGAGTAAAATAATAAAAAATAAACATAATTAGAAAGGTTTTCAGAGAAAGAAAATGATGCCATGTTTAAGAGAAACATTTCTACTGCAAGGAAAAAAAATGTTTCTTTGGCAACTAGAGAGAGATACTGGCTTCAAAACAGTGGGCCTTTAACTCTACAGAGGGGTAGCTATAAGGACAAGGCCTTGGGACTTCAGAGGCAGTTCTGCAGAAAAGAACACTGTCAGACCAGTTCAGGGGGCTCCTGCAGACTCTCTCTACATCCTGTCTCTTTCTTCCTTGCCAGCCCTTCTCTATTTTCATCCAGGCACTCTGATCTTTGCACTGGTCTCCTGCAGGATGACCCCATTTCTGAGCATCCTTTCCTTGTTTCTAACTTCAATCCTCTAGCTCCTCCATTCTTCCCTCTGTCCTCCTCAGCATAAGCAAGAGGAAAGTCTTTTAAAGCATGCCTTGAAATATACATTTTTATCTTCTTTTCCCTAATCAGAAGCAAAAATAATTTTCTACTTGTTACCTTCTCTCCTAAAAAAAAAAAAAAAAAGTATGTAACTGATTCTTCCCCTATAAAGTTTTCAGTCATATGTAAATTATTATTCCAAGAAATATTATCTTAAAGAGTTTAATAAAATATAAACATCTACTTTGAACTTTAGATTAAATTTTATTACTCTGAGAGAAGTATGAAAATCCTCAGTAACAACCCAAGAGAAAAGAAAAATGAAAAAAAAAAAAAAAAAGGTATGTTTTCCAATTATTCCAAAGAAGCTCATATTAAAGTCACTTTGATTTATAAACTTCAAAGACACACAGATGCCATTTACTGAAGGTCCAAACAGTCAGCCATATTGATAAAACCATCCAGATAGTCTTTAAAGATTAACCCTGGATTTTGACTCTCCTGAAACTTCTTAGCATGAAGTTAGTTCATATTTGTCAACTGTCAGCTCCTTTGCTCTTGGATGTTAAATGCTAACTGATATTGAAGAACATTTTATTCTTTATCACTGACTTTAACATAGCGTTCTGAGACTAGACCATATCCAGTTAAGTTTATCTGAACTTCTACTGTAACTATGTTTTGTACAATTTGATTAATGTATTTATGCCAGTGTAACTAATATATTTCAGAGAAAGACTAAAATTTGCTCCTGTACTTAAACCTCTTTCACTATATAACTTTTTCTACATTTTCCTGCATGCCCTCAAGTATAATCTGATCACTACATTATATAAAATCTTTCCTAGGGTTATTATATTTATCGTTAATGTTATTGTTCATGTGACCTTTATTCCCTTCTTTCAAGTAGCACAAGTTTCTCCTTTTACTGCCAACCAATTTAACATGTTATTTTTATACCTACTGGCTTCAATTCCCATATAAGTCTTCCCACTCACTTTGTAGCTTACACACCTTGAATTTATTTTACAGCAATATCCAAAACTATGTTGCAGCTCCACAAGACTCTGTATCTGGCTCTTCTTTGTTTGCTTTCAATTTTTTTTTGATGGATTCACTCAAGTCCATTGTTTGCTCAAACCACTAACCCCCTAGTACTCTAGTTTCATATTTCCAACTACAACCACCCTCCATATGTGGATGTCCAGCCATAATCTCAAACTCAAGAAGTCCAAAATGCAATACACTACACTACTTTTCAAATATAATCCCTTTACAACCATCCACTTTCAAATAATTAAGAACCAAAATGAGAGATGTCATTAATCTTTTTTTGTCTTTCTCTGTCACTGTCATTCTGTCACCTCTCAAAATCAAGCTTTTGTTTGTGTTCCAGCAGACGCTAAATTCACTCTCTTAACTTTGTGTACATGAACTACTATAACTTCCTCCCTGATTGCCAAAGTCAGGTCTCTCCCCTCCAGTCCAGCCTAAATAATATTGCCAGCCTAATCAGATAAAAGGGTTTCCCTGGTGGCTCAGTGGTAAAATCTCCGCCTGTCAATGCAAGAAATGCAAGAGATGTGGGTTTGATCCCTGGGTCAGGAAGACCCCCTGGAGAAGGAAATGGCAACCCACTCCAGTATTCTTGCCTGGAGAATCCCATGGACAGAGGAGCCTGGCAGGCCATGGTCCATGGGGTTGCAAAAAGAGTTGGTCACAACTTACTGACTAAACAGAAACAACAATCAGATAAAAAGGACAGTTTCACTAGGTCACTTGTCATTAAAGAATCTTCAGTAACTCCCCACCATTTACTGCACTAAGACACCAACTCTGTTGGCTTGTAAAGGTTCTCCATAAACCTAGGAAGCTCTGGCTATTATCAATGCATTCTCTACTCATCCACTCTCCTCACTCTCATCTTCATTAGCCTCTCCCCACACTCCATCTCAGCTAGTGAGATTTTATTGCTAAACCCTTCACTGTTTCTTTCAAATTCAGCTCAAATTCTGCCTTTTCAGAAAGTTTTCTCTGTTGATTGCAGATCTTAACAATATCTTCCTTCTTTGAAAGGTACTACAAAATTAGTTTGTTTTTGCAACTAAATACTAGAAAATGTCACACTCTTCTTACATAGTCTCAGTTCAGTTCAGTCCCTCAGTTATATCCGATTCTTTGCGACCCCATGGATGGCAAGCACGCCAGGCTTCCCTGGCCATCACCAACTCTCGGAACTTAATCAAACTCACGTTCATCGCGTCAGTGATGTCATCCAACCATCTCATCCTCTGTTGTCCCCTTCTCCTCCTGCCTTCAATCCTTCCCACCATCAGGGTCTTTTCAAATGACTCAGTTCTTTGCATCAGGTGGCCAAAGAATTGGAGTTTCAGCTTCAGCATCAGTCCTTCCAATGAATATTCAGGACTTATTTCATTTAGGATGGACAGGTGGATCTCCTTGCTATACAAGGGAATCTCAAGAGTCTTCTCCAACACCAGAGTTCAAAAGCATCAATTCTTCAGTGCTCAGTTTTCTTTATAGTCCAACTCTCACATCCATATATGATCACTGGGAAAAACATAGCTTTGACTAGAGAGACCTTTGTTGGCAAAGTAATGTCTCTGCTTTTTAATATGCTGTCTAGAATGGTCATAACTTTTCTTCCAAGGACTGAACGACTTTTAATTTCATGCAGTCACCATCTGCAGTGATTTTGGAGCCCCAAAAAATAAAGTCTGTCACTCTTTCCACTGTTTCCCCATCTATTTAACAAAAAGTGATGGGACCGGATGCCATGATCTCAGTTTTCTGAATGTTGAGTTTAAAGCTAACTTTTTCAATTTCCTTTTTCAATTTCCTCTTTCACTTTCATCAAGAGGCTCTTTAGTTCCTCGCTTTCTGCCATAAGGGAGGTGTCATCTGCATATCTGAGGTTATTGATATTTCTCCCAGCAATCTTGATTCCAGCCTGTGCTTCATCCAGTCCAGCATTTCTCATGATGTAGTCTGCAAATAAGTTAAATAAGCAGGGTGACAATATACAGCCTTGACGCACTCCTTTCCCTATTCAGAACCACTCTGTTGTTCCATGTCCAGTTCTAACTGTCGCTTCTTGACCTGCATACAGATTTCTCAGGAGGCAGGTCAGGTGGTCTGGTAGTCCCATCTCTTGAAGAATTTTCCACAGTTTATTGTGATCCACACAGTCAAAGGCTTTGGCATAGTCAATAAAGCAGAAATAGATGTTTTTCTGGAACTCTCTTGCTTTTTCCATGACCCAATGGATGTTGGCAATTTGATCTCTGGTTCTTCTGCCTTTTCTAAATTCAGCTTGAACATCTGCAAGTTCATGGTTCACATATTGCTGAAGCCTGGCTTGGAGAATTTTGAGCATTACTTTACTAGCGTGTGAGATGAGTGCAATTGTGTGGTAGTTTGAACATTCTTTGGCATTGCCTTTCTTTGGGATTGGAATGAAAACTGACCTTTTCCAGTCCTGTGGCCACTGCTGAGTTTTCCAAATTTGCTGGCATATTGAGTGCAGCACTTTCACAGCATCATCTTTCAGGATTTGGAATAGCTCCACTGGAATTCCATCACCTCCACTAGCTTTGTTCGTAGTGATGCTTTCTAAGGCCCACTTGACTTCACATTCCAGGATGTTTGACTCTAGGTCAGTGATCACACCATTGTGATTATCTGGGTCATGAAGATCTTTTTTTATAGTTCTTCTGTATATTCCTGCCACCTCTTATTAATATCTTCTGCTTCTGTTAGGTCCATACGATTTCTGTTCTTTATTGTGCCCATCTTTGCAAGAAATGTTCCCTTGGTATCTCTAATTTTCTTGAAGAGATCTCTAGTCTTTTCCATTCTATTATTTTCTTGTATTTCTTTCCTTGATTGCTGAGGAAGGCTTTCTTATCTGTCCTTGCTATTCTTTGGAACTCTGCATTCAAATAGGGATATCTTTCCTTTTCTCCTTTGTTTTTTGCTTCTCTTCTTTTCACAGCTATTTGTAAGGCCTCCTCAGACAGCCATTTTGCTTTTTTGCATTTCTTTTTCTTGGGCATGGTCTTGATCCCTGTCTCCTATACAGTATCACAAACCTCCATCCATAGTTCATCAGGCACTCTGTCTATCAGATCTAGTCCCTTAAATCTAGTTCTCACTTCTGCTGTATAGTCATAAGGGATTTGATTTAGGTCATACATGAGTGGTCTAGTGGTATTCCCCACTTTCTTCAATTTAAGTCTGAATTTGGCAATAAGGAGTTCATGATCTGAGCCATGGTCCGCTCCCAGTCTTGTTTTTGCTGACTGTATAGAGCATCTCCATCTTTGGCTGCAAAGGATATAATCAATCTGATTTCAGTGTTGACCATCTGGTGATGTCCATGTGTACAGTCTTCTCTTATGTTGTTGGAAGAGGGTGTCACCCAATTCTGCCACTCAGTATAAAATCTCTGATTGTACATTCAGTGCCCTCCTTGATTTTGTCTATATCAGCCTTCCAAACTGATTCTCTCCTCACCTCCACACTCCCCTTCCCCTTCCTTCACCTGAGTCATTTAGTTCTACTCAGAGTGTTCCTATTAGCTACTCAAATCAAACCATTAGAAATTGTTTAGCAAAAAAGAAACCTGCTAGAATCTGAAGGTAAGAAAAAATAAAAGTAAACCCAAATATAACCAAACTACTAAAAAGAATCATATTAAAATTCTAAATAAGATTCAAGCACTTATTCTTTGGGGAAAAAAATATAAATCTAAAAGAAAATATTAATCCCTGTGTAAGTAAATATTCAATGAGAAACAATATAAAAACAGACAAGGAAATTTTTACTTTAAAGTATTTTATTTTAATGTATCATGTATAACTATTCCAGCCCATTCAACCAGTTCTAGGACAGAATTAAGCCCATAGCATCCATTGCATATAATGAATTAACTTCTCTTCTATGTATTTGGAAAGGTAGTAAATATCTACCATTTTGGAAAAAACTGAAAATACAGTCACCCAAATAATTCTTTGGAAGCCTAAATCACTGAGATTTCAATGAAAGGACAATTTTGTGAAAAAAAAAATATATATATATATATATATAAAAATTACTGAAACTGACTTAAGGAGAAACTAATTAGAAGAAATTGTAAAAGAAATTGAATAACTCTTTTTAGATGACCTCTAATACAATCCAAAGCAGTTAGATTTATGGATAAGTTCTTTCAAATCTCCATGCAATACACGCTTCAGGAAACAGAAAAAACACTTAAAGCACCAAAAATGTTTTAGGAAACTATATGCTACCCAATGCCAAATTCTGATAGGGGAAAATATTAAAACTACAGCTTGTCTCATTTGTAAATACAGATTCTATAATCCTAATAAATAAACAATTTAGCCAACTAAATTCTACAGTATATTGCAAAAAAATTTCCAATAAGCAAAACAACAGTGTGTCCTAGAAACACAAATTGAGTTTACTATTCATAAAGTGATCCAGTTAGAAATGTGATAACAAATATTTTCAATCCACGCTTTAGCCTAGGAAAAGAATACTTTTTTAACAAGAAAAATAAGGCTGTTTTTAAACTAACAGTCAAAGCCATACTGAATGTGAACTACTTGAGATGTTATTGTTTAGAGAATGAATAAGATGAAGACACATCTTGTTACTGTTAACATATTACATAGTCCTGGAAGGTCTGGTCAATACTTTAAAAATTAAAAAAGGCAAACTGTTAGGATTTAGGAGATAAAATCACCAGTATTTGCATATGATATAATTATACACCTAAAAAAATAAAAAGAATCAACTGAAAAACTCACAATTAGTAAAGTTTAGAAAAGCAGAATATATTTAATGCCTATACAAAACAGAGAGGTTTCCAGTACATCACCTCAAATCAGTTAGTATATACCATGGAAAAACATTCCAATTCCCATAGTAACAAGACATATAAAATGCCTAAAACTAATCTTATTTAATAACATCTGAGATTACATCCATAAATCTATAAAACTTCATAAAATTTTTTTAAGTTTTATAAATGGGAAAACATACTATGTTCTTCTCTGATAAGAGCTGATATTAAAATGAGGCCTTTCTTTCCAAAATAATTTACAGATTTATTGCAAATTTCAAATGTAAATACCATGAAATTTTTTAACTTGTCCAAATAATTCTAAGATTCATCTGGAAAAATAAAATGTTGAGACCAGTTTAAAAAGTGTTAACTAAAAGAGTAATTAATGAGGACCTGGTTTACTAGATATAAAAACTTTTATGAAACTATAATAATTTAGATGGTGTGGTAATAGCACAGGACTTGACAGATTAATGGGGCAGACAAGCTAGCCCTAAAATAGGACTAAAAATATATAAAAGCTTAATGAAGAATGATAAATGAAAAATCACATACCATAAAAATGCTGGAAGTAATGTTGGTGAATATAAAACTGATTTAACAGCAATAGAATCTATCACCAAGCAAAAGATACATAGATGTGACTGTATAATTTTTTAAATTTGTATACCACTGAAATAAAATTTATTTAATGTAACATCAATATTTTAAAAGTTAAAAACAAAACTCTTTATCAGAAAACACTGTAAAAATATTTAAAAGCAAATTCCAACCTGGGAAAAATATCTGTAACATACACAATAATAACTTTACTGTATAGAAGAAAATTTACATATCAATAAGAAAAATAAGAACACATTATGTATTCATGCCTGCTTCCATAATATATTACCACAAATTTAGTGGCTTAAAACAATCCAAATTTATTTCCTTACATATCTGGAAGTCAGAAGTCCAAAATCAGTTTCACTGGGTCAAAGTCAAGATGCCCTAAGTACCGGTTCTTTCAAGAGGCCCTAGAAGATAATCCCTTTCCCTGCTTCTTCCAGCTTCTAGAAGCCACCTACATTCCTTACCTCCTGGCCCCTTCCTTCGTCTTCAATGCCTGCAGTGCAATATCTTCAGGTCTCTCTCTTCTCTGACCTCTGCTTCCATCATCACATTTGGTTTCACCCTTCCACCCTTCAGTCTTCCTCCTGTAATGACCTCACCTGTATAATATAAAATAATCTCCCCATCTCACAGTCCTTAACTGAAATATATATGCAAAACCCCTTTGGCATGTAGGACAACATATTCACATGTTTCGGAAATTAGGTTATGAACATCCTTGGCATGCATTATTCAGTATACCCCACATCAGTTGAAAAACAGATAAAGAAGCGGAGACAATACACAGAATAAAAAACAAATAAATGCCCAATAAACATGTGAAACACATATTCAACCTCACTAGTATTCCAGAAACTAGAAAATAAAATAGTGAATACTTTTTTTGCCTAACCAATTGACATAGATTTTTCTAAAATGTAATACACAATTCTAGCAAGAGTATAGTTTCTGAACCATTGTAGACAAAAATTAGGTGATATGTGTCTGGAGTCTTCATTTAGTCCAATAATTTCATTTCTTGAAGTTTTTCCTAAGGAATTACCTAGGTAGATACTTGAAATACATAATAAGGCTATTACTTACAGTACTTTTAAAGAAAAATAAATTAGAAATTATATTTAATATTAAGGCATTGGCTAAAGAAATGGTGATAAAGCTACATGATTGAATATTACACTGCCACTAAAATTAAACCTCCAAAGATTTTTAATAGTATTGGAGATATTCTCACAATATACTGCTGGTGACAAAAAAAATAAACAGAATACAAAACTGCATAATCTATGACATATATACAAAGGGAGTCTTATAATGGCTTATGTTCTTTATTATACTTTATTTTCTTCATATTTAATGGGCTTCTCTGGTGGCTCAGAGGTTAAAGCTTCTCCCTGGAATGCGGGAGACCCTAGTTCAATCCCTGGGTCGGAAAGATTCCCCTGGAAAAGGAAATGGCAACCGACTTCAGTACTCTTGCCTGGAGAATCCCATTCAGGGAGGAGCCTGGTAGGCCCCAGTCCATGGGGTCACAAAGAGTTGGACACGACTGAGCAATTTCACTTTTCTTCACTATTTTCTTCATATTTAATAATAAACATCATTACCGTTCAGTTCAGTTCAGTTCAGTTAAGTCGCTCAGTCATGTCCGACTCTTTGAGACCTCATGAATCGCAGCACACCAGGCCACCCTGTCCATCACCATCTCCCGGAGTTCACTCAGACTCACGTCCATGGAGTCGGTGATGCCATCCAGCCATCTCATCCTCTATCGTCCCCTTCTCCTCCTGCCCCCAATCCCTCCAAGCATCAGAGTCTTTTCCAATAAGTCAACTCTTCGCATGAGGTGACCAAAGTACTGGAGTTTCAGCTTTACCATCATTCCTTCCAAAGAAATCCCAGGACTGGTCTCCTTCAGAATGGCCTGGTTGAATCTCCTTGCAGTCCAAGGGACTCTCAAGAGTCTTCTCCAACACCACAGTTCAAAAGCATCAATTCTTCGGTGCTCAGCTTTCTTCACAGTCCAACTCTCACATCCAATACATGACTACTGGAAAAACCATAGTCTTGACTAGACGGACCTTTGTTGGCAACGTAATGTCTCTGCTTTTCAATATGCTATCTAGGTTGGACATGACTTTCCTTCCAAGGAGTAAGCGTCTTTTAATTTCATGGCTGCAATCACCATCTGCAGTGATTTTGGAGCCCCCAAAAATAAAGTCTGACACTGTTTCCACTGTTTCCCCATCTATTTCCCATGAAGTGATGAGACCAGATGCCATGATCTTTATTTTCTGAATGTTGAGCTTTAAGCCAACTTTTTCACTCTCCACTTTCACTTTCCTCAAGAGGCTTTTGAGTTCCTCTTCACTTTCTGCCATAAGGGTGGTGTCATCTGCATATCTGAGGTTATTGATATTTCTCCCGGTAATTTTGATTCCCGCTTGTGCTTCTTCCAGCCCAGCATTTCTCATGATGTACTCTGCATAGAAGTTAAATAAGCAGGGTGAAAATATACAGCCTTTTTCTATTTGGAATCAGTCTGTTGTTCCATGTCCAGTTCTAACTGTTGCTTCCTGACCTGCATATAGATTTCTCAAGAGGCAGGTCAGGTGGTCTGGTAATCTCATCTCTTGAAGAATTTTCCACAGTTTATTGTGATCCACACAATCAAAGGCTTTGGCATAGTCAATAAAGCAGAAATAGATGTTTTTCTGGAACTCTCTTGCTTTTTCCATGATCCAATGGATGTTGGCAATTTGATCTCTGGTTCCTCTGCCTTTTCTAAAACCAGCTTGAACATCTGGAAGTTCACGGTTCACGTATTGCTGAAGCCTGGCTTGGAGAATTTTGAGCATTACTTTAGTAGCATGTGAGATGAGTGCAATTGTGTGGTAGTTTGAGCATTCTTTGACATTGCCTTTCTTTGGGATTGGAATGAAAACTGACCATTCCAGTCCTGTGGCCACTGCTGAGTTTTCCAAATTTGCTGGCATATTGAGTGCAGAACTTTCACAGCATCATCTTTCAGAATTTGGAATAGCTCAACTGGAATTCCATCACCTCCACTAGCTTTGTTCGTAGTGATGCTTTCTAAGGACCACTTGACTTCATCTTCCAGGATGTCTGGCTCTAGGTCAGTGATGACACCATCTTTATTATCTTGGTCGTGAAGATCTTTTTTGTACAGTTCTTCTGTGTATTCTTGCCACTCTTCTTAATATCTTCTGCTTCTGTTAGGTCCCTACCATTTCTGTCCTTTATCGAGCCCATCTTTGCATGAAATGTTCCCTTGGTATCTCTAATTTTCTTCAAGAGTTCTCTAGGCTTTCCCATTCTATTGTTTTCGTCTGTTTCTTTGCACTGATCACTGAGGAAGGCTTTCTTATCTCTTCTTGCTATTCTTTGGAACTCTGCATTCAGATGCTTATATCTTTCCTTTTCTCCTTTGCTTTTCTCTTCTCTTCTTTTCACAGCTATTTGTAAGGCCTCCCCAGACAGCCATTTTGCTTTTTTTCATTTCTTTTCCATGGGGATGGTCTTGATCCCTGTCTCCTGTACAACGTCATGAACCTCCGTTCATAGTTCATCAAGCACTCTGTATATCAGATCTACTCTCTTAAATCTATTCCTCGCTTCCACTGTATAATCATAAGGGATTTGATTTAGGTCACACCTGAATTGTCTAGTGGTTTTCCCTACTTTCTTCAATTTAAGTCTGAATTTGGCAATAAGGAGTTCATGATCTGAGTCACAGTCAGTTCCTAGTCTTGTTTTTATTGACTGTATAGAGCTTCTCCATCTTTGGCTGCAAAGAATATAATCAGTCTGATTTCAGTGTTGACCATCTGGTGATGTCCATGTGTAGTCTTCTCTTGTGTTGTTGGAAGAGGGTGTTTGCTATGATCAGTGCATTCTCTTGGCAAAACTCTATTAGCCTTTGCCCTGCTTCATTCCGTATTCCAAGGCCAAATTTGCCTGTTACTCCAAGTGTTTCTTGACTTCCTACTTTTGCATTCCAGTCCCCTATAATGAAAAGGACATCTTTTTTGGGTGTTAGTTCTAAAAGGTCTTGTAGGTCTTCATAGAACCGTTCAACTTCAGCTTCTTTAGTGTTACTGGTTGGGGCATGGACTTGGGTTACTGTGATATTGAATGGTTCACCTTAAAAACGAACAGAGATCATTCTGTCGTTTTTGAGATTGCATCCAAGTACTGCATTTCAGACTCTCTTGTTGACCATGATGGCTACTCCATTTCTTCTGAGGGATTCCTGCCAGCAGTAGTAGATATTATGGTCATCTGAGTTAAATTCACCCATTCAAATCCATTTTAGTTCCCTCATTCCTAGAATGTGGACGTTCACTCTTGCCATCTCTTGTTTGACCACTTCCAATTTGCCTTGATTCATGGACCTGACATTCCAGGTTCCTATGCAATATTGCTCTTTACAGCATCGGACCTTGCTCCTATTACCAGTCACATCCACAGCTGGGTATTGTTTTTGCTTTGGCTCCATCCCTTCATTCTTTCTGAAGTTATGTCTCCACTGATCTCCAGTAGCATATTGGGCACCTACCAACCTGGGGAGTTCCTCTTTCAGTATCCTATCATTTTGCCTTTTCATACTGTTCATGGGGTTCTCAAGGCAAGAATACTGAAGTGGTTTGCCATTCCCTTCTCCAGTGGGCCCCATTCTATCAGACCTCTCCACCATGACCCGCCCATCTTGGGTGGCCTCACGGGCATGGCTTAGTTTCATTGAGTTAGACAAGGCTGTGGTCCTAGTGTGATTAGCTTGACTAGTTTTCTGTGAGTATGGTTTCATTATGTCTGCCCTCTGATGCCCTCTTGCAACACCTACCATCTTACTTGGGTTTCTCTTACCTTGGACGTGGGGTATCTCTTCATGGCTGTTCCAGCAAAGTGCAGCCACTGCTCCTTATCTTGGATGAGGGGTATCTCCTTACCGCCGCCCCTCCTAACCTTGAACGTGGAATAGCTCCTCGAGGACCTCCTGCGCCTGAGGCCAGGGGCGGCAGCCGGGATGAGCAATCATTACTGTTATAATCATCTAAAAAGGTAATTTAAAAATTCCAGAGAGAGTGAGTACAGATGTTGGATACTGAGCCTTAGAATTCTAAGTAAGATGGAAAATATAGTGTTACATGCTCCCAAACAGCAGCCCAAACGCATCAATCGGAGACCAGCCATGACCATTATTCCTTTCAGAAGCAATGCCCGCCAGCACCACAGGCAAATCGGTACCTCACAAATATCCACCCCTGCCAGCAGAGGAGGAACACAGAACAAGTTGAAGCACAGAACCCCAGACTCAGTACAAACAGACTTTCATCCCACATCTGGGCCTAGAAAAGATTATGGGCATATTGCCGAACTCTCCAGAGTGAGAAGGGAAGAATTAAGCAGTCTGAGTTTTAATTAAATTCTAACATAGGAAGAAGAAACTAATTGGGATGAATGAAGAATATGCCAGATAAACAAACCAAACATAGCACAATTCACAGTGCAACTTTTTTTCACTTGACAAAAAAAAAAAAATTAATGTTGATACAAGATCCTAGAATGAATACTCATTTCAAAGTGAGTTAGGGGTACCTGAAGATAACTTTGTCAATAATCTAGTAGAAAGTTAGTTTTATGGCAGCAAGGATGCTCTGTTCATTGCCATATGTCTGGTGCCTAAAATAGTACCTGACTTACAGTAGGTACTCAATAATTATTAAATTAAGGTTAGATCAAGAGAATTACTATAAAGCTTCATATTCTACATGTCAGTCAGTTCAGTCACTCAGTCATGTCCGGCTCTTTGAGACCCCATGAATCGCAGCATGCCAGGCCTCCCTGTCCATCACCAACTCCCGGAGTTCACTCAAACTCACATCCATCGAGTCGGTGATGCCATCCAGCCATCTCATCCTATGTCATCCCCTTTTCCTCCTGCCCCCAATCCCTCCCAATATCAGAGTCTTTTCCAATGAGTCAACTCTTCGCATGAGGTGGCCAAAGTACTGGAGTTTCAGCTTTAGCATCATTCCTTCCAAAGAACACCCAGGGCTGATCTTTAGAATGGACTGGTTGGATCTCCTTGCAGTCCAAGGGACTCTCAAGAGTCTTCTCCAACACCACAGTTCAAAAGCATCAATTCTTTGGTGCTCAGCTTTCTTCACAGTCCAACTCTCGCATCCATACATGACCACTGGAAAAACCATAGCCTTGACTAGACAGACATGTAGGTTAACTCATATATCACTTTCATATTATAAGATCTGAACTCAGAACCAACCAGAGCCAAGTTTGGGGAATTAGTAAATATATCTTAAACACTGGAGGGGATATTACTTTAACGGAAAATCAGATCTCAGAGTCTGGAAAGGAAAACTTTATTTTTTTCAAATTCATGCCCTTCCCTTTAACATGAGAGGACATATAACTCAGAGTCTAAAATGAATCATCCAAGAACACACCTTGAATTGATAGATGAACCAAAATGAAGGGCTCTTTCCTTTCTCTTTCTCACACTGAACGTAAGCATCAGATGTTGCCACATGAGTGACTTGGCACACAGAAGATGTCCCATTGGGCCAGTTAAAAATCTTCTCACAGAATATGACCACCCACCAAATTACCCCACACTGTCTACAATTGGGACTTGCCATTTTCATATTAGTAAATCCAAACCTTATCATGGGTGACATTACTTCTCTCAAGACTAATGGCAGAAATCCTTTTTCAAGTCAGTTGCCAAGTGATTTGGAAATCAGTTCAAGGAACGTCATTTCTGAGGATGCTGAATATCGCAAACCCGATAGACTTCCTGCTCCTTGTCATTGTGTTGTTCATCCTTGAAGTCTCTGTATTTGACGCTTCACCATTGTCGGCTCATTAAATAAATTACTTATCAAAATATAAGAGCATCCCTGAAGTAAGTGCCTGGCCTTCTGACATCCAGCTGAGGCATGATGCCAATAGGTTTTCAGCTTTGTCTGACTGAACGAGCCAGTTTGGCTGGAGCTGCCAACCCCTAAATGGGTCCCTACTGAGGCCAGGATCACACAGGATGAGAGCATGGGGTATGTGGCAAGGCCATCTATCCTTAGAGTGAAGGGAGACACTTTTAAAAATTGGGGGCCAAAATCTGAATATGCCATCACAGGCCATGTACGGTTCTTAAGGAAGATCTGGGATTGAGGATTACCTTTCCTACCTTCAAGAGGAGGAGCTAGGCAGACAGAATGGCTGGATCTCTCACAGAAAGATGCTGATGATAGCCAACCTGAGGCAAGGTGCAGGGACAACACCATCATAAACAAACATCAAGGGAAAAGAAAGACTTGAATTTCCTCACCTCTCACTTCAAGATGTTTTTTCCAAAACTAAAATTCAAGCAATAAATATATATTAAGGATGAGATGCCCCCAACCCCTCCAGCCTTTCTCCTGTTTCCCTGCATGTGAAGCAACAAATGTAGGTTTCTGATTCTGTGCAAGGAAAACTGGAGCAGATAAGGTCTCAGCTGGGCTGGAAACATGATAAATATTTTCATGGAATGCTGAGTCTCACTAATTGAATACTTTATTGAAACTTGAGATCTCTTCTTGTAACTTTTATACCTGTTTAACCCTTACAACTTTTTATGGGTAAACTTAAATGAATGTTTGATCCTGAAGAATTTTTCTTTTTATTTTCAAACAAATACCCAACAGTAAATTGATTATGGTTCATAATAGAGAAAGAACCACTGGTTTTTCCTTCTGCCTTCAGACTCACTAATAAAGAGAATTTCTTCCCTATATCCACTCAAAATGAAATTATCATTAATTGATCATTAGGCACTAAGGAAATGCCCACTAGAACTTTCACACTTCTCCCCCACCATCCTATCCTACCAATTCCTCTGCTAACATACTAGGCGGAAAGATGTCTCTTCCTATTTTACCTAAACAAATCAGTGTACAGGGAAGTGATTTATCATTCATGAAAAGCAATCAGATTGCTTGGGGCTGACAGCTGTTCCCAAAATGCAGCTGAGAAACAGACCTTTGGCAATGTGTAAAATTTGGAACAAAATCATATTACTGTACTTCAGCTGGCAACAAATAGGCTGACAGTGAGCTTAATAAACAGAATACCATGTGGCCCAGAATGTATTAGCTAATCTACATTTATGAATAAAAAAAATGATCACTTTCCCCATTTTTTGTAAGTTACTTTCAGTCAAACACAACACTGAGGAAAAGTAAAAAAAAAAAAAAAACTTAGGAAAAGTAAAATATTCTCTCTAGAATTTTTTTTTTTTAAGATTTAGGCAAATTTTTGGTAAAAAAATTTTTTTCCACACAATTCATTATGGGAAATGGGCCAGGAAAAAAAAATTGATGAAACATATATAGAGGTTAAAGAGGGACAGAGCTTTTACTAGAAAAGGAAGAATTCCAGTATATTCTGGCCTCCGAGCCATAATTCATTTCATTTCCCTTGTCGAGAATGCTTTCCCATATCTCTCTGCCTGTCTAAGATCTGTCTTTTCAAACAAAATATAGATCCTCATGCAACCTCCAAAATGCTACAATTTTGAGATGATTCTCCTGACCATTCTGACACTGGGGGATCTCGCCTTCCTGTGAACTTCTGGAACATTGCTTTCAGCAGCCTGCCTCCCTGTTCTCCCTCCTCTGTGTCCCCTCTTTCTCTAACCTCTTCCTTCCCTGCCCACTCCCCATTCCATTACACTGAAGCCCTTGCCCTATCCAAAGTAAGGTGTGTTTTCTTCGTACCTCCATGTTTCTTCAAACACTGAGTCCTTGGCAAAGAAATGTCCTTCATTCACCCCTTCTTCCTGGCCAACCATACTCAGTCTTTCAGACCAGTTCAAATGTCATTTCTTCCTTCATTTAATAAACATTTAATGAGTTTCTACAAGGATTGCTGCCCTGAACTAATGGCTAGGGGTTAAGATATGAAGAAGACACAACTTCCATTTTAAAGACATCCACATACTCTTAATATTAAAAACCCAAATCCTTAACTTCTTCTAATATCACTGAGTCCTGTGGCCCCTGACAGTCACTAGACTGTCACTCCTCCCTTATATCCACAGACTCCAGCCACATCAGCTTCCTCTTATATTCTCAAACTTCCATATTCCCTCCCACCATAGGACTTTACACATCCCATTTCCTCCTGTCCCACATTCACCTTGGACTAGATGAACTCTTGCTCTGCTTTACTTCTCAGCCCCCATATTCATTTCTTAGGAATATCTTCTTCAAGCTTTTTGAAAGGTCCAATTCTCTTCTTAAGTACTCTTACAGCACCATGTAAGTCTTCAAAACCATCTGGCAGTTAACACTTTATGGTTGTGCATTTGCACCTTCAATGCCTGCTTCTTCCATAAGGCTATAAGCCTCGTTTAGCACAAACATTGTGTCAGTTTACCAGTAGATCTTTAGAACCTGGAATATTGTCTGTACATGTTAACATGTACAGACAATGATATTTGTAGAGTAAGTGACCAAAAAAATGTATATGTGCAATAAAAGGTCCATTGGGCAAGATAACAACAAAGCCCTTTATCATGGGATAGAAAGTGTGATGAAGGGGAGGCAAGTATGGTACAGGATCCTTGAGGAAGGCCTGATCTAATAGTATCCACCGATCATTTTTATGGAAATAATATCTTCTCTTAGACAGCTGGAACTCAAATTAAGGTGTAAATAGGAAATGAAGCAGTAGACACAGCAAGTGAAGGCTTTCTTTCAAGAAGTTTAGTTGCAGGGAGGCTAGAGGGAAGATCTGGAATGGAAAGAATGATTTATTTTATGAGAGTTAAAAATAAGTATGTGCTGATGGAATAGAATTAGAGACATGAAGAGATTATATAATTAGGGAATCTAGATTCCTAAAGATCTAGAGGAAATATAAAGTCAAACAGAGGTAAGACGAACTATCCGTAGCAAGAAGAGAGACCTCTTTTTTACTAGGTAGGAGAGAAGGATATTAAAATGTGTAGGAATTCGACATTCATTCAAAAAATATTTATTGAGCAAGTACATGCAAAGGAAGTACAGTATGTCTGTGGAGGGTGTGGAATGGGATTCAAGGATAAAGAGGGTAAGCCTTTTTGAGAAGGTGACAACTAAGACACAAAAAATAAAAGTGGGTTTGCCGTGTCAACATCTGGGAGAAGAGTAATTCAGGTAAAGAAATCGGGTGGTTCAAAGGTCCAGAGGCGGGAGCATGCCTAGTATTTAGAAAGAAGATCAGAAATTGATGCTGTTGCATACTAATGGTTTCTAAGTTCTCTTTGTAAAGCAAAGAAAGTTACCTACTGACAGATGAGCTGAATCTGGGTTGAGAAGAATAGTAAAAGTCTGTATTAGCTGTGTTGAGAATAGAAGAAGGAACTCACATGGTTTGCATAAAAGGACTTCTGCCAGTACTGAAGATGGGAGAACAAAGTTTGAAGTCCATGTATCTGCACTGGCACGATTCCCATGCCCATTCCATAGTAAAGTCCTCAGAACTAAGAGGGGGAAAAGGCGAACTGATCCAAAGAGAAGACAAAATCCCAAGAAATTGGTGAGAATGATTTCCGTGATGGACTGTGGAGTTGGAAAATAAAAGAAGTGATGACCAAACTAGAAAAAACACACTCAGTAAAATGGAGAAAACTTTGCTTCACAAGATCTCACCAAGAATTATTGTCACCCTCTTGTGCTTCCATAGCAAGTTCCACATATATCAACTGTCATGTTAATTACATCATACTAGATTATGATCATATGTAAGAACAGTGTATTCTCCTTTAGATCTCCCTCACAGCTTTGCCCAATGCCTGATCAAGAGTTGTTATCTAAGGCATATCTGACTCTTTGCAATCTCATTAACTGCAGCACGCCAGGATTCCCTCTCCTTTACTGTCTCCCTGAGTTCACTCAAACTCATGTCCATTGAGTCAGTGATGCCATCCAACCATCTCAACCTCTGTCGCTCCCTTTTCCAGGCACTTAGTATACATTCATTGACTTAAACAGTTAATTAAATAATATTGTTGTTTGTGCATTTCTATCTTTTATAACTATTTATCTTTCCATGTATATGATCTGTCTTCTCCACTGTATTATGTAGGTTAAGGACAGGAATCATGACTGCACTTCTTTGTTCCCCTAGGAGGGTGCCCTAGAAACAGAAGAAACTCAATAATTTTTTGTTATTGCTGTTGAAGGGGGGAAAAATGATTAAGACAGTAAAGCAAAGTCAATTTCTGGAGTTCTCTCTCCCTGAAGCAGTCATAAACTTGTAGTTGAGTAATCATAAAGTTTTGAGACTAGAGCAGAAAAATGATGTAATCAGAACTGCAGTGACAAGTGTTGAAAAAGATGATCCTAGAGATAAATTCTCCTTGTGTCTCCAACATCACCAAGTACCTCTAGAAAATTATTTCCCAGGACAGAACCATCCCTGGGGTTAAGAAGGGCATTTCACAAAATCATCACAGCTTAATGGAACTACCCTTCAGGACAATGATTCTCCAATTGTGATATGAGTATCCTCAGGGGAATTAAAGGGGATTCTGGAGATATGAGGAGCCCTGGGGTAAACATGGTGTATTTCTGCAATATTACTAGATGTCAAAATAAAACACATTATTAACATCAAAAGAACCATACCTATATTATGAAATGGAACACAAATTTTGAGTGAATTTTAATGGTAAATATGAAATCCTGTAAGCTCATTTGGCCTTTCCTTGTAGATAGACCTAGTGCATGATACTGGGAACAGAGTTTGAGGGCAGGAGGTGGTATTCACTTTCCTTAACTATTCTAGCACCTTATTAGGTGAGTTTGGGAACTACTGCATCATCATTACCAGATCTTACTGGTAACATTACCAGATCCTTATAGATCCTTCCTGGTAATGGATCTGGTAATGGTAAGAATTGTTGATATCATTCAACATCAAGCAACTTCTTAAGTCAATTAAATTTATAAGTGTGTCACCACTGATCTGTGTTACCAAGAGAGAAACTGTGAAGACAAACTCCCCACTCTGAGGCCAAGCATATCCTTTCACTAAGTACACATATTTTCCTCCAGGTACCATACAATCTTATGTAAGTACAGACATTGCAAATCAAACAAACAGAAAACAATTAACCTGTCCCCAGAAAAGCTTCACCATGCTTATTTCATTAACCCAATATAGATCCAGCCATACACCCCAATTCACCAAACTGGAAAAAGAATGCCCAGATTCTATGCTTCATAATCCATGTTTACAGTCTTATGATTGTGTGCCTCTACTGTAATTTTAAATCGTACTCAGGGGGCGGTCCTAAGATAGTGGAGGAATAGGACGGGGAGACCACTTTCTCCCCCACAAATTCATCAAAAGAACATTTAAACGCTGAGTAAATTCCACAAAACAACTTCTGAATGCCAGCAGAGGACATCAGGCACCCAGAAAAGCAGCCCATTGTCTTCGAAAGGAGGTAGGAAAAAATATAAAAGACAAAAAAAAGAGACAAAAGAGGTAGGGACAGAGCTCCATCCCGGGAAGGGAGTCTTAAAAAGAGAGAAGTTTCCAAACACCAGGAAACACTCTCACTGCCAAGTCTGTGGCGAGCCTTGCAAGCACAGAGGGCAACATAACAGGGAGGAAAAATAAATAAATAATTAAAACCCACAGATTACGAGCCCAACGGTAACTCCCCCAGCGGAGAAGCAGCGCAGACGCTTGCACCCACCACTAGCAAGTGGGGGCTGGGCAGGGAGGCACGGGCTGCATTGCTTAGGGTAAGGACCGGGCCTGAATGCCCCGAGGGCAATCTGAGGGAGTTAACTTGGGCTAGCAAACCAGACTGCGGGATAGCTACCATGTGAAAAGCCCTAACCTAAGAAACCGCCAGGCCTGCACACAGAACAAAGGACTGAATAGAACCAGCCGCTGCCGACCATCCCCCTCCTGTGACGCAGCCAGAGCCAGAAGAGGGCAATCGCAGCCCCAGAGAGACATTATCTACCAAACTGCAAGCAGGCTTCTTTGCTAACTAAGACTTCTTAGGGTTCTTGACAGTCAACATCTGCCTGAGAAGGTGCACTGGTTGTACACCCAGAAAACCCAGTGGCAGGGACGGGGGAGGCGATAAGCCACAGCAACTGTGCTCACCAAACACCTCATCACCTGAGCTGCTTGGACCTGGGAAGGGCACAAAATGCAGGCGCAATCGAGTCTGCGCCTCTGAGGACTACCCAAGTGCCTGAACCTGAGCGGCTTAGACCTCGGAGGTGCATGCAGCCCAGGGCAGGCCTCCTACGGTTCCTGGAGGAGCAGCCTAGAGCCTGAGCAGTGTGGGCAGGGAAGGCGCACGCGCTGTGAGCAGGGGCAGGCCCAGTGTGGCTGAGACACTGCGAGCACCCGCCAGTGTTATTTGTTTGCAGCGTCCCTCCCTCCCCACAGCACAACTGAACAAGTGAGCCTAAAAAAAGTGTCCACCACCGCCCCCCTTGTATCAGGGTGGAAATCAGACACTGAAGAGACCAGCAAACAGAAGAAGCTAAAACAGAGGGAACCGCCTTGGAAGTGACAGGTGCAATAGGTTAAAACCCTGTGGTTAGTACCGACTACATAGGAAGGGGCCTACAGATCTTGAGAAATATAAGTCAGAACAAGGAACTATCCGAAAATGAACTGACCCCACACTGCCCACAACAACACCAGAGAAAGTCCTAGATATATTTTTACTATTTTTATGATCATTCTTTTTTTTTTAATTTTTAAAAGATTTTAAGTCCTCTATTGCTCCTTTAATTTTCATTTGTATAACCTACTATTACTTTGCAAAAAAAAAAGACCCTATTTTTTAAAGCAAACCTCATATTATATATTTTTTTAATAATTTTTGTGACTTTTTTTTTCTTCTTCTTCTTCTTTTCTTCAATACTGTATTTTTGAAAATCCAACCTCTACTCTGGATTTTTAATCTTCACTTTTTGGTAATTGTTATCAATTTTGTACCTTTAAGAACCCACTCTTCAGTACCCATTTTTACTTGGGAGCGAGATTACTGGCTTGACTGCTCTCTCCCCATTTGGACTCTCCTTTTTCTCCACCAGGTCACCTCTGTCTCCTCCTCCCCCTTCTCTTCTCTACCCAACTCTGTGAATCTCTGTGTGTTCCAGACGGTGGAGAACACTTAGGGAACTGATTACTGGCTGGATCTGTCTCTCTCCTTTTGATTTCCCCCTTTTATCCTCCTGGCCACCTCTGTCTCCTTCCTCCCTCTTCTCTTCTCTGTATAACTCTGTAAACATCTCTGAGCGGTCCAGACTGTGGAGCGCACATAAGGAAGTGATGACTGTCTAGCTTGCTCTCTCCTCTTTTGATTCCACCTCATCTCATTCGGGTCACCTCTAACTCCCTCGTCCCTCTTCTCTTCTCCATGTAACTCTGTGAACCTCTCTGGGTGTCCCTCACTGTGGAGAAACTTCATCTTTAACCTAGATGTTTTATCAATGGTGCTGTATAGAAGGAGAAGTCTTCAGACTACTGTAAAAATAAGACTGAAAACCAGAAGCAGGAGGCTTAAGTCCAAATCCTGAAAACATCAGAGAACTCCTGACTCCAGGGAACATTAATCAACAGGAGCTCATCAAATGCCTACACTGAAACCAAGCACCAACCAGGGGTCCACAAGTTCCAGAGCAAGACATACCACACAAATTCTCCAGTAACACAGGAACACAGCCTTGAGCTTCACAATACAGGCTGCCCAAAGTTACTCCAAAACCATTGACATCTCATAACTCATTACTGGACACTTCATTGCACTCCAGAAAGAAGAAATCCAGCTCCACCCACCTGAACACTGACACAAGCTTCCCTAACCAAGAAACCTTGACAAGCCTCTTGTACAACCTCACCCACAGTGAGGAAACTTCACAATAAAGAAAACTCCACAAACTGCCAGAATACAGAAAGGCCACCCCAAACACAGCAATACAAACAAGATGAAGAGACAGAGGAATACCCAGCAGGTAAAGGAACAGGATAAATGTCCACCAAACCAAACAAAAGAGGAAGAGATAGGGAATCTACCTGATAAAGAATTCCGAATAATGATAGTGAAAATGATCCAAAACCTTGAAATCAAAATGGAAACACAGATAAATAGCCTAGAGACAAGGATTGATAAGATGCAAGAAAGGTTTAACAAGGACCTAGAAGAAATAAAAAAGAGTCAATATATAATGAATAATGCAATAAATGAGATCAAAAACACTCTGGGGGCAACAAATAGTAGAATAAGGGAGGCAGAAGATAGGATTAGTGAAGTAGAAGATAGAATGGTAGAAATTAATGAATCAGAAAGGAAAAAAGAAAAACGAATTAAAATAAATGAGGACAATCTCAGAGACCTCCAGGACAATATTAAACGCCACAACATTCGAATCATAGGAGTCCCAGAAGAAGAAGACAAAAAGAAAGACCATGAGAAAATACTTGAGGAGATAATAGTTGAAAACTTTCCTAAAATGGGGAAGGAAATAATCACCCAAGTCCAAGAAACCCAGAGAGTTCCAAACAGGATAAACCCAAGGTGAAACACCCCCAAGACACATATTAATCAAAAACAAAGAACAAATATTAAAAGCAGCAAGGGAAAAACAACAAATAAAGCACAAGGGGATTCTCACAAGGATAACAGCTCATCTTTCAACAGAAACTCTTCAGGCCCGGAGGGAATGGCAAGACATACTTAAAGTGATGAAAGAAAATAATGTACAGCCCAGATTACTATAACCAGCAAGGACCTCATTCAAATATGAAGCAGAAATCAAAAGCTTTCAGATCAGATCAGTCGCTCAGTCTTGTCCGACTCTTTGTGACTCCATGAATTGCAGCACGCCAGGCCTCCCTGTCCATCACCAACTCCCGGAGTTCACTCAGATTCACATCCATCGAGTCACTGATGCCATCCAGCCATCTCATCCTCTGGCGTCCCCTTCTCCTCCGGCTCCCACCATCAGAGTCTTTTCCAATGAGTCAACTCTTCGCATGAGGTGGCCAAAGTACTGGAATTCAGCTTTAGCATCAGTCCTTCCAAAGAAATCCCAGGCCTGATCTCCTTCACAAAGGACTGGTTGGATCTCCTTGCAGTCCAAGGGACTCTCAAGAGTCTTCTCCAACACCACACTTCAAAAGCATCAATTCTTCAGCGCTCAGCCATCTTCACAATCCAACTCTCACATCCATACATGACCACTGGAAAAACCATAGCCTTGACTAGACGAACCTTTGTTGGCAAAGTAATGTCTCTGCTTTTCAATATGCTATCTAGGTTGGTCATAACTTTCCTTCCAAGGAGTAAGCGTCTTTTAATTTCATGGCTGCAGTCACCATCTGCAGTGATTTTGGAGCCCAGAAAAATAAAGTCTGACACTGTTTCCACTGTTTCCCCATCTATTTCCCATGAGGTGGTGGGACCAGATGCCATGATCTTTGTTTTCTGAATGTTGAGCTTTAAGCCAACTTTTTCACTCTCCACTTTCACTTTCCTCAACAGGCTTTTTAGTTCCTCTTCACTTTCTGCCATAAGGGTGGTGTCATCTGCATATCTGATGTTATTGATATTTCTCCTGGCAATCTTGATTCCAGCTTATGTTTCTTCCAGTCCAGCGTTTCTCATGATGTACTCTGCATATAAGTTAAATAAGCAGGGTGACAATATACACCCTTGACAAACTCCTTTTCCTATTTGGAACCAGTCTGTTGTTCCATGTCCAGTTCTAACTGTTGCTTCCTGACCTGCATACAAATTTCTCAAGAGGCAGATCAGGTGGTCTGGTATTCCCATCTCTTTCAGAATTTTCCACAGTTTATCGTGATCCACACAGTCAAAGGCTTTGGCATAGTCAATAAAGCAGAAATAGATGTTTTTCTGAAACTCTCTTCCTTTTTCCATGATCCAGCGGATGTTGGCAATTTGATCTCTGGTTCCTCTTCCTTTTCTAAAACCAGCTTGAACATCTGGAATTTCATGGTTCACATATTGCTGAAGCCTGGCTTAGAGAATTTTGAGCATTACTTTACTAGCGTGTGAGATGAGTGCAATTGTGCGGTAGTTTGAGCATTCTTTGGCATTGCCTTTCTTTGGGATTGGAATCAAAACTGACCTTTTCCAGTCCTGTGGCCACTGCTGAGTTTTCCAAATTTGCTGGCATATTGAGTGCAGCACTTTCACATCATCATCTTTCAGGATTTGAAATAGCTCAACTGGAATTCCATCACCTCCACTAGCTTTGATCATAGTGATGTTTTCTAAGGCCCACTTGACTTACAGACAAGCAAAAGCTGAGAGAATTCAGCACAACCAAACCAGCTCTCCAACAAATGCTAAAGGCTCTTCTCTAGACAGGAAACACACAAAAAAAGGTGTATAAACTCGAACCCAAAACAATAAAGTAAATGGAAATGGGATCATCAGATCAGATCAGTCGCTCAGTTGTGTCCGACTCTTTGCAATCCCATGAATCGCAGCACGCCAGGCCTCCCTGTCCATCACCAACTCCCGGAGTTCACTGATACTCACGTCCATCGAGTCAGTGATGCCATCCAGCCATCTCATCCTCTGTTGTCCCCTTCTCCTCCTGCCCCCAATCCCTCCCAGGATCAGAGTCTTTTCCAATGAGTCAACTCTTCGCATGAGGTGGCCAAAGTACTGGAGTTTCAGCTTTAGCATCATTCCTTCCAAAGAAATCCCAGGGCTGATCTCCTTTTTATCAATAATTACCTTAAACGTAAATGGGTTGAATGCCCCAACCAAAAGATAAAGACTGGCTGAATGGATACAAAAACAAGACCCCTATATATGTTGTCTACAAGAGACCACCTCAAAACAGGGGACACATACAGACTGAAAGTGAAGGGCTGGAAAAAGATATTCCACACAAATAGATACCAAAAGAAAGCAGGAGTAGCAATACTCATATCAGATAAAATAGACTTTAAAACAAAGGATGTGAAAAGAGACAAAGAAGGACACTACATAATGATCAAAGGATCAATCCAAGAAGAGATAACAATTATAAATATATATGCACCCAACATAGGAGCACTGCAATTTGTAAGACAAATGCTAACAAGTATGAAAGGGGAGATTAACAATAACACAATAATAGAGGGAGACTTTAATACCCGACTCACACCTATGGATAGATCAACTAAACAGATAATTAATAAGGAAACACAAACTTTAAATGATACAATAGACCAGTTAGACCTAATTGATATCTATAGGACATTTCACCTCAAAACAATGAATTTCACCTTTTTCTCAAGTGCACATGGAAACTTCTCCAGGATAGATCACATCCTGGGCCATAAATCTAGCCTTGATAAATTCAAAAAATTGAAATCATTCCAAGCATCTTTTCTGACTACAATGCAGTAAGATTAGATCTCAATTACAGGAGAAAAACTATTAAAAACTCTAACATATGGAGGCTGAACAACACGCTGCTGAATAACCAACAAATCACAGAAGAAATCAAAAAAGAAATCAAAATGTGCATAGAAACGAATGAAAATGAAAACACAACAACCCAAAACCTGTGGGATACTATAAAAGCAATGCTAAGGGGAAAGTTCATAGCAATACAGGCATACCTCCAGAAACAAGAAAAAAGTCAAATAAATAACCTAACTCTACACCTAAAGCAACTAGAAAAGGAAGAAATGAAGAACCCCAGGGTTAGTAGAAGGAAAGAAGTCTTAAAAATTAGGGCAGAAATAAATGCAAAAGAAACAAAGGAGACCATAGCAAAAATCAACAAAGCCAAAAGCTGGTTCTTTGAAAGGATAAATAAAATTGACAAACCCTTAGCCAAACTCATCAAGAAACAAAGGGAGAAAAATCAAATCAATAAAATTAGAAATGAAAATGGAGAGATCACAACAGACAACATAGAAATACAAAGGATCTTAAGAGACTACTATCAGCAATTATATGCCAATAAAATAGACAATGTGGAAGAAATGGACAAATTCTTAGAAAAGTATAACTTTCCAAAACTGAACCAGGAAGAAATAGAAAATCTTAACAGACCCATCACAAGCACGGAAATTGAAACTGTAATCAGAAATCTTCCAACAAACAAAAGCCCAGGTCCAGATGGCTTCACAGCTGAATTCTACCAAAAATTTAGAGAAGAGCTAACATCTATCCTACTCAAATTCTTCCAGAAAATTGCAGAAGAGGGTAAACTTCCAAATTCATTCTATGAGGCCACCATCACCCTAATACCAAAACCTGACAAAGATGCCACAAAAAAAGAAAACTACAGGCCAATATCACTGATGAACATAGATGCAAAAATCCTTAACAAAATTCTAGCAATCAAAATCCAACAACACATTAAAAAGATCATACACCATGACCAAGTGGGCTTTATCCCAGGGATGCAAGGATTCTTCAATATCCACAAATCAATCAATATAATACACCACATTAACAAATTGAAAAATAAATTTGATTTATTTTTCAATAAATTATTTACTGAAAATAAATAAATATGATTTATTTATTATATGATTATCTCAATAGATGCAGAGAAAGCCTTTGACAAAATTCAACACCCATTTATGATAAAAACTCTCCAGAAAGCAGGAATAGAAAGAACATACCTCAACATAATAAAAGCTATATATGACAAACCCACAGCAAACATTATCCTCAATGGTGAAAAATTGAAAGCATTTCCCCTAATGTCAGGAACAAGACAAGGATGCCCACTTTCACCACTACTATTCAACATAGTTTTGGAAGTTTTGGCCATGGCAATCAGAGCAGAAAAAGAATAAAAGGTATCCAAATTAGAAAAGAAGTAAAACCCTCACTGTTTACAGATGACATGATCCTCTACATAGAAAACCCTAAAGATTCCACCAGAAAATTACTACAGCTAATCAATGAATATAGTAAAGTTGCAGGATATAAAATCAACACACAAAAATCCCTTGCATTCCTATACACTAATAATGAGAAAATAGAAAGAGAAATTAAGGAAACAATTCCATTCATCATTGCAACAAAAAGAATAAAATACTTAGGAATGTATCTACCTAAAGAAACTAAAGACCTATACATAGAAAACTATAAAACACTGATGAAAGAAATCAAAGAGGACACTAATAGATGGAGAAATATACCATGTTCATGGATCGGAAGACTCAATATAGTGAAAATAAGGATACTACCCAAAGCAATCTATAGATTCAATGCAATCCCTTTCAAGCTACCAATGGTATTTTTCACAGAGCTAGAACAAATAATTTCACAATTTGTATGGAAATACAAAAAACCTCGAATAGCCAAAGCAATCTTGAGAAAGAAAAATGGAACTGGAGGAATCAACGTGCCTGGCTTCAGGCTCTACTACAAAGCCACAGTCATCAAGACAGTATGGTACTGGCACAAAGACAGAAATATAGATCAATGGAACAAAATAGAAAGCCCAGAGATAAATCCACACGCATATGGACACCTTATCTTTGACAAAGGAGGCAAGAATATACAATGGAGAAAAGACAATCTCTTTAACAAGTGGTGCTGGGAAAACTGGTCAACCACTTGTAAAAGAATGAAACTAGAACGCTTTCTAACACCATTCACCAAAATAAACTCAAAATGTATTAAAGATCTAAATGTAAGACCAGAAACTATAAAACTCCTAGAAGAGAACATAGGCAAAACCCTCTTCGACATAAATCACAGCAGGATCCTCTATGACCCACCTCCCAGAATATTAGAAATAAAAGCAAAAATAAACAAATGGGACCTAATTAAACTTAAAAGCTTCTGCACAACAAAGGAAACTATAAGCAAGGTGAAAAGACAGCCTTCAGAATGGGAGAAAATAATAGCAAATGAAGCAACTGACAAACAACTAATCTCAAAAATATACAAGCAACTCCTACAGCTCAATTCCAGAAAAATAAATGGCCCAATCAAAAAATGGGCCAAAGAACTAAATTGACATTTCTCCAAAGAAGACATACAGATGGCTAACAAACACATGAAAAGAAGCTCAACATCACTCATTATCAGAGAAATGCAAATCACAACCACAATGAGGTACCATTTCATGCCAGTCAGAATGGCTGCGATTCAAAAGTCTACAAGCAATAAAAGCTGGAGAGGGAGTGGAGAAAAGGGAACCTTCTTACACCGTTGGTGGGAATGCAAACTAGTACAGCCACTATGGAGAACAGTGTGGAGATTCCTTAAAAAACTGGAAATAGAACTGCCTTATGACCCAACAATCCCACTGTTGGGCATACACACCGAGGAAACCAGAATGGAAAGAGACATGTGTACATCGCAGCACTGTTTATAATAGCCAGGACATGGAAGCAACCTCGATGTCCATCAGCAGATGAATGGATAAGAAAGCTGTGGTACATATACACAATGGAGTATTACTCAGCCATTAAAAAGAATACATTTGCATCCGTTCTAATGAGGTGGATGAAACTGGAGCCTATTATACAGAGTGAAGTAAGCCAGAAAGAAAAACACCAATACAGTATACTAACGCATATATATGGAATTTAGAAAGATGGTAATGATAGCCCTGTATGCGAGACAGCAAAAGAGACACAGATGTATAGAACAGTCTTTTGGACTCTGTGGGAGAGGGAGGTGGGGCATGATTTGGGAGAATGGCATTGAAACATGTATAATATCATACAAGAAATGAATCGCCAGTCCAGGTTTGATGCAGGATACAGGATGCTTGGGGCTGGTGCACTGGGATGACCCAGAGGGATGGTACCGGGAGGGAGGTGGGAGGGGGGTTCAGGATGGGGAGCACGCATATACCCGTAGCAGATTCATGTTGATGTATGGCAAAACCAATACAATATTGTAAAGTAATTAGCCTCCAATTAAAATAAATTTAAATTAAAAAAAAATAAATCGTACTCAGCACTATGTACATATAAATTTAAATGTAAACAGAAAAGTTGGATAACAGTACCTTTTTCACAACCCATCCATTCAGCTCAGTTCAGTTCAGTCGCTCAATCGTGTCCGACTCTTTGTGACCCCGTGAGTCATAGGACGCCAGGCCTCCCTGTCCATCACCAACTCCCGGAGTTCAGTCAAACTCACATCCATCGAGTCGGTGATGCCATCCAGCCATCTCATTCTCTGTCGTCCCCTTCTCCTCCTGCCCTCAATCCCTCCCAGCATCAGAGTCTTTTCCAATGAGTCAACTCTTCACATGAGGTGGCCAAAGTACTGGAGTTTCAGCTTTAGCATCATTCCTTCCAAAGAAATCCCAGGGCTGATCTCCTTCACAATGGACTGGTTGGATCTCCTTGCAGTCAAGGGACTCTCAAGAGTCTTCTCCAACACCACACTTCAAAAGCATCAATTCTTTGGCACTCAGCTTTCTTCACAGTCCAACTCTCACAAACATACATGACTACTAGAAAAACCATAGCCTTGACTAGACGAACCTTTGTTGGCAAAGTAATGTCTCTGCTTTTCAATATGCTATCTAGGTTGGTCATAACTTTCCTTCCAAGGAGTAAGCGTCTTTTAATTTCATGGCTGCAATCACCATCTGCAGTGATTTTGGAACCCCCCAAAATAAAGTCTGACACTGTTTCCACTGTTTCCCCATCTATTTCCCATGAAGTGATGGGACTGGATGCCATGATCTTAGTTTTCTGAATGTTGAGCTTTAGGCCAATTTTTTCACTTTCCTCTTACACTTTCCTCAAGAGGCTTTTTAGTTCCTCTTCACTTTCTGCCATAAGGGTGGTGTCATCTGCATATCTGAGGTTATTGATATTTCTCCCGGCTATCTGGATTCCAGCCTGTGCTTCTTCCAGCCCAGCGTTTCTCATGATGTACTCTGCATAGAAGTTAAATAAGCAGGGTGACAATATACAGCCTTGACGTATTCATTTTCCTATTTGGAACCAGTCTGTTGTTCCATGTCCAGTTCTAACTGTTGCTTCCTGACCTGCATATAGGTTTCTCAAGAGGCAGGTCAGGTGGTCTGGTATTCCCATCTCTTTCAGAATTTTCCAGTTTATTTTGACCCATCCATGGTTACCTCCAAAACTCTTTCATCCATAACCCCTGTGAAGAGGATTCAGACACATAGAAGTGCTCCTTCTAAAGTGATTTTGCCTGCTCAGAGGGGGGAAAAATGTATAAAGAAAAAGGAAGAGAGATATTTACAATACTATTTTATATGCAACAAGCTTCACTAAAAGCCAAGAATAAAAAAATAAAGGGTACCTGGAGATAACTTCTTAGAAACCTATAATTAATTTACTGTGTTTATTCTCAAACTCCTACTTTCTCCCTAAAATATTTACATCTTTAAAATTGAATCATCAAACATATATGTAGATTTTATCTAAAGTAAATTAAATTTAGATGAGTTTGCATTTGTTTATTAATCCACTTATATATTTATTGTTTGGTCATCAAAACATTAGCTAATGATTTCCAAGGATTGGACTGCCTAAATAGGCTTTTTATGAATCCCTTGAAGTTTTCTGCTTTTTTTTTTTTTTACTATCTTGATTATTTGAATGTTACTCATTTTAATCAAATCACTTTAATTGCCAAATAAACCATTTTAAAGAAACAGCTGAAATATATTTAAAGGAAACCACAATAAACTTAAAAATTGTTCTCATTGGTCTTAATATGGAAACAATTTAAAGCTAATTAGGTGTTGGTTTAGATATCTTTCAATCAGCAGGATAAACTAAATTATTCAACAACAAATACCCTGAAAGTTTTCTATGTAATTACCCAAGTTAAGCAATCAAGGCACACAGTCCAAGAGATCTATCCAATCTACACTAAGATTTGGTTTCAGAAAATCTGCTTCCTTTCACACTTTTTCTCTCAAAAGCCCATAACATATTTTTCAAGGATTTTCACTGCCAACTATCTGTCCTTATTCTTAAAGTACACTTCTTCATGGAGCACTTACTAGTATTTTTCCTGTTATCTTTCCCTATTTCAGGTTTACCTACAGGGGTTTACTACCAGGTATCCTTCTTCCTAGACAAGAACAACAGAATCCTAACAGCTGTCCCAGTAGTCTCAAAAAAGCCCAAGATATTTGGAGAGTGCCTGTGTGCGCTCAGTATAATATGAGTTTCAACTTTTGACTGTGATTCTACACTCTCTACACAGTACCAAATAAAAAGAGACAGGTAGAAAGTCTCTCTTTAAGCTAACCTTCTCTATGTAATTTCACTCAAATTATTTCAAATTGGATTTCTATTTTAGCATGCATCTACATACTTATTATTGGGCTCAGAAGTAAACTATTGCTAACTGCCTCTGAGCTCTCTTTATTCATCAGCAAGGAAAGAGTAAAATACAATTAGATTTTTATACAGATGAATTTATTTGTGCTTATTAAAGCATAATCTGAAATGGATGCAAAAGATTCCCCAAATTAGGAATCATATCTTGAGTATAAAGCCTAACTCCTGTTTACACGTATGCACTATATGCCAGTTTAACTCTCACTCAGCCTGTTCTGTTCCCAGCCTAACACGTGCACACCCTTGTCAGTAGTGTCCAAGACAGGAAATGCAATTGCCCCTCATTTTCTCTACTGTATTCATGGTAAAAGATGGGACATGGACACCCTGCAGGAGGCATGGTCCAAGAGATGTGCAATGTCCAAGGAGACCAATAGATAAACCATATGAGACCATATTATAATAGTACCTCCTGTGCCTTGAACTTAATGGAGATGCTCATTAATGCCAAATTATCAAGATAAGAAGTCAGGTAAAAGCAGAATCACTCATAAGCCCAGGTCAACTTTAAAGATGCCACACTCAACACGGGCCCACTTGGGCTGCTCTTGAGCTGCATCTTTCCTCTTAGGTCAAAGTACAGGCCTACCAGGAGCCTGTACCCATCCCCACACTGACCATGCTCTGGGAGTGGAAGACCTTAAAATTCCCTGCCTAAATAACTCTGAGCAAGTACTTGAATACTGAGCAAGTACATAAGCCTGCCCTCCTAAAGGCTAACCAAACTGGTGTCAGTTCAGTTCAGTCATTCAGTCGTGTTCGACTCTTCGAGACCCCATGGACTGCAGCACGCCAGGCTTCCCTGTCTATCACCAGCTCCTGGAGCCTACTCAAACTCAATAGTGTCCGTGATGCCATCCAAACATCTCATCCTCTGTTGTCCCCTTCTCCTCCTGCCTTCAATCTTTCCCAGCATCAGGGTCTTTTCCAATGAGTCAGTTCTTCGCCTCAGGTGGCCAAAGCATGAGTTTCAGCTTCAGCATCAGTCCTTCCAATGAATAGTCAGGACTGATTTCCTTAGGATTGACTGATTTGATCTTGAAGTCCAGGGACTCTCAAGAGTCTTCTCCAACACCACAGCTCAAAAGCATCAATTCTTCGGAGCTCAGCTTTTTTTGTAGTCCAACTATCACATGCATACATGACTACTGGAAAACCATAGCTTTGACTAGGTAGATCTTTGTTGGTAAAGTAATGTTTCTGCTTTTTAATATGCTGTCTAGGATGGTCATAGTTTTTCTTCCAAGGAGTAAGCATCTTTTAACTTCATGGCTGCAGTCACCATCTGCAGTGATTTTGGAGCCAATAAATAAATAAATAAAGTCTCTCACTGTTACCATTGTTTCCCCATCTATTTGCCATGAAGTGATGGGCCAGATCCCATGATCTTAGTTTTCTGAATGTTGAGCTTTAAGTCAATCTTTTCACTCTCCTCTTTCACTTTCATCAAGAGGCTCGTTAGTTCTTCTTCACTTTCTGCCATAGGGGAGGTGTCATCTGCATATCTGAGGTTATTGATATTTCTCCTGGCAATCTTGATTCCAGCTTGTGTTTCATCCATCCTGGCATTTCATAATGTGCTCTGCATGTAAGTTAAATAAGCAGGGTGACAATATGCAGCGTTGATGTACTCTTTTCCCGATTTGGAACCAGTCTGTTGTTCCATATCCAGTTCTAAATGTTGCTTCTTGACCTGCATACAGATTTCTCAGGAGGCAGGTAAGATGGTCTGGTATTCCCATCTCATTAAGAATTTTCCACAATTTTTTGTGATAGACACAGACAAAAGCTTTGGCATAGTCAATAAAGCAAAAGAAGATGTTTTTCTGGGACTTTCTTGCTTTGTTGATAATCCAGCAGATGTTGGCAATTTGATCTCGGGTTCCTCTGCCTTTTCTAAATCCATCTTGAACATCTGGAAGTTCTTGGTTCATGTACTGTTGAAGCCTGGCTTGGAGATTTTTGAGAATTACTTTGCTAGTGTGTGAGATGAGTGCCATTGTACGGTAGAAGGGGACAACAGAGGACAAGATGGTTGGATGGCATCACCCACTCAATGGACATGAGTTTGAGCAAGCCCCAGGAGATGGAGAAGGACAGGGAAGCCTGGTGTGCTGCAGTCCATGAGGTCGCAAAGAGTCAGACATGACTGAGTGACTGGACAACAACCACCAGTACCACCTTGGCTTAATTGTCAAAATCTTGGCTCTCTGTGCCCTGGTAATGAACAGAAATATGGAAACAGAGTTATGGAGGAGAAGGAAAGAGTGGCTTAATTTCTTTGCCTGACAAAGGGGGAACATAGTAGGCTAGCACCTCAAGAACTGGGGAATAGAGTTTATTTGTTCAGGGGTATGCAATAAGGATCAAGGCAGTAACATTCTTTCATCTTTATTCAGCAAAGTTTCAAAAGGATGGTGTTCCTGGGAAGATGAGGGTATGTGCAGGGTCTCAGGCGGTAGTCTCCTAATCTTGATAAGCTTCTCTGGTCCCTTTAATCTTGCTGCAGTTGGTTTCATGGCTGCTCTTCCATTGATTAGCAACTGTTTGAATCTGCTCTTTCAAACTCAGGGAAGGTCATAGAGGTTGGAGTCTTGCCCACAAAAAATGAGGGACAAAAAGGCCTGGATGCCTAAGAGCCCCACAGGGCCCCACTCAGCATCAGCTTAAGCACTTAAAAACTTCTGTTTTTGTGTATAGGCATAATTGAGTAAGAAAGTGTGTTTATCTTTCTCTCCCACTTCCTATACCCCATCTCCATTTATATACACAGTGGTTCTCAATCCTGCTCTTCAAACCTAGAATCACTTGGAAGCATTAAAAAGAAAACAAACAACAACCAAAAAAAAAAAAAAAAAAAAAAACCAGTGTCTAGGCCCTCACTTGTGAAAATTTGGATTAAACTGAGAATAGGGCCTGAGAACTGATACTTTTTTTTTTTAACTGTTTCAGAATATTCTAAACTGTAATCTAGGATGGGAACTACTGAACCTCAGAGAGTATAGCTATTTGGTTCATTAACCTGATAACAGTATTCTCCACCTGGATGCAAAAGAAAAAAAAAAAAAAATTCTGGAAAGGAGTGAAGATTCTCTGAGGCGATGACATGAAAAGTACCAATCCAAAGGGATGGCTATTATTACAACATAAGAGTTTTTGTTTCCAGTTATATCTTCTTGTCTTTATCATTGAAATAATTCATTCTGTGTTTGAATGACTCCCAAATTTTTCAAAATCACTGATTTGTATTTTAATTTTTCAGAATAATAACTATCCCTTCATATTTAGACTCAACTCAGTGTTTTAATGATATTCTCAATTCTCTGAGCCATATTCATAGTAAGTATGTTTAATAGATGTTGAATAATATCATTCTTTTCTGCAGATTAAAAACTTTAATGAGCACAAGAATCTGGAGGGTGTTTGATAAAATTCACATTCTAAGCTCCACCCAGAATTCCCACTCAGTAAATCTGCAAAGGGACTTAGTGATGTGCATTTTCAACAAGTTCTTCATATGATTATGCTATTGATGATTAGTAGGCAACCCTTTGTGCTTCCCTGGTGGTTCAGACGGTAAAGAAACTGCCTGCAATGCAGGAGACCTGGGTTTGACCCCTGGGTTGGGAAGATCTCCTGGAGGAGGGAATGGCAATCCACTCCAGTATTCTTGCCTGGAGAATCCCCATGGACAGAGGAGCCTGGCAGGCTACAGTCCATGGGGTTGCAAAGAGTCTGACACAGCTAAGCAACTTTCACCTACTTACTTAGGCAACCCTTTGGAGAAGTACTGCTCTAGGGATACCAGGGACAGTGGATAATTGCTAGATATGGAAGTTTTTTTTTTTCTTACTTTCTATCACTCTCCAGCATTTTGTAAAACACTAGCAAAGACATTCCAGTTCTACCAGTCATAGGAAATGAATGACAAATAATTCGAATTCCTTTATTCTTAACAATCAGGGAATACCACCTGTTTCAGAGTCTACGTTATATGAAAACCATCTCTTATGAAATCCTGGTAAACTTACTCAACTTTATGTGAAATCCTTGAGCTGATTCCTTACCTTATTTATTATCTTTTAATATAGGACACAATATAATTAATGACAATCACACATATGCCAAAAAGTTTTGAGCAGCTCAGCCTACAATATCTTGACAATCATGCAGAATTATACTGTCAGTTTCTTATCTTTGGGTCTTTTCATTGATTATAGAAGGTAAATACCAAACTTGGTAAGACACCACTTGATCTTCCTAAAGCCACATGGGTTGCTTCCCAAACTCTTAGTTCTTGTAAATTGTTGGAATTAGTTGCTTAATGATTTTTTCGACTCCTTTCCCAGGTAGCAATGCAAACTGATTTATGCTTTCCATCTTGCAGAAACTGTCCTTCATGATTTCACAAAAGCAGATCCAGTACAGATGATACATGACATCTGCAAGTGTTAAATATGTCCTAGGTTCAAACAGCACTTCATGATTTTTTTCATTTACTCTGTACAACAAGTCTTTAAGGTAGTTAATATCTCCATTTTACACATATAGAGAGCAAGGTTCAGAGGTCTACTTTTCCCAAGGTCACTTAATAAGTGAGTAGTTAAATTGAGAATAGAATCCAGGTGTTCTGAATCTTCATCCAATTCTCTTCCCACTGCATGACACAGCCAATCACTGGCCCTGCTAGTTCAACTGTACCCAGATGTTCCAGAGACTCGTCAATTACTTCTTTCCCAGGCCTAGTTGGCTGGCCAGCCTCCTCATACAGCTGAGAATCATGCCAGCCAAGTATTCATATTTATATGAAAGGCAAAAACAAAGAATACATTAAAAAGTCCTGCCATTTCACTGTTCTCTATTATTACCTCTTCCTTTCCTAAAGGTGGTGTTTTCCTGGTCATCCTCTTTTGTGTATTATAGTCATCATCTCAAAGTATTAGAATTGGCTAAAACTATGTTGTTGGCACCATGTTAGGTGGTCACACAACAAAATGACAGTCTCAGAGTGCCAAACTCACACTGGCAATGGCTGATAAACAGGAGGGAAAGTAGATGTGGGTAGAAGGAGTTGGGCCAAAATAAACTCAAATAAAAGTGTGCTTTGACAAGGACCAGGTGCAGAATGAATGACTAGGGGGGAGAGGGAGGGGATTCTGCTCTCCTAGTCCCCAGAGCCTAGCTGCTACTCTGAACCATTCCTCCGAGTAGAGACGGAGCCTCATAAGTGTGATTACCACATGTGCAACCAATCAACAGACTAATGGCTGCTGAGATTGGTTCCCACTCTGGTTTCTTGGGGAAAGTCCTCTCTGGCTCACCTTGGATACCTTGGAATCAGTCTTCCCCTCATATCACCAGCTGTCTACCATGACATGTATTCATTTTAACCATTGTTGGACTGTAATCCGTGTCCAATTGTTCAAGTCATTTGTAGCAGTTCCTCAACATTTATTTATTTTTCATCAATAAATCATTATTTTTCATCAATAAAGAGTTATTATCATCCATGATATATGGTGAAAGTCACTGTGCTCAGGGATAAAGGAACAGAGATAACAAGACACAGGAGATTCCTTCACTCACAGAGCTGCTATTCTAACCACTTCAGAATTCTAGTTATCTTATACAGAGAAGCTTCTGCATAATTATTTAATCAATTTCCCATCAGTGTATAGTTTTGGATCCTGTTTGGCAAAGTGGAATTTTTACTTGAATATTCCAGTGCCCACAGACAGAATTAACAGGTGTTGGGGGAAGCCGGAGCACTGACATTATCTAAAAATTCCCCATATAACTGAGTGTTGCAGGAGTTGAGAACCAACTCTGCTCCAGTGTTTCCTACCTCTGCTGGGCCCTAATAATAACATGGGGATATGATTAAACCTGGGCCCCAGACCCTGGGGGCTTCCCTGGTAGATGAGTTGGTAAAGAATCGGCATGCAATGCAGGAGACCCCAGTTTGATTCCTGGGTTGAGAAGATCTCCTGGAGAAGAGTATAAGCTACTCACTCCAGTATTCTTGGGCTTCCCTCATGGCTCAGCTGGTAAAGGATCTGCCTGCAATGCAGGAGACTTGGGTTCAATGACTGGGTTGGGAAGATCCCCTGGAGAAGGGAACAGCTACCCACTCCAATATTTTGGCCTGAAGAATTGCATGGACTCTACAGTCCATGGAGGCACAAACAGCTGGACACAATGAAGCGACTTTCATTTTCACCAGACCCATTATATCAGAATAAGAGGGCTGGGAGTTTGTATTTTAACAAGCTTTTCTGTACTACCTATAACTGGACCAACTTGGGAAATATTTATTTTTTTTGTCAAAAATAAAATAACACCTGTCAATTGAACTGTGAATCAATCCATCACAATTCTAATTTTTAAGTTAAATTTTAACAACTTATAACAGCTTTTCACTATTAATGATCCAGGATTAGCCTTTATAATAAATATTCCATTGTTTTAGAAAATGTCAGAATGAAGTGGAATTAAATATGATCCTATGCTGTTGCTGCAGATCAAGAAGCAACAGTTAGAAATGGACGAGCAACAACAGACTGGTTCCAGATGGGAAAGGAGTACGTCAAGGCTGTATATTCTCACCTTGCTTATTTAACTTATATGCAGAGTACATATGCAAAATGCCAGGCTGCATGAAGCACAAGCTGGAATCAAGATTGCCAGGAGAAACATCAATAACCTCAGACACGCAGAGGACACGACTCTTACGGCAGAAAGCGAAGAAGAACTAAAGAGCCTCTAATGAAAGTGAAAGAGGAAAGTGAAAAATATGGCTTAAAACTCAACATTCAGAAAACTAAGATCATGGCATCCAGCCCATCAGATCAGATCAGATCATCACTCAGTCGTATCCGACTCTTTGCGACCCCATGAATCGCAGCATGCCAGGCCTCCCTGTCCATCACCAACTCCTGGAGTTCACTCAGACTCACGTCCATCTAGTCAGTGATGCCATCCAGCCATCTCATCCTCTGTCATCCCCTTCTTCTCTTGCCCCCAATCCCTCCCAGCATCAGAGTCTTTTTCAATGAGTCAACTCTTTGCACGAGGTGGCCAAGGTACTGGAGTTTCAGCTTTAGCATCATTCCTTCCAAAGAAATCCCAGGGCTGATCTCCTTCACAATGGACTGGTTGGATCTCTTTGCAGTTCAAGGGACTCTCAGAAGTCTTCTCCAAGACCACAGTTCAAAAGCATCAATTCTTCAGCCCTCAGCCTTCTTCACAGTCCAATCTCACATCCATACATGACCACAGGAAAAACCATAGCCTTGACTAGACAAACCTTTGTTGGCAAAGTAATGTCTCTGCTTTTCAATATGCTATCTAGGTTGGTCATAACTTTCCTTCCAAGGAGTAAGCGTCTTTTAATTTCATGGCTGCAGTCACCATTTGTAGCGATTTTGGAGCCCAGAAAAATAAAGTCTGACACTGTTTCCACTGTTTCCCCATCTATTTCCCATGAAGTGATGGGACCAGATGCCATGATCTTCATTTTCTGAATGTTGAGTTTTAAGCCAACTTTTTCACTCTCCACTTTCACTTTCATCAAGAGCCTTTTTAGTTCTTCTTCATTTTCTGCCATAAGGGTGGTGTCATCAGCATATCTGAGATTATTGATATTTCTTCCAGCAATCTTGATTCCAGCTTGTGCTTCTTCCAGCCCAGCGTTTCTCATGATGTATGCTGCATAGAAGTTAAATAAACAGGGTGACAATATACAGCCTTGACATACTCCTTTTTCTATTTGGAACCACTGTGTTGTTCCATGTCCAGTTCTATTGTTGCTTCCTGACCTGCATACAAATTTCTCAAGAGGCAGGTCAGGTGGTCTGGTAATCTCATCTCTTGAAGAATTTCCCACAGTTTATTGTGATCCACACAGTCAAAGGCTTTGGCATAGTCAATAAAGCAGAAATAGATGTTTTTCTGAAACTCTCTTGCTTTTTCCATGATCCAGCGGATGTTGGCAATTTGATCTCTGGTTCCTCTTCTTTTTCTAAAACCAGCTTGAACAGCAGGAAGTTCATGGTTCACTATTGCTGAAGCCTGGCTTGGAGAACTTTGAGCATTCCTTTACTAGAGTGTGAGATGAGTGCAATTGTGCGGTAGTTTGAGCATTCTTTGGCATTGCCTTTCTTTGGGATTGGAATCAAAACTGACCTTTTCCAGTCCTGTGGCCACTGCTGAGTTTTCCAAATTTGCTGGCATATTGAGTGCAGCACTTTCACAGCATCATCTTTCAGGATTTGGAATAGCTCAACTGGAATTCCATCACCTCCACTAGCTTTGTTCGTAGTGATGCTTTCTAAGGCCCACTTGACTTCACATTCCAGGATGTCTGGCTCTAGGTCAGTGATCACACCATCGTGATTATCTGGGTCGTGAAGATCTTTTTTGTACATTTCTATGGGGAAACAATGGTAACAGTGAGAGAATATATTAATTATTTATTTATTGGCTCCAAAATCACTGCAGATGGTGACTGCAGCCATGAAATTAAAAGACTCTTGCTCCTTGGAAGAAAAGCTATGACCAACCTATTCAGTTCAGTTCAGTTCAGTCGCTCAGTCATGTCCTACTCTTTGCAAACCCATGAATTGCAGCATGCCAGGCCTCCCTGTCCATCACCAACTCCCAGAGGCCACTCAAACTCATCCATCGAGTCGGTGATGCCATCCAGCCATCTCATCCTCTGACGTCCTCTTTTCCTCCTGCCCCCAATCCCTCCCAGCATCAGAGTCTTTTCCAATGAGACAACTCTTTACATGAGGTGGGCAAAGTACTAGAGTTTCAGCTTTAGCATCATTCCTTCCAAAAAACACCCAGGGCTGATCTCCTTCACAATGGACTGGTTGGATTTCCTTGTAGTCCAAGGGACTCTCAGAAGTCTTCTCCAACACCACAGTTCAAAAGCATCAATTCTTTGGTGCTCAGCTTTCTTCACAGTCCAATTCTCACATCCATACATGACTATTGGGAAAACCATAGCCTTGACTAGACAGACTTTTGTTGGCAAAGTAATGTCTCTGCTTTTTAATATGCTATGTCATAACTTTCCTTCCAACTTCCAAAGAGTGAGTGTCTTTTAATTTCATGGCTGCAATCACCATCTGCAGTGATTTGGAGCCCAAAAAAATAAAGTTTGACACTGTTTCCCCATCTATTTCCCATGAAGTGATGAGACCAGATGCCATGATCTTAGTTTTCTGAATGTTGAGTTTTGAGCCAACTTTTCCACTCTCCTCTTTCACTTTCCTCAAGAGGCTTTTTAGTTCCTCTTCACTTTCTGCCATAAGGCTGGTGTCATCTGCATATCTGATGTTATTGATATTTCTCCTGGCAATCTTGATTCCAGCTTGTGCTTCTTCCAGTCCAGCGTTTCTCATGATGTACTCTGCATAGAAGTTAAATAAGCAAGGTGACAATATACAGCCTTGATGTACTCCTTTTCCTATTTGGAACCAGTCTGTTGTTCCATGTGCAGTTCTAACTGTTGCTTCCTGACCTACATATAGGTTTCTTAAGAGGCAGGTCAGGTGGTCTGGTATTCCCATCTATTTCAGAATTTTCCACAGTTTATTGTAATCCACACAGTCAAAGGATTTGGAATAGTCAATAAAGCAGAAATAGATGTTTTTCTGAAACTCTCTTGCTTTTTTGAGGATCCAGCGGATGTTGGCAATTTGATCTCTGGTTCCTCTGCCTTTTCTAAAACCAGCTTGAACATCTGGAAGTTCATGGTTCACGTACTGAAGCCTGGCTTGGAGAATTTTGAGCATTACTTTAGTAGCGTGTGAGATGAGTGCAATTGTGTGGTAGTTTGAGCATTCTTGGCATTGCCTTTCTTTGGGATTGGAATGAAAACTGACCTTTTCCAGTCCTGTGGCCACTGCTGAATTTTTCAAATTTGCTGGCATATTGAGTGCAGCACTTTCACAGCATCATCTTTCAGGATTTGAAATAGCTCAACTGTAATGCCATCACCTCCACTAGCTTTGTTCGTAGTGATGCTGTCTAAGGCCCATTTGACTTCACATTCCAGGATGTCTGACTCTAGGTGAGTGACCACACCATCGTGAGTATCTTGGTCCTGAAGATATTTTTTGTACAGTTCTTCTGTGTATTCTTGCCACCTCTTCTAAATATCTTCTGCTTCTGTTAGGCCCATACCATTTCTGTCCTTTATCGAGCCCATCTTTGTATGAAATGTTCCCTTGGTATCTCTAATTTTCTTGAAGAGATCTCTAGTCTTTCCCATTCTGTTGTTTTCCTCTATTTCTTTGCATTGATCGCTGAGGAAGGCTTTCTTCTCTCTCCGTGCTATTCTTTGGAACTCTGTATTCAGATGCTTTTATCTTTCCTTTTCACCTTTGCTTTTCACTTCTCTTCTTTTCACAGCTATTTGTAAGGCCTCCTCAGACAGCCATTTTGCTTTTCTGCAGTTCTTTTCCATAGGGATGGTCTTGATCCCTGTCTCCTGTACAATGTCACCAACTTCATTCCATAGTTCATCAGGCACTCTATCTAACAGATCTAGTCCCTTAAATCTATTTCTCATCTCCACTGGATAATCATAAGGGATTTGATTTAGGTCATACCTGAATGGTCTAATGGTTTTCCCTACTTTCTTCAATTTAAGTCTGAATTTGGCAATAAGCAGTTCATGATCTGAGCTACAGTAAGCTCCCAGTCTTGTTTTTGCTGAGTGTATAGAGCTTCTCCATCTTTGGCTGCAAAGAATATAATCAATCTGATTTCAGTGTTGACCATCTGGTGATGTTCATGTGTAGAGTCTTCTCTTGTGTTGTTGGAAGAGGGTGTTTGCTATGACCAGTACATTCTCTTGGCAAAACTCTATTAGCCTTTGCCCTGCTTCATTCCGTATTCCAAGGCCAAATTTGCCTGTTAATCCAGGTGTTTCTTGACTTCCTACTTTTGCATTCCAGTCCCCTATAATGAAAAGGACATCTTTTTTGGGTGTTAGTTCTAAAAGGTCTTATAGGTCTTCATAGGACTGTTCAACTTCAGCTTCTTCAGCATTACTGGTTTGGGCATAGACTTGGATTACTACGATATTGAATGATTTGCCTAAGAAATGAACAGAGATCATTCTGTCATTTTTGAGATTGCATCCAAGTACTGCATTCCAGACTCTTTTGTTGACCATGATGGCTACTCCATTTCTTCTAAGGGATTCCTGCCCACAGTAGTAGATATAATGGTCATCTGAGTTAAATTCACCCATTGCAGTCCATTTTAGTTCGCTGATTCCTAGAATGTAGATGTTCACTCTTGCCATCCCCTGTTTGACAACTTCCAATTTGCCTTGATTCATGGACCTAACATTCCAGGTTCTTATGCAATACTGCTCTTTGCAGCATCGGACCTTGCTTCTATCACCAGTCACATCCACAACTGGGTATTATTTTTGCTTTAACTCCATCCCTTGCATTCTTTCTGGAGTTATTTGACCAACCTATACAGCATGTTAAAAAGCAGAAACACTACTTTACTAACAAAGGTCCATCTAGTCAAAGCTATGGTTTTTCCAGTAGTCATGTATGCATGTGAGAGTTGGACTGAAAAGAAAGCTGAGCGCCAAAAAATTGATGCTTTTAAGCTGTGATGTTGGAGAAGACTCTTGAGAGTCCCTTGGAATGCAAGGAGATCCAACCAGTCCATCCTAAGGACATCAGTCCTGAATATTAAAGGACTTATGCTGAAGCTGAAACTCCAATACTCTGGTCACCTGATGCGAAGAACCAACTCATTAGAAGATACCCTGATGCTGGGAAAGATTGAAGGCAGGAGGAGAAGGGTACAACAGAGGATGAGATGTTTGGATGACATCACCAATGCGATGGACATGAATTTGAGTACGTTCCAGGAGTTGGCGATGGACAGGGAAGCCTGGCATGCTGCAGTCCATGGGGTCGCAAAGAGTCAGACATGACTGAGCAACTGAACTGAACTGATGCTGTTGGCCTTTAAAGAGCCAAACAAAAAGTGGACTTTGTCCTGGCATTAACACAATTACCAATCAGTTTTTTAAAATATGTTTGGATTTAGAACATCTGATTTCTTGATCACAAACTAACCTAAACATTTCTTGTTAAATGAAATTTAGTCATGACTTGAAATATTTGAAGAAAAACACTCATCCAGAAAATTAAGGTCAACCAAAAACAGATGGCATCTATGAAATAGGGTGTTGAGTTCTCTGTTATGCCAAGTAAAAAAATAAAACAATCTGTCTTAGAATACAGTCCTTCTGAAATTTATGTCTTATCTGGGAATGCATACATATATATATATATATACATATACATATATATATATATTTTTTTAATAGCCCAAACCTTTTAAATAGTAGCAAGCCTTTCATGTTTCCTTCCAAGAGTTCTGTCATTTGAAAATAAAGTTCCAACAAGCACAGTTTTTGAGGAAATATATTTTCATGTCACAAATCAGCTAGGACTTCTTAGGGCCCATTACATATACTGCAGTTCCATTATATCCATTAGAAAGAAAACATCTTTTTGTTTTCTTACTATAGCCTTCTAAAGAACTTTATTTTCAACCTAGGGCTACTTTTGGAGAAAAACTTTTCTCAGTTATGACACATAAGGGGGAAAAGCATGTTCTCAAGTCTCAGGTGACTAAGCCATCTAGACCCCCAGAAAAAGGTAGGGAGAATAAATGACTCTGGCAAGGAAACCAAATGGTTTGGTGATGACAAAAATAATAAATACTATTCTAGGGCAGCAAACACAATGAAGCAAATGGTTGCTGCTGTAGAGCTTTTTCATCATTCATTTCCACTACAACTTTCTATCTTTCAGATATAATGAGCAACCCAGAATTTTTCATTTATGAATGCAGAAAATCTCTTTCTAGGGTGCTGGAATGTGAAAGACATGAATAAAGATGAAGAAATGGGCATTTTCATTTTGACTGGAGCTAAGTAGTTTAAAAAATGATAATAGGATTGAAAATGTATTTAATAAAAAATTATGCTGTGAATAATAAATCAGGTATTGTAATTCTGACAGTAAATCATTTTCTAAAATATCTCACTCTTTCACTAGAATATGCATTCAAAACTAAGAACTAGAAAATACTTTAGACATTTTTCTATCCTGAATGACATTTTTTTTCTTCTTCGTAGAAAAAAATAAAAGACAAAAACCATGCCCTAAATTGATATTTGTGGATAATACGTTGCATGGTTTTAAAATTAAATGCATTGTGAAATATTTTACAAATATTAAATCATTAATCATTGCTAAATCCCTTTGTAAATTATAGCAAAAGTGCTATTAAAAGAGGCCATACCCTATCCTGTCTTCCAAATGGCTTTTCCTGTACTGGGCTCTATAATGGAAGACTATTTATTTCATGATTATTCAAGTTCTTAGGAAGAATTTGGTATTTTCCTGACTAACGATACCATTTGTTCCAAACGTGATTTCCAAGTTACAGAATAAATGATTCACCGTGTGGATTTATTCCAACATAACTTGCTCTCAAAACACATTTGCTGACAACTCACTGAAGTCTAATGATGTGGAAAGGTACTCATGTTATATTATTAAATAAAGTAGCAATTTATCAAATAACTACATGGTACCAGAACATAAAAATATATACCTACAGCTACAGCTGTCGATATATCTGAAAAGAATTATAGTTGCTTCATAGTTGTTTCCACAATGAATATGGCTTCCTAGTGTAATTTAAAGTATTTACAGCATATATATATATATATATATATATATATATGAGAGAGAGATATATCTGGTGATATAAAAGATAAAGAAGGAAGCAGTCAAGATTATCACACTTAATTGCATTTAAACAAATTCTTAAATACACAAAATATCAAAACCACAAAACCGGAGTTAGATTTGTCATCAGAATTCCCAAGACCCTGATTAAGTCTTTTCCTCCTCACTCACTCAGCACCAGGGCTTCTTCATCTCACAACATTCCAGACCACCCAGGGCCCTCTGAATGTGTGCTGGTATGCTGGATACCTGGGAATGCCCAAGGTTTACCACCTTTCCCACAACATGGGCAAAGCAAACTGGGATCGCAGCCTCAAGGGTTTAAGAAAAGAGAAGCCATGTTCACAAATAACAACTAGAAAAACAAAACAGGATAAGTTCTTTAAAGAGAATAAAACCATGGTGGTTTGAAACTTTAACATCTTCTTCCTGTGATTCCACTGCCCACCCCATCCCCCTTGAATTATTTTCACTCTCTTCTTTCCACCTTCAGTCTCTATCAACTCCTGACCTCAACTGAGACACCCTCTCTAGTTATGTTTCACTTTTTCTCTCCTCTTTCACATCAACAAATATCTGTCTGTGCTTTCTCAAAATAAGCATGCATCGTCTTTTCCTCTTTTTTATACCTAGTGACTAGAATACTAACACAAGAACCAGATAATGCTGCCTGGGGATTGTTTTCTTTATAGGGTTTTACACTCACTCACTCCCACCAATATCTAACTACTCTGAGGGTAACTTCAGAAATATAACTCAATCATTGCTAAACCCAGGCTTCCCTTGTGGCTCAGCTAGTAAAGAACCACCTACAATGTGGCAGATCTGGGTTTGATCCCTGGGTTGGGAAGATCACCAGGAGAAGGGAAAGGCTACCCACTCCAGTATTCTGGTCTGGAGAATCCCATGGACTTTATAGTCCATGAGGTCAAAAAGAGCCAGACAGGACTGAGTGACTTTCATTTTCACATTTAAACTGACCAGAATGTAGTCTTGTGATGTTTATATTCACAGACTCAAAATAATAAAAAACTCTGAGTCCTCTTTGCTGGGCAAGAGGTGAAGAAGAGAAATGGGAGAGGGCCTATAATTTTCAAGTAATGTTTTAAGAGAATAATATAAACTGACTACTGTAAAAATACTGAGCCATGAAACTTGTCTATTATGTAAGATTAATACGTAAGGTTCTATTTGTTTTTGTTTTTTACCATAAAAAACCTGTAAAGGAATGAGTTTTTAATGGACATGAGTTTGAGCAAGCTCCAGGAAACGGTGAAGGACAGGGAAGCCTGGCCTTTTGCAGTCCACCAGGTCACAGAGTCGGACACAACTGAGTGACTGAGAAACAAAAGGAATGATCAGTGTTTAGATGAAGGGTCACAGAAAGAAAAGCATTAGAAGTTGAAATATAAAGAAGGAAAAAAAAAGAATCAACATAAAGTAATTAGAAAAATAAAGCATTGTAGCATTTCCACATTCATTTTTAATTAAAAAAAATCTTATTTTTATTTTGTTAAAGTTTCAGAAGGCAGCAGAGGAGGAGTCTGGATTCAGCAGTTGCCCACTGGATGCCTTCTAGGTAATGTAAACAGAGGAGGGTTTATTATTTATAATTCATTATTATTTTGCTACAAAAATCACTGAAAAGGTCAGATACACAGCTCTTGACCAATTCCCTGAATAACACTGCTGAACTAGACCACTAATGTAGCTTCTGATTCTGTGATGTTTTGGCTGCAACAGAATTCAAGAGAGAGAAGACATACATATGTTTATGACTGATTCACGTTGTTGTACGGCAGAAACCAACACAACATTGTAAAGCAATTATCCTCCAATTAAAAATAAATGTTAAAATGTAAAAAAAAGAAAGAAATCCGTTTCCAGCAGGGCTTGGGTCTGCCCTCACAAATTAAGGCATCTCTACAGAGCTGTAGTCAACAGTATCCTCCTAGGCCCGGCCCTGTATCCCAGAGTCAAGCTAAGATTCCTCCCTTTGAAGACTCAGGGCTCTGCCTCCTGAATAAACACCAGCTCCTCTCTTCTCTTTACCCCACAGAAATCGGGTCGGAGAAGGTGATGGCACCCCACTCCAGTACTCTTGCCTGGAGAATCCCAGGGATGGGGGAGCCTGGTGGGCTGCCGTCTATGGGGTCGCACAGAGTTGGATACGACTGAAGCGACTTAGCAGCAGCAGCAGCAGCAGAAATCGCATATAGCAAAGTATACAAAACAGGAGATATTGAGCTGAAATTGGGAGAAAGTTACAGAGATTGGTAAGGTTGGTACCAGTATTTCCCATGCAAGGTCTGAGTTCTAAATTCTTATTAGAATATGTCTATTTGACGGAGCTAAATGGACATGAGTTCGGGCAAACTCCGGGGGTTGGGGATGGAAAGGGAGGCCTGGTGTGCAGTCCATGGGGTCACAGAGAGTCAGACATGACTGAGTGACTGAACTGAAATATATTGTGTTCACCACCTTTCTTGTTCTGCCAATTTCGGAAGATGACTTAATTGCTGCTTACTGCCAGGGCCTTCTTAATGCTGATATGGGGTACTTGTTGAAGAGAAAAAACCAAGAGGGTAGAGAGCTGCAGTCCAAGGAACTGAATCCATCTGGAAGGCTGAAGGAGACAGTACAGGAAGGGCAAAAGACCTGGCAACCTTGGAGAAGGTTGAGTTCTGACTACTTAGGAGAGTGAATAGAGAGTTGGGAGGGGGAGGTAATGCCGTAACCTGTGAATACTGGGAATGTTTGCCAGGTGCCCTACAACGTGGTCATTCCAGTTTGCTGTCTCTTCAAAATACTTCAGTAAATGCATCCAGGAATATTACGATTTATGTGGGTTTCTTTTAGATTTGACAGAAACAGAGCTAGATCTCATCCAGGTTCTGGTACATGTGCCATTTCAGGGTTAGTGAGGGATGTGAGGAGTGAGAGTAGGCAAAAGAGAAAGAGAGAAACTAATGGTTTCAGTAAGACCCAACAGAATCCAGTCCTGTTATCTTCAAAGCTTTGAGAATACTCTATTTGGGAAATAGTCCCCTATATTTGCTGGACATTTATTGCTGCCAATTTTTCCCCACTAACAAGAAATGTTCTACAATGTCCCACTAATCTATTTAAAGACCAGAGAACCATGAAAATTCTGCACAGGAATCCCAAACCCATGACGAAACAAACAGAAATGTGTGTGCTGCTGTATCTACATCCTTTAAAAGGTGTCAATGTCTATTATAAAATATTAAATGACTCAGTAAATATTAGCACATAGTCTATGAGGCTTTTTTTTTTTTTTCCAGTGGAGTTAGGGACTAAAGAGGCAGCAGAAATTGTTTCACCGCTATGAATGGCTCATTCTGTCCTAAGTACACACCTATATAAGTTTAATATACTACTCTGTGTCATCTGTTTAGGGTAAAAAACTTTTAATAAGCCACAAATCTAAATTCTAAAAATTAATGTATATTTTAAAAGTTATCATACTAAAAGAAATTCATTCTGGGATTAAGAAATTATTAAAATTGAAATAAACCCAAGAAAGAGAAACAGAGAGAGAAACAATTTTTTAAATAGATACCATGAATCTTGACTCATTTTACTCACCAGAGAATTTTGTCCTATTGAATTTTACCCTGATCAGAGGCAACTAGAGTTTGACTCAGGTGCAACTTACACTGTATCATCAGTCAGTAATAATACCCGGTGTTAATAGGACACATAATATATACATGCAGCTGAACTCTGCCTTTCTCTGATTCATTAAACTCATTTGTTACAAGATTTTAATTTCTCAAATCCAGAACTTTCAGTATCTCTTGCCAAAAGAATTCACATGGATCCCAATCTGTCCAGCATTTCCTCTGCAGGATACATCTGCATAATACCCTCTGTTCACTGGAAAGCTTTATTCTTCTGGAAGTTGAAGATCTTCTGAATCATTATGAAGATATTTCTGCTGAACAACCTCTCCCTTAGGGATTTCTAGAAAAACTTCATAATGGCCCATCATTTCCAAAAGGATGAGCCAAGGGAATATATACACACACACTGAGCTTCCTGAGGTTTTAACATTATAGTCCTAATCACTGCACCTAAATTCTGTCTATTCAACTGGCTTTGATTTCTCCAACAATCATCTCCATCAGTCTTTCACTATAATTTCTAATCCTCTACTAATCCTAGGAAATGGAGAAATATGGTCAGGCCATATGTTTCTTTACTGGAAAAAAATGTTTGATGAACTCAACCTATATTCATTCTACTTAGCACAGTTGGGAAAAAAATCATGATTGTATTATTTCTTTTATTTTCACATATCCTGTTTAGCCTTGAAAAGACAAAAATGAGAACTTCTTCCAAATTTTACCTATTCAGCCACTCACTTTCCAGGATCTTTCATCAGGAAATTGTAATGGGTAAAAGATTGGAATCAATGCTAGAAACAAGAAAAGGTAAAATGAGGGCCTAGATAAATAAACAGTCCTAGACAAGGTAATTAGAGAGCTAGAGAGGTGATTAGAGATGAAAAGGAGTTCAAAGCTAAAAAGTTTTGGGTACACAGAGACCATACAATGCTCCAAAGCCAGGTGAATGTGATATAACCCATTAAGTTTCCTTCTTGCTTGGTTGTCCAGAAGCTGAGAATTATGTATTTATTGTTGACTCACCATAAATACCTTTGTATACTCTCCCTTCCCAGGTGGACAGGGTGTGTGGTGATAGCCATTGGTGGAAATTGTTGTGGGTCTGGGAGGCCTGAACTTATACTGGGATATGAAACTTCATGCTCATAATTGTAATTCAGGAAGCAATGTCTAGGGTTGTGATCTGAGTACTAGAAACTGAAATGTGAATGTTAATAAATACGGAACTAAAAAGACCTCCTGTATTGAGCAGGGCACATCAGGCAGAAGAAATGTGAGTCCTCAAGAATTATATATGATGCCAGTAGCCTCTAGTATGAGCATTCATGAAGCAAAGATGCTAATATGATAAAACCTCAGTTCTGAGATACTAATAATTTTCCCCTATCTTACATGGGATTTTTGATCATCTCTGCTGTGCTCTACTAGAAAGCAAGGGGATCTTCCATGCAACACCACTGAAAACTTCCATGCACACAGCTGGCAACTGGCAGCACCTGGAAGCTCCTGATGGCTCTTACATGGTGCTCCTGCAGATCTTTGCTCAGCTATTGTCGGAACAGTTCTTCCCTCCTAGTTAAGCTTCCTGAAAGTTCCAATATCTCCATTTTTCCTTTTTTTTTTAAACATTATTCAAATTACTTAATTTTTTTTCTTTCAGGTTTCAGATATAATTAATGTACAACATTATATAAGTTTAAGGTATACAGTGCAACGTTTTGACTGACATACATCATGAAATGGTTGCCACAATGGGTTTAGTGAACATCCATCACCTCATATATATACAAAATAAAAGAAAAAGGAAAAAAAGTTTCTTGTGAAGAGAGCTCAGGATTTACTCTAACTTTCATATATAACATACAGCAGTATTAACAACGATTTTGTACATTACATCCAGTACTTATTTGTCTTATACCTGCAAGTGTGTACCTTTTGATCATCTTCCTGCCCAATTCCCCCTGCCCCTACTCTCTTGCCTCTTTCCATAACTTTTTAAAACTTTTGATTATGAATCTTACCTAGAAGTCAATATTTTCACATTAATAGTAGACTTGGCTCTCCCCAGATGTCTTAATTACTTTTAAGCTAAAGTCAGATGACTACTCTTGGGCTCTAAAATAAATCTTTACAGTTGATGAGGTTATGGGATGCTTCTAAATCCAGAACTTGCAGACTATGAAGCCATGATCTGGGCAGCACTATTTTGGACTGAATAAGGTTATAAATTAATAATTCAATAATAATAGCAAATATCTGTATGATATTTTATATTTTATGAAATACTTTTATAATACTCAGTATGTCAAGTAAACCACAGAACTTACTAAAGTAGCAGAATTCTTGTTATTTCCTCTTTACAGATGGGAAAACTAAGACTCTGGGAGATTATGTGACTTGCTCAGGTAATTGTTTCAACAAGCTTTAATTGTCTGAGCAGTGACTCTGAACCAGGACATATGACTCCAAGTCAAGTATTCATTCCACCTTTATACATTGGTGGTCTTTTCCTGCCATGAGCCTACATCAGAATTAAAGCCACAAACAAAAGGGCACTAACCATTTTCTAGCCTAACTGAGCAGCTGAATGTCACTGTTGGTGCTTTCAGTCTTACATCTTTATAGTTGTTTCACAACTACCTAGTCTTTACATCTCCTAAATGCTTTTCATATACAATAAGTGCCAGAGACAGTGGCTGGTCATGGTCATTTCACTTCTTAATGATTTGATGGGGAATGTATTAGTGGCCCGAGTATACATGATTTAGAATTCAGCTTGACACAGTGAGTCACTACAAAAATAAGCATTTAGCCTTTGTATTCATTCATTTTCGGCAAGGATGCTACTTTATCCGTTACCCTTTCTTCTTTGGAGCTGATAAAGTAATGGAAGACTCTTCTAACTACTAATCATCATGAAAGATGGAGATATTATTGCTTTTTACAGTAATCAGAGCTATGGTTATGTCGGCAGGAATGTGGATAAACTATCTACCCTAGACCCCCAAACAGGTCACCGGGACTGTCTCCTTTTATGTTTGTTTAAGTTAAGAATGATGTTGGGTCACCCTTTGAGAAGGGTAGAATGCAAATCCTTTGTTTTACATCAAACTTGTATGCTCAGAGCTCATATTAACTCCAGCTTTTTCCAGAGCAAAACAAAATGGAATATATTAAGTATACACTGAATAGTCCTCCACTGGTTCCTCTCACTTTCATGCATGTCCTTCACTACTCCAGAACATCTTTTTCCCAGACTAGATGAGATATATTATCATTCTTTTAAAACATAATGACACCTTTTCAACATTAAAAATAAGTCCAGACTCAAATAAAATAATTTTAATTTTGTTATCTACTGAACAAGAAAATACAAAAGGCTTCAGTGAATTCAATAATAGGTTTAAAAAGAAAACTTTCTTTTATTTGCCATTATATTATGTATACATTTTTTAAAGTAGTATATATATATGCAAGGTGTATATATATATATTTGCAAGATATATATATATGTGTGTAAGATATATATATATATGTATATGCAAGACATTTATGTTTCATCACCACGCATGCTCCCACTAATGCATCCCTTCCACAACTGACCTAGAATTTTTGTTTTTTGGGTTGTTCCATCATCTAAGCCATCTCCATAGCTCAACTTCTCCAAGTAGAGAGATCAATCTTTATGCAAGAGCAAGGAGCATCGGTGTGGATCACAACAAACTGTAGAATTCTTAAAGAGATGGGAATATCAGACCACCTTACCTGCCTCCTGAGAAATCTGTATGCAAGTCAAAAACAACAGTTAGAACCAGACATGGAACAACAGACTGATTCCAAATTGGGAAATGAGTATGTCAAGGTTGTATATTGTCACCCTGCTTATTTAACTTATATGCAGAGTACATCATGAGAAATGCCAGGCTGGAAGAAGTACAAGCTGGAATCAAGATTGCTGGAAGAAATATCAATAACCTCAGATATGCAGATGACACCACCCTTATGGCAGAAAGTGAAGAAGAACTAAAGAGTCTCTTGATGAAAGTGAGAGAGTGAAAAAACTGGCTTAAAACTCAACATTCAAAAAACAAAGATCATGGCATCTGGTCCCATCACTTCATGGCAAAAAGATGGGGAAACAATGGAATCAGTGACATATGTCATTTTCTTGGGCTCCAGAATCACTGCAGATGGTGACTGCAGCCATGAAATTAAAAAGATGCTTGTTCCTTGGGAGAAAAGCTATGAGCAACGTAGACAGCATATTAAAAGGCAGAGACATTTACTTTACCAACAAAGGTCCGTCTAGTCAAAGCTATAGTTTTTCCAGTAGTCATGTATACATGTGAGAGTTGGACCATAAATAAAGCTGACTGCCAAAGAACTGATGCTTTTGAACTGTGATGTTGGAGAAGACTCTAGAGAGTCCCTTGGACTGCAAGGAGATCAAACCAGTCAATCCGAAAGGAAGTCAGTCCTGACTATTCATTGGAATAGTGAGCTTCATGCTGAAGCTGAAACTCCAATACTTTGGCCACCTGATGTGAAGAACTGACTCACTGGAAAAGACCCTGATGCTTTGAAAGATTGAAGGTGGGAGAAGGAGACAACAGAAGATGAGATGGTTGGGTGGCATCACTGACTCGATGGACATGAGTTTGAGCAAGCTCCAGGAGTTGGTGATGGACAAGGAAGCCTGGCATGCTGCAGTCCAAGGGATCACAAAGAGTCAGACATGACTGGGTGACTGGAATTCATCCATCCCTGCAGCAAATACTTGAGTACCTCCTCTCCGAGTGCCATGCTAAAGCTAGGTTGGTGTAAATTCTGGGGACCTCCCAACCTACTGATATCTGAAATTGAGCTAGTTAGAACAGCATTCCTTTCCTTTCAAGGTTTGATTTCTCAGTATTCAACTTTTCTTGAGAAAGATAATATTTTTAAGTTGATTGCTTCTCAATCCTAGCTACACAGTAAAACCACCTAAGAGACTTTTTTTTTTTAAACTGCCAATGTCTGGGTCCAACCCCAATCCAGTTAAATTAAATCATGTTGGGGAGAAGAACCCAGACCCTGTTTTTTGTTGCATTTTTTGTTGTTGTTGTTAAGTTTCCAGATGATAGAATATATTGCCAGGTAAGAACTCCTGGTTTCTTAATGTTCCTAAAACACCTAGAGGAAAAGAACAGCTACAGGGATGATGAGATGAAACATCTCTGAATGTGAACCTACTCTGGAGTCTGGATCAGCAGGCAGGGTAAACAAGGAACCAGTACTGATGACAAACTTCTTCCGCCTCATAACTCTGCCCTCAACCTGTCTTGACCATTTCCGGTGGAAAAGGTCAGTTTTCATTCCAATCCCAAAGAAAGGCAATTTCAAAGAATGTTCAAACGACCACACGATTGCACTCAACTCACACGCTAGTAAAGTAATGCTCAAAATTCTCCAAGCCAGGCTTCAGTAATACGTGAACTGAGAACTTCCAGATGTTCAAGCTGGTTTTAGAAAAGGCAGAGGAACCAGAGATAAAATTGTCAACATCTGCTGGATCATCGAAAAAGCAAGAGAGTTCTAGAAAAACATCTATTTCTTTACTGACTATGCCAAAGCCTTTGACTGTGTGGATCACAATAAACTATGGAAAATTCTGAAAGAGATGGGAATACCAGACCACCTGATCTGCCTCCTCAGAATCCTATATGCAGGTCAGGAAGCAACAGTTAGAACTGGACATGGAACAAGAGACTGGTTCCAAATAGGAAAAGGAGTACGTCAAGGCTGTATACTGTCACCCTGCTTATTTAACTTATATGCAGAGTACATCATGAGAAATGCTGGGCTGGAGGAAGCACAGGCTGGAATCAAGAATGTTGGGAGAAATATCAATAACCTCAGATATGCAGATGACACCACCCTTATGGGACAAAGTGAAGAAGAACTAAAGAGCCTCTTAATGAAAGTGAAAGAGGAGAGTGAAAAAGTTGGCTTAAAACTCAACATTCAGAAAACTAAGATCATGGCATCTGGTCCCATCACTTCATGGGAAATAGGTGGGGAAACAGTGGAAACAGAGGCTGACTGTATTTTTTGGGGCTCCAAAATCACTGCAGATGGTGATTGCAGCCATGCACATATGGACACCTTATCTTTGACAAAGGAGGCAAGAATATACAATGGATTAAAGACAATCTTTTTAACAAGTGGTGCTGGGAAAACTGGTCAACCACTTGTAAAAGAATGAAACTAGAGCACTTTCTAACACCATACACAAAAATAAACTCAAAATGGATTAAAGATCTAAATGTAAGACCAGAAACTATAAAACTCCTAGAAGAGAACATAGGCAAAACACTCTCTGACATACATCACAGCAGGATCCTCTATGACCCACTTTCCAGAATATTGGAAATAAAAGCAAAAATAAACAAATGGGACCTAATTAAACTTAAAAGCTTCTGCACAACAAAGGAAACTATAAGCAAGGTGAAAAGACAGCCTTCAGAATGGGAGAAAATAATAGCAAATGAAGCAACTGACAAACAACTAATCTCAAAAATATACAAGCAACTCCTACAGCTCAATTCCAGAAAAATAAATGGCCCAATCAAAAAATGGGCCAAAGAACTAAATAGACATTTCTCCAAAGAAGACACACAGATGGCTAACAAACACATGAAAAGATGCTCAACATCACTCATTATCAGAGAAATGCAAATCACAACCACAATGAGGTACCATTTCATGCCAGTCAGAATGGCTGCAATCCAAAAGTCTACAAGCAATAAATGCTGGAGAGGGTGTGGAGAAAAGGGAACCCTCTTACACTGTTGGTGGGAATGCAAACTAGTACAGCCACTATGGAGAACAGTGTGGAGATTCCTTAAAAAACTGGAACTAGAACTGCCTTATGATCCAGCAATCCCACTGCTGGGCATACACACTGAGGAAACCAGAATTGAAAGAGACACGTGTACCCCAATATTCATTGCAGCACTGTTTATAATAGCCAGGACATGGAAGCAACCTCGATGTCCATCAGCAGATGAATGGATAAGAAAGCTGTGGTACATATACACAATGGAGTATTACTCAGCCATTAAAAAGAATACATTTGAATCAGTTCTAATGAGGTGGATGAAACCGGAGCCTATTATACACAGTGAAGTAAGCCAGAAAGAAAAACACCAATACAGTATACTAATGCATATATATGGAATTTAGAAAGATGGTAACAATAACCCTGTATACGAGACAGCAAAAGAGACACTGATGTATAGAACAGTCTTTTGGACTCTGCGGGAGAGGGAGAGGGTGGGATGATTTGGGAGAACGGCATTGAAATATGTATAATATCATATATGAAATGAGTCACCAGTCCAGGTTAGATGCATGATACTGGATGCTTGGGGCTGGTGCACTGGGACGACCCAGAGGGATGGTATGGGGAGGGAGAAGGGAGGAGGGTTTTAATTATTAAGAGAAATTTTAAAAATTAAAAAACAAAAAACAAAAAAAAACCTCAACATTCAGAAAACTAAGATCATGGCATCCGGTCCCATCACTTTATGGGAAATAGATGGGGAAACAGTGGAAACAGAGGCTGACTGTATTTTTTGGGGCTCCAAAATCACTGCAGATGGTGATTGCAGCCATGAAATTAAAAGATACTTGCTCCTTGGAAGGAAAGTTATAACCAACCTAGACAGCATATTAAAAAGCAGAGACATTACTTTGCCAACAAAGGTCCAACCAGTCAAGGCTATGGTTTTTCCAGTGGTCATGTATGGATGTGAGAGTTGGACTATAAATAAAGAAAGCTGAGCACAGAAGAATTGATGCTTTTGAACTGTGGTGTTGGAGAAGACTCTTGAGAGTCCCTTGGACTGCAAGGAAATCCAACCTGTTCATCCTAAAGGAGATCAGTCCTGGGTGTTCATTGGAAGGACTGATGCTGAGGCTGAAGCTCCAATACTTTGGCCACCTGATGTGAAGAGCTGACTCATTTGAAAAGACCCTGATGCTGGAAAGATTGAGGGCAGGAGAAGAAGGGGACAACAGAGGATGAGATGGCTGGATGGCATCACCAACTCAATGGACATGGGTTTGGGTGGACTCTGGGAGTTGGTGATGGACAGGGAGGCCTGGCATGCTGCGATTCATGGGGTCGCAAAGAGTGGGACACGACTGAGCGACTGAACTAAACTGTCTTGACCACTCTCTTATCCTGGGCATGTTACTTAGGATGTTTTCATTGAAAAGACTTTTCCTTTGGCTGAGCCCTATATCTTCATTTTTTTTTAACATATACTAAGACTTATTGAGTACCTAGTGAGTGCCAGACACAAGGCAAAGTTCTACCCTCATAGAATTTACATTCTAACTGGGGAGAAAAATAGAGCAATGAATTTAGCATTCATTTTATACTTCTGGTTCTTATCTCTCTTCTTCTGTTTTCTGGTATCTTTCACATACTTGATATTACTCTGATCAGATGTAAATGGCTCTCATATTGGATTCTTTTCTACGTCATTATGCACAGGTATCATGTGGGTATTTTTAAAGAGTATTTATAATTATACTCCACTGGTCTATGTCTGAGATAACTAACTTGCAATCCTACCCTTAGAAAATTAAAGTACTTTGGTTTTTAAATTTTTCTGTCTGCAGGTAGAATATGGAATTAGGGCAGGATTTAAAGTCAGGAGACCCTAATTCAAATTCTGAGTCTACCTTACTCACTGTGTGCCCTCAGGCCAGTTACTTAACCTCTTTAGGTCTCAATATTCTCATTCGTGAAGGATAATAATATGAAAATCAAATGGGAGATATATACCATATACAATTAACAGTTTGTTTAGTCACTAAGTCATGTCTGACTTTTACAACACTGTGGACTATAGCCTGCCAGGCTCCTCTGTCCACGGGATTTCTGGAGCAAGAATACTGGAGTGTGTTGCCATTTTCTTCTCCAGGGGATCTCTCTGGCCCAGGGATCAAAACTGCCTCTCCTAAACTGGCAGGAACTGGCAGGTGGATTCTATACTGCTGGGCCACCAGGGAATACAGTTAACAGGGATCCACAAAAAGTACTCACATTAGACCAGTGGCCAAGAGTGAACTGTCCCTGGGACCAAGATCACCTTTCATCAAAGGTGAAGATAGATCTCCAGAAACTCCCTCTTTCTTCACCACCAAACACACGTTCTCACCACCATTATCTGTCTTCACAATGATCTCATTTTTTTCATTTATCCTGATTTATGTCAGCCACCAAAAACCCTCCCAGACTCCCTCTTATCTCCACACTCTAATCCTTTTAAAACTCTTTACAGAAAGAGACTCACAGACTTGGAAAACAAATTCATGGTTGCCAGGGTGAAGGGATAGTTAAGGACTTTGGGAAGATCATGTACACACTGCTATATTTAAAATGGATAGCCAACAAAAACCTATTGTATAGCACATGGAATTCTGCTCAATGTTATGTGCCAGCCTGGGTGGGAGGGAGGTTTGGGGAGAATGGATACATGTTTATGTATGTCTGAGTTCCTTCACTGTTCACCTGAAACTATCACAATGTTGTTAATTGGCTGTGAACATGAAAGTTGTTCAGTCCTGTCTGACTCTTGGAGACCCCATGGTCTACACAGTCCATGGAATTCTCCAGGCCAGAATACTGGAGTGGGTAGCAGTTCCCTTCTCCAGGGGATCTTCCCAACCCAGGGTTCGAACCCAGGTCTGTGGTATTACAGGCAGATTCTTTACCAGCTGAGCCACCAGGGAAGCCCATACAAAATGTTTCTGGTGTTAAAAATACAAAATGTTTCTAGGGTTAAAAAATAAATAAAAATAGAATTAAAAAAATAAAAATAAAAAACTCTTTGCATATCCTATTCTTTCATCTCCTCTCCCTTCCACCAATCCTGAAACCTATCCACTGTGCTTTCTGAAATTCAGTACCACTATTTTCAAAATACCCTTATGTTAATTATCAATAGATTTGCTGCATAGTAAATAACTTCAAAAATTAGTGACTTAAAATAAAAATAATCATTTAGTATAGAGCACAGTTTTTGCAGATTAAAAGTCAGGTGATGGCTTGGTTAGACACTTTCAGCTTGGCATCTCTCACAAGGCTGCAGTCATCTGAAAGTTTGACTGAAAGGATCTGCTTTTATCTGCTTTTAATGTAGCTCACTTGCATACTGGCAAGTTTGTGGTAGTTGTTGGGGGAAACTTCTCTTCCTCTCCATAAGGGCCTCTCGACAGGGCTTCCTGAGTGTCCTCATGGTCTGGTGGCTGGATTCACTAAGAACCAGGTATCTGAAAGAGCAAACAAAAGCTACAGTGTCTTTTATTACATGTCATCATTTCTGCAGTATTCTATGGTCACAGAGGTCAGCTGATTAAATAAGGGAAGGAACTAAAAAAAGGCTTAAATACCTGGCAGTAAGGATCACTGGGTATCATCTTGATGGCTGGATGCCGCACCTCTATTTTCACAAACATGCTTTGAACACCCCCTTCACCTTCTTACTTTCATCAAAACCTGGCTGTCTTGAGAATACCCTATCAACCTTCCAATTGGAGACTGCTTTTCCTTTTGGAGCCTTCAGATCTTCAAGCCTGGAGAGGAGTAGGTGTCACCCTTGCTCCTCATGACTTTCAGACACTGCTCCCTCTCTCTCCCCTGGAAGTGCCAGCTTGAATCTAACATCATCATATATCACTCATTGGTTAATGACTCTGCTTTCTTTTCATTTCTCTTGACTCTAGATCCTGATTCATAGTTGTACCCTCCAGAGCTACTCCTGCCTTAATTCTTGAACCTATGAATACACAAGTAGATCATCATGCCCACACCCTGGCCTTTCAGTTCCTTGAACTTTCTCTTCTCTTCTCCATTGACCATGTTAACCATTCTACCACATCTACCACAGCCTCTAATCATGATCATTGCCTTAAGACCACGTCATTACAAATAAATGCAACTCTTTCTAATGTCAAAGTCATGCATTCCACCCTCTGACCACCACCTCCAATCTTCCCAGATCACTCCTTGTACTATCCCATTCCCAATCATCATTCCAATTCACTGGGACCTCCAATCCACTGATCTACCACAATTCCACTACTGCTTATCCTTATCCTACTTGCCAAGCTTAAATTCCAAGACCAAACTTTGTAACTGGTCCCTTATGTATACCCTTGACTCTTTTGCCTGTTTTCAGATTTATCATACTTACTTGGACAACTAGAATCTTGGTTAAAATGCAACTCTCTGCCAATGCCAAACCTCCACCCTCCACTAACAGTGGCTGGAGAAAGATATAGAATTATGCTGAATGGTCTCACTTCAAGCTTATGAATGGTTCCTCAAATATGTTCTTAATACTACTTGCTTAGTTGCTCAGTTATGTCCAACTCTTTGAGATCATGGACTTGAGTCTGCCAGGATCCTCAGTCCATGGGATTTTTCAGGTGAGAATACTAGACAGGGTTGCCATTTCCTCCTCCAGGGGAATCTTCCTGATACAGAGATCAAACCCACATCTTCTGTGTCTCCTGCATTGCAGATGGATTATTTACCCTGTAAGCCACAGGGGAAGCCCAGAACAACAGGTATATCACAACTTAGTTTCCCAAGATCATTCAATTTCTCACTCTTCTAGACAATCATTTTCACTCTTCTCAAGTACTCAAACCTCCTTCCTATTTTCATTATCATTTGTCACTGAGAAAATCAAAGCAATCAGAAGAGAAATTCCACAGACTTTTATCTGCTGTATTTACCCGCCTACCAGTACAGGTATCACATCTCTGTCTCTCTGCCTGCTACTATCCATAATCTTACCTAAAGTCAACACCTCTTCTTAGTCACTAAATCCCATCCTCTACAGCCCACTCAAAGATATCACTCTAGGACACACTGCTGGATCATTTACATTCAAATGCAAATAAGATACTGACGTCATTCCTATCTTTAAAAAACATTTTAAAAAATAATAAAACAATCACTTCTCTGTATTCCACTTAACTCACTGGCTATTGGCTCATTTATTCCCTTTCTTTAAAAGAAAAACACCTCCAGGAAGTGACTTATTCCTACTGTCTGTTTTTATTTCTTGCCATTCTCCATGAAAACCAATTTAGTCAGATTTTTGCCTCCAATGAAACTTCTCTTAACTGTTCACTCTAAATGTGAACATCTACCATGCTGCTAAATCCAGCAGCCAAGTCCTTCACTTGCCTATCAGCAGCATTTGGCACAGTTGATTACTCCCTCCTTTTTCATAACACTTTTTCACTTAGCTTGCCGGACACCACCTTCTCTGTTTTTTCTCCTATCTCACTGGCTGCTCCTTCTTAATCTCCTTGGTTGGCTCTTCCTCTTTTTCTCAGATCCTTGAATGTTGCAATTCAACAGGGCTCAGTCTTTTCTCTCACTACATAACACTGATTCCCTTGGTGAAAAAAGCAGTATTATGGCTTTAAGTATCAGTGATATCCTGCTGACCTTCAAATGGATATCTCCAACTCAGACCACATTCATAGGCTCCAGATTTGTAAGTCCTTGGACATAAAATAAATATCTGAAACACAACATGCCCAAAATCTGATCTGATCTTACTTCCCAAAACCTGTTCTACCCTCAGCCTTCTCTCAGTTAATAGCAACCCCACCTTTCTTTTCAGCAGATGAAAAACCCTGGAGTCCACTTTGACTTCTCTTTCTCTCTCAGCTCATATCCATTCCAACCACAAATATTTGCTGTACTTTCAAAATATATTCAGAATCTGAATGCTTTTTTCCACCTTCTCGGCTACCACCTTCTCTAAGTCATCATCTCTCAACTAGCTGCTGATATAGCCTCTTAACAGTTCGCCCACTTGCATCCTTGTCCCTTTACAAGACTCCTTGGCATGGCAGCTAGTCATTCTTTTAAAATACTCTTGTATCAATCTACTGCTCAGAATCCCCAACTGTGCCCCAAACTGGCACAGAGGAAGACGATGGCTTATTAGATCTGACAGGATTGAAACCACTGTTAGGCTCGGTAGCCACCATTACTCTTTCTTCATGCATTTCTCAGATGCCACCATATCATGGAGGTTTACCTTCACCATCTTATTACTGCAATGACACAACTGGACACACACACACTGCCACTTGCCACTAACCCTCTCCCATTTCTAAAATATTTTCTATGTCATTTGTCATTAAAGTGAAAGTCACTCAATTGTATCCAACTCTTTGTGACCCCCACGGACTATAGCCTGCCAGGCTCCTCTGTCCATGGGATTTCCCAGGCCAGAACACTGGAGTCGGTTGCTGTTCGCTTCTCCAGGGGAACTTCCCAACCCAGGGATGGAACCCAGGTCTCCCACATTGCAGGCGGATTCTTTACCATCTGAGCCACCAGGGAAGTCATTTGTCATATTCTAAGGTATTTGGTTATTTATTTTCTTCCCACTGTGTTTCCCCTCTCTCTTCCTTTCCCTTCTACAAGGCAAAATGAAAGCTCTTTGAGGGCAGAGATCTTTATAATAGTCACTAATCTATCCCAAACCTAGAACTTCATGTAACCCAGTCAATAAATCAATAAACAAGGTCTTCCCAGAATTTATGACCAAGAGGTTTTAGATATAGGTTCTACAGCTAATTAATAGAAGAGCTACAACTTGAACTCAGGCATTAAGAATACAAGTTCACTGACCTTTCCACCCTCTTGCTCTACCTTCCAGATGAGAACAACACTCTCTCAAATGCTTGAAATACTAATATTATTTCATAAATTTTGACAACTTAATGAGAGTAAATAATATTATTTTAAGGAAGTAGTTGATTATTAGGACAAACATTTTTCATGCTTTTTGCTGAATTAATCAAACTGATGGTGTATTTGGCACAGCCAAAACTTCTGCTTTGTGCCCAAGAATGACTACTTTTTTAGACTTTTTTACTTTCTCTTTACTACTATCACAAACACTAGCAGATGATTTTCTTTTATAGCCGATTTTACACAAAGAAGCTAAGTTTTTATCACTTTAGGAGAGTTAGTGTGCATGCTGATGAGAAAGAACACAGCCAAGACGAAATTCAAAGGCTGTGGTGGATGCCTCCCTATTTTTGTGTCGTTCCAGCACATCAGTATTGCAAAGTTTACAACCAAAATTCATTCCTCAGCAAAACTGCAAATCCCTACATGTTACGTGGCTTGAAAATAGTCAAAAGCACAAATTTTAAAAATTCAAATGCCAATGATGTACTGTAATTGGATTCAATCATTACAACAGACACTATGAAGTAAGGGATCACACACGGACAAGAAAGGAAAAAGGATGGGAATCTAAACAGCTCCGAGTATTTAGAGTTGGAAATTTTTCTGCTTTGGGCAACACTTTGCTCCTCCAGGTGGTGGCAGCAGGAAGGTAGCAAAAGCAACAACAAACTGTCAAAGAAAAATGTCTTCATGTTAACAACTCTGACTCATAAATATTAAGTAGGTCAAAATTTATATAACCCATTAATGGGGAAACCAGCAGGATGATAAAACTGGTTCAAAGAGCATTTGGAGAACTGAGTAGTTACAGAAACAGAAGGAAGAATGTTGGAATTGATTGCTAGGTTCAATGCAAAACTGGTTGATATTCTACAAAGCAATAAAGTCATCATCTTAGGGTTATATTTTCTACTAGATAGAAATTATTTGTATGTCTACCAGATAAAACTTTAAAACTTCATTAAAAAGTAATATCACAGAAAATGAATCCTAATCAATAAAAAAAAGTAATATGTCTAGCAAAAGGATATTCCCCCAAAAGAATTAAGTAATTCTTGGATGGGCCTGTGAGACAATGTTATAATATAATGCTGAAAAGGCACATAGCCATTCCTTTAGTTTCTAATTTTTTAATGATTTTAAAATAATTTTTCTATTTTTTAAACAATTTCTAATTTTTAAATAATTTTGAAAAACAGAACTGAAGTAGAAGAACATTCTCTTGGAGAAACACTCTGTTCTACTACACTAGAAATGTGTCTGATCAGTTATACCCCAATACAAAACAAAAAGTTTCAACTTTGGGGAAGGAAAAAAAAAATGTGTCTGGTCTGTTTTCAAAGAGAAATCCTTCCTGCTTCCAAACTCTAAAAAGATCCCTTCAGACCACAGATTGTCTTAGTAATAGAGCATTTTGAATATAATATATTTGAATATAATATAATGTATTTCTCTTCTAAACAAGACTATAAGCTATTAGCTAATGATTGGATGAATCCCATATTTCGGTTTGACTTGTAAGTGCTCTGTATTCAGAGAATTTAAATTGTATTTCAGAAATGGGTAGCACCTTAACGAAGAGTCTTAGAGTAAAATGATGTCCAGAAAGGTTAAGCAATTTGTGCAAGGTCACCCTGTAAATCAGGGACTTAGGTCATAGAGAAACTTAAAGCAGAAAAACACTTGGGGTTATAACAGCTGTAAAAATTCGAGCTACTGTGGTTGGTCTCTTGATAACCATGATCTTTAACCCTGAAGTCTTGCTGCTAGGCCAGAAAACAGGCTTTATAGCAAGGATCTCATTTTAAGGACTGTAAGGACTTTTTGACTATTAGTAATTTTCTCCAGTAAGATACAGAGAAAGAAATAGGTTAATGCAACTGCAAAAAAGAAAAGAATAAAGCTTAGACACAGCATCATTTAAATTGGCTAGTCGCATCATTTCATCTTTTATAACTTGATTTTCTTTTTCTATTTTTTTTTTTTTTAGAGAGAAAACGGCCTCCTTGACAAACACTTTTGTTTTAGTAAATAAAGCCATATTGCTGAAATAATCAGGTTTTAGAAAGATAGAGTATATGATGAAACCGAAAAAGCAAGGGAATTTGACTAGTGAATAACCTTGATGGCAGATTGGAATGCACACTCTTTCTCATCTTCTTTTTAATTCTCCTTATCTACAAATTGAATTTCGAATACAGGAGGTACTGGTAGTGTTGAGAGTGAGTTTTATTACTTACTTTCAAGTATTTATGTCAGTCATGATAATTAAGCTTGAGCAATAACAGTCTTTCATCATGAATTTGTGGAATACTGATTCTTCTCCTACCACAATTATTCACTTAAAATCAAGGATTAGGTATTCCAAGATGAAGCTCAATGAGTGCTCAGAATTAGTTGCTAATTGCTGCCTTGATTCTGTAATCCCTAATTCCTTTGAACAATAGACTTCATACAGTTTAAAGTTAATTCTAATCTACATTAGTTTAAAATACATGTGCATACCACATGGCACTTTAACATTTATGGAGACAGAGAAAACTAATTGGATAACCAAATAGGATAGGATAACCAAAATGGAATGTCAAAATTCCATAAAGTTTAAGAATAGTTGTAATATCAAAAATACACCTTTTTAGTTATATTTCAAGTTTTAACTCCATATTATCTCATAATTATCTTAAATCCTAAGAGAAGACTTAGTACTTACTACCCAACCTAGACTATTCAATATATATATCTTATTAATATCCTCCAAATAAACTATCCAAATGACTGAATAAAAATCTTTTAAAATGGAATCTGATGATTCTTATTCAGCTCTCTCAAGTTTGTTAGTTAACACTGGCCTTTTAAAATAAATGAATATATCCTAATATAGAACAGATGTTTCAAGAAAATGTGAACAGCTTAAGCTGCCCAAAGTAGAATTTCCTAATAATGTTCTTGGTACATTCAAATGATTTAATTGTCTCCTACTCAGACTAAAATGTGTACTAAAAAGAGGGTTTCCCAGGTGATGCAGTGGTAAAGAATCTGCCTGCCAATGCAGGAGATGAAGGAGATACAGATTCCAACCCTGGGTTGGGAAGATCCCCTGGAGGAGGAAATAGCAACCCATTCCAGTATTCTTGGCTGATAAATTCCATGGACAGAGGAGCCTGGTGGGCTACAGTCCAGTGAACAGTGAAGTTGCTCAGTCGTGTTCGACTCTTTGAGATCCCATGGACTGTAGCCTACCAGGCTCCTCCATCCATGGAATTTTTCAGGCAAGAGTACTGGAGTGGGTTGCCATTTCCTTCTCCAGGGGATCTTCCTGACCTGGGGATTGAATCCCGCAATGCAGGTCTCCCACATTGCAGGCAGATGCTTTACCGTCTGAGCTACCAGGGAATCCAAGGGTCTCAAAGAGTCAAACATGACTGACTGAGCACACACACACATTTACTAAAAAGAAGTGATATTAGTTTGTCACAAGTGAGTGACCAGAATGGGGAGTTTCGATGGCACCAACCCCATGGTCTGATGTGACAAACAGGAGCCCTCAAAGGGCAGACATCCTTTATGATTAAGAAATAAGCCCCTGAAGGCTGGGGAAACTTTAGCATCTCCATTCTGCCAGAAAAAAACAAGTTTCTAATTATTCTCTAAAATATGACATAAGGATAATAATTCTGGGGTATTGTTTTGGGGTTTCTTGTTTTGTTTGTTTTAGCATTTGAATTAAATGTATGTATGGATGCAAGAGTTGGACTGTGAAGATGGCTGAGTGCTAAAGAGTTGATGCTTTTGAACTGTGGTGTTGGAGAAGACTCTTGAAAGTCCCTTGGACTGCAAGGAGATCCAACCAGTCCATTCCGAAGGAGATCAGCCCTGGGATTTCTTTGGAAGGAATGATGGTAAAGCTGAAACTCCAGTACTTTGGCCACCTCATGCGAAGAGTTGACTCATTGGAAAAGACTCTGATGCTGGGAGGGATTGGGGGCAGGAGGAAAAGGGGACGACAGAGGATGAGATGGCTGGATGGCATCACCGACTCGATGGACGTGAGTTTGAGTGAACTCCGGGAGATGGTGATGGACAGGGAGGCCTGGCGTCCTGCGATTCATGGGGTCGCAAAGAATCGGACACGACTGAGTGACTGAACTGACTGACTGACTGATAGGGGTATGCCTTGGAGATGCAAGTGGGCCTTAGGAAGCATAACTACGAACAAAGCTAGTGGAGGTGATGGATTTCCAGTTGAGCTATTTCAAATCCTAAAAGATGATGCTGTCAAAGTGCTGCACTCAATATGCCAGCAAATTTGGAAATCTCAGCAGGGATCACAGGAGTGGAGAAGATCAGTTTTCATTCCAATCCCAAAGAAAGGCAAAGTCAAAGAATGTTCAAACTACCACACAATTGCACTCATCTCACACACTAGCAAAGTAATACTCAAAATTCTCCAAGCCAGGCTTCAAGAGTTCGTGAACCATGAACTTCCAGATGCTCAAGCTAGATTTTGCAAAGGTAGAGGAACCAGAGATCAAATTGCCAACATCTGTTGGATCATCAAAAAATCATAAGAGTTTCAGAAAAACATCTACTTCTGCTTTATTTACTATGCCAAAGCCTTTGACTGTGTGGATCACAACAAACTGTGGAAAATTCTTAAAGAGATGGGAATATCAGACTACTTACCTGCCTCCTGAGAAATCTGTATGCAGGTCAAGAAGTAACAGTTAGAACTGGACATGGAACAACAGACTGGTTCCAAATCAGGAAAAGGAGTACGTCAAGGCTGCATATTGTCACCCTGCTTATTTAACTTATATTCAGAGTACATCATGAGAAACGCTGGACTGGAAGAAGCATAAGCTGGAATCAAGATTGCCGGGAGAAATATCAATAACCTCAGTTATGCAGATGACACCACCTTTATGGCAGAAAGTGAAAAAGAACTAAAGAGCCTCTTGATGAAAGTGAAAGAGGAAAGTGAAAAAGTTGGCTTAAAACTCAACATTCAGAAAACTAAGATCATGGCATCCAGCCCCATCACTTCATGGCAAATAGATGGAGAAACAATGGTAACACAGACTTTATTTTGGGGGGGCTCCAAAATCACTGCAGATGGTGACTGCAGCCATGAAATTAAAAGATGCTTACTCCTTGGAAGAAAAGCTATGACCAACGTAGACAGTATATTAAAAGGCAGAGACATTACTTTGCCAACAAAGTTCTGTCTAGTCAAAGCTATGGTTTTTTCAGTAGTCATGCATGCATGTGAGAGTTGGACCATAAAGAAAGCTGAATGATGAAGTGCTGTTGTTTTTGTTGGTTTTTTTTTTACTTTACAATATTGTATTGGTTTTGCCATACATCAACATACATCCGCCATGGGTGTACACGTGTTCCCCATCCTGAACCCCCCTCCTACATCCCTCCCCATACCATGAAGTGTTTTTGAACTGTGAGGTTGGAGAAGATTCTTGAGAGTCCCTTGGACTGCAAGGAGATCAAACCAGTCAATCTGAAAGGAAATCTGAATATTCATGGAAAGGACTGATGCTGAAGCTGAAAGCCCAAAACTTTGGCCACCTGATGTGAGGAACTGATTCACTGGAAAAAACCCTGATGCTGGGAAAGATTGAAAGCAGGAGGAGAAGTAGACAACAGAAGATGAGATGTTTGGATGGCATCACCAATTCAATGGACATGAATTTGAGCAAGCTTCAGTAGCTGATGATGGACAGGGAAACCTGGGGAGCTGCAGCCCATGGACTTGCAATGAATCGGACATGACTAAGCAACTGAACTGAACTGATGCTTTGTAGAAGGAAATAGCAACCTATTCCAGTATTCTAGCCTGGAAAATCTCACAGACAGAGGAGCCTGATGGGCTACAGTCCATGAGGTTGCAAGGGTAAGATACAACTTAGCGACTAAACCCATAGGGGTATGCCCAGGGGAAAGAGGAAGCTGAAATTCCCAGGTCCTAAAATCTATAAACTTAAGTAAAAGTCAGATTCAAAAATGTCCTTCGATCATTGAATCATGTTTGTATTCCAGCTGACCTTCCCCCTCTCCCTTTAGACCTCCTTAAAGTCACTAGAAATGTATATCTTGAGGGATACATAGAATTTTAAAAATTAAGTTTCTTACTTGAACTCAGATACAAAGTCACTAAGGTCACAATTTTATTTATTCTAGGGAATTAATAAATGGGGATGATTTCAACATACTGCTTCTCTCTCATACTCCCTGAGTTTCCTACAGCAGGTGAGTATTCACACAGGTTGAAACGTGAAGGGAGTGGGAATTAACAATGATTTCTCTGCCTATGGCATGAAAGATGCTAGCAAAATGCTATCTTAAAAGGTTTTGTCCCCTATGTAAAATATATAGCCAACGGGAATTTGCTCTATGGCTCAGGAAACTCAAACAGGGGCTCTGTATCAACCTAGAGGGGATGGGGAGGGAGATGGAGGGAGGTTCATAAGGGAGGGGATATATGTATATCTATGGCTGATTCATGTTGAGGTTTGACAGAAAGCAATAAAATTCTGTAAAGCAATTATCCTTCAATAAAAAAATAAATTTAAAAAAAGGTTTTGTTTGTCCACCAGCTTCACAGGTGATCCATAAAAGGGTTTAAAAAAAAAAAAAAGCTTTTGTTAGATAAAGAGAAAAAGCCCCAAACTAGAATTGTCAACAATAATCTAAGCCAAAGGAGACATTCTAAAGTCCGTGGTGACATCATTGCTTTTCACCTGTCAACAGACACTGCATGTTTTTAAATGGAATTATTATGAAAGTATGCTTATGGAATTCTAAAAGAATGAAATATTGCTTTCTCAGGCGATAATATTTTCCCATGGTATAAGTGCCCTTAGGGATTTTAGATTAGAACAGAACAGAATACGTGCCTTATTTTAAGCAAGGTAAAAAAAAAAAAAAATTGTGATTGAGCAAATGTGCATGACATGCCCTAAAGTTATCATCTATAATGAAAACAGAAATAATCTGAAAATAAAGACTTTGAAGAAATAAGAGAAATAAATTCACAATCATATAGATGGTCAATGACGAAACTAGAAATTGAATTCACGAACATATTCTCTGCCCTCTTAGTAATAAGTTTCAGAAGTCCCTAGTTTCCATCTTTTTGTTGTTGCTTTTAATTGTTGTTTTAATGAATGGAAGCACTTTATATGTAAAAATAAATGAGTAAAAACTTCTAGAACAATATTGGTAGCACATATACAAGATATATCCCTGGTAGCTCAGACGGTAAAGCGTCTGCCTACAATGCGGGAGACCCTGGTTCAATCCCTGGGTCGGGAAGATCCCCTAGAGAAGGAAATAGCAACCCACTCCAGTATTCTTGCCTGGAAAATCCCATGGACTGAGGAGCCTGGTAGGCTACAGTCCATGGGGTCGCAAAGAGTCAGACACGACTGAGTGACTTCACTCATACAAGATATAAAATAAATCCTTTAAAACATAATTAAATTAGTCAAATCCTAGTTCTGAAAAAATGGGCTCACATCAAGGAAAGCACATAATCAAGCCAGATATATGGAAATCAGTAGTAACTAGCCTTAACCAGCCATATGGATCTCCTTCTTCCTTTCCTAATCGCCCAGGCTCAGCAGGCCTATTGCTGTAGTATTCCCTGGGAAGGACTGATGTTTTCCTTTTTATAGTTCACAGGTAACAAGGTCAAGCTTGAATCCACTTGATTTTTTCTCTTTGTAAGCAGCAAGTCTCCTGTAACCAAGGCAACTGATATTAGCTCTGGTTACCTATTCCATACTGTTGTGCTGTTCAGGGTTATTTTTGTAGCCATAATGAATCTCTTTGATAATTTCAGAGCTCCAGGTAATATAGACAATCTTGGGAGGGCTGTTACTAAATGAGAGAAGATACTTGCATTCTCCTAGATACAGAGTCTACCCTTCACCCCATCATTAATATCTTATACTACCATAATACATTTGCCAAAGCTAAACAAAAACAAACACCTCAGTACATTAACCTCCTAGGTTTATTTGGATTTCCTCAGTTTTTCTATTAGTATCCTTTTTCTACTCCAGGATCTAAGGGTACCACACCTCACTTACATGTCATACCTCCGTAGTCTCCTCTAGTCTATCACAGTTTCCCAGTATTTCCTGGAACAACTTTCCAGTATTTTCTAGGTTTTTCTACTATAAAGCTATTTCTCTCTTCCTATAGACTTTTTCTTTTAAATTAAGTCACTAAGTCTAGCCCACCCTCAAGGTAGAGAGGGATTCACCTCCTGAAGAGAATTTCAAAATATGTGTGTGCTGTGCATGCTAAGTTGCTTTAGTCGTGTCCAGCTCTTTGCAATCCTATAGTCTGTAGCCTGTCAGGCTCCTCTGTCCTGGGATTCTCCAGGCAAGAATACTGGAGTGGGTTGCCATGCCCTCCTCCAGGGGATATTCCCCACCCAGGGATCAAACCTGCGTCACATACATCTCCTGCATTGGCAGGTGGGTTCTTTACTACCAGCACCACCTGGAAAGCCCATATCAACATATGCAAAACAGAATTCTTTCGTAAGGAAGATTTGTATCACCTCCAAACTCCATATGTGTCCTATCTCAGTATAGTGTAACTCAGAGAGTAACTCATGGTGTTACTCTCCAAGTTTTTCTCCTAACAGTGTCCCTTCTATACACTCTGCTGTCTGCACTGGCTTCTATGCTGTTTATCAACCCATCAGCCATCTCCCAGCCTTAGGGAGTTTGCACTTATTCTGCCTGAAATGCTTTTTCCCCACTTATTCACATAGCTCATTCCTTCAAGTCTTTTTTCAAAAATTATACTCGTAGTAGGAACTTTCTTGGCAACACTATTCAAAGCTATAATCTCTCCTCTGAATCACTGCCCATACCTTCCCACTCAACACTACTTATTCCATCTCCCTGATTTAATCTTTTGGATAACACGTGGTCAAACAGGCTTTGTATTTCATTTATCTTTTTGTTGTCTAGGCTCCCCCTTGAAAATGTCAGCTCCTAAAAGAAAGTTGTTATCTCCTGTGGTGACCACTGTTGCCTCAGTCCCTGGAACTCTCTCTGCCCCTTTGTAGAAACTCAAAAATGCATGCTGAATGAAGTCATTTTTTTCAGGATCTTAGTCATTTCAAGCTTCCAGGCCACCCCGCTTTTCCCTGGGGGCTGTATCTTTGTACTTGGGCACATGTAGAGTCATAGCAGAAGGGGGAATGCCGCTGACCCATCATTGTTAAAGATGATAGTAAATAAGGCAAGCAGAAGTAAATGACATGAAATCTGCATATTCACCAAGATTTCCAATTGCCTGGTCCATGAATTCTGCATCCTCCTCACTCCCACTGTGATGTCCCTTCAGGTCCTCTCACCCTTCATCCTAAACTAAAACCTTCTCAGAGATCAGGAATGTTCTGCTGTCTGACAGCTATGAAGCTACCTGCAGCCCTTCTGTCTACGCCCACCTTACTACTGATTCACCATGCCAGCACCAAGCAAGCCAGTGGGTTCATGGAGAAGCTGACAGTCTCTTTGGGCTACATCCTTATTAAAATGAGTCACAGATCTTTTCCATCAGATCAGATCAGATCAGATCAGTCGCTCAGTTGTGTCCGACTCTTTGAGACCCCATGAATCGCAGCATGCCAGGCCTCCCTGTCCATCACCAACTTCCAGAGTTCACTCAGACTCACATCCATCGAGTCAGTGATGCCATCCAGCCATCTCATCCTCTGTCGTCCCCTTCTCCTCCTGCCCCCAATCCCTCCCAGCATCAGAGTCTTTTCCAATGAGTCAACTCTTCGCATGAGGTGGCCAAAGTACTGGAGTTTCAGCTTTACCATCATTCCTTCCAAAGAAATCCTAGGGCTGATCTCCTTCAGAATGGACTGGTTGGATCTCCTTGCAGTCCAAGGGACTCTCGACAGTCTTCTCCAACACCACAGTTCAAAAGCATCAATTCTTCGGCGCTCAGCCTTCTTCACAGTCCAACTCTCACATCCATACATGACCACAGGAAAAACCATAGCCTTGACTAGACGAACCTTGGTTGGCAAAGTAACGTCTCTGCTTTTGAATATGCTATCTAGGTTGGTCATAACTTTCCTTCCAAGGAGTAAGCGTCTTTTAATTTCATGGCTGCAGTCACCATCTGTAGTGATTTTGGAGCCCAGAAGAAGAAAGTCTGACACTGTTTCCACTGTTTCCCCATCTATTTCCCATGAAGTGGTGGGACCGGATGCCATGATCTTCGTTTTCTGAATGTTGAGCTTTAAGCCAACTTTTTCACTCTCCACTTTCACTTTCATCAAGAGGCTTTTGAGTTCCTCTTCACTTTCTGCCATAAGGGTGGTGTCATCTACACATCTGAGGTTATTGATATTTCTCCCGGCAATCTTGATTCCAGTTTGTGTTTCTTCCAGTCCAGTGTTTCTCATGATGTACTCTGCATATAAGTTAAATAAACAGGGTGACAATACACAGCCTTAACGAACTCCTTTATGTGGGGTTGCAGTCACCCTCTCTATCTTGGTAGATGGGAGTGTTGAGGAAATAATTACCCCTTGAAAATTCTTATCTTCATCTTCAGTGCAGAAAAGCTTTTAATATTTCTTCTCTGTATGTTGGAGGAGTAAGTAGAGGTGGTGGCACAATTCTCTCACACTTAACAGTTAATGGATAAACTTTACATACAAATAAGTATTTGTTAAAAACCTTTGGCTCTGGTTTGCAGTAGTGGTCTCCAAAGAGAGGGAGTACAGTCCAAGAGTTTTATAAAAATTATTAGGACTATTATTTCTATTTTATCTAAAGAGAAATAATAAAGTACTTAAGCTTTCCTGTTATATATCAGTTGACTCTGGCACCTTGCCTAGTGCTATATGTTAAGTGGTCATGTGCATGTTAAATTCCTAAACTGTCTTGAGGCAAGAGTGGGAGTTTCATGAAGTTGACAGTGACACCCACTCTTGTGCATCTGCCTTCAAAATATTATATAATTATACAGTAGTTAACCTGGGCCTGGTAGAGCAGCCATACTTATCTGAAATTAAATTTGGTGATGTGGCTTTTCAATAAGGAAATTAGCCCCTGGAGTAATTCAGCATCACAAACAAGTTGTTAGAGAAAGCAAGTTAAAGTCTCAACAAACAGATAGACTCTAATATTTTACTAGACTAGCACTGTGACCACTTCCAGCTCTATTATATTGTTCTTGTTTTAGCTAAATGAACCTTCACATTTTGGGACAGTAACTTCAAGAAGTTACTATAATAAAGAAGTTGCTATAATATTTGTTGTTTAGTCACTAAGTCCTGTCAGACTTTTTTGTGACCCTATGGACTGTAGCCCACCAAGCTCATCTGTCCACAGGATTCTCCAGGCAAGAATACTGGAATGGGTTGCCATTTCCTTCTCCAGGGGTCTTCCCCACCCAGGGATTGAACCCATTTCTCTTGCGTCTCCTGCACAGCAGACAGATTTTTTTACCACTGAGCCACCTGGGAAGCCCAAAGGGTTGTTAAGAGGCCTAAATGACATCACACATGTCAAAGTTAGCACTCAGCTAAATGATCATATATAACCACATGCTGCATACAGACAAAAACCAGGAGAGCTTAATCCAGAGCCTCCCAAACATTCTCCGTTTCTAATGTCTTGATGTCTCAGTAGTTTTTTTCTTGGTACATGCATAGGTGTGTGCTAAGTTGCTTCAGTAGTGTCTGACTCTTTGCTACCCCATGGACTGTACCCTACCAGGCTCCTCTGTCCATGGGATTCTCCAGGCAAGAATACTAGAGTGGGTTGCCATGCCCTCCTCCAGGGGAATTTTTTGGCCCTGGGATTAAACCTGTGTCTCTTTTGTCTCCTGCATTGCCAGGCTGGTTCTTTACCACTAGCACCACCTAGAAGCCCTAGATTTTTTTTTTTTTTTAGTTTAAAAATTCAATAATTTCAATTATTAAGTAGTTGTGTGTGTGCATGCTGCCATGTCTGACTCTTTGTGACCCCATGGACTGTAGCCCACCAGGCTCCTCTGTCCATGGCATTTTCCAGGCAAGAATACTGGTGGGTTGCCTTTTCCTACTCTGAGGCATCTTCCTGACCCAAGGACCAAACCCATGTCTCCTGAGTCTCCTATATTGGCAGGCAAATTCTTTACCATTGGGAATTATTAAGTAGTTAGGACCAAAGAATTTATTTATTTCCTAACAACTTAGTAGTCATTTGAAACGAAGTAATACACATAAATTGAAAAAAGAATTTATTTCATTCTTTAACAGTGAAGATTACTAATAGGACTGATGCACCTGTTGGGGTCTGCACAGTCTCTCAAACCTTGGAATCAGATTAGACACAGCACTCTCATTTCCTGTTCCAAACTGATTTTCAGAGCTCCTTGCTTTATATTCCAGCAACCACCAAAACCTAGAACTGCAAATATAATATGCCATCATTGAAAATATTGCAGCACTATAGAACATTGAAAATGGACTCTTCCTTGTACTAGTAGTTCACATCCTATCCAACAGATGTTGATTTTTGCTAAGCTTAAAGTTTAAAATATTCTGGTACATCTCTATGCAAAACCTTTGGGGGAAAAAAGCCTGAGTTCAAGACTGAGGCAGAAGTACACAAGGTAAGTCTAGAATATTTTCTCATATTCAGAAGGGGAAGGAAAATGAAACTCTTAAAAACTACTAGAGTTATTTCAGAAGGACTCTGGAGCCAGCTTAAGAGGAATTCATTGGTCAAAGACAGGATAATTTAAGCATGTTAAGAATATCTTTAATAGATTGAAACATATCATTTTGTTTAAATCTGTTTTAATTAATAATGATAAAAAATCCTTGTAGATATATATTAAGTCATCATTTTTAAAACTGGTAAATAAATAGAAGTACTCTAGCATTTTTCCTTCTTTTTTTTCACTTTATCTGATTACAATATTTTTAGTTTGTTTTTTGTTTGTGTTTTTTTTTGGTAATTTATATACAGTATTGGGCTTCCCAGGTGGCTAGGGCTAAAGAAACTGCCTGCCAGTGCAGGAGATGTAAGCAATGCAGACTTGATCCCAGGGTTGGGATGATCCCCTGGAGGAGGACATGGCATCCATTCCAGTATTCTTGCCTGGAGAATCCCATGGACAAAAGAGCCTGGAGGGCTATATAGTCCATGGGGTTGCAAGGAGTTGGACATGACAGAACCAACTCCCACAGCACAGCAGAAGCATATACAATGTTATAGTGGTTTCAATTGTACAACATTGTGGTTCAATATTACACATTACTAATTGATCAGTGTAAGTCTAGTTACTATCTCCAAAGTTATTACAATATTATTGACAATATTCCTTATGCTGTACATTACACCCTTATGACATTTATTTTCTAACTGGAAGTCTGTACCTCTCAGTCTTCTGTACCTATTTCACCCAGCTCCCCCAGCCCTCTTTCTTCTGGCAACCACCAGTTTGCTCTCAGGATCTATGAATATGTTTGGGTTTTGCTTTATTTGATTGGTGATTTGTTTTTTAGATTCCACATTTAACTGAAATCACATTGTGTTTGTCTTTTTCTACATGACTTATTTCACTTAGCATAATACCCCCAGGTTCATCCATTTTGTCACAAACAGCAAGATTTCATCATTTTTATGGCTGAGTGATATTTCATTGTATAAATAAAATATACCACACCTTCTGTATTCATTCACTTGTCAATGGACACGAAGGTGTCTTCCATATCTTGACCACTGTGACTATGCTGCCATGAACATTGGGGTACTTATGTCTTTTTGAATTAGTGTTTTCCTTTTTCATTAGTGGAACTACTGGATTGTATGGTAGTTCTATTTTCAATTTTTTGAGAAATCTTCATACTTTTTATCCTACTGGCTCTACCAATTTACATTCCTACCAATGGATAAGAAGGCTCGCTTTTCTCCACATCCTCATCAACACTTGTTATTTGTTGTCTTTTTGATAATAGGCATTCTGAAAGGTCCAAAGTGATGTCTCGTTATGTTTTTGATTTGCATTTCCCTGTTGATCAGTGATTTGAGCAATTTATCATGGTTTTTCTTTTTCCCCCATCTGTATGTCTTCCTTGGAAAAAGTTTATTCAGGTCTCTGCCCATCTTTTTTAATCAAATTATTTTTTCTTTTGATATTGAATTGTGTGAGTTCTTTATGCATTTGGGATATTAACCCTTTATTGGACACATGATTTGCAAATATCTTCTCCCATTCAGTACATTACCTTTCTGTTGTGTTGATAATTTCCTTCACTGTGTAAAAACTTTTTACCTTGTTTTTCTGTTGTTGTTGTTGTTTTTGCATTTCTTTACTTTTGCTTTTGTTACCCTTACCTAGGGAAATAGATTGAAAAAAACTATATTGCTACAATGTCAAAGAATGTGGTTTCAAGTTCTACATTTAAGTCTTTATTTTTACTTTATTTTTGCAAATGGTATAAGAAAGTGATGCAGTTTCATTCTTTTGCATGCAGCTGCCCAGTTTTCCCAAGACCATATATAGAAGAGACTGTCTTTCCCCCCACTATATATTCTGTCTTTCTTTCCAGTAGATTAATCAACCAATTAAGCATTGGTTTATTTCTGGCCTCTCTATTCTATTCCATTGATATGTGTGTCTGCTTCTGTGCCAGTACCATACTTTTTTATTACTATACATTTGTAATATAACTTAAAATCAGGAAGTGTGATATCTCCAACTTTGTTTTTCTTTCTCAAGTTTGTTCTGGCTAGCTGGGATCTTCTTGGGCGCCATACACATTTTAAGATTATTTGTTCTAGTTCAATAAAAAAATACCATTGGTATTTTGATAGGGATTGCATTGAATCTATAGACTGCTTTTGATAATATGGATATTGTAAAAATATTAATTTCCAACCTATGAACATGATATATCTTTCTATTTGTTTGTGTCTTCTTCAATTTATTTTATCAGTGCCTTACAGGTTTCAGAGTACCGGCCTTTTACTTCCTTGGTTAAATTTTTTCCTGGGTATTTTATTCTTTTTGACACCATTATAAATTGTTTTCCTAATTTATCTTTCTGGCTTTCTTTTTCATTTCTGATTTTATTTAGTTGAACTTTCTTTTCTTCTTCATGAGTCTAGCTAAAGGCTTACAAACTTTACCTTTTCAAAGAACCAACTGTTGCTCTTTTCTATGGTTTTTCTGCTTTGCTTTTGTGTGTGTGTGTGTCTCTGTATCATTTATTTTCACTCTGAACTTTATTATATCCTTCTACTAACTTGGACTCTTTTCTTCTTCTTTTCCTAGTTCTTTCAGATGTAAGATTAGATTGTTTGAGATTTTTCTTGATTTCTCTCTTAACCAAATCACTGGGTAACCCAATAGTAGATGAAAGATGTTTCTCTTTTGCAGCTAGCTAGTAAATTAAAAGGGGATAAAACAGTAATAGAATATTGCCATTTTGCAATATCTAATAAATTATAAAACCCAGAAATCAATTATAAATGGTTAGTGCCATCAGACAAGAGTCGAGAGAAAGAGAATCCCACAGTAAGAAAAATTCCACACAGAGACTCTATTATTCTTGCTACAGGGGATCATGATTGCGCAGGCCATCACTCAAGTACTTTCTTGGACAAGAAGCCAAGAAACTAGACAAGAAGCCAACAGCCAGTATCAACTTGCCAATCAGGTGAGTGAGCCAACCTGATTGGAGCATCTTGATTGCTCCAAGATTGAAGCCAGCTGCATCTTCCAGCCTCAGTTAGGTCTTCATATGGTTGCTACCCAGTTAAAAACTGGCTCAACTTCATTAGAATCCCTGAGCCAGAACCATCCAGCCAAAACACTTCTGAATTCCTGACTGGCAAAAATAACAAATGCTATGAGTGATAATAAAATTTAAAGCCACTAAGGTTTGGACTAATTTGTTATACATTAATGGATAAAGTGGCTCAGATGGTAAAGCATCTGCCTACAATGCAAGAGACCTGGGTTCGATCATTGGGTCAGGAAGATCCCCTGGAGAAGGAAATGGCAACCCACTCCAGTATTCTTGTCTGGAAAATCCCATGGATGGAGAAGCCCGGTTGGCTACTGTCCATGGGGTCGTAAAGAGTCGGACACGACTGAGCGACTTCACTATCACTATCACTAATGGATAAATAATAGACATATAAAGACATGTGAACATTACGATTCACTGGTAAATACAAATTCAGCTATAAATTTCTAGTTTGCATAATTCTCAAGAAAAAATAAATGTTCTGGAGTACACAACTGAGAAGTTCCTTTATAAAATCAGCAGTAGTCATGATTAATATATGGACCAATTAACAGCAGATTAAGTGTTGGCTCAAAAAAATTGCCATCTTGGGACATATTACCTACTTGTTTGAAACAAAATGTGTTTTTACAAAGTAAATATTTGATTAAAACCTATCTAATGTAAAGCACAAGATGTAATATAGATTGTCAGCAACAAACTGCTCCTCATGGCATGTGTAATTTGGGTTTGTGGTCAATTTCTTTTTTTCTCAAGTGATCTTAGTATTCTTGTTGGGACCATCTGGCTATACTATTTCCAAACATGCATTAGAAGTTCCAGTATGGAACTTTGCATGGAGCTATGCAAATAAGGTCAGGGATAGTTAGAGCTATAAACTATAATTGACAAAGACTTTGGTTGAACAGAAGGTCTTCTATTTGCCAAGCACTGTGTTAGATGCTTGAGACAGAAAATTCAGTCAAGTGTGAATTTTTAAAAACTCAGTCTGAGAACTCTTAAGTAATAAAGTTACTGATACAAAGGACTAATCAATTCAAACAGGAGAACCAAAATAAAAATCAGGGGCCACAAAGAACTAAGAAGACAGGGGTTTGTCAAGAGTTATGTGACTTCCTTGCTGAAGAGAGATTGGAGATTCAGTTAACACCATCATGATGCCTGTTTTATATTTTTCTCTAATGTAATTACAATATTTGTTGTTGAGTAAACTCTACTTTCAATTAACTCCCATTCCATGGGGTGGGTTCTATTATTCTCAGTATTTCCAATAACTATAGAAATTGTAACTGTAAAACATTTATACAGAAATATGTATGTCACACTATTTTAGTTGCTTAGTTGTGTCCAACTCTACAGCCCCATGAACTGTAGCCTGCCAGGCTCCTCTGTCCACGAAATTCTCCAGGCAAGAATACTGGAGTGGTACCCATTCCCTTCTCCAAGGGATCTTCCCGACCCAGGGATTGAACATGGGTCTCCTACATTACAGGCAGATTCTTTACCATCTGAGCCACCAGGGAAGCCCACTATAGCTAATTTTTTAAACCTTTAGAACTGAAAAACAAAATTTTAAGAATTAATTTAGTAAATATACATGCCCTAAACCTACTAATTTCTCTCCTAAGGAGATATCTTAAAGAAAAACTTTGCACATATACACAAGAAGAAAATATACTTGGCTGTGTTGTTTATAATAGGCAATACTCGAAAGTTTAATGGGGTATTAAAGTATAATTTCTTTCATTGCTTTTCATTTTAGGGTTTGCCTAGTTGTTCTCACTTGTTTATTTTTCAAATTATCTTTAGATTCAATTTGTTTAGCTCTAGGGGAAAAGTTCATTGGCATCTTTATTGGTTTTGCCTTAAACTTACATACTAACTTGAGAGAGCTGACATTTCTATGAGGTTAAGCTATTCCATCCAAGAGCAAAGAATATCTTTCCATTTGTTTAAGTTATCTGGGTTTTTTCTTTCATATAGTTTGCAGAGGCATCCCTCTCTTACTCTTAGATCATTGGCATGGGTGGCATCAAGCCTAATCAGACTGAGGAGACAGAGTGGGCACATGGCCCAGGTTCTATCCACCAGAGCACATGTCGGGTTCAGGACTAGATACACGACCTGACCTAGACCAATGAGTATCATCAACCTGAGAATTGTTTCTGTATCTGTAAGGAAAAAGAGACACTCTGCTAGGTTTGTTGAGGTGATAGAATGTAAAGCTCCAGTTGTTTGGAAAGAGCCTAAGAACAAAGTCAAAACCAAGGAAAAGATAAGACAAGGGATGGAATGAATCAGGTGTCTGACAACAGTCCTTGTACACCAGGATCCAGCCTTGCCTGATCATGTATCTTGGAGTCAATACATTTATTTTTCTTTAAGACAATTCAACTTTAATTTTTATTCCATGTAACTCAAAGAGATGTCATAACTAATACATTAAAAAAAATTATTTTGGAAGTAAACATAGAGCATGATTCCATTGTTATCAAACCATATTTGTTTTCTCCCTTCTTCACCCTCATTTAACTTTATCTAGATCAAAGTCTTGAGGTAGGGGAAAGACATAGTGGGAGATGACCAAGCCCCTTTCTCCTTAGAGAGAGCTCAGATGAGCCATCCACACACATCATTTTCTTCACAAACTCTTTTGTCTCTACAGCTGGACAAGAAGGTCTCTGCTTAGATTGTGTGTGTGTTCAGGCGCTCAGTCATGTCTGACTCTTTGTGACCCCATGGACTGTAGCCCACCAGGGTCCTCTGCTTATAGAATTTTCTAGGCAAGAATACTGGAGTGGGTTGCCATCCCTCCTCCAGGGGATCTTCCTGACCCAGAGATTAAACCCATGTCTCCTGCACTGCAGGCAGATTCTTTAACACTGAGACACTGGGGAGGCCCCTCTTTGCTTAGAGATATGTGGTTAAACTTATAGTAAAGATTTCAGCTCTGGAAGAAATAACCTGGTCCTTTACAGCTAAGGGACACTGTCACACACATAAGATACCTGATAACAATGTCTGCCACATCTTTTTTTTCTGAACATAAAAATCAGTCTTCTGGTTATCATTTTACAAAGCAAAGATACGCTTTATATTAAACACATATAAAGGACAGAAGGCATGAACCTGGAGCTACTGTTTCTAAGTAGTTTAAATGCATGCAACCCAAAGCTACAAGAGATCTTTAATATACCTGTCCTCGTTTCACATATTCTGCTGCTTCTGACTTACACAATACAAAGAGCCCAGCAACATAAGAAATCCAGCAAATGTGCAGACAGCATTTCCCAGCAGGGGCCTCAGCCTCTCACAGCATGGGGCTCTGCCTCTCATTGATGTGGAAGTCCTGTCACAGACTAACTTTCCAGCTGATGCTGCAGCCTTCTTACATTCTGGATAAGCACTTTCTATACTCTTATTTTCTCACATGAATTTCACAAGTGGTTTATATGAATCTGACATAACCTGAAATTTCCAAAGAAATGATATTTCTATCTCTGGAAACATGAAGTAAATGTGTAGAAGTATTTCAGGATTTTGCCTTAAATATTATGCTACATATTCTAGTTACATTGTATCTTGGCAATCATAACCTTGTTTCTCTTTATAAGTTCTAGATTATATAACATGTACTCTAAAAAATATTTAACTTATATGCAGAGTACATGATGAGAAATGCTGGGCTGGAAGAAGCACAAGCTGGAATCAAGATTGCTGGGAGAAATATCAATAACCTCAGATATGCACATGACACCACCCTTATGGCAGAAAGTGAAAAGGAACTAAAAAGCCTCTTGATGAAAGTGAAAGAGGAGAGTGAAAAAGTTGGCTTAAAGCTCAACATTCAGAAAACGAAGATCATGGCATCTGGTCCCACCACTTCATGGCAAATAGATGGGGAAACAGTGGAAACAGTGTCAGACTTTATTTTTTGGGCTCCAAAATCACTGCAGATGGTGACTGCAGCCATGAAATTAAAAGATGCTTACTCCTTGGAAGGAAAGTTATAACCAACCTATACAGCATATTCAAAAGCAGAGATATTACTTTGCCAACAAACATCAGTCTAGTCAAGGCTATGGTTTTCCCAGTGGTCATGTATGGATGCAAGAGTTGGACTGTGAAGAAAGCTGAGCACCGAAGAATTGATGCTTTTGAACTGTGGTGTTGGAGAAGACTGTTGAGAGTCCCTTGGACTGCAAGGAGATCCAACCAGTCCATTCTAAAGGAGATCAGTCCTGGGTGTTCATTGGAAGGACTGATGCTAAAGCTGAAACTCCAATACTTGGACCACCTCATGCAAAGAGTTGACTCATTGGAAAAGACTCTGATGCTGGGAGGGATTGCGGGCAGGAGGAGAACTGGACAACAGAAGATGAGATGGCTGGATGGCATCAGCAACTCGATGGACATGAGTTTGAGTGAACTCGGGGGGTTGGTGATGGACAGGGAGGCCTGGCATGCTGTGATTCATGGGGTCGCAAAGAGTCAGACACAACTGAGTGACTGAACTGAACTGAAATGAACTCTAAAAAATGTATCAGAATCACTAAAATTTACTTCCATCCATTCCTCCTATTTTAAATTATTAAGGATTTATAATGTACTCAATTTCTTAAATCTGCACTAGAACTAACTCTATTCCATTCTTCCTTTTTTTTTCCCTCCCCTTTCATTTTCCTCCCATCTTTATCCCCTCTGTCTAGTAGTCCTTCCTTCTCATTATGCAAGTTCCTTCACTAGGCCCTGGATTACTGTTCCATATATGTGAGTGAGTGTGTGTGTGTGTGTGTGTGTGTGTGTGTGTGTGTATCTGTGTGTGTGTGTAGGTGATAGAGTTTAATCAATCTATCAAAGGTACATAATCTGTTTTATCAACCTACCCTAAGGTAGGTTTGCTTACTGAGAGATTTAGTGTGTCTTCATACATCTGGAGGGATTGTGGAATAGGCAAATCAGGAGTCTATTTGCAGCAGGAAAAAAAAAGAATTTCTTTAGGAAAAAACTCATTCTAAGGGGAGAGTAGCAGTAGCAATGAAATCGCTCAGTCGTGTCCAACTCTTTGCAACCCCGTGGACTGTAGCCCGCCAGGCTCCTCTGTCCATGGGATTCTCCAGGCAAGAATACTGGAGTGGGTTGCCATTTTAGTGGTAGGGGTGAGGGTGGTGAGTCCTAAAAAAAAAGGCTACAAGAAAAGAGTGAGAAAGCAGGTGATGTCACCATCATAGTTGAGTAGGAGACCCCAGCTTCCACCCCCCTAACAAAGATCAACAATTAAACAACTATCTATTAACAAAAATAGCCCTGGGGGAGCTTGGAAGTCCACTGAAGAAACTCCAGCAACACAGTGGGACAAAATATCTTCTGAGAATAACCACACACACAAGAAGAAGAAAGAATAGTTTCATTTTCCCTGTATCATCCCATTCTCTGGGCCTACACTGCGGAGCACCAAGAGGGAACTCCCTGGCTCAAAAGAGTGCCTCCCACCAGGAAAGCAGGAACAAGGTGAATGACCGGCTTCTGCAGACTTCCCTCTCTTGTAAGAGGGTCTTGTAAGACCCTCTTAGGTCTCACTTCAGCTAGAGCCTAACAAAGCTAAGATATCTAGAAAGTGAAAGTGAAAGTGAAAGTCACTCAGTCATGTCTGACTCTTTGCAACCTCACTATATAGTCCATGGAATTCTCCAGGCCAGAATACTGGAGTGGGTAGCCGTTCCCTTCTCCAAGGGATCTTCCCAACCCAGGGAACAAACCCAGGTCTCCCACACTGCAGGCAGATTCTTTACCAGCTGAGCCACCAGGGAAGCCCAAGAATACTGGAGTGGGTAGCCTATCCCTTCTCCAGTGGATATTCCCGACCCGGGAATCAAACCAGGGTCTCCTGCATTGCAGACAGATTCTTTACCAACTGAGCTACTAGGGAAGACTGAAACAGCTAGAGACAGCTAGAAATAAGGAAGAAGAGCAGAGGCTAAAAGAATCAGACATGCAGTGGGATCCATGAAGCAGAGGGCAACCATGCAGAACAGGTTTCCAGCAGTCAGTTCTGCAGAAAACCCCAGCAGCTTTCACTGCTGAAGAAACCAGGGCCTTAAGGCTGCACAGGACCCCCACATACATCATCACTGATGTTCCCCAACAGGTTTTTCCACTTGCAGACACCAGCTCTCTCCCTGCTCCCTCCCCAGCCCTTTCTTCTCCCTTCCCCAACAGAGCTGGGCTCTGTACTGGTAGCCACACTGGTCTCTGCTGCTGTGTGAGTGTGAGACACCAGCCTAGACACTAGCCATTGCCCCCTACAACAGGATTGCTTTGGGACTACCCTCCCCCACCCCGCCACAAGCTGTGCACCTGCAAGACCTGGCCCAACTCCTGTCACCAGTCTCCAGTGCCACACACATGCCCATGGGAGACCCTGAAGCCACAGGAGTACACACTGACAGCCAGGGTCCCCAATTCTGATTGTGGGCCCAGACCTGGCCACAGTATTTCCTGTCGCTGGCCTGCCCTGCTGGCTCACCTGTAGCTAAGCCCTCCAGCCATGCACCTGCATGCCCCGGCCCAACTCCCATCACAGGCCTTCACTACTGTATGCATACCCATGGGGATACCTACAGCCATATGAGAGCACACTGGCCACCATGGCCCCCACAGCTACTAGCATACCCACGGTTAGCACCAGCACTTACTACTGGCCCTGGCCCTGACTACTATGTATATGTCTGCATCCAGCCCCTACCACTATACGGGCTGAAGTGAGCCCCCATGGTCACATATATGCATACCACCAGTGCTGACCACCACTGATGCCCTGCCCTGATAACTGGAGGCCCTGCTAAAGACCCCAATGGGCCTTACAGCCACTGTAGAACTCCACTGACCACCACTGATGCCCTGCCCTGATAACTGGAGGCCCTGCTAAAGACCCCAATGGGCCTTACAGCCACTGCAGAACTCCTGCAGTGCTTGCCAAGGACCACACAGTTGTCAATGCCATGGACCCCAGCATACTAAGCCAATGAGACATTACACCTCCCACTGACACAGAATCACCACAAGCACCCACATGTGGTGGTCTGTACCACTAGGCCCCAGTTTACTGCATGCTCCAGCATGCACCCACACTGAGATTAAGTTCTTTCCATACCAAAGTTAGTCTATAAAGTCCTAAAGAGGTGACTGCTTCTTCAAATGTGCAAATACCTATGCAAGGCTATGGGGATCTTGAAGAACTAAGTAAACATGATACCACCACAGGAGCCCAGTAAACTTCTAGTAACTGACCCCTCCCCCAATGGAGATATATGAATTTCCTGCCAAAAAAAATTTTTTTAAATGGCTGTAAAGATACTCAGAGAGCTATAAATGAATAGAGGTAAACAATTTAACAATTGTCCATTTGAAATTATCATTTGAAATTTGCCAGTCAGTTGAGGAAAGAGGAAAAAGAATGAAAAGAAATGAAAAAAGTCTATGGGACCTATGGAACCCAATAATCCATGCATTACTGACATGTCAGTGGAAAAAGAGAGAGAAAGGACAGAATGCTATTTTAAAAAATAATGGCTGAGAACTTCCCAAAACTTGGACAAGATCTAGACATACAAGTTCTTAAAGCTCGTAAATTCTCCCAAAACGTAAACCCCAAATGATTTCCTCCAAGAAACATTATAATAAAGCTGTCTAAAATAAAAGACAAAGAGAGAACTTCGAAACCAGCATGAGAAAAGAAACTTGTCACTTATAAGAGAACCCCCATAAGTCTATGAACAAATTTCTCAGCAGAAACTTTCAGGTCAGGAAAGACTGAAATGATGTATTTAAAGTGCTAGAAGAAAATAATTCCAACTAAGAACACCTTACCCAGAAAGCACTGTCCTTCAGAATGAGAGATAAAAGCTTCCAAACAAAAGCTGAGGGAGTTCATCACACTAGACTTGCCTTACAAGAAATGTTGAAAGGAGTTCTTCAAGTTGTAATGAAAGGATGCTAATTAGCAACATGAAAACATATGAACATATAAAACACACTGGTAATGGTAAATACATAGAATACATCAGTACTGTAATATGGTGGTATGCTAATCACTTAACTCTAATACAGAAGACAGAAGTATTAAAAATAGCTTTAATGACAATAATTTCTCAATAGGTACACAACATAAGAACACGTAAATTGTGACATCAAAAACATTAAACAGACTACTATACTTGTAAGATGTAAACCTCAGAGTAACCACAAAACAAAATCCTATAGTTGATACAAATAAGATAAAGAGAAGGGAACCATAGTATACAACTCTGGAAAATATTCAATTCACATTGGAAGACAGAAGGATAGGAAGAAAGGAACAAAGGAATTAAAAATGGTCAGAAAAAAATTAACAAGATGTCATAAGCAACTCCTCACTTATCAAAAATTTAAAAGTAAACTAAAGTATCTAATCAAAAGGCATAGTGTGGCTATATGAATTAAAAACAAACTGCTGCCTACAAGAGGCTCACTTCAGCACTTCAGCTTTAAGGACACATACAGGCTCAAAGTAAAGGGATGGAAAAAGATTTTCCATGCAAATAGAAACCAAAAGAGAGTGAATATAGCAAAAGCTATACTTAGATAAAACAGACTTTAAGTCAAAGACTGTAACAATAGAAAAGAGAGTTATAATGATAAGGGGTTATTTCATCAAAATGTATTATAATAAACTATAGAAATGGTATGGACCTACAGGAGCAGAAGATATTAAGAAGAAGGGGCAAGAATACACACAAGAACTGTACAAAAAAGATCTTCACGACCCAGATAATCACAATGGTATGATCACTCACCTAGAGCCAGAGATCCTGGAATGTGAAGTCAAGGGGGCCTTAGAAAGTATCACTATGAACAAAGCTAGTGGAGGTGATGGAATTCCAGTTGAGCTATTTCAAATCCTGAAAAATGATGCTGTGAAAGTGCTATACTTCAATATGCCAGCAAATTTGGAAAACTCAGCAGTGGCCAGAGGACTGAAAAAGGTCACTTTTCATTCCAATCCCAAAGAAAGGCAATGCCAAAGAATGCGCAAACTACTGCACAATTGCACTCATCTCACACGCTAGTAAATTAATGTTCAAAATTCTCCAAGCCAGGCTTCAGCAATATGTGAACCATGAACTTCCAGATGTTCAAGCTGGTTTTAGAAAAGGCAGAGGAACCAGAGATCAAATTGCCAACGTCTGCTGGATCATCAAAAAAGCAAGAGAGTTCCAGAAAAACATCTATTTCTGCTTTATTGACTATGCCAAAGCCTTTGACTGTGTGGATCACAATAAACTGTGGAAAATTCTGAAAGAGATGGGAATACCAGACCACCTGACCTGCCTCTTGAGAAACCTATATGTAGGTCAGGAAGCAACAGTTAGAATGGGACATGGAACAACAGACTGGTTCCAAATAGGAAAAGGAGTATGTCAAGGCTGTATATTGTCACCCTGCTTATTTAACTTCTATGCAGAGTACATCATGAGAAACACTGGGCTGGAAGAAGCACAAGCTGGAATCAAGATTGCTGGGAGAAATATCAATAACCTCAGATATGCACATGACACCACACTTATGGCAGAAAGTGAAGAGGAACTAAAAAGCCTCTTGATGGAAGTGAAAGAGGAGAGTGAAAAAGTTGGCTTAAAGCTCAACATTCAGAAAACGAAGATCATGGCATTTGGTCCCATCACTTCATGGGAAACAGATGGGGAAACAGTGGAAACAGTGTCAGGCTTTATTTTGGGGGGCTCCAAAATCACTGCAGATGGTGATTGCAGCCATGAAATTAAAAGACACTTGCTCCTTGGAAGGAAAGTTATGACCAACCTAGATAGCATATTCAAAAGCAGAGACATTACTTTGCCAACAAAGGTCCATCTAATCAAGGCTATGGTTTTTCCAGTGGTCATGTATGGATGTGAGAGTTGGACTGTGAAGAAAGCTCAGGGCCGAAGAATTGATGCTTTTGAACTGTGGTGTTGGAGAAGACTCTTTAGAGTCTCTTGGTCTGCAAGGAGATCCAACCAGTCCATTCTAAAGGAGATCAGTCCTAGGTGTTCTTTGGAAGGACTCTTGCTAAAGCTGAAACTCCAATACTTTGGCCACCTCATGTGAAGAATTGACTCATTGGAAATGACTCTGATGCTGGGACGGATTGGAGGCAGGAGGAGAAGGGGACAACAGAGGATGAGATGGTTGGATGGCATAACCGACTTGATGGACTTGAGTTTGAGTGAACTCTGGGAGTTGGTGATGGACAGGGAGGCCTGGCATGCTGCAATTCATGGGGTAGCAAAGAGTTGGACATGACTAAGCGACTGAACTGAACTGAACTGATAGAAATATATATGGAACCAATGTCAGTTCAGTCAGTTCAGTCGCTCAGTCATGTCCTACTCTTTGCGACCCCATGAATTGTAGCATACCAGGCCTCCCTGTCCATGTCAGATTACCTAAATATATTGAACAAATATGTAAAATATCTAAAGGCAGTAATGGAAAACAATACAATAAGAGTAGGGGACTCCACTACCTCATTTTCAACTATGGATACATCATCCAGACAGAAAATCAGTAAGAAAATATTGCACATGAACTATACTTTAAACCAAATGAACCTAACAGACAGGTACAGAATTTTCCACCCAATAGTACCAGAATACACACTCTTCTCAAGCACACACTGAACATTCTCCAGGACAGATCATATATTAGGACACTAAACAAACCTTAGCAAACTTACAAAGGCTAACCTCATGCTGAGTATATTTTCTGACCACAATGGTATGAAACTAAAAATCAGTAATAAAAGAAATACTGAAAATTTTCACAAATATGTGGAAATTAAACAGCATACTCCAACAACCAAGGTGTCAAAGAGGAAATTTAAAAAATCTTGAAACAAAAGAAAATGGAAACATAACATATCAAAACTTATGGGACTCAGCAAAAGCAGTTTTAGGTAGAACTCCTTGTCAGAAGCTAAGAAGGGCCAAATAGTGCCTGTAATACAAGTCATTATTATCCCAACATCCAACACAATACCTGATACATAGTAGGCATACATTGAACATTTATGGAATGAATGAGTGAATAAATGGATGAGAAATGAATGAATGAACAAACTAGAAAATATCAAAGTCACTGAGTACACATTTTCAACTATGGAATAAACATCAAAGACTGTCTTTAAAAATGTATGAAGGGAATGTTTGTGAACACTTAAAATGCCAATCAAGATGACAGAACAGTCTCAAGGAGGCAGAATTGGTATTTGATTGTAAGTAGAATCCTAATCAAGTATATCAGGCTCATGTTTGAAAGAAAACCACATGAATAGAAGTTGATCAACCACATGAGTGGGGGACAGGGGGGGACAGGATCCCAGAGGAAGAAACATAGAGGAAAAGGAATTCTGACTGAACACTACAATTCTGAATTTCTGGCAACATCATCCCCAGTGTACCTCAATCTGTTCCAGCTGCGGTACATTTCTTGAATCAAATCACTCCTAATATTTGCAGTCCTTGCTCATCAATCTTCTGCCAATCCAGGCATTTTTATTTCTTGACAGTTACAATGCTTCCTAAAATTTGACAAATTCATGCATAGGAGACAAGATTCTCAGAGCCAGGTTAATGGCACTGTCTCGGGGTACTGGCAAAATGAGATTTCTGAGCCCCAGGGTTGAGAAGTAGCTACACCCTGATGGTAGTGAAACCCACAGAGTCAATGCCACAAGCTGTGGAAAGTGGTTGGTGGCAGGCTAATCTTCTAGAAGTGTCTTCTCTTCCCTGCCAGTGCATTTGCCAATATCATCTGTCCCCTCAGAGAGCCAGAAGAGCACAAGAGGAAAATGGTGAACATATAGCAACCAGTGGTTTGTAATAAACACACAAAAAACACCCTTGGGTCCCTTAGAAATGTAAAAAGAATTAAATCTCTGGATTTTTCTACAAAGAAAATAGAAATAGAACCAAAGAAAATCCATTTGGTATCTATTCCTATGATGACTCTATACTTTGTTGGGCCTGTGTCTCTGGGAAACTTTGTTTGCACCATACTTAGCCCAAATCTAATAAAATTCAAAGTCACTTACTATTTGTTTCAGTGCATCTCACCAAGTCACCAATTACCTCCAAATCACCAAGGTCACCTTGCCCATTGATTATCTTGCTATCTCTGAAACATCTGACATTGTAGATCACCAGCTCTTAATGGAAATTTTTTTCTCATTAAGCACAATGATAGGACAACATGCTATCTCGCTCCCTAGCTCTTCAGTGGCTCCTTCACTAATTCCAGTTTTTCCTCCTTCTGCTCAGTGGAATTTGAGTCTTCTGACCTCTACTCTATCTTTACTCCTGGTGAGTCCTGACCCATTCTGACTTACTCCACCACATTCAACCAATATTAAGTTATTGAGCAGTCCCTATGTGGCATGCTATCTTCTTCCTCACTGTGACTCAAGCCTCACCCTGACTCATGTCTGAAACATCAGATGCATGCCCTTAACAGAATTTCTTGACATTTATGTGTTGAAGGCCTACCTTCACCTCCAACAAGGCACAGTAGTGAATATGCAAATCAAAATAACTTAAATATAAATGAAAATCATTTGTTCAAGCCCAGGTGTAGAGTGAATTTCAGGATTCTGGCTTCTCTTCTCTCTCCGCCTCAATTCTGGCTTGCTCCACAGGCTACATTAATACTCAAACAGGCTATTGGCCTTAGCACCCTCTTCTTAGAAACCTCCACACCATGAGAGCCAAGGGGAAGAAGCAAATGTGCAGGCTGAAGCCCAAAGGGGGGCAAAAAAAAAAAGATGAGTCAGAGGTCCAAGTAAATCACTATCTTGTACACCCATTGGGACTACAAGAGCAGAAATATTAAAGACAGGAGGCTGGGCAAACTGGCACAAGTTGTGAGACCACATGCTACGGCCTGAGTCTTACTTCAATGTATCTAGAGCTTCCATGGCCATTCTATTGTCAGCCACACTGATAGCCCCACCTTGCTCATACCAAAACAGGCTCTCTTGGTCCTGTGACATTCTGCGCTAGCCCTGTTCTCAGTTGTGGCTGAGTGTAACACATGTACAATAAATCATCCCTCTTGCTGGAAAATCCTCAGGTGGACTTTCTCATGGTAACAAATGGTTGCAGCAGTCCCAGGACTCAAGTGTACATCTCAGATTACAGGAGAAGATAACCTCTCTTCCACAGGCACTAAACAGAAGTAAGCAGCTTTATCCTGACTGATGAACAGGGTCAGCATCTACCTCTGAATGGTCACTGTGGCCAGAGAAATGCTTTGAGCTGTTGGTTAGGCCATAGCTCCAGGCTCCTTCCTGAATCAGTTACTGGGGCAAAGGGATGTGATTATCATGATTCTGTTCAGTTCAGTTAAGTCGCTCAATCATGTCTGACTCTGTGACCCCATGGACTGCAGCACGCCAGGCTTCCCTATCCATCACCAACTCCCGGAGCCTGCTCAAACTCATGTCCATCAAGTCAGTGATACCATCCAACCATCTCATCCTCTGTCGTCCCCTTCTCCTCCTGCCTTCAATCTTTCCCAGCATCAGGGTTTTTTCCAATGATTATCATGATTAGCTTAGGCAAAGCAGAGCCTTTCTCTGGAGCAAACGGTAAGTCAGTCCCTTCAAGAGAGGTGGCTGCCAATTAATGGGAGAAGGGTAGAAAGGATGCCAGAGAGTCAGTCAAGAGTTTTAGCTACATCTTGTCTATTTGGAACCCATAGAAAAAGAAGAATTCTATGGGTATAGTCAAGTTTCCAGACAGCTACAGGTTTACTGTACTCCTTATACATATTAACTGACTTAATGACATAGTTCAAAAGTATATTCTTTATATCTGCTACTATTAACAGAAGTATACTGAACATCCGGGAGATGGTGATGGACAGGGAGGCCTGGCATGCTGCGATTCATGGGGTTGCAAAGAGTCGGACACGACTGAGCGACTGAACTGAACTGAACTGATACTGAACATAAATTAACCATTTAATGATGATTTGAGGTCATGATGTTGAAAATTTATTATTGTACCAATTACAATACAGGGACTGATCCCAGGAATTACTGAACTGTGCATTACAGTCCATGAAATGATCCAGAGCACTACACACTTGAACAAATTGTATCTACTTTTTACGACTTTTCTTTCTCTTCCTTTTCTTTCAATTGCTGCTTCTAATCGATAGTGGAATTGGGAACCACATAACGAAGGTTTTTAAATTGCATATAATTTAAAGTAAAAAGAAATCGCCTAGGTAGAACTATGCCAGAATGCAAACAATGGTTGTCTGTGGGTAGGGGCATTAATTTGTTTTATGCATCTTTGTTTCCTCATTTTTTCCATAATGATTAAGCATAACTTTTATGATCTCTCTCTCTCTCACACATACACAAACACACTTACATGCCACATATACACCCCATACACACATACACATGCAAAGCTAAAAGTAAATAGGATATGGATGTTGCCTTAAAATTCCCCAAGTAGAAAAATGTCCCAGCTACTAATTCTTCCAGCCTGTGACAGATCACCTAGTAGATTTCAGGCCTTGTTGTTGATTTTCTGTTGCCTTGTGTGTTCTGGGTCAGGGAATATATACGCTTGAGAAGAAGAGATTATAGAAATGTCAAAACATACCAAGGGGAAGGTCAGCTACCTACCCACTGTGAGGCTTTGACCCAGCAGCTCACCACCAGGCAGAGACTGGCCCTCAGCCTCACAGATGGGGAAAACCAGTTTTCCCTGTGCCTCAGGGTTGCACAGTTCATGAGGGTGATGACTCAACACTGTGGAGACCCATAATTGACATGTGTGCTTCTTGCCCAGAATATCAATTTAATGACAGACAATGAAAAAAGATCTGCTACTCAAAAGGAATTTTTCTCCTGGCATAGAAACCATATGGGGAGCCAAAGTATATTTAGAAAATTGATTTGGTGAGCATAAAATTAGAACAAATTATGAAGTGCCATAAGGTTAAAATAGGCTGGTACATCCATCCATCAACAGGCTGGGATCACAACTGCCAATCACACCAGACTGTCTAAGGCCTCAGACCATTCCAAACAATGCTTTTTGGACACTGCCAAACTTTGTCTTCATGGCTCACCATTTTATTTATTTCATTACCAAATAACCCCCTTTCTAATGAGCCATTCTTTCTTTAGATGAGCTAATAGAGTCACAAGCTATGGATAAAGATTATTGCTCTTAAAGTTACTTTTCATACTTCCCTCTAAATATCGGAGAAGGCAATGGCACCCCACTCCAATATTCTTGCCTGGAAAATCCCATGGACGGAGGAGCCTGGAAGGCTGCAGTCCATGGTGTCGCACAGAGTCGGACATGACTGAAGTGACCTAGCAGCAGCAGTAGCAGCATGACCCAAAGAATGAAGTGCAAATGCTCTGGACTAGTGGTCAAAGTTCTCCCAAGTTTGGTCTTTATGTTCTGTTTGGCTTCGCTTTCTGTAACCCCTCAAGAAGGGTCTCCATTTCAGCCTTTGTACACTCACTGTGGACAAATGAAAAAGTCAAATACAGACAGTGCTTATGTTTTGCAAGGCAAACCTATAGCGAAGAAGTCTTAGAAATAAACACCAGTAGATACAGTTTGAAGATTTTCATTTTAACAACTTATTCAACTTTAAAAAATATATCCTGTGTTTACATTCACCAACACATACACACTTTCATAGAACCATGGCAAGCTACCAGGTGATCAACAAGTATCCATATATGTTTTGCAAGGCAAACCTATAGCGAAGAAGTCTTAGAAATAAACACCAATAGATACAGTTTGAAGATTTTCATTTTAACAACTTATTCAACTTTAAAAAATATATCCTGTGTTTACGTTCACAGACATATACACACTTTCATAGAACCATGGCAAGTTACCAGGTGATCAACAAGTATCCATAGCTGCAGTCATGCTTTTTGGAGAAGACAATGGCACCCCACTCCAGTACTCTTGCCTGGAAAATCCCATGGATGGAGGAGCCTGGTAGGCTGTAGTCCATGGGGTCGCTAAGAGTCGGACACGACTGAGCGACTTCCCTTTCACTTTTCACTTTCATGCATTGGAGAAGGAAATGGCGACCCACTCCAGTGTTCTTGCCTGGAGAATCCCAGGGACAGGGGAGCCTGGTGGGCTTCTGTCTAAGGGGGGGGCACAGAGTCGGACACGACTAAAGCGACTTAGCAGCAGCAGCAGCAGTCATGCTTTAGAAGGAAACCTAAACTTGTCCAGTGTAGGCCTTAATCCAATGACAACTTCAGACAAGAATTGCGTAACTCGTATTGACTTGTGACCTACCATCATTCAGAAATATCCTGGAATGTAACTATTTCAGACATTTTACATGATAGAAATTCTGCTTATTTCTAATGCAGATGTGACCTTGAGGGACATAATACGATCTGTCAGGTTTGATCACCTTTCAATAAGAACCCAATACAAAGTAATTTGAGCAATAAAGGGGATATTTTGACTCGTGTAACTCAAAACATGGCAGGGTTATACCCAAGTATTCAAATATGAACACAGCTCAACTCTGCATTTCTTCATGCTTTTAGATCCTTTCCAGATAGAAGGAAAGATAGTCACCATCAGCTCCAGCCTTAGCAACCCCAGCAAAAAGATGGTGTCACTTTCCCAATAGTGTCAATAAACATGCTAGGGTGGATTCTTATTGGGCCAGCCTGTGCCCATTAATGAACCAGGCCCTATGGCAGGGGGATATATTGTCTTGATTACCCAGGACTGTCTCCCATACTCCTGCTTCCTGCTGAAGACACAGGCTGGGGTCAGCCCCACTGTACTACATGGATTGAAAATGGAAGAAATGTGGTTCTCCCAAGGAAAATCAAGATGCTGTTGTCAGAAGAAGTGAGAACAGGTATGAAACAAACAGGTGAATACTAGGAGTAGATTCTTGCATTCATGGGCATTCCTATTATCTACTGCTATCATATATTCATTAATGAGTCCTACAACCTTATAATCAAATTTTAAGATTAACTTTAGCAATTTGCATCAATATTTTTAATATACATACCCTTAACCTGGCAATTCTATTTCTAGGAATAATAGCTATGCTAGGAAGTGTTTTCCTACATGCCTTCCACTGGCCTGCGTTTATTGCAAACATTATTTTATTTATTAATACAGAACTCTAAGATGGAGTGGTATTATCTCTATCTTTGAGCTGAAGAAATTGGGCTGTTAAGGGACTTACACAAAGTTGCACAGCTAATAAGAGATAAAGCCAGAAGTCTGCCTTCAAATTCTTTACCACTATTAGTTATTTCTCAGCAGTCTCTGTGGCATATAGTCTCATGAATTTATTCTAAGCAAAAACATGACAGGTGAGAAAAGATGAATATATCCCAGGAGGTTATTTATAAATATTTGTCCACAAACTCAAATGTGAAATAAAGTTTCAATAAATCATATCAACCTACATGTGTCCCCTCATTATCTGTAAATATATACTAAGTTTCTACTTTATAAAATGATAAAAGATTAATGACTTTGGGGGGGATGGCTGTGAAACGACAATTTTGTTCAAACCAGCTATCTAAGCCATGGAAGCACGCACAGTCAAGGTTAATCAAACACAATAAGGCCTTATGCATTGTTCATATCTATCACCGTGTCAGTTTACCATTTAGGAATAAGTTGGATACTTAATCTCTACAACAACTCAAAATATATCTTTATATATTATAGCTGTCTACTGTCAGGCCACAGAGAGTTTAGGCTAAATTATTTAACCTTGATGACACTCAACACTGGAACATTCCATCAGATGGGAAAGTGAGTGGCTTGGAAACCCACAGAGCTACTGGTTTTATCTCTTGCACCAAACAATGAGAAGCTTCTGTTAGCAGTCAGAAATGTTCACTCTGCGCTAGTCCTCAAATCAGAGCAAAAGATAGGGCAGGACAGCAATGGCCCTGAAGCTCACAAAGAGACTAGACTACTCTAAGGATGGCTGGAAACGTAGCCATACTGGTCTAGGTTTCTGACAGCTGCCTGGACTAGCTGGCATGAGGGGGGAAACTCAATACTTAGAACTCCATAACACACAGAAATTTTTGATGATCAATTAGCTTATAATCCCCCCTCTTCTTTTTACCATGCCTCTATTTCTCATTATCCGCAGGAATATATCCTTGGTAAATACAGCCCTAAAACACTCCTGAAAAGCACATGAAGGAAAAGCTCATTTGCACAAGAGTAATGATTTAGTCCTGTGAACTTTTAATTTGCATAATCCCCTTTCCTCCCCTCTTCCACCCTTTGTAAAGTTCTTTGATATTTTTTCCTCCAAATGACGTGGGTTGGGGAAAAGAATTAAGCAAGCATCAAAGTTCTCGCTCCTGTGTTCCCAGCTATTACATTAATCTTTAAGATTTTTCTCTCTCATTTATTAAAAATCAGTGACTCATCCAACTTTACACATAAATCCACATCAAAGTTAATTAGAATCTTGGTAAGGCTAATGTTTGTCTCTTCCTTTATTAATTCCTAGAAGCTTGAATCAAGGCTCTGCGTGTGACTGTGGAAGAAAGGAAAAGAGAAGCCAGTGGAAGCAGACTGACCTGCCAGTGCTTCACAGGCAGTGTTCGCGTGGCTGAATTCAGAGTTGGGCCCAAAGTCCCTTGCTGTGAAGGAGGACCAGGCCTCCACGTAGCCCAGCTGATGGTCAGGACAGCCTCCTTTGGAACTGGGGTGAACTCTGACACTAATCTGAAAGAGGGAAGATGGTGGTAAGAATTAAACAACGGAGGATAGAGCGTTGCCTGCTGATGAATTTTTCTCTCCCTCCTCTGTGAACAGGAAAAGCAGCCAATCATTCTTGTACATTGACCTTCTCTTCTTCCTTCCTATAAAGTTAAAATTATATGTATGTATGTGTATATATATATCTATATATATATATAGATACCATGCAACTTTACAGAACTTCTACTGGAAGCATGGAGAATAATTGTAAGAGGTAGGAGGGGTACTAGATGGAAATTATTATATAGCAAGACATTTCCACATTTGGAAATGCATACCAAAAGCATTTCCATATCTGGAAACAGAATATAGAGAGAGTACATGAGCAGGACAGGGGACTCAACCTAACATACTTATTAGTGAGAAACTGTCAGTACCTGCTTTAGGATTTTTTTGCATATTGATTTTGCTTTTAGGAGGTTTGTATGAAAATCACATAAAACAAACTGAGAACACAAACTTTCTTCCCAAACCATTCTTGAAAATGTTCCAAAGCATTTTTTTTGTTTTAAAAACTTAGTTGCTTTATGTATTAACATTCCAAAGTCTAAAGAATATACAACAGGAAAGTTAAAATCTCATACTAGTGCCCTATAATAAGAGGCTTGAATCATCCACAGATAAGACAAGTTTTTGTTGTTGTTCAATCACTAAGTCATGTTCAACTCTGTGTGACCCTATGGACTGCAGCACACCAGGCTCCCCTGCCCTTCACTATCTTCTGGAGTTTTCCCAGATTCATGTCCATTGAGTTGGTGATGCTATCTAACCATCTTATCCTCCGCCACTCCCTTCTCCTTTTGCCTCCAATCTTTCCCAACATCAGGGCTGTTGTTGTGTTTTGTTTTGTTTTTTTTTCCCCAGTGAGTCAGCTAAAGTTTAGAGCATAATAAACTTATTTCACATTAATACATTTGGAACTACTCTTTATAAAGCCATATAATTCCATGCTATATGTAAAGAGATAATTTGAAGTCCTAGAAAAACTTAAAACCCAAGGAGTTAATATTGAGTTTAACCCACACTGGAGGGCTGATGCAGGCACTCCAGCTCCCACCTGAGAGTTCCAGCAAACCCCATCCCCAACCCAGGGGCCACCACTTCTCTGGGTGTGCACCTGCTCCCCCTCTAACCCCTGAGCCCATCAATGAACACCCTACCAGTTGGCAGCCCCCTGAATTTATTACTACTGAGGATAAAAAACTTCTCTGTCCTTTGGCCTGAGGACAGGCTAGAGGAATCTGTGTGACCCCTCGCTAGAGGAATCTCAGCAATGCCTGGTGGTGATAACAATTTAGTGCAGCAGCACTTCCTCTTATCTCCTCAGCTCTCTCCTTCCCCAGGAACCTGCCAGCACTGAAGGACACTTTCTGAGAACAATCATGGCACTGTATTCAGAGCTTCCTACCTTAACCCCAATGACTAAGACTTTCTTCCAGGTCACATTCCACGCGCTCAGATTCTTTCCTCCCAGGAAGTTTCTGACCCTTTCCCACCACCTTCCTCTCCCCTTCAAAACACAAGTGTCAGGCAGTCTCACCAGCTTGTCCAGAGCCAATGCTCCTGAGCCCCAGCTTAAGCTTACTTCCCAGGAGGCTCTTCTGCCTCCAATGAACAAGAAATCCAGGCCAGCTGAAACCCCAGAAGAACTGATAGTTCCAAGGAAGAGTCCAGGAAGAGGACAGGGAAGGTAAGAAGCAGAATCAAGAGCACTTTCAGTCCTACAGAGAGACAGCCACAAGATTGCTTTGGATCAATGGGCACTGGGAAAAACTGAAGGTGGGAGGAGAAGGGGGCGACAAGAGGATGAGATGGTTGGATGGCATCACCGACTCAATGGACATGAGTTTGATTAGGCTCTGGGAGTTTGAGAGTTGGTAATGGACAGGGAAACCTGGCATGGTGCAGTCTATGGGGTCGCAAAGAGTTGGATACGACTGAGTAACTGAAATGAACTGAATGGGTGCTTCACTCCATTACACAGTATGGCTAAAATGTAGGGCTAGGGGTGGGCACAAATGGCTCACATATAAGAAGTTTGTAATAGTCACATTGTCACATACGACAAGGTAAATCAGACTTGGGTTTGGAAATTTACATAGCCAAGTTCAAGGCCTTGTGGCAATTCTGCCACATCTCTACTCGTGACTGTTTAGTCTCTTTGAGATATGAAAAGGTTGTTTTCTAGCATCCCTTAGCCCTTCCTTCCCTAGATGCTACATTTAAACTTCCTCTTCACTTTCCAATGCTGAACCCACCTGCTCTTGAGGATCTACTGTTGTTTTATATGAAACAAAATGATAAACATTAAATTTTGACACACCCTCTGTGCAACACTAATTCAACACCTACAAATGAGACATTTATTGTGATTCAATATATGTAATAGAAATCATCGAGAGGAGCCAAGTTTTATACAGGGATAGGATCTAAAGTCAGCATGTAAAATCAAACCATGTAGCAGCTAAATTTGTTAACCCCTTAATTTCAAGTGCATAATGTTGTGTATAGTTGCTCTACTTGGTAATATATATCACTTTCAAATGATTCCATTTAACATAAGTGACATGAAGAACATAATTTTCAATATTGTTTGATTTTGTAAGAAAAGTGAGAAGTTGGTATTCTTCATTGAGTTCTGAATGAGGCAGCTGGTTTGCATTTAGAGTATATGTTCTATTAAAAAATAAACAAAAAACGAAACCATGTCTTTAAGGGCTAGAATCCCACAGAGCAGCAAGATGCTGCTCTCTGAGAATCACACAAGAGCTGAGACAGCGCAGGGGAGCAGCAGTTGTTGGTGTCATGGTGGATGCACCATTAAAATGAATACTTTTGTCTTTAGCTCACTTTTATCTTGCTTTTACTGTTGTCGAGGCTGTTGGTTTGCTAAGCCAAGCACTTTTAGATAAATTCCAATAAATTAAATGTATATGTGTATGTATATGAAATGCAACCCCACTGTAGAGGAAAAAACATATATCAGGTTGATTACCCAGTAGGGTTTACTTATTTGCCTATTTAATCGAAATATGAAGTTTGACTCCTTTTTACTGGGCAACTAAATCTCCTATTGCCACTGCTGCATGCAAAAAGATGTCCATATATACACACGAACACATGGCATAATGCCACCACTGAGGGGGCAGACCATGAAACATCTCCATCCAAAATCTCAAGTTTTCATCAACTCTGTCCCACTAGTCGTCAAACGCCCTGGCATCTACAACCCTCATCCCACCCTTGCCATGTGGCCAGATGTCTCATCTACTTCCTTGAGTCCCTGAGATACTTACATGGTACCCACAATGACCCTGTGTGCGCTGCACTCCTCTGGGGCCCCACCAGCAGCCTGCCTCGGTCCCTGGCCCTGCTCTGTGCCACAGTCGCTGCTGCCCTCACCGTGACCAGCACTTTGGCCATCATCACCTTTTGGCCCCCAGCACTGTGCTAGTCTCAACTGTTGCTCCGTTTGCTGAGGTAACAGTTCTGCTGGCTGCCTCTCCCCACAAAAAGCAAGAAACAGAGGAAAACAAAACCATTCTTGGCTACCAGTCAGCTCTCTCCTTCAAGAGTTCAAAGTCTGAATTCCTGGGTTATAAGGAATCAAAGACACCACCTCAGGAGGGAAGGAGGGACCTTGTCAGCAGAGGGCATATTTCAGGTTGGTTGATGATGAGAAAATCATTAACATGAGAAAATCATTGAGAAAAATCAATGAGAAAATCATTAACACAAACACGCACATAGTACTTAGAACACTATAGGCATTAAGTGCTTGACACACATGAACTCATTTCAAACAATTGTTTTGGTCTCTTTCAATGCTAAGAACATGTTGGTACCTGTAATTTGGCCTCCCAGCCCCACCATAAACTCTCCAATAGAAGGGAAAGCCCTGTCTCTGCAGTCATCAGCAAGAGTGACAGTTCTGTCTCCACAGTCAGGGAACAACCAGACTGCATAAGCTTGATAGCTGGCTTCTCCCAAATTCTGAACAGCACTAGCAGTCCTAGATGGCTAGATTACAAAATAAAGTGTAGACTTTCCAGGGACAGATCATATGTTCACATTCACCTTTTTAAATGTCTTTGATAATGAAAATGAGTAGAGAACATTTATACATACACACATACATGTATTTGCATTTATATGTCTGTCTCATATACAGGAGATATACATGAGAAAACAAATGTATCATATATATATCATATACATGAAAAAACATATATAAAAAGTAGAGAGACTGTTTATACAAATTTTTCTCATATATATGTATATATAAAGCAGAAAACCATGCATAAAGTGTATTATTGTTGTTCAGTTGCTCAGTCGTGTCCGACTCTTTACGACCTCATGGGCTGCAGCATGCCAGGCCTCTCTGTCCCTCACCATCTTTGGGAGTTTGCCCAAGCTGATATAAAAAGTAAAATGAACCATTATATAGATCAGATCAGATCAGTCGCTCAGTCGTGTCTGACTCTCTGCGACCCCATGAATCGCAGCATGCCAGGCCTCCCTGTCCATCACTAACTCCCGGACTTCACTGAGACTCACGTCCATCATGTCAGTGATGCCATCCAGCCATCTCATCCTCTGTCTTCCCCTTCTCCACCTGCCCCCAATCCCTCCAAGCATCAGAGTCTTTTCCAATGAGTCAACTCTTCGCATGAGGTGGCCAAAGTACTGGAGTTTCAGCTTTAGCATCATTCCTTCCAAAGAAATCCCAGGGCTGATCTCCTTCACAATGGACTGGTTGGATCTCCTTGCAGTCCAAGGGACTCTCAAGAGTCTTCTCCAACACCACAGTTCAAAAGTATCAATTCTTCGGCACTCAGCCTTCTTCACAGTCCAACTCTCACATCCATACATGACCACAGGAAAAACCACAGCCTTGACTAGATGAACCTTTGTTGGCAAAGTAATGTCTCTGCTTTTCAATATGCTATCTAGGTTGGTCATAACTTTCCTTCCAAGGAGCAAGTGTCTTTTAATTTCATGGCTGCAGTCACCATCTGCAGTGATATTGGTGCCCAAAAAATAAAGCCTGACACTGTTTCCACTGTTTCCCCATCTTTTTCCCATGAAGTGATGGGACTGGATGCCATGATCTTCGTTTTCTGAATGTTGAGCTTTAAGCCAACTTTTTCACTCTCCACTTTGACTTTCATCAAGAGGCTTTTGAGTTCCTCTTCATTTTCTGCCATAAGGGTGGTGTCATCTGCATATCTGAGGTTATTGATATTTCTCCCAGCAATCTTGATTCCAGCTTGTGGTCATAACAAACACCCTCTTTCAACAACACAAGAGAAGACTCTACACATGGACATCACCAGATGGTCAATACTGAAATCAGTTTGATTATATTCTTTGCAGCCAAAGATGGAGAAGCTCTATACAGTCAGCAAAAACAAGACCAGGAGCTGACTGTGGCTCAGACCATGAACTCCTTATTGCCAAATTCAGACTTAAATTGAAGAAAGTAGGGAAAACCACGACACCATTCAGGTATGACCTAAATCAAATCCCTTATGATTATCCAGTGGAAGTGAGAAATAGATTTAAGGGCCTAGATCTGATAGATAGAGTGCCTGATGAATTATGTAATGAGGTTCATGACATTGTACAGGAGACAGGGAACAAGACCATCCCCAAGGAAAAGAAATGCAAAAAAGCAAAATGGCTGTCTGAGGAGGCCTTACAAATAGCTGTGAAAAGAAGAGAAGCTAAAATCAAAGGAGATAAGGAAAGATATAAACATCTGAATGCAGAGTTTCAAAGAATAGCAAGAAGAGATAAGAAAGCCTTCTTCAGCGATCAATGCAAAGAAATAGAGGAAAACAACAGAATGGGAAAGACTAGGGATCTCTTCAAGAAAATCAGAGATACCAAAGGAACATTTCATGCAAAGATGGGCTCGATAAAGGACAGAAATGGTATGGACCTAACAGAAGCAGAAGATATTAAGAAGAGATGGCAAGAATACACACAAGAACTGTACAAAAAAGATCTTCATGACCCAGATAATCACGATGGTGTGATCACTGACCTAGAGCCAGACATCTGGGAATGTGAAGTCAAGTGGGCCTTAGAAAGCATCACTACGAACAAAGCTAGTGGAGGTGATGGAATTCCAGTGGAGCTATTCCAAATCCTGAAAGATGATGCTGTGAAAGTGCTGCACTCAATATGCCGGCAAATTTGGAAAATGCAGCAGTGGCCAGAGTACTGGAAAAGGTCAATTGTCATTCCAATCCCAAAGAAAGGCAATGCCAAAGAATGCTTAAACTACCGCACAATTGCACTCATCTCACACGCTAGTAAAGTAATGCTCAAAATTCTCCAAGCCAGGCTTCAGCAATATGTGAACCATGAACTTCCTGATGTTCAAGCTGGTTTTAGAAAAGGCAGAGGGACCAGAGATCAAATTGCCAACATCCGCTGGATCATGGAAAAAGCAAGAGAGTTCCAGAAAAACATCTATTTCTGCTTTATTGACTATGCCAAAGCCTTTGACTGTGTGGATCACAATAAACTGTGGAAAATTCTGAAAGAGATGGGAATACTAGACCACCTGACCTGCCTCTTGAGAAATTTGTATGCAGGTCAGGAAGCAACAGTTAGAACTGGACATGGAAAAGAGACTGGTTCCAAATAGGAAAAGGAGTACGTCAAGGCTGTATATTGTCACCCTGTTTATTTAACTTCTATGCAGAGTACATCATGAGAAACGCTGGACTGGAAGAAACACAAGCTGGAACCCTTATATACTTGTCCTAACTTCAATAATTATCAACATGTGAATGATAATGTTTCATCTATACCTACAGGACTATTTTGAAGTGAACTGCAGACATCCTATTACATCATCTATAAATACCGCAGTATGTGCGCTAGTTATCAACCTAACACTGTGCAGCTCCAAACCCACCCTTCCTTGTTCCAGGGTGTAATTCTAAAGTTAGACCCTAGAAATATTTCTCTTTTGGCAAGATGTTAAGCTTTGTCATTAGAGGACATCAGAGAGACACTGGAAGAGGAAGGGGCATCTCTTCCAGCTTCTACTGTGCTCTCCACTGCTTGTCTGTGGTCGTGGCCAATCAAGCTCAGGAGTTTCACAGGGGCACTCACCTCCCATTGAGTTTCAGCAGCACCCGAATGAGTGGCTTCCTGATGAGTTCTGCTGGCATATTGCCAACCTCCAGTGAGTCTCACAGGTGCCCAGCTGTGAGATCAAATATTCTCATGATTTCATGTGTGTGTGTGTGTGTGTGTGTGTGTGTATACTACATATAAACATTTCCATAATTCTAAAATTATAGTCACAAAACAAAATATATTAGTGAAGTCTCATTTGTGTCCCCTTCCTTTTTCTTCAAGAAGTAATTTTTTATTGTCAGTTCTTCCATTTAAAAAAATAAAAGCAAAAATATTCACATTCCCCTTCTTTAAAAAGTAGCACATATATGGACTATTTTGTACTTTGCTTTTTTTCCCCACTCAAAAACATATCCTGAAAGTCACTTCATAAATGTAGAGACACTTCTAGTGCAGTTGCTTAGTATTCCCTGAGTGAATGCACTGTACTGTATTCAACCATCCTTGAACTGGTGGACATCCGAGCTGTCCCCAGTCTTCTTCTATTATAGGCAATGCTTCAGTGAACATGTCTTTTCGTTTGTCAGAGTATCTTTAGAATAGTATCAGTTAGCTTTTGCTATCTATAGCACATTACCTCAAAACTTGGTGGTGTAAAGCAACAACCTCATATATTAGCTCAGCATTCTGTAGGTCAGCGATTTTGGCAGAGTTCAACACGTGACTGACAGCTGACTTCAGTCACATGTTCTCACTCATGTGACTCAAGTCAGCTGTCATCTCAGTTGGAACTGGTTAATCCAAGGTAGAGTCATTCATGTGTCAGCAGGTTGGTTGGCTGTCAACCAAGATGCCATGTGTGGCCTCTCACCACCCAGGAGGCTAGCTAGCATTTCTTTATGCGTTCTTGTGCCAATCTCAGGGTTCTAAGCACATCCAAAGAAAGCAAGCCCCAGTGCACAAGTACTTCTCAATTTTCTGCTTGCATTAACTTTGCCACCGTCCCAGGGTACTCAGACAAAACCACTGTTTGGGGAAGAGGGTGACCACCCAAAGATATGCATACAGGCAGAGGTCTTCTAGAAGTCATTTACAATCCACCACAAGGATAGATCCCCAGGGACTAGGATGTTGGGTCACAGGGCAAATTCCAATGTAAAACTTCCAATTCTCCCTACCCCTAACCCTAGGGATTAGACCATTTGTATTCCCTCCTACTAGCAAGTGCCTGTTTCTCAGTGTCACCAATAGAGTGTATTTTCAAACTCTTGTATTTTTGTTGATCTAAAAGAGAGTGATGGATCTCAGTGGCAATTTAATTTACATCTCCCAATATGAATGAGATTGAGCATTCTCCTCATATGCTTAAGAACCATTTGAATTTTTTTGTGAACTGCCTATATTTTTTGTCCATTTCTTTCATAGAAATTGGTCTTTTCTACTTTTACAAGCTTTTTATATATTAGGACTTTTAGCCCTTTATCAGTGATATAAATTACAAATATTATTTCCAATTTGTCTTCATGGTTCTTTTTTTTAAAACCATGTTTCTGGATTTTGAGCCCTTGTTGGAATAACTTTTCTCCATTTCCAAATGAGGGAATTCACCCATGTTGTTCTATATTTGTGTTGAGAGGAGGGGATCTAATTATTCATTTCCCTCTCAAGATACCACCTTTGTTGTAAACTAAATTTCTTTAACTAATTGGGTGTGTATTCAGTTGACATTTAAAGTATGACTAATTCCAAGTGAAAATATGACTTAGTCAAATTCTGTATTCTTGTTCTCCATCTCTGTCTCTATCTATAGCTGAATTTACACTCCCTTTTAAAACTAACTCAAACCCTAACTCCTGTCCACACTGCCCAGTGAGTCAGCAGGAGCCTCCCAGTTTCCATATTACTGGGGCAGTTGAAAGTATAAATTCCTGATTGTGTGATCTCAGGCAAATTGCTCAACCCTCCTAAATCTTGGTCATTTTTATCTTTAATCTGTGAGGATAAGAAAACCTTCTTCACAGGGTCATTTAATAGGATCAATGAGATAATGTAGGGAAGTCATAAGTACAGTGCTGGACCATAGCAAGGGCTCAATAAATTATGCTGCTGCTGCTGCTAAGTCGCTTCAGTCGTGTCCAACTCTGTGCGACCCCATAGACGGCAGCCCACCAGGCCCCCCTGTCCCTGGGATTCTCCAGGCAAGAACACTGGAGTGGGTTGCCATTTCCTTCTCCAATGCATGAAAGTAAAAAGTGAAAGTGAAGTCGCTCAGTCGTGTCCAACTCGAGCGACTTCATGGACTGCAGCCTACCAGGCTCCTCCGTCCATGAAATTTTCCAGGCAAGAGTACTGGAGTGGGGTGCCATTGCCTTCCCCACAATAAATTATGGGTACCCATTAAAGAAGTGGAGAGACCAAGTAATTAAAAAAGGCAAGTACCTAAGACTGAGAAATGTGGGCTTAATGCAGAAACAACTTTGTTGACAGTGATTAATATGTGTGTATACATGTGTACATAAATTGGGAAAGAACACACAATAGTGTTTTATTCAGTGTGTTTCATCTAGGGATGCTTCCCTATAGATTGAGAGTGGCGGGCCTCTGCTTGGCAAGGAACTTTCACACTCTTTGAGTATTCCGGCTTTGAAGCCAACTGATGGGTAGAAAAGGCAAAACCGTAAGAAGTAGAAGACACTTCTGGTCAGCTCATGCCTTAAGAAATCAGTTTTAAACTCAAGACCTGCTAACAGCTGAGCATTTGACCTGTAAACACTGAAGTTCCAGTGTGTATCTTCTTCTCCTGGCACTCCATCCCAGAGGACTTCATATCATATCCTGCCAGAGGCTCCCCCTCTAATCCCTGACTCAGAGCTGCTCTTGGCAGTGGTGTGTGTTCCAGGTAACCAACTCCTTCCAGTCACATTCGTAGGACTGCAATTCCTATTGCTCAGCTGGTCTTCATTCCAGCAGTTTCTGCTCCAAGAGTCTAGGGTGTCAGATGTAAATCTTGAGGGGGAAAAAATAGATGTTAGTAAGGCCAGAGCTAAACTGAAACAAGGAGAGAGACTTAAAAATACCAAAGTCATGGAATTACACTTGTGAGGTGTGTGAGGGTGCTGGGCTTGGTTGTATTCTGGCATGGTGGAAACTGGAATTATGTAACTCAGCGAGGCAATCTAGAGCTGACCTTGGTACATGGGAAACTGTTAGCTTTAAGCTGAGTTGTTTTTAAAATATCAGAAAAGTGACTGCCACTGGGTCTGTGGGGATGAGGAATTCACTCGGGAAGCTACATGAGAGAACATTCTGGAATGATGACAATGTTCCGTATCTCCACAGGGGTTGGAGTTACACAGGTGGCATAGGCATTCAATAAAGCTCACAAATGTACACCTGAGATTTGTGCATTTCTTTATAAATTTTACACTAAAAACCCACTTGAACTCCATTAATGAACAGGTATGCCAAAACAGTGAAATATTCAGTTCACTGATGTCTGCAGTTTAGCTGAAATGTATTAAAAAGACTAATGAATAGAATAGGATGAATAGACAGATGGAATAAAAACAAGCAGAGTCAGATAGTAATGTCAATATCTCACTGGCGAGTACACGTGTCTACAATTCTTTCAACACGTTTGAAATTTTTCATAATAGAATCTTGGGGAAAGTTACCTAATGCTTTATCAGAAGCAAACCTGCAAACTCTGGGTACACAGCAACACTGAGGATGTCACTGGAAATACAGAATCCCTTCCAGAACCCTCTGTTTTCCCCTTGGCCACTGACTTTCTCCCTGACACAAACCCTGGCCCACAAATTCTTCTTCTTCCCCTGCACTTTCATAGTCACGCCTTCACCCTCTGGGAAAGGATGAATGGAAAAAAAAACAGCGCAAGGTACTCAGCTATTGGACAGATTTTGTGAAGACTCAATCCAACAACTGTCATGGTAAAATCTCAGCATAGTACTTTTCTGCATCCAGAAGACTCTAAAAGCTTGTTTTTGTTTTAAAAAAAAAAAAGGGAAGTTAATTGCAATTATATAAACTGCTTAATATTCCAGATTTTATAGAAAAGGTTGTCTCTTAATAATGGCATGGAGAAATGATCAGTATTTGCCTCTTATTTCCATTGCTCATGGGGAAAAAGACATAACACTTGTTGAGCTCTAGATATGGAACAGATGTTTTGCATACATTGGCTCACATAGTTCTCATCACTCTGCCAGTACATAGATAGCCCCCGATTCCTCTTTTTAAAATGAAGCTCATGACCATAGAGCCAGTAAATAGAACTAGGTCTCAAACCAAGATCTCCTCAGCTCAAAATCATGTTATTTTCACCAAAGCACATTGTCTCTGGCAATTAAAATAGGTTATGTTCTGCAAAGCTAACATAACGCAGTCACTTGGCCAGGATTTGACAAAATATCACTAGTAAAGGAATAAAATTTGTAAGAGCAGTTTAGCGTTCTACTTCTGTTTTTACCAAACCACCGCCCACCCAAAGGTATTTTTAACAATTTACACTTCCCACCAGTATTATTGAAATATATAACAAGAGTACAAAACTTGGCAACAATTCCCATATTTTCTGACCCTTCAAGGAGCTGTTCAGGGTTTATTTAATAAAGCTGCTTAACTGAAAGGAATCTACTTTTAATGTCAGTGTTGCTTGTTCATCAACTATAAACATATAGCTCAACTCCTTATTGATCTTTGACACATGCTTAAACATCAAAAAAATTCCCATCTGATGGAATAATGGCAATTTTTCCCCACATTAAGCCAGAGTCCTAATTTACTAAAACCATTTAGTAACCATCCAGTAGATGGCACTAATTATGCTGACTACAAGCAAAATGGCTGCCTGAGGAGGCCTGACAAATAGCTGTGAAAAGAAGAGAAGCGAAAAGCAAAGGAGAAAAGGAATGATATAACATCTGAATGCAGAGTTCCAAAGAATAGCAAGGAGAGATAAGAAAGCCTTCCTCAGGAATCAATGGAAAGAAATAGAGGAAAGCAACAGAATGGGAAAGACTAGAGATCTCTAGAAAATTAGATAAACCAAGGGAACATTTCATGCAAAAGATGGACTCAATAAAGGACAGAAATGGTATGGACCTAACAGAAGCAGAAGATATTAACAAGAGATGGCAAGAATACACACAAGAACTGTACAAAAAAGATCTTCATGACCAAGATAATCACGATGGTGTGCTCACTCACCTAGAGCTAGATACCCTGGAATGTGAAGTCAAGTGGGCCTTAGAAAGCATCACTACGAACAAAGCTAGTGGAGGTGATGGAATTCCGGTTGAGGTATTCCAAATCCTGAATGATGATGCTGTGAAAGTGCTGCAGTTCAATATGCCAGCAAATTTGGAAAACTCAGCAGTGGCCACAGGACTGGAAAAGGTCAGTTTTCATTCCAATCCCAAAGAAAGACAATGCCAAAGAATGCTCAAACTACCACACAAGTGCACTCATCTCACACGCTAGTAAAGTAATACTCAAAATTCTCCAAGCCAGGCTTCAGCAATACGTGAACCATGAAATTCCAGATGTTCAAGCTGGTTTTAGAAAAGGCAGAGGAACCAGAGATCAAATTGCCAACATCTGCTGGATCCTCAAAAAAGCAGGAGTTCCAGAAAAACATCTATTTCTGCTTTACTAACTATGCCAAAGCCTTTGACTCTGTGGATCACAATAAACTGTGGAAAATTCTGAAAGAGATGGGAATACCAGACCACCTGACCTGCCTCTTGAGAAATTTGTATGCAGGTCAGGAAGCAACAGTTAGAACTGGACATGAAACAACAGACTGGTTCCAAATAGGAAAAGGAGTACATCAAGGCTGTATATTGTCACCCTGCTTATTTAACTTATATGCAGTGTACATAAGAAACGCTGGGCTGGAAGAAGCACAAGCTAGAATCAGACTGAGGTTATTGATATTGAGAAATATCAATAACCTCAGATATGCAGATGACACCACCCTTACAGCAGAAACTGAAGAGGAACTAAAGAGTCTCTTGATGAAAGTGAAAGAGAATGAAAAGTTGGCTTAAAGCTCAACATTCAGAAAACGAAGATCATGGCATCTGGTTCCACCACTTCATGGCAAATAGATGGGGAAACAGTGGAAACAGTGTCAGACTGTGTTTTTTGGGGCTCCAAAATGACTGCAGATGGTGATTGCAGCCATGAAATTAAAAGACGCTTACTCCTTGGAAGGAAAGTTATGACCAACCTAAATAGCATATTCAAAAGCAGACATTTCTTTGCCAACAAAGGTCCATCTAGTCAAGGCTATGGTTTTTCCAGTGGTCATGTATGGATGCGAGTTGGACTGTGAAGAAAGCTGAGCACTGAAGAATTGATGCTTTTGAACTGTGGTGTTGGAGAAGACTCTTGAGAGTCCCTTGGACTGCAAGGAGATCCAACCAGTCCATTCTAAAGGAGATCAGTCCTGGGATTTCTTTGGAAGGAATGATGCTAAAGCTGAAACTCCAGTACTTTGGCCACCTCATGTGAAGAGTTGACTCACTGGAAAGACTCATGCTGGGAGGGATTGGGGGCAGGAGGGGACAACGGAGGATGAGATGGCTGGATGGCATCACTGACTCGATGGACATGAGTCTGAGTGAACTCCAGTTGGTGATGGACAGGGAGGCCTGGCGTGCTGCGATTCAGAGGGTTGCAGAGTCGGACACAACTGAGCGACTGAACTGAACTGACCGTTTTTATTAGTTTTCTTAGTCTTAGGTCAGAGGTCTTACTCAGCTTCCTATTCGGGTTATAACTATTTGAATCAAGACTAGCCCCACCTGGCAGTCAAGCTATGCCTTGCTTATTACTCATTTATGTAAAATATCTGATACCTGCCCCTCTGAAGAACAGGATCGAGGTCAATGAGGGTAGATTCTGGAGGTATTCTCAGCAATGTTTATATAGGCCTCCAATTCCACTACTTCTCTATCTGGCCAGCCTCTCTACACAATAAAGGGAATTGAGGAATGCTTTGGGAGACAGGAGAAAGGCAGATGCTGCTGCAAACAGGCTTGCTGAAATAAGCAAAGATAAAATCTATTTTAATTCTTTTAACAGAAAACTAGTTTGAAAAACGCGTATTTTCACTTTGATCAATATAGATGCAGAGGAAGCCAGGCAATTCCACTATGGATAACCTGACCCTAAGATACTCTATTTGAACCTAGTTCAAAACTCAAGAGTGCTGACAGGCTGTACTCAAACTCTATCCTGCTTGGAATTACCCTGCTTTATCTGACTTTTGGAGGTGCATATGTCTAAGTACCATTTTTTATAATCTAGAACCTTGATACATTCTAACCTCACAAAAATTAACTGGTATGTGCATGTGTACATTTATTTCAAGATAAAGTTATTTCTGTGTTAGTATCAAGGGCAGGAGACAAAAATCTTCAGGGACTTTGTTTCAAGTGCAGCTCTCTCCAACCTACACTTATACGTTCTTCTGGTGGAGCACAGAAATAATCCATACACCTAACAAGTTCCTGGGGAAAATCTTACAGGTTTATAAACCATATTTTGAGACTTTTATTCAGTATCAATATGTGCACAAAGAAACTGGACTATGTCCAGAAGTATAAATTTTGTTGGCATGAAACAAAAATGTACTCAAATTTTGGTTTAAAATGGTTAAAGATCTGATTTTTAAAGACATGTATTACTTATCAAGGCCTTGAAAAAGACAAATGGAATGTCTGCTAGTCAAAACTTGTTAAAATGCTGATTTTCATCATACTTATTATCTCAGTGGTAAACAGCTCTTAGGAGTTCTCTTTGGACCTAATGTTCTTAATGAGGAAACACTACATGAATGGTTTGTCAGATGGCCTGGACTTGATTCTCTCATCTGTGATTTGTGCTTTAAGAAACATCATTATACACTTTTAGCTCAGAAACCTGGTGTACTGTGGTCACAGCATTGAACAAATTCTGGTGGATCCCTAATGAAGTAAACCTGACGAGATTTGGAAAAAACTTGAACACACCTGGAAAGTTTTTTCTAGTTTCTCCCCCTCAGGTCCTAACAACGTACCATTCAGGATAGTGCTTTTCCCAAGGTCACAATTAGATTTCCTCAAAAGCATATCTCAACTGTTAGTCACTATGGCTACTTTGTGAAATGTGGGGTTGTTTACCCCAACATCTATTTAATAATTGGCTGGAACCTCAATACTCAGATTGTCACTATGGCCAAGTATATCTGCTTTTACTCATCATTAATCCTGTACCAGAAAACAACTGTGACTCTCTTCTACTAGAAATGTTCACTTCCATCGGATAGGGGATAAAACAAATTAACACAAGGAAAAGTAGATTAAAAAAAAAAAAGGCAAAAATAAAATAAAATTAAAAAATAAATAAATAAAAGCATCATAGCAGAAAACAAGTCTACTCCAAAAACAAGTCTAGAAGAATAAACAGACTTTGGTGTGAAAGTCTTATGTTAAAACTGCTTTTCACGTGGTTTTCTTGTTTGTTGTTTCTAGAACCTTTGTGAATACATTAAATCTCTTTAATTAAGAGTCACGGCAGCCTACAATTGCTTGGAGCAATCTATCATTATGGCACATTATGATAATGGTATTATTAAGGTATAACAAAAAGGAAGGCATGTCAATAACAAAATTGAAATATCAGATCCATATAAACTAAGAATTGTTACTATGTCTTAAGACTGATGTAAAATACTCTCAAATTTGTACCTTCTGAGAAAACTTTCTAGGGCCAGTTAACCACTTTCTGATTACACGTTCTTTATAGATCACTGATTTTACTAACCTCGTATCTGTTTTTAGTATCATTCCCTCGGCATTATTACTCAACCCAGCAAATTAAACATTCTCTTAAAATGTTAAAAAATAAAACTACAAGTGACAAATACTCGGTTCTCAGTGATACAATTATTTAGGGGAGCCTCAAGTTCAACTGTCCTCAAATTTAAAATGCAATTACTAAAACTACAGGAACCAAGCAAAAATGAGTTGGCATAAATGTCCATGGGAAAGCATACTGCAGGCTTCACTAATATGTAACATCACCTTGCTTTATGGGTTTCATGTTTCCAAGTCTGTATTGTAGTAACCCCCCAAAGAACCTGCCCAGAGAGAAGGGGCCACCTGCCTAATGAGACTTCAATTCACTTCAATCCACTTCAGAACTGACTTAGAAAGATAAAGTGGGACTCAAACCCAGTAGTGTGTATTTCTATACCAAATGGCCTTTGTTTTCAGATGTTTAAACTTAAGAAGTTGTTAGCTGAAAGCGCCAGGAAGGGGGAAGGTGGGAATCTTTCTTCCTCTTAACTTCTTGATGAGTACTGTCCAAGCAGGCTGAGAAGGCAAATATTCAATATGAATTGTAACTCACTTTGCTTTGGTTTTGGAGGCTTCCCTTAAGAAAAAAGAAATTTGTTAATAAATGATTTTAAAAAAAACCCACAGAACAGCAAGGTTAAATTATTGAGGCAAACATCAATCACAAAAGTAAAATATAAGGTCTTTCTCTACTTAATCTCAACACATTAAAGGGTAACAATACCTCCACACCTAACTCCTGCATTTTTTTCTATTCTTGAGGTATGATTAAACAAACATTTGACTGCTTATTAGGAGCTAGAAATCATTCTAATCATTCACTTGGAAAAATCTTAAATAACTCTAAAGGGGTAATATCACTTACTTATTTTTACAGTAATGGAACCTAAAGCTTACAGAGGTTTTAAGTGAACAGCTTGTCCAATACCACAGGTGAAGAGAATCAGGCCAGGATTAGCATCTCAGCAAGCCATTACCTTATTATTATTTTTTAAACTCTAAAATTCTTTCATTCAAAACCACCTTTAATACTCATCTCCCACCAAGAACTCAGTCTTAGAGCTCCTACCCTTACTTACAGATTTAAAAAAAAAAAAAAAAAACTAATTTGCAATTTTTTTTTTTACTTCAAACATCTGTAATTTTGCGAACATCTTGATAAAATACTAGCCACAAAACCAAATGAACTATAATAATCAGTTTGTGAATAAAGGGAAAACTTATTTCTATAACATATAATTCCCACTTAAGTACCATAAAGAAACTTCTTGAGCTTATTCATTACTTCATTTACCCCTTAACACTGCCGACACGGTTCCTGATATGTGGCACACTGTTAGAAACTAGATTAGAGCAAATAAATATCTGGCACAGATTTTTATATTCAAACGCCATGGCACTTTCAGAAAACAAAGCCTACTTAAACTATTTTGCTATTTGAGGTGAGAGAAAAAAGACAAAGTAATAAATACAGAGCTAAGTAGTCACACAGGCTGAAGTCATGATGACTTCAGTTACAGTTAAAAAAAAAAAAAAGTACTGGCTCTCCAATGTAAATCATGAAAAGAGCAAAAATAAGGTAGGTCTGTTAACATTAATGCAAATTTTATTCAAGAGATAATTTTGAAGAAGAGTTTAATTCTGACAAAGGAAAAATGTTCCAGTTATCCACCCTACAGTGAAAAGTGGAACTGGACACCATTTAACATCACATGAGTAAATTTAACCTTTATATTTCTAAATAAAGCTGTATTTGCTTCTTTGAGAGAGCCATTTCTTAACTTCTGCTGATAAGGCTTTGTGAATTATGTTCAGAAATTTTGACAATACACACACACACTCCCCTCAAATAAGTAAGTACCTAGGATTTTCACTCCAGGCTGATTTTCTGCAAGTACCCAGGACCCTATATAAGATTGAATATTTCTACATAAATTCAATTTGAATTGCCTTCACTATAATATTTATCTACCATAATTTGTAAAAGTTAGATCAATGTTTACTATCATTTTGTAACTCCCTCAAATTAAATTTCAATATCTGACACGGTAGTTTCAAAAAATAAACATTCAAGGCCTCAGGTTTAAATTTCCATTCAGTGTAATGCACAAAGCTGATAAATATTAATAGGACTACCCTAAAATAAATTTAGATTCCTTCTAAAAATTTTTCATAATACAGATCACATTCTGTTCCATAATTCTGATAAAGAATATGCTTTTTGGTAATAAAATAAAGAGTTTAGGATGATTCAGTTCTTGGAAAATCTTAATGGCAGTCACTCAAAAAGTCAATCATTCCCTGGAGTCACACTCAAAAATTGCTGTTAACATTGACCAGATTTTTGTTTTTTTTGGTGGTTATTGCTTCAGTTGGCAATATCTGTATTTAAGACAAAAGAACATCTCCCACTAAGCCTTTTTTAAATATTACAAAATTTATATAGAAGACAGACTCATAGAGGCTAAAATGCTGATGGCATAAGTAACTCACCCATGAAATGGGTGCAGGTTTTTTAGAGGATATCCAAAGATCTTTTTGCTCTAAAAATAAATGCCCCTATTCTTCAGAGTGTTCCCATTCTTCAATAGGAGACTCGAGCAGCTTAATAGTTCTTCTATAAAAAACAAACCACTCTTGTTAACAAACCAAAAACATAAAAAGAAACAGATAAAGGACAGTTTTCACAGTTAACAATAAATAAAAGTGCAATAAGTGTTCAAGTAGGGCATGTAGTTTAAAAACTACATGTGAGTATTTGGCATAGGTCATCTTTTAAAGGCTCTCCGAGGGTCCCTGCCATTACTTATAGTGGTCATGACTGTTTGATTATTAGCTGTTCCTGGTAGCTGTGGATTTATAGGTCCCCGGCCACTGCTTCTACCAGCATATGAAAATTGGCATCCCCTCGCTTCTGGGCCAGTCTGAACCCCATTTCCTAAGAAAGAATATAAAAAAAATCACCATTTTCAGACAGAATTACATCTATTTGAAGTTCCAACACATGCTATTAATGCTTATAAGAATATTATGGAAAACAAACACCTTTACTTATAAACTACTGGAAAAAAAAATCAGTGTGAGTTCTACGTTTTTCCAAATGTGTATTTACTTCAAATGTATTAACTTGATGCTTGTATCAATAAGGAGTGGGGGAAAAGAACTTGGGGAACTGAATGAGATAATAACAAAATAGGAAAAAAGCAAAGATAATGTACTACCTGTATTGAGGGAAAAAGTAAAAAGAAAAATAGTATATAAGTATTGGCATTTGGTTCAAATAAGGTTAGTAATGTTTTAAGAGAGAGACTATAATTCTAACTTTTTAAACGAAAAACAGCAAAGTGTCCCACAACATAACAATCATCAGAGCTGTGCCAAAACATGTAGCCAACAGGTCAAGTAAATTCCAGCCACACTGTGCTGTGTGCTCAGCTGTGTCCAACTCTGCATCCCTACAGACCTCAGTCCACCAGGCTCCTCTGTCCATGGGGATTCTCTAGACAGGAATAGTGGAATAGGTTGCTATGCCCTTTCTCCAGGGGATCTTCCCAACCCAGGGATTGAACCCAGGTCTCCTGCATTGCAGGTGGATTCTCTACAGTCTAAGCAGCCAGAGAAGCCCTCAGCCACCCTAATGAATTCCAATCACAACAGACTTTTCCCTAAGTCTTTAAGAATAAAGGCTTCAAAGGACCTTTAACAAGGATATAAGAGCCACTGACCTTCAAGGTATTTGAGGGGTAAAGGCCAGCTATTAGCATATGAAAAACTAAGGTGAGCTATTAATCTGAGGATAAACTGCTTTCAGTACACAAAAATAACCAGTTATTCTGAATCTACTATAAATAACTACTAGAAAGAAAGAAAGAAAGTGAAGTCGCTCAGTCGTGTCCGACTCTTTGCGACCCCAAGGACTGTAGCCCACCAGGCTCCTCCGTCCATGGGATTCTCCAGCAAGAATACTGGAGTGGGTTGCCATTTCCTTCTCCAGGGGATCTTCCTGACCCAGGGATCTAACCCAGGTCTCCTGCATTGCAGGCAGATGCTTTAACCTCTGAGCCACCAGGGGACTTCCTAGTAAATAATTACTAGAATTTCTATAAAAAAAAATAATTACTAGATTATAGAAATTCTGTAAAAATCAACAAGAAGTAGCATAATGCATCATCAAAACTTAATTTCTTAATCACTATGTTCCCAGTAACTGGTCCAAATGTTTAAATACAGAATGTGCACAATAAATTAGCTTAAGAGGGTATCAGTTTTTTCTAGAAAAATTAGTTATTTGAGAATTCCCTCTTTCACAGTACTTTCCCTTTTAGTACTAATTTTTGCCTAAAGACAATTTTTTTTGCCTAAGAGATTCCCTTAATTCTTACACCTGATTACAAATACGCCAAAAAAAAAAAATCTTACCCATTGGTCCAAATGTACCTGTACCCACATTGTTACTATTATTCATGGAATTATTCTTCTGTTCATTGTGTGCCTATAAAAAAAAAAGTTTTAACTTAATCAAATGAAGATTTCAAAATAAACATATAACATGCATTCATTCTTTTTTTTAAATTTCAAGGCTTTTTAAAACAATTTTTAAATTTTATTTTTAATTGGAGGATAAATTGCTTTACAATGTTGTGTTGATTTCTGCTGTACAACTCAAATCTGACATAACTATGTGAATGTGTGTGTGTGTCCCCTTCCTTTTGAACCTCCCTCCCACCAGTCACCCAGTCCCACCCTCTAAGGCTGTCACAGAGTGCCAGGCTGGGCTCCCTGTGTCATACAGCAGCTTCCCATTAACTGTTTTACACACGGTAATGTATATATCGCAATGCTACTTGCTCAATTCGTCCCACCCTCTCCTTCCCCCACTCTGTCCACCAGTCCATCTTCCACGTTTTTGTCTCCATTCCTTCCCTGAAAATAGGTTCATCAGCACCATTTCAGATCCTATACAGACTCACAAAATACATAAAATGAAAATGACCTTTAAAAGATTCTTTTTAAAACTGTCTCCATTATACTTAGTATATGAAAAGCTTGGAAACCTAGCCATAGAATTATATTACACAGTCAAATTAGCCTAATCATAAAAACAGACAATACATTTGGATTAATTACCCCTTTGTTCTGTTGTCCTCGATAATCTGGGTTAGGTTCACTGAAATTTGGCAATTCTGAATAAACCATACAAAATCTGAAAGACAATAAAGGACAATTTGAATGATTTCTGAAATAATCAACCTTTAATATAGTATGTATAACTGACAGGAATAAAGAACTTAGATGTCAATGAATTAACCAAACAGCAACATGCTAACTCTATTCATTTACAATACAACTTCCTAAAAGCTTTGTTTCATTAAAAAAAAAAACCTCAAATACTTGATTGTCGACAATGTTAAAAACATTCTATTTTGTATTTTAGTTCTAATTCTGTACTGCAAAAATTAAATGTCAAAGATCAAGGACACAGGAACACATCTTTGTCCTATTTTTCCACACAGGCTGACTGATGCCTCTGAACCATGTATAGGGTTCCAGAGTGGTTTTTCCAGCAGTGGTGATGGATTTGCACTGATCCACTCACGCACTCTCATCCAGTCATAGTCATTCTTTGACCAATCACTGTGAATCTGCAAAGATAATCATTCAAGGTTAAAAGTGGATTTTACAGGCATTAATAAAAGACAACTGGCTATCAAGAAAACAGTTTATCCCAAGCCTTATCAACTGACTATGGTGTATATTAATTAACATTACACATAAGCATTTTCTTAGCTCCTCAACCCACAAATTAAAATCAGTTTTGGTAACTCCTATACTGAACCCAACACAAAGTCACTATGCATTGAGTGACCTCCAGTGGTTCTTCATGTAACTGACCTCCATTATTATAAATACTGTACATGTATGTGAAGGTTGAGTCAGAATCCGACATCTTTCTGTAATACTAACGCTAAGACCTCTCATAGCACATTGCTCTAGCATTACTCTAAATATGAACAGAAGTGAACTCTAATTTTCCTCCTAGCGGAAGCCGTGTTACCAGTTTATTATCTTTAAAAGCTTAAAAAAAAAAAAAAGCTCAAAGACTGCTTATTCTTCCCAAAGTATCTTATGCCTGCAGTGTAGAAAACATTGTTCCTTTGTTTTCTGGTGCCATTTGTGGCTTCTCCCTTTAGATATCCTCTATCTTGATAGGTATTAAGTAGGTGTCCTAGGCATAAACCAAGTAGAATGGACTTAATGGTCTGGTTCACTGCCTACACCATACTTTATGAGTACATCCCAAATGTCTAGGCCAGTGTGGAGACTGAACTACCTTTACACCCCTAGAGAGGATGGTTCCTCCAAGTCAAGGTGGACATTACCAGGGTAGTAGTTTATGGAAGCTCACACTGTGGCAGCCTGTCCAGTACCTAGACTGGATAAATACAGGACTTCAATTGTCACTGCTTCAAGTCCGTTTACATATGGGTACATATTCACCCATAAACAGAGAAAAAGAAAAATTAAACTTACTGCCTAAAACTAATACTCAGCTTCTTAACTGAAATTCACTAGATGACAGAGTTTACTTCAAATGGTACTTGTGACACCTGAAAGATACACGTTCCCAAAGCCGACAGAAAGGGTCCCACGGGGGATCGTCTCAAGTTCAGCTTCTTAATGCTCTCTGCCAGGAAAAACTGACATTCTCAACCACAGGAAACAGTACTGACAGCTGTTCAACTAGCACATACACAGAAAGTTAAGCTGCTGGAAGCATTCAGTTTACCAGCCAAAAAAGAGGTGCATACTTCATACCTACCAGTTATTCTGTTGATATTATCTGTAATTTATTCAATTATATGAAACATATTTTAATACTTACTCCCCAATTTTCTGAAGTTCTCCACCCCTTCCAGTATAAAGTGTCAGACATCCTTTCCACATGGATGCATACCTATAAAGAAAAGAAACATCAGTTCTAGGGAAATATCTATGTTTCCTTTGACTTCAATAAATTTTTATACTGTATTTTTTGTACTGGGGTGCAGGTAGGGCTCAAGCCCTGTCTCTGCCATTGATTAACTTGTTACTTACTAAATAATAATGTGAAGAAAAATCTACTGCCAAATTTTGATATAATTAAACAATAACTAACCCTAGAAAATAGAAGTCTTTTTGCAAAGGAAGCATTATTATACTCCAAAGATCACATCTTTAGTCAATTAACAAAGGGAGAACTTTCAAACTACAGAGACTTAACCAGAAATTACTTTATTCAATCACAGGACATATAAAATCTACATCCCAGTGTTTAATTTTAGACTTACGTAATTGGTCTACCAGATATTGGTAAAATAGTTTTTCTTTTGCCTCTATAAAACACAGGCTAGTATGTGTTATTCCTAAGTTACTAAAAATTCAGCATATTTAATCAAGGAAGGGGCTAAAAAACTAAGATCATAATCTTACACTGATTTGTTTTTCCAAATTCCCTATTTTTAGCAACAACGGCTGAACATGTAAACAATTTTGAATTCAAATAGTATCATTAGACGAAATAATCCTATACACAAATCTATGAAAAATATGTTCTAAAATAAGCCCAAGGCTTGTTTCTTTGTACAACTACTATTAAGTTTCATGATTTAGAAAGATACATTAAAACCAAGCATTACTTAACTAAGTACAGTGATGGTTTATCTTTTAATACAAGTTAATAAAATTCTTCTAGTCTCACATTATGTATTTCTTCTCATTTAGTAAATGTTATTTATTAAAGATTCCATTCATCACTTTGTTACACAAAAAACTGACTGAGACAGTGCACTAATATCTTCCCTTATTAAGGTAAAAATTAACACCTATTCTGAGAGAAAATTTGAACTTATTGCAACTAAAACAGTTCAGTTCAGTCGCTCAGTCGTGTCCGACTCTTTGCGATCCCATGAATTACAGCACTAAAACATTTAACTTTCACTTATTTCAGGAATGAGATCAATGTTTGCAGGATTTTCTGATATGCATGTCAATATTCAAATTACTATTATTGCGATGTATACCTTTCTTCCAAAGCTTCTGTTGTTAGATTTAACAAGAATTTAAGGGCCTTACAAATAGGTCAGACTCCACTGGACATGTTACTTTAGTAAGTAAGGTATGTGTGCTAAGTTGCTTTAGTTGTGTCCAACTCTTCGTGACCCCACGGACTGTCATAGTCGGCCAGGCTCCTCTGTTAATAGGATTCTCCGGGCAGGAATACTGGAGTGGGTTGCTATCTCCTTCTCTAGGGGCTCTTCCCAACCCAGGGACTGAACCCATGTCTCTTAATGTCTCCTGCACTGGCAGGCAAGTTCATTACCACTAGCGCCACCCGGGATTCCCATTTTACAGAAAAGTTGAGAAAACGTAGTAACTTCAAGATTAAACAGAAGTTAGAAAATAGTAGATTTCTTTGGGTTTGAACTTTCCTTTACACTGTACTCCTCAGTAACTATACTCCTTAAGATCCTACAAATACTACTTGGCTACTGACTTAGTTTTTCCACAGTTTTTTTGATGGACACATCTAAGTATTTAATGTGACTACAAAATATGCGATAATCAAAATGAGAAGCTGTTTACAGTGTATAAAATAATTTCTAATCACTGGATGAGATACTTTGGCAGCCAAAAAACTTTAATTATGCTAATTTTCACCCTACCCTCCCTGGTAGAAATTCTCTTTTGTGCAAGTTAAAACTGTGGAAGTTTAAAAGACTTAACCAGTGTCATGAGTCACAGTGTATGAGAAAAAAATGTCTAAGTCCTGACTCTCACTTCCTTCTTTGATGATACTCTGCCTCACTTCCTGAAGGTGCTGTAAGACCTGTAAGATACTATTAAAGGGCTCTTAAGTTCCTACTTTCGGTGATCCAACACTTTTCTGAGATTCTATTCACTAAGCTAACATCAATCTCCACCCACTTTTCCTGCAGTTATGACCAATGAATTATTATAATTCTGTAAACCAAAAGCTTCCAAAATCTAAAGATCCTTCTCTAGCATTTTATCTTCCTAAGTTAAAAACCTGGTAAATCTTGGTAAACGCAGTCTAACTTATAACCTCCCCCACCACCCCTCCAAAAGAATGTACTAAATTATTTTTAAAAACCAATCTGCCAACTAACTCTTTTGGACAGAGGTATCATAGATATCTTTCTGTCAAACATTTTCTGCACAACATTCTGGTTTTTGTGCAACACTGACCTTACAACAGTGGGCAAAAGGAATCATTTTCAAGAATGTACCTTCCAGATATTGTAAACTTCCTTTCAATTTTTACATCCGTGTACAAATTTGACATACTACAAAACCGGCTAAATTCTCCAGCTACAATCTCAATTTAAGTACACACGGTCTAAATGTGTATACAAATAAAATATGGGTAGACTTCAAAAGTTATTAAAAGGGGGAAAGGTTGGGGAAATAAACTAAGTGACAACTACATTATATAGTTAATGAAAAAAGATGAAGTATTAACTATGTCAGTTTTAATAATCTACTAAAAAGACTGAATAATTCTAGAATGGTATTTAAAAATCTACCTAATTTGTAAACAAGGTGTGGCTCGATTCCCAGCTGAAACTGGGAAACTTTTAAAGGCAAAGGTGTTACATCCCAACGCCGTCCACCATCTCAGGTTAATATCAATGGGGCTCAAAAATCCTCGGAGTGGCCCACAGAAAACACTAAACTTTATCCAGAACTTGCCAAGGTGCCGGGCGTCAGCCAACTCGGATTCTGCAGACTCCTACTTTGGAGGCGCACTCATTCCCCAACCCTTTTAGGCACACCTACCCTCTGGTCAACCGAATAATATCCCCTGGCTGTATAAGACCTCCGATTTCATCCCACACGGAAATAGTGATGCTGCCAGTTTTATCTGCTACTTTGCATGATCTCACTTCATGGCCGTCTTTGGTTTTGGTCACGCGTCCTGTAAAAATTTAAAAATCAAAGGGGGAGGGGTGTATTAGATAATGAGGACTTCCAAAAAGCTAACGCCTCCTCCGGGATCAAAATGCACCTGAAAGGTGGTGGGAAGAGGCAGAGCCCCGGGTTCTCGCCGCAGGCGGGCTACCGAGCCGGCGGGGGCCAACGGGGCCACGTGGATGGGGGAGGGGAGAAGCGAGGGAGGAGAGGGGGAGGGGAGCCCCCGGCTCGCAGCGGCGGTGCCCTTCCCTCCTGTCCCGGGACGCACAGGGCGGCGGGGCGGGCTGCGGACCTCACTTACCTATCTCCAGGACAATAAAGACGACATTTAAGTTTTTCAGTCCGGGCTTAATATCTTTTATAAAAAGAGGGGGGTCCCTGACCCCGTTCATATTGAGGCAGGTGCGGCTACGCTGCGGAGACTCGGGTGGGGAGGGAGCCGGACAAAGCTTCCCACCCACCCCGGGCCGGGGGCGAGGGCGGAGGGGCGACCTTGGGCAGGGGTGGCGAGAGAAGGGGAGAAAGCGGTTAGTCAGGGACCGAGGAAACCAGTCCAGACGGCACTGAGCCTAAAAAAGGGGGAGGGGAAAAAAAAAAAAGCGCTCACAAGTTTAAAAGAAAAAAAGACGAACCACTCCGCACACCAACCCCGCTCCCAACGGGGCGACAGGAAGGCAAGCGTGAGAACTGCCCCCTTCTTTGGATAAAAGGAAGAAAAAAAGGCAGCGAGAGGACGCCTCTGTCCTGAGTCCCGCTGACACACAGACACGGGCGCGTGCCCTGTCCGTCCCGGACTCCGGGGAGGGTTGGGCTGTAACAGCGAACCCGGAGCAGAGACCGAGTCACCAAACACCCAGCTTCCCAAACACCGACTGCGGAACGCGCCCGCGCGCCCGCAAGACCCTCGGGTCGCCCCGCCCCTTGTGACGCCACCCGGCGTCGGCACGCCCGACGACCCGCCCTCCAGGCTCCGGGGAAGGGAAGCCAGGGAGCAGAAACCAGCGAGAGACGCGCGCGCAGCATCCCTGGTTCCTCCCTCGTTCTTCCTAGCGCTGTGAGCGTAGGCCCCGCCTCCTCAGCCATCCAATCGGCTCTCGGCCTCACCCCACCCTCCTCCCGCTTCCGCCGTCGCTACGTAGCGTCAGTTTTACCCATCCGTATCTTCCTTCTTCATATTACTGCCCGTGGCTGTGGAACTTCTGGGCTTAAGTACATTTTTCCCCCCTCAGAGTTCAGTCTTCCACCCCCTCTGTTTAGTTTCGCCGTCACGGGGACCAGTTGCTGTGTTTTAAGATCCAGCGGGAACGTCAGAAAGTATGCAGTTGAGTAAGAACAAGGTTTAGGCGAGGGTGGTGGTTCTGGGTTGAAAGAAAAAGAAAGTAGGGATGGGTCCTTAGGTATAAAGCTGTGATTTTAGGGCCGGAAGAAAAGTTAGAGATCATTTTAACCGGCACATTTTAAAGCATTTTCAAACGCAGATCCAGAAAGGTGGGGGCTTCCCCGTGGCTCATAGGTAAAGAATCCTCCTGCAGTGCAAGAGACACCGGTTCTATCCCTGGGTCGGTAAGATCTGGAGGAGGGCATGGCAACCCACTCCATTATTCTTGCCTGGAAAATCCCATGGACAGAGGGATCTGGTGGGCTATAGTCCATAGCGTCGCAAAGAGTCAGACATGACTGAAGCGACTGAGCACGCAAACGCGCCAGAAAGGTGAGGTAGGTTGCTGAAGGTCACCTAGTAACTTTGTGAGCAAGCAGGGCGTCAGCACAAGTTGTCTGACTTAGACTTCGTGTTTTTCACTCTATAGTGCTAGGCAGGTAAGTTCTTTTGCACATTTATTTTTCCTTACTCTTCTCTCAGGTTACACCGTTTCACCATTTTGCTTTTCTTTATGCTTGTTTGTTTTTTAGTAGACTTATTTATTTTTTTTGGCACAGTTTTATGTTCACAGCAAAAGTTACGAAGGTACATAGATTTCCCTCACACTCTACACCTGCACATGCATAACCTCTCCCCATTATCAGTATTCCCCCCCAGAGTGGTACCTTTGTTGCAGTTGATGAATCTACATTAATACGTCACCCAAAGTCCATAATTTACCTTAGGGTCAGCTCTTGGTGTTGTGCATTGTATAAATGTATAATAATACATTTATAATATTATACATTGGATAAATGTATAACGTGTATTCACCATTATAGTATCATACTGAGTAGTTTCACCACCCTAAAAATATTGTGTGCCACCTATTCATCCTTCCCTCTCCCCTAATCCCTGACAACTACTGATATTTAAATGTCTTCATTTCCCAGTGTGTCATGTAGTTGAAATCATACAGTATGTAGTTTTTTCATATTGTCTTCTTTCACTTTTTCCACATTTAAATTTCCTCCATGTCATGACCTATCAAGTCACGCATTTGTTTTCTACATGCAAAACAACTGTGTAATAGCAGTGGGAAACCCTGAAACATTATAACCTGGGGAGGGAAAAGAGTAAATTTTTCTTTATGTTATGTAGTGAAAGGGATGTATGCTTTAGAAACAAACCTGAGCTTGAAATAGTTACCAGCTGTGTGACCTTTAGGACAATTGACTAAGCTTTCTGGTCATAATTGAATCATCCAAAAATAAAAGGATGCCTACTTCACAGAGCATCACATGGGCTCATGAATTATCCGATGTGTGTGTGCACAAGCTAAGTCGTTTCAGTTGTGTCCGACTCTGCAACCCTATGGACTGTAGCCTGCGAGGCTCCTCTGTCCATTGGATTCTCCAGGCAAGAATACTGGCGTGGGTTATCATGCCCTCCTGCAGGTAATCTGACCCAGAGATTAAACCTGCATCTCTTATGTCTCCTGCATAGACAGGCGAGTTCTTCACCACTCTGCCACCTGGGAAGCCCCAAATTGTCCAATAGTGCCTAACAAACAGTAGATACTCAAGGAATATTTTCCCCCTTGCTATCCTATAATTCTGTGATTGTTAATTTTTAACCCCATTTTACAGATGATGAAATTCACCTGAGACCACATAGCCAGGGAAGGCCAAAAAGAAAGAAAGAAAGTGAAGTCACTCAGTCATGTCCAACTCTTTGGGAGCCCGTGGACTGTAGTCTACCAGTCTCCTGCGTTCATGGGATTCTTTAGGCAAGAGTACTGGAGTGGGTTGCCATTTCCTTCTCCAGGGGATCTTCCCAACCCAGGGATTAAACCCAGGTCTCCCACATTGCAGGCAGACGCTTTACCCTCTGAGCCACCAGGGAAGCCCAAGGCTAAACTGAGTTTTGAATCTAGGCAATCTTTACCCCAGAGCCTTCCAGCCCAAAGGTAATTTTTAGAGTTAAATTGCAATGGTGGAATTATGAGTCAAAAAGCAGAGTAAAGAAATGAAAGTATTAGCAGCAAGATAGTGCTTTAAAGAATCATTAACTATCTGAAACGGTAACATGTTAAGAATATCAGAGAATTTAGTTGGCAGAAGACTTTAATTTTTCCTTGAATCTTTCTGAATATTTTTATCTCAACCACACCATTTCCCAAACATCTACAAACAAGCAGCATAGATATATTACAGCACAAGAAATGAGTTTCAACAATAATAACAACATTAGCAGGAAAGTCAAGACATTCTTAAGAAACTTTCAGTTCATGGACAAATAAGGTCCAGTGTGCCAAAGACACTGATGTAATGCTGGAAAATGGTATTCAAATAATATAAGCATGATTTCAATATCAAATAAATAATGAAACATGTTAATTAATGTTAGAACTACATCCAACATTAGGGCTCCCATATACTACCAGTCTGGATCAGAAGCTCTCATTCTGTCATTATTATCTGATGTGACATGATGCTTTAACTAGGTTTTTCTCAAGCTATATTCAACACAGACCAAAAAAAAAAAAAAATTCTCACAGAAGCAACGTTTAAATCAGACCCTCTTTTTTGTTTTCTGAAGCTTTGACCAAATCTTTAAAATATTTATGGATAGGAAATGAATTAAGAATGTCCCGCTGAGTTGTGGCCCTGAGTTTGGGCAAAGAAAGTTAGCCACTCCCTAAACCCGGGGTCTTTTGTTTCCAGAAAGGGGATTAGGTAGGACTCCTCAAAACAATTTTACAGACATTTATAAATACGAACCAGCTACTTGGGAAGCCAGCCCCACAAAAGCAGAAGCTGGTGCTCAGAGGCACAGCCCAGCCCTGTGCTTCCCCCACAGGACAGAATTCAATTGAACATCTCTCACTTCCTTCCCTACTAACTCAGCAGTTCTCAGAAAGGAAATGGCAACAAGTGCTTTCTCATTCACCAAAACTAAAGGCAGTCTTAAGAAATAAACTGAAGTGGGCATTTCAGTAATTCTTCAACCTAGGTCAGTTTTAAATTATTGATCACTCCTCAAGGGTGGTGGTTAATTAAAAAAAAAAGGTATCTGGAAAAGTGACTATTGCCACCCATATAACCTTTCTTAATATTACCATTAAGTGAAATAAATAAAGATTCATCACTCTGCCCAGCCATTTAGATCGTAAGGACTATATTGCTGATTCTTTACTATAGTTACAAGATTACTTCAAGGTGTTGCTTCTAAGACTAGTTTTCTGTAGGGTTTTCTCATTTTCATAGCCCAAACATAGACTTATTCTGAGATGATGGTAAGTTTATGCCCAGAACCTCAACACCACTACTGCATAAAGAAGATATTGCTTAGTGAGATCCAGAACAATACAGAAGTGCATCCATTAAGATCCTGTGCATAAGTTTGGCCAGGACCCACTACCCATGCTCACTACTAGGTTCTGGTTTCTGGGACCCCAATGGTTATTTTCACTTTCTTTGTACTATCCATCTCTTTTAAACTATTACAACATCAAGAGAACACCTGGCCAAGGCCTGTTTGGTACTAGACATATTGTGTGGTGAAAGTAACAATTAAAAAAACTAACAAGAACTACAGTGTTCTCACACATCACAGAGATAATCCACTTTGTAGCATGATTGGCAAGGTCCAAAAAAAGGCCTTGTGTACTCAGCTGTGTCTGACTCTTTGTGACCCCATGGATTGTAGCCCACCAGGCTCCTCTGTCCATGGGATTTTCCAGGCAAGAATACTAGAATGGGCTGCCATTTCCTACTCCAAGGAATCTTATCGACCCAGGAACCAAACCTTTGTCTCTTGTGTCTCCTGTATTAGCAGACAGATTCTTTACCACTGTACAACCTGGGAAGCCCAGTAAGTGTGGTGACATTTTATCTGATCCCTAATATCTAATTGTGTGGGGGCAGTGAGGTTAGTTTGGGAGGAATAACTTTGTAGTTTCCCTTGGGAAGAAATGCATCCCTGAATGAGTTAATTCAACTCAGCTACATTATCCTTTTAATGACAGAGTGAATGACTTTCACTTCTGTGTTCTAAGCTTTCAAGTGTACCACACATGTAAATGTATGCCTGAATTTATTATTTATTCAGCTGAAAAAATATTTTTGGCAACTGATTGATCTCAAAACTAATAAAACAAAATTATTTCTTTATTGGTGGAAGGTTTATCTGCTGCTGCTGCTGCTGCTGCTAAGTCGCGTCTGTCGTGTCCAACTCTGTGCGACCCCATAGACAGCAGCCCAACAGGCTCCGCAACCCTTGTCCAGGCAAGAACACTGGAGTGGGTTGCCATTTCCTTCTCCAATGCATGAAAGTGAAAAATGAAAGTGAATTCGCTCGGTCGTGTCTGACTCTTCGCAACCCCATGGACTGTAGACCACCAGGCTCCTCCGTCCATGGGATTTTCCAGGCAAGAGTACTGGAGTGGGGTGCCATTGCCTTCTCCGAAGGTTTATCTAACTGGAGTATATATCATACTCCTTATCCTTAAAAGGATGTTGTAGAGAATGCTACAAATCATGCATACAAATTGAGCATAAGAAGGCTTCTGTAAAATCAAAAGTCCTTTTCATATTATATACCTAGACACTTTAGAAAGAATTACTTGTTGTTTGCTAATGTTTCTCAGCATCCTATGTTGCTGTAGACTTAATGTTTGTGTCCTTAGCATTTGTGTTAAATCTAGTCACCAATGTTTTAGTATTTGGAGGTGAGATCTTTGCAAGATGCTTAGGTATAGAAGACAGAGCCCTTATAGGTATAATTAATCCTCTTATTAAAAAAAAGACACCAAGGAGCTTCCTTGCTCCTCTCACTATGTAAGTTCCAACAAAAAGACATGTCTGTGAGCCAGGAGGCAGTTTCTCACCAGATACCAAATCGGCCAATACCTTGATCGTGGACTTTCCAGCCAACAGAATTGTGAAATATGTATATTTCTCAATGACTATTGTTTAGAAATTAAGCCACCAGTCTATGGTATTCTGTTACAGCAGCCCCTACAGACTAAGACATTTATAAAAAATAATAAATGACAATTTTATTTAAAAAAAAACAGCTCTCCTGGTTTCAGAGGCCTGTTTTTTGCTCTAGCTGGCCCTACAATAAGCATGTAACAGTTTGCCCTAACATCATGCCTGACACCTGTTGGAGTGGAAGACTTGATGACTCTTTATGAAATTTTGATTTATTATCTCAGTTTCTCTATAATAAAAATAAATGTTTTCTTCTTTCCTAGCATTATGACCTTGCTACATGTGCTCTTCTTTCACACATGTGCACACACACCAATAAACCAGTAGGAAGAGATGGAAAATATTCCTATAATCTAAATAAGAGATTTTCCTGTATGAACATAGAGTATTCCAGTTGCAAAGATGCTTATAGATAATGTACTCTCACCCCTTAATTTTGTTTGTGAAAAAATACAGGCCCACAGATTTGAACAGAATTACCATCTACAGCCCCTAATGAATTAATGGATCTCAGTACTAATCATCAGAGGCTGCTAATATATAACAAGAGAGACAACTAATCCAAACCAATTAAATCAGAATCTCTGAAGGTGGGATTCAGGCATAAATATATTTCAAACCCCTTAGATAATTAATATGTTCTCAAACCAAGTTTGAAAACCAAAACAGGTTAAAAGATTTCTGTCACTGTTGTTCAGAATATTTCCTTTCTTTTTCATATACCTATTAAAAGTCTGGAACAGTACATATTTTCTTTATATCAGCTTGGAAAATCCAAGATAAACTGATAAATTTCTAGAAGTGAAGTTACTCACTGAGTAAGACTAACTATATGTATAGTTAGTCTTCCATATATCTGCAGGTTCTGTATCTAGAGATTCAACCAACCTTGGAGGTGCATAGGTATATAGAACAGTGAAGCCTGGTGCGCTGCAGTCCATAGGGTTGCAAAGAGTCCAATACAACTTAGTGACTGAACAACAACAAATGTGACAAAGACAGGAAGGGGAAAAAAGCTGCTGGGTAGGTAGGCTGATTGGCTTTTAAATACTATGTAACGAAGAAAAACCAAGGAGAAACAAAAACAGGACAACAACTATGTGCCAGCAGTGGGACTGCATCAGTAAAACTAATACAAACAAAATCCCTGTCTTTGTAGAGCTTACATTCTAAAGTAAATAACAGGCAATAGACCAAATCATGCATGCATGCATTGGAGAAGGAAATGGAAACCCACTCCAGTATTCGTGCCTGGAGAATCCCAGGGACAGAGGAGCCTGGTGGGCTGCCATCCATGGGGTCGCACAGAGTCAAACACAACTGAAGTGACTTAGCAGCAGCAGCAGCAAACCAAATAAATCAGTAAAATTTTATTTGTGGTAAAGTTTCTCAGTCATGTCCAACTCTGCAATCGCATGCACTGCAGCAAGCTAGGCTTCCCTGTCCTTCACCAACTCCCAGAGCTTGTTCAAACTCAAGTCCATTGAGTTGGTGATGCCATCCAACCATCTCATCCTCTGTGGTCCCCTTCTCCTCCTGCCTTCAGTCTTTCCCAGCATCAGGGTCTTTTCAAATGACTCAGTTCTTTGAATCAGGTGGCCAAAGTATTGGAGCTTCACCTTCAGCATCAGTCCTTCCAATGAATATTCAGGGTTGATTTCCTTTAGGATTGACTGGTTGGATCTCCTTGCAGTCCAAGGGACTCTCAAGAGCCTTCTCCAATATCACAGTTCAACAGCATCAATTCTCTGGCACTCAGCCTTCTTTGTGGTCCAACTCTCACATCCATACATAACTGCTGAAAAAACCATAGCTTTGACTATATGGACCTTTCTTGGAAAAGTGATGTCTCTGCTTTGTAATATGCTATCTAGGTTTATCATAGCTTTTCTTCCAAGGAGCAAGTGTCTTTTAATCTCATTGCTACAGTCACCATCTGCAGTGATTTTGAAGCCCAAGAAAATAAAGTAGCTCACCTTTCCATTGTTTCCCAATCTATTTGCCATGAACTGATGGACTGGATGTCATGATTTTAGTTTTTTGAATGTTGAGTTTTAAGCTAGCCTTTTCACTCTCCTCTTTCACCTTCATTAAGAAGCTCTTTAGTTCCTTCTCACTTTCTGCCATAAGCATTGTGTTATCTGCATATCTGAGGTTATTTATATTTCTCCCAGCAATATTGATTCCAGCTTCTGCTTCATCCAGCCCACCATTTTTCATGATGTACTCTGCATATAAGTTAAATAAGCAGGGGGACACTATACAGCCTTGACATACTCCTTTCCCAATTTGGAACCAGTCTGTTGATCCATGTCCAGTTCTAACTGTTGCTTCTTGACCTGCATACAGGTTTCCCAGGAGACAGGTAAGGTGGTGTGGTATTCCCATATCTTGAAGAATTTTCCACAGTTTGTTGTGATCCACGCAGTCAAAGGCTTTAGCGTAGTCAGTGAAGCAGATATAGATGTTTTTTCTGGAATTCTCTTGCTTTTTCTATGATCCAACAGATGTTGGTAATTTGATCTCTGGTTCCTCTGCCTTTTCTGAATTCAGCTGAAACATCTGGAAGTTCTTGGTTCACATACTATTGAAGCCTAGCTTGGAGGATTTTTGAGCATTACTTTGCTAGCATGTGAAATGAGTGCAATTGTGTGGTGGTTTGAACATTCTTTGGCATTGCCCTTCTTTGGGATTGGAATGAAAACTGACTTTTCTAGTCCTGTGGCCACTGCTGAGTTTTCCAAATTTGCTGGCAGCACTTTCACAGCATCATCTTTCAAGATTTGAAACAGCTCAGTTGGAATTCCCACCACCTCCACTATCTTTGTTCACAGTGATGCTTCCTAAGCCCCATTTCCCATTCCAGGATGTCTGGCTCTATAGGAGTGATCACATCATCATGGCTATCCGGGTCATTAAGATCTTTTTTGTATAGTTCTTCTGTGTATCCTTGCCACATCTTAATATCTCCTGCTTCTGTTTATATAGTGCATTAGAAAGTAATGAGAACTGAGGTGAAAAATGAAGCAAAGAAAGGGGTAGGGATTTATCAGAAATGGCTAAAGAGAGTGAGTGAGGAAGAAGATATTTGAAGATACAAAGGAGGGAAGGGAGCCACTGAAAAGGCTCAAGCTGCCTGGCTTTTTCCAGGAACAGTAAGCCATCTGCTGGGATTGAAGCAGAGTGAGCTAGGAGAGAGTGTAAAAGATGAGGATGAGAAGGGGGTGTTATCATACATGAAGACTTCAGGATGTGGTCAGCAAAAACCTGGCATTCTAATCTGACTTAACAGCATCACTCTGACTGCTGGGTGGAGAATAAGAGGAGCGAGTGTAGACACAGGGAAATCAGTTAGATTATGTATTAATCCCTGGAGATGTGCCCTGGCTTGCACCAGAGTGGGAGCAGTGATGATGGTAAAATATGATCAGCACCTGGATCTATTTTGAAGATAGAGCCAACAGGTTCAGTCTGGCTGGAAGTGGAATATGAGAACATGAGAGGAATTAAATTTGACTTTCAAATTTAAGGCCTGAGCACCTGGAAAGATAGAGTTGTTACTCACTGAAATGGACAAGACTACACTGGAAACAGCTTAGGGGGTTGTGGAAGATCAGGAGAGCCATTTAGACGTGAAAAACAGGGAGACAGGAAGAATACAGCCAGGAGAGTGGTGTTCTGGATGCCAGATGAATCACATATTTCTGGGAAGGGGTGATTGTTGTGTCAAGCGCTGCTCATCACGTGAGAGAAAACTCAGGTGATCATTGGGTTCAGCAATAATGAAGGTCATTAGTGACGTGGACAAGAGCAGTTGCAGAGGAGTTTGTGGGGATGGAAACCTCAATGGATTACGTTCAAGAAAGAACAGAAGTTAAGGAATTGAAAATGTTAAATCAAGTGTATATAACTCCTTCTGGAGGGGTTGTTCCAAAGCAAAGAGAAATGGTACAATAACTTGAGGGAAAAGTGGGACAAGAGATCTTTTATTAAGATGTGAAAAAATATGTGGCTGGGGCTGAAGGGAGTGTTTCACTAGAGAAAAGGAGAAATGGGAATTTCTGGAGGTAGGTTCTTGTCCATGAATAGTTGAGAGGGGTGGGAATCAGTGCCCTTGTGAAGGTGTTAATGGGACCACAGAAGATCCTTCTCCAACAGGAGAGATGCTACTGGGTGGGATGATATGGTGGTGTAAATGTAGTAAATCCTCTTCTGATTGCCGCTATAAGCAAGATCATCAAATTAGAGTGAAGATGGGGAGAAGATGCTGGATGAGAAGGTGCTACTAAATAGTTGTCAGGAAACATGGCAGAGTGATTGACCTAGGGAAATGTATTACAATTTTAGAACAGGACTAAAGTCTCCCTTGAAAGCAATTAACAGTAAACCAGTGCACACAGTTTTGTATTTCTCTGCAGGCACACTCATCTATAAAGGTTTAGGCATAAACTAGGCTAAAAATTGGATTTAACCAATTCTTTTGACAAGCAATGGCAACCCTGGTTTTTGCAAAAATATATGTTGTACAAATATTTCCCAGTTTGGGATTTGCCTTTTCCTTTTATATTTGTATTTTTAGAACCGCAGAAATTTTATATTTTTATATGGTAAAATATATTATCTGTTCCTGTGGTTTCTTTCATTGCTTTCTGGCTTGAGGGAGTCCTTCCTCATAAAGGGATGATATAGCATCTGAGTCACCAGGGAAGCCCATGAACCTCTATACCTACCCTAATTTTTTACAGTTGAATTTTTCTCTTTAATCTATCCATATGTATTCTGTAATGCAAAATTTTAATAAAGTAGTCATCAAAATGTTCCCTTTTCTCTACATTAGTTATTAAGAAAACAGTTCCTTACCCTTAGATTTGTAATTTCTTTAAAATATGTTCTTATATTGTTTTATATTTTATAAACTCTAATTCCACGGTATCACTTCTGAGTCACTGATTTGACTATTCTCAGTACTTAACATGATTTAACTCTTATATATTTATAATTCTTCAGCATCTGATAAGGTAAATACCAACCTCCAGTCACCTTTTGATAAACATTCTTTAACCATTCTTATTTACTTATTTTTCTAGAAAAATTTGTCATTATTCAAAAATAGGCCCCTCTCAGGGTTTGTTTGGAATTGGAAGAAGCTTAAACATTAGTTTGGGAAATATAAATTTCTTTATAATATCCAAGTTCCCCATTCAGGAACCAGGCTATGATCTTCTACACTAGTCTTTTAAATTTTGCCAGATTAACCACTCATTCATGAATTTATACATTTTAAGTCCCCCTGAGATATAGTTTTGTTTTGCTTTTGATTTTGCTAGAATGATTTCTCAAGTAAATTCCCCAGAAAGAGAAACAGTACTTTCAGTTCAGTTCAGTTCAGTCGCTCAGTCGTGTCTGACTCTTTGTGACCCCATGAATCACAGCATGCCAGGCCTCCCTGTCCATCACCAACTCCCAGAGTTCACTCAGACTCACATCCATCGAGTCAATGATGCCATCCAGCCATCTCATCCTCTGTCGTCCCCTTCTCCTCCTGCCCCCAATCCCTCCCAGCATTAGAGTCTTTTCCAATAAGTCAACTCTTCGCATGAGGCGGCCAAAGTACTGAAGTTTCAGTTTTAGCATCATTCCTTCCAAAGAAATCCCAGGGCTGATCTCCTTTAGAATGGACAGGTTGGGTCTCCTTGCAGTCCCAGGGACTCTCAAGAGTCTTCTCCAACACCACAGGTCAAAAGCATCAATTCTTCGGCACTCAGCCTTCTTCACAGTCCAACTCTCACATCCATACATGACCACTGGAAAAACCATAGCCATGACTAGGTGGACCTTTGTTGGCAAAGTAATGTCTCTGCTTTTGAATATGCTATCTAGGTTGGTCATAACTTTCCTTCCAAGGAGTAAGCGTCTTTTAATTTCATGGCTGCAGTCACCATCTGCAGTGATTTTGGAGCCCCAAAAAATAAAGTCTGACACTGTTTCCACTGTTTCCCCATCTATTTCTCATGAGGTGATGCGACCAGATGCCATGATCTTCATTTTCTGAATGTTGAGCTTTAAGCCAACTTTTTCACTCTCCACTTTCACTTTCCTCAAGAGGCTTTTGAGTTCCTCTTCACTTTCTGCCATAAGGCTGGTGTCATCTGCATATCTGAGGTTATTGATATTTCTCCCCGCAATCTTAATTCCAGCTTGTGCTTCTTCCAGTTCAGCATTTCTCATGAGGTACTCTGCATATAAGTTAAATAAGCAAGGTGACAATATACAGCCTTGACATACTCCTTTTCCTATTTGGAACCAGTCTGTTGGTCCATGTCCAGTTCTAACTTTTGCTTCCTGACCTGCATACAAATTTCTCAAGAGGCAAGTCAGGTGGTCTGGTATTCCCATCTCTTTCAGAATTTTCCACAGTTGATTGTGATCCACACAGTCCAAGGCTTTGGCATAGTCAATAAAGCAGAAATAGATGTTTTTCTGGAACTCTCTTGCTTTTTCCATGATCCAGCGGATGTTGGCAATTTGATCTCTGGTCCCTCTGCCTTTTCTAAAACCAGCTTGAACATCAGGAAGTTCACGGTTCACATATTGCTGAAGCCTGGCTTGGAGAATTTTGAGCATTACTTTACTAGCGTGTGAGATGAGTGCAATTGTGCGGTAGTTTGAGCATTCTTTGGCATTGCCTTTCTTTGGGATTGGAATGAAAACTGACCTTTTCCAGTCCTGTGGCCACTGCTGAATTTTCCAAATGTGCTGGCATATTGAGCACAGCACTTTCACAGCATCATCTTTCAGGATTTGAAAGAGCTCCACTGGAATTCCATCACCTCCACTAGCTTTGTTCGTAGTGATGCTTTCTAAGGCCCACTTGACTTCACATTCCAGGATATCTGACTCTAGGTCAGTGATCACACCATCGTGATTATCTGGGTCATGAAGATCTTTTTTGTACAGTTCTTCTGTGTATTCTTGCCATCTCTTCTTAATATCTTCTGCTTCTGTTAGGTCCATATCATTTCTGTCCTTTATCGAGCCCATCTTTGCATGAAATGTTCCTTTGGTATCTCTAATTTTCTTGAAGAGATCTGTAGTCTTTCCCATTCTGTTGTTTTCCTCTATTTCTTTGCATTGATCGCTGAGGAAGGCTTTCTTATCTCTTCTTGCTATTCTTTGGAACTCTGCATTCAGATGCTTATATCTTTCCTTTGCTCCTTTGCTTTTAGCTTCTCTTCTTTTCACAGCTATTTGTAAGGCCTCCCCAGACAGCCATTTGCTTTTTTGCACTTCTTTTCCATGGGGATGGTCTTGATCCCTGTCTCCTGTACAATGTCACAAACCTCAATCCATAGTTTATCAGGCTATCTATCAGATCTAGGCCCTTAAATCTATTTCTCACTTCTACTGTATAATCATAAGGGATTTGATTTAGGTCATACCTGTATGGTCTAGTGGTTTTCCCTACTTTCCTCAACTTAAGTCTGAATTTGGCAATAAGGAGTTCATGATCTGAGCCACAGTCAGCTCCTGGTCTAGTTTTTGCTGACTGTATAGAGCTTCTCCATCTTTGGCTGCAAAGAATATAATCAATCTGATTTCGGCGTTGACCATCTGGTGATGTCCATGTGTAGAGTCTTCTCTTGTGTTGTTGGAAGAGGGTGTTTGTTACTTTACAGATCTAAAAATGTTTAATTTTTTTCTCATGCACATATCTGTGTGCATGCATGGTCAGTGATGTCTGACTCTTTCGGACCCCACTGCCAGGCTCCTCTCTGTCCATGGGATTTTCCCAGCAAGAATACTGGAGTGGGTTGCCATTTCCTCCTCTAGGGGATCTTCCCAACTCAGGAATCGAACCCACATCTTCTGCATCTCCTGCATTGGCTGGCAGATTCTTTACCAATGAGCCACCTATCATATCTTGGGCAAGTGTAGAATCTTGAGATTGTAATCCTTTTCTCAGTATTTGTCACTAAGTCCAATGGATAGAATGTTCTTTGAAATACTACTATTAGAAGGGGAAAAAATGGAAAACAACCTAGGTGTTCAAAGGGAAGAGATTTGGGCTTCCCTGGTAGATCAGTGGTAAAGAATCCACCTGCCAATGCAGGAGATATGGATTTGATCCCTGGTCCAGGAAGATCCCACATGCCATAGAGCAACTAAGCCCGTGTGCCAGAACTACTGAGCCTGTGCTCAAGAGCTGGGGAACTGAAACTACTGGGCCCAGGCAGAGCAAATACTGAAGCCCATGGGCCTAAAGCCCATGCTCAGCAACAAGAGAAGGCACTGCAATAAGAAGCCTGTGCATCCCAGTGAAGAGTAGCCCCCACTCTTTGCAACTAGAGAAAAGTCCAAGCAGTAACAAAGACCCAGCACAACCAAAATTAAATAAAATTATAGTAAAAGAAGATGGCACCCCACTCCAGTACTCTTGCCTGGAAAATCCCATGGACGGAGGAGCCCAGTAGGCTGCAGTCCATGGGGTCGCTCAGAGTCAGACAGGACTGAGCTACTTCACTTTCACTTTTCACCTTCATGCATTGGAGAGGGAAATGGCAACCCACTCCAGTATTCTTGCCTGGAGAATCCCGGGGACGGGGGAGCCTGGTGGGCTGCCGTCTACGGGGTCACACAGAGTCGGACACGACTGAAACGACTTAGCAGCAGCATAGTAAAAGGAAGACATTTATTAAGTGAGTTAGTGTATCCTTAGCAGAGAAGTCTGCTGCTGCTGCTAAGTCACTTCAGTCATGTCCGACTCTGTGCAACCCCATAGATGGCAGCCCACCAAGCTCCCCCGCCCCTGGGATTCTCCAGGCAAGAACACTGGAGTGGGTTGCCATTTCCTTCTCCAATGCGTGAAAGTGAAGTCGCTCAGTTGTGTCCGACTCTTCACGACCCCATGAACTGCAGCCTACTGGGCTCCTCTGTCCATGGGATTTTCCAGGCAAGAGTACTGGAGTGGGGTGCCATTGCCTTCTCTGTAGTAGAGAAGTCTATAAACTATTTTTAAGTTAGGTAAATATATATGCATGATAAGGAAATAAGTCCATATGGAAAAAAGGAGGTTGCATGACAATACGTATACTGTGATTAGATTTTTTTTTTAAAATAAAATGGATACATTCATTACATGTATATATATTCATAAATCTATTTTCCTATCTATACACCTGGAAGAACATGAACTAAAAATTAACGAATCACTCTGGGTATTAAAATTAGTATGTGTAGAAGTAAGAACTTTCCCTTTTTATTTCACATACTCTAAATTATTTGAAGTTTTAAAATGATGTCTTACTAACAGGGTAGAGATTTATGCAGCCAAAGTACCCATTTACTTGACCTTTTCTATGCCTTTATTTCACTTGGCACTGTTGACCACACTCCCTCCTGTACAAATGCTGAGTTAGGTGTGTCTTCTGAGTCTTCCCACGGCACACTGTACTTATTCCAATTTTAGAACTTTGCATTTTAATTTATAATTGCCAACTTAGTCGTCTACTTTCTCCAAGTAGACTGAAAAGTCAAACATTTTCCCTGTTTCATCACTGTACACATTATAGAGTGCCAGTTCAATAACTGTTTGTTGAAAGTGTCCTTTAATTTGTATTGTATTGAATGTGTATTATCTGGTTCTGTGGAAAGTAAAAGAGGCAGCGCTCAGATGGTAAAAAGGGAAGTGATAGAGGCAGGATGGAAAGTCCTGATGATGGGCTGTGTCCATTGGCTGAGCAGTTGAACTACCAGGCGAAAGGTTCCCTTCACTGCAGTCTAAGATCAAAGGAACAAGGTAGAGATGTGTGGGAGAAACTATGCAAAAGGGGAAGGGAGGTAACTAGCCTTCTCCTTTGGGGGAATTCCACACTTAGGTAGGAAACTCTTCTGCAAATGTCTGTCTCTGGTGACCTAGAGGTATATGCATCTCATGTGGGTGGGATACATAGCAGCAGCATGGGGCTTCTGAAGAGGAAGTTGGAAGGCAAATATGACCATAAGAGCAAGAGAAAGCAGGACTTGCTTATTAGGATAAAGATTAAGCTGTCCCAAGAAAGAAACACCAAAAAGTATACATCTATATGCAGAGGCTTAAATAACTTGTTTTCTTATGTTATAATAAGGTGAACAGTCCAGCCTGTCAAGGAATCTCTACTCTACAGAGTCATTCAAGGATCAGATTCCTTTCATTTATTGCTTCATTGTCAGAGTTCATGTGGGCACATTCAGGGTTCCAGCCTGTGGAAAGGGAAAAGAGGAACTCCAAGGCAAGTTACTTATAGAGATGGTCCAGAAATTACATATAACATGAGTTTGCATGTTACTTCCACTTACATTCCATCAACCAAAACTTAGCCACTTAATCACATCTAACTGTGAAAAGAGGATGGATGTATATAGTTTTTAGCTGAGTAGCCATGTACCCAGTGTAATCTCTTTCTATGGAAGAAGGCAAGTATGGATTTTGGAGAAAAACTAGTTTCTGCCATATAAAGAAATTAAACATTGTTTTCCTAACCTAACTAATAAAAGTTGCCTCGAAACCCCAACAAATGCTTGTCTAATGCTACTAATGCATGTACAGTGCAGAAACCAAGGACAAGGAAGAAACTTAGAGCTAAACGTGTTCAATGTAAGAGACTATTATGAGAAAATGTTAAAATATCTTTAATGATATGCACAGCATTGAAATCCTTATCTGAGACCAATATGACAACCAAGCACAGAGGTTCAGCAGAAAGGCCAGTATTTAGGAGTGTGATCATCTCTATTTCTCCTTCGATACCGAAGGTAGCATCTCAACACAGGACGGGTTTCTTAAACTCTCCGCTCTGGACCTGCCATCATCTCCCTCTTCACAGCCAGACGGGTCCCCTTTCTCTGGACTCCAATAGTATTCTTTATATGGTCCCACCACAGCATTTATCACATTGCATTGTATCAAAAGTTACTGTCTGTCTCTAGCTTGAACATGGTCACCTCAAGAATCAGGACCATGTGCTCACTGAAGGTACTAGTTCTTTTTCAGGATGAAAATATCTGTATTTGGTAGGGCTGCTCTAACAAAATACTACAGATTGGGTGGGTTGATCAAGTTGTCAGCAGGATTGGTTTCTTCTGAGGCCTCTCTCCTTGGCTTCCAGATGGCCACCTTCTCACTGTGTCCTCACATGGTCCTTTCTCTGGGCACATGGATCCTTGGTGTCTATGCATCCAAATTTCCTCTTCTTAGAAGGACACTGGTCAGACTGGGTTACTATCGTTCTTTGTACCAGTCAGATTGGATTAGGACCCTAATGACCTTATTTTAACTTGTCCCTTTAAAGTCCCTATTTTCAAGAACAGTCACATTCTTAGTTACTGGAGGTTAGGACTTCAACATACCAATTTTGGGGGGGCAAAATTCAGCCCATAACATGTTTATGATCTTTGTTGATTATAAAAGTAATCTTTTTTTTTTAATTCAAATCATATAGAAATCAGAGAAGGTAATGGCAACCCACTCCAGTATTCTTGCCTGGAAAATCCCATGGACAGAGGAGCCTGGTGGGCTGCAGTTCATGGAGTCGCTAAGAGTCGGACACGACTGAGTGGCTTCACTTTCACTTTTCACTTTCATGCATTGGAGAAGGAAATGGCAACCCACTCCAGTGTTCTTGCCTGGAGAATCCCAGGGACGGCAGAGCCTGGTGGGCTACCATCTATGGGGTCGCACAGAGTCGGACATGATTGAAGTGACTTAGCAGCAGCAGCAGCATATAGAAATGTGTAAATAAAAGTCAGTATCCTATCATCTCACCTCTCATGACAGTGTCTCCTAACAGTTAAGGGTAATAAATGAATGAGTGAGTGAGCAAGGGGTAGGCTTCATTTTGTTGTTTAGTTGTTCAGTCGTGGCCTACTCTTTGCGACCCCATGGACTACAGCACACTTTATATTGAAAACAAATTATGCACCAAGAGGCTAAGCAGTTTTTTCTAGGTCATAAAGCTAGTTAATGAAAAGAGAACCATACTCAGTTCTACCAATTTCTCACCCAACATTCCTTCTACTATCTTACGCTACTTTTTTTTTTAATTTATAATTTTTTAAATAAAGATGTGTTCCTCATTTTTAATGTTAAAGTCAGTAAGCTGAAGATTTTATATTTCTCTTTAAAAGTTGCCAAACTTGGGACTTCCCTGGCAGTCCATTGGTTAGGATATGGAGCTTCACCGCTGGGGCCCAGGTTTCAAATCCTCTTTGGGGAACTAAGATCCTACAAGCCATGTAGTACAGCCAAAAAAAAGAGAAAAGTGACCAAGCCTAAGTACCTTTCACTTATATTTGCCTTTGTCATAAGATCTTTCTGCAGCAAGAAATAGGTATTCACTTAGATTAATTTTCATGCTCCTATTGCTGAATAACAAACCTTGCCAAAATTTAGTGACTTAAAACAGCAGCCATTTCATTTTCATGATTCTGTTGACTGGCCATCTGAGAGTGACTTCTGATTGCCTGGCCTGCCATCGCTTATGTGGCCTCATTCACGTGTCTGCCAGGTGGTGCTGGCTCTGCACTGGAGTGCTTCTGTTCCCACCCACAGGGTTTCACATCCTCTTGTGAGCTACACCAGGCTTCAGAGCTTGGTGCTCTCAGGATTCCAGATGGCAAAAGTGGAAGCTACAAGGTCTTATAAGACTAGACTTTGGAACAGTCATTATGTTACTTTTGCCACTTCTGTTGGTCCAAGTCAGTCACGAGGCCAAGTCAGATGCAAAGGGGCTGGAGAGATAGGCTCCTTTTCTTCATGGAAGTTGCAAAAAAGTATGTGGACTCAGGAAGGTGTGAATCACTGGGGGACATTAGTATACTGCTTTCCCACAGCTGCCATTTCCTACAGGATAACATTCCACTTGCTAGCCTTCCTATCATGCCCACAACTTCCCTTTAAACAAGTGAGGGAACAGTGTGTATGTTACCATGCTCTGTACTTTGTAACTCTCTACCTGGCTTCAAGAAGTCAAACTGGAGATTTGTGCTTGTATTATTAGGATTAGAGCCAATTTCAAGTGAGAGAAAACCATTCATGGCTTAAAGAAGATAAAAGTTTATTTCTGATTCTTGTCAAAGAGGTAGGTTCTTCAGAATTGGCACTTGACTCCACATTATTTGGTCTCTTCTTTCTTGTTTTGCTCCATTGACTGTACCTTCCATCACCAAGGTTGCTCATGATCCAAATGGCTGCCAAAACCCCAACTATTACAGTCTGTTTCACCCAGCAGGAAGGAAAAAAGGAAGAGAAAATAGAATCCACTCTTATAAGGATACTTCCTAGGTATTGTACATTCAACTTCCATTCATACCCCATTGGCCTGCACTTACACCGCTACACCTATCAGCATAGGGGACTGGGTACTACACTCTTTATTTCTGATAGCTATGTGCCAAGCCCAAACTTAGGGGCCCCATTATTACAGAATAAGGAAAGAGTAGATATTGATGGATAATCAGCAGTCTCTGCCACAGTGCTCAGCCTAAAGGCAGACATCAGTACACTGTCCATGGGCATATAATGTGGCCTGATATGAGACATATGCCCAACAGAGATGCGGTATCAATTATTCCTTCTGCAAACAGTATTTATTGAGTCTTTTCTATGTGCCAAGCACCTTTCTAGCTACTAAAAAATAGAGCAGTGAACAAAACAAAGTCGCTCCCTTCATTTAGTTATACTCTAGTTTGGAAAGACAGGCAATAAACAAACAATATAAAGTAAAAAATTGATAATTGCTATGAAGAATTGATCTAGAGGAAGGAGTAGACAGTTAAGAAATATGAGTGGGAGGAGATAGCTATTTTAGGTAGGTAGGACATGAATGAACACAACCATGCAGATAGCTGGAAGAAAAGGCACAGGCAGAAGGAACAGTAAGTACAAAGGCCTTGGAGCAGGAGCATGCCTGGAATGTTTGAGAAACAGCAGGGAATCTGGCATAACTAGAATAAGGGGTGAGGATGAAGAGATAGCCAGAGTCCAGATCATAATGAGGACCAAGTAGTAGATTGGGAATAAGATATTCTTTCTTCAGGAGCCTGAAAGCCAAGTTGTGTCCAATTTCCTCAAAATTACCCCAGTTTAAACAATTTGCCTGGAGGACTCACAAGCTAAGGACTTAGCTTATAATCATACTTAAGTCTATGATATTGACAGATACAGAGAAAAATCAGCAAAGGCAACAGGCATATAGGGCAAAGATTGGAGGAAGCAAGGTGCAAGCTTCCAAGAGTCCTCTTCCAGTAGACTCATACAGGAGATTTTAATCCCTCTAGCAACAGATTGTGAAAGCAGGTATGAAATGCTCTCTATCAGGGAGCTCATTAAAGACTCAGTGCCCAAAGTTTTTACTGAGAATTGGTCACATAGGTAACCCTCTTCATAGCATATACCAATTTCTGATCGCCAGAAGGAAAGCAGATGCCTAGCATAAACCATATTGTTTGTACAAACTGTTTCGGCACAGTAAACCATGCTTATCGTTTAGCAAATGGTCAGAACTCTGCAGAAACCTAAATTCTCAGATGCCAGTCAAGGACCACCCTTGCAAACAGATCTTTCTAAGAACAGTAGTCTTGGACCTGTTATTAACTCTTTTCTACGTAAAAGCACAGAGAGAGATCTCTCTGAAGCGAAGCAGAATATGAGCCAGGAAACTAAACAGAGACTAAGCAGACTCTATGAGTTGGTTCAGTTCAGTCGCTCAGAAGCCATAAGATAATAAACTGTGGAGTAGTCAGAAGGCAGAAACAACAGCAGGAGGAAGAACCAGAGAACAAAGAAGGCAGATCAAATGAATGGCAGGGAATCTTGTGCAGGAAGAATAAGCACCCTTACATGACGACCACCCCAGTATTCCTTTGCGGAAATGGGAATTACAAGGTGATAAACAGTGCTCTTCATGAGCCCTGATTGTTTTATCAAAAATGACCTCCCATATATTTGCTTCCTAATTTCTTCTTGTGCGTGTGTGTGTGCTTACTCGTGTTCGACTCTCTGTGACGCTATGGACCATGGCTTGCCAAGCTCCTCATATAGTAAATGCCCGTCACCAAGACCAGCATCATGTCTGTGCTCCTCATAACCTGAAAGTGCCTCATTAATACACCTGCTTTTTTAGCCATTCAGAGGGTAGATGTTAGAGAGAAAATCAATATAGTGATCAAGGGATCACTGGCCAACAGGTTGAAGGACTCAGATTTGTAATATAGCATGAACTACCCCACACCACCATGAAACTATGTTCCAGTTTTATTAAACTACAAAGGTGCTAAGTACACTTTTATCCTTTTAAAATTTTGATCATGTACTTCACTCTGTCCAGAATTCCTGTTTTTTTCATCCTCAGAAAATACCTAGCCTGGATGCTATTCATGTCCTCTATGAAGTGTGTCTGACCACTTCTCTACCCACATTCTTGTCTACCATCTTTTAAAAGAATTCTCCCCTTTGCACTCTTCTTTTAGCTACAGCTGTATATTTCTGCAGTAACACTTGTAAAACATCCTATAATTAACTCTTTATGCATCTATCTCTGAAATGAATTAAGTTCCTAGTACCTAGTACTTTGGCCACCTGATGCGAAGAGCCAACTTATGGGAAAAGATCCTGATCCTGGGAAAGTTTGAGGGCAGGAGGAGAATGAGGCAACAGAGAATGAGATGGTCGAATGGTGTCACTGACTCCATAGACATGAGTTTGAGCAAACTCTGGGAGATGGTGAATGACAGGGAAGCCTGGTGTGCTTCTGTCCATGGGGTCGCAAAGAGTCAGACACAACTTAGAGACTGACAACAACCTAGCACGCTGCTGCTGCTGCTAAGTCGCTTCAGTCATGTCCAACTCTGTGCAACCCCATAGACGGCAGCCCATCAGGCTCCACTGTCCCTGGGATTCTTCAGACAAGAACACTGGAGCGGGTTGCCATTTCCTTCTCCAATGCATGCAACTGAAAAGTGAAAGTGAAGTCGCTCAGTCGTGTCCGATTCTTCCCAACCCCATGGACTGCAGCCTACCAGGCTCCTCTGTCCATGAGATTTTCCAGGCAAGAGTACTGGAGTGGGGTGCCATTGCCTTCTCCACAACCTAGCATAGTGCTTCACAAATGGTAAATTTTTAAATAAATGTGCATTTGGTAAATGAATGAATGAATGAACTAAGAAACAGATGTATTGAGTCACTTATTGAAGAGTTCTGATTCCAGAAGTAATGGACAAGACTCCTTGACCAAGACACTCAGTTCTCAGTTCTCATGCTTGAAACAATAAATATCTATTGGGATGTTTTATTATTTTCCAAAATTATATTGCTTTTGTGGTACATTATTTATTTGAAGATGTTATTGTTTTATTGATGTTAAATAGCCATTTTAACATTGATTCACATCATTTCCCTAGTGAGGAAGCTTTGAAGTTGTTTTTTTTTTTTAATTATGGGAGGACTTAAATATTTCCCAACTTAAAAAGCATGTGATAAATATACTCAATGTTGTGGTAACAGTATGTTTATACAAGTAAATAAACACACAGAACCGCTCTCCTGCTATGGAAGTACTTCCTATTACTAGTGCCTCATATATGCATGTATATTTTTAAATTAATCTTATCAAAGGGGGGTATTTTAAAGTAGTATTAAGTATCAAAGGGGAATAATTTCAAGCTGTTAAAATCTACCACTTATGGCACTGAGAGTGATTTCCCTAAGAAGTTTTACAATAAAATCAGTTCTAAAAAGCTGATTCATGGTCATAGCAAATATCAAATAGAATCTAAACTGTTAGTCTTTTCTCAAAAACTCTTTTGAGTATTGGACTTTTAAAATCCAGTCGTATGTTTTTATAGCTTTTCTTTACTTCCCTAGAGAGTTAATCAGAATTATCAGAATTAAGGCCTTTGCTTGAGTGCTTTGATGACATGTCCTGGCTGGCTGTTAACATGCAGGAGTTAGAGCTAAAAAAAAAAAAAAAAAAAAAAAATGGATTCCCAGAAACTGAAAACAGATTTTTAAAAATAGCATAATCTGAAATTAAAGGTAATTAGATTTAATTTTTAATTTCCAACATTAGCCATCTAAGAGAGGGTTTGCAAAATATGTGTGAATAAGGTAGGGTATTGCCCAATTTGCATGTGTTTTTGTAGGGGTGGAGAGGAAACTAAAATGTTTTGATCATTTTCTTTGTATCAGTTAACATACACTTTCATTTAATCACTACATACCCGTCTAAAATAGGACCCTGATCCACATTCCACAGATGGGAAAATAAAGCTAGGAGAGAGAAACTCCAGGCCACATAACCACTGCAGAGCAGAGCTGAAATTTCAACCTAGTTTTTCTGACTCCAGAGTTTGTGTCTCTACCACCCAATATAGGAGGCCAGGTTATCAGATCACAAGATATAAATAGCTCTAATTAAATGTAGCCTATGCTGGATATCATCCCCCAAATGGAATTTTCTGCTTAGAAATTGAATTAAAAAAAAAAATAGAACAGAGGTCAGCAAACTATGACCCCAAACTTGTTTTAGTAAATGAAGATGTACTGGAATGGTGCCATACTCATTGCCAAAGGCTGCTTCTAAGCAAGGACAGAGTTGAGTAGTTGTGACAGAGACCACTCAGAGCCCAAAATATTTACTATCTGACCTTTTACAGAAAAACTGTAGCAACCTCTGGAATAGAACCTTTGTCAATCAATATCCAGTGCTGTGTCAGGGAGTGAGGTTCAATGTCCGACAGACACTTGGAAAGCTGTACTACTAGGAAAGCTGTACTGCTAGGGAGGTGCTGGGGAATCTGTGGACTCTTCCCCATCCTGGAGGAAGCATTTTATAAAATGAGTCAATTCTTCTTGCCCTGACCTATTGTTCATCAAGGAATTTCATTACAAAGACTATTCTCTAGGTAACATGATAGATGAAAACATGTATGAAGAAAAACATTAAATAATATCATTGCTATAAAAATATAACCTTACCAATAAATCAGTAGAATTGAAATAGAAAACTAATACATACAGAAAAACTTTTCAGGTTTGGTTTATGCTGCCCATTCCTGAACCAATTAAATATCTGTAAGGAAGATGACATTACAGCGATTGTTTTTTGTTTTGTTTTGTTTTTCAGCCATGTCAGGAAGGATCTTAGTTCCTCAACCTAGGATTGAACCTGTGCCCCCTGCATTGGGAGCAAAGAGTCTTAAGCACTGAACCATCAAGGAAATCCCTGGTGATTGTTTTATACTAATCTTGGCCGCCACTGGCCACCCAACAATAGGACAACTAATCTTAAAGGTGGAATCAAATGGATGTTGACAGACATCACCATATTCACTATAATAAACACGATTTTGTAATGGAGGGTCTACTAAGATATAGCAAAAAAAAAAAAAAAAAATCCTAATTTTAAGCGTATTGGTTTGTCATTATTATTTGATTTAACTGATCATAAATGACCAGAAATGTTCATCATACAAGTTCAGTGTATTTGCTTGACATTTCTAAAGGGTATTTCTAAAAACTTATGAAATTTACAAAATTGAGAAAAACAGAAAAATTTCATGTATGTTTTTGGCTTCTGCCTGTTCCTCAGGTAGACATGTCATTTCCTATACACAAAATCACATCCTACAAATTACTGCCTTTTCTTTAATTCCATCTTTAGTAAAAAATTTAATCTAGTTTATTTTTGAGACAATAACATGCTCACATGATTAAAAAATTTTAAGGTAAATTGTCTCTAGTGAGATGTCTTTCCTATCTCTGTCCCCAATCACTCAGTTTCCCATTCCCCTCTACCGCCAAAGTTACCAATGTTTCTGTGTCATTACAGAAATAACCTGTGCCTTTATAAGTAAAAATGTATATATATTTTTTCCTTCCACCTCTTTTTTTTTACAATATTCTGCCCCTTGCTTTTTTTTCCTTTATAATATGGCTTGGTGATCTTTTTATCTGATACATAGCTTGCTTATTCTTTTATAGGTCTTAATAATATTCCACTGATGGATGTACTATAATTTATTTGATTAATCCCATGTTGATGGATATTTGATGGACTTCCCTGGTGGCTCAGATGGTAAAAAAATTTGCCTGCAATGCAGGAGACCCAGGTTCAATCCCTAGGTCAGGAAGATCCCCTGGAGAAGGGAATGGCTACCCACTCTTGCCTGGAGAATTTCATGGACAGAGGAGCCTGGTGGGCTACAGTCCATGAGATTGCAGAGTCAGATGGATATTTGAGTTATTTTTTCCAATTTTTAGATATTACAAACAATGCTGTAATGTGTAAGCTGAGACATGTCATTTTGGGAAGATATCTATTGAATAAATTACTGCCTTTTCATTTCACCAAAATTTTATTTTCACCTGATGAACAATTTTTGCACTGGGAATACACACTAAAACACTTTAATCTCTTGTTTGTTTGGTATAAAAGACTCATTCATGTCTGTCATAGACTGAAATTACTTCCAAATTATACATTCTACATACTCATCTTCACCCAAACTCTGCTGCCTAGCTAAGAACAATCATTTTCTTAGAACTTCACTTGCAGTGCCAGAACTAGCAATTGGGAGACACACAAAATAATAACACCATTGACTGCCTGTGAAATGAGTTGAGACCAATACCAGAAAGTTGAGACACACATGCCAGGCAGTTTTCTGGCCTTGTTCATCAGCATAACAACTTATTTACTGGCCTCAGAAAACTCCTTTCAGTTCAAGTTGACATCTCAGCAAAGTCTCTTGGTTTGTGGCCCTTCTGGGGAAGTGTGTATATGTCCAAAACTTTGAAAGTTTGTCTTGTCAGAGTTTGTAAACTTATAAGCCCCTGGATTATAAGAATCTCATTATCAAGGGTCAAGAAAACTAAATGCATTGCTTTCTAGTTACCAGCCCAAAAGCCAATAGACTCTGCAAGCCCCAGGCAGTTTATTTAAGGTGGATTATATCACCTTCTTATCAGTGAATGTTTAGTTGGTACCCTCAGGAGCTAAGTGATAGGATCCATAATGATAAAATTACAATAAAAATACTAGCTAACATTTGCTAATTTTCCACAAAAACTGGAAAATTCTTAAAGAGATGGGAAGACCACACCACCTTACCTGCCTCCTTAGAAATATGCAGGATGGGGAACACATGTATACCTGTGGCGGATTCATTTTGATATATGGCAAAACCAATTAAAAAAAATAAAATAAAATTTTAAAAAATAAAAATAAAAAAAGAAAGAAATATGCATGCAGGTCAAGAAGCAACAGTTAGAACTGGACGTAGAACAACAGACTGGTTCCAAATTGGACAAGGAGTAACGGCAGAAAGCAAAGAGAAACTAAAGAGTCTCTTGATAAAAGTGAAAGAGTGAAAATGCTGGCTTAAAACTCAACATTCAAAAAAGAAAGATCATTGCATCCAGTCCCATCACTTCATGGCAAATAGATGGGGAAACAATGGAAACAGTGACAGACTTTATTTTCTTGGGCTCCAAAATCACTGTGGATAATAACTGCAGTCATGAAATTAAAAGACACTTGCTCCTTGGAAGAAAAGCTATGACCAACCTAGATAGCGTATTAAAAAGAGACATCACTTTGCCAACAAAGATCCATATAGTCAAAGCTATGGTTTTACCAGTGGTCATGTATGGATGTGAGAGTTGGACTGTAAAGAAGGCTGAGTGCTGAAGAATTGATGCTTTTGAACTGCGATATTGGAGAAGACTCTTGAGAGTCCCTTGGACTTCAAAGAGATCCAACCAGTCCATCCTAAAGGAAATAAGTCCTGAATATTCATTGGAAGGACTAATGCTGAAGCTGAAACTCCAATACTTTGGCCACCTGATGTGAAGAGCTGACTCATTGGAAAAGACCCTGATGCCAGGAAACATTGAAGGCAGGAGGAGAAGGGGACGACAGAGGATGAGATGGTTGGATCGCATCACTGACTCAATTGACATGAGTTTGAGCAAGCTCCAGAAGTTGGTGATGGACAGGGAAGCCTAGCGTGCTGCAGTACATGGTATTGCAAAGAGTTGGACATGACTGAGTGATTGAATGAAAACATTTATTGAGCATTCACTGTGTGCCTACCACTATGCTAAGAGCTTTACAACATTCTTGTTTTTGAGTTCAGTTCAGTCACTCAGTAGTATCCAACTCTTTGCGACCCATGGACTGCAGCACGCCAGGCTTCCCTGTCCATCACCAACTCTCAGAGCTTGTTCACACTCTGTCCATGAGATTTCCCAGGAAAGAATACTGAGTTGGGTAGCCATTCCCTCCTGCAGGGGATCTTCCTAATCCAGGGATCAAACCTAGGTCTCCTGCATTACAGGCAGATTCTTTACCATCTGAGCCACCAGGGAAGCTCTCTGAAAGAGGGAACACTGTAAATGGAACCAGGTTTTATAAATCATTTTGCTTGATGTTATCATATTCTTTACAGGACACCATTTTAATTGGGGAGCCCTTTGGATGCATTGTAAAGGTGGGGATAGACTGCCACCAGCAAGAAAGCACTGACACACAGTAAAAGTTCAGTTTGCCTCAGAGTAGTCTCTGGAATATGATCACCACCATCACCCCTGTCCCAGTTTTATGCCCCAACCTGCCCACACATCGCCCCCCAGCCTGCCCCAGCCCCCACCCCCAGCCTTACAAGGCATGGGAAAAACAAAGGCCAGGATAGATTTTTTGACTCTGCATTGTTATAATAATTAACTTTACTTAGTGGTTCATTAATTATTCACATGCTCAAGGATCAGTAATTTCTAATCAATGCATCAGACCATCTTTAGTTGCTTATGGATTCTTATGAAGGGTGTTTAGTACTATGCCTTTATTCCCAATCAGCTCTAAAAAGAAGTTTCATAGCAATTCCTTTTTCAAAAGAATCTTAAGAGTTGATCATGGGTCTTTAAGCATAGACTGATGGCTATCTCTCACAGAGGTATAAGTTATCAAGGCCTAAAACCACTCAGACTAAGGAAGACCCCTGAGTAATTGTTGTAAGGGGTGGGCAAGTGAAGTGGAATGCCTAAAAGTGTGGGTCAAACAGTTAATTACACACAGTTTAGCCAAGAGTTAAACAAAAAGCAATCTCACTCTCTTTGATCTGTATCCAGTTTGAAACTATCAATGGTATTAACTTGGTTTTTGTACCTTTGAGTTCCCACAGGGGACAGGGCTGGGCTGTATTATTTATGGCCTCTCCTAGCTCCAAGTGGAGCTTGCTGAGTGCAAGTCTGGGGCAAAGGGAGAAGAAAAGCCTGTGGGTGTTCCACTGCTTACAAGCCCTAGCTGAAAGCAGAAAACTGGGCAGCAATTACCTTGCCTTTGCCATTATTTCCAGAGAATTACCCAGGAACATTACTGTAAATGAGCTGTCTTGTCCAGTCAGCTCCCACTCTCTCCGGAAGGCTAGAGCACCGCGAATTTCACAACCCTTGCAGCTTCTTGGGAAATGCATTATGAGTTTCCAAATCTCTTGCTCAGCCTTGATAAAATTCCCAAGTGATTGTGAATGTAAAAATAAAACCCAAAGCTATTTTGTGCCTTGGTATTTATGAATAAGACAGGGATTGAAAATTGCACATAAGTAACTTGGACTTCACAAGCATACAAATTTTTGGCACTTGGTAGAAACCACAGTCCCTATATGGAAGAAATAAATATGGTTAATGATACAAGCTAACTCTTGTGAGTCAGAAACTACTGAACTACCCCAGTAATTCATGGAATGTTAGGGCTAGTAGAAACTTATAGGTTATCTACTTTATACCTTCATGTCATGAATTTGAGACCAAAGAGATTAAGTCATTTATTGATGGGCACTCAGTTCATATGACAGAAAGAATACTTAGCTTAGAATGAGAAAACATGAACTTGAATGTTCACCCTGCCCCTTTCTGGTGATTTTCAAACAAGCTAGAGAACCTCAATTTCTATATTGGCACACTAGAGTAATTTATGCCCCAAACAGGCTGTGAATATTGCTTTGGTGGGTAGGAACAATGAGGTGCCTGTAGGAACTTGGGAATAATTTGGCTCTCACAGAGTCAAACTAGTAAGATTCACACATAATAGATGAGAAAGACAGATGAAATTATAAATTTATGACAGAAGAGTTGTTTTTAAAATGTCTATTATTCCCCTGACTTTATAGTGGGGGAATGTGTCCATTGTACTGGGGGGGGGGGAGACAATAAAGGAGAAAATATGGATTGCTCATAACTCATGATAAATGCATGCCAGATATTGTGGAAGAATTTCTCATGTACATGTAATCACACTGTATATGCTTTTGGCACTTAGCGAGATACTGGTATAATCATTCAATGTATTTGAGAGCACTCAGAATTCCAAGTAAAATAAAGTGCATTTAACATCTGGGAAGCCAATCTGATCTGAAATGTGATGGCAATATGATAATCCAAGGAAAAACTGAGTGAATAAAATAAAAATGATTAGCAAGAAGTAAAGCAAAAGGAACCCTCCAAATGCCAGAACATAGACTGGGCATGGTGCTAGATAAAGTTTTATAAACTTTATTCAATTTAATCATCTCAGCTGCCCTACAGAATAGGTACCATTGCTATTCCCATTTTTCATATAAAGAAACTGACAGGCAAAGAAATTAAATAACCTACCCAACACCATGCAATTAACATGTTAGGAATTGGACCCTTGGGCACTTCCAGGGTCTGATTTGTCTAATTCATATTTTATTTTTACTGAAGTTATACATACACATAATTTAAAGAATCAGAGTTCTTCGAGGTTTATTTGAAAACAACGGTCCCGGGTCCTTACCTCCCTATCCTATTTCTCACAATCTAGAGTCATTCCCTACCTAAACAGCTGATTCTTAAGGAATTTGCCTCCGTATTGCTAAATAACATATTTGAATTCTTACTTTGTGGGTTTTACATTTTAGACATTCTTTATTATCATTCCACCCTAGAAAATGAGGATTCAGTCCTCTGTCTCCCACATCCCCCACTCCCATCATGAGCTCTCTTCCCCTCTGCCAGTTCTATGTAGTCCACTGTGGCCTGAAAGTGACTCTCCAAAATTCATTTGTTGAAATTTAATGCCCAATGTAATAATATTTGGAATTAGGCCCATTCCATGGTGGTTAGGTCTTGAGGGTAGAGCCCTCATGACTGGAATTAGTGCCCTTATAAAAGAGATCCCAGAGAGATTCCCTTGCCCCTTCTGCCATGTAAAGTGAAAGTGAAAGTCACTCAGTCATGTCTCTTTGCCACCCTATGAACTATACAGCCCGTGGAATTCTCCAGACCAGAATACTGGAGTGGATAGCCTTTCCCTTCTCCAGGGGATCTTCCCAACCCAGGGATCGAACCCAGGTCTCCCACATTGCAGGAAGATTCTTTACCAGCTGAGCCACAAGGGAAGCCTAAGAATACTGGAGTGGGTGGCCTATCCCTTCTCCAGCAGATCTTCCCAACCCAGGAATTGAACTGGGATCTCCTACATTGAAGGCATATTTTTACCAACTGAGCTATCAGGGAAGCCCTTCTGGCATGTAAGATTAGAGCAATAAGGCATCATCTATGAACCAGGAAGTGGGCACTCACCAGATATCAAATCTCCCAGTGCCTTCATCATGGACTTTCCAGCCTCCAGAACAGTGAGATATAAATTTCTGTTATTGACAAATCACCTAGTCTGTGTATTTTGTTTTGGTGGCCTGAACAGACTTAAGACAGTCATACTGTGATTTTCATTACATCTAATATTCTCTGTTAGATGTCCTTGTCCCTCTTGTTTTGGATTTTTTGTTTATTCCTCAGTACAAATTCATTGTGTTCCTTCTATGTGCTAGACACTATTATAGGTGCTATCCTATGTCAATGAAAATTTATCATGATATTTTCAGGTGGGCATCTTTTTTACCCATTGTTATGGGTAGTTGGTGGGCTCTTCACCTTGGAAACTGGGATTGCAGGATATTTACATTAATATTTTTGTTATGATTTACTATCTTCTGTTCTTTTCAGTTCAGTTCAGTCACTCAGTCGTATCCAACTGTTTGCGACCCCCTGGCCTGCAGCACACCAGCCTACCCTGTCCATCACCAACTCCCTGAACTAACTCAAACTCAGATCTATTGAGTCAGTGATGCCACCCAACCATCTCTTCCTCTGTGTCCCCTTCTCCTCCTGCCTTCAATCTTTCCCAGCATCAGGGTCTTTTCAAATGACTCAGTTCTTTGCATCAGGTGGCCAAAGAATTGGAGTTTCAGCTTCAGCATCAGTCCTTCCAATGAATATTCAGAACTGATCTCCTTTAGGATGAACTGGTTGGATCTCCTTGCAGTCCAAAGGACTCTCAAGAGTCTTCCCCAACACCATAGTTCAAAAGCATCAATTCTTCGGCGCTCAGCTTTCTTCACAGTCCAACTCTCGCATCCATACGTGACTACTAGAAAAACCACAGCTTTGATAGATGGACCTTTGTTGGCAAAGTAATGTCTCTGCTTTTTAATATGCTGTCTAGGTTGGTCATTGGAGAAGGCAATGGCAACCCACTCCAGTACTCTCGCCTGGAAAACCCCATGGACGTAGGAGCCTGGTAGGCTACAGTCCCTGGGGTCACTAGGAGTCGGACACGACTGAGCGACTTCACTTTAACTTTTCACTTTTATGCATTGGAGAAGGAAATGGCAACCCACTCCAGTGTTCTTGCCTGGAGAATACCAGGGACGGGGAAGCCTGGTGGGCTGCCATCTATGGGGTCGCACAGAGTCGGACACAACTGAAGCGACTTAGCAGCAGCAGGTTGGTCATAGCTTTCCTTCTAAGGAGCAAACATCTTTTAATTTCATGGCTGCAGTCACCACTTGCAGTATTTTGGAGCCCCCAAAAATAAAGTCTGTCACTGTTTCCATTGTTTCCCCATCTATTTGCCATGAAGTGATGGGACCTGATGCCATGATCTTAGTTTTCTGAATGTGGAGTTTTAAGCCAACTTTTTCACTTTCCTCTTTCACTTTCATCAAGAGGCTCTTTAGTTCTTCTTTACTTTCTGCCATAAGGGTGGTGTCATCTGCATATCTGAGGTTATTGATATTTCTGCCAGCAATCTTGATTCCAGCTTGTGCTTCATCCAGCCCAGCATTTTGCATGATGTACTCTGCATATAATTTAAATAAGCAGGGGGACAACATACAGCCTTGACGTACTCCTTTCCTGATTTGGAACCAGTCTGTTGTTCCATGTCCACTTCTAGCTGTTGCTTCTTGACCTGCATACAGATTTCTCAGGAGGCAGGTCAGGTAGTTTAGTATTTCCATCTCTTGAAGAATTTTGCACAGTTTGTTGTGATCCACACAGTCAAAGGCTTTCGCATAGTCAATAAAGCAGAAGTAGATGTTTTTCTGGAACTCTCTTGTTTTTTCCATGATCCATCAGATGTTGGAAATTTGACCTCTGGTTCCTCTGCCTTTTCTAAAACCAGCTTGAACATCAGGAAGTTCACGGTTCACATACTGTTGAAGCCTGGCTTAGAGAATTTTGAGCATTTCTTTGCTAGCATGTGAGATGAGTGCAATTGTGCAGTAGTTTGAGCATTCTTTAGCATTGCCTTTCTTTGGGACTGGAATGAAAATTGATCTTTTCCAGTCCTCTGGCCACTGTTGAGTATTCCAAATTTGCTGCCATATTGAATGAAGCACTTTAACAGCATCATCTTTTAGGATTTGAAGTAGCTCCACTGGAACTCCATCACCTCCACTAGCTTTGTTCGTAGTGATGCTTTCTAAGGTCCACTTGACTTCACATTCCAGGATGTCTGGCCCTAGGTGAGTGATCACACCATCATGGTTATCTGGGTCGTGAAGATCTTTTTTGTACAGTTCTTCTGTGTATTCTTGCCATCTCTTCTTAATATCTTCTGCTTCTGTTAGGTCCATATCATTTCTGTCCTTTATCGATCCCATCTTTGCATGAATTGTTCCCTTGGTATCTCTAATTTTCTTGAAGAGATCTCTAGTTTTTCCTATTCTATTGTTTTCCTTTATTTCTTTGCATTGATCACTGAAGAAGGCTTTCTTATCTCTCCTTGATATTCTTTGGAACTCTGCATTCATATGGGTATATCTTTCCTTTCTCCTTTGCCTTTTGCATCTTTTCTTTTCTCAACTATTTGTAAGGCCTCCTCAGACAACCACTTTGCCTTTTTGCATTTCTTTTTCTTGGGGATGGTCTTGATCACTGCCTCCTATACAATATCACGAACCTCCATCCATAGTTCTTCAGGCACTCTGTCTATCAGATCTAATACCTTGAATCTATTTCTCACCTCCACTGTATAATCATAAGGGATTTGATTTAGGTCATACCTGAATGGTCTAGTGGTTTTCCCTGCTTTCTTCAATTTAAGTCTGAATTTGGCAATAAGGAGTTCATGATCTGAGCCACAGTCAGCTCCTGGTCTTGTTTTTGCTGATTGTGTAGAGCTTCTTCATCTTTGGCTGCAAAGAATATAATCAATCTGATTTTGGTATTGACCATCTGGTGATGTCCATGTGTAGAGTCTTCTCTTGTGTTGTTGGAAGAGGGTGTTTGCTATGACCAGTGCATTCTCTTTGCAAAACCCTGTTAGCCTTTGACCTCCTTCATTTTGTTCTCTAAGGCCAAATTTGCCTGTTACTCCAGGTATCTCTGGACTTCCTACTTTTGCATTCCAGTCCCCTATCATGAAAAAAACATCTTTTTTGGGTGTTAGTTCTAGAAGGTCTTTTAGGTCTTCATAGGACTGTTCAACTTCAGCTTCTTCTGCATTACTCTTTGGGGCATAGACTTGGATTACTGTGATATTGAATGGTTTGCCTTAGAAACGAATAGAGATAATTCTGTTGTTTTTGAGATTGCATCCAAATACTGCATTTCAACTGTTTTGTTGACTATGATGGCTACTCCATTTCTTCTAAGGGATTTTTGCCCACAGTAGTAAATATAATGATCATCTGAGTTAAATTCACCCATTCCAGTCCATTTTAGTTTATTGATTCCTAAAATGTCCATGTTCACTCTTGCCATCTCCTATTTGACCACTTCCAATTTGCCTTGATTCATGGACCTAACATTCCAGGTTCCTATGCAATATTGGTCTTTACAACATCAGTTACTTCCATAACCAGTCACATCCACAACTGGGTGCTGTTTTTGCTTTGGTTCCATCTCTTCATTCTTTCTGGAGTTATTTCTTCACTGATCTCCAGTAACATATTGGGCACCTACTGACCTGGGGAGTTCATCTGTCAGTATCCTATCATTTTGCCTTTTCATACTGTTCATGGGGTTCTCAAGGCAAAAATGCTGAAGTGGTTTGCCATTCCCTTCTCCAGTAGGCCATGTTTTGTCAGAACTCTCCACCATGACCTGTCCATCTTGGGTGGCCCTACACTGCATGGCTTATAGTTTCATTGAGTTAGACAAGGCTGTGGTCCATGTGATCAAATTGGTCAGTTTTCTGTGATTGTGATTTTTATTCTGTCTGCCTGCTGATGGAAAGGGATAAGAGGCTCATAGAAGCTTCCTAATGGCAGAGTGTGACTGAGGGGGGAAATGGTCTTGTTCTGATGGACGGGGCCATGCTCAGTAAATCGTTAATCCAATTTTCTGTTGATGGGTAGGGCTGTATTCCCTCTCTGTTGTTTGACCTGAGGCCAAACTATGGTGGAGATAATGGAGATAATGGGGACCTCCTTCAAAAGGTCCCATTCATGCACTGCTGCACGCAGTGTGTCCTACCCCGCTGTAGGCCACCGCTGACCCACGCCTCCGCTGAAGACTCCTGGACTCTCATGGGCAAGTCTGGGTCAGTCTCATGTGGGGTCACTGCTCCATTCTCCTGAATCCTGGTGCAAATAAGCTTTTGTTTGTGTCCTCCAAGAGTCACTTCCCTTGTCCTGTGTAAGTTCTGGTGGCTCTATGGTGGGGTTGATAATGACCTCCTCCAAGAATGCCATACCCAGGTCTACTGTACCCAGAGCCCCTGCCCCTGCAGCTGTCCACAGCTGACCCATACCTCCACAGGAGACACTCAAACACAGTTCTGGCTCAGTCCCCATGGGGTTCTTTTAGTAACCCTATTATTAGATGGCACCCCACTCCAGTACTCTTGCCTGGAAAATCCCATGGATGGAGGAGCCTGGTAGGCTGCAGTCCATGGGGTCGCTAAGAGTCGGACATGACTGAGCGACTTCACTTTCACTTTTCACTTTCATGCATTGGAGAAGGAAATGGCAACCCACTCCAGTGTTCTTGCCTGGAGTATCCCAGGGACGGGGGAGCCTGGTGGGCTGCCATCTCGGGTTGCACAGAGTTGGACACGACTGAAGCAACTTAGCAGCAGCAGCAGCAGGACCTCCTATACTGCTCCTTAATTTTCATCTTTTCTCTCCTTCTATCTGTATGTTAGTCTTTTCTTCTTTTCTACTTCTTGGGAGAATACCTTAACTTTATCTTTTAGCCCTTATATTGAATTTCTCATTTCTAATATCATATTTTTAATAGCTAAGTTCCTTTTGAGTTTATTGACTGTTCCTTCTATAGACAACCCTGTTATTGTTTCATATCTTCTTTTATCTCTCTGAAGACAAGATAGTTAATTTTCTAAATTTTCTATTGACAGAGTTTGTTTCCTTCAAGTTGCTTTATTCTGTTTGTTTTGGTCCGTAGGTTGCATTAATAGACATTCCTCAAATATATGGTGATCACTGGCTGTCAAGTTTTATTTTAAGAACAGGGCACTGAAAAGAGGATGTACTGCACGTGAAAGGGGATTCTCCATTGAATTTACTACAGGATGATGTAACATAGGCCAACATACAGGACCCATGTCAGTATTTTTTCTCTTAGGCTGATTAGATTACCCAGAGGATTCTTCCAGCCTTTTGCCAGGAAAACATATGCCTGGCTAACAGTGTTCTGGGAACCAAGTGGAGGAAGAAGATTGAGGAAGTCTCAACATACAATTTAATTATTTACACTTGATTCCCCAGTCACCAATATAGTAGTCCTATTCCTTTCCTGGTAATCTCAGTCTAGAGTTAGTTCTTGACATGGGAATAAGCATTCAGTTTCATACTGTATGAGGAAGAATCAGTCTCTTGCCTGCAAGGAATAGGAGTAGGAAATTAGGAATCTAATCTACCAGCTTCTTAAAAAAACTTTCCACCAAATCCCCTGTGTAATCACTCACTTACTAAAGTATCGGTTACTCTAATTTTTTAGGGCTCTGTATTGTGAATTGGATTGGTTATCATTAAGTTTAAGATTCAGCTTTCTTGACTGTCCTAATTCAGTTAGTACTTGTTTCTCTGCTTCCTAGTTTTTTAAATTTTATTGCTGCTGTCTCCTATCCTATTCCCTTTGTCCTTGTGCATTTATGTTTTGTTAAAAATCATTCTGTTGTTTTCTTAACTGGGCAAAAGAAGGAAGGGACTTGAATGTTTATGTTCAATCTGACATCTTTAACTGGACTGACCCAGATCCTAAGCCATTATCAATGAGTTACAGAAAAATTTGAAAGGTTTGTTCTAACTACTCTAGAAAGACAGATACTAAACCCTGGAAACAAAAACACAGCCATCAAAGAGCTATGTTAGATAAACATAGTTGGACGCAATGTCCACAGAACTCCCCATCTTTTGTTTGAATTCCATGCTCATTGGAAATCTTCTAACTATATAAAATTCAACATGTCTAAGGCAAAATTCATAACAATCTAACACCCAAACTAGGTTCTCTTACAGTGTTCATCATCTTACTAAGTGGTACCTGATTCTTTCAGTTACTCATGTCAGAAACACAGGAGTCATTCTAACTCTTTTTTTTCCTCCTCAGCCCCCATGATAACTATCAACGAGTCCTGCCTATTAAATATTTATAACATGAGTCCATTTCTTCCCATCTGTCCTGTGAAAACACCCATTCAAATCACCAGTACATCTCACTCACACTTCTCCTGTTGCCTCCTTACTGATCTCCCTACAACAATTACAGCCCCCTTACCTGTCCATTTCCCACACTGAAGTCATAGTCACCTTTGCAAAATGCAGGTCAGATCATGTTCTACACAATCTGCTTAGAATCTTCAGTGACTTCCCACTACTCTGTAGATAAGAACAGCAATCCTTAGCAAGGCCTGAAAGGGCGTGCAGGAACTGGCCTGTCTCCTCCGGCCTTATCTAAGGTACTCCTCTCTTTGCTGTCAGCACCCCAGCCACACTGCCTTTCTTTCTGATCCTCATTTTTCCCCCCATTCTCTCCCCACCACCCACCCTCACCACAGGCCCCTTCAGGCAAAGCAACTCCCTCCCACAACTGCTTCAAACAGCCTAACTGCCCCTTCACTTGGCTCCAGGCTCTTACTGACTGCTTTGGTCTTGATTCTAGAGTTAACCTCCTCAGGAAAACCTGGTGAGGTCAGGCTTCTATTTAATATAATCACACAGAAACATGCTTCATGTCTTTAGAGTACTTACCTCACTTATTAATTATGTCCTCATTCTTTATTACTGCTTTATTAATATCTGCCTCTCCTGCCAGATTGTGAGCACTATAAGAGCAAAGAGCATGTCTATTACTTTTCATCACTGTTTTTTTCAGAATGTGGCTGATTCTTTTAAGGATTGGTTTAAAAAAGAAAAAGTAATATGGATCTTGCTTGACATCTTCAAATTCAGAATTTCAAAGTGCTGAATATCATATGATATTTCCTTTAAAGATTCAAGGTCACCATTATAAAAACACATGATGCAATATAGTAAATGTCTTAGTTTTTTGAGGGCATAGGGGTATCGACCATGATGTTAAATAGCCTCATATTGATTGTCCAGAAAAAAAAAGTGAGGCAATTTTGAAGCTGCCAAAAGGGAAACTGAATTTTTTGATGTTTAGAAGACGAATGGATTTGTTCAATTACCATCTTTGAATATAAGAAGCATTTAATAACAATTATCATCATTATTGAATACTTTGCATATACTAGTAGTAGTCAAGAACTTTAAAAACATTATTTCATTTAATCCTCATAGCAGTTCTCTGAGGTAGCTAGTTGTTAGTATTTTCATTTTACCAGTGAAGAAACTCAGGTAGGTGAAGGAAGAGGCAGAGAAGCTGTGGGCCCAAGACAACCTGACTCTAGAGTCTGTAGGTTTAATCCCTTTAATGAAAAATATGACAAGCAATTCCTTTCAAGAGGCCAGAAATTTGACCAAGGAAAACATCTGAAATGAGGGAGAGCCTTCATCTGAACACAAGGAAGAGCCATTTATAATATTAGCCATTTTTAAGAAATAAGTTTCATGTATTCTGATTAACTTTGAAAACTAGAGCTGGCAGGAATATAGCCCAGTTCAGTTCAGTTCACTCACTCAGTCATGTCCAACTCTTTGCAACCCCATGGACTGCAGCACACCAGGCTTCCCTGTCCATCACCAACTCCCAGAGCTTACTCAAACTCATGTCCATCAAGTCGGTGATGCCATCCAACCAATATAGCCCAGAGGAGTCAGTTAATCGTATATTTAAGAACAGGGCTTGGACCTGATGATCTTTTGAGATCTTCTGATCTCCAGTTCTCCAACTCTGAAAGGTTGTTTAGTGCCAAATTATCTTTTGTCTTCAACCTTTTCCCTGGTTGAAAGTTTGCCTGATGCAGTCAACTCGTTTATCGTATTATCCCAGGTTAGCTTATCCAAGGCACATCTTCCTTTATTGAGTTTAGTAATCACTTTGTTTAATGACTTGCTGTGCTAACAGCTTGGCATATGCTTCATCCACAGTCAGCACCTACTCAGTTTAATTACTTGCTTTGTTGATCTTATACTGTCTTTAGGGAAACACTTTGAAATCTAAATCTTAACCAACTCAGGTAGGACCACCCCACACACACCCCAAATGAGATCATAAATAATACCAAAAAGGAGAAGAATGTAAAGAAATTGACATGATTGTCAGGAAGAATTTGATGAATTCAACAGGAAAAAAAGACAATTTGACAATCAGAACAGCAAAGGTCTATAAGAATAGAGTTAGGAAGACTAAATCATTCTTTAAAATAATCTTGAGGCTTTCTAAAAGTATGCTAAGGATATACTGCAGAAATAGGTTAGATTTTTAAACACCAATTGAGCTCAACTCTATGGGGCAAGTTTATGTCTTGTCAGCTGCTGTGTAGAGGAAAGCGTGCCATAGTCAAGTCCCCTCATCTCTTCCCTGGACTTCCCATGGAGCTGCCCTGATCCAAGAAAGCCTTTATTCTCCACTACTCATGCAAGAGGAATTCCATTCCATTGCCCTCACCATGTTCTCTGCTACAGGATTCAGACAAACGGCCCACACTTGCTTTGGGAGAATGCTTATCTGTTGTTCAGTTGCTCAGTCATGTCCAACTCTTTGTGACCTGATGGACTGCAGCATGCCAGGCTTTCCTGTCCTTCACCAGCTCCTGGAATTTAATCAAACTCATGTCCATTGAGTCGGTGATGCCATCCAACCATCTCATCCTATGCCACCCTCTTCTATTCCCTTCAGTCTTTCCCAGCATCAGGGTCTTTTCCAATCAGTCAACTCTTCACATCAGGTGGCCAAAGTATTGGAGCTTCAGCGTCAGTCCTTCCAATGGATATTCAGGATTGATTTTCTTTAGGATTGACTGGTTTGATCTCCTTGTAGTCCAAGGGACTCTCAAGAGTCTTCTCTAACACCAAAGTTCTAAAGCATCAATTCTTTTGCACTCAGCCTTCTTTATGGTCCAACTCTCACATCCATACATGTGAGATGGCTAGATGCTTGTTTGAAGACCTTAAAACCTTAAAATCTGTGGTTCAACTTCACCAAGTGCCATTTGTTTACCTGTCTATCTTCAGTAGAGGACTAGAGAAAGTCCTCTAGTCCTCTACTGAATCATTAGAAGAAGATGGGGAATAAAAGATGAATTGTATGTCTCTTTGGACTCTTGGCAAGTTCTCTGTAGGACTGTCTTTGGCTTAGTTAACTGAAAAACAAAAAACCACAATATGGAGTTTAATCTGGTTTGTGGAATTTGAGACCAAATGGTCAGGGTCACCTCTGTGCAGCAGCCAACCCACAGCTTCTGTAATATTTTAATGAAAGAGAGCACTTGATATAAATATATAGCCAGTTAGCAGTTTTGATTGTCTTCACAGGAAAGTGCCAGTGCCCCCAAATGACCAGAGATATATGTGAAGATGACTGACATTATTATTCCCTAAATACACTAAAGCTCTAATTTATAAGGTTTATCATATTTGGAATTCTTAGTTCAGTGTCTATCTCATTCCCAAGTTAATTGCAGGCTTTGTCTGCCCGACTTTGAATGGCATCCAGGGAACTGTGTGCTGCAATACCCAACTGCTCCCACTTTATGCTCTAAGCCCTTCCCCAGATCATGATCTTTTATGAGGTCAAGGGGATTATAACTGTCTTCACTGATGCAATATTTAGCAGAATGCTTGTCGTAAATTGAAATGCTCAATAAATAGGTGGGTGGATGATTAAGAAATAAATTAATGGCCTGGATGTGTTTTCTTACTTTCCTCAGGAACCTGGAAAGGTCACTTAATCTCAGTGTTCCCACATCTGGCTATACTTCAGGATCACCTTGGGAGGTTTTTTTAAAAACAGGGATCACTCTCCACCTCCAGGCATGCCAAGCAACAGTTTACATAACTCTCTTGAGTGACTGTGATGTGCTGCTAAATTTGAGAAAGAAAGGGTCTAACTTCAGTTTGCTCATTTCGGAAACAATTGGCCCTGCTGCCTCACAGGATGTCATTAAGGTAAAATATCTTAAAGTGCAACATACTCTAGCAAAGAAGGGGGCTATGTATGACTGTACAAGGTAGGACAAGAGTGGAGGCTGACCAAATAGACCTGCCAGAGAAAACAAACACACCGTTTCACAACCCAAGTGGCACATAAACATGACTTGTCAAATTCTAAGATTTCAATAGAATCTGAAGTTTCCTGAACAAATCAGCTCCTCACTTCTTTGCCTATAAATCACCTATATTTCCCTTTGGCTAATCTTGGCAATAAGACAACTGTTTTATATAAAAAGTATAAGAAGTTTATTGGAAAGAGTAGTTTGAGGAAAGAAGATTTATTCATTCCTGGCTGTATTTATTTACTTGCTCAACTGATCATAATTGGTCATTTCTATCTCATGCAAGATGATACCTCAGGCTATTAAACCCTTAACATCACATCAAGACAATTATTGCAGATACCATCAACACTACACCTAGATTCCCTGGATTCCCTTGTATCTGTCCACTCCCCCACCCACCCCCACCCCCACCCCCTGCCCTAACTTCTGCACAATTAACTTTAGCATAACTTCTGGACCTTCTACAGAGAACTATCCTTGAGCTACAGCAACCTCTTAGGCAGGATGCACTGGGAGCCAGAAATGGGGAATGAGATGGGAGGAAGTTGATGTTCTTCTCCGTCACCCCAGGGCAACAGGTAGTCGACTTCTGACTAATAGAGGAGGAGGAGTATGAAAGCCCAGATCACTTGACTTGAGACAGAATAAACTATGCAATGTCATTTACACACCAGAGTTCCTCTCCTTATTCTATGGCCTCCACTCCCTTACTGGTTTCTTATTTAAGAATTTCCTTGATAATTATTTGCATGTGAACCTTGATCTTAGCATCTTCCTCATAACTTCCTATCTTGCTCAGCTATAGGTATTGTAACTTAAAAATAACTTTCATTTGTATTTGTATGCTTACTCAGATGGAATGTGCCTTTATGTGTCATAAGAGTTAAGTCAGTTGATTACTTCTTTTGTGATCTCAAGTCCTTTGCTCATTTCATTAATTCAGATTAGATCCTTTTGTTTTTTGAGGTGTAGTTTACATACAGACAAGTAAACAAACCTTAGTGTACAGTCCAATGAATTTTTACTTATGTACACACCCATGTAACCACCATCCAGATCGATACAGAACATTTTTGTTCTATATGTGTGATATGTGTGATATAGTTGATTTATAATATTATGTTTCAGGTGGACAACAATTCCCAAAGAAAGGCAGTGCCAAAGAATGCTCAAGCTAGTGCACAACTGCACTCATTTCACATGCTAGTAAGGTAATGCTCAAAATTCTTCAAGCCAGGCTTCAATAGTACGTGAACCGTGAACTTCCAAATTGGACTTAGTAAAGGCAGAGGAACCAGAGATCAAATTGCCAACATCTGTTGGATCATTGAAAAAGCACAAGAGTTCCAGAAAAACATCTACTTCTGCTTTATTGACTATGCCAAAGCCTTTGATGGAGAAGGCAATGGCACCCCACTCCAGTACTCTTGCCTGGAAAATCCCATGGATGGAGGAGCCTGGTAGGCAGCAGTCCATGGGGTCGCAAAGAATCAGACACGACTGAGCAACTGCACTTTCACTTTTCACTTTCATGCATTGGAGAAGGAAATGACAACCCACTCCAGTGTTCTTGCCTGGAGAATCCCGGGGACAGCAGAGCCTGGTGGGCTTCCATCTATGGGGTCGCACAGAGTTGGACAAAACTGAAGCGATGCAGCAGCAGCAAAGCCTTTGCCTGTGTGGATCACAACAAACTGTGCAAAATTCTTCAAGAAATGGGAATACCAGACCACCTGACCTGCTTCTTGAGAAATCTGTATACAGGTCAGGATGCAACAGTTAGAACTGGACATGGAATAACAGACTGGTTCCAAATCAGGAAAGGAGTACATCAAGGCTGTATATTGTCACCCTGCTTATTTAACTTATATGCAGAGTACATCATGCAAAATGCTGGGCTGGATGAAGCACAAGCTGGAATCAAGATTGCTGGAGAAATATCAATAATCTCAGATATGCAGATGACACCACCCTTATGGCAGAGAGTGAAGAAGAACCAAAAAGCCTCTTGATGAAATTGAAAGAGAAGAGTGAAAAAGTTTGCTTAAAACTCAACGTTCGGAAAACTAAGATCATGGTATCTGATCCCATCACTTCATGGCAAATAGATGGGGAAACAATGGAAACAGTGAGAGACTTTATTTTGGGGGGCTCCAGAATCACTGCAGATGGTGACTGCAGCCATGAAGTTAAAAGACGCTTGCTCCTCGGAAGAAAATCTATAACCAACCTAGACAGCATATTCAAAAGCAGAGACATTACTTTGCCAACAAAGGTCTGTCTAGTCAAAGCTATGGCTTTTCCAGTAGTCATGTATGGATGTGGGAGTCGGACTATAAAGAAAACTGAGTGCCGAAGAATTGATGCTTTGACCTGTGGTGTTGGAGAAGACTCTTGACAGTCCCTTGGACTGAAAGGAGATCCAACCAGTCCATCCTAAAGGAAATCAGTCCTGAATAGTTATTGGACAGACTGATGTTGAAGCTGAAACTCCAATATTTTGGCCACCTGATGCAAAGAACTGACTCACTGGAAAAGATCCTGATGCTGGGAAAGACTGAAGGTGGGAGGGGAAGGGAATCACAGTGAATCACAATTTTTAAAGGTTATAATCCATTTATAGTTATTATAAAATATAGACTATATTCCCTATGCTCTACAATATATCCTTATAGCTTATTTAAACACAGTATTTTGTGTCTCTTAAACCACTACCCCTATCTTGTCTCTCCCCCCTTTCCTCTCTCCACTGATAACCACTATCTGTGAGTTTGTTTGTTTGTTTAATATTTACTAGTTTTATTTGTTTAGATTCCATGTTATATGTTATAACATATTTGTCTTTCTCTGTATGATTTATTTCACTAAGCATAATACCCTCCAAGTCCATCCATATTGCTGTAAATTGCAAAATTTCCTTCCTTTTTTATGTCTGAGTAGTATTTTATCACACATACACACCCCACATCTTCTTTATTGATTCATCTGTTGATAGAAACTTAGGTTTCTTCCATATCTTAGCTGTTTAAATAGTGCTGCTATAAACATTTGGGTGGATAAGGATACAGAATACTTTTAGCACCCAGAACTCCTACATACCTCCTCCCAGTCAGCAGTCACCACTCCCAAATATTCTAATCTTTCATCATAGATAAGTTTACCCTGTATTATACGTCTTTCAAATGGAAACATCCTGTATGTAATCTTATATCAGGCTCCTTTCATTCACCATTGTGTTTGGGAGATTCATTCATGTTGCATATGTCATTTATTCCTTTTCATTGCTATGTTATTATTTTACTGTATGGATATACCACAATTCATTTACTCATCCTATTGTTGATAGAAATTTGGGTTGTTTGCAGTTTGAAACTATTACAAATAAGGCTGCTATAAACATTCTTTACATATCTTTTGGCAGATATAATCACACACTTATGGATTTATACACAGGATTGGAATTGCTGCATCATGGGTTATATGATTGACTAGCTTTGGTGGGTGCTATAGCAAGCTTATTAACACTTTGTTATATTTAGGTAAATTTCCCCCCTACTTGATTGCTTATCTTTTTAACTATGGTTAGCTTCTTTTTTCCCCAAGTTTTATTGCAGAAAAATTTTCAAACATAAAATTCACCCCTTTTAAGTGTAAAGTTTAAGAGTTTTAGCTAGGATTATTGCTGGGAAGGGCTTCCCTGGTGTCTCAGATGGTAAAGAATCCGCCTGCAATGCAGGAGACCTGTGTTCAGTCCCTGGATTGGGAAAATCCCCTGGAGGAGGGCATGGCAACCCACTCCAGTATTCTTGCCTGGAGGATCCCCATGGATAGAGAAGCCTGGTGGGCTACAGTCCGTGGGGTTGCAAAGAGCTGGACATGACTGAGCGACTAAGCACATTGTTATGTAACTACTGCTACAGTGAAGATAGAGAACAGGTCCATCACCCTAATTATCTTTTATTTTAACATAGAACTATTTATAATTTTGATGCGATTATCTATGACTAATCTCCCATTGCTTCTCTATTTTTAAAATACTCTACCTGTTAATTTTTACCAGATGAACTCTAGAATTACTCTACAAAGTATCAAAACAAATACCACTGCCTTCTCATCTAGAAACACAAACATATAAGTTAACTTTTATTATTATTATTCATCTTCTTTATACATTCAATAAAATTATATAATTGTCTTCATATAGGTCATACACATTTCTTGTTAAAGCTGCTTATAAATATTTTATGCTCTTTTCATACTGTTGCACATAGGATGTATCTTTTCTCCCTTATGTTTTCTCATTGGTTATTTTGAAATGTGGTGAAAGATATTCACTTGTTTATACTGTGTAGCTAAAAGAACTTTAGAAGCACTTCAATACCATTTAAAATACCCTTTCAAAAAGTAATTTTAATTATGTATAGTGCTCTTTCAATAATAAATGAAGTTAGTAGATAGGAAATGAGAAAAAAATGAAGATTAGAAAAAAACATTTTTGATTCTTTCTTCCTTAGTTAAAGAGAAAAAAGAGGAGAAAAGCTAGAAAGAAATAATTCACTCATCTGAGAATACTACATAAAAAGCCACAGCACATTATCCCTCCCCCACAAAAAAAAAACACTTTATTCTCAAGTTCTTTTTTTTAATGTGATACTTTAAACCAATATTTACAATTTAAATTAAGTGAATTTTTAAATGTCTTCTCACCACTTGGAGAATTGAGACGAGCATACTTTTCCTATCTGGATTTTTGTGTGTTTTATTCTTGATAATCTGATCAGGGAAAAAAAGGAGGGGAATATTTCTTTTGAAAAACTCTTTTTTCTTCAGCAGATAACCAAATATTATCCTTATTTGCCAGGCGTGGGAGTGGGTGGGGTGGGAAAAAAGTTTCTCTTAGGTAAAACATTCAAAGGTTTTGACCTTTGTATAGTAACTGTATATAAAAGTGACTATGTGAGCTCTTCTGCAGACCTTGTAGTGCCTGTGAAGGTATGTCTGTGTCAAGGTAACATAGTAACTGATCTGCTATCAGGCAGGAGGCCAATGGGGAAAGGTGACAGTCAAAGAACAAGTGGAATAACTCCAGGAGGCTTAATCAAAGGACTGTTTACAAAAGGTGTAGGCAGATAAGAACTCTAAATGGTGCAGTATGCTAGGACCAGTAATACTGAAACTCATCACCCCGGGCCAGAAGGCAAAGGGTGAAGGAATAGTGATGGGAACTTGGAAAGTCTATGGATAAGGCCATGTTACAATGATTCCAAGAGCACAATCATATACAAATCCAATACCAAACCTAATATGTATGCCCTCAAAGGAGGCCCATTTGTGGCACTAGAAAAATGGTATTTCCCTACAGCCACTCATTACATGTTTCTTGCAATTGATTTTATTAAACATAAGAAAATTAGGTGACATATTCATCAAAACTTCGTTTCTAAATGACAAAGACCTATGTCAAGCTGACTTAAACAAAGAAAGAGAATTTATTTGACCACAGTCAGGAAATTCAGGAGTGCAAGTGGCTTTATATGTAGCAGGATCCAAAAACTCAAACAGTTGTGACTCGCTCAGGATGAACAAGCATGAGAAGAACTCTGGCATTCTCATTATATTCATTCATTTCTCCTGAGAGAGGAGGAGTGATCGGGGTCTGAAGGCGCACTGATGTAGTAGGGGCAAGTAGGGGCCAAAATTTAGCGGAAACTCAGGTCACCACACCATGGGCCATGGCCCTGGAGAGAGTTATTCAGCTGAGGAACTGGGGAAAGGAACTGGCATGTGGACATGGTTCTGCTCTCCCAGTACCCTTCATTTTCTCTGGTCAGAGAGTCTGTCTTCCAGTCTACCCTCCTACCTCATGCAACTTGCAATGGAGGACAAAGTCTAAAGATCTCAGCCTTGCCAGTGACTGGTTATAAATCAGATTAACCAAGGAGCAGAGTGTTAGAAGGTTCTTTTGGGCAGCAATCCAAAGCCATGACCTCAGTCAGCTTCTCAGTAATAAAATGATTTCATCTCCATTTACCTAACCTCTGCATCTATCTCTCAATTTATCCTGAGTGTAGGCAAAGAGGGGCATTATATTTTGGACCCCTAAAAACTCCATCAATACCATTACCAAGATTCTGTCTACTCTTTCCATCTCTCAACAGTGCTTTCCTCTCTATGCTTGAGTCTCAGGCAGATTTTCCTCATTTGGAGTAACGATAGCCTCAGAAAGTTCAAGGTTTCAGTAATCTTGCAATTCATAATTTCTAGGAAAAGAAAGTACTTCTTTTATGATAACTCAAGCAAATATCGTGGGAAATTTTTTTCATTGGTTCAACTTGGGTAATGTGTCTACCCCCTGGACAGGAACTGAGCACCCTGATTGGCTACACCTGGGTAAATTGGCTACTCCAGTGGCTAGAGTATGAACCAGCCTAGCCTGAATCACATGCGATAAAGACCTTGCTGGGCTTTGAAAATTGTTTTTCTTATTTCTTACTATTACTGGTTGTCAACCTTGGCTCTGCAGTGGAATCACCTGGGGAGCAAAACATCCCAGACCAATTAAATCTCGGGAATAGGACCCTGGCATCGGGCGCTTTTACAGCTCCCAAGGTGTATTGATGTGAGCCAAAGTTGACAAACATATCCTATGTAGAACATCATGTCTAAGACTGGGTCCCACTAAAGATACATTGATCTTTCTCTGTAGCTAGTTTAACTTGTTATAAAATAGAAAATCTGAGAGTAGAGGGAGATTCTGGGAAGATGGAAGTAGTAGCAACATGGTTTTTGAATCTTTCTGTATTTCTGCATAAAAACAAATGACTAAAATACAACAATACCCAAAACCATGAACAATATATGCTATTGCACTGTGTACAACGTGCATACATAGACCGTGAAGTAAAAGCAGGTGACAGTAAATCACAGACAGTGTCTGTGCAGATGGACGCAGAGGAGCAACTGGGCGTCTGGAGAATCTTAGACAAGGAGATCCACAAAGTAGTAGATTTGAGGACAGCACCTCCCTTCCTGGACAGGGCGCCACCCAGAGGAGAAACTGCTGGAAGTGAGATCAAATTGAATAAAATCAGTCAGTCAGTTCAGTCGCTCAGTCATGTCTGGTTCTTTGCAACCCAATGGACTGCAGCACGCCAGGCTTCCCTGTTCATCACCAACTCCTGGAGCTTGCTCAACTCATGTCCATCGAGTCAGTGATGTCATCCAACCATCTCATCCTCTGTCATCCCCTTCTCCTCCTGCCCTAATCTTTCCCAGCATCAGGGTCATTTCCAATGAGTCAGTTCTTCACATCCGGTGGTCAAAGTATTGGAGTTTGAGCTTCAGTATCAGTCCTTCCAATGTATATTCAGGACTGATTTCCTTCAGAATGGACTGGTTTGATCTCCTTGCAGTCCAACAGATTCTCAAGAGTCTTCTCCAACACCACAGGTCAAAAGCATCGATTCTTTGGCACTCAGCTTTCTTTATAGTCCAACTCTCACATCCATAAATGACTACTGGAAAAACCATAGCTTTGAATATATTGACCTTTGTTGGCAAAGAAATGTCTCTGCTTTTTACTATGCTGTCTAGGTTGATCATAGCTTTTCTTCCAAGGAGCAAGCGTCTTTTAATTTCATGGCTGCAGTCACCACCTGCAGTGATTTTGGAGCCCCCCAAAATAAAGTCTCTCACTGTTTCCATTGTTTCCCCATCTATTTGGCATGAAGTGATGGGACCTGATGCCACGATCTTTGTTTTTTGAATGTTGAGTTTTAAGCCAACGTTTTAACTTTCTTCTTTCACTTTCATCAAGTGGCTCAAATTAAGTAGAATCAGATCAGATCAGTCGCTCAGTCGTGTCTGACTCCTTGCGACCCCATGAATCACAGCACGCCGGGCCTCCCTGTCCATCACCAACTCCCAGAGTTCACTCAGACTCACGTCCATCGAGTCAGTGATGCCATACAGCCATCTCATCCTCTGTAATCCCCTTCTCCTCTTGCCCCCAATCCCTCCAAGCATCAGAGTCTTTTCCAATGAGTCAACTCTTCGCATGAGGTGGCCAAAGTACTGGAGTTTCAGCTTTAGCATCATTCCTTCCAAAGAAATCTCAGGGCTGATCTCCTTCAGAATGGACTAGTAGGATCTCCTTGCAGTCCAAGGGACTCTCAAGAGTCTTCTCCAACACCACAGTTCAAAAGCATCAATTCTTCGGCGCTCAGCCTTCTTCACAGTCCAACTCTCACATCCATACATGACCACTGGAAAAACCATAGCCTTGACTAGATGAACCTTTGTTGGCAAAGTAACATCTCTGCTTTTGAATATGCTATCTAGGTTGGTCATAACTTTCCTTCCAAGGAGTAAGTGTCTTTTAATTTCATGGCTGCAGTCACCATCTGCAGTGATTTTGGAGCCCAAAAAAATAAAGTCTGACACTGATTCCACTGTTTCCCCATCTATTTCCCAGGAAGTGATGGGACCGATGCCATGATCTTCTTTTTCTGAATGTTGAGCTTTAAGCCAACTTTTTCACTCTCCACTTTCACTTTCCTCAAGAGGCTTTTGAGTTCCTCTGCACTTTCTGCCATAAGGGTGGTGTCATCTGCATATCTGAGGTTATTGATATTTCTCCCAGAAATCTTGATTCCAGCTTGTGTTTCTTCCAGTCCAGCGTTTCTCATGATGTACTCTGCATATAAGTTAAATAAATAGGGTCAGTCAAAAAAATGAAGGGAAAAGAAGTTGCCACCAAAGTGGTGGAGAGTTGGGAATTTTCACAAGGTAGTTAACTCCAAAACATGGAAGGTAAAACACTAAACTTCATAAAAGGTTTATCTTTGGCAGTAAAATATCTAAGTTTTTCACCTCAACTTCATATGCTTCTTGTTATTTAATACTTTATTCCAGTGAGCATATACTACTGGAAAAGCAAGCATATATTTGTAACATATATACATACGTCTATACATATATGTATATATACATAAGTGAAGTGAAGTGAAGTCGCTCAGTCGTGTCTGACTCTTTGTGATCCCATGGACTGTAGCCTACCAGGTTCCTCTGTCCATGGGATTTTCCAGGCAATAGTACTGGAATGGATTGCCATTTCCTTCTCCAGCGGATCTTCCCGACCCAGGGATCGAACCCAGGTCTCCCGCATTGTAGACAGACGCTTTACTGTCTGAGCCACCAGGGAAGTCATACATACATAAGGACTTCCCCAACAGCTCAGCAGGTGAAGAATCCTCTTGAAATGCAGGGGACACATAAGATGTGGATTTGATCCCTGAGTGGAGAAGATCCTCTGGAGGAGGAAATGGCAACCCACTCCAGTATTCTTGACTGAAAAATCCATGGACAGAGGAGGTTGGCAGGCTGTAGTCCAAAGAGCTGCAAAGATCTGGACACGACTGAGTGACTAAGCATGCATATATACATACATATATATAAATTATCATTTAACTTAAATATGATATGTATATATATATATATGGAATTTCCTGGTGTCTCAGATGGTAAAGCGTCTGCCTGCAATGTGGGAGATCCGGGTTCGATCCCTGGGTTGGGAAGATCCCCTGGAGAAGGAAATGGTATAATATATATATATATACACACTTAATATTGAAAAGCAGTACACTAAAATACAGATACCTGAACTAGCCTATATATCCCAAGGTCAGTTTAAGTAGAAGCCACTTGGAGATCACCAAAATGAAACCCTGTGTATCTTGTGAACCCAAACCAGGTAATCAAGGAGGAAAGTGGGACCTTCCAAGAAAGACTGTGAAACAAGCCACTAGTGCCATACCTTTTTCTGCAGGCTTGGAATTGTTTAGACATTATGAAGGCAGTAAATAAAGACAATTTGAAAGAATGAGTCTAAAATATGAATGAATGTAGAGTGTAAAAAAACTTTAAGATCAGTTTTTTAAAATGAAACTTAAAAATCAAGCAAGCATTTCAGAATGAAAAAACTAGAAGGAAGAGTATTTAGAACCTTGAATTGGAGAGTACTGTAATGTTGGACTAAACTCAGTTTCAAAAATTAGAATTCCCTGAAAAAGAAACTCTAAAGTTAGGTCTCAGTCTTTTCTCCCTGTGACAAACATACAAGAGATTTCATGAGCAGACATCGCTTCTCACTATTTTCCACATATTAGCCATGATTCTAGCCTCCTCCCTCCCTCAAAGCTAAATATTAGAATGGAAGTGAGACATTCTTAGGTCCTTTTAAATAAAAAACTAGAAAATCTTGGAAACCTTCAGTATAACTATTGTCAGTAACTATGTAGTGGTTAGGACTTCAGCATTAGAATGGCATGTTTGGTAATCCAACCATTTCCTCAATATGTCCAGGCCAATTACATCTCAAAGTTTCACGTTCTCCATCTGTGAAATGGGTTTAATAATTGTACACATGCTATCATGATAACAGAATGAAACAATGAATGTAGAGCATATAGGAAATACCAAAATATTGGCTAACAACAACAGCTTATCACTAACATTCTCAGTATGGATGGTAATATACTAGTGTGAAGGGGGAAAAAATTGCCAGTGAAAACCATTAACTTAAATAATCTTAAGCTTCATTCTTAATAAAATTCTTTAATTCTTTATTTCTCTCATATTCATGTTAATATATCATTTTTTATTTATGTAAGGCACATAAGATTTGTTAGTAATTAGATAGAAAGATGCTAGGTTTTCTTCCATTTTATTTAACTTTTTGTTTGTTGTTTAGTCGCTAAGTCGTGTCCGACACTTTTGTGACTTCATAGACCGTAGTCCACCAGGCTCGTTTGTCCATGGGATTTCCCAGGCAAGAATACTGGAGTGAATTGCCATTTCCTCTTCCAAGGTATCTTCCCCACCCAGGGTTTGAACCCGCATCTCCTGCCTTGGCAGGCAGATTCTTTACCACTGAGCCTTTGCATTTTTTTTTTTTTTTTTTTAAGTTTTAGGAACCTCTTCAAATGAAGGAGGGTTTTAAAACCAAAGGGTGGGTGGAGACCTGTGCAGATAGCTCATCTTACACCTCCAGCCTCAGCAGTGGGCAAGCTTGTGGGGGTCTGGCTGAGCCTACAGCTGTGGGGCCAGGAGCAGCTCTTCCAATCAGGGAGTGGAAGGGCCTGCAAATTCACCAGCTGACTGCAGAAAAGCCCTGAATTCATTGTAACACTTGTGTTCTGAGTTGTCCTAGCCCTGGGAACTTTGTAAACAAGCCTCCCTCAACTTTAGTCCCTGGCGTCAGCAGTGTACAGCAACCAGCTGGTTTCCTCTTCATGCTTGCAAATGACTCGGTTTGCATGATTTCTCACCGAGGTGACTGAAGCAACTGGTGGGCATAGCATTTGTGTAGACAAAGACTTAGGACCTGTTTTGCCTGCAGTTTCGGTTATGATCTTTCCAGTTATTTTTGTCTATGAGCTGTTGCCCCTGAGAATTATTTACATTTTAATTACAAGTGCTCAACCCCCTCTAGGAGAAGAGTCAAGCAGCTTATTTACTTCCTACAGGCAGGCTTCTGAGGAAACAGCTTAGCCAGGCTTGCCGAGCCATTCAACCAAAATAAAAGAAACTTGCAGAAGAGCAGCACCACGTCCTCATCCGTCAGCTTTGCTTCTGCTCTGCTGGGGCTCCACATGGGGATCAAAACTGAAATGAGCCTCTCAGTGTAGCAATCAAAATACTACTTTATTTCCCCCCTCCCTTTTCTTTCAATGAAGCAAACTTCTAACAGATTCTGTTTGCATATATGTAGAGCACTCATTTATAAGCTTCGAAAGGGAGAGAGTTGTTCTCTGTGTGCCTTTTTCAGATAATCTTATCCCTTTAATCATTTAACCTTTTCCTTGTTTACAAAGAAATATTTTTTAAATATTAATCAGCCTTAATCCCCTTCTAAAACAGAATACACTGAACAGAAAGCAAACTTCCATTGATGATATGTGGCCTTCATTATGGATTAGTCATCGAGATGCACTCTGATACCCACAAAGGCTATGGAGGTGGGTGGACTTGTTTGTTCCAACATTAAATAAGCCCCTACTATTCCAGCCTCAGTTCCTTTTTCTTCCTTTACCTCTCTTCCTTCTCTCTCTGGCTGCCTGTCTCTAACAGCCTTTCTTTCTGAACATGCTGTTGTTTCTAATCTGCCTTGAACTGGGAAATTGGATAAGCCTGTTTCCTAGAACTAAATGCCTGACATAATGCTCCATAAACAGAGTGCACAAACTTTAGTGTGTACTTGGCTACTAGTTAGGGTGTTTTGGCTGCAAATAATTGAAAACCTTGACTCATCATGGCTCAAACAGCAAAGCTGTTTATTGTTTCATAGAACTAAGACAGCCCAAGGAAGATGGAGTCCAGGCATGATACTTCAGGCTGTTTTACTCCTGGGTGATTCTTCTCGCTCTGCCTTTGTTCATGCCTGGCTTTATCCTCCCATTGGAGGCAATATGGTCGCAGTGGTTCCAGAGGCACATCTGGACCCAGCAGTGTTCCAGAAGGAAAGAGAACACCTCCTCATGTGTCTCTCTTTTAGGAGAAGGAAATCTTTTCCTGGCCACCCCCCCCCCACCCCCACTCTAGGTGATTTCCCTTTCCTAAATCAACCACTAACGAAGGAGGTAGAATCCTCAGGATTGATTTGAGCTAATTAGCATCTACCCTGGGCCAAACTGGAATTCCCTTAGGAAAAAGAAGAGGGAAAAGTAGGCATTGGGAAAGGAACCAACAGTGTATGCTAGGAACTGAAATAATTTGCTTATGATTTTTTAAAACAATATTTTTTGATTTGCAACTGTGTCTATAATTAGTTCAGATTTGGAGCAGATCATTTTCAGAAAAGAGAGGTATTATGTGTTGGGAGATTAGGATTGACATATACACCACCATATGTAAAGCAGATAGCTAGTGGAACCTGCTGTAAAGCACAGGAAGCTCAGCTCGGTGCTCTGGGATGACCTAGATGGGTGGGATCTAAGAGGGCAGAGGGAGGTCCAAAAGGGAAGGAATATATGTAGGTATATATATATATATATATATATATATATATCTGATTCACTTCATTGTACAGCAGGAACTAATACAATATTTATAAAGCATTAAAAATGGTAACCAGAGATATTTAGCAGAAAACTAATATTGGGGCTATGTGTATCCATAAATGGAAACAAAGTTTGGGAGTTGCTTCTCTGTCCCTATTATAGCGCTTGGATTAAGCTAGAAAAAAAAGACTACACAGTTTACCACAAGGAAATGTTTGGAGGACAGACCTGTTGGAAGGAGGCTATAGAGGTGATTGCTTTTCATGAAGGTCAGATACCCTTCAAACATACACCAAGTGAGAGGAAGATCCTATAAACGAATATTTTCTTCCTGGGGCACATTAGGAAAAAGGGATTAAGACCTAGACCACTCTTTAGGGTATAGGCAGCCATGGATAAACTAGGCAAATTGATGTATATCTTTTGTTTCTTCCTTGAAGCTCTGCAAAGCTTCTTCTTATATGGGGAGCTCACATGAGCATTTCTTCAATTAACATAGGAGTACAGGTGTAAGATATTTCTTTTAGATCAACTAGTGAACCTCTCCCATTTAATAGAGTTCAACTTTCCATGAAGGCATCATCTTTTCTTCACAGTGGTCTGGAGCTCCCCTCTACATCTCCAAGTGTGACTTGATGTTCTTTCTCATTGCTCTTTTAGCACTCTTTGCACACTTTCAATATCACACTTGCCACACTGAATTATAATCTTTGATTTTTGCTTGTCTTTTCCCCTAAATTCCAAGTATCTTGACAAGGGAATCAGGTTCTACTGATTTTTGTTTCCACAGGGTCATGGTGCTTAATGATTATCTGTCAGAAGGATGGATGAATAGATGGATGGGGAAACTAATAAGCAAAGTCATCAATGATTTATCACAGTGCTCTCAGGAAGTTAGCTGCATTGTTAGGAAGAAAACCATAGATTTTAGGGCTGTTTTCCAATCCACAGATTTGCTTGGTCAATGCAGACTTTTTTTTAAATTTTTAATGTTTTGATCACATTGTTTGGCATATGGGATCTTAGTTCCCTAACTAGGGATCAATCCCAAGCTCCCTGCAGTGGAAGCATGGAGGCTTAACCACTCAACAGCCAGGGAAATTCCAGTATTTTTATTTTAAAATAAATGCTGTAAAACTATCCTAGAACAAGTAGAGTGTGGGGATACTAGAAGCAAAACAAAACAAAAAAATCCCTGAAATCACAGCCTCAGACTGTGCATGGTTTTAAGAACGGCAATGTGACACCAAAAAAAAAAAAAATAGAGCTCTTATGAAACACTTAAACTCGTGATTCTCTTCTCCAAGTCACCTTTGGTTACCAACCATCCAGGAGACTGATTCCTAAGCCTGTCCCTGACTCCCCTTTCCAAATCCCATGTGTACAAAAGGCAAAGTGCTATGAACATGGGGACAATAGCCACTAGATGTCTTCATTCAGTTTAGCTTTGTGACAATTGCCTGGAAAGTCAACACCTGGAAAGATAAAATGTTTTTATGGCAAAATTCCAATGTCATTTCAGATTTTAGTAAAATCACAGCATACTGTCTGGTTGTTAAAATTGTTTCTTTGGGTGTTGCTCTTGTTGCCAATTATTTATGCTCTTTGTTTCCTACCATACCGAAAAGTTGAAAAAAAGAATTGTTCAACAACAGTGGAATAGCCTAAATGGCTGACAAAAGTAGATTGGTTAAAACAATTTAATATCCTTTTCTAGGGGAATTCATTAAAACAGAATTTTGTGTTTTCTTCCATGCTTTATTAAAGTTCTTTTATTAACTTTCTTTTGGTACAAAAGCACAGTTACTCAATACAAAAAGAGTTAGAAAATATAGACATGCAAAAAGGGATATTATGAACACATAAATTTAGTCTATCTAGTTGAAACTTTGAAATCTTGAGTTATTTCCTTCCAGCACATACACACACACACACACACACGTACGCACATCTACTCCTTAAAAGTAGGTTCATGCTATGTTTCATAACCTCTAATATAACCTATTATAAGGCCACAAATTGCTAGATCACTGAAAAAATTACTAATGTTCTGTTGATGAAAAACTAGTGATGAATTATTTTAAGTCCAAATAATACAGGGAAAATATGATACATGGATGCAAATGCTTATAAACTGTTATATAGATATGAAACCATCTTATGATTAATATTGATTATGAACATTTTAAAAATTCAGTTTCTACAAATACAGAATTTTAACCAGATTTTCCTATTGGCCAGTTTTCTGAATCATATTCTTTAGTTCCTATTTCCTTGTGGCCAAGTCCCTTTTTAGCAAATTATTAGAAGGTGTAGTTCATTTTTAAGCTAAGCATCCTTCCCATGTCAGAGCTGCCAGAGATGTATGCATAAGTCATTTCCAACCCGTTTGACCAGAGGTTCAGAGTTTCAGATGGCCAAACTAGTGACACACATGTGGGCCTGCTCGAAAAGAAATTGTCGGTGACTTCTACAAATACATACAATAGAACAAAATTAAAAGTAAGAGGAGAAGGGTAAAAAGTACATAGGACCTTTCTGTTCTATGTTTGCAGCTTTTCTATAAACCTAAAATTTTCTCAAAATAGAGTTTAAAAATAGTTTGAAATATGAACAGATTGGAGAGAAATCTTCCAGAATTAAGAAGAAAATCAACACCAACCACACAAAGTTGGGTAGTGATGAGACCCAATATGAAAATTAGTGTACAGGAGACATGCTATAGCATTTTGCACAATTACTATAGTAGAACTGTGCCAAAGTAAAAACAAACATGATTATTATAAGAATCACAGACTATCTATGAACATGTACTGATTAAAGAGAAGAAGCAAAAGGTTTCTTGCCCTTAGATCCAGGAGAAATTTTTCTGCAGGTTTTCCAAACTGAGGATAAAGTGATGAAGTAGTTAACATTTTCAACACCCTGTTGTTGATCAGTCACTCAGTTGTGTCCGACTCTGCAACCTCATGGACTGCAGCACGTCAGGCTTCCCTGTCCCTCACCATCTTCCAAAGTTTGCCCAAGTTCATGTCCATGCACACCCTAACTCTAAATAAAGCCATGTCCTGTAGAATCTGGATTGAAAGGCAGAGAGGGCAAAGCAGTTACATTTCTTTAATTTAAAGCTTAATCATGCGGAGGACTGGAGTAGTGAATGCTTTCAAGAAACATTAGTATACCTGTCCTGTCAGGAAAGTTTCAAAATAAATTAAATCCTAGACAAGACAGGCAGACATGATATACAAGTCAAGAGTCACAATTATCAGCCAAGGCAGAAAGGCACGACTCACAACCATCAGCCAAGGTGGAAAGGCATGACTCATGGCAGAAGGGTTTAAGAAGAAATGGAGAGCAGCGTGTTTCCTTAAAGTACATGAGGCGCTCCATGACACCAAGTGCTGCCTGCACTGTTTGTTTGCTGGCTTCTTTACTTTAGTCTGTTTAAAAAACGTCTCTTTGTTGGAAGGCTCAGCCATCTCAAGCAAAATTAGAAAGTAACACAAGCTGTGACTCCTGTTTGCGTCCTCCTTATAACTCCTCCGCCAGTTTAAAAGAAGGTTTCAGATGGGCCTAAAGAGAGGAACGGAAGCATTTAGCTCTGCATTCCTGAGGTCCAGCCCTGACCAGAGGAGAGACTCATAGACTACAATCCTGAAGAAAAATGAGAACACTGGGAAGCATGGAGCCCAAGAGCAGAGGTAAACCTTCAGGGAGGCAGAGTCCAAGGCGGCACTGGTGGGCTTATGTGAGCTCCAACTGGGAAAGAGAAAGAAGATCCCACGGGCTTCCTTTATTCATAGGACCTTCCCCTGTGAGCCAATGGAGAAAAGGCCTGGTCCCACTTTAGACTCACAATGTTCTCATGCCCTTTGGCTCCATATCTTATCTTCACTTGGTATTATGATGTACTTATCTTATAATGAAGAAGGTTTTAAACCAGAATTGGCCCTTAATGAGGCTACTAGAAGTCTGTCCAGGAGTTTACGGGGATTGGAAGGGAGAGGGTACTGTTTAAGGACCCAAGCTTCCTGGTGACAACCTTAGGACTTGGAGTGTAGTCCACCTGAGCACAGGTCTCCAGCCCAGCTGGTGCCCTCTGTCCTCACCCCTTGTCATCTCTTCCCCAAGATACTACACGTGCAGGATCTATTCTTACTGCAAGTTCTTCTCCAGCCTTTGTTCTGTCTATGCTTAGGCTTATTCACGTCATCCCAGCTCACCACACGTCTATCCCAAGGGTGTAAACATAGCCTTTCTATCCTGGACAGGTCATCCGTCACTCAGCCTCCTGACCCATGAATCTGGTTCTTTGGACAGTGATTGGGTACAGCTGGATGGGGGAGAAAAGGAAGTGAACTAAAGACCCTCAGTGTTGAGGGGACAGGAAATCCTAAGCTACAGATGGCAAATCCTGATGTCCACTTCCCTCATAATTCAGATTCAGATAAGAAAGTTGAGATCCCAAGAGACTTATTCCAGATTACTCAGTTATTCATTGCCGAAGTCAAAGCTAGAATCCAGCTCACATAAATATCACCCAATTAATATGGCTTCCTTCACACCATATAGAGACAGAAAGGAAAATTGGGGTCTTTCTAGAAATGCTCATGCTAATAAGAGAATGGGAAAGGTATCAGGAATGCTGTACATTGGAAATATTTACAGATATTATGCAGCTCCAAAAGTCTAAACTGATTTCTTTTTTTAAAGCTTGCCTTGTCCAAATTGCCAATATCCACTGGATCATGGAAAAATCAAGAGAGTTCCAGAAAAACATCTATTTCTGCTTTATTGACTATGCCAAAGCCTTTGACTGTGTGGATCACAATAAACTGTGGAAAATTCTTCAAGAGATGGGAATACCAGACCATCTGACCTGCCCCTTGAGAAACCTGTATGCAGGTCAAGAAGCAACAGTTAGAACTGGACATGGACCAACAGACTGGTTCCAAATAGGAAAAGAGTATGTCAAGGCTGTATATTGTCACCCTGCTTATTTAACTTATATGCAGAGTACATCATGAGAAACGCTGGGCTGGAAGAAGCACAAGCTGGAATCAAGATTGCCGGGAGAAATATCAATAACCTCAAATATGCAGATGACACCACCCTTATGGCAGAAAGTGAAGAAGAACTAAAGAGCCTCTAGATAAAAGTGAAAGAGGAGAGTGAAAAATTTTGCTTAAAACTCAACGTTCAGAAAACTAAGATCATGGCATCTGGTCCCATCGCTTCATGGCAAATAGATGGGGAAACAGTGGAAACAGCGGCTGACTTTATTTTTCTAGGCTCCAAAATCACTGCAGATGGTGATTGCAGCCATGAAATTAAAAGACGCTTACTCCTTGGAAGGAAAGTTATGACCAACCTAGACAGCATATTCAAAAGCAGAGACATTACTTTGCCAACAAAGGTCTAGTCAAGGCTATGGTTTTTCCAGTGGTCATGTATGGATGTTAGAGTTGGACTATAAAGACAGCTGAGCGCTGAAGAATTGATGCTTTTAAACTGTGGTGTTGGAGAAGACTCTTGCGAGTCCCTTAGACTGCAAGGAAATCCAACCAGTCCATCCTAAAGGAGATCAGTCCTGGGTGTTCACTGGAAGGACTGATGTTCAAGCTGAAACTCCAATACTTTGGCCACCTGATGCGAAGAGCTGACTCATTTGAAAAGACCCTGATGCTGGGAAAGATTGAGGGCAGGAGAAGGGGATGACAGAGCATGAGATGGTTGTATGGCATCACTGACTTGACGGACATGGGTTTGGGTAGACTCCGGGAGATGGACATGGGTTTGGGTAGACTCGGGGAGTTGGTGATAGACAGGGAGACCTGGCGTGCTGCAGTTCATGGGGTCACAAAGAGTAGGACATGACTGAGTGACTGAACTGAACTGTCCATATAAAAAAAAATATCAGTTAGGGGCATATCCACACAGGGAAAAGCATTTCATAAATACTGTTTACTAGTGTGAAATACTGATTATGTATTTTCATAGCAACAATCAAATATAGCAATGGAATTTCACCCCAGTTCGTTCCTTCATGAAATTAGGCATTGTTTTGATAAACTTGATCAACTGAAAATATTTTCTCTATACCTTCAAGTTGGTAAATGTTTTTAGGGAAAAAAAAATGTTTTTCTATTTAAAAATTGGATCATAACACCTATGTATAGACATCAGTTTCTAGAAGAGGAGCTATTAATATTTTAAAATAGTACGTGGGGTCTATAAGCCATGTCTTCAGAGCTGTATCCCTTGCCTAAGAAAGTAATCTGATACCAACCAAATGATTAATCAGTCCAATCAAACAAATGTTTAGTACCTTAGAGTTTATGTATGGGACACAAAGAGCTGCTGCTGTCACGACAGAGCTTGCCTTCAAGAGGGGAGAATTAGATAAGAGCAGAGAACTGTCACAAGAGACAGAGGTGGGGAGAGTGAGTGGGCAAGAAGAGTGTTGCAAAGGATATGGGGGTTCAAAGGAAGGTAGGACAAAAATATTTGTTGAAAAAATTTTTGAAAGATTCAGGAAAAGCATCTGTGGAGATAGATGCTTTAAGGCAAGTCTTGAAGGATAGGAGAGATTGAAAAAAAAAAAAAAATTTCTGGGGTTTGCTCCAGAGCACAAACATTCAGAAAGTAAATATTTAAGATAATGATTTTTAAAGGATTGTGCAAAACATGTAAATTTTGCTCCTTCTAAAAATAGTCATTTCTTTCCATTGGGGTGAAATTTTTAAGTCCTCAGGTCCCAGCTGTTTTGGGTAGGCTTCTAATATGAAACCAGAAGGAACCCCTATCAGCCTGGAAACTTTGTGCTTTTGTGTCACAGACTCTACTTACTGCCTCCTCACCCTCCACCCCCCGGTTGAATCTTCATTTGTGCATGTACTGAGTATGACTTTACTTTTAAATAATTCACTTCTTGGACAAATATTTATTGAACATCTGCTGTGCTGCAGGCATTGCCAAGCACTAGTAATAGAAGGGTAAGTACAAATCATCAGAGGTATGCAAATCAAAACCACAGTGAGGTTTCACCTCACACCTGTTAAGATGGCCATTATCAAAAAAACAAAAGTTAACTGTTGGTGAGGATGTGGAGAAGAGAACACGTGTGCACTGATGGTGGGAATGTAAAATTATGCAGCTGTCATGAAAAACAATATAAATATTCCTCAAAAAATTAAAAATAGAACTACCATATAGTCCAGCAACCCCAGTACTATTTGTCCAAAATAATTGAAATCAGGATCTCAGAGAGGTTTCTGCCTTCCCATGTTTACTGCAGTGTTATGTTACTCAAAATAGCCAAGTTATAGAAAAAACTTAAATGTCCAGGTGACAGATGAATGGATAAAGAAAATGTGGTATATACCTATGATGTAATATTATTCAGCTTTAAATGAGAAGGAAATCCTGCTATGCATGGCAACATGGATGAACCTGGTGGGAATTATGCTAAGTGGTATATCACTGACACAGATGGATAAATACTGAATGTTGCCACTTACATGGGGTACCTAGAATAGTAAGTTCATAGAAATAAAATAGAATAGTTGTTTCCAGGATCTTTGGGGAGGGAGAATTGAGGAGTTACTATTCAATGGTTATAAAGGTTCAGTTGTGCAAAAAGAAAAAGTTCTAGCAATCTGCTGTACAACATCAGTCCATAGTTAACAATACTGTATTTTGTGTACTTAAAACTTGTCAGGAAAATAGAAATCATGTTAAGTTTTTTTTTGCATAACAAAAGAATTTTAAAGTTTTTTTTAAAGGGGTAACTACACCTTAAAAATCAGTTACATACAAGAAAATAAAAGAACATGAAGATGAAAAGGTAGGTGGGGCCACAGGGCAGAGGAACTAGACCACCAGTGTGAAACATTCCTTAGAGGTATTTCTGGAAGCAAATTAAGTCACCCAGACTATACTCTCAAGTCCATTATTTTCTAAGAACTCCAAATTAAAACAGTATGCACTTCCTAATTTTCCAGTTTGCTAGTTTTACGGACAAAAAGTAAGGTATTGTTTTCCCCCTGGGCCTGGAATAATATCACAGACTCCTTGCCAAAGTTCCTGCTCTCCCAACTCCTGGCCAGTCCCCTTATGGGAACTGCCATCTTACATAAGGCTGTTCTGGAACAAGCTCCGGGATATTCTTCACTGGCAGCAGCAAAAGCCCAAGTTAAAACCAGAAGGTTCCCTATGAGCTTCCTATTCTGCTATGGCCCAAAGAGAGGACATTTGGTAAGAAAGAGGTTGGTGGTAAAAGAAACCATCTCAAGAACTAGCTTTGTCTCTGGGATCAAGACAGTGCAATACCCTACATCCAATACAGCTCCGCCAGTGTGCAGATGACAACAGGGACATACATTCCTCCACAGAACCTCATTCCCTCCCAGGGCCAGCTATGGTTACTCAGTGAATAAGCATGTCCTTTCCTGTAGACAACATGATCAGTGTGCCCACAGCTGGGAAAAAAAAAATCTGTCAGAGCATCTGTGGGTTTTCTGGGCCTGATCTAACCACTGCCTCCTCTAGGAACATATTTACCACTCTCCTCATCTACTAAGAAAAAGATGTGACTGGGTGACTCGTAGCCATGTTGGGATTTGTCATCAGGCAAGGAAAATCAATGGCCAAGTGGAATTAACAAAGGCCTTTATTTGTTGTGTTGGGTTTTTTAAAATTTCATTGAATTGTAATTCACACACCATAAAATTCACTCATTTTTAGGCATAAAATTTAATGATTTTTACTAAATTTACAGTAGTACAAAATGTGCAAATTTTCTGTCACCCCAGAAAGACCCTTTGTCCATTCATTCCTAGCCCCTGCCCTCAAACAACCACCATTCTGCTTTCTGTCTCTTGTTGATAGGCCTTTACAAAAAATTTCACATAAATGGAATCACAGCACACATAGGTTTTTTGTTTGTTTGTTTGTTTTCACTTAGCATAATGTTACCATTACTGAGGTTTTTCAACCTTGTGTTGTGTGTTCAGTCACTCAGAGTCCCACTCTTTGCAGCCCCTATGGAACATAGCCTACCAAGCTCCTGTATCCATGGAATTTTGCAGGCAAGAATACTGGAGAGGGTTGCCATTTCCTTCTTTGGGGGATCTTCCCAACCCAGGGATAGAACCTGCGTCTCTTGCATCCTCTGTATTGGCAGGTGGGTTCTTTACAACTAGCGTACCTGGGAGGCCCCTCAACCTTGCAGCATGTATCAGTACTTCTTTACTTTTTATCACTGCAGAGTATTTCACTGTACGGATATATTACATTTTGTTTTTTTCCATTTATCAGTTGATAGACATTTGGATTTTTTTCAGTGTAGCACTATGTTATGAATAACATACTATGAACATTTCCATACATGTTATCATATAGAAAAGCATTTTCATTTCTCTTGGGTAAGTACCTAGGACTGGGATTGCTGTGTCATATGGCAAGTTTATGTTTAACTTTTTAGAAACTGCCAAACTATTTTCCAAAGTGGCTTAACCATTTCACATTCTTATCTGCAACTTATAAGGCATTTGGTCTCCCTACATTCTCACTAATAGTTGTTATTGTCTGTCTTTTTCACTATAGTCTTTTTAGTGAGTTTGTTCTTAAGACTCAGAACTTTCTTACCATTCAAGTCCCAGAAACCAGCATGGCTAAGCATAAGATTTCAATTATAACTTGTTAATGCTTTTGAGACTTGGCAGTTTAAGAAAGAGTCTGGCTGTGCGAGATAGACAACTAAATGCCTTTATTATAACAAAGGAGGAGTAGAGTAAGGCTGGACACTTTTGTTCAACCTTTATTGGCTCAGGTGGGAAAACTAGTTCTTCTAAGAATGGAAAGTTTCCTTTAGATTAGAAATAATCTCAGCTTGTTCATGTAAGAATTAATGAACATGTATGAGTACCTGTAGAGTGGAAAAAAGGGTATTTCTCATATACTGCATAAAATGAGAGTTGTTGTTTTTCAGTAGCTCAGTTATATCTGACTCTTTGAGATCCCCCTGACTGTAGCCCAGCAGGCTCCTCTGTCCATGGGGTTCTCCAGGCAAGAATACTGGAGTGGGTCACCATGCTCTCCTCCAGGGGATCTTCCCAACCCAAGGAGCAAACCCACATCTCCTGTATGGACAGGTGGGTTCTTTACCTCTGAGCCACCACGGAAGCCCAAAATGAGAGTTAATTTAACTTAAATATTCTGACCACCTGTAAAAATATAAGAACAAAACATTATATTGAGAGACAGAAGAGTAAAGCCCAAAATCCCTAATTAAAGAAATTTGAAATCTGCTCACTCTGGTGTATGGAAGTAGGGCAGAAGCGGTTGAATGGAAAAGGAGTGATATTATCTCTCATTGATACAAATCACTGAGTCATAGACATATTTAGCATTTGTCTAAAAAGTGCATGTGTTTACATGCAAAGGGGGTAGGAAGTTGAACAAATACTTGAAAAAAATTAATTTGGAGAGTTAATGACTATAATCCCAAAATCAGTCTGTATGCACACATTACTAATTCTGAGAGTTGTGAACTGCCTTCATATTAGTGACCCTTAAAAAACCTCTGAGTGGATCTATTTTATGACTCATTGCTCATGACTTTAAAGTTTTCTCAGTGTTTGTTAGGATCTTGTGCAGTTGGTTGGGAAGGTGTGAGAGGAGTCAACATATGAATGTGAGACATATGGAAAGTGAGACAATCATAGGAATATGTAGCACAGGTTTGCCTTCTGTGGGTGAAGAAAGGATTCAGTGGGCTTATCCATTCCTTACAGAATAGCATTTCTCACTATCCCTGAAGTGTGAGCCAGAGATGTGCTGGAACTTTCTGAAGTCCAATTGGCCAGAAAGAGCCAGTTTTGCACATTTCTCAGCTACACCATCAGTGAGGTCTAGACCCAGCAAACACTAGGAATCAGGCCTTCTCTCTCACCACCCACCTCAGAGCCTCTTGGTAAACATTTACCAGCACACCACTGTGGCGAGCTACACTAACTCTCTAGTAAACAATTCTGGGTGATCTTCCTTTGAGCTCAGGGAGGGTCCTGAGGGTTGCTTTGGAAGGTATCTGCAACAAACACTACAAAAGATTCAAATGGTTTACCAAGTGAAAAACAAAGACTAGGTACTTTTTCCATGGGGTGGAGGTGGGGGAATGGCTATTGGAAATTAAGCTCACATCTTGTAAGATGGATAAAACAGTTTCATAAATAACTATGATAGGAGGCAGGAGGTGGTCAGAAGCACAAAGTGTAAACTGGAGATGATTCAGAGGAGGGTGAGGTCAAGCACACCCCACGTTCCAGTGCAGGCCCTTAGAGCAGAGAAGTGGTGGATTGCTCCCAGCTTTGAGGCTCCTGGTATGCCAAAACATGAAGAAATACCAAAACAAGGTTATCAAAATTGTGTGTACATGTGTGCTTAGTCACTCAATCACGTCCAACTCTTTGTGACCCCATGGACTGGAGCCCACAAGGCTCCTCTATCCATGGAATTCTCCAGGCAAGAATGCTGGAGTGGGTAGCCATTCCCTTCTCCACGGGATCTTCCCAACCCAGGGATTGAACCCAGGTCTCCTGCATTGCAGGCAGATTATTTATTGTCTGAGCCACAAGGGAAGCCCATAGTAGTATATTTTAAATGTTTCCACTAAGCATCTTACAATGTCACAAAATTAGAGTATTCATAAAAACATTATAGAAGTTATTAAAATATTAATTCACTGCACACTACAGGGGGATGGCTTAAATTAAAAGTTGCCTGATAACATCTTCATTGAAAACTGTTAGCTAATGTCACTGACTGCCTCACTGGGAAGTGAAGCCTCACTAGGAAGAGAAGGACCTAAACATTAAGGACCACTGGGACAGGAAAGCCCTGACCCCAGAGCCTTTTTTTCATATGTCGTGTTCAGGATTATAGAAAAATCTTCATGGATTCCAAGCAGGACGTTTTCTGTAGAAAGAAGTATTTATCTAATAGAACTGCTGCTGCTGCTAAGTCGCTTCAGTCGTGTCCAACTCTGTGCGACCCCGGAGATGGCAGCCCACCAGGCTCCCCCGTCCCTGGGACTCTCCAGGCAAGAACACTGGAGTGGGTTGCCATTTCCTTCTCCAATGCATGAAAGTGAAAAGTGAAAGTGAGGTCGTTCAGTCGTGTCCGACTCTTAGCAACCCCATGGACTGCAGCCTACCAGGCTCCTCCGTCCATGGGATTTTCCAGGCAGGAGCACTGGAGTGGGGTGCCATTGCCTTCTCCAATCTAGTAGAACTAGGAAATTTTTATTTTACATAGGTGAATTACTTTAATAACTGAAGTTTATTTTCACTGTATTTTATGAGAAAACTTCCACAGCCTCTACTACAGGCTTTTAAAATTAACATTGCCTACTCTTGACAATTCAGGAATATTGTTATTATCTGCTTTCATGGTACTACATGGCAACTGACAAGAGTTTTGCCTCTCAAGGTTCTGCTGCTGCCCTTTCGATGCTGAAGTCACTTCCTGCTATGGTTGACACATCTGCCCCTCATGGTGAGGGTGGGGCTTTCTTCTGATTGGTGGTTCCTCTACCCTTTGGGCTGCTTCAGTTTGGGGAATCAGATAAGCGCTTTGTTTACATATGTCATGAAAAGTCTGTAAGGTGTGAGAGGAACCTACAACACCCAAACCTAATGGGGCTCCATAATCCGACTTTTGCACAGACTTTGAGGTTTGGAGACTGTGTTTTAGAACTAATTGTAGTTGCTGGAAATATGGCATCTATGCGAAGCATCGTTAATGCACTGTTATGGGCTGAATTATATCTCCCTCCAAATTTATATTTCCCTCCAAATTTATATTTCCGGATCCTAATCTCCAGTACCTCAGAATATGATTCTGTTTGGAGACAGATTCTTTAAAGAGATAATTAAATTAAAATGAGTCATTAAAGTGGGCCCTGATGCAATGACCAGTGTCCTTTTAAAACTTTAATTTATTTTTTAATTAAAAGATAATTGTTTTATAGAATTTCATTGTTTGCTGTCAAAACTCAACATGAATCAGCCATAGGTATACATATGTCCCCTCCCTCTAGTTCAGCTGGTAAAGAATCTGCCTGCAATGCAGGAGACCTGGGTTCTATCCCTAGGTTGGGAAGATCCCCTGGAGAAGGGAAAGGCTACCTACTCCAGTATTCTGGCCTGGAAAATTCCATGGACTGCATAGTCCATGGGGTCACAGAGTCAAACACGACTAAGCAACTTTCATTTTCACAAAAAGAGATTAGGACACAGACACACACAGGGAGAGGAGGGCTATGGATGAGCTAAAGAAAGAGGCCTCAAAGTAAACTGACCCTGCTGACAGCTTGATCAAGGTTGAGAATTGTTGGAAAATAAATTTCTGTTGGTGAAGCCATCCAGTCAACGGTACTTTGTATGGCAGCCCTAGCAAACGAAGACAGTAACCAAGCAGCTTCTGGCCCTGTGGTGTAGAGTCCTGATAGTACCCCTGGCATGGAGAGCAGCCAGGGCTCTCCTGTAGGCACCCGCTGCTGAGCCCATGTCTCCTGACAGCTCTTTACACTGTTGGTAAGTTATTGCTAACACTGACTGTCCGGGTAGTACAGCATCAACTCGTGAAGCAGTAAGGAAAAGATAACTGGACACCGCGAGCAGAAAGAGAAATGAACTTCTCTGTGTGTGTGTTAGTCAGTAGTGTCCGAATCTTTGCTACCCCATAGACTGTAGCCCACCAGGCTCCTCTGTCCATGGAATTCTTCAGGCAAGAATATTGGAGTGGGCTGCCATTCCCTTCTCCAGGGATCTTCCCGATGCAGGGACTGAACCCAGGTCTCCTGCACGGCAGGTAGATGCTTTACCATCTGAGCCATCAGGGAAGCACAGTGAGCTTCTATGCATACTCTGCCAAATGCTTCCGTGTATTTTGCATACATAGAGGCCCATGAAGTTCTATGTATGCAAAAGTAACAAAGAGTTTAAAGGGGAAAAAAACATATCTCATACAGGAAGATAAATTCCAAGCTATCAGTTAAAATCTAAGAAAAGCACCAGGAATTATTGTCACCTCTTTTCTAAACAAATATATTAGTCCAAATAGCTAATTGAGACCAACCTCCCCCCAAAACAAACAAACAAAAAACCCACTTATAAACTGGGAAAAATTATTTTAAAAGCATAAAGATAAATCATTAGGGTATTGTCAGACAAAAAACATTGTGGAAGATGGATGAATGTGTGAAATTCTGATTTCAGTTTAAGAAAGAGAAAAGGACCAGAGAAAGACAATGAAAATCTAAAGGCAAAGAAATGACTGAGAAATGAGGACAAGTGGGACCGGAAAAGGGGAGTGAGATGGTCTGGTATCATATATTTTTTGAAATTATGAATGTGAAATCGGGGTGCACAGGGGCTGGTTCACCATACCACACACACCCCAGGGTGCCTGACCTAGTGAAAACCACTGGAATTTAAGAAGTGTTGCTTTAGGATAAATGAAAGGCAATCACTCTTTGCCTGAGAAGTGAAAGATATTATGGTCCTTTCTCCCAGTTGTTGGCACCAAGAAAAAGATACCTAGATTTGAAGCGATGTGTATCAACATATGTGTGACCGGAAATGTCAATGGAAAATGTGGATGCTTGGGAAATTGCTGATCAGTTAATTTGCTGACAGTTTGCTCACAATCAGTTTGCTCACAATTGAATCCAGGGTGAGCCAACCCATTTACCGTAGACTTTGCCTGAGACAGAACTGCTCTGTCCTCTGAGGCACAGAGCTGGGACACCCCAGAAGTCAGAGTGGGTGGGGGACACACAACACCGGGAGTTCCAAGTCTTCACGTATCTTCAAGGGGACTTTTTTATTTCTTTACCAGCCCTAAAAATTCCCCCATCTGCTTAGAAGTGGTGGCAGTTTCTGTGAAAATGTGGTTTAAAACTGTTCCTAAATATTAAAGTAGAAAAAACTTAAACCAACTTGGAGCCAGCTGCAGTCATTTATCTTCTATTGAAAAGCACTGTCCTTATTTGCACATCATGCCTGCCAGGTGCTCAAACAGAAGCTACCTGGCTTCGGGACTGGTTATTCCTGGGCTCAGAGATGTCCCTTATAGATTTAATTAAAAAAAAAAAAAAAAAAGCAAACAGGTCCAGACTCAGTGTGGCCAAGCCCCAGAGCAACGAGCTGATGTTACTGACACATTAGCGCTGAAACCCAGCACCTGCAAGCAAGGGCGTGGGGCTGGGCAGCACTGCAACAAGTCAGATTCCAAAAAACCTGACAGACTGGAAAAGCAATCACAGATGAGCGTGACCAGGTGTCCAAAACTTGACCACTTAACCTCACCTGAGTTTACTTCTCTGGTGACCAGAATGGCAGGAACTTTAGCCACGTAATTCACCTACCTCTGAGCTCTAATTAAAGTTTGCTAAGAGCTTTATGATCTGCCCAGACAACTACCCTGGGAATGCAGAAGAGCTCAATCTCAGTGCTGCTGTTATTATTTCATTGTTGTTGTTAGTCTTATTCCTGCTTTATAATAATGATTCAGAGCATAACTGACTCAAAAAGGGTTCTGATTTTTGTTTTTGTTCATTTGAAGAGTGGTGGCGGTGAGGGTTTATTTGTAATGTGCTTCCTTCCTTCCTGACAACATATGTAGCAGGGATGATGGACACACATTAAACCATCCCTCTCCTCTTCTCAAGCCTCCACTGACCAGGGTGTGGGACATGTAGCTGGGGTGGAGGCTGGAGGTGCTATCTCTGGGCCATCCCTGACGTGTTCTTTATGTACACTTGTTGGTTAGTAGGGCAATCAAACCCAGGCTTTGATTCTGAAGCCTTTCTTAGCTCAGATTCTGTGGTTTGAGATTTGAGAGCTAGAACAAAACAACTGTCTAGGGCTTGAAGGTAGACATTTAACTTTCGGATTCCTTTGAGAACCAGAAAGATAAACAGCCACACCCATGTCTACCCACTTTCCCAAAACCACATCATTGTTTGATTATCACAGAATTCATTTGATAAACCAGTTTGGGGTGAAGATTACAGAGTCAAACTTTGACCTATTCAGTTCTCAAACTTAAGCGGAGTAAACACACAATCTTTGCATTTGGAGGAAAGTGGTCTGAAATACACAACATCAGAATACCCATGGTAACATTACCAATAAATGATCATGAACTTTTTGTTTAAATACCTCAAGGCAGATGATAGATTTATTTACTAATGAAGCATCAGTGTCAAAGCTTTTCATTTGCAAAGGCCTCTTCCAAGTCCTGTACTTAACTTTGTATCCATTATTAGTATTTTTTTTACTTAAAGTGGGCCCCCCCAAAATGTATGTTTTAGGCCTCAGAAAAGCTGAAGTGAGTACAAGAACCTTCTGAATCCTTACACTGGAGTAAAATTTGCTTCCTTATAAGTATGTCCAAAATATCAGAAAACTGTTTTCCATTTACTGTTCAGTTGCTAAATTATGTCCAACTCTTTGTGACCTCATGAACAGCAGCACACCAGGCTTCCCTGTCCTTCACTATCTCCCTGAGCTTGCTCAAACCCATGTCCTTTTAGTCGGTGATGCCATCCAACCATCTCATCCTGTTACCCCCCTTCTCCTCTTGCCCTCAATCTTTTCCAGCATCAGGGTCTTTTCCAATGAATTGGCTCTTTGTATCAGGTGGTCAAAGTATTGGAGTTTCAGCTTCAGCATCAGTCCTTCCAATGAATATTCAGGGTTAATTTCTTTTAGGATGGACTGATTTGATCTCCTTGCAGTCCAAGGGACTCTCAAGAGTCTTCTCCAGCATCATAGTTTAAAAGCATCAATTCTTCAGTACTCAGCCTTCTTTATGGTACAACTCTCACATCCATACATGACTACTGGAAAAACCATAGCTTTAACTATACAAACCTTTGTTGGCCAAGTGATGTCTCAGCTTTTCAATGCACTCTCTAGGTTTGTCATAGCTTTCCTTCCAAGGAGTAAGCATCTTTTAATTTCATGGCTGTAGTCACCATCCATAGTGATTTTTGACCCCCCAAAAATAAAATCTGCCACTGTTTCCCCATCTATTTTCCATGAAGTGATGGGACCAGATGCCATAATCTTCATTTTTTCAATGTTGAGTTTTAAGCCAGTTTTTTCACTCTCCTCTTTCATCCTCATCAAGAGGCTCTTTAGTTTCTCTTTGCTTTCTGCCATAAGGGTGGTGTCATCTGCATATCTGAGGTTATTGATATTTCTCCTGGCCATCTTGATTCCAGCTTGTGCTTCATCCAGCCTGGAATTTCTCATGATGTACTCTGCATAGAAGTTAAATAAGCAGGGTGACAATATACAGCCTTTCCCAACTTTGAACCAGTCTGTTGTTCCATGTCCAGTGAAAACATGTTGCTTCTTGACCTGCATATAGGTTTGTCAGGAAGCAGGTAAAGTGATCTGGTATTCTCTTGTCAAGAATTTTCCAGTTTGTTGTGATCCACACAGTCAAAGGCTTTAGTATAGTCAATGAAGGAGAAGTAGATGTTTTTTTGGAATTCTCTTGCTTTTTCTATGATCTAACAGATGTTGTCAATCCAGCAGATCTGGGTCCTCTGCCTTTTATAAATCCATATTATGTTTTCCATAATACGGAGAAAGCAATGGCAACCCACTCCAGTACTCTTGCCTGGAGAATCCCACGGATGGAGAAGCCTGTAGGCTGCAGTCCATGGGGTCGCTACGAGTCGGACACGACTGAGCAACTTCACTTTCACTTTTCACTTTCATGCATTGGAGAAGGCAATGGCAACCCACTCCAGTGTTCTTGCCTGGAGAATTCCAGGGACGGGGGAGCCTGGTGGGCTTCCGTCTATGGGGTCGCACAGAGTCAGACGCGACTGAAGCAACTTAGTAGCAGCAGTGCTATTTGTGAGACTGGGTATAATCATTTGAATGAGTAGGGCTTCCCAGGTGGTGCTAGTGGTAAAGAATCTACCTGCCAAGCAGGAGACGCAGGAGATGTGTGTTTGATCCTTGGGTCGGGAAGATCCCCTGGAAGAGGAAATGGCAACCCACTCCAGTATTCTTGCCTGGAAAATTCCACGGACAGAGGATCCTGGTGGACTAGAGTCCACAGGGTTGCAAAGAGTCGTACACAACTGTGCACATGCACATTTGAGTGAGTAGAGTATTGAAGAGGGTTATCTGGGAGTCCTATATTTAGATTGAATACCACTTGCTCTTTTTTTGCCCCAGGACCCCAAGCCAGATTGTTTCCTGTTCCTGCAAACTCTTACTCCTTTTGTCTGATTATCTCCTACTTTGCTTTTTCAGATCTCAACTCACATGTCCACAAGAATGTCCCCCCTGGGACTTCCCTGGTGGCTAAGACTTCCAGTGGCTAAGACTACATGCTCCTGATGCTAGGGGCCAGGATTTGATTTCTGGTCAGGGAACTAAATCCCCCATGCTGCAATTAAGACATATCACAGCCAAATAAATAAATATTAAAAAAAAAAAATACCCTCCCTAACTTCCATCATCATGTCAAATCCTGGCACATATGACACTGTAATTTGTAATGAGGCAAACATTCATGTTTGCCTGTTTATTCTTTTAATTGTGCTGTAACTCCCCCACCGAACTGAACCATACCTGAGCCCTGGACACGACCTTTTTTTTTTGCCCCTGCAACCCAAAACTCAGCACAGAGCATCACACAGTACCTGTTTGAAGACTAAATCAATAATGCACAAGAAAGGTTAAAAGGAGTTCTAAGAAAAGATCCTCTGAATCTACATTAAACACAAACTTAATAAAAACTAAAAAGCCAACATTATAAGGAATTACATTTTAGCTCAATATAATGGACATTTTTTGACAATAATTATTTGATATCTAAGAATTTACCAAGCTATCTTAAAAAGGAGACTATGTCCCTTGAAAGTATATGTTTATTACTAAGGATATTGAAGAGGAAAATTCTATAGTTAGACTAAGATCAATTTCACCATTTAAGATTTGTCTCAACTAGAAACCTATGGTCACTGAAGTACAGTTTTTATTAATGGCACTTATGATGATCTATCAGGCTTCCCATGTGGCGCCAGTGGTAAAGAACCCACCTGCCAATGCGGGAGACATAAGAGACGTGGGTTCAATGCCTGGGTTGGGAAGATCCTCTGAAGAAGGAAACAGCAACCCACTCCAGTATTCTTGCCTGGAGAATCTCACGGACAGAGGAGTTTGGCAGGCTACAGTCCATAGGGTCGCACAGAGACAGACAGGACTGAAGTGACTTAGCACGCAGGAATGTATGATGAGCTAAGTGTGTAAGGATGTTGTTTGGTATTTAACAATGAAGATATTAAATAGATCTAAAAAAATTCTGCTAGAAATGTATGTTCAATATAAGTCAAAACCAACATTTGGGACTAAATATATGTAAGGAAATAAAAGCATTACCGTTGATAATAACTTAATTCGAAAATAAATATCCTTTCCAAGACAGAATAAAGGGATAAATTTAAACTCCCATCTGAAATAACTGGAACACAAAACAAAACATATGAAACAATGGTTTTTAAAATATTGAAAAAGAAACAGCACAGGACTGTGATCCCTGAAGGGAGTGAAACAAAGAAAGGTGACTTCTGCGACTAAATCAGCTTATTTCTTAGAGGCCATTTCCAGGCTGGGACACAGGAAAGGGAACCCACACACAGCCTGCAGTCTAGCTGAGTGGAAAAGAGGAAGATTGGAGTTCAGAGAGGCCGCGAGAGCTAGGATTTGTAGAAGAGTGACAGACAAGAGGGAGCTACACTGAAATTTGAAGAAAGGTCCCTTCAAGTCTTTGGCCAAGTGCCAATCTACACATGCATGAGAAGAAACCACCCAGGGCTGGGGAAGAATCCTGAGAATGAAGTTTCTGGAACTCACGTCCAGCTGGAAATAGTTCATATTCCTTTCAGCCAGAGTGGAAAGACCTCTTCATGCAAAGAACATCAGATAGGGTAGGGTTGGCAAACACAGCCCACAGGCCAAGTCCATCCCACAGACTGGTTTTTGAACAGCTTGTAAACCAAGAATGATTTTATATTTTTAAAGGATTGTAAAAAATACAAGAAGAAAAACATACAACAGAGAATATATTTGGCCTGCAGAGCCTACAATATTTACCATGTATCCCCTTACCAAAACAGTTTGTCAATCACTGACACAGCCACTTTAGTAGGTGGAGACAAATTAGCCCTGAGCTAAAGACTGCTCTGGACCCACCCTAGCAATCCTTAAAAGGATCCTACAAATTACTGGTAATTTAGCTAACGGTGAACAAAATCTAGCACTATTTTATGACATACAACAAAATTCAGTGCCCCCAAACACAAAATTCATCCAATAAAGAATTGCTGAGGTTATAAGAAACAAGAAAATACTACCCTGAATTATATTTCTATTGCTGTATAACAAACTACCCCCAAAACTTCGTGGCTTCAAACCATGATCATTTATCCTTTCTTATCATTTCTCTGAGCCAGGATTTCTGACAGAGGCCATAGAGAATGCTTCTTTCCGCTTCACAGTGTTTGAGGCCTAAACTGCAAGATTTGAAATCTGGGGGCTGGAATTTTCTGAAATCTCATTCAGTTACATATTTGGCAGTTATGGTATTAGCCACCTTTTGTAAAGGAAGAGTTAACAGAGCAGGTCTGGTGGCTTATTCCTTTCATATATCCAAGAGAACCTGGAGTCATGAATGACCCTTGGACAACCACTGGGAATATGTCCCTTGGATGTCAGAGATTGTTGATTTGGTTATGTACACCTAGAGCAATGAGCTGTGCTATATCAGCTGTCAAGTTGCTCTGCATAGATATCAAGATGAACGAGGTGCACCTGGTTTCATTGTTGGGGTCCCGGGTTTCAGCTGCCATGGCTGGTTGCATAGCAAGATATGCTTATGTGAGCAGCACACCAGAAAAGCCTTGGAGCCTAGGACTCCAACAGGACTCACTGGGTAGAGACATTTCACACATGTTCCTACAGTTCTCTGCTAGAGAGAAAGCACATTCTATGTGGCCTCTGAAGAAGGACTCTGAAGCCTGTACTAAGCCTCTCAGGACTCTACCCAATGAAAATATCTTTTCTGCTGCTTTATTCTGGGCTTCCCAGGTGGCTCAGTGGTAAAGAACCCACCAGCTAATGCAGGAGATACAGGAGACGCAGGTTCCATCCCTGGGGCAGGAAGGTTCTCTGGAGAAGGAAATGGCAACCCACCCCAGTATTCTTACCTGGGAAACCCCATGGACAGGAGAGCCTTGTGGGATACAGTACATGGAGTCTCAAAGTGTTGGACAGGACTGAGCACACACGCATGCTGCTTTACTCTGTATTTCCTGCCATAATAAACTTTAAGTATGTATATAACCTTCTCTGAGTCTTGTGAGTACTTCTAACCAATCACTGAAACTGGGGTGCCTTGGGACCCTCAAAACACCGTGAAAATATCACCCAAAAGAAAGTTAGAAGATGTAGAAGTTATTCATTGCTATATCACAAATTACCTCAGATGTAGTAGTTTAAAGCAACAAACACTGACTACCTCATCACTTCTGTGAGTCAGGATTCCCGGGGCTGTTCAGGTGGGAGTTCTTGTTCAGGGTCTCACACAGTCTAGCTGCCAGGCTTGGCTGGGTGTGCAGGATCTGCTCTGCATCCAGGCCCACGTACCTGGTGCTTGGCAGGAGGCTTCATCTCCTTGCCACTTGGGCTCTCCATAGGGCTGCTCATGACCCAGAGGAAGTGATCCCAGAAAGAGATAGGGCCCAAGACAGAAGTCACAATTTTTTATTATCTAATCTCAGAAGTAAAATAACTTCCCTTTTGCCAAGTTTATTAGTTACACAGACCAATTTTGGTCCCATGTGAGAAATGACTACACATGGGGTGTGTACTGAGGTGGGGATCGTTGGGAACCATCCTGAAGGCTGCTAGAATACCTATATTAACATCAGACAAGGTAGATTCCAGAGGAAAGGATATTATCAGAGGTAAAGAAGAACATTTCTTAACAGTAAAGGGGTTTGTTCCTCAAGATAATGAAAAATTCTAAACGTGTATACTGGGTTACATGACTAATTCTAAAACCCAAATAGAAGTTTTCTCCACTTGTATTTATTGTTATAAGCATTTTCTTAGGAAATATTTGGCATGTTTCTAAGTCCACCTATGTTTCATCATCATCTTCCTCATAGTTGTCCTCAGCAATATCAGGGAAATCCAAAAAGCAATATATTTTTTATTTTATGAAATAATTACAGAAATGCTGTAAAAAAAATAAATGTTCATTTGTAAATAGCTTTGCTTTAAATAACACTCAGTAGGAAAATCACCTAGGTGTTAAGAAAGGACAGGGGGATTTCAAGAAATCAGAGATCAGCAAGGCAAACAGGAAATCATAACCACAAATGAGAAACTATGCCAAGACAGCAGAATGTGATGTTGAGGTGACTAATAACTTTTGATGTTAATGGACCAGCAAAATTCGACACTGATGGTGTCTCAAAAATGGGGAGAGGCACTGGAAATTTTAGTAACTAGGCCATGAGCACATGAGGTTGAGACTGTCTTGTTCATCACTGACATCTTGGTGTCTAGCACAATGCTGGGCCATGTGAATAAACTAATATGGAATGTTTCTGTCTCTTTTGGGGAAAACAAAAAGGCCAACCTGTAATGGAAAGTTAAAGTGTTAGATGCTCAGTCGTGTACATCTCTTTGCAACCCCATGGACTCTAGCCCGCCAGGCTACTCTGTTCATAGAATTCTCTAGGCAAGAGTGGGGAGCCATTTCCTTATCCAGGAGACCTTCCCTACCCAGGGATAGAACTTGGGTCTCCTGCATGGCAGGCAGATTCTTTACCATCTGAGCCAGCAGGAAAGCTCTGTCTATAATGGAAGAGCCTGCCAAAATGGACCAATAGCTTTAAAGACATCTGAATAAGGACTACAGAATATGGACTTTTATGCTTCCAGATTAGTTTATCTGGTCTCTTCTTAAATTCTAACAGCTTGTGATAAGAAGAAAAGAAAGATCTGGAAGAGAATTCTATGCAAGAGTCAAAATAGGCAGATTTTAGATGTCCCTTGATGTTCAAGACTCTCCATGATCTAGCTTCTACTTAATTTTTTAGACTTTTCTTTTTATCACTTCTACCTTCTGGAAATTTGCCATTCCAGCCAAATTGACCAAATGCCTTGTTTTCTTGATTTAAGTTGTACATTTCTTCCCACTTTTTTTTTTCAATTAGCTTTATTACTTTAAACTAAAAAAAAACCCTCTCCCACCTCCCTCCCCATCCCATCCTATCCTTCTGGGTCATCCCACTTTTTATTGTTGTTGTTTAGTCTCAGTCGCTCAGTCATGTCCAACTCTTTGCTACCTCATGAACTGCAGCATGCCAGGGTTCCCTGTCTTTCACTATCTCCCAGAGCTTGTTCAAACCCAAGTCCATTGAGTCAGTGATGCCATCCAACTTTTTTAATATCTTTGTAAGGAAGAAATGTTTTATTAATACATCAGTACATTTGGATGATGGCCCCCATTTAAACACATACTCTAGTTTCTTCTCTCAGACATTTGACTAAAGGTATTTTTTCCCTCTTTTACGTCAGTTGAAATCTAATCAGTATTTCCAATTTAAATTCAAAATCTTTAAAAAACCTTCCTGATCAGCCTTCATAAGAATTAACTTTCTTATGACCTACAGTGGTATTAAAATCTAAGTTTACATATTCTGTACTGCTTGATATGGTAGTTGTATGTGTCCTTGTTTTATTTCTCTTTCCAGATTATAATAAGTATCCAGAGAGTGAAAACTTTATCTTTTACTAAATTGCACTTTTTTTTATAGCAATTTGCACATATTTTCCTCATTTTGATGATCAATAAATATTACTCTGGTGAATAAAGGAATAAGCTAATAACTATACAAATTATGCTTAAGGAATACAACTTATTATAAAATAATGGGAACAATAATAATATGAGATGATGTCCATGGTATATGGTTAAACAGGAAAAAAGCAAGCTGCAGAATAGTATGTATAGAATGATTTTATTTTTGCTAAATCAACCACAATAAATTCCTCCCCTACATGCAGGATATAAATGTTTGCATATACTTCGAAAGTTGTTTGGAAGGACATAGGCCTAATGGCTAACATCATTTATCTTTGTAAAGTGGGATAGAGGTGATGAAATTATGGAAGTTCAAGATACATTTCCCCTTTTTACTTTTTTCTTGACACACATACAACCCTACATTACTCGCCTTTGGATTTTTTAAAAAATCAAAAAAGTATGTGAATACATTTTGCAGTGAAATTTAAGGGAGAAAAAAAGGAAAGTTCTGGCTGTCTTTCAGATATGTAGCTTTATGGTGAAAAAGAAGAGAAAGCCCCAAATTCAATACATAGAAAGTTGTGAGTTATGAGATATGACAACCAAGAAATAAGACTAATTCAGAAAGCTATAGAACAAAATAGTTTTTTGAGCCCAGGTGTAACAGAATTCTAGGGCCTGGTATTAGTTGATTTAAAATCCAGTATCCTACAAAACAAAGTGGAAAGGTCAGGGCAAAGGAAAAGTAAGTTATTTTAACAAAAAGCCTCTTACTTATGTTAAGGTATAACTGAAATAAGATTCCTATGCAAGCGACATCTCTCAAATGTTTTTCTTCATAAGAGTGCCCCCACCAGAGGCATATTTCAAGTAGAGAAAATTGTGTATGTATATGTAATCTTGTGACACTATCAATATTATAACTAAATACCCTATATGAGATATTTATATATTTACCTTTAGTAACAAGTTTTTAACATTTTAGCAGTTTTTAACATTTTATTTTATTTAACTGCTATCCATATACCTGGCACTGCACTGTTTTACCAGTTTTATTTTATTGGTGCCTCCTGACAATTCTATGTTGTAATCCACCCCATTTCACAGATGGAGAAACTGGGGCTTAGATGAGTTAACCAAGCAATGGTGTCAAGTTTGAACTCAGGATGTGTTCTAAGTGATGCCAAATCCTTTGCCTTTCCACAAAGGTGTCTGTCTTATACCTCTTATTGCCAGACCTCCCCTTGTTCCTTATTCCACTTTCTTGCCTCACTGTTGTGCGAAGGTCTGTCCTCATTGCCCATGTTTGTGCTGACATAACACAGAGAATCACTGTAACTCAGATCAGTTCTTCCATCTACTCAGCTTACTGATTTTATTAGAGACATAATAAGAATGTTCTGCTGGAAGGCAGATGTTCCCAAATATCATTTTCCTCTATTAACTTGCTGTAGCTCTGCTTCTCCTAAATTCGCCCATTTTCTTTTTTGAACAGTACCTATTTTCAGCTTTATTCAATGTAGAGAGAGAGAGAAGTATGTTAATCATTGCATAAAGCAGTCTAGGTTCACCATCCCTTATCCACCAACTCTGAAGTTCAAAGAGGCTTGAAAAATGAAAGACTTTTCATAACTCAGCATTAAAGCCTGACCAGACCTGAACTTATTCAGCAACAAAACCCACCCTGAACTGACTTGAGGCTATTTGTAATCTTCATTGATCACAATCAATGGGAACTACACATTTCACCAATGAAATGTCAATTTGTTTTAGTACAGGGTGTTGCCCAGACCTCACGCAGGGTTTTATATATGGGTGTGATATGGTATACTATGGGTATATGATATGGGTATGATATGGTATACTTCCATTTTTACCTAGCCAAGACCCAAAAAGGACTCAAGTGTCTCAGATAAGTGATTTCAGATGTGTTTTTTTTTTTTAATTCCCCAACCCCCACCCCAATCTTTTTTTTAAGAGTTAAATTGTCAAGTATTTTCTGATGTCTCATACTTTGATTCTCTGAACATCTGTAGCCATGCTATACACTTTGTGATTTTAGAAAATTCCAGTGTCACAGTGTAGTTTTTTTTTTTAATTTTATTTTATTTTTAAACTTTACAAAATTGTATTAGTTTTGCCAAATATCAAAGTGAATCCGCCACAGGTATACATGTGTTCCCCATCCTGAACCCTCCTCCCTCCCCATACCATCCCTCTGGCTCGTCCCAGTGCACTAGCCCCAAGCATCCAGTTTTTAAAACCTTTATTCTAAGCCATCACAGTTGCTCCTCACCCCTCATACAGAAGCCATTACAGTTGCTCCTCACCCCCACCTAAGAGTGTCATTGTTCATTGATTTGGAGCCACTGGAACATTTTCCCCCAATGGACATTTTTTTCCTCCTTAGACAATGTCTAAATATGGAAGGCTTTTTTTATTGGGCTTGATATCTGTCTTATAAGATATCAGTCTTATCAAGACTTCTTTATCAGTTATTTGATTATTTTTTGAAATGTGTGAAGCAGTTTATAACCCAAATTTATCATTTGTAGGATCCCATTGAAGATTTTAAGGTGGCTTAGATGGTAAAGAATCTGCCTGCAATGTGGGAGACCAGGGTTCAACTCCTGGGTTGGAAAGACCCTCTGGAGGAGGAAATGGCAACCCACTCCAGTATTATTGCCTGGAGAATCTCCTGGGCTGAGGAACCTGGCTGGCTATAGCTCATGGAGTCAGAAAGAGTCTGACATGACTGAGCCACTAAGGCACTTACTGTAGGATCAAATTAACCATGATGTGATTAAAATTAAGGAGATCCAGATGAGCCTGAAATTCCTGACCAGAGTTTATAAATCTGAATTTTTCTAGATATATTTATATAAAACTCACAGTGTTTATCTTCCCACTCAACTGTCACATGATTTTTCTGGTATTCTGGTATCCTGCTCTCCCAACCCTTGGTGCTAAAGCATAGCATCTAAATGACCCTTAAATCTGGCACGTCAGAAATTTTTAAACTGTCACAGAACTATCATTCATTAAGTGAAAATTTTCATGATAGATGCCTGAGTCATTAAACTTAATTCCTAAGAGCCTAGAAAAGATTCCCAAATGAAGGGGAAGGAAAAGCACTTAAGGCAATTCCTTGCTTTTCTGTGGTCAATCAGTTGCTATGACAGTAGACTCGCTCAGAGAACACGTACCCAAGTGCTTAAATAGCAGAGTACTTCTCCCTAATGAATCAGATTCTGCAAGAAATTACTAAGAATTATAGTATTTATATGAGCACTATTTCAATAATTAGGTCAATAACTAGAGCTGCATGGTGGGGTTGAAAACATTCTATTGCTTACAGTTTTTATAAAAGGAAATTCCTTAGTGATTAACATGTATACATATATATGCCTGCTGTTACATTAAAAGCCTTCCATATGGTTTAAGTTGCAATAATTTGGAAGTCCACACTCTAAGCCATTAATTAATCCTTCTAATATCAGTGTGGGATACAGGAATGCAATGATGCCCATTTTAAAGACACTGACTAAAAATGTCAACTATATTTCCACCTTAAAGTAACTTTTCATTCAGAAATAAAACTCAGACTCTATGCTTCCTGAGTAATCGCTATGTGATGACTGCTTTTCTCCACAAACCAAGCTCTTCATGATGATTCTGGAATCTGCCCTTTGTCTTTACAGAATCCTTGTTGGGGAGTCAGTGGGGCTGAGGACCTACAAAACGTGAGGAGGGTGATGGTGCCCTCAGAAAACATGGGAGGTGATGTGCCAGCGGGGTCCTGCAGGTTGGCAGTAGCTCTCTCTGAGTTGCCATCCTTGTTAGCAAGCACCCAGGGCACCAGCCCCTTCCACTGCCCTTTCCCAGCCAATCCCGACAGCTTCCACTCCTGAATCCCTCCAAGGAGTTTCTCTCATCAGCCATTCTTGTGCACAGATCTCATTCTGCTGCCAAAAGCAATATATGGTCTGTCAGGCTTGATGTGCATAGGACTGTTAGCAAATAGGAACTGAAAGCCGGAGAACTTCATCTCCATGAGGTACCAGGGCTATTTCAGAAAGCACAAGTGCCAGCTTCATTCCTTAGTGATGGGTCCTCAAAGGATAATTGGAGAGTGTGAGAAAAGCCCTTAAGAAAATCTGAAATATATACTGTAGTTGGAGAATTCTGAAAAGATAAAACATGCTACAGATTTTTTTGCTTCTTTTCTTTCTTTTTAAACAGCCACACATCTTGTTGATGTGCTAAGCACATGTTTCACTAAATGGGAACTTTATTCAAGTTCTCTCATCGTATAACATTTATTTATTATTCTACTTCCACTTAATCTTTTTCTCTCTTCTTCTCAGTAAGTGTAGCTACAAAGATACAGGAAATCCATTAACACTTCATGTCCATTGAGCCAGCATGGTGCTTATCAAGCCTGAGGAGAAGCCAGTGAATGTTACAGGTGTGGCCTGCCCTCAGGGAGGTTACATTCTGGGGGCCTGAGAGAGGCTGGGACCAAAGCCTGTGTAGACAAGTCACTTATGTGGTGCTGCTGTGACAGCCTGGGAGATGTCGGAAAAGAACAGGGATTTGTTGGTCTACATTAGATATTCAGGACCAAGTAACAAAATGAAATCCTATAACAGGCTTTGGCATAACCCCAGATTTGAATTATCAGGGGATAAATGTTCTTGGCATCATACTTCAGTTTTGGGGAAGAAAAGTTCTATGTAAAAAAAAAAAAAAAAAAAGACCAAAATAATACAAAAACCACTGGTTGAAAATTAAAATATTTTTTGAAATTCATAGTAAATATATATATTGTTATTTCTCTGCATTCTTTGAAAAGAATGTAGCCAAATATACATGTTAAATAATTACTTATTTCAGTCACAGTGATTGCACCAGTTATTCATTCAGTGATCATGTAAGGGTTGTGGGTAGAGATTGCCTTTTGTCTAATCGTCAGAAGGAAAGGGCCTAATTTTTATTGGTGGTCCTCATCCTTTCCTCCACTTTCTGCGAACTACAGATCCTCTCACTTTAGTCGGCCTACATGCCCATCATCTTGGAAGAAATACCATAGCCTCTTCCTGTGAGCTTCTACCCAACCAACTTCACTGTTAGGAGATTTCTTACTAGGTTTCTTCCAAAGAGCTAGCCCCAGCTTTTGTTCTCTGCTCCTAAGTTACCTACTTACAGCCCTACTACATAGTATTATTAGGTAGGTAGGATAGGGAAAAGGAGTCCAAAATTGCGGTGGCTAAAAGACAAGGAAGGTCCGAGGACCAGAGTGAAGACTTCAGGCAGAACAAACAGAATAAACAGCACTCCTGGCTAAGCCCAATTTGCATAGGGCAGGCCCAGGTGGAGGAAAAAACATATAAGAGGAGGAGCCAAAGCGCTTTCTCTAGGACTCTCTCTCCCACGTGCGTGCACGCTCACTCTTTCTCTCTCTCTCCCGTGCGTGGTGCGTGTGTGCGCGCTCTCTCTCTCCCCCCACCTCCCTCCCCACGCACTCCTCCACCCTCTTCTCTTTGAGTCTTGGATTCTCCTGCTATCTTCTAAATAAAATGGAGCTGTAACACTGATTTGCCTAAGAGCTGTAACATGGTTTGTCCAAGACCCAAGAGCTGTGATGCGCCAAGGGCTTTAATGTCCGTTGCTCCAAATCTTTGTTGTGACGAGACAAAGAACCAAGGAACATACACTCACGTGACATCTATGGTGCCGTGACTCGGATTTAAGCTGGCTGAAACAACCTCTACATGGAAGAGGCCAAGCACAACAGGAGCCCAACTCAGCAAAGCTCCCACGCTAGAAGCGGAAGGCGAAGAAACCCAGTGCAGGAGAAGGCCCATCGTGCTGGAAACCAGGACAGCAAAAAACGAACTCAGCAGAAAGCTCACGCGGCCCAGTCTCAGATTCCAAAAGACCTCCAGTTAAGGTAAGAGGTCCTCGCTCCTATGGCTGAAGGGACCTTTACAATCTCTCGTTTCTTGTTTCCTCGAACCTCCCGCAAACAGGCGGGCGGCAGGGGCACAATTGAGGGACTCTGGAGAGGCTACTCCTCAGCATGTCCCAAAGGCGCTATCTGCTGAGCCCCGGTAGCTGTTACACAAGCCGGTGGGGGTTCTTCTGTCCTTTCTCTTCTCTGCCAAAGATTAGACCAATGAAACTGTGATCACCAGTCAGATATTTAGCAAATTTTCCAGCGGGCTATGAAGGGGATTCCTTGGCATGTTTTTCCCACTGCTTTTTCCTCCTGTCCTTCAGCTCTCTCCCAAGACTCAAGCCCGGCCAAAACTAATGAAACTCAGGCTCTGATGCCTCATTGCAAAAATTGATTGAGAGACAAAGCGATAAGAGGTAGATTTGTTAGGATCCAGAGAGAAGCCACCCTTCAGGGTGTGACCCTTTGCCGAGGGCAAGGGCTGCAGCCATGGAATTCATATGCTAATGAGTGAGAGGATCATCCCAGCCATTGGGAAACCACCCACTCCTCCCTCTTCTGACCTTGTGCCTTGGAGCTGTCTTGCCACCTCTGGGTGTGTCTGTTGGCTTATAGATTGGGGATTAAGGTTTACTTGAATTTGACTTGTCATCTTGGACCCAATTGATTTTAATTGGTTTACATTATACCCTTGTGCTACGTCATTCTTTCAAAGGCTGTGCTCTGCCCCCTTCCCTCCTGTTTCATGCTCTTTTCCTGAGCCCCATCCAGACCCACAAGGTTTCTACAATCTTCTGGAGAGACAACCAGAAAATAGCTGGCCTTGGGAGGGAAATACTCTATAATATCCAACCCCTAATCCTACCCAATACTGGTCACACTGGAGATCTTGGGGACGCCCAAACTCCAGTCCGGGGGGTCCCAGGAGGTCATCACGCCTTGACCTGCCTAGGGATTGGTCTTCGAAAGGTTGTCACGCCTCAACCTGTTCGGGGATCTTTTAGTCCCAGGGGTCCCAGGAGGTCATCACACCTCGACCTGCCCAGGGACCCAATCCTCAGGAGGCCATCACGCCTCAACCTGCCCAGGGATTCGATCTCTAGGAGGCTGTCACGCCTCAGCCTGCCTGGGGATCTGCACCCTGACCCGGGGACACCTGGCTCTCAGGTTGCAACAGTACTGGGTAGGATGAACTTACATCATATCTATTCCCGTCCATGGTGGGCAAACTAGCAATGAGTTACAAATCTCTTAATTCTACCCAGCACTGGTCACACTGGAGATCTTGGGGATGCCCAAACTCCAGTCCAGGGGGTCCCAGGAGGTCATCACACCTTGACCTGCCTAGGGATCGGTCTTCGAAAGGTTGTCATGCCTCAACCTGTTCGGGGATCCTCTAGTCCCAGGGGTCCCAGAAGGTCGTCACGCCTCGACCTGCCCAGGGACCCAATCCTCGGGAGGCCGTCATGCCTCGACCTTCCTGAGGATTCGATCTCTAGGAGGCTGTCACGCCTCAGCCTGCCTGGGGATCTGCACCCTGACCCGGGGATGCCTGGCTCTTAGGTTGCAACAGTTCTGGGTAGGATAAGCTTCAGAAAGACTCACCCCTAAGGAAGTCCACCCATGGAAACATAAAGAAGCCTATTACTTGTGGGACTGTGCCCAGTCTCAGCAATAACTCAGGAGCCCAATGAGAACCCCATTGCCTTTCTGGAGAGGCTAAAAGAGGCACTCCAAAAGTTTACCAACCTGGACTTAGACTCTTACAAGGGGCGGGTGATTTTAAAGGACAAATTCCTGTCCCAATGTGCATCAGATATCAGAATTAAGTTACAGCAGCTACAACAGCAGGACCCTGCTGCCTCTTTAGATGAGATGGTCCAGACAGCCACCAATACCTTTTATAACAGGGAACCGGAGAAGGAGGCCAAGGCCCAGGAGAAGGAGAGAAAGAAAGAGACAAGGCATGCCCAGATGCTGGCTGCCCTCCAGAGAAGCCCTATGGCAAACCCCAAGCCCTTGAGGGACAAGGCACGAGACAGATGCCTGATCTGTAGAAAGGCGGGGCATTGGGCCAAAGAGTGTCCAAACTATGACAAGTCTCCTAGAATGGCTTGCCACAAATGCCATCAACTGGGACATTGGGTGGCACTCTGTCCTCGGGACCCAAGAGCCTCAAGGTCAAGCGCCAAGCCTACCCTCACGATGGTTCAAGAGGACTGAAGCGGCCCACTCCAGCTAGCCCGCCTGTCACAGATAACCATCACGGGGCTGGAAGCAAGGGTGCAACTGGATATGGCAGGTAGGCCCGAGAATTTCTTGGTTGACACAGGGGCTACCTACTCTGTCTTGATCTCCTACTCCGGAGCCTTCTCCTCCGAAACCTGTACCATTTTGGGTGCTACAGGAAAAGCAACTACTAAAAGATTCACCCGAGCACTTCTTTGTTGCTGGGATGGACAAATATTTTCCCACCAGTTTCTGGTGGTCCCTGAGTGTCTTACCCCCTTATTGGGAAGAGATATACTCACTAAACTGGGGACCACCCTTGTGATGGGAAGTTTTTCAGCCCCTAGAGCTCTACAGCTCCTGGTTACTACTGAAGAACCCATTACACCTTCAATAGAGAGGGACCAAAAACTATGGGAAGACAAAATTAACCCCCAGGTGTGGGACCAGGGGATTCCTGGACGAGCCCACCAAGCTGAACCGGTCATCATTGTCCTCCGAGATCCCACTAGGTTTCCTAACCAGAAACAATATTCTCTCAAAAGAGAGGCTCAGGAGGGACTACAGCCTTTAATAAATAAATTCCTTGCTTGTGGGCTATTGGTCCCCACCAGTTCGCCATGTAACACCCCAATCCTCTCAGTAAAGAAAAAAGATGGAACCTAGCGAATGGTTCAAGATCTCCGGATTATAAATGAAGCTGTAGTCCCCCTCCATCCCACAGTACCCAATCCCTATGTAATCTTGGGAGAAATCCCACCCAGTGCCAAATGGTTTACAGTCTTGGATCTCAAAGATGCATTTTTTTTGCATACCACTGGCTAAAGAATCCCAATACCTTTTTGCCTTTGAGTGGGAGGCCCCAGGAGAAAAACACCAACAGATAACTTGGACAGTATTACCTCAGTGGTTAAGAGGTAGCCCCCACCTGTTTGGACAGGCCCTTAGCCAGGATCTCCTAGATCAGGACCTGGGACCAAATGGGAAAATATTACAATATGTAGATGACCTACTAATCTGCTCTCCAGATGAGAAAAGTGCCCAACAACATGCAATTCAGGTTCTAAACTTCTTGGCAGAAAGGGGATATAAAGTCTCCCATGCTAAGGCACAGATGGTCGAGACAAAGGTCACTTACCTGGGAGTTCAGATTACACACGGGTCCAGGAGGCTGTCCTCTGATCGGGTACAAAGAATCCTCCAGTTGCCCTCCCCCATGGCTCGAAAACAATTGTGATCTTTCCTGGGGCTAACTGGTTATTGTAGAATCTGGATACCCAACTATGGTCTAATTGCCCAGCCCTTATATGAAAGCTTAAAGGGACGAGATGATTCAATCCCACTGATGTGGGGAACTCCTCAAAAGGAGGCAGAGGCTACACTAAAACAGGCCTTAACTCAGGCACCTGCCTTGAGGTTGCCAGACCCAGAAAAAGCATTCCAACTTTATGTCCATGAAAGAGAGGGAATAGCCTTGGGAGTGTTAACTCAAAGGTTGGGATCTGAGCCCCAGCCTGTGGCTTACTTATCCAAGAGGCTCGATCCTACTACCCAAGGTTGGCCCCCCTGCCTTCAAAATCTTGCAGCTATTGCAATCATGATAGAAGATGATTTAAAACTCTCCTTTGGGGGCAAACTAACTATTTTTACCAGCCACCAAGTAAAACAACTCCTAAATGGGAGAGGCCATTTATGGTTGTCTGATCAAAGAATCCTCAGATATCAAGTAATGCTGATGGAAAATCCAGGCCTCACTATATCCCCTTGTGAGGTTCTTAACCCAGCCACCCTCTTACCTACCCGCGAGGGCTCTCTCCCGTTTCACTCTTTTCTAGAAACCTTGGACCACTGGACAAAACCCTGAGAGGGATTGTCAGAAGATCCTCTGACCAATCCTGAGGAAATTTGGTACACTGATAGAAGCAGCTTTGTCTTGGATGGAAAAAGAAGAGCCGGGTATGCAGTAGTCTCCAATTTTGAGACCATAGAGGCTAAGCCTCTGCCAGCAGGTACTTCAGCCCAATTAGCTGAGCTCATAGCCCTGACTCGAGCTTTAGAGCTGGGAAAAGGAAAAAGAATAGCCATTTACACTGACTCCAAGTATGCCTTTCTGGTGCTACATGCACATGCGGCTATTTGGAAAGAAAGGGGCCACTTGACCACCTGAGGGTCCCCAATCAAATATGGTGATCAGATTCTTCGACTCTTGGAGGCGGTCCATCTGCCTACTGAGGTTTCAGTCTCCCACTGTAAAGGACACCAAAAAGGGAACACAGAAGTGGCACGAGGGAACCAAGCAGCTGATCAGGCAGCTAGGAGAGCAGCATTACAGAACCATGAACTAATAGGGGTTGCCACCTTAGTTCCACAGACTAATTTGCCAGAAACTCCTTCATATACTGAAGGTGAGACTCTTAAAGCTAAGAGCGAGGGCTTTCAAGAAGATCATATGGGGTAGTTCCAAAAGGAGGGACTCCTTTTTCTGCCTGGAAACCTCCAATGGATGTTGGTTAACTCCTTACATGCCACTACTCATTTAGGAGAAAAGGCCCTCCAAAGATTACTAGAAAGGTCCTTCAGAGGAACAGGCCTCCAAACAAATATAAGACAGGTGGTCTCCTCTTGTCCCATTTGCCAATTAAACAACCCTCAAGGAGCTCAAAGACCCCAGCTGGCCCAGCCCATCCAACGATGTGGGGCCTACCCAGGAGAGGACTGGCAGATGGACTTCACCCAGATGCCAGTTTCTCAAGGGTATAAATACCTATTAGTCATGATAGATACATTCACAGGATGGATTGACGGCTTTCCCACCCAGACTGAGAAGGCTGAGGAGGTGGTAAAAAAACTGCTCCATGAAATCATTCCAAGATTTGGTCTGCCCAGGTCATTACAAAGTGACAATGGGACATCATTGACTTCTAAGGTCACCCAAGGGGTCTCGAAAGCATTGGGCATTACTTATTATCTCCATTGTGCCTGGAGGCCTCAATCTTCAGGAAAAATAGAAAGAGCCAATCAATTCTTAAAATCATCGATAAAAAAGATAACCCAGGAGACCTCTCTGGGATGGAAGGAGGCTTTACCAATAGCTTTCCTCCGTACCCGCCTTGCCCCTAAGGAACAGGTTGGTCTTAATCCTTATGAGATGCTATATTGGAGACCTTTTGTTTATGTCAATGACCTCTTCCTAGATCCAGAGGTTCAGACCCTCCAGTCTTATACCATAGCCACTGGGCAATTCCAACAGAATATACGCTTGTGGGGTATGAACCAGGACCCAAAAGATTCTAAAGAGTCACCACTACATGCTCCAGGAACTCAAGTCCTAATTAAAGTCTGGAAAGATGGGTCCCCAAAGGCTCAACTCCAGCCCACATGGAAGGGCCCCTACCCTGTAATACTTTCTACCCCCACAGCAGTCAAGGTACCAGGACATGACTCCTGGATTCACTACTCACGAGTCAAGCCATGGAAGAAAACAGAAGAGGACACTCAATACACCTGTGAGCCCCTGGGAGATCTCAGATACCTATTCAGAACTACCAATGAGTGCCATTCTAATGAACACCCCCAAAATCTGGTTTCTGGGGATAAGATTTCTCAGGATAACTCTAAGGAGCCAACACAGCTTGACAGAGACTGTACTCCAAAACAGACAGGAGATAGATCTTCTGATCCCTGAACAAGGAGGGACTTGAGCCATCCTGGCCATGTGAATTTAAAATTGACCAATGTCCCTACTAGTCTTTGTTATGCTATATTGATGATGCTTATGGTTATTCTATGTACTGTCAATTGTCTAACCTGTTTTGTCTCTGCCCAGGTCAACCAGCTACAACATGTAGTGCCAGTTCAACAAAGATATAAAACTACAGCTGACCATGGAAAATATCACACAACCTTGGACACCGCTATAAGGACTCTGAGGATTGAGACTAGCAAGAGGGGGAGGCCCAATACCCCTCACCGCCCAAGTTCAGCAGGAAGTAGCCAGAAAGACCTCGATGCCCCTATTCCCAAAGAATTGGGCCTCCCATCTCTTGAGGGGGGAATGTTAGGTAGGTAGAATAGGGAAAAGGAGTCCAAAATTGCGGTGGCTAAAAGACAAGGAAGGTCCAAGGACCAGAGTGAAGACTTCAGGCAGAACAAACAGAATAAACAGCACTCCTGGCTAAGCCCAATTTGCATAGGGCAGGCCCAGGTGGAGGAAAAAGCATATAAAAGGAGGAGCCAAAGCGCTTTCTCTGGGACTCTCTCTCCCGCGTGCGCGCACGCTCACTCTTTCTCTCTCTCTCTCCCCCATGCGTGTGCGCGTGCGCGCGCTCTCTCTCTCTCTCTCTCTCTCCCCCCACCTCCCTCCCCACGCACTCCTCCACCCTCTTCTCTTTGAGTCTTGGATTCTCCTGCTATCTTCTAAATAAAATGGAGCTGTAACACTGATTTGCCTAAGAGCTGTAACATGGTTTGTCCAAGACCCAAGAGCTGTGATGCGCCGAGGGCTTTAATGTCCGTTGCTCCAAATCTTTGTTGTGACGAGACAAAGAACCAAGGAACATACACTCACGTGACAGTATCACTTTGTCCAGAGCCAGCCCACACTCTGCCACAGAAGAATTCCCTAATTTAAGAAATCAGATCCATTAAACAAGCTATCCAGCTCTACTTTTAATGGCCCTGTGGACACAAGTTAAATGCTTTTGCTGATAGAGTTGTCAAGAAATTGCGTTTGGAACCTCGACTGAGAAACAGGTGTCAAGATCTACAGCTGTGGCCTTGTACCTCCAGACCAAGATCAGCAGAGTCAAAAAGTTCAACATCTAATCAAGGGTCCACCAGGCTTCCAGCTTTTCAATGAGATGGAGGAAGATAAACAGATTTGGAGAACTGCCTGGATGCCACTCTAGAGTAACTACATCAGCCCCTTTTAATTATTTATAGAAGATAGATATAAATATAAATGAATCACAAGCAAGCAAGGGAAATATTATCTCAGGCTCATGGGAAAGTTCTCAAAATGCAGAGTTTCTGGGGGTACTGGACCAGAAATGAGGATCCTTAGAGGCCAGTGAGCCGGCCAGGCCAGAAGAGCCATCTGACCCATGCAGGGCATCACACAGGTTCTTGGAGAACACTTTCAGCATAACCTCAGCAGATACTGGCCAGCAAGATTTACATGAGCCAGTGGAGGACCTCAACAGAAGAAAATAATTGGTTTTGCCTATAATTTTTGATAGATCTCAAATATAGATAGATATCTATAATTTCTGATAGATCTCATTAGCACTTACTTCTGACTTGTTATTTCTAATATGCTTACAAGTCTCCCCAGCCTAGTAGCTTCCACCTACAAGTTATTATCTTCTGAATTTTAACCAACTATTCCAAATTAGAATCTTTATCTAGCAAGAATTTCAAGATGTTTATGCTATTTTTTTTTTTTTTTACTTCACACAATAACACCATATATACACACATGGGTATCTAGAACAGTGACGTGCAGAAGGCAGAGCCCAATTCCTGCCTAATTCTGTGAGTTTCATCACCTAATGGTCCAGAGGGCACAGAAGCCTAATCAAAAGTATCCACTGGCTTAATGCTTTATGTGTATCCTTCCCATTTTTCTCCATGCACACATATTTCTATATGTGTGGTACTGTTATCTATAAAGTAAAAGACTGGAAGCAACCTAAATATCCAAGATTAGAGAAATTTTCATCCATACTATATTATAACCAATTGCTGGGTTATTTTTCAGCTATTCCAATGATCTTTTAAATAAAATGTAGCAACGTGAGAACAGAATTCAAAGTACATTTAAGTGAAAAGGTAAGAATACCAAATGATTTGTATGCTTTAAAACAACCTATGTAAAAATAAAATCACATGGCAGAATGAGGACTAAAGAAGACATACAAACCTGATTAATAGTTCATATTCTAGGAAGTATGATTATGGGTAATTTCCTTATTTTCAAAAATGTCATAGTCTTGATAAATTGTTTTTAGACAAAATGAAGTATATGATACACATGCACATGCATACTTCTTCCAAGACAAAGTTTATGACTTTAATAGTTCTTGGATGTTATATTATCACTTAGAAATACAAATAATAAAAGTTCTTATTCAAACAGGTTTAAAGGAATTTGTTGGGATGCATCATTGGAAAGTTCGGAGGTGGACCACCTCAGAGTGAGCTGTTCCAGAGATTCGTGAGGTCCTCATTTCTGGGGTTCCACTTCTCTTGACTCTTGCCTTGCTACATATTTCAGCCTTTTTGTCACACTTCTTCCCTTATGACAGAAAAAAAGGCTGCAGCAGTTCCATATTAGAGAAAGAGCAAGGTCAACTCTTCCCCAAAATGTCAATCAACAGTCTTTGCCTCACTATGACTGGACCAATGTAGACCAATCACTGAAACCAGGGGACTGCTTCACTGGCTTAAAGTCAAATGATGCCCTCTGTACACCAGTCTGTAGTAAGCTGGCTACAGTTGACAGATATTTGCTGCCTCTACCTGTGAGAGGATTATACTTGCTCCACCTCACTGACATCAGCTTTGGCCATAACTTGCTCTGGACATTGACACTGAAATACAAATTATCAACATTCAAGCTCAGAGAGTGACATAGTTATTTAATGCTGTATCTGGCTGCACTGAAACCATTTTGTTCTTCTGCCAAGGAGAAGGGTTCAGAGCCACAATATTCTCTTTCCCTTTGCTACAGCTTCTGGCAAAATTCCAAACAGTCTTCCCTGTCAGCAGGGTTAGAGAATGGAGATGAAACTCAGAAGAGCTGCAGAAAAACCTGAGCTGCACCTTTGTTATTAACATAAGCTGCTGAGATTTCTTTCTGGGCTTGGGTCCTGGCTTGACAATTTATTTCTAAGTTACATGACCTTGGATAAGTTATTTCATTTATCTGTACCTATTTTCCTTATGGTAAAATAGAGATGATATGTAAAATTCCTGATGCAAACTCAAAAATGACAACTATTATTATTTGTTGATAATAAGAACCATAATTCTTACTCCCATGGGGGATTTTCTTCTAATTTATCTCGATGATTTTTGATAGGTAAAAATGTGTCACGACCTAAAAGAGGAAGTATATTGTATTCTTTTTGACAAAGGCAAAGTTTACAGACCCAAAGTCGAATATACTGATCATCTGTAGATATATAAGAAATTCTTCCTCAAATATATAAGTGTTAGTTCCTTAGAATTCTCTTATTTTTTTAAGGAGTAAAAAAAGATTAACCCAAAATTTCATATGGCAAAAATCCTTTATCACGTTCAATACCCAAAATGTGATAAAACTATTCAACAGTACAGTTGGCTTCACTGAAGTAATTTTGTTCCTTCTCTGAGGTATCTATTATTCAAGATAGTCAGGCAATGGATATTGAAATAAATGATTTTTCTATTCCATTGTGAAAACTCTTGTGTTCCCTGCACCCCTTCCCACAAAGTGATATATTCTTTTGTGTATATGAGACAGAGAGATTATATTGAGAGGAATGCAATTTAAAAATAAAATTTCTACTCTCTTCTTAAATTGAGATTATAATTATATCTAGACTTGAATCTTAGTTGACTTAATTTTGTAATCAATAATATTTTACATTATGGAACACATTTTTCCTTCTCAGACATCCATCACTGACATCTGGTATCTAGCATGTTTTTTCAGATAGTGTAGGTTTTATCTTGCTTAGTTTTCTGGTATCCAGTAATTAAGATCTGAAGCAATTATTTGTCTTTTTAGATTAAAAAAAAAAAATGCTCTGAAAAATTTAGTGTGAACTAAATCATGGTTTAACTTCATTAGAATGATAATTACCACATGCTGCTATGCAACAAAGCTACTAGAAACTTTCCACATACACATGTATACACAGCCACAAATACTCAAACACAAACACACACATTTCTGGACCTTACTCAAGGACTTGAGAATTACAATCTTTGAAAGTCGGGCTTAAATATTTTTATTTAAAAAAGCTTCTCAGGCACCCAAATCTTGGTTTTTAAATATTATTCCCCACCAAAAGAAAGCAAGGATAAGACAAAGGTAGAAAAAAATAGAAGATGAGCTTAGAACATTTTCTTGTGCCGGGAATAAAATTGCTCAAAGAATGGTAGGAATCATGTCCAAGAGCACAGAAGGCTACCTAATGGGACCCTTGCTGTCCACATTTGGGAATTTTTGAGCATGAAAATAAAATAACAATATGTTATAACCCATTGAACAAAATAAATCTATATTGAAATTAAAAAGGAAGAGGGAGGGAAGGAAGGACAGACTCTTAGAATGCCAACTAACAAATGTAGAAGGAACAATGCAGCTAGAAAATCTCTAGTTGGGTAAGAATCATCAATAGAGGCTAAAACAAATGGGTAAGAGTTTGATGAGGAATAAAATATACATTGTCTGAAAGTACCTCCCTATTGATTACTTTTCTATGAAAAAAGAAAAATGGTAACTTTATAGTGAAAAAGTCTGGCAAGTGCCCCCCGTACTGACTTAAAGGTAGCCGCCTCCCAAATTAGATCCACATACTAACCTCCCAGGATTAGGAAGTTGGGTGAATGTAACCTTATTGGGGAAAAGGATCTCTGCTCATGCAATTAAGTTAAAGATCTCAAGATGAAATCGCTGTGGATTAAATCCCATGACAAGGGTCTTTATGAGACCAGAAGAAAAGGCATGGAGGAGAGAAGGAAAAGAAAGCCACGTGAAGTTAGAGGCAGAGATTGGCATGAGGCAGCCATGAGAAACACTGACAGCCACCAGAAGTCAGAATACTCAAGGAAGGGTTATCCACTAGAGCCTCCAGAAGGAGCACAGCCCTGACAAGACCTTGACTTTGAACTCTGGCCTCCATTCTGTGGGAGAAGACTTGATTTAAGACATTGTGATCATTTGTTATGGTGGCCCTAGGAAACTAAAACACCACCGTAACCAAATAATTAATCACCAGTGAAGAGATGAATCTATACCAGTAAAGGGATGAATCTTGTGGTTTTTGATGAGATGCACTGAGAAGTTCACAGCATTACTTTCAAAATGTTTCTGCTGAAACTGCACAATCCAAATCTAATCATGAGGACATATCCAAATTGAGAACCATTCTACCAAGAAAAAGTAGTCTGTACTCTTGAAAAACATTGAGGTTATAAAAACCAATGAAAGTCTGAGAAACTGCTCTAGATTAAAGGAGATTAAATATATGATAAGAAAATACTATGTGTGCCCTTCATTAGAGCCTGGACTGTGAAAAAAAAAAATAGTCATTGGGGGGGATAATTGGAAAAACTTGGATACAGACTCTGAATTGAATAATATTGCATTAAAGTTCCTGTTTTTGTTACTCATATTGTGATTGTGTAACAGAATATCCTTATTCCTAGGAAATACACACTTAATATTAAGGGGGAAGAGGGCATCTTGCCTGCAACTTATTTCCAAATGATCCAGAAAAAAACAAGTATCTATGCATATGCATAGAAAAAGAATGAAAAAGTACATCAGCAAATATTAACAAGTGGGATTTGAGAATTCTTTGTCCTATAATTGTAATTTTTCAGTAATTTTGAAATTATTTCAAAACAAGGTGTTTAAAAAAGCTTACTGTATTATTATAATGTGTAACTAGGTGTGAAAACCAGTGTATTAAAACTTACTCTTTAAGGTAGTGGTTCTCATTTGTGTGATTGTACCTCCAGACAACAGACAGAAATGTCTGAAGACACTGATGTTTGACCATCAGTGCACAGGGTGGGGAAGAGGAGTGGATGTGGAGAGTCACTATTGGCATCTAGTGTGTGTAGAGGTCAGGGATGCTGCTGAAGTTTAAAGTGCACAGGATAGTCACTTACAAGTAATTTTCTAACCTAAACTGTCAATAGTGCCACTGTTCAGAAAACTTGCTTTAAGGAAATTATACTCTTTACTAATACAACATGGTTCTATATACTTAAGGAAAATAGCACCTAATTTGTATGGGTTTAGAATAGGGCAAATTTTTATATCAACAAAAGATTCCCATTACAGGAAAAAATATGTTTGCATGTCAAGACTTGGAAACCACCTACAGAAATGCATACAATTGCATGTCACATTATATACCAAACAAGAGTAGTGGGAGAATGAAGAATCGTAGAAGTTCAGTTCATTTTAACATCATAAAATATTAGACAATAAGTCTATTGCAAATGATTTCAAGGCATTAGAATAGCTTAGCGAAAAAGGATAAATAGATTTTTCTTAAACTTATGACTGTGGAAAACTCTTCATCCAGCCCAGCATAATGGAAACAGTGACAGATCAACAGCAGGAGGAGAAGGGGATGACAGAGGATGAGATGGTTGGATGTCCATCACCAACTCAATGGACGTGAATTTAAGCAAGCTCCTGGAGATGGTAAAGGATAGGGAAGGCTGGCATGCTGCAATCCATGGGGTCGTAGAGTCAGACACGACTGAGCAACTGAACAACAAGAACATACTCATAAAGCAGTATAAATATATCTAAATCGAATGAGATTTCCAGTTTCTGTATGTTCAGCATAGGAGAGCTACACAAATATCACTATAATTAACAAGTGATGAATCCTACAGTATCTTTCAGGTTTTCACATAATAAACCATACACAAAACTCAATGACTCTTAGCAGCAAACATTCATTTCTCACTCATGGGTGTGTGCACTGACTGAGATGACTCTGCTTCAGGTTCAGGTGTGTTCTGTGGGCCTCTCACTCTGGGACCAATAGCTACCCAGACATATGGCTGCTACCTCATGGCAGATCACAGACACTCACAAATACAGGCCAAGCTCTGCAAGCACATACAAAACCTCACCCACATCACATCTGCTAATGTACTGTTGGCCAAAGCATTCCATGACCAAGCCTAAAGCCTGTCTGTGTTCCAATAAAACTTTGTCTATGGATACAAACTTGAATTTTCCATTAACTTCCACACATCATAAAATGTTACTTTTTTCTCCAATGATTTAAAAATGTAAAAGCTATTTTTAGCACATGGGCTGTACAAAAACAGGTAGTTGGTCAGATTTGACCCATAGGTCATTGTTTGATGACCCCTGCATTTACCAGCAAAGTCCTTAGCATGTACTGGTCATAGAAGACTGTACAAAAGAAAGAGAAGGCAATAACCAAGGAGTTTATACAGTTGAGAATGCAAAATGCACGTTAAATACATGTAAAAACTATTTAGGAACATTAGAAAAATAATATATAGGAATCAAAGACTGAAGTCATGAATGTTAGAAGACATAATACCAAGAAGTTATTAAGGTTTAATATTTTAGGACAGAATTCCTGAAAAAAAATTTATGGTTGAATACATGGATTGTGAATCCATGTATTCATGGATTCACCCCCATCCTTTCCTTACACACTGAGAAAGGAAACTTTTAGAAATAATAAATGAGGGGTTACAGTCTGCAGTCTGTTTTATTTTTTTATGATTTTTCCTTATATAACATTAAAATAAAACATTATTTTTAAAACAGTATTGCAAAGTAATTTATGCAATACAAAAATGTTGAAAACTTTTGATGAGCACTTTGGTTGTTTTCAATTTTCCCCTTATAATATGTAATGCTGTGATACACAACCTAAATCTTTACCTAAATTAATCATTCATTTTTAAGGAAAAAGTATCTATAAGTGGAATTTCTGGATCAAAGCATATAAACAACTGTTTTCAAAACATTTTTCTTCTCAGTGTCATCTGATATTAAATCTGGTATTAAAATCAAGAACGTTAATGGAAGACAGTTGATTGGGGATATGACGATTTGAGATATTGATCACATATAACATGAGAATACAGTAATATTTATGATTTTTGTATGTATATAACAGGGTGGGTAAGAGAAAGAGAAGGGAGAAAAAATTTAATGTGAGAATCATCAAAATTCAATGTAAAATGATACCATATATTGCACAAGAATTACTGATTGTACTAGGAAAACTCTGTCTGAATAGCCAGGTATACTCATCATATCAGATCAGATCAGATCAGTCGCTCAGTCGTCTCCGACTCTTTGCAACCCCATGAATCACAGCACGCCAGGCCTCCCTGTCCATCACCAACTCCCGGAGTTCACTCAGACTCATGTCCAGCAAGTCAGTGATGCCATCCAGCCATCTCATCCTCTGTCGTCCCGTTCTCCTCTTGCTCCCAATCCCCCCCAGCATCAGAGTCTTTTCCAATGAGTCAACTCTTCACATGAGGTGGCCAAAGTACTGGAGTTTCAGCTTTAGCATCATTCCTTCCAAAGAAATCCCAGAGCTGATCTCCTTCAGAATGGACTGGTTGGATCTCCTTGCAGTCCGAGGGACTCGCAAGAGTCTTCTCCAACACCACAGTTCAAAAGCATCAATTCTTTGGCGCTCAGCCTTCTTCACAGTCCAACTCTCACATCCATATATGACCACTGGAAAAACCATAGTCTTGACTAGATGAACCTTTGTTGGCAAAGTAATGTCTCTGCTTTTCAATATGCTATCTAGGGTGGTCATAACTTTCCTTCCAAGGAGTAAGTGTCTTTTAATTTCATGACTGCAGTCACCATCTGTAGTGATCTTGGAGCCCAGAAAAATAAAGTCTGACACTGTTTCCACTGTTTCCCCATCTATTTCCCATGAAGTGATGGGACCAGATGCCATGATCCTCGTTTTCTGAATGTTGAGCTTTAAGCCAACTTTTTCACTCTCCACTTTCACTTTCATCAAGAGGCTTTTGAGTTCCTCTTCACTTTCTGCCATAAGGGTGGTGTCATCTGCGTTTCTGAGGTTATTGATATTTCTCCCGGCAATCTTGATTCCAGCTTATGTTTCTTCCAGTCCAGCGTTTCTCATGATGTACTCTGCATATAAGTTAAATAAGCAGGGTGACAATATACACCCTTGACGAACTCCTTTTCCTATTTGGAACCAGTCTGTTGTTCCATGTCCAGTTCTAACTGTTGCTTCCTGACCTGCATACAAATTTCTCAAGAGGCAGATTAGGTGGTCTGGTATTCCCATCTCTTTCAGAATTTTCCACAGTTTATTGTGATCCACACAGTCAAAGGCTTTGGCATAGTCAATAAAGCAGAAATATATGTTTTTCTGGAACTCTCTTGCTTTTTCCATGATCCAGCAGATGTTGGCAATTTGATCTCTGGTTCTTCTGCCTTTTCTAAAACCAGCTTGAACATCAGGAAGTTCACGGTTTACATATTGCTGAAGCCTGGCTTGGAGAATTTTGAGCATTACTCTGCTAGCGTGTGAGATGAGTGCAATTCTGCGGTAGTTTGAGCATTCTTTGTCATTGCCTTTCTTTGGGATTGGAATGAAAACTGACCTTTTCCAGTTCTGTGGACACTGCTGAGTTTTCCAAATTTGCTGGCATATTGAGTGCAGCACTTTTATGGCATCATCTTTCAGGATTTGGAATAGCTCAACTGGAATTCCATCACCTCCACTAGCTTTGTTAGTAGTGATGCTTTCTAAGGCCCACTTGACTTCACATCCCAGATGTCTGGCTCTAGGTCAGTGATCACACCATCGTGATTATCTGGGTCGTGAAGATCTTTTTTGTACAGTTCTGTGTATTCTTGCCATCTCTTCTTAATATCTTCTGCCTCTGTTAGGTCCATACCATTTCTGTCCTTTATTGAGCCCATCTTTGCATGAAATGTTCCTTTGGTATCTCTGATTTTCTTGAAGAGATCTCTAGTCTTTCCCATTCTGTTGTTTTCCTCTATTTCTTTGCATTGATTGCTGAAGAAGGCTTTCTTATCTCTTCTTGCTATTCTTTGGAACTCTGCATTCAGATGTTTATATCTTTCCTTTTCTCCTTTGCTTTTTGCTTCTCTTCTTTTCACAGCTATTTGTAAGGCCTCCCCAGACAGCCATTTTGCTTTTTTGCATTTCTTTTCCATGGGAATGGTCTTGATCCCTGTCTCCTGTACAATGTCACGAACCTCATTCCATAATTCATCAGGCATTCTATCTATCAGATCTAAGCCCTTAAATCTATTTCTCACTTCCACTGTATAATCATAAGGGATTTGATTTAGGTCATACCTGAATGGTCTAGTGGTTTTCCTTACTTTCTTCAATTTAAGTCTGAATTTGGCAATAAGGAGTTCATGGTCTGAGCCACAGTCAGCTCCCAGTCTTGTTTTTGCTTATTGTATAGAGCTTCTCCATCTTTGGCTGCAAAGAATATAATCAGTCTGATTTCGGTGTTGATCATCTGGTGATGTCCATGTATAGAGTCTTCTCTTGTGTTGTTGGAAGTGGGTGTTTGTTATGACCAGTGCATTTTCTTGGCAAAACTCTATTAGTCTTTGCCCTGCTTCATTCCATATTCCAAGGCCAAATTTGCCTGTTATTTGTAAATAAAATAAAAAAAAACAAAACTGCTCAAGTCTGAATATATCTAAATGCTTTAAAAACCTAGGAGGTAAAATCTTTACAAGATATACTAATGTACTGCTATTAAGTTGTTAGACCTAAGAATTTTTAACTATATTGTATTAACTTCATTTCCTTTTCTCAATAAATCATTAATAGGGATTCTCAGTAAGGGTCCTTGGGTCTATGGCTGTGTAAGAGATCACTCCAAACTTTGTAGCTTGGAACAAAACTTTGTTACTACGATTCATAGTTCTGTGGATCAGCTGGCTCAAGTGGGAAGTTCCCTCCCAGAGTCTCTCATGCAACTGCAGTCTAATGTTGGCTGGGGCTGACTCATCTGATGGCTCAACTGGGCTGAGTATCCAAGATGGCTCCCTCCCAGGACTGGCATATTGGCAGTAGTGGTTGGCTATGAGCTCAATAGAATGTGCTAACCTGAGTGGCCACATTTGACCTCTCCTTGGAGTCTGTGACCCTCACAGCATGGTAGCTATGCTCAGGGATGGAGTGTCTTGAGAGTGAGTGAACACTACCAAGAGCGAGTGTTCCAAAAGTTCCTGGGAAAAGCTACAAGTATCCTTATGATCTAACCTTGGAAGTCCCAGAATATTTCCTCTACTAGATTCTTCTGTTTCAGCAAATCACTCAGGCCTTCCCAGAAGCAAGAGAAGAAGCTTTAGACTCTACTTTTTGATGGGAGAGCAGCAAATTACACTGCAGAGGTGCATATGGATGGAAACTATTATTGTGGCCATCTCTGGAAAATGCAATCCACCACAGTGGGGAGTTGGCAGGAACTCTCAGAAATTGTAGGCTAATTTTTCACATATTCACATGTTTCTCTGAAGAGAAATCTAGAATATTCTTAAGATTCTCAAAGGAATCTGACCAAAAAAATAAAAAGGAGAAATAATCACTGCTCTGAGATTAGATTATAGTCTATTACAGAATGAAGTTTATTCTATCCCCAAATGTCCCTTTTAAGGATATTTAATCTCTACCACTATCTTGGAACTGTTCGTCATCTAGATGTGACTAAGAAACTCATCCAATTAAAATTTTAAAAACCAGTCAGGATAGTTCCATGACAATAAGTTCAATGAAACTGGATAAATACATATACATGCATGTACATGTATAAAACATGTTCTGAATTTTAAACAGAGGGACCTGATCAAATGGTGTTTGTATTTTGGACTACTGTTCCCATTATATCTGCCTATATTTGACACTTAGAGAACTCTAATCAACTATTAATACTCTACAGACGGTTCAGAGGAAATTTCTTTTTAGATGCCTGCAGCACAATCCTGCACAGTGTACAATAATTTCCACCATAGAGCATGAGATTTGATTACATTTACCTCAGCATATATAATTATAACTTAGTATTGATCACAAAATTACCTGGTTTTTGTTACAGCATTTGAGTCTGTGGAAACCTCCCCCACCCACCCCAGAATCCATGACAGCCTCAGAGAAATTCCATTTGAGTAAGAACTATTTATGCCCCTCTATTTGCTATTAGTTTCATGAACTTGTCCCCACTGGATTTGGATGGAAGTAGAAAGAGGAGGGCAGAGGATGCAGAAATCAATAGCCAGCCATATTCTTCACTAGAGGTTAGCAGATACATAACATGAGTCTAAAAACCAATCCCAGTTCTTTGCTTAAATACACATTCAGATTCAAGACACAGAATTAACTAACAGAAGGGAATTTTGTTGCTTCTGCTGTTGAAGTTAATATGTCTCTTAAGTCTCTTGTTGTCTGGCACATTCATCGTCCACATCACCCTTTTCTCAAGTAGTGACCTGGGTCAGTTGTTCCATAACAGTTCATAACTTGCTGATTTTTTTTTCCAATTTGTTTTCTATCATCTATTTTTCTGTAACTAGAATTTAGTTATAAAGACTTGATTAAATACAGAGCTAACATTTTTGACGTGGATACTTCACAGGTGGTTCTATGTATTTCATGTGATACCACATGAGGAAGTACACAATATCTATTTGCCCTTCGTAGACGGGCAAAGATGCTCACTGATAAGTAGTTGTAAAGTTATAAGGTGACCTTTTACCTTCCTTGGAATATCCAGTTCCTCATCGGTTTCTTAGTTTTAGCATCCATAAATATTTATTGCCTGAATCAATTATTTCATTAGATGTTATAGAATGGTGAATTATTCTATCATTCCTTCTACATGTGTTCATTAAAATACTTCTGTAAGAAAACATTCCCTCATGCACTAGTGCTATTTTATAACTTGAAAATAGATTTTCACAGGAAAGGCGGATCAAGACAGTGTTTTCCCTTTAAATACAGATTTTCAGAGTATAGAGTTGACTAACTCTAATAATGAAAAATGAGTTGTGTTTGGTGCTTTGGCTTTCTCTTCTGAGTATCATTATAGATTCATGCATATTTATTTAATCAGTGTATTTCAATCAATCGCTGTCATCTTTCTTTTGATGCCAAAATTGCCCACCGTTAGCCAATGGGCAGCTGCCTTGCTTTCTAGCATAACAAGATGATCTCATCTCAGCTTGTCATTTGCCACTCTGTATCTGGAACCGGCAATCTCTCCATGAATTACTGGTTCCTTTCAGGAAGAAACAGTATTCAGAGCCCACAATTTGAGTGTGTCAATTACAAATTGGCATTTACCAAAAGCATTGCCAACAACTGAAAAACGATGGTATTTGTCATCTGTCCCTACAGAGACTGAACCCTGTTGACTTTCCATAGCCCCTAAGGGAATGCAGGGTGGAGTGAGGCAGCCTGTGCTCCAGGGAATCTGGTGGGACAGGTCTTTAGATAGATGCTTTTAGGAACAGATTTTATGATCTCAATCCTTGCATTTCCTCACACCTAGAGAAGCATTAAATCCCTTTATGGTGACATCAGATCCTCAAAACTAACAAAAAACCTTTTGTAAAATGAGTGCTTCTGTTTACAATAGCCCAGACATGGAGGCAACCTAGATGTCCATCGGCAGATGAATGGATAAGAAAGCTGCGGTACATGTACACAATGGAATATTACTCAGCTATTACAAAGAATGCATTGGAATCAGTTCTAATGAGGTGGATGAAACTGGAGCCTATTATACACAGCAAAGTAAGTCAGAAAGAAAAACACCAATACAGTATATTAACACATATATATGGAATTTAAAAAGATGGTAACAATGACCCTATATGCAAGATAGCAAAAGAGACACAGATGTAAAGAACAGATGTTTGGACTCTGTGGGAGAAGGCAAGGGTGAGCTGATTTGAGAGAATAGCCTCGAAACATGTATATTATCATATGTGAAATAGATCGCCAGTCAGGTTTGATGCATGAGACAGGGTGCTCAGGGCTGGTGCACTGGGATGACCCCTGGGGATAGGATGGGGAGGGAGGTGGGAGGGAGAATCAGGATGGGGAACACATGTACACCCATGGCTGATTCATGTGAATGTATGACAAAACCCACCACAATATTATAAAGTAATTAGCCTCCAATTAAAATAAATTTAAAAAAAGAAAAAAAAAAAAGAGTGCTTAATGGTATTAAACTCCCCCTTCACCAAAACCTTATATATTGACCTTCCCCTACTTCTGCTTTTAGTCAACAGCTGCCAACATTCTCGTGATTACTGAGAAGTCATTATTACTGGGTCTGTTCAGTAGACAGAGCTGGGCTATTTCAACATTTTTCATTTTAAAGCATTTCAAGTTTTTTAACATTAAAAAAAATATAATCACTTATTCATAAGTATAATATATAATAACTTCAAAATAATGCCAATAAAATATAGTGTAATGAAATATGGGGCTTCCTTGGTGGCTCAGATGATAAAAGAATCTGCCTGCAATGTGGAAGACCTGGGTTCTATCCCTGGGTCAGGAAGATCCCTAGAGAAGGGAATGGCTACCCACTTTAGTATTCTTGCCTGGAGAATTCCATGGACAGAGGAACCTGGCAGGCTACAGTCCATGGGGTCACAAAGAGTCAAACACAATGGAGCGACTAACACTTTTTTCACATTTTCACAATGAAATACATCAATATTACTAACAACAGACACTAAATGAAAGTGAAGATCACTTTGTATTTTTGTTAGACTATATTCCACTAGCAAACAATGTGTAACCACCTTATGTTCTAAAATACCTAAAGGGCCTAAGAATAGGCAAAAGCTTTTCCCTTGAGGAAGAGGGAAGTTGTGGCTAGGATAAAGGCCAGGATGACTTCAGTTATCTCATCTCCTTTCTGAGTTCTGAGAAGAAAGGAGGAAAGACCTAAGGTGAGTAGAGGGTGGGGATACACTAGCCTGTTGATACAACATAACCAGAGACACGCTGAGCCCCTTTCTCCAGGACTGCTGGGTGATGCTGGCAGCCAAGGAGATATGCCCGAGCAGCACTGAACAAAGACAGATGAAATACGAGACATATGTTTATCTGGGCACAGTGTCTGTGCCAAGACTGCAAGACTGAGATAGCTAGACACTTCACGGCAGTGATAGAAACATTTCACAGCCGTTTGTCACTTTAAAAGAATAAATTGTATGAATGAAAAGTATACACCATCCCCCTCCCAGCCCCTAGATCATCCAGAACATTTCATTGGACAGCATGTGACACCAGCCTGACATTTTGGGGTGTATCACAGGACTTGTTGCTATTATTTATCTTGGTCTTATCATGTTGGCATTTAAGCACCTTATCACTGCACTTGAGAGAAAAGATCCCATTTCTTTGGGCTGTGTTTTTAAACTAGTGATTCAGGAGCACTGATATACTTGCTCTTTTAATTTTGAACTGTACTCACATTTCTGCTGGGAGGCAACAACAAGGAAAAACAGGTGAGGCTGGCAGCCCTCAGGGAGGCAGCAGATGGGAGAATAGTGATCTGGAAGGAAAGCAAGGGAAGCGTTGGTTCTTTAGGTAAACTGAAATCTGCTTTTTATCCCTGTAAGATACCACAAGCTGTCTTACTTTCTTCCCATCTCACCTTTGCCTCTTGTTTTGCCCCCACCCATCTTATCAAGCACAGAAAGGAGCGACTTGCTCATGTCCCATTCTCCATTTCCCCTCTAATTAATTATGTTTCTCCCACCTCTGAGGAAAAATTCTTGCCCCTGTCACCTCCCACAATCTTCTTATAATCTTGGAAATTTGCTTCATTCAGTCCATCAACATGAATTACTGGAAGAAATTTGGTTACTCATTTTTAATTCTTCTAGCCCTTTCCTCAATCCTTTATATTTGCAAAATATTTGCTTAAAGCAAAGAGTGTCAATCATTAATGTTCATATGGGATGTTCAGCACCCCATGGACAGCTTGCTAGAAATGTTGGTCCTCTACTCTGTATTTAAATTCTGATTGAACAGTGGGACCCTAGTGATACCAATGAAGGAAGCGAAAGGTTTCAACTCTCAGGAAAAATGGCTCAAATGTATGAGGAGTGGAGGAAACTTAGGGTAGCCTTCATATCCTATCAACATTCTCATTCCATTGGGGAAGATTCAGCAGGTTGTGGGAAATTTGCCTATGCCGCATGCAATGGAATATTAGTCAGCCATTAAAAGGAACTGATTGCTGATACACATAACAAGGATGAATCTCAAAGTACTGTACTTAGTGAAAGAAAACAGACACAAGAGTGCATGTGACAGAAATTGGATCAGTGGTTATTTATGGGAGGGAGGGGTTGATTGGGAAATGATGTGAGGCAATTAGTGAGTGATGAAAATGTCTTGATTGACAAGGGTTGCAATTCAGGAGTATACGCCTTGTCAAAATCTATGTGTACATTTACAATCTGTAATTTTCTTTGTATGCAAATTATATCTTAAATTTTTTAACTTGAGTATACCTATTTTGGGTAATAAATTTTTTTTACCAATTTATATGCAAAAGACAAAAATAAACTTTTGAGATAGAAGATGATTTAACACAGTGCTGGAGTCTTGGCATGCACTTAATAAAAATGTATTGATGACTAATGTCCTCGAAAGAGTGGTTTGCTGCAAGAGTTTGTTTACAAGATGCCTGCCTTCAATGCAGCAATATGCTCAAATTCAGCACTGTCTACACAATTCAAATTTCCTAACCCTATAAAATCTTTTTAGTAATCCTCCATCCCATCAATCTGGCTATACAGCCTTTTCATGAGAGTATAACAAATAAAATCAATACCTTTTATTACTTCACCATCAGAAACTCTTAGTACACCCAGATTCAAAGGCATAAGGCTGCAAAGCTGATCCAATCTTTAGGGAGTATTTTACAAAGAAAGCATACTGTTACAATTTTGTATGAATAAGGAAAGCTATCCTTAAGTCCTACAAAGGATTTCTTAGGTTGAAAAGTACATATAAGGGCTATCAATCCCCATGTATAATCTCTAGCTAGATAAATATAGGGGAAAAAATCATGTATTCGCTCAAAGAAATACAATTTCCTGAAAATATATGCTGAATGAATTTATATTTATCTCTATAATAAAAAGTATGCACTGTCAAGTCTCAGGAAAATCAGACAAATCACTCTGTAGTACTCATCTTTCTTAATTGTGCTGTGCGTTTCTAGTGGTAACTGGTCTCATAATACATATGTGACAATCTTCCTATTTTCACCCACTTTATTTTTTTTTGTTAAAAAATTATTAAAAAAAAAACAAAACTACTAACCAAACAAGCAAAAGTGTAAATTAAACTAAAGCTTTAGATTAAAAGATAATTTACTGTTAGATTATGCATCTGCAATGCTAATGACACAAGTTTGAAAGAATTATCAGTAGGAACTCCTCCATTATTTCCAATTGTTTTGTTTCAAGAGAATTCACATATAGAGGAGAAATAAACAATAAAATATCACAGGAAAGGTGTTACTGGAGAAATATGGTTTTCTTTTTCAATTTCGAGAGGATAAAATTTTTAAGGGGGAAAAAATACAAGGGATGAAAGATGTTAAGGCCAATTCAAAAACTGGAAAAGTTTTAAATCTTTCAACCATCTATAAAAATTTTTCATTTTGTAATAAAAGAACTAGAGCTTTAACAATTCAAACTCTATGTGTTCCAGCAATCTCAAAGTGTGGAATTCAGACCAGCAGCACCAGCAGCACCCGGGAACTTGTTAGAAATGCACACTCTTGGGTCCCACCAAGGCCTACTGAGTTGGAAACTCTGGGGATGGGTGCAACCACCTGTTTTTTAACAAGAGCTACAGGTGATACGACTGAGTGACTCACACTTTCACACTATCACTATCCAGGTGATTTTCACACAGGGTGAAACCTGAGAATCACTGACTTATTCCAAAAACATTTATCCACTGTGTGCCAGGCTCTGGGGACACAAAGGCACTGGGGACACGAAAATAAAAACTTAACATGACTCATAGTTTAATCAGTCATAAAGAAAAAGAATATCAGCCAGGAAGATTGTTTTCAAATACAAGAAAATAGGATATTCCTCTGGGTAAGGCTGGATCAGGTAGAACTGCTGAGAACACTGAGGAATTCTGTTAAGATGGGGGCAATGTTTCTCAGTCAGAATCATCTGAAAGATTTTTCAAAAACACAGGTCCTGGCCCTTCCCAGACCTCTGGAATCACAGCCTCCTCCAGTGGGGCTCAAGAAAACTGTATTTAGCAGTTCCCTTAGTAATTCTGATGTTTACCCAGAGTTAATGATACTGCTGCTGTAGAGTTGTCTTGGTTTCTGTGCTCTTCACCCCTCCCTGCTGGCAGCTTCTCCCCGCGTTCTGTAATTGCACGTGTGCTAAGTCGCTCCAGTTGCTTCAGCCGTGTCCAACTCTTTGGGACCCAATGGACTGCAGCCCACCAGACTCCTCTGTCCATGGGATTCTCCGGGGAAGAATACTGGAGTGGGTTGCCATACCCTTCTCCAGAGGATCTTCCTAATTCAGGGATCAAACCTTTGTCTCATGTCTCCTGCATGGGGAGGCGGGTTCTTTACCACCAGCACTGCCTGGGAAGTTGCTGGATCATATGGTAGCTGTATTTTCAGTTTTTTAAGGAACCTCCAGACTCTTCTCCAGAGTGGCTATACTGGCTTGCACTCCAAACCAATGAAATTGTCTCTGGGAGCACTGCTGGTGAGGGGGGATGTGAACGTGCCTAGGGTGAAGGGCAGTTCCCCAGCTTAACCTCTGAATCAGAATCTCTGGGGACAGGGCTCAGGAATATTCTTTTATTTTTTTACATATCCCCAAGTGATTTTCAAGTACACAACAATCTGAAATGTATTGCCTTGTGGATCTCTCTAAGAAGTTACTTTTCTACTCTCCACTACACTCCAAAGGCAACTTATCAAAACATGTTCCCTACCCTTTGTCGGTCTCTTGACATGTGTGTTGGATAAGTAATGGCCCCTCAAAGATGTTCACATCCTAATCCCTAGAATCTGTGAATCCTACATGGCAAAAAGAACTTTATAGTTATGATGAAGTTAAAGACCTTTAGATGAGTGGTTATCCTAGATGAGATAGGTGAGCTCAATATAATCACAGAGATCTTTATTAGAAGTCAAAAGCAGAGACATTACTTTGCCAACAAAGGTCCATCTAGTCAAGGCTATGGTTTTTCCTGTGGTCATGTATGGATGTGAGAGTTGGACTGTGAAGAAGGCTGAGCGCCGAAGAATTGATGCTTATGAACTGTGGTGTTGGAGAAAACTCTTGAGAGTCTCTTGGACTGCAAGTAGATCCAACCAGTCCATTCTGAAGGAGATCAGCCCTGGGATTTCTTTGGAAGGAATGATGCTAAAGCTGAAACCCCAATACTTTGGCCACCTCATGCAAAGAGTTGACTCATTGGAAAAGACTGTGATGCTGGGAGGGATTGGGGGCAGGAGGAGAACGGGACGACAGAGGATGAAATGGCTGGATGGCATCACTGACTCAATGGACGTGAGTTTGAGTGAACTCTGGGAGTTGGTGATGGACAGGGAGACCTGGCGTGCTGCGATTCATGGGGTCGCAAAGAGTCAGACACGACTGAGCGACTGAACTGAACTGAACTATGGATCAGGAAAAAAAAAAAAAAGATGTTACAATGGAAAAAAGAGAGTGTTATAAAGATGATACACTGCTGGTTTTGAAGAAAGAGGAAGGTGTCATAAACCAGGGAATGCAAGAAGGCTTTAGAAGCTGAAAAAGGCAAGGAAACATTCTCTCCAAGAGCCTCTGAAAGCGGGGAAACACACGTACACCCTGGCTGATCCATGTCAATGTATGGCAAAAACCACCACAATATTGTAAAGTAATTAGCCTCCAATTAAAATAAATAAATAAAAATTTTTAAAAAAAAGAAAAATGAAAGAGCTTCCTAAAGGAATGGAGTCCTTCCAGCACCTTGATTTTGGCCCAGCATAAACTCATATCCGGAGAAGGCAATGGCACCCCACTCCAGTACTCTTGCCTGGAAAATCCCAGGGACGATTTGGGCTGCCGTCTATGGGGTCACACAGAGTCGGACACGACTGAAGTGACTTACCAGCAGCAGCAGCAGCAAGCTCATATCAAGATTCTGACCCAAATTTGTGGTCATTTGTTATAGTAGCAATAGAAGACTAATACATGTGAAATACATAGGAAGGAAAGTAATTCGAGACAAGCAGTGCTAATAGAAATGAAGCTTATTGCATTTAGAGATTCTTCTTTAAAAAAAATGACCTATTTAGTGTTTCCTTAGCATTTATGTTTTATCAAACAATTTCTTTGATTTGGGGTCTTAATTAGACATATAGTTACAATGATCAAAGAAAATAATTCAAGGATCTTAAAAAAAAAGCCTCAGTTGCTTGACAGCAGTAAGATTTCCTCTTTAGATTCAGTCCTCACAGTTTATCAGAAGATATGTAAGGTCACTATTGTGTACAGCTAAAGACATCATTCATTATTGTCTACACCCAGATACCTGACAAGCCTAAAAATACTCAATTTGGAGGAAGAGTCACGAAAAATATTCATAACAGACATACTCAGTGTGATGTCATCAGCTACACGGTAAAACTTGTGAAGGAAAAGAACCCCGGGAAAAGCCTTCAAAGTCCTCTTAGATTATCAGCCACTTTTAAAGATTAAAAAAAGATAGGTGAACAACAGTCACATTGCCTCAGTCTTTACTTGCTTCAGTCTTACCAATGGAAGTTTCATGTCTTTAAGCCGGGGTTCTCAAAGTTGATTGTACAGCATTAGATCACCTGTAAGCTTGGTAAAACACACATAGCTGGGATCCAGTTTCAGGGCTTCTCACTCAGGAGGTCTAGGGTGAAGCCCAGGACTTCGCATTCCTCACACATTTCCCTGGTGCTGCTCTGCTGTCCGTCAGTCCCGAGATCACATTCTGAAAACTGCTGCCTGCAGCCACGGCTGTCAGTACTGCCTGCAAGTCAACATCACCTGAGACTTGTTCAAGCCCTCATGCCCCAGCCACACCCCAGGCCAGTTAAGTCTGATTTCTGGAGGTGAGACCAGGCATCATGATTTTCAAACACCCCAGATGATTGCAATATGCAGCCAAAGCTGTGAACCACTGCCCTAGAGGCTAAAATGGCAATAAAGAAGCTGGGCAAGTGAATGTTAAGGAGATGGGGCAGTAACACTGATGTGAGCTGCTCTGCCCTTTTGCTGCCTCTGCGCCCCAGGATTTCCTCTCAACCAAATGCTTCTCCTGAGGAGGGAGGAGGGTTCAGGATGGGGAACACATGTATACCTGTGGTGGATTCATTTTGATATTTGGCAAAACTAATACAATTTTGTAAAGTTTAAAAATAAAATAAAATTTTAAAAAAAAACAGAAAGTGAAAAAAAAAAAAAAGAGTTGAAGTTTAAAAACAGCATCTAGGGGACTTCCCTGACAGTCCAGTGGTTAAGACTCTGCACTTCCAATGCAAGGGGCACAGGTTCCATCCCTGAGTGGGTAACTATTAATAAGATCCCACATGGACTTCCCTGGTAGCTCAGACGGTAAAGTGTTTGTCTACAATGCGGGAGACCTGGATTTGATCCCTGGGTAAGGAAGATTCCCTGGAGAAGGAAACGGCAACCCACTCCAGTACTCTTGCCTAGAAAATCCCATGGACGGAGGAGTGTAATGCAGGCTAGTGTCCATGGGGTCACAAAGAGTTGGGCACAACTGAGCGACTTCACTTCACTTCACAGGAAGCCAGTACAGACAAAAAAAATTTTTCAAAACAGCATCTTATCTAAAAGGATAAGAATATGATATTACACACAGTACCCAGTCAAAATATATGATGTTCCTATGACATTCCTATTCCATATTAAAGCTAGGAGAAAATGGTAATTGTCCTAAAGCTAGGACAATTCTAAATATCATCTGTTTAAAAATTTATAATAGTTCTGTATTATATTGCAAGAAAAGCCCTTAATTCAAAGGAATAGTTTCTTTTATTAAGTAAACCAAAAGTTCAGTGCTTTATTTCTCAAGCAGCCCCAGTGTTTTCTACTGGGTTGGCCAGAAAGATCACTCAGATTTTTCCATAAGATGGTATGGGAAAACTCAAACAAACTTTTTTGGCCAACTCAATATTAACAGGCAATTAATGTCCTGTGAGTTGTATCTAAATATTTCTCTCTTCCACTCATACACACACCCTGTTTTTATTGTCATGAATATTCATTGGTTTCAAACAAAGTCTAATTATTCATTTGTTACTTCTCAATTAAAGTTTTATTGTTTTACATCCATAGTTTCTATCAATAACCTGGAACTTAAAATATCTATCAACCTATCAATATACCTATCATTATACACAGAAGAACTATACAAAAAAAGATCTTAATGACCCAGATAACCACTATGCATGATCACTCACCTAGAGCCAGACATCCTGGAATGCCAAGTCAAGTGGGCCTTGGGAAGCATCACTACGAACAAAGACAGTGGAGTGATGGAATTCCAATGGAGCTATTTCAAATCCTAAATGATGATGCTGTTAAAGTGCTTCATTCAATATGCCCCCAAATTTGGAAAACTCGGCAGTGGCCACAGGACTCGAAAAGTCAGTTTTCATTCCAATCCCAAAAAAGGACAATGCCAGAGAATTTTCAAACTACCCCTCAATTGCACTCATTTCAGATGCTAGCAAAGTAATGCTCAAAATTCTCCAAGCTAGGCTTCAACAGTACGTGAACCAAGAACTTCCAGATGTTCAAGCTGGATTTAGAAAAGGCAGATGTACCGGAGATCAAATTGCCAACATCCATTGGATCATCGAAAAAGCAAGAAAATTCCAGAAAAAACATCTACTTCTGCTTCATTGACTATGCTAAAGACTTTGTGTAGATCACAACAAACTGTGGAAAATTCTTAAAGAGATGAAAATACCAGACCACCTTACCTGCCTCCTGAGAAATCTGTATGCAGGTCAAGGAGCAACAGTTAGAACTCGACATGGAACAATGAACTGGTTAAAAATTGGGAAAGGAGTACGTCAAGGCTACGTTATCCTACTTATTTAATTTATGTGCAGAGTACATCATGTGAAATTCCGGGCTGAATGAAGCACACGCTGGAATCAAGATTGCTGGAAGAAACATCAATAGCCTCAGATATGCAGATGACACCACCCTTATGGCAGAAAACAAAGAGGAACTAAAGAGCCTCTTGATGAAGGTGAAAGGAGAGTGAAAAAGCTGGCTTAAAACTCAGCATTCAGAAAACTAAGATCATGGCATCTGGTCCCATCACTTCATGGCTAACAGACAGGGAAACAATGAAAACAGAGACAGACTTTATTTTCTTGGGCTCCAAAATCACAGCGGATGGTGACTGCAGCCATGAAATTAAAAGACACTTGCTCTTTGGAAGAAAAGCTGTGACAAACATATTAAAGAAAAAAAAAAAAACATATTAGACAACATATTAAAGAGCAGAGACATCACTTTGCCAACAAAGGTCCATCTAGTCAAAGCTATGGTTTTTCCAGTAGTCATGTATAGATGTGAGAGTTAGACCATAAAGAAGGCTGAGCGCTGAAGAATTGATGCTTTTGAACTGTGGTGTTGAAGAAGACTATTGAGAGATCCTTGGATTGCAAGGAGATCAAACAGTCAATCCTAAAGAAAATCAATCCTGAATATTCATTAGAAGGACTGATGCTGAAGCTCTAATACTTTGGCCACCTGATGCCAAGAACTGACTCATTAGAAAAGACCCTGATGCTGGGATATCCAACCTAGAGAGCATATTAAAAAGCAGAGACATTACTTTGCCAAGAAAGGTCCATCTAGTCAAGGCTATGGTTTTTCCAGTGGTCATGTATGGATGTGAGAGTTGGACTGTGAAGAAAGCTGAGAGCCGAAGAATTGATGCTTTTGAACTGTGGTGTTGGAGAAGAGTCTTGAGAGTCCCTTGGACTGCAAGGAGATCCAACCAGTCCATTCTAAAGGCGATCAGCCCTGGGTGTTGATTGGAAGGACTGATGCTGAAGCTGAAATTCCAATACTTTAGCCACCTCATGGGAAGAGTTGACTCATTGGAAAAGACTCTGATGCTGGGAGGGATTGGGGGCAGGAGGAGAAGGGGAAAACAGAGAATGAGATGGCTGGATGGCATCACCGACTCGATGGACATGGGTTTGGGTGAACTCTGAGAGTTGGTGATGGCCAGAGAGGCCTGGCATGCTGCAATTCATGGGGTCACAAAGAGTCGGACATGACTGAGAGACTAAACTGAACTGAACTGATGCTGGGAAAGATTGAAGACAGGAGGAGAAGGGGTCGACAGAGTACGAGATGGTTGGATGGCATCAACGACTCAATAGACATGAGTTTGAGCAAGCTCCGGGAGATGGTGAAGGACAGGGAAGCCTGGTGTGCTGCAGTCCATGGGGACTCAAAGAGTCAGACATGACTGAGTGTGACTGAACAAAAACTATATTATTTTGTTCCGTCTTGAAATAAATTGCAAGGCAGCACTACTTTCTAACACACAGCTTTCTACCTGCTGCTTAATGTCAGAGGTGCTGTGAAAATAAATGGGGATTTTTGTTTTTTGTAGTATGCCCCAACTACCTGTTCTAATCTATTCAGAAAATTCTAATACATAATCTGACATGTATGCATATGCATTCAGTCGCTCAGTTGTGTCCAACTCTTTGTGACCCCATGGACTATAGCCTGCTAGGCTCCTCTGTCCATGGAATTTTCCAGTTAAGAATACTGGAGTGGGTTGCCATTTCCTACTCCAGGGGATCTTCCCTACCCAGGGATCAAACTCATGTCTCCTGAATTTCCTGCATCGGCAGGCAGATTCTTTACCACTGCACCACCCGGGAAGCCCACATAATCTGACATATTTACTCAATTCTATCCTAGATTTATACAGGATATACAGAAAGGTACTTTAATTTGGAGTTTAGCACCAATAAACAAATGTCGTAAATCCTTTAAGCAAATATGTTTGCAACATACTATAAGAAAGAGCTATTAGAGTCACATTTATTTTTCCCAGGTAATTTGATGTAAAAACTCCTTAAATATTTACTTTCTTCAATAAAGGAAATTCACAAATTCTTTACTTCCTGATAGGAATTTAACCTCTAAATATTTCCTTTTCAGGTTTGTTTAGGTGATTGTAAAGGATTAGACCTGGAAGAGTGACCCTACTCAAACCACATCTGACTCTTTTAGTTAATTTTGTTAAAATGATCCTATGTATTATATTGCAGAGTTGAATCTTCTCCAGAACACAGATCAAATTTTATTTATGGTACTTTAATTAGAATCAACCCATAGGAAAAATTAAATAAATGTGAATTATAAGATTTACTTCATCACTGTCAAAGAAATTAAAATATGAAAATGTATGTCAGATGGGTTGTTGAACATCAAATGAGTTATACATTTGCACATAAATTGAACTGTTTTCAAACTGGAGGGGGGATATCCCTGAATTTAGTCAAACTGAGTTTGTAGTACAAACATACCAAAGACATGAAATTTTAATCTGATTTCTATTTTGCTTTAACATAAGCTTATTTCTGAAGTATATATGTTTTGTTGCTATTTCTCTGATAATGTATGGTGGCTGAAAAAAATTCATGTTATTTCAGGAACAGAAAAAACCTACACCCTTATCCCCCTGTGTTTTAGCAAACATAAATGGGGCCATACCATAAGTAGCATACTTTAACTGCATTTTTTTTGTGGTTGGATAGTTTTCTACAAAAATACCTTAAGATTTCCATGGTAAAAACCACACTCGTAGGTCATTTCAACATTTGGATATATTCTAATGCATTTAACCAATCCCCTGTTGATAGACATTTAATTATTTAACTTATAATTAAATGTATTTCAATTATTCAATATTGTAGACAATTTCACACACACACACAAAATCAATCTTACAGCATGTATCCAAATATTTCCTTTGAATAAATTCCTAGGAATGGAATTGTTGGATAAGAGAAAACAAACATTTGAATTTTTCAAGTTTTTACATATAGTACCCTATGACTCTACAGATTATTCCAAATTTCATTCTTCGTGCTCAGTCACTAAGTTGTGTCTGATTTTTTGCAACCCCAAAGATTGTAGCCCACCAAGCTCCTTCTGTCATGGGATTTTCCAGGCAAGAATACTGTACTGGGCAGCCATTTCCTTCTCCATGGGATCTTCCTGGTCCAGGGATCAAATCCACATCTTTTATGTTTCCTGCACTGGCAGGTGGATTCTTTATGACTGGGCAATCTGGGAAGACTTTGCCTCCTTATATTCCTCCACATTCACCAGCAAATGGAAAAAAAAAAAAGTTTACCGAGATGAATTCTCACATCTTAAAATGTACTTGTTTTAAGTATACAATTAAATGATTTTTAAGTGAATTAACAATTGTACAACTATCTCCACAATCCAGTTTTAGAATATTTCCAGCTCAGGCCCCTTTGTAATCATTCCTCACTCCCACCTCAATACCAGGCAACCACTAATTTACTTTCTGCCTCAGTAGATATGCATTTTTTCCATATGTCATAGAAATGAAATCATACAATATGTGGTCTTTTGTGTCTGGCTTCCTTCACTTAGCTGAATGTTTCTGAAGTTCATCCATTCTGTGACGCTATCAGTGCTTCATTTCTTTGTATTGCCAAACAGCATTTTTTATAATTACAAAAAATAAATAAATAAATCCTCTCATTCAAAACAAGGAAGATTCTGGACGTGGGAGTCACTGCTCTAATAGCATTTACGCTGACTGAAAGTTCCTTCCTCCAGGGTGGAGAAGCGCTTTGCCTTGACCTTGATTCCACTTTCTGTCGGCGGCTTCTCTTCTCAATTTTTCCTCCATGGTTGTTGGATTTTCCCTCTGGGAGTTGCTTCCTTGTCCATTTCCATCTTGCTCATAATTCCAGTGAAGTGGGAGGCCTCCTCCGATGAGACCAAATAGCTTTTTCAGCCCACCTCTTGCTTAGGCAAGTTTAGGGGTCCAAGAATGATTTGAAGGCTCAAGCAGCCAAAGGCTTTTTTACTCCAGATTTATGATTTCTTTGGCAATATGTTTTTACCACTCAGTCTCACATGCCAGGAATACCACTCAAATCTCTTTCTTAAATAAAATTATTAGCTCTGATATCTTTCCTTGCTTCCTCACCCCTATGCCTCTCTCACATACATACAACTTAATGCCAGCATCATTGAGGTCATACAGAGCATGGGAGTCTTGGGAGAGAATGCTATGCCCTTAATATTATAAATTGGTCTTTGTCATGGGGTCCTTGATTAAAAGCATTTTCAATCTTGTTTTCTATTGTTTGGGGTCTAGAAATGTTAGCTTTTCCAACTCTTTGATGCCCCAAATTTCTTTTCTCTCTGTATTTTCTTATTTCTGCTTGAAAATCATCCAGCTATTTTCTGATTCATTTTTTTCTTCCAATATATTCCTAACAGAACCTAGTAACAATTGATAAACATCACATAATTCTGCTTTCCAGTCTCTTCCCCTAGAGTTACCACCAGCTTAGAGAGTGCTTGATCTGCTTTCAAACTATCTTCAGTGACAATTTTAACACATATTTTTCTATTGTATTACATGGGTCTCCATCTCTCGATCCTCTGATATTAGTTTCCTTACTACACAATGCTGATTCCACATCTTTTAGATTTATATTAGAGAGTTGTAGCTCATTTCTAAAGCCAACATCCCTATTAGTTAAGATTACACTGGTAGTAAAATGAATAAAACCCCCAATTTTAATAGCTTACCATAATAGAATTTTATTTCTCACTCATATAATATCAATTAGAGGCAATGCAAATTAGGGCTATTTCGCTTCACGGACCTTCAAAAACAGCCTGACAGATGCTCTGCTGTCTTCCACAAAGTCCATACAAGCTCCCTCTGCATTAACATATAGCCAGCAGGCAAAGGAGAGAGAGGCTGAGCACTGTGTGAGGTGTCTAGAGGCCACACTTGGAAGCACTGTACATCATTTCATCACTTCTCCCCATGTTCCTCTGGAAATAATTCCTTCTTGAGTACACATCTTACACCAAAGAAGGCTGAGAAATGCATTCTATCTCTGTGCCCAGGAGGAAAATCAAACAAGTCTAGCAAACAGTTAGTCATTGTCTGCCATAACAGTGTATAAAACATTTAGCTTTTGGCTCAATAATTACAGTCATAAGGATCTTTGCTAAGAAAGTATTCTGAAATGCAAAGAGTTTTGTCCATTCTGAGGTCATTGAAAATAGCAAATGTAAATATACAAATAAATAGAACATTAAAGGAAGAGCCCATTTATGTAATGGAATATTATACAACATTTAAAATGATTCTTACTAAATGTTTAATCACATACAAAAATGTTTCTGATAGACTATTTTAAAAATTAGGACACAAATTTGTATATGTATATTTTTTAAAGAGAGAAGCAAAATGACTGAAAGAAAATGTTTCAAAGTGATAACACCTATAAATAGTGTGAAAGAATTATAGATTTGTCAATTTCTTCTTTTTAGGATTCTAAGTATTCATACTGTCCGCAATATAACAACCTTATAATCAGAAATAAATCACACATTCTTCTAAAATGCAATAACTCACAGTCATATCTAGGTCTTCTAGTACTCTAACCACTTTAAGTGTCAATATTTTTAGTAGTTCATGAACGTAATATTATAATAAATAACATATCTTTATTTAGGAGGGGGTCTTCACTAGTGGCTCAGATGGTAAAGAATTTGCCTGCAATGCAGGAGACCCAGGTTTGATCCCTGGGTTTGGAAGATCCCCTAGAGAAGAGAATGGCTACCCACTCCAGTTTTCTTGCCTGGAGAATTCCATGGACAGAGGAACCTGGCTGGGCTGTGTTCATAGGATCACAAAGAGTCAGACATGACTGAGCAATTAACACTTTTCACTTTCCATCCTTTTTAAAATATAAGAAGTCAATATTATTATTTAATTACATATTCTAGAAAAATACTTCAAAATGGATAAAGATAATTTCTTCAGAGATGACATTACTGTAGGAATGCAATTTTTACTTACATTTCCCCAGCTACAATGACTTTTGACTTCTGTTTTTCTAGACAGCATATTAAAAAGCAGAGATATTACTTTGCCAACAAAGGTCCATATAGTCAAAGCTATGGTTTTTCCAGTAGTCATGTGTGGATGTGAGAGTTGGACTATAAAGAAAGCTGAGTACCAAAGAATTGATGCTTTTGAACTGTGGTGTTGGAGAAGACTCTTGAGAATCCCTTGGACTACAAGGAGATCCAACCAGTCCATCCTAAAGGAAATCAGTCCTGAAAAATTCATTGGAAAGACTGATGCTGAAGCTGAAACTCCAATACTTTGGCCACCTGTTGTAAAGAACTGACTCATTTGAAAAGCCTCTGATGCTGGGAAAGATTGAGGGCAGGAGGAAAAGGGGACAACAGAGGATGAGATAATTGGATGGCATCACTGACTCAATGGACATGAGTTTGAGTAAACTCCAGGAGTTGGTGATGAAGAGGGAGACCTGGCGTGCTGCAGTCCATGGGGTCACAAAGAGTCGGACATGACTGAGTGACTGAACTGAACTGAAATTTCATTTCTAAAAATGTCTAAATTGATTTTTTTAAAGAATATATTCTAATTCCTTCTCTCTCCCTTCCTCCATCCCTTTTCTTCTCCTCCTCCTTATTATCCTCTTCCTCCCCTTCCTCCTCCTCCTTCTTCTCCCACAACTCTTAGAATGTACAACCCCTAAAAGTATGTTTGATCTTGCATTGATAAATGGCCTTCATCACCCATTCAGATTTTTAGCAGAAGTTTATTTTGTGTATATCCACTTCCTTCTGTATTGCAGGTAAACAAAAAGGACACTCAAATCACTAAATTTATTACCACACTGTTGGTTTCTGAAAGTTTAGAATGGATGGAAACCATACTTCATGGTAAGTTTCGATCAACACTTAATTGGCCAGTCTCAGACTCTTCATAATCAGATATTCCCAAATCTCAGATATTCACCTAAAATAAAGCTATAATTCTCACCTATGTGCAGTACAGCAAATCTATCAGTTGTCAGCATTTAAGTTATGGGATGTCGACTTTTCTGTTCACAACTGAGGGTTATTTTATGTTAGAATGAATGATGCCCATCTTTCTTAGCCTTTGTGGAGCAAGGACCACTAGTCTGATTACTTGGTCAATTAATCTCCATGACTCATTATCTGTGTTCCCATCCATGGGAATTTATATATCTGTGAAAAGAAACCAAGGGATAATGTAAAGCATGCTGTGTACATGCTTTCTTTATAGGAAAAGTGGTTTGCATGTAATTGTTTTTTCTACTGACAAATGAATTCATAGCATTCTGTCTCCTCGCTCTTACTCTTGTATTTATACAGATTATTTTCTATAATAAATTGTATTTATGATTTTTTTCTATTTCAGAAAGAGGAAGGTAAAACTTTAAATCCAGATATCTTGTTTAATACCTTTATGATTATTTCTATCTATGAATATATTTTTATCTGTTTTATGACAATGCTTAATGTACAGTGGGTAACTGTGAATGGTAAAATCTTATGGAGCTACTAATACAATTCTGGAATCTAATCTTTAATATTTTTTCCAGGGATTATGCAGAAACTTATAATTATGCTTTACTTTGGATTTATCCCATCTTTACTTTATCTCATATTAAAGTGTAATCAAAATCAGCCGGTTTCCATTCAGTTGCAAATCCCCTTCTTAAAGCACCTATTCAAAAGTTTCCCCAATTTTCATTTTCTCTGTCTTTTCTTATTATATTAAATCCTGATATCTAAAAATTGAACCATATAGTAGTATTACCATGTTCTTTTAAAAATACAGATCATATCTACTCTTCCTGTATTTTTACATTATAATTTTTTTTTTTAATCCTTGGCAGGTTGCAATTAGATTTCTTGTATGCCATTGTATTATAGCAAATACCATTATGATGATAGAAATAATTCACATTGTTTGGTGCACTGTTCAGATAGTCTGCTGAGATGCCTCTGATAACAAATGTCATTACTGTTCTTTAATTACACTTCTTAATCTTTTCTGGTTTAGCATCATTTTAGTAGATTAATTATTTTATTCTAAAATTCAGAAATTGTCTGAGCTTAATAATGTTTATTAATAAGAATTATAATATCCCATTGCTTTTTTTCCCCCTCTCCTGGTGGATCAGTAGGAGTAACTCTGCTTTTCCAAACTCTTTGACCTGTGATGTCTGAGAGAACTCTGTGGAGCAACAATTCAGGTTTATCATTAGTAACAATACATTTCTGAGAATGGTTGTTACGTGCATTCCACTATTAATAGTTAGTGATCACCACACTAAATGTCAGACTGTCAACGATAGGGAGTTTCTTTGAACTAGGGCTGTTGCTTACAGACATAGTATATAATGAGGCCATAATCTTTACACCATAAAAAAAAAAAATCCCTTAAGCATATATTTAACTAACACAGCTGTAATAAGATGAGAATGTGTGCCCTCTGAGGGCAAGAACTAAATCCCCAGGACACACAATAGTGCACTGGCAATAGTAGGTTCTCACCAAACAAGTATTAAATGACTGAGTGAGCACATGAACGACCCTCACTGGTGCATGGGTTCACTCTTTGTCTCTCTTGCCATGTGCAAGGATATAGTTTTACTTAAGGTTTCAGTTCAACCCAAGCAAGTTGGTAAGAGTGAGCAATGAAATATAGGGGGAGATGATGGACTCTATCTACAGTCGGGATTGAGGCTAACTTTCTAGTTGTATGATTTGGACCAAGGTGTTTTAACTCTCTTAGTCATGATTATTTTATCTGTATCATAGGAAAAATAATGTCCACCCCCCAGATTTGTTATGAGAATTATATGAAGCAATATTCAAGTGCTTAGACCCTACTCTGATTTGGATGCTGATGACTATGGTTCCAAATAGGAAAAGGAATACGTCAGGCTGTATATTGTCACCCTGCTTATTTAACTTCCATGCAGAGTACATCATGAGAAACGCTGGGCTTTGTGAAGCACAAGCTGGAATCAAGATAGCCAGGAGAAATATCAATAACCTCGGATATGCAGATGACACCACCCTTATGACAGAAAGTGAAGAGGAACTAAAAAGCCTCTTGATGAAAGTGAAAGAGGAGAGTGAAAAAGTTGGCTTAAAACTCAACATTCAGAAAACTAAGATCATGGCATCTGGTCCCATCACTTCATGGCAAATAGATGGGGAAACAGTGGAAACAGTGGCTGACTTTATTTTTCTAGGCTCCAAAGTCACCGCAGATGGTGATTGCAGCCATGAAATTAAAAGACGCTTACTCCTTGGAAGGAAAGTTATGACCAACCTAGATAGCATATGCAAAAGCAGAGACATTACTTTGCCAACAAAGGTCCGTCTAGTCAAGGCTATGGTTTTTCCTGTGGTCATGTATGGATGTGAGAGTTGGACTGTGAAGAAGGCTGAGCGCCAAAGAATTGATGCTTTTGAACTGTAGTGTTGGAGAAGAGTCTTGAGAGTCCCTTGGACTGCAAGGAGATCCAACCAGTTCATTCTGAAGGAGATCAGCCCTGAGATTTTTTTGGAAGGAATGATGCTGAAGCTGAAACTCCAGTACTTTGGCCACCTCATGCGAAGAGTTGACTCATTGGAAAAGACTCTGATGTTGGGAGGGATTGGGGGCAGGAGGAGAAAGGGACGACAGAGGATGAGATGGCTGGATGGCATCACTGACTCGATGGACGTGAGTCTGGGTGAACTCTGGGAGTTGGTGATGGACAGAGAGGCCTGGCGGTCTGCGATTCATGGGGTCGCAAAGAGTCGGACACGACTGAGTGACTGAACTGAACTGACTATTAGTTTTTCTTGGGGAAAGTGAAAGTGAAAGTCACTCAGTCATTCCTGACTCTTTGCGACCCAGCAGACTCTGCAGTCCATGGAATTCTCCAGGCCAGAAAACTGGAGTGGGTAGCCTTTCCCATCTCCAGGGGATCTTCCCAACCCAAGGATCAAACCCAGGTCTCCTGCATTACAGGCAGATTCTTTACCAGCTGAGCCACAAGGGAAGGGGGACTTAAATATTTGTAGCCTTGTATGCAGTCAGCAATTGCCACATAGCAATTGTGGCAATTGCTGATGTTTATTAGAAACACAAACATGCTGATGTTTATTAGAAACACTGACCACCAGAGTCTCAATGGTATGCAACAACAAACACTTATGTTTCTCTGCAGGTCTGCAGTCATAGCTTTGCTGATGACTGGGCATATCTATGCTGCAGTTCAGGACCAGGTCGGCTCCCTGTGTTTCTCAGCTTCCTTGTCCCTAGTGCCACCTAGGGCATGTTCCTCTCACTGTCTTGGCAGAGAAGTGAGAGAACATTGGCTAAAATGTCCTGTGAACATTGTTCTGTGGCCATCCCAGTGTCAAAGGATGGGAAAGTGTATTCCTTACATGTTAAGAGAGAAAGTCAAGGGAAGAGAGTGAAGGTTTCTGAGCAGTAATAATCAAGTCTAACACATCTTCAATAACTAGAGGTGAGTGAAAGTTTTAGGTCTTTCTTCCCATATCCTTGCTTCCAGGTAGAATGATAGAATGTATCAGATGAAACTCTGTCCTACATACAGGCAAGCAGTAACAAAAGCAGTCACAGAAGCTGTTGTGAGCTTGACAAAGTCCCAAAGTCTTTCAGGTGCTGCAATAGCTCTTGAATGAAAAGTTTATTATAGTGGCAGGATTTATCTAAATTTTTAATAGGAGTCAAGTAACCAAAACCTTCTAAACCTGAACCTACTGGTCAGAGTCAGAAATCCCAAGTACCTTTCTGAAGGCTACAGTTATTGGGGTCGTGAGACTCTTATACCTCGTGCCTGCAAGAGCAAGACTGCCTATATATTTTCAACAGATCTATATGTATTTATCATGACTAATTTTATCAACAAAGAAATCATTTCTAATAAACATTCACATATTTTTAGTAATATAACCATTACAAAATCTCTGGTGTTGATGAAAAATCAGGAAGAAAATTAGCTGAAATGTTGGAGTAGCTCCTGGGGGGTGAGGGTGCAGACTTCTGAGTTCTGTCTTTTCAATGTTGGATAACCATTCATGTCATGTATTTGTAATCAGGGTACTTCAAGCGGTAACTAACAATCACTTGGATGTACTCTAAAACAGCTACTGTACACTGAAACTGAATCATTGACTCTGTTAAAGTGTTCTAAACTATGGACAATACAACAGTGTCCAGAAGAATGTTGATTGGATGGTTTCTATACCTGTCATCTTACATTCCAGTTGCAAGTCCCTGTTAGGCTGTGTCTCTGGGTTTCTTAAAGAAAAAAAAATTAAATATAAAATAATCACTTGTTTGGTCTAAGCATTACCAAAACATCATGTTAATCTTTTATTTGCATTGAGTTTTTTGTTTGCATCATAAAACCAAGGATGTAACACTGGGCTGATAATAAATGATAATAGCAATTTAAAAATAATGTCACAATTCTTGACTCCCAGACTTTATTCAGCCTTCACTTAATAGCAAAACACTCAATACAGCATTAGAATTCTTATTCCTGACTTTTGACTAAACAATCTGGGATGAGGACGAATTAATCTGTCTCAGGGACTCTTCTATAGGTTGTCAGGTTGTTCCCTGCAGATCAGCGGGAGAGGGGTAGTGCGACATTCCCTGGAATGTCCCTGCCATCCCAATCCTCAGACTTCATAACTGTCCCTGATTACCCATTTATTTTAAGACAGAGAAGAGAGACAGCAGCTGTCTTTGAATATTTGAAAAGGTGTCAGGTAAAACAGAGAGAAGAGTTATCCCATGTATTCCAGGGGACAGAACCAGGACCCACTGAATCTAAAGAGCTGGACTCAACATGAGGGAAAGCAATGCAACAGACAATTACAGCAGTGTGGACTATAAATACGGCCTTAATGGTCAGGGTGACTGCTGCCTGCTATGCAGTTGAGGGGACAGAATTAGGTGACTCTTAGGTCATCTTTGCTACTAAGATTTTATGAGTCAATGATTACTAGAAATGAATCAGATTTTCTCACTGGGGTTTTAGCTTCCCTTTGGCCATTTCCTTTTCCTTATCATCCTTTCTCCCCTTTTCCCATCAGAGTAAGACTTTCTAGCCAAAAACTTCTTGGATTGTTTAGTTTCAGTATCAATACCTGGGTAGCTCTGTGACACTTACTAGCTGTACTTCAGGAGAAGTGTCAACTCCAAATGATTACCCTGAAGTTATTGCATACATTTCTTTAGGAAGTTAATTTCAATAAAAAGTTGCAGTTTGTTTGCTTTCTGCCTAGTCTTTAATTTCTTCACCAAAACTGGAGAGAAAAGATACCACTAAAAATTATAAGTAGGTAGCTAGTATTTCACAATTTTTTGCTTGCTGTCTTCTCTAAAACTGACATATTTTCCTCATTTATTATTTTCTCTCCACATGCAAATTTTACTCTTAGAAACATAAAATGTTTTAGTTAGAGAATTTTACCCTTACTTTACATTTATAGCATTTCCACAGTCTCTCTTCAATAAATTCTTTTTGTTTACAGCAACTATGGGCATTTTCAGAAGTATAAACTCAGGGGCAATTTTATTATATACAGAACTAACAGCATTGTTAAGTTACTAGAGCTGGCCCCTTTTATGGTTTTTAAACTGATGAAAAATGATTGGAACTCTTTCAAATCACATGGGTTTAACAAATGGAGTTTTATAGATTATTGTTTTCTGGTAATAATTATTACTTGAATCATCAAGAATACTACTCATTTATAGAAGCAAATATCAAGTAGCAATCACTCATTAGTCCTCCAGTTTTGAATCATCAATTATAAAGTATCAGAAAGACTATCTCCTCTCATTCAGGTGTGTATGCATGTGTGTGTGTACATACAGAAGATCTTGCTAAGGCTAAACAACCTCTCAAATGGGTCCCCAACTCTTCTATTTGTGAATGTACACACACACACACACACACACACACATATATTTATCAAACACTGAGCCTGCTACATAAATAGCACTGTAGTCCACCATTAGTCAGTACACTGTAAATTCTAGGAACTTCTCTCAGAGAATCCAACCTGTTCAAACAGAGAAGTCATTGAGTTCCATGTTTCATGCAGTAACTATAGAACACTTGGGCTTCCCCTGTAGCTCAGCTGGTAGAGAATCTGCCTGCAATGCAGGAGACCTTGGTTCGATTCCTGAGTCAGGAAATTCCCCTAGAGAAGGGATAGTCTACCCACTCCTGTATTCTTGGGCTTCCCTGGTGGCCCAGATGGTAAAGAATCCCCCTGCAATGTGGGAGACCTGGGTTCCATCCCTGGGTTGGGAAGATATGCTGGAAGAGGGCATAGCAACTCACTCCAGTATTCTTGCCTGGAGAATCCCCATGGGCAGAGGAGCCTGGCTGGCTACAGTTCATGGGGTCGCAAAGAGGTCGCAAAGAGTCGGACATGACTGAGCAACTAAGCACATAGAACACTTGGTTTTAGGTAGACCCCTGCATCAGATTATGGGTGAAGAGATCACTCAGTTGGTCACTTTACCCAGGTATGAAGTCATCCTCTCTTTCCTTGGATACCCAGAGAATGTATTGTCAACAGTTCTCACAGGGAACTGGGCTCAAAGGTCAAGAGATTCTGTTGCAAAATTATCCAAACTAATGTGTACATTTAACAAACACCTGAGGCTGTTGGTAAATAGAACTTTCGGTCAACAGCTTCTGGGGATTAGACGTAGGTGAGGCCACCTCAGTTTCCCCCATATCTTCCTCAAAAAGTGGCAGGCTAAGATGAAAGTGAGTCTTTAGCCAAAAATCTTCCAAAATGCTCATTTTTTTTAAGCAAGTGGACACAAAGACACTTAACCTGAACTGGTGAGTTTGGGGAAGTTCCACTCTGTCCTCAGACTTGCCAACAGGCATGAAAGGTTCACTCCAAGCTGGACACCATAATGTTCTAATGGTGAGAATGGGAACATTCTGATCATGTGCGGGTGCTCCGTGAAACGTGGGACACAAGACTAAAGGGCTTCTCCTTTAGTCTCCTTTGAGGGCTTCTCCAAAGGAATTGGACAGCTGGGCTGGCCAGATTCCTATAAGTTTTCATGCAAGGGTGCTTGGAATTGAGAGTCAACATGTACTCTGAGCACCACCCATTTCAGCAGTGAAGTTATTCCTTACATTTCTTATGCTAATGAGAAAATCCGCACGTGCAGATTTCCATAGCAATATTTGTAAGTGCCTGATAATCATAGCTAGAGTATGGACTCCTGATCAGGATCCTTCAAATGATAACTAACTGCTGCCAGGTTACAAATGAAAAATTAATTTCATTCCTACATCATACTGTTTATGTTGAAGTATTTTTCAAGTAAAGTTTTACAAAGATGATATAATAATCTAATATAGTCAGGAACACTGTAGCTTTTTATCTATTTTCTTGACCACTAATTGAATAACATTGACAGCATTATTGGAAATCTCACGACTATGTGAATACAAGGCAAATGGTGAAGTTAAGTTTCTACTTTCTCTATCCCTCGTCTTATACTTGTGTCTAAAACTAAATGACAAAAATGGCATCTCTTCTGATCTTTCCTCTTTGGCTATTTGCCACCACAGTCTTCCCACTTAGCCAGACCAGGGGCTTTGGATTTACCCTTACTGAACCTGCACAATCAAATATATTCAGGTTGGCCACTGTGGTGAGTCAAATGGTGACCTCCAAAAAGACATGTGCATGTCCTAATCCCCAAACATATGAGTGTGGCCTTATTTGAAGAAAGTGAGTTTGCAGATATAATTAAGGATTTTGAGATGAGATCATCTTGGATTATCTTGGTGGTCCCTATATTCAAAGGCATGTGTTTTTCTAAGGGCAAGGCAGAAGGAGATTTATCATAGAAAGAAGACAGAGAAGGAAGAGAGGGCCATAGGAAGACAAGGCAGAGGTTGGAGTTATTCAGCCACAAGTCAAAGAATGCTAGAGTCCCCAGAAACTGAGAGGCAAGGGAGGATTCTTGCCTAAAGCCTTTGGAGGGAATGCAGTCTTATCATCACCATGGTTCCAAACTTCTGGCTTCAGATATGTGAAAGAATACATTTCATTGTTTTAAGCCATCAGGTTTGTGGCAGCAGCCCCACCAGCCTCATACAGTCACACAGTCATCAGTCTTCTTGAGTCTACCTTTTGGATATTTTTGAAACCATCCCTTTACTTCTAGCTTTTGTCACCAATGTAATTCAGACCACCATTACTTTCCACAAATATTTTTAATTGATTGGAAAAGAAGTTACCAGGTAGTGGCAAAGCCAACCTTCTAATCTGAGATTTACTGGGGCGTGGTCTTACAAACGCTGTGCTTTGTACCCATGATCTGCCTGACCAAGGACTTCCAGAGATAGGAAAATGCCAACATACTGGATTGTCATCATTGACAGACTTACTTAACATGCCTGGTAATTAAGTTGTGCAGGAGAAACATACACAACTTAACTGCACCTGAGTTCAAGAAACTACAAATATTTCTCATCAGAAGGAGGAGAAGGGTGCGACAGAGGATGAGATGGTTGGATGGCATCACTGACTCCATGGACATGAATTTGAGCAAGCTCTGGGAGACAGTGAAGGACAGGGAAGCCTGCTGCAGTGTGTGAGGTCTCAAAGAGTTGGACATGGCTGAGCAACTGAACAACAAAACTAGAAGAAGAAAAATAGTTTGCTTTTTTTTTTTGCTACATATGTCTGATACTGCTGCAGTGTGCTAGAAAACACAGGTCTCTTATGAATCTAAACATGTATTCCTTCTCCTTGGACTGGAAAAATTACAACAGAAAAAGGATTCCAGTGCTTAAAGGGATTAGCCAGATTAAACCCTGAATTGACTGATTGGAAGGCGACTTCAACAAAAGCTTCAGGGCAGGGACAGCAACGAGCCCAACTGTAATATCGATAAGTAGTTGTTCAGTACCTGGAGAGCTGTTTTCCGAAATCTTCTGAGCTTTAAAGCCTGAAAAGAAAACATCTTTCCTCTAAGGTGCATAGCCATAGGCAGATGTTCCAGCAACTGTGCCAGTCTACTAAAATCTAGAGATCCCAGTCTCCTGGGCCTAATTGGGTTATTGATTCCCAAGAACGATTTGACTTCAGGAGGCTACCTACTGCCAGATACTGAAATCTATTCTAGAACGAATATTTCAGTATGTTTTCCCACTGGCTTAATGCAATCTCAATAGTCTTTATCTAAAATGTAGGTATTTAACAAATATCCTTTCAATGGGTTACTAATTACTGATTATAGGAAATGGTGCCAAGAATAAATTCTTTAAACCTTCTCCAAGCTTTAAGACACATCTTCAGAATTTCTCTTGACAGCTGTTTACCCATTTTTAGATTCCAGCACTTCATCTTTTCTTTCCTGACATCTCCACCCAGACACTAGAATAATAAGACTAAAAACATCGCAGCATATCAAATTTGGAGGGAGGCGGTGAGAAAATCTGGGAGAACTTTCCACTTGAAGCCTCTTCTGTTAATGTCTATCACAGCTTCTCATTATCCGAGAACAGAAATCACAGTGAAAATGTTTCTGTCACAACACATGCAAGAAATAACTAACTGGATTGTAAGGAGACAGTTTTCATTGTATTTATTTTGGGTTGGGTATAGAAATAGACCATCAAGGAGCATGTATATATGCATAAACACAGATATACATTTTGGCAAAATAGAACTGTTCTGTCATAGAAGTGTGACCATAAAGTAATGAGATTCGTTTCCTTGTCAGACTCATGGAATAATGCATTTGTCATTCTGTATATGTTTGTATTCAATAATTGTGTTTCAAATGCAACACTGAAATAGCTAAACTCATTTAAGTATATTGGAGCCCCTTCTCAATTCAACACTCACCTAGTTTGCTTTATGACCCTCATTCAAGCTTCATGGTCACAGTGAGTATCTAGACAAATTAGGTGGCAATAAGACAGTAGGCCACAAACACAAATCACCCTCGTTGAATCAGTGGCTGTCACTCTCCATCCTGGTAATCCAGTTTCAGTTGTTCTTGAAAAGTCCTCTTGTCAAAAGGAAAAGTCCAGAAGTCTTCATCTCCTGCAGGCCTGATACTTGTATATCTGACATTCCTTTAACTATCATTTGTGGCCCAGGCACTTGAGATAGATAGATAGATAGATAGATAGATAGATATATCGGAGAAGGCAATGGCACCCCACTCCAGTACTCTTGCCTGGAAAATCCCATGGACGGAGGAGCCTGGTAGGCTGCAGTCGATGGAGTCACGAAGAGTCGGACATGACTGAGCAACTTCACTTTTGCTTTTCACTTTCATGCATTGGAGAAGGAAATGGCAACCCACTCCAGTGTTCTTTCCTGGAGAATCCTAGGGATGGGGGAGCCTGATGGGCTGCCGTCTTTGGGGTCGCACAGAGTTGGACATAGCTGAAGCAACTTAGCTGCATATATGTGTGTGTATATATATATATATATATATATAATCTCTAATCTCTAAAACTGCTCACAAATGTGCAGATTATGAGCATCATTACCATTTTACAGATGAGAAAACAGACTCATAAAGGTTAAATGACTTCCCTACAGGCTTATAAGTGATAAATAGATGAACACAGATTAGAACTTCTAATTACCAATTTCCCGTCTTATTACCAAACCTTGTGACTCAAAGACAAAGCTCTTTATGCCCGCAATTAATGTTAAAATGCAAATGTAGTCAGCACAGGATACATAAGACTGTAACTCATACTAAGGATCTAATAAGGAAACAGTGGAAAATCCATACCTGACAAAGATAGGATAGGAAGAGGTCCTTACAGAAAAGGAACAGAGTCTGGGGGCCCTGGGAACACAGTGTGCCTTCTCACAATTCTGCCCAAGAAAGGGTTTGAGTTCTCAAAGCCTTTTCTTGCTTTATCTCATTGACTGAAGAAAAGCCCACTTTCATCCTAAAGCTTCAAAAGTAGCAAGCGCATCTTAACTACCCAATTCACCATAAAAGAATTATTAGGAAAATGCTAACACTATCAAAGATAAACTACTTTAAAGGAAGAAAAGATAAATTACATTCTTCTGAAAGACTGAGTCCTGTTCCCTTTTTCTAGCTCTGGTTAAATTTTCAGCATTCTTGACTCAGTCCTATGTATCTCTACAGTTTTCAGATACTCACTTAGAGAAAGTGCTGAGTCATAAAATTAGACACCAGAAGCAAATAAGTGAAAACATCAATGGGTGAGGTTGTATTAAAATGCAGTGAAAGGAGTTCCCTAGTGGTTAGAATCGGAGAAGGCAATGGCACCCCACTCCAGTACTCTTGCCTGGAAAATCCCATGGACAGAGGAGCCTGGTGGGCTGCAGTCAAAGGGGTCGCTAAGAGTCAGACACCACTGAGCGACTTCACTTTCAGTTTTCAATTTCATGCATTGGAGAAGGAAATGGCAACCCACTCCAGTGTTCTTGCCTGGAGAATCCCAGGGATGGGGGAGCCTCGTGGGCTGCCATCTATGGGGTCGCACAGAGTTGGACATGACTGAAGCGACTTAGCAGCAGCAGCAGTGGTTAGAATTCTGGGCTTTCACTGCTGGAGCTCAGGTTCAGTCCCTGGTCGGGGAATTAACCATATAGCCCTGCCAAAAAGAAGTGCAATGAAGTCAAGAAATTTCTGCAGGGGCCTTGTCTTTTTACTGAAACAAAATAATTTCCCATACCATGGTTGTCTCACTTGCATTTCTTTTCATGTTGCAACTTTGGTGACAAAAAAAGAGGAGAGGAGAGAAAAGAAGAAGGAAGGGAGAAAGGAAAGGAAGAAAGGACAGAGGCAGACAGGCAGGCAGACATAAAATAAAAGATTTGCTATCAGTGCCCTCTTCTGGAAGCAGATGAGAGCAGTTCAGAGTACCAGAGCTGTGGCCTTATCTTTCATTAGAAAGCAATGATTCATGCCAGCACACAGTGTCAGCATCCATGTGTCAGATGTGATTTGGTGCTGGCATGATATAAGATCAGAAACTGGATTTAAATCCAGCCTTTGTTCCTAATCTTCTATGACCTGGAACAAATTATTGAAACCATTTGGTTCATCGTCTGAAGCATTATTAGCCACATATCTGGATTAGAATAACCAGAAGATACAGTTCAAAATGCAGAACCCTGGGTCCACCTCATCTTTGGGATTTAAGGGCAGGAAGAGGTATTTTCAATATCTCCAAGGAAATTCTCAAGTAGTGTTCTGGCTCCAGTTATCTTTACAACAATTTCCTTAGATTAAGGGAATTGTAATCTAAGGGCTTCCCAGGTGGCACTACTGGTAAAGAACCCACCTACCAATGCAGGAGATGCAAGAAACATGGGTTCAATCCTCCTCCGGGAAGATCCCCTGGAAGAAGGCACGGCAACCCATTCCAGTATTCTTGCCTGGAGAATCCCATGGATAGAGGAGACTGGCAAGCTACAGTCCATGGGGTCACAAAGAGCCAAGCACAACTTAAGCAACTTAGCACACACACAAGGGAACTGTAAAGCCCCTTCTATCTCTAATACTTAATGATTTTATAAAACAAAAAGAATGATTGCTCAATGGGTTAACAAATTGCAGTATGCCCATACAATGGACACTCAGCAATAAAGGGGGATAATTATACTTGTGATGACATGAACTAATCTCAGAATAATTATGCTAAGTGAAAGGAACCAGACCTCCCCCCAAAAACATGAGTCCACTTACATAAAATCCTAGAAATGCAAAGTAATCTATAGTCATGGTGCTTGACTAGGGATGGGAACAAAAAAGGATGACCAAGAGGCACTATGAAACTTCTATGGTGGAAGATATGTGTATTATCTTGATTGAAGTGACAGTTTCCCAGATAAACATGTTAAATTTTATGAAATTGTAGTCTTTCAGTCTGCAATTCATTGCATATCAGTTGTCTCAATAAAGTTGTTTAAAAAAAAAAGAAAGAAAGAAACAGACCATGAGCTTGGGGAAGAAGGTTCCAGCTCTCACTTTCATCTAGACTGACACCAACAATAAAGTCTGTGTCCACACATTCCATCCTCTCACCTTCCCAACTGGCTTTCCCCACCCCTCCAACATGGGGATTCACAAAAGCAAATGGCCTCATTTTGAGCAGAACATATGGGCTGGCACAGTGAGTGCAAGGGAACTGCCTGCCCTGAGCTCTGAGCTCTGCTTTCTGCAGCCTTAAAAGAACTTTACTGGAAGCTCTGGCAGAAAGTTAAATTGAATAAAGATCAAAGCTGATAAAATTCCTGGTAAACCCACAGATGGTCCACTTCAAAGGCAATAGTCCCATTCACTTCTGATTAAAATGGAAATTGTCTACAAGGAAGCTCCTTGGAACAAAGTTGAATGATGGCACTTTATGAAGAGAGCAGTTCATTACCCTTAAGTGAAAAATGCACAAAGCCATCATTCAGAGTCAGTAATGGGGTACTGATGGGAAAACGATAATTAAAGGAATGACCTAAATTGAGCTGAACAGTTTTGGAGATCCTTCAGGGCACTGCAAATGGAACAGGGACTCCCCCAAATCCGAACTGTCCTCAGACGACCTAGCTGATCAGATGAGTGTCACATTTTAGATGTCAGTCCCGCTACCTTTGATTATCACAGTACAAACATTAGGAACAAGTTCTGCTCATGGCCTCTAGTCTGGTTTTCTGTTTTTATTGTTCTTCCTTTTTTTTTTTTTTTTTTTTTTCCGGCTGCACTATGCTGCACGTGGGATCTAGTTCCCTGACCAGGGACTGAACCTGTGCCTTCTGCATTGAAAGCACACAGTCTTAACCACTGGACCACCAAGGAAATCCCTGGTTTTCCTGTTTTTGAAGAAGACATTTACTTCTGTTTCCTCAATTCCTAATATTTATCTCGAGCTGCTAGGTGAATGTTTTATGACCCAGCCATTGTGGGGAGGCCTGTATTTGCATAAACACCCTTCTTTCCCCTCCATGCATTACCAACACACCCCATTTCCTGACTCCAGAAACAATTGACTTGGTTGGAATCATACCATCTTTTATAAAGAATAGAAATTCATGTTGATATGTGGCAGAAGCAATACAATATTGTAAAGTAATTAGCCTCCAATTAAAATAAATGAATTTTAATAAATTTTAAAAAATAAAATATTTATAGTTATTATAAAAAAAAGAATAGAAATTCACTGCTATTTACACAGAGATCTGTGGCAACATTAAATTAGACTCTAGATCATCACTGTCCTTCTCATTCCTTCCCCTTTCCCTTCATTTCAACAGAACATGCAAACCCATAATGATAACATTCTAAATTCCAAAAGTTAGCCACAGATTGTTCTGTAAATCTTGGTGGGGTGTTTGGTAAAGAGCATGAGAATCAGAGTAATTGGAAGTTTGTGGACCCACTTCGGCACTGCTATCCTGTCCTCTCTGAATTTTAGAGATAAGCAACAGCTGTAGGGTTGGAGTATATCCTGTATATATACAGACACACACTGTATATACACAGACACAGCATGTCCTGCTTACAGAGCTAAGGACCAGTTAAGCCTACATATGACAGACAATATGGTCTAGATGTTTTGGTCAAAGTTCATCTTAACTAAGCAACCAGGACACTTGAATCTCCAAATTCCTATCCCAATTTCTGGTGACTTAGAATGACCTTGGGAGGTCAATTACCATTATTTTCTTCTAACTTATTACCAAATCTCTTTGAAAAAGTACAAGTGTTAGTCGCTCAGTTGTGTCTGACTCTTTGCCACCCCATGGACTGTAGCCCACCAGGCTCCTCTGTCCATGGAATTCTCCAGGCAAGAATACTGGAGTGGGTTGCCATTCTCTTATCCAGGGGATCTTACCAACCCAGGGACCAAACTCAGGTCTCCTGCATTACAGGCAGATTCTTACCCTCTGAGCCACCAGAGAAGCCCACCAAATTCCTCTAGGTATACTGAAAATTATTAACAAGAAACACTTTGATTTCCTCAGAGGAAAAGGAATCCAGGAAGATTAATGAAACAGAGTACAAAACAAACAAAGCAATTCTTAATCATTGAGATTTCTGAAGGCCAGCAGGTGTAATTAAATTGTCATCAGCAAACAAACGGTAGGGTGAGAGTTCAGTGTGATGCCTCAGATTGGACACAGTTAAGCAGAAGCTTCACCTGAGGAATGAACCTGGTAGACAGTCATTCATGCTTTCAAGTGCCCCATAAGGATCGAGCAGTAATTATAAAATAGGATTCATGGAGAGCTCGTTCAAATCACAGTGAAGAGCTCATTTCTGAAACCATTCGTTAAGTCACTGCTTCTGACTATTGCCATGGCTGCAATCCCTTTTGCAGAGTCAAAAAAGAAACTAATTTTAGCTACATTTTCTTTAACCTCTTACCTTTCCTAGGAAAGAATTTTCTTCAGAGAATCTGAAAGTTGAATCTTTTAGTAATAAACACTTTAGAAGACAGACAGAAAGAAAAATCTCAGTTGAGAATCTTCTTCACAAGCTAACTTGAGTCGTTATTAAAAACAAATGGAAAGGAATGTCATCCTGGTCACAGCTGTGGCTACCTACTCTTAAAAGTACGCATGTAACAGAAAGAAAATTCTTGTGGAAAAATTAGTAGTACCGTTGCCACCAGAGATGTGGTTATCATGCACAAGTCTGGGAGTTATTAGCCGCTTGTCTTTAACCAGCATGAAATCTGAGGGAGCAACACATATGTCCAGTCCCACCAAAAAAAGGCATTTCCCATCTGGGTGCATGATGGTGCCATGGGGAAGTGCCTTCATTACTTAGAAACACAATGAATGATTTAAATTTACCCCCGTAAACTTAAATTTGCTGAGCAAGCAATTTACAATTAACCAACAGACATGATTTTTTTGGTTTGTTTTAATCATCTTAAAATTAAGGCCTCTTACTATTGGTCTGGGGCTTCCCCAGTGGATCAGAGGGTAAAGAAACCACCCGCAATGCAGGAGACACAAGAGGCATGGGTTCAATCCCCAGTAGGGAAGATTCTCTGGATCAGGGCACAGCAACTCACTCCAGTATTCTTGCCTGGAGGAATTTCATGGACAGAGGAGCCTGGTGTGCTACAGTTCATAGGGTCACAAAGAGCTGGACACTACTTGAAGTGACTTAGTACATATGCATGCACTATTGGTCTGGAGGTCTGTGGCCCAGGAAAAAGTGATGAAAGAGAATTGGGTTCTAAAGTGATCCACAGAAACTCAACTCAGGAAGAAGTGGAATCTGCAATTCTGGCTAGAAATTCTCACCCTTAGGGTAGAAAACCTAACTAGACCGAGACACCATGGGCAGATTGTAGAAATGAGTGTGTTGTTCCCACAAGGACAAAATGCTTCTCTTCACAGCTCTTCTCCTTAGACTCCGGTGGGTCACAGGGTTCAGTTGTAGTGGTGCATATGCTAGGATCTGTGGGAACCAGGAACAAATACTGCTTTAATGCTCACATCACACAAGACTGGTTTGGCCACAGAACCCTGGACCCGGTGGCATTCTGCAGGCATCTTTCATTCCTCTCTTCATGGAGCATGTTTGTTGAGAGCTGGACCAAGATAAGATATGAGGATGATGGAATGCCTGAGAAGCAGTCCTTGATCCACAAGGAGACAAGATAACTTTCAAACATCTATGAATGCAACCTGATAAGGCTACAAAAAGAAGGGGGAGAAAAGTTCTGTGAGCACATGAGAAGAAGGAGTGTTTTATTCTTCCTGAGAAAGGTCAAAGAAAACTTCAGGAAGAGACAGCCTTTGGACCTTGTCTTGAAACAGGACGATGTTGCCACGTGGGGTGATAGGAGAAAAGCACTGTGAGGAGAGGAACAACATAAACCAAGACAGAGACTTCACTCCTCTCAGGGAACATCCAGTAACACACGTGGTTGAAATGAGAGTGACTGGGTGAAGAGCGAAGGCAAGATAAGAAACTGTGAAAGGAGGTTGTAAACAAAATAGGAAGGGTCTTACAAATGATCTAGGCTTTATCTTTAGACAATGAGGAGCCATTGAAGTCTTTTACAGCAGGTTCAGTTCAGTTCAGTTCAGTTGCTCAGTCATGTCCCACTCTTTGGCACCCCATGAATCTCAGCATGCCAGGCCTCCCTGTCCATCACCAACTCCTGGAGTTCACTCAGACTCACGTCCATCGAGTCAGTGATGCCATCCAGCCATCTCATTCTCTGTCATCCCCTTCTCCTCCTGCCCCCAATCCTTCCCAGCATCAGAGTCTTTTCCAACGAGTCCACTCTTCACGTGAGGTGGCCAAAGTATAGCAGGTTAGATGAGATCAAATTTGTATTTTTAAATAGGAATTCTGGCAGCATTGTGGAGGATAAATTTGGGGTTGATGCAGAACTTGGAGAAGAGGGAAGCAAAAGATTCTGTAGTATTAATATTTTCCAAGTGTGAAATGAGGAGGGGGACCAAGCAGTGAAGAAATGACAGGTATTCAAGCAACCTCTATTAGACAAGTGATGGACTTGGAAATTTATTGGATGTGGAGGTTGAAAGAAAGGAACGTAGGATGACTCACAGGTTTCCAGTGTGTCTATATGAGAGGAATGTTTCTGCCATTAAGCATGGGAGGGACCAGGGAAGAAGCAATGAGGGAGGAGTTTTGAGTTCTTTGCTTTTGGTCTTCAACTGGGGATCCACAGTCAAGAGTTGGAAATGAAGATCTGGATCTCAAGTATTGACGACATCTAGAAATTTAGGCTATGAGAGGTTAGTATGTCAAAGTATTCCTAATAGGTGGTGATATTTTAGTCATCTTGCATTCCTGCCTTTTATCGCAATATCTGAAATGAATAAATATCATTTTGTTTATCCCAAAGCCAGGTGGCACTAGCCGTAAAGAACCCACCTACCAATTCAGGGAGACACAAGAGACATGGGTTTCATCCCTGGGTTGGGAAGATCTCCTGGAGAAGGAAATGGCAACCCACTCAGTATTCTTGCCTGCGAAATCCCATGGACAGAAGAGCCTGAGGGGCTACAGTCTATAGGGCTACAAAGAATCAGACACAACTGAGTGACTTAGCATGTACACAAGCAGAGAAGAGAGAGAAGGGCAGAACCTGAAAAATACCAGGTTCTAAGGACAAGAATGAGATTGAGCCCACAAGGGCTGAGGAAGAACAATGTGGTTGGGGTTGCAAAAGCCAAGGAAGAATTTCAAGAAAGAAGAAGGGACAGAAAGGTCAAGTGCTCTAGAGCCCAGGGAGGAAGAGAACTTGTTAATCTAGGGTCGCTTTTATCTTCCATACGGAGACGAATATGAATACTAGTTTGGAAATGAGTAACAGCAGTGTGTGTGTTAGCTACTCAGTCGTATCCAATTCCAGGGACTGTAGCCCATCAGGCTGCTCTGTCCATAGAATTTTCTAGGCAAGAATACTGGAGTGGGTTGCCATTCCCTTCTCCAGGGGATCTTCCCAACCCAGGGATCAAACGTGAGTCTCCTACATGGCAGGCGGATTCTTTCCTGAGTCACCAGTGAGTAATGGGAGAATGAGAGAGAAAACAGTAGGAGAGGAAAATCCATACTACACTTCTAGTGACTTTGGACTTAGGAGGTCAAAAGGACTGGAGATTGAAGGAAGGCTTTCAGGGTGTGTGTGGATGATGAGTTTCAAAGGATGAAGTAGACTAGAGTGTGTTTATGGACAAAGGGAAAGCCCTTGGTGGACAGAGAGAGGCCAGAGATAAAAGTCAGTGGACTACAAGAGGATGAGCTGAAGGAGAAGAGGTGGGGAGTGACTTTTGTAGGAATATTCACATCTAAGCCTCCAAATAGGAGGGAAGGAGTAAGCATAAACAAGGACTTGCTCCTTACAAATCAGCTTCTAGGATTATAATTATTTCTTGATTGCATGTCATAAATTTCTCCAGAAATGCCTAATTAGAAACATCTTCCATAGCACTTGTTCTAATTGATGTTGAAAAGCCAGAAGTCTGGGTTTCGGTTTACTTGGCATGGGCCAAACAGAGGTTTTTACTTGAAGCTCCTATTTGCAGGTTGTTATTTAGGTCTATTTCAACCTTGAGTTAACAACTAAAAATACTGTATCAGACAAAAAGGGACATAAAAAGAAAAGGCATTCCATTTCACCATTACCAGGAACCACTACCTCTCAACAGCTGCAATAAACAGCATATAGCCCCAAACTGAAACCCATTACCTGGTTATGCTGGACCAATTAGGGACCATTGACATTCCCCACAACAATGGGTTCAAAATTGTACAACTGGGATCACAGACAGTAAAAAAATAAATTGCCGTCTATTCCTCCTTTCACATGACAGTCCTCTTCCTGAATGGGATCCCTGTAGAAAAACCAGAATTCTGGTCTTTGGTCTTTCACAGCTTCAGTTTTATGATCCAGTCTGCTCAATGAAGGTTTGCTTCAACCACAGTGGTAAATGACAAAGAAGCTTAGGATTTTTAATCGTCATTAAATTTCCAACTCTGCTGCTCCTGTCGCTTCAGTCGTGTCCGACTCTGTGCGACCCCATAGACGGCAGCCCACCAGGCTCTCCCATTCCTGGGATTCTCCAGGCAAGAACACTGGAGTGGGTTGCCATTTCCTTCTCCAATGCATGAAAGTGAAAAGTGAAAGTAAAGTCACTCAGTTGTGTCTGACTCTTAGTGACCCCATGGACTGCAGCCTACCAGGCTCCTCCATCCATGGGATTTTCCAGGCAAGAGTACTGGAGTGGGTTGCCATTGCCTTCTTCTTTCTATCTCTAATTACATAATATTTTTCTTCTTCCTTTTCTTCATGTACTAACCTTATCCTGAGAAGATACCAGAGCTGAGGTTCTGTATAACTAAAGCTTTGGTTTGAATATTACCTAGATGAGGAAGAATAAAAAGAATTTTTTTCTTAAAATACCTCCCTCCTAATTCTGTGAGGGTTTGATGAATGTTGCATATAGTCTCCCCCGCTGCCCCCACAAAAGTACCTTACAAAGCGCTGCAGATGGCAAGTGATGAATGACACAAATACCATGTGCCTTTGGCTGAAAAAGTTAAGTCCAATTCTTAACACAAAATGCATTTTTGTTCTCACTGGATATTTCCATGGCTTTATGGCTACATTGCACTAAGCCCTAGGGCACCCTGCATCAGGATTGCTCTGAAATCAAGTGATCCACTTCCCCCTCTGCACTCCTCGTATGTCCTGTGTCCCCAAGCCTGCCTGGATCCATCTTTGTTTCTTATTAAGCTTCTATTCCAAATTACTTTTTTTCCTTAATCCAAATTCTTTATCTCCCCCCTTCTAGACAAAAGACAGTTTTGTATAAGCCACAGCATTTTAGATAGAAAATATTGCCAAAGGAAATCTCAAAATTGGGCTTCCCCCTAATCTTTGTAGGTCACGTATTGTGAACAAGATTACTAGCTAATGACACAGAAGCTGTTGCCCTCTAATGGAGAAGACATTTCAAACCCTGAACTGTTCAAATGTACATTCAACTTTTTGCTCTGACTCCATTTACCAATCACCCTCTTAAAAAAATTTCTCTTGAAATTCAATTCTTAAGTCTATCTTTCCTTACAAACAAGTTTCTCATTTTTTTTCTAGCAAAGTTTTTTTTTCCTTATATAATTAATATTCAGAAAACATGGACAGATATAAGACAATAAAAATCCCATGAGTCAGAAATAATTCCTTTTAATATTTTGTATTCTATAATATTTTCAGTCTTTTTCTCAGCACTCACATAAACAAACACATATGTCTTTCATATAATCTAATATTCTTTTTTCTTAAATAAAATATTTTTAAATATAACTGCTTTCTGCAGCCAATGAAATAGTCCAAAGATTCATAAACACACACACACACATACCCCACCCCACATATTTATGCTACCCACCAAGATAGCCAAAGTTAATATCCTGATTTGTAACTATCCACACTTTTCTCCACTCTCATACAAACTTTCATACACACATAGATTCTTGTTTTCACAAAATGGGATTTTGCTTTACACATTATCACGAAAGCAACTTTTCTTTTCACACAGTATATCATGGACATTCCTCTAGGTCAATAAATCAAGATCCAATTCATTATTTAAAGAGCTGGATTAACATAACATAGCATGAATGTACCAAAATTAGTCAATCATTGTCTTATTGACATTCCATTATTTCCAGATTTTTGCCTTATGTACATGCTTTATCTTAAATAATGAAGATTCCCATAAATATTATTATTAGCCAAAGGTTTTACACCTTTCTAATTTTTAAGCACGTTAGAAGTTCTGGTCAAATTCCTTTGCAAAGATATCCTAACAATTTCCATCCTCATCAGTAGTTAAGGAATGTGCCTGTTCCTGCATCCTTGCCAGCACTGAACATTACGTCTCCTTTTCATTCTTTTTCCCACTCTGGGGGGTTAAAAATGGTATCTGATCTTACTTTCATTTGCATTTCCCTGACTACTGGTGCGGTTTTGCATTTTTATCTGTGAATATTCCTCTAAAATATATGTTTAAAGGGTTTGGGTTTATACTAGCATATTTATTTTATCAATCTCCCACTATCAAACACAAAAGTGGTATCCAGTTTTTTCAAGTTATTAGAGATATTTCAATTAAGATCCTGCTGTGTTATTTTGTGTATCTATTTCCTGAGGCTAAATTCCTAGAACTAGAATTCTTGTGTTCATGAGCACTACTAAGCAAAGAAATCAAGAACATGGGTTCTGGAGTCAGACTGTTGGATGGAATTTATCATTTTATGACTTGAGGCGTGTAGTCTTTCTCTGCCTCAGTTTCTTTCCAGCAAAATGGAGATAATTATAATACATAACACAAGATTGCTGAGAAACTGAAGTTATCAGAACAGGTCAACCTCTTGGAATAGTCTCTGCTATCTAGCAGGTGATAAATAAGCATTTGCTACTATTATGCACATCTTTAAGTCTTTCAATGCGTATGTTACAGGACATTAAAAAGTGAAGTTTGGCCTTGGAAACAGTAGACTCCAGAACCCTCGCTCCTACCCACCATGTTACCAACACCCACGAAAACAACTTTTTCAGTTCTAGGCATTCAGTCTGAGAAAATAGACCCAAATAAACCAAAAGTACATGGATCTGAATTGCAATGATGTTCTACACCAAAGTTAAATGCCTGAACAAAATATCAAGGATGAAAATAAAGGCAATTCCTCCTCCCTTGGATCACTCAGGCAAAAAGGGCTGAGAGTTTGGAAGGAGAAGTGGATTTTTGACCAGAGTGTCTTTAGCTGAGCTGTGATGCGAGGCCCCGTCAGAGGGGCAGGTCTAGGGGTAGGGAAGCATGGTGACCCTCACCATGCCTGACAGCCTCTTCCTTCACCCTGCTCCATCCTCTGGGAGGCCAGAAGATGCAATTAGTCACTAGAAAGAGGGAAAGAGAGGAGTTCAATGACGTGACCAAAACCATCATCCTAAAGATAGGTGGCCCATCAACCGGAGGCCCCAGCTGGGAGAAAGGAAGGAGAAGTCTGACCTCTGAATGAAGACTGAAGTTTGATTAATAGCTTGCACTGTATAGTTTTCATTTCTGAATTGAGCCAGTGTTTATGACTTTGATCATAGGCCAATCTATTCCATATGAGTAAGTGGAAAAGTCAGGGGGCTGGCCAAGTTTTCAGACAGTGACATGGGAGCTCCACCACTGAATAAATTTTCAAGGGGTGATAGGAGACACAAATAAAGAACTCATCATGCTTGTTCAATGTAAATGTTGCACATAATAAAACACTGCCTTCCAGAAAACGTGTCTCCATTTACACACCAACAAGCAGCGTTCAAGAGTCTGTTTTCCCCCTCACCAAGAAACCTTGTGATCTAGAATTTGGTTTCCCCAACAGACTTTAATTGTGTGAAAAGAACAAGCTGAGTGGCTGATGCAGATTTATTGCTTGGCAAGTATATTTCTAATGGTAAATAGATATATTGGGATTTTAATTTATCAGCAACCTCTTATGAGTTAGCGTGAATCAGGCCAGTAACATGAAATCTCTTTTGGAGTTGACAGCTGGGGTTTCCACACACCGGCTGAAGCTCAGACCAGGGTCTCGGAGGCCCAGCAGCACCGGGGGGCCCCCGGGAAGCCAGCTGGCAGCCAGGCTGCTCTCTTTAGCACCATTTAAATGGCAACAAGCAGAACAGCAGGCTTTGAGGAGGGAGGACATGAAATGGCCTCCGGGGACCAAGAAACTGGATGTTCACAGACTGAGAGATCCGGTGTCTAATTGCGAAGCAGCTAATCGTAGAGTATCTAATTGAGAGGGAGCATTGGAACAAGAAGCGGAAATAACCCTGACTTCATTCAGCACAGAATGAGACCTGGGTCTCACAATGAACATCTCCTGCCGACAAAAATAGCAGGTCTGGGGGGCTGTGTAAAGGTGCTGGCAATGGGGCGTGTGCACACTACCGTGACAGGCAAACACAACATCAGGAAAACACTTAATCTTCCTGTTTATCCCCAGAAGGACTCACAACCAAGAGCGAGAGGGAGAGCTGCATTCTTCTTCATTTTGAAACGAGCCACGGCTAATTCTGTGCTCTCCCAGTTTATAGACCAAGTACCTGCTTGCGCTAAAACTGCCACATATTATAAACCTCACCGAGAAGTGAATCCATCACGTTCCTGCTCCCTTAAGGATAGTTTTCCCCTGGAGTACATAGCCCATTACTGCATATCTTGTAGAAATCAAATGCAGACTCTGTCTTCCACCACAGAACAAATCAGTTTGCAGAAAAAAATGCACATATCATGACATTTTTGTTTTTCTTTAGCTTTAAGGCTTTTATTTCATGATGGTTATTGTTTTGTTCTTTTTCTTTGTTTTAAAGCAGCAATTCTTCTGGCATTACTGCCTTTGGATGTGAGCCAGAGCTAACGAAGGGAAGTCATACTCACCTTGGTCTTTGGTGCAGAGTCAAGAGTGGTATTGAAGCCAGCACTGAACCATAGTGAGAAATAGCTTGAGGGACCTAAAAATTCCTTTTGCTTATCTGGGACACTTTCCTGACCCTTTCCCCCGCTTTCCTCCAGGTTCCTGGCTGCATTCCTCTTATGGGAAGAATAATCTCTGCTCTGTTGCTAACACTAGACTCGTTGCTCTGTGGGGTCAGGGATTTATTATTCAGTACTGTTTCCCCATACCCAACACAGGCAGTGGCACACAGGGAGTCATGATGAATACTGGGGGAAAGAATCTAGGTGTGAATGAAAGGATGAACTGAGTATATTTAAAGAGGACTGAAAGGAAAAAGAATTCAAAGATTGATGCTAATGCTGGACTCTGAAGAAATTAATATTTGTGAAAGGCCTTGTGTGTAAAGTGATGGGCAAGGCACTTGAAATTTCACTTAATTCACATGCCCCTCAAATCATACCACAGTTACTGGATATCAGGCTTGCCTCTACCAGCACAAGCTGCTGCTAGAAACTGAGTTATTTTCATAAGAAGTTTAGAAAAAAAGTAGTGATGACTTTAAGGAAAAAAGATCCCACTGGTTTCTTGAGTCAACCTTTTTTCTTTGCGTGCATGCTAAGTTGGTTCAGTTGAGTCCAGCTCTTTGTGATCCTATGGACTGTAACCCACCAGGCTCCTCTGTCTATGGGATTCTCCAGGCAAGAATACTGGAGTGAATTGCCATGCCCTCCTTCAGGGGGTCTTCCTGACTCAGATATCAAACCCGTGTCTCTTCTGTCTCCTGCCTTAGCAGGCAGTTTCTTTACCAATTTTGCCACCTGGGAAGCCTAACCTTTTTCTTGCATTATATCTTATCAATATGCACAGCCAGATTGTTTGATTCATCCATTTATCTGTTTATCTATCAATTTTTAAAGGTAAGTTGTGTAGGGAGGATGGGAAGAGTCAAAAGTCATTTTACCAGGGAAAACTTTTACACTCAAAGATTATTTTAAACATATATATAGGGACTCGGCTCACTGCATCTGTGTCTGGCTTTAGATTTATTTGAAATGATTAGAGATGGTTGGAAGTAGAAAACCAGTACAATACAACTAGGAAATTGACACTGTACAATTTAATCTCTGAGGAGGCACAGGTACCCCAAGTTTCTGCATTGCTTTAGAGGTACCACCAGGAATGTCACACAAAATTGACATCATCTGAAGAATGGCCTTAAATTAAGGTGGTCCTATTGTGTTGATATAGCCCTAAAGTCACACAACGTTAATTCCTGCTTTCTCTTAAAGATGGAGTCTGGGGATAAAGGGCTGTGTTAGCTTTCTGACTGGTAAAATTGTGGGTAAAAAAAGAGTTTGTAGTGCTTTATATCAGGGAAAAAATAGTGCCTGATGCATTTGGAGGCCCTGTTGGCCTGATTCAGCCCTTTGTCAGGCCAGGTTTTGTCAGATGGACATCTTGAGATCATCTGCACTTTTCCAACCTCTGGAAAGACATATTTACATTCAAGAAAAGTCATTTTTTCTTCTAAGGTGCCTTTTGTTTGTCATCCAGGTTGCAACAATATTCAGCAGAGCTGACTATTTACAGTCTCAAATGGAGAACTCCATGCGTCTATGGTTGAGAGGTCAAGACTTGAAATTATAGCTGGAAGTTCATTCAGATAAACCATTAACCTTAATTTTTGTGATTCCAGGCTGAAGCACAGCTGGTTTTGCTCATTTCAGCTCAAGAAAGGGAATGCAATGGACATAAAAACTCTTTTTGAATATTTGTTTTCAAGAGAGTTACTCAAAACCTACCTACTATATGCAGTAGCAATAGCAATTCAGTTCAGTTCAGTTCAGTTCAGTCGCTCAGTCGTGTCTGACTCTTTGCGACCCCATGAATCACAGCACACCAGGCCTCCCTGTCCATCACCAACTCCCAGAGTTCACTCAGACTCAAGTCCATCGAGTCAGTGATGCCATCCAGCCATCTCATCCTCTGTCGTTCCCTTCTCCTCCTGCCCCCAATCCCTCTCAGCATCAGAGTCTTTTCCAATGAGTCAACTCTTCACATGAGGTGGCCAAAGTACTGGAGTTTCAGCTTTAGCATCATTCCTTCTAAAGAAATGCCAGGGCTGATCTCCTTCAGAATGGACTGGTTGGATGTCCTTGCAGTCCAAGGGACTCTCAAGAGTCTTCTCCAACACCACATTTCAAAAGCATCAATTCTTCGGCGCTCAGCCTTCTTCACAGTCCAACTCTCACATCCATACATGACCACAGGAAAAACCATAGCCTTGACTAGATGAACCTTTGTTGGCAAAGTAATGTCTCTGCTTTTCAATATGCTATCTAGGTTGGTCATAACTTTCCTTCCAAGGACTGTCTTTTAATTTCATGGCTGCAGTCACCATCTGCAGTGATTTTGGAGCCCAAAAAGATAAAGTCTGACACTGTTTCCCCATCTATTTCCCATGAAGTGATGGGACCGGATGCCATGATCTTCGTTTTCTGAATGTTGAGCTTTAAGCTATTAGCAATTAGCAAGCCATGCTAACGATATCAAAAATATATAGTTGAGTGAATTTTAGATAATCCCAACATAATTGTTGAAACACAATGTCAGGTTTTAAATTTAGTAGAGCTTAGGGGTCCATGTGAGCAGAACTCTTAATCTTGTCTGTTCCTATGAAAATGGAGCAATGAGGACTTTCTTCCTTGAAACTGACATCATCCTTCTTAACATTATTGCACAGACACCCAGATATTCACTGAACACTATTCAAAATTTGCCTCAAATCCCAGGGAAGAATCTTGAACATCCCCACAGCTTTTATGTATTTTTTTATCCTTTTTTTAATGCTAGATTTGATCTCCATTTAAATTTTTATCCCCTCCTCCATCTAGTCTTTAACACATGGAATCACAGGAACATAGCTTTTTATGGACTATCTTCCTGGGTTTCCCCACGATGTCTATCTTTGTATATTTTTGTTGTTGTTAAGTAGCTAAGTTGTGCCTGACTCTTTGTGATCCCATGGACAGCAGCCTGCTAGATTCCTCTGTCCGTGGGATTTCCCAGGCAAGAATACTGGAGGGGGGTTGCCATTTCCTTCTCCAGGAATCAAACTTGCATCTCTTGCATTGTCAGGAGGATTCTTTACCACTGAGCCACCAGGGAAGCCCTTTGTGTGTTTTACACACATTCAGTAGCAGAGGAGATGGCCCCACTTTTTCTCAGGGGTTCAGATGTTTACACCGTAAAGTCCCTTAGACTTCATTAAACACAATCCTCTGTTTCCTTTAGTCCAAGAAATAACTATATATCCACTTAGGTATTATTGAGGTCACTAGAAAGAAAAATGCAGCAAATATTTTTGTTTGGGCATTTTTTGACTGTTACCATTTAAAAGCAACTTTTGTTCCATTGGCAAGAGAATTACAAATTTCTATGCTACAGAAAGCAATTGATTGGGGCATAAATAAACATGTTTAATGATTTTCTCTCTTTTGTGGAGGGAAAAGGGAGTTTTCAGAAACCCACAAGCATTTCTCAGTGGACTAAGAGGACTTTCTTTATGCATGTGGGCTTTCTAGCTTTAAATCTACAGGAAGCTTCTATTTTCTAAATCTTGCCTGACAACCAGTGGTTCACTTGTTCTGGGCCCCACACCACTTCTCATGAAATATTTAACTTCTAAGTGAGTTGGGAAAATAAGATTCAAAAAATAATGACAGAAATACTGCTTTTAAAACCCCTCTAAATAATTTCACAATTTGTATGGAAATACAAAAAACCTCAAATAGCCAAAGCAATCTTGAGAAAGAAGAATGGAACTGGAGGAATCAATCTGCCTGACTTCAGACTATACTACAAAGCTACAGTCATCAAGACAATATGGGACTGGCACAAAGACAGAAATATAGATCAATGGAACAAAATAGAGATAAATCCACACACCTATGGACACCTTATCTTTGACAAAGGAGGCAAAAATATACAATGAAGAAAAGACAATCTCTTAACAAGTGGTGCTGGGAAAACCGGTCAACCACTTGTAAAAGAGTGAAACTAGAACACTTTCTAACACCATACACAAAAATAAACTCAAAATGGATTAAAGATCTAAACATAAGACCAGAAACTATAAAACTCCTAGAGGAAAACATAGGCAAAACACTGTCTGACATAAATCACAGCAGGATCCTCTATGACCTACCTCCCAGAGTAATGGAAATAAAAGCAAAAATAAACAAATGGGACCTAATTAAACTTAAAAGCTTTTGCACAACGAAGGAAACTATAAGCAAGGTGAAAAGACAGCCTTCAGAATGGGAGAAAATAATAGCAAATGAAGCAACTGAAAAATAATTAATCTCAAAAATATACAAGCAATTCCTGCAGCTCAATTCTAGAAAAATAAATGACCCAATCAAAAAATGGGCCAAAAAACTAAACAGAAATTTCTCCAAAGACATACAGATGGCTAACAAACACATGAAAAGATGCTCAACATCACTCATTATCAGAGAAATGCAAATCAAGACCACAATGAGGTACCATCTCATGCCGGTCAGAATGGCTGCGATCCAAAAGTCTACAAACAATAAATGCTGGAGAGGATGCAGAGAAAAGGGAACCCTCTTATACTGTTGGTGGAAATGCAAACTAGTACAGCCACTATGGAGAACAGTGTGGAGATTCAAAAAACTGGAAATAGAACTGCCGTACGACCCAGCAATCCCACTGCTGGGCATACACACTGAGGAAACCAGAAATGAAAGAGACACATGTACCCTAATGCTCATCGCAGCACTGTTTACAATAGCCAGGACATGGAAGCAACCTAGATGTCCATCAGCACGAATGGATAAGAAAGCTGTGGTACATATACACAATGGAGTATTACTCAGCCATTAAAAAAGAATGCATTCGAATCAGTTCTAATGAGGTGGATGAAACTGGAGCCTATTATACAAAGTGAAGTAAGTTAGAAAGAAAAACACCAATACAGTATACTAATGCATATATATGGAATTTAGAAAGATGGTAACAATAACTATATATCCGAGACAGCAAAAGAGACACAGATGTAAAGAATAGTCTTTTGGACTCTGTGGGAGAAGGCAAGGGTGGGATGATTTGAGAGGGTAGCATTAAAACGTGTATATTATCATATGTTAAGCAGATCGCTGGTCCAGGTTTGATGCATGAGATAGGGTGCTCAGGGCTGGTGTACTGGGGTTACCCTGGGGGATGGGATGGTGAGGGAGGTGGGAGGGGGGTTCTGGATGTGTAACACATTTGCGCCCGTGGCTGATTCATGTCAATGTATGGCAAAACCACTACAATATTGTAAAGTAATTAGCCTCCAATTAAAATAAATTAATTAATTTTTAAAAATAAAATAAACAAAATAAAACCCCTCTAGAAGGCTTCATGGTAACAAAATAGAATGTATGAGAAAAAAAGATGCCTAGTTGGTATTGTAAAGGTGTAAAAGAAATAGGAGGTGGTTTCTTGTTACTGGGTGCAGCCCAAAAGACTCATCAAAGATCAAAATTTACTCATAGACTCTCCTTTGTTAAAATAATATTAATATACTAATTAAAATGATATTAAGATAGTACTGAATTCCAGAAGAAATTATGAGACATGACATTAATTTCAGTGACTTAGTATTAGATACAAATAAAGACATACTAAAAACTTTAAGAGGGAAATCAAAGAACATTTTTTTCTTATGAAATTTGAATCAAGAGTGGCAGGGAGATATCCCAGATATGCAGACCCTTGGAAAATAGATTCCTCATATACTATTTCTGAAATAATTATTAAGGATGTGTTTTAGCAAAACACAAAAGCAAATCCAATTAAGGAGGAAACCTGAGATCTAACAAACAGGGAAACCAGCCAAGCAGTACACCACAAAGAAAGCCCATAGTGACACATGTGGAGCAAACCCATAAAGGAACTACACTGCTCCATACAGTTGATAGAAGGTCAAGGGGCCATGTACCAGTGATATGACAAGTTCTGTTTTCTTCTAACAATCAGAATAAGAAATGGCAAGCAGAACTTTTAAGAAAAACAAAGTATCTACATGAAATTTGTGGTCCAGATGTAATTAAACCAGATATGGTGTGATTTTGAGCTCGTTAGAGAGGAGAATCCATGTGACCCTGATGACCACAGAATTCCCCTCTCAAGACTTGAGAATCAGTTGGAGAGAATTCCCTACTGACCATACGCTGCTCAGTTTTGTGATAAATACTCTTTATGTAATTATACCACAATTGTTTTTATTTACAGCTGCAGGACAAAATGTAAATTACTATCCTTGAGGACATAAAAATAAGGGTTTAACTAGTGAAAACTGAGAAATTTATAGGAAGGAGAGGTATAGGAACACAAAGGGAGATAATTTCTTCATCTCACCTAATGGGAGTCAGAGATATGAAGGAGAGATTGAAGTGTACTATTTAATTATAAAGGCAGCAAGTATAGCAGAACCTCCTGCACTAATAAACATTCCCACTTGACATGAAATCTGTCATTTACTTCAGGTTCATACTGTCCTGGGGCAAAAAGCATTCTATCCCCTCTTTAGAACATAATTCTCTCTCTAGGTCAGGACTCTACAGATTCCAAGAAGCTTCTCCTGTTTATACTGACAGCTCAAATTTACAGAGCATTGTTGACCTCCTACTTCCTACAACAAGCACAAGTACCGAGACATAAAACAGGCTACACAAACAATAATCACATTCTCTCACTATCAAAATCCTACTGTTTGGCTAGTAAATCCACCCCCTCCCCAAGCATACAGTAGTCCAACACTAAGCCATCCTTCAAAGGCCGTTTTAACCAGTTTCTGATAGTCACAATTACAGAAGATGGTCTAACATAACAGGAAAATCATGGATTTATGTGATCAAACTGCGTTCACACCCTGTCTCTGTCTCAATTCTCTGAAACTTCAGGCGAGTTACTTAATCTATCCCCACTTGAGTTTCTCCATCTGTGAAATAGAGACATTGGCACCCACTCAACAAATCTGTATTTATGATCAAATGAAATAGCATACAAGGCATTTAGTAAAGTGCTTGGCACATAGTAGGTGTCTGGAATACTTCCTTCCCTTCACAGATGAAATCTGTTGTGTTGAATATTGTGTTCCTAACATATATATTTGTTCTTCTTTTTCCCTTCACTTAAACATATGTGGTCATTAGTAGAACTTTTAAGAAATGTTCTTTCACATCTCAATTTCTATAGTTCTATAATCAGAATACTAATTAAACAACGTACATCAGAGCCATGCGGGTTAAGCCTCGCCTGGCCTAGACCAGAAGCTGGATTTCTGCTGCCACCTGGTGGCTAAAAGGGGAATTTGAGGTCGCTTTTCGTAGAAGGTTGTGTGCTATGGTCCAAAAGGAAAAAGGGCCGCCCTGCCCCCAACGCCCACTTTAGTAGAGCTTGGTGAAGGCAAAAAGCTTCTGTTTCCAAAGTGTCTCAGGAGGGCGATACTTGCTAGATACTTGCTTCCATCTTTTGGATTAGAAATTAAGGTCAAGGTGCTTCCCTGGTGGCTCAGTGGTAAAGAATCCGCCTGCCAATCCCTGGTCTGGGAAGAGCCCACATGTTTTGGAGCAACTAAGCCCGTGAGCCACAACTATTGAGCCTGTGCTCTAGAGCCGGGGAGCCACAGCTTCTGAAGCTTACACACCATACTGCCTATGCTCCGCAACAAGAGAAGCCACTGCAATGAAAAGCCTGTGCACTGCAACTAGAGAAAAACCCTCTTGCAACAAAGACAAAGCACAACAAAAATAAACAATAATAAAGAAAAAAGAAATTAAGATCAAGACTGATCATGGGCAAATAAGTAACGTTGGCAAAGACAGGACTGCAAAAGGTCAGTTTTCATTCCAATCCCAAAGAAATGCCATGCCAAAGAATGCTCAAAATACCGCACAATTGCACTCATCTCACACGATAGTAAAGTAATGGTCAAAATTCTCCAAGCCAGGCATCAGTAATACGTGAACCGTGAACTTCCAGATGTTCAAGCTGGTTTTAGAAAAGGCAGAGGAACCAGAGATCAAATTGCCAACATCCGCTGGATCATGGAAAAAGCAAGAGAGTTCCAGAAAAACATCTATTTCTGCTTTATTGACTATGCCAAAGCCTTAGACTGTGTGGATCACAATAAACTGTGGAAAATTCTGAAAGAGATGGGAATACCAGACCACCTGACCTGCCTCTTGAGAAACCTATATGCAGGTCAGGAAGCAACAGTTAGAACTGGACATGGACCAACAGACTGGTTCCAAATAGGAAAAGGAGTACGTCAAGGCTGTATATTGTCACCCTGCTTATTTAACTTCTATGCAGAGTACATCATGAGAAACGCTGGGCTTTGTGAAGCACAAGCTGGAATCAAGATTGCTGGGAGAAATATCAATAACCTCAGATATGCCAATGACACCACCCTTAAGGCATAAAGTGAAGAGGAACTAAAAAGCCTCTTGATGAAAGTGAAAGAGGAAAATTAAAAAGTTGGCCTAAGGCTCAACATTCAGAAAACTAAGATCATGGCATCTGGTCCCATCACTTCATGGCAAATAGATGGGGAAACAGTGGAAACAGTGTCAGACTTTATTTTTGGGGGCTCCAAAATCACTGCAGATGGTGATTGCAGCCATGAAATTAAAAGACACTTACTCCTTGGAAGGCAAGTTATGACCAACCTAGATAGCATATTCAAAAGCAGAGACATTACTTTGCCAACAAAGGTCCATCTAGTCAAGGCTATGGTTTTTCCAGTGGTCATGTATGGATGTGAGAGTTGGACTGTGAAGAAAGCTAAACGATGAAGAATTGATGCTTTTGAACTGTGGTGTTGGAGAAGACTCTTGAGAGTCCCTTGGACTGCAAGGAGATCCAACCAGTGCATTCTAAAGGAGATCAGTCCTGGATGTTCATTGGAGGGACTGATGCTAAAGCTGAAAGTCCAATACTTTGGCCACCTCCAGCGAAGAGTTGACTCATTGGAAAGACCCTGATGCTGAGAGGGATTAGGGGCAGGAGGAGAAGGGGACGATAGAGGATGAGATGGCTGGATGGCATCACTGACTCGATGGACATGAGTTTAAGTAAACTTTGGGTGTTGGTGATGAACAGGGAGGTCTGGCGTGCTCCGATTCATGGGGTCGCAAAGAGTCCGACACGACTGAGCGACTGAACTGAACTGAGCTGATCAGAGGCATTTTGTTGATTCCTTTGGGTGACAATAATTTGATAATGTTTTGATTGGAGGAAACTTCTCTGAAACTCTTCAGCGATGTTGTCGTCCAGTCACTCAGTCATGTCCGACTCTTTTGCTACCCCATGGACTTCAGCACACCAGGCTCCCCTGTCCTCCACTGTCTCCCAGAGTTCGCTCAAAGTCATATCCATAGAGTCAGTGATGCTATCTAACCATCTCATCCTCTGCAGCCCCCTTTCTTTTGCCTTCAAGCTTTCCCAGCATCAGGATCTTTTCCAATGAGTCAGCTCTTCAATCAGGTGGCCAAAGTTTTGGAGCTTCAGCTTCAGCATCAGTCCTTCCACTGAATATTCAGGGTTCATTTCCTTTTGTATTGACTGCTTTGATCTCTTTGCTGTCCAGGGACCTTCAAGTGTCTTCTCCAGCACCACAGTTTGAAGGCATCAATTCTTCAGTGCTCAGTCTTTTTTATTATCCAGCTCTCACATCCATACATGACTACTGGAAAAACCATAGCTTTGACTAGATGGATCTTTGTAACTGAAGTAATGTCTTTGCTTTTTAATACGCTGTCTAGGTTGGTCATAGCTTTCCTTCCAAGGAGCACGCGTCTTTTAATTTCATGGCTGCAGTGATTTTGGAGCCCAAGAAAATAAAGTCTGTCACTTTTTTCATTGTTTCCCCATCCATTTGCCATAAAGTGATGGGACAGGATACCATGATCTTCGTTTTTAAATGTTGAAGACCACCTTCAACATGGTCTTCATGGTGGTCTTTGTTTTTGAAGACCATCTTAGAGCTGAACATATAGCCAGTTTTCTATTTCCAACTTCAAAAATAATTTGAGAGTTTTCTAATGACTTCTCTGGATGACAAACAGATTACTTCTTTGTTTTTAACTTGATCAAGCATAAGAACAAGGAGAGAATTGTTAACATTTCTCTGGCTGTGCATTTTGGCAACATACCAGCTTCAGCTGTTTAATTTACAGCAATATGGCTGTGGGCAAGTGAGGCTAATGAGGGAAACTAAAGATTGAGAGTTAAATATTAAATTTATCTTAGTTTTTATTTCTTGCTGTTCCAACCAATAAAAACCATGCCTCTGGGATATTCTAGTATGAATGTATCTAGCCTGTGGTGCCTTATGTACAGCCAGAAAGACATGGAACTCTAAATTGCACATGGATTGGCCACAGCATTTGTTTTCTGTTTATTTTACATTGATGGTATAACCTCTACTGGTTGGGAATGTGATACATTGATAAGGTTTATGCTGGAAGTAACTTGGCGGAGGGTTTTCAGTGTAGGATAATAATAAGCTTTTCTCTTTGGGGAACTTAATGCAAGCCAGTGCCCTGGCTGGGCTTCCCTGATAGCTCAGTTGGCAAAGAATCCACCTGCAATGCAGGAGACCCTGGTTCGATTCCTGGGTCGGGAAGATCCGCTGGAGAAGGGATAGGATACCCACTCCAGTATTCTTGGGCTTCCCTCATGGCTCATCTGGTAATGAATCCACCTGCAATGTGGGAGACCTGGGTTCCATCCCTGGGTTGGGAAGATCTCCTGGAGAAGGGAAAGGCTACCCACTCCAATATTCTGGCCTGGAGAATTCCACGAGCTGTATAGTCCATGGGCTCACAAAGAGTCAGACACAACTGAGGGACTTTCACTTACTTACTAGTGCCCTGGGTAAGTAGAGCAGCAAGGATGAAGGTAAAGCTACGGTGAAGGCTTGTCCTGATTTGTGAATCTTGCTATTTAAATCTGATTTCATGCATGAAGAGTACAATAGACCCCCTCTCAATGGTGATTTCACTTTGGGAGGTTTTCAGTTACCCAAGGTGAACCATAGCCTGAAAATATTAAATAGAAAATTACAGAAGCAAACAATTCATAAGTTTTAAATTTTGTGCCCTTCCAAATAACATGATGAAATCTCCTGCTATCCAGCTCTGTCCCTCCCAGTCGTGGATCATCCTTTTGTCCATCATATCTTATTAGTCACTTAGGAGCCACCTAGGCTATCAGATCAATTGTCACAGTACTGCCGTGCTTGTGTTCAGATAACGTGGAAATGTTAGTCGCTCAGTCATGTCCAACTCTTCACGACCCCATGGACTGTAGACTGCCAGGCTCTTCTGTTAATGGAATTGTTCAGGCAAGAACACTGGAATGGGTTGCCATGCCCTTCCCCAGGATATCTTCCTGAACCAGGGTTCATGTAACCCTCAGTTCAGTTGCTCACCCGTGTCCGACTCTTTGCAACCCCATTAAATGCAGCATGCCAGGCCTCCCTGTCCATCACCAACTCCCGGAGTTTACCCAAATGCATATCCATTGAGTCAGTGATGCCTTCCAACCATCTCATCCTCTATCGTCCCCTTCTCCTTCTGCCCTCAATCTTTCCCAGCATCAGGGTCTTTTCAAATGAGTTAGCTCTTTGCATCAGGTTGCCAAAATATTGGAGTTTCAGCTTCAACATCAGCCCTTCCAATGAACACCAAGGACTGATCTCCTCTAGGATGGACTGGTTGGATCTCCTTGCAGTCCAAGGGACTCTCAAGAGTCTTCTCCAACACCACAGTTCAAAAGCATCAATTCTTCTGCACTCAGCTTTCTTTATAGTCCAACTCTCAGATCTATACATGACTACTGGAAAAACCATAGCCTTGACTAGACGGACCTTTGTTGACAAAGTAATGTCCCTGCTTTTTAATATGCTGTCTAGTTTCATCATAACTTTCCTTTCAAGGAGTAAGCGTCTTTTAATTTCATGTATGCAATCACTGTCTCCAGTGATTTTGGAGCCCAAAAAAAATAAAGTCAGCCACTGTTTCCACTGTTTTCCCATCTATTTGCCATGAAGTGATGGGACTGGCTGCCATGATCTTAGTTTTCTGAATGTTGAGCTTTAAGCCAACTTTTTCACTCTCCTCTTTCACTTTCATTAAGAGGCTCTTTAGTTCTTCACTTTCTGCCATAAGGGTGGTGTCATCTGCATATCTGGTGTTATTGATATTTCTCCCGGCAATCTTGATTCCAGCTTGTGCTTCTTCCAGCTCAGACTTTCTCATGATGTACTCTGCATATAAGTTACATAAGCAGGGTGACAATAATAGCCTTGATGTACTCCTTGTCCTATTTGGAACCAGTCTGTTGTTCCATGTCCAGTTCTAACTGTTACTTCCTGACCTGTATACAGGTTTCTCAAGAGGCAAGTCAGGTGGTCTGGTATTCCCATCTCTTTCAAAATTTTCCACAGTTTATTGTGAAACAGAGTCAAAGGCTTTGGCATAGTCAATAAAGCAGAAATAGATGTTTTTCTGGAACTCTCTTGCTTTTTTGATGATCCAGCGGATGTTGGCAATTTTATTTCTCATATATCTACCTTTTCTAAAACCATCTTGAACATCTGGAAGTTCATGGTTAACGTACTGCTGAAGCCTGGCTTGGAGAATTTTGAGTAATTGTGCTGTGGTTTGAGCATTCTTTGGCATTGCCTTTCTTTGGGATTGGAATGAAAACTGACCTTTTCCAGTCCTGTGGCCACTGCAAAGTTTTCCAAATTTGCTGGCATATTGAGTGCAGCACTTTTATAGCATCATCTTTTAGGGTTTGAATCAGCTCAACTGGAATTCCATCACCTTCACTAGCTTTGTTCCTAGTGATGCTTTCTAAGGCCCACTTGACTTCACATTCCAGGATGTCTGGCTCTAGATGAGTGATTACACCATTGTGATTATCTGGGTCATGAAGATCTTTTTTGTACAGTTCTTCTGTGTATTCTTGCCACCTCTTCTTAATATCTTCTGCTTCTGTTAGGTCCATACCATTTCTGTCCTTTATTGAGCCCATCTTTTCATGAAATGTTCCCTTGGTATCTCTAATGTTCTCGAAGAGATCTCTAGTCTTTCCCATTCTATTGTCCTCCTCTATTTCTTTGCATTGATCACTGAGGAAGGCTTTCTTATCTCTTCTTGCTATTCTTTGGAGCTCTGCATTTAAATGAGTATATCTTTCCTTTTCTCCTTTCCTTTTTACCTCTCTTCTTTTCACAGCTATTTGTAAGGCTCCTCAGACAGCCATTTTGCATTTTTTCATTTCTTTTCCTTGGGGATGGTCTTGATCCCTGTCTCCTGTACAATGTCACGAACCTCATTCCATAGTTCATCAGACACTTTGTCTATCAGATCTTTTCCCTTAAATCTATTTCTCACTTCCATTGTATAATCATAAGGGATTTGATTTAGGTCAAACCTGAATGGTCTAGTGGTTTTCCCCACTGTCTTCAATTTAAGTCTGAATTTGGCAATAAGGAGCTCATGATCTGAGCCACAGTCAGCTCCTGGTCTTGTTTTTGCTGACCGTACAGAGCTTCTCCATCTTTGGCTGCAAAGAATATAATCAATCTGATTTCAGTGTTGGCCATCTGGTGATGTCCATGTGTAGAATCTTCTCTTGTGTTGTTAGAAGAGGGTGTTTGCTATGACCAGTGCGTTCTCTTGGCAAAAGTCTATTAGCCTTTGCCCTGCTTCATTCTGTACTCCAAGGCCAAATTTGCCTATCACTTCAGGTGTTTCTTGACTTCCTACTTTTGCATTCCAGTCCCTATAATGAAAAGGACATCTTTTTTGGGTGCTAGTTCTAAAAGATATTGTAGGTCTTCATAGAACCATTCAGCTTCTTCAGTGTTACTGTTCAGGGCATAGACCTGGATTACCATGATATTGAATGGTTTGTCTTGGAAACAAATGGAGATCATTCTGTTGTACTTGATTGCATCCAAGTACTGCATTTTGGACTCTTTTGTTGACCATGATGGCTACTCCATTTCTTCTAAGGGATTCCTGCCCACAGTAGTAGATATAATGGTCATCTGAGTTAAATTACCTATTCCAGCCCATCTTAGTTTGCTGATTCCTAGAATGTCAACATTCACTCTTGCCATCTCCGGTTTGACCACTTCCGATTTGCCTTGATTCATGGACCTAACATTCCAGGTTCCTATGCAATATTGCTCTTTACAGCATCATACCTTGCTTCTATCACCAGCCTCATTCACAGTGGGTGTTGTTTTTGCTTTGGCTCCATCCCTTCATTCTTTCTGGAGTTATTTCTCCACTAATCTCCAGTAGCATATTGGGCACATACCGAGCTGGGGCGTTCATCTTACAGAGTCCTATCTTTTTGCCTTTTTATACTGTTCATGGGGTTCTCAAGGCAAGAATACTGAAGTGGTTTGCCATTCCCTTCTCCAGTGGACCACATTCTGTCATACCTCTCCACCATGACCCGTCCATCTTGGGTGGCCCCACATGGCGTGGCTTTGTTTCATTGAGTTGGCAAGGTTGTGGCCTGTGTGATCAGATTGGCTAGTTATCTGTAACTGTGGTTTCAGTCTGTCTGCCTGTTGATGCCCTCTCTCAGCACCTACCATCTTACTTGGGCTTCTTTTACCACGGACATGACGTATCTCTTCACAGCTGCTCCAGCAAAGCACAGCCGCTGCTCCTTACCTTGGACGTGGGGTATCTCCTTATGGCCGCTGCTCCTGACCTTGAATGTGGGGTAAGTGACAAATAGATTCAAGGGATAAGATCTGATAGACCGAGTGCCTGAAGAACTAAGGATGGAGATCAGTGACATTGTGCAGGAGACAGTGATCAAGACCATCTCCAAGAAAAAGAAATGCAAAAAGGCAAAATGGTTGTCTGTGGAGGCCTTACAAATAGTTGAGAAAAGAAGAGAAGCTAAAGGCAAAGGAGAAAAGGAAAGATATACTCATATGAATGCAGAGCTCCAAAGAATAGCGAGGAGAGATAAGAAAGCCTTCCTCAGTGATCAATGAAAAGAAACAGAGGAGAACAATAGAATGGGAAAGACTAGAGACCTCTTTAAGAAAATTAGAGATACCAAGGGAACATTTCATGCAAAGATGGGCACAATAAATGACAGAAACGGTATGGACCTAACAGAAGCAGAAGATATTAAGAAGAGGTGGCAAGAATACACAGAAGAACTGTACAAAAAAGATCTTCATGACCCAGATAACCACAATGGTGTGACCACTCACCTAGAGCCAGACATTCTGGAATGTGAAGTCAAGTGGGCCTTAGAAAGCATCACTACAAACAAAGCTAGTGGAAGTGATGGAATTCCAGTTGAGCTATTTCAAATTCTAAAAGATGATGCTGTGAAAGTGCTGCACTCAATATGCCAGCAAATTTGGAAAACTCACCAGTGGCCACAGGACTGGAAAAGGTCAGTTTTCACTTCAGCCGAAAAGAGGGGCAATGCCAAAAAATGTTCAGACTCCCACACAATTGCACTCATTTCACACACTAGCAAAGTAATGCTCAAAATTCTCCAAGCCAGGCTTCAACAGTACATGAACCATGAACTTCCAGATGTTCAAGCTGGATTTAGAAAAGGCAGATGGACCAGAGATCAAATTGCCAACATCTGTTTGATCATCGAAAAAGCAATAGAATTCCAGAAAAACATCTACTTCTGCTTTATTGATTACATCAAAGCCTTTGATTGTGTAGATCACAACAAACTGTGGAAAATTCTGAAAGAGATGGGAATACTAGACCACCTGACCTGCCTCTTGAGAAATCTGTATGCAGGTCAAGAAGCAACAATTAGAACTGGACGTGGAACAAGAGACTGTTTCCAAGTACGTCAAGGCTGTACATTGTCACCCTGCTTATTTAACTTATATGCAGAGTACTTCATGAGAAACGCTGGGCTTTGTGAAGCACAAGCTGGAATCTAGATTGCCAGGAGAAATATCAATAACCTCAGATATGCAGATGACACCACCCTTATGGCAGAAACCAAAGAGGAACTAGAGAACCTCTTGATGAAAGTTAAAACAGGAGAGTGAAAAAGCTGGTATAAAACAGAACATTCAAAAAATGAAGATCATGGCATTTGGTCCCATCACCTCATGGCAAATAGATGGGGAAACAATGGAAACAGTGAGAAACTTTTATTTTTGGCTCCAAAATCACTGCAGATGGTGATTGCAGCCATGAAATTAAAAGATGCTTGCTCCTTGAAAGTAAAGCTATGACCAACCTAGACAGCATATTAAAAAGCAGAGACATCACTTTGCCAACAAAGGTCTGTATAGTCAAAGCTATGGTTTTTCCAGTAGTTATGTATGGATGTGAGAGTTGGACTATAAAGCAAACTGAGCACCGAAAAATTGATGCTTTTGAACTGTGCTGTTGGAGAAGATTCTTAAGAGTCCCTTGGACTGCAAGGAGATCCAGCAAGTCACTTTTAATGGAAATCAGTCCTAAATATTCATTGGAAGGACTAATGCTGAACCTGAAACTCCAATACTTTGGCCACCTGATTCGAAGAACTGACTCATTGGAAAAGATCCTGATGCTGGGAAAGATTAAAGGCAGGAGGAGAAGGGGATGACAGAGGATGCGATGGTTGGATTTCATCACTGACTTGATGGACATGAATTTGAGCAAGCTCTGGGAGTTGGTGATGGACCTGGAAGCCTGTCATGCTGTAGTCCATGGAATTGCAAAAAGTCGGGCACAACTGAGAGACTGAAGTGAACTGAGATATGGTTCCCTTTCATTATCTGATCGATATTCTCTCTTTCTCTTTCCTGTACTCTTTCTTCACTAGTTTCCATCCTTTCAATGTCCCCTAAATGTGGACATTAACAAGATTCTTTCCTGGGCCTCTTCTGTTCTCACACCATCCTCACAGGAGTGGCGGCGTGACCTGGGGAGTTTCCGCTCAAAGGAGTTTCCACTCCTTCCCACATGCTGGTGATTCTCAGCATCTCCAACTCCAACCTTTCCCAAGTCCCATGTCCACAAGTGCAACTGGATCCACATCCCACAGTAACCCAAACTCAACCAAACTAATAGTCCACTACTCAGACTATTTAGCACACCAATGCCCCATGACACCCCTACCAAAACCCAAACCAAAGGGTCTGTTAGAGATGCCCTACTCAACAGCATGGAGCAGCCTGGTAAGTCTCACACTAAGTTTTGGTTTTTCATTCATCAACAAAGTTAGTAGTTACTGTCTTAGGGAGAGGAGTTGAAAGGTTTGAAATTAGGGTTGCTGCTTAAAATTGAGAGGGATGGGCAGACCCTGAGCAGTTATCCAGGAAGCAGCAGACATGTGCAATCAGGAAGGGAGCACGATCCTTCAAAGTGCCCTGACCCACAAGTGACATATGTGCCAGATAGCTTTTGATCTGTTACAAATAAAGAAATTTAAAATTCCCAAACAAAGCAGAACTCCAGAGGATAGTGCCAAGCTAATGGGATTATAGCACTGGAAAACAGGTCAATGGAAAGACATCTGCCTTTTAAACTGACACAAATAGCTCAGAAGTGCAGGGCTGCTGCTTCTCTTAACCTAGAAGCATTTCTGAAGGTTGGTACAGGGCCACTCTTTACATAAGCTCATCTTTCCTGTAGAAAACAGGCATCTGTTTCTTCTTGGGTATCTCTCAGAGAGGGCACAAGGGGGATTTGTCAGACTTCAAAGCAGGAAAAAGAAAAACACTTTGAGATAACACTCTCTGGCGTATGTATACACATGTTAACTACCCACATCTCCAGGATTCCTCTCACAATCACTGGAGTCCTGAGAAGTTGAAGAAAGTGGACACTAGCATTTTAGGAGAGTTTACCACATGGTGTACAGGCCACAGCTAAGTGCCACCAGCTGCATTGCGGGAAAGGCTTTGAGTTCTTGGTGCCTTAGTGTATCCACCTGTGATATGAAGTAGCTGCATGAGGCTGTAAGGGTCTCTGCTGCTTTGTGGTTCTGGGATCATAGCATATATTCCTATTCATGTGTAACCTGAATTTCACCACATCACACCAATGTCTGGGTGTGAAAAGAACAGGATATTACTTATGTAGTAATCTGGTTCAAAAAGTTTTAACCTGGATCAAATCATGAGCAAACAATCAGACAGATCCCAGTTGTGAGACAATCTGTAAAATAACTGGCCTGCACTCTTCCAAAATGCCATCATATGGAAAAGTTCAAAAAAATTTTTAAATAAGTCATGAAAATTGCTCCAGACTCAAAAAAACTAAATAGACATGATGACATAAAACTATTAGGATACTTGGAGTAATTTGACTAGGGACTGTTTATACTAGTTAAAATATATGCATATAATATAATTACATATATTCAGTTCAGTTCAGTTTAGTCGCTCAGTTGTGTCTGACTCTTTGCAACCCCATGAATTGCAGCATGCCAGGCCTCCCTGTCCATCACCAACTCGCGGAGTCTACCCAAACTCATGTGCATTGAGTTGTTGATGCCATCCAACCATCTCATCCTCTGTCATCCCCTTCTCCTCCGGCCCTCAATCTTTCCCAGCATCAGGGTCTTTTCAAATGAGTCAGCTCTTCACATCAGGTGCCCAAAGTACTGGAGTATCAGCTTCAATATCAGTCCTTCCAATGAACAACCAGGACTGATTTCCTTTAGGATGGATTTGTTGGATCTCCCTGCAGTCCAAGGAACTCTCAAGAGTCTTCTCCAACACCACAGTTCAAAAGCATCAATTCTTCTGCACTCAGCTTTCTTTATAGTCCAACTCTCACATCCATATATGACCACTGGAAAAACCATAGCCTTGACTAGATGGACCTTTGTTGACAAAGTAATGTCTCTGCTTTTCAATAAGCTGTCTAGGTTGGTCATAGCTTTTCTTCCAAGTAGCAAGCATATTTTAATTTCATGGCTGCAGTCACCCTCTGCAGTGATTTTGGAGCCCAGAAAAATAAAGTCAGCCACTGTTTCCACTGTTTCCCCATCTATTTGCCATAAAGTGATGGGACCGGATGCCATGATCTTCGTTTTCTGAATGTTGAGCTTTAAGCCAACTTTTTCACTCTCCTCTTTCACCTTCATCAAGACTCTCTTTAGTTCTTCTTCACTTTCTGCCATAAGGGTGGTGTCATCTGCATATTTGAGGTTATTGATATTTCTCCAAGCAATCTTGATTCCAGCTTGTGCTTCTTCCAGACCAGCATTTCTCATGATATACTCTGCATATAAGTTAAAGAAGCAGGATGACAATATACAGCCTTGACATACTCCTTTTCCTATTTGGAGCCAGTCTCTTGTTCCATGTCCAGTTCTAACTGTTGCTTTCTGACCTGCATATAGGTTTCTCAAGAGGCAGGTCAGCTGGTCTGGTAATCTTATCTCTTGAAGAATTTTCCACAGTTTATTGTGATCCACACAGTCAAAGTTTTTGGCATAATCAACAAAGCAGAAGTAGATGTTTTTCTGGAACTCTCTTGCTTTTTTGATGATCCAGCGGATGTTGGCAATTTGATCTCTGTTTCCTCCACCTTTTCTAAAACCAGCTTGAACATCTGGAAGTTCACGTTTCATGTATTGCTGAAGCCTGGCTTGGAGAATTTTGAGCATTACTTTACTAGCATGTGAGGTGAGTGCAATTGTGTGGTAGTTTGAGCATTCTTTGTCATTGCCTTTCTTTGGGATTGGAATTACATAGTATAAAATAATGATATTGTGTTTATGCAAGAGAATGTCCTGCTTTAGAAAATACAAGCCAAAATATTTAAGGGGAAATGTTATGATGTCTGTAATGGTTCAGGGACAAAAAGTGTGTGTGTGTGTGTGTTTATGCATGTGTGGAGAGAGAGAGAAAGGCTAAAGTAAATGTGGCAAAATGCCTGTAGCTGGTGAATCCAGTGGAGAGTATAAAAACTTTCATTGTACTATTCTATCCACTTTTCTTTAGGTCTGAAATTTTCTACATTAAATGATGGGATAAAAAATATATATATGTGTGTCAGACTTTCCTACCAGGGCCAGTGCCCAGGAAGAAGGAAAGAAACAGAGAAAGCAGGCAAACCAGGGGATGGTTGGAAAGGAAAACAAGCACTGATTTCTTTGGGGGAGACAGACATCTTGAGCATACACAATCAGAAAGGAGAATGAGAGCTTGGAGGCTATGCTAGACAGATAAGACAGCCAGAGAGGGACTTACTTCCCTGGTGGTCCAGTGTTTGGGACAAAGCACTTCCAATGCAGGGGGCGTGGGTTCCATCCATGGTTGGGGAACCAAGATGCCACATACCATGCAGTGTGGCCAAAACAAAAAAAAGGCCAGAGAAAGATGCTCCCAGGATCCACTCTTATTAGAGACAGGACTTAAAAAGAGGGCTCCCTGGGACCTGAAAACTCTAACAGAAAAAGAGAAGCCGCAGTACCAGTGTAGACCAGAGCCATACCTGTGGAGCAAAGGACACAGTACTCAGGAAAATAACATTAAAAACCTCTTAAAGCTTCAGGTGGTCTCCATAATTGGAGCACTTGGGATCTCACCTTAAAGACTGGGGAAATCATGGTACAAACTTCCAGGTACAAGATAAATAAGTACTGAGGACAGAATGTACAACACGATGACTAGCTAGCACTGCTGCAGGGTATGTATGAAAGTCCCTGGGTTTAGATCCTAAAAGCTCTCATCACAAGGTAAAAATATTTTGTTAACTATCCAAGGTAATGGATGTTAACTAAACTTACTATGGTAGCCACTTAGCAATGTATGTATGTCAGGTCATTATGCTGTATGCCTTAAACATACAGCGCTCTCTGCCAGTTATATGTCAATAAAACTAGAGAAAAAATGACTGGGGTATCTGTTCCAAGTATGCAGAACAAATCTGGACAGATTTGATCAGGAAAGTCCATCAAGTTCCTTGCAGCACATTTGAAGCATCAGTGGGTTCATTCTGAGAAGAGGGAGGTACTGAGAGTGGGGTTTGGGGAGAAGGCAGGGGAGTAGATGCAGAGGGAGGACATGAAGCCAGTTAGGGCAGAAATAAGTAGAGTCCAGACCAACTTAGGGGCTTCCCTGGTAGCTCAGCTGGTAAAGAATTTGCCTGCAATGCAGGAGACCCCGGTTCAATTCCTGGGTCAGGAAGATCTACTGGAGAAGGGATAAGCTACCCACTCCAATATTCTTGGGCTTCCCTGGTGGCTCACATGGTAAAGAATCTGTCTGCAATGTGGGACACCTGAGTTCGATCCCTGGGTTGGGGAGATCCCCTGGAGAAGGGAATAGCTACCCTCTCCAGTATTCTGGCCTGGAGAATTCCATGGACAGAGGAGCCTGGCAGATTACAGTCCATGGGGTCACAAAGAGTCGGGACTGAGTGACTTTCACTTTCAGGCCAGCTTAGACAGTGCCCCAGTGGTAATCCACATCAGATGGGATTGTCCACCTCAGCTTAGTCAGTGCAAGAATGGATGCTTTCAGCAGACACAGCAGTCCTTTACTTTAATACCCATCACTGGAGGCTTCCCTGAGAAGCATGTTAGAGACAAATTCTGCATCCAAAGGTGTAGAACAGTGATTCTCTTACCTTAAATGAGCAATGGAATCACCTGGAGAGCTTTTTCAAGCCCAGAGTGACAAGCCCCACCCAAGAGTTTCTGATCCACAAGGTGTGGGGTGGGGCCCAAGGATGTGAACTTCTAACAAATTCCCAAGGGATGCTGATGCTGCTAATCCTGGGACCACGCTTTGAGAATGACTGACATGACATAGAGCAAAAGAAAAGAGAGGGGCGTCTCCTGCAGCCAACTGCGCTAGCTGTATGCAAGATGGAGAAAGAAAAAGGGACCAACTTTCACCTGAGCAGCCGAAGGACAGGTTCAATATTTGAAAACTCAGCTGGATGTTTTTAAAAGTCATGGGGAAGCAGTCGAGCAACAAGGGAGGACATGCTCTTGCTGCAGGAGGGGAAAGGAACATTGCTCACGGGACGGGATTGAAAAGTGAAGGAGGACAGCACAGGGAGTAGCAGCCACTGAAGGACCAAGGCCCCTGGAGACACAGGCTCCAGTTCAGGGATCTGCCGGGGGGCAATTCCAGGAAAGGAGACAGGATTCCCAGGCCTGACCTATGCCTGCCTCCCTCAGCCAATGAGGCCCACCCCCTGAAGCCCCATGGCCTGCTTCCTAAGACCTTTCCTGACACCTAGGTAAATAGCAGCTAAACATCAGGCAAGTAAATTGGCTTATCACGCTCTTATCATCAAAATAAGAGCTACCATTTATTCAGTGTTTAATGAGATCTTCATGATCACACCAGGAACTGCATTATGACACTGGTATCACAGATAAGAAGTCTGACACTTGGATGGGTTGAGTATCTTGCCCAAGGTCACACAGCAAGGATGAACTTAGAACGGGTGCTTCCTCACTTTCCTCCTGGAAAGGAAGTTCCCCCTAGGAAACATTTGCATATGTGTGTGCTAAGTCGATTCAGTAGTGTCCAACTCTTTGCAACCCCATGGACTGTAGCTTGCCAGGCTCCTCTGTCCATGGGATTTCCCAGGCAAGAATACTGGAGTGGGTTGCCATGCCCTCTTCCAAGGAATCTTCCCAACCCAGGCATCAAAGCTGAGTCTCTTATGTCTTCTGTATTGACAGGTGGTTCTTTACCACTAGCGCCACCTGATAAGCCCCTGGAAACATTTATGGGGGCATAAACCTAGAGAGGGGGCTTCCCCAGTGGCACTAGTGGTAAAGAACCCACCTGCCAATTCAGGACACATAAGAGACTCGGGTTCGATCTCTGGGTTGGGAAGGTTCCCTGGAGGAGGGCATGGCAACCCGCTCCAGTATCCTTGCCTGGGAAATCCCATGGACAGATGAGCCTGGTGGCCTATAGTCCATGGGGTCATGAAGAGTAGGACACAACTGAAGCATCTTAGCATCCATGCATGCACACCTAGAGAAGAGAAGGAATGAGGGGCAGGAAGGAAAATACCACCTGTCACTGCAAAAGGAGGCTTTAGCATTCATGCAAACCTGGCTGCTCCTTCTGAAATCAACCTATGAGAAAATCTTACATCCATGAATTGACCTATTTTCTTGTTGCTCGTCTGAGTTAGAAAGCCCTCATAATGTAAAGCAAATAAAGAAAAATGCCTGACTCATACTCCTCTTAAAACCTGCTGCCTAACCCAAGAGACAGCTTTCAGCTCAAGCCTGTTTTCAGCACACAATGCCCACAGCTGGACCCGCAGCACATCACCAGCTGGTGACACCATGAAGGAGTGAACCCAAGTATCATTTGTGGATCTTACCGAGGGGCTGAGAGGTGTGTCTTACTTGGGAGAGGCAGTCAGACAGGCATCATGAACCTGGATACAAGCCTGCAGCATGGGCTTAAAGAGCTTTGATCTGTTTGTAAAGCTGGTAAAAAACATCTCCATGGGCGCTAAAGCCAAATCCAATACTATAAAGTAGGTTTGCTAGAGAGCATTTCCCTCCCGGGGACATATTTGCATGAGGTGTAAAATTGCTAAACATCTGACAAAGATAAAAGCTGGGAATCTCATGACTTAACTGCAGTCACACGAATGCCCCAAGCCAAGTTTAAAACAGAAATGATGTCTTTAGCCTCAACCACTGCCCAAGTATTGCCACTATGAGAAACTGTCTTCTCTAGACCCTTGGTCACTATGAGCACAAAGAGAAACGTAGTTACAGATGGACTCTGGGAGGAAAAGTTACTTCTTTCATGTTGTTTTTTGCTGAGAGAAAATCAAGCAGAAATGCATTCCAACTTTTTACAAGTCAATAATATTTTATCTTGAATTCTTACCTTCTAAATGACTGGTTTGGGGAATTAATTCCCTGGTGGTCCAGTGGTTAGGACTCTGCACTTTCACTTCTGAGGGTCCAGTTTCAATTCCTGGTCAGGGAACTAAGATCCCATGAGCTGTGTGGCATGGCTGGGGAAAAAAAAAAGATTGATTTCTTTTCAGAGTACTGTTGCTCCTGAAAATAATGGGAAAATACTGAATGACTGTAAAGGGTTAATATCAACTGAGCTAACACCACGGGGTGCTTGCCCAGGAATAGGGCTCTTTAACTCTCCTGGTGCTTTCTCAAAAAATGGATGTCATGAAAAGTGTCTCATCCATCATACTGAGTTTCTGGGATAGCATATCATCTCAAGAGAACCGGAAAGATGCTGCTGGCCACCAACCTTCAATGAAAAGCAATAGATAATGGGCTCAAAATGAAAAGCATGCTTGATATTTTCTGTTCTATTTCAGCACCCTCTACTATATTTAGTTTCATGGTTAAGACCTATGTGAAATGTCCATATAGTTTTATTTTTGGTAATTTCTGTTTAGTCTATCAGTTGTCACATACTATGAGAGCTGGAAGCAGGTGGTGGGCCCCAAATTGCTGCAAAAAATGACATCAAGCCTATGAGGTAAGAGACAGAAGGAGAATGTCCTGAAAAAGAGGATCTAAAGTTGTATTAATAAGGAGCACAACTCATTAGAAAGAAATTGTTTCTTCTTAAGTATTTTGATTGCAGTTGCAGAGCAAAAATTGGCAGGCTGAGCTACATAAGGTTCTTAAAGCCATTAGTTAACTCATTGCATTCAAATAATCTTCCAAGTCATTCAGTTGAGATATAACTTAGATATAACTGGAATACCACTGGAATTTCCCTTGGGGCGAGCTGGGAACTGTCCATTTCCCAGCAATGCCAGGCCAGCCTGCCCTTCCCTTACTGCTCCCCAGAGGTGACAGATTTCCTGTGAGAGCCTAGGAGGAGAAATTGACCACGCCCAGCACTGTATTTTGCCTTTCAAGAGCAGCCTGTTCTCTGCTGTCTCCCACTTGGCCATTCTGTATGCCTCCAGCCTACCAGAGCAGGTAGGAATTATAATTCAAGTGAGGAAATGATAGGAAACCCATTGGGCAATAGATCTATGCTTGTTTACTGATCAGCATTACCTGTAAAAAAGGTAGATAGTTTTCATCAAAGTATCTCCCAAGGAGGACAGGTTGTCCTCTTCCACAACAGCTAGGAAATGCAAACACGCTTTTCTTTATAGGCAAAAGGGCACGATGTGATGGAACTGCTCTTGCTACAGATGGGTCCAGACGTGACCCACGGCACCTTACCCTTTGCTGAGAGAGTTTAGCCCCCTTGCTGAGGACGACATGTTAGTTCACATCCTCTATCCAGGTGTGTGTCTTCCTGGGTCAATTTAAAACATCGCTTCTGCCCAGGCTCCTTGTCTTCACCCATTTTTGTTTGCTGTTCAGCACAGAGTTGGATATTGTGTGCTTCTCCACTCTGTGGTCCCGTGCAGATGAGCACCAAGCAGCCCTTCCCACGAGAGGGTTCAGCTGCATTTCAGGAACATAGCATGGGTGAACCCCTTTGCAAGCCTAACTTGCCAAACTACTCTAGAGACTAGAAATGACATTGTTAACAGGCCCAATTCTTATGCATGCCTGCTTCTTGGACACCTCAGTCTATTAACTTACACTTGGTCTCTATATCACATTACCTTCTGGACTTTTAAAAACATAATTAATATTAATGACATGAGAAACTAAATGTGTATTTAATGATGTTTATGAATTACCTACAATGCACCAGGTAGAAACATGGACCCTACACACAAAGAATCCATAGGGGAAAAAATAGTGAAAAAAATACAATAATGTTTATTAGGAACATGAGCTGTGTGGCATTATTCCAGCTCTCTGAGACAAGGTAGATTTAATGATACCTCATCTTTTAGATTTATTGAGGGGATAAAAGAAGAACATGGCAAAGTGCTACTATATATTTAATGGATTACTTTTTTTTAGTCTCCTTATTGTTCCTATTACCTCTCCTACCCCATAATTGTGATAGAACTGAGGTGATTAGAGCATGCCCAGCTAGGATTAAACATTTTAAATCCCCAAGAGAAGAGTGATTACATGGTCTTCCCACTTTGGGTGCCAGACTGTGTACTGCCATTGTGAACTGGAGTTCATCTGCCCAAGTCATTGATTCAAGGAGGTAAGATAAAGTGTAAATTATTGAACCCACACTATGGATGAGAACCATATATAGGTAACTAATAAACAACCATGTATACCAATTTATAAATAGCATAGCTTAGAGTGCTATTATTGCATGAAACTCCATTTTCCCTTCACCAGAAACTGCTGGAGCCATACCAGCAATTCCTGGTGTGACTAAGATAATTGTCCCTACTCTTACCTGGAAGGCATCCTTCTTGCTCTTTCATCACCTGGATCCACAGATCCTCTTCTATGTGCCTGTGCTGTCTTAGACTCAGGTAAGAGGGCCCTGCCTTGGTCTCAGCACTTTAGAAAAGCCCATCCTGTCCTCCCCATGGGGCACATCTAGAGCCCAGGTTCCCTTCTAAGTCCCTCTGTCAGTATCTAGGATCCTGGAATTCCCTGTCAATAGCCCTGAGCCCACTTCCAAGCTGCACATACTTCTTTCCTGGGCTGTCTATTCCAGTATAGGACCTTGATAATGGTGTGTATACAATCCCAAGGCCAGTGGTGTGGTCAGGGGGTGCCTATTGCCAAGCAATATCGCCAGAGCTCAGATAGACATGCAACTGGTCATAGATGCACAGGTGGTCTCTTGCTATGTGGTTGGAGCCTGGGTGATAAAAGGAGGTAGATCACAGGCCAGAGGACAATGCAGAATCTCTACTTGAACGTGCTTCCAGGTCTTTATGCAATTACATTTATCAAAGTAGGGGGTTACACCATGTTTTATTTACCAGTTTTTAAACCTGATTAATAGTTTTTAAATATTTAGACTTACATTATGTGAGCTTCCTGTTGTACTCTTGTCCTGAAACTTAGAAATGTTAGGAGGGGGCCTGCTCTTCTGTCCCCTTACCAATATGTACTTTGTGACTATTTCCTTGTATCAGATCCCTCTTTACTAACTAAATAATATTCTCTGTTTCTGCAGCTGCTCACAGTTCAGATTTTATATATAGTCTTTATCAACTGCATTCGCTTCCTCTAATACCCTAATAAACATCTGCTGCTTATCACTTATTGTGGCTTTTTATATATTCAGGGGTTTAGAGCTTGGAGTTTAGTCTTTTTCTTGATCCCTTCTATTTTCTACTCAGTCTTTTTAGTGGGAAATGCAGTTTCCAAATTGAGTCTGAGCGTCCAGAGTGATGGGTACATATTCTCGTATCTCTACGCAATGCCCGTCTTAGCTGACAGAGTTAAACCATTTCATAGCCCATCTCTTGCCTTCATTTGCCCACATGGTTGGATGCTAAAGGAGGCCCTGTCTACCTGGGGATCCAGAAAGGAGGGAGAATTTCAGCTGAGATGTATAGGAATTTGTCTGCTGGGGAGTGCTAAGATTATACCTCAAATCTATGACGCGTCTCCTGCATCTCCTGCAATGCAGGCAGATTCTTTACCACTGAGCCATCAGGGAAGCCATGATGCACTAGGTAAATTAATTATAAGCATGAAAGCAAAAAAGTCATGTACATACCTACTGGGAAACCCTCAGATATAGCTAAAGATTTTAATCCATGATACAGAGTTGAAAGTCCTCTCTGAGTGCTAATTCCTACATAGCAGACAGTGTGGGGATACAAATCAATAAAACAATGGGGGGAAAAAATGAGAAAAGATTTGATCTAGCAACCCCCCTTGTGGCCCTGCCATACTCTTGGTAATAAAGATAATTCACTAAGACATTACATTAGAGAGAAGACAATTGTGGAACAGGATTATTGTGGCATTCACAACTTTTACATCCCCCAGTCCCTGCATAACCCAAAAAGATGATAGTCATTTCCAAATTTATATGCAAATTTTCCCTCTGGTAGAAGTATCTGAAAGCAAAATTGGTCCATTGAGTTAATCACTGAACAGGGCACTTCAGTGTGCTCCAGTTCTGACATCTAATCAGCAATACAGCTGCATTTAAATACTGAAGACTTAAAGGATTTGGCTTCTGAAGCAAGGGATTTTCTAGATAATCTTGCCTATAAGGTCCTTGACTTGTGGAGGCAAATGCTGCTGACTATGAACCACAGGAAATTACAGTGCAGCAGTTATATATCTGCTTTTCTCCTGTGTATATTGTTAGGAGTTTTTCATTATAATTAACATTTGCTTGTGAAATGCTCCATTTCTCAATTTTGCTGTTGACTTAATAGAAACCCAATTTGCAAGTACACATTCATGCCTTGTCCTCTGCTCTGCAAATAACTCCATCACCAAGCCAGGCACATGGTTAGAATGCAGCACAGTGGTCCTTAAAGTGAGTCAAGATGTTCTGCTCAAAAATGTCCCAGGCTGGAGCTCAGGCCAATATTTTGCTTCTTCTATGAATGGAAAGAATCTAACAGAGCAGAAAGCAAAATTTAACAGTATGCTGAAATAAAAATGCTTCTAGGTGACTGTGGTACAGCTTATGCAAAAAAAAAAAAAGGAATCATTATGATAGGGCAATCGGCTTCCATTTAATAAGTCTAAAATAAGAAGCTGGGGGGAGTTAAAGGATGAAAAGAAATTTTTAATTTAAAAAAAAGAAGAAGAGGAAAAAAACAAAAAAGGAAAGAAAAAAACACACACACACACAGAAATGTTGCTTCCAGTGCCCCCTGCCGGAATGCTCATAATTATGCTTGTTGGAACATTTAGCATAATTAGTCTTCAGCTGCCTATTTCAGTTTTGCTCAAGACATAAATGTCAAGTCAAAGCTATTAAAAAGCATGTTCTTGAGAAACAGATACTCAGAAGGAGAATTGCCCAGGTAGCAAAGGTACTGCTGGAAATCACAAATGCCACTGAATATTTGTATTGTTGTGCTGGCTGAATGCACTAATTACCATAATTCTCTTACAGCATATAATCTCTGGGCTGGTTTATGGCCACATTAAAATTAATTTTTATGGTAATTAGTCTCTCATTCAAGTGAGAGCTAACCAAAGTCACAAAATCTGCCCCGCCCATCTTTTGTGTGGGTTGTTTCCTCTCCAAAGACTGGCCCTGTGCGCCCTAGGTTAGAATCGCCTATTAAGGGGCAAGGGCGGCTCTTGGCCTTGAGCTACTGTAAACCAGGCATATGATTTACTGTCCATCATCTCAGATAAAAATAGATTTTTTTTTCCTCCACAGGCAGCTTGAGTATCACCAGCTAGAGTCAACAGAAAACACAGTCAGGTGTCACCGGCTGAGCAGAGGGCGCTGGTGTTATTTTGCATTTATCACAGGCACTTCCCTAGGGGAAATGAAGAAATTTCCATGGGTGACAGGAAAGCAAATTTCTTCTCCTCCAGGAGGAGGCTGTGGCTGCCTCAGCAGCTTCCAGAGCAGCTTTTATCTGAGCTTAGAGCTGGGGATGGAAGACAGGAGGCCTGATGAGGAGAGGAACCTGGAGACTGGAGACCCGTCTCCCCGACTGGCAAGGGGCCAGAAGGGGCTTCCGGAAGCAGGAAGTAAGCCGTAATAGGGCTTTGGAGTTTACAGACTCCCAGAAGGGCCTCTCCTGGCTCCACGGTTTATAGGTAGGAAGCTGAGATAAAGGAGACATGGGACTTTGCAAGAGCATACACAGAGTTAGTGACAAAGCTGATGTCATGTGTGTGTGTAGGGCTCTTTTTATCAATCCCCAATTCACAAAAGTAAGATGTGGTCTCCTCTGACCAAGCTGACAATTAAGGAAACGTGCTTATTTAAAAAAAAAAAAAAAACAGTATTTTGAAACATTTGTAAATGGGAGCATTGGAATAGGATGCAAATGTGAGCTTGAATAACTGCAGCTCCATAAGTAGGGGGAGTTAAAATATGAAAAGAGCAGGTCAGATGGGAAATCTGGTAACTTTTTGAAATAGAGCTCAACCTTTATGTTGTCTAAAATTTCTTTCAGTGATTTTCTAGATTATGTTCCACAAACCTTGTTTAATAAGTAGAGAATTTGTCCACCTTCAGGTTCAGGAGTAATGAGTGACTGAAGGTGGTGACTAAATATACGGGACATATGCTTTCTAGAATTGCCAAAGCATACAGCCCAAGCTCTGTAAGGGGGACCCAAGGTCCTTGTCTTGGTCACAAACCAATTAAGCTAAGTGCTACTGAAATTGCTTTTTATCATCTAGATACGAAGCAGTTCACAAGATACAATACTTGATGCATAAAAGCTTAATTCATCAACCTGGGCCTGGTGACTTAATAGTCACACTAAGACCCGTATAACACGTTTGTGAGTGGGAAATGAGTTGTTAAAAAAATGGTGAGGGCTCAGGGGCATGCCGGGTATTAAAATTAGCTCCTTGTTCTCCATAAAATTGTTTGGAATCACCAACTGCAGCTCTCTAATAATTCTTTTGACAACTGTGTCTGCTTATATCAAGGAACTGAACGGCTGGGCTGGTGGAAAAGGTGTCGGGCTACCTCCCATGGCAAGGTTCAACCTTAGCTAAACTGAACCACAATATTGCCTCCAACCTGGAGCAACTGCTGATTTTTTCTAAGATCTCCACTTCCCCTGGGAAGCTACTCCTACAACCCTAATCTATGTATGGAACATTTCTAGATGGTTCCTTCAATGTAGCATGGGGCCCCTGGTCATGCAAATAGGTTTTTATTCATTTTCCCAGCATTTGTGGAGCATGTCATTTGTAGAAAGTGGGCTTGGCTGTGGTTAGTGGAACAGCCTCCAGCTTCACTAGGGACCACCAAGCCTTCAGACTGAGACATACTCTTTTCAGGTGGCGTCAGTCAGCGACTGAGCAGGGTAGCGATAGCCGTGCTCACATCCTTCTTGAGGTCCCAAGGTACAAGAGCCTAGCCCAGAAGTCCTCTAGCCTTATCAGTTCATGGCACCCTCAGAGTCTCAGTCATTTTTTTCACAGCACTGCCTAAACTGAAAGAAATTGCCTCCCAGTTCCTTTTGTTAAATAGTTAGATCCAAACAAGGAAAGAGTAATCGTTTGTAGGGTATCTGACAGATGTTACTGTGTTTCCCTGGAAATTTAAAAATATCCTGCAGTGCCCCTGTACGTCCATGGCATCTTGGAGAATCTGAGTGGACAGTTCTGGAACCTTTAGCATAACCATTTCTACCCAATGCAGGGCTCCTCCAATGGGCAGTCTGTGCTCCAGAGCTCCTGGTTGAGCTAGAAAGGCTTGGTCAGATCTGCATTGCAGACTGAAGTCTCCCCCACACAAGCTACCTTCCTCCCCTTTCCTTTCACAGGTGTTATTACCCGATAAGACTCTGCCCTCTTGATGCCATCTGTGTCTGCTTCTGGGAGAAACCAAACTGCAACGTATCTCTCATCTTTCAAAAGGCTGCAGTTATCTGGGACAATTTAAGGGCACTTCACGAAATCTGTTCTTGAGGTCACATCTTAATGAACGTATCTTAAAAACAACAGAACTGATAAACCTACCAGATCCGATGTCCTATTACAAACTCATTAGGGTAGTCTCACTCACCTTTGTATTGCCAGGATCCAGAGCACATATGGTCACAGAGAAAGTACTCAATGATTGTTGACTATATGTATATTTGTGAATGAATAAACCATGTATAAAAATACATGTTATATATCAGCATTTTAATCAGAGTCTTTAGTAATACAGTTACAATATGTTCCATATTTCTCTTTTAGAATTCACCTGAATTTTCAAAAAGTTCTACCTATCAATTATATTTTTCTCTCCAAAACTGTATCATAAATTAGTAGCAAAATTTCTGACAGAAAATAAAAATTGAAGGAAAAGCATAGATTCTCTGTTAGTTGAGCATTTCATCATTGACCTAGAATGCAGTTATTCTCATCAGTAAAATTGATAATAAGTAGATTGGATTTTTTTTAATGTGTAGGAAACCCTAGTTAATTTCATCACCCAATCAGCGGATGAAACCAAGCTTGAAAACACAACTAGACAAGAAGCTATTTCTGTGCTCTGTAGAATCTGTCCCCAGGCATCTTATTGCCATATTTACTACACATTATAATAAGCACATTAAAAGTCTAAGAGAAAGAACGTTTAATGAAGGTAAGCCCGTCTTCCAACAGAATTTTCAAAGAGAGAAAAGTGTTTAATTCTGTTTACCAGAGAAAGTTCTTGAAGCATTTTTCCAAATGTGTTTTATTGTATGAGCAATCACTCAATCAGATTAGAAATAAGAAAGGGATCAACTTGAGTTGGGTTTCCATGTATACCAGTTTGCCCTCACCTTCCTGGCATTCCCTGTATCATCTAGAAGGAGCATGTATCTGAGAGTCCTCCTGATAAGTCAACCCAAACTGCACTTCTGTGAATGTTAAATGCTTTTTTAAAATGAAAAGAAATGCAGTAAACAAAGCTCCAGGAGATTCAGTCCTCTGTCTCCCTTCCCTCCAAAGCCCTCCTGGAAAGCAGCAGGGATGAACTACCAGTACCATCACAGCCTTATTTAATGCGTCATTTTTCACACTCTTCTAGAAGCAGCTCTGGCTTTCAGCTCAGGTGTATCAGCAGATGCCCTGGGACTTCACACCTGCCGTGATGGAAGACATAAACACAAGTTAATTAAGTCTATTGTTCAAACAATTTGTTTCTCGCTGAGGCTGACTCACTTGCAACAACTTCAGCACAATTTGATTTCCAGAGGTAGATTGCCACCTTTGCTCTGGTGTGTGGACCTCCTTCTTTAGAAATTCATTTCATTTCAGAGACTTCCAGGTCACTGGCAGAATAACACTTAAAAAAAAAAAAACAAACTACTGCTAATGGATGACAAGCTGTTAAAAAAAAAAATGAGTAAGTTGTGCTGGTATTTTTTTTCATAGCCATACAGTTTTTCAGAGTAACATCACGAAGGTGAAACTGGAACGAGTCGAATGTTAGAGATTTAGTATTGTGTAGCATTCTTACTCAAAGTCAAGACTGAAAACTGCTTTTGAAAGGCTTTCAGAGTCTTTCTGGCAGAATGTAGCATGGAAAATGAATGGAAGATTTAGTCCAAGGAGAAAAATGTAGGCAAGAGACACACGGAGGGAGGTTTTAAAGCATGCTGCTTTGTTTTTATACAAAGGGATCAAAGGGCATTTATCACATTAATTGCTTCTATTTTTGCTGTGCATCCTTATTGTGCTTCCATTCCTCCTCTCTAACTGATGTTCTAGAGATTTTTTTGTCCTTCTTCCCACCTGGTCACATACCCCATCATTTCTACCTGGGATCACCTGCCCTTGCTCTCTCATTAGAGCCTCTGTGACATGCAACAGCCACATTCATGCTGCCCTTCCATGGGGCAGAGATGCTCCTGGGAGGCAGCTACCTGGCTGCCTATCATTTCCCAGCCTCCCTGGGAGTAAGTTGAAGACAAGTGACTGAGTTCTTCTGGCCTTGAACCTGGGAAGGATGCATTCTACTTTCAGACCTGGTTTATTACACACACCTTCTATGCTCTTACCTTCTGTCTCACCTGGCTGGATGTTGATGCCCTGGGCCTCTCAATGGTTCCCTCGCTCTGCCAACCCTCCTGCTCCTCACCCAGCCCTTATCCTTCGTTCTCTCACCATTGACTTTTCCATAAGCAAAAATAACTTTTTTGTGTTGTGCCATTGAGATTTGGGGGATTAATCTTGAAACAACTAGTGGTATTTTAACTAAAGCATTAGATCAATGAAAATAAATAAAGTCTGCTACATGTAATTTTTCATGCTGCAAATATTTATTGAGCACTTATATATACCAGACCCGGTACTAACTTTGGGGGCTATAAGATAAAGAAAAGAGGTTTAGTCCATCCTTTCCAGGGCTTACAGAGAAGTCTCTTAATTTTCAAATCATCTGGTTTTTCTTTTTAAAATTTATTTTTTTTGGTTTTGCTGGGTCTTTGCTGCTGCTCATGGGCTTTCTCTAGTTGTGGAGAGTGGGGGCTACTCTCTAGTCACAGTGCATGGTCTTCTTATTGCAGTGGCTTCTCTTCTTGCTGATCACAGGCTCTAGGCTCATGGGCTCAGTAGTTGTGGCACAAGGGCTTAGTTTCTCTGTGGCATATGGGATTTTCCTGGGCCAGGGATCAAACCCATATCCCCTACATTGGCAAGTGGATTCTTATCTGTTGTACCACTAGGGAAGTCCTCTTATCTTCTTAACAGTATCAGTTCTATTGAATTTCACCTGAAATCTCTGAAGTAGGAAAGCCATTTATGCCTATTTCATATACATAAAAACTACAACCCAGTCACGACATGGCATTTGGGTAAGACAAATCTAGATCTCTCTAACTGAGCCTCCCATGTAGCAGGTCTGTGGAGCCATAAAGAAAAGTAGAGCTGGATTTTCCACAATTACTACCAAGTCAAGAATAAAAACAAACTTCCTAGCCACCAAACACATTCAGTTCAGTTCAGTTCAGTTCAGTCGCTCAGTCATGTCCGACTCTTTGCAGCCCCATGAATCGCAGCACGCCAGGCCTCCCTGTCCATCGCCATCTCCTGGACTTCACTCAAACTCACGTCCATCGAGTCAGTGATGACATCCAGCCATCTCATCCTCTGTCGTCCCCTTCTCCTCCTGCCCCCAGTCCCTCCCAGCATCAGAGTCTTTTCCAATGAGTCAGCTCTTCACATGAGGTGGCCAAAGTACTGGAGTTTCAGCTTTAGCATCATTCCTTCCAAAGAACACCCAGGGCTGATCTCCTTTAGAATGGACTGGTTGGATCTCCTTGCAGTCCAAGGGACTCTCAAGAGTCTTCTCCAAACACATTAGACCTCAGCAGTTCACTCAGTGATACATTCTGGTATGAAGCAAAAGAGAATAAAAGTCAATGGATAAAATAGAGATACTTTTTTAAGATATAAGAGTCTGGGATTTTCCCCTTTGCCATCTCTTGGTATAACTTGAAGAAACAATTCATTTTAGGAATCACCTGCATTTAACCATTTGTTTTTGCAATCTAAAAAATAGCCTGTATAAAGATAGGAGGCATAGCTAAGTCAGATAAGGGTGAATCCAGATTTATAAGACCTGAAATAAACATTTTTAAGACTCCTTTTAAATAAAAGAATATGAAATTCTACATGCAAATTTGGTACAGGGCCTACATAGGGCACCGGCAAATGAAAGGCTATAAAACTTAAGGTTCATTAGTTTTATGGCAAATCCACATGCAAGGTACATTTTTAAAATCAGATGACTAATTGAAAGAAAGACTGGAATTTTTAAGGTATATTTCCATGTTGATCTGTAGCTCAGTTAATCACAAATTGGTTGTCTATAACCAGATGGACAATCCGTCAACTGTTTTCTTGAGTTCCTGTTTTCTGAACCATACATCATGTTGCTTATGTTTTGAATGTCTATTTATATCTTCTTACATAAGAGAAGACAACATGATTTTTTTTTTAATGTGAACACGAGTATGGATATTGGAGCATAAAATAATGATGATGGAAGGCTTTTTATAAATTTAGGAAACTTCCTTTAATCCAGTTGAAGAAAACTGTTATTCTCAGTGATCCTCATACCTACAGCAAAACCACAGTGCCATTGCATATGTAAATCAGTCAGGTAAAAGTACAGTAATTAGAAAATAAATTAACTTGGTCCCTGTATTCTACATGCTCCCAACAAATAAGATTTCATTTTGAAAAAGTCCCTTTCCTATCCTTGAAGAATTAACGACCTTATGCTTTGTTGACTTGGGAAAACTCAACTGCCAAATGAGAACTGTCTACCATGAACTGTTGGCTTCTAACTCTTTAGTTTGTAGCCCAGGGAGCAATTAACAGGAACACGTGGCTCATCTTCACTCTTGGGAAGCCCAGACCTGAAAGCCTTCACCAGCTAATTATAAACCATGAGTTAGTCTCAGGAATAAATGTGTAACCTAGTTAGAAAGCAGACATATTTCCATAAGTGCCAAGGTAAATGTTGTCCTGTTAAGCCCCTGTTAGCCATAAACTTGAGTTGACATTAACAAAAAATTTTCTTCTAAGATCCTAAAAATAAAGTGTTACCAAAATGTTTATTTTGATTTTCAACTGAATTCAGACAAAGCTATATATTTCACTAAATTAAAAACTCTGAGGCCAAGAGAAGAAAAGGTGACAGAGAATGAGACGGTTGGATGGCATCACTGACTCAATGAACATAAGTTTGAGCAAACTCTGGGAGATGGTGAAGAACAGGAAAGCCTGGCATGCTGTAGTTCATGGGGTGCAAAGAGTCAAATATGACTTAGCAACTGAACAACAACAACCATGACCAAAAGTTTAGAACAATCTATTCTGTGTGGTCATGTATGGATGTGAGAGTTGGACTATAAAGAAAGCTGAATGCAGAAGAATTGATGCTTTTGAACTGTGGTGTTGGAGAAGACTCTTGAGAGTCCCTTGGACTGCAAGGAGATCCAACCAGTCCATCCTAAAGGAAATCGGTCCTGGGTGTTCATTGGAAGGACTGATGTTGAAGCTGAAACTCCAGTACTTTGGCCACTTGATGCGAAGAGCTGACTCATTTGAAAAGACCCTGATGCTGGGAAAGATTGAGGGCAGGAGAAGGGGACGACAGAGGATGAGATGGTTGGATGGCATCACCAACTCAATGGACATGAGTTTGGGTAGACTCCGGGAGTTGGTGATGGACAGGGAGGCCTGGCATGTTGTGGTTCATGGGGTCACAAAGAGTCAGACATGACTGAGCAACTGAACTGAACTGAACTGATTCTGTGTGGTCAACATAAGAAGCCACTGTTAGATGAGCCCACCCCAAAGAACCTGACCAAAAGTTTCTCTCAGAGTCAACACATGTTGAACATGGTTACAAATCTACAAAAGTCACTTTAAAAGAAAAGAAGCCTCTCTGGTCAACATACTAGGAGAGCAAGTCTCAGAAATCAAATAATCTGGGCTTGGTAAAAAAACATTTGCAGCCTTCTCAATATCTGAAGAAAGATCATGTACACTATAAAGAATGGTCTTCTATGAGCCTAGAAGATTCAAAAAGAAAGAATTCCATCAGTTAAACCACTTCTGTTCACATTATATATATATATTCCTTTAAAATCAATCATAGACCTAAAAGTATGAGATAAAACTCTTTGTAGAAAACAAGTGTAAGTTTTCATGGCCTTGGATTAGGCCATTGTTTCTTAGCTATAACACCAAAAGTGTAAGCAACAAAAGAAAAACTTGATAAATTGGACATTATCAAAATTATTAAATAATAATTATTATTGGACATAATAATAATAATTGGACATGTCCAAAAATTACTGTGCTTCAAAGGATAATGCCACAAAGTGAAAAGATAATGCACTAAATGGGGGAAAATGTTTGCAAATCATATATCTGATAAGGAATTTATTTGCAGAATATATAAAAAACATAGCTCAACAATAAAGACAAATGGATGAAGGACTTCATAGATATTCCTCCAAAAAAGACATACAAATATCCAGTGAGGACATGAAAAGATGAGGCTATTAACATCATTAGTCTTTAGAGTCATTTGGGAAATGTAAATTAAAACCACAATGGGATACCACTTCACACCCATTAGGATGGCTAAAATTTAAAAGATAGACAATAACAAGTGTTAGTATGCTGAGAAATTGGGAGCTTTATACATTGCTGGTTGAATTGTTGGAATCTGCAGTCATTCTGCAGACTACCAGAAAATAGTCTGGTAGTTCCTCAAAAAGTAAAACATAGTTACCCTATGATCCATTCATTCTCCTTCAGATATACAGTCAAGAGGAACGCAAATATCTGTTCAGAGAAAAACTCATACATGAATATTCATCTTTACCTATGTGGGGCTTCCCAACTGGCGCTAATGGTAAAGAACCCGCCTACCAATGCAAGAGACATAAAGAGACGCAGGTTCAATCCCAGGGTCAGGGAGATTCCCTGGAGAAGGAAATGGCAACCCACTCCATTATTCTTGCCTGGAGAATCCTTTGGACAGAGGAGCCTGGTAGACTACAGTCCCTGGGGTCACAAAGAGTCAGACACAACCGGAAAATAGTCTGGTAGTTCCTCAAAAAGTAAAACATAGTTACCCTATGATCCATTCATTCTCCTTCAGATATACACTCAAGAGAAATGCAAATGTCTGTTCATACAAAAATTCATGCATGACTGTTCATAGCAGTGCTATTTATAATATTTGAAAAGTGGAAACAGCTTAAATGTCCATCAAAGAGTGGATATGTTCATGTGATATATTCATACAATGGAATATTATATGGAAATAAAAATGAATGAAGTACTGATTCATGCTATGACATGGGTGAACCTTGAACACTGAGTGAAACAAGCCAGGCAAAAAGTTCACATGCATTAATTCATTTATATGAAATATCTAAAATAGGCACATCCATAGAAACAGAAAGATCAGTAATTACTAGATGTTCAGGGGGTGGGGACTAAAGAGTGACGGCTGATAAGTATGGGATTTCTTTTCTGAGTGATGAAATATTCTAAAATGAAATAACGGTGGTGGCTGCATAACTTTGTGAATATACTAAAATTCTATACTTTGAAGGGGTGAATTTTATAGCATCTAAGTTATGTCTCAATAAAACTGCTATTTAAAAAACTCACTTCTATTCAAGGAGGAGGGTCATGATCCCTCTTAGCCAGAATAATCTAGGGAATGGAGACCATCATAGTGTGACACCGCTGGTCAACAATGCCTTCCAAATAACTCTTTGCTCTAAATCTGAGCGTAATTTGGCTTCACATTTTCTCACAGAAAATAAAGGTTTTAACAGAAGTGAGCATTTCACTGCCCTTTCTTTCATGCATTTGACAAATATTTTTGAGCCTCCTATGCTCTGTGCACTAAAATACGCCCAAGGCACAGAACAGTGAGCAAGACAGACAGGCTCCCTGCCCTGACAGTTCTCAAAGTCAGAGGGACAGGGGCATGAATTAAAGAAGAAAACAAGCCAATAGTATTTTGTTTCATTATTTATTGGGCTTCCCTGGTGGCTCAGCTGGTAAAGAATCCGCCTGCAATGTGGGACACCTGGGTGCGATCCCTGGGTTGGGAAGATCCCCCGGAGAAGGGAATGGCTACCCACTCCAGTGTTCTGGTCTGAAAAATTCCATGGAGTCTATAGTCCATGGGGTTGCATTATTTATTATCTGGCAACAAGTTGTCTCCCTAACCAAAGCTACCTATAGTCTTTATACCTCAGTATAAGTGCTATTATGTAGTTGAATCTGGACCAGCCCTTATCCTCTTATTGAACCCTGCCCCTCAGGAGTACCCCATGTACACCCACCCCAGGCCTACTACATTAGGTAGGACCCATTAAGACAATACCTATAAGCACTTAGTTGTGCCAAACACACAGTACGTGCTCAACAACCACTGTTGCCTCCTGCAGCAAAGTTTGTGTTGATGGTATTGTACCAAATGAGCCTGGGAGGTCTGGTCTCGTATGTCTCAGGAAACCAGGTGGAGATTTCAGAGGAAACCTTCACTCTCTTGACCTCATTCTCTCAGGTTTGGATATCAAGGACTTTAACTGGTATTTGCACAATTGAGTTGATCTGAATACTTTGGGGATTTTTTTTTTTTTTTAAGATTCTGGACCCAAACTTGGGGAGATCCTAATGCAGTAGGCCTGGGGTGAGTGTGCCTGGGACATTCCTGAGTGGTAGGAGACAGAGAGGACAGAGGTGGGCCCAGATTTAAGACATTCCACATTCCTACTGGGGATGCTAAGCTCAGGCTTGCGCACAGTATCTAGCAAGCTGCATCATCCGAATTATCCAAATCATATTCTTCTCCACAGCATTGCTAAAGGACAGGCTCCCCACCTGCTCTGCCCAGATGTACTAGGTGGGAAGTTACAGCAGTGGCAGAGAAGAAGCCAGAGACTGTCCAGTAGAGAAGGAAGATTTAGGCTTTCTCAGGCCTGACCTTCCCAGACAGAGATTTATATCCCATGGCCTACCAAGGGGCATGGGGAGTAAGGGAGTGGCTGAACAGGGGTTCCCTATTCACAAAGGAGACTATGGCTGTGTGAGTTAGAGCAAATTTCTTAACCACTCTGAATGTCAGTTTCTTCTTCTATGAAAATGGAAACAATGATAGTACCGACCTCAGGAAGTTGTTATGAGGATTAAATGAAGCTTTTAAGACTATGAGCCTGGCATGATTGACTTCTAATAAATGTTCAGTTCAGTCATTCAGTCGTGTCCCGCTCTTTGCGACCCCATGAATTGCAGCACGCCAGGCCTCCCGTAATAGCAGCAGCAGTAGCAATAGTAGTATTAGTAATTTTTGAGATAGCAGTAACATCAGTGATTGAGCAACATTATCTAGATTCTGCATCTGTCAAGCTTAGGGCCAGACCTCAAACCATAGTGACCTCACCATGCCATGCCAGTCAGCAGACTTCTCTCTTAAACCTCTTTGATGTTGTGTCTCTCACTAAAGCAATTCCTTACTTATAAAAATTAAACCATTAATATTAATTCCTTACAGATCTCAAGGTAATCTTTTTCCTGGGTGTAAGATATAGATAGATATGAGAGATTAGATACATAGATAGGCAGGTAGACAGGCCGACAGGTAGATATAGATAATCAATGGTAGAGTGTTAAAAATATTACCATTTGGATGCTTTAGATTTTACCACGCCAACTTTCACTTGTTCATTGCCTCCAACAAATATTTATTGAAGGCTTATTAGATGCGAAGTATTTTATTAGATGCAGCAGATTTGATAGTGAGAGAAGCCAAGCATGCTCCCTACCCTCATGAAGCTCCAGAAAGGGAAGGTGCCAGATACACTCAGCAGGGCTGTGATACATCTAAGGTGATCCATAAGATATATTCCTTTCTAAATGTATAAATAATTTTATTTTACTGCTAGAAATAGCATCCAATGATTGTTATCCTAATTCTCCAGAATATAAATCACTCACTCTAAGAGAAAACATCTCATTTCTTGGGGATCAGGTTTTGCTGGGTATCATCCATCACTACCCTATAGTGGGAAATTTACAAAAGCATATTCTCAGTCACAGGTTCTTCATGTCAGCAATCACCTAAGAGGTCATCTGGCCCCTCTTTGCTCCTGAGGAGGGACTGCCCCCATTGATATGTCTGAGAAGTATTCTTCCAGCTTCAGGGAAATAGATTCACCTGCAAAAACTCATCACTCCCAGAAAGTAGCTTCTCCCTCATGGCATCATGCTGATTACTTGGAATGACTAGCTTCTCATGAACATAACTGTAATAAAAAGATAAATTCCCTCAGGCAGACATTTATCATTTCCCATTATCTTGGTCATGGACCTCATGGAGCTTCCTCAGTCAACTCTACCAAACAAATAAAATTAGATTCAAGACATTTGAAAAAGCAACATGATGATAGCTGTCATTCAAGAAAATGGGGAGAAAGACTGCTCAAAAAATTAAATGCAATGATAAAAAAATTAAATCCATGAGTCCAGCCTCCAGCCAATTAAAAAGATACTTAAACTGAAACAAAGAGACAGCTTTTAGAGTTTTAACCCTGGTGTCACTTCAAACCAAGGGACAGAAGATGTTGAGGGGGAAAGTGTTCAATTAAAGCAATTAGGGGATATTTATTAGAATTACATAATTCCTAAATAAGCACAAAGCCCTGATTGAGGGCTGAATTGCTCCTCATGCCTGCACTAGATCATCACTAAATTCTTCCTTGTCAAAACCTCTAGGGAAAACACTAGTATCTTAAAGAAAAAAAATCTAGGGGAGGGAGAAGAAATGAAGCCTACTACTTAGTACTGATTGATTTTACTTTAAAAGAAATCTCCATGTGTACCCTTAAGAAGACAGTCTGTATCCTATTGACACAAATGTGCGTTCTCTAAGACTTTAGTTTGTGTTTTTAGAAAGCACTTAATTTTTTCATGTTATTTGAATTTTTCATCCATTTACCTACAATCTAAATAAGGCAGATAGTTTATTAGACCAAACATAAAGACAAACGTACCTTCCCAAGTGCAAGAAGCGATTAACTTTTGCATTTGATGTTGGGTTTTCCTTTTTAACATGCAATGTAGACATTTAAACACCAGAGGACAGTGTGTGAATGAAAACAAAGTTCAATTACTATTCATCTAACTCAATTCATTTACTTAGTATATCAAAGTAAAATCTTAATTTTAAGTGATTTTCCCCCAAAGACATTTTATGTCATTTTATGCTTCAGAAATTAAAAGTAGAGGTTGATAGAAATGTGAATCATGAGACCAACTAATCAAGTTAATTTGAATCATAATGGAAATTAGAAAGATTAATTTCATAAGCAATCATTAATAATGGAAGCTCTCATGTACGAATAATCAAAGCTTTAAGTATTATATGGTAATTAATTCATTACTATGGGTTGCATATTTTAAAATAGCTCAAACCTCCCTTGTTTTTGGTGTGCTTATTAATAGCAATCCTGAGGGAAGAAAAGCTAAAAGGTTTCCTTAGGAAAGTTTTCTGTATGTGTCTTTAAAGGGGCAAGAGAGAAAGTTATATTAAATGAAAAACAGGTTTGTTCACAGGTAATTTGCCTTCATCCATCAGATCAGATCAGATCAGTCGCTCAGTCGTGTCTGACTCTTTGCGACCCCATGAATCGCAGCACGCCAGGCCTCCCTGTCCATCACCAACTCCCAGAGTTCACTGAGACTCACGTCCATTGAGTCAGTGATGCCATCCAGCCATCTTATCCTCTGTCGTCCCCTTCTCCTCCTGCCCCCAATCCCTCTCAGCATCAGGGTCTTTTCCAATGAGTCAACTCTTCGCATGACGTGGCCAAAGTACTGGAGTTTCAGCTTCAGCATCATTCCTTCCAAAGAAATCCCAGGGCTGCAGAGATAAATCCACGCACATATGGACACCTTATCTTTGACAAAGGAGGCAAGAATATACAATGGATTAAAGACAATCTCTTTAACAAGTGGTGCTGGGAACTCTGGTCAACCACTTGTAAAAGAATGGAACTAGAACACTTTCTAACACCATACACAAAAGTAAACTCAAAATGGATTAAAGATCTAAACGTAAGACCAGAAACTATAAAACTCCTAGAGGAGAACATAGGCAAAACACTCTCTGACATACATCACAGCAGGATCCTCTATGACCCACCTCCCAGAATATTGGAAATAAAAGCAAAAATAAACAAATGGGACCTAATTAACCTTAAAAGCTTCTGCACATCAAAGGAAACTATTAGCAAGGTGAAAAGACAGCCTTCAGAATGGGAGAAGATAATAGCAAATGAAGCAACTGACAAACAACTAATCTCGAGAAGATACAAGCAACTCCTACAGCTCAACTCCAGAAAAATAAATGACCCAATCAAAAAATGGGCCAAAGAACTAAATAGACATTTCTCCAAAGAAGACATACAGATGGCTAACAAACACATGAAAAGATGCTCAACATCACTCATTATCAGAGAAATGCAAATCAAAACCACTATGAGGTACCATTTCACACCAGTCAGAATGGCTGCGATCCTAAAGTCTACAAGCAATAAATGCTGGAGAGGGTGTGGAGAAAAGGGAACCCTCTTGCACTGTTGGTGGGAATGCAAACTAGTACAGCCACTATGGAGAACAGTGTGGAGATTCCTTAAAAAACTGGAAATAGACCTGCCTTATGATCCAGCAATCCCACTGCTGGGCATACACACTGAGGAAACCAGAAGGGAAAGAGACACGTGTACCCCAATGTTCATCGCAGCACTGTTTATAATAGCCAGGACATGGAAGCAACCTAGATGTCCATCAGCAGATGAATGGATAAGAAAGCAGTGGTACATATACACAATGGAGTATTACTCAGCCATTAAAAAGAATACATTTGAATCAGTTCTAATGAGGTGGATGAAACTGGAGCCTATTATACAGAGTGAAGTAAGCCAGAAAGAAAAACACCAATACAGTATACTAACGCATATATATGGAATTTAGAAAGATGGTAACAATAACCCTGTGTACGAGACAGCAAAAGAGACACTGATGTATAGAACAGTCTTATGGACTCTGTGGGAGAGGGAGAGGGTGGGAAGATTTGGGAGAATGGCATTGAAACATGTAAAATATCATGTATGAAACGAGTTGCCAGTCCAGGTTCCATGCACGATACTGGATGCTTGGGGCTGGTGCACTGGGACGACCCAGAGGGATGGAATGGGGAGGGAGGAGGGAGGAGGGTTCAGGATGGGGATCACATGTATACCTGTGGCGGATTCATTTTGATATTTGGCAAAACTAATACAATTATGTAAAGTTTAAAAATAAAAAAAAAAGAAAAAAAAAAAGAAATCCCAGGGCTGATCTCCTTCAGAATGGACTGCTTGGATCTCCTTGCAGTCCAAGGGACTCTCAAGAGTCTTCTCCAACACCACAGTTCAAAAGCATCAATTCTTCGGCCATGGAAGAAGTCAATTGTCAGCCCTTTCTGAAAGAGGGGAAAATTGTGTTCTTGATGAAAAAGAAGGCCTAAGGTGAAGGATTAATTGTATTATTTTATTGTCTGATATTGAAACTAATATTTTGTATATATTTCATTTCATTTAAAAATGCATTTGCTTTGGGGCTTGATTTGGAAAATGGTCTGGTATGAACTCACTTTTAACACAGCATATGTTAAAAAATTATCTAGACAGTTACATTTCTCATTTGTAAGGCCCTGTAGTTTTTCCATAATCAAATTCATATGCAAAACACTTGCTATATGAGTTATTCATGCAAAAATCAAGGTATAAATATACTTGGAATATACTTTTGCACCTTATCTCCTCTTATCTTTAGGAATACTATATTTTAGAGTTGTTATAAAAGAACTGTGAAAACTTACACAGCTTCTTAGGAATAATGTAATATTTGAAGTATAATATATTTCTATCATATGTTAAGATGATGTATTATGTATGATAACTTTCTTAAAAATAAATAGACCTGAGCTTGTTTTCCACATATCCTTCCTCCATTTTCAAAGTTTTCTAGGTAATCTGGATTTGCCCTGGTCTTGATGATACCTTGACTGCAATATTTGACTTCTGTAATTCTAACTGTATTCATTCTTTCAACCAACAATTATTGAGTGTCCACTACATCCTAGTCACCCTTTCTGGTACCAGAGATATTAAGGCAAATAAGACAGATTGGATCTGGGGAAAGAGTTCTAGGCAGAAGCTTGCAAAGTGTCTGTTTTTCTGAGAGTCTAAAAGAAGATCTTTATGACTGACTTGCTGAATAGTGAGTAGAGGAGAAATTGATAAATACTGCCAGGTGCCATAGGGTCTTGGTGGGCCAGACAAGGGGCTTGGAATTCATTCTAATTGCAATGAGAAGCCTCTGGAGAGTTTTAAGCTGGGAAATGATTCAACCTGATTTACCCTTTTAAAGTATCATGCTGTCAAGAAGGCAAGTTCAGAGGCCATTACAAAGATAGGATGGTGGTTGGACTAGGATTGTAGCAGTGGGAATGAAGGGAAGCAGACAGACTATGAATATACTTGAGAGTTAGAGGTGACAGGGAGTCAGTGGGTTGGCCACAGTATGTGAGGGAGGGAACAAAGTCAAGAATGGCTTCTCAGTTTTTGACTGAGAAATCTAGTGGTGGAGAAGCCTGAGTGAGAAGCAGGCTTTCTTGGACGGGAGAGATATTGTTTTGGCCTTGATAAATTTGAGGTGATTATTAAATATTAAAATAGAAAAATTGAATTGACAACTGGATATAGGTAAGTGAAGCTCAAAGAGGTGGTCAGGACTACAATGTTCATCACAGCACTGTTTACAATAGCCAGGACATGGAAGCACCTAGATGTCCATCGGCAGACAAATGGATAAGAAAGCTGTGGTACATATACACAATGGAATATTACTCAGCTATTAAAAAGAATGCATCTGAATCAGTTCTAATGAGGTGGATGAAACTGGAGCCTATTAAACAGAATGAAGTAAGTCAGAAAGAAAAGCACCAATACAATATATTAGTGCATATATATGGAATTTAGAAAGATGGTAACAGTGACCCTATATGTGAGACAGCAAAAGAGACACAGATGTAAAGAGCAAACTTTTGGACCCTGTGGGAGAAGGCGAGGGTGGGATGATTTGAGAGAATAGCATTGAAACATGTATATTACCATATGTGAAATAGATTGCCAGTACAGGTTTGACACATGAGACAGGACGATCAGGGCCGGTGCACTGGGATGACCCTGAGGGATGGGATGGGGAGGGAGGTAGGAGTGGGGTTCAGGATGGGGGACACATGTACACTCATGGCTGATTCATGTCAATATATGGCAAAAACCACTACAATATTGTAAAGTAATTAGCCTCCAATTAAAATTAATTAATTAATTAAAAAAAAAGAAGTGGTCAGGATTAGATGGCCAGATATAGATACCCCTGAAACTTAACAACCAATGGGAGGAGACAAATATTAAGCAAATAGTATAAATAAGAGGCCTTCTGAAGAAGAATGGAACAGGAAGAGAATCATATGTAAAAGAAAGATTCAAGACAGCCTCTTTGAGAGTTGAAGGCTCTGACTTCTTCAACAGTATCATATTAAAGGGTTAAAGATCTTCAATTACAAACAGGACCTATACCTATAAAATGGTTATTGCTTAGGGAAATAGAACCATAGTCATATGCACTTTCCAATTCATAACAGCACCAGAGACTGCTTTCCTACCAATTACAAAGATCAAGGATCATCCCTCGTAAATATTACATGGAGCATATGCTTCCACAATGGGTTTTGAGCTAGAACTAAGCCCTTGTTGTCAATTCTTTTCTTTTTTTCTCACTTACAGTTTCTTTTTTTTTTTTTTTAATAGGAGAAAGACAGGGAGAAAATAGCTTCTAGGAAAATTGAATACTAATTATTGACAAAAGCTGCATCATATACATGGTCAACCACTCCCTCCCACACCTCTCAAAATTACAAGCTTTTTTTCCCTATTTTGAGTACCCGTTATCATAAATTGAGGCCAACATCAAACCTTATTTTCCAATTTCTCTTTCTTTCTTTGGGAGCCTTAAGCAATGCTCTTACTCTAGTGGATATCATCTTGGTGCCAGGGAACATGGCTCTCATGTGGCAGGAATTACAAAAGAACAAATAGCTAAGCTTCATCTGCCGTGTGATCCATTATCAAAATTTTTATCTTTTGCTTCTGGAATATGAAGTTGTACTTCAGGGGAAAAAAAGAAGAATATTCCAAATAGTGATTCATATTTTCCCTTTAAACCATAACTTTTGTGAGGCCCAAACTGTTGTTTTCAAAATCAACTTGCTCTGCAAACAGCTCCTCCCCACCCAGAAATTAATGCATGAACACACACAAAAATGCATAAACTTACATACAAACAGACTGAACAGTATGCGTGTATCTTTAAGTTATAGCTTATGTTGTTTCTGTTACAAAGCTGCTACAAAAGACCTAGTTGAACAATAAAAATATTTAGCATATAATTATATTTACTGAGTTGATTGAAGCAATCAGTTTTTTGCCTCAGACTCTAGCAAAGCTATGTAGATGCTTTCTAGATGGTACTCAAACACTTTTTTCATGAGTCTGTTAGTTTCTAAACCATAAAATTTGACTTTTCATATTTTTTTCCTTTTCTGTGCCTTTGGATTATACCCTCGTGCTGGACTGGATCCCTTTCCACTTAGCCTCTTTCTTACATCCTTCTGCTTATCTTATAGCCTCCAGACCCTTCCTGATGCAATCTTTCCTGCTCAACTCCATCAGATTACGGTTTCTTAATTATCACTTTATGTCACTTCTCTGCTCAAACACGTCAATGGTTCACCATTTCTCCATGAAGTCCAGACTCTTAAATATGACAGCAGCTGACACCTCACTTTTCTTATACACAGACCCTGTGAAGTCCAGCTAAGCCCAGCTCCTATGTCCAAGTCAAATGCATCTTCAAATGATCTTCCTAATCACCGATTCTTGAAAAATATCTTATTCTCTTTAGCTATTAGTAAACAGCCCACAAAGTGACAGCTGTTACATATCATATACCCTTGCATTATAGATCCTGTGTTTACATAAGTTTTGTATTTTTCATCTTTCCCACTAAAGTCTTTGAAGGCAGCTTCTTTCTGTTGTTCATCATGCTGTACCCAAATATACGGCAGGTGCACAATAAATATTTGTTAACTGGAATTATCAAGATTGCCCAAAACTTTAGTAGTGACATTAATTTTATCCTGATTCAAAGAGCAACTGTTTTAGACTATTTACATGAAAAGAATGATCCTACTTCCTCTCTACACTTCTCTTATTAACTAAAAGATTTCTTGTGACTGTGCATTTTCATATGTGCTTACTGTTCTTGACATTCCACAAGAACCAGCAGGTTATTGGTTTTAAAAAAAAGAGAACTATGCTTGGGAGGTTTTTAGATAGATCACTAGTCTGCGTTAGGCAATAGGCCCATAGACACGTGCTTTTCAGGCTGTAAGCATTCTATTTCTACCCACTCCAGGACTTCACCTAAGCCACAAGAGGAATTTACCTGTTTACTTAAGAGTCTCTAGCTAATAATGTTATCTATGATATCTTTTTAAAGCCTTAAAATGTAAGAGACACAAATTAGTATCCAATAATTTCAGTTTTGCAGTGAAGTGAGTGGCAGCCAAGCTTGTAATGTTTCCACCAGAGATTTTTCTCACCTGAGTGTTTTTGGGGCGCTTCCCAAAACACTGAACTGATGGCACTAGTGGTAAAGAATAGACAGGGTTTGATCCCTGGGTCAGGAAGATCCCTTGGAGGAGGGCATGGCAACCCACTTTAGTATTCTTGCCTGGAGAATCCCATGGACAGAGGAGGCGGGTGGGCTATGGTCCATAGGGTCGCAAAAAGTCAGACACAACTTAGCACACATCACCAGTGCTTTTTAGAGCTCCCCGCAAGGGGCTGTCGGCCCCACATTTGGCCACAGTGAAACCACAACTTGAGATTCTTGAAATTATCTGGGTTCATCTATCTCTCTGTATCTCTCACCCATGAGTACCACACTGGCCCCACTCTGACTGCCATTTAACTATAAATTACACCAATGCCTGACAGGAAGAAAGGTTCAAACAGTTTTCCTGTATTTATTCTTCTACAAAGACTATAGGATGCATATGGCCACAAAGGATGCTGAACTGGGCACCAATTTCAAATTCGAAAACCAGAGAATAAAACACAGTGTCACCAGAAGGGGAAAAATATTACAACTATTTCCAGCCTTGAAAAAGAAGTGGCCATCACTATGGGGATTGTTGGGTAGCTCAACTCAAAGCAGGAAACAGGACCTGTAGAAATGTGGTAGGCTTTTAATCAAGTGAGTACAATTTTTAAATTTTCTTTTTTTTTTAATTTTATTTTATTTAACTTTACAATATTGTATTGGTTTTGCCATATATCAAAATTAATCTGGCACAGGTATACATGTGTTCCCCATCCTGAACCCTCCTCCCTCCTCCCTCCCCATACATCCCTCTGGGTCGTCCCAGTGCACCAGCCCCAAGCATCCAGTATCATGCATTGAACCTGGACTGGCGACTCATTTCATATATGATATTATACATATTTCAATGCCATTCTCCCAAATCATCCCCCCCCTCCCTCTCCCACAGAGTATAGAACAATTTTTAAATTTTCAAATTTTTTTTTTTTTTTAAAGCATGTCCATTAGCTTCTGAAAGATCAGCTCTTACTGACTGAGCTGATGCTTTGCTGTTGACACAGCTGTCAGGCTCTCCCTGCAGAAGGACTGAGGGGAGTCCTGAAGCTCACCCCAGGCTCTCCACCCACACACCTTCATAAAACATTCAGGTATTTCTCTGCCCGATTACTGTGCATATACCACTGTGGAACTATCACTCTCCTAACCAGATGTTATCTCAAATAACCTCAATAGCACTATTATGAAAAACTAGGAATAAGGTATGGGGTTCAGCCAGGATTGCACAAGAAGCTTTTGGCTACAGATCCTGCCTTGAAGCCAGAAGTGATTATTATTACTAATAATTACTATCATTTATTAAGTTCCCACCAGGTGCCAACTGCTTTATATCTGAAATATTGATGAGAAGTAATATTATTAAGCTGCTTATTATGTGCCAAGTATTGTTACAGATTCTTTACATGTATTTACATGTAGAGATTCTTTACATGTAAATAATGCAATTTACATAAGAAAATGCATGTACAAGTAGAGAGATCTTTTTAATATATAATTTGACTTATTTATTTTTGGTTGTGCTGGGTCTTCATCGCTGTGCGGGCTTTTCTCTGGTTTGTGGTGCTCAGGTTTCTCATTGCGGCGGCTTCTCTTGTTGTGGAGGACAGCTTCTAGAGCATGTAGACTTCAGTAGTTGTGGCACACGGGCTCAGTTGCTCTGGGCACTCAAGATCCTCCCAGATCAGAAACAAGCCCATGTCTCCTGCATGGCAGATGGATTCTTTACCACTGGATCACCAGGGAAGAGCCGGTGAAACAACACGTGGTAGTTTGTTGCTGTTGTTTAGTTGCTAAGTCGTGTCTGTCTTTGCAACCCCATGGACTGTAGCCCCCCAGGCTCCTCTGTCCATGGAATTTTCCAGGCAAGAATACTGGACTGGGTTGCCATTTCTTTCTCCAGGGAATTTTGCTGACCCAGGAATTGAACCTGCATCTCCTGCCTTGGCAGGTGGGTTCTTTACCACTGAGCCAACTGGGTAGCCTGATAGATGTTTAACAGCAGTGGATGCTTGAGAAAACTGAGATTCAGATAGATTATATTAAATAACCTGCTGAGGTCATACAAAGAGTAGAAGCTGGAGCTGGGTCACGATGTCTGGAAGCTCCAACAGTCATACCATTGGCTGTCTTGTTATTTTATCTTCCCTGTTCAGCAACTTTTCTTCCTGGTAAACATTCCACTTTCATGTGGTGGTGGTGGTTTAGTCACTAAGTCGTGTTTGATTCTTGCGACCCTATGGACAGTAGCCTGCCAGGCTGTCCATGGGATTCTCCAGGCAAGAGTACTGGAGTGGGTTGCTATTTCCTTCTCCAGGGGATCTTCCCAACCCAGGAATCAAACCCAGGTCTCCCGCATTGCAGGCAGATTCTTTACCAGCTGAGCTACGAGGGAAGCCCACTTTTATACCTAGTTATTAGATGAGGCACTTGAGGTCCAGAGATATTACTTAATGCAGGTGGTAACTGGGGTCCTCCTCAGATCCCTTGGAATCCAAAGCCTTGGCAACTGGGCATAGAGCTCTATTTCCCCAGAAATCTCAGAGGATGTCTGGCCTTCTGTGTCTGTCTTGAAGTGATGTCTGAGGTTTTCTCAAAGAGCTGCCACCTCTCTCTTTTTGATTCTCTATCCCCTTTCTGTCTCTGAACACTAACTGGAGTTCACCTTCTCCACCACCCACCAAACCCCCAGGGCATCATCATAAAACCGCTCCCTCCTTTGTCTCCTTGTGGGAGGGGCTCCTTTGTCTCCTTGGGGGAGGGGCTCTATACAGAAACTAATACTTTATTATCCCTTTCTAATTTTTCACAGTCTGAGGTAGTTCTATAGAGTGCTGAGTCTGCTGAAAATGCAAACCTCAGGTTGTGAAGAGGTAGAACTGAGTGTGGCCCAGGTATCCACCTTTCTTTATGAATCACCCCCTGATTCAGATCCAGGCAGCTCCCTTCATTTACTCTAGTCCAATATTTCACTATTTTCTGGCAACAGATTTGCATAGCAGAGAGGGATTTTCCAGTGGGAATTCCAGGCAAGAGTGGGTGAGATATTTTACAGCAGAAAGGCCTTTGTTTTTATCATGTAGGTCACTCTTGGGTATAGATTTGATTCATTGAGATTTAAAGCAAGGACCTTTTAAATATTCATCTCATGTCAAATTCAAAGAATAGGTCTTTTAAAAAACCTCAGGTTTATTATCATGAAACGTACTAAATAACTATGTTTTTCCTCTTTGATCATTAAATATATACATATATCACATATATGAAATAAACAGTGTTGGAGTTCATAATCAGGCTTCTTTCCCCACTGTTTCAAAGGATCCTGAGGAATAATGTAGAGTTTTTAAAGACTCTTTTTCTTTACCAATATCCTATAAGCTATGTCTTGAAAGATCTGAGCATTTTTCTCTTAATTTCAATGTACTTTCCTCCAATAATAATCAACATGAAAGAACTAAAACACTGATGATAAGGAAAAAACATAGATAGTGGAGAAAATAAAGGATTAATTCTTAATGCTAATAGAAGTTTGAACATTAAGTATTTTAGACTGTTAGGCATCACTTAAAGGATGAAGAGACCCATACCAAGACGATTTAACAGTTAACAAGGACAACCATAATATCATAAATAAATTAAGCTTGAATAAATACTGATGCATTCCCTACCTCTTTTATTTTGAGTGCAGAGCTTTCACACAAAATTCTCATTAGTAATAAATTCCCTTTGCTATGATGGTGACCTCATAGTTTAAAATGCACAGTTATGTTTTTCAGTCAACTTTGGATGTGTTCTGAAGGATTTATCTGAACTTCTTTTTTTCCCAGATACTCCTCTGCTTATATTTGCATAGTCATTTGCATAATGTTATTCCTGATAAAGCCCTGGTTCTCTGAAGAAGAAAATTAGCAATTATTATTTTGCCACAAAATGAATGATAGCACAGGATGTTAGCTACCAACCTCATTTAAAAACTTTTGAAAGAGGGCATAAAAATAATATAAAGACATGTACTATTAAAAAAATTACCATCCCATCACACATGGCAAAGACTTGTCTTTCAGTGATTAACGGTGTCCACTGAAGGTCTGGTGGAGAGGGGGAGGAGCAGAGTTGTCAGTTGCTAGAAAGGCAGGGAGAGCAGGCAAATTATTCCGAGCAAACCATTTAATGAGGGCTTTGTTAGCGTGGAGGGCTGCCATGCTGTATGACAGCTGGCACTTAAGAGTCACGTTTATTAAGGCAACATAATTCTGTCCATCTGCAGTTCAGCAAAAGGGCCAGTAATGGCCACAATAGCCCAGAGCAACACTTGGTTTTAATTACATTTTCCCTTATTGCAAAATACTATATACATATATGTTGCACACACCAATATGCACATACACATTTGTTTAGAATAAAGAGGATTTTTTTATCTTCTTAACACAACCTAAAATGACCCTTCTTCTCATGGTCATCAGGGAAGGCCTCTGACCTCTCCTGTTCTCTGAGAAAGAGTGCCCAGCTGTGCTTCCTCCCCAAGTAATGGCGACAGGCATCAAGTCACATCATTAGCAGAACTGCCACAGATGGGGTGAGGGAGAGGGCTGCCAGCAAAAGCTAGTCAACACTATCTCACACACCTCCAGATTAAACAGCTTTAGTATATCTAATGGATTGAAAAGCCAATGGTCACCAATACTATTTCTTTGAGGGACAATAGCAAACTCTTTTAAAAAAGGAAACTTAAACATAAATGTAAATTTTCCCTTATAACTAAAGTTATAGAACATTGGGGGAAAAAACTGTAATTTCATTACCCAGAGATAAAAAATAATAAGCTTATAGTAATGTCTTCTTTTTTCTATATTTTATCTGCCTGTAACTTGTTAAATTGAAGAAAGTAGGGAAAACCACTAAACCATTCAGGTATGACTTAAATCAAATCCCTTATGATTATACAAAGGAACTGAGAAATAGATTTAAGGGACTAGATCTGATAGATAGAGTGATTGATGAACTATGGACTGAGGTTCATGACATTGTAGAGGAGACAGGGATCAAGACCATCCCCATGGAAAAGAAATGCAAAAAAGCAAAATGGCTGTCTGGGGAGGCCTTACAAAGAGCTGTGAAAAGAAGAGAAGCAAAAAGCAAAGGAGAAAAGGAAAGATATAAGCCTCTGAATGCAGAGTTCCAAAGAATAGCAAGAAGAGATAAGAAAGCCTTCTTCAGCGATCAATGCAAAGAAATAGAGGAAAACAACAGAATGGGAAAGACTAGAGATCTCTTCAAGAAAATCAGAGATACCAAGGGAACATTTCATGCAAAGATGGGCTCGATAAAAGACAGAAATGGTATGGACCTAACAGAAGCAGAAGATATTAAGAAAAGGTGGCAAGAATACACAGAAGAACTGTACAAAAAAGATCTTCATGACCCAGATAATCATGATGGTGTAATCACTCATCTAGAGCCAGATCCTGGAATGTGAAGTCAAGTGGGCCTTAGAAAGCATCACTACGAACAAAGCTAGTGGAGGTGATGGAATTCCAGTGCAGCTATTTCAAATCCTGAAAGATGATGCTGTGAAAGTGCTGCACTCAATATGCCAGCAAATTTGGAAAACTCAGCAGTGGCCACAGGACTGGAAAAGGTCAGTTTTCATTCCAATCCCAAAGAAAGGCAATGCCAAAGAATGCTCAAAATACTGCACAATTGCACTCATCTCACATGCTAGTAAAGTAATGCTCAAAATTCTCCAAGCCAGGCTTCAGCAATATGTGAACGTTCAAGCTGGTTTTAGAAAAGGCAGAGGAACCAGAGTTCAAATTGCCAACATCCACTGGATTATTGAAAAAGCAAGAGAGTTCCAGAAAAACATCTATTTCTGCTTTATTGACTATGCCAAAGCCTTTGACTGTGTGGATCACAATAAACTGTGGAAAATTCTGAAAGAGATGGGAATACCAGACCACCTGACCTGCCTCTTGAGAAATTTGTATGCAGGTCAGGAAGCAACAGTTAGAACTGGACATGGAACAACAGACTGGTTCCAAATAGGAAAAGGAGTACGTCAAGGCTGTATATTGTCACCCTGCTTATTTAACTTATATCCAGAGTACATCATGAGAAACGCTGGGCTGGAAGAAGCACAGGCTGGAATCAAGATTGCCGGGAGAAATATCAATAACCTCAGATATGCAGATGACACCACCCTTATGGCAGAAAGTGAAGAGGAACTCAAAAGCCTCTTGATGAAAGTGAAAGAGGACAGTGAAAAAGTTGGCTTAAAGCTCAACATTCAGAAAAAGAAGATCATGGCATCTGGTCCCATCAGTCCATGGGAAATAGATGGGGAAACAGTGGAAACAGTGTCAGACTTTATTTTGGTGGGCTCCAAAATCACTGCAGATGGTGATTGCAGCCATGAAATTAAAAGACACTTACTCCTTGGAAGGAAAGTTATGACCAACCTAGATAGCATATTCAAAAGCAGAGACATTACTTTACTAACAAAGGTCCATCTAGTCAAGGCTATGGTTTTTCCAGTAGTCATGTATGGATGTTCAAGTTGGACTGTGAAGAAAGCTGAGCGCCGAAGAATTGATGCTTTTGAACTGTGGTGTTGGAGAAGACTCTTGAGAGTCCCATGGACTGCAAGGAGATCCAACCAGTCCATTGTGAAGGAGATCAGCCCTGGGATTTCTTTGGAAGGAATGATGCTAAAGCTGAACTCCAGTACTTCATCCACATCATGCGAAGAGTTGGCTCATTTTAAAAGACTCTGATGCTGGGAGGGATTGGGGGCAGGAGGAAAAGGGGACGATAGAGGATGAGATGGCTGGATGGCATCACAGACTTGATGGACATGAGTTTGAGTGAACTCCGGGAGTTGGTGATGGACAGGGAGGCCTGGCGTGCTGTGATTCATGGGGTCGGACATGACTGAGCGACTGAACTGAACTGAACTGAATTTGTTAAACAGTAATGTTATACCATTATATTGATTTATAACTTTCTTTTTTCCATATAATAATATCCTGCTAACATCTCTTTCTTGTCACTCAATATTTTATTCTACAACATGATTTTTAATGATAGCCTAATAGTTCAATTACAAGTATCCACCATCTGTTATTTAACCCTCCCCCTAAGTTGGCCACAACTCTGTGACTAAACAACAAAAATGTTGGGCATTCAGGTTGTTTCTTTTCTTTTTTTTTTTTTTGCTCCTTTACAAACACTTTTTCAAACATAAAAAGAAATTATCAGATAGACACATGAAATAGTCATAGTATTTCCTGATGAAATTTCCAGAAACAAAAGGCAACTATTTGTTGCGCCATGTGGCTTGCAGGATCTTAGTTCCCTGACCAGAGATTGAACTTGTGCTGCCTGTAGTGGAAAAGCAGAATCCTAACTACTGGAATATCAGGGAATTTCCACAAAAGGCAAATTAATCACAGTAGTATCTATGCACATTTTACAAGGAGTCATACACATATACAGGTTAAAAAAACTATTCAACTCCTGTATGAGTTCCTAATATTCTATAAAATCATACAAGTTCAATGGGGGTCTCTGGTGCACAGGTGGGAAAGAGTTGATTATAGCACAGATGTAGGAAGGATGTTCCAGAAATAGGCACAGAAAAGTGGCATTAATATTTCCTCAGATTGTAAAACTCCAGTGTTATTAAGGCCCCTTAAAGTGAAAAGCAGGCACTAATTTGCTGTCAGTGATCTGTATCTGTTTTATGTAATATTTAAGGAAACTTCTGAAACAGCAGGGTTAGAAATCATAACATAGCTTTCATGCACATTATTACAGGTCCACACATCTGTTTGTGTCAACAGCTAATATTCAAGATCAGTATTTTGCTTTTAAAAAAACTAAAGAGTTTGTATCTACCATGAAAATTTGTCTATATCCAGTAAGCAGAAGGAAATGGCAACCCACTCCACTATTCTTGCCTGGAGAATCCCAGGAACAGAGGAGCTTGGTGGGCTGCCGTCCATGGGGTCGCACAGAGTCAGACACGACTGAAGCAACTTAGCAGCAGCAGCAGCAGCAGCAGTAAGGAAATAAAAGGGCAAACTTTTCCTGCATAAGACAGACTTGTAACACATTTCCTAACTCTTACAGCCAAAAGGTCAAGAATAATGTAAAAGTAAGAGAAAAATAGATATTGAAGAAGGAACAACCACAATAAATCTGTTTTAATAGTTCACACTAATTAAAGTCAGCTCAATACATCTATTTTGAGGTTTTAGCACATTTGATGCAATTTCAGTATTTAAAATTCAAGGGAGCAAGTCATTTGCTATTTCAGCATTTAGTTATTGGTAGGCACACAACAAAAGTTTTAAAATACTTGTCCAAATCTACAAAAAGGTATTTATAAGGACTGTAAAAATATCTTCCACTATCATCTGTAATGGCAGGCCTATAAAATTTTCTCTATTTTTGAATTGGAATAGGCTATAACTTGTAATAAAATTTTTAAGAATCCAGATTTAGATAGAATATATATTTTTTTAATTTTATTTTATTTTTAAACTTTACATAATTGTATTAGTTTTGCCAAATATCAAAATGAATCCGCCACAGGTATATATGTGTTCCCCATCCTGAAGAATATATTTTTTTAAAACACAGAATGTCTATGAAATGTGGGTCGGGGGGAGGACGTAAAATTATGCCCTGTGTCTTTGCAAATTTTTTTTTATTATATTGATGCAAGCCAAGTGTCAGTTGACACTATCCTTCCTTAAAGATTTAAATAAAATTTTGCTTCCTTTCTAAATCCCAGTTGGAGTTTGTGACCATCTCCAAGTCTCTGTGCATTTTGGGGTTTACTTTCTGAGTCATTTGTAGTGCCAGGCTTCTACGAAACTCTGGATCTCATGCAAACATCATGATGTTTCTCTGCCTTCTTCTACACTGATCCAGATGTGGGATGCAGCCATTTTGATTTCCCCTAAAACACTCACACCAGCATTAGAATGTGAAGGAAGATGACACAGATTAGGGTGACCAAAGAGGATCATATATCACACAAGTTCAAATGAAGTCTCAAATATCCTTGTTCATAAAAGTCCCTTGATCACCCTGCTATAGAAATTTCTCATTTTAAATTCAGCCATAGCTCCCAACTTGCTGCACAGCTCACTTCTCATTTCTTCTGTCCTCCTCTCTCTCCTTTTCCCATAAGTACACTTCTGACTGTTGCACATGCAAGGCAATTTCACTCTCTCTTTGCTATTTCCTTCTAAACATGCCCTGGAGCCTCATTTTCTGTATACAAGAGACTTATTAAAGCACTTATCCTAAACAACTACAGTTTCATTCTACCCCTCTCTCTCTCTCCTTCCAATACACACACACACACACACACACACACACACACTCATACCCAGGTAACGTGGTAAATACTAAAAATGTTTATCATATAAAATTACTTTTATAGTTACAAAACATGAAATAATGACTTCATAGGTTTTCTTCTCTGCGTTGGTATGGAAACTGCCTGCAGAGGTACTTGGGGAATGCCCATTGTCAGACTGAAATATAAAGTGACAGTACTAAGCGCTGTTTTTTCTTTATAATCCCCTCCTGCCAAGAGAATTGAACTCAGAGGCTTTCTTTCTCTCTTTCTTTCCCTCTTTCTCTTTCTATCCCTTTCTTCCCCGCTTCTTTCTTTTGTAACTAAGAGGTGTTTTTATTCAAAGTTCCTACAGGTGTTGGCTCTGGTTATTTCTGCCAAGTTACATTCCAAATAGTTGAACTGGGGTCTGGACTATAAATAGGATCTTTAAATAATGTTCAAAAAAGAAAACACATGCATACATACTCACATATTCTAAACCATATGTAGCCAACATTTGTTGCTAACACAACAACCATTTCCCTTTCCTTTTCTTTATAATAACCTGCTAAGTCACTTCAGTCGTGTCTGACTCTGCAACACTATGGACTGTAGTCTGCCAGGTTCCTCTGTTCATGGGATTCTCCAGGTAAGAATACTGGAGTGGATTGTCGTGCCCTCCTCCAGGGGATCTTTTTGACCCGGGATCGAACCCACATCTCTTGTGTCTCCTGCATTCACAGGGGAGTTTTTTACCACGAGTGCCACCAGGCAGAGCCCTTATTTCACTCCTGAGGTGATTCCTCTCCCATGTGACTCAAGGATGAATCATAATTGGTCTAAGCCAATTCTGATGATATAATTTCTCTTGCCAGTGACTGTTTTAAACATGGACATGTGATCTAGTCCTGGACAACATATGATAATGAGCAAATACCAACTGGGGAATGTTGGGAAGCGTCCTCTTTGCTCTTAAAAGAAAAAAAAAAAATCGAAGGAAGGGATATTCTCTTCTCCTACTGAATGTTTTCATAAACACATGGAGCTGTAGTCGCTGTCTTGTGACTATTACAGTAAGCTAGAGGATAAGTCTGACAAGGTGAGATGGCAGAGTGAAAATATGGAAAGAACCTAAATCCTTGATGATATCATTTTACTTTTGAATTAATCAACCCTGCAGCTGCCTCAACATTTGTTTTTTTCCTGAGGGGAAAAAAAATTGCCCCTTATTTAGCCAGTTGAGTTTGGGTTTTCTGGCTTCTAGTGTGGAGAGCATCCCAGTACCTTGTATTCAAGTCCATTGACTAAAATCAATGGGTTGGGAAGATCCCCTGGAGAAGGGCATGGCAATCCACTCCAGTATTCTTGCCTGGAGAACCCCATGGACAGAGGAACCTGGTGGGCTATGGTTCATAGGGTCGCAAAGAGTTGGACATGGCTGAAGCAACTTAGCACGCAGGCATGACTAAAATATAACCCCTTTGAACACAGTATTTTCTCTAAGTCAGTTGGAGCTGCTATCTGAAGGGCTACCACGTTCATCTTCATGTTTAAAGATGCTTGATCTCATTCACCAGCCACTCTAGAATTGCTGTGTTTATGTTGCCTTCTTGGCAATTAATACCAGCTGTTTCTGCTCAGAAACATGACTATTGGACTCCCTGGGCTTTTTTTTCCCCTTATGCCATATGGTCTCAGGAAGAAGAAAGGTGCTGACAGGATGATAGGTTAGCCCCATCACAAGAACAGCTCCTTTTGACTCACAGCCAAATTTATGAAGAAAGGAATCACCAAGGCCATCGAGTTTCCGTAATTTGATAAGAGGTCACTAATAGCATCCATTCGTCCTGTCTCTTGTATGTAGACCTAAATGTGGTTCAAAGATAGCAGAATGACATTTCATAGACAAAGACACCATAGTGAATATTTAAAAGACTGACTTGTTTCGAAAGAGCCTCTGTTACCCTCCCCTTTCTTGCTGTCCAGCCCCAGGGGTTTCCGGATCAGCAGGGCAGTCTTGTCCTGTCATGTTCTTGCTAGTTTGTGATCTCTGTCTCACAAAATCAATGGGGTAGGTGTGGCTGAAAGTGTTAATGGAGCAATAACAACAGGAGGCAGCCATCTACACCTCCAGACTTCTGGGTCTCAACCCCTCTTTGTGGCAGGAGTGATGTCTATTATTATTCATAAGTATTCCATGTTTTAAAGTTTAACTTTGCAAATATTATAAAATATGATTAATCTACTCTATTTACAAGCCCATCATCCTTGAAAATATTTCAGAGGGGGAAAAAAATCCCTATGGATTATTCATATATCTTTCAGCTCATCTCCCAAAGGCCAAAATGTGGGAGAGGATTTAATGGGTGCTTCTGCTATTCTTCATTCCTCTGTCTCCTTTTAGGATTACTGATATTAATCCAACTTAAACCCCAGCAAGGGCTGTGTGATTTTAAGCAAGTATTTAACCATTTTACGCCTCAGTTTCTTAGCAAAATTAGACTAATAATTTCATTGCCAAGAGTAAGTAATATAATTTAGGTGAAGTGCTTCGCCTAATGCTTGGCAAGAAGAAAATGATTGATAAAATATCAAGTATTGTTGTCCTGTGTCATCATTGCTAACAATTCTGCAAGAAATTGTGAGGTACAAATTTAGTTTTGTCATGGTTTTTCTTTTCTTAACTATAAAATGGAAAATAAAGTCAGTCTAATATTTAAGGATTAAGTAGTTTTAATCTAATGTTAAATCTATAAGCATTAGATTTTACAGGCAGAATATTGGCATTATAATGTGTTAGAATAAGTTTATTTCAAAGTACTAATTATAATCAGAAAAGTAAACTTTTTCTGTGATAATTATAATGCTTCCTTTTCTTTTGCAAAGAAGGGCAAGGCAGCAAAAAGTTTGCAATAAATTGTACTCTGATTTTAGACACATAGTACAACCAAGAGATAAGATTAAATCCACAAGAGGGAGACAGGGCCATGCTAAATTTCCTCAGGGAAAGTTAGAGACAAAAAAAAGTACAACTCTAATTGTGTTCAAGGACTTTTTGAAATTTGCAAAAACATTTTAGGTTTAGCCATTTTTTAATGAGTGTACTTTTAAATTCTAAAAGTAAAATAGTATCTTAAAACAAGTTGGCAAACCTTTGAATGTGTGTACATGCCTACACACTCAAATATCTGCTGGGTGATTCCATTTACAAAAGAAAAGAGAGTGAAAGGAGGAAAAAAAGAAAGGGGGGCTGGAGGTGTGGGGGGGGGTGCTGTTAAGAAGGAGAAGGCAAAAGTACTTTAACAAACAGCCTACAGGGTTGAAGAGCTGCAGTCTGAGGGTGCCTCCACTCACTGCCCTGTCAACTCGGGCACTGGGCCCATTTCCAGCCCCATCTGGCAGTGAGCTCTGCAAGCGTGTCCGTTTAACTGGCTTAGTACTCAGGAGGTCTAGCACCCTCGAGTCTTCCCTTCCTCCACCACATGTCCCTGGGCTGCTCTGCAGGGTCTCTTCTGCCTCCAGAACTGAAGTCTCTGTGAGTGGCCTGCCACCATCTGTTTCTACTCACCAAAGGTGGAGACAGTTTCTCAGGGTCTGAGATAGCTCCCATTTTTCTTTCTGGTCCTACCCTTGAGAGTCCTTTGTGGGCTTTTCCTTTTATAGCTCACCTTTCAACTGGCCCTTAGAGAAAAGGGTCTTGTCTAGAGATGGATCAGGAGCTTATGGGGCCTTCTCCACATCCTCTGCTGTAGCTCCTCTCTGAAGTCCCAGATAATAATATCTCTTGCGTATTTCCTGAGTTTTTCAGATGCCAAAACCCATCACCAAACGGAAGAATTAACTATTTGATGATTATGAGCACAGAACCCCCAGACCTACTGGTGCCTAAGGACTGATAATGTTAACCATCCTGTTATCTCAACATCAACCAATCACAGTATTGTGCATGAGCTGATCCCTTATCCTGGGACGCCCCTCCCTCACCCTGCCTTTTAAAATGCTTTGCTGAGGGAGTTTCCTGGTGGTCTAGTGGTTAGGACTTGGTGCTTTCGCTGCCATGGCCTAGCTCATCCCCTGGTCTGGGATTCTGCAAGCTGTATGCAGCACCCCTGGAAAGAATGCTTTGCTGAAACCCTTTAGGGAGTTTAGGGGTTCTGGGGATACAAGCTACCCTTTCTTCTTGCTGGGCCCTGCAATAAACCTTTCTCTGTTCCAAACTCTGACATTTTGGTTTGTTTGGCCTTACTATGCATCAGGCATGTGGACTTGCATTTGGTAACAGAGAGACTTAAACTGAAACCCAGTTCCTAAGCAGAGCTTTTAACAAAGGCCACAACCATCTCCCAATGTGGCCTTTGCTCCTCCAACTGGTCATAAGGCACCCTCATCCCACCCCCCCCCAACCCCCACAGACAGCTCCCACATCTGCTCTCCAGAGCTCTCCCCTGTCCCCTGCCGGCCCCTCCCCTTCCCCTTAGACAAGGGTAGACTTGGGCACCTGGAGGGCCAGGCAGTCTGGGAGGAAGGAAGCTACTGCTGCTTTGCCATGTGTCATATGTTTTCTACCAGACACCTGGCAGCATGGGTCCCTTTCTGGAAGGGGGTGAGGAGCCTGGGAATCAGGAGCTGGAGGAAGAGAGACCTGAATGCAGGGGACTTCCCCAGGAGATGAGCGGTAATCCCAGTCCTGGTTCCACCTCACTGAGCTTGGCCCTCGTCCCCACAACCCCACCCTGCCCAGCTAGAATTTGCTTGATTCTGCATGCCAGAGTGGGCTTCCCCTACATGAAGGATGGTTCATTTGGGGGCAGAACCCTCAGTTCCCAGAAGTCTTCTCTCTTTAAGCTGCTGCAGCGTGTGTGTGCCTCCGCTGAAAGACAGGCAGTTCAGGCCTCAGAAGGAGCTTCCCTGGCTCCATCACTTCCAGCCCATGGGGTTTTCACCCTGTTACGTGGGGATGATGACACATGGTCTGCAGAGCATCATAAGGGTTAAGTGAGGTTAGATGAGTCAGAGATTTTCAAATCACTCCCTGAGGAACCCTAAGTGTCTGGAAGACATATTTAAGAGACCACACTGGCAATATGGAGGGGGCTCTGGCAATCACACACACACACACACACACACACACACACACACTTCAACCAGAATATCTGGTTCACCTTACATACAAGAGTTTACCCCTCTCTGGATTAGAATCCTCTTCCTTCCTGTGTCCCCATATGCCAGTGGGCTTTTAGACTAGTGGTCAGTAGCCTTGAGCAGGGCTTCCTTGCAGCTCCACTGGGGTTTGGATCCTTCAAATTCACACTCACCCCACTCCCACCCCTTAACCACAGCAGCTCCATTTTCATCTGTCCTGTGTCATTTAAAGCAATTCTGAGGAACACTGGTGAGGAGAAGCTGGTCCAGTACTTTCAGTCTGAGAACCCCTGGTGGCAGGCATCTGGAACCACTCAGATGAGCAGTAGTGATGGGGTGTGATGGGGTGTGATGCATGCTGCTGTGAGCCAGAATTGGGTGGGTCCCGGTCTGCCTCAGCTGCAACTGTCGTGCTGGCACAGGGGGCTCAAAATACTTCTCAGCCCAAATACTTACCACGTGCCAATTGACTGGGATTGTTTTCTTTGTTGACTTGTACCAGCTTTACTGAGAAGTAAACTTTGGCTTGAGCCAGGGCACCATCTGTGGTGGGGGAAGTGGCTCCTGGAGGGGCAGATGCAGAAGCTGGGATTGCAGATGTGGATGGCCTACTAGTGTGGATTGTCTGTGCCATGGTGCCCCATGAATGAAAAAGATTCCTCGTCAGCTTAAAACACTACACACACACACACACACACACAACATTCACATTGTGCCAACTGTTCCCATGAGCATACCTAGATCAGTGGGTACAGACTTAGTGTGATAAAAGCTTAACTCTGGGTATTCTTATTGAGTAAAAGACTGTTCTATTTTTACTTTATCTAACTATAACTTCCCTGTTATTTATTTATTCTGATTTGAATGGTTTAATTATGTCACAATAGTCAAAAGGTGGAAGCAACCCAAGCATCTATCGAGGGAAGACTGGATAAACAAAATGTGGAATATACCCAGAGTGGAATAGTTGCTGCTGCCAAGTCACTTCAGTCATGTCCAACTCTGTGCGACCCCATAGACGACAGCCCACTAGGCTCCTCTGTCCGTGGGATTCTCCAGGCAAGAATACTGGAGTGGGTTGCCATTTCCTTTTCCAATGCATGAAAGTGAAAAGTGAAAGTAAAGTCGCTCAGTCATGCCCAACTCTTAACAACCCCATGGACTGCAGCCTACCAGGCTCCTCCGTCCATGGGATTTTCCAGGCAAGAGTACTGGAGTGGGGTGCCATTGCCTTCTCTGAGTGGAATAGTATTCAGCCCTAAAAAATGAAGAGTATTCTGACACACACTACAGTGTGGATGAACCTTGAGGATATTATTTTAAGCCAGTCACAAAAGTATAGATAACATATGAGTCTACCTCTATGAGGTACCTAGAGTAGCAGATTCATAGAGACAGAAAGTAGAATGGTGACTGCCAGGAGCTGAGGGGAGGAAGAATGAGAAGTTAGTGTTTAATGGCCACAGAGTGTGGGTTTGGGAAGATGAAAAAAGTTCTGGAGACGGATGGTAGTGATGGCTGCACAACAACGTGAAGGTGCTTACTGCCATTGGCTGTACACTCAAAAATGCTTAAAATGGTAATTTTCATGTTAGGTATATTTTACCACAATAACATTTTTAAATGCTTATGAAATATTTCAAACAGAAAAGTATATACAATAACAGCCCATTTATAAGTTCCCAGATTTAATAATTTTGCCCTGTTCACTTTTTTATTTCTAAGCAAGAAATCATCACAGAAGCAGTTAAGTCTCTCCTCCTCACACCATCCATTTCATTCCTCTTTCTCCTCCATAGGGGTAACCACCTTTGCATGTATCTTCCTATCTATACGTTAACATTTTACTACATAAGAACATATGATACTGTTTTGTGTGGTGTTTAAATAGGAAAAAGGGTAGTGTCTTTTGCAACTTGCATTTTTACCCATCTTTTTCGGGGAGATTTATACACATTGACCTATGGAATTCATCGAAAATCCTGCATAATATCACATTGTTTGAGTCCCACTGATAGACATTTAGGTTGCTTCCACTTTTTGCTATCACAAGTGCTGCAGTGAATATCCTGAGCATGTTGCCTTGAGCATGCTGAGAAACACGAGTTTCCCAGACGCCCATTCCCAGCAGTGGAACTTTGGGGTTGGAGGGGATGTGCATTTTCTACTTCATTAGATACTGTCAAGTTCATCTCCAAGGTGGCTGAACAATTGACCTCCCACCTTCATCAAAAAAAAAGAATTTGTTTCCTCCATTGCCTCACCAAACTTGGATACTCTTACTTTTTTCCCTCTTAATCTAATGAGTATGAAGTTATATTTCATTGAGTTTCATTTGCATTTCCCCATCAGTGCGTTTGAGCAGGTTTTCACAAGTTTCTTAACATTCTAGTTTCTTCTTTAATAAACTGCTTGCTTCCAATACTGAACATTCCATAAGGGCAAAGACAGTCTATTATTTATAGCAGAATATTCATCACCTAGCACAAAATAGGTCATAATTATTTGCTGAATTAATAAATGACTATAGATGCTGGTAAAAATTTTTTTCTAATTTTAATGACAGTTAGTGCTGAAATTACTCCTGATGGAGTTATTTCAGCTTCATGGAGGCTAAATAATTTGCCACTTCCACACAGCTAATAAACTGTGGAACCTAGACACAAACCTTGGTCTCATGTCAAGAGAGCCCACAGCCTTCATATTTCAACATCCTGCTTCCCTTCAAAATTCAGCCAGGAAAACAGAAGAAAAATGAATTAATGGATTAAGGATCTGTAATTCTGTTAACAATCCTTTGTTTTAATTAAGCTACTTTACCTTGATTAAATCCCTCCAAAAAATGTGGTTTAATGTGTGAAAGTACATTAGACTTTGAAAATCATCAAAGGATTTTACTAATTTGGAAGCCTTATACCAGGAGGAGGGAAAAATCCCCTATTTAAAACAAAAGTTGTTGCCAGATGCTGTTTTCCTATAGAGACCCTTTATATCTGTTGCTCATACTTTTCACCCAAATTGTACGTTTACACACCCAACTGCCTAGGAGATAACACTTCCTGATGTCTAAAAGACATCTCAAACTTGCCTCTCCAAAAATGAACTTCTGATCCTTATGCTCTGGCCCCCAATCCATTCCACCCACAGCCTTCCCACCCCAGTTGACGATAGCCCCATCCTTCCAGAAGCTCAAAACAAAAACCTTGCAGTCATTTTTACTGTGCTCCTTCTTTCCCACTTCACATCGCTTTCCTCATCAAATCACACTGACAGGGCCTTTCATACATGTCAGGCTGCATCACTGCTATGACCCTCAGCGTAACACCCTAGTCCTATTACCCCATCTCTGCATTAATCTAATAGGTCCTCCTCCTTCTTCCTGGGCTCCAACAGTCTATTCTCAACACAGCAGTCAGTGATGCTCTGACAACTCAGATCATGTTCCTCCTCTGCTCAATGGCTCTCTATTTCACTTGGTCTAGAAATCAGTCCTCAAAATGGCCATAGGCCCCACATGATTTATTTCCCCATTCCTTCCCCAAGCTCATCTCCTCCACTGCCCCCTCCCTGGTCCCCTTGCACAGGCCAGAGGCACTCCTGCCTCAGGGCCTTTGCACTTGTTCTTCCCTGCATCTGAAGAGCTGCTCCCATAGTCACAAGACTCACTTCCTCTCCTCCTCGAGGTCTCTGCTGAAATCTCACCTTTTCAAGAAACTTAAGTTCTGCTCCACCTCAAACTCCTATATTCCTAGTCCCCTGGTATAATTTTTCTCCTTTCCATGTCATTTATCACATTCTAGCATGACATATATTAATACTATATACTTAATAAATAATGCTCATCTCCCCTCAACTAGAATGTAAGTTCCTCAAAGTCAGGGATACTTTCTGTCTTGTTCACTGAGACATCTACGTAGCTAGAACAGTGTCAATATATCCAGCAGTGAGTGCCCAACATCTCACATAGATATGGAACCTGGATGTAAAAAATCCTCATAACAATTGTTCAGTTGCTTAGTTGTGTCCGACTCTTTGTGACCCCATGGACTGCAGCACACCAGGCTTCCCCCGGAGCTTGCTCAAGCTCATGTCTATTGAGTTGATGCCATCCAACCATCTCATCCTCTGTCATCCCCTTCTCCTCTGCCTTCAATCTTTTCCAGCATCAGGGTCTTTTCTAATAAGTCAGCTCTTCTCAGGTGGCTACAGTATTGGAGTTTTGGCTTCAGCATCAGTCCATCCAATGTATATTCAAAATTGATTTCCTTTAGGACTGACTGGTTTGATCTCCTTGCAGTCCAAGGAACTCTCAAGAGTCTTCTCAAACACTCATAGCAATAAATACAAATAAAAAAATTGATTCCAGTAATAAAAATAATACATCATACCAAAAGGAGTTAATCCCAGAAATACAATGTTGGCTCAATATTTGAAAACCAATCATATTATTCACCGTATCAAAAGACTGAGGGAAAAAAACCATATGATTGTTTCAATAGATTCAGAATAAAACCTCTGACAAAATTACTATTCATGCTAGAATTCTCAGCAAGCCAGGAGTAGAGGGGAATTTCTTTAATATGGTGAAGGACATCATTTAAAAACCTACAGCTAACATCATACTTAATGGTGTCAGACTGATTACTTTCCTGCTAAGATTGGAAATAAGGCAAGGATATTTACTCTCAACACTCCTACCAACATTTTTCTGAAGACTCCAGCCACTGTAATAAGACAAGGGAAAAAGTGGCATACAGACTGGAAAGGAGGAAATAAGACTATCTCTATTAGCAGATATGATTGTCTACATAGAAAACACCCTAGTTTCCAAATATGAACTAGAAGTAATGGATGAGTTTAGCAAGGTCACATTTTATAAAAAGTCAATATAAAAAAAAATCAATGTGTTTGTATATACTAAGAATGAGCAATTGAAATATGAGTTTTTTTAAATGCTCCATTTATAATAGCATTGAAAAACAAAAATACTTAAGTATAAATCTAACAAAATTTGCGGAATATTTATTTGTAGAATGAAAACTATGGAACATTGATAAAAGAAACCAAAGAAGACCTAAACAAACGGAGAGAGTATTGTGCTCATAGATTCAAAGACTTGATATTGTTATATTGTACTCGATACTCTCCCCAAATTTATCTGAAGATCCAACCTACAACCTAAACCAAAGTAATAGAACTATATTTTGTAGAAATAGACAAGCTGATACTAAAATTTATGTGGAAAAGCCAAAACAGTTTTGAAAAAGAACAAGATTGTAAGATCTTACGTGCTGTGTACGTGCTAAGTCATGTCTGACTCTTTCCGATCCTGTAGGCTGTAACCTGACAGGCTCCTCTCCCCATGGCATTTCCCAGGCAAGAATACTAGAGTGGGTTGCCATTTCCTTCTCCAGAAGGTCTTCCCGACCCAAGGATGAAACCCACGTCTCTTGCATTGCAGGCAGATTCTTTACCATTGAGCCACCTGGGAAATACATTAGACCTTATTCTCTCTGACTTTAAGAATCATTATAAAGCAACATGGATCAAGACTATGTGGTATTAATGAAAGGAGAGATCAAAGGAACAGAATAGAGAGTTCAGAAATAGAGCACACATACATGGTCAATTGATTACTGACAAAGGTTCCAAGGTAATTGGTATGATTAATGTTTTGTGTTACTTTAGAGGTTACAGGATGTCCAGAAATCTGGATAAACATTATTTCTAGGTGTGTCCTTGAGAGTATTTCTGGGAGAGATCAGCATTTGTATCAGTAAACTGAGTAGGGCAGATGGCTCTCCCCAGTGTAGGCAGGTATCTTCAAGTCCATCGAGGGCCTGAATAAAACAAAAGGCAGAGGAACGGAGAATTTTCTCTCCTTTCGCCTGACTGCTTGAATGAAAATAATGGTCTTTTGCTCTTGGACTGAAGCTTAAAACATCTGTGCTCCTGGTTCTGAGACCTTTGAATTTGGACTGGAATTATACCAAAGCTTCCCTGGGGCTTCAGCTTGCAGATGGTAGTACTTCATAGCCTACATAATTAAATTAGTCAATTCCTCATAATAAATAATTGTATATATTTTGTATATAATATAAACAATATAAAATACATGTAACAGAAATATAAACATATATCCTATTGGTTTTGTGTCTCTGTGCTGTGCTTAGTCACTCAGTTGTGTCTGACTCTTTGCAACCCCATGGACTGCAGTCCACCAGGCTCCTCTGTCCATTTGGATTCTCCAGGAAAGAATACTGGAGTGGGTTGCCATGCCTCTTCCAGGGGATCTTCCCAATCCAGGGATTGAACCTTGGTCTCCCACATTGCAGGTGGATTCTTTACCAACAGACTCATCAGGAAAGTCCTTTGCATCTCTGGAGAAACTTAATATAGTAATTTGTTTAGAAAGAATAGTATTTTCAACAAATTGTGGTGGACAATTGGATATTTATATAAAAAAAAAACTTTGACCCATGTCTTATACCATATACAAAAATGAATTAAATCTAAATTTTAATTTTAAAACTATAAACTTCTTAGAAGAAAACATAAGAGAAAATCTTTTTGACTTTGAGTTTGGCAAAACATCTTTATATACCACAGTAGAAGTATTATCCATAAAAGAAAAAATTGATAGAATTAATCAAAATTTAAAACTTCTGCTCTTTGAGGGACAATTAAGAAACTTTACAGACATAAATCACCAACTGGGAAAAATATTTGTAAAACATGTCTAATGAAGCACTTATAACAAAAATGTATAAAGAACCTTAAAAATGCAATATTAAGAAAACAAACTATCCAGTTTTTAAAAATGGCCGAAGTTTTGAACAGACACTTTACCAAAAATGGTATATGGGTGGCACACAAGGACATGAAAAGATATGCAACACTGTTAGTCACTGAGCAAATTAAAACCGCAATGAGGTATCACTATACAAGTATCTATTAGACCTGTTAAAAGAAAAAAATACCAAGTGCTGATGAAGATATGGATCAACTGGAAATTTATGCACTGCTGGTGGGAATGCAATATGACATAACAGCCACCTTTGAAAGCTGTCAGTTTCTTATTAAGTTAAACATACACTTACCCCATGATTCAGCTATCTCATTTCCCAGGAGAAGTGAAGACTTTTATTCACATGGAAACCTGTAAGTATATGTTTACAGTGATTTTATTAATAAATACCAAAAAATGGGAAACACCTCAAATGTCTCTCAGCAGGCAAATTGGTTAAAAAAAGAAATGTGCAGCCATACAATGGAGTACGACTCACCAGTAAGAACAAACAAACCGATAATTCATGGAAAAACTATCAAATGTATTAATGCTAAGTAAGTAAAGCTATATACAGTGTGATTCCTCTTTAATTCCTTTTTTAAAGTTAATTTTTATTGAAGTAGAGTTGATTTACAATGTTGTGTTAGTTTCTGCTGTATAGAAAAGTGAATCAGCCATACATATACATGTATACCTTGTTTTTAGGATTTCCTTCCCTTTTAGGTCACCACAGAACATTGAGAAGGGTTTCCTGTGCTATATAGTAGGTTATCTCATTAGTTATCTATTTCACACATGGTAGTGTCTATATGTCAATCCCAATCACCAAATTCAACTTGAAAAGGCAAAGATATTGAGAGAAAACAGATTGGTGGTGGCAAGGGCTAGTGGTAAGGTGAGGGTGACTAGAAAGGAGAACAAGGGAACTTCGGGGGGTGATGCAGAGTTCTACATCTTGATTAAGGTGGTGGTCATACAACTGTGGGCTTTCCAGGCGGCGCTGTGGTAAAGAATCCACCTGCAGGTTTGATCCCTGGATTGGCAAGCTCCCCTGGAGAAGAAAATGGCAACCCACTTCAGTATTCTTGCCTGGAAAATTCCATGAACAGAGGAGACTGGTGGGCTATAGACCATGGAGTCACAAAGAAACAGACACGACTGAGCATACACACACACAAACACACACACAGATGCAATGGTAGCACTTGTCAGAAGTCATATAACTGTACATTTAAACAGGGTGAATTTTATATAGTATTGATCATATATAAATTATACCTCATATGCTCAACTTTTAAAAGAATGAGAGAGCGAGAAAGAGAGACTGTGTGAGCAAACAAAAGAGACAATCCAGGGCTCCGAGGAGGTTAGAAATTCATCAGGATGAAATGGCTAAAATCTCATTCCTTTTACTTAAAAAAATGAAGTCTTTTACCACCAACATCATGGTGGGAAGTTCAGGAACAGAATGATGTAGGCAAATGAGCCTGCAGGAGGGCTCAGCCAGCGAGGCCAGCAGCATGTATCACAGAAGCATCATACCAAGGGAGGCAACAGAATCCAGGGGACCAGGATTCAGGTGAATGGAGGTCCAAGCAGGAGCTGCAGCCAGGACATAACAGAGAACTGGGCTGGTTTGGACTAGTCCTGAAGGAGAAGTGAGACAAACTCCCCTTTCCTCTAAAAGTACCAGAGAAGATAGTCCTTAAATGGACAAAAGCAGACACTTGGACTATAATTCAAAAAACAATCCAGTCTCCGATTTTTTCTTCTACTACATATCAAGTTGTACTGAATTCATCTTTTACAACAGAAGTATAAACACAGCCCAAAGTCAAGAATTTGCTTGCTGTTTTTCTACTTAGTGAATTATCACTGCTCTAGCAGATACATTAAACATTTGTTCCACTTAAAGCTGTAAAAAACCATTAAGATCCATCTTTGCATTGCTAACAAATATGATGTCAATGCTGTTAGTTCATAGTATAAAAAAATGGATAGCATCTTCTCAATTTTTTAAATGATGCAGGGTTCGACTTGGATAAGAGTTCAATGGTGTTCTTTAAAAATACTCTTTACAAATGAGTTAGGCTCAGGATTTTATTTGATTTAAGTCAGCTATTCACAAACAAGTATCCTAAGGAAAACTATTTCTACTGTGTAAGCTGTAGAAAAGAGAGAGGAAGAGGAAGAAGGGTGGTCAGATCAGTTGGAAAAATGTGGCAGTGTTTCCCCTTGGAATTCATGATGCACATTGGTGCTAAAGAACCTTCCGGGAAGCAAGCTTGTTTAACTATACTGGGGCCACATACTTTTGCCGGGTGTCCAGCACAGCTCTTAAGACAAGGAGGCGTTCTGTCTCTTGTTCTGAATGAAGCCAATATTTCCCAAGCTTTAACCAGAGAATCTTTTCTTATAGAACTGTTTTAACAACCTGCTATCAGTGTTTTCAGGAACTTCTGAGTCAGCTATTTTTTTAAAAAAAAATCAATGTGGAAATTTAAAAGGAAAATTTACATTGCCCAATAGAGAAGAAAAGAGAAAAAAACTTACTAAAAAATTCACCTGATATCCTACTGTCAGATATAGTCACGTCTTTCCTCTGCCATTTAGAGTTCAGCTAAAATCTGGTGAGTTTAGCAGTTTTCTAATTTGGGGCTTTTCCCCTTAGGCCTCAGGAAGTTAATTCAAATGATAGTCTGACTTTTTCACCACTATCATGTCATGTTTTTAAATGACAGGGTAAAAACAATAATGTGAAAAGCTACAAATTATGCATGTTATAGGGGATGGAAAAGTTCAGTTAATCATAGTCCTTTTAAGATTGATTTTCACAACTTATCTCATTCCAGAAGGGTCTGGAAATAGGAACTGTCAAAATAGATTAAGGAAGCCAGTCTTCAGTTCTGTAGATCCATTAGATAATGAGGGTATCAAAAATCTTGTAATACAGCTCAGTTCTTTAGGGGGAAGCAAGGAACAAGACAGGGTTAGAGGTTGCAAAGTCTTAGGAAAGGCTTTAGCCTGATGGAAACACTATCCCCATGGGTGGGCCCACCAGGATGTATGGCCCTCAGCTTCCTCCATCCTCCTTGACTTCGCTAACAGAGTCAGGGCCCTTCCCTTCTCTATTTACCTGAGAAGGCTTACAAGGAGGCGCTGACAACATACACTTGCCTGCACGCAGTAAGAGCACTTCCTGCTTCCTCCTTTACCATCTGGATTTCGTAGTGGATTTCCAAATGCAGGGAGAGGGAGGAGCCCTGGATGTTCCAGGCTCACGTTGCCTAGAGATCCAGCATGAATGACTCAGCGTTCTGTCAGAAGGGCAGAGTCACTCTATGTTTCAGGATAAAGTATCTTTTAGAGGAACTAGACCTCACACAAGTGTGGGAGCAGCTGGGGAAGTGAAGGTGTGAAAGGGCAAGTTGGGGGATGAAGTGTCATAAACTAGTCAAGCAGAGGAGTTAATCATATTTCAAGAACTGAAGGGCAATTGTGAAGTGGGGCTGTGATGAGGTTTTCAGGGAGCTCTGGCCTTTGTTTCTGCTGTGGGTCTGTAGCCTGGTATCTGGCAAGGGGCTCGGGGCTGCTGGTCAGCATGGCCAGTTGTCTGGATGCAGAGCAGAGTGAGGATAAGCTTTGCCCATCCTTCACTACACGGAACTCCAAAAAGACCCTCAGAAAGTGACAGCCATGGCCTCTCTTCTGCCTTTCAAATCTTGTGCAGTTTCCACTCCTGGTCAACTCTAACCTGGCTCAGGGCAGGAAGAGGATCTACGAAAACAAAGTTCCCACCCAAGGTAACTTGGCATAGTGCAACCCACCACATACAGTCTGCACAATCGGCAGGCTGAAAATGTGATATATGCAAGAAGCCCCTCTGGGCAACATGCAGAATTCAAGGTCAACTTCTGCAATGCTCCACGAGCTCCTCTGTTCATTGGCCTTTGTGCTCCTATTTTTTTCCAGGATAGCACTGAAGACGTTGTCTTTACTTGTGTGTGCTCAGTGGCTCAGTCATGTCTGACTTTCTGTGGTCCCATGGACCTTCCAGGCAAGACTACTGGAGTGGGTTGCCACTTCCTACTCCAGGGGATCTTCCTGACCCAGAAATCAAACCCACATCTCTTGACTTTGCTTATGTCACTGATAATCAGAACATTGCTAAACCTCGAAAGGAGTGTCAACAAAATGTCATCCACAGAAGAATATTCTGCTCTCTCCAAATTACTCTACTCCACACCTGGAGATGGCCCATGGAGACATCCTTCTGGCTTCCACAGGAAAAACCTTGGACCCTAGCATCAGTGAAAGCTTTTATTAGCAAAGGCAGTTACCTGGTCTTTCTAATTTAGTTCTCTTTATATAACTTGAGACAATGGAAGAGATGATCCCTCTCTAGTTCTGACATTCTATAATTCTACATCTATGGAAACTTAACGTCTGGAGCGGCAAGTCTGCCATTTTCATGCATAGGATGAAAATCTGCCAAAGAAAACCTCCAGCTTATGGAAAAGAAAAAGCAGTAGTCATCTTTTCTCATTAGCAGCACCAGATTCCGCTACCTCAGCTACATGCTGGTTAGTCATCTCCAGTAATAACCTCCACTCCCAGCTCCAGGCCGCTGCCCAGGCTCAGGCTGAAGTCTGTGGTCATGAGTCACAAACTCTTAGAGCCAGGAATCGAAACGAGACCGTGAAAGGCAATTTGCCTTCCCTAACTGGTTTCCTAAGAACGGGTTCCTTCCCGAAAGAAAAGAATAGTATTTGTGGCTTATGAAATACCAAGTTGTATTCCCCCTAAACGCATGGCTCCAGATATAAGTTTTAATCTCCAATTGGAAAAACCGAGATTTTGGTTTTAGTTATCCCTGTCAGTTATTGGAACCAGAGCTCCTTCGTGGGACATTAGGTCACAGCAAATGCAATGCTTAACAGAACACAATCATTGACACAATCTGCTCCTGTCTGGGAAATGTGATGAGGCTGCTTACTTGTCCTTTTGGAATTTTCCTTTTGCTTAATTTTAGGACATGAATTAAAGCAAGGCTTTGCAGTAGCAGTGTCCTTCTAAGGCCATCCTACCCATCCTCTCTCTCCACAGGTGTGCTCACCTGAGCTCCTTGCTGGAATTCTACTAGACATCTAATAAACACTCACTGGCCATCCTCTCTCTCCTGCTACATTATGAGAAATAAGAAGGAGGTGAAGCCAGTCCTACTTTTAGAGTACCACACCCAGGGCAGCCTCCACTGCCTAATTTCAAAGTTTGAGAGGAAACAGGAAATGCAATTTGCGGACTATAAAAAGAGGCTTGGAGAGGATCAAAGTTTGGATAGAAATGGAAACCCAAGTATCTTCTGCAAAGCTAGCACACTGGGCCCCAGGGAATGGCGGGGAGTGGCTGTATGGACAGTGTTACTGCCAGAATTTGGCCAAGGGAGATAAAGGGCAAGGCTGAGGGTGGGAGTGTGATCCTGGGAATCTAAAATGAGTACATGAGAGGAGAGCAGCATAGAAAACAAGGGAAGAGGCCAAGGAGAAGCGAGGAAGACCACAAAGAAGCAGTGCAGGATTTGAAGATCGAGCAAGCTGATTCATGATTGGTGATCTTGCTCAAAGCCCAAGATGAGCTGTTTCTAAGACCTCCCATGGGAAGGGGAGAGGAGTGGGAAAGTTTTCCCAAAAGATCCCTTCCAGCTTCCAGGGGAGGTGATGTCCGTGCTGATCTTCACAACTGGGTTGGAGGGAGTTAGTGATACCACACTGACTAGGAAGCCAGACAGCTGGGCGCCAGCCAGTCCCCACGGCATACTATTGTGTCATCTTAGCCCAAGTTGTGCCTTGGTTTCCTCATCTGTAAAGTTTATTCAGTCAACACATCTTTGCTGAGCTAGGCAGCATTCTGATAAATAAAACAGACAGAAATCCCTGCTCCCTATAGCATACCTTTTAATGGATAAGAATAATAATCATAATAATAGTCATAATAATAATACCCAACTCAAGAGGTGGTCATTGAAGATTAAGGAGCAAATACATATCAAGCACACAAAATAGTCACAGCATATACAACAGATGTTCAACAATGTTATTATTTTAATTGTTAGGTGGGCAAGAAGGCAAGGGCATTCCAGTCAGAGGTAGGAAGAATGTGGTGAATATGGAAACAGTAAGGAGTTAATTATGGCCACTTTGATGCACACCAGGGATAAAGATAAAGTTGGAGAGTTGATTTAGGACCCCAGCTCCCTGAGCCCTTAGCACTTCCTACACATCTTCAGAGGTAGCAGGCTTCAGGCTCTAGACTTTACATCTCAGCTCAATTATTCAGTAACTTGCTTACTGTGTGACTTTGGATAAGTAACTGGAGCTCTCTGTGCTTCTGTTTCCTGTAAATTGTAGTAACAAGATCTATTTCACAAAGTTGGTAGGGGATTAAGAGGGTTAATACTTGTTAGCTCTTAAAACCTGTGGTCACAACTCAGGGAGCATTTAAAATATCTAAGCTTCAATTAGTCATTCTTATCATTTTTATTTCTATCATCTTCCTCAACTCTCTAGTTTACCCATAGGTTCTACAGTTATTCTTCCTGTTTTGTTTTTTTTTTTCCTTCTATCTCCAACACAACTCATCAGGAAGTTCTGCCTTTACTCTTTACTAGGTCTCCGGGATGCTTTCTTTTCCCTCTAGGTTTTCTTTTCTCCTCTAGGCCCTCACTGTCTTGTTCCAATAATAGAGCCGCAGTTTTCTAGTTGGCTTCTTTTTCTGAAGTTATCCTTTATCCCAGGATGTTTTCACAAAGCTGCCAGAATTATCTTAGAGAGCATCATGCACATGTTTAAGAATCTATAATGTCCATTGCACATATTCGTCTTATCCTGGCATTCAGAATAATTGCATAAGCCCTGCCACCCCAACCACCACTACCACTTTCCTACAATTCCCCTACCCCCTCTAGGATGGCTAGCTCAGGTGCAAGACAGAAAAGGTACTTTGGCCTCAAGATATTTGACTGCCATCTGCAGTAAAATCCTTGTTATAAGCCAGGGTCTCACCAGGAAACAGATGGTACATTCAAATTGGATACTTTAGGTACAGTTAATAAAAGGACTATTTACAAAGCTTTGGGTAGGATTTAGGGAAACAAATAATGGGGAGTGTAGTACCCTAGGGGTTGCAACAGTCAGGAGCTGTTATCACCCACTAGGCCTGGAGATTTAAGGGCAGAATGTAGTTACCAAAGTGGGACCTTTAGTAGAGGGATGTGGGCAAGACATGGTAACCTAGCAAACAGAATGGGAAGAAGAAATGCTCTCACATTCTTTTTACCCTCTGATTTTCTCTGAATTCAACCAGAAGCCAGAGAGTGTGGTGGCCCATTGAAACAGCTCATACAGATCAATTTCTTGGACACAGAGCAAGGTGATGAAGTGGGAAGAGTAGACCAGGAGGAGCAAATGAGAAACACTCCTGCAGAATCATAATAACAAATATAAATCTATGATGACCCCACAGCTGCACAGTACATAACATGCACAGTCAAATGCAACAGTACCGACCCCATAATATGGTTAGGACCACCTCCAGCTCCAATCACATTATACTTCCACCCCCTAGCCTTCACCACCAAGGCCAAGGCTTGACCCAAAGGAGCCTCTGTACAAATCAAGAAAATGTATACCTTCCCCAAGACATGACTTCTGTTTGATGGAAAGTTTTGGAACATGCTGAGTTTGTTAGAATAAGATGTCTTACAGCCATCTGCCAGAAAGTGCTCATTATCATAAAGATACAAGCCTGCAAGAATGCATATACAAGGAGAGCAGCATGAGGAGCTCTGCAGACCCACTCCCCAGAGGAATAAGCAAAACTAGTGAAAACTATTAAAACAACAGAAACCACATTTAAAGTCTCTGGAAATTGTCCTAAATGTGGAAACCTTTCTTTACTCAAGAAAATTTACTAAAATTTTATTTCAAAATGAGAGAGATCCTGAGGCATCTGAATCAACAATCCATTTCTTCCCTCCCCCTCATCCCCCACCCCCCACCACCCCACCACTTCCCCTGCATCTCAGCTGAATGGAAATCCCACTATAGGCAGGTGTAGCCAAGAAGATGGGGCTTCCTCTCCCCTCAGCTCCCTATCAAAAGTTACTATATCTCACCAGGAGAGCATTTCTTATCCCCTCCAGCTCTGTTAAAGAGGCTAGATTCCTTGTGAGTGTGGCTGAGAGGTTGGGGTCTCTTCTGAAACTCAGCTACCCCTTAGAAGACAGGGCTCTAACCCAGGCATGGAACAAGAACCCTGGAATGTGATCACCTTCATCCCAACTCACTGATGGGGTTGAGGCTCTACCCTGGAAGAGAAAAGCTGAGGAGAGGAGAGGCTCTCGCCCTTCCCAGCACCCAGAGTCGTGGCTTAGAGGTTTTGACCTAGGGGAGACAAAGTCCATAAGAAAAGGGAGCCCCCATGCGCTTCTTAAAGAAATCGACTTTATTTAAAACAAAGTGTAAAATGGAGTAGGACAGTGGGACCCTCCTGGGTACAAGTCTCCCATTTCTTGTTTGTAGGATATAGGCCTCATTCAGCTTGCTAAACCCGCTGTCATTACAGGGTGGTTCTGTACACACCCAAGTTTTCACCCTCTGAGGAGCAACACTGCCATAGGGTGAGACAGAGGGGGAAACAGACTTCACTAAAATAGTCTAACCAAGTTACTAAACAAACAAACCATAAAAACAAGCTCCAGAGACAAGAGAGGGAAATTGGAATCCAGAGTTGCTACAATTGCTGTTACCTAAAACACACAGTTTCAACAACAACAAAAAATTATAACACAGGCATAGAAAGAGGAAAATGTGACCCATACATAGGGAATGAAAGAGCAGACAACAAGATCTGCCTTGATAGGGCCCAGATGTTGGATTATACAAAGACTTCAAAGCAATCATTATAAAGATATTCAAAGAACTAAAGGAAACCATGCTTTAAAAAGAAAGATATGGTGATCATGTCTCATCAAATAGAAAACATTAATAAAAGGATAGAAATTATTTTTAAAAAACCAAATGGAAATTCTCAAGTTGAAAATACAATAACTGAAATGAAAAAATTCACTAGAGGGACTCAACGGTAAATGTGAGCTGGCAGAATAATGAATCAGAAAACTTGAAGATAGATGGAGATGGTTCAGTCTGAAGAAGGGAAGAACATGCAGAACAATTGATAGAGCCTTAGTGAAATGTGACACACGTCTAAGTACAGCACCATGTGCATAACTGCAGTGCCAGGAAGAGAGGAAACAAAAAGAGCAGAAGAAATAACGGCTGGAAGCTTCCCACTGCGAATGACAACAATTGAGATGCGATGCTTTGTGTGTGGTGCACAGCCTGTGCAGCCGTACGCGGCAGTCTCAGTTTACCGCCACAGTCACCAACACCATTGCCATCTCTGCATCCCCCCACACCCACTTTATTTTTTTTTTCTCCAAAATAACAATTCTGCTCTATTCAGGTCAGTCTAAATTATCATCTGAACTTGTCTTAAGTCATTCTAGCACATATCTTTTCCTTTGTCAACTCCTATTCTTGGCTTACCCTTCTGGTTTCTTTTTATTAGTTACAAGCCTATCGTTTCTACCAAGTTCCCAAGCCCACGTATTTTTATCTGACTATATATATTGCTGACAAGCTTTCTGATTGTTCTAACATTTTATTTCGTTGCCTGACAGATATTTATTGAAGGCCTATTATGTTTCAGACATCATACTCGGCAGTAGCAAACAAAAAGACAAAGACGTCACCTTCATTAGGCTGCACACACGTAGGCAAATAAACAGCATACTTTTAGATAGCGATAGGTGCTCTGTGAATATAAGGCAGGGTGACAGAGGTTACCTGGGGGAAGAGAGCTGTCTTAGATAGTGTGCAGAGAGGGCATGGCTGATATTTGAGCAGAGAACTGAATGAAGACCAGGAGCCAGCCAAGTAAGTGCAAGGAAAGAGGCAGGGGAGACAGCAGAGGTGAAGGCCTCAAGGCAGGAACATTCATGGTGGGTCTGAAGAAGAACTAAAAAAGACAGTGTGATAGGAGAGCATTAAACCAGCAGGAAAAGAGTAGGTAGGAGTTGAAGTTGGAGGAACAGGGTGGGGGTGGGGGCTCCATTGTATAGGGCCATATTGGTGTGCCCTGTCTCTCCTTGGGAAGTCTGGCTGGGAGTACTTCTTGAAATACCCATGTTCTCCCTCATCCTCTACCCAGGCCCCATCTGTCCAGTGAAAGAAGGGCAATTTTTTAATATGTAGACCTCAGAGTCTCTGATCTTGAAAACGAGAACTGTTAGAGCCAAGGGTGAGGGCCAGATTGACTGGGGAACAGGACCAGGGGAACCTGAGGGCTAGAGATCAGCGACAATCACTCAGGGTGGTAGGGCCCCAGCAAGTCGATAGATAGGTTTTTTGTAATATTACTTACTGTAAGCTTAATCTGTGTCAAGAGCTTTATATACACAATGCCATATAAACTTCACTGCAATCTTGAGACACAGGCTTTATCTTCCTGTTTCACACAGAAAGAATCTGAGACACAAGATATTAAGTAGACTGTCCTCAATTACCCTGTTGAAGGTAAAGCTAGGATTTTAATCTACATTTGTTTGATCAAAAGCCCAGACTTTTAACCAACCACTATCACTCCTGTGTTGAAGCTCAAAGGGTTTATAAGAGGCCCACCAGAAAAACAGTAGGAAAAGGAGGAAAGCAGTGAAGGAATTTAGTAGGAAGTAATCCTTAATTCCTATGACCTGAGAATATTTTGACCACACAAGTAAATATTATTGTTTATGGTCAACCTATTCTTTTTATTTCATATAAGTAAGCATTTGAATGAGAATTGACTTGAGAGTAGAAGATAAAATCCTACAGTTTTTATTTTAAAACCAATAGCAAGGTTTTTGTTGTCTTCTTACAAAACTGTTATATGTTGGGTTGTTTAGTTTAGAAAACACAGAAAATAGAAGAAAACAAAAATTGCCTAGTGAATACTCATTCAGTTTAAGTGCTGACATACCTGTTTAGAATCTTCTGGGTCCTCATTGTAAATTCTTAGTAGAATCTGATTGGTTCAGCTTGGATCATATTTGTTCCTCGAGCCATTCACCTGTAGCCAGGAAGGTTAGGATCATATAGTGATATCAGAGTTGCAGAGACCCACCCTTTTGGGTTTTTAGAGAAGGAGATCATGAAGGACCCAAGAGGCCATGAAATTTGGTTGTGGAAAGCTCTTCCTGAAGGCAATGCTGTTGGAGAATGAGGGGCATCTAGCAGGACTAGAGACAGATGAGTTTGGGGTTGTTGCACCTAGGCAAAAAAATAGGCTCCTGCACTAAGTAGTGACTATTGGATGGAGAGCTGAAGAAGGAAAAATTAGGAGGGAAAACCAACTACCTTTGGTGACTGATTTGATGGGGGAGATGAGACTGGGTTTAGGGAAGAGGACAGGAAAACTGGTTAACAAGATGGTGATTTTGAGGTGCCTGTGGAACAACTAAGCAGATGTGTCCCATGGGCAGTTGTGAGCAGTTAGAGCTTAAAAGAGTAATCTGGCTTGGAGCGAGGTGGTGGTTCCAGCTGAGAGTGAGGATAAGATAATCAGGGAGAATGTGCAGAGTGAGAAGCCAGAACCCAGGGAGGGCTACTAATGGATAAGGGGCAGTCAATTAGGAGTCTGAAAAGGTGTGATCAAAGAGTTGAGAGAACTAGCATGGAGTGCTCTCATGGAAATCAGTAGAGAGTATTGTCAGGAAAGTTGACGGGAAATGCTGCAGACAGATCCAATGACACAGAGCCTGGAGAGAACCTTTTCAACCTAGCAGCAAGGTAGATTCAGTGTGGGGAGGGGCAGAATGCGAAGCCCAGTTGTAGAAGTGAACACACTGTGAGAACAGAGATGATGTGGGAAGCCTTTCAGAAAGTTTGGCCATTAAGGGAAGAAGACAGGATAAGGCAGAAGCCAGAATAAAAGAAATATGGACAGATGAGAGAGAAAGAGTGTGTGTGGGGTGTGTGTGTGTATGTGTGTGTGTGTGTAAGAGAAAGAGGAGGAGAGAAAGGGAGAGAGGAATGTGGCTAAGTGCATTTAGGAAGTTTAACAAAGAATAAGATGCAGAAGATGGGATCCTGAGCACAGGCGAAAAAGATGGACCAGTGCCTTAGAGGATGGGGATGGGTGAGTCTGGGTGGCAGTCAGTGTGCAGATTGATAAGCAGTGGGTTGAGGGATCTCTGCCTGGTAGCCTCCCTTTTCTCAGTAACCAAAGAGACCAGGTCATCTGCTGACGAGATGGGAGAAGGTAGGCTAGGGTTTGAGGAGTATGAACTCTATGTGTGCTGTGCTTAGTTGCTCAGTTGTGTCAACTCTTTGCCACCCCATGGACTATAACGTGCCAGGCTCCTCTGTCCATGGGGATTCTCCAGGCAAGAATACTGGAATGGGTTGCCATGCCCTCTTCCTGGGGATCTTCCCAACCCAGGGAATGTCTCCCACACTGCAGGTGATTCTTCACCATCTGAGCCACCAGGGAAGCCCAGTATGAACTCTCTGCCATGTAAACTGGAGACATATAGAGACATTTCCTGCTGACATCTGAATCTGTAATGCTGTGGTGACTTCTGTCTGAGCAGCAAGGACTTCTCTGTAAAACTCAGCGGCCCAGGCTGAAGAAAAAGAATGCATATGATTAGAATGGTCTGGTTTGGGGGTTTTGCTGAATGTAGGGGACAGAATGGCAAAAAGGAAGGGGTAATGGGCATAGAGAAGAGGGAGTAGGAAGTGTGAGAGGAGAAGTGGCCAGGGCCAAGGTGGGACAGCAGGAGTACAGCACTGTGTGTTTAAAATAACCTAGTTTCTCCACCCAGGAGATACTGCATGACCATAGATGACAAAGCCTTGACTCTTGTGCTTCAGTGTGCTTTACTAACTCTGTGTTAGGCTTAGACAGTCTAGTCTCTAGCTAAAGGCTCTCCCAACCACAGGGGTAATAACAAGCTAATAATAAGCTAATAATAAGCATTTCTGAGCCTTTCGGAACATTTGTGCTAGTGACTTCTCATGGTTTGCTGCTGCTGCTAAGTCGCTTCAGTTGTGTCCGACTCTGTGCGACCCCATAGACGGCAGCCCACCAGGCTTCCCCGTCCCTGGGATTCTCCAGGCAAGAACACTGGAGTGGGTTGCCATTTCCTTCTCCAATGCGTGAAAGTGAAAAGTGAAAGTGAAGTCGCTCAGTTGTGTCCGACTCTTCGTGACCCCATGGACTGCAGCCTACCAGGCTCCTCCATCCATGGGATTTTCCAGGCAAGAGTACTGGAGTGGGGATGGTTTACATCATTTAATTCCACTCCAATCCTGTCCTTATGTCTGCTCTTACCCTCACTTACAGAGGACATTTGGATTCAGAGTCTAATCAACTCCAACAACATATGAGCTTGGCTGATTTTTAAAAATAGGCCTTTCCCCCAAATCAAGTCCAAATGGGGTGTTAGCTTCATCTACTGAACATTCTCCTAGGATTCCTGACAGCCTTGTGCATCTCCAAATAACCCAAAGAAGATGACATATCAAAGAATACTCATTTTAATTTCCATAAACTGTAGGAACTGGAAGAGAAGGGGTCCTTAAGTCTGGCAGAGGAGACAGGGCAGGGGAAGGATGATGGAGAATATCCTCAAGGTGCCGAGAATCCCCCAGAACTGCAGAGTTTTAACTGAGGTAAATCTGGCAGGAAAGCCCTGAAATGCCTTAAATCTCGAGCCCTTTGATCAGTGGCTTTTCTGAAAACTATTTCTCCCGCCACCTGCCCGACACGTGCAGGGCTGAGAAATCTTATTAAAGACCTTTCAAAAAGGCTCCATGTCTTGGAGCATCTGCTTGTGGTGTGCAAGAGATTATACATGTTTGATCTTGGCCAGAGGGACCCAGCCAGCTCCAGGCTCCATCAGGGAGACAGGACTTCAAACGGGAGGCTCTCAATTAAGGAAACAGCCTTTTCTGGCCGTGGCTCTGAATCTCATTTCTAGCACAGGCTCCTCTGGTTAATGATAAGAAGCCCGGGATAAGAGCCTGCTTGTGTCCTGAATGGCTTCCTTCCTGAGGGAGGAGGAAAAAAAGGAGCGAAAAAGATTAGCACAAGCATCAGGCTCATGATTTAGCTTCCCTTCTGAAAAAATTTTTTTACAAAGAGCCCTTTACCATCTGAGGCTGTTTGGATTTCTCTTCTCACATTGCCCCATTCAGGGTGTGTCTTATTTTCTATGGTTGACCCTTTGGATTGTGGGGTAGTGTATCCTTTTTCTAGGGAAGGCACTTAATGGATTAAACCTGAAAAGAGTCAGTGGTAACAGACATCCATTAGAGAGGGCTATTTACATGCAGTCACTCCTGCAGTTTTTGAAAAGCACAGAATTAAGAGAAAAAATTGCTGGAAAATACAATCATTAGAGTCCTTTGTCCCTCCAGGCTCCTCCTCTTCATACCCCTCACCTGCTGCAGGGGAGAGGAAGGCACTAAGGCACTTCTAGGGATTGAATTTGGGAGGGTGGGCATGGTTTCTGGGGTGAAAAGGTCAGTCAGGACCAATGAAGATTGTGAGGCTTTACCATTTTTCCATTCTGCTTCTGCTATGTCTCAGGGTCTTTTCCACTGGCGCTCATAGAAACTCTCTTAAACAATCTGATTCAGAACAACTTCTACAATTCTTTACAAAAAGCAGATGGCTTGATATGAAGTTTCAGATTCAACTTTGTGCTTTAAATCAATAGTCCTGGGCCAGAGAGTAACTGACAGAGAGCTTTGAGAATTTTACATCTCCTCCTCCTTAGAGAATTGTCACTTTTGAGTCTGCTTTGTGATCTTCACAGAGTTAGTTTATTTACAGTTGTTAGCCGGATACATCTTACTCATTAATGGAGAGGGCTGGTAGAAAACACCAGATTTACGTCTTTTCCAGGTCACATTCATTATGGATGCAGAGATCGGATCTTTGTCTAATTTGGAGAAAATACACAGATGAGAGGAAATACAGGATCAATGCTCTCATGTGTTAAAAGATAAACTGAGGCATATTAAAAATTTTAAGAGTTTGAGCAAAAATCAGTTCAAAACAGACAGCATCCAATTTAGCAGAAAGAAAGGAGCTCTAGGGAGCTGTACAGAAGGAAAGAGGACTACAGACAGGAGGGAGCAGAAACAAAGAAGTTATACTAGGCAAAAACGTGGGTTGGTTGGTGACTGTAAGGTCACTTTCCTTTAGGAGTTGGCAGGGGTCTATCAGGCAGATTATCTCACTAGTGCTGATCAGGTGATTCCTGAATGGCTGGTTTAAGATTATATTTCTGGGTGAGCCCAGTCTGTAATTAAGACTTAGTTTGGGCCTGTGGTCTTGTTTTTTTGTTTGTTTTTTTTTTTAAAAAAAAAAAAACAAACACATCTCAAACCTCAAACCTACATCTTTAAAGTAGAAAGGCTTGGGGTTATAGAATATAAAATTAATAAAAATTCAAAAAGCTTCTGTTAAATTGTGTTGACAGTCTAAAGCAAAATGAAAATCAATTCAACAAGTATTTATTGACTATGCTAGATGCTTCTGAGACTAAAAGATAAATTCAACATGAACGAAGGTCAAGTCCAACATTTAGGTTGGATCAATTGCATAAACTCACAATACATGGTACATGGATGAGTCAATTAGAAGGTCATGTGAGAAAGGCCTTGAATTTCTGATATGGCTTGAAGATAGCTGATGAACCCTTGGGTTGCTCTAGCTGGGATACAATATTGTTTGAAAAAAATTGAAGTATAGTTGATATACAATATTATATAAGCTACAGGTTACAATACAGTGATTCACAGATTTTTAAGGTTATACTCCATTTATAGATATGGTCCAACTCTCACATCCATACATGACTACTGGAAAAACCATAGCTTTGACTGCATGGACATTTGTGGGCAAAGTGATGTCTCTGCTTTTGACAAAATGGAGACTTTTAACCTTGAAAAGATCTAGTTTAGGAAAGAACAACAATCACAGAACTGAGTAAGAGTGACCTTCTCTACATTCTTTAATCTCTGTCTCTTACAGATTAGAAAACAGGCCCAGCAAAGGGAATCCCTTGCTCAGCTCCATCTACAGTCATGCCTAAACCTGCTAGTTTTATTCCATAGCATCAGGTTACATAATCCCAATACTCACCATATAGCTCAGGTTATGCTTCCTGTCAGCTGGCTGATTCCTGTGGTCAGAAGAATGGACCTTCCTTGCCCTGAAAGTAATAGAAAAAAGACCTAGAGTCTAATTCTTCTTCCATCCTTCAGGACAACTTAGATGGACCTCTTGGTTAAGCCCTCACCCATTAGGTACTCTCTCCTTTTAGTTCCCACAGCTCTCTGCTAATATCTCACTGTAGCATCTTTCACACTGAATTTTAACTATGTAATGAGATTACATGTACGTTCATCTTCCCACTGGATTCTGGCCATGTGGGCTAAATGCCTCAGACTCAGCCTAGCTGACACTGTTCCCAGCACCACAAGTGACTTCTCCTTTTGACCAGGGCTTCCACACAGCTCGACTGTCTTGGGGTAGTCAGGCTCCAAGAGCAAGTGTTCTAGTGAACATGGCAGAGTGCATGACCTTTTATGACCTTGCTTCAGAAGTTATATAACGTCATTCCCACCATGCCTGCCAAGATTCTGAGGAGAGGGGCAGAAACCTCACCTCTCTATGAGAGAAATGTCAAAGAATTTGCAGTCATGTTTTAAAACTATCACCTGCTGACAGAAAATAAACTAATAAATATGTGAAATACTAGATCCTATGTCTAGTGGTGACTAACTTTTACAAAGAAGAATTTTAAAGGGAGGAGAGACAGCACTATTATTTGAGGACTTGAGGTGGAATTCTAGATAGTATGGTCAGAGAAGGCCCCACTGACAATACGGCATTTGAGCAAACACCTTTAACTGTTTGATCTTCAGTCCATATCTTTCCATTCCTTCTGTGTCTTTAGGCCTTATTCTTACTGACTCCACTGTACTCAAAGTTGTTCCAACCATGGACTTTTAAACTCTCATTTTTATGGCATTGTCTATCATAGTCTGCAGAGTGGATTCCCTCAACCTATTGGTCAGCAGAAGTCACATACAAGCATTATTAATTGCATGACACCATGTCAAGAAAAACGCAGGCATTTCAGAACTGTGTCCTTGCTAAGAGGTGTCAGTTACTAAGGAACCAGGAAAGGGAGCACACAGCCCCTTCCTATTTGCCTAAGTTTCAGTTAACATAGCGCTGTGCAAAGACTGCCTGTATCCCCTAGTTTAAAAAACCCTACTTTATTACTTCAAGCCTCTCGTCAGTACTTAACTACCTCTCCGTTGTGTGCACGGCTTGGCATTTTTGATCTAGGATACTTAAGTGTTTGAGATATTTACTGAGTGTTTTCTAGTGGAGAAAAGTTCATGAAGGTGGAAGAATAGTCGAACACAAACTTGTGGAATAGCACACCATGTGAATAGAGGTAGTTGGTAGATATTGTGTGTTCCTGTGCGCTCAGCTGGGTGCCCTTTTCTTCATTCACCTAGTGTTTCTCACAGACAAAACTGAACATAAGCAAAGGCAAAATTAGTGTTATACTCAAATTATTCCCTAATGTATCAATCATGTTAGACAAATGCACAATTTCAAAATAAGTGTTATAGCAGAACAGACTGTATTGAGTTTGAGATGTCTACTGTCAGGCAAGTGGAGCTGTTAAACAGACATCTATCTATAATTTAGGGAAAAGACCAAAGTTGAATATATACATTGAGAAGCCATCAGTTTATATAGATATTTAAATCCACAAAATCTTCCAGGGTTTGAGTATAGATAATGAGGTATTCAGACTGAGGTATTCCAACATTTAGGGGTTAGAAAGATGTGGAGCAACTAGGAAAGGAGCCTAAGCAAGAGCAGTCTGTGATGAAGGAATAAAACTAAAGATTGTTCTAGAAACAAAGAGAAGAATTCCAAGGAGAAGAGAATGATCAACTTTGCTCAATTCTGCTGATATACAAGATAATAACTGATGGAATGGTAGGAGTAAAAGCTTCATTGCAGAGGGTTCAGGAGAGAAAGACAAATTGGAGACAAGTATAAATAACTCTACCAAGAGATGTGCTCCATCAAGGAGAGTAGAGGATTTGGCAATAACTAGTATGAGATATGAAGTCAAAAGAGACTTTAGAGATTTTTTTTTTCAGCATGGGAGGAATGACCGTCTTGTATGATAATAGAAATAGGGAGAGGAAAGGGGACAATTACTGATGCCCTGGAGGAAGAAATAATTAAAGGAGATAAGACATTCCATGTGAGAGTAGGGATAGATGGAATTCAGTGCCCAAGTGGAAGGGTTGGCTGTAGATGGGGGTGTGGATGGTTGACACGTGGAAATAAGCAGGAAAGCAGAGAATACGGTACATGTGTAGGTAGGTATGTACATGAAGTGGTAGGAGCTCTTGTCACAGCTTCTTTTTCCTCAGTGAAATGAGAAGCAAATTCATCAACTGAATAAAGATGTAGAGGAGGAGAGACTGAGGAAAGCTATGAGGCTGTGAACAGTTTTCTGGGAGGTAGGAATAAACTAGGGATGGCTGGCTAGCAGTAATGGGCCCAGTGGAGATTAGGGATTATGAGATGATAAATTAAGTAATAATCATATAAAGTGTTTGGAACAGTGCCTGGCACATCATTGTAATTCAATCATTGTTAGCCATTTGTTATTATTATTATCATCAACATCATCTCATACTCTTTACTCTTAAGAAATTTTAAGCAATCGTAAAAAGAAGGAAGAAGGATTTAATATTGAACATTTAATGTAGTGTCCTTACAAGAATTTTCCATTACCACTTCCCACCACAAGGCCTTGCTTTTAACTAGATCAGAGTTTGTCTACGATTTAGTTCCTTACTCCAGGCTGCTGTGACGGTTACGCTGGCGACTCCAGGAGAACCATTCGGTCCCAAATGTGGTACAAGTTGAGCTGTCATAGAGCCCTATGTCTCTGGTAGCAGTAAGCCATCACATGGTAGACACATGACCCAGTCAGATTCTTTCCCTATATTACTATATAGCTCCAGGAGTTGGTGAAAGACAGGGAAGCCTGGCATGCTGCAGTCCATGGGGTCTCAAAGAGTCGGACATGACTGAGTGACTGAACTGACTGACTGACTGACTATATAGAGCTGAGAGAGAAAGAAAATCTTCTTTCTCTCAGGTTGCCTAAAGTGGGAGATGCTCTACACCATTGTCCAGTTGATGCTTTCATCTGACTGCTGGTGTATCTTCATTCCTTCTTTAGCACACACTGAATGATGCCCACAGCACTTTGAATACTCACGCACTGCTTCTAGAGGACTCGCTTGTTTTCTCATTTCTGCTCCTGTTGGTTGAGAGGCATACTTATCAAAAGCTGGTTGCATTTGTTCCTAAACCCTCTTATAAAACCTGTTATTGAATATAACTATATAACATCATGTATATGTATAAATCAATGATATATGAGTGTGTAAAGAGAGTTGTGTCTGAAAACAAAGCCAAAGGCTTTGGAAAGACTTGATAAAAGCAAAGCACTACACAAAATAAAGTTTCTATCAATTTAAGCGTGGGCAAGAAAACTTTAAATGATTGAAAGAATCATAAAAACTTAGATCTAAAAGTATCTTTAAGCTCTCCCACGACAATAAACAAACCAAAAATAGAAATTATAGATAATATACAAAGGAATGGTTTATGTAAGAAAGGCCACTCAGAATAGTAATCAGAGAGAACTTGGCCCTTCATCAAAAAGTTGGTGAGTAAATGTACATTAAAATAGACCATTTAAGGTAAATGCATATCATTCTTTAAACTTTATACTATAATAATATTTCAAAATTTACCTAACAATTCCTAGACCTGATCTCATAGGATAAGAATAATTCCATAGAAGCTTTTGACAACTCTGTTTCAAATTTACTAGGAGGCAAATAGAGACAGTGGAAGGTTCCATTAGATAAGTGGCATGCAAGAGCCACTTGGCGTTGAATCAGGAAGTGGGACTTGGGTCAAGTTCTGATCAGGAGTCTAGCTAAAATTTGTGTTTGGGGGCTATTCCTTGATGCCCCCAAGTTAGCTCAATGGGAATTTAGCTGAAGCAGGAGGATAAGTGTTTCCTGGCACATGTGTAGACATGGGGTGGGGTGATGAGACAGGTGATCAGTCTAGAGTCAGGATTCAAGGTAGTGTAAGCAAAGAGTAGGAGTGGAGGTGAGCACTGACTCAGGGGAGAGGCCTAGGGCTGTCTCCTCTACTTTATGCTGCTAACAGGACCTGGTAATCCCAGGCCTCAAACTGCTATCCAGAGGCAGAAAGGATGGAAAATAGCCCCATTTGAGAAAGAGCTAATTTGAGAAAGAGTTACAGATGCTGAGATTAATTCACATTATGAAAGATTTTGACATTAATTTTCAGTGTGTAGGCTAGTCTTATTGAACAAAAGTTATCTGAAGTAGGAAGGCAAAATACTTTCTATTTTGAAAAGATTATTCCAGGCATAATTCATGACTGCGATTTTTTTGTACTTAAAGACATGTTCATATATATACTCAATGCCAGCAGACCTAGGAAAGACTTTTAATTCCTCTTCAAATGCCTTATCAAAAGAGCAAACCTCATGCACCCACCTTGCACTTAATCATTGTTTCCATAGATAAATCAAATACAGTCACAAGTTTTAAGTGTTCATCACTTTTACTGAAAAGTCAAAGACCCCTTTATGTATTTTGAAAATCACATTGCAAAGCTGGATTGATTACTGACACAACGTAAGTCTAACTTGAACTTTTTGCTATATTCAAGATTAACTCTCCAGAGTTTTATGAGGCTTTCTTAGAAAATTTGACTACTATTTAGGTATAGTTATACTTAGCAAATCCTGAAAGATGATGCTGTGAAAGTGCTGCACACAATATGCCAGAAAATTTGGAAAACTCAGCAGTGGCTACAGGACTGGAAAAGGTCAGTTTTCATTCCAATCCCAAAGAAATGCAATGCCAAAGAATGCTCAAACTACCGCACAATTGCACTCCTCTCACACGCTAGGAAAGTAATGCTCAAATTTCCCCAAGCCAGGCTTCAGCAATACATGAACCGAGAACTTCCAGATGTTCAGGCTGGTTATAGAAAAGGCAGAGGAACCAGAGATCAAATTGCCAACATCCGCTGAATCATGGAAAAAGCAAGAGAGTTCCAGAAAAACATGTATTTCTGCTTTATTGACTATGCCAAAGCCTTTGACTGTGTGGATCACAATAAACTGTGGAAAATTCTGAAAGAGATGGGAATACCAGACCACCTGACCTGCCTCTTGAGAAACCTATATGCAGGTCAGGAAGCAACAGTTAGAACTGGACATGGAATAAGAGACTGGTTCCAAATAGGAAAAGGAGTACATCAAGGCTGTATATTGTCACCCTGCTTATTTGACTTATATGCAGAGTACATCATTAGAAATGCTGGGCTGGAAGAAGCACAGGCTGGAATCAAGATTGCCGGGAGAAATATCAGTAACCTCAGATATGCAGATGACACCACCCTTATGGCAGAAAGTGAAGAGGAACTCAAAAGCCTCTTGATGAAAGTGAAAGTGGAGAGTGAAAAAGTTGGCTTAAAGCTTAACATTCAGAAAAAGAAGATCATGGCATCTGGTCCCATCCCTTCATGGGAAATAGATGGGGAAACAGTGGAAACAGTGTCAGGCTTTATTTTTCTGGGCTCCAAAATCACTGCAGATGGTGACTGCAGCCATGAAATTAAAAGATGCTTAGTCCTTGGAAGGAAAGTTATGACCAATCTAGATAGCACATTCAAAAGCAGAGACATTACTTTGCCAACAAAGGTCTGTCTAGTCAAGGTTATGGTTTTTCCAGTGGTCATGTATGGATGTGAGAGTTGGACTGTGAAAAAGCCTGAGTGCCGAAGAACTGATGCTTTTGAACTGTGGTGTTGGAGAAGACTCTTGAGAGTCCCTTGGACTGCAAGGAGATCCAACCAGTCCATTGTGAAGAAGATCAGCCCTGGGATTTCTTTGGAAGGAATGATGCTAAAGCTGAAACTCCAGTACTTTGGCCACCTCATGCGAAGAGTTGACTCATTGGAAAAGACTCTGATGCTGGGAGGGATTGGGGGCAGGAGGAGAAGGGGACGACAGAGGATGAGATGGCTGGATGGCATCACTGACTCGATGGACATGAGTCTGAGTGAACTTCGGGAGATGGTGATGGACAGGGAGGCCTGGCGTGCTGCGATTCATGGGGTCGCAAAGAGTCGGACACGACTGAGCGACTGAACTAACTGAACTGATATTTAGCAATCAAGTGTTACTTTTCTGAATATATCTTGTTGTGCGTCAGAATCAAACAGTAACTGTACGATCTGAATTTCTTTTATTTCAAGCAATTCCAGCAATTACATATGCTTCTTTTGTTTGGACAGATACTAACTTGATGAGTCTCCTATGTTATCAACACCTGGCTAAAATTTACTTTGAGGCTCTGTGAAATCAATTTCTCTATCTACAGAAGAAAGTATTCATAATAAATATTTGGAAGGATCTGGAGATGTAACAGATTAAGTCCCTACAGAGTATCTGGATTCAATCCAAATGGAAATCTGGTCATATAGTTCTGAGGTCAAGGGACAAATTTTACTCAAGAAAGCTTCATAATGATCTTAAAACTGCAATACATGCTTTTGGAGCAGTCAAGTTGTAATCTTTCATTTGTTCACTGGTTTTCTTCCTTCAACATTAAGCATATCTGAAGATATGCTGAAGATATGAAGATACATGTAGAAGATGTAAACATGGGATCAGTTCAGTTCAGTTCAGTCGCTCAGTCGTGTCTGACTCTTTGCGACCCCATGAATTGCAGCACACCAGGCCTCCCTGTCCATCACCAACTCCTGGAGTTCACTCAGACTCATGTCCATCCAGTCAGTGATGCCATCCAGCCATCTCATCCTCTGTCGTCCCCTTCTCCTCCTGCCCTCAATCCCTCCCAGCATCAGACTCTTTTCCAATGAGTCAACTTTCCGCATGAGGTGGCCAAAGTATTCGAGTTTCAGCTTTAGCATCAGTTCTTCCAAAGAACACCCAGGACTGATCTCCTTTAGAACGGACTGGTTGGATCTCCTTGCCGTCCAAGGGACTCTCAAGAGTCTTCTCCAACACCGCAGTTCAAAAGCATCAATTCTTCGGCACTCAGCTTTCTTCACAGTCCAAGTTTCACATCCATACATGACCAGTGGGAAAACCATAGCCTTGACTAGACAGACCTTTATGGGCAAAGTAATGTCTCTGCTTTTGAATATGCTATCTAGGTTGGTCATAACTTTTCTTCCAAGTAGTAAACATCTTTTAATTTCATGGCTGCAGTCACCATCTGCAGTGATTTTGGAGCCCCCAAAAATAAAGGCTGACACTGTTTCCCCATCTATTTCCCATGAATAGGACATGGTTATATGGAAACTTAGGACAAGTGCTCAATAACATTATAAAAACCAAGTGGCAACAAGATAGTCCATTTCTAATTGCCGTTGGTGTTGGACAATGAGTTTTGTGAATTAAAAGGAGGAGGGAACCCTCGTAAGTTAATGTGCATGATGGACTTAAGCAGAGTTCTGAAACACACAGTGGATTCAAGGAAATGAGATGCACAGGATGACTGAGGGAAGCGGGGGTTTAGGCATGGACATGGAAATCATTGTGCTCATTTAGCAGCATGGGCTAGTCTATCTACCTGGGGTAGCTACCCAAAATATTTTTGTTGAATTTAATTGATGGTACACTGGAGTAGAGTCTTGAATGCTGGCCTCCAGGTCATTGAAAGTCTTTGAAGTCTCTTGAACAGGGGCCTGGCAGGATGAAATTCAAAAGAAATTCCTGCTATAGTTCAGGAATAACAAAACAAGGACTTGGATTGGGCCAATCAGTGCACTGGTCACAGTGATTATTTCAAAAAATTGAAAATATGAATCAAATATATCCATTGAAAGTGAATCCCAACATTTTTCTGTGATGTCTGGAAGACATCTGTGATGTATTCTGTGATGTCTGGATAGTTCTAGATAATGAGACTAAGTTGAAGTTTTGGAGAGGGGCTTCCAGAAAAACTCTCAAAGGTCAGATTCAATAAATATGAACTATTTTTGCCTTTTTTCCTGAAAAGTAGACGTGTGGGCTAGAGCCATGAAAAAGGGACAAGAGGCATATTGAGATCTTGGCCTTGATGATTACAAGTCACCCAAAGAACATCAGCCAATAGCTACCCAGTTCTCACTTGTTCCATAAGAAAGACAACTGCTTATCTTATTTTAGCCACTGTTATTTGGGTTTTTTGCTATATACAGTCAATTTCACCTCTGCTAACTTCTCTTCCTTAATTTTCCAATTTTAAGAGGATGAGATGGTTGGATGGCATCACCAACTCAATGGACAGGAGTTTGAGCAAACTCTGGAAGATGGTGAAGAACAGGGAAGCCTGGCATGCTGAAGTCCATGGGGTCGCAAAGAGTTGGACACAACTGAGCAACTCAACAACAACAACAACAAATTTTCCCCCATCCCATTTTCCTTATCCTGTTTTCCTTTCCTTTTCTGCTCCAGGGAAAACAAAATACTTTCAGTTCTTTCAACAAACCATGTTTTCTCACCTACAGGCCTTTTATATGCTTATTCTTTTATTTTTTTCTCTCTGTTAAACTCTTGTCCTGGTTAATTCTCTTCAACCTTCACCCCCCTCCCCAAATTCCTACCTCTATAATGGTGCTTTTTCCTTGAAGATGTCACTTCTGTCCCCTCCCACCACCATCACCACCACCACTCCCCCAATCCCTACCCAGATTCTAAGCTTTCCTAAGAAATCCAAAGCATACATCACTCTCTCCATTATGAAAAATAGAACATCAAAGGGGCTCTTTCAAGAGCATCATGCTTTTCAATGTGTTCAACATATGGGAAAGCACAGTGAGGGAGCAAGGTTTACACATCCAGGTTAGCTGGCTAGTTTTGGTCTTCCCAGAGAATCTCTCTGCCTGACAGCCTGTCTGAGATCTCATCAAGGGCTGGACTCCTTTACTCCCAAGAGATCTTTTACCCAACGAAGCGGAAAACAAAAAAATGGAGCAACTCAATTCTTATCCTCTACCACATGGATCTAACAGTCAATTCAAAACATAGGCAACCTTGGCTCATCCTTTGCCTCTGGAATTATTTTCATACCTGGCTCACTTTATCATGAAAAGTGAAAGTGAAAGTGAAGTCGCTCAGTTGTGTCCGACTCTTTGTGACCCTGTGGACTGTAGCCCACCGGCTCCTCCGCCCATGGGATTCTCCAGGCAAGAATACTGGAGTGGGTTGCCATTTCCTTCTCCAGGGGATCTTCCCAACCCAGGGATAGAACCCAGGTTTCCTGCATTGCAGGCAGACACTTTAACCTCTGAGCCACCAGGGAAGCCCTCACTTTATCATACTATGATGTAAAAGAGTCTGGCCTCAGTCTGTGAAGGTTCTATCCTTCACAGTAATTTACTTTCCATTAAAAAAATAATAATAATTGTGGGTAGATAATTTTCCCCACTTTGTATCCTTTCCTTTTTCCTTCCTTCTTTTCAAGGAGGTCCAGAAGTCTGCCCTGTTCTCATGGTCTCCATGTAGGCTTGTAGCAGAAGAGAAAGTGAAGTCACTCAGTTGTGTCTGACTCTTTGTGACCCCATGGACTGTAGCCTACCAGGTTCCTCTGTCCATGGGATTTTCCAGGCAAGACTACTGGAGTGGGTTGCCATTTCCTTCTCCAGAGCAGATAATAAAAAGACCAAGTAGCTGAACACGGGGATCCGTAAGTACCTTTGTCTGGCCAAGATGCTGGGGGGAGGACAGGAGAAGGTGACCCTGCGCCATGCTGTCTGGATGTCCCAAATCTCCCGCCGTCTGGTTCCCCTGTCAGAGGGGAAGGAGTTCCCTCGCTACCCATGTGGGTCCAGGGAAGCCCTGCTGGCTGGCAAGCCAGAGCAGAGTTTCTGGGCTACAGACAGCATGTTGGTCTTCCAACACCTTGGGTGAGATTCTGCATGTGACCTCGACTAGATGCCAGCATTTCCTCTTACTAAGGAGCAGGGACCCCTGGGATGGGGCCTGAGTGCAGGGCTGACATACAGGGTTATCCTGATGTTAATTCTATTGCCAGATCAGAAGTACCTTAGAGAAAGATCTGGCTTTGTCTTACAAAAGCCCTTCTCTCCTCTTCCTCCCTTTCTCCAGATTCAGAGAGGACCTCTTGGCTGGCTTATGGAGAGGAAGAAGACAAAGTGAGAGAGAAGACAAAAGAGAATGAGCAATGGAGACAGAGGTGAGCTCTGAGAGAGAACCACAAGCTGAGGCTGCTCTCTGCAGAAGCTCTGTGGGGAAATGGCTGCATGGTGAATCCTGGCAAGGGATCACAGGCTTCTGAGCAAGCGTTCCCATGCTCCAAATATGTAATAGAAACAGCAGTGAGCCTCCAGCCCTGCAGGTGAGATGCAGATAAAAGCAATGGAAAGCACAGTGGCAACCAGAGTTGCTCCCCTGCTCTCCCACCTCTCCTTCCTGAGGTCTTAGAAATTCCAAGCATCCACCTATCCAGATGGGATGGGGGAGAGGCCCAGGAAAGATGGAGGTTGTCAAGACTACTGCACATGCATGTTGGTGGATTACAGAAAAGTGCCTGAGCTGAGGGGTGGGGGTGCAGGCTGGCTGAAATCTACGTGTTCTCTGAGCCCCAAGCTCTGTACCTGAAGGAAGAGGCTTTTTGTGATTTGCTCAGTGAAGGTGTGCTTGTGATTCTACTATCTGGAAGGGGTGTGTTTTGGAAATTGAGTGCTAGCAGAGCCCCAAAAGTTGACTTCCACCAACCCAGAGTCAGAAATTAATGTGGTTTCTAGACAGTGGGATCCACATCTACTACATGTGTGCCAGGCCCACCTGATGGATGGCTGGGAAAATCAAATGAGGTAATATATGTGAAGAAGGTATTTGAAAATTGGTGACATGCACACATGCTTGAGGTATTATTATCAGCAGCTTTGAGACATGGTGCCAGAACAGTTCTTTTTATGTATGATCCATACAAAACATTAAATTTCTCATCATTGCACTTTACTTGGAAGTGAGAGGACTAAGCCTACAAAATTGTATGTTCATTTTATTCAAGCCATTGCATTTGGCTTGTGGAATGGTTATTCTAGGTCCTTAGATCATTTGTTTGCTTAACAAAAACAATACACGTTCTATGTACTATTAAATAAACATTGATGATTGTGACGCTAAAATTAAAAATATAAAGTACCATGAAACTCAATTAAATCATTCTCAAAGGACTCTAAAATGCAAGCTTTCATGGTGCCAAGATAATTTCCTCTGTTGGTACGCCAGACCAGGTTTAAAATGAAAATATCGAGTGCACGTAAACTCAATGGTTCTGTCCTATATTGTCACAGTAAGAGTTGAACCCAGGGACTCTAATTTAGAAACAGAATCCAATAAGACTTCTATTTTGGCTTCATAAAGGCCTTTCTCTCTTTCCTATTCCTAATTTTATTTTTTAAGCTATAACTAAAATTACTTAGTAAAAAAATGTTTTGAGACATGTGAATTCATTTATAAAGTAGTTCTGCTGTAAAATATCTTTTTGGCATCAATTTCAATGAGCTCATTTTCCCCCTTATTCTTTTGTTTAAAGATGAGAGAAACTGGTAGGAGGAAAAACTTGGGGGGTGGGGGGAATGGTTGGAGCCCTCAGGACTGCCTGTGACAGGAAGTCCCAGCGGAACAGCCCACGGTTACAGGAAGCAAGAAGCCTTTCTTCCCAGAGTCGTCTGCAGCTGTGTCCACCAAGAAGGCCACATTCCTGGACTGACCTCCACTTAATTATTCTGATCAACAAAGCCCCAGACTTGGTCCTCAAAAGTAGAGAGAGTATTTTCTGATATGAAAAGTAGTTTCGCCTCCTCACCTATCCTAGGCCAGCCACTGCTGTGGGCTCCACCCTCAGAAGTTCCTTGGAGTCTCCTCTTCTTGAGCAAACCATCTTCTGGAACTGCTCCCAAGTACAAGGTACAAGAGCTTGGAGAAACCAAACAGCCTTGAAAGAAAAAGTATCAGAGTGACAATCTGCTGAAGTTCACACATCTTCCATTTTTCTCTTAGTAAAAGTGTAATATCTCAAGGGATTCCAACAGGTCTAATAAAAATTTGTATTAATAATAAAAAAAATAGTAACTGGCTAGAGGAAACAGAATTTATTGGCCCAGAGTCTGGAATTATATATATGAGTCATTTTTATAACATTTCTAATACCCTGGGCAAGAAAAAAAAAGTGTCTCAGCAAGATATGCTTGCTTTTGACCTTCAGAGAAGGAATGTGATTTCAAGCCTTTTTAATAGTTGCAATACCTTTAAGCAAAAAGAAATATGCTAACTCAAATGAGTAGTGTTTTTTCAGTAATGGGAATGGGATGCTCTTAAAAGTCTTGCCTGTGTTTTCTACATTACAGAGTTCAACTACCGAATAAATTAGGGCCTTCAAGGAAGCCATAAAAACTCATCATTTAAAGGCACATTAATTCTTCTAGGTCACTGGGTGTCATTAAGTAAATTACTGGCCTAAAACATTTTAAGATGCCTTTGGGGCATCTGAAAGAATATGTGCTTTTCTCAAAGAAGGACTGGATCACTGATGTTTGGCCTGCCTGCCCTTCTTGCCAGGAAAATCAGTACCCATCTATCTTAGACTCATGTTTAATTCTAGGAGGTTGCTATGTATCAATGCCAGGAACCAGCTTCTGCTGAATTGCAACTCTGTGCTTTGTGTAAAAGCTTGATACACTGATTCTTCACCTTGAAAGATTCCCAACATTAGGCTAAGTGTTTCTCAACTCTTTTTCCATTATTGTTCTCATAAGGATCCTTTTAAGACATTAACTGCTACCCCTCTTCCTAGGAAATTAAATACTAAGTAACTAAGGAATAAGATTTTGTCAGGTAGGTTTGAGCCATTGTAAAATTGAGTTTACTGTCCTTGTAGAGAATATATGCATTAGCTAGGGGTTCTCAACTTTGACATTGCTGACATCTGGGGCCAGATCAATCCTTGCTGTGGGGGCTCACCACACAGAGTAAGATGTTTATAGTAGGATGTTTAGAGCATCTGTAACTTGACCCACTAGATGCCAGTGGTACCCCCACTCCCTTGCCCCAGTGACACCACCAAAAATATCTCCAGACCTTGCCCAATGTCCCCTGAGGGAGAAAATTGACCTCATTTGAGAACCACTGCTCTCAGCATATAAACAAGAGGGAGGCATGTCAATCTGTAGCAAAAGTCAGAACAACATTTTTGACAAAACGCAGGAAAGACAACTTTTGAGAACTCAGGGAGAGTCTAGGAACTAGAAGGTCTAATGCAGAAGATGGTAGTGAGAAAAGTGAAGAGCAAAAGGCAGTGTTATGTTGGGGTGCAGGAAAGGAAATGGTTGGGAAATCAGACCAATTTATTATTTGTTCTGCGGGGCGAGGGAGGGGGGAGCTCACTGATCTCACTCTCCTCACCCCACTCTGCCCCCTCTGCCCTTGGGCTCCCAGCACACTGAAGGCCTGACAAGATTTTGTATGTTTATCTTTTATTTATAATTTGTGGATCAGTTTGGGGACATTTTAAATCATTAGTTCTGCTTCTTTTTGTGACAGAGTCCAGGGGAAGTATTGGCATGGCCTGTCATGGATTGGGTTGAGATGCTAGGCAACCAGGCCTCAGTTTATAGCCAGAGTTACCAAGGTGAACAAGAATATTCACTTCCTTCCAAACTCCTTTTCATAATCAGTAGCATTCATCCTCTACTAACTGATTTTCAACGAGTTAAGAGATGATCTTGACCAGTTACTTGCCTATGGCCCCAGTCTTGCTTCAATCAGTACAGTTGTGCCTCAGTCTGTTCGGGGTGTATTTATAAGATTTTATTTGAAGGAAGATTTCCTCTACTTGAAATAAAAGCATTGATCATTTAGAGGTGGAGAGTTACCTCTTAGAACTTCAATTTACATAGAGTGCTGAGAAAAGAGCTAAAGGCATCAGAACAAACACAAATAAAATACTGTAACTCCATCTTACTACATCTGATTCAAAGGAATTCTGAGGATCTGAAGGACACCTCTTGAAAACCAGTGATAAAGACAGTTTTGTTGTTAAGGAACTGCTATCAGGATGAGGTGGTGCTAGTGTTAAAGAACCCATATGCCAATGCTGGAGACATAAGAGACATGGGTTCGATCCCTGGGTGGGGAAGATCTCCAGGAGGAGGGCATGCAACCCATTCCAGTATTCTTGCTGGAGAATCCTATGGACAAAGGAGCCTCGTGGGCTACAGTCTACGGGGTTGCAAAGAGTTAGACATGTCTGAAACAATTTAGCATGCACGCATAGGGATGACAGGTCCGATCAAAAATGTGCAACAGTGGCTTAACGAGACCTGGAACAGCTCTATTTAGATTGGTTTGATTAGATTTCATCTCTGCCTGTAAGAGTTGGAGGAGGCTTAGAAAACTACAGCAGAAATGTGCAAGAAATCATATACTAGAAACTAATATAATGTTGTAAATCAACTATACTTCAAAAATAGACATTTCTCCAAAGAAGACATACAGATGGCTAACAAACACATGAAAAGATGCTCAACATCACTCATTATCAGAGAAATGCAAATCAAAACCACTATGAGGTACCATTTCACCCCAGTCAGAATGGCTGCGATCCTAAAGTCTACAAGCAATAAATGCTGGAGAGGGTGTGGAGAAAAGGGAACCCTCTTACACTGTTGGTGGGAATGCAAACTAGTACAGCCACTATGGAGAACAGTGTGGAGATTCCTTAAAAAACTGGAAATAGAACTGCCTTATGATCCAGCAATCCCACTGCTGGGCATACACACTGAGGAAACCAGAAGGGAAAGAGACACATGTACCCCAATGTGCATCGCAGCACTGTTTATAATAGCCAGGACATGGAAGCAACCTAGATGTCCATCAGCAGATGAATGGATAAGAAAGCTGTGGTACATATACACAATGGAGTATTATTCAGCCATTAAAAACAATACATTTGAATCAGTTCTTATGAGGTGAATGAAACTGGAGCCTATTATACAGAGTGAAGTAAGCCAGAAAGAAAAACACCAATACAGGATACTAACGCATATATATGGAATTTAGAAAGATGGTAACAATAACCCTGTGTACGAGACAGCAAAAGAGACACTGATGTATAGAACAGTCTTATGGACTCTGTGGAAGAGGGAGAGGGTGGGAAGATTTGGGAGAATGGCATTGAAACATGTATAATATAATGTATGAAACGAGTTGCCAGTCCAGGTTCGATGCACGGTACTGGATGCTTGGGGCTGGTACACTGGGATGACCCAGAGGGATGGTATGGGGAGGGAGTGGGGAGGAGGGTTCAGGATGGGGAACACATGTATACCTGTGGCAGATTCATTTCGAGATTTGGCAAAACTAATACAATATTGTAAAGTTTAAAGATAAAATAAAATTAAAAAAAAATAAAGCAACTACTGATAAAAAAAAAAAAAAAAAGAAGTTTTGGAACACAGTTGTTTCCTCCTTGAGTTTCAAATATAAGACCGCTATAGTCACATGACAATATTGAGAGGTGGAATCTTGTTTGTTACTGTCATTCCCATTCCTTTTCGTTTAGAATCAGAATAAAGTTGTATTTCAAAAAAAAAAAAAAAAAGAAATGTGTAATAAACAAGAACCAGAAGAAAAGGATTAAAGAATGTTCATTTTCTTAAAAGGGAAAGGTCAAGAGATGATTTAGTGCAGAAAAGGGAGAAGATAGTTAATAGTTTAAGTGCTTTCAAGATATCATGATCCTTGGGAATCATTTAATCTTTACAATTAGCTAGAATGGCAGGCTACCATTTGCCCTGTAACATTCATTCTTCCCTTTTGCCACGGTTAATAGCATTTTCAAGTGGCCTGATAGCCTCCAAAATAAACACTACATTATATGTGTATTTATCTACATTCTGATTATTGGATAAATGTGTTGTGGTAGACTTTGAGACTCTGCTTCTTCCCTTGTTGCAGTTAGCTGGAGAGTAGATACAGAAGCTGGAGCAGGAGCAGCCACCCTGGAACTTCAGGCTACTATGGACAGAGTCACATGGTGAAATGAGTCCTTAATGGCATGGAGTGCTATACCTGCTCTGGACCAACCTCCAGACTATATATGAGAGAGAAATTAACTTTTATCTTGTTTGATTCTTCATTATTTTGGATTTTTGTCAGTCAAACTCATCTAATCTCAACTAATAGGTCTAGGTAATGGCCATTATCCCACTTCCAGGTAAGAAAACTGAGGCTCAGAGGTGCCAAGTAGCCCAGAGTGGCTACTTTTGTCCAACACCAAAGCCTCTGAGTTTTGTATTACACTGAGTCTAAACTACCATACAAATTAAAAGTTTAAACAGGTCTTTAGGTAAAATGCGGTGTATTATTGCTGCTCTTCATATCCGGAACTGAAAGAACATAGGTTTGTCTTACAGTAAGAGGTTGGTAGACCTACCACATCACCTGATCCGTAGTTAGGAGAAATCAAACTTCATCACCAAATTTGTTTTAAGTAAAGACCTACCTGCAAAGGAGGATGATCCAAACCTATTCAGTCTCCTTTGAACAATGTCCAATGAGCAGTTCTTAACTGCTAGGTACTGTTCTGACATTGGGGAGGCAGCAATGAACAGAAGAGACAAAAACTCTTGCCTTTGAGGAGCTCATTTTTTCCAGTAGAAGTAGAAAATAAACAAAAGGGTAAAATGAAAATATTTTAGATGGTGGTAAGTATTATGAAGAAAATATATTAAGGAAAAAAGATAAGAAATGGAGAGAGGGGAAGAGAAGGGACTGCATGCTTACTTCAATGGTCAGGGCCTCACTGAGAAGGTGATGTTTGAGCCAGACCTGAAGGAAGAAGTGAAGGAATATGCAAGGTGGATACCTGAAGGAACAGCGTTTGAGGCAGAGGGTATAGCCAGGACTAATGCCCTGAGATAGGGGTGTATTTACTGTGTACTAGCACAGCAAGGAGCCAAGTGTTCCTGGAGCAGAACATGAGATATAGTTAGAGAGACAATGAGAGGCCAGATGGTAGAGGGCTTTGGAGGTCATTGCAGAGAATTTTGCTTTTACTTGAATGAGGTGAGAAATAAATAGAGGGTTCTGACCATGAAAGTGAAATGAGATGACTTCAATGTTAAAGGGATACTTTAGACTTCTCAAAAGAAAACAGGCTGAAAGGGTAAGAGCTGGGGCGAGGAGGCCCATGGGATGGCCATTGCTATACTCTAGGTAAGAGATGATGGCAGGTTCTGGTTCCGAGAACGGCAGAGGAACATGTATCCATTAAACCTCTCACAGATAATAGTTATAAACTCTAAACAAAACGTTTTTAAAGAATTTTAGGGCACTGTCAATTGATCAGAAGCAGGGGGAAACTGGAGAGAATACAACCCTTTTAAGAAAGGAATCACACTAAGTAGATTGTGGGTTTTCACTGGACAGCAAGCTCCAGTCCACGTAACACAGGGCAGCTAGAACTCACTCAGAAAGCAGTCTTACTGGTTTGAAGAATCAGATAGAATTTAGAGGCTATGAGAGTAGCTGGAAATTGAGCAAAGAAATCTCAGAAAAAAAAGATGCCACAGCACAGGGATCCCAAAATTCTGCATATAAATTCCATTCAACTTCTTGGTGGAATCCTGGACTACAAATATATGGGGTAAAAAAGTTCAGAGGAAAACAATAGAAAGAAGACTATAAGAACTGATCGGAAATTTTAACTATTGCTCACAAAAGGGGAGGCAGAGTTTTGAGTTTAAGTTTAGCCAAGTAAATTATCATAAAATAACTGGATAACAAAATCCAAGATTCTCAAAGATATATTATCCACAATGATCAGCTTGAAATCCAAATTACTAGACATGTGAAGGAAGAGAAAAATGTGACCCAAGGTCAAAAATAAAAGCAATCAACAGATGCCCAAGATGATCAGATAGTGGAATTAATGAACAAGACCTTTAAAGCAGCTATTATAAGCGTATTAAATGACTTAAAGGAAAATTAGCCATAATTCTTGGTGAATCTCAACAGTAAAAATGAGAATTATGAAAAAGATTATAAAGTTCTAGACTGAAAAGCATAATATCACAAATGAAAATGTCACTAGATGGACTTACCTATAGACTGGAATAGCAGAAAAAAAGAGTCTGTGACCTTCAAGATCCTATTTCAAATCCTAAAAGATGATGCTGTGAAAGTGCTTCACTCAATATGTCAGCAAATTTGGAAAACTCAGCAGTGGCCACAGGACTGGAAAACATCAGTTTTCATTCCAATCCCTAAGAAAGGCAATGCCAGAGAATGCTTAAACTATTGCACAATTGCACTCATCTCATACACTAGTAAAGCCATGCTCAAAATTCTCCAAGTCAGGCTTCAACAATATGTGAACCGTGAACTTCCAGATGTTCAAGCTGGTTTTAGAAAAGGCAGAGGAACCAGAGATCAAATTGCCAACATCCGTTGGATTATCAAAAAAGCTAGAGAGTTCCAGAAAAACATCTATTTCTTCTTTATTGACTATGCCAAAGCCTTTGACTGTGTGGATCACCACAAACTGTGGAAAATTCTTCAAGAGATGGGAATACTAGACCACCTGACCTGCCTCTTATGAAATCTGTATGCAGGTCAGGAAGCAAGAGTTAGAATTAGACATGGAACAACAGACTGGTTCCAAGCAGGGAAAGGAGTATGTCAAAGCTGTATAGTGTCATTCTGCTTATTTAACTGATATGTAGAGTACATCATAAGAAACACTGGATTGGATGAAGCACAAGCTGGAATCAAGATTGCCAGGAGAAATATCAATAACCTCAGATATGTAGATGACACCATTCTTATAGCAGTAAGCAAAGAAAGCAAAGAAAGGAAGAACTAAAGAGCCTCTTGATGAATGTGAAAGAGGAGAGTGAAAAAGTGAAAAAAGTTGGCTTAAAACTCAACATTCAGAAAACTAAGATCATAGCATCCGGTCTCAGTTCAGTTCAGTTCAGTTCAGTCGCTCAGTCGTGTCTGACTCTTTGCGACCTCATGAATCGCAGCACGCCAGGCCTCCCTGTCCATCACCATCTCCCGGAGTTCACTCAGACTCATGTCCATCGAGTCCCTGATGCCATCCAGCCATCTCATCCTCTGTCATCCCCTTCTCCTCCTGCCCCCAATCCCCAATTCCAATGAGTCAACACTTCACATGAGGTGGCCAAAGTATTGGAGTTTCAGCTTTAGCATCATTCCTTCCAAAGAAATCCTAGGGCTGATCTCCTTCAGAATGGACTGGTTGGATCTCCTTGCAGTCCAAGGGACTCTCAAGAGTCTTCTCCAACACCACAGTTCAAAAGCATCAATTCTTCATCACTCAGCTTTCTTCACAGTCCAACTCTCACATCCATACATGACCACTGGAAAAACCATAACCTTGACTAGATGGACCTTTGTTGGCAAAGTAATTTCTCTGCTTTTGAATATGCTATCTAGGTTGGTCATAACTTTTCTTCCAAGGAGTAAGCATCTTTTAATTTCATGGTTCCAGTCACCATCTGCAGTGATTTTGGAGCCCCAAAAAATAAAGTCTGATACTGTTTCCACTGTTTCCCCATCTATTTCCCAGGAAGTGATGGGACCAGATGCCATGATCTTCTTTTTCTGAATGTTAAGCTTTAAGCCAACTTTTTCACTCTCCACTTTCATTTTCATCAAGAGGCTTTTTAGTTTCTCTTCAGTTTCTGCCATAAGGGTGGTGTCATCTGCATATCTGAGGTTATTGATATTTCTCCCAGCAATCTAGATTCCAGCTTGTGCTTCTTCCAGCCCAGTGTTTCTCATGATGTACTCTACTCCCATCACTTCATGGCAAATAGATGATGAAACAGTGACAGACTTTATTTTGAGGGGCTCCAAAATCACTGCAGATGGTGCAGCCATGAAATTAAAAGTCACTTACTCCTTGGAGGCAAAGTTAATGACCAACCGAGACAGCATATTTAAAAGTAGAGACATTACTTTGCCAACAAAGTTCTGTCTAGTCAAGGCTATGGTTTTTCCAGTGGTCATGTATGGACATGAGAGTTGGACTTTAAAAAAAGCTGAGCACTGAGGAATTGATGCTTTTGAACTTGGTGTTGGAGAAGACTCTTGAGAGTCCTTTGGACTGCAAGCAGATCCAACCAGTCCATCCTAAAGGAAATCAGTCCTGAATATCATTGGAAGGACTGATACTGAAGCTGGAACTCCAATATTTTGGCCACCTGATGCAAAGAACTGACTCACTTGAAAAGACCCTGATGCTGGGAAAAACTGAAGGAGGGAGGAGAAGGGGAAAATAGAGGATGAGATGGTTGGATGTCATCACCGACTCAATGGACATGAGTTTGAGTAAACTCCGGGAGTTGGTGATGACAGGAAGGACTTGCTGCTGCAGTCCATGGGGTCACAAAGAGTTGGACTGAGCGACTGAACTGAACTGAACCTTCAAGACAGATCAATAGAAGTGATCTAAACCATAGAACAGAAGGAAAAAAGTTTTTCAAAAATTAATAGAGTTTAAATGTACTAAGGGACAATATCAAGTGAGGTATTATCCATGTACTTGTAGTTCCAGAAGGAGAACAGAGAGAGTATAGAATGGCAGACCTGTACTACTATAAATGACAAGAGAAGATTTGTTTGCAAAATGAAGAGAAAGAACAACAGAGAGAAACACAGATTTATAAGAAAGAATAAAGAGAACCCAAATGGTAAAAATTAAAAATAATATTTTTAATCTCTTAATTTACCTTAAAGATTGCTGACTTTTAAAGCAAATAGTAACATATATTATTGACGTATATGTAGATGTAAAACACAGAAGGATAATCCTTCTGTTGGACATCAAAATACATAATAAAAGTAATAGAATATTATACACTCAATAAAATTTGTCCCTGAGTTCATACCGATATAAAGAAATACATAATACATATATAAATGGGAGATGGGGAATTTCTTTTTTAAAGAATAATGACAACCTTCTATAAATTTAGAAGGAATGATGAAATTTGGAAAGCATCAATGGAAAATAATACTGTGGTTAAAATTTTGATGAGGAATGTGTGTGTGTCAGTCACTCAGTTATGTCTGACTGTTTGTGACCCTATAGACTATAGCCCATCAGGCTCCTCTGTCCATGGGATTTCCCAGGCAAGAATACTGGAGTGGGTTGCCATTTCCTTCTCCAGGGGGGGTCTTCCCAACCCAGGAACGGAACCCAAGTCTCCTGCATTGCAGGCAGATTCTTTACCATCTGAGCTATGACAAATAGCACCTTTACATAGGAGGTTCGTGACACTGTACAGGAGACAGGGATCAAGACCATCCCCATGGAAAAGAAATGCAAAAAAGCAAAATGGCTGTCTGAGGAGGCCTTACAAATAGCTGTGAAAAGAAGAGAAGCAAAAAGCAAAGGAGAAAAAGAAAGATATAACCATCTGAATGCAGAGTTCCAAAGAATAGCAAGGAGAGATAAGAAAGCCTTCCTCAGCGATCAATGCAAATAAATAGAGGAAAACAACAGAATGGGAAAGACTAGAGATCTCTTCAAGAAAATTAGAGATACCAAGGGAACATTTCATGCAAAGATGGGCTTGATAAAGGACAGAAATGGTATGGATCTAACAGAAGCAGAAGATATTAACAAGAGGTGGCAAGAATACACAGAAGAACTGTACAAAAAAGATCTTCACAACCAAGATAATCACAGTGGTGTGATAACTCACCTAGAGCCAGACATCTTGGAATGTGAAGTCAAGTGGGCCTTAGAAAGCATCACTATGAACAAAACTAGTGGAGGCGATGGAATTCCAGTTGAGCTATTTCAAATCCTGAAAGATGATGCTGTGAAAGTGCTGCACTCAGTATGCCAGCAAATTTGGAAAACTCAGCAGTGTCCACAGGACTGGAAAAAGTCAGTTTTCATTCCAATCCCTAAGAAAGGCAATGCCAAAGAATGCTCAAACTACCGGACAATTGCACTCATCTCACACGCTAGCAAAGTAATGCTCAAAATTCTCCAAGCCAGGCTTCAGCAATATGTGAACCGTGAACTTCCAGATGTCCAAGCTGGATTTAGAAAAGGCAGAGGAACCAGAGTTCAAATTGCCAACATCTACTGGATCACTGAAAAAGCAAGAGAGTTAAAGAAAAACATCTATTTCTGCTTTATTGACTATGCCAAAGCCTTTGACTGTGTGGATCACAGGAAACTGTGGAAAATTCTTCAAGAGATGGGAATACCAGACCTCCTGACCTGCCTCTTGAGAAACCTGTATGCAGGTCAGGAAGCAACAGTTAGAACTGGACATGGAACAACAGACTGGTTCCAAATAGGAAAAGGAGTACGTCAAGGCTGTATATTGTCACCGTGCTTATTTAACTTATATGCAGAGTACATCATAAGAAATGCTGGGCTGGAAGAAGCACAGACTGGAATCAAGTTTGCTGGGAGAAATATCAATAACCTCAGATATGCAGATGATACCAGCCTTATGGCAGAAAGTAAAGAGGAACTAAAAAGCCTCCTGATGAAAGTAAAAGAGGAGAGTAAAAAAGTTGGCTTAATGCTCAACATTCAGAAAACTAAGATCATGGCATCTGGTCCCAACCATTCATGGCAAATAGATGGGGAAACAGTGGAAAGTGTCAGGCTTTATTTTTCTGGGCTCCCAAATCACTGCAGATGGTGATTGCAGCCATGAAATCAAAAGACGCTTACTCCTTGGAAGGAAAGTTATGACCAATCTAGATAGCACATTCAAAAGCAGAGACATTACTTTGCCAACAAAGGTCCGTCTAGTCAAGGTTTAAGTGACAGTAATAGCAGCAGTCAAGGCTATGGTTTCTCCAGTGGTCATGTATGGATGTGAGAGTTGGACTGTGAAGAAAGCTGAGTGATGAAGAATTGATGCTTTTGAACTGTGGTATTGGAGAAGACTCTTGAGAGTCCCTTGGACTGCAAGGAGATCCAACCAGTCCATCCTAAAGGAGATCAGTCCTGGGTATTCATTGGAAGGACTGATGCTGAAGCTGAAACTCCAATACTTTGGCCACCTCATACGAAGAGTTGGCTCATTATAAAAGACCCTAATGCTGGGAGGGATTGGGGGCAGGAGGAGAAGGGGACGACAGAGGATGAGATGGTTGGATGGCATCACCGACTCGATGGACATGTGTTTGAGTGAACTCCGGGAGTTGGTGATGGACAGGGAGGTCTGGCGTGCTGCGATTCGTGGGATCACAAAGAGTCGGACACGACTGTGCGACTGAACTGAACTGACTTAACACGGAAAAACCAGGTAGAAACCACTTTAATCAAATGATTAAATTTCAGAATAAATTACATGTATATAGTCTGTGTGTTTGTGTTATATGTTTGAGAGAGGGAAGAAAAGGGAAATGAGTGAAATATAAAGGAATTGAAGAAAAATGTGTAACATTGGTAAATCTGGATATACAGTGTGCAGTAGCTCTTTATAACTATTTTGGCAATTTTTATTTGTTTGCATTCATATTGAAATAAAGAAAACGGCAGCTTGATCCACAGTGGTAGTGGTGCATGTCATAAGAAACAAATTTCTGAATATATTTTGAAAGTAGAGTTGGAAGGATTTGATAATGGATTGGCCATGGGATGCAAAAGACAGAGGTACCAAGGATGACCCAAGATCTGGGACTAAGGTGAGTAGAAGAAAGAAGTAGACATTTATTGGGACAGGAAAACTGTGAGTAGAAAAAGTCTGTGGACGTGGAAATCAGGAATTTATTCTGGGACATGATAAGTTTGAGATGCCTATTTGTCAAGTAAAGCTTTTCCGTAGGCTATTGGAATATGTACCTGGAGTTCAGGGAGAGGTGTGGGCTACATTTTGGAGTCATCAGTTTATTTAAAGGCATGAGAGGATGTAGGAAATTAACAGAGAAGGCAGAATTCTAGGATATTCCTGATGAAGATCTTCCTGCTCTAAATCTATAAACAGCATATAAGTTCACAGTCTAGATTTAGCTATTTGAATACTCATAGTGCAATTTAATGTTACTCTAATTTATTCACTTACATTTTACAAACCAAACATTTATCATCTTCAGTATGCAAGAAAATGTATTGGAGTGCCTGTAAATGCAAGCATCAACATGTCTAAAAGATTCCACCTAAATAATAGGACTTAGTAGGTAGCATAAATAAACAATTCAGAGTCATATATCTTGTCATGCTGCCTAACTGTTTCATAGAAATTTATTGCCCTGATAAAGTACAAAGATGTTTTAGGTAACATCAAGCTATGCTTTTGCTAGAGAAAACACATAACTCTATTTTCTCATCACTTCTGGGAGAATAGGGACAAAGCTTATTGCTGTTCTGTTTACTGACTTTTAAAAAAATAAACCTACTGTTCATGAAAGGTTACAATAAATTGGAGGACACTTAACCCAAAGTCCCCTAGAAGTAAGTTTGCTATGTCAAATCACCCCGTGACCTCTGTGAGACACAGCCTTCCCAACTAACAGCAATGGAAAAATTCACTTAATTTTGGGGTGGTTTTATATTTTTTATTTTTATTCATCTCCTCTTTATTTTTACTGTAAAATAAAACACTAATGTAGAAAACCACACAATTTAAATGTATGGCTTACTGAATTATTATAAAGCAAATGTCTCCAAGGTTCTGAATAGAACTTCACCAGTCATCCCAGAAGCCCTTTAGTATGTCCCAACCCAATCACAAACCCTCTCTTCCCCATAAGTAACCACTATCCCAACCTATTCTTCTGGTCTCTATATTTCCTGAGAATTAAATGATGAATCCAGAGACAAGGTCAAATTCTGGTTCCATCCCCTTGGAAAATCTATATAGGTGCTATTTTTGAAGACTATGGAGGCACGTAGCATATGATTGTCATTCTTTTTCGGATTTTAGAAACTGTTAACATTTAATACCTATAGCAAATTGTGACATTCTAGTTCTTCCCCCCCCCTTTTTTTTTTTAATTTTATTTTATTTTTAAACTTTACATAACTGTATTAGTTTTGCCAAATATCAAAATGAATCCACCACAGGTATACATGTGTTCCCCATCCTGAACCCTCCTCCCTCCTCCCTCCCCATTCCATCCCTCTGGGTCATCCCAGTGCACCAGCCCCAAGCATCCAGTATTGTGCATCGAACCTGGACTAGCAACTCATTTCATACATGATATTTTACATGTTTCAATGCCATTCTCCCAAATCTTCCCACCCTCTCCCTCTCCCACAGAGTCCATAAGACTGTTCTATACATCAGTGTCTCTTTTGCTGTCTCGTACACAGGGTTATTGTTACCATCTTTCTAAATTCCATATATATGCGTTAGTATCCTGTATTGGTGTTTTTCTTTCTGGCTTACTTCACTCTGTATAATAGGCTCCAGTTTCATCCACCTCATTAGAACTGATTCAAATGTATTCTTTTTAATGGCTGAATAATACTCCATTGTGTATATGTACCACTGCTTTCTTATCCATTCATCTGCTGATGGACATCTAGGTTGCTTCCATGTCCTGGCTATTATAAACAGTGCTGCGATGAACACTGGGGTACATGTGTCTCTTTCCCTTCTGGTTTCCTCAGTGGGTATGCCCAGCAGTGGGATTGCTGGATCATAAGGCAGGTCTATTTCCAGTTTTTTAAGGAATCTCCACACTGTTCTCCATAGTGGCTGTACTAGTTTGCATTCCCACCAACAGTGTAAGAAAGGTTCCCTTTTCTCCACACCCTCTCCAGCATTTATTGCTTGTAGACTTTAGGATCGCAGCCATTCTGACTGGGGTGAAATGGTACCTCATAGTGGTTTTGATTTGCATTTCTCTGATAATGAGTGATGTTGAGCATCTTTTCATGTGTTTGTTAGCCATCTGTATGTCTTCTTTGGAGAAATGTCTATTTAGTTCTTTGGCCCATTTTTTGATTGGGTCATTTATTTTTCTGGAGTTGAGCTGTAGGAGTTGCTTGTATATTCTCGAGATTAGTTGTTTGTCAGTTGCTTCATTTGCTATTATCTTCTCCCATTCTGAAGGCTGTCTTTTCACCTTGCTAATAGTTTCCTTTGATGTGCAGAAGCTTTTAAGGTTAATTAGGTCCCATTTGTTTATTTTTGCTTTTATTTCCAATATTCTTGGAGGTGGGTCATAGAGGATCCTGCTGTGATGTATGTCAGAGAGTGTTTTGCCTATGTTCTCCTCTAGGAGTTTTATAGTTTCTGGTCTTACGTTTAGATCTTTAATCCATTTTGAGTTTATTTTTGTGTATGGTGTTAGAAAGTGTTCTAGTTTCATTCTTTTACAAGTGGTTGACCAGAGTTTCCAGCACCACTTGTTAAAGAGATTGTCTTTAATCCATTGTATATTCTTGCCTCCTTTGTCAAAGATAAGGTGTCCATATGTGTGTGGATTTATCTCTGGGCTTTCTATTTTGTTCCATTGATCTATATTTCTGTCTTTGTGCCAGTACCATACTGTCTTGATAACTGTGGCTTTGTAGTAGAGCCTGAAGTCAGGTAGGTTGATTCCTCCAGTTCCATTCTTCTTTCTCAAGATCGCTTTGGCTATTCGAGGTTTTTTGTTTTTCCATACAAATTGTGAAATTATTTGTTCTAGCTCTGTGAAGAATGCTGTTGGTAGCTTGATAGGGATTGCATTGAATCTATAGATTGCTTTGGGTAGTATACTCATTTTCACTATATTGATTCTTCCAATCCATGAACATGGTATATTTCTCCATCTGTTAGTGTCCTCTTTGATTTCTTTCACCAGTGTTTTATAGTTTTCTATATATAGGTCTTTAGATTCTTTAGGTAGATAAATTCCTAAGTATTTTATTCTTTCCGTTGCAATGGTGAATGGAATTGTTTCCTTAATTTCTCTTTCTGTTTTCTCATTATTAGTGTATAGGAATGCAAGGGATTTCTGTGTGTTGATTTTATATCCTGCAACTTTACTATAGTCATTGATTAGTTCTAGTAATTTTCTGGTGGAGTCTTTAGGGTTTTCTATGTAGAGGATCATGTCATCTGCAAACAGTGAGAGCTTTACTTCTAGTTCTATAAATATTTTACTTATTCATTAGAATATTTTCATAAAAAGACACTTCCCCATACCCACTATTTGGTTGTACTGTGATATAATTCATACAGGAAAAGAGGGATAAATATTTGGTTCTTTAGCTACACTTGCCAGTTTTCAAGATAATGATTTGACTTTCTATCATCCTCCAAAAGGAGTAATTACTTTTCATATATTTGTGAAACCATGGATATAAATGTATTTAATATACTTCAATCCATACAGTTATTATGCACTCTTCAGGTTTTTTTTTTTCTTTTTTCTACCTGTTCAGGTTGACGCCAAGTCTTTTAGACACGTCTCATGTAGTGTCTGATAGCTTCCTTGCCATCTGGTGTGACAAGAGGTTCCAAGAGTCATCTTATTTCATTTTCTCCCTTATACACAAAACCAGTCATTTCTCCAAAGAGACAGAGTCCCTTGTAGTGAAACATGGTATCGCAAGACCACTATCTGGGTGTTAGATTGTGGAGGGTGTTAGATTGTAGGTCATTGCAAAGAATTTTGCTTGGACATATCCAAGGATAAAATAAGATCAAGTACCTCATGTGTTTATAATGAAAGTTCCAATTCAGTTATGAAAACACCAAGCTTTTACTTAACCTCTTCTCTATTACTTTAGTATCTTTTTTCTTCCACATCAAAAATCCTGATTCTCAAGGAACCAGAGACAAAGGAGATGATAGAATTGTTCTCAGGGATGAAAAAGATGACAGACCTAAATATCTTATGATTAGTTATTTGTCTTATATTATACACCTAATAGTCTCAGGATAGCAATTATAAGATTAACAGCAATATGATTACTGAAAATATTCTCATCTCCACTTTTAAACAGCTGTACAATATCTACACTATCAGAGGATATAGCTCTAAGCATTCTCTGTTAGTATTTAGTCATCTTAGTCCTAGGGGACTGTTGAACCTAATGGGGCTTCTCTGGTGGCTCAGATGGTAAAGAATCTGCATGCAATGTGGGAGACCTTGGTTCAATCCCTGGGTCAGAAAGATCCCCTGGAGAAGGGAAAGGCTACCCATGCCACTATTCTTGCCTGGAGAAATCTATGGACAGAGGAGCCTGGCAGGCTACAGTCCATAGGGTTGCAAAGAGCTGGACATGACCGAGCGACTACACTTTCACATCTGTACTTAATGTTTACCAACAATCCTTATGTCAGTCAATATCTGTCTAGTTATTTTGTTGTCTGAAGCACATTTTCTGGAAGATTTCACAGCAGGAATCATGGAAACAATATTCCCTGAGATCTGTGCCCATTATACTTGAAAGTTATGCTGGATTTTAAGAAATCTTTGATTCACACTTGTTTCCTTGAAGATCTTAAATTTGTTGCTTCATAGTTTTCTCACATAGAGCACTAGTGTCAAGATATATAATAATCTAATTTTTTTCCTTATAAATTATATACTTTTTCTTTTCTAGATACTCAAAGGATATCTTCATTTCCTTTAGAGCTGACTGACATGTCTTGGTGTTGATCATCATAGGTCAGTATTCTAAGGGTAGATGATATGTGCTTTAAATATTTAGTTTCAAGTCTTTAATTTCAGAAAGATTCTCATATTATCCATACATTCTATTTTCTTTGCCTATCTTTAGTATTTATTGTGTTCTTTTAAATCATTTTCTATTTATCTTCATTTCTTTATTCTCTTTTATTTTTAAGTATTTTTATTAAAAAAATGTTCACTTTGAGATAATTTTAGGCTGTCAATAAAAATATATAAAAAACATACAAAGAATTCCTGTCTACCGTCTGCCTAGGTTTCCCTAAACGTTAACATCTTTACATATCCAAAGCACAATGATCAAGATCAGGAAACTAACACCAATATAACTCTATTATCTAATCTGTAGGCCTTAAATTTTTTCAATTGTTTCACCAATGTCCTTTTTCTCGTTCACTATTCAGTCTAGCATCACATATATCTGTCTCTTTAGTCTCCTTTAACTTTAAACAGTTCCTCCATCTCTCCTTATCTTTCATATTTTTGAAGAGTATTGGTCAGTTATTCATAGACTGTCCCCCAGTGTGGGTTTATCTGATAAAAAGAGATTTAAGGAATCGGTTCACATGATTATAGAGATTGGCAAGCCCAAAACTGTAGGTGGTATCAGCAGACTGAAGACCCAAGGAAAAGTTGATGCTACAGTTCAGGTCCAAAGGACATCTGCTGACAGATGCTTGGGTGAGGTCAGGCTTTGTTCTATTAAAGCCTTTAACTGATTAGATGAAGCCCACCCACATTTGAAGGGCAATGTGTTTTACTCAAAGTCCACCAATTTAAATGTTAACCTCATCCCAAAACACAGGAACCTCTAGAATGATATTTGACCAAATACCCAAGTACCATGGCCAAGCCTAGTTAACACATAAAATTAACCACCACAGTCACTATAATTCAGTTTGTGTTACTTGCAGCCAAAAGCATTTCTGATATATAGTGCTATCTGAAATCTATGAAAACCACTTAGATAGTTCAAGCATATCTCATTCTAGTTCACCTCAGTCATAACACACAAAGTATTTTTCTACTGTCTATATTTATCCTTTATCTCCTATATTCTCAACCAAGATCTATGCCTCTGAAAATCCTAGCATTCCATTGTATATCAAAGGTCCTAAGAAACACTGATATCTATGTGCTTTTCAACAGAGAATTATTTTTTCAAATTTTTATTCACATGTTTGTTATGGTATAGTCCTGTGATCTCTAATACAGTAGCCACTAGCTACATGTGATGAATGAGCATTGGAAATGTGGATGGTTTGAACTGAGATGTGTGATAAGTATAAAACATTAATACACATTGAATTTTTATTTAATTAAAAATGTAAGATAGCTCAACTTTTTTTACATTTATTGCATGTTGAAATGATAAGATTTTGGATCTATGGGGGTCAAATAAAATACACTAATTATTAAAATTAATTTTGATCTTTTTACTTTTTTAATATGACTACCAGAAAATTTCAAATTACACATACGAATTGCATTTGTGGCTCATATTATCTTTAAAATGGGCAGGGGTGGTATATAATAGAATTTTCTTTAAAAATTATGGTCATTTTATAATTTATCAATATTGCATGTACATTTTACTTGGATTTAAAATTTTTATTCAAAAATATATTGACTTGTTTTATTATTTTTTTAAAAGGCTAGCCAGAACACTGTTCAGAGTTCAGAAAACAAAAATTATAATGAAAAATCCTATGTGTAATGAAAGGGTTATAAGAACAGAGAATCAGCACTTTGTGTCCAAAAAGTTTAGCAATTTTCCCAGCTCACTGAATTGTGGGAACTCAGCTTTTCCAGGGAATAAATATGCTATTTTTAACATTTTTATTATACAATTTGTCACAGGCTGTCTCATGAGAGTATCAACAATCAGTTTCAAACAGAATCCAACCACAAACACTTCTCCACATGTGACTTGGAACATCTGTCCTGCTTGAGTCCTGTCCACCTCAGGCGAGGGCTAGTCTGCTTTTGATTCTTACTCTCCTAAAATCCTTTGTCCTACTTCCCACACTGAACATGAGGTAGGGTGAAAACCATCTTCTAGGGCCAGCCTTCAGCAGGTCTATGTCCTTGGCTTCCCCTCACTGAAGACTGAGACCCTTTCAGATGGAGGCAAGTGCTGCATTCCAGGGATATCACCGACTCAGTGATTTATGTGGCATTTCCCCTAATGATTCCAGATGCAAGCTTTGATCTAGAAGAAAAATCCAACCAGGCACCTCCTAGCTGAAGAGTTCATCATATCTGCCCTGAGCAGAATGCTTCAAGCAAGAGGTACAGACTCTCAGAAGACTACATCGTCACATAATGAAGAAAAGACTCATGACTGGAAAATAGAAAAAGAAAATATGCTTATTCATTCAAGGGCACTGAGGCCATCAAAGACACCAAAAGAGGGTGACCTAGTGGGATGGGGAGAATTACGTAAAGGGATCCCAGGAGTCTTAACTCCCCTTAAAGCAATATCAGTCTTTTTGACGTTAGACACTCACTAAACAATTCATTGATGATGTTGGCTATCTAAATAACTGCCATGCTAGGTGCTTTCCTAAAAGAAAAAAAATCTTTAGTGAAGCAAAACTATCCCAAAATTATGCTTTCCAAGTGCAGATCTCCATACCAATTTTTCTTTAAATCAGGGAAAATTCCAGTTCATGTAAGAGGTCGAGTCTTCAGAATAGCACGCATGCAAGTAAATGCTTGACACTTCAGCTCATCCCAGTGGAACAAGGAGACACACTACACCTCTCACTACTGTGTATTCATGTGAGAAAATACATACTTAGGTGTTTTCAGCAATGATAACAAGACTCATAAGAAAGCATTTGCCTTAATAGGAAACAGATCTCATTTTTAAGAAGATTATTATGAAAGTAGCTGAAAATATTTAAGCAGAATTGATAGGAATAAAAATCCACTGTAAAAGTAAATGCATTTGAATGAATATATGCCATTCCTTTATTATTTTACATGTTATTAATATTAAATATTAATATACTGTTCCTTTTGCCATGCTTGTAATATGACAACTATGACAGAGAGATAGTGAAAGTTTCAACTTGAGTTAGACTCAAGTTAAAATCAGTCCTATCATAACTTTTCAATTCAGTCTTTTAACTGCAATGACTATGTTACATGTAGTATATGTATATATTTTGTACATAGGGCACAATTTTTATTTCCAGACTTTTACAAGGAGTATTACACAGTTTTATGTCATTACATAGTCTTCACAGTATTTCTATGAAGACTGTTTAATGGATGCATAAATCAATGAATTAAAGGGAAGCAATAATGTTGGAAAATAAAGAAAAGAAATTCTGCAAAGTCAATATAGTATTTCCATTGGAAGAATGTTCTCACAATATGCCTTTTAATTTCAATACCTAACGATAATTCATGCAACTTGTGGGAAAGGTGTGCCACCTTATGTAGTTAGTGAATGGTCTTCCACATCAACAGAGGGACAGTTTCTGTTGTTTGGTTTTTCCCTTTGGAGGAAGAAAAGTCTAAGTGACAGATAGGCCACAACCTGGGAAGGAGACCCAGCACCAATGCCTACATTGCAGGGCCATGATCACATTCTTCCTCTTAACAATGATGTTGTTGGAGCAATGGCTAGATAAAATATTTACATCTATTTTTAAAAAGCCAGGTCCTTAACACTGAAATGCTTCTTTCAACACTTCATTGGGTTTTGCCCATGTTGAAATCCCCTCTAACTAGGCAGATAGGCTATAATTCTTAAAGTTAGGTTCATTGTTAGATACACAAATATCTTTCCCTATAAAAATAGTTCTAAGAAATAGCTGGGATCCTACACTTATATACCCAAAGGCTATTTATACTATAAAGTGGTTGAAACATTATGTTTGCAATGATACCTAGTTGAAAATAATACTATATAATATTAAGCATTAAAAGAGAAAAATAATGAGGTAAAATAAGAAATACTTTCACTGAAAAGCAGCACTTAAGAAGTTTTAACTAGAAAAAGATAAGGAGATAGAATTTTATGTTTACTTCCAAGGATTTTAGAGTTTGATCATATTTTTTTTTATAATGTCTACTTTCAGTTGCTTAATAATTTGATGCATTTGTTAATTTAATGTAAGCTTGAGGAGTCTAGGGACTTGTCAATTTTGTCATTATATCTGACCACCTAGGATAGTATCTGACATATAGTAGATGCTCATTAAATACTGCATTCTCTCATTAATTCAGCAAATATTTATTGAACATCTGCTATGTGCCTGCCACTATATAGAAACTAGGAATATAATAAAAAGAAGTCAGGAAAAGCCAGTCTCCACCTTCATAAGTTATTCTCCTATTGGGAAAAGAGAAACTCACTAATGAATCTTACTAATGAATCTCACTAATGAATGCAAACCTGAGTTCAGTCCCTGCATTGGTAAGATTCTGTGGAGGAGGGCATGGCAATCCACTCCGGTATTCTTGCCTGGAGAATCCCATGGACAGAGGAGCCTGGGGGACTATAGTCCATAGGATTGCAAACAGTCAGACATGACTGAGCGACTAAGCACAGTGAATGTAAGCATCCGAAGTTAGCCAAGGGCTCTGAAGCAAAGAGTTACTTTGTCATGATTAGCACACATTTCTTTTTTTTTTGGTTCAAAACTGCTGTGAAGATGAAGAAATACAGTTCTCCTGAGGAAAACTGAAAGGCTAAAGGGCAATAAGAAAGGAGATTATAAAGAGTATGTGCAAGCAGAAAAGAATAAACTTTTCAGAGATGCAGTGAACCAAGCTGAGAGAATGGAAAGACAGATGAAATGCAGCACCTCTCAGGGAAAATGAGGTGAAAGGAGAGAACGTGAGAAGGAGATATCCTCCCCAGGGCACAAAGCGATGCAATCCAGAGTGGGTCAATGGGTGTGGAATGGTGAGGGATGAGGGAGCAGAAATGCCACATCATTCAAATACACAAGATGTTTCATCCTTAGGAAGTTCCTCTGTTGTCTTTCTGAAAAGTTAATTTTATGATTTAGACAAATATGTCTCAATAAAATTATCTTTATAATTGAGTTCTAGAAGACTAATTGGAAGGAGAGATGTAAGGCTGTAATTGACACTTAATTATTAGAGAGTGTGGTAAGACAGCCAACTTGAACTGCCTCTATACACAGCAATGTTTCTTCCCACTTATTACCCAGCCCTGGTCACTGTGTCTTGCCTGCTGTTCTGTTCAGACAGTTTGGCCATGTCCCTCTCTCCCTGGTGTTATCATCGGTTCTCTTATGTCTCTCATCCTTTGTCCCCATAAGTCTGTCAGAATGACCCAGAGCCAACACACTAGTCCCCTGCTGCATAGAGGGATGGAGCATCTTCCTGATGGCATGAAGGAGACTACATTTTTCCAGTAGAGAAGAATTAACAGTGGCCTTCAGAGGTTCTGGCATCAGAGTCTTTGCTTGGTGGAATGTAGTAGATACAGTGCATGGATTTCTATTTTGTTCTTTTGCTTTTTCAAAATTTTAACCCAAGTGTTAGGAACTTTGAGGGATAGGACATGGTTTTTTCAACAAGGCAGAAAGATGCAGGATTATGTTGCAAAATAGTTACAAAACTATCTCCAGCACTTCCTGATTAGATGTATCACAGATAAGGACATCTGCCTATTTGCAAGATGAGGTTAAAGTTCAAAGAAGCAAGTGCATAATGGGGTTACTTTTCCTTTCTTTCTTTTTTAATATATACCCATGTGTATATGGTGGGGTGGGGTTGGGGGCTTCCCTGATGGCTCAGATGGTAGAGTCTGCCTGCAATGCAGGAAACCAGGGTTCGATCCCTGGGTCAGGAAGATCTCGTGGAGAAGGGAATGGCAACCGACTCCAGTATTCTTGCTTGGAGAATCCCATGGACAGGAGCGTGGAAGGCTACAGTCCATGGGGTCACACAGAGTTGAACATGACTGAGCGAAACACACATGTGTATATGTGTACATGTGTATATGTGTATGCAGGCACACTGTCTTCAGAGGGGAGGACTCTGGACACCTTTTGTTTTGGGAAATAATTTAGCCACAAGAGAGACTGGATCATATGGTTTCAAAGAATAACATATGTTTGATGTTACATTTAAAACACATTTATTTTAAATATCCATCTGTCAGCCACAAGCCCATGGAAATCTTATGACTGCTAAGTCAAGAGAGGCCCCCTATCTAAAATTTAAATGCAAATAAGTCTTCCTGTGTTGAATAAGTACCAGAAAAAGATGGAGGGAGAGTTGACACAGTTAGCTTCTTAGCATCTGGGCCCCCAAGGTTTTCAAGGGGAACAGTAGAAAGTTATTCCCTACAAAACTTAAATGAAGCATAAATTAAACTCTGCAGATGCAATTATTTCTCTTTACAGTCCAAGGCACCAGCTGGGTAGGCTCAAGAGCCATTTGGTGCTCAGGGGGCAGTTTGCCAGGCTGTCTCTTCTCTGTTTGCTGCCACTCAGACCAAGTGCTGAAGGACATGGTTAAGATGCTGAAACCACCACCCTCTTCCTCCTTACTTTAGTAGTTGAAAAAATACTTTAAAAACTGTTGCCATTTTTGCTTGTGGAAAACATACATGATCACATTATTCTAATCTTTTTTTCAGTAACAGAATTATTCTATTCAGCAGCTTAGAAAATAAGACAGGCAACAGAAAAAGTAATAACTTACTTTTTAAAACAGAAAGCAACAAAAAACCCTAAGTGCTATATAGCAGATACTCTATCAACAAAACAAAATCTGTCTCTAGAGGGATAATACAAATATGGCTTTCTTGGGCATATTCTGAAAAATTCAGTATTTTTATAAGTTTTATCTGTAATCACTTTATAAATTTCTGATCACTTGGTTTTGATTTTTCTCTAACTGGAAGTATAACAAGTCAGTTCCTTTACAAGCAGAGAAGCGCCAGGCTGCCACATTGAACAGTGTGGGTAACTCTGGGGTTGCTGACTAACTGCCCTGCAGGCAGGGCACCAGGAAAGCACCTTAAGTAGGTGAAGAAAAGGAGGGTGCCAACTCTCTGCTTTTTAAGTGAAGACCCAGTGCTGCTGTCGTTTACAGCAGAGGAGACTTCAGAGCTGCTTCAGAAGAGAACCAAGGTAGAGATTATGGTCACAGTTTTTATACAGGATTCTCTAATCATATTTTCACCTGTAGCATAGTTTACTGTGGGCCATTTTAATCTTCATCAATTTAATATCAAATATCAAAAGTACTCATTTGGGTTACTAATTTGTTAATAGAAAATTGTGAGCAATCTTCCCCAGATATTTTTAGGTCCACTCTCCAATGCCAATAATTTGGGCTCCTGCTTTGCATTTATCCTGAGGAGGCTTAGAGATGGAGTAATTGGAGAGATTGAGATAAGTGAGGAGAATAACAGGGCCAAGTGACCACTAGTGAAGGTTTGTCCTTAAAAAAGAATAAACATGAGCCCAGTGTGTGCAATAGAAGCCCTGGGCTGTGTGTAAACCAGGATTAAAAATTAATGGAGCTGACAGACTCTAGGAGCTTCCAATCTGCTCTAAAAAGCTCTTTCTCAAAGATAAAAGATGTCAGGGCCCCTGGGTCTAAGCAGTATAAATCTGTATGAACACCCATCATTACTTCATCAGAAGCTGCAGACATTGGCTTACTGCAGCCTCATGAAACTCAATCAGTTTCCCTGATCCTTCCTATTAAATAAATGGTGTGTTGCAAGCAGTCACATTGTTCTAAACAACAACAAAAATTGAAGTGCCAAGTCTCACGTTGCTGTTCTTCAGTCACTTAGTCATGTCCAACTCTTTGTGACCCAATGCACTGTAGCCCACCAGGCTGCTCTGTCCATGAAATTTCCCAGGCAAGAATGCTGGAGTTGAGTTGCCATTTTCTTCTCCAAGGGATCTGCCAACCCTAGGGATCGAACCCGGGTCTCCTGCTTTGGTAGGCGGATTCTTTACCACTGAGCCACCAGGAAAGCCTGCCAAGTCTCATACAGACTTAATATTACTAATTTAAACACACTCACTATCTGATAAAGTGACAATTTCTCCCTGAGATAAAATACCTAAAGGGTCTATGTCTTAGACAGCTGAAGATCTCTGTTATCTCCTCCTCCCTTTGGGGGAAATCAGAAGGGTCTACTCGATTTGTCTGAAACAGCCTTGAATCCAGGAAAGGCTCATCTGAATGTCTGAGTTAATGTCCGAGCCTGCCTGACATGAAACACTCTTCCCTGTGCAGCTCGTCAGCTCTTCTACAAAAGGTAAGTCCAGTGGGACTCAAATAACAATGGACATGGGGAAGATGCAAATATAGTTCTGAAATGGTGTTCATGACACCGGATAGTCGATACTTCTGATATTAAAGATAAGATGTTTTTGGAACATACACTATCTTTTAAAAATTTATTTCTTAATTGAAGGATAATTGCTTTACAGAATTTTGTTTTCTTGTCAAGCATTAACATGAATCAGCCACAGGGAATATACACCATCTTAATTAGCTTAGAGGTAACTCCAAAGAATGAATGAAGACCAGAGGAAGACTTACTTAATTGTTCATATAAACGTTACTTTCCTTAAGATTGCAAGAGAGAAAATTTCTTTCTGAAATATTTGCCTGGGAACTGAGAACAATCCATCTGCTTGTGCCTACTTCTTGCCAGAGGGATGGTCTCAAAAAGTTATTATATAAAGTTACTGGTGGTGGGGAGAGTGGAGAGATGTGGGAATTGAATTATTATACAGAAATATCTTTCAGAAAAGTGGGGTTGAACATTCAATTGTATAACTTGAATGAACAAAGACAGAAATCTTCATTTAAGGGAACACTCAGGAAAAGGAAATGGCAACCCACTCCAGTGCTCTTGCCTGGAGAATCCCAGGGACGTGGGAGCCTGGTGGGCTGCCGTCTATGGGGTCACACAGAGTCGGACACGACTGAAGTGGCTTAGCAGCAGCAGCAGTGGGTAGGGGGAGGTGAAGGGACAGAGGGTTAGAAATGGAGAAGTTTTGTTTCTATCTGATCTATTTATTGAACAATTATTATGCTCTAGGTATTGCCAGCTTGGGTTTCTACATGGGGTCCATCTCTCCTGCTTATTTTTTGTACTGTGGCATCCTCCATTAATATATGCTCAGTCATGTCTGACTCTTTGAGGCCAGACTCTTCTGTCCATGGAATTTTCCAGGCAAGGATACTGGAGCGGGTTGCCATTTCCTACTCCAGGGCATCTTCCTGACCCAGAGATTGGACCCATGTCTCTTGTGCATCCTGCATTGACAAGCATATTCTTTACCACTAGCGCCACCTGAGAAGCCCCTTCCACTAATATCCACCACTGTAAATTCATAAATGAAAATTCAGGAGTTTGAGCATCCTTTCCTAATCCAACTAAAGGAGCCTGTGGTAGGGAGTGAGAAAACCAGGAGACACGGATTACAGTATGGTTTTGCCAGAGACCATAAAACCTTGGACCAAATTATTGAATCTCTCTGGGCCCTGATTTTTCTTACCTGTAATGTAAAGGAACTGGAAGTTACAGACTGCAATTCTCAAACTATGGAGTTTTGGCAAGGGATCCATGAGTCTACATGAAGTTCTGTTTACCATACCGATGAGAGCAAACATGTATTTCCACTTTGCAAATGTGTCGAGATGTTCTATGATTAAGAAAATGCAAACTTACCAAATGCATTCAAAAATTACGTATCTGCCCAGTCAGAAGATGTTAAAAGCATGAGGTCATGCAGGTATTCATGAATAAATTAAGAAGGGGTCTTCATACTAGACAACATTGGGATCCACCCAACTACATGACAGAGAAGATCTCAATATTGTTTCACTGCTACTCTTGAAACTCTACTGTGAAAGGAAAGATTCTCGTTTCAGGCAAGAGTTGAAAGTGTTTTCCCTTCACTAACACTTTTAATCCTCAGCATCCACATTCTAAGTCAGAATGGCAACTTGTGAGACACTCTCAATGTACCTTCATTTGAAGAGCAGTATCAGGTTTCTACCAAGCAATCAAATGGCATTTTTGTCTAACGGTGTACATTTGGCAAGACTTGTTGAGGTGAAGTCTAAGATAAAGCAAAATGGCCCATTCAGGGATCTGATTTTGGTTTAAAGACATTTTATTACCTTCATGAAAAGAACAGTGATGTAATTATTGAATGATAAGTGACTTGGTCACATCAAAATAGGACTTGATGGCAAAACTAAGAATTTAAATCTTTGCACCCAATATAAGGTAGCGCCCATTCCTAGAATGTAGCATGTCTTAGCAGAAAATATAACTGGCCCTTGAACAATGCAGGGATTAGCATCACTGACCCTCTACACAGTAAAATTCACGCACCTTATAGTTAGCTCTCCATGTATATTGCTCCTCCATATCTGTGGTTTTAGAACCCAGGGATTCAACCAACTGTGGATTCTGTAGTTCTACAGTATTTACTATTGGAAAAAAACTGCATGTAAGTGGACTGAAAAGTTTACACCCATGTTGTTCAAGGGTCAACTGTAGAACGAAATCCTGAAATGGTTGCCCCAAAGAACAAGTATCCAGAGATGGGTTTGTTTGGCAGGTAAGTTGACAACCATGTGACTAACGATGACTTCTGAGCAATCCAGGATGAGGACAGCAGACCTGTACACGCAAGTGCCCATTAGAAATGGCATCTTTAGAAAGAGAGATGAATGGTGTGTCTGCGTGTACACATATCTGCATGTGTACTTGTGAAATAAGTGGTTTCAAACAAACTCTGTGTGTCTGCTGTGGTTTGGGGGCAGTTCAAGACACCACATGGTATCCTCATCTGTGGGGTTTCTTTCTAGTGGAAGGAACAAATCGGTGGGTGTATTTCCTTCCCTTTTTATAATGTTTCTGTGCCAGCTCCCAACTGCTTTTCATTTAATATTACCAGATCCCATTTCTTTTTCAGATCCAAGTCCAATTTGTGCAAGGAAGTAAAGACAGCTGTTACCAAACTGCCTTGGAGATGATCAGAAAGACTAGATTCCAACTTCTGACATTTCCTGGATATCTACCTTAATTTGTCCATAATACCCAGACACAAGAACTTTTCCCCTATTTATATTCAAAGCTATGGTAAAGTGAATGTGCTTTCCAACAAAAATATGCTTATGAACATCTTTCTTTTTATTTTGGCTTATAGTCACCCAAATCTTACACCATTCAGGTACGACCTAAATAAAAAACTTATGATTATACAGTGAAAGTGAGAAATAGATTCAAGGGATTACATTTAATAGACAGAGTGTCTGATGAACTATGGATGGAGGTTCATGACATTGTACAGGAGGCAGTGATCAAGACCATCCCTAAGAAAAAGAAATGCAAAAAGGCAAAATGCTTGTCTGAGGAGGCCTTACAAATAGCTGTGAAAAGAAAAGTCAAAAGCAAAGGAGAAAAGGAAAGATATACCCACTTGAATGCAGATTTCCAAAGAATAGCAAGGAGAGATAAGAAAGCCTTTCTCAGTGATCAATGTAAAGAAATAGAGGAAAACAATAGAATGGGAAAGACTAGAGATCTCTTTTAAGAAAATCAGAGATACCAAGGGAACATTTCATGCAAAGATAGGCACAATAAAGGATAGAAATAATATGGACCTAACAGAAGAGAAAGACACTAAGAAGAGGTGGCAAGAATACACAGAACTATACAAAAAACATCTTCATGACCCAGATAATCATGATGGTGTGATCCACCTAGAGCCAGACATACTGGAATGTGAAGTCAAGTGGGCTTCACCAAGCATCACCAAGAACAAAGCTAGTGGAGGTGATGGAATTCCAGTTGAGCTATTTTAAACCCTTAAAGATGATGTTATGAAAGTGCTGCACTCAATATGCCAAAAATTTGGAAAACTAGCAGTGGCCACAGGACTGGAAAAGGTCAGTTTTCATTCCAATCCCTAAGAAAGGCAATGCCAAAAAATGCTCAAACTACTGCACAATTGCACTCAACTCACATGCTAGTAAAGTAATGCTCAAAATTCTCCAAGCCAGGCTTCAGCAATATGTGAACCATGAACTTCCAGATGTTCAAGCTGGATTTAGAAAAGGCAGAGGAACCAGAGATCAAATTGCCAACATCCACAGGATCATCAAAAAAGCAAGCGGGTTCCAGAAAAACATCTATTTCTGCTTTATTGACTATGCCAAAGGCTTTGACTGTGGGGATTACAACAAACTGTAGAAAATTCTGAAAGAGATGGGCATACCAGACCACTTGAGTGCCTCTTGAGAAACCTATATGCAGGTCAGGAAGCAACAGTTAGAACTGGACATGGAACAACAGACTGATTCCAAATCAGGAAAGGAGTACGTCAAGGCTGTATATTGTCACCCTGCTTATATAACTTATATGTAGAGTACATTATGAGAAATGCTGGGCTGGATAAAGCACAAGCTGGAATCAAGATTGCCGGGAGAAAGATTCAAATTCATTGGAAGGACTGATGATGAAGCTGAAACTCCAATACTTTGGCCACCTGATGCGAAGAACTGACTCATTTGAAAAGACCCTGATGCTGGGAAAGATTGAGGGCAGGAGAAGGGGACAACAGAGGATGAGATGGTTGGATGGCATCACCAACTCAATGGACATGAGTTTGAGTAAACTCTGGGAGTTGGTGATGGACAGGGAGGCCTGGTGTGCTGTAGTGCATGGGGTCGCTAAGAGTCGGACACGACTGAGAAACTGAACTGAACTGAACTGAAATCTTACAAATATTAAAGACAGAAATAAGTTTTCTCTCCTTCTGAGTAAATGTTATACCTGGGCAGTGTTAAACTTGTCAACCCCTTTTTGAAATTGAATCTCAAAAATGCCAGCTTAGACATCTGAATAGAAACTTACTGATTTTCCCCCATGAGGAAGTATGTGTAAATCACTCAGTCATCTCTGACTCTCTGACCCCATGGGCTGTAGCCCACTAGGCTCCTCTGTCCATGGAATTCTCTAGGTAAGAACACTGGAGTGGGTAGCCATTCCCCTCTCCAAGGGATGTTCCCAAACCAGGGACTGAACCCGTCTCCGGCATTGCAGGTGGATTCTTTACTGTCTGAGCCACCAGGAGAAAGTTATTAGGTAGTTTCAATTGAATAAAATGGTGCTGTTTCCTATCTAATAGATACAGCTCTATCTTCTATGAGCTTCTATTCTAAAAGCTGTTTTCAAACTTTAGGAAATTCATTTCAGGTCATTTTTAGGGGCTATAACAAGGAGAATGAGTCTTTATGATTACTCTGCTTCAGTATAAGTTAGATTACATTCTATGAGACAACAGAATGGCAATATTATCATACACATTATGCTACTGAATAAACAATGAAGATGACCTTGTAGCTGAAGGACTACTTTCAGATTTCTAAATGGAAGTTTTATTTTTTGCTTTGCAATGCCTCAACAAATCCACCCCTCTCCTTTCTGTGTATAAACTAAGACCCATGTAAACTTCTTCCTTGTTTGATTTACAGACATGCATACCTTTCTGGGAAATGATTATTACTGTTACATATAAAATTAATAATAAACATGTTTTTCTATGTTTATAATTTGCCCCTCATAAAAAAAGAAGGGGGTGGTGAATGCATATGCCTTTACTGCTCTTCTCTGTCAATTACAATCTCTATGTCAGGAAAGCTGAGTTTGCAGAAATCATTTTAGAGGAGGCAATTCTGAATTTAACTAGCATAGAACTGCACACAAGAGAATGGAATGGCTGATTACTAGGAAATGATTCAGAAAAAAAAATTTAATTAAAAAAAGTGTTTGAGTACCATAGAAGCCAATGATATGAATTCCACTTGCAGTACCTCACAGCCTCACCTACAAACTATTATCACTGCACAAGGTAAGTCATCGTAAGACATGGTAAAAGTATTACTGTAGAAGACTATTAAAGAACCACCTCAGAGGTCTCTCATTATGTACCACAAAAGAACTGAGCTCTCTGATGGCTCAGTGGGTAAAGAATCTGCCTGTAATACAGGAGACGTGGGTTTGATTCCTGGATCTGGACGATCTCCTGGAGGAAGTCATGGCAACCCACTCCAGTATTTTTGCCTGGAAAATCCCACGAACAGAAGAGCCTGGGGGCTACAGTCCATGGGGTCGCAAAGAGTTGGACACAATTGAGCGACCAAGCACAGCACAGGAAAGAACTGAATTGAAGACAGAAACACCTAAAAATGAAAGAAAATACTCAAACACACTTTTTATGAAGACTGCACAGAAAACTGTAAATGGAGATGATTAGGGATATGGATAGGAGCCACTGAGTTAATGGAAAACCAAAATATCATATTAAATTAGAAGCTGCTAATTTACTTCAAGGAAGCCTTGAATCTTTTCTCCATATGATCCCATTAGAAACTCCCATGCCTGATCCAACTTGTGGCTAGAGAAAGGCTATTTAAGTTCCCATTTTTAGAAATCCAACTGTCACTACTTCAAGTACCTGAAAATGTATTAGTCTTAATGCTTTTCCCCCTTCTACCGCAAGAGTGTAGGACCTCTAAGAGTCATGAATTTCACTTCTAAATGACTATGCCAACATGTTGCAAAGCTACAAACTAATATTAGTTAGTACTAACACAAAGACACATAATCAATGTAATAAAGAATCAACCAGTACAGTGGGGCAGGGATGGCCTTTTCAATAAAAGGTGCCAGGTTCACTGCATATCAATGTGGAAAAAAAGGAATCTCGACTCCCTACCTTACACCATTCAAAAACAAAAGCAAACAAACAAAAACTCCAATAGACTAAAGAGCTAAATGGGAAAGGCAAAATAAAGGTTTTAATGGAAATCATAGACAAATATAATAATAAACTTGGGTAGACAAGCATTTTGTAAATAGAAAACTAAAAGTATTAACCATAAAGGAAAGAATCAGCGAATTGTACTAGGCTAAAAGGGAATATCAAGCCATCAAAAGGCACAGGTAAGCAAGCAAAAAGGAGACCAGACTGTGAGACAATACAGACCACACACACACCCTATAAAGGTCTCATATACAAAACAACTGCAAGTCAAAGACAGAGAATTTGAACAGAAAAAAATGTCAAAATACTTGAATAGGCACTTCACAAAAGATGATAAGCAAATGGACAACACTGAAAAGGTGTTTGGGTTCCTTAGTCACCAGGAAAATTTGAATTAAAGATCCATCAGAAGGATCAAAGTGAAAATGACGGTTAACACCCAGTATGGCAAGGATGTGGTGCAACCATGACCTCGTGCGCTACTGGGGAGAGTGTAAACTGCTGCCGATTCTTTGTAAAACAGTTTGACGGAATCTACTAAAGCTGGACACTTGCTTACCCATGAACCAGCAGCTCTATTCCTAGGTATATAACCAGCAGAAATGTATACAGATATTTACCAAAAGATGTTCATAGGAATGTTTGTAGCAGCGCTATGAGTAACAGCCAAATGCCCATCATGGCAGCATGGATTACAAAAGTGCTGTCTACTCACATGATGAAGTATCGTACAGCCAGGAGAACAAACTTTAGCTACATTCAATAATATAAATGAATCCCACAATTACACCTTCCCCAACTTATGACAGGACTACATTCCTGATAAACCCCATTGTAAGCTGAAAATTCCATAATCCAAAGGTGCATTGAATACACCTAACCTACCAAACAGGGTAGCTTAGCCTAGCCTGCCTGAAACATGCTCAGAACACGTACATTAACCTACAGTTGGGCAAAGTCATTTAAAACAAAGCCCGTTTTATAATAAAGTGCTGAACATCCCATGTGATTTACTGAATGCTACACTGAAAGTGAAAAACAGAAAGTTGTCTGGGCACAGAATGGTCATACGTGTATCAGCTGTTTCCCCTTGTGATCTCGGTGCTGACCAGGAGCCGCTGCCACTGCCCAGAATCACAGGAGCATCTCAGGCCCAGGCAAAGATCAAAATCCAAAATTTGAAGTCGTTTGAATGAAAGAGGCCAGAAAGAAGAGAATATACTGGATGATTCTACTTATAGGAAGCAAAAAAAAAAAAAGGTCTAAATTAAAACATAATACTAGACAACAAAAACAAAGTTACTTTTACAAGGGATGACTGGGATGCAGGAAGTTTCTGGGTGCTATCTTTGGGGTGCTTCTTTCTTGGGTGCTAGTTATATGGACGTGTTCACTTGGTAAAAAATTCTTGGAAAGGTCCATTTCTGGTTTGTATATATTTCTGATGTGTATATCATTAAAAAAAATATTTTTAAAGAGAATATGCCAGATTCATTAATTGGTGCGAGAAAGAAAAGCAAAAAAAAAAAAAAAAAAGAAGAAGTTGGAGTGAAATGACTTAAGAGAATATTCTTAAAAGTCCTCATCACAAGAATTGAGAGGTGATGAATGTTAACTAAACTTACTGTGATAATTTCACAATAACACATATAGCAAATCATGATGTTGTATACCTAAAACTACCTGGAGGAGGAAATGGCAACCCACTCCAGTATCCTCGCCTGGAGAACCCCATGGACAGAGGAGCCTGGCGGGCTCTATAGTCCATGGGGCTGCAGTCAGATGCGACTGAGCATGCACACACACCTAAAACTAAGTGTCAATCATATCTCAAAACTGGCTTAAAAAAAAAAAACATTAAAAAACTAACTGCAATGAAAAGGTAACTGGCTGATCTATTTCTTTTCTCAGTATTGCCAGGCCTTTTGGTGAATACGGAATTAAATTCTGTTCCCAGTTTTCTCCTTAAACACTGAGAAGCTGAAACTATTTTCCTTACAAAGTTAGAATTTTGTTGAATTTTATGAAATTGAGCAGTGGGATCTGGCCACCATGTCAGCAAAAAAAAAAAAAAAAAAGTTAATGAGGAAGAGATTGTGGTTTACGCTCTACTGTGATTAACTCCAGATTTTGAAAATGATCTTCAAACCTAAGAGAACAAAGCAAACAACTTCAAGATTTGGAAGAAAACAACTGAAAAAGAATGAATTTTCTACCAAGTGGCTATTGGAATACAAGCTGATGAGACTATAAAGTGTCAGCTCATCAAGACTGAGGCTTCCTATGGTTCAGCTAGGCAAACCCTGAGAATGACAGCACAGAGAATGGAACTGTTAACATGAGATCCAAAGAAAGAGCCCCTCCAATAATAACATAGCTCCTCAACATTAAATCTTCAAACGGAAAATGAAAACTCACAGCTGCTTTTCTCACCAGGAGGAAAGAAGAGCAAAATACTGCCCTTCCTTTTCATGAATTTGAGTACTGCAGTATTAATGGAAAAACAATGCCCAGTTAAAAAACAAAGGCTCCTACTACAATGTCTTTTGGCAAAAGAATAGACCATTACGGAATTTACCAGCAACTTACACCATTTCAAAAAGTGCTTGCTATTTGAACATCTTAGGGCCTAAACTACCTTACCTAATACACGAAAAACAGCATACAAAGAGAGAGAAAAAAAAACCAAATGCTGTTTTCTATTATATGTAGCTTCAAAGAATTTTAAACCATGCCGTAATTATCATAATTATACTCAATTACATGAACTTGAGAGTTCTCACTCAGCATATTACTTGAAATGCCATGATAATAAAACCATTTGTTCTCTTAGATTTCAGCCAATCAATTCTAAGGATGTGCCCAGGTCTCAGAACCCTTGGCCCTGGTACCTTGCCATTACAGACAGGCCCAGTATCCCCTGGAGTACGAGCAAAGGCACTCAAACTGCAGCTGAAGGTCTTCCATTTGAGTATTGGGTCCAAGTTATTATTCCGAGTATGAAATCACAAAGCTGTATCCAGCCTTTAAGTCGGTAACTTCCCCAAGTTCCTTTCTTGCCTGTGGTAGATGGATGTCAAAGTCAAGGGTAACTGCATCAACAATGCGGAAACTTGGCAATATCATGGTCTGATGTTTGGTCCTCACTGCCTGCTTACTTTTTTCAAGCGTAACATCTACAAGACACTCCAGGGGCCGGGCAACCAAGTGGTGGTTGGGAATAAGTTAGGGCTGTGTTACTAGGGTACACAGGAAATCTGGAGTGCCACCTGTACTTTAATTCTCCACTGCAGGACAGTGACAGAACTTCAAAGACACACAAATCGTGGATGCTCACCTGCTACAGTAGGTAACAGTACGGCTTATCAGTAATGTCTAGTTAGGTAGGACGTGGGTGAGCAGCACAGGCTGGTCTGGCCAACAATGCTGTGCCCTAAAAGCTTCCATTCAGGAAACAACCTAACGATGATCAACAGGGGACTGGATAAATATAGTGCATCCATACAACGGAAGACTATAATGGTACAAAGAATGAAGACTGAAAAAGGCAAAGTAAAGAACAATACCTATAACATATTAGCTTTTGTCTACTAAAGCAGGAGGAAGGTAAGAATCTCTATTTTTATTTCCTCTTGTAAGCATATGCATAAAGTCAAGTAAAAGAAAGATTGGGAAAGACTGAAGGCAAAAGCAGACGAGGGGAGCAAAGGGTGAGAGATAGATAGCATCACCGACTCAATGGACAGCAATCTGAGCAAACTCCGGGAGATGGTGGAGGACAGAGGAGCCTGGTGTGCAGCAGTCCATGGGGTTGCAAAGAGCTGGACACGACTTAGCAACTTAACAACAAAGTAAAGCAAAACCAACTGAAAACTATAGTTAACTTTTCAGGAAGGCATAGGAACTGAGCAAATGATGGGATAGAAAATCTGTTATATGTCTTTTCATACTTCTTTTTATGTCAAACAATGGGAATGCATCACATATTTTTTAAAGCATTAAAAAAAAACCCCACCTCTCAGTTCCAAATTTCTACTCACCTATTTCAGGAATCATCAATCTACCACTTTAGATACATGTTGGAAAAGACTAAAAGAAAGCAATTATATCTTCTACTTGAACCAATAAGCACAAAGGCTTTTGAGGATTTTTTTACAGCAACAACTTTTTTAAGTACAAAAGTTAAAAGAAAATCCCCAGAAAAATAGTTTAAATGACTGCTTCTGGTTTATAAAAGTTAAGTGAAATTCAATTACACAGAGAACATGTAATGTTTGGATTGTAAAGCCTTTCCATGCGATAATACATTGACACACAACTTAAGAAAATAGCTTGAAATACAAAAATACAGTTGTGATCCAGGAATGGCACCAAATTAGAACAGCTTTATTATTTAACATACCAATGTATATACATTATCCTCCCAAATAAGAAACAATTTTGATTCCAAAGTTTAAAATGTGATTTCCAAAATGAATCCTAACTGTAAATTTTGGGGTAAAAATAGTCCTGCAAATTAACACACATCATTTTGATCCTTGACTAAAATATGCACCCTGTACTAATCACCTCTCATACAAAATGTATATTACAAATAAAACTTTCAAAAAAGATCTCAGATGTTTACTGCATATCATAGAGAATGCTTACCACCATCTGAAAGGCTTTAAGCCCTTCCCTTTATTAGATGTTTAAAACAGATACTCAAATCTGGATGAAAACAACACTCTGCAGGTATTAGCATATCTAGGATCATATATGATGCTTATCAGAAAAAGGAATATATAACCTTGCTGGACTGCTTCTTTTACTTTTTCTAAAATAAGAATTACTCTTTCCTACTGTTTTAAAAGCAATGATAAGAGACGTGAACAAATTAAAGTCCTGTTCAAATGTCAGTTTTCTCTTTTCAAAGAGAAACCACATGTAGAGGCATTTTTACCCAGTCATATATTTCTACTTCCTAGGACCAGCCCTTCTTGAAGTATATATTGATAAAGACCATCCTACAGGGTTCCTAATGAACGCTGTCCATTATCACCAGTAACTGTTCTCGTCTCAGCATTTTCAAACTCTCTTAGCTCTGGTAAAGCCAGCACAAACCATCCAGAACACAATGGCCTTAAGGGAAAAAAAAAGGGGGAGCCTACTAATAAGTTTTTGTATCGCCTAGTACAGTGCCTAGCACAGAGTAGGCATTCAATAAATAGGTGACGAATGGATGCACTATCTTTTAAGACCGTTTCCTACACTTAGATGTATTAATGATTTATGAGTAATATGTTGCATTAGGGCACACAAATCTAACATGATGACTAAACAAAGAACACACATGACATGGCAGAGATACTGTTAGCGTCTACAATTCCGTCCCAGGGCAGCATGTGTACTTTAGGGTTAAAACTATTCCAATAATAAGAATTGATTAGTCAAATATTTTTATTTTGCCAAGGGACTCTAACAGTATTAACCTTTGGCAATTCCCCAACATACAATGAACTCCAAACAAAACAAAACCAAATTGCACTGTTACAAAGAAACGAGTCCATGGAAGCAGAGAGGAGGCGCCAGTTAAGGGACAGCAACTTCAAGGAGGCGGTTGTTTTTTCGCTTGCACGTTGGGACACTCCCGTTTTTCTGGTTGCCCTGAATAAACTTCACGCACACTTTGTCCTGCCTGAACTGCACCAGGAACCTAGGAGGAAATAATAAGACAAACTAAAGAAAAGTACACACAGAACAGCTGATGATTACATGAACACTAGCCTTTGTTTTTTAATGGATATTTACCTTGACAAGTATTCCCCTTTCCATCAGCCCTTCTAGCCCAGAGGATTATACCACCAGGCATTACATTGCTTTTTGCTTCCAACGGCCACCATTTAGCCGTAAGTAAACCAAGTTCATTAGCTCATCATACTCCTATACAGTAAGAAGGACTATGAATATCCACATTTGGAATATTAATAGAAAGAAAACATGCTATTTTCCCTATTTTTCTCTACTTCTGCATAGCAAAAATAGTAAAATTATCAAAAAATTGAGAAAATGAAATACAGAAATACAGAGAACAGGTCCAGAGACACTCCAGACTATGGTTTCCAAATATTGGATATTTACACACTTCCTACACTACTTTTTTTATATCTATACACTAAATAACTGTGTTTTAAAATAGCTATCACCTACAGAATAAAAATGATGAAATCATAAGTCTGATCTGCCAGTTATATTTTTAATATCCATTTAAGTATATGTATACACATACACACGTATGTCATTATAAAAATTTAAAAATCTATCATGTACACCTAAAGACAACTCTTCTCCTACCAGTGGTACAAGCAGTACACTGTGGGAAACGGTATTTTAGTTCAATCTTTCCTTTCATAGACCAAGAGCAGTCAGGCATTTGCCCACAAGACTATTTGTCACAGCTTCCTACAAGAGACATATGACTGGCTTCCCCCTGGGCTGGGTGCTGTGAGGAACAGGCACTGCATGTACGAAATGAGGTCTCTGAGGCATCACCGAGGAGGCATACGGGCAGCATGGCTGTACTGGAACCCAGGCTCTCCCAGCTCTTTTCTCTCTACCATCAGAATCAGTATAGCATTACCATGTTTTCAGTGTGTTTCTCAGGGAACTGTTTCTGAGTTACTGGTGTATAATTAAATGAGTCAGTCTAAAAAGCATGTGGTAGGTCACATGTTCACTGGCACCCACGATAGCTCTGCTCTGTACACGTCAGTCTCTGCTTCAAGGTCTAAAGAGCCCATGTTTCGCAAGCATTATGCACTGGAGTGAAACGTGACACGTAAGCTTGTACTCATCGGTGGTACATCTGAGCTTTAGATGGGCTGTTTCTTTTCAACTTGAAAGCACTAAAAAAGCAGCTCTAGTTCCAAATTCACCTGCGATCTCTCTCTAGCATGTATACTTAAATCTATGTGCCTCAGAGAAAAAACAAAATCTTTCAAGTTTAACACAAATACATACATTTAAAAGATCAAATATATTTACATTTTAATTTTTAAAGACAATCTGTAGTGTAATAAATGTAGAGGGAAGTTCTTTTCCCAACAACTTAAGCATACACCAGCTGTCTCCATGTCCGCAATTCATGCCCATGATTCACTCCAGAAATAACAGTAGCTAAACCTTACTGAGTGTTTACCACGCACCACACTGTTCTTACTAAGTTACACACATTAACTCAACTTTAAAACAGTCCTATGAGGTAAGGGTACTATTATCTGTCTTTCACAGAAGAGAAAACTGAAGCCTAGCCCACAGTGAGGACATACCATCCTCCAGCAAAGAATCATGTCAGATGCAAGATTTCACAGCATCAAAACCACTCAGAATGTCACAGCAAACTGAGCACAGGTTAGTTGTTTGCATTTAAAATATTCAGAAAAACAACTGTATAACTTAAAGGATACACATGTATGTGTGTATTACATGTATGTATGCATATATACATATATTTAAAGTATTTAATACAAAAAAATTCACTTTAGTTTTCAATACTACAGATTCATTTTTAGAAGAACTATAGATCTTGTTTAATGTTATCCTTAAAATGTAATCTATTTATAGATTGAATAGTTTGGGAATTTAAGGACTGGGGATCACAAGGCAGTCGAGTCTTTCAACGAATTTAATTCTCATGTCTACACGTGCTGGTTAAAACTGCTCTAAGGAGGAAGCAGGCCTTTGGCTTTCCTCCTGTAAGCTGACATCCAGTTTATCTACAATGATTATGGAGATTGGGTTTGTTGGAATATCTACTTCTATTTCTAAAAAGGATGCACTAAGGGAGGTTTTGGTCACTGAAATGCATGCTGTTTACAACACTGGTCTGTATAGTCCACAAAAAGACATCATGGGCATGCTTGTCTATGACTCTGTAAAATTTTGTTTAAATTTAAAATGCTCACCAAAAAAGTATATAAATTTAAAATGCTCACCAAAAAAGCTGCTTAAGAGCTCCCAGAGGTTATGAAGCAGAGGCTACATGGGAGCCTTGTTCTGCCATGTGGATTCCTGGGCTGCCTAGGGAGGGACTGTGGTGCTATGCAAGGTGCCATCAGCTATTTTCTTTTTATGAGACCGACCAGTAATTAGGAATAGGAGAAGGAAAGGTGTTCTGGTCTAGTTTATAATGCTACCGAATGTTTGTTTTCTTCACATGGCCACACTGAATCTTCGCTCAGACAAGCATGTTTATTGAAAACTTACAACTTAGAACATCACCCCCACCCCTTCTGTGACAAGCAGGGTCCCTTTCACCTGAAGTCATGTTCTGAGATCGAATGCCTCTAAGACAAACTGTGAGAGTTGCTGCTGGGGTTCTGTGCTTGACACAGCATGCTGCACCCCCACAGGGCGCCTCAGGAGAGTCACCATGCACAATAAGGCTGCAGAAGCTCTGGGAAGCGCTGTAGTGAAGGACAGTTCACCTCTTCACAACACATCACTACTAACATCCTGCCAAGGCAGTGTTCTCAGAATGCCAGTCTGGGAAGCGCTAAAAGCAGCAATCCTTAGTGGCCTGGATGTTGGTGTGGTTTTCTCTGTAAAGATGGCCTTATGGACAGGGAGGCCTGGCATGCTGCGATTCATGGGCTCGCAAAGAGTCGGACACAACTGAGCGACTGATCTGATCTGATTAACATAGTAAACCACATGTGAAGCTACTTCATCCATATACCAAGAAGCTTCTGCATCTGAACACAAAGAGTCTTTCCAGGAGGTGTGGGAAGACCAGTCCCACTAAAACAGGAGCCCAGCTTCCTGAGTTATAAAATATTTGAACTAAGAGTTTAAAGATCTAACAACCCTAACAGGTTAACATTTTAATTGATGAGAACCCAACTGGTCCATATCTTTTCTCCTAAGTCTTTATGAGAAAGGACTTGATAACAAGGAAAGTTATTTTGTTTAAATTGCAATTTCCAATATAGGGTATACATAAAAGTCAATTACCACCCCTCACCCTCTATCCCCATCTAAATACCATTCCTAGTGTACAATGAGAACAGACAGTGGACCTAAGGTTCTGTCAAACCTAGTATATCAAGGAGAGCTGGTGTGGCTTACAAAGGGACAGGAATGGATATGAACTTATTTTAGAGAAACTTTTAAAAAGAGTTGAAATAAAACAGGCAGGCAAAATCTTAATTAGAAAATAAAATCATTTCCTATGCAATATGGTGATGCAAATTTTACTCCATGTCCAAGAAAGTATATATACAGACAATAAACAATCTATTGAAAAGTAATCAATTAAGTATCAATCCATATAGTAACTAAAATTCAATCCAGTGATCTCATACTGACAGATTTAATAAAGGGAGGGATGCTCTAACCTGTATGCAAATAACAGGTCTCTATAACTAGAACCCTAATGTGAAGCCAAAAAAGCAGATTTCAGATTCATAGCAGTCTTAACACTAGTGAACCCTTGTCAACCCAGAATGCTTATTTCATAACTCTACTTTGTATGTAGAAAAAGGTATATCAAATACCTAACACATTCCCAAATGGCACTCTTGACTTCCCCCACCCCCAAACCCCTCATTCTTCAGTGTCAACTATTGCAGTAAATGGTACCATTTTGGGCTCATGCCCGAAACCTAACACCCAATCTGTTAATAAGTTCTCTTGTTTTCCTTCAAATTACATTCAGAACCTGACTACTTCTCACAGCTTCCCACTCACACCCCTGCCTAAGCCTCGTCATCCTTACCCGACAGCTCGGAGAAGCTCCTATTTCCTCTGCTTTCACTCTTGCCTCCCTACAGTTATTCTCCACACCACAGGCAGAGAGATCTTTGAGAACCATAAATCTAATTATGTCACATTCTTGCTCAAAACCTATAGTGGCTTTCCATCATCCTCAGTAAAATCTCAACTCTAGGCTCTACACAGACCCTGCCTCTTGCTCCAGGGTCTTCCCCTACTCCCTATTTTGCTCTAACAATGTCCACTCCTGCTTCAGGGCCTCTGCACCTGCTGCCTCTCCTGGAAGGCTTCTCCCTGCATTCCAGTTTCAATTCAAATGCCACCACATCAAAGCGGCCTCCCTGGTCTCCCTATCAAAAATAACATCTTCTGACCTTTAATCTGCTTTTCTTTCCTCTGCCAGCATTTATTACTAACCAAAGTCACGCCACCTATTTATTATTTCATTTGTGCATATCTGTGTCCTCTATTAGGATGTCAGGCATGTGAACGTGGATACTTGGTTAGTGTCACTCGCGGCCCATCCATCACCTAGAACACATGTCGAACACACACTTGGCTCAATAAGTAGTAGCTGTAAAAATGAATGAGACCAGGTCCCTCAACTAAAACAATAAAGCTGAAACTGAAAAGACATATTCAAAAAATTCATAAACATACTCATCAGAAATTTCAATATTGAGCTTTTGTTTGGTTTGGCTGAGAGTCGTCCGATAGAGCTTGGTGGCCATTTCAATCAGGTGATCACTGCTGAAGAGAAAGTCTCCCTTACTAGCTGCTTCACAGCCCTGAAAGAACAAACCAAAAGTCAGGCTAATTGTAATTAAAGACAGCTCGGGAGGTATGTGTTTACAGGTTTGGCTGAAAACACATTCACAGTCTCTTTAAAACATCAGCTACTGGTGTCAAGTCTTCCGAATCAACAATGATGACAAGAGCAGTCATCGTTTCTTCCAACTTGCTCAGAGCACTTTAGTAAGGTCACCTAAGCCCTTGTCACCCCGAGCTGGTCGATGGACCAGAAGTACCACCAGCACCACCTGGGAGCTTGTCGGAAAAGCAGATGCTGAGTCAGGCCTGATCAAAGGATTATGGCAGATGCTTCCACAGCAAGGCTCATGTGTGATCTGTTTGCTTGCTCAGGTTGGAGCACTCACTGGCCTAACCTACAACTCATCCTGAAAGCACTGTTCTAAAAGCTCCTCCATGATTTGGTTAAAAAAATAAGAACAGCAGCAACAACGCTTGCAACAAATATTCTAGGGCAGAGGCTCAACCTCAGCTGCACAAGGGGCTCACCTGGGGAGCTTTTGGAAAATAGGGTGCTTGTGCCCCATTCCAAGAAACTCTGATTTGGTTGGACTGGGGAAACGGCCTGTGCACCAGCATATTTTAATATATAATCGAGGTTCATAATCACCGATGAAATAATATGCTCCCTTAGGTTAAAATCCACAGTGGGGAAAACAGGCTGAACAAAGCTTATGGGGTTTTTTTTTAAGTTCAAAATCAGTTAGATAGACTACTATCTATTAGCTGAGTATATGTCTCTATATATGTTAATATTTACTGACATCTGTTTATTCAGTGACTATTATGTGACATGTACTATGCTAAGCACTTTACATAGTTCCATTCAACCTTTATAACAACACTATTAAGTAGGTACTAATATTTTTCCTATTTTAAGAGGAGAAAAATTAGGTAGGCATATTAAAGTTTTAATACCTTGGCCAAAGTCACTGTAAAGTTAATGGCACCAATGCCAGAGTCTACACTTTAACTGCTCAATTCAAGCCAGGCGGTCCTGGTTAAGCTGACATCAAAAAATCTTCAGGTCAAAATTATTAGGCATCGTTTTACTATAGTTGCATCCTTTAATTAAAAAATCCCCAAATTAAGTATGGACAAGAAGACATTTACCAATTTAGGAGATTCAAGAAACAATAGAAGGAAGCATAATTTTAAATGTCTTGATATTTCTAGGCATTATCTCAAAATAATGCACATAACACTGGGTGTAAACAAAAAGCTACTCAATGAAATGAGAATTCAAGTGAACAAGTCAATAAAAGTCATTAATCTTATTTAGTTACTGAAAAACAAAGCCTGAGATTTTATGTAAGAGTGAATATAGCCCAATTTTGCAGATCAGTAAGAAGGATATATATACTTCAAGTAACAGGATTATTCACATGTGGAAAATCTTAAATCAATGGCTGAGAGATTGGACCAATGCAGAAATCTTTCAGTCAAATCAATAGTTGAAGCTTTACCTCTTTGAGGTGGATGGCAAAGAAGCCATCATTTTGTGAGCTCATGGATACTTTGGTTACATCCACCAGGGGAACCTCTGACTTGATCTGTCCAGACTTTTGATCAGCAAGAAGCAGATTATTATTTGTTAAGAGGAAAATACGGGATGTACTCTACGAGAAACAAAACAAAAAAGGATATAAAACCAAAGATCAAAAACATCCCCAAATTGTCCATGTGTTTAAGGCATTAGTTATTTGTAGAAATGCACATCTTATAATAGTATTTTTCAGCCTGCACACCTATGTAAACTGAAAACACACTAAAGAACATAGACAATCTATTTCAATTTGCAAAAATTTCAGAGAATGAGCAAAATTCCACCTAAGCTTAAAGGCGAAAGAAAATAGCTTCCTTCACAGTAACTCTGAAGAGAATATGAAATGCAAAAAAATTTTTGATGTATAGCTGATTTATAATGTGTTAGTTTCAAACATACAGCAAAGTGATCCAGTTATACATACACTCTGTGTACATATTTCTTTTCAGATTCTTTCCCATTATAGATTATTACAAGACACTGAATATAGTTTCTTACAGTAGGAATTTGCTGTTTATCTATATTATATAAAGTAGTGTGTATCTGTTAACCCTATATTCTTAATTTATCCCTCCCCGCCCCTTTCCCTTTTGATAACAGTGCTTGTTTTCTCTGTCTTTCTGCAATGCAGATTTTAACATTCAGAAAACTGTCCCAATTGAAACACTGTCATTACAGGTCTCCAGGGTTAGCATTCTTACCTTCCCGTTAGCACGGTTAATTTTGTTCACAACCTCAGCAATGATAATCTTTTCTTCAATGGCATCTTTGAGTTTCTTATACTTGGGATTCTTGTTGATTTCCAGGTAAGGCCCTTGGAATGGCTGCCCAACACTGAAGGAAAAAAGTTCCTCACGTTAGAAATGGTTTCAGATGGAAGTACTACTAGAAAAAGGTAATGGGTTGGTTGATTCTGAAATTCAAACTTCATTACATTTTTGATGTGACCATGGCATTTGGTTGGTAAGACTTTGAAAAAAATCTCATCACATGGAACAACCAAGACAGAAATCTGTCCCAAGAAGGACAGTCAAGACCCAGGTGCATGGTCTCATGGGAAGGAAGAGGCAATTTCTTCCAATCTGTTAATATAAAGTTAACAGCTGCCTACACAGGATTCATTAACGCCTTTAAACAGTACAGAGCAATGATAAAGAGGGCACAGATCATTATCATCTCCTGCTTCAAAGAAAATTTTCATTTTCTCACAAAGAGTAAGAAAATTGACAGGCCTTCTAGGGGGTAGAACAGATCCAGAGCAACCACTTTAGAAGAAAACTTTGGAGCACTTAACATTACCATATAACTCTGGCTCTAAGCTGGCCATGTGTGAAAGGAAAATCAGCCTCTCCTCTTAGGATATGCCCCTAAATGGACACAAGTGGCCAAGGTAAACATTCAGAATCGGAGCAGTTTTCTTCCATAACAAACTACTTCTTGCAAGAGGCACGATCATGCACCCAACATCAAGATTTCTTTTCCTAAAGACTTGTGGGGTGACGTCTTCAAAGACGCCAAGAAAAAACCACGGCTTCACTTTGAGCTATAAAGTTCTGGCAATTTGCAAATGCAACTTAAAATGCTTGCATTGTGGGTGGAGGATCAGGGCAGAAAATCCACGTAGGTGGTCAGGGTTTCACAGCTCCAGGATAGGAAAGGCCGGCACCCCTAAGAGCTGCCGCTTCACACAGGAGTGGGCGCGTACACGATTCCACCTCAATTAATGCTGGAGGCTCAGCACACCACCGTCCCTGAAAACTAGTAAAACTACCCAAAAGGCCTTGGCTTGATATTAACATTTTTGGGTGGTTGTTCATACTCTGTTTTTAATAATACAAAGTGCTAATAGTATTGGAAATTTGTTTCTTCAAAAATTTTTTTTTTCCCCTCCTTCCAGTTTCTAAGGAGTCATCCACAGGGAATGTTAATTAAGAAGGTTACTCTACAATTTAAAGATACATAAAGATTCATTTTGATATTTGGCAAAACTAATACAATTATGTAAAGTTTTAAAAATAAAATAAAATTAAAAAAAATAAAAAAAATAGAAAAAAAAACCAAACAAAAAAAATAAAGATACATAAAGAAAATGCTGAATGAATTAAGTTGGAAAGGAAAGCATACAGACAGTTTACCTGTTTGAATATGCTTTATAAAGCAGGCACTTTGAATACCATTGGTTTTAGGCACTGTGTTTGACTGAGGGGAGTGTATGCCCCCTCAAGCAGCCAAATCAGCTAACCAAGTAAGCTGTGCTACTAAAATATCTAAAGCAAATGAGTTTGGCAACTTACTTTCATTTAATCCTTTAAGAAGAACAGCTTTCAAATACAGGTAGACATAGAGAACATACCTGCACACATACCACATGCAGTCCGTGTGAATATACTTAGCATATAATGCATTTTATTTCTAAGACTTTTTTTGGAAAAAGCTAGAAGTTGTTATAGATTTGGCTTGAAGTTGTACAATTTACTTTTTTTATAAATACCAGATGCAAAAGGGATAGGAATTCTGGGGTGGGGGCAGGGGGAGGGACGGGAATGATGACCTTGGGAGATGTAAGAACATTCAGATAAAGCAGTTTTTATCAAGAACTTCACTTGGCAAACTTGCAGTTGGTTTTCCTTCTTTTACTGAGTACTTGATGTCTACAATAAAGGAACTGAAATTACTGCAGAGGCCAGTGAAGTCGGAGGCAATGAGTTAGCTGACCAAAGGTCAATATAGGCCACCGTCCAGGCAACGCTAGAAAGTGACAGACTGGCTCATTCTTCATTTATTTTACAAAGGAGATTCTGACCCAAATTGTTAAAGTGGGAAGATTGGAATGGTGATTACAGTAGATTGTCAACAGAAACCAGCTAGTCTTTGAAACCAATGGAAAACAAATAGGAATTTACCAAGTAAATCTCTTATTAGCCTAGACAATTTTCATTTTAAATGACAACTTCTAATTACTTAGGAAGTGTTCAGGATAATGCTAAGGGAGTAAAACCAACACATGTGATCTTGTTTCTCTAAGTATGCTAAGTATGAAAGCTCTTGCTCAAATGTGTTACATTCATATTCAGACTTTTCAGAGTACCTTGGACTGCAAGGAGATTAAAAGAGTCAATCTTAAAAGAAATCAACGCTGAATATTCACTGGAAGAAATGATGTTAAAGCTGAAGCTCCAATACTTTGGCCACCTGGTGTGATGAGCTGACTCACTGGAAAAGACTCTGATGCTGGGAGGGATTGGGGGCAGGAGGAGGGGATGACAGAGGATGAGATGGTTGGATGGCATCACAACTCAATGGACTTGAGTTTGAGCAAGCTCCGGGAGATAGTGAAGGACAGGGAAGCCTGGTGTGCTGCAGTCCATCGGGTCACAAAGAATCGGACACAACTGAGCCACTGAACAACATATCCAGCCAAGCTCAAAATAATTCATGAAATTAAAAATCTGTGTGTCACTAAAATCAAATCCCACTAGAAAATGCCTACAAATACATTTGAGAAACTTTTTTAAAATATTGATTTTTATGGGTAAAGTAAAATCATAATACCTAGATGGATATAAAGCCTTCTTGTCTTTGAAGAGTTCACTGGCTTCTAGCTTCTCTTCATAGATAAGTTTCTGTTGGTCTGTGAATTGGTCCCTGTATTTTTTACACTGTGAGATATGAAAAGAAGAAGAAAAAAAGACATCACTTATATAAGTAAATCATTACTCATCCTTAAATATGCTAAACCAGTTTAATAGCAGTTAAAAATAAGAGTAAACGTGTATGAGATATTCATTAAAAGGTCAAGAGAATTTTTCCTTCTTGAGTTTTAAAAGGCTGGTCTTGGAAAATGTCATAAAAACTACTATTTGTGTTGCAGAACTTGCGATGCTTCTTCAAAACATACAAGAACTTCTCTGGCCTGGGCCCTCCTGGGAGTACCGTTTCCTCCCACTATGTCAGCCCTTGGACATCCACACTCTTTCAGAGACTCACAGAAAGAAAAACATGGTCCATCACAGCCCAGCGTGCATATTTATACACACACATATATACAATTGACACAAAAGCTTTACAAAACAGCACTTATCCTGTCTACATGTTGTGTATCCTGTTATTTTCATTTCAAAATGCTGATAGTAATACTACTAAATTGATTTCATGACTCACAAATATGTTACGATCTATAGTTTGAAAAGCAATGCTTTAAATCCTCCATTACCATTTCATGACGTGGACATTGTTGTTTCTTGTTGTCTGTCGCTCAGTCATGTCAGACTCTTTTGTGACTCCATGGACCTGGCAGACTTTTCTGTCCATGGAATTTCCCAGGCAAGGATACTGGAGTGGGTTGCCATTTCCTTCTCCAGGGGATCGTCCCACCCCAGGGATTGAACCTGAGTCTCCTGCATTGACAGGTAGATTCTTTACCACTGAGCCACCAGGGAAGCCTGAATGTGGACATAGGACCTGAGAAATCTCCCCTTCACACTGATTCTGAGATTGTACTGAAAGGAGACAGGGGATGGCATGAGGAGCAGGATCAGTTTCTTTAGATGAACTTTCTAAGAAATCCAGTTCACAGATGGGTGAGAATCACCCACATGATCATATAAAGGATCATCAGCATTACTGCCCACCCTTGGAATAAATGCATCCCTCTCTCTCTCCACCCCCAAACCAAGGGAGGTAAGGGCAAAATTCAGGAGCCAGGGGGAAGGAGAGGCGGAGCAGATGCCTAGTATTCACAACCTCCCATCATTACTTCTGGAATAGTTTCTCTATCAGACTCAAAGAGGGAAGTGAACGTTGAGATAATGGCAAATCTTGCCAAACTGACTCACTAAGTAGGAGAACAGGACTTAGTATTCCATTTCACAGGCTGTGCTGGGAACAATCATTACACTGATTAGTGATAATGTCTCTCTGTATATATATATGATTCAGCTAAGAACAAGTCCCAGCACTGAGCAGGAAAGAGTTTCCTGGAAGATGTATCCATCAATTGCTCACTCACTAAATATAAGCCCTTCAACCTAAGACTTCATTCTATCCAAATGACAAATAATTGTACCATTCCATATACCAACTAAGTTACTGAAATAAAGTCCACCTCTATACAAGTACCCCACGTAGTCCACGCTGAGCACCACCTAAATTACATGTTATGTGCTCATGTAAAATTAAGTGAGCTAAAATATAAGGCCAAATCAAATAGATTTTCAGCTTCCCTTTCATTCAGAGAGCCAGGGGGAAGGAAATTTTAATCTCTTTAATGTCTTTTGGGTGACTTTCGAGCTTTTCCCCCCAGTCCATCAGAACGTGTATGTTCTCATGTATGTCTATGTAGTTCTATGTAGAAAGTAAACTCATGTAATTTGTGAGACTTTACTATTCACATGAAGATGTTCGAATTTTATTATTTCTACTTCCAGTAGTATTTCTTCACATACAGATGAAGACAAAAAATTGGACTACTTGAAAGCAACTCGAGTCTGGACGGGAAAGACAATGCAGTCCTGGAGACATCACAGGAGCACTGAGGGCGCCGGGAATTCTCACAGATAGCCAAGCATGTTTCTTACTTCAAAATCCTGCATTTACGTTACCCTTTGCAAACACTCAAAACAGATAGCAAGACATCTTTGAAAAAGCATAAAAAGATGGTTTTTACCCTCCACAAGTGGAAAATCCTTTTTAGCTCCTTGTGAGTAGAATCCAAGAACAGGTAAGGTCTTGATGGCCAATTCTTATCTATCGGAGATAAGGAAGGCACCTTATTTTTCATTTCCAAGAAGTATTTTTGCACCTGTGTTGGGTTTGACAAAAAATACCAGGTAAGTCAAATACACCAGAAAAAGAAAACACTAATACAAACCGGACTCAAAGAAACCAGTCTTTAGTGGAATTTAGCAAGTTCTGGTCCATAAAACTTTGTAACTCCTCTGAAAAGTCTCTACTCTACTATTCTCAGTGGCTGGGGAAATCTGAGCTCCACCAAATGGTTAAGGAAAAAGAAAAGTAACCAACGTGAATACTAATTTTATTATTATCACCAATAGGAATACCAGTCAACACTAGAGAGCTACAATGTCTAACAGGCAGCCACCCATGGCTCGTGACTACTCTGCTGCTGCTAAGTCGCTTCAGTCATGTCCAACTCTGTGCAACCCCATGGACTGCAGCCTACCAGGCTTCTCCATCCATGGGATTCTCCAGGCAAGAACACTGGAGTGGGTCGCCATTTCCTTCTCCAATGCATGAAAGTGGAAAGTGAAGTGAAGTCGCTCAGTCATGTCCGACTCTTAGCGACCCCATGGACTGCAGCCTACCAGGCTCCTCCCTCCATGGGATTTTCCAGGCAACAGTACTGGAGTGGGGTGCCATTGCCTTCTCCCCGTGACTACGCTACTGAACCACAAAGATACAGGACATTTTTGTCACTACATAAAGTTCTACTGGACAGCACTGCTCTAGAGCACTGACCATGGGTCAGGCACTGTGGGAGCTTTACAGTGTGACTTCATCTGAACCCTTACTTATTACTATCCCCACTTTACAGATGACAAAATGAGGTTTTCAAATCTGTGAGTGGTGGAGCAAGCTGGCTCCAGAGTTCGCACTCTTCAGCACTACATCTATTCTCAGAAAAACGGAGAACTTTAGAATCTATCCTGGGAGAGGGGCACAGCCTCGCTCTCCCACACCCCTCCACCCACGAGTCTGTTTGCCAACCTTGCTCTGCAGTGGTTCATGGCAGTTTAGCAGGGCAAGATCTTGACAGTCCCCTCAAATTCCTATGCTGAAACCCTAACCCTCAATGGGACAGTATTAGGGGATGGAGCCTTGGGAGGTAATGAGGTTGAGATGAGGTCACGAGGGCAGAACTTCCAAGATGGGATTAGTGTCCTTATAAGAAGAGACAGGAAAGAGTTTGCATCTCTTTCTATCATGTGAGGAGACCAGGAAGAGGCCCTCATCAGACCCAGATTGTGCTAGCACTCTGGAGGCTGTGCAGAAATGAACGTTTCTGTTCAGAGAAATGAACATTTACTGTTTAAGCCACACAGTCTATGGCACTTTTGTCATAGCAGCCTGAATTGAGACACCTGGCTTTCTTGGGTTCACTTTTCCCAAAGTATGTTCTCTCTGTCAAAAAAAGAATATTTGATTAATATTCTTTAATGGGCCTCTTTCTGACACAATTTACCTGAACTTTAGGAATGATGACAAAAAAAGGTCATATTAAACTGTCAATGTCACAATTAGGATTTAACTGTTACCAGATACGTCACATACTACTGAGTTGGTGCTATGAACTAGTTAACCCAATAATACTAATTAGCCACATATGAAATATAAACTTACAATTCTCTGAAGTGTAAATTCATAAATTTTCTTGCCAGCATTGGCTCTGAAGAATTTCCTGTACTCCCTGCGTACCTTTAAAAAGAAGCAGCAGAATACAGAGGTTAGTGTGTGGCCAACAGATGCCCATAAAGATGACACACCTCTATTAAAATCAAAAATTAAGTGGAAGAAGTAAATTCACAAGTGTCTTTCTGGATACAGGAAAGTAACTGAAGCATATTGAGACAGTGGGTTTTAAGTCAGAGGAAAATAAATTAAGAGATGCAAGATAATACCAGAATGTGTTGATGTTTTAAATCCTCTTAACTAGCTTTTAAACAGCCTGAAGATCTGATGAGAAACACTGTACAGGCATAGCTGCAAATCTATCAAAAATCAAAATACATTTCAGAAAAAATTACATAAGGTAATTTTCACTTCAAACTGTTCTTAAAAGGCAAGAAATGCCTGAGGAAATATATGGCAGTTTCCAAAAGACTTGCATATGAAGACAGGACTTTAATACTACATACTGAGGAGGGCATATGACTAAAAATACGAATGTAAAAGGAAGCTTTTGAATGATCATTATCTTCCACTTAATTACATTAATTTTTCTCTCACTCCTACTCCCACCAAACTTTCTACTAATACTAATCACAGCACTTAAGACATCGTATTAGTTTTAGTTTACTATTTCTTCTCTGCTATATCGTCATATTTTCTTTGTATGCTAATGTCAAACAAATAAAATAACTGAGGTGTCTGTCAAATGAATGAAAGGTAGTTAAGTTTCATAATTGAGGGGAAAGTATTTAAAATGTTTATCATCCAGCTATAAATAGGAGAGTTAGAATCTGGCAAAATATTTGCCTATTTGAATAATTTAGACATTATGTTTTTCTTATAGCTTAGCTTTCTGGGTTTAACAGCACATGTTCAAAATATTTCTGTATTAGGGGCTATAAACTAGCAACCAAGTAACCAAATTCAATTTGTTGAAAAATATTTTATATGCTCTTTAACTTAAGACTTTCACATAGGAGTTCAGACTGCAGATTTCTCTTACAATTCTCTAAGATCTAGCAACAGGAAGCCCCATTCTCACACAGCAAGAACTGAGTGAACCAGAGAAGCCTTTGGAAAAGAGCTGCTTGCTCCAAACTGCTGGAGGCCTGTGTTCCTTCCGCGCCTTTCGTCTGTTACTTCCTTCATCCATGTGACCCGCCTGGTGCCTCTGGGCATTTGAGTACCAGACTTATTCTCTACACCTATGGACTTTTAAAGTTTAAAAATTCTCTTATATACCATGTAGGCTGTTCTTCTTTTAATTCATATCTCACATTACCAATGATCATTTCTCTTGTAGTCATGGAGTTGGTTATAGGGGCTTCCCAGGTGGTGCTGGTGGTAAAGAACTCACCTGCCAACGCAGGAGACATAAGGGACATGGGTTCAATCCCTGGGTCAGGAAGATTACCCTGGAGAAGGAAATGACAATCCATTCCACTATTCTTGCCTGGAGAATCCCATGGACAGAGGAGTCTGGTGGGCTACAGTCCACCGGGTCACACAGAGTAGGACATTACTGAAGTAACTTAGTATGCAGCATGTTGTTTATAACTATTTCAAAAAAATTTTTTTTTAAGTTTATGTTTCATTATTTTTTTTTTTTTAATTAAAAAAAAATTTTTTTTGGGGGGGGGCCTCATCATGTGGCTTATGGGATATTAGTTCCCCAACCAGGGATTGAACCCAGGCCCTCAGCAGAGAGTGCTAAGTCCCAACATCTACACCACTAGGGGATTCCCTTCAATCTTAAACTTACAAGGGTAAAAGGAACAGGAAGAAAAATGATACTCATTAACTGGCTCCTAAAATTATAAAAATGTACAAAAGCAGAGAAGTTAAAGTGAGGTTTCATGAAAATATATCCTTAGAAATGTACTTGACTGTACATTTATATACACTTGAATGTCATTGCAACTGAGCTCAATGCAACATGCTTTGTGATACAGGACAGGCCCTTTCTCCGGAAATACAGCTACACACAGAAGATGCCTGGTGACGAGATGGTGCACAGAATGGGTTCCCTTCATGGGCCCCAGGGGTCTTAAAAAGGGTCCACTTTGTAATAACTCCACAAGAATCAAATCCTTTAAAAGGGCAAAACTGCTGTTCATACCAACAAAACTTTTTTTAAAAAATATAAAAATACAAAATTATTACATTCTTAAACTTCAAAGAAGTTTAATCTTATAATAATTTTATGGTAACACATTAAAATACTCCTGTTTTGTGGAAACTGGGGGAAAAAAGACAGTTATGTCTATACTAAGGCCAGTTAACTAACTAAAATAGCATTCACCTACAAACTGAATTTGGTTTATATGATGCGAGCACACACTCTTAATATGAAAGTATTATAATAAATATAAAATCATATGTGCAGTTAGTTAAATCCAGAAAACCAAAGATAAATGTGATGTTGCTGGTACAGAGCATTACAGAGACTAAAACTCCTGACTCAATGCTGTTTGTTCTTTCCTTTTATTAAAATTAGATGCAAATTAGAATGTGAATAAAACGGGAAATAAAATCCTCAATTTTGACTTTAAAAAAGTCATTTTAGAACTTGTTCAATTCTTGAAATAGAACATCTTAAATTCATATTTAAGTTACTTCTTAATTACTTCAAAATTTGATGAATATTCATTATAATAAAAGTTAATTTACTCAAAGTTATAGGCTAAACTTTCAGGGAAAAATACACTCTTAAAAGCAGAGTTTATGGATACTGCTAAGTCAGTTCAGATTCAGTTAATGGTTTCCTGGATAATATTCAAATATTTAGAAAAAAGTGAATTATTACAGTATTAAAGTAAAAAGAAGGAAGAGCAAATATCAAAATGGGGCCTAATTATCCCCCCAATGACAATATGAATAGCTCCCTACAGTGATGATTTATTGACTCTTAGGAAGACAAAATCCTTGTATTGCCTAAGGTCATTCTCAAGGTTTTCCAGAGCCTAATCATATTCAGGTCCCTGCATCCTTACCTCAAGCAGTAAGGACCTCTTTGAAATAAACCCTGCCTTAAATGAAAGGCATTTGAATCTAAAGTTCTCTTTAACCTGAATGATCCACTGCTGGTCTTGTCAAAATCTGTACATTTATGCAACACCCTTTGGTTTCTATGCTGAACAGTTAGAATGATTGATGGCCAGTTTGAAGAAAGCTCTGCTCCAGGAGCCATCAATGGGACAGAATAGAAGGATAAAGGGAAACAAAAGCCCAATATCCCCAGGCTGGTCACTGCAGACAGTGGGTCAGCTTTTAGCTCAACTGCTATAACTCTGTATCACAAATGGGGAAAAAAAAACACTTTATCCTCATGAAGAGGACATTAAAAAGAATTTGCATAACAAAGAATAAAATATGCTACATTACTATAGTTAAATAATATGCTATTACTTTAAACCTATTACTTAAAGAAAGACCCTGCAATAAAATCAGAAAATTTTAGTGTATAGGTTTGCTCTCTAAAGGAAACCAAATTAGGCAAGGTGCCACTGTAAAAGATTGTGCAGACCTTCAGCAAGCATAATTGATCATTTGGTCAGGGTTAGTAGGTGCTAGAAGGGCTACATCGAGTCACCGTGGACAGAAAGAAGTTGAGGAAGTACCTTCAGTCCAAGCCAGTAAGCCCAAATGACAGCAACTGCATGCTTACGCCTAGCCTCCTCCTTCAAGCGTTTCAATTCCCTTCGAGCCTAGAATGTTTTAGATGGTAAATAAAAGAGACAGCCCAATGCAGATAGCACAAATGACCAGAAAAAGACACCCCACCAAACAGAAGAGCCAATTTATGTATCAGGATTTCAGAATGAAAGAGAAATGGTGCACAATCATTTAAATCCAAAGCATCAGTGTCAGGCTGGTGTACTTTCAGGGCACTCAGACTCTGTCTCCAAGCAGGACAATCCATGTGGGACCCGAGGGAAACACTCCCAGCCTGCCCCCTTCCTTCCAATCCGTTCCTTTTCTCTCCCCTGTTCTCTTTCCCTCTTACATCCTCATCCACACTCTCTCACTCCCTCCCTCATCAAAGCCTCAGAACTCTAAGTGGCACCTAATAATTTCTGTGGACTCCTCTCTGCTGCCAGTCCATGGGGCTAAAGACACAGTGAATTTCCGAGTCCATTCACTTGAACATATAAAAACATAACTCTTGTGAACAACCATTTAGAAAACTGGAAGGAATAAAGGTTGATTCTCTGAACTTCCAAAAAAAAAAAAAAAAAACCACCCAAATTCTGCAGTTGGAAAATTAGAAGTAGCATGTATCAAAATTCATATTAGCTAGGGCCCCAAACAGTGACATATACAGAAGCAAGATAAAAAGTGAAAACTCATAGGTTTAAAAATCAAACTGAGGGAAAAATTAATCTGAGGCGTGTTTTAAAAGATGAAAACAGACAGGCACTCATGTTTCATGACATCATGGTACTGAGACCAGGAAATGAGTTCACTCAGTGGAGAAATCCCACCGTCCAGAGACCCTCTGCCTCTGATTCAGTTCCCTCAGTTTATAAAAGGAACTAGCTGGTTCCACACAGATGTTCAGGGGCAAACACAAACGAACAACTTTGGTTAGCTTGTGGCAAGTTATGATCTTTATGCAGGCAAATGTTGACTTTTCTCATTTTTCTCACAACATGGGTTTGTAACGCTGACAAGGTAGACTTAAAAACATAGGATTATGTTGGTATTTGAGTTTCTAACTGGGATTCACATTTTTAGCAGAGATGACCTTTGATTTTCTAAGTAATGAAAGCATCTAAAATGCTCGTCCCTTGGGGTATGTGAAATGTTCACAGAGCCCACGACTCTGCCTGGGGATTAGTGAGAGTATTTCAGGAGGCCTTTGTTTCTGAACACAAACAGCTGATGCCGAAATTCCTGGGATTCTTTAGGGGCAATTACAGCTAGTTTTGCATGAACATAGCTTTCTGCTAAATCACAGATGATCATTCTTTTCACATATAATATTTTGCTTATAATAATCAATAGCAGCTACGGTGAGCCTAAAAACCAATTTCATTCATGGATTAATATTTTTGCCAAGCATGCATTAAAGGCATTTCTATTATCAATGTTACAAGGACCAATCAAAACCCAAATTTTAATTAAACATTCCCATCATGCCCCCGCCACGTACTAAAACACCTTTAGAAAACCGCCAGGACACATCAAGGGGGTAAAAAACAAACAAATAAAAAACTCCTCCCATACTAAACATGCACATTATTTGAGAGTTTTAAAAAAGAGCAGCTATGCTAGTACCTCATTAGTAAGCAATTAGAGTGTTTTTTTTGCCTACACGTGCTTAGAGTTAGCTTCCTAATGTGCTCTGTTGGCATGAACATCTCCAGGGTTATTAAATCTCGCTGCTAGGACATGCGCCACTGTTAACCGTGGGACTCCATCCCCTGAGACGCTAGAAACATGGATTGATTATTGCAGATTCCAGGATGGGAGTGATGGGATATGCATTTCAAGTACCTTAGATCCAAGCCAGTAAGCCCAAATAACTGCAATAGCATGTTTATTCCTAGCCTCCGCCTTCAGCCGGCTCAGTTCCCTTCGCGCCTGTGATGCATTTGAAAAGGATTTACAGAGAAGTTTAAGGCAAGAAAGGTTACTGCTGGTTCCCAGTGGAGAAAGAGGAAGACAGACACCGTCACCATCAAACAGTATACAAAAGCGTGAGCCACCACCCCACACCAAAACGTTGGAAAGAGCGAGAGGCAAACGCGTGCTCAGGAGCTTAAGCCAGTGAAACCCGAATGAGGGGGTCCCTTGTTCCACAAGTCACTCTTGACCCACTGCTATCCTGGGGGGCCTCTGGCCTACCTGGGTGCCGTGCCAGTATGCTGCAATGGTGGTGACGGCTTCCTCACAGCGCTTCTGATGTTTCAGTTCCCGCAGGATTTTCCGGGCCTAAAGCACACAGAATGACCCAGAAAGAGCGAAAATCAACCAAAAAGCAAACCCCGTGTATCCGGTGACTTGAAAGAAAATACCTGAAAACATAGTCATAATTCCCATTCTCAAGTGAAAAATCAACAGCTTAAAGAAAGGAAAAGTTGCTCATTAGCCCAAAATGGACCATGAGAAGGAGGTAAATGAAGACACTGTCAATCATGACAGTGTAGCCCCACTCAGACAGACAGCATCCTCCCAAACTCTGATGAAAGCGAAAGTGTCAGTCGCTCAGTCGTGTCCAACTCTTTGCGATCCCATGGACTGTAGCCCTCCAGGCTCCTCTGTCCATGGGGATTCTCCAGGCAAGAATACTGGAGTGGATAACCATTCCCTTCTCCAGGGGATCTTCCCCACCCAGGGATTGAACCCAGGTCTCCTGCATTGCAGGCAGATTCTTTACCATAAATCTGACCATAGCAATATAAACTGGATGCCTCAGATGGAAGGAAGAGTTCTCTGAACATGATGGGTGTATATGGCGGGTCTATCTCCAATGATCCATCAAGAGCCACTTGATCACTTTTCCTATTACTGTCTGGAATGGAAGTGTAGCTGTACTTTTTATTCAAAAGAGATAGCTAAAAATTTGTTATAAAACAAAATTATCTCACTGGTTCAATACTAGTGGCTTCCTTCCAGTCATTTCTGGAAACTGATTTAGTGTAGGGGGCTAGGAGGACAGCTGGTTTGGAGGTGAATCTTGTGTCCCGCCTCTTGTCTCTGGACAGGACACCTGAACCCCAGTACTCAGTAGAATGTCAAAAGAAAAACCTGCAGGCAGCAATCTCACATACTCTGTGTGCTCAGACTTATATTTGGCCATTGCTGTGTACAACTATTAATACCAAGTCCTTGGGTTGCCCATAGGACTAGACAAAGGGCAATGGAAGCCATGAGACTCCCAGTCCAAGGCTCCACCTCCAGAAAGTCCTCTGGGCCTGAGAACTACCCTGAAGTAGTCCCTCTGGATCCAGCCCCCTCCACAAAATCACCCAACAGGAATATGGCAACAACAGGCCCTGAAGTTCCTTTGACCCAAGCAGGGATCAGCAAGCTTTATCTGCAGAAGGATAGGTAGTATGTGTTTTTGGTTTTGCAGATCATATGTTCTCTATCACAACTACCAACTCTGCTGTTGTAGCGCTAAAGCAGCCACACGCAAGATGTCAAACAAGTGAGCACAGTAATGTCCTGTTGTTGTTCAGTTGCCCAGTCTTGTATAGGACGTAGTGTACTAATAAAGCTATCTTTACATGAACTTTGCACTTCAGGTATGCATATATTTATATGCAACTTGTATTTCCTATAAGTTTCACATGTCATGAAGTAGTCTTCTTCTCTTTTTTAAAATTTAATAGTAATATACAAATATAAAAACCATTCTTAGCTCTCAGGTTGTGTGAAAAGAGGCAGTAGACTACATTTGGCTTGTGGGCTACAGTTTGCTGACTCTGAACCAAGCTTTGGCAGGTAGGACCTAGAATCAGGTGGGGTGGGTGCACTAAGACAACCAGAGCTTAGGATCTTTCAATCATGACAGGACAGCCCATAAGACTGTCACAGGGAGGGTATGGAAGGCACTGGGCTGGGGGTGCTGAGGTCTGGCAGAACTCACAGGTACTCAGCCTCACAGACTACCGCTTCCCTTGCAAATAGGGGGTGAGAGGAGATCGACATCATGTACAGTATTGTTTCAAGGATTTCCTGCTCAGAGAACAAATCTTGAAAAGAAAGCAGGAAGCAGCCAAGACACGGTGCTGTAGGGCCCCAGCTTGGCCCATAATATTTATTCTTTCCATCTGACTGTTTACAGGGTGGGCAGGAGACAAGGAGCCCTCCCCTGCAGAGTGAGCATGAAGACATCATCCTTTGTAAAGAACGTGAAAACACCACATAAGTAAGGGTCACTTCTTTCAAACTCACCTTCCAACCCCGGATATAAGACTGAATTACCAAGGCAGAGCTCTTTATCTGTTGATACCTCTTCTGTTGCTGTAGGATGAAAGGGGAAGATATCAGCAGTTCTATTTACATATCCACAACACACATACCAAGAAAGAGTTGGCTCACTTAGTGCAATGAACTCTTGATCACCCATATTCCTTCTGACAATCAATTAAGTATAGAAATCAAAATATCCAAGAATCCAAAATTATTACAGTTAATCCAAAGTTTGCTTCAAGGCTGGTAAATACAATTAACTAATGTCTAAATGACTCAGGACCCACCATTATTAACATCTGTTCTCTGCATCATGTTGTTAAAACATACGGTCAAATGCACAACAGATACCGATGAACACACACGGAATGAATACACACTGACTTCTGCACCTACTTCCGAGCGTGTACTCTTCTTGGTGCCATTTCTCACCATGCCACTGACTACGTCAGCCTCTGACATCCCACATTCCTTTTAGGTTTGCTGCTTTTACTGCCTCAAGCTGGGAAATCAGCTCACAAATTGAAAATAACGTTTATCAATCGACTAAACTTTATTTATCGAGCTGGTGATCTACATCCAGCCCTTGAATAGAACTGTGAAGACGTAGATGTTACCCTGACTGCATCCCTGCACTCAAGGACTCAGAGGGGACACCAGCCAGCAGTGGAAAAGAGAACTAGGGTCTGTCCCAGAGAAATGCGAGCCCAACAGGCAGGTTCAGATGCAGCAGAGATTATCCAGGTGGGCAAGGTTAAGGAAGACCCAGTCAGAGTCTTCCCAAGGGTCAGCGAGACAAGATCAATGGCTGGAGGCCGTTCTTAATTTCCAGCTGATGTCTTGGAAAGCGGAGGCTGCTAGAACACTAACTCTAGAAAAAGTGAGTGTTGACTGTGTTTAGTGGGGAATATTCACTACAACATGGGTCCTTGGGATGAAGTTTCACAGTTTTTCAAATAAATTACTGAAGCCAGGCTGTGACTCTGACCCTGGAAATGGCAGACTGCCCAGCTCCCTTTCTCTAAGCGGGGACAGATGCTCCAAGGGCTCTAGGCTACGTTCTGGAAGCTCAGAAGAGATGGAGGGTGATGTTATCGATGTATGAGCAGCAGAACAAAAGACGATGCCAGAGAGAAAGGCAGAGATCCTGACAAAGGGCAATGGAAGCCACGGGACTCCCAGTCCAAGGCTCCCCCCCTAAGCCCGCAGGAAGGGTTCCAGGCCTGAGAACTACCCTGAAGTAGCCCCTCTGGACCCAGCCAGAGGACCTTGTTTCTGGGACCTTGGACAAGTCACTGCCCTTCTTGGTCTCAGTCTCCCCATCAATCAAATGAGGAGCTGGAAAACCTCTAGGATTCCACACAGAAGGATACTCCATGTCTGCAGGGAACAAACTGAACCTATAATACCTGACCACTGCTTCTCACATCCATTTAGTACCTCCATGTTTTCTTTTAAAATTCCTACATGGCTTGAAAATAACTCCCTCTTTAAAATTCACCTTAAGGAGCCATGAAATACCACAGATTATGGGTTTTAAGGTAATCAGTAACTGAAAATGGACATTCAGAAAATCTTTGATTTACTTGGTCAAGGGAAAATCACTGGCTTGGATAACTACAGATAACTGATGGAGGTATTACATAGATACTGGAGTTTATAAAAAAAAAAAATTTTTTTTTTTTAACAAATTGAAGGTTTGTGGCAACTCTGTGTTGTCAAATGATGGCTAGCATTTTTTAGCAATATTTTTTAATTAAGGTATGTACTTTTAAAGATATAATGACACTGCACACCTAATGGATTATAGTGTAGCACAAACATAACTTTTATATGCACTGGGAAACAAAAGATTCGTGTGACTAGCTTTATTGGAACAGTCTGGAAACAAACTCACAAAGTTTCTGAGTTTTGTCCATAGTTAAAATTCTGAAACAGAAATAACATTCTAAAGCTTGGGTTATTATTTGTTTTCATTCTAACTCTCAGCATCAAGAATTAAGAATACATATGATGACTTTTTAAAATCTGGAGATACCAAAGCTTTATGTTGCTACTATCGGTTCCTTTCCTGTTTCTTCTCATTCTTCTGACGAAATGGCCCCTTCCAGAAGGTCTTCCTTGACCACCCCATCTAAAGTAATATCTGTCTCACCATTATTCTAGATCTCAGTTCTCTATTTCCTTCCTAGCACTTACTACAATCTGCCATTGTTCTGATTATTTATTTGCTTAAATGCACATTGTCACTCACTAGACGTAAACTGTGTGAGGTCAGCAACCAGGCTGTTTGGTTCACGTTGCTATTCCCTCAGAGTCTGGCAGAGGAGGAGTTTCAAAACTATTTGTAGAATTGAAGACAGATAAATTTAGGATGCTTCAAAACTTATTTTTTTTAATTAATGATCTCAAAATAAGAAATAATAAAAATGGGTTCCTTGAGGACTGGTTATTTGCTAGTCCTCCCACTCTAAGGCAAACAGAAAACAGAGCGTTGCAAAACTGCCAAAGGACAAAGTACCACTATGTGCAGCCAGGCTGGAGACAACAGCCCTCTGGGCCTTTGCAAGATACATGTGAATGAATTTATCATTAATGTGGCTGGCTAGGGTCAGACTTTAACACTTGTACCATTGGTTATACTCTTTTAATTCAAGGAAGCAATTTTGAAGATGTTCTTTTAAATGTAATTTCTCTTTACTCATTTAAGTAACATTGATTTCTAAAACTCAGAAATTTATACTAAAATGGATTACATGAGAATAGGCCAGCCTAAGTTATGTTCTAATTATACACTCCTTTAAAGTAAAACTACTCTACAGCTGAAAAAGAAGAACACACTTAAGGAGATTTGATTGCAATTTTAATCCACTCTCCAACCCACTCTCTAGTGAAAAAGCAGAGAATGAAAATACACTTGGCAGCAGCGCCCTTAGCATTAAAATTCATTTTGTGAGAACACAATGCCAAGTTCAACCTAGCCTAGAGGCAAACCTTCAGGTTTCCCTCAAACCTGTTATGCCGCCAATGAAACATCTATAATTGAGTGAGAAAGAAAATTCCCCAAAGAAATTCCATATCAATTAAATAAATATACTTTATTTTCGCATCTTTTCCCAAAGGGCCTGATATCTGAGGACTAAAGGAAATCCAAACCTTTACCCAAACCCAGAATTCTACTAAAATGTGGCACTAGCTTTCTAGAATTAAAACCATTTTCAGAGCTCCTACAATAAATGGAGGACAGCCAATTATTTGGGAAAACTGACCCTACCCTACTCAAATGGTTAAATAACATTATCTTTTCCAATCTGAAAACCAAATTCAAGATGTAGACCTCCACTACATGTATCTCCATCAGCGGAAAACAGTGGGATGAACTCAACTGGAGCTCTGACTTGTCCTGGACTCAAACCCCATCTCGGCCATCTAGTAGCTGTTCCTTAGTTTTCTCATCTTTAAAAAAGGGGACCAGAAGAGGACCCATTTCACCAGGTCATTGGGAAGATTAAGTATGTAAAAAGTTACTTTCATAGTTAAGTACAGAACAAACATTTGCAAAAAAGTACCATGATTATACCTCAAAAACGTCATGAGCTCTTACCGCGTATCTCCTGAACCAGGCAGCAATCACAATTTGGCTTTTTCTCATCAGCAGGAAATGTGTGCGACATTTCCACCCCCGATAAATCTTCTGAATGAGAGTGGCCAGGTCCTCAAGCCGTTGCTTCCTCAGGTCTTCTAATTTGAATAACTAATAAAATAACAGATGGAGAAAACTATTTGGATGAATTCATGCAAGATACACAATTCAGGGTACAGTGTTTCACAAATGTTTTACAAAGTGTTTTACAGTGTTTTACAAATGTTTTACAAAGTGTTTATGACAAATCACATAAGGGCTGGACTGAGCTCTAGATGTGCCTTCACACTATCAACGAGGATGAAATTGTTAACAGAAGGGAGGTGATTTCAAACGATTGCTGAGGTTTCTCTCAAACAATTTAAATACTTTTGTATTTCACCATATTTCCAATAAACCTCTATGTTCATTATATTTCATGCTAGTCTCTTCAGTTATAAAAATGTTCAATCAGATTTTTTTAATAAGTAGAGTTTTAAGTGTTCTTAACTTAAAAAATTTTTTTAATTTGGGTGACTTCATGTACCTCTAAATGGTAGAGTTGTCTTTCCTACAATTACTGTAGAATTCAGACATTACACATACAGACTGGATTAACCTTCAATTTTTATGAATGAGGGAGGTTTTACTGTAATATCAGTTTCTTTGATTTTTAAAATATTACACCATCTATCAGCTCAAAAATTTTGATGTTTCATAAAACATGTGTTCTTCCACTACCCTTTATTAAGCCATCCACTTGGACATTTGTAGAAAAACAAAAATGTGACATTCTTGGTAGCATCTTGGGTAACACTATAAAGTTAAACACCCTTTAAGAACTTGCTTACATGATTATAACACAAATGCAAAATTACATACTGTTCTTGGGTTTCTAATGAATATCTTTGATCTACCAAAGGAGTATTCTTCCACAGGAATCTCCAATTCGTTAAACAAAACTTCCACACCAGCTCTATAAAGATAAATAAAAGCAACACATGTTCTGAGTTACAAAAATAGGTTATCTTATCTTAAACCATGATATTAGGTTCTCAGATCAGATCAGATCAGATCAGTCGCGTCCAACTCTCTGAGACCCCATGAATCGCAACACGCCAGGCCTCCCTGTCCATCACCAACTCCCGGAGTCACTAAGACTCACGTCCATCGAGTCAGTGATGCCATCCAGCCATCTCATCCTCTGTCGTCCCCTTCTCCTCTTGCCCCCAATCCCTCCCAGCATCAGAGTCTTTTCCAATGAGTCAACTCTTCGCATGAGGTGGCCAAAGTACTGGAGTTTCAGCTTTAGCATCATTCCTTCCAAAGAAATCTCAGGGCTGATCTCCTTTAGAATGGACTGGTTGGATCTATTTCTAAGTATAACTGTTCTTTCAGTAAGCATCCTTTCATCAGAGAATTCCCAGATTGAATTCCACAAATTTAACCAAATCCAGGGGTAAATGCTAAAAAAGCATTTTGGGTTCAAACTACATATTCTAAGAAAATATGCTATTAAAGCCAATTTCTTGATTTCATTAGCTGCTGCTGCTAAGTCGCATCAGTTGTGTCCGACTCTGTGCGATCCCATAGATGGCAGCCCACCAGGCTCCGCCATCCCTGGGATTCTCCAGGCAAGAACACTGGAGTGGGTTGCCATTTCCTTCTCCAATGCATGAAAGTGAAAAGCAAAAGTGAAGTCACTCAGTCGTGTCCGACTCCCAGCGACCCCATGGACTGCAGCCCACCAGGCTCCTCCATCCATGGGATTTTCCAGGCGAGGTGCTCAAATAAACGCATAACAATGGATCAACCAGGGCCAAAAGAGTATGCAAGAAATTCACATCTATTTTGAATCCTCTTAGTTAATCCCTGTAAACATTTTTAAGCACTGCTCCTACTACTCAGATTGTAGACAGGGACCAAGAGTGCTAAGTGCCAGGCAATGGAATGCAAAAGAACACAGGCCTTACAGGGCAGAAGCAAGGGCCTGGACTTGGCTCTAACCCCTTCATCCTAGAGCCTGGATTTAAAGTCAGTCTTTAGCCCTAAACTCTGCCCCACCAACCTGTGGACTGGACACCCGGCAGGGAGGAATACTTGTTCTGTGTATTATAGTAGACAATGACTATAATACCCTGGAAATTAGCAGTAGCAAATGACATAGCACCCAGACCCTAATTACTTGGGCACTGAATTATGCATCAGAGACCACACCGTAAGTCTGGAATTTCTTGCAATACGAGGTGAGCATGTAATTCTACTGATGCTCCTGTGACAGGTCAGGTGCACTGACAATGTGGAGGCTCAACCAGTGCAGTGAAAGAAAATCCCATCAAACAGCACACTGGCCCTGCTGTAGTAGCTGGGAAAGCTTCTATGGCCTGCAGAAGAGTAACTTCTGACTCTGGTGAGAGCAGAAGAAAGGCCCTTGCACAGACAAGGCCTGGATTCTCTCCTGCAGCAGCCCCCCACCAGCACACAAGCTCTCTCTGCTTGGGTCTGCAGTGGTCCAGTGCTCTGCTAGGACTCGATGGGTGAATGCAATGTAGGGCGGATGAGCTGAAAAGCCACATGGCCCTGAGTTCTGCCATATTCTCCAATCCAGTTTTACTTGCAATAACACTGACACTGTGAACTCTCCTGTGTTCAGATACAGAACACAGAATCAGATCAGATCAGATCAGATCAGTCGCTCAGTCGTGTCCAACTCTCTGCAACCCCATTTATCGCAGCACGCCAGGCCTCCCTGTCCATCACCAACCCCCAGAGTTCACTCAGACTCGTGTCCATCGAGTCAGTGATGCCATCCAGCCATCTCATCCTCTGTCATCCCCTTCTCCTCTTGCCCCCAATCCTTCCCAGCATCAGAGTCTTTTCCAATGAGTCAACTCTACAGAATAGATAGATATAAATTGAAGTGAAAGTCGCTCGCTCAGTCATTTCCGACTCTTTGCGATCCCATAGGCTATACAGTCCATGGAATTCTCCAGGCCAGAATACTGGAGTGGGTAGCTAGCTTTTCCCTCCTCCAGGGGATCTTCCCAACCCAGGGATCAAACCCAGGTTTCCCACATTGCAGGAGGATTCTTTACCAGCTGAGCCACAAGGGAAGTCACAAGGGAACAGATATAACTGGTCCTATATCTATTTCTTAATTGGTACAGACTTGGGCAAAGAATTCGATCCCCACTCCCTACTCACTCTCTCTGGGGTTAATTCTCCAGGAAAAAAAATGAAAAGCTGAAAGCAGTGATACAAGATGCCTCTAACTCGACCCTGCTATGATTCTACACAAATACAATTATCAATCACAAATTTCCCTCCTGCTAACTCGCCATAGCATATCTTAGAAGTTCTATTGACATACAAATTCCAAAGGTAGATGTGATAAGCCCTGTTTTAACCTTGAAGACCAAGCGCTCTATAATTAATAAAAATTGGCACAAAATGGTATCCTGACAGAAGACGGTCCAAAACAAGTTACATCCAACTTTTCATAGGATTCTGTTTTGCCTGAACAGCACGTGAAGAAAACAACATGGCATTTGTATGTTTTAAAACTTCATCATTAAATGTGATTAACGAATGTCTCACCTTGCTGGTCCTTTCCAGTGAGGCCATGTTTGTTTACAAAGCATTTTGTATCTTTCTAGGCAAGGTTCATAGGCCTGCCTGAAGGCGTAGCCTGCCCTTCTCACGCGGACATTCTCCAAAAGACCCAGATACCTGACCTGATGACACACTAGACCCTCGTTGAAGACGTGTGCTGCTTTTTTATCGTTCGGTTTGATACACCTGAAAGAATACACAAATTTTAGTTTTTAAACTCTGTCTCTTACAGATTGATCTGTCCATGTTTTACAAAGTATCACATATAGTTATTTCACAGTGACATATTACTTATCATTCTTGGAAACCTCGTCATTTCCTTTGAAATTATTCCAGATCATTTTATAAAAACATTAAGATAAATACACTGCAGACTCAGCAATAAAAAAGAATAAACTCTTATGTACAATAACATGGATAAATATCACTGACATTCTGTTGAATGTAAGAAGTCTGATGTATAAGAGTACATATTCTATGATTCCATTTATACTAAGTTCCAGAGAAACTATTCCTAGTGAGAACTCGGCAGTGTTTTACCTCTGGGGAGAGGAAGGCGTGAAGATGGACAGGGAAGGGGCACAAGGAAATCTTCTGGGTTGATGGAAATGTTTTATATCTTGGTCAGGATGGGGCTACATGGGCATAGAAATATGTAAAAATTCAACAGCCTCCACAGTTAAGCTTCATATATTAGATTGTGTATATGTATATTACATACCTCAATGAAACAGTTAAAAACACTGCTGTCTCACTAAATCCCTATTACCTCCCTCCTTTTAAACAGAGCACTTTGCTGCCCAAGGAAAGACTAGATTTCCCAGCTTCCTTTGTAGGTAAGTGTGGCCATGTGACCAAAATTTTAGCCAGAGCAGAAATGATGTTTGCTACTTCTGATGTATTGTTAAAAGGAACTTGGTTCTCCCTTTGCTCTTCTGCTAAGTGCTGGTTGGCATGTTGACATGGTAGAGAGTTATCTCTGACTATATACATAAAAGGAGATATCCTCAAAATGGCAGAGCCTCAACACAGAAGACATTGCTCTATTAGCCTTGAAGTCTGTACACTTAGAAGTTACATAAGAAATAAATGTTAATCTTGTTTAGGCCTCTATGATTTCTGGATCTTGCTGGAGCAATCTCTATATCTTAATTAATATACTGTTAAACATTTATGGTTATATCTGCCTCACCATAACTGTCAAATAAAATCCACATGCATATACAATATATGAACAACTAAATCTTACATAGTTTGACCCTGGTGTTTTCTATGATTTTCCTTTTTACATTTATAAAAATAATGCTTACTTTTTGGTTAAAGAACAAACAGATCAATGGAACAAACTAGTGAGTTTAGATCTAGATGTCTACACATATATTCAACTGATTTTCAACAAAGGCATCAGGGCAAATGAGTGAAAAATAGAGGTTTGTTTGTTTTTCTTTTCAATACACAGTGACAAAACAAGATACCTATCTGGGAAAAATAGACCTTAAAATGAATCTGAGACTGAGTCTAAAAATAAAGATATATATATATACACTTAAAATGATATATTCACAACGTTGGAGTTTATTAATTAAGAATTCTTAGAGACCCATTAAAACCACTGAAAGAGAAGGAGAAGAAAGGAATTTTCTGGGGGTGATGGAACATTCCATGTCTTGATCTGAGTAGTTGTTACCAAAGTGTATTCAGTGGTGAAAAAACAATGGAGCCATTCACCTAGGATCTGTGCATATCACTCTATACAAATTATACCTCAATTAACAGAATCTTAAGGTTTAAAAAAAAAGTTGACGCAAATGAGAATAACAAAACACTGATCGCACAAAGTTTCTTGGTTCATTTTTTTGGAAACTAGGATCCTTACCTAATATATGTTCTAACCTGTTTGCAACCAAACCAGGGGATGCTATTTACATTTGCTATGAACACAAATATTAGGGCAACAAGCCAAACACGAAAATATTCTTCATGCTAACTTCCTCATAACTGAATTTTCAAAGACAACAGGAGAAAGTATGTGTGGGCGTGCATATGCCACATGAAACCTGACCTGTTAGACACACACCCTCTATCACCTACTTCATCAAGTACACACATCTCCAACTCTAATACTAATCGGCCTTTACTGAATGTTGAAATCTATGATGACTTAGAAGCAAAAAAAGAAACCAGATTTTTTAAAAGGGGTTCTTGTCTTGTTTTGAAAAAATTTCGATTGTTTCAGAAATCAATACTTGAGGCATATGCTTCCTCACACAAGACCTGCAACTCAGGTGTCAATGGGCCAAGTCAATGTTACAAGAATCCACAATGAATCCAACAGAAGAGTTTATGCAAAACCTTATCAGAAATAAATTTATATTTTGTTTCTTGTCTTTAAAAAAAAACAGAAAGTTGCTCCTGTATGCCAACAACCCAATTAAGTATCTATTCCCATCCCCCACCACACTTCTTCTTTCCTTTTTAAAATTCCTTATTTTGGGGGCACTGGAGTATTTTTCAAGCACACCAAAGACACCATATGATTTGAACTGTTTAGTTACCCCTTTGCTTGGGCTATACTCAGATTTAAGCAAACAGGAAAATGATCCTCCTTGTGAATGCCTTCATAGTTGAATGGCCAAAGAATTTTATGTGCCAGAAATACCTAATGTAGTTTGGATTCTTGGTCTGTAGATTTTTCATCAGAGTGGCTACGGATGCTTTGAACTGTGAGCCGGCTGTAGGAGGCCTTTTCAGGTTGATCTTGGCAGGGTTTCCTTCGGGAAACAAAGATTTGATGAGGGCGTGTCCAGCCTTCCACATAGCTTGGGACAGGTCCCGATAGAGAAGGTCATTGTTCTTGTCCACAAATCCTTCCACTTGGTACAGCACCTATGGGCAGCACATGGGACTCAATAGCTGATACGCTGCACACCAGAACATCAAACAGCTGTTAAAAATATCCTGAGACTATCTATATTGCAGCCTCTTCTTTCTCCATCAAAAAACCCTCAACACGTTAGTCACACTCTAATACCAAATTAGCCTCCAAGTTTAAATTCCATCTGTCTAAATCACAGAGGAGTTCAAAATAAATTCTATTACCCTTCAGGATTTGCAAGAATAAACTTCAAAAATGTTATCATAACATTTTCAAAGGATTTTAGGGTTTTTTTGGGTATTCAATCATATTTTTGAGGTTTTACTTATATTTTTTAGTTTACATACGCCAATTCAAGTGTGTTTAAAAGGAGACAGGGGAAAACAGAGATAACATTGATATTTTTATAGACATCCTACACCAGCAGGGAAATTGACCAGAAAAGTATTTTTTAATAACATGGGCTAGTGAAAAAAAAAAGTACCAAGTTCCAACGTTTTGAAATTAAAGGTAATTTAGATACTACATACTTCATATTTGGGATTCCCTGGTGGCTCAGTGGTAGAGAATCTGCCTGCCAGTGCAGGACACTCTAGTTAGATCCCTGGGTCAGGAAGATCTCCTGGAGAAGGAAATGGCAACCCACTCTAGTATTCTTGCCTGGAAAATTCCATGGACAGAGGAGGCTGGTGGACTACAATCCATGAGGTCACAAAAGAATCAGACCATGACTTAGCAACTAAACAACAACAAAAAAACTTCATATTTACTAAATACAAAATCAGATTTTGTTTCTCCTCTGACGTTTGCGAGCTTATTTATAATTACTGTAGGGACTTCCCTAGCAGTCCAGTGGTTAAGACTCTGCCTTCCGATGCTGGGGATATGGGTTAGCTCCTTGGTTAGGGAGCCAAGATCCCATATGCCTTGCAGCCAAAAACCCAAAACATAAAGCAGAAGCAGTACTACAACAAATTCAATAAAGACTTTAAAAATGGTCCACATCAAAAAAATAAATAAAATGGAAAAAATTAAAACCTTACTGTATGTCTTTAGTGACTGCTCATTTTTACTGGCAAATTTTTTTTGTGTGTCAATAGATCTTTTTTACAGGCTAGCTCTGAGCCTGAAAATAATAAAATTTATTTTTTAATATATACTTGAACTCTTTGATTAGGTCCACTGGCTTTCCTTTCAGATCTCAGTACTAGTAAGATTTTTCTCAATATGATCCAGATTCTATGCCCACTAAACATTCACGGATTCTTCACCCCCTCAGCAGCTCCATTTATCCTCCAGAGCTGGCGCTGGTCAGAATGCCATCTCTGAGGCAAGGTGTCTGCCCTCCAAGGAGTAACTGTGACCTCCCCGGGGTCCCGGGCTCCCACACCTTGCCAGCATAGTGCTGGATCCTGAAGCAGCTGTGAGGAAGGGACGTGTCATTGAGGAACCGGGAGCATTTGCTCATCCTGCTCTCAAAATGCTGGTGGGTAGCGCAGACTTGGTTCAGCTTTTCCAAGAAGGTCTCATCCGTGACCGTGCCTGGCCTAAGGCACTCTTCATCCAGCATGGCTAGGATCCCATTTGTGTTCTAGGAGAAAGGAAATAAAAAGGTTTCCTTCCTTCCTCACTGTATTGTTTTCATAATTATTCCTAATTATGCTGTTAAACATAATCAACTTAGTCACAAGAAAAATTCTGTTTTGTTACAACAAAAAGTGGAGAATCAAAACAAATAACAAAGAAAAACACAGGAATCAACCCCTTCCAGGGCGTCCCAGGTGTGTTGGAGGAGGGGGCAGGAGTGTCTTTATGAGGTTCCCCCCACTTCCCCCATCCATGGTGCCTCCCCCACAGAACAGGATGTAGGAGTTACCTCAGCCACCTCAGCAGGCTGATGACTGAAACTTATGTAGTTCAGAAAAAGGCAACTTATACCGCAAAGACCAAAAAGCAAATCTGAAAGTCAGGAACTAGTCTGACACTACTATCTGTATAACATGTGGTCCTAAATCACAAAGCACTGTCTTCTAAGGCCATTATTCGATTCATAGCTTGAGAAGGAAATCGGTTTCAGATGTTTCCAAATTGCTCACATGTTCAAAATAGTTTATTTTACTGGGAAAAAAAGTGATGTGATTGGGATGCTGCTTTTAATGATCAATGCAATCAAGCTATGTTTCAAGAATCATCTGTTTAGTATAAAATTCTCCTTCCATATTAAATTTCGAAATGGATGTTAAACATGAGTTGAGAATTTGTTTGCTGAGTATTCAGACCCTGTGATCATATTTATCCCAAGAGCTGTCAGCCCAACTAAACCCAATAAAAAAAATCAGGAAACTTCTACTTTGCTAAATAAAGGCTGTTGTTCCTTTGATTGCCCCTACGGGCCCACACATCTCCATTCCACAGAGAACAATCTACTGACCATTAGCCCTACCCACTTCCGCTAGGGCAAAGTCTCATGGCTCTCCTCTTCTCTTTACAAAGCCGTGACATCCTCTGACCAGCACTTAAACACTTCACACACAAAATCTGGGGGAAGTGTGGACTCTCAGGAATCAAGTGTGTTCATAACATCCCCAGAATAAACATTATCGTTAGGTGTTGCTGAAAGGAAACATTTCCTTTATGTATCCAGGATCCTACACGGACATGAGTTTCTTTAATCACATATGCAAGGGGATTTTGGGCTGAGATAATTTAGCTATATTAGGTGTATTACCACTGTTCCTTGCCCGCGCCCCCCGCCCCCTTCTTAAAGGGAAATAATTAAGTGCAATGTTCCATTTATGAAGAGAGAAGTGTTAGTCACAACTTCTGGAAGTTAAAATTCCCTCAGCAAATTACTTCGGTCACAAAACTTACCAGAAAAACTTTTCAAGAAATCGATTGATTTTCTAAATTTTAGACTACAGTTTTAAATTGCTTAGGTGGAATATTAGTGTTCACAATCCAAAACTGTCCAAATTTTTCAAAACAAGGCTTATTTTTTAATTGAAAAATAATAATGGCTCAGAATTTTTTTTTAATTCAATAGTCAAAGGTGCAGCTTTCAAGAATATTGTGACTACTGAAGGAAAAGATATTGGTGAACTATATAATATTCAAAAACATTTTGTTAAAGATGAATAGCAAACGACCTGTTGGACATTTACAGCCTGTGATTCTATTGCTGAAACAGCACTCATCTATGATGACAGCTAAGTTTACGCATTGCTTCAAATTACTTTGTTATCAAGGTCAGGATCCTAAGCTTTTACACACAAATGAGTCTTCCCACAATCAATTCATTCATAATAAACTACAAAATATGATGTAAACACAAAAATCTTAGATTTGGAAAGGTTACTAAAAATGACACAGTAATTTTTCACACCTTAAGCCTCTGACATGCATAATTTGTAACCTGAAAAATCCCATGGCCCTCAGCCACCTGTGAAGTCACACACTGTCCGTCACATCCTTAAGCAAGGCCGTGATCCATACCAGCCACCCCTGGGATCCTATGTCATTCAGCTCCAGAGATGGTGCCTTTATCTTCCTTTAATTTGAACTGCATGGAGTTTTGTTGTTTTTGTAAACTTTTTTCCAGTTTTACTGAGATATAACTGACATAATACTGTGAAAGTTTAAGGTGTACAACATGTTCATTGATCCACAACCATATTGCTAGTTACCTCCATCACATCACCTAATTACCATTTCTTGAGAACATTTAAAACCTACTTCCTTAACCACAAGTATATATAATACAGTGTTGTTAACTCTACCACCATGCTGTACATCAGAGCCCAGAACTCTTTCATCTTACAACTAGAAGTCTGTATGCTTTGGCCTACATCTCCCTATTTCCCCCAAATGTTAGCCCTTGGCAATCACTATTCCTTTTATTCTGTTTCTGAGTTTTGTTTGTTTGTTTGTTTTTTAACTTAGATTCTACATACAAGTGATATCATACAGTATTTGTCTTTCTCTGACTTCTTTCAGTTAACATAATGCCCTCAAAGTCCATCTTTATTGTCACAAATGGCAGGATTTCCTTCTTTCTCAAGACTGAACAATATTCCATTGTATATGTACACCACATCTTCTTTACCCATTCATCTGTGGACAGACCCTTAGGTGGTTTCCCAAATCCTGGCTATTGTGAATAAAGCTGCAGTGAATGTGGCAGCGAAGATACTTCTTTGAGATCCTGATTCTGGGTTTTTTTTTAATATATATACCCAGAAGTGAGATTGCTGGGTCACATAATAGTGCTATTTTTAATTTCTTGAGGAACTTCTATACTGTTTTCTTATCTTATTTTTTTCTTTCTTCTCTCTCTACACTGTTTTCTATAGTGGTTACATCAATTTACATTCCCACCATCGGTACATTACTCTCTCACCACATCCTCACCAACAATCATCTTTTTGATAATAACCACTGAATAGTATGTTAAGAGGTCACTAGAATTTTAGGAACGGCATATTTTGATTTGGTAAACATCTTTTTTATTGAGTTTCCTATGATCAGGGCTCTTATTTCCAGGAGCGGTGGATTGGACCTGGGATCCCTGCACATAAGATAGAATGGTGTACCTAAGGGCATAGCATCTGAGCGTCAAGACCGGGCTCTGTGATACGGCAACAGGATGAGCACGGGGGAATACTGGCTAAGTATCAAAATGTCTAGCTCTCAATGTATGTGTTTAAGAACTGTGTGTAATTTCTTAAGCTTGTGATAAAGTCTCCACAGAACTCTATTTCTCTAACATGTTCAAATATTGGAAATACTAAAGCTTAACATTGAAGGCAGTCAGATCATTCGTAACTAGTGAATTATACTACCAAGAACTTGTTAGAAAACTGTACTTAATACTCACATTTTCTATTAGGTCACAAATGATAGCATTATTGAAGTACTCAATGTGAGTCCATTCTATGTCCTGAAAAAGAAAGAACATAATCAAATCCCATATAATGATGCTACAACACTACTATCTATAATACAAGACTTTGCCCATCTTACTATCTTCCACTTCCTCTCTGAAAATTTCCTTTATAAAAGTCAGGGTGGCAAATGTCATTTTCTGGTTCCCCAAACTCTGGTAATGCAGCAGTCTAGCACAGACACAATTTGATTGAAATAAATGCCCTTGACCTGGGCTGAGACGGCCTCCCCTTCCAGACTCCCATCTGTGGCAATTTCCCATGCACTTTGCTGGCTCTGGGCCATTTACTCACCAGGCCCTCGGGTCAATATTACTTTGTATATATTTACAATGTTTATAAGGAAATAAGTCAGAACTTGAACCCAAGAAACTAAGGCCTAGATTTTTCTGTTCTTAATTTGTAATCACAAGGAAGAAATTCATTTTAGAGTCAACCCCATGTTTAGGGCCATTAACTATTTCAAATGTAAAAATAGAACACTGCTAAGAAAAGTATTTTCAACAGAAAGAAAAAATGAAAACCTAGGCACTGGTTCTAACACTAGCTACAAAGCCAAAGCTGGGAGGCCAAATGTAAACATTCTGTATCTGCTTACACTCTGTCCGTAAGTGTAAACATTTATTTTTCCTCTAAGGGGAAGAGAGCTAATTCATACTGTAAGCTAAGGATCTTTCTATATACTCTTAGAACTGGTTTAGACAATCTGTACAAATTGTTTTAAGTTACAGATCAAAGTTTGGGTATTCACTTTAGGATGAGAAGACAGGAAGAGAATAAATCTGGCTTTTAGGATGTTTATGTTAAAAAAGGTGTCATTCAAGTATAAAATGTTTCTAAAGCATGATAATAATTCCAAATGGTAAATGAAATATTTATGATTTAGTTTTTGAGTAGATGAGTTATTTTACTAAGTCACTGGGGATAATATTCACATTAGAAAAATCTATACTGAGAGGCCATAAAAAGAAGATTCTGTGTCTTTAATGACTTAAAATGACACTATAGAAAAATGAAGAAAAATAGGTAATATTACTAAAATATTAAAGCAATAAATGAAATGGAAACAAAACATAATGCAATACAGATACAATAAAATTTCTCCTTTTGTCTAAAATAAATACATTTATACATAGAAAAATGTTGGCTATTTAAAAAAAATCAAAGGGTGAAAACCAAGTATCTGTTTTAAAATTAAGGATGAATGTATTCTGTAAATATGACTTGATTATTTTCCAACTACATCTAAATGAGATAATACATCCACAGCACTAGCATTAAGATCTGCTTTTATTAAAAAATTTTAGAAAATCAATGTTTTTAAAGAGTGAACAAAGTCTTAAAATATTTTCAAATTTATATACAAGACTTTTTAGGTGTACTGTTCTCTTAAGTTTGGGCAAATGAGTAGCATCAGGTAACCACCACCACAACCAGCCTCCAAAATTCCCCCAAGCTGCCCCTCTGTAGTCACACACCTATCCTCTGGCCACTACTGACTATTATGTCTCTATCACTGGTGCCTCGACAGCTCTGACTTCTCTAGAATGACATACAAATAGGCTTATACATATGTAGCCTTTGAATCTGGCATTTTTCATTTAGCAAAATGCATCTGAGACTCCTTAACGCTCTTGTGTGTATCAATTGTTTGTTCCTTCTCATTGCTGAGTATTAGGGCCTTGTACAGATGTACCACTGTTTTTCTGTTCAATCATCTCAGACTAGTTTCTTAACAGGGTACTATTTTATTTCACTGCACGGGAATCCCGTGAGACTCAAGTCCGTCAACTGATGTCCACTGAGCACCCACTATGTGCTGAGCACTGTCCTGCACCCACAGCAAAGAAGTTCCCAGTCAGATCAGATGTCGTAACAAACAGGCTTTAAAAAAGTACTTGATACATCTGATTGTAAGGTCATATCTGAATAGTCTTCTGAAACCAGAATTTGTATTATGAGTTAAAAAAGGAATACTTAAAAACTTTTTTCAACATTACCTCCCGTATATACTCCTCTTGCTCTTCTTTAAGAGTCAGCTCAATGAAGATTTGTTGCAGTTTTTCATTACAGTAATTGATAATGAACTGCTCAAAGCTATTGTCCTATGTGGAGAAAAATGAAGACAGCCTTATAAAGCATGCCAGCAGCGTTCCCACGACAATGCAGCTCTAACATCTCACTCCACGAGAAACGTCACACACTCTTGCGGACCTAACCGCGGCCCAGCACACAGCTCTCAGACAGAGGCTGGCACACTGCAGGCACGCGAGGAATGATTCACAAGTCAAGTGAATGAATGAAGGATACACAAGTTATGCAGCTTATAGAGAATGAAGAATTTTAGTTGACAAATAAGCAGCCCACACATGGTAAAAATGAAAAGTAAATACATTCCCCCCAGAAGATCATCAAAGTAACAGTGAGATTCTTCATCTCTCAGTCATCCAAGTACTGTCTTCCATTCTCAGGTGAAACTCTGGAGCTCAAGAAATTCTTTCTGAAAGAGCTCTTACTCCCCCACCCAGGGTCATATCCCTCATTCTAACTCTTATATACCAGCACTTGTGAAAAATCATGTTATGTGTATATCAGCATGTACATGTGTATTCACACCTTTGATTAGTTTCATACTAATTGATCTCACTGGATTTTATATTTCAAAAGGGTTGACCATACATCTCTTGCTCACCAACGGAAGCCCATGCCTGAAGCAACTTGCACCTGAACAAGCACTCATTGTGTCCTGGATGAGTGAATGAATGAATGCAGGGCTCACAAAGTACAGACTCAAGGGAATCAGTACATCAAAATCATCTCCTAGCTACAGTCTCCTCTCAGAAGGGTCACACATGTATCACTTTTATGATTCTCAGCAGTTTCTTCTTCACAGCAGAGTTATTGCCTAGAAAGATCCGTTCTTAAACCATTTCTGAACAATCTGCAGCTCTTAAAGTATTGCTTTACATACAGAAGGCACAAAATGCATGTCTGTTGGATGAAAACACCAAGAACCACACCATTCAGAAAGAAGCATCTCTGGGAGATAAAGCTTGTGATTTTCACTCTCTCGTCCTCTTTGCACAGAGAGGACACGGTGGCAGTGAGTGAGAGATGGTGACCACACCGCTGACTCTTCTCCCACTGCAGTGGACAGTCCTGGCCTCAAGGCTAAGAGGGGCCGCCCGAAATGGCAGAACTGAAGCTCGCCACTCTCTGTGAATACTGAGCAGCTGCCTTAAAATCTCTCCAGAAATGATGAAATCAAAAGTCATAGGTTTTTGAAAGCTGATCTTTCAAAATCAAATTTAGTTCAACCAGAACAAATTGTAAAACGATACCTGGGAGGGAGCACCTAACCACATACTGTCCTAGAGGTTGGCTAAGGATCTCTAATCACTAGTAAAGTAATTAATGCAGGGAAATTTTAAACTCTAAACCATGAACTACACATAAACTATATTACCACTGATTAATCTTTCAGTGTTAAATGTTGAAGATAAAAGTTGTGGGTTTTTTTTTTTTTTAAATCCTGAAGGTTCTGACTTAAAAGGCACACAGTTATCACCAGAACATTCAATCAATATAGTCCTGGACATGAAGGTCATTCCCCAGCACTCATTTTCATGTAAAGTTTTAAAAAACAAGTGCTCCAATTCTCAGAGCTTAATCAATTTGACTAGCAGCTGATGTTGGTCTGATATACCAATAGATGCCTTATTATAATCTGTATAAGGCCATTTATGAGAAAGCCTGGCTTTCCTAGTTTGGTAAAATATATCTGTATACTACCCCAAATTAACACTTGTACATAAAATTAAAATTTTAGTGATTTATAGGAGCAGATCTTTGTTTTTGTTTTTGTTTTTTTAATTCACGGAGTAAATCCTTTTTGTTTATTTAACAGGTTTGTACCCATGGAGCTATTTAAACAAAATTATGCTAAATTTTCAAATGGTAACTAATGAGAAGAAGGGAGGGGAGAACAACTGGTGTCCTTGACACAGTATGTGGCTGTGAGCAGCTGGAGGTATGCTTCCAGAACAGGACTATGAAATAAATACACACAAGCGAGTTAGGAACCAAGGCAAAGCTTCACAATCACAATACAACCTAAGGCATAAATCTGAGCTAAAGTAAATTCCCCCTTAATTTTTATAAGTTCTTGTATGGACTTTTTTGTAAGTTCTTCTATAATATACTTCATATCCACACACAGTTAATCAATGGCCATTTACTGCAAAAACTTCACACAGTTGGAGAAGCTATTAACACAGGCGCATGCAACAGACCAGCACTGCACACAGGTCATACTTACTGCATTCTGGTGCACAAAGGGACAGATTACACAAAATGCAGTCAGTTCTCAATTTGCAATGAACTTCTAAAAGTAAACACTGATGGACAGTTATTTATTGGTACGCATGACAGATTTTATCATCCAGGCTATATTTCTGATTGGCACAAAACTTGAGATCAAGACATCTGTCCCATCAACTCAAAAGACAGGATCACAATACCTACCCTACATGGGTATCTGAATTGTAGTTCTGCTAGGTGAGAGCTACTCAGGATAAAAACCGTTTGCCTGAAATAATATGTCATATATCCTGCTTGAAGTCCTAAGGCTTCAGAATGTAGTACTTCTAATGCTAAATTATCAGCAAAAATAAAATGTGTCTGACATATTCACTCAAAGACTTGGGGACAAAGTTGGCAAGTCACCAAAAGAGTGAAAAGGTTCATTGAGATCCAGGGCACCCCTCCCCTTTCCCACCAGAGCGACCCCTTCCTGTGGCACATGTGCTGTGTCCCCTTCAAATACAAACAAGAGGGATAGGAGAGTGTTCTGGAAACAGCCTAAGAACAAAAACTTGATTCTGACCTCAACCTGCTGCTTATAGAACAAAACCCAAAATCAACAGCACAGTCAGTAAGACAGAAGCCAGCTTACTTCCTACAGAAACACCCTGCATTTGTCACAAACCTACCTCACGGACCCCAAACATGCCATGAACTGTCAAAGAGTGATTCATTACTACTGAAAATGAAGGCAATCATATCTCCTGTGATTAATGTTTAGGTTGTTGACAGTGTCCCAAATTTTGGGGAAATGAGACTTCACAAATCATTACATGTAAGTTGCAAAAATTTACAATTTGCAGAAAATTAAAGAACAGTCTGGTACTAGTTCATACAGGTGCAACTTGCACACACTCAGTTTTTTCATTTATATAAGCATTAAATATCACCAGGTTCTTCTGCTCCCCTTTATAAAAGCTAAACTGGGTCAAGGAACCATCACATGAATATGTAGGCGCCAAAGCAGCTTGGAATTTGGATGTTTTTTGGCTTGTCGAGAACTGTGGGTGGCCAGCAATCCCTGCGCCGGTTCTCTCTTGTACACGACAGTCCTGTGAATCAAAGTCTCCAAAGGAGGAAGTAGGCAGGAGCATGTTCTCATGAATGACTCACCTCCTCTCCCTCCAGTTTTCTATCCATGCTCCACGCATGGAATTTTTCTCCATTGTCTAAAGCACATTCATCCCTAAAGACTGAAGGATAACACTAAAACTCTTGGCACAAGAACATACTGAATTTTCCATTAGACAATCCCCTTAAATGAAGCTCAGAACCACCCTTACCCTTGTTGGACTGCTCTAGAAACACAAGTAAACAGCAAAGTGTCTGGGTTCTATACCGTTCTACACTGTTTACAAAGTGTAGACTGGGGTAGTAAGCACTCATTGGATTTAGAGACATAAAATACACCAACATTTTAGAATCTAGGCCTTCTATTAAGAATTCTAGAGTTTGAGCCCAGCCTTTCAACATCAAAAAAACCAAAAATTCATACTCCCAAAATTCATAGCCAGTTTTTACTCATGTCAACCATGAGCTTTCCACTTGTAGTGATTCTGAAAGATGAATCAAAAATATTGGCCTGTTATCATATTTGTATATTCTCAGCAATAAAGAAGGCTAATGATGTCTTTTACTCTTTAAGACAGATATTTAAATCTTATACTCCTTATAAATAATAAACATTGAAAGGAAGATGTAAAATAAATGAGGTAGCTCCTTCAACTCCATCATTAGGATGGTGAGTGGGAAGGAGTCTGCAGATGAACTAACCTACCTGCCAATGCAGGAGACACAAGAGATATGGGTTCGATCCCTGAGTCAGGAAGATCCTCTGGAGGAGGGCATGGCAACCCACTCCAGTATTCTTGCCTGGAGAATCCCACAGACAAAGAAGCCTAGGGGGGCTACAGTCCATAGGGTTGCAAAGAGTTGGACATGACTGAAGCAGCTTAGCATGCAGAAAATGTATGAAACAGGGGAGCAGTTCTAACTCAAAGATCATAACTTACTTCAGCAAAAGCACTATTAATTACATATTTAATTGATATTTCCCATAGCTCAACATTTTCATCTGAGGTCAAAGTTTGGATGTAACAGGTTGGGTGGGGGTTCCATACTTTAAATACAATGGAGTCTTTTGCATAACAAATGAAATAGTACATTTATCTAAAAGTTCTAAAACTTTGTAACAACACTGTTTTAGGAATTGGGCTGTATTATTACTTTAAAGTGTGCTGTTGGTCTTAGCAAAGGTTTACTCAGTGGAAAACCCTTGGGCAGTCCCCATTTATAATGCTCTTCCTACAGAAAAATACAATGCACTTAACAATCCATTTTTAAAAATCACAATGTCAATAAGTGGGCCCCAGATCAAGAGCCACTTTTTTTTCCCCCCAGAAAATTAACTTTGTAAAAAAAGAAAAAAAAAAACAATCCTCAGAGTAAGAGAGAAACATTTAACATTAAAGATTTTCCTTTTCAAAAGACACTCACAAAACTAACTGACTGAAGCTATAGAAAACTTCCCTTTAAATATGTAACATTTTTCTTTCCAGTAACTACTCAAATATGAATATGGTCAATATTAGAAAAACAGCATTCCAGTTCTCTTAAATACTTTTTAAATATGCTTTGACTTAAAAAGTTATAGCAACAACAGACAAACAAGCATATACATATTATGAACTATATTAATTCTCACCATTTTCATTCTAAAATCTACTTTCAATCATCTCCTTCCTCTTCAACTATAAGTTCTCCAGCATATAAAGGACAAAATTAAATACAAAAACTGGAACAAAAGATGTTCCCTGCAACTAGAATCAATCTTCTTTTAAAAAATATTTTAGAAAACAAATCCTATAATCACTAGATGAACTTACCAGTTGGTCTCACACTGACATTTCCCCAAGTATTAGTTAGATTCTTTAATTTGAAACAATCATGGCACCTCGCCTATCACAGCCTTACTATATATGGCCACTTTCAATGAGGTTCTGAGATCAAGATGAGTAAGAATGCCTGATTGCAAATAACAGCATTTGGCCTGTGCAAAACTAGCTCAGCCACATGAGAGGTAAAATATTCAATCACTGCTGTCCTGCTTTGGTCTATAGGACATTAACAAGAGTTCCCCAGTAAACCACCTGTCCACTCTATTAGATAAGTACTTAGAAAAGAGTTGAATCAATTTAGATTGCCCAGTATTGTTTTGAATTCAGTTTCACCTTTTTTTTTTAAAGAATAGAATTTGCTACTTTATGGAGATGCTATAAATATTCCTCAGAAATCTAAGGGCATGTTTTCAGTTATAAGAATATCCAAGCTTAATTGTGAAGATTTGGAGTGTCTGAATTATAATTCTCTTCCTTTGCAAAACTGAATACATTCTACCAGGATGTATAGCTAGATTTTTCTCCTCAATGAACTTTAATTCATTTCACCTTATTTTTGGTATCAATGTTCCACTAATCTGTTTTCCAAACTGACATCAGATCACGTGTGGCCAGCAAGGCAGAGCCATTCACCCAGCTGAGACTGGAATGTTTTGCAGTCAAACGCATGTGTCATCATCCCATGGTTTAATGCATCAGTTTCCCTCTTCCGTTTAGAGACAGACCAAAGTAAATGAAAGGTTTCCACCAGCTCAGCTGAAAAACATTCTCATGGGAACTGTCAGTAGGGTCAAGAGGCAGAATTAGAAACATTTAAAAAAATTCCTTCTAGTCCTGTACAATTTTTAAAGTGATGCCCAGAGCTTTCCAAAAGGCAGGACCCTAATTCCTGCAGCCATTTTTCACTGAATAAAAAATAAAGAATTTTCTCTATATTCTATGAGTTTATTTTCACTTGAGTATACAATATCACTGAAATTTTCATTTTTGCACTGATGTGGATTCTAATACCTCTTCTTAGGTCATTCTCTGAGCCCTTGCACATGAGCTTATGATACTTTTACGTCCTCAATTATCTGGGTTCCTAGTGTTCAACCTGATAAACTCTGACATTTCCACATGTTTCAGTTTTGCTGAGAATCCAGAAAAATGTATAATAGGATCTGGGGTATTTGTGTGAATACATTAAAAGAAAAAAAACAAAAAACTTTCTAATTCTGAATCAAAAAGGAGGTAAACATATCTTAAAAGAGCCCAACCAAATCCGTCCTCTGCCTTTGCCCCAAATAAGTTTATTCATAAAAGAAATAATGCATAGACTGTTAAAAATCAAGATGCCTGAAAGATTAACTGAGAAGGTTTAGACAGGAAAATGGAGAGAACAATTAACTATAATGAAAAACAAATCTTAATTCTCTCAAGAAATTGGGGGGGGGGGGCATTTACTGATTTACGGCATGGAGAAGGAAAATTAACTTCTAAAGATTTTATGGACATCATAAGATTTGCCGTAGACATACGACTGGTTGGATCTGGTCTGTTTAAAAAGAGTAAAATATAACCAATTTGGTTTTAGGAACATTATATACACACAGATTAGGTTTAGGTTAAGATGAACTGTGGGTGAGGCAGGGCATCTAGTGCAGAGGTCAAATGGCAAGGACCCCATATATGCTTGGAATTTACAGTTCACACTGAAGATTCCTGTTTATAAGAGCAATCCTGATGGCACATTGGAATTACCTGGGAGCTTGAAAATACTGCTGCTTGGACCCCACACCCAGAAGTTCTGATCTATTGGTCTGGGGTGCTTCACGGATAGTTGAATTTTCCAAAGTTCCCCAGGTGAGTCCAACGTGTAGCTAAGTTTGAGAACTATTGAACTGGAGTCATGATAGAACATTGGGTTGCCTTCATCTTCCAGTAAGCTCTAATTAGCCGTGAGAACTTCAGAACTTTCTTCTGAAGAAAGGAAGGCCATTTAGAAACATAATGCAGGCATTTTCAGAAAGTCCATAATTATAACAATGTTGAGAAAAATGGTGATAAAACTTGCAGAAGGAAAGCATGTTTGGAAAAGCAGGCTTGTAGAAAAACCTGAATTAACCATAAATGAAAAATATTCCTGGATTGCTAAAGGGTGTTCCAATCAGTGCTAAGTTACAGGAAGTTTCCACTTGGAACATCTAAATTCTGTTATGATTAGGTCTGCTTGTTTGTTGTTCATTGGTTTCGTCACTAAATTGTGTCAGACTCTTTGTGTCCGCATAGATTGTAGCCCACCAGCCTCCTCTGTCCCACGTAATTTTCCAGGCAAGAATACTGGAGTGGGTTGCCATTTCCTTTAGCAAAGGATCTTCCTAACCGAGGGATCGAATCTGTGTCTCCTGCATTGGTAGGCGGATTCTTTACCACTGTGCCACCAGGGAAGCCGAATTAGGTCTATAATAAACACTTTAAAGAAGAAATCTAATTTCCTGATTAGAGCTTCCTACCAAAGAGAGGATGTGTCCTCAGCCAGCAACAGACTCTCCATCTTAGGACCAAGATCATAAGCTCCATGCAGGCAAGGAACATCTTTGCCTTGCTTACCACCAGCATTCTGGCTCATTGGAGGTACTGAATAAACCCTGGGGAAATGACTCCCTCACTTACACATGGTCAAACTGCTCATGAGGTTTAACTCAGGAGGGCAGGGCATGGCAGGTCTCCCCAAGGCTAATTAGAGCTTACTGGAAGATGAAGCCAACCCAATGTTCTATTGTGACTCCATTATCCTATTTAAAAAAAGGATCCATGTACTGTGACATGACACTAAACGCTCGCCCACTGACAAGGATCAATGAATTTTTTCTGACAAAGCAAAAATAAAATTAATTTGATATGAGAAATATCAATGAATAGAGTTTTTTTCTAACTTTCTAGTGAGATCTCTGCTTTTGCCCTGCACATGAAACCATCTAAATGAAGATAAGCAATGTGCTGGGTAAGAAACCTCTTTCCCTGCCAGTGGTGAAGAATGACTTGACATTTAGTGCCCATCAAGTGACAGTAACCTGAGGTTTTGCTGGAAAGAAATTAATTTTAGCACCATGACTTTTGAGTCTACTCAGGCAATCCTCCTCATGCACAAATACCAAATTCTTCCTTTTACTAAGGGACCAGGAGCTCTCCTTTTCAGAGTCTGCTAAAGGGACACCAAAGCAAACACTGTGCTGAAGGGCAGTCTTCGAGGGCAGCAGGAAGCACAAAGGTCCCATGCATTCTTCTACCAGCACACAGACGAGCCCTGGGAAGGCGCCCCACAATGCCCAGGAGCTTAGCATGATGACAAAGGTGCAGAAATAGGGAGCATTTCGGAGGCTTAAAGCATTTGGGTTTTTTCTTTGTCTCAGATACTGGGAACCATGTGAGTTTGGGGAGAAAAGTAAAGAAAAGCCCAGTAGAAGGCCTTTTTAAATTATTTATCAAAGAGGCCTAAGATTTAGGTCCTGAGTCTGACATATAGTAGCCACATAACCTTGGGATAGTTACTTGACCTTCAAAGCTCTGCTGCTTCTTTTATAAAAGGAGAAATAATAGCAGCCACTCCATGAGACTATTGTGGCAATTAAATCAGACAATGTACATAACACTACAATTCTTGCATATCGACAGTTCTCAATGATTATTTCCCTCTAGCTGTTAAATATGGGACATGATAAAGCAAGGAGAAGGCATGATCCCAAAAGTCAATGTTGTAAGAAAAAGGCATTTACTAGAAAGGCCTGGCTGAGCTGCAGGAAGCGAGCCGATGTCTTTTCTGTGACCCTGTGACACTGATACTTGGAACATGTACATTCTTTGGGTGGTCACACTGGGTAGGGCCTCGTTGTTTAAAGGAATTCACAAATTACTGGTGGGGAGAGTTAAGATCTACTCATTATTTTCCCTGAACCAAACTAAAATACCAGTCCTAAAAGTAAGGCTCCTTTAGGTCTCACTTTAAGTGAGAGTCCTTTAAGGATGCTTGCTGCTGCTGCTGCTAAGTCGCTTCAGTCGTGTCTGACTCTGTGCGACCCCAGAGATGGCAGCCCACCAGGCTCCCCTGTCCCTGGGATTCTCCAGGCAAGAACACTGGAGTGGGTTGCCATCAGGTCTTTAAAACAGCTTCTAAATGCCAAAGTTAGCAAGGGGGTAAATATGAAATTCCAATAAAAGTCTATCATGTTTAAATATTTAACTTGCAATGAACATGGAGTCTTTTAAAAAGTTTCTTTATGAACTTTTAGCTAAAAATTTCTTTCAATCTGTGCAGCAGAACTCATAAGATTACAGTTGGATGAGACCTGGATAAGACCCAACAAAGCACATAATGCAGACACTCTCTGCCTGAGTTCTACAGAGATGAAGTAACCAGCTCTGGCCAGGCCACAGCCAGCCTCTGGCTCTCCCATTTCTGGCTTTTTTTACAGCACCATCCTATCTGATTTTCAAGCAACCTACAAATGAACAAATATTAATAACTACAGACATAACGTCTATATACTTTGTTAGGAATTTCACAGTAAGAATTCTGAATTTGCAATTTCAAAAGTCAAATTCTAATACAAGAAAGTTTTTTTAAACAGCACAGTCTCCAAAATGCTGGATCTCAGCTCTTAACACATACACACACACACACACACACACTCAACTGTTACATCTTTACAAAAGTTATTTGTAGATTGAGTCATATTAATTATATTAAATGCTGTCTATAGAACACATGATTTAATCTCCCATTGTTTCACAAAATAAAGATAATAATAACAATAATAATAATAAGCAGCTCACCTCAAAAATTTCGAAGCCATAAATGTCCAAAACACCCATGACTTTCTTTCTCACTTTTGTTTGTGCCTTAAAAATAGTTTCAAGTTGAAGGATTAATTTAAGCATTACATATAACACTAAAAGCATAACAAGGACTATAGACATAGATTACAAGTTAATTGTATCTCAGGCCTAGAAGAATAGAATTTAGGTTTTTTTAAACACATGAAAGAGGAAAGCCAATTTATATTTGAAAAGTGTTTATTTGAAAACTCTAAACAAATTTAGTATTTAAAGTCTTTCCTAATTTCTTTTCCTTATATTTATATAAAGATTCCATTTGTATGGAATCTCCCCAAAATTTTAATAATAGATGATTTAAAGAAGGAATCATTATGCTTTCTTTATCAGGTGCTATATTAGATGCTTAATTATAAAAAAAGAGATCATAGGGTCTTTCAAAACCATCTAGTCCAATACTCTTGTTTTCTTGAAGAACATATTATAGCTAGACTGATCCAGTGACCTCTTCAGCCAAGTGTGCATAACTAGTCACCAGATGAGTCACAACCAGGACCTAGGATGCTCTCTTTCACAGTAACTCTGCAAATACCATTAGAGTATTCACTGGTGAGATTTCTTATAACATGCATGCAAAACAAAACAGAACTGCTGACCAATTTCAGTCCTAAACAAGGTAAATGCTTTTCAAGGAACAATCTCGGTAAGTGCTAATCAATTACCTGATTATAAAATTAAAATATCCTTAACTTAATGTTTATACTCTCCATACCACTTATTACAATTATTTATTTATCTGTTTATAGAGATTCAGTACCTTAATGCTTTCATTGATTCGATTTACCAGCCATGAAAACAACCTGCTGTAGAGGTTTTTAGCCAGAGCATCACGGGCATAATAAGCCTATTAAAAAGAAAGAAAAACTCAATACCCACAATTACCACAATGTTTAATTTCAATAAAATAATGAAGATCTTTTAAAATGATATTGAAAACTCTTTTATTTCAAATTTCTTTTCAGAGCATTTTTATTGTACTCTGGATGAACAGTTAAGCCATTAAGAAAACTGGGCAAATTGCTTATACCCAGTTATTATACTTTTTTGCATCCCAGGAAATTAATTTTAAACACTGCAAAGGCTTTCTCCACAAGGATATTCATCTCAGTGTTATAGAACAGAGAAAAATCACAGGCAATTTAGATGTCCAACAACAGAAGCATAGTAAAATAAATAAATAAGCACCTGGTGGAAGGGAAGTTACACAGCCATCACAGAATGATTGTTATAAAAACCAGATAATGAAATGAAAAATTCCTATTATGCTTTGTGATAATAAAAAGTATACATTTATTATAATAACAACTATTTTTTTAAACTATTAGATGTAGGAAACTCAAAGGAAATATACTGAAAATGGTTTTGACTGATGAGCTCTGTAATTATTTTTCATCAATCAGTCTTTTGAGCATTTAAAAAAACTTTCGTAATAAGCAGTGTAACAACGTGTTGTTGGATAATATTTTGTATAATAAAAATAAAGTGCTTTCTTTTGCTTATCTGTTTGAAAGCTGTTCACTGCTACTTAACAAAGAATAGGTAGAAGACATGGACGTCTCTCTGACCTTGATTTAGAATACAAAGGTTGGAGAAAGTTGGTTTTGGTCAGGAGACCTAACAGACCCTAAACAAACATAGTGGGTGCCAAGGGTGTGCAGGAGTACTAGTGATACGTCTGATACCATTGCTCTCAGGACAGGCCTAGAAATGGGCAGCAGGAGCCCAAGAAGAAATAGGCCCCAGGAAAGAAGAGGTTCTGTTGCTGTTTTTAATACTAGACATATGTGTGTACTTCATTGTTTATAAACAGAAAGTTGGGCATTACAGTTCAAGTGAATCATTATATTTTTATTTTATAAAGAACACAATATACTAGATTATGTGAACATTCTTTCTCTACAATTCTTCTTTAAATGAAGTGTGACAACTTTAATAACAGACTCACTCCATGGTAACATACTACAGCTGGGAAGAGAGTACCTTTTCCCTTTATCTGATACTTCCATGCTAATCCCAAACCTGTCTCCCTAAGTCTCAGGCAGCTACTTCAATATGGGTTAGAAAATTCACCTAGACGTTGGTAAAAAAATAAAGCCTGACTGCCCAATACTATACATGGGGTGGGGGCTGGGGGCAGAGGGAATAATTCCACAGAAGAAAATGTATATAAAATGCTGACACAAAGACAGAATGTTTAATTTAGAACGGTCTTTCTCCAATACCCTTTCTTCTAGGTTTTGTTCTGTTTTTTTTTTTTTTAAATAGATAATTTAAGTGCCTAGAACAGTGCTTGGCACATAGTCTGCAGGTGTATTTTGAAGTGTCCTTGTCCTCTTCTATGGCCTCATAAACCTAGATAATTCTTTCTTAATCCTTTCCCCTTTCTTCTTATAAGTTCAAGTCATTTCCAAACACTACTTATTTATAACAGACCCTATTTCATCATCACATCATCCAGCTCTCCTAACCGTATGCAATTTGCTATAAACAAACCACTGTTTCAGTATGCAACTGAATGAATACTGACAACTTATTCTGGTAAACTGCTTTATATTTTTTAAAGTGTAATCACTGACAATCTTAATCGTCCTTGTTTCGTTCAAATACTTATTTACAAGTCTCAAACTCAGATGCTTTTACGGACTGCACAATAGAAATCAATGGGAAATAGTGGGGTCCAAGCGAGCTGGAAACTGCATTCCAGGTTAAAGGTACTCAACTTCAAAATTTAAAAAGCAAGCTAACACAAATAAGCCAAAAACAAATAAGCCAAAACTACGATTTCCTCGAATACTCATCAAATAAAGTACACCTACTGAGCTGTATCTGGCCTCACGGATGTCAGTTTGCTACCTGTAGTTTCTTGGGTCTGATTGCTGCCACCTCATCTCCACAGTAACATTCTCCAAAGGAAGGTTTATTCCCATATAAGGATCGTGAGTAAGGTGTGTAGAAATGAGGGAAGACACCGAGTGCACAGACTCGCCATCTCAGATTCTAAGCACAAATGACATGACTGTTTCTGTAGCTGATGAAGCTCTTAGAGAAAAACCCCAGGAGGAATCTGCTTCCATGATGATGTCCAGTATCAGGCATGACCTAAGACAGTAGGGTAAGTGGAGACACAGAGATGCATGGGCATGGGGCCCACCTTCCGGGAGCTTAGAGAGGAATATGGGAGGTCAAACAATCAAAGGGCAAGTTCTAAAGGAGTTTGCAGGAGAAAAACGAGTTCAGAGAAGGAATAATCAGGGCCTTATGATCGCAGAAGGCTTCCTAGATGAGGTACAATTCAAGGACCATCTAGACAGCAGAAGGAATTAGCAATGACATGGATAAGCAGGAGCAAAGGCCCCAGGTAGAAATAAGTATGGCATTTAGAGAACTATCAGGGAATAAACTGGGAGAAGTCATTTAGGGTCAGATGACAGGGACTCTGGGAGCCAAGGTGCAAGTATGTGGTAGAAGCTGAATAATAACTCTGTCTTGAGTTTCTGTTATTTCAATATTAGTCATTCCATCTGGAGAAAGATCTAAATGCCTTGGGGAAAATGAGGCATAGAGCAGTAAAGATGATAATGGGGCCCAAGAATTGAAGTTATGAGGAAAAGGTAATAAAACAAATCACATCTTGTAGGAATAAAAATCTTTTAGGCCATAAGACTAGTGGAAACAAACTCTCTGAATCCTACAACACAACAAAAAAACTATAATAAGAAGCTGAATAATCTGAGATCTCAAGCCAATTCTTTTATGTCAATGGTTAAAAGAATGGGGGAAAGTTTTACCCTGTAATGCAAGGTGACTCAAGATTATAAATGTAAGAGGCACCTGGGTCTGATTTCTGTACAGGATCATTAAAATACAAGAATAAAACACACACTAAAAAGACAAAAATACATCCATATATATTCCATATATATATAATATATATGAAATATTCCCAAAGGGCCTCTTAAACAGATGCTTTCTCATCGCATCACTATATACTTCACCATCCCCTCTGTTGAAATATTCTCAAAATGGGACCTCGGGATGGACAGTAGCAGCAGCAGCAGCAGCAACTGGGAATTTGTTAGAAATGCAAATTCTCCCATCCTACCTCAGACCTACAGAACCAAACACTCCAGGGGGTATGACCTGCAAGCCGTGTCTAAGAAACCCTCCAGGTGATTCTCATGCACCCTCAAGTTGGAGAACCACTGTTGCACACAATCCACTCTGATCATTTCTAGCCATGTAGCTCTGAATCCTCTTTACATATTTATAGCCTTAACCAAGCCTGATCAACTCTTTTCTGCTATGTACTCCAAACCTGGCTCCTCTCACACTTTTCTTTTTGAAACACCATTTCGTCCATTCTTTATACATCTAAATCCTTCAAAGACTGGCTCAGAAACCATGTTCTTATGTCCCTACTAATGGTCTACACGGAGGCCTCCGCTGTGTGGGCTTTCAACCAATTTTTCTTGATGAGGGAAGTGACTCACCATCTGACTTTGAATGAGTGAGGTGGACAAGGACAGACATCGTAGCAGTAGTAGTAACTTAGGAAGAAGGACACATAGCAGTTATAGCTAGAAAAGGATTGTTACACCTCAGATTTACATAATTATAAAGGTATAGTATTTTCATAGTCAAAACTGCTCACCTAAAGTAAGAAATCAATGTTGAAAGAAAGCTAAAAGCATGTATGTGTTTTGGGTTAGTAAGAAAGACTAGCTCAGAGCAGTAGAGAGAAAGACTAAGCCCACTCTATGTCTTGCAGATGCTTAAGGCTACTTACAAGGAGGATGAAAATACAGTTAGACAGAACAGGCCTGAGTGGGAAAAATCCTGAGTTAACCATTTAATTCTAGCCCAGATCAACAGTGACTGGTGGGACAGTATCTAAGCCACAGAACAAAGGATTTATACTGCAAAGGTCTATACAAGCTCCTACATATACAAGCATGCCGGAATACATCTGTTCATCCACCCTTGAACCAAAGGAGAAAAGACATAAGCAACTCAGACTTGTGTCTTAGAAAGACTCCACTGCCCTAAGCGTGGAGGGTGGAGGGGGAACAGTATGAAAGGCAGGGAAGCCAATCTGGTCATTTAATCACAGCCAGCTCCCCCCAGTGTCTTCTCCAAATCAATAATGGTGCTTGGGCCAAAAATGTTGGGAGTCACCCTTGACTCTTCTCTGTCCTTCATCTCACACATACCAACGCATCAGCAAATCTTATTGCATCTCCTTTCAAAATATACTTCTCATTCCACTGCCGCCATCTGGTTCAAAAGCCACCATGGACTCTGGGTTAGCACACAACTGTGCACTCCCCTGAGTTATGAATGTGTATCCCCCTCCCCCAAATCCATATGTTGAAGCCCCAGTGTGACGGTATTTGGAGGTGGGGGCCTTTAAAAGGCAATTAGATTTAGATGTGGTGGTGAAGCTGGAGTCCCCATAATGGGACCGGTACCCTTAAAAAGGGATGAAGACACCAAAGCTCACATTTGCTCACTCCTTCTCTCTGCCATGTGAGGACACAGTAAGTAGGCAGGTGTCTGTATATAAGGAAGAGGGCCCTCAGCACAAATTCGACTATGCTGGCACTCTAATCTCAGCCTTCCAGCCTCAAGAACTGTGAAAAATAACTGTTTTTGTTTAAAGAGAATACAGTATTCTGTTAAAGCAGCCAAAGTGACTAAGACACCCTCTGTCCCTTACACTCTGCTGTCTATACTGCAGCCAGAATGACCCCTTACAAGGCAGATCATACCACCTGTGCTCACAACTCTCCAGCTATTTCTCAGCTCATTCAACCCCTCTGCCCTGAACACTATGGGCCTCCCTTACTCTGCTCTACTTTCTTCTCTGTCCATTGCACTTATCACCTGCTAGCTTGCTATATGAATTTTCTAGGTCTACTGCTTTGTCTGGCTCCTCCTGACAAAATTTTAAGCTCCACAAAGGCAGGGATCTTTGTGTGTTTAGTTTACTCTGTACCCCTAGTGCCTAAAACAATGCCTAGAATATAAGACAGGATAATAGCCTGAAAAATAAAATTTTTGTTTACACTTATACAAGATTCTGAAGACTTTAAAAACTCCCTTCTAGACATTATGTTTCACCCACCTGAGCCACATTCAGTGTAGTTGAAACTTTCTCTTGCTTGGCCTCAACCGTCCGGAAGCTGAAAGCTCGCTCTAGAACTGACTGGTCAATGCCGGTCAGCTCGCAAATTTCTTTTAACTCTGTTGTAGGGGGAATGGTCACAAAGAGTTACTGCATATCTGCTGCTAATAATCAATCATTTTCAAGGCTTACAGTGTTCTTTCTAAATCATTTTCAAGTCAATCAGTGTAAAATATATAAATTAAAAGACTTCAGACTGAGCTGTAATTACATTTCTGCTTGGTTTCACTAGAAAGTTTTTTCAACTCAAAGTAAGTTTTACTTTCTACATTAAAAACTGGGCAGAAGTTCAAAGTCAGTTTTGCTCAACAGGGCCCGTCCTCCACTGACTTACCATTTTTATCTTTGATCTTGCTTTCATCTAAGCCATTCACTCGCGATTCGGGCTTGAACTCAATGTTCCCCAGCTTCAACACCGCAGCCACCACCTCCAACACAGACTCAGCTTCATGGTCCATGAAACCCACGATCTGCATGGCATTCTGGGGGAGAAAAAGCAACTGTTTTCTGTCTGCAGTTCTCTATTATTAAAAAAAAATAAATCATAAAACAGACTCGCCTCTGAAAAAAAATCAAAAAGACAAAGTATCCCAGAGTAAACTTTCCAAAAGGCAAAACTAACATCATATGGAAAAATCTGAACGAACTTTGTGGCCAACCTAACAATGAATGAACTGAATTAGCACCAATGAGGGGCTCTATCCTGCTCAGTGGTTTCAAATTCTGATTCAAGGAGCCCTGGGGTATTTCACGGGCTGTGGCAAAGAGGAAGATAGAGGGAGAGAAGGTGGAGAGCTGAGCCCTCAGTTCCCACTCCAACTCCAACCACAGCAGCTGTGTGTGTGTGTGTGTGTGCGTGCGCGCGCGTGCGTGTGTGTCAGCAGCTGTGTGTGTGTGTGTTTTCATACTGGTGTTCTGCTGCTAGAAACAAAAGCAAGCAAAAAACCTTATGTAATCCCCTACAAAAAAACCTCCTCATTTATTTTACATATGAGAAAAACTGTGGTTTGCAAAGGTGAAGTGCTCAATTCCAGGAACTATGGGTAATAAGGAACATTCGTCAAGTCATAAATTTTTATTGTGTGCCAATGATTTGCCAAGCAAAGTAATCATAGAACTGGTCCCAAACTTAAAATCATGACCAGGGATCAACAGGCTTCCATATGAGGCTGTTCAGACAACTTAGAAAAAATGATACTCTCAAGAAACGTTTTCGTTTTGGAGAACAGCCCAGTTTGCTTGCTTACTTATTTACTTCCCCCCACCCCAGTCAATCTACCTATTTATTTATAATGACTACGTTACACAGCAATGGGAGTACTATAAGATTTATCATTCTAGAAAATTTCAAACATATACAAGTCTAGAGAGCAGGAAAAGAACCACATGTTATATTCACTCACCCCTAAAGATGAACTGATTCCAATCTTATTTTATCTATAATCCAGCCCATTCCCACCCCTGCCACTATTGCTGCTGTATCATCTGGAAGTAAATAACAGTCATTAGGATCATTTCCTAATAGAAGCAACTTTCCAAGTGCCTCAGAAACATAGAAAGCAGAATTTAATTTAAAATAATTTTTTTTTCTAATGAACACAAATGCTAATTATTCTGTTTTATGGAGGATTTTTCAAAAACTATATATAAACATGACTTTCTGTCTGAAAAATAGATTTGACTTAACATGATTGTAGGACAGTTTTCACATGTGGAACTTAACTATTGAGCATTGGTTATAAATACATTTGGAATTTCAGTACAATATAAAAAGTCAAACCCCAAAATAGATAAGAAAGTTCCTTTTGATAAACAGTAAAATTGCATGCTGCAATAAAGCCTGGCCTTCTCAATACCATATGACTATTGAGCTAGTAAAATATCAAACTAATAAAAATACAATAAATTCTATAATTCTAAAATTATAACCTTTGGGAGCATGAGTTAGGAATCAAAGAAAAGTCCAACCTTTAACAATTCTGATTGAGCAATATAACATTACCCATTTTAAAGAGTAATAAAAGCATTACATCTTACCCTAACGGTTCTGAAATTTGCTGCATCATCCACTCCATTAACTTTGGCCGAGTCCAAACTCAGGTAGTTATATCTGCTGAAATCCCGCTCAAGTTTAAGCTTATCTATTGAATCACACATACGAGTTGATAAGTTACTTCAATAAATCTAATCATCTTTAACATCTCAAACCCTTCAGATAAAAAGACTTTCATACTATGCATTGAACCAAAAGAACACAAATAAATGGTATCAACTCAAATATATCAGTAATAGTATTTGACCAAAATCACCTTTATCATGTGTACATATTCCAAACTTATTTTTTTTGCAGGCCCTTTCCATATTTGGATTATTTATCTTCAATGCACTGTTGCCTTATAACATATGATGTCTGCTTAGTGATTCTCCCACTGTTGGACACTTGGATTTTCTCCAGTTTGTTATAATAAATAAAAGCCAGTGATAAATGTCTTCACACAAAATATTTTTTGGATTCTTTTGAATGATTCCATTGGGATGTAATCCAAAAAGTGGTGTGCCTGGGCAGCAAAGTCTGATCATTTTATGACTTCTTCTGCTTTGCCAACTAGTCCCCCAGGAAAAAAGTTCTCACTTTGAAGTGATACTCAGAAGCTCTAGACAGATCAGTCCTGACAACTCTGCCAGCTTTATCCTCTTCAATAACTTTAGCTAATACGTGTGCAGCGGCTACTTCAGTGCTGCTTCAATTTACATTTGTTGATAATTAACATCTATTTCTGCTTTATTGACTATGCCAAAGCCTTTGACTGTGGGGATCACAACAAACTGTGGGAAATTCTTCAAGAGATGAGAATACCAGACCACCTGACCTGCCTCCTGAGAAATCTGTATGCAGGTCAGGGAGCAACAGTTAGAACTGGACATGGATCAACAGGTTCCAAATTAGGAAAGGAATATGTCAGGGCTGTATACTGTCATCCCGCCTATTTAACTTATATGCAGAGTACATCATGAGAAATGCCAGGCTGGATGAAGCACAAGCTGGAATCAAGATTGCCAGGACAAATATCAATAACCTCAGATATGCAGATGACACCACCTTATGGCAGAAAGTGAAGAGGAATTCAAAAGCCTCTTGATGAAAGTGAAAGAGGAGAGTGAAAATGTTGACTTAAAGCTCAATATTCAGAAAACTAAGATCATGACATCCTGTCCCATCACTTCATGGGAAATAGATGGGGAAACAGTGGAAACAGTGACAGACTTCATTTATTGGGGCTCCAAAATCACTGCAGATGGTGACTGCAGCCATGAAATTAAAAGATGCTTGCTCCTTGGAAGAAAAGTTATGACCAACCTAGACAGCATATTAAAAAGCAGAGACATTACTTTGTCAACAAAGGTCCAACTAGTCAAGGCTATGGCTTTTCTAGTAATCACGTATGGATGTGAGAGTTGGACTGTGAAGATGGCTGAGTGCCGAAGAATTGATGCTTTTGAACTGTGGTGTTGGAGAAGACTCTTGAGAGTCCCTTGGACTGCACGGAGATCCAACCAGTCCATCCTAAAGGAAATCAGTCCTGAACAGTCATTGAATGGACTGATATAGAAGCTGAAACTCCAATACTTTGGCCACCTGATGTGAAGAACTGACTCACTGGAAAAGACCCCGGTGCTGGGAAAGACTGAAGGTGGGAGAAGGGGATGACAGAGGATGAGATGGTTGGATGGCATCACCAACTCAATGGACTTGAGTTTGAGTAAACTCTGGGAGTTGGTGATAGACAGGGAGGCCTGGCGTGCTGCAGTCCACAGGATCGCAAAGCATTGGACATGACTGAGCGACTGAACTGAACTGAGTATGAGGGTAATTTTTTCCCCAAGTGTGTTGATTTTCCGTAGCTCTTTTTGTTTAAACTATTTGTTCAAAACTTTTCATCACTTAGTTACTGACTACTGGATACTCTCCTGAGGGACTTATAATAATTCTGTAAAATATCTAAAGTACAGATTTTTATCTCTTGTATCAGTTGCAAATGTCTTTTCCACTATTTTTAAATTGTCACTGAGTAGTATGTTTTTATATGATTATACTCATCTACTGCTCCCTGCTAACTTCTCTCCAAGGGGACTAATTATATTCTTCCATTTTTTTAAATAAATACTGAGCCTCTCCCCCAATTTTTAGCTATTTTAGCAACCCATCTGAAACACAAATTATAGTCTTCCATTTTATTTTTTTTTTAATTGATAATGAGTCCCTCCCCCAACTTTTAGCTCTTTTAGCAATGCATCTGAGACACGTTCCAGTACCTGGTGAGGTACTACAGAGACAGATACCAAAGACTGCAAGGCGGTAGAAGCCAACCTATTGTGTTCTTCCCTTCAAGTGGAATCATGGAAAAATTTTAAGAGAAAAAGAGGAAAATCATAAGGCACACTTCTTCTTTGGATGCTACAACAGTAAAAATTAAATTAAAACACAAAAACAGGGACTTACTGAGAAGCTCTTCAGAGGCACCAGAAAGCAGCTGATAAAACACATGGAAGTTTCTTTCGCCTCTTGGCTGCTTAACAACTCGTGATTTCTCTAAAAGATCTAAAGAGAAAAAGAATCAAAAGCATAATACAGTATTAATCTCACTTTCAAATACATTGTGCTTCTTTCTCTTCCCCCTCAACTTTCTTTTTCATTTTCTGTTTTGTACTAATAAAGTAATAACAGAAGCTATATTTTCAGTTCTACTTTCAGGAAGAAGCAAACTCTAACTAGAACCACTAAATTAAACAAACCAGCTTCCGGTTGAACAATAGTGAATATGCAAAATAAGTTTAACAATACAATCAACAAGCTGATTAAAGACAACACAGCTTTTATAATAATATTCTCTTGATTTTATATATGATGACACTGCATGCATGCTACGTTGCTTCAGTCGTGTCCAACTCCTTGCAATCCTATGGACTGTAGCCTGCCAGGCTCCTCTGTCCATGGGATTCTCCTGCCATGAATACCAGAATGGTTTGCCATCCCCTCCAGGGGATCTTTCCATCCAGGGATCAAACCCAAGTTTCCTGCATCTCCTGCATCGGCAGGAGGGTTCTTTACCACTAGTGCCACCTGATGACATTAGGTTCTTCAATATGTAGTATTACAAGTCCAAGTAAGGAAATGCAGCCATTCAGTTAAGAATTCACTGAAGAGTTATAATGATAACAAATTAAATATTTGTGATATTTTATGCTAAGTGCTTTATAGACATTATTTCATTGAATCCTCATCATTTTGTAAGGTATAACTTCACAGATGAAAAAACTGATAGTCCAAGTGCTTAAGAATGACTTGAAATCAAGCCATCTGACCCCAGTGCTACCTGGCATAAAAGAAGCAAACCTCTTTGATCTCTTGAAGTCTTAAAGAATGAAAGGTGGTTCTCATGGAATCTGGTGTTATCTGACAGTATACTTTCATTGATGCTGGATAATTTTTTCATGCTGTAATTGACACATTATCAAATTTTCAGGAAGGGAGGGAGGCAGACAGGGAGAAAGGAAGGAATGAATACCAGCAAGCCAACCAGAAAGGCACCACTGTGGCAGAAACAGAGAGTGGCAGAGTACAACTGCAGAGAATATTTCTACCTAGAATCCTATTTATCACTGACCAGCGATATAAAAGAGGGTCTGGATTCTGTGGTCAAAGGCCAAATTTACTTATAAAATTATGCATCAGTGATCCCATTATTGAGCGCTAATTCTAGAGAACAGACACATTCGATTTACCATCAGACTGAAATCTAAACATTATCCAAAAAATTAGTAAAGGAGAGTACAGTGTGCAATTTCACAGGGACTTTTCACTGAACTTCTTAACTTGTATTTCTGGAAACCTTACCAGCACAAAAGGAGCAGTTTAGGGAGAGTTAAAAAGTGTAGATTCAATGAACAGGGATATCCTAGGGTGCTCCAAATACATGAGGCTGTTTGTAAGAATGAAGAGATGGGTTAAGAGGATACATAAAGTTGACGGAAAGAACAAAAACATGTAAACACAAAAATTATTAAGAACAAGATGCTGCAGAGATTTCATCTTCAGCTCTCACTTGACTTGGACAACTGCCAATGCCCTCAAATCACAGATGGAGAGTAATGAAGACTTCATATTTAGCCAAAAAAACTGAAACTGAAAAGCACAAGTGAGATAAAATTCAGAAAAGGATTGTGTAATAGTCAGCATCTCTAAGGACTGAACGTTTCAATCAATCAATAAATACTGACATCCAAGGCAGCAGACAGAAAAAACAGGTAAGGATAAAAGTATATGATTGCACTCATCATGGACCAAGCTCCTCTGGGGTCCTAAGAGTACCAGCACAGTTTTAGAAGAAAGAACTCAGTGCCTGGGCAGAGGCTTCACTGAGACACTGCTGCTGCTGCTACTAAGTCGGTTAAGTCGTGTCCGACTCTGTGCAACCCCATAGACGGCAGCCCACCAGGCTCCCCCGTCCCTGGGATTCTCCAGGCTAGACAACTGGAGTGGGTTGCCATTTCCTTCTCCAATCCATGAAAGTGAAAAGTGAAGTGAAGTCGCTCAGTCATGTCTGACTCTTAGTGACCCCATGAACTGTAGCCTACCAGGCTCCTCCGTCCATGGGATTTTCCAGGCAGGAGTACTAGAGTGGGGTGCCACTGCCTTCTCCGCGCTGAGACACTGATGCTGCTGCTGCTGCTAAGTCGCTTCAGTCGTGTCGGACTCTGTGCGACCCCATAGACAGCCGCCCACCAGGCTCTGCCATCCCTGGGATTCTCCAGGCAAGAACACTGGAGTGGATTGCCATTTCCTTCTCCAAGGCATGAAAGTGAAAAGTGAAGTGAAGTCGCTCCGTCATGTCCGACTCCTAGCGACCGCATGGACTGCAGCCCACCAGGTTCCTCCGTCCATAGGATTTTCCAGGCAAGAGTACTAGAGTGGGGTGCCATTGCCTTCTCCGCACTGAGACACTAACTAATCCTAATTCCTCAAGCCTAGAAGAAAGTAACTACATGAAAAACAGAAACAAATGCTCCAGCTTACTTCATCCTTTCATGAAGCTCACTTACTGCACACACACCATATGACAGAATTACCTGGGATGAGCCCAGCACCGACTACACACCTGAAGACCTTCTTCCTCTGGACCTACAACTGTCACACCTACAACTGTCTCGATCACTCTCACCACCCAAACCAAGGGCAGCAGCTCTGTCTAAGGTGGGCTGCCAACACCCTTGAAAGAGACAGCAGAAGGTGGGGATGAGAAAGGCAGAATGACCATGTGTCCTTCACCTGTGAAAGCCCGCAAAACCCAGGCTCTCCCCATAGCACCAAGAATCCCACTGTGCGGCACAAGCACTGGAAGCCTGCTGCCTCGCCTCACGGGGCACCTCAATGATGATGACGAACAACTGTTCAGTGCCACTCACCCAGTTACACTCCACAACCAAACTGTACTACTTACTTCAAGACACAAAATCAACTTCAGAGCCCGTGACAAGGACACGCTGTGCAACAGCAACACGGCCAGCCTCATGTTTGGCACGTTTGAACAAATGCTCACACACAATAGGGAGCTTAGAAACAGTGATGGTTGTAAGATTCAGCAGATAACAGTCACCAAGTTAATGAATGATATTCGCTTATGCAGTGTGGAAAGGAATGCTGGCCAGTATACTCCTTGTACCACACATCCTGATATAATCAGTGATCACTATCACATTCAAATCTGAAACATAATATAACGTGCGTTTAAAAGGAAAAGTGCAGGAGGGGAAGTACAAGGAAACTTTCATTGACCTTTTGCTCCGCATTCAATACTTTTCATTTACTATCATACCTCCTCTGAAGTTGGTTTTACAAGCCCCATTTTGTAGATGAGAAAACGAGGCAACACATTGTTACTAAGCGACAGAGCCAGAATGCAAAGCTTTAGAAGACTAAGGTATCCTGCTTATGCGCCTTATAATTTTCTTTCAAACAGAATGCTAAATCCATAAACACTTGGAAAGGCTGAGACTATTCTTCACAAAAAATGTTTGACTTCACCTAAGCAACTTGATCACAAAGTGAGAGCCTTTTACTACAAAGCACTTAAGGGTTTTACCACGTAAAATGCTTTGTTGATTATCCCAGAGCTTATCTCTTTATGACTTTTCCTTAAGTTATAAGCTTCGAGGCAGAAAAGTAATCAGGAAAATGTTTGCTCCCAAATAATTTACTAGTGCTTAAAGCCATTCCCTATTTTATTTTTTAAATGTGCGTGCACCAACATAACTTAACAGCATGAAGCCATATCAAATAATTACTCAAATAAATTCAATTCACTCTAAGGACTTGCCACCTGAACATTTAAATTTATTTAAGTGTGCCCCTGACTTAAGGCAAAGCAAAACACTGCCACGGCCTCCTCTTTTGTTTTAGATGCTTCTGCTACCACTGCTAACAAGACTGTACCTCTGCTAACGAGACTTAATAAAAAGGAGTACAGGATATACCAGATATTTAATAGAGAAGACAGTAAAATAATCTCCATATATTCCATATATTCCAATGAAGCTACATTCCTCCCTCAAGATATAAATCTAAGTTCATATTAAATTTGATATAAGTGAAAGTGTTCAACACTCAGTTGTGTCTGATTCTTTACGACCCCATGGACCATCGCCCACCAGGCTCTTCTGTCTACGGGATTTCCCAGGCAAGAATACTGGAGTGGGTAGCCAATCCCTTCTCCAGGGAATCTTCCTAACTCAGGGATCAAATTCACGTCTCCTGCTCTGCAGGCAGATTCTTTACTGTCTGAGCCACTAGGGAAGCCCATTTGATATCTGATATAAATTTAAGTTTAAAGGGAAGAAAGAAACCTATGAAGACATTCTAAAGGGGAAAAGCAATGGGAAGGGACAAAGAAATTCTGGAATCAGAACTTCCCCCCGACTCCACCATGACACTGACACCTGACTATTAACAGCACCAGACCAACTGAGGGGCTTTCTTAGTTTTGACTAATTACTTGCTAGTTCATAGCTGATACATGGAGAAGGCAATGGCACCCCACTCCAGTAATCTTGCCTGGAAAATCCCATGGGCGGAGGAGCCTGGTAGGCTGCAGTCCATGGGGTTGCTAAGAGTTGGACACGACCAAGCGACTTCACTTTCACTTTCACTTTCATGCATTGGAGAAGGAAATGGCAATCCACTCCAGTGTTCTTGCCTGGAGAATCCCAGGGACGGGGGAGCCTGGTGGGCTGCCGTCTATGGGGTCGCACAGAGTCGGACATGACTGAAGCGACTTAGCAGCAGTAGCAGCAGCAGCTGATACATGTGCCTGGCACTGAGACAACCTCCCTAAGGCACAAGAAATGAAAGAAGTAAAATGTCCATGTTTGCACCTGTTAAAGAAGAAAGTCTTTTAATAAGCCAAGGAATAAAAGAACAAGTAGTGGTTTCAAAGAAGAAAAAAAAATTTCACATTACTTGGAGTATAACAGATAAAGAATTAGATAGCAGGATCAAAGTTTCTTTACTTTATGTATAATCCCTCTTCCTGGACAAAAAAGAAAAAGACACGGTCCAAGGTCTTGATTAAAGCTTATAGAAGAATCAGCTTTGCCTGTTTTGCTTGTAAGGCAGGAATGACAATGAGCCCTGCTCCTCTCCACAGACACACACTAGAAAAAAGTGAGTGGCACTGACGACTTCCCAGGTGGCACAGTGGTAAAGAATCTGCCTGCCAATGTAGGAGACACAATAGACACAGGTTCAATCCCTGGGTCAGGAAGATACCCTGGAATAGGAAATGGCAACCCCACTCCACTATTCTTGCCTAGAAAATTTCATGGGCAGAGAAGCCTGGTGGGCTACAGACCATATGGTCACAAAGAGTCGGACACGACAGAGCAAATGCAAGTGCATGCACACACACGCACATACACACACGGCTTTTCCAATGGATCTATGTCCCTTCCCTAATGTGAAATGATACAGTTAGCAGTAATTAAGGACCTGCCACCTAAGTAACAACATTTATCTCCATATGGACTCTGCTGCCTTGGATCACCATCCCTGAAGAAAAAATGTCAAATAACCAGTGATTTACTGGGCATAACTGATGGTAATTTCAATGAAAAACTTGGATTATGAACAAATGTTTGTTCATACATTGGAGTATATATTCTAAAATCAACTCTACAGTGTATTTTTGGAAATATACAACACAATCCTCAAGATTGACAATTAGGAAGTTTCACTAAAGACAAGCTTTAAAGTAAAAAAGATGGGGCAAATATCTTCTTACAAATCACTCCCTGTGTCCATGTATTATACTAAAAGAAAGCAGACATGGGTGCTCACCCCAGGGCTCTCTCTCAGTCCGGGTCTCACACAGACCTCTGTGGGCTACATGTCCCAGACTTTGCGAGCCCTCAAACACCTGGCATGACAGTTTCTCCCATATCTCCACCTCCACGCAGCATTTTCATTTTTAAGAAATCAGCTTAAAGTTCTAACTCCAAAGTCAGAATCCTATAGTGATAAATCAGTACCAAAGATAGCTGGACATGTTACATTAAAAGTTGTGAAAGGGCTCTCAGTGCCTACACATAAAAAACCAATTTGGGGTTTGAAACACTAAGAAAATATGCCTTATTATCTACCTAATTAACTATGGGATTTTTACTAGAATCTGGTTCCATATATATAGCACTTATGCATTTTCACCATGGACTTTTTTCTAACACAAATTTAAAGTTTAACTAATAACTGAAAAATTACTCATGTGTCTATGTATCTGAATCTAAAATTTGATGCCCAACCCTGAAATAAAATTAATGAAATATCTAGTCCACAATATCTTATTATTATACACACTATTCTAATAAATCCCAATTCATTTCTTAATCTGAGGTTAATTTAGACATATGTGAACATCTGATTTCTTCTATAGTATTGTATGTAGTCTTATTTCATGATAAACATGCAGTCTTTTCTTTTCATGGTAAACATATTTTTATATAAGAAAGAATACCAAAGTAAAAATGAGACAAAGCATCTACTTTTATATAAAGCCATCCATTACAGAGGAACAGAATTGCTCTCTGAAATTTCAGATTTATTGCTACAGATACTTCACAACCAATGGTGGATTATTTCTGTCTTCTGTAGGGGTATTAAATGTCAAAGTGCTAAAAAAGCCCAGCCTTGAATTATAAACTAGGTGATGTACTGCCTCAGTTTTTTGATGAATTTTGACTCTAAAGAAGACAGATTACAAACAGACCCTATTTATTTATAAAAACAGACCTTGATGAATAGTCACTAGCTGTTGAGAACTGATTCATATACAGGAAAGTCCCCAATTCCACCTCAATACATAACACACACACACACACACAAACATCCCAAAAAACAAAGCAGATTCAAGTTTCCTTTAGGAAGTGTTGTAACAAGCAGTTCTGCTCCCAGTCACCCACTCATCATCAATTAAGCCAAAGGTATAATGTAAAAGGAAGAAAAAAAGCTATAAATCTCAAACAACTTAAAAAGAGTAAAATTATATTCCATATGCTACAAAATCGCATGAGTGTGCCATACATATGGATTAAACAGCAAGCCATGAGATAGCACATAAATTAATTGCATCAAAAATTCAAAAGAAATGTCAAAGAAAAGGAATTCAAAGCAATTCCTTCTACCCATCGCTCCCATCTTTCTCGTGAGTAAGGTGGGCATTTATTCCTGCTTTCTGAGTCCATGTGACAGGATTTTCTGCAATTAACTCCCCAGCCCCGCAGACCCTTACTCACTCCTCCTCTTGGCAGGAGGAAATACACCTCTGAGCAGCGAAGTTTGGAGAAGAAATGGGCATGTGTGTACAGCTGAGTCCTCTGGTTCCCCCACACTGTGCACATTCTGCTCCACTCCCCAGGGGCTGCTCAGTGTGGTTGATACCTGCCCACCTGCCAGAGGACTACTAGCACCCCTCTTGGTGATAAACCAAATCACTTTCTTCAACCTTGCCTCTACAGTAATAAAGCTGCCTTCTCTCCAGCTTGATTCCTATGCCTATTTCTCATGTGTTTCCAAACTGTGTGGGGAAAGCACATTACCTATTAGACCTCTATCTTAGTTATTTACTTTCCACTGCATAGCAAAGGTCCCAAAACCTACCAGCTTAGACCAATATCATTTATTAACTCATGAGTCTGAGAGTTAGCTTTGTAATTCTTCTGATCTAACCCAGGTTGGCTGGCAGCTGGCTGACCTAAGATGCTCTCAACTCATACGTCTGCTGGTTCATTCCATGCGTCTCTCATCATCCAGCTGACTCACCCAGGTTCATGCACATGAAGGTGATGAGAGAGTTCCTCAGAGAAGCAAGAGAGGACAAGTCCCAGCACAGAACCAATTTTCAAGTTTGTCGGTGCACCATATTTGTGAGTTGTTCCACTGGCCAAAACAAATCTCACAGCCAAGCCTTATGTCATGAGAGAAGGGACTACTGCAGAGGGTGGATCCAAGCTGAAACACTGTTGTGGCCATTTCTGTAAACGATCTATTGGGTTTAGGCTATTTAAAATAAAATGGTCACCAATTCTTTCCACACTCTTCCCACTGAGAGGTGCAATCCACATCCCCCAGCACTGAAAGTGAACAAACTTGTGCCTACATGGACTGAAGAGTGTCAAAGTAACACTGTACGATTTCCCAGGTTCCTCGGGCTTCTTCCTGGTTCTTTCAGTATGCCAGTATGTTCCCTTTTGGGGCACTCCCTCTCAGAACCTAGCTGGCCTGCTGTGAGAAGCCCAAACCACCCATGGCCACACGTAGATGGCCCTCAGTCTAGCTGAGCCCAGTCCTTGAATGATCCCAGCGCAGGAGCCTGACATGTGAATGACAAAGACTCCAGAGGACTAAGACCCCCACCATTTGTGTAAGTCTCCCCCAACAGTGGGGAAGTCCATGCAGCTGAAGCTCCATATGCTGTAGTGACAAGCCAGCTCTGCTGACTCCATCTGAATTCTTGACCCACAGAATCCAAGACCATATGACAGGGTGTTGTTTTACTCCATTAAGCCTGGGGTGGTTTACTGGGCAGTAATCATAACTGGACCACACACCAACTTCAACATTTGCTTCCGTTCATAATCACAGGATTGCATTACTTCTTTCAAGCTGAACAGATATCAGCAATAGAGAAGTTTGATTTCCAACAACTCTGTTAGCCTTTCTGGGATTTAGAAAAAGTATTTTTAAATGATTAGCATAGAATTTTCAGATAAAATTATCCAATGAAGAAGCAGCTTTATTATTCAATAAATTTCTCTATGTCAAATTGTACTTGTTGCACACTAGGTACTTACATGTAGTTAATTCAACAATTATATAATAGACGTCAGACACTATTTTAGTTACTGTCATTCAGCAACCATACAAACTAAGTCTCTGTTATTATAGGGTATATATTGGTCTGGGAGCTAGAGACCATCAACAAATAAGTACAATGAAAAGAAGCTAACGTTTACTGAGTGCTTACTACATGCCAGGCCCTGTTACAAGCGCTTTGGATGTTAACAAATTATTCACAACTCATCACAATTCTATGACATCAGCACTATTACCCTCATTTCAAAGATAAAGAAATGAAGGCACAGAGAATTAAGTAATTTGTCTTTTTGTTTAGACATCGGCACACACATGATAAATCACTGAGAGCTGCATACGTAAGATCATGGATATGCCCCAAATAATAAAGCAGGAAAACACAGAGCCTACCTATATTTAACCAATTCCATCCTCGTCTCCAGCATTTACTGAGCACCTACTGTATGCCAGATATCACCCTAGGCTCCTGATATGTTACTGTGAACAGGACAATTTTGTCTCCTGTCCTTACAGTTCCCTCAGGTATATATGCACACTCGAAATCTTGAGGCTTCTTCTTAGTATTGGATTACCAAAAAGTTTGTTCAGGTTTTCCTGTAAGATCATATGGAAAAGCCCAAATGAACTTTTTGGCCAACCCAATACATCTGTATGCTATTCTTCTTTTAGGAAATAAAATCCCTTGAGACTTGTACCATATTTTCTGCACAGTCTGAATTGCCTTTTACTGCCGTAACTATAAACAAGTATCTATGGCTATTAATAAAAGCAACAGGTTTCCAAACATTTTAAGTTCATAACATTAGGTCCAAAATCCTCGAATGTAAATGTATAAATTTTATGAGATCAATAAGCACTAACAAAATAGTAGAAACAGTACTTCACATCAGCCAAAAATCTGGATATGCATCCATATTTTATCTTCTCTACTTAAGTAAATGTTTGCCATTTTCTATTTTTGTAACACCTCTCTCCTCATGACACTAATCTCAGAAACACACAGCTTTCAAATGAGATGAAGACAAGTTTTACAGCACACCTCTCTTAGAAAGATAGAGTAAGTTATTGGGCTTTTTTCCCCCACTTCCTGGGTACACAATGGGCTCAAGTGATCCTATGACTTTTTCAAGGTAATAATTAACCCAAAGCGTCTTACACTTTTACTAGCTGGCTGCTAACAAAACAAGCAATATAGACTTCCTACAAAATGGCAAATCTTGTCTTCTTTTAACTAAGATCATGGCATCTAGTCCCATCACTTTATGGCAAATAGATGGGGAAACACTGGAAACAGTGGCTGACTTTACTTTTTTGGGCTCTAAAATCACTGCAGATGGTGAGCACAGCCATGAAATTAAAAGGTGCTTACTCCTTGCAAGAAAAGCTATGACCAACCTAGAGAGCATATTAAAAAGCAGAGACATTACTTTGCCAACAAAGGTCCAACTAGTCAAGGCTATTGTTTCCAGTAGTCATGTATGGATGTGAGAGTTGGAGTATAAAGAAAGCTGAGCATGGAAGAATTTATGCTTTTGAACTGTAGTGTTGGAGAGGACTCTTTTGAGAATCCCTGGGACTGCAAGGAGATCCAACCAGTCAATCCTAAACGAGATCAGTCCTGAATATTCACTGGAAGGGCTGATGTTGAAGCTGAAACTCCAATACTTTGGCCACCTCATGCGAAGAGCTGACTCATTTGAAAAGACCCTGATGCTGGGGAAGATTGAAGGCAGGAGGAAAAGGGGACGACAGAGGATGAGATGGTTGGATGGCATCACCGACTCAATGGACATGAGTTTGGGTAAACTCCAGGAGTTGGTGATGGACAGGGAGGCCTGGCATGCCGTGGTCCATGGAGTTGAAAGAGTCGGACACGACTAAGCGACTAAACCGAACTGAACAAAATGGCAGATCTTGTCTTCTTTTCTGGGTACAAGAAGCTAACTTTTGGCAGCTTGGTGAGAACAAGAGTGGGTTTACCCATGGCTTTATACTCCCTTAAGACAGCAGGCAGCAGTTCCCTGTGGCCACCTATGAGTCAGTCCTCTGTCTATACTGGGTGAAATTTCCTGCTCTCACCACTAATGTTTCCCTCTCCTTTTCAAACCCAAGGATACTCTAAAATACCAGGGTGTTCCCACTACCACAAATTTCAATATAATTTCATTGTGGGAACAAATGGTAACAGAGACCATTTGAAATCCATTCATGATGATATATTAATCTTCATTGGAAATGAACTGAGTGTTTACTATTTATTCTCCATGGATACTGCAAGGACTAGGGACAGGAAGACATTTCTGTTTGAAATTTGAAACTTTAAAATGTAAAATCCAAGTGATTTTCTAATACTTGCAATCTAAGTCATCCTTAAATATTTTCCTAGAGTCCTCAAGAGTAACACAGGTTCAGTCATCTCAGAATGTTCTATAATAAAGACAGTTCATTTATTCTCATTTTAAAAATAATGTGCTATTCAATTAATAACTAGAGCTAATTTCCCTTATAAAATACAAGTGCTATAAATGTGTTATAACTATCTTTCAGAATAAAAGTTAATCATTTCTTAAAAAGGTGGTCTTAAAATTGGGGCTACCTTTTCCTGTACAGCTCTCACCAATTGGCATACACTGTGAAGGAAGCTTGCCTGACAAACTTGGCAGGGTTATAATCATTTGCTTTTGGTGGCATCATAAATGGTTTGCATGAGTACTTCTGCGTCCTTATTTGACATTTAAAATCATTTAACATAAGTAGCACCACCCTAGCCAATTTCACTTCAGATTAAAACTTCCTCTTCAAGATGTTTCCCCAGTAACAATACATTTTTGCAAATATGGATAATCCCAATGGATGGTACACAAACTAAATTAAAAAATTAAATTATTTAAAAACTACAAATGGTAGAAATGGGAAGAACCATGGAATTCATCCAAGTCAGTTCTATTGTTTCCAAGATGAAGAAACTCTAGCCCTAGAAGTTTACTCCATGAGTTGTGGTTTTTAAAAAATTCAGCTGCACGGTGTGCCCAAATTCTAAAAATACTCACTTTGGAATCAAATGGCATTCCTCTGGTTCTAGAGTTTGTCAGGAAGATCTCAGGGGCCACCCGGGGGTCTAGGGGTTCTAGCTCATTTCCTCTTTAACCAGATCAGGCCTTGTTTTATCTGTTTCATATTTGGAGTAAAATTTCATTTGGAGAAAGAATGCCACTACTATAACAAAAAGCAGTGCTTCAGATATCTGAGCCAATTTGCTTTTTGTCTAGTACAGGCTTAGACTGCTTTCATTCTAACAATCCCAATAGCATCTTAGGGCAGAGAGGAGCCAGGGGAAGGTGGGGAGGTGGGGTGGCTCAGCAGTGTGGCCCTCAAAAAAATAAGAGGGTAGGTAGGCTGTGACTCCCACTGGATGGGCACAAACCCTGAGTTGTCATCTTACACATCCCAAATGAATCAGATGAAATCAACACGAGCAGAGACATCAGAATAGTTCCAAAGCATGGATGAAGGGGCCTCATTGACAACAGGTACTGACGACTGTGTCCCCAGAGAAAACTCTGCACCTGGGACTGTTGAGTAGACCTGACCTAATCTTGTTCCTTTTTTTCACCTTTGACAGAGAATGTTTCACTACAATCACAAATCATGACTAAAGAAAACTAAATAAATCTGTTTCTACCTAACAGGTGTATCACATTTCAATTATCTAAATATACTTAAAGACAAAATTTCTTAAAACCTGAAGAACAGGTTTTCTCATCCTATCAGATAAATGTTATCTCAAAAAGTTATTAAAATCAATTAGTATTTGTTTTCTTTTAACCATAATTTTGTTAAAGAAAACAACTGTTGAAGAATCTTTTTTATTACTGGATTGGCTACAGAATATAAAATACAGTTGGCCTAATATTTATTTCTTTAGCAGATTTCTAAAAAATTTCTCAAAGGCAAAGACTCTGATCTTTTTAAAAAGACTTGGAAATTAAATACTATAAAAACAATCTAAAATGCATAGGTTTAAAATCTAAGTGTAGAAACAGGAAATGTATCCTTATAGCTATTTCTTAAAGACCCAAGTATCTAAACTATTCTATTTACATATTAATATATATTTTACTATTCTGAACTTCTTTAAAATACTCACAGTTACTTATCACTCCTCCCAGTGGATCGCCTTTAAAATCAAATTCAATATCCATATATTTGCCCTGCAAAAGAAAAGAATTTGTGAGTTAAGTTCACCTCAAAATATTCAGTCTGTATCTTAAAACATAGCATAATAAGCCCTTTATACATTGGTCTAAATGTAATTAAGAAGGACATAGTTTATGTAACCATGATGCAAAACAACATGCCTCCATAAATCAGATCAGATCAGATCAGTCACTCAGTCGTGTCCGACTCTTTGTGACCCCATGAACTGCAGCACGCCAGGCCTCCCTGTCCATCACCAACTCCCGGAGTTCACTCAGACTCATATCCATCGAGTCAGTGATGCCATCCAGCCATCTCATCCTCTGTCGTCCCCTTCTCCTCTTGCCCCCAATCCCTCCCAGCATCAGAGTCTTTTCTAATATTAAATACTCCATTAGCTCAAACTGAACATATCTCATTGCTAATTTAAGAATACATCTTCTCAGCCATCATATGACTTTTCCATTTCAGATATGTGCTTCAAAGCTCTTAATGGTATGTTTATTCAATCCAAAAATGAAAACCAGAAAAAATAAGTATTTCTTGCCTATGCACTAGCTAGGAATATAAATTATTTCAGTTTTATAGGCAAAGTATGTTTTAAGCCATGACTAGACATTTCAGACATACTGGATGGTGGATAAAGTGGAACACTTCAAGTTCTGTTTTTACATCTACTCAAATCAAATGCATGATTATGTGGTGAGACCACCTCAGAATCAAAGGCTGATCATTATTATTCTTTTTGGCTTTTGATCTAGATTATACAGCAATATATAACTCATGCTCGTATTACACTATATAGATGGAGTCTCAAACACACAGGAATACACGTAGTCTCTCTCATACTATGATTTGTAGAGAAGAATCTCGAATCATCTGGTTAAAGAGTAACAAATATATCAGAATAACTGACAGCTGTTTTTTGTTTGGAAAAGTGTGTGTTGATCTAGTAAGTTGTCTGGTTTTGTTTCATATTCTACCTTAATCAGATCTATGGTTTACAAGTAATTCTCCCAGAGAATTAATTTAATTCTATTTTTCAAAATAATGGTAAAGGAGAAGAAACACAATCCCATGGCACACAATCAATGATGCAATTTGTGATTTTTTATTAGATTGTGAATGCTCTCCTGCCTTCTTCACTGTCATGGGTCATCTGGCCTCTTTAAGTCTTCACTTACTCATTACGAAAATGTCCATCAAGCATCTCCTAGATACTAACGTAGACACAAGGGAAAGCAAGGCATAGCTCCTGCCCTCAAGGAACTTACAGCCTGGGGGAAACTGGGACATAAACAGGACATAACCATGTACAGGGCTGCAACCTACATGGGTCATGGTGCTGTGCACAAAGAACAGAGGAGGGGGACAGTGCGGGAGATCTTCCCCGACTTAAAGGTGAAGTATCAGGAGAGGTCAGGCAGGCAGGTGCTCGGGGGTCAGGGAAGAGCAGGCTTAAGGACTGGCACCCATGAGGATGCTAAAGGAAGCCACAACATCATGACACCAACATTTTCTCCTGACACAAAAGTCTTGTCATTCAAGGTTCCTCAACAAGGATGCAGTGATCAGACTTGCCTCTTTCTAAGATCACTCTGGCTGCATAGAATGGACTGCAAAGGATCTAGCTGGCAGAGGTGACACCACATGGAGAGAAATGGTAGTTTGTAGCTAGAGTGGCAAAGGAGGAAACTAAACAGATTTGAGAGCTACGAAGCGAGTCATGATGACAGGCTGCAGTTAGACGCAGAAGGTAAGGAAGGTTGGGGTCAAGAATTCCAAAGTCCAGGTTGAGATCCAGGCAATCAAGAGCAGTGCTCTGCAGGAGACATGGGGACCCCAGAGCCAAAGCAGCTATGAAGGAGGGAGAAAAAGTAACTTCACAAGAGAGTCAGAGGTTGACCAGAGGAGACAGGATGACTTTGAGGGCAGGTGGTCCCTGGGCATAGGAGGTGACAGAGCTGGAACACAGGAGGAGGGACGAGTGAGAGACAGGAGTGTGTGTGAACTGACATGGGGACAGGGAGGTGTCAAGGAGTGGGGCTAAGTGAGTCTGCAAGCTTGGAAGATGATTTCTGTGAAGCATGCATAATACCATCAGCTGAGAATAAAGAAGAGGAGGTTTGAAGTGAGTAAACCCCGTGGAGAAGGGAAATGGAAACTGACCAGGGCTCAACTCCAGGACAGCACTGAGAACCCAGTGGATGCCCATGCTGACAATATCCCCAAGGCGTGGTTCTGATCCTGCCACCAGACCACTCACAAATAACCAGGGGCTTCCCGCAGACTACGAAACCAAGTCTGAGACCCTGACCCTGCTTCTCCAAGCCCTCCAGCTGGGGCCCAGACACATCTTCCCAGTGCTCTGGTCCACGGCTCCATTCACAGAACCTCTGGCCTGGCCATGAACTCTGGCAAATGCAGGTCCACACTGGCTTCTCCCCCTCAGTTCCTCGTGCTGTAGTGCCAGTTCCTTGGGCTCACCACTTGATTTTGGCTTCTTTAAATCCTGTGGACCCACTCAGGACTGTCCCTGTCCTGGACTCCTCCAGCTTCTTGAGTCTGAGCTTCCCTAACACTTCATCTGTACTTTTCATGGGGAACTTACTAGTTTCTGTGTTGTAATTATTTTCAGACATGCCCATTTTCGACTAGACTCTAAGCTTTTTCAAAATAGGTATCCATTCATCAACAAATAAATGTCTCCAGAGTCCACTATGGCACCAGCTTATTCAAGCTCCTAGGGCCACTTTAGTGAACAAGGGGCTGAGGAGCTCGCTTCCTCGGCTCCTACTCTCCAAGGCCAATGAGGATGGAAATGGGAGAAGAGAGCAGAGTTAACTCCAGAGCCCGATGAATACCTTCAAAAATGAAAACAGTGTGAAGTCACAGAGGCTACAAAAGGCATCATGGAAGTGACATCTGAGATAAGACCTACACAATACAAGATGCCAGTCATACAGAGCTGGGGACAGAGCACATTAGCCAAAAGCACCAGCAACAGAAAGGCCCAAGGCCGGGAAGCACTCAGACATGTCTGACAGTCCCAAAGGCCTGTGTGGCTGAGGCCTGGGGAGCCTGGTAAGGGTCGGCTGGGCAGCCTAGCTCGCCCTAGGAGGATTGAAGGAGCCCAGGCTGTATTCCAGGTGCAAGGGGACCGCAGAGGCTGTCACTGGCAGGGGATGGCAGTTTGCAAAGATGACTCAGGCTGCTAGTGGGGAAAGGACTGCAGGCTGCAAGAGGACATGCAGGGAGACCTAAGCTTAACTATGTTTAAAAAAAACAAAACAAAACAGAGTTTTCAAACAAATGAATAAACTGTGTGTGTGTTTCTATTCTTACTGAATGAGAGGCATGGTGATGAGATCTTCCTGACCCTCTAACGCTTTCTCCCACGCTCTCCAGAGCCTCACTCAACTCAGGGTACACAGCAGATGCTCAAAAAAATCCCCTTCCAAAGTTTTTTGGTCAAGAAGTGATTTTCAAAGCCTTAAACTATACCCCCCCCCCAAAAAAAAAAAAAATCACTGAGTCTTAACAGAAGCTCAGTATGTCAAATTAAAGTGAGTGCTGGGGTGGGGGTCACGATGAGATATATCATAGGAACACTGGTCGACACTGTCAGCTACAGTGAGATGAAGGGTCTACCAGATTTCTCAGCAAAGAGATCAAGAAATTTATTCCAGGATAATCAGTCAAGCATAGTTGAAGGAAAGGTTAATTTCCCTGGAGTCATAAACCCCTGTTATATTTACAGCAGTAATTTTAAACATATAAGAGTCCTACTATAGTATTATAACACAGACTCGAGTATATTACTGGCAAAGTCACAGGCCACAAAGCAGAGAAATTACTAAAAACTGGGCATGAAATGATTTAGCTTATAATCAAGTATTAATCTCAAATACTTACCCGTGTTATGATAGCATTTCTCTGAAGTTATTCAACAACCTGAATCACTTGCCGAGCCTTTTGCTAGATTTTCCAATATCTCTAAGTACCAATGACTCTTTAAGCAATATACTTCTCTGCATTTTTATGGTCTATAGACTAAATATATTTGCAAATTTTTAAAATGTATGTACACTTGCCAACAGCAAAAACAAAATCTCTAACCTATATAGAAGCTTGATCTTTGGAATTACTCCTATCTGCCCACACTTTGTGTCTAATTCTATTTATGTAATGAGATTAGCCATATTACCACAACAGGAAAAGGCATGGCTCAAATCAGTTTTAACAACTTAAGGGGGTAATCCAATGGAAAAAATTCACTGCCTTGGAATTAGGAACCTTAGTCTTTCACTTTCCAAGCTATCAAAACTATCTCTGACCTGAGGTCATTCTCATGCCTTAAGCATGGGACAACTCTAATAAGAAAAAAGTAAAAGGGGACTAAAAGAAGCTAGGGGTGAGGGCTGGGGAGGAGGTGTGGGGTACAGAAGAATCTCTGGCAGGGAGGCACAGAAAATCATCAATAATGGTCCGAAGCAATGTATATGAGAACACAGCTTTATCAAATTTATAGAACTAAACTATAGAAAAAAAGCCATCAATTTCAAAATGCAACCATCACACTCATCATATTTCCCCCAGCTGCCTCCAGGCAGTGTGTGTCTCCGTAACGGCCAGAGGTGGGAGAGAAGGCAGCCCAGCTGGAGAGATCCCAGGGGCTGATGTGCAGAGTACACACTAGAGAGAGATGGAGATAAGGCTGAAAAGGATTCAGTCAGCTTCAGCTGTCAGTATTTGGTACTCCTCTCATGCCCTACTGGTTGCCACACGAATTGGTTTTTACCTCTATAAGGTTTTAGAAGACACGTCCATCCTTTCTGGCCCCACTGAAGAAAGGGTAAGAGCTGTACAGTATACAAACTTGACACCTAGTCTATCCTCCTTTCTACTTAATTTCTAAGTCTTAATTATGATTTTTAAGTATCAAAACTCACATTAGTAAAGATTCTAAACAGCCCTATTTAAATTGCTCATAGAATTTTATGATAGATGATAAGAAAACGTGGGGAAAAAAAAAAACCAGCCTGTCACTCCATGAAGAATTTGAAAGGAAAATTCCAGAAAGCATGAAAATAGTCCTTATAGAACTTTTAGCCTGCCTCAATACAGTGTTTCTTATTTTTTTAAATGTGGGTATTAAGACATATTAAACATCTACTGGTTGTTTAAACACACATGAACTAAATATTAGTGTTAACACTTATGCTTATACAAATACTTACAAATCTAGAGGAGTTGTCATTCCTTACAGTCTTGGCATTTCCAAATGCTGGTAGGAAAGAAACAGATGTGTGGTCAAGCGACAGAAAAATAATTTCAAGCCAAAAACTAAAACAAATACATGACATCTATAAATTTCTAGAAATGCTACTTGCAGCAATGACATTTCTGTCCAGAAAATTTCCATAGAAACTAAACACAGGTTTTAATAAGCTGCCAAAGCTCCCATGTCCTCTTATAAGTTCATAGAAAGAATCAGTCCTATGATTCGTGGAACTTTTATTCAAGTACTACTGTAAACAATCTTGTCTAATTCAACACCTTTTAACTGTTTTGATAGTAGTCAACTGAATGGCTAGCAAGTGGGGCTTCAGTGTTCTTCTTCCATTATTAACAACGAACAAGGTTATTTTAGAGATAACTACTTAACATTACCAAAGGTTTTATGAAACTCAACTGATGAGGTTTCCAGGTGGAAAAAAACATGAGAAACTTTAAATTGTTTAATTAACTTTGAAATAAAAGCTATTTAAGTGTGATTAAATATATAACTCTGAAATACAGAAAGAGTAAGAAATTTGGAAACGAACATCATTTCCAATAGACTAAAAATACCACATAGTTTCATTAGTTTATGTCCATCAGACCTAAACGAAACAAACAAAAACAAAACAAAAACAGCCCACAAGGCAAAATCAAGTTAGTTTCAAGCTTAGCTGCTTCAGGGAGCCAGAATCTTCCACAGGACACCCTTTCCAATGAGAGCACAGAAGAACCTCGGGGATGACACTGCCCCAGGCACAGAATGCTGCTGTCTGACAAACGACTTTCAGTGTCAAAAGGTAAGAGGACTGTTTATTCAAGCTTGTGCATCAGATCAGATCAGATCAGTCACTCAGTCGTGTCCGACTCTTTGCGACCCCATGAATTGCAGCACGCCAGGCCTCCCTGTACATCACCAACTCCCGGAGTTCACTCAGACTCACGTCCACCGAGTCAGTGATGCCATCCAGCCATCTCATCCTCTGTCGTCCCCTTCTCCTCCTGCCCCCAATCCCTCCCAGCATCAGAGTATTTTCTAATGAGTCAACTCTTCGCATGAGGTGGCCAAAGTACTGGAGTTTCAGCTTTAGCATCATTCCTTCCAAAGAAGTCCCAGGGCTGATCTCCTTCAGAATGGACTGGTTGGATCTCCTTGCAGTCCAAGGGACTCTCAACAGTCTTCTCCAACACCACAGTCCAAAAGCATCAATTCTTCAGCGCTCAGCTTTCTTCATAGTCCAACTCTCACATCCATACATGACCACTGGAAAAACCATAGCCTTGACTAGACAGACATTCGTTGGCAAAGTAACATCTCTGCTTTTCAATATGCTATCTAGGTTGATCATAACTTTTCTTCCAAGGAGTGTCTTTTAATTTCATGGCTGCAGTCACCATCTGCAGTGATTTTGGAGCCAAAAAGAAATAAAGTCTGACTCTCTTTCCACTGCTTCCCCATCTATTTCCCATGAAGTGATGGGACCAGATGCCATGATCTTCATTTTCTGAATGCTGAGTTTTAAGCCAACTTTTTCACTCTCCTCTTTCACCTTCATCAAGAGGCTTTTTAGTTCCTCTTCACTTTCTGCCATAAGGGTGGTGTCATCTGCATATCTGAGGTTATTGATATTTCTCCTGGCAATCTTGATTCCTGCTTGTGCTTCTTCCAGCCCAGCGTTTCTCATGATGTACTCTGCATATAAGTTAAATAAGCAGGGTGACAATATACAGCCTTGATGTACTCCTTTTCCTATTCGGAACCAGTCTGTTGGTCCATGTCCAGTTCTAACTGTTGCTTCCTGACCTGCATATAGGTTTCTCAAGAGGCAGGTCAGGTGGTCTGGTATTCCCATCTCTTTCAGAATTTTCCACAGTTGATTGTGATCCATACAAAGGCTTTGGCATAGTCAATAAAGCAGAAATAGATATTTTTCTGGAACTCGCTTGCTTTTTCCATGATCCAGCGGATGTTAGCAATTTGGTCTCTGGTTCCTCTGCCTTTTCTAAAACCAGCTTGAACATCTGGAAGTTCACGGTTCACATATTGCTGAAGCCTGGCTTGGAGAATTTTGAGCATTACTTTACTAGCATGTGAGATGAGTGCAATTGTGCGGTAGTTTGAGCATTCTTTGGCATTGCCTTTCTTTGGGATTGGAATGAAAACTGACCTTTTCCAGTCCTGCTGTGGCCACTGCTGAGTTTCCCAAATTTGCTGGCATATTGAGTGCAGCACTTTCACAGCATCATCTTGCAGGATTTGAAATAGCTCAACTGGAATTCCATCACCTCCACTAGCTTTGTTCATAGTGATGCTTTCTAAGGCCCACTTGACTTCACATTCCAGGATATTTGGCTCTAGGTCAGTGATCACACCATCATGATTATCTGGGTCATGAAGATCTTTTCTATACAGTTCTGTGTATTCTTGCCACCTCTTCTTAATATCTTCTGCTTCTGTCAGGTCCATACCATTTGTGTCCTTTATCGAGCCCATCTTTGCATGAAATATTCCTTTGGTATTTCTAATTTTCTTGAAGAGATCTCTAGTCTTTCCCATTCTATTGTTTTCCTCTATTTCTTTGCATTGACCGCTGAGGAAGGCTTTCTTATCTCTTCTTGCTCTTCTTTGGAACTCTGCATTCAGATGCTTGTATCTTTCCTTTTCTCCTTTGCTTTTTGCTTCTCTTCTTTTCACAGCTATTTGTATGGCCTCCCCAGACAGCCATTTTGCTTTTTTGCATTTCTTTTCCATGGGGATGGTCTTGATCCCTGTCTCCTGTACAATGTCATGAACTTCAGTCCATAGTTCATCAGGCACTCTATCTATCAGATCTAGGCCCTTAAATCTATTTCTCACTTCAACTGTATAATCATAAGGGATTTGATTTAGGTCATACCTGAATGGTCTAGTGGTTTTCCCTACTTTCTTCAATTTTAGTCTGAATTTGGCAATAAGGAGTTCATGATCTGAGCCACAGTCAGCTCCCAGTCTTGTTTTTGTTGACTGTATAGAGCTTCTCCATCTTTGGCTGCAAAGAACATAATCAGTCTGATTTTGGTGTTGACCATTTGGTGATGCCCATGTGTAGAGTCTTCTCTTGTGTTGTTGGAAGAGGGTGTTTGCTATGACCAGTACATTTTCTTGGCAAAACTCTATTCGTCTTTGCCCTGCTTCATTCCGTATTCCAAGGCCAGATATGCCTGTTACTCCAGGTGTTTCTTAACTTCCTACTTTTGCATTCCAGTCCCCTATAATGAAAAGGACATCTTTTTTGGGTGTTAGTTCTAAGAGGTCTTGTAGGTCTTCATAGAACTGTTCAACTTCAGCTTCTTCAGTGTTACTGGCTGGGGCATAGACTTGGATTACTGTGATATTGAATGGTTTGCCTGGGAAACAAACAGAGATCATTCTGTCGTTTTTGAGATTGCATCCAAGTACTGCATTTCAAACTCTTTTGTTGACCACGATGGCTACTCCATTTCTTCTGAGGGATTCCTGCCCGCAGTTGTAGATATAATGGTCATCTGAGTTAAATTCACCCATTCCAGTCCATTTTAGTTCACTGATTCCTAGAATGTCGACATTCACTCTTGCCATCTCCTGTTTGACCACTTCCAATTTGCCTTGATTCATGGACCTGACATTCCAGGTTCCTATGCAATATTGCTCTTTACAGCATCGGACCTTGCTTCTATCACCAGTCACATCCACAACTGGGTATTGTTTTTGCTTTGGCTCCATCCCTTCATGCTTTCTGGAGTTATTTCTCCACTGATCTCCAGTAGCATATTGGGCACCTACTGACCTGGGGAGTTCCTCTTTCAGTATCCTATCATTTTGCCTTTTCATACTGTTCATGGGGTTCTCAAGGCAGGCTAAAAGATGGTCCAAGTTTTGAAAGCAATTGTCTGATCAAAATGTGGAGAGTTCACTGTGGATAATCAATAACCAAACCCACTGTTATATTTCATGTTAGTCAGTATTTTTATGTTTTTGATTGTTAAAAAAAAAAAAAAAAAGTAGTTGGTTCCTGCTCAGTTAAGACAAAATTTACAAAGTCACACCAGGCAAGTCCTTTGATTCAGAGATTCCACTGGAATGGGTATGGCTTCATGGTCCCTGACAACAAATTCTCTTTTTGATAGTAAATAAGCTGAGATGCTGTATTGAGTAAAGAAACCTGCACATGAAAAACACTCAAAAAAGGATGCTTGCTGAAGGATGCTTATCCCATGTCCACCACCAGCTAAAGGGCTTTGATATATGTAACCTTGCTAATGGTGAGTGTTGACCTAGTCATCATGAACACCATAACTTTTCCATGTTTTCATAGGCTAGATCTTTGTGGCAGGGGAGAACACGCAGGGATGCCAAATTAACTAATATGCACAGCCCCAAAGTCTAGCACAAGATGCTGACACATAAAGGAGAGTTTATTGTGGTTTGAAGGTCAAGGGCAAGTGAAGGAATTGCTTCAAGAAACTTTATTCAGGGTGCCATTTGCAAGCCATAGACCATCTTTTCATCAAACAACTCTGAGTTGCATATTACTAAACATAGCTCTAAACACTAAAGTCTTTTATTGTAAGCCTCAGAAGCAAAAACAAGTGTTCTATTATAGAACACTCGAGACACATTCCTCGATTGTTTTTTTAAGTTCATTGTTCTAAGTGCTCATTTACAGTTGCAACTCCAGTTAAAAAGTAAAGCATTCCCATAAAATATAATACATGCCTACATTGGACATTTCTCCCATTTCCTGCACTGAGGCCTCATTTCAAATACCATCAAATAAAGAGTCAAATTCTAATCACAGATGCGAGCTATAGCATTCCACAGTGTTTCTCCGCTAGATCTCAGCATTCTTAAAATAAGCATCTACAGAAATATCACACATGTATAGCATCCTAACTTAAAAGCAAAAGAATAAACAAAAAGTCATAATACTGGAATAAGAAGAAGATATAGTGCTTTCTATCGTAGCGTCTTTATCTGTTAAGGTACTGAAGGGAAAGAAAGATCAGTAACAATGTAATAGATGTTTTGGCCTTTGTTTCTCACATGCAAAGTACTTCCATGAGTTTTATTTCACTATCTGGGGGATAAAGATGTATACGGTGTAATAAAGTGGATGGAGGGACTAGGCCTGAGTAACAGAGACAATGGGCAGGGCTCTGTTTCTCCATACTGGGTTGGGGCAGGGTGAGGCGAGGTTCTCCCTCCAAAAGCAGCTCTGCTTTAATCCATGTTAAATCTTGACCTTCCATGACTCTGAACAAACAGTTGAACCAAACTACTCTTTTGAGACCAGAACTTCTGACCAGGAGTTGTCTTGACCCCCACAGGGGACAGCTGGCAATGTCCAGAAACATTTTCAATGGTAACAACTAGAGGCAGGGGTGCAACTGGCACCCAGTGGGTGGAGATCAAAGATGCTGCTAAACGTCCTACAAGGTACAGGACAGCCTTCCACATCAAAGACTTACCCAGTTCAAATTGTCAATGCCCTGGCTGAGAAACCTATTCTATCCTAACAGCTGTGTCAAATGACAATACAGGTATGCTTACAGTATAAAGCAATGCAGTGGGCCTTCCATCAACAGAGACAGGCTTTCATTTACTGATTTCAACATATGGATGGCTTATGCTGATGGTTTATGCCAACCTCCATGGTAGAAGGGGACTTATCCTTGGCTTGGTTTCCTGATGGTATTATGGACTAAATGTTTATGTCCTTCCCTCTCTCCAACTTCACATGTTGGAAGCCCTAATCCCCAGTGTAATGGTATTGGAGATGGGCCTCTAGGAGATAATCAGATAAGATTATGAGCCAGCCCCCAACCACCCATCATCCCCCTCCTCCTCCCACATACACACACAAAGAAGAGGTCATGTGAGCACACAGCAGGATGGTAGCTGCTTACAAACCAAGAGGCTTCAGAAGAACACCTACCTTAGCAGCAGGTGATCTTAGACTTCGGAGCCTCCACAAGTGTGAGAAAATAGATTTCTGATGTTTAAGCCACCCAGTCTGTGGTACTTTGTTATGGCAGCCCCAGCTGATTGACCCAGATGGCCAACCAGAGAATAAAGTCAAGTTTAGGCTTTCTGTAACCCTTAGAAACTGGTCCTTAAATGTTTCTCTGACATAGCCTTGGTTTCCCTGACAACAGAAATCACCAGCCATGGGTGTTATTCTGAATAAAATAGCACTGCCCTCACATTACTCTTTTTCACTAAGTTTCTCCCAGCTGTCAAGTCAAATGCAAACAGCAATTGATTATTATTAAGCAACATTTAAGTAATTCAAACAAAAACTGAGAGGGAAAAAAGTGACTGCAAGTGGGAGAGCTCCTTTAGTCAAGCAAAGTGTTCCCTCCTTCAAGTTCATGCAGCCCCGAGTTCCTAAGGCATGCTACTTTGCTCAGCAGGTCTGGGCCTGACTCTCCTCTTCCCTCTGCCCTCCTAGGCTACCTCCAGGTGCCTGAAGTGCCCTGAAAACTGGATTGACTGTTCAAGTCACACTGAACCAATATACACCCCAATCCTACCTTCCAGAACTGGGTTGGACTGTAAAAGCTGTTCCTTGACTTGATTAACTTCTGCTCCTTTTCCACAAACAGCTGCCACGTAGGACATAACAAGCTTGCTGGCCTCTGTGGATGAAAACAAGCCATGTTAATAAAATAAGCCGATAAACTTTTTTTTTAATTTTGGGGTGAAGAGATCTGGGCGAGAATATGCACTAATAGTGTTTTCAAAAGCCTGCACTTCCTGGGAGCAAAGAATGTTTTGGAAACCTTTTAAAATATTCATGCTTTCTATTCGGGTATATCACTGATTTAGATGTAACAGGAACTGTGCTTAAGGGTTATCACTGAGTTGCTAAAAAATTGGCTGAGTAAACACAGCCAACAAGATCTCAGGACTATCTTAAAGTAATTGTTTCTTAAAAAACTTAAAATAGAGCTACCACATATAATCCAGCAATTCCAGTCCTGGGCATATACCCAGAAAAAAACCATAATTCACACTGCTGCTGCTGCTGCTGCTGCTGCTAAGTCGTTTCAGTCGTGTCCGACTGACTCTGTGCGACCCCATAGACGGCAGCCCCCCAGGTTCCCCCGTCCCTGGGATTCTCCAGGCAAGAACACTGGAGTGGGCTGCCATTTCCCCTTCCAATGCATGAAAGTGAAAAGGGAAAGTGAAGTCACTCAGTCGTGTCTGACTCCAGCGACCCCATGGACTGCAGCCCACCAGGCTCCTCCGTCCATGGGACTGTCCAGGCAAAAGTACAGATAAACAACAAGGACCTATGGTATAGCACAGGGTACTATATTCAATATTTTATAATAACCTATATGGGAAAAAAAATCTTAAAAAGAATTGTGTGTGTATAAATATATACATATAACTAAATCACTTTGCTATATTCCTGAAACACATTGTAAATCAAGTATACCTCAATAAAAAATTAATTTTTAAAAGCAATTGTTTATATACAATTACTATATTATACATAGGTGATTCAAATCAAAATGAACTTGATAACCTGGGTGTCTTTACCAAATGTATTTTTGAGGTTTAAAAGAACTGCCTCTCTTCAAAAATACTTTCTAAATCAAATTGGCCTGCTTACAATCAGACTAATTACTCTTCAAATCAATTAAAAATCTAAGCAGCTAATCTTAAGGATTTGAATACAAGAAATACAGACTTTCCAGGGAACCTTTTAGTTACTTTCATAGACTTCACTAGTAGAAAGTTCTCTGCTAAAAAACGCAGGCCACCAGAGGCATGCAAAGAACTCTTTGCTCAAACTGGTGCTTTTTTTGCATGAGTGCTCAGTTGTGTCCCACTCTTTGTGACCCCATGGACTGTAGCCCACCCAGGCTCCTCTGTCCAAGGAATTCTCCAGGCAAGAAATTGGAGTGGGTTGCCATTTCCTCCTCTAGAGGATCTTCCTAATCCAGGGATCAAACCCACATCTCCTGCATCTCCTACAATGGCAGGCAGATTCTTTCTCACTGAGCCACGTGGGAAGCCCAGCTGAAACTGGTAAGGTGGACCAAATCTGGTTTTATCCTTCCCCAATCAGTACATGTCTCTTCACAGCATCTACTTCCAAAAAACTGATCCTTTTCATATTATTCCAAGGAATGGAAATAGATGTTAAGGGAAAATGAAGTCCAAAGTCAAATTAATTTGGGGCACAGTGAGTTAGGTTAAGTGAAACAGGTTTCCTTATTACATGGCTTCTTAGAGGAGCATGTGCATTGGGGAAGTCTGGAAAAAGATTAAGAACGCACCATTTCCCAAATTTATTTGCTATCGAATTTCTTTCGAACTATCCCAGTTCTAATGTTCCATAAATCAGGATCTGGTAAACACTCAACCAGTAAATGTCAGCAAAATAACACAAGGACCCACATTTGGGCAGTCAAGAAGAAAAACCTATCTCCCCAAATCTTACTTTCTTGCAAGTTCTTTGCTCTGGTGCCACTGTTGGAGGGCAGGAGAGCCTTCCCCAGGTGTGAGTGGCAGGACCCCTACCTATGGGTGTAAGGGGATCAATCTCATGAGGACATATACAGGTAACTTCCAGCCCATTTCCCACATCTTCATGTGAAGAAATGAATGACTGGAATATGACCTTGGGTGCATTCGCCAACACGTGCTTCAGGGCCTACACACAAACCCAAAGCATCATCTAGTAACAGGAGCCACAGAGCACCAGGAATCCACGCAGGTCCCACAGAGTCCTCAAGGGAGTGCTAGCAGATACAGTGCTGAGGAAGCAGACAATCTCAATGGAGCCCTGAGGACGGTGGTGGGAGGCGGGGTACTTCTTCAATGGTTGGAATTAATGCTGCCTCCAATTTGTGTAACGAGAACGAGTCCAAACAGGTTCTCTGGTGGTCTGTGATGGGTGATTTCTGCTGTCTCCTCTTAAAGACTGTAAATGAGAACTATCAGTCTTGTATTTTTGCAATACCCTCCTTCCAGAGGGCACTGTCCCTTAACACATCCTCCATCCTGTCTAGTTCCTGAACCACATTTCCCATTGCGCTCAAGGTTTAACTGTGTAAAGGCAAGTGAACCGTATGGACACACTTTTGTTGCTCCATCAGGGCAACCTGGCCTCAGTCATGGACAAAAGTTTATATTATTACCTTTCATTTCACTTTTGGGTGCCACATTTCCCTATGCCCACCAGTCCACACTGGAACTCTTCTTCTGTCACTTTGAAATACTTTGTTTCTAGGCTCTCTGGCTTTCAAAGTCAGGTGAGACAGCCCTCCCAGCAAACTCCTGACGTCCTGTGCTATCTGATCTCCCAACTGTGGGCCAACTCTCCTGAATCACCCACGCATTCCAACCTTATGGTGTGGCCTCTGAAACCATTCACCTCCAGGCTTGCTTTCTCATCATCCTGCTTTCTCAACAGCATTCTTTGCTCCCCATCCCCACCTACACTCTCACATGTATTATCTATACTCTTCCTGACTTGAATTTCCGGCCCTCTACTCATTATTCTACTAGAAGAATGGAAGCATTTACAGGTAAAAGAACTGTTCCAGGTAGTGGTAAACACACACACACACACACACACACACTTCAGATGGAAAGGTAGGTTTTCTTTTAGGTAAACTAACAAGAAATATTAAAAGTCCAGGCCAGGCTATTTTGCTTATTTCAGTGATTATGAACCTCACTGCAGCAAAACCTCAAACCTCAGTTACATGGCTACACCCAGTTCTCTGAAAATCCTGTTCGAGTCCAGGATTGACACCAGGGACAAACTGCTGTGTGTGTGTGTGCATGCATGCGTGTGTGTGTGTGCCCATGTGTGTGGGAGCAGAGGGAGGAAGGGACATCAACCAAGAATGAGAACTCTTTGGTAGCTGGAAGAACTGATTTGACCTCCCAGAGATCTTTTAATGGCCTGAACGAAATAGTATCAAATTCTCTTGGGGTGAAATCTATTTTAAAAAGGCACCAGTAGCAGATTTTTTGGAATTTGGATTGGACTGACATCATATGGCTGTTAAAACTGTATGTAAACCCACAATATCTACTGAGATATCATGATGAGGTTAACTTAAGTTGAAATTAGGAATCAGTTTTATTAATTTTAAAATCTATTTAAGTAATTCAAATATAATTTTTTAATATACTTCAAAGATCCTTCTAAGTTGTTAACAAGTTTCTATGTTCAGATTCTCAACTATCTTCAGTAATTCTACTACTGGGCTCATTTTAATAAATCATTTGTGGAAGCTGGGATTAACGGTAATTTCCTCCAAATAAAGCCTCATTGTCTAAAAGAGACTACTCTTATTATTTTTTTCCTGACATAATACTTGATCTTTAACTCCAGTAGTTCACAAGAGAGTCGACTACTTTAGAGAAAATAAGTAAACCTGTAGGACAAGTGGCAAGGTCCAAGGTAGTTTAGAGACTGTGTTCATTATATTTCGCCATGCTGGAAACAAGAAATAATAGCTATCTCATGAGACTTTCTGCTTCATTTCCTTTGGCTCTTCTATGCTAAAGTTCAAATAAATTTAGATCTTTATTCAAATATTTAGATATTTATCTAAATCAAAACTTTATGTAATCACGTCTACAAATGAAAAATATTACATTTCTGAGGAGAATCAAGAATTAAATTATCATCCTCCTCGATACTACGAAGCCCAATTTTTGAAACATGTTAACTGTCACCGGAACCAACTAAGCATGACCTCGGCAACCACAACATAAAACAGTAAGCCTTTTCCAAGATTATACTTTTGAGTAAAATGAATGCATTAATCCACTAATCATACTCTCAGTGACAATGTCTTGCATGTTTGCTGTAAAAATATAAAAGGGTTCTATTTAGGACAAAAAAAAAAAGGGTATTCTTAATTATGTACTAGCCATTCAGGTATGACCTAAATCAAATCCCTTATGATTATATAGTGGAAGTGAGAAATAGATTTAAGGGCCTAGATCTGATAGACAGAGTGTCTGATGAACTATGGAATGAGGTTCGTGACATTGTACAGGAGACAGGGATCAAGACCATCCCCATGGAAAAGAAATGCAAAAAAGCAAAATGGCTGTCTGAGGAGGCCTTACAAAATAGCTGTGAAAAGAAGAGAAGTGAAAAGCAAAGGAGAAAAGGAAAGATATAAGCATCTGAATGCAGAGTTCCAAAGAATAGCAACAAGAGAAAAGAAAGCCTTCCTCAGGGACCAATGCAAAGAAATAGAGGAAAACAATAGAATGGGAAAGACTAGAGATCTCTTCAAGAAAATCAGAGATACCAAGGGAACATTTCAGGCAAAGATGGGCTCAATAAAGGACAGAAATGGTATGGACCTCACAAAAGCAGGAGATATTAAGAAGAGGTGGCAAGAATACACAGAAGAACTGTACAAAAAAGATCTTCACAACCCAGATAATCATGATGGTGTGATCACTGACCTAGAGCCAGACATCCTGGAATGTGAAGTCAAGTGAGCCTTAGAAAGCATCAGTACGAACAAAGCTAGTGGAGGTGAGCTATTTCAGTTGAGCTATTTCAAATCCTGAAAGATGATGCTGTGAAAGTGCTGAACTCAACATGCCAGCAAATTTGGAAAACTCAGCAGTAGCCACAGGACTGGAAAAGGTCAGTTTTCATTCCAATCCCAAAGAAAGGCAACGCCAAAGAATGCTCAAACTACCACACAACTGCACTCATCTCACATGCTAGTAAAGTAATGCTCAAAATTCTGCAAGCCAGGCTTCAGCAATATGTGAACCACGAAAATCCTGATATTCAAGCTGGTTTTAGAAAAGGCAGAGGAACCAGAGATCAAATTGCCAATATCCGCTGGATCATGGAAAAAGCAAGAGAGTTCCAGAAAAACATCTATTTCTGCTTTATTGACTATGCCAAAGCCTTTGACTGTGTGGATCACAATAAACTGTGGAAAATTTTGAAAGAGATGGGAATACCAGACCACCTGACCTGCCTCTTGAGAAATCTGTATGCAGGTCAGGAAGCAACAGTTAGAACTGGACATGGAACAACAGACTGGTTCCAAATAGGAAAAGGAGTACGTCAAGGCTGTATATTATCACCCTGCTTATTTAACTTATATGCAGAGTACATCATGAGAAACGCTGGACTGGATGAAGCACAAGCAGGAATCAAGATTGCCGGGAGAGATATCAATAACCTCAGATATACAGATGACACTAGCCTTATGGCAGAAAGTGAAGAGGAACTAAAAAGCCTCTTGATGAAAGTGCAAGTAGAGAGTGAAAAAGTTGGCTTAAAGCTCAACATTCAGAAAACGAAGATCATGGCATCCGATCCCATTACTTCATGGGAAATAGATAGGGAAACAGTGGAAACAGTAGCTGACTTTATTTTTTTGGGCTCCAATATCACTGCAGATGGTGACTGCAGCCATGAAATTAAAAGACTCTTACTCCTTGGAAGGAAAGTTATGACCAACCTATATAGCATATTGAAAAGTAGAGACATTACTTTGCCAACAAAGGTCCATCTAGTCAAGGCTATGGTTTTTCCTGTGGTCATGTATGCATGGGAGAGTTGGACTATGAAGAAGGCTGAATGCCGAAGAATTGATGCTTTTGAACTGTGGTGTTGGAGAAGACTCTTGAGAGTCCCTTAGACTGCAAGGACATCCAACCAGTCCATTCTGAAGGAGATCAGCCCTAGGATTTCTTTGGAAGGAATGATGCTAAAGCTGAAACTCCAGTACTTTGGCCACGTCATGCAAAGAGTTGACTCATTGGAAAAGACTCTGATGCTGGGAGGGACTGGGGGCAGGAGGAGAAGGGGACGACAGAGGATGAGATGGCTGGATGGCATCACTGACTCAATGGACATGAGTCTGAGTGAACTCCGGGAATTGGTGATGGACAGTGAGGCCTGGCGTGCTGCGATTCATGGGGTCACAAAGAGTCGGACATGACTGAACGACTGAATTGAACTGAACTGAACTGAATGTGTACGCATAGTTCTGAAAAGCACTGCTGTTCTAGATATAAGAACATTGACATTTAAAATTAGCAAAACATAACAGCACTGCTTATAACTGATTCTAGTTCATCATTTTCTCTAACTCATAGATACTTTACATGTGTAGATTTATGTACACATACACATTTGAACGTAAATTAAATTTTAAAATGTACTGAGTCAGACAAATAAAATATGAAGTCTTCAGTGTCAAAATATCTTCTCACCAGAGAATAGCAGAACATTGAACGTTATCCAGACAATGTACACTAATGGACAAATGTCCTATAACAAAACATTTCTAGATCAAAATATCTAGATCAGAATTCATTTCTACAAAGAATGGAAAGGGGTTATAGGTGACACCTTATGATTCTAGAAATTCTTACTTGTTAAGGTAATAATGATAACTAATTCAACTCTGTATACTCTGATACCTTGCACTGTGTTGTGAATAATACCTGTTGTATGTCATTGTAGAATTACATAATATGTAATCATGTTGTTTAGAACTAAGTCATGTCCAACTCATTTGCAACCCCATGGACTGTTGCCTGCCAGGCTCCTCTGTCCATGGGATTTCCCAGGCAAGGATTTGAGAGTGGGTTGGCCATTTCTTCCCCCAGAGGCTCTTTCTGACCCAGGGATCTGATCTAACGCATGTCTCCTGCGGCTCCTGCAACGGCAGGCAGATTCTTTACCACTGAGCCACCTGGGAAGCCCAATAGGTAATCATATAAATTCATATATAATAACATTTTTATGTAAGAAAACATTGCAAAATAGCTATAGGTGCTTGATAAACAGAAAACAATGAGATTTGCAACCATGACGACAAAAGGATGGGAATCTCATTATAGTATTAGTCACTCAGTCACATCCAACTCTTTGCAACTCCATGTACTATAGCCTATGAGGCCCCCCTGTCCATGGGATTCTTCAGGCAAGAACACTGGTGGTGGTGGTAGTTTACTGGTGGTGGTGGTAGTTTAGTCGCTAAGTCATGTCCAACTCTTGTGACCCCATGGACTGTAGCCTGCAAGGCTCCTCTGGCCATGGGATTCTCCAGGCAAGAATACTGGAGTGGGTTGCCATTTCCTTCTCCAGAGGATCTTCCTGACCCAGGAACTGAACCTGGGTCTCCTGAATTGCAGGTAGATTCTTTGACCAACTGATCTACAATTCAATCCCAAAGAAAGGCAATGCCAAAGAATGCTCAAACTACTACACAATTGCACTCATCACACGCTAGTTAAGTAATGCTCAAAATTCTCCAAGCCAGGCTTCAGCAATATGTGAACCGTGAACTTCCTGATGTTCAAGCTGGTTTTAGAAAAGGCAGAGGAACCAGAGATCAATTTGTCAATATCCGATGGATCATGAAAAAACAAGAGAGTTCCAGAAAAACATCTATTTCTGCTTTATTGACTATGCCAAAGCTTTTGACTGTGTGGATCACAATAAACTGTGGAAAATTCTGAAAGAGATGGGAATACCAGACCACCTGATCTGCCTCTTGAGAAATCAGTATGCAGGTCAGGAAGCAACAGTTAGAACTGGATATGGAACAACAGACTGGTTCCAAATAGGAAAAGGAGTTTGTCAAGGCTGTATATTATCACCCTGTTTATTTAACTTATATGCAGAGTACATCATGAGAAACGCTGGACTGGAAGAAACACAAGCTGGAATCAAGATTGCCAGGAAAAATATCAATAACCTCAGGTATGCAGATGACACCACCCTTATGGCAGAAAGTGAAGAAGAACTAAAGGGCCTCTTGATGAAAATGAAAGAGGAGAGTGAAAAAGTTGGCTTAAAGCTCAACATTCAGAAAACTAAGTTCATGGCATCCGGTCCCATCACTTCATGGCAAATAGATAGGGAAACAGTGGAAACAGTAGCTGACTTTATTTTTCTGGGCTCCAAAATCACTGCAGATGGTGACTGCAGCCATGAAATTAAAAGACACTTACTCCTTGGAAGGAAAGTTAAGACCAACCTAGAGAGCATATTAAAAAGCAGAGACATCACTTCATCAACAAAGGTCCGTCTAGTCAAGGCTATGGTTTTTCCAATGGTCATGTGTGGATGTGAGAGTTGGACTACAAAGAAAGCTGAGTGTGAAGAATTGATGCTTTTGAACTGTGCTGTTGGAGAAAACTTTTGAGATTCCCTTGGACTGCAAGGAGATCCAACCAGTCCATCCTAAAGGAGATCGGTCCTGGGTGTTCATTGGAAGGACTGATGTTGAAGCTGAAACTCCAATACTTTGGCCACCTCATGCGAAGAGCTGATTCATTGGAAAAGACCCCGATTCTGGGAAAGACTGAGGGCAGGAGGAGAAGGGGATGACAGAGGATGAGATGGTTGGGTGGCATCACCGACTCAATGGACACGGGTTTGGGTGGACTCCGGGTGTTGGTGATGGACAGGCAGGCCTGGCGTGCTGCGGTTCATGGGGTTGCAAAGAGTCGGACACAACTGAGCAACTGAACTGAACTGAACTACAAGGGAAGACCCATACATGTAAATGAGCAGGCTCCACATGGATTCAGTCACTGTGTCAGGGAAGAAAGGTATGAACATAAGCAAGGCTTATTCTGAGGATCTTTTTTTTTCAGAACTAATAAATTTATCCAGGAGTTAACAAGTACCCAAGCATGCATTAACAGATAGCTAGGTTGGCCAAAAAAATTCATTTGTTTTTTTTCAATAACATCTTATGGAACCCAATATAAGTATCATCGTATGTCACATACACATCATATAAACCCTGTTACATATGTCACATAGCATAGAGATATCCATACACTTATACACCCAATACTGATACATTTATCTACTTACACACCTCTCTATTTCCTTGGCTAAAGCACCCAGGGTTTTCTAGGGACTGAACAGGTCTGGTAGTTCAGCGACCGAAAGAGTATGACTGCCTAAATCAAGCAAGCCATGTTTGTAAACAGTGAAACAAGGACTCTGCAACATAGAAGAACAGCCTTTTTAGTAGCCGAGTCTGCAGTGCTACAAAATAACCCAGCTGCAGCACATCCAAACTGGCCAGACAGGCAGCTGTGAACTGCCCCAATCAAAAGCAAGGGTCTTGCAATGAAAAACACTGCCTCTGCTCCAAGAGGAATCGTGACTGGAAATGTCTGTACTGAAACACAATTAAAAAGAAGCTGCTTTGCCTCTGCAAGTTGGCCACAAAATCTCTGATAATTCATATAAAACACACGAGTCATGAAAGACCCCGCTCACATGAGGAAGAAAGAAAACCTAGCTCAGGGCATTTTGGCCTTGAGCTTGCGTAGCTCTTTTGTGTCCATGTGGAGATAGTCAGCATTGTAAAACGCTCGTGGATGTTTAGGCTACAAAAAGTCAGTCTCTGTTGCGACCAAGTCAGAAAACTATCACAGATACAAAGCAGTGCAAGGTCATCTGGGGTTCAGAACCAAGGGTCTTAACGAGCAGGGCAGGCTTCACAACTCTTGTAGCAGATGACTGCAGAGTTCCTAGAAACTGATGTAACTGTAAAATTAGAAGCCAAATAATTTATAAAGCTTTCTTATATCAGGATCATCTTCTCAGGCCCACAGTTTACTCTGATGTCCTTGGAAAAATGCAGTTATGATGGTTCCCTCATGTTCTGCCTCCCTGCCCCCATCAGTGCTTGAATGGCTCTCCACAAACTATTTGTATTCCTGATAGTGGATTGTGAGTTCACTGCCTAGAAATAGTTGGGCACTTTTATGAGGCATGATGAATTTTTTATTTAGCACAGCAGTAATGAATTAAATAGGACCCCAAAGGATTCAGAGTTTACACCTCTCCCTGGGAGCTCTCATTATACGACCCTACAGTGTAAGAGTGTCTCCAATGTTTAAGACCAATAACATCATCATCTGCCAAGAGAGGTTTACAACCTCATTAAGTTAATTACTTCTTATAAAATGAGCCCTCTGATACTGCATGATGGTTCTGTATATGCTATTAAGTAAAAACTCTCACTGAAAAGAGATACTGTATAAGTACAGAGCACATTCCAGGCCCTCAATAAATGTTAGCTCTCTTCTTCTTTCATTCATTAGGTGATATAAAAATGCTAATAACTACATGTACTCAAAAAAATTTTGGTGAATAAGATAACGTGACATTCAAAAAATGGCCTGGCATTCCTCTTCCCCACAAAACTGAGATTAAACCCCCTCTAGAAAAGCCTCACACACTGTGCTACAATCCCTGTATTATTTTCCATCATTTCAACCTTTACTCAAAACTATAACCTAATGACAATCAAAACCTTAATGCAATTTGAAACAATTTCTGTGTCACTACTTTCAAAAGGAAAGAAAAGTGGAAAAAGATGGGAATAAGTAAGTAAAACACTAACTGTCTCTATGGAGATGGAGAGGCAGGAGACGCTTTTGGAATCTATAAGTGAAAGGAAGGGCTAAGCAGTCACCAAAGAGTATAGCTGAGTGGATCTTTACAAACAGAGCTCTTAGGAATAGTGCCCACCACCCAGCACCAGGAGTTCAATGTGATGGATAAGTGAAGCCTCACCAGATCTAGGAAGCACAGTAGCTCAAAAACAACACAAATGTTCCAAGTGACTTTTGGACAGCGCTACTCAAAGTATGGTTCAAGGACCAGCACTACTCAAAAGCTGATCTGTCCACGAACAGCTATTGGTCTGTCTACACATGAGAACAGACTTTGAGAGAAGTTTTTGCAGCAATCTGGTACCTTGTCTGTTGAAACTAAAACTGTAAGTTGGGAACCTTTCTATGTCTTCTTCGATTTCTTCTGGTATTTATTGATCAGCAACAGTTTGGGCGAGTGAAGAAGCTGGTGCTTCCCAGTGGAAGGTTTGACAATATGACTAAAGGTGGTACCCTCCTTCAACCTCCCACGGGAAGCAGCGCCTGTAAACAAAGCTTTCCAGCAGAGGAGGTGGCAATGACCCTGTGAAGCAGGTGTCCATTCTTCAGCTTATGAGAGGGTAAAGGAGTGCGAGAAGGACTAAATCTAGGGAAGACGATAAGATCTCAAGCAGTGAATGGGACACTGAAACCAAGAGGACAAGTTATCAAGTAGAAAAATGTCAAGAGAAGAGAAAAATATAGAAAAGAAGAATGAACTCGATGTGCCACTAGATTTCCACTAGAGGAATAAGGTGTTTCTGTTTTTCACAGAAAGAATGAATGTCCACCCCATGAAACAGTAACAGCAACCTCTACTCCCTCTCTCAATAAGGAAGGGACACAAGCCCAACCAGGAAACAGAATTCTGCACCAGGAGGAAGCAGGTGGTTTACAACTCTCTGAGAAGGAGGAGGTCATATACTAACATGGCTCATGAGGGGATATATGTTCCAGAGGAGATGAAGAGCTGGCCCACGCCAGTCAAACCAGTGACCACAATCCACTTCTGATGACTCACGTAGTAACAAACTGAAATAATCAGATACTCAAAAAATTATAAAAACATGATGAAGAATGAGTAAAAATCTAAAAGAAAATTAATAGGCTTAGGAATATTTTCATCTCTTCCTCCTTTATGCCTTAAAAAGGAAACAAATGTGAAATGAATAGGCTGGTAGATACCATCAAAATGACTGGGGTGGGGATAGGTGACATGAGACATCATCACCACCAATGACTCTGTCAAGGGACGCAGCTTTTAACTGGCCTTGCCACCACTTTCACTGCCCAACCTGGAAACAAACAAGTGGTACTGCTTTTAAGAATTAAATTCTGTTTCACAATGAAAGAAAGGTTAGTGGCAGTGAAAGAGCAAAAACTTTCTCCCAAGATATCAATTCCTCCTAAAGTTCTTACTGGGAAGAAGGAATCCTAAATAGTGAAAGATTTCACAAATTTCTGAGTGAACAGAGGTAAGAGCCCATACCCAGAGTTCAAATGAATGATCTAAAAAAGGGTGGGAAACTCAATATAATGACTATTTACAATATATACTGACAACACACAGCGAAAAGCAAACCCTTCAATGAATAGTAACGTGAGCTGCCATTGGGGTAGGGGAAACAATGAGGGGAAGATACAGAAGCAGGTAGGGGCTAGGTCAAGCAGAATCTTCTGGGTTAGGCTTATATTTTAGCGCAATAAAAACTATTTCGTGCAATGAAAACTTTATATTAAAAAAATACCTTGAGGCAACAAAAATGGAAAAATACACTAAAACTGATGAGATACAGCAAAAGTAGTTCCAAGAGGAAATTTTATAGCTATAAATGCATACATCAAGAGTAAAGAAATATCTCAAATAAACAACCTAATATTACACCTCAAAAAAGTAGAAAAGTAAGAACTAAGCCCAACCTTAGCAGAAGATACAGTTTTTTGAGGAAACAATAAAGATTAGAGCATAAATAAAATAGAGAACAGGAAAGCAACAGAAAATTGAGTTGGTTCTTCAAAAAAATAAACCAAATTGGCAAAACTTTATCTAGACTAACCAAGGAAAAAAAGAGAGTTCAAATAAATAAAATTATAAATGAAAGAGGTATCAACAAATACCACAAAAATAAAGGATCATAAGAGACTACTCTGGACAGTCATATGCCAACAAATTAGACAACTAGAAGAAATGGACAAGTTTCTAGAATTATGACTAGAAAATCTGAAGAGACCAATTACTATTAGGGAGAGTGAATCAGTAATCAAAAACCCCAAAATAAAAACACCAGAACTGTCTCAAACTCTTGTAAAACAAAGAAGAGGTAACACTTCCAAACTCATTTTAGCAGGCCAACATTACCCTGATACCAAAGTCAGATAAGGATACTACAAGGAAAGAAAACTACAGGTCAATATCCTTGATAAATGTAAATGTCAAATCCTCAGTAAAATACTAGCAAACTGAATTCAACAGGTTCATACACAATGATCAAGTGGGCTTTGTCCTTGGAACGCAAGGATGATCCAACATATGCAAATCAATACACACAATACCTCACAGTTAATACATGTAACACAGCGAATAGAATAAAAGGTTAAGATCATGTGATCATCTCAACAAATCTGGAAAAAGCATGTGACATGAAGTAGAATGAAACGGACAAAACTTAATTACCACTCACAAAAATTAACTCAAACTGGAATTGAAAATTTAAGTGCAAGACCTGCAACTGTGAAACATCTAAAAGGAAACAAAGGAGAAAACTCTTATTAGACACTGGTCTTGGCAATGATTTTTTGGATATGACACACAAAGCACAAACAACATAAGCAAAAATAAACAAATGGGATTACATCAGACCAAAAAGCTTCTGCACAGCAAAAGAAATGATTAACAAAATGGAAGGCAACATACTAAATGGGAGAAAATATCTGTAAATAATATGACCAATTAGGGGTTAATATCCAAAATACATAAACAGTTCATACAACTTAATCCCTCAAAAAACCTAAATAATCTGATTAAAAAGTGAGTAGAAGACCTGAATAGACATTTTCCCAAAGACATACAGAGGGTCAACAGGCATATGAAAAGATACTCAACACCATCAATCACCAGAGAAATTCAAATCAAAACCACAATGAGGTATCACCTCACACCTATCAGAATAGCTAATATATGTATAAAACAAACACATACACACAAAACCTAAGTGTTGGAGAGGATGTGGAGAAAAGGGAATCCTTGTGCCACTATTGGTGGGAATGTAAATTGGTACAGCCACTATGGAAAATAGTATGGAGGTTCCTGAAAAATTAAAAAAAAAAAACAGGACTACCGTATGATTCAGCAAAACCACTTCTGGGTATATATCCGAAGTAAATAAAATTACTAGGTTGAAGAGATATCTGCACTCCCATGTTCCTTGAAGCATTATTTACAATAGTCAATACATGGAAACAAAGTAAGTGTCTGTCTATGGATGAATGAATAAAGAAAATGTGTTGTATATATACAATTGAATATTGTTCAGCTAAAAAAAAAGGGAGGAAATCCTGCCCCTTGTGACAACATGGATGAACTGTGAAGGCATTATACTCACTGAAGTAAGTCAGACAGAGAAAGACAAATACTGTATGATCTTGCTTATACATGGAATCTTAAAAAAAAAAAAACCTCATAGAATCAAAGAGTAGATTGTTGGTTTGGGGGAGAAAGGGGAAATGAAGACATGTGGTCAAAAGGTACACACTTTCAGTTATAAGATGAAGTGCTAGGAATCTAATGTATAGCATAGGGTCTAGAGTTAACACTGTATTGTATTCTTACAAGTTGCTAAGAGAGTAGATCTTAAAAGTTCTCACCACATAGACACAAAAGAAGGTAACTCAAAAAAAAAGAAAAAAATTAAACAGGCCAAGGCTTTAATCCAGTTTTCAGTTTTACAGATCATTCTGGTATCTTTCTGCAGGCAAGCATAAGGGGGAAAGAGACCTGTTAGATATTGCTACAAACAGTCCTCAAAGGAAAAAAGGATCGGTGGCTTGCTCTAACTAGAGTCTCCAGGTGGACACAAAGAAAAGGAAGAAAGAGTTTGGCATGAGATGTATTTTAGAGGTAGGGCTGATAGAAAATGGAATTCATGTGGACGATACAGGAAAAGAAAACATCAAGGGTGACTTTAACATCTCTAGCTTGAGAAACTAGGTTGACAGGTGGTCCCATTTATTGAGATCAGGAAGTTTGGGTAGGAGGATGAAATCAAGAGTTCAGTTTGAGGCATGCTTAGTCTGAGATGTCTCTTAGAGACTCACTTAGACATGACAAGCAGGTACTGGATGTGTAAGCTGGGAGACCGGGTAAGAGGAACTGACTGGCATATACAGTTTAGGAGGCAACTGCATAATCTGAGACTCACTGTGACACTCTCTTAACTGATAATACAGATGACTTCAAATAATTAAGCGACTGTCCTGCAGAAGAGCAAGCAGACTTACTTGGTAAGGTTCCAGTCTACTGAGTAAAGAGGAATACAAAGAGGCAGAATTCATCTCTAGGTAAGGAAGAACTTTGTTAGCCAAACCTCTGTGACAAAGCCCATAGGCCACCATACAGAATGGTGAGCCTTCTAACAGACTCTGCTGTTGCTGGGAGGACCCTACAGTAGATGGTCTATATGAGACTATGCTCTCTGTTACCTAAGATTCTCACATGCTGGACTTTCCCCCTCCATTTCTGTCCACCCAGAGCCTAGAACCCGCACAACCAAAAGAAACAGCGCACTGTGTGTTCAAAGGCTCTAGGAAGGGAGCTGGACACACTGATCTAATCGTTCTTTCTTCAGCTACTCTAGGGAATAGGGAAGAGGCACTCCTCATGAAAGCACAGATCTAACTAAGGGCTGATGAACAGAATGGATGCAGTCAGGTGACTGAAACATCCACGGGGGATTTTCTTCTTTTGATCTTCAGGAAATCAAAGTTATTAATCTGATAACTAATTAGCCAAGCAAAGTGGAAACATTTAAATCCCACTCTGGCAAACAAGTAAAAATTACCAATTAAAAGAGTCTTATCTATAAAACAAGAACATCTTAGAGATGAAACAGTTATGAAAATATCATCCTCCTCTTTCATGGACTCATCAGTTCCATCAAAGAAACCCACTGACAAAAGCAGTCCTAACCTGTCCAAGTCTGACTGACTCAGACAGCGCAGCTCTTCTGAACCTTTTCCAGGTAGCTGGGCACCACCTGTAAAAGCACATTCTCACTCAAGACCATCAATGACACAAATCGTTTTTATTAAAAGCACGAGAAACAAAGCATAATCCCTCCATTTGAGGGGTTGTTTTATGGGGAGGTTGCCAACCTGTCTAAAAATACATACAGAAATCTCAATTCTTCAGGCTTCAGAGGAAGACTTATCTTTTTTTCAAATAGTTTTTTAATATTTACTAGTATTATTTTTTATTTGGCTGCACTGGGTCTTAGTTGCGCCATATGGGATCTTTAGTTGTGACACGTGGGATCAAGTTCCCTGACCAGGGAGCGAACCTGGGCCTCCTGCACTGGAGCTTAGAGTCTTAGCCACTGGGGCACCAGGGAAGACCCAGAGGAAGGCTTCTCTGGAGTGAAATCCAGCATTTCTTGGGGCCTTCCCTCACATTTAAGCAGAGGTAAGCTTGCGGTTGTGGTCTCCCTAAACTCAAATAATTATTCCTTAGGGAAGAGGTAAGACTTTACAGATTCTGGTGTCTTGGAGGAAAGGTCAAAGACCCTGAAGTACTCAGAAACTACACTAGAGGTCTGGAATCCAGGAATTGACTCCCGCATTGGCTGGAACCCCTTTTGATAGGTGCCTGTTCCTTCACGTGAGAGATGAGGCAAGTTCTTCCTGGAAAACACTCCAGGATCTTAACAACTGGCCTTCCTGCAAAGAAGCCCTGTAAGCTTCATGCTAATGAGCCCACTTTGCTGACACCATCCCGTCCACGGTTCACCTTCTTAGAGAAGAAAGGAAGTTGTCAGGTAGTGACCTTACCTGTTTTTCCTGCTCCGCTTTCCCCAGTAATCAGAATACACTGGTCTTTATCTTGATCTCTTAGGGATCTGTATGCTTCATCTGACAGGGCAAAGCTGCAGGGGATAATGGAAAAAAAAAAAAAGTCCTTACAATTCAGCTCATTATTATTCGTTTACCAGATATAACAGGCTCTTTAAGGGCCACTGATATGTTTCAGATAGAAAACAGAAATATCACATTGTTTTTCTTCAATTTCTTCAAGTAAATAAATAAAGTTATTTATTCTTTGTGGCCCAAGTTATCTTCTCCTATGCATTCCCTATTAACTAAAATGGTATTGATGTACTGTACACCATAAAGATATGCTTTATTTAACCCACATACTATATTTACAGCTTACTTTATTAAAATCTGGGCAACTAAGAGAACCAAGAAAAAAATTTACAACACATGTCCACAACTGGATAATGTTGGTATTTCCAGGATGATACACTGGAGTCTCAAAACACTGAGAAAAAAGTTTTTCAAATGTTAGAAAATGTTATCAAATATTAAATAGCTGATACTACCATCGCAAAACTAAAAACAGAACTACCACCTTCACAAAGAAAATGGTTGAAACTATGAGATCCACCAATGGCAGGTGGTCCTGTAGGTTGCCATGGTTCTTGCCCAGTCTTGGGCTCCATGATGACAAAGGGCCCCCTATCCAGTAAGCTCTCATGTAGACCTTCCCCTCTGCAAAATCAACTAACAAGGTAAATTCTGACCCCCTCTAGCTAACTGAAGAATAATTTTGACAATATGATGTTGTCTTAAAATAGGTAAAGCTGCTCTTCTAATTCATTTATTTTGAGTCTACCTAATGTGAAGAACATGCTAGGAATGCAAAGATAATTAAGATTCAGCCCTTCTCTGATGAGTTTTCAGCCAAAAGTAGAGGAGAGATACAAATAGAGAATAGATAAGTGCAAGGAAAAAGATATATGCAAAACATTGCAGAACCAGACAGGGCCCTCAGTAGGGTGAGGATTGGAGCTGGAGTATCTTAAGGGGTGGAAAAAACAGTCCTAAAGAATTAATGAGCAAGACAAAGGGCTTTGAGGCAAAAACAAAGGCCAAAATATCCTAGAGGTGGGCTAAGGGGTATGAGCAGTTGCATGTTGCTGAAAGGCAAGGCCTGAGGAGAAATGCACTAGAGAGATGAAGTGAAGTTGCTCAGTCATGTCCCATGGACTGTAGCCTACCAGGCTCTTCCATCCATGGAATTTTCCAGGCAAGAGTACTGGAGTGGGTTGCCATTTCCTTCTCCAGAGGATCTTCCTGACCCAGGGATTGAATCCAGGTCTCCCACCTTGCAGGCAAATGCTTTACCATCTGAGCCACCAAGGAAGCCCAGAGAGATGAGCAGACTCCAGATCAGGAGAATGGAGCCACCCAAGGGGACTGTAAGCAGAAGAGGGGCAGGACCAGATAGTAACCAGAGAGTAATTGGAGCTAAAACACCAACATTTACCCTGCACCAGCATGGGCCCCAGGCCCTTCGCATTTAAGGATTCTAAGTCTCACAATGAAACCACTATGAATATATTATTCAGTTTAGTTCAGTTCAGTCGCTCAGTTGTGTTCGACTCTTTGCGACCCCATGAATTGCAGCACGCCAGGCCTCCCTGTTCATGACCAACTCCCAGAGTTTCCTCAAACTCATGTCCATCGAGTCGGTGATGCCATCCAGCCATCTCATCCTCTGTCGTCCCCTTCTCCTCCTGCCCCCAACCCCTCCCAGCATCAGAGTCTTTTCCAGTGAGTCAACTCTTCGCATGAGGTGCCCAAAGTATTGGAGTTTCAGCTTTAGCATCAGTCCTTCCAAAGAACACCCAGGACTGATCTCCTTTAGAATGGACTGGTTGAATCTCCTTGCAGTCCAAGGGATTCTCAAGAGTCTTCTCCAACACCACAGTTCAGAAGCATCAATTCTTCAATGCTCAGCTTTCTTCACAGTCCAACTCTCACATCCATACATGACCACAGGAAAAACCATAGCCTTAACTAGACGGACCTTTGTTGGCAAAGTTATGTCTCTGCTTTTGAATATGCTGTCGAGGTTGGTCATAACTTTCCTTCCAAGGAGTAAGAGTCTTTTAATTTCATGGCTGCAGTCACCATCTGCAGTGATTTTGGAGCCCCCCAAAATAAAGCCTGACACTGTTTCCACTGTTTCCCCATCTATCTGCCATGAAGTGATGGGACCAGATGCCATGATCTTCGTTTTCTGAATGTTGAACTTTAAGCCAACTTTTTCACACTCCTCTTTCACTTTCATCAAGAGGCTTTTTAGTTCCTCTTCACTTTCTGCCATAAGGGTGGTGTCATCTGCATATCTGAGGTTATTGATATTTCTCCTGGCAATCTTGATTCCAGCTTGTGCTTCTTCCAGCCCAGCGTTTCTCATGATGTACTCTGCATATAAGTTATATAAGCAGGGTGACCATATACAGCCTTGATGTATTCCTTTTCCTATTTGGAACCAGTCTGTTTTTCCATGTCTAGATCTAACTGTTGCTTCCTGACCTGCATATAGGTTTCTCAAGAGGCAGGTCAGGTGCTCTGGTATTCCTATCTCTTTCAGAATTTTCCACAGTTTATTGTGATCCACACAGTCCAAGGCTTTGGCATAGTCAATAAAGCAGAAATAGATGTTTTTCTGGAACTCTCTTGCTTTTTCCATGATCCAACGGATGTTGGCAATTTGATCTCTGGTTCCTCTGCCTTTTCTAAAACCAGCTTAAACATCTGGAAGTTCACGGTTCATGTATTGCTGAAGCCTGGCTTGGGGAATTTTGAGCATTACTTTACTAGCGTGTGAGATGAGTACAATTGTGTGGCAGTTTGAGCATTCTTTGGCATTGCCTTTCTTTGGGATTGGAATGAAAACTGACCTTTTCCAGTCCTGTGGCCACTGCTGAGTTTCCCAAATTTGCTGGCATATTGAGTGCAGCACTTTCACAGCATCATCTTCCAGGATTTGAAATAGCTCAACTAGAATATATTATTACTAATCCTATTTTCAGATGATGAAATCATGGCACAAAGTGAAGACAGAACATGTCAAGGTCACACTGGCAGTATGATGCAGTGGAGCCCAAACTGAGCCCTGCTCTTGACCACTGGCACACACCACCTCTGTGTTCTGGACAGATCACAGGGCCACAAGAGTACACTAAGAGAGATCCATCTGAGGCAAGGAGCCCAGTGAAAGGCTGGGACACTTGGAAGGGTGTCAATTCAGCCTTTCAATCACAGACTTGGGCTTTTCTTCAGAAAAGTGTGTGCAGCCATTAATATTGACAATGCACTGAACTCCTTCAATCTGCCAGGAGCTGAATCTTATGTGAACAATGTACACTGATCTCTTTCCATCCAGCAGCCCTCCCTCCCTCACTCTCAAACCCCTTCAGCCATCCCCTGAATAAGCAGTGTCCTGCTCACCCCCAAGGATGCTCAGTGGCCTCATCCTTGTCCAGCGTTCCCTGATTTCCCAAGTGAGAAGCAAGGAAGACCCTCTGTGTGATTACATACTGTTGTTGTTGTTGTTTAATTACAAAGTCGTGTCCAACTCTTTGTGACCCTATGCCGGTAGCCTGCCAGGCTCCTCTGTCCAGGGGATTCCCAGGCAAGAATACTGGGGTGGATAGCCATTTCCTTCTCCAGGGGATCTTCCCAACCCAGGGATGGAACCCTTGTCTCCTGCATTAGTAGGTGGATTCTTTACCACTGAGGCACCTGGGAAGCCCCACTGCAACCTGGGACAGTGGAAAAAACAGTGAATGTGGAGGCAGAGGGCATCCTGGATGGACAGGATTCTATGGGCCCCAGACCCACAACTTACCACCTACAGGACCTGGACCAAGTCACTCACCTTGGCTGAACTTTGATTTCTCCAGGTACAAAATAAAGAAATGTAGCCCTGTACTTTAGCTCAGAAAATTAAATCAAACTGTATGAAAGCACCTTAAAAGTGACTAAGTCCTCAAAAAATGTCTAATATCTTTCTGTATTATAATTAGTTATGCAGACATCTTCTTATCCCTTACCAGAGTGTAAGCTCCTGGGGGCACAGCCTTTCTGTGTAATTAATTTTCGTGCATTCCACAGAGCTATAAACATAAGACATTGTCTATACCAAAATATGAATGCATGAATGAGTGGACCTTCTCCAAGTTTTGACAAAGCCCCTAACGGACTGAGCTCCATGAAGCAGGAAACTCGTATCTCCTGTCGCCTTCAGACAGGGAAGGAAAGCTTTACTTGGATTTCTTATTAGCCCCCTCCTCCCTCCCATCCCTCCCACCTCTAGACAATAGTTCAGCAAAGCCAATGTCATCTTCACCACTGGCAAGAAACACAGGAAAGCATGTTACGCCAAATACAAATGAACTCTTCCAATCATATATTGATATATTTGCTGACCTCTTCATGGATTAACACAGGCCTTTCCCCAGGCTCCTAGTACTGCAAGTTAGCTTTATATATTCTACCATCATTAGATCCTAAATGATGCAAAATTACTTCTAACAGGATTAACCACATGTGATTGTGACTGCACACATATATGCATGTGTACACACACACACAGGCTCAGAAGATCACCAAATGACCCTGACATGGGTTTATTTCCCATCAAAACACCCAGGTGGAACACTCCGTTTCCTCTTGTCTATCTAGACAGAATCATTAACCGCTGTCCCCCAACCTGGGCTTGATACATCTAGTGGGGAGTATGTTTTAAGATAAAGGCTAAAAGGGATGGTTATTCTGTCAGGTTTCTGAAGAGTCAATGATTTCAAACTGCCATGAACATTTACCAATTAAAGTACTCACACACTGGGAAAACTGGCCCGGAATACCAGCACACCCACCTCAAGCAGAGCATAATGCCATCTGACTTATTTCGTATAAACACAAGATCTTGACTTCACTTAAAAAAAATAACACAGGGGGGCCAGGACACCAGCTCCCCTCCCAACCGTACTCTCTCTCTCTCTGGCAATGTTCAATCTTACTCTCTCTCTGGCAACGTTAGCACGTACCCATCACCACAGCCAACATTTGTAACTAAACTGAAACCACATGCCAGTCTTCCCAACCACTCTATAATTAAGGAACCTAAATAAATCTTTAGAGCAGTTTTTACTTAAAAACAGTTGTGACCCATATGCTTCACATTATTTTGTGAGCATGTCAGCATTGTGATTTACCACACACAAAAATGAATGGTTTACTGCACTATAATGATGATAACTGAAGGGGCAAACACGGTCTTCATTGCACCACATTAAGAGCAGGGCTTCATCTATTTCTTCTGTCCTCTACTTGAGCTCTAAGAATAGCGACAGCCTGACGTTTGAATGCAAGTCCCCCCTTCATTTCCAGATCAGCTAAACGGCTGTTCATTGAGAGTCAACCTTCCATCAACATCAAGCATGTTTGCTGCACATTTGCAAACAGTTGTCTCTATCATTTATAGGTTTTGGAAGCTAGATTTGGGGCTCATCTATCATGTTCTGTCAGAGCAGAAGATTGAGTTGCATGTTCAAAATTATCTAGCCAGTATTTATATTCTTTCACCATTTTATTTCTGTTCAGAATGGGAATCTCTGCTGTGGTCCAGCTTTGTGGGCATCAGGGCGTCCCTGCCCAAAACTCCAAGCTCCTCACCCTATCATTTTCTTTCTACGTTTCCTTCACCTATGTCAGGGAGCAGAAAAGATGGTGTGACACCAAATATACACCCACCACCACCTAAAGCTTATGTTCTCCTGAAGTGAAGGTCGCTCAGTCACGTCTGACTCTTTGTGACCCCATGGACTGTAGCCCACCAGACTCCTCTGTCCATGGAATTCTCCAGGAGTGGGGAGCTGTTCCCTTCTCCAGCAGACCTTCCCAACCCAGGGATTGAACCGGGGTCTCCTGCATTGCAGGTGGATTCTTTACCAGCTGAGCCCACCAGGGAAGCCCACCCATGTTCTCCCAAGCAGACCCCTTTTTCTCAGTCCCTCTGGCTCTCCTAATGAGGCGCTTGAGGAACCATTCTCTAAAGCAGTCTAATCCATTCTGAAGACTTCTAGTTTGTCATCTCCTCTAGCCAAAGTGTTACACAGAATAAATTTTGTCTTAGTAAACTTTCCTAGACTTAGATGACTGTTTCTACCTTTCTGTTTCCATCTTTTTTTTTCAAGAACTCTCAAAATGGTACTTCCTTTCATTCAATCCTGAATCCTAGAATACTTTCAAATCACACTAAGGAAATTCTGCTTCTGCATTTAACCCTCTTAAAACAACTCTGTCTCAAAATTCTCATCCACATTGAGACCTGAAAAACTTAACTATTTCTCCACTTTCTAGCTCTGATTCACCTCTAAAAACAACATGCTTTTAAAATTAAGCAACAACAACAAAAATATAAAGTGCTTTCTAAAAAAACTCCTAACCTCTAAGTGTACCACTAATTTCTAACTTCATATTAAATCTGATTAAGGACTAAGGTCCACGGCAAGGTCACGCAAGAGAAGGAAAGAAAGAAAGGGAATTATGTGTGGTGTATTTTGCACAGTATCCTTGAGGTCTGTTTGCTTATTTGCTGGCTTTTAAGGACCAGGCTCTCCCGTCCCTGGGATTCTCCAGGCAAGAACACTGGAGTGGGTTGCCATTTCCTCCTCCAATGCATGAAAGTGAAAAGTGAAAGTGAAGTTGTTCAGTCATGTCTGACCCTCAGCGACCTGATGGACTGCAGCCTTCCAGGTTCCTCCGTCCATGGGATTTTCCAGGCAAGAGTACTGGAGTGGGGTGCCACTGCCTTCTCTGAAGGAGAAGCACAATGCTGGCCTTTCTTGTAAAATACTATTGCAGATACCTGTACATCTATAATTGTCTCATATTCTTAGGTCAGAAACATTCACTTGCTTGAAAAATAACACTGAGTTAAATTAGTGTTATGCTCTTCTGTGACACATTCATCCCACACTTTAAGGAAAAACTTCAGGGAAAATAAGTTTTTATACTTGCTACAAGTAACTATAACTTTTTATCCTGGAAAGCTTTGTTCCATTCTTGTCCTATGCCATGTTTTCATAATTCTCCCAATATCTCAAGCTTTTTCATTATTATCATGTTTGTTATGGTGACATGTGATCTGTGATCTTTGATGTCACTATTATAACTTTTTGTTTCATATAGTTTATTTAATGTATGTACATTTTTTAAGATTTAATACTATTACATACTTTACTATGAGACTACTGTATAGGGTATACATAACTATCATATATACTAAAAAACCAAAAAAATTTATGTGACTTGCTTTATTGAGATAGTCACTTTACTAAGGTAGTCTGGAACTGAACCCACAATATCTCCGAGGTGTGCAAAAAAAGCACAGTAAATTAACATATTTACAAAAATACATTTATTCCTACATAGCCACAACATTGGTAAGCGTTCCTAACAATCCAAGAGAAGACAGAACAAAAGTAAGCCTCCCTTCAAAATAAACAGCAATGGGCATATGTATGCATGTGTGCATGCTAAGTTATTTCCATCGTGTCCGACTCTTTGCGACCCTATGGACTGCAGCCTGCCAGGCTCCTCTGTCCAAGGTTCTCCAGGCAAGAATACTGGAGTGGGTTGCCATTCCCTTCTCCAAGGGGACATATGTATACTATGAAGTAAAAAGGCAAGATAATGAGAAAGAAAAAAAGAACAGAATTGGAGGGAGGTGGATGATAAATGGACCTAAATGATGGCAAGGTTTCTGCATTTAACATAAAGCAGTACAACATTAACTATGTATGGATCTTGAAAACTTCAGGATATACATTATACCATGAATAATCACAAAATAACAACACAAAGAGGTATAAAATAACAAAAGAATTAAAATGGAATTCTAAAAACAAATTCAAATTATCCAAAAGAAGGCAAGAAGAAAAACAGGGAACAAACAGAAAGTATATTATTAAATGGTAAACCTAAATTCAAGCACATCAATAATCACACTAAATGTTAATGGACAAAATACTCCAATCAAAAGGCAGAGTATGTTAAAATGGATATAAAAACAAAACCCAATTTGATGCTTCCTATTGAAGTCAAACTTAAAATACGAAGACATGGATAGGCTAAAAGGAAGTAAGATGGAAAAAAAAATATATATATATATATATTCAGGTATGACCTAAATCAAATTCCTTATGATTATACAGTGGAAGTGAGAAATAGATTTAAGGGCCTAGATCTGATAGATAGAGTGCCTGATGAACTATGGAATGAGATTCGTGACATTGTACAGGAGACAGGGATCAAGACCATCCCCATGGAAAAGAAATGCAAAAAAGCAAAATGGCTGCCTGAGGAGGCCTTACAAATAGCTGTGAAAAGAAGAGAAGCGAAAAGCAAAGGAGCAAAGGAAAGATATAAGCATCTGAATGCACAGTTCCAAAGAATAGCAAGTGATCAATGCAAAGAAATAGAGGAAAACACAGAATGGGAAAGACTAGAGATCTCTTCAAGAAAAGTAGAAATATCAAAGGAACATTTCATGCAAAGATGGGCTCGATAAAGGACAGAAATGGTATGGACCTAACAGAAGCAGAGAATATTAAGAAGAGGTGGCAAGAATACACTGAAGAACCATACAAAAAAGATCTTCACGACCCAGATAATCATGATGATGTGATCACTGACCTAGAGCCAGACATCCTGGAATGTGAAGTCAAGTGGGCCTTAGAAAGCATCACTATGAACAAAGCTAGTGGAGGTGATGGAATTCCAGTTCAGCTATTCCAAATCCTGAAAGATGATGCTGGGAAAGTGCTGCACTCAATATGCAAGCAAATTTGGGAAACTCAGCAGTGGCCACAGGACTGAAAAAGGTCAGTTTTCATTCCAATCCCAAAGAAAGGCAACGCCAAAGAATGCTCAAACTACCGCACAATTGCACTCATCTCACATGCTAGTAAAGTAATGCTCAAAATTCTCCAAGCCAGGCTTCAGCAATATGTGAACCATGAACTTCCTGATGTTCAAGCTGGTTTTAGAAAAGGCAGAGGAACCAGAGATCAAATTGCCAACATCCGCTGCATCATGGAAAAAGCAAGAGAGTTCCAGAAAAACATCTATTTCTGCTTTATTGACTATGCCAAAGCCTTTGACTGTGCAGATCACAATAAACTGTGGAAAATTCTGAAAGAGATAGGAATACCAGACCACCTGACCTGCCTCTTGAGAAATTTGTATGCAGGTCAGGAAGCAACAGTTAGCACTGGACATGGAACAACAGACTGGTTCCAAATAGGAAAAGGAGTACGTCAAGGCTGTATATTATCACCCTGCTTATTTAACTTATATGCAGAGTACATCCTGAGAAACGCTGGACTGGAAGAAACATAAGCTGGAATCAAGATTGCCGGGAGAAATATCAATAACCTCAGATATGCAGATGACACCACCCTCATGGCAGAAAGTGAAGAGGAACTAAAACGCCTCTTGATGAAAGTGAAAGAGGAGAGTGAAAAAGTTGGCTTAAAGCTCAACATTCAGAAAATGAAGATCATGGCATCCGGTTCCATCACTTCATGGGAAATAGATGGAGAAACAGTAGAAACAGTGTCAGGCTTTATTTTTTGGGGCTCCAAAATCACTGTAGATGGTGACTGCAGCCATGAAATTAAAAGACGCTTACTCCTTGGAAGGGAAGTTATGACCAACCTAGATAGCATATTCAAAAGCAGAGACATTACTTTGCCAACAAAGGTCCGTCTAGTCAAGGCTATGGTTTTTCCTGTGGTCAAGTATGGATGTGAGAGTTGGACTCTGAAGAAGGCTGAGCGCTGAAGAATTGATGCTTTTGAACTGTGGTGTTGGAGAAGACTCTTGAGAATCCCTTGGACTGCAAGGAGATCCAACCAGTCCATTCTGAAGGAGATCAGCCCTGGGATTTCTTTGGAAGGAATGATGCTAAAGCTGAAACTCCAGTACTTTGGCCACCTCATGCGAAGAGTTGACTCATTGGAAAAGACTCTGATGCTGGGAGGGGTTGGGGGCAGGAGGAGAAGGGGACGACAGAGGATGAGATGGCTGGATGGCATCACTGACTCGATGGACGTGAGTCTGAGTCAACTCTGGGAGTTGGTGATGGACAGGGAGGCCTGGCGTGCTGCGATTCATGGGGTCGCAAAGAGTCGGACACGACTGAGCGACTGAACTGAACTGAACTGATACCATGCCAAAACAACTGGTCAAAAAAAGAGAGAGAGAGAGAGAGAAGTACATTTCACTTTCTTTTCTCTTTATTCATCTAAACTCAAAGAGGTCCCAAGTTGGCAACTCAATGAAAAGAAGGCTATTATGTCATGGCATGACATATGGCAGATTAAAGGTGAAACTTCATTAACTTCTATCATTTTTTAAAAAATATTTATCAATACTTACTTTTTAAAGTTCATATGCATTCTTATATCCTAAAAGGCTTGTTTCTATTAGGTACAAAACAGAAATCTCATCAGGGATGAATCATTTTAAAATGACATCTGTTCTGAAGTGACACAGTTAAGGTATCAAATAAAGCTCAAAAGTCAGGTTTTAAAATAAGACATAACAAATGCACACCAAAAGGTTCTTCTTCCTCTCTAGAATTACACTGGCTTTCAAAAAACAGACTACAAAGTATTTTTGCAAATTTTCATAGACTGAGTCAACCTCATTGTACACTAGGTCTCTCATTATTTTTTAATGAGTCACTCAAAAATACTTTCTGGACAGTCAAACATAACCACTAAAGGGACAAAATCCATAGCATTAGAACGTTTTGTGTGAATAAAATGATTCATAGGTATTGTAACGTTCTAAGGACTAACAGAAATCCCTGTGTAATTAGACAAGAAATTCTTCTCCTTAAGTATTAGAATTTACAAACAAAGGTCTTTAATTCACCAGTTCACATGCTGCTGCTGCTGCTAAGTCACTTCAGTCGTGTCCGATTCTGTGCCACCCCATGGACTGCAGCCTACCAGGCTTCTCCGTCCATGGGATTCTCCAGGCAAGAACACTGGAGTGGGTTGCCATTTCCTTCTCCAGTTCATGTGCTAGATATGCAATATAATCCAAAACAAACAGCAAAGAGCACTTAAAGAGTAGTCGTTAAAGATTTTAGGAATTTTATTTACAATCCTCTTGCGATGGAAGAAGCTCTGAGGCATGCTCACATTTTCCCATCCCCATGGGCCCAACCATAGTCAAAATTATGATGGAGTTCCTCAGTTCTACTCAGCCCAGGGTCAGTTGGATGAGTGTCCCTCAACAGAACAAACACCTTCCTTCTCCTGGAGAGGGATGTGAAGGTGGACTGAGCCAAGGGGTAACTCATTTACAAACGTGAATTGCAACAGCCAGGTACTGAAGACAGACATTAGGAAGTAGGTAAGAGGTTTAAAAAGACTAAATTATGTCAGGAAGGAAAAGGACTGGACTTAAGATATGAAGGCCTTGAGGAGGAAACATCTGCCTTCAGGCCCTAGAAGCTGCTCTTTGGAACTTAGCAGTAATCCCTTGTGCTGTTGAGGACTTCCTTCTGCAAATGGTGTCCTGAGCATGAGAGGCCACAGGGGAGAGCATCACAGGGCCAACATCCTGCTTGGACTTGGCAAGCAGTTAAAAGCACAGAGGCTGACTCCACTTTATCAGTCTTTGCTGCTGAAGGGCCTTATCTCGCAAATTAATGAAGTGTGGTTGGTTTCTTCTATCTTGAACGAGGGCCCCTAACAACTAATATGGAAGAGTACGCGGAGGTTAGAGCAAGAACATCCACAAGGGTGAGGTTCCCAGGCACCCCCAAGCTGAGAGGCATCATACTCACTGTGAGGGTTCTGGGAATAAAGATGAAGAGAATCTGTCTTTTAACAGCTTAAAATCGAACAGGAAAGACATTAAATCCAGCCAAAAAAGAGGTGTAGAAGAACATTAAGGTGAATAATGCTATTCATAAAAGAGGAATTCCAGTTGAACCACACTTATTTCTCCTTCTAATCCACTCCCACTCTTAAAAAGATTCTATCGAAAACAAGGACAACGATAAAAAGTTCATTCTACACAGAATCCTGAGTTCTGTGTAGAGCTCCACATTGCCTATATTTTTTATATCTAACTTCTACCATTACACAGGATATCCTTTCAATGAATATGATAAAATAATAAACAGCACAAGAAGCAAGCATTCTGGCCTGTCTTCCCCGGTTTTCCATTGACTTGTAAATAGATCTGAACAGATTTCCTCATTAAAAAAAAAAAAAAGGTGTGGGAGATGGTAAGAAACATGATCAATCCCCTAAAAAGAAAAAAGAGGGGGTGGGGAACACAACTTCTACTGAGTAAAGTATGTCACAGAAGACAGGTATGTCACATCTATACGCGAGGACAGAGGCTGGGAGAACACAGAAAACAAGAAGAAATTGTGTTATTTCCTCTATCCAGAAATTAACAAAACACACCTGATTTGAGAGGGAAAAAACCAGACAACTGAGCTCTTAATGCAAATTCAATAAGCCCTCAAAGTATTTTTAGCATCTCTTTTAACAAAAGAATACTAACAAATAACCTTTCATTATCCAACTCTCATAAAAGTAGGACACAGGTATTTATTTACAAAAATAGCCTTTTTTGCTTAGGGTAAATATAATTTAAACAAACTCCCAACACAATTGTTTCCAAGCTTTTTAGCAAAATAGCTATTTCAACCAACTTATGGCTTCCCTGGTGGCTCAGCTGGTAAAGAATCTGCCTGCAATGCAGGAGACCCAGGTTCGATCCCTGGGTTGGGAAGATTCCTTGCAGAAGGAAATGGCAACCCACTCCAGTATTCTTGCCTGGGAAATCCAATGGACAGAGGAGCCTGGTGGATTACAGTCCATGGGTTGCAAACAGTAGGACACGACTGAGCAACTAAACCACCAACAACCAACATCATGGTTTTTTATGACTTTATTATAGGCAACTCAAACTTCAGGTTAAAAATACCTATTCCAAGAGACAAAATGTGGTCCACTGGAGAAGGGAATGGCAAACCACTTCAGTATTCTTGCCTTGAGAACCCCATGAACAGTGTGAAAAGGCAAAAAGACAGGTTGGTAGGTGCCCAGTATGCTACTGGACATCAGTGGAGAAGTAACTTCAGAAAGAATGAAGAGACGGAGCCAAAGCAAAAACAACACCCAGTTGTGGATGTTACCAGTTACAGAAGCAAAGTCCGATGCTGTAAACAACAATATTGCATAGGAACCTGGAATGTTAGGTCCATGAATCAAGGCAAATTGGAAGTGGTCAAACAGGAGATGGCAAGAGTGAATGTCAACATTTTAGGAATCAGTGACCTAAAATGGACTGGAATGGGTGAATTTAACTCAGGTGACCATTATATCTACTACTGTGGGCAAGAATCTCTTAGAAGAAATGGAGTAGCCATCGTGGTCAACAAAAGAGTTTGAAATGCAGTACTTGGATGCAATCTCAAAAACGACAGAATGATCTCTGTTCGTTTCCAAGGCAAACCATTCAATATCACAGTAATCCAGGTCTATGCCCTGACCAGTAATGCTGAAGAAGCCGAAGTCGAATGGTTCTATGAAGACCTACAAGACCTTCTAGAACTAACACCCAAAAAAGATGTCCTTTTCATTATAGGGGACTGGAATGCAAAAGTAAGAAGTCAAGAAACCTGGAGTGATGGGCAAATTTGGCCTTGGAGTACAGAATGAAGCAGGGCAAAGGTTAATAGAGTTTTGCCAAGAGAATGCACTGGTCCTAGCAAACACCCTCTTCCAACAACACAAGAGAAGACTCTACACGTGGACATCACCAGATGGTCAATACCAAAATCAGATTGATTATATTCTTTGCAGCCAAAGATGGAGAAGCTCTATACAGTCAGCAAAAACAAGACTGGGAGCTGATTGTGGCTCAGGTCATGAACTCCTGATTGCCAAATTCAGACTTAAATTGAAGAAAGTAGGGAAAAACACTAGACCATTCAGGTATGACCTAAATTAAATCCCTTACGATTATACAGTGGAAGTGAAAAATAGATTCAAGGGATTAGATATGATAGACAGAGTACCTGAAGAACTATGGACCGAAGTTCTTGACACTGTACAGGAGGCAGTGATCAAGACCATCCCTAAGAAAAAGAAATGCAAAAAGGCAAAATGGTTGTCTGAGGAGGACTTACAAATAGCTATGAGTAGAAGCGAAGCAAAAGGCAAAGGAGAAAAAGAAAGATATACCCATTTGAATGCAGAGTTCCAAAGAATAGCAAGGAGAGATAAGAAAGCCTTCCTCAGCGATCAGTGCAAAGAAATAGAGGAAAACAACAGAATGGGAAAGACTAGAGATCTCTTCAAGAAAATCAGAGATACCAAGGGAACATTTCATGCAAAGATGGGTACACTTAAGGACAGAAATGGTATGGACCTAACAGAAGCAGAAGATATTAAGAAGAGGTGGCAAGAATACACAGAAGAACTATACAAAAAAGATCTTCACGACCCCAATAATCACGATGGTATGATCACTCACCTAGAGCCAGACATCCTGGAATGTGAAGTCAAGTGGGCCTTAGAAAGCATCACTATGAACAAAGCTAGTGGAGGTGAGCTATTTCAGTTGAGCTATTTCAAATCCCAAAAGATGATGCTGTGAAAGTGCTGCACTCAATATGCCAGCAAATGTGGAAAACTCAGCAGTGGCCACAGGACTGGAAAAGGTCAGCCTTCATTCCAATCCCAAAGAAATGCAATGCCAAAGAATGCTCAAACTACCACACAATTGCACTCATCTCACACATTTGTAAAGTAATGCTCAAGATTCTCCAAGCCAGGCTTCAACAGTACATGAACCGTGAACTTCCAGATGTTCAAGTTGGATTTAGAAAAGGCAGAGGAACCAGAGATCAAATTGCCAACATCTGTTGCACCATCAAAAAAGCAAGAGAGTTTCAGAAAAACAACTACTTCTGCTTTATTGACTATGCCAAAGCAAAGCCTTTGACTGTGTGGATCACAACAAATTGTGGAAAATTCTGAAAGAGATGAGAACACCAGACTACCTGACCTGCCTCCTGAAAAATCTGTATGCAGGTCAGGAAGCAACCATTAGAACTGGACATGGAACAACAGACTAGTTCCAAATCAGGAAAGGAGTACATCCAGGCTGTATATTGTCACCCTGCTTATTTAACTTCTATGCAGAGTACATCATGAGAAATGCTGGGATGGAAGCAGCACAAGCTGGACTCAAGAATGCTGGGAGAAATATTAATAACCTCAGATATGCAGATGACACCACCCTTATGGCAGAAAATGAAGAACTAAAGAGCCTCTTGATGAAAGTCAAAGAGAGTGAAAAGTTGGCTTAAAACTCAACATTCAAAAAACTAAGGTCATGGCATCTGGTCCCATCACTTCATGGCAAACAGGTGGAGAAACAGTGGAAACAGTGACAGACTTTATTTTGGGGGGCTCCAAAATCACTGCACATGGTGATTGCAGCCATGAAATTAAAAGACACTTGCTCCTTGGAAGAAAAGCTGTGGCCAACCTAGATGGTATAATAAAAAGCAGAGACATTACTTTGCCAACAAAAATCCATCTAGTCAAAGCTTTGTTTTTTCCAGTAGTCATGTATGGACATGAGAGTTGGACTTTAAAGAAAGCTGAGCACCAAAGAATTGATGCTTTTGAACTGTGGTGTTGGAGGATACTCCTGAGAATTCCTTGGACTGCAAGGAGATCCAACCAGTCAATCCTAAAGGAAATCAATCCTGAAAGATTGATGCTGAAGCTGAAACTCTAATACTTTGGCCACCGGATGTGAAGAACTGACTCACTGGAAAAGACCCTGATGCTGGGAATGATGGAAGGAGGAAGAGAAGGGGACAACAGAGGATGACATGGTTGGATGGCATCTCATCCAACTGACTCAATAGACATGAGTTTGAGTAAACTCCAGGAGATGGTGATGGACAGGGAGGCCTGGCATGCTGTGGTCCACAGGGTTGCAAAGAGTTAGACATGACTGAGTGACTGAACCGGAGAAGGAAATGGCACCCCACTCCAGTACTCTTGCCTGGAAAATCCCATGGATGGAGGAGCCTGGTGGGCTGCAGTCCATGGGGTCGCCAGAGTCGGACATGACTGAGTGACTTCACTTTCACTTTCCACTTGCATGCATTGAAGAAGGAAATGGCAACACACTCCAGTGTTCTTGCCTGGAGAATCCCAGGGACGGGGGAGCCTGGTGGGCTGCCATCTGTGGGGTCGCACAGAGTCAGACACAACTGAAGTGACTTAGCAGCAGCAGCAGCAGAGTGACTGAACTGAACAGATTCCAAGAGAAGTTATTCCCATGGCCTTCCTAATTGTCCTCAGAACTTAATGTTTTATTCATTAAAGTAAACAGAATGACTTCAAGTTCTCAAAATGCTGAGTTTTGAGATAGGTGTTCCCTACTGACTAGAAGCCTAAAAATGTGCCACTTCGTATGCCATTCTGTGTGTCTTTGTTTAACACTGAAACACACATTCTAATTTAAAGCACTCCACATCCACAAACCAAACAATTAAGACTGTTCAGTAAAGTTAACTTTTCAACATTCAAATGTCACACACTCTGCATCATCTAACTTTGATAGTCCCCTTCGCCAGGTATATACATAGGATACAGTGTTGTGAGGTGGAGTCTCAGCTTCCCTCCAGTAAGAGAGAGAGGAAGAGAAACACAGGGACAGCTATCCACACTGGAAGATGCTGTGCTGAGCACCCTGCATGGCACTCCATACTAAAGAAGTGTAGAGAAATCTGGCTGTGGCGAACATGGAACACAGTGAGTAGAGATGGCCTCTGAACAGGAACCCCAAGTACACCTGCTTTGTTTTTAAAAGAAAAAAAAAAGGCACAGAGGAGAGGGAGTGGGCAGCAGTGAAAGCTTTGAAGAAGCTGTTAGCTTTCCAGCCTGACAGACCTGGCAGAAGGTGCCCCTTATAGAGAGGCCGCAGGATCTAAATAAAGGACGGAAAGGCCAGATGGGGCTAAGTTTGCATGTTACAGAATCAAGCTCACAAATCAACTCACATCTGAAGAGAGAGATCCACCACCATTTCATAGAGTGGATACACAATTCAGTGAAATCAGCAAATATAGGGTTGGCCAAAAAGTTCATTCAGGTTTTCCGATACCATCTTACAGAATAAACCTGAACAAACTTTTTGGCCTATCCAATATTAAGATTAAGATTCCTGGTTACCAAGAGATACATGTACATACACACATATACACACATAGATTACCATGTACATACAATGCAATTGCCTGAGCTTACGTATATTGCTGTGAAGAAAAGAAAGTGAATTGGCAAAATAATAATAATAATGAAACTTCCTGAAATTAGCTAAATTTATATCATGACATTATAAGGGAAGAAACATCTTGGGAAATAATTTTAAGAGAATTTAGTACTCGTTAATTCAATAAGCATTCTACATGCCATGGAGTGTTCCAGGCAGAGGAATATAAATGCTGTTATCCCCACCCTCAGGTTGCTCAGTTTAGAGAAATCACATACTATCTAATGAGACAATAATTCAGTCATTTGAGGACATGTCACTTGGTCTATGTGGCTTACTTAAAAAAACAACAAGAAATCCATCTCCTAAAGCTTGAGGGAAGCCAATACTAGAAAAAAAAAGGTAGTTAAAATTTTATTTGATTATTTCATGCAGGTACTCTGTATACCCTTCAAATCTATCCCTTTCTCTCCTCTCCATCACTAGTTTTTTATTGCCTTAGATGACATCTTCATTTCTGGCCTGAGCTTTGGTAACTCTTAAAGGGGTTTTCTATATCCAAATAAGACACTTTTCACAAGCCATCTTGATACAACACTGTCAAAAACTGAGGCCATTTTTCATTGACATGACTTTCTCCCCTGATCTCACTGCATCCAGGTTTAACTTCTTGATTTTACATGTTTCTGTGACAAAGCTTCTCAAAGCTAGGTTGTATCGTTCCTGTCTTCCAAAACTATGATCCTGTGGAGCACGATGATTTTAAGTATAATGCATTTATTTTGCTTAGGCACCAGACACAAGTACTGTAACACATGATGAGGATTTCACAGTGGTTTGGACTGAACTGGAGTGATCCTAAGGGGCTCTGCTGACCCACAATCCACCAGAGTTTAATATGTACCTATTCCAATAAGGTTTACAAATTTAGGACAAAGACAAAATGCAGAAACCTTTCTTCTGAATTTCCAAATGGGGAAAAAAAAAATTACATGGCCAAATCCATGTCTCAATTTTAAAAAGAAACTTAAGATAAAGGGAGGAAATCAGAGGATTACGAAACAGACCAATGAGACAGAAGCCCCCTCAGAGAATGAGTAGGCTCTGGGCTTGGGGTGACTGACCGCCCTCTCTGAGAAGCTGACCAAGGATGACCACTCTTTGCTTGGGTGTGGCTCCCAGACAGATTTCATGCCCACTCCCTCCTTCCTCTACCTCTGCTCCACTTCACAAGGAAGGGGCTTCAACAATAACATAAGGCAGGCTCGTAAGATGCCAGGAAGTCTGCTCTGTACAGTATTTGGTTAACTTTTATGTGTGTGTTTGTGTCTTATGCTAAAATATCTGCCTTTCAAAAATGGCTTCAAAGTGGCCACGTAAGAATGGGTAAACCAAAAATACCATATGCCACTCTGTCTGTAAGCTGGCTTCCCCACAACCCTCCTCCTTCTAAAATGCAAGCAGGTCACTCCCTCCTCCACAAGCTTCTCTGGCCCACACTTGAGGCAGGGGATGACGAAGCAACAATGCTTTGAGTTACTGCTGGAGGAAGATTTAATGCTGATACCCACAAAGTGCCCTAACACTCAGAAATGGGTCTGAAACAACTCTTGTTATCACTGCAGCACACAGAAAGCACAGGTCCAGAATGGACTTAAAACACAGAGCATGCAAACATCTGCTTTCGAGATTCTAAAGCTGGGTCACAGTGTCTGCAAAGTGGCCACAAGGAAATGACTGCCTTGAAATGCCACATACACAGATGACATGGATATTTGAGAGAAAGACTCGGATCTGCAAGCGGGCAGTTAGTATCATTACCATATGACTGAAGGACAAAAAGTCTTCTGATAAAGACTTTGTCCTAAAAAACTAAACTTTGAAATACTAAGAATAAAGTCCTGGAAGACAGCAGAAATCCTCCCAGATGAGCGGCATAGGGACAAAAGATTCTGATGAGATGAGACCACGCCCCAGGTGCTCTGGATACAAATACTGGGTTCCTAAAAGCTATGCAGAGTGCCAGAGTATGTTTGTTTTTATTACAGAGTATAAGCTCAAGACTCAGGAAGATCTCCTGGAGTAGGAAATGACAACCCACTCCAGTATGCTTGCCTGGGAAATTCCATGGACAGAGAAACTGGTGGGCCACAGTCCATGGGGTCACAAAGAGTCACACCACTTAGTGACTAAAACATGAAGCATTTAAAAACGTCCTTCATGTATATCCCTACTGGTTTCTGGCCCAAGGGGTCAAAATCAGGTAGGTCACCCACCCAGAATCCAGTCTCTAAGGGCTTGCTCACTGGTGTGCTAAAGAAGCCAAGCCCCTCCCAGGAGCAAGATCAAGTTATGTCTCCTGTTTTATCTCCCTGTCAGTTCCTCTTCTGCCCCAACTGTCCCTGCCAAACACTCTCTTCTGGAAATCCTCAGTGATTCCCATTGTTGCCTACAAACCTACAAAAATCCCATCTGTATATCTATTGTATGTGGTTTAAATTTCTGGAGAAGTTTTTTTGCTTTTCTCCCTTAAGAGCAGAAATTATGACTCATCATCTCAAGTGGATGATACACGGTGTATGGTCAGAATAAATTTGTGAGATGAATCCTAACATAGTCTTCTCTCCTAGTCATGTAAGAAATTGACAGAATCACTGTATGGCATTTTCAAACTCCAAGTTTACCAACTATTTGTAACTAAGTTAGGGAGAAATTAAAAGAAACGTTATTCAGGTATGTATATGTGAGTGCACATTCACATCTTTACAAAGAAAGAGACTTATGGATTTAAAATACTTAGAGAAGAAAGTTGAAGAGAACTGGGACTCTACGCTATATTTTCTAGTTGAAATTTTTCATTTAGGTTTCTTACTATCTAGCAATTCTTCCTAATGTTAATCCATATAGATTCTGTTTAAAGACACATGCAAATGGTCATCTAAAATCCTCTGCTTTAGAAAGACAAAGCACGATTATATTTGCCCTGGTAACACTCTAAGACCTTGTTATTGCAGTTCTTGAACTAAGAGGCAAAAGCAACCAGAGTCATTTCCAGAACTGCCTGATGAAGAGATCCTGCTCCTACTGCTTCTCAGAGCCCTCAACTGATAGTCCCGCTCCTCTCCAAAATAAGTATAGTCCCTCTGCAAGGACCCCCTTGAGCAAATCATCATGATTATCCTAATGTGCTTCTCAGATTCTACAGCCAATATCTATCAAGAGGGTACAACCCACCAGGAACCACGCACCCAGCATCAGAGGACATGTAGATGAAAATGAGCTTATCCTTACCATCCAGACCGTCAAGTTCAAGGCTCTCCCTCCACAGCCCTGACTCTGTTCAGAGTCACCCAGCACAGTCCCCTTCAGCTCCCCCAACAAAAGACTCCACTGGAAGAAGGAATGGAGTTTCACTATTCTGGAATTTATGTTCTTCAGAGCAGAGTTTCTACACCAAGAAAAGCACTGGTGGGGCACTCAAAATTTTTGTCAGATGAATAAACCAATAAATCTTCAAAGACTCCACACATCAAATCTTTGAAACTTAAACTGGTTACAAGACTACTTAGAAAAGCTATAGTCACAACCCTCTGTCCCTTTTTCATGTGTCTTTTTTGCCATTGAGACCTATGGTCCCTAAACTTACTGTTTAAGGTTAAACATACACACACACACACACACACACACACACACACACACGACTGCTCTCTCCAGATACGTGTACTTCAAATACCTACTAACTGAGGAAATATCAATCTCTGCAGGAACTCCCCAGACCCAAAGACTGGGACCATTCCTATACCCTTCATGGTTGCTTAAGCATAAGTGTAAACTAGTTCCAATCTAGAGAATCTTCTATTTGTCATGTCTGTAGCCCACAACTCTACAGAGAGGAAGCAGCCACCTATTTAAATGAGTCTTGCTTTGCTTCCTCAATTTTCATAAAATAATGACAACCTTATTTCCAAATTAAGGCTCTATCTTTTCCTGACAACAGGGCACGTGTATTCTGGGCTCTTTCCAAAGAATATCATCTCTGTCAGAAGATCACCATTAATTCAAAGCCCAGTTATGAAAAAACTGAAAACCAATAAAGGAACATACAAAACTGTCCTGAGGGAGAAACTGCAATCTATCTGTTCCTTGTATTTCTGAATCAAGCCTAACCATCAATAACCTAGGTACCTGTACTGGTGGTTCTCAACCTTGGACACACATTAGAATCACCTGGGGAGCTGATGCCTCGCTATCCTTTCCCCACCCTCCACAGATGTAATGGAATTCTGTGGGGGTCCTGTGGAGCAGCCAAGGATAACCAATCGCTGACTTCAGTGTCTTACAGACTTGCTTTTGCAAAACTGTGCTTTGGTGTTATGTCCTCTGCTTCTACTTAGTGAAGCGACAGAAAAAGCAGCCATATTAAATTCACTACTTTATTTTCTGCAGAGAAATTTTGGGAGGTGTTGCTCAAGATGCTCTCCTTCACTTTGAAAGTCCTGTAAGACTTCAAAATCTTTTAAAACTAACTGGTAAGGAAAACTTTTCTCTTGAGCAACTCAAGTACTTTGATCTTGTGTGCAAAAAGAATTTTGTAACTGATCATATTCCCCTTTTTGTTTTGACCACCAGGAAATGAAAAATCCAAGTTCAATAACCATAGAGGACAGCATGGTATTAACTTTTGCTTTGGTCTCATTATTTCTGTTTCCTTTGCTTTTTTTCTATTTTTTTAAAGCAAAGGAAAGGTTTATTACAGGGCCAAGCAAGGAGAACAGGTGGCTCATGCTCAAAAAAAAAAAAAAAAAAAAATCCAACCTGCTCTGGCTTTATGAAAGCTATCATTTTAAAATATTAACTGTAAAACAGTAAGCTTCTTTCAATCACCTTTCAACGTGAGGAGATAAAACAGTTAGTTCCCATCCATACTCTTCACATATCTTTAAATGTATATATAAAGCTAATTCACCTCATTGTACAGCAGAACTAAAAACTATAAAGCAACCATATTCCAATAAAAAAACTAGATAAAAGACCAAATACTGGCATTGCTGTGACTAAAATCCATGGATACCTGTAAAGTTCTTCTTTCGTTTCTTTTTTTTGGAGTGGGGAGGATAGACAAGTAGGTAGGTAGACAGACCTCCCTCAAAATATATGAGCTCACTTAAAGTATAGCTAAGAATGGCAATTTCCCAGAAATTTTTCATTTATTTACGTAAAACTGTAACATTCTAAATTCACAAATCTAGAAAAACCTTCAGTGTGCAAGCAGACAGACATAGGTTTATCGGAAGTAAAAGACTACAGTTTAAAAATCATAGCAACACTGAGTTAAGAGAAACCTCAAGACTATTGCCCCACCTCATGTTATGTAAAGAGAAACTCTGAATGGGTGACTGTTGGCATGGATTCTGTATCTGTTCATTCCTAATTCTATGATTTCCTCTAACCCATCACCCAAACACCTCAAAACTGCCCATCTCTTCTGAAAAACTCCAATATTCTCCTTTCTTGCCAATTCCAAGAGGACTCTTTCCTTACATGCTTTTATGGAGATGCTGAAAAATGAGGTGTGTGCTTGTGAAAATGTACTATTCCATTCACTAAGATTTCCAGAGTATAATAAACAAATTCTGGTCACCAACAACTCAAAGAGAGTTAATAAGACTTACTTCTTGAAAGTTATCTCTATAAAGAGAATTGGAGAAGATCTGCCTTCTTTTCCATGTAAACAAGACCTTGCAGGTACATCTCCACCCTGACACAGAAAAGTTTGTCACAAGTGCCCAACTGACAATGAAGTCGGAAAAGGACAAAACTAGACTTTAAATCTAGATATGTTAACTAATCTTCAACTTCCCTAATTTAGACTGTGACCTCAGAAACTGAAGAATCAAATGGTCCCATATACACCCTGTGCCGTGCTTAGTCACTCATTTGTGTCGGACTCTTTGCGACCCCATGGACTGTAGCTCCTCAGGCTCCTCTGTCTATGGGGGTTCTCCAAGCAAGAAAAATGGAGTGGGTTGACATGCCCTCCTCCAGGGGATTTTTCCCGGTCCAGGGATGGAACCCAGGTCTCCCGCATTGCAGGCGGATTCTTTACCATCTGAGCTACCAGGGAAGCCCAAGAATACTGCAGTGGGTAGCCTATCCCTTCTCAAGATGATCTTCCCAACACGGAAATCAAACCAGAGTCTCCTGCTTTGCAGGCAGATTCTTTACCAGATAAGCTACCAGGGATGGGGATGCACATATACAACCTATTACCTAGTTATTCTAAACAACTGAACCAACTAACATTTAAAGAAATCAGTAACATTAAAAAAAATTTTTTCTAATTAAAGTTTTCCTAAAATACACTCCACATTTCTTAAATAGGAAGATCATACACTCATAGGATTTCAGAGTTGAAACAAACCTTAGAATTAAATTATTTCCCATTCACAAATTCTTTGTTAGCATTCACAACTCAAAACGACCAACAATAGGTCTACTGACAGCACAAGTTCACCTGTGAACATTTAAATATAATATTATCATTATTACATTCATATCTCGTACTTGAATAATTTTACTGTTTTCTCTTCTCTGGTGTGAATCCTAAAGAAGGTGGCTCCTAAATTTTAAAACTATACCATTTGAAAATTTTCCCTCTTTTTTCTTTTTTCAGCTCAGATCAGATCAGTCGCTCAGTCGCGTCGGACTCTTTGCAACCCCATGAATCGCAGCACGCCAGGCCTGCCTGTCCATCACCAACTCCCGGACTTCACTCAGACTCACGTCCATCGAGTCAGTGATGCCATCCAACCATCTCATCTTCTGTCGTCCCCTTCTCCTCCTGCCCCCAATCCCTCCCAGCATCAGAGTCTTTTCCAATGAGTCAACTCTTCGCATGAGGTGGCCAAAGTACTGGAATTTCAGCTTTAGCATCATTCCTTCCAAAGAAATCCCAGGGCTGATCTCCTTCAGAATGGACTGGCTGGATCAGTTACTAAATAGCAAGCTGAGATATCCAAGCAGAGTCCTTACAGTTTAGCTTCATCTTTTGATATGAATTCCTAGAACATCAGAAATTTCTGAACATGTGATTAAAGGTTTATTTAACCTAATTAACTGATATTACAGACTGTTTAATATGTGCCAGCCACTGAGAATGTAGCAATGAACATGGACCCAAGCTTCTCTGGGTGATGTGAAGGGGAAGGCAGGCAATAATGAAACTAAGTAAAGTATAATGTACCAGAAGTTGGTAAAAGAGAGAAACAAAGCAAGCAAGAAGGATGGCGAATGCTGGGGCGGAACAGAAAAGGAGACCAGGATGAAACTGTTAGAAAGGATAACAATGGAAGGACCCATTAAGAAGGCAGCATGTGAGCAAAGACTCAAGGAAGGTGAGGGAGGAGGACTTGTAGAGAGAGAGAGACAGAGATACACACACGCTGCAGGGGCTGCAGCATTCCAAGCAGAGAGAAGAGTGAGCACAAAACCCTCAGTATGCAAGTGTGCATCTAGGTTAACAGTTAAACAGAATCCTATTTTAATTTAACTAATGATATTTTAATGTTCTATTTTATGTTTGCAAAGAGTTGATTGACAATGATTTTGAATCATATCTATGGGTACAGTAGACACTGAAGAGATCTAGATTGAAAGAATACACGAAAAAACTGTACAAAAAAGATCCAAATGAACCGGATTACTTCGATGGTGTGTTCAGCCACCCAGGGCCAGATATCCTGTACAGCAAAGTCAAGTGGGGCTTAGGAAGCACTGCTGTTAATAAAGCTAGTGGATGTGATGGAATTCCAGTAGAGCGATTCAAAACATTAATGGATGATGCCATCAAGGAGCTGCATTCAATATGTCAGCAAATCTGCAGACTCAGCAGTGACCACAGGACTGGAAAAGGTCAATCTTCATCCCAATTCCCAGGAAAGGCAGCACTAAAGAATGTGCTAACCATCGAACAACTGCACTCATCTCCCATGCTAGTAAAGGCCATGCTTAAGATCTTTATATCCAATAAAACTGTTTGCCAAAAACAACTGCATTTTTCCAGATCAAGAAGACCCAAGAAAAGTATGTAAAGGATATACCATGGCATTTTTGCAAAGTACTTAATCATGACCAAAGTTAACAAGAGAATGACTGTTACAAACTAGAAGTAAAATTTAAAAAGTAATATATTATCTATATTATATAAGATGAAACTACAGAGTGAAATTACTTATTGGGAGTGACATTATTTATTTATTTATGGTTTTTGGTTTTCCCACCATGAAAATTAATATGATTGCTTTAAAATTAAAATTTACTGGTCAGAAGTAGTATTAAAATTCTTCTGCATCCATCTTAAAATTTTAGTATTTCTTCACCTTACATCTTTGACTACACTCATATTTGGAAAAAGAATTTCACTAAAGTTGTCCTTAAACACAACTTAAATTCCACAATGTAAAGGAAACTGATTTTTATTCATTCATTCTCAGAAGAGTTGAATCCAAAAAAATTAACACTACACTGGCTTAAGTTTCAAAGCTGGTCAGACCATTTTGCCACAATTCTCAATAGGGGAATATATGAATTAACATAGATGAGATCAGCATTTAATTTTCTAAAATTCTCAATAAACATATTTGTTCCAAGAAAATCGATAATATGGGAATTGGACCAAAGACAAATCTACTGGCATAAATCATCAAAGCATTTACATACATCTTCAAATATTCATATATTAACTACTTCTGTAAACAACTGAAATGAAATTGGACACTACTACAAACTTTGTCTATAGTAAACGAATAAACCACTAGTCTCTGCTGAGTGGAAAAAAAGGAAAGGAATAACAACAGAAACATGAAAATTGAGTGAACAGCTTTACTTTTGTAGTTTAAAATGCATTCAAATAAGATTCAAATGGAAATGTGAAAATCCACAGTGATTATAATCATTACAAGGGAAATATTTGACAGTACTTTAAGAGGACTTATTTTCTTTCTAAATTATACTACTGAATTCATGTTTAAATTCATGCAGAAACTTGCTTTACTTGGTAAACCATGAGTTGAATTATTAAACAGCAACAACCCTAGTGAAATGAACAGATTATTCTAGCAAATAGGAGGCCATGACACATATTGACTAAATCCCATTCTATCTTCTACTTCCTGGGTGTATTTCCCAGCTTCCTTTGCAGGAGGCTGGGCCCATGTGACCACACATCAACCAATGAGGAAAGGGTTGACCATGCTCTCTCGCTACCTCCAACAGCAAACTTAAAAGCCACGTCTTCCAGTTGCTACAACTACAGCCTGAATATGAGTCACCACTCAGAGGACAGCCTCTGAGGAGAGCCATCTGACCCCCCATCAGACTCTGGTACCAGTGACAAGCAAACTTGCACTCTGTTATGTCTTAAGGTGTGAAGGCTTGTTGTCCAAGCATAAACTATCTTATTCTAATACATCCCTGAAATTCCCTGCTGCTGCTGCTGCTAAGTCGCTTCAGTCATGTCCAACTCTGTACGACCCCATAGATGGCAGCCCACCAGGCTCCCCTGTCCCTGGGATTCTCTAGGCAAGAACACTGGAGTGGGTTGCCAGGTCCTTCTCCAATGCATGAAAGTGAAGAGTGAAAGTGAAGTCGCTCAGCCGTGTCTGACTCTTTGCGACCCCATGGACTGCAGCCTACCAGGCTCCTCCGTCCATGGGATTTTCTAGGCAAGAGTACTGGAGTGAGGTGCCATCGCCTTCTCCGCTGAAATTCCCTAACTAGATATAAAACATACACTATTGCCTTGAGTTTTATTTTGGACAGGTAGAAAATTCATTAACAACCAGCAGAAAACAGCTGAAAGCTAAAAATAAATACTTCCTGTGTCTTTAATGTGTCCCTAACTCTAGGTCTCCAAAGTGAGATGTGGGCATCCCAGGACGTGCCTAAGATAAGCCAATGGAATATGCATATAAAATATTAGAATTTCTATTTATAGGTCTTTATCATATTTTTAAGGTTCTTGTTCTTGTGGATGTTTCATAATGTATACCATACAAAAGATAAACACACATATTGGACAGATTTTAAGACCCATGATCTTGAGACAAGAAAATAATTATAACTGTTTAGTCCCTGCTCAAAAGATGTTCCCTCTTGTCCAATACTTAAATCGGAAATAATTAATGAAATATATAAGACAGTATACAATAAAGTCCATACAACTCTGACATAATGCATGCTATGGAAAATACATGTTAGAACCACCAAGTGGGCTTTTGGGAAACGGCTTCAAAATGCAGGTGTACTCTGGATGCATCCTGAAAGATGAGTAGGACTTGAACACGTGGTGAAGAATGAAGCGAGTGAAACAATACACAACCAGGGTGCCTAAAAAGAAGGAAAAATGAAAGCAACAGCAAGACAGGTGAGGAGAGGCCAAGAGAAGGAAAGCTTACAACTAACAGATCCCCAGTCAAATTTATTCAAACTCAACCTCTGTATTGTCAGCCAAAATTTTCTGTTCAAGATCAATGCCAGATATATGCAAACAGCAAGGAAACAATCTTTAAAATAACAAATTTTCAAATCTGAAGATTCATTTATGCTACTTGATCTATGCCTGTGAGATACAATCACAGATAGGATACTATTATAATGACAATCATATTACACTCTGAAAAGGAAGAAAATGTACAAAGCATTATACACCATTTTCTATTTGTTTTAGGAGAGATGCCCAAGAAACACCCAGAGACATTTTCACACTTCCTCCTTCCTTATAACCAGATAGCAAGGACTCACCCGCATCAAGTAATCTTAAACAGCTGCTGCTACTGCTAAGTCACTTCAGTCATGTCCGACTCTGTGTGACCCCATAGACGGCACCACCAGGCTCCCCAGTCCCTGGGATTCTCCAGGCAAGAACACTAGAGTGGATTGCCATTTCCTTCTCCAATGCATGAAAGTGACAAGTGAAAGTGAAGTCGCTCAGTCATATCCGACTCTTAGCGACCCCATGGACTGCAGCCCACCAGGCTCCTCCGTCCATGGGATTTTCCAGGCAAAAGTACTGGAGTGGGGTGCCCTTGCCTTAAGTGCGTTCATTTTATGATTTATGTCCTAACAACTTTATACTTCAATAACGTTTTCTTTAATACGTTTCTCTGACCATGGGTGGGATTCTGCCATTTTTAATATCCTTGTTTTTATTCAAAATGCTATTCACACATATAAATTACGCTTAAGCCTCTGCTATTAACAATGGCCAAGGCAATTCTAAACAGAGAGAGAAACAGCAGCAACACTGAAGGAGAGAATGTGAGGCAGCGTGTATGAGACAAGAATCTGTCCTCTGAAAGCAATCAAAGCAACAGCTTAAAAATTAGCAAGTCCTAAGGAAATATTCAAAAGCCCTTAGTAACCCACACTTCATGAAAATATAGACGACAGAAGTGGATATGGACTCATCCAGTGGCCATCTAGGTCTCAAGTAGGCAACCTAGGAGGATGCCTGTCTGTGTTCCCCAAAAGTAAAAGTCCATGGTACAAACTGTGGCTTCTCTGGTGGCTCAGACGGTAAAGAATTCGTCTACAACTCAGGAGATCGGGGTTCGATATCTGGGTCAGGAAGATCCCATGGAGAAGGGAATGGCAACCCACTACAGTATTCCTGCCTGGAGAATCCCATGGACAGAGGAGCCTGTGGGGCTACAGTCCACGCGGCTGCAAAGAGTCGGACACGACTGAGCGACTAACACACACACCTGGTACAAACCAGCCAAACCTTCCCTCCCTCCAGCTACTTTCTAATGTTTGGCTGTTGAGGTGGACTGAAGGGAAAAGATTAGTATACATTCTAACTTATGCCTCTACTGCTTTTTGTAAAATTGAGTCAAACCATCAACAGGGCTTACAATGTTCTCAATGTAATTGAGTATATTCTTTTCAGATCTCCAGCTGACCGCCCAGGCATTTGGACACTGAACACGAATCTCCCAAGAGAAGGATTCCATATTCAAAGGAGAGTACATCCTTTGCAGAAGTCAATAACGACTGAAAATCAGGATTACTGTACATAAAATGCTCTTCCTCCTGAATAACATTATGATTCATCACCCATAGCAACTAGAGGTTTTGTCATAAAACATAATGAATTAACATCTGTTTACACTTATAAAATTCATGTCAACATTCAGTCATTTACCACTCATTGATTAAAACACTGCATTTACACACATACATATTTAGGCATATCTGACAAGCCTGACATTTTTTTCCAGTTGGTGACTGAAAATGCAAGATGGCAATTTTTTCAGACACATAAGCTTGTAATTTTAAGTAATGTCCTCATCCCAAACCCTCCTCCTGTTACTTTAGAATAAACATAATCCTTCAATCCTCCCAATGATTCAAGAAGACTGGTATTTGAATGTTTTATTTTTGTAAAAAAAAGTTCTACATATGGCTATCATCTCAACTCAAACACCTTTTCCCTTCTCCATATACCTTCCTATCATCCTGGAGCACTGTGCCTTAGCCAAAACTAGTCCTTTGCTTTTTCTTCTACACAGATCGTTATTATACTTTACAGTGGCCATCGATTGCTAGAATTCCTTCTTGAAGACTCAACACAGGTGGCACCTTCAGAATCTTTGAACCCACCAATCTTTTGTGCTTCCACCTTATTCCCTGTCATTCTAGGTACGCTATTATATTAAAATGACCTGTTTATGGAGCCATTCCTTTCTCCTCCCAACTAGCCTGAGATTCTTGGAAACAAAGAACATCTGTATCTTCTATACACAGTTTCTAACTGAAGAGTAGGCTCCCCATAGTCATTGAATCAGTCACTCACTCAACAAACACTTAACACAACGGCTGCTACAGGACAAGCATTATTCTAATTGCTATGGATACAAGGATATGTAAAATAAACACAGCCCCTGCTCTCCTAGAGATGACACTCAAATGTAGGAGACAAATAATAGAGACGCAACAGACACCTAGTGAAATGTCAGATGATAAATGGAGAAAGTAAAACAGTCTCAAGGGACAGTGAGTGGCTGGGGCACGGATTGCTATTTTAAGTATTTTAAGTAATCGTGGATGGTTAAAGAGTTTCCTAACTGAAGTGAGAGGACTTCTCTGGTGGCTCAGATGGTAAAGAATTCACCTGCAATGCAAGAGGCCAGGGTTTGATCCCTGGGTCAGAAAGATCCCCTGGAGAAGGAAATGGCAACCACTCCAGTATTGTTGCCTGAAAAATCCCATGAACAAAGGAGTCTGGAGGGCTACAGTCCATGAGGTCACAAAAAGATGGACACGACTGAGCAACTAAGCACACACACATACAACTGAAGTAAGATAACAAACACGTCGGTCCCTTTAAGGGGAGAAAGTGACAGAGTGTGTGACACATGAGAGGAGCAGAGAGGAGGCCGCCCTGGCTAGAGCACAGAGATGAGAAGTCAGGAGATTGGTGCCCACATCAAGTGGAGCCCTGCAGACCACATGCGAGGCACTGCAGGTTTCTGAGCAGCAGAGAAAAGAAAGCTAATGGGCATCTTCAAGAAAGATCACTTCAGCCAGCAGCCATCACATTTTTGGGCAAAAGATGGTTGAGGTATTGAGGTGTGGGTAGAGACACTGGGAGAGCTGAAACAGGAAGCCCTACTAGGAGGCTCCCACAGTAATCTAAGTGGGAAAGGCTGGTGGCCTGGACAAGCACGGTGGCAGTGGTGGTGAGACGGGGATCTATACAGGCAGTGCCAACAAGTGAACTGAATGTGGGGTGGGAGAGAAAAGGTTTGTGACATAAGTAGCCAAAGGATGGTGCTGCCACTGCCAGAGATGAGAAAGAGGAGGTGGAGGGGGCAACCCACCCTCCAGTCTGAAGCAGCCGAAGTTCATTTATACTGAAGGGTTGAATATAGTTGAGTCACCAGGAGCTAGGGGCTGAGGTCCAGCTGGAGACCTCAATCTGGGGGCATCAGCACATCTTTGAAGCCCATGTGGGTTCCTCTAAGTGTCTACAGAGGAGAAGGAAAAGGCCCCAAGCCAATCCCTCAGAGGTGCAAACCTTCAGAGGTACAGGTACATCCAGCCTTCCACCCAGCAAATGGAACAGCCAGCTTGCTGGGGGTAAAACAGAAAGTATGGAGGCCAGAAAGCCAAATTCAAACAGGGTTTCAGAAGGAACTGGTCATTATTGTCCAATATGATTGATAATTAAAGGAAGGAGAGAATTCAAAATTGACTACTGGAGTTGATGACATGGAAGTCACAGATGACCTTGATAAAGAATAGTTTTCATGGAGAAGAGAAATAAACACCTGACTAAAGAGAACAAAGAAAAGGAGATAAACTGTAGACAACACACATGTGCAACTTCTTCAGAAAGTTTTGTAATAAAGGGAAACAGCGTGATAGCTCGGAGACATGGAAGCAAGAGAAACATTACAGCATGTATGTTGGTGGGAGTGGAAGGAGGAGAAGAAAAGGCTGATAACAGAGTGCAGCGGGGAGATAATCACAGAGCAAAGTCCTGAGGGCATGAGAGGGGCTGCGTGCCCATCTCCTCCAGGGCCAGCATGGAGGAGAGACCTGAGAGTGGACTGGACAGCACAGTCTTTATAATTCTCAGTGTTTACAGAATTGAACTCCCCTTAGATTGAACTACTACTTAAGATATTTCTTATAAAAAGGAATCCCCACTAATTCAGCTTTCTAGAACACTTTATAGAAACTGTTACATTATCCTGGCTTCAGGAAGCTAACATTCGAGTATTTCAGGGCAAGTTTCCTATGCTTCTCAAGAAGGGCGTATTCACACATACCAATCTGTGGCATGTGCCTGCTAAGTCGCTTCAAGTCATGTCCGACTCTGTGCGACCCTATGGACTGTAGCCCACCAGGCTCCTCTGTCCATGTGATTCTCCAGGCAAGAATACTGGAGTGGATTGCTGTGCCCTCCTCCCAGGGATCTTCCCGACCCAGGGATTGCATCTGCATCTCTTATGTCTCCAGCATTGACAGGCAGGTTTTTTACCACTAGTGCCACCTGGGAAGCTCATCTCTAGTATGATAAGAAATATATTTGGTTTTTGACTCTGGTTCCTGGCACAGAGCTCCTAAAACCCTTGGAATTTCCTGAGTAACAGGAAAGTCTTCTGTTATTCATAACAAGCCCCTTTTGCCCACACCTGAGTTTATACTAATGAGGTGAGTCACGGCAGGATCCCCAAATAGCTTCAGCTTTCTTCACCAGAAAGACCAAATATATGATTAGAGGGGAGGGGGTCTTTCAGCCTCCACTCCCCACTTCCAGGAAGCAGGTGGGGGTGGCTGCAGATTAGGTTACAAAACTTCAACAAAGAGATTCAGAAGCTTCTGGGTTGAAGGCACTAATGTGCTGGGGAGCAGATCCACCCAGAGAGGGCATGGAAACTGCACTTCTTTTCCCCTATACTTGTGCTATGCATTTCTTCCATTTGGTTGTTTCTGAGTTGTATCCTTTATAATGTTGAGTCACTTCAGTCATGTCCAACTCTTAGAAACCAAATAGACCCCATGGTGGGCTACAGTCCATGGTGTCACAAAGAGTCGGACATGACTAAGTGACTAACACGATGAGACCCCGTGGACTGTAGGGTCCTCTGTCCCTAGGATTCTCCAGGCAAGAATACTGGAGTGGGTTGCCATGTCCTTCTCCAGGAGATCTTCCTAACCCAGGGATCGAACCTATGTCTCTTAGGTCTCCTGCATTGGCAGGTGGGTTCTTTATCACTAGCACCACCTGGGAAGCCCATCCTTCATAATAAATCAATAAATGCAAGTGTTTTCCTGAGTTCTATGAGTCATTCTAGCAAAGTATTGAATTTGAAGGGGGATGCAGAAGCCCCCAAATTTGAAGTCAGCTCTAGAAGTGTTGGGGGGCCTGAGCACTTCATTTTCTGCTGGCATCAGAAGCGGGGGCCGACTTGTGGGGCACAGCCTCTGACCTATGGGATCTGCAATAACTCTGGTAGTTAGTGCCAGAACTGAATTGCCAGCTGGTGTCAGAGAACTGGCTGGTGTTGGAAATAACCATACCTTTGGTATCAGAAAACACACAACATCTGCTCTTAGGCCATGAGGGAATAAAGCAAACAAGTGATAAGGGACCATGAGAATTGGTGACAGCAGTGAATGTCTCCATGCTGAAATTTCAAAGCTACCAGGTTTAAGGAATAAGAAAACAAGACTACAGTACCGCACTCTCTTAAAAATATACACAGGTAACTCTGGATCTTAAACGTAGAAAACATGAGGGTAGCGAGTTCACACACAGCAAAGGCTGGTCTATTTGCTTTCCAAACCTTAATCACCTGAGGAGAAAGGTCAGACCAAAGCACCACAGAGCCAAGGAGTTAAGAGATATAAACAATTGGACTCAGAACAAATAATTACCTTAAAAATAAAACAGCTACATGGTAATTTCATACACTAATGAGGGATTCAAATTTTACATAAAACCTTTCAGAAGCACATTTATAAACAAGTAAGGCTGAGTGATTGAGCATGAGTGGCAAGGATTCAATATTGGAAATGCAGTTCCCACACATATTCTCTTTCAGAAGTTCAGACAAGCCACTCTGTCCACATGCTTGGGTCAGGGAATATGAAGATGCCAGGGAAGAAGTGCCCATTTCATGTCCATGCCAACTCCCAGTACCCACAGCTGCTTTACAAGGCTGTCTCCAGACTGGCTTAGCTTTGGGGGAACTGCTTGGCATTCACACCCCCAGCTCAGCCAGGAGTCAAGACTGGCCTCTGAGCTTCCTTCCACCCCTCTGAGTCACTCCCACTGGATTCTATGGGTTCACCTCTGAAATGTTCCATTTCCAGATGAGACTCTGCCCTAGTCCCTTCCAGACTGGATTACTGCCAAAGCCGACCAGATCCCTAAACTTCACTGTCCTTGAGTTCCCTTCCCCTGGGGCACCAGGACAGTTCAAATCTCAGTTCAGTTCATTCATGCAGTCGTGTCCAACTCTTTGTGACCCCATGAACTGCAGCACGCCAGGCCTCCCTGTCCATCACCAACTCCCAGAGTCCACCCAAACCCACGTCCACTGAGTCGGTGATACCATCCAACCACTTCATCCTCTGTCATCCCCTTCTCCTCCTGCCCTCAATCTTTCCCAGCATCAAGGTCTTTTCAAATGAGTCAGCTCTTTGCATCAGATGGCCAAAGTATTAGAGTTTCAAATCTCAAGGCTGCTCTTATCTCTCCTGCCTGCTTAAAACTGCAAATCCTTAGCACACAAGTCCTTTGTGACCCAGATCAGCTCTTCCTCTTCCACATATATCCCCCTTCCCAACATGCATCCTACATTCCAGCCTCTGCAGACCACAGGAATTGAGATCAAGGACGTGCCATGTCTTTGTACCTTTGTCTCTCTCCTTCAGTCCTTGGCACCTGCTGTTCCCTCTGCCAGAACACTCTTCCCTCCAAATGGCTCATCCCCTTAACTCCAGGACCCACTGGAGTATCACAATCTCAGAAAGTAAGGCATCCCTGGCTGCCCTATTTAAAATGGTACATCATGGTACTCCCACCCCCACACAGGCTCCCTGTGTTCTTGTCACCATCTCCAACACCATTTATTTTCTTCTCTGGTTTATTGTCTCTCCCCCTGCTAGGATATAAGCTCAAAAAGGCTGAGATTTTTGCCTGGTACCTGCACTCATGCCTGGCACATGACAGGCACTCAGATAACATCTGCTGAATCACTGGATCAACACTGTTCCCTCTGCTGGTAAAATTATATCCTGGGCCTAAATGCTATTCCTTATCTATGCAGCTAACTCATTCTTCAAAAATCCTATTGTCCCATCCCCCCGCCCTCAGGCAGGGCCTAACACCTTCTCCCTGGCATGCCCACAGCACTTTATCCATGGGGGACCACACTCAAGACACCTTCAGACAAGGGGCACTATGGATAACTATGCTGGAATGACAGGCTGTCGAGGGCAGGCCAGAACACATGGTCACTCTGATCTCCCACCTTTTGCACGGCGGTTCTATCTCTTGCGTATTCATTTACTTCCTGGTATGTCTCCCCGACTAGGCTATAAATCCTTCAGAGACAAATCATCTCTGTATCCCCAACACCTCACACATACTGTGGATGGTTAATAATGCTAAGTGAATGAATGAACCATCGCTTCTGCTTGGGGATTTGGAACCCTGAGACAGGCTGGAGCAGGGAAGACAGCACACCTAGACAGTGGGCACAGCAGCAAGTATCACCCCCACCCTGGGGTGGGGAGGGGGATGGTCCTCCAGGACCCACTCCCCTTCCAAGTATTTCTGTCCCATGACAGGCCTGGGGCCCTGTCTCCTAAGAGTGGTTCTCCTAAGTGCCTTACTGAACTCTGTTTCTATTACCCTTGATTTTGTTGACCTCCCCCAGAACAGACCAGTATTTGCTGGCCCCTGTTTAGACAAACTCCCACACAGTTCCCTTTGCCCCACCCATCCAGTCCAATGGTCACACAAGTCCCAACAACAGGCCACAGCAGTGAGTATTATTTCAACAACAAAGGGGGGACCCCTCCCCACCCTCTGAACACAACCTCTCTAGACAGCACTCCTCGCTTGGGTTCTAACAGTAGATGAAGTGTTACATTATTAACTCCTTTCAGGGCTGAGGCCTAAGGTGAAATGGATCTCTTCCAGAATGTTGTAGGATTTCTCAGGGCCTGTCAAAGTCCTGTAACATTCTGGTGGGAAGCAGCCTATTTTGCTAGGAATCAAATTTTTCCCTTTAATATTATATACCATTGAAATAATCATGTTTGCTGGTATGAATATGTGCTTAGCTGGCTCCAAGAATCACCTTTTCAACATAAACTTTCTTTCAGGTCTGAGATATGCATTTTCTAAGGAGTGATAAAAATTTTAATTAGGGATCTAGAAATTAGAATTCAGAGACTTTGCAGACATACAAAAACATTTTTCATTAATAAATGTATCCTTCTATCACAATTCTCATGGTAAAAACATCACAGTTGTATAGAACCTAAGCCTTCTGACTTAAATTTTAAAAGGTTCATAAACTATAAGAGAAATTAGCTTAGGTCAATTTCTGCTAATAATATATGTTCTAAAAGACACTATTTTGAAAATAATTCCCATAAAGCGATAGAGAATAAAAGCTTGAGTTAAAGGCAGGAAGTTCAGATCATGGAGCTTGGTAAAAGCTGATTCAGTGAGAGGCCCAGGAAGCTTCCATTTAACATCTGTCCTTCACCACCACAGGGTATCACACTGCTTAAATAAACCAGTCTTTCTACCTCAAGAAAGTTTTTCATCCACCGTTGTCCAGAATCCAACAAGTATATGCCAAGACAAAGCAAACGTGGTGACTGCCTTCTGCTTATTTTGATCCAAGACAGTCATATAGCAAGGGAAAAGGGCAATTTAATGATTTTTAAGATATGGCATTCCATATGAGTTGTTAACTTAAGGTATTCAAACTAAAGAGTAAGATGGAGCTCAGGTGCTCCTGAGCACAAGTTACTCATGTGGATTAGAGACCTAAGCAGATACAAACCCTACCAGATCACAACCAATGGCCTACTGACTTAAACTACCTTAGAGAACATGGCTTAGAGGTGCTTTACAAGAATAGTATTTAAATTCATTTTGTTTTTCATAAGAGTTTCCCTTCCCTTCCTCTTCCCTTTTCCCCTTGAATGGATGGTTTGAACAACGTCAGTTTCTGTACACTTAAGTTTGAGGATTGTCTCCTTCATGATGACAGAAATTTTATTGGCTTTGTTCACAGCTATACCCCAGTGCCTAAAAGAGAGCCTGGTATATGGTAAGCTCTCGATAAACATTTGCTCAGTAAATGAGTAACTTTCCTAAAGCAATAACCAGAAAGAATGCTAGATGGGAAAGCACAAAACCCTTTTCTGAAAGTGGTTTTCCGGAAGGGACTGAATCGATGAGAGGCTCACCTATTTCAAAAGGAAAATTAGGGAAATAATACAAAAGCCTCAGTGACAGGACATCACATCAACGTTTTCTCTTGTTCTCTTTCTCCCTCTTCCTCTCCTTCCCTTCTCCTTCTCTCCATCTCTTGCCTTGAGAAAGTACCTTAAATCCAGTTGTAAAAGCAACCTCTATTAGAATCAGGCTCTAGTTACCATAAGACTTCTCAAAACAAATAAATTTTTACTCACAATATTTTAACTCTGCTAAGGAAAATACTGGTCACATAACAGGGACAATGCCTGGGGCTTCTGCCCTAAACTCGATCCTAAGTCCTGGACATGCAACCACAGCACCAGCACATTGTGAGACACGGTCAGAAATGTTCTTTCTAATATGAATCTGGATCACCCTGAAAGAAGTACAGGATTAACAAGGACTCAAAATCCACAACAACATCTTTCTAGCAACACCATTCTCTAGGCACTAATATCTGGCCCTACAAATTCAATCATCATAACATTAGGGATCAGAGGTTCCCTAGAGACGTCTGGAAAACTGACAGGAACACGGTCTACATCCTCCCATTAATCACTTGTCCCTTTTTAGGTGAGAGTAGCCAGAAATTTTTCAAGGCCTTAAGATATTCTTCTCAGTTTTCACAATGTGTTGCAAGCTTTTCCATTTACCAGAATGCAAAGACTGCTTCCTTCAAATGGTGCTTGAAATGCCTATGTAATACGACCACCATATTATACCTCAGTCTGAGAAGGACACATTTCAGCTTGCTCCAGGGTTGCAACCACTGAGAGGGGTAGGTGGTGGGGTACTTTTCCTTCTACAGGCATGTTCCCTTCCCTAGACATGGCATATAATTAGATGGTAAGTGCTCTACATCAGGAATAAATTGAACACTCAGTGTTGAAGAGCACTATAAAAATACTTTAGTCTACTTTTTTATAAAAATGAAAAAAAATTCTCATTATACCACATGAAGTTTTGAATAAACTCTACAAATAGCCTTCCAAGAATAGTTTGATTTCCTTGAATTGTCAGAGATAATACAAGCAAAATGTAATGAAACATTATTTAAAACCTCTTTTGTACTCAAGTTATGGAGCTCTTAAGAGAAAAGCACTGAGAAAGCCATAGAGATGGACAGAATCAAGTTCCTGATCTACAGAAGCTTCTGTCTCATTAAGGAGGATGATGCTGAAACACAATTAGCCACAGTGAGAAAGGTAGTGTATAAGATCACATGAGTGGTTCCAAGAATTCTGAGGCAGGAAAAGTCACCAGTGGATCAGTCTAGGGCTGATCAAGCCTTTAAGACAGAACCTAGGAGACAGGCAGGATGTTAACAGTAGAGTTGGGGTATGAGGTGGGAGACGTAGAAAGGAGAAGACATGGAAACCTGTGACTCCAGAAGGCATGTAGTGGTGTTTAGACTGGAGAGGAGGACTGAGGCTGGACTGGCAGGAGCCTGAACAGTAAGCCAAGGAACTTGGAGTTCACGCAGACTGCAACAGAGAGCCCAGGGAGTTTTCTGATTTTACGAAGCTCCATCTGAGGGTGATAAACTCTATCTAGTGCTGCAAGGTTAAAAAAAAAAAAAAAAAAAAAAAGCAATAACCCAAGAACAGGCCAGTTGATTTGGTAATTAATGTATCAGAAAGTGTAGTCTGAGTGGAGGGAGTGATCAGTTCAGTCATCCCCCTTATCTCTCCCCTATCATTCTTCCCCATCTCTCAGGTTTGGCCTTTGAGGCAGTTCTCCATGAACAGAGTTACTAAGTGGTCTGAAATGTAGTAAGTCCTCCCTGGGATATTTAAGGAAAATTCCTTATATGCAAAAACTGTAAAAACCATACTGGAAAAACATGGCTTACACAATTAGAAAGGTAAACAGTATCATCTATGCAGAGCCAGCCACCCAATGTTATCAGGCTTGAGGTGTAGCTCCAAACATACAGGGGACAGGAATTCAAAGAAGGAGGGGAAAGAAGAAATTATGACACCAGAAAACCATTTTTGGCTTTTTTTTCCTCCCCTCCCCCCCATTACTTGTATTATTTAGTTTTTCTTATTAGAAAAGCAATGCATGGCTCTTACATAAAAGAACACCAACAAGAAGAACATTTAAAAATGTCCATAATACCACTCAATAGAGACAACAATTAGCTTCTTCATACAAATTCTTCAAAATCCTGTCTTATGTATATTTATTGTATAAATGTACATGTGGTGTGTTAGTCTTGTCGTTCAGTTGTGTTTGACTCTGCAATCCCATGGACTACAGACCTCCAGGCTCCTCTGTCCATGGGATTTTCCAGGCAAGAATAATGGAATGGGTTGCCATTTCCTTCTCCAGGAGATTTTCCGATCCAGGGATCGAATCCAGGTCACCCGCATTTCAGGCAGATTCTTCACTGTGTGAAGCACCAGGAAAGTGCTATATATGTACATATGCTTCCATAAATTAGGTAACACTGCTTGTAATTTGTCTGTGTTGTTGTTCAGTCACTAAGTTGTGTCCAACTCTTTACGACTCCGTGGACTACAGCACACCAGGCTTCCCTGTCCTTCACTATCTCCCCGAGTTTGCTCAAACTCATGTCCACTGAGTCAGTGATGTCATCCAACCATCTCATCCTCTGTCACTCCTTTCTCCTCCTGCCCTCAATCTTTCCCAGCATCAAGGTCTTTTCCAATGATTTGTCTGTAGCTAACTATAATTGACAATTTATAAAAGTGATTGATGGTCATTTATAACTAGCAATTAATTTACTTCATTTAACCCCTTATTCAATGGCACCCCACTCCAGTACTCTTGCCTGGAAAATCCCATGGATGGAGGAGCCTGGTGGGCTGCAGTCCATGAGGTCGCTAAGAGTCGGATACGACTGAGCGACTTCACTTTCACTTTTCACTTTCATGCACTGGAGAAGGAAATGGCAACCCACTCCGGTGTTCTTGCCTGGAGAATCCCAGGGATGGGGGAGCCTGGTGGGCTGCTGTCTATGGGGTCGCACAGAGTCGGACACGACTGAAGTGACTTAGCAGCAACCCCTTATTCATGAGTTAAGAAAACATTTTTTAAAAGGAATATAGATAAGAAGCCACTGTTTATCTTCATTTTATTCATTTATACATTTCCGCTCTCTGAAAGTCACATACTTATGTAGAATGTAAATATTTTTCAGTTGTCTGACACTTAAGAAAGACCATTTCTGGACACCTTCAAAAACACATTGAGTTATGAGGGAAATATCTGGACAGATTTGCAGACTAACAGTGAACAACAGATCAAGAGAAACTTCAAATAAAATATGAGGCAAATTAATCAGCAATTTTCAAGGGACATGGTTTGAGCAGCTGCTTAAGTTATTTTTTATTCAAACTGGAACCAAATTCCTGAAGTAGTTATCATTAGAATGCATCAAAAGCTTAAAGTCATCTTATCTTCTTATACCACAAAGATCCTCTCTTTGTGGATCCTATCTCTGAAAAGGTCAGGTTGGGTTTTAGTAGGGAAACCAGAAAGCACTAACTCTGTTTCAAATGCTGTCAAAGATGGACATTCACAAAGAATAATGAAGGAAAATGCATTAAAGTAAGTGGAAATGTCCCACCATGGAGGAGAAAACGGTAAGGAAGAGCTTGTCAGAATGTTGGAAATGTGTCCCACTTATTATAATAATTATTATACTTATCACTGTTAATAGCAGCAGCTGTCCATTACAATGGATTCCCTACTAAGCACTGTATTTATATCAGATAATTGTATTTTCTAAATATCTTCTAGATAGTTATCCCTCACAAAAATCCTATGAGTTATTTTCCCATTGTATGCAGCCAATTAATTTCTGAGTTGAAGTTTTTTTTCAAGTAATTTGCTCAAGGTTACAGAGTTTATAATGGGAAAACTGGGACTCAAACCAAGTATTGATCAATGTATTTTGAACACTTACTTTCAGGTGCTAAGCAAATTATGGTGAGCAAAAGCTGGCAAGGCAGGTAAAGCTGACAGGAATCAAATAACGTCTGAAAGAAATGTTTAACTGTAACTGTGACAAGAGCAATAGATCTGACTTTGGCAAGGACAGGGTCTAATGCAATCTAAGATCTAAAGAACAGGAGTTGCCTTGGGGGACAGGGAGAGGAAAAGCATTCCAGGCAGAAGGCACAGAATGTGCAAAGATGACCTGATGGTGGGAAGGAATGTGCTGAGGACTGAAAAGTGAGGTGGGGAGGGAGCTGTGATATGAATCTAGCGATTTCAGATTTAATAGGTGAGATTGTACCTTTCACCCCACGTACAATGTTTTATGTTCCTGTTTAGTTGTTAAGCTGCGTCCAGCTCTTTTGTGACCCCATGGACTGTAGCCCGCCAGGCTCCTCTGTCCATGGAGTATCCCAGGCAAGGATACTACAGCGGATTGCCATTTCCTTCCCCAAGGGATTTTCTAGACCCAGGGATCAAACCTGCATCTCCTGCACTGCAGGCGGATTCTTTACCACTGAGCCACTATTTTACAGAGCGTGGCAAAAATATCTTATCTTTATCATAGGCACTCTGGTAATTTATTGCCGGTGTGGTATTTTTCCCTTGGGGATAAAAGGTGAATTCAGGTAAGCAGTGCTACGTAGCCTCTTATAAGAACCTTTAGGAGCAGGGATAAAAATGGATATTCCAGAGCATGAATTTCTGTGTTCTAGAATATACATCTAGCATACAACTAAACAACCCCAAAGTGGAGATTTCAGCTGCAAATGGAAGAAATGGCATGCAGTCTCTGGAGGCAAACCGAGGCACAGCGAAGTTATCCTGGAGAGCTCAGAATGCAGGAACACAGGCAACCCAAGGATAGCAGAATAAAACTGCAGAGTAACAGGCCTAATGTGAAAATGACAGAATGTCTTTCCAGCTGAGAGGCATGGCAGGTAACTATTCTCACATCCCTGCTCCCCAACCCAGAGCTGGGTAGCTTTGATAAATGGCTGATTATTCTAAGACAATTTCCCCTCTCAGATGGCGCCAGAGGTAAAGACCCCATCTGCCAATGCGGGAGATGTAAGATACACAGGTTCAGTCCTTGAGTTAGGAAGATCCCCTGGAGAAGGAAATAGAAACCCACTCCGGTATTCTTGCCTGGAAAATCCCATGAAGAGAGAAGCCGGGTGAGCTACAGCCCATAGGGTCACAAAGAGTTGGACACGACTGAAGCAACTTAGCACACACATATCCACACACAATAGTACCTACCTCACAGAATTATTTTGAGAACGACATGAGTTACAATACACATCAAGTATTTAGAGAAGTACTTGCACACAGTAAGTATTCAATAAATACAAGCTATTACTGCTACTATTATTATTAATGCTATTACTGTAAAAGGCAGTAAGTAGTTAAGGAAAGGAAAACATCTGCAAATATATATCGAAGACAATGGCTTCCTAGGTGGCTCAATGGTAAAAGACTCCACCTGCCAATGAAGGAGATGTTAGAAACATCCCCTAGAGGATGAAATGGCAACCCACTCCAGTATTCTTGCGTGGAGAATCCCATGGACAGAGGAGCCTGGCGGGTTACAGTCCATAGGGTCATAAAGAGTCAGCCACAACTGAGTGGCTGAACGTGTGCGCATGCACACACGCGCACGCACGCACGACACAACAGGTCCTCAAATTTGAAAATACCTCTGAATCACCTGGAAAGCTTGTGTAAAACGTAGATTCCTGGCCTACTAGAGGTAAGGCTTACGAAACTAAATTTCTCCTAAGCTCCTGGCACAATATTGATATAGCTGATCTAAGCACTTAAGAGGCAAGACTTGAAGGCTGAGAACTTAAAACAAATCTTAAGGCATCAAATAAGGTATTTCCTTGTAGGGACTTACAAAGAGAACTTTATCAAACAAATTTCAGATTTTATTTTTGCTAAGGCAAAATGAAACAAATTCACTTACAAAATATACTCCTAAGGAGAAAACTGAATAATCAGAATCTACTTGATTGGTAAAATACAGTGTTTAGTTTTAATAACCACTCCCACAAATTATTTAAATATTTAGTTTCAAACAGTTCAAAAATATTACTGTATGCTCCACTATCAAAAAAAAAAAAAAAAAAAAAACCTAAAATAAGCATCTGGACAGTGGTGTGCATGTTCTTTAATTATCAGATTTATTTTCTAGTAAAAATAATAGAGCCCAGCTTCAATCATACACAGAAAATTCTTTTCTGCTAGGACACAACTAAAACTCTGCAGATTCTCTGACTTTAGCTCAGGGTTTCTCACTAGGTAACTAGTGTAGATTATTGGTTGGTTGGTTTCAGTCGCTAGGTCATATCCAACTCTTGCGACCCCATAGGCTGCAGCCTACCAGGTTCCCCTGTCTGTGGGATTCCCCAGGCAAGAATACTGGACTGGGTTGCCATTTCCTTCTCCAATTATAGATTATTATTTATGGGAATTATTTACAATGACAAGTGACCGTCTCAGAAAAATCAAACAAGTGACTAACTTCAAGGAAGGTGAAATCATTGGCCTAATGCACACATCTGGTGAACAATGTCCATGAAGGTTATAAACTGAAGGTATTATTTATTTCTTTTTCTCAAAACCCATTACACAATCCAACACTTGGAATCTTTCTTGACCCAACAAAGGCATGGAAACACTGCTTGGGCTGTTTATAATAACAAACAATGCACATTCCTGTTTTATTTGCAAAAATAATTAGCAGCAGCTGCTACTTACACAGAATTTTTAACAGAAAATACTTTACATACTGAAACCAAATACTTCAGGACTTAAAGAGCCTGAGGACAAATGAAGTCTTCTTCTTTCTTTTAAATTTAAAATAAGCTGTAACAATTAGCTTCTATGTTCCTTCATCTGATTTTTAAAAATGACTAATAACATTTTCCTGAGACTCAAAGGAAACAGCTGGACACATCTGTCAACTCAACATCCCTGGAGTGAAAGAGAAACTTGATACTTTAATACCATACTTACATATGAGGGCTCAGTTCATAGAAATTTCTGTTCCTGTAATCTTCCACTTTCTCTGGTGAATAAATGGGCAATGACCGGTATGGGTTAACGGATATAACCACACTTCCAATGTATGTCTGCAAAAGAAAGAATAAAATACAACCATTTTACCATCTTAAGTCTTAGTGTTGCATGGCTTTATCCTTTTAAAAACACTGGTTCTACTATACTCCAGTATAAAATAAAAAGTTTTAACAGTGGTACATCCTGAAAATAATTTCAAAATTTAAAAAATAAAAACACTAGTTCCACTGCCTGATCATTTTGTACTTTTCAAGAACACTTTACATCTCTGAAGATAGATTGCCGATAATGTTTATTTTGCTGATACATGGAAAGCACAGATTTATACATTGAAAAAAGCTTTCAAAATTTCTAGATTAACTCATGATCCTGTATATGAGTCCTCCACAACCGTCATACTTGCCAAAAATTTCGTCACCGACCACAGCTAATTGTCAGCAAGACTATGCTTTCCCGGATTCTAGCTACAACTGGTGCTTCCCTCTCTCATCTTTATCCTCCAATTTAAGTCTATAGTGACCCAGGCTTCCCCTCCTCCCTGCCTACACCCATACCTATCCAATGGGACCTTGACTTTGGCACTGCCCTTTCATAGTCTGTCCATCTCTACAATGGGCTCAGACCACATATAACTCAATATCAGAGTTACAGCTTTCCCTTGGGCATCTTGCTTGGAGAATCCCATTGACAGAGAAGCCTGGCGGGCTACATTCCATGGAGTCACACGAGTCGGACACAACTTAGTGACTAAACCACCACCACCACCACTCAAACAAAATAATTTCATATTACATCTAATGGACTTCAATATCAGAATTGAAAAGTACTTGCTGAAAGAGTACATTTCATGTTGAATTTAAATTTAATGCAGAATTTAAATGTACTTTCAGAAGGATCCATGTTGTTATCTTAGCAGACAGTAACCCTCTCACACTGCAAACCATAACATTATTTATGTTTCTTTCCATTTCTATCTTAAATTCTCAGCAGCAAGAACAGTGTTGGGTTAGGTCACTTTGTACAAAGACTAGCACAATGCTGCAAGCAAAAGTTACTTAACTGTAACTTATCTTAGCAGTTTCCTTTTTCCTTTCAGTTTTAACATTATAAAGATGGCAGGAAGGGATATGCCAACAAAAAAGATGTCAGTTATGAAAAGGTTTTTTAAGAAAAAGGTATAAAAAGAAAGAAAGAAGAAAAAGCTCACTTCCAACTTCCCCACCTTTCTAGGGTCAAGAAGCAAAAGGTGACATTTTTAGGCCAACAAGTTTTTCCAGTACTGTCACCACTGGATTCAAGGAAACTGTTAGATCTTTCTAGAAAATTAAACAGAATAGAAAACAGAACAGTAAAAATGTTCTGATCTTTTGTACAAAACGTGGGTCACAATTATTTTAATTATAAAAGCCTTTTCCCCCCAACCTGGAAAATGGAACAGGTCACTTTTATACCTATTTTCATCCTATAAGGTCAGAGAAGACAATGGCACCCCACTTCAGTACTCTTGCCTGGAAAATCCCATGGACAGAGGAGCCTGGTGGGCTGCAGTCCATGGGGTCGTTAAGAGTTGGACACGACTGAGCGACTTCACTTTCACTTTTCACTTTCCTGCACTGGAGAAGGAAATGGCATCTCACTCCAGTGTTCTTGCCTGGAGAATCTCAGGGACGGGGGAGCCTGGTGGACTGCCATCTATGGGGTCGCACAGAGTCGGACATGACTGAAGCAACTTAGCAGCAGTAGCAGCAGCATCCTATAAGAATACAATCTTATCAAGAGCAGACAAGACTGCTGCTGTAAAGAAAGACTCTCAGCTTCCATGCAATTAGGGTGCAGGGTGTCTATTTCCCAATAGAATGGGAAAGAATAGAGATCTCTTTCAATGAATATTCAGGACTAATCTCCTTTAGGATGGACTGGTTGGATCTCCTTGCAGTCCAAGGGACTCTCAAGAGTCTTCTCCAACACCACAGTTCAGAAGCATCAATTCTTCAGCGCTCAGCTTTCTTTATAGTCCAACTTTCACATCCATACATGTGCTCATTCCTATCAGACTTCTGTGCTGCACTCACACTCCACCTGGTCCCTCTGTCCCAAAAGGACTCACAGAGCAACACCTACTGGAATCCAGAGCCTGTTCTTCTATTCAGCTGATCACACCAAAAAGGACTCCTTCACATAATGCCAAAGACTACTTTCCAATTAGGTTCTATCTACCTTCTCCACCAGGGGCAAGTCTGGTTCTCATTACCCTCAGTGGATGGTTGGATGCATGGATGGATGTGATCAATCCATGTCCTTTTTCACTCCATGTAACCAACCTCCTAGCAATCCTAGCTTACCACCTCCATACTCCCAGCCCTCAGCACCCCGAGTTCTGAAACGTGCACATCACCGGACACGGAAGGCCCCCTCCACTCTCACCACCCTGTAGACCCAGCCTCTGACATCTAAGACAGAAGAGAGAAGGGAAGGGAAAGAAGTGGGGAGAAAAGACAAAGGGAAGAGGGAGAAGAAAGGCGCTACCTTTCCACAAATGGCACATTTAATTAGCAAGTTTATCTCTCACTTCTCAAGGGCAGACATTAAACCAAGAATGTACAAACATTCCTACGTCAAAACAATCTCATACTTCAGATATCTCTAGAATTCCAGAACAGGCGCCTTGTAAATACCCAAATAATACTCAAAAGAAGGCTCCTCCTGTGATGACAGGGAAAACTGAAATCTTTACTGGAGGCCAGGCACCCCACAGGCTCCACTCTCCAGACCACAATCCGGAATCCAGAGGAAAGGGCCCAGACAGGCAAATAGCGCAAGGACCAAGTATTTCATTCTATAGGAAAGTTCTCCCAGAACCTCATCCTCAGAGATTCTATTTCAACTCTCTAGAGAAGGGCCAGAGAAGGCAATGGCACCCCACTCCAGTACTCTTGCCTGGAAAATCCCATGGATGGAGGCGCCTGGAAGGCTGCAGTCCATGGGGTCGCTGAGGGTCGGACACGACTGAGCGACTTCACTTTCACTTTTCACTTTCATGCATTGGAGAAGGAAATGGCAGCCCACTCCAGTGTTCTTGCCTGGAGAATTCCAGGGACAGGGGAGCCTGGTGGGCTGCCATCTATGGGGTCGCACAGAGTCGGATACGACTGAAGTGACTCAGCAGCAGAGAAGGGCCAGGCATTCGCATCTTTAACAGTCTCCCCAGAAAAAGAACCAAGTAACCAAGGTTAAAAACACTGCTTGATGCCTTCACCCTCAGGGCTCACAGGACCAGGTTTTACTTTCAAACACAGCTGCGTTGGCCTGTCTTATACTATTTTACCTTCCCCTTTAAATCATCCTATGTAATTAATTCCATGAACACTTCAAAAAGAAAAGAAAATTCTCCCAGCTTCAGTTACTTTCATCTTAGCCACATTTATAATAAACTCAGCATATGGCATCTCAGTACACTACAGAGAAACAGCGGCTTCACCTGTAAACTGGGGCCTTCCCATGGCAGTATGTTTCAAACGTTTGACTATGACTCAGCGTAAAAAATATTTTCATCACAACCAAGTACTTGTGCTTGAATGTATATTTACATACACATGCATGTATACATATGTATGAAATAAAAATTTCAAAAAACCATAAATATCCTTATCATATGCAATGCACTGATATTCTTTGTTCAACGCTATTCATTTTCATTACAAAATATTTTAAAACTAAATGGTTTTCAAAACTTAAAGGCTCAATCTTGCAGTTTAAAAAATACTGCTAACTGAGCACTTCATTTTTTTTAGCTGTCGATGGCTTTGAGATGCCATTGAAAGCTATGAACATTCTCTCTCCAAAAAACATACATGTAATATGCACATAGAGTTTGCATGCAGTCGATATACCAGATTACAAGTTCCCACCCTAAGGAAAGAAACAACAGCCACTAATGGAAAAAGAGAGACAGGGGGAAAGGGGGAAAAGAGAGAAAAGCAAAGAAAAAAGAAAAGGAGTAAGAAGTGGTCAAAATAATTCTAAAAGTATAAAAATGAAGAGTCATTTAGAATAAGAGCCAATAGCTCAGCTCAGTTGGCCCTGAGTGCTTTATTACAGCACTGAGTCAGAACACAGCCTAACAGTTAAGGGCCAAAATGAGATAGACAGTATTCTGTTTCTGTTGACAAGGACCCATGTAATACATTTCGGAAAGCTATCTAACCGGAAACACTTTTTTTTTCAAGTTAAAAAGGAAAGCCTTTTTACAGTTTTAATATTTTGTGTGTCTCAACTATGCAGAACTGTATACATATTCTTCCACAAGGCCAGGTTCACGAAATGCTAGCAAACATACAGAACAGTCACAAAGGTGTCACATCTTCATATCATAGTTCTTTGCAGTGCAACATTAAGATCTTTAGAAGCCCTAACCCTGAAAGCTTATATTTCAATTCCCCATATGAAACTGAAAATAAAACTATAAATAAACCATAAATACCATAGGAAATCCTATAGTGATTTCTTTTCACCATGATGATTACTTGGAGGCTTCTTTTCAAATATCAGATTCTTTCAAAATATTTGTGAAGCCCCTGTTCTGCTGAGGCTCTAATCTGGCATCCCATATGTCAGCTTCTTCCTTTCTTCAGAACGAATTTTAGCCATTTATTTACAGTCACCGCAGTTTCTTAAAAACTCACCCCAACAGTTATTAAAGTTTCTTGTATATAATATACACTGAAGCACCTTTTTACTAAACTCTTCCTAAATCCCCATGAGACAGAAATGAAGTCTCCATCTCAATGTCCTTAACAATGGAGCACAAAGAAGTTAAGTGGTATGACCACATTATCTAACAAAAGTGGAATCAGGACAAGGAGCCAAGAATCTGTTCTCTTTTCATGACAGCACACAATCCATGCTGCTGTCAGGCCTGGGAAGCTCTGGCAAAAAGTGGCCAAGAACACCTCATCACAGGAACTTGTGTTGTACAATGCCTTACAACATGGTCTTCACCTTTGTATAACAGAGTGACTCTGTTGGGCAGAAGCCTCTTTTGACTATCTGAGGAATGGGGACATCCTTACACCACCAGAAATAAACAAAAAAGAAAAGCGGAGAGAAGATCTTCTAGTTACAGGAAAATTTTGTATCTCAACGGAAAAGAATTTTTTTTCATGTTTATTCCAGCACATAAAGTTGTGCCTACATCTTGAAGAAACGCAAGACACTGTGTCACAATCATCCTTTTAACTTGAGAGAAACGAATCAGCAAGGTGGCGATGGAACAGGTCATGTTTATTTAAATAGTTTACTTAATGCTAATTATTTAGTCTAAAATTTCATCAAAAAATATTCAAGAATATGTTGGAGTTCTCCAAGTCCTAGTCTCCAAGTCATGTTATTTTCACCTCTAAAGTAATAATAGTTCAAATCCAGAATGGGTCAGGACTCAAATAAAAGTAAAAATAACCTTTCACAAGGCTGCACAACCACATGGTCTTGACTGAATTTAGGCTACATCGTTTAACAAGTAAGCGGCAAATTTTTTAAGAGCCTTCTTTATGCAAAATATCATATTAGGCACAGTGAAAATGTAAGACACTCCTGTGGCCTATGCCCTGAGGAGATTATAACAGAGCTTAGGAGGTGAGACTTCTATATCATAAAACATAAAGTTTAAGGGTTATCCACTCTAGCCACAAAAACAGATGAAATAGGATTTAAGTGATTCTTAGCTAAATGAATGCATTAGTCTTCTTTCTAAAGGAGTGCTTTGGGTTTAAATGAAGGTCACTGTCAACTGCAGAGGTCCAAGAATGTTCCAGAAGTTAGAGGACTTGGGCAGGTCTAAAAGGATGGGCAAAATTCAGATAAAGTAACATTCCCCCAAATAGTAGCATGAGATTTGGTTTTCAGATCACAGTTGAACCCTCCCCTTTAAAAAAATTTTTTGCTAAGATTGTTGTATGCTTCAAATGTATTTTTTTTAAACTATGAATTGCTGGAGCTCAAAGCAGATACCTGCACACCCAGGTTCAACTTTGGCTCACAAGTGCCAAAAGGCAGAAGTAACTCAAGTGTCCACAGATGGATAAATGGGAAAACAAAATATGGTAGACAGATGTAATGGAATATTATTCAGCCTTTAAAAAAAGGAAATTCGACACATGCTATAACAAGGATTAAAACATGGATAGCACCATAAAGCAGAGAAGGCAATGGCACCCCACTCCAGTACTCTTGCCTGGAAAATCCCATGGACAGAGGAGCCTGGTAGGCTGCAGTCCATGGGGTTGCTAGGGGTCGGACACGACTGAGCAACTTCACTTTCACTTTTCACTTTCATGTTTTGGAGAAGGAAATGGCAACCCACTCCAGTTCTTGCCTGGAGAATCCCAGGGACAGGGATTCCTGGTGGGCTGCCGTCTATGGGATTGCACAGAGTCAGACACGACTGAAGCAACTTAGCAGCAGCAGCAGCAGCAGCAGCAACATAAAGGCCCACCCAGTCACACTTCAGACAAAGAGAAACAAACAGCTTACCTTGAACAAAGACCTTCTGTGAATAACAGCCTAGAAAATAAGACTGGGATCAAATTGCAGACAGCTTCAAATGCCAGCGTGAAGAGTCTGAGCTTCAGTCTGGAGGCAGTTTTGAAGTAAAAGTCAGTGTGTAGGGTGAAGGGGTTAGATGATGAAACTGACTGAATTTGAACCCAAGTCACCCTTGGCCCATAAAAAAGGCTTTCGAATCGTGGTGCTGGAGAAGATTCTTGAGAGTCCCTTGGACTGCAAGAGATCAAACCATTCAGTCCTAAAGGCAATTAACCCTGAATATTCATTGGAAGAACTAATACTAAAGCTGAAGCTCCAATACATTGGCCACCTGAAGCAAACAGCCAACTGATTGGAAAAGACCCTGATGCTGGGTAAAATTGAAGGCAGAAGGAACAGTGTGGGAGAGGACGAGATGGTTGGATGGCATCACCACTCAACGGACATAAACTTGAGCAAGCTCCAGGAGATACTGGAGGACAGGGAAGCATGGCGTGCTGCAGTCCATGGGGGTTGCAAAGAGTCGGACGTGACTAAGCGACTGAACAACATCCTGACTTACATATTGAGCTTTATGCTCAGATTCCATGCCATACAACATTACAACACTTCAAATGTTATCTAGCAAAGTTTTTTAGTTTTTATGTGAACCTGGGTGCATTATTGAACCTCTCCAACTGCAGTTTCATCTCTGGACAAGGAGGACAAGACTTGTTCTTCCCCTTGTCCAATCTGAGGGTTAAATGAGATTGTGTGTTAAAACACAAACCACAGCACCTGACACACGCAAGTATTTCATAAATATTATCTACTCTGATTAGGGAAACTCACAGTTTGACTCTACTGGAATCTACTGGCTATTATGGACTTGAGTATCTCAGTTAAATTCATCAATGAGCCCTATGCCACTTACCAAATGGTCTTACCAAATGGTCTCTGTATACAGGGAACAGGTGAGTTATCAATATCACAGGGGTGCATGAGGTATGTATGGTCTTAATGAAGTTGGTATGAAAAACCTGAGATACACAAAATGCCTGGATAAGAAAAGCTGGTGGAATCTGCAGCAATGACAACATGCTACTCACTTCACATGGAGGAATTTACTCTCTTCTTGGGTCTTGGATCTTGGGAATTTGATCACAAGACATTAAAACATTACATGCCACAGCATTTTTAATTTAGACATCTGTCTTAATTGGTTTTTGAAAGACAGTTTGGTCTACCAAACTCTTCAGCTGGTTTTTCAGACACAGTTCAAAATTGTGAAAAGCTGCCTGCCTATGTGAAAAATTATAAACATAAGGTCAATAACAACTAGGCTTCTATCTGGGTCTTATATCAAGAACAATGGAATTCAGTAAGTACACCTCACAAGCCCAGTCTAAAGAACAGATTTGTGGTATAGAAGAAAAACAGCCTAATTTTCACAGAGGAAGAAACTAAAGACTTTAGAAGGTTTTAAAAACCTACTGAAGCTCTCACACTTAGTGGCAGAGACAGTTTCATGCCAACACTCTCACCAGAGTCTGTGATGCCAGAAGAGAGAAGTATGATTTGGTCAGGCTCTGTCAGCTGCTGGGCACAGAGATGCTCTCTAGTTACATCAAGTACAGCAAGTTCTATTATAATGACACACTCAGGAACTCCCTGAGGAACCCATCAATGAGCTACCAGAAAAGCTGGGACCCAAGCCCACCCAAGAGTGAGTGGGGGATGAGTGTAAGAGTGTATTATAGAATAAAGCAACTTGAGTTTGTGAAGACTTCCTTTCCAGGCCCCGTATCCATGTGCTCATCCCGTGCTCATCCCCTGCTCACGTCTCTGCTTTTTCTGGGCCTGCTACTGACTGATCTTCTCACTTTCTACTCCATAGCTGGCCCACTGCAAAGACTTATTCATAGTTTCTGCCTGTACATGGCCCATCACGGCCTCACTACATCATGACTGCCAGTCTCTGCTCCTGTTGATATATATTTTTTTCCAGTACTTCTCAATTCAAAGTTGGAGGAAAGAACCAAGCCCTGTTCATCTTTTTATCTATGCTGTGCCATCAATCACTGGCCTTGGCTTAGCAGGTTTATCAGGTTAGCCTGGCCCCTGTCAGTCTAGTCTGAGACATGCCTTAACCACCATATGATAATCCTTTGTTCTTGGGCTGCCAGTCATTTCAGACTATGAATTAAGGAACTATATATGAGTTCTATGCTACACCGAAATACCAACTAAAAATATCACCTCGGGCAGTTTTATTTCAGAGCAGGATAACACAATACTACCTCATCTTCATTGAAATAAACTCTGTAATGAATAAGTATTTTCCAAATATGCACCATTTTTAAGACTCTCTTAATGAAGGTACAGAGTGGTCCCACATTACAGCTTTGCTACCAGCTACAAGTCTTGAAAATAATATTATGCAGCTAACTGAAAGTAGTAATCCAACAAAAAGGCTTCCCTGGTGGCTCAGTGGTAAAGAATTCACCTGCCAATACAGGAGACTCAGGTTCTATCCCTGGCTCAGGAAGATCCCTTGGAGAAGGAAATGGCAACCCACTCCAGTATTCTTGCCTGGGGAAATCCCATAGACAGAGGAGCCTGGCAGGCTACAGTCCATGGGCCACAAAAGAGTTGGACATAACTTAGAGACTAAACAACAACAATCCAACAAAAATGAGATCTGTATGATGAATACCAAAGAAGGAGGGGCAAGGGGAAAAAGGGAGTGTGGAGAGACAAAGAAAGAGTCAGAGAAGGGGAGAGAGAAAAAAATATTCTACTTATAAGAAAATCTCAGGGTCCCAAATCTTGGACTAAAGTCATTCTGGGTTTCTAAGATTTTCTGATGGTCATGGCCCCAACTAGGTACACCGCTTCAACTATGTGTCAAGCACTGGGCTAAAATGTCTCTTAATGTCCAACACAACTCAACAAGATAAGCATCAAGACACGTATATTATAGATGAAAGAACTGACCATCACTCACTTCAATGGTCACAGTGGTTGTGAGTGGCCAAGATACAACCTTGGTCTGTCAGCCCATGCCTGTCCCGATACACCACATTGTGTCTCACCCTCCACCCCTCCACAACAGAGCTGAATGAACAAAGGAGCCTCTCCTTAGAAATTAGGATTATCATTAATACCTATCTGTACTATAGATGTAAGAGCAGAAATAAACACATATATAGAAGGGAGGGCTGAATCAGCCACATGAACTGGGCACATGTCTCCGTGCTGAACTGTTTCCTCTACTCTGTGCTTCATCTTCTTTTTTTAAGATCCTGCAGTGAAAGCACAGACTCTTAACCAGTGGACCACCAGGGAGGAAGTCGCCCTACTCTATGCTCTCAAAGGAAAAGGACCACAAGCAGCTGTCCAGTGAACAGAATGAAAATCAATCTCCTCCCCAGATCATCTCCCATCTTCCAGAGATAAAAACACCATCCTACAGGTTGCTGTCACTTTTCTTTGACTAGGGAACACCTAGTTAGAGCTGAACTTACTTGTTCTCTGCCACACTAGATCATGTCACTGCACCGTTGAATGCTCACTCAACACATGGCAGGAATACTGATTATCACTTCCATTATCTGCCTGGGTTGTTGAGACTGCCTTGCTCCAAACCCACACATTCTTCAGTATCATATTCAATTATGTTGAACAGCACTCTGCAGGCCGAGAATCCTTCCCTATTAGTGGTATCACCGATGTGCATGGTAACTGTAAAGTCAGCAGGACTATTAGTAAGAACTACAGATCCAGACTTTCTGGGTGTGAATCCCTGCACTATCTCTTACCACTGTGTGATCCTGGTCAGGTTACTTAAGTCGTGCTGAGCCTCTTTCTTCATATGTAAAATGAAGATAGTTTTAAAATCTACAGTGCATAAGACTCTAGTAAAACTTAAACACTCTGTGTTAGTCACTCAATCGTGCCCGACCCTTTGCAACCCGCCAGGCTCCTCTGTCCATGGGATTTCCCAGGCAAGAATACTGGAAATTGAAAGTGAAAGTGTTAGTTCTTCAGTCCGCATTGGACTCTTTGTGACCCCATGGACTGTAGCCTGCCAGGCTCCTCTGTCCATGGGCTTCTCAAAGCAAGAATACTGGAGTGAGTTGCCATTTCCTTTTCCAGGGGATCTTCCCGACCCAGGGATTGAACCCAGGTCTCCTGCATTGCAGGCAGATTCTTTGCCGTTTTAGCCACCAGGGAATCCCAAGAATACTGGAGTGGGTTGCCATTTCCTTCTCCAGAAGATCTTCCTGACCCAGGAATCAAACCTTCATCTCCTGTATTGCAGTCAGATTCTTTATCGCTGAGCCACCAGAGAAGCCTTAGTCTCCCGCCAAATCAAACTTCAGGTATGACTTCAATCAGAACATTTACATTAATATATTTAAATATTAAACAAATATATCAAGTACTAGATAGTGCCTGCATGATGAAAACAACTCTCTAGGCTTGGTAAGTAACAGATAAACATGTGTCCATTTTGCAAGTTTAAAGAGGAAAAATTTTTCCAATCACCAAAGGTTTTAAGAGAGCTTGGACAGGTTGAAACTGGCAAGCTTTTACCAAAAAATAATTGTTTTGAAAAGCATTATAAAACAGTCCAAGAGTTAGACTGTGCTCAGAAAGTAGACACAACAGCCTCGTGACTGTTTTTCACAGCATTAGGAAGCTTTATCTAGCTTCCTAATGCTATGACTCCATTCCAAACACCAAAGCTACACTCCTGAAAACACATGATTTGTTCTTCATGTTTCCTTAACAATCTACCTTTTCAGCTAGCCAAGCAGGCAGAGTATGCTCACTACGAACCCCTCACAAACAGTGAAGTCTAGGCATTTCACTCCACCAGCTCAGGAGTCCCTCCTTCTTCCCCTATTTGGTTAAAGCATGACGGGAGGTGGCATTAAAGAAGGTTCTTGTTTCATACAAATTTGCTGGGTCTGGGTTCTCTGGGAAAGACTGATCCATTTAGATAAAGGAGAACCTCTTACTTCCAACTTTAAAACAAAACAAAATTTTTTCATTTTAAATCAAACTTACATGATCTGGAAGATGACCTACCTAACTAGCATTACTTCTAGAAATGGGACTAGGGTACTGAAATAAGAAAATTACATTTTTATGTTATGTATCCCTATACTACCTGTTTTTTGTTTGTTTTCCCAAAAGCATTTGTTATTTTTGTAATTTTTTTCAAGGCTGTTTAAAGGAAATAAAAAAAAAAAAAGCTGGAGAACGTCTAGGTAGCAGGAAGAGCACTAAGTGGACATCTGAACTCTGCCAACAACCCTGTGGGCTTGGAAAAGGGACAAACCTCCAATGAGACTGCAGTCCTGGCTTATACCTTGATGGCAGCCTTCTGAGGCCCTGAACAGAGGACCCAGCTAAGCCGTCCCACAAAGAGTCAGATAATAAATGTACATTATTTTAGGTCACTAAATTTGAGGCAATCTATTCTGCAGCATGAGAAAACTAGTACACCATTTATACCAAATTCTCAGGAATAAATGTTACCCTCAGGAGGTAGGAATTTTCATGTGCATAAATGAAAAGTGACTTTGACACTTCAAATAAATATATAAATGTTAACTAGAATTATTTTCACTTGCTTTGCAATATTTTAAACCAAATATACTTACATTTAAATATCTTTCATAAGAGCATTGAATCTCATCCTTACAAGGATCCTAATTTTACTACTGACTTCTAAAAATTAAGACAATTTTTACTAGACTTTGAAAGCAGTCTTATCTACAATTAGTTTGACTTAAGATCCTAAAATTGGACTAATTCAAATCTCTATATCTAGATGATCCCCACCTGACAATCAGATAGAAAACAAACTACATCTACTTGTCAGCATCAAAAATACTTCCTGTCCGAGAATGGACACCTTGGTTCTTTAGTTTCCAAATTTGCCCTGGGCCTTGTTCTTGCCTAAATTGCACCTTTCCTGTTCCTGAACAGAACCACAGTCCTGACCAGTCACCCTAAAAACAGCATCACGTCTGGCTGGGTCTCCTGCATTACCAATCCACCTGAAATCCTGCCACTATCCCATCCGGCTGAGGGCGGAGGCAGGGCGCCGGAAGAAGGTCTGACAAAGGACAGGAAAGAGTACAGCAGAGCAGGGCTCAGGAATGCCACAGCCAGCATTTCCCACCACTGGCTGACCCCACAGAGACCGCTGGAGCACCAGCTTGCCCTGCAGCTGGGCCCAGCCTGTACCATACTCTGCCAAGAGTGAGGAATCAAAGCAAATAGTCTCTGATTCTACACGTTACCCCATCAGACCAACATGCCCTCTATCTGTTCTCACCCTATCCTCCTCCATCCATCTCCAGTGGAACAGTCTTCCCACGAGGACCATGTCAATATCTGGAACTGTCTCAGATTTAGAGACTCTGCTCGACTACAGACAGAGTGATAAACCAACTCCAGCCTTTTAAAATCAGTGTGTGAACCCAACTCAAAGCAAAGAACAGATAATCCTGAAGCATGCATTAATATCTTTCATAAAATACCAGATCCTACTTTTATGAGGATCCTAATTCTAGTACCAGCCTCTAAAGATCAAGACAATTTTTATCAAGACTTTCAAAGCAGTCCTTTTACAGCTACAATTCGTTGAACATGAGATCCTAAAACTGGACTAATTCAGACTTCGACAGCTAGATGATCCCCATCCTGACAATTCAGATAGAAAACAAACTCAAAGTGCTTGTCAGCACCAAAAACACTTCTTATTCAAAGGAGGGCTGCAAGAAGCATAGCAGATTAAAAAAAAAAAAAAAAAAAAAATATGCATCACAGAATAAAAGAAAACTCGAGATGACTTCAGGAGCAAAGATTTCAACATAATTTCCCTCAAGTTGATGGACTTCAACTACACCCTTCTCCCCTGGGGCTCCTGTTTACTCTGCCCTGCCTTGAGGAGTTGGCCAGGAGAAAAAGCTTAAGAAGTGTGCCTCTGCGTGCACTTCAAGCTTAGAATTTCAGTAATAAATGCTTCTCACAGGGCGTGTCCTTCAGCCTGGTAACAACACCAACCAATAAAGCCACTTCACTACAGAATTCCCTATCAAGCCTGTGGGGCTTCCCTTGTGGCTCAACTGGTAAAGAAACCCTCTGCAATGCGGGAGACCCAGATCCCTGGGTTGGGAAAATCCCATGGAGAAGGGAAAGGCTATGCACTCTAGTCTTCTAGCCTGAAGAATTCCACGGACTGTATACTCTTTGGGCTCACAAAGAGTCTCGACACAACTGAGTGACTTTCATGCACGCACCAAGCCTGAGGGGCTGACAGCAGAGGGTCTAGTCAGCATCAACTCCTGTATTCAGTAGACTATTTAACCTACTTACACACAATCCACCTATTTTGTTGTTGTTTTTTAATTTAAATTTATTTTTAATTGGAGGATAATTGCTTTAAAATATTGTGTCGGTTTCTACCATCTAACAACATGAATCAGTCATAGGCATACATATGTCCTCTCCTTCCTGAATCTCCCTTCCACCTCCCAACCCTCCAGGTTGTCATAGAGCATTAGATTTGAGCTCGCTGGATCATACAGCAAATCTCCAATGGCTATCTAATTTTACATATGGTAATGTACATGTTTCAGTGCTACTCTCTCAATTCCTTCCACCCTCTTCTTCCCCCACCAGCCCTGCCCACAGTCTGTTAACCCATCTACTTTGGAAACAGCTGACCCTTCCCCAAGCCTCAGAGTAAATATTTTCTTAAGCCATTCAGCTCCTTCTGGTCACCTGGCCACAGTCACCTGTGGTGACTTGGATTGAAGAGTATGTGTGACTCAATGGCCTACCCAGAGTTCCAGGTTTACCTGACAGGACCACTAGGGATTATAAATGCTCTAGAGAGGTGATCCTGTGAGAACTCTGTGAAGGAAGGGACTATTTCTTACCTGAAGATAGGGTGGTGGCAGGAGGAGGGTGGACGGCAGGATGGAAGAGCATGTACTCTGATCTAGAGCTGCAAAAGCTCTGAGCAGAGCCAGAATTCTGAAGTCTACGCCACACAGCCCTCCATTCACTTGCCCCCTTATCAACCACAGCATGAGCAAACAAATGACTGTTCAATATGTCTGCATGATGGCTCACCCAAGACAATCACACACTTTTATAGAATGAAATAAAGCCAGGAGACTATGACAGAGACTTAAAAAAAAACCTGTATCTTTCTGGGAAAGAATTTAAAAAAAAAAATGAAATGCAAGATAGTAAAATATCGCATGTTATTAACTTGGCCTTTGATATCAGGCTAAACAATTTTGTAGCAAAACCATGAACAAAAGCAAAGCAGAAATATTATCAGAATAAAGGCCAAGAAACAGATTTCCCAAGGATGGTATATACAATTTGTGGGGTTACAGAGGTGGGATGATCAAATTTATTGTCCTGTATTTTTGTTAATTACAAAACCAATACATGCTTGATTTAACAAATCCTATAATACAGAGATCTAAAAGAGTAATAACTTTTCCCTGTCCTCGTATCCCATCCCCTCCCCCAACTAAAGTCAACATGCCTAAACCCACCCACACTAAAGTTAGCATGGTACTAAAGTTAGCATGCCTTTCTCCTTATTCATACAAATATACAAAGAAATCTGTATGCAGGTCAAGAAGCAACAGTTAGAACTGGACATGGAACAAAAGATTGGTTCTAAATCAGGATAGGAGTATATCAAGACTGCTGTATATTGTCACCATGCTTATTTAACTTATATGCAGAATACATCATGAGAAACACTGGGCTGGAAGAAGCACAAGGTGCAATCAAGATTGCCAGGAGAAATATCAATAACCTCAGATGTGCAGATGACACCACCCTTATGGCAGAAAGTGAAGAGGAACTAAAGAGCCTCTTGATGAAAGTGAAAGTGGAGAGTGAAAAAGTTGGCTTAAAGCTCAACATTCAGAAAACTAAGATCATGGCATCTGGTCCCATCACTTCATGGCAAATGGATAGAGAAACAGTGGAAACAGTGGCAGACTTTACTTTTCTGGGCTCCAAAATCACTGCAGATGGTGACTGCAGCCATGAAATTAAAAGATGCTTACTCCTTGCAAGAAAGCTATGACCAACCTAGACAGCATATTAAAAAGCAGAGAAATTACTTTACCAACAAAGATCCGCCTAGTCAAAGCTATGGTTCTTCCAGTAGTCATGTATGGATGTGAAAGTTGGACTATAAAGAAAGCTGAGTGCCGAAGAATTGATGCTTTTGAACTGTGGTGTCAGAGAAGACTCTTGAGAGTCCCCTGGACTGCAAGGAGATCCAATCAGTCAATCCTAAAGGAAATCCATCCTGAATATTCATTAGAAGAGCTTATGCCAAAGCTGAAACTCCAATACTTTGGCCACCTGATGTGAAGAACTGACTCACTGGAAAAGACCCTGATGCTGGGAAAGATTGAAGGCATGAGAAGGGGACAACAGAGGGTGAGATGATTGGATGGAATCACCAATGCAATGGACATGAGTTTGAGTAGGCTCTGGGAGTTGGTAGTGGGCAGGGAAGCCTGGCATGCTGCAGTCCATGGAATCAGACACGACTGAGCAACTGAACTGAACTGAAAGTTAGCATGCCTTTCTTTTTATTCATATAAATATACAAACATACGTACATATCATATACCCCCATCTTTGAAAAAGTCATACAACACACATTACCCTATAAGCTATTTTTTTTTTTTTCTTTTTTGCTTAAAATGGAGAATGCCTAGTGTTGGAGAAGAGTCTTGAGAGTCCCTTGGACTGCAAGGAGATCCAACCATTCCATCCTAAAGGAGATCAGTCTCGGGTGTTCATTGGAAGGACTAATGTTGAAGCTAAAACTCCAATACTTCGGCCACCTGATGTGAAGAACTGACTCATTTGAAAAGACCCTGATGCTGGGAAAGACTGAGGGCAGTAGAAGAAGGGGACGACAGAGAATGAGATGGTTGGATGGCATCACCGACTCAATGGACATGGGTTTGGGTGGACTCCAGGAGCTCGTGATAGACAGGGAGGCCTGGCGTGCTGCAGTTCACAGGGTCACAAAGAGTCAGACACGACTGAGAGACTGAACTGACTGAAGCCTCCAATATGATGTGTGTTTAAAGTTACAAAATGAAGGCACAAACATCATGGAAATGATAGGTCCAAAGTATCATGGAAAACATTAATTATATGAATATCTGGAAGCAGAAAGCAATTTTCTGCTTTTGTTTTATACCAGAAAGAACATTCCTAAAATAGTCAGAAAATAAAATTATGTAAGGCTGAAACCCAGACATTTCGTCTGCTAAAGACTCATGAATGTTAACACTTGGTATTTTGTTTAAAAGGAGATTGTTTTATCTTTAGTGGGTACAACAAATCAGGTATTTGAATGCATGTAATGTTCTACTCTCCATCCTATTCTCAATTCACCTGAAAGGGAATTCTGCTTCTCAGAGCCAAAAAGAAAAATGATCAGCTGCCTTAGGTTGGGATATAACTGATTTCTCCTATCTCCACCTGAAAGACCAATGTTTAAAGTCTGTCTTTTATTTGCTATCAGACCATACTTTCAATTAAAGCTGCAGGGCCGTGCAGTTTTCCCACCTGAAAGCTGAAGTTCTATAGCCTGAGGAAAGGTGACCCGGGGCCTCAGTGCCCAACCAAACCACACCTTCCCCCTGTTATAAAGCAACAGCATTTTATACCTCATCCACCTGAATCAGCAGTTTACATAACTGCATCTCTGAACTTAGGTTAGTAGCCAGTTACCCAATTAACATTCGAAAGCAGTACCCACATATCTCATTGTTGTTACTGTCAACCTACCCCTATCTCTAATAATCAAATCAAGAAAGATGAAAAGTTCAAGTCCCAGATGATGATTCCTATTTCATTCAGAAATTAATTATCCAAAGTTATCCTTGAAACATGATTGCCTACCTGAAAAGGAAAGCTATATGAGACATAAAATATAGCTTTGCATATGATTTTTAAAATATATTACTTCCACAAAAGTTACAAATCAGTTATGTTCTCTCCTTTTATTTATTTATATTTCTTCCTATTGTTTGCACACTAATAGGAAAACATGAAGCATGTCTCAATAAACCAATTCATATCTAGACACAGATGTAGCCATGAAATTAAAAGACACTCCTTGGAAGAAAAGTCATGACCAACCTAGATAGCATATTGAAAAGCAGAGACATTACTTTGCCAACAAAAGTCCATCTAGCCAAGGCTATGGTTTTTCCTGTGGTCATGTATGGATGTGACAGTTGGACTGTGAAGAAAGCTGAGCACCAAAGAATTGATGCTTTTGAACTGTGGTGTTGGAGAAGACTCTTTAGAGTCCCTTGGACTGCAAGGAGATCCGACCAGTCCATTCTGAAGGAGATCAGCCCTGGGATTTCTTTGGAGGGAATGGTGCTAAAGCTGAAACTCCAGTACTTTGGCCACCTCATGAGAAGAGCTGACTCACTGGAAAAAACTCTGATGCTGGGAGGGATTGGGGGCAGGAGGAGAAGGGGACGACAGAGGATGAGATGGCTGGATGGCATCACTGACTCGATGGACGTGAGTCTGAGTGAAGTCCGGAAGTTGGTGATGGACAGAGAGGCCTGGCGTGCTGCGATTCATGGGGTCGCAAAGAGTCAGACACGACTGAGCAGCTGAACTGAACTGAACACTATAGAGTGGAAGAAATAGAACTCAAAGGTGATGTAGGATCTACGAAAACTACTTCTACCCAATCCATTGGTTTCCTTCTCAGCTGCTGGTACAGGGCATCACTGCCCCATTTCCTTAGTTTAGTTAACACCATGTCTCTATCTGAGCAGATGCAAATTTCTGTGCTTTCTGCAAATTCCCAAAAAGCTGCACATAAAAGCATTTCTGATTCATATTTTAAATACATTTTAAAAACTCAACAGCATAACACTGTGAAATCCTTCATAGAGAATTTTTACAACATAATATTTCTATCACTGTATATATTTCTATGTTTTCATTCTTGTGCCTGACATAATACTTTTGTATAGCGGCACAAGACTATTCCCAAATCTCCAGGGACCAAACACATATTTAGAGCTGGTAATTTGCTCCTGTCTCTTACTAACTACAAATATCAAGAAGGTTTCTCTCTCTTTTGACAGTTGACTGCCTTGCATTTCAATAAGTGGTTTCTCAAAGGTTAGACTACTAATCTTATGTAGGTATCCATGACACTTCTGGATTTCAAACTTCCTCCTGAGCATACGTCCCTCAGAGGGCAGAACGTAGTCTTCCACTTGATTTTGAATACCATCAACATCCAGCACAACACTCTGCCTGGTTAGCAGACACCATGTGTGGGAAGAGACTCACGAGACTCTCATCAACATTACTCACACACCAAGTGAGCAAACACAAACTTCTTCCTGAGGGTATCAACAAATACCTCTGGACTCCAATAAACACACAGGAAAAAGAAGAGTCTGAGGAAGAGAAGCCCGCTCTGAACCATAAAATGCAAAGTCTAAACTCCCCAGATGACATTCTGTGCATACTCACATATATCTCATTGTGGTCAAAGCGCTTCTTGAGGTTGTCGATGACGGTGTCCTCATTGAGAGGTTCTAAAAGAACCATATCTCCAACTCCAATCATATTGTCCAGCAGTGATGTTTTCACCTCCATCTTGGCCATAGTCTCTTGCTGTAGGAAAGAAAAAGAAAGGAAGAATTTAAATGAGCAAGATTAGTTCAGATGGGTTCTTGGCACCAATGGAGAAATGAAACACTGCCAGTTCCCAATGGTCCTCACTTGCCTCACCTATGTTGTAACCTCTGCTTTCCTACAACCTATGTCAGAAGCCTAGGGGGTGGAGGGGGTGGGGGGAAGGCTGCAGTCACTGCCAAGCTAGAAGTCCCAACTGCCAACCTGCCACCACAGATGAACCTCCCTCCTAGTCATCATCACCCAAGCAAAGTCCATTTACTGAAAGAGCCACTAGGTAGCCAAGGATTGCTGTTTCCTTCTTTTTAGATCATCACCTCTCCCCAACCAGAAGTTGCAAAACACTAGCAAGAGAACCCACCCCACCCCTTTCTACCAGCCCTTGCCTACCAATGTCAGACCTGAACCCACAAAAACCTGCTGCCCCAAGTGGCATCACCCAGTATTCCATGATGAAATGCAAAACGCCATTTTCCCAAAACATATTGTGTTTAAAATGATGTTAACATTTACGGAGTACTTGCTGCATACCAGATGCTATCTCAAGAACTTTCTGTGCATCAATTAATTTAATTCTCACAATTCTATGAGGTAAATTGTTATCATTATACCCATTTTAAGATAAGGAAGCTCAGAAAGGTTAAGAGATTTTGCTTATGGTTAGTTAGGACTATATTACATTTATGTGTTAAAAGAACAAAATCACCACTTATAATACTGTACCTATGGGGAGAAATTTCATTCCAGGAGTCAACACTGACTGATATACAAAAAGAATACACCCCACTTGAAAATCAGAGGTTGCCTATATAATATAACCTGCCAAGAATGACCTCAGTATTCTTAATGCTCATTCCAACAGACACACTGCTAGAAGAGCAAAGAGACATTACTTTGCCAACAAAGGTCCATTTAGTCAAAGCTTTGGTTCTTCCAACAGTCATGTATGGATGTGAGAGTTAGACCATAAAGAAGGCCGAACACTGAAGAATTGATGCTTTTGAACTGTGGTGCTGGAGAAGACTCTTGAGAGTCCCTTGGACTGCAAGGAGATCAAACCAGTTAATCCTAAAGGAAATCAACTCTGAAAATTCATTGGAAGGACTGATGCTGAAGTCTAAAGCTCCACTACTTTGACCACCTGATAGAACAGCTGACTCACTGGAAAAGACCCTGATGCTGGAAAGATTGAAGCCAGGAGGAGAAAGGGACGATGGAGGATGAGGTGGCTGGATGGCATCACAAACTCGATGGATGTAAGTTTGAGCAACTCCAGGAAATGGTGAAGGACAGGGAAGCCTGGCGTGCTGCAGTCCATGGGTTGCAAAGAGCCAGACATGACCAAGTGACTGAACAACAACAACATTAAAAAAAAATTTTTAAGTGTGTACTGAAAAGCCAAAAAAGAGAGACTAAGAACCAGCAGCAAGGCTCTCTGATAAACAAAAGCAACCAATAAGGAACTATTTAATAATCAAAAGAAGAAAACCAAAGTTAACTTATTTGTTAATCTTTTTAAATATCATGCCAACTACACCTGGAATAAACAGCCCCAGGTATTGCTAAAACCCAACAACAGTCACACCAAGAATGGTTTCACATACCTTGAATCAGGCCAGATTCTTTCAAAATAAACCAGGAGAAGGAAGGAGACCTGCCATGCTCTAGAGATGCACAGAAGCCAGAGACAGGGCTGGGCCCACACTAAGTCCTTTCAGAGACTTGTTCAGGAATAGGAACATGAGCGCCCAAACTGTCGCAATAAATTAACATTTCAATCAAATTTCAAGTTCTCAGACTTGAGAAATGCCAAAAGCAATCTAGCAGCGATACATTACATGTAATTTGGCAGATGAGGGAAGAAGGCTTAGGGATTAAGGGGAAAGTCAACCTGATAAGAGTTTCAAAAATAACCACCTCAACCCAGCAATTTGAATTAAGTAAAGAGGCTGAATGGGAACTCTTTGCCCCAGGGTAGATTCCTGTATATCAAGTCTATTTATGGAAACAGCTACAGAAAGGCAACAGCTTCATGGCAGGTAACAGCAATTAACCAGCCAATCTTTCTCTGTAATTAAACCTGCTTCACCATCGTTTCAAATATGAGTTTCAAGCGAGAGTATGGGTTCTGATTTTTACACTTCTTTCCCAACTTTATAATCAATCCAAAGGGCAAGGGCGGAAGAGGGCAAAACAAATGCTGTTATAGGCAGTGGGTAAAAGGGAAAAACTCTGAAAACACAACTTTCTCAGATCAAAATACCACAATAAAGTAAACCAACTGAAAAGGTGATGCCAACATCCATTTAGTCCAGCCAGCAGAGTTTTGTTTCATACCAGTTGGTTTGGTTCTTTTTTTTTTTTTTTTTTTAGCATCTAGGTTCTCTGGGGGAGCAAATAGTGATACCCTCCTCCACACTCTCATTCTGGTGAAACTGGAACCCTGATAAAATGGCACAGAGATACTTCCTATCTTCACACAAATGGATTGACTTTCCCTGACTACCATCTCCAGGCCTGGTTGGGTCACTCTGACATCTCAACAAAATTAGCCCGTATATTTAATTCAGCCAAAAGAAACTGATTTGTTTCTTCTCTGAAAGAGCAACACTGACTACAGGAACAAATTTCAGAATGACTTGCTAACTCAAGGTTTCCATAAACTATCAGAAGAATCCACACGGGAACATATGGAGAGCACAGAGGACACTTTGTGTTTGATGCATACAAGCTCACCACCTGCACCCTTCCCAAGACCCCCCAGGGGAATCCACGTTGTTCCAAGGAAGCCACTTTTATCTCATGTCCAGGAATAGAGCATGTGATCTAGACTGTGACAATGAACACATTTCCATCTCCCAGCCATGAAAGCAGATTCAGCGCTGGTCATTTAACTGAGCCTGAAGCTTTGGCTTGGAGTATTAGGACAAAGGTTCCAGCTACCTCTGGGTGGCATGATTTACAGATGTGGTACTAGGAATTGCTGTGACCATGACTGCTTTTGGAGCGTCCCTAGTAGCTCAGATGGTAAAGAGGCTACCTGCAATGCAGAAGACCTGGGTTCAATCCCTGGGTCAGGAAGATCCCCTGGAGAAGAAAATGGCAAACCACTCCAGTATTATTGTCTGGGAAATCCCATGGACAAAGGAGCCTGGTAGGCTACAGTCCATAGGGTCTGCTTTTATTAGGGAGCTAGTCTGAGGAGGAAAACAGTACACGGAGGAGGGCAAGCAAAGAAAATAATCCAGTGACATCACAAACCTCCGGAAAGGTTTGCACCTGAAGCCTGCCACACAGCTTGCAAGTTTTCAGTCACAGAGGCCAACTAATTCTCCTTATTAGGTTGTTTGAGTTGGATTTTCTATTATTTATGACAGAAAGCATCTTACCCAATAAAAGAAGGTGGCACAAGGAAATAGAATGTTGTAAATAACACATTAAAGAGCATGAACCAGCTGAGCCAAGGCTGAAAGGGTGCAGGCATGAGGACCTACTTACTAATTTGGACTGGCAAGATCACCGTTGATATTTAACAGAGAAACAGGTGATTAAACCATGGCCTGTTGTGCCTTAAAACATGGACCCTGTGCTTGCAACTTTTGAGAACGTGAGAGAAAAAATCTGATGCTACAGTATGTGTGGCCTACTCATTGAAGATCTACAAGAAAGCTGTAAAACTAGCCTGTCCAAAAGCCAGAGGGGAGAACATATGATTCTAAGAGGAGTCACTCTGGCTGGAGGCAGGAGATGCAGAGAAGTCCTCCGTCCCAAGAATCAACTGTTTCATCTCTACAGCCCAAGAATAGGATAATAGACCCACCGTGAAGATGGAATGCAGGGGAATTATCACCCACACTACTGCTTCTTAAGCTTCTTAACTATTCCCAGGTGGATTCCATTCACCAAGAGCTAAGGCCAGGTCCAACTACCCAGAGACAAGTTCTCAGATCGGGTTCTAGGTTCAAAACCTTAGGGGTTGGTAGTCTGTCTGATTTTTATTGGGGCTTCCTAGGTGGCACTAGCAGTAAAGAACCTGCCTGCTAATGCAGGAAATGTAAGAGACAGGGGTTTGATCCCTGGGTCGGGAAGATCCCCTGGTGGGCTACAATCCAGGGGGTCGCAAAGAATTGGACAAGACTGAAGCGACTTAGCATGCTTGTACTGTTTTTTATTAGTCGATGGAAGCAGTAAACCTTGAAAGCCAATAACATTTTTAAGGGAGTCTGGCTGACAGTGACAAGTACTTAATTCTTAAGACAATCAACACCAAGACCTCCAACTCATAAAACAAACTAAAAACAAGAACTGTTAAAACATGACAAAGCCATCATCCCCTACACTCCACTTTAGATGGAGCCACAGAAGACAACGGACAAAAGAGATCTTCTTGATACCCTCTGTGGAGGGGCAGCTATGTTTTCAGCCTCACAGGGAAGAGCTGAATGATGCTGCTGCTGCTGCTGCTAAGTCGCTTCAGTGGTGTCCGACTCTGTGTGACCCCATAGACGGCAGCCCACCAGGCTCCCCCGTCCCTGGGATTCTCCAGGCAAGAACACTGGAGTGGGTTGCCATTTCCTTCTCCAATGCATGCAAGTGAAAAGTGAAAGTGAAGTCGCTCAGTCGTGTCCGACTCCTAGCAACCCCATGGACTGCAGCCTACCAGGCTCCTCCATCCATGGGATTTTCCAGGCAAGAGTACTGGAGTGGGGTGCCATTGCCTTCTCTGGCATGATGCTGGCTGGAGCATTTTATTTTCTTAAGCCGAAGTATGGAAAGAAAGGCATATGTGAGTTCTGGGCAGCCACAAGATAAGCCAGAGGAGACATTCGCCTTTTTTTTTTTTTAATGGAGACACTATCCTGTATACAATCCTATTCCAGTAAAGAATCCGCCTGCAATACAGGAGACCCAGGTTCAATCTCTGGGTCAAGAAGATCCCCTGGAGAAAAGAATGGCAACTCACTCCAGTATTCTTGCCTGGATTCTCCAGGACACAGCCAGAGGAGCCCAGTGGGCTAGTCCCTAGGGTCTATTCTTCAGTCCATGGGGTCACAAACAGTCAGACAACTATCACACTTTTACTTTTTTCCCCCTTTCAGGGAGTCCAAGTTACCTTATGACAAGTAACTAGTGAGAAGTAATGCCCAATTCTCACTACAGAATTCGAAGGAGACAGACATGCTTTCTCCACCCCCAAAGAACGTGGCCTGCATGCGTGCGTGCGTGCATGCTAAGTCACTTCAGTCATGTTCAACTCTTTGAAACACTATGGACTGTAGCCCGCCAGGCTCCTCTGTCCATGAGATTCTCCAGGCAAGAATACTGGAGTGGATTGCCATGCGCTCCTCCAGAGGACCTTCCTGATCCAGGGATCAAACCAGTTTCCTACATCTCCTGTATTGCAGGCAGACTCTACCCACTGAGCGACCTGGGAAGGCCGAACATGGCTTATACACAGCCAATCACACCTTCCTGTGACCAGGAGTCCCGGGACATGATGACAGCTGGTGGTTATACTCATTACTCACTGCATGACAGCAGCAGCATGAAGACCAGGTGGTTCCCATCCCCTGGCTTCTGCTATGGATCCCGCTGCCCAGTCCCCCAGTCTTTCGGAGGTTCCTGCCTACCTTCTAAGCCTATATCCTTCCTGGTCCTCTGACCTTTCAGCAATTCTGTGAGTTCCTACATCCTTTCTGCATTGCACCCAACCAAGATCCTTGACTGACTTGAACACTAAGTACTGTGCCCAATATAAGTATTAAACCACTGTTTGATCTTCAATATTATGTGAAACCAAACTTTTTCTCCCAACCTTGGAGAAAGCAATCCACAAAATACAACAACTGGTGGAGCCTTTAGAGGACCACTGGGGAACCTGGAGGCAGGACCTCCACCTAAGGGCACTGGTTTAGCCCAGCCAGCAGCTCACCAACTGATAACAGGTGACTTCATGGCCGCACAAGCTCTTTTCACCTGTTTGTCCATCCAAGAAAAACAAAATACATGATCAAAGCATTCCTTCCCCTACTTACTCTCATCTCAAAAACTTACTACCTATATTGCAGTGTATATCAATTCATTTACTGGCATCTTTTGCAGCATAAAAATACCATTTAAATCTGAAAAGCATCATTTCAAAAATCCCTCAAAATCCAAAAGAATGAAACATAAACATCCTACAGCATCTTAAAATGCCATCTATAACTTAACATTTATATATGAGTAGTCTACCCAGCCCCAACCTTAAATTACAAGTCACCTACCACGTTAATGTCTATGCCTGGGGATGTCAAGACCAGCATTCCCCAAGCCAACAGCCCCACAGACACATGGCCAAACCAGACAGTAGATCCTTATGAAGAGCATGGCCGTTCTACTATTGACATCAAAACAGCAACACTGAAAAGTTATTCCAAAGTAATTGGTAATTTAATGACTAAATAGGAGATGTATTTTAAGCTGAAATATATTATCTGTTGGTCTCCCACGTTACTCAAAAGCCTCAGGATGCCACAGATGAGAACAAATGTGTATTTTTAAGTTGAAACAGTTTTACTGTAGAATCTGAAAGAACATTCTCAAATCAGAGCTGAGCAGGGCAATGGTTAACAAGGATTAACATTAATTTATGAACACAATTTTAAATTTGAAGAAACCTTGGACTACAAGCTACGATTACATAAAACAGATACACAACAAGGTCCTACTGTGTGGTACAGGAAATTATATTCAATATCCTGTAATAAACCATAATGGAAAAGAATATGAAAAAGAGTACATATAAAACTGAATTGTTTGCACACCAGAAACTAACACAAAATTGTAAATCAACTATGAAAAAAAAGTGTTTTGTCATTCAGTCGTGTCTGACTCTTTGCAACCCCATGGACTGTCATCAATCAGGCTCCTCTGTCCAAGGATTCCTCCAGGCAAGAATACTACAGAGGGTTGCCATTCCATTCTTCAGGGGATCTTCCCACCCGGTGATCAACCTGGTTCTCCCGCATTGCAGGCAGTTTCTTTACCCTCTGAGCCATTCAACTTAAAAAAATAGTAAATAATGGAAATTTCCTGGCAGTCCAGTGGTTAGGACTCTTAATGACACTTTCACTACCATGGCCCGGGTTCAATCCCTTGTGGGCAAACTAAGATCCTGCGAGTGTCCCAGTATGAAAGTGAAAGTGAAAGTGAAGTCGCTCAGTTGTGTCTGACTCTTTGTGACCCCATGGACTGTAGCCTATCAGGCTCCTCCGTCCATGGGATTTTCCAAGCAAGAGTGCTGGAGTGGATTGCCATTTCCTTCTCCAGGGGATCTTCCCGACCCAGGAATCAAACCCGGGTCTCCCACATTGCAGGCAGATGCTTTACCATCTGAGCCACCAGGGAAGATCCTGCGAGTGTCCCAGTATGGCCAAAAATAAATAAGTAAATGATTAAATAATAAATAAGTTTTAAAATGTGAAGGAATTTCTTAAGCATAGCCATAAAAGCCACTTGCAGGAAAACTTAATGAAAGCAGGTTATCTACTGCTCTGGTAATTGTAAATGAGGACATCTGAATACATCTATTATAATATACATCAGAAGCAGAGCCTTTGGGGAGTCTTCTTACCATAGTAACCACTGTTATTTGACTCGAGTTCCCCTCATTAACCTCCTTGTGCCGTAGTCTTGTATGCTTTATAGCCCCTTTTCTGGAGAATCAGCTCCATGGTGTCACGAGTCACCCTTATTCATCTTTATTTCCCCAAAGGCACAGTGCACAGCCTCTGGCACATGGCAGGCATTCAGACAAACACAAAAGGAAAACAAGTGTGCAAATTTATGGTTGACAACTGAGTTGTTCAATAGTGCACATTCTCACAGCTGCCATCCTGGGTTGGGTGGTTCCCTCCCAGCCGACCAGAAGGCAAAATAATGACTGTGGCTTCAAGCCACTTTGATCCATTCCTCTAAAAGCACAATACTATCAACAAAGGACAGGAAACAGAATTGAGCTATTTGGCTCCCAAAGACATCGCTAATGCTTTTAAGGATAACATGAGAAACACATTTAACTAAGAAAACAAAGCCAATGTGGCAAGATTTCATGAATAAAATAAGACTCAGCAAATCCTGATAGCAAAACAAAGGCAAAAGAGAGGCCAAGTCTGTAAGACGTGGTTCAGTACCTAATATAATGGGTTAAGTGACTAAAAAAAACCTGAAACTTCCTTCCTGGATCTTTCAAAATAGCACCAACCTCATCTTTGAGAAAAGTCTGATTAAATTTCCATTCAATTCGGTTCAACCACCACTTATGCTATTCAGCCCTGTTGGTCCCTAGCATTGTGTTAAGTGCTAAGGACACACAATAATCATGGCGCTTCCTTGTCCCATACACTCCCCAGGAGCTCACAGTCTAGTAAGAGAATTGAGACAAAAAATAGGTAACTTTTGAAATTTCAAATGACTATCTTAATGATTAAAAGCAACACAAGTTCACTAGAGGAAAAAAGAAATCAGAAAATGTAGATGAGCAAAAAGAATATAAGCCAAATCCAACAGCCTCAAGCTTTAGTTTAAATCCTTCTGGATCCATTAGAATCCCTAGAAAACCTGATTTTTATAACCAATGAAATGGCCATCATTTCTGGCTTTATAAATTGATCTATGTAAGTATTTCTGCCTCAGGTAGGAATGTGAAATAGATTCATGGGAGCTATGAAACTCTGGAGCTACACCAGTAATATCCAACACTTTAAAATTCAGCCAAATTGTATGGCCATCTGCCCCTCTGTTCTTTACCTTCTGTGTGTATGCTTAGTCACTCAATCATGGCTGACTCTTTGCAACTCCATCGACTGTAGCCCACCGGGCTCCTCTGTCCACGGAATTCTCCAGGCAAGAATACTGGAGTGGGTAGCCATTCCCTTCTCCAGGGGATCTTACCAACCCAGGAACTGAACTCAGGTCTCATACACTGCAGGCAGATTCTTTACCCTCTGACCCACCAAGCAAGCCCCTCTTTACCATCTCCCCACCCCCAAATTAGCAACCCACAGTATCAACTACCTGCCCACCAATCATCTCTACCACTTGGCTGTTTCTAACATATTGGTACACATCCACATCTATTCTACCATCACATACCACAAGACCAGAAACAAAAACAAAACCATCTTACTCTCCCTAAATTCCACAGTCACAGTTAATCTAGTTTCTCACCCTTGGCCTCTCCCTGTCTCTAACTCCCCATACAATGTATCACCTTGATTATATCAGCTTAATCACTCCTGCTCCATCCCTTCCCACCCTTCCCCACTGGGACTGCCCCAGTTCAGGCTTCATCATTTCTCACCCTGAAGGCAGCAACCTCCTAAGTTGTCTTCACCAATGCCTCTGCCAGGCCCCCTCGTCCCCCGACCCATGCGCCACACCACCCAAGTTGCCCTTCAAAATCACAGTTTGATGAGGTAAGTGAAAGTCGCTCAGTTGTATCCTACTCTTTATGACCCCATGGACTGTAGCCCACCAGGCTCCTCTGTCCATGGAATTCTCCAGGCAAGAATACTAGAATGGGTTGGCATTTTCTTCACTGATCAGGTAAGCCCTGCTGTAAATCTCCCAAAAACTCTTCAGCATCTTAATATTCAAATTCCTTAGGAGATGCTCAAAAAGATCAGAGAACTACCATATGACCCAGCAATTCTACTTTAGAATTTGAAAGGAGGGACTCCAACGTTCATGTTCAAAGCAGCATTATTCACAAAACAAAATGTGACACACAAACAATGGGATATTATTCAGCCTTAAGAAAAAAAGCAAATTCTGACACATGCTATAGCACAGATGAAACCTGAGGACATCATGCTAAGTGAAATAGTGAAAGTGTTAGCCACTCATTCCTGTCCCACTCTGTGAACCCATGGACGGTAGCCCGCCAGGCTTCTGGGTCCATGGAACTCTCCAGACAAGAACCCTGGAGTGGGTTGCCATTTCCTCCTCCAGGAAATCTTCCTGGCCCAGGGATTGAACCAAGGTCTCCCACACTGCAGAGTTCTCCCACATTGCAGGCAGACTCTTTACCATCTGAGCCACCAGGGAAGCCCCAAGAATACTAGAGTGGGTTGACATTCCCTTCTGCAGGGGGGGGATCTTCCTGTCCCAGGGATCAAACCTGGATCTCCCGCATTGCAGGCAGATTCTTTACCATCTGACCAACTGAAGTAAGTCAGTACTGTATGACTCCACTTATATGAGGTCCTAGAGCAGTCAAATTCATAAAGACAGAAACTAGGACGGTGGTTACCAGGGGCTGAGGGAGGGAAAGGGAAGTTGCTGTTTAACCAGCACAAGGTTTCACTTTGGGAAGATGACCAATGGTGCTGATAGTTACACAACAATGTAAATATACTCTGTGCCATTGAACTGCACACTTAAAAAGGTTAAAATGGCCATGATACGTTATGTATATTTTATCAAATATAAAAAAAAAAATTCCTCATCAGAGCTGACATGACTCCACAATTGGACTCCAGCCTTCCTCCTCGTTCTCACTGCTCCTTGACCAAGTCTCTCAACCCCTTAAGGCAAACCTCACATGAAGGACCTCCTGGGACAGACGGAAAAGTGGTTCTAGCTGTAGGCCTTTGCTCCACAGGATCAGCTGAGCTGCTTGTCTTAAATAAATCCTCCCTGACTTAAACCGGTATGAGCAGCCCTTCCCCAAAAGGTGTGCTCTGAGCAAGCCCTACACATCCAGCACAACTGTCAGCTTGCTGGTCTCCTCCGGCCTCTGGAGAAAGCCTGAGCTCCCCACGTGTGAAGACCCCCGCTGCCTGGCCAAGGGATGGTGCACAAGGCGCTGGTGTGCAGAATAGGTAGATGGACGCACCTGGGAGTGACTCGGCCCATTGTTCCTTCCAGGGCTGGTTCCATTATCTCTACCCTTCTTATCAGAGAGCCTCATGAGGTTCACCAAGAATAAGAAAGACCTGGGTTAGAAACTGAAGGTCAAAACACTTTCTCAGTATTTATGAAGTTAAGGGCAAATGGAATGAAAACTGCATTCTTTAGGACAATTTACTCAAGCAGAGTGTTTCTTAAAGGAGAAGAGGCTGGTGGGCCACACAGGGTGCTATGCAGGGCTCCCCCAAGTCTAAGAAAATGGGCCACGACATGCATTTATGAAAAGGCTCAAATGATGCCAATTTTCATTCCTATCAACACACTTCCTTAGAGAAGCTTATAGTATATGGTATGCCGATTCATGGCTTTACTTCACATAGTTATCTGATTTTCCAATCCTGTTTTCCACTGTTAAAGCCACTACACACTGAGGTTTTATCCATCTTTCTCTAAAGCGTTTTGTTAAGGATATTTAATAGACTGCTAGTAGGAAGGCTTTTGTTAGCATCTTCGATTTAGGAAAGAAACAGGCCTAACTACCGGGCAGTTTCCATACAATAACTGTTGTCTTGAGCTCCAACTACGGATAATAAAAAGGACATTAAGTTATCAGGCAATGATAAAATGGAATAGATTTGAACTGGGAATGAAAACAAACACCTAAAACCATATAGAAGCCCATAAATCACAAAGCCAGACTCAGATCTTAAAAAGCTCTGTTAACGCAAAAGGCAATTGATGCAACTTTCTGGATATGTAAGAGTCCACACCCTGGAGGGTACCTCTGAACAGGCAGAGATGGGCCAGGAACCACTCAGTGGCAACGTCAGGTTTGTTTCTGTCTGGGTATAGAAAGGCTGGGCTTGCTACACCAAAGCCGTCAGCCAGGGGCTGGGCTACCCTCAACCCCAGGCATGGTCCAGTTATTAAGGATTTGAAAGATAGCATCTAGACAGAACTTTATAATTTATAATGTGATAGGTTAAAAAAAAGTTTTTTTCTAAGGAAATGATGAATTGTATTATCAAGACTAAGTAGAAAAGACTTTTGAATCAAAAATAACTGGCTGCTATGACAACATTGAAAGTTCTGGATTACAAACTACAGACTACCTCTTCTGATGTATGAGCAAAATTTCTTAGCATCCCAGGCAAATCCTTATTTTACCAGAGATAGAAATGGACCCAGGAGATGTTGCATATTTGGTTTCTGGAAGAGCCAGCGTGAAGAGGAAGCTTTCCTAATGGGTCTAAGAGTATGGGCTTTCATACTCATTATATTACACACACATCCTTCACTCTAATTCCTAAGTCATCAAACTTCAGAATACTCCACAGTTCTTAGAGAAGCTTGACTTGGGAAAGAGTAACTTTTCACAAGTTCAGTAGCAAGAGTTTACCATGACTGAGAATTCACTTTTGATCCACCCAACGTGGAACATCACAGGCTTTGAATCACTGACCCAAGCTTGCATCCAAGGAAATTCATCTCTGGAATTCGAGTTCTGATCTAAAAATTCAGGGATGACAACATCCAGTCTACTTTCTCTTTTGAGAAAGCAAAGCCCGACTCCCAAGAGGCTATCACCAGATGCCAGTTCTCTCCCTCCCTAGTGCCTATTTCTGCTAACCTGAAGAGCTCCCCTGCTTGGCCCTGAGGTCTCCTGGCTGGTGTGTCCATGTAAATAACCTTGAGCATTGCCTCATGTGCAGTGGACATCCCATGGAGGTCAGTACCCCGAGGAAGCACGCAGCCGACAGCACTGTCTCCACCATCACTTCCCGGAGGAAGTTCTGCAGAGTCATGGCAGGAACAACTGCCAAAGGGCAGGGTGCCTTCAGAGAATGCCACCCACCCCTAAGACTGGGTCTGAAAACCACCCCCATGCCTCTTTTCCACCCGCTTCCCCAGCGCAGCACCCGTCGGGAATGGAAGACAAGCCGTCCTGACTTTAGGGGGAACCTATGGTCGTGCTGTCCCACTCACATTGGACGTTATGAGAACTCATGAGCTAATGTCTGAAAAGGCCTATGAGTTCCTGAGGGACAAAGGAGCCAAAAACTATAAACCACTGTTAATAGTCAGAAACACAAACTCAGCTGCACTGGGACCTGCAAATTATAACCAATAGGCCTCTCAATCCGTTCCCTCGTGACGGATTAAAAAAATTTCCAAGAAGTCCAACGTGTTTAGATTGGCAAACCTGACGCCCTGGAACCCCCAGGTGAACGTAAAAGGGCTCACATGTAACTGGCACACCTGACAGCTCTGATTAGTTCCTGGCTGGTGCACAGACCCCAAATACAACCAGTGGTTATTAAACAGAACACAGCCACCAGGGGAAATCCAACTTTCCTTCCAAATGAACTGGCTCGTTAATCAGAGGGTCTCAGTCTTGTCCCACACGCTAATATCCACACCAAGTTCTCCTGTCCTCAGCCCCTCCCCTTGCTTACAAGGTTTGGAGTCCTTCTCTGTTCTCTGTATGCTTGACCAGACCATCCAAGCACTCAAGCTGTTCCCTTATAGTTCAAAGTATGGTGATTTGCACCTGGGAGCCACACATGTAGGGTTCCTTGTACCCAGCAGTTTGGGGGTCCCTCTATGTCAATTTCTGAAGACACCTGGCTGAACAACGACATTCACATGAAATAGCCTAGGGTACACCAAAGCAAAACTACTTTCCTTAAAAAAGGCTCCTTGCATCATCCAGGCTCTTTTCAGTGACAATGGAGGGAAAGGTACTGAATTTCGTGCACTCTCTGCGGTAAGGAAGGAAAGTATCTCTCCGGGAAACATCAGCTGTTGCATTCTGCAACAGACCAGAGGTTGGAATGAACACCACAGTGGCTCAGAAAGAACCCCCCGAGTTCTGCAGTAGTGCAGGGAGACCCAGCACACTGGCAATGTTGAGCCTCAGCCTCCCCACAAAGGGGTCGAACACATCGTCTCCTAAGGTCTTGTTCCGGCTTCCATCATTACTGACTCAGCAAGAATAGCTCAACTGGGAAAGACTGACTTCCTTCATTTCGGGGTAAGCAATCACAGGCCTGATTACAAAGAATGTGAGAAACCAAAAATGCCAGGCCACAGAAAACTTTCCCAATGTCACTTACTCAGACATAAAGGAACGCAGCTCTCTTTGTTCTGACCTCACCAGCCAAAAAACAGAAAAAAAAAAAATATATATTAAGGGAATAACCACACACAGCACAGAAGGAAATGCACAAAATCACAGGATCACCATCAGGAAAGGCATCGGGACACATGTGACTGTGTTCTCTGTTTACAACTACACGCTTAGCTGCAAAATGGCACTGGTTGTTTTAACAAATGTATCCAGTTATGAAAGCAAAAAAGGGATCTAAAATTACAAATTAAGAAATTCATATAAACCCAACTATACTCTAATAAGAAAAAGAAACCATAGTAAAAGAAAAATATGCATCACTCAACAGTACATCTTCAGTAATGTCTCTGTGCTTGTGGTTAAGAAAAAGTATTTTTGGAATAATAAAAATTCAGAAGCTTCCTCAAGCAGTTATCTACTAAACCACTTTAGTGGATAGTTACATATCCACACTATGTAATCAAAGACAGAGATGTTTATACATTTACGTTAGGGCTTCATGAATGTTTATTAGTTGAGAACTGATCAAACAAAAACAGCTAACATGTTACCAAAATGACACTGATATGTAAATTGAGAAGGCAAAATGACTTTGTCACTGAAAAAGAATTTTTAAAGAAAATAGCTAAATTGCACTGGGGTTACTTCACCTAAATTGACTAAAATTAGCAATCAGATTAGAATTTGGAAGTATTTTCTGGAATAACTTTTTTCTAGTTTTGCTCATTTTGGAAGCATTACTGAATTTAAAACCAAATGCACCAACTTTTCTGTATCTCTAAACACATTATAAAGCATTTAGGAAGAAACAGAAAGATATACAATATAGCAGAGCAATTTACAAGGCATCCCATAGCTAAATAACTCTTTTTAAGTCACAAATTAAATTGTCTAACAAAATTTATGTTTACTAAATTTAAATTGATAAATGGTAACTAAATTGTAATAACAGTTCTTTTCATTTCCCAAAATTCTTAGGAAGCAGCAATTATTTCATATATTTACAAAAGTATACATACATAAAAATGCCCTTTAAGACATGCACACTTATTTTTTCCCTTGAATACAGCATGGTCTCAACCTGTAAAGCTATAGAAAAATCAACTGCTAAACAGTTTGACCAGGTATAGAACTATACAGTAAATTTTCCCAAGGGAAGTTTTGGTAAGATATAAATATTTAACAGTGAACTACATTGTATATGGCCAAATAAGAAAAGTTCATTTCCTGCTACAAGTAGTTTATGAAAAAAAGATTTTCAAACTACCATATTTTAATATTGTAAAGCATCAACTCAAAGGCCTAAACACCTTTAAATTTACACTCTATCCTTAATCACGTCTCTCACTAGGTAAGTAGGTAGGCAGGTAGATCGAAAAACTACAGAGTTCTCTTTAAATGACATAATTATGACATCCGAGTTTAGAAATTAAAACTGCTTACCAACTTTTCTTCTCCATTGTTTTTTCCACCAATTTAACTAGCACTTTAGCATTCAGTTCATATGAAAGGGAGAGACAAACATTCGTTGTGACAGGGAAAACACACTAAGTACAACAAATATTTTGCAAACAGATAAGAGGGGGAAAGTAGGTCAATATCCTGTGGCTAGGAAGACACAGCCTCAGCTTCCATCCAGAACTGAATTATATGATTAACCAGGCTGGACTCTCCTCCAATCACAGCCTCCTGTTCTGACCTGTGCCCCTAGGATGCAAAGGCACTGGAAGAACAAGGAATGAGAGACCCTTAAACTGTTTCCCTGTCATTAGCAAACTAGGTGGGTGAAAAAAATGCTTAGGAGCAATGTGACTAATAAAACAAGTGTTCAGGGATTTCCCTGGCTGCCCAGTGGTTAAGACTTTGCCTTCCAATGCCAGGCAGGCTCAACCCCTAGTAGGCAGAGCTAAGAACCCACATAGCTTGCAAGGCCGGGAAGCCAAAAAAACATAAAACAGAAACAAAATTGTAACAAATTCAACAAAGACTTTAAATATGGTCCACATCAAAATAAAATTTAAAAACAAAACACAAGTGCTCACATAGGGCTGATAATTCACTATAAAAAGAATATAGAGACTACCATCTATGTTCAAAGGTGAACTATTTTCATGGTCTAGGAGAATCACAGAAGGATGGCTGAAGAGGTGAAACCTGACCATGAGGATCCTTTTTGAGAATGAGTAGGATATGGTAATCCACTCCAGTGTTCTTTTCTGGAGAATCCCAGGACGGAGGAGCCTGGTGGGCTGCCGTCTATGGGGTCGCACAGAGTCGGACACAACTGAAGCAACTTAGCAGCAGCAGCAGCAGGATACGATTACTAGGATGTGATTAAGGGCTTCCCAGGTGGCGCTAGTGGTAAAGAACCCACCTGCCAATGCAGCAGACATTAAGAGATGCAGGTTCGATCCCTGGGTCAGGATGATCCCCTGGAGGAGGGCATGGCAACCCACTCCAGTATTCTTGCCTGGAGAATCCCCATGGGCAGAGGAGCCTAGTAAGATACAGTCCACAGGGTCTCAAAGAATCAGACACGACTGAAGCAACTGAGCACTCAGGATGTGATTAAAAAGAGAAGAACTTAAAACAAGAGGTACAAAACCTATTCAGAAGATGGTGTCTAGACAGAACGGCAGCAGAAGACAGCTGATTTCATGTCCTGTTGGGCCATGAAGCTGGAAGGAAAGGTGAGCTGGGGCAAGGCTGAGAGTGTGAGCTGAGGGGGTGGAAATGGGCGGGAGAGGAGAGGGACGCATCACACAGCCTGCCTCTTGCAGTCATTACTGGTATCAGCGCATCCAGAGGGCAACAAGTGTGACTGACAGTCACTGGTGATAGTCAGATGGAAAATGAAGTTGAGGACAGCCATTATAGATGATGGGAAGTCATCAAAAATTTTTGAGCAGACATGGAGACAACAAAAATTTGACATTTGATCAGGAAATAATCTGAATTCATTGGGGGAGTGAGAAGAAGCAGGAAATGGGATTGCTCTGTGCAGTGTTCAGTTCATGCACTGCATAAAAATGGGCCAGCCAAGGGGTAATGTGGGGACTGACATCAAGTCACGCTCCTGAGGGGCTGTGATTGCCCTAAAGGACACCTTTTTCTACTTGCATAAATGCACCATACAAGCTAGCAGCAGGAAATTCAGCTGGGGCATGAATCTAGAAGTCAGGAATAAGAACTAGGGTAGAACTAATGGAAATGAAACAAGAAGGTAAGTGTAAGAGAAATAACAGACAAATCTATCATAAGCGGTGGGAAACTAACTTAATAGGAAGGCACAAGAGAGAGAGGAGGATTTAAGACTCACATCCTTTTTCATCCTAATGTTTAAGTTTGGCTGGTTGGTTTTTTTAAAAGGTCAGTTAAGGTTGGAAGTCATAAGTAAATGATATATACCAAAGCCTATTAATATTATTTTTTAATATATGTATTTAATTGCACCAGGTCTTAGCAGCGGCATGTGGGATCTTAGTTCCTCAAAAAGGGAGCAAACCCGAGTCGCCTGCAGTGGAAGCACAGAGTCTTAACCAGGGGACCGCCAGGGAAGTCCCCGAAAACCTATTATTTTGAATAAACCCTATAAAGATATATATTTATTTTCCAATCTTTTTCTGTAGTGTTGAGGCTTTCTGAGTCTATGTCCATTGACTGTAGTCCCCAGTGGTCTCTTGTAAAACATTCTCCATGGCATCACTTTCCAGGTCTAATTTCTTCAAAGAAAGGTGAGGCTATAAAGACACCTGGGATGCAATGTGGGGTGGACTGCAGTATTCCTGACAAATGCTCACTTCTCTCCTCTACGGGGTTGCTAAATTCAGGTGTATAGCTAAGAAGGTTTCACACTTGCCCTTCCTCTGCCACAGGGATAAGCAGCGTTTCAGAGGGTACAGCTCCTTCACACTGCACCCTGGACTGAGGACCAGGGCAACATGGGCAGACCTCCCACCTCACCTATAATGGCCCACCCACTGTGAGTGTGATTATTTGAGTCACTAAGATTCTGAGGTTTACATAATCACAAATTAATCTACTTATGCTAAATAACTGGCAGTTTTAATGGGAACACTTTTATTTTATGATCTCCCAAATCCTTTGGGATTCCCTGGTGGCTCAGTAGTAAGGAATCTGCCTGCCAAGCAAGACACGGGTTCAATCCCTGGGTCAGGAAGATCCCCTGGAGAAGGAAATGGCAATCCACTCCAGTATTCTTGCATGGGACATCTTATGGATAGAGGAGCCTGGAGGGTTCAGTCCACAGGGTCACAAAGAGTCAGACATGACTGAGCAACTAAACGACAGCAAATCCTTTAGTTACTTCAGCTACTCCTAAATCAGCTGTAATCACTTTTAGAAACTTATTCTTATTAGGTGGCTTATAAAATAATCAAAGGAATTTTCATAGAAACAGTTCTTTTTGCATACATTTTAAAATCATTATATTAACTATAATAGTAAGTAAAGCTGGCATAAATAGGCTTGAAATAAACACAACTGAGTCCAGATAAGCATAGACTGGTAGGAAGAGAAGCTCAAGAGCACACTATAGGATGGCCCTCCAACTTTGGGCATTTACTGTGTTACGGGCATCAGCTGATATATTTTACAAAGGAAAAGAGCACCAACTAATCCAGCCAATCTGGAGGTCACTAGGAGCTTAAAGAGTTTTTTAAAGCTATGAGCCTAGACAGTTATAAGAATGAACAGTACTATCATATTACCAGGCTAAAAATCTAGTTGGCTTTTCAAAACCATATCCAACTACCATATTTATTCTGTCCCAAATGTACAGTCAGAAGTGCTTAAGTCATTTAAGAAAGCACAAAAATAACACTTCAAACCCACAACCAGACATAGAGTCAAGAGTACAAGGTCACATGTCTTTCCAATAACCTGCCTCTCAAAGATAGAAAGAAAAAACACAGAAGTTACTATTAAAAACTAAATTTGAGTTTCATACTTTAAAATTATATACTTCTTTTAAAACTGTCGACAGAGATAAATGTTCTTCTCAAGCTTGCCCAGAAAAATCTGGGTGCTTCTATTTTAGGTAGCCAAACAGCAAACCTACCCATAATTTATCTCCTTTGAGAAATCTGATAGCCTTTTCAACAAAAATATGAACTTTTATGTAGAAATCATGCTGATATATTTCAATAGACTACTGAGAGAAACACTATGTAAACACATATACAGACACCCCAAAGTGACCAACCATGTGAAATAACATATCCTCACAGTTCAACCCCAACTCGTTCACCAGCACCATGCATGGAAAGCCTCCCTCCTCTGCATCTAGTAGGACAACCTAAACTTCTATATACTTTTAATTCAAAAAGAGAAAAACCCACATCTGGAGAAAAAAGGCAGTAATACCATATCTACCCAAATAGTTCTGCCCCCAGGCATACTGGGATAGTCACCCACTCAAGTCTTATTTTAACTGACATGGGCTCTTGGTGGGGGCAGGGGGCTGGAAAGGAATCCAAATCGAAACTTTAGAGGGGAAAAAAAGCATTAATTTCTAAAATATGAGGGGAACTCATAAAAATTTTGACTGAACCCTGACTAAATCAATGTTCCCACTATGTTTTAGTTTTTTTTTTAACTGTGAAATGAGCAGCCATGAGGATAAAATTACAGAATGATTTAGTCTGATCATCAAATAAAATTTACTACAGGGTTAACCTGACACAACCTTTACACCTGAGAGAATGAACACTTTGCTCTATGAGATTGAGTTAGAGCTGGGAGGAGTTGAAGACAAATAAATGAACTTGATTCCAGGAGGAGAATAAAGCCAGCCAAGACCTAAATCCTAGAAAATCTGGACACCGAGGGACCAGGGGAGGTGAGGATGAGACTAGAGCAAAGGTCACCAGAGCCACACTCGTGCGGCTCCGTGTGAGGGTGACAAGGAGCAGCAGAGCGTCAACGGTGTGCAGGATGGGGGACAACGAGGAAGGAGAAAGAACAAGTGTGTCAGCAGGTCTAGAATCCACCTGGTAGGAGCTGAACTGTGCCTTCACCCCAATGCCAAATTCATATGCTGAAGCCCTAACCCCCAGCACCTGAGAGTACGGGGACAGGGGATCTTTCCCCATCCAGGGACTGAACCTGCATCTCCTGCATTGCAAGTGGATTCTTTACCTCTCTTTACCATTTTTTATCCCTGGGTCAAGAAGATCTCTGGAGAAGGAAATGGGAACCCACTCCAATATTCTTGCCTAGAAAATTCCATGGACAGAGGAGCCTGGCGGGCTGCAGATCAAGGGGTTGCAAAACAAGTCAGACACGACTGAGGGACTCAACAACAACACTTGGAGACGGGGCCTTTAAACAGGCAATTAAGTTAAAATGACCCTAACCCAACATGACTGGTGTCCTCATAAGGTAACAGGAACACAGCCAGCACAGACTGAGGGATGCCTGTACAAGGTCCAGTGGGAAGGTGGCCATCTGTAATTCAACAAAAGAGGCCTCAAAGAAACCAAACCTGCCAACTCCTTGATCTTGGACTTCTAGTCTGCAGAACTGTGAGAAAATTTATTTCTGCTGTGTACAACACCCAGTCATAGCATTTTGTCCCAGCATTGCATGCAGATTAATAAGACATTCTATAACCCCTTGTTAGACTGCCTACTTCTCTCTTCCTCCACAGCCAAGCTTTCTGATATACCCGACCTTTGACCTTGACTTTTGCCACCCTTCCTGTTGGCTGCCCACCACACTTCTTCCTAAAACCTCTCTCCAGCCCTGGCTTCCCTCTGGCCACTTCTTCCTGGCTGTCCGCTTCCCACCCCCACCACTCCTTCTTCTCCTCAGCAGCTTCTTCTCCTTTGTCCACCTGTCACAAAATAACATCTCCCAGATTTCTATCACCCACCTTCTCTCTTCCTCCCTCTTTACTCTAAGTGACAGCTTCGATCACACCTAGATGCTGATGGTCCCTCCATCCAGACCTCAGTCCCTGGTCTGTCCCTGAGCCCTAGTGTCTGCACTTCGTGGCTCTGTTAAACCCCACTCTCTGCCTGGAGGCCCCACATCCCAAATGAAACCCACCACTTTCAACCTGTCTGTGCCAACCATTCCCAACGTCACACAGGCTAGAAACTTGGGAGTCATCCCAGACCCCCACTTCCCCAGCCCTCTCCAACCCAGTCACTACAGCCCCCCACTGAGTAAAGAAGGGTACATCAGAACACTCACCACAATCATTGACCCAATCAGCACATTCTCAACAGCTACTATCAGTAAATCACCCAAAATACAGAAAAGAATCAATGTACAAAAATGTTCATCATACTATTATTATTTTATAGCAGCAAAGTGGTAGAAGCAACCCAAATGCCCAATAAAAAAGAGGTGCTTCAAGAAATGATTGTACTCAACAGAATACACAACTATAAAATTTATTTCAAAACCTGTAGTAATATAGAAAATACATGAACTCTATGATTGCAATCATTCCAAAACAAACACATAGCAAGCTTGAAAAGGAATATTCAGAAATGGTCATAGTTGATATTTTAGAGTTAGCTGGCTCAAGAAGAGTCTTCTTTTAGTTTCATTTTCTAAACTTTCTGTAATGTTCTTAAGATGATTTTTTTTTAGTACAAAATACCCAAAAGTGAGTGTTTGTTAGTAATCTTGGACCTTCTGAGTCACCTGGTTTCAGGATAAATGGGAATTTTACTACAGAACTCCCTTCAGCTGCCATGCTACCTTCATGTCACATCTGTTGCAACATCCAACGCAAACTCCCACGAAATTATGTTTCCCTCTAAATCCTATTTTACTTGTAGCCCTCAGAGTGAGATCCTAAAAATTAATTCTTTCAAGAAATCCAACTGGACACATTAACAGCTGCATGACTGCGGAACTGGGCTCCCAACATCTGCCATGGTTATTAACTGTTCTAGGAAGAGAAGATCAACACACAGGCGCTGCTGCCAGGAGGGCAAGTGCAGAGCTGGAGTGGAATCACAGAAGGTGAAGCCCTTGGTATCAAGTGTCCAACAGGGTTGCTGACTAACAGGTAAGGAAGGGGCACTTTCCCATTCAAGGGGAGAAGCTGTCAACCCTTTCATCCCAAAGTCCATGAGATAGGAAACAGTTTCCTGTTGCATTTTACCTACATTTTTCTGTTTCGTTTTTAAATTATCAACAAATTGCAAATATTAAGGCTGGGCTGACAGTTTGACCACTATTTCTCAAACAACTCATGCCATCCCCTTGGCATGCGTCAACTAAATCCAACAAATTTCTCTTCCTCGACGTATTGGTGTATATGAAGCGAAACAGACAAGCTATAAGATCTTGTCCATGCTTAGTGGGTCAGGGATAATACAGACCTTTCAGAACTGCTGCCTTACTCAGTAGTAGCATATATGTTGTTTCCTTTTTAAAGAAACAAGTACTATTGCCTGGAAAATCCCATGGACAGAGGAGCCTGGTAGGCTACAGTCTATGGGGTCGCAAAGAGTCGGACACGACTGAGCGACTTCACTCACTTCACTCTGATGAATCCCTTTGAAAAGTAAATACTAAATCCCAGTTATGTGTGTTAGTGGCTCAATCATGTCTGACTCTCTGTGACCCACTGGTGGACTGTAGCCCACCAGGCTCCTCTGTTTATGGAATTCTCCAGGAAAGAATACTGGAAAATAGGTAGCCATTCCCTTCGCTAAGGAAATCTTCCCAAACCAGGGATGGAACCCAGGTCTCCTGCATTGGCAGGAGGATTCCTTACACCCAATCTATTGATCCAGATTTCACCGTAAGTAAACTAGACTTCCTTATATCAGAAGTTCTACCAAAAAGAACACACATCAATATTTATGTTATGTTCAAATCAGACATTGTGGTTGGAGATGAAAAACATTACACAAACTGTGGAGTAAAGTATAGGAAGGCATCCCTTTATTTATATCCCCTCAACCAGATTTTATATTTGACTGTGAAACATCACTGAAATTAGCAATATTTCTCAAATAAATAGCTATTCTGCTGATACCAGGCAACATTGCTGTCACATTTCCTTTGAAATTCGTATCAGTATCATTTTGAGATATTCATAGCATGCCACTGCTTAAAAATAAATTCCTGTAGATAAAACAAACTTAGCAGAAAAGCCCATTTCTCCACTCACAATTATTTGAGAAGGGACATATGAAAGAAAAACTGTAAAGCTCACTGAACTTTTTAAAAAAGTAATTAAAATTAACAGGCTTTTGAGGAAATGTGTCAAATTTGGCGAAGTTCTCTTTCTAAAGATGTATTTTGGCAATTTTCCAGAAAATTTTATTTTCTTAAGCTCCAAAATCACTGCAGATGGACTACTGCCACAAAATTCAAAGACACCTGCTCCTTGGAAGGAAAGCAGTGACAAACCTAGACAGCGTTAAAAAGCAGAGACATCACTTTGCCAACAAAAATCCATATAGTCAAAGCTATGGTTTTTCCAGTAGTCATGTACAGATGTGCGAGTTGGACCATAAAGAAAGCTGAGCACCAAAGAACTGATGTTTTTGAATTGTGATGCTGGAGAAGACTCTTGAGAGTTCCTTGAACAGCAAGGATATCAAACCAGTCAATCCTAAAGGAAATCAACCCTGAATATTCATTGGAAGAAGTGATGCTGAAACTGAAGCTCCAGTACTTGGCCACCTGACACAAAGAGCAGACTCATTGGAAAAGACCCTGATGCTGGGAAAGACTGAGGGCAGGAGGAGAAGGGGGCGACAGAGGATGAGATGGTTGGATGGCATCACCAACTCAATGGACGAGTTCGAGCAAACTCCGAGAGATAGTGAAGGACAAGGAAGCCTGGCGTGCTGCAGTCCATGGGATCACAAAGAGTTAGGCACGACTTAGCTAGTGAACAACAATAATTTTCCAGAATTTTGCTCTTTCAGCTTGGAAAACTTTAAAAATTCTGAGACATAACAAGATGGTGGCCATGGAGACAACCCTAAGCAAAATAAGGAAAGAGAAAAAATTCAACTTCAGCACTCCCTCAATTTTCCAAGTCCCCCAAGATTCTCAGTGCTTTGATTTAGGAAATCAAAGACCACCCCCAGCAACCCACTCTAGTATTCTCACCTGGAGAATCCCATGGACAGAGGAGCCTGACGGGCTATAGTCCATGGGGTCACAAAGAGTCAGACACAACTGAAGTGACTTAGCACACAGCACATAGACCACTCCCCCAGCCTTTAGTGAGCTAGGAAGTTAATTAATTCTAGATATGAATAAATAAAAGGCAACTTAATTTAGATTTTTGAGGGTGAAAGTTACATTTATTTTTACAATTAAAAATAATAAAATTTAGTCTTTACTTTGAATTGTAGAAATGTGTGCATCATTTCCACGTGACAAGCAAGTAAAGGAGAAAGATGGGGTCATTGAAAGGAGCGGTTCTCAAAGGGAGGGGAGTAAGAGGAGACCAAAGAGAGTAACAGATGGCCAGAGGCCTGCTCAGGGAGTGCAGCAAGACACAAAAAGGGAAAATGATGGCAGAAAAAGAAACACTCAAAGACAGAAGAGCCTCACAAGGTCCCACATCCCTGTCTTCTAACTTTTAGGGATACTTCTGCTGAAGACTTTTATTAAATACGGTGTGTTCCTGCAACTATAAGCATACATGGGAAACTCCTCCACCTGTGAACTGCAATCAAAACAGGCAGACCCCAGGCATCCCACCCTCTTCTGCCCTACTTGAGGGAATCATTGGGCAACAGCAGCCTGATCTTTCTCATAAGATTTTTGTGTATTATTATTAGTTCAGAGGTAACATAACCAGATTACAGAAAACATGGAAAATAAATAGGGTTGTAAAGTAAGCCATCCCAATCTACTAAATAAACATGATCACTGTGAACATTTTGGTTTCTTTGTCATCTTTCTTCCTATACATTTCTCAGAGGAGTATCTAGAGACCCATATCATATCATATATTATATGCACCACTTAGAGTCAAACAAATCTGAATATCTACTGGGGGAAAGGGAGGAAGAACCCCAGAAATCCATTTTCAGGAAAGACTAAGGAGTAGCAACCAACATTTATACCAAGCACTTGCTCTGTGCCTGACACTATTCTATACACATTTTGACTCACTGAATTCTTAATACAACCCAAGGAAGAAGGCTCTACTATTATCCAAATGTTGCAGATGAGAAAATGGAGGCAGAGACAGATTAAGCTATGTGCCCCAGGACGTGGACAGGGGCTGCTAAGCGTAAGAGTCAGGTTTCAAAGCCAGTACCCTCCCCAAAGCAAAGTCTATGACAATTGAACCGCACTGTCTCACTGAGTAAGGGTCATCATCATGTAAGAGAAAACCAAACCTTGACACACTTGGCCCAGATACAAAGCCTCAAAGACCAAAAAGCTGCGACTGAAGTGTGCAGTCTGCGGTGGAATCAAGTGTGCATGACTCAGATCAGAGTCCCCCACCCCCACCCCACCCTGTCACAATAGAGCCCTCTGCGTGTCTAGAGAAGGGGCCAGAGGGAAATAGAAGAGAGAAACCCTAGACCTTGGAACAGCCAAAGATGGCCCTGCTCAAGAGCCCTCCCAGGAGGAGAGAGAGGGCTTCTCCAGACCACAGAGCAAATCTCAGTCCAACAGTGCAGAGCCCAGGACACTGGTGTGCCCAGCAGCCACCAGGAACCAGGGCAGCGGCAGTGCTCAAGGGGTGGAGCAGGGGCTTGGGGGTGGGCAGTAGCCCCATTCAAGCCCTATCACACAGGCAGTGCTCTCTTTACCTGGGCAGCTTCATTTGAGAAGGAAAGGGAATACACTGACCAAAAATAAACATTTTTATGTCATCATAACTTAAACACTATTACATACCACTATGATGATGAGGGTGTGTTAGTCGCTCAGTGGTGTCCGACTCCTCACGACCCCATGGAGCCTCCCAGGCTCCTCTATCCATGGAATTCTCCAGGCAACAGAACTCCAGTACTGGAGTGGGTTGCCATGCCTTCCTCCAGGGGATCTTCCTGATGACTTACTATGATGATAACTTACTAAGAAGTCAAACTTTTTAAATCATTGATTACTAACATTTCCATCAATCTATTATTAAAGCAGGACTACACCTCAGGGCTTCTGGGCCCACCTTCACTGCCTGGAAAACTCCACCATCCTTCTCTTCCTGGAGACGCACATCAGGCAGCTGCATGAATGCCTGCTTCCTAAGGCAGGCCCTCCCTCTGCCCCCAAGCCAAAGTTTCCCCTCCCCATCTTTCTTATTCTCGGTGTCCTGTCCTTTCCCTTCATAGCAAATATCACAATTCACAAACATGCCATAAATATCTGTGTTCACTTCCGCAGTGTCTCTCCCCTCACATTCCATGAGAACAGAAACACGCCTGCTCTGCTCACTGTTACCCAGCACCTAATACCATGCCAAGGACATACTAGGCACCCAAACATTTGATGCCTGAATACATGAATGCATTAAACAACCAATAATCACCACTTCCCCTTACTTCTGAAATTGTCATACAGAATTTTTAAATTGAAGTGAGTTATGACATTTCCATGATAGGCTGTTAGTTATTTCACACTTTTATTAGAAAAGCCACCCGACTCCAGGCTCCCATAGCAAACACTAGTTGTAATGTGAACTTGGTCAAGAACCCATCAATAAACAAATACAAAATCGATCCCATTTCTGTATACCAGAGACACCAATCAGAAATGTGTTAAACGATTCCACTCATGATGACCACAAAAACCATAAAGCACCTTGGTACCAATCTAACAGAAGTTGTGAAAAAGTTTTACACATAAAATTATTAAAGTTACTTAGGTCTTCTACGTCCTTTCATTGAAGGACATAAAGACCTAATCAATACAAAGGTATATTAGGTTGCAGATGGGAAGCCATGAGACCCTAAAGATATCAATTCTCCCTGAACTTTTATTATGAATGTAATTCCAATAACACAAAATAAAAAAATAAATAAACAAGCCACACGCTTGGAGAATATATGTGCAAGTTGACCCATGTGGAGGGAGAGAGAACAATGCAACATGCATTTGACATGTCAACTGACACAAAGACAGAACATGGCATTTGGTGTGAATTCCAGTAATTTAACTATTATGGGTGTGCAGTGTTACTTCCAATACTTTGACTGTTTCAAATACTTTCACTGTCATAAGCTGTGAAACAGTAAATGCTACCAGCTCAGGAAAACTGGGTTGTGACAGATGTGTAGGTGTGACAGGTGGAGAGGGGCTTCCAGGAAAAAGGAAAAGATCCAGGAGAACAAGGCAGAGAAGCAAAAGAAATATCTGAGCGAGAACCAAGTAACACATGGTCCCATGGAAAGCCAGACCGTGACAGATCTAGAAACAGTACAATGTAGTAACTCCAGCTGTGTTACCTACAAAGTGATCCTGCCACAACGGGGGACACTGGTCACAGATGCTGGGACCTGCACACACCCCATCTTCCTCTTGGAGATCCACAGTGCACAGTCACAAATAAAAGCCCACGGACAGGGCTTTCTGCATAGAGGAAACTGTTTTAAGTTTATTTAAAGAAACTTATTCACAATGTTGTTTAACCAATACTAACTTGGCCAAGGAGCTCTTTTTTACTAACTTTTCATGGAACAACACCCTTTGGGAAATGTTGCATTCTGGTAACCCAGCCTTTTAAAGGCCTGAACCAGAACAGACTTAGGGATTTGAAAATAAAAGGCAACACTCAACCCGACACTGTAACTGAGTGGACGGATGTCAAAGTCACAGAAAATAGAGAAGTCAGTGATGCTTCCGAAACCCAAAGTCAAGATGACTGTAAGATTAGCGCAGACACAGGATCAACTACTTAGGTAATGGGCCCTAAGGATGGATTTTGATGGATCTGGAGAGAAAGATACTCCCCTGGAAAGAAAACTGAGCAAGGAGTTCAAAGACTTGGAGTCCACTGACAGATGTACCCCTGGCTAACTTTTTGAGCCTGGGCAGTTCTCAGATACACGGAAGGGGTTATGGGGGTGGCCTGAAGGCCCTTTCAATTTTACCACTCTACCATTCCAAAAACTAAATATCTGAAGTCAAAACACCAAGAGAGTCAAGTTCTGCCTTTAAAGAAGGTGTGAAATGTTTATAACACAGGATACAAATAAACAATTCAAGAATCTGAATATATGAATTTAAGTACAAGGATGAGAGGTTTTTAAGAGATTATACAATTATGGGTGCTAAAGAGATTGCCCCAAGATCTATAAAAGCTATATAGTCTCCTCTTTCCATTGTCACAAAATACTTAGTATTCTGCTAGGGCAGAAAGCAGATTCCTGAATCTGACCCCATGTGGTGGTTCATATATTTTTATGAATGCCTCTCAACACCCTGAAGATTTCAAGCAAGTGAGAACTTTTTACTAGATGGCTCACCACATCAGAAGTAAATCAAAACTGTGGTCAGCGTATTACAACTATAATTAGACGGCATGAGGGCTGCCAAAAAAAAAAGCCATGCAAACTGGCCTAAGCCCTATGTTCATAAAAATTAAACTTCTCCTAAAAGCATTTAGATAGGGACTTTATAAAATGAATAAAAGAGTGATGATCCTTTTGAAGCACTTTCAAGGGAAAAAATGATCAGCTTATTTGCAATCTGAACACTGCAAACAGTGCTTCAGAGTCTAATACAGAATTTATAAGAAATGAGCACCAGGGTAAGAGAGAGAAGGTGTACACTGGCAAAAGTCAGTAGGGCCAGCGGGAATTTTTCAATCAAGGTTTTTGGTTTGTTTTTTTCTCTTCTGGTGGAAGTGTGCAGAAAATGTTTTCATAAAGCCAGTGAAAACGACCAGTCAACTAATATGCACACACACAATAACGAAACCAATAATGAACAACCTGCTCCATTCCACTGTCCTTTCAATGCAATTTTCTAAAGTCTCTTCAAAGATGTGAATCTTTTTTAACAAGTTTTAAAACTTGTAAAGTACAATTCTGAATCATATCTTCATTTTAACACAACAAAATAAAGCCATCTGTGTAATTTCAAGGCATTTTGAGTCCATGCAGGATTGATCAGAAGTCTCTGGAAAGCAGAGACCTGGTCTCCTCCTGGCCCCTCCGAGTTATCTATGAGCCAGGCACCTGGTGTTTGTAAAGCTCAATGTTATGGTTTATCTGCTAAGCAAAGGAAGAATATCCATTTTCATTTACCTCTAGACTTCAACTTCAAAAACTGCCTATCTTGGACGAGAATGCATTTCATACCAATTCTTTTCTTCCTTTCTTTGTCCAAAGTCTTAACGCCCAAAGCTCCAGCTCTGCAATGGTACTCCCACAGTTTACCCACATGCATGAGACTCTGAGCTCCAACTGAATGCCCAGCAGCATAACTGTGCCCACAAAGACTGGAGGCCAGAGATCAGACAAAGCCCTGGAAAACTCCCAGAAGGCCAGTGAACTCCCACAGAAAAGGCAGTGATCAGCAGAGGATGAGAAAGATCACCAGGCACGGCTGGCTCCTTGGTTTGTTTCACCAAGTCCCCCTTACTTGAGAGAATAATGCAGGAGAGCCAAGCACAAGACACAGGGGAAAAAAAAGAGAAACTCAGAAGCATTTCAACCAACTCTCCCAGCACTAGTGCAGGCAAGGACACAGGAGCCCTGACTCCAGGGGACAAAGGAAGCGATCTAGGAGGGAGAGACACTGTCAGGGTGGGCTCGCTCTCTAACTCTAAACTCACTCCTCAAGGCTTCCAAGAGCATTGCACCAAGAGGAAGAGGGCGAAGCACACAGTCTTGGGTTTGATCTCTACTAGCCTGGGCCGGTTACTCAACCCCCCATTTACAAATACCTCCTACTAAAGAAGAACAATGAGGAATAAATGAATCAGGCTATGGAGAGAAGAACAATGAGGAATAAATGAATCAGGCTATGGAGAATACAGGATGCAGCCTGACACAGCCCAAGTACCCAATCCTTAATGGACAGCAGCATGAATGTCATGTAGCAAAATATATTACAATTCTTTGGTGACTTGGCATTTCCTGTCCACAATGTAAATAGGCCTGAAGTCTATGAACAGCCTCAGTGGGGCTGAACACAAGATGAGGAATGGTGGGATGCTGGCAGGGAAGAAAGCAGGAGGGACTTGCTAGACAGCAGGACCAACCATGGAGTGCAACACCCTCTCCCATGGGATGGTACTTTATACATCCTCAGGGTCTAAAAAAGGATACGGTCCTCTCTCCTCAGGCAGCAAATTCACAAGAAAGATGCTCCTTAACACCCCAACCAGTCCAGCCTTCAGAGGCAGGTGTTCAGAGACTCAATCCTCTGGCACCATCAGAAGTTGGAGGAAACAAAACCAAGGCTCAGGCACTGTGCTTGGGTCCTCCCACTCTCACAGTTTGGTTTGTTTACAGCTTTTGTCTCAGCAGCAGGTGTTGGCATGGCCTTGTGTGACACAGCTGCCACAGTCATCTTCTTCATCACTAACATCCGCTCTCTGGGGGCACTGAGCTGCCCTGTACATCCTCTGATACACAACAGATTTTCTTTGCTGTTTTTTAATGCACAGCCCTACATCAGCTGTGTGCTTAATAAGATATGAATTGATGAAGACACTGGCAACTGAAAAGAAACCTATGGGAGTTATAAGAGCATCCTTCATCCCTCTTAGCTGGTATGGAAGGTGCTCCCAGTTAGCACTCAGCAGCCTACACGTGTGCATCCCCTCTAAATATCCAATGGACGAGAATGTAATGGCCTCAGGAGACAAAACTTACTGCACTTATACTACAGTCTCTGAAGACCCCAAATGATGTCCTAGCTTGAAATAATTAAACAAGTAAAGGTAGAACTTTCAGTCTTCAAAGTTTTATCTTAGGAACAACAACAACAAATAGAAACCAATATGGAATTTTCCACTTGCCCAGGAGCATTCTGAGAAGTCCATAAGCAATTGATGATGCCAAGTGTTCGGATCCACTCCGATCCTGCACTCGGAGGTCTCCTAGGTCAAGGTCAAGTGCCGCCAGTTCAGCACCATACTCCACTCCCCACCCCAAGGACAGATACCACTTCCATTCCCCTCTCATGTCGATGCCTAAGCTTCCCTTCCCTTCCCCTGTGGGGACAGGATGAGCACAGAAATCCTGTGGAATGTGTGTTCCCACAGAGCTCAGAAATGTGATGATCTCAGAGGATATTGTAAAGAAAGACCCTTGACACTTCCCTAAGGAAGAATGTCTTCTGTAAAAGGCGACTGCCAGGACAAAAAGCAAGTGCTGGGAAAATCTACGGCCTGCTGCTGTGTATGACTCCAATTCTGATGTCCCACTTCCTCTTTAGAATCACATTCCTTCCCTCCTTATTCCTCTTCTAAAAAGACACGCTGGCATTAGGTCTCAGTAAAGAAGCAAAGTGCAGTGTTCTAATAAAGGCTGGAAGAAAAACGGGCTAAAATAGATTTCAATAAATATCAAGTGACTATAAGATCTACTCCATTCCACTACCTTTAAATGTTCCCCCTGCCAAAAAAAAAACACTTATTTTTAAAAATGTGCAGCATAACTTTTTCATTTATTTCATTCCCTTAAAGTTTATTAACATAGGCCATCAAACAGCAAAGCTTTTTAACAATACAATTTGAAGAGCTGTCACTAATCTAGCCTTTCAAACCTATCTCACAGTGGTTTTTGAAAGAATCCATGATGGTAAGATACATGAAAGTGATATGAAATCTGAAAATGGCTAAACAAATACATACTTGGGATTCCCTGATGGTTTAGCAGGTAAGGAATCCACCTGCAATGCAAGAGACACAGGAGACTCAGGTTTGATCCCTGGGTCGGGAAGATCCCCTAGAGGAGGGCATGGCAACCTATTTCAGTATTCTGGCCTAAAAAAACCCCATGGACAGAGGACCCTGACGGACCACAGCCCAAAGGGTCACAAAGAGTTGGACACTGAGAGACTAAGCATAATCAAATAGATAACCAAGTTGCTATCATTCCCAGTATTAAAAGATAATCATACCATACACTGCAGACCTTGGGATCAGAGATTAGAAATCATATCTCACCTCCACCACTTACTAGATACCTACACAACTAAGCAAGTTACCAAACTCCCTAGGCCTCAGTTTCAAAAGTTAAAATGGAGATAATACCCACTTTATCAAGTTGTGAGGATTAATAGAATAATGCATATAAAACCTTTTTCACATAGTAAATACTAAATGATAGCATAAAATCAAAGTGTCCATTGAAAATAGTAGAAGGGGGCTTCCCTGGTGGTCCAGTGGTTAAGAATCTACCTTGCAATGCAAAGGGCACCAGTAAGATCTCTGGTCAGGATAGATCCCACTTATCACAGAGCAACTAAGCACGGGCACCACAACTACTCAGCCTGCGCTCCAGAGTCCTAGAGCCTCAACTACTGAAGCCCATGCACGTGGTACCTGCGCTCCACAAGAGAAGCCACCGCAATGATAAGCCCATCCACTGCAACAAAGGGTAGCCCCTGCTCTCCGCAGTGAAAGAAAAGCCCACTCAGCAATGAAGACCCAGCACAACCAAAAAATAAGAAACAGCAGAAGGGAGGGGGACAATAGAAGAATCTCACCCAAAAGGAGAACAAATATTAAAAACATGGATCCTACCCTCTGAGGATTCCCTTCTTGGCCAGATACCACTCCCACCCACCCCCACTCTCTCCCACTGATGTCAGAAGCTCCTCGTTGCTTTGCGTAACTGTGCAGCAATCAGGGAGTCTGTCTTTTAACTCCAGGGTTGACAAAGTGATGATTCATCCCATCCCATGAAGAGGGTGCAGCCTGTAACCAGCCTCATCGTACAATGGGGAATACATCGAATGGCCTGTGGCCATAGACCAGCTATTTAAGAGCATCTCCCATCCATGTCTTTGGTAGCAGTGACAGTCTTACACTTTGCATTTTGTCAATGTATATTCCAAAGAGTACTTGGGAGGAATCCAACTGTGCTCTATTTTACAAAACAATTCACAACATAAAAAGCCCCAAATGCCAAGACAACAGTAAGGAAGGCAGTCTCCTCTGTTCACTGCCCATGGCACCATGTTTTGCCAAGCAGTGTGTTAGTTATAACGACAAACAGCTTGACGGTTGGACAGCATCCCACTTCAGCTGCACATCGTAATGGCTCCTAAGGACAAATCCCACTGCTTTTCAGCCTGGCCTAAAAATCTGACCACATCCTAGTAGCTGGTACAGCTCTTTTCCATTACCACTGAGTGGGCAGGAAACATTTTTCTCCCCCGGGGTAAGTTTCTCATCCCCCTTCTAAGGTTAAGAGACTTTCAAAACTTGGCTGTCTTCAAATGAACAGCCAACGGGGTAGTTTACCCCTGAGCCCTCAGACATCTCAAAGCAGCAGCTCTTCGTCATTTCCCAGCCCTGCCTGCAGCCAGACAACTATAACTGAATGTCTCCTAAACTATCCCCACAGTAATTCTAACCTTCAGTACAACTCTGGGATCTTTCCACCAGGGTCCCATAGGCACAAACCATGAATGCCTGGAAATGTCAGCCTCCTCCCTAAATGGTTTCGCTTGGAATACTCCATTCAAAAAACACTCATCATTCAATCCCCTGTGACTCCCCCCGGGAGGTCAGCCAATCCTCTTGGGCCTCTTGATTCCAATCTAGGAAAGGGTCACTTAACATATGCCCAACACCTTACATTCAATTCTACCTCCCCCTAAAAAAAGATTCCTGTTCACCATAATGCTAACCGTTCTCTCTCTTAGTCCAGATGACCCACATTATGGCAGTGAAAGCACAGAAAGCTTTCACGTGACTCCTCAACTCAAAGCCCAAAGAGTGGTGTGTATGATGTGTTTTCTGGGAAAGACTGTAAAGGGTTTTTCAATCTGGTGTTATCTAACCTGATTCATTTATTTAGCAATGTCTAATTTTCTGATGGTTTCCCTCCTCAAATATTCCTGGAAATTTGTTATATTACAATGGAGAAAACTGTGTCAAAATCAATGCTATAAAATTTGCTCCCTACCCATTCAAGTCAATACCTACTAGCTACAAACACGGACCCACAGGCACATATATACACACAAATACTCTGATTTACAGCGGGGGGGGTGGGGGGGAGTCTTCTTCCATTCTAATTAAGAAGATTTATTTCAACAAACCAACACTGAGAACGCCTAGAACTCAAGGAAGTACACAACTTGTTGCAGCAATAAACGCTCGGCCGCAGTCTGAACAAAGCATTACAAATAAGCTCCAGAAACCCACACAGCAAGCCCTTGGACAAAATGCTGGGTGTCTGTAATCAACTCCCCACTCTCTCATCACTCACTCCCCAACCCTCTTCCCCACCCCAGCAAGAACCCTCCAGGACGCCCGCTCCTGCTTCCATTCCTGCCCCGCCCCCTCCCTTTCCCTCTCCAGGACCGTGAATCAATCCCATCCCGGGCAGGAAACGAGACCCAGGGCAGCCCCCTCCGCTGCGGTGGAACAAAGGAGCAGAGCGCAGCTGCACGCGCAGGACGCCCCATCGGGTCCCGGGCCCTTTCTCCCCAGCCGCCGGGGCACGCCGCACCTGAACCCCACTCCCCAGGACGCCCCATTGTTCTCCCTCTGCTTTCCTTCCCGGAGGAGGCCACCCCGCCTCCTTCTATAGAACCAGGGGGCCAGGAAACAGCTGTGCACCAGGGGGATGAAGGGGGTGTGGGTGAACACCAGGAAGACCTGGATTCCACTTTGCCCACAGGTACGAGGGGGATGGGGCAAAGTGAGAGCAACTTAGTTTAGCGCCCTCTACTCTCCCACCGCCCCCGAAGCAACTGAGGAGTCGCGACCACCCTGCGCGACCTCCAGGGTGCGCGGCTCTCACCGCATCGCCTCCCGGCCCGGGAGTGAAGACCGCAGACCCCGCTGCCCAGCGCCCCGCGGGTTGCGTCAGGACCACGGGGACCGCGGGCACAAAGGACCGAGCAGGGCAGGGGGAAGAGGGAAAGCGCTCGCGCTACCTCGCCGAGCGCCACTCTGCCTCCTCGTCGTCCACTCTCTCCGGCGCGCTCCGGGACGCTGGCCCTCTGCGAGGCTGCGGGGCTCCCACGCGGCTACTCGGCGGATGCTGCTAGCGGCTGCTGCCCGGCGACTGCCGGCCCCTGCGCCCGCGCTCCCACACCGCCTCCAAGCGCCGCGGCCGGGGCTCCCGTGCGCGCCCAGTTGCAGAGTGCGCGGCCGCTGCGGAGTGCGGCGCTGCAGCGGGAGGCGCCCGGCCACTCCCCTCTCCCCGGCGCGGGCGAAGGGGCCGGCCGAGGGGCGGGGGCGGCGACCTCGCAGCCTGGGATTCGCCCCTCCGCGAGCCGGCAGAACCGGGAGCCGCCGCCTCCCAGCCGACTCACCTCCGGCCGCCTCGGGGCCGGCGGCACAGCGCCCCCCGGTGAGCGCGGGTGCAGCCTCGGCCCCAGGACCCGCCTGCACGGGGCAAGCAGTGGAAAAGAGGGAGAGGAAGAGGCGTCCCTCTCAGCCCACGGAAGGCACGGCCCTTCTACATCTTTCACTCCCGAATTTATTAACATCAAACGACAAATATAATTACTGGAGGGGCAGGCCAGGGGGACCGGGCCGGCGGGGAATAACAACTAGAAGCCAGACTGCAGGCACCGGCTGGCAAAGAGTAGGACTGCTCATTGTTCCTTCTCCCTTGGATAAAAAAAAGTTGGGATACCCAAGAATACTGGAAAATATTAATCTGACCGAAAAGGAAAAAAGTGTACTGAGTAGCAAAGTGTGCTTTTATTTACAAGATTTTTTAATATCTGCACAACAGTACATATGAATATAGAATGATCAGTGACAAAGTGTTCATCTGTATGTTATTTCGGCATCCTGGAGTGGATAGAGAATCAGGCCCTCCTTCACTCCAGCTGGGTTCTTGTCTCTTTGTAAAATTCAGAGCAAGCCCTTTGACCCTCGCCCTGGTTTCCTCATCCCAAGAAGGGAAGGGTGCTCATCCTAACTTACTCACTGGGTGAGGTGAGGATTACTTGGCTAAGGTGTTGAAAGCAATGTAGACATGGTAATTGTTACTCATGTTTCTGTTTTATCCAATAAGGAAATAAATTGCCAAAAATGGGGCCAGGTTTAAATGGACTGACCTATATCTGGAAACTGTCACTAAAAGGAGGTGAACCAAAGAATTGAGACCATATATAGTAACTGTCCCCACAGGCATAAGAACCACAGGCAGTGCTATTTGTCAAATGCTACCAGTAGAGACTGAAAACGTAACTGTATCTTGCTTTGAAATGACACTATCATTAACGGCACCATCAGCATTCTGATCTACATAAGACACCAGAGATGTTCTAAACTTAAACATATTGAGTACCAGGTACTGTTCTTTTCCTGTTTAATCTTCACAAAAAAATTAGGAGGTAAGTTACCCTCTTTGTCCTTGTTTTACAAACCAGAAACCAAGAACAGAGAATTCCTCCAGCTAATAAGTGGCTATACTTGTTTGAGTACATGCCTGCAAATTCCTTTACACTCCTTCCATTAAGGAATGGAGTTAATTGCCTTCCTCTTGCATATAGGCTAGACTTAGTGATGTGATTCTAACGAATAAAATCCAGCAGAAGTGATGTTACATCACTTAAACTTCTGATTCCAGGTCGTTAAAGGAGCTCCAGCTTTCACCTGGCCCTCTCCTGGGAAAATCATCCTTGGAACTCAGCAGCCATGCTATAAGGAAGCCCAAGTCACATGGAAGGTCATGTATGGGTGGTTCTGCTGATGACGCCAAGGGAGGACCCAGCCCTCAGCCGGATGAACAGACATGTGAGTTACAAAGCCATTGAGATTACTCCAGTCCCAGTCACTGACTGAGAGACCTCAAAAGAAACCCTAATTGATCCTAGTCAGTGCCTAGAAACAGGAGAGGTAACAATTATACAAGATTGTCTTCAGGGTGGTCACTGCAGAGCAGTAGGCACGGGGAACACTGGGAGAGCTGGGGTGTGAACCCAGGCAATCTGACTCCACAGTCTTCACCCCAGTCAAGCACACCACCTCAGACTTTGATAACCTAGCCTAAAGAACACCCTGAAGATTTCTGCCTTCGCAACAGACAGCATACAGACCTGCTACCTGATGACAAGTGTTAGGCTCTCTTCTCCATTTTGCCCATCTAACTTCAGGTTCCAAATTAACTGCTTTTAGCAGTTTGGTAGTCAGGGAGCCGCTGACCTCTGCTGTCCAGTCCAGCTTTTCAAAAATCACAGAAATTCAAATGGTAGGTTCACAAGAACAAATGTAAATAAGTGGTTTGAGAGAATGGGCGAGTTCTGTAACGTTTTGATCTTGGAAGAAGACCAGGTTAGTAAAAAGTAGGTTTAAGACAGGTATGTACTGAGTAGGATAATTAAGAGAGCTTCTCTCAAGAAGGTTTTGGAGATCCTGCCCCAAAAAAGAAATTGGGAGCATAGTTATGTAAGAACAGTTTTGCTTCAAGAAGAATCTACCAGAGTGGGGACACCTGGGGCATTCTCCCTGTTTTTTTTTAAAGCAAGTTCAGAAAAGAAAATAGTAGAAATTGTTGAATTCATCCTAGTAACACTGAGAAAATGAACCAAGAAGCTATTCAGTTCAGTTCAGTTCAGTCGCTCAGTTGTGTCCGACTCTTTGCAACCCCATGAATCGCAGCATGCCAGGCCTCCCTGTTCATCACCAACTCCTGGAGTTCACTCAGACTCACGTCCATCAAGTCAATGATGTCATCCAGCCATTTCATCCTCTGTCATCCCCTTCTCCTCCTGCCCCCAATCCCTCCCAGCATCAGAGTCTTTTCCAATGAGTCAACTCTTCTCATGACGTGGCCAAAGTACTGGAGTTTCAGCTTTAGCATCATTCCTTCCAAAGAAATCCCAGGGCTGATCTCCTTCAGAATGGACTGGTTGGATCTCCTTGCAGTCCAAGGGACTCTCAGGAGTCTTCTCCAACACCACAGTTCAAAAGCATCAATTCTTCGGTGCTCAGCTTTCTTCACAGTCCAACTCTCACATCCATACATGACTACTGGAAAAACCATAGCCTTGACTAGACGGACCTTTGTTGGCAAAGTAATGTCTCTGCTTTTCAATATGCTATCTAGGTTGGTCATAACTTTCCTTCCAAGGAGTAGGCATCTTTTAATTTCATGGCTGCAGTCACCATCTGCAGTGATTTTGGAGCATAAAAAAATAAAGTCTGACACTGATTCCACCGTTTACCCATCTATTTGCCATGAAGTGATGGGACTGGATGCCATGATCTTCGTTTTCTGAATGTTGAGCTTTAAGCCAACTTTTTCACTCTCCACTTTCACTTTCAGCAAGAGGCTTTTTAGTTCCTCTTCACTTTCTGCCATGAGGGTGGTGTCATCTGCATATCTGAGGTTATTGATATTTCTCCCAGCAATTTTGATTCCAGCTTGTGCTTCTTCCAGCCCAGCATTTCTCATGATGTACTCTGCATATAAGTCAAATAAGCAGGGTGACAATATACAGCCTTGACATACTCCTTTTCCTATTTGGAACCAGTCTGTTGTTCCATGTGCAGTTCTAACTGTTGCTTCTTGACCTGCATACAAATTTCTCAGGAGGCAGGTCAGGTGGTCTGGTATTCCCATCTCTTTCAGAATTTTCCACAGTTTATTGTGATCCACACAGTCCAAGGCTTTGGCATAGTCAATAAAGCAGAAATAGATGTTTTTCTGGAACTCTCTTGCTTTTTCCATGATCCAGAGGCTGTTGGCAATTTGATCTCTGGTTCCTCTGCCTTTTCTAAAACCAGCTTGAACATCAGGAAGTTCATGGTTCACATATTGCTGAAGCCTGGCTTGGAGAATTTTGAGCATTACTTTACTAGCGTGTGAGATGAGTGCAATTGTGCGGTAGTTTGAGCATTCTTTGGCATTGCCTTTCTTTGGGATTGGAATGAAAACTGACCTTTTCCAGTCCTGTGGCCACTGCTGAGTTTTCCACATTTGCTGGCATATTGAGTGCAGCACTTTCACAGCATCATCTTTCAGGATTTGAAATAGCTCAACTGGAATTCCATCACCTCCACTAGCTCGTAGTGATGCTTTCTAAGGCCCACTTGACTTCACATTCCAGGATGTCTGGCTCTAAGTCAGTGATCACACCATCGTGATTATCTGAGTCGTGAAGATCTTTTTTGTACAGTTCTTCTGTGTATTCTTGCCACCTCTTCTTAATATCTTCTGCTTCTGTTAGGTCCATACCATTTCTGTCCTTTATCGAGCCCATCTTTACATGAAATGCTCCCTTGGTATCTCTAATTTTCTTGAAGAGATCTCTAGTCTTTCCCATTCTGTTGTTTTCCTCTATTTCTTTGCATTGACCGCTGAGGAAGGCTTTCTTATCTCTTGTTGCTATTCTTTGGAACTCTGCATTCAGATGCTTATATCTTTCCTTTTCTCCTTTGCTTTTCGCTTCTCTTCTTTTCACAGCTATTTGTAAGGCCTCCCCAGACAGCCATTTTGCTTTTTTGCATTTCTTTTCCATGGGGATAGTCTTGATCCCTGTCTCCTGTGCAATGTCCCCAAAATGTTTCTAGAACAAAGCTATGCTTCTCTTTTAAAAATACCATTAGCCTATTTTTCATAACTTTCAAACTTCTGAAGACATACCATAAGGTTTTTAAATACTTTTACCTTCCTGGCTGTTCTTTCCAAAAGTCAATCAATCAACAACTTTTGAATTTAAAAGAAGCAGATTACAGTTGTTCTAATAACTGTCAAGAATAGATAATAAATCCATCAAGTACAAAGCATTTTTTACTTTCCCCTCAGTCTATTTGAAGGAAGTAGAATCTGTGATGGAGAAGGAAATGGCAACCCACTCCAGTGTTCTTGCCTGGAGAATCCCATGGATGGAGAAGCCTGGTAGGCTGCAGTCCATGGGGTCGCACAGAGTCGGACACGACTGAAGCGATGCAGCAACAGCAAGCAAGAATCTGTGAAGAGACAAAAAGACTGTTATTATAATCATAAACATAAATTCTCAAATCCTGGAGTAAAAGAATGTAAGAAGTATATTTTACCTCAATGAAAATATGCAGTAATTTAAATTAAAACACAGAAAATCCTGTCATCTTTGTGGAAAAATTTAGAAATAAAAACACATTTGTGTGTGTCCCAGGAAGAGAATTGTTTTACCACTAAATGTGTAGAGTTGTTGTTTTCCTTAGATGTTTTTACTGGAACCCTTAAATTTTTTTTAAGAATTCAACATTGGAGAAAATTGACCAACAAAAGGATCACATGACCTGATTCTACCTCATATTGGTGTAGCAAATGACATAGTGTGCTGGAAGTCATAGTTTTAGATTTTCTCACTGGTTCTGTGGGCAACTAACTTTAGAATTTTAGCTAAAAAGCTCATGCTCTCTGTTCTTAGTTATTTTACATCATTTTGAATGTGTTCAGAGCCTCTGGTTCTAAAAAGTCTAAGAGTCTTTATTCTTGCCATGTTTTCTCTCCCTGCCTACCTGTCCTTAGTTTTCACCCACTGTACTTATCCTTTGAGACCACACTCAGTTCTTACCAATTACTGACCATCTTCTTCAATTGGATCCTGCTTCCTTTGCTCTGGTAACATCTTGATGCCACACCTCCATACTTCGCAGTTTGTCCCAGGTTGTGAAACCTTTCCAGTTGTTCTTTTTGGCCTTTCCAACTAGATGATAAATCTCTAGACTAAAGGAGTAATTCAGTTTGGGAACACCAAGTCCATGATAGTAAGAACTTCCTGAGAGAGCTTACTCTGTTCTAGAACATAATCTAAATTCTCTGCATGTGTGTTCATTCATTTAACCCTCATAACAGCTCAGTCAGGCAGGTTTTTATGATCCCATTTTACAGAGAATGAAACTGAGGCATAGCAAAGATTATTACCGGCCAGAGGTTCCACAGTAATAACACTAGAGTCAGGATGTGAAGCTGGTCAGTCTAGCCTCAGGGCTTGATCTCTTACCTAAAGTCTAAAAATAGACTTCCTCTCACATCTGTGAGCTCTTTTTTTTTTTGTCTCTGAGAAAACAAGTACTGTCTCATTTCTTTAATGTATATATTTCTTAGTTTAGAATAGTGCTCTAAATGCAGTAAGAACTGAATTAGTATTTCTCAGTTCCATGAAAAAAAAAATCTTTTTTTATGTATTTAAAGAGTGCTTTGAAAATAAATGCATATTGCTTAAAGTATCATTTGATTCAGAATAGGTATTGTAGAAAATATTTCTATAGCATTTTCAGTTTCTGGCTCTCAGCAGGAAATATACAACTCTTACTCTTAAGTATTAAAAAAGCTATAGATAGAAAGTAGCTAAGAAAATAGATCTTGAAAGTTCTCATTATAAGAAAACAACTAAAAAGTTTGTAACTCTGTATGATAATGGATATTAACTGGTCTTACTGTGGTGATTATTTTGCAATTTGTACAAATATCAAATCTTTACATTGTACACCTGAAATTAATATTGTTTTGTCAATTATACCTCTTTAAAAATAGAATTAATTTAAAAAATTAAAAACTGTAGATAAGCTATAACAAAAATATTACAGGGTAAAAAATGATTGATAAAATTTCTTCCAAGCAGGAAAGTTTGCTAAAACTTTTAGACAAAAAGAGAATTAAAAACTCAGGAATAGTGCTCCTTGTAGGAACTATATATGAAGACCAAAACTGTACTTTATAAAATATGAGTGTAATTGAGCACTAAAATTGGGCAGTGAAACTGAAGTGTAATTTTTTTGTCCACAAAATACATTTGTCTATAGCTCATAATACTGATCCCTCAAATAAATTATAGATCCATTGCCAGGAAATTTAAAGCCTGAATTTTTCCCCTAACATTTTATAATTTAGCATTTTGTCATTTCAACTAGTGGAATAATTGTCTTTTTTATTTCCTCTCAAGCTGTAGCAAGTGAGTACCATTATGGCAAAGCCTTGCTGTTAAGCAATAAATCAATCTGAAAAATGACTAGATGGTTTTTCCAATCTTTTTTAAAAAGCATTTTCATTTTTTTAATGATAACTGGGGAGTTTGTCATCTCATTGCCAAGGAGACCTGAGGAGGACTACAAGGAAAAGCAAATTTTATGCCAAAACACACACAAAAATATTAGCTATCTATACCAAATGAAGAGCAATTAGCAAATATATGAAGTAATAGTCTGCTTCTGCTTCAGTCCCTAAAACTAAATGTCCATTTATTTGAGTATGGTGAATACATTCATCATAGGTATTAGCATATGAAAGAAAATACTGATAGAGAAAGATAATTGTGTAGCCAAAAAGCGTTTTAACGTATTAACAACCAAGACAACACATAATCCAGGTGTAAAGACTATTGATTAAATAAACCAAAATTTAACTGAAACTAAAAGGCTTTCATAATAGATTTTCTCATTGGTTTCAGCTGTGTTCTCAATCCTGCCATCTTCTATACAAGATGAGACGCTCCATGAGGGTAGGAATTTTGTCTCTTTGGCCCCTCTTTTGACTCTTTGCGACCCCATGGACTAAGTAGTCCATGGAATTCTCCAGGCCAGAATACTGGAGTGGGTAGCCTTTCCCTTCTCCAAGGGATCTTCCCAACCCAGGTATCAAACCCAGGTCTCCTGCATTGCAGGCAGATTCTTTACCAGCTGAGCCACCAGGGAAGCCCATTGAACTAGCACATAATCTCAGTCAATATTTCCAGATGGGTCTTAGATCAATTTTAAAACTTTGCATGGCAAGGTAAAACAAAAGTAGGTCTTGCTGATGGGTTCCCCGGTCTACTTCAACTGGAAATAAAGCTGAAACTTTAAAGAGAGAAGCACCAAAGAGTAGCCCACCTCCTGGGGAGGAAGAAGAATGAGACCACATGAGCCCATGTATTGAACAGCAACTGAGCTCCCAAAGCCAGCGTGACTTCTATTGAAAAGATGCATAATCTCCTTTCCCACAAGACATGCTGAAATCCTATCATACTGCTAAGAAAAGGACACAAACACATGTCCTAGACTCTCTGGGCCTCTCTTGCCAGGCCTCACCTGCCCCAAGGCTCCCTCAGCCAGTGGGTGTTTTACAGGTTCTCCCCAAATCATGAATCTGGATCTGAAATAATCTTGATCCAAAGACTTAAAACGTTTCCTTCCCTGGAGCGCTGGGTCTGCAAACTGCTTCAAAAATCCTGAAGTCTCCTTGAAACTCATTATCTACCATCTGACGTATTCTGCAGGGTCCGGCAAGCTTCTACAAGTTCACCGTTCGGAAAGCATGCTAAAACTTCTCATTTTTCTTTACGAATCTTTATTAGCCTAAAGCAACTAGCCCCAGCCAGATGTAGCCTGGGCATAAGGGAAAAGAATCTCTTTATTTCCAGGCACGTGGGCTGTTCCGTGCTTTTGCTGCCACTGGGTGATTTTTGATTAGTCCTATAATTGCTCCAAGTTAGTGACCATAAAGGGCTTCCCAGGTGGTGCTAGTAGTAAAGAAACTGCCTGCCAAGGCAGGGGACCTAACAGTCAGGTTTGATCCCGAAGACCCCTGGATGAGGGCATAACAACCCACTCCAGTATTCTTGCCAGGAGAATCCCATGGACAGAAGAGCCTGGCAGGCTACAGTCCATGGGGTCACAAAGAGTCGGACATGACTGAATCGACCAAGCGTGCACATACGCACAGCGACCATAAACGAACCTCAATCTTGGTGACTTCTTCTGTTCTGTTACCTGTGGTCCTGCATCACTACCCCAGGGCCAAATAGTGAAGTAGATAAAACCTGTCCTACATCCAGAGGTTTTAATTGAGTTTGTGTCCAGTCCTGTGCTGCCCTGTCGCTAGGATGGGACAATGAACAAGATGATTGTGACCTTTCAGTGAATAAGTCAAACTTCAGGTCTTTGGGTCCTTCTTCTAGTGACTGAAACTCCCTTTCCCCTTAGGACATCTCCCCAGACCTCAGGCAGTGAGAGCCCTGATGCCTCTCCCCCAGGTGTCAACAGTCCAGCTGGTCCTTCATGTGTTGCCCTGAGCATTTTAGATCAGTTATTCAGAAGGGCTACAGTGCAGTCCAGGATTTCAATTCTGAGTAAGAGATTAAAAAGCTGCCTTTTGTTTCTTCATTTCAAACTTTAATCATCAAATTTCAAATATTCAAAAACTTAGTAGCTAAAAGATATCCTTTGACATTTCTCTAGTCAAGAAAGTCAAATGCTAAAGAAACTACTTGAGTTGTTTTAAACCGTTGGCCCCTGTGGGTTTTGGGATTTCATGCTATATTTACTTCTTTTTCATACAAACAGTGTTCAAGTTTTTGTAACAATAAACATGCATTATTTTTACAATCAGGAAAAATAATAAAGCTATTTTCATTTTGGACAAAATGTGTGGTCTGTAAGTTTTGAGAGGATGTTTTTTTTGCATTAGCCCTACTGAAAAAAATAATAATAAATATTGCTTACGCACTTTTTCTAATACCTTTCCATCAGAACATTTCAGTACTCGGTGAACTTTTCTGTCAAATATGTTAGAAAGTAGTAGATCTGATAACTAGCTCCACTGAGTGAGAGTTTATACTAAGAACCTACAGAGAACATTTTCCTTGAGTGCAAAGTCCTTGGATTTCTTTACTGAATCCTCTTTAATAGAAGAGGGCCTTCTTTCCACTTCATGAAGTCTTGTGCCCACAGGTAGCGGGCAGAGAGGAGGAGACGTGAGTGATTGGAGGGTGTGCTGGGGAAAGTCTCTCCATTGCCAGCCTGGAAGTTGGCTATGATGACAATCTCAAAGGAGAATTACGACTGTGAAGACTTCTGTCAAGGGCAAGACAACCAAGATCCCCGGGCCAGGGGGCTCTGTTAGAATCCTCAAAAATGGCTGAACCACTGCATACATGTAAGAACTTAAATATGAACTCTTTAAATTCCCAACTAGCTATTTTCCTATGCTGGTTGCTATTGCATACAACACCATAGTTCTACTTGGTTTCCAGTCAATTCATTCACGACTCCTAGCTTTTGAAATTAACCCAACAACTTAATGACCACAACCCCCACCCTGTCACTGTGCTGAGGTGTCCAGGTGAATTCTACATTAGTAACCTCAGGAGTTCCTATCTATGTATAGTATCGAATTCTTGAGGAGTGGATGATGTTTTATACTACACTATAAATTCCTTTTTGGGAAAAATATTTCATTTGTAATACAAATTACTATAAGTAAATCTAGAATAAAAGGTGCTTGGTGGGTAGAAATATTCAGAAGATTGAGCCATGATACTCAGGGAGATGGGAGCTCTATCTGATCAAAATTTTGAGCTAATTAAGTTGCATTCTTATGAAAGAACCTGGTCTTAAAAGCTCTTGCCCCTGCCAATCAAGTTTTAGAAAATTTTTTTACCTCTTTTTATACCCAGGCTTTTGCTCCTATGACTGTGTTAAAACTGATCTTGCCAACATGCTCAGTTCAGTTGTCACGTCTTAAAGGCAGTTTTAAGTCCTTGTGTCACCTGGAGTCACTACCACATGAAACCTTGCTGCCTTCTTGAGCCACTCTTTGTTGGCTTCATTTGGCTACCTCTTATTTTCCTCTTAATGTTCTTGCAGGCTTTTCTCAGTATTACTTAAAATTCCTTTGTCTCTGCCTTTCCTCCATAAATGTTGATGTTACCTTAGGTTCTCTTTTCAACCTTCTCTTCTAATTTCACCCACATCCAAGGCTTCAATTACTGATAACTTCCAAATTTGTGTCTCTTAAGCTCAGGTTTCCTATATTTAAGTGTCTACTGAACATCTACCTCAAATTTAGTACATTCAAAACAGAGACTCCCAGGTACCTCAGACAAAACATGAAAAAGGAAACCATGATCTCTACCCATCCCAGCCTCATTTCTTGTCCCTTATGTATGCAGGTCAAGAAGCATCAGTTAGAACCGGACATGGAACAACAGACTGGTTCCAAATTGGGAAGTGAGTAAGTCAGGCTGTATATTGTCACCCTGCTTATTTAGCTTGTATGCAGAGTACTTCATGCAAAATGCAAGGCTGAATGAAGCATAAGCTGAAATCAAAATTGCTGGGAGAAATATAAATAACTTCAGATACACAGATAACACCACCCTTATGGCAGAAAGTGAAGAAGAACTAGAGCCTCTTGATGAAAGTGAAAGATAAAAGTGAAAAAGTTGGCTTAAAACTCAACATTCAGAAAACTAAGGTCATGGCATCTGGTCCCATCACTTCATGGGAAATAGATGGGGAAACAATGGAAACAGTAAGAGACTTTATTTTGGGGGCTCCAAAATCACTGCAGATGGTGACTGCAGCTGTGAAATTGCAGCTGTGAAATTAAAAGATGCTTGCTCCTTGGAAGAAAAGTTATGACCAACCTAGACAGCATATTGAAAAGCAGAGATATTACTTTGCCAACAAAGGTCTGTCTAGTCAAAGCTATGGTTTTTCCAGTAGTCGTGTATGGATGTGAGAGTTGAACTATAAAGAAAGCTGAGGGCTGAAGAATTGATGCTTTTGAGCTGTGGTGTTGGAGAAGACTTTTGAGAATCTGTTGGACTGTGAGCAGATCTAACCAGTCCATCCTAAAGGAAATCAGTCCTGAATATTCATTGGAAGGACTGATGTTGAAGCTGAAACTCCAATAATTTGGCCACCTGATGTGAAGAACTGACTCATTTGAAAAGACCCTGATGCTGAAAAAGATTGAAGGCAGGAGGAGAAGGGGACAACAGAGGATGAGATTGTTGAATGGCATCACTGACTTGATGGACATGCGTTTGAGTAGGCTCTGGGAGCTGGTGATGGACAGGGAAGCCTGGCATGCTGCAGTCCATGGGGTTGCAAAGAGTCGGACACAACTGAGTAACTGAACTGAACTGAACTGATTCTTGATTATGGTGAATACAACTGTTAATCAATCTAGTAGTCCAAGATGGAAGCAAATGTATTCTAGCCTCCTTGTTCTCTGTCATCTTCTGAATTCTCTCAGTCTGGGAGCTATTGTTATTCTACATCCTAGCTAACTCAAAGATCCGTGCTCTTTTCTCCATAATCACTTCTCACCCTAAAGCCTTTGGCTTCCAATTACTCCATTGTCAGCATGGCATACATGTGACATGTGCTCCCTCTCCAGCTCATCTCACGCCACACCACCACCCAGCTCTTCTGCACCAAGTCATTCCAGTCCCCGATCTCTCAGGATTCTTTTCTTTCACCTTTGCATGTGGTGTCTCTTCTGCCTGGGGTGCCTCTCCCTCCTTTTTCCCCTGGAAAGGAGGCACCTTCTCATTCTGGAAAACATCACCTTCTCTGAGATCTTCTAACCTCTAAAAATAAGAAAAGAACACTTTTTCAGTGCTCCAGTAACACTCTGCATGTCTGTCATAGAATGTATCACACCATGATTAAATTACTATCAGTCTTTTTTACTATACTGAGACAATCTTAAATGCAGAATCATGTCATTCATTTTCTTATTCCTGTGTTTAACAGAGGTCCTGGAATGTAGCAGGCATTCAGTAATGCTTGTTGAATAAATGAAGAATGAATGAATATCAAGCATTTTCAACATATTCTTCTATGGGTCCTGCATAACTCTTACCACTCAGTTTGTAAGATTACCCTTTTTCCTATTAGAGAAAGCCTCAAGAATTTTAGTGTAATATCCTCTTCTAATAAGCTCAAACAAACAAACAAAAAAAATAGCTACAGGTGCTTAAAAGAAACCCAATCTTTCCTTTTTAATCAATCTTGGAACTGACATCTCCTATACTTTTGAACACACATTCCTACCTGGATGCTAAAAGGTCCTCATTTCTGTAGAAACAGATACACTAGACTGACCCACTGAGCTTGTCACGAATACACCATAATGGTTTCTAGCTCTGCTTCAGAGCCAGTCTAGCTCTGCTTCAGAGCCAGTACATATGTTTTTCCTGGTCTTTCTGCCCAAGTCAGTCCATAAATATTTTAAATCTATGAACTTTTAAACTCAAGAAGATTTATGGGGCCACTTTAAGTACTTATTTCTTCCTTACATGGGATTGAAAGATCACAATGGCTCAGTATCAATTGCATTTCATCCTTTCAGTACTTATTTCACAGCTGAGCACTTCTCAGAGTTATGAACATGAGTTCAGTCCCTGACAAGTCATAGCAAAGGCCAAAAGAATGAGCGAAATTATCCACTCTCGAACCACATGGGACAGCAGAGACTGAATAGGCAGCATCTGCTGTGACTTATTACAGCATATATGTTACACGAGGCCTCAGATCAATCCCCAAACGGAAGTCTTACATCATGGGTCTTTCACCACCAGAAAGAAGCATACACATACATTCAGCAATAACACTACATAAATCTCTGTTCCAATTACAGAACTTTATCTCATGTGGTGCCAATAAGTAAAAGAGCTATCTCAAAACAGCAGGAGGAAATGACTGCTTCATGTGCAGAAGCATTTAATATCACTATAAGGAAATCTTTTAACACAAGTAAGACATGGAACTATCTACTTGAGGATCAGTCCAAAAGAAGGAAGAATCTCTCCAAATAATGTCTGACAGATTTTGTATTTTGAACTTAAATCCATCAATGAAAAGGAGGTAAATGGGAAGAAAATAAGTTATATATAACACTATAGTTACACACGTAAGCAAAACCGAGGGCATTCTGGATATTAAGAATAATATTTGACCAAGGACCATGTCAATGAAGGCAATGGCACCCCACTCCAGTACTCTTGCCTGGAGGATCCCATGGACGGAGGAGCCTGGTAGGCTGCAGTCCATGGGGTTGCTACGAGTCGGACATGACTGAGCAACTTCACTTTCACTTTTTACTTTCATGCATTGGAGAAGGAAATGGCAACCCACTCCAGTGTTCTTGCCTGAAGAATCCCAGGGATGGGGGAGCCTGGTGGGCTGCTGTCTGTGGGGTCGCACAGAGCTGGACATGACTGAAGCGACTTCGCAGCGGCAGCAGCAAGGACCATGTAGTTGGGCAGGGGGTGGAGCATGCCTAATCTGGAATCAGTGAGCTAGCTGAGATGTACATCAAAGTGTGTGTAGTGTGTGTGTGTGTGTGTGTGTGTGTGTGTGTGCGTGTGCATGCATGCACCTGAGAGGTGCACCAAAGAGGAATCTGATGAGTCCCAGGATTCTCCCAAAAGGCCTTTGACTCATGGAGTGTTTCCAACCACTGCTCTATAGCAAATATTTCTCAGATTCATAAGCAGAGAGGTGCGACTTTCAGGTGAGATTCAAGATTATTGAGCCCAGTGAAGATCAAAAGCACATTACTGGAGTCTTGAGGCAGTGGTACAAGGTGGATGTGACATATCCTTTCAGATGGAAATGAGAAAGTCACTGCCAACTCTCATATGACATTTTGTATAAAGCACATATTAGTAAAGTACATGGAGAATCCGCCTCTCCACATTTAGGAGAGTGAAAACAACAGGATGCCCTCTACAGGTGCAGAGAGGACAAGATACTCCACCTGCTTCCCTAGTGCACCTCTCCTGTGCACCCCAAAATTACCTTTCACATTGATTTTGGGCTTTGAAGGCTATTGGTTTCATAAGGTATGCCATGTGTATAAAAGCCCAGAGAAGACAAGAAGAAGGCCATACAAAACAGGGTTCCACTTGGGAGAACTGTTGATCTTAGATCTGCTGTGGTGGTTTATTGCTGTTGCTGTCCTGGTTGTTTTGCAATTGTTTTTAATTGCCCTTTTGAGCTTTATTGTTTTACTACATCAAAACTATGATTAGTTCCATGTCTCTGGGAATTTTGTGTCTCTTTTAACATTGGCAGACCTACTAAAACATTCAGTTCAGTTCACTCGCTCAGTCGTAGCTGACTCTTTGCGACCCCATGAAACGCAGCACGCCAGGCCTCCCTGTCCATCGCCAACTCCCGGAGTTCACCCAGACTCACGTCCATCGAGTCAGTGATGTCATCCAGCCATCTCATCCTCTGTCGTCCCCTTCTCCTTCTGCCTCCAATCCCTCCCAGCATCAGAGTCTTTTCCAATGAGTCAACCCTTCGCATGACGTGGCCAAACTACTGGAGTTTCAGCTTTAGCATCACTCCTTCCAAAGAAATCCCAGGGCTGATCTCCTTCAGAATGGCCTGGTTGGATCTCCCTGCAGTCCAAGGGACTCTCAAGAGTCTTCTCCAACACAGCAGTTCAAAAGCATCAATTCTTCGGCGCCCAGCCTTCTTCACAGTCCAACTCTCACATCCATACGTGACCACAGGAAAAACCATAGCCTTGACTAGACGGACCTTTGTTGGCAAAGTAATGTCTCTGCTTTTCAATATGCTATCTAGGTTGGTCATGACTTTCCTTCCAAGGAGTAAGCGTCTTTTAGTTTCATGGCTGCGGTCAACATCTGCAGTGATTTTGGAGCCCCAAAAAATAAAGTCTGACACTCTTTCCACTGTTTCCCCGTCTATTTCCCATGAAGTGATGGGACCAGATGCCATGATCTTCGTTTTCTGAATGTTGAGCTTTAAGCCAACTTTTTCACTCTCCACTTTCACTTTCAGCAAGAGGCTTTTTAGTTCCTCTTCATTTTCTGCCATGAGGGTGGTGTCATCTGCATATCTGAGGTTATTGATATTTCTCCTGGTAATCTTGATTCCAGCTTGTGTTTCTTCCAGTCCAGCGTTTCTCATGATGTACTCTGCATATAAGTCAAATAAGCAGGGTGACAATATACAGCCTTGACGTATTCTTTTTCCTATTTGGAACCAGTCTGTTGTTGCATGTCCAGTTCTAACTGTTGCTTCCTGACCGGCATACAAATTTCTCAGGAGGCAGGTCAGGTGGTCTGGTATTCCCATCTCTTTCAGAATTTTCCACAGTTTATTGTGATCCACACAGTCCAAGGCTTTGGCAAAGTCAATAAAGCAGAAATAGATGTTTTTCTGGAACTCTCTTGCTTTTTCCATGATCCAGAGGCTGTTGGCAATTTGATCTCTGGTTCCTCTGTCATTTCTAAAACCAGCTTGAACATCAGGAAGTTCACGGTTCATGTATTGCTGAAGCCTGGCTTGGAAAATTTTGAGCATTTCTTTACTAGCATGTGAAATGAGTGCAATTGTGAGGTAGTTTGAGCATTCTTTGGCATTGCCTTTCTTTGGGATTGGAATGAAAACTGACCTTTTCCAGTCCTGTGGCCACTGCTGAGTTTTCCACATTTGCTGGCATATTGAGTGCAGCACTTTCACAGCATCATCTTTCAGGATTTGGAATAGCTCAACTGGAATTCTATCACCTCCACTAGCTTTGTCTCTAGTGATGCTTTCTAAGGCCCACTTGACTTCACATTCCAGGATGTCTGGCTCTAGGTCAGTGATCACACCATCGTAATTATCTGGGTCATGAAGATCTTTTTTGTACAGTTCTTCTGTGTGTTCTTGCCACCTCTTCTTAATATCTTCTGCTTCTGTTAGGTCCATACCATTTCTGTCGTTTATCGAGCCCATCTTTGTATGAAATGTTACCTTGGTATCTCTAATTTTCTTGAAGAGATCTCTAGTCTTTCCCATTCTGTTGTTTTCCTCTATTTCTTTGCATTGACCGCTGAGGAAGGCTTTCTTATCTCTTGTTGCTATTCTTTGGAACTCTGCATTCAGATGCTTATATCTTTCCTTTTCTCCTTTGCTTTTCGCTTCTCTTCTTTTCACAGCTATTTGTAAGGCCTCCCCAGACAGCCATTTTGCTTTTTTGCATTTCTTTTCCAGGGGGATGGTCTTGATCCCTGTCTCCTGTACAATGTCACGAACCTCAGTCCATAGTTCATCAGGCACTCTATCTATCGGATCTAGGCCTTTAAATGTGTTTCTCACTTCCACTGTATAATCATAAGGGATTTGATTTAGGTCATACATGAATGGTGTAGTGGTTTTTCCTACTTTCTTCAATTTAAGTCTGAATTTGGTAATAAGGAGTTCATGATCTGAGCCACAGTCAGCTCCTGGTCTTGTTTTTGTTGACTGTATAGAGCTTCTCCATCTTTGGCTGCAAAGAATATAATCAATCTAACTAACTAACTAACACAATAGTCTAAACATATTTACAGGGCTGATTCAGAAATACACAAGGAAGATTCCATTCAGTTTAGTTCAATTCAGTCACTGAGTCGTGGCCGACTCTTTGGGACCCCATGAATTGCAGCACGCCAGGCCTCCCTGTCCATCACCAACTCCCGGAGTTCACTCAAACTCATGTCCATTGAGTCGGTGTTGCCATCCAATCATCTCATCCTCTGTCATCCCCTTTTCCTCTTGCCTTCAACCTTTCCCAGCATCAGGGTCTTTTCAAATGAGTCAGTTCTTCACATCAGGTGGCCAAAGTATTGGAGTTTCAGCTTCAGCATCAGTCCTTCCAATGAATACTCAGGACTGATTTCCTTTAGGATGGACTGGTTGGATCTGCTCTTAGTCCAACAGATTCTCAAGAGTCTTCTCCAACACCACAGCTGAAAAGCATCAATTCTTCGGCGCTCAGCTTTCTTTAAAATCCAACTCTCACATCCATACATAACTACTGGAAAAACCATAGCCTTGACTAGACAGACCTTTGTTGGCAAAGTAATATCTCTGCTTTTTAATATGCTGTCTAGGTTGGTCATAACTTTTCTTCCAAGGAGCAGTCAGTTCAGTTCAGTCGCTCAGTCGTGTCCGACTCTTTGAGACCCCATGAATCGCAGCACGCCAGGCCTCCCTGTCCATCACCAACTCCCGGAGTTCACTCAAACTCACGTCCATCGAGTCAGTGATGCCATCCAGCCATCTCATCCTCTGTTCTCCCCTTGTCCTCCTGCCCCCAATCCCTTCCAGCATCAGAGGCTTTTCCAATGAGTCAACTCTTCGCATGACGTGGCCAAAGTACTGGAGTTTCAGCTTTAGCATCATTCCTTCCAAAGAAATCCCAGGACTGATCTCCTTCAGAATGGCCTGGTTGGATCTCCTTGCAGTCCAAGGGACTCTCAAGAGTCTTCTCCAACACCACAGTCCAAAAGCATCAATTCTTCGGCGCTCAACCTTCTTCACAGTCCAACTCTCACATCCATACATGACCACAGGAAAAACCATAGCCTTGACTAGACGGACCTTTGTTGGCAAAGTAATGTCTCTGCTTTTCAATATGCTATCTAGGTTGGTCATGACTTTCCTTCCAAGGAGTAAGCGTATTTTAATTTCATGGCTGCAGTCACCATCTGCAGTGATTTTGGAGCCAAAAAAAATAAAATAAAGTTTGGCACTGTTTCCACTGTTTCCCCATCTATTTCCCATGATGTGATGGGACCAGATGCCATGATCTTACTTTTCTGAATGTTGAGTTTTAAGCCAACTGTTTGACTCTCCTCTTTCACTTTCATCAAGAGGCTCTTTAGTTCTTCTTTGCTTTCTTCCATAAAGGTGGTGTCATCTGCATATCTGAGGTTGTTGATATTTCTCCTGGCAGTCTTGATTCCAGCTTCATCCAGTCCAGCGTTTCTCATGATGTACTCTTCATATAAATTAAATAAGTAGGTGACAATATATAGCTTTGACATACTCCTTTCCCTATTTGGAACCAGTCTGTTGTTCATGTCCAGTTCTAACTGTTGCTTCTTGACCTGCATACAGATTTCTCAGGAGGCAGGTCAGGTGGTCTGGTATTCCCATTTCTTTCAGAATTTTCCATAGTTTATTGTGATCCACACAGTCAAAGTCTTTGGCATGGCTAGTAAAACAGAAGTGTATGTTTTTCTGGAACTTTCTTGCTTTTTCGATGATTGAACAGATGTTGACAATTTGATCTCTGGTTCCTCTGCCTTTCCTAAAACCAGCTTGAACTCAGAAAGTTCACGGTTCATGTATTGCTGAAGCTTAGCTTAGAGAATTTAAGCATTACTTTGCTAGCGTGTGAGTTGAGTGCAATTGTGCAGTAGTTTGAGCATTCTTTGGCATTGCCTTTCTTTGGGATTGGAATGAAAACTGACCTTTTCCAGTCCTGTGGCCACTGCTGTGTTTTCCAGATTTGCTAGCATATTGAGTGTAGCACTTTCACAGCATCATCTTTCAGGATTTGAAATAGCTCATCTGGAATTCCATCACCTCCACTAGCTTTGTTCGTAGTGATGCTTCCTAAGGCCCAATTGACTTCACATTCCAGAATGTCTGGCTCTAGGTGAGTGATCATACCATCACAATTATCTTGTCGTGAAGATCTTTTTTTGTGTAATTCTTCTGTGTATTCTTGCCACCTCTTTTTAAGAAGATCTGCTTCTCTTAGATCTGTACTATTTCTGTCCTTAAGTGTGCCCATCTTTGCATGAAACTGTCCCTTGGTATCTCTTATTTTCTTGAAGAAATCTCTAGTGTTTCCCATTCTGTTGTGTTTCTTTATTTGTTTGCACTGATCACTGAGGAAGGCTTTCTTACATCTCCTTGCTATTCTTTGTAACTCTGAATTCAAATGGGTATATCTTTCCTTTTCTCCTTTGCCTTTAGTGTCTCTTCTTTTCTCAGCTATTTGTAAGGCCTCCTCAGACAACCATTTTACCTTTTTGCATTTCTTTTTCTTGGGGATGGTCTTGATCACTGCCTCCTGTACAATGTCACAAACCTCCATCCATAGTTCTTCAGGCACTCTATCAGATCTAATCCTTTGAATCTATTTGACATTTCCACTGTATAATCATAAGGGATCTGATTTAGGTCATACCTGAATGGTCTAGTGGCTTTCCCTGCTTTCTTCAATTTAAGTCTGAATTTGGCAATAAGGAGTTCATGATCTGAGCCACAGTCAGTTCCTGGTCTTGTTTTTGCTGACTGTATAGAGCTTCTCTATCTTTGGCTGCAAAGAATATAATCAATCTGATTTTGGTATTGACCATATGATGATGTCCATGTGTAGAGTCTTCTCTTGTGTTGTTGGGAGAGGGTGTTTGCTACGACCAGTGCGTTCTCTTGGCAAAACTCTATTAGCCTTTGCCCTGCCTCATTCTGTACTCCAAGGCCAAATTTGCCTGTTATTTCAGGTATTTCTTGACTTCCTACTTTTGCATTCCAGTCCCCTATAATGAAAAGCACATCTTTTTGTGGTGTTAGTTCTAGAAGTTATGGGTAGAAGACTTGGGTATGTCTGGGTGCAGCAGACTTGGGTATGACATAAGCCCTCTTGGAGGAGGTCGCCATTAACCCCACCATAGAGCTGCCAAAACTTACGCAGGACTGGGGAAATAGACTCCTAGAGGGCACAAACAGAACCTTATGTGCACCAGGACCCAGGACAAAGGAACAGTGACCCCACAAGAGACTGATTCAGACTTGCCCGTGAATGTCCAGGGGTAACCAGTGGAGTCATGTGTCGGCGATGGCTTGCTGCAGTTTTAGGGGCACTGAGTGTAGCAATGAGTGTATCAGACCTTTTGAAGGAGGTTGTCATTATCTTCATTACCTCCACGATAGTTTGACCCCATGTAAATAACAGGGAGGGAGCATAGCCCTACCCATCAACAGAAAATTGGATTAAAGATTTACTAAGCATGGCCCTGCCCATCAGAACAAGACCCAGTTTTCCCCTCAGTCTCTGCCATCAGGAAGCTTCCATTAGCCTCTTATCCTTCTCCATCAGAGGGCAGACAGAATGAAAACCACAATCACAAAAAACTAACCAATCTGATCACATGGACCACAGCCTTGTCTAACTCAGTAAAACTATGAGCCATGCCGTGTATGGCCACCAAAGACAGACAGGTCATGGTGGAGAGTTCTGACAAAATGTGGTCTGCTGAAGAAGGGAATGGCAAGCCACTTCAGTATTGTTTCCTTGATAACCCTATGAACAGTATGAAAATGCAAAAAGATAGGACACTGAAAGATGAACTCCCCAGGTCAGTACATGCCCAATATGCTACTGGAGATCAGGGGAGAAATAACTCCAGAAAGAATGAAGAGACAGAGGCAAAGCAAAAACAACACCGAGTTGTGGATGTGACTGATGATGGAGGTAAAGTCTGATGCTGTAAAGAGCAATATTGCATAGGAACCTGGAACATTAGGTCCATGAATCAAGGCAAATTGGAAGTGGTCAAACAGGAAATGGCAAGAGTGAACATCGACGTGTTAGGAATCAGTGAATTAAAATGGATTGGAATGGGTGAATTTAACTCAGATGGCCATTATATCTACCACTGTGGGCAAGAATCCCTAGAAGAAATGCAGTAGCCATCTAGTCAACAAAAGAGTCTGAAATGCAGTACTTGGATGCAATCTCAAAAATGACAGAATGATCTCTGTTCGTTTCCAAGGCAAACCATTCAATATCACAGTAATCCAAGTCTATACCCTGACCAGTAATGCTGAAGGAGAGATTCAGAGGAGGTTATATTTTTTTTTAAATTGCTTTTAGATTACCAGTTTATTACATAACTCATGAGAAGCCAGATGGAAGAGATGCCCAGGCCAGATATGTGGAAAGGAGAGGCGCTTCCTTGACCTCTCTGAGCCTGTCACTGTCTGAGTCTGCACCTCCACGTGTCCACAGCCTGGGAGTTCCTGTTTGTTGTTGTCATCATGAACTCTCTACTTCAAGCAAAGCCCAAATGAGAAAAAAGAAATCACTCTAGGTGTTTCGAACAGAGGAAATTTAATACAGGAACTCATTATACATGTGGTGGAAGAAATAAAAGACCCCAAACCAAGGAGTTAAGTAGGATGGTGTGGGTAACCAAACATTAACAATGGTCAGAGGTTAATAACTTGCCTGATTTCCCCTTCCTTGGGGCTGGAGAGCCCCAGGGAGAGGGCAGAGCCTAGAAGGTGGGACCATCAGAGGGAAGTCAGGAGCACAGAGAAGGATTCTTAGTAGATGTTGAGACCAGGAAGGGAGGGACTATCTGACAGCAGCTGGAATCATGGAAGAGAAGCAGCCCCTGCCAGAGAAACTACTCAGAAAGGGAGGGGGAGAAACTCCCTGGCTTCTCCCCTCCACCTACCCTCCCAAAATTTGCCTGGGCCTCCCACTGACTCAGCTTATGTAGAAGCCAGAGTGCAACAAAGCTGGCAAATGCAGTCCCCATGATAAAGAGCAGAGCAGGGGAAAGGCCAGAGCAACCAGGTAAATGGTCACAGCACCTTCCTTTTTATAGAGATAGTGTCGCGATGAATCTGAAGAAGAAAGCCACATGACCGTGAAATTCTTTGTCGATATGGGGAGGGAAAGGGAGGCCAACGAAAAAGGTAGGAGAGGAAGAAAGGGTAGCAAAGATCACAAGTTAAGAAGAGAGAGAATAAAGTTGGGGCAGGGGGCGTGGGGGTGGAATCTCTCTCCAAGTCTGCTGGAGCAACTGCTGAGATCAGAGGCTCCATTTATACTCACTGGCCAGTGGTAGCTGGCACAGGCCAACAGAAGAATTCTAGAGCTGCAAGTGACCTTAGAAACCAGTGGAGTGCTCAGACCCATGCTTTGAAGTTATTGAAGTTTGTGTGTACTTAATATGTAATTAATTGAAATTAATGTGAATTTAATTCTTTCGTGCCAAAATGGAATTTAAACATCTTTCAAGAGACTTACGAAGGGATTTCAGAAAAGCCAAGCCACTGCAGGTCCTTGTGTTGAGCACAAAGGCAAAAAGAACTGAGAACAAACAAAGCAACAGAAAATATGTGTGTGGGGGGAGAGGGTGTGGGAGAAGAGAGCCCAAGGGATTTCTTTAGTAATGTTTGTTTATGGCTGTTTCAAATTAAGGAACTAATTTTGGATTGGGGAATAAATAAAGAAGTTCCTTGAGAAATAGACTATTGCTAAGAAAACAGCACTGCCTGTAGTTAAGTGGGGGTGTGGGGATGGGGAAGGAGTCTATTCCCACTTATACCTGGCTTATTTATTTTATAAGCTGTTAAATGTGTTTGTGAAAAGACTCCAGCTTGTGCTGTTTCTCTTAATATTTCTTATCTGCTCATGCAAAGAACCAGTATCTCTATCCACTTTCCTTATTCTAGTCGTTGATGAGGCCATCTTTTTAGAAGAGACAACAGAGACACCCCTGGCACAATTCAGCAGAAATTAAAGGTATGGTACACTCTTGAGAGTCCCTTGGACAGCAAGGAGATAAAACCAGTCAATCCTAAAGGAAATCAACCCTAAATATTCATTGGAAGGACTGAGGCTGAAGCTCCAGCATTTTGGCCATCTGATGGGAAAACCAACTCATTGGAAAAGACCCTGATGCTGGGAAAGATTGAAGGCAAAAGGAGAAGAGGGCAACAGAGGAGGACATGGTTAGACAGCATCACTAACTCAGTGGACATGAATTCGAGCAAACTCCAGGAGATAGTGGAGGATGGGGAAGCCTGGAGTGCTGCAGTCCCCAGAATCAACTTTGTGACTGAAGAACAACACCAAGCATACACGCAGCAAGGTGTTCCTAGGTTCTGCAGACTCTGCTGAATGGGCTGGTGCACGTGCTTTTTGTCAAATGAGTGAAGACGTCTTGGCCCAACAGTAGACTTTGGTTAAGAGCTTAGGAGAAGAAGGTCCACGTGGAAACAGTTGACGCTTTTTGAAGATGGCCAGTCCATGGTTGTTAGCGTCACTGAGCCAGGCTCAGCTTAGCTGAAGGAAGCAAGCAGAAAGCCTGCTTGAAGTTCTAAAGTGTTTCATAAAATCATTTTGCTGGTATTAAGACTTCATCCAGGAATAGTTTCAGTTTTTGTTTTTTTGAGCCACTAAGAAAGAATATTGCTAGGGAAATTTCCTATTTAATATTCAGTCTCATCAGCTGAGTTATTCATAGAGAGCAGTTCATGGCAACTATTTTTAAGGTGCCAATAAATGCCTAGTATTGCAACAGCCAATGGAATGTTGATCATAAATGAATTTTCCTAAAATAGTAGCTTTGGTTCTACTTCTAGAATGTTGAAAACGCCATTTCTGCAACACGTCTTCTTAGCCATTCTTCATGTAGCTTACTATCCACATTTTTCACATGCATGAACATGTGGGTCCATGTTAGGTAAAAGAAATGTGATACTGCAGAGAGTAAGAGATACTCTTCCTACTTTAAGGAGCTTATGATCACCAGCTGAATAATCTGAGTTACCAGCTAAGTGGCTCTCTTCTGAAAGTGAAAGTGGAAGTTGTTCAGTCGTGTCCGACTCTTTGTGACCCATGGACTATACAGTCCACGAAATTCTTTAGGCCAGAATACTGGAGTGGGTAGCCTTTTCCTTTTCCAGGGGATCTTTCCCCGGTGGCTCATAGGGTAAAAACACCTGCCTGCAATGCAGGAGACCCGGGTTTGATCCCTGGGTTGGGAAGTTCCCTTGGAGAAGGAAATGGCAACCCACTCCAGTATTCTTACCTGGAGAATCCCATGAATGGAGGGGCCTGGTGGGCTACAGTTCATGGGGTCCCAAAGAATCGGACATGACTGAGAGAGCTCACTTCACTTCACTTCACTTCATTTCACTTCCTAACCCAGGGATTGAACCCATGTCTCCCGCATTGCAGGCGGATTCTTTACCAGCTGAGTCACAAGGGAAGCCCAAGCTCCTTAAAAATATAATCATTACATCTGTAGGTTTTCAAGTGCCTATTATGAACACGGCACTGTAATTATTTCATTTAATGCTCACAGAAATCCCAAGTAGCAGGTACATTAATCATACCCAGAAGTGGAGGTTCTGAGATATTAAGTAGATTTTCCAATAGTCACACAATTATAAAGCAGAAGGGCTGGAATTCAAACCCCTGATTTCAAAGCCCATGCTCCTCATCATTCTCCTCAGGATTGCCTTTCCTGCATGTGCAACCTGGGCAGTAGCACAGGGCCTGGTACCTAGAAAGGGCCCATGCTTAATGTTCTGCAGTTACTGTCTTGAAATTCTTAAGTAGTTCTGCATTTTTATTCTGCACTGGGTCCCACAAATCCTATATACATTTCTTGATACCCTAAATGAATACTACATGCAGGAGTTCAGAATTCTTCAACAGTTATTCCTTTAAAAGTTCCTACTCCCCACTTTACTGTAGGCTGTACTTAATGATTCACTTCTAATGAATGGGCAGAGGTGATGGTGTATGTCTTTATGATCAATAATAAAAAGCACTGTGACTTCTGCCTTGTTCTCCGGTCACTTGCTCTAGGAGAAGACAGCTGCCGTGTTATGAGGACATTTAAGCAGCCCTCAGAGAGGCCCCTGTGGGGAGGAACCAAGGCCTCCTGCCAGCAGTCACGTGAGTGAGCTATTCTGGAAGCATTCAGACAAGCATGGCGATGACTGTGCCCCTCCATCCCCACCCCACCCACCCTGGCCCAGAGCTCAACAACAGCCTTAGGAGAGGCAGAACCATCCAGATTAGCCACTCCTTCATTCCTGACCCTCAGAGACTGTGTGAGATAAATTTGTGCTTTTAAGCTGGGATAACTGTTTATGCAGCTACAGATACATTATTGCAACCCTGCAACTCAAGAAATGAGAGGAATCTTTGATTAAAAGGTGACTATAGGGCTTCCCCAGTGGTCCAGTGATTAAGAATCCATCTGCCAATGCAGGGGACACAGGTTTGATCCCTGGTCCTTGAAGATCCCACATGCCGTGGAGCAATTAAGCCCTTACACCACAACTGCTAAGCCCACGCTGCAACAAGCACCTAGAGCCCATGCTCTGCAGCAAGAGAAGCCACTGCAATGAGGAGCCCATACACTGCAACCAAGAGTAGCCCTCACAACTAGAGAAAGCCTGAGCACCTCTACAAAGATCTAACACAACCAAAATGAATGAATAAGCAAGCAAATACATGAATAAAAAGATTTTTTTTAAGGTGAATACATTCACGCATATGTGGTGCCACATTAAAAGCTGTAGTTGACTCTTCAGCGGATATAGGTGTTTTATTCTAGAGGACATAAGAGCAATGCTCTTCAGTGAGTGTCAGAGGACTTCTTTCTACATGATCATTGTGTAAAGGCCTTTCTTTAAATTTAGGGGCACAGCTTTTGATGGTAACACCTGACCTTCTGTCCTGATTGTTAATTCACAGAGTACCAAGCTCCTTTCTTCTGTAAGAGCTGGCTCCCTTCTGATTGAGAAAGGCTCTTGCTCTTGGTGTTTCCAGTTCAGCAACACCTGTGCCATGTAGCCTGGGGTTGTACTTCAAGGGACTCTCACAGCGTTTCTTCCACCCACCTGGCCTGGAGTTGGGTCCCCTGGGCTCAATCCTGGACAGCTGTCTGGCTTGCTTGCTGTCATTCAGCTCTGCATGGTCCAGCCCATGAAGTCAAGAGGGGATAAGCAGTCCCTAACTGCTGCCAGACTGGCTCCTTTTCACAACCCTGTTCTTCAGGACCCAGCCACACTGGTTCATAGGAAAGGTAACAGTGGTTCACACATGATAACAATGGACCCACTTGGAAAACAGATTCAACACTGGCCATGCATCAGAGTCCTAAGTGTGAAGTCCTAAGTCTAGTTCAACGACCCAACATTTAAAATTTGATGTTGGAAGTCAAACCATGCAAAACCTAAGGGCTTGTCTGAACCAGAAGAGATGAGACAAGACTTCAGCTCTATCTTTCTGCATGGTAGAGGAATCTTGTACAGAAAAAGCAAATTTGACTACTTTAACATGGAAAGTTAGAGGGACATAGTGCCCTCTTTAAAAGCCACAAATGAAGTAAAAAAGTGTCTAGTATCAGAGAATGATGTGGGCTAGTTTTGTTGAAAATGTTGACCCCAGATCCTGCTTTTTACTCAATTTTATAAGACAACCAAGGGAAGATGATGGTGATATGGGGAGGAGGGACAGTGAGGGAAGAGAGGGACTTGTATGATAATCACTGCTTTATGGAACCAGTCATCAGCCATTCTTCTCAAGGAGTTCTATTCACTTTAAATTGTCTGACTATTCTGATGACAGATGCAACTAAGTAAACTAAAGCCTAAATGAGCATTTTGTAAGAAAAGGCATATGAGATTTGTTTATTACTCGAACAAGTGTCCTGCTCCTCCTCTGCCCCCACAGTGGAATGACACACTTTTGATTCCTGTTTTTTTTAACTGAGAGCTTGGAAGCTGAAGGTTGAGCCGGTCAGACCCTCAGATCAGGGGATGCAGTGGAGGGGAGTGGGGAGGAGCTCCTGAGAGAGGCTGTCTTTGCTGTTTCTCATACCAGGCATGTTCTAACCTCTATATAGACAGGATCAGAGCCGCATGAAGACTTGTGCTACCTAAGGTGATTGACCGGTCTATGGAGTTTTTATTTGCTTATTTGTTTTGCTCTCCATCTTTTAGGGTGTCAGTTTGATAAAAGCAGTGTCTGTAATGCTCATAGTTGTATTTTCAGTTCCATGACACATGGCAGGCATCAATAGATGAATGAAAGAAGGAAGAAATAAACTCACACCTAATGGAAGTGAACGAGACCCATTGATTCTGGTGTGTTCTAAATGACAATCCTTCAGACCCTTAGCAACCAGTAACATTCTTCATCATTTATTCATCAAACATTTAACCAGTACCTTCTTCATACCTTGAATGAAGTCTTTGCCTGCCATTTTAGTACATTACATTTCTCATTTCACTCATTCAGAATATTCTCTCCCAGAGCTGAAGCCTGAAGCAATCCTGGCCTCAATTCTAAGACAAAGTTCCACAAGGATAGTTTTTTTCAAAGTGTTTTTCCAAGGAAGGGCTACCTGCTTCACTATAGAAAGGACCACTGGGCAGCCAGCAGCTGCCAGCCAGCATTAGTTTACAAATTCACTACATATTTCACTTGAGAATTCTATTACTACATCAGGTAATCGTTTCACCAGATGGACTTAATTTACCTACTTAACCTGTTTTAGGTTATTATTATCAGGGTAATTTTGGCAAAAATAAGACAAAATTCAAATTTGAGGGACCTGGTCAATTCTTCCCCTTCCTCATAATTTATTTTCTTAGAGAAGAATAACAGTTGATCAGTATCTACTGTAGTGGCCTCTGCTGTTTGTTTAATTCTGGAAGTAAATGGAAACAAACTTTTTAAAGAATAAGTAAGCTAGGCACCATCCAGTTGTCATCTCAAAAGTGACTTTTGGGTCATCTTTTATGATGTATGTGAAAGAAAGATAGCATAACGCTCTCTAGACTCCCATTTTCTCTATCACACGGCCGATGTCACTATGAATGAAGAAAGTATGCACAGAATGTTCAAAAAAGTTATTCTGAGGCATCTTCATCCTCTTCTTTAGTGGCTTCTCTCAACACTCGGTTCAACTGTCTCTTTCAGACAAATGGAAGATTCCTTTGGGACTCAGAAAATGTTTCCCATCCTAGAGCAGGTCTTCATAGGACATTTAGAAAAAGAGAAGGGAAACAAAAATATTTTCCCAAGTCAGAAGACTTCTGGTCAATAGGAACAAATGTGGAATCTGGAGAGATTCCAATCAGCTTCCTTGAAGTAAAATCATCCCAAGGTTTTTCTTACTTTTAAAACATATCTTTCACTCATGCAGGCAATATGAACAAGTAACTGATACATTTCATTCACATAAAGCCTGGGTCATATGGGATAAAATATCTTCCTTGAGAATAAGTTGCTTTTTAAAAAAGTCTTAGTGCTCTCCACTCTCAGTTTTACTCAGCATATTGATATTTCATGGTTTTACAGGTGACTTAATTGTTTTTATATACACAGATGGGATGAAGCATTGTTATTAATTGAATGTACTGAACATCTATTTCAACGCCTCTCTTTAAAAAAAAAAAAATTACTGCTCAGGACACTCAGTTGAATCTTGTAACCAACCTTTATTTACATCCCTGAACAGGGCTCTGCAGGGGAGAAGTCTTACCCTGGACCTCAGCAGGGGTAAAATCATGAATGAAGCAAGAATTTCTTTTGTTTGTTTTTCCAGAAGAGAAAAGAAACTGCAAATAAATAAAATGCTTTTTACTAAAGAGAAAGAAAAATAGATGGCTGCTTCTTTTCCTCACCTCCCACCTCCATACTTAAATGGAAGAACAGAGAGCCAGGAACCCTCCTGGGGTGCTTGACAAGATCTCAGAAGTCAAAGAGTTCACAGCACTCTCTCTGGGCCTCAGTTTCCTCATCTGTTAAAGGAGATATAATGTCCCTCTCATAAAGGTTTAAATGCAATGTGAGGCTCTAAGACAAAATCTGCCACACAGTAAGTGCTCATTAAATTTTGTGCATGCATGCTAAGTCACTTCAGTTGTGTCCAACTCTTTTCGACCCTATGGACTGTAAACCTGCCAGGCTCCTCTGTCTGTGGGATTCTCCAGGCAAGAATACTGGAGTGGGTTGCCATGCCCTCCCCCAGGGGATCTTTCAACCCAGGGATCAAACCTGTGTCTCTTAAGTCTTCTGTGCTGCCAGGTGGGTTCTTTACCACAGCACCACCTGGGAAGCCCCATTAAATGTTAGCTTGCATTAAAGTGGAAATGGTCCTGTATCATATTGATTATAAGAGTTGATGATTTGCAGTTAAGAGTTTGTTCTAAAAATCTGAGTAAGGATATAGGACTCAGGGAAAGCAATGGAAACCTGGCATTTTCTATAGCTATTTTATCCTCCAGCAAATGCATATGGATTGTTTACTATTTATGGGCTGCTCTGCTAGAAGAGAGAAAGGTTGGATGAGAGAGGTCAGGACCCAGGGCTTGCTGTCTAGGCGTTCACAGTCCAGTGAGGAAAGCATTCCTAAGTTGGTAACTGTAATGCAACTTGGCAAGTTCTGGAATAAAAATAATTATACCTATTAGTTATTGACTGTGTTTTGGGGTGGGTCAACATGTTGCAGATATTGTCCTACTTGTCTCTCACCACAACCCTATGAAGTAAGTATTATTATTCCCATTTTACAGATGAGAACTCAGATTCAGAGAGGCTAAATACCGTGTCCAAGGTCACACAGCTAGCAAATGGTAAGTCTGGAATTTGAATGGGATGTTTAAATCCAAAATCTATTTTTTTTTAACCACAACAGTATACTGCCTTCCTAATATATAGTATAGAGATAATAGTATCTGTTATCTTTTATTAAAATAATTACTATATTATTAAATATAAATAGTAAAAATATATTTGAGAGCAAGGAGAGACTAGCTGGCTAACTGCTGGAAGAAAACAGGAGTGCTTCAGTGAGGAGAGGATATTTGAGTTAATCAGCAGAATCGTTTTCAAAGATCCATCATGGATTCAATTCAAATGTATGTTTAATTTGGTTTCCCATCCCACTCAGCTACCAGAAACCTAATTTTCAACTTTTTCTAGTCTGCAATACATTTTCAAATTTCTTTCATCATTGTACTGGTTACCCAATACATAGTCCCTGAAACCCTGGAATACCCCATCTCCTTTTTAGGAGAAAACAAAAATCACACACACACAACCTAGCATATCAGAGTTTTCTTTAAATAACAAACTCCAGCAGATCATGATACCATTTTAAAATGCATAAGTAGTGATATGTGTCAAAATGTCAGCATTGACTACTTCTAATTTTACAGGTACTGAGTTTGTGGGAGCAATTTCTTTGCTTCTAAATTTTGCAAGTTTTCTCAAATAGATTATTTGTCACTTTGGTGATGAGATTATGTGTGAATTTAAAATAACAGGCAACAAAACCTCCTAGCTGTTGTCCTAAAGTCAATGCACATTTAGCTCCCTCGTCTACATCCCATCTACATTTCCGATAACAAGTTCCTTAAGGACGAGGCCTGCATCCCTAGGAAGAAGTCCAAGTGGGCTTTGCGTATGATGGACACTTGGCAAACATTTGTTATCTCTCAAAGTGAAAAATGAATACTGGGAGAACTTTTACGACTTACAAATGAAGTCAGAGCTGAGAGACTCTTGAAATGAGACTCTGCCAAACCAACATGTAAACAAAACCACCATGCACCCATGTTCCATAGGTTTTCTCTTCAAAATGGGGCCTGTTGTGTACAAGATGCTGAGTGGAAGAAAAGAGGGTAGGAAGGGGCCCCTCTCCAGCTTTGAAAATCTTGCAGTTCAGCTGTGGAGACGGGACATGAATGCAGAAAAAGATCACTAGCAAACTGTGTGTGGAACATGCTTCTCTGCTCTCAGATTCAAGTGTGCAAGGAATGCCTTATTTCTCAATAATAGAAAAGGCTTGTTGCTGTTATTGTTTAGAGTCGCTAACATACAAACTAGTGAATGTCTACAACTGATGTCAGGTTCAAATTCTTCCAAGAGGCAAAACCGTAGTGTTAGTCAATAAAAGAACTTCTCTCTTCATCAGTTCTATCAGCTCTCAATTTGAGGGGAGCCATATGATGGGAGGAAGAATGGGAAACAGGCAGGTGCCCAGGCTGACATCCACTGATATCTATTGTATTATCTGGCCCTCTGGGCTTGGGCTGCCAGATGGCTACTTGGTTGGGCCTTGTTCCTCTCCAAAGGGCCCCTTAAGGTCAGTGACTGTCCTTGCTACATAAGCTCTCCTTGAGGACCCTGCATGTCGCGGGGGGGGGGGGGTAGGGATCTGGGGGGCTGTCCGAGGGCCTTCAGCAGTTCTCTACTCCTCATGAGCACACTAGTGCTGCATCAAGTTGTGTTGGGGATGCTCTGTGAGCAGGGCATCAGGCCTCTGAACTGAGACAAAATCCACAGCCTGTTCTGACATCCTGACGCTTCCTTAAGCTTTACCTGCAGCCAGGAGCCAGTCTCTCTGTGCACCTGGAGTTTCTGTTGTCTCCTCTCCAGCAGCCAGATGGGGAGTGGGAACGAGATGTTTTGGTTTTGTTTTTTTTTCCTTAGAATAAACTAGCAGCTCATGGACTCTGTTTCCCCTCTGACACTCAGTGATACTTATCACTCTTGACCCATCAAACAATCTTTTGGGGTGGAAAATCTTGTTCCTGCATCATTCTCTCAGATCCATTAACTTGTTCCCTACAGGGTTTGTACATTTGGCCTCAAGTCAGGAAAACACTTCTTTTTCCTCTGAGTCAGGGGATGGCTTGTCCTCTGGCTGTAAAATGGGAACAGAGCTGGAGGGTGACAAGAAAATATGTGAGCAAAATCCTCAGATAGTAGGTCAAAGTATCTTGCTACCAACTATTCAAACGCTGGCTCCAGAAAATAAGGGAAGAGATGGGCTGGTCTAGACCTCAGACCAACCTCGGGCTTGGAGTGGTGCTCCTTCTCTTTACCCAGCCATGTAGTCAGTACTCAGAGGTTGTTTTACACATGTCTGCTCCTGGTGGATGGGCACGTAGGTTGCTAGGCTTTCTACAGTGGTCAGGTAGGAGGACAGACAGAATAAAATAAAGCCTTCTGTGGCTATAGAAAAGGGCCCATCTTAGCCTGTCATAACCTCAATCTACAGAAGAAATGCCAGGGAAGACTTCTGGGTATCAAGTCTCTATGTTGTGTTACCTCCTGTCGTATATTGCTGTTTCCTTCCTGTTTCTGTCTTCTCCGTCATCAGTTGGTGTCATTCACCCGTCATGATATACATGCAAGAGTCACAAAGGTATAAAGTACAAGAAGCACAGTTTATAAATATTGTTGTTCTTAGAAAGCCCAATCTATGCCTTTGGGCAAGTCACTTAACTTAACAAATATTTTTAAGCACCTCCTATGTCCTTGGCACAGAGCTCGTTGTTCCAACAGGACAAGAAGGGAAGCAGGCATAGTTGCTACTCTCGTGGGGCTTGCCATTTGTGGGAGAGACACAAAAATAATTCTTAGAGATCACACAAACATATGATAACTTGTAATAATTGCTTGAAGGGAAAGTTCACAGACCTCAATTGAGGTCAAAGGAAATCTTTGAGGCGGTGACATTAAGCTGATACCGAAGTATGAAAGGCTGAGGAGGGGATAACTTGATAGAGCTTTTGAGGGCTGGGTGAGGGCATAGCATTTCAGGTCAAGGAAACAGCATTTTCCAAAGCCCTGTGGTAGAAGGCCAGAGTGGCTGGAAAGAGGTGAAGCTGGAAGCATGAGCAGGGCCTCACAGCCCATGTTAAGAATTTTAAATCTTCTTCCTAAGAGCCACCAAAGTGAAAGTGTTAGTCGCTCAGTTGTGTCCAACTCTTTGCAACCCCATGGACTCTAGACCACCAGGCTCATCTGTCCATGAGATTTCCCAGGCAGAAATACTGGAGTGGGTAACCATTTCCTTCTCCAAGAGATCTTCCTGAGCCAGGGATCAAACCCAGGTCTCCCACATTGCAGGCAGATTCTTTACCATCTGAGCCACAACGGAAACCCCAAAGGTCATAAATGACACATTCAAATGTGCATTTTAAAAAGATCACTCTGGTTGCTGTGAACATGGTTTGTTCACCCCAGCCATCAATTCTTAGAGCCACATCAACAGTTCAGAGCAGTAATGCAGAAATTTTCATCTCTGGCCACAACTTCCTCTTCTCCTAGTGTTACAGCAGACACCTCAGGGCACCTGTTCTTTGATTTCATGGAGACCTCCAGTGGCTTTCTCACCCTGCTGTCTCCATACTCATCCGTCCTCTCTCCTCTCTCCTCCCTGTCTAGCTGAAGGGGATCAGAACCTGCCACCCCAAAATATGCCACATTAATATATGGATTATTTTGAGCCCAAGGCATTTAAGAAACTGCAGATGGGGGAAGGGCTTTCTGCGCTCCTACTTTCTATCTAAAAGCAGGACATAAATTTCCAGTGAGAAAGATGCCCTCACTGTACCAGGAAGAGGGGAACATTCTTATTACAAGAAACGAGATGAATCTGTACAAACAGACCTACTAAAATAGCCTGCATCTTGTATCAATTCCATCCCCCCCATTTATTTCCTAATCATTTGCCCTCAGTCTCCTGCCCCTCACCCCAAACCCTTCTTCCCTTGCCTTGTTACATCTGCACAATGCATTGGTCTTTATTGATACGGTACATAAGTATCTGCTTCTTTGGGTCTTCAGTTCTTTTCTAGGAAGGTTCCTGTGTCACATGAAAACAGCACCACCAGATAAACCTGTATGCTCTTTTCCCTGTATGCTCTGTATGTCTTTTGTTAGCTTAATTCTCAGGCCCAGTCACAGGATCTAAGAGGCCTGAGGAAAAGTCTTTCCTCCCTTACATGGCTAAGATTCAGTGCTCCATCATTTAAACCACTCTCTTATTAATATCCAAAATGACCTTGTCCAAGTCTTTCTTGTACAACATCTGCCCAGCAGAACCCAATGCATAGCAGAAGGTCTGCACACAGCAGACATACAATAAAAATGTGCAAGTGAGTGATCTCGATTACTCAAGATTCACTATCTTGAGTAACTCTGCATCATGAACATAACTTGCAGAAACTCACATACCTTCCCCTACCTGTGTCACTATGAGTCAGTGCTCACCAACCTCATTCGTGTCTTCATCTTGCTTGGTTAGCACTTTGACTACGACAAATCTTCCCTCTGAATTCACCTCGCCCTCACTCACTGTCAGCAGGTGACACCCTCTGTATATAAGAGGCAATCACAAACATTGCACAGGAAAGACACCAACTTCTGGCCACCCAGTCTACAAACATTCCTGAATTTGCCTCACCTTGACCTTCTCACAGGGAAGTCGTCCTTCCTCCTGTGTCCCGAATCCTACCCTCTGCGGCCTTCTTAGGAACCTTTCCCTTGCTGAGATTTTCAACATCTCTCTCATTCTACTGGATGTGTTGTATCAGCATTTAAAACTGTTCATGTTTCTCCCCTTTGAAAAAGCCCTCCTTCTACCTTACCTTCCCAACCAAATTTCTAGAAAATATTTTTCTTACCAAGGTTGTTGTCCCAGAGTCATACCCCTCCCCTCCCTGAAATGGAAACTGATTATTCTCATCTAAGTTTCAGAAGGAAGCTGCAAAGAGAAAAAAAAAGGAAAAAAAAAAAAAAAAAAACAAGAACTGGTTGGAACCAAGTAGGCCCAAGATGGTGCACGATTTGACTTCCCATAATCTTAGGCCTTATTACACACCCTTTGTAATACATTAGCATGCTTCGTGACACAAACGCCAGCACTGTGGTCATTGATGATTGCCATGACAACAACTGGACAAGTCCCTAAGAGGACCGAAAAAGAAAGCTCTGTCAGTTCCAGGTCCAAACCACACCCCTATTCTTAGATAAGCCACGAACAGCCTACTTTTCAATTCCTTCCCTTTTACTTCATCTCTCCTATATATTTGGTGTCTCTGCCAATATTGTGATCTAGGTTCCTGCTTTTCCATTCTTTGGCCGTTAAATAAAGCTTGCACTGTTCCAGCCTCAGCATTATTCCATTATTGGCTGTGCAAATCTGACTGGAAAAAGAACCTCCCTGGCAAAGACATGGGGTCTTCTCAGACTAGGCCCCTGGTGTGGGCCCAGTCAATCAATTGGGTTACATTTTTAGCATAATCATTGTTGACAGAAAGATGCACAATGTGAAGGTTGCTAGTTAAGTTTTATTTGGGGCAAAATGAGGACCACAGTCCAGGAGACAGCACCTCAGATAGCTCTTAGAGACTGCTCCAAACAGGCAGCAGGGGAAGGTCGATGTATAAGATTTTGGTGAAGGAAGAGTTCAGTGCAATCAAGCACTTATTTTACAAAAGGTTTTCTGCTCATCATGAGGAGCTGATGTTGCCATGAAGGGATTTAGTGCTTTTCTAGATATGAGGAGATGTGCAAGGATTGAGATCATGAAATGAGTTCCTGAAAATATGTAACTATACAAAGACCCATTCTGCCAGATTCCCTGGAGCATGGAGTGCCTCCCTGTCCACCCAGGTGTTGAAGGCGGGCAGCTGCAGCAGCACAGACAGATGGCAAATGCTCTGATAGTTGTTCAGTCGCTGGCAAATGCTCTTGGCAAGTGCCAACATGTAGTTGACATCATCACCATTTGCTTACCTCACATTCAACTTTTCAACTCCCTGCAATCTGGCCTCAGCCTTCAGGATGCCATAGAAACTCAGCCCACCAAGGTCACCAGTGACCTTCTTGTCCCCAGACCCAAAGGACACACTGTGTTCTCTGCTTGCCTGTTTTCTCAGTAGCTCTCAATGCTAATGACACCTTCCTCTTTCATAATCAATCCTCAGGGGAGGGGAACTGGGCTTTCTGGTTTTCCTTCGGTACCTCTAACTGTTCCTTCTCTGGTTTTATTACTGATTGTTGATATCTAATCTCTGCCAACTTGATGACAGTAGGGTTCCCTAGCGTTCTGTCCCTGGACATCTTCCTTTCTCCCACTTCACTTTCTCCTTACAAGGTCTCCCTGTAGTTTCCACTTAAATCTGTGTGCTGCTAACACTTGAATCTATATGAACAACCACAGTCCTTCTTTTGAGCTACTCACATTTAAGTGCTTTCTAAACAGCTCCTCTTGAATATTTGTCAAGTGCTTCAAACTCAAAATATCCTGAAAGGAACATAGCAGCTTTCCTCCAAAACCGCTACTTCTGTAATGTTCTCTACCTTGGCAAATGGCATTACCATCAATCCTTCTGTTTAAGGGAGAAGCCTTGATTCCTCACTCTCACACACCTAACTCCCTCTCACAATAAATTCACACTTCCTGCCACACTAGGCCAGGTTGCCATCACTATTTGACTAAAACAGCATCAGAATTTCCCCACTGGTCTCTCCCCCTCACCTCCTCAAACTCCTCAAACCTCCTCACCTCCTGGAACCGACCTCCCCATTTCAGTCATACGACCTTTTAAAAACTGCACATCTGATGTCACTTTCCTATTTAAAATCTTTTAATACTTCTTACTGCCCAAAGGCAGCTTCTCCAGCTTCCATTCCCCCATCCACTCTTCCTACTCTTTGACTAAACTGGGATTTTCTCAGTCGTGTGAATTGAGCAGGCTCTTTGCCACTTAGGGGCCCATACAAATGTCATGTCTTTCACCTGGAATGCTTAGCCACCCTCCTTTTGCTAACACTGTCGTTTCCACTTTGATGCCTTCCTTGACCCCCCGACTAGGTTAGATGCCCCTGTTTTACATTCCTATAAGACTTGGTTCTTTGCACCTTTGTAATTGTCTACTTTTATGTCATCATCTGTTTAATGTTTATCTTGCTGGCTAGACTACAGCCTTCATGAGGGTGAGGCTTTGTCCATATTAGCAGCAGCAGCACCTAGAGAAGAGACTGGCGCATTGCAGATGCTGAATCGTATTTCTTCTTCTAATGAGCAGCTCACATCTAGCTAATAGTAGTAGCTTTACATTAGTACTTAAAACTGAAGCTCAGGAACTTCTATGGCAGTCTAGTGCTTCCATTGCAGGAGGTATGGGTTCAAGCCCTGGTCAGGGTACTAAGATCTTACATGCTGTGTGGCCCAAGAAAATAAAGGTAAAACTGAAACTCAAGTTCATCTCTTTGGTGGCCTATTCTGAGCCAAGTAAAATGTGAATTGCATTTGAGTGTCCCAGGTGGCACTAGTGGTAAAGAACCCATCTGCCAGTGCAGGAGATGCAGGAGACATGGGTTCCATCCCTGGGTTGGGAAGATCCCCTGAAGGAGGGAGTGGCAACCCACTCCGTATTCTTGCCTGGAGAATCCCACGGACAGAGGAGCCTGGCAGGCTACAGTCCATAGGGTCACAAAGAGTTGGACATGACTGAAATGACTTAGCACACACACACACATTCAGCTATGGAAAGGTCAACTATTGATTCTATTGCATAGAAGATTCATTCAGACCTTCTGTGAGTAGAGCACTGTTACAATAGGTGGTACAAGATGTGGTAGGCTCAAGGATTGTCTGCATTTCACAGATGAGAACCCTGGAGCACAGAAAGGTTAAATAACTTGCCCAAGGTCATACTACTAGTAGCTGGTAGGGCTGGGATTTGAAGAAACCTGAATTTGAATTTGGATTTGAAACAGACCAGCATCTATCTCGGAGAAGGCAATGGCACCCCACTCCAGTACTCTTGCCTGGAAAATCCCATGGGCGGAGGAGCCTGGTAGGCTGCCATCCATGGGGTCTCGAAGAGTTGGACACGACTGAACGACTTCACTTTCACTTTTCACTTTTATGCATTGGAGAAGGAAATGGCAACCCACTCACTCCAGTGTTCTTGCCTGGAGAATCCCAGGGACAGGGGAGCCTGGTGGGCTGCCGTCTATGGGGTCGCACAGAGTCGGACACGACTGAAGTGACTTAGCAGCAGCAGCAGCAGCTATCCACTACACCACAGTGACTGTGCCTCTGAGAACTTTCCTCTTATAGCAAAATAGGCAGAGTGCACTGGTGTATCAGACAGCTCCTCAGCCTCCTCTGGATGCAGAACTGGAGCCTAGGAAACTGAGGACCAGTACTTGAATCTCTTTTGTTAAGGGTGCTGACGGCAGGATCAGGAGTGTTCCCACCCATGCCCCTCATTTAGAGGCACTAGCGCCACCTGGTGGACATAGTTTGAATGCCATCTTGGATCCTCCACTTAATATTTATTGCTAACCCACCTTCATAAGGGTTTTAGGAACTTGTTAATAATAGATTGTTATACAATGACATACTTAAGCATTGTGCTGTGCCCCTCGGGGATGAATTCTTCCTTTTGTCTTTTTAAAATTGCATTTAATTTTTTTTTTGAGTCTAATTGAAGTGTGATAAATGCAAATAGAAAAAACTTTTTTGGTCATTGTCATTCAGTGTCTTTTTTCCTTTTCCATAATAAGAAAGGCAAAATTTATATGCAAGAAGACTTAAATTCTGCACCTCGGTTTCTTTATTTTAAAAATGGTAATAATAGTAGCATTTACCTCAGAGGACTGTAATGAGAATGAAATAAATTAATCTGTATAAAATTATAGAACAGCACCCAGCACACAATAAACATTCAGTAAGTGTTAGCTATCTATTATTTATACTATTGTACAAGGAAATTGGATACTTTTCTCTTCCAGAGGATTAAGACAAAGATAAACATTTCAATTTCTGGCATGCTCCAGAGTCATTCCTTTTGAAAACAAAGATAGCATGAGAGAGAAGCTTAACTAGGCATAAAATTATGGATTAGTAAGTTTTTATTCATTCTATATTTATTTCCTAAGTCTCTACTATATGCAGAAATGCTGAAAAGCAATGGTGAGGGACAAGAGTCTTTGACCTCAAAGAAAGCAGAGTCTAGGGACAGAAGGAGAGTGTTGACTGAGCAAATAAACCAAGAGTGATGCGTGTTGTCAAGAGAGTACAGAGGCCCTGCAAGCGCATAGAGGAGATAACTAATGCAGTTTTTAATTGATGTATAATTGACATACAATATTGTATTAGTTTCAGTTGTACCACTTAGTGAACTGATATATTTATACATTATGAAACGATCACCATGATAAATCCAGTTACCAGTTGTCATCATACAGTTACTACAATATTATTGACTATCTTTCCTTTGCTGTACATTACATCTCCATGACTTATTTTGTAACTGGAAGTTTGTACCTTTTAATCCTTCTCCCCATTTTTTCCCATCCCCCTCTCTCCCCCTTTCTGGCAACCACCAGATTATTCTTTCTTTCTTTCTTTTTCTGGCTACACCCAGGCAGCATGCATGATGTTAGTTTCCTGACCAGGGTTCAAACCCATGCTCCCTGCATTGGCAGTCTTAGCCACTGGACTCTCAGGGAAGTCCCCAGATTGTTCTTTGTATCTTTGAGTCTGTTTCTCTTTTGTGTCTTTTTTCATTGTTTTCTAGATTCTACATATAAGTGAAATCATGCAGTATTTGTCTTTCTCTATCTGAATTATTTCATGTACTATCCTCTAGGCCCATCCACGTTGTAGCAAAGGGCAAGCTTTTATTCTTATGTTACCACTCAGTGACATTCCATTGTGAGATATCTAAAAATGGATAGATATTTAGCCATTCATCTATTGCTGAGCGCATTTGTTGCTTCTGTATCTCGCCTATTGTAAATATGCTGCAATGAATACTGGGGTGTACCTATCTTTTTGAATTAGTGTTTTCATTTTCTTTGGATAAATACCTGGAAGTGAAATTACTGGTTTGTATCATGGTTTTATTTTTATTTTTTTGAGGAAACATTTCTGTAGCAGATATACCAATTTACATTCCCACCAACAATGCACAGCAGTTCCCTTTTCTCCACATGGATTTCGCCAACACTTATTATTTGGGTTTTTTTATTTTTTACTAGGCCTCTGGTTTGTGGGATCTTAAATTAGGAGACCAGAGATTGAACCTGGCATAAAAGTGAAAGTGCCAAGTCCTAACCACCAGACTGCCAGGGAACTTCCTACTTGTTTTTTTTTTTTTTTATGGTAGCCATTCTGACAGATATCAGCCATTTCTGAGGTGATATCTCACTGTGGTTTTGATTTGCATTTCCCTGATGATTAGTGGTGTTGAGCACCTTTTTATGTGCATGTTGGCCATCAGTATGTCTTCTTTGGAAAAATGTCTACTCCGGTCCTCTGCCCATATTTTAATAGGGTTATTTGCCTTTTTAAAAAATTTGAATTGTATGCATTCCTTATGCATTTTGGGCATTAGCCTCTTATCAGTCATACCATCTGCAAACATCTTCTCCCATTCAGTAGGTCGTCTTTATGTTTGGTTGATGGCCCCTCTCACTGTGCAAAAGCTTTAGTGTAGTTCTATTTGTTTATTTTTACTTTTGTTTCTCTTGCCTGAGAAGCTCTATCCAGAAAAATACTCCTAAGACTGATATCAAAGAGCATACTGTCTATATTTTCTCCTAGGAAAATATATGGTTTCTGGTCTCACATTTAAGTCTTTAACCCATTTTGAGTTTATTTTTGTATATGGTATAAAAAAAGTGGTGGACTAGTTGGATTCTTTTGGATGTAGCTATCCAGTTTTCCCAACACCATCTATTGAAGAAACGCTCGTTACCACTGTTTATTCTTGCTTTCTTTGTCATAGATTAATTGGTTATATAAGCATGGGTTTATTTCTGGGCTTTCTATTCTGTTCCATAGATTTAGGTGTCTATTTTTGTGCCAGAATTATACTATTTTGATTACTATAGTTTTATAGAACAGCTTGAAATCAAGGAGTATGATGCTTCCAGTTTTGTTTTTCTTTCTCAAGATTACTTGGCTATTTGGGATTTTTTGTGGTTCCATACAAATTTTAGAATTATTTTGTTCTAGTTCTGAGATAATACCATGGATATTTTAATAAGGATTATATTGAATCTGTAGATTGCTCTGGGTAGTATGGACATTTTAACAATATTAATTCTTCCAGTCCATGAGCACAGTATATCTTTCCCTTTATTTGTTTTACCAAATTAAATAAAGTGGCAAGATATAAACTATACAGAAATCTGTTGTATTTCAAAACATTAATGTCAGGCGAGTGTATGCTCCTCGGTTCTTTGTCTCATCACAACAATGATTTGGAGCAACGGACATTAAAGCCCTCTGTGCGACACAGCTCTCAGGTCTTGAACAAATCGTGTCATAGCTCTTAGACAAATCAGTGTTACAGTTCTACTTTATTTAGAAAATAGCAGGAGAATCCATCCTCAAAGAAGAGAAGAGAGTGGAGGAGTGTGGGGGGTGGGGGTGGGGGGTTAGAGAGAGAGAGAAAGAGAGAGAGAAAGAGCATACGCACGTGGGAGAGAGAGCGAGAGAGAGCTTGGCTCCTCCTTTTACATGTTTTCTTCCCCCTGGGCCTGCCCTATGCAAATTGGGCTCAGCCAGGAGTGCTGTTCTACCTGAAGTCCTCACTCTGGTCCTCCGACCTTTCTTTGACCTTCCTTTATTCTATTTTCATGGGCTTTTCTCTTCCTTGTCTTTTAGCCATCACCATTTTGGACTCCTTTTCCCTATTCTAACTACCTAATATTAATAATGAACTATCAGAAAGAGAAATTAAGCAAATAATTCTAATGGAGTTTTAATGAGATTGCAATCGGAGAGATGGAGAGATGGACTTTGTCTCTGGCAGGCCAATGGATGCCCCCTCCCCTCCTGGAGGTATTTTCTTCTTCTAGATAACTTCCTTCACCACCTTAAAAGCCCCCTCTCTTTTCAGGTAATTGCAACAAATCTGTGTTAATAGTGAACAATCTATAAGCTGTTATCCAGGAACATATCTCTTCCAAGGGGTATTTGCATTTTAAGAAAGACCTCTAGATCTCACAGTTCATCTCCCAGTCCAAGAGACCACCAAATATCCTTTTCAACCTGAAGATTCTTAGTTCAGCTTAGTTCAACAACATAATCCAGAGAATTGTGGCCAAATGATCATTAGAAAAAAAAAAAAACTAACATTACCATTTTGTGTTCTAATAGATGTAAAACTGCTTTGAAAGAAGAGAAAAGCACTATGCAAATGTAGGATTTTATTACCCTCTCTGTATGCATACTCACTCCTTCATGCCACAGGTATTGAAAGATTCTATTTGGGACCGTGTTTCTGGCCCTGGCTCTAGATATCATGGTCATAATAGCTGTCAAATAAATGAGCTGCATGTACCAGGGTTGCTTGTATGAGATAAATACTGCCTGACTCTGAAAAGAAAGTCTTTATCTCTCTGGATAAAACTTTGGGTTGGAAGACTTTAATTCCATCTGCATTACTCTTCAATACCAAATAATATCACAACTCATAAACAGCCTTTTGTTCTTCCGATTTAAACATAAAGTTGTATTTTGTCATTTATATCAGCTTATCTCTCTGCTTCCTGTCTCATCCTTCCCCTCCCCACCATCAATCATCAGGAGGTAAAAAATAAAAATAAAATGAACTTCACCTTTTCAAAGAGCACCACTCCAGAGTAGAGGTATATAGTCAAACAAAATTAACGACTTGAGTGAAGAGCGATGCAGAAAGAATGTATGTCAACCCATCAAGGTGACCACAAAGTCCTGAATATGTCATATCCTGTTAGAATTAAGTCACAGGTCCTCCTCTAGCATCAGAGAGTAGATCCTAAGATCTTGCCTCTCCAGATCCCCAAACCACCAAATTCTTTTCTGCACTAGGCTTCCCACCTCACATTATTCAGATTTCCACTGGGGAAGACAAAACAACAGAGCTACTCCCCTTGGGATCCCCATTCGTGTCCTCCCTCCTTTCCCCAGACAGGTCAGTTTTTTTGGAGATAAATAGTATCTCCTCCTCAAAATAAAACTGAGAATCCTGTTGTAACCTACTTGATATTTTCCCATTTTGCCCAGCCATTAGGAAAGTAATACAGTATTAGCAGGGTGTCTAGGGCAGAACTTGTTCATAACAGACACTAACTAAATATTAGTTTAATTGAACTGAATAGTCTAAGAGGCCACAGCCCAGCAGAGGCATGAGCAACCACGGGGCACTTTTTGAATTCTACCGCTAGTGAAAATGGCTAATTTATCCAAGACTTTGTGCCTCCAATAACTGGCTTTCCTAGACTATCAAATAGTTTATTGAGCAACCAGTCTGGCTCAAACTAAGGAAACTGCTCAACTAAAAGACTAAAAAGATAGAGGGATTATTGCCTCTCAAAAGAGGACTTAAATCACTGTATTTCACCTATATTTTTCACAAGTGATCACTTTGTATTTTCTTACAAAACTCCTGCTGTGTGTTGTTCTCTGATCCAACGTGTTGAACCAGTTTCTAAGTCTAATTGGTGTAGCATGAGTGGTCTCCTGGCTGGAGAATGCTTCTTCCAAACCACCCTGCTTTGCTCACATGGCTCAATCCAGGTCAGCATGAGGCCTTGGGGAGCACCCAGGCTCCCCTTCCAGTGAATGGCTGTTTCCAGCCAACCACAAATTACAAGTTAATTGCTCCAGTCTCAATAAAACTGGCTAATTCACCTCTTATTTTAAAGTTAAAAATCTCCTTAGTGTAGACAGCCTTAAATTAACCACAATTTGTGAATATTGCCCAAATTGTTGGGTCTTTCCAAAGTCATTCTGAAAACAATAGTGATGTTGTATAGACAAATTACAAAAAGATGACATTTTTGTTTAAAAAAATGTGGGGAAAATCTGGGTGTGGTGAATTAAAAAGTAAATTCAAGACATTATGGCCTGGAGGGGAGGACTTGTTGTGGAGTTAAAAAGGATTGTTCTGCTTCCTAGTAGAATCATAAAGTACTATACCTTAAACATCATTCAAAAAATACCTGGCTTTTATTTACTTAACTTTAAAAGTCACAGAACAGACCTTCTAGGAAGGGGACATGTGGGTTTGTTTTTCCCTGTTCCCTGGAAACCACAGGGAACCATTAGCTCATCAAGGGTCAAAATTCAAAATGTATCAATAAACAAAACAAAGATTTTTAGTATTAGAAACATCACAGAGGGCAAATTTCTTAAGAAGCTCATATTATATATTTCTTTAAATGGTCCCTTAATTTCAGCAACCCTGCCTTTGAAATAGTTCATAATGATCCTCTCCTCTCTGTATTGCCTTAATCCAGGTTCTCATCAACTTTTTCTTGATTATGACAATAACCTCTAAATGATCTTCCTGCTTCTAGGCTTGTTCCTGCATTAATCTTTCTTGTATAAGGATATCACAAATCAAAATCTAAAGTGCAAAGCCAAAGAAAGCTAAAAAAGAATGAATGTATGCTTATGTATAACTGAATCACTTTGCTGTACACCTGGAACAAACAACATTGTAAATCAACTATACTTTAATAAAATAAAAACAAAAAAACAAGCAAAGCTAAATAATACATTGTTTAGGGACCTAGATATAGGAAGGGAAGAAATTCTTTAATAAAAACAAGGGAATAATGAACACAAAGTATAGCATCATGGTAATCTCTTAGGAGAGTCAAGGAGATGACACAGGAAAAAAGTATACAAGTAGAACAATGAAGTTGGAAATGTTTTAATTCTTAAGTAGAATAAAAATGTTTTACTTCTTTTATTGTATAAAGAGTTCACAAGTGGCCATTCTGTTATTCTGACTCATACATGTGATATATTCTTGTTAAATCAAATATTGCATAATAAACTATTTTAAGTGAGATGAGTTAGAGTTGATTTAAAGGAAAAGTGTTAAAGAAACATTGGTACAGGTATTGTAAATTGTATATGGTGGTAATGTGACAGGGTTTTTTTTAAAAAGAAGACCAAAATTTAGGAAACATGGGCCTATGGAAACAAATCCATGTTTCTTAGCAGATCATAAAAAGGGCAGTCTGGTTCAGGAGTACTCTCCCAACAATTTCCTCTCACTGCCTCTCTCCCAAGCACACCAAACAAACCACAATCTTTCATGTTTCTGGGCTCTTGGACTTTCTTCTGCTACATCCTTCTGCTGAACTCTTCACCTACTCTTGCTTGAGGAACTCCTACTCATTCCGGAAGACCCAGCTCAGCTATTACCCTCCCCAGTATCGAGACACCATACCACTGCCTTCAGGCAAAATTAGTTCCTCTTTGCATTTCCAGAGTTCCGGATCGGTTGTTGTTGTTTAGTCTCTAAGTCATGTCTGACTCTTTTGTGACCCCATGGACTGTAGCCTGCCAGGCTTCTCTGTCCATGGGATTTTCCAAGGAAGAATACTGGAGTGGATTGTCATTTCCTTCTCCAGGGGATCTTCCAGACCCAGGGATCGAACCCTGCATCTCTTGCATTACAGGTGGGTTCTTTACCACTGAGCCACCAGGGAAGACCATCCTATTACCCATCCTCTATTATTGCACTCATGAATGGTATACTTGTTTGTTGCTTACCAATCTCTCCATCTAGATAAGTTCCTTGAGGCCAAAATGGACTAAACTTTGCACCTTCAGTACCCAGGACTGTGCACAGCATTCAGGTGTTAAACTCCATAGATAATTGAGGACTGCTCTCAATAAAGAGCCAGAAGTACACCAGTAAGCCTTCCCCTGCTTAGCTGCACTGTGACTTCCAGCTCACTTAGACTCTCAAATAATATAACCATGTGAAGATGAATTTGGCAGTCAAAGGGTAGTTGAAAACAAATAAACCAACACATTGAGGAAAGAGAAGTTTACAGAGGCAAAAAGCCATGGAACCCAGAGTGTTCTCAAAGCAGGAAGTTGCACTAGAGTGGTGCTGAAATCCTGTTGTCTAAACACACACCACTACTCTCCATGGGCAGGCACACATCCGGAAATGACTGGGACCTTTTGTCATTAGCTCACAGAAGCTTCCAGAGCTTCAAAGATTTAGGGAGACTGACAATGGGCTAGGGGATTGGCAGAAGAATATAATAGATGAACAGGAGAAGAAACTCTGCCTTACCACCAATTCAGTGACCATCCGCTTTCCATGGCAACTTGGAATGAAGAGAAGTTGGCATGAGCTGTCGCCACATCAGGACCACTGATCTCTGAAGCATGCATTCAGAGAACAGTGATGCCTGCATTGTGCGATTGCAATGAATAGAGCTGGGTGTAGGTAAAAACAGTAGACTAAGGGCAATTTGTCTTGAAAACCCTTCCATTTTCCTTCACCATTCATTCAACAGTGATATACTGAGCACAGTTATTTGACAAACATGATACAAAGTGACGTGAGATCTCAAAGATTATTAAGATTTAATTTTTTCTTCAATGAACTCACTGGAAGGCAAATGTGACATCTGTACAAATAATTACAATTTAATTTAGAATTTAGAATTATCCTATGTGAAGCATAAACCAAAAAATGTGGAAACACAGAGGAGAAGAAACTAAGTCTGAATTTAAAGATATTGACAAGGAAGGAATAACTAAAGGAGGTAACTTATCATTTGAATATTAAAGGAGGAATGGAATTTTAACAGATATAGATAAGAGTGAGATATTCAAGAAAGAAGGAAAATATGAACGTGGAGTAAATTCTGAGAATCTAATACTTGGAACATCGTTTTCATTCTGAAAGAATTAGTCCAGAAATCTTTGAGACTCTCCCAAATAGCAAATACTCCCTAAGGCATATAATACCTCTTCATAATACTTAAGAGAAATTAGGTCACAACAGAGAAAAAGAAAAGGCAATATCAGACCCACAACTGCGCACAAGAGCAAAAATTATATATTGCTAAATAGTATGGGTTTTCAGCATTGAATGCAATAATAGATGATACAAATGTGGAATTAATTTTTTAAATTTATTTCAAAAAGGGCCTTAGGGGTTTGGGATTGTTCTAGTCATAATTCATGGTTTATGATACTACTCCTCCTTGGTTAATACATGAAAACCCTTATTTAATTGTGTGCTTGTTGGTTGGACAGTTATTTTTAATAATGTAACAAATTCTGCTTTTGGCAAAAAACAGAGTAACTGGTTTTGGACTTATGCTCCCACTGTAAACAACTAGAAAATTAGACAAAATGTAGGAAAAAAAACCCTCAAGCTTTCAGATATTAGAAAATAAGCAGTTCATTGAAGTGACCCCTGAGGAAAGAGAATCAAATAAAGTGATCCTGTGATCACTCTGGCTTTCTACTTAGAGGCAATCTCCAGACCATACCACAAGGTAGAGGAATCCAAGCAGAGTACAGAAGTGGAGTAATAATTTGGGAGACAGAAATCAGAAAGATAACAAAATCCAGACACAAAATGATGTGACATGACAATTTCCAGCATCCATTCAAAAAATACTAGACAAGTGGAGAAGCAAGAAAATGTGACCTATGACCAGGAATAAAGTTATTGAAAATAGTATAATAATTTCTTGTCAAAAATAACATAAGCCAGAAGATAACATTTCTAACATACTGAAAAGCAAAACATGCTTTAACCTGCTGAAGGCAAAATGCTTTCAACATAGAATTGTACACCTAGCAGAATCATCTTTATAATGAAGTTTATCCAGTACTCTTGCTTGGAAAATCCCATGGACGGAGGAGCCTGTTGGGCTGCAATCCATGGGGTCGCTAAGAGTCAGACACGACTGAATGACTTCCCTTTCACTTTTCACTTTCATGCATTGGAGAAGGAAATAGCAACCCACTCCAGTGTTCTTGCCTGGAGAATCCCAGGGACGCGGGAGCCTGGTGGGCTGCTGTCTATGGGGTCGCACAGAGTCGGACACGACTGAAGTGACTTAGCATAGCATAGCATGACCAGTATGGAGTAACAGGGACTGGGTTAGCCCTCCTGCATTAAACCACTAAAAAAAAAGGTGGTGGGGGCGGAATATATGAACCAATGATTTTTAGATACTGAAAAATATCAGGGCAGGAGAATGATCATTGAGAAAAGCTAAACAAGATAAGCTCTGTGATTACTCCAGAGAGACATTCCAGGCCATATTGCAGGGAAGAGAAACTCAGACGGATCCTGGTGGGATGAGACCTCGAACAGTGTGCCCAGTATAAACACAGAAATAATGAGGAAAGAAATGGAAGGTATTTTAAACTCAAAATTAAACTGTTTGGAATGAAAACTATAATATATGAAATGAAAAATTACTGAATGGGTTTAACTGCAGACTAGGTACTTCAGAAGAAAGGGTTAGTTAATGTGAGGACATCAAAGTATCCAAAATAAAATACGCACAGAAAAAAAGACTAAAGGAAAAATTAAGGGCATTAATAATCTGTGAGGCAATATCAAGTTATCTAAAATGTATGCAACTGCAATTCCAGAACAGATGGAAGAGAGATGGGGAAGGGGGTGGGGGAACAAAAAAAATTTTTTGAAGAAATAATGGCTGAAATTTCAGAGGGAAAAAAGAACCATCACATGAGACAAATAGAACACAGAGACCCAGATGGTAGATTTAAGTCCAACAATGACAATAATAGATAGAATTGGTAAGACCACTCCAATTAAAAAGCAAAACTGTAACACTTGATAGAAAAACAATCCCCAGTTGTCTTCTGTCTACAAGAAATGCACTTTAAATATATAGACAAATTACCTTTGAAAAGATGAAACTAGATATACTATGCCAACACTAATAAATGGACAGCTGGAATGGAGACGTAAATATCAGATGAAGACAATTTCAGAAAAAGGAATATTATGAGTGATCAGAAAGGAAATTTCACAGTAATAAAGGAATCAATTCTTCAAGTGAACATAAAAATTCTAAATGTATGTGAAACTAATAACAGGTTTTGAATACACAATGAGAAAACTGACAGAACTAAAAGAAATAGACAAATCTGTAATTTTTTCACTACCACACTTTCAATAACTGGTAGAAATGACAGGGAGACACAAAATCAGTGAGAATATAGAAGATCTGAACTGCACCATTAAACAACTTGCTATATTCACTGATTATGGAACAACTCATATTCACTAAGCTGTGAAATATCTACCCTACCACATAGAGAAATTAACAATATCAAGAAAAAAGAGAAAGGACACTGCTATTGATCCTACAGACATTAAAATGATAATAAAAGATTATCACAAATAATTTTATGCAAATATGATTCAAAACTAAAATGAAATAGGCACAACTGTTGAAAGACACAACAACCAAAGCTCATTTAAGACTAAATAAATAACCTGAATGGTTCTATATCTAATTAAAAATTGAATTTGTAGTTAAGAATGTTCTCACAAAGAAAATTCCAATCCCAGGTGACTTCTTCAGTGAATTCTATAAAAGGTTTAAGGAAGAAATAATGCCAATTCAAACAAACTCTGCCAGAAAATTCCAGATGTGAAAACACTTTTCAACTTATTCCACAAAGTTAGTTTTGCCCTGACGCTAAAACCAAACATTACAATAAAGAAAAAAAAAAACTGTAAACCACTATTTCTCAATAAATAAATGCAAGTTTTAAAAAAAAAAATAGCAAAACACTCTCTGACATACATCACAGCAGGATCCTCTATGACCCACCTCCCAGAATATTGGAAATAAAAGCAAAAATAAACAAATGGGACCTAATTAACCTTAAAAGCTTCTGCACATCAAAGGAGACACTGATGTATAGAACAGTCTTATGGACTCTGAGAGAGAGGGAGAGGGTGGGAAGATTTGGGAGAATGGCATTGAAACATGTAAAATATCATGTATGAAACGAGTTGCCAGTCCAGGTTCGATGCACGATACTGGATGCTTGGGGCTGGTGCACTGGGACGACCCAGAGGGATGGTGTGGGGAGGGAGGAGGGAGGAGGGTTCAGGATGGGGAACACATGTATACCTGTGGCGGATTCATTTTGATATTTGGCAAAACTAATACAATTATGTAAAGTTTAAAAAATAAAATAAAATTTAAAAAAAAAAAAGAAAAAAAAAGAAACTATTAGCAAGGTGAAAAGACAGCCTTCAGAATGGGAGAAGATAATAGCAAATGAAGCAACTGACAAACAACTAATCTCGAGAATATACAAGCAACTCCTACAGCTCAACTCCAGAAAAATAAATGACCCAATCAAAAAATGGGCCAAAGAACTAAATAGACATTTCTCCAAAGAAGACATACAGATGGCTAACAAACACATGAAAAGATGCTCAACATCACTCATTATCAGAGAAATGCAAATCAAAACCACTATGAGGTACCATTTCACACCAGTCAGAATGGCTGCGATCCAAAAGTCTACAAGTAATAAATGCTGGAGAGGGTGTGGAGGAAAGGGAACCCTCTTACACTGTTGGTGGGAATGCAAACTAGTACAGCCACTATGGAGAACAGTGTGGAGATTCCTTAAAAAACTGGAAATAGAACCGCCTTATGACCCAGCAATCCCACTGCTGGGCATACACATTGAGGAAACCAGAAGGGAAAGAGACACATGTACCCCAATGTTCATCGCAGCACTGTTTATAATAGCCAGGACATGGAAGCAACCTAGATGTCCATCAGCAGATGAATGGATAAGAAAGCCATGGTACATATACACAATGGAGTACTACTCAGCCATTAAAAAGAATACATTTGAATCAGTTCTAATGAGGTGGATGAAACTGGAGCCTATTATACAGAGTGAAGTAAGCCAGAAAGAAAAACACCAATACAGTATACTAACGCATATATATGGAATTTAGAAAGATGGTAACAATAACCCTGTGTACGAGACAGCAAAAGAGACACTGATGTATAGAACAGTCTTATGGACTCTGTGGGAGAGGGAGAGGGTGGGAAGATTTGGGAGAATGGCATTGAAACATGTAAAATATCATGTATGAAATACTGGATGCTTGGGGCTAGTGTACTGGGACGACCCAGAGGGAGGGTATGGGGAGGGAGGAGGGAGGAGGGCTCAGGATGGGGAACACATGTATACCTGTGACGGATTCATTTTGATATTTGGCAAAACTAATACAATTATGTAAAGTTTAAAAATAAAATAAAATTAAAAAAAAATTAGCAAAACAAATCCAACCATAGTTCAACCATGTACAGAAAAGATAACTGTCATGAATAAGTAGAGTTAATCCCAGGCAGAAGGAACAATAAAATAGAGGAGTGTGTACACATATAAAAATTACCACAGGATGAATTGAGGGTTTAAATACAAAAAACAAAACTTTAAAATTCATGGTAGAAAATGAAAGTAAATGATTTAGATTTTTGGATAGGGAAATATTTCTTTTTTAAGAAAATGTTTATGTATTTATTTTTAACTACACTGGCTCTTTGATGATACATGTGGGCTCTCTCTAGTTGCGGCACATGGGCTTCTCACTGTGGTGGCTTCTCGTTGCAGAGCACAGGCTCTAGGTGCATGGGCTTCAGTAGTTGCTGTGTGTGGGTTCAGTCATTGTGGCACTCAGGCTTAGTTGCCCCACAGCATATGGAATCTTCCTGTATCAGGGACCAAACCTGTGTCTCCTGCATTGGCAGGCAGGTTCTTAACTACTGGACCACAAGGAAAGTCCGAAAGATTTCTTAATGCAAGTTTTTTTCTTAAAAAACACCTACTATAAATATTTTAAAATTACATTAAAATTAGTATACTTTGTTCATCAGAAAAATAGCTTCAATTAAATGAAGAATAAAGCAAAATGGAGAGAAAATATTTTTAATACACACATAACTAGTATCAAGGGCTTCCCTGGTGGCTTAGATGGTAAGGCATCTGCCTGCAATGCTGGAGACCTGGGTTCGATTCCTGGGTCAGGAAGATCCCCTGGAGAAGGAAATGGCAGCCCACTCCAGTATTCTTGCCTGGAGAATCCCATGGACAAAGGAGCCTGGTGGGCTACAGTTCATGAGTTTGCAAAGAGTCAGACATGACTGAGCAACCAACACTAATTCAGTTCAGTTCAATCACTCAGTCCTGTCCTACTCTTTGCGACCCCATGAATCACAGCACGCCAGACCTCGCTGTCCATCACCAACTCCCGGAGTTCACTCAAACTCATGTCCATCAAGTCGGTGATGCCATCCAGCCATCTCATCCTCTGTCATCCCCTTCTCCTCCTGCCCCCAATACCCCTAGCATCAGAGTCTTTTCCAGTGAGTCAACTCTTTGCATGAGGTGGCCAAAGTATTGGAGTTTCAGCTTCAGCATCTTTCCTTCCAGTGAACACCCAGGACTGATCCTCTTTAAGACGGACTGGTTGGATATCCTTGCAGACCAAGGGATTCTCAAAAGTCTTCTCCAACATCACAGTTCAAAAGCATCAATTCTTCGGTGCTCCGCTTTCTTCATAGTCCAACTCTCACATCCATGCATGACCACTGGAAAACCATAGCCTTGACTAGATGGACCTTTGTTGGCAAAGTAATGTCTCTGCTTTTGAATATGCTGTCTAGGTTGGTCATAACTTTCCTTCCAAGGAGTAAGCATCTTTTAATTTCATGGCTGCAATCACCATCTGCAGTGATTTTGGAGCCCTCCCCCAAAAAAAGTCTGACGCTGTTTCCACTGTTTCCCCATCTATTTCCCATGAAGTAACGGGACCAGATGTCATGATCTTAGTTTTCTGAATGTTGAGCTTTAAGCCAACTTTTTCAGTCTCCTCTTTCACTTTCATCAAGAGGCTTTTTAGTTCCTCTTCACTTTCTACCACTAATTAGTACCAAGAATATAAAAAAGTTTCTACCAATCAATGAGAAAAGACACATAAAATTAGAAAAAAGAACAAAAGAGATTTTAAAACACTTATCAGGGGTGGAAACATATATAGCCAATACACATATGAAGAAATGTTAAGTTTCATTAGTAAATAAAACCCGACTCACATTCACTAAGCCATAAAACAGTTTGTTATCTTACATGACAAGAAGGTCATGTGTAGTGTGGGCGTCAAGTTGGGCACCCACAGTTTCACCTTCACTTCTCTATGCCTTCCAGGTGCTTCTCTCCTCCTTGCTTTCAGCTCCATCCTGCCCATAAGAAAAGATACTTTCTTCCACAGAACTCTCTTCTGGCATAAGAAAATCGTTCTTCCCTTTACATCTTACTGGCCAGGATTTGGGTCATTTGTGTTTCCCAATCAAATTGCTAGAAGGGGAGTGTGAGTATCATACTTGGCTTAGGAGTTGTGAAGTCAAAACCACATCCCCTGCACGAGGGATTGCAAAGAGTTACATACGGCTATAGCACAAACAGAATGAGATAGTGAGTGGCAAGAGATGAGGTACTGGAAGCTAAAGGAGAGAGAGAGACGTTTCCAGAAGGAGAAACACTACAGAGAGGTCACATGAAGGAGGTTGTCAAAGTGCCCAGTGAAATTACTTTCAGGAAATTACTGGGGCTGTGAGAGGGTAGCTTTGGTTATGATGGGTGAAGTTGAGTTTTAGAGACTTGAAGACTAAGTGAGAAATAAAGCTGGAAAGATCACAAGGGTAGATATTCTTACAAGAAGTTAGATGGTAAACATGGGGAGAGACAAAGAGGTGAGAGCAACACCCTGGTTACCAAGTGCTCTGAGAGAGGAATCACTCAACCTTGGCTGGTGCTAATTAAAATACAGCAATGCATATTTGAACATTGGTAAGAGAGTAAACGGAGAAGGCAATGGCACCCCACTCTAGTACTCTTGCCTGGAGAATCCCATGGACAGAGGAGCCTGGTAGGGTACAGTCCATGGGGTTGCTAAGAGTCAGACACGACTGAGCGACTTCACTTTCATTTTCACTTTCATGCATTGGAGAAGAAAATGGCAACCCACTCCAGTGTTCTTTCCTGGAGAATCCCAAGGATGGGGGAGCCTGGTGGGCTGCCATCTATGGGGTCGCACAGAGACTGAAGCGACTTAGCAGCAGCAGCAAAAGAGTAAATCTTAAAAGTTCTCGTCATAAGAAAAAAAACTCTTAACTATGTGTAGTGACTAACTAGACCAATTGTGGTGATCAGTTTGCACTATATACAAATACTGAAACATTATGCTGTATACCTGAAACAAATATAAGGCTATGTGTCAATTACACCTCAAGCTTACATTTTTTTTTTTTTCAAAAAATAGAAAATAAATTTTAAAAGAAAGAAAGAAAGAAAAAGATCTGGAAACAATGGACCTCAGGGCAAGAGACCCTGGAGCCAAGTTGGGCCACAATCTTTTGCTTGACACCATCTTCTGCTTCTCCCCTACCTCCCCACGCTCACTTCATTGTGGTCCTGCCTGGTTCTATGACAGCAGTTATCCACACCTTCTACAACAAAGCCTTGGGAGGTGCTCCATGATGACTATTAACTACTTTCTTGGCTTAAAAGTGCTTATGGAAACAGAGGGGCTTTCCTATTCTTGTCAACATGGTCAGGTCCTCATTCGTGGACCAGGTCCAGTTCTGAGAGTCACAGCTGAGAAGAGAAGCAGGGCAGGTGGCCAGGGCACACAGAGGAGACCATGACTACAGGGTTGGAGAAAAGCCCATGAGGTAGGTTTTAAGGAACTGAATTTTTTCCTAGGGGGGAGAAAAAAAGAGGCTAGAGGATGACTCAATTGTCACCTTACGTGTCTGAGGGGTAATTCCATTCTGAGTGATCCCCCAGCTCCTCTCCATCCCAAACCCACTTGAGAAGCCGTGTTTACCCTGTGGTGAGAGAAATGAAGCCCAACAATAAGGAGAGTTTCACTTTAGTAAAAACAGGTTCGCAGAAGTTTCCATCTGCCTCAGACCACCGTGAGGATCAGGCTAGATTTTCTGTCTATATATAGCTCATAAAATAAACTGGGTGACTCCTTGTCCCAACTTAAATTCTTAATGTCCTCCTCTACCATATTATCTTTTATTTCTGTAGGCTTATCGGAACAAGGTTAGCAAAAGCTTTCTCGAATGAGGAAACATTGTATGAATCACTTAAAATTCCCTTTAGCAGCATCTATCCTTGAAGTTACCACAGCAAAACAGAAAAAAATGTATGTATACTCTTTCTAAGTGGACAATTAGAACTCAGCTGGGAAAATAATTAAGATTTTTTTTCCCCAAGCTAGCTTTTTATCAGTCAAATTGCTATAGGTATAGTTTGCTCAACAGACTCAAGATTTGTTTAGAGGTGTAAATCAAGCAGAGGGCTTATAAAAAGTATTCCCTAGATTATCCATTCTTGGCTGCTTTTATTTAAAGATAATGACAGGTTTTCATGCCTGTGCTTCTTGTGAACTCTGTGTCTAAACAGAGGAGCTGGAGAAATTTCTCAGTAAGTCAAAACTTCTGAACGGCATTTGGTACAATAAATTAGAAAGCAGACTGGTCAATCAGCAGCAAAGTAACAATAGCTACCCTTTGTGTGAGGCTAGAAGTGGTTGCCAAGTGCCTTTCATGTTAATCTTCACAATGGCCCTGTGAAGGAGGTATCCATATCTTCATTTGACAGACCAGAGCGCAGAGTCAGAGAGATGAGCAACTTGCCCAAGATCGTGTAGCTAGCTAGCGGTGACATTCAGATTCAAGTCCAGGTCTGCTGGACTCCAAAGTCTGTTGCTTCATAGTGTGGGAATTTCCTTTGTTTGGATGTGCTGCTGCTGCTGCTGCTGCTAAGTCGCTTCAGTCGTGTCTGACTCTGTGCGACCCCAGAGATGGCAGCCCACCAGGCTCCCCTGTCCCTGGGATGCTCCAGGCAAGAACACTGGAGTCGGTTGCCATTTCCTTCTCCAATGCATGAAAGTGAACAGTGAAAGTGAAGTCGCTCAGTCGGGTCTGACTCTTAGCGACCCCATGGACTGCAGCCCACCAGGCTCCTCCATCCACGGGATTTCCCAGGCAAGAGTACTGGAGTGGGGTGCCATTGGATGTGCTAGCCTCCATCAATTGTGTGTGTGTGCCTACTCAGTTGCCCAGTCTTATCTGACTCTTTGCAACCCCATGGACCGTAGCCCGCCAGGCTCCTCTGTCCATGGAATTCTCCAGGCAAGAATACTGGAGTGGGCTGCCATTTCCTCCTCCAGGGGATCTTCCTGACCCAAGGATCAAACCCACATCTCTTGCATTAGCAGATGGATTCTTTGTTACTGTACCACCAGGAAAGCCCTAGCCTCCACCATAAGACCATGAAATTTAAGGGGTTGTTTGGGTCAGTTTCCTGATTTCATTTGTTAAGAGAGTTCATTAACTCCCAAGGTCAAGGAAATCAATGGTGACAGGGGTCAGTTCAGTTGTTCAGTCATGTCTGACTCTTTTTAACCCCATGGACTGCTGCATGCCAGGCTTCCCTGTCCATCACCAACTCATGGAGCTTGCTCAAACTCATGTCCACCAAGTCAGTGATGCTATCAACCATCTCATCCTCTGTTGTCCCCTTCTTCTTCTGCCTTCAATCTTGCCCAGCATCAGGGTCTTTTCCAATGAGTCAGTTCTTCACATCAGGTGGCCAAAACACTGGAGATTCAGCTTCAGCATCAGTCTTTCCAATGAATATTCAGAACTGATTTCCTTTAGAATTGACTGGTTTGATCTCCTTGCTGTCCAAGGGACTCTCAAGAGTCTTCTCCAACACCACAGTTCAAAAGCATCAATTCTTCAGCACTCAGCTTTCTTTGTGGTTCAACATAATTAAACTGCTTCACCACATTTCTGCAATTCCATTTCCCACCCTCTCCATTAAATAATCCATTGGATTTTTTTCAGCCACCAACTTTGAAAAACACTTAATTTTTTTATTGAGGTAAAAATTTCTATATAACATGGAATAAGTTTCTGGTGTGCAACAATATAATTCAACATCTGTATATATTACAAAATGATCACCACCCAAGGTCAGTTTACCATCCAATCACCAGCCAATTGACCCTGCAAGTTTAAGTCTTCAGAGCAATGGTTTCTTAATTCCCACTGGTAAGTATCGCTCTTTCTCAAGATTCTTTAGGTAGTCCTGGCTTTAAAGCAGTGTTCCTTTAGGAGTGGTCCATGGACCTTCTACAATAACAACCTGGGATATTGGCTAAAAATATAAATTCCTGGACTTTACCATTGACAGACTTTTTTTTTGGCTCCAAAATCACTGCAGATGGTGACTACAGCGATGAAATTAAAAGTTGCTTGCTCCTTGGAGGAAAAGTTATGACCAACTGAGACAGCATATTAAAAAGGAGAGACATTACTTTACCAACAAAGGTTTATCTAGTCAAAGCTATGGTTTTTCCAGTAGCCGTGTATGGATGTGGGAGTTGGACTATAAAGAAAGCTGAGTGCCAAAGAATTGATGTTTTTGAACTCTGGTGTTGGAGAAGATTCTTGAGAGTCCCTTGGACTGCAAGCAGATCCAACCAATCCATCCTAAAGGAAATCAGTCCTAGGTGTTCTTTGGAAGGACTGATGCTGAAGCTGAAACTCCAATACTTTGGCCACCTGATGTGAAGAACTGACTCATTTGAAGAGACCCTGATGCTGGGAAAGATTGAAGGTGGGAGGAGAAGGGGCTGACAGAGGATGAAATGGTTTGATGACATCAACAACTAAATGGACATGAGTTTGAGTAAACTCTGGGAGTTGGTGATGGACAGGCAGGCCTAGTGTGCTGCAGTCCATGGGGTCTCAAAGAGTTGGACATGACTGGGCCTTAGATAGGATCACTATGAACAAAGCTAGTGGAGGCGATGGAATTCCAGCTGAGCTATTTCAATCCTGAAAGATGATGCTGTGAAAGTGCTGCACTCAATATGCCAGCAAATTTGGAAAACTCGGCAGTAGCCGTAGGACTGAAAGAAGTCAGTTTTCATTCCAATCCCAAAGAAAGACAATGCCAAAGAATACTCAAACTACCACACAATTGCACTCATCTCACACGCTAGCAAAGTAATGCTCAAAATTCTCCAAGCCAGGCTTCAGCAGTATGTGAACCGTGAACTTCCAGATGTTCAAGCTGGATTTAGAAAAGGCAGAGGAACCAGAGATCAAACTGTCAACATCAGCTGGATCATGGAAAAAGCAAGAGAGTTCCAGAAAAACATGTATTTCTGCTTTATTGACTATGCCAAAGCCTTTGACTGTATGGATCACAATAAACTGTGGAAAATTCTGAAAGATGGGAATAACAGACCTCTTGACCTGCCTCTTGAGAAACCTATGTGCAGGTCAGGAAGCAATAGTTAGAACTGGACATGGAACAACAGACTGGTTCCAAATAGGAAAAGGAGTACGTCAAGGCTGTATATTGTCACCCTGCTTATTTAACTTATATGCAGAGTAGATCATGATAAACACTGGGCTGGAAGAAGCACAAGCTGGAATCAAGATTGCAGGGAGAAATATCAATAACCTCAGATATGCAGATGACACCACCCTTATGGCAGAAAGTGAAGAGGAACTAAAAAGCCTCTTGATGAAAGTGAAAGAGGAGAGTGAAAAAGTTGGCTTAAAGCTCAACATTCAGAAAACGAAGATCATGGCATCTGGTCCCATCACTTCATGGGAAATAGATGGGGAAGCAGTGGAAACAGTGTCAGACTTTATTTTTCTGGGCTCCAAAATCTCTGCAGATGGTGACTGCAGCCATAAAATTAAAAGACACTTACTCCTTGGAAGGAAAGTTATGACCAACCTAGATAGCATATTGAAAAGCAGAGACATTACTTTGTCAACAAAGGTCTGTCTAGTCAAGGCTATGGTTTTTCCAGTAGTCATGTATGACGTGAGAGTTGGATTGTCAAGAAAGCTGAGCACTGAAGAATTGATGCTTTTGAACTGTGATGTTGGAGAAGACTCTTGAGAGTCCCTTGGACTGCAAGAAGATCCAACCAGTCCATTCTAAAGGAGATCAGTCCTGAGTGTTCTTTGGAAGGAATGATGCTAAAGCTGAAACTCCAATACTTTGGCCACCTGATGTGAAGAGTTGACTCATTGGAAAAGACCCTGATACTTGGAGGGATTGGGGGCAGGAGGAGAAGGGGACAACAGAGGAAAAGATGGCTGGATGGCATCACCGACTCAATGGACATGAGTTTGAGTGAACTCTGGGAGTTGGTGATGGACAAGGAGGCTTGGCATGCTCCAATTCATGGGGTTGCAAAGAATCGGACGTTACTGAGTGACTGAACTGAGCTGAACTGAACTGAGCGATTGAACTAAACTGAACTGAACCACTGATCTACTCAATCAAAATTTCTGGGGACAATCTAAATATTGAACAAATATTCCTGGTTTATTTTTATACATGCTAAAATTTGAGATGTATTGCTCCTAAAGCAATAAGTGGTTCTTAACCTTGGATGCACATTGTAATCACCTCGGGTATTTATGCCTGCCTTCTTCCTCCAGCGATTCTGATTTGTCTAGGCCATGGGCAGATTTTTAAAGAGCTGTCTAGAGATTCTTGATCCTTGGAAGAAAAGCTGTGACAAACCTAGACAGCATATTAAAAAACAGAGACATCACTTTGCCAGCAAAGCTTTTGAACTGCAGAGCAGGAGAATATTCATTGGAAAGGAGTCCCTTGGACAGCAAGGAGATCAAATCAGTCAATTCTACAGGAATTCAACCCTGAATATTCATTGGAAGGATTGATGCTGAAGCTGAAGCTCCAATTCTTTGGCTACCTGATGTAAAGAGCTGACTCATTGGAAAAGACCCTGATGCTGTAAAGATTGAGGGCAGGAGGAGAAGGGGGTGACAAAGGATGAGATGGTTGGATGGCATCACTGACTCAACGTGTATGAATCTGAGCAAACTCTGGGAGATAATGAAGGACAGGGAAGCCTGGCATGCTGCAGTTCATGGGGGAAAAAAGAGTGAGGACTTAGTGACTAAATAACAACAAGAGATTATTAGATATCAATTCAAGCAAGACTGAGAATCACTTTCCTAAACCTAGAACACTGCTTCTCAAACAGAAGCACACATCAGAATTACCTGGAGGGCTTGCCAGGCCCATCCCTCAGAATTTGATTCAGTAGGTCTGGACTTGAACCTGATTATTTGCATTTTAAACAAATTCCCAGGTGATGCTGTTTCAGACACCACATACTGAGAGTCACTGGTTTACAGATTCTTTGCTATTAGCATGCATCACTAGATTTAAAATAATTAGGAAAAAAAAATCTTTTTGCTACTTTGAAAGCTTCAGGGACACCTTGCACTTTCCAGTGCTAATTTAAATAATTTTGCATATGTTTGGTCCACCAAGATCAAGTCAGGCTTGTAAATAGAAGAATTATTACCTATTTTTCCAAGAGGAGATTGAGATATTCGAGGGAGTAAAAGCAGCATTTGTCTGGAATAAATAATTACATTTCTTAGGCAAATTGCCCTTTGCAAAGCTAGAAGAAATCTGATGAGTGGAGAGCCATAAGAGTACAGGTCACTTCCAATATCAAGGCATGTAGCTAAGCAATAAGATGGTATGGAAAATCAAGTTTTTGCACAAGCACTTGAATAGATTTTGGCCTTGTGATTACTGGGCTTCCCTGGTGGATCAAGCAGTAAGGAATCCACCTGCAATGCAGGAGACTTGGGTTCCATCCCTGAGTCAAGAAGATCCCCTGGAGAAGGAAATGGCAACCCACTCCAGTATTCTTGCCTGGAGAATCGCATGGACAGAGGAGCCTGGCGGGCTACAGTCCTTGGGGTCGCAAAGAGTCAGACATGACTAAGTGACTATTATTTCCATTTTCCTTTTTTGTCATTATTGTCTCTGTTCCTATTCCTCCTATTGCTAGAGAAGACATGCAGTAACCAATTCCTTCAGGACTGGGGTCACTAGAGAGAGGCAGTGTCACTTTGAACAGCCTTGTAGGCTCTGCCCTGTACAACTCGGGAGCACCACTCATGTAGACTTTGGTATGAATCGTACCCTCTGAAATTGTGCTACATGGCTGACCCAGAAAAGGGCCAAGAATTTTCTGGAGTTTTATAAACCTTAGCTATATCCCCTTATGAACTGTCATACACATGCCAGAAGTCAAAGTTCAGTCTGCTGCTCCGTCCTGACTGCACCTGCTTCTCCAGTTTCCAGGCCCTGCCTCTGAGTGACCTACTGGCAGAGGGATGGGGAGAATAAGAATCTCCCACAGTATCTGTTCACATGCACAGAGAGAGATGTGGGAAACCTAGCTGGGGAAACCTTGAGTACCCAGGGCAGTACTGAAAGGAGGTCTTTGAGATGTAAACTTTGAACATAAAGGGCCTAAGTAAACACCTGTGAACCTCCCACTCTTTTATAGACATGGATAAAAGTAGATCTTACTCCTCAGCCAGGTTCTTCTCCCCCACCCCAAACCCCTACTTCTCTACCTTGACACAGTCTACTATTTCCCCTACTGTCTTCTGCACCCACCCTAGAGAAGCCATATTCTATTCAATACAGTCCAGAGAAATTCCAATTCTAAACATTTTTATCTCAGTCTGGAGGTGTGTCCTGGCTTTAGCTCTGAAAATGTGGCTATTCAAAACCACAGTCTGAAGGACCATCAAAATGTTGCCACTTCAACACCCCACTCAGGTGTTTCTAGGACTTCTAATATCATCCATCCTCCTCAAATCAAGTAGCTTCTGAGGCTGAAGATCTAAACTAGGAGGTGGGGAGTTAGACCAACAAGAATTTCTGAAGGGAATACAGAACTGGTTTTCAAGTAAATCTTCTAGAGAATGAGATTAAAATTTGGAAAGTCCATTGCCCCTTTTCCAAGTGTTTCATCTCAAACCACTGTTAGGAACCAAATGTATCTCCCCCCAAAATCCATATGTTGAAGTCCTACCCCCAAGTGTGACTGTATTTAAGTGAGCAAGTTATTACAATTAAATCGCATCATAAGGATTAGTCATATGATCAATAGGTCATAAGAAGAAGATGAAGTTGAATGGCTCTATGAAGACCTATAAGACCTTCTAGAAATAACACCCAAAAAACTTGTCCTTTTCATTACAGGGGACTGGAATACAAAAGTAGTAAGTCAAGAAACAGCTAGAGTAACAGGCAAATTTGGCCTTGGAGTACAGAATGAAGCAGGGCAAAGGCTAATAGAGTTAGGCCAAGAGAACGCGCTGGCAACAGCAAACACCCCCTTCCAACAACACAAGAGAAGATTCTACACATGGACATCACCATATGGTCAATACCAAAATCAGATTAATTATATTCTTTGCAGCCAAAGATGGAGAAGCTCTATACAGTCAGCAAAAACAAGACCAGGAGCTGACTGTGGCTCAGATCATGAACTCCTTACTGGCAAATTCAGACTTAAATTGAAGAAAATAGGGAAAACCACTAAACCGTTCAGGTATGACATAAATCAAATCCCTTATGATTATACAGTGGAAGTGAGAAATAGATTCAAGGGATTAGATCTGATAGACAGAGTGCCTGAGAATTATGGACAGAGGTTCGTGACATTGTACAGGAGGCAGTGATCAAGACCATCCCCAAGAAAGAGAAATGCAAAAAGGCAAAATGGTTGTCTGAGGAGGCCTTACAAACAGCTGAGAAAAGAAGAGAAGTGAAAGGCAAAAGAGAAAAGGAAAGATATACCCATTTGAATGCAGAGTTCCAAAGAATAGCAACAAGAGATAAGAAAACCTTCCTCAGTGATCAATGCAAAGAAATAGAGGAAAACAATAGAATGGGAAAGACTAGAGATCTCTTCAAGGGAATTAGAGATACTAAGGGAACATTTCATGCAAAGATGGGCACACTTAAGGACAGAAATGGTATGGACCTCACAGAAGCAGAAGATATTAAGAAGAGGTGGCAAGAATACACAGAAGAACTCTACAAAATAGATCTTCACGATCCAGATAATCACAGTGGTGTGATCACTCACCTAAAACCAGACATCTGGGAATATGAAGTCAAGTGGGCCTTAGGAAGCATCACTATGAACAAAGCTAGTGGAGGGGATGGAATTCCAGCTGAGCTATTTCAAATCCTGAAAGATGATGCTGTGAAAGTGCTGCACTCAATATGCCAGCAAATTTGGGAAACTCAGTAGTGGCCACAGGACTGGAAAAGGTCAGTTTTCATTCCAATCCTAAAGAAAGGCAAAGCCAAAATTGTTCAAACTAACTTACAATTGCACTCATCTCACATACTAGCAAAGTAATGCTCAAAATTCTCCTAGCCAGGCTTCAACAGTATGTGAACCATGAACTTCTAGATGTTCAAGCTGGTTTTAGAAAAGGCAGAGGAACTAGAGATCAAATTGCCAACATCTGTTGGATCATCAAAAAAGCAAGGGAGTTCCAGAAAAACATCTACTTCTGCTTTATTGACTACACCAAAGCCTTTGACTGTGTGGACCACAATAAACTGTGGAAAATTCTGAAAGAGATGGGAATACTAGACCACCTGACCTGCCTCCTGAAAAATCTGTATGCAGGTCAAGAAGCAACAGTTAGAACTGGACATGGAACAACAGACTGGTTCCAAATAGGGAAAGAAGTACATCAAGGCCGTATATTGTCACCTTGCTTATTTAACTTATATGCAGAGTACATCATGCAAAATGCTGGGGTGAATGAAGCACAAGCTGGAATCAAGATTGTCGGGAGAAATATCAATAACCTCAGATATGCAGATGATACCACCCTTATGGCAGAAAGTGAAGAAGAACTAGAGCCTCCTGATGAAAGTGAAAGAGGAGAGTGAAACAGTTGACTTAAAACTCAACATTCAGAAAACTAAGATCATGGCATCTGTTCCCATCACTTCATGGGAAATAGATGGGGAAACAATAGAAACAGTGAGAGACTTGATTTTGGAGGGCTCCATAATCATTGCAGATGGTGACTGCAGCCATGAAATTAAAAGATGCTTGCTCCTTCAAAGAAAAGTTATGACCAACTGAGACAACATATTAAAAAGGAGAGACATCATTTTGCCAACCAAGGTGTCTCTAGTCAAAGCTTTGGTTTTTCCAGTAGTCATGTATATGAGAGAGTTGAGCTATAAAGAAATCTGGGGGCTGAAGAATTGATGCTTTTGAACTGCAGTGTTGGAGAAGACCCTTGAGAGTCCCTTGGACTGCAAGGAAATCCAGCCAGTCCATCCTAAAGGAGATCAGTCCTGAATATTCATTGGAAGGACTGATGCTGAAGGTGAAACTCCAATACTTTGGCCACCTGATGCAAAGAACTGACTCATTTGAAAAGACCCTGATGCTGGGAAAGATTGAAGGTGGGAGGAGAAGGGGATGACAGAGGATGAGAAGGTTGGATGGCATCACCGACTTAACGGACATGAGTTTGAGTAAACTCCGGGAGTTGGTGATGCACAGGGAAGCCTGCAGTCCTTGGGGTTGCAAAGAATCAGACCTGACTGAGCGACTGAACTGAACTGAATTGAATCCTTTTAAGGTCAATAGGATTAGTGTTCTTATAAGAAGAGACATCAGACAGCTTGGCAACTTGCTCCCCACAGTGCACAGACTGAATAAATGCCAACTGACGACACGCACAAAGGAGCTGTCCATAAACCAGGAAGAGAGCTCTCACCAATAGCCAAACTGACTTGAACTTTGATCCTGGACTTTCAGCCTCCAAAATTATGAAACAATAAATGTCTGTTGTTCAAGCCACCTGATCTATAACATCTTGTTATGGCAGCCTGAGCAGACTAAGTTACCCATGCTTTTTCTTCTCTCCACACTGAACTCAATTCCTTCACAAGAGGGTTTGGACCAGGTCAAGATTCATCACTTCATTATTGTGGTTTCTTATTATTTCCACCTCTGGACTGTAAGCTCCTGAGGGCAAAGCTGGAGTTGCAGTCATTTCCATATTTGTTGTTTTTGTTTAGTCGCTAAATCGTGTCCAACTCTCTGTGACTCCATGGACTATAGCCAGCCAGGCTCTTCTGTCCATGGGATTTTTCAGGAAAGAATACTGGGGAGGGTTGCCTGCCCTCCTCCAGGGGATCTTCCTGATTCAGGGATCAAACTCGTGGCCCCTGCCATGTCTCCTACATTGTTGTCATTTCCATAACTCCCCAGGATTTGGCAGATGCTTTCCCTCCAGTACAGTGTGAGAGTTCAGGCAGAATGCAGAGAGGAGGCAGATGCCTGCAGAGGGTGCAGAAGGAAGATGCCTAAGCCACCTGTTATTTCACCTTTCCCTTTTAATGGTATATCAAAGAAGCATTTACTCCAGTTATTATAACTTCATGTGAACATGCTGAGGCTAGGAATGGCTGAGATGCTGGAGTAAAAGCGGAGTGGACAATGGTCATTATGGCAAATGTGGAAGACAAAGAACTCTGTCATCTTCCCAGGGCACTCATCTCTCCCCAGTCTTGGCTGGGAATTGTGGACAACTCGAGGTGCCAAAGATGGTGTGTGAGGTGGACTTCTCCTAGAAGAGCTGGAAATCTGGCATTGGTGAGTCCTCGGTATGTAACTTAGGAAGATCTGTCCAATCCTTACTAGGGAAGATATTCAAAATATCAGATACCTTGTAGGGTGATTGTAAATAGCCAATGCAGCTGTATTAGTGCACAGCAGCTACTCATCAGCCCAGGAGTGAGCTAAACACTGTTTTCACTTTTCATTTACTCCACACACAAAAGTTACACAGCTAGGTCAGGGCAGTTAAAACCTGACTGTACAATTCACCAGAAGAGCATATGTGCTGGCTGCCCATGAGAGTTACCCAGAGAACTAAGTCACTCAAGGGCATGGGGGAATGAGACTCTGTTCTAGACTAAACACGTATCAAGCTTATGCAAATGTTTTTAACTTTAAACTAAATACCCAGGAACCAAAAATAATGCCCACAGTGATCCTCACCAAACACATATATTAAATGGACAGATTGGCATCCTGTTTTCATGTGTACTTCATCTTCTTCACTCCATATTTTCAAATGCTGAGAAGAATAGATTTAGACAAATGTAGAAAATGAACCAAATATAAAATTTTGCTTATATTCTAGGAATTAGATAATGTGAAAAAGTTATTTCTAACTTAACTATAGGCTACAGTCCATGGGGTTTCAAAGAGTAGGTCCTGGCATAAATTTCATAAGCTGAGAAATGGTGATAAGGGAAGTAGATATAACCAAATATAAGGATCCAATTCAGATTGTTCAAGCCACATACCATTCCTGCATATATTCAAGGCACATACTTCAAGAGGAAACTCCTGTATTTGGAAAGTTGTTACTTTTGTTCTCAATGTTATATGCATCCAAGTTTATTCTAATAAGTATGTGGCAAATTAGAATTTTTTTATTCTATTTTTTAAAATTTATTTATTTAATTGGAGGATAATTGTTTACAATATTGTGATGGTTTTTGCCATACATCAACATGATTCAGTCATAGGTATACACGTGTCCCCCATATCCTGAACCCCTCTCCCATTCTTGAATTCTAGAAAAGGATTTTATATACAAATATTCACTTCAGCCACAACAGCACTTTCATTGTTCAAATGCCATTCATGTAATGAATTTAGTTATTCAGAACCCAGTTGAGAATACGGAAAAATTTTCAAAGGTCTTGTAGTGATTAAGATATGTAAGTCCATGCATTAAATGTCATTCACTTTACTTCCTAGGAGAAACCCATGTTATTCAAAATCTCTACACAATTTTCTAAGAGGCTTGTATGTTTGGTATTGAAATACCACAGAGGCTGCTGCTGATTGACCCCAGCATCCCTTCTTCCATTTCTACTTTGTATCAGAAACTCAAGTTTGTTCAGGTAAGCTAGATAAAAACTACATTTACAACCGTAAGTGTGATAAACTTTTGACCAATGAAAGACGAGCAGAAATGGTGTTTTGTTACCTACCCAGGAAGTATCCCACAAAAGTGGGACCTAGCCCTTCTGTCTTCCTGCCTTCCAGTCTGCTGGCTGCTCTGCTATGATGGTTCTAGGAATCTTCTTGGACTGTGAGTATAAGGACTATGGCCTATAGACGTAGCAGGGGAAAGCTAGAAGGAGACTGCACCCCTAAAAATTTCAAGACATGCTGTACTCATCTTGAACTGCCTACCTCTGGTTTCTTACCCATGAGACAGAAATAAGCTACTATCTTATTTTAGCTGCTGTTACTTTTGTTCTCAATGTTATATGCATCCAAGTTTATTCTAATAAGTATGCTCAACATAAATTGAAGGTAATGAATTGTTAGTTTTGTGGTTACTAGAAACAGATACATGATCCCTGGGAGAAGAGAGATCTGACACACATAACAATTAAGACACACACACACAAACCAGAAAACACAAACTGCCAAACCTGTGGTAATGCGTCCCTGCTAAATCGCTTCAGTTGTGTTCAACTCTTTGCGATCCTGTGGACTGTAGCCACCAGACTCCTTTGTCCATGGGATTCTCCAGGCAAGAACACAGGAGTGGGTAGCCCTTCCCTCCTCCAGGGGATCTTCTGGACCCAGGGTTGAAACCTACGTCTCTCAGGTCTCTTGCATTGGCAGACGGGTTCTTTACCACTAGTGCCACCTGAGAAGCCCAACCTGTAGTAGGTTTTCCTGTAAATGCTTTTAAAGTATAGCCTTCTTGTCACACCTATTGAGATAAATTGTCCTAAACCTCTTAGGTTGGCTCCAAGGGTGTCAGTATGCTACAGAAAATTAGAATCATCTGAATTCATGTGTAATTATTCTTGGAGCCATCAAGAATAAATTATGTTTGGTTTAAGAGATAGGAAATATCATAGAAATATTTTAATTCAAAATTCCTTAGCATTTTAAGAAATTGCTTACAAAAGAGCAAGCAAAAAGAGCAAGTTTTCTGGAAATTCTGTGATATGGAACATTAGATTTTTCCAGGTTGCAAAATAAATGAGTTGACACTGGATATAGTTCTGTTATTTTTACCATTGTACTGATTTTATGTGAGGATTATTTTCTCAAAATATCACTACATATAGGTATTGCATTCATTTTATTTGGTCAACATTCCAACTACATATACATTTTTGCCACAAAATAAGAAGTAAAACAAAAGAAAACCACAAAATATTATCTTCATCCTTGGAAGTAACAAAATAACAAAATAAATTATACCCTTCCTGCTCCCTTTATTTCCTGGAAAGTTTTAGTTCTTCTATTCAAATCATGTGAAAATTCTCACCTGAGCAATGCTTTACACAGATGAGTGGAAGAAGAGCCAGCTTTTTCTGGCAAAGATCAGAAGTAGGCCTAACAGCAATTTGATCTTTAAGCCAAAACCTGATAAATGAGAAACATATTACAAATGGGAAATCTACCGAGAACTTGCTGGCTATTTGCCATTCTTCAAACAGAGCTAAAGATAGCAGTAGCATAAACAGAGGAAGCAAAAGGTTAAAGAACAAAAGCATTTGAATAAAATCCCTTAATAGTGCCTTCATTCACTTACAGGAACAGAAACTTCCCCTCCAATGCTTTGCCTTCCAGGAGTTAGAGGCCTCTACCATATGCTCCCTTACAGTCTCCAACCTCCAGTATTCTTCAGGTCTCTTACTAACCATTACAAATTTTTTTTCCATGAAAGTTTTCAGCTCCATGAAGGCAAGGACTGTGTTGCTTGAATTCAGTTTTATCCTCATTGTGTGTGTGTGTGAGAGCTCAGTTGCTCAGTCATGTCCAACTCTTTGTGACCCTATGGACTGTAAGCTGCCAGGCTCCTCTGTCCACAGGATTTTCCAGGAACGAATACTGGCGTGGATTGCCATTTCCCGCTACAAGGGATTATCCTGACCCAGAGATCGAACCCATGTCACCTGCATCTCCTGCATTGGCAGGCGGATTCTTTACCACTGAGCCACCTGGAAAGCTATATCCCTGAGCCACCTGGAAAGCTATATCCCTGTTACCTGCCTACAAAGAGCCTGGCAAATAATAGGTCCTTATTTAGATGTCGGATGGATAGATGAATGGATGCATGAAGGAGAAAAAGAAATTTGGGGGAAAATATGATTAGGCACATAGGCCAGGGACATATTTTAAACAAAAAAAACTTTAATTCCCACTCCTCCAACCTATCTTTGACTCTTTGAAAACATTAGGGTTCAAAAAGAAGAAAGAAAGAGAAAATATAAAGAGAAAACAGGAAAAGAGGATGGAAACAAGAAGTTGACCTAATTTTTTTTTTTAATATTGATCCCGATACACACACACACACACAAACATACTTCTAACATATTAATACATAGCTGTTCAACATAGGCCAGAAGTTGTCACAAAAAATGGTTACTTTGAATATTGTATAATTTAGATAATATTTGATGATATGCAAATTTCTGCAACCCCCAAGCCTGACAATGGGCCCTCTGCAGGGACTTTCCTAGGTGGATGGTACAAGGCCAAGAGCCACATTTGAGGTGGATGAATTTGCATTTCACACTTCACTTTCCTTCTGGCTCTTTAGTGCTCTGCTTGCTGAGTAATAACAAGCCTAAGGGTTGGATGAGAAAAGCAGGAAAAAAGAAGCTTGGTTTGTCCAGAAACTGAGTAATACACCTGTAAGAACACAGCAAACCACAGCTTTATAACTCATTTCCTTATCTAGGAATCTAAAGCTCAGCAAAAATACAGCCACAAAAAGAGATGAATAACAGAATGAGGCAACATACGGTAGATAGACTGGAACTTGTGTTCCTGGTTGTATTTCTGGTTCTGCTCTTCTAGGCCCACTGATGGGCTTCCTTACCTCCATATATTGAACTCAGATATGGCTGTATGATTGTCTATGGTCAATAAAACATGAGTGCAAGTGCTTTGGGTCACTTCCAGGTGAAGTATTTAAGGCCTGGTGGCATGATTCTTCATGATCTTTTTCCTCCCTGCCGCCATGATGAGTGCATTCCAGATGAGGGAGCCTCCACCAGCCTCGGTGCCAGAGTGAGGATGATATGGCACAGGCATCAACAATCCACAGCCCCTGGGTTGGCTGCCTACTTTTATGAATAAAGTTTTACTGGAATAAAGCCATATCCATTTATCTATGTGTTTTCAAGCTGCAATGGTGGAATTGGATTGTTGCAACAGAGACTGTTACAATATGCAAACCATGCTTACTAAAGAGGCCTCTAAGAATAGTATGCCAACTCTTGATGTACTGTTCCCCCACTCCACATGCTTGAGAAGAGCATGTAGATTGCAAGACAAACCTTTGTTATTTTAAACCAACAAAAAGTGAGGACTATTTTTTATTCATATAGACCCAGGTTATTCTGATAGAAAACTCTCCTAAAAAATTACCCAATTTGTGTGTATGTCATTAATAGAAAAACATTACTCAATAAATAGTGAAACCAGATGTAAAAACAAACTTTTGGTTACCTGGAAGAAAAGAAGGAACAGTAATAAATTAAAAGATTGGTATATACACACTTCTATATATAAAAGAGATAACTATTAAAGACCTGCTATGCAGCACAGGTAACTCTACTCAATACTCTGTATTGATCTATTTGGGAAAGGAATCTAGAAAGGAGTGGCTATATGTATATGTGCAAATAACTTAATTTGCTGTGCAGCAAAAGTTAACACAATATTGTAAATCTACTCCAATAAAAATTTTTTAAAAAATAGTGAAAACAATTAGCACAGTACCTGGACAGAGTAAGCACTTGGGTAGTAGTTTCTTTTCCTGGTTGAACATTCTCCATGAAAAAGAGAGACAGAACACTGATGTAATCAGGAATGGACTACATGTCACTCCCTCAAAACACGTTGTCTAAAAGTGGTGGGTTTTCAACCATTTTAAAAAGAAAGATGTTGACATGACAGTTATTAAGACGTTAGAAAACATTAGAAGAGTTAGAGTGAAAGCAAAGTTGAGTCCGTTGAATGCACTGAAACATCAATTGTTAGGACAGGAGGCATGTAAAGAAAGGAGGCAAAGAGTGGCCCCTTTTCATCTGATTGCTCCTGGGAGGCTGGAGCCTGGCTATACATTTGAAGCAGAGGTGAAAAAGCTGAACTGGATTCATCTGCTTCAGTAATGGAAATGATTTAAAGTTTTAAATGGTAAAAAGTTTTTCTTTTCTTTTCTGGAAGAAAGGTTAGGGAATATTTGCTAAGTTTTTAAATATTAATACTAGCAATGAACACTTTGATAGCTCTTATAATGTTCCAGGCACTATTCTGAGCACTTGACACATTTTAGCTCTTAAAAGCATCATGATCCTATGAATTAGGTATCATCATTATCTCTAATTTAAATAAAAGTGTGAACCATAGAGAAATTAAGTAGCTTTCTCAAGGTCAGCAATTGCAAAGTGGAGATGGCCTTGAACGCAGACATTCTGGGTCCAGGGCAATGGCTTTTAGCCATTCTGCCTTATTGAATGTTCAAAAGCTTAGCACTGGACTTGGGATAGAGTATGAAGGCAAAGACTCATCGTGAGTCTTTCCATCTGCTTTCTGGCTGTTTTGGCTGTGTGTATCAGAAAACTCAACTCAAACTGGTTTAAGCAATGAAGAAATTATTTCATGTAATAGAAGTCAGTAGGAAGGGTAGCTGCACAATTGGTCATCAGTGATTCATTGATGTCACATGGAGAAGCCAAGTTCTCTCTGCCTTCTGATCCTGTTATTCACAGCACTAACTTCACCTAAGATTCCGTGCCCTTAGTTAGTAATAGCAACCAGTAGCAAAGGGTATGTATGAGCTCCTTTGTTGTCATCTAGCAAGAAAGAGAATCTTCCCTCCATGTTCCACTCTTTCTGGGCCAAGTTAGGTCACATGTTTATGCTTAGGCTGGGGAAGCAAGGGGGAAAGGTGACCAGGGCAATGCCAAATGCTGGTTGGCTGAGAAAAATCAGAGTTCCAGAAATTAGAGAAGGCATCAACTTCAACCCTGCTTCATGGCAAAGGGACTTAATACCTGAATAAAATCAGATTTTAGCTAGGATGAAAGATGGGAGTTGGATGGATAAGTGACTAACAATGTCCAGCAGCAGTTATCAGCTGAAACACAACCTTATTCGTCAACTTGGTTATCTCTGCCAATCTTTCTCTGGGAATCCTTCCAGAGACAATACACTGAAGTGATAGAAACTCATATTCTTGTTGCATCGTGAGTCTGAATCTTAATTCTGTTATCTGTTTATGGATAAGTTGCTTAAATTCTTGAGAGATTGATTACACAAACAATGGCCAGAGTTTCCCTTCTCCAGGGGATCTTCCCAATTCAGGGATTGAATTCCTGCATTGCAGGAATTCAGGTCTCCTGCATTGCAGGCAGATTCTTTACCATCTGAGCCACAGAAGAGATTTCTATATGCATTCTATATGTGTGCGTGTGTGTGTGTGTGTGTGTGTTCAGCTGCTTCAGTCACATCTGACTCTTTGCAACCCCATGCACTGTAGCCTGCCAGACTCCTCTGTCCATAGGATTTTCCCAGAAAGAACACTGGAGTGGGTTGTCATTTCCTCCTCCAGGGGAATCCTCCTGACCCAGGGATCAAACCTGTGTCTCCTGCATCTCCTGCATTGCAGGCTGAGCCACTGTGAAAGTCAACCTACTACGCAGTCCAGGAAGATAGACTACTGTCTCTAGCCATCAGTCTGTGAAACCAAACAATACTCCTGTAATAACTGGCCCCAAATGGTCAGGACTTGATTAATAACTGACAGCTTTAATAATTTTTACCCCTCTTTCAACTTAGGCTCAACAAGAGAAAGTCAAATAGGCATCCCTAACCAATTGCACAGCAATTCCCCAGTTCTAGTTAGCTGCTTACAGCTTTTTTATGCCAACAGCCTCCAGTCAGGATAGACCTGAAGCCTTTCCTTTTTCTATACAACACTTTGATTTGAATTTCATGTTGAAACTATTTTCATGTAGTTTAAAAAGTTAAAATGTTAAGGTTCCCTGATGGAAACCTTAACACTTAATACTTAATCCTTAATCCTCATAAATATTTCAACCTGCAAAATTATATTTCATTACACCTACTGAAAGGAAAATAGGAAGAAATATGATTAAAATATAATAAGGAAGAAGAACACCAAGGGAGAGTGAGATAGAATGAGTCTCTTCTCATGTGTGTTATGAGACACATAAACAGGGGTGAAGTTGGCTCCCAGGAGGAAATAAAAAAGGCCAGGATAGTATAAATGTCTTACAGAGATGGAGATGGTTTGTTCCCTTAATATTAAGAAATGGTAAAGTGTTTGTTGTGTGTACCCATACATATTATAGATTATTCTGATTAAAAGGAGTTAAATCTCAGAGAAAGGTGGAGGGAATGAAGATGAAGGTAACTATGACTGGGGAGAATTCCAGGTTACAGTCATTTTATCCTTCAAAGACTTCTCCAAGTGATCAAAGAACATGAACAATTCAGGATAAAATAATTTTAAACAAACTGATTTACAGAAAATACTGTGAGGCACCTGTGTGAGGTACAGTGGGTCAAGGCTAGGTTTCTCAAAGATTCATGGAGTCCCCTAGGTTCATGGTGACCTCTTAGCATGAAAACACCCTAAGAAGTATCCCCATTCAACCACATGTCTGGATACATGACAATACATGGACAACAGGGGATTAAAGGGATGAATTGATATTTTGAAGGTGATAATTAAAACGTCTGGGAAACAGCGAGCACTCAAAGAGATATCCTAAAAATTAGTCTTTGATTAGCTGTAACAGAAATTAGTGGGGAATCAAAGAGCCCCATCGCCTTTAAGTGATAAAAGTAGAAGACAATAGGGAAGCAGAGAACTGACCATAGCCTGCTGGTGTATGCCTTAAGCAAGAGCAATTTTTTTTTTTTTTTTTGAAAGCTCAGGCTTGATGTTTCAGCCATTGCCAGGCAGATTATTTCCTTTGTAGGCCAGGTTCTGTGCTTTCCCACTGATTTTGTATTTGGTTCTCTTACACTAATAACTTCACAGAAACCCTCTTCTTTCACGCACAATGAAGCAGTAAACTCCTCATTCTATCTCTCCATGTGAAGTGGATGCTGTGTCAAAATGCTGTTGACACCCAGAAATAGATCCACATAGATATACCCAGCTGATTTTTTATAAATGTGAAAAAGCAATTCAATGAAGATAGGATAGCCTTTCAGTAAATGCTGCTGGAGCAGTTGGGCATTGTACAAAAAAGAGAAAGAGGGAAAGAGAGAAAAGAAGAAAGGAAAAAGGAAGAAATGAGCCTTGACCTAAGTCTCACACATCATACAAAAATTAACTCAAAATGGATCATAGACTTAAATGTAATACATAAAACTTTTAGAGTGAGAAAAAAACAGTCTTTGTGACCTAAGACTAGGTAGAGTTTTTAGACTTGGCATCAAAATCACAATCCATGAAAGCAAAAAAAAAAAAAAAAAAAAAATCAACAAATTGCACCTCATTAAGTTTAAAACTTTTGCTCTCTGAGAGCCCATGTGAAGAAGATGAAAAGAAAAGTTGTAAACCAGGAGAAAATATTTGCAAAATACCTATGTGGCAAAGGATTAATATCTATAATGTGAAGAATTCTCAAAACTCAAGATTTAAAAATCAAATAATCCAATTAGAAAAGGGGCAAAAAAAAAGAGATATTAATAGACATTTCACCAAAGAGGATATACAGATAGCAAATAAATACTTGAAAAGATGGAGATAAAATCACACAGGTGATAAAATCATATGGAACTTGGTGCATGAGTGTGCCTGAACCTATAGGCACACACACAGATAAGCACATGCAGATAAGACTGGGGAAATCTTAATAGGATCAGTAAATTGTGTCAATGTCTATATCCTGCTTGTGATCTTATACTATAGTTTAGCAAAATGTTACCATTGGGGGAAACTGGATAAGCTGTACAACAAATCTTTTTGCCCTGTTCCTTACAACTATATGTGAACTAACAATTAGCTCAATCAAAAAAAAATATGTGTATGTATATGCTGTTGATGGAGTAAAAACAAAACTAACAACACATGCCAGAAAACTAAACTAAAATAGGTTCTTTTGAAGGTAATTCTGACCTTTCTAGATATTTATATGTTTACATATGTCCATATCATACCCCAGGGGCTTCCCTGGTGGCTCAGAGGATAAAGCGTCTGCCTGTAATGCAGGAGACCCGGGTTCGATGCCTGGGTTGGGACGATCCCCTGGAGAAGGAAATGGCAACCAACTCCAGTATTCTTGTCTGGAGAATCCCATGGACAGAGGAGCCTGGCAGGCTACAGTCCACAGGGTCGCAAAGAGTCAGACATGACTGAGTGACTCACTTTTCACTTTTCATATCATACCCCCCAAAATTTTTAATTTAAATAACTTTAATTTCTATCATAATGGTAATAATTGATTGTAGAAAAGAAAAATATAGATATAAAAGGAAAATAAAATGAAAAGCACTTCTAATCCCAGCACCTAACAATAACTTGAGATTTGACTTTTAAAATGTGCTATAATATGATTTTTAGCTTTTATCATTTTAGTAATTATTTTTAATGGTCTCACAAGTATCTGAGGCTGTCTTGAAATATGTATTTTTTTAATTTGCATTTTTAAAATAATAAAGGGGGCAAGCAGGTAGGCAGTTACTGATTAAACCCTACAATTGTGAGATTGGGTAGTCATGGGAGTGAAGCAGGGTTTGTCGAGCAGGGGCTGTACAGAGAGCAAGAGAACAGCCATCTTGAATGGCCTGACCATACACTGCATCCCTACGTACCATACTGACCCTTGCAGTCCTGGTCCACCCCTCTTCTGGGATATCCATAGGGTCAGCTATGTAGAGATGCACTGCAACCAATTACCCAAATGCAACACAGACACAAGCAGTTAAAGAGTATCAGGAGTAAGACACCCAGTTGACTAAAGACAGTAATTTTCTAAGAGGTGGACAAACTTTGGAACCAGGTACTCACTGGTTCAATTTTTCATTGACCAGAGGAAATTCAGAGGAAAATGACAATAGCATCTCACTGGAGACCCAGCAATAGGACTTCTTTGAAGTGAGACCACCACTGTCACCAAGTATGCAGGTTCCTTCCTCCCAGACTAGGGATGAAATTTAAGATGTTTAATAGGTGCAATACAGGTAAGTTCATGACCATTAAGCAGAATATGAACAGTAACAGCATTCTGAGATAATACTAGCCCTGTGTGTGATTTTTGCCCTGGCCCGCAGTTCCACACCGCCTGTCCACCCTCAGTCCCCATAGCCGGTGCCAAATACTGGAGAGGCACTGTAGCAACAGATAATAGGCTTCTTACAATGGTGCCTTTCTCTAGTAGGGTAGGGGACACAGATTAATTACCCTAGTAGTCAGGTGGGGACAGGTAGAAAACAGGTGAAATCTGTAAATCCTTTTTTAATTCTATTCTCCATGGGGTGGCAAACCCAAATCACCAGGGACTTACCTTACCAGGGCCATTCTCTAGTTTGTTCACCTGGGGTAGATCCTGTGAGAAGGGCAAAAGTGATTTTTTATCCTGACTGACAGTTGGCAATGGTTCTTTGGTGGTCAACAGTTGATCTTGAATTGTGTTGACCAGTTGCCTGGGTTAACTTGGCACAGGCACTGGGACAATTGCTCCTACAATGTTTGGTTATAGTTCACAGGGCTTAGCCTAGTCTCCTGGCCCATGTGTTGAGAGAGCAATTTCCCGTCTCAATCTTTAAGTGGTCCATTCACAGTCCGGCAGCAACTGGGTTGTAAGGAAGGTGGAAGTACTGCTGCTGCTGCTGCTAAGTTGCTACAGTCGTGTCCGACTCTGTGTGACCCCATAGACGGCAGCCCACCAGGCTCCCCCGTCCCTGGGATTCTCCAGGCAAGAACACTGAAGTGGGTTGCCATTTCCTTCTCCAGTGCACGAAAGTGAAAAGTGAAAGTGAAAGTGAAGTCGTGTCCGACTCCTAGCGACCCCATGGACTGCAGTCCACCAAGCCCCTCCGTCCATGGGATTTTCTAGGCAAGAGTACTGGAGTGGGGTGCCATTGCCTTCTCCGTGGAAGTGCTAGCGTATGCCATCTTTATTGGCCCAGTCCTGAACTTCATGGTTCTTGGTTATAACTGATGTCCACGGGAGGCCCATATGTTACACACAGCTGTTCCAGACCCTGAGCAGTGGTTTTTTGCATTGCTTGATGGCTCCAGGAAGACTTGTAATGTCTTCTGCCTGTTGTAACACATCGTGGACGGCATCTGGCTGTTGTTTCATCACACTGTTGTTGCTCTGGCCCCCTAGAGCTGGGACCAGAAGCCCATGGGTACTCTTTTATTATTTTGCCATTGCCACAGGCCCCAACCAGACCTGAGTAACTGGCCATGACCAATTCACAAGACTGTCCTTAAGCTAATAATCCTGATTATATAATAATCATATAATTTATAATTAATAAATTAATAATTAATTTTATTAATAATTAAATTTATAATTAATAAATTAATAATTAATAAATATATAATTAATAATTATATAATATAATAATCAGGATTAATAATCCTGAATCCTGTGTCTAGGGTTGGTAGGTCAGGTGGTGTTTGTATTACCTGACCAGATAACACCCAAGTATTTCATAGATCATCCTGGTCCTTGCATTTTGTCTGTATTCACCAGCCATAGCCTGTGCAGTCAGATGAGCCATGAGTGGGGGCTGCTACTTTTAAAATGGAGATAGGCTCTGGGATTTACAGGATATCACCTGTATAGTGTGAGAGAAAGACATTGTTTATGGTCATCAGCTGCCCCAGGGCCCCACGTGTGAGTAGACGGCCACCTCAGGATTACCCCCCCCAAAGTTTGTTCCCATCCTTATTTCCCAGCTCCTTGTTGCTCACAGAATCTCCTCAGCCTCCTAGCTGGCTCCCCAGTCGTTGGACTGTACCCCACAGGCCTGCATGCCTTGTAGTTGTCCAGCCTCACAACTGAAGAAAAAAGCCCAGAGACAGCAACAGAGATATTTATTGGACAAGGAATCCTGCATATATGAGGCAAAGGATCCCAGTGTGACACCCCACCACGAATCGTAGACAGCAGGCAGGACATAACAATAGACTTCGCCACTCTGGAGAGAAGGAGGCTACCATTTACAGGGATAATTGATGTCAGGTGGGTCATCAGTTACTGGGGAAACCAGCTGCTGGGGCAGTGGACAAGCACATAGGCAGTTACTGATTAAGCTCTATAATTAAAAGATTGGGTAGTCATGGGTGTGAAGCGGGAGCTGGCCGAGCAGAGGGTATAAGAGAGTAAGAGAACAGCCATCTGGTGTGGCCTGACAATACATAAGGTTATCTATTCTAGGAGAGGCAAAGAGTCCTGCAATATCTATCAAAGACTCGGAGACAGTCCCTCCTGGATTTCTGCAGGCTTTACCATGCCTCCCACATCTGAGAAACATGTATATTCAACAAGTTTCCTTCATATAAAAAGAAAAGAAGAGGGCTTCCCCGATGGTCCAGTGTTTAAGAATCCACCTTGCAATGCAAGGCATCCCTGATCTGGGAGGATCCCGCCTGCCACAGAGAAACTAAGCCTGAAAGCTGCAGCTACTGAGCCATGTGCTGCAACTCCTAAAGCCCACGTACCTAGAGCCTGTGTGCAACAAGAGAAGCCACTGCAATGAGAAGCCCACGTACCACAATGAAGAGTAGCCTCCGCTTGCCACAACTGGAAAAAGCCTGCACATAAGAACAAAGGCCCACAGCAGCCAAAAAACAAAATAAATAAATAAACCTTAAAAGAAAAGAAGAAAAAAAAGCAGCATACTTCTAGGGGGTCAAATTCTGCAGGCCCGGCTGTTTCCATTAGTAGGTAAAATCTGATTTTTTGGGTCCACTTGTACAAGCCTGTAATGGATTCTCCTAGGATGCAGGTAATAGACATTGACATTTCAGAAAGCCTCCAAAGTAGAATTCACTGGAAAGAACATCCTGCCTAATGTAGGAAACAACCAAAAAGTGCATGATTATATATTTCCCAGTCTTCAGCATTGCGGTGCCATAAAAGGGCAATAGCCTCTCTCAAGCTAAAAGGGATAAAATAGGAAACTCTAAAGGCACAAAAGTAAGTGTAATGTTACTTCCATTCCAGGAGAGGTTGCCAGCATCCACAATAGTACCTGGCAAGCCCTGGAAGCGACCATACTTTCTGCAGTGGAAACACTAGTTGAAATGCTCTACCTGTACTGCTGATGAGACAGTCTTGCCTGGAAGCCGCCTATGCTTTTTCTCTACTTCACCGAATTGCACTTATTCTGTATTTTTCTTGCTGTATATCAATGAATTCTTCTGTGGGGAAAAGAAATATAAGGAGAAGAGCTGACAGATCAAAGAAATGCTATTTTCCCTCCTGTCTGTAACTGTCTTCTCATTCAGGGCTGGATTCACTGTGGAGTCAGAAACTCTAGCCTGGGCAAAAAGTATCTGAAAGCAGTGCCAGGGCACACCGTGGTTGGCATCAACTCTGGAAATTCAAAGCCAGCTCATCAGTTTCCTCCCACAGGCCTGGGGGAGATATTCAAGCAAATCGGTGCCAGGCTAATTTAAGATGTGATAGGAAACAGATTTTAGCCAGCCAGGATTTTTTTTTTCTCAGACAGGAAATAAAAACATATTTCCTAGGATATTATTTGGAATGTGAAATGAAAAAGATGGGTGCATCATCCCTGTGAGCTGGTGCTGCTCCAGAAGTGAAGGCTGACAGAGGTGGAGGGCAGGGCTGTGTATGGTCAGCACAAGTGTCAAGAATCTCTAGATGTCAGTGAAATCAGTGTGTCCACTGAGGGTAAAGCAAGAAGATGGGCCCGAAATGAGGCTATTCTAATGGAACAAAGGGTTTCTGCTCTGGGTACATACTGACCTTTATGACAGCTACCAGTGTTGCCTCAATGGCTGTGCTGAAAAGGGCACAGACTGTTATGTTTCCACTTAGCTGTGAACACAGAACAGCCAATCCCTGAAAATTGTTTTATCTAGATTTATAACTCAGGGGAGGAAGTAACTCCACATGACACACTCAGCTTTGCTGACTGCCCTTCCTTCTCTGTATTTCACTCTATTTCATATCCAAAGATCAGGTCTCGCCTCTGCAAATGTAGATTCTTCTAACACTGACTGATTAACCAACAAGGCAAACTAGTATTGTTTAAAGTATTTTTGTTCCAAAACCAACAAAAGCACTTCCAAATTACATAACATCTTTCCTTCAGTGTTCTTAACAGTTCCTAGACATTACCTCACTAAACCAACACCTTCAAAAGCTTTTGATAAAGGCAAAAGTGGGTGCCCACTAACACCCCTGCCCTTCACCTGTGTTATCAGTGTGATATTGTAAAACAAAGCCTGCACTGGAGGGAAGCAGTCTCGCTTCTCCACTTGTTGTTTGTAAGGCTCACACGTCTCATCTGACAAATACAGAGACTGAAGCAAATGGTTTGCACATACCTTTCCAGTCCTGTGAGCCTATGAAATTCTAAAATGAGGAAAGGTTCTCATTAAGAGTGCCACCTCGCCGCATTTAAAAGCAAGCTTAACTTGAACATCCAGCTTTATTTCCTTGAAAGGAAAATGAATATATTCACTCGGCCCAATTTCTGTGCCACCCAGATCCACTCATCATCACATCGAAGCCAGGCTTTGGCCATTAGCTTTCTTCCCTAACTACGTAGGGCCTGGCTGCAGCCCATCCATTGCTGCCACCTTGAGGCCCATTTGCTGCTGCTGGAGTTGTCACCACAGGCTGAGAAGTTTCAACAGACATGACCATCCAAGGAGGACAGACTACTGTGACCAAGCATTGCCTAGCTCGGCCCTTCAGAAGCTCAAGGTGCTCCCTGAAGGGGGGGATGATGCAGCTTGGATTTGGGAGGAAGTTGACACAATGCGGTAAAGTTAGACCAATCAGGGACATGAAATGAAAGCCCACCTGCATGAAAACAGCTTGACAGTTCTAAATGCAGCCATTGTCACGTGGTTCCTCTGGAGGTGTCTCTTTAAGATTGAGCAACTAATGCCCTTGTGGTGAGGCTCTGGCTAGCTCGGTCATGCTCCTCCTTGAGTTGGTTCTTTCTCATTCCCATTCTCATTTCTCTTTTTCCCTTGGGATGCCACCCTGCAATAAAGTCTTGGTGCAGAAAATTTTGGCTCAAGTTCTGTTTTCTAAGAACCTCAGCAAAGACAGTGGTGTTGGGGGTGCCCTTAGAAATCAGACATTCAAACATTCAGGAGAGAACTCTGGGTTCCCTTTTGTGGTGCTAAACTGGGTGTTCCCAGTCCCTGGCATGCAGCCATGTCACAATTGCTAAATTATTCAACTGGTATGTGGTAAAGGTAGAAGGCAAGATATTGGTGTGTCAAGTAGCTGCTGTACCTGATGAATAAAGGGGAAGTGATAATTAGCAGGACTGTCTTATGGGGTGGCTGCTTTTGATGGCTTTGGGAGATTTGCAAAAAGGAGGCTAATTGCCCACTTATAGCATGCTGTGAGAGCCAGAGGGTCTCTGTGGCAGCTTTTAAAAGTCTTTTGTTTCCTGCAAGGCAGACAAAGAAGAAAATCACATCCAGGATTGCATGTTATAGGGTGGCAAGCTTTCAATGTAGACAAAACACACAGCCCCAAAGTGCTCTTGTGTCAAAGTAAGGGTCTAGAGAGGAAAGGCATATAAACTTGAATCCTGGAATGGGGACATTTGAAGGGACATTCATTGTGAATGTCCACATGTCCCTGTCCCTCCCTCCTGATTAGGAGAAATGGCCCTTTCTCCCTCCTCACAGGAGAAAATCTTCTTGTCCTGAGACAATGCAATGATCTCATGTGAAGTCTTGTTCTCCTCTGCCCCACTGCCTTCAGGTTGATAATCATGGTAATATCCCAGGACAGTCTGGTCACAGGGAGTGCTTTGATCTACAGGGATGGCTGGTGATGGGTGATGGATCCTGACCAGCCTAGGAGTGGGATGGATGGACAGCCAGTGAAGATATTGTGTTCTCACTCTCTCACTTTAGCTCTCAGATCTCTATAAAGAAGGCACAGTATCAAGAGTGGACCAGAGCCAAAAGGGAGCTGCACCCAGTCCAGGCTGTAGTGAGGGCTGCCTTGCCACCTGATCCATGTGACTCATCTGGTTGGAAGGTTCTAAAGGCATCTGTAAGTGAGAATAGTGTGTAGACTCTCTGCAAAAGTCTCATGAGAAGAATCATGGTATAGACTCTTATGATTCTGTAGCACAGTTCTATCTTTTGTGGCAGAAAACAACTCTCTATTTGGAAAACTAGCTAGATGCTCATCACAAATAAATATTTAGTCCTCATCATGAACACCAAGTGACTATAAAACACAGCTGCTCCTCCGAGTTAAGTGCTATCAGACCCAGCACACCACAGGTGCAGGTGGGGATGAGCAATGCATGACATAATGGAAGGGGTACGTTCAGCATTAGACTGAAGTCAGTCCAGGACACCTGAGCAAAGTACAGAGACAGGTGGCTTAGGCTTGTATTCCCTAACTCTGCTTTACTAGTGCCTGTCCTTCAATCCACAGCCATGGATCATCAGGGGCTCTCTATGGCAACTGTCAGAGGAAGAAAGGACTTGGACCTGGCTCAAAAAAGGCCGAGTGGTTTGTTGGGTCAGTGATACTGGGCTTGGTTGCCCTCATTTCTTTCTCTGTGTTCATTTGCTTTCCAGAGCACAGCTCAGTGGGTTCTTTGTGGCCCCAGAGACAAATAATTACACTTTCTGGATCCAGGCTGACAACCAGCCTTCTCTGTATTTCAGTTGGTTGGAGGACCTGAAGACCAAGATGTTTTGTCATCGTTGCTGTATGGATGGAGAAGTCTTAAGGCTACTACAAGAATAAGACTAAAAGCCAGAGGCAGGAGGCCTAAAACCAAAACTTGAGATCACCAGAAATCTCCTGACTCCAGGGACCATTAATCAACAAAAGCTCATCCAAAAGCCTCCATACCTACACTGAAACCAAGCTCCACCCAAGAGCCAACAAGTTTCAGAGCAAGACATACCAAGCTAATTCTCCAACAAAGCAGGAACATAACCCTGAGCACAAAAATACAGGTGGCCAAAAGTCACACCAAACCCATAGATACCTCAAAATTGACTCCTGGACACTTCATTGCACTTGAGAGAAGAGATCCAGCTCCACCCACCAGAACACCAAAGCAAGCTTCCCTAACCAGGAAACCTTGACAAGCCACTCATCCAACCCCACCCAAAGGGAGGAACCTCCACAATAAAGAGGAACCACAAACTTCCAGCATACTGAAAGGCAACCCCGAACATAGCAACCTAAAAAAAGATGAAAAGGCAGAGAAATATTCAGCAGGTAAAGGAATGTGATAAAAGCCCACCAAACCAAACAAAAGAGGAGGAGATAGGGAGTCTAACTGAAAAAGAATTCAGAATAATGATTGTAAAAATGATCCAAAATTTTGAAAACAAAATGGAGTTACAGATAAATAGTCTGGAGACAAGGATTGAGAAGATGTAAGAAAAGTTTAACAAGGACCTAGAATAAATAAAAAAGAGTCAATCAATAATGAATAATGCAATAGCTGAGCTCAAAAGCACTCTGGAGGGAACCAACAGTAGAATAACTGAGGCAGAAGATAGGATAAGACACATATTAATCAAATTAATGAAGATCAAACACAAAGAGCAAATATTAAAAGCAGCAAGGGAAAAATAACAATTAACCCACAAGGGGATCCCCATAAGGATAACAGCTGATCTTTCAATAGAAACTCTTCAACCCCGAAGGGAATGGCAGGACATACTTAAAATAATGAAAGAGAAAAGCCTACAACAAAGATTACTATACCCAGCAAGGATCTCATTCAAATATGAAGGAGAAATCAAAAGCTTTACAGACAAGAAAAAGCTCAGAGAATTCAGCACCACTAAACCAGCTCTCCAACAAATGCTAAAGGATCTTCTCTAGACAGGAAACACAGAAACGCATTATAAACGCGAACCCAAAACAACCAAGTAAATGGCAATAGGGTCATACTTATCAATAATTACCTTAAATGTAAATGGGTTGAATGCCCCAACCAAAGACAAAGACTGGCTGAATGGATACAAAAGCAAGACCCCTATGTATGCTGTCTACAAGAGACCCATCTCAAACCTAGGGACACATACAGACTGAAAGTGAAGGACTGGAAAAAGATATTTCACACATATGGAGACCAAAAGAAAGCAGGAGTAGCAATACTCATATCAGATAAAATAGACTTTGAAATAAAGGCTGTGAAAAGAGACAAAGGACACTACATCATGATCAAAGAATCAATCCAAGAAGAAAATATAACAATTATAAATATATATGCACATAACACAGGAGCACTACAATATGTAAGGCAAATGCTAACAAATATGAAAGGGGAAATTAACAGTAACACCATAACAGTGGGAGACTTTAATACCCCACTCATACCTATCGATAGATCAACTAAACAGAAAATTAGCAAAGAAACACAAACTTTAAATGATACAATGGGCCAGTTAGACCATATGATATCTATAGGACATTTCACCCTAAAACAATGAATTTCACCTTTTTCTCAAGTGCACACAGAACCTTCTCCAGGATAGATCATATCCTGGGCCATAAATCTAGCCTTGGTAAACTCAAAAAAAACCCAAAATTATCTCAAGCATCATTTCTGATCACAATGCGGTAAGATTAGATGTCAGCTAACTAAGATCATGGCATCCAGTCCCATCACTTCATGGCAAATAGATGCGGAAACAGTGGAAACAGTGGCTGACTTGATTTTTCTGGGATAAAAAATCACTGCAGATGGTGATTGCAGCCATGGAATTAAATGACGTTTACTCCTTGGAAGGAAAGTTATGACCAACTTGCTGCTGCTGCTGCTGCTAAGTCACTTCAGTCGTGTCCGACTCTGTGCGACCCCATAGACGGCAGCCCACCAGGCTCCCCCATCCCTGGGATTCTCCAGGCAAGAACACTGGAGTGGGTTGCCATGGCCTTCTCCAATGCATGAAAGGGAAAAGGGAAAGGGAAGTCGCTCAGTCGTGTTCGACTCATCCCGACCTCATGGACAGCAGCCTACCAGGCTCCTCCACCCATGGTATTTTCCAGGCAAGAGGACTGGAGTGGGTTGCCATTGCCTTCTCCAATGACCAACTTAGACAGCATATTAAAAAGCAGAGACATTACTTTGCCAACAAAGGTCTGTCTAGTCAAGGCTATGGTTTTTCCAGTGGTCAGGGATGGATGTGAGAGTTGGACTATAAAGAAAGCTGAGCACCGAAGAATTGATGCTTTTGAACTGTGGTGTTGGAGAAGACTCTTGAGAGTCCCTTCGACTGCAAGGAGATCCAACCAGTCCATCCTAAAGGAGATCAGTCCTGGGTATTCATTGGAAGGAGTGATGTTGAAGCTGAAACTCCAATACTTTGGCCACTTGATGCAAAAAGCTGACTCATTTGAAAAGACCCTGATGCTGGGAAAGTTTGAAGGCAGGAGGAGAAGGGGATGACAGAGGATGAGATAGTTGGATGGTATCACTGACTCAATGGACATGGGTTTGGGTGGACTCTGGGAGTTGGTGATGGACAGGGAGGACTGGAGTGCTGTGATTCATGGGGTCACAAAGAGTCAGACATGACTGAGTGATTGAACTGAACTGAAATGAACAGGAAAAAAACTATGAAAAATACAAACATATGGAAGCTAAACAACACACTTCTGAATAACAAACAAATCACAGAAGAAATAAAAAAACAAATCAAAATATGCATAGAAATGAATGAAAATAAAAACACAACAACCCAAAACCTATGGGATTCAGTAAAAGCCATGCTAAGGGGGAGGTTCATAGCAACACAAGCCTACCTCAAGAAACAGGAGAGAAATCAAATAAATAACCTAACTCTACACCTAAAGCAACAAAAAAGGAAGAAATGAAGAACCCTAGGGTTAGTAGAAGGAAAGAAATCACAAAAATTAGGGAAGAAATAAATGCAAAAGAAACAAAAGAGACCATAGTGAAAATCAAAAAAGCTAAAAGCTGGTTCTTCAAGAAGATAAATAAAATAGACAAACCATTAGCCAGATTCATCAAGAAACAAAGGGAGAAGAATCAAATCAACAAAATTAGAAATGAAAATGGAGAAATCATAACAGACAACACAGAAATACAAAGGATAATAAGAGACTACTATCAGCAACTATATGCCAATAAAATGGACAACTTGGAAGAAATGGACAAATTCTTAGAAAAGTATAACTTTCCAAAACTGAACCAGGAAGAAATAGAAAATCTTAACAGACCCATCACAAGCACAGAAATCAAAACCATAATCAGAAATCTTCCAACAAACAAAAGCCCAGGACCAGATGGCTTCACAGCTGAATTCTGCCAAAAATTTAGAGAAGAGCTAACACCTATCCTACTCAAACTCTTCCAGAAAATTGCAGAGGAAGGTAAACTTCCAAACTCATTCTATGAGGCCACCGTCACCCTAAGGCCAAACCCAAATAAAGATGCCACAAAAAAAAGAAAACTACAGGCCAATATCACTGATGAACATAGATGCAAAAATCCTTAACAAAAGTCTAGCAAACAGCCTCCAACAACATATTAAAAAGATCATACATCATGACCAAGTGGGCTTTATCCCAGGGATGCAAGGATTCTTCAGCATTTGCAAATCAATCAATGTGATACACCACATTAACAAAATAAAAGATAAAAACCATATGATTATCTCAATAGATGCAGAGAAAGCCTTCGACAAAATTCAACATCCATTTATGATTAAAACCCTCCAGAAAGCCATCATAGAAGGAACATACCTCAACATAATAAAAACCATATATGATAAACCCAAAGCAAACATTATCTTCAATGGTGAAAAATTGAAAGCATTTTCCCTAAAGTCAGGAACAAGACAAGGATGCCCACTCTCACCACTACTATTCAACATAGTTTTGGAAGTTTTGGCCACAGCAATCAGAGAATAAAAAGGAATCCAAATTGGAAAAGAAGAAGTAAAACTCTCACTGTTTGCAGATAACATGATCCCCTACATAGAAAACCCTAAAGACTCCATCAGAAAATTACTAGAACTAATTAATGAATTCAGTAAAGTTGCAGGATACAAAATTAACACACAGAAATCCCTTGCATTCCTATACACTAACAATGAGAAAACAGAAAGAGAAATTAAGGAAACAATTCCATTCACCATTGCAATGAAAAGAATAAAATATTTAGGAATATATCTACCTAAAGAAACAAAAGACCATATATATAGAAAACTATAAAACACTGATGAAAGAAATCAAAGATGACACAAATAGGTGGAGAAATATACCATGTTCGTGGATTGGAAGAATCAATATAGTGAAAATGAGTATACTACCCAAGCAATCTATAGATTCAATGCAATCCCTATCAAGCTACCAATGGTATTTTTCAGGGAATTAGAACAAATAATTTCACAATTTGTATGGAATTACAAAAAACCTCGAATAGCCAAAGCAATCTTGAGAAAGAAGAATGGGACTGGAGGAATCAACCTGCCCAACTTCAGGCTATCCTACATAGCAACAGTCATCAAGACAGTATGGTACTGGCACAAAGAGAGAAGCATAGATCATTGGAACAAAATAGAAAGCCCAGAGATAAATCCACGCACCTATGGACACCTTATCTTTGACAAAGGAGGCAAGAATATACATTGGCGAAAAGACAATCTCTTTAACAAGTGGTGCTGGGAAAACTGGTCAACCACTTATAAAAGAATGAAACTAGAACGCTTTCTAACACCATACACAAAAATAAACTCAAAATGGATTAAAGATCTAAATGTAAAACCAGAAACCATAAAACTCCTAGAGGAAAACATAGGCAAAACACTCTCTGACATAAATCACAGCAGGATCCTCTATGACCCACCTTCCAGAATAATGGAAATAAAAGCAAAAATAAACAAATGGGACCTAATTAAAACTTTTGCACAACGAAGGAAACTATAAGCAAGGTGAAAAGATAGCCTTCAGAATGGGAGAAAATAATAGCAAATGAAGCAACTGACAAAGGATTAATCTCAAAAATATACAAGTAGCTCCTGCAGCTCAATTCCAGAAAAATAAGCAACCCAATCAAAAAATGGGCCAAAGAACTAAACAAACATTTCTCCAAAGAAAATATACAAATGGCTAACAAACACATGAAAAGATGTTCAACACTACTCATTATCAGAGATATGCAAATCAAAACCACAATGAGGTACCATGTCATGCCAGTCAGAATGGCTGCTATCAAAAAGTCTACAAATAATAAATGCTGGAGAGGGTGTGGAGAAAAAGGAAACCTCTTACACTGTTGGTGGGAATGCAAACTAGTACAGCCACTATGGAGAACAGTGTGGGGATTCCTTAAAAAGCTGGAAATTGAACTGCCATATGACCCAGCAATCCCACTGCTGGGCATACACACTGAGAAAACCAGAACTGAAAGAGACACATGTACCTCAATGTTCATCGCAGCACTGTTTACAATAGCCAGGACATGGAAGCAACCTAGACGTCCATCAGCAGATGAATGGATAAGAAAGCTGTGGTACATATACACAATGGAATATTACTCAGCTATTAAAAAGAATGTATTTGAATCAGTTCTAATGAGGCGGATGAAACTGGAGCCTATTATACAGATTGAAGTAAGTCAGAAAGAAAAATACCAATACAGTATATTAACACATATAAATGGAATTTAGAAAGATGGTAATGATGACCCTATATGTGAGACAGCAAAGAGACACAGATATAAAGAACAGACTGTTGGATTCTGTGGGAGAAGGCAATGGTGGGATAATTTGAGAGAATAGCATTGAAACATGTTTACTATCATATGTGAAATAGATCGCCAGTCCAGGTTCGATGCATGAGGCAGGTTGCTCAGGGCTGGTGCACTGGGATGACCCTGAGAGATGGGATGGAGAGGGAGGTGGAAGGAGGGTCTGGATGGGTAACACATGTATACCCATCGCTGATTCATGTGAATGTATGGCAAAAACCACCACAATATTGTAAAGTAATTAGCCTCCAATTAAAATTAAAAAAAAAAAAAGGCAGAGTGACATATGCTGGATCCAGCCGGGGTGAGCTGCTGCTCATGATTACCTTGAAAGGGGTTAATCCTTCCATTGGACAGAGTTAAGGCCAACAAAGATCCGTCTAGTCAAGGCTATGGTTTTTCTTGTGGTCAGGTATGGATGTGAGAATTGGACTGTGAAGAAGGCTGAGCGCCGAAGAATTGATGCTTTTGAACTGTGGTGTTGGAGAAGACTCTTGAGAGTCCCCTGGACTGCAAGGAGATCCAAACAGTCCATTCTGAAGGAGATCAGCCCTGAGATTTCTTTGGAAGGAATGATGCTAAAGCTGAAACTCCAGTACTTTGGCCACCTCATGCGAAGAGTTGACTCATTGGAAAAGACTGATGCTGGGAGGGATTGGGGGCAGGAGGAGAAGGGGACGATAGAGGATGAGATGGCTGGATGGCATCACGGACTCGATGGACGTGAGTCTGAGTGAACTCCAGGAGTTGGTGATGGACAGGGAGGCCTGTCATGCTGCAATTTATGGGGTCGCAAAGAGTCGGACACGACTGAACAACTGAACTGAACTGAACTGAACTCAAGAGCAATACATTGGTTATCATTTTATACTGAAGGAGAAGTGGCCTGAGGAAAGGATGTGTATTGACTCCTGAGCAGTGGGAAATGATTTAATAAAATGGTCAGTACTGAGAAGGAACAAGACTTGAGACAACAATGTCTACCAAAACTACGTGTACATAGACTAATGGGAGTGAACACAATGCATGCAAATCTGTTGCATGTGTGCTAAGTCACTTTAGTCATGCCTGACTCTTTGTGACCCTATGAACTATAGCCCACCAAGCTCCTCTGTCCATGGGATTTCCCAGGCAAGTATACTGGAGTGGGTTGCCATGCTCTACTCCAGGGGATCTTTCTGATTCAGGGGCTGAACCAAGATCTCTTACATTTCCAGTATTGGCAAGTGGGTTCTTTACCTCTAGCACCACCTGGGAAGCCCTGAAGATCTGTTATCACATATTAATACTTACACTGGAGTGGGGTATCCATTCCCTTCTTCAGGAGATGTTCCCTATCCAGGGATCAAACCCAGGTATCCTGCATTTCTGGCAGAATCTTTATTGTCTGAGTCACCAGGCAAGCCTTACCAGAGAACAACAATCTCACACAAGGCTCTCAACACCAAGTAGACAATGAATGTCAATCGGCTTGTTACTGAGTCATCCAGTGCTTATGCAATAGGGCCATGAAACCAAGGTGGCAAGAATGGAAACTAAGCATGGGTCAAAAATACATGGGTTTGCTCTCAAGAAGGCTGAGTCCAGCTTCTGCTGCTACTGAATTCTCTACCTGCCAGGATCAGAGACTGATGCTAATCCCTTGATATGGCTTCAATCTTGGAAAGACCTGTTAACCAGATCCAGCATATGACATTCTGCCTTTTTTAAAAAAATTTTAACTGGAGGCTAATTACTTTACAATATTGTGGCTTTTGCCATACATTCACATGAATCAGCCATGGGTATACATGTGTTCCCCATCCAGACCCTCCCACCCACCTCCCTCCCCATCCCATCTCTCAGGGTCATCCCAGTGCACCAGCCCTGAGCACCCTGCCTCATGCATCGAACCTGGACTGGCGATCTATTTCACATATGATAGTATACATGTTTCAGTGCTAACCTGGTGGCAGGCCAGTTACATTAGACCCCTTCTACCTTGAGAGAGCAGTGATCCATCATACTGATACTCTACAGATGGGCTTGCCTTCCGTGTACACAGTGCCTGTTTTGACACCTCCATCTACAAACCCCCATAACACCTAATCTACTAACACATTACATTTCCTCAGAGTAAAGGACTCATTTTATAGCAATGGAAGTGCAACACCAGGCTCATAGCTATAGAGTTTATTAGTTTTAAAATGTATTCTGTCACTTGGAAGCAGTTAACTTGATAGAACAGTGGAATGGCATTTGAAATCTCAGCTAAGGTACCAGCAAAGGGAAAAAAACCTTGTGGGGCTGGGGTGCGATCCTTCATGGTGTAATTGATTAGATAGATAGACAGATTAAATAGAGATACATATCCTATGTGATATAGATTTGACCCTGTTCCACCATAACTCTAAATGACCCACTTGCAGAATTTGAGCTTCTCATTCCCACAGACTTAGTCTCTGTTAAATTAAGATGTTCTAAGTCCCAGAGTGGGAACTCTTTGGCCAAGGTTTCCACTGAACCAAGGGTCCAACTGCCAGCTGACCACTGGGCTCCACAAGCCAGTGAACTAATAGGTAAAAAAGAGTTACTATACTGGCAGGCATGATTGATGATGAGTCCCTTGAGGAGCCAGGGTTGCTGCTACAGAGAGGAGAATGTCTAGAACCCAAGGTATTCACAGAGGCTTCTCTTCGCTCTTCTGTGTCCAATAAATATCTGTTAAAGAGCACTGCGTCAAAAGTGATCTGATAAGAATCAGGCAACTAAGGGCTGAAATCCATCAGAAATGAAGGTCTGTGTCACTACACCAGGCAAGCAACCAAATCAGACCAAAATGTTGGTCAAGGGTAAGGAAAATCCAGAATGGGTGGTCCGGGGACAAACAATGAGTGTCAGTGCTGCCCATGGAGCAGCACCAAGGGCTATAACTTGGTTTATTAACCTTCTTTCCCTGGTGGCTTAGAGGTTAAAGTGTCTGCCTGCAATGCGGGAGACCCGGGTTCAATCCCTGGGTCAGAAAGTTCCCCTGGAGAAGGAAATGGCAACCCACTTCAGTATTCTTACCTGTAGAAACCCATGGAGGGAGGAGCCTTGTAGGCTACATTCCACGGGGTTGCAAAGAGTCAGACATGACTGAGTGACTTCACTTTCACTTAAGATTTTTAAGAGATTACAATTGACCATTACCTCAAAGGACTGGACTTACATTTCCCCTTTCAGGAACAGTAAGAACTTCTCACTATCCTGTGGATAATAAAGTCAGAATATCAGGTCTGAGTGGCCAAGGAAGCGGTCCTGACAGACCTCTCCTCTCCTCTTCTTTGGGCTGCCTATGGAAGGACAACTATCATGTTGCCAGCATCATACTCACTCACAGACTCTGTCATGATGCTTCTCCTCATCAAAGAAAGAATTGGAGTGTTCCTGTGAACCCACTCCAAAGGGTAAGTCTTGATAAAGTTTAACTAAGGAAGCACTGGGATGGGGGAGGGGATGAGGTCAGGAGAGCAGGCAATCAAGAGACATCTTGATTCCAACGTTGGTTCTAGGAACTGCAAGAAGAGCCTACACATGCTGCCCCAGGGGTATTGTTGTTGTTTAGGAACTGAGCCATGTTCAACTCTTTGTGACCCGTGGATTGTAGCCCACTAGGCTCCTCTGTCCTTGGAACTTCCCAGGCAAGAATACTTGAGTGGGTTGCCATCCCTTCCTCCAGGGAATTTCCCTGACCAAGGGATTGAACTCATGTCTCCTGCATTGCAAGCGGATTCTTTACCACTGCATCACCTGGGAAGACCTGCCCCAAGGGTGTAAAGTGGTTCAGTTCAGTCACTCAGTCGTGTGCAACTCTTTGCGACCCTGTGGACTGCAGCACTCCAGGCTTCCCTGTCAATCACAAACTCCCAGGGTTAACTCAAACTCATGTCCATAAATTCTGTTGTGCCATCCAGCCATCTCATCCTCTGATGTTCCCTGGTCTTCCTGCTTTCAATCTTTCCCAGCAACAGGGTCTTTTCAAATGAGTCAGTTCTTTGCATCAGGTGCACAAAGTATTGGAGTTTCAGCTTCAGCATCAGTCCTTCCAATGAATATTCAGGACTAATTTCCTTTAGGATGGACTGATTGGATCTGTTTGCAGTCCAAGGGACTCTTAAGAGTCTTCTCCAACACCAAGTTCAAAGACATCAATACTTCAGTGCTCAGCTTTCATTGTAGTCCAATTCTTACATCCATACATGACTACTGGAAAAACCATAGCCTTGACTAGATGAACATTTGTTGACAAAGTAATATCTCTGCTTTTTAATATGCTGTCTAGGTTGGTCATAGCTTTTCTTCCAAGAATCAAGTGCCTTTAATTTCATGGCTGCAGTCACCATCTGCAGTGATTTTCAGTTCAGTTCAGTCACTCAGCCATGTCCGACTCTTTCCCACCCCATAAATCATAGGACGCCAGGCCTCCCTGTCCATCACCAACTCCCGGAGTTCACACAAACTCATGTCCATTGAGTTGGAGATGCCATCTAGCCATCTCATCCTCTGTCGTCCCTTTCTCCTCCTGCCCCCAATCCCTCCCAGCATCAGAGTTTTTTTCAATGAGTCAACTCTTTGCATGAGGTGGCCAAAGTACTGGAGTTTCAGCTTCAGCATCAGTCCTTCCATTGAACATCCAGGACTGATCTCCTTTAGGATGGACTGGTTGGATCTCCTTGCAGTCCAAGGGACTCTCAAGAGTCTTCTCCAACACCAGAGCTCAAAAGCATCAATTCTTCTGTGCTCAGCTTTCTTCATAGTCCAACTCTCACATCCATACATGACCACTGGAAAAATCATAGCTTTGACTAAATGGACCTTTGTTGGCAAAGTAATGTCTCTGCTTTTCAATATGCTATCTAGGTTGGTCATAACTTTCCTTCCAAGGAGTAAGCCTCTTTTAATTCCATGGCTGCAATCACCATCTGCGGTGATTTTGGAGCCCAGAAAAATAAAGTCAGCCACTGTTTCCACTGTTTCCCCATCTATCTGCCATTAAGTGATGGGACCAGATGCCATGATATTACTTTTCTGAATGTTGAGCTTTAAGCCAACTTCTTCACTCTCCTCTTTCACTTTCATCAAGAGGCTTTTTAGTTCCTCTTCACTTTCTGCCATAAGGGTGGTGTCATCTGCATATCTGAGGTTATTGACATTTCTCCCGGCAATTTTGATTCCAGCTTGTGCTTCTTCCAGCCCAGCATTTCTCAGGATGTACTCTGCATGGAAGTTAAATAAGCAGGGTTACCATATATAGCCTAGATGTACTCCTTTTCCTATTTGGAACCAGTCTGTTGTTCCATGTCCAGTTCTAACTGTTGCTTCTTGACCTGCATATAGGTTTCTCAAGAGGTAGGTCAGGTGGTCTGATATTCCCATCTCTTTCAGATTTTCCACAGTTTATTGTGGTCCACACAGTCAAAGGCTTTGGTGTAGTCAATAAAGCAGAAGTAGATGTTTTTCTGAAACTCTCTTGCTTTTTTGATGATCCAACAGATGTTGGCAATTTGATCCCTGGTTCCTTTGCCTTTTCTAAATCCAGCTTGAACATCTGGGATTTCACAGTTCACGTACTGCTGAAGCCTGGCTTGAGAATCACTTTGCTAGCATGTGAGATGAGTGCAATGGTGCGGTGGTTTGAACATTCTTTGGCATTGCCTTTCTTTGGGATTGGAATGAAAACTAACTTTTTCCAGTCCTGTGGCCACTGCTGAGTTTTCCAAATTTGCTGGCGTATTGAGTGCAACACTTTCACAGCATCATCTTTCAGGATTTGAAATAGCTCAACTGGAATTCCATCCCCTCCACTAGCTTTGTTCATAGTGATGCTTCCTAAGGCCCACTTGACTTTGCATTCCAGGATGTCTGGCTCTAGGTGAGTGATCACATCATCATGGTTATCTGGGTCATGAAGATCTTTTTTGTACAGTTCTTTGTGTATTCTTGCCACCTCTTCTTAATATCTTCTGCTTCTGTGAGGTCCATACCATTTCTGTCCTTTATTGTGCCCATCTTTGCATGAAATGTTCCCCTCACACCTCTAAGTTTCTTGAAGAGATCTCTAGTCTATCCCAATCTATAGTTTTCCTCTATTTCTTTGCATTGATCACTGAGGAAAGCTTTCTTCTCTCTCCTTGCTATTCTTTAGAACTATGCATTCAAATGGGTATATGTTTCCTTTTCTCCTTTGCCTTTAGCTTCTCTTCTTTTCTTAGCTATTTGTAAGGCCTCCTCAAACAACCATTTTACCTTTTTGCATTTCTTTTTCTTGGGAATGGTCTTGATCACTGCCTCCTGTACAATGTCTTAAACCTCCGTCCATAGTTCTTCAGGCACTCTATCAGATCTAATCCCTTGAATCTTTTTGTCGATTTGATTTAGGTCATACCTGAATGGTCTAGTGGTTTTCCCTACTTTCTTCAGTTTAAAAACCTTTTTGATGTTCAGTAAGGCTGAGGCTCTGATTTGTGCCTCTGGAACTCCAAAGGATCTGGCCATAACTGGAGCCAGTTAACACCCCGAAGTTTTGTGATAGGTTGAGCTGTGGTAAGGTGATTCAATTTGTTTTGGTTTTCCTAGGACTCCCTTCATTTCACTACTAAAAATCCCACTTTCTCAGAGCCTCTTCCATCCCAGCAAAGCAGGCCACTGGTCATCACAGTGTGCTGTGCTGAAACCTCCCCCCTCCCTCCCCGTACCTCCCAAGAGGAGCAGAGATTTAAGTCTGGCTTGTGCTGGCAATAAAACAATTTATGTTTGGACAGGTGTGAATTACTTCATGATGCTTTCTGCCCCCGCCCTTGGGAAGAATCCTGAAACAAAGAGCACCAGCCACGGGGCATTGTTCCTCGGTGATTTTATCATTTGCTGTGTCTAATTGGGAACTTTTCCAAAAAGAGTTATGGCAATTTCCCATCTAAAGTAAAGTATAACTGGGCTTCCCTGGTGGCTCATCAGTAAAGAATCTGCCCACCCATGCAGGAGACACAGGTTCACTCCCTGGTCCTGGAAGATCCTACATGCCACCTCTATGCACTGCAACTAGAGAGCAGCTTCAGCTCACCATATCTAGAGAAAAGTTCACGCAGCAACAAAGACTGCCGAAAGTAAATAAATAAGTCTCAAAATAAGGTATAATCTCACTGTTTCCTTCCATGACCCTGAGAACAAAAGTCAGGACCTCACTAAGGAGGTGGCTATCCTGGTGGTAGGCATTAAACCAGGTCTGTGATTGGTTCTGCCCTCCTCTAGGTCACAGGAGCACCTATGACAACACAGGAGTGGGTCCACTGGGTGACCAGGGCCCTCCTGCACGGCCACAGACTTCCACCTTGGCAAAGATACACATGGCATTTCTCTATTTCCTGGATCCATTTGCTTGAACGGTATGTAGACAAATGTTTAGGATTCTAAATATTATTTGGGGCTGTAGATGAGAGCCATAGAGTCCCTGAGTTTGGGGGAAATGGCTGAGAGGAGAGAACGAAGGATGCTGACACTTCATCAACCTCCCACCTCCGAGCACCCTGAGACACTCCCTTTTCATTTACTTTACCTTCTGGGCATTAACACCAAGTTCTGCTTCATGAAAATACTTTTTTTTTTTTCTCTAAAATGTTTGAAAAGAACAAAAATAGAAGATATAAAATATTTATAACATTTACCTGTAAAGATATGATCATGAATACTTTAAACCACGTTGAGTGCTGAAATAATCCCAACAGGCCATATCTTAAGCCACATAAATGTTTGTTTCTTTTTTTTTCATTTCCAAATATAGCATTCCCCCACCCTCCTGCTTTTTTTAAAGAAAAAAGTGTTAAGGCTGAAAACTTGAATGAGTAGATTCAAAATCCAGCCCTGCTGTTTCATAGCTTTCTTACTGTGACAAGTAAATTTAAGCTACATGAGTCTCTGTTGCTTTGTGTGTAACATGAGTATAATAATACTGACTTTCTGGATTCCATGAGTGTTAAATGAAATACCGTGCATCAAGTGTCTGGTATGTAGTTGCTTAATAAATAGTAACTACTCTTCTACTATGGTAACTACTATTTTAGTTAACTGAAGTTATGAAGCTTCATGATAGCCTCTGCATACCTCTCCAGCCTCATCTCTCACTATCCTTACAAGTTCTGTTGGAGACTTAAATCACTTTAAGAATAAAGAAACTGAAGAGTTTTCTGATATGAATTTGGGAAAGGGTGGCAGAAGATGCCCAAAGTGTGAACTCATCTTGCTATCTTGTTCCCCAAACCTCCTTCTGTGCTTTGAATATGCTGTTCTCATCTGCCTGCAGCCCCTTTTTTCATTGTTTTCACCAGACTAACCACTAATGCTCCCCCAGGGCTCAGCTCAGGTGTCACCTTGCCAGGAAGCTTCTCCCTTACTCCTCCCATCAAGACTAGAGACAGCCTCCTCTGTATTCTACCGTGGAACCCATGAGAAGGCCCTATAAGTGTATGCTTTAAAATATTACCCCTCTCAAGACTACTGTAGCAAATATATATCATGGTGCCTAAATGACCACAGCCAGTTCTAAGAGGATCCCTCTACTCAGAGCTCCTGGGTGGTCATGTTTTGTGCACCCTGCTCCTCTCTATCTTTCCCCTCCCCAGTTGAAACTGGAATAATTATGAGCACTTGACCCACGGATATCCAAGATGGTGTAGTAGAAGGACATGCACTCATCTTCTCCTATGAGAACTCCAAAATTACAACTCATGGCTGAACAACTATCAATAGGAGAATGTTGGATCCCACCAAAAATAGATACCCCACGTCCAAGGGCAAAGGAAAAGCCCCAAAAAGACAGTAGGAGGGGCGAAATTGCATTTAGAATCAAACCCCATACCTGTCAGAGACGCTCGGAAGGCTCAAACAAAACCTTGTGTGCACCAGGAGAACCCACAGAGACTGAGCCAGATGTGGCCTTTGAGTGTTTGACTGTCTCCTGCAGAGGTGTGTGTCAGCAGTGGCCTGCCACAGGGGCAGGGGCTCTGGATGCAGCAGACCTGGGTATAGCATAAACCCTCTTGGAGAAGGTCGCCGTTAACCCCACAATAGGGCCTCCAGAATTTACACAGGACTGTGAAAACAGACTGTTGGAAGGCACAAACAAAACACTGCACACCAGGACCCAGGAGAAAGGACAGTGACCCCATAAAAGACTGACCCAGACTTGCCCGTGAGTATCCAGGAGTCGCCAGTGGAGGCGTGGGTCTGTGGTGGCCTGCTGCAGGGTCGGGGGCACTCAGTGGGCAGTGCATGCACTGGACCTTTTGAAGGAGGTCGCCATTATCTTCATTACCTCCACCATAGTTTAGCCTCAGGTCAAACAACAGGGAGGGAACACAGACCTGCCATCAACAGAAAATTAGATTAAAGATTTACTGAGTATGGCCCCACCATCAGAACAAGACCCAATTTCCCCCTCAGTCAGTTTCTCCCATCAGGAAGCTTCCATAAGCCTCTTATCCTTCTCCATAAGAGGGCAGACAGAATGAAAACCACAATCACAAAAAACTAATCAAACTGATCACACGAACCACAGCCTTGTCTAACTCAATGAACCTATGAGCTATGCTATGTAGGGCCACCCAAGATGGACAGGTCATGGTGGGAGGTCTGACAAAATATGGTCAGCTGGAGAAGGGAATGGCAAGCTACTTCAGTATTCTTTCCTTGAGAACCCCATGAACAGTATGAAAAGGCAAAAAGATAGGACACTGAAAGATGAACTCCCCAGGTCAGTACGTGCCCAATATGCTACTGGAGAAGAGTGGAGAAATAACTCCAGAAAAATGAAGAGATAGAGCCAAAGCAAAAACAACACCTAGTTGTGGATGTGACTGGTGATAGAAGTAAAGTCTGATGCTGTAAAGAGCAATATTGCATAGGAATCTGGAAAGTTAGGTCCATGAATCAAGGCAAACTGGAAATGGTCAAACAGGAGATGGCAACAAGAGTGAATATCGACATTTTAGGAATCAGTGAACTAAAATGGACTGGAATGGGTGAATTTAACTCAGATGACCATTATATCCACTACTGTGGGAAAGAATCCCTTAAAAGAAATAGACTAACCCTCATAGTCAACAAAAGAGTCCAAAATGCAGTATGTGGATGCAATCTCAAAAACAACAGTATGATCTCTGTTGGTTTCCAAGGCAAACCATTCAATATCACAGTAATTCAAGTCTATGCCCCGTACAGTGATGCTGAAGAAGCTGAAGTTGAATGATTCTATGAAGACCTACAAGACCTTCTAGAACGAACATCCCCCAAAAGATGTACTTTTCATTATAGGGGACTGGAATGAAAAAGAAGGAAGTCAACAGACACCTGGAGTAACACGCAAATTTGGCCTTGGAGTACAAAATGAAGCAAAGGCTAACAGTTTTGCCAAGAGAACGCACTGGTCATAGCAAACACTCTCTTCCAACAACACAAGAGAAGACTCTACACATGGACATCACCAGATGGTCAATACCAAAATCAGATTGATTATATTCTTTGCAGCCAAAGATGGAGAAGCTCTATACAGTCAGCAAAAACAAGACTAAGAGCTTAGTGTGGCTCAGATCATAAACTCATTGCCAAATTCAGACTGAAATTGAAGAAAGTAGGGAAAACCACTAGACCATTCATTCAGGTATGCCCTAAATCAAATCACTTACGATTATGCAGTGGAAGTGACAAACAGATTCAAGGGATTAGATCTGATAGAGTGCCTGAAGAACTATGGATGGAGGTTCATGACATTGTACAGGAGGCAGTGATCAAGACCATCCCCAAGAAAAAGAAATGCAAAAAGGTAAAATGGTTGTCTGAGGAGGCCTTACAAATAGCTAAGAAAAGAAGAGAAGCTAAAGGCAAAGGAGAAAAGGAAAGATACACCCATTTGAATGCAGAGTTCTAAAGAATAGCAAGGAGAGACAAGAAAGCCTTCCTCAGTGATCACTGCAAAGAAATAGAGGAAAACAATAGAATGGGAAAGACTAGAAATCTCTTCAAGAAAATTAGAGGTACCAAGGGAATATTTCATGCAAAGATGGGCACAATAAAGGACAGAAATGGTATGGACCTCACAGAAGCAGAAGATATTAAGAAGAGGTGGCAAGAATACACAAAGAACTGTACAAAAAAGATCTTCATGACCCAGATAACCATGATGATGTGATCACTCACCTAGAGCCAGACATCCTGGAATGCAAAGTCAAGTGGGTCTTAGGAAGCATCACTATGAACAAAGCTAATGGAGGTGATGGAATTCCAGTTGAGCTATTTCAAATCCTGAAAGATGATGCTGTGAAAGTGTTGCACTCAATACGCCAGCAAATTTGGAAAACTCAGCAGTGGCCACAGGACTGGAAAAAGTTAGTTTTCATTCCAATCCCAAAGAAAGGCAATGCCAAAGAATGTTCAAACCACCGCACCATTGCACTCATCTCACATGTTAGCAAAGTAGTGCTCAAGATTCTCCAAGCCAGGCTTCAACAGTATGTGAACCGTGAAATTCCAGATGTTCAAGCTGGATTTAGAAAAGGCAGAGGAACCAGAGATCAAATTGCCAACATCCGTTGGATCACTGAAAAAGCAAGAGAGTTCCAGAAAAACATCTACTTCTGCTTTATTGACTACACCAAAGCCTTTGACTGTGTGGATCATAACAAACTATGGAAAATTCTGAAAGAGATGGGAATACTAGACCACCTGACCTGCCTCCTGAAAAATCTGTATGCAGGTCAAGAAGCAACAGTTAGAACTGGACATGGAACAACAGACTGGTTCCAAATAGGGAAAGGAGTACATCAAGGCAGTATATTGTCACCTTGCTTATTTAACTTATATGCAGAGTACATCATGCAAAATGCTGGGATGGATGAAGCACAAGCTGGAATCAAGATTGCCAGGAGAAATATCAATAACTTCAGATATGCAGATGACACCACCCTTATGGCAGAAAGCAAAGAAGAACCAAAGAGCCTCTTGATGAAAGCGAAAGAGGAGAGTGAAGAAGTTGGCTTAAAACTCAACATTCAGAGAACTAAGGTCATGGCATCCAGTCCCATCACTTCATGGCAAATAGATGGGGAAACAATGGAAACAGTGACAGACTTTATTTTGGGGGGCTCCCAAATCGCTGCCAATGGTGACCGCAGCCATGAAATTAAAGATGCTTGATTCTTGGAAGAAAAGCTATGACCAACATAGACAGCATATTAAAAAGCAGAGATTACTTTGCCAACAAAGGTGCATCTAGTCAAAGCTATGGTTTTTCCAGTGGTCATGTATGAATGTGAGAGTTGGACTATAACAAAAGCTGTGCACCGAAGAATTGATGCTTTTCAACTGTGGTGTTGGAGAAGACTCTTGATAATCTCTCGGACTGCAAGGAGATCCAACCAATCGATCCTAAAGGAAATCAGTCCTGAATATTCATTGGAAGGAGTGATTTTGAAGCTGAAACTCCAATACTTTGGTCACCTGATGGGAAGAACTGACTCATTGGAAAAGAGCCTTTTGCTGGGAAAGATTGAAGGAGGGAGGAGAAGGGAGCAACAAAGGATGAGATGGTTGGATCGCCTCATCGACTCAATAGATGTAAATTTGAGTAAGCTCTGGGAGTTTGTGATGGACAGGGAAGCCTGGCATGCTGCAGTCCATGGGGTTGCAAAGAGTTGGACACAACTGAGTGACTGAACTGAACTAAACTGATCTAAGGTCTTCGCCATGAGCTATAACCTATGGCAGCAGTCTCAAGCATATATAGGTATCAGTATCACCACTAGGATTTTAAACAAATACACATGCTGTGCTTTCCAGCCCCAAATATTCTGAGTCAGTAGGTCCAGGATGGGCCCACCCACAGGTGATTTTTAAAAGCACTTTAGCTGACTCTGATAAGCAACCAGGACAAAATACTCTCTGAACCATCATAGAAAGAAGAGCTTGTCTGATTAGAGCTTAGTGGAAATTTGAATAAAGAAACACAGAACAAACTTTATAAGGAGCTGGGATGGAAAATGAAAGAATTTTGTGGGATTTAATGAGGGTTATGGAAAGTCAAAGGCACTTGTTATATGAAGCAACCAGGCGGCAGAGCAAATGTAGATGGTGAAGAAGTTGATCCGCAGAGAAAGGGAACTGGAGCTTGAATGTAGACAGAAGCTGACCAAACAAGAGAATGAGAGACACAGAGATGAAGCATCATGAAGAAAATAGGTAGACAGAAAGGACACAAACAGAGAGAGAGAGAGAAATGGGCAGAGAGAGGGAACTGCCACCATAAACCTAGTTTCCCAGACTAGAAAACTCTGTTGACTTCTTAGTCCTCATCCACAACCAATCTTGTCATTTCCTCTCAGAAATGTCTTTGAAATGTGGCTTTTCCCCTCTCTAATCCTTTTGCACTGCCTTAGTCCCAGCCTTCATCAGCATTTGCTCTCCATGTGGATATTTGGACTACCTAGATGTTCATAAGAACAATTTTTTTCCTTTTTATTTCTAATCCTAAAGTACCTCAGTAAGAAGACCAAATCTTAAAAAGGGAGAAAATAGAAACATGAATTAACCCATTCTCCATAACCTGGACCCCTTAAAAGCTCTGACGAAGTTTAAGGGTACAGAAATCCAAATTCAATCATTGTTGAATCGTTCTGATGCAGAAATGTACATGCAAAGGGTGATTTCTGATCAGATTTTATTTTGTATACTTTGTTCCCTTTGACAGTGATGGCGAATGGAACAATAATTTTGTTCACCAGAAGCTCAGCAGCATGTATCAGTTCCAATGAACTTGGAAGTCTTTAGTGGCTAAGCGTGGCTCAGGGGCTTATTGAATGTCAACTCAAGGACTCTCATGAATCCTATTTGCTTCTATTGGCCAAAAAAAATGCTTTCATTAAAAAAAAAAAAAACTTGAAGTATGTGGTAAACGTTTCGTTTTGGTCATGACTCCCACTTGAGTCACTTGGTATCAAACAGAAAATGAGTAGGAAGAGGTGGATCTCTGCCAACTGAAAGGAGAGGGGCCAGTCTGGGCAGAGCATTTTGTAGGATACAGATCTGAATGTAAGCCAACTATTTTTAAAATCCTTATTCTTGTAAGCCTGTGCATGACCTCCGTAGGGTAAGGAGACGATGGAAGTACACATTTGCCATCTGAAATGACCTGTGCAATTCATCTAGAAACCTGCATCACTGAGAACTTTAAATTAATCACAGTGATGAACAAGGAGAACAAGCTGGGGCAAAGAGGTCAGTTTCATTTGATAAGAATGGAATGTGTGGTCTAGCAGGGAATGTGCTGACATTCATCACATTCAGGAAAATTCTCTACAGCCTCTCCCTCTGGAGAGGATTCCTGGGAAAGAAAAGGGTTCCCTGTGAAGCTATAAAAACGAGAACCCCTATAAGCCCCAACTCTTGATGGTGTCCAAAATCACAGTGATCCTAGCACCTTCAGATGTCACTCTTTTTGGCCCTACAGGGGAAAACGTCTCTCCATTCACACCTGGTGGTGCTTCCTGTGTTTGTTCAGAGCATGTGCGAAACAGACAGAATGTCTAGTTAGTAAGCCAAGCAGCAGTTGGAGCTATTTTCTATCAAATGCATGATTTTTATTTTGAAGCTCTTTGTTCCATTGTCCTTCAGTGCCGTGAAGTGTTGAAACCTAGCTAACTGCATCCCTCTTTGGCCTGGGAAACCAAGCACAGATCTGGCTTAAACGTCAAGCCTGCTAGAGCCAAATTTTATTGGGTTTTGTTGCTGCTATTTGTCTTTGAAAGAGGTGTCAGTGGGAATGGTATTTGAAGTTTGCTTTTGGTGTTTGGGGAAATAGGCACCCATCACTGTAAAAGACTTTTTTTTTAATCAAAATGTGATAGAACTCCTCACTGTTCAGCTTAACTCTTGAAATTGGAATGTTTAGGGAGAAGTGGAAGCCTTGTAATGGATAATGAACTTAAGGTGGCGAGAGATGATTTGAAAAGCCATTGAATGCAATTCTTTGCTTTAATAATACCTTAATCCATAGTTTTCTTTTGAAGTGATGCAGCCAGGAACTAGGTATTACAGATGAATCTAGGTCCTTGTACTTCTCTGCTTCTATGTCTTGGAACTGTCATTCACAAATTCTACTCCCCAGTCTCTGAAGATGACTTTTGAATCTGCAAGTGTAGAGGAACTGGCATCAAACAGAGCTGGGTTAAAGTCTCAACCTGGCCACTTACCTGCTGTTTGACATTGCATAGATTCCTTGAACCCTCTGACTCTCTTGATGAGTTTTATACAAGTTGGTGTCTCATCTGGATTTAACCTATTACAACTCATTGTTCAATGTTGCTTCTCAGTAATTTACTGAATTAATAGATGAATAAATAAACCACCCACTGACTCATCTTGTAGAGACATTGGTATACAGGCATAAGGAAATTACATAGTAACTGCTAAAAATATATTCAAATTGGATGTTTTACCTTAAGTTCTTAGGTGAAAAGTGAAAGTTCATTTAAGATATAGAAGCTTGTCAGATTTTTAAATGAAGCTTATTTAATGAGCTATTTTACGAACATATACCATAATGGAAAGTCACAGTAAGTGGGAGTGATGTAGAAACATCTTTTCAAGAATAACATTTTACTAATTTACAAGGGAAGTAAAAATAGAGGCAAACAGTGGAAAGACTGAAATAATCTTTTCTCCATATGTTTTGCTTCATATTGGTTTTACTTCTGACCATGACAAAAACAAAGTTGCAGATAAGGCAGCACTTCTAGTTGGTAAGAGCAGGGCACTGGCTTGCAATATATAGAAGCTATAAAGCAGTAAGTTAAAAAGTCAGAAATCTAGGATCTATAGACCAGACTGGAATGACACTCTAAACTTTAAGAAGTCAAAATGAAGCCAAGTCATAATTTAAAAAGCCAATGGGAATTTGCTGTATGACTCAGGGAACTCAAAGTAGAGCTAACAACTTAGAGGGGTGGGGATGGGGTGGGAGGTAGGAGGGAGGTTCAAGAGGGAGAGGACATATGTATACCTATGGGTAATTTATGTTGCTGTATGGCAGAAATCAACACAATATTATAAAGCAATTAAATTTCAATTAAAAATAAAATTTAAAAAAGAGGTGGATTTTTTTTTGAATTCTTGTCCTAGTTTACACCAAATCTTAAAAGTACTTAAGGAAGTAGTTAAATCTCAATTGTTGTTATTCTTTTGATAATTTTTAATATAAAAGTCAGTAATGATTAGATCATAATCAAAATGTTCTCAGACACATATTTCTCATTGGGAAAAAACTTAACCAACTGTTCATCATTTTTATTTTCTTTACACCTCATTTAATAAGTGGTGAGTGAATGAATGAAGAATTAATAAATAAGTACTGCACAAAGCCATCATCTAATGACTGCTCTCTGAATGATGGGCAAAGAAAGGCTCTCAGAGGAACCGAACAGTCTTCATAGGACTTTGGTTGGAAATTCAATTTTTTTAAGAAACAGAAAAAGGCACAACATCTTAGATTATCTTAATCCCCTTGGCTTTAGACCCTGGAACAAAGTGTGTCCCTAGCTGTGGTCTACACCCCCGCTTACTCCCACCTTGCGACCCAGTCTTGTCATGGCTTCTTCAGCTTGGCTGCGTACCACTGGTCCCAGTGCTAACATACAGATATAATTTACCTGTCATTTGTCAATAGATTAAAATACTAGATTGGCCTGAGGGAAATACAGTTCACTAAAGTCAATATCTTGTTCTAGTCACATTATTCACTGTGGCAATTTTTTCTCTTGCTATAAAAGTTGAACCTATAGGTCTTTAATTTTACAAACTAAACCTTTTCCCTTTTATTACACAACCATTTTATGTTGGCTCTTTTCCCAGTATGCTGGCACTTCCTCAGTCCTCCATGAAATGTTAAAGGATAACAGATGTAACCCTGCAAAACTTCAACCAATTCAGCAAGTTCACTGTGAAGTAAGTCATACTCATTGTAAGTCTGAATACAGCTTCTTTATAAACAATCTACTGTCAGTCTCCTATTCTCTTTCTGGGGCTTTCTGTCCTTGTATCTAGTCCATAATGTGGTACTATCTTGATAGTTTTTTCCATCAATCATGTTGCTTCTAATAGCAATTCAATTCCAAGTTGCTTAAGGGAGAAAAGGGGGTAGTCATTTCCCAGGTTAACTGGGAAGTCCAATGGTCTAGGGCTTTAGATACAACTAGATCCAGAGACACCTGTTGGCTTTGTTGAATAACATCTTCTACAGACCCGACTGTTTGTGACCCCATAGACTGTAGCCTACCAGGCTCCTCTGTCCATGGGATTTTCCAGGCAAGAGTACTGGAGTGGATTGCCATTTCCTTCTCCAGGGGATCTTCCCAACCCAGGGCTCGAATCCAGGTCTCCCACATTGTAGACAGACGCTTTACCGTCTGAGCCACCAGGGAAGCCCCACAGACAGGGGAGGAGACCACTGAGAGTTCCAGGATCACATGGTCCTTACCACTCACCTTCCCAAAGAAAGAGACAGCCAGAGAGATCGAGCACCCTGACTCACCATCCTGGGTCCCACCATGAGTCTAAAAGCATGGGTGACTCTGAGGTGTAAAACGTTTCTTGACTGAGACTACTGTGTTCTTCACAACAAAGCCCAAAGTGGAGTGGGAATCTGACAGCCAGTCTGGATAGTCCCAGCCTGTCACCTCCAGAAATTATAAAATACACTTTGAGACTCTGAATTAGCCATATATATATTTGGCTCTAAGAAGAAAATATACTTGGAAACAAGGTAGACTCCCTAGTTCATAAAAAGACCAAAGCCTAGGGAGTGAGAAATCAAGCATTTCAGCTGGGCTATTGATTAAATCCAATCAGGTGAATAAATAAGCCTGGAACAATAGCCCTTTCTGAGCCAGAGTTTACACAATACAGTCCACAGCCTGTCCAGATGGGAGGGCTCTCTAGGACTTTCCCCCTTGTTGGTCTTGTCCTGTCAAGGTGTTCTCTGTGGTAACCTGACCTTGAGTTTTGTGCAGGCATCATTTACAAGAGTTAATTACCTTTCAACATTGGTTATCTCTAAAGAAAAGAGCAGTACTGAGCTGGAAGCTCCCATTTAAGGACTTAAGTAGGGCATGAGTGCAGCCAACTAAAACAGATTTGGCGCTCTGTCTGTTGCCAGAGAAGACGGCACAACGAAGTCAGTGTGGTTTTTGCAACTTGGCCCTCTGCCTTAAAAAAAGTGTTAGATTCCCTATCTGGGGACTCTGCTTGGCTGGAGAGATGAGTTGCCTGGATGATCTAATCATTTGTTCTCCCTTTGCCAACCACTGTATGTAATCCATTGTTATCATTATTAAGCAACACCCAGTGGCTTTCTTCGGGTACGGCATGGGGAATTAGAAATACAAATACAAGGAACACAGCCTTCCCCTATGATGTCAGCCTGTTTTAGTTTAAGTATTTTTAGAGGATATCCCCATTAAGCCAGACATCTTGTTTAGAATGGGGCAGTATCGCAGCATGCGGGTGATAGGACCTCACACTTACAGTACAAGTTGCCACTGTGTAATCATGTCAAAGTTCCATGTTACATCTGGTTAACTGGCTGCTTCCGATATGGCCAAACATGACAAGTTTCTCTGCCCTGAGAAAATCTACAGGCTGAACGCCATCTAAAAGGGAGTTTAACTAGCCAGCTGGCTCCTTGGATACATCACCATGTGCCTTAGTACTTGGAGAATGAATGTTATCTTTAGTAATTAATCTTTTATGTCACAGCAACCCTTGATAAAGATGACTACTACCCAAATTTCCTTGTGAATTTTTCTGCCCCTTGTGGCAAATGAGGAAGTGGATGCAGAGGCCTTGCCTTTATATGACAAATGAATTGGATTATTAGGGCAAGTTCTCTGGAAAAATCAATGAATCAACAAATAAGCAGTAGTGATGCTGGAATTTCCATAAAGAGAGAACTTGAAAGTAACACCTTTTCTGGAAGGGACAGCCAAAGAATTTGTCTTGAAGGTGCATTTGCATAGCAAGTATATCATCTTTAATTAGATAATATATTTTTCTGGGGATGGGGTGGGGTGACATGGTGAACATTAGGAAGGAGGTAAGAGATTCCTGATCTCTTGGCAGCAGCATTCTGTGTAAACTTGAAAAACTTCCGTTAAGTGCAAACAAAGATTTTATCTAAAACTGACCAAATTCCTGGCTCAGATGTCACCTAGGTATGAACCTGACAATGTCACCATTCAGGTAAGCAGATTAAGCAAAAACAAGAATAAATCTCCACAGTTCTTTGACCTAAGTTCACATCACCATCTGTCGTCCCGCCTCCTGCCGCCTCCTGCCCCCATATCTAACCTTGTGTAAAATACTACCCAATACAGTTGCCGCTTGCCATGGGAGCTTCCCAGATGGCTCAGTGGCAAAGAATCCCACATGCAGGACTTGCAGGTTTGATCTCTGGGTCAAGAAGATCCCCTGGAGACGGAAATGGCAACCCACTCCAGTCTTCTTGTCTGGGAAATCCCTTGGACAGAGGAGCCTGGAGGGCTACAGTCCATGGCATCACCAAAGAGTCACAACTTAGTGACTGAAAAAACACTTGCCATAGAGGAAGTTGGTAGGTCTAGCATATTAATTCTGTAAAGCTTGTGATGTCTCAGGAACAAGGTCATTATTCACTCACAAATGACAAAAGCCTAGAGAATACTTGTCTCGTTTAAATATGAAAGAACACTTACAGATAAATTCAGAGGGCGCCTCCATCTTTAGCGGGTCTGTCAGCTGGTTTCCCTGTGAGACTAGCGCCCTCTGGTGCTTCTTTCATGCTGTAGCCTTCCATTTGGCGAACGAAGAGAAAATCTTTACAATGTGACTAACTAGCAAGATTCAGGTAAGAGGATTGGCTGTGCTTAAAATTGCACTTTTTCCTTAAAAATTGTGTTTTTAATAGTGCATTAGACCCCCCCTCCCAACCATTGCTCTAATATAGCATAAAACTAGAAAGGAACTCCGTGGTTCACACAGATAGATCAATGCAGGCAGTAGCCAAACAGATAAGATATACATTTACTGCAGCTCAGCGGCAATGATTTGAAAAGTCAAGTATTTCTTAAGAGAAAGAAGATAGCAATCCTTCATTTTTAAGACTGAGTTCATTATTTTCATTCCCAGAAGAGCTACAGATATAGGTTCACCTTCCACGGAGGCATCTAGTTTAGTTTGAGTGCCTTTGTGCTTAGTCACCCAGTCATGTCCGACTCTTTGCAACTTGACGGACTGTAGCCCACCAGGCTGCTCTGTCCAGGGAATTTTCCAGGCAAGAATAATGGAGTGGATTGCCATGCCCTCCTCCAGGGGATCTTCCTGACCCAGGGATCGAACATGCACCTGTGTCTCTTGAGTCTCTTGCATTATCAGCAGATTCTTTACCCCTACCACCACCTGGGAGGGAAGTCCCTAGTTTAATATCATTTAGTTTAGTTCTTTTTTAGACCACACAATTGGTCATTTCTACAAGTGGAAGAAAAAAAATGCTATACCCTACTGCTGACAGTCTTTTCACAAATCTGATATTTGTCACAGGTGGTCATTTGCTTTAGGGATTTTTTTCTTGTTGCAAGAAATTTCAAGCTGGTGAAGATGTGATACAGGTTTTTTACTGTAAAGATTCATCATCACAACTCATAATCTCTAGGTCTCCATAGAGGAATACTAGTCTGAAATTTTGGTGGTGAAACTAAATACAAAACTATTGCTCCAACCAGTTAAGTCTGCATCTGTTGCTTCATTCTTTTTTTTTTTTCTGTGGTGGTGGATCTTCATTGCTGCACTTGGGCTTTCTCTTGTTGAAGGGAGCAGGGGCTGTGCTTCCTTGCTGTGTGAAGGCTTCTCACTGCAGTGGCTTCTTTTGTTTTGGAGCCCAAGCTCTAGGCACCCGGGCTTCAGTAGTTGCAGGGTGAGCTCAGTAGCTGTGGGGTACTGGCTTAGTTGCTGTCTAGCATGTGGAATCTTTCCAGACCAGGGATCAAGCCTCTCTCCCCTGTACTGGCAGGCAGATTCTTAACCACTGGACCACCAGGGAATCCCCACTTCATTCTTTTAAGAACAAGCTGATGAATGAGAGGGGAGAGAAAGTAGATATTTCAGTTCATGTCTTCCCAAATCCATTCATCCATGTTGCCACATTGGGTAGTTTTTGCCTTGCTTCTCCTCTTCTTCCCTCTTTCCGTTCTCTTCCTTTCTGGGGGACCTCCAATAGATAATGTACCAATGTGTAGAATGACTAAGGCCAGGAAATACAGCACATTAGTAGCATTCACACCTGCAGATGAGTGTTATTTGGTTAGAACAGTGTTAAGACTGCACTGTGTATTGTGGGGTGTACCTTTGCATGTGGGGAGGCAGGTTTATATTTTTAAACTATGCCTACAATTAAAATTCAGGAGATTTTTTCTTAAAAATCTAGACTTGCAGCTTCTTCTGAAAAACTTTCCAGAGAAAAAAGCTATCTGTTAGATAGCTTCTCCACAAGCACATTATCTTTCTGCCCCAAGAGGCCTTTGAATTCACAGCACTGGATTTAAGGCCATTCTTCTTCTTTCATTCTTTTATTCTTTAACTGGTGTACAGTTGATTTGCAATGATGTGCTTCCAACATCTCCACCTACTTCTCCCCACAAGGGGTACTCACACTGAACAATCTGGGTCAGCTGGCCAGAAGTAATTATACTGTGACTGCTCAGAAGGAAGGCACCAAAGCTGCCACCCAGAGCCTCAGATGTTCCATAACAACCTGAAAATTAGAAAAGTCTTCCCTTCCTCTGACTGGATGAGCCCCAGCACAGAGGCTGGTATCTTGGAAATTGAAGCAGTATAGATTTCAGTCCTCACCCATGCTCCCACCCAGTTCCCCTTGTGCAATGAGCCAGTTGATAGCTCTTCTTAGAGGCCCTGAGACCAGCTCACTTGTTTATAATGACTCTTCCACAGCATCTTTTGTGCAGGTTACTGTATTCCCTGTCCACAATGATGCTGACCCTACCCCGCATCTGTGTCTTACTTCCTTAGGCAGACTGAGCTCCATTGTTCCTCCCCTGTCTGATTATAGCTTTTTCACCCTTCACTTTTTCTTGTTAACCGTGTCTCCTGGATTTTCTGGCTACTTTAGTTCATCTTGGTCTTCAACTCTTCTGAATTCCTGTGGCATTCATGCTTAGAATTATAGGTTAACAGAATTTATTCATCTTATATATGCTTATTTGGTCTTTGCTGTCAATTTGGTATCTCCTCAAGGAGATCCCTCCCTACATCATCTCATTCTGATGAGTGCAGTGTAGGAGCTTAGTGAATATTTCATACTGCAGTGAGTGGATTTACAACAAGAATACAGCTCCTGTACCTAAAAGAGTCTCTGGGGACTTCTGCTTCAGACATGATGGATTAATAGGGATTAAGGTCACCAGATAAAATCTAAGAAGCCCCATTAAATTTGAATTTCAGATATAATTATACTGTAAGTATGGATTATAATAAAAAGTATTTGCTGTTGGTCTGATATTCAGATTTAAAAGAGTCTTTCCTTATAGGTTTTTGGATTTTTTTGCCTTTTTTGTTTTGTTTTGGTTTTTTGCCTTGTGTTTTGCTAAATCTGGCAAATCTTCCATGTGTGGATTTACCCTCCTGCTTTAAACAACTTTGAAAAAGCTGAAAAATATATGAAACAATGGTTTTCAGACACAGTGAACAGGCAGTGCAAGAGAATAATATTCCCTGAGAAGAGTGAAAAAATGAAGGAATTTTTATGATTGCCCTAGCTTATTTTTTAAAAGGACAAAATTTCCAGGCTGCAGCACAGTAAGAGGGAACTCAAACAGAGCCTGGCAGGTCCCCTGGAGTTGAGAGTTTGAGGAGGCTAAGTTGGCTAGAATCCAGAGAGCTGAGCACCAGAAAGGAGATTGTAGAAGGTGCCCCTTGACTCTTCAGCTGAGTACTGATCAGTATCCGTGTGTGAAGCAATTACCCAAAGTTGGAGGGAAAACCACTAGAAAGGAGAGGGTGGAACAATTTCTGGAGTTCACAGAGGACTAGGCATAGTCCCAACATACTCCCAACAGCCAGAGTGGAGGAAGTCCATAATACATGATAACAGCAGAAATTGGCCAACTGGTTAAAAAAAAGCAAGACCCAGTGATAGGATACCTGCAAGAAACCAGCTTCAAGTATTAATAAGTAGTTAAAAGTAAAGTATCAGGAAAATTGTATACCACATTAATGTGAATCAAAGAAAAGTGAAGTGGCTATATAAATACAAGACAAAGCAGCCTTCAGAGCAATATGCATTATCAGAGCAAAACACGGATAAAGAGGGATTTCATAATGATAAAAGGGGAAATCATCAAAAGGACAAAATAATCTTAAATGTTTATGCACTTAGTGTTCCTATAACATGAAAAAAGAGAACAGAACTAAGAGGAGAATAGACAAATCCAGAATTATAGCTGAAGATTTCAATACTCCTCTGATAATAATAAGATTAAGTCGATTCGGTCATGTCCGACTATGTGACCCTGTGGACTATAGCCCACCAAGCTCCTCTGTTCATAGGATTTTCCAGGCAAGAATACTGGAGTAGGTTGCCATTTCCTTCTCCAGGGGATCTTCTTGACCTCAGGATCAAACCCACGTCTCTTATGTCTCCTGAACCAGCCACTAGTGCCACCTAGGAAGCCAAAACATATATTTTATTTATTTATTTAGGCTATTTAATTTATTTATATAGGCTGAACCAGCTCTCAGTTGTGGCATGTGGGATCTAGTTTCCTAATCAGGGATCGAACCTGTGCCCCCTGCATTATGAACACACAGTCTTATCCACTGGGCCACCAGGAAAGTCCCAAAGTGAAGGTCACTCAGTTGTGTCCGACCCCTTGCGACCCAATGGACTATACAGTTCATTGAATTCTCCAGGCCAGAATACTGAAGTGGGTAGCCTTTTCCTTCTCCAGGGGATCTTCCCAACCCCGGGATAGAACCCAGGTCTCTCACATTGCAGGTAGGTTCTTTACCAGCTGAGCCACAAAGGGATTGAATAAACAGCCAAAAAAAAAAAAAATCAGAAATTATATAGAAAACTATCAACCAATTTGACCTAATTGATGTTCATAGGACACTCTACTCAATGGCAAAAGAGACTAGATTTTTAAAAATACATCCTAAATATTGAACAAGATAAATCATAGTCTATGCTGTAAAATAAAGTTCAATAAATTTAAAATAATTCAAATAACACAAAGTACAACAACCACAATTGAATTAAATTAAAAATATAATACCAGATATTATCTTTTATTAAAAAGATAATAAACAGAAAGATACCTGGAAAATCTCCACATATCAGAATATTAGATGACACATTGCTTCAAAAACATCCATATGTCAAAGAAAGAATCATAAGGAAAATTAGAAAGTATTTTAAACAGAATGAATGAAAATTAAAAACAATACATAAAAATTTGTGGGATGCAGCTAAAGCAGTGGCAAAGGGGAACTATATACAGCACCCCACTCCAGTGCTCTTGCCTGGAAAATCCCATGGATGGAGGAACCTGGTGGGGTGCAGTCCATGGGGTCGTGAAGAGTCAGACACGACTGAGCGACTTCACTTTCACTTTTCACTTTCATGCATTGGAGAAGGAAATGGCAACCCACTCCACTGTTCTTGCCTGGAGAATCCCAGGGACGGGGGATCCTGGTGGGCTGCTGTCCATGGAGTCACACAAAGTCGGACACGACTGAAACGACTTAGCATACTGGGGCTTCCCTGGTAAGCTCAGCTGGTAAAGAATCTGCCTTCAATGCAGGAAACCCTGATTCGATCCCTAAGTTGGGAAGATCCACTGGAGAAGGGTTAGGCTACCCACTCTAGTATTCTTGGTCTTCCCTGTGGCTCAGCTGGTAAAGAATCCACCTGCAGTGCAGGAGACCTGGGTGCGATTCCTGGGTTGGGAGGATCCCCCGGGGAAGGGAAAGGCTACCCACTTCATTATTCTGGCCTGGAGAATTCCATGAACTGTATAGTCCATGGGTCCCAAACAGGTGGACACTGAGCAACTTGTATTGTACTAGGAAAGAAGAAAGATCCAATCAATGATCTAAGCATCCACCTTGCTGCTGCTGCTGCTGCTGCTAAGTCACTTCAGTCATGTCTGACTCTATGTGACCCCATGGACTGCAGCCCACCAGGCTCCTCCTTCCATGGGATTTTCCAGGCAAGAGTATTGGAGTGGGTGCCATTGCCTTCTCTGAAGCATCCACCTTAAGACACATAAAAAATGTGAATTGAAACCAAAGTAAAAAGAAAAAAGGAAATTTAAAAAACCAGAGCAGAGGTCAATAAAATAACAGAAAAACAGTGAAAATCAATGAAATCAAAAGCTTGTTTTTGATATGATCAATAAAATTGATAATCTAGTTAGATTGTTATGGAAAAAAGAAGACATAAACTATCAATATCAGAACTGACAGAGGTGACATTATATATATACTACAGATATTAAAAAGAACAAGAAGAGACCATGAACAACTTTATGTCTATAATTGTAACTATTTATATAAAAAAGATAATTTTTCAAATTGAAGTATAGCTGTTTTATAATATTGTGTAAGTTTCAGGCATATATAACAAAGTGATTTGTTTATACATATACATGTTTATGGGCTTCCCAGGTGGCGCTAGTGGTAAAGAACCCGATTACCAAAGCAGGAGACATGAGACACAGGTTCGATTCCTGGGTCGGGAAAATCCCCTCTGGAAGTAGGCATGGCAACTCAGTCTAGTATTCTTGTCTGGAGAATCCCCATGGCCAGAGGAGCCTGGTAGGCTACAATTCATAGGGTTGCAAAGAGTCAAACACAATTGAAGCGACAAATCCCGCATGCATGCATATATGTATTTATCTATATTCTTTCCCATTATAATTTAGTACACAATACTGAATATAGTTCCCTGTGCTATATAGTAAATCTTTGTTGTTTATCTATTTGGATATATGGTACTGTGCATCTGTTAATACTATGCTGCTGCTGCTAAGTCACTTCAGTCATGTCCGACTCTTACTCCCACTTAATCCCTCCTCCCCTTTCCCTTTAAAGAATTTGCCTGCAATGCAGGAGACACTGGTTTTATCCCTGGGTGGGGAAGATCCCCTGGAGAAGGGAATGGCTTCTCACTCCAGTATTCTTGCCTGAAGAATTCCATGGACAGAGGAGCTAGCAGGCTACAGTCTGTGGGGTCACAAAGAGCTGGACATAACTGAGCAACTATTACTTTCACTTGCCTCCACCTTTGGTTACCATAAGTTTGTTTTCTATGTCTGAGTCTGTTTTGTAAGTAAGTTCATTTTTATTATTTTTTTAGATTCCACATGTAAGTGATATAATATATGTCTTTGACATACGTCACTTAGTATGATCATCTCTAGGTGCATTTATGTTGCTGCAAATATCATTATTTCATTCATTTTTATGACTGAGTAGTATTCCATTGTGTATATGTACCACATCTTCTTTATCCATTCACCTGTTGATGAACAATTAGGTTGTTTCCGGGTCTGGGCTATTGTGAACAGTGTCGCAGTGAACACTGGAGTGCACGTATCGTTCTAATTCAGTTTTCTCTAGATATGTGCCTTAGAGTGGGATTGCTGGATTATATGGTCATGCTACTTTTAGTTTTTTTAAGGAACCTCCATACAGTTTTCCACAGTGACTGTACCAATTTATATTCCTACCAACAATGTAGGAGGGTTCCCTTTTCTCCATATCTCCAGCATTTATTATTTGTAGACTTTTTAATGATGGCCATTCTGACTAGTGTGAGAATGTTGCAGCTACTTTGTTGCTGTTTTGTTTGGCATTTCTCTAATAATTAGTGATATTGAGCATCTTTCATGTGCCCATTGGCCATCTGTATGTCTTCTTGAAGAAATGTCTATTTAGATCTTCTGTCTCTTTTTTGATTGGGTTGCTTCTTTTTGTTATTGAGTTGTATGAGATGTTTGCATATTTTGGAAATCAAACTCTTCTTGGTTGCATCATTTGCAAATATTTTCTCCCAGTCTGTAGATTGTTCTTTGTTTATGGTTTCCTTTGCTGTAAAAAAGCTTACAAGTTTGATTAGGTTCCATTTGTTCATTTTTGCTTTTATTTCTATTGCCTTGTGAGATGACATACTACGAAAACATTGGTATGATTTATGTCAGAGAATGTTTTACCTGTGTTCTCTTCTAGTAGTTTTACGGTGTTAGGTCTTATATTTAAGTCTTTAATCCATCTCAAGTACTTTTGTTCAGGGTATGAGAGCGTGTTCTAGCTTCATTGATTTACATGTGGCTGTCACACTTGCCCAACACCACTTGCTGAACAAACTTTTTTTCTCCATTGTATTTTCATGCTTTCTTTGTCAAAGATTAATTGACCGTAGGTGTGTGGGTTTATTTCTGAACTGATTTATTGAAGCAAATCAATTAAACCAACTGAAGGCAGCACTCAATGAAAAGCATCCAAAATGAATCAAAAGAAAGTGCATTGTCTTCCATCAGTGGAGCACAAGATCATATGTTCCTTGATGACCAGGCAAAAACTGTTGCAGCTTGACTCGGAAGTTCTGATTCACTGTTTTGATTACTGTAGCTTTGTCATATCATCTGAAGTCTAGAAGGTTTATGCCTCCAGCTTTGTTCTTTTTCCTCAGGCTTTAGCAGAAATTCTTTTTTTTTTTTTTTTTTGGTTCCATATTTTAGGGTTATTTTTTCTAGTTTGGTGAAAATGTCATGCATAATTTGGTAGGGATCACATTAATGGATAAATTTTTTGAATTATACAAACTATCAAAGTTCACACAAAAGAAAACATTGGGTTGGCCAAAACTCTCCTTCAGTTTTTTAAGTAAGAATAAAAGACAGTTTTCATTTTCACCAATAACTTTGCTGAATGAGGTATTAACCATTTTGTTCCACGACCTTCTACCGTTTTTCAGGCAACTTCATAATTCCATCTTCCCAAGCTTTTTATCTTTTTGGTCAAAGAACTCTTTCAGGTACCTTTTACAGTTTTTCAGGGAATTGAAAATTTTTTACCATTAAGGGAATTTTGTAAAGACTGAAATAAATGGATGTCCAAAGGTGAAATGTATGATAAGTATGGCAGATGAATTAGAACTTCCCAGACAAACTGCAACAATTTTTCCCTGGTCATCAAAGAAACATGTGGTCTTCCACTATCCTGATGGAAGATGATACATTTTCTGTTGACTAATTTTGGATGCTTTTCATTGAGTGCTGCCTTTAGTTGGTCTAATTGATTTGCTTCAAAATGGGGGTCAATGGAAAGTTTTGAGCAGTAGAGTCTAATGACCCATGTCTAATGATCTATATCAAGTTTTTTGTCTCTGTTGCACACCTTCTCCATCCCCCCAGACTTCATGAATGATCAGTATGGTTTTTGCTGCAGTGGTATGAAGGAAATGAAAAGAGTATTTGAGGCAAGTTTTGTGCCATATTTTATTCTCTCTCTCATTCTTTCCCCATTTTCAGCTTCCTTTACCTTCCTGTATCTTCCTCTTTCCTTTCCTCTCTTATTTTTCTCTCCTATCTATTCCATTGTCCCAATTTCTATTTATGTCTTTAAGTGGAGTCCTTTAGCTGTTTTTTCACTTTTTCCTATCACCCAAAACAGCGTAACCAAACTCTTTTCCTAAGTAAAGATTATTCTCTCCCTAACATATTTGAGAAAATAAGAAAGAGAGAAATTGAAAGATCACTTCTTCTCTTCAACTTGTATTCAAATAGAATTAATGCACATCAAATTGCAGTCTTGAAATTGGAAGACACTTACTTCTTGAAAAGAAGGCTAAGACAAACCTGCTGCTGCTAAGTCACTTCAGTCGTGTCCGACTCTGTGCGACCCCATAGACGGCAGCCCACCAGGCTCCTCCATTCCTGGGATTCTCCAGGCAAGAACACTGGAGTGGGGTGCCATTTCCTTCTCCAATGCATGAAAGTGAAAAGTGAAAGTGAAGTCGCTTGGTCGTGTCCGACCCTCAGCGACCCCATGGACTGCAGCCTTCCAGGCTCCTCCATCCATGGGATTTTCCAGGCAAGAGTACTGGAGTGGGGTGCCATTGCCTTCTCCTAGATAGCATATTAAAAAGGAAAGACTTCACTTTGCCAACAAAGGTCCATATAGTCAAAGCTATGGTCTTTCTTTTGTACAGATGTTAGAGTTAGACCATAAAGAAGGCTGAGCACTGAAGAACTGATGCTTTCAAGCTGCGGTACTGGATAAGATTCTTGAGAGTCCCTAGGACAGCAAGGGGATCAAGCCTAAGGAAAATCAACCCTGAATACTCACTGGAAGGATTGATGCTGAAGCTCCAATACTTTGGCCACCTTATGTGAAGAGATGAGTCACTGGAAAAGATCCTGATGCTGGGAAAGATTGAAGGCAAAAGGAGAAGAGAGTGGCAGAGGATGAGATGGTTGGATGGGAGCACTGACTCAATGAACATGAACTTGGACAAACTCTGGGAGATGGTGAGGGACAGGAAAGCCTGGTCTGCTGTAGTCCATGGAGTCACAAAGAGTCAGACATGACCTAGTGACTGAACAACAACAACATAACTAATAACAACATAACTAATACATGTATAAACGTGAGATGTCATAATAATCAAGTGTAGAGTCAAACTTGGCAGGGATGAAGGGACTTGACAAGGAAAGTCACTAGAGAGAGCGCTTTTCAGAACAGACTTTGATGATGGAGTCCTTCATCAACTCTTCTGTTCAGTAAACATTTCTTGAAAACCTGCTCTGTTCCAGGCACTGAGCTGAACACTAAAACACAAAGAAAATGAGCATTTAGTCCTGACTCCCTAAATATTCAGTCCAGAGAGAGAATTGCATATGAAAAATACACGAAATAAAATGAGGTGGTTAAGGGCTATTTAACTGTCCACATAAGCAGAATTTTTTTGGAAAAGTCTACAACTCAAATATCCTAGCCTGCTGTCAAACTTCATTGTCTCATTTGTGGCTCAATAGAAACACTCACCTCATGTACAGTATAAACAAGATGCCATAGAAGCATGTAATTTGCTAAATGTTTTGGAACACTGTTGGCAATGTTCCTATCATCATGATACATCAAGGACTTTTAAATGCATGGCTTATTGTCCATATGCTCCATAGAAATGCTGGAGAATCAGAGGATACGCATCATCTCTAACCAATAGACTATGTAATGAGTGTATTTTGGAATTTGTGTTTAGATCCTTAAATTTACCTCTTCCTTAACTCTCTGAGCAATTTATTGCTTTTATTATCAGAGCAGGTAAGGTTTTTTTTTAGTAAAGCTGAACAGTTACAAATGTTTCTGGAGTCAGACAGTCTGGCGTTTGAATCCTGAAACTGTCCCCTTATTTGATTAAGATTTACCAGATCCTCCAGCCTCATTATCTCCTTATCTGTCACTTGATGATAAGAATAATACTTAATCCTGGGGTATGTTGTAAGGATTAGCATTGTTTTAACAATGCATGTGAAGTTCTCAGCCCTTGCCTGCCAAGGAGTTAGAGCTGAAAAAGTTGTTGTTATTCAGTGGCTCAGTCATGTCAGACTCTTTGGGACCCCATAGACTGCAGCATGCCAGGATTCCCCGTCCTTCACTATCTCCACCAGCTTGCTCAAACTCAAGTTCATTGAGTTGGTTGAGGCTATCCAATCATCTCATCCTCTGCTGTCCCCTTCTCTTTCTACCTTCTATATTTCCCTTTATCAGGATCTATTTCAATGAGTCGGTTCCTCGCATCAGGTGGCCAAAAAAAAAGTTCTATTGCAGGGTGGGGGGTGGTGGGGGGCGAGTAAGGAGGTGAGAGGTGGGGTGGAGTAGGGGGATGGAACGAGTAGGGGAAGGCAGATTTATAATTTGCAATGTTTTAGAGGGGACAGTAGAGGGAGCACTGTCATTGGGAATTGGACTTAAGATAGGTAGCAAGGCCTTAGCTTACAAAGCCCTTAGGTTACAAAGCCCTTAGCTTACAAAGAATAGCAAGGAGAGATAAGAAAGCCTACCTCAGTGATGAGTGCAAAGAAATAGAGGAAAACAATAGAACGGGAAAGACTAGAGATCTCTTCAAGAAAATTAGAGATACCCAGGGTTGGACAGGACTGAGCGACTTCACTTTCACTTTTCACTTTCATGCATTGGAGAAGGAAATGGCAACCCACTCCAGTATTCTTGCCTGGAGAATCCCAGGGATGGGGGAGCCTGGTGGGCTGCCGTCTATGGGGTCGCACAGAGTCAGACATGACTGCAGCGACTTAGCAGCAACAGCAGGGAACATTTCATGCAATGAAACAGCTCAATAAAGGACAGAAACAGTATGGACCTAACAGAAGCAGAAGATCTTAAAAGAGGTGGCAAGAATACACAGAAGAACTGTACAAAATAGATCTTCATGACCCAGATAATCAAAATGGTGTGATCACCCACCTAGAGCCAGACATCCTGGAGTGTGAAGTCAAGTGGGCCTTAGGAAGTATCACTACGAACAAAGCTAGTGGAGGTGATGGAATTCCAATTGAGCTTTCAAATCCAAAAGAAGATGCTGTGAAAGTGCTGCACTCAATATGCCAGCAAATTTGGAAAACTCAGCAGTGGCCACAGGACTGGAAAAGGTCAGTTTTCAGATTCAGATTCCAATCCCAAAGAAAGGCAATGCCAAAGAATGCTCAAACTACCACACAATTGCACTCATCTCACATGCTAGTAAAGTAATGCTCAAAATTCTCCTAGCCAGGCTTCAGCAATATGTGAACCATGAACTTCCAGATGTTTAAGCTGGTTTTAGGAAAGGCAGAGGAACCAGCGATCAAATTGCCAACATCCACTGGATTATCAAAAAAGCAAGAGAGTTCCAGAAAAACATCTATTTCTGCTTTATTGACTATGCTAAAGCCTTTGACTGTGTGGATCACAATAAACTGTGGAAAATTATTAAAGAGATGGGAATACCAAGCCACCTGACCTGCCTCCTGAGAAATCTGTATGCAGGTCAGGGAGCAACAGTTAGAACTGGACATGGAACAACAGACTGGTTCCAGATAGGACAAGGAGTACATCAAGGCTGTATATTGTCACTGTGCTTATTTAACTTATATGCAGAGTACATCATAAGAAACGTTGGGCTGGATGAAGCACAAGCTGGAATAAAGATTTCCAGAGAAATATCAATAACTTCAGATATGCAGGTGACACCACCCTTATGGCAGAAATGAAGAGCTAAAGAGCCTCTTGATGAAAGTGAAAGCAGAGAGTGAAAAAGTTGGCTTAAAGCCCAACAATCAGAAAACAAAGATCATGGCAATCCAGTTCCATCACTTCATGGCAAATAGATGGAGAAACAGTTGAAACAGTGGCAGACTTTACTTTTTCGGGCTCCAAAGTCACTGTAGATGGTGACTGCAGCCATGAAATTAAAAGATGCTTACTTCTTGGGAGAAAAGTTATGATCAACCTAAACAGCATCTTAAAGAGCAGAGACATTACTTTGCCAACAAAGGTCCAACCAGTCAAGGCTATGGTTTTTTCAGTAGTCTTGTATGGATCTGAGAGTTGGACTATAAAGAAAGCTGAGTGCTGAAGAATTGATGCTTTTGAACTGTGGTGTTGGAGAAGACTCTTGAGAGTCCCTTGGACTGCAAGGAGATCTATCCAGTCCATCCTAAAGGAAATCAGTCCTGAATATTCATTGGAAAGACTGAAGCTGAAGCTGAAACTCTAATACCTGATGTGAAGAGCTGACGCGTTTGAAAAGACCCTGATGCTGGGAAAGACTGAAGGCAGGAGGAGAAGGGGATGACAGAGGATGAGATGGTTGGATGGCATCACCGATGCGATGGACATGAGTTTGAGTCAACTCCAGGATTCGGTGATAGACAGGGAGGCCCAGCGTGCTGCAGTCCATGGGGTCGCAAAGAGTCGGACACGACTGAGCGACTGAACTGAACTGAAACCCTTAGCACAAGGCATTGTCTCTGTTTTTTGATTGAGCTTGAGTGACCTACACAGATGAGCTGGTAAGACCCATGCCAGACTGCCTTGTTCCAATAATCCTGTGTACCGCTCATTTGATACTAGCTACCTTGGAATCCAGTGTACTTTCTGTGTGTATGTATTCTGTCGGTCCAATCAGCTAACCTACCCCTGTTGCCTTGGGACACACAAGAGAGGAAGCTTGGACAGAGAGGTAAGGTGCCACCACAAAAATCAAAACAAACAAATGTTTATGTTCTTTGTATAAGAATTGGGGAGAAGGTGGAGGTGGCTTGTATCCCGTGGAGGGAAAAGTGACACCCCTTCTCTTCCTGTCTCACGGCCTCCAAAACAAACAGATCTCCTGAGCATAGCGGAAAAAACAGTCAGAAGAACAGACTGAATCCTCTCTGCCACCGACTTACAGATGTGAACCTGTTTACCTCACCTTACCTGTCTTCATCCCATCTCCATTTGAAACCCTGTCTGTACAACCAGGGGGAAGGGAAAATGGAGTTTATTAACCTAGTGACCTCCAAAGTTTCTTACAATCTGGCTATGTTTATTATTCTATTCACAACAGCTACTGAGCATTTTTCCTTATCTCATTCCTGACATTAGACCTTTGAATCTTCTCAGCGATTTTGTATGGGCTATGATATTGCCATTTTTATGGGTAGTTTGGAACTCAGAGGTTAGGTAGCTAATCCAACTTTGTACTGCTAGAAAGTGGCAAAATGAGTACTAGAATCTATATTTCAGGAAGTCTACAAGCTGTTATTTCCGTCTTAAGATGAGACGAAAGAAAACAAAACAAAACAGCAGTAGGGCTTATAAGAGGGCAGTTAGGGGACAATTTAAAGTGGAGAGAAATCTCTGAAGATCTTTGGGTATGGGAAACTTTATGGGGATTTCACATTAGAATGCTTTTGTTTGATTTGCTTTGAATTGTTTTGGGGAAGGTTGGTTTGAGGTTTTCTGTTTTTGTTTTGTTTGTTTCTGACAAGGCGCTGATGAGGCCAAGGCCAGCATAGGGTCAAGAAATTGGGGACCTAGCGTTTTAGATTTAATTCAAAGAAAGAGAAGCAAGGGGGATATAAGGATACCCTTTCCTAGAAGCCTGGCTTAGTTTGTGAAATAGGAAAAGAACCAGAATTTAAGTGTATGTTTGAAACCAAGAGACTGTTCATTTGAGTGGAGATTCCCTCATGATCTAGAACTCTGGGTAACTGACTACAGTAGACAGGAGATGGTGCATGGAGCAAGGATTCCGAAAGTGTTGTCTGAGGACCCCTGGGAGTAGTCCTCCAGGGTAGCACTATTTCATAATAATACTGGTTTGCCTTTTCACTTTGTTGACATCTACATTGATAGCACCAAAGCCATGATGGGTAATCTTGGTGCCTTAGAATGAACCAAGGTATGGTGCCAAATTATCCTAGTATTCACTGCATTCTTCACCACCACACACTTCAGTTTTTATTTACTTATTTATGTATTGGCTGCGCTGGCTCTCTGTTGCTGTGCACAGGCTTTCTCTAGGTTTTGAGAGTGCGGGCTACTCTCCAGTTGTGCTGTGTAGGCTTCTCATAGTGGCGGCTTCTCTCGTTGTGGAGCACAGGCTATAGTTGGTTGCAGCCTGTGGGCTCAGTAATTGTGGTGCATGGGCTTAGTTGTTCTGTGGCATGTGGGATCTTCTTGGACCAGGGATCAAATCAGTGTCCCTTGTGTTGCAAGGAATATTCTTAACGACTGGACCACCGTGGAAGTCCCTAAATTTTTTTAAATGCCAGTGTGAGTTAAGAATTTACAAAAAAGTAGGAAAACATATTATTGTATTAAATCTCAGATCTTGAATCCATGTCTCTTTAATATTCTGTGTGATGAAATGGGACATACACATACTAATATACAATGGTCACTTCAAAGAAAAGAAATTATGTGATTCTTTAAGTTGTCCACCCACTGTCCTGGCCATTTTTACTTGAAAAAAATGACTGACTATGGCTATGAAGACTTGGGCATTTGGAAGACATTTTCCTGAAAACAAAGTGAGCTATCACTTCAAGGAAAACAGTTGGCAATATCTGTTGCCATTAACAAAACCGGAGCTTTTAAGCAAGTTTGGAAAACTTGTATCTGTCATCATGAATTTAACAGCTTTCTAATACTTAAAATGGGGCTTCCCTGGTGGCTCAGCAGTGAAGAATCTGCCTGCCAATGCAGGAGACAGGTGCTTGATCCTTGGGTCAAGGAGATACCTTGGAGAAGAAAATGGCAACCTACCCCAGTATTCTTGCCTGAGAAATCCCATGGACAGAGCAGACTGGTGGGCTACAGTCCTTGGTGTTGAAAAGAGTCAGACCCAACTTAGTGACTAAACAACAATACTTAAAACACTTTTCTAAAGAGATCAGTGGTGATGTTAACTACCGTGATTTTCTGTTATTGTATGTTGAAGTGTGTCAGCATTTGGAAGAGTTGTGTAATTCAGTGAACCAATATTTTCCAAACTGAACAATGTGTGATATTACAAAATTCTGAGTGTGTTAAGAGTTCAATTCAAAAAACAAGGTATACCAATGGACTTTAATGTAACAGTATATGTAAAGTTTGCTGATACAGCTTCACATTCCACAATACAACTAACTCTTAAGGAATTACCACTTGTTGAGTTTTGGTGTGGTACCAAAGAAGAATACCAATATTATCTGAAAAAGATTAAAATGTTCTTCCCTTTTCTAGTTACATATCTATGTAAGTCCAGATTTTCTCCAGATACTTTAAGAAAAACAATATTTTGCAATAAATTAGATGTAGAAGTGGCTGTCTTTTCTCAAATCAGACATTAAAGAGATTTCTAAAAATGTAAATCAACGCCAATCTTCTATTTTGCCTGTCTGTTGGAAAATATGCTTGTTTTCCATTTTAAAATGTTTAGCACATAGTGGGTTTATGACTATAATTTTAAATGAATAGATGTTTTAACTTTCAGAGTTAATTTTGAGTACAATAATTAAAAACAAATACAGAATAGAAATACACAAAAATTCTTTGGGGTTGTCAACAATTTTTTTAAGAGTATAAAGGTGTCTTGAGACCAAACAGTTGGAATACCGCTGGGAGTATCCCAAGGTGAGGTTTTTAAGAGAAGGGAACAAACTCTCAGCTTTCTATAGCAGTCACTCAATAGTTGACTATAATGATGATAAAGACCCACAAAACCAATGTGACTAATGTTGTAAGGCAGGAAGTGAAAAGTGTTAAATGAGTGGGCTAGTTCTACACTGTCCAATATGGTAGCCACTAGCCACATGTGGCTATTAAGCACTTGAAATGTGGAGACTCCTAACTAAAATGGCAAGTACACACCAGACTTCAAAGATTTCGTATGAAGTAAGGAGTATTTTCTCTCAGTCTTCTTTTTTCTTTAAGTTTAAAAAATTGAAGTACACTTGATTTACAATGTTGTGTTAGTTCCTGGTACCCAGCAAAGTGAATCAGTTTTGTATATAATATACATATATATGATATTAAATGTAGTTCCCTGTGCTATATAGTGGGATCTTTTGTATATTGAATGTTGTCTCTCATTAGTAACTTTTTATACTGATTATATGCTGAAATGTTAATATTCTATATGTATTGGGTTATTTACAGTATTAAAAGTAATTTAATTGTTACTTTTTCCTTTTTTAACATGGCTACTAGAAAAGTGAACATATGTTGCTTGCATTTTATTTCTCTTGGACAGCATTAGCTTGGACATGATCAGAATTCAGAGCAGGGAAAAGTTGCTTACAGGGTTGGAGTCATTGGTGAAATCTTCACTTGAGAAGGAGAGGATTTCAGTGAGTAGACAAGTTGGGGAAGAAACTGCAGCTGAAGGGAGCATCAGTACTAAAATATGAGAGGATAATCTAGAAAGCAGAGGAGACTGATCTACATCAGATCGTGGGCTCTCAGGGTGGGCCAGGAGGGTGGGGGAGAGAAGTTTCTGAAAGAGGTTAGGACCAAGTTGAACAGAACTTTGAGCGCCAAGAATTTGGACTTTTTCCTATAAGGCACTGTCCATGTCCCCTGAAGAAAACCAGGCTTTGCCCCATGGCTGCTGGAGCAGCCCAGATGAGGCACTTCCTTCAGGTGGGGACAGAGCAGCATAAGTTCCTGGAAACTGCCCAGTGAGCAAGCAACCAGGACCAGCTCTACCTGACAAATGAATTTAGATGATGACTTTGAATTTAGATGTTTGACTTTGGGGTTGATTGACTTGTTCTTTGTAAGTGAGGGAGAGGGGTGGTAAATTTAATCACATGATGATATCTCCTGAAAGAGGAGGAGAATCCTCTGTGATGCTGGCTAGCACCATTCTGTGAAGCAAGGCCTTTGACCTTGGCAGATCTCTCCAGGCATGTGCATAAACAGATTGAGTTGTTCTTTCTACCTCCTTTAGTCTATCGTCTGTTTTTGTTTTTGTGTCTTTATTTTCCTGAACTTTTGTAGAACTCTTACTGCATGTCAGGGGATGTTAACATCTGGCTCAGAGATGAAAAGAAAACAGCACTTAGGAGGTAGTTGAATCCCCCAGGTTCTTATCCAGTCTTCGCAGGTAAATCATTGAGTAACTCGGGTCACCTCTTTGGGCCCCGTGTCTCTCCAGATAGGAAAGAGGAGTCAGAACCAGATGAGGCCAAGGCTCCCTCCAGCTCTGGGGTTCTAGAACCAGTCCACCTCACAGAAGAAGAAACATATCCCCCTGCAATCAGACGTAGCTACTGGGTAGGGGAGGATGATTCTGGGCTGGTAAGGGCAGGTGTCCACCTGCGCAGGAGCTGGTCCCAGCCGCTTGGTGAGGTTCTCCTGCTGATGAGCAGACCCTGTTAGAATCCGCGCACAGTGAAGTCTTCCATTGGCTGTTTTCATCCTGGCGACCCACTCCTTTCATCCCTGGGGCTGGCTCCCACAGTGGTGAGTAGAGTCTGTAGGGAGGAAGCCGGGAAGCCAGGAATTTAGGTCGGGGCAAGTAAGTCTGCGCTTCCCTGATAGTTCAGTCGGTAAAGAATCTGCTGGCAATGAGGGAGACCTGGGTTCGATCCCTGGGTTGGGACGATCCCCTGGAAGAGGGCATGGCAATCCACTCCAGTATTCTTGCCTGGAGAATCCTCCTGGCCGGCTACAGTCCATGGATGGGGTCGCAAAGAGTCGGACACGACTGAGCGACTAAGCGCGGCACAAGTAAGTCTGCAGGGGCTCTCAGTCTGGGGAAACCGGAAGAAAAAGAGTGTGGCCCCCACCCACCCGCTTCTTCCTGACCCCCTCGGGCCACAGGGAGTGGCTGGAGTGATTGATGGGGATGAGGAGAGGGCGCCCCGCGTGGTGGCTTCAACCTGTTTCTGCTCTTTAGCGTTTCTAGAATAGGCAGTGGGTGGGAACGACCCTAGTAAAGTACCGGAGGTTCTAACACTGACGCACAGGAAAGCCTCAAGTAGGAGGAGAAATGCAAATCCTCTCTGACGGAGGCGTCATCGGCTAGGTCCTGGGGGACCGCGCTGGGCGATTCCGACCCAGGACTTGAGCACCGCCTGGGACGCGGGCAGAGGGAGCCAGGTAAGGCGGCAGACAGCACCTCGGCGTGGCTTCTCTGGAGGAGGGCGGGCCAGGACGTGGTTCTGCAGGACGCTGCTGAGGTTTTGCCGCGCCCGTGCTGTGTTGACAGTTACTTCACGGTAATCTAGCTGAGGAAGAGTAGTTTTAGAAACAAGCGGTCGACTCCATGATTCAAAGGTTCGCGGTGGCGCGGGTCTCTCCGCGCAAGACCCGGGCACTCTGCCCGGGAGACTGTGAACTTGGGTGGGTGCGACCGCTGTGGCTGCAGCGGGGGTGTGTCCGCGCCTAGTGTGGCCCCCGCTTCACTTTCTTAGCCAGCGGCTCTTAACTCTCATGCCTGGCATTAGATTGCTGGCCTGGGTTTCAGCCAGAAGCCCGCGACGGAGGTAGCCAGTGATTGAGGCTTTGATAAGAGCAGTGATGTTTTAGGGTAAGTCGCCCCCTTTTCACAGAACCCCAAAGCGGCAGCGTTAGCCCCCAGGCGGTAGGACAAAACGCCTGTTTATCAGGCTTCTTCTAGGGCCAGGCATTCAAAGAGACTAGGCAGGCACTCAGTCTTCAAAAGAAATGCTGGGTAGTTTTCTTGGGATGGGAACAATTAGCCCTTAGAGACTGAAGGTGTTTTTAGGTCCTTTAAAGGCATTATTAGAGGCTGCAACAGAAAAGAGTGTCCTGAGTCTATAAACCTGTCTTTCCCCCGTTCAGCCTTGTGTTCATCTCTCTGGAGGGTGGACTCAGATCCTAGGAGTGATCTATCTAACTTTAGGATGGGTTCAGTCCAGTTAATTCTTAGTTAGAAAATAGATTTTCATCCAGATCATAGCAGAGATTGAACAATAGTAGCAGTTACAATTATAATGCTATTCTCAGCACCTGTTCTTTTGTCATTCGCTAGAATAAACTGATTGAGCAGAGACATGGGGATAGTAGCATGGCAACACATGTTGCAATTTTGAGAGGAATATGTATACACCCAACATCAGGAAAGACAACCATGTGTAGTGTCAGGAGACCTCAGGTTGTTCTTTAGGAGCTGTGTGTCTTGGGCAAGAGTCATTTTGCTTTTGTGTCCCTCAGATTTTTTTTTCTTTTCATTTTAAAGCCAGAATAATACTAGCCACCTGTGCTATTTACAGCATCCAGAGACCCACTCATTCTTCTCTTAATGAGTACTTACTGAGCACTTTCACCTAGGATTATATGTATAAATATAAAGTGATAGGAAAGTGAAAAAATTTTTGTCCAGTCACTTTCTTTTAGCAAAACATTGGCATTAATCTTTTTTTAAATACAAAAGGTGCTCCTGAAATGGTTCCCTTTGAAACCTGCGAAATTTATCATCATAATGTTCTGTAAGCAAAAGGAAATCTTAATATACCTACAGGGTAAGTTGAAACACCATTGTGATTGATCACATAAAAGGTTTCTTTGTTTGATCTAGAATTAGTGACAAAACAATAAAGAATTTGACTTTGGGGAAAATAAAATACTGTAATTTCAAGGAGAGATGTCATATTCATTTCCTTGAGTTAAGAAATACGTCTAAAGCTTCTAAATTGGACAGAATGGGGTTATGTTGGGGAAACACATACTTTTGTTTTATGACACACCACCAACTGCATATCAAGTGGTTTCTTCTTCAGTATGTTGAGGGTTTAACCACTGTCAGATACACATCAGAGACTGATTACAAGTAGACTTTAAAAGCTTTGCCCAGCAATAGTTGATCATTCCAGAGAGAAATGAAAGTATTTCTTTGTTCAGAGGTATTTTGAACTGAAAGAAAAGCCCACATGAAACTCTTCATATAGGTAAGACTGAGACTAGAAGTCTAAGAATATGACTGACTCTAGAAGCCAGACAAATCTGAAATAAAAAGAGATTGGACAGTTTTATATAAAAGAAGCTTTTGTTGGGTAGTCCTCACATCAGGTGTCCCTGGTGGCTCAGATCGTGAAGAATCCACCTGAAATGCGGGAGACCCGGGTTCGGTTCCTGGTTTGGGAAGATCCCCTGGAGAAGAGAATGGCAACATACTCCAGTATTCCTGCCTGAAGAATTCCATGAACAGAAGAGACTGGTGGTCTACAGTCTATGGAGTCACAAAAAGTCGGAAAGACTGAGCGACTGATGCAGCACATATAAAGCCTTAAGAGAATCTTAGGAGATATAGTTTAGTTTGTTGTTTGCCTTCAAGTTGCTCAAGGTCTAATTAATAGTGAGAGGGAGCACACACTAGGGAAGGAGATTGTTGAGAATACACACATCTGTGTAGACAGATGTGAGGGGTTTTGAGGGGGAATGAAAGCTTTCTAGAGAAGGTGGATCTGGCATTTCTTTTAGAACAAATAAAAATATGGCTCGGGGTAGAAAAAGAATCCTTTTTCCTTCCTTAGGAATGCCTTAGGAAAAAGTTCAGAACTGCATTATCTTTGGATTGAAAACATTTTCTTGTTTCTGAGTGACTATAAAATAATTTTTTTTTCTCTAGTTACTTAATGGATAACATTGTCTTTGTCTGAAATCCAAAAATGGAAAAGAAATATGTACCATACTTGTTAATTAACATTATTTTTAAGTTCTATTTTTTCCTCTTCTTTATAGCATGTCTCAGTGGAATCAAGTCCAACAGTTAGAAATAAAATTTTTGGAGCAAGTTGATCAATTCTATGATGACAACTTTCCTATGGAAATTCGGCATCTGCTGGCCCAGTGGATTGAAAATCAGGACTGGTAGGATCAAATGTTATTGTATTTTCCCTAGAGGACTTACACATGGACTTACTCTATGGTCCACTTTTAACTCAGTAGATACATTCTTTTCAGGTACAGAACTTTCTTTGAGGCTTTGGAAAGTTTCCTTAAGGGAGAAGAATCATTGTCCTTTCTGGTTTCATCCATTGTAGATTAAACCTTTATGGTTCTAGTGCTTTGTTTTTATAAGCCAACCCCCAGTGATTTTCTAAGTATTAAAAAGCCAAGAAGTAAGTCTATTGTTTATATCAATTCTCCACCATAGACTCAATAAAATAAACATTTTTTCTTAATATGTTTTACAAACATTTTTGGAAGCTCCAGTCACCTTGTACAATTTTTTTTTTTTTGCTTTTGTCTTCTTAAAATTTTTACTGTGATAAAATATGCATAACATAAAATTTACCATTTTAACATTTGTTAGGTGTTCAGCTTAGTGGCCTTAAGCATACTCACATTGTTGCACATCCATCACCACCATCCATCTCCAGAACTTTTTCAGCTTAAAACTGAACTGAAACTGTGTCCTCATTAAATAATAACCCCTCATTCTTTCCACCCCAGCCCCTGGCAACCACTGTTTTCTATCTCTTAATTTAACTAGCCTAGGTACTTCATATAAGTGTAGTCATACCAAATTAGTTATTTTGTGACCAACATTTTATGTAGCATATTCTTTCAAGCTTCATTCATATAGCATGTATCAGAATTTCCTTCCTTTTTAAGGTTGAATAATATTTTGTTTATGCATATACTACATTTCTATATTCATCCTTCAATGAACATTTGAGTGATTTCTTCTTTCAGCTATTGTGAATAAAGCTGATTTAAATGTTGATGTACAAATTATCTACTCAAGTCCCTGCTTCAGTTCTTTTGAGTATCTACCCAGAAGTGGAATTGTATGTAATTTTATCTTTATAATTTGAGGAATCTCCATACTGTTTTCTACACTGGCTGTACAGTTTTCCACTGCCATTGGCAATATACAAGGAGGTTCCAGTTTAACATCCTCACCAAAACTTATCTTGTGTTTTCGATAATAGCCATCCAAATAGGTGTGAAGTGGTATCTCCTGGTTTGATTTGCATTTCCTTAATGATTAGTGGTGTTGAATATACTGTCATGTGTATACAATTTAATTTTTAAAACCATTAAATGCTTATCACTTTAAAATGATTATGGTAAAAAGTAGGCATTTTTATAAGTTGTTTCCTGCTGTGTAATAACATTTTTGTTTTTTAGGGAGGCAGCATCTAACAATGAAACTATGGCAACAATTCTTCTTCAAAACTTGTTAATACAACTGGATGAACAGTTAGGCCGTGTTTCCAAAGAGAAAAACCTACTTTTAATTCACAATCTGAAAAGAATTAGGAAAGTCCTTCAGGTGAGAATGCATTCTACTTTTTCAAAATATTTGTCTTTATAAGTCTTAAATTCAATTTAAAAAAATGTAGTCTTATTGTATTTCTGTATCAGATTTAAAAGTGAAAAAGCTGAATTCTCTTATGACTTTACCTTTTGTGCTCAATTTTATTTCATTACCTAACGTTTCTTTTTCACCAACTTTTGAATCTTAAGATGCCCACAAAGGGGAGAGTATGATTTGCATGTGACTGTTTACTAGTTATGATCAAATTGATGAGAGTCTGGGACAGGGATCTGAAAGATGCTCATTTCACAGCTGTCCCTCCAAACCTTTCTTGCCTGTGTCTTGTATGTAACAAATCAGAGTTGGTATTGTTCTCATTCATAGGTGGAGGAATTATGGTCGTATGTCTTCTTCCAGATTTGGTTCAAACTTCACCTTTGAAAGCATTCTTTGGTGTCCTATAGCTTCCCATTCCAAAAGTTCATCCAAGCTTCCCTTTCCAAAAGTTCATTCCAAAAGTTCACCAAGGTGTTCCCATAACTGCAACTCATCTGTACTGTAGCATTTAGTGTGTTCTACATTAGTGTTACTTCTGCATTTCTTCTCCCTCAAATTGTGGGTTACTTAAGGCAAGGACTTTAACATTCAGTTTTGAATTCTCAGTGACCACCACAAAGTTGGACATATGGTAGATGCGTAATATTCATTGATTAAACAGATGAATGAATAAGTGAAACAAGGTTCTAAAGAATTAAGAGCAGGCTATTATTGACCTAAATGCAGAGATGCTAATGAAGCAAACTCTGAACATGGACTGCTCTAATATTTACAAAGTGCTTATACAACATATTAGAGAACATGAAATATACATGTACCATTTCTTAGTGATACATCTTTAGAACCTCAGACTTAACAATGAATGCATTTTTAGAAGACGTTTCCTAGACTATAATAGAAATGTTCTTGATATTGCTAACATCTGTGAGAGGGAAATAGATATTAATTTTGTATTGTTGTTTGGATTGCTGTTTTTTAAATTGTTAATGTTTTATTGTTGTTAGGATTGGATTTTTTTTTCATTGTCTTTTTACTGTTATCTTTGCCTTTGTAATCCTCTACAAATTTGCAAGAGACTTGGCCGGGGTAGGAAATGAACTTATTGCCAGCAAAACAGAGTTTTTCACAGTGTAAAGCAAACTATCTCTTCCAGAGATAAGACATTTAATCTTGGCTTCATTTGCTATTGTTCTAATCAATGGACGTAAAACAGGGGTTTGGCATACTGGTAGCCACAAGTCAAATGTGGCTGTTGCCTGTGCTTGTATGGTCCGTGACTAAGAGTGGTTTTGCATTTTTAAGTGTTTAAAAAAGTAAAAGTAAAATAAATAAGTTTGTGACATGAAAATTATAGGAAATTCAAATTTCTGTATTTTAGTGAAATGTAGCTTACTTAATTAGTTATGTATTGACTCTGGCTGCCTTTGCACTGCACTGGCACAGTTGAGTAGTTGTGACAAAGACTGTATGGACCAACAGCCTAAATTAAAAATGTGTGCATATATATATGTGTGTGTGTCTGTATTAAGCACACTTATCTGGCCCTTTATAGGAAAGTTTGCTGACCCTTGGTCTTTGCTAGAGGGACATAGATGGATAAAATGGGTGATTCATGGTCTTTGGAAATTCTGAGTCTCAAAATGTGACCTTGGGCAAGTCACTTAATTTTTCTAAATTCTTATATCTTTTCATGTAAATGAGGATAATTATTTGGGATTATAAGAAAAACTGGAGCTTTTATTCTGGCAAAAAAAAAAAAATAGGCTTTCAAAAATGGATCTTCTTATTGATAGAGAAAACAGCAGGATCTTCTTAGTGTTATTGAAGAGTAAGTGTCCAACCCATCATTTTTCTGAGTGGGGATAAGATTGTGAGGGAGCCTAAGAACCTGCGGTAATTCCAGTCCCATTTCAGCTCAAGCACAAACGTCTCTGCTTATGTCACAGACCTTGCAGCATCTTGTCTCTATTCACCTTTTCAATAAACTGCCCCAAGCTCCTCCACATTCCTGCCCTAGAAACCATAGATCTACTCCTTGTTCCTGAGCACAGCAAGCTCACTCTTGAATGACTCTGAGCCTTTGTCCGTGACAATGTGGTGGCGAGGAACGCTCTGCCATCTCTCTTCTTCCAGTCCAGCTCCCAGCCATTCCTAGAGGACCTGTGAAGGCCCCAGGGCAGCAAGGGAACCTTCACCTGTACTTTACCCCTTTTTCTCATTCCCCAGGGAGCATGGGCCGTAAGATAACCAGCCTCTCATCTGTGGGGGATGTATCCAAGAAGGTCACAAGCTCTTTGAAAGTAAAAATTTGAGCTCCTTTTGTGACCTTCCTTTTCCCTCCAGTACCCAGTGTGGTACTAGAAGCAAACTAGAAACTACTACAGACTAGAAACTCCAAAAATAGTTTGATTGGTTAGGGTATTTTGAATAGACAAAACCACTTGCTTTTCCTTTGACTTATAAACTATACTTATTGATATTTGTATTAATTCATAACAATAGAAAATAGTGATAAAGAACATCATCAATTAAGACAAATCTTTTTGGTAAAGCAAGATCCCCTCCCCCAAAATGAAGGAGGAAAAAAAAAACAAAAAACCTGCTGCTGAAAGAATATTGACACTATGTTTATCTGGTTTGAACATTTTCATCCTATGGGATTTTAAATGCAATCTGTTTTAACTTTTATAGCATAAAAGATCAAACAACATGGTCCCAGGGGAACTAAGCAGGTGTAAGGTAAATTTATTTTAGCGATTGTCAGAGCAACTGAGGTCTCCAGTTCCAATATTTTAATTTACCATTTATATCCCACCTACTTCTGATAAAAATTTGGGATGGCTTGTTATAAAAGACAAATTAAACAAAACCACTGAACCAAGAGTCAAGGCAGCCTCTGAGCTGGAAGCAGTGAACACTGATGTCCAGGTTACCTTAGTCCTTTTAAGGGGAGGCAGCCTCAGATCAAGGTCAGGAGGTAGGCCTGTATTGGGTTGAATCCTGGTTCTATGACTTGCTTGCTGTGTGGCCCAGGGCAAAATGATCACATTCTAGGGCCTCAGTTTCCTCAGCAGTATGAGTGGAATCACAGTGGTATTGACCCCACAAGGATGTTAGGAGCATTAAAAAAATTGTAGAACATGTAGTAAGGACTGTGTTAGGATTTTATAAAAATAAATATCTGGCCCAGATATTTCAAGAACGCTTCACTCTGTTCTTGGGGCTTATTTTTTAAACTAATAGAATTTCTTTTTTAGAGCAGTTTTAGGTTTAAGGAAAATTGAATAGAAAGTAGAGTTCTATATATGCTCTCTCTCCACCTGCCTCTCCCTACTTTCTCTTATTATCTGGCAATTTTCTGTACTTTGTTTCAGTTGATGAACCTATTGTAGTACATTGTTACTAAAGTCCAAGATTGCATTAGCATTTACTCTCTGTGGTGTACAGTTCTGTAGGTTTTGGCAAGTGCATGATGTGTTGGATCTGCTATTTCAGTTTCACTGCCCTAAAGATTTCCTCTGCTCCGCCAATTTATTCTTCCCTCCCTCCCCACGCCCCAGCCCCTGGCAATGACTAATCTTTTTACTCTATAGTTCCACCTTTTTCAGAATGTCATATAGTTGAAATCATACAGTATGTAGACTTTTCAGATTGACTTTCCTCACTTTATTAATATGTTTTAAATTTCCTCTGTGGCTTTTTGTAGCTTGGTAGCTTTTTTAAAATTGCTGAATGATAATTCCTTTTTATGGAGGTACTACAGTATGTTTATATGTGTTGGGGAATTATAAACAAAACTCATATTAATATTTATGCGCAGGTTTTTGTGCGTTGAGTTTTTAACATATTTTTAGCACCTTGGAGTTTGATTATTGGATCTTTGTTCTTTGATTTTCAATTGAAAATCTCTTTTGTTTATTCATCTTCCTGTCTGGGTCTTAGTCTGTTCTGGATGTTATAACAAAATACAATTGATTGAGTAAATTTTACATAAAAAACATTTATTTTTCACAGTTCTGGACAGGAAGCCCAAGATCAAGGTGCTGGCATGTTCAGTGTCTGATTCAGCTTTACTGTAACCTCATAAGGAAGCTAAGTTCTCTCTTAAAAGAATGCTAATCCCATTCAAGAGAGCTCTGCCCTTACGATCTAATCATTTATCAGAGGCTCTACCTCCAAATACCATCACTTTAAGGGGTAGGGTTACAGCATATGAATTGGGGAGGCACAAACATTTAGCCTCCAGCAACCTTTTACTGTCTCTTTTCCTCAGATAAAATGACTTTAAAATAATTAAAATGGTGCATATTCATAATTTTAAAAATTGAAGCAATATAAAATATGCAAAGAAAATATGAAATAATACAAAATCTACTGCTAAGATATAATCATATTAATATGTTGTAAACATCATTCCTAACATCGCTCTCTCTCTCATTCCATATATGTGTATATATATATATATATGGATGGATAGTAGAGCAGGCTACTTTTGACATTTTATACTCAGTTGCTATCAGTATCTTTGTAGCCTCCTGTTTCCCCACACCCAGTTCCTCTCTGCTCTCTCCACACTCGCAGTAATCACTAATCTAAATTTTGCATTTATCAGTCTCTTTCTTTTTGTTACAGTTTACCATATATTGGCATCTTTAGAGGATATATAGGTTTGCAAGTTACCAAATACCACTTAAATAGGATCATATTTTTTATCCTATTCACATAAATAGGATCACATATTTATTCTTCATGACTTTTCTTCGTGCAACATAACTCCTGAGATTCACCCATGTTGATGTATATAGCAGTAGTTCATTCATTTTCATTGCTACATAGTATTCCATCGTGTGACTATGTCATAGCTTATTTATTTTACTGTTGATGGGCACTTGGGTTATTTCTGTATTTCTTTGCTATTTCAGACACTGTGGTCTCAATATCCTTGTGTGTGCCCCTTGGTGCATGTAGTTCTCTGAGACATAGACCTAGGAGTGAAACAATGAATCTTGGGTTATGTATATCTTTAATTGTACTAGATCATGCCAAAATTGTTTTCCAAAAATAGTTATACAAGTTTACATTCTCCCAGTAGAGTAAGAATTCTGGTGTTCTTGTCCATACTTGTAATGGACACAGGCGTGCATGAATGCGTAGTTGCTAAGTCATGCCCAGTGACTCTTTTAAACCCCATGGACTGTAGCCCTCCAGACTCCTCTGTCCATGGGATTTCCCAGGCAAGAATATTGAAGTAGGTTGCCATTTCCTCCTCCAAGTGATATTTCTGACCCAGGGATTGAACCTGCATCTCCTTTGTCTCTTGTGCTTCTTGCATTGGCAGGCGGAGTCTTTACCACTGAGCCACCTGGGACGCCCAATGGACATATATCATGTACCAATCTGGTTCTATATCCATCTAATTTCTTCAGTTTAGTTTATTCTTTGTCTAACTTCTTTATTCAAATACTTAATTTCCAGCCTTTTTTTCCTTATACATGAATTTAACACTATATGTTTTTGAGTGAGAGAAATGTTCTATATACTTTAATATGGAGTGCTCTTGTTTATATCTAATCTAAATGTTTCATTAGTCCAATTTTGACTTCTATTTCTAGCTAGCTAAACTTAAAAATGGTCTCACTAAAAATACATAAAAATGCTAGATAAAATGTAACAGACTTTAAATGCATAGATACATTTATCACAAATTAAGGCAAGTTATAGAACCAAAAGGGCTTCCCCAGTGGCTCAATGGTAAAGAATCTGCCTGCACTGCAGGAGAAGCGGGTTTGACCCCTGAGTCAGAAAGATCCTCTGGAGGAGGGCACAACAACCCACTCCAGTATTCTTGCCTGGAGAATCCCATGGGCAGAGGATCCCAGTGGGCTACAATCCATAGGGTCGCAAAGAGTCAGACATGACTGAAGCAACTGAGCATGCACACATACACATGGAACCAAAAAAGTTTTTAACTATAAAACAGATCTGTGAGCAGGAGCTGAAATGGTGGCTGTCATATATCCTGTCATTTATCCATGTGCATGCATGGTAAGTAACTTCAGTCGTGCCTGACTCTTAGTGACACTTTGAACTGTAGGCCGCCAGGCTCCTCTGTCCATGGGACTCTCCAAGCAAGAATACTGGAGTGGGTTGTCATGCCTTCCTTCAGGGGAATCTTCCCAACCCAACGATCGAACTCGAGTCTCTTATGTCTCCTGCATTAGCAAGCAGGTTCTTTGCTACTAGCACCACCTGGGAAGCCCATCATATATCCTTTAGTTCAGTTCAGTTGCTCAGTCGTGTCCGACTCTTTGTGACCCCATGAATTGCAGCACGCCAGGCCTCCCTGTCCATTACCAACTCCTGGAGTTCACTCAAACTCACGTCCATCGAGTCACTGATGCCATCCAGCCATCTCATCCTCTGTCGTCCCCTTCTCCTCCTGCCCCCAATCCCTCCCAGCATCAGAGTCTTTTCCAATGAGTCAACTCTTTGCATGAGGTGGCCAAAGTACTGGAGTTTCAGCTTTAGCATCAGTCCTTCCAAAGAACACCCAGGACTGATCTCCTTCAGAATGGACTGGTTGGATCTCCTTGCAGTCCAAGGGACTCTCAAGAGTCTTCTCCAATAGCACAGTTCAAAAGCATCAATTCTTCAGCCCTCAGCTTTCTTCACAGTCCAACTCTCACATCCATACATGACCACTGGAAAAACTATAGCCTTGACTAGACGGACCTTTGTTGGCAAAGTAATGTCTCTGCTTTTCAATATGCTATCTAGGCTGGTCATAACTTTGCTTCCAAGGAGTAAGCGTCTTTTAATTTCATGCCTGCAGTCACCATCTGCAGTGATTTTGGAGCCCCAAAAAATAAAGTCTGAGACTCTTTCCACTATTTCCCCATCTATTTGCCATGAAGTGATGGGACCAGATGCCATGATCTTAGTTTTCTGAATGTTGAGCTTTAAGCCAACTTTTTCACTCTCCTCTTTCACTTTCCTCAAGAGGCTTTTGAGTTCCTCTTCACTTTCTGCCATAAGGGTGGTGTCATCTGCATATCTGAGGTTATTGATATTTCTCCCGGCAATCTTGATTCCAGCTTGTGCTTCTTCCAGCCCAGCGTTTCTCATGATGTGTTCTGCATAGAAGTTAAATAAGCAGGGTGACAATATACAGCCTTGACGTACTCCTTTTCCTATTTGGAACCAGTCTGTTGTTCCATGTCCAGTTCTAACTGTTGCTTCCTGACCTGCATATAGGTTTCTCAAGAGGTAGGTCTAGAAATACAGGCTCCAAGCATAGTAAATCAAAAGAAAGTATAGGACACCAGAGAGAAAGAAAAGATCCTGAAAGGAGCAATAGAGCCCAAATATATTACCTACTTAGAAATGAGAAAAACTGAAAGCCAAATTTAAGAGTATCACGTGAGATAAGAGTGTAATATCTTCACAGCACTAGAATACAATATCCAGAAACTTAGAATTCTATACCCAGCTCAATTATTATGCAAAATTAAAAGTTTTGTATAATACTATACAAAATCTACAATGGTATGCTCACAGAAGGAATTACTAAAGGAAATCAGACTCAGATGATAAGCACACATGATAAAATTTCAAAAGTGTCACTGCAAAAAAGTAAAAATAGAGTACATGAAAGGTTGAAAATGTGCAATAATATATCAGAAAAAACTATTTACTGTGTGGATCAAACTTAGCAGTTTAAGACAAATTGTAGTTTTTACAAGGATGTATCTAAAACATGAAGTAAAATAGTGATGAGATCAAAGACGTGAGCCTGGGTTGCCTTGTATAGAATCTTGTGGGCCCTGGTCAAGATCTGAGTCTTATTCTGAGTGTGATGAGGAGCCATTGAGAGGTTTGGGCAAAGGTGTGACATGAACTGATTTCTGTTTTTCAAAGCTTACTCTGATTTTTAAATGAAGTGTAGTTAGTCAAGAAAGAATCAGGGCAACCTGTTAGAAAATCACATTGATTTTTGAAAGTGGTATACTGAGTCAATCTTTTCTATTATTGGGGTTTATCAACACTTAAACTTCTAGAAGTTTTTGCTTTGTGTATTTGTTACTACGTTGTGAGGAGCATAAGTACAAAATAATATTGGTGAATTCAACTTTTAAAAATTCATATAAAATATCCTCTTTGACCTGTTTATTATATTTGCATTTTGAAATTTTATTGTGTGGCTTTCTTTTTGTTACTGTTTGCTAATAGGCAAATGACTGTATCTTTCCATTTTCATACTTTGTCACTTTGTACTGAGTATTTTATAAATATCACATAGCCAATCTTATTATCTGGTCAACAAATATTAGACAAGTTCTTATTATATTATCAGTTACATCTTAGCACTAGGAATATAATTGGAGGAAGTCATGAAGTTTACAGTCTAAAAAATTCACACCTCCTATGTTTTATTTTTAACTTATAGGACCCTCAATGGCTGTCCATCACAAATTAGTATCAGAAAGTAAGGGGAAACAGACAATAGCAAACTTGTCTGATTTAAAAAAAAAACAAAAACCTCCATTAGAAGGCTGAGTTCAGGTTTTGGTGATAACTCTGTGGTTAGTAGTCCCATCACCTACAGAACATTTTTCACCCACCAGGGTAATGAGTCTGTTAGTGAGAGTTTTAGACCCTATGTGTGAGGGGGCACGAGCAAGTGCAAACCACACCTAACATGTTCTATTCTCTGCAATCTCGTGGTCTCTTTGTCAGAGGTGTTTGGATTTGCCTGAACAAAAATACATGTTGGGGTTGAAATGTCCTCTAAAGTTGGGTAAACCGTGGTTCCTTCTGGTCCAGTCTGTAAAAATCCTACTGTTGGTTCTGAGTATCGAGCAAAGTGAGATTTTTAACATGACAAGGTGGAAGATTAGAAGCACATTTTGCAATATAATGGAGAAAAAAGTTTGGTTTTTTTTTCAACTGTTGAGTGGCTCTGAATCTACCAGATGGTCTCTAACTTGTGCTGCTTTCTTAGTTCACTCCTCTTCCTTCCCCTCTGTACACCATATATAAGAGAGGCGACAAGGTGACCTCAGCCTCCAACCTGAACAGAGCCTGGTGTAGCCAGTCGGTGTTAACTCTGAAGGAGCCAAATGAAAGCTTCCGTCCTTCAGGTTATTTTCTACACATGGGCAGCAGCCAGTTTGCCATTTTCATGCCACAGTTATTTTCCCAAATCCTCAGGACACATCCCTATTTTCCTTCTGAGATAATTATCTGATGCCGGTATCACAATGCTCACATTTCAGAGGCTAAGCGACCTGCAAGTCATGCCATCTAAGATGAAATGTGAGTTAGGTGTCAGGATTTTGTTTGCTGCATAATCTGGGACAGCCAACAAAAGGTGGAAAGTGTACATCACAATGCTCATGCACATCACACTAAATTGGAAATCCCAGGTGATCAACTCAAGATCCCACCCACCTGAGACTTCATTCATGGATCATTTTTTGCATATTCCTCCAGGCCTTTATCTTATCCAGGCCTGCCAGGATTGCTCTCCCTCCTTATTAAGTCTTCTCTCACAGTGTATCAAGTGTCCCTAACAATTTGTTCTTTCCCTCTTATGAAATAATTATTTGTTTATACTCCATATGTATTTAAATTCCAAATGATGATTTGGATTTCTTACAGTCACAATAGAGTTGGGAACATTTGAGCTGGTTCTAAGAGGATGATTCAGAACTCTGACAAGAAGAAGGGAGGGAAGGGAATCATGAAAAGCAGGAGCAGGAACACAACAGGGGAGTGAATCTCCATCCTTCGAACAAGCTTGGCACTTCAAGCATTAAGAGGGGGTTGTATGAGGACCTTGTATGAGGTCCATCTAGTCAAAGCTATGGTTTTTCCAGTGGTCATGTATGGATGTGAGAGTTGGACTATGAAGAAAGCTGAGCGCCAAAGAATTGATGCTTTTGAACTGCAGTGTTGCAGAAGACTCTTGAGAGGCCAACAGCAAGGAGAGCCAACCAGTCCATCCTAAAGGAAATCAGCCCTGAATATTCTTTGGAAGGACTGATGCTGAAGCTGAATCTCCAATACTTTGGGCACCTCATGCGAAGAACTGATTCATTTGAAAAGACCCTGATGCTGGGAAAGATTGAAGGCAGGAGGAGAAGGGGACAACAGAGAATGAGGTGGTTGGATGGTATCACCAACTCAATGGACATGAGTTTGAGTAAACTCCAGGAGTTGGCGATGGACAGGGAGGCCTGGCATGCTGCAGTCCATGGGGTCGCAAAGAGTCAGACATGACTGAGCAACTGAACTGAACTGATGAGGACCTTGAATGCCATGCTAAGCAACCTAGACAGCATATTAAAAAGCAGAGACATTACTCTGTCAACAAAGGTCCGTATAGTCAAGGCAATGGTTTTCCCAGTAGTCATGTATGGATTGGAGAAGGCAAAATCAACCCACTCCAGTACTCTTGCCTGGAGAATCCCAGGGACGGCAGAGCCTGGTGGGCTGCCATCTATGCGGTCTCACAGAGTCGGATACGACTGAAGTGACTTAGCAGCAGCAGCAGCATGTATGGATGTGAGAGTTGGACTACAAAGAAAGCTGAGTGCCGAAGAATTGATGCTTTTGAATTGTGGTTTGGAGAAGACTCTTGAGAGTCCCTTGGACTGCAAGGAGATCCAACCAGTCCATCCTAAAGGAGATCAGTCCTGGGTGTTCACTGGAAGGACTGATGTTGAAGCTGAAACTCCAATACTTTGGCCACCTGATGCGAAGAGCTGACTCATTTGAAAAGACTGATGCTGGGAAAGATTGAGGGCAGGAGGAGAAAGGGATGACAGAGGATGAGATGGTTGGATGGCATCACCAACTCAATGGACATGAGTTTGGGGTAGGCTCCAGGATTTGGTGGTGGACAGGGAGGCCTGGCGTGCTGCTGTTCATGGGGTCACAAAGAGTCAGACATGACTGAGCAACTGAACTGAATTGAACTGAAGCAGTTTGGACTTTGGCAATGGGGAACCATCAAAGGTTTTTAAGCCAAGTGGGACTTGAATATAGGTTTTTTTGAAAACATATATAGAGCAATCTTTCTCTCTAGAAAGACCCATCCCTTATCTGCTGTAGGCAAAAGAATTTTGGAGAATTATCCTAAGACTTAAAGCTTTTTCTTTCCTCATTCCAGCCCCTATTTTCCCTCTCCTAAAATCATCTAAATTTAGTGATTGGATAAGTTTTATTTCCCCTAATACAAAGCCTAGCTATAGTGTTCCCAAGGGAAAGAAAAAAAAAACAAAACTATTCTTTTTTTTTTTAATGATTTTTTGATGTAGACCAACTTTTAAAATCTTTATTGAATTTGTTACAATATTGTTTCTGGGTTTTTTTTTTTTTTTTAATGTTTCTTGGCTTTTTGGCTCCCGAGGCATGTGGGAGCTTAGCTCCCTATCCAGGAACCAAACTCGCACCCGAATGCAATGAAAGGCAAAATTCCAACCACTGGATTGCTAGAGAAGTCCCAAAACTAAACATGAAGCTCATGAAACTTATCCAAGAGCTATCATGAAAAGTCCAGACATGGGGATGAGGCCTGAGTCTGTCAGCCTGACAGACTGTAACAGAAACTTTTAGAGGAGCTGCCAAACCCCAGAGAGAGCAGTCACCCCCAAGAATATAATTAAACAGATTTCTGTAGCCCCTAGTATGATGACTAATCTGACCATTGAGAACGTGGGTGGAGAGACACAGATGCGAGTTAGGGCAGAGGATATGAAAATGTTAAGTGTCATAAGCTGATGTTTACTATCCATGGGTTCCATTTGCTGGTGGCATCATGGTGACTGAAGAAAAAGCTGAGCAGATGTTCATCTTAAAAGTGGAATAATTGTATCATTCTGCCAGCATTTTTTTTAAATTAGTTTCTTTTTTTAGTTGTCCCCATCTCATGGAGATGAAGACTTATAGAAAAGCTTAGTTAAACTTTTCTGAATCCATTGTGACTTGGAAACTTTCCAAAGAGATACTAAGTCAAAACCAAGGTAATTTATAAGACTTGCTTGTTACCCTAGTGTTTGCTGCTTTAAATATTTTTCTACAAGTTTAGTAAAAGCATAAGAATTGGAGCAAAAATAAACAATCCACTTGTAAACAAGTTAGTCGGTATAATCCAAGTTTGTAAGAAACCATTTTATTTTAGCTTTAAAACTGTGATCTGAGTGAATAATGATCAAGTTGCTATCGAAACTTAGTATATAGTTAGATTTAGTTCATGGTGCCTGTGTGTTAAGCCAATTCAGTCATGTCTGACTCGGTGATCCTGTGGACTGTAGCCCACCAGGCTCCTCTGTCCATACAGTTTCTCTAGGCAAGAATACTGAAGTAGGTTACCATTTCCTGCTCCAGGGATAGAACCTGTGTCTTTTATGTCTCCTGTATTGGCAGGTAGGTTCTTTACCACTAGCACCAGCTGGGAAGTTCTTAGTTCATAGGCATTGAATGATTGCCTTTACTTCATCCAAATAACTTTAAAGGTATCAATTGTAATTTGTCAATGAAAAGTTCATTGTTTGGGGAAGAAGCTATTTTTGCACCAAGTCACCAGTTCACCTCTGGGCTTATCTTACTGATTTCTCCAGAAATGACCTGGGAGACAGAAGATTTGCTCAGTTGACACCTATCTCTCACACTACTTCCTTTAAAAAAAAAAAATTAGGTATAGAAAGGCAATGCCAAAGAATGCTCAAACTACCACATAATTGCACTCATCTCACACGCTAGTAAAGTAACGCTCAAAATTCTCCAAGCCAGGCTTCAGCAATACGTGAACGGTGAACTTCCAGATGTTCAATCTGGTTTCAGAAAAGGCAGAGGAACCAGAGATCAAATTGCCAACATCCGCTGGATCATCAAAAAAGCAAGAGAGTTGCAGAAAAAACATCTATTTCTGCTTTATTGACTATGCCAAAGCCTTAGACTGTGTGGATCACAATAAACTGTGAAAAATTCTGAAAGAGATGTGAATACCAGACCACCTGACCTGCCTCTTGAGAAACCTGTATGCAGGTCAGGAAGCAACAGTTCGAACTGGACATGGAACAACAGACTGGTTCCAAGTAGGAAAAGGAGTATGTCAAGGCTGTATATTGTCACCCTGCTTATTTAACTTATATGCAGAGTACATCATGAGAAACGCTGGGCTGGAAGAAGCACAAGCTGGAAACAAGATTGCCAGGAGAAATATCAATAACCTCAGATATGCAGATGACACCACCCTTATGGCAGAAAGTGAAGAGGAACTCAAAAGCCTCTTGAGGAAAGTGAAAGAGGAGAATGAAAAAGTTGGCTTAAAGCTCAACATTCAGAAAACTAAGATCATGGCATCTGGTCCCATCACTTCATGGCAAATAGATGGGGAAACAGTGGAAAGTGTCAGACTTTATTTTTTTGGGCTCCAAAATCACTGCAGATGGTGATTGCAGGCATGAAATTAAAGATGCTTACTCCTTGGAAGGAAAGTTATAACCAACCTAGATAGCATATTCAAAAGCAGAGACATTACATTGCCAACGAAGGTCCATCTAGTCAAGGCTATGGTTTTTCCAGTGGTCATGTATGGATGTGAGAGTTGGACTGTGAAGAAAGCCGAGCGCCGAAGAATTGATGCTTTTGAATTGTGGTGTTGGAGAAGATTCTTGAGAGTCCCTTGGACTACAAGGAGATCCAACCAGTCCATTCTGAAGGAGATCAGTCCTGGGTGTTCTTTGGAAGGAATGATGCTAAAGCTGAAACTCCAGTACTTTGGCCACCTCATGCAAAGAGTTGACTCATTGGAAAAGACTCTGATGCTGGGAGGGATTGGGGGCAGGAGGAGAAGGGGACAACAGAGGATGAGATGGCTGGATGGCATCAGTGACTCAATGGACGTGAGTCTGAGTGAACTCTGGGAGTTGGTGATGGACAGGGAGGCCTGGCGTGCTGCGATTCATGGGGTCGCAAATAGTTGGATACGACTGAGTGACTGAACTGAACTGAACTGAGCCAAATATTTGGTACTTGGTTGCACTTATTACCATAATCCTGTGATTGGCTACCTTGGTCAAGGACATAATGACGTCACTTCCTGTGTGTTGAGTACACAGTGAGGTGCTAACATGGTACAGGTAGCCAAGAACTATGCTTACGAGAACAATGAAGACCCTCCTGTGTGCCTGGGGAGTCAAGAACCTGCCTATTTTCTGTCCTTTAATCTGTCATCTCAGTCTCAGTTGCAAGATGCGGAAATGTCGTATCAAACTAAAAAAATAAAACAGCCAACTGCCTTTTCTACTTAACAGGTTTTCATAACTTACCTCATTTCTGTCAATATTTCTTTTGGGAAAAATTAATATCTCATTGGTTCTCTATTTCAGTATACCATCAACTCAGTATTTCTCCTCCCCTAGACTCTTCTGTATCTTTCTCTGAACAATAAATAGTCTTCCCAGAGAAAGAGGTAGAGATGATAGACAGATAGACAGAGCCTTCATGGCAGTAGTGTGGAGCATAGAGTGGCAGAGGTGAACACTTAGGCATGGAGACCTGTCCAGACATTATTTCAGTAGTTCAAGGGATGTTGAGCTGGGCAATAACAAGGGTGAAAAAAATGTGCTGGAGTTGTGAGATAATTTGGTAAAAGAATGTATCAGTTAATGAGTGGATAGATACGAAATGTGTGAGATGGCAGAGCAAGAAATGAGAGATGACTGAGAGTTTTAGTTTGGGTTACTGTATGATGTTGATGCATAATGATTACATTTGGGGCAGGAAGTGGGATAACAAGATAGATGAGTTTGATAAATTCTAGTGGAGTGCAGCAGAAAGTTAATGGAAAATAGCTAGAACTAATGTGTCTGCATACTTACCTGTTTTCTCCACAAGGCTGTGAGCTCCTTGGCATGTTCATCTCTGGATTCCCAGAGTTTAACACAAGCCCAGCACATAGTAGGGGTTCAGTGCCTCATTTAATAAACAGTGTAGTTGATGTTGAAAATGTGAATCTCTCCTTGCTACAATCAGTATCCTAAATAAATGGAGCAAATGTCATGTCATCATTGCGATTGCAGTTTAGCGTCCATAAGCTCAACTTTGATAATAAAACTTTCTTGCTGAAATCACCAGTTTCTAAAGATGAAGGGGATTGGGTTTGGGAAGATGTGTTTTTTTAGAGTGTGTTGTACATGTGAGGGAATTTGGACTGGATGGGACCAGAAGTAGCAAAAGCAGAGAAACCTTTGAGGAAAGGATACAAAACCACAGTCTAAAGTTTTTATTCTTATATATATATATATAAATATATATTTAATATGCACAGTATGATGATTTGATATACATGTACATAATGAAAAGGTTACTGCAGTCAAGCTAATTAGTATTATCTCAGGTATCACTTTTGTGTGTGTGACAAGAACATCAGAAATCTATTCTCTTAGTGTATTTCCATTATTTGATACAGTATTAACTATAGTCAATCTTGCTGTACATAATTTCAACTTCCCCACTCTTCCACTACCCCCAAACTTCTGGCAGTCACCTAAAACATCCATATGGTTAAATCTTTCATTTCTCCTGGCAATGTTTTTCACTGTTCTTCTGTAGGTCTTTCCTATCTTATGGATGTACCTTACTTTACCCAGTCTTCTAGAACTGGGCATCTAGTTTGCAGTTTTCACTCCATGGCGTCTCTACAAGTACAATGAAATTTAAAACCTCACGTCTGTCTTTTCCTTGTCATTTTAAGTGCTATAATTATCATCTTGCTGCTGAGTCACTTCAGTCGTGTCCGACTCTGTGTGACCCCATAGACGGCAGCCCACCAGGCTCCCCCATCCCTGGGATTCTCCAGGCAAGAACACCGGAGTGGGTTGCCATTTCCTTCTCCAATGCATGAAAGTGAAAAGTGAAAGTGAAGTTGCTCAGTCGTGTCCAACGCTTAGCGACCCCATGGACTGCAGCCTTCCAGGCTCCTCCGTCCATGGGATTTTCCAGGCAAGAGTACTGGAGTGGGGTGCCATTGCCTTCTCCGTTTTAAAGTGCTGTATTGGTATTGAACATTATTCATTCTCCCCCTCCTATATTCTCATCTATAAGCAAGAAGCCAAAGGGCAAAAACAGATTACCAAGGGTGTCCCACCCTTTGGTTTTTAAAACCACAGCTGAACCACTTCAATCTATTTCCTGTTATTTAAAATCTCTAGGGAAGGCTACTGCATGAACAGACTTTGTAGCTTTCCAGTACCAACATGGTTATCAGAAAATGCCTTCTTTTGTCATTTTGCTATAAATTGAACCCATTTTCCCATTGTTCACCTGTCAGTGAATGAAAGAACTTATCACTGAATGGAAGAATATCTGATTTTTATTTTTTAAAAATAGTTCTCCATGAGTTAGAAAACAAACCGTATTGGGGGCCCTATTAATTTCCCGTGTCTTTAACTCTTTTTATCTCTACATATTGGTCCTAAACTCCAACTTTGCAAATCAGCTAATAAACATGCACTTGTTGGTAATCTGCTCTATAGGAGCCCTTTTAATAAGCATGTAAACACTTCAGCTTCAGGTCTCCTCTCAGAGGCAGCCAACTTTCCTGAGTTATTAAGCCTCAAACAACACACATCCAGAGCCTTATAGGTGGTTTATCTCCGAGTTCCTATAGATTATATCTTTCTGCTGATGTAGTTCAATATTATAACTACTGATTTTTAAAGAACTTTATTTTTTATCACAAAAATATTTGTGTATTGGATACACATCCAATAATGAAAGTTTAGAAAACATAGATAAAAAGGAAAAAAGAATCATTTGTAATCCCATCTTTAACTGATAACCACTGTTAACATGATAGTATTATAAAATAGTATAGTATATTTCCTGCCAGTGATTCTACTCAAATATATCTTTTAACTTAAAAAAAAATTGATATTGTTTTTTATCCTTCCTAAGCTTGCATGCATGTGTGCATGCTAAGTTGCTTCGGTAATGTCCAACTGAAACCCTGTGGACTGCAGCCTGTCAGGCTCCTCGTCCATGAGCATTTTCCAGGCAAGAATACTGGAATGGGATGCCATGTCCTTCTCCAGGGGATCTCCCTGACCCAGGGATCAAGCCTGATGTCTCCTGCTTTGGCAGGCAGGTTCTTTACCACTAGTGCCACCTGGGAAGCTTAATACAGTTAAATAATCACTTTCACTTTTCACTTTCATGCATTGGAGAAGGAAATGGCAATCCACTCCTGTGTTCTTGCCTGGAGAATCCCAGGGACGGGAAGCCTGGTGGGCTGCCGTCTATGGGGTCGCACGGAGTCAGACATGACTGAAGCGATGCAGCAGCAGCAGCAGCAGCAAGCAACCAACCATGGAATAGCATTCCATGTCATTAAATATTCTTTTTCAGCATTATTTGTATTCACCTATTATTTAGATATCTACTACTTTTTCCTATTTTTCACCCATATAACAAGTGAAGTGCACATGTTGTTTAGTGACTGAGTTGTGTCTGACTCTTTTTGTGACCCCATGGACTGCAGCTTGCCAGACTCTGCTGTCCATGGGACTTCGTAGGTAAGAATACTGGAGTGGGTTGCCATTTCCTTCTCCAGGGGATCTTCCCAACCCAGGGATGGATCCCACGTCTTCTGCTTTGCAGGCAGATTCTTTACCAATGAGCCACCAGGGAAGCCCCAAAGTACACATACCTGTTATTAAACTTTCATTCATATTTATGATTATTCTGTTAAATGGTGGGTTTTAACACTATGCATCAAAATCATTTATATAGTTGTTTTTAATACACCCACTGCTGACATGAGTGTAAACTGATACATTAATGAGAATAATACTAGTTATTTTATTAAACTATCAGACAGTAGGATTTTATTTATCATGCACATAATGGTTTAGTATTGGTTAGTCTATAGATAAGTGGGTGGCTTTCATTCTCATTACAATTCAGGGATCCAAGTTCCTTCCACACAGGGCTTGGCTATTCCAAAGGGATCTCTTTGGAGATAGACAGGAGCTGGAGAAAGAGAAAGAGCATGAGGTCACAGCCACATCAAAGATTCCTTGGCCTAGAAATGATACACTATATCTATATCCCATTAGTGTGAACTAGTTACACACCTTCCATGTCATGTAAGGAATGCTAAGCAGTGTAATCTCTGGATGGACTGCCCCTTCACACCTCAAAGGGGAGAGAGGAAGCAGGAATTTGGGGGAACAAGTAGGTATGTTTGCCACATTTGGTAAAACCATTTTTGAAAAGCAGTTTGTCAGTATCAAAGTTTAATGCAACTCATGAAATCCATTTCTGGATATTTATCCTATAGAAGTTCTTACACAGGTAAAAAGAAGGATATCCATACAATTATGTTCATTGTTTTCTTATTTATAATAGCAAAATGTGAAAATGATCTCAAATGTCCATCTTTAAATAATCTCAATTCTTTTGTCATTGTCCCGTCACTCAGTTGTGTCCAGCTCTTTGAGACCCCATGGAATGCAGCACAACGGGCTTCCCTGACCTTCACCATCTCCCAGAGTTTGCTCAAACTCATGTCCATTGAGTCAATGATGCCATCCAACCATCTCATCCTCTGTCATTCCCTTCTCCTCCTACCCTCAATCTTTCCCAGTATCGGGGTCTTTTCTAATGAGTCAGCTCTTTGCATCAGGTGGCTAAAGTATTGGAGCGTCAGCATCAGTCCTTCTAATGAATATTCAGGGTTGATTTCCTTTAGGATTGACTGGTTTGATCTCCTTGCAGTCCAGGGGACTCTCAAAAGACTTCTCCAACACCACAGTTCGAAAGCATCAATTCATCATCACTCAACCTTCTTTATGGTCCAACTCTTAATTCTTAAATAAGTTGAATTATTTCTGTTGGATAAACAGCTATTAAAATATTAGATCTGAATATGCTTAAGTGGAATAATAATATATGTTATGGGGTGAAGAAAATGCAGAACAACATATTCTGTGTGAATACCCACAGGGAGTGAGGGAAAGAAGTAGAACATGGAGCTGTCAGCAATTTTTAACTTTTCTATTACCTGAAATTAAAACAACAAAAAAAGTCCAATTGACATGAGTATTTTCGAAACCCAGATTCCCAGACCTTGCCCCAAATCAACAGAATCATAATCTCCAGGGAGTGGGGCCCAGAAATCTGTAGTTCATATAAAAGCCTCACAAGTGATTCTGATAAATTGCCAAGGTTGAGACCACAGCCTTAAGGTAAATTTCTAAACGTGGAATTACTATGTCAAAGGGTATGAAAAATGTCAAGGCTCTTGATCAGAGTTGCTAAATTGTCCTTTAGAAATGTACCATTCACATTCCCACCAGCAGTGTGTAAAAGCTCATTCCATCATCAATGCTGAGTGGTGCAAAGTGTGTTAATCTTTGCCAGGCTGATAAATGAAAAATGGTATATCTGATTTATTTCGACAGAAGCACTTGTTTGTTGCATTTGGTTCTCTTTGGGGACGTTCTGTCCCATCTATCTTCCTCTTGAATTGTGTAGAAAGATTCATCATGCTAAATTAGCGTTCCATTATAAAAATCGCTTGGGGGACTTGTTAAAAACTTCTAGCACCCACTTCCAATTCTGACTGAGCAGGTCAAGAATGTGGTTTGGGGTGTGGATAGAAAGGTAGGATTCACAAAGTTTACAAAGGAGAGACACATTCCAGGCAGAAGCAACAGAAGACAATATGAACAATGGTGGATGTAGTTTATGAATGTTTCATATGCCCAGAACAGAGGCATTGCTCATGACTTGCCCTGCCCTCTGCTCCCCTTTCCTTCCAACATCTATTCAGTTCCAGTCCAAGACCTCTCTCTGTGTCATTAAAAATCCACATTGATTTCTCCTTCCTCTGCACTCCCCCAGCCCTTTGTGTCCAAACAACTTACCCCGACAATCATATGCTGCAATTACTTTAGATAGATTGGCATTGACTTACAGTAATAAAGATACAGGCTTATGAAAGTTGTAGAAGTATTGTTTCAGGACAAGAAGAAATGCCCCAGGATAGCCTGGAACATAATCCTGAAGTAAATTACTTTTGTGTTGACATTAAATGAGAAGCATTGCAACTCTGCAGAAGGTGAAATTTGAAGTCAAATGGACTTAAAGAATTAGAAATGAGTGCTTCTCTGTCAAAACAAAATAGAGGGCACTTTTTATCTTCCAAATTGGCAAAGTTTTAAAAACCACTCAGGCTGATTGCAGACTGAGGAACCCGGGTGATTCTTATAATCAGACAAGTCTGGGAAAGAATGCCTTTCCATCAGTGTTCCCAACATTGCATGCTTATTAGAATCATCAGAAACACATTGAAAAATGCACCATGCTCGGCCAACCCTACCGCAGAGATTGTTTCAACTGGGGTTTTTTTTTTTTTTTTTTACTTTTTTTTTTAAATTTTATTTTATTTTTAAACTTTACATAATTGTATTAGTTTTGCCAAATATCAAAATGAATCCACCACAGGTATACATGTGTTCCCCATCCTGAACCCTCCTCCCTCCTCCCTCCCCATTCCATCCCTCTGGGTCGTGGTTTTTTTTTTAACCTCCTCAGATGATTATAATGTGCAGCCAAGATGGAGACTCATCAAAAGTAATGCAAAACAACCAGGTGTAGATCTCACATATAATGTATTTCATTATTTTTTGCCACTTTAAATGTAGGGGATAAGTGAGTTGCTTTTCTAGTGGAAATGATTCCCAAGGGTTTATTTACCATCTCCCTCAAATCCGTTATCATCTGTTATGAGAAGTTTGAGTAAATTTACTTTCATTTATTCATTCATCCAACAAGTATGCATTGAGGAGTTTCTCTGTCAGGAGTCTGCTGATGTTGGGGATATTGACTTCATGGTGTGTATAATCTACCAGAGCAGGTGGAAATTAAATAAGTAATTGCAAATAATTACACTGGAGCTGAATCTGTGAGTAGGCTTCAACCATTATGGACCATTCCCAAAATAGCCATCTTTGTCTTAATTGAATGCAGTATGTTTGAGAACAACTTTTCTAATTCTTTGAGGTTATTTCTTCTATTTTATTATAAATCAGTTATTTTATTCAGTTCAGTTCAGTTCAGTCACTCAGTCGTGTCCGACTCTTTGCGACCCCATGAATCGCAGCACGCCAGGCCTCCCTGTCCATCACCAACTCCCAGAGTTCACTCAGATTCACATCCATGGAGTCAGTGATGCCATCCAGCCATCTCATCCTCTGTCGTCCCCTTCTCCTCCTGCCCCCAATCGCTCTCAGCATCAGTCTTTTCCAATGAGTCAACTCTTCGCATGAGGTGGCCAAAGTACTGGAGTTTCAGCTTTAGCATCATTCCTTCCAAAGAAATCCCAGGGCTGATCTCCTTCAGAATGGACTGGTTGGATCTCCTTGCAGTCCAAGGGACTCTCAAGAGTCTTCTCCAACACCACAGTTCAAAAGCATCAATTCTTCGGCACTCAGCTTTCTTCACAGTGCAACTCTCACATCCATACATGACCACTGGAAAAACCATAGCCTTGACTAGACGGACCTTTGTTGGCAAAGTAATGTCTCTGCTTTTCAATATGCTATCTAGGTTGGTCATAACTTTTCTCCAAGGAGTAAGCATCTTTTAATTCCATGGCTAATTTTCTATACTACTCTCAACTTTTAACATTTCTCAATTTTAGTTAGGCTATTATTTTTTTTTATTATGACTAAACTGATTCTTCTTTATGTAAACTTTAGATGGCAAAGTAATTGTATATCAACAAGACCACACCTGATGAGGGCTTCAGGCCAGGTTGGAATGTAGTGAACAGTATGATCCTGTAGAGAAGGGGATACCAGATCATGGGTCTAAAACTATTACATTACCAAACTGTTTCCTTCTTGTCAACACCAATGGACAAAGGGTACATGTGACCCTTGTCTCACATTGGGAATGGAAACAGTGGAAGGAACCATCAAGATTTCCATCTGTCAGTCATGGCCCTTACCAAAGTATTTCATATTATAAGCAGGATATACTCCAAGCAAATGCTGCTTTTCTGACAATCCAGTATCATTCAAAGTTTTTCTCATGATCATAAGGTTCATTTGAATAATAGGTTCCATGACCATAGGTCCATTAATCCCATTTGACCAATCTCTTATTCCTGCAAGAATTAAGCACTACTACATAAAAGACATAATCTTCTCTGGCATCTTCACTTAATCCTGCTTGAAAAGGCAATGGAAGACCTAGTATGTAGAATCAGAGTACATTTTTGGACCCCTCAAGAATTGATGTATACAATTATTTTATTCTTGGTATAATGTACATAAAATGATTCCTAATTTATTAAGGAATTCTTCACTGAGCATTGGTAGGAAGTCATTATTTCTGACCAAGGTTATGTACCAGCCTGGGCCCCCAAATAGTTAAATGTAGCCTAAGATCCTCATTGGAAACATGGAACTATAAGCTATTGCAATTTTTCTACAGTGGGAGCATCATTCTGTCCAACTGTACACAGGTGAATAAAGACCCTAATGAGACACAATAAAAATGATGCATAGGTTGGGGAGTCTGATAAAGTAGCATTAAGTACAAAGCCAATGTAGATGCTTTTCCAAACAGTAGAACTTTCAAAGTCTTGAAGTATGGTTGACAGGCTATGCCTTGTACAAATGCATGAGACTGGGGGACAAACAGGGATCCCTCTTATGAAGCTGTGTGTCCTGGTGTGAGACTGCCTAGGTTGTTTTATTACAAGTCACATTAAGTCATCCTAGGGGCCAACAGCTGCTTTATTTTTCTTCTTTTTTAAACAAATTTTTTTTTTCTTTTTTTGCCGTACCACATGGTTTGCAGGATAGTGCCAAGTCCTATCTGCCTGTGAGCCCTGACCCTTCCTCAGCCGAGATATATCCAGTTTTTTATCCTCTTGGGTTGGCATTATTTATGATCCTATCTGACATCATGAGGCAAGACATGACCACCAGCCACAAGGGAGCGTCCAGTGCACACATGCCTACTCCAGGAGCAGATGAGGCATCTTATTGAGTGAGGTCAGGACTTAAAAACTTGTCCAACTTCAAGGCTGTGTATGCTCAACTAAGAAATTATGGAGCTGGGAGAATGGTGTTGCTCTTTTGCTTCAGTGAGGCTGTATGTGTGAGGAGGCTGTGTTCAAATACTTCTAAAAAAATGATACAAATGAATTTACACAACAGAAACAGACTCATAGACTTTAAAGTTATGGGGTAGTGGGGAGGGATAGATTAGGAGTATGGGATTGACATGTACGTATTACTGTATTTAAAGTAAAATGCCTTTCAATGAAAAAAAATTCTTATAAGCACAAGGTAAAAGCACATAAACTAAAAGGAAGTACCCTTCAGTGCTTAGTTTGGAACAAAACCTAGAGCTTAAATTAGCCTTTGACCCTTTTCATCATCCTGCTTGAAGTCATGAAGAAAAACTAAAGGACACAATACAGATTAAATCCAGCTCCTGCTTCAGAGCCCAGATCAAATCACACTCGCTCATTGGATTCATCTGTCACCCCTAAGAAGAGCTATTTTCTTCTCGGGGGTTTGAAAAGTAACTTTATTCACACCACTAATAAAGCAGACATGTCATGACTGTTTGCATATCTATATTTTCTATTAGATTGTGAGTTTTTGAGAGCAAACAACCTGAAATCACTTTAACAAATGATCTTTTAGTGAACTGGTTTTTGATAAATTGAATTTATATGACAGTAGAATTGTGTTTTATTCAACTTTTCCCATCATTTAGCACAATCTCTGGCACATAGCAGATGTTTCTTAAGTGTTGGAGGAATTGAAAACCAGGTAATATTTTTTTTTATGTTTATAAAAGTAATGCACTTCCATGCTTGTCAAAAAAATGTGTAATATAGAGGAAAATATCAACAAATTTACCTTTTAATCAAACAAACTAATGTACACTAGCACATCAGTTTTGAGAACAAAAAAATAATACTAGCAATGATGATATTGTTCAGTCACTCAGTCATGTCCAACTCTTTGCAACCCTATGAACTCTAGCATGCCAGGCTTCCCTGTCCCTCATCATCTTCCAGAGTTTGCTCAAACTCATGTCCATTGAGGCAATGATGCCATCCAACCATCTCATGCTCTGTTGCCCCCTTCTCCTCCTACCCTCAATGTTTCCCAGCATCAGGGTCCTTTCCAATGAGTTGTCTCTTTGCATCAGGTGGCCAAAGTATTGGAGATTCAGCTTCAGTATCAGTCCTTTCAATGAATATTCAGGGTTGATTTCCTTTAGGATTGGCTGGTTTGATCTCCTTCAAGTCCAAGGGACTCTCAAGAGTCTTCTCCAACACCACAGTTCAAAAGCATCAATTCTTTGGCACTCAACCTTCTTTATGGTCCAACTCTCACATCCAACTTTCTTTATGGTCCAACTCTCACACCACAATGTCATGGTTTTACATGACTACTGGAAAAACCATAGCTTTGACTAGATGGACCATTGTTGACAAATTGATGTCTCTACTTTTTAATATACTGTATAGGTTGTTCATAGCTTTTCTTCCAAGGAGCAACCGTCTTTTAATTTCATGGCTGCAGTCACCAGCCGCAGTGATTTTGGAGCCCAATATTGGAGTAGCAATGATGACCACACTGAAAACAAGGTATATGAAATTTTGCCATTAGGGGTGGGAACATAACAAAATGCCAGTTGGCTGCTAAATTGAATGAAAGCAGAACTCTGTCCTCTTCTATTTTCATATTTGCTGTCTCCGCCTCCAAAGGAATCTCTAATTTCTCTACCCTTCAAGGGGCATGATTAATAACACTGACCCTATTTAGTGATATATTTTAGTGGGGAGAGCCCCAAGGTGACATCATATGTGATAAGTTGTGTCGTGGTATTCTCACTAGAACTGACTTCATATTTCTAATAAAGGCTCAGCTGAAAAACATACAGAAAATGGAAAACACAAATTATGCAACTGAGAGTTGTAACTTCCTGTTGAACTTCATGGAGGAGGTGATAATAGAACAGTAAGAGAGAAACTATTCTTAAACGCTTTTTTTTTTTTAACATATTCTTTCTTCTTTTACTTCTCCTACTATCTATACTATACACAGAATACTATATTATCTGTTTATTACACCATATGTATAAGCATCCTAGAAAAATAATATTTTAGATATGGAAGAGACCATAAGAATAATGAATATGTGTGCAACAAATAACCAGCAAAATAGTTTTTGTTTCTTTTTGTTGTTGTGTTTTTTTTTTTTTTTTTTTTTTTTTTTTAGGTAAAGGAACATTGTTTTGTTAACAGTCTCATTATCATGACTTTGAAAAACCTTCAGGCTATAAATTTTTAAAAATTTTATGTCTTGTTCAATTTTAGAAATGCTATTAGCAGCCGAGCATTGCATACAATAACCCTTAAGGCTTGGGGGTCTTTCATTAATTTCACTGATAATTATTCTCCTGTCTCTATTGCAATTAAGTTGCTTAAACGAAGTCTAAAAAGCTACCTCTGTTGTAAAACAACTGTGACCCAGACTAAATTCTAACAGCAGCTTCCTGTATATCACACCTTTGCTCAGACCACAGCTTTCTTAAGAAACAGTGTATTTTAAACATCAGATTTGATGAACCATAAACTCTAGGCCTTAGAATCTAGGGGAACCTCCAGTCTGTGGCAGTTCTGAGCAGAAGAAAAAGACGTAAAACTAGGTAAGAAAACATTTTCTCTATATAACTCACTTTCTCTGTTTTAAAAACCTCTAACGTTCATACAACATTCTCTGTGGCTCTTGGGGAGAACTTTCTCTGTGAAAAGCTGCTTTTAAAAACATTTTAAATTTCCACAGATTTTCATTATACTGATCTCTGTAATTATTTTCCTTGATACTATTTCCCGGGTTCTTTTGTTGAAACTCCCAGGTGAAGTACTCTCTAATTCTTATCCTTAACCTATTTAATCCCTCTTCCAAATGACAAGAGATGGTGAGAGTTGTCTGCAATGACATCTAGTTGCCTTCCTGCATCTCTCTGGGGAGGTCAAAAGTTTCCTCAAGTTTCTTAAACCAATTCATACTTGTTCAGGTTTGGCTCCCTTGTGTGAATTTCTGAGCATTATTTACATCAAACTTTTTAAAAATTGTATCAGATTCAACACTTTCCTTTCTCTTATATTGATACATTTCAAATAAGAGTTTGTCTCCCACATCTCAAGTGCTGTACCCTGAACCTGTCATAGCTCTAAGGTTAAAGGAACAACTAAAATAAAATCCCTGGTAACTCAGATGGTAAAAAAAAATCTGCCTGCAATGCAGGAGACCTGGGTTCAATCCCAGGAAGATCCCTTGGAGAAGGCAATGGCAACCCACTCCAGTATTCTTGCCTGGAGAATTCTTGGACTGGAGACAGTCCACAGGTTACAAAGAGTGGGACAGGACTGAACAACTAACACTTTCACTTCATTTCACTTCACATTGTAAAAGTTAAGGTCAGATTCAAAAAAGGGAAAGATGGAGGAGGTGATGCTTGTTTGGTGTGGTTTTCTGAGCATCCAGATCAGTGCCTGGCAATACCTGTTGTTTAACACAAATTTATGGAATGAATGAATGAATAAATAAGTTGCATCAGTAATGTCTGCAAGCATTGGCAGGATTTTCATAAACAGAGGTGTGAAAGATGGACAAAGCCATGTATGCAAAGGCAGAGAGGTAGGAAAGCAACATGAAGAGACATAGGAACCTGGACTAGGCAATTTGTGGTCACCCTTGACTCGTGCACTTGAGTCTTGGTAAGACGGGTCAGAGCAATGGAGGACTTATATGGGTGCTCTTCCCATGAGGGAGCACAGGGAACTGACAGTGGGGCGCAGGGGAGAAAGATGCTTTTCCTTAATATTTGCTCTACAAATACATAAATATAGACATAGGACTACAAATTGTCTGTTTACTCTGAGTCCCAGAATACTTATTAACTACATTTGAGAAATGACCTTGAATTTCCTTCCTGTGATTTCTTCAGGTCTAAGGTGCTCAAGAGCCCTAGACCTGAAGTCTGACTGTCTGTGTTCACTCATTAGCCAATGACTTAGCCCGCTTCTGCTTCGGTTTTCTTAGCTGTAGAATGGGGGTACTAATAAGCCTTACCTCACATAGCTGTTAAAACTAAGATGATGTTTGAGAAAGTAATAACAGTACTAGCAGAAGTCTCATTTTTCATAGATCAGTTCATTGCTTCTTTTAGGTTCATCACTATCCTATATTCTATGTCGATTGTGCCACATTATCTGCATACATGTCCATACATGTTCATACATGTTCTTGAATACATCTTAGAATAACGGTGCATGCTTAGTGTATGTGGAGTCCATTCTGATACCTACTTTCATTAGCTCTGTTAATCCTCACAACAATCCTATGAGATAGCTACTGTTATTTTCCCCATTTCACAGATGAAAGAACTGAGGCCTAGAAAGGTCACACAGCTAGGAGGTGAGAGAACTAAGATTCAATCTCAGTTTTTCTGAATCTAAAGACTGTGCCTCAAATAGTATACACACATAGGTACTTTCCCCAATTCTGAGTTTATATTTCTCTGAAAAGTATAGTTTATGATAGTTGTTAATAATTTATTGAGGTATAATGGCACATACTAAACACATAAAGTGTACAATTTGAGAAGTTATGACATAAGTATCCACTCATGAGACCATTGCCACAGTCAAGATAATGAACATATTCATCACTTCTAAAAACTTCCTTGGGTCCTCCTGTATACCCCTTCCTGCCCTGGGTTCCTTCCACAGGAAACCACCTATCTTCTTTTGCATACTAAAGATTAGCTTGCATTTCTTAGAGGTTTTTTCTTTTAAAATAGAATTAAGGTTTTTTTTTAAGATTTATTCATTTATTTTACTGTTTTTGGCTGCACTGGGTCTTTGTTGCTGCACATGGGCTTTCTCTAGCTGTGGTGAGCCAGAGCTACTCTCCTTTGTGGCACTTGGGCTTCTCATTGTAGTGGCTTCTCTTGTAGCCAAACAAGGGCTCTAGGCCCTCGGGCTTCAGTAGTTGCAGCAGAGGGGCCAGTCATTGCAGCTCCTGGACTCTAGAGCACAGGCTCAGTAGTTGTGGTGCACGGGCACATAGACTTAGTTGGGCTTCCCAGGTGGGTCAGTGGAAAAGAATCTACCTGCCAATGCAGGAGACCTGGGTTCAATCCCTGGGTAGAGAAGAACCCCTAGAGAATGGCAACCTACTCCAGTATTCTTTCCTAGAAAATCCCATGGATAGAGGAGCCTGGCAGACTACAGTCCCTGGGGTTGCAAAGAATTGGACATGACTTAGTAACTGAGTGTATGCACACACACACATGCACACACACATGCAGACACACACACATGCAGACATACACGCGCGTGCAAACACACACACACACACACTCAGAGGCTTAGTTGCTCTATGGCATGTAGGATCTTCCTGGATCAGGGATCAAACCCATCCCCTGCACTGGCAGACAGATTCTTAATCACTGGACCACCAGGGACACTCTTGAGTTTTTATGTAAATATAACCACACCTTGTGCTGTCCATTTAAACTGGCACCTTCAGTCGCTAAGTTGTGTCCGACTCTTTGTGACCCCATGGCATCTTTAATGCATCGTAATTACTCAAGTTTATTCCTTTCTGTTGTTGAGTAGTATTCCAGCCGTATGGACATATTGTAACAAGTTTATCTATGATAATTTTTAATAATTTCCCATACTCTAGAATATTCAGGAAGTACAAAAGCAAATTATGTTCTTAAACTTGCGATATTCTGATCCTTAATTTCTATTTCTCTTAATACTTCATGCCCTGTTTCCCTGAAATATTAAGTAGATGTCTAAACTGAAAAAGAATAAGATAGGGAGTTAAGAAAGGAGAGAGCACAGGATGGATAAGAGTTTGTCTCCCAGATGTGATATCTCTCTGGTCTTTCAAAACCATAAGTTAATTTTGAAATTTTACCCTCACAAGCATGCACATAAAATCTGTATTTTTGAATTCTATGCATAAAATTCTGCATTTGAAATATTATGTTTATAATTAACTTAATCCAATATGGTGCTACAAACTATGAAAACTCACTCTAATCCAGTGCTTCAGTTGTATCTGTTGAAATACATACATCTTTTCCTTGGTAATATAGTTGTAAGTGGCCAATAACTGTTCCCACTTTAAAATGGTATTTCCTCTCCCTGCCCATCCCAAGTCCTTTTTTCTAGAGACTTCTTTAGGCTCCCAGGGAAAGTAAGGACTCCTTTTACCATTCCTGGTTTAGCACTTTTCATATACTTTCCTCCCATCAACTATCACAGAGACAGGCACATAGTTAGTGTTGGAATACTTGTTGAATACATGCCTGAACAGGACCTTTTTATCTAGCCCTGGCAAATAGTTGTGTAGACTGAGGAATGGGAGGGCCTGTCCATGCCAGGAGAGGCATGAAGCACTGTCTCTCTGGGGAGACTGAAGCTATTGCGTGGTTGGCATTTGCTGCAGGGGCCTTGTAGATGGTGCTGTTAGTTGGATCTTTGGTGGAAGATGACAGCTCAGATTAGAAACCAGAGGTTTGCTAATTGTGATCTTTCTTTGTGAATAGGGCCCCCCTGGGAAATATAACAGCTCATCAAAGACCGTTTAGAATAGCTTGGGTGTTGACACACCCTCAAAGTCAGTGATGAATAAACCAAGTACCTTGCCATTGTGCAAAGTCAGAATATTAGTTTCTAGGGAGTCAATCAAGAGACCCTTGTGAGACTTTAAATCTTAGAAAATTGACCATGTTGAGTGAGAAAGTGAAAAATGGCAAACTTGTTGCCAACATCAATAGGTTTCCTTAGACCATGTTTCTGGGTCTACACTTAGCCCTTTGGCCGTCAATGGTTGTTCTGTGTGTGCTGAGCCTCCGTCGACCGCACTTGCTCCCACTCCAAAAAAGAAAGCCAGAATCGAACTCTAAATGAAAACATAAACACATAACACCATTGGGGTTGTTTTGAGGGATGGAGTAGGACATGGGAAATAACAGGACTGAGAAATAAAATGTTCTCAAGAACATTTTAAAACCGCTGGCATAAGATAAATTCAATGCAACGTAAAACTTAAGAATGGCCAACCTGTGTAACCTTCTCCCTTCACCATGATAGAAAGACTTCTGGAGGAACGGGAAAATTTGGTCTGGATTTCAGGTCAGCTTCTAACGAGGTCAGTGACCAGGGAAGCCACTTTACTTTGAGGACTCTCATTTCCCCCTTCTGTGAACTAGTGATTCATGGCATTGATCTTAATCAGACTACTTAGAAGAGAACTAAATGAGATCAAAGGGAGGACAGACAAACTGAACGCAAGACTTAGCACATAGTATTCAACAGGTTTTTGTTGTATGACTGCCCCCCCAAAAGCCTCCTCCTCTTAGCTGCACAAATGGAGAACGTCATTCAGGCTTTGCTCCTTCTCTTTAAAAATATTTCTTCATATTTTATACATTTCCTGAAAAGCCGAATTTTTATCAGAACTTCTTTTCTGCCTCTCTTCTGTATCTGTAAAATGAGTATAAATCCACCTGCCTCCCGAAGTGTGTGTGAGAACCACAGGTAATCAGGGAAAGTGCTTACTGCATATACCCAGCATACCACCACTCAACAAGTACCTAAAAGCACTGCTTTTTCTCAGGAGCAGAAACACACTGCTCATTGCCAATACTAGTCAGTATGTGAACCATTCAGAAAGGTGGAGAGTGTCTTTGACAAATAGGAAAGTAAATAAAGCTAATATTTTGTAATTTTCCATTAGAAACCAAGAGGTTTCTGTTTTTGCCAAATGGAAAAAGATTTGTCACATGCAGTCTTATTTTTCACGTAGTTTAGTAGACATGGAAAATTCAATTTTAAAAGCTATTTTGTTAGTGAATCTCTATCAAATTTTTAAGGGTATGTACCCAGGGTTTTAGAATTTTAGGGGAGTTTCCATTAGTGAACAGCAGTTGCTTTGGCTGTGACCTTTTGGCTGGTTTAAACCTATTGGATCCAACCACAGAATCATGGTCCCAAGACACAAACTTGTTTTCTCATTTTAGCCTGTTCATCACCCCTGTTTTGCTGATGCTGACCAAAAGGTTTCCTTTTCTAAGTAAGAAAAATTCATCTGCTTAGCCTTGTCTAACTTGCACGCACAAACTGAAGTGAAATAAACCTTATTTTCATGTCCCTTTCTTCTTTCCCCACCGCCTCCTCTTCATTTCATATTTGACTGATTTATCCTGAACACACCAAAATCAGTTTCTGATTCTGTTTCTCAAAGCATCACTGCATGTAAGTGAAAAAGTATCTGTTTCCAAAAGAACAGATATTCATGTAGAATAGCACTGCAGCTATCATTACATTTACAGATAAATAAGTTCCCTTTTTTCTGTTACATCTCCATAAATTAAATGATAGATAATCTCTTTATTTCATCTTTTGTATGCTTCATAAATTATATAATTTAGAGATCATAGAAACTACCTCTATGTTTTCAGAGGTCATAGAAACTACCTCTTTTTGTAAAATGTGGGCATCGATCAAGTAAGAAACATTCTATAGAAATTGGGACGCCTCAGCATATAGAAAATGTGGGACTTCCCCACATCATAAATACTTGAGAAAAAGCTAGAGCTATCATTGAGATTCTCTTTCTGTGACCAGATGGTAGAACAGCAGGAAGGGTGGATAATAATTCAGATTGAGACAATGAAAATCAGAATTATATTTTGAATATTTCTACTTAACCTGGGTAAGTGGCTAAGCCATACTCAGTGACCTTCAAATATATATATCAAAACTAAACTAAGAAGTGAAGACAATTTAAAAATAACAGCATAATCTTTAAGTGTACATGCATTCATGAATCAGACTACTTGGATGGACTCCTGGTTCTGATTTACAAGCTGTGTAACCTTTGACAAATTACTCAATCCCTCTGCACTTCACTATCCTTATATCTGCATTTCTGCCCTATCAAATGGGGAAAGTAGTAGTGCTATGCCCCTTATCATAGGGCTGTTGTGGGCTAGAGGATGTAATTCATGTAAAGAGCTTAGCACAGTGCCTGGCACTCAAAAATCCCTCAATATATGTTGTTTTATAAATATTGCCATATCTAGAACTGAGTGTAAATGACACGGTAGACTAGTAACAGGCAGGATAATTACAAAGAGAAAATAAGGATGATTTGGGGGAATTTCAGCTCATAAACATGCTTGCAGCACATATTGAGGTCATCACAGATTTGACATTTGGGATGAAAAAATGACTACAGGCTTCCAGGGTGGTGCCTAGTGGTAAAGAACCTCCCTGCCAATGCAGGAGACATAAGAGATGTGTGTTCGAGCCTTTCGTCAAGAAGATCCCCTGGAGGAGGGCATGGTAACCCACTTTAGTGTTCTTGCCTGGAGAATCCCATGGACAGAGGAGCCTGGTGGGCTATAGTCCATAGGGTGGCAAAGAGTCTGACATGACTGAAGCAACTTAGCATGCACGCATTACACTACAGATCTTACAGAACAAGAAAGTTGATCTCTGAAACTTTTCAAAATAGGTCTATGTATATACATTTAAAAAATATTTAAATATGCATTTATTTGACTGTATCAGGTCTTAGTTTCAGCACTCGGGATTTTCACTGCATCACCTGGAATCTCTAGTTGTAGCGTGTGGACTTCAGTAGTTGGGGCTCATGGGCTTAGTTGCTCCGAGGCATGTGGGATTTCAATTCCTCATCCAGGGATTGAACCCTCATCTCCTGCACTGCAAGGCAAATTTTTACCCACTGGACCACCAGGGAAGTCCCTCTGAAACTTTTGAACACTTTTTGTCTTACTGACCTCCCTGAACACTGCATTAAAAAAAAATACCAAAAAAAGAACCCGCCTCCCCAAAACCCTATGTTCTGTGCAGTCACAAGTTTCTGCTGATGGTGTTAAATGTATAGAAGCACTTGAATTCAGCAGATATGCTGATCAGCAGATCACTGTCAAATCCAATATCACTTGACTGACACTATAGGTGTATCACAAGCACTAAACATGGCACCTCTTCAGACAGCAACATCCTGTACAGTTTGCTTTACAATATCTTCCTCACCTAGAGGATTCCAGGAATGCTCTCTCACAAAAATGAGGTTTCTCCATATACTGTGGGCTTCCCAGGTGGCCCTAGTGATAAAGAACCTGCCTGCCAATGCAGGAGAGAAGTAAGAGATGCAGGTTTGATCCCTGGGGTGGGAAGATCCCCTGGAGGAGGACATGGCAACTCACTGCAGTATTCTTGCCTGGAGGATCCCATGGACAGAGGAGCCTGGTGGGCTAGCGTCCATGGGGTCACACAGAGATGGACATGACTGAAGTGACTTAGCACAGATACACACCATCTACTGTAATATTCCTAATGGGATCTGGCCTAATTCTAATGCTGGGCATAGGCATGCTGTCACACGAATGCAGTCTTGCTCTGCTCCTGAAGGATGTATGTTTGCTTTTCCTAAAATGATTTGTTGACTCATACACATTTTTTTTCCAGAAAGCTCCTTAAATTTGGAACATTTTAATTTTTTTTCTATGCAGTCACTAAACCATAAAATTTAAACAGAATTAGGCATGTGTTTTGATTTGTCTCCTGCTCTGCCAAGTTGGAAAAGTTCCCAGTACTGAGTGATTTATTTGCCAGCAAAGCCACAAAAGCACAAATGAGACCCTAAGGGTTACAAATGCTTTTGTAATATCTGTGTTCTAATGGAAGGCTAATTATTTTTGGCTTGAGACCTGTTTATAACAAAACAAAAATTAGGAGAGCTGGAATTCTAACATCATTTAATCTAACTCTTAATGTTACTGATGAGGTCATAATGACCTGATCAAAATTCCTCAGTAACAGAAAAGCTTATGGGGGATCTTTCTCCTGCAGAGCTCACAGCAAATCCCAGTGATGCACCTGTAGTCTTAGACTATCATAAGCCTCTCTGCTGACACCAGCACTGTCCCCCTCCAGAAGCTAGGAGTTAGCTATTTTCCGTTCATATTATTAACAAGGATGCCTGTGTGTGCGCGCACGCACGCTCAGGTGCTCAATCGTGTACGACTCTTCTGCAATCCCACGGACTGTAGCTTGCCAGGCTTCTCTGTCCATCAGATTCTCCATGTAAGAATGCTGGCATGGGTTGCCATTTCCTACTCCAGGGGATCTTCCCAACATGGGGATTAAACCTGAGTCTCCTGCATTGGCAGGTGGATTCTTTCACCACTGAGCCACCTGGGAAGCCTGATTAGCAAGGATAGTGAATACTACCATTTAGAAATCAGGAACAACCTGAATATTTATAACAGGAAACTAGTACCATAACGTGGCCTTGCCAAATAACTCAGTAACACACATTTATTTAACATCATGTTTTTGAAGACTGTTTAATGACAATGAAAAATAATTGGGACATATGTACCCATGAACTCATGACTTTGGCTTGGCTAGGACAGTGTAAAGACTGTGGCTTTCATTTTGAAATGAGAAACTGTTGGAAGGTTTTGGTTGTGGAGTGGTATGATACCGCTTAGTTTTTAACAAGATTGCACTGTTTAGCCATACTGAACAAGGCTGGTTGTGGTAGAGGTGATGAGGTTTGGATTCTAGCTAGTTATCCATCACAGTGTTAGGTTTTGAAAACTATTTTCCCACAGTCTATCATTTATTATATGGGGATTTAAATATGTATTTAATATACTTTATCAATAGAATTTATGAGGAACTGAAAAAACATTGGGTGATAGGTCTTCTCCATGAGAATAACACCAGGTCTGATTTTTCCTTTCCTTCTCAAACACCTGCTTCTATACCAACCATTACTCTTTCTCTATGGAGCCAGGTAAGATTCCTTTGGGACTTCTTTGTCCAGTCACCAGAAGAACCAAGTTGAGGTCCAGGAAGCATCAGGCATCAGTTAGGGCCCATCCTTAATAAAATCTTCACTGATCAGCAGCAAAATAAGAAAATTTACAAAGTCAAATATATTCCTTTTAAGGGATTTAAAAAAAAATTCTGTAACATTTTGTATCCTGGGATAGAATGTTCTGTTTTCTTGAAATGATGATGTGTATGGCAATATTTGTGAAGCTTTCCTTATATACTTATTTAAGCAGAATAAAAAGTTTTCAACTTTATATTAGTCACCGAAAGTTCTACTGTTTCTGGTCCATAATGCTCATGTCTGAAAAGCACAGCATTAGTCTGTATGGCAAAATCTTTCCACATATGCCTATTGTGAATGCCTCTTTTTTTTTTTTTTTGTAACTGAATGAGAAATGACCACTAAGATTTTGTATTCACAATCTACTTTTATCCTTTCCCAGAAAATAAATGTTAGTTGGAACTGAACATGGGAAAAGCAAAATTCATTGGTTTAATTCCTTCATCATTAAAGTTTTGTTCAGTTAGAATAGAGTAGTTTTTACTTTGGTTATATAAGTAATACATATTACTTATATGTATTATAGGAAGTTTGAAAAATATGGCAGAGAATAAACTATCCATAATGCTATCATGCAGATTTCAACCATGGCTGATACTTTAGTATATTTCTTCTTATCTTTTGAAATGTATTAGAGATGGATGCATGTATTTTTTTCACAAAATGGAGATTACATGGTTGTTTCTTTAGTATATTACATCAAAAAGCTATTATAGAGGCTCTGCTACTTAGAAAACTTAGCAACCCATTACTCATACTCTCAAATCTAGTTTGCTCATCAGAAATGTGCAAATGTAAATTACATATATTTGAAAGACTGGGGTGATGAAAAACATGCATGGGAAAAACTACAGATTCCCAATGTCTGAGAAAATTCCTTCAAGTTAAAATAGAGCTTAATTGACCTTAAAGACATATTACTATATCATGAGACTAATAAGGTCAAATAGTGACAAGCAATTTTAAAAAATCAAATTATGCTTCAGCTTGGCATAGAAGCAACCCTATAAGCAAGAGAAACAGGGCTTTCTATTTTTGCTCTTAGGAACTCTGACAAGAGATTTAAATTTCAGCACATCCCTAAAGACTTTTCTTTCCAGTTTACCATAGTGCCTGGAAATCATGCCTTTGACTTTGGTAATGAAGACTTCAAGTTTACAATTGCATATAAAAATCTCTCCAAGCTTCTAGATAAAATACATTAGAGGAGAAAAGGACAAAAACATACAACATTAAAACCTAAAATGACTGGACAGTTAAATACAAAAATATGAGTGAAATCTTTACAGTATCAGACACATAAATAAAACTAAATTAGGAAAATCAACCCCACATTCATCTATCAAAACATTGCCTAAAGATACATGCTTGAGTCTTATGAAAAAATCCTTGTAACAAGAGACTGGCAAGCTCAAAAGGATGTATTAAAAAAAACACATACTTCTGAAAATGATCTACTTCACAACATGAAGTTTTTCAGGAAACCATGTGTATAAAATAAGAACAGAAATATAAAAGAGATAAATAGGTTTAAATAAAAATTTCAAACAGATAATATGAAAAGAGGGAGATATAGGAAGGGTTTCTAAGGAGGGAAAAAGAGAAACAGTAGAACGAAAAACACATTGGACGTAAGAAAGGACAGAATTGATAGTATGGAGAATAAATAAGTAATGTGGGATGTGAGCTTCCCACGTGGTTTTTCTGGAACTCTCTTGCTTTTTTGATGATCCAGTGAATGTTGGCAATTTGATCTCTGGTTCCTCTGCCTTTTCTAAAACCAGCTTGAACAACTGGAAGTTCATGGTTCACGTATTGCTGAAGCCTGGCTTGGACAATTTTGAGCATTACTTTACTAGCGTGTGAGATGAGTGCAATTGTGTGGTAGTTCGAGCATTCTTTGGCATTGCCTTTCTTTGGGATTGGAATGAAAACTGACCTTTTCCAGTCCTGTGGCCACTGCTGAGTTTTCCAAATTTGCTGGCATATTGAGTGCAGCACTTTCACAGCATCATCTTTCAGGATTTGAAATAGCTCAACTGGAATTCCATCACCTCCACTAGCTTTGTTCGTAGTGATGCTTTCTAAGGCCCACTTGACTTCACATTCCAGGATGTCTGGCTCTAGGTGAGTGATCACACCATCGTTATTATCTGAGTCATTAAGATCTTTTTTGTACAGTTCTGTGTATTCTTGCCACCTCTTCTTAATATCTTCTGCTTCTGTTAGGTCCATACCATTTCTGTCCTTTATTGAGCCCATCTTTGCATGAAATGTTCCCTTAGTATCTCTAATTTTCTTGAAGAGATCTCTAGTCTTTCCCATTCTATTGTTTTCCTCTTTTTTTTTTTTTTTTTTTTTGCATTGATCACTGAGGAAGGCTTTCTTATCTCTCCTTGCTATTATTTGGAACTCTGCATTCAAGTGGGTATATCTTTCCTTTTCTCCTTTGCTTTTTGCTTCTCTTCTTTTCTCAGCTATTTGTAAGGCCTCCTCAGACAGCCATTTTGCTTTTTTACATTTCTTTTTCTTGGGGATGGTCTTCCTCCTTGTCTCCAGTACAATGTCATGAACCTTCGTCCATTGTTCATCAGGCACTCTGTCTATCAGATCTAGTCCCTTAAATCTATTTCTCACTTCCACTGTATAATCATAAGGGATTTGATTTAGGTCATATCTGAATAGTCTAGTGGTTTTCCCCAGTTTTTCAATTTAAGTCTGAATTTGGAAATAAGGAGTTCATGATCTGAGCCACAGTAAGCTCCTGGTCTTGTTTTTGCTGACTGTATAGAGCTTCTCCATCTTTGGCTGCAAAGAGTATAATCAGTCTAATTTCAGTGTTGACCATTTGGTGATGTCCACGTGTAGAGTCTCTTGTGTTGTTGGAAGAGGGTGTTTGCTATGACCAATGCGTTCTCTTGACAAAACTCTATTAGCCTTTGCCCTGCTTCATTCTGTACTCCAAGGCCAAATTTGCCTTTTACTCCGGGTGTTTCTTGACTTCCTGCTTTTGCATTCCAGTCCCCTATAATGAAAAGGACATCTTTTTTGGCTGTTAGTTCTAAAAAGTCTTGTACGTCTTCATAAAACCGTTCAACTTCAGCTTCTTCAGTGTTACTAGTTGGCGCATAGACTTGGATTACCATGATATTGAATGGTTTTCCTTGGAAACAAACAGAGATCATTCTGTCATTTTTGAGATTGCTTCCAAGTACTGCATTTCAGACTCTTTTGTTGGCTATGATGGCTACTCCATTTCTTCTGAGGGACTCCTGCCCACAGTAGTAGATATAATGGTCATCTGAGTTAAATTCACCCATTCCAGTCCATTTTAGTTCACTGTTTCCTAGAATGTCAACGTTCACTCTTGCCATCTCCTGTTTGACCACTTCCAATTTGCCTTGATTCATGGACCTAACATTCCAGTTTCCTATGCAATATTGCTCTTTACAGCATCAGACCTTGCTTCCATCAACAGTCACATCCACAACTGGGTGTTGTTTTTGCTTTGGCTCCATCCCTTCATTCTTTCTGGAGCTATTTCTCCACTGATCTCTGGTAGCATATTGGGCACCTACCGACCTGGGTAGTTCCTCTTTCAGTATCCTATCTTTTAGCCTTTTCATGCTGTTCATTGGGGTTCTCAAGGCAAGAATACTGAAGTGGCTTGCCATTCCCTTCTCCAGTGGACCACATTCTGTCATACCTCTCCACCATGACCCGTCCATCTTGGGTGACCCTACACGGCATGGCTTAGTTTCATTGAGTTAGACAAGGCTGTGGTCCATGTGATCAAATTGGCTAGTTTTCTGTGATTGTGGTTTCAGTCTGTCTGCCCTCTGATGCCCTTTCTCGGTGCCTACCATCTTACTGGGGTTTCTCTTACCTTGGATGTGGAGTATCTCTTCACGGCTCCTCCAGCACCCCCAGAATAGTTTCTTGGGATGATAAAGAAATCATTTAGATATGAAAAGTATGCTAAATTCCTTATTTTGACATGGGAATTTCAAAATAATGAAAATTAACTTCTACTTCAGATACCTAAAATGAAGTTTCAATGGTAGTATCATACAGTCAAGGCATCTTGTGACTGGTGCAAGTGAAAATGGCGGAATTATAGATGGTGCAAACTGGGAGTTGTACATAGTGTACAGCCTCTTCTATCAATGCATCAGTGCATAGAGGAGTATGGGGTGGGTGTGAGGTAATCTACCTGGAGACTGTGGTGAAAACTAGGTTGTGAACTACTGGGCACAAAAAAAACTTTTGATAAATTCAATGATAATTGCTATAAGCATATAAAACAGTATTTATACCTTCCCACATAGTGGAGAAGGGGACAGAAAAGAAGTATGGGCTATCTGTAACAAAAGACAGGCAAAGGAAATAGAAAAGTAGGTGACAGAATACAACTGAACACATAAATATGGCAGTAAATGCAAGTGGATTGAACTCTTCTTAAAAGTAAGAAAATTCTCATTTAGAAACAGAAGTTTCAGATTTCAAAACAGAAAATTCAGTGACATGCTATTTACCAACAACCCCTAAAATGAGGTATATGTGTGTGCTCAGTCACCAAGTCATGTCCAACTCTTTGCCACCCCATGAACTGTAGCCTGCCAGGCTCCTCTGTCCATAGGATTTTCCAGGCAAGAATACTGGAGTGGGTTACCATTCCTTCCTTCAGGGGCTCTTACTAACCCAGAGATCAACCCTGGGTCTCCTGCATCTCCTGCATTAGTAGATGCTTTACCACTGAATCACCTGGGAAAGCCCAAAATGAGGTATAAGGAGAATTAAAAGGTTGGGTAAAAATAATGCAGACAAAAATAGAGTATGGTCACTATATATTGTTATAATAAAAATAATAAAATAGAAATGAGCTGACACTTCCTTAGTACTCCGAATGTATAACATTTAATCCTCTTGGTGGTTCTGAGGTGGTTAGACAATGTCAAATTCCAGTTCAAAAGCAATAATCAGGACAAATATTTTATCAGAGACAATTTCAAATGGAAATGTAACATTCACAGATCAATATGCACCAAATAGTATTGAATCAAAATATAAAGTAAAAATTATAAATACAAGAAATGAGAGACATTAAAGTGGAACACTTAAATAAACTTCTCTTAGTTTCTGACATATCAAGTAGAAAAACCATAAATGAACAAGATCTAAATACTGTAATTTAACAACATTGGTTTAATCAATATATCACAGCATTTTAATGGTGACAAATTATAAATAATCTACATGTCAACAGTGGAGAGTTTATTCAATAGATTAGAGCTAAAATAGCCATTCATCAGCTATTAAAAATAATATTGTAGATGTTTTAATGACATTGTAATTTAATTATCAATTAAATGGAAAAGCAGATATATAATAATATATAAAGTATGTCTAAATTTTGTTTTCTTAAATGTCTGCACATGGAAAATATAAACTAAATGGCACATTAAATGTTAATATCAGTTATCTCCAGATCTTGTGATTATGGGTGTCTTTTATTAGTATTAATATTTTTGCACTTAAAAATTCCTCTTCAAAGGATATTTTTGCTTCTGCAATCTGAGCAAAACATAATTGACCTTTGTTTAATGATTGACTCTGGTATTCTGAACATCCCACTTGATTCTCACAACTTAAGAGGGCAGGGTACAGATTTTAAAGGGGAGAAAAATCAAAGTTCAAAAATGTAAAGTGGTTTTTTTTAATGTCACAGTTAATGGCAGGGCTGGGTAAAACCCTGATTCTGACCTCAAATGCTGAGGACTTTCCAGTGTCTTCTGCGTAAACCATGTCTCCACAATGGCCTGGCTTCAGCACCTCAGGTGATTCACGCCCTCAGGTAGTAAACTGTATAAACCTGTACAGCTTACTAGGAGTTTTCATCCAAGATGATGGGAAAAAGAGGCAACTACATTGATTATTAGCACTGCATGAGCAAGGAGTGTAGGAATGAGACAAATACATTTTGATGGATGCTGATGGTACAAGTAGTCCCGGAAGCCAGAGCCAGTCAGTTTAAAAGGCCTTGAAGGACAAGTTCCACCGGGTTAGTATCTTTACTAATGTGGCCTTGAAAGAAAGTGACCCTTTAAATATAAACATGTTATTGTGACTTGCATTTTAAGCCTCAAGACCACTTTGAAGTGTCACTCTGGGTATCTGTAAACCAACATTAGGATTCCCAGTTTTAGAACCTGCTCTGAGACCTATCCTCATGGTCACAGTTGAGTAATAAGTCACTTGGGCATCACTTTCCATTATTCATGAGCTATTAGCAACCCTTCAGTTTCCATTTCTCTCAGTAGCTGAACAGTATTAGTGCCTCCAGTACAATTCAAATAGATTCCGGATTTTTGTTCAATGGAAAATGTTTAATGGTCACTTTGAGGGTTGCTTCATAAGTGTCAACAGTCTTCAGAGAATGGTTTTCTTTCTTCCGATTGGAATGGTTTTCCACTTCTAGATGTAAGAGGTCTAATTTTCTAATTTTTGCACAATATGTAAATTAATTTAAAAGTCTTTTACTAAATGGACATTTTTGATATCATGGAAATAACTTTCTAATTTTTCCCTAATTGCTTAAATAACATGTCTTTGTGAAAATTCAGACAATAATGAAAAATCTAAGAAGAAACTAAAAATTCCCTAAAATTCCACCAAAATAAAATTACTACCACTATCATTTTTGTCACTATCTTTTCATGTTTTTACTGCACATTCACATATAGTCTACCATAAATTAGATATAATATATGCTGCTTTTTTATTACAGATGTCTCTTTTTCCTCACCCCCATCCACATCATCACCCCCCAAAGACATCAGTGTTAACATCAATGGGCGCTCTTCCATACCTATATCTCATTTCTAAGTAAACTAAGAACATATGTAATTTATCCCCATGAACATTATATGTTCTCTGAAATTTTGTAAATGAGAACACAGGATCTTGTCATGAAAAAAAAAATGAAGTTGTGTTAATCACTTCTCTACTTTCTAAACTTTACATCACAGAAATCTCTAGATCTTATGGTCGCAAATGGTACATGGAGTGGATGTGCTGTACTTTATCGAGCCATTCCCATGAGTGGAGCAGGCACTTTACCTCCAGCTTTTCTCTACCATAGTGTAACAAACAACCCAGTGCGTGTGTCCCTATGGGCTAATGCCCTTATTTTTATGGGATAGATTCCTAGAAATGGACCTTCTAGTCCAAGGTGTAGTTGAATTTTAATAGGCATTGTCAAGATTGCTTTCTAAGTAGGTTGTAAAGTTCACATTTCCATCAGCAAAGTCTATGAAGACCCTCTTTCCCATGTCTCAATTAATAGTAGGTATTTTCATTTCTTTTCATCTTGTGTACCTGATTGTTAGGAAATAATATCTCTTTTTACTTTGTTTGCTTTTCTCTGACTACATGTGAAGCTGGTCGTCCTTTTTCATATTTATTTGTTACTTAGATGTGCTCTTTTGTCAATTTTCCATTCACTTTCTTCTATTGGGCTCTCCCTTATCAATTTCAAATGATTATATATTAAAAACACTAAGAATATTTTTCATGTTAAATAACAGTTACTAATAATTACCTCAATCTACCATATGTCTTTTGGCTTTATGACATCTTTTTCTGTACAAGAAAAAATCTTTAAATGTAGTGAAAAAGTCATCTTTTTGTATAGTTTCAGGGGGTCTAGCCTTGGTTAAAACTCTCCCAATTCTTAAATTATACATGTTTTCCTGACTTATTCTACTTTAAAAAAAATTATCTTTAATCTACATAGAATTCTTTATATAAAGATCCAACTTGTCTTCTAGATTAATAGACAATTATAGCAGCAAGACTTTTTAAATAATCATTTTTCCCCACTGAATTGAAATGTTTTTTGTATGTTCATTTTTATGTAATAATTCTCTACCACTCTCTTGTTATGCTCTGCTAGTCTAGATATATGTCAAAATTAATTATTATAAAGTATGTTATATAGTGTATTTATACCTTATAAATATACTACATTTCATAGTATATTTCAGCATCCTGTATGGCCAGTCCTTCTCCCCCCAGCTTGGTGACAATTACTTGGTGGTTAATCAGTTGAAAACACACACTCTGGAGTCAGATTGAAATTTGGCTTCAAGCTACTTCGTCTCTCTCTCTCATCGTGCCTATCTGTAAAATCAGGATGATAGTATTGATCACAAACAGTTGTGAAGATTAAGTGAAATAAAACATAGAACACTTAGAAAATTCCCTAATATATTTTAAGCACTGAAAACTTAAGTAGCTTTTGTAATTTTCTTAACCGTTGTGCAACATTTCTTTCATATGAATTGTATTACCTCTTTCTTTCAATCCAAACTCTCCAAAATCAACTCTTGGAAGTCTAACTGCAATTACATTAAAAATGTGTATTCATTTTGGGATGATTAACATTTTTAGGATAAAGTCCCACATCCTAAAATTCTGTTACGTTTATTTTATGTTGTTTTTAATTTTTGCCTTTTCAGATCTTTACAGTCTTCAGTATGACCCTAGTTTAATTGATGTAAAATGTGTACCTTTCTTTTTACATTTATTCTTAAGTTTTAAAAATATTTTCTTACTATTTTGGATGCAACATTATTTCCATTTTCAGTTTGAGATGATTATTACCAGTGTATAAAAAAGTGTCATCTTGTTTATCATTCTAGAATTTTTTATTAGTCTCTCATTTTTTCTAGATAAAGACATATCAACAAGAGAGATGTGTGTATACCTTCTTTATCAGTATTAACATTTAGTATTTCATTTTCTTGTCTTTATATTCTCATCTAAATATTCTTTGATTATAAGGATGATGTATTCTTGCTATCATGAGAGCAAAGGTGAGAGGGTGACTAAAGGATTCTACTAGACGTAAGCAAAGGACATCAATTCTTTTACTATAAGTAAAGGATGTGTCTTACCATACAGAGAGCAGGAGACTCTCAGAGCATCATCCCTAATATTCAAGTCTCCCCAAGGCAGCCTCTACCAGTGATAGTGGTCAACCAGGATGAAGATCCCACCAGGGCTTTTTGAAGCAAAGTCACCATCTCCAGGAGTATTTCATACCTTGCTAATCTCTTCCAACTAATCTAAAAACTCTAGTATTATATATTCCTGGCTAATAGGGTTAGGGAGAAGGCAATGGCACCCCACTCCAGTACTCTTGCCTGGAAAATCCCATGGGTGGAGGAGCCTGGTAGGCTGCAGTCCATGGGGTCGCAAAGAGTCGGACACGACTGAGCAACTTGACTTTCACTTTTCACTTTCATGAACTGGAGAAGGAAATGGCAGCCCACTCCAGCGTTCTTGCCTGGACAATCCCAGGGATGGGGGAGCCTGATAGGCTACCGTCTATGGGGTTGCACAGAGTCGTACACGACTGAAGCGACTTAGCAGCAGCAGCAGCAATAGGGTTAGGTGACTAATAAAAACTCCAGAAGAATTTAAAGACAATCTCTTTACCAACACTGAGATCAAATACTATGCTTTTTCTATTTTTTCTCAGTTAAGAGGAAATTACTGTAATTTACTCATCTTCTCATTTGATCATTCAGCAAGCATTTACAAGGTTCCTGTAAGGTGACTGCTACTACAAGATTTGTCTTGAAGAAAGCTGATTCTTGCTTTTGGAAGATGCCAGTATAGATTGGAAATAAGACATAGGAACAAATAATGGAAATGTTACAAGTTTATAATACAAATTGGTATTGAGAAGCATGCAGAATCTGGAATTTTACCCTTTTCTTTAACAAATGAGCTTATTGTTTCCTGTGCCAGTTAAAGACTTGAGACTTCCGGATAATAAAGATATTATTATTCACGGCAAAAGTAGTAATCAGAGCTTCAGGCTCATTTGCTTTAGTTTCCTTTGTCCTCTGGGTCCTACAACGGTGACACAGGTACTACAGGGCGCCCACCATGATTGTCAGCACACTCAATGGGTTGTGTCACAAGAGAGGAACATTGAACTTGAGGAATTCACTGCTTTTGCAGCTACAGGAGGCCAGCCTGCTCTAGACGGAGACATTACCACATCACTTAAGGCTGTCTCAGAGAAGGCACTGACATCCCACTCCAGTACTCTTGCCTGGAAAATCCCATGGACAGAGGAGCCTGGTAGGCTGTAGTCCATGGGGTTGCAAAGAGTCGAACACGACTGAGCAACTTCACTTTCACTTTTCACTTTCATGCATTGGAGAAGGAAATGGCAACCCACTCCAGTGTTCTTGCCTGGAGAATCCCAGGGATGGAGGAGCCTGGTGGGCTGCCATCTATGGGGTCGCGCAGAGTCAGACACAACTGAAGTGACTTAGCAGTAGCAGCAGTAAGGCTGCCTGCTGCAAATACAAACCCCCAAAATGAGACGAGTGATGAGTGGTCAGGGATTTGTATTCTTGGCACACCAGCAAGATCACACAGGAGCACTCAGGGTCTGTGGCAGATTGTCTGTATGAATAGCAAGTACAATAACCAGAGGATATTAAGACTGAAGTCATTTCAGGAAATGTGATTCAATAATTTTACAATCAAACACATAGTAATTTTCTCTTGGTTGGTTTAACCACTGCAACTATCTTGAGGTTCCATAAAGAATGGTTAATCCTTGAACGGATTTATCATGGGCAATATTATAAAGATAATTTCCAGGAAGAGTAAAATTGAATGCAGCTGTGACTGAAGAGGTCCAGTTAAATAAGAAATGCATTTTGAAAAAGACAATAGTGATTTGGAAAGGTGATGGTTTATAGAATGAGATACACCTATTTTTTGAAGCACTCCTTCACCTTAACTTTAGTGTTCAGTGCCGTTCACAAATGATGTGACCTCTGGGCTTCCTAAAAGGTATCTTGCAGACTATTGTCAGCTTTTATAATGCACCCTACATATAATAGATATTCAGTAAACGGCAAGTTCTAGTATTGTTATGTTCAAACATATAAATGATAAGTAGAGTTTGTTAGCATCTATCTTGTTTTCTTCCTGTCACTTTGAATTAAGCAATTAATTTATCTCTTAATTACAAGACTGAGTTCCCCAAGAGCATTGAAATTTAGTCACTATAATGATCTAACTAGACTCTGACTCTCCTTTTTTCTCTTTTCACCTGAATGACACATTTTCAAAACCAACATTCATCTTTTACAAAAACTTCTGCATAAATCAAGCCAAGAGAAAGATCTGGTATGGAGCATATATGAGTGATTTATCACTACTTGTTTTGTTTTAATCATAAAAGTAACACACGCTTAAGTATCTTTAGAATTCCAACAATACCAAAGAATCGAGATAAAATGAAAGTATCCAGCTCACCCACCCCCCGCCCCACCCATCTCATTTCCCCAAGGATGATCATTAATGAGAGCTTGTCATGTTCCTTCTCAGGTCTTTCTATTTGTTTAGAAAATATAGTATTGATTAATTTCTTCCAAATATTTTATGAATTATGCTCAGGTGGGAGCACTGTATTATTATTTCTTATTGCTAGCTTGTATGCATTGGTTTTTTTAAATTTAAAGTAGCTATGTATTTTTGCACATGTGCAAGTTAATCCTAAAGAAAAGCTGGGAAAGTCCCTGCTGTTTAATGTTTTGAAAGTCCCCAGTACATAGTCTATCTTTTTCTGGAGTTTCTTTTACATTCATGTAAATATATTTCCCAGAAAACAAATTGGTCTTTATTGGCTTTTTAGTCAGTTTTCTTCCTTTTTGTGAAACTAATAGGAAGATTTTTATGTTGTTTTCATTGATTTACCGTTTATGATCTTTAAACTCTTCTAACACCCCCATGAGACAACATAAAAAAACCCTCTTCTCTTTTTAGAGCACTTTATAAGTTACATGCTTACAAGTTTCCCAGGTGGAACTAGTGGTAAAGAACCTGCTTGCCAATGCAGGAGACAAGAAAAGTGGGTTTGATCCATGGGTTGGGAAGATCCCCTGGAGGAGGTACATGGCAACCTACTCCAGTATTCTTGCTTGGAGAATCCCATGGACAGAGGAACCTGGAAGGCTATAGTCCGTGGGGTCGCAAGGAGTCTGAAGCAACTGAACGTGCACAAGTTACAAAGCTCTTTCTCAGTTGTCTGGCATGCCTCTCGCAATGACTCTCTAATACCAGTATTGTTATCTCAGCTGACTAAGGAGCAAATGGTAAAGTGTCTGTCTGCAATGCGGGAGACCCAGGTTCCATCCCTGGGTCAGGAAGGTCCCCTGGAGAAGGAAATGGCAACCCACTCCAGTACTCTTGCCTGGAAAATTCCATGGATGGAGGAGACTGGTAGGCTACAGTCCATGGGGTCGCAAAGAGTTGGACACAACTGAGTGACTTCACTTTCACTTTCAAGGAGCAATTAGAGTAATGAAGGTTAAGAAGTGCCTTGCCTAAGGTCACACAGCTAGTGACAACCACAAACTCAGGTTCCCCTGACTTTATATAGAATTCTCCCACCGCTTCATGGAGCAGTTGTCTAGGATAAGCTAAGCCTTCACAGACACAGAACATGGCACCAGAAATAGACTCAGAATTTAAGTTTGATACCTTTAAGAAGTATTTTCTTTAGTTTAAAAAATAAACCAACACAAAAATAAAAAGTAAACCAAAACAAACTATTTACATCTACAGCTAATTTTAAGTTCATTTAAGATGAGAAGGCAATGGCACCCCACTCCAGTACTCTTGCCTGGAAAATCCATGGACGGAGGAGCCTGATAGGCTGCAGTCCATGGGGTTGCTGAGGGTCGGACACGACTGAGTAACTTCACTTTCACTTTTCACTTTCATGCATTGGAGAAGGAAATGGCAACCCACTCCAGTGTTATTGCCTGGAGAATCCCAGGGACGGGGGAGCCTGGTGGGTTGCCGTCTATGGGGTCGCACAGAGTCGGACACGACTGAAGTGACTTAGCAGCAGCAAGATGTATGTATTATTATTAGCATAAATAGAAATGGGGCATTAATAACTTGTATGCATGGAGAATCTATACCTCATTTCTTTTTTATTAAGAAAATCTTTGTGATGATGAGAAAATTTCAGTTCAATTCAGTTGCTGAGTTGTGTCCGACTCTTTGCAATCCCCTGGACTGCAGCATGCCAGGCTTCCCTGTCCATCCCAGAGCTTGCTCAAACTCATGTCCCTTGAGTCAGTGATACCATCCAGCCATCTCATCCTCTGTTGTCCCCTTCTCCTGCCTTCAATCTTTCCCAGCATCAGGTTCTTTTCCATTGAGTCAGTTCTTCGCATCAGGTGGCCAAAACATTGGAGTTTCAGCTTCAGCATCAGTCCTTCCAGTGAATATTCAGGACTGATTTCCTTTAGGATTGACTGGTTTGATCTCCTTGCAATCCAAGGGACTCTCAAGAGAATTTAAAGCCAGCTAAACAACAGAGGCAGGCAACTATAGTCATTTGAATTTTCTCTTTCTTGGTCAAAGGAAAAGCATAAGGATATGTGAAAACTGTGACTTCTGAATGATGTTTTTTTAAAATAGACTTTTTAATTTTTTTAGAACTGTCTTAAGTTTACAGAAAAATCGAGTGGAAAGTACAGAGTTCCCATATACTACCTTAGCCTCTCTCCCTGCCCCCACCAGAGAGTTTCCCTTGTTGTTAACATCTTGCATTATTAGTGTAGTGTATTGGATGTAACTGATGAACCAATAATACATTATTATTAGATAAAGTTCATAGCTTGCATTACCCTTTGTTCTTTGTGTTACACAGTCCTTTGAATTCTAACATATGCCTCATACCATCTGTCCACCATTACTGTATCATACAGACGAGTTTCACTGCCCTGAAAATCTCCTGTGCTCCCCCTCTATTCATCCTTCTACCCAACCCTGCAAACCTCTGGCAGCCACTGATCTTTTTACTGTCTCCACAGTTTTGACTTACAGTATTCATGTGGTAATATGTTTTCATTTTCCTCCATGTCTTTGTGTAGCTTGACAGCTCATTTCTTTTTATCACTGAATAATATTTCATCATAGAAATGTGGTGGTGGTTTAGTCGCTAAGTCGTTTCTGACTCTTGCAACCCCATGGACTGTAGCCTGTCAGGCTCCTGTTTTTAGCACAGAATTTTTCTAGGCAAGAATACTGGAGTGGGTTGCCATTTCCTTCTCCAGGAGATCTTCCCAACCCATGGATCGAACTTGAGTCTTCTGCATTGCAGGCAGTTTCTTTAACATCTGAGCCACCAGGGAAGCCTTCATGGAAGTACGAACCACAGTTTATCCACTCACCCATTCAAGGACATCTTAGTTGCTTCCAAGTTTTGATAATTATGAATAATGTTTCTGTAAACACTTGCTTATTTTTATGTGAACATAAGCTTTTTTTTTTATAGAGAGAAAAAATTGTATTTTATTAATATACCTTTTTGGATATCAGATTCTAGTGCTGTCATCTTTTTTTTTAAATTTAATTTTATTTTTATTTATTTTTTTAATTTTATTTTTATTTATTTTATTTTATTTTATTTTTAAACTTTACTTAATTGTATTAGTTTTGCCAAATATCAAAATGAATCTGCCACAGGTATACATGTGTTCCCCATCCTGAACCCTCCTCCCTCCTCCCTCCCCATTCCATCCCTCTGGGTCGTCCCAGTGCACTAGCCCCAAGCATCCAGTATCGTGCATCGAACCTGGACTGGCAACTAGTTTCATACATGATATTTTACATGTTTCAATGCCATTCTCCCAAATCTTCCCACCCTCTCCCTCTCCCACAGAGTCCATTATACAGAGTGAACTAAGCCAGAAAGAAAAACACCAATACAGTATACTAACGCATATATATGGAATTTAGAAAGATGGTAACAATAACCCTGTGTACGAGACAGCAAAAGAGACACTGATGTATAGAACATAAGCTTTTAATGCATTTGGGTAAATTCTTAGGAGCATGATTGCTGGGTTGTATGCTAAAGGTGTTTTTAGCTCTGTAAGGAACTGCCAAAGCGTCTTCCACATTTGATAGTTCTGTTGCACCGTATCCTCACCAGCATTTGGTGTGGTCAGTGTCAACCTAACAGTTGTGGAGTGGTACTTCATTATTGTTCTAATTATCATGAGAGAGAATTGCTTTTTAAATCTATTAGACTGGCCAGTCTAAATCAGCCTTAAGACAACTGGATTAGCTCTTCTTCTATTTAGTTTTTTTTTTTTTTCCACCTTAGACATATCCTTATAATTCTAGTGAGGAAATCTTAGGAAAAGCCTTTAAGAAAAATGCTCAGAACAAAGGGAAGGAAATAGTAAGAAGCTGAAGCTGAGAGTGTGTTGTCATGGCCAGTGTGTTTGATGCTGGTAAGGAGCAAGGATAAACATGATTTAACAGCAGTATTCAGGATGATAAAAGGGGATAGTGTGAGCTGGCAGCCAGAAGTGTGCAGTAGATTGCAGATTGCCAATAAAAACATGAATGAAAACATTTTACCCAGTAGTTGGAAATAACTGCTTCATATCTCAGAGATACCATAAAAGAAGAAATATCAACATTTGACTGTAGTGTGGTTTCAGGTAGTTTAAAAAAATAAGAAATCGAAAATTTCTCAAATTGAGGTTAGGAGGAGAGCTGGTAGAGCAGAGATAGGGGCTGCCCTGCCCATAGCCCCTTGGACCTTATGGCTTTAGTTCAATCGAGTGGACTTCAAAGTGCCGGCATCTGTGGGTTTTTGCTTTAGGGCTAGTAATGACAAGAGCTGATATAAAAATACTCCAGTTCCCAAAGCCCTGGCATAGATAAATCTGTGCTGTGCTAAGTCACTTCAGTCATGATCGACTCTTTGACACCCTATGGACCATAGCCCATCAGACTCCTTTGTGCATGGGATTCTCTAGAAAAGAACACTGGAGTGGATTGCCATTTCCTTCTCCAAGGGAATCTCTCTGACCCAGGGATTGAACCCACGTCTTTTACATTTGTCTCCTGCATTGGCAAGCAGGTTCTTTACCACTGGCACCACCTGGGAAGCCCAAATAACTCTAAGGCACATGTTCTATCCTATCCTGGGGGCTCCCAGCCCATCTGAGCCAATGGCTGGGTGGCACATGCTTTACTGGATGCCTTCTCTTCTTCATCTCACTGACCCACTCCCATAACTGTGTTTTTGGGGATGAATTTTCAGTTATACTTCTTGCACTGGCATCTTTGTCTCAGGGTCAGCTTCTAGAGAAACCCAGGCTCAGACAGTTGTTGGTTACACATTTATTCAGAATCCTCCAGCCCCTTTAGTTACTGTGCCTCCTTCTTTCAAGGCTGTCCTGAAACTTCCCCCTTTATTTGCCCTGGAATCCATTACACTCAGCCTGCAGGCACCAGGTCACTGCAGCCAGAGAGCACATCTGATAAATCCTTCACAGTGCAGAGGGAATTACGTAAACGCAGTGTTAACTCTCCCTTATGTCTTTGCATTTTAAAGGGGATCCTTGGGAAGACTGAAAGTCTAGCGATGAAATCTCAGATTTCATGCCACCCGAATGAAGGAGATTGTTTTGAGCAGCCTTATCACTTCCTTAACCTCTGACTCTGGTACTCTTTGGACTATCTGGGGAAAAAGAGCAGAGAAACTAGCGACAAGTCAAATTTAGAAATTAAATGGAAGGTACTAGAAGAAAAATTTGCAGGAAAGCCAAGGAATTTAGCCAAAAGCAGCAAGAATAATAAAATAGCACATTTGTTGATTCTAATGGAGGAGGAAACGGTAACCCACTACAGTATTTTTGCTGGGAAAAACCCATGGACAGAAGAGCCTGGCAGGCTACAGCCCACAGAGTCACAGAGTTGGACACGACTGAGCGACTGAGCACGTTGATTCTAAGACATTTTTTCCTGCATTTTAACGTCTCTGAAATCAAAATGCATCTTATGATCAATAGCATCTCTAGTTACTACTGTCAGGTAGCAGTCACAATGTTATGGCCATTTCCTGGGAGGTAAAATTAAGTCATAGCTCTTCATGTCACTTTAGTTGAGCTATGTGCACTGTTGATACAAGACATTGAATTTAATTGCTGTTTAAGTGTCATTAATATAATACTGTGATTTAGTATTGAAACAAATAGTTTTCATGTATGCAGAATGTTGTTCAATTGCTCAGTGGTGTCCGACTCTTTGTGACCCCGTGGACTGCAGCATGCCAGGCTTCTCTGTCCTTCACCATCTCCTGGAGTTTGCTCACATGCAGGATGGGACAGGAACAAATCAGCAATGCATAAATTTGATATTTGTTAAGCAAGTTAATTTTCACTAGGTGGATGGTCCTAAATTCCATGTTTTCTTAGAAAGCAACAATAAAGTACTTTACAAGATATAAGAAAGGAAGGAAGATGCCCACTATTAGAAGTTGTATTATATTTTATTTTTGAGACTCATGCAAAAGGATTGCCTATCATAGACAAAGCAACAGTGGCAAGAGAAATCACCAAATGCCTCACAATAGATGAATAAAATATCAGCACAATAGCAGGCTGGAGGAAATGAATCATGCACAGGACTATCATTAAGATGTACAATATACATTTATCAGAAACTTCCTGCTGCCTTTGAACAGAATGCCCTAATTTACAGCATGATACCACTGAGGAAAAATTAAAATACGTGTTTAATTATTATCATTTACACTGCTTTTCATAATCCAAACTCACACTCTTGATCCTTTTAAGGATCCATTTGGGGATCCCTCCTACACTGTTGGTGGGAACGTAAATTGGTGCAATCATTAGGGAGAACAGTATGGACAGTGTAGAGTTTCCTTCAAAAACTAAAAATAGAGTTGCCATATGATCCAGCAATCCCACTTCTAGGCCTATATTATATTTTTGTTTCAAGGCAAAAAGCATTCTTAAAGATAAAGATCAGTTCATAGTAATGAAAGATTTGACTAGTAATATATAACAAGTATGAATGTGTATGAAAGAACCACAAGAAGAAAAATTCACAAACTAGATTTTAACATGCCTTTTTCAATATTTGATAAAATTAATGAGGGAGAGAAAAATCAGCAAGGATACAGAAATTTGAACAAAACAATTTAAGTTAGGTTAATGAACATGTATGAGACATTTGCACCCAACAACTGCAGAGTTCACATTCTTTACAAGCTCACATGAAACATTTACAGAAAGTCCATATGCTGGGCCACAAAACAATTCTCAGTGAATTTTGTGACCGAAGTCATTAAACAACCTATTCTTATCAGACTTTTAAAAATCTATAACAATTAGTTAAAAGGATAATAGAAAATCCCTATGTTTGGAAATTAACTAGTGCTTTTGTAAACAAGTCATAATGTGAAGGTGAAATTCTGATGGAAATTAGATAAAGGAAAAGGGGGAAATGTTATCAATAGTCATATAAGATTTGATTCGTATTTGCAGAAAAATCCAAAAGAATTTACAGATAAATGTTTACACTTGGTAAGAGATATTATAAGTACATTATTAGAATTATTGGAATTTAGCAAAGTTGCTGGATTCAGTCAATACATAAAAGTCAAATATATTTCTACATACTAGTGAAAACACTTAAGAAAGAAAGATACTATCCTTTGATCAAAAATACCAACTACATAGAAATAAACTAAAAAAAAGGTATAAGATCTCTGTGGAAAGATATAATAATCGGCATTAAAGAAGACCTAAATAAATAGATTAGAACACAATTATAAAGATACCAAGTATCTAAAGATTTAGTGCCATTCAGATTCTCAACAGGGTTGTGTGCATGTGTGTTTGTAGCTTGATGAGGTGATTCTAAAATTTATGTGAAAATGCAGAGAAAGCCTATTATACTTGTCATCAAAAAACTTGTTATATAACTGTAGTTGTATAACTGTAATTGTATTAAGATGGTCTGTTGATAAAGCAGATAGAACCATAGGGTGGAATGGAGTCAGAAGCCACTCCATCCATATATGGGCACTTGCTAGGACAGTTCACCCAGCAGTGGTGGTGAAAAACTAAAATGTTCAATAAATATTGCTGGAACTAATATTCGTATAGAAAAAAGCGAAAGGGACCACTCCTATTAATAAGCCCCAAGTGAATTACAATTAGGGAAAAACTCTAAAGGCTTACAATATATATATATATAGGGAAAAGTCTCCATGGCTGTAGATTAGGGAAAGATTAAGTCATAAAAAACTAACTATAAACAGAAGAATTAATAAATTTGACTTCACTAAAATTAAAAACTTCTCTTTATTGACACTAAGAGATAGTGAAAAGACAGCGGGAGATAGAAAGTATTTGCAATACCTACACACAAGAGAAACAGACACACACTAGAAAAAGGGTAATTTCCCTTCCTCCCTCCAACTTGGTGGCTCAGACGCTAGAGAATCACCTGCAATGTGGGAGACCTGGGTTCGATTCCTGGAGGAGGGCATGGTAACCCATTTCAGTATTCTTGCCTTGGAGAATCCCCATGGACAGAGGAGCGTGGTGAGTTACAGTCCATGGGGGTTGTGAACAATTGGACACGACTGAGCAACTAAGCATACAGCACACACACATCAGAGAAACACACACACACACACACACACACACACACACACGAAAAAGGGTAATTTCCCTTCCTTCCTTCCTTCCACCAACATACACTTAGGGGTGGGTTTTCTGTTTTTTTGTTTCTGTTTTTGTTGTTGCTTTCTGGTAGGAGGAGTGTCCATGGTCCATGTACACAGTAACTACTGAAAGGTGAACATAACTACATCTTTTAGTACACACACACACACACACACACAGCTGAATCACTTTGCTGTACACCTGAAACTAACACAGCATTGTAAATCAACAATACTTCAATAAAAAATAAAAATTTTAAATTTTCCTGATCATTTTAAAAAGTGCTAGTTTTGTTTTGAATCTATAGCGATCAATTTTCCATAAGATGTTTTCATCTCATATATTTAAGTGAGATAATGGTTTAGGAAAATACAAAAGGAAAGTGAAAAGATAGCCTGGGTAAAAAATGTGATTCTTTGCTCTTAACAAAGCAGAAAAAAATGAATAATGTAACCTCACAGGGGGGAAACTGAAATGTGAAAGGGAAGATAAAAGAAGTTCAAGTAGGAAAGAAAAAAGAAGAAATGTAGACAAAGAAGCTGAGAAATGTTGAAAGATAGTATCTGAATGATCAACAATGAAGAACTTCTAAAACACTGAGAAAAACAAATAGTGATGGTTCTTAGGATATTAGAGGAACTCCTGATCTTGGATAGAAAAATCTTTCAACTTAACATAAATAACAGAGCCTCCAAACTAGTCCTGGGAGAAACCCTTTATTGTTTTCAGTGGAATATTTTAAAAATAAGGGCAAAATGAGAAAACAAAGCTTTTCTTGGAGAGTTCAATAGAAGATATATGGGGAAAAATAAATTGATGGGAAAATTTTAACAGAAATAAATTCAAACTAAGGAGAATCAGAAATTGTTAGCATGCAGAAATCAGAATTTTTGGTATGGGAACACATGTATACCTGTGGCGGATTCATTTTTATATTTGGCAAAACTAATACAGTTATGTAAAGTTTAAAAATAAAATAAAATTAAAAAAAAAAAAAATAAACAGGATAATTTTAACTTCTTTACCTTAAGAGTTTTTGTCAATTCATTTTTGTTTTTTTCTTTTGGAGTTTTCTGATTTTAAAGGGGGAAAATGTTTTGAAAGCAATAGAATATGAAACCAGATACTTGGTGCTTACCCTAACTTTACCAATAGAAATGCTAATTAGAAAGCATCATCTAATAAAATTGTAGCAATGGTCAAGGCCATAAAAATGTTTACAAACAATAACCTTATTTCTTTCCCAGAAATACCCTTTGATTTACTAGTCTGTATAATCTACTTTTGATTATTAATTTTCCACTTTGTGGTTTGCTATTTTATCTTTTCTACTGTTGATCTTTTGGCCATTTTGTGGATAATTAGCACCTCCTTCAGAGAGGAGGGAGAAGGAAACTAAATAAAAAAAAATGCATTTGTTTACATTTATTGTGCTTCCTGTTAATCCTGCCATGGAGAGGTCTAGTAACAAAGTTTAACGCTATAGAGTAAAATGATGCTGTTCAAATTAGTTCTGTAAACCAAGAAAACACAGACACCTATGGGAGCCTAGCAGGTAAAGGAAATGAGTGCCTGGGTCACTCAGTGATAGATATTATGGCAATTTGAGGTAGTACAAGCTCCCCTGAAGGAACTACAATATTTCAACTTACACAACATACCTTATGGCTGAATTAGGCCCACGGGCTGCCAGTTTACATTAGCATTGGTAATAAAACATGTATATGCTTAGATGTCATGGAAATGAAAGTGAAAATGAAGTCACTCAGTATGTCCGACTCTTTGAAACCCCATGGACTGTAGCTTACCAGGCTCCTCCATCCATGGAATTTTCCAGGCAAAAGTACTGGAGTGGGTTGCCATTTCCTTCTCCAAGGGATCTTCCCGACCCAGGGACCGAACCCAGGTCTACCTGCGTTGTAGGCAGACACTTTACCATCTGAGCCACCTGGGGGGTTGCTCTAGCATACTGACATAATTATGAGCTAGTTGATACAAAGACCACCAAACAGGGACCAAAAACAATGCATTAAACAAGTCTCGAAGAACAGAGTTAACAAATGAACAGCTGGGACCACCATGGTTCCTAATAATAATTTACAAAGAAGTAACTCTTGTAGAACTTATCCTAAGCCCAAAGTAAACCAATCCTTCTGAATGTGTGTTCAGAGCCTTTCCTACAAAGGTGCTCAAGAAGTATTTTTAATCATTAAGAATAACTTCTGGAGAGGGAACAATATGTTACATAGATGTCTACACTCACAATATGTTTCTTTGGCTTTATAATAGAATAGATAGCTGAAACAAATCCCAAACAATTTCACATATTTATTGGGAGGTTATTTTAATCTTCAAATAGTGATGTATATATTTAAGATTTTATGTTGTTTTTGTTCAATTTTTTTCAGGGAAAATTTCATGGAAACCCAATGCACGTAGCTGTGGTTATTTCAAATTGTTTAAGGGAAGAGAGGAGAATATTGGCTGCTGCCAACATGCCTGTTCAGGTAATACTTTCTCCAGTTGCGATCTTTTCACCCAGAACTCAATTTTTCTAAAACAGAAATTCTAATCTTCTTTCCAACCATCTTCTTCTGTCTACATTAATGGTGCTATTATCTGTTCAGCCAATTGGAATCAAGGTCTTGGGATCCTCTGAATAGTTGCTTTTCTCTGCCTTCTTACTGAGATAACTACCAAGTCTTTCCAGAATTTGTTTCTGAAATCTTATCTATACATTCTTTTCTGTTTCCACTGCTCACACTCTGATCTGTGGTCTTATAATATCAGCTGAAGAACAGAGTAACCACTTCCTGGCTAAATTCCTAAGTACCATTTAGGCTATGTTTCTTTCAGCATGTTTATCCTCAGGGACAATCTTGCTCGAAACCCTTCAGTATTTCCCAGTTTCCTACACCACAGGTCCAAACTAGTCTATAAGCAGGAATTTTCTTACAGAAACTCCATAAATACTTCTTGTCTGTTTCAGTGTGCTCTGCCCTGCCATATTTTAGAGTACATTTTATCCCACTATGCTGAAAGAATTCAGAGTCCCCATCAAAGATAAGTAGAAGAGTTAACGAAGGCCTTGGGAATACTCCATTTAAAAAGGAAAGAGCATGTAGATAATCAACTTTCTAAATGTCTTGCTGAGTAATTTAGTGATTCACACTACTGTATTTATTTTTGAAGATCCAAAGTATCTTTTTTTCAACTATTAAAAATTCTCAAATTTGCTTGCTGTCAGTTAATGGTTGTTTCTAGAGAAGTATGAAGTTTTAACAACTTACTCTTATTTTTTAGATGTGAATAAGAATGATATCATCTTTAATTTTAAAATCTAAAGTTAGTAAGTTTCTAAAATAAACATAGTTTGATTCAGTGAAAATTTGGATGAAAATTAAGATTCTATTACTAATATATGATATTTTCATATATTCTCAGTTGTCCTTTTTTGTGGCCCTCTTATCTCTAGTCATTATAAATATATGTGTGAGTGTGTATTGTTTTTGTTGTTCTCTTCACATATCAGGTATCAGCCAAGTTAGAAACATTTATTTGAATAGATGCTTATCAAAATCATTTCTCAAACAATCTTCTAGTACTACATACTACCACAAAAGAAGCACTGGTTTGTAAACTTCAAAGCAATAGACAATATATGGAGATACACACACACACACACACACACACACACACACACACAGAAATAATGGGAGCCAAAATGAGAAAGAGGCAATTTTACAAATCATCTGAAGAATGTGATATAGTTGAAAGAACATTTGATTGAAAGTTAAGGACCTGGGTTCCACTTGAGGTTCTGGGACTCATTTTCTATTTAATCATCACCCTTTCTAACCATACCTCCCTATCCAAGTATAAGGTGAAGGGTTTATGGACATTCTCTCAACTCTAGACATCTATGTAAATGTTATAGCTAAAGAACAAACTCAGATAGGTTATTAGAGTAGCCAAGAAACATAGCTTGGAGTAGCTGGTTAGTCTTTCCATTAATACTTCACCAGGCTAAAATTTTTACATATTCTTTAGTAAACTCTCTTTGTTCCAAAATAAAAATAAATTTCATCCTGGCAGATTCAACATCCCTAATTCTGAATTCAAGTACAACTTAATGTAGTTTCATATCTTATAGAATTTCAAAAGTCACATGGGTCTGATGTAGAAAAACAGGAAAAAAATTTTAACCGTAAAATCATCTGTAATTTCACTGTTCAAAGATAACAAATGATAATATTTTGGTGTATGTGTTCTTCCAGTCACATGTGCTTGAGTTTACATGTCTATACATATATCTAGATATTTATAAGTAAACACATACATACACAAGCAACAAAGATCACAAACATATAGTGTCTTATAATTTGCTCTATTTCTTAATACTGTAACACTACTCGTATGTCCTTAAGGGCTCCCCAGGTGGCTCTAGTGGTAAAGAACCTACCTGCCACTGCAAGAGATGCAAAAGAAATGGATTTGATCCCTGGGTTGGGAAGATCCTCTGGAGGAGGAAATGGCAACCCACTCCAGTATTCTTGCCTGGGAAATCCCATGGACAAAGGAGCCTGGCGGGCTGCAGTCCATAAGGGTCGAAAAGAGTCAGACAAGACTGAAGCAACTGAGCACACATACACGTATGCCATTAAATATTTTTCTACAGCATGGTTTTTAATAGCTGTAGAATATTTCATATCATACTGATCCAGACCTCAGTTCAAAGTATATTACATATACTACATTCATCATAAGCCTGTTTCATCAATATGTTGAAGTTTCAGGGATTTCACTGGCAGTACATGGTTAAGTCTTTGCCTTCCAATGCAGGGGGGTACAGGTTGGGTCCCTGGTCGGGGAGCTAAGATCCCATATGCCTTGCAACCTATAAACCAAAACATTAAAAAAAAAAAGAAGCAATGTTGTAAAAAATTCAATAAAGACTTAAAAAATGGTCCATATCAAAAAAATTTTTTTAATATGTTGAAATTTCCAAACGTTTTTCCAGGGACCTCTGGAGAAATCCTTACAAAGTTCTTCAGTTTCAGAAAGACAGAGGAATGTGGAGCACAAAGTGGCTGCCATTAAAAATAGTGTGCAGGTAAGTGATCTCTTATAGATAGTAGAAAAGACGAGCAGTGGTCCCCGTTCCATGCACCTTTCTCTTCTGTGCCCAAAGTTACTGTGTACAGTAGTCATGGGGTACTTGGTTATAAGATAAATATCTCTCACACGCTATGTTCATATTAGAAAAGATTTCTTTGGGGAAAGCTTTGAACTTCAATTTACTGAAAATTGGAGTCACACTGTCTCCATCAATGAGAAGCCATGTGGCTTCAGGCAAGTAAGTTACTTTACATCTCCAAGCCTCTGCTTCTTCATCTGTAGAAGTAAGGATAACCACTCTAACAAGCTGGTTGGGAGGACTACATGAGATCTAATACTATATGAAAAGCCTTTAGCTTAGATTCTGACATCTTTATGTCTGAGAAGAAAACATCACTAGATTTGGAGAAGAGTAAAAGCAAAAATCTCAAAGACAGAAATGAACAGGATACACAGAGGAGGCATAAATATTTTCTAAGAGGTTCAGAGGAAAAAAATTTAAACTGTATTGTCATATATATCCTTTGATAAAGGAGACTTTAAGCAAAAAGATAGTTGGTGCATTAATACAGAGCTATATGGAGTTAAGTGGATAAAGTATCCATATTATAAAAAAGATGTTAGTAGCATCATTTGGAATTTACTGAGAAATGAGAGACAAGATGCTGAAATTTGCAAACACTCAGGAAGAGAAAATGGAAGAGCAACTTCAGTCTCGTTCTTCCAGAGCCATTCAGTTTTCATGGGAATTAGCTCTTTAGAAATTGTGGTTCTATTTTATATAATTAATCTGGGATATTACTGGAGATTGGAAGCACTAAACAGTGTATTTTGAAATACTGATGATGGATGGTATTGTTTCATTGGCATGATTAATTGCAACAACAGAGTATGTTTTCTTTTGTAAAAAGATGACAGAACAAGACACCAAATATTTAGAAGATCTACAAGATGAATTTGATTACAGGTATAAAACAATTCAGACAATGGGTAAGTTTTTGTTTTGTCTACAATTCCACAAAGGGATATGACTAGGGTTTCTTCTTTCCTGAAATAATTGATAAATTAGTTCCTTTTTTTTTGAAGAGAGGATGCAGGAGAAGAGAATTTAATTTACTTCCTTCTTTTCTCTTCATATAAATATTTATTTTTTACCAACCATTAAAATTATAAAGCTCACGAGAAATAACCCCTATTTCAGAATGGTTCTCCAAAAGCTAAGAACATTTTCCTGTAGAATCAAAATATCATTATCACAATTCAGAAAAGGAATAATAATTGTCTATTATAATCAGGAAATTACTAATATTATCTCTAGGTGAGATTTTTACTATAATTTTTTAAAATTAAAAGTAGAAATGTTATTCACTGTAGGAAATTGGGAAAGTATAAAAAAAGTTACAAATTTAAAAATCACACAAAATTCTGCTATCTAGATATAACACCATCAAAATGTTAGTATATTTTCTTCCAGGCTTTTTCTACATGTTCAAAATACATCCATAGAGATTTATTTACAAAAAAGGAAACAGCTTGCATATAGTTTTTAAATAGTATTTTAAGCTAAACTTTTATTTTACATATTTCCTCATATTAAAAAAATCTTTACACACATAATTTCAATAATTATATAAATATCAAAATGTAAGGACACTGCAATTTATTTCACTGTTTCTTTGTGGTTAAATATTGAGGTTATTTACAATTAGGTGTTTTTAAAGAAATGTAAGGAAAGAATGAGAATATTTACAAAGATCTAAGATTTACAAGTAATAATAGATTGGTCACTTAAAATGCGCTGCAATTAGTGAAACAATTAGAGAAATTTTAATCAGGTCTAGATTAGTTAATAGGATTGTACCAGTGTTAATCTACTGGCTTTGACCATTGTACTATGGTTATGTAAGACATTAGAGGAAGCTGTGTGAAGTCTATATGGGAACTCTATACTATTTTTTGTAACTTCTTGTAATTCTAAAATTATTTAAAAATAATTTTTAAAAACATTATATATAAATTCTTTTTATAGATGATTTACAAAATCATCCTTAACTATTGAAATGCTAGCTTAAAATTTATCTGGAAAGAATAATATGGATGATTGTGATCTAATGCTTATTAACTTCCTATCTAATATTTCAAAGAGAGGATATTAGTTTTTCCTGGTGTAGGTAAGATGTGACATGTTCTCCTGGCACCTTCAGGATGTCTTGACTCCCATGAAATGTTGATTATTATGTTATGATTATAAGTATGTTCATGAATTTGTATGCACAATTATTTGTGTGTACAGTTTTTGTACATGCATAATTGTATGTACAGTTTTTTTCCTTTGGAGAAATTCACACAACACAGGTTTCATCAGATTATCAAAGGGGTCCATGATCTTAAAAAGGTTTAGAACAATTGCACATTTAATCAACTATTACTGTTCATTGAAAGCAGCCTCACTCTAAATTTCATATGTGAACTACCAATTTTATTAATTAGAATGTAATAAAATACATTATAACAATAACATTATTTTTGAACTTATGTTACAATTAGTTACTTTAATATCTTTCAGTACTTCATAAGAAGTATGAAGGATAAAGATGATTATTTTAACACTTAAATCACCAAGTATTTATTTTGTTGGTTATAAGTGAAAGGAAATGTTTTAAGTGAAATGAAAGATACATGGGAAACAAGTTATATCCTTGCTGGTGAAGAATGAAAAGTATTAGCTAATTAAGTTTTGAGTTGATAAAATGCTATCTAAGCAAGAGTTTGCTATACATGGGATCTAGGATTTAGTGAATTTGTGAATTAATACAGCCAGAAATACTTCTTGGAGACCAGTGCTATTTTGTAGAGAAATTTGCCACACATTGTTCAGGAGCCTCTTTTTCACAATTACTGAAGCCCTATCAGTGTTCCAGAGCTTCATTTAGATATATGAACAGTTAGGCCTTCATTTAGATACATGAACAGTTGGTATAGTCACTTACTATATACCAATACGTTTTTAAGTTCAAATTAAATAATATGATGTTTATTGTACTTTTTCCATTTAAGAGGATAAATCATTTGGGGTTTTTTCAGCCAGAGATTTTTCTTAATTTGCAACTCCCACTTCTTCTGGTTTCACTGTGAGTCTAGCTTGTTTTGCAAAGAAAAAGAGAAAGCAAAGGATTTAGTCATTATTAGTTCATGAGACTGTGTATAAAAGTACAGCCCTTACAGGAGATTGAGTCAAGACCTCAGGAGGGGTCAATATGATTTAATTATGGGCACAAAGAAAGGCCCCTTCCTTTCTTACACATGCCTACGAGCCAAAGTCATTATAAATGTAGAGATGATCTAATAAAGAATCCATTATAAAAATGTTTATATCTCCTCTCTCCCAGCCCCTAAAAGGAATATCGTGAAGAAGGGTGTTCTCTCAAATTCTGTAAGATAGAGAGTTCATCTCTGGCATGCTTGGATGTAATCCTTCCTGGCAATATGAGCAGTCAAGGATTTACTTCCAAGCTCATCATTAATGGCCGCATTTCTGCTCTTACATCCTGGATCTTAGGATGGCAGGTTACAGCCAGCTTGGCTTTCAGGACAAAGACCTTTTCCTTGGAGAGGACTCTAAATCTGATCTCTTCTCCTTCACAGATCAGGGTGACAAGAACAGTGCCCTAATGAATCAGGAAGTTTTAACTCTGCAGGAAATGCTGAACAGCCTGGACTTCAAAAGAAAGGCTAGTGAAGAACTCTAATTTGGCCTTTTGTCTACTTTTTTCCTTTTTCTATATCTAGTCCTACTGAAAAGAAGCTCTTTGATTTTATCAGTTCCATTTATGCTGAATGATTTTATCAGTTCCATTTATGCAATGTTTCTAGGAAGAGTATCATACTGTTTGCCATGTTTCTCTACCTAAGTTTACAAAGCAGACTCTCTAGAGTCTATTTATTCTGCTTATGTGGTGCCTGTACTATAGCTACCATTAATTTCAAGAACATTTTACCTAGTTTTTATTTGCCATTATTTCAGACATGACTGTTTTAGTTGCTGTACTTAATATGCTGAGATGGGTTCTACTGTACATGTATAATTAAGATATTACTTGATGACTACTAACATTTTATTGCGGAAATGTGTCCCAGTTTCTATTATGAGAAAGGACGTATTAAATAATTTTGTAGATTTCAGGATAGTCCATTGAATCCTGAACATATTCAATCTCATCTCTTCCCAAGGAGAGGAAGAATATTTTTCTGGCTCAATAAAGTATTTTAAAAGAGGGGAAATATCTCTATTTCAATTCTACCTCTCTTTGAAAAGAAACACAACTGAAATTAGCCAGTTACTGAAATTGATAGTTTATTTCTAAAAGTTTGGCTTCACTTTTTTGTGCAGGAATTTGTGTAAGCACAAATAAATGTAAAATTATTTTCACCCTAAATCAATTATAAACTTAAACAACCATATATCAGATTTTAAATATATAAATATTTAACCCAAGATAAGCTTAATACTTTTATACATAATGAATCTATGCTATACATTTTATGCATGCTGTCTTATTCTACTTTAAATAAGATTTTAAGGAGAAGGGGAACCTCAGAAATAATTCAGTCCATTCACCTGGCTGTATAGATGAGAAAGCAAAGTAAAATGACTTGTTCAAATTTACATAGCCTGTGGCCAAGCCAGGGTAGAAATTCATATCTTCTAATCCTTAAGCCTTTGAAAATTATCCTTTCCCACTATGCTTCCCCAAACCCAGATAAAGTGGTAATAAAAACTAACATGTGTGTGTGGTATAATGCTTGAATCATGTCTGACTCTTTGTGACCCTATGAACTGTAGCTGGGCTAGGCTCCTCTGTCCATGGGGTTCTCCAGGCAAGACTACCGGAGTGGGTTGCCGTGCCCTCCTCCAGCGATCTTCCCAACTCAGGGATCAAACCTGCATCTGTTAAGTCTCCTGCATTGGCAGGCAGATTCTTTACTAGGGCTCTGAGAAGCCCAAAAACTAACACACAGAGGCTCAAATTTTAGTCAGTACATTTAAGAATTAATGCATTAAGATATTTATAAGAATGTAAATTCAATTTATAAATGGCCTTTTAAGAAGCAGATAAATGGCTTTTATGACTATAGGATTCAATATTGTCATAGGAGTTACAAATTCAACATATTTATATTAATGATATGAGACCATTGTGAGATATTATGAGAATGTTAACTGTGATCATGCTTTTTTCTTCATGATGTTATTGAATTGCAATAATTTAATTATTTGAAAAGGCAGTCCTATGGCAAATAGAAGGTAGTATTTGGTAAAATGTTTGGTCAAAATTTTTACCCAGAGTTTTATCTCCCAGGTTAGGCAGGCTGTATTCTAGATTGAATTGTGAGTGACTTTGGTTGTGCGTCATAAGAATCTTCTCAGTAGTCACTTTTGTTTTAGGAAGCCCTGAGTAAGATGACACAGATAGTGAATGAGACGGACTTGTTAATGAACAGCATGCTGGTGGAGGAGCTGCAAGACTGGAAGAGGCGACAGCAAATCGCCTGCATTGGAGGTCCACTCCACAGTGGGCTCGACCAGCTTCAAAACTGGTAAAACGCACTGACTTTAGTTTCTAGTGAAAACCACAGGAAGTACACACACAGCTTCAGTGTCACTGAGCTGGAGAATGCAGGCTTAGACCTCAGTGTCAGTTCATTCAGCTAGTTGATGGCTTATGAGCAGCTGAAACTCTTGAATACAAATAGATGTAATTGTCTAAGTGTTCTGAGTTCCCATTCCTTGGGGGAGAAAAATAAAGCATCTATAGAGATTTATAGAATGCATAAGAATTGCTCATTTTTGCATATATAATATATCAATATGCAGTCTTAAAAGACTCAAATGAATTTTTTTCAAATTATCAATAAATACACTTTCTTGAAGAACATGAGAAACACTGGCTTCAAACACTGTATCTCATTTTTAAAATGTGTATCTTAAGATGGCCACATAAAACTAAGTGTTAGTGATTTGTTTTTATAGTTAAATGACAAATCTCAAGTGGCTAATACAACATGACATCCCCTGCCTGTGTATACATGCACACAATCATGTACAGATATTATCCTTTGTACTAAACAAAGGTTTATAGGGTTTTCCCCTTCATCAGTGCAAAAGAAAATTCTCTGAGTGAAGGAACAATTAGAAAATATAATGGAAAAAGAAGGAAAATTTTTGATTGAATCGAAAATTGCTTTCCAGGGGTACAATCCAATGCGATGAAAACACATATAAGTGGGCACACTTGCACTAAAAGCTCTGCACTTCCAGAACTACGTCTCAAGAAAAGTAACTGGGCTCTTTTTAAAATTTGTTGATTTCCTTGGGGAAATATTTTGATTTGCTGACCTCACTGTTGTTGTGAAAACAAGATAAACAACAAAGGGAGGAATAGAGAGCATAGCAGAAATGGTGCTTATACCAAATTCAGTAAGGGGTTGACAGTTCTTTCTACCATGTTGTGGGGAATAAAGTTTAACTAGAAAGAGCTGCTGTCAGGGCACATGGACTTAGTGTGATGAGACTTCTGCCTCCTCTTAGTTGGAGGCCCCTTCTGTGCGCCTTTCAATCTCCGTCTTTCCCAGACTTCCAGCCCAAGCTGCCACCTCCATTTCTTAAGTGAGATCCAAGGTCCAAAACTCTAAGCAGATAATTTTCTTCAGAAAGATCCATTGACAATCTTTTGGTTAATACTTAGGACTTGTATAAATATATATGGGGGGAGGTCACATTATTTTTTCCATCAGTATACTTACACATAAGATTCTTCATAAAATGTATTTTTAAAGTTTTAAATTTGCTCTCTTTGCCCTTTAGTGAGTACCATCTTTTAAAAATATATATATATGTTTAATAGACTTTTTAAAAAAGATAATTAAAAGGAATTTGGGGGGAGTTTCCTAGTGGTCCAGTGGCTAAGACTCTGTGCTCCCAATGCAGGGAGCCTGGGTTTGATCCCTGGTTAGGGAACTAGTTCCCACATGCTGCAACTAAAGACCCTGTGCGCCACAACTAAGACCCAGTGAAGCCAAATACATAAAAATACTTTAAAAACAAAGGAATTTGAATCCAGACATTCACAAAATTTTCTAAATGATTTCTTGTCTAAAACTGAAGGTAAAAATTTTAAATCATTGAAAACAGGTAACATCTATCAAACATTTTAGAGAAAAACTGAGTTAGGAAAATAAATGTAAAAAACAAGTCACTAATCTAATGGAATTAAATGACTAATTAATTTAATAATTATTTAGTAATACTTGCTAAATAGTTAAAATGGTGCAGTTTAGAAGAAAAAAAACTATCTGCATTTTTCATTGACTGTTCAATAGCTTTACACTGTTGGCAGAAAGTCTGTTCCAACTCAGAAGGCAGTTGGAGAAATTAGAGGAGCAATCTTCGAAAATGACGTACGAAGGAGATCCTATCCCATTGCAAAGAGCACATCTGCTAGAAAGAGTCACCTTCTTGATCTACAACCTTTTTAAGAAGTAAGTCAACACTTTGATCTACACCCACAACTTAAACAAATTGTACATCAACTATACTTCAGCTTAAAAAAAAGAGTAAGTCAAGTGTTATCCATTTAGATGCCTCCTGGCAGCTTCAGTTCTGTGTAGTTGGGAGGACACCCTGGTTTGGTTTTGGTGCTCAGGTGAAGGAATGGGAGAGAAGTGTTAAACAGTGAGCTTTAGGGTGCAGTGAATAAAGCTCCAGAGAGTTCCAGAAACATTTTTTTACTCATCACTGTTTATTCATCAACACTTCTTCCACCACCTAACCCAGTTTTTCGTGAGTCACCATGTTGCCCACCCAAAGTTCATTTTTCATATTTTAGAAAAAAAGATTTCAAGGATTTCTACTCAAGTATCAATACATATTCAAGAAATGAAGGGTGGAGAATATGTTTATGTTTATAAGCTCATCTAAAGAAAAAAAATATTACTGTGTACCAGAAATCCTGATATCTAGGTCAAAAATGGCATGAAATTAACTTTCTACTTGATGTTTATTATGATAAAAAGAGACTGGGGCTTTTATTCTTGACCTAAATGTAATAATTAAAAATTATTTACTGTTGTTATTTAGGGAAATCTTTAGGCATTTCCCATCTCTTGGTAATTATTTATGTGAAGTCTTGGAAAGATTTGAGCCTAACGGGAGTTTGAATGTCTTATAAGTGTAGAAAATTTGGATTTTATAAGAGGACAGCATCCTGTTACTCTGTGGTTTTCAGCCTGTCAATGTCTTCAGTGTTTTCAAATGACACGCTTTATTTCCTTTGACCCCAGCTCATTTGTGGTTGAACGACAGCCATGCATGCCAACCCACCCTCAGAGACCGATGGTACTTAAGACTCTCATTCAGTTTACTGTAAAGCTAAGGTAGGCAGAATGTATTCTATTGTTTCATATTTATGGTGCTACGGCCACTGTAATTAAGGCTCATTTCTTTCAATGTGGCTTTCATGCAACTATTCTTTATTGAGTGACACCTGCATGCCCAGCTATGGTAAATTAAATACCCACAGAAATATTAAGGTGAGAGCCCTACTTATAAAGAGTGGAACAATGAAGATGAGGGCATGAGAGTTATTAGCATAAAAGTATGAAATGACAATTTCGGATGACATGGGATTAATTGCTCAGAAGATTGGCTTGAGAGAAGACTGGGGAGCCTAGAGGATGCTTGTGGTCACTGTGAGGAAGGACCTTGAGGGAAGAGCAGGGGTGTGAGAGTGAAACTGTTAGACATAAGGACTTTCTAAAATAAGGAGTCACTGTTCTATAAGCATGGGGAGCAGGAAAAGAGAGAATTGAGAAGACAGATTGGGACAGATTGTAGAAGGTTTGAATATCCTATCCAGGGGTATTCTTTACCTGTGATCACCCAGAAGCTACCTTATTGAATTTTCCATGAAAACTCTCAACACCATGATTTTCAGCACATCCTTATTATGTACTTGATTTAAAGAGAAATGATTATGTTGTTGCTGCTTTATCTATGTATGTGATTCTTTTCATTTTCATGAGCAAACTAACACATACAGTTTTCCTAATGACATTTTTAAAATAATGAGTTTGACTTCAGACTTTCAAAGATTTTCATCATGCCTCAATCTCCAAGTCCCAAAGCTTTAAATTCCTAATCACTAGGTCATCTCTGGAAAGCTGAAATTCCAGACCAGTACAAGAGGTTGTGATGCCATGGTAGATGGTAGTTAAGATCCCATGATAGCATCCTGGGTCACAGATCGCTATTAAAACTCCATTTTTAGTTCAGTTTCATTTTATCGAGACATATTGACATACAACACTGTGTAAGTTTAAGCATAAAGACTTGATGTGCATAAACGGCGTAATGATGATTACAATAAGTTTAGTTGACACCCATCACCTAGGAACTTCATTTTTTAAAGGAAGGTATTTGTCTTTCATTTGCATTTCGGAAACCCTACTTGAAATTCTGAATCATTTCCTTTGTGTGAATTTGCACCACAACACTAAGAAACAAAAATAAAAGGCAGAAACCAGGTTCCTTTTTAAAATTTTCTAATTTTCAAATGTATTCCTTTCTCATCCCCACATCTTTATACAACCCAGAAAATTGTAACACTAAAGGGAAATAGGATAGAAGGGTGGTACATATATCCTGCTTTCCCTTGAGACACCCATATATGATATATTCAGTCCAAGATGTTCTCTGGGGCAAAAGGGAAGATGAGTAGAGATTGCTCAACAAAGAACTCTGAGTGGAAGAGGTCCTTGAATGGGCATCACCTGGCATGTTGTTCAAACTGACTGCCAGAGGCATAGACCATTAGTCCCTGGCAAGGGTATTCTGCCCTCCTCTTCCATCTAACTGTTCAGTCCCCATTCTTCTTTTCTGTGCCCAATTCCCTCACTGTCTTGACAGCTGATCCTTTACTTGGTATTTAAGATTTTTTCCTAAAACCCCACTCTACCAAAACATTCCATCGTCCTATTTCAAAGGAAAGAGGTGACACGGGACTCCCTTTTGTCATCAGCACTTAACAGTGAGCCAGATCCTGATACAGGATAGAGAGGAAGGCAAAAAGGGAAATCATTTCATCTTACTTCATATGACTTCCTCACTACCAGCAGCTATATTCAGTTCAGTCAGTTCAGTCGCTCAGTCGTGTCCGACTCTTTGTGACCCCATGAATTGCAGCACGCCAGGCCTCCCTGTCCATCACCAACTCCTGGAGTTTACTCAGACTCACGTCCATTGAGTCCGTGATGCCATCCAGCCATCTCATCCTCTGTCGTCCCCTTCTCCTCCTGCCCCCAATCCCTCCCAGCATCAGAGTCTTTTCCAATGAGTCAACTCTTCTCATGACGTGGCCAAAGTACTGGAGTTTCAGCTTTAGCATCAGTCCTTCCAAAGAAATCCCAGGGCTGATCTCCTTCAGAATGGACTGGTTGGATCTCCTTGCAGTCCAAGGGACTCTCAAGAGTCTTCTCCAACACCACAGTTGAGAAGCATCAATTCTTCGGCACTCAGCCTTCTTCAAAGTCCAACTCTCCCATCCATACATGACCACTGGAAAAACCATAGCCTTGACTAGACAGACCTTTGTTGGCAAAGTAATATCTCTGCTTTTCAATATGCTATCTAGGTTGGTCATAACTTTCCTTCCAAGGAATAAGCATCTTTTAATTTCATGGCTGCAGTCACCATCTGCAGTGATTTTGGAGCCCAGAAAAATAAATTAGTCTGACACTGTTTCCCCATCTATTTGGGACCAGGTGCTATGATCTTCGTTTTCTGAATGTTGAGCTTTAAGCCAACTTTTTCACTCTCCATTTTCACTTTCATCAAGAGTCTTTTTTATATTATCATATCCCAAACCCCAAAACCAATTCTGGCAGGATTTTTAAGAAATCTTGATACATTCTTTTTGTTTTGTTTGGGTTGTTTGTTATCTACGATTATATTTCTCTAATGTCAATCAGTTGCTTATCACCATTCTTTAAATTTCATCTGTTTAGCTGGACTTCTTCCTTTGATTTATCTCCATGTCTACTCTGCTCCTTCCTTAATCTTCATTATGCCAGTTTCTCACTGCCTGGGGCTGTGCTGGGTTTATATAAGAAGCTCAATGCAGCTGAGTGAATAAACAATGTTTGGGATGAGTGTATACGTAAATGAATGAGTGAGTGAATGACTGAATGAATACCTCTGAAACTGAACTGAACCTGCAGAGAGGTTATGTCAGAGGTATAGCTTAGAAAATTGGGGGAAAGCTAAGGAGACATCTGAAGGAATTCAAGGAATTGTTATTTTGACCTTTAATCATTTATTTGTGTGAAGTTAGGTCTTTTTCAGTTATAAAATTTTTGCTGTCACTTACATGTAATATCTTTAAAGTCTGCAAATGCATTTGAAGTGGAATTTTCCATATTCTATCAGTGTCCTAGTCTTTCTCAGTATTTTACCATAAAACAGTTATCAAAACATTTAGTTTTACTAAGCTTACAATTTTTTTATAATATGAGAATTAAATGAATCCACATAAATAGATTTACAAAAGTTTTTTCTTTTATTTATATGTCTAACCCAAATTTAGGCATTAGCCAAAATATATAGCTATTTTTCTGATCTAGCCAATGCATTATCCAACATACATCAACTAAAGCAATATGGACATACTTTCCAAATATGTGTTTTATTAAGTGGGTGATGTCAATATTAGTAAAACGGCAAAGTAAAGAGGAATTGACATTTTTAAAACACACTAACATAAGACTCGAAATAATGTGAGCTTGATTTATATATATTTGGCATAAATATATTTAAATCTTTAAATATAGAAAGGCTTTTAGCCATGAAAATTTTTATCTTTAATTCTTTATGTATTTTTTCCAGACTGCTAATAAAATTACCAGAACTAAATTATCAGGTAAAGGTGAAAGCATCAATTGACAAGTAAGTTTCTAATTTCATTTTGAAACATGAAATTGTAAGACTTTTTAAGAAGAATTGTCCTTATTTTATAGAATAATTTTTAACTTTTAAATTTACTTCTCTAACATTATATATCAATGTACTTCAATATTTGACTTTAAAGTTCAAACATTTAACAGAACTCAGATGAAGACTGACTTTATAAATTTTACTATAAAGACATGAAATGAAATTTTATATATTATCCTCATCCTCTAAAGTAGCATAGAAAAGTCTTTTTTTAGATCTCTTAAATAACTCATTTTAAAGAATCTTCTTGGTTTTACAGGAATGCTTCAACTCTAAGGTAAGACATTTACTTTAGAATTTTTTTGTTGTTCCCATAAATACATTTTTACCTGAGACCATTGTAAATAGCTAAGATTTCCTCTCTAGCAATCGAAGATTCGTACTTTGTGGAACTCATGTCAAAGCCATGTCCATTGAAGAATCTTCCAACGGGAGTCTCTCTGTAGAATTTCGACATTTGGTGAGTTAAGCAGTGAAATGACCCAAGTTCCCCCCACCCCTCCAAATCAGACACATCTAAACTAATAGAGCTTATAATTTAATGTGTTTTGTTCTTTAGTGTTTCTTATGTGAATTAAGGATCGTATTGAAAAATAAAACATGCCATCTTTGAAGAATTAAAAGTGGTAAAAAAAAAAAATTGAACCTTAACTCAGAAGGTCTGATTTCCTAACAATGGTGATGTTGTACCTAAATATATGACTTAATTAAATAAATGTCAAACAAATATATGTCAAAATATTTTGGTCATGATGACAGAGATAATATGTCTTAAAGTAGATAAGCATTCCTGGCTTCATTTTTAAAATCTCCCCAATTGATACCCAATAACCAGTACTCCTGCCTGGAAAATCCCATGGACGGAGGAGCCTGGTGGGCTGCAGTCCATGGGGTCGCTGAGGGTCGGACACGACTGAGTGACTTCACTTTCACTTTCATGCATTGGAGAAGGAAATGGCAACCCACTCCAGTGTTCTTGCCTGGAGAATCCCAGGGATGGGGGAGACTGGCGGGCTGCTGTCTATGGGGTCACACAGAGTCGGACATGACTGAAGTGACTTAGCATACAATGGCAGGTCTGGCTAAAATCTCTGTCATTTTAGGAGGATTAGCTTGGGGAAATAGGATGGTTTTAGGTGTGAGATGCACACAGTTGGCCTTGCATTTCTAGAAAGCTTCTGACCCAGCCTCATCCTGTTACTTCTTGTTTTTACCACCTCCTCTTAACCTAGACTTCTCTTCCTGCTTCCTTTCTAATTCTTTGCATAGTTCTTAGATTCCCAAATACCCTATTGCTGTCTAGCCAAAAACATGTTACCCACCTGGCTTATTAGCATTGAGAAGGTACCTCACCTGAATGTTGGGACACCAGTGAAGCAGCCTCAAAAGGTTTACTTTCTAAAAGATAAAATTTATGTTAACAGAAAGATAGCTGCATACAAAAATTTATACTGGTGTTCAATTTTTATTTTGTTTTCGTGTGAATCCTTGAATCCCTCTGTATGAGACTGCTAAATCAATTAAATGTAATGATGAGTGATCATACATATACATTCTTATAACTAGCACTCTTTTTGCTTCAATTCAATTCCTATACTCAAGAAACTTTAATAATGGCCAATGTTTGCTAATAAGTGAAGCCATAAAAGGCTTTTAATTTAGAGATACCTGTCTCCCAAAAGAGTCATTTGAAAAAGGAAGGACAAGAAACATACCAAAAAGTGGTCGAGTCTGTATTCCAAGAAGGATAAAATATAAAATAACAAAACTTTAGTTTGCATGATGCTTTTCTAGTTGCAAAGCATTTTCACATATATTACCTTTTATATAATACCTTCAGAGAAGGCAATGGCACCCCACTCCAGTACTTTTGCCTGGAAAATCCCATGGATGGAGGAGCCTGGTAGGCTGCAGTCCATGGGGTCTCTAAGAGTTGGATACAACTGAGCGACTTCACTTTCACTTTTCACATTCATACATTGGAGAGGGAAATGGCAACCCACTCCAGTGTTCTTGCCTGGACAATCCCAGGGACGGGGGAGCCTGGTGGGCTGCCGTCTATGGGGTGGCACAGAGTCGGACATGACTGAAGCGACTTAGTAGTAGTAGTAGTATATAATACCTTTCATCACTTTTTAATACCAAAGTAAATATGGAAAATCAGCAAAGCAAAATTTTAAAAATTAAAAACCACCTATATGATCCCAACACCTTGACATAACACTATTGACATCCTTATTTTTACATTTTCATTCATATATATATATATGTATATGTGTGTGTATACATATATAGAGAGCTCCCCTGGTGGCTCAGACAGTAAAGAATCTGCCTGCAGTGCAGGAGACCTGGGTTTGATCCCTGGGTCGGGAAGATCCTCTGGAGAAAGGAATGGCTACCCACTCCAGTATTCTTGCCTGGAGAATTCCAAGGACAGAAGAGCCTGGCGGGCCACAGTCCATGGAGTCACAAAGAATCGGACACGACTGAGCAACTAACACTTTCACTATATAATATATATACGTATATATTCTTTTTTTAAGTGGATCAGATTGTACACATTAATTATTTTTCCATCCTATTTTCCCACTGACTAGTCTATGTAATGAACATTTTGTGTCTTCTCCTCTCATGGCATTTAGTAGCTTACCACGCCATGTGCATACTGGCCTGTGTCTATTTCCCCAGGCCTGTGTGTTAGACGTGATTTCATAGGCATTGAGAATCATCATGGCTTAGCTCAGATGATACTTTCCAGGTACAGAGGAGTGCTGAATATATTCTAAAACATCGCAATATTTCCTCTTTCAAAATGTGGCTGAAAAACAGTCTTATACCGGCTTGCTCCCTTATCTCAATGAAACTTCCTGAAGTGGCATCCCATGAGATGAAACAGAAAACTCTTTCTGTTGAATCTGGGCAGCTATGTTAGGTTTCAGTGTGTTAGAAGACATCTGGCTTACTGTTCTAGAAGTCAAAATTCTGACTGAGAAAACTGCTATAATAGGTACAACCAACTTGGTATTTAGCAGATAATGCTTCTCCATCCAAACACTGTTGTTTCCTCTTCCACAGCAGCCAAAGGAAATGAAGTCTAGTGCTGGAAACAAAGGAAATGAGGTAGGAAATGTTTTCTCCGAAGGAATTTTTCTAGGAAATAATCTTATAATGTCTTATTTTTACAAAGCTCATGAACAGTATGAAAAGGCAAAAGCTCTTAAACTGCCCTTTATATTTTTATATAAAATCAAATTCATGTTTCTCTAATTACAAATGTAAAACTTGATAATTGCCAACTGTATAAGAAATTTTGTTTTAAAAAAAAAGAGCATAGAAATTGCATATAACATCCTCCTAAGAAAACAACTATTAATGTTCTGGTTCACATCATTGTAGACTTTATATGTATACATTACTTTAAATGTATATATACACACAATTTTTCATAACCTGCTTTTCATCACATAGCAATGTGAAGTGAACAGTTTTCCATAAACTTACTCTTGGAGGACATGATTTAAAGTGGTTGCATTGTATTGCTGTAATTTCTTTAGTCAGTTCATTATTTTAGAATATCATAATGTCACTCATTTTCCACAGGTAAGAGGTAAGTCTTTGAACATCATGACCCAGTATGTGAAAATCACAAGTGAAAAACAGTTCTATTACTTGATGGTATCAATTACTTTACTCGTATATCTAAGGTTGGCACTTCAGTGGATGAATCGATTAAAAGAACAAACTGATGCAGCCCAGGTGTTCGAGTTTATCAGTAAATAATAGAGTTGCCAAATCCTGAATTGGAAGTGGCTTTGGGAATCATCTATTTAGTTGACCTAGATACTAGGGCAATGGCAACCCACTCCAGTACTCTTGCCTGGAAAATCCCATGGACAGAGGAGCCTGGTAGGCTGCAGTCCATGTGGTCGCTAAGAGTGGGGCATGAGCGACTTCACTTTCATTTTTCACATTCATGCATTGGAGAAGGAAATGGCAACCCACTCCAGTGTTCTTGCCTGGAGAATCCCCGGAACGGGGGAGCCCGGTAGGCTGCTGTCTATGGGGTAGCATAGAGTCGGACACCACTGAAGTGACTTGGCAGATACTAGGGCATTTCTCTATGCCCTACGTATTTGGAATTAGAAAGCCTGGGCTTGAGTCCAGTAACTGTAAATATGTTTACAGTTACTGAAACTGTAAATATGTTTACAGTTTCAGTTACAGTAACTGAAAATATGACCCTTGGCAAATGATCTAATAGAGAAATATTGCATTTTTTTTCCTCTAAGAGATAGGAGTCATAATGCCCAATGCTCCATGTGCAGAGAAACTGCATGTGTAAGACCACTTACATGATGCAGTTAGAAAGCAACGAGGCTTATTGTGGTGTGATTGGTATGGATTAAATCTCCTGGCTTTAGTGTTACAGCTCTATGAGAAATTTCTTCAAATTATTTGGAAGAAAATACACTTTATAAATCCAGCATTCAATTAGTCAATCTAGCCCACCCCACAAAACCACAAAGATCCATCGCAACAGTTTTCATGCTCTACATTTTTCCCTTCCAAGAATTCTTCATTATCTTACCCATGTCTTAAAGTTCTTTTGCCAGATATCACTGCTCCACCAAGGATGAGCTAAGCTTTCTTCCCAAGGTACAACCTTGGCTTACAGCAGACTGTCAAACAGGTTTCTCAGCCCAGATACAATAGGAACAAAGCTTTTGAGTTTAAGAATATTCTAGTAAACCAAACAAATAGGGGTTATTCTTCCCACCTTATAGAAATCCATAAAGGTTTTCCAAACTTCCTAATTAAAACATTAGCATATTATAAATAAAAGTCTGTTTCGCAAATCTCCTTGGAATTTTCACCAGTTGCAAACAGCATTTCATGCAGTGACCTCTCTGAATAGCATTTCCTAAGTCTGAATAGACTAAGCACAATGCTTCTAAACTCTTCTTAAGGAAAACAAATCAAGTGGGAATAAATTAAATAGTTGAATTCTTCAGTACTTTGTCATCTTTGTGAATGTAAAATCAGAATCTACTTGAATTTCTCTAGAGACAGAGATCTAAGTAAATCAGCTTCCACTATAGAAAAACAATGTCTCATTAACACTGCCTATTTATCTCATTTTGAATTTATTTCCTCTCATTTTCTGATTAATAACAAAATCATGCAGTTATAGCAGAATGATTTTTTCCCCCCCCAAGTTTGCCGGAACTGGATAATTTTATTTTAAGCTGTTCTTTGAGCTCCCCCTGTTGACAGAATTTTAATATGACTCCTCGGTACATTCAAAACAAACCATAGACTTGAATGCTGTTTTATGTGCTATAGGAACCACTGAAAAGTCACACAATATATGCAGTGGATTCAGAAAGATGAGATGGGAATCAGGAGCTTGGCCAAACTTAGGGGTGACAAAAGGAAAGTCAGGAAAGAGTGGGGGAGGATCTGGTGATTAAGTGGGATTCACAAAGTCATGGGGCCAGGAATTGCAGTAACCAAAATTTAGGGAGAACAGGAAGCCAGGATGTTATAACCTCATTTTCAAATTTCAAACAGTAGCTGTTGCTTATCGCTTATCTATGTACCTGCAGCAGGAGTTCATAGCCTGATAAGGACTAATTTTACAAATCCTTGTGTGGCATTTACTCTGTATCGCACTGTCTAATAGCTTTGCTGGCATTGACTGATGTAACTCTCTCAACTGTGCCAGGAAGTAGAGACCATTAGTGTCATACTTATTTTGGCCAGGGAAACTGAGGCACTGAGCACTCGGGCTTAGATTCAAACCTCAGCAATCTGGCTCCTGGGTCCATGCTTTTGGCCACTGTGCCACCCTGCCTCTGGTGGGGCACACCTTCCCTGGGAGAGGCTGTGATGGTTGACATTCGCTTTGACCTCTTTAGCTCATCACACCTACCCACCCGCCCACACACACCCACCCACCCCCACACACACACCTACACACATGCACAGAGGCCATGATGGTTGACACTCCACTTTGACCTCTTATCACACACACACATATATAGAGGCCATGATGGTTGTCACTCTGCTTTGATCTCTTTATTCACACACACACACACACACACACACACACACACACACACACAGACTATGATGTCACTCTGATTTGACCTCTTTATCTCATCACACACACACACACACACACACACACACACACACACACACAGAGGCCATGATGGTTGTCACTCTACTTTGACCCCTTTATCTCATCACACACACACACACACACACACCCCCAATTTGCTGGGATTCCTATAAGATCTCTGCAGGTTTGTGGGGAGCATCTCATTCTTTCCTCTGTTTAAGCTACTGTTTTCCTCACTTTACCCACCTGCTCAGAAATCATGTAGCTACCTCACACCAGAATCCTTACAAAGTTTAGAAGAATTTAAAAATCATGCTTTCCAAGAAAACTCTCGCTGCTCCTGTATCTCCTGTGCACTTTGGTACAGTAGTGGAACCAGCACTGCTGATGGCCCTGCCTCTTACAGGCAGCTGACCTTGCACCAGCCACTTTACCTCACTGACTCCCAATTTCCTTAACTATAAAATGGTTTCATGTTCACCTGCACTTCATAGGGTTGTTGTGAGGACCAAACAGGATGAAGCGTGTGAGAGTCAACTGCAATGCACTGTGCAGCTGTCTGCCATGGGCTTCTTGATCAGCCACCAGGCTGCCCCCTCTGTAACAGGTGCGGAAATGACTCTAAAGGTGGTTCCTGGCTTAGGATAAACTATGAATCCCTAACATCCCTTCTCTGCCAGGTGCTCTGCTGGAAACATTCCCTTTAAGGGCCACTGAGCATGTTCCTCTTCTGGCTCCAGGTCCATGAAACCTCAGACCACTATGTATATACACCCCTTTTATAGGCTTGCATGTCTACTCCCAATGCCTGCTGCCTTACAACTTCCCCAACCTGGTCCTCTTCTCCTACTTTAGAGAGGTTAGATTGAATACTCATTAAATGATTGAGAACATACCATGACAGTTTCCTCAAGACTGCCAATCCAAACCTCTTTAGAACTTCAGCGCCCTCTGGCATCTGACTCTGAGATCATCTGGGAAGAAGTGACCTGTTGGGAGGTGCAGGGGGTCCTGGCAGGAGCACAGGGTGAAAGAAGGAAGTTGCACTAGACACATGCTGTCCCTAGATGGCTAGGAAGACCAGTGGAGTCCCCTCTTTGGTTTTGGTTTGGTGAACTGTGGAGCTCTGGACTTCCCACCCCTATTTCAATCAATCAGTCCTATTTTAAGTATTTTACAGATAGGGGCCCAGGTAGGAAATTTACTTCTAAGAACATGTTCCAGGGTTAAAAAAAGATTTTAGAACCATTAGACTGCACAATCTCTGAAGCTCCTTTGACAAAGATTCTATAATCTTCAGAAGTGCAGCAGAGAATCGGGTCATTTTTCAAAATGCATTTAATTTAAAGGATTTGCTTTGGAATGAGGAATCTGTTGACATGCTGTCACAAATTCAAGGTTTGCAATTACTGCTTCTTTCTCCCACCTTTGTTCTTTCCTTGGAATAATCATGCTGAAGATAAGATTCCATCATCTAGCAAGTTGCCAAACTTGGTGAAAACTTCAGTCTATCTCTATAAAATAAACACTCCAAGGAAGCAGGCTTTCCTGGAGGTCCTAAGATCTGGCTTGAGAGTGATTGTTGAAATGGCAGAAACTGTTTGAACAGGGAGGCTGAAATTGCAGTCTCTTGAGTTTGTTCTGTCAGTAGGCTTTAACTGATAAATGACAGTTTTAGCCACAGACTGAGGTGTTAGGTAATTTTGTTTATGTGGTGGAAAGTCATGAAGCACAAAGAAGCTATTAGTAAAGCCTGGCTGACTTGAGTTTCATTTAACAAAATAGCCAAACAGATGTTCTTTCAAGGTTCAGTGTTCTCAAACACAGATCCACCACTCACACTCCAACTGGCTCAAGCATTTTCACAGGAAGTTGATTGCCTTCTGAACTAATTTAAGTAGTTGCAATGCTTTTTAAAGACAAAGATTGGTGCACAAATAACACTAGAAACATAGGTTTTTTTGGCAATATCTTCAGTATAGTCCCTTTATTTTATGGATTGAGAATTAGTTGTTGCTTTACATTTATTTCCTATGATTCTGTGATTAAGGTCTCTCTCTCATATGACTGTACCATTGTTTCCCCTCTTATTATTGTTTCCCTGGATCTAGGCCAGGGCCTAACACATGATAGGGACTCAGCAAATACTCATTAAGCGAATGGATTATTGCAGTTGTTTTCTATTCCACATAGTTTTCCATGAGCAACATTATCATAGATTATGGCTTGTTAAGAGATGAGCAATATAAACAACAATGTCCTACTCTATTGGGGACTTCCCAGGTGGTGCAGTGGTAAAGAACCTGCCTGCCAATGCAGGAGACATAAGAGACATGGGTTCAATCCCTGAGTCAGGAAGATCCCCTGGAAAAGGCCATGGCAACTCACTCCAGTATTCTTGCCTGGAGAATCCTATGGACAGAGGAGCTTGGCTGGCTACAGTCCATAGGGTCGCAAAGAGTTGGACGTGACTGAAGTAACTTAGCATGCATGCACAGAGGTAACAAAAAGAATATTGTGACATCTATACCTGCCTTTCGTTAGGTTCCATATATTTTCCTAGGTGGAGCCCTGGTCAGGTTGTTTAGCCAGTTTTTCAGTTTCTTAGCAGATTATCCAGTGGGTGCTTTTCTTTAAAAGTGCAATACATTCAATCCAGTTATATCATCAATGTCATTAATATAAATATCGTAAATATGGATATTTTAAATCTATTATCATCTCAGATGGTTGAAATAGCTTTTAATACAAACATTAATGGTCCATCTTGTCTATGATATTTTCACAGTCTGTAAGGAATGGACCCTGGGAATGTGAGATTGAATAGTGTCTCTAGCTTGGACTGCACTGATAAAATAATAAAGACTATGACTGGTGGCCGTGCAAGCTTGGAAAGTTAATGACACTATCTTCTGTCAGAGCTGCTCTCCTCCAGTCCTGTATATTGTTGATACACATGTTGAAGCTGATGTCAGCTTCTTTGTTGGATTTCATTCTAAATGTACCTCACGGTTGCATCAGAAGTTTAAAGCAAACACTGGAAATTAGTTTGAATCTGTATGTAAACCTCTCACCATCCACATTACAGTTCAACAAAGTAATATTTAAAGTACAGCGTCTTCTTCCAAAGTTAATGGACAACCCTGTGTGTCACTGCTCTGTAGAGCCCTGATTTCTCACACTTTGAGGGACTCTTGCCCTTTGGACCAGTGAGCACACAAGTGCCATAACCCAAATGTGTGAGGGAATTATATTGATGATGAATTGTTATTATACACACACATACACACACATTTAATTAAACAAATTAAACTACAGAGACTAGAATGAAGGAGGGATAAGAAATCCAAAGGCTCCCTTTGGCAGTCCTCCCATTGTAGCCCTCCCTACAGAGAGAGATGTCTGGGTAGTCAAGGCCATGTGCTCACCAGAGCCCAGGGCTTCAGGATTCCCAGCCCAGAAGACCTCAAGCCCACTTTCAGGGCTGTTCAGGCCTTTTCCCCAGGTCTGCTCTCTCAAGCACTGATGAAACCATCAGTGCAAACATTTCCAGGCATGAGGAGAGGCCTCAGGGCCACACTCGTCAGGTCAGCCCCTCACTGAGGTAGAAGAAAGAAGGATGGGAAGTGGTCCCAGGTCATGCTCTCCCCAGGACAGCGTATTTCAGCAGGACTTTGAGGAGTTAAAACCTGGCCAGTGAGGTCATGTGAAAGCTTAGCTGTTGAGGCAGGAGGCTAGCCCATATTTTAATGTTTGTTAACTTGATTTATAAAGGCTAAATATTTAGACATATGGTATGTGGTCTCCCTCTGTGCGCTTGCCTCAGGCCTCTCAAATGTTCTGTTCAAATCTACAAACACAGGCTTGTATCCTTTCCGCCACTGAACTCAGTGAGAATGTGAGTGGCACCCGTTAGTGAACATGGGCTTGTGGATTCTTCTGTTGTCTCACTTTGCCTAGTGTAAATACCTCCTCCCAGAGGGCAGTGAGATTTTCTGTTGTTTAAAAAAAAAAAAATGTGGTTTTTCTTCAACTTGGTGCCTAAACATGACCATTTCATCTCATGGTCAATCAAAGGAAGAACAATTTAGTTCTACATAATAAGTAAATTGGGGGAGGGGGCTGGTTGTTTGGTGTGTTGGGAATAATTTTAGGGGTGGTCTAAGAGAATTGTCAAAAGAATTTTCAATAACATAACTTTCTACTAATCCGTAAGAAGCAGTCTCACTGAGTCAATCTAACCACCTCCAGGCACTGGAAGGTACCACAATGCTCTGGCCCAAGGGAAAGAGGAGTTTTTAATTTTCTATTTCCTTCTCAGTAACAAATTCTATTTTAACATTCCTCCTGGTAGGCTGCAGTCCATGGGGTCGCTAAGAGTCAGACACGACTGAGCGACTTCACTTTCACTTTTCACTTTCTTGCATTGGAGAAGGAAATGGCAACCCACTCCAGTGTCCTTGCCTGGAGAATCCCAGGGACAGGGGAGCCTGGTGGGCTGCTGTCTATGGGATTGCACACAACTGAAGTGACTTAGCAGCAGCAGCAACAGCATTATCAATAAAATCTTCCTCATGTAGTTGTCATTCATATCATCATATTAGAACTTTTTTTTTTTAATTTAACACAAAAGGACTCCAGCTTGTTATTAACTATATTCAGTAGCAAGAGCTCCCTTTCAGAGCTGACTCAGCCACCCACAACCCCACCCTGACTTTTCTAATCTAGATAATTCCACTTCTGCTCATATGTTCCCACAGGACTTATTTTTTAAATCGTTTAAGCTTTCTATATCATCTCCAATTTTTCTACATCCCTTTTGAGACTAAACACAATGTGGATACATCACATTGAGAATAATTGCCTCATAAATTCCACCTGGGGTTCTTGTTAAAATGCAGAATCTGGTTCAGTAGGCCTGGAAAGAGGCCAGAGAGGCTATTTTTCTAACAAGCTCTTAGATGATGGCAGTACCGCTGGTTCTGGGCATACAGCAAGTTTCTGTCAGATTTCATCCTGGGAAAAACAGCAATTTCTGTTCCACTCCTTCCCACTCCAAACCCACTCCTCAGAGGTGATCACTTTTTGAGCTCTAAATATTATGTTAAGAACATACTGATATTTCTTGATATTTTTGTTTATATACTTCTGAATTATTCCTAGAAAAAGATTAAGCTGTGGCTCTCTTTTTTAAAAACTTTTTATTCTACACTGCAGTATAATTGATTAAGGGCTTCCCTGATGGCTCAGATGGTAGAAGCATCTGCCTGCAATAGAGGGGACCTGGATTCAATCCCTGAGTGTTGCGTTAGTTTCAGATGTACAGCAAAATGATTCAGTTATACATATACATATATCTATTCTTTTTCAAATTCTTTTCCTGTTTAGGTTGTTATGTAATATTGAGCAGAGTTCCCTGTTGTGTACAGTAGGTCCTTGATGGTTATCTATTTTAAATTAAGCTATGGCTCTTAAATACCAGCTCTTCATACATATGAAGTTCACCCATTTTTACAATATTATTGTATAGCATTTAGTTTATTTAATATATTCAGTGTTTGGGGTTACAATAGTAACAGGTAGATAAAACAAATTGATTAAGTAAAAAGTCTGAGGCAACTAATAAGTCCAGGGAAAACTAAAAATAATATAAGAATGGAAATGCAATCATACTGTTATATGGTTCAGCTGTTAACATTTTTTATATAATCATAGTAATGTAAGCACTGGATGTATTAACTAACCAAAACCCCACCAGGGTCAGGGAAGTTGGGAACCTCATTGCCTAGGCTGAGGCTAGTAACTACCTGTCCTGTTCAGCCCTCACTCTCCAGCTTCTGGGGGCTCAATGCTTCCACCCCTGGTTCTGAAACACACAGCCCCTAACTGCCACCCTTGCTCCACACTCCCCTAGATTTCACTCCCAGACCTAGGTTGCAGTTTTATTTTATTGGAAAGTAAACAAAACCCCAGTTGTTACTTTTATTGAAGTTTCTGGAAGAAGCTGAGGAAAGTACATATTTTTCCCACTTAACCATGTTTAACCGTGTTTGATATTGCTTTTAAAAAATCCATTATGATACTGACTTGTTTTTGTTATAGCTACACACATCTGGCTTTCTTTTGTTAATAGCTGATAAGTCAAAAGGACAAATTTCCAAAAGTAAAAATAAAGAGCAACTTATCTGGATTTCAACTCATGAAAATATGCTAGAATTGTTGACGCTAGAAAATTCATTGTTTTGGAGACAATATCATTCTGTTTGTGGAAAGGAAGAGTTCTCAAACTCTGTATATCCTTTAACTTTTTAAAATAAGGAATGTTCCATAACAGATGTTTGAGGGTATTTTATACTTTATACTTTAAGAATTTGTTAGTTTTTATAAAAGCACGTCTAATAATAGGTAACAACTATACACATTTGTAGAAGGCTTCCCAGTTGGCCCTAGTGGTAAAGAACCTACCTGTCAATGCAGGAGACATAAGAGACACAGGTTCAATCCCTGCATTGGGAAGATACCCTGGAGGAGGGCATGGTGACCCACTCCAGTATTCTTGCCTGGAGAATCCTATGGACAGAGGAGCCTGGTGGGCTACAGTCCATAGAGTGGCAGAGAGTCACGACTGAAGCGACTTAGCACACATGCATATGCATTTGTAAGATAACACTTTATTTCTTTCCCCCTTAGGGCTGTCACATGGTGACTGAGGAGCTTCATTCCATAACATTTGAGACACAGATCTGCCTCTATGGACTGACCATAGATTTGGAGGTAGGTGTTTCAAGGAATGTTTAGTATTTACTAATAACATTTTCAGGAATTGGTATTTGAAGATGAAAACTCAATATTTTCTAGGTTTTAGTACATTCCTTATTCATTATTTTTGTTGTAATTTAGGAAATCAATATGTCAAATATTCACTCATTAGTCAGCATATATTATTCTGATTAAATATAAATGATAAGGGAATTCCTTGGTTGTCCAGTGGTTAGGACTCCACACTCTCATTGCCAAGGGCCCAGGTTTGTTTCCTGGTCAAAGAGCTAAGATCTCACAAGCTATGTGGTATGGGTAAAAAATAATTTTTAAATTATATATATATATATAAATGATAAAATCTCAGTCATTATAATTCAATACATATTGAATAATTTGTTGCTGAGACTGTATATTTGTTTGTTTTCTGGGATTCCCAGAGTCACGGATACTCAGTGGAAAGCTTAAAAAGAAATAAATATACTTGAACCATGTCATGTATGATTTCAAAATTTCAATTTGTACATAAAATTGCCTCAGAAGAAAGGTATTTATAGTGTGATGAGCAAAGACCAATGATAGGAACATTAATAGCACATTGTTTTGATCCTCTGACAACAGTCACGATTGAACTCAAAGAAGGAATCAAGAAATGGGGAATTAAATTGAACATAATTAACAATGAGCTCCCTGAAGGCAGGATATCACACCTTTATCCTTCCATTACCAGTGCCCAGCACAGAGCCTGACATATAACAGATGCTCAACATTTGTTGAATAAATGAATGAATGAGTGCATGAATGAATAAACACAATTTCATACACCTGAATATGGTCCTATTGGTAGAATATATTATTTTAGCATTCTGCCTTCACTCTTTTATCTTAATGAATGTGAACATATTTATAAAATTTTCCAGAGATTCCTTCATCCCTTTTCCCTAAATGTCTGCTTCCATGAACTGTTAAGTTCCTCAAGTGGGCATTTCACTGTCTACAAGCAATATAACTTCTGTTAATGCGAAGGGACTAATGTAAGTTGATTAGTTTCCCAGATGAGTCTGTGAAGCCTGTTTGTTCCCTAAGGTTGAAAACAGCACCAACAGTACTAAGTTGAGTGCTATGACAGTAGAGGCAGCAGCTCTATCTCCCATAATGTTTTGTATTCCAAAGTCACTTACCTCTCCCTCTTCTACAGTTAAAACCCCCATATCTGATACTGACATTAATGAGATGTTAGATCATAATTTGAACATATTAATGCATTCCAGAGATAAATTTTAAATTAGATTATTTGATGTAACTTATTAAGAAGAAAGTTGCTAAGTCAATACAAGCTCTAGTTAGTTACATTTTAGGCAGAACATGATACAAGAAAGTAAAAATATCTACATAATATCAGGGAAGATATTGGAACCGACTGACCAAGCACTCTGAAAGGATCCCTATTTTTATTGCTTCTTTCCTCCCTGTACTTTGACTCATGTATGCTCAGATGGTTCCAGTGCCTTCATGAATCATTTTAGTACCAAAGCAGTGTAGACACCAGGATTGGAGGAGTGGGGTTGACTTGAGATGGCCCTTTAGGGGAAAGATCCAAGTATAAAATCAATGTAAGATGCTACTACCTATAATAACTGTGCCTTTTTTTAAAAAAAAAAACAGACCTGCTCATTACCTGTGGTGATGATTTCCAACGTCAGTCAGTTACCTAATGCTTGGGCATCCATCATTTGGTACAATGTGTCAACCAACGATTCCCAGGTAGAGACCCTATTCTTGTTTCTCCCCCTTTAATTGCATTTGGTTTGTTTTATGGTCGACAAAACCCATGTGCCCCAAAAGGTATGTGTATATCTGTGTGTATAAATTTTGACATATCTTTGTGGGTTGTTTATTTCAAAACTCCCATATATTCATTTGTATGATTCCTCCCTTGTGTCATATTTAAAATAACATGTTCTGATGTACTTGGACCATGAGAGAGTTCTGGCTAGCCGAAGTGACAGACAGATGTTCTTTATTTCTGAGGTCTGGTCAGTTCCCAACTCTGTGCATCACAGAGGGTTCTAGGGCCATCCAGTTGCTCTGTTTACTGGACTCTGGAGAATCCCTTCTCCAAAATTTGAGGTCTGACTGCTATGTTTACCTCCTCAACTACTTCTGGCCACACCCTCTCCACATTGGCTCTTCCACAAAGGTCGAGAATTGGTTTCAAATACTTATTTGAATTTGAATTTGAATTGAAATTGACTAGCATTTTCACCAATCTCATCTAACAACACTACAGATTTTCAAGTTGATTATAGATTTAAATCCATTCTAGGCTCAAATTGGCTTCTAATGCCATCTGGTGGTTATTTAAGATATGGATGAAAAATTGGTCTCAAGTTTCAAAGGAAGTAGAGAGTAGAAGCACTTCTTAAAGGAGCTTCTATTAAGACCATCAAGGAAGGGTGTGGCAAAAAAGATGAGTCAGGATTTCCCTCCATTCTCTCTTAACAAAACCCCAGTGTGTTGTTCTGGAAACCACCAAGGTCTAGCAAAAATAGATCAGATGTAAATAACTATTTCTTCTTGATGCAAAGCAAATGTGCCTTCCAAAGGGAAGAATTTTTCTACCTTATATCCCAGAAGTAGGAATAGTCATAATGAGTCAGCTCCAAGCATTCCCTCCCTTTTGTCTAATGTGCTTAAAAAAAAACACAGCATAGAAAATGCCTCAGCCTTGTAACTTCTCATCCTCTGGTGCCCTGCATCTGAATCAGATTAACTGCAGAGAGGAAGGTGCAGAGTGTCCTGTGCCTTGCTTCCTCTCTGCCTGCAGTGAGAAGAACAGAACTCACTAGAAAAGTTCAGTTCAGTCACTCAGTCATGTCTGACTCTTCCCAACCCTGTGGACCGCAGTACGCCAGGCTTCCCTGTCTATCACCAACTCCCGGAGCTTACTCAAACTAATGCATGTCCATTGAGTTGGTGATGCCTTTCAACTATCTCATCCTCTGTCGTCCCCTTCTCCTCCTGCCTTCAATCTTTCCCAGCATCAGGATCTTTTCCAGTGAGTCAGTTCTTCGCATCAGGTGGCCAAAGTATTGGAGTTTCAGCTTCAGCATCAGTCCTTCTAATGAATATTCAGGACTGATTTCCTTTAGGATGGACTGGTTGGATCTCCTTGCAGTCCAAAAGATTCTCAAGAGTCTTCTCCAACATTATAGTTCAAAAGTATCGATTCTTTGGTGCTCAGCTTTCTTTATGGTTGAACTCTCACATCTTTTCACGACTACTGGAAAAACCTTAGCTTTGACTAGATGGATCTTTGTTGGCAAAGTAATGTCTCTGCTTTTTAATATGTTGTCTAGGTTGGTCATAGCTTTTCTTCCAAGGAGCAAGTGTCTTTTCATTTGCAGTGATTTTGGAGCCCCAAAAAATAAAGTCTGACACTGTTTCCATTGTTTCCCCATCTATTTGCCATGAAGTGATGGGACCAGATGCCATGATTTTAAATCGTTTTCTGAATGTTGAGTTTTAAGCCAATTTTTTCACTCTCCTCTTTCACTTTCATCAAGAGGTGCTTTAGTTCTTCTTTGCTTTCTGCCATAAGGGTGGTGTCATCTGCATATCTGAGGTTATTGATATTTCACCCAAAGTTATTTCTAGAATATTTCCGAAAAGTTACCTGGTCTGTAAAGTCAATAACAGTCAACACTTCTGAGATTTAATGTCATTCTCCATTAGAAACTACACGTTTAGAATGTTTCATCCAATTCCAGGATATAGGAAGAAGATGGACTAGCCTCAGAGTGCAGTGCCACCGCCCTTAGCTTTCTTCAGCATCCTTCTTCTAGGAGAAAGCCACCAAAGATGTCTGCTTTAGCATCTCAGATTCTGCTCTAGTTTTAGATGAGGAACCTGGAGATGTATTTCATATACAGCTCCTAACACGTAAATGTACAGCCAGCTTACAGAGTTCAGCATAACAGCTAACTCTGGCTTCTCTGAACTATTCCGGTTCAAAACCTAAGCTCCTAGATCTTAATTATGTTCTATGCATTTTGGTCATCTGTCCAGATACGATCTTCATGTTCAAGGAAATTCTTTCTCTCTACTCTTCCCTCTCCTCTCTCTCCTTACAGAATGCCATGTCTTCGTTTATTCCCACCTTCTGAAGTCTCTTGAATTGGTTCCTTTTCTTGCTGCCCAGCTTGGTCATGTTTGCCAAAGACCTTCTCCCCATATTGCAAAGGATTTCTTAATTCCTCACCCACCTTCTTCCTTAAAATATCTTTCTTGGCTTTCTCACCTTCTCCTTTCCAGTAATCTGAGGTGAAGTCTTCTGTTCTGCCATTGTTGACCCAGTTGCTGTTATAAAGAGTTGATCTTTTGCAGTTGATCATACAAAAGATCCTCTTGTCTAGAACAATATTAGAAAAGACCATCCTAAAACAGGAGTCCCAAGTTAATTATGAGTTCATATTATAGGATTCCCTTCCTTAGCCTGGGACTTAACTATTTTTGTACTTTGGGATGCTTTGTCTGGTCAAGGTATAACTTGTACTAACCCATGATAAACCAATTAAATATCATGATACAGGTTTTGTTTAAGATTAACATTATTTCAGGGGACCTCCCTGGTCCAGTGGTCCAATGGTTAAGAATCCACCTGCCAATGCAGGGGACATAGGATTGATCCCTGGTCTGGGAACTAAGATCCCATATGCTTTGAGGCAGCTGAGCCTGTGCACCACAACTACTGAAGCCTGTGTGCCACGACTAGAGAGTAGCCCCCGTTCACCACAAATAGAGAAAGCCTACTTGCAGCAACTAAGAGCTCACGTGCTGCAATGAAGACCCAGCACAGCCAAAAATAAATATTTTTTAAAAGATTAATATTATTTCAGAAGAGAGTATCTGTTTAATGATTTGTTGGACAGTGTTAAGTACTTGTATGAGTTGATTGATAGTCTATAGTCCAGGGAAAGTTAAAGAGCTGCCCAATGATTCCTTTAGGGATAAGATAGAACCATATATTACATTAGACTCAAAGAACCAGGAACTCTTTAGGAAAAGACAAAATCAGTCTTAATTTAAAAGCACAACAGAGATGAGACAATAGACCTGTATTGTTAACTTAGGTTAACCTGAAGAGTTTAATCAGGAATCCTATATATTGAGCTGCAATGTATTCAGTGTGATTAATACATACAATCATCAATACAACTGTTTCAGAACTTGGTTTTCTTTAATAATCCTCCATCTGCCACTTTGAGTCAACTCCTGGAAGTGATGAGCTGGCAGTTTTCATCATACGTTGGTCGTGGCCTGAACTCAGATCAGCTCAACATGCTGGCCGAGAAGCTAACAGGTAAGAGCTGGCATATATGGAGGACTTGCCCCTGTTTCTGGTAATCAAGAGTTTTAAAGAATGAGGGTGATATTACTATTAATAATAATAATGCTCACCACAATTTATTGAGTGCCTACTATATTGCTGGATATAGGGCTAAATGCTACATTTTCCTTCTCACAGAAATTCCTTAAGGCAGAATATTGAGGATACCTAATTATTCTATTTTTTTATTCTATCCATTCTATACATGAGGATAGCTAAGTTCAGAGGTTAAATGACTTGCCACAGCTAGTATGTAGCAAGGACAAGATGCAGGCCAGAACTGTTCGGTTCCAAAGTACCTTTCTTTCTACTTGGCACTCCAGTCTCTAGGATATTCTTATGCCATTTCCACTGAATGTACTGTGAAGCCTTAATGCTGCTTTGATCTTTCATATTAATATTACAGTGGTTATTAACCAACTGGAAAACAGCTGATCCCAGGGTCAGGAAATTTATTTGAAATTTTAAAAACTACCCAAAGTGAAAGTGGTAGTTACTGAGTCATGTCTGACTCTTTGGGATCCCATGGACTGTATCCTCTATTTATGGATTTCTCCAGGCAAGAATACTGGAGTGGGTAGCCATTTCCTTCTCCAGCAGATCTTCCCAACCCAGGGATGGAACCCTGGGTCTCCTGCATTGCAGGCAGATTCTTTACCATCTGAGCCACCAGGGAAGTGCCTGATCATAGTTAATTCTTCATAGCAGGAAAATTTCAGTTTTGACTGCTATGTCTAAAGTTTGAAAAATAGTCGTTGGTACTCCATATAGTGACTACAGTGTAAGTTTTTTCTAAAATAATTTTAGAAGATATGTATGTTTTGAAAAACCTTGGGTGAACACATTTAGCACCAAGAAAAGAGTTAAAATTGAATTTGTATACATTTCTAGTTAAAGTACAGCCAAAGATGTATTTGATTAGCAGTAGTGAGTCGTGTGTGATTTGGTTAAACTTGACTTAAAAGGGATGCCATGTTGCCCTTGGATCTACTATCTGAGCACTTGATGTTTAAATAAATTGGGAATATTACAAAATTTACTTAATATAAATAGTTTTTGATCCTTATTTAATTCATAAACCACAATAGTAGGCATTCAATAAATATTTGTTAATGAGTGAATAAAGCTTTTAAATATATAGTATAAATAGCAGCCATATTTTTTCAGATCTTCATCAAATTATTCTTATAAATTCCTTAAATTTTAGACAGAAATTCTTTTTTCATTGCCCTGGACCGGAACAGTCAGTGGTGGTTCCTTATTGCTAAATGGATCTCTAGTTCATTCTTTTCATGATAATATTCAAGACTCTTGGCAGTCTGGCTTTCACAGATTTATTTTATAATGTTTATTTACCAACATTAGGCTGCTCCTACGGTCTCATATATAAGCCTTGTTCATATCCACTGTGCCTAAACCTACATTACTCTTGCTACTGGAGTGGCCTCTTCCTTGACAATTTATATCCTATCCATTCATGGAGGCCTGGTTCTAGACACCCACCCACTTCCTAAGGCTATCTTTAGCTCCTCCATCGAAAAGAATTCTTTCCTGGATAAAAATTTTCATGACATCTTATTTTTACTGTTTCTAGCATTGAATACACTGCAAACCCATAGCAGGTGCTTAGGAAATGCTTGGGGGAGTGCAATCCAAATTGAGCACCAAGTTGAAGAGTCTAATTGTTTAATAAAAATCTCAATCTCATTCTTTTCTTTCATTTTAGTCCAGTCTAGCTACAATGATGGTCATCTCACCTGGGCCAAGTTCTGCAAGGTACAAATGGGGAAAGGATAGCATCATTTAGATTTTTTTTTTTTTAATGTTCCTTAGGGTTTCCTTGATAAGATTATTTTAAGAAAAATCTCTAAAGTGTTTTCTCATTTAAAATAAATATTTCACTGGAAAAAGCACAACTTGAACTATCATACCAACATTACTATTGGCACAATTATTGTCCTAACATGTTTGTTTATTCCAATAGGAACACTTGCCTGGTAAATCATTTACCTTTTGGACCTGGCTTGAAGCAATTTTAGACCTAATTAAGAAACACATTCTTCCCCTTTGGATTGATGGGTAAGTTCCATGGAATAATATGGAAGATTATATTTTCCATTATGAATTCATTCAGTTCTTATTTTTATACTGTCAGTTTTTTAAAAATTGAAGTGTAGTTGATTTACGTCATGTTAGTTTCAGGTGTACAGCACAGTGATTCAGTTGTACATATATATTCCTTTTTAGATTATTTTCCCTTATATGTTATTACAAAATATTGTATATAGTTCCATGTGCTATACAATAGGTCTTTGTTGGTTATCTCTTTCATATACAGTAGTGTGTATATGTTAATCCCAACATAAATCCTAATTTATCCTTCCCCTTACCCCACTTCCCCCTTTGGAACCATAAGTTTGTTTTCTATGTCTGTGAGTCTGTTTCTGTTTTGTAAATAAATGCATTTATATTATTTTTTAGATTGCACATATGTTATTCATATAATATTTGCGTTTGCCTGACTTACTTCACTTAGTATGATATTCTCTAGATCCATCCATGTTGCTGCAAATGGTGATATTTCATTTTTTAAATTGCTACGATTGCATTGTATATATATATATCATATATATGTTTTATATATATATAATATATATATATATACTATACTACATCTTCTTAAGCCTGTTGTCTGTTGATGGACACTTATGTTGCTTTCATATCTTGACTGTTGTACATAGTGCTACTATGAACAGAAATAATAAATATAGGAGAAGGTGTGGAGAAATGGGAACCCTTGTACACTGTTGGTGGGATTGTAAATTGGTGCAACCACTATGGAGAACAGTACAGAGATTTCTTTAAAAAATAAAAATAGAGCTGCCTTGTGATCCAACATTCCCACTCCTGGGCTTATATTCAGAAAAGACAAAAACTCTAACTTGAAAAGATGCATGCACTCTACTGTTCAGAGCTTCTTTGTTTACAGTAGTCACTTTTTCTTTTCTTTCCTTTGTAAGCATATTTAGTGTCATAGAATGGAAAATAGTTGCAGTTTCTTACATTCTTTATCACATATTGATATTTAATCTGTATAAGAGTATTTTAGGCATTATTGACTTTTGATTATATTAAAATAAATTCAGGTCTGTTCTTTGTGAATGCAATAAATTATAGTCTTTGATCAGATGAAACTATGCCATGTTCTGTTTTTAGGTACATCATGGGCTTTGTTAGCAAAGAAAAGGAACGACTCTTACTAAAGGATAAAATGCCTGGGACCTTTTTGTTAAGATTCAGTGAAAGCCACCTTGGAGGAATAACTTTCACCTGGGTGGACCATTCTGAAAACGGTACATGCTCACTATTATTTATTCATGTGAAATTAGCATTGAGTTTGGTTATTGGTCTTTCCATCTTCAGAAGTGTGTGGCCTGTTGTTCTATTTCTCATGTGTTCAGTGGGTTTGAATATTAATTGTTACGGTTGTTCCAGAAGAACGTAGCATGACTTTCTCACAGCCTATGTGGGTGTCCTCTATCATGTGGCCATCTGTACTCTACTTAGGCAGAGAAAGGATGGCCTTGTTTTATAACCAGTGACATGATGAGAATGTAGGCTGGAAAAATGGCCACAAAGAATGCCTGCAGGATCCTGAATATTCCCTCTGTTTTCTCTTTTTCCAGGAGAAGTGAGATTCCATTCTGTGGAACCCTACAACAAAGGCCGGCTGTCCGCTCTGCCGTTTGCTGACATCCTTCGAGACTACAAGGTTATTATGGCTGAAAACATTCCCGAAAACCCACTGAAGTACCTCTATCCTGATATTCCCAAAGACAAAGCCTTCGGTAAACACTACAGCTCCCAGCCATGCGAAGGTTAGGTTCTTTCCATTTGCTTTTTTTTCTTAAGATTTTGGAAAATAATCTCAGATTGCAGTAAAGTAAATGAAGTTCCTCTCTTTATGTTGACTTTGATCATTATAAGATCTAAGGGGCATGTGGAGGTCAAAGCCTTAGAAATAGTGTGTGAGCAGTTCCTGAAAAGAACAGCAGGGACTGTCCAGCTAGCAGAGCGGTTAGTAATCAGTAGCTAGACTTCCCCATGTCTATGGGAACTTCTCAGCTACCAACAGTTTCATTTTTCTCCCTTCTAAAGTAGGAGTGGCACCAATTTCACCTCTATGCCTGGGGAGAAAAAAAGAAAGAAGTAATGATTATAAAGCTGTTAAAAGTCAGGCGAGGCTGTTTTCCTTTCTTACAAAAGAAGCTCAGAATTGATGAGCTTTGTATTTTTTACTTACTGTACTCTCACAACTCAGAGACTATTGTTCCTTTGCCAGGGAGGGGACAAGGGGGTCTTTATGCTTCATCTCCTCCTTCCAGCCTATCAATAACAAGTCTTGACGTGCCTGCCTTTCCTGGTTGTATGTAAAGGGCTGAAAACGATACCTGGACAAAATAGACATTTGGTAAATATTTGTTGAATACATGAAAAGAACATTCATGAAATAGCGAGTTGTAATATGTTTACCATTCTTTTTCTTTAAATGAAGTATATATGTGAACGTGTGAACGTGTTAGTCACTCAGTCATGTCTGACTCTTTGTGACCACATGGACTGTAGCCCGCTAGGCTCCTCTGTCCGTGGAATTCTCCAGGCAAGAATACTGGAGTGGGTAGCCATTTCCTTCACCAGGGGATCTTCCAGACCCAGGTTACAAACCCGGGTCTCCTGCATTGCAGGCAGTTTCTTTACTGTCTGAGCCACCAGGGAAGCCCAGAGTATATACAAGCCATTAAAACAGTCATCCATAGCAACTTAATATATGAGCATCATCTTAAGGAATATGGAACAGTTGTCACTCACAGCAGTGACTTCCTGCCACGCTCCTTCATCCCCTCCTGAAACAAGCAAAAGACAACCACCACCACAAAAACCTTGAGGCTTTTAATTGTTTCTATATCTGATCAAATGAAATAATAAATGTCAATGCAACAGATTACACTTGAAAAATTACAGTTGGTCCTTACAACTGGATCAATGGAGTAAACCAGAGAAATTTGAGGGTGAGGATTGCACACAATATTACTGCTACTACAAGCAGTTATTGTACTTTTAACACTGAAGTCTGTGCTTCAAAACTTTGTGTCATAATATTATAATTGGAGTCAGTTTTAATGAAAAGAACTGCATTGATATAAATCCCCAATCCATGAATAAATTTGTCCTTATAATTAAACTTAAATAATACAGGTAATATAGTTGATTTCCAATTTTGCTCACTCATTTCAGACCATTAATATGTAAAGTTAGATCAGGCCTGCCAAGAGATTTGTTTTTCTCTTCTTGCACATTTTATGCTCATCTGAAATGTCATTTCATCTATTCAACTAAAAAATGTGAATCACTAAACAATTATATTATCTCTCTTCCTTTTAGCATTATTTATCCTTTTGTAGATTTATAATTTTATCAATAATAATATTTTCCCCCAATATGCCTTTCTTTTCCAGTTTCAAGACCAACAGAAAAGGGAGACAAAGGTTATGTCCCTTCTGTTTTTATCCCCATCTCAACAATGTAAGTAATCTTAATCACATATAAGATAATTATTACTGAACTTATCAAAAAAGCTGGAAACTTAAGGATAAAACAGCATACATATAACTGAGAATAAAGCATTTTAATGCTCAATGTCCCATTTTCTTTAACCCATAAGTCTTTAGGATATGCCACAGTCCATCATGAAGGAATTCTAAAGTTGCCCTTTCAGTTCAGTTCAGTTCATATGCCATTTATTCCACAGTGGGCTGAGTGCTCTGTTTTCAAATGATGAATTATTTGAAATTCAATAATCTCAGTGTCACAATAGAAGAAACCCTAAAAGGTTCTTTTGAGGAGGTAGAAATTACCCCCTCAAGTTCTTGTGACTACACTAATAATAAAATTGATACTAGGCAGATTAACAGGAAAAAGGAAAATTTTTTAATTGATGTTCATAGAATTCTCATAGAAATGGGACTTAAGAAGTGGCCAGAGCAGGCAGCTTTTATACTTTTTGCACACCAAAAAATCAATAACTTTGGGAGAAATTGACAGGACAAAGATACTTAGGCTTTGGGTGCTCAGGTAGTAAAGAATCTAAACAGAGTTTGGGTCTGTGGTATTAAATTAAAGAAGTAACAAGGCCCAGGCTTGTACAGGCTTCTCAGCCCCAAATGAATCCCCTATCTCTAGCAAAAAGGATGTTCTTCTACCTCCAGAACTGGGAGGGCACCTCTCACAGAAGAGACTTAGTTCCTGCTCTCAGGGAGGCAGAGACAAGGGTCTGAGTGTCCCTCCTGCTTTGGATCTTTTAAAGTAACTTAAATCATTTAATTCAAAATAATAAATATGCCACTGAGGTACATTTTGGGGTGGCTTACCCTGGGCCCTAACAATTGCTAACGCAGTAAGTCACCACAAGCTATTATGTTTAATCCTCTTCAATATTTACTCTGTTACCTCTTCAAGCCGAAGTGATTCTACGGAGCCACATTCTCCATCAGACCTTCTTCCCATGTCGCCAAGTGTATATGCAGTGCTGAGAGAAAACCTGAGTCCCACAACAATCGAAACTGCAGTATGTTCCCTTTCTTTCCACTGCTTTCAAGGGCATTTCTCAGGAAGTGAAGGTGGTGTGTGAATTAAAGGGGGGTGAAGATACACCCGGGCAGTGAAAAAAACACATTTGTTGGAACAAATCCATGAGCATAATACAGTTCAATTCAGTCGCTCAGTCGTGTCCAACTCTTTGCCACCCCATGAATTCACAGCACGCCAAGCCTCCCTGTCCATCACTAACTCCCGGAGTTCACTCAGACTCACGTCCGTCGAGTCGGTGATGCCATCCAGCCATCTTATCCTACGTCGTCCCCTTCTCCTCTTGCCCCCAATCCCTCCCAGCATCAGAGTCTTTTCCAATGAGTCAACTCTTCGCATCAGGTGGCCAAAGTATTGGAGGTTCAGCTTTAGCATCAGTCCTTCCAGTGAACACCCAGGACTGATCTCCTTTAGAATGGACTGGCTGGACCTCCTTGCAGTCCAAGGGACTCTCAAGAGTCTTCTCCAACACCACAGTTCAAAAGCATCAATTCTTCAGTGCTCAGCTTTCTTCACAATTCAACTCTCACATCCATACATGACCACTGGAAAAACCATAGCCTTGACTAGACGGACCTTTGTTGGCAAAGTAATGCCTCTGCTTTTGAATATGTTATCTAAGTGGGTCATAACTTTCCTTCCAAGGAATAAGCATCTTTTAATTTCATGGCTGCAGTCACCATCTGCAGTAATTTTGGAGCCCAGAAAAATAAAGTCTGACACTGTTTCCCCATCTATTTCTCATGAAGTGATGGGACCAGATGCCATGATCTTAGTTTTCTGAATGTTGAGCTTTAAGCCAACTTTTTCACTCTCCTCTTTCACTCTCATCAAGAGGCTTTTTAGTTCCTCTTCACTTTCTGCCATAAGGATGGTGTCATCTATATATCTGAGGTTATTGATATTTCTCCTGGAAATCTTGATTCCAGCTTGTGCTTCTTCCAATCCAGTGTTTCTCATGATGTACTCTGCATATAAGTTAAATAAGCAGGGTGATAATATACAGCCTTGACGTACTCCTTTTTCTATTTGGAACCAGTCTGTTGTTCCATGTCCAGTTCTAACTGTTGCTTCCTGACCTGCATATAGGTTTCTCAAGAGGCAGGTCAGGTGGTCTGGTATTCCCATCTCTTGAATAATTTTCTACAGTTTGTTGTGATCCATACAGTCAAAGGCTTTGGCATAGTCAATAAAGCAGAAATAGATGTTTTTCTGGAACTCTTGCTTTTTTGATGATCCAGCGGATGTTGGTAATTTGATCTCTGGTTCCTCTGCCTTTTCTAAAACCAGCTTGAACATCTGGAAGTTCGCGGTTCATGTATTACTGAAGCCTGGCTTGGAGAATTTTGAGCATTACTTTACTAGCGTGTGAGATGAGTGCAATTGTGCGGTAGTTTGAGCATTCTTTGGCATTGCCTTTCTTTGGGATTGGAATGAAAACTGACCTTTCCCAGTCCTGTGGCCACTGCTGAGTTTTCCAAATTTGCTGCCATATTGAGTGCAGCACTTTCACAGCACCATCTTTTAGGATTTGAAATAGCTCAACTGGAATTTCGTCACCTCCACTAGCTTTGTTCATAGTGATGCTTCCTAAGACCCACTTGACTTCACATCCAGGAAATCTGGCTCTAGGTGAATGATCACGCCATCGTGATTATCTGGGTCATGAAGATCTTTTTTTGTACAGTTCTTCTCTGTATTCTTGCCACCTCTTCTTAATATTTTCTGCTTCTGTTAGGTCCATACCGTTTCTGTCCTTTATCGAGCCCATCTTTGCATGAAATATTCCCTTGGTATCTCTAGTTTTCTTGAAGAGATCTCTAGTCTTTCCCATTCTGTTGTTTTCCTCTATTTCTTTGCATTGATCGCTGAGGAAGACTTCCTTATCTCTCCTTGCTATTCTTTGGAACTCTGAATTCAGATGCTTATATCTTTCCTTTTCTCCTTTGCTTTTCGCTTCTCTTCTTTTCACAGCTATTTGTAAGGCCTCCTCAGACAGCCATTTTGCTTTTTTGCATTTCTTTTCCATGGGGATGGTCTTGATCCCTGTCTCCTGTACAATGTCACGAACCTCCGTCCATAGTTCATCAGGCACACTATCTATCATATCTAGTCCCTTAAATCTATTTCTCACTTCCACTGTATAATCATAAGGGATTTGATTTAGGTCATACCTGAATGGTCTAGTGGTTTTCTCCACCTTCTTCAATTTCAGTCTGAATGTGGCAATAAGGAGTTCATGATCCAAGCCACAGTCAGCTCCTGGTCCTGTTTTTGCTGACTGTATAGAGCTTTTCCATCTTTGGCTGCAAAGAATATAATCAACCTGATTTTGGTATTGACCATCTGGTGATGTCCATGTGTAGAGTCTTCTCTTGCGTTGTTGGAAGAGGGTGTTTGCTATGACCAGTGTGTTCTCTTGACAAAACTCTATTAGCCTTTGCCCTGCTTCATTCCGTATTCCAAGGCCAAATTTGCCTGTTAATCCAGGTGTTTCTTGACTTCCTACTTTTGCATTCCAGTCCCCTATAATGAAATGGACATCTTTTTTGGGTGTTAGTACTAAAAGGTATTATAGGTCTTCATAGAACTGTTCAACTTCAGCTTCTTCAGTGTTACTGGTTGGGGCATAGGCTTGGATTACTGTGATATTGAATGGTTTGCCTTGGAAACGAACAGAGATCATTCTGTCATTTTTGAGATTGCATCCAAGTACTGCATTTTGGACTCTTTTGTTGACCATGATGGCTACTCCATTTCTTCTAAGGGATTCCTGCCCACAGTAGTAGATATAATGGTCATCTGAGTTAAATTCACCCATTCCAGTCCATTTTAGTTCACTGATTCCTAGAATGTTGATGTTCACTCTTGCCATCTCCTGTTTGACCACTTCCAATTTGCCATGATTCATGGACCTAATACAAGGGATGTCTATATGGTCCTGCGTGTTGCTCTTACGGTGGGCATTGAAAGCAGACACCTATGCTGACCTGAACTGCTTTAAGGTCTTCCATCAAAAGTTGCCCAATGGCAAAATATCCCTGTATACCTCCCCACCTAAGTACACTTCATCCCTATTTCCACCATCAGCCCCACCAGTCCCAACACATATCAGTTGTTAGATATGAAAATCTAGTATAATATTTATGTTAGCAGTTCAAGCACAAAAAATGCCAATTTTTCTTGATTATTACTTGCCTCATTTGTCCTGTCCTGGGAGCTTCTTCAAGTAGTATATGAACAACAATCAATAGCAGCATAATAATGCTTTTTTGAGAACTAAATCATAGTGTTAAATGCAACTATATGCTCTAGGATGCAGTCTATTATTGTTCCCCAATATTGTCAAGCAGTTCAAAACTCCAATTACATGAGGATGTGTGTACATCAGAATAACAGTGTCTTGCAGAGACCATGAGCCCCAAGAAATTTATATCTGGCTATAAATCAAGTGGTGTTTAGTGTTTCTCTTGAAGATTTCCAGGGATGAAAAACTTACTCTCCAGTGTTAGTTGTCCTTAAATCATTTAGTTATAAGAGAACTTTTGTTACATTTTACACTCACTTCTTCATTATGTTTTTGTGGGACGAATAGGCCTTCTTAACATAGTTTTTATTTATTTAAAAAGTACCTTTAATTTTAGATTGACCAACCTCAGTTACTTTTGCAACTACTGTAGTTAATTGGTAGAAAGATTATGAAGTAAATATGTATTTAATAGACAAGAGAATGTTTACCTAAGAAATGGTGACATATTTGCAAAACAATAGTTTGCTCAAAGGTTATTTTCATTTTTCAATTTTAGATGAAGTCTCCCTATTCTGCTGAATGACAAGATAAACTCTTGACACTCAAAAGAAGGAAGCAAATGGAAAAGTTTTAAAGACTAATCTTTGCCAACAATCACATCTGGTTTCTTCAGCTTTGTATATACCAGTTTCCAGGAAATGATTAAATAGGAAGCTTTCTTCTCATTCTTATGATACCCCCAAATGGGAATGTCATCGAAATGCTAGAGACCCAAGCTTCTGATAAACTTGTGAGATAAAACACTTTAAGAAACCAGTGTTAATATAATATTAACGAAAGACTCATTTGTATGTGTTTCATTTCCGGTTTTGTTTCTGTTGTGTTACTTATGATTTTGACTCTAGAAGTTTTAAGTGTAAAGATTGCACAATAGGTGAAAAATAACAAAGTCACATACACATTACTCACAAACCAGCAGGAAGGCTTGATGGAAACTGAATAAGCGAACATCCTGAGTTCTCGCAAGTAAGAGTCATCACACTGAATACAAGATGGAAGCAACGACAGGGTATTAACAGCAGCAATTCCCAGGTGAATTAGGAAGCCTCTTGGTTGCCATGTCAGCTCTGTTCCAGCTTCAGGATTCACAGCTGCTGGCATCACTGCCAGGGACACCTCTCCTGTTAGGGGGAAGGATCCAGAGTCATCCATGGTGGCAAATCTCAGGCAAATTACACTGAAAGCAGATGTATGGGTAAAAGTCCCATGAAATGAAGACCAAGAAGAAAATAACAACACTGGCCTTGGTTGAGTGATTTGATCACTGGGTTGTATATTCTTCACCTCTAGAAGAGGTTGGACTAGGTAAGCTATGGTCCTTTCCAGCTCTAATGGTCTCTGGTCTCATGAATCCAACTTGAGCCTGGAGGAAGGAATTTAGGATGAGATGCTCCATCCCTGGTGATGCAGGAGGGGAGTGGTTGACTGAATGATAATATATGTATATGGGCTACAGGTCTACTTTGATCTTTCCCTTGCCGGGACTGGATGCTTAGTGGTGCCACTGCCCAGCTGCTGACCCTAGTAACAGTGTGGGCCCTCCCAGTGCCTGAGCCCTGAGGAGCTCTCCATGTCTCCAGGCTCCAGAGAAGCTGCTGAGCCAGGTGAGGAAGTCATGATCCTGAGGTATCAGCCATGACCAGCTACATAAAGTCCTGAGGCTGGTGTCCAAAGTAAGCCCTGACTGTAGTCACAGATGACAGTTCCTTGTCGGGGACTCCTCTCTAAGTTCTTTTACCCATTTCCCATCTCCTAGGTGGTCAAACAAGAAGAAGCTAATGTTTGATGGAGAAGATTTCAAGGAAAAAAAAAGCTTTTAATATAGCCTGCCTTCTCCCTTGGACTTCTCCAATGCTGCAGTAGGTAAAGAATCCACCTGCAATGCAGGGGATGTGGGTTTGATCCCTGGGTCAGGAAGATCCCCTGGAGATGGAAACAATGACCCACTCCAGAATTCTTGCCTGAAAAATCCATGGAAGAGGAACTTGGCAGGCTACAGTCCAAAGAGTTGCAAAGAGTTGGACACAACTGAGCTCCATCCTATCTCTGATCCTTTATACCCATCCACATGATCCTAGATTACTCTATGTGAGAAACTTTGTACCTGTCCCAGGGCCACTCCTCTTATTCTTTTGCAAGCTCTTGACAGTATTCTTTGGGTGAAGGTGTCAGTTTGATGTAGGACCACAAGCTAATTCAAGGTGCATTTTCCAGTCTCTACTTCTCTCCACAAGCCCAGTTTTCTGAAATTCAAATATATTAATTGACAGCAGAAGTGGAGGAAATATTTAGAACTATAAGTGAAAGCAAAAGTGTTAGTCACTCAGTCATGTCTGATTTTTTGTGACCCCATGAACTGTAGCCTGCCAGGATCCTCTGTCCATGGGATTTTCTGGGCAAGAATACCCAGGTCTTCTGCATTGTAGGCAGATTCTGTACTGTCTAAGCCACTAGGGAAGCCCTTAGAACTATAAAATGAACATTATAGTTTTATCTTTAAGGAGGTAATTCCTTACCAGGAAATACTCATAAACAGTTGGATTTAGATATCAAAAAATGCTGCAGGAGCTTTTTATTCTGTGGAAAATATTAATAGTATGATGACTCTTGGCTTATTTCAAAAGAAATTTTGAAAAGCTTGTAAATATAGAGCCTGGCAGAAGAATGTCAAGGTTTCATATGTGGTCACAGCCACCTTAGTTGATGTACAAGGACATTTGTAGTTTCCTCCCCATAACAGAGGCAGAGGTCATGGTAAGAATGAGTCCAATAAGCGACTTTTTTATTTAGATTCAGAAAATCAAAATCAAGTTCTTGACCCCAGGGTAAAGAGTTATTTCCAAGGGTGTGAGTCTCACATTCCAAAAACCATCTTTGTGGGAGTAATACGGTTCTGATAGGGAATTCCTAGGGATACCTATTTAGATCAGGATAAGGTATGCTGCATGAGATGGAAATGCAATGCGAAGGGAATCTAGACCATATTAACACAATATTTTTTTGCCGACTAAATTGAAGAAAGTAGGGAAAACCACTAGATCATTCAGGTACGACCTATATCAAATCCCTTATGATTATACAGTGGAAGTGAGAAATAGATTTAAGGGACTAGATATGATAGAGTGCCTGATGAACTATGGATGGAGGTTCGTGACATTGTACAGGAGACAGGGATCAAGACCATCCCCATGGAAAAGAAATGCAAAAAAGCAAAATGGCTGTCTGAGGAGGCCTTACAAATAGCTGTGGAAAAAAAGAGAAGCAAAAAGCACAGGAGAAAAGGAAAGATATAAACATCTGAATGCAGAGTTCCAAAGAATAGCAAGGAGAGATAAGGAAGTCTTCCTCAGCGATCAGTGCAAAGGAATAGACGAAAACAACAGAATGGGAAAGATTAGAGATCTCTTCAAGAAAACTAGAGATACCAAGGGAATATTTCATGCACAGATGGGCTCGATAAAGGACAGAGATGGCTTGGACCTAACAGAAGCAGAAAATATTAAGAGGTGGCAAGAATACAGAGAAGAACTGTACAAAAAAAGATCTTCATGACCCAGATAATCATGGTGTGATCACTCACCTAGAGCCAGATATCCTGGATGTGAAGTCAAGTGGGCCTTAGGAAGCATCACTACAAGTAGAGCTAGTGAAGGTGATAGAATTCGAGTTGAGCTATTTCAAATCCTGAAAGATGATGCTGTGAAAGTGCTGCACTCAATATGGCAGCAAATTTGGAAAACTCAGCAGTGGCCACAGGACTGGGAAAGGTCAGTTTTCATTCCAATCCCAAAGAAAGGCAATGCCAAAGAATGCTCAAACTACCACACAATTGCACTCATCTCACACGCTAGTAAAGTAATGCTCAAAATTCTCCAAGCCAGGCTTCAGCAATACATGAACTGCGAACTTCCAGATGTTCAAGCTGGTTTTAGAAAAGGCAGAGGAACCAGAGATCAAATTACCAACATCCGCTGGATCATCAAAAAAGCAAGAGTTCCAGAAAAATATCTGTTTCTGCTTTATTGACTATGCCAAAGCCTTTGTGGATCACAACAAACTGTAGAAAATTATTCAAGAGATGGGAATACCAGACCACCTGACCTGCCTCTTGAGAAACCTATATGCAGGTCAGGAAGCAACAGTTAGAACTGGACATGGAACAACAGACTGGTTCCAAATAGAAAAAGGAGTACGTCAAGGCTGTATATTGTCACCCTGCTTATTTAACTTATATGCAGAGTACATCATGAGAAACACTGGATTGGAAGAAGCACAAGTTGGAATCAAGATTTCCAGGAGAAATACCAATAACCTCAGATATATAGATGACACCACCCTATGGCAGAAAGTGAAGAGGAACTAAAAAGCCTCTTGATGAGAGTGAAAGAGGAGAGTGAAAAAGTTGGCTTAAAGCTCAACATTCAGAAAACTAAGATCATGACATCTGGTCCCATCACTTCATGAGAAATAGATGGGGAAACAGTGTCAGACTTTATTTTTCTGGGCTCCAAAATTACTGCAGATGGTGATTGCAGCCATGAAATTAAAAGATGCTTACTCCTTGGAAAGAAAGTTATGACCAACCTAGACATCATATTAAAAAGCAGAGACATTACTTTGCCAACAAAGGTTCGTCTAGTCAAGGCTATGGTTTTTCCAGTGGTCATGTATGGATGTGAGAGTTGGACTGTGAAGAAAGCTGAGCACTGAAGAATTGATGCTTTTGAACTGTGGTGTTGGAGAAGACTCTTGAGAGTCCCTTGGACTGCAAGGAGGTCCAGCCAGTCCATTCTAAAGGAGATCAGCCCTGGGTGTTCACTGGAAGGACTGATGCTAAAGCTGAACCTCCAATACTTTGGCCACCTCATGGGAAGAGTGGACTCATTGGAAAAGACTCTGATGCTGGGAGGGATTGGGGGCAGGAGGAGAAGGGGACGACCGAGGATGAGATGGCTGGATGGCATCACCAACTCGATGGATATGAGTTTGAGTGAACTCTGGGAGTTGGTGATGGACAGGGAGGCCTGGCATGCTGCGATTCATGGGGTCACAAAGAGTCGGACATGACTGAGTGACTGAACTGAACTGAGTAGCAAATAAGCCGCATTTAATGAAGCAAAATGTAAATTTATTTTTAAAATATTAATCACATTTTCACTTCTCCCCTCAACCTCCAAGACCAATCACAGATGTCCATTTTCCAAACTCCATTGCAAACTCCTTATAATGTAAACACTCACTTTGACCAGCTGTACTGAATAGCAATGTCTTTATCTGGAATAAATGGTGAAAGAAGGCAGCTTCCAGCGGATTTCCTTAAGTCGTAAGGTAATCAGGAAAGCTCCCCAAGGAACCATCAAGAAGGAGCCACGTCTGGGAAAGCTGAGGGGGTTTTCTGTCCCTCAGATGGTGCAGGAGGCCCATGCAGTTCCTGCAGTAGCAGGAACGGAATTAGGAGTTCCAGCAGTAGACAGTCATTGTCCAGACTGAGCAAACTGGCCTCCACGTGCCCACACTCCAGTTTCTGTCAGACTCTTTTTTACTTTTTTCAAATGAACTGTAAACACTTATTGATTTGACTGACTGCAGTTCTAAAAGTCTGGCTTACTGAAGCATAATTTACACATAATAAAATTCACCCTTTTCCAACAAACCCATACAGTTGTATGTATATGGGTGTGTGAGACCTAGAATATTTTTCCACTAGAGTCCTCACAAAGAAGACACTACAAAAGCATCATGAAATTGCATTCATCCAGACCTATTGCTAGATTTTACAAAAATATCCTTAGAGTAAATACAACAGTGAATTCCAGGTGGCCTCCTATGTAGACAGAGGGCTTTACTTAGATCATTTACCTTCCTGCTTAAGATCTTCAAAGGGCTCGTGGCACCATGTGCTGACAGATTGTAACTTCGGTGTAAAGATAGAATTCTGGAGTTTGAATGGCAAAGTGAGAGTTTTATTTTCACAAACTTCTAAATGAAACTTAAGAGTTTCCTTCAGTTAGGAGTAAAAGTAACAAACCATAAACCACACCACATTTTTGTCACATTACAGTTGTTACACTTACCTCAAAATATTGCTTATGCTAATATTGCTTAAGCATAATTTTGAAATTGCATTCATCCAGACCTACTGCTAGATCTTACTCGATGCCATTAATAAAGAAGCATTTATATTACTTATTCCTAAGTTGGTATTAATATTTTGATCTCTCATTGTAGTTGGTTTCCTGTTTAATCTTATGTGTTTTATTTTATTCAATGAAAAACATTAATCTTTGAAAGAGTTCATAGGTTTCATCAGACTGCCAAAAGGGGTCCACGGCACAAAAAAATTAGTTAAGAATCCCAGCTCTGGATGAAGGCTCTAATTCTCAATAGATGTTTCCAAAGTCATATATCCTCTAGTGTCTTCTTAGTCTTCAACTCATTTCTCAACATTTCTACCCAACAATAGCTTCTAATCCTTCAAAATATACACAAGACTGAACTACTTTTAGTTTCTTTGATGGCTCATACTTATACTATTGCCTCCCTCTGCTGTATCCTCTCAGATCTCAAACCCCAACCCACCTACCCTCTCATCTCAATAACATTCACACATCTTTCAGGCTTTGAAAAGCCTTCGTGCCCAACACACACACACACACACACACACACACACACACACACACGTGCACATGTGTAGGGCTCAGCTCATGTCATGCCTCCTCCATATCCTCCACCTCACCCAGCACCACTCTTACCACCTTGGTTGTAAATGCTTGTCAAACATCTGTCTTCATTAGAGTCTAAGCAAGGCAATGTCACCCAACTCTAGTACTCTTGCCTGAAAAATCCCATGGATGGAGGAGCCTGGTAGGCTGCAGTTCATGGGGTCGCTGAGACTCAGACATGACTGAGTGACTTCACTTTCACTTTTTACTTTCTTGCATTGGAGAAGGAAATGGCAACCCACTCCAGTATTCTTGCCTGGAGGATCCCAGGGACGGGGGAGCCTGGTGGGCTGCTGTCTATGGGGTCGCACAGAGTCGGATATGACTGAAGTGACTTAGCAGTAGCAAGCTCTGTATGTACAAGGACCAAGAACCCCTGGTTCACAGTTATTTCCCTAAAATCTACCACAGTGTGCCTCTTAGTATTAATAAATATTTGTTAATGATTCAGTGTTTGAACCAAAGGAAATATAGAGCAATACTTAGTTCTTTTCTTTCCTTTGCTCCTTGATCTGCCTGAAAGCTAGAACTTCCTCTATAATCCTCCAAACCCTGCAATTGTGGAACAGTCCCAAATATTATGCTTCAAATTGATTAACCAAAACACACTTGCCACTGCTCAAACATAGGACGTTTTTTTACTTCACCTCATTCATGACTTTCAAACACAATAGAAATGCTCTGGAATCAGACTGTCCACTAGCTCACTGTAACTTCCCTTTAATTTAGGTGTCTTATGTGTGCCTAACATCACAAGCCAGAGAAGGCAATGGCACCCCACTCCAGTACTCTTGCCTGGAAAATCCCATGGGCAGAGGAGCCTGGTAGGCTGCAGTCCATGGGGTCGCTGAGGGTCGGACATGACTGAGCGACTTCACTTTCACTTTTCACTTTCATGCATTGGAGAAGGAAATGGCAACCCACTCCAGTGTTCTTGCCTGGAGAATCCCAGGGATGGGGGAGCCTGGTGGGCTGCCGTCTCTGGGTCGCACAGAGTCAGACACGACTGAAGCGACTTAGCAGCAGCAGCAGCAACATCCAAGCATCTGCTTACTCACAGATGAATCAAATGTTCCTGAAATTTACCCTTAATTCCCCCTCATTAAATTCATTGCCTTTACTACTCCCACCCCCAGTAAAAATCTCACACAACACTCTCTGACTTTAGGCTTGACCGTCATCCATTTAGATGTCTCACAGGCTGCTGCAGATGGAAAGAACCCCAGAGGCCATCCATACAGGGTAGAGATGGAAAAGTTTGAGGGCTGTGGAGAAGTGGTGCTCTCACGCACATTTTTTCAGAATACAGCTGTTCTTAATCCTCCTCACCCTCAATTCTGGCTCAAAAGGTTTAGAGCTTGTACTGAGGTCTGAATAGTTGATTTAACTTGTGAGTCCTTATTCCAGCGCTGTTTATTCAAAAAGACATTGCCTTTTGCAATCAGGGTTTCCTACCTGAGCCCCCAAAACACGAAGTGACTTGCTTGACTATCTTTTCAATTTTCCCAAGGGTAGTACATAGTGCCATTCTAGAGAAACAGGAGTGAAGGTAATTCATACACAGATGCCTCAGGCATTAGGCTTAATTCTCTCGCAGAACCCGAGATGAGACAGCGCAAAGTCCTTCCGGTTGTGAGGAGAGATGAAAACAGTCAAGTAAATAATGAAGGACAGATTTAACAAGTGGTATGAAGAACGTAAATGTGATATAGAATAACTGAAAGAAATGGTCAGAGAAGGTCTCTCTGAGGCGATGACATCTGAGCTGAGACCTAAAGAATGAGAAGAGGCAAGTTCATGCCACAGCTGGGAACACAGGAAGAGCATACACATTCTTAGGACCCAGGCAGGTAAAAGCTGGGGGTACCTGAGGAACAGAAAGAGGCTACAGAGTGTGGAGCACAGAGGAGCATGGAGAAAGAGGGACGAGATGTGTAGGAGAAAGAGGCAAGATCAGAGGGTGTAGGGCGCTACAGGGAGGGAGGAAGGCACTGGATTTTATTGCAAATGCTTTGGGAAGGAGCGGTGTTATAATGCTTCACTATATCTAAGTTTTCATTTAAGCAAATATGTAAGGAGGTCTCTACAGAAGAAATCTCCCTTCCACGCAATTCCCCTATTAGGAACCTCATGGGTGTGCAACTGTGCGCATCTGTACAGGGCAGAACACTCAGGAGGCTCCACGCCTGGTTTGGTGCTCTGCCTGCCTTCTTGAAATTCTTCATAAGTCTGAATAAGGGGCTCCTTGTTTGCATTTTGCACTGAGCCTGGAAATTATATACCGGCTCCTGTCCTCTACTAAGAGGGGGAAACAGATGTCCATTTGTATTCTGGGAATTACGTAAAGTGTTCTTGCAGCTCTGGGGACTGGGGCTCACCTCAGGAGGTCTGGAGACTTGTGGTCCAGTCAGGTGTGTCCCTTCACACACTGGAGGTCCTAGGTTGGTCCCCTAAGTAGATAGAGCCCTTTAAGAGTGGTTGAGCAGAGTCCAAAAAATCCAGTTCATAACTCCTGGGACCATTCAATAAGTCACACAGGTAGCGGGCTGGACCAAAACGATTTTTCCTGGGATTGCCAAACTTTCGAAATCATGGTCCAGTGACTAGATTGTTCTCCTTCATTACACTTCTTCCCTACTCCCGCTGGTATAATCACCAGAAAGGGGAAGGTGGGGGCGGTGAGAAGACCCCAGAGGAAAAAGGCAAGTCCTCTTTGCAGATCTAGGAAAGGAGAGTTGAAGAAACAGCCAGCCTCCCCGCACCCCCACCCCATTTCTGGCTAAAGGGGAACTAGCCCAGGTGGGTGGCGGTCAGAGTTAGCATGTGTGCAGACTGTGTAGATAGAGAAGGGAGAAAAAAAAACTGACATTTCCAGACCACCGGAAGAAAGAATAGATGGAAGAGGATGGGGTAAGTTTTCCAGCACCTTAAGCAATGTACGGAAGTCGCTCTCCGGGAGGTTGCGAGGGGCGAGGGGGGCGGTACCCGCGGCGCAGCGGGCGGTCAGCTGGAAAGCCCCTGGGCCGCGCCTGCGTACTGCTCCCTCTGTCTCTACTTTCGCTTTTCGGTTTCCTCTCAGTCGCGCTGCTTCTCGCTCCCAGGCTATTTCCCCGAAAGCACGTGGGACGGCTCTTCCGAGCAGTCGCCTCCCTCCCGCCGAGCGCTAGGCCAGCTGTTATTGGAAACTTTTCAGCGTTTGACAGTCGGCACCTCCTCTACTGTACCTCATCCTGGGCGGGCCCTGGGCTGCTCGCCTGAAAGCACACAACGTCACAAGGTGTTCGTGAGGGTGTTTGGATTACGAATGTACTAGTGCCCTTAATGGACCTTTTTGGAAGAAAAGGAAATTATAAAAAAAGTAACCCACCACCCTGAAACATGTTAGGGACATTCTGTAGCGGGTCCGGGCTAGCAGGCAAAGTCTGTGTTCGTCATAAATGCAATGAGAGTTGCCAAGACTTTTAAGCAGGGAATAACTATAAATGAGGTGTTTTAGAGAATTTAATTCGGTTAATGCAGGAGACGTGGGTTTGATCTCTGGATGGGCAAGATATCCTAGAGAAGGAAATGGTAACCCACTACAGTGTTCTTGCTTGGGAAATGCCACGGACAGAGGAGCCTGGCAGGCTACAGTCCATGGGGTCGCAAAAGAGGCAGACTTGACTGAGTGACTAAACAACAATTTGGCGAGTATAGTGGAGGGGAAAGGGACAGAAAAAAGGTAGTGTAACTGGCATCTACTGTAGCAATTCAGTTCTAGATTGAAGTTACCAATCTAGTGGGGTACCAATCTAGTGAGGTTACCACCTACAGTGGAGTATCGTCAATGATGAGAAAATTAAGGCAGTTAAAGACATAGGGAAGGAACCATCTATAGAACTTGATGACAACCAGAATGCAGAGAGCCAAAGAGAAACATCCTACTTGCAGATATTAACATGTCAAGACTGAAAATAGTCTCTGTGTAAATTTTATAATACCAGAAAAAAAATATATGTTTAACATATTATCTACCCTTCCTAGAGTCAGTGTTTCTCAAACACTGTGTGGGCCCTTAGTGCAGGGTATAAGTAGTGGGGGGGAAGACTTTTTTGGGGGAGTGGAGTCCTAGCATATTTTTACACAGAGGGCTGCTACTTTGGTACCAAGAGTCATTGTTATCACCAGTTCAATACTGGCTTTGTGGGGGTGAATATGTGATAAGAAGAAGGAGCATATAGATATGAGAATGGAGAAAACGACAACAGACACACATATAATCATGAAAAGTGAAAGTGAAAGTCACTGAGTCATGTCCGACTCTTTGCAACACAGGTCAGAATGCTAGAGTGGGTAGCCTTTCCTTTCTCCTGGGGATCTTCCCAACTTAGGGATCGAACCCTGGTCTCCCACATTGCAGGTGGATTCTTTACCAGCTGAGCCATCAGGGAAGCCTAAGAATACTGGAGTGGATAGTCTATCCCTCCTCCAGGGGATCTTCCCGACCAGGAATCGAACCGGGGTCTTGTGCCTTGCAGGTGGATTCTTAACCAGCTGAACTACCAGGGAAGCCCACATATAAGCATATCTCTGGGAAATTATTTACAGCCTTTTCCCACCCAAAATTGCCTTATTATTCTAGGCTTGATTCAAGTTCCATCTATTAAATACTTGGAAGAACCAATTGATTTTATGTGCACACCTTCCAAGAAGACCTACTCTAGGCTGGCCTCAGTGATGCCTATCTGGGGGAAGTGACATTTAAGCTTAGATTTTAGTGGAGACATAAAAGATGAGTTGGGGCTTCCCTGGTGGCTCAATGGTAAAGAATCTGCATGCCAATGCCGGAGTCACAGGTTTGATTTCTGGGTTTAGAAGACCCCCTGGAGAAGGAATTGGCAACCCACTCCAGTATTCCTGCCTGGGAAATCCATGGTCAGAGGAGCCTAGCAGGCTACAGTCCATGGGGTTGCAAGAGTTAGACACAACTTAGCAATGAGGCTAACAACAAAAAGATAAGTTAGCCAGCAAGGAAGTTGGGAGGGAGGGCATTGGCTCAAGGGGTTTTCCAAATGGACAGCTGCTGGTAAGAAGACCCTGAGTATGTAGAAAGAGCTTGTCTTACTTGCAGGAATAAAAAAAAAAAAAAAAAAAACCTGCTGAAGTAAGGAAAAAGTGGCACAAGATGAGGTTAAAGAAAGTGATAGGGAAACCAAGGCTTTATAGGTTTCATTAAGAAATTTGGATTTTATTCAGAAAAGTCATCAGAGGATTTTCAGGTTTGCAAACACATGATCTGCTTTGCAATTAAAAAACAAACCAGTCAAACTGCTATAGGGTAAATGGATTAAATGGGAGTAAAGAACTGAAGTGAGGCAGCCATTTGGGAAATCTACTGCAAAGATCCAAATGAGAGAAAAGGGGGGGAATGGCACAGAAGATGACCAGAAGCAATGAGACCTGAAAAGTATTTAGGAGGAAAATTCAACAAGGCTTGAGGACCGGTGTGGGCGTGGGTGGTGAGAAGACAATGCCAAAGGTGGCTCCTAATTTTCTGGCATGGGTTATTTCTAGAAAAAGGGAAGGTTTAAGAAGAAAAATTATGAGATGGTTCTGAACATAATTAGTTTTTAGAGCTCACCAGACATCCAAGTGGAAAGTCAAATGCGGGCTGTACAGTGGGTATAGCGCTCAGAGGAGTCGTGTGGACACGGTACAGGTGTAGAAGTTCTACATTATCTAGGACACAGATACTGTGGATGAGGTCAACGCAGAACAACCTGAGAAGTGTAGGTAAAGTAGACCAAATATGTATCATAACCACACTTAACACTGAGCAGCTTGGTGGCAGAGATGGAGAAAGAAACAGCAGAGAGGTAGGAAGAAGCAAGGAAGGTATGTTGTCATCATGGCCCACGGAGAAGTGTTAAAGAATGGAGGTGTCAGCTGCGCAGAAGGTTTCTGAGTGGTCACATAAGGTGAGGACAGAAAAGCGTCTTCTGGGTTTAGCAACATGGAGGTAGGTCAGCTGCTAAGCTGAGATTCGAGAACGACAATGTCCCCACCTTTGTCCTCTGCCTCGAATTTTCAGATTTGGGGCTAATGTAAGGATCTCCCAGTTTGGGCCTCTGCAAACACATAACTTCCTTTTAGCTTTTCTCTAAAGTATGTGTAAACATAACCCTTAACTTGCAACACAGAGCTGAGCTTCAAAGCCTCCAGACACAAGCCCTAGCGGAAGGCTAACGAAAGACACAGCGGGTTGGCAGAGCAGCGGCCCGGGGGAGGCGATGCGTGCGAGGAACAGCCGTGTCCAATTGGCCGAGCGCGGCAGCAGCCCGATGATTGGCGGGAGCAAAAGGAGGCGGGGCGTCAGGATCTGCCTTTTCTTTCCGCTGGTACTTTCGCTTTGCTGCGCTGAGTTTGCGGACAGATCCTGCCGCACTCGGGAGGACGGGAGTCAGACCCCAGATAGAGCGGAGGCGACCTGGGAGAGGAGGCAAGGCTGTGCTCTCGCCCATCCCTGCGGGATCCGGCGCGCAGAGTGAGTGAGCTTGAGGTTCCGGGTGCCGGAGTGGGACGCGCCTGGACCGGCTTCGTCGAGGCCCAGCAGACGAATGCCCAACGAGCGCAAGCCTTTAAGTGCTGATAGGTGAATCCGTCATCCGGAAAAGAACAGGTATCCCAGGTGTTGTTTCCGGTGATGGCACGGTTGCCCCAGTCAGTCGTGCCCTGGAAGTAAAAAAAATGTGAAATAGAATCCCGCCCCTCCCCCACAACAATGCATTTTCCCATTTACCCTCTTCCCCTCTTTTTCCAATAGAGTCGTATTTTCTTCTCTCCGCAGAAAGTTTGTATTTGCCGTGTGCCACCCCTAGAGAGCTGTCTAAGCTAGACGCACCCTGTGCATGCAGACCCAACAGTCTTGGCATCTGACGTGCTGTGTGTAGCTGCTGCTTGTGTTGAATCCCTAGCCCTTCGCTGGGGCACAAGGTGACAGGTTAGTAAATGTTAACGGAAATTAATGAGTATGTAACTTTGAAACTTAATTATATATCTATTTAAGGATAAAGGAAGGTAATGTGCTCGTGAAGTGTAAAAAATGATGATTAGTTCCTGCAGATCCCCAAATAATATAATTAGCCTTTAAAAAATTCTGACTAGTACCAAAAGTTTGGGGGAAGAAAAATAGGTGTGATTGATTGTGCTTTAAATATTGTTTGTTTAAGTTGGATTGATTGTTTTTATGGGACGGAAATAAGACTTGAGCCCTCAGCACAATCCAGTTTGCAGTTTGATGCAGGACTCAAAACTTGTTGGACCATAATATGGTTTGCCCTTTACTTTCGAATTCAATCTGCTAGATTTCAGTTCAACAGACTTCTGTTGAGCATATATTGTATGCAGGACACTGTCCAAAGTGCAGAAGATGTTTAAAAAAAAAAAAAAAAGACAGTCTCAGCAAATCTGAAGCTTACATCATTTAGGGGAGACCTCATAGAGCTTTTTTTAAGGAAGACAGGGTGTCAGTGTGCATACTCAGTCGCTAAGCTGTGTCTGACTCTGCGGCCCCGTAGACTGAAGCCTGCCAGGCTTCTCTGTCCATGGGATTTTCTAGGCAAGAATACTGGAGTGGGTTGCCATTTCCTACTTCATGGGATCTTCCTGACCCAGGGATCAAACCCATGTGTTGCATCTCCTGCATTGGCAGGCAGATTCTTTACCACTGAGCCACCAAGGAAAACAGGGACTGACACCCAAATAGAGATGCAAAATGCAGTGAGGCACAAGTCAATGAAAGCTTAACTGTCTCTGGGTATGTCTTAGCTTATAGAAGAAATGGCATTTGTACCTGTCTTTGAATGCTAGTAAAATTTAAAGAGGCAAAAATTTATGGGGAAGCTGTTTTCAAGGGTGAGTGATAGCTGGAGCAAAGCAGAAATGTTGGGCGAAGCCAGGGCAAGAAAAGTAGATAATTTAGTGACAGAATTGCTTTGTGAATGGATGAAAATAGTGTCAGAGTGGAAATGAGTCAGATATTGGCCAACTAGCAATTTTGTGCAAGAGAATGATGTGGTCAAAACCCGTGTGCAGCAGAAGGCTGGATTGGGAAATAATGTTGTAGGCATGGAGGCAGGAGGTCTTGAGACTGGAAAGGAAGAAGTCAGGTGATTGAGGGATGGTCTTGCCACTCCATGTTGCTACCAAGTTTTGCCAGAAGATGGAGTGGATTCTGGATTTGTTAGCATGAATTTATTGAACGCCTGCTTTGTGCCAGGCGCTGTGTCTGTATTAGCTTATGCAGTCTTAACAATCACCCTGTTGATAGAAAAGTGAGTCACCTGTGGTCACTCACCCTAGGAAGAATGTTGCAGCCCCCACTGGTTGATGGTCTGGCCAGTGTATTTGCTTTAGGCACATCCTTTTTAGATACTTAGTAGGGAGGGAGACCACTGCAAATTTGTAGGGAGGGAGAGCACTGCAAATTTGCAGTCTTTCACTCAGGTAAGATAAATTTGAAGTGAAAAATCAAATTGCTACAGCAAGTATACCAAAGGTGTGGACTTGGGTTCATTTGTACTGATGTTTTGTGATGCTTAACTAGTTTTGTGGCCCCACCATATGCTTAACCTTCCTTTGGAAGGAAATTTGTGACGCAGACATGACTTCATGCCTGCACACATGTGCTTGCCAGCAAGCATGCATACGTTCTTCCATGCCCTGTTTGAAAATCCAGAGCCCTTCCTCAGGCCTAGTAGAACAAGATTCACTTACATCTGCTCAGAATATTGTCAGCTGTGCACTGATATATTGGGTTGCAAAAACCTGATTGAACCTTGTGGTCAACCTGATAAGTCCTAATTTACGCTATGATGAAGGGAGGCTTTTCATTTTCCTGATGGATGTTCAGACTTCCTTAAATCAGTTTTTTGTTTTAATTTTTAATCTTCAGGGCTACTATGTAAAAGTTGATTTACAGTTATCTAAAGAGATAGTATTACTTTATCTTTTCAAATTGCATTTAACGATGTAGTTTCAGTCTTCAAAAATTATTACTGAGATTTAAGAATTTTGTGCCACTTTGTTGTGTGCAGTAGACAAAGAAGAAAATATCTCTTTTAAAAGATATATAACAAAAGTAATTCACTTTAATCATGTGAATCATGATATATAGAATACCAGTTTAAAGTGCTTTGAGTTAAATTACAAATGTTCTGTAATTTCTAAGAGCGGTTTTGGGGAAAGTTTTTACAATTAATCTTAAAGCAAATAGTGTCTTCCACTTATTAATAAAAGTGCAGATTCATTTTAAAGCCATGTGAACACCTACCATATGCCCAGCACTGTTCTGGAGATACTTCAGTGAAAAACCCTCCCCCATCTCACACTACCACTATCCTGGACAAATCATTCCCTTCAGTGGGAAAAACAGACACTAATCAAAAATAAAAAAGAAAAATATGTCCTAGGTCAGATGGTGGTAAGGGCAATGCAGAAAAGTACATCAAGGAGGAGGGATAGCATTTTCTGGGGTGAGAGGTAGTGTGAGTTTAAATAAGGTGGCCAAAGAAGGCTTGCCTGATACATGAGCATTTGAGCAAAGACCTGAACGTGTATTTTATGGGGAAGAAAAAATATTGACCCAAAATGGAAATGGAAAAAAACAAAACAAAACAGGTTTTGGAATATAGACATCCATTTGAAAAGTATAGTTGAGACAAATTATGTTTTTGATTAAGCAGCATATTTAGAAGAAGCACAATGCTAGACATGCTTTCTTTGGAGCTGTGGGCTTCCATTTATGATCCATGCTCTCTTTCCCTATAGGATGTCCCAGTGGTATGAGCTTCAGCAGCTTGAGTCCAAATACCTGGAGCAGGTTCACCAGCTCTATGATGACAGTTTTCCCATGGAAATCAGACAATATCTGGCACAGTGGCTAGAAAAGCAAGACTGGTAAGGAAAACTCACCTGACAGAGGAGGAGTTTTTCTACTTTTAAGATAACTTGTTGATTGAATGACTTGGTACTACACCGACTAGCAGATGAATCTCATCAGTAGCCGTTGGGATTATTTGTTACAAAAAAAGAGTGTTGACTTGAAAAATGTCATGTATCTCTAGAAAGCTAAATGCATTAGTCATTAACTTTATGTACTTTTCAGTTTAATTATACATCCTCCTAAATGCTTTGGACAAGTTACATGATGCTGATACAAATTATTTTCCAAGTTAGCATCCAGGTTATAGAAAGAGGTAAGTTAAAGCCAAGTCGTGGTAGAACACTTACAAGAAGTATAAAGTAATCCAGTTAAGGAAATAGCTCTTAAAACTGATATATGTTCTGTTTTAAAATTTATTGTTTAGCTCATTGCAGATATTTTAAATGTTCTGAAAGTATTTGACATAGAAAGTGAAGGCTCCTATTGATTTTTTGCCTCCAGAGATAATCACCATTGATAGTTTTATGCTCAAGCTTGGTGTGCTAGAATTGTTCATGGTAGTGTTATATAATAGAAATACTATACGCCCTGCTGCTAAAAGCACTGTCAGTTTCAAAAGAAGGGAATAAAACCCAGGAAAACACTTTTAAGTTATTTTTAATCATTTCATTATGGAAAACTGTGTTTATTTTGTTGATTTAAAGGTGAAAGTCACTCAGTTGTGTCCGACTCTTTGCAACCCCATGGACTACACAGTCCATGGAATTCTCCAGGCCAGAGTACTGGAGTGGGTAGCCTTTTCCTTCTCCAGGGGATCTACCTAACCCAGGGATTGAACCCAGGTCTCCCACATTGCAGGCAGATTCTTTACCAACTGTGCCACAAGGGAAGTAGTATCTAAATGAAATGTGTACATTTTGACCCTTCTAGGGAGCATGCTGCCAATGATGTTTCATTTGCCACCATCCGTTTTCATGACCTGCTATCGCAGCTGGATGATCAATACAGTCGCTTTTCTTTGGAGAATAATTTTTTATTGCAACATAACATAAGGAAAAGCAAGCGTAACCTTCAGGTATGACCTTTGTTTTGTCTTTTAGTTGAAATGCTTCCATGTTTACATAAGAGAGGTTTTTCATTCAGCAGGTATTATTGAGTACATTGTCATTGGTATTTAGAAAATTACAGAGACTATTAATAAACTGCCTTTATGTGGCTAATACTTTATAGCAGAAGTAAAATAAAATATCAATTCATTTGGTAAACATAAGGAATTTTCAAGCTTCTGGCTATCACTTAGGCATAAGTAGTTGTGAGAGTAATTTGGTGCTATAATCTTGTCTTATTTAAAGTTGTTGATATTTAAGTCATTAAGAAAAAGGGTTATATGTTAAGAGCAGTGAGCTGTAGTAACATATTAAAGCTCAAAGGAACTTTAGTGATGAGTCCAGTCTGAGTGCTTGGTAGACAGATGAAGAGTAAGTCCAGAAAGGTTTGACGTCTCTGAGGCTCAGGAGTGAGGTGGTGAACTGGCGTTGGATCCCACCTTGCCTTGCTTCTGTTGGAGTTGCCCTCCCTTGGAAGAAAAAGTGAAAGGGAGTTGCAGGCAGGAGAGAGTATACGTCAGAGTTTTAGGAGGCCTTCATAAGTACTTTCAGCACCCCATAAACCTGGTTACTGTTTTTATTTCTGTATTAACGGAATTTTTCTGTTTTAATGGAAGTAAGTACTGTCATTGTCTTGTTTTATTCCTCACAACCAGACTGTTCAACTTAATTAGAAGCTTTTCCCCACCCTCTGTGAATGTATATATGATTTTATAATACCAGTGAGTGGGAAAGCCAGATTAACTTTATAGAAATTTTATCTCCTACAGAGTTGACTTGATTATACCTGTTATAAAGAAAGGCACAACTGCCAGTACTTTGCAACTACCTTTGACAAGAAAGCAGAAAAACTGAAAAGAATGTCTTTGGTCTAATTCAAAGCAGAGACCATCAGATCAATTGAGGAATAATCTGGATAACTTTTGTATCATTTGCATTGTCTCAGGATCGTAACAAGAGAATTGGGCCCAAGAGCAACAAAAATGAAAAATATTACAGGAACTGTATACAAAAATACTTGTTTTTTTAATCAAGAAGTAATTTAGGAACCTGCACTTAGTTGGACAATTAAAGCAGTTTTAGTCATAATATGTGAAAAGAATATTTTGATGTTACCAAAAATAGCTTATATAGGATTTAGTAAGTTCAGGATGAACAAACTCATTTCTGTGTATATTACACAATGGTTTAAACATTCTGAAGATTAATTTACTTTTATTCTAACAACCCATGTCTAGGATAATTTTCAGGAAGACCCAATACAGATGTCTATGATCATCTGTAACTGTCTGAAGGAGGAAAGAAAGATCTTGGATCATGCCCAGAGAATCAGCCAGGTACTTTTTTCCTAATTGAACATAAAGGATAATAAAGCAATAAACATTGATTCAGTCATCCAACAAATTTTATTGAGGCCCTGTTTCAAGGCAGTGGTGACTAGCTCTCTGATTTTATTGCCCCCAAGAAGTGGGGAAAAATAAGTATCAAGATGTTACAGATCCAGACTTTGAGAAAGGACCCTATTATAGTAAAGTCATTCTAGGTTTGGAAAACCTTTTCAGGTTGTGATAGTTGCTGTGAAGATAATAAAGCATGATACAGTGTGGACAGTAGTGGAGTTTTGGGTTGTTTCTTTAGATCGGGGTCAGGAATCATCTCTGAGGTGCCAGGGTAGACAAGGAAGCAGCAGATGGCTAGTGGGCTCTTGTAACAGACTGAGGGAGCAGAGGGGAAGTATGTGAGGTCAGGGCATAGTCAATGGAGGTGGAAATACATGGGCAGATTCCATTATGTTCTGCATGTGGTACCAAAACGGCTTACACTGAAGGATCTGATGCGGAAGTGAGAATCAGCAAAGAGTCTAGGATGACTGTGATTTGTGACTTGCGTCACTTGGAGATACTGTTTACTAAGCTGGGGAAGATAGGAAAGAGACAGGAGTAGGGTTTTGGCAGGACACAATAGGTTTTAGAAAAGAATGGGTTGATGGGGAAATCAGCAGCTTTGTTTTAAGTGGTACTGAGATATCCGTTAGGTATCTAAGACATCCAAACAGTGAATGAGTCAGAGTTATACCACAACCAAGATTTTTTAAATCATGATTTAAATCCTAATATAGACCTTCCTGGTGATCAGGGTTCAATTTTGAAGTTACTGTGGCATTTATTCATGCCTTTCATTGATGCGGTGGTGGGAACAACCCAGCAGACAGTGAAACCACTGTGGTTTGAGTTGTTCTGGCTGAGATCATTCCATTATCGGGGGAGAAGGTCAGAATATACAGTGGACTGCTTCCTATGTCCATTTCTCTAAGGAATAACTAATAAAGTGAGCTGTGAGATTGGGAGGTAGGGGTGGAGAGAGAGCGTTTAAGTAGAGACAGTGAATGCCATTTTCCATGCACTTTCTGAACATTTACCCAGTTCCTGTGGCTCTGCTGCCTCCCTGGGTGTTTAGTTCCTGTCACACTGAAAGCTCCTTGCTGCAGTAAGCATTTAAAGATATGTATTATTGGTTGTAAGCTTACGCTGGCTTGTTCATCCTAGTGAACAGAAGTGTCAAGAGGAAAAGCTGGCCACATTGCTGCCTCTGAGAGAGGTGTGTCTTCTTCAGTATGGCCTGCACCTGGGAGACCCTCAGCAGGAAGTTTTGATTATCATGTGGATTTTTCATTGTAACAGCATTATGCAGCGGGCCACTCTGTATCTCAGATGGGCTTGAGTGGACAGCCAAGAGCAGAGATGGGCAGGAGAGTAAACTGTTCACCTTGGGGTATCTAAACCTTTCCCTCCTCACATTTGGCCCCGAGGCAGCACTAGAAAGTGAAGGAGGTGATTCCCGCTCTGCCAGGTCAGTCCCATCTCTTGGGTGTGCTTTACATTTGGAAGGCTTGTCGGCTTTTGATTTATTTTAAGCCCCTCAGAAGACACTGAGTTATCAGTGACCCCTTTGGAGGAGATTAGTGGACTGCACAGCTGTGATCAAGAGAAGCAAGGCCTTCTTGGGCTTTGGGGGAAGGTCCTGGATGTCTGGGGGTATCAGATCATTATTTTAGATTGCACATATCCACAAAGAGTATCTTGTGATAATTGTCTTTCTCTGTACAATTTTGATATGCCTCTGAATTATCTGGAATCTTGTCCAAATGGGGTTTTTGATTCAGTAATCAAATTAGGACCTGAGATTCTGTATTTCCAACACGCTCCCAGGTGGTAAGGTGATACTGGTCTGGGGACCACACTGAATTGCATGACTTTGAGACAAATAAGAACAGGGTAAATAAGAATAATCTTCTCTACAGCATTTGAAAAACCCTCAAATAAATTCCTGTGTGGTCCCAGGCAACTGTATGAACTAATGGAAAATCTTAGATACGCTGTTTGTTTAGTTTAGATGTGAATTGAGCCCAGTCTTTCTTTAGGCTTGTTCACAGTTTGCCAGCACTTTCGAGGGCCTCAAGAACTGAGCTTTTCTTGTGCAGACTCATGTGGGAGGCCTGCAGGAGCTTCTGGAAGGTCTGAGAGTTAGGTGGGGCACAGGGTATAGACTTGACTTTGGAGCTTAATCAGCAGGTAAATACAACAGAGGAAGTCATGGCTGCTAACCACGTACCTTCCATTACAGGCGCAGTCTGGGAATATCCAGAGCACTGTAATGTTAGACAAACAGAAGGAGCTTGACAGCAAAGTCAGAAATGTGAAAGACAAAGTTATGGTGAGTACTGAATAAATGTATACATATTCTCTGTAACTTTTTATAGGGGGGATAAAAGTTTCAGTTGCCCTACTGTAAACATTTTCACTGATTTCAGATTTTTAAGTAGTTGAGAAGAAATGTTCCCCCCAAATTCCAATCTCTAAGTAAACAAGTTGATGCAACCAATGAGCAGATAGATATTTATGGCCCATGTTATAACTTCCAAACGTGGAGCTTATCTTTTCCTTCCTTGCAAGATCATGCAGTAGCTGTGGACTTTGCCCCACCACCCAGTGAACTAGCTGTTCTGCTCTAAATTGCCCTTTATGGCTTCACTTCTTAAATTGGCATGTTCTTGGGGTTACATAGAACCCCAGGATAAACATAGTCTTCCTCAAACACCTGTTTTATTCCAAGGCTTGGAAGGGGAACAAAAACAACTCAGGGAAGGAAATTTCTTATTAAAGTAAAACATCCACAATAATTTTAAGATAGAACTTCCCAGACCATCTATGGGAGTGGTGTCCTTGGTGGTACGTGTTCACTCCCCTCCACTGCGGGGCTGTGTGGAGAGGGTGAGGAGTCCAGCTTTGCACTGGACCTATGTCTGTGAAAGAGGCCTTTCTGCTGAGGGGCCCACTCTCCTGTGGGTCTCTGGGTCACACCAGCATGACCTTGACTTTGTGCTTCAGATGGCATTTTATCAAACAGGTTCTTTGGAGCAACTTTACCTTACTGCCTCTGAGGGAGACATTTCATTAAGTGAGTACACATCAAGTGGCTCAGTCCAGAAATAGGCATATGTTTTGTTCTCTAAAAAGGTTATTATATACTTATTAATGAAGTAGAAATTATTCATTATTAGAATTTTATGAATCTTACTCATCTTTAAGAGAGCAGGATTTTATGAATCTTATTTATCTTCGAGAGAGCAGGATTGTATCCCTGATTTTCTGGGTCCTATAGAAACAATAATCTGTTTCCTAAAGTCTTTGTTCTGAGTATAGTGGAAAACTTGTTTATGTCTTTACTTGTAGAGTATTGAACATGAAATCAAGACTCTAGAAGACTTGCAAGATGAATATGACTTTAAATGCAAAACCTTGCAGAACAGAGGTAAGAGTTAACATTTAAAGCGGAGTCCGTTGCCTGTAATTTTTTCTGCCTACAGTAACTAACAAAGGCAAGTACTCTCTCATATTTACCAAATATTTTATGACTTAATTACTAGTCTTGACTTCTTGATGACCAGACCAGGGTTTTTTAACCTCAGTACTATTGACATTTTGGGTGGAGGAAATGGCAATTGACTCTAGTATTCTTGCTGGGAAAGTCCCATGGACAGAGGATCCTGGCAGGCCACAGTCCATGGGGTTGCAAAGAGTTGGACACAGCTGAGCACACACACAACCTTGTTTTGGGGACTGTCCTGTGCATTGTGAGATACCCTGATAGCTCAGAGGTAAAGAATCTGCCTGCCAATGCAGGAGATGTGGGTTCGATCCCTGGGTTGGGAATATCCCCTGGAGATGGAAATGGCAACTCACTCCAGTATTCTTGCCTAGGAGATACCATGGACAGTGGAGCCTGGTAGGCTGTAGTTTATGGGGTTGCAAAGGTCAGACATGACTGACTGAATGAGAGCAACCTGGGCATTGTAGGATGTTTAGCTGCATCCCTGACTTCTGCCCACTAGATGGCAGTAGAGCTGCCAATGTGTGTGATTGCATGCTCAGTCCTGTCTGACTCTGCGACCCTGTGGACTGCAGCCTGCCAGGCTCCTCTGTTCATGGAGTTTTCCAGGCAAGAATACTGGAGTGGGCGATTTCAAAACTATCTCCAGATGTTGGGTCAGGTGACCTCTGGGTGACAAAATCACCCCCCGTTGACACCCACTGGTTATGTGCTATTCACTTTACTTACTGTGCTTCACCTACTGATGGACATAGATGGATAGGTGTTTGGAGTTCCCTACCCTAATCCCCAAAGTCTCTTCAAATGTTCCAGCTCCGTGTGTGCATACCATAGATGAAATTCAGCATTTTCCCCTTGTTTTAAAGCAATTTTACTCTATTTTGTTGTTGTTGCTTGTTTTTAATGATGACAGGATATCCACTGAAAATAACCTCAAAGTGTGCATTGTGTAGAACAAGCAGAGTACTGCTGTTACCCTAGCAGTCCTCTGAGGATATCATGATAGAATGGAAACATTATTTGTAATAATGTGAATAAAAATATGAGAGAAAGAAACCTCAATGACACTTTTCCAAATTGTTTGCTTCTCTTTCAAAGCCACGGAGATGCTTTATATCAACTTTTTTTTTAAACTGAGGTTTTGAATCTTGTCCTTTATATTCAATGAGGTAATATTGTGACCGTGACTTAAGAACCAGACAGTACTATTTCTCATTTACATGAATCATTGAAAACAAGGACTTTGTTTCAGAGTGTCCTGTTCTGGTATTTTTTTGTTTTGTTCAATAGTGATTGAAGACCAAGCTTGGACCTGTCTTCAGATAACACTTGGGTCATATTTTCCCTAAATGTATGTGAATCTTGCCTTCAGTTGGCTTTGTCTTCTCTCACATTTTTGTTTATCTGCTGTCTCTCCCAATTCACAGAACATGAAACCAATGGCGTGGCAAAGAATGATCAGAAACAAGAACAGTTGTTACTCCAGAAGATGTACTTAATGCTGGACAATAAGAGAAAGGTAGCGTTTCACGTTCCAGAATAACACAGTACTTTTGTCAGAGACTGTAAATAATGAACTTGAAATTTAGAAATGAGGCAAAAATTATTTTTTATAATCACTTGGCTTAGTGCCCCAGTTGAGACGAAAGAATAAAATTCCGTGATTAAAGATGTGTTTATTTTACTGTGTGTCTTTCTCTCCCTTTAGGAAGTCGTTCTCAAAATAATAGAGTTGTTGAATGCTACCGAACTTACCCAGAAAGCCCTGATTAATGATGAACTAGTGGAGTGGAAGCGGAGACAGCAGAGTGCCTGTATTGGGGGGCCCCCCAACGCTTGCCTGGATCAGCTGCAAAATTGGTAAGACTGGCAGCTGACTGGTGAGCTGCATAAACTTGTAGAGTGAACATTCAAGCTGTGTTAGTTGCACAGACCCTGTGAAAACTTCTGTTTGGAGTTGGATGTGATCCAGCTGCCTCTTGCCCTGGAAACATGCACTTGAAAAGCACAGTGTTAGTCACGCCTGTGGCCATGCTCAGCTTGGTGTGGAGCACTGTCCTCTCCCTGCTGTACACGTACCCTGGGGCGTGTCACTTGACTGTGCCAGCACACCAGTGACATGGTCATCACACAACACATGTAACAACTGAAGTCCCAGTGTTCTGTTCAAAATGAAAGGGCTCGAGGCATTTTCCAGGCTTACATGAAATAACAGTTTGTGGGCCATTCATTCAGTTGTCCATCTAGTAAATATTTATCATATGCAGTATGCCAGGCACTGGGCTAGGACCTAGGACACAAGGTGAATGATTCTTGGTTGTTGCCAGCAAAGAACTTTCACTGGGGAGACAGGAGATGGACATGGTAATAACTACTTGGTGAAAGATTGCCAAGGTTCTGACAGAGACCGTTCAGAGTCTATGGAGGATGAGGAAGGAGTCACCAGGAAAGATAAAGGAGACAAAATGGTCTTGCACTGACTCGGGAGTGAACAGGAAAAAACCACAGACCAGAGAGGAGAAAGGTGTGGACAGAAGCAACAGGGAGGGAAGGACCTGGGCCCGAAGTTCTTACAGTGGGTGGCTAGAGAGTCGGATGCCAGATAGGGAAGGAAGGAAGCAGAGCAGACAGGAGGCTGGAGCCTGGTCGTGGAGGTTCCCATACTACCCTGGGAACTCCAGGACTTTCCCAGTCAACACTGGTGAGCCAGGCAGGCCCTTTATTTAAATGGAGATTCATTTCTCTGATTTTTGTATTTAAGTCTAAGGATAGAATAGACTTAGATAGAATAGAATGAACTTGAAATTTAGAAATGAGGCAAAAATTATTTTTTATAACCACTTGGCTTAGTGCCCCAGGTGAGAGGAAAGAATAAAATTCCGTGATTAAATTTTATTTAATTTAAATAAATCAAATATTTATTATATGCCGTATGCCAGGCACTGGGCTAGGACCTAGGACACAAGGTGAATGATTCTTGGTTGTTGCCAGCAAAGAACTTTCACTGGGGAGATGGGAGATGGACATGGTAATAACTACTTGGTGAAAGATTGCCAAGGTTCTGACAGAGACCGTTCAGAGTCCATGGAGGATGAGCTGCTCTGAGGATGTTTGAATGCCGAATTCCAAAGAATAGCAAGGAGAGATAAGAAAACCTTCCTCAATCATGAGTGCAAAGAAATAGAGGAAAACGATAGAATGGGAATAACTAGAGATCTCTTCAAGAAAATCAGAGATACCAAGGGAACATTTCATGCAAAGATGAGCACAATAAAGGACAGAAATGGTTTGGACCCAACAGGAGCAGAAGATATTAAGAAGAGGTGGCAAGAATACACAGAAGAACTATGCAAAAAAGATCATGACCCAGATAACCATGATGGTGTGATCACTCACCTAAAGCCAGTCATCCTGGAATGTGAAGTCAAGTGGGCCTTACGAAGCATTGCTACGAAGCTGGTGGAGGTGATGAAATTCCAGTTGAGCTATTTCAAATCCTAAAAGATGATGCTGTGAAAGTGCTGTGCTCAATATGCCAGCAAATTTGGAAAACTCAACAGTGGCCACTGGGCTGGAAGAGGTCAGTTTTCATTCCAATCCCAAAGAAAGGCAATGCCAAAGAATGTTCAACCTGCCGCACAATTGCACTCATCTCACATGCTAGCAAAATCTCATACACTGGCAAAGTAATGCTCAAAGTTCTCCAAGCCAGGCTTCAACAGTACGTGAACCATGAACTTACAGATGTTCAAGCTGGATTTAGAAAAGGCAGAGGAACCAGAGATCAAATTGCCAGCATCTGCTGGATCATCGAAAAAGCAAGAGAGTTCCAGAAAAACATCTACTTTTGCTTTATTGACTATGCCATAGCCTTTGACTGTGTGGATCACAGCAAGCTGTGGAAAATTCTGAAAGAAATGGGAATACTAGACCACCTGACCTGCCTCCTGAGAAATCTGTATGCAGGTCAAGAAGCAATAGTTAGAACCGGACATGGAACAATAGACTGGCTCCATATTGGGAAAGGAGTATGTCAAGGCTGTATATTATTACCCTGCTTATTTAACTTACATGCAGAATGCATCGTGCTGACTCCTGGGCTGGATAAAGCACAAACTGGAATCAAGATTGCCGGGAGAAATTCAATAACCTCAGATATGCAGATGACACCACCCTTATCGCAGAAAACAATGAACTAAAGAGCCTCTTGATGAAAGAGGAGATTGAAAAAGTTAGCTTAAAACTCAGCATTCAGAAAACTGAGATTATGGCATCTGGTCCCATCACTTCATGACAAATAGATGGGGAAACAATGGAAATAGTGAGAGACTTTATTTTCTTGGCTTCAAAAATCACTGCAGATGGTGATTGCAGCCATGAAATTAAAAGATGCTTCCTCCTTGGAAGAAAAGCTATGACCAACCTAGACAGCATATTAAAAAGCAGAGGCATTACTTTTCCAACAAAGGTCTGTCTAGTCAAAGCTATGGTTTTTCTAAAACCATATGGTTTTTCCCAACCATCATGTATTGATGTGAGAGCTGGACTATAAAGAAAGCTGAGCACTGAAGAATTGATGCTTTTGAACTGTGGTGTTGGAGAAGACTCTTAAGAGTCCCTTGGACTACAAGGAGATCAAGCCAGTCAATCCTAAAGGAAATCAGTCCTGAATATTCATTGGAAGGAGTGATGCTGAAACTCCAATACTTTGGCCACCTGATGTGAAGAACTGACTCAACTGGAAAAGACCCTGATGCTGGGAAAGATAGAAGGCAGAAGGAGAAGGGGACGACAGAGAATAAGATGGCTGGATGGCATCACCAACTTGATGGACATGAATTTGAGCAAGCTCTGGGAATTGGTGATGGACAGGGAAGCCTGGCGTGCTACAGTCCATGGGGTCACAGAGTCGGACATGGCTGAGCAACTGAACTGAACTGAAGGTATTAGCAGTCTGACAGATCTGAGCAGATCAGATGAAAGCAGTAGAATCAGTGGGCAGGAGTGGGTGGTGGCCTGAAACAGTTCTGAAGGGCGCAAGGACCAAAGATCTCATGAGATTACTTTCTGGATTGCTGTTCCTGCCCCAGCACCCCCAGGAGCCTGGTGAAGTCCCCGCTGTCTAGAGCCCCTATGGTCATCTTAGGCCACATGGAGCCTCTTGTGGAGATATGAATGCCTTCCATTGTACCCCGCTGTGCTGTGCAAGAATTGTCAGCATTTTCTTGTGTCCCTCGGCCCAAACAGGATTGGGAATCACTGGGTTAGAATCCTTGTGAAACACGCCCACCTGCCATTGTTACCCTGCTTCTCATTTCACACCCACGGGCTTTGCTTTCAGGGCTGTGACCTGAATTCAAGGAATGAAAACACCAACCAAAGGAGATGTTTTTCCCTGGGGAGTTGATGCTTTTATCATCACTCCAGGCCAGGACTTCCACAGTCTGACATAGCTCAGAGGCTCCATCACCTTTGGTTTACTGTCAGGATGGAGGAACCTGAGAGGAGTCGGTAGCTTTCCTCCTTGGTTTATACATATATTTTGAGTGTCGGATAATGATTAGATTATGCACCTTGCCTCTCCTTTCAGTTCAGTGACATAGTAACCCCCTGTTCCCTCGTCTCCTCCTAACCCACCTTGCATCCCCCCTCTGCCTTGCTGCCTTGATTCCAGGTTGCCCTCTTGCTCCTCCCTGCACAGTGTCACTGCCCTGATATAAAATCTGCAGGGGCCCCTCACTGGCGCCACATCACCTCCTAGAGTGTCTGTCTTTTCGTGTCCCCTCCCTCTGCAGCTCGCCCCCTCTACCCTGTGCCTTTAAGTCCCAATTATCTCTTAACTCAGTTGAAGTCCAAGATTCACTAGACAGCAGTCCCCAGACTTTTTGGCACCAGGGGCTGGTTTTGTGGAAGACAGTTCTTCCACAGACAAGGTGGGGGGATAGTTTCAGGATGATTCAATAACACATTACATTTACTATGCACTTTATTTCTATGACATCAGCTCCACCTCAGATTATCAGGCATTAGGCCCCAGAGGTTGGGGACCACTGCCCTAGAAGCTTCCACGCCCCCCGCCCCCATCTCTCCTTAGGTCCATCTCTGTTTCTCCCTGCACTGTAGAGCTGGGCAGATAACATCATGTGTTGTCTGTAAACAGTGCTTGTTGGTTTCCATGATTCTCTAAATCCAGACTACTTTGGGGCTATTTCTGATGAAGACTCCGTGGCTTGTACCTTCCCAGGTTCACCATAGTGGCGGAGAGTCTGCAGCAGGTTCGTCAGCAGCTTAAAAAGCTTGAGGAGTTGGAACAGAAATACACCTATGAACATGACCCCATCACCAAAAACAAGCAAGCCTTATGGGACCGCACCTTCAGCCTCTTCCAGCAGCTCATTCAGAGGTAACTTGAGCAAGATGTTTTTGCACCTTTTGCAGTTATTTTACCCAGAGGAAAATTTTACAGTAATTCAGATAATTTAGAAGGGTTTAATAGGATATGTAAAAATGCTTATGGCTTCCCTGAATCAGGTCTTCCTGAATTCCTTGTTTATGCCAAGGGCCCGTTTTTCTTGTGACCTCCTACTCTGGTAACCTGTCTCCTTCTCCCTGGCCAGTCTGTGATGAGACCTGTTGAGTCTAACTTGTATTTGCCCTCTCTTTCCTATTCTGTGGTCTCATCATATTTCAAGCTGTCTACTGAACTCTTACATAGTAGCTTTTCAAATGGTACCGCCCCAGCCCCTTCTTCCCTAGTCCCTGTGACCCTGTACTCTGCCATATCAGAGTTCTGTTTGATTTTTCATCACCTGCTACTCTGAGGCGAGCCCCTCATCCAGTCACCCAAGCCCCACCTCCACAGCCTGGCCCTCACCAGCCATTCCACATTAGCTGCTACACATGCCACGTTTCCAGGCAGACTTGACCTTATGCCCACCCTGGACATTTGCTTCTCCATGCCTCTCCCAACAATATTTCCTCTGCCTCAGAGCTTTCTTCTGTGGTAGCTCATTGAGAATCTGCATCCTGAATGTTTCTGCGTATATCCCATCATGAAACTTTTGCCAGAGTTCCTGGGCAGACGCTGTCTCCCTTCCAGAGTTGCATAGTTCATTCTTTATTCTTCTCCTGTTTTGGATTTCGGTTGTATCATTATCTATGCATGTCTGTTATCTTTATTGTAAATTGGAAGGTCTTCGTAGACAAAGGTCTGCCTTTTCACCTTCTTCTCCCACCAGGGCCTTATGTAGTGCCTTACCCAGGGCTAGGTGTTCCCAGTGCTCTTAGTAGGTCAATAAACGGCCCTGAGTAGAAGAGTAGAGTTCATATTGCAGTTTTTAAATGCTAACTTGACATAATAAAAATGTCTTCTCTTCCCTGTGGCTAATGTCCAGACAGGAATGTCCAAATGTTGGATTTTGAAATGGATGCACTCAACTTTTACTCTCTGCCTTGATTTTGAAATAATCAAGGACATTTACTTGGGTTTTGGAGTGCAGATTTCATTCTTTTTTTTAAATGAAAATTAATATTTGGAAATGTTTATTAGGTAATAAATATTGCTAAACAGTTTTACTAGAATAGCAATTTTCCAAAGGATGTTAAAATGTAAGTTTCAAAGCATGGTGGTAAGCAGTATGCTACTTGGTTCATTTTCAACTATAGTAAAATTTGTTTTTGTTACTGATTTTTTATTTTTAAATTGAGATATTATTGATATATTAACATTATATTGGTTTTAATTATACAAAAATAGTGATTTGATATTTGTGTATGTTACAAAATGATCAGCACATTGGTCAGTGAGCAAATTTGATTCTTAAATTTGTAAATGAAGAGAATCCAGTTGAGAATTTTCATTGCTGAAGAGTGTCACAGGTCTTTGCAATTACTGATTTTGTTGAGTGCATCTGTTAGACTTGGGGATGTCTTTATTGACGGTAAAACTTCAGTTTATTCATCCAACTGGTTAGAAGGTTTTCAACTATTTTTTAGATTGTGTCCTCTAGCCTCCTCTCCTCCTTAGGGAAAATAACTTTTACCGCCTCAACTTTAATGGAAATGCTAATTTATCCTTTGCTGGGTATTTACAGCTCATTTGTGGTGGAAAGACAGCCCTGCATGCCAACTCACCCTCAGAGGCCATTGGTCTTAAAGACTGGAGTCCAATTCACTGTGAAACTGAGGTAATAAAGAAAAGATGGAAGCCCCATACCTCCTTAGGCCTTTCCTGGTGGCTCAGATGGTAAAGAATCTCCCTGCAATGCAGGAGACGTGGGTTCATCTGGGTTGAGCAGATCCTCTGGAGAAGGAAATGGCAATCCACTCCAGTATTCTTGGCAGGGGAATTCCATGGACAGAGGAGCCTGAAGGGCTACAGTCCATGGGGTCGCTAAAAGGTCGGGCATGACTGAGCGACTAACACTTTCACTTTCTTTCCACACCTCCTATCACAAAGTTTGCACCCCAGCTTCCTGCCACAACATGGTTATATAGGGGGGTGCTTTAGAGGAAGTACTTTTGCAGTAGGTATTTTAATATGAATTCTTACCTAGAATATCTAAGAGTCTTTTCTGTTCAACTAGAAATATAACAAAGATATGTGTGGATACACACACACCCCACAATTTTTTCCAGTTATAGGTGTAATGAATGTTTACTGTAAATAGCAATTCAAAATTGCAGAACTGCACATGGTAGAGAGTAAAAGTTCCCAGCAGCCTCATCCCCTCTTGAGCATGAGTCTATAACCTGAGCTTTATGTTCCCCCTGCAATGGATGCAGTGTGTGTAAATGACTGGTACATTTTTCTGGTGAGTGTGTTCATAACTTTCATCAGATTCTCAAAGTTGTATGTGATCTAAATATCTGTAAACTACCACAGTAAGCAGCCTGGTGTCAGTCCTCCCAGAATTTTGTCCATGTCTACATGAATATATAAATAAATACATTGTACTTTTATAAACATGTGTTTTTTCATGCATAGACTTGCAAAAGTATATATGACATGATATATTTCATTTTTAGAAACCAGAGTTCTGCTCTCTGTTGTTTGGCAGGCTATTTTTCTCCTTCGTAATAAATTGTAGAAATGTTTCCATAGGAGAATGTCCAGCTTTACTTTCTTCGGTTGCATGGCTGCATTCATTTATTAATAGCTTTTCCTCTACTGATGAGCAGCTGGGCTCAGAAAAGCTGGACTTACCTTCAGAGTTGGCCCTAGCCTTTGTTTCCATGGTGCTGCTGAGTTAGGTCCACAGGTGCTGTGTCTCGGCTACCAGTGCTACAGCACCAGACTGACACCCACGAGGTCCCAGAACTCAAGCTGGCAAGGGGAGCAATCTCATCCCATCACCTGCTTGACTAAAGGGAGCCAGCCAGTAAGGGGCTCTTCCCCGGGCCTCGAGCTCATCAGAACAGAAACACACTGGAGTCTCAGCCCAGGGCTCTGTCCCTCCATCCTTCCACACTGCCCTGGAGTGGTTAGAGAGATGACCCTCATTTTCCTGATAATGAGTCAGAGTTTTTATTTTCTCCCAACAGGTTAAGCATTAGATACAAGTTTTGGTAAAGGGTAAAGTTTGCTATTTTTACCTCAGTTGTTGTTTGGTTGCTCAGTCGTGTCCGACTCTTAGTGATCCCATGGACTGTAGCCCACCGGACTCCTCTGTCCACGGGACTTCCCAGGCAGGAAGACTGGAGTGGGTTGCCATTTCCTCCCCGGGTGCTCTTCCCGACTCAGGGATTGAACCTGCATCTCCTGCATTGGCAGGCAGATTCTTTAGTGCCGAGCCACCTGGGAAGCCCATTTTTTTACCTGCAGAATTAGCCCAAAATAGAAATTTTGATAAACCCCAGCATTGGGGAGGCAAAATGGGGAAGCAGGTGCTCTCACTACATTTGGTGGGAATATAAAATCTGTTGCTTGCTGTCAGAATTTAATATTACAGTTTTGTCCCAGCAACTTCACAGCTAGGAATTTATCCTACAAATACACTTAAAAAAAAAAATCCAAGTAGACATACGAGGATGTAAATTCCATTGTTTGTAATAACCCAAAACTGGGTGGGGTGGGGATTGTTGAAATGTTCATCAATATGGAATTGGCATAATAAATAAATTGTAATAGATAATTTTTAAAAGTAATTATGACTTTTATTTTTCTTTTCAGGCTGCTGGTGAAGTTGCAAGAGCTGAATTATAACTTGAAAGTCAAAGTCTTATTTGACAAGTAAGATATCTCTAATATTATCAAAGATACATATACTATTGAAACGTTGGTTTTGTTAACTAAACATGGACTGATGCAGCGGGGCTGTTTGTTAGTGATTCCAGCAGATTTAAATCAGTAATTCCTGGGTCTTGGGAACTTTCTCTAAGAGCTGGTATCAGTGTGCCTTTTTAGACTACAAATGAACAAAAGTATGAGAGCATTTTATGCATATGTGCTTGTTCCAAGCAGCTACCACCTCAACTAGGCCAGCCCCAGAGAAGGGGCACTTGATCAGGCTCCAGGCCACCGTGATTCTTCTGCCAGTGTGGGCTTGTTTCTGGAGTGAAAGTGATGGCATTTTGGGGGGCATGTATGGAGCCTGCTGGCTTTACACTTGTCTCTTCTGAACAGTAGGGACCCAGGAATGGGCAGGCTCTCAAGAGGTCTAAATGGAGCAGGTCTATCCTGTTTTGTCCTTAGACCCTGAACCCAAGCTAGCAGTGACCTAGGCAGTTACATTAAGGAACAAGATGGCTTAGCCCCTCCCATCCCCCCTTGATATATATTTAATGCTTTTGTTGATGTGTTTACTAAGTTTCAAAACCATTTATGATACTCCAAGTCACTTTCCTCTGGCTTTCGTCTCTTTCTAGTCCTGTAACTGTAGCCCTCTTTGTTTGTACTTTTGTTTTCCTCCCATCTTCTTTGGTTTTTCTGTGTATCAGTTAGCTTTTGCTGCATAACAGATAACCTCAAAACCTAGTGGCTTAAACTCAGAAACTTATTATTTCTATTATTCTGTGGACTGTGGGTGGTCCTTCTAGTCTGAGCTGGCCTGGTTGCTGCTGGGTGGTCTAGCATGACCTCATTATTTGTCTGAGGTCTTGGCTGGGATAACTGGGCCCTTCTCTGTGGGGCTGTCAGAGTGGCCAGCCTGGGCTTTCTCACATGGCAGCGGTGTTCCAAGTGGATCCAAGCAGCAGCGTGCTGGGCTTAGTAGGCTAGACTTGGAACTTGCACAGCACTGCTCCCATCCATTGTCTGGAAAAGCAGGTCAAAGTCCCCTGAAATTCAAGGGACAAGGAAATACATTCTGTATCTTTAAAGGAAGAATTGCAGAGGTTTTTGTGGCCACCGCAGTTTTGCCACAGTCTGCTTAACTCAGTATCTCTTGAGGTTTGTTCTTGCCTTTTTGTCTTTTCTGTCTGTTCTAGTTCTGAGTTTTCTTCTTAGTTTTGACAGGAAAATCGCTCAGTGTCATAGCTGACAGTGATTATCAGCCACAGAAGCATTGAATGTCTAGTTGGGACAGGAAAGGAAGCTAACTCATTTAACTGGGAGTGCACTAATGGTCTCTGACCTTCACCTGCCCCTAACATACATTATTTTTCCAGAATATGACAACATTATCACTCAACTTATGTAAGATTCTGGTCTCTCAAAATTTTAACCTCAGATTTAAAACTTGGCAGTTCCCCCAAATGATTGACTATTCAGGTACTTTGATGAAAGCATTAAAACTAATAAAGAGCAAAAATAAAACTCAAGCTGTCTCTTTGGAGGGTCCTCTGAGTTCTGGAGCCCAGAGCAGTGCTCTCTGCTCAGTCCCCAGGGCTTAGCTCATTGCCTCCTGCAGAGGGAGTAGCTGCTCGTACATTGTGATAACTCGGGCTTACATGCCTGAGGGTGTGCTGTGTGCTCTCCCTACCCGTTAACTAGTTTCCTCCTCCCGGGGTGCTGTGTGGTCGGTGCTGCCAGCAGGATGTACAGGAGAGAAAAGGTGAGGCCCAGGGTACTTGCCCAAGGTCCCTCAGCACAGCTTGGCAGTGCTGGTGTGGGTTGATTGAGGGACTGAGTGAATGATAGGGAAGAAAAGCCACAGGTATAGATTTATTGGTTATTAATCTTATACTTTTATATGTTTGTGAATGCAAATTTCACATTTTAAATACACATGTATGATTACATTTTTTTGTTTCCTTGCAGAGATGTGAATGAGAGAAATACAGTAAAAGGGTACGTTTTGCACTCTGTTTTGCTCTCTGCTTTGTTTATGCGTTGCTTTAACAGTTCCCAGCCTTTTAAGTATCCTTTCCCTGTGTTGTCTAGGTTTAGGAAGTTCAACATTCTGGGCACTCACACGAAGGTGATGAACATGGAAGAGTCCACCAATGGGAGTCTGGCGGCAGAATTCCGACACCTGGTAGGGAGACCCATCTCCCCCTTTTCTGCTGTGTCTGGCTTATCAGGACTTATTTGCAATGGAGTGGCACTCTGCCATATGTGATGTAGAGGGAAGTCTCCCTGGGAGGAGACTTCTAGAGTTTGTGGCTGGTGACTTCAGCAGCACTCTGGGAACCTTGGCTCCTTCTTCTTATCCCAGGGCTCTTCACTCTCTCTTTCTGCTTGTCTCTCTGACATACCTTTGTTGAGGGGAAGTGAGCTCAGTAAAATATTCCATAAACCAGTATGAACACAAGCTCTCTGCATGTGGTCCCTCGATGACCTCAGTGATCACTCACTCTAGACTCTTGGAATTTTCCTGAAGGTGATTCCCCCACATCCTGACTGGTGCTTTCCCCACTCCAAGTGTGGCAGACCCCAGGGGTCTCTCCTGGGTCCCTTCGTCACCATCTCCTTTCTGGGGTCTCGCCTGCAACCACTGTCTCGAGTGCTTTGTCTCCAGAGCAGTAGGCCCGGGCACTGGGCAGTGGAAACCAGCAGAGGGGTTTATACGGGTGGTGCCTTCTCCCCTCTCTCCCTGGAGATTTGGGGCTGCCAGGTGTTCTGCAGATGTGTTGGTGCTGAGCCCTATGCACTTCCTGGCCTGGAACCTGCAGGGAGATTCAAGGCACCCTTTTTCTCACTGGCAGCCATCTCATGAGCCTGCAAACTCATGGTTAGGAAGCTGGACCTTAATTGAGAGCCTCTGTCCAAACCGGGAGTCTGAGGGTGTCCAGAGCTGTTCGGGGGCTCCGAGTTGCTTCTTTAAAACCTACATGACTGAAGACCTTTTCAAAGGACAGTCTGAGAGGCTTGAGACACTGGGCCAGTCTGGGAGATTCTGCCAAGGGAAGTAGAGGTGGGGGAAGCTGTGCCCAAAGCCTGGGGAGCATGGCACAGCTGGTGAAGGTGATGGGGATGCTTCAGGACAAGCTTGCCCAGGGGAGGGAGCAGCATGCCATTTCCCTGGCTCCTGAACCCTGTGGTGTTTGCAGGGTGTCAGGACGCTGGGGAAAGGCACTCCCCCTCCACCTCATAAACCCCCACAAGGGTCACTTCCCCTCCTGTTCTGCATCCTGAAAATATTTTCACCTCCTTCTTTCTTTTGTTTTGATTTGTAGATGGAAGTAGCAACTTTGAGGATTATTATATAGCTATTTACTAAGATTTTTTTTTTTTTTTTTTTTGTAGCAACTGAAAGAACAAAAAAATGCCGGTGCCAGAACTAATGAGGTAAGTCTTTCTCTGTCATGACTGGTCTCTTAACTAGCAGCTCTGTCCAGGGAGCTTGGCTCCATGGCCCTGGTGGTCCCGGCTGGCCAGGGACAGCTCACAGAGCGGTGAGCAGTGGGAAGACCCGCAGGTGAGAGCAGCAGACAAGCTCTGGGACGTGGTGTATGTGTGATAACAGTAGAACCACTCTGTGCTTGTGGTTTCTGGTTGTCAAGGGATTCTGCACATGAATTTTCTGGACCCTCACCAACAGCCCAGCAGAATAGGTACAGTGGGCTACTGTGTTACTCACATTTCACAGGTGAGGAAATTGGACCACAGGAAGTTTGCAGGAGTTAGCTAAGCGTGCACAGGGAGTAATTGTCAGAGCTAGAGTCAGAGGCCAGCTTCATGACTGCCCTGCCAAAAACTGTGTGTGCCCTGTCCAGTGCCATTATCCTTCTGTCAGCCCCCTCGTCACAGCTTGTCCTTGAAGAGCTATGTTTGGGATGCATTCAGATATGAACCATGGGCAGAGGACAGAATGGCTGGAGTTGCTTTGGTTTGGTCAGATTTTGTTCTTTGTGCCTGCCTAGCACTCTGTCCTTCCCTTCCACAACCAGCAGAGGGCGTGTGGAGCTGTGGGACAGGTGCCTGCCTGGGCCTGACCAGGCCTCATTTTTGGATCTTGACTCTCAGTGACCAACTAGGGACTTAATTTCCTCTCCCAGGAGCAGGAATGGAGTCACACCTCTCTGGTTCTAAGGTTGTTGTGAGGCTCACATTAGATAATGTGTATGAAGGCACTTGGAACACAATAACGTTTCTACCCAAACCAACCAAGGCACTTTATAACCTGCCAGGCTTATGCAAATCCACTGTCCTGGTAGATAATCACACTTGGAACATGTGTACACTTTCCACCCCTTGTCAGCCTGAGGTGTGCAGCCCAGGCCAGGCGGGTCCATGGTGGGCAGAGGGGACTGAGGGCCAGGAAGCCTTAGATTGTGAATAAACTCATTAGAAGTTGCTATTTCCCTACCGACATTTTTTCCCCTTGATCCATAACCCTTGCCATAATATTAGAAATCTGGTCTTTGAGAAAACACTGAGATACTCGGGATAATTAAATCTGGAATTGATTATTAAAAGCTAGAATCTTCTAAATTGTGCCTGATTGGGCTCCTGCTTTCTGGAGCTTGTTAAAATGCTTAGTAGTTTCTTGCTAATTGCAGGATCAGTGAACGAATCACTGTATTCGTTTTTTTTTTCCATTTTCTTTTTCAAGGGTCCTCTCATCGTCACTGAAGAGCTTCACTCCCTTAGTTTTGAAACCCAGTTGTGCCAGCCTGGTTTGGTCATTGACCTTGAGGTAAGACTTACATGTTCCAGAAATGGGAAACTTTATTTTTACTTTAAACTGATCCACGTATTTTTATTTTAGATATACTTATCTAATTGCCAAGAAAAAATTGCTGTTTTCAGCCAGTACTGTCTCAGTGCTAATTTAATGGTTCAGTCTGCTAGAGAACTAAGCTAACCTTTGTCTGAAGTGAAAGTTGCTCAATTGTATCTGAATCTTTGCGACCCCATGGACTATACAGTCCATGGAATTCTCCTGGCCAGGAAACTGGAGTGGATAGCCTTTCCCTTCTCCAGGGCATCTTCCCAACCTAGGGATAGAACCCAGGTCTCCCACATTGCAGGTGGATTCTTTACCAGCTGAGCCACAAGGGAAGCTCCAATAAGCCAAATGTTCCAGTTGAGATGTCCTGTGTTAATTTTTTATATGAAGCTCTGACATTTATTTCTTAATTGAAGATATATGTCAAAGATAACTTCAACTAAAAACCAGAGACTGTACCTTTACATTCTTAATTTTCAAGAATAAAATATATGCAAATATACATAGGGTTCCTTGTTAGGCTGTGAGGCTGCATAGTGGTCTGCAGGTACTGTTTCTGGGATTCGAGGATTTCAAGGTCTTTGTCATCTTGTAGACGACCTCTCTACCCGTCGTGGTGATCTCCAATGTCAGCCAGCTCCCAAGTGGCTGGGCCTCCATCCTGTGGTACAACATGCTGGTGGCAGAACCCCGGGTAAGGAAAACACATCCACTTTCATACCAGGGTTTAAAGACCCCCCTGCTCTAGTTCTGCATATTTGAAAGAGCCTGTATGGGCCAGATGTTGAGGGGAAAGTGGCACAACTCAACTCATTGCTAAGGAGCTGAGTAATTCTGGAATAGCGAAGCATTCCAGAAGCATGTGTATGTACTAGAAATGAAAAATTATGATTTTCCTTCCATGTGAATAATCTTGGGCAACAGATGATTTTGTGTTATGCTTTTTTAAAAATGTATACACTTGCTAAACAAGCAGGCTCTGTTCTTAAGAGTACGGATACTCATGGTCCATTAGTTACAATTGGTTCCAGTTATTCACTGTACTTAGGTTCTTTGAAGTCACTGTGAACACTGATTTAGCGGATACTGAATCACTGTGCCTGAGGGAAGTATGGGTTCCCGTCAGCCTCTGGCGAAACCCTCGCATCTGCAGATCAATACATCACCTTGTTTTGTTTAAAGATCCCTTATCTAACATACTTGTTGATTCATTAACATCGAACTCATGGCAAACAGCTTTATAACTCAGTCTGAACAAAACTTCTATATCATGTGCATTAGCTCCTTAAGGCATTTAGGAACACTAGACAGCACTTCAGCTCGCCTTTGAGGGGCATTTTAAAAAATGAAATCACCAGCCAAAAAACATACAGAAATGCAAAGACCACAGCATTAAACAGACCTCAAAGAAGACACTTGGGTGTAGTGTGAGAGCTGAAACAGGAAGGCAGAGCATAGCTTTGTTTGACTTCAACCGGAAACATACATGTTTGGCGACTCGAAGTTTTCACGGCTCTGTGCCTGGGTATGTCCACAAATGAATGCCAAAGTGCCATGAGTATTGATTCGGGAGTTAAATTTTAGTGAGTAGATAAATGCACAGATATGAGTCTGCAAATAGAACTATTTCTCTTCCTCTGCTGTGAAAATATGTGTGTCATAGACTAGAACTAAACTTTGGCACAGATCCGTGTTTCTATGCTGAGCTTGTGACTGGTGACTCATCAGTGGCTTTTAGCTTCTCGGTGTTTTCTTTCTAGAATCTGTCCTTCTTCCTGAACCCACCTTGTGCACGATGGTCTCAGCTTTCAGAGGTGCTGAGTTGGCAGTTTTCTTCTGTCACCAAAAGAGGTCTCAATGTGGACCAGCTGAACATGCTGGGGGAGAAGCTTCTTGGTATGAGCATATTCACTTTTTATGTAACCAACAATCAAAATTCATAAAAAATATCTTGACTTCTCCTTTCCCCCCTTTGCTCTTCATCTTCAAGTTAGGAGAGTGTTAGGAATCTATTGGCTTTTCCAACTGCCATTTATTATAGGTAAGTGAGAGTGATGCCTCACTTTAGAAGGAGATGCCGACTTGACAGAAGATTTAAATGAATCATTTTCCCATTATCTCATATTAACATTTCTGAGCAAGGCTCCTAAGGGAAAGATTTCTGAGTTATGTAAAATATATTAGTTGTGGTGAAAATAAATTCTTGGAGAAAGGTGAAGTCTGAGAAAGATGAAGTCTGATTAACCTTGGGGAGAAAAAAGTAAGCCCCCAGCATTGTAAGAATCAGGTCCTGGGGCCACCCACCCCACAACACACACCCAGGTCTCTTATGTCAGGTGGCCCAAATGGGAGGAGACACTGTCCACATCAGGGGACACCCATGATCAGCACGGCCTGATAGGCAGGGTCCAGGTCAAGGTAGAGAATTCCCTTTCAGTAGCTAATGTCATGGATTTATTAGTCTTCTACACTAAGCAAATCTAAGACCCATCAGTCTCAAGGTCAGATCTTCAATGAATGGGGATATCTGAACTATTTTTTTTTCTAAATCCACAGATGGCTTTTTTTCCAGATTTGCTTTCTGTACAGCAGAGCTGCATGTCCTGCGGGCATCAGTAGACTTTTCCTAACCTGGATAGCTCTCAGCAGTGCCCTCTCTTGGCCATGTAGCTGTCACAGTGGGGGTCTTATGCAATTTAGTAAAAAGTAAGGAGTCACCTTATTCCATCCCTTGTTTGCTGAGAGTTAAGACAGATACCCTTCCTGCCTGTAATGGCTTATCTGCGATTCTCTGTGAAGAGCGGTGTCAGTCTCACCACTTCTCATGGCTCAGCTGCTTTAGTTTGTGTAGGTGATGACCCCTAGGCTTCCTTCCCCTTTCATTTCTCTCACTTGCCTTTTGATTTGCCTCCCGGAGCCTGTGTCCTATTTGGAGGAAGGCTGAAGGAAATACCTAATTAATATCTAAAATAAGCCTATAAAGTTGTGTCAGTTAAATCGATCACCTGCAAGTGATTCTTGGTCCTAGTAGTTTGCACTTGAAAAAAAAACTGCAGGGTCACTGGGAGAGGAGCCTGGTAAGGAAGGAGAGGGAGGAACGGCAAGTGCCATTGCACAAGGAGGGCCCACCCTAGGCTTCTCCAGAAAGCACAGGCAGTTAGTGTTAGTGATCTGAGACTCCTGACCGTGTACATACACCCTTCCTTGGTTGAGTGTTGGCTCTTTGAGAGCAAATACAAGAGCCATCAGCCCAGCCAAAGCTTTAGAATTGATTCCCGGTTCCTGAAAAACCTTGTTTTTATTTGTTTAGGCCCCAACGCCGGCCCCGATGGTCTGATTCCATGGACAAGGTTCTGTAAGGTGGGTGCTGTCTCAGATTTACACTCTGAGTGCTTTCTGCTCTCTGTAGGGTTCTTGGATTTCTCAACACGGTGCTGGCTGCGCCATGCTTGCTTTGGCAGGTTCCTCTAGCCCACGGAACCCCTAGGACAAGTTGTTTACTTTCCTTCAGCGCGAAGGTTAGGCTCCAAGTGTGAGTCTGACAGGAAGCACCTGTCTGTGTGATAACATTCTCTCACATCCGAAATGAGGCCTCTGTTTGCTCACACTGGACCCTGGCTTGGCAGCATGTTAGCCCCGTCCGTGAGTAACGTGTGCTCTGTGCCGGCGTGGACAGCCCATGGGCCAGATGACCATCCCCGAGCCTACTCAAGCAGGGGCCCAGTTCAGGGGGGTGGTAATCAGACCCCACGAGGGTCACCAGACAGTGCTGACAAGCTCGAGCTACTGGAGTTCAGCAGTGGGAAGCCACTGTGATCACCCAGGGGGTCGTGCCCTGGCTGGGTCACTAATGTTTGGAGAGGGAAGCAGTGTCTGGCTCAGGATGTGGAGAGCTGGGTGTCTGAAAGCTGATAAGAAGGGGAGGGACGGCTCTGTAGGAGACAATGCTAGCTTTGGCAGCTGGGCAGTCTTTGCAAACTAAAACCCGAGGGTAGGAGGAGACAGGGAGAAGTCAGAGTTTGGGATTTCTTGGTTTCTAATGTATGCATCTATTTACTTGGCAGGAAAATATAAATGATAAAAATTTTCCGTTCTGGCTTTGGATCGAAAGCATCCTTGAACTCATTAAAAAACACCTGCTTGCTCTCTGGAATGATGGGTAAGGGCCACATATAGATGTATTTTTGAAGCATATGTTGAGCACAGACTCCAATACTGCAAGGCAGAGATAGTCCTGACCAAGACAGACTTCATTATTTGGCAAGACTTGTGAGCATCCCACTGAAACAGACGCTTACAGGCTGTCCCTTCAGGGATTCATTAGTGGGCCCTCATAAGATTAAACTTATACTTCCATAATAAACATATATGTATTTTTTAATTAATTAATGTTTTATTGAAGGATAATTGCTTTACAGAATTCTGTTTTCTGTCAAACCTCAACATGAATCAGCCATGGGTACACACATATCCCCATTTTCAAAGCTGAGTTTAAAAACCCTGAGTGCTATGCATGCATTCATTGTACAAAAATTTCTTGAGCATCTTCTTTATTGCCTCCCAGTAAGGAAGAAAAAGCTATTTTTAACACAGTAAGTTTAAAGTGTTAGTCGCTCAGTTGTGTCTGACTCTTTATGACCCCATAGACTGTAGCCCACCAGACTCCTCTGTCCATGGTGTTTCCCATGCAAGAATACTGGAGTGGGTTGTTATTCCCTTCTCCAGGGGGTCTTTTTGACCCAGGGATCGAACGTGCGTCTTCTCCATTGCAGGCAGTTCTTTACCAACTGAGCCACCAGGGAAGCCCAACTCAGTAAATTGTTTCTAATTTATTCCCAGGGTCAGTTGAGATTTCAGCAAAGAGATTCTTAACTTGGTCAGCAGTTAAGAATATGAAAATGGATCGTCTGAGCCTTCCTTTTCACTGTAAAAGATAAATAAATTCAGACATTTTCAATCACCAAGTGAAAATGAAAGGCTCATTAATCCAGAAAGTATTTATTGATCATCTGTTGGCACCAGGTTAATGAGTTTTTGGGGGAGTTAAGCATATATACGTATGACTGAAATGATTCCTGAAGTGTCAATGAAATAGATTTTAAAGCATCTAAAATAGTCAATACATTTTTATCCTGTGTTCTTGTGTCACGTTGTAGTCATCTTGGTTGGTAAATGAGCAGGAAAATTATCGAGTCATGACCGAACCTCAGAATGCCTCCGTTGATCCCTTTCCACATCCAGGTGTATTGTGGGCTTTATTAGCAAGGAGCGAGAGCGAGCCCTGCTGAAGGACCAACAGCCCGGGACGTTCCTGCTGCGCTTCAGCGAGAGCTGCCGGGAAGGGGCGATCACGTTCACGTGGGTGGAACGGTCCCAGAATGGAGGTGGTAAGCCAGGGTTCCTGCACACACCCCCATTCGACCCACAGGTGCAAGCCTTTCCTCTACCGCAGATCAGCTCATACAAATAATGAGCCTGTGACATAAAATTGCAGCTCCTCTAGCCCACCCCAGTTGAGCTTCCCTAATAGGATTTATTGCATACCCAAGAGTTTGTGGGACTCTGCCTGGAACCTGTTGTGCACATAATGGTTGTTTAAAAGACAAGGTCACGTTCTTTCCTCTTGTTCAGGTTTGATACCTGTAGGTGAAGAATGTGAGTGCCTATGACTGGCAGCTAGTTGTTGGGAGGAAACCCATCGTGTGCAGGCATAAGCTTCCAGACCCACTGAGGGGAATCACGTGTGGATGTGCTAGGATGAGGGCTGGTTGTTTGAGGGGGTCCTGGGACTGGTTCTCCACCCTGCCTTCAAACAGAGCAGGTGCACGTTTATCTGGGCTCTATCTTGGGTTTCTATCTGATGCAGTACATCCATGGCAAAATGGTTTCGAAAACCTAAGTATACAAAACAGGTTTCTGGGGAATAAGAAACACGTTTTGGTGGAGATGAAAAAAGGTTAAAGACAAACTGGTGACTTTTTCCTGTTACTTCTAGTTTGCTCTGTTTGAAGGATTGGAGGGAAAACTCAACTATTCCAGTGACTTCTGCTTTCAGTTAGAAGATGCAGTAAGATGGGATGCTTTTCTAGTTCTATGTATTTTTTCTTCTGGTGAAAAACAAGAGAGCCTGGAGTAGAGCGCAGGGAGGGGGACAATAGGGGCAGAGCCTGCCTTTTCTGCTCCTCCCCTGGTGGTTCTTTCTGGAGCTTGCAGAGAGATGGAGCTAGCAAAGCGGGCAGAGATGCACACCACTGACAACTGGGCAGTCTTCGCCGGGCAGCACCAGCTTTGGTCTGAAGTTCAGGAGCAGAGTCCCTAGAGCACCTGACCTCTGGAATATGAGCCCCAAAGTGAGATCCTGAAACAGTTAGGAAGCAGGAATTCAGTGAAGACTGGAACTAAGACTAGGAGCAAATTAAAGTTTGGGTGATTTTGCATTCAGAATTACAGAAAAAGATAGCAAATAGGGTCCATTTTTGGTTTGTTTAAAAAGTTTTCCTTGTATTGTCATTGTTTATTTTCATTTTTCAATATGAAAAGAAAGTGAGCTTTTCTGTTAACCTAATCTGTGGCTTGAGCCAAGAAGACCCAAGTAGTAATTAGTTATTTTATGGGTGTCTAGTAAAATTTTTTTGACTAGATTTACAAATCTAAGCAAATAATGACAAATGGCAATGTTATTGAGAGTGATGATGGCCTTTGTTTTTCCTGTCTTAATGAAAGGATAATTTATTTAGAAATGAATCAGTTACACACGCTGTGATGAAACTCCTAGATTATGTTTAGTTCTTACCAGGTTCTGTTAAATCCATAAACTCTGCAGTGTTTTGTTTCTTTCCTCTGTTGTTCTGGGCTGTTCCATGGGACTCACTTTACTTTTCTTCCCTTTAGAACCTTACTTCCATGCGGTTGAACCCTACACAAAGAAAGAACTTTCTGCGGTTACTTTTCCTGACATTATTCGCAATTATAAAGTCATGGCTGCTGAAAATATTCCAGAGAATCCCCTGAAGTTTCTGTATCCAAATATTGATAAAGACCATGCCTTTGGAAAATACTACTCCAGGCCAAAGGAAGGTAAGTGGGGAGAGTGCACAGGAGTTGCCTGCTGAGCAGGCACAGCCTAGTTTTCATAGCACAGCCTAGTTTTCGCCATGGTCATGTTCTCCCTTCATCTTGTCCAGAGGTTTGCAGACAGGCTTTAATCCCACTCCTCCACACTGCCCTTGCCTTCTTGTAAGTATAGGGTACCCCTTCCTTTTGAATTGGTAAAAGCAGGCCTTCAAAACATAGTACAGTTGACACGTGATACATTGTTTGGCCTGATACAGAGAGTTAGAAAGGAGCAAATGATTTTTGATTTTAAGGGTGTTGGAAAAGTCCATGTCTGGTCTTCTGTGTTTGTTACATTTTTTACTTTTTCTGAGTGGAAGGGATAAAAGGACCTTTGATGGTCACCTGATTTATGTCAACCCATACTGAAATTGAGCAAGCGGAGGCCTGGGTGAAGAGAAGTGGTCCCTGCACAGTGACCCAGTAAGTTACTAGGTCTCCTCCTCACTGAGAGCAGGTCTAGGCTTAGCACACAGGTCTTCCACTGCTCAGTCTTCCCTCAACTGTATTTGAGAAAGGGGAAGTTAGACTCGCCTGCTTTAGAACATGCCAACAGAGTTAATGGTTTTTCAGGATCAGTTATTTCAGTATTAACACAATTACTTGGGGAGAAGATGCCCGCAGCTCACCTTGACTGATGTGTCTATGACACCAGCCAGGCCAGGACCATAAACCAGATAGAACTTCTGTAGGACTTTGGGCCTTGGAAAGAAAAGCCTCTCCCGTCTTGTCTGTGTTCAGCACAGAAGAACGTACCTCCCCTTTTCTTCTCGTTGTTTCTGCATCCATACCACAATTTCAGGTGACGCAGGCAGGGAATCTTAGCTGACTGTCAAGGAAAACAAATCCAGTCTTGATCAAAGAAAAAGTTGATTGTTCTTTTTTTTAAATTTATTTTTGGCTGTGCTGGGTCTTTGCTGCTGCTCAGGCTTTTCTCCAGTTGCAATGCATGGTCTTCTCATTGTGGTGGCTTCTCTTTTTGCATAGCATGGGCTCTAGGGTGTGCGGGCTCAGTAGTTGCGGCTCCCAGGCTCTAGAGCACAGGCTTATTAGTTGTGGCGCATGGGCTTAGTTGCTCCTCACCATGTGGGATCCTCAGGGGTCTTTACCACTGAGCCAGCAGGGACGTCGCCATTGATTGTTCTTGTGTGATATCTGCTAACGGAAAGTGTCCACGATGTGTTTGCTTCTAGCCCCAGAGCCTATGGAACTTGATGGCCCTAAAGGAACAGGATACATCAAGACTGAATTGATTTCTGTGTCTGAAGTGTAAGTGAACACAGAAGAGTGGCATGTTTAAAATCCTCAAACAAGCCCCCTGTCCTGGCTGGGGCCTGTTGAAGATGCTTGTTCTTTGCTTTTCCATTGTAATTGCTGCTGTCATCGTCACGGTTGGACTTGTTGGAGAGATCCTAATTAGAGATCTTGTGTCACTCCCTGTCAGCGTTTCACTGCCTTTATTAAAAACAAAAACAAACAAACAAACCCAAAACAAGGTTGTATTTAAGGTATATAAGTTCTCCCCAAACTGATATTTTGAAAGAGTGTAAATAAAATGAACAAAAATTGATGAGAGTGGGAAAGCAGTTCTTTTTAATGTAGAAAAGGCCAAAGTAATGATTGAGATACTTTTTTTTTTTGTCCGCTTGCTTTTATTTTGTTGTTTCATTTTGTAAAAGGTAGAAAAAATTTTGGAAAAGTCATTGTCAGTTATTTGGCCTGCAGCACTGTCTTGGGGTGAATGGATGTAGCCTTCATGTAAAAACCCTCTGGAGCAGCTTTATCTGCATACAAACCTCAAGGTAGGGATGAGGGACTCCCCAGACATTTCCTCTGGCGCTTCTTGGGCCAGGGTAGGTGACACGCTGCACACGCTCGCACCCAGGTGTACCCAGGCAGAAGCGGTGCAGGACCCAGACTGGCTATTTCTTGCTCACATATCCAGAGTCCAACGTGCTTCATGAGGGGCCGGGCTGGGGACATGAACCTCTTGAGATCCTTGCTTTTTCAAATGTATCTTACAAGTGCACGTATTTCTCCTGAAATAAAAAACTGAAGTGATGACACAGGCCAGAGATGAAATGGCCAAGCTGGTGGTACTGCTTCCACAATTTAGATGTCAACATTTCCTGTTTCTTTCTCCCCCATTTTAGTCATCCTTCTCGACTTCAGACCACAGACAACCTTCTTCCCATGTCTCCTGAGGAGTTTGACGAGGTGTCTCGGATGGTGGGCTCTGTAGAATTCGATATGGTGAGTACCAGCACGCAGGGACCTTCTCAGTGTTGGCTCTCTGAGGCCAGGAAGGTGCTTGGCCAGCCCTGGGCCTGTCTGTGAGCTCTCGGAAGGGGCCCAGAAGGATGTTTTCTAGATAAGCTGTGACAACTTGGAGCCTGCTGTGTTTAAACAACCTACATTGTCACCAAGATCTTTATTTCTGGAATTCAGCACCTTCCCCAAAATAATATTTCAAACATTTAAAAATTCACCCTCTGCATTTTAAAGTTATCCCTGTAGAAATCTCATATATAAAGGAACTAAGATTTTCCTGATAAGAAAATGTTTTCCTTTGGCCTGTTGTTTCAGCCCTGTGTCTGAGTGAAGAGGTGTTATTTTTAGGAAGGGAGGAGACTAACGCTTCGTAGTTGCAATCTTTGTAGAGATTTGGCGAGCCACAACGAAACACTTTCACCTGCTTTATGTTTGAGAGCTAACTTGTGCCGCTCACACCTGGAGCTGGGAAGGGTTTGTCAAGAGTAAAAAGTTCAAGGAATGAAATACAGTCATGAATACTGTAAATGAAGTACTGTCATGATTGTCAGTATAAGGATAAGAACCGGGCTGTCCACCAAAAGAGTGATTCTTTCTTTGGGAGAATGTTTTTCAGAGTGTCAACGAGTATTGTCTGCCTGAAATCTGAAATCTTATCTCTTAAAAATTTTATTTTTTTATTGGCTGGATGTTTCCTGATGCTGTTTAATTTTAAGCTCTTTTCCACATGAAGCTATTCCAGTTCATTTTTTAAAATTTTCTTAATTAAAAAAAAAAAAATCTCTCTGAGTCATCCTCAGTCTGTCTTTATCGCTTTGTGCCCTGACCAAGGATCGGGGGCAGGGGGGTGTTGAGGGGGAGGGTGGTCCTGGCACAGACTGCATTAAGCAGAGGAGGGAGCAGATGCTGCTTGAGACGGCGCCATCTTCCGACGTTCAGGGTCACATCCTTGAGTTCAGGGAAGGCATTTGTGTGTCCTCAGTAGTATCTGATTAGACTCAAGTTTCTGGCATGTAACCTTATCCTTTTCCCTCACCTGCAGAAGTACGGGCTAAGATCTTTAGAGACTGTGCTTTCTTACACCCTCCTGATTGTTGAGGCTGAAAAAAAAATTACTTGGAAAAATGCTTAGGTAGTGTAATAGCAAAATAGTTCTATTAGCAAGTGAAAAATGAAACTTTTACATGTATAAGGTTGCATTGTCTGTTGGAATGTAGCACCCCACTCTGCTCTGAAGTGCTCTGTGAGCCCAGCACAAAACTGGAATAACTGTAAAGCCCTGTTCAGAAATTGTAAGACCAATGGACAGAACCCAGCAACCGTGTGTTTGTTGTTCCCGAGCAGGTTGCATCATCATGGTCTTCATCACTATTAATAGGTGACACTTGTTAAGCCCCTTCTGTGTCCCGGGCATGCTGCTGGTAGTAACTTAGTCCTCACACCCATCTAATGACTTAGATATTATTATTTTTCCTATTTTACAGATGTAGACAAAAAATTTCTCCAAAATTAACAAATTTGCCTAAGATCAGGCAGTCAGTAAATGAGGGAATGAATATTTGAATCCCCCTGGGGTGCCTCTGGACTGCATGTTCTTGTCTGCTCTCCTGAGACCCCCTCACCTAGAAAGCTCATCTCTGATTCATTTAAAACCTGGACCCCAGGGAAGCTGTTTGCACTTGACACTGAGTGTGTGCTATTCTGGTTTATTAAGATGAAGGCAGCATAACCTTTGGGGGAGAGGCTTGTGTTTGTTATTTGGAAATCTGAACTCCACCTCTGTCACACCATTATCCCCTGTGACCTTGAGAAAATAAGATGGATTAGTCCCCTCCATCTGTGCATGCAGCATGACTGCCTTCTCTGCTTCTCTGTGCCCTGGGAATAATAACAGTGGGAGCTATTTACTTTAAATAAATACTAGGAAATGGTTTTATGGCTCTGGATCCCCTCTCCCCCTGCCTAGGAGTCATCCATTCTATTCCAGGTGATTTTGTTCATTTCATTTGTAGAATAAAATCTATTTTTGCACATACGCACACATACAAATCTCCGGATTAAACCCATGGAAGATTTAAGAGCTAAAACAGGTTCTAATATGGGCACAGCACTGGTGAGACAAAATAAAAGTTGGATTCTGTCTTCGAATTGGCTGGACTCCACCTTGTCTGTCCCAAATTGTCCTCCGCCATGGCCTGATTTCCTTCTAGCGTCCAGTCTTGGCGTTAGGGCGTATGCTCTGAAATAGACCTTTCATGGAGCTGGCTGGTGTTCGGGTGTGTCTGGGGGTTGTCTCTCTGGAGCAGCAGGCACTGGAGCTGACGCCTGGTGCCGCTCCGGAGCCGGAGGACTGCAGCCTCCTGAGACACAGCACCAGTGTTCTCTGTAGCCTGACTGCAGTATTTGTTTAGTCTGGCTTTCCTGTACAGTAAATTTTCCCCTCCAGGACTACATGAAAACCAGGCTCCTCTCCTGGAGGCCTTTGGGCAATGCTGATATTAGTAGGAACATTTATTAATTGTCTGCTATTTTCCATCGACTATACTAAGCATTCTTTTGGGCTTCCCTGGTGGCTCAGATGGTAAAGAATCCACCTGCAATGCAACAGGATCGGTTTGACATCTGGGTTGGGAAGATCCCCTGGAGAAGGAATAGACTACCCATTCCAGTATTCTTGGGCTTCCCTGGTAGCTCAGCTGGTAAAGAATCTGCCTACAAAGCGGGAGACCTGAGTTCGATCCCTGGGTTGGGAAGATCCCCTGGAGGAGGACATGGCAACTCACTCCAGTATTCTTGCCTGGAGAATCCCCATGGACAGAGGAACCTGGTGGGCTATAGCTCATGGGATTACAGAGTCAGACATGACTAAGCACATAGCACATACTAAGTATTCTACATATGCTGTATAATTTAACCCTTTCAACAACAAGTCTGTTAGGGACTGTCTTCTTCAAATAGATGAGGAGCTTGGGATTTGGAGGTGAAGGAACATGGCTTGATCACACAGCTAGTAAGACACAGTAACAGGATTTGGATCCATGCTCACTTGCTTTATCTCTGTCTCTCCAAAGACCACCGTCTTTACATATTTTTACTCTCAGCCAGACTGAAACATAGGGGCAAAATCTTCATTGTGCTTTTCAATCCAAAATATTTTCCTAGGAACCCACAATGTACCACCCACTATTGACTACTTGGGATTAAAAAAAAAAAAAAGGACTGTTTTCAAGGGGCATGTAGTCTAGAGCTGTGTTGCTGTTGGTGTTTTGGGGGGGTGGGGTGAATGATTCCCTGGGTGGGTCTGTCCTGTGCATTGCAGAATGGATAGCAGCATTCGTGGCCTCTCTTCACTAGATGCCAGTAGCCCACACCCCCACACCCAGTCATGCCAATGCAGAATGTCTCCAGGTGTTGCCGGAGGACAGAATCACCCCTGGTTGAGAGCACCTGGAGTAAGGGGAGGGCCCAGCATAGACGTGAGGGGGGATGTTTGTTTTAGGCTGTGTCCTGTGGATGAGCAGTTCTGGGTCTACGAACGGCCCTATTGGAGGCAGCTGGGCCAGAGGCACGGCTGGGGAAGGAGTTCCTAAGCCTTCTGCTTGTGTAGCCAGTACCTGAAACTCCTTCATCTGTTATTCCTACTGAGTGGCCTTTAAGGAAAATACATCATTTTCCCCAGGTTCGTCTCTCCCTCTGGCGTGCAGCTCAGCACTGCCTCACCCTTGTTTTGCAAGAGCAGATTTGCCACATTGCTCAGTCCCCAGACTTGCCCAACAGCAGAAAGCTTTATACAGCCTGGATGAATTGACAGAATTAAGCCGGTAGGCTGCAGAGTAATAATCCATCAGCTTAGGTGGTATAAAAGGTCTCGATTAGGCTAGGAAAACGGATAGCACATGCTGCAGGCCCTCTAATCCCATCGTGGTTTTTTGCTGGGGGATGTCTTTCTACTGTAGGACACACAAGGAATGTTAGCTATGAGTCTGCGTTTTACAGGACCAGTATAGTAATGTCATTACATTTTCTCTCTTACAGATGAATGCGGTCTAGAGCATGAATTTTCTCATCTTCTCTGGAGACATTTTTCCTTCCCACCTGTGATTCCCTTCTGCTACTGTGTTCCTTCACATCCTGTGTTTCTAGGGAAACTAAAGAAAGGCCAAGAAATTTGCTGCAACCTGTTCATAGCAAGTGGATTTTTCCCTAATTCAGAAACATCTGTTACTCTGAAGGGCTCCATGCATCTTATTGAAGGTAAAATTGAAAGGCCTTCTCCACATAGAGGGTTTAGATGAAAAACATCCTGGTACACCAAAATCATCAGGACTAGAATGAGAGTCCTTTAGGAAAGGTGAGACATTTAGCAGCATGTAGCAGATGCTATGCATAGTCAGGGCCCAATTGTTACAGGTGGTTGGATAGATCACATGGTTATTCTTATTTGTTCTCTCTGCTTTAAATATAGCCTCAAGTTTGCCAGTGGCTTGCCTGTGAAATAGTGCAAAGCTGTCCTGTATTTGGGCAGAGGATAAAAGTTATGTGTGTTATTATATTTTCCACACTGGCCATTGAAAACTAAAGATTCTCTCTCTTGGCAGAATTAGCTTTTGGTATGGCTTTATGATGCTGGCTGATATCAATAGAAGGAAGTAAACTTTCCAAATTCATGAGTAGTATCTTCCATTTCAGCTTTAATACCAAAGTTGAATATATTCTGCCTTCATTATGAAATTGAAGTTAGTAAATGAAACTGTCTTCACAGTTCTATCAAGGGAGCTAAACTATTAATAGCTCTCTTAAGGCAAATCCTATTATTTTTTCAAAAAGTTGAAATTAATTGTAGATGTGAATAAACTCAGAAATTTAATGCATGTTTCATAAGTGGGTTCACTTGACTTTATTGTTTAGTCAAAATTTTCAAATTGAGAAGAAAAAATAGTAACTGACAAATCATTAAGTGGAGATTATGAGAATCCAATAATTTGAAATCCTGTGTAACTGCCTTGAGAATTGGGTAATTTTCACTGGCAAATGTGTATCTCTCACAAATACATTACAGATGGTTCCACTATTTCTCTTGTGCTTTTTCTAGATCTGTTTTGGACTGGATGATGTTTTGTGAAGTGTTGTTTCTTACCTTGCCCCTTCCCTAGCACTGACATACACAGAAGTGGTTTAGGGAGTAGGTTTGATAGAGGTCTTCTAGGTAACTTTCACAAACAGCTGTCTGCAGCTGAATCATATGTTTCTGCTATCACCACCACAATCATATTTTTATGTAAATACTGTATTTTTCTGGTGGGGATAAAGTTTTCTTGAGGTCTGTTTTAAAGTATGTGTATTACATTAAATATAATACACACATGGTACTTTGTTTTATTAAACACAAATTAAAACCTCCTCTCAGTTTTTACGTAAGATGATTGACATGAACCTGATTGAGTTTACATTGACTTTTTAAATTAAAATGATAAAGGAACAAAGACGACAGCAATTTAAAAAGGTGTTTCTAATTCCTGCTATTTAGCTATTTGGTATATTTTTGCCCTCTAAAAATGCTTTGGCATAGTTTCATTTTCCTGCACGTCCTGAGATTTTGTTTACTTTTTTCAAGTATTAAACTTATAGTCTGTTATAAATAATATTTGGTGTAAAGATTTTAAACATTCCTGGCATTGTCTGTAGGTTTGATGTTTTTCTCATCTTATGTTTAAACATAAAAATGTCACTCCTTATTTTTAAATAAGATCAATATAATTTTCCTAAGTGTTGCCTTCTCTTACCCTGATTAAGGTAGGTTAGTGGAGGAGATGAGAGAAGAAACATTACTGAGAGAAGTCATAATGAGTACCATAAACAAACAAATGAAAATCCTTTGGTCTTGGTGACCACCATAGCTGCCTCCAAGTGCAGAAATAATTTGGTATTTTAAAATGAATTTCAATACTGCTATAATGTGTTTTTAATTTTAAAATACATGTAAAATGTGACTGTTGTCTCCATAGCAGCATCTAAAACCTACACCTCCTTGATGAGGTGAGATATTACTTCCTAAAAAGTTACTGCACCCACACAAAAAGCTGCCATTTTTTTTTTCTCCAAAGATGCTCTAAGCCAGAAAGCTGTGACCCTCTTAAAAGGCATTGAGTGCTGGGGGGAAAAAACAGTATAATAGAAGAATCACTAGGTTAGACGTAAATGGGCAGGTTAGATTCAGCTGTTGTTTGAGCTATCAGGGAATGGTGGTATAAGCTTGAATTCTGGCCTCATAGCAAATATAACCATTCTCATCTCCCTGTCTGCAGTACTTACATCTAGGAAATATCAAGTTTTTCATAATCAACATCAAGAGTGTATTTCTCCAGGGAATGAAGTACAACAGATAAATGCCCTGCCTAGCTGGTTATGTTTGTATTTCTATGTATTTGATCATTATAAGAGGTCACTGAGTAGATCCTGGTAAAGGGATGTTTGTGTGTTTTAAGAGTATTTCTGGTATGATGTTTTATAAGCACAGAACCTTTATGTACCACTTAGGACAAATTTCTCCCTTTTCAGGAAAGTGTTCTCTGAAGTGGCAGTAAATAGTATTAAATGATGGAAGTCTATTTGTTGTCTGTAAGCTGAAATGGAATATTAGGTCTTAATTGAACAAAGTACTCCTTTCACATCTGACTATTCCAAGAAAAAACTAGAAATGGCTTTGAAAGCTCTGGTACTTTCGGATGCTGTGCCCAGAGTAAGGGGTGTTTACTTGAGTGGCTTCTGCTTAGTAAGATTCATTTATTAGTTCACCAGATATATGTTGAGCACCTGCCATGGCCTAGGCACTATTCTAGATGTTTGGGAAACTAAATTGGCAAAGTAAACCAGACAAAGATCTCTGGTTTTGTGGAACTTATGATGGTCTGAGATACTGGATCGTATGTCTAGTACAAACATCTTACCTATTAAAACTTAAGAAAGCTTTTGTGAAGCAAACATAGCCAAAAGCTATAAATAATTTAAAGGTTATACAAAAATATACATAATTTCAAAGTAATGGCATTCATCCAAGAAAGGGTGAGTAGAGATTTTGGGTGTCTCTTCTAGTTGTAAAATGTCAGTAATATAGACAAACTGTTTGACTGTTACAGCAAGCAAAGCAGATTACTTTGTGACAAACAACTTTGATTGTTGAAAATGGACAGCCATGGCATTTGTGGTGTTTATGTACCTTCTCTGTGGTTAGAAGACCATGTGACCCTGAACCAGGGTTTTCTGGCTCTGGGAGTGAATGCCATTCCTTACATGCATGGACCAGGTTGGGGCTGCCACTACCAGCTGGTCCTGCTTAGACCCCAGTGTGGCAGCACTGAGTTCAGTTCCCCCAATAGACATCAAGACATTTGTGAAAATACCCTCTCTTTTCATTAAAAGAGGTTCAAACCCTCCTAGTGAAAGATTTCAATGTAGCAAATATTTACTGAGCACCTCCTGTGAAAGGATAGTGTTAGCTTCTAAGAAGACTAGAAACATAGCCTGTGCGTCTTCTCACCTTCAGGGATGAAGTGCCTACAGAATTTTCATCCTAATCGTTGCAGTAACCCTACTGCAGTAGTTTCTGCAGTAACTACTACTGGCATAGTACCTGGGTCCATAGGAGGCATGAAAAATGCCTATATGTAGTTCCTATGTTCAGTGGAGTTCCCAACCCAGTGATGTAAGAGAAAACCTTTTTTTTTTAAAGAATCATTTTTGTTTTTTTATACATGTATTTATTAAGCTGTAAAAAGCAACACTACATGATTTCAATTAAAATAAATATTTTTCAATTTCAGAATACTTACAACTTACAGTTTTAAGATTAGATTCACTTTGGGAGGTTCTGGAAGCAAATACATTCATAGCTGTACAATCCCCAGAAAGAATCTAAATCCAGCATTAGGTCATTCAGTTCCTGCCAGGCAGATAACAGCATCAAATGGTCAATAGCTGATCCAGTTCTGCAGCTGAAGGGCAGGATGGGCAGCAGTAGGGTACAGCACATGACACTCAGATATGAGATCATTAGAATGGAGACCAGCAAAAACAACAGTGTATACAAAGCTTTAAAGAAACACCACCATATAGAGCTCTGTGGTACCGAAAAAGCACATATGATCCTAAAGCCAGAATAAAAAGATCTTTGGAGTATAGTGATGGCAGCAGCTAACAGCACAGTTAAAAGCATTTAAGTCAAATGTGTTCATTATTATTACCAGCCAATAGCAAATAGCCAAAGCAAGACCCAGCCTACAGTCATAAATAACATCATGTGTAAATAAGGGCACATTTAACTAAACAACAAAGATTGCACAGAATAGTTTTGATCTGAGAAAAGATGAAAATGCTTTGTTCCCAAGTAACAGAACAAAAATGCTCAAAATCATTGGCAGTCTTCGTCACAAAACTGAACTATCTTAATGTTTCATTTAAATCACACAGAGCAGGCTGCTGTTGGAGCAGTTATTTCAAATCACTTCAATTACAGAGTGTCTACCCCATGATATCTTTGGGAATAATGCTGTTCCTCTGCAGCATTTTACAAATACTACCTATCTACATGTCTGATAGACCCATGGGGCAGGAACGCCCACCCACCATACTCCACACAGAAGCACAGACTTGAGAATGGCTTCGTGCCTGATGCAGCTCCGTTAAGGAACACCCACCATGTTCCAACTACCGAGGTGCTGCCTAGGCAATAAGGGACAATGGCAGAAGTTACTGATTTAGACTGGGAGCAGTAATTGAAACACTTGGAGGCCGCTGGAGTGGGATAGGAGCCACTGGGCATGATAAAGCCTGGAAGCAGCAGTGTGTGCTGACATAAAGGGGAAGAAAAAGGAATTTGTTATATTAACATAACAGCCAGCATTCATGTAGCTGAGGACTCTGCTCATTTCACTAAATACAGCTTCAGAGAAGTCCATTTGTGTGTGTGTGTGTTTAATTTCAGAAATCCTCATTAACATACCCTTTTATACCTCTGAGGTATGACAGGATAATGTATATGTGCAGTTCCTCCCCAAGACAAATGATGGATTTTGATTTAAAATGAAATAGCCTTTTCTTATTATTAAACTGTAAAGTCCACCAAAAATATACAGTAGAAAATCAGGAGAAAATGGGAATGATCTAGTTATCCCCTAAACAGAATAGATACCTTGATGCAGACTTTTAATGACAGGTTTTAAAACAAATGTTATTTGTAGCAGTTCCCATACCTTCATAATAACTTTGGTAGCTTACAGCATGTCTGAATTTATCCTGAAAGCTGAAAAATATCTTCTTAAAGAGCTGTCGGAGCACATCCCTTCCTTTTATTGGCTGACGAATTGGAATAATTTGTATTTAGCTTAGTAATCTGTCTCTGGTTCAACTCCTGTAGACAAATGGCATAGTTACAGCTCGGATGCCAAATACAGGAGGCATTTTCTGTTTTATTGTGGAAAACATGAAAACTGCATAGTATGCCAGCACCCACTTTCCCAGCTAAAGGAAAGAGGCAAAGAGCTAAATGTCTGGGAAAAGAAGCTGGTCTAAGGGGATGTAGAAAAAGGAAATTCTTTCCAAAATATTTTAACTACATTCACACATAACGTTTTGGTCACCAAACATACCTTAAACAGATTCCCTGATAAAGTCTAATTAGAATTGGTCTATCCTACTAACAGTTATTAACTATTATAATTTTTAGAGTCACATCATGAAGCTAGGGTGATGGGAGACATTTTAAACACATAACCATAAGTGCATATAGTTGTTCACTCAAACTAAATCTGTATTTGAAGTCATGAAAATTACACTGTCTAAAGGTAGCCTTGACCCATTTGGACAGACTGTACAATAGAGTTTAATTTATAAATGCATATCAGCAGATCATCACCATAAACTGTAAAATTCACAAAATACACAAAAATCATGAAGACCACACAGTAAAGCTAGCATTGATAAATGTATCTTTTACATCAAATTATACAATGCACGAGGTAAATATTGCTCACATTATGGAGGGAGATTGTTTTATTTCTATTTTTTCCCAAAGAGATCAGATTTGTCCTGTGTGCACAATGAAGAAACTCCAGTAACACTGAAATGACCAATGTAAAATATACATCACTACCAGATAGGAATACACACGTTCTTCATAATCATTTTCCACAATTACATAGGTAAGTGATTTAAATCTTGGGCTTAAGACTATTATAACAGTCCATCGAGATTCTTATGGACCGTTTGATTCTCCTTTCCGTTGTCGGAATCTCCTTGAGGCGTGTACTGGACTTGGTATTCCTGCAGGATTTTAAATACGTCATGGTGCCCAAAGTGCAGCGCTTCGTCCATGGGAGTGTTATTCCACCTAAACAAGTAGCACAGCACAGACAGGGTCATTAGGGAATTTCTGTACAAAGATGATAATCTTAGATTTTAAATGCAGGTTAAGGGGCCATTCAAATTTAGCTATTTACACAGTATTACAAGTAATATTGAAAAAAATGCAGAAAGAGATTCTTTATAATCCAAAAAGTGATCTCCGAGCAAGTTGGGATATGGGGAAGAAGAGAAAAACCATCTTCTGCAAAATGGTCTTGTTCATACTAAGTGTTTATGGAGGGGAAATTTTAGTGTTGACAGGTAAGAGAGATTCCTCTACTATTCCTGAATTTTACCTTCATGAAAAGCCTAAGGGATCACCCTTTAAATACAATGTTCAAAGAAAACTCAGCTGTGTAACATCCATCACCCTAGCCTTTGATAGAAAATTTGTGTTCCTGTCAATGTAAAATCACAGTGAATCTCCACAAAGTCTGGAAATAACCATGGTCTTATTAGAGCTCAAACATACATTGGAGGAACAAGACTGGCCTCAGAGGAACTGACATTTCATCATCTCTGGTAAGGATGGGACTTTAGGGACTCAATTGGACCCACTCTACAACCAGAAGAGCTACTCTTTCCACAGGAAGTGTGCTTCTCTGGGCTGTGCTCTTTAGAGGTCTATAGATGAAGACTACTGAAGATGAGAAACGAAGAGCTGCCAGCAGTGGTTCATCATTAGCCTTTTGGAAGAGGAGTCAACACTGCATAACTGTGACAACCCAAGTAAAGGACAGAGCATGATAATTACCTCCCTAGTTCCTCACAAACTATTAAGTTTCTCTTCCATCCTCTCCCTATTATTATGTCACTTCTCCGTGGCTGGTAGGCTCTCTGATTCCATTTTTTCACATGCCACTCTCACAAGCTTCTGCTTTTCCTTCTTTCTTTGTTCTTAACCTTTTACCTTCTCAGTGGGGTCCCCAATGTGGAACTAAAAGTTTTTTAAGTAATTTCATTTGAAAATATTTTTCAATAGTTTGTGAGCCTGTTCTTAATTTTTAAAATCAGGTAAGTAACCTTTCATATGTAAGTAACATTTAACACAAACGTGCTTCTCAAAAAAACTGCTGAATTAAGTTGCCTTTGTTAGCCCTCATTAAGTTAGGGAGTCAGTGACCTGAAACAGGGCGATGGGGTAACTTTTCAATCATTTACAGCATATAGTTACCTGTCTTTCTGGGAAAACTATTAACTCTCTCTCTTTTTTTTAATGACTCTTGTTTTCCATGAAGTAATGCAAAATATCAATTCTATACACTAAATTTGCTCAAGCCTGTTTTACCAATTTGAGGTGATACTGATTCTATGAAATAGAGAAACAAAGATGTGTTCATCTAGCTTACATTCTCAAAACGTTGAATAACCAGTTACCACGTTCGTTACTGAGCTAACTTTTGCCTCTCAGATGGGTGCTTCTGCTTTCACATTCCTAGAGGTTGATTTAGGGCAAAAACTAAAACAACATTTTGATTCTTAAACATGCAAAGCATAGTAAATATTTCCAGCCTGTGTTAAACGGTGTTTTACTTGGGATTATAAATACTGGGGGCAAGGAGAAAACACCCTCTTCAGTTCCTTGCTCTGAAGAAAGAGCTGGTGTGGACATTACATTTGGGGATAAACGGGAGAACTGTCTCCCGAACATGAGGTTTTAGAATATTACCAATAAAGATCATGATTTTAGGTAATCAGAGCATTACCAAGTTGCTAACAGTTCTCAGACACTGATGTCATAACTTGCCTGCATTTCCTGCAAGCTGAACTAATAAAACCCAAACCACTGATTTGAAAAATAGTAAAACCTTACTGAAACAGAAAGATCTAATAGCTAGAAAATAATCAACTTGCTCCACAAAGTTACTTCATATAGTCCTCAAAGATCTAATCCAAACTCCTAATCACATGTATCAAACCTCTCCCACCAAATATTTTTTTCCATTCTTCTAAGCCTTTATTCTCCTTACTCACTGACTCACCCAGTTATGTAACTGTTACATAACATGCCAGTGTATTAGTGCAGGATTTACTTCAAGCATGTGTATACCTAAGCTGCATTCTTAACCCTCTCCTGACCATCCACCTTGTGAACAGGATTTATTGCAGGATGAATGTCAAGTTGCCATGTGGACCAGGAAGAAGAGGAGAGGAGCAGAACATATCCCAGGCTGATCTCTCCACTCTAGATAGACTGCCCCTCTCTTCCTTCTGTACCCTCAAATCTCATCTCTTCCCCAAAGCACTGGTTAAAATTCAACTTCGATGAAGCTTTCTAAAACTGACTTCAACCAAATCCAGGAATTTCAGCAAACTCCAATAGAGTTCTGGAACAGTAATCTCCTTACACATTTTAACATACCCCTGCAATGTTTATCTTGTCTGCCTGGGGTAGTCAAAAGCCCCACGAGGACAAAATTCCTATTTTATCTTAACAAACACCAAGACTTGTTTTCTCACACAATATACTCACTGACAGACTAACCAAGATAATTCTAAGAGAACTCCCTTAGGTAAACAAGAGGATCTAGGAGAAAGAATGATCTACTGAATAGAAACAAGGTTTTGTTTGTTGCCTTTATAAGGCTTCAAAGCAAGTTCATCTCCAACATACACAATGTGGATTTAAATACACCCATCATTTAACTTTTATAGCCCTGTATGATAAAAAGCCTGTCCTGTCAATGTTAGAAAGTAACACGAGGGCTCACCTGTCCTTGGGGAAAGGATTTACTTTGCAGGCTTCCAGCAGAAATTTAACAACTTCAACATGACCTACAGCCAAAGTAAAACAAGCAGGTTTTATTTTTAAGTAGAAATTAAGTTTGAAAAAAAAAAAAATAAACGAGTGGTTCATATATTACCCTCTGCAGCAGCTACGTGGAGTGCCGTTCTAGAATCGTAGTCTCGCTGTTCCATGTCCATGGCTGACAAAGCAAACCTGAAAATTTGTAAGCATAGCTGTTATATTAATTCGCCTCTGTAACATTTCCTCCATCAGTTCAACTGAAGGTCCTGTGAGAAAGGTGTCATCCTTCACTACGCTCACTAATGGAGACCCTGTTCAACTAGTACATGATGCCTTAGGTAAATGCCACTTCCCCACTCTTCTGTAGCTTTTGCTCTTTTTGAGTAACCAGAAACATTCACCATCTCAAGTTTACAGTCCTCTGTGACCTTTCCAGCCTGGGGATCTGCAGATCAAGTGTTCCTATTTGCCCACCTCCCTCATCTCCAAAGATGGAGAGTTTGGGTAGATGGGGATTGAGAAGGCATTGTCCAATTCCAGTAAAACACTAATACCAATCGGCCAGATTTGTTGAACAGTTACCACTTGGGAAAACAGAGGACTGGGCTTTTCTAGGAAGTAGAAAAAGAAAGACTACAGCAAGACTAAGGCACTGGAAGGGGAAACTTAATATAACTTTGTTTAGATTATTTTTATTAGAGGGAAATGTAAGTGAAACTTTGGCTTTAAAATGGCCCTCTCCCCAGAATCAATTTCATAAACATCTGTACACCATATGCTACCCTGCTGACATACCTTCGAAGTGCAGACACATCTCCAGTATATGCAGCAAACAAAAGGTTTATCACTGACTTTACCTGTGAAAAAAAGAGAGTTCAGGCATCCAGAGGAAAATCAATACGTAGAATGCACACCTGTCACCAGTAAGGGATTTCCATGTGCTCTGAACACTTCACTGGGGTCACACACACAAATTTATCACAAGGATACTGCTGTAAGCAAAAAGAAGGCATGTGTATTATATTTCTTTTTTCATAGAGGATTATGAGGGGAAATCCAACATTAAAGATACATGAGGGAAAGAATGGAATGCTATCATTGGCACAAAAGAATGGAAACTTGTGACCTGGAAAACACACAGTTGGGACAACTGAAAACTGGAACCTTTTTCATTTAGTATGTCTCAGTGCTGGGAGCTGACTTGTATACTCATAAAATTCCTATCACATCACTGTTAAAAACTAAGTCATGCTATATAAATGTCTAATTCCTGCCAACAATCCCTGTCCTCACCAATCACTGGTTTCTTTGGAAATCTTCAGAGACAACATTTGGTATTAATCATCTCAAACTGTAAGAACAGGACTTCCCTGGAAAAGCAGTATTCCGTTCAATGCCCAGGGAGTACAAATGGGGGCAGGGTGGCATTCCCAAAGCCTGTGACTCTGTCTCAGCCCAAAGGTGGATAAATTCCCAAAATACTAAGTCACTGACATGGAGTGCTCATAGACATCAAAGTGTATCTTTTAATATTATCCACTTTCTTGTCATTAATTAAGGGAAAGGCTAGTTACCCTAAAAGGCCATTGGATTTTGGTCTCTTTCATAAAGACTTTATCCAACACTGTTTTTGAGAAACCTAACTACTGAATGTACACTGTTTGTAAATAGTTCATAAATCCCCACTTTTGTCTTAAACTTACAACTTCAACATTCATACAGATGATCCAACTGACACTGGACTCAATGGTAGAAAACAGTTGACCTGTTGGAATGGGAAGTAACCCAGCGATCCCATACCCTGGGAGCTGTGTTTTCTAGATTTTAACCTGGACAGGCCACCTCTCCACTACAGCTTCCCTTTTCCACAACCTGTGAACTCTTAAACTGGAACGAACTATTGCAGGACTTCTCTAATTCAGCATTTTCAAAATGTTTTCTAGTAGAAACTAGTCCAAAGGTATCATGAAAAAAAGGTTCCATGGTTAGCTATTTTCTTAAAATACTAAATTCCTTCTTAGAGATTCATGTGCATATGAAAAGCTCTGTAAAGTTCTGCAGAACAGGAACTTAACCAGCTGAGCATACCCCACCTATAAATTTTACTAGTCGTTACTGTTACTAAGATCACTCCAGAAAATCTTACTCTTAACTCTTTCAGTCTATTTGCTTCCCTTCCAGCTACTCTTTACTACTCCTACCCAGCTTGCACTATGTCAGCCTACTAACATCAAGTCCAGAACGGTTTTCAAATGTGTGTGTGTGAGGTAGGGTGGAGAGAGGATAGTTTAAGAGAATCACCCAGAAGGTTTTAAAAGTATATGTAAGCATGTCTCTTCCTATTGCAATCGTCCTATTCCCACACCTCAATTTGATATAATTTGAAAAAAGTTTCCAGGTGATTCTGATATGCACTCCTACAGGTTATGAACCACTGTTCCAGGTGCCCTTCTTTCTTAATTGGACAATTTGTAATTCTCAATTCCCTCGTGCTCTTGGGCCCACAGAAAAACATGATGGGACTATTACAAATGATTCTCCATCATTTCTAACCAGTCTTTCATTGCTGCTTGACCATTTTTTCCCCCTTATTGGTTCCCTTTCGTACTTTCTTCAGATCTTTAATTCCAACGGTGACCCCATAACAGATGACCCTAACCACAACTTTATTAAAGATGATAAATTTTCACCTCTCCTTCCTCTGTTGTGCAAAATACTGGCTTAGAGTATCTATGCTCTCTTCTGTCCCTCCTTCACTGGTTCCCTTATCTTTGCCTTAATCAGACACGACCATCCTATTTTGAAAAACCAATACACAACCCCACTGTTACCTCCTCTCAGTGCATATTTTCTGAAAGTATATTTTTAATTCCCTGCAAATTACCTTCACACCTACTATTCCCTCTCAGTAGTACTCTCAAGCTTTAGCAGCCTCCCTCAGCCTGGATTCTTTCTGATCTCTCCAACACGCCCCGCCCTCACTTCTTGTCTTCCATCAGGCTGATTACCCGGTTCTCCCCCATGTTGGCCGCTCTGCAGTCATTGCCCACTTTTCACTGCCTGGTAACACTCCAAAAGTGGTCTCCACCTTCTTGCTTTTCACTGTAATTTCCCTCAAATGTGTTTCATATATCCCTCTGGGTAGAATGACTTCCCAGTCTGCATCTGGGAAGTAATCTAAATCTTTGTTCTCAAACCTGAATTCTAGAGCTCCACTTGCTTGTCATGCTGTCACTTCAAACTCAAAAACAGCAAACCTGCATCCCTGATGACTCCTTACCTGGCCTCCACAAATCCATATCCATCTGTCTACTTGACATTGCCTCTAGGATGTTTAATATGCATCTCAGACTTCAGCTCAAGATGGAACTTGATTTCCACCACCTTCCCTCACCTCAAGTCAGCTTCTGTTCCCGAGTCCCTCAGATGACACTACAATTCACCCAGTTGCTCAGGCCAAAAATAGTTATGATTCAGGGCTGCTGCACTGGATAGCATGCACTGAGCCCCCCACAAGTATGCCTGGCCAAGCAGGGGTACTCAGCCCGTGCTCTTCTCCCCCAGGTGTGGGGCTCAACGCCCAGCTATGTCTATGGGGGGAAGGGAGCCCTCCTTAAATAAACATGCTAAGGGTCTGCACAAGAGGCAGAACTAGCTTTCTCTAACTTCCACAAACCAACCACATAAACTCTGTGGGTATTCCTAGATTCTACTTCACATAACCCACACCTAGCTCAAATAATTTTGCTCCACCTCCAAACTATATCTGGACTTCCACCACCTCCATTACTATCACCCTAGGCTCTGAGTCACCACCTTCTCTCACCTGGAGGACTACCTCCTAACTGTTTCCACGTGTTCAACTTGGCTGCCACAGGGATCTTTTGAAACCACACATGGCACTTGCCAGAGAAGGCAATGGCACCCCACTCCAGTACTCTTGCCTGGAAAATCCCATGGACTGAAGAGCCTGGAAGGCTGCAGTCCATGAAGTCGCTGAGGGTCGGACACGACTGAGCGACTTCAATTTCACTTTTCACTTTCATGCACTGGAGAAGGAAATGGCAACCCACTCCAGTGTTCATGCCTGGAGAATCCCAGGGATGGGGAAGCCTGGTAGGCTGCCGTCTATGGGGTCGCACAGAGTCGGACATGACTGAAGTGACTTAGCAATAGCAATAGCAAAACGGCACTCCCAGTGACTTTCCATCAAACCGAGAATAAAATCCAAACTCTCTGGCATGGCTTTCAGGACACTATATGCCCTACTCCCTGGTTACACTGTGCATCTCGTTCCCTACAGTGCTGCCCCTTGCAGCTGTCTCCAGCCAGGCAGTGGTCTTGCGGGTCCTAGGGGTGCTCAGGCCTACACATGCAGTGGTGCTGCCGGGGACACTCTTTCCCCAGGTGTTGAGAAGGCTCCACTCCTCACTTCACTCAGGTCTCTACTCAAATGTTATCTCACCCACCCTAAAACACTGCCCTCTTTTTCATCACTCCTATCCCTTACCTTACTTCTCTCTTCAGAGGACTTATTCTCTCTCTCACACACATAGAGGTTTCTTGTCTCCCTCACTAAACAAAAGGTCCATCTGGGCAGAGACCCTGTATCTTCCCTTCCTCATTATAGCCCAGTGCCTATTACATGTAAGTACTCATTTGACTCAACGCACTGTGTGAGTTAAACTTACCCAATGCTATATATCAATTGTATTTCAATTAAAAAAGTGTTGACCGACTAAATTAATATTCTCTCCCAAGGCAAATACTCAAATTGCTACCACCATTTTGATTAAATTGTAATCATTATTGATTCTTCTACCTCCTTGACTTCTACTTCTTAAATATCAGTACATTTATTTAGTCCTCCTAACCAGTGCCTCTGCTTCTAGTTCTAGTCCTTTCACCCTCCAAAACTTTCACATATATGTCTAATCATCTTCTCAAAATTTTGCTGTGATCACTAAATGTTTCTCAGCAAGGGAGTATTAAAAGAAGTTCCCAAATCATTCCTGATAATTTAAATTCATTAGCCTTGCATTTAAGATTCTTCAGTGTGGCTGGCTGTCTCTTTCAAACTCAACAGAGTAAAACTGGTCTGTTTTACTATCTTTGTTTCTATCTTATGCCTGTGCCCCTTGCATTGGAACATAGAGATTTCTAATCAAATCCTTCCCTTTCTTCAAGGGCAAGCTTGAAAGCCCCAACCCCAAGCATCCCATCTAGCATCTACTGCCCATGTAGCTTGTTGCTGGTTACCCACACAGGGCTTTGTGACAGCATGTGCCAAGGAGTAATTGTAATCAGTTAGATACCTCTGCTCCTACTAAACTACAGTATTGCTATACATACTAATTTCCTGAAAGCATCTTTTCTCCACCCATTTCTCACTGCAGTGTTATTCTTAACCCCTTCTCTGTAAGACCCATGCCAATTTCTTAAATCAGATGTCATCTCTTTCCATTATATCTGCCTCACCATGGCACTATCACATATAGTGTATGTGTTTCTCATCTCCCCCACTACTCAAGAGTAATCCAGAATTCCAATGAGCATACCAGTGATATGCTAACTACCCACTGTTCTTATTCTTTAACATTTATTATCCTAAGCAATAAACCCTTGATGTATTTCAGTGGCTGTCTGTATGAACCACATCCTTTTAAAATTCTGAATTTAGACCAAACAAGTCTGAAGATATTTTATTTATGTAATAGGTACCACTTATTAACTTATTTAATATTTCCAAAGTGCTAAAAGAAAATTTATTTTGTTTTTAAATCTGGCTGTGCTGTATGGCTTGCAGGATCTTAGTTTTCTGACCAGGGATTGAACCCTTGTCCTCTGCAGTGGAAATGCAGAGTCCTAACCACTGGACCACCAGGGAATTCCTGAAAATTCCTTATTAATTAGGCCCAAGAAAGGCTGATTTTAGAGTATAATCAATTTCTTGAGGGTATGCTACTAAGACTTTATTCACAAGCGTGTTTCAGCTCAGAGGGAAATATAAAACAAGTGTCATTCACTCCAAGACAAAAACACTAGGAGGCACAATGGACACCAATTAAAATTGGAAGTACAAACACTTCTTTAGCAAATAACCACCTATATTTTTAAGGTTTGCATAAATGAGGTATGAGTAGAATGCCAAGAAAGAAAATGCAACAGCTTTACTGTATTGAGACAGCAGATGGAGTGTTGTTTCCCTTAGGGACAGTCCACTTCGTGGTCTGTTAAAAGCATTCCATGAATTCTCCTCAAACGGACATACTCTAGAAAGGCTACTATGACAAACCAAACTAGAGGAGAAGGACATCCTATAAGATGACTCATCCAACTCTAAGCCAACTGCTGTGAAGGATGCAGGTGTACTAACCATTGATCAAGCCTCATTCTAATTTCACAATGGATACCTGAGTTATGTAAATTTTGAAATACCTGTCAAGAAGGCCAGGGTTCAGAAAACAGTGAATTAATTAACAGTTAACTGCCAGAGGCATGGAACCTGTTCTTCGACGAATCATTCTTCAGTACAAAGAAACACAGCTTATACAGCAGAACAGCGGTCCATATAAATCAAGGACTGTTTCATGTATACCTCCCCCTAGTAAAAAAGAAACTTCGCTTGGGCAGGCAGCCACTAAAAATCTAGAAATTAAATGTTAAGTTCTCCTTTCATATTGCAGACCTTCCAGTACTACTACATTTTCCTTATCAAATATCTTTTCTCAGAACCTGCCAGAACCAGACAACCTTCTTAGTTTATTTCTACAAAGTTATGACAAGAGTGGAACAAAAATGTTACAGTTCACATGAGTTCATTTAACACAGGCATGCTTGGCATATCAAAATCATACATTTTCCCAAAAAAGCTAGAAGCAGTTATAGATTCTATCAATTTTACAAGCCTAAAACATGACATTTCTCTCTTCAGTCCTATCATTCTCCTATTTATTTTGAGCCTATTTAAAAGCTGAATTGTCTTTTTGTGTCTTCCAAATACCCTGATTCTGTACAAGCAACAATTATGAGAATTACATAAGCATATTACTTTGTATTTATATAGTGCATGACTTTGAAAAAGCAAATATTAAAACAATTATAATTGTTTTCAAACATCTCTGATGGGCTGGTTTGTAAAATATTATTATAGATAAACTGGTATTTATTACTATCACTGAGGTTAAAGGCCTTGGCTCAAGGCCATATAGCACATGAATTAGTAATGTAGCTGGGATACATTCCTAACTGTGTACAAGTAGACCATGATAATGTGAATCCTTACATACAGACTGTTATCCAAAGGATACAAGTCAACTAAGAGACTAATCAGCAACCCAGTTTTAACCCATAAAGATTCTTTGCTAAATACTGGAAAGAAGGAAGGAAACATGGAAGAGTAGGAGCAGAGACGGGAAAGGAGATGATGAGGGAGGGAGGGAAGACTGATATCACTAGCATGACACTTTACTCCAAGTATTTTATTTCCAATTCTATTACCAACCACAAAAACTGTGGTTTAGCCTTTTTTTTTTTTTTTTTTTTTTACCATTAGTCTCTGTCTTCATACAGAGAACAAATTCACCCTTCTGGAAAGGCTTTAATGAAAAAAGCAGGTAACTGAAAATCCATCCTTCTGTTGCTACGTTTGGTTTGATGTAAGCTGCTCTCTTGTTTCTAGCTCACTACAGTATCTGTTGCTGTGGAACAGATACTCTTCTCCATCTGTTAAATAAACCATCATCACTCCACCTCCAATTTTGTTTTAAAAGTTTACTTCCAACTTGGCCTTTTATAGCCTCTAAATGAAAATAAATTTTCAGCCTTCTTTCATAAATATTTTTAAGGTCAGGTTAAAAAATACAAGCCTGCTATATAGTGTAGCTGAGGAAAAACTTTAAGTTTCCAGCAAATGTAAATTAATCACTTGCTGACGAGGGTAGAAATATAAACCATTACAACATGCATGTGATCAAAGATATCTCTTTCCCTTACTGCTGGGCTTATTTAACATTCATGTGCACGTGTAAAATAAAATTATAGGCTGAGTATGAGGCCATATGTTCCTAAGCTTTCCAATGACTTATTCAGACACATTTATTAATATATAGTTGGCCTTCCATATCCATGGGTTCCGCATATGTGGATACAGAGGGCTGACTATAAGGGACTTGGGCATCCTCGGATTTTAGTATCTGCAGTGGGACAAGGAGGAATCCTGGAAACAATCTCCGAGGACACCAAGAGACAACTGTTACTATATATAGAGACAGAACTAATCCAACTGACAGGATCAGAGGATCGGAGCAAATCCCTCATGTAACGGCTCTGTAATTTCCTGACCATATTTCCAAATTTCTACACAAATGCAGGAGATTCTCATACCATAATTTTAGTAGAGAAGAATAAACTACAAATTTTACTCGAAAAAAAAAAAAAAAAGAGTATAGAAATTTCACTTACAAAATATAACCTCAAAATGGCAGCTCCAAACACTGCATTTTTGCTCTTATCAGTCAAGTGATAAACTCTCTTAACATATCATTTTCAAAATTTCTCAATGAGGAGAATAATTTGAAGTAATTTTAATTACCCTTAAACTAAGAAGTCACAATTATATCAAAGAAATCTAATGACCCATGAAGACAAAATAATTAGGATTATGTATTATTTATAGCAAAATAGCTAATACGTAGCACCTACTCTCCTTCGACTGAAATAAGTGCTTTAAAGTGTTATTGTCCTATTATTATTCAAAGGAACTTGAGCAAGGGAATAGTGCTGGCAAGTGGCAGAATGAGGGCTCAGGCCCAGACTGCCTGACGCCAGGGTCAGTGTTCTCTCAACCTCTACTCAGTATTCACTGGGCCAAGAGATTTCCTGACAACACCTGAGATGAGATTTCCTCACCAATATGGAACCAAGACTAAAATATGTTGTGACAGAAAATCAGAAAATAGCAACTAAGGAGCAATTTATAGAGAAATCAGAGATACTAATTTTCTGTTGAGGTACTTTTTTTTTTTTTTTTTTAACTGAATACAAAATAAGGGAACAAGACAAATCATTCAATTCAGTATATCAATGCCAAAAAAGAAAACAACAACAAGGTATCCTCATTCTTCAAGTCTCTAAAACTGAAATATGAGTTTTGGGTTAATGTGAATAGAGCAAGTATGACTGCTACAGACAGCACTTGGCAGCAAATAACTTCTTATCTCAGTGGCTCATATTATTCTGGTAAATGCCAATGAATGGTCTAAAATGATATCATTGAGCTCACAAGCAACCCTCCTTTTATATCCAAGTATAAAAGTAACTCACAACATATCTTTGTGTGGGCTGACAAAGAACACTCTAATTAAGAAGCAAGCAGCAAATATGAGAAAAACAGAAATAAGCAGGGCAAAGACAGCTATGCCTTTGAAGAACAAAGTGCATTTTCCATGTGGCAGACCTAAGAATATTTGCACTGCATTGAAAACTATTGAAATTTCATTTATATTCACTATCTTCCTGTGTCTCTTCCTCCCTTATACAAATGAATATTTATAAAACCCCACAAAGATTAGTTAGCATTTGTTAGTGTTCAGATAGAGAACAAGGTGCCACACTTGCGGCATGATCAAGTGTCATGCTTATTTACTATTATTATTAATTAAAAAGACAAGTATGTAAAACCCCAAAGAATCAAAGAAACCAGAAACAGAGAATAAGAATAAAAGGGAAATAAACTGTTCACCAAATGTTTGTATATATTACTTTTTAAAAAATCAGGATCAGGGCCACTGGAATTATAAGATACTACATTGGTATAAATTAAAAATAAGGAAATACAAACAAGTTCCCAGATAGTGTTCTCTTTCTGATGAGAACTGAAACAAAGTTTTGGCAGCAACAGACAGAATTATTTCAATTTAGAATTAAAGGACCTGTCATTCCTTTGCATACCTTGACTACTACCACCACAACCAATGTACACATACATGACTATTCTACAGTTATTCCAACCACAATACATTCTTACTGATTGCTATTAGAGAAAAAAAAAAAAAATCTGTCATTTTCATCAGTCTCCAGAGAGTCATATTTAATTCTCTATATTCTTTAATGTTCATTTCACACTTTTATTGTGAAAAGTCCAACATGTGTGTTTATAGACAACAGAGAACAGGTACATTAACAATATCTGTTTCTCTAGTGCTTTGAATTTTTCAAAATGCTTTCACAGATGTTTTGACTACTATTCAAGTTATGAGACAATGTTCCTCCAGCATACAATGTAAGTAGTTCCTGGAGAATAGGATTTTTTTTTAAGATCCTCAAAAGTAAGTAACATTAGATATACACATAATTAGACCTTATCATAAGACTGCTTACACTTACCTATATTAAAACATTTATAATTCTTATTAGTAATACTTTATTCTGTGAAGCAAAGAGGATGGACATGACAAAATTATACCCAGAATTCACTTGTTAGTGTAACCTGTATTAGTTGAAAATTCTTTAAATGAACCAAATTCTAAAAAAAAAAAAAAGACCTTTTGCCTTCTATGTAGGCGGGGTTTAAAGTAGACTTCAAACCTTGTTGTTATAATGTTTCTGGTAATTGCTCTAAAAATCCTGCCTGATCTTCTGCAAACCCAAATTTGGGATGCAGCCACAGGATGCAGGGTGTGGTGGGAGGCCCAACAGAACAGACTGTCATCACTATAAATCCACAGCTACCAACCTCAGTAGTATTCTGACGTCACCACGGTTCCCTCAGCTCTCACTCCCACTCTCCAAGAACAAACATTTCCTATCTTCTCCATGCTCTGAAATCTCATGGCTTCACGCCAAGCCCACAACTCACTCTTAGCAGAAAGCCTTCTTTCATATGCCTGAAGATGGAAACCAACGGACAGAAAATCTCTCAACCTCCTCCTACCAAGACTACAAACCTACCTACTTGCCGCTCAATGACCTGCTTTTTTGGAGAAGATGCTCCTCCTTCCACAAGCCTAATCTACCACTTGCACTGACAGCGCCATCTCTTTCCAGGGATCTCACTTTATTGGCCTTTTCCACTCTCCTGTATCTACTTCAAACTTTCCTTCTTTACTGGATCTTTTCTATCAGTTGCCAAACGTGCTCTACTCCAAATAGTTCTCTGACTTTTAAATCTCAAAGCCAATAAAATATTCTTAAAAGGTGAAAAGGAAGTCACCAGTATGGGCTACCAACAGTTTATTGTGCGAGTGCAAACAATAAAACAATCCAACCATCTACTATTATCATTTACTAAATAAAAAGACATTTTAACACCAAAAGAATGAAAATTAGGAAGGAAGTGATGTAAATGGACATCCCTTATCTTAACACTCTTTTGGCTTTGATAGAGATGATGGTTAAGAACTTATTGAAATACTCCCCTCCTTTGACTTCTGATACTATACTATGCTGGATTTTCTCTTTTCTGGCCACTTTTCAGCTATTTCAAATCCTAAAAGATGATGCTATGAAAGTGCTGCACTCAATATGCCATCAAATTTAGAAAACTCAGCAGTGGCCACAGGATTGGGAAAGGTCAGTTTTCATTCCAATCTCAAAGGCAATGACAAAGAATGTTCAAACTACCACACAATTGCACTCACCTCACACGCTAGCAAAGTAATGCCCCAAATTCTCCAAGCCAGGCTTCAACAGTACATGAACTATGAACTTTCAGACGTTCAAGCTAGATTTAGAAAAGCCAGAGGAACCAGGGATCAAATTGCCAACATCTGCTTGATCATCAGAAAAGCAAGAGAGTTCCAGAAAAACATCTATTTTGCTTTACTGACTATGCCAAAGCCTTTGACTGTGTGGATCACAACAAAATGTGGAAAATTCTTACAGAGATGGGAATACCAGATCACTTGACCTGTCTCCTGAGAAATCTGTATGCAGGTCAGGAATCAACAGTTAGAATTAGACATGGAAAAACAGACTGGTTCCAAGTCATGAAAAGAGTACGTCAAGGCTATATATTGTCACCCTGCTTATTTAACTTATATGCAGAGTGCATCATGAGAAATGCTGGGCTGGACGAAGCACAAGCTGGAATCAAGATTGCCCAGAGAAATATCAATAACCTCAGATATGCAGATGACACTACCCTTATGGTAGAAAGTGAAGAACTAAAGAGCCTCTTGATAAAAGTGAAAGAGGAGAGTGAAAAAGTTGGCTTAAAGCTCAACATTCAGAAAACTAAGATCATGGCATCTTGTCCCATCACTTCATGGCAAATAGATAGGGAAACAATGGCTGACTATTTTGGGGGGCTCCAAAATCACTGCAGATGGTGATTGCAGCCATGAAATTAAAAGATGCTTACTCCTTGGAAGGAAAGTTATGACCAACCTAGACAGCATATTAAAAAGCAGAGACATTACTTTGTCAACAAAGGTCCGTCTGTCTATTCAAGGCTATGGTTTTTCCAGTAGTCATATATGGATGTGAGAGTTGGGACTATAAAGAAAGCTGAGCACCAAAGAATTGATGCTTTTGAACTGTGGTGTTGGAGAAGACTCTTGAAAGTCCCTTGGACTACAAGGAGATCAAGCCAGTCAATCCTAAAGGAAATCAGTGCTGAATGTTCATTGGAAAGAGTGATGCTGAAACTTCAATACTTTGGCCACTTGATGCAAAGAACTGACTCATTGGAAAAGACCCTGATGCTGGAAAAAGACTGAAGGCAGAGAAGGGGACGACAGATGAGATGGTTGGATGGCATCACCAATGTGATGGACATGAGTTTGAGTAGGCTTCGGGAGTTGGTGATGGACAGGGAAGCCTGGCATGCTGCAGTCCATGGCGTCACAAAGAGTCGGACACAACTGAGTGAAATGAATTGAACTGAACTACTCTATCCTACTTTTAAAATGGGAGTTTCTTAGGGTTCCTTCTCATTTCACTGTCCCCTGGAGCAATCTCACATACCTCCCCACAGCTTTGAATCTACTCTTCCAGGCTGATCCCTCATGAAATTCTATCTCCAGCTTAGACCACTCTTCTAAATCCCAGACCTGTATCTGATACTTACTCAATATCATTACTTGGACATCTCACAAATAGAGACATGCCAAAAAGATGTTACCTTTCACACACTGCTAACTGCCTACCCATTATACATTTCCTACCCTGTCAGTATGTACTAATAGAATCTCTTATTTGTTAGGGATAGTAATGAATCTTAATTAAAATCTCGTCCCCTAGATTCCCTTATATCTAGTCTGGCCAGTGAGTATATGGGTTTCTGGGAAATTTCTTTCACATGGTTTAGGTGTCACTCTTTCCTTTATTCTTCTACTTTGACCATACAAGAGAGACCAAGAATGAAACACCTATCTGGCAACTATAAGGTCGCAGGCATGAGGTCTAACATCCAGACAATAAGGAAAGTCGCAGCAGGGCATACCTTTCTGATGGCACTAGTACTGGACTGTCTACCCCCAGACTTGTTATATGAGAAAAATAATCAATTTGTCTAAACCACTGTTAATCAACCTCCTGATTTCTAAAGTCAAACAGATCCTTAACTGTCAAAACCAAAATTAATTTCTTTCTGTACTCACCGAGTTCACTTCTCCATCACAGTAAAGCAGGAGCATCCTCCCTATTGCTTCTACTAAAAACCTGGTATCTCATCTTTTTGATATCTCATCTTTTTATCCATCAAATACTATCAACACATGCTTGCCAATTTCATCTCTAAAACCTGTTATCTACCTTTTTCACTTCTAATGCCCTATTCTAAACCACTACCACATCTCATTTTGGGCTCAGAACTTCAACTCTTGCCTTCCTCTAATTTGTTCTCTGCAGAGCAGTGTCATGTCATGTCTCTTCTAAAAAGTCAACTTTCCAAGTGCACTATGAATAGTCAGTCCAATATGGATATAAAACCCTACATATAAATGGCATGTAAAACCCTACATAGATTTTTGCCCAACTGTGTTCAGAGGACTAACTGCAGCATAAACACCTGGGGTGCTTAATAAAAATGCAGATTTCAAAAGCAATCGTCAGTGTTGGACTTTAGGAATCTCCACTTTATAATTAGGACACTTAACAATTCAGATGCAGGGTGACCCTACATAATGTGATCCTCTAAGACACATCTAGGGCCTATCTCCACTCACCTCGCCTCACCACATTTGCTTACTTTCACTTTCTGAAATGTGCTAATAAACTCCTTTCTGTCCTGGGGCCTTTCTAAAACCAGACTATCCTATTAATCCTACTCTACCCTTTCTCTTGGGTTTCCCTGGTAGCTCAGCAGTGAAGAATCCACTTGCCAACGCAGGAGATGGGGGTTTGGTCCCTAGGTCATGAAGATGCCCTGCAGAAAGAAACGACAACCCATTCCAGGATTCTTGCCTGGGAAATCCTATGGACTGAGGAGTCTGATGGGGTACAGTCCATGGGGTGGCACAAGAGTCAGACTTGACTTAGCGACCAAACAACAACCCTTCCTCTAATTCATTCTAAATTTAACTATTACCTTCCATGGAAAACGATACTGAATCATCCAGGTAAAATGAGGTTTTCATGTTATACCCTCTCCTAGCACTCTACTCTGTACTTTTCTTTCATTTATTCTATCATATTTGATTAGTATTTTTAAAAGATGAATTAAAGATACAGCTTACTATTGATGTTTCTCCTGCATCCATTCCCTTTCTGCCCAGAGGTACGCTTCACTGAAAACTGGAGTGCATGTTCTTATACTTTAACTACATTGTGTATTTGTCTCATAAAGTCTGTTATGGGTATATAAAAACAGTGTCACAGAATATACCATTTCACCTTCTTTACAGCAGTTAAAAAAACTAGAACTACATATATCAGTATGAAGAAATTACTTATATTAAATTATTTTAGTAATTCTTTATTCAATATCTGCATCCCCTTCTAGATTGCGAACACCAAGAGCTGTATTGTACTTGTCTCATTAACTGCTGCCTATCTTAAGCACTTTGCAGTTTCTGGGACATAAACAATAAATAAACATTGGTTGAATGAAGAACTAATTCATGAGTGATTAATAAGATAATGCTGAAGTTGGTTTATATAAAATCTGAGCTACTCTGTCAAGTTAAGTTGGCTAAATACCTTGAACTAATTCTGTTTTGTGATTTAAACAAAAACTAATAAATACTGAGATAATCAGTTCTTAATAGGAAGAACAAAAAAATAATTTTAAAGGTTATGTATTAATTTATATAAAGGGATCTAATATTGGACACTGATGGGGGACCTACATACAGTAGCAGAAAAGAGGAGAAAACACACATAAGAGGAAAACAAAATTCTTGGTGGAGAAGAAATGTAAAACTATTTGGTAACTAAGTATAACAGGGACTAACAATATTGAAGAGAAAACCTAGAGGCCAGAAGTCTTAGCTACTTTCTTACAGCTACATTAAGTGGGAAAGCAACTTCACAGAAAAAAATAGACTGTCTGACCACTTTTGTACCACACTATTGGTACAAATACATTATACATTAATACATTATTATAAAAGCAATTCTGGGAGAAAACAGATGGAAAATGCATTCATTTACCACTCATCTGCCAGAGTAAGTGCACTGGGAAAGGAAGAAGCTATTTTTTAAAATATACTTTAATAACAAAACTGTTTCTTCATGATACAGTATATATGGCATGTTTTTGTAATTTTTTTGCTTACAGTTAACATTGTCATTAAACTAAAAATCAAACGTATAGAAGGACAACTGTAAATGGCTCTAAATGATGATAGAATATTTCATTTTTTTCATCACTGAATCATTCTCATTCTATTGGTTTCCAAAAAAAAAAAATATTTATACAAAAAAAAAGTACAGATGTGAACAAAGATACATTCATTTTTGCATAATGAAGTTCCAGATCATTGAACAATTATACATAAAAAGGATTAATGAAAGCCCTGAACTTTGATCTCTGTGAAAAATCAGGATTTATAAAAGTTTTAATAAATTGAGTTTAGCTAACAGACATTTAGACAAGGCAAACAAAAGGACTGAAAATGCATCTTTTGCATCTGGAAGAGGAGGGAACTCTTCCAAACTCATTTAAGGCTATCATCACCGCAATACCCAAACCAGACAAAAGACATCACAAAAAAAGAAAATGACACATCAGTATCCTTGATGATTACAGATGCAAAAATCCTCAACAAAATATTAGCAAAGCAAATTTAGCAATCACTAAAAGGGTCATACACTGTGATCATGTGGGATTTACTGCAGGGGTGCAAGGATGGGTCAACATGCACAAATCAGTCAATGTGCTACACTAGATTAACAAAATGAAGGATAAAAATCATATGGTCATCTCAATAGATGCAGAAAAAGCATTTGACAAAATTCAACATCCATTTATGATTAAAAAAAAAAACCTCTCAACAAAATGGGGAATGTATGTACCTCAACATAATAAAGAGCATATATGACAAGTCCACAGTTAACACCATACTTAATAGTGAAAAGCTGGAAGCTTTTCTTCTAAGATCATAAAGAAAAAATAAAGATGTGCACTTTCACTATTTTTATTCAACATTGTACTGGAAGTTCTAGACAAAGCAAACAGACAAGAAAAAGATAAGAAATCCAAACTGGAAAGAAAAGAGTAAAACTGTTACTATCTGCAGAAGACATATTATACATAGAAAACCCTAAAAGCTCCATCAGAAAACTGCTAGAACTAATAAATTCAGTGAAGTTGTAGGATACAAAATCAATACACAGAAGTCTGTTGCATTTCTATACACTAATAACAAACTATCAAAAGAGAGAAATTAAGAAAACAATCTCATTTGCAATTACATTGAAAGGAATGAAACACCTAGGAATAAATTTAACCAAGGAGATGAAAGACCTATACATTGAAAACTACAAGATTAATGAAAGAAACTGAAGACAATAAAAACAGATAAATATTTCATGTTCGAGGACTAAAGTACTGTTAGAATGTCCACACTTCTCAAAGTAATATACAGATTTAATGCAATTCCTATCAAAATTCCAATGGTATTTTTCACAGAAACAGAAAAAAACAACCTCTAAAATTTGCACAGAACCACAAAGATCCAAAATATTCAGGGCAATCTTGACAAAGTCCCTGATGTCAAACCATATTAAAAACTGTATTAATTAAAACAGGTTGGTATTGGCATAAAAACATATACAGAGATCAATGGATTAGAATAGAACCCAGATATAAACCCACACAGATATAGTCAATTAATTTATAACAAAGGAGCAAAAAAATACACAATAAAGGACAGTCTCTTCAATAAATGGTGTTAGGGAAACTGGACAGCTACATGCAAAGGAATAAAAGAAGACCACTATCACATACCATACCCAAAAATGAACTCAACATGGATTATAAACATGAACCTAAAACCCCAAATCATAAAACTCCCAGAATAAAACAAGCAGTAAGCTTCTTCACATGAGTCTTGACAATGATCTTTTTGAATCTGACACCAAAAGCAAAAATAAACAAGCCAGACTACCTCCAACTAAAAACCTTCTGCACAGCAAAGGAGACCATCAACAAAATGAAAAACAAACTACTTAATAGGAGAAAATATTTGTAAACCATGTGTGATAAGGGGCTAATATCCAAATTATGTAAAGAATTCATACAACTCAACAGTACATTAAAAAAGTCCAACTAAAAAATGAGATCTAAATAGACATTTTCCCAAAGACATTCAGATGGCCAAGAGGTACATGATAATGTTATGCATTATGATCAGAGAAATGCAAATCAAAACCACAATGAAATATCCCACCTGATAGAGAGGGTATCATCAAAAAAATACAGCAACAAAAGTAGGTGAGGATACAGAGAAAAAAGAATCCTTGGGCATTGTTGGTAGTAATGTAAACTGGCACAGCCACTATGGAACAGCATGGATGTCATTCAAAAAATTAAAAACAGAACTACTGTATGATCCAGCAATTCCATTTCTCAGTATTTACTGAAGAAAATGTGCTGACTTGAAAAGATATATGCACCCCCACATTCACTGCAGCATTATTTACAATAGCCAGCACAGAAACACAGTGTCTGTCAATGGATGAGTGGATATAAAATTGTGACACACACATGTATACACACAGGAGTAGTATAGAAACATAAAAAAGAAGGAAACCCTGCTATTTAAGACAACATAGATGGACTTCAAGGGCTTTATACTACATGAAGTAAGGCACAGCAAGACAAATACTATGATTTTTCTCATATTTGGAACCTAAAAACAAGCTCACAGATACAGAGGACAGATTGGTGATTCCAAGAGGTGGGGGTGGAGGGTGGGGAAAATGGGTGAACACAGTTGACCCTTGAACAACACAAGTCTGAATTGTGTGGGTCAACATCTGTATGTTTTTCTCCACCCCCCCCATAAATACATACTACATATAGTATTATAGAATCTGCCAGTTTGCTGAATCCATGGATGCAGAACCAAGGGCACAGAAGGTCTACTGTAAAGCTGTATGTGGATTTTCAACAGCATGGGAGATCAGGGCCCCTTATCCCTGTGTTGTTAAAGATCAACTGTATATACATCTGGTTATGTTTTTTCAAAAATATGACACAAAATTTTAAAACATTGTGTTTGAGACCCCAAACCAACTTCTAGAACAAAAAATGAGTCTATCAGAATCAGGTACAAATATTGCAAATGGGCTATTATCACAGTATCACTTCTTAAAGAAGTTCTTTATTGCTTACTGTACTTAAAAATTTGTTTTTAACATTCTAAAAAAATAAAAGCTGTCTATGAATAAGTCAAGTGGTCCAGGTGGTCATTAACTCCCAGATATCCAGGTGAGTCAGGTTTTTACTTCATTCAACAATTAACAATGCAATGAAGCAGACTGAAGTTATTTAGCTTTTTGGGGGACTGCTTGCTTAACAAAGTTTGAGATTTTCAAATTATTAAGACAGAACAGTGACATACGTTCTTTTTTGTAGATACAACACTATTTGAAATTACCTTATGCAATTACTTATCTAGGCTGTTTTTTGCTATACCAACTCCTGGTATATATGGTCTATAAGATTGTGTCTTGTGATCTTGCCCAGAACACAAAACAATTCCTGGCTTGTAGTGGCTGCTCCATAATTACTGCATGAAGGCAAATGAATAAAAGAATAAATTTCTGCACCTATTTTGTATGTTATCTGTAAAACACTTTCAAACTTCTCTGGTAGTACCCGCCTTTCTCTCTTTTCATTGCATCTCTACAAAAGCAGCTGTCTAGGGCAAAATTAATTACAACATGGTCATTAGATTTGGCCCCAAGTCCTGTAAAACCTGTTCGCTTTTGTGCATTGTAGCCAGCAACTTAATGAAGATAGCTATTGCAGTTTTCTGATCAGAAGGAACAAAGGGAATTACTTCATAGTCGAAACCAGTCCTTTCTCCTAGTGACATATTCTGCTGAACATATACAGTCAACAAGAAGCTTAATGAGATGGTTTTAAAGTGAACTTTAAAAAAATTCATGTGTTTAGACTCTTATGCTTACACTTAGTCATCTATTTGGTAGGAGTGGGTTAACAGATTATCGTATTTTTAAATGGATGTCAGGATTTGAAGGGTGAATTTTATTAACTGATTAAATTGAAAATATTTGAGATTTTTAAAGAATACTAGAAAATAAGTGGTAGACTGAGTCAATACACAAAAATCTCCTTTACCTACGTTAGACTTGAGCCTTAAAATTGTATGTCAAACTCATTTGGCATTATTTATAGACAAGTCAACATCTATAATCATTACTTACTGAAAAAAAGCTGACAGTGACATCAAAACGTTGGCTATTTTATTTTTTTCTTTGTACATGAGCCAAACTTACAATGGATAAAACTGAAAATCTGAAATGTTCTAGAAGTTTGTTTGAGGGCTCAAGGATATTCAGATGCCAGTGATGTTTAATGTGCTTGCTCATATATAGCACAGAAAACTCCACAGTCAATCCTAGAGTTATAGAATGGAGGCAGCCTCCCTGCTTCTACAGATTGTGATCATCATAGGGAGAAGAACCTTGCCTCTTACAGCAGCATCTGTAACACCTAACATACTGCCTGAACAATGTGTGTGTAAATATGAAAAGAAAAGCAAATCAAGACTCAAAATTCATGCCCATAGGATATCACATCAGGCTATCCATTTAAATTGTATGCCCAACTAACTGCCCAGCACTCACTGATGTTTTTTAAGTGAAAAAAATGCTAGGTAAACCAAAAGTTTCAATTATCAAAAACTTCTGCAGAAGATCCCAAGTTCTTAACTAACACAAAATTCTAAGCCTCACAATGGCAGTAAGAACTTTTGCATAGCAAAAACTACAAAACACAGTATGCAAACAATAGCAGCTCTACATCCAAAAGGCCCTACACACACATTAAATCTATACTAACATGAAAGCAAGCAGATCATTACAGTACAAAGTCCAACAATGTAAGGGATACAAAATAAATAACAGTGATGGTTCTGTGGCAGATATATACGGTGGATATAAAATAAAATTGCACAACAGAGACAAAAATGAAAGCTTCTTCAGTTTTTATTACTTGGCTAAAAACACTGCAATTAGTTTTTTCTCCCTTGTTTCTCCTTTAGGTGAAAAATAAAAAATGTCATACAATGACTATTGTAATAGCATGCTTTAGTTGAAACACTTCAAAAACAGGTCATAGAAAGTTAAGCTCTACTTCCTGCCTCATGAAAACTGTTCTCTGAAGTTTCTCTTTCAGGTAAAAAGAGGAAACATTAGGCACAAATATTTTATTGGTATGATTAAGTGGGTTAATGGTATTAGTGAAAAGAATTTTAACAAAATCATTTGTCCTACAACTTCAAAGGATGTCAATAAAGTTCCATTCTGCAGAAACTGTAACATGTATTCATTTCAATTCAAAGCAGAAAATATTATTTAGTTCATGGATCCACAGATGCATGTATTCAAAGTCAATTGTAAAATAAATTACCAACAAGTTACATCATATTGATAAGTTTATACTTGATCAATTGTGAATTTAAAAAAATAACATTTTAAAGAAAATAAGAGTGACAAATGTTAACAACATGTAATGATTTGGAAATTAACCTACCAGCAATATGAAGGTTTGAAAATGAAAGCCCATTTTATGAGCAACTCTGATATAATTTTTAAAGTTATTTCATTTTAAGCCCAAAATGAGTTATTGTTAGGAAAGGATGAAAAAGAAACAATACTCAAGATGAACAGATTTTGAGTTTTTCAATTAGGATTCTTTAATTTTGAAGTCTACAAGAAAAAACAAAACAGACCTTGGATGTAATTAAATTAATAATTGATATAATTCTATCCATCATTAATCCCCCTTAATGGATAAAAGACTTAAGTTTTATGTTATCCCCTCAAAGGAGGAATTGTAGTGATCCTTATCGATGATTTATGAAAGGCACACACAAAATAATGAAAACTCGTCATTTGAAGCTAAGGAAAAGTTTAACAAAGAGACCAAAAATCATGATTTTAATTTGGATCTTACAATGGAATACCCAAACATGAATAGTTATATCTGTGTAACTAATGCTAGTATTTCAGCATCATTCTAATTTAATAGATAAAATGTAAAAGTAAGCATTCAATAAAAACAAGCTTATACTGAATGAGTCAATTTCTTAAAAGTTCAGGTTTTCATTTATACAAACTTGGGGGGAGAAGAGTTTCCTAGACAAGTTTAAATTTTGAGAAGAAACAGTAGTTTTTTGTTTTTTTTTTTTAACGAATAATAGTAAAGTTTTAACATTTAAGTCAACTCTTTAAAAAATTAATGCATTTCAAGAACAGCAATATATATCTCCTTCATAAAAAAAAAAAAAATCCCAGAACTATAAAGTATACTGATACCGAGGATAATACACACAATAAAGTAACAGGCAACTACGGAACCTTTTTCTGAAGCCACTCAAAGAACCAAATATCTAAAGCAGAAGCAATGGAACTAGCTAGGTATTTTGCACAGTATGTGCTGGGAAAGGCTAACTGGAAAAAAAAAATTTTCCATAAAACATATTTTTGGAACTCCAATAACCTTTTCGGTACTTGAAAATCTCTTTTACTTATATATTTAGCCTAATCTCAAAGCAATTTATTTTAAAAAGCCAAGGGTGCAATATTTATTTTTAGAGTCACATTTCTGTTACCCTTTTAGTTTCTTTCAAAGATTCTGGGGTCATGATTTATTTGTAGAACTACTGTATACTTGTGACATACATTTCTAGCTTTATTAGTCTTTATAAATGTGGCATATAACTATATATTAGAAAAATACAATTAGTTTTAATAAACAATGATGGGATGATTAGTTTGCCAAATAACGTACAATCTTATTAACCAGTACTCCCAATTATACCTGGAGAATTCCATGAACAGAGGAGCCTGGTGGGCTACAGTCCACAGGGTCACAAAGAGTCAGACACGACTGAAGCGATTTAGTGTGCATGTGCGTGCACACACACACAAGATAAAAATAACCAACAAATAAAAGGCTGTCCCAAAATACATAAAATAAACCAACCCTATCAAAGAAGGTGGGGGGAGTAAATGTGCTAATTGAGAAAGCAAGGTGCTACCTGGAAAAGCGGGTTGGGAGGAATGGGAGTTTGTGGTAGATAACCTTCAAGAGTCCTTTCCAGCTCAACCATGTGATTCTAATAAATTACAAGACTACAGTAAATGAAAGAACAAAGACCTAGAACAGCTGAACTGTATTTTAAAAATAAAAGAAATTCTTCAGCTATTTATAGGATATGAATTAAAATTATAACTAAGAGTTTCAAGTAGAATTGTTAGGCAGGAGAGATTTTCACTATATAAAAAATCTCCAGAAATATAATAAATAGAAATTTAAAACTGTTTCAGGTAAGAATTTTTCCTTTTAAAAGCTAAGCCTTCCAAACAGGTAATTTCAACCAGCTGAGACATTAGGATTGAAAATATTTTAGCAAGGTTTTACTTGATGAAATAAAAGTCATTATTTTTTGATAATACTATGTCCAGAAAAATAAGATCCTCAGATATTAAAATTTGACTTAAGTATACCAAAATTGTCCTTTACCACTGAGATTGTAACTAAAATACTTCCAAATTAGTAAACGAAATTTAAAGTCTAATAATAATACCAACATTATGAGATCAACTGCCAGAATTTGTCATTTCATTACTCTTTCCTTTGAGCCTCCATGCTGGACTGCTTACAAGTTCATCAAAGTACTTGGAATCAAGGATCATTACTTGTTCATTTTTTTTTTAATGTAACCAAATGTAACAGTTCCCAACAAGAAGTGTTTTGTATATTATGCCCCAAATACCAAAAATGCAATGTGCCAAGTGCTAATTAGTAGTCTATTCATTTTAATTAAAGATAAATGGATTAGGAAACCATTATAAAAGTTTTGATCAACACTGGTTTTACATCTTTACATATCTTAAAAATCTCCATAGCTACAACTTATTAAAATTACTAGGATAACAATCTAAAATAAGGTAAACTAATCAACCTTAAACTTCCTTTCATATGCTCATAAAACATAAATTTAGAAAGGAACATTTTAAAACTACAGGAAGAGAATCAATTCATTAAATAAAGACTTCCATCAGTCTATTTAGTATTTTTTTTTAAGTAAGTACCTTTTCTATTACTATTTAAGGACTCTAAAAAAAATCAAGTTTTGCGAGCTCTGTTTTATACTAGATAATTTTGTCCTAGATTTACAGTATTTTTAAGAATTCCAGACTAAGACAGTGTTAATTCCTGCCCTTCTCTTCTCCAGGGAATCTTCCCAGGCCAGGGATCAAACCCAGGCTTCCCACATTGTAGGTGGATTCTTTAACCATCTGAGCCAGCAGGGAAGTTCAGTATATTCCTAAACTTCTTCAATGTGTACTGCATGCTATTCACATTAATAAACTACAACTAGGGCACAGAGAGGGAAAAAAGGATTAAATTCCTTCCATTTCTAAACAGTGTAGAAAGCAAATGTAACTGTGTTACAATTTAAAATAAAAGTGGTTGAACTTGATATACTTGAATCTATGTTCATGCATAATTTTGGCTTTGAACTACATGACAGTGAATGGACAAAAGTCTACTCTGAAAAAATCTGAGTAAAAATCTGAGGGATGGGCCACGATGAATCATAACAAGCTCTACCTCCACTTCATCTGGTTTTAATTAAATATTACACTTAATATAAAATGGTAAAGGAAGAACTGAATAGAAAGCATGTTATTCGTTAAAAAACTAAAAAATGTGCACAAGTTTTGGAATAAAGTTATTCCATAGAGTAAACTGTTGTAACTAAGAAGTCCATTATTTAAGTTGTATACAATCCTTCCATATAATAATTTTGGAAACTAAAGTCAGCTTCCACAGGAAATCTGATGTTCTTGCTTTCCCTTTTGTGGAGTTCTCCAATATCATTATTCTCCTCTCTAACAGTGCTAATAGTGAATGGGAGCAAAACAGAAACCACATATCTTTAAAGGTAAACTGAAACAAGTAAAATATGCTATATTTTATAAGGTCTGGGTCAGCAAAAATTCAAAGTTCTTCTACAACAAAACCTAGATCGATGAACCATTTATACAGGACATACTGTGTATAAATAACTGGTACTGGTTTTCAGAATATAAATGGATGGATAAAGACATAAATACATAGATATCTATTATATACACATACACATACATTTATATAAATTATCATGATACAGACTGACAATATCAGTATATATTCAGTGGTTCTTTCCACACACATGCATGCCTATGAAACTACACTTTCAGACCAAGCTCTCTGAGTTACCTGTTTCAAAGGGACTAAAAACAACAACAAAACAACCCCAAATGTATCTTTAAAAGCTAGTGATCACAAACTTACAAACTGAATGTATCATGACACTGGAACTCCCTATTTATTAGTCCCAAAAGAACAGTATGGAAAAAAATCCCACAGATAAATAGAAATTTCTATAAACAACAGTATTTTCCCTTCAAACAGTTTTAAAAACTTCACCAATATATTTGGGATGTTTCTCTGGATGTGAATGGAAAATTTCTTCAAACAAAAACTTAAAGTACTGTATTTGACCTACAATGCACATAACATTATAATTTGGACCATGCTGTAGAACTATACTAAGTTCCTTCTGAAAATTAAATTTCTTAAAAAGTAGTTAAGGTGAATTTCAGTTTTACAGTTTTTCTACTAAATATAAATTCTACTGAGGCTTACAATTCTATTCTAACGCAATAATACTCTGATTTTAGCAACATTTCTCCTATTCTGGACAACTGATAAAGCAACAATTACATAGTGAATCAGTGATGTTCTTGCTCAGAAAATAGAATCTGTAAATGGAGGAGAGCTTTTTTCCCTAAGTCGTTAAGTGGAAAAACAACAAAAAAAAAAATTAGGAAAAAAGTCTTTATTCAATACTTCTAATACAACCAATTGAAAAACATCCTCCCTGAAAATAAGAAAAAACCCACCAACACTATACTACATTAAAAAAAGAGAGAATCAAATGAAGCCTTTGAGTATTTCTATAGTTTCTCTTCACAGAAGTCTCAGAATTAACTAAAATTATAAAGCATTTTTATTATATCTTCATAAAGCATGACTTTTAAAGTTAAAATTCCATTTGTTATACTTAAAATACTGGAGTTGCTTTTATAAAAAAAAAACAATAAAATCAGCTTAAAATAAATTTATTGTACAATACAAAAAGTAGGCATACTGGAAAATAAAAGGTACATTAATATACAAAGCAAATAAAAGAAAGCTAAATAACACAAATGGATTAATCCAAACACTAAGATAAAATGCACAACATTTATGCTAAAAATAAAGTATTTCAGAAAGGATATGCATTTCAAATGAAATGTTAATGATGGAAAAAAAAGAAAAACAAATATGCTAACTTCAAAATGCTTGAATATCAAGAATCAGTAATGGCATAAAACATTAAATTCAACAATACTGGGTACTTTTCAATAACTTTATTTGAAAAGGTATAAAATACTGAAAGAATCAAAATAATGTTTTTAAATCTGGCAAAGATTTTCCTCTTTTTTTTTTAAAGTAAAGTTTGAGGACCTATTCACAATATCTTTCTTCTTCCATTTATACCTTCCTACAAAAACTTCTGGATGCTCACTTTAACAGGATGAGTAGCTTAGAAAACCCTTCTCCACTAGTGTGTATTTAAGCCTTATCAACATAGTAAATGACACAAATTAACATCATTTTGAAATCTGTACAAATGTGGATACAATATGAAACATGAAATTTTCATTTTATAAAGTAAAACCCACCTCCAAATGAAACAGTAAAATATAACAATTACAGAGCGTGGGAGAGGGGAGCCTTTTTTTGGGAAACTACCAATTAAAGACATTCAGTCCCCTAACCACAAATAGTTCTGTATATTAATACGAATCACACTGTTCAAAGGTATAGCAGAGTTAAGGTATAAATGTATGGAGAGAACAGACACATCACTCTCATGTAAATGGCCAAACCAGAAACATCCAGTTAGGATATGCATCTGTACATCAGAGGAACAATTAGCCATAAAATCCTTGGCTAATATCCTCTAAAACTTACTGCATAACTATTTTTTAAATATGTTTAATACTTCAGTTGGGCCAAAAGGCTTTTAAACAAGTTTGGAAGAGAACTTCTTTTCCTAATATCATAGTTCCCAAACTCATATAATCAAGACTTTCTACATCTGTGTTTGCACTTGCATCTAAACCATCTAGGAAAATAATTTTTGCTACACTGTAATTACTATTTTAGACTTTACCCTATACCACATGTATGCCATGATACTAAGAAACTATCAAGTTCTCCTTCTGACTCCATCCCTGTCCCTCCAAAATCTTGAAGCTCTTGGGAACTGTGGGGAGAAATAGAGAGGTATATGGAGGAAGGAAGAAGTATGAATAGGATCCTACAAAACTTTACAATTACTTTGTCAAGACAGACTTTAAACATTGTGAATTATTTCAAATTTAGGCTGTGTTGAACCTATAGTCCTCTTAAAAACAAGTTTTGATTCTCAATATTGCATTATTATAACTGAACAAAAGGATTAAAATCTAACAGGTATTTTAGTAGCATACTTACTACCTTCATACTGAATTCATTTCCTAACTACTTTCAAATAAAACAAGCTTTATGAGATGTAATTATAATTTATTGCAAAGTTCATTAGCATTTGTGAAATTATTATAATTATCAAAAGCTAAAAACCAAAATTCACCATTCACACTTAAATATAACACAGAAAAAGTTATGTGGGTAATATGAAAATAAAACTGTTCAGGTAAACATTTCACTTGGAAGGCAGTCACTGCTGCTCCTTCTGAGTAACCATTATGGGTTTTTAACAGTGAAACATGTCATTATCTTACATCGGAAATTCTTTGGCTGGAATGCTTTAGTAACATAAGACACTCCTGTACATAACAATTCTGACAGAACAAAGGAGTTGAAAGTGAAAAAGCAAAGATATTTTAAAGTGTTTTATAAAATTTTAAATAAATTTAAAAAAATTTAAAGCCAAAAAAAAAAGCAAAGCAAATCTATCTGCTGCTATATTAAATAATTTGGAAATTATAATTATGTTTTTATTTTTGTATTTAGCACAGAAATACTTTGTATTGCTACTGGAGACACCATGTCAATTTTAAAACTGGAAAATAAAAAAATGTGATGAAATTTATGAGTTCAATGTGTGGGTTTCAGAACCAAGAAATTACAAATTTCTGTTATTATTTTAAAATGGGATTATTTGACTACATATAGTTAAAATTTTAATTACACCAAGAAAAAATTTAAAGAAATTTTTCCTTTCATTAAAAAAAAAAGTAAATCTGCTTTATTTGTACTTTTTAAAAGACTGACAAATCCACTTTTTAATCTATTAACTTTACACAAAGACTTAAAAAAAAAAAAAAAAAAGCTTTATGGCTCCAGCACCCAAGGTTGAAAGCACAAAAAACTCAATAAATATAGTATGCAAAAAAAACTAAAGATGTTTGAAAGGTTAAATGAAGAACATTCTGAAACTAGAACCCATTTCTTTAGCTTTTCTCTCCCAGACTTTCCATTCTATATACTACAGTTGTAGAGATGTCCTCATTTGACTCAGGTGACACTTTTTTCCATACTGTCTCTTTTAAAGCAAGTTCTTGTTGGAGACTTTCATAGTCCAATGGTCCAAAGGAATGCTAGTTGTTCAAGCAACATACATAATTTATTAGTGCACTTGAGTGAAGAAAGGTCCAAGCTATAAAATGGTATTTTTCAATGATGAATGTTATTAAAATCTGTTAGCATTTTCACCCACCACCATCTGATGTTTTGCTCCATGTTACTCATGTTGACGCCCATGGAAGTTTCTATTTTTGTCAGCTTTGCATAATTCATAGGAAAATTTACTTAGTATGTGTTAAAATTTTTTTCTACTTATAAGTGCTTCGCACATATTAGCTTCAAGTCTAGTTAGGTAATTTTATTCTAAACATTTCCACTTGGGATACAAAGGAATTTAAATTCAAAACAAGTCCCTTAATGCAGTAAACAACAACAAAGACAAAAACAAAATCTTGTTCCTGAAATTAAGTCCTGACTCCTTTAAAAAGGAGTATATATGTGCAAAAATATGAAGTCAAACACACTGATAAAAAACAAATATCACTTTAAAATAACAGTGTCAGAACACTGCATTAAACACTTTCTGTAGAAAAATACTTCATCTATAGTGACACATAAAACTTACTATGAAGCTCTGTAAGGTCTATCACTAATACTATAACCCCTTTCCACTTATATATCCATCCACATAAAGATAAACTTCACTTTGAGACTATAACTGACAAATATTAAGAGCAAAAATAGGTTTTCTCTTTATAGCATGCAGCACTTTCCAATATGTTTCCTTTTAACAGTCAATTCTTAAAAATACTGCTAAAACAGCAGAAAAATGGGGAGAAAACTCTGCTCCTAGGCTAACCAGTTTCAATTTAAATAAAACTAATATATAGTATGTATGTCCAGGATGATAACGTCAACAATTCAACATTGCTCATTTGTTATTAGTAAAAATATGAGGCCACTAACAATTAAAGTAAGTTTTATTTAAACTGGTGAACCTCATTTTCTCTCTCAAAAAAAGTTACATAATAACCTAAATAAGAATTTTGCTTACCCTCTGATCACCACCTTCTCTTCGAGGATCAAGTTTTTTAGCAAAGTGTCTCAAATTATCATAGTTATGGAAATTACACAGAGAAACAAGATCCTGTAATTAAACAAAACAGGTATTATAAGAAACTGGCTTAGTCAATGGCTATTGTTTTTCCATATTTTAACAAATTTCACTAATACTGTTCAACTTAACTACTATCTCAAAGAAAGTACCACTGCATGTTAATAAAGCTGCATGATGTATCAAGAAGACTGAAGTCAATATGAGAAGACATGGACTATAGGTATTTGAAAATTTACTACCATAATCCTAAGGCTCAGGCACTCAAAATGTGTAACTTTCATTTTCTGTAAAATGGGCATTATAATAATAGGCCACATGAAGTAATTATTCTATCAAGTAACTATAGCACCACAAAATATAAAGAAATACTATGGTTACAATGTATTTTAATCTATAAGGAATCCAATGTCATTCTCTAGTTTTTGTAAAATATTAAAAAAACTGAAAAATAAACTGGTATTTTAAAAGGGAAGATCTGCAGAAAAAATTAAGATACTCAGTGCAGACTCTAGGAATTAGTAAATGTAAATAAAACCAGAAGATAGATACTGAACTAGTTAACAGTAGTAGTAATTTTAAATTGCAGTACTTATTTCCTTAAAAAAGAAAAAAAAAAGACTCAATCTTTCACTTATGGTGAGGTTTAAATGACTTCTCCAAGTTTAATGTCTTTTGCTGATCTTTTATAAACTGAAAACTAATTACAACCATGAAATTAAAACTTAAGCATCAAACAAATTTGTAATTTGTGAGGATGATTATATGGGAGCTGTCTGGTAGAGGCAATTTAAAGTTCCTTTGCAAACACTAACATGGCTATTGAGTAACTGACAGACTGGCAGTGAGAATGCAAACAGTCAAACTATGGAAATGAGTAATAAAGTAGAACCATCAGATGGCTTAACTTATATGATTTTCATTATTTTCATTAAGAAAATATGCTTACATGACAGAAGTGAATTCCCTTAACACTGTTGCCCATCTTGTCCAGAGGAGGAGACCAGCACATCATGCCCATGACATTGGGGACAACTAAAAGAATGCCTCCAGCAACTCCAGATTTTGCAGGAAGACCAACCTGAAAATAGTTTGAAAAAATAGACACTTATGTTAACATTTTAAAATAAGAAAAGTTATATCCAACAATAAGGGAACTGGTTAAAATATTACAGAGTATTTCCATATAGTAGCATTCCAACATTAAAACATAGATAAGTATTAGATTGGTGCAAAGTAATTGCGGTTTTGCATTGTTGAACTCTGCCATTTGATATTGGAACACATTCTTAAGTGTGGTAATGCTGTACATTATTTTAATGCACATTTCTTGCTTTATGTTTTTTTCTTTTTGTTAATGACTTATAGCATGCATGTGTGCCAAGTCATTTCAATCATGTCAGACTCTTTGCAACCCTAGGGACTGCAAGTTCCACCAGGCTCCTCTGTACATGGAATTCTCCAGGCAGGAATATTGGAGTGGATTGCCATGACCTCTTCCAAGGGATCTTCCCAACCCAGGGATTGAACACACACATTTCCTGTGGCTCTTGTATGGCAGGCAAATTCTTTACCACTGAGTCACTGGGGAAGCCCCAATGACTTATTACTTGCTGTTTATTTTAGACAGGGGAAATCATGTTAGACAAAAAGCGAATTTCGGTGATTTTCTTATCTGAGTTCAAAATGGGTTGTAAATCAATGGAGACAACACACAACACTAACAACACATTTGGCCCAGGAACTGCTAACAGTGGTGGTTTAGGCAGTTCTGCAAAGGAGATGAGAGCCTTGAGGATAAGGAGCACAGTAGCTGGCCATCAAAAATAGACAATGACCAACTGAGAGCTGGGTGACAATATACAGCCTTGACGTACTCCTTTTCCTATTTGGAACCAGTCTGTTGTTCCATGTCCAGTTCTAACTGGTGGTTCCTGACCTGCATACAGATTTCTCAAGAGGCAGGTCAGGTAGTCTGGTATTCCCATCTCTTGAAGAATTTTCCACAGTTTATTGTGATCCACACAGTCAAAGGCTTTGGCATAGTCAATAAAGCAGAAGTAGATGTTTTTCTAGGAACTTTCTTGCCTTTTCGATGATCCAGCCAATGTTGGCAATTTGATCTCTGGTTCCTCTGCCTTTTCTAAAACCAGCTTGAACATCTGGAAGTTCACAGTTCACATACTATTGAAGCCTGGCTTGGAGAATTTTGAGCATTACTTTACAAGCGTGAGATGAGTGCAACTGTGCGGTAGTTTGAGCATTCTTTGGCATTGCCTTTCTTAGGGATTAGAATGAAAACTGCCCTTTTCCAGTCCTGTGGCCACTGCTGAGTTTTCCAGATTTGTTGGCATATTGAGAGCAGCACTTTCATAGCATCTTCTTTTAGGATTTGAAATAGCTTGACTAGAATTCCATCACCTCTATTAGCTTTGTGGAAGTGATGCTTCCTAAGGCCCACTTGACTTCACATTCCAGGATGTCTGGCTCTAGGTGAGTGATCACACCATCATGATTATCTGGGTCGTGAAGATCTTTTTTGTACAGTTCTTCTGTCTTTTCTTGTCACCTCTTCTTAATATCTTCTGCTCCTGTTAGGTCCATACCATTTCTGCCCTTTATTGAGCCCATCTTTGCATGAAATGTTCCTTTGCTATCTCTAATTTTCTTAAGAGATCTCTACTCTTTCCCATTCTATTGTTTTCCTCTACTTCTTTGTACTGATCACTGAGGAAGGCTTTCTTATCTCTCTCTCCTTGCTATTCTTTGGAACTCTGCATTCAAATGCGTGTATCTTTCCTTTTCTCCTTTGCTTTTCGCTTCTTTTCTTTTCACAGCTATTTATAAGGCCTCCTCAGAGAGCCATTTTGCTTTTTTGCATTTCTTTTTCTTGGGGATGGTCTTGATCCCTGTCTCCTATACAATGTCAAGAACCTCCATCCATAGTTCATCAGGCACTCTATCAGATCTAGTTCCTTAAATCTATCTCTCAATTCCAAACAGGAAAAGGAGTACGTCAAGGCTGTATATTGTCACCCTACTTATTTAACTTACATGTAGAATACATCACGAGAAACACTGGGTTGGATGAAGCATAAGCTGGAATCAAGATTGCTGGGAGAAATATCAATAACCTCAGATATGAAGATGACACCACCCTTACGGCAGAAAGTGAAGAACTAAAGAGCCTCTTGATGAAAGTGAAAGAGGAGAGTGAAAAAGTTGGCTTAAAGCTCAACATTCAGAAAACTAAGTTCATGACATCTGGTCCCATCACTTCATGGCAAATAGATGGGGAAACAGTGGAAATTTATTTTTTTTGGGCTCCGGAATCACTGCAGGTGGTGACTGCAGCCATGAAATTAAAAGATGCTTACTCCTTGGAAGAAAAGTTATGAGCAGCCTAGACAGCATACTAAAAAGCAGAGACATTACTTTGCCAACAAAGGTCTGTCGGTCAAGGCTATGGTTTTTCCAGTAGTTATGTATGGAATGTGACAGATGGACTACAAAGAAAGCTGAGTGTTGAAGAATTGATGCTTTTGAACTGTGTTTTGGAGAAGACTCTTGAGAGTCCCTTGGACTGCAAGGGGATCTAACTAGTCCATCCTAAAGGAAATCAGTCCTGAGTGTTCACTCGAAGGACTGATGTTGGAGCTGAAACTCCAATACTTCAGCCACCTGATACAAAGAGCTGACTCATTTGAAAAGACCCTGATGCTGGGAAAGATTGAAGGCGGGAACAGAAGGGGATGACAGAGGATGAGATGGTTGGAAGGCATTACCAACTCAATGGACATAAGTTTGGGTAAACTCTGGGAGTTCATGATGGACAGGAAGGCATGGTATGCTGCAGTCTATGGGGTCACAAAGAGTCGGACACAACTGAAGTGACTGAACTGAATTGAGAGCAATCATCAAAGCTGATCCTCATAGCTACACGAGAAGTTGCCCAAGAACTCAACATTGACCATTCTATGGAATTCGGCATTTGAAGCAAATTGGAAAGGTGAAAAAAGTTTCTTAAGTGGGTGCCTCATGAACTGATCAAAAATAAAAAAAATCTTTGTTTTGAAGTGTCATCTTCTCATTCTATGCAACAACAGTGAATCATTTCTTGATCGGATTTTGACATGAAACAAAAAGTGGATTGTATATAACAACTTGCGACAACCAGCTCAGTGGTTGGACTGAGAAGAAGCTCCAAAACACTTCCCAAAGCCAACCCTGCACCACAAAAAGGTCATGGTCACTGTTTGGTGGTCTCATGCAGGTCTGATCCACTACAACTTTCTGAACCCTGGTGAAATCAATATAACTGAGACGTATGCTCAGTAAATGGATGAGAAGCACTGAAAACTGCAACGCCTGCAGCCAGCACTGGTCAACAGAAAGGGCCCAATTCTCCTCTATGACAATGCCTGACGGTATGTTGTACAACCAAGGCTTCAAATTTGAACGAAATGGGTTACAAAATCTTGCCTCATCTGCCATATTCACCTGATCCTCGCCAATAAGACTACCACTTCTTCAAGCATCTCATTAACTTTTTGCAGGGAAAACACTTACACAACCAGCAGGAAGCAGAAAATGCTCTCCAAATGTTCATCAAATCCCAAAGCATGGATTTTTACACTACAGGAATAAATTTATTTTTCATTGGCAAAAAATGTGTTGATTGTAATGGTTCCTACTTTGATTAATAAAGATGCGTTTGAGCCTAATCATAATGATTTAAAATTCAGGGTCCAAAACCACAATTACATTTGTACCAACCTAATATTTACCAATACGTTTGTAATATAGTAAATGAAAAGACAGTTACAAAAACAATGAGAAATTATCTCTTCCAAGATGTTTCTCTGTGGTATACTGGCAGAGAAATTCTAAAGAATCGAGATAAGATGGTACTCATTCAAATTAATCCTCTTCAAAACATTTAAGTTTAAATTATGTAAAATTTGACACCAACTATGATAAAAGACAAAATTACTGTCATCAGGACAGTGTTTTACTAATGGTTTATTAACAATTTGGACCTCTTACTAGAAGTAATCTTGCACAAAAGTAGCAAAACAAAATAATTACCTGAAGAGAACCTACTAATTTACAGCAAATACCAGGAACAATGGGAGAGTTGTAGTAAGCAAAATCAATACTCTGACAAACTACATGAAAAATGATCCAGTTTTTTTTTCATTTAAAAATAAGAAAATAGAGGTAGGTTAAAGGGGAAAGTATAGATTTTTTTAAAAAATAATACAGACACAACAATCACAATGTATGGATAGCCCTTATTTGCATTCAAGTGAAATAAACTATGGAATAATGATTTTTAAGATCATCCAGATAATCTGAACATTGACTAAACTTTTAGTACAGTTGATTTACAATGTTGTTATTTTCTGCTGTACAGCGAAGTGATTCAATTATAAATATACATATTCTTTCCCATATTCTTTTCTATTATTGACTAAATATTTTGATGATATTAAAGGTTAAAATCCTTTTTCGGTTTTTATAGGTAATAATGTTGCTGTGGACTTTTTAGAGTCCTTATCATTTAGAATTACTTAACTACAAAAGGGTAGGGGAAGTAGGTGTAATAAAGATGAAATAAGACTGCTCATGTATTGATAATTACTGAAGTTGAATGCCAGGTACATTTATTTTTTATTAAAGAATAGTTAATTTATAATGTTGTGTTAGTTTCAGGTATACAACAAATTGTTTAAGATATACATATAGTAAGGCCCCTACACACAAACCTTCAAGTTGCAAGCTTTCCAAGATGTGAATGTGCATTTGATTCCAGCAAGGAGGCAGAAACAGTGTCACCAACGTCAAACTTGAGTGAAACCATAGTTTGCCCTCTATCTCCTATTGCCAGTGATCCTTCAGCTCTACCATTTCCCATCTCCTCCAATCAGTAACTCTTCTTGCCTGTTCACTCTACGTCAGCCCCCGTATGCCAGCTGTTGTACTGTACTACTACACTTTAAAGTATTGTGCTGTAAGAGTAAAAATGTTTTACTGTTTTTTGTTTTTTGTTTTTAAATTTTATTTTATTTTTAAACTTTACATAACTGTATTAGTTTTGCCTGTTTTACTGTTTTTTATGTATTATTTGTATGAGAAATATTATAAACCTATTATAGTACAGTACTATATAGCCAAATGTGTTACTTGGGTACCTACACTATCTCTGTTGCACTCACAAATTTGCTCTTGGAACAGAACTTGTTCATATGTAGGGGACTTACTGTGTGTGTCTGTGTGTATATATTTCTGATTCTTTTTCCCTATATATTGAGTATAGTTCTCTGTACTATACAGTTAAACAGGTCCTTGTGTCTGTGCGGCTATTTCTCTATTCTCTATACAATTTCATTTGTATCTTTTCTTTTTTAAGATTCTATACAAAAGTGGTATCATATGATAATGCACCAATTTTTCTATGTTTAACATTTTCAAAATAAAATTTTAGGGCATTACAACTTGATATAGAATGAAATAAAAGAAGTCGCTAACATTTCACAAGTGGCAAATGCACAACAGAGCTCAAAGGAATATATTTCTAAGTTTTAACTTGAATACACTTTAAATCCTTTAAAACAGCTACGGTTGTAAACAAAGATGCTGAACACCACAGTTATGCATGCACTCTTTCTGAACTTAAAGAATTCCTGAGGTACCTAATCACACAATATTAAATACTAGTAACTAAATGTAAAGTCTGTACTAAGCTTCTACAGTGAAATGCCTTAAAATAAAAGTGAAAAGGACCTATAGATTAAACTTCAAGTTCTTAAGAACATGTCATAGACTGCTTAACTCTATTTCTTACTAATTCCATAACAAATTAACCTTGAGAACAAGCCTCTCTCTCAAAAATTAATGGACAGCTCTAGAGGCAAAGTTCAAACTGCATCTTAAAAAGAAGCTAGTCCAGACTAGTTTCCTGCCAGAGAAATTAAGATCAAACAATTACTTACATGGAAAGCAAACTGCCCTGAGAAATCATACATGCCACAGGAATGCATCAAACTGAGTGTATTCCGAACTGCTTCAGGACTCAGTACTCTTTCACCAGTGATTGGGCAGAAGCCACCATTAGCCAGTGTTGCTGCCATCACACTAGCTGACTCACAAGTTACTTCAATGGAGCACAGCTAAAAGGAAGAAAAAATTAAATTCTAAAAATTTAGACTCACATTATTTTAGTACAGTTGACCTCTAAGACGATCGATTTTATCTAGTATTTCATAGAGATCTGAAATCTTTTTTCCAAAGGGATAATCTGATGTCATTACACAAAGATTTAAATTTGAACAATGTCCCAACCCCTTTAACGTTTCTCCTAATTCACCAGTTAATTCAGTCTTTCAATGGCAGAGCTAGGATAGGAAGAGCTAGACCTTTAGCACTAAGAACTGTAAATTGCCTCATGTGTGATATTCAAGCTTGCTTAAATATTAATGCTTTCTGTAGGATATATAAACATAATTATTTTTAACTCAACAGGGAAAAAAGAGGGATGAGCTATTTTTAAAATAAAGCAACATACATAGGTATTATGATACTTAGCATCTACATGAAAAATTGCTCCTTTAAGGAAAAAAATGTCTGACATCTTGCCTATAATAAAGCTCAGTATCCTTATATGGCAACACACAAAGGACTACAGGAAAAAATCTAAGTTCTAGCCTGAATGCTCTGTGTGCCTAAACCAAATTTGTTGCTTTTACACTGTTTATTAACATTCAAATAGCTATTTGATAGTGACTATGATTCCTGGATATGGTATAATGAATTAAAAAAGCAAAGTCCAAGCACACTGTAGGGTAAAATTTTTGCATTCTAATACAATCAAAATAATGGAAATAGTTTACCACACCAAATCCAAATTTACCCATAAAACTAAAAGAATTAATAAATGCTGCTTTAATTTCATTAACAGCAACCAAAACTGAGGTGAAAGTGGAAGAGAAAGAGAAGATAGGAAGAAGAAAAGACTGAGTTCTCAACTTACAATATATTCTTTACTCATAATTCAAGATCTATCAGAGGCACAAAAGGGTTTGGAAATAGCAATAAGGGAAACTAATTAACTGCAATGAATCAGAGAACTGATTAGGGGCCACTTTTTGACTGGTTTTTACTTTTGGCTCATTATATTAAAACCCCTTCTCTACTTCTCCAAAATTACCAAATCTACCTATAATGCAGACCCACACAGCAAAGACTTATAGTAAAGGTGATTTAATTATGAAAAGTTTTCTAAAAGAAAAAATATTTGAACTCAAATGACCAATTCCTAATTTATAATTAGTATTAATGGAAATTTTGTTTGTCATAAGGTGATACTTCCAATTTGACAAAACCCAATTTAAGAGTACTCTCCTGGTACCCTGACAGATGTTCAGTTAGATGCAGTCCTTCTTCAAAAGAGCAATTAAATTTTCCATGGCTGTCTCCTGATTTCTGCCCTTAAGCATGAAATTTCACAGTAGATTACTAGTACCTAAGCTGTAACAGTCAAATATGTGTACCAAAGGAAAAGAAACTTTAACATATGGAAGAAATCCATACAGGCTAGGGAAAAAATAAGGGCCATTGGATAAATATGACACTGAACTTAATATAACATGTTATAACCGCAAAGAAGCTTCATATACATCTTATGAACTCATCCATGTAATGAAGGAAATTAGATCAAGCTTTTGCCACAGATAATGAAGCCAGGGTTCAGCAGCTTAAACCAAGTCACACGGCTAAAAAGTGGCCAGGTTAGATTTTGATTTTCTGTTGACAGTCTGGATTCCCAAGTCATAGTTCTTCACACTGGGCAGGTGACAAGCTGAGACTTGGATTTCTATCAAGATCTACTTCATTATCAACTTTCCTTACTTGTTCTTTAAGATTACTAAAAGGTTAAAATTAAAGAAGCTTAAAAAGTAAAGCCAGGCAAATGTTAGGTGACACAGAAATTAACAATAATTAGTTACTATGTAGCTACTAAGTATACTAGAAACTCATTAGAAGCACCAATGGATCACTTCTTGGCTAAGATCAAGTATAGAAGCACCAATGGTATTAAATCTGTAAGAATGAACTGAAAACATGACAGGAGGAAAAGGATTCCTTCTTCTAAGGAAGACTATCTTAACTTCAATTCTATACCACGGAAGATACGTAAATGGTCTTCTCCGCCATGAACATGGAAAGCTACTTTAACTTATTAGAAAATCCACTATGTGACACTGTAGAAATGAACTAAACAAACTGCGAATATGCCACTTTAAAATGCTGAATGTGAACTTTTTGATAAATAAACAAGTAACTCTTTCGAAGAAAAATTTAAAACTAAGAAAACAGTGCTTAGTTTATAATAAAGAGAAGCAATTGCTGGAGCTGTACATTAGTTTTCATACTCCTTAGGTATAATGTTTTTATAGAAAAAAACATTTCCCTGTTACATTTTAAGATACTACAGGCATAAGATTGCATTTAACAAGGACTTTTTCCCTAAAGTTAATGGGAAATGACTTTCTCTCGGCCTAGAGCCAAGATTTCAGAGACATTTCTATTCTAAAAAATGTGACACATTATATACATATATACACAGTTATATACATATATACATAGTGGATATATACATATCCATTTATATACATAGTTCATACAGTTAAAGTAAGTTACCTGGAAATAGAAATCCAATATACCAACCATGTCTGTGCCTTCTGGGAAACACTGAAAAAATAAATGGGCAATTAAAAACACAGGCACACAGGAAAAAAATGCACACAAAGAAGATACATGGAGATTAAATTTAAAATATACACACATTTCATTCTAATTGAGAACAAAATAGGACACAATCTATAAAAGAGTGCAAACACGAAATAATGAAGGATAAATCAAAGTAATATCACATATACATTTCAAGATACTAGTTTAACTGACAATAATAAATTGATTCATTATTCATGAACCAAATTACTGGACCAGACACTTAAAATTTAAAAATCAAGTATAACCGACAACAGTCAAGGGTTATACTTTTGAAAAATAGACCAATCCTTATGCAAAATCTGCATTAATATAACTAGGCAAATATTTGAATGCTACCAAATACAACCTGCTTGAACAATATTAATACTTTGATAGTATTAATTGAAGAGTGTTTTGCAAAAACTTCTGCATGTTAGTTATAGGTAGTTATTTAAAAGCTATTGTTTTTAGTATATATCTCTCTATATTTTATTAAATGAAAGAATAATCTGAAAAAGAAGCAAAATTCAAAAACCTTTTTTTCCTTTAAGTAATATCCTATTGCAAAATTTCGATCTCCACTTTCTCTTTCAGACTGAAACCTAGAAGAAAAAAAAAAACACATTTGCTCTATTTATATATCCTCTGTAAAAGCATGACTGTTCTGTAGATTAATCTGAATAGCAAAGTGCAGTATAAAGAACACTGACCCTTAGAAAGAGTCAAGGCTGCTGGGTTCTAGTCCCGGTTCTGTCAACAGGTTGGCTATGTGGCCTTGGGCATGTCATTTAAGTAATAATTCTTTCTGCATTAATTTTCCCAGCTGTTAACGAACTGAAATGAACTAGGCCCTTTCTAGTCTTCATATTTTGTGACTTAAGAAGCTAATTTTTAAATTACCAAATATTCAATTATTAAAATTTACCCTTAGTATCTTCTGGCTTCCCTAAAAGAACAGTAGTCAATTTCAACTGAGGGAATCTATGGAAATTTAACTGAGACACATGAAATGGGCCTAACAGCATTTGCTGGATTAACAAATTTCTGGGGAGTCTGGGCAGTGGCAAATAATACAGTATGAACAAAGTTATAAAAGACAGGACTTCACTGAAGGATGCAAATATTCTGATGTGTCTGGGAAACAGTTTCACGGAAAAGAGTGGGAAAATACCAAACCAACAAAGGAGACTAAAACCAAATTATCAAGATTCAGTTCAGTTCAGTTGCTCAGTTGTGTCTGACTCTTTGCAAACCCATGAACAATAGCACGCCAGGCCTCCCTGTCCATCACCAACTCCTAGAGTCCACCCAAACCCATGTCCATTGAGTCAGTGATGCCATCCAACCATCTCATCCTCTGTCATCCCCTTCTCCCCCTGCCCCCAATCCCTCCCAGCATCAGAGTCTTTTCCAATGAGTCAACTCTTTGCATGAGGTGGCCAAAGTATTGGAGGTTCAGCTTTAGCATTAGTCCTTCTAATGAACACCCAGGACTGATCTCCTTTAGGATGGACTGGTTGGATTTCCTTGCAGTCCAAGGGACTCTCAAGTCTTCTCCGACACCACAGTTCAAAAGCATCAATTCTTCAGCGCTCAGCTTTCTTTATAGTCCAACTCTCACATCCATACATGACCACTGGAAAAACCATAGCCTTGACTAGACGGACCTTTGTTGGCAAAGTAATGTCTCTGCTTTTGAATATGCTGTCTAGGTTGGTCATAAGTTTCCTTCCAAGGGGTAAGCATCTTTTAATATCAACACTGATAAATGCTAAAAAAGTGCAATGGCTCCTGATTGCCTACAAAATGAAAGATTGAACGCTTTCAAGTTACCTTATCAGGTCTACATTTTAGAAGGATAATTCTGCCATCAGTTTGGGAAAGGAAAAAAAGAAAGGATGAATGATTTATTAGGAGACTAGTGTTAATGAGAGCTACAAGAGGTCTTAACTAGGCAGTGATGATAGGAATGGAAGGAGAGGTACGATCAAATATAAGAGCACTTGGGCAATCTTCCAACCTAATGGGAAGAGGAAAAACAGGGTAAAGTCCGGCACAAATCCTAGATTTCTAGCACAGTCTACAGAAAGGATGACAATATCAACTGACATGGGGATCCCTAGAGAAAAGAGCAGTTTGGGAAGTACCTCATTTATCTATGGTACATTTGAGAGCTCAACCTCAAAGAGTTCAGAAGGCTGCTGCTTAAAGAGCAACTGTATGTGACATTCTTTTTACTGATCAGGGGTGGACAGCTCCTTCTAACTGCATATCTGAATATTTCCATGGTCAGAAAAACAATGCTGGATATGACAAAGTTCTTGGAAATGAACCTGTCAACTTGCCATACTTGGCAACTAACTATATTCAGGAATGATCACAGTGCCTAACACATAGTTCTGTTCATCAAACACTGTATCAGGTACTTACTATCCACTAGATAACAGGAATACAGAAATGATTTGGAAGACACTCTATCTAGGAATTAAGGAGGTCAAAGTCTAATGGCAATGATGAGGCAAAAAGAGACAGAATTGTAGAATAAGTTCAATAAAATACGGTAATATGAGAGCACAGAAGAAAGGTGAGATGAGATTAATAAAAAAACTTCCTGGAAAAGACACTTAGCTGATGAATAAAAGTTGGTAAGGCAGACAACATGAAATACAAAGCAACATCTAAGTTTAGTTTTCATGCCAAAAATGTTTAAGCCTTGTCTAATCACTAGGAAACAATCCTATTCAAAATGGGGAAAGCCAATGGGTCAGATCTGGTCCATGCTTTTATAAATAAAGTTTTTTGAAACATATCCTCACAGTGTTTATTGCTTGCTTTCCTACTAAAAGAGTAGAGCTGAGCAGTTGCAACAGAGACCTATGGCCCACAAATACAAAATATTTACTATCTATTCCTCCTTCATAGAAAAAGTTAATTTATGTTCCATTGACAAGACAAAAAAAAAAAAGCCATTTAATAAAATTTTAAAAAGCAAGGGTCTAGGTTAGGAGGACTGTTCCATTTTAAAAAGACAAAAAACTACCTCACATATATGTATATTTATATACATGTACATGTGTGTGTGAAGAGATGCACATTTGTTTTAAACTGTCCATCTAAGGAGAGAAACAGGAGAAAAAAGCAAATGAGACAAAATACTGATCAGAAAATATAAGTGAAAGATGTCCAGATTTTCATTATTTGTTGTTTCAACTTTTCTATAGATTTCTAAATTTCAAAATAAAATGTTGGGGCAAAAATCAAGTTAGCCAGGCACAAAGAGATTACCAGAGGGAAGATAAGCATTATAGGCAAAGAAAAAAATCGAGAAAGTGCCAGTCACTTGACATAAATTTAGGGTCTCTTCTAATTATATGCTTTCTCACAAGAAGTTTATAAAAAGTAGTAAAAGGTATTTTAAGTGTTCTCCCTCAGGTGATTTAGAAATCACACATTTCTCTCTAATGACCAAATTCTAAGTAAGTATTTTTTTCACTGATGTGTGTGTGTGTGTGTGCGCGCGTACTAAGCTCCTTCAGCCCTGTCCGACTCTTTGCAACCCTATGGACTGTAGCCCGCCAGGCTCCTCTGTCCATGGGACTCTCCAGGCCAAGAATAATGGGTTGCCATGCCCTCTTCCAGGGGATTTTCCCAACCCAGGGATTGAACCTGCATCTCTTGAGGATTCTTTACCATCTGAGCTACCAGGGAACACACTGAAGTATTATATACATTAAGTCAGAAAAGAGTATTTAAAATAAATTCTGTGGCTTAGATTTTTAAAATTTCAAGAGATCTAACCTATCACAAAAGCCTAAATAAAAAATCAGACTCACGTTGCATTACTGAATCCAACATATTCATTACCAGCCATCTTATTTAAAAACTGCATTACCTAGAAACCAAAATGAGAAACTATTAGTAATCCAAAAACAAAACAGAGAATGTAGCATGAAAACTGAGTTCTATATTATACTTACATAGTCAAATTTTTCAGCATTATTCACTCCTTGCTGCAAAGAAATGAGACATAAATGTTAATATAGACTCCATCACAGTTAAGCTTTAAGTGAATATTATATTAAAATTCCAAATTGCTATCTTTATAATTAATATACTGTGCATTAGTACTTTTAAATCTAGGATATACTCATAAGGTAATTTAATATTTATATAATCTTTTTTTACATGTCCCTACATTAATACCTGCATGTTGAGAATGGATCTGAATTACAAAGGGAATGCTTTATTTTAAGTATAACTTCCCAACCCAAAGTTACAGAATTTTAAATACAAATTCCTCAAATCCCCTTATCTTTCATAACACCATAATCTGCTAGAATGTATGTTATTATTTGATTTCACATTAAAAAAAACTTAAAATAAAGTTTCACCCTTAGCAAAGAATTAAGCATATATATATTATGGTTTTCAATTAAGAACAACCTACTTATATTTTTAAAATATAAGTAGAAATACTTGTATTTCTTAAACCTTAAGCCAGTATTAGAGTTAGAAAATAAGTTATGTTGCAAAACTAATCTTTTACAATGCTAATATAGGTATACATTCTGGATACACTTTACTAATGTAGAGAGATTCTACCTTTAATATCTCACTTGTTATAGCAATACTTGAACTAAAAAAAATCTATTTCATAGTCTAAAAAAATTAGCTACATTTGTATTTAGCATTATGCCAATTCAGAGAATGGAGGATGTATTGTTTCATCACTTCTATTTTTGACAAGTTAGCTGCTACTGAAAATGTCAATAGGAAAAATCTATGTAATGTAGATCAGTTCAAGTAGCCAAATGGTTTCATTTTACCTCGGCGAAGTTTACAAAGCAGTAAGTTGTAGATCTGAAATCAAACGTATTAATTGGTGATATGCACCCAAAAGAAACAATACATCTCTAATTTTTAAAACAAGTTTAAAATGAAGTAATTTGACAACTAAAATTTGAAAACTGGAAAATTTTAACTTTGCCATCAAAAAACCCAAAACAATACAATTTAAAGTTTTATTACAAGGGGATGGGGGGAAGTACCAGAGTATTATTTAATTGAATAAAGCCAGGTTCATTCTCCACTATTCAAGTGGATTAGGATGTGGCTGATAATCTGAAAACTTAACAAATCAACTTATTTGAGAAAGAGTGTGCAATCACATATACAAATCAGTAGCTGGAAAGACCACCACACTATTTCTTCAAAATCAGGAATTAACAAATTAAACAAGTTAAGGATAATATAGTTACAGCCATACTGTAATCACTATCTATGTATTTCCTCTAAAGTGTCCTTTGACATATTATAAGTTTTCTTTCTTTATAATACACCAGAAATCAAAATGTAGAAATGTAACTCCAAAGCTGTTCAATGAAAAATAATTAAAAGAAGAAATTACCAACTTCATTGAACTGTTGCAGTTGTCAAAATATTCCATAGATCCTAATGCTGTAAAATATGTAACAACATTTAAACCACAAAAACCTTTTCAACCTTTGAAAAAGCACAAAAAACAACTCTTTTGGAAAAAATTGTCATCATTTGCATTGGGATGTCACATGGATAATTACTGGTTATACAATTAATCAATGTAAAATAAACAAATTATATTGAACTTTCATTCTCTGACCTAAACTGTACTTTCTTTGTTTAGCTGTCATGTTTAATTTTTAAAAAAAACAAACAAAAACTGTCTCAACTCTTGACTATACTCATGTTGTTGATCTACTTTGCAGCTTACTAAACTAATGTACAATTAGGTTTTACTTCTATGCTATTTTTCAGAAACAACTGGTATTTTTAAGAAGCAACTGATATTTGTCAATGTCTACCATCATATAACATTTTGGGTAAACTATCTGAAATGTTCTGGCAGATTATGTAAATAGGCAAAATATTTAAATGATTGTGTTGACTCAAGAAATCTCTACTCAAAACTTCCCCATTTAATCATAAAAGTACTTGATTAATGTTTCTTTTTATTATTTACCTAGAAATAGCATTTAAGTTGATAAGATGTGTTTGCCCCTGTCATCTCTTATAAAGGTTTCATATACCCCAGGGATATATGGAATCTAGTAATCATTACGTCATTCTAATTTTGAAAAATTTACAGTATAAAGTTTATTTGCACAGTTGTTAGAAAAAAACACACATACACATACCAAATAACCTAAAGTAAATCCTACCCCTGTACCATCCCGCCAAAGCAAAACAAACTCTTAAAAAAAAAAAATCATTTCTCCAGTAGTGGGGTACAGTGAAGGAACAAATATTATGAAAATTTAAGCCAGGAATGGGTGGATGGCAGCTGGTTATACTATTGTTTATTTTGTGTTACATTTGAAATTTTTCATATAAAGTTAAAGGAAAACTGTTTATTTGTTAATAATTCCCCACAATAATTACAAAACTGTTCCTTTAGAATATTTTTTAAATAGTAACTGATTTTTAATTAGTTCATATAACAGTGGATATTTTAATTGTTAGAATAAAAAGTTTAATTCTCTTATTTTGAATTTTTACAGATGTAAAAGTTGAGAAATCTTGCTGACAACAGATGAGTAGATGGAAATCAGAAAGGTTTTGTTGTAACAATATCACTCAATCCTTTGCACATTTATCTCATTACACACAAAGGTCACACAGTAAAATATATCTTCAAAAACTACACTTAATGTTCTTATTAACTAACAACTTGATCAGATCCTCTTCCCTTCTGCTGAAACCAAACACTGGAAACAACCTGGTATATAAGATTTGTTCCCAGTCATTATAGTGATTACAGTAATTCACATCAGCAATACCATAACTACAGTCTTTTAAAATGTTCTCTTCTGATGGTGCCCAAGAAGTTTTTACAATCTGAAGCAGTACACCACAGTAAAATTTGGGACATGAGAAGTATGCCTTTCTTTTGGAAAATATGGGGAAAACTGGACCAAAGAGATTAATTTTAAGAAAAGGCACAAAAGGAAACAGACTTGGAAACTGATAGTTTTAATATCAATGCCCCTCTACATATTGGAAAAATATTCCCATGCCTAGGGATATGTTTATTTCAGTGTTAAGTCACTGTACAAGCATTACTAGATATATATCTTTATATTATATACAGTAGGAAAACATAAAAAAGATACGTTGGACAAAATACATTTACCAAAACATCTAACCCATTTACCACAAGACTTTTAAAAAGCAAGCCATGTGGTTTATGTTTGAAAAGGTTAGTAATCAGACCCTGAGATCAGAAAATTTTTTGATAAATGTACCTATCAAGTTAAAGAATTTACATTCCATTGAGGAAAACTTTTATGAATAAAAATTTAATAAAGACATTTTAACACTGGCCATTAAAATTTGATAAAGAGTTTTAACATTGGCTATTAAAAGAACTAATATAAATATATTGGAGTAGTTTTACAACCTGTTTTTGCAATATACTCATGTACTGAATCATGTACTATATATCACAGCACAGGTGAAATATCACTAAAAATAGGGACATGTGCCAATAAATTTAATATTACTCATTTAAAGTCAACACATTAATCACAATTTTGTAAATCACTTGATTCATTCATAAAGTATAGAGGTATAACAAGCCAATTGAAAATTAAATCCAAAAGGAAAAAAGACATAGAAGAAAAAGGCAAAAAGAGGTAACTAAAAATGATTTTATAAAACACTTAGCTTAATCTAGCCAAAGAAAATGCTTTAAAGCTAAATAATAGGTGGAGGATTAATATAGATTATTACACGTAAAAAATACTGTTCTAAATCTAGTCCTTCCATAATTAACCCTAAAAATAAAGTAACAGAAAAGTGAATTCTATTGATACCAATTACCAACCCCAAGCATATCTACTGATATAGACATGAAGTAAATATAAGTCAATTACAATCCTTTCTTATCGTTACCAAGTTCAAGGCATCATCCACTGCACCCCAGAGTCACAAACTGCCTCCTGTGTAATAAGTGATGGTCAACATGACCAAACTGAACACTCCATACATACTAACTAAATTTGCCTTGATTTTTTATGGAGCATGATTAATTAAAAAAAAAAAAAAAAGACAGGAAAAAACCTCAAAAATTTTAAACTCAAAAATACTTTGGACTAAAAAAAAAAAAAGAGAAATCAAGTTATTCAGATGACAAAAACCAGAAATTACCAGCAGTACTGAGGTACAAACATATAAGACAATGCAAGTTACTCTTTACCTTTAAAATAAAAAAGCAGAAGTGTGATAATTTTAATACGTTGCCCTAATTTTCCCACCCAGCCTTCAAATTATCACAAGATCGTAACCTTTAAACTGAAACTGAGATTAAAAAATAATGTAAGGATACTCCTGTTTCATCCAGAACAACTGTGCTTTCAAATTTATTTTTACTGTTTCCTTTAAGTCAAACAACCACATTATCATCATCATCAAATATAACAAACTGCATCAAAAAATATTCCTTTAAGTTTAGCAGCTACCACAGAGAGAAAGAGGTTAGCACCTTCATGGTTTTTTAAATTATGTGCATTTTAAGTACAAAAATGACATTTTCTTTTATGAAGGTATTTACCTATATAGCTTTGTTTAAAATTTTAAATATTGGAGTTTTCCTACAAGTTTAGTAGTTAAGAATTTATGCAACAGGTTCCTTCTGTCCAAATCCTCCTTTTTTCCACAATCTGCTAATCCTTTTGAACATCTGCTCTGCCTCTTCCCCCATTTCCTGAGGATCACCACCAATCCTACAAGGAAAAAATATCAATACTACAAAATTATGAAATAAAGAGTCTTACTAAAGACTCTACTAATTTATGTGTTTGGGGGGAGGGGGATAACATGAAGAAAATATTTTAATAGCACCATAATAAAGTCTTGAATTTTGAAAGAAAAAAATAACCTTAAGGTCATCAGTTAAAAAACAGAATTCACATTGAGTAGCCAAGGTATAAGAGCCACACTTCAGGTACTCAAAGTGTAAGCTCCTTGATAAGAGGCCTAGTTCCTTACAGATAACAAGCACTGACTAATGTCCAAAGAATGACTATACACACTCACTAAAAATGAGACTGACTTCTAATTCAATAAACTGGTATCTTCTGTATAAGTGAAATAAGGAAAATAATATTTCTCAACTTTTTAGACAATCTAACTATGCTAGGTAAAGACGGAGATGTCATCAAGAAAACAGCAAACAGTTACATTAAAAATGGCAGTGTGAATTTGAATGAACAGCAAACAGAAAATCCGGAGATTTAGCTTAAGCCACGTCCACTGCTGTTAGAACCTATCAAGTCTATTTCCTCATTTTACCTATTTATAGAGTAAGAGGGCTGAGCTTGAAAACCCCTTCAGCTATGGTTTTATTACTTCAGCTTCAACTACCAATTTATAAATATTATGTGATCATATAATCTGCAGAGATCACAGACAGGTGTTTATAAAAGTTTTGACTTCTTTTTTTAAAAAGAGTCCAAGAGAAGTATTATATTCTGGGACAATTTTACACAGAGGTATGTCAAGCTTACCCCTCCAAGATTTAGATGAACTTCATTTAAAAAAAAACAAAAAAAAACAAAAAAAAACAAAAACATAAAACTTGTGAAACACCATCTAAAAATAAAACAGAAAAATTCAAAGAAAGTGACCTTAAATATGAACCATACCCCAAAGCTTCATTTCCAACTTTGTCAGTAAATTTTTCTAAATTTATAATTTCTGACAAATTTGTAAAGACAAGATGACTCAGTTAAATGCACAGTTAGATACAACCACACTTATGCTGTGTATGTGTGTTTTCTGAACTGTTTCTCAGTACTTATATTAATGTGGCTCAATATATAATTTATGGTGTGTGATTGAACATGGTGGGTGAAACTTATAAAGTAATGATGTGGTATGACCAGACATGCATTTCTCACATGCAGCATTTCAGTGTAGTATATTAAGCCCATGAATCATTAAACAAAAGATGTTTAACTGCATGCAGTTAAGCAAGACTGCTATTAATCATTTACATATGTCCTTTCTTGAAAATACTATTGGTGTGCTATGTTAATCTCTCTCCAGTATAAAAGTTCTTAAACTGAGATCCATGGGTCAGCTTCAAAGGGTCTGTGAACTCCCTACAGTTCATATAAAATCATGGTATGTGAACATTTTTTCTGGAAGACCCAAAAAAGGGTTAGAACCATTCTAGTGGTTTTCTCATCAAGCACTAATGCATACCTTTTATTATCATACTTTTCCTTACTTCTAATTTAAGTTACATGTTCAAATCTGAACAATTATTAATGAAACTTTTCTCTCACTGTAGTATTTCATTGTAAGGGTCCATTTACTGGTATATACCTCTCACATTGTACTGTAAGCTACTTGAAGGCATGACTATGCCTATCATATACTCATAACTTTTTATAATAAACAAGTAGTTTCTTTCATCTCAAACTGACAACTCTTCTCTTATATTAAACAGCAACAAATAACTAGAGGTTATAACGGGCAAACTGAAAATTTTCATAGCCTAAAATTACTTACATTAAAAAATACTTGGCTAGAATATCTACGTCACTGGAGTTACAAGGATTAAGTGGCCAGTACTTATGAAGTATTTGCTCCAAAATAACAACATATACATTCTTAAGATACTACTCTTCTATTTTAAAGGCTTTTCCTCATAATTAACAACAATAAATTCATGAGAGTTAAGAGAATTTATAGCATACAAACTAGATGAGATTTTATTAATTGGCCAAGGGTATAACTTATATTCAAACATTCCTTGAGTAACCAAGGTATCTCATCCTCAGAAATGCATCTACAAAGCCATACAGCTATGTTATCTTCAACCATGGAATAGATATGAACAGATTTACTGAGGAAAGTATATAAATGTTGCAAACACAAATGAAACATAATTGAATATAAATGAAACTTAGAAATTAAAAACCTAAGCAGTGTCACAAAATAGAACCATTTTCAAATACTTATTTCAATACAACATTAGTATTTCCAATTATTAAGGCAAACTAGACACTTAACAAGAAAACATACAGTGTAAACAAACCAAAGAGTAGGAAAAATAAAATAACTTAATAATTGGAATAAGTCTTGTTTACGATTCAAGTAAAACAAATGAAACAAGTTCAAATGAAAACTGTGATTACAGTTCATGAAAGTCAAGGACTTGAGAATATTCAAGGGTAAATGTACTTTGTCTTTAACACAAAGTACCAGAACATTTGTCCCTACATATGCTGATGACAAACAACAAACAGTAACATGCTGTTAATTCTGTTTACATCTGTTCATTCTAGAAGAGCCAAAAAGAGAAAGAAAAAAATATTAAAACTTTAAGAAGAAAAACTGTGACTACTGTTCAACAGAAACTTCTTTTTGAATTTCTGCCAGATCTTTAGGTCAAGAGTAAGTGTTAGAATTTATAATGAGTCATCTGTTTTTAATTTTGCCCTTGAAACTACATCATTTATTTTGAAATAAATAAAAATTCTAACCTTATACCATAAGATTAACTTAACACCAAAAGAAAACTTTTCACAATTCTACATAAGGTTCATATTTATGCCTTAGTATTTAAAAATATTACTAGATTAAAACATCAACAGTTTACCTTTATTAATGAAGTCACAACAATTGCTCCAGCATTTACCATAGGATTGTGTGGTTTATCTGAAAAATATAAAAGCAAAAGAATTATGTTAAGTACCTGATACCACTTTCTGTGATGCAGTTACTTCCCATGAACATACACCTATTTTCTTTATATAAGCCACTGTTACAATTCTTTTTGGGGGTGGGAGGTAGAAAGTGGAGGAATGCAATTAAGTCTTTATACATCAAACCAGTAATACACTTCTCAGAAGCTACTATAATTACACAAAGATTCAGATACAGAAAGACAGAGAATAGTGGTGTAAGATCACATTCAAATTTCCTAACTATGCCATTTGCTAGCTATTTGATCCTGGGCAAGTAACTGAATTTCACTGTGCCTCAATTCTCCCATCTCTAAACAGCACCAATATCTCAGCAAATCATAGTACTTGAATGAATTAAAACACATGAAATGTTTTGGCACATAACTAAGCAATCAAATAGTATTACTATTAAAAATCACCTTGGTAAAAGCGTATCTAGTGTGGACCCAATTTTCCTTTTAAAAAGTATTTTACTTTCTTATTTATGTATATATATATATGTACATGCTCAGTCAATCAGTCATGTCCCAACTCTTTGCGACCCCATGAACTGCAGCCCACTTAGTCTCCTCCGTCCATGGGGATCCTCCAGGTAAGAATACTGGAGTGGGCTACCATTTTCTTCTCCACATACACATGCAGAAGAAGAACACACAAACAAGTAATACATATAGGATAAAAAGATTACAGGGCATTTATGTTGTATTGTCCATGCTTTCTATATTTCCTGACAATAAGAATGTATTTTGTATAATTAAAAAATTACTTAAAATTTAAGTTCATCCAAAATCCTACCTCTTCTAATTCTTCCAACAAAGAGAATTTCAGAGTCTCAGCTGATTATATTGTCATTTACAGTACAGCACAAATGCCAAACAGGGGCACTGGAAACATTTATTTGAAAGCATAATTCCTAATCTGTTTGCGGTAGTAACTTACTTTGTTGGGAACAAGTTCCTATCTAACTTAACAAATCTAGCAGAGTTCATAAGTTATTGCTACATTTTGTGTCTCCTTGAATTTTAAGCAAGTTATCTTCTGTGAGATGAGTCTAGAGCTAAACAAGGAAATTCTTCAACTGTTGAAGACTTCTGTTGATGACTTCAACAACAGTTGAAGACAACTGTTGAAGACTGTTATGACCCAGGAATTCCAGTCTCACTATATAACCAAGAAAAATAAAAACTTATGTGTACATAAATGTTCTTAGCAGTATTACTGGTAATAGTTAAAAAAACTGAAAAATAACCCACAACTCAAACATCCTGCCAAATGATGAATGGGTAAACAAAATGTGTTATTATTATCCATACAATGGAATATTATTCAGCAATTAAAAATGAAGTAATGACATATGCCCAACATGAAAGCACCTTAAAAACATATGCTAAAAAAAGTAAAATATGCCAGTCATAAAAGACCAAATATAATGATTCCATGTACGTAGAACGTACAGAATAGGCAAACCCATAGAGACAGCAAGTAGATTACTAGTTTCCAGGCACAGAAGAGAAATAGACTACTAATGGGCATAGGGTATCATTTGGGGTGGTAAGCGTCCCATGATTGGTTGTGGTCATGACTGTACAACTCTATGAATATACTAAAAGTCATTAAATAGTACATTTTGAATGAGTAAATTATGTGGTAGGTGAATTCTATTTCAATAAAACTGTTAAAAATGTTTAATTAAAAAACAATAATGACAAAAAATTGGGTAACTTAACAGTACATTATTCTCCTCAATATAAGATCAACAATGTGATTTAGTAGCTAGCTCTGCTTTAACATTTTGGATTATGATAATGACAAGTTTTCCAGTAGTCATGTATGGATGTGACAGTTGGGCTGTGAAGAAAGCTGAGCGCCGAAGAATTGATGCTTTTGAACTGTGGTGTTGGAGAAGACTCTTGAGAGTCCCTTGGACTGCAAGGAGATACAACCAGTCCATCCTAAGGGAGATCAGTCCTGGGTGTTCAATGGAAGAACTGATGCTGAATCCGAACCTCCAGTACTTTGGCCACCTGATGCGAAGGGTTGACTCACTGAAAAGACCCTGATGCTGGGAAAGATTGAAGGCAGGAGGAGAAGGGGACAACAGAGGATGAGATGGTTGGATGGCATCACCAACTCAATGGACATGAGTTTGGATAAACTCCGGGAGTTGGTGATGGACAGGGAGGCCTGGAGTGCTGCGGTTCATGGGGTCACAGAGCTGGACACGACTGAGCGGCTGAACTGAACTGAATGGCAAGTTACAAAAGTTAAAATAAAACTTAGTACAGGGATACTGTCTAAGTAGTACAATTTCACCTATTTCAAATTATGCTAAGAATAGTCTGCTTTCTTTGAGATCACACCAAATGAGAATGATTATTGACACAGAAAAACAGTACACAGCCAAAGGGAAGCCAAAAAACAAAAAATCTCCAGTATTATATCCATCTGAAAGGGAAACCACATGCAGACAGAAAGCAAAATACAGAAAGCAGGCTGTGCTAAATTAGTTTATACTTGTTTTTGTATATATTCAAGTATTTATCCTCTCATTTTTGACATTATCAGGTTCAGTCTCTAGGGCTCTAGAACGTTGAAAGGCAAAGTGAAAACAGCTCAGTTGTGTCCAATTCTTTGCAACCCCATGGACTATAAAGTCCATGGAATTGTCTAGGCCAGAATACTGGAGTGGGTAAACTTTCTGAAACTTCTCCAGGGATCTTCTGAACCCAAGGATTGAACCCAGGTCTCCCACATTGCAGGTGGCTTCTTTACCAGCTGAGCCACAAGGGAAGCCACAGAATAAAAAGATTATGGTAAAATAAGAAAGAAAATGCAACTGCCCTCAAAACAAACAGAAAAAGAAGCATAAGAAAATACCAGTTGTAGCTTCACTTAAAAAAATTAATAAAACAATGAGTATAAGGCATATGTTCATTTTTCATGCAGCATAAAGAAAAACTACAAGAGTGGTTGCAATCACTGAATTCCTTTACTTTTGTCTTCAATTATATTTTAACTCAGCACATGAGGAACCTAGCATATGCCCAAAAGACTAAAAAATAGAAACCAATCTATATGTTGGTGTTTACATTTAAAATCTCTATCAAAGTTCTATCTACCTTTGTCATTCTTTTTCTGGATTCCTGTAAAGTATTTAGACTTGTTAGTTATCCAACTATTTAAAACAAGATATTTCTTTCATATACTAAATGTTATGGAAGAGAAAAAGCAAAAACATCATCTCTACGAGGGCCACCATAAAAGCTTTTTATAATGGAAGTTTTCAAACATATATAATATACAAAAGTAGAAAGAAAAGAATACAAGTGTGCATGTACCCATCATTTAGCTTCAATAACTAATATTGATAACATTGATATTGACAACCAAAAATGATATTTTTGATAACCAGTATCATTTAGTTTCAATGTTAACCAACAAATTCCAGGTACTGAAATTTTGTAAGATATTCCCCTATGGGTAATTATACAGTGAAAGTCTTACTTTCTGCCCGTATCATCTCTCTACCTCACCCTCCAGTGGTTTAAAAATGCCCAAATAAAACTATTTTTTAAAGTAAGTGATTAAACGATCTCTATGGGTTTCAAAGCATTTTCATGACAGATGAAAAAGTATGAATGTTTCAATTTTTTTCCTTAAAAAAAAAACTACTTAGATTTACACAGGAAAATGAGATATTTCTTTTTCCAAGTAACTTTTATATAATTCTTACCATCTTCATTTAAAAACAGTTTGTTGAACCTTAATCCACTTGGCTCTTTCCCAACATATCGATGCACATATTCTGTTCCAAGGTCATTAACAGCAATGGCATATTTCAAAGGTTTTACACAGGACTGAAGACAAAATGGAACTTTGGTATCTCCAACAGAATGCCTATTTAAAAGTAGATTTATAAAACAATTTAGATCAATTGGGAAAAAAATGTAACAATAATTACAGCTATTATTTACATGTTATTCTAATTTACAACAGCTTTCCCATAATTCAACTACAAGTTTACTTGGACATTAAAGAATAAGTAAGAATAAATATGTTTATATAAAAAATACAAACGTTTACAAGTACTCAAGTAAGAGACTGCTCAAAATTATTACATAATAAGTAATGTGAAAAACTGCCTATGAGGACAAGAGGGTATGACCCTCCTTACTTCTATCTGTATTCTAACATATAAAATGAACTAGTGCTTTTAGAAATTAGTCACCATTTTTTTTTTTTACTCATAGCTTTAATCAAGGCTAAACTGTTCTTTGCAGTCAAAGATGGAGAAGCTCTATACAGTTAGCAAAAACAAGACCAGGATCTGACTGTGGCTCAGATCATGAACTCCTTATTGACAAATTCAGACTGAAATTGAAGAAAGTAGGGAAAACCACTAGACCATTCAAGTATGACCTAAATCAAATTCCTTATGATTATACAGTGGAAGTGAGAAATAGATTTAAGGGACTAGATTTGATAGATAGAGTGCCTGAATTATTATGGTCGGAGGTTTGTAACATTGTACAGGAGACAAGGACCAAGACCATCCCCATGGAAAAGAAATGCAAAAAAACAAAATGGCTGTCTGGGGAGGCCTTACAAATAGCTGTGAAAAGAAGAGAAGCGAAAAGCAAAGGAGAAAAGGAAAGATTTAAACATCTGAATGCAGAGGTCCAAAGAATAGCAAGAAGAGATAAGAAAGCCTTCCTTAGCGATCAATGCAAAGAAATAGAAGAAAACAACAGAATGGGAAAGGGAAAGACTAGAGATCTCTTCAAGAAAACTAGAGATACCAAGGGAACATTTCATGCAAAGATGGGCTCGATAAAGAACAGAAATAGCATGGACCTAACAGAAGCAGAAGGTATTAAGAGGTGGCAGAAATACACAGAAGAACTGTACAAAAAAGACCTTAATGACCCAGATAATCACAATGGTGTGATCACTGACCTAGAGCCAGACATCCTGGAATGTGAAGTCAAGTGGGCCTTAGAAAGCATCACTACGAACAAAGCTAGGGGAGGTGATGGAATTCCAGTGGAGCTATTTCAAATCCTAAAAGATGATGCTGTGAAAGTGCTGCACTCAATGTGCCAGCAAATTTGGAAAACACAGCAGTGGCCACAGGACTGGAAAAGGTCAGTTTTCATTCCAATCCCAAAGAAAGGCAATGACAAAGAATGCTCAAACTACTGCACAATTGCACTCATCTCACACGCTAGTAAAGTAATGCTCAAAATTTTCCAAGCCAGGCTTCAGCAATACGTGAACCATGAACTTCCAGATGTTCAAGCTGGCTTTAGAAAAGGCAGAGGAACCAGAGATCAAATTGCCAACATCGGCTGGATCATGGAAAAAGGAAGTGAGTTCCAGAAAAACATCTATTTCTGCTTTATTGACTATGTCAAAGCCTTTGACTGTGTGAGTCACAATAAACTGTGGAAAATTCTGAAAGAGATGGGAATACCAGACCACCTGACCTGCCTCTTGAGAAACATATGCAGGTCAGGAAGCAACAGTTAGAACTGGACATGGAACAGCAGACTGGTTCCAAATAGGAAAAGGAGCACGTTAAGGCTGTATATTGTCACCCTGTTTATTTAACTTATATGCAGAGTACATCATGAGAAACGCTGGGCTGGAAGAAGAATAAGCTGGAATAAAGATTGCTGGGAGAAATATCAATAACCTCAGATATGTAGATGATACCACCCTTATGCCAGAAAGTGAAGAGGAACTAAAAAGCCTCTTGATGAAAGTGAAAGTGGAGAGTGCAAAAGTTGGCTTAAAGCTCAACATTTAGAAAACGAAGATCATAGCATCTGATCCCATCACTTCATGGGAAACAGTGGAAATAGTGTCAGACTTTATTTTGGGGGGCTCCAAAATCACTGCAGATGGTGACTGCAGCCATGAAATTAAAAGACGCTTACTCCTTGGAAGAAAAGTTATGACCAACCTAGATAGCATATTGAAAAGCAGAGACATTACTTTACCAACAAAGGTCCATCTATTCAAGGCTATGGTTTTTCCAATGGTCAGGTATGGATGTGAAAGTTGGACTGTGAAGAAGACTGAGTGCCGAAGAATTAATGCTTTTGAACTGTGGTGTTGGAGAAGACTCTTGAGAGTCCCTTGGACTGCAAGGAGATCCAACCAGTCCATTCTAAAGGAGATCAGTCCTAGGTCTTCTTTGGAAGGACTGATGCTAAAGCTGAACCTCTAATACTTTGGCCACCTCATGCAAAGAGTTGACTCACTGGAAAAGATTCTGATGCTGGGAGGGATTGGGGGCAGGAGGAGAAGGGGACGACAGAGGATGAGATGTCTGGATGGCATCACTGACTCAATGGACATGAGTTTGGGTGAATTCCGGGAGTTGGTGATGGACAGGAGGCCTGGCGTGCTGCTATTCATGGGGTTGCAAAGAGTCAGACACGACTAAGCGACTGAACTGAACTGAAACTGTGGTTAGTTTTTAAATGGGGCTCAGTTTATTCAATATTGTTCTCTGAGCCCCTCTCTAAAAATGCCTCTTCTTGTGAACCATATCTATTCATAATTTCCAGCCCCATTAAAAAAAAACAGCATCCAGTTTTACAGACTTGATAGAGCTGACACCAAAGGCAATCATTATCACCATGGAGATAAACAACGGAACAAAAAGAAAGCTATTTATGTTACCAAACTGCTAGGATGCAGATGAAGTAGAGAACTGGTTTGAAAATGAAAAAATTGTGACTGACCCCAAAAGCAGAGATCTCTGTTTAATTTGCTAAAGTACCCAGGTACCCCAATCAATGAGCCAACACAATACAGGCACACATTCATTCTAGTCAAACGTATTCATAGTGAAACTGGGCACTATAACTACCCGTTGACAATCAGAAGTTAATGGAGACATCAGAGGGACACCTCACTTCTAAGTATATGATGGACTATAAGTAAACATGTATATATATATATATTTAAAAAGAATATAATATTTTTCTTATCAAATTTATGAATAACTTGTAATTCAGCCTATAACTTCAACGTGGCAATCATTCTATTACCTGACAAAAGCCTGTCTTACTACCTTTGGATTTAGAACTACCTATGATCTAGTCCAGCAAAAACAAGACCAGGAGCTGACTGTGGCTCAGACCATGAACTCCTTATTGCCAAATTCAGACTTAAATTGAAGAAAGTAGGGAAAACCACTAGACCATTCAGGTATGATCTAAATTAAATCCCTTATGATTATACAGTGGAAGTAAGAAATAGATTTAAGGGCCTAGCTGATAGATAGAGTGCCTGATTGACTATGGAATGAGGTTCGTGACACTGTACAGGAGACAGGGATCAAGACCATCCCCATGGAAAAGAAATGCAAAAAAGCAAAATGGCTGTCTGGGGAGGCCTTACAGATAGCTGTGAAAAGAGGAGAAGCGAAAAGCAAAGGAGAAAAGGAAAGATATAAACATCTGAATGCAGAGTTCCAAAGAATAGCAAGGAGAGATAAGAAAGCCTTCTTCAGCGATCAATGCAAAGAAATAGAGGAAAACAACAGAATGGGAAAGACTAGGGATCTCTTTAAGAAAATCAGAGATACCAAAGGAACATTTCATGCAAAGATGGGCTTGATAAAGAACAGAAATCGTATAGACCTAACAGAAGCAGAAGATATTAAGAAGAGACGGCAAGAATACACAGAAGAACTGTACAAACAAGATCTTCACGACCCAGATAATCACAATGGTGTGATCACTGACCTAGAGCCAGACATCCTGGAATGTGAAGTCAAGTGGACCTTAGAAAGCATCACTACGAACAAAGCTAGTGGAGGTTATGGAATTCCAGTTGAGCTATTTCAAATCCTGAAAGATGATGCTGTGAAAGTGCTGCACTCAATACGCCAGCAAATTTGGAACACTCAGCAGTGGCCACAGGACTGGAAAAGGTCAGTTTTCATTCCAATCCCAAAGAAAGGCAATGCCAAAGAATGCTCAAACTACCACACAATTGTACTCATCTCAGACGCTAGTAAAGTAATGCTCAAAATTCTCCAAGCCAGGCTTCAGCAATATGTGAACCGTGAATTTCCTGATGTTCAAGCTGGTTTTAGGAAAGGTAGAAGAACCAGAGATCAAATTGCCAACATCTGCTGGATCATGGAAAAAGCCAGAGCTCCAGAAAAGCATCTATTTCTGCTTTATTGACTTTGCCAAAGCCTTGGACTGTGTGGATCACAATAAACTGTGGAAAATTCTTAAAGAGATGGGAATACCAGACCACCTGACCTGCCTCTTAAGAAATTTGTATGCAGGTCAGGAAGCAACAGTTAGAACTGGACATGGAACAACAGACTGGTTCCAAATAGGAAAAGGAGTTTGTCAAGGCTGTATATTGTCACCCTGTTTATTTAACTTATATGTAGAGTACATCATGAGAAACGCTGGACTGGAAGAAACACAAGCTGGAATCAAGATTGCCGGGAGAAATATCAATAACCTCAGATATGCAGATGACACCACCCTTATGGCAGAAAGTGAAGAGGAACTAAAAAGCCTCTTGATGAAAGTGAAAGTGGAGAGTGCAAAAGTTGGCTTAAAGTTCAACATTCAGAAAACGAAGATCATGGCATCCGGTCCCATCACTTCATGGGAAATAGATGGGGAAACAGTGGAAACAGTGTCAGACTTTATTTTTTTGGGCTCCAAAATCACTGCAGATGGTGACTGCAGCCATCAAATTAAAAGATGCTTACTCCTTGGAAGGAAAGTTATGACCAACCTAGATAGCATATTCAAAAGCAGAGACATTACTTTGCCAACAAAGGTTTGTCTAGTCAAGGCTATGGTTTTTCCTGTGGTCATGTGTGGATGTGAGAGTTGGACTGTGAAGAAGGCTGAGCACCTAAGAATTGATGTTTTTGAACTGTGGTGTTGGAGAAAACTCTTGAGAGTCCCTTGGACTGCAAGGAGATCCAACCAGTCCATTCTGAAGATCAGCCCTGGGATTTCTTTAGAAGAAATGATGCTAAAGCTGAAACTCCAGTACTTTGGCCACCTCATGCGAAGAGTTGACTCGTTGGAAAAGACTCTGATGCTGGGAGGGATTGGAGGCAAGAGGAGAAAGGGACGATAGAGGATGAGATGGCTGGATGGCATCACTGACTCGATGGACCTGAGTCTGAGTGAACTCTGGGTGTTGGTGATGGACAGGGAGGCCTGGCGTGCTGTGATTCATGGAGTCGCAGAGTCGGACACGACTGAGCGACTGATCTGATCTGATCTGATCTGATGATCTAATCCAAAGTCAAGTCTCAAAATTTCTCTAGATAAGAAGGCTAAACTAAAAGAATCACCTATATACACAAAATATGTTTAAGAAAAAAGACATGCATGAGAATTAACTAATAATAATTACCTCCAAATATAAAAATTTCTGCTACATGATAAACCATCTCCTCCAAATATAAGAAAATAGGAATACCACTCCCTAGTGGAATTTATTCCATAGGATAAGCCATGTCTTCTCATGAATTTGTGTCTGTTCACGGCACCCAACATTTAATACAACACATGAGTGTTTAATTCATTTCACAGGCCCAGATGAGGATAAAAGTATGTCATAATGGAGAGAATAATGGACTAGAAGTTTAGAGACCTAGGTGCTAGTTTCACCTCTGCCAGTTTTATACAAATTCTGGGCCTCGGATTCCTTATCATTAAGTATGAATGAACTAAATCACATTTTTTTAAAAAACTGTAAATATTTTAGAAAGATTAAGTAGTAAAAAAATAAACGTTATCACTTAGAATGAAGGCACTTGAGACATATAAAAGCTTTAATTGGGATATTATGATTTGTAGTTTTAACAAAATTTAGGATAAAATTATCTAACATAAATTTATCAAGCTGTATACACCAAGGAGTTCTTTATCTCATTTTATGTAAGTTATATTTTAATGTAAAAAGAAATAATTACCTTAGTAAAAAGCAAACAAAAAAACAGAATGATTTTATTTCTGAGCTGAAGTCTTCAAATGAGTAAATAGTATGATTTTTCTTTTTTTGGCATAATTTTTCTGACTGACAAGACCAAACGGCAGCATAAGAAATCTTTATGTCTGATTTACAGCATAATAAAAAGGTCATTCTTTAAAAAATATTTCAGAACTCTGTTCATTTTTCCAAGGGCCTCTCTTGACTGACTTTTTAAATCAAATTACTCTCTCTGAGGTGCCCTCATATTTTTATCCTTTTTATAATTCTGCTGAATCCTCAGATGTCAGTGGTTATACCTGCAGTGTGATTATATCCTGAAAATCAAATTTCATAGGCTTCATGAAATCCTGCATGTTTTGCAAATGACTGACGGGCAAGAGACTACATATTACATTATATTGTCTTAACTACCATGCTAATCATATCAGGAGCAAGAGGAACAAAAATAATGACAGTATGGGTAACCAATGTTAAGTGAAGAAAGGCGAACTAATTCTATTAGTGGTCAGTTCATTAGTGAGTAATTTCATATTTTGCCAAATCTACTTTTCCTAAGCAAATCTGTAACTTTAGTTCCTTGAACAATAAACATTCAAATAAAAAGACTACAACTGTGAATAATGTAGCTGAAATGCCTCACAAAATGTAGTAAAAAGTATTATTTCAGTTGAGTTTTTTAAATTAAACTAAAATTTAAACTTCTTTGCCTTCTTGAATTTATGTCATCTCAAGGGGCTAATTACTATTAGAGAAGATGCTCCTCTCTACCTCATGCTCATTGTTATGCAGTGAGCAAATTTAAGTTTTAGAACTGGTTTTGATGAATTTGAAATAAACTTACCTCTGTCCATCTACTGTACAAACGGATACACCCCACAAATCAGGGCTGAACTTGGCTAGTTGAGGAATATAATCTGCAACCTATCCAAAACAGTGGAAAGAAATCAACAGATAAAATATAAAATATTCTCTTCTATCAAAAAAATTTATCTCAATTTAACTTCCACCAATGAACATTTTGTAGTACTCAGTGGCTTTGCAGTGTATCTTTTATAACAATATTCATAAAAACTAAGGGCATAACAGACTTGAGGATTACAAGTGAGATCTAAGTGACCTCTCAGAGTCTCCGTCACCATCTGTTTTCTATTGCATTCTCTCTTCCTAGAAAAAACAGTCTAAGAGGAACTAGGAATTGATTTTTTTTTAAAGGGAAAAAAAATTTATTTAATCAGGGTCATGATAATAGGGTTTCATAATCTAAAAACTTTCAATATCAAGAATAAATAAAATAGCCCTTATATTATGTAGAGGATTTTTAAAACTGTAAACATTTTATTTAATATTTAAGGATATCATACCTGCAGAAATTCCCAGGAAGTTATTTTTTAATTAATTAAAAGTATAAAGGTCACCTTAATCGTTTGAAAATCAAAAAGATTTCTTTTTAACGAAAATAACAATTAACCATAATATTTGAAATATTTTAAAAGCACTTAAAAAAAAGTACAAAGCACTAAGCTTCCCTGGTGGTTCAGACAGTAAAGAATCTGCCTGCAATTCAGGAGACTTGGTTCAATCCCTGGGTCAGGAAGATCCCCTGAAGAAGGAAATGGCTACACTCCAGTATTCCTCCCTGAGAATCCCATGGACAGAGGAGCCTGGCGGGCTACAGTCCATTGGATCGCAAAGAGTCAGACACAACTGAGCGATTTAAATTTCTGTTTACTTCTGTTACTCTAAAAGAACTTAATCCAGTGGTTTCACTTAAATTTCTTACTTATCAAAACACAAACCACATAATTTTACTCTCTACACCTCAAGTTTAGCTAAATTTATTCAATTAATGGTTTAGGAAAATATTCACGTCAAAAACATTACCTTTCCTCCAGACTGCTTTTTAGCACTCTCATATAATTCATCGATATGTGAAGTAAAAGACATAAAGTCAGGAATGACAAACTTTCTTCTAAAGGCTTGTGTCAACAAAACAATGTTGCTTTGAACACATCTGTGGAATATGAGAAAAAATTAGTACTTGCTAATAATAACAATATTAGGAGAATACACAAACAATAAAGAAATTCAACATTTTAAACAAATTTTAGAAATTATACTCTTTCTACATTATTTTCTTTCCTCCAAGCACCCTTTCATGTAGCTGCTTGTAAGCTATTGAACAAATTAAAGAAGTAAATTAGATAGCCTAAAAACTGCATCAAAGATTAAAACAACAGAGTATTCCACCAGGTTAAGTACCAAGATCATCTAAAAACAAGACTTTTTCACCTACCAGATATGATAAGCATTCAGCATGACATCTGGTTAACAAAAATCCAACTTTAATACATAGCTGAGATCCTCTTTATTTTTCCATGAAATAACCTCAGACATATGTCCCTTAAGAAAAAACTTGACAAAAAACTAAACATTCCGTATTTTAACATATTTTCTATAAATTACATTTTGAAAATGTTGCATTTCTAAGCTAAAAACTTTGTTTAGTCAGATTTGTCTCTATTAGTCAGATTTATCTCTAACATAAAATACTTATTTAAACGCTTGCAAAAATAATGTTTAACTTTAAAAAATATATATAATAGTTTAATAATTTTATATTACTTGAATCACAAAAAATATTTACATTATTCTATGCACTGTTAAGATGTGTAACACACTGTAGAATAAAAATGTTTCACTGTTAAAAACTATTTAAATGATATGGTAAACTATGTGGATGGGAAAGCATGAAATCTAATAATTTGAATCAATATTCTGCTTTGTTTTAAAAGGGTTTAAGCTAGAAAATCAATTTATTAATGTAACCCTAAAGAAGAGTTTTATAAATAGGTTAATAGCCAACTATATACTCTAAGCTCATCTTAAGTGCGCATCAGAAGTTCAATAATAGAACACTTAATCAATAAAGGAAGATACTGTAGACTTGAGCATCAAGCCATTATACCAACTAAGACTAAGCCCGTAACAGACTAAAAAGTACTAAGCTTCAAGTACTATATATCCTGTTTAACCCTCAAAAGATGAACTCTTTAAGAAGGTAATTTCCCCATTTTACAGACAGGAAAACTCTGTGTAACCTGAAAGTAAATAACATGCACTAATTATAAAAGGAGAGTTGGAGAATAGATACTCTCAATTTTTCAGTCCATGGTAAATGATAAATTTTTATCTCAGTATCTTAATTCAATGTTCTAAATGAAATAGCAAATTAGAATTAAAAGCCAGATATCACATTTTAACTACTGACCAAAATCCAGAATATATACTCACTTGGTCAACATAAAATTAAACACTGATTTAAAATAAAATAGGTTATTTTCAGTGATAAACATGTGCTCTAATTACAACATGAAAAAGTTATAATCCTAATTTCCATTATTAAGCTATAGATGTAGAAATAACTGACATCCAAGACATAATATTTACTTCAATAAACCAATAAATTTTATGATAGTTTCAATGTTACCTAATATTGAGTTTTGTCACTGACTTAATATTTAATATGCATCAAACAGTAATTCAACTTGCACATGAGAGTTACAAGTAATATATTAGGAAAGACATTTCGTATCAGAAAAAAGTTGATAATTCCTGATCTTAAATTGCTATTCTGTATCAAGTCAAATCTACATCCTCCTTTTTTCAAGAACTGTTACATGAGAAAATATAAGGACTGTCAAACAAATAAAAATTATTAACCTTACTACTATTTACCTACTCAAAATTAATCAGCATTTTTAAAAGGAGGTTTTATACAAAAACTGAATAGTCAGTGAAACTGGGATTTTTTTTTCTTTTTTTAACTCTATTAGAAGGTGCTGGTAAAGCCGTGCTAACAGCCTTCATTGGTGAATTACTGCGGCCAGTCAAGGCAATATCACTCAGAAGAGTGTCTAGCTGCATATTGATGAGCATTCCAATCTGTAATTTTTTCTTGGGAGTTATTTTAATATGGATGTCATGAATCTAACTAGAAAATCAGAAGTCATATAAAGTAGAATGAAGAGGAAGTGTTTTATGGTTTTCAACAAGTGACATCTTTCTCATGCTTTCTTTGTTCAGTTTTCTCATCCGTAAACTGGTAAAAATTTTACTTTCCCTCTTAACTTAAATGTTGATGATTAACAACTGTTATGCACCATCAATGTTTTATAGAATATTTCAAATATAATTTTTCATTAGTAAAATAACATAGTGGATAAGAATTTTCAAAGAAAAATCAAATAAATACAAAGATTACTACTCATTTCCTCCAAAACAAGATGATAAAAAAAATTATGGTTACATGTGATAATACTTCTAATACTTACATGGCTAAAAATATATGAATAAATAAGGTATTCCTTTTCAACACAAATTTTCTACTTCTACTAAGACTATTAGCATTAAAAACAATTGAGTATCTAGATAGGTACAGGCAGTCTCCAACTTTCAAACAGACTATGCCCCAAAAAAGTATGCTTAGAACTTATTTTCCCATTTAAAGAAAAATTCTACATGCTTCTCAGATTACCCTCAAAGGCTGAATATATATATTAACCAACAAGGTATTTTAGGTAAAATGTCAACACACTGACTTCAACCAAACCTTTCCACCTTTCTTTATAAATTACTTCTCTGGGAAAATGAATTCCATTGTAACATCTGCTTTCCCAGTTGCATGAAAGTGAGATAGTTTATTTCTGGCAATACTAACTAGAAAACAAATTTTGAAAACAGAGAAAATACTTCTCTGAAGCAATCACCTTTCCAGGTGATCTGAAAAGGTTAGCGGTCAGAGGTTCTGAATCTCATTCTAGGAATGAAAAGAGAAATCATATGCCTATAGACATAAACTCTTCCACTGCCTGCTCACATAGCCCACTAAGCATCTCTCAAGTTGGGAACTGCCTATATTACAACTGTCAGGTTTTTTTTTTTTTTTAATTGTATTAGTGTTTAAAATAATGTTGTTATTTTTAATATACTTATAGTAGAAAATTTTATGCTTTTCTGTTTACTCAGTGTATTTACTTTTTTAAATTTCATATTTAAACACAATATGTTTATGAAGCACAAAAAAACCTTAACCAGTACTGAAAAGATATAAAATACTGCTTTCATGTAGGAATTCAAAGTAATTGCTCATACCCACAATCAACATACCTATCTACCATGTCTTTGAATCAAGTCTGACAACTTTATTCTCAGATATACTGAAATAACTCCCCAGAAGGCACTTTGCACAGAGTTCATGACCACTAAAAACAAAATAATCTTACTGCAAAAATACAGCTAACTAGAAATTATTTCCTTCCCTTCACAAAGAACAGGTTCGGAAGACCCAAAATTCCTAACATCAATTCCAACATGAACCTAAAATCTACACTTGATAAGGTCAGCAGAGTTAACAGCATCAAGAACCATGTGGTGAAAAGACAGAGATCTAAAATTGACAGCACTCACTGCTTCACGGTATGCAAGACACTTGGGAGGATCTCAGTTAAATACTTATACCTTCAGATGACTTAATATTCCAGGATATTTCAGCAGATATCTAGAATAAATCATCTAGCCCCCAAAAGACAATAAAATAAAAAATATATAAAAATACATACATACAAATAAACTTTCAAGGTAGATGCTGGAATTCTTTTCAACCTAAGCCTTTAGTCAGGAAAAAGCCAAGGTTTAACAGTAGTGTTTATAGTTTTATTTTAGTTCTCACTCAAGTTTAGTTGTAAAATACCATATACTTCCTTGGGTTTCATGACAAACTTGTCTATCAAATTATTAAGCAATCAGACTAGTAGGAACACATTAAAGAAAATAAAGATTGGCAAATATAGGAAAATAAAAATATTCTCATTTAAGCAAATCAAGGCATTAATGTCCAAAGTTAGCATTAAGCTTTTAGATATTCTGGGGAAAAAAAAAAAAGCCTATGCATTAAGCCTATGTCTGCTGTGAGGAGAGCAGCAGACAATGGAGACATGTAAACCTAATAAATGCAGGCTGCCTGAAGCCTTCCCATTTTATGATGTCATCTAAATCAACTTGCAGAAAAGAAACAGAGACCATGCTGAGAAAGGCTGCAAGATATGCAGATGAATTAGAGATCAATTTAAACAGGACAGAGTATGTTCCATTCAAACTTAATGCAATCTCCAGGTATTATAAATTGGAAACATCCATGGCTACATTTCCTCAGAACAGTTTCAAGGTATACTCTTAGACCTAGTATATTATAGAACTTTAATGTGCACCAAGTTGTTCTAAGCAATTGATGTTTATAAATCCCCTCCCCTCTTTTTTCAGTTACACAGGAAGCACTGGCTTTCAAAGATGCAATTTTGTTTTAAAAGAAAAAAACACCACATAGCATAGCAAATGACCATTAACGGTTTGGCAGAAATTTTTACTTTTTAAAAAGATCTTTGTCTAGCATGACACCATCTGATGTTGTTTGAAGAGTTAATCTTAACATATCCATACACTCTTTCAACCTGGGATCAGACGTTCGCAATCCTGTAGATTTGAGTGCCTGTTTTTAAAAAAATAAGAGTCTGTAAATACATAGTGCAAATAATGTATATGCTTATTCCAACTACAAGTTTTTAATTCCTGTATTTAAAAACTTCTACCCAAGACCTGAATATATATATATGGCATTTTAGTGTCACTATTACCCTCTTTCTGGAAAAGTTTCTCATTGTTTCTTTCATTTCCTTTCATTGATTACCTTGAAATGAGCATGATGAAAATTTGAAAATAAGAAAAATAGTGTCAGTCAGAATCTACATGTCAGATGACTTTAAGACTACATGCATGCAATATCACCATATATTGATTCATATTACTGATTTTTAAAAGTTAGGATAGAAAAATATAAAAACTTACTGTAATAAATTTATGAACAGGTATTTTCTCTTGTCCTTCTGCAATTGTATAGAACAGCAAATCTTCCAAACTAGGTAACAGACCCTGTTTTATTTTACTAAAGAGGAAAAAAAGAACACAAAATTAACTCTTATGTGAACTTTCAAGTAGATTTTAGCTACATCCATTTAAAAATAATCAATGAAGCAGACTACAGTTGATCAATTCCTCAAGACCTACTATCATATTAATAAATGCCGATTTACCAAAATCAAACAGTATTACTGAAGCCACATTGAGAAGTACGTTTAAACATGTTCATTAATTTACACAGATATTTTGTAATCCTTAATTATCTTTTATGGCAATTTCTTCCTGTATAGCCTAATACAATACAATCACCCAATACTAACTATGAGCCTAGAAAATGTTCAGGTAAGAGTCAATATTTCATTCTGTTGTTATTGTTTTTTTATAGGATGATTATACATATGTTACGGAGAAGGCAATGGCGACTCACTCCAGTACTCTTGCCTGGAAAATCCCATGGATGGAGGAGCCTGGTAGGCTGCAGTCCATGGGGTCGCAAACAGTCAAACGTGACTGAGCGACTTCACTTTACTTTTCACTTTCATGCACTGGAGAAGGAACTGGCAACCCACTCCAGTGTTCTTGCCTGGAGAATCCCAGGGACGGGATTCCATGGGGTCGCACAGAGTCAGACACGACTGAAGCGACTTAGCAGCAGTAGCATACATATGTAAAACATGGTTGTGGTTTAGTTGCTAAGTTGTGTCCGACTCTTTGCAACTCTATGTACTATAGCCTGCCAGGCTCCTCTGTTCATGGGATTTCCCAGGCAAGAACACTGGTTTGTCATTTCCTCCTCCAGGGATCTTCCCGACCCAGGAAGTGAACTCAGGTCTCTTGCATTGCAGGCGGATTTGTTACCGACTGAGCTTTGAGGGAATCCTTGAATATAACACATATATTATAGTCATATATTTATTATAAAGTTATATAAAGATATAGTTCAAATAATTAACCTGATTGTAAAATCTGAGGGAGAGAGTAATTAAGAAAAGATTAGTGTACAAGTTCTCAAGTCCTGGCTATAATATTTACTAGTCAAGTCAGCTTGGGTAAATTAATTAACTTTTCTGTGATTCAGTTTCCTCATTTGAGAAAGGGAGATGTGAGAATCAGTTGACTTAACACATTCAATACCCTCAGTGCCCTGCTTGGCAGAAAGTAATCAATTGTCAGTAATTATAGTGACTATTTCTAAAGTGACCTAGGCTTACATATACACATCAAATGCCACAAATCATAAGACTGTTAGAATAAAAATGTTACCATAAAAATATATTAAAATCTTAATTAATTAATGAGCTGGTATACGATGCTGCTGCCGCGTCGCTTCAGTCGTGTCCGACTCTGTGCAACCCTGTAGACGGCAGCCCACCAGGGTCCACTGTCCCTGGGATTCTCCAGGCAAGAACACTGTGGAGGGGGTTGCCACTTCCTTTTCCAATGCATGCAAGTGAAAAGTGAAAGTGAAGTCGCTCAGTGGTGTCCGACTCTCAGCGACCCCATGGACTGCAGCCTACCAGGCTCCTCCGTCCATGGGATTTTCCAAGCAAGAGTACTGGAGTGGGGTGCCACTGCCTTCTCTGGGTATAAGATGCTGTTGCTGCTGCTAAGTCGCTTCAGTCATGTCTGACTCTGTGCAACCCCATAGACGGCACCACCAGGCTCCCCCGTCCCTGGGATTCTCCAGGCAAGAACACTGGAGTGGGTTGCCATTTCCTTCTCCAATGCATTAAAGTGAAAAGTGAAAGTGAAGTTGCTCAGTCATGTCCAACTCCTAGCGACCCCATGGACTGCAGCCTACCAGGCTCCTCCGTCCATGGGATTTTCCAAGCAAGAGTACTGGAGTGGGGTGCCACTGCCTTCTCCGGGTATAAGATGCTATGATTAACCATATTTTTAATCAAGAAAAATGTTTTCCTATTCATTGCAAAGTTTTCAGATAAACTATAATGAACCTATAAATATTTTCTTTTGGGGGGCTCTGAAACTGAAATGAACACAGTTTAATATTCTGAACATTCATGACTATCATATGTATTATAGTGATGTTATAAGAATTATAGATCTAGGGTAGACCAATCTCCTCCTCACCCATCACTATTTATTAAAATCAAAGGTACAAATACACACATGTATTTGTATGCATGTGTATATAAAATGTCTGGAAAGGGCTTTACCTTTATTTCAAGAAAGAGAAAATTAGAGAGTGGTCCATATATTTCTATTTTAAAAGACAACAGAATACAGTGTCGGCTCACAGCGCATATACATTTAGACATGCACATATAAAATTTATCCTCAAACACTAATGTTGGCATTAATGTCACTTATACTTGTTTTCAAAGCTATCATACCAGCTTCTTGTTTTTCAAGTCAACCCTAACGTACCAGAATTTCATGCCAATGTTTTAAAAAAAATAACACATAGGATTATTGTAATTTAAACATACATCCTGGATATATAATTACTCCTTAAAACAATTTTTGGCTCTTAGAGAAATTTTTAAAATATATTTGGGATATTTTAATTATAAGAGTTAAAAATTATGGATAACTTTTGTTAAGTATTCTCATTAGCTGTTTTACATGCATTCTAATTCAATCCGTACAATGATGACAAAAAATACTATTATCCAAAATAAAGTATGGTTCCTGGTACACAGTGGATGCTCAATATATTTACTGTTTGACCAAAAAAAAAAAAAAAAACAAAAACAGATTGACTCTGTCCCCATTTCTCAGAGGCTCAGACAGGTCAACAAACTTTCCAAGACTACACAGTGGTAGAGATATATTTAGAAACCTCGTTCCTCTGAATTCAGAGTCCAAAATATATGCCTCTACAGTTTTGCTGGCTCTTAAACTTACTAGCTAGTAATTACTTTTATAAGGTATGATTTTTCTAGATCATACCCTGATCTAAAACCATTAAACAGCATTCAACAGTACTGATAACTTAATATTTAAAGAAAAACTGAGCCAGCTGTCAAAAACAATCAGTGGAAAATAACATACCAATTATTTGCAGAAAATGGCTTGTTAAATAAACTTCAGATAGTAGTTGTTTATCACTTTAAAAAACTGCAGAATAAGCTTTCTATGTATTTACCACACCAGTAAATGGTATTTGCTTTGCCTAAAAGCTGTGTTAAGTACCATAAAATATAAAGTTTTTTAGCTTATGGTAGATAGGGCAAAGAATTTTAAATGACCATGTTTATTGCCACAGCTAACATAAAAGGCTAAATATTTACTTACTTTTGGACAAGAGACTAATTTTTATCCATTGGAGAGATATTTAAGTCATCCCTAAAATACTATGCTCACAAAATAAATAAGTAATAAACATAAATGATTAAAAAAGAATTCAAAATTGATTAAAAAAAAAAGTACTACCAATCTGAGCGTTTAAAAGCTCAGACTCTGATCTGAAAATGAATTTACTTCAATAGTCTGGGGAACAAATGCAAAGGTTCTCCCCAAACTTTCAACCACACAGAAATTACCCCAAAGACCTTTCCTGATATTATTACCTCCCTCCCCCTTCTTTCCCCAGGCTTCCCTGGTGGCTCAGATGGTAAAGAACCTGCCTGTAATGCAGGAGGACCCAGGTTCAATACCTGGGTCAGGAAGATCCCTTGGAGAAGGGAATGGCTATCCACTCCAGTATTCCTGTGTGAAGAATTACATGGACAGATAAGCCTGGTGAGCTACAGTGCATGGGGTTGCAGTGTCAGACACAACTGAGCAACTAACACTTTCCTTCCCCAAATTTATTACCACTTTGTGGCACTGCTTAATGATATTATACTTAACCACTAAAACTCAAAAGCTAAAAACTGTAGTTTTTGGAATATATAGTAACTAGGATATTTTTGAGAAGTGTTTAAGTTTTAATGACCAAAAAAACAGATCATAACAGGAGTATGCCAAGGCTGTGTATATTGTCACCCTGCTTATTTAACCTATATGCAGATTACATCATGAGAAACGCTGGGCTGGAAGAAGCACAAGCTGGGATCAAGATTGCTGGGAGAAATATCCATAACCTCAGATATGCAGATGACACCACCCTTATGGCAGAAAGTGAAGAGGAACTAAAAAGCCTCTTGATGAAAGTGAAAGAGGAGAGTGAAAAAGTTGGCTTAAAGCTCAACATTCAGAAAACTAAGATTATGGCATCCTAGAAGATCAGTCCTGGGTGTTCTTTGGAAAGACTGATGCTAAAGCTGAAACTCCAATACTTTGGCCACCTCACGAGAAGAGTTGACTCATTGGAAAAGACCCTGATGCTGGGAGGGATTGGGGGCAGGAGGAGAAGGGGACGACAGAGGATGAGATGGCTGGATGGCATCACCGACTCGATGGACATGAGTTTGAGTGAACTCCGGGAGTTGGTGATGGACAGGGAGGCCTGGCGTGCTGCAATTCATGGGGTCGCAAAGAGTCAGACAAACTGAGTGACTGACTGATCAAGAAATTTACAGATTTACCAATTCTACAAACAGGAAGTGACACTGACTCTGACTACTGATCAACCAGTTTCCCAATACAAAAGGACAATTAAAACTCCTTAGTCTGATATTTAGTTAATAAATTGGCTATGTACTATCTGGAGAAGGCAATGGCACCCCACTCCAGTACTCTTGCCTGGAAAATCCCATGGACGGAGGAGCTTGGTAGGCTCCAGTCCGTGGGGTCGCTGAGAGTTGGGCACAACTATCTATGCTATCAAAAGTTTCTAAGTAAAAAAACTCTATTATCAAATGAAAGGAAAATGAACTCAAAATGAGGAGGGGAAAAAAATGGAAAACAACTTACTTTGTCTTATTTTGTTAAATAATGTTTCATATTACTTGACTTGAAAGGCTGGGGTAATATCTTTTTTGTCAACTCCATATAACTCAAATGTATAATATAGTATAGTAAACCTATTAGATAATCAAAAACTTCAACTAAGTAAAAAAAAAAAAAAGATGCCTACGAATAGAATACAAAAGAATGCTTTGGTGTTTTTACTTGTAGCTTCATTTTAAAACAATTATCTAAAAAAAATACCTGGAGCTGTTTTTAAATCAGTTTATCACTTTGATTTTAGAGTGATCTGATTGATAGCGTCCGTAACACCAGTAAACTGGCAGATTGAACCGGTGAAGTTGAAAGCTGAATTCATAGTGGCTGATCATATACCATTTAAAGTCTGACAAAGACTCTAAATCATTTTTCCCCAAAGCTAAGTATTAGAGAATTCAAAAACAAAATTTTACATTTTTTAAAGCTTTACTTTAAAAGGACTTTCTATTGTTTCATCTTAAAACTCCACATGATAAAGCAAAGTGGGTAAACTGTTCCCAAATTACAAAGTCAAGTAATATGGCCAATATCACACAACTCAAGTGGGTGGACCAGATTTAGTCCTAGAAGTCAATACTTGGTTCCTGATCCCAGACTCTTTCTGCTATGCCACACCAACTGTGCTGAGTTGTTACACTCCATTTTAGGAGGAATACCTGGAGTTTATTCAAAATAAAGAAAGGTGAGATTACTTACATATTGAAGAATTTCTAACCAAAATGCTAACAGGGAAACTACTTATGTTAGATGACCAAATTGTTACTCTGCCTTGTTAAAACTGCATCTTGTAAAATACAAAGCAAAGATGAGATGAGGCAGCTGTTACAGCTGGACTTTATTTAAATTTATTCAAAAGCAAGTCAAAGTAAGAAACACAAAAGTAAGCTTTATGTGAGAAGTGGCCAGGCTGTCTACATCAGCTGATGACAAAGTGTCCATATGTACAACTTCATGAGTCTAACCCAAGGGTACAATCCGCTTGACTTCAATGTGAGAGTGAGGACCTGGGTAGATCAAGTCCCAAATGTCCAACTCTGTTTGTCCTTCCAACCATGTACTCCTTTAGTCAAGTATCTGTTAACAAGTCATTCAAGTTGTAAAAATACAGATATGTGAACTCTATCACTGAAATTACTCTAATACCACATGAGAGATGACTTCCTCAAAATAATGACCAACCTAGATAGCACATTCAAAAGCAGAGACATTTCTTTGCCAACAAAGGTTCGTCTAGTCAAGGCTATGGTTTTTCCTGTGGTCATGTATGGATGTGAGAGTTGGACTGTAAAGAAGGCTGAGCGCCTAAGAATTGATACTTTTGAACTGTGGTGTTGGAGAAAACTCTTGAGAGTCACTTGGACTGCAAGGAGATCCAACCAGTCCATTCTGAAGATCAGCCCTGGGATTTCTTTGGAAGGAATGATGCTAAAGCTGAAACTCCAGTACTTTGGCCACCTCATGCGAAGAGTTGACTCATTGGAAAAGACTGATGTTGGGAGGGATTGGGGGCAGGAGGAGAGGGGGACGACAGAGGATGAGATGGCTGGATGGCATCACTGACTCGATGGATGTGAGTCTGAGTGAACCCTGGGAGTTGGTGATGGACAGGGAGGCCTGGTGTGCTGTGATTCATGGGGTCGCAAAAAGTCGGACACGACTGAGTGACTGAACTAAACTGAACTGAACTGAAAGTTAACAAAAAGCTGATTTCAGCTACACATAAGGAAAAACAAAACAACTCTGAAAATGGTATGTGCTGCCTTCAAAGGTAATAAATTCTCTTATCAATGAGTATTCAAACAGAGATGGATAACAATCTGTAGCAAGTATAACAGGAGGGGAAAAACGTCAGCTGGGGAGATGGCTTTAAGGTCTCTTTCAATACTAAACCTAAAAACTTATAAAGCGTTATATTAATCTCCTAATACTGGAAGAAAAAACAAAGTAAGTCCTAACATTGTAATGACCTTGGTTAGGTCATTTAATAACTGTAGTCAGTTTACAACCTATGTAAAATGAGGTGGAAATAGATGTCTTGAAAATCACTTCCAACTCTAATCCTCAGTTTTTGAGCTACTCAAAATTCCTATAAATTATATTCCTATAAATTTCCTCGTAAGTCCCTGTACTAAAAATCATAAACTTTTACTCACTCAGGACTACATAATGCAGACATAAAGGATTTAGATATATTTTACATATAAAGCTTAATTATCTGGGTTTTTTAAAAAAGTAATCAGATCAGATCAGATCAGTCATTCAGTCGTGTCCGACTCTTTGAGACCTCATGAATCGCAGCACGCCAGGCCTCCCTGTCCATCACCAACTCCCGGAGTTCACTGAGACTCACGTCCATCGAGTTAGTGGGAGTATCTAATGCCATGAAACTACACATTTAAAAACAGTCAAAACAGTACATTTTATGTTACATGAATTTTACCCCATTTTTTTTTTTTTTTTAAAGGTAAGGGGAATTGGGTATAGAAGGTGAGAATGAGGGAATATAGCTGAACTGGAGACAGGGAGGCCAAGAACAAAATGTAGCAACTGATACAATAATCCACAGAAGAACAAACCATTCTAACCAAAACCAGGGTATTAGAGAAATACTTACACAAATCCAGTTTAGTGCAAAGGCTATCAACAGCAAACTACCACAAAGGCCACCAGTTTTTATAAAGTTTTACTGCAAGAAAGCCATGCCTACTCTAATCTACTGTCTATGCCTTCTTTGCTACAACAGATGCTCTGAATACCTTTAATAGGCCAGATAGCTTGTGAAGCCAAAAATATACACTATTTGGCCCTTGAGAGAAAAAGTTCGCCACACTAGCCTTGGAGCATCACTGTATTTTAGCACAGTATAGTAATACCCCCTTATAGTGAACCTAAGAAATGTTAAACTCTATTCATTACAATGTTTTAATATGGCAGAAAACAGGCAACATTTTATGAGACTTACACCAAAACAGTTAAGAAATTTAAAACTTTGATGTTTGAGGATAAAAGAGAATACAACTGGATAATGCCAATAGTAGGAGCTTTACAAACCCATTCATAATCTTCTTCAGAACTTTTTTCAATGCGATAATACTGTTATACATACTAGAAAAAGGATATCAGGATAGCAAACCAGGACAGCAGGGTCAAGATTTACAAATTTAAAATCCCTTCTCTGATTAGAAGTTATCATAATGAAAATCTTAAAAGTAACTATATGGAGGCAGGAAAAACAACGTCTGTTCTCACAAACCAACAACTGCTAACATTGTTTTGGCTTATTTCTACTACTTTTTCTAAGCATTTTTAAAAGCTTGAGATGACTTGACATCAGATTGCATAGAAAATTTTGTATTATAACTTTTGACTTAACATTGTATTTTCCTATATTCCTAAAAAGTATCTGTATTCACTTTAAATGACTGAATAATAAACTCTCATGTGGATGTGCCATAATTTACTTAACCATTCCACTTCTATGGAACACAAGTTTTTCCCCACTTTTCTCTAAGCATAATACCGTGCCAAAAATATTAGTGAAAAAGCTATCTACACTTCAGTGTTGTTAACCTGGACTCCTAAAAAGGTGCAAATATGAAATTTTTCTAAAGTTTAAAAATCACCAAGGGACTTTCTCGGTTCTATGCACCTGTGTTTCACAACCAAAGTAATTTATACCAGGGTAGATTCCAGGATAAAATCATAGCAACAGCATCTCTATCTGAAAACTATTTACCTTATTTAGAGAAATCTACAGTTAGATATTTATTTACAAAAATAGTTACTTCATTTAGCTTTAAACATTCCTCTTAGTATCAAATGACTTAACAGTGAAACGGCATACACAGGCAACACCTTGGTTTATAAAGAATTTGAAGACTGAGGTGCTTAAAGAATGCAAATCCTACAGGCAGACTTTCGGTTTCTACAGTCATAATTTTTTTTCACTTCAAAATCACAAGAAGGAAGTAGTGCCTTTTTTTTACTAATTTTTTTTAAAACTTGAAGACACCCACATATATCTTCAACAAATTTCTCTTCAAGGTGACCCTGATCTTTTTCAGACTAAAATTGTGTCTACCCCCCGCCACCACCACTTGTTCCTACATACAAATGTCTTCACCAAAAAAGACTAATTCCCTAAGTTAGTTGATTTTTTTAGGTAGGCAGATTTCTTTATAAAAAATATAAAGCCTAGAAACAAGAAGCTAAACTCAAGTAGACTAAACCTCAGGAACTCCTTCAGTGAATGACATCTAAGTATTATTAATTAAGAGCATGCAGTTTATTACAGATTATGTCCCGGTATTATCAACGGCTAAACAGATGCATGTGGTTTAAAATAAACATTAGGCCACAAAAAATTTTAACATGTACGTTATGGTTGGGCATTCAAACAAAACTACAACTCACTGATAACTGTAATCTATAAAAAATATTTAGAAAATCACAAATAAAATGACTGAAAGGTTCACTGCAAAGTCCCACACCCAAAATTAAATATATTTCTTTATGAAGGAGGGTTTTTAAGTTTGTATTGTAAATTATTAGTAGCTCAGTTGTGTCCAACTCTTGGTGACCCCATGGACTATAGTCTGCCAGGCTCTTCTGTCCATAGGATTTCCCAGGCAAGAACACTGGAGCGGATTGCCCACCCTCCTCCAGGGGATCCTCCAGACCCAGGGATTGAACTAAATAAATTTTCAATCTTGATTTCAATTTAAATGAATTGTAAATATGTTCACTTTTACAAATTAAAAGCAGATGATTAAAGGATCATAACAGAGTTTGTCCCCTATTTAAAGAGAGGTTCTGTCTTTCTATTTAACCATGTATTACCTGGATGGGATGCCAATATTGCTTCAACTTCATTATCAGTACTATTCTATATAGAAGACCTAATTCAACATTGCTGAAATGCTTAAGTATTTAGTCTTACTTTGAAATTCAATTTGCACAAAATATGAGGTAATGATTCTTTTCTTGCTACCATTTATTAAGAATAAATATGAACTACAAAAACAAAATCATACTATTTGAAGCTAACTGAAATCATTTGTTTGCACTTTCACTTTTAATATATTTTTAATTATATAGTTGAGCAAACAGGATTACTGCATCAAAGACGTGCAGCTTTTAACAGATTACTACCAAACTGCCCTCCAAGATAGTTGAATTTATACTTCCACCAGCAATGTAAAGAGTTCCTATTTCCCATACCCTTTCCATCACTTAATTTAACATCTGCCAACCTGGTAGGGGGAAAATGACCTTGTTTTAATGGAATACTTTTGATATTGTATCCTGTATGCATTACCTATTTTCTAAAGGGCATACACCTACTGATACTTTCCCAGAATCATCCTTCTCTTTTTCTAATTAAATAATATAATGCCCAAACAAAAAGTAACTTTAAAAAACTTTCCCTCTTCTCCACCTGCTAACCCTTCCCAGAGATCCTTCACTAAGACAGAATATACACATCTACATTTTGCAGAAGTGAAGTATGGCATTCTTGAGAGAGAAGACAGTATGATAAAAATGTTCATGTTGGGCAAGCACTGGCATAACATAGAAGTTAATAAAAAATCTCAAATGCTACACAGCATTGTTTGATATAATCTGCATCCCAATCCATTACTGGTTTTCTGGAAGAAGTGCTTTTTGAAATTATAACTCTGTAATTAATCTTGAAACAACATGCAAAATAGGTTGAAATGAGACAAAAGCACAGATATATGGTGAAGATTTTAAATCTGAAGTCATCAGACTGCTGTTTGGTTGCTAACTTGCGTATGACTCTTTGTGACCCCATGGACTACAGTCTGCCAGGATCCTCTGCCCATGGGGTTTCCCAGGCAAGAATACTGGAGTGGGTTGCCACTTTCTTCTCCAGGTCCTCTTCCCTACCCAGGGATCAAACCTGCAACTCCTACTTGACAGGTGGATTCTTTACCACTGGGCCACCTGGGAAGCCCCGAAGTCATTAGGTATGTGGAGATAAATATAACAAAGCTTGGATGAAAAATGAACTATTACCTACACAAAGATTAGAGGATATGCTGCTGAGAAGGCAGACAAGTGGGGAAAAAGCAGAAGCCTCACAGTCTCAGGATTTATACCCAGTGAACAAACCCCAAAAGAGCCACAGAAAAAGAGAACAATTTAAAAAGTCAAGAGTTGTGTCAAGTGGTTTCCAAAATGATTGAATAATACTAACAAAATTAAATAAGAGCACTGCAGGGAAAACTGAGCAGAGATCATTACATTTTCCTGTAACATACTTAGGACAGTAGTAAAATCTTAACCTTGATCAGTAACCTAAACCAGAATTGAAGTTGTTGACAGAGATAGCATAGCCTTGAAAGACAACAGTTCAGAATTTGACTATGAAAAAAGATAACTCACATTCTACCTCCTTCCAGAATATAATATTGCATGGATAATAAAATATAAGACCAAGGAAAGGAGGAAAAGCAAATATCCCAGCCACATGAACTAATAAAATTGCTATGGTTAAGAATTAAATTCACTCTGAGCTTACTGGTAAGCAAGGCAAAAGGGTAAAGTTAATATCACATAGTTTTACATAAATTTTTTCCAGAAACCAAACAACAAAAAATTTTCATTTGAGCCTAAAATTCAAAGGCTAATCTCCTTGTAAGGTTTTACAATAAATGATGTAATTTTTTAACTGAAGAACTATACATAACAAATGTTAAACTCATTTTATTTTTCGCATGGGTATTTCTTTTAATAATCCTCTACAGAAACTGGCAGAATCCTGAGTGAGTGCTGGCATCCTAGGTGACTTGCTGACTGAGGAATGACCTATACTTTGGAAACTGAGTGTAAGAAAGGAAGCATCAACTGGAACCTTACCTCCCAGAATAAGAGAAATGTTTACCTCATAAAGGCAAAATGGATGAAGTCAAAGGAAGGAAGCTACATTTCGAAACCAGATCATTTAAGAAATAGAATCTTTCAACAGATAAGAATTTTTTTCACAATCATCGAGACCAGTACTCTTCACTTTATCTGTAAATAGGAGATAGCTGGGGTTCACTCTTGAAATCCTTGATTGAAAGCTCTCAGGTTTATCATATACTTGGATTGCTCTTAAACTTTTCTAGCTATTACTCCAAACTTTGGTGTCAAAAACAGACTCTTCTGAACTACTGTAAACAAGGTTATCTTATTGGCCATTCAAACTCGCAGGACATCCGAACAAATATTCTTGAAGGAGTCCCTCCGTAGACTGGTTTTCTTTGGGGGCTAGGAGGAACAGGAAGGGACATTTTTATGTAGAATGGTCAATAGGCATTAGACAAAGTAAGTGTTCCAAAATTACTGCTAAGAAATCATTTATTTCAAAGGCAATGGCGGTACAAGCTTCTAGAAAACATGTAAATCACAAAAGCTCAATTTTCTCACAAAAGGGGAAAAAAAGAGGGACACTAGAGCCATTGAAGAGACAGAATGGAAGACATTTTCTAGAGAAAGCCGTTCCCATCAAACAACCTTTAAGGACAACTTTCAAATGCTAGTAATCACATTCTTCTTTCAATTCTGCAACTCTGGACATCTGTACTTAGACTAGTTACAGGCCTGGTAATTCAGAAAAGTAAAGTGAGTACGAAATAAACACACACAATTCTAGTCTCCAAAAAACGTTAAAGATGCAGAGATTTGACAAAAGTCTAGCTTTTCAGAACGTGACCACATTTGGGTCATCCAACTGAGGATGTTCAATGACCTGCCCATAATCATAAGGGCGCAAAACCCTTATCACAGCATATCACAAATGTGGCCCATCACCAAGCGATATTTTTTAAAGTAACATTTTTCAGTCTAGGAAAACAATTTTAGCTCGGAATGTTTTAGGATGGTGCCAATTTCAATTACAGGAAACATTAAGCCAGGTTTGAGATTGAAAGTATAAGAATCCCACTTTCAGTTTGACTTAAGATAGCAATATAAGACGAGGAGCAAAAAACAGATCACATACGGTCAGCGCAAAGTCAGAAAAACAGTAAGATATAAAGAAAATGGGTAAATATTTACCTACAGTGGGAAAAAAAGCTTTGTGTCCATTTATATTAACTCAAGACAAAATATCCAGGAAACTGCCTCACGTACTGCGTAGGAAAAACCCCCAATTTTGTTTAAAGATTAAATTGCTGTGCACAATAGGTGAGTTATCACCCTATCACAATTCATTTAAACCACAAAAGCTACTTAATTCGTTTTCAGAGTTAGCATTTTACCCGTCACATTCAATCCTGGCTATTTTCACATGTATTTTCAAAAACTCGCCCATCTCATGGACGATGTCAGACGGGCCAAAGCTGGTTGGTCCCGAGTGCAAACAGGTGGTCTGTACTGCATGCCCCGTCTTCTAGGCCACATGACTCTTTTCCTCCTAATCTCATTGCGGAAACGTTATTTCCGGTGCCCCAGATGGCTCTACACAAGCCTTAAGAAGCCACTTCAGAAATGTTAAGAATATTCTGCTACACTAGGCTTCTTAAGAGATGGTGGCAGAGATCGAAGGAGGGATACGCAGAGAGAAAACTCGAACCCTTCTTGAAGCAAGGAGTCAGAAAGGCACAGGTTTTGCCCACCGCCAGACTCCTAAATGTCATTTAGTGATGTTCTTGTGGCATCACCGCCAAGGGCTGGGCGGGCGGCCAGGTACTGCAGCCCGGAGCCGGGGCGCTGAGCACGCGCGGCGTGGGACAGACACGCAGCCACAGCTCCAGCACGGGGGTTAGGGGAGGGGGGCACCAGAGAGGCCCTCCGGACCCTTGGCAGCTCCACCCGGCGGCGGGGAAGGGAAGTAAGGGCCCAGCGAGGGGCGCGGGCGGGGCCGGGCCTAATCACATGGCGCAGAAGGCGCAGGCAGCCCGGCATCTCTTTCTTTCTCTTTCTCGAACCTCCGCTCCCATCCCGCCCCGCCGAAGGCCCCTCCCGGGCCCGGGACCCAGGCGGGACGAAGCCTCCTGCGCCTCGAGTAGACACTCACTTTTCGCCTGAAGGCACCAGCTCCTTGCCCTCGTTGTTGGAGAACGCGTCCGTCTCCCCCGGGCCGTCCTTGGGGCCGGGCGCCTGCGGGACTGCGGGCGGCGACGCCCCAGGCTGCGGCGGCGGCGGCTGCTGCTGCTGCTGCTGCGTGGCCCCCTTGCCCAACTCCTGTAGGATCTCCGAGGGCGAGCTGGACAGGCCCCTCGCGAGGGGCCCCGCCGACAGGCCGCCCCCGCCCCACCACGGGTAGAGCCGCGCGGCGGCCACCTGGCCCGTTCGTCCCCCGCCCAGGGGTCGCCGGCACAGGGTGGCGAGGGGCTGCGCCCGCCTCAGAACTGCGCAGGCGGCTGCGGGCGGGCGCAAGAGCAGGTCCCGCAGCATCGCCGAGCCTCGGAGTCGCATCATACCGCCGGGTCCGTCAGCGCCCGCTCAACAGGGGAGGATGCTCCGGACGTGGGCGACCGCTCTTTTCCGAGAATGCAGTCTCCGGCGCGACGGCCAGAGGGCAAAAAGAGGACAGGGGCAGAGACGTGGGTGTGGTTCCGGCTCCCACAGCCGCCGCCGCCGCCGGGGCTGCTCCTCAGACTGCCCGCTACCGCTGCTCCTCAGACTCCCCGCTACCGCTTCTCCTCCCACGGCGTAGGGCTCCGCACTGAGGCTTAGGCGCAGGGGCGGGCCCGAGACATTCCGCGCGCACCCTCCAGGAGGCGGGAGGACGCCGACGGCCTGCCCCCTCCGCCAGCTCCGATTGGCTCAGATCCTCGACCTCGCTTATGATTGGTGACTGGTGCAGTCAAATTTCTCTCGGCGCCTGGTGCGCAGTGTAGGGCGGCTGACGGGCGGCAGGGGTGGGGTTCGGAGGGGGAGGGGCGGGGCGTGGACTCAAACTGACGTGTGAGGCTGGAGAGGCAGGCAGGTCTCCAGAGTAGCCCCTTCTCTCTGGCTTGGTCAGGATCGAGGGTGCTACAGATAGAAACTGGGGGCCAGTGGTCTCGTCCTTTTCAAAACGGATGGGCTCCTGGACTCTGGGACCTCGAACTGTTTGGGCAACTGATGGGTAAGAGCCCCTGCAGCCCAGGGGCCGGCCATCAGTGGGCTTGGTCGTGGCTGGAGTCTGGCCTGGCCATCGGAGCTCGGCTGTCCAAGCTTGCCGCTGGCCCCCGGCTATCCGGTAAGGGCATGTGGCGACGCCTCTGAGGGCCGCGGACCCGCGAGGGCAGCCCCAGACGAGCTTGTCCTTCTCCCAAATATTACATTTACTTGAAACTTTCCATGGTTGGCGACTGCCCAGATGTGAAGTGTTTTGGAAAAAATGAGCAAAATCCTTTCAGCTATGCGGCTTAGCCATTTGGAGGATTGGAGTTTGGGGGAGGGCAAAGAGAGAAGGGGAAAATCCAAAACGTGACAGCTTTCCTTTTTAAAAAATTGCTTTTAAAAATGTGCAGTGACATCTCAAAAATACTTTTGAACAATGATTCCCCTAATACTAGTTTGCTTGAGAACAAAATTATAGATGCTTCTCTATTTTAAAGCTGCCTCGTCATTGTAAAATAGAAGCATCCAGATCCTGTTCTCTAAATCGTTTTCAGCCTAGTATTATTTTATCCATTTATATTTTTGGACCTGTAGGAAAAGAGCCAAGGATTTGATGATCTCTTGACTTTTTCTTTGAGCCTATGTAGCCTATATACTCCCAGGGAAGGGGGAGCCTAGTGGGCTGCCGTCTATGGGGTCGCACAGAGTCGGACACGACTGAAGCGACTTAGCAGCAGCAGCAGCCTATATACGGAGAAGGCAATGGCACCCTACTCAAGAACTCTTGCCTGGAAAATCCCATGGACGGAGGAGCCTGGAAGGCTGCAGTCCAAGGGGTCGCTGAGGGTCAGACACGACTGAGCGACTTCACTTTCACTTTTCACTTTCATGCGTTGGAAATGGCAACCCACTCCAGTGTTCTTTGCCTGGAGAATCCCAGGGATGGGGAAGCTTGGTGGGCTGCCGTCTATGGGGTCGCACAGAGTCGGACACGACTGAAGTGACTTAGCAGCAGCAGCCTATATACAGTCCACTTTCGGCTCCCCCCGCCCACAAATTCTTTAGGCGATATCCTGAAACAATTAGTTTTAAATGCATAGATTCACTAAGGTTAATATGGCTTCCATGGTGGCTCAGTCTGTAAAGAATCTGCCTGCAATGCAGGATGACCGGGTTCGATCCCTGGGTCCAGAAGATCCTCTAAAGCAAGAAATGGCAACCCACTCCAGTATTCTTGCCTGGAAAATCTCATGGACAGAAGAGCCTGGCATGTTATATAGCCATGGGGTCACAAGAGTGGGAGGTGACTTAGTGACTAAACCACTACCACAAAGTTTAATGGGATAGTTTTTATGCAATGGGAAGGGTGTTGTATATCAGGGACATGCATCATTAACTGATAATCAGATTTAGTAATGGGATGAATCTTAAAATATTGCACTAGATTAGTAATTAAGAAATGTGGCTGAACCTACCAGTATGTGACCTCTGGCATGTCACAGTCTTGTCATGTTTAAGTTTTTTCTATCTCTCTTTAACCAGAATAATATGGAGCAAGCTATTATTATATGTATACTTTTTTTCCCCAAGTTAAGACAATTACAAATCATTTAGATGGTTTTTTATTACTACTTAGTGTTATCTACTGAGAAGGTAATGGCACCCCACTCCAGTACTCTTGCTTGGAAAATCCCATGGATGGAGGAGCCTGGTAGGCTGCAGTCCATGGGGTCGCTAAGAGTCCGACACGACTGAGCGACTTCACTTTCACTTTTCACTTTCATGCATTGAAGAAGGAAATGGCAACCCACTCCAATGTTCTTGCCTGGAGAATCCCAGGGACGGGGGAGCCTGGTGGGCTGCCGTCTATGGGGTCACACAGAGTCGGACACGACTGAAGCGACTTAGCAGCAGCAGCAGTGTTACCTGTCACTAAATTTGATGAGTCAAAGTAAATATATTTAGGAAAAGGGAAATTAGGTTTGGAGGAAAAGTAGCAAATACTACATCTCCCTAACATTTCCAAGCAAGAGTACTGGAGTGGGGTGCCATTGCCAGTCTGACTTATCAATGTCATAATCTTGAATACTGTCCTATCTCTTAGATATAACTAGTTACCAATTTTGACTGCCTCCCTTCTCAGAATGACATCCAAGCTATTGACAAATTGAGTTATTATTTTCCTCCTGGTTTTTCTTAGTTTCTCTATTTTTCCTATGAAAATTCTTTCCAGTGTTTAAAGGTTTATATATTTTATAGTATACTTAACACATGTAGAAAGTAAACCAAGTAAGAGATTATTTTCTGGAGTTTCTACTTTCAAGGATGAGCTGGTGAGAGTGGACAGATGTTACTCCTAATACTTAGAACAACTTCAAGTCCACTGAAATTTAACCCCTTGTTTGAAAAGACCAATACAAAGTTAGACAGCAAATTAAAACTACTACAAATTGAATTAAAATGTGACTCATTAATACTTTTGATTATTTTCTTCATCTCATATAATTTTTAAAATCTTTAATGATTTTTTGGAACTATAAGTTAATTACCATTTCCATTAGGTTAATTATTCAACTATTAAGTCATATAACATATAGTTATCCCTGTACAAGCATTTTATACACATACAATAGCCTACCAAAATATCTACAAACAAAATGACTAGTTTAGCATGTGTCCAGGTTGTCAGACTAGTCCTAGATGTCCTGTTTGCTACTAGATAGGTGCAGTTATCCTACCATGGAGTGTGGTCTCATAGCCATTGAGAAGATAGTCAACCATAGAAAGGAAAAATTGGAATTTTTGCACTTTGTGTTTGTTCTAACTAGAACAGTTCCTGAGCTTCTGTACTCTTTTGAAGATTAGAAAAGGCTAATGTTTCAAGATGATAATATATATATAAATTCCACATCTTGCCCTTCACAAAAACTAAAAGGTATTATTTGTTGACCTAGAGCTAGATAGAAAATAGTTTTCCTTTGACTAACACCTTAAAAGAGTTGCCTAAGTTTTTTTGATTTGTTGCTTTGTTTGAAATTCTTCTATTTAGAGAAAACAGTAAGGCTCAGGAAGCCTCTAAACAAGCTTCTGCTGCTACTTCCCTTTCTTCTCTTGGTTTCCTGCTTTAACTGGCCAACTTCCTAGCCTCACTGATAAACCTTGCCAAACATAACTTATTTTTCTAAAGCTGAACTTAGATCTTTATTAAAGTATTATAAATCTTTCATTTCCATTATACAGATAGCATTGGTATCTTATAGGGTTGTTGTGAGTGTTAAATGAATCAGTACATGTATGGCACTTAGAACAATGATAGTTGAATTCTGTTTTAGCTATAATTATTATTATTTTCCCATGAGTGAATAAATTTTATTGTACAGTGTGATTAGTTGTCACATCTATTACTGTAAAGACAAATAGGCAATTGTTTTAAACCATGTAATCATAAAATACCATTTAAGAAGAAGCTTTTGTTGTTGTTATTCAGTCACTAAGTCATGTCTGACTTTTTGCAATCCCATGGACTGCAGCATGTTGGGCTCCTCTGTCCTTCACTATATCCCTGAGTTTGCTCAGATTCATGTCCACTGAGTCAGTGGTACTATCTAACCATCTCATTGTCTGCTGCCCCCTTCTCCTTTTGCCATCAGTCTTTCACAGCATCAGGGTCTTTTCCAGTGATTCAGCTTTTTTCATCATGTAGCCAAAGTATTGGAGTTTCAGCTTGAGCATCAGTCCTTCTAATGAATATTCAGGGTTGATTTCCTTTAGGATTGATTGGTTTGATTTCCTTGCAGTCCCAGGGACTCTCAAGAGTCTTCTGCAGCACCACAGTTCGAAGGCATCAGTTCTTCAGTGTTTAGCTTTCTTTATGGCCCAACTCTTTCTTTGCAGCTGAAGTTGGAGAAGTTGTACATAGTCAGCAAAAACAAAATGTGGAGCTGACTGTAGGGCAGATCATGAGCTCTTTATTGCAAAAGAAGATGCCAACATCCCAAAATAAGATAATTTTCTTCATTTTTGGAAAACAAAGCAATAATTTTCAAAGTATCTTAAAATAGACTACTACAAAGACAGCTTAAGCAAAGCTAGGCTCAGTGCCTGGGGTACCACCTATTTACAAATAACTTTTAGAAAAGAAATAGTACTAAATGAAGAATTGCTAGACCAAAAAGCAAAACAAAACTAAACCAGCCTGAATGTACATGTCACATACAATTAAACCTAAAAATCTATCATTTGCCATCTATGTAAATTAAAATGAATATCTGTTCTTTGCAGTATCACACAAAAATGGCAAGAGAAATTTTAATCAGATTTGAGGAGATTGAATGGTCTCATTTAAAATACTAACTATATGGAAATCTTTTTGAGAGTCCTCTGATGGCTGGGATGGGAGTTGGGGTGGTAATTAGTTATTTTTCTTCATTTAGAGTGATATGGTAAAGATTTTAGTTAGTTTGGTTTATAAATTATTTAGACTTAGGTCATGATTATATGCCTGGAGCCTCCAGGTGTTTACTGATTTTTCAAGTGATTTTCTTGGTTTTTTTTTTTTTTTGTAGATTCATAGAAAATATTAAATTAGACTAAATCCCATCCTAGATATCAGCAAGTTGTATATTAGCAAAACCTTAAAAAGTTTGATTTTATAAATGGCCAAAAAGTCAGTCAAAAGGATACCTACTTGAGTCTGAAAACCTCTGTGGTAGGTTGTGTTACTGTTCCCAAATATTTTTGTCTCTCCCAATAGGAAGTCTTTACTTCCTCACCTTGTTGAATGGGAGGCTTGGCCTTATGCCTTGATTTGTTCAATGAAATGTGAAAGGAAGTGATGTAGGCCACTGCTAAGCAGAAACTTTAGGAGTCATCACTTGTTTCTGTAATCTCTCTTTTCCTTTTGGTACATGAAGAGCATGTCCTAAGAGTGGATAAGTCCTTCATCTGGGTCTCAGATTGATGGAACAAAGCTGAAGATGACTGTGACTAACAAAGACTACAAAGAGAAATCAACAGTACTGTAAGTAATTTCAACTTGGGGTTATTGTCATAGAATGACTTAGGTTGACCTGTACATTATCCAGGTTGAATGAAAACTTGGCAGCCATGAGACTAATATTAATTACAGAGCATATTCGAGAACTCTGAAAACTGGCAGTTGATCTCTAGCGCAGTTGAAACAGTATCACTGAGAGAACAATTAGAAAAGGCATTCTTTTTCAGAGACAATTAAAACTAAAGTTTAGGTAGGAGATATTCTATATTTATAAGTATATATTTGGACACTTAGGGGAAAATAAGCAGTGGCTTGAGAAATGAGCTCCATACCAATTATGCTATGTTGGATTTATGCTCTGAAATCTAATGTTGATTCAACATTTGAAAGTTGTCACATTTTATAAGCTCTGAAAAATAAAAATGAACCTGGACTGTGTCAATCTGCTCTTCAAATGGTAAAATCATATTACCAGTTTGGAAAACAATTATTAAACTCTGCTCAAAAAATTATTTATGGAGCTAAATGCAAAATTCAAACATTTGGGAGAAAAGCATCAGAGTCCACAGCAAGATATTTTGATGTTCTGGGTAAAGAAAATAAGTATTCATCCTCTGTATAGAGCAGGTTCCTTCAAATTTACTTTTCAAGCATCTGACCTTTACAGTTGGCATGTGAGTCCCTCTGTCTAATTATAAGTCACAAGAGGGAACTCAGCAAAAGAAAGGTTGACTTGTGATAGCGCAGCTTCTCATAGTGACAATACCATGAGGCACAGTTTCAATAGGTACCCCAGAGAGTATGACAGTATGATGTATATATAAAAAAAAACACCTCTGTAGAAACAGTCTAAATGTTTTATCAGTAGAAGAATGGCTTAAAATAATAATCATATTTCTACATTTTACATGCAGCAAAATATATTGTCTAAAATTAATGGCCCCAGTATATGTTTAAAGTGGATAAGCCTCAAAAACAGATTACAGATGGATATGATTATAAAACAGTAAAACATGCAAAACTATATATTATTATTATTAATAAATTTATTTATTTTAATTGGGGTTAATTACTTTACAATATGGTATTGGTTTTGCCATACATCAACGTGAATCTGCCAAGGTATACACGTGTTCCCCATCCTGAACCCCCCTTCTTCCTCCCTCCCCGTACCATCCCTCTGGGTCATCCCAGTGCACCAGCACCAAGCATCCAGTATCATGCATTGAACTGGTGATTCATTTCATATATGATATTTTACATGTTTCAATGCCATTCTCCCAAGTCATCCCACCCTCTCCCTCTCCCACAGAGTCCAAAAGACTGTTCTATATATCTGTGTCTCTTTTGCTGTCTCGCTTACAGGGTTATTATTACCATCATTCTAAATTCCATATATATGCGTTAGTATACTGTATTGGTGTTTTTCTTTCTGGCTTACTTCACTCTGTATGATAGGCTCCAGTTTCATCCACCTCATTAGAACTGATTCAAATGTATTCTTTTTAATGGCTGAGTAATACTCCATTGTGTATATGTACCACTGCTTTCTTATCCATTCATCTGCTGATGGACATCTAGGTTGCTTCCATGTCCTGGCTATTATAAACAGTGCTGCGATGAACATTGGGGTATATGTGTCTTTTCAATTCTGGTTTCCTCAGTGTGTATGCCCAGCAGTGGGATTGCTGCTGGGTCATAAGGCAGTTCTATTTCCAGGTTTTTAAGGAATTTCCACACTGTTCTCCATAGTGGCTATACTAGTTTGCATTCCCACCAACAGTGTCAGAGGGTTCCTTTTCTGCACATCCTCTCCAGCATTTATTGCTTGTAGACTTTTGGATCACAGCCATTCTGACTGGTGTGAAATGGTACCTCATTGTGGTTTTGATTTGCATTTTTCTGATAATGAGTGATGTTGAGCATCTTTTCATGTGTTTGTTAGCCATCTGTATGTCTTCTTTGGAGAAATGTCTACTTAGTTCTTTGGCCCATTTTTTCATTGGGTCGTTTATTTTTCTGGAATTGAGCTGTAGGATTTGCTTGTATATTTTTGAGATTAGTTGTTTGTCAGTTGCTTCATTTGCTATTATTTTCTCCCATTCTGAAGGCTGTCTTTTCACCTTGCTTAGAGTTTCCTTTGTTGTGCAGAAGCTTTTAAGTTTAATTAGGTCCCATTTGTTTATTTTTGCTTTTATTTCCAATATTCTGGGAGGTGGGTCATAGAGGATCCTGCTGTGATTTATGTGGGAGAGTGTTTTGCCTATGTTGTCCTCTAGGAGTTTTATAGTTTCTGGTCTTACGTTTAGATCTTTAATCCATTTTGAGTTTATTTTTGTGTATGGTGTTAGAAAGTGTTCTAGTTTCATTCTTTTACAAGTGGTTGACCAGTTTCCCCAGCACCACTTGTTAAAGAGATTGTCTTTAATCCACTGTATATTCTTGCTTCCTTTGTCAAAGATAAGGTGTCCATAGGTGTGTGGATTTATCTCTGGGCTTTCTATTTTGTTCCATTGATCTATATTTCTGTCTTTGTGCCAGTACCATACTGTCTTGATGACTGTGGTTTGTAGTAGAGCCTGAAGTCAGGCAGGTTGATTCCTCCAGTTCCATTCTTCTTTCTCAAGATCGCTTTGGCTATTCGAGGTTTTTTGTATTTCCATACAAATTGTGAAATTATTTGTTCTACCTCTGTGAAAAATACTGTTGGTAGCTTGATGGGGATTATATTGAATCTATAGATTGCTTTGGGTAGTATACTCATTTTCACTATATTGATTCTTCTGATCCATGAACATGGTATATTTCTCCATCTATTAGTGTCCTATTTTATTTCTTTCACCAGTGTTTTATATTTTTATATATATAGGTCTTTAGTTTCTTTAGGTAGATATATTCCTAAGTATTTTATTCTTTCCATTGCAATGGTGAATGGAATTGTTTCCTTAATTTCTCTTTCTGTTTTCTCATTATTAGTGTATAGGAATGCAAGGGATTTCTGGGTGTTGATTTTATATCCTGCAACTTTACTATATTCATTGATTAGCTTTAGTAATTTTCTGGTGGAGCCTTTAGGGTTTTCTATGTAGAGGATCATGTTATCTGAAAACAGTGAGAGTTTTACTTCTTCTTTTCCAATTTGGATTCCTTTTATTTCTTTTTCTGCTCTGATTGCTGTGGCCAAAACTTCCAAAACTATGTTGAATTGTAGTGGTGAAAGTGGGCATCCTTGTCTTGTTCCTGACTTTAGGGGAAATGCTTTCAATTTTTCACCATTGAGGATAATGTTTGCTGTGGGTTTGTCATATATAGCTTTTATTATGTTGAGGTATGTTCCTTCTATTCCTGCTTTCTGGAGAGTTTTGATCATAAATGGATGTTGAATTTTGTCAAAGGCTTTCTCTGTGTCTATTGAGATAATCATATGGTTTTTATTTTTCAATTTGTTAATGTGGTATATTACATTGATTGATTTGCAGATATTGAAGAATCCTTGCATCCCTGGGATAAAGCCCACTTGGTCATGGTGTATGATCTTTTTAATGTGTTGTTGGATTCTGATTGCTAGAGTTTTGTTAAGGATTTTGCATCTATGTTCATCAGTGATATTGGCCTATAGTTTTCTTTTTTTGTGGCATCTTTGTTAGGTTTTGGTATTAGGGTGATGGTGGCCTCATAGAATGAGTTTACCTTCCTCTGCAATTTTCTGGAAGAGTTTGAGTAGGATAGATGTTAGCTCTTCTCTAAATTTTTGGTAGAATTCAGCTGTGATGCCGTCTGGACCTGGGCTTTTGTTTGCTGGATGATTTCTGATTATAGTTTCAATTTCCATGCTTGTGATGGGTCTGTTAAGATTTTCTATTTCTTCCTGGTTCAGTTTTGGGAAGTTGTACTTTTCTAAGAATTTGTCCATTTCTTCCATGTTGTCCATTTTATTGGCATATAATTGCTGATAATAGTCTCTTATGATCCTTTGTATTTCTGTGTTGTCTGTTGTGATTTCTCCATTTTCATTTCGAATTTTATTGATTTGATTTTTCTCCCTTTGTTTCTTGATGAGTCTGGCTAATAGTTTGTCAATTTTATGTATCCTTTCAAAGAACCAGCTTTTGCTGTGGTCTCTTTTGTTTCTTTTGCATTTATTTCTGCCCTAGTTTTTAAGATTTCTTTCCTTCTACTAACCCTGGGGTTCTTCATTTCTTCTTTTTCTAGTTGCTTTAGGTGTAGAGTTAGGTTCTTTATTTGACTTTTTTCTTGTTTCTTGAGGTATGCCTGTATTGCTATGAACTTTCCCCTTAGCACTGCTTTTACAGTGTCCCACAGATTTTGGGTTGTTGTGTTTTCATTTTCATTCATTTCTATGCATATTTTGATTTCTTTTTTGATTTCTTCTGTGATTTGTTGGTTATTCAGGAGTGTGTTGTTCAGCCTCCATATGTTGGAATTTTTAATAGTTTTTCTCCTGTAATTGAGATCTAATCTTACTGCATTGTGGTCAGAAAAGATGCTTGGAAGGATTTCAACTTTTTTGAATTTACCAAGGCTAGATTTATGGCCCAGGATGTGATCTATCCTGGAAAAGGTTCCGTGTGCACTTGAGAAAAAGGTGAAATTCATTGTTTTGGGGTGAAATGTCCTATTGATATCAATTAGGTCTAGCTGGTCTATTATATCATTTAAAGTTTGTGTTTTCTTGTTCATTTTCTGTTTAGCTGATCTATCCATAGGTGTGAGTGGGGTATTAAAGTCTCCCACTATTATTGTGTTATTGTTAATTTCCCCTTCCATACTTGTTAGCATTTGTCTTACATATTGCGGTGCTCCTATGTTGGGTGCATATATATATTTATAATTGTTATATCTTCTTCTTGGATTGATCCTTTGATCATTATGTAGTGTCCTTCTTTGTCTCTTTTCACAGCCTTTGTTTTAAAGTCTATTTTATCTGATATTGGTATTGCTTCTCCTGCTTTCTTTTCGTCCTATTTGCATGGAATATCTTTTTCCAGCCCTTCACTTTCAGTCTGTATGTGTCCCCTGTTTTGAGGTGGTTCTCTTGTAGACAACATATATAGGGGTCTTGTTTTTGTATCCATTTGACCAGTCTTTGTCCTTTGGTTGGGGCATTCAACCCATTTACGTTTAAGGTAATTATTGATAAGTATGATCCTGTTGCCATTTACTTTATTGTTTTGGGTTTGAGTTTATACACCCTTTTTGTGTTTCCTGTCTAGAGACGATCCTTTAGCATTTGTTGGAGAGCTGGTTTGGTGGTGCTGAATTCTCTCAGCTTTTGCTTGTCCGTAAAGCTTTTGATTTCTCCTTCATATTTGAATGAGATCCTTGCTGGGTACAGTAATCTGGGCTGTAGGTTATTTTCTTTCATCACTTTAAGTATGTCTTGCCATTCCCTCCTGGCCTGAAGAGTTTCTATAGAAAGATCAGCTATTATTCTTATGGGAATCCCCTTGTGTGTTATTTGTTGTTTTTCCCTTGCTGCTTTTAATATTTGTTCTTGTGTTTGATCTTTGTTAATTTGATTAGTATGTGTCTTGGGGTGTTTTGCCTTGGGTTTATCCTGTTTGGGACTCTCTGGGTTTCTTGGCCTTGGGTGGCTATTTCCTTCCCCATTTTAGGGAAGTTTTCAATGATTATCTCAAGTATTTTCTCATGGCCTTTCTTTTTGTCTTCTTCTTCTGGGACTCCTATGATTCGAACGTTGGGGCATTTAACACTGTCCTGGAGGTCTCTGAGATTGTCCTCATTTCTTTTAATTCGTTTTTCTTTTTTCCTTTCTGATTCATTTATTTCTACCATTCTATCTTCTACCTCACTAATCCTATCTTCTGCCTCTGTTATTCTACTATTTGTTGCCTCCAGAGTGTTTTTGGTCTCATTTATTGCATTATTCATTATATATTGACTCTTTTTTATTTCTTCTAAGTCCTTGTTAAACCTTTCTTGCATCTTCTCAATCCTGTCTCCAGGCTATTTATCTGTGATTCCATTTTGATTTCAAGATTTTGGATCATTTTCACTATCATTATTTGGAATTCTTTATCAGGTAGATTCCCTATCTCTTCCTCTTTTGTTTGGTTTGGTGGGCATTTATCCTATTCCTTTACCTGCTGGGTATTCCTCTGTCTCTTCATCTTGTTTATATTGCTGAGTTTGGGGTGGCCTTTCAGTATTCTGGCAGTTTGTGAAGTTCTCTTTATTGTGGAGTTTCCTCACTGTGGATGGGTTTGTACAGGTGGCTTGTCAAGGTTTCTTGGTTAGGGAAGCTTGTGTCAGTATTCTGGTGGGTGGAGCTGGATTTCTTCTCTCTGGAGTGCAATGAAGTGTCCAGTAATGAGTTATGAGATGTCAATGGTTTTGGAGTAACTTTGGGCAGCCTGTATATTGGAGCTCAGGGCTGTGTTCCTATGTTGCTGGAGAATTTGCATGGTATGTCTTGCTCTGGAACTTGTTGGCCCTTGGGTGGTGCTTGGTTTCAGTGTAGGTATTGAGGCGTTTGATGAGCTCCTGTCAATTAACGTTCCCTGGAGTCAGGAGTTCTCTGGTGTTCTCAGGATTTAGATTTAAGGCTCCTGCTTCTGGTTTTCAGTCTTATTTTTACAGTAGTCTCAAGACTTCTCCTTCTATACGGCACTATTGATAAAACATCTAGGTTAAAAATGAAAAGTTTCTCCACAGTGAGGGACACCCAGAGAGGTTCAGAGTTACATGGAGAAGAGAGGAGGGAGGAGGGAGTTAGAGGTGACCCGAATGAGATGAGGTGAAATCAATAGAGGAGAGAGCAAGCTAGCCAGTAATCACTTCCTTATGTGCACTCCACAACTGGACTGCTCAGAGATGTTCATGGAGTTATACAGGGAAGAGAAGAGGGAGGAAGGAGACAGAGGTGGCCAGGAGGATAAAAGGGGGGAATCAAAAGGAGAGAGACAGATCCAGCCAGTAATCAGTTCCCTAAGTGTTCTCCACCATCTGGAACACCCAGAGAGTCACAGAGTTGGGTAGAGAAGAGAAGGGGTAGGGAGGAGACAGAGGCGACCTGGTGGAGAAAAAGGAGAGTCCCAACAGAGGGAGAGCAGTCAAGCCAGTAATCTCGCTCCCAAGTAAAAATGGGTACTGAAGATTGGGTTCTTAAAGGTACAAAATTGATAACAAATACCAAAAAGCAAAGATTAAAAATCTAGAGTAGAGTTTGGAATTTCAAAAATACAGTATTGAAGAAAGGAAGAAAAAAAAAGAAAGAAAAAAAAAACAAAGTCACAAAAATTATAAAATATATATATATGAAGTTTGCTTTAAAAAATAGGGTCTTTTTATTTTTTGCAAAGTAATAGTAGGTTATAAAAGTGAAAATTAAAGGAGTAATAGAGGACTTAAAAATTAAAAAAAAAAAAAGAATGATCGTAAAAATAGTAAAAATATATCTAGGACTTTCTCTGGTGTTGTTGTAGGGATTGTGGGGTCAGTTAATTTTCAGATAGTTCCTTGGTCTGGCCTATATTTCTCAAGATCTATAGGCCCCTTCCAATGTAGTCAGTACTAACGACAGGGTTTTAATCTATTGCACCTGTCACTTCCAAGGTGGTTCCCTCTGTTTTAGCTTCTTCTGTTTGCTGGTCTCTTCAGTGTCTGATTTCTGCCCTGACACAAAGAGGGCCATGGTGGACACTTTTTAGGCTCACTTGTTCAGTTGTGCTGTGGGGAGGGAGGGACACTTCAAACAAATAACACTGGCGTGTGCTTGCAGTGTCTCAGCCTCACTGGGCCTGCCCTGCTCACAGCGTGTGTGCCCTCCCTGCCCACACTGCTCTGGCTCTAGGTTGCTCCGCCGGGAACCGTCCAAGGCCAGCCCTGGGCTGCATGCACCTCCCAGGTCTAAGCCGCTCAGGTTCAGGCACTTGGGTAGTCCTCAGAGGTGCAGACTCGGTTGGGCCTGCATTTTGTGCCCTTCCCAGGTCTGAGCAGCTCAGGTGATGAGGGGTTTGGCAAGTGATAAGTTTGATAAGTGATAAGGCGAATTATCACCTCCGCAGTCCCTGCTCGGTTTTCTGGGTGTACAACCAGTGCACCTTCTCAGGCGGATGTTGACTGTCCAGAACCCCAAGAAGTCTTAGTTAGCAAAGAAGCCTGCTTGCAGTTTGGTAGATAATGTCTCTCTAGGGGTGCGATTGCCCCTTTCTGGCTCTGGTTGCCTGTCACCGGAGGGGGATGGTCTGCAGCCGGCTAGTTCTGTTCAGTCCTTTGTTCTGTGCATGGGCCTGGCGGTGTCTTAGGGCTTTTTGCGTGGTAGCTATCCCACAGTCTGGTTTGCTAGCCCAAGTTAGTTAGCTCAGATTGCCCTTGGGGCATTCAGGCCAGATTCTTACTCTAAGCAATGCAGCCGGCACCTCCCTGCCCAGCCCCCCCGCTTGCTAGTGGCGGATGCAGGCATCTGCGCTGCTTCTCTGCTGGGGGAGTTACCATTGGGCACGTAATCTGTGGGTTTTAATTATTTATTTATTTTTCCTCCCTATTATGTTGCCTCTGTGCTTCCAAGGCTTGCCACAGACTCAGCAGTGAGAGTGTTTTCTGGTGTTTGGAAACTTCTCTCTTTTTAAGACTCCCTTCCCGGGATGGAGCTCCATCCCTACCTCTTTTGTCTCTTTTTTTGTCTTTTATATTTTTTCCTACCTCCTTCTGAAGACAATGGGCTGCTTTTCTGGGTGCCTGATGTCTTCTGCCGGCATTCAGAATTTGTTTTGTGGAATTTACTCAGCGTTTAAATGTTCTTTTGATGAATTTGTGGGAGAGAAAGTGGTCTTCCCATCCTATTCCTCTGCCATCTTAGGACAGCCCCTCAACAATATATTATTTACAGATGTATACATATGTGATTTTTAAAGATTCAAATGTGCATAGGAATGATAAACATCAAATTCAGTTCAGGGGTTATTATCTCTGTGTATATATCATGAGGAATGGGATTGAAGAAATGTACAAAGAGCTTCAGCTGTATCTGCAATGACTGAATTTTTAAAAAATAATTTAAAAAATCTGAAGCAACTATGGTACTTGGGTAGTTGATATACAAGTGTTTGTTATATTCTCTTTCTTTTTCTCTGTGGTTGAAATATTTCACAATTAAAGAAATGGCACTTTGTTGTAATGTTGAAAGCCAATATTTTTCTCTAAAAATATTAAGTGTAGAAAATATTCCAAACTAATATTCAATTTTTAATGTTTCCTTTTAAACCCTTTTAAATTTTGCCTAACCAATGCTGAGTGAAACAACTAGTAAAAAAAAAAAAAAAGTGTGTGTGCACGTGCACACATGCACATGCTGCACTGTGTCTGACTCTTTGCAACCCCATGGACTGTAGCCCACCAGGATCCTCTGTCCTTGGAATTTTCCAGGCAAGAATACTGTAGTGGGTTGGTCATTTCCTTCTACAGGGGATCTTCCCAACCCAGGGACTGAACCCATGTCTCTTGTGTCTTCTGCATTGGCAGATGGTTTCTTTAGCTGAGCCACCGGGCTAGCCCAGTAAAACAACATAGCTACCTTGTAAATATATTTCAGATATGTATCCAACAAAAAAGGCTTTACAAAAGGTATAAATCACTAACATTTAACTGAAAAACTGATAGAAAAAATTATTTGGTTTTTGACCGTATCAAACATAAATATGAAGGTAGTTCTTTAATACAATATGAATAAAAACATTTTTTTCTTTGGAAATTAAAGAAGTTCTTTATGTTTGTAACATTCCTGTTGGGGTCAGAAATTAATTGTTAAATTATTGTTAAATTTTATGGCTACAGAAATTATAAGTTAATAAGATAACAGCTCTAGCAAGATGAGGCCCTTGCCCTCATTTCTTTTGAACCATTGAACAAGTACCTGCATGAGACCTGTTCCCTGGAGCAAAAACATCACATGACTCTTAAAAATCTTTAAGAGTAATTTCCCCAATGAGAGGCTCAGTAGGTAACTTGAATAAAACAGACCAGGCTATATTAGGGAATGATTTAGCCCAGTAAGTTGGAACTGAAATGCTCTGTATAAAGGGGCAATAGCTAATCCACCTGAGCCAATTTTAGCTAAGTGGAATGCAGGCACATTTAGATAAAACTTTGGATTCTTAGAAATATGATTTTTTTAAAATCAATCATCTGACTTTAAAATGCATCTCATTCAGCTTTTCTTAACACTGTGTTAGTCAAACAAAACATCTACAAAAATAATTTGGATCATGGCCCATCACGTTTCCAACTCTGCTCAGAACAATCAGATGGTGATAGCAATATAGCATTCTTTGAGGTTTATTCCTGGCACAGATTCTACTCCAGACCATTAGTCCTAGCCACCCATGGAAATCCCATTTCCCTTGAAACTGCTGCAGCTATCTTACTACCAGAAGAGGAGACAGCCTTAAGCCAAACCCAGCAAGTCAAGGCCAACTGAGTAGAGAGACAGAATCTGGAATCTCCATGATGTTCATAGGATACTGACTTACCAACTCTGATGCCTTACCTTTTTTGTTACCTATGATACCTTTCTTTACTATTTAAAACATTTTGGATCTGGTATCCATTAAGACAACCTAACTGATACAAAGATTCTTTCTCTGTGTTTATCTCTTTGCCCCCAGTACAATTTATTAATCCCCTCTCTCTCTCATTTTTTAACGCCACTAAATCATATATCTATGTTTTAACCTATTTACATTTTCTATGACTCCCTCAATTGTTTGGGGGTCATATATGATACTCTTGCATGATTTAAAATAAAGTGATGGAGTTGGAGACACAGTAAACATTAAGGAGCCTGCCCCAACCTTCAGTGTGGATCCTGAGTCACTTCTGTAACTCTAGATTTGCTTCTCTTCTATCCCAAGAAAGAATATTGAGCCATATTGACAACCAACTTTTTTTGTTGTTATTCAGTCGCTCAGTTGTGTCCAATTATTTGCAACTCCATGGACTGCAACACGCCAGGCTCCCCTGTCCTTCACCATCTCCTGGAGATTGGTCAAACTCCTGTCCATTGATTTGGTGATGCCATCCGACCATCTCCTTTTTGCTAAACTAGACATCTCTACCTGTTTCTGATTGGTTGTTTTTGAACCTTAACTTGTTATTTATTCTTGCCAAAATGATCAGTTTTCTTTGCTTAACCAACTTTCCTCCTTGGATCCCCCACCTTTCTTACACCATTCTTAGCACCTTATATGTCCTAAGCCCCTTTTTCTATCCATCACAATTCCACTTACCCTTCAAGGTCTCCATCTTATATCTTCATGGGTGCTCTCCAATTTCTCACATAATAGCCTTTTACCCTTATAATAGCCATTTGAGATGTGCAGGTACATACAGTACCTACAGTCTCAGGTACATACAGTCTCATTTTGCAGGTGAGAAAACTGACACATAAACATGAAATAATCTGTTCAATATTTTAAAAAATATCACACATTTCATAACTCTATGGCTTTTACCCTTGCTATTGCCCCTGACCATTCCCATCTGGATATACCATCTGTTTCCTAAAGAACTCAGCTCAAATATTGTCTCCTCTGAAAAGCCTTCCTTGAACTTTCTGGGAAGAGTTAAGGGCTTCTTTCATTCTGTATCAGGACTTCTTTGTTAATATCTTCATTTATTCTATTACTCTAATTATTCATGTGCATCTATCCCAAATGGACAGGATGATTTAAATTCTTTAGCTTTCAACATACCACTATCATTTTTGCATAATATCATTTTCAGTAACATAATTGAGGCTGCTTACTGTAACACAAGAGTTTATTAATTGGAAAATAAAATAAATATATTAGGACAAGTGAAAAATTAAAATTTTATTTGAATCTTGAGTAAATTCCTCCTCTACTATACTTCACAAAAAGGAGGATGTTTAATAAAAATTCAAACTGCAAAAGGACTTTATAAACACCCTGTTTTTTAATGACTGCTATTGAGTCCAAGCTCACTCTGCTTGCCATATGACAGGCCAATGAATCAGAGACAAGGTATTGCGGCAAGAAATAAGACTTTATTCAGAGCCGGCTGACTGAAAGGAAGGCAGACTAATGTCTCAAAATAACCATCTTATTGGGTCTGGATGCCAGGTTCTTTTATAGATCAGAGATGGGGGGAGGTGAGGAAACAAAGTATAAAGGCCATTAATCTTGCAAATATCTCCTAGAATGGCAAGCCTCATGCAGGGGGATGTGTTAATTTCTTCCTTCCTGCCATCTACATGTGGACATCATTCTGAACAAAGGAACTTTGGTTTTAACAGCCAGGCAGAAGGGCAGAATTCTCTGAGCAGATCAGTATGTGTGATTATGATAACAAAAGCAATGGAAAGCAAATCAAAGAAACAGTTCCAACATGGAATTAGAATTGACTTTTCCCTGCAACATGTCTACCTGTGCCAACCATCATGATGGGAGCTAAGATTGCAGAGATGAATAAGACATAGTCTTTTGGTTTAAGGAGGTAGACAAAAATACATATATATGAACTCTTAATTAAAATATCATATTCTGGATGCTATGAATATTATTTACATATATATATTCAATGGGTAATGATAATATAAAATAAATTCTTTCAAAGAGGTTATGGAATATTCTAGAAAGTAGGTGCTATTTACCAAATATATGAGGTTAACGAGGGCATTCTGTCAAGAATAGAAAAGAGAGACGTTGAATGGTAGCTTCAGAGCAATCTGTTGTGGTAACAATCTCTAAATATTTCCAGTCTCCTCCTGAGTAGGATTGCATGTCATTGTTCCCTAGAAGTTAGATGAGTCAGTGCAACTTGCTCTGATTGGGAAAAACATGATTAGAAGCTTAAAAAGCCAATGCATAATCTTTTACTCTCTCTAGTCCTATGACATTCTGTTAACGCTCAAAGCTTGTGGCTGCTATCTGTGTCTGAGTTCAGAGAAACAGTCACTTTAAGCTTCCGTGCTTTGGGGGCTGCGCTATCCTAATGGGTTAATCTAATATGAGAGGAAGATAGGAGAGAAAATGCATTGGCTCATAAGGAAGCCAGGCCTATTGGCAGCATATATAAAAGTCAGCCTATAATATGACCATTTACTTAAAAGTGTGTGCACAAAATATTTGAATCAATAAATTCACATAAACACATTTTATGCTTTTTCAATTAAATTCCACTTTTCACTAGCTGTTCTTATTTCCACAACTAACTCTGAAGTTGATATATATAATTTGAATCAAGAAAAAGATGTCTTCATAATCCATCTTAATCTCACAGTTACATAATAAATGACCTACTCCAATTAGTGTTTCAGATAAAGAAAAAAGTAACTAGAGGCATCTGCAGCCTTGGTATATATTAGCTTCATTTGATGTTGAAGACTGAACACTATTACATTTCTACTGCAAGAGGAATGGTACAAAGGACAATGCTTACAATTTTGGAGGAGGACAGGCTTGTCTTCATTCTAGCACAATTGTAGGCCTTCACACAGTACTGTCTTCATGGATTTTACCTCCCAGCTAAAACTGATTCTATTTTAGCAAGAGTTTCTAGAAAAATATCTTAATCCAAGAGAATAACTGAAATAGTGAGAACTTGTTACCTCTCGATAGACAAAAACAGGAGGACGTTTGTGTTCATTTGCACTTGAGCTTTGTAACATACTACTTGAAAGAAGGGAGCTAAGAGGATAGTATATATATCTTATAGATAAGTTTATGTAAGCAGAGGAGAAAATGAGTTCAGAAAAGGTCTAGATGTGAAGGGATATCCTAGATTGTCAGTATGTAAGGCCAAGGGGCAGTGAATAGGTTGGGATACACATCTTAAGACAACAGAAAAAGAGGAAAACCAAAGGAAGAGGATGGGGAGTAAAAACGACAACTCCGGAGATAAACTTAGTCTCCTTCGTAATTGTTGCTTTTCCCAAGTAGTTTGTGACATAGCCCAAATGAAATTCCTCAAGTGCTTTCACCTGCTAGGATCTGCCCAAATATTGAAAGGAATCGTCCTTGTACAATAAGAAATTCAATAAATAAAATTTCCAACTTTGAAGACTAAATTTGTGGTTTATTGACTTAAAAAATAGCCTCAGCCTAGAAGTTGAGCGTTTTATTTTATTTGGTGAGAAGTTTTAGGACTTCAAGCCCAGGAGACAGCATCTCAGGTGCCCCTGAGAGAACTGTTCCAAGGAGGCAGGGGGAGAAGTCAGGTTATATAGAAGTTTGCAACAAGGGACAGGTAGTCTGAATATCAGAAAATTATTGCTAATTAAGGAAAACCACATATCTCAAGTTAAGGAATTTAGCGCTTTTCTATGTATGGGAAGATGCAAGAGTCTGGGCTTACTGAAATCATTCCTTTCATATCCCTCTCAGCTCTCTGACGCTATTATCTTGCATCTTTCCACTTTCCCCTGAGCTCAGTGCACAAGCAGAGAGTGCCAGGAGCTCGATGGCTGCTGGTTAGCAGGCATTGTTTTTCCTGGGTGTTCTCTGGGCTCAGAAATTCATGTTTGGAAGGTTGAAATAGTTGATGGCTGTGACATCCTTGTTTATTTATACAGCAGGAAATACTCTATTTCACAGATTGTTTATTAAAAAGTTTAGTAATGTATATGGTTCTCTAAAGGCTTTCTGAACTAAGAGGCTACCAGAATTTAGCTCCATCTTGGCCATTGCCTGTCTCACTGGCTGACCTAGGAAGTCCCTTGATCTGTCAGTGCCTCAGTTCCCTCATCTATGAAGTGGAAGCTTAGCCTGGGTGGTGGATGCTCAGTTGCTTCAGTAGTGTCCAACTTTTTGCGACCCTCATGGACTGTAGCCTGCTAGTTTCCTCTGTCCATTCTTCAGGCAAGAATGCTGAAGTGGGTTGCCATGCCCTCCTCCAGGGGATCTTCCCAGCCCAGGGATAGAACAGGCATCTCCTGCATCTTCTGCCTTGCAGGCGGGTTCTTTACGCACTAAGCCAACTGGGAAGCCCCGGAAGCTTAGCCTAAGTGACCCCAAATGTACCACCTGAATCCAAACTGTGATTCTAAGCACTGGTTACTAGCAGTTGTGGCTTTTATCTGGAGATTATTGATCACTTACTGATGAAATCCCTTATCTACTTTTTTTCACCAACAGATATTATGGGAATTGCAGGTGACACATTATTAAGCGTCAAACAAGGTTAAAGAATGTTTAAAGTCCAGTGACCAGACAAAAGTTATATAAGGAGTCTAGCATATGGCAGTTTTGAAAGAGCAATAAAAGGAATCTAGCATAAGGCGGTTTTGAAAGAGCAATAAAATGTTCATACATATTTAGGTTAATAATCAAAGATCTTTAAAGGAATGGTGTGGGAAGGGGAAAAGGGATACACAGCTAAGAACCTCAAGGCCTGGGTGCAAAATTGTCCCAATATGTGGAACAGTGTCTCTGTAACCTGGTTGGTACAACTTCAATCTCAGTGGTTTCCCCCGCAGTGGTAGACATTATGAGAATGTAAAGGCAACTATATTCAAGGGCAATTCGTGTACTGTGTAGCCATCTGACATTCACACTCAGGGGGCTTGTAGTCACTCAGCATGCACGTGCTCACTGTCATTAGAGGCAGCTATTGGCTCTGAAGAGCCCTACAGATGCCTCCAACAGCCTCCAGGACAGTATTTTGGTGCAAACCTTAGCGTGTGCTTTCAGAGAATCATTAGCGAAAGGAGATAACCACAAGTAAATAGAAAGCAGGTGGACTGGTACAAATGGTGTCACAAAAATATTTTTCAAGTCAATTACTGTAGGGTGGTTTTTTTTTTTTTTTTTTTAAGGTGCTGGGATATCTATGCTCCACTTATCTCTAAATAATAAAACTTTTCACTCCTAGCAACCACTTCCTGGAAAACAACCTGACAAAAAGATCAAAACAGTGAAAAGAGGTCTTTTGCACATTTGCCCATGATAAGAGAGGTTTTAAGAGCAAAATCCTATAAAAGCTTCAATCCACTCTGTCTCAGATGAATAACTAGGGTCAGGAATACCCTTACTGAAAAAAATAACATGTATTGATATTAACTTTTCCATGATCACTGCATTCTGGATTTGACTATCAACTGCCCACAGAATTTTATGACAAAACAATAATTGAGATTTTATTGGCTGTAAATAGGCCCCATGCATTAACTGCACAATAATAAAACAAATTGCACTCATTTCTTTGCTTCTCCCTGTGCTATGCCAGGCAGTTTATATAACCTCAGAGGGCCTTAGTTCCCTTACTTGTAACTTGAAGATAATAATATTCACTTTGTGGGGCTGTTGGGAAAATTAAGTGAGTAACGCACGTGTATTGTTCAGGGACAGGCCCACACAGAAATTCAACAGATGTTAACTCCTTGTCCCTTGCAATTCATTTCTATCCAGAAGCTAGAGTGCTCTCCTTAAGCTATAAATCATAACATGTTATTCTGCAGCTTAAAACCCTTAATGGCTTCCCATTACACTCAGGATAAAATTAAAAAAAAATTTGCAATCTTCCCTACACGGCCTCCAAGGAAGCAACAGTTAGAACTGGACATAGAACAACAGACTGGTACCAAATAGGAAAAGGAGTACATCAAGGCTGTATATTGTCAACCCTGCTTATTTAACTTATATGCAGAGTACATCATGAGAAATGCTGGGCTGGAAGAAGCACAAGCTGGAATCAAGATTGCCCAGAGAAATATCAATAACCTCAGATATGCAGATGACACCACCCTTATGGCAGAAAGTGAAGAGGAACTCAAAAGCCTCTTGATGAAAGTGAAAGAGGAGAGTGAAAAAGTTGGCTTAAAGCTCAACATTCAGAAAACAAAGATCATGGCATCTGGTCCCATCACTTCAGCACAAGGGGAGAGTTGGAGGCTTTATCTTTTAATAAGTATCAAGCCCATCTTTTTTTTTTTTTAATGCACAATTGATATTTTATAAATAAGTAAAATGCTATGCAGAAACAGCTTATAGCCCACCACTCAAAGTCAAATTGCTGCCTCTGAGGCCCTCTTAAATTGTAGTTTGGAAATTGTCACTGCATTAGCACATGCTAAGCCTCTTGATGAAGGAGAAAGAGGAGAGTGAAAAAGTTGGCTTAAAGCTCAACATTCAGAAAACAAAGATCATGGCATCTGGTCCCATCACTTCAAGGGAAATAGATGCGGAAACAGTGGAAACAGTGTCAGACTTTATTTTTGGGGACTCCAAAATCACTGCAGATGGTGACTGCAGCCATGAAATTAAAAGACGCTTACTCCTTGGAAGGAAAGTTATGACCAACCTAGATAGCAATTTAAAAGCAGAGACATTACTTTGCCAACAAAGGTCCATCTAGTCAAGGCTATGGTTTTTCCAGTGGTCATGTATGGATGTGAGAGTTGGACTGTGAAGAAAGCTGAGCGCTGAAGAATTGATGCTTTTGAACTGTGGTGTTGGAGAAGACACTTGAGAGTCCCTTGGACTGCAAGGAGATCCAACCGGTCCATTCTGAGGGAGATCAGCCCTGGGTTTTCTTTGGAAGGAATGATGCTAAGTCTGAAACTCCAGTACTTTGGCCACCTCATGCGAAGAGTTGACTCATTGGAAAAGACTCTGATGCTGGGAGGGATTGGGGGCAGGAGGAGAAGGGGACGACAGAGGATGAGATGGCTGGATGGCATCACTGACTCGATAGACGTGAGTCTGAGGTAACTCCGGGAGTTGGTGATGGACAGGGAGGCCTGGTGTGCTGCGATTCATGGGATCGCAAAGAGTTGGACATGACTGAGTGACTGAACTGAACTGAACTGAAGAGTCAAATTGCTGCCTTTCATACATACTCAAATATGTATGAAACAGTCACATAGGATTATCCATTTGCTTGAAAGAAAAACCCATTTGCTGTGAGAGTTCTTAACAAGCAAACATATTTGAATAGGTGACATTTAAGTTGAAAGCTAAAGAGTAAAATTTCATCAGCATTGAAGAGGGAAGGTGAGGCTTTCAGGCAGAGGGAACAGTATTTGCAAAAGCAGTGACAGTTTCCAAACTACAATTTAGGAGGGCCTTAGAGGCAACAGTTTGACTCTGAGTGGTGGGCTGCAAGCTGTTTCAGGGCTTCCGTGGTGTTTCAGATGGTAAAGAATCTGCCTGCCAGTGCAGGGAGACCTGGGTTCATTCCTTGGGTCAGGAAGATCCCTGGAAAAGAGAATGGCAACCCTCTCCAGTATTCTTGTCTGGAAAACCCGATGAACAGAGGAGCATGGTAGGCTACAGTCCACTGGGTCACAGAGTCAGACCCAACTGAGTGACTAACACTTCCATTTCCACGTGACTGTTTCTCCCCTACTGGACTCTAAGGTTCATAAGAGCCAGGATAGCATGACTGTTCCCCTCAGGGCCACAGTCTGACGTAGAGAAGGAATGCTTTTTGCTGGAGTTAAAGATTTACTAACTAGTAAAGTCCATCCACAGATACAGCAGAAGATCTGTCCCTGATGTGAAAAATTGAAGCACATTGCTGTAGCCAGCCTGATGTAAAACTTCAAGGGTTCTTCTTGAGCCAACAGACAGGAGCAAAGGAGAAAGAAAATACCTCCATCAAAAACTGTGCCTTTGTTTTTGTCCTCTTTCTACTTCCTCTTTGACTCAATTCCTTTCTTCTGTCCTGCCCACTGCACTTCAACAAATGGTTCTAGAGAAAAACTAATCTTAATGTGTTGCTGTTATTTAGTCACTAAGTTTTGTCTGACTCTTGTGATCCCATGGGCTGCAGCACACCAGGCTCCTCTGCCTTTCACTATCTCCAAGAGTTTGCTCAGATTCATGTCCATTGAGTTGGTGATGATATCTAACCATCTCATCCTCTGCCACTCCCTTATTTTGCCTTCAGTCTTTTCCAGCTTCAGAGTCTTTTCAAATAAGTCAGCTCTTTGCATCAGGTGGCCAAAATATTGGAGCTTCAGCTTCAGCAGCAGTCCTTCTAGTGAATATTCAGGATTTATTTCCTTTAGGATTGACTGGTTTGATCTCCTTGATATCCAAGGGACTCTCAAGAGTCTTCTAAAGCTCCACAATTCAAAAGCATCAATTCTTCAGCACTCAGCCTTCTTTATGGTCCAGTTCTCAAATCTGTACACGACTACTGGAAAAACTGTAGCTTTGACTATACAGACTTCCATTGGCAAAGTGACATCTCTGTTTATTAATAATACTGAGTAGGTTTGTCATAGTTTCCCTTCCAAGGACCAAGTGTCTTTTAATTTCACAACTGCAGTCACCGTCCACAGTGATTTTGGCACCCCAAAAAATAAAGTCTGTCACTGCTTCCACTTTTTCCCCATCTATTTGCCATGAAGTTATGGGAACCAGATGCCATGATCTTAGTTTTTTGAGTTGAGTTTTTAAGCTAATTTTAAGCCATTTTTCCTCTTTCATCCTCATCAAGAGGTTCTTTAGTTCCTCTTCACTTTCTGCCATAAGGGAGGTGTCATCTGCATATCTGAGGTTATTGATATTTCTCCTGGAAGGCTTGATTCCAGCCTGTGCTTCATCCAGCCCAGCATTTCACATGATGTACTCTGTATATAAGTTAAATAAGTAAGGCGACAATATACAGCCTTGTCATACTTTGATTTTTTTCCTTTCCCAGTTTGGGGCCAGTCAGTTGTGGAGGTTAAGTGCTAATGTATATTTAAACACAGACATGGAAATCTCTCCAAGAACTTCCCTAGGACCTACCTTCCACATTGCTGCTGCTGCTGCTAAGTCGCTTCAGTCGTGTCCAACTCTGTGCAACCCCATAGATGGCAGCCCGCCAGGCTCCGCCATCCCTGGGATTCTCCAGGCAAGAACACTGGAGTGGGTTGCCATTTCCTTCTCCAGTGCATGAAAGTGAAAGGTGAAAGTGAAGTCGCTCAGTCGTGTCCAACTCTTAGCGACCCCATGGACTGCAGCCTACCAGGCTCCTCTGTCCGTGGGATTTTCCAAGCAAGAGTACTGGAGTGGGGTGCCATTGCCTTCTCCAACCTTCCATATTTGGAGTTTCCAAACAGTGACAGTCTAAAGGACAATGTGAGACCAGGCTGGGGAGAGGACCCTTAATGAAAAAATCAAAGCCAGATAAGAGGGAAGACTCAGAATGGACAAGAAAATGCAGGAGAGACTGTCAATCTAGATAGACTACCAAGACCAGAAAATGCAGAAGGGATGGTACCCAGCACAGTGCTTGGCACTTAGGGACATTTCATTAAGGACCATTGAAGGAAGGAAGGGAAGACAGGGTTTCCTATTACCAGCTTCCTGAGTTGTTGGAAGAGGTGGCAGGAATAAAGTGTGCTGTTGTGACTAAAAGAAAAAAGGGGCCAGATCTAGAGTCCAAACAGAATGGGATATTAGTACTTCCCTTCAGAGACCTATGCAAAAGCACAACCCAGGAAACTAAAACAGGTGGCTTAGCTCATTGGTAAATGATCCAAAGCACATGTGACACAGACTAGATGCTAGGTACAAAGATACACCTGGCAGGGTCTTCTCTGCTGAGGCCTTGGGAGAAATAATATCTTGAAGAACCACTTGTGGCTTATCTCATCTCTTCATAGTTGGTGGCCCCAGTACCTCCTCCTTCTTAAATTCCTCTTTCTACAGAATTCAAATTCAAATTCCTCTTTCTACAGAATTCAAATTCCTCTTTCTACAGAAAGTCACAGGAAGTGCAGGTATGTCCAGCTGTGAAGAGATAAGCCACAAATATTTCCTCAGGGTGTTAGGGGAAGGATACTGACTGAAACCGCCCACCCTGGCCAGGCCCTTTAGTAACCACTTGCATGAGTTGCTCTATGACAGGAGATCCTGGTAAGGAATACGGAACTAATAAGCCACCACCAACCGGAAGAGTTCAGGAAAGGTCAAAAGGAGACACCACGTGTCCGTCCACTTCCCAGAATCCCTCTCGCTAGCATCCATCTTGGCTGGGCAATGTGAGCACCACCAGGAAAGACTGAATTAGAATGATTGGCCAAAGACAACCCGGAAACTAATCCCATCACCATAAAATTCGAGACTGTGAGCCACGTGGCAGAGCAGTTCTCCTGGGTTCCCTTACCCTACTGCTCTCCACCTGGCTGCCCTTTCCCAATAAAATCTCTTGCTTTGTCAGCACATGTGTCTCCTCGGACAATTCATTTCCAAGTGTTAGACAAGAGCCCAGTTTCAGGCCCTGGAAGGGGTCCGCCTTCCTGCAACAAATGGCGACTCTGGTGGGACTCTTCTTCGCTGAGACTGACATCCTGACCACTTGGGGTACTCAGGGGCCAGCTTGCCTGCCAATGGACCAGACTCAGCAGCCGCAACTGGGACCCTTTTGTTCCTGGTCTCCTCCTGAAGCAGACAACTGACCAGAGTGACCTGACCGGTAAGGAACAAGAGACTTTATGGACCTCTCTCCCCTTCCCTCTCTCTTTCCTCTCCTTCCCCGTTTTTCTAGTTCCCTGGTCCTGGATGCAGGAATCTGGTCAAAGGGCCTCAGCCTGAGCTGAGGATTGGAGACTGATCACCTCCTCTTGACAGAGAACTCGAATTCTGGTTCTGGCCTGGTCTGATTTCTGGTAGGGCTGAGTTCCAGTCCTCCCTTCTCTGGAGGCCCAGGGTAAAGTCCCATAAAGCCTGGGTATCTGCAGGTGGCAGGAGAGGTCTGTAAGGCAACCCTTTTTGCCCCCCTCTCCCACCTCCTTCTCCTTCTTCTTTCAACCTGGCTTCCTTTCCTCCCTTTGAAATCTTTGAAGACCTGAAATTTTTTCCTTTCCTCTGTTAATACTTGGATCTGAAGTTCTGTGTCTTTATAGGAGGTTTTCTGACAGACTGTATTCTTGTATTTAAGGGAGTGTCTGATGAGGACTGCCAGGTTTATATGTATGTGTTTTAACTCTGTGTTCCGTGTTGTGATTTTTGATGGCCATTTTGCTTTGTCTGGCCACCATTTGGTTTAGACCTGCTGCCATTTTGTTAGAACTTGATTTTCTTTCCCTGTGCCTTGAGACCAGGGCTCTCAGGAACACTTATCTAGACCATCTCTAAGTCCTGAGACTGAGGGAAAAGGGGAAAAAGCCTTTAAAATTTTTATTTCAACTGTTTTTTTTATAAACTAGTAAATTTTATATTGGAATATCTAATTCATGACTAAACTTAGAAAATGAAGCTAGATCTTGCACTGTGTCTGTCTCAATATGTCTTGGTATGTCTTTGTCTCTGGGTAATATTTTTGAGGTTAATTTGTAAATGAGCTCTATTTAATTGGCTTAAAGAAAGGTAAGCACTTACAAATCAAATAATTCTAAATTAAACAATAAATTCCAGGTTCATGTGAACTGGAAACTATTCAATATTAAATACCTGATATTAATGTTTGTTTGTTGACCTATCTAATATAGACATGTCTTAGACTAATTAATATTAAGTAGAATATTTTCATTGTACCTAGGTTTAATATAAGTTAAATATCATCGTATAAGTTACAAGTTGGTCAACAAGGACATCACCTCGAGTGAAGAAACTTCTAAAAAAAGTGTAAATGAGATATGAGCTTTTAGATAAGCTCTATTAAGAATAATTATTTTTTAGGAATATCTGCCTAAAATAGTCTCTCCAGATTGGTGTAACTTGAATTTCTAAGGGTTGTGCTAAGTGTGCTAAGTTTTAGGAGTCTATTGAATAGTTAGGTCATTTCCAAATAAAATAAGGTTTTGAAACATTTACTACTAAACACCAATTTCCTTTTACAGAGAAACAAAGAAATTTGAGACTATAAGTGAATAATGTTTGGTGCCATCCTAAAATGTTCTAAGAAAGCAAGGGTTTTAGAAATTATCACTGGTGCTTATGCTCACCAATCTATAAAATGCAAATATAAAAGTTAGTTCTTGGTTGCCAAAGGAAAGTAGGAAGTGTGTTTTCAGTTAAAAAAAAAAAAAAAGGTATTAAAAATACTAAAAAGAGTTATGCATGATCAGGATTTTCTAAAATTGGATTACAATTAGTTAGATAAATGGATTTTGTTACGAATGACACAGCCATAAGAAAACTCAGTTCAGTTCAGTCGCTCAGTAGTGTCCGACTCTTTGCAACCCCATGAATCGCAGCACGCCAGGCCTCCCTGTCCATCACCAACTCCCGGAGTTCACCCAGACTCACATCCATCAAGTCAGTGATGCCATCCAGCCATCTCATCCTCTGTCGTCCCCTTCTCCTCCTGCCCCTAATCCCTCCCAGCATCAGAGTCTTTTCCAATGAGTCAACTCTTTGCATGAGGTGGCCAAAGTACTGGAGTTTTAGCTTTAGCATCACTCCTTCCAAAGAAATCCCAGGGCTGATCTCCTTCAGAATGGACCGGTTGGATCTCCTTGCAGTCCAAGGGACTCTCAAGAGTCTTCTCCAACACCACAGTTCAAAAGCATCAATTCTTCGGCGCTCAGCCTTCTTCACAGTCCAACTCTCACATCCATACATGACTACAGGAAAAACCATAGCCTTGACTAGACGGACCTTTGTTGGCAAAGTAATGTCTCTGCTTTTAAATATGCTATCTAGGTTGATCATAACTTTTCTTCCAAGGAGTAAACGTCTTTTAATTAGTTAGAGCCAATTAGGTACAAGATGGTGGAGCTGACTTTCACTAGACCTTGAGCCTTGGTATTTATGCCTATTGTGACATATCAGCAAGCTAAATGATACACCCATCAACATTGACTAAATCTGACCAAATGTTCTAAAGCCTTTTAATTGATCTTTTTGAAAAAACATCCTAAATAGAATTCTTTTGAAGTTCTTTTGACCTCTAGCTAACTTTGGGGTGCTTCAGAGGGCCCCTGAAACATCCCAAAGAGAGATATTAAACTGTGTTTATTTGGTTGGTTAAATTACATGAAAAAGATTATCAAATGAGTAATAAATCCGCTCATGTTATAATGTATGGTAAAATTACTAATACAGATATCCTAGAAATTATGGAGTTCTTAACATCCTGATATGTCCTGGTATTCTAATGGAAAATCTGAGGACTTCACAAAAGTTAACAAAAGAACTGAATGAACCAGTGAATATGCTTATAACTTTTATGATTTCTATCTCAAAAATTATGGGTTTGAATCTTATGTTTTCAGGGAGTAGGGAAAACCTTCCTCTCAAACTAATTATGACAATACTTTGGTTAAATTAAACGTTATAAACAAAACAATTATATTTTCTCTCTATCTGACTCCTCCAAAAATTTGAAATTCTTAGGTTTCCAGTAAGTTTATCAAATGAGTTAGGAAGGTTTTCTCACAGGTACAAAAATCTCAAGAAAATTTTGAGACCTTAAAAAGGGAAGAATTCACCTAGATTTCTTAGGCAAAATCTGTGATAGGCCTTTCATGTGAGTTTCCCAGCCCTGTTTTATTTTAAAAGTTCAGTTTGAGACTCTATAAATGTTTCAGCAAAATAAAAAGTCTATGATCAATTGTGGTTATATAAATCATCAGACCAAAATTAGTGAGAACAGACCTATTTTGTAAACAAGCTAGCCTTAATTTGGTTATATTTGATAAAAATGAGGGTCATTTTAGGGAGAAAAAGATGTTTCAATAAATGCTAAATCCAAGTTTGTTAATGGAGGTCTACCAATGGAGGTAGTAAGACTCATTTCTTGGATAGTTCTTTGCTGTTATGTGATATTAATGTAAAATTTAATTGAATTCTTAAAGAATACCGTAAGTTTGTTTCTGAAGCTTATCTCAGTAATCTATCTTTGGATGAAGGTCAGATGCCTCATGACCTGCAACCATGACTGGAAAAAGACATAATTTAAGGGACTGTCTCCAACCTGGATGGAAGGACTTTTTTATCAGAAGAAACTGCACTACACCAGGATGAGAAGATGATGACATCAGAGGTAGAGCTTGCCCAAGATGCTGGACCTGATTCGTATGATCATTTATAACGTTTTCTTGACTTCTTAAACCTTTGCATATAAACCAAATGCTTTTCTATCATAGGCCTGATTCTATGCTAGTTTTAGAAATCAATCCAATTGTTGGGTTTGTGGGCAATTACCTGTGTCTAGTTCTGGGTTACCTTGGTAAATTTCTCTACTACAAGACTCTCACTGGGTGGCCCTGAAAAAATTTACTTAAAAAAAATTATAGTCATATTCAGGTCACTGTGATATTACTAGATGGGATCCCCTCACTGGGCCAATTAATAATGCCTGCTCTGACTCTGGCCATAAATTTGAGCTTTTTTTCTATTACTCAAGCTCAATCAGAGCAACAAGAAAAGTTTCAGCAAAGAAAGAAAAAATCTCCCATAATTATGGGATGGATTTATATATATAACACCAGGCTATGGTAATTTAGGTTTAAAGTCTCCTCTGTGTTGGAAACAATTATATCATACTAAGGACAATCACTTCCACTGTATAATCATAAGGGATTTGACTTAGGTCATACCTGAATGGTCTAGTGGTTTTCCCTACTTTCTTCAATTTAAGTCTGAATTTGGCAATAAGGAGCTCATGATCTGAGCCAAAGTCAGCTCCTGGTCTTGTTTTTGCTGACTGTATAGAGCTTCTCCATCTTTGGCTGCAAAGATATAATCAATCTGATTTCGGTGTTGACCATCTGGTGATGTCCATGTGTAGAGTCTTCTCTTGTGTTGTTGGAAGAGGGTGTTTGCTATGACCAGTGTGTTCTCTTGGCAAAACTCTATTAGACTTTGCCCTGCTTCATTCCATATTCCAAGGCAAAATTTGCCTGTTACTCCAGGTGTTTCTTGACTTTCTACTTTTGCATTCCAGTCCTCTATAAAGAAAAGGACCTCTTTTTTGGGTGTTAGTTCTAAAAGGTCTTGTAGGTCTTCATAGAACCATTCAACTTCAGCTTCTTCAGCGTTCCTGGTTGGGGCATAGGCCTGGATTCCTGTGATATTGAATGGTTTGCCTTGGAAACGAACAGAGATCATTCTGTCGTTTTTGAGATTGCATCCAAGTACTGCATTTCAGACTCTTTTGTTGACCATGATGGCTACTCCATTTCTCCTAAGGGATTTCTGTCTGCAGTAGTAGATATAATGGTCATCTGAGTTAAATTCACCCATTCCAGTCTATTTTAGTTCGCTGATTCCTAGAATGTCAACGTTCACTCTTGCCATCTCCTGTTTGACCACTTCCAATTTGCTTGATTCATGGACCTAACATTCCAGGTTCCTATGCAATATTGCTCTTTACAGCATTGGCCCTTGCTTCTATCACCAGTCACATCCACAACTGGGTATTGTTTTTGCTTTGGCTCCATCCCTTCATTCTTTCTCGAGTTATTTCTCCACTGATCTCCAGTAGCAGATTGGGCACCTACTGACCTGGGGAATTCCTCTTTCACTATGGTATCATTTTGTCTTTGCATACTGTTCATGGGGTTCTCAAGGCAAGAATACTGAAGTGGTTTTCCATTCCCTTCTCCAGTGGACCACATTCTGTCAGACCTCTCCACCATGACCCGCCCATCTTGGGTGGCCCCACATGGCATGGCTTAGTTTCATTGAGTTAGACAAGGCTGTGGTCCTAGTGTGATTAGATTGACTATAGTTTTCTGTGATTATAATTTCAGTGTGTCTGCCCTCTGATGCGCTCTTGCATCACCTACCATCTTACTTGGGTTTCTCTTACCTTGGGCGTGGGGTATCTCTTCACGGCTGCTCCAGCAAAACGCAACCGCTGCTCCTTACCTTGGATGAGGGGTATCTCCTCACCGCCGCCCCTCCTGACCTTGAACATGGAGTAGCTCCTCTAGGCCCTCGTGTGCAGCCACTGCTCCTTGGATGTGAGGTTGCTCCATTTGGCCGCCGCCCCTGGCCTCCGGCGGTGGGGGGGGGGTAGCTCCTCTTGGCTGCCGCCCCTGACCTTGGAGGTGGGGTAGCGCCTCTCAGCTGCTCCCGCGCTGTCCCAGCCTGGCACTCTTGGCTGCCGCCCCTGACCTCGGACGTGGGGTAGCTCCTCTCGGCTGCTCCTGCGAGATCATGAGAAACGCTGGGCTGGAAGAAGCACAAGCTGGAATCAAGATTGCCCAGAGAAATATCAGTAACCTCAGATATGCAGATGACACCACCCTTATGGCAGAAAGTGAAGAGGAACTAAAAAGCCTCTTGATGAAAGTGAAAGAGGAGAGTGAAAAAGTTGGCTTAAAGCTCAACACTCAGAAAACAAAGATCATGGCATCTGGTCCCATCACTTCATGGGAAATAGATGGGGAAACAGTGGAAACAGTGCCAGACTTTATTTTTCTGGGCTCCAAAATTACTGCAGATGGTGACTGCAGCCATGAAATTAAAAGACGCTTACTCCTTAGAAGAAAAGTTATGACCAACCTAGATAGCATATTTAAAAGCAGAGACATTACTTTGCCAACAAAGGTCCATCTAGTCAAGGCTATGGTTTTTCCAGTGGTCAGGTATGGATGTGAAAGTTGGACTGTGAAGAATGCTGAGCGCCGAAGAATTGATGCTTTTGAACTGTGGTGTTGGAGAAGACACTTGAGAGTCCCTTGGACTGCAAGGAGATCCAACCGGTCCATTCTGAAGGAGATCAGCCCTGGGTGTTCATTGGAAGGAGTGATGCTAAGGCTGAAACTCCAGTACTTTGGCCACCTCATGCGAAGAGTTGACTCATTGGAAAAGACTCTGATGCTGGGAGGGATTGGGGGCAGGAGGAGAAGGGGACGACAGAGGATGAGATGGCTGGATGGCATCACCGACTCAATGGACGTGAGTTTGAGTGAACTCCGGGAGTTGGTGATGGACAGGGAGGCCTGGTGTGCTGCAATTCATGGGGTCGCAAAGAGTCGGACACTACTGAGCGACTGAACTGAACTGAACTGAAGGATAATCAGTCTAGTAACGCTAGAAAACTGGGCTATGTGCTTATGGACAGCATTGCCAATATATAATTTCCCTGGAAGATAAAGATTCTACAGAGTAGAGTAAGTCAGATGACCTGAGATATACTGGGCTACATCTAGTGGAAGCTCTTAACTTAAGTCTTACTTGTGACTTTACTAATACTGCTGGCTATGTTATTTGTATTTCACCTGTTTTACAAAATTGCTGTTTCTTACACTGCCAAATGTGTGTCTGAGGCCTCTAATAGAATAATGTATTAGATTGATGATGGTAGCAGTATACCTCTAGATATGGAAAGAAGCAACAAGAGGGAATATTTTCCTGGACTAAGAGGCTAGTAAGACAGGTAGTCCAGATAATTTTGGATACTGTTTTATGGCCTAGTCCAGTAACAGCACATTGAGTGGTCTGTCAACAAAATCTTTGCCAAACCTGAGAATGGACGTTCTCAGCTCCATGGGATAAAATGGTCATGAAATGCCCCCCTCAAAATCATGGTCAAGTTTATGAGCAAAAAGGGGCTCTGCCAACTGAAAACTGACACTTGCCATCTACGTCTAAGATTAAATCGTGGCCACTGCAACTGCTGACCTTCAATGCCCCTGAAAGTAGTTCAAGGCGAAAATCAGGAATGAGGCACACTGTACTCTGGAAAAAACTGGCAGAACACATAGTTACATCTTTTCAGGAGAAGATTTTATGAGTTCCAATTCTTGCATCATCTCATACCTAGAGAAACACTGACATCATTAATGGTGACATCTATTTTGGCTATTAAGAAAAATCTTACAATTAAAAGTTAAAATAGCGTAGCCGTGGTTCAGACATCCTGGGAAATAACTAGGTGACACTATGGTGTAATTTCAGATTAGTACATTGTATTGCTAAACTCTTGAGTTTTCTGAGTCGTTTCAGGCTTAGATGCCACCATTCTCAAAACAATGTCTGATGGAAGCTAGTAACTGCCACCTTAGTTTTTATAAAACTAGGCAACTGGCTACCTGGCTACAAGTCTCCCCGAAGTGCCAGGTCCAGACTGGGTTTCAGGCCTAGTCTTCTAAAAAGAAATGAGATTTACTTTGTCTATTAAAATTCCAGTTATCCCTCCTCCAGCTACTTCTAATTGGGTCTGTTACAACAAAATGGCAGACCAAGGAATTGAGATTTTAATCATACAAGGCTCAGATCTAGGACTTGGAACTCAGGAATACTTCCAATTCAGTGTCTCTTCTCCAAGCTGAGGCAGTCCTATGCCCCATTTTGACAGGAAGTTATCACAGTCATAGTTGCCCAGTTCCCTAAATTAAAACTGAGTAGGACTCTGTGGGGCTCTGGAGTACAGATCTATGTTCTCCATTTCTTGTCTGTAGGATATAGGCTTCATTCAGCATCCTTGACCTTCCCTGAGTTCCAAAGGGTGGATTCAAACAATTGCTAATCAGCGAAGTGAGGGGATACAGAAACAGGAGAAACAATCAAAGGTTGGTACCACCTCCAGGGTCCTGGTTCCTACTCAAAGAAATATGCATAACCATGTCTTTGAGTTCTTCTGCAGAACTGAAGCCCCCACCCAGGTGGAGGATGGTAACTTCAGACTGAACACAAGACTCCGGGAGCACAGCTCTGTTGCCTCACCACCAACCAATCAAAAAGGTCATAAACCCTGCAACCCTCACCCCAAATGTTGCCTTCTGTTTCCGGGAACCAGAGATAACCATCCTGTTAGGTCTCCTGTTTGGCCCCTGTCTATTTCATCTCTGAGAGGGGCCAACAGTTTCAAACTAAGTTGCTGTTACTACAAGTGTAAATGATGGTTTCAGGCAAAAAATACCTTGACTTAGATCAGGTCGAGAGAGACTTCTGCTCTACTAGGCAGGCCTATGCCTATGCACAGCAGGAAGAAGTTACAGAAGAAAGAGACCTCCGCCCCAATTCCCAAGAAGTATCTTGAGTATGATGTCTCTCAGGGGGGAGTTGTTAGGGGAAGCACACTGAATAAACCGCCCACCCTGGCCAGGCCCTTTAGAAACCATTCACATGAGTTGTTCTATGACAGGAGATCCTGGTAAGGAATACGGAAGCAATAAGCTACCACCAACTGGAAGAGTTTGGGAAAGGTCAAAAGGAGACACCACGTATCCGTCCACTTCCCAGAATCCCTCTCGCTAGCATCCATCTTGGCTGGGCGATGCGAGCACCATCAGGAAAGACTGAATTAGAATGATTGGCCAAAGACAACCCGGAAACTAATCCCATCACCATAAAATCCGAGACTGTGAGCCACGTGGCAGAGCAGTTCTCCTGGGTTCCCTTACCCTACTGCTCTCCACCTGGCTGCCCTTTTCCAATAAAATCTCTTGATTTGTTAGCACATGTGTCTCCTCGGACAGTTCATTTTTGAGTGTTAGACAGGAGCCCAGTTTCAGGCCCTGGAAGGGGTCCACATTCCTGCAACAAAGGCATTACTTTTCCTAAGCCCTCAACAGAGAAGACCCTGCCAGGTGTATCTTTGTACCTACCATCTAGTTTGTGTCAGATGTGCTTTGGATCACTTACCAATGAGCTAAGCTACCTGTTTTAGTTTCTAGAGTTCTGCTTTTGCACAGGTCTCTGAAGGGAAGTACTAATATCCCATTCTCTCTGGGTTTTAGATTTGGCCCTATTTTGCTTTTAGTCACAACAGCACACTTTATTCCTGCCGCCACTTCCAACAACTCAAGAAGCCTGTAATAGGAGACCCTGTCTTCCCTTCCTTCCTTCTATGGTCCTTAATGAAATGTCCTTAAGTGCCAAACACTGTGCTGGGTACCATCCCTTCTGCATTCTCTGGTCTTGGTACTCTATTTAGATTGACAGTCTCTCCTCCATTTTCTTGTCCATTTTGAGTCTTCCCTCTTATCTGGCTTTGATTTTTCTTTAAGCTCACTCTCCCCAGCCTGGTCTCACATCATCCTTTAGACTCTCCCTGTTTGAAAACTTCCAAATTGGAAGGTAGGTCCTAGGGAAGTTCTTAGAGAGATTTCCATGTTTGTGTTTAAATATATGTTAGCATTTAACCATCAGGTCTGTGGTTCCTCTGAGTGAGGATATGAGACCCTTCCTCTGAAGTATGAGAGCACAGTGGCATCTGCTTTGTCAGGGCCTTTTGTGATTTAACTTTACTCAGAATTTCTATCCTTTCACTGGTTGAGGTGTCTACATTGTCCAGTCCTTGTTTCCAGAGTTCTGTTTTGTGTCTTTCCTATTGAATAAGATAAACAGAATCAGACCAGTCATGGTATAACAGTGATCTATTTTTTAATACTCTACTTCATTTGTTTTCTTTCCCCCCTCCACTCTAACTTTCTATGGCAGTTTCCCCCTCTCTACATTAAAAATAGCTTTCTGGAAACTTTCATGGAAAGTCTTTGTGTAGAATAGTATTAATTTAAGAAATCACCTTTCAGGCAGATATCTTTTTTATCTTTACAGAGTATAAGGTTTTGGCATTCAGCCATTTAAACCCCTATAAAGAAATTTCATACCAAAGTGTCTTTGTCTCCTCTAAAAATCACACCACAGAAGATCTGTCTGTTCTACCCATAAGTGAGTGAGTCCTGCCCTGTACTGTTGTTCCAAACCCTCCCCTTTGGATTCTAACACTCACCTCACTTCTCAGGGCACATTCCTTCTCTGCTTCTATTTACAGAAACTACCCACTTCAGTCCTAATCTTGTAAAACCAAGCAAACTGCCCAGAAGATGAGAATGGCGAGAGACCATAGCCTGTGGTTTTATTTAGTTAGCAAAGAATAACTCCAGTAAGGTATCAATGCTTCTATTCACACACTTCTTATACTTTAGCTCAACCCTTCATCTTTCAGGAGCTTCAGCAGGGAGAAAAAGATGCCAAGAAATCTCTCCATACTGTGGCTAAATACCTTGGATTCAGATGTAGTATATACAATCCCCAAAAGTACAGAATAGTAGAATCATAGAGGTGAGAAGGAAGGGACTTGAGAAATATAGCCCACTCCCCTATCTATTTGTTAATTGCCTCTAACATTCCTCAAAATTGGCCATCCAGCCACAGTTTTACAAAAAAGATTTTTTAAATAATAATGAACCAAATTCTAAAACCCCAATCAGTGTTTCTCAAAGAATGCTCTGTGCAGACTGCATCGGAGTCACCTGGGTGCTGTTGAAGGGTTCTTAGTCTCTCCCCTAGTTGGAGAGAATCCTGGACCTGGGGAGGGGGGGGGCGGGGAGGGGGTGCGTGGGATGCAGGAGTCTGCACCCCCAGGTGTTTCTTGTGCATGGTAAAGTCTGAGACCCTGCGTTCTAACAGGGATCTCCCAAGGCAAATTTACCAGGACTGAAGAAAGCTTTTTTGTGCCTTGAGTGGAGCAGTCCTTGCCTGCAGGCATTTTCACAAGAATGTTGTAAAACAGCTGCTACAAACCTACCCTCAACATTTTTTTTTTCCCCACATCACACTCAGAGTGGCCAAGAGTGTTGTAAAGCTGGCAGATGCATAGGTTTCTATTTCCCAATGAAGGTGAGGAAAAGAAACCATTCTCTGTACCTAGGAGAGGGAGACTGAGCGATTAACACTGCACTTAGTACTGGTGAAATGTTCCAGGCCCTCTGGCAGTATATCTAGGCAACCATAGTAAGGCAAAAGGTTTGAACATTAATGACAATCTGGAGAAACTGTGATTTATAAGGGAATGTAAGTAAATGAGTCTAGGCCACGTGGAGCATTTCATGGTCAGTTTGTTCAAAAAACCAGAACACAGGAAGTGAAAAGGAAAACAATGAAAGTAATTTAGATACAATTCAAGGTACAGTAAAACAAGCTTTAAGAGTTTAACCATTTCAACAAAATGGTTAAACCTTAGAACAAGGAGAGCTATGCAGCTCTCCCTCAGGAGGAGGCCCATGTTGAGCATTCCAGAAAACCACGGAGCCTCTTAGCTCGGGATACAAGGGTCGGCTGTGTTGAAAATGCAAGAGCCAGAAATGACACATACCAAGCAGATGACCAAAAACTGACCAAAAACTAACCATGAGAGAACAGAGAAATCCATTCTTCTTTCTTCTGAAGAGGAAAAAAGTATCACACTACCTCTCTCTTAACGTCCTCCCCCTCTCTCCCCAAAGAAAGAGCATTGGACTAGACATCAGAAAACCTAGATGCTAACCCTGGCTCTGCTACCCTATGATTTTAACCACCAAACCTAATAGTCCCAATTCTTAATTTCTTCACCTAGATGTAATTGAGTGTCTTGGCTGAGAATGAACTTTAAAATTTGTGAACTGTTTTGTGTGTGTGTGTGTTTGGTTTTTACGAGTAAATATTCATTCATCTTTAATGTAAATGGTCTCTTTGTTTTAGGGGTAAAAAACAGAATAGTTTCTTTTAGTTACACAAATAAAGAGCAAGTACCATTAACCTGAATGGGACATTAAGCACTCTGGTTTGGTAAGGGAAAAGGCTGAGAGAATTGCTGCTTCTTCTCTCTGTTGAAACAAGTTTTTGTTTGAAGGTGCTAAAGAGAAGAAGAAATTCTATTTTGAAGGATGCTGAGTGCTAGCAGTGGGGGTCTCAGAGACCAGTTTACTGTAGAAGGGGGCTTCCTCCCCTTCCCATGGCTCTGCAGGGGGTAAAGGTAGGATTAAGAGTGGCATCCCTGATGCTTGACTGTCTTCAGAGCTGGTGGTGGCAGGTTTCTTAAGGAAACCAGGTTTATTCAATTGCCATGGTCATTGGCAGGAGGGAACCAAACAGGAGAAGAAAGACTTAACTTGTCTCTCCCATGTGAGGCACTCCTTTTGGTGACTCTTTGAAAATAACAGGGAGGGGATTTTCAAGTTGATGGGAGTAGGGTGTGAAGTACAGCCATCATGCAAGAGTTGTATTGGGGACATTCAGGGTAAGCTGTGTGTAGGCTCAGCTGCTGCTGCTAATTCAATATACACTGGCTGGCCTGCTGACTGAAGAGAACCCGTGCTTGGGGTCAGGAGTGTTGGACACCCAGATATGGTGGTTTTGCTCATCCTACATAACTTGCTTGCCTCTGGGAATCTGGAGAACCAGCATATAAATCCTGTGATCCCTATCATCATAGGATTAAGTCCTTGAATTCTGCTAGTTGCTACCTTGTTACTTCCTCTGTTACAGCCTCTTTAATAGTGAATGAAATGGCTTGTGGCCCTTTACCCCACTAGAAGGCAGAGGCTTGTCTTATGGAAGTCTCTATCTCCTGGTTTTATACCTCACTCCTACCAGGCACTCAATAAGTAGACTCAGGTCTTAGAGACCTAGATTTGCTATTCAGTGCCATGATATCCTGGGAAAATTACTGACCTAAGAGCCAGCCTCTTTATTTGAAAATGTTGGTAATAATGCTATGCCATGAGATTGATTTAATAATCAAATAAAATAATGGTCATCTTGTACCTGGCACACAATAAATGCATAATGATGCCTTGTTATTAACAATCAGAGTTTATTGAATTGAATATGGTTCAGAGGAAGAATGACCAAGAGCTGTGGCTATCACACTAGAAGAAGGGAGTGAATTTTTTTTTCAACTTATCATTCATTTGAGGGCCTTCTATGTGCTCAGCATGTGCCCAGTCACTGGAGACAGAGTAATACCAGCATGGTCGATGCACTCCTGAATTCGAAGCGGGGTCACTCTATTTTCCTAAATTGGCATCTGACCAAAATGTGGACAATTAGGGAAGAAATATAATCAGCTTTCTTATCCACTTAATCAACAATCTCACCACCTATGTCACACCAAATCAACATCATTATGTCCCAAATGTCCAGTATTTAAAATGGAGCCACCCTTGATCCTTACTTTGGAAATACTGTTAATATTGTGAGAACATGTCCACATTCTCAAAAGCCATGTTCCTACCTTGCCTCCTCTCAAAGTTACTACAGATATTATATATTTTGCTTTTAAAAAAATTGTTTCAAAATTTAATTTCCAGTGATCTACTTGTCAGTTATGTTCTCTGAGAATTATTTAATAAAATAGCATTAATGCCATTCATGAGCCGTCTACACATTTATCTTATCTAAAGGAAAACAGAAGGACTTTACTCCTTCAATGAAACTTTTTATGGTCCCTGAAACTTTGATCTACCCACTATAAACTGAAAATGCATTTTGTTATGATGTTATATAGTTCTTATCCTTATCCATATCTTTAAACCATTTAGTCATAAATTTGGGAAAAATTAATAAAATTGACTTATTATTTTTATTAAGAAATTGACATTAAAATTTTGTCAGGTGAGAATTTTTAAAAAAAAAAATCAGTTTTTTAATGGATTACCATGGCATTTGAGACAATGGTACTTCCATTCTCACTTTTCCTTATGTACTGATTCTTTAAAAATGATCTTTTGAATGTGACCAAAGAGGTCTCCAACTGTAGTTAGGTGAAATTCTGAAGCTATGTTATCCCCAAGGGAATAATTTCTTCCAGGAAACCTGTCACAGTTTTAGAAAGATCAATGTCAAAGCACCCTATGAGTCCTCACTAAGCCCCCATCTGAAGAAAACCTTTATTTTCAAAAAAATTTCATAACATTTTAGTCTATATTTCTAACTCATGTTAAGAAAATCAACTGGAATTAGTTTGAGGATATTAAAGGGAAAAGTTTATGTCAACTTTTTCCCATTCACACACCGTATTCCTGAACAGGGACATGGTCACTGTAGGTCCAAAGCAACTCGACCACTTGGAGGGGCATGTTGTGCTTCCCATTAGGGAAGATTCTAACAGACTCTAAAAGGGGTTGCCTAAAAGTTCTCACCAAGGTTGTTCCACACATTTGGAAATGTATGAGAGTCATGTTGGTTGTCACAGTGATGGGGCAGGTAGAATGGCAGGGGAAATGCTATTGGAATTTAGTAGGTTGAGACCTGCTGTTACTGCTGTTAAGTCGCCTCAGTCGTGTCCGACTTTGTGTGACCCCATAGACGGCAGCCCACCAGCTCCCCCATCCCTGGGATTCTCCAGGCAATAACACCTGAGTGGGTTGCCATTTCCTTCTCCAGGTTGAGACCAGGGATGCTAATATATCCTTCCATGAATAATACCAATCTATAAAAAAAAAAAAAAAAAAAGAATTGTCCTTCCTCAAATGCCACTGGCATCCCTTTTTTGAGAAATAAGTTTTCTTGAAACAGGAACTGTGGGAAACTGAGCTGGGCTTATGGAAACAGAATCCTACAAAGGTGAGGAAGAAATCACCTGCCTCTCACAAATTTTGGTAAGCATGCTATTAGGAAATCTTCTAAGCAATGCAAAGACTTAAACCATTTCTTTTTTCCCCAGTCCTTAGGACAAGGAAACGATATTGGCAGGCCCTCAAAAGATTTATGATGGACACTAGAAGATCAGTCATGCATGTTGAAATCCCGACTGTTAGAGTCATTTATATGCATTTATGTATTGCCTCTAAAAAAAGAGTAAAATGTAAATACATTACTTGAAAGGATAAAATTAGAACAAGCTTTTAGTTCAGTTCAGTTCAGTCACTCAGTTGTGTCCGACTCTTTGCGACACCATGAATCACAGCACGCCAGGCCTCCCTGTCCATCACCAACTCCCAGAGTTCACTCAAACTCATGTCCATCAAGTCGGTGATGCCATCCAGCCATCTCATCCTCTGTCGTTCCCTTCTCCTCCTGCCCCAAATCCCTCCCAGCATCAGAGTCTTTTCCAATGAGTCAACTCTTTGGCATGAGGTGGCCAAAGTATTGGAGTTTCAGCTTTAGCATCAATCCTTCCAATGAACATCCAGGACTGATCTCCTTTAGAATGGACTGGTTGGATCTTCTTTCAGTCCAAGGGACTCTCAAGAGTCTTCTCCAACACCACAGAATCAAAAGCATCAATTCTTCGGCACTCAGCTTTCTTCACAGTCTAACTCTCACATCTATACATGACCACTGGAAAAACCATAGCCTTGACTAGACAGACCTTTGTTGGCAAAGTAAAGTCTCTGCTTTTTATTATACTATCTAGGTTGGTCATAACTTTCCTTCCAAGGAGTAAGCATCTCTTAATTTCATGGCTGAAATCACCATCTGCAGTGATTTTGGAGCCCCCCAAAATAAAGTCTGATACTGTTTCCACTCTTTCCCCATCTACTTCCCATGAAGTGATGGGACCAGATGCCATGATCTTCAGTTTCTGAATGTTCAGCTTTAAGCCAACTTTTTCACTCTCCTCTTTCACTTTCATCAAGAGGCTTTTTAGTTCTTCTTCACTTTCTGCCATAAGGGTGGTGTCATCTGCATATCTGAGGTTATTAACATTTCTCCTGGCAATCTTGATTCCAGCTTGTGCTTCCTGCAGCCCAGCGTTTCTCATGATGTACTCGGCATAAAAGTTAAATAAGCAGTGTGACAGTATACAGCCTTGACATACTCCGTTTCCTATTTGGAACCAGTCTGTTGTTCCATGTCCAGTTCTAACTGTTATTTTCTGACCTGCATATAGCTTTCTCAAGAGGAAGGTCAGGTGGTCTGGTATTCCCATCTCTTTCAGAATTTTCCACAGTTTAGTGTAACCCACACAGTCAAAGGCTTTGGCATAGTTAATAAAGCAGAAATAGATGTTTCTCTGGAACTCTCTTACTTTTTTTATGACCCAGCGGATGTTGGCAATTTGATCTCTGGTTCCTCTGCCTTTTCTAAAACCAGCTTGAACATCTGGAAGTTTACAGTTCATGTATTGCTGAAGCCTGGCTTGGAGAATTTTGAGCACTACTTTACTAGTGTGTGAGATGAGTGCAATTGTGCAGTAATTTGAGCATTCTTTGACATTGTCTTTCTTTGGGATTGGAATGAAAACTGATTTTTTCCAGTCCTGTGGCCACTGCTGCGTTTTCCAAATTTGCTGGCATATTGAGTGCAGCACTTTCACAGCATCATCTTTCAGGATTTGAAATAGCTCCACTGGAATTCCATCACCTCCACTAGCTTTGTTCATAGTGATGTTTTCTAAGGCCCACTTGATTTCACATTCTAGGACGTCTGGCTCTAGGTGAGTGATAACACCATCCTGATTATCTGGGTCGAGAAGACCTTTTTTTGTACAGTTCTTCTGTGTATTCTTGCCACCTCTTCTTAATATCTTCTGCTTCTGTTAGGTCCATACCATTTCTGTCCTTTATTGAGCCCATCTTTGCGTGAAATGTTCGAGGTCTGGGGCAGCGGCTGAGAGGAGCAACCCCACATCCAAGGAGTGGCGGCTGTGCGGGCGCAGGAGGGCTGAGAGGAGCTACTCCACATTCAAGGTCAGGAGGGGTGGCCGTGAGGAGATACCCCTCATCCAAGGTAAGGAGCAGTGGCTGCGCTTTACTGGAGCAGCCATGAAGAGATACCCCACGCCCAAGGTAAGAGAAACCCAAGTAAGATGGTAGGTGTTGCAAGAGGGCATCAGAGGGCAGACACACTGAAACTATAATCACAGAAAACTAGTCAATCTGATCACATGGACCACAGCCTTGTCTAACTCAATGAAACTAAGCCATGCCATGTGGGACCACCCAAGACGGGTGGGTCATGGTGCAGAGGTCTGACAGAATGTGGTCCACTGGAGAAGGGAATGGAAAACCACTTCAGTATTCTTGCCTTGAGAACCCCATGAATAGTATGAAAAGACAAAATGGTAGGATACTGAAAGGGGAACTCCCCGGGTCGGTAGGTGCCCAATCTGCTACTGGAGATCAGTGGAGAAATAACTCGAGAAAGAATGAAGGGATGGAGCCAAAGCAAAAGCAATACCCAGCTGTGGATGTGACTGGTGATAGAAGCAAGGGCTGATGCTGTAAAGAGCAATATTGCATAGGAACCTGGAATGTTAGGTCCATGAATCAAGCAAATTGGAAGTGGTCAAACAGGAGATGGCAAGAGTGAACATTGACATTCTAGGAATCAGCAAACTAAAATGGACTAGAATGGGTGAATTTAACTCAGATGACCATTATATCTACTACTGTGGGCAGGAATCTCTTAGGAGAAATGGAGTAGCCGTCATGGTCAACAAAAGAGTCTGAAATGCAGTACTTGGATGCAATCTCAAAAACGACAGAATGATCTCTGTTCGTTTCCAAGGCAAACCATTCAATATCACAGGAATCCAGGCCTATGCCCCAACCAGGAACACTGAAGAAGCTGAAGTTGAACGGTTCTATGAAGACCTACAAGACCTTTTAGAACTAACACCCAAAAAAGAGGTCCTTTTCTTTATAGGGGACTGGAATGCAAAAGTAGAAAGTCAAGAAACACCTGGAGTAACAGGCAAATTTGGCCTTGGAATACGGAATGAAGCAGGGCAAAGTCTAATAGAGTTTTGCCAAGAGAACACACTGGTCATAGCAAACACCCTCTTCCAACAACACAAGAGAAGACTCTACACATGGACATCACCAGATGGTCAACACCGAAATCAGATTGATTATATCTTTGCAGCCAAAGATGGAGAAGCTCTATACAGTCAGCAACAACAAGACAGGGAGCTGACTGTGGCTCAGAAGAAGCTTTAGCATGGATTAATTTACCAGATTAGCTAGTTGTCATTTTGGCAACTAGTCCCTAAGTAAATAGATTACAAGCAGGTGATTTTGATACAGGCATAATAAAACAAGGAGTTGGAACAGGGAAAATTTCCAGAGCTGAGCCATGATACTGTCTGAGAGACAAGGAGAAGGTTACTGGGTACCTCAAAGATAGAGCAAAACATAGGAAGGCAGCTAAACAATTTTGTCCATATCCTACCCATACTGGTACTGCTATGAGCTTTCTGAAAATAGATATTTCAATGCCCATATGACCTTATCCCTTTGAAGGCAGAAACCATATTTTTCTTGGCTTAATTTTGCAATGCTTTACAATGAACACTGAATAAAATTTGACACACAAGAAATAAAAATTATATTATGTCTTAGATCAGCTTACTGGAAAGCTATCAGATTCTAGGTTCAATAAAATATATGCCCACACAAAGTTTTGTTTTGTGTTTAGGTTCACAGTATGATTTTTTGTGAGCACAAGCATACAAACTGCTTTTTTTAAGCATGAGGAATGCTTCCAGGTGTTCCAGAGCAAATTGAAACTGGATAAAAATGAAGTCGACTTTAAACTTCGCATCAGCACTTTAGATTTTAAGAGATTAGGCCACGTTCTCTAATTTTATGTGGAGCCACAAATTTAAAAATTTTAAATAATGTAAAGGAAAGTAATCTTGTCAAAAAAATAAGTGATTGCAGTTTATGCTGGATGTTGGCATTTTTATTGAGTAATACAATAATAATAATAACAAGATATTATTCTTAAAATTCATTCTTAAAATTTTATAGTATAATACAAATATAAGTAAGACATGAGTATTTTGTTTTATTTAATATATGACATCTCAAATGTTCTTCAACTATGCTGTTGAAGTAGATCTTAAGCCCCATGTTAAAAAAATAATCTATTGCTATAGTTTATTGTAAACCCAAAATATTTACCTGGATATCTAGAAAAATATGCTCTTGAATTCTGTACACGTGAGAAAATTGTAAAGAAGGTCCTTGATTGAGTGCAGAGTATTAGCACTACCAACTGTCATTCTCCTTAATGTTTTTAGTTTTAAAGGTGCACATTTGGATCCAGGGACCTAGCCTGTGCAGTCTTTCTGCAAATTAAGTAAATGTGCCTGTTATTAGGGGCAGATGAAGTCTCCCCACTCCTTAGGGAATAAAGTTTGATAAGTGAAACTGCATTTGGATTTCAGTTCCCTATTTCATCAAGTGTCTATGTGATGCTTGTTAATTGTCTACACATTCCTACCTTGCATCCTTTCAAAGCTACTGCAGATTTTATATATCTTACTTTTAAATAAATTGTTTTAAAATTTATTTTCCATATGTTTTTCTTGTCAGTGATGACCCTTGATATTAAAACTGTTGTATTTCACCTGGGGGTTCCCAGCACTTTGGCATGTAGGTGGCATGATGAACTCCATTCATGTTTGATGAATGAATGAACACATATGAGGTTTTCTCACTAGTCAAGTAATCCAAGTTCCAATCATTTGATTAGTGGAAAATCCAACATTAAAACCCTGAAAAGAACTAATTTCTATACCTGTAGAGAATTTCAAATTTGATTGGCTCCCCTTGACTCCTCTTTCATACAACCTCCCCCATCAGACTAGTCCTACTACTAACTTGTGAAGAAAATATTATTAATTAAACCTGCTGGTGATAAGCATTCAACTTAATATTTTCAAACTTAAGAAATTATGCTTGTTTTATCCACTTGTTGAGAATATCTGGACTGCATTATAGCAATAATGCATTAGTGCCTCACTTCTAGTGGCAACAATGAAAGGTGGACTGCAAGGTTTCTTCTTCAGTTCTCTAGGTCCAACTGAAAATGCTTTACACATTTAAAGTTAGCCTTCATTCATTTTCAGATTATGTCTTACATCTGAAACACATATCAATTTCTTTCTGTTTGAGTTTAGTGTTAGTAACCAAATAACTTAAAATGTCTATAGATGGAAAAATGAAAATTACAGAATAATACAGATACACTTTTACACTTGTTATACTGATAGAAGAAAAATGACAATTTCAGAATTTTACTTTTATGACTGGTAAATTACAGTATTCAGGGCTTTGAGCTCCATGTATTGTCTCTGTTGAAAGACTGTATTAATGGGGTTGACTCAAAAGTACATCATGACTTCACTGTTAATACAAATCTGCCTCCATATGCTCTAGTGTCAAGAAGTCGTTGGTTGTGAGTAATGTCAGTTAATAAATATAGAAGGAATAATAGAAAATTACATTTGACAGTCATTACTATAATTATTTAGAGAGGAGTGTGTGTGTGTGTGTGTGTGTGTGTGTGGAGAGAGGGAGAGAAAGATTACAAATGTGGCAAAGTGTTAACAATTGTTGAATTTAGGTTAAGAGTATATGGGTACTCTGTATTTTTCATTCAGCTCTTTTGTAGGTTTGAAAACAATAAGTTGAAAGAGAAGGTATTTGATTAGAAACTTCACATGGAGCCTAGTACTGTGAACTAGGGCCCAAAATGCAAAATTTGGTCTAAAAAATGCTTTTTTTTTTTTTTTTTTAACCCCAGATGCTTACTCCTTGGAAGGAAAGTTATGACCAACCTAGATAGCATATTCAAAAGCAGAGACATTACTTTGCCAACAAAGGTTCGTCTAGTCAAGGCTATGGTTTTTCCTGTGGTCATGTATGGATGTGAGAGTTGGACTGTGAAGAAGGTTGAGCGCTGAAGAATTGATACTTTGTTGGAGAAGACTCTTGAGAGTCCCTTGGACTGCAAGGAGATCCAACCAGTCCATTCTGAAGGAGATCAGCCCTGGGTTTTCTTTGGAAGGAATGATGCTAAGTCTGAAACTCCAGTACTTTGGCCACCTCATGCGAAGTGTTGACTCATTGGAAAAGACTCTGATGCTGGGAGGGATTGGGGTCAGGAGGAGAAGGGGACGACAGAGGATGAGATGGCTGGATGGCATCACTGACTTGATGGACGTGAGTCTGGGTGAACTCCGGGAGTTGGTGATGGACAGGGAGGCCTGGCGTGCTGTGATTCATGGGGTCGCAAAGAGTCGGACACTACTGAGCGACTGAACTGAACTGAACTGAACTGAAACCAAAGATAATATAATAAGCTGAGCCTCTAAGTTTTGGATGAAATTGAGAGACATTCCATCTTGAAAGAAGAATCAAATTTGGTTTTCATTTATTCATTCAGCAAATGGTTTTTGAACCCCTGTCATATGCTAATATAGTCTTTGTGCTGCAGTAACAGCTGTCAATAAAACAGAAAGGTTCTGCTCTTAGCTCACACTGTGAGTTAGAAATATCAAAAACACGTAAAGAAATGAACAAAGTAATTTTAGAGAATGGTAACCATGGAGAATACCAGACCACCTGACCTGCCTCCTGAGAAATCTGTATGCAGGTCAAGAAGCAACAGTTAGAACTGGACATGGAATAACAGACTGGTTCCAAATAGGCTAAGGAGTATGTCAAGGCTGTATATTGTCACCCTGCTTATTTAACTTATATGCAGAGTACATCATGCAAAATGCCAGGCTGGATGAAGCACAAGCTGGAATCAAGATTGCTGGGAGAAATATCAATAGCCTCAGATATGAAGATGATACCACATTTATGGCAGAAAGTGAAGAAGAGCTTAAAGAGCCTCTTGAAAGTGAAAGAGGAGAGTGAAAAAGTTGGCTTAAAATGCAACATTCAGAAAACTAAGATCATGAATGGCATCTGGTCCCATCATTTCATGGCAAATAGATGGGGAAACAATGGAAACAGTGACAGACTTTATTTTTCTTTTTTTGGCTCTAAAATCACTGCAAATAGTGACTGAAGCCATGAAATTAAAAGACACTTGCTTCTTGGAAGAAAAGTTATGACCAACTTAGACAGTTTATTAAAAAGCATAGACATTACTTTGCCAACAAAGGTCTGTCTAGTCAAAGTTTTAGTTTTTCCAGTAGTCATGTATGGATGTGAGAGCTGGACTATAAAGAAAGCTGAGCACTGAAGAATTGATGCTTTTGAACTGTGGTATTGGAAAAGACTCTTGAGAGTCTCTTGGACAGCAAGGAGATCCAACCAGTCCATCCTTAAGGAAATCAGTCCTGAATATTCATTGGAAGGACTGATGCTGAAGCTGAAACTCAAATACTTTGGCCATCTCATGTGAAGAACTGACTCATTGGAAAAGACCCTGATTTGGGAAAGATTGAAGGCAGGAGAAGGGGATGACACAAGATGAGATGGTTGGATGGCATCACTGACTCAACGGACGTGAGTTTGAGTAAGCTCTGGGAGTTTGTGATGGACAGGGAAGCCTGGTATGCTGCAGTCCATGGGTTTGCAAATAGTCAGACACAACTGAGCAACTGAACTGAACTGAACTGAACCACGGAGAATATCAAACATGGTGTGATAGTGGGTGACCAGGGTGAAGGAGTGTCACTTCTGACCGTAGGTTTCTTTGAGCTGGCAACATTAAACTGCAGCCTGGGATGACACAAAGGACTTGCCACACAAAGAGCTCTCAAGGTGGAGGGATAGCAAATGAGAGACAGTAGGTGCAATATGATGAGTGTGACCAGAGCAAGAAGAGAGAAGAAGAGGTCCAGTAACAAGTTGTGCAATGGGAAGACTAGGGAGGACTTTTGGTGGGGAAATTGTGATCTGATGGGCCTGCAAGGTAGAAAATGTGATGAAGAGGGCAAAAAGTGGAATAAAGAACACTAGTTAAAAAGCTGTTGCTGAGGTTCCCAGGTGAGAGATGATAGTGGATTGGACTCAGGTCCCAGGAGTGGAAATGGAGAAAGTGGGACAGACTTGGAAATATTTTGAAATGTGAGTCAGTATGGATTGGACATTAGAGGGAAAGAAGAATAAAGATAAACAATATAAATGAAGTATCCCAACCAATTTCAAGACTTAATAAATTAAAAATACAGTCATGACAGTTTTAGTTCTACTAGAAAAATGAACTGGATGTAAAGTGCTGATATATTATCTTTACTGAAGTGATCCACTGGGTGATAGGTCCAAGCAGAGCAGAAAAGGCTGAACTATAGTAGATATTCTGCAGGGAATCCGTGAGCTATGCTGACCCTTCTGTATTTCCCAGTGCTCGATGATGCTCAGAAAGCGACGGAGGACCCAGAGAGATAGGGCCAAATCCTCCACTTGTCTCATTCTGATACCTCACTGACATGAAGACCTGCCTGATGTTTTTAATTTCCAAAGAAAATTATATTATTTTCCTAATTATCTACAAGTTTAAAGGTATAGATTTTCCCAGAAACTGGCAGGCTTCCTGGATTCTAGAAGTCAAAATTTTAAACTATCTCATCAGTGCTAGTACTGATGGATAGTACTAGTACTCATGGATACTAGCTCTGCCCACAGAAGTTGTTTATGATACATCATCATGTTTTCCCCTATGATGAGATGGCATGCTTCAGTTTCCTTATACATTTAAAAGGGGAGAGAGTAGGACAGGTAGTTTAGTAGTTCCAAGCAACTCTCACAAAATGTGTTTTGCTATGGCTTTATTTTGAAATCCTTAAATTCTTGATTATATATTAATATAATTGCAAGAGAAGCAATATTTGTTTGATCAAAAATTTAACTAAGAAACATTCTGAATATAGAGGATTGATTATCCTGTTTTTAAAATCCTGAACTATTCTCTCTTACTTTGTAGCACTCAAGTTTTAAGTTTGGTTATGGTGGGGCTGAAAGAGACTGTATTTTGATGTCCATATTTTAAGGTTCAGTTTGTTTATTCAATTATTGATCAATGAAAGATTCCATATGACAAAGGAATCCTATTGTCTGGTATGTTTCAGAGTCTATGTCCTGCTATAAAATTAAGACCACATAATTGGCAGAATTTTAAGGACTCACTAACTCTTCATTAAGAGTGTTATCATTATTATTATTTTATAACAGCTTTTTTGAGGTATAATTTATATACCATGTGATCAACTCTATTAAAGTATGTAATTCAATCAATTTTAGTATATTTCACAGAATTGTGTGACTATCACCCCAGTCAATTTTAGAATATTTTCAACACCCCAAAAGGAAACTCCATTACTCCAAATATTCACCAGGCCCTCATTATGGATTTTTTTCCAATTATTTATTGTGGCAAAATACACATAACTTAAAATTTGCCATCTTAACTATTTTTAAGTGTACAGTTCAGTGGTATTGGGCTTCCCTGGTGGCTCAGACAGTAAAGAATCTGCCTGCAATGCAGGAGACCTGGGTTTGATCCCTGGGTCAGGAAGATTTCCTGGAGAAGGGAATGGCAACCCACTCCAGTATTCATGCTTGGAGAATTCCATGGACAGAGGAGCCTGGTGGGCTACAGTCTATGCGGTCACAGAGTCAGACACAATGGAGTGACTAGCACTTCACTTCAGTGGTATTAGATAATAAGATGTATTTTGTGGTCTTGTGCATCCATCACTACCCACAGCTCTTTCCATCTGTAAAACTGAAGCTCTATTAGTGTTTTGTTTTGATATTTATATTCAAGACTTTTATCAAATATGGAAATTTTATCCATTATTTCTTTAAATATTCTACCTGTTTCACTGTCTCTTCTTCTGGGACTCCCACTGTCTGTATGCTGGTCTGCATGATGGTGTCCTACAGGCCCCTTATGCTCTGTTCACTTTTCTTCAGTCCTTTTCTTTATGTTCCTCATAAATAAAAATTTATGAGGGTAATTTTTTATTGTCTTATTTCTATTGTCCTATTTTGAGTCTACTGATTCTTTTCCCCACCTGCTCAAATCTGCTTTTGAGTCTCTATAGTGAGTCTCTCATTTCAGTTATTATACTTTTCAGCTCCAGAATTTCTTTTTGATTTCTTTTTAGGTTTTATATCTCTTTATTGATATTTCAATTTTTTTCATGTGTTGTTTTCTTGAATTCCTTCATATCTTTAGTTCTTTCAGCATCTTTAAGATAGTTTTTTTCTTTTTCTTTTCTTCTTTCTTAATATTGAAATATAGTTGATTTATAATATTACACTAGTTTCATGTGTACAGCTAAGCTAAGCACTGAAGAATTGGTGCTTTTGAACTGCGGTGTTGGAAAAGACTCTTGAGAGTCCCTTGGACCACAAGGAGATCAAACCAGTCAATCCTAAAGGAAATCAGTCCTGAATATTCATTGGGAGGACTGATGCTGAAGCTGAAGCTCCAATACTTTGACCACCTGATGTGAAGGACTGACTTATTGGAAAAGATCCTGATATGGGAAAGATTGAAGGTAGGAGGAGAAGTGGACGACAGAGGACAAGATGGTTGGATGGCATCACTGACTTGATGGACATGAGTTTGAGCAAGCTCCAGGAGTTGGTGACAGACAGGGAAGCCTGGTGTGCTGCAGTCCATGGGGTTGCAAAAAGACACGACTGAATGACTCAACTAAACTGAATATGTGTGCAGCATAGTGATTGATTATTTTTATAGTTTGTACTCCATTTAAAGTTATTATAAAATATTGGCTATATTCCCTGTCCTGTGTAATATATCCTGGTAGCTTGCTTATTTTATATTACCCCCTCTGCTCTGACCTCTCCTTGCTGGTAATCTCTATGTCTATGAGTGAGTTGCTGTTTTGTTATATTGACTTGCTTTATTTTTTAGAGTCCACATATAAGCAATATCAAATGATGTTTGTCTTTCTCTGACTTACTTCACTCAGTATAACAATCTCTAGGTCCATCCATGTCACTACAAATGGCATTATTTTGTTTTTTATGGCTGAGTAATATTCCATATATATTAGTATTTTTGTTTTCTTTGAATATATATGCAAGAGTGGAATTGCTGGATCAGCTTCCCATGTGGTACTAGTGGTAAAGAACCTGCCTACCAATGCAGAAGATGTAAGAGACATGGGCTTAATCCCTGAGTTGGGAAGATCCCCTGGAGGAGGGCATGGCAACCCACTCCAGTATTCTTGCCTAGAGAATCCCATGGACAGAAGCGCTTGGCAGGCTATAGTCCATAGGGTTGCAAAGAGTCGGACACAACTGAAGCAACTTGGCACAGCACATGGTAGTTCTATTTTTAGTTTTCTGAAGAACCTCCATACCATTTTCCATAGTGGCTGCACCAGTTTACGTTCCCATCAATGGTGTACAAGGGTTCCCTTTTCTCCATATCCTTGCCAACATTTGTTACTTGTTATCTTTATGATGATAGCCTTTCTGATGTGTGAGGTGATGTCTTATTGTCATCTTGATTTGCATTTCTTTGATGATTAGCGATGTTGAACATCTTTTCATGTGCCTGTTGGCCATCTGTCTTCTTTGGAAAAATATCTATTCAGGTCTTATGCCCATTTTTAAATTGGATTGCTTGGGGTTTTTTTGTATTGAATTGTATGAGCTATTTATATATTTTGTATATTAACCCTTTATCTGTTATTTAATTTGCAAATATTTTCTACCACTCAGTAGATTGTTCTTTTATTTCCTTTGCTTTGCAAAAGCTTTCAAATTCAATTAGACCCCACTTTTAAATTTTTGCTTTTGTTTGCCTGAGGAGACAGATCCAAAAAAAAAATTGCTATAATTTATGTCAAAGAGTGTATTGCCTATGTTTTCTTCTAGAAGTTTTATGATTTTTGCTCTTCCATTTAGGTCCTTAATCCATTTTTACTTTATTTTTGTATATACTGTGAAAAATACTGTAATTAATTTTATTCTTTTACATGTGGCTGTCCCGTTTTCCCAGTACCAGTCATTGAAGAGACTATCTTTTCCTCGTTGTATATTCTTGGCTTCTTTGTTGTAGATTAATTGACCATAAGAACATGGATTTATTTCTGGCTGTCTTTTCTGTTCTATTGACCTATGTGTCTGTTTTGTGCCAGTACCATACTGTTTCTGAATTCTGTAGCTTTGTACGGTAGTCTGAAGTCAGAGAGCATGATACCTCTAGTTTTGTTCATTTTGTCAAGATTGGCTTGGCAGTTTGGGATCTGGGAGGTGGAGAATTATAGCTGCTACAGACTTCCCTGGTGGCTCAGATGGTAAAGCGTCTGTCTACAATGCGGGAGACCTGGGTTTGATCCCTGGGTTGGGAAGATTCCCTGGAGAAGGAAATGGCAACCCACTGCAGTACTCTTGCCTAGAAAAATCCCATGAACAGAGGAGCCTGGTGTCCATGGGGTTGCAAAGAGTCGGACACGACTGAGTGACTTCACTTACTCACTCACTGTGCTAAGAGCTGAAATTGTTCAAAGTTAACCAAAATTTACCATCTAAGCCTTTCCCTGGAAGTTGCAAGTCTTCAAAAGACTTCAGAGTTTCAAAATTGTTACATCAGATCCTGTGAGTACAGTTGTTGTCTAGATGAAGAGATATTCCTGGTGCTTCCTACTCTGCCATCTTCCCCAAGGACTCATTAACTATTGACTAAAAGTCTCTTTCACTATGAAGACCTTGTTAATCTGCATCCTAATTATTAGATCTTCAGGATTGGAAAAATAGCCATCTTTGGTCAGTTTGTTTCCAAAGCATTTTCCAAACTGTAGTATCTGGTATAGTGTCCTATGCTTTGTTCTTATCATATGTATTATTTTGATTCTTTACAATAATATGAAGTAAGTATTAAGAGCAAATAGTGTTATCATTGGGGCTTCCCTGATAGCTCAGTTGGTAAAGAATCCACCTGCAAAGCAGGACACCCCTCTTCAATTCCTGGATTGGGAAGTTCCCCTGGAGAAGAGATTAGCCACCCACTCCAGTATTCTTGGGCTTCCCTGGTGGCTCAACTGGTAAAGAATCCACCTGCAATGCAAGAGACCTTGGTTCAATCCCTGGGTTGTGAAGATCCCCTGGGGAAGGGAAAGGCTACTCACTCCAGTATTCTGGCCTGGAGAATTCCATGGACTGTACAGTCCATGGGATTGCAAAGATTAGGACATGACTGAGTGAACTTCCAGCTTGTGTTTCTTCCAGTCCAGCGTTTCCCATGATGTACTCTGCATATAAGTTAAATAAACAGGGTGACAATATACAGCCTTGATGTACTCCTTTTCCTATTTGGAACCAGTCTGTTGTTCCATGTCCAGTTCTAACTGTTGCTTCCTGACCTGCATACAGATTTCTCATGAGGCAGGTCAGGTGGTCTGGTATTCCCATCTCTTGAAGAATTTTCCACAGTTTATTGGATCCACACAGTCAAAGGCTTTGGCATAGTCAATAAAGCAGAAATAGATGTTTTTCTGGAACTCTCTTGCTTTTTCCATGATCCAGAGGATGTTGGCAATTTGATCTCTGGTTCCTCTGCCTTTTCTAAAACCAGCTTGAACATCAGGAAGTTCAATATCAATAACCTCAGATATGCAGATGACCCCACCCTTATGGCAGAAAGTGAAGAGGAACTAAAAAGCCTCTTTATGAAGGTGAAAGAGGAGAGTGGAAAAGTTGGCTTAAAGCTCAACATTCAGAAAATGAAGATCATGGCATCCGGTTCCATCACTTCATGGGAACTAGATGGGGAAATAGTGGAAACAGTGTCAGAGTTTATTTTTTGGGGCTCCAAAATCACTGCAGATGGTGACTGCAGCCATGAAATTAAAAGACGCTTACTCCTTGGAAGGAAAGTTATGACCAACCTAGATAGCATATTCAAAAGCAGAGACATTATTTTGCCAACAAAGGTCCGTCTAGTCAAGGCTATGATTTTTCCAGTGGTCATGTATGGATGTGAGAGTTGGACTGTGAAGAAGGCTGAGCGCCGAAGAATTGATGCTTTTGAACTGTGGTGTTGGAGAAGACTCTTGAGAGTCCCTTGGACTCCAAGGAAATCCAACCAGTCCATTCTGAAGGAGATGAGCCCTGGGATTTCTTTGGAAGGAATGATGCTAAGGCTGAAACTCCAGTACTTTGGCCACCTCATGCGAAGAGTTGACTCATTGGAAAAGACTCTGATGCTGGGAGGGATTGGGGGCAGGAGGAGAAAGGGACGACAGAGGATGAGATGGCTGGATGGCATCACTGACTCGATGGACGTGAGTCTGAGTGAACTCTGGAAGTTGGTGATGGACAGGAAGGCCTGGTGTGCTGTGATTCATGGGATCACAAAGAGTCGGACATGACTGAGGGACTGAACTGAACTGAACTGAACTGAGTGAACTTCTCTTTCATTTTCAGTGTTAACACCATCTTATAGTCAAGAAAATTAAGGGTACAAGTAAATAGTAATGAATACTCAGTGAGTGATAGAGTGGTAATTCAAACCAAGTGTTTTTCACTCAAAGCTAGAGCTCTGTCTGCCACCCAAAGTACCTCTATAGAGCAACAATAACTTCACTATGAAATCAGAAATTTGATTCTGGATAGTGAGCACATAAAAAAATATCTTCACTGTATCACTGACCTTAGAAACCATTACTAGCTCTCTCTGCCTGTTTGGATTGTGAGTGAGCTCACAGAAGAGTGAGGAGAAGGCAAAATGGAGGAGGGTGCTGTCTTTCTTATCTCCTCCAGCAGTTTTTTTCTATTTGCTAGAGAGATAATGAGATAGAGAAGAAGTTAGGAAACTGCATCTAAGCAAGTTCCTCATGGCAACTGTATAATGCTTGCAGTATCCAAAGATATAGCCTCTCTAGGAGGGCCTTGATTCCTTTAGGATGTGGATTTAGGATGAATGTCCGAATTTCTGTTTCAGTGAGATGATAAGAATAGTGTTAGACTAAGGTAATATAGTCTAAGTCTAACACTATTACCTTAGTCTAACACTATTCTTATCATCTCACTGAAACAGAAATTAGACTAAGGTAATATAGTGGAGAAGGCACTGGCAACCCACTCCAGTACTCTTGCCTGGAAACTCCCATGGATGGAGGAGCCTGGTGGGCTGCAGTCCATGGGGTCGCTAAGAGTCGTACACGACTGAGCGACTTCCCTTTCACTTTCCACTTTCATGGGTTAGAGAAGGAAATGGCAACCCACTCCAGTGTTCTTGTCTTGAGAATCCCAGGGACAGAGGAGCCTGATGGGCTGCGTCTATGGGTCGCACAGAGTCGGACATGACTGAAGCGACTTAGCAGCAGCAGCAGCAGCAGCAAGGTAATATAGGAGAAGGCAATGGCAACCCACTCCAGTACTCTTGCCTGGAAAATCCCATGGACAGAGGAGCCTGGTAAGCTGCAGTCCATGGGGTTGCAAAGAGTTGGACACAACTAAGCGACTTCACTTTCACTTTTCACTGTCATGTATCAGAGAAAGAAATGGCAACCCACTCCAGTGTTCTTGCCTGGAAAATCCCAGGGACAGCAGAGCCTGGTGGGTTGCTGTCTGTGGGGTTGCACAGAGTTGGACATGACTGAAGCGACTTAGTAGTAGTAAGGTAATATAAAGTATTTAATTGTTAGTGAAAAACATATAAAATTATACCTAAAATTTGGTCATTTAAAAATATGTTGATCTCTATATTAATGTTTAATTATTGTATTCTTTGGTGGCACAATGTTGTTTTTAGCAATAGAAGTTAAAAGTTTTACTCATAGAAGTCTAAAAGTGTTAACGTATATAATCTGTCTTGTAACCATACTTCCTGCCTTAGCCTGATTATTTGGATTAAGTTCATACACTAAAATGCTACAGAGGCCAGGCAGGTAAGCTGAAGCAGGCTGAGAGTAAGCACATGTACGTATATTACATGAATGATGGAGTGCTGGAGACAGCCTGGCTATCCAGTGGGGTAGCTGGCATCAGCTATAGCCAATTGTTATCTTGACAAAACACAGAGCCAGTAATTGCTAGATACTCTGATTTTTCCAGAAAAACTGAAAAACCATAAGTTTTATGTGAACACTCCTGATCTTTAAATGTTGACTTACATTTAAAATAAATTAAAACAAGTGAAATTTAAGTTTTACTTAACGAGATGAAATTTAAATTTAAACAAGCCAGTGAACCACTTGAACCAAACAAAATATGGCTGCTGGCGACTAATTTGCTAACTATGACCATGTGGTAAGAGATGTATTGCCCCCTGGTGGTAGTTTTCTTCAATTCTAGCTTTAATTTTAAAGGATAATGTGACTGCAAATTTCACTGTTTGGCTTGCTTGTGTGAGGAGCATGGTCCTGCTGGGTGGGCGAATTGCCTGCTTCCAATATCCATGCCAGTGCTTCCTTACATTGGCACAAATGGCCAAAGTGAAAATGAGCACTGAAATAGTTGGTGATTCAAATACTGAAAATTAATGTTTATTAACAAAGATATTTGTATGATAATCTGTACAATATAGAGTCATTTTTAAGTCTACATTATCAAATATTCAGGATATATGTTGGGCATAGCTAAAGCAGGGAGAGTCAGAAACATGGGGTAATTGTCTTGGTTCCTTGTAGCTGCAAGGTTGAGCATCTGGACCATGACTCACTCAGGCAGTTAGCCAATTCCCCAACTGGTGCTAAAAATGACCTGAAATACAGTTTTCTTGTCTGTAAAATATAGGGATAATAATACCACCTGCCTCACAGGGCTATAAAAACTCAATGTCCTCAGCACTTTTTTCAGGTGGAGGTGGTGGTTTTCTTATATATGAATGCAGTGAGCCCAACCTGCTGCCATACCCTTGGCCAGCAAGACAGGCAGGTAAGACTGGCCTATCTTCTATGCCCACCCTCTGCCCAGACTGGATGTGGCTCCTCTGGGATTTCCTCATTTTCTCCTTTAAGGTTGATTTCTTTTAACCTGATGCTCTCATATAAAAATGTTTAGAGCAGAAATTGTGATTTGGGCTGATTTCCACTCCCACATCAAGGTCAACCATGTAGTTAGAGCATATGAAAGATGTGTCTGCTTGAAAGGACCTCGAATACTAATTTGTGATGGAAAATTACAGGAGCCCATCAGAAAAGAATTGTTGTACCACCTTTCACAGGGAAGTTGAGAGTGCCTTCATATGCACTTTGCTTACCTTTTTTTTTCTTAAATTGGGAGCCTGGAGCAACAGAAAAGTCCCTAAGATTCCAAATGAACAATTTAAAGCCATGAATTACTAGGCCCAGGAGATTTTTTTTCCTTTTTTTAAAATATAATGTAAAAAATTCCTCTAATTAAATAAAAACTTATAGACCTTCACTTTTCATGTCTTTCATATTTAAATATGAGAATGTATTGAAGGAAAACAAAAACTGCTAAAAACTAAAATCTATCCACTTCTGTTTTGAGAGCTATTAACATGAATATTAAAATAAGAGAGTGTCATACTCCAAACAGAAAATAGTACAGCCGATTAATACCAAATATAAAGTGAGAGTATAAACAGTGTGAATAATTTGTGGGGGAAAAAAAGTACAGTACTTATATATTTGAAGAATTTATCAGAAAAGAAGTTATGTACTTGTTCCCATGCTAAGATTTGTGGCATTCCTTTTCTTCAGTTTTTGTTTACTTTGAAAATTACTCACATTGGTTTATAGTAAAGCTTCACATTGAAATCATTTTAGGTGATTAAATAGAATCATGTTAAAAACGAATATGTCTTTATTACATAAAGGTGATAATATTTTTAAGGTGACCTTCATGGGCCAGGAAGCAGGAATAAATAGGAAGTTACACAGGGTTTGAAGAAGGTTTATCAGAGAGGCAAGGAAAGCAGATGGCATTTGAGACAATCTAAAACCAATCAGTCAAGGCATTTTAAGAGTTACATAAATATTTACATAGCCATAGAGATGTAATAAAATATTTCTTGGTCACAAAATATTTTTTATACCCTAATATACTGTAAGCAATAGAGCAGAGTAACGGACTTAAAAAAAAAATAAATGTGGTGTTTTAAAAGGGGGAAATGAGAAAAATACTTCATCTCATGCAGAAACTTCAAAGTTCTGATACAAAAATATGAAACAAAGCAGAGCAAGTTCAACTGTTAGAACAGATGGAAGCTTCACCCTGAGATAATCCTGGGCAGAATCCTTGGCACCTTCCTGGAAATTTTTGAGTCTATCCATCTTCTCATTTTTTTTCCAGTGAGAAGTATTTATGAGATGAGTTTGTATAAGACTGGCTGCAGTTCAACTTTTGCAGGAACAAACTGCTTATCTAATTCCTGTCTGAAGGGCATTTATTTTTATTAGTGGGTGTTGTACCAGCTATCCAATGCCTCACTTTCTCAATGAGGAGGAAAAGATCTTGAGACTCTGCAGAAGACTTTTATACACCTCAAGTAACTACATATTTGTATTACCAATGCACACATGCACAATAGGGAGAAAATGCATGGAGAAAGAGGTACCTACATTTTTATAAAAACAAAAAGGAAAATTTATAAGCATATTTATAATAAAGACCTTTTAAGCGATTCTATGTGAAGAATCATAAATTTAGGTTTTAAGACCCTATCTCAATTATAAATATATATGGTCATATTGACTGAAGGTAAAATCCTGAAGTCTGAAATTTGGTTTTGAAATTCAAACACCTTGTCCTTCACTGAAAAGAAGAATGATTTTAATAAAGAACTTTAGTTCAAACATGCTAAAGACTCTGATAACATAAGAACTATAAAGAGGAACTTTATTTCACATGTAGACTTGTACCTTTCTGAAGCTCATTCTTCCACAGGGTCATAGCTGATACCCTAGAGACCATCACTCTGACAATGATGGTTGGATTTTTGTCCTAACAGCATCTTCTGTCTTATCCTTGATAATTCATCTGCCACTTCTCTGCCCACTCACCCAGCCTATGTCTTTCTGCAGTTTACCCTATTGACTTGGCATTTTACTAATTTAAAGTTTCATGTCATATGCCACTTTGGAGATTTCATGTATATGCTCACCTCTGAATCATTTACCAGGTTGTTTTTGTAAGAATGTCTCAGAACCAATCCCTGGTGTACCCTCCTGTTTAAATCTCTTCATCCAGGTGAAATGGAATGTTAAACTGGAAGTTTCAGCTGAGATTCTAAGGTATCAGGTAACTAAGGGAATTGTTAATTGTGAATTTTAGATTTACAAAACTCACATCAAGAGCATACATAAAGTGGTGGTTTTGCTGGGCATTTGTTGAAGTAATTTATTTGAGAGAGAGTTGTGAAATACTGTGTGCTGTTGTTAGTTGCTCAGTCACGTCCAATTCTCTGTGGCTCCATGGACTGTAGCCTGCCAGGCTCCTCTGTCCATGGAATTTTCCAGGCAACAATACTGGAGCGGGTTGCCATTTCCTTCTATAGGGGATTTTTCTGACCTAGGGATCAAACCTGAGTTTCTTGTGTCTCCTGCATTGGCAGTCTGATTCTTTACCACTAGCACCACCTTCAGTTCAGTTCAGTTCAGTCGCTCAGTCGTGTCCGACTCTTTGCGACCCCATGAATCACAGCACGCCAGGCCTCCCTGTCCATCACCAACTCCCGGAGTTCGCTCAAACTCATGTCCATCGAGTTGGTGATGTCATCCAGCCATCTCATCCTCTGTCGTCCCCTTCGCCTCCTGCCCCCAATCCCACCCAGCATCAGAGTCTTTTCCAATGAGTCAACTCTTCTCATGAAGTGGCCAAAGTATTGGAGTTTCAGTTTCAGCATCAGTCCTTCCAATGAACACCCAGGACTGATCTCCTTTAGAATGGACTGGTTGGATTTCCTTGCAGTCCAAGGGACTCTCAAGAGTCTTCTCCAACACCACAGTTCAAAAGCATCAATTCTTCGGCGCTCAGCTTTCTTCACAGTCCAACTCACATCCATACACGACCACTGTTTTGGCTTGACTAGATGGATCTTTGTTGGGAAAGTAATGTCTCTGCTTTTCAATATGCTATCTAGGTTGGTCATAACTTTCCTTAGAAGGAGTAAGCGTCTTTTAATTTCATGGCTACAGTCACCATCTGCAGTGATTTTGGAGCCCCCAAAAATAAAGTCTGACACTGTTTCCACTGTTTACCCATCTATTTCCCATGAAGTGATGGGACCGGATGCCATGATCTTAGTTTTCTGAATGTTGAGCTTTCATCCAACTTTTACACTCTCCTCTTTCACTTTCATCAAGAGGCTTTTTAGTTCCTCCTCACTTTCTGCCATAAGGGTGGTGTCTACCTCCCTCTAAATCTCAGAGTCAAGAATGAATCTTAAAGTGAGCCATCACAGTGAACTTTTTACGTGAGAATAAGAAGAAAAGCCAAGTTTTAATGAGAAGCAAGGGAAGGACCAGACCCATTGAATAAAGGTAAGTGGGTAATTGAAGAGAAATGATTAAATTGTTTTACTAAGTACATTCCACAAGTTGGTGCTTGTTCAAGTTCCCATTTATCCTTATCTTTTGTTTAGTCCTTTTAGAGTAGATCTTTACCCACAAAATATTTTCCATGATAATTGTTTTTTAAAGTATTTTTAGTATAGGATCAAAGTCTACTAAACATTTATTGTTGTGGTCTCATTTTAAGATATTTAATTTTGCTTTCAAAGGAGTATAACACATTATTTAGAATGATTTCTCCTTAATGAAATAAAATATATTTTCTATCAATATATGAAGTTTGTGCAAGTTTTCAATGACCTTACACTCAGTAGTAAATGACATCATTAAAGCTTAGATAAGGATGAGATTGTGTTGTTCTTCTTGCCTTTTAAAAATCAATAAAAGAATAATAAGCTTAGAAAGAGAAGTCAGAGAGGTAGAGGTCTCTGAGAAGCCAGTGGCAGAAAAATTTAAAGAAAGTTGATAGAGTCAAATGATGCAGAGACATCCAGAAGGATAAAAACAGAAACTATCATGACTTAGGGAGTCAGGACTGATCTTTTATGAATTGAGTGGTTAAGATGAGCTACAACTGTGAGAAGGCTGAGGGACAAATGAGGGGTGAAGAAGTGAGGGTAAAGATGCATGTATAGTGCTTTTTCCAAAAGTTTGGCATTGGAGGACAGGGTAAAGAAAAGGTTTAGTGTATTTTTTTCTTAAGTCAGGGGACTAGAACCTATGTGACAGCTGAGGAAAACAAGTTGCAGAGAGCACAGGAGTAATGGTGTGAGCGTGTAAATGGGTATAACTGGGTCCTGGAAGGGGAGAGGAGGAAGTGCCCAGGAGGCTGGAGCAAAAGAGCATGTCTTCTAGACACAGGGAATGTACAAAGACAGAGTGAAATCTGAGGTGGAGAAGATGGAAGATGAAGGAGTTCGTGACTCTTGGTCTTAATTTTCTGTGACAAAATTTGGTGGTAATTTCATCCACTGAATGGGTAAATGAGTGGACTAAGGTTGTGCTCTTTACTGGGTAGAGTGGAAGCCGAAATTCCTGAGGGGATACCTTTTTCTGATTCTTACAAAGGTACCATAAGGACTAACCACAGCCTCAGAACTAAGAGTCTTACTAAGAACCACAGAATCTTAGAGTGGTGGAATGTTGCAAAGATACGCTTCTAAGGAGTTATCTTTTAAATAGTTGGCCAATTAGTTGTACAAGATGTAACTAAACATTATCACAATTTGATCTAATCACTCTAATTTGGTTGTTCAGAAGAAAATTTGGCCTGGAAAATCCTCTGATGCCTCCTAAAGTAAGACATTAATTAAATATGTATTCGTTATATTTTTACTAGACTCTGTCATTTAGGAATTTAAAGAGTTTCCTAGTATTGGTATTTTAGTCCCTCAAGACATTTGAGTTTTTCTTGAGTTCTTTTTTGATGTCTAGATTTTAGCTGATACATGTAACACCTGTACTTCTGTGATATTTTGTGAAGGCAAATGTTCCACTTTTTGACAGTGGAACATTTGCTTTCCTCCTATGATAGTCTCTTCTATATTGTCAGTTGGTCATTTAGGGTTTTTTTTTTTTTTTTTTATCTCTGAAGAACCTGATCCTTATATCCTTGGTTTAATTTTTTCTTGTGCTTTAGAATTCTTTCTTTCAAAGGTCCATTGTTTTCATTTTTTAAAAATCATAAATGATGCTCATATACTGTGTTATTATTTTTTTTTTCTTGAAGTGAATTACTCTGTTTGGAACAACTGAAATTTTCCTTTTTCTACCAGGATGTTGAATCATTCAAAATTTGTCTGATAGCTTGCGACATCCAGTAGGGGAATCATGGTGTTGGGCACTTTTCTAAGAGCTCACTTCTGATCTTATCCCATCTCACAAAAGGTGTAACAGATACTTCATAGAAGGCAAGGAGAAAACAGGCTAAAAGTATAAAAGTAAAGAGAACTTTAGGCTGATCCCTTAATGTAAAGTCCTTACCTCTATATCTTGGGTTACTCTGACAGCTCTGCTCATCATCCTTACTTTAATGGTAAACTTTTATTAATTTGTTTTTTTAAAGGTGAGTCCATTTTTTTTTTTTTTGTGCTGAGGACCTGTGGAGAAGAGAGATGGGATGGAAAAGAGTTACTGATCATCTGAACTTCTGATCCAGTTCAGAGTATGTGTATGTTGTTATTTATACAGTGTTTGAAAGGATTACAGAGGGTATGTTAATTCAGGTCTCTTGGAAAGCTGACAAGAAGAGACTGGATGAAAATTAAAAAAAAAAAAAAAGTCCTATAAAGGGAAACAGTGAGATGGGGGTGGCCAAGAGAAACATCAGACCATGATGCAGGTCTGCTTCTAAATAAACGAGAAAGAGAAGAAAAGGAGTGCAGTAGAAGCATCTTTAACTGCAGTGCAGTTCTAAGAAAGTTATGTGAAGCTGTCAGGAGTCCTTAGCCAAAGTCACCTTATGGACAGTCCTGTCCCCTTCTGAGAATGACCCACTTCACTCAATCATTGTCTGGGAGCAGCCTGTGAGAAGTTTGAACTCAGTGCAAATGCACTGATATTCAGAGCACAGCAGCTAGGGCTGTCAGTTAATTATTCTTCCCAAGGTGAGACGTCTGAAAGTCAAATTTTCATGGCTTTTACTATCCACTTCACCCACCAAACAGATCCACTTTTCCACATAGGTTCAGGGAGCAGTAACTTAATAGTTATCATAGACCTATATTCCTAAGAGGAAACAAAGAAGAGAAAGGTTAGTGAGATGAACTACAAGCTCTTTTACTCCAACAGATCTTGGAAGGGTACTTATCTTCTCACTCCTCTATATAGTAGTGCCAACTGAAGTGCTGTGAGCAGGAAAGGTAGACCCTAACTTACACTGGTATCTAGTCCCTTGTCCTTGAGCCAAAGCCCCAGCATAGTTAACAGGGCTTCCCTTGTGGCTCAGCTAGTAAAAAATCTGCCTGCAGTGTGGGAGACCTGGGTTTGATCCCTGGGTTGTGAAGATCCCCTGGAGAAGGGAAGGGCTACCCGCTCCAGTATTCTGGCCTGGAGAATTCCATGGACTGTATGGGGTTGCAAAGAGTCGGACATGACTGAGTGACTTTCACACACACTCTAGTGGTCAGCTGGTTTCCAGGAGAAACAAATAGTACCCTACTGATGGCTCAGCATTGGTTTCTGTTGCTAATAGGCTGGACATTTACAGATAGCAGTTACTAAATCAGCCTCCAAATGTGATAGGCCATGCTCTTGGGCCAATATAGAGCCTCCATGTCTGCCACATGGCTACTTCATTTATGTACCTATTATGACAATTGTGGGAAGATCAGTGACAAAGTCTGACTAGTCATTTAATTAGGTAGCTGTTTTGTCTACTTAGTAGTTGAGTACTTCTTCATGATATTAACAGATACTTTTTGGTTAATGTTAATGTACAATACACTTCATGTCCCTTCCTGCATGTTTGCTCACATACCTCTAGCCCATATCCCCTTATCTTTAATCTTCCAATGCTTTTCTTTCCAGATCTCTGATCAGATGGCCAGGCCATTGGCTACTACTCAGTAACTTGTACATATTCTAACCTTTGACATAAAGTAGATGCCAGGTATACTGCCCACTTCCACTGTATAATAGTAAGGGAATTGATTTAGGTCATACCTGAATGTTCTGGTGGTTTTCCCTACTTTCTTCAATTGGAGTCTGAATTTGGCAATAAGGAGTTCATGATCTGAGCTACAGTCAGCTCCTGGTCTTGTTTTTGCTGACTGTATAAAGCTTCTCCATCTTTGGCTGCAAAGAATATAATGAGTCTGATTTCGGTGTTGACCATCTGGTGATGTCCATGTGTGGCGTTTTCTCTTGTGTTGTTGGAAGAGGGTGTTTGCTATGACCAGTGCGTTCTCCTGGCAAAACTCTGTTACCTTTGACATGCTTCGTTTTGTACTCTAAGACCAAATTTGCCTGTTATCCCAGGTATCTCTTGACTTCCTACTTTTGCATTCCAGTCCCCTATAATGAAAAGGACATCTTTTTTGGGTGTTTGTTCTAAAAAGTTTGTGACATTGTACAGTAGACAGTGATCAAGACCATCCCCAAGAAAAAGAAATGCAAAAAGGCAAAATGGTTGTATGAGGAGGCCTTACAAATAGTTGAGAAAACAAGAGAAGCTAAAGGCAAAGGAGAAAAGCAAAGATATACCCATGTGAATGCAGAGTTCCAAAGAATAGCAAGGAGAGGTAAGAGAGCCTTCCTCAGTGATCAATGCAAAGAAATAGAGGAAATAATAGAATGGAAAAGACTAGACATTTTTTCAATAAAATTAGATATACCAAGGAAACATTTCTTGCAAAGATGGGCACAATAAAGGACAGAAATGGTATGGACCTAACAGAAGCAGAAGATATTAAGAAGAGGTGGCAAGAATACACAAAAGAACTATACAAAAAAGATATTCATGACACAGATAACCACGATGGTGTGATCACTCATCTAGAGCCAGACATCCTGGAATGCAAAGTCAAGTGGCCCCTAGGAAGCATCGCTACAAACAAAGCTAGTGGAGGTGAATGAATTCCAGCTGAGCTATTTCAAATCCTAAAAGATGATGCTGTGAAAGTGCTACACTCAATATGCCAGCAAATCTGGAAAACTCAGTAGTGGCCACAGGACTGGAAAAGGTCAGTTTTTATTCCAATCCCAAACAAAGGCAATGCCAAAGAATGTTCAAGCTATCACACAACTGCAGTCATGTCACATGCTAGCAAAGTAATGCTCAAAATTCTCCAAGCCAGGCTTTAACAGTACATGAAGTGTGAACTTCCAGATGTTCAAGTTGGATTAGAAAAAGCAGAAGAACCAGAGATCAAATTGCCAACATCCGTTGGATCATCAAAAAAGCACAAGAGTTCCAGAAAAACATCAACTTCTGCTTTATTGATTACGCCAAAGCCTTTGACTGTGTGGATCACAATAAACTGTAGAAAATTCTTCAAGAGATGGGAATACCAGGCCACCTGACCTGCCTCCTGAGAAATCTGTATGCAGGTTAAGAAGAAACAGTTAGAACTGGACATGGAACAACAGATTGGTTCCAAATAGGGAAAGGAGTATGTCAAGGCTGTATATTGTCACCCTGCTTATTTAACTTATATGCAGAGTACATTATGCAAAATGCCGGGCTGAATGAAGCACAAGCTGGAATCAAAATCGCTGGGAGAAATATCAGTAACCTCAGATATGGAGATGACACTGCCTTTATGGCAGAAAACAAAGAGGAACTAAAAAGCCTCTTGATGAAAGTGAAAGTGGAGAGTGAAAAAGTTGGCTTAAAGCTCAACATTCAGAAAACGAAGATCATGGCATCTGGTCCCATCACTTCATGGGAAATAGATGGGGAAACAGTGGAAACAGTGCCAGACTTTATTTTTCTGGGCTCAAAAATCACTACAGATGGTGACTGCAGCCATCAAATTAAAAGATGCTTACTCCTTGGAAGGAAAGTTATGACCAACCTAGATAGCATATTGAAAAGCAGAGACATTACTTTGCCAACAAAGGTTCATCTAGTCAAGGCTATGGTTTTTCCTGTGGTCATGTATGGATGTGCGAGTTGGACTGTGAAGAAGGCTGAGCCCCGAAGAATTGATGCTTTTGAACTGTGGTGTTGGAGAAGACTCTTGAGAGTCCCATGGACTGCAAGGAGGTCCAACCAGTCCATTCTGAAGGAGATCAGCCCTGGGATTTCTTTGGAAGGAATGATGCTAAAACTGAAACTCCAGTACTTTGGCCACCTCATGCGAAGAGTTGACTCATTGGAAAAGACTCTGATGCTGGGAGGGATTGGGGGCAGGAGGCGAAGGGGACGACAGAGGATGAGATGGCTGGATGGCATCACTGACTTGATGGACGTGAGTCTGAGGTAACTCCGGGAGTTGGTGATGGACAGGGAGGCCTGGCATGCTGTGATTCATGGGGTCGCAAAGAGTTGGACATGACTGAGCAACTAATCTGATCTGATCTGATGCAAGATTCAGCAATATGTTTTTTGCTTTGAAAGGAATTTCCCAGCATGTCCCTGACCACTGGACCCCTAACAATTTCGCTGAAGTGGCAGGTCCTGAGTCTTCAGATGGTTTATCTTCCACCCTCTGGAGCATATGTCTTACCAAGGCCTTCAATGTACTAGTCATCTCGTCTTCTCTTGTCCAATCATTATGATGTCATTGATGTAGTGAATGAATGTGATGTTCTGTGGGACATGAAGGTGATTCAGATCTTTTAAAGCAAAATTATGACAAAGGGTAAGAGTACTAACATAACCCTGAGAGAAAGTTGAAAATTTTAATGTTGTTTATCTCACATGAATGTGGATCATTTTCATCTTTTTTAGGTGGACTGAAAAAGAACACATTGTACAGATCAATGGCTGCATGACATGAACCTGAAGTCTTATTAATCCCCTTAGCACAATACCATGTTTGGCATATGATTATGTTTACTACCTAATTAAGTCTGTAATAGTCCATAGTCATTCTCCAGGATCCATCTGTTTTCTGCAGGAGCCACACTGGTGAGTTAAACAGAAATAGAGAGCTCACCACTTCTGCATCATTTAGGTCTTTAATGGTAGCAACACTTTCCACTATATTTATTGGATATGAAACTGTATTTTTACTATTTTTGTTGGGGGCTAGAGACAGTTTCAGAGGTTCCCATTTAGGTTTTTTCACTATGATAGCTTTTACCACAGCCCAAGGATCCAGTATAGGGGTTAGTCCAACTGTCACTCTAATTTTAGTAATACTCTCAGGAACTGGCTAAATGACCAGTAAGTGGGTCCTTGGATCCAATGAGCCAACTATGAGCCAAACTTTAGTGTACTTATTTATTCAGTTCAGTTCAGTCGCTCAGTTGTGTCCGACTCTTTGCGACCCCATGAATTGCAGCACACCAGGCCTCCCTGTCCATCACCAACTCCTGGAGTTCACTCAAACTCACGTCCATTGAGTCGGTGATGCCATCCAGCCATCTCATCCTCTGTCGTCCCCTTTTCTTCCTGCCCCCAATCCCTCCAAGCATCAGGGTCTTTTCCAATGATTTATTTATTTATTACCTGGCTCCTAAAACAGCACATTAGCAGGGAGCCATGATAATACTTTGGATATCTGGCTATCAGTGTCAACTATTTCTTTGTGTAGTAGTTCTAAAAATGTTTGGTTATTTGTAGGCATCTTTCCTTCCCACTTCCTGCTGACATAAATTTCACATGTCTGCACCATTGTATTTGCCACAGAATTTCCCTTCACCAGGATAATCTCCCAGGTCACCAAGAAATCTTGAGCCACTATTACCTTGTGGCAGGGACAGTCCATGTTCCACCTGCCAGAGAGGGTGATATCCCCTTCATTCCCCAAGTGACTAATAAACTAGTCACAGACTCCCATTTCCTCGTCTACTTTCTCAATCCATTCTCAGTACCTCTTGTGTTAATCTGGATCATCCAAGAGTCAGATTCCAAGATGAGACTGGAATAGCAAGAGATTTATTAGAAGCAATGCCTGTGAGGGAAAAGTAAGGCAGGGAAGGGGTAGGGAATGAAGGTAAGGAAAGTCAGCGTTAGATTTCAACACAGGTCTGACTATGGGTCAATAAGAGAAAAAAAGAAGGAAAGCTGGGGAAAGCATCATAGACTTCTTTTTAGTTCTAAGAAAGTTTGGCAAGGTCATTGGGAAATCCAGCATCAAAGTTGGGCATTGGAAGAGTCCTGTGCCTCTTAGGAACAGGCCTGCCTTAGTTTCCCCACCTTGCTCTGTCATTAACTGGAAGTTTACTCAGTGATAAAGAATCTGCCTGCAATGTGGAGGTACAGGAGGTGTGGGTTTGATCCCTGGGTCAGGAAGATCCCTTGGAGAAGGAAATGGAAACCCACTCCAGTATTCTTGCCTAGGGAATCCCATCCACAGAGAAGCCTGTTGGGCTACAGTCTATGGAATCACCAAGAGCTGGACATGACTGAAGCGACTGAGTGAGTGAGCAATCCAACCCATAGAAAGGCCTTCCCATGTGGTGCTAGCCATGAAGAATTCTCCTGCCAGTGCAGTGAGAGACACAGGTTCGATCCCTAGGTTAAGAATGCCTGGAGGAGGAAATGACACCCTACTCCAGTATTCTTGCTGGGAGAATCCCATGGAGAGAGGAACCTGGTGGGCTACAGTCCATGGGTCACAGAGTTAGACATAATGGAGCATCTGAGCACATTATATTACATTACATTATGGGCCATAGAAAGCAAAGCACATGGCTCAGATGCGATTTCAGAGCATGTTAATGAGGATGCCTACAGTCAGGATCTGGAAGACACATTTTTATGGCCACCTCAAAGTAGAACAACTGGAGAATAGTGGGGAAGAATGATCATTCTCTACACAGGAAAAAAGAAAAGAGATAATGGATGGAGAATAATAAAAAATGATGATCTCTAGTAAAACAAATTGTGTTCTCTTCTCCTGCAGTTGACCTGTCAGAAGTTAACTAATATGGAACTATTGATTGAAAGCTGGTAAATCAGCAAATGCTCACCACATATAGGGATTTCCAGAAAGTAGCAAATACAGATATTTGTACCAGTCCCCAAAAGGAAAGAAGGTGGAAGCAGAGAGCTGCTCCACTGATTCAGATTAGAGGAGACTGTCAATCTATCAACAGGGTTTGGTTTATGGTCTAGAATCTGAGCAGTGAGTGAGCAATGTATTCCAATAAGTGGGTGCTCTGCTGAAATTGAGCTCTGAAGTATTTCTGGAAACTTTGATGTCCATGAAGAGGAAAATCTTCCCATTAAAAGGTGATTAGGAGTGGAGAGCAACTTTGGCAGAAAGGATATGGAGATACACATTTACCTTCTGCTAAAGAAGAGACCCTAAAGAGGAGTGAGCTGGCCTTGCAAATTCCCATATTAGACTAGGGTTGTTCTGAAATAACTAAACTCTGGTTGTTGTTGTTCAGTTGCTCAGTTGTATCCAACTGTTTGTGACTGCATGGATTGCTGCATGCCAGGCTTCCCTGTCCTTCACTATCTCCGGAGTTTGCTCAGACTCATGTCCATTAAGTCAATGATGCCATCCACCATCTCATCCTCTTTAGCATCAGTCCTTCCAGTGAATATTCAGGGTCAATTTCCTTTAGGACTGATTGGTTTGATCTCCTTGCTATCCAAGGGACTCTTAAGAGTCTTCTCCAGTACCACAGTTCAGAAGTATCAATTCTTTGACACTCAGCCTTCTTTATGATCCAACTATCATGTTTGTACATGACTACTGGAAAAACCATAGCTTTGACTATATGAAATGTACTTTGGAAATGTACCCACTACTGAATCTTAACTAATTTTTTTTAGAAAAACAAGCCGTTTAATTCAATTATCTAATTATTATTGAAGGCCTACTATGTCAAGGTACTGTCTCAGTCACTTGGGATATGTCAGTGAAAAAAACAAATTTTTTTTACTGGGACCTCTGAAACTTAGATCTTTTCTCTTGGATATCCTCTCACTGGAGAAGAAGAAAGAGTTTTCTTTCTCTTGGCTTTGGGCATGAGGGCCTCAGATCTGGGAGAGAACAGGGGCCTCAAGAAAAAACTCAGTGAGGGAATAAGTGAGCCATGTACCATGTGGGCAGGTCAGAAGCCAAAGTGAGAGATGTCCAATAGGAAACTCCTATGGAAGCTCCTTGGCTTGTAGATACTGAGAACTACTACATCTGACATAGGGTTTTAAACTATTAGGCAAGTTCCCCTCTATTACTCTCTAAGCCTGTATGCAAGTCTTGTTAAGGATTACATCCTGGTCTTAGATACCACTGTGTGGATTTGAATGAAAGGATTGGGGTCTCCATGGTGGTAAAGTTGTACAAGAGGAAGTTTCACTGGCTGACAGTAATGAACCTTGACCTGCAGAGGAATAGAGGAGCAGGCCAGAATCAGTTGATGGGCTGAGGTGCCAAGTCATGGTGGATTTTTGGAATGAGAAGGCCCTTCCTGGGAATTTTTAGGGATACTTGGGAAGCAGAAGCTGGTAAAAATTGGACTTCCTGCAGTCAAGCAGGATTAGAGGCTTGAACTACTGTTGATACCCTAAAAGAAGAGTGACTTTTAGACTGGAAAGCATTGGGACTTCTGTGTTCCCATGGGCTTCAGGGCTTCAGTGCCCCTGAGGGCTTCAGGGAACACTAAAGATGGTGTTTGTGTGAGAGCTTTAAGGAAGGTTAGAGGTCAGATCATAGAGCATTGTGAATTCAGGGCACTTCAGAGTTCTGTGTCTGATTGTATCTGCACATGTTTTAATTAATAACTGATATGTGTTATTCAGGGCTTCCCAGGTAATGCTAGTGGTAAAGAACCTGCCTGCCAATGCAGGGGCCATAAGGTTTGATCACTGGGTTGGGAAGATCCCTTGGAGGAGCAACTCACTCCAGTCTTCTTGCTTGAAGAATCCTGTGGACAGAGGAGCCTGGCAGGCTATAGTCCATGGGATTGCAAAGAGTCAGACACAACTGAAGTGACTTAGCATAGCAATATAGCTCTTACGTGTTACTTGATATTTCTATTAGTTGTCTTCCTATTGTAGCCAACATTTCAGATAATTTTAAGAGAAATATGGGGTAGAATACATCCCCTAGAAACAGTCTATGTAACTAATTTCCCTGAAGAAATGTGTCTACTTTGAGATTCCCAAGATGCAGACAGTAGGAAATGCTAAGTTATGTAGTGTCCAATCCTCATTCATTCTCTTTCCTCTCAGATATTTGTGAAAATACTGATATAGCTATACACGTATTATCATAGATACAAACACAGCAAACACAATCACAATTGCTTTACAAAGTATATCACCGCAGTGATAGGAGTGGGAAACTCACAGATTACCTAAGGTATGTTATTATTTAGCATTTTCTGTTCACATCATTCAAGTTTGGTACTTCCACAATGTAGCATGTAAAATGTAAGGGACTACACTGGGGCTGTATAGATCAATAAGCTCTGACAATCTGCTAAAGGTGATTCACATATAAAAATGTTTCATATGAAGTTTATAAATGCTAGAATCTTATATGCTCTAGAGCCTAAAATTCTTCAGCAGAAGGGCATGGACCCTAAACCTCAGGCCCGTTTTCGTTATAAAAGGCCTTCGTTATAAGGCCTCTTGTTATAATTCAGATGTCTGGTTTTGGATGTAAGAATCTTTCAAGAAGATCACATACAACTCTGAAACTGGATCAGGCCAACTGAACAACAATTATAATAGTCACTAGAATAGTGAGATTTGACCAAAGTTTGGAAAAGAAGAATGGACTACAGAGGAGCAATCTTCTTTCTCCCTTCCTTTTTGTCAGTTAATTGCAAAAATATGTAGGAAATACAGTGAACAACAGTACTCTGCAGCTCCTACATCAATAGGTAGAGTCTATTTCCCCACCCTCAAGATAAGTTGGGCAGCTCTTGTAACTGGCCAACAATGTAATGGAAGTGATATTTTGTGAGTTTTGAACCTAGGCCTTGAGAGACCTCAGCTTCCTCTTTCCTACTCTTGGGACTCTGCGAACGATAGCCTGATCGTCCTAAGAGACCATGTGGAGCAAGACTATTCTAGTTGAACTGTCTTAGACCAACCAGTCTTAGGTGACCTGCCAATGACCATAGACACATGAGCAAGCCCAACTGAAAAATTGGCTGAACCTGGTCAAAGCTGTGACCCTCAAGTCAAGCCCTGTCCACATTGCCAAATTGCAACCTGTTTAAAGTGACGACATTTTGGGGAAGTTTTTGTTTTTAATTTTATTTATTTATTTTTGGCTATGCTGAGTTTTCCTTGCTGCACGCAGGCTTTCTCTAGTTGCTGTGAGCAAATGCTACTCGCTAGTGTGTGTGGGCTTCTCATTGTGGTTGCTTCTCTTGTACAGCACAGGCTCTAGAGCACGTGGGCTTCAGTAGTTTTGGTGTATGGGCTCAGGAGTTGCAACTCGTGGACTCTGGAGTGCAGGCTCAGAAGCTGTGGCACACATGTTTAGTTGCTCTGCGGCACATGGGATCTTCCTGGACCAGAACTCAAACCCATGTTCCCTGCATTGACTGGTGGACTCTTAACCCCTGAGGTGATGTCCTTGGGGGATATTCCAAGGGATGTCTTTGAGGAAGTTTTTCAGATAGAAAAAGCTAACTGATAGCTTTACATATCTCTGTGAGTCACACAGCTTAGAAATATTTTATAGTAAATACTCTCCTCAAGGCTCAATGGTAAAGAATCTGCCTGCAATGCAGGAGACACAGCTTTGATCTCTGAGTCAGGAAGATGCTGTGGAAGAGGGCATGGCAACCCACTCCAGTATTCTTGCCTGGAGAATCCCCATGGACAGAGAAGCCTGATGGGCTACAGTCCATAGAGTCACAAAGAGTTGGACATGACTGAAGCGACAGCATGCACACATGCCCTCTCCTCAAAGTTGGTTAAATTTTTATTGCCGCTTAAGTGAAAGTCACAAAAAATGCTGATCCACAGAGAAATAAAGAGCTTGCCTCAGAATGTTAATCTATACACTGCTCCCTTCATCAAGAAAGTCTTGATGCAAAAAGAACATCAGCTTAATTCAAAGTGTGCCTATGACATTGTTGGTTTCTATTTATAGTTCATGAAGGCTCTTCATATTACTGCAAATTGGTAACAAATAGTATATAGGCCAATCATAGTCTGTAAGCCACACTCTTAATAGCAATGACCTAAGGCTTAGGAGTAAACAAAAAATTTTTTTTCTGTGTGAAAAATCAGATAGTAAAAATTTTAGGGTCATACAATCTTTGTAAACTTTATCATTATAGCAAAGAAGAAGCCATAGACTATATGTAATGAGTGGGCATGGCTGTATTCCAATAAAACTATTTTAAAAACAGGCAGGAGGCTAGATTAGTTTTGTGGGCCATAGTATGCTGATACCTGAATCCTAAGCTATTTCTGAGGCTCATCCTCATCAAAGCTCATTATTGGGTCTGTTTTTTATTAGCAAAAGAATATGTATGTGTGTGTATGTTAGTTGCTCAGTCATGTCCGACTCTTTGCGATCCCATGGACTGTAACCCACCAGGCTCCTCTGTCCATGGAGTTTTCCTGGCAAGAATACTGAAGTGGGTAGCCATTCCCTTCTCTAGGGGATCTTCCTGACCCAGGGATTGAACCCAGTTCTTTAACGTCTGAGCCATCAGGGGCCCTCAAAAGAATATAGGCAAAGGCAAAAAGAGAATTGGAAATTGCCTTCATGGAGAGAAGAACAACAAATGCTAAAATAGTTATTTTAGATGTCCCAACACAGAGCCACTTAGAGGGATAAAATAAAGTGTTGAAATAGGTAAATAATTATTTTTTAAATATATGGGGGAAAACAGTGAGCAGATACTGCCAATAAAAGCCCTTGGCTAAATCTTGGGGGAAAAAAAATAAATATTCCAAGAAGCTTTCTTTTCAAAATGTTGACATCTCGAAGATACAGAACTGCTTAATGGTAGGAAGCTGAAGTATTCCTGCCCTCATTTTTTTTCCCTTGCCTCTCTCCTTGTTTTCTTCCTTTTTTTTAAATTATTTTTTTTCTTTTGCTCTTAACACAGAGGAAAGAATTTCCAGACTCCCTTAAAAGCAACCAGTATTACATTCTTGAAGAGCAGGTTCATAAGAGCAGCTATTAATAATTTATGGCTCCCTTATTCGATTCTCCTTCAGTGTAGTTCAGGGAGAGTACATTTCTGTGTCATTATAGTATTAGACAACAATCTGTCTTTAGATTTACCCTGTAAATGGGCAGGTTATGCCCCTGTGAGGGAGTTTCAGGAAGCTGCTGCTGCTGCTAAGTCACATCAGTCGTGTCTGACTCTGTGCAACCCCATAGACGGCAGCCCACCAGGCTCCCCCATCCCTGGGATTCTCCAGGCAAGAACACTGGAGTGGGTTGCCATTTCCTTCTCCAATGCATGAAAGTGAAAAGTGAAAGTGAAGTTGCTCAGTCATGTCCGACTCTAGCGACCCCATGGACTGGCCAGGCTCCTCTGTCCATGGGATTTTCCAGGCAAGAGTACTGGAGTGGGGTGCCATTGCCCTCTCCAGGTTTCAGGAAGAGGCACAATAAAAAGAGTTGTCAACCATTGCCCTCATTTCTCAAAAAGCATACTGGGCAGATTTCCAAATTCCTGTTACATTCTGTTTTTTAAAAAATATAAGATGATTAGCTGCTTTGACAAATACAGTCCTCCCCAATTAACAACAGCTGCTATCAAAATCATTAGAGTGGAAGAAAAATATCTAAAGTACTGTGTGTTCTGTTTAATGAGATATGAAATGCTAAACTATTTCTTAAGGAGCTCAGGCTCCTTAACCCAAAGTGTGAGGTAGCTTTGCAAATGTTTCCTTTATTTAATATTCACTCCAAGTTTTGATTAAGCCACTGAAATGCTCTAGCAGAATGCATAGATGGAAAGAATGACACATTAAAAAAAAAAAAGCCCTTGTCAGTTATTAACAATTTGATTTAGTTCTTCCTTTTTATGGCCATCGCTGAAGCACCAGTAACCAAAATGAAGTTCAATCCTGTTGTGATTTCTAACTGAAGCAAGAACCAGAAAAGGCATGACAATGCACCCTCCCACATTCATAGGAAGATTATGTCTCCCTCTCTTTCCAAAGAGCTAAGACAAAATTGCACTATAGAATGATAAATGCAAGATGGAAATATGTATACAAAGTATTGTTTCATTCAATGGAAGTAGTGAAGGACTCTGTTAGGCTGAGCAAGAGAAGACTTCCCTGAGGAGGAGAGTTTGAGCTGAGTGATGAAAAAATGATAGAATTCACAACAAAGGGAGAAGCAGGAGCAAACACTCTAGTAAAGTATGCTGTGAATGTGGAGGTCATGTAGAGGGCTGTTAGGAGATTTTAGCCCTAGTGTTAGTAGAGCTAAAAATAGGAATGGATAAGTATGAGAGGTGTTGAGGAAATGGAATGATAGGTAGAGTTTAATGATATAGAAGAAGGTGAAGATGACTTCCAAGTGTCTAAGTGTGGAAAGAATCTTCAGTTCAGTTCAGTCGCTCAGTCATGTCTGACTTTTTGCGACCCCATGAATCGCAGCATGCCAGGCCTCCCTGTCCATCACCAACTCCCGGAGTTCACTCAAACTCACGTCCATAGAGTCAGTGATGCCATCCAGCCATCTCATCCTCTGTCGTCCCCTTTCTCCTCTTGCCCCCAATCCCTCCCAGCATCAGCATCTTTTCCAATGAGTCAACTCTTCGCATGAGGTGGCCAAAGTATTGAAGTTTCAGCTTTAGCATCAGTCCTTCCAATGAACACCCAGGACTGATCTCCTTTACGATGGACTGGTTGGACCTCCTTGCAGTCCAAGGGACTCTCAAGAGTCTTCTCCAACACCACAGTTCAAAAGCATCAATTCTTCAGTGCTCAGCTTTCTTCACAGTCCAACTCTCACATTCATACATGACCACTGGAAAAACCATAGCCTTGACTAGATGGACCTTTGTTGGCAAAGTATATCTCTGCTTTTTAATATGCTATGTAAGCTATGTAAGTTGGTCATAACTTAGAAAGAATCTTATGTCTTATTTATTCCATTCCTGACCCAGCACATGAGTCTCAAGCCACAGAATTCCCAAATGTTAGCCCAGTAACCTCTGTTGGGACCCTTCCAAGGGGGGATGCCCTCTGCCTCACAAGGCAACAGTCTGCTCCATTCTGAACAGCTTGGATTTTAGAGAGAGCTTTTTTGCATTGACCTGAAATCTGGCTGCCCTTAAATTCTACCCATTGGTCTTAATTTTTTTGTTCAGCAAAGAATAGGGCTATTTTCTTAGTTTTGAGTCCTCTATATTCTTATAAGTAACTATTTAGTCTCTTTTTAGTCTTGTCTAGTTTTCTTCTCTCAAAACATTCTCAAGGATTCAGGAAAATTCTGACAAATCTCTATTAGTCACAATGCTGAAATATATAAAAAGCAGATTTTCACATTTCTCCAGAGGTTGCGTTTGGTGTTAGAAACATTTAGTGCCATCATCTTAAAACGTGAAGCTTTCTGACTGAAGCTCTTAGCATATCAGCCTCTTCAGCAGCCACAATGAAAAAAATAAGAGGATGAAACAAATGTTGGAGAAATAATAGCGTGCATACTTAAAATATCATTCATCAAGGGGTTATGCCCTTTCTGCCTTAGTCATTTGAAGTAACAGTCTTTTATTACTACAGGAGAAAACAAGATATGGCTAGATTCATATAAAGTCAACATTAGACTAAGAGAATTAATGTCACAAATGAAAGTTAAGATGATCTTGTCTAGTCCTTTCTTTTTATAGACTAAGCAACAGATGACTACATGATGATGACAAATAGTAAAACTATTTGCTAAAACCATTTTGAGAACAGTTGATGGGTAACTAGACATTCCTATCATGCCACTCAGATTATTTTCTAGTCACAAAGGAAAATGTCAGTGTACAAGGGAGGAATATGGTAGTTATCACACTAAAATGAAAGTTTCACCTCTCTAATAACAGTTCACCCAGAAATTATCTTCTGATGGGATTTTACTATAGAGTACCTAACATCATCTATGATGTAATCTAGGCAAAAATATCTAATTGGAATACATGAAGTCCAACAAATGTTGCTGAGACAACCAGATAGCCACATGTGAAAGAATGAGTTTGGATTCCTCATACCACATACAAAAATTAACTCAACGTGGACCAAAGACCTAAATATAAACACTTAAAACTATAAAACCTTTAGAATGAAGCAGAGATGTAAATCTTTGTGATGTTAGATTAGGCAATGGTTTCTTAACTATGACAGCAAAAGCACAAGAAGCTCAAGCAAAAAATAAAAAAAAATTCATCAGAATAAAATATTTTTGTATTAAAAATCATTATCAAGAAAGTAAAAACATAACATACCGAGTGAGGGAAAATTTTGCAAATCATATATCTGATAAGGGTATGGTATCCAGAACATATAAAGAAACAACCTGATTTTAAAGTGAGCAAAGGCTTCTAATAGACATTTCTTTAAAGAAGATATACAAATGGCCAATAAGCACCTGAAAATATACTCAACATCATTAGTTATTAGGAAAATGCAAATCAAAATCACAGTGAGGTACTTCACACCTTCCCTGGTGGCTCAGATGGTAAAGCCTCGGCCTACAATATGGGAGACCCGGATTCGATCCCTGGGTTGGGAAGATCCCGCAGCGAAGGAAATGGCAACCCACTCCAGTACTCTTGCTTGGGAAATCCCATGGATGGAGGAGTGTAGTAGGCTACAGTTCATGGGGTTGCAAAGAGTTGGAAATGACTGAGCGTCTTCACTTTCACTTCACACCCACTAGGGTGAACATAATTTTTATAAAAATGGAAAATAGGTGTCAGTGATGATGTAGAGAAATTGGAACACTGTACGTTGCTGTTGTTGTTATTTAGTCACTCAGTCCTGTCCAGCTCTTTTGCAACCCCGTGGACTATAGCCCACCAAACTCCTCTGTCCATGGGATTTCCCAGGAAAGAATACTGGAGTGGGTTGCCATTTCCTTCTCTGCGGGATCATCCTGACTCAGGGTCGAACTGGCAGCTCCTGCCACATCTTCTGCATTTCTGGTAGTTTCTTTACCATTAAGCCACCGGAGAAGCCATATATTGCGGAGGGGAATGTAAAATAGTGCAGCTACTGTGCAAAACTTTTTGGCAGTTCCTCAAAAATTAATGATAGAGCTACTGAATGATGCAGCAATTCCATTCCTAGGTATGTAACCAAAAGACTTGAAAATCTATGTTCACATAAAAATATGTATGCTGCTGCTGCTGCTAAGTCACTTCAGTCATGTCCGACTCTGTGCGACCCCAGAGATGGCAGCCCACCAGGCTCCCCTGTCCCTGGGCTTCTCCAGGCAAGAACACTGAAGTGGGTTGCCATTTCCTTCTCCAATGCGTGAAAGTGAAGTCACTCAGTCGTGTCTGACTCGTAGCGACCCCATGGACTGCAGCCTACCAGGCTCCTCCATCCATGGGATTTTCCAGGCAAGAGTACTGGAGTGGGGTGCCACTGCCTTCTCCAAAAATATGTATAGCAATTGTCATTTCAGCCTTATTCATAATAGCCAGAAAGTAACTCAAATGTCCATCAGCTGAAGAATGGATAAGCACAGTTTGGTACCATGGAATATTATTCAACCATAAAAAGTAATAATGTACTTATTATGCTTACTTAGTCACTGTTGTGTCCGACTCTTTGTGACCCTATAGACTGTAGCCGACCAGGCTCCTCGGTTCATGGTATTTTCCAGGCAAGAATACTGGAGTGGGTTGTTATTTCTTCTTACAGGGGATCTTTCTGACCTAGGGATTGAACCCGAGTCTCTTGTGTTTCCTGCATTGGCAGGCAGATTTTTTACCACTGAGCCACCTGGGAAGCAATTTACTGATACATGTCACAACAAAAATGAACCTTGAATACATTAGGTTATGTGAAAGAAGACAGATATAAAAAACAGGAAAGACCTCATATTACATGATTCCATTTATCTGAAATGTCCAGAACAAGCAAATTAATAGAAAGAGAAATTAGGCTAGTTTTACCAAAGGATTAGGAAGATATTGAGAGAGATGTGGTTTTTGTTTGGGGGATGGTGGAAGTATCCTGTAATTAGTGGTGATAGTTGTGCAACACTGTGAATACACTAAAGCCCACTAAACAGTATACTTTAAAAAATTTTTATTTATTTTATTTTTGGCTCTGCTTGGTCTTTGTTGTTGCATGCAGGCTTTCTCTAGTTGCAGCAAGTGCAGGCCATTCTATAGTTCCAGTGCACAGGCTTCTCATTGCAGAGGCTTCTCTGGTTGCAGATCATAGGCTCTAGTGTGTGTGGGTTTCAGCAGTTGCAGCTGCCGGGTTCTAGAGCACAGGCTCAGTAGTTGTGGCTCATGGGCTTAGTTGCTCCACATCATGTGAGATCTTCCCAAATCAGGGATCAAACTTGTGCACCTGCACTGGCAGGCAGATTCTTTACCACTGAGCCACCAGGGAAGCCCCTGCTTATTATTTTTCATGTGGTTATGTAGGATTCTATTGTTGAATGTACCATACCTTATTTAGCCAGATGCCTTTTAATGGACTTCCATGTTGTTGGTAGTTGCCTGACTATAAGCAGTGCTGTTGTAAATGAACAGTTTTGATGGATATAGGAGAGAATGATTTCTACAGATTTTGTACCAGTTGGAGGAGAGGTTGAAGGGTCTGTGACCTTCTGTCAGCTGTAAATAAGCTAGCTATTTTCTCTCATCTTCACTAGATGGTACCCATATTACCAATCTTTTTCATCTTTGCCAGTCAGTCTGAGAGACTTAAACAAATTATTGTGCCTTCTTGTTTTAATCGGAAAAATTTTAAAGTTTTAATGAACATTCCATATTGTTAATTCTTCTGTAATTTGCCTGTCCATGTAATCTGGAATTTACATTGTGGTCTTCATTTTTAGTTTATTTTTAAGGGGTATTTATATGTCAAATAATAACATATAATGTCAATATTTAATATCTAAACTTTCCCCCATAATTTCCTTGAGGGTAGGCTTTCTCCATGAAGCTCTTACTCCCACTGAATAGACTTCTCTCTCAACTGTCCTCACCAATTTAAAAGGCATGCGCATGTATGCCTGAACTTCTGCTGGGATTCCCACTGGATATCTATAAATAGATATGTCAGTAAAATGTGTACTTACTAAAGACACATTTATTCAAAATGAAAATACGGTGTTAGATATTACAGATTATTTATTAATGGAAAGATGTTCAAGATAAGGAGTATGCTGTGTAAGTAACAAGTAGCATAATCAATTTAGAAGACCAGCACATATATACAGAAATTTATTAACCTAAGACTAGAAGTTTGGAGGAGAATCCTTCAGTGAGCTTTTCAAAAAGAAAGAAGCTACATACAATCTTTCTGTCTTCCTGCCTCTGTAACCCTCCTTTGTAGCTGAGCCCTCTCCCCAACCCACATATCATAGTGGTGGTTCTTAAGTTGGCTGTGAGTTGGAGTCACATGGAGTGCTCTAAAAACTACTCATTCTGAGCCCTACTCTAGAGGTTCTGAAGCAGTTGCCTTGCGATTGGGATTTTTTTAAAGCACCAGAGATGATTTTAATGTGCAGCCAGGGACTCAGCCCTTATCATGACTTTGGGAGTAATATAAGCTTAGATGGGAGAACTGTAATGACTTCTAACTCAGAGCATGCTAACTTTGCTGGTTCTTACCTTACAAAAACTGGGCTTCTGCCTTTTTCCCAGCACAAAGTGCCTTACTTTACACTTTTTTAAAAGTGGAATTTTTCCTCCTTGTTCCCAAGGGTACTGATGCTACATAATAGTGTTTTCCTTTCTGGACTTTTACAAATTACTTATTCTTAGATCCGCACATGTACTTCTTGGGACTACTATGATGCTGAACCCTACCTTGGGTTACCTCTTGATGCTTTGCACTGTACTCTGTATATCCTGCTTTACTTGGCAGATAGTTATTTACTCATTTGCAGCTGGATTCTTCCTCATGGAGCCTGACTCATCCCTGGAGACATAACTCACTCCAGACCTCAGTGAGCACCCCTCTTTCCCAAATGTGAAGTTTGTTCTTCTTTGCCTGATGATGTTATTTTATATGATCTATAGTTAATGTTGTCAGAGGGGTATATGAGAAACTGCCAATGGAGGTTATAAAAGTTTAAAAGCAAAATTAGGGAGTGAGACTTCCAGAGAAATTTGAGTTGAGTTCAGTTCAGTCGTTCAGTCCTGTCCGACTCTTTGTGACCCCATGGACTGCAGCACAGCAAGTCTCCCTGTCTATCACCAACTCACAGAGCTTACTCAAACTCACGTCCATTGAGTCCATGATGCCATCCAATCATCTAATCCTCTGTTGTCCCCTTCTCCTCCCACCTTCAATCTTTCCCAGCAGCACCAGGGTCTTTTCTAAGGAGTCAGTTCTTTGCATCAGTGGCCAAAGTATTGGAGTTTCAGCTTCAGTATCAGTCCTTCCAATGAATATTCAGGACTGATTTCCTTAAGGATGGACTGGATGGATCTTCTTGCTGTCCAAGGGACTCTCAAGAGTCTTCTCCAAGATCACAGTTCAAAACCATCAATTCTTCGACACTTAGCTTTCTTTATAGTCCAACTCTCATATCCATACATGACTACTGGAAAACCCATAGCTTTGATTAGATGGACCTTTGTTGGCAAAGTAATGTCTCTACTTTTTAATATGCTGTCTAAGGTGGTCGTAACTTTTCTTCCAAGGAGTAAGCATCTTTTAATTTCATGGCTGCAGTCACCATCTGCAGTGATTTTGGAGCCCAGAAAAATAAAGTCAGCCACTGTTTCCACTGTTTCCCCATTTACCTGCCATGAAGTGATGCGACCAGATGCCATGATATTCATTTTCTGAATGTTGAGTTTTAAGCCAACTTTTTCACTCTCCTCTTTCACTTTCATCACGAGGCTCTTTAGTTCTCCTTCACTTTCTGTCATAGGGTGGTGTCATCTGTATATCTGAGGTTATTGATATTTCTCTCAGCAATCTTGATTCCAGCTTGTGCTTCATCCAGCCTAGTGTTTCTTATGATGTACCCTGCATATAAGTTAAATAAACATGGTGACAATATACTGCCTTGATGTACTCCTTTTCCTATTTGGAACCAGTCTGTTGTTCCATGTCCAGTTTTAACCACTGCTTTCTGACCTGTATATAGGTTTCTCAAGAGGCAGGTCAGGTGGTCTGGTATTCCCATCACTTTCAGAATTTTCCACAGTTTATTGTGATTCACACAGTCAAAGGCTTTGGCATAGTCAATAAGAAGAAATAGATGTTCTTCTGGAACTCTCGTGCTTTTTCGATGATCCAGCAGATGTTGGCAATTTGATCTCTGGTTCCTCTGACTTTTCTAAAACCAGCTTGAACATTCATTAAGAAGTTAAAACGTTACATTTTAAAAATATCTCCTTATATGAAAGAAGACAGTAAGGATAAAGAAACAGAAAGGCATGAGAAATATAGAAAATAAAAAGCAAAATGGCAAATGTAAGTTTAAACATATCTGACATAAAATATAAGCATACAGATATGAATGTGAGTGAATCTGTAGAACATCCATCCAACGAGAGCAGAATATTGTTTTCCTCAAGTGCACATGGAACATTTTTCAGGATAGACTATATGCTAGGTCATTAAACAAGGCTCAATAAGTTTCAAAGGATTGAAATTATAGAAAATATGGTCTCCAACCAAATGGAATGAAATTAGAGATCAATAGCAAGGAAATTTGGAAAGTTGACAAATATGTAGAAAGTAAACAACACTATTTTAAATAACCAGTGGGTCAAAGTAGAAAGAGTAGTTAGAAAATACTTTGAGTAGAATGAAAATAAAAACTATTAAAAAGTGTATGCCAACAAAATAGATAACTTAGATGTAATGGGCAATTTCCTAGAAAGATACAGATTACTCAAACTGACTCAAATAAAAAGTAAAGATCTGAATAGATCTATAACAATAAATTTCATTAGTTATAAAAAAAAATTCTCACAAAATCTAGGACTAGATAGCTTCTCTGGTGAATTCTATCAAACATTTAAAGAAAAATTAATGATAATGCCTCATGACTCTTCCCCAAAAAAAGAAGATGAAGGAGCTTGTCTCCTATGAGGCTGGTATTAACCTGATACCAAGCCCAGATGAAGATATTTCACAAAAGAAAGCTACATATCAATATGCCTTATGAATATAAATACAAAAATCCTCAACAAAATGCCAGCAAATTCATAAAAAGGATTTCACTCCATGACCAAGTGAGATTTATTCCAGGAATGGTTGGCTTAACATTTGCATATTAGTATAATGTAATAGCAACAGAGCAAAGGGCAAAAATCAAACAGTCACCTCATGCTGAAAAAGCATTTGACAAAATCAACATCTTTTAATGATAAAACATTCAATAAACTTGTCTTAGAAAAGAACTTCCTCAACCTAATAAAAGGCATCTAGTAGTAGATTTAGCTGTACTAAACTTAGGAAAAAGACAAGATTGTCTTCTCCTGCCACTTGCATTCATCATTGTACTGGAGGTTCTAGACAAAGCAATTTGGCAAGAAAGAGAAAAGACATCCACATTTGAAAAGAAGAAGTAAAACTATTTATATTTGCATATCACATGATTTTAGATTTTAAAAATCCTATGGAATCTATTAAGAGACTGTTAGAATTAACAAGCTTAATAGGTATATTCTTCCAACAACAATTTCCTGATATAAACTGCTATTGCTAAGTCACTTTAGTCATGTCTGACTCTGTGTGACCGCACAGACGGCAGCCCACCAGGCTTCCCCATCTCTGGGATTCTCCAGGCAAGAACACTGGAGTGGGTTGCCATTTCCTTCTCCAATGCATGAAAGTGAAAAGTGAAAGTGAAGTTGCTCAGTCATGTCCGACCCTCAGTGACCCCATGGACTGCAGCCTTCCAGGCTCCATCCATGGGATTTTCCAGGCAAGAGTACTGGAGTGGGGTGCCATTGCCTTCTCCAGATATAAAATGAGTGTCCAGCAATTAAATTCAATTCTGCCACTAACCACCCCGATCCCAGAAGTTAACAGTTCACTCCCATGAGACTGCTCCCACTTTAGATACTAGCTTCAAGTGGGGTACCCCGACTAGTCGTACCTCTGCCCAGCTGACTAAAATTTTGGGAGTTACCATGGCCCCCTTCAGATTTGGTAACTTGCTATAACAACTCACATAACTCAGAAAACACTATACTTACAATCATATTTTTTAAATAAAGTTTTAAATAAACTCAGGAACAGATACATGGAAAAGATGCCTAGGACGAAGTATGGAAGTGGAGATGCAGAGCTTCCATGCTCTCCCCAGGAGCACACCATGCCCAGCACATCATGTGTTCATGAATCCGAAAGTTCTCCAAATCTTGTTCAAGAGTTTTTATCAAGGTCTCATTATGTAGGCATAGCTGATTAAATCCCTGGTCACATGATTGAACTCAATCTCTAGCCTCCCCTTCCCCTCCCCAGAGGTTAGGAGGTATGGCTGCAAGTTCTAGCCCTCTGATCATTCTGTGGTCAGCTCCTTCCTTGAAACTATCCAAGGATCTGCCACGAGTCACCTTATTATGAAAGACTCAGTTATGGTTATAAAAAACAAAATAACTCTATCACTCAGGAAATTCCAAGCATTTTTGAGCTCTAGGCCAGCAACTAGGGGCAAGGACTATATATAGTCCTTCCCCCCCTCCCCTCCACCCAGTTATACTACAGGCAAGGAATCCACTGAAAGAATGCTAGACTTAATAGACAAGTTTAGTAGAGTTGAAGAGTTTAATTAATATTAAAAAATCAATTGTATTTTATATGGTAGCAATAAACAATCAGAAATGAAATTAAGAAAGCAATTCCACGTACAACAACATCCATAACAATAAAATAGGTAAAAATTTAACTAAATTAAGTACTTGTACATTGAAAACTACAAAACATTGTTGAAAGAAATTAAAGAATATCTAAATAAACATACACATCTTATTTTCATGGGTTATATAATTTATTATTATTAAAATTGCACTACTCTCCAAACTATCTACAGATTCAATGCAATCCATATCAAAACTCCAACTAGGTTTTGTGTAGAAATTGACAGGTTGATTCTAAAATTCTTATGGAAATTCAAGAGACCCGGAATAACCGAAGAAATTTTGAGAAGGAAGGGCAGAGTTAAGAGGACATTATACAAAGCTGCAGTAATCAAGACAGTGTGGCATTAAGTTAGAAATACAGATCATTGGAATACAAGTGAGAATCCAGAAATTAAATCTTTAATTATGGTCACTTTATCTTTGACAAGCATGTCAAGACAATTCAACATGGAAAGAATAATTTTTTCAACAAATGGTATTGGGACAATTGGATATCCACAAATAAAAGAAAGAAGTTGGACTCCTACCTCAAATTACATAAAAATTAACTCAAATTGGACCAGTAAACTAAAATTAAGTGCTAAAACTATAAAACTCTTAGAAAAAACACAGGAGTAAACGTTAGTGACTTTGAATTTGGCAATAATTTCTTAAATATGACTCCAAAAGCACAAGCAACAAAACATAAAATAGATAAGGTGTATCTCATCAAAACTAAAATCCTTTGTATATGAAAAGATACTATCAACTAAGTGAAAAGATAGCCCACAGAATGGGAGAAGATATTTACAAATCATATACTTGATAAAGATTGTATCCAGAATATATAAAAAGTTTTGAAACTCAATAAGACAGATAATCTAATTTAAAAAAGAACAAAGGACTTAGATAGACATTTTTCCTGTGGAGATATACAAATGGTCAATAAGCACATGAAAACATGCTCAATATTATTAGTCATAGGAAATGCAAATCAAAACCACAATGAAATAACCTTTAGACACACTAGTATGGTGTCATAGGTTGAATTGTATCTCCCCAAGTTCATATGTTAAAGTCCTAACTCCAGACTGTGACCTTATTTGGAAATAGTCATGGTAGATGTAATTAGTTAAGATAAGGTCATCTAGAATAAGATGGGCCCCCTAATCCAATATAGCTCATTTCCTTACAAAAAGGGGAAGTTTGGACACAGACTGCACACAGGGAGAGCACCATGTGAAGACTGGAGTTTTGCTGTCATAAGCCAAGAAATTTTCAGAAGCTAAAGAAATACTCTAAGATCTTGAAAGGGAACATGGTCTCGCACACACCTTGATCTTGGCCTTCTAACTTCCAGAATGGTGAAACAAGCACTTTGTTATAGCAGCCCTAGCAAAACAGTACAGTTGGGTATAATAAATAAGATAGACAATAATAACTGTTGGTGAAAATGCAGAGTGATTGAAACCCTCATACTTGCTGATGGCAATGTGAAGTGCAATCCTTTAGAAAACAGATTGGTAGTTCTTCTATATGTTAAGCATACAGTTGCCATATGACTTGGCAATTATACACTTAGTTATATAGCCCAGATAATTGAAAACAGGTATTTAAATAAATGCTTGTACTTGAATGTTATAGAAGCATTATTTAAAATCACCCAAAGATGGAAACAACCCAAATGTTTATCAAATATTGGCCAAATAAGCAAAATGTGGTATATCCCTACAATGGAATATTATTCAACAATAGAAATGAATTATTGATACATGCTACAACACTTAATATGTGAACCGTGAACTTCCTGATGTTCAAGCTGGTTTTAGAAAAGGCAGAGGAACCAGAGATCAAATTGCCAACATTCGCTGGATCACTGAAAAAGCAAGAGAGTTCCAGAAAAACATCTATTTCTGCTTTATTGACTATGCCAAAGCCTTTGATTGTGTGGATCACAATACACTGTGGAAAATTCTGAAAGAGATGGGAATACCAGACCACCTGATCTGTCTCTTGAGAAATTTGTATGCAGGTCAGGAAGCAACAGTTAGAACTGGACATGGAACAACAGACTGGTTCCAAATAGCAAGAGTATGTCAAGGCAGTATATTGTCACCCTGTTTATTTAACTTATATGCAGAGTACATCATGAGAAACGCTGGACTGGGAGAAACACAAGCTGGAATCAAGATTGCCGGGAGATATATCAATAACCTCAGATATGCAGATGACACCACCCTTATGGCAGAAGTGAAGAGGAACTAAAAAGCATCTTGAGCAAAGTGAAAGAGGAGAGTGAAAAAGTTGGCTTAAAGCTCAACATTCAGAAAATGAAGATCATGGCATCCGGTCCCATCACTTCATGGGAAATAGATGGGGAAACAGTGGAAACAGTGTCAGACTTTATTTTTTGGGGCTCCAAAATCACTGCAGATGGTGACTGCAGCCATGAAATTAAAAGACGCTTACTCCTTGGAAGGAAAGTTATGACCAACCTAGATAGCATATTCAAAAGCAGAGACATTACTTTGCCAACAAAGGTCCGTCTAGTCAAGGCTATGGTTTTTCCAGTGGTCATGTATGGATGTGAGAGTTGGACTGTGAAGGAGGCTGAGCGCTGAATAATTGATGCTTTTGAACTGTGGTGTTGGAGAAGACTCTTGAGAGTCCCTTAGACTGCAAGGAGATCCAACCAGTCCATTCTGAAGGAGATGAGCCCTGGGATTTCTTTGGAAGGAATGATGCTAAAGCTGAAACTCCAGTACTTTGGCCATCTCATGCAAAAAGTTGACTCATTGGAAAAGACTCTGATGCTGGGAGGGATTGGGGGCAAGAGGAGAAAGGGGACGACAGAGGATGAGATGGCTGGATGGCATCACTGACTCGATGGACGTGAGTCTGAGTGAACTCCGGAAGTTGGTGATGGACAGTGAGGCCTGGTGTGCTGCGATTCATGGGGTCGCAAAGAGTCGGACATGACTGAGTGACTGATCTGATCTGATCTGATCTGACAACACTTATAAACCTTAAAAACATTTCATTCAATGAAAGAAGCCAGTAACAGAAGACCACTTATTGTATGATTTTATTTATATGTGTAGAGTAGTGTTAGTCTCTCAGTCATGTCTGACTGTTTGCGACTCCATGGACTGTAGCCTGCCAGGCTCCTCTGTCCATGGGATTCTTCAGGCAAGAATGCTGGAGTGGGCTGCCATTTCCTTCTCCATTGGTTTATTTAACATGCCCCAAATAAGCAAACCTATAAAAACAAGAAGTAGATTTGTGTCTTCCTAGGACACAGTAGTGCATGGTAGGTAGGGTTGAGGCTGTGGGAAAGGTTGGGAAGAATGGGCTGTGACTCAATAGATATAGAGTTCCCTTTTGAGACAATGAAAATATTGTAAACTTAGAGTGTAGTGATTCTTGCACAACTTTGTGGATACACTAAAAACTATTGAATTGTACACTTTAAATGAATGAATTATATGATGTGTGAATAAAGACATTTTTTAAAAAACAGGCCTTGATCCTAAACTACCCACTTGAACTCTTCCTGAAATGTGAGAAACCAAGAGAAAGAATAAAATAATATTGATTTTAAAGAAGAAAAGAAAGCTAATTGGAAAACTCCCACGATATACTAGTTATAGGAGTTCTGAATTGTGTAGATGTATATGTAGCAATGGTAGTCTTTTAAAATAGAACATTATTGTTGTCTTGCCTTGATATTTTTAGAAATGCTGTGTGTGTTAGCAAAACAAATACTTTGCAGTCTAAGTACATTTTGTGGGTGAGCAATTCCTTAGCTCTTAGAACACCTCAGAAGTGCTAACATAAGTGAGCAACCCTGGGCCAGTCCTTCTAGGAACCTCCTTGTCCTGTGTTTGAAGGGGAAACACCCTAGATAATCTCTAGGACCACCTCTTATCCCAAATATCTGCAGCCAATACCTTGTGTCCTGTACATTACTCTGAGAAATGAGCTGGCAGAAGAAGAGCTGGGGGCCTTAGAATCACCTGGGGGGAACATGTTAGAAACAGAGATACTAGGTTCCACCCCCAGAATCCCATTTGCTTGGGTGATCGACACCCAATGCTTAGGAATCGCCATTTTATAGATGCATGCCAAGCAATTCAGAAACACTGGCAGGAATCGCTGGAAACTAGTTGCCTCACCCCTCAAATCAGAGGCCCTCTTTATCTCCTGTGCTTAATAAGATAAGAGAGACACCTCAAATGCCATGTGTTACCTCTATTTCCAACTCTTGGACTAAATCTCTTTCTTTTATTTAATTTTTTTGAAGTTAGTTAATATCACCATTAATTTGGTTCTCTTTATATGCCGAACACATGCAGCGCATGATTAAAAGATCCTGCTCACTCCACTTAGGCCATGTGGGTATAACTGATTGAGAAATAGCTACTATTTTACTTTTCACCTGTGAATGGGAATCACAGGACATCAGGGACGCGATATGTTATATGAAATTATAGTCAGTTATATGATGCTGTGTTTTGGCTCCCTCTGAAATTTGACTCTGAGGGGAACACAGCTGAACATAGATGGCACAGAAAGAAGGAAGTAGTGAGAGATACCAGTTATTCCATTGGCTGAAATAACTTTCAAGCTTTAGGGGTAGCTTTGTTCAGATGTCATGTATGGATGTGAGAGTTGGACCATAAAGAAAGCTGAGTGCCGAAGAACTGATGCTTTTGAACTGTGGTGTTGGAGAAGACTCTTGAGAGTCCCTTGGACTGCAAGGAGATCCAACAAGTCAATCCTAAAGGAAATAAGTCCTGAATATTCACTGGAAGGACTGATGCTGAAGCTGAAGCTCCAGTACTTTGTCCACCTGATGCAAAGAGCTGACTCATTGGAAAAGACTGATGCTGAGAAACATTGAAGGCAGGAGGAGAAGGAGATGCCAGAGGATGAGATGGTTAGATGGCATCATTGATTCAATGGACATGAGTTTGAGCAAGCTCCAGGAGTTGATGATGGACAGGGAAGCCTGATGTGCTGTGGTCTGTGGGGTCGCAAAGAGTCAGACACGGCTGAGCACTGAACTGAGCTGAACTGAACTTGTTCAAATGTCAGGAAAAAAGTAGCCACTTACCTTAAAATGAGATTCATTTTCATTTGAATCATTCTTTAGATTCAGAGAGAAGGGATTCAAGTCCTTAGTGTCTATCCTTATACCCTTAACAATAACTCACCTAGGGTTTACTATGTTCAAGGCATTGTTCCAGGAGTTTTAGCTATATAAACTCACTTAATCTTCACCACAGGTCAACTGGCAATTATTACCTCCGTTTTAAACATGAGGAAGTTGAGACAGAGGCTAACTAGATTACAAAGATTACAAAAGGAGAAGACCAGAGAGCAGGATGTGAATCCAGGCAACAAGGCACCAGAGTTCATGAAGCATAAACACTAAATTTCAGCCTTATTCACCAGAGTTAACTATGCAACAGAATACAATGTGCTTCTCATTTCTGGATTAGCTAAATCTTTAACCACAGCAGGATAATATTGTGTAGATTTGTCTTTAATGAAAGGGGCTTAAGGTTTAGCTGGTGAAGCATAATACTAAGTTTGATCCATTAACTGAAACATTATTCTCTGTGAAATGAAGGGATAATTCATATTCTGTTAGGAATGAGTGCCTTTACAGAACTTCCAATTGAACATTATTCTCATCTTGTCTCAAGAGACAATCCTTAGTAAATATGGATTTTTAGCAGAATGCATTTAACACTAACCTGAACACTCCCAGTTTTAATTATATACCCCTCCTTCCCTGTTCAGGGGCTCAGAGATTCAGAATTGACCAGATTCCAGAAAGTGAATTCAAAGTGCTAGAAATTTGTTGACATTGAAATCACTACACACCCATTGTAAGAGATCTTTGTCACCTGGTACTTTTCATTCAAGGACTCTTAAAAATGAGCAAGTTTTTGGACTAGAGATGTAGTCTATCAAAAAAAAATTACATGTTGCTTTTCTGTATTTGCACAGTGCTTCCCTGGTGCTTCGGATGGTAAAGCATCTGCCTATAATGTAGGAGACCCAGGTTCGATCCCTGGGTCAGGAAGATGCCCTGGAGAAGAAAATGGCAATCTACTCCATACTCTTGCCTTGAAAATTCCATGGATGGAGGAGCCTGGTGGGCTACAGTCCATGGGGTTACAAAGAACTGGACATGACTGAGTGACTTCACTTTCTTACCTTTCTTTCTGTATTTAGCTTTTGGATGTATGCAACCATTTAGCAGGTGTATTTAAAACACCTACTATACAGAAAGCAATATGATAGGTATTATGAGGATGAATCTTGTCCCCCAAAGTGATTGCTGTCTTGTATGGGAGATGAGATTAAAAATTGTAAAACAAGACACAAAGTAGGTGATGGTTTATGAATAATATAACTAGTGACTCTGGTCATTCAGAGGAAGAGGACTCAGGCGGTAAAGGGAAGCCTCTGGCTGATAGTTTCATTTGAGAGGACGGTGAAGACAGGGTAGGATCTAGACACATGGGACTGGGGAGAAAGATTGAACTCTTTTAACTGAATCCTCAGACTGGATCAGAAGCTCTAGCAATAAGTGATTATAAAGCAAGGACTTTGTCTGTTACATGATCATGGAACGTTATGCCAGACTAAAATGAGAAAGGAAGGATGGAAAGAAGGAAGAAGCTAGTCAGTCTGATATCTAGGAAAGGAGAACATAGGCGCCAAATGACTCGATGGATCACTCTGGTCCTTCAAGCTCTCAAGCTTTGTACTTCATTTAGGATGAAATATGGCCACATCTTATGAATGCCAAAAGAATGCAAGTGATCAGCAATCACCTTTCCCTTGTGAACTGACAACATTCTCAACTAACAGCAGAGTGTCAAATGTACATAGATGTTAAATTAAACTAAAAGATTGTTGAAATGACAAAGGTATTATCTGAAAACATCAATTTGTTAAACAATGTTCAAATGATGAAATGTTTGAATGATTGAAAGAGAAGATATAGCAATGGTTTCTCAAAATATCTCTTTCTCTGCTCTTCTTAGAAGACTATAACATGTTGTGTCTAAAAATTTGTCCTGGAAAGCCATAAAATCCAATGTCTGAATTCAGTATGGCCATCCAGAAGAATAGGAGTTGCCTCTTATTCTTCACTGCTACAACCAAAAGAGCAATCACTCTTCATTGAAAGGACTGAGATGTACTCAAAACTCATCTTTCCTCTTCAATGAGGAACATTGATTTTCAAAATTTTTTATTGCAAATGGTGAGTACTTTCTCTAAATTTGGATGTCAGTTCTCACTAATGATTTTTTAAACTATGGAAATCAGTCACTGATATACACACACACACACACACACACACACATATGGACACACACATATATAGCAGTCATTATATAATATATATAACATATAAATTTACTATTGTTGCTTATTTCTATGAAATGCTTTCCCTTGGCCAGTGTGACAAATGTGTCCCCAGTCCTCTGTGCAGATATTTCTCAGCTCTCTGCAAGCTAAGACAAGAACAGTCCTTTGACTTAACCCCTCCCTTGGTAAATAGAACCAGAAAAGCATCTTTACACATGCCATTCTGGTCTCAGCATTTCTAGTGTTAGCACAGAAGCAAACAAGGTCAGAGGTAGACTAATGACAATATGAATTTTTTGGATGGTTTACCACAAAGGTTACTCACCTTTACACACTGAGTTCTACCATGGAGTGAATCAGACATTTGTCTGTTGACCTGTACATTGATTTGCACCTTTTTCTGAAAAAGAAGTAGTTTGTTTGCCAGCATGGATGCTTCAGATGAAATGAATGGCCCTTCAACTGGTGTGATTTGAGAAACAACGAGATATTTCCTCCACATAATATTGTTTTCCTTGCCTTCCTTCCCCATGTACTGCCTGAAATTACATCCTTAAAGGCACATTCCTATGAATTAATAAGCATCTGAGCCAACCACTTTGTGACACATCACGATGGTGTCAGTCAGCACTCTTTGGCTTGATTTTAGCTGATCAGATCTTAGTTCTTCCTGCTAAGTCACTGAAGTGCAGGCACTTTGGAAATCAGAGTTTTGTTGGGTAGGTACTTGAGACACTGCCCATAACTGCAAGTTTCTAGATGTGGTACCATACAAGTGTCCTTGGTGACTAGGAAAAGGGGAAGAGAGCCTATAGGCTGTACTAGTTTCCTAAGACTGCTGTAACAAAATATCTACAAACCGGATGTCTTAGAATAACAGAAATTTGCCTTGTAGATCTCAAGGCTAGAATCCAAAATCAAGGACCATACATCCTCAAAGGTGCTAGGAAAGCATCTGTTCCCAGCCTCTCTTCCATCTTTAGATAGCCTCAAGTGTTCCTTGGCTTATAGATGTCTATCTTCTCCCTATGTCCCTTTACACTGTCTTTCCTCTGTTTGTATCCCTGTGTCCAAATTTCAAATCGTTGTAAGGACATGAGTCATATTGAATTAGGGCTTCCCTTAAGCATGATTATTTCTGTAAACCCCTATCTCCAAATAATGTCACAGGTACTGAATGTTTAGACTATAGTATATGAATTTTGGAGGAGACACAATTCAATCTGTAACAAAAGTATGTGTCTGAGTTAGGCAGGGTCTGAGCAAGAAATTACGTGAAGATACTTAAATACAGAACTTACCTAATGCCTTCAGTTGGCCCTGCCTATTCAGTGACCTTGTGCATTAAGAAGCCTTAGCTAGTTCAGGTGTGACTCATCAAATCAAGAAAGCCATCTGATCAGGAGGATCAGGTGAATGTCAGATCTAAGACAGTCAGGCCACAGTCATGTTCAGAGTGGGCTGGAGGTCAGGAATCCAAGCAGATAGAAAAAGAGCTTTAGAGGCCATTACAAGGCAAGAGATAAGATATCTAAAGAAGCATTTTTTTCTCAGCTTTTATTATGAAAAATATTCAGACATATTAAAAAAAAAACTTGAAAGAATTGCACAGGGAAAATCCATACACCCAACACCTGAGATGTTATTTGTCTTTATAACTTGGGCATTCTGATGCATGTGTAAATGGTATCTTCTGGTTTTAATTGCATTAATTTCTCTAATGACTATTTTTTTAGATGTTGAGCATTGTTTAGATGTTCTTATTTTCTATTTGAATATGTTTTTGGTATGAAATCTGCCCATTTCTTTTTCCATTTTTAAATTTGGCTGTTTGCCTTATTAAGCTGTAAGTGTTCTTTGTATATCCTGTGTAAAAGTCCTTTACCAGATACATGTTTTACAAAATTTTTTCCCAGTAAAGAAACAATTCTCCAGTAGGAAATATCTGAGTTCAGGGGAGACAAAGAATCCCAAATCCAGGCAGTTTAGTTGCAGTACTAATACCCTTTTCTGTTAGGATTCTGGATTTGGCCTATTTTTCTGTTAGTCACAGCATCTCACTCTATTCCTGACACCTCTTCCAGCAACTCAGGAAGCTTGTATTAGGAAACCCTGTCTTCCCTTCCTTCCTTCCATGGTCCTTAATGAAATGTCTCTAAGTGCCAAGCGCTGTGGTGGGTACCACCCTTTCTGCATTCTCTGGTCTTGTTAGTCTATATGGATTGACAGTCTCTCCTGCATTTTCTTGCCCATTTTGAGTCTTCCCTCTTAATCTGGCTCTGATTTTTCTTTAAGCATCCTCTCCCCAGCCTGGTCTCACATCATCCTTTAGACTCTCCCTATTTGGGAACGGCCAGTGAGGAAGGTAGGTCCTAGGGAAGTTCTTGGAGAGTTCCATGTCTGTGTTTAAATATATATTAGCACTTAACCACCAGAACTGACTGATTCAAAACTGGGAAAGCAGTATGACAAGGCTGTATATTGTTACCCTACTTATTTAACTTATATGCAGAGTACATCATGTGGAATGCTGGGCTGGGTGAATCACCAGCTGGAATCAAGATTGCTGGGAGAAATATCAACAACTTCAGATATGCCGATGACACTCTAATGGCAGAAAGTGAATAGGAATTAAAGACCTTCTTGATGAGGGTGAAAGAGGAAAGTGAAAAAGCTGGCTTAAAACTCAACATTCAAAAAACTAAGAAATATCATGGCATCTGGTCCTATCACTTCATGGCAAATAGAAAAGGAAAAAGTTGAAGCAATATCAGATTTTATTTTCCTGGGCTGCAAAGTCACTGTGGACGGTAAGTGAAGCCATGAAATTAAATGGTGCTTGCTCCATGGAAGGAAAGCTATGACAAACGTAGACAGCAAATTAAAAAGCAAAGGCATCACTTTGCCAAGAAAGATCTGTATAGTCAAAGCTATGTTTTTTTCCAGTCGTCATGTATCGATGTGAGAGTTAGACCATCCAAATAAAGAAGGCTGAGTATTGAAAAATTGATGCTCAAACACTGATGTATAGAACAGTCTTATGGACTCTGTGAGAGAGGGAGAGGGTGGGAAGATTTGGGAGAATGGCATTGAAACATGTAAAATATCATGTATGAAACGAGTTGCCAGTCCAGGTTCGATGCACGATACTGGATGCTTGGGGCTGGTGCACTGGGACGACCCAGAGGGATGGAATGGGGAGGGAGGAGGGAGGAGGGTTCAGGATGGGGAACACATGTATACCTGTGGCAGATTCATTTTGATATTTGGCAAAACTAATACAGTTATGTAAAGTTTAAAAATAAAATAAAATTTAAAAAAAAAAAAAAGAAAAATTGATGCTCAAGACTCTTGAGAGTCCCTTGGACTGCAAGAAGATCAAACCAGTCAATCTGAAAGAAAATCAACCCTGAATATGCATTGGAAGGACTGCTGCTGAAGCTGAAACTCCAAGAGCCCACTCATTGGAAAAGACCCTGATGCTGGGAAAGATTGAAGGCAAAAGGAGAGGAGGGTGACAGAGGATGAGATGGTTAGATAGCATCACCAACTTAGTGGACATGAATTTGAGCAAACTAAGGGAGATAGTGAAGGACAGGGAAGCCTGGCATGCTATGGTTCTTGGGGTCACAAAGAGTCGGATGTGACAGCGACTGAACAACAACATCACTTATATGTGAAATCTAAAATATGACACAAATGAGCCTATGTACCAAACAGAAACACACAGACCTAGAGAACAGACTTGTGGTTTCCAAGTGTAAGAGGGGTAGGGACAGGATGAAGTGGGAGTTTAGGGTTAGCAGATGTAAACTATTATGTATGGAATGGAGAGGCAAGATCCTACAATATAGCACAGGGAACACTATTCAGTGTCCTGTGATTAATCACAATGGAAAAGAATGTAAAAAAGAATGTATATATATATGTATGGCTAAATCACTTTGCTGCACAGCAGAAAATTAACTAAAAAGTAAATAAATAAAAAAGAAGGCAATGTCAGTTCTGGCCACCAGCAGGGAGTAGAATCCCCATTCATGGCATTTGCTGCAGGGCATTTGGGGAACAAGGCAAAAGAGGAAGTAAATCAGAAGAAAGAGGCGACTGGTAGCAAAGGAACAGGAACTTGAGGGAAATGGGAATGGTGGCCACAGTATCTATGGAGAAGGTTAGCTTTCAGAGAGTAAGTCCTAATAAGAGAAAAGCAAATTCAGATCCATTCTGGGCAAGCATTGGTAGTCCAAAGAAAGGCTAAGTCCAAGGTTAATGGGATTGTAAGATGAGGGAACACACTCAGAAGTCTAGAGGAGAGAGGGAAGAAGGATCAAGGAAGACAGGACATTTCTAGGAAATATGTAGGGAAACAGCAGGCAGGGAGAAGAGGAAGACAGCTTCAAGGCACTAAAACACTGGTAAAAATATGAAACGGAAGAAGTTCCAGTCAGGTGACTCAGAAGAGAAAAGGGCCCCTCTTAAGGTACCTGTGACCTTGAGAAATATGGAGAAACCCTTGGGAGAAGACCTTAGAGGTATCTTTACCTTCCCACAGAGGTATTAGGGTAGGTGGACAATCTTGCTTCTCAGTTAAGTCACTGACTAGTATAACTATTTCCAAACCCCACTGCTTTGTGGGATTAAAGGGGACTACCAGTGTGAGAATTTACTGACTTTTTATTTTAATTTCAGGAGAAGGGCAGCAACAGGCTAGCTATTTGGTGTTAGAAATGCCAGGAATGAGGCCAGGGTCTGGGGTTAAAAACTGAATGGTAGGTTGGGACCGGGAGCAAATCCATGATGGTGTGCTGGCCAACCTAGTCTTCTATTATGGTGACAAGGAAGGATGGGGCCTGAGGGGTCATAACTCTGTGACTAGCATATTCCAGAAATGTTTTAATAGAAAACTTAGTGAGTTTTGTAGACAGAGCTTTAGCCAACATAGCACTCTTCAGTGTCTTAGGGCTGACTTTGTACACATGGAAGTCAGCCAGATCTCACGGGTGGATCATTAAACTAGCATTCTTTTCTTGTCACTCTGGTACCTTAATGTATGACCTTGACCTAAGGCAAGCCATCAGTCTGTCAAGAGGAATGAATCCAGGGATAAGACCTTGCTGCCTCCACTTAAAAGACTATTCTTCAAGAAAGAGGCAATATAATCCCTTCTGATACCTGTTTAAAGAAAATCTTATGAGGATTCTAAAGATAATATCTGTGGAGGACTTTGAGCTCCTTCAATAAAAATGTTTAAACATAACTGCAGGAATTGCAGTAGACAAATACTGCAATATCGTATATCAGCTTTGTGTCTATAGTCAAATTTTTTTGACTTGGTTTGTGTCCAGAGGTCTGCGCAGGTATCAGTTCAGTTCAGTCACTCAGTTGTGTCCGACTCTTTGTGACCCATGAACCACAGCACTCCAGGGGTCCCTGTCCATCACCAACTCCTGGAGTCCACCCAAACCCATGTCCATTGAGTTGGTGATCTCATCCAATCATCTCATCCTCTGTCGTCCCCTTCTCCTCCTGCCCTCAATCTTTCCCAGCATCAGGGTCTTTTCAAATGAGTCAGCTCTTAGCATCAGGTGGCCAAAGTATTGGAATTTCAGCTTCAACATCAGTCCTTCCAATGAACACTCAGGACTGATCTCCTTTAAGATGGACTGGTTGGATCTCCTTGCAGTCCAAGGGACTGTCAAGAGTCTTCTCCAACACCACAGTTCAAAAGCATCGATTCTTCAGGACTCAGCTTTCTTTATAGTCCAACTCTCACATCCATACATGACCACTGGAAAAACCATAGCCTTGACTATATGGACCTTTTTTGGCAAAGTGATGTCTCTGCTTTTCAATATGCTATCTAGGTTGGTCATAACTTTCCTTCCAAGAAGTAAGCATCTTTTAATTTCATGGCTGCAGCCACCATCTGCAGTGATTTTGGAGCCCAGAAAAATAAAGTCAGCCAATGTTTCCACTGTTTCCCTATCTATTTACCATGAAGTGATAGGACTGGATGCCATGATCTTAGTTTTCTGAATGTTGAGTTTTAAGCCAACTTTTTCACTCTTCCTCTTTCACTTTCATCAAGAGGCTCTTTAGTTCTTCTTCACTTTCTGCCATAAGGGTGGTGTCATCTGCATATCTGAGGTTATTGATATTTCTCCTGGCAATCTTGATTCCAGCTTGTGCTTCCTGCAGCCCAGCGTTTCTCATGATGTACTCTGCATATAAGTTAAATAAACAGGGTGACAATCAATATACAGCCTTGACATACTCCTTTTCCTATTCGGAAACCGTCTGTTGTTTCATGTCCAGTTCTAACTGTTGCTTCTTGACCTGCATACAGATTTCTCAGGAGGCAGGTCAGGTGGTCTGGTATTCCCATCTCTTTCAGAATTTTCTACAGTTTATTGTGATCCACACAGTCAAAGGCTTTGGCATAGTCAATAAAGCAGAAATAGATGTTTTTCTGGAACTCTCTTGCTTTTTCAGTGATCCAGCGGATGTTGGCAATTTGATTTCTAGCTCTCTGCCTTTTCTAAAACTAGCTTGAACATCTGGAAGTTCACAGTTCACGTATTGCTGAAGCCTGGCTTGGAGAATTTTGAGCATTACTTTACTAGCATGTGAGATGCATGCAACTGTGCGGTAGTTTGATCATTCGTTGGCATTGCCTTTCTTTGGGATTGGAACGAAAACTGACCTTTTTCAGTCCTGTGGCCATTGCTGAGTTTTCCAAATTTGCTGGCATATTGAGTGCAGCACTTTCACAGCATCATTTGTCAGGATTTGAAATAGATAGCAAATATTCCATACTGCATATTTAACTCAATCCCATCCTTTAAAACAAGGACATGGAATAGGTTTTCATCAAAGCTCAGGGACCAGAACTGTAGGTTTCCCTCACAGTGAGAAGTAAAGGTAAGTGTAGGTGATTCCCCTGTGACAAATCTTCTAATGAGAACTTTGTATGTAATTTGAATTATTATGATACATATTTCAGTGAAATTATTGTCAGTCAATATTATTTCAAGTGTTATTTACATATTACTTAAAGTTCTATTGGTTTTATATAATTATAAAGGGCTTGGAATTTTTATGAAACATTCCATGACGTGATTTTGATTCTAACAGTTTATACTTGATACTTGTAGTTAACTCAGAGAAGGAGATCAAGGCACTAAAAAGGGATGCCCAAGAACTTTGAAGGAGAAAAGATCATTGGGATTGTGTGTGTGTGTTTCTTTTAAAGTTTAAACATGAGGTGGTTATATAAGGGGATTTCTAAAAGAAGAAAGGATGAAAATGGGCTGAACATTTCAAGCAAAGTTCAATGTGAAACCAGTAGTACGTTCAGAGGAGCTGACAGGGAACAAAGCTGTGGAGGAGAAAGGAGAGCAAAAGAATTGGGAAGCAGTAAAAATAATGATTGGGGTCAGGTGGTAACAATAAAATCAAGAAATGAATCTGATGGAGAAAACCATGGGTAGCTATAAAAGGGACATTTGAAATAGGAAGTGATGTGACAGAAGAAGATAATTTTAGTATAGTTAAATAAAGTAGCAGCTATGGGTGTGAAGAGAAAGGATTAATTTTAAATGTGTCTCAGAGGTAAGAGAAAAAAAAATTTTGAGGGCTGGATTGATGAGAAAAACTGGTTGAGTGTTGTATGGTTACGTCAAGCAGAAGTCTTCCTAGAGTGTTATGTCCATTTTTGGACACTGTGCTCTCATAGGAGTACTGATGAGCCAGAGGTCATTCAAGACACCCGTGTGGTAAGTAATGTGTCAGTGGGGCCTCCACAGAGGGAATTAGGGTGGGCAGCTGTCCTCAGATATTTGTATGTCTGCCAATGGAAGAAAGACCACACTTTGGCCTCTGTATTGCTCAAGAGCAACAAACAGATCCATGGAAAGTTAGAGGGAAGCAGATCTTGCTTAATGTAAATGGTCTAACAATTAGATCTGTCCCTGTAACAGAATGGGCTTCCCTGATGGCTCAGTGGGTAAAGAATCCGCTTGCAATACAGGAGACACAGGTGACACGGGCTTGATTCCTAGGTTGAGAAGATTCCCTGGAGAAGGAAATGGCGACCCACTCCACTATTCTTGCCTGGAAAATCCCATGGACAGAAGAGCCTTGTGGGCTACAATCCAGAGGGTTGCAAAGAGTCAGACATGACTGATAACTAATACAGCACATTTATCTTTATGAATCAATCAGATTAAATACTTGAGAACTTAAAAAAAAAGAAAAAGAAATGTCCACGGAAGTGTAGTTATTTAGTAAAATGTGAAACAAATAGAAGTATCAAGGATCATAATAGAATCAGCAATTATAAGGTTTCTCATCTTTGCAAATATTCAAGCAGAGAATATTCAATAATCCAACTAACTAATAGAATGGTTTCTTTATCTTAAAAATTCCCTTCTGACTGGAGGAACATGTGATTTGTGGACAGTGAATTCATGTCCTCACAGCCTTGATGTTGCACTCTGACCTTCTACCTGGGGGCTACCTTCCCAGTACCTCCACCTCTGCAAGGAGGAAAGGAAGACAGACATGCTTGTTAAGACCATCCTTTGTCACAGTCTGTTGGCTGGTGTGTTCAGTGTCAGCCATTGCTTTCTACTTCTCCTTTCCTATTATCAATTCTGGGCCCCCAAGCAAAAGTTTCTGAAAGCCTTTTCTCCTTCTTATTAATTATAATATAAAATCAATCAGGGTTCAAACAGAAAACAGACAAATAGTTGAACTGGGTCATAGACTGTAGCCTGCCAGGCTCCTCTGTCCATGGAATTCTCCAGGCAAGAATACTGGAGTGAGTAGCCCTTCCCTTGTCCAGGGGATCTTCCCTGCATTGAAGGCAGATTTACCATCTGAGCCACCAGAGAAGCCCAGGTAATTAGAGAAGAGTTTAATAAAGGAGCTGTTTATGAAGGTGTAGGCAGGGTTTACAGAACCCAACAAGAGATGGTGCAGTCCCCCAGGACTTGTGTTGTGGGGACCTTTACCATACACAAGATTGGGTCTGAAGATTGAGGAATGGAGCTATTTCAGACCCTGTAGAGGGTGGCTATAAGGAGAGGACTGCCTGCAAGGAGTTTGCAGCCAACACATAGCAAGAGAGCCAGGAGAAGAAACAACTCAACCTCATTCTTCTGCTGGTGTCTCCCCCAGCCAAACCTGACAAGTAAGCTAGGAAGGAGGGAAGTGGGCTGGTAAATATAAGGGTCAGCCTCCTGGGGCACAGAGCAGGGTGGAGCTGAGAAGAGAGAGTCTGGAGGGGCTCACTCCCCAGACTCACTTTCACTTTCTGTGGAAGAAACCTCAGAAAGCAAATTCTTTTTTAAGGTATGGCTGGTGCTTGAGCGTATCTGTACTGTTAGGAATGTGGCAATGAGTCCTGAAAGAGCTCAGGGTCTTAGCCCTCTGCTAGCCCTACAAGCCCATGCCTGCCAGAGTTACAGCTCTCTGCAGAGTTTTTTCCTGATGGTCAGTGTTTAGTGTCCTTCACCTTCAAGGAAAGAGCACATAGCAATTTTATAGAAAGAAGAACATGTAGAAGTTCTTCGTTTTGCTTAAGCATTAGAGTTTCCCCACCTTGGAGCAGAGTAGAAATGCTTAGACAGAAAGGTAGATTTACTATGAAGAAATTGAAACCAAAGCTTGGGGCCCCTTTCTTGCTTGGGTCTCTGAGCATTAAGGGTTGAGAATGTTCTAAGTGGAGAGAGAAGTCAGGTTGCATTTCTATTTAAGCATTTCTGGTAAATTGCCTAGAGATGTCAGAAAAGGGGGATCTGGACTTCCAAGGCTCCTGTAATTTGTCAAGAACCCTTTTCTTATCCAATAAATATTCAATTTTGTACCTAATTTTCTATTCATAATTTTATCTTTTTTTTCTTAAAAAGGATCAACCAAATAATATGAACTTTAGCTTCCACAAGACTGGGATCCACTTCACCTGCATGGAATTTTAATTACACTCAAACTAGGTCAGAAGTCAGTTTATAATGTAGGGATGTGTATTGCTTCAAAGTCCCTTCCAGACAAAGGGACTCTGTTGGGGAAGCAGGTGGTAAGTATATGTACCAGCAAGAAGGAGCATATGTGCAGGTGGTACCTACGGATAAAAAAATGGCTCCCGTCTACTAGTAGACAAGCTATTTGAAGTTTATCCTTCACCGCCTTCTCCCTACAGCTCCATCTCTGTCTTTCACATTAGTGTTTCTTGAACACACATTTTATATGAGACACATTCATCTCTTAACTGCATCTAGAGCTTTCAGTCTCTTTAATCAACTTGTTTCACTTCCCCTAGCACCACTTCCATCCCTTGCTGCTGCCATTCTCAACTAGAGAAGGTGAGTGAATTGCCCAAAGTAATAGATTGGTGATCTCAGCAGTGTTTGAACTCAGGTTCAAACTGATCTAGGAATCCATACTCTTAACCACTGTGCCAGTGCTTCTCAGAGCATGTGTCATTGGCCAGCTGCATCAGGGTCACCTAGGGTGCATGTCAAAGTATAGATTCCTGGATCCCAATTCATATCTGCTTAAATGATGAGAGGCAATCTGTTTTATGAAGATCTAGTGAAGGAATACTCCAAGCAGAGAGAACAACAACTTCTGAGATAGGAATAAACAAGGACCAGAATGAAGGCTAGTGAGGCTGGAACGCAGGGAGACCAGAAAGTTAGGGCCAGGATCATGAGGATCCAGAGGCTTTGGATATTTCATTTAGTTAGACAGGAAGCTCTAGATCAGTTATAAGAAGATGAATAATAATTCCTGCCTTACAGTTTAACAGATGGCAGCTGCCTACTGAAGAACTATGGAGTTGTGCCCAGCCAGAACATTTCTGTGCATCAAGAGAGGCCAGGGATGAATTCTTGTCATTGGAATGTGAGCAGGAGTGATTTATGAGTCACTCCTTAGATACTCCAAAAGTATCAAAGGAGCAGATGTGCCTGCTTCACTCTCTCTTCTCCCTTCTACCAGCTTGTTTTTGTTAAGTCACTAACTTCTGTCTGACTCTTTTGCGACCCCATGTACTGTAGCCTGCCAGGCTCCTCTGTCCATGGGATTTTCCAGGCAAGAATACTGCAGTGGGTTGCCATTTCCTTCTCGAGGGGATCTTCTCAACCCAGGGATCAAACTAGTGTCTCCTGCATTGGCAGGTGGATTCTTTACCACTGAGCCACTTGGGGATTTATTTATTATTAATTAATTAATTATTAATCATTTATTTCCTTTAAATACTTTTATTTATTTATTTTTGGCTGTGCTGGGTCTTTGTTGCTTGATGGACCTTTCTCTAGTTGCATTGAGTGGGGGCTATTTTCTAGTTGTGGTGCATGGGCTTCTCACTGTGGTAATTTCTCTTTGGGAGCATGGGCTCTAGGGCCTGTGGGCCTCAGTAGCTGCAGCACATGGGCTCAGTAGTTGTGATTCCCAGCCTCTGGAGCACAGGCTCAGTAGTTGTGGCACAGTGCTTAGTTGCTCTGTGGCATGTGGGATCTTCCTGGACCAGGGATGGAACCCATGTCCCCTCAATTGACAGGTGGATTATTTTTCACTGAGCCACCAGGGAAGCCGCCACCTGGGAATGTTAACTTCACTTATTGACGATAACTGGGCTTTGCCCTGTCCCCTCGTGGCACTGTCAAGGCACTCTTATATGGGACTACTAGGTGAGCAAGAAATAAAATTCATGTTACTCAGATTTGGGGGCTTCCTTATTATTGTAGCTACTGTTACCTTAAACAATGCAAGTCACAGGACTTATGCTTTGCTAAGGTCACACCGGCTGCCATATGGAGAATAGCTTGGAAACAGTAGGGGTGGCAGCAAAGGTAGAGCAGGGAGACCAGTTAGGTAGTCTTAATGGGACTAATGGTGACTTAGATTTGGTTGGTGGCATTGGAGTACTGTAAAGCAGAGCTACTAGATACATTTTGAAAGAATTGTTTCTGAAACCAGCTAGATATATGGATGGATTGTATGGTGGGTATGCCAGCAGAGAGAAACCAAGGAGTGTAATGTTAGCAGCTTGAACTCACTGAAAAAAAGAAAAGATATTCCATTTTTCTGAGATGGAGACCATAACTCTCAAAACCCTCCTCTGCTTACAGTTCTCCTAGCCAGCTCAGCCTGCCCTGAACAATCCAGCTGTGGCCCTTGACCATGTTATTTGTCACCTGTGGCTTCATCCATACTCTAAAGACCCCGCATGTATTTCACATAATGACACTAAAAGGAAAACTTGACCTACACATTTTTCAGCCTGGACAACTGACAACTTAATAAAATGAAGCTGGTAAACATGACAAATGGAAATTTTAACCTCAAAGGGGTTTGACTTACTTTTCTCACTCTTAGGATGGAGGACAGATAGAGAAGGATTGCATCTTTCATGTCTGCAGTTGGGAAATAAGGTGATGGTGCTAATCATAAGGTTTCTGTTAGTTCTGGGCTGACCTTGACTTGGAGTATGATTACAACACACTTTATGACCATAACAGCTCTGGCAGGATTTATGTTTATTGCTTCCTTTCCTTGTGTCCTCTGAATGTGAGTCTACTCAGAGTCACGGTATCTCAGGGTAGGATTCTGTCTATTTACCTTCTTTTGCAATGGGCTTAACTTCCCCTGGTGCCTCTGATAGAACCGAGTAACTAGGACCTTTGAAAAATAATGCTCTGTGAAAGAGGGACAGGAAACAGGGAAGAGAGATAGTATGAACGAAAGAGAGATGTGAAAGAAAGAGGGGAAGTATATGATAGTTGGTCATTTATTTTTCAGTTAATTAAAGAGATTATATATTTGGGTTTTACTTTTAAGACCTTTGCTTCACTGTTCTACGAGCTCAAGAGGGAAGCATTAGATATGGTCGTTAACCTTAGGGGGTTTGAAGTCCAATCAGGGATACCCAATGCAGATGGAACAGTGATTCTCTAACAGGATTAGACTAGTAATGCTGTAGGGCTTGGAGACAAAGCTGCTCTGTCAGGCCCCAAGAGGGTGGCTATTTCATTTGGAACATGGTCATTGGAGGACCCCTGTGTCTACCAGAGGACAGTAAAAGAGAACCCCTAGAAAGGTCAGATACCTGGAACTGGTCTAAAAAAACAAACTTTGAATGTGAATACATATTATGTTTTAGGAGGAGTCCTGTAGTTTTTTTCCTGTCACTATTAGCACTTGAGTCTTTATTGATCATCAGCAGCAATGAAATTAAAAGACATTTTCTCCTTGGAAGGAAAGTTATGACCAACCTAGATAGCATATTCAAAAGTAGAGACATTACTTTGCCAACAAAGGTCCATCTAGTCAAGGCTATGGTTTTTCCAGTGGTCATGTATGGATGTGAGAGTTGGACTGTGAAGAAGGCTGAGTGCCGAAGAATTGATGCTTTTGAACTTTTGGTGTTGGAGAAGACTCTTGCGAGTCCCTTGGACTGTAAGGAGATCCAACCAGTCCATTCTAAAGGAGATCAGTCCTGGGTGTTCTTTGGAAGGATTGATGCTAAAGCTGAAACTCCAATACTTTGGCCACCTCATGCAAAGAGTTGACTCGTTGGAAAAGACTCTGATGCTGGGAGGGATTGGGGGCAGGAGGAGAAGGGGACGACAGAGGATGAGATGGCTGGATGGCATCACCGACTCGATGGACATGAGTTTGAGTAAACTCCAGGAGTTGGTGATGGACAGGTAGGCCTGGTGTGCTGCAATTCATGGGATTGCAAAGAGTTGGACATGACTCAGTGACTGAACTGAACTGAACCACCCATAAATCCTAAGTGAACAATGCAAAGAAATAGAGAAAAACAATATAATGGGAAAGACTAGAGATCTCTTCAAGAAAATTAGAGATACCAAGGGAACATTTCATGCAAAGATGGGTACAATAAAGGACATAAATGGTATGGACCTATCAGAAATAGAAGATATTAAGAAGAGGTGGCAAGAATACACAGAAGAAATATACACAAAAGATCTTAATGACCCAGATAACCAAAATAGTGTGATCACTCACCTAGAGCGAGTCATTTTGGAATGCAAAGTCAAGTGGGCCTTAGGAAGCCCTAAGAACAAAGCTAGTGGAGGTGATGGAATTCCAGTTGAGCTATTTCAAATCCTAAAAGATGCTGCTGTGAAAGTGCTGCTCTCAATATACCAGCAAATTTGGAAAACCCCACAGTGACCCCAGGACTGGAGAAGGTGTTTTCATTCCAATCCCAAAGAAAGGCAGTGCCAAAGAATGTTCAAGCTACAGTACAATTGCAGTCATCTCACATGCTAACAAAGTAATGCTTAAAATTTTCCAAGCCAGGCTTCTACAGTACATGAACTGAGAACTTAAAGATGTACAGGCTGGATTTACAAAAAGCAGAGGAGCCAGAGATCAAATTGCCAACATCTATTGGATCATAGACAAAGCAAGAGAATTCCAGAAAAACATCTACTCCTGTTTCATGGACTATGCTAAAGCCTTTGACTGTGTGGGTAGCAACAAACTGTGGAAAATTCTTCAAGAGATGGGAATACCAAACTACCATACCAGTCTCTTGGGAAACCTGTATGTAGGTCAAGAAGCAACAGGCAGAACCCCACATGGAACAATGGACTGGTTCAAAATTGGGAAAGGAGTATGTCAGGGCTGTATATTGTCACTCTCCTTTTTTAAACTTATATGCAGAATACATCATGCAAAATGCTGGGCTGTATGAAGCACAAGCTGGCAGCAAGATTGCTTGGAGAAATATCAATAACCTCAGATATGCAAAGGACACCACCCTTATGGCAGAAAGTGAAGGAACTAAAGAGCCTTTTGATGAAAGTGAAAGAGGAGAGTGAAAAAGCTGGCTTAAAACTCAACATTCAAAAAACAAAGATCATGGCATTCAGTCCCATCAATTCATGGCGTATAGGTGGGAAAACAACGGAAACAGTGACAGACTTTTTCTTGGGCTCCAAAATTGCTACAAATGGTGACTGTAGCTATAAAATTAAAAGAAGCTTTCTCCTTGGAAGAAAAGCAATGACAAACCTTGACAGCATATTAAAAAGCAGAGCTTACTTTGCTGACAAAGGTCTGTATAGTCAAAGCTATGGTTTTTCCAGTAGTCATGTACAGACATGAGAGTTGGACCATAAAGAAGGCTGAGTGTTGAAGAATTGATGTTTTTGAACTATGGTGTTGGAGAAGACTCTTGAGAGCCCCTTGGACAGCAAGGAGATCAAACCAGTCAATCCTAAAGGAAATCAATCCTGAATATTCATTGGAAGGACTGATCCTGAAGCTGAAGCTCCAATACTTTGGCCACCTAATGTGAAGAGCCAACTCACCAGAAAAAACCTTGATGCTGGGAGAGATTGAAGGCAGGAGGAGAAGGGGACAACAGAGGATGAGATGGTTGGAAGGCATCACTGACTCAATGGACATGAATTTGGGCAAACTCAGGGAAATGGTGAAGGAATGGGAAGCCTGGCATGCTTCAGGCCATGAGGTTGCAAAGAGTTAGACATGACTGAATGACTGAACAACAACAACCATACGCATGTATAAGTGGAACTAAGCAAAGTCTCCAACTCTGACATAGGGAAAAAAGGGATTGATGGTGAAAGAAGAAGGTAAAGAAAGGGGAAGCTCATTAAATATTCTTTGAAAGTCTGTTTCTGCTGATCCATCATTTCTTATTCTTCCACTCTTGCCCTTGTCTCTTCCTTTCATACACACTATGTAATTCTTTGTTTCTAGTCCATTCCCTGAGAATTAAATATGAGTGGTTCTATAACTAGCAAAGTGAGAGAAATGTGCAGTAGTATTGACTGTATAAAGATTTTTGTTCATTCATTCATTCATTCTTGGTGTCCAATCCAAAGTTGAAGAAGACACAATCCTTATTGTCAAGAAAGGTAGCAGAGGTAGTAGAAGCATGAGAACAAGGTACTCTGGATGCAATAAGGAGTGGCCAATTAGTCCTGTGGGTGTGTGTGTGTCTGTGTGTTGTATGCAGGCAGACTATGACACAAGGCAGTTTTTACGAAGGACATGCTTATTAGAGAACTTTTGAAAGATGAGTCAGATTTCATTGTTCAGAGAAGAGGTAAAGGCAGAGGAGAGGAAGGACAGGAAATAACATGTGAAAAGGCATTATAGTCTATTAAATCAAGGAATTCTGTCCTTAGGATATTCTTGGCTGAAGAAATCAGGATGTTTCATCATACCATCAATCAACGATTGAAATGGCAGTAATGACTTATATTTGAATCATAGAGTCACCCATTAGTGTCATTAGTGATGTGAGTTGGAAATGTGAACATACCTGGTCATAAAGTTATTTGTAACATAAGGCAAGGCTTACACTTTGTTTTATCTGTTTTCAACCTATACTTTGACATGCACCATTTACTAGGTATAATGTAGTTGATTTGCTACAAATGAAAAGCTGGAAAAATTGATGATAAGTAATCTACACAAAACTCAGATAAAACCATTTGAATCTCCCACTAGATGGCATAGGAAGAACCTAGAATAGCATAATACCTAGTTCTCATATTAGGCTCAAAATAAAGACATTTCTAGTTCTGTGATTGCATAATTCTGAGTATTTACTCCTAAAAGCAAACACTGTATAAATAATATCTCTGTAATTATATTTCTTTATTAATAATAATATAAAGTAGGTAATAAGTGTATGTGGTTTAAAAATCATAGTAAATAGAATATGGTGAAAGACTTCATCAAAGTCTTTTTTAAAATAGATTAAAACCATCCTTTTTTTCACCAGACTGCTTTCTTTATTCATTCTTAATTTTTATAGGCTAGCATTTTTCCAAATGGGTTCTTGGGAAGCCCAAGTCGGAGTTTATCAGAGTGGCATCACTCTCACAGATTCTTGACTTGGGAAAGAAAAATAAAAGTTAATAATTCTGTATTACTGTGACTCTGGAAGACAAGGCACTGTCATCCATGACCTACAGATTTTACAGAGCCATGAAGAGTGAAGCAATACATATTTACTGATACGGCATAATGGATAATTATCATGCAACTTGTGTTAAGTCAGTCCACATTACTTTAGGAGAACTAATAAGTATTGCCCAAGAAAAAAGAGCTCTTGCCTCATGGCTAAGTGGTAAAGAACCCACTTGCCAATGCAGGAGACATGAATTCAATCCCTGGATTGGGAAAATCCATTGGAGAAGGAAATGGCAACCCACTCCAATATTCTTGCAGGGAAATCCCATGGACAGAGGAGCCTGGCGGGCTGCAGTCCATGGGGTTGCTAAAGCATCAGACATGACTTAGTGACTAAATAATAACAAGGTAAAAAGAAATTCTACCAAAGCTATTCTCTAACACTTGTCCATTAATCAAAATCTGTCTAATCTCCATACAATTACTTGAAACATTGAGTCCTAATTAATTTCCTCTTCACAGGAACCTCACCCAAAATCTAGTCTTAAGAATGTAGATAGAATGTGATTTTTTTGATAAGCTGCCATAAGTGAATGATACAGAGCCAAAGCTGTATTCTGAAAATACATAGCAGGGCACAGCTTTCCAAAATGCCCAGTCCTCTATTACCTGGAATTAGAGCTACATGGGATGAGAACCCAAGGCTTAGAATAACTTCTTGGTCATGAATGCAAAGCTAAATAAATGTATTTCCCAATTAAACTCCAATTATAGTAACCAACTGATATAACTGGTAGTATAGCACCACAAGGATTCCATTCAACATGTATTTATTGAATGCTTTCTTTGTGCAACATTCTGTGCTGGACCCCAAGCTGGCTTAAACAATCTTGCTCTGTAACGCTGAGGCAGTAGATAAGGAGAAAGAAAGAGTGTACCTTTCAATAGTCGTCTTTTACTGCAGCAAGAGCTCATAAATTGCTGGAGTTCGCAACACTAGAAAGCGCACTTAACTTGAACCACAGTGCCCCCTGGCAATCATAACTGATATTCTGCTTAACCAATGAGTTCTCACTGAATGTACAGCACTGCTCAATTCTATTAATAATTACAGCAAATGGGAGCAAAACAACTAATTCCTGTTGGATCTCAGGGCAGTGCTCCTAACGCAAGATTTTTTTTCACATTGCATTAAAAATGAAAGCCTTTCATCAAAATCTCCTGAAGTACTTGCTTTAATGCAGATTCCCGGGCCCAGCAGGAGATCACTGAATTGCAGCTCTGGGTCGCTTGGCCAGGAAAAGGGGGCTGAAAACACCCTTTTCCAAGCCCACTTGATACCACCAGGAGAACTCCATGAATCACAAGGAGATTTGAGAATCTCATGATGTGAATTCCTAAGCATGTCCAGAAACACCACAATTTGGCCTTGACATTAATGTCATCTCATTTTCTTTTGTTTATTTTAGGTAAAGACCAGTTTATAAATGTGTTTCCCAAAGTGAACAGTGGGAATTTATTGACGGAAGGCACTGAGTATGGTTTCTACTTAAACAAGTTTTTTACAGGGAAGTGTTTAGCTGAGATGCTTCACTTAATCCTTAAGTTTTAATACAGCAAAAGACGATAAGACTTTTCCACTGCCCAGTTGTCCCTAATTCATTCACGCATAGAACTATAGAAGTTACTGTTACTGCAACAAGAGCCTCATAAATCACTGTAGTTTGCAACACTAGATAGGACACTTAACTTGAGCCACAGTGCCCCCTGGCAATCACAACTGATATTCTACAGAATATCAGGAGTTAAAATGCAGAGAAACACCAACATGGAGTCCTCACACGGGCCAGTAAATGTCGCTTCAGAGCAGAATTAAGTTTGGGGAACTTGTACAGAAAAAAGGTCAGAAAATGAGTTTTTTTTTTTTTTTACATTTATTGGTGTGTTTGTATAAAGGACATAGATTCTTTATAAGTTCAATATTATGCTGGAAACTTAAGTGTTTTATTCCCAAATTCTCATAATAGTTGCTGGGTAGTAATTATTGTGTTATTCCATTATACCAGTATAGCAATCTGCAGCTTGAGTAACTTGCCCAAGGTTGTATAGCAAGAAAAGCCACAAAGCAAAGAAAGATCTTGAACCTCCAAAGTTTATCATGTGTCCATTATACCATGCTTGTAAAGAAACATGGAGAAATTAACAAATAAAAGAAACGTGCCGTACTATGCTTAGTCACTTAGTCATGTCGAACCCTTTGCGACACCATGGACTATAGCTTGCCAGGCTCCTCTATCCGTGGGGATTCTCCAGGCAAGAATACTGGAGTGGATTGCCATGCCTTTCTCCAGGGGATCTTCCCAACCCAGGGATTGAACCCAGGTCTCCCGCATTGCAGGCAGATTCTTTACCATCTGAATCAACAGGGAAGCATATTAAGCATTAAAACTCCCATGACAATTTTCTTTCTTTTTTTGCAATTTCTTTGCAATCTCAGAATCATCCAGTAGGCTGTACCCATGAAACAGTTTTCTGTCGAAACCCCAACCCAATAAACGATGATTTTCTTAAGTGTGTCAGGGTTTTTTTTTTTTTTTAATAAATTATTTTAAATGAAGTCTGTAACAATAATTTGGGCTTCCCTGATGGCTCAGTGGTAAAGAATCCACCTGCCAATGCAGGAGACACAGGTTGAATCCCTGGGTTGGGAAGATACCCTGGAGAAGGAAATGGCAGCCCACTCCAGTATTCTTGTCTGGGAAATTTAGTGGACAGAGGATCCTGCTGGACTATAGTCCATGGGGTTGCAAAGAGATGGACACAACTTAGCGACTAAACAACAACAATAATTTACAAATTTGATATGTATACCTGAAAGTCAAAAGAAAATGTTGTCTTTTATGCATTGATATTATGTCCTTAACTGATATTTTAGATTAAAATAGTATCCTATTTAAATTGTTCATGAAAATTATTGATGCTTCCACAGCTAAGGACAAAGCTTCATTTTATTCCACCACTGTGAAAGCCAAGCTCTTTTATCACAGGCAGCCATACAAGCTTAGCTTCATTTGTAGAACTGTGATTAGTTTATCAATATGGCTCCAAATGTGGTCACAGTTATATTAGAATCACCTGACAGAGGTTCTCAAAACATAGTCCCCAACCAGCAGTATCAGCATCACCTGGGATCTTGTCAGATAAATTCTCAGGCCTCACTCCAGACCTATGAATCATAAACTCTAGTACTGGGGTCCAGAAATCTGTGATTTAACAAGCCCTCAGAGTGAGTCTAATAATGTACACTAAAGTCTGAGGACAACCAGTAATCGAAAATGGAGATTTCTTCTCCTCACACAGATTTAATCAGAATCTCAGGGGTTCAGAATTTTATATTTTAAAACAAATATCCCAGTGATCCTTAGACACAAAAAAGTTTTAGAAACACACTGGTCCATGCAGTATGATTTGAAAGGACAACAAAGGATCCTTTCGTTAACATCCCTCTTTACTTATTGATCAAAAGTTAAATAATTTTATAGAATTAAACAAGCATCTTCATTAGTTTCTAAATTTATTAAGTCATAAATATTTTAAAGTAAATTTATTTTAATAACTAGGTATTTCACTTTCATGGGAGAACTATGAAAGTAGACAATTGAAAGGAAGGATGTTACAGAGAGAGGTCACAAAACCCTAATTTAAATACTTTGCCTTATAGTCACCTAAGATCTGAATTCCAGGTATAGTACCTCATATTATTCATTATGGGGATGTCACAGTTTCAGTATAACATCTTCAGCATAACATCCTTTTAAGCCAACTCCTGTTACTGAGTCCAAGCTAGCCTTTCCTGGTTACACTCCCATGCCCCCAAAAGAGAATATTATAAAAGTCTTGGCAGTAATGAAGCAATACTTATATTCTGAGTATAGGTAGTAATGTATGGTGGTGTTTATTTGGTATGAGGTTTTTTTTTTTATTGTGTGTGTGTTTGTGTGTGTGTGTGTGTGTATAGAATCTAAATATTCAAGCACATAAATATAAAACATGAGATACATAGAAAAATTAATCTAATTTACTTTGCAATACACTTAAACCTTTTCCAACAGTATGTACATGTGTGCATGTGTGCGGGCATGCTAAGTGGCTTCAGTTATGTCTGACTCTTTGTGACTCTATGGACTCTAGCTTGCTAGGCTCCTCTGTCCAAGAGATTCTTCAGGAAAAAATACTGGAGTGGGTTGCTGTACCCAGCCAAATTGACCAGACTGGGCTCCGTTTGACTTCCTATTGCTTCAGAACAAATATGGATACAACATGGATTATCCTCAAAAACACTACAAGTGAAAGAATGAAGATACAAAAGGACACATGTTGCATGGTTTCATTTGTGTAAGATATCCAGAAATGGCAAATCTATAGAGATGGCCCATTAGCTGTTATCCAGGGCTGGAGGGCGGGGGTAATGTGGAGTGACTGCTTTTTTTTCTGTGTTTTTCTTTTTTTTCCAAATAAACTAGAGCGCCTTCTTTATTTCTTTTCTTTTTATTTATTTATTTTAATTGGAGGCTAATTACTTTACAATATTGTGGTGGTTTTTGCCATACATTCACATGAATCAGCCATGGGTGTACATGTGTTCCCCATCCTGAACCTCCCTCTTACCTCCCTCCAGGTCATCCCAATGCACCAGCCCTGAGCACCCTGTCTCATGCATCAAACCTGGACTGGTGATCTATTTCACATATGGTAATATACATGTTTCAATGCTATTCTCTCAAATCATTCCACCCTCGCCTTCTCCCATAGAGTCCAAAATTCTGTTCTTTACATCTGTGTCTCTTTTGCTGTTTCGCATATAGGGTCATCGTTACCATCTTTCTAAATTCTATATATATGCATTAATATACTGTATTGGTGTTTTTCTTTCTGACTTACTTTGCTCTGTATAATAGGCTCCAGTTTCATCCACCTCATTAGAATTGATTCAAATGCATTCTTTTTAATAGCTGAGTAATATTCCATTATGTATATGTACCACAGCTTTCTTATCCATTCATCTGCCAATGGACATCTAGGTTGCTTCCATGTCCTGGCTATTGTAAACACTGCTGTGATGAACACTGGGGACACATGTCTCTTTCAATTCTAATTTCCTCAGTGTGTATGCCCAGCAATGGGATTGCTGGGTTGTATGGCAGTTCTATTTGCAGTTTCTTAAGGAATCGCCACACTGTTCTCTATAGTGGCTGTACTAGTTTGCATTCCTACCAATAGTGTAAGAGGGTTCCTTTTTCTCCGCACCATCTCCAGCATTTATTGCTTGTAGACTTTTTGATAGTACCCATTCTGACTGGTGTGAGATGGTACCTCATTGTGGTTTTGGTTTGCATTTCTCTGATAATGAGTGATGTTGAGCATCTTTTCATGTGTTTGTTAGCCATCTGTATATCTTCTTTGGAGAAATGTCTGTTTAGTTCTTTGGCCCATTTTTTGATTTGGTTGCTTATTTTTTTGGAATTGAGCTGCAGGAATTGCTTGTATATTTTTGAGATGAATTCTTTGTCAGTTGCTTCATTTGCTATTATTTTCTCCCATTCTGAAGGCTGTCTTTACACCTTGCTTATACTTTCCTTTCAGAGAAGGCAATGACACCCCACTCCAGTACTCTTGCCTGGAAAATCCCATGGACAGAGGAGCCTGGTGGGCTGCAGTCCATGGGGTCGCTAAGAGTTGGACACAACTGAGCAACTTCACTTTCACTTTTCACTTTCATGCACTGGAGAAGGAAATGGCAACCTACTCCAGTGTTCTTGCCTGGAGAATCCCAGGGACTGGGGAGCCTGGTGGGCTGCTGTCCATGCGGTCGCACAGAGTCGGACACAACTGAAGCAACTTAGCAGCAGCAGCATAGTTTCCTTTGTTGTGCAAAAGCTTTTAAGTTAAATAGGTCCCATTTGTTTATTTTTGCTTTTATTTCCATTACTCTGGGAGGTGGGTCATAGGGGATCCTGCTGTGATTTATGTCAGAGTGTGTTTTGCCTATGTTTTCTTCCAGGAGTTTTATAGTTTCTGGTCTTACATTTAGATCTTTAATCCATTTTGAGTTTATTTTTGTGTATGGTGTTAGAAAGTGTTCTAGTTTCATTCTTTTACAAGTGGTTGACCAGTTTTCCCAGCACCACTTGTTAAAGAGATTGTCTTTTCTCCGTTGTGTATTCTTGCCTCCTTTGTCAAACATAAGGTGTCCATAGGTGTGTGGATTTATCTCTGGGCTTTCTATTTTGTTCCACTGATCTATATTTCAGTCTTTGTGCCAGTACCATACTGTCTTGATGACTGTTGCTTTGTAGTACGGCCTGAAGTCAGGCAGGTTGATTCCTCCAGTTCTCAAGATTGCTTTGGCTATTCGAGTTTTTTTGTATTTCCATACAAATTGTGAAATTATTTGTTCTAGTTCTCTGAAAAATACCATTGGTAGTTTGATAGGGATTGCATTGAATCTATAGATTGCTTTGGGTAATAAACTCATTTTCAGTACATTGATTCTTCTGATCCATGAACATGATATATTTCTCCATCTATTTGTGTCATCTTTGATTTCTTTCATCAGTGTTTTATAGTTTTTTATATATAGGTCTTTTGTTTCTTTATTTTATTCTTTTCATTGCAATGGTGAATGTAATTGTTTCCTTAATTTCTCTTTCTGTTTTCTCATTGTTAGTGTATAGGAATGCAAGGGATTTCTGTGTGTTGATTTTATATCCTGTAACTTTACTATATTCATTGATTAGCTCTAGTAATTTTCTGGTGGAGTCTTTAGGGTTTTCTATGTAGAGGATCATGTCATCTGCAAACAGTGAGAGTTTTACTTCTTTTCCAATCTGGATTCCTTTTATTTCTTTTTCTTCTCTGATTGCTGTGGCTAAAACTTCCAAAACCATGTTGAATAGTAGTGGTGAGAGTGGGCATCTTTGTCTTGTTTCTGACTTTTGGGGAACTGCTTTCAGTTTTTCACCATTGAGAATAATGTTTGCTGTGAGTTTATCATATATGGCTTTTATTATGTTGAGGTATGTTCCTTCTATGCCTGCTTTCTGGAAGTTTTTTTTTTTTTATCATAAATGGATGTTGAATTTTGTCAAAGGCTTTCTCTGCATCTATTGAGATAATCATGTGATTTTTATCTTTCAATTTGTTAATGTGGTGTAACACATTGATTGATTTGCAAATTTTGAAGAATTCTTGCATCTCTGGGATAAAGCCCATTTGGTCATGATGTATGATCTTTTAAAAATGTTGTTGGATTCTGTTTGCTAGAATTATGTTAAAGACTTTTTGTATCTATGTTCATCAGTGATATTGGCCTGTAGTTTTCTTTTTTTGTGGCATCGTTGTCTGGTTTTGGTATTAGGGTGATGGTGGCCTCATAGAATGAGTTTGGAAGTTTACCTTCCTCTGCAATTTTCTGGAAGAGTTTGAGTAGGATAGGTGTTAGCTCTTCTCTAAATTTTCGGTAGAAATCAGCTGTGAAGCCATCTGGTCCTGGGCTTTTGTTTGTTGGAAGATTTCTGATTACAATTTTGAAATCTGTGCTTGTGATGGGTCTGTGAAGATTTTCTATTTCTTCCTGGTTCAGTTTTGGAAAGTTATACTCTCCTAAAAATTTGTCAATTTCTTCCAAGGTGTCCATTTTATTGGCATATAGTTGCTGATAGTAGTCTCTTATGATCCTTTGTATTTCTGTGTTGTCTGTTGTGATTTCTCCATTTTCATTTCTAATTTTGTTGATTTGATTCTTCTCCCATTTTTCCTTGATGACTCTGGCTAATGGTTTGTCTATAACTGAGGCAGAAGATAGGATAAGTGAGGTAGAAGATAGAATGGGGAAAATAAATGAAGCAGAGAGGGAAAAAGAAAAAAGAATTAAAAGAAATGACAACCTCAGAGACCTCTGGGACAATATTAAACGCCCCAACATTCAAATCATGAGTCACAGAAGAAGAAGACAAAAAGAAAGGCCATGGGAAAATACATGAGGAGATAATAATTGAAAACTTCCTTAAAATGGGGAAGGAAATAGCCATCCAAGTCCAAGAAACCCAGAGAGTCCCAAACAGGATAAACCCAAGGCAAAACATCCCAAGACACATATTAATCAAATTAATGAAGATCAAACACAAAGAATAAGTATTAAAAGAAGCAAGGGAAAAACAACAAATAACTCACAAGGGGATCCCCATAAGGATAACAGCTGATCTTTCAATAGAAACGCTTCAAGCCAGAAGGGAATGGCAGGACATACTTAAAGTGATGAAAGAGAAAAACCTACAACCCAGATTACTGTACCCAGCAAAGATTTCATTCAAATATGAAGGAGAAATCAAAAGCTTCATAGACAAGCAAAAGCTCAGAGACTTCTGCACCACCAAATCAGATCTTCAACAAATGCTAAAGGAGATTCTCTAGACAGGAAACACAGAAAAGGTTTATAAACCCAAACCCAAAAAACAAAGTAAATGGCAATGGGATCATACTTATCAATAATTACCTTAAATGTAAATGGGTTGAATGCCCCAATCAAAAGACTGGCTGAATGGATAAAAAAACAAGACTCCTATATATGCTGTCTACAAGAGACCCACCTCAAACCTAGGGACACATACAGACTGAAAGTGAAGGGCTGGAAAAAGATATTTCACACAAATGGAGACCAAAAGAAAGCAGGAGTAGCAATACTCATATCAGAGAAAATAGACTTTGAAATAAAGGCCATGAAAAGAGACAAAGAAGGACACTACATAATGATCAAAGGAGTGACTGCTTTTTGAGCAGGGGTGATGAATATGTCCTGGGACACACACACTCAGGGAGGGGGCTACAGAGAGAGGGGGCTACATCTAGAAACAGCATAGTCAGCTCTGACAGTCCTCTTGAAACTGATCATCAGTGATCTGACCAGTGTCATCTTGGTTATTTTAGGTACAGTTAATGTTCAGTTAGGGTTAGCCAAAGCCTTTGACTGTATGGATCACAATAAGCTGTGGAAAATTCTGAAAGAGATGGGAATACCAGACCACCTGACCTGCCTCTTGAGAAACCTGTATGCAGGTCAGGAAGCAACAATTAGAACTGGACATGGAACACAGACTGGTTCCAAATAGGAAAAGGAGGACGTCAAGGCTGTATATTGACACCCTGCTTATTTAACTTATATGCAGAGTACATCATGAAAACGCTGGGCTGGAGGAAGCACAAGCTTGAGAGAAATATCAATAACCTCAGATATGCAGATGACATCACCCTTATGGCAGAAAGTGAAGAAAAACTAAAGAGCCTCTTGAAGAAAGTGAAAGAGGAGAGTGAAAATGTTGGCTTAACGCCCAACATTCATAAAACTAAGATCATGGCATCAGGTCCCATCACTTCATAGCAAATAGACGGGAAACAGTGGAAACAGTGGCTGACTTTTTTTTTCTGGGCTCCATAATTACTGAAGATGGTGATTTCAGCCATGCAATTAAAAGACGCTTACTCCTTGGAAGGAAAGTTATGACCAACCTAGACAGCATATTGGGAGAAGGCGATGGCACCCCACTCCAGTACTCTTGCCTGGAGAATCCCATGGGTGGAGGAGCCTGGTAGGCTGCAGTCCATGGGGTCGCTAGGAGTCAGACATGACTGAGTGACTTCACTTTCACTTTTCACTTTCATGCATTGGAGAAGGAAATGGCAACCCACTCCAGTGTTCTTGCCTGGAGAATCCCAGGGACTGGCGAGCCTGGTGGGCTGCCATTAATGGGGTCGCACAAGTCACACACGACTGAAGTGACTTAGCAGCAGCAGCAGCAGCAGAAGACAGCATATTGAAAAGCAGTGACGTTACTTTGTCAACAATGGTTTGTCTAGTCAAGGCTATGGTTTTTCTAGTAGTCATGTATGGATGTGAGAGGTGGACTATAAAGAAAGCTGAGCACAGAAGAATTGATGCTTTTGAACTGTGGTATTGGAGAAGACTCTTGAGAGTCCCTTAGGCTGCAAGAAGATCCAACCAGTCCATCCTAAAGGAAATCAGTCTTGGGTGTTCATTAGAAGGACTGATGTTGAAGCTGAAACTCCAGTATTTTGGCCATCTGATGTGAAGAGCTGACTCATTTGAAAAGACACTGATGCTGGGAATGATTGAAGGCAGGAGGAGAAAGGGATGACAGAGGATGAGATGGTTAGATGGCATCACCGACTCAATGGACATGAGTTTGGGTGGACTCCGAGAGTTGGTGATGGACAGGGAGGCTGGGCATCCTGTGGTTCATGGGATCACAAATAGTCAGACATGACTAATCGACTGAACTGTACTGAACTGAATGTTCAGTTCCATGACTGGTTTGTTTCCCTTTCTTGAGGCCAATTCTCTGAACTGTGGCAGCTTATATCGTGGCTACTGTCTCATCAACATGTAGTTAATTAACTTCTTCCACATGGTGGCGATTTCAGTATATATAAGACAGCTCGCAGGATATGGCTCAGAATATTATCTAATAGCCTTTGAGAAGGAGCTAAAGGTCCTTGCCTATGCTTAATAATTACATTATTATTATTTTACCTCTTATGACTGTTTTTCTTTGTTTATGCATTTTATCACTTCTCTGATTAAACTTCTTTGGCTAAAGTTTTTCCACAGACAAAAGGCAGAATGAGGACATGGGATGGGGGGCAAGGACCATAGGGATCCTGCTCTGTTTCAGTGCTCTGTGATGACCTAGATGGGTGGGATGGGAAGGTGGGAGGGATGTCCAAAGAGAGGAGATCAGATCAGATCAGATCAGATCAGTCGCTCAGTCGTGTCTGACTCTTTGCGACCCCATGAATCGCAGCACGCCAGGCCTCCCTGTCCATCACCAACTCCCGGAGTTCACCCAGACTCACGTCCATCTAGTCAGTGATGCCATCCAGCCATCTCATCCTCTGTCGTCCCCTTCTCCTCCTGCCCCCAATCCCTCCCAGCATCAGGGTCTTTTCCAGTGAATCAACTCTTTGCATGAGGTGGCCAAAGTACTAGAGTTTCAGCTTTAGCATCATTCCTTCCAAAGAAATCCCAGGGCTGATCTCCTTCAGAATGGACTGGTTGGATCTTCTTGCAGTCCAAGGGACTCTCAAGAGTCTTCTCCAACACCACAGTTCAAAAGCATCAATTCTTCGGTGCTCAGCCTTCTTCACAGTCCAACTCTCATATCCATACATGACCACAGGAAAAACCATAGCCTTGACTAAACGAACCTTTGTTGGCAAAGCAATGTCTCTGCTTTTGAATATGCTATCTAGGTTGGTCATAACTTTCCCTCCAAGGAGTAAGCGTCTTTTAATTTCATGGCTGCAGTCACCATCTGCAGTGATTTTGGAGCCCAGAAAAATAAAGTCTAGGTGTACATATAGCTGATTCACTTCCTTGTATAGCAGAAACTGACACAACATTGTAAAGCAACCATATCCCCCAAAATCTTGAAATATACCTGAATTTCAGAAATTATCACCATGGCCTGTGAAAATGATTTTTAACTCCTAAAAATATGATTTTGATCTTTTATCTTTCTTTATAATTTATTCACCTTGGTAATAATGTTTAAATAGACATCCTTGGTTATAAAAGATAGTTGTTGGGTTTTTTTTTTTTTAAATTAAAGCAGAAAAAGAGCATTTCTACTTTCTTCTTGCTTGCATAGAAGTTTAAGAAAATAAAAATCTATGTCTGTGGAATTCCTCATCTATAGAAAAAAATGTGAATGGAAGTCTTGCCTCCTTTAAATTATTAGATTTAGTCACTGAATTTGGGGTTCCCTTGTAGCTTAGTCAGTAAAAAATCTGCTTGCAATGCAGGAGACCTGGGTTTGATTCCTGGGTTGGGAAGATTCCCTGGAGAAGGAAATGGCAACCCACTCCAGTATTCTTGCCTGGAGAATCCCATGGACAGAAGAGCCTGGCAAGCTACAATCCATGGGGTTGCAAGAGTTGGACACGATATAGCAACTAAACAACCACCAGCACTGAATTTGACAAACTAATCCTAAAATTTGAATTGTAAAGTAAAGGAACAACATAGCCAGAGCAAGTTTAAATAAGAGGAATAAGGGAGCAGCCTATATTTATAATACATGAAGACTTTGTAAACCACACAAATTAGGAAAGCATGATATTTGCACAAAACAACAAACTGTAAACAGATCAGGTTGTAGTTGCCCAGACATTCCCTTTCCTGATTATCCGTTTAAACAATTCCCTCCTACCATATAGCTCTAGCCCTTCAGTTCGGTTCAGTTGCTCAGTCATGTCCGACTCTTTGCGACCCCATGGACTGCAGCATGCCAGGCTTTCCGGTCCATCAACTCACGGAGCTTACTCCAACTCATGTGAGTAGAGTCGGTGATGCCATCTAACAATCTCATCCTTTGTAGTCCCCTTATCCTCTTGCCTTCTATCTTTCCCAACATCAAGGTCTTTTTCAGTTAGTCAGTTCTTTGCATCAGGTGGCCAAAGTATTGGAGTTTCAGCTTCAGCATCAGTTCTTCCAATGAATATTCAGGACTGATTTCCTTTAGCATGGACTGGTTGGATCTCCTTGCAGTCCAAGGGACTCTCAAGAGTCTTCTCCAACACCACAGTTCAAAAGCATCAATTCTTTAGCACTCAGCCTTCTTTATACTCCAACTCTCACATCCATACATGACTACTGGAAAAACCATGGCTTTGATTAGATGGACCTTTGTTGGCAAAGGAATGTCTCTGCTTTTTAATATGCTGTCTAGGTGGGTCATAACTTTTCTTTCAAGGAGCAAGCATCTTTTAATTTCATGGCTACAGTCACCATCTGCAGTGATTTTGGAGCCCCCCAAAATAAAGGTGGTCACTGTTTCCATTGTTTCCCCATCTGTTTGCCATGAACTGATGGGACCGTATTCTATGATCTTAGTTTTCTGAATGTTGAGTTTTAATCCCACTCTTTCACTCTCCTCTTTCACTTTCATCAAGAGGCTCCTTATTTCTTCTTCACTTTCTGCCATGTGGTGGTGTCATCTGTATATCTGAGGTTATTGATATTTCTCCCAGCAATCTTGATTCCAGCTGGTGATTCATCCAGCCCAGCATTCCACATGATGTACTCTGCATATAAGTTAAATAAGCATGGTGACAATATACAGCCTTGATGTACTCCTTTCCCTATTTGGAACCAGTCTGTTGTTCCATATTCAGTTCTAACTGTTGCTTCTTGACCTGCATACAGGTTTCTCAGGAGGCAGGTCAGGTGGTCTGGTATTCCCATCTCTTTCAGAATTTTCCACAGTTTGCTGTGATCCACACAGTCAAAGCCCTTGGCGTATTCAATAAAGCAGAAGTAGATGTTTTTCTGGAACTCTCTTGCTTTTTCGGTGGTCCAATGGATGTTGGCAATTTGATCTCTGGCTCCTCTGCCTTTTCTCAATCCAACTTGAACGTCTGGAAGTTCTCGGTTCACATACTGTTGAAGCCTGGCTTGGAGAATTTTGAGCATTACTTTGCTAGCGTGTGAGATGAGTGCAGTTGTGCGGTAGTTTGAACATTCTCTGGCATTGCCTTTCTTTGGGTTTGGAATGAAAACTGACCTTTTTCAGTCCTGTGGCCACTGCTGAGTTTTCCAGATTTGCTGGCATTTGAGTGAAGCATTTTAATAGCATCATCTTGTAGGATTTGAAATAGCTCAGCTGGAATTCCATCCCCTCCACTAGCTTTGTTCATAGTGATGCTTCCTAAGGCCCACTTGACTTCACACTCCAGGATGTCTGGCTCTAGGTGAATGATCACACCATTGTGGTTATCTGAGTCATGAACATCTTTTTTGTATAGTGCTTCTGTATATTCTTGCCACCTCTTCTTAATATCTTCTGCCTCTGGTAGGTCCATACCATTTCTGTCATTTATTGTGCCCCTCTTTGCATGAAATATTCTCTTGGTATCTCTAATTTTCTTGAAGAGATCTCTAGTCTTTCCCGTTCTATTATCTTCCTCTATTTCTTTGCATTGATCACTGAAGAAGGGTTTCTTATCTCTCCTTGCTGTTCTTTGGAACTCTGCATTCAAATGGGTATATCTTTCCTTTTCGCCTTTGCCTTTAGCTTCTCTTCTTTTCTCAGATATTTGTAAGGCCTCCTCAGACAACCATTTTACCTGTTTCCAGTTCTTTTTCTTGGGGATGGTCTTGATCACTGCCTCCTGTACAATGTCACAAACCTCCATCCATAGTTCTTCAGGCACTCTGTCTATCAGATCTAATCCCTTGAATCTATTTGTCACTTCCACTGTATAATCATACCCTGCTTTAATTTTTTCATAGCACAGTCATCAAATACTTATGTGTTCATACAGTTTTTTTTGCATTATTCCTATTGAATGTAAAGGTATTACCTAATAAGTTTATTTCATAACAATAAAAGAGCCAATTCATCAAGAAAGCAGAACAATCTAAAATGTGTTTGCATCCAATAACAAAGCATCAAATACTTGGAGCAAAAGCTGATAGAAAAAATGGAGAAATAGACAAATCCACAATTACAGGTGTAGGTTTTAACACTTTTTTCTATAATTGATTGAAGGATTAGACAAAATATTGAAAAGCATATAGAGATTTAAACAACTCTTTAACTAGCTTATATTGGGCTTCCCTGGCTTAGACAGTAAAGTGTCTGTGGGCAATGAGGGAGACATGGGTTCAATCCCTAGGTGGGAGACCTGGGTTCAATCCCTGGGTGGGGAAGATCCTCTGAAGAAGGAAATGGCAACCCACTCCAGTACTCTTGCCTGGAAAAATCCCATGGTCAGAGGAGCCTGGTAGGCTACAGCCCATGGGGTTGCAAAGAGTCAGACATGACTGAGCAACTTCACTTTGTTTCACTTTTAACCAGCTTAACCCAGGGTTTCTTGGCACTACTGACATTTTGAGCTAGGTAATTCACAAATGTGTCACAAATGGCAGGATTTCCTTCTTTCTCATGGCAGTAACATTGCTTTGTATATATGTGTCACGTTTCCTTTATCCATTCACCCATTGACAGACAGACACTTAAGCTGCTTCATTATCTTTGCTGTTGTGAATACTGCGCAGTGACATGAGGGTATAGATTTCTCTTCCATATTCTGTTTTCATCTCCTTTGGGTCTATACCAGAAGTGAAATTGTTGGATGCCATTCAGGTTTTTAATTTTCTTCTTCAGCCAAGTTTGGTAATTTTTATTTTTTCTGGAGAATTGTCCATTTATATCTAAATTTTAGATTTTTGACATAAATTTTTTATAATTCCTTGTGAATTAAACATCATTTCTATCGTATTTGTGATTAGATTCCTTCCATCTTCCTCATCCAATGTTACTTATATTGGACCTGCTCTTTTTTCCCCTTATCCTTCTTGTCAAGAATTTGTCTATTTTATTGGTCTCTTCAATGATCAGTTTTTTTTTAATTTTTATTTTTTTGATCAGTTTTTTTTAACTGAAGTACAGTTGATTTACAATGTTGTGTTAATTTTTGTTATACAGCAAAGTTATAAGTATATGTGTGTGCGTATATATATATATATGAATCTTTTCATTTTCTTTTCCACTATGGCTTATCACAGAATACTGAATATAGTTCCCTGTGCTACACAGTAGGACCTCGTTGTTTATCCATTCTTTATATAATATTTTGCATCTGCTAATCCCAGGCTTCCATTTCATCTCCCCACCCCCTCCTCCTTGGCCAGAAGTCTATTCTCTGTGTTTGTGAGTTTGTTTCTGTTTTTAGATAAATTCATGCCGTATTTTAGGTTCCACATATAAGTCATATCATATCATATTTGTCTTTTTCTGACTTACTTCACTTAGTATGATAATCTCTAGATCCATCTATGTTGTTGCAAATGACAGTATGTCATTCTTTTAATGCCTGGATAGTATTCTATTGTGTGAATGTATGAATATATATATATATATATATATATATATATATATATCTCACATCTTCTTTACCCATTCATCTATTGATGAGCATTTAGGTTGTCTCCCTGTTTTGGTTATTGTGAATAGTACTGCTATGCACATAGGGATGCATATACCTTTTTGTGTTTTCTAATTTCTTTAAAACATTTATTTATGACTGTGCTTGGTCTTCCTTGCTACATGCAGGTTTTCTCTAGTTGTGGCAAGTAGGGACAACTCTCTAGTTATGGTTCATGGGCTTCTAATTGTGGTGGCTTCTTTTGTTGCAGAGCAGGAGTTCCAGATATGCATTGCAGCTCACAGGCTGTAGAGCTTAGGCTCAATAGTTGTGATGCATTTGCTTTGTTGCCCCACAGCATGGGGCATCTTCCCAGATCAGGGATCGAACCTGTATCTTCTGCATTAGCAGATAGATTCTTAACCACAAGGGAAGTCCTACCTTTTTTTTCCCTAACTTTTTGAATTATAGTTTTATCCAGATATATGCATGTCCAGGAGTGGAATTGCTAGATTGTAGGGTAGCTCTATTTTTTGTTTTTTTTGAGCAACCTCTGTACTGTTTTCCACAGTGGCTGCATCAATTTACATTCCCAATGATCAGGTTTTGAAAAGAATATGTATTTGCTAATTTTGGGTAAAAAGATTTATATTAAGTATATCCACTAAATCAAAATTATTATATTGTTCAATTATTCGACATTCTTAATTTTTCTCCCCATACTGGCTGGACTTTTTTCTTTTTCTCCAATAGAGGTCTGTTAACATCTCCCATTATGACTGTGACTCTATTCATTTTCCCTTATAATTCTACCAGCTTTTGCTTTGTATGGTTAAAGCTGTATAAGCAATGTTGTTAAGTTGTTCTTTCTTATGGTGAATTATTATGAAATGATCTTCCAAATCTATTCTTAACTGAATTTGAAGGTGGGATGCTATAAGAAGCAGAACATAAAAGTGGGGGGGATTTTGACTTTTGGCACTGAGCACACAGACATCGCAGGCTAGAAGAGGAAGGGGATGGTCCCTGCTCTGCAGTAATGGGAACACTGGGACAGACTGTAGAGAGTTTGGGGATGCTTACCCCTGTGTCATGGTCATACCATGTAAAATGATAGGAATGATTTATCATTTGATGTATGATGCTTTTATGACTGCTTTTAGGAATGTCTAGAAAAAGGATAAATCAGACTAAAGATAGCCAATCTGCAAGCATATGTGAAGATGCTTGAGTAAGACCATGCTTCTCTGCACATAGCCTCAAATTTCAATTGGCCAAGTGTCCTGCAAGTTGTAGTGTTATAAGGTGGAAAAGTTTAAACAAAGGCATAAGCAGCAGCCTTAGCAGAAACTAGACCAGAGTTTCTCACACATCTTAAATTCAGTTCTCTCTGGCAGGGAGAGCTCAGGGAGAGAAGATTAGATATAGCTCCTGAAGCCAAACAGGACTCTGTGGGACTCCTGGACGTGGAAGTCTTTCTGTGTTCTCTGTTTCTTGTTTGTAGGGAATAGACTTCAGCCTCCATGAGCCTTCCTGAATTCCAAAGGGCAGGTTCAAATAGTTGCTAATCAGAGAAGGGAGAGGATGCAAGACAAGGAAGGAGCAGCCAAGAAACAATAATGCAGACTTGGGGCAAGTTCATGGTTCTGCCTCAAGGGATACATGTGACATTATCTTTGATATCTTCTCTCAGTTCACTTCAGTTCAGTTCATTTGTTCACTCATGTTCGACTCTGTGACCCCATGGACTGCAGCATGCCATGCTTCCCTGTCCATCACAAACTCCTGGAGCTTGCTTAAACTTATGTCCATCAAGTCAGTGATGCCATCTAACCATCTCAACCTCTGTTGTCCCCTTCTCCTCCTGTCTTCAATCTTTCCCAGAATTAGGGTCTTTTCCAGTGAGTTGGTTTTTTGCATCAGGTGGCCAAAGTATTGGAGCTTCAGCTTCAGCATCAGTCCTTCCAATGAGTATTCAGGACTGATTTCCTGTAGGAATGACTGGCTTGATCTTCTTGCTGTCCAAAGGACTCTCAAGAGTCTTTTCCAACACCACAGTTCAAAACCATCAATTCTTCGGTGCTCAGCTTTCTTTATGGTCCAGTTCTCACTTCCATACATGACTACTGGAAAAACCATAGCTTTGACTAGATGGACCTATGTTGGCAAAGTACTGTCTCTGCTTTTTAATATGCTTTCTAGGTTGGTCATAGCTTTTCTTCCAAGGACACAAGCGTCTTTTAATTTCCTGGCTGCAGTCACCATCTGCAGTGATTTTGGAGCCCAAGAAAATAAAGTCTGTCACCATTTCCATTGTTCCCCTATCTATTTGCCATGAAGTGATGGGACCAGATGCCATGATCTACATTTTCTGAATGTTGAGTTTTAAGTCAGTTTTTTCACTCTTCTCGTTCATCTTCATCAAGAGGCTCTTTAGTTCCTCTTTGCTTTCTGCTATCAGGGTGGTGTCATCTGCATATCTGAGATTATTGACATTTCTCACAGCAATCTTGATTTAAGCTTGTGCTTCATTCAGCCCAGCATTTCACATAATGTACTCTGCGTTTAAATAAATAGGGTGACAAGATACAGCCTTGACGTACTCCTTTTCTGATTTGGAAACAGTCTGTTGTTCCATGTCCAGATCTAACTGTTGCTTCTTGACCTGCATACAGGTTTCTCAGGAGGCAGGTCAGGTGGTCTGGTATTCTAATTTCTTTCAGAATTTTCCACAGTTTGTTGTGATCCACATGGTCAAAGGCCTTGGCATATCAATAAAGCAGAAGTAGATGTTTTTCTGGAACTCTCTTGATTTTTTGATGAACCAACAGATGTTGGCAATTTGATTTCTGGTTCCTCTGCCTTTTCTAAATCCAGCTTGAACATCTGGAAGTTCTTGGTTCACATACTGCTGAAGCCTGGCTTGGAGAATTTTGAGCATTACTTTGCTAGAGTGTGAGATGAGTGCAGTTGTATGGTAGTCTGAGCATTCTTTGGCATTGTCTTTCTTTGGGATTGGAATGAAAACTGACCTTTTCCAGTCCCGTGGCCACTGCTGAGTTTTGCAAATTTGTTGGCATATTGAGTTCAGCACTTTCACAGCATCATCTTTTAGGATTTGAAATAGCTCAACTGGAATTCTGTCACCTCCACTAGCTTTGTTTGTAGAGATGCTTCCTAAGGCCCACTTAAGTTCATACTCCAGATCTCTTCTCTAGAACACCTAAAGGATTTGGTGGCTCAAATGGTAAAGAATCTCCTTCAATATTGGAGACCTGGGTTTGATCTCTGGGTTGGGAAGATCCCCTGGAGAAGGGAATGGCTACCCAATCCAGTGTTCTTGCCTGGAGAATTCCATGGGCAGAAGAGCCTGACAGGCTGCAGTCCATGGGATCACAAAGAGTTGGACATGACTGACTGACTAACACTACACTACCTACCTAGAACTAAAACCCCCAAGAAATGGAAAATGTTAACTACTTGATGAAGAATTCTTCATTCCAGAGAGAAGGTCACAGTTTGATAACCTTGAGAACCACAGAAGCTCATTGGGAGACCACCTGAGGCCAGATTGAAGGAAAGCAGGCCCTAGACATACCATGATCCTTATCAGCAACCTTGTCCTTGAAACCCTGTTACAAAACTCCTCACCAAATCTCCCCAGATGGGGACACTCAACTTTGAGGACATTTGTCCACTGTGTTCCCCTTTGTCTGGCAAAACAATAAAGCTATTCTTTTCTACTTCACCCCAAACCCTGTCTCCAAGATTCAATTTTGCACCCATGCATAGAGTTTTTGGCATCACCCTGTTGACTTAAAAAATATTCATAAACTAGAAGTTAATTCCCTTCAGGGATCACAGTCTTATCTCGGTGAAAGGGCTTGTGGAACTCAATGAAGCTATGAGCCATGCTGTGCACGGCCCTCCAAGACAGATGGATCATAGTGGAGTATTCTCGCAATACATGGTCCACTGGGAAGAGGGAATGGCAAACCACTCTAGTATTTTTGCTTCAAGAACCCCATGAACAGTATGAAAAGGCAAAAAGATATGACACCGAAAGATGAGATTCCCAGGTTAGGTGTCCAAAATGCTAGTGAGAAAGAGCAGAAAAATAGCTCCAGAAAGAATGAAGAGGCTGGGCCAAAAGTGGAAATGATGCTCAGTGGTGGATGTGACTGGTGGTGAAAGTGAAGTCCACACTGTAAAGAACAGTATTGCATAGGAACCTGGAATGTTGGGTACATGAATCAAGATAAACTGGACATGATCAAGTGAAGTAAAATGAAATCAGTGAAGTAAAATGGATAGGAATGGGTGAATTTAATTCAGATGATCATTTAATCTACTGCTGTGGGCAAGAATCCCATAGAAGAAATGGAGTATCCCTCATAGTCAACAAAGAATCTGAAATGCAGTACTTGGGTGCAATCTCAAAAATGACAGAATGATCTCAGTTTGTTTCCAAAGCAAACCATTCAACATCAAAATAATTCAAGTCTATGACCCAACCAGTAATGCCAAAGAGGCTGAAGTTGACTGGTTCTAAGAATACCTACAAGACCTTCTAAAAATAACACCAAAAAAGATGTCTTTTTCATCACAGGGGATTGTAATGCAAAAGTGGGAAGTCAAGAGATACCTGGAGTAACAGACAAGTTTGTTCTTGGGAGTACAAAATCAATCATGGCAAAGCTAACAAATTTCCGTCAAAAGAACATGCTGGTCATGGCAAACACTCTCGTCTAACAGCACAAGAGATGATGCTACACATGGACATCACCAGTCAGTACCGAAATCAGATTGATTATATTCATTGCAGAAGAAGATGGAGAATCTCTCTACAGTCAGCAAAAATAAGCCCTGGAGCTGATTGTGGCTCAGATCATGAACTCCTTGTTGCAAAATTCAGGCTTAGGTTGAAGAAAGTAGGGAAAACCACTAGACCATTCAGGTATGACCTACATCAAATTCCTTATGATGATACAGTGCAGGTGATGAGTATATTCAAGGGATTCGATCTGGTAGACAGAGTGACTGAAGCACTATCGATGGAGGTTTGTAACATTTTAAAGGAGGCAGTGCCCAAAACCATCCCAAAGAAAAAGAAATTCAAGAAGGCAAAGTGGTTGTCTGAGGAAGCTTTACAAATTTCTAAGAAGATAAGTGAAAGGCAAGGGAGAAAGGGAAAGATAAACCCATCTGAATGCAGAGTTCAGAGAATAGCAAAGAGAGATAAGAAAGTCTTCTTAAGTGAATAATGCAAAGAAGTACAGTAAAACAATAGAATGGAAGAGATGAGATCTCTTCAAGAAAACTGCAGTTATCAAGGGAGTATTTCTTACAGGAGATGGGCACAATAAAGGACGGAAATGATAAAGACCTAACAGAAGCAGAAGAGATTAAGAAGAGGTGGCAAGAATACACAAGAACTTTACAAAAATGGTCCCAATGACCGGGATAACCATGATGGTGTGGTCACTCATGAGAGTCACACTTCCTGGAGTGTGAAGTCAAGTGGCCCTTAGGAAGCATCACTACTAACAAAGCTAGTGGAAATGATGGAATTCCAGCTGAGCTATTTCAAATCCTAAAAGATGATGCTGTTAAAGTGCTGCACTCAATATGTCAGTAAATTTGGGAAACTCAACAATGGCCACATGATTGGAAAAGTTCAGTTTTTATTCCGATCCCAAAGAAGGGTAATGCCAAAGAATGCAGATTCTTTACTGACTGAGCTATGAAGGAAGCCCAAGAATGTTCAAACAATTGCTTTCCTTTCACATGCTAGCAAGATAATGCTCAAAATCTTCAAGCTAGGCTTCAGCAGTACATGAACGGAGAACTTCCAGATGTACAATCTGAATTTAGAAAAAGCACAGGAACCAGAGATGAATTTGTCAACATTCATTGGATTATAGAGAAAGCAAGGGAATTCCAGAAAAAAAAAAACATCTACTTTTGCTTCATTGAGTACACTAAAGCCTTTGACTGTGTGGATTACAACAAACTGTGTAAAATTCTGAAAGAGATGGGAATACCAGACTCCCTTACCTGTCTCTTCAGAAACCTGTATGCAGGTCAAGAAACAACAGTTAGAATTGGACATGTAACAGCAGACTGGTTCCAAACTGGGAAAGTACATCAAAGCTATATATATTGTCACCCTGCTTATTTAACTTATATACAGAGTTAGTTCAGTCGCTCAGTCATGTCCGACTCTTTGTGACCCCATTGATAATGCAGTAGTGAGTCATTAAACATTTATTGAACACCCATCACAGGCAAGGATGCATACAGAGCACGTTTTTTATTTTGTGATGTAACTGCTGCCAGCGCTAGCACTGGCTGAGAGAGCATCTCTGGGGTCTCCCCAGCACCAGGCACTTCTCAGTTGTTGCTAGCCTCCGGAGGACAATAGGCCCTTCAGGTGTGATTCTCCTGGATCTCAGTGTCTCTTTCCAGAGGAGAATGATGTAAGGTAGAAGGCAAGCTGGCCCAGCACTCCCCTATCAAAGCTTTAGCTCAGAACTGTGGCTTCTGTAACACCTGGGTCTCAGCTTCTCCCTCAATCCAGGCCTGCCTACTACACCCCACCACTTCTCTCTGGCCCCCCTTCCTGTTTTCTTTGTACAAAACTCAATTTGCATCTTGATGGAGGTGAATAATTAGAACCCTTCAGCATGAATAATTCTAGACAAATTAATTTTCATGCCAATCAGCAAAAATTAATTGGCATCATGATGTTTCACATTTTCCAGGCGGGGCTCCTCAGGCGGGGCCCCAACCTCTTCCCAGCCTCAGGGTTTTCTTCCCTAGCACTTTGGAGAAGATTGCTTGTTAGTTTTATTGTTTGTCTGTTTTTAACACTTGCACAGGCAACAGTGCTACCATTCCTTGCAGCTAAATGAGACATTTAACAAGCGTGATAAAATCCTCCTTAGAGCCACTACTGGCTGAGTTTAATCCACCTGTTTCTCTATAATCCAATATCTATTTTAACCTTTTTATTTGCTTTTGTGGATACAAAAACATACAGAGATGTACATAAAAGATATAAACATGCAACTTAATGAATTGTTATGAACTGAATGTTCATGACTATCTTCTGCCATTCTATGGCATATTCTTTCTCGCTCTTCATTATATCTTTTGATGGAAGAAGTTCTTACTTTTAATATAGTCAGATGTATGAACATTATGCCCTGATTGGGGCTTCCCCAGTGGCTTAGTGGTAAAGAATCTGCATTCAGTGCAGGAGCCGCAGGAAACTGTAGTTCAATCCCTGGGTCAGGAAAATCCCCTGGAGCAGGAAATGGAAACCCACTCCAGTATTCTTTGCCTGGAGAATTTTGATGACAGAAAAGCCCAGTGGGCTACAGTCCATAGGGTCACAAAGAGTCGGACACGACTGAAACAACTTAGCACCACTCATGCCCTGATTAAAAATTATTCCAAAATAAAGTGTTTATACTGTATTTTATGAGAAAACTGTACTTTCCCCCATTTTTTTTCCAAAATGGCAATAGCTTTATTAAATTTTTTCTAATAATAGAAGATCTTAATATTTGCCTTGAACATACACACACACACACACACACACACACACAGGAATTATTTAAAAGTATGTTGCAAATATTATGACATTTCACTTTTTTATTATATATGTTTTAAAATTATTTTTTTCTAGTTTTAAGATATAATTGACATACAGCAGCACACACTGTATAAGTTTAAGGTGTACAGCATAATGATTTGACATATACAACATGAAATGGTTATCACAAGTTTAATGAACATCATCTCTTAGAGATACAAAATTAAACAAATAGAGAGATGAGAACTCTATAAAATGAGTGATGAGAACTCTTAGGATTTACTCTAACAACTTTCATATATAGCATACAGCAGTGTTAATTATATTTATCACATTGTAATCACATCTCTACTACTTATTTATCTTATAACTGAAAGTTCATACTTTTTGAATGCTTTTATCCAATTCTCCCTCCTTCCACCAACCCTGCCTCTCAGTCTCAGTCTCAGTTCAGTCGCTCAGTTTTGTCCGACTCTTTGCGACCCCATGAACCACAGCATGCCAGGCTTCCCTGCCCATCACCAACTCCCGAAGTCCACCCAAACCCATGTCCATTGAGTCGGTGATGCCATCCAACCATCTCATCCTCTGTTGTCCCCTTTTCCTCCTGTCTTTAATCTTTCCAAGCATCAGGGACTTTTCAAATGGGTCAGCTCTTTGCATCTGATGACCAAAGTATTGGAGTTTCAGCTTCAACATCAGCCCTTCCAATGAATATTCAGGACTGATTTCCTTTAGGATGGACTGGTTGGATCTCCTTGCAGTCCAAGGAACTCTCAAGAGTCTTCTCCAACAACACAGTTCAAAAGCATCAATTCTTCGGCGCTCAGCTTTCTTTATAGTCCAACTCTCACATCCATAAATGACCACTGGAAAAACCATAGCCTTGACTAGACAGACCTTTGTTGGCAAAGTAATGTCTCTGCTTTTGAATATGCTGTCTAGGTTGGTCATAACCTTCCTTCCAAGGCGTAAGCATCTTTTAATTTCATGGCTGCAATCACCATCTGCAGTGACTTTGGAGCCCAGAAAAATAAAGTCAGCTGCTGTTTCCACAGTTTCATTTGCCATGAAGTGATGGGACCAGATGCCATGATCTTAGTTTTCTGAATGTTGAGCTTTAAGCCAACTTTTTCACTCATCTCTTTCACTTTCATCAAGAGGCCCTTTAGTTCTTATTCACTTTCTGCCATAAGGGTGGTGTCATCTGCATATCTGAGGTTATTGATATTTCTCCTGGCAATCTTGATTCCAGCTTGTGCTTCTTCCAGCCCAGTGTTTCTCATGATGTACTCTGCATATAAGTTAAATAAGTAGTGTGACAATATATAGCCTTGACGTCCTCCTTTTCCTATTTGGAACCAGTCTGTTGTTCCATGTCCAGTTCTAACTGTTGCTTCCTGACCTGTATATAGATTTCTCGAGAGGCAGGTCCGGTGGTCTGGTATTCCTATCTCTTTCAGATTTTTCCACAGTTTATTGTGATCCACATAGTCAAAGGCTTTGGCATAGTCAATAAAGCAGAAATAGATGTTCTTCTGGAACTCTCTTGCTTTTTTGATAATCCAGTAACTTAAAATTTGATCTTTTTTTCTATGAGTTTGTATGTATGTTTGTTTTTGAAGATAATTGAGCTGCAACACTATGTTGGTTCCTGTTACACAATATGGTGATTTTTTTCTATACATGTCAAAATTATCACCATGGTAAGTCTAGTATAATATGTTATTCCACCTCAAAGATATTACTTAGTTATTGACTATATCTCCCACCCTGTACACTTCATACCTGTGACTCATTCATTTTGCAACTGAAAGTTTCACCTCTTAATCTCCCCACACTTTCTCATCCTTAGTGATGACCTACTTGCTTTTTGTGCATATAGCTATGTTTCTGATTTTTTGTTTGTTTGTTTTGCTTTTTTAGATTCTATGTATAAGTGACATCACACAGTAGTTTTCTTTCTCTGTCTGACTTATTTCACTTACTTTAATACCCCCTAGGTTCATCCATGTTTTTACAAAAGGCAAGATTTCATTTTTCTTTATGACTAATAATCTGTTATACATGTATCACATATCTGTATAGCTCTATTACTATCTATGTATCTGACTATCACATTGTCTTTATTCATTCATCTATTGATAGACATTTAGGTTTTCCCAATATCTTAGCTATTGTACATAACCCTGCAATAAACAAAAGGGTACACATATCTTTTCTAATTAGTGTTTTTCTTTTCTTTGCATAAATAATCAGAAGTGGAATTGCTGGATCATATGATAATTCTATTTTTAATTTTTTGAGGACACTCCATAATGTTTGTCTTCTTTGGACACATGCCTATTCAGATCCTTTGCTCCTTTTTAATTGGATTATTTGTTTGTTTTCATCATGAGTTTACAAGTTCTTTATATATTTCGTATATTAACCAGTTGTTAGATACACTGTTTGCAAATATCTTCTTTCACTTGGTGGCTAACTTTTCATTTTGTTGAGGGGTTCATTTCCTGTGAAGAAGCTTTTTAGTTTCATGTAGTCCTATTTGTTTATTTTTGCTTTTGTTTCCCTTGAGTGGAGAGACTTCTCCAAAAAAATACTACGAAGACTGATGTCAGAGAAAGTCCTGCATGCTTTTTTTTAAAGTAGAACTTTCATGGTTTCAGATCTTACATTTGTCTTTAATCCATTTTGAATTTGTTTTTTGTGCATGGTGTGAGAGAATATCCCAGTTTGATTCTTTTGCATGTATCTGTCAAGTTTTCCCAAAACCATTTCTTGAAGAGGCTGTTTTTTCCCCCCATTTTTGTCATAAATTAATTGCACATGTAAGTGTGAGTCTATTTCTGAGCTCTCTCTTCTATCCCATTGATCTATGTATCTATTTTTGGTTTAGTATCATATTGTTTTGAGGACCACAGCTTCATTTGTTGTTGTTATTGTTTCGTTGTCATGTCATGTCCAACTCTTTTGTGACTTCATGGACTGTAGCCTGCCAGGCTCATCTGTCCATGGGATTTCCTAGGCAAGAATACTGGAGTAGGTTGCTGTTTCCTTCTCCCAACCCAGGAATCAAACCACATTTCCTACATTGCAGGCAGATTCTTTTACCGCTGAGTCACTGGGATATCCCAGTAGTTTAAAATCAGACAGTGTGATAATTCCAGCTTTGTTCTTTTTTCTCAAGGCAGCTTTGGCTATTTAGGGTCTTTCATATTTGCATATAAATAATTTTAGAATTATTTGTTCTAGTTTTGTGAGGAATGCCGTTGGTATTTTGATAAGAATTGCACTGAGTTTATAGATCGCTTTGGGTAACATGGTCATTTTAACATTAATTCTTCCAACCCACAAACATGGTATATCTTTCCATCTGCTTGTGTTGACTTCAGTTTTCAGTTTTTTTTTCATTAGTATCTTATAGATTTCTGGGTACAGGTCTTTTGCTTCCTTGATTAAATTCATCCCTGGGTATTTTATTCTTTTTGATGCAATTGTAAATGTTTTCTTGCATTCTCTTTCTAATAGTTTGTTTCAGTGTATAAAATGAAACAGATTTCTGTGTTTTAATTTTGTATTCTACACCTTTACCAAGCTCAGTGATAGCTCTAGGTGTTTCTTGGTGGAATTTTGAGGATTTTCTAATGCATGGTATCATGTCATTTGCAGGGAGTTAACAGTTTTAGTTCTTCCTTTCCAAATTGGATTCCTTTCATTTCTTTTTCTTGGCTGGTTGCTTTGGCTAGGACTTACAATACTATTTTGAATAAAAGTGTTGAGACTGGGTATCTTTGCTTTGTTCCTGTTTATGTTTAGGTATTTATTCCCTCTATATCCAATTTTTGAGAGTTTTTTTTTAATCACAAATGGATAAATTCAATTTTGTCAGAATATTTTTTTGCATTTATTTAGATGATTATATAATTTTTATTTTTCAGTTTATTAATGTAGTGTGTCACTTTATGGATATTTGTGGATATTGAACTATCCTTGCATCCCTGGGATAAATTCCACTTGATAATGGTGCATAATCTTTTTAATGTATTGCTGAATTCAGTTTGCTAGTATTTCACTGAGCATTTTGCACCTGTATCTATCGGTATTATTAGCCTATAATTTTCTTTTTTTGTGATATCTTTATCTAGTTTTGATGTTGGGGTGATGCTAGCCTGGTAGAATGTGTTTAGAAGCATTCCTTCCTCTGCAATTTTTTGAAATAGTTTGAGAAGGATAGTTATTAACTTTTCTCTAAGTTTTGATAGAATTTACTTGTGTAGCTGTCTAGCCCTGGATTTTTGTTTTTTAGGATTATTAAAAATTACTGTTTTAATTTCATTACTGTTAATTGATTGTTTATATTTTCTTATTTATTCCTGATTAAGCTTTAGGAAATTATACAATTCTAAGGATTTGTCTATTTCTCATAGGTTGTTCATTTTATTGACATATAATTTATTGACATAGTAATCTCATTAACCATTGTATTTCTGTGGCATTAGTTGTAGTTTCTCCATTTTTATTTCAGATTTTATCAATTTGGGCTCTCTCTCTCTCTTTTTTTTTCTTGATGAGTCTAGCTAAAAGTTTATCAATTCTGTTTATCATTTCATAGAACCAGCTCTTACTTTCATTAATCTTTTCTATTGTTTTAGTCTCTATTTCATTTATTTCTGCTCTGATTTTTATGATTTCTTTCCTTCTCTGACTTTTTGCTCTTCCTTTTTTAGTTACTTTAGTTTTGAGATTGTTTTTGTGTCCTGAGATAGGCTTATATCACTGTAAACTTCTTTCAGAAGAGCTTTTGCTGTGTTCCATAAATTTTAGATTGTTGTGGTTTTGTTTTCATTTTTCTCCAGGTATTTTTTTTATTTCTTCTTTGATTTCTTCAGTGATCTATTGGTTGTTTAATAGCATGTTGTTTTTTTTTTTCTTTTGTCTTTGTCTGCACTAGTTCTTCACTGTGGCACATGGGCTCCACTGTGCACAGGCTCAGTAGTTGTGGTGCACAGGATCTCTAGTTGTGGTGCACAGGCTTAGTTGCCCCTCAGCATGTGGGATCTTAGTTCCCAACCAGAGATCGAACCTTTGTCCCCTGCATTGGAAGCAGATTCTTAACCACTGGGCCACCAGGGAAGTCCCTAGTAGCATATTTTTTAGCCTCCACATGTTTGTGTTTTTTGTTGTTTTTTTTTCCTTATTTGATTTCTAGTTTCATATTCTTGTGATCAAAAAAGATGCTTATTATGATTTAAATATTTTTCTATATACTGAGACTTGTTTGGGCCACATCCCCAAACTTGTTTTGTGGGCTACCATGTGCTATATGGTTTTTTCAGTAGTCATGTATGGATGTGAGCCCTGGACCATAAAGAAGGCTGAGCACTGAAGAACTAATGCTTTTGAACTGTGGTGCTGGAGAAGACTCCTGAGAGTCCACTGGACAGATCAAGTCAGTCAATCTTAAAGGAAATCAATTCTGAATGCTCTTTGGAAGGACTGATGCTGAAGCTGAAGCTCCAATACTTTGGCCACCTAATGTGAAGAGTCAACTCATTGGAAAATACTGATACTGGGAAAGATTGAGGACAGGAGGAGAAAGGGGTGACAGAGGATGAGATGGTTGGATGACATCATTGACTCAATGGGTGTGAGTTTGAGCTAACTCTGGGAGTTAGTGAAGAACAGGAAAGACTGGTGTGCTGCAGTCTATGGGGTCACAAAGAGTCAGACATGACCAAGCAACTGAACAACAACAACATGTGCTGTATCCTGGATAATGTTCCATGACCACTTGAAAAGAATGTGTATTCTGTTGCTTTTAGATGAAATGTTCCATACATATCTATTAAGTCCATTTTGTCTAATTCATAGTTTAAGGCCAGTGTTTCCTTATTGATTTTCTTTCTTGAAGATATATCCATTGATATTTGCTGTCGTTGTTCAGTCCATTGGTATAAGTAGGGTTTTAAAGTCCCCTTCTATTATTGTGTTACTGTCAATGTCTTCCTTTATGTCTGTTAACATTTGCTTTATGTATTCAGATGCTTCTATGTTGAGTCTATATATATTTATAATTGTTATATTTTCTTTCTTGGATTAGTTCTTTTATCATTATGCATTGTCCTTCTTTGTCTGTTACTGTCTTTATTTTAGTCAATTTTGTCTGATGTAAGTATTGCTACCCCAGCTTTCTTTTGATTTGCATTTGTGTGGAATATCTTTTTCCATCCCCTCACTTTCAGTGTGTGTGTGTCTTTAGATCTGAAGTGAGTTTCTTGTAAGCAGCAAATATATGAGTCTTATTTTTGTATCCATCCAGCCACTCTGTCATTTAATTGGAGCATTTAATTTATTTACATGTAAAGTAATTATTGACCAGTATGTTTTTACAGCCATTTTGTTTTCTTCAGGTTGTTTTTGTAGGTTTTCTTGATCCTTTCTTCTTATTTTGTTCTCTTTCCTTGTGATTTAATGGGAATTTTTAGTGTTTGGATACCTTTCTCTTTTTTTAGTGTGTATCTATTATAGATTTTTGGTTTGTGGTTACCATAAGGTTTATATACAGCAATTTATATATTTGATATTTTCAGTGTGTTGATCTCTTAGTTTCAAATGCATTTTAACAACCCTGTAGTTTTACTCCCTCTCCTACATTTACTGTTTTTGACATCATATTTTGAATCTTTTTATTTTGTTTTTTTTTTGGCCACATGCTGTGGCATGTAGGATCTTAGTTCACCACCAGCAATTGAACCCATGCCCCCTGTAGTGGAAGTGGGGAGTATTAACCATTGGACAACCAGGGAAGTCCTAAATCTTTTTGTTTTGTGTATCCTTTAACTACTTATTGTGGATATAGATGATTTTACTACTTTTGTCTTTTACCCTTTTTACTAGCTTTATATATGGTTAATTTACTATCTTTACTGTGTGTTTGCCTTTACCAATGAGATTTTTCCTTTCATAATTTTCATGTTTTTAGTTGTGGCTTTTTCTTTTTTGCTTAAAGAAGTTCTTTTAACATTTCTTATAAAGCTGGTTTGGTAGTGATGAACTCTTTTTAGATTTTGTTTGTCTATACAACTCTTGATTTCATAAACGCCTTGCTGGGTGGAATACTCTTGGTTATAGGTTTTCCTCTTTCTTTATTTTAAATATATCATATATATTTTAAATGTATCATATTTAAATATGATATATGTGTCTCTTTTGCTGTCTCACATATGGAGGATGCATGTTGATGTATGGCAAAACCAATACAATATTGTAAAGTAAAAAAAAAATTAATTAAAAAATAAAAAAAATAAATATGATATATGATTTTAAATATATCATATATTTTTAAATATAATAGATATATAAAAATATATCTGACATATAAAAAAATATATCAGATATATTTTAAATATATCTCTTTCAGCCTATAGCATTTTTGCTGAAAATTCTGCTGATAGACTTATGGGCATTCCCTTGTATATAACTTGTTGCTTCTCCCTTGCTGCTTTTAATATTCTCTTTTTATTTTTAACTTTTGCCATTTTAATGACAATGTGTCTGATGTGGTCCTCTTTGATTGATCCTATCTGGGACTCTGTGCTTACTGGGTCTGGATTTTTGTTCCATTTCCTAGTTTAGGGAAGTTTTTAGCTATTATGTCTCAAATATATTTTCTGCCACTTTCTCTTTTCTTCTGGGATCCCTATAATGTGAATGTTTGTACACTGGATGTTGTCCCAGAGATCTCTTAAGTTGTCCTCATCTCTTTTTATTGTTTTTAATTTTTTCTGTTCAGGGGTAGTGGTTGCCACTGCTCTGTCTTCCAGCTTGCTAATTTATTCATCTGTATCTTTTAACCTACTGCTAATTCTTTCTAGTGTATTTTTCATTTCAGTTACTGTATTATCCACTCTCTTTGGTTCTTCTTTATATTTTCTAAATCTTTGTTTAAAAATGCTTGCTTGTGACTCTGTTCATCTGTTCTTTTCCTGAGTTTTTTGATTATCTTTATGATCATTACTTGAACTCTTTCTCAGGTAGATTGCTTCTCTCCACTTCAGTCAGTTCTTCTGGGGTTTTGTCTTGTTCTTCTGTTTGGAACATGTTTCTCTGTCAGCTCATTTTGTCTAGTTTGAGGTTTTTATTTCTATGTATCTAGTTCAGTTCAGTTCAGTCACTCAGTCGTGACTGACTCTTTGCACCCCCACGGACTGCAGCATGCCAGGCATCCCTGTCCATCACCAACTCCCAGAGTTTACTCAAACTCATGCCCATTGAGTCGGTGATGCCATCCAACCATCTCATCCTCTGTTGTCTCCTTCTCCTCCCACCTTCAATCTTTCCCAGCATAGGGTCTTTTCAAATGAGTCAGCTCTTCACATCAGGTGGCCAAAGTATTGGAGTTTCAGCTTCAACATCAGTTCTTCCAATGAATATTCAGGACTGATTCCCTTTGTGATTGATTGGTTGTATCTCCTTGCAGTCCAGAGGGCTCTCAAGAGTCTTCTCCAGCACCACAGTTCAAAAGCATCAATTCTTCAGTGCTCAGCTTTCTTTATAGTCCAACTCTCACATCCATACATGACTACTAAAAAAACCATAGCCTTGACTAGATGGACGTTTGTTGGCAAAGTAATGTCTCTGCTTTTGAATATGCTGTCTAGGTTGGTCATAACTTTTCTTCCAAGGAGAGCATGTATCTTCCCAGAGCATGTATCTAGGAAGTTGTTTATATTCCCTGACCTTGGAGAAGTGGCCCTTTGTAGGAAACATCTGTACATTCCAGCAGCACTCTCTCCTCTGATCACCAGAGCTATATGATCTAGGTGTGACCCTTATGTGGGCAGTGTGGGTCCTTCTTTTGTGTTAGGATGACTACTGTGGGTGGTCTGGTAGATGAGACTGGCTTTCAGTCCAGTTGCTTGCCATGCCCTGCCTTATGTGGAGGCTCCTGGCCAGTGGTTGATGGGGCTGAGTCCTGGCTGTGGATCTGTGGACATTCCCAGGGCTAGTGTTGGCTTAGTGGTGGTTAGAGTTGTGTTCTGGGGTGGGTGGTTGTGGGGCTGGGATTCCTAGTTCTAGTATGTCAGCCTGCTGCTGGGTAGGGCTGGTTCCTAACATGGGGGCCTCTGGGTTCTGGGGTGTCCAGAAACTGGTGCTGGCCCATTGATGAGTGGGGCTGGAGCTCTGGGTAGCTGGCTGAGGAGTCCAAGGTATCTCAAAGATCATGTTGGCCTGTTGGTGGGTAGGGTTTGGGTTCAGGACATCCTAGGGCTGTCACTCACCCACTAGTGGGTAAAGTCAGACCCTGGAGCTAGTACCTGCCTGTTGGCAGGTGGAGGCAGGTCTTGGAGTCACTGGCTGCAGGGCCCCAGTGTCTCAGAACTGACGTTGAAGCAGTGGTCAGTGGGATCTGGGCTCAGGGAGTCCTGGGTCTAGTGCTGGCTCACTGCTGGGTGAATTCAGGTCTTGGAATTGCTGTCTGCAGGGCTCTGGGGGGTCTCAGGGCTAGTACAATGTGCACTGGTAAGTGAGGCTGAGTCCTGGGCCCTCTAGTAGATAAGGCTTACTTTAGGCTGAGAGGCTATTAAGGTAACCTCCTGCTGGTGGATGGGGCTGTATCCTCATCTAGTAGTTGCTTGGCCTGAGGTTCCGCAGCACTGGTGCCAACAGGCTTCTGGGTGGGGCCAGTTCATGGTGCTAATGAGCTGGAGGGAGAATTCCACACTGGCACTTGCCAGCAGCAGCGTCAACAAGCTCCCTTAGAATGACTGCTGCCAGTGTCTTTGTCCCCAGGGTGAGCTGCAGTTGCCTCCTGCCTCCAAGAGGCTCTCCAGGATTGGCAGGTATGTCTGACTCAGGCTCCTTTCAAATTATTGCTTCCTCCCTAGGTCCCAGAGCATGTGAGATTTTGTGTGTGTCATTTAAGAGTGGAGTCTCTATTTCTCACAGCCATTTATTTGGGTCTCCCCAAAGTAAGCCCCACTGGCCTTCAAAGCCAAATGTTCTGAGGGCTTATCTTCCTGGTGCAGGAGCCCTGGGATGTGGTACCTGATGTGTGGCTCAGACCCCTTGCTCCTTGGAGAGAGCCTCTGCAATTGTAATTATCATTGTGTTTGTGGGTTGCTTACCCTAGGGTTTGGGTCTTGACTGTACTGACTCTGCCCTTCCTACCCTTCTTATTGTGATTCCATCTTTATACCTTCAGCTGTAGAAGATCTTTTCTAGTAGATCTTTTCTGCTGTCTCATCAATAGTTGTAATGTTGGTGTACCCATGGGAGGAGGTAAGTTCAGAGTCTTCCTATTCTGCCATCTTGCAGCAAAGATTTCTCATTGTGGTTTAAGTTGCATTCCCCTAAGACTAGTGATATTGAGCATCTTTTCATGTATAGTGCTGTTATTTCTTAAATTTCATTTCTAAGTGTCCATTGCTAGTATCTAGCAGTACAATCATTTTTTAATATTGACCTCACATCCTGTGGTGCTGGACTCTCAAGAGTCCCTTGGACTGCAAGGAGATCAAACCAGTCAATCCTAAAGGAAATAAACCCTAAGTGTTCTTTGGAAGGACTGGTGGTGAAGCTGAAATTCCAATACTTTGGCCACTGGATGCAAAAAGCCGAATCATTGGAAGAGACCCTAATGCTGGGAAAGATTGAGGGCAAGAGAAGGGGGCAACAGAGGATGAGATGGCGGGATGACATCACTCACTCAATGGACATGAGTTTGAGCAAACTAAGGAGATAGTGAAGGACAGGGAAGCCTGGCGTGCTGCAGTTCATGGAGTCACATAGAGTCAAACATGACTTAGTGACTGAACAACAACAACACGTCTTACATTCCTGCAAAATTAAATTATTATATTTTTTTGTATAGTTAGCATATATATTTATGCCGTTTGTGAACAAATAAAGCATGTTTTTTGTTTTCCCACCTTTATGCCTTTTACTTTTTATTTCCCTGGCTGGGGCCGCCAACACAACATTGGATAGAAGTGGTGAGAGTAGCCATCCTTGTGTTCCTGACCCTGGGGATGAAAAACGTTCGTTCTGTCACCATTGGGTGTAATGTTAGTTGCATTCTCTATCAGATTTAGGAAGTTCATTTTCAGTTTGCTGAGAGTTCTGTGATGCTAAACAGGTCTTGAAATTGACTTTTTAATGTTAAGCCAGTCTTGTATTTCATGATATATTATCCTTTTTATATATCACTGGATTGATTTTGCTGATTTTGAAAGGGTTTCTGCACTCTACTTATGAATGGGTTTGTTGTAATTTTCTTTTTTATCACTCTCCTTATCAGATATTAGAACTATGGTCATGCTGGTTTATTAAATGACTACAGCAATGTTTCGTCTTATGTCTATGGAAGGATGTATGCAATAAAGGTTTTATTTCTTAAAGTGATTGTTACAGTTTTCTTGGGTTGCCACCTTGGTCTGAGTTTTGTTTGTGGATATATTTTTGTTTAATTTACAGTTTTAATTTAATTATTATAGAATTCAGATTTTCTACTTCTTCTTGTGCCTTATGTATTATTATAGAAAATTACTTTTTATTACTCATCTCTAAAATAAACTTACTTCCACGTCATCCACTCAGGACTCATCCCCCTGCTCCCATCATCTTACTATTTCATAAATGCTAGGAATTGTAAAGATATTACCTTAAAGCTGTCATTGTATCCTGGCATCATCACTCACAGCATCTAGTCTAGGGGTAGATTTAAGATAGATACTCAATATTTGGTTATTGTTCTTCCTGTTGTCCTTTTTTCCCTCAACTCTTGCTGGAATCTCTCTTTGTTCTATTAGTAGACCTTTATAGAGAAGATCTGTAAATAGTTTGGAGTTTTGCTTTCCCTTGATTCAAAAAGGATTTGTTGTTGTTGTTCAGTTGCTAATTTGTGTCTGACTCTTTGCAACCCCATGGACTGCAGCATGCCAGGCTTCCTTGTCCTTCACTATCTCCTGGAATTTGCTCGAACTCATGTCCTTTGAGTTGATGATGAGTCAGAAAGGATGCTATGGACATTAACTTGGTATTCATAAGGGATCTTGATATAAAAAGTCTCCAAACATGTTAGGAATTTCTTGGCTATTGAGCAAGCAATTCCTCTTTCTCTTGCTGGCATGTGGCTCGAGGAGCAGAGTGTCAGTGTGTTTGCTTTCCTATGGAAAAGTATCCAAAGAAGACAAGAAGCCACTCTTGGCTGTTTCATAGATGCTGACTTGCTAGACCTCTTCAGCCTCCTTTGCCAATATTTGATGACATTGACATTGCCAAACAAGAGTCTGATTTGAAAAGGAGCAGTACAGTCATGGAGAAAGGACATGTTTGGAGGGAAACCCATTCAGTGCCATAAGTTGATGGGCTTTAAGATTAATGAAGAAAGCCCTTCCTCCTTACAGACCATCAGAAGTGTAAGAGACCTTGAACATGACTTGGTCCAAACCTCTTATTAAACAGGCGGAGAGACTACTGCCCAGAGAGGTGGCACAATTTATCCTGTTCATGCAGTAAGTGAAGGTGAGGTTAGGACAAGGAGCTCAGTCTTCTGACCACCCCAGCTAATTGCTTTCTGCAGCTGCAAGCTGTCTCCTTTACTTCACTCTAGGCCTTTTATTTGTTCACTAACCTACCCAAACAACTCACCTTAGAGAGTGATACTCCTACTTCTCTTCTTTGTTCCCTTACATTCTTACCCAAAGGAAGATTCTGACAATTCACTGAGCCATGGTTTACTAGTGATGTAATTTCCAGGCATTAGTATCAAGAACCATGTGCAATTTTTCTCTCCTTTGCTCTGTGTTGTTTCTTCACAGGCTGAGAGGAAGAAGTAAGCATTCTCTACCAAGTGACTGGCTGGGTAGGTGGATTCAGGGGTGTTCTTGGGGCAAAATTACCTACTCAACAATTTTCAGGCATGATGGGGAATATAGATTGACAGAGTTACTCTTGGAAAGAGGAGGTACTAGGACCTAAGTGTTACGTACAAATATTTACAGTCTCTACACGTGCTAGGTTCAGGGAATACAGTGAATATACCAGACATGGTTCCTGCTTGCAGGAAGCTAACATTGCAGTGGGGGAAATTGCAATAAATAAGAAAATAAATAAACAAAAAAGCAAGATGTCACAGGTGGTGATAAGACCCTTGAAAGAAATACCTTGAGACAGAGGCCATGTGATAAAGGCAGCAGAGACTGATGAAGCGAGGCTGCCCTGCCAGTCAGCCCCAGGTCATTTACCTGGCTGTTTCCGTGGGTGAACAGTAAGCATCTATCTTATTTAACCTTGGTCAAATTGGGTCTCTATTAGTATGGGTGCACCAGTATGCTATCAGATATACTTGATTATAGTGGGAGATATAGTGGGAGATATCCAGGGTACAGCAGGGGCCCAGGGAGTTCAGACTCCCCCAGGCATCTAAGGGAGACCCTCAGGAACTAATGTTTTCACACAGTGGTCCCTGTCAGCATTATTCCCATCAATATATGTCCTGAGATTCGGTAGCCACTTGTTAAACATTTTATGAAAGAATTAGTGAATCACCTCTGTTCCCATTCCTGATGGAACCAGTCTATTGAAGACTAACTGGTGGGGTAACAACCTAAAAAGATTATGTTTCCCTCCAATAAGTGTTTTAACTATATTCTGTAGACTATCCCCTTGCCATCCCTGAAGATCTTGGTCAATTTCCATTACCCTGATATTTTATCCTTTCTACTGGTGCAAGCCCATTCCGTTGAAAATCCCACTCTCTCACCAGTGAAATGTCATTTCCTCTTGTCTCCCCAGAACAATGTTGGGCAGGTACCCTGGCTTCTTGAAGTGGAGGGGCAGGTGAAGTCTGATCAGGAGACCCCTCCCCTCTCCTCTTCAAGTTCTTGCTTCTTCCATGTCCTTAGCATGGGCTCCTGGAGAGCCCTGTGGGGCCTCCTACTTCTCAGGGTCCAAGTAGGATAGGTCTGGGTGAAGGTTGACTCTTGTGCTTCACTCCCCCTCGCCCCCACCGCCATCAACAGTGGGATGTCCTCCTCCCTCTGGTAATGTCCGCCTCTGTGTGGAGCATATCTATGCAGGATCAACTCAGTTCACCTAACCCAGGTGGAAACCAGGGACCTATTTTATACTCGGGCCAGGTTGGCAGGCTGATGTTCAGTGGGAGAAGGAGCTGCAGGTCCTTCCTTAATGCAGTGATCCTGCACCCCTACCCCATCTTGGCTTTGGGGTGGAAAGGCTAGGGAGGCAGTAACTTGTCTCAAAAAAACAGCATATCCTTAACAATGTGATTCTCCTTCTCCTTGTCCTTGTCCCGAATCCTTTGCTTACACAGACTTGGGGGATGGGGATGTGGGTGCCCACTCTTATTGATCTCTGAGGAAGTGCCCATTGCCCACATATTGGTGGCCACATTTTAACAGGGAGAACTAAGGGACTCTTTTTCTTCAGCTTTGGGTCCTGGATGCCACTTCTGTGGTGACAGGTGAAGTCTTTATTGGCAGCCCATTATATGTCATTAGTATCACAGTCATAAGCAATACCAGCCCCATTGCTATCATCATTAAGATTGTTACTGTCTTCACCCTTGCTATCCCCACTATTACAACAACCCTATGACCGGTGCCCTGCTGAATGAGTGGTAACAATCATTACCACTACTAAAACACCATGACCCCCACCAGCATCACTGCCCCATCCATAGTAGGTGGAAAAGACTAGCTGCTCTGACAGATGTGCCACTAAGTGTATGATTGTTCCAATACAATAGATGTTTCTTTCTCATTTATATAATTGTCTGAACCAGGTATTCTTGATCGACAGGAGGCTTCCCACACAATGGTTTAGAGCTTAGAGCCTTGTGATTGTCTTCATGTAGCCAAAGAAGGGGATGGAGGATGTGGGTGGGCACACTTGGGCAAAAGTGACTCATGTTTCTGCTTACTTTCCATTGGCTAAAACACAGTCACATGGCTGTGTCTAATGTACAGGATCTGGGATGTGCAGTGTAGCAAAAAATAAAACAGTTTTTGATCAAGTGGGAGCACTCTCTGCCAGGCCATCCTCATAAATAATTCAGTGCATCTGTTCTGTTCCCAGCCTGGGCTGGACCCTTTCTGCTATACAAGACCAGAACAATATGAGGTTTCTATGATCAAAGGCCTCATGAACCAAGATAGATAGCAATATACGGGGAAAGTATGTTGGGTTTGATTATTAGTTTAGTTCTCTAGTACTGTGATTGTTCAGGTTGTGCTGAAGCAGTTGAATCTTGGAGAATGGGTAGAATCTCTTAAGCTGGAGGAAAAATGGAGTTGGAGGTTGCAAGGATGCTTTATGCAGAAGAATAACCTGGGCACTGGCCTGAATGGGCTCAGCATGAACAGAGAAGGGACTGGCCTGACTAGAGCTGATGACTACTGGGAATTGAGGAAGAATAAGCTTTGAGTGATTGGATGGAGATAGATTGCAAAAAGCCTCTTTAGATATATGTAAAAGTTCTTTGGTTGCAAGTCACAGAACTACTCTGTCTCAATTAAGCAAGCCAGCAAACAAAACCCTCCCGTATCCCACATATACTGGAAGGATAGAGGAGTATTCTCTAGAAGCAAAAGGGGAACTGAATGGCCAAATCCTGTTTCGGCAGCTTGAGGTGGTGGAACCCAGGGCACCTCTAGCAATGATCCAGCCTCTGATTTTGCTTTTCAACATTCATATTTCAAGGAGCGAGCCTTGCCCAGCCCTGCTTGGGCAGATGTCTGCAGGACTGGTCTGCCATGCCTGGAGGGCTGCATTATTGGAAGCAGTGCCTTCCGCTCACCCTGCCCCATGGAGTGTGTCCTGTGTAAGACAGCGTGGGGGGTGTTTGGGAGTGAACAGCACAGCTATGTTGAAGGTAGTATTCCTGTGTCCAATCCCTGTGCTTCTACTGACTGCTGGGTGACCAGGCAGATGAGTTGTCTAGCTTCTGAGCCTCATTTTCTCACCTGTAAAATCGATATTAAACAACAGAAACCATTTGAGAGGATCCATTTAGAGAATGCATATGGAGGGCTCCCAGTGTGTATCTTTCCTCCTCTGCTAGGATCCGATTTGCCTGCTGTGATGAGGAGACGGTGTGACCTTGGAGGGCCAGAGGAAGCTAGGAGAGTTGCCCTCAAATCTTTCCCTAGAGAGTAATGCCCCCTTTGGGCCTGTCTGACTGGTCCTGCAGCACAGGGTGGGCACAGAGGAGCTGGCCCTGCAGGGTGCTGGCCGTGTTTATAGACACTCTGATAGCATCAGGGCTGTGAGCCGTGATGGAGCTGGGAATGTAATTTTCAATTAGGAGCCCTCGCTTGTTCTTGCTTACACTACACTCTAATTAAATTTCAGTCAAATGTGACACTGTGCTGCCAGGGGAGGGCAGGGAGGGTGGGAGGGGCTCCCCTTCCTCTAGATGAAAGGCCTCCCCTTTCTTCCCCCTGGAGCAGTCCCAGTCTTCCATCCGTTGGCCTACTTGGAGACTGTCTGGAGCCGACATCCCTGCTCAGTGGGCCCAGCAGGCTGCCAAAGGTCCTTAGAGGGGTCTGCAAACATGGGGACCCTGGCTCACAGGGGGCTCTCAGTAGAATTAAAGTGGCTACTGCTGTTGGAATCCTCAACTAATAGGGGATGCTCCCTGGCCAAGAGAGGAGTGGAGGAAATTGGCAGAGGTACAGGAGTGGGGAGCTGACTGGTTTCTGATCAGCTGGGCTTGCTGGGGCTCATGCTGGTCTAGTATGCATCATCCTGGGCTGCCATCTCCCTGTTCTCCCCAGCTTTTAGCTAGCAAGGTAGGGACCCCAAGTAAGTCACCCCCGAGGCTCCTTTAAAGCAAACAATGCTGTGAGTGTAATGGAGGCAGAAGGGAGGGAGTGAGGGGGAGAAGTGCTCTCAGGATGAACCATTAACCTAGCCACTGGGCTTGGAGGAGTTGGTCACTGTGGCTGGAGAGGCTGGAGGTGGGACTCTCAAATTGGCAGTTTTTCAAAATCACACCTTACATTTTTTTATCTGCAAAAACATGTTGATGGTCACCCAAGGCTAGGTCTCCTTCTGTTCCTAGCAGAAAGAGGGGTTTCACAGGCTCACCAGGAGCCATAGGGTATTAGGAACATAAGTTACTGAACTGGGACCTCCTCTGAGTGCAGGTGGAGCAAGATGGACCTGTTGCCAGTCTGTCAGGTCAAGGGTGGGCCAGCACTCCCACCCCATGCCAAGTTGCTCTCCTTCTGCTCTCCTTGGGCTGAAATTGTGTCTTCCTCTACACTCATCAGAGCCAGAGCAGTGCCCTCCCATTTGGGAACAACACACCATTCTTTTTATGACTGGGTGACTGGCCCATTTTTTTCAGTTTTCTCTTTTACTTTTAATGGTGCTCTTTCCAGTGGGAACATGACTTCTTTCTCTTTTGCTATGTCCCAGTTGGAGATGGGAAATGTGAGGGCCCCCTTTCCACAGTCCCTCAGCTCCCTTCCTCAGCTTCTTCTCCCTCTCCCTCCTGGGCTGTGGAGAGGCCCCGGAACTCATCCCAAAGACAGGCCACACTGGGGGGCCAGGCCTGCCTCTGCTGTGGATAGATGAGTCTTTCCCCTTCCTAATGCTCAGCTTTTAAGGGAGGTGTTGGATGTTTTCTGCGTTGTCACTCACTTTGGTGGTTCATGAGGAGAGCTACAGACTCTCACAGAGTCCCTGAAATCACAGTTAAAAGATATGTGGCCAGATGGTCTTCATGGCTCTGAGGTTCTGTGGTTCTCCTGAGGCCAAGGCTGGAGACAGATGCTTAGGGCAGAGAAGAGAATATACAAGCTCACTGCCTTAGGATGCTGTAGAAATTCCCTCCCTTGCCAATCATCCTCTCCTTTCAGCATCAGGCAATAAATATGTCCCTTGGAATGGAAATTCTGGCTCTCCTGTAGGGGTCTGGTTGGGTGGGGATCAATCTCAAGTTGCCAAGGCGTCCTCCTCTGCAGTACGAAGTGCTGCCATTTTTCCAAGTGAATTTTCTCCTGCCTGGTGGGGTTCAAAGTGGGTTGGATCCCAGTATCACCCACTTCATCTCTCACCCTCTTCCCTTTAGGGTTCCAATAAAGATGAACTGAATAGAAAGAGCCAAGCTAAGGGCAAACTGCTTATGTCACCAGGGACTCTTCAGACAACTAAGAGATGGTCTGAAGATAACTTCTCCATGACTCCCAAAAGCTGTACCTTGAGACCCACCTGATCCTGTCCTGCCCAACTCAGGAGCACAGGCAGAGGCTGAGGCTTGTCTTGTCTGCAGGTCATTGCAAGGGCTCTGTTTCTTGGCCAAGGGGACCTGTCAGGAGAGGCTGTTCTGTTAGAGATGTGAGAATAAACAAGAGCTATTCCCTTTTCTCCTGGAAGCAACAGGGCCAATGTCTCCAATGCTACCATGAGCTTGGGCCAGGGAGAGCAGTGTGGGGCATGGCTGTGGCTGGAGGATGAGAGGGGCTGGCTCAGGGATGGTGCTTACCTGGGCTGGGGGATGGCATGTACCACACAGCACCTTGCAGGGGAAAGAATTGATTGGGCTTTGGGCCAGAAGGAAAGGAAAAAGGTCAGAGATGGTGGAAAAACAGTATTAAGATTCAAGATTGACTATAATAAGGTACTACCTCACATCAGTCAAAATGACCATCATTAAAAAGTCTACAAATAACAAATGCTGCAGAGGGTATAGAGAAAAGAGAACCCTCCTGCGCTGTTGGTGGGAATGTAAATTGGTGCAGCCACTATGGAAAACAGTGTAAATGTTCCTTAAAAAACTAAAAACAGAGTTGCCATATGATCCAACAATATCATTCCTCAGCATGTGTCTGGAAAAAACTATAATTCAAAAAGATATAAGCACCTCAATGCTCACAGCAGCACTATTTACTATAGCTAAGACATGGAAACAACCTAAATGTCCACTGACAGATCAATGAATAAAGATGTGGCACATATATACAATGGAATATTACTCAGCCATAAAAAGAATGAAATAATGCCATTTACAGCAACATGGATGGACCTAGAGAGTATCATACTAAGTAAGTCAGAAAGGACATACAAATATCATATGCTATCACTTGCAAATGAACTTATCTGTTAAAAAGAAACAGACTCGCAGACATAGAGAACAGGCTTGTGGTTGCCAAGTGGGGGTGGGGAGAGATGGCTTGGGAGTTTTAGATTAGCAGATGCAAACTAATACATATAGAATGGGTAAACAACAAGGTCCTATGGTGTAGCACAGGGAAACATATTCAGTATTCTGTGATAAACCAAAATAGGAAAGAATATGAAAAAGAATGCATATATATATGTGTATATATATATATTGAATCACTTTGCTGTATAGTAGAACTCATAAATCAACGATAATTTAATAAAATAAATTAAAAAAAGATTTGTGTTTGAGAGGCAAAAGTGAGCCCCGGAGAAGGGCTTCTTCAGGTGAGGGGCTGGGATGAGGTGAGTGAGCACTCATCAGGGTGAGAACTTGGGATTCACATGGCCCTGACTTCCAAGTCCTGACTCTGCTACTTCCCAGCTGGTGACCTTAGCAAGAGTCATGCTCTCTCTGAGCCTTAGTTTATTTAAAGTAAGAAGATAACACCCACCTGACAGGTTGTCGTGGAATTTGTGAAGCAGTGACACACATCACCTGCTTTATAATGTTTCCTGTTATTAACCTGATGGGCCAGGTGAAGAGGCCTAGGTGCTGCTGCTGCTGCTGCTAAGTCGCTTGTCATGTCTGACTCTGTGTGACCCCATAGATGGCAGCCCACTTGGCTCCCCTGTCCCTGAGATTCTCCAGGCAAGAACACTGGAGTAGGTTGCCATTTCCTTCTCCAATGCATGAAAGTGAAAAGTGAAAGTGAAGTCGCTCAGTCATGTCCGACTCTTTGTGACCCCATGGACTGCAGCCTACCAGGCTCCTCCGCCCATGGGATTTTCCAGGCAAGAGTACTGGAGTGGGGTGCCATTGCCTTCTCTGGCCTAGGTGCTAGGCCTCTTAATTTCAAGTCAGCTTAGGAGACAGGTGGGAATAATCTACATCTGTAAATTTTATAGTCAACAGAGGGAAGAAGAGTACTTTTTAAAAGCATTCAGAAGGAAGTGAAGGCAGGGACTCAGATAAATGTGCACCTATTATTTGCGATAGCCAAAAGCTGGAAGCAATGGAAGTATCCACTCATGGATAAATGCAAAAACAAAGCGTAGTGTATACCTTCGGCCTTAAAATGGAGGGAAACTTGGACACATGTACAACGTAGATGAACTTTGGAGATATTACTCTGCTGCTGCTGCTGCTGCTCAGTCGCTTCAGTTGTGTCTGACTCTGTGCGACCCCAGAGATGGCAGCCCACCAAGCTCCCCTGTCCCTGGGATTCTCCAGGCAAGAACACTGGAGTGGGTTGCCATTTCCTTCTTCAATGCATGAAAGTGAAAAGTGAAAGTGAAGTCGCTCAGTCGTGTCCTACTCCTAGCAACCCCATGGACTGCAGCCTACCAGGCTCCTCCATCCATGGGATTTTCCAAGCAGGAGTACTGGAGTGGGTTGCCATTGCCTTCTCCTTGGAGATATTACTCTAAGTGAAACAAATCAGTCCCCAAAAGACAAACACTGCGTAATTCTCCTTATATGAGGTCCCTGCTGCTGCTGCCTGCTAAGTCACTTCAGTCGTGTCCGACTCTGTGCAACCCCATAGGCGGCAGCCCACCAGGCTCTCCTGTCCCTGGGATTCTCCAGGCAAGAACACTGGAGTGGGGTGCCATTGCCTTCTCTGATATGAGGTCCCTAGATGAATCAAATTCATTCATGTTAATTTAAATAGTGCATATCCGTGGTAATAAGTGGGCTTCCTAGGTGGCTCAGTGGTAAAGAGCCCATCTACTAATGCAAGAATCAAACCAGGGTGCTGTAACAACCAAGAGTGGTGGGATGGGAAGGGAGGTGGGAAGGAGGTTCTAGAGGGAGGGGACACATGTATAGCTATGGCTGATTCACGTTGATGTTTGGCAGAAACCAACACAATTCTGTAAAGCAATTGTCCTTCAATGAAAAATATTTTTTTTAAAAAAATGGTTAAAATAGTAAATTTTATGTTATATATATTTTACCACACACACACACACACACAATCCAGAATCTGTGCTTGGGGTGACATTCACCGTGAGTAGAGGGGAAAGGTCTGGCCAATCCCCTCAGCCTCCTGAGCTCCACTCCTGTTCCCCGGATGTCCAATTCTCCTGATGGTGGAAAGGCCACCTTCTGTTCACAGCCCCACTTGTTGGCAGTCTGAAGATCAAGGGCTGTCCCTCTACTGCCAGCCCTGCTTTCCCTCTCCCCTCTAGAAGCCTCTGATTCATTAAGACTATGTCTCCTGCTGTTCTCTGAAATCCCATTGGCAGCCCTGCTGAGCACCAGGGGCTGGCTGCTCTGATACGGGCACTGGCAGCCAGGACTGGTACAGCCGCAGGCCACAGCCTCACAGCCAGGCATTCCTGGCAGCCGGGGCCTCTGGGGCTGGCTGCCCACCTGGCACTAGGGAGGCAGATGGTAGGGATGCAGACCTGGCAGAGAGCTCTCTGCAGTGCCTGCTCTGCTCAGCAAGGGGGAGATAGAGCCCCACATTTGGCTCTGTGGTCTCAGAGTACTGTGCATCAAAGTGCTTCTAGTATGGTGTGGGGGAGGGGCGTGCCAGCCTCATATAAGCCCCAGGACTCCTCACACAGCACCGAGGGTTGGGGCTGGGGTACAGACATGAACTGTGTGCCACCTCTGTCGTCGAGGCACTTGTTCTGGGTACCTAATTGCTATGTAACAAACCACCCCAACACTCAGTGACTTTGAATAGTCACTTTATTACGTAACAATTCTGTGAGTTCTGACCCACACTGCCTTGGCTGGAGCTGGTGTCCTCCAAAGGCTTGGCTGGCAGGCACCAAGATGGTGCACCCACGTGGCTGCCAACTGGGAGGGCAACTCTAGTCAATGCCCAGACATGGCTGCTCCAGGTGGCTGCATTTCTGAGGGAAGCATCCCAAGAGGAAGTGTTCCAAAGGGGACAAAACAGAAGTTTCCACTTCCCATCCACTTACATGGCAGGTGCTGCATCAATGCCGAGGATTTCTTTTTTCTTTTTTTTTTTTGATTTTTTTTAAATTTTATTTTATTTTTAAACTTTACATAACTGTATTAGTTTTGCCAAATATCAAAATGAATCCGCCACAGGTGATTAAGCAGCACAGAACCAGCCTGGATTCAAGGAGCTGCTGCTAAGTCGCTTCAGTCATGTCCAATTCTGTGCGACCCCAGAGACAGCAGCCCACCAGGCTCCTCTGTCCCTGGGATTCTCCAGGCAAGAATACTGAAGTGGGTTACCATTTCCTTCTCCAATGCATGCATACATGCCAAGTTGCTTCAGTTGTGTCCAACTCTGTATGACCCCATGGACAGCAGCCCACCAGGCTCCTCCATCCACAGGCAAGAATACTGGAGTGAATTGCCATTTAGGATTCAAGGAGAAAGGTAACCAAAAATTGGTTTCAAAGAATTCACGGCCAACTTTAATCCACTTTGTCCTCGATGGCCCCAGCTTCCCCCAGTCAAATGGAGTCATGTTGTTGTTCATAAGACTTTAACAAACCTTCAAAATGGCACAGAGAATCTCGGGAGCAGAGAGCAGGCTGATAGTGTGGCTGAGGCCAGGAAGACAGAGCAAGCTGGGAACTCTTGCTCAGTGGGCTAGTGATTGGCTAGAAAGGAGTTATTTCTGCCAGGGAAGGAAAAGCACAAATTGAAACTCAGTATATACCATGTCATGTACTCTAATTTCCTCTAATTCTCCAAGTAATCCTGTGAGATGGGTAAAATCCCCCACCTTTTATAGATGAGGAAAGTGAAATCCTGTTAATGATTTACCAAAGCTAGAGAGGCAGAAATGTAGACTCCGAACCCAAGGATGTCTCTCTCTGCAAAGCTTGTGCCTCTTCCACTGTGCTATGGTCCTAAGGAAGCAAGATTATACTTTGTTTGCAGCTCAGACATCTTCAGAGCAGAAGAACAAGGATGACTGTGATATCCAAAGGGCCCTTCAGAGCCATTTATGGTAGGGCTATCTTACCAGGAGCCAAGAGGTAGAGAGAGGGTGCTAGGAACAAATTGAGGGAAATTCTGGATGGTAGAGATTGAACCTGGGAACAGGAGATAAAGACTATCCATCCTATCATCTACCTGTCCATCCTTCCATGAATTCATCCATCCCTCCATCCATTTATCCACTTATGAATTCATCACTGCTTTCAAGTGAGTTCTATAATGTGTCTGGCCCTGTTTTGCATATATGATTAAGAAGCAGTCCCAGCCTTTGGGGAATTCAGATTACCCTAGGACAGGCAAGCCTGTAACCTGTAAAAGATGTGGCATTGTTGTGTTGATATTGAGATGGGGTGCACAGAAGGAACAGCTATGGGGACCAGAGGAAGGACAGAAGACTCTGAAAACCAGAGACCCAGTGTGGAAGACAGAGGAATCAGGATGTACTTGGGCCTGATTCTGGAAAGGGTGGGCCCCAAGCCCAGGGGCTTAGCTTCTGAATCTAAGAAGAGCAGACATGTCTGAGGTAGATGTATGTTCCCTCACAATGAAAGGACTTCAAGGTAAGGTCTGGGGACTTCCAGCCCTTTCTTAAAGATGTGAGTGGTCTGACAGTTCCAATCTCTGAGAATTTGTACTTGGGTAACTGTGGCTGAGGCCATGCCTGTGACATCTCAGAGAAAGTATCTGACTGCCCTGCCCCCAGGGAGGGCCAGAAATGAAGAGAGGCCTGAATATACAGCATGAGGCATTTGGATTCATCTTAAGACAAAAGTTGAAGAAAAGCTTTTTTCTTATCTTGATGTAAAAAAAAGAAATACTTTTATTATATTGGAGCAAATATAATACAGGCTTGTTTGATATTATAATAAAACTTATTTATCCTTAGTACTGTCCTTTACTCTAAAATTGTTCTCTGTTTGGACCACTGCCCTCAGCAAGGGGGGCAGGATTTTGCTATAACAGAATTAAAGAACCCAGAATTCAGATTCTTATATCTGAGAGGACAAATAGGAAGAAATGTGATCAAAAACATCTTGGGTTCCTCATTTTTCCATGTGCAGGTATTTTTCACGGGACTTTATGCAGCCTACTTAAATGTACAATATTGCCTCTTCCTCTTCTGTCTTTTTTGTTTCTTTTGCTTTTTGGGGCTTTTTTTTTTCTCATCATGTAATCCTCATACTTATTTTGTAATGTAGATAATAGTTCTTTCATTCTATTGATGGAAAATTGAGTCTTAAGGAAGTTATACAGACATACCCCCACCCAAGATCCCATAGCCAGTGAACAGCAGAACTGAGACTCAAATCCAGGTTTCTGATACCAGGCTTGAACTCTTTCTGCTCTGCTGAGTAGCTTTATGTGAGAACTGAAGTGCCTCCATTGGTTTGGTGTTTGAAGGCAGACGGATAGAAGGCAGAGTGTCTCTTCATACACATCTGCTAGAGCTACATGGACCATATACTGATTGATTCTCCATGTATCTTTTTTTTTTTTTTTTTTTTGGTATTAGCTATATTACTTGTATCCTGCTTATTTTCTTGTTTTACTCAATGCGCAACTGTTGTTGTTCAGTTGCTAAGTTGTATCCAACTCTGACCCCATGGATTGCAGCACCCCAGGTTCCTCTGCCCTCTACTATCTTCTGGAGCTTGCTCAACTTCATGACCATTGAGTCAGTGATGCTATCTAACTATCTCATCCTCTTCTGCCCCTTTCTCCTTTTGCCTTCAATCTTGCCCTGTGTCAGGGTCTTTTCCAGTAAATCGGCTCTTTGTATCAGTTGGCCAAAATATTGGAGCTTCAGCTTCAGCAGCAGTCCTTCCTGTGAATATTCAGGGTTGATTTCCTTTAGGATTGACTGTATATTTACCCAAAGTAATGATGGGTAAGTGACTTGAAATGATTAACCAGCTATATAATTTCATATAAGATTTGGATTGATTATAATAATATAAACTCTAGATATGGAAAGAATCAATAAGAGTGAATCATGTCTTGAACCATAACAGGCTACTAAGACAGATGGTACAAAGACTTTTATGGCTACCATGAGACTGGCTCAATTCAGTCATAATGCATTGAGTGGTCTATCAACAAAATTCTCTATGCATCTTGAGTGATTTGTGGTAAACAATGTGCCCGTTCCTTTGGTTTCAACTTAACTTGGGAATGTAGACGTTATTGTATAGGGCTGCCTAGCAGGTTTCTCCTTTCCCTCTTCCTTCAGTTGACATATGTGGTCCAGTGGCCAATTAGAGTCTTTCCCTAGGATTTTCTTCTGTTGATGGTAGAAAGACTGTCTCTTATATTGGGGTCACAGTGCTGGAAGCATGTGACTCTGGGCTTCCAGAACATCTTCCTGTCTCATGGAGGAAGCCCATTCATAGGAGGAGAGGAAACTCAGAAATAGAGGGCCAGGAGGTGACTAGACAGCTCCCCAAAGTCACAGCTTTCATCCTGAATTTAGTTGTGTGGGATGTCAGCTATCCTCACCACCCACTGATCCTTCTAAGTTACATGAGCAAGCACATTTCATTTATGATGAGGCCAGTTAGCATCACTTGAAGAGTCCTGACCAGAACAGGGATCACGTGTTGTAATGAACAGAGACCTAGTCAAACTAACTCATGTATAGTATGCGGGTAGTTTATTGTGAGGACTTGGGGACATATTAGAATTGAAGAGAGGGGTATATTGAGACCAGTAGATCTTGTGAGGACCAGGAGGTCACAAGGCAGCTCCTCTAGCCATCTTTGCTTTTCTCTCCCTCTGGGGTCTCATGGCCTCCACACCGCTTCCTTCTGAGTCTTTGCTCCAGTCTTCTGTTTCCCTCTGTAGACTAGTTTCCTCTGTGGCTTGCTAGACCCCTCCTATATCTAAGCTCATCTGTGGCTTTGGCCAGTCCTGGTGCTCTGTGTGGTCCTGACCTACATGACTACACCTCAGCCAATCATGTGATGCACTAACATGGCATGGTCAATGCAGGAGAGCAAAAGCATGTGTTCAGGAGAGCAAAAGCATGTGTTCATATCTGGGCCAGTCATCTGTGGCCAGAAGCATGAGATCAATGGATATATGGCTGCTTAGACCACCCCATCAGCAGGAGCTGTCAGTGGACTAATTCCTGTCAACAGGTATGATAGGGAGGCAGCCAAGATATGTCTGGAGTTGGGTGGCTGACACCAATATCATAGTGATATTGGGACATTGGACCCTTTCCCTTCTCCCTGTATCCACATGTGGCCAGAGGTCCCACAATCTCCAGTGGCCCAAAGCATTCTACCATGCGTCTTGCTGCCTTCCTTCCTGCCTCACTGCATAGTCCCAGCTGAGCACTTGTCCTAGCAGTGAGATCTGATTCTGTCTGCCACTCTTCCCACACTTCCATGGCTGAGCAGATTAACCCTCCACACTTGCCATGCTGTGTGACTCTGCCATCCTGCTGCCCTGTCTGACCCTGGCATGCAGCTCTCCAGCACTGCCCCTCTCTGTCATTGCCAGGAGAACCCAGTTTAATTGTCTTCTCCTCATTACAACCTTTTCTGAGCCCAAAACTTCCTTTTTTGTGCTCCCCAGAAAATCCTTGCTCCTGGCAATAGAATGTTTATTACACTGAGTCACAATCATAGTTTTTAAAATATATATTTTTATTTATTTGCCTGCCTGGGTCTTAGTTGCAGCACATGGGATCCTTAGTTGCACCATGTGAACTCTTGGTGGCGGCACGGCATATGGGATCTAGTTCCCTGACCAGGGATCCAACCCAGGCCCTTGCACTGGAAATGCAGAGTTTTAATCATTGGACCACCAGGGAAGTCTTACGATTATGTTTTCATTGTTTGTTTGTCTGTCTCTCACACTAGACTTCCCTGGTGGCTCAGATGGTAGAGCATCTGACTACAATGTGGGAGACCCAGGTTTGATTCTTGGGTTGAGAAGATCCTCTGGAGAAGGAAATGGCAACCCACTCCAGTACTCTTGCCTGGAAAATCCCATGGACAGAGGAGCCTGGTAGGCTACAGTCCATGGGGTTGCAGAGTTGGACATGACTTCACTTTCACTTTCACACTAGACAGTAATTTCACACTAGGCAGTAATTTAGTAATTTAGTGGGAAGACTTTGAAATAAAAAGAAATCCTGAGTCAAATTCTGAGTCTACCCCTCGATAGCTATATGTTTACAATGAGTGATTCAGCATATCTGAGTGTTAATTCCTAATCTGTAAAATGCAGAAAATAATAGCACCCCCTTATGATTTATTGTGAATGTTAAATGAGATAACCTGTATAAAGTGAATAAATATCATTTTGCTTTCTTGAAGGCAAGGACAGCATGTAACTCATTTTTGGTTCCTGGTTGTTAAGCACAGGGACTGTCATTCAGGGGACTTAATACAATTTTGTTGAATAGATAAATGTTTCAGTCAAAGAATAAAGCTCTAAGGTGGACTAGCAGGCAGTGTGTACAACTTAGAGGGGTACTTAGAGGCTGGGCGTTCTCTTCTAGTTGACTGAGAATTGATGTAAGGTATCTCAACCTCCTTTTCCCAGATCCTGTATCATATGCCCTTCTTCTCTGTGATTCATAACATAGGATGACTTCTCATTTTGGTCCACAAGGAATTGGTGGTATCAGACTTAACTCTGAATTAGTTATTTTGCTGCATAACAATATTACCACAATCTTTTAAGTTTAAAACAACACACAATAATTATCTTATAGTTTCTGTGGGTCAGGATTCTGGGCACCCCTTAGCTGGGACTGCTGCAAGGTTGCATCAAGGTGTTGGGCATGGTGGGGTCTTATCTGTTCCTTTGCAGTCTGTTGAACTAAGGCCCACTGTTTTGCCCTGGCTATTGGCCAGAGCCCAACACCAGTTCCCTGCCTCATGGCCCTCTCCATGGCTAGCTCATAACATGGCAGCTTACTTCTTAAAGGCAGCAAAGGAAAGGGAGAAACTGCGCTGAAAGAAGCCCTATGATTGTAACACAATCATGTACAGTAATCATGTACACATGATGCTATCGGTTCCATCACCTTGACATATCCTTTATGGCTAGAAGCAAGTTACAGATCCTCCCTATGCTCAAGGGAAAGGGATAAGACAAGGATGTGAACCTCAAGAGGCAGGGATAACTGGGGGCCATTTTAGAGTCTGTCTGCCACACCATCTCACAGCAAACAACTCTAAAATGGAACAAAATATTTGAAACTATTTTCAGACTTTGAACAGAGGATAGCACTAGACTGTGAGTCAAGAAATAAGCACAGAAGATAAGCTTGGCATTTACCCTGGATTTCAGCCTGGGAGCAATTTTCAAGTCGTGGTATAGGAAAATAGAACTCAAGTAGAATGTGGAAGTCTTTTTGAGCAGAGGAAGCAGAGATTGGAATTAGGGCTAGTAGGTGGCTGAAATTTGAGAGGTCGGGCACCAGAGAAGAGGAAACCATCGAGGAAAAGCCCCACAAATTCCCTAGGAACTTGGCCAAGTCCCAATTTGCTCACATTTAGTGAAAGACTGAGAAGCTGATAACAGCTGCTAGGGTACTATGGCAGATTGTATTTTGTAAAGATGGTCACCACATTATCTCCTACCCCACATGCTCTTCTAAAACGTGACTCTGGCACACTCTCATAAAGAGAAAGATTCTGTTTCTCTCTCCTGGAGTTTGGATGGACTGTGATTGCTTCAAAAAACAAAGCACAGGGAAACAATGCTCTATAATGTATAAACCGGGATAACAAAAGCTATTCAGTTTCCACCTTGTTTGTTAGGATTCTGTTATTATTGAGTGATAAGTGGTTATATGAGCATTCTGGCTACCCCAAACCATATGGAGAAGCTACATCTAGATAGATACCCTGGTCAGCAGTCCTAGACTTTGAGTCCTGTGAAACCAGGCACCAGAGAGGTCAGATGACTCCAGTCTGAGTTGTCAAGGTAGATTCATCACTTGAATCTTCCCAGCTGAGGCTGGAGACATTATAGAGCAGAAATAAGTCAATCTTACTAGACTTTGCATGAATCCCCTACCCAGGGAACCAGAGAGTGTAATACATTTTTTTAAGTTGCTACATTTGAGGGTTTATTTGTTCAATAAGAAACAGTAACCAAACATGGAATTAGAGTTGAGCAGTTTTCTGTGAGTGCTTGGGAGACACTGAAATTCTGTCCCATGCAGAGTGACCTTGTCGAACACACTGGACATTTAATATAAACCCTTACAAAGACCACATTTAAGATGAAGAGTCTGTATCCATGAATGGCAATGCTCTAAGATTAAGAATAAACCTGAAATAGATCCTCTTTGCCAGGAATTTAATTGCCTAACAGAACAAAACATAACATAATTTAGATAGAGCTGATATAACATAGACTCTCTATACAGTGTCATTGAAAATATCCAGCATATAATAATAATCAAAAATACAAAGAATTGGAAAAATATGGCCTATAAGAGAATGATGTTAATAGACATAGGCTCATAGATGACCCAGAGCTTATAATTAACAGATAAAGATACAAAATAACTATTGTAAACACTTTAAAGAATTTATAGAAAAGGAGAACAAAATAGGTGAATATAAGTAAAGTTCAATAAAAGGAGTGGAAACTTTTTTTTTGTATTTTTTAAATTTATTTTTTTAATTGAAGTATAATTGCTTTACAGAATTTTGTGGTTTTCTGTCATACATCAAAAAGAATCAATGCCCCTTCCCTCCTGAAACTCCCTCCCATCTCCCTCTCCATCCCACCCTTCTAGATTTTCATGGAGCCCCTGAGTTCCCTGAGTCATATAGCGTATTCCCATTGGCTATCTATTTTACATATGGTATTGTAAATTTCTATGTTACTCTCTCCATACATCTCACCTCCTCCATCCTCTCCTCCATCCTCCCCTCCCTCGTATGCACAGGTTTGTTCTCTGTATCTGTTTCTCCATTGCTGCCCTGAAAATAAATTCATTGTCTTTTTGGATTCCATCAGTATATGATATTTATATTTCTCTTTCTGACTTACTTTACTCTGTATAATAGGCACTAGGTTTTCCCACCTCATTAGAACTGGGCTTCCCTTGTAGCTCAGCTGGTAAAGAATCTGCCTGCAATGTGGGAGACCTGGGTTCGACCCCTGGGTTGGAAAGATCCCATGGAGAAGAGTAAGGCTGCCCACTCCAGTATTCTGGCCTGGAGAATTCCATGGGCTGTATAGTCCATGGGGTCACAAAGAGTCAGACACAACTGAGCGACTTTCACTTTCAGAACTGACTCAAATGTGTTCCCTTTTTATGGCTGAATAGTATTCCATTGTATATATACCACAGCTTTTTATCCATTCATCTGTCAATGGACCTCTAGATTGCTTCCCTGTTCTAGCTATTGTAAATAGTGCTGCAGTGAACATTGGGATACATATGTCTTTTTCAATTTTGGTTTCTTCAGGGTATATGCCTAAGAGTGGGATTGCTGGGTCATAGCTTTTTAAGGAATCTCCATACTGTCTTCTTAGTGGCTGTATCAGTTTACATTCCCACTAGCAATGCAAGAGGTTAAGGAGTGGAAACTTAAAAAATAAATTAAAAAAACGGAGATTCTGGTACTGAAAATGTTTTTGAAATTAAGAATCCATTGGGTTGACTTAACACAATACCGGACATAGTTGAAGAAAAGATCAATAAATTGAAAGACAAATCAATAGAAGTTACACAAACTGAAGAATAAGAAGAAAAAGGAAGGCAGAAAACAAAATAACCAATCCTAAACAGAGTGCCTAAGACTGATCAGATGATGTAAAACAGTCTAATATATAAGCAGTTGAAGTTTTGCCGGGGTCCAGCCCCAGCTGATCCAGGGTATTCGAAGGAGAGACGGCGTAGGCGAGGGTCAGGAAACAACTGCTTAATTACACTTTAATTAAGGATACAAAGAGTAATAGAATAAGGATAGCTCAGTGAGGAAATTCAGTGGAGAAAAGAGGCTGAATAAAATTCCAAAGCAGGGAATTAACGTCACCTACGAAGGCCGCAGGCGTCCTCCCGTTCTCCCGAAGGAGAGGAGACACTAAGGCCTCCCTGGTCGGATCTTAGAAGCCCAGGCAAAATTAGTAGGCTTGACGAGCTTCCCCGCCCCAGAGGAAAGATTCAGCCAGAAGGTGAAAGAAAGAACGACATGGGGAGACCAAATTTCAGTGAACAAAAAAAAGGGGCGTATTGCATATTGAGTGCAGCACTTTCCACAGCATCATCTTTCAGGATCTGGAATAGCTCAACTGGAATTCTATCACTGCCGGGAGCCAGCGTGAGGAACTCCGCCCATGACAAAGGTCATGAGGAAGGAGGCTCGGCATATGCAAAGGCGGGATCGAGCCTCAGGAGTCCCCCTGGAAATTCTCGAGCATCTACCCCCCAAACCAGAGTCTGCCTACTTTCTGCTTTGTGCTTTCACCTACACCTCTGACTTTACGGGGGGCTGTCCCCCACTATCTCTCTCTGAAAAGAGAGTTAGCTTACAGCTCCAGTTAATAATTCCTGGGTGTGACAGTGTTTAACCTACAAACTCCTTTGGAAATCCTCTAGCCTGCCTGAATAGGTTTTTCCGGCCACATGTGATTGTTCAGAGCTTCCCAACTGTGAGAGGCAGGAGATGTTCTAAACTGCCTAAACACAGATTCTTTTGAGTAGTTAAAAGATTGATTAGAAATTGTATTGGTAAAAAAAAAAAAAAAGAAATTGTATTGGTGAAGGGTTTTTCACTTGTTGGGCCAATGTTTGCTGCTAAGTCTCCATACTCCTTACCTACTGTGTCCTTGGCAGTGTATTGATTGATATAATGGGTGTATAGAAATGTAAAATGCAGCTTTGTCCAGTGCTTTTTTGGAGGCTGGTGCCTGACTTTGGAATAATCACCTTTAGAGAAAAATAAGTTTCTTAAAATGTTAACAGGCCTCCGGGCCAGAAGATGATGTAAATCACCTGAACTTTTGCATATGATAAGTTTGAAAGCCTGGCTTCAATTAGAACCAGGAACTGCTGTCCTTGCATGACTCCACCCCTTCCCCCATTATCCTTTATGCACAACTTAAGGTATAAAACTATTTTGGAAAATAAAGTACACCCCCTTTTTTTGTTCACCGAAATTTGGTCTCCCCATGTCGTTCTTTCTTTCACCTTCTGGCTGAATCTTTCCTCTGAGGCGGGGAAGCTCGTCAAGCCTACTAATTTTGCCTGGGCTTCTAAGATCTGACCGGGGAGGCCTTAGTGTCTCCTCTCCTTCGGGAGAACGGGAGGACGCCTGCGGCCTTCGTAGGTGACGTTAATTCCCTGCTTTGGAATTTTATTCAGCCTCTTTTCTCCACTGAATTTCCTCACTGAGCTATCCTTATTCTATTACTCTTTGTATCCTTAATTAAAGTGTAATTAAGCAGTTGTTTCCTGACCCTCGCCTACGCCGTCTCTCCTTCGAATACCCTGGATCAGCCGGGCTGGACCCCGGCAAAGTTTCAGAAGCAGAAGAGAGAGAAGAAATATTTGAAGAAATAATTGCTGAAAATTTCCAAAATTTATGAAAGAAGTAAACTATAGATCTCAGAAACTCAGCAAATACCAAGCAGGAAAAATATCTATGCATGTCATTATCAAAGAGCTAAAAGCTGATGATAAAGAGAAAATGTTAAAAGCTGTTGGGTAGGTGTGTGTAAAACAATAAGAAGAATGAAGACTGACTTCTCATGAGGAATAATAGAAGTAGGATACAATGAAGTGATATCTTTAAAATGTTGAAATAAAATAATCTGAGAAAAAGAATTCTATATCCAGTGAAGGATAAAAGAAGGCTTTTAATGAAAAACATAATCTGAGACCATTTGTAGCCATCAGAATGATGCTATGAAAAATGCCAAAGAAAGCAATTCTTTGGCTAAATATAAAAAATTCCAGATGAAGATCAGATTAGCAAGAAAGAAGAATGGCACTGGAAATTGTAATATGTGGGTAACTATAAAACAGTGTTTTCATTTTTTTTATTGAAGGACTTAAAAAAAAATTTTTTTTTTACTTTACAATATTGTACTGGTTTTGCCATACATCAACATTTGAATCAATTCTAATGAGGTGGATGAAACTGGAACCTATTATACAGAGTGAAGTAAGCCAGAAAGAAAAACACCAATACAGTATACTAACGCATATATATGGAATTTAGAAAGATGGTAACAACAACCCTGTATGCGAGACAGCAAAAGAGACACAAATGTATAGAACAGTCTTAAAGGACTTTTGACTGTTTAAAACAATAATAAAAATATATGATGGGATTTTGCTGTGTGCTAAATTGCTTTAGTCATGTCTGACTCTTTGCGGCCCTATGGACAGTAGCCCTCCAGGCAAGAATACTGGAGTGGGTTGCTATTTCCTTCCCCAGGGGATCATCCTGACCCAGGGATTGAACCTGTGATTTTTACATCTCCTGCATTGTCAGGCAGGTTCTTTACCACTACTGCTACCTGGGAAACCCTATATGATGGGATTAACTATATGTAAAAGTAAAATGTATGACAACCAAAGCACAAAGGACAGAATAAGGGACAATTAGAATTATGTTGTTATAAAGTTCTTGTGTTTTATATGAATTTATATAAATTCAAGACAGACTGCTATAGATTGAGGATTCCTATTGTAGGTGTAAATCACTTAAAATTACAAAAAGTTATGGCTAAAAGCCAATAGAGTAGATAAAATGGAACCTATAAAATACTTGAATAATCCAAAAGAAGACAGGGAAAGTGGGACACAGAAACAATGTAACAAAGAACAGATGGAACAAGTAGAAACCAATAGCAGGATGGTAGAATTAAGCCCAGTCACTCATATTAAGCCCAGTAATTATGCTGAGTGAAAATGAACTATAAACTTGCATGAGCTATCTATTGCTGAAATAGAAATATAAATTTGAAATTGAAATACAAATTATTAAGCATCAAGTCTTTATAAAACAAACATTTGTTTTTTCACAGTTTCATTAGATTAAGAATACAAGATAAGCTTAGCTGGGTGGTTATGGCTCTGGATCTCTCATGAAATGGAAGTTAGGATGTTGGCAGGGGCTGCAGTGATCTGAACACTTGACTAGGGTGGAGGATCTGTTCCAAGATGGCTCACTCATATGGTAATTGGCAAGAGAGCTCTTCCTCACTCAGCCTTCTCTATAGGCAGCTTGAATCTCCTTATGACATGGCATCTAACTTCCAACAGAGGAGTAGTTCAAGTGAGAGAGAAAAGAAGAAAGGTACAATTCCTTTTATGATCCAGTCTTTGAAGCTGTAAACTGTCACTTCTGCTTTATTCTGTGTGCTAGAAGTCCAGCCTAACTTGAGGGAGGAGAATTAGGTTCCACTTCTTGAAGGGCAAAAAAAAATATATAAAATTGTGGACCTTTTTAATGATGTTTTTATTGTGGTAAAAAATTTATAGCATAACATTTTAGCCATTTTTAAGTATAAAATTTGTTGTTGTTCAGTTGCTCACTGTTTCCACTTTTCCCCCTCATATTTGCCATGAGGTGATGGAAGCAGAAACCATGATGTTTATTTTTTTCATGTTGAGTTTTAAGCCAGCTTTATCACTCTCCTCTTTCACCTTTATCAAGAAGCTCTTTAGTTCCTCTTCACTTTCTGCTATTAGAGTGGTATCATCTACATATCTGAGGTTATTGATATTTTTCCCAGCAATCTTGATTCCAGCTTGTGATTCATCCTGCCCAGCATTTTGCATGATGTACTCTGCAAACAAGTTAAGTAAACAGGTTATAATATACAGCCTTGTCATACTCCTTTCCCAATTTTGAACCAGTCAGTCATTCCATGTAAGCTTCTTGACCTGCATACAAGTTTCTCAGGAGACAGGCAAGGTGGTCTGGTATTCCCATCTCTTTAAGAATTTTCCAGTTTTTTGTGATCCACACAGTCAAAGACTTTTTCATTCTACTTAATAAAGTAGAATTAGATGTTTTTCTGGTATTCCCTTGCTTTCTCTAGGATCCAACAAATGTTGGCAATTATACCTTAATTTATTTTCTTCATTAGTGGCCATTATAATTGCTTTCAGTATTGCCTATTATGAATAAAGCTGCTATGATCAGTCATTAAAAAACACAAAGAAAGTAGAATATGGAAATAATAAGTTTAAGAGCAGAAATCAATGGGATAGATAGAAAATAGAGGAAATGAACATGGCCAAAGTTGGTTCTCTGAAAAGATTAATAAGTTGATAAAAATCTGCCAATAAAACAACTGTAGACTTAGATAGGACTTCCCAGGTGGCACTAGAGGTGCAGAATCTGTCAGCTAATGCAGGAGACACAAGAGACCCTGGTTTGATCCCTGGGTTAGGAAGATCCCCTGGAGCAGGAAATGGCAACCCATTACAGTATTCTTTCTAGAGAATCCCATGGACAGAGGAGCCTGCCAGGTTACAGTCCATCAGATCACAAAAAGCTGGACATGACTAAAGTGACTTAGCAAGCACACACACAGCGGCACATGACATACCTACAGCTAATATAGCTCTTAATGATGAGACGCTGAATGATTTTTCCCTTAAGTTAGAAGCAATGTAAGGAAGCCTATTCCTATAACTTAAATTTGACCTCGTAGTGAAAGTTCTAGACAATAAAATAAAGTGCATACAGACTGGAAGGGGAAAAAGTAAAACTGCTTTTTTTCCTCACATGATATGACAAAAATCAGTTTTGTTTCTATATACCAGAACAAGCAATTGGAAATGAAATTAAAAACATCATTTATAATTGCATTAAAATCCACCAGACACTTAAAACCAAATTTAGTAGAAGATATGCAAAATATCTACACTGAAAGCTATAAAACATTACTCAAAAAATTGACCTAGAAAGTTGTAATATGTTTAACCATAACACTCAGTATTATTAAGATGGTGATTCTTTGCAAATAGATATATAGATTTAGCTCAATCTCAATCAAAATCCCAGTAGACTTTAAAAAATTGTAATTGACAAGCTGAATATAAACTTTATATAAAGGACTTAGAATAGCCAAGAGAATTTTGATGAAGGATAGAGTTACACTTCTTAACCTGGCTTAGACTTACAACAAAGCTGCAAAAATTAAGACAGTTTTGTTGACCTGAAACATAGACTGCCAGATATTTCTCCAGCAAAGACGGATTTATTTGGGATCAGCAGACAATTGCAATTGGAGATCTGTAACCAAGGTGAGCCATGTAGAAGTCCTCACATGGCAAGAGAAGGAGAATGCTTTTATAGAGGGGGAAAGGAAGTTGGGAGGGCTATAGCAACAAAGCATCCATGGCTTTTCATTGCTTGAGTCCTTTCCAGGGAAGAAGCGAAGTCTTTCCTCTTCTGGTTGGGCTCTGCTATGGTCACAGGATATGAGAGCTCCTCCTTCTGCAGGAAGCTTTCAACAAAGCTCCCCCGTTCAAAAAAGACTGTGCAAAACAAAGCTGAGTTCACCTTGCTAAGTTGCTGAATCCCATTGTATTAATCCTGCACCTTTAGAAAGCAGGGTCACCTGAACTGTCTCTTTAAATTGTATTTCTATAGTCTGGCAATGGGTTAGCTGAAAAAGAAATACAATTGCATTTATAATAGTTTCAAAACAGTAAATATTTAGGAATAAATTTAACCAAGGAGGTGAAAATCCATAACGGAAAACTATAAAATACATTAATGAAAGAAATTGAAAAAGAAACAAATGGCAAGATATCTATGATCATGGATTGTAATAATTTGTATTGTTAAAATGTTCATGCTACCCAATTGCATCTATAGATTCAGTGCAATCTCTATCAAGATCCAATGGCACATTTTCCCCACAGGAATGAAAATTAAAAAAGCCTTAAAACTTATATGAAACCACAAAAGAACCCGAACAGTCCAAGAAATCTTGAGAAAGAAGAACAAAGCTGGAGGCATCACAGTTCCTGATTACAGACTGTATTATAAGGCTATATTTGTCAAAAACAGTATGCTACTAGCATAAAAGTAGGCATATAGACCAATGCAACAGATTAAAAGCCCAGAAATAAACCCTTGCATATATGGTTAACTAATATTTGACAAGTGAACCAAGACTTCTCAATGGGGGGGAAAGAGCAGTATCTTCAATTAATGGTGTTGTGAAAATGGGATATTCACATACAAATAATGAAACTAGACTTCTATCTCATACCAGTCATAAAAATAAACTTGAAATGGATTAAGGGCTTCAATGTTAGACCTAAAACCATAACATTCCTAGGAGAAAACATAGGGGGAAAGTTACTTGACATTAGTCTTGGCAGTGATTCTGTGAATATGACACCCAAAGCACAGGCAACAGAAGTAAAAATAAACAAGTAGGACTACATTAAACCAAAAAGATCCTACAAGGCAAAAAAAATGATAAAAGAGAGAGAGAAAAGGTAGCATATGAATTAGGAGAAAATATTTGTAAATTTCATATCTGATAAGGTGTTAATTTCCAAAATACATGAGGAACTCATACAACTCAAGAGCAAAAAAGCAAATAATCCAGTTAAAAATGGGCAAAGTGTCTGAACGGACATTCTCTCAAAGATATTTAAATAGCCAACACACAAATAAACACTCAAAGATTACTAATTACCAGGGAAATGCAAATCAAATCCACAATGATATATCACTTCACACCAGTGGCTGTTATAAAGAAAACAAGAAAAAGAAAATAGACAAGAGAAACAAGTACTGGCAAGGAGGTAGAGGAAAGGGAACTCCTTTGTAGCACTGGGAGAAATGTAAATTGGTTCAAACATTGTGGAAAATAGTATGAAGTTTCCTCAAAACATTAAAAACAGAACACCATATCTAGAAATTCCACTCCTGAGTATATATGGGAAGAAATGAAAATCACTGTCTAAAAGAGATATCTCCATTTTCATATTCATTGTAGCATTATTTACAATAGCCAAGACATGGAAAAACTCTAACTGTCCATTAATTTGTTGTTTTTCAGTTGTTATTGTTTATGGATTGGGGAAGAGTGAGGGAGTTGGGGAAAACCGGTAAAGGTTATCAAAGGATAAAAGCTTCCAGTTTTAAGCTGTGGAGATGTAAAGTATAGCCTGGTGAATATAGTTAACGACTTTGTATTGTATATTTGAAAGTTACTAAGAAAGTAAATCTTAAAAGTTCTCACCAGACAAAGAAATGTGTGCTATGTAAGGTGATAGGTGTGTTCAGTTCAGTTCAGTCGCTCAGTCGTGTCCGATTCTTTGCGACCCCATGAATTGCAGCACGCCAGGCCTCCCTGTCCATCACCAACTCCTGGAGTTCACTCAAACTCATGTCCATCGAGTTGGTGATGCCATCCAGCCATCTCATCCTCTGTCGTCCCCTTCTCCTCCTGCCCCAATCCCTCCAGCATCAGAGTCTTTTCCAACGAGTCAACTCTTTGCATGAGGTGGCCAAAGTATTGGAGTTTCAGCTTTAGCATCAGTCCTTCCAATGAACACCCAGGACTGATCTCCTTTAGAATGGACTGGTTGGATCTCCTTGCAGTCCAAGGGACTCTCAAGAGTCTTCTCCAATACCACAGTTCAAAAACATCAATTCTTCGGCGCTCAGCTTTCTTCACAGTCCAAATCTCACATCAATACATGACTACTGGAAAAACCATAGCCTTGACTAGATGGACCTTTGTTGGCAAAGTAATGTCTCTGCTTTTGAATATGCTGTCTAGGTTGGTCATAACTTTCCATCCAAGGAGTAAGCGTCTTTTATTTCATGGCTGCAATCACCATCTGCAGTGATTTTGGAGCCCCCCCAAAATAAAGTCTGACACTGTTTCCACTGTTTCCCCATCTATTTGCCATGAAGTGATGGGACCAGATTCCATGATCTTCGTTTTCTGAATGTTGAGCTTTAAGCCAACTTTTTCACTCTCCTCTTTCACCTTCATCAAGAGGCTTTTTAGTTCCTCTTCACTTTCTGCCATAACGGTGGTGTCATCTGCATATCTACGGCTATTGCTATTTCTCCCTGCAATCTTGATTCTAGCTTGTGCTTCTTCCCAGCATTTCTCATGATGAACTCTGCATATAAGGATATGTATGTTAGCTAACCTTATTGTGGTAATCATTTTGCAATATATACATACATCAAATCATTACAGTATACATCTGAAAACTTAAACAAGGCTGTATATCAGTTATATCTCAAAAGCTGGAAAAAAATTATTTAATGACTCTAGGAAGGGGTTGGGAGCCAGTATCCCCAAGTAACAGGTCAGGATAAGGAGGTGTAAAAGCTGCTGTGATCAACTTGGTAGGTGGTAGGCCAGACACCTCGGTCTTTGCTTACATACTAATCATAGATATTAGGCTAGGGACTTACCTGGTGGTCAAGTGGTTAAGACTTCATGCTCCCAATGCAGGGAGCCTGGACTCGATCCTCAGTCAAGGAACTAGATGGTACATGCTACACCTAAAGATCCTGCATGCAGCAACTAAGACCTGGTGCAGCCAAATAAAAATAAATAGATAAATGTATGTATATATTTTAAAAGATGAGGCTAAAACCTGTTGTAAGTGCCTGACATTAAGCTTTTCTTTGCTAAAACATCCATTTCAAAGGCATCCATCTGGATTAAGCATATTGCCAGCTACATGATAGAGAGCGAGGCTGCCCCACCCATGAATTTATGCTTATAGAAAGCCCATGGTGACCTAGATAACTGATATCTTGAGTGACCCTGCTTTTCCATTCCTATACTATAGTGCCTGCTCTTACGGTTAAATTCACCAGTAAAGAGTGAATCTGCAAAACACTAGGCATCCCACCCTCAATAGTGGCAGAACCCTATGACTATGCTATTCTACCCCCTACCCTAACCCCAACCCTGCTGTGTGGTTCTGGGCATGCATGCTGTGTACCCTCGAGGACCTGTGAGTAACAAACCTTGTTTTTTCAAAGTTCTCTACTGGCTGTTACTAAGGTACATCCTGAAATCATAAGAACCACTAGAGCTAGTCCTGCCTCCATTTGGCTCCAATCAGGGAAATGTCTGTGGGGGTTGCCTGAGTAGTGCAGATCCAGGTGTGTGCCCCCAGGCTTTCCTAGTCAGTAGCATCACTGCCTAGGCTGAGACCAACACAAAACACCTGTAAATCAGTGAAAGCATTGCCAACCTCCTCAGTTTAGGGGTGTCTGAACCTTTTTGAGAAGGTTTGGACTTAGTCATGTTTCAAGATAAACATTTGTGTTGAGAATTGCATTTGTAGCCTGCATTTGTACCAAGCTTTTGTAGTCAATGCTGGGTAATTTGCTGTGATGATGAAACCAAGGAAAATGGATGGCTCATGCTCAAAAATCCCAAACTCCCTGATGGTCTTCAGGGAAGAGTTTTCAAAGGCAACTTTTGAGGGGAGGGCTGCAGAATATATGATTCTCCTCTGATTGGTTGGTGGTGAGGTAACAGGGGTGGTGTTTCAGGAATCTCAATAATCAGCTTTGAGGTTCAGACCAGTCTGGGTCTCAGCAGGTAGTTATAATCCTCTGCCTGAGTGGGAGCCTTCGTTTCCGTAGAAGAACACAAATGTATGTGTCAGATTGTTATTATATACCTCCAGGAGAAACTGGGACTTTGCTTTATTGCTACACTATTGTTTCCTGACTGTCCTCCCTTATCTCTGCATTCCTTCCCTTCTCAGTTGTTCAGTCTCTCAGTCCTGACTCTTTGCAACCCCATGGATTGCAGCATGCCAGTCTTTCCTGTCCTTCACCATCTCTTGGAGCTTGCTCAAACTCATGTCCATTGAGTCGGTGATACCACCCACCCAACCATCTCATCCTCTGTCATCCCCTTTTCCTCTTGCCTTCAATCTTCCCCAGCATCAGGGTCTTTTCCAATGAGTCAGCTCTTCTCATCAGCTGGCCAAAGTATTGAAGTTTCAACTTCAACATCAGTCTTTCCAATGAATATTCAGTATTGATTTCCTTTAGGTTTGATTGGTTTGATCTCCTTGCAGTCCAAGGGACTCTCAAGAGTCTTCTCCAGCACCACAGTTCAAAAGCATCAATTCTTCAGCACTCAGCTTTCTTTATGGTCCAATGCTCACATCCATACATGACTACTGGAAAACCATAGATTTGACTAGATGGACCTTTGTTGGCAAAGTAATGTCTCTGCTTTTTAATATGCCATCTAGGAGAAGGCAATGGCACCCCACTCCAGTATTCTTGCCTGGAAAGTCTCATGGACGGGGAAGCCTGGAAGGCTGCAGTCCATGGGGTCGCTGAGGGTTGAGCTTGACTGAGCTACTTCACTTACACTTTTCATATTCATGCATTGGAGAAGGAAATGGCAACCCACTCCAGTGTTCTTGCCTGGAGAATCCCAGGGATGGGGGAGCCTGGTGGGCTGCTGTCTCTGGGGTCACAGAGAGTTGGACACGACTGAAGTGACTTAGCAGCAGCTTAGCAGCAGCAGCAGTTTTGTCAAAACTTATCTTGCAATGAGTGTCTTTTCTTTTGATGGTTGCAGTCACTGTCTGTGGTGATTTTGGAGCCCAAGAAGATATAGTCTGTCGCTCTTTCCATTGTTTCCCCATATATTTGCTATGAAGTGATGGGACAAGATGCCATGATCTTCATTTTTTGAATGTTAAGTTCTTAAGCCAGCTTTTTTCACTGTCCCTTTCACCTCCATCAAGAGACTCTAGTTCCTCTTTACTTTCTGCCATAAGGGTGGTGTCATCTGCGTATCTTCTGCTGCTGCTGCTGCTAAGTCGCTTCAGTCATGTCCAACTCTCTGTGACCCCATAGACAGCAGCCCACCAGGCTCCCCCATCCCTGGGATTCTCCAGACAAGAATACTGGAGTGGGTTGCCATTTCCTTCTCCAGTGCAGGAAAGTGAAAAGTGAAAGTGAATTCACTCAGTCAGGTCCGACACTTCACGACCCCATGGACTAGACTACCAGGTTCCTCTGTTCATAGGATTTCCCAGGCAAGAGTACTGGAGTGGGTTGCCATTGCCTTCTCCACTGTGTATCTGAGGTTATTGATATTTTTCTGGCAATCTTGATTCCAACTTGTGCTTCATCCAGCCTGGCATTTCACAATATACTCTGCATATAAGTTAAATAAGCAGGTGACCATATATATCCTTGACTTACTCTTTTACCAGTTTTGAATCAGTCTGTTGTTCCACGTCCAGTTCTAACTGTTGCTTCTTGACATGCATACAGGTTTCTCAGGAGACTGGTAAGGTGGTCTGGTATTCCCATCTGTTGAAGAATTTTCCACATAGTGTGATTCACACAGTCAAAGGTTTTAGCGCAGTTAGTGAAGCAGATATAGATGTTTTTCTTGCTTTTTCTATGATCCAGCAGATGCTGGCAATGTGATCTCTGGTTCCTCTGCTTTCCTAATCCCACCTGTACATCTGGAAGTTCTTGGTTCACATATTGTTGAAGCCTAGCTTGAAGGATTTTGAGCATTAGCTTGCTAGTGTATGAAATGAGTGCAATTGTGAGGTGATTTCAACATTATTTGGCATTACCCTTCTTTGGCATTTTGGAATGAAAACTGACCTTTTCCAGTTCTGTGGCCACTGCTGAGTTTTCTAAATTTGCTGGCCTACTGAATGCAGCACTTTTACAGCATCATCTTTTAGGATTTGAAATAGCTCAACTGCAATTTCATCACCTCCCTTAGCTTTGTTTGTAGTGATGCTTCTTAAGGCCCATTTGACTTTGCACTCCAGGATGTCTGGCTCTAGGTGAGTGATCATATACCACTATGGTTATCTGGGTTATTAAGATCTTTTGTGTATAGTTCTTCTGGGTATACTTGCCGCCTCTCTTAATATCTTCTGCTTCTGTTAGGTCCATACCATTTCTGCCCTTTATTGTACCCATTGAGAAGGCAATGGCACCCCACTCCAGTACTCTTGCCTGGAAAATCCCATGGATGAAGGAGCCTGGTAGGCTGCAGTCCATGGGGTCGCTACAAGTCAGACACGACTGAGTGACTTCCCTTTCACTTTTCACTTTCATGCATTGGAGAAGGAAATGGCAACCCACTCCAGTGTTCTTGCGTGGAGAATCCCAGGGACGGCAGAGCTTGGTGGGCTGCTGCCTATGGGGTCGCACAGAGTCGGACACGACTGAAGCAACTTAGCAGCAGCAGCAGCAGCATTGTACACATCTTTGCATGATATGTTCCCTTGGTATTTCTAATTTTCTTGAAGAGATCTCTAGCCTTTTCCATTCTATTGTTTTCCTCTATTCTTTTGCATTGATCACTGAAGAAGGCTTTCTTATCTCTCCTTGCTGTTCTTTGGAACTCTGCATTCAGATGGGAATATCTTTCCTTTTCTTCTTTTCCTTTTGCATCTTTTCTTTTCTCAGCTATTTGTAAGGCTTCCTCAGATAACCATTTTGCCTTTTCCATGTCTTTCTTCTTCTTAGGTATGGTGTTTTTTTTTTTTTATCACCGCCTCCTGTACAATGTTGCAAACCTCCGTCCATAGTTCTTCAGGCACCCTGTCTATCAGATCTAATACCTTGAATCTATTTGTCACTTCCACTATATAATCATAAGGGATTTGATTTAGGTCATACCTGAATGGCCTAGACTTTCAATTTAAGTCTGAATTTGGCAATAAGGAGTTCATGACCTGAGCCACAGTCAGCTCCTGGTCTTGTTTTTGCTGACTGTATGGAGCTTCTCCATCGTCAACTGCAAAGAATATAATCAATCAGATTTCGGTAATGACCATCTGGTGATGTCCACATGCAGAGTCGTCTCTTGTGTAGTTGGAAGTGGATGCTTGCTATGACCAGTGCATTCTCTTGGCAAAACTCTGTTAGCCTTTGTCCTGCTTCATTTTGTACTCCAAGGCCAAACTTGCCTGTTACTCTAGGAATCTCTTGACTTTCTACTTTTGCTTTCCCTTGTCTAGTTAGTAACTGTTTGAATCTACCCTTGGAACTCAGGGAAGCTCTAGGAGGCTGAAGCCTTTGTCTACAAACAAGAAACAGGGGACACTGAAACCCTTTGCACCTTGGAGGGCCCATAGGGTCCTGCTTGGTTACAGTCTCTTTTCTTTAATACTCTTTAATCTTGAGGGAGAACAGAAGAAAGGGAATGAAGTTTTGGATGGAGAGGTTAATCATAAACTCAGAAAAGGAACTTGGATTTAGGACTCAGTTTCAAGCAGGACTGGGGCAGTTTCCATCAACAGAGTGAGCCCCCTTCTTAGGATGTGTGTGTCCCTGCTGTGGGGCACCCCAAATGGTTCAGACTGAAGAAGGACAGGTAAAAAAGAAGATGTGGTGATTCTGATGCCAACAGCCCAATGTCTTTGCACACTGGTACAAATGAAATCTCAGAGTTTTGGATGAAATAGAAAAGAATAGTAGAGCTGTATTACTTTGCCAGAAAAAAGAGGACACAGTAGATTCCTGTGCCCTCAGAACCGTGTATCCCAACCCAGGAGGATTTGATGAGGAGTTTTATAACAATGATTCAAACGTGGGGACAAGATAAAGATGTGAGCAGGGCCTACACTGCCTTAATCTCAACTCAGGTTCAGTTCAGTCGCTCAGTCATATCTGACTCTTTGTGACCCCATGAACCACAGCAGGCCTCCCTGTCCATCACCAACACCTGGAGTCCACCCCAACCCATGTGCATTGAGTCAGTGATGCCATCCAACAATCTTATCCTCTGTTGTCCCCTTCTCCTCCTGCCCTCAATCTTTCCCAGCATCAGGGTCTTTTCAAATGAGTCAGCTCTTAGCATCAGGTGGCCAAAGTATTGGAGTTTCAGCTTCAACATCAGTCCTTCCAATGAATACCCAGGACTGATCTCCTTTAGAATGGACTGGTTGGATCTCCTTGCAGTCCAAGGGACTCTCAAGAGTCTTCTCCAACCCCATAGTTCAAAAGCATCAATTCTTCAGTGCTCAGCTTTCTTTATAGTCCAACTCACACATCCATACATGACCACTGGAAAAACCATAGCCTTGACTAGACGGACCTTTGTTGGCAAAGTAATGTCTCTGCTTTTGAATATGCTGTCTAGGTTGGTCATAACTTTCCTTCCAAGGAGTAAGCATCTTTTAATTTCATGGCTGCAATTTTGGAGCCCAGGAAAATAAAGTCAGCCACTGTTTCCACTGTTTCCCTATCTATCTGCCATGAAGTGATGGGACCGGATGCCATGATCTTAGTTTTCTAAATGTTGAGCTTTAAGCCAACTTTTTCACTCTCCTCTTTCACTTTCATCAAGAGGCTCTTTAGTTCTTCTTCACTTTCTGCCATAAGGGTGGTGTCATCTGCACATCTAAGGTTATTGATATTTCTCCCAGCAATCTTGATTCCATCTTGAGCTTCCTCCAGCCCAGCATTTTTCATGATGTACTCTGTATATAAGTTAAATAAGCAGGGTGACAATATACAGCCTTGATGTACTCCTTTCCCTATTTGGAACCAGTCTGTTCCATGTCAACTCAGGTGGTGGTCTCTTAATCTTGATGGGTTTCTCTGGTCCTTTGAATCTTACCTCAGATGGATTCTTGGCTGTTCCTCCCTTGTTTAGTAACTGTTGCCCTTTGGAACTCAGGGTAAATCATGGAGGCTGGAGTCTTACCTACAAGAAATGGGTGACAAAAGGGCCTCTGTGCCTGGGAACCGCACTGGGCCCCACTCAGTTTCAATTCCAGAGGATGGCTTTGACCAGCAGCCTTAGCTGGAGGCTCTGGGAGTTACTGTGAGACAGGGATCCTGGGAGACCCAAGGAGAAGACAGGATGTCCTGGGTGCTGGGCAGTGGGCTCCAGATGTCGCTTATTGTTATAGAAAACAACACATGGCAGGATCAGGACACCAGCACTGACCTGCCTGTAGAGATGAGCTTACCCAGGCAGAAGATATTGTATTTAAAAGGAAAATGTAAAATGGGATGATGGTACTGTCTCCAAGGGCACTCATTTATTCCTCTCAGCAACTCTTATGAGGTAGGTACATTAATCCCATTTTGTAGATGAAGGAACTGAGGCACAGTTAGCTTGAACAACCTGCTCATGGTGGCAAATCTAGTGAGAGACTGAGCAAGGGCTGGAAGCCAGGTTATTTGGCTCAGAAACCATGCTCTTAACCACTTCACTATGATTCCACAAAAATCTCTGTCTACTGTAAGATTAAGCATGAATATCTGAGCACTATGTTTAAACATTAGACTTTCATAGAGAATTCATGAAAGTTTTGCAGGAAGTGGGACCCCTTCCAGAGCCCAAGAGCGTGCTCTTTTCTAACACTGAGAAATAAATTGTTCAAGGAGACACACACATACTGACAAAGCAAGAGGCTTTATTTGGAAGGAGTATCCAGGCAGAGAGTAGCAGGGAAGGGAAGCCAGGAGACCTGCTCTGCCATGTGTGGCTCATGGTCTCAGGTTTTTTTTTTTTTTTAATGCATTTTATTTTATTTTTTATTTTTTTATTTTTTTAAATTTTATTTTATTTTTAAACTTTACATAATTGTATTAGTTTTGCCAAATATCAAAATGAATTTGCCACAGGTCTCTGGACAATCATCTTGACCCATATTTGGTCTGACTAAGGGTCCTTCCTGGTGGTACACACATCTCTTAAACAAGATGGATTCTAGCATGAAGGATTCTGGGAGGTTGAAAGGACATAAGAACTGGCATTTCCTCCATCTTTTTTGGCTTCTCCTGAATTCTCATTCTTAGTTTTCATTAGTTTTTGGCAATAATACCATCTTCCTTTCAGGACCTCCTGTTATGAGACAACTCATGCAAGTGGTTATCATTGTGCCTGGCCAAGGTGGCTGGTTTTGGTTAACAGTTCCCTAACAGAAGTGTGGCAGCAATGACCCAGACCTAGGTAGGATGGTCAACAAGACGGGTAACATAACCCAGTCACAGTGATAAGACAGGAAAATTTCAGGGTTTCTGGCTTCTGGGCCTGTGGGATGATGATGCTCTTCCCTGGAGTGGGGTTTGCAACAACAGGAAAAATGGCCACCCAGTCTTGGTGTGCCTGGGAGCTATGCAGCAAGGATGTCCCAGAGGCAGTGGCATATACAGGTGTGGGACCCAGCAGAGTCTGCTTGAGGCTCACCTGGGAAATCATTAGCCAGTAGGCGGTGATCATACAGGAGGGCAACAGAGTACTCAGTCTTGCGTGGTTCACACTGGATTGGGGAAGGGAGTGGTGTGTATCCTAAGTATCAAGAATGTATAATTCTTGGAATCAGAAACACTGCTGCCTTGGGTGGAAGGGAGCAAATCCATCATACTCATTAGAATTTATGTGGCAGGAGAAAGAAAAAGCAAAGAAGGAAAACCCCCTTTTAAGTGGCTTATCTTGAATATGACCCATATGAATTCATGTCTCTTTTTATTGGTGATGTAGGAGACCAGAACATGCCACTCCCAAATATACTTCAATGGCATAAGCACTATTTTCAGCTGGTTATTTTGAGATACTGCAGTCAGAGGAAGAATCGGACATGACTGAGCGACTTCACCTTCACTTTTCACTTTCATGCATTGGAGAAGGAAATGGCAACCCACTCCAGTGTTCTTGCCTAGAGAATCCCAGGGATGGGGGAGCCTGGTGGGCTGCCATCTATGGGGTCGCACAGAGTCGGACATGACTGAAGTGACTTAGCAGCAGCAGCAGCAGCAGTCATAGGAAGAGCTCTGAGAAGACAGTAGAAATTACCCTTTTGTAAGGGAAATTTACATTTACAAAGGTAATCTCCACTTTTATGTCTTCTTCTCTGTTTGAAGAGAAGTTTGAGTCTAAATCACAAGAGAATCTTACCAATGGAGAAGACACCGACTTACACCTGCAAAGCAAGCATTACCCTCCTTTATCTTCCCTTTCTTGGTTTCTTTTCCATTTCCTGCCCGCCACCCCATACCTTTTTTGTATGATTTGGCTGAAGATGGTAGTTAAGCCTGAATTCTAAGTCAACTCTTTGCGAGTTCTCATTTTTCCCTATGTATCTCCCATGTGTATATGAAACATAAATGTCAGCAAACTTTTGTTTTTCCTTTATCAATCATTTCTTACAGGGGCCCCAGATGAGAACTTAGAAGAGGAGAGGGAAAATTATGTTTTCACCCCTACAGTGGGAAGGAGACACATGCTCAACCGAGATACATAAGTCTGAGTTATGCAACCCTGGCTGGGTGATTCTCTCCAGCCATATCTCAGAATCTATTGGAGGGGGAGCATGAATCTTTGATGGGCAGCTGCCTTTAGCTGCCTCAGACACCCATGCCTTCTGGTGATGCACTTACACACTGACACATTGCTGAAAGGTGTGAAAGCTCTGTTTCTCACTTTTTCTCTTCATCTCTCTCCCCCTGCATCTATCCCTCCAGCTTCCTCCTTTTGGTTCTCAGATATGATGTTCAGAGAAGGGAAAATCTTAATACTATACTTGTTATTAATCCATTTTATCAATTACATTCAAGGTACCTACTATGTAGCAAGTACTGTGTTTATTGAGTCTGTAGCACAAATAGAGCACTTAACATTGTCTCTTTTTTAAAAAAATTAATCCTCCCAATGGTCCGGTGAGATGGGTAGTATTTTCCCCATTCTACTATTGGATAATGGCTCCCGGAAGTGTCACCACAGCTTGTTTGTAAGACAAATGAACCTGTTACTTATCTTGGTAAGGGAAAATCCTACTTTGACAGTTGAATCTCCAGTGTCTTGGCAAAAAAAGGGTAATGTTGGGATCATTATTGTGCTCTGAAGTCTAGTGTAAAGAGTATCTTAAACTGGGACTTGGTTAGGTTTGGGTGAGGGTCATGATACAATAATTTAGAATTGGTGGGCACTGCAAGGAGAGGAGTTTGGGGACCAAGTCTTGAGAAATGGAATATCTCCTGCCATATCAACAAACAAGGATGTCACAGTCATTAGTGATTCCAGCCCTCCAAGCACTCCAGAAGGAGAAGAATATCTGTGATCTGTCAGCCATCAGGCTGCAGCCACTCCCTACAGGGAGCCCTGAAGAACTCAGAAAGTGAAAAATCATAGGGTACTGGCCCCAGATAGCTGAGATGCATATGAAAGGAATGATTTCAGTGAGCCCAGACTCTTGCATCTTCCCAGACATAGAAAAGCACTAAATTCCTTAACTTGAGATATCTGGTTTTCTTTAATTCACAAAAATACTTTTGATGTTCAGACTACCTTCCTTTTGTTACAAATTTCTGTATAATCTGACTTCTCCCCCTGCCTCTTCAGAGCAGTTCTCTCAGGGTTACTTGAGATGCTGTCTCCAAGGCTTGAAGTCCTAAAAATTCTCACTGAATAAAACAATTCTTAGCTTTTAGGTTGTGACTATTTTTTTAGTCAACACACTTCAGACAGTGTTAGGATATAATTTATCATTGCTGATTTCTTTTGAAGAATTGATGGTCTTTCAGGAAGTTCCTGCAATGAACACTAAAGTTATTTGCAACTCTTATATTTCTGGGAAAGAGTTTCCTGGAATAGTAAAGCTATGGTGATGAAGAAATGGAATTGTAAAGGCATGTTAATGTGGACAGTAAGCTGTGTGAAGGTTTTTGAGTCTCAGTTCATAAAGGATATTGATCCAATGCAGGAAAACCCCAAATCTGAGTGTAGTAATGTGTGTTTGAATGTTAGTGCTTATCATTTGTGGGCTTGTGGCTCAGACAGGAAAGAATCTGCCTGCAATGCTGGAGACCCAGGTTCAATCCCTGGGTCATTCACATTTACCATTTGTAAGAGTGTCTCCCTCTCCATACTAGGAAAGAGAAGGATGACTCTAGATCACAAGAAACTCTTATCAATGGAGAAGGCACTGACTTAAATCTGTATAATAAACTGTACCCTTGTTTACCTGCTTTTTGCCTTCCATTACTGACTTCCCCCATTCCCTAACATCTTTCTTTGTTCTTTAGCTGAAGATAGTATTTAAATTGGTGGCTTGGGCCATCTCAGGGAGTTACTCAGTTGTCCTGGGCATTTCCCATGAATACATGAGGCATACATGTTACTAAATATCCATTTTTCTGTTGTTCATCTGTGTTTTTACTACAGGAGGTTTCAGCCAAGAACTCAAAAGGGTAAAGGAAAAATCATTCCCCTTCTTCCCTACAGAATCAATATTTCAATCAAAATGGAATGAGGACCTTGAATAAAATTCAGTAGTGATACTGAGTGGGATCCCATGAGACTCCTGGCCTAAAAGTTTTTCTGTGTCACCCATTTCTTGATTATAGGAAATAGGCTTCATCCAGCCTCCATAATATTCCCTGAGTTCCAATGAGCATGTTCAATCAAGCAGTTGCTAATCAGGGAAGGGAAGGGATGTAGAGACAAAGGAAGAGCAGCCAAGGAACAGTTGTGCAGCCATAGGGCAGTATCCTAGTTCCTCCTCAAGGGGTACACACAACAATATCTTTGAAGTGTTTTGCAGATACTGAAACCCCCACTGTAAGTTTGAATGACTTTATTAAATTCATCTGCAAATCTATGAGGGGCTTTGGTTACTTTGGGAAGAATCTTTGACTATGGCTTACAGTTCAGCTTTAGTCCAGGGAATGTAAGAAATTAAGGCTTTAACCTCTGGATCCTCAGAAGGCTTAATTTTAACAGAGAAAGTCCTGTTAAGTTCAGAGGAAAAGGGAGCAGGGAGTTTCAGAGAAAAGGGGAAGTTTGGCAAGATAATTAGTATAGAGTAACTGAGGGTATAGAGTAAGCATAGGTGGCATAGAAAGGATGATGATGGTGCCAGAGGTGGAATCTGACCAGGAGGAGCTAAGGAATGAGATGAGATGAGGCCAAAGATGGAGCCTGAGACAGCAAAGTCAAAGAGAAAGAGTCTAATGCGTCAGGACCCATTTTATCTTTTTTTAAAACTGTTTGTTTGCCTCCCTTAATCTCAACATTTTATTTTACAGAGAGGCAATTGTAGACCCTAATAACACTGGAAAGCCTCAAAATAACAATTGAAATAGGCATTCCATTCTGTTCTAGAAATTTGTGAGCCAATACAGTTTTCTTTTTTTAATTTAATTTTATTTTTAAACTTTACATAATTGTATTAGTTTTGCCAAATATCAAAATGAATCCGCCACAGGTATACATGCATTTCCCATACTGAACTCTCCTCCCTCCTCCCTCCCCATACCATCCCTCTGGGTCGTCCCAGTGCACCAGCCCCAAGCATCCAGTATCGTGCATCGAACCTGGACTGTGAAACGAGTTGCCAATACAGTTTTAAGAAAATTAAATTTGGAGATTTCAAAATTTCTCCATAATGACTGCTGATATTCTAAATTGCCTTTGGTCAGGTCAGGCCATTTAATTAGAAATGTGTATGAGAAAGGACCATAGTTTTTAAACATAAAATCAGTCAGAGTCCCTGTGGGGGTTAGGGAGAGGACTCAAAATATTAGATAACTGGAATCCCACTTCTCAAAGGTTTTTTTTCCCATAGAGTTTACTTTTGTATAATTTTTCAAACAGTTCAATACAAACAGCTTGAACCTCAAACAGCCTGCAAGCTAATATCAGCCAGTTCTAAGGAAATAGTTTGGTCCTAGAGGAGCCAGTCCAAGGGCTTTCCAGCCAGTTTCCATAAAACAGCCAGTATGCCAAAAGAATGGACCAATGGCTGAAAAACCAGGAAAGTTTCAATGAAGCAGCACTTCTTCCCAAAGGAATGGGCTGAAGGCATCTCAGTCAGCTTCAGCTGAAACAGTGTGGTCTCAAAATCAATCAACATGCCAAATGAGTACTCACATAAAGAACAGCACCTTATCCAGAAAGAACAGTGAGCCTGGAGAGTTTCAAATACAAAGAAGGCATGAACTGGGATACAGGAGAAGGACGTACATTCAGGGTCAGGGAGAAAACCAGTGAGCATCAATGGGCTAAATTATAGATAATGTCCCTGTTTGCTCACCAGTGCTGGAGCCATCGGGGTTTACTCTGGTGCCCACACAGACTATCACAATGTTAATATGAAACAAATAGACTATCAGATATTTCTCCAGCAAAGATGGGTTTATTTGAGATGAACAGAGAATTGCAATTCTGGGTCTTCAAATATGGTGAGCCAGATGTAAATCCCCACATGGCAAGGGGAGAAGAATAATCTTATAGAGAGGGGAAAAAAAGTTGGGAGGGCTGTAGCAAACAAGGAATCCATGATTTTTCATTGACTGAGTCCTAGCCAAGGAAGGAGGGAGAGTCTTTCTTCTTCCTGTTGGACTCTGCTCCTGTTACAGGATATAACTCCCTCTTCTAGTCTCTCAACACTACTTAATTGAGGTTTCTGTTTGCTTAAGTTTTTGGAGGCATAAAAAAACTTAAAATGCAGGGTTGTGAGGATATTTAAATATAAATACCCTCAACATGACCCTGGCTTATAGTAGGTACTCAATTAATGCTAGTTTGTTATTTCCCCTACAGCCTTCAAACTCAAATAAATGATACTGGATGAAGAAGGAAGACAATTTATTTTCATTCCTCTTTAGGATGGATTGAGTCCAGGATTTTCACAGTTTGCCTCAGTTTGGCTTCACACTTCTGTGTTCAGAGGGGATGCTTTATTTACCTGGATGTAGAATTGAATAAGTGTGAATTTCAAGGTAACAGCTTTGTAGCACTGACATTAGCATTTCAAAAAAAAAATGCCGTCAAATGACTGATGAGAAGTGTTTTCACACACTGCCTAATCTATTTTCACACATCTATGCTCCAGGCTGGATGCTTTTTATCACCTGTAGAAGGAACTGAATAGCTGTGAGTTCCAAAGCCAAGAAGCTTACACCATATTTTAGCATTTCAAAGAGAAATCAAAGGAGCCTTTAGAAAGCACTTTCATATTTCTCAATGTTATACCTGAGTTTTTCATGCTTCTAGGAAGTAAGTTTTTATTTAAGTTCAAAAAGAACTGAACTGAGAAATATTGACAAACCACTGTTTCACAAATGAGAAGGCCCTTAGAATCCATCTGGGCCCTTTCTGCCACAGGCTGTTGTAGTGGTCATTCAGCCTCTTGTACATCTTTTGGGTGATGGAGAATTCATTCCTCAGGAGGCAGGTTCCCAATGTTGGACCATTCTGACTATGAAGATTTTCTTTCTTATTAGCAAACATTTGCTTCCCTAAATGTGTGCCCACCTATTCTAGTCATATGCTTTACAGTAATATAGAATGAGTTAGGCTCCCTGTTATGGAGCAACCCTTCAGATATCTCAGGACAGCTGTCACAGATTCCCTTCACCCTCACTTCTACCTATTCAGCATCTTCATTGCTTTCCTCTGTCCCTGATATGCCTTGATTGGGTTCCCTTCCAGATAACCTGGCCACTATTCTTCTCATGGAGTTTTGCATGTCACAGCTCCTCACAATGGAGGAAATGGCAACCCACTCCAGTATTCTTGCCTGGAGAATCCCAGGGACGGGAGAACCTGGTGGGTTGCCGTCTATGGGGTCACACAGAGTTGGACTTAGCAGCAGCAGCAGCAGCAGCTCCTCACAATAAGAGACATCCACAACAGACTCCACAGAGCCAGTCACTACCTCCTCTACAGATCTATCACTAAAATTATTCACTTGACCTCCACCAGTTGTTCTCAATACAGAAGGTGTGCCTCTGATTTTTAGAACCTAAATGGCACACCTTTTTCTCATTACTATTGAAGCTGAATTCAGTCTCTGTATTCCAATGCTGAATTAAATCTTGGAGACAGAGTTTGGGGTCAAGTAGAAAAGGATAGCTTTATTGTGTTGCCTGGCAAAGGGAGCCACAGCAGGGCAATGCCTTCAAAACGGTGTGTCGCAACATGGAGAAGGTAGTAAGGAATGTTACAGTAATGGTTCAAAGAGGGCATGATCAGCTTGGGGACATTCTTCTGATTGGTTGGTAGTGAGGTAAGTGGGAGTCAGCATCATTAACCTTCTGGTTCCAACCAGTCTGGGGTCTTCTGCTTGTGAGCATTGTACTGTTAAGCATTGTACTGCTTGTGAGCCTTGTACTGTACCTATTTCTCCGACTTATATCAACTAGCTTATATGCTTGTTGTGGAAAGTCAGGTCCAGCATTGGATAAAAACTGCTGATTGGGAAAATCCTGAAAGGGCTTTAGAATTAAAACCAGGAGAACCACCTGCTATCTTATATGCTCAGGCTTGGACAATTTCTAGATCACTTTGTTGAGCAATTCCTAGGGCTTTCCCTAAGCCTCTTGATTCAAACAAAATTCAGCCTTGCCCACAAAAATTGATGATTCTGTTCATACTATTAAAATTGACTTCATACTGGTTTTAAAGAAAATTCTGGTCTTCCTTTACATGTTGACTCCATCAGGTAGCTTTTAACTCTATGTTTATTAATGGACTGAACTGGGACTTTCCCTTTCTAGTGAAAAAGACCAGGATGTCTGCTCCAGATTTAGTTAATCTGGCAAACCAGTTCTCTTATACTCTAGATGAGTCGCCTAGACGGACAACATTCTTAATCTTCAACTCCAGCAAATGAAAGACCTTGAATGAAAACAAAACCATCTTAGTTTCTGCTATTATTGCAAAGAGCCAGAACATTGGAAAAGAGATTGCTATGAATTTAAGCACTTTAGGTACATTCTACCATTTATGAAATTTTTCTAACACCCTCCCACTTCTCAACAATGGAGTTCTGAGGATGGGGCTCTTCCCAGTCCTCTTAATCAGCTTGGAAAACATTCATCCAGATTAGAGATAAATATCTTCTAGTCCTAATTGATACCTGGACTGTACTCTTGGTTCTCAACTCTGATACTGTAAAATAGTCTCTGCCTTGGAGCACTAAAACAGTTCCAATAGTGGAGATCTTTAATGAGCCTCAAGAGGTTTTTGTTTCTGAGCCTCCTCCCTTTTGTTCAGACCCCTTTGAGGAATACACTTCCTTTTCTCCTGAGTTCCTCTGCCCCTGTCTATTAATTAGAGACTTCCTAGAGAAGTGTCATGACAGAATTTCTTTCTCCCAAAAGGGGGAAATAATTCTAGATATTAACAAGTAGTCATCAAAATAACCAACCAGATGAATTAAATAGTTTTGACATCTTTCATTTCTTCTGTCTCTGATGATCCTAGAGCTGACTCAGGAAACAATAATCATTTGTCCCTGTTTAATCAGCCGCCACTTTCCTTATGGGCTAGATCTCCAGCTGACATTGGCAAAATTCACAGCTCACCTCCCATCAAGATTCTAATAGTCCCTTTAAAACCTCTTCGCACACTTAATCAATACCCTTTAGGTAAAGAAGAATTTCAAGGCATAAAGCTCTTAAGAAGATTGTGAGACTTAGGCCTCATTATTCCTTGTACCAGTCTCTCTTACTGGTGAGAAAACTTAAGAGCTGAGGGTGGAGATTTGTCCAGAACCTCTGTACAATAAGCTTCCCCAGTAGCTCAGATGGTGAAGAATTGCAGAAGAATCTTCTGCAATGCAGGAGACCCAGGTTCAATTTCTGGGTTGAGAAGATTCCCTGGAGAAGGGAATGGCAACTCGCTCCAGTATTCTTGCCTGGAGAATTCCATAGACAGAGGAGCCTGATGGGCTACAGTCCATGGGGTTACAAAGAGTTCATGACTGAGTAACACACTTTCTGTACAATAAACAAAGTTGTCATCCCTTGACATCCTTTTGTTTCTAAACCTCATATATTACCAATATCCATTCTTCCAGAAGTAAATTCTTTAATTGATTTGTTAAGTACATTCTTTGCTATTCTAGTTGCTAAAACTATCTAATACTTTTCCACCCTCACTTGGGAAGAAAAACAATTCACCTAGGCAGAAATGCCTTAAGGTTTTACTAAGAGTTATTCTTAATTCTCACAATCCTGGATGCTGATCCCAATGATATAAAGTTCTCTAGAGCTTCTACTTTGTTGTAAGATGTGGATAATTTGCTTCTTTGATCTCCTCCTCAAGCTTCTTCATAGGAAGATAACATCCACTTGCTAAAGCTTTTAGCTTAAAGAGGCATAAAGTCCCCAAAGAAAAATTTCAGTCTGCCCAAACTTAGGTTTGGTATTTAGGATATCCAGTATCAGAACAGGATAGATAAATGTAGGTATTCTAAGTTTTCCAAGTGCCAACTGTGAGGTTTTTCTCAAACTAGTGATTATTGTTGAAATTGGATATCAAAATTCTTATAGCCAAAACTTCATGTTCTACTCAACAATAACAACTCCAATTTTATGGAAAAAACTGGATGATATGGCTTTCAAGGCCTTAAAGGAAAGTTAGGTGAACCAGTTTGCCCTTGGGCACCCCAGTCAGCAGCTTCCCTTTTCCCTTTTTGTAGAAAAGGAAGGGAACTCATCCCAAAACATGTGGAGCACCATTGACTCATAGGGTATTATAACCAGCAATTGGACAGTGTGGCACGAGGATACCCCTCCCCCCCTTGCCTTTGACCCATTTGGCCACTGATCTTCCGATTAAGGCCACTAAGAAAATGGTGGGGTTCGTTTAACCACTTTTGTTTCTTATGCAGTAGAAGCTGTCCTGAATTTCTCATCACACTTGACATTTCTTAATCAGCTGCCTCATCTCCTATGGAGTCATGTTGTTAATTGCCCCTCATGCAACTTGTTTACATTGCAATAGCTTTAATCTTGTTATTCTCCTCCTACTGAAGTCCCTCATGACTTCTTAATTGGTGGATCACCTCTTGTCTCCTTGTGATGATCTATAGGAAGCTTCTCTGGCTAACACTCACTTCTCATGGTTCACTGATAATTCTTGTTTAAAAGGTGACAATGGCAAATACTGTGCTGGATATGCTATTGCAACTACTTTTCAATTGTTGAGGCAGCATCTCTACCTTGACTACTTTGGCCCAATAAGCTGAATTATAGGCTCTTACACGGGGTTGTACTTTAACCAAGGAAAAGATGCCAATATTTATACTGATAGTAAATATGCTTTCAGAGTGGCTCATGATTTTGGAATGTTGTGGAAGCAATGTGGCCTCCTTACTTCTAGCAGAAATAAAATTTAAAAATGGCTCTTATGTTCAGAAATTATTGGATGCAATATGCTTACCTGCTGCTTTAGCTATTATTAAGATTCCAGGACATTGTAAATTGAGTCTCTGGAAGCTAAGGGGACTCACCCTGCTGATATTTCCTCAAGGAATATTATCCTTCAAGGAACTATCAGTGGCCAAACCACCAAAGGGATATTTCCCCAAATGATAACTTAGAAAAACTGGCTGGAGAAGCCCAGCAATTGGCCTCAGGAAAAGAAAACAAGATTGGAAATTCAGCAATTGTTTGTTTGATAAAAAGAGAAAGCTCCAGTTTGGAGTAAATAACTATCCAGTCCCACCCGAGACTCTAAAATTTCCAGTCCTCACCACTGTATATACATTAAACCATTGGTCTACTGGCAAAATAATATCTTTCATGAATCAATATTGGTGGGGAAATATTAACAAGATGGCAAAAAACACCTACCTCACATGCCCACTTGTCTGAAGTACAACCCAGGGAAGCTTGTTCATTCTGCTTTAGGACATTTTAAACTGCCTAGTGGACCATTTAAAGTCTGGCAAATAGATTTAATACAACTTCTTCTGTCCAATGGATATAAATATGTTTAAACCATGATCTGTATATGTTTATGTTAGACTGAAGACTTCCCTTGCAGGTAGGCTATTGCCTCTTTTGTGGTTAAAGTCCTTTTGGAAAAGCTATCTTCCCTTCAAACTTCATAGTAATAAAAAAAACTCACTTACTAGCCAGGTGCTTTGACAAGTCTGTGCTGTTTAGCAGGTTTTGCAGAAAGCACACTTTCATTGTGCTTACCACCCTCAACCACTAACAGCATTATTAAGACTCAGTTGGTAAAATTTGTAGCAGCTCTCCAAATATCTTGACCCAAAGCACTGCCATTGGGTCATTTTAAATTCCAGCTCCACCCCTTTTGGAAATCATATACTCACTCTTTCTCTTTAAGATAGTCACAGGATGTCCAGTTCATTTGGCTCCTGCTTCTTTTGTCCTATAACTGATAAAAAGAGACAACCGAATATTGCAAAGTCCTTATTACTTCTACTAAAAATAATCATATTTTGGTAGACAAATCTTTTCACAGTGTGCTCTCAAAAAACAAAGACCTAAGCATCATACCTTGCAACCTGGAGATTTTGTCTAGTGAGAAAAAACACTTCCAGAAGAAATCTCTTCAATTTCACTGGAAAGGCTCCTATCAGATACTGCTAACCAACCCTTGTAGCACCAAATTCCAAGGCATATACTTTTGAATTCACTTCACACCCCTGAAGAAAGCGCCAAATCCTGGCTGGACCTGCATATTATCTGGTAGCCTGAAAGTAAGGATTTTCCAGAATTAAAGCAGATGGCGTTTGGTGAGGCAGCTTTCCCAAGATATCTGGACCAAGACTGATGCAAGTTTGCCAACAAGTCTTTAGTAATAACGTGGCCCTTCTGATGAGAAGAGATGTCTATAATTTTGATAATATAGACTTTAGATTAAAAGTGACCGAGAGTTCTCTCTCCTACCCTTTCTCGTTACTTGAATATGACTTCAATAGGTTTTCAATCTGTGTGCTATGAGACACTACACCCAGTAAAAGTCTTTCCTTTTTTCATCCTACTGAAGGACAAAAAGGTCCTGAAATTGGAAAATTTTATCTCTTGATCAGCAACACTTCAGAGGAAGATCTTGATCAAAGGGTGAAATGTAAACAATTAACAAAGAGAAACCTCTATTAAATAGAGTTGGAAGATCAGAAGGTGGGATTTCACACTGTGGTGACAACAGAGCCCAACAGGAAGAAGAAAGACTCCTCTTCTTTCCTGGCAAGGACTCAGCCAATGAAAACCCATATACTCGTTGTTTGCTATAATCCTCCCAATCTTCCTTTCCCCCCTATAAAATCATTCTCTTTTGCTTGCCATGTGGAAACTTGCACATGGCTCACCACAGTTGCAGACCCCAAATTTCAATTCTCTGCTAATCCTGAATAAATCCATCTTTACTGGAGAAATATCTAGCTGTTTATTTATGTTCGGCTAATAGACCCATTTTGCAATGTGTAAATCACAGTTGACATAGGTTAAATAATTTCCTTCAAAGGCACAGAATTTCTAAGTAGTACATAAGGGACACTGACATAAAAAAATGGAACATCAGTTGCTTCAAGTCTTAGAGACCTTTCATATTTATTAGGGAAGTAAGGGTAGCTGTTACAATGGGGGGAAAAAACCCCAAATCTCAATGGCTTAAGACATGAAACAGTAGTAATTGCTCAACTCTGATGTGGTTGTTGGATGTTTGGTGAATAATCTGCTCCATGCAGCCTTTCAAGGGCTATTTTCCTTCTGTCTCATGCTGCTACCATCTTCAATATGTGGCCACCAACATCACCACAGAAGGAAAGAGAATGGAGTGGAGATTTATATGTGCCAGGCCAGAGGTGGTGCATACCACTTTTACCCTCATTTCCTTCAACTTAGTTCAGTCACATGGCTCCAGACTAACTCCCAGGTGGCTCAGAAATGCAATTAAACTCTGTTCTTAGAAGGAAAACAAAAGAACTTTGGGGGCATATAATGGTGATTTTTTTTTCATTTTCTATGCTCAATAAGACACTGTGTTACACATAAAGTAGGCACTTTAATGTGTATTTTCAGACTCAATATATGAATGAAAGAATATGTGAATGAATGATGGCTCAACCCTGCAGTAAAAACAAACTAGTTGTAAAAACCCCAGAAAATCAAAGCTGGGTTCCTTGGAACCATTAAAGTTAATGTTGGTTTATTTAAATCAGAGTGAAAGTGCGAGTTAATAACTGTAAAGGGCTGGGAACAGTAACTGGCATATAGTAACGTATATGTGTTAGTTGTTATGACTAGTGTGCTTATGGATTTCCCCTGGTGGTCTTCAGTGAGACATCTTCTGTCTCCACTGGCTCTGGTCTGTTTCCACTGTCCCTCCTTAACCAAATCCTAGGGTTTTCAGTAATAATTGGTATTGTCTCAGTTGAGAGGAGGTGCTCCCTTAAACATTTGAGAGGCTCTGAATCAATCATGATATTCTTAGTTGCTCAGAAAGACATTATGGCTTTTTAATGGACATTTAGCAAATTTGCAAGTAGAGGTCCATTAACATGCTTGTTTATGTCACTATTTGTGGCCATTAAAATTAATACATTTTGCTAATGATAGGTCAGTTTACTAAGTGTTGGATTTTTTCCTACAAAATTCTCTATGCTTTATGGGGGAAGCAATTTTATCTTCTAAAATACTTGTTCTTATTAGGCTTGTGTCCTCAGTGTGGGATGTCTCACTTACCAGTCTCTCTATTTAGCAGATTCTCCTTCTCTCTTGATGTTGACTTGATGTTGTCTACCCAGGACAAAGGGATATGAGTTCAGCGGTCTTGGGAGAAAGGGCTGAAAAACAATTAGCTTTTCTATGGAGACTGTATGATGAACATGAGAAGCAAGGTTTGAGATGCAAAAAGAGAGAAAGAGGCTGAGAGAACAAGGTCTCATGGAGAAGGTCGCATTTGAAATAGGAATGAGAGACTTGAGAGAGACTTTGCTGACTGAGCACAATGTGTCCAGCAATGAGGTCTGAGTTGGGAGCAACCAGAGACACGTCTTGGTCAGAGAGATCTGATGGCCTTGTGAAGAAGTCTGGACTTGGCTCAGTGGAAGTGACAGTCACTGGAGGTATTTGAACAGAAGAGTGAATTATCAGAGAAGCATAATTTAGCAGCTGAAGGACCTGGATTTGAGCAAAGCATTGATACAAGTGTGGAGACAATGGCAAGTTGCACTAGTGGACATAGTAGGTGAAATCAGGCCAAGAAGCTAAACGCCAGACCCAGGACCACCTCTTTCTCTGCATACACCAAACCCCACCCCTAAAGACTCTCAGTGTAGGGCAGAGTATGTAGCTAAATCATCTGGAAGGCTGTTAAACTCAGATATCTGGATCATACCTCAGAATTTCTGATTCAGAAGATCTGGGATGGGGGCTGAGAACTTATATTTATATCAAGTTCTCAGGTAATGCTGATGTTGTTGGTCTAGGGACACATTTTGAGAACCTCTGGGAAACACATCAACTTTGCTGAGAACCTGAAGAGTCTCACAGAGATGCAGTACCAAGCCCAGTTAGGCACACATGCACATTCGTCCACGCAGGTGTTGTCACATGGCAAAATGGCCTGAACAGAAAAGTTTTCTGGGCCTGAAGCTCCTCAATGGTGTCCCATTGCTTTGAGTCTCTTAGAGTTTTCAGTTCAGAGTCCCCACTAAAATGTAACTGACCTGCCTTTGGACTGGCTGAGAGCCATCAGATAGCAGAGCCTCTGAGAAGGGGACATGGCCAGGGACTGGGGAAACCATGCTAGCAGGAGGTGAGGGATTATTAATGGGGAAGAATGGTGGAATTATGGACTGCTTTTTCTGAATTCTTACAACCTTCTAATATTCAGGCCCCATGGAGTGATGGGTAGGGTGAAGAGAGGGGACAGGGGGAAAATAGGGATGAAGGAGGAAAAATAAGGAATGGATTCAGCAAGAAGAGGAAACAAAGGAGAAGGGGAATATAAAGAGGGAGAAAGAAAAAGGAGAAAGGCAGAGAGAGATAAAAGGGAAAGAGAAAGCTGAGGTCTTGACTGGCTGTAGCCTTGTTTGCACGAAGTTTGAATTTCAAATTCTAGAGTCTCTTCTCTTCATAACCACAACAACATTAAAACAAGAGTGGCTATTATTTCTTGTTATATGCCAGGGACTTTACACTTTTTCTTCATCAAAGTCTCATAAAATCCTACAAGGTAGGCTTTATTGCCTGCACTTTATAGATGGGGAAAGTGAAGCTTAGGTTAAACCTGGGTTAACCTGCAGCCCCACCCCTATCCCCACCCTTTGCACTTTTCCTCCTGTCTCACCCTCACCTGCAGGACTCTAGGTCCAGAGGGAAGGTGAGGGCTACGAAGCAGCACCATGGACCAGTTTCCTGGGAAACACAAGCTGCCATGTCTAGCTCTCAGCCATGCAACAGAGTGAGAGGTAGTTAGTTGCCTGGAAGTGGTGGGTAAGACAAGTTCATGGAGACTTACTTGTCCACATCACACCTAGTTTGGTCAGGGTTAGAGTCCTTCAGTTCACAGCCTGGGGTTCACTCCCTCAATCACTCAGCCACATCCTCTGAAAATGTGTCTGGACCATGAATAAGAAACTGATAACTGGTTGCCTGTGAGGCGGGGAGCCAGTAGACCTGGACAGTGGTGGGAAGGAAGACTTTTCATCGCTTCCTTCTTGTACTTACAGTATTTTGAATTATGTGGATTTTTTACTATGTGGTTTAACAACTCATTCAAGAAAGAATTCTTAACCTATCCATAATAAGCCATAGAGACAATCACACATTGTTTTTTGAAAATGGAAGAGAATGAATGCTTTTAGTTGCTTGGGATTGCTCGGAGGGATGCTGGCAAGCATTTCATGGATGGAGGATTATCTGAGCAAGCTCTGACACAGCCGCACTCTGGAAGAGAATCGCTGGGAGAGCAGACAAGAGGTCTAGATCCAAATCTGCTGAGAATGCACTTGGCATGGAAGCCAGGGGTTGTCAGGTGCACTCCCCCGCCTCAGAGGATTGTGCTGACCTAGACACACAGCTTTGTTGTCCCATGGCTGCTGTGCCAGCTCCACAGCCCAGAACTGAGTCTGCTCAGTGCTCCACAGGGAGATCAGTTCTCTCTGGCAGCAGACCCTGCCCCCAGGGTTCCTGTTGCATTGCCCAGGAAGTGGACTATCTCCCTTTTGGTCTGAGTTTGCCATTGGAGTTCTTGGATGACTGAGGGAATCGGGGTGAAGGTGGCCCCAGGGTGTGAAACTGGACATTTTGCTGATCTGGCTATTAGTGGTTTGGAGCAACATGCACACACTTCATGCCGATGGCTGCTAGAGCTGTATTTGCAACCAGAGCTCTCTCTTCTGAGCTGTATAGCATATGTCCAGTTGTGTCTAGGACACCTTTGTGTGGACACCTCACAGGAGCCAAGTCATCCATATGCCTTGAACTAAACTTATCATCTCCCCCGCTTTACTCCCTTCCTCTCCTCAGCTCACATTCTCTCTTGGTAATAGCCAGAAACTGTAGTGTCATCCCTGACTCCCCCTTCTCCATCACCTCTTCATTTTCCTAAACTGCAAGTTACACTTCTGCCTTCCACTATTCTGGAGCTGTATTGCCTGTGGGAGAAATTCCAAATCCCTTGGCATTTCTTCCTGTGGCTTGGCCCTCACCTGTCTCTCTCACCCCATCTCTGACACCTGCCCCTCCATGCTGCCCTGCTCGCTCTCTGATTTTTTTTAAAAACCTTTTAATATATTTTTAAAAATTAGTTTTTACTGGAATATGCTGCTGCTGTTGCTAAGTCACTTCAGTCATGTCCGACTCTGTGTGACCCCATAGACGGCAGCCCACCAGGCTTCCCCATCCCTGGGATTCTCCAGGCAAGAACACTGGAGTGGGTTGCCATTTCCTTCTCCAATGCATGAAAGTGAAAAGTGAAAGTGAAGTCGTTCAGTCGTGTCCGACTCTGTGCGACCCCATGGACTGCAGCCCACCAGGCTTCTCTGTCCATGGGATTTTCCAGGCAAGAGTACTGGAGTGGGGTGCCATTGCCTTCTCCACTACTGGAGTATAGTTGCTTTATAATGTTTTGTTAGTTTCTACTGTACAGCAAAGTGAATCAGTCATACGTAATCATATATCCCCTCTGTTTTGGATTTCCTTCCCATTTACGTCACCACAGAGCACCAAGTAGAATTCCTTGTGTTGTACAGTAGATTCTTATTAGTTATCTGTTTTATACATTGTAGTGTATATACGCCAATCCCAATCTCCCAATTCATCCCTCCCACTCTGTATTCACATGTCTATTCTCTACATCTGTTTGACTTTCCATCCATTCTCAACTGGGTCTGCTTGTCTTTAACCACTCAGCTCAGGGGCCACACCTCTGTGGGTCCCTCCTGATCTCCAGTCTGGGTTGGCGCCCCATCCATGTGCCCCCACATCCCCCCTGGCACATGCCTCTGTACAGCATTGGTTGATCTGTGGGTCACTGTTAGCCTCTCACTTCCTGGGAAACCCTAGAGGGTAGGATGCACAGTCGTGTCATCTGTGAGTCTTAAGAGCCCACCACTGTGCTGGATAACAGATGGGTCTCAACCAATGTTAACTGAATGAAACAAATTACCCCTAACCCCTCATGCCATTGGGGAGGAGCCCAATACCACGAAGTGGGCTGGTGAGGACCCTGAGTTAGACTCTTGTTCACGAGCCTGAGCCCAGGGCTCTGTACACTGCAGGGTGGGCTTTGCTGTTGATTCACAGTTCACAGGAAGTAGAAATACCAAGTAAAAGTTATGTTATCAGATCTATTTTTTTCCCCTTTCAATTGACTTTCCCTGAATTTCCAAAGTTTCTACTGCTATGAAATTGAGGAAGAAAGTAATATGAATTTACTGGAGTCTTTACGTTGAGACAGTTTCTTCTCTCATCTTCACATTAAAAATAACAAATCTCTAGTGTGGAGACCTAAAAGCCCATTTCCTGGCCCAGTAATTCCTGTCATATTTCTGGGACTGATTTCGCCGCTAATTAAGGATGTATCATAGCAGCCCTGCTCACATACACCTCTCTCTTACTGACAGGACTGGCCACAGGAGAAGAAAGTGAGAAACTGTCTAAAAATAAAGCAAATCTGCAAACCCGCCCTCAAGAAAGTTATAGGTTTCCCTTTGGACTTGAGTGGGACAGATGGAAAGTGGAGGCGGAAGCTTCAGAGAGCTGTAAAGAGGTGCAGAGCTCCTGAGACTGTCCTTTTCCAAAGCCATCTGGCTTCTCCACTAGACTCCAGGCTCCTGTCTTTAAGGGCCACAGATCCCAGCCCAAAAGGGAGGAGACAATTTGATGAGATACCACATCTCTACTGACTCTTCCACCTCATCAGCTAAGGTGACATCTCCCCATGGGTGGGGAGGGTCCCAACCTGCCTATGATATTTGATGTCAAGATAGAGGCTATAGCCTGGGTAGTTTAAACAACAGAAATTTATTTCTCACAGTTCTGAAGGCTGGAAGCCTAAAATCATGCTGCCAGCACAGTCAGGTTCTGATGAAGATCTTCCTGGCTTGGGGGAATGGTCACCTTCTTAATGTGTCCTCATTGAGAGAGGGAAAGAGTGAGAATGCGTTCTGATGTTTCTTATAAGGGCACTAAACCCTCATACAGTCCCACCTTGAGGTGAAATAAAATTTACATTTTATGGCAAGACAAGAAAAATTTAAACATAAAAGAATTTTCTCTGCCCTTTGGCCTTCTCTCTCCCCCATCCTGTGCATTGTGTGCCTACATAATGCATTGATCAAACCACCCCCATCAGCAAAAATACTGGTTTAACTGTAAAGAGCAACATTCTCCTTGCATTAATAAGACAATCCTTAAAAATAACTTTCCTTCTTGATCTTGTAAGGGGCCACGATGACACTTAGATCTTGATTGTGTAAACTGTCAATAATATGTCATTTAATTACAGCCCTCTGTCTCAAAAAACTAATATAACTGATTTCTAAGGGTTGGAACAGTATTTAGGGTGTATATTGTGTAAAAAGCTTAAGGTTTGTGCTCTTCGCTTTATGTAAATCACACCTTGATTAAAATGAAACTATGTGAGAGGAAAGTCTTAAGTTCATTCTAATGCAAAAAATTCAGAAGTCTTGTAGACTTTTGAGTATCTCCAAATGTCAAAAATCAAGTGTATATCTTAGGTTTTGCTGATCCTGAGAGGTCTTATTCCTGACAAAAGGCAATTATTTGTTAATAATCATACGGTTTAGTGATGAGGAAGCAATATTTTAAGCATTTATATCCTAACATATTATTTTGGTTGTATTACTGGGTTCAGTACATTTTAAGAAATGGGGTTTGGGTTGATATGTAACACATAAAGTCCTGTTTAAGCCTCATGGTTACTTCACACTTTTCTTGTGTGAACTGGAATTTGATTATGTGTGAAAAGAATCTTGTCCAAGGTTGGCACAGGGCAGGTGCTCAGTAAATAACAGGATTAATTTGGTTTTGCCTCCTGACCCTCTCTGTGGATCACTCTAGTCCATCTGGGATCCCAGTCAGTCCTGCAAGCTCCCTCTTGTCCAGGGTGGTGGCTTAGATCCTTGTTTGAGGAGAGTCCTGGTAAGATTACAGTTTCCAACTTTGTCTTCTGGGTTGTCATCCTGTGAGCAGGAATATCAATGTACTGGGGGTCACACAGTTTACACCTCCTGTCCAGCTGCATGACTTGGAGGATGTCCTTGCTCCAGGTCCCTTATTTATAAAATGGGGATGAGGGACCCTGAGGCAGGCTTGGGAGTGGAGAGTAGAGATGAGACTGGGCAGAGCAGGATGTGCTTGGGGGACCCTGAATCCAAGAGCAGACTTGATGAGGCTAATGCCAAGTCCCTCTTGCCTCTGGTGGCTGATTCTGGGCTTCAGGGCCATGACTGAGCCATAGTCAGGGCCTAGATGTCAGCCCTGGGGGAGGCGCTGTGGGGGGGCCAGTCATGGGCCTGGTGGTGTCTAGCATGATCCAAGTACAGTCTAGAAGGAGCTTGGTCGGCAACAGGTATGCCCTCTGACCCTGCTCAGGGGAACTTCCCCAGCTGGATGGCTTAGTCATATATTCACTTCTTTTTTTTTTTTAGTGTGTTTATTGGATGCCTGTAGTAGCTAGGCACCATTCTTGCGATTATGAGTGGGAAGGGGGATATAAAGAAGATAAGACTATCTGCTCCCACGTTTGAATATTAATATAGAAAAAACTATGAAGCACTTCTGTATGCCAGGCCCCAGGCTGACAACTTGTAGTGAAAGTGACTTATGATATCATATATTGTGATAGCCTCATTTGCAGATGGGGAAACCAAGGTATAGGGTGCCAGCTGACTTCACAAATCACACCATTGGTAGATGGAGTGGAGCCCAGAAGTCTGTCTGTTCATTTTTGTGTTTTTGGCTGGGCTGGGTCTTCATTGTGGTACACAGGCTTTCTACAGTTGCAGCACATGGGGCCTTCTCTCTAGTCGTGGTATAGAGCATGGGCTCTAGACTGTGTGGGCTCAGTAGTTGTGACATGTGGTCTTAGTTGCTTTGTGGCATGTGGGGTCTTAGCTCCCTGACCAGGAAACAAACCCTGGTCCCCTGCATTGGAAGGCAGATTCTTAACCACTGGACAACCAGGGAAGTCCTGAGTCTTCACTTAAAAAAAATTATTTATTTTAATTGGAGGATAATTACCTTATAATATTGTGACGGCCTTTGCTGTACATTAACATTAATCGGCCATAGGCATACATGTGACCCCTCCCTCTTGAACTCCCCACCTCCACTCTCCCTACCCCATCCCTCCAGGTTCTCTCAGAGCACCTGCTTTGGGTCATACATCAAACTCTCACTGGCTATCTGTCTTACATATGATAATGTATACATTTCAATGCTATTCTCTCAAATCCCCCATCCTCTCCTCCCATTGTGTCCAAAAGACTGTTCTTTATGTCTGTGTCTCCTTTGCTGCCCTGCACATAGGACTGTTGGTACTATTTTTTTAGATTCCCTGTTGTTGTTCTGTTACCCAGTCATGTCCAACTCTTTGTGACCCCATGGACTGCAGCATGCCAGGCTTACCTGTCTCCCACAATCTCCTGAAGTTTGCCCAAGTTTATGTTCACTGCATTGGTGATGCCATCCAGCCATCTTTTCCTCTGATTCCATATATATGCATTAATATACGATATTTGTCTTTCTCTTTCTGGCTTGTTTCAGTCTGTATAATAGTCTCTAGGTTCAACCACCTTATTAGAACTGCTGAGTCTGCACTTTTAAGAACTACACTCCACTGCCTCCTCCTATGGGCATTGTAGGGGAAAAAAAATGCACAACCAGAAAGAAAATCACATGAAATTCTAATCTATGGCAATGGTACCTGTTATCAATATAATAAGAAATTTTAGAGGATTTTTTCATATAAATATGAGCAGATTCCAGGCATATGTCATGGAAGGTGGTTAAGTTTGCCTGTCCCAGAGTGGGATCCAGATTTTCAGCGAATTGTCTTTCTGCACACTGGGCCTCCAAGATGTTCTGCCCATGGTCCATTCCTCATGGCCCTCCCTTCTCTGGGAAAAATCCCCATTTTCTGTGTTTGGGCTGAATTGTGTTCCCCCCAAATTCCTATGCTGAAGTCCTAAACCCTAGTGCCTCAGTATGTGACTGTATTTGGAGATAAGACCTTTAAAGTGGTTACCAGGTTAAAATGGGCCCTCATCCAATCTGGTGAGTGTCCTCAGAAGGAGAGGAAATTAGGACACACAGCGACACCAGGGATGTTTACCACAGAGGAAAGTCTAAGTGAGGACACAGTGAGAAGGCGGCCTCCTGCAAGCCAAAGAGAGAGGCCTCAGGAGAAAGCAAACCTCAGACACCTTGATCTTGGACTTCTAGCCTCCAGAATTGTGAGTAATGACTTCCTGTTGTATAAACCTCCCTGTCTGTGCCATTTTGTGAGGGCAGCCATAGCTAGCTAAGACCCTCTGCCTAAGCATGGCTGGCACCCCTCACAGGGATGATGGATGGATGTGGAGGATTTAAGAAACTTGGCTGGTTTTCCATCAGAGGAAATTCCAGAGATTGTACTAGGTGTGGGGAGTTTCCCAGTTTCCTCCATCGCCCATCTCCTAAGAAGTCAGTTGGAACAAAGTGAGTACAAGTAGGGAGGTCAGATGAGGAAGCTGGAGCTGGGGATTCTGAGAAGAATTTTCTCCAATTTTTTTGGAGAAGTCTGACTGATACAGAGGCCTTTGTGCTGAATTTGGGACAAGAGAAGAGCCTGAGCAATTTGGGGTGGCCAGGAGGGGTCACACAAAGTAGCAGTGTCCCTCCAACTCCAACCCAATCTGATGCCAGACACTGGGACCACAGACAGAAGGGCTCAGAGTATCAGAGGAAAGTCTGATTCAGACACTTGTCCCAGTCCTGAGCACAGGAGAAGGTGAAACTGCCCTGGTGCACCAACTTGCTGACCACCAACCCGATCTCTACCACAACCAACACAGTGTACAGCATCTCAGATTCGAAACTGTCAGACAGTGGAGGTGCTGCCTAGTCACAAAGAGGTAGAAAGACATCCTCTCCTTTTTCATATCATCACAAAGACACAGTTGGGGAGGGGAATAGTTACCCCTCTCCCACTGATTCTTTTGGCTGGTTCTGTAATTAAAATGACATAGCCAGATTAACCGGAGAAGGCAATGGCACCCCACTCCAGTACTCTTGCCTGGAAAATCCCATGGATGGAGGAGCCTGGTAAGCTGCAGTCCATGGGGTCGCTGAGAGTCGGACATGACTGAGCGACTTCACTTTCACTTTTCACTTTCATGCATTGGAGCAGGAAATGGCAACCCACTCCAGTGTTCTTGCCTGGAGAATCCCAGGGACAGGGGAGTCTGGTGGGCTGCCATCTGTGGGGTCGCACAGAGTCGGACACGACTGAAGTGACTTAGCAGCAGCAGCAGGCAGATTAACAAGAGAAAATCAAATTAATACATATATATATGGGAAATTCACATGAGCATGAGAAATTCCAAGGACAATAAGGCAAGATAAGGTATACTTTATATGGGCCTATGTAATTTTGGGAATGGGCAAGTTTGAAATCCACAGGGAGGGATCACAGGCTGAAAACTCATGCTGGAGCTGCTCTTGCAGTTTTGATTCTGAGGCAGAATTTCTTGTTTGAGAAGCCTCAGTTTTGTTTCTAAGACCTTTGACTGACTGGGTGGGGCCCACTGAGACTAAGAGCTTAATCTGCTTTACTTAAAGTTGACTGATTGATTGAATATGTTAATCACACCCACAAAATATAGGATACAGTAATTCTCCTACATATGAATGCCCTTTTCAAGAGTGCGTAAGTCTAATTTGTTCATAAGTTCAACAAAGTTAGCCTAGGTATCCAACTAACACAGTCGGCTATATAGTACTGTATTGTAATAGGTTTATAATACTTTTTACACAAATAATACATGAAAGCAAACAAAAAATAAAGAAAACATTTTTAATATTACAGTGCAGTACCTTGAAAAGTACCGTAAACAGCTGACATACAGGGGGATGTTCACATCTTTGAAAGCTTGCAACTTGAAGGTTTGTATGTAGGAGAATTACTGTACCCTCCTAGCAACACCTATATTAGCATTTAGTTAGATTACTGGGGACTACAGCCCAGCCACCTTGACACATCAAAATTGATCACATCAGGCTCCACTTTCTGCAAGTACCCCCATACTTGTCCATAGCCTGACATAAAGTTGAGTGTTTGTAACTTAATTGTTTTCAATTTCTTTTTCATTTACATTGTACATCTTTTCAGGATGGGTTCCAAGTTTTGTCTCAGAAAGGTGACATTTATGAGGCAGCCATTGCAGTTACCCAACAGGATTTCACAGTTCTAGGGCTCTTCTGAAGCAGATCAGAAGACCTTTGGAGAGTGAACCTCCCTCAGAATCATGGAGAAGTCCTGTTAAAAGCAGGTGGCTGGGTTCCACCCCTAGGGTTTCTTATTTAAGTCTTGGTGCTGAAGCTCCGATACTTTGGCCACCTAATGCAAAGAACTGACTCTTGGAAAAGACCCTGATGCTGGCAAAGATTTAAGGCAGGTGGAGAAGGGGACAACAGAGGATGAGATAGTTGGATGGCATCACTGACTCAATGGACATGAGTTTGAGCAAGCTCCAGGAGTTGGTGAGGGACAGGGAAGCCTGGCATGCTGCAGTCCATGGGCTCACAAAGAGTCAGACACGACTGAGTGACTGAACTGAAATCTGAACTGTAGTGGTGCTGCTGGTCATGGGCTGCACATTGAGAACCTGAGCTTAGGATGCTTTAGTGACAAGAAAACATATCCCTCAGTCAATCAGGCTTCAAAGTAAAGAGGATTGGTGATCATTACAAGAAGGGAGCCTGGAGGTAGGGCAGGTTGAGGGTTGAGGGAGCCTGTAGGTTATCTGGGACTTAGTTCCTTTTGATCTCTCTACTCCAGCTCTTTGTGGCCTTGGCTTCATGGTGGCAATATGGCTGTGTCTGCTTCAGACATTATACCCTTAGTCCACATAGCCACTGGGGAGAGAGCACTGCTGAACCAGTATTCCAGGCCTGAGTCCCCATTGCCTCCACTCACACTCCGTCACTTTAACCTGATTAGGTCCCGTGTCCACCTCTGAACTAATGACTAAAGCCCAACAGGGCACAACCTATGTGCTGCATGTAGGAGAGGTGGATATCCTGTGAACTCTGGATGCTGTTGGGAAGGGTGAAGGGGGAGCAGATGCTGGTAGGCGGACTGACCCCTCCCAATTTGTCTGGCACCTTCCTGGTTTTAGCACTGAAAATCCTGTGTCCTTTGGAACCCTTCAGTCTCAGGCAAACCTGGATGATTTTCATGAAAATGGCCGTTGAGAAACTCCATCAAAACAGACCAGCAGTATATATTTCTCTACAGTGGTGTGGTAGGGAACCACAGAGGGGGTGGGGAGACCAGAGAGTTGCACACTGTAAACTTGGGTAACCTTCTTAGCCTCTGTGAGCTTGGTAACTGGTCTAAAAAGTGGATAAAAATCCTCAGCTGTGTTATTGTGGGGATTCAGTGAGGTTGGGGATGAGGACCTGGAGCACATAGACAGGAACCCAGTAAATCTGTAATTACTCAGAACCTTGGCCCAATGCCTGGCCAGAGCTTCCTAAACCTAGTTCCATCAGTCCTGGTGAAGCATATTCAAGATGATGCAGGAAAGAGAGTATTTGTATAAATGTTCATCAGTATATTACTGAGGGTGCCTGGGACCAGACACAAAGTGTATGTGCTGCTTCATTAAGAACTTTTCACATTAATGATTTTCTTTTTTCTTCGCACTAAAGCTAAAAGAGAATTCTGTTCCACTTGTCAGAGGGCTTCTCACTGTAATGGGTATTTATGGTACCCATTATGAGCTTCACCCCAGAGAGTAAAGGAGAATGAGGAGGTGAGATGTGTGCGTGAGGGGGTAGTCCTACCAAGAGAGTTGCTCGTATGTCAGATGTGAGGGGTCTCCAGAAATATTCCGAGCTCTGAAAAATCTGCTTTCTTCCTGGATCAATGAGGCCAGGATCCTCTCTATCCAAGAGACCAGTGGCAGGGTAGGGGGCTGAGAACACCAGGACTCCTAGGATGAGAGACCAGGCCTTCCAAGGCAGGATTGTCCCAACTCAAGGATCTTATCAACACATTTAGAAGACAGAGCTGGTGAAAAAAAAGGAGAATGCTATTGAGGCCATGGGTTCTGATACACATCCTACAAGATTGTTTTCCTGAAATGAACATAGACTGTGCCTTGTGCTTTTCAATTACAGGAATAATAAACATGCTCTTCTCTCGATCAGCTTTCCTAACTACAGGCAGTGTTGTTAATTATAAAATGCCTCACATGAACTCTGAATACTGTCCACATAACTGTACCATAAAACCTATATTCAGACTGTTATTGCTAGTGTTAGCTTTGAGTGACTGGAAGGCGATTAGATTTATTCTAAGAAAATCACACATACATACACAAATGCAACAGATTTATTGGACCTCAACAAATGTTCTTTTAACAAAATCATATTTTAAAATACTCCTCAAAAAGTGGCCTCATTAAATCTTATACTAGATCATGTATTTAAAGAAAATTCAAGTTAAATGGGTCTATCGTCTTCTCTTTTTATGAAAGCTGATCTTTTAAATTAGCAATTGCCTGAGAAGTATCAGTCTTCATTTTTTCCCCCAGATCTGTCTGTCCTTCATTGCCTCTGGTTTCTTGATGAGATCCTCATCGTAAACAGTTTGCTCAGTTTTCGAAGTGGAAACTTTTATGCTGTCATTGATCACATTTGCTGTGTAATTTGTTTTCATGTGTGTCCCTTCTAGACCCTGCACTCTTCCAGGTACAAATGTCATAGTGTCTGTGTTCCTAGGGCCTCAGATGATGCTCAGAATGATGAGCACTTGATGATTGCTGAGTAGAATTGAATTGCAGCAATCAGACTCCAGAGGAAGCCCCTGATGAATAATTCAATTATGTGTGTGCAAATTCAGAGGCAATTATTATTGATTCTCATTTGCTGTAACCAAGGGTGAGCATGAGAGTAAAACATATTTGTGGTAAGTCCTGGTAATATAAATGTAAGCAGAGCCCTAGCTTGTGAACTTGGATATTTTCCCTCCTATGGTTATTACTCAGTATTCCCATCTGACTGGTGAAAATTAGGACTGTGGACAGAAAGACCATGTTGCCAGGCCTACAACACTAGGGTGAAGACAGACAGTGAGAAAATACTTTTGGTAAGCCCTCACACTGGCCACCAACTTAAGTCTCAGGCTGCCCTGAAGTGGTTCCTGATTATGGGGCCCAGGGTATGCCACTCCAAAATGTGTCTCAATGGCATATTGATTATTTTGAATTAAAGTTACTTAAGAAATGCCAGTGCAAGAAGACACTCTGGCCCTCTTTTCTGTCTCTTTGAAACAGGAAAAAGTCTCTCATGTGAAAGGTGCCCTCCCACTCCCGCTCTGGGGGGTATAAGAACACTTTATCACCAAAGATAGGGAATTTGGGCTGAGAAGCCTGTGTTAACAAATCTTGTTATTACTTTAATTTATTGCCTCAAGCCCAGATTCTCTTTGTTTCTCTAGTAGCTCAGATGGTAAAGAATCTGCCTGCAATCCAGGAGACCTGGGTTCCATGAAGGTGAGGTTGCCCAAATGTTGTTACCACAGGAGCCAGGGAGCCAGTCCACCCAACCATACCCTCATCTCAGGTGGGTCTTTGGGAGTAGACCAAAAGTATAAGGGAGTGTGTCAAGCAAATAATCCCCAAATCCTGAATGAGCCTCACTTAAATGGGTGGGGCTCTGTTGCTGACTTCTGTTGGGGGAGGGATCCCCACAGTGGCCTCCTCTAGAAGTTGGCTGAGACTGACACAAGACCATCCTCTCTTCCTTGACACCAACAAAGGAGAAAGAACCCACTAGTCCCTAACAGCTGCTCATCAGTAGTTCTTCCCTCCTTCCCTCTCTCTTGAATCATGGACAGAGCACGTCTTAGAAGCACCCACAAAGTGGACATGAGCACTGCAGGGGTCAAGAGTGTGGCTTCCAGAGTCACAGAGAGCTGGCTTTTGTCCTTACAAGTAGTGTGACCCTGGGCAAAGTACCCAGTTTCTCTGGGTCTCAGTTTCCTCATCTACCAAGAAGGAACAGAAACTTCAGCCTCATAGCACACGTAAGCTGAGATCATGCAAGTACAAGGCCCGTTCAGGGAGCATAGTGCCATTACTACCATCACCATCTTGCTGGGGATGATTTCCTCCTGCTCACTTGTACTGGGCACCACAGTTGCCTGCCTCCTGGCTCTGCCCTCTCCCCCTTGCATGCAGTTGTCCAGGAGAACTTGCACAGGGGCAGTTCAAGAACTATCCAGACATACTGTCAGGGCAGAACACCCTTTATATCAATGTGGGTGAGTGTGGCAGAGGCCAGGGACTTCTTGTAGGAGGGGCACAGATCTTTTGGTTGGCCAAGCTTGAGTGCCCTGGGTGTGTATGTGGGTTCCCAGCCCTGGTAACTCCAGGCTGTGCTGTGTTCTCTGAGTCCCCAGCACTCTGGGTCCATGATGGGTTACAGTAGTGAAACTGTGGGTAGTCTTCAGCAGCATCCTCCAACAGCAGGAGGTATAATTGCATTTATGTGAAATGTCCGGAATGGACAAATGAGACAGAAACCACATTAGTGGTTGTCTGGGGCTGACATGACTTAGGGCATGGAGTTTGGTTGCTAAAGTTTGAGGTTTTTTAGTGGGGCTGGTGAAAACATTCCTGAATGAGAGAGTGGTCATGGTTGCATAACTTTGAAGATACAGTTGACCCTTCTTATCTGTGGGATCCTAATATGAAGATGGATCCCTAAAGTTGGATCCAATGTTGATTGGTTGTAGATGGAGGATCTGTACCATTTTATTTAAGAGACTTGAGAATCTAAGGATTTTGTTTTTTGTGGGGGCTCCTAGAACCATATACTAAGGGATGACTGTCTTAAGACCATGGAATTGTATACTTTAAAAGGATGGTTTTAATGTTTACTTGAATCATATCTCAATTAAAAACAATCATGAAATGCACACTCACAAATCTACCTCCCAGACAGATACACAGAAGTTGCCAGTGGAAGGTAAGACATGCAGACATGGGAATGATTGTTACGAAGGAAGATGGTTTCTACTCTCATAGATCCCTGAAAATAAGAGGACATCATGGAGGGCCACATGGTGAAGCACCAGGGTCAGTCAAAGACAGGAACAAGAAGAAAATGTGGGTAAGAACCCTTCTTGTGGTTTCCATGTAAACCAGGAAAGGATAGGTGAATCAGTCAGGAGGCTTAGTACTGAGTAGTTTGAATCATCTCAGTTGGCTCTGGGGCACAGAGCCTCCTGCTTTGGTATCTGACTCTTAAGTGATGAGGGCAGGTGGATGGAGAGTGGTCTGGAGTGTGAGAACCCATAAAGGAGGTAACTGAATGTGTGGGATGTGGATTGGTTGATTTGCATTTGAAAAGTGTGCTCACTGATGAGTTTTCTGCTAGCTCTAGGAAGTTGTTGGGCTAGGGAGTGGCAGTCCCTCCAGGGTCAGAAAGACCCCAAATGCCAAAACATTAGAATACAGAAAGTAAAAGACAGAGTTAATACTGGGGTCAGAGTCCTTGTCACTGTTTTGGATACAGAGCACTAGGGGCCTCTGTGTTAAACATTCCACATGCATAAAATCTTGCCCTGGCTCAATATTCACACTTTCAGCTCTGCCTGACACCCCTACTCCTGGCTTCTAGAAGGTAGAGGAGGGCAGTCCTCAGGGGCAGGAAGTGGGAATGGGCTTCTGAACATTTTCCTTTAGCCTTATTCTCTTCCAAAGTGTGTGTGTGGGGGGGTGTGGGTTGGTGGGGTGGGGAAGTGCTCTGATGCTGTCAGAGTCACGTTTGAGCAGTGGTGGATGGGGTTTGGAGAATGGCCAGCTTAGAAGTAGGCATGGTTATGAGCAATATTGTTTAAAATTACTCCATGCATGGTGGTAATAACAGCAGATTGACTTCTAGTCCATTTTATTATCGTTTTAATTTTCTGTATACAGTGTACTTACTTATTGCTGCAGCAGCGGTCATGGTTCCAGCTGTACTCTGTATCTCACCCATTTCATCTCTGCACCCCTCCAGCCCCAAATCAGGGTTTTCCCCAGTTCTAGGATGGGTCCCTTTTGGCTCCATCACTTACTTTGTATTCGGCTCTCAAATCTGTTGGCTCAGTCCCCTTTTATTTCTGCTGTCCAACTCCCCAAGTGTAGTTGATAGTGCCTTCTTTCCTATTTCCCCAAATCCCACAGGTTTATGATTAAAAAATTCTTCAGGAGGGAACCAAGTTAGATGAAAGTATTCAGTCTTCCATCAGAAACCAGAAGAAACTTTAGGAATTACTGTTTGTAAACACCATGATATGTCTAATCCTTCTCTGGAGCATTAGAGCCACAGAACCTAAGTCTCAAAGAATGTGGTACATGAAAATCTTTAATTTACAGCAACTGAAATTGTTACAGGAAGGGGGACCCCTTCCAAGGCCCAAGAATGGGCTCTTGTCTAATATTCCAAAGTGAATTATCTGAAGAGGCAAATGTACTGACAAAGCAAAAGACTTTATTGCAAAGGGGTACCTGGGGGCAGAGGGGGAGAACAGTAGGGTAAAGGAAACTAAGAGAACTGCTCTGCCACATGGCTCACAGTCTCAAGTTTTATAGTAATGAGTTGGTAATGGGGTAAGTTTCTGGGTTGTCTCTGGACAATCATATTGCTTGGCCCATATTTGGTCTTACTCAAGGTCTTTCCAGGTGGCACATGCATCTCTAAGCCAAGATGGATTGTAGCAAGAGGGCTTCTGGGAAATTGGCAGGACATATTATGGGCTGGCATCTCCTCCCTCTTCTCAGACTCTCTTGAATTCTCCCTGATAGGTTTCAGTGGCAACACCATGTTCTTTTTCAGAACCTCTTGTTACAACTCATGCAAGTGGTTATAATTGTGCCTGGCCAGCATGGGTGGTTTCAATCAATGGTTCCCTAACAAAATCACCTATCCATGGACTTGGATCCCAAGGGATTTGCTCACTAGACAACCAGAGAGGTGGGGAGCAGTTTGCTTGAGGGAGGGATGTCCTGGGACACTGGCTGTGTGCTCGGAGGATTTTCATTGCATATCTGGGAGAAAGGGGTGGTGGTTCATCTGTCCTGATCCTCAGGGAGCCCCACCATGCTCCTCCTCTCTACCCTTAGCCCTGTTTCCATTCTCTACCACCAACCATTTAAGGCATAAGTCAGAGCATATTTTCCGCCTGTTAAAATCCTCCAGTAGCTTCTCATCTCACACAAACAAGCCAATGGTTCCCCATGAACTCTCAGCTTCACATGACCTGGGCTCTGGCTCCCCCACTCTTTCCTCCTCCCCCTCACTACCCAGGATGCACCAGCCCTACCTGTTCCACCCATTGGCCAAGGTCCTTCCTGCCTCAGGGCTCTTGCTCTGCTGTGCCCTTGGCCTGGAGGGCTCTGCTCTGACTCCTCCTTTCCTCTGGCACCCCACCCTCTGGTCTCAGATTGAAGACCTTTCCTGACCACATCTCTGTCCCTCAAGGGGCTCCACATAAGGCCAAGCCTGGTCTGCATGGTGCTATCCCAGGTATTATAACATCTGCTCAAGCAGGAAAGGAAGTTATATCCAGATTGCAGGCATCCCATCGAGAGTGACGGGATGCTAACAAGATTCTCACAAGGGATCCTAGTATTGGCCTCACATTTCTATGTGAGGCTGGAAACACTGGGGACACCAGTCAAAGGCCTGGGTATAGCTCTAGAATATAGCTCTGAAGTGGTTTAGGCAGGCAGACAGTTTTGGGCTAAGACTCAAGCTCTACTACTTCCTTATGTGACAGGGATCAAGTTATTTAGCTTCTCTCAGCCTCAGTTTCCTCAGCTGTAAAATGGTAAAAACAGCAAGCATCTCATTGGACTGTAGCAGCAGGAATTAGTTGCCGGTGTTGGCTGTTTCTGGTACATCAAATCCCAATACATAAGTGATTATTGCCCCCAGAGATTCCAGGCAGGTGCAGTGGATGAACATGGTCCATACAGCCTGATCCGGTGGGCAGAAGATGTGCTTGAAGGACTGATGTGGGGATGGAGCTTGGGGGCAGGTGTACAGGATGGCTAGCAGAAGAGAGCGAGGGAACATAGTTGAGCACCAAGTCCCCAGGGTTGGTTGGGATTTCTGGAGAAGATCAGCTCAGGCCAGACAGGTCTGGTTTGTGTGTCTGCCAGCGAAACTCAACCACAGCAGTTGTGTGTCCATTAAAACTGTGGTTTGTTAGAGCTTCAGTGGCTGTGGGAGCTGGGTGGGGATGTCCGGGGCGGCTCTTCTGAGGCCCTGATGTTGGAAACGATGGGCTGAGGGTGGGCATGGGGAAGGAGCAGGACATGAGGTGGGGGAGCCCACAGTGATAGGCTGGAGCCTGCATGGATTCTACTGTCTCAAGCTCAATGATGTGTGTATCCTGCCAGAGAAGCTGGTGGCCTCGGGCACACCTGATTAGAAGGAAGATACAGGGAGGTGGAGATGCCCAGGCCCAGCCACTGAAGCCCACACCATAAGTCAGCGATCGGGAACATGGGTGAAGTGCCAGAGTGCCTGCCTGCCCTTCTGAGTGTGAACAGCAGAAAGGGCTCAGCAGCTGTGCCTCTGCCTTCCTAGGTACTGGTCTCTGGCAGAGCATCTCCTGCAGCCTCCCCTAACCAGAAGTCCCAGGGGAGGGGACTCTGGGGAGCAGAGGGCAGCCCAGCTAAGCTGAGAGAACCATGCTTAGTGGCTCTTCAGGTGCACATTGATACAGATATGCCTTCAACCTGGGAAGGTGGGGGTCAGGTGTGAAGCCTGCATGAGGCACCTGGGGTTGTCCTCTGGGACCATGCTGGTGGGAGAACCCAGTGCCCAGTGCTTGGCCAGTGAGACCTGAGCCATCCCAGTTTGATCAGGAGCACAGGAGAAGTGCTATGGGGCTGGAATGGGCCACCTCCACTCTGACTTTCAGATGGGGGATGTTACGGACTGGATATTTTTGTCCCCTACTCCCAAGTGCATATGATAAAATCCTAACCCCCAATGTGATGGTGTTAGGAGGTAGGGCCTTTGGGAGATAATTAGGACCCTTCCAAGAAGAGATATGAGAAAACTGATTTTCTGTCTGCCAGGTGAGGATACAATGAGAAGATAGCTGTCCATAATCTAAGACAAGAACTCTCACCAGAAACATCTGCCAGTGTCTTCATCTTGGACTTCCAGCACCAAGAACTACGAGAAATACATGTTGTTTTTTTTGTTTAAGCCACCCAGACTAGGCTAATTTATTGTAGTCACCCGAGCTGACTAAGGGAAGAAGGCAAACTCATACACAGGTACTGTGAACCAAAATTCATCCTGAGTGAAGCTGTATGGTGGACAACTCAAGTGTTTTGTTGTATTTTGGAGGCCTGGACAGGAAGTGGAAGTGAGCTAAGACAGGTGTGAAGTGAGGGTGGAGGAGAGACTAGCTCTTTCCAGGAAACCACCTGCAGGGTGGTCAAGAGTAGCAGAACCAGGTTAATAGTAGCCCAGGAGCTGAGTTGGAGGGAGGAGCCAGCACCTCATACAGCATTCTGCTGAGCACTGGCTCTGTTTCCTTAGGGAATCAGGGTGAAGGGGTGATGGAGCAGCAGGAACTGATGAGAGGACTCAGGTTCATGCTGCTGCCATGCTGGAAGCTGGGTGGAGAGCAGGAAAAAGGACAAAATGCCTGTGATGCACATTAAGGGCAAAGCCACTTGTGAACAAGGTCTGAAGTGAAAGTCTCTCAGTCATGTCCTACTCTTTGCAACCCCATGAACTATATAGTCCATGGAATTTTCCAGGTCAGAATACTGGATTAAGTAACCTTTCCCTTCTCCAGGGATCTTCCCAAACCAGGGATTGAACCCAGGTCTCCCACATTGAGGGTGGATTCTTTACCAACTGTGCCACAAGGGAAGCCCAAGGGTACTGGAGTGGGTAGCCTGTCCCTTCTCCGGGGGATCTTCCCAACCCAGGGATTGAACAACCTGAGCTATCAGGGAAGCCCAAACAAGGTCTGAGGCTGAGCTAATTTGCACAGCAGTTGGGGTAGGACTTCTTCCCCAGGCTTCACCCCCACTTGACCATGAACTGTAGGCTTAATCCCTAATTCCCAGCCTTTGCTCACAGCTGGGCTCTGGTTTTTCCTGTGGTCATGTATGGATGTGAGAGTTGGACTGTGAAGAAGGCTGAGCGCTGAAGAATTAATGCTTTTGAACTGTGGTGTTGGAGAAGACTCTCGAGAGTCCCTTGGACTGCAAGGAGATCCAACCAGTCCATTCTGGAGGAGATCAGCCCTGGGATTTCTTTGAAAGGAATGATGCTAAAGCTGAACCTCCAATACTTTGGCCACCTCATGCGAAGAGTTAACTCATTGGAAAAGACTCTGATGCTGGGAGGGATTGGGGGCAGGAGGAGAAGGGGACGACAGAAGATGAGATGGCTGGATGGCATCACCAACTTGATGGACATGAGTCTGAGTGAACTCTGGGAGTTGGTGATGGACAGGGAGGCCTGGCGTGCTGTGATTCATGGGGTCGCAAAGAGTCGGACACGACTGAGCGACTGAACTGAACTGAACTGACCTGCTCCACCCCAGGAAGGCAGATGCTCAAGAACTTCTGACCCACCCAAAACCAGGGTTCAAATTTCCACATCAGGTATCTTCCCCACATTTCCTTTTCTGACGCAAATTGGATGGATTGACCAAAAGAATCAACTCATTAGTGAATAACAATCAGTGAGATTTATTCATATTATTCATCTGCTCAAAAGTATTGATTGAGCATCTGTCAGGTGTGTTGCTACAGGCTGGGGATATAGCAGGGAGACAGGCAGGAAGGTCCGGCTGCACAGAGTCTGTCTGACAAACAGATGACATCCAGCAGACCCATACCTATTGAATTTGTTGACTTAAAAATATTCAGAACCTGAAAGTTGAGAGTTATGCTTTATTTGGTGGGAATTTTTAGGACTTCAAGCCTGGGAGGCAGCATGTCAAATTACCCTGAGAGAACTGCTCTGAGGAAGCGAGGTGTGGGAGACAGGTTATATAGAAATTTTGCAACAAAGGGCAGATAGTCTGAACATCAGAAGATTATTCTTAATTAAAGGAAAATCAGATATCTTCAGGTTAAGGAATTTTGCACTTTTCTATATATGGGAAGATGCAAGAGTCTGGGCTCACTAAAATTATTCCTTTGATATGTACCTCACCTATCTGGGGCCAGTATCCTGTGTTTTCACCTCACTTCCTGAGTTTCCTCAGGGTTCACCATATGGAGTTAGCTGCAGTCTGCTAGATGGCAGGTATTCTTTCCTTCCTGAGTTCCCTCAGGGCTCACCCGCTCACCATTAGTGGTGGCTTCAATTGCTGATGACTGTGACATCCTTTCCATTTCTCTCTTTTCAGTGGTGACAGGTGCTGGAGCAGAAAGGGGCTGGGGAAGGCTGTGTGTAGCAGGAGTCCTGTGTGGTCTAGGGTACCCAGGGAAGGTTTCCTAGAGAAAAGAAGGGTTGAGAGGAGCTCTCCACATTGAGTAGGAATTACCCAACTGGGGGAGGCAGAGAAGTGGTGAGGCAAATGGCATATCTGAGAAATTAAAGATAGCCCAGCAGAGCCAGAGCATAGTCTAGCTCTTTGGAAACATGACAGTTGAGGCATCCAATAATGATATTGATAATATTACCAAATTCTTACTCTTATAAGGCAGAATCATGTTCCCTTCCCAAACCCATATGTTGAAGCCCTCATTCTCCATTATCTCATAATATAACTGTGTTCAGAGATAGGGTCTCAGAAATGTAATTCAGTAAAATATGATCACTAGGGTGAGTCCTAGTTGAATATGACTGATATCCTTATAAAAAGAGATTAGGACACAGACCCACACAGAGGGAACGATGTGAAGACAGAAGGTGAATATTATCATCGACCAACCAACGAGAGAGGACCCAGAAAGAATCAACTATGCTGACACCTTGTTCTTGGATGTCTAAGCTCCAGAACCATGAAAAAATAAATGTCTGTGGTTTAAGCCCCTCAGTCTGAGGCTCTTTGTTATGGCATCCAGAGCTGACAAGTACATTTACTAAGTGCAAGATGTTCTAACTAAGCCCTTTATTCCTATGACATTATTTCTCAATGTCAACTCTTAGAAGTAGTTGCCACTCAGCAGTTTTGCTGCTGAGGACATCAAGGGACAGAGATAAGAAGTGAAACCACACAAACCCAGAGATTACTGTCTGCATTAATGTTGCTTTACCACTGGATAGTCAGCATGAACTTGACTTCTACTGCAGGATATTCTTGCCCAGGAAGATGAAGTTGTAAATAACTTTCTTTTCTTTTTTAACTTTACAATATTGTATTGGTTTTGCCATATATCAAAATGAATCCACCACAGGTATACATGTGTTCCCCATCCTGAACCCTCCCCCCTCCTCCCTCCCCATACCATCCCTCTGGGTCGTCCCAGTGCACCAGCCCCACGCATCTAGTATCGTGCATCAAACCTGGACTGGTGACTCGTTTCATATATGATATTATACATGTTTCAGTGCCATTCTCCCAAATCATCCCACCCTCTCCCTCTCCAACAGAGTCCATAAGACTGTTCTATACATCAGTGTCTCTTTTGCTGTCTCGTACACAGGGTTATTGTTACCATCTTTCTAAATTCCATATATATGCGTTAGTATACTGTATTGGTGTTTTTCTTTCTGGCTTACTTCACTCTGTATAATAGGCTCCAGTTTCATCCACCTCATTAGAACTGATTCAAATGTATTCTTTTTAATGGCTGAGTAATACTCCATTGTGTATATGTACCACAGCTTTCTTATCCATTCATCTGCTGGTGGGCATCTAGGTTGCTTCCATGTCCTGGCTATTATAAACAGTGCTGCGATGAACATTGGGGTACACGTGTCTCTTTCCCTTCTGGTTTCCTCAATGTGTATGCCCAGCAGTGGGATTGCTGGATCATAAGGCAGTTCTATTTCCAGTTTCTTAAGGAATCTCCACACTGTTCTCCATAGTGGCTGTACTAGTTTGCATTCCCACCAACAGTGTAAGAGGGTTCCCTTTTCTCTGCACCCTCTCCAGCATTTATTTCTTGTAGACTTTTGGATTGCAGCCATTCTGACTAGTGTGAAATGGTACCTCATAGTGGTTTTGATTTGCATTTCTCTGATAATGAGTGATGTTGAGCATCTTTTCATGTGTTTGTTAGCCATCTGTATGTCTTCTTTGGAGAAATGTCTATTTAGTTCTTTGGCCCATTTTTTGATTGGGTCATTTATTTTTCTGGAATTGAGCTGTAGGAGTTAGCTCAAAACTCATTTGGGTAACATATGACTCAACTTTCTCTCAACAGAGTAAGTAGCCTCATCTAAGAAAAACTGATTGCCCAACTGGACTCATAAGCTGACCACATACACTCCAAACACTTGTTTTACAGTTCCCTCTGAACCTACTCTCCTTTCAGAGAGGACTTGAACCCACAATCCTGGATTCTTTAAAGAACTGGAATTCATTATATTTTCATTGAAACTGGTCTCAGGACTTACTGAAGCTCAGGTTCTTTTTATCTCAGCACAGAAAGAACTCAGCATGAGGCAAGCTGATAGGCAGAGAGTGAGTTTATTAGCATAGGATGCTTGTGAGAGATACAAGTGGGCAGGCAAAGGAGTGCAGCCCTGAGAACAAAGAGGGCTACATTTTTATAACAAGATAAAAAGTGTGTGTGTGTGTGGGGGGAAGCCCACCTCCTTTTTCATTCTGGAATAAATGGTAAGTCTTACATCATTAGCTCCTCCTTTTAACCTATACGGTCTAATTGGGACTGTAATGGCACTATTTAAATCATATATATTAGCAAAAGGGAGGTAGCATATACTAAAATATGGTAATTCATCTCAGGTTTCAGTAGAGTGTCCCCTTTCACCTATGTCTTTCCTACATACAGATGCTACTCTTCAAGAATTGTTAACTTGCTGACTGCATGTAACAAGATGTAGACCCATATCTATTGTCTTGTACCTTAACTGCACATGTAGGTTGTTGCTTGGTTACTGGATTCTTTTCTTGAGTGGTCATTAGCTTACAACAGTCTCATAAACCCTTTAAAAATTCTTTTTCTATCTTTAACCTCATAGTGGGTTTTCTAAATTCACTATTTAATTATCCTACTCTATCACTATTGGGCTTCCCAGGTGGCACTTGTGGTAAAGAACACACCTGCCAAAGCAGGAGATATAAGAGATGCGGGTTCACTTCCTCGGTGGGAAGATCCCCTGGAGGAGGGCATGGCAACCCATTCCAGTATTCTTGCCTGGAGAATCCCATGGACAGAGGAACCTGGCTGATTATGGTCCATAGGGTTGCAAAGAGTCAGACACGACTAAGCGACTTAACATGCATGCATATGTGACTCCCTATCACAGTGCTGTGTCTAACAGTCCTATTGCATTGTGATTTTGCTCAAGACCAGTTAGGCCACCAGCATTGAAAGATCTACCTTAAATCGGAGCATCCAAACTTTGTAAATATCCCATCTCTGCCTCTCCCTTTCAGCCAGGAGTCTGTAAAAGCTGCTGCTGCTAAGTCGCTTCAGTCGTGTCCAACTCTGTGTGACCCCAGAGACGGCAGCCCACCAGGCTCCCCTGTCCCTGGGATTCTCCAGGCAAGAACACTGGAGTGGGTTGCCATTTCCTTCTCTAATGCATGAAAGTGAAAAGTGAAAGTGAAGTCGCTCAGTCGTGTCTGACTCTTAGCGACCCCATGGACTGCAGCCTACCAGGCTCCTCCGTCCATGGGAGTCTCCAGGCAAGAGTACTGGAGTAGGGTGCCATTGCCTTCTCCCTGTAAAAGCTACACCTCCCTGTAAAAAGCTACACCTCCCCAAACTGAAGGGAACAGTAGAACATGGTTTTGCTTGACCAGCCGATTATTTTGGTTGTCTTTTGGGAGGAGCTGATGGTCAGGAGGTTAAGCAACTTGTACTGAATCATGCAGCTAGTGAGTGTTGAGATGTTTCATCAAAGAGCTGGAGTCCTAATCAAACAATTTCCATCAGTTAATACCATAGTTTGCTTTCCTCTTACAGGATGGAATTTAACTTTTCAGTTCTCAATGACCTGTCTCACTTCTGCTAAAGTTCTATTCCCTCAAATTGCCTCTGTGTCTTTTTGGCTCCCCTTCCTGACCTCCCTGCATGGAGCAGTTTTGCCAGGGAGTCAGGATAAGTTTCCAAGGAGGAAAGTTTGATATAGATTCTTTGGAGGCAGATGGGCCTGGGTTCAAACCTTGGTTCATGACCAGCTGAGAGAAGAGTTTGATTCCTTAACGTCTTTGAACTTTGGCCTGAGATATGACATCTATCAATCTTCTGTATTCTCAGGGTATGTATACCAGTGCACACCGCCCACACATGTCTGTACACGATAGGGTGCTAGTCAATGAGAGCAAAGCTGGAGTCTGATATCTGATGGGAAAATAATCTTCATGGGGTTGAAGACCCAAGATTATTTATATAATGTAGCCATTACAGTGCCTGGCAATTAAAGGTGCTCAATAAATGGGAGATTAAAAAAGAGAGATGGAAACATGATTTACAAGAGCAATGGACATGCTCAAGTGGTATTGTCCTTGCAGATTAGGCACAGGCAGAAGAAAGGAAGCAAATGGGACAGGGATAGGCTTTATATTTTCAGCTGATAAAAATGACCACCTGCAGACAATACTGTATGGCTGCTGGGTTTGGGAATGTTGGGGTGGAAGGTAATATTATATCTTAGTTCTCAGGTTTCAGATCTATTTTTCAACTTCCAGACTCCATAGAAAAAGTAAAGAAAGGTACCGAGTAAGTAACAACCTCCCTGGATCTCAATTTTTTTTTTTTCTGATTTGCAAAAAGATGGTTATTCCATGTTGTTACAGTTAAATGAGATAAACTGATAAATATATGCATATACTTGTCACTGGGCTTCCCTGGTGCCTCAGACAGTAAAGAATCTGCCTGCAGTGTGAGAGACTTGGGGTCAGTACCTGGGTTGGAAAGATTCCCTGGAGGAGGGCATAGCAACCCATTTCAGTATTCTTGTCTGGAGAATCCCCATGGACAGAGGAGCTTGGTGGACTACAGTTTATGGGGTCACAGAGTCGGACACGAGTGATCAATTAAGCATAGCACACATATGCATATGATATAAATTAGAAAAGTGTCAGTTGCTCTCCCTCTTGCCTGGCAGTCTCTGGTGGGTGTGTGGTAGAACCAAGACAAGTAAATGAGGTGCAATTCCTTGAGGAAGAGGGTCAGTGTGCCCACAGATAGAAGGTAGAGGGGCAAGTGGCAGATTTGGAGAACAAAAATCCAGTGGGGGGAGATGTTGTTGATGACTGGGAGGGGAGGATGGAGGGTAGCCATGTTGGAAGCTTTGGGCTCTTGTCTAGGCTGCTCCAGACCAGTCAGACTTGGAAATGCTAAAAACACTGCCAGATCCTGGAAAAGCACAATTACTAAGGCTCCTGTGCTGCTGCTACTGCTAAGTCGCTTCAGTCGTGTCCAACTCTGTGCGACCCCATAGACGGCAGCCCACCAGGCTCCCCTGTCCCTGGGATTCTCAGGCAAGAACACTGGAGTGAATTGCCATTTCCTTCTGCAATGCATGAAAGTGAAAACTGAAAGTGAAGTCGCTCAGTTGTGTCTGACTCCTAGCAACCCTATGGACTGCAGCCTACCAGGCTCCTCCATCCATGGGATTTTCCAGGCAAGAGTACTGGAGTGGGGTGCCATTGCCTTCTCCAAGGCTCCTGTACTCATCAGCAAAAATGATTTAGGCCTTTGTCTACAGGTTAAGAGGTGGGCTACCCTGAAGTCCTGCAGGTGAAACTGCTCAGAAATCAGAGGATCTAGGGGCATGTGTGCACACATTGTGTTCTCCTGCACCCTATGCAGGGTAACACTTCACCTTTTCTCCAGCACCATATGAGATCAACTAGCTTCATATCCCCACCAGCAACTGGTACAGCTGATGTCAGTGCCAGTGTACCTGTGATATATGTGTCAGATCAGATCAGATCAGTCGCTCAGTCGTGTCCGACTCTTTGCGACCCCATGAATCACAGCATGCCAGGCCTCCCTGTCCATCACCAACTCCCAGAGTTCACTCAGACTCACGTCCATCGAGCCAGTGATGCCATCCAGCCATCTCATCCTCTGTCATCGCCTTCTCCTCCTGCCCCCAATCCCTCCCAGCATCAAGGTCTTTTCCAATGAATCAACTCCTCACATGAGGTGGCCAAAGTACTGGAGATTTATGTGTGGTGGTATCTAATTGTGGCTTTTTCTGGCAATTTCTCAATGCCAAATCATGTTGATTACCTTTTCATGTGTTTATTTGCCACTTGTATATTCTCCTCTGTGAAATGTCTCTTCATGTATTTTGGCCATTTTCTATTACGCTATTTGACTTTTATTGCTCAGTTTTGAGAATTCATTATATATTCTAGCTACTAGCCCTCTGTCAGATATGTGGTTTGCACATGTCTTTTCTGTAGCCTGTATTTTCATCCTCTTAACAGGGCCTTTCACAGGGCAAATGTCTTCATTTTGATAAAGCTTAATTTATCAATTTTTAAATGAATTATGCTTTTGGTGTCATCTAAGAATTATTTGCCTAGTTCTAGATACTGAAATTTTCTCCTATGTTTTAAACTAAAGATTTTATAGATTTATGTTTTATATTTAACCCCATGATTCATTTTGAGTTAATTTAAAAATAATGTATGAGACTTAAGTCTAGGGTCATATTTGCCTATGGATGACCAATTGCTCTGGTGTCATTTGTTGAAAAGACATCTTAAGTAGTTTTTAATGAGTAAAATCACCTAGCTGGGCCTGCTCACAGATCAAAGGATTGAGTGAATACCAAAGGAGAGCTAGCCGGCTGTGGACTGGCCCATCCCCCCGCCAGGGGCAGAGAGGCAGACAGGCCAGAGCAGGAAGGCAAGGGGCAATATTGGCCCCAGAGACGGCATCCTCCACCAGATTGTGAGCAGGCTCCCAGTTGCTAACCAAGTCTTCCTGGGATCCTGGACAGTTGACATCTGCCAGTAGGGTCACAGCCAGAGATGAGCTCTCCAAAGGAAACACATGGCACATCTGAGACAACGCTCTTGTGGAGCATCCAGGAATCTGAGCGGCTGAGACTGGAGAGGTGTTTAAGATGCACAAATCACCTGGTACAGTGCGCTTGCCAAGCATCTGGTTGCCTGAGCTGCTCGGACCTGGAAAGGGCACAAAATGCAGGCCCAACCAAGTCTGTGCTTTTGTGGAGTACCCAAGAACCTGAACCTGAGCAGCTTAGATTTGGGAAGTGCATGAAACCCAGGGCCTGCTTGTAAAGTTTCCCTGAAGAGCAACCTGGAGCCTGAGCAGTGTAGACTGGGAAAGCACACACGCTGTGAGATGGGGCAAACCCAGTGTGGTCCATACACTGCGAGCACTCCCCACCCACGCCAGTGATATTTGTTTGCAGTGTTCCTCGCTCCCCACAGCACAACTCAACAAGTGAGCTTAAATAAGTGACCACCTTCGCCCCCTTGTGTCAGGGCAAAAGTTAGACACTGGAGAGACTTGCAAACAGAGAAAGCCAAAACAAACAAAGACGAGGGAACCGCTTTGGAAGTGACAGGTGCAACAGATTAAAACCCTGTAGTTAACAGTGACTAAGCATTGGAAGGGGCCTATAGACCTTGAGAAGAAGTATAAGCTGGAACAAGGAACAATCTGAAACTTAAATGACCTCACACTGCTCTCAACAGCTCCAGAGAAATTCCTAGATATATTTTACTAATATCATTTTTTAATTTTATTTTTCTATTTTAATTGGAGGCTAATTACTTTACAATATTGTATTGGTTTTGCCATACATCAACATGAATCTGCCATGGGTGTACACGTGTTTCCCATCCTGAACCCCCCTCCCACCTCCCTCCCCATCCCATCCCTCTGGGTCATCCCAGTGCACCAGCCCCAAGTATCCTGTATCCTGCATCGAACCTGGACTGGCGATTCGTTTCATATATGATATTATACATGTTTCAATGCCATTCTCCCAAATTATCCCACCCTCTCCCTCTCCCATGGAGTCCAAAAGACTGTTCTATACATCTGTGTCTCTTTTGCTGTCTCGCATACAGGGTTATCATTACCATCTTTCTAAATTCCATATATATTCATTAGTATACTGCATTGGTGTTTTACTTTCTGGCTTACTTCACTCTGTATGATAGGCTCCAGTTTCATCCACCTCATTAGAATGGATTCAAATGTATTCTTTTTCAGTTCAGTTCAGTCGCTCAGTCGTGTCTGACTCTGCAACCCCATGAATCGCAGCACGCCAGGCCTCCCTGTCCATCACCAACTCCCGGAGTTCACTCAGACTCACATCCATTGAGTCAGTGATGCCATCCAGCCATCTCATCCTCTGTTGTCCCCTTCTCCTCCTGCCCCCAATCCCTCCAGTCTTTCCCAATGAGTCAACTCTTCGCATGAGGTGGCCAAAGTACTGGAGTTTCAGCTTTAGCATCATTCCTTCCAAAGAAATCCCAGGGCTGATCTCCTTCAGAATGGACTGGTTGGATCTCCTTGCAGTCCAAGGGACTCTCAAGAGTCTTCTCCAACACCACAGTTCAAAAGCATCAATTCTTCGGTGCTCAGCCTTCTTCACAGTCCAACTCTCACATCCATACATGACCACTAGAAAAACCATAGCCTTGACTAGATGGACCTTTGTTGGCAAAGTTATGTCTCTGCTTTTGAATATGCTATCTAGGCTGGTCATAACGTTCCTTCCAAGGAGTAAGCGTTTTTTGATTTCATGGCTGCAGTCACCATCTGCAGTGATTTTGGAGCCCCCCAAAACTAAAGTCTGACACTGTTTCCACTGTTTCCCCATCTATTTCCCATGAAGTGATGGGACCAGATGCCATGATCTTCGTTTTCTGAATGTTGAGCTTTAAGCCAACTTTTTCACTCTCCACTTTCACTTTCATCAAGAGGCTTCTGAGTTCCTTTTCACTTTCTGCCATAAGGGTGGTGTCATCTGCATATCTGAGGTTATTGATATTTCTCCCAGCAATCTTGATTCCAGCTTGTGCTTCTTCCAGTCCAGAATTTCTCATGTTGTACTCTGCATAGAAGTTAAATAAGCAGGGTGACAATATACAGCCTCGAGGTAGTCTTTTTCCTATTTGAAACCAGTCTGTTGTTCCATGTCCAGTTCTAACTGTTGCTTCCTGAACTGCATATAGGTTTCTCAAGAGGCAGGTCAGGTGGTCTGGTATTCCCATCTCTTGAAGAATTTTCCACAGTTTATTGTGATCCACACAGTCAAAGGCTTTGGCATAGTCAATAAAGCAGAAATAGATGTTTTTCTGGAACTCTCTTGCTTTTTCCATGATCCAGCGGATGTTGGCAATTTGATCTCTGGCTCTTCTGCCTTTTCTAAAACCAGCTTGAACATCTGGAAGTTCATGGTTCACATATTGCTGAAGCCTGGCTTGGATAATTTTGAGCATTACTTTACTAGCATGTGAGATGAGTGCAATTGTGCGGTAGTGTGAGCATTCTTTGGCATTGCCTTTCTTTGGGATTGGAATGAAAACTAACCTTTTAATTCCAATCCCAAAGAAAGGCAATGTCAAAGAATGCTCACACTACCACACAATTGCACAGCTCCATTTTCTTTTTAATGGCTGAGTAATACTCCATTGTGTATATGTACCACGGCTTTCTTATCCATTTATCTGCTGATGGACGTCTAGGTTGCTTCCATATCCTGGCTATTATAAACAGTGCTGCGATGAACACTGGGGTACACGTGTCTCTTTTTTAATTTTTAAGTTCTTTATTACCCCTTTTTCATTTTTATAACCCATTACCTTGCAAAAAAAAGACCCTATTTTAAAGCAAATTTCATATATATATTTTTAATAATTTTTGTGATTTTGTTTTGTATTTATAATATTGTATTTTTGAGAATCTAACCTCTTTTCCAGATTTTTAATCTTTGCTTTTGGTATTTGTTATCAAGTTTGTACTTTTAAGAATCTAATCTTCAGTACCCATTTTTACTTAGGGGTGTGATTACTGGCTTGACTACTCTCTCCCCTTTTGACTCTCCTTTTTCTCCCCCAGGTCAAATCTATCTCCTCCCTCCCCATTCTCTTCTCTACCTAACTCTGTGAATCTCTTTGGGTTTTCTGGGCTGTGGAGAACACTTAGGGAACTGATGACTGGCTAGATTTGTCTCTCCCCTTTGACTCCCCCTTTTCTCCTCCTAGTCACCTCTATCTCCCCCCTCCATCTTCTCTTCTCTATATAATTCTGTGAACCTCTCTGAGTGTTCCAGACTGTGGAGAGCACATAGAGAATTGAGTACTGGCTAGATTGCTCTCGCCCCTTTTGATTCCCCCTCTTCTCCTCTTGGCCACCTCTATCTCCCTCCTCCCTCTTCTCTTCTCCATGCAATTCTGTGAACCTCTCTGGATGTCCCTCACTGTGGAGAATCTTTTCACCATTAACCTAGATGTTTTATCATTGGTGCTGTATGGATGGAAAAGTCTTGAGGCTACTGTAAGAATAAGACTGAAAGCCAAAGGCAGGAGGCTTAAATACAAAACTTGAGAACACCAGAAAACTCCTGACTCCAGGGAACATTAATCAACAAGAGCTCATCCAAAAACCTCCATACCTACACTGAAACCAAGCTCCACTCAAGAGCCAACAAGTTTCAGAGCAAGACATACCAAGCTAATTCTCCAGCAATGCAGGAACATAACCCTGAGCATTAAAATACAGGTGGCCAAAAGTCACACCAAACCCATAGACACCTCAAAACTCACCACTGGACACTTCATTGTGTTCCAGAGAGAAGAGATCCAGCTCCACCCACCAGAATACCAAAGCAAGCTTCTCTAATCAGGAAACCTTGACAAACCACTCATCCAACCCCACACACAGGGACGAACCTCCACAATAAAAAGGAACCACAAACTTTCAGCATACAAAAGGCCGCTCCAAACACAGCAATCTAAACAAAATGAAAAGGCAGGGAAATATTCAGCAGGTAAAGCAACATGATAAATGCCCACCGAACCAAACAAAAGAGGAGATAGGGAGTCTACTTGAAAAGGAATTTAGCATAATAATAGTAAAGATGATCCAAAATCTTGAAAAAAAAAAAAATGGAGTTACAGATAAATAGACTGGAGACAAGGATTGAGAAGATGCAAGAAATGCTTAACAAGGACCTAGAAGAAATAAAAAAGAGTCAATCAATAATGAATAATGCAATCACTGAGACCAAAAAGCACTCTGGAGGGAACCAACAGTAGAATAACTGAAGCAGAAGATAGGATAAGTGAGGTGGAAGATAGAATTGTGGTAATAAATGAAGCAGAGAGGAAAAAAGAAAAAAGAATTAAAAGAAATGAGGACAACCTCAGAGACCTCTGGGTCAATGTTAAACACCCCAACATTCAAATCATAGGAGTCACAGAAGAAGGAGACAAAGAGAAAGGCCGTGAGAAAATACTTGAGGAGATAATCATTTAAAACTTCCCTAAAATGGGGAAGGAAATAGCCACCCAAGTACAAGAAGCCCAGAGAGTCCCAAACAGGATAAACCCAAGGCAAAACACCCCAAGACACATAGTAATCAAATTAACGAAGATCAAATACAAAGAGCAATATTAAAAGCAGCAAATAACACACAAAGGGATTCTCATATGGATAACAGCTGATCTTTCAATAGAAACTCTTCAGGCCAGAAGGGAATGGCAGGACATACTTGAAGTGATGAATGAGAAAAACCTACAACCCAGATTGTAGTACAGATCCTACTGTACCCAGCAAGGATCTCATTCAAATATGAAGGAGAAATCAAAAGCTTCACAGACAAGCAAAAGCTCAGAGAATTCAGCACCATCAAACCGGCTCTTCAACAAATTTTAAAGGATCTTCTCTAGACAGGAAACACAGAAAAGGTTTATAAACTCGAACCCAAAACAACAAAGTAAATGGCAACGGGGTCATACTTATCAATAATTACCTTAAATGTAAATGGGTTGAATGCCCCAATCAAATGACAAAGACTGGCTGAATGGATACAAAAACAAGACCCCTATATATGCTGTCTACAAGAGACCCACCTCAAACCTAGGGACGCATAGAGACTGAAAGTGAAGGGCTGGAGAAAGATATTTCACACAAATGGAGACCAAAAGAAAGCAGGAGTAGCAATACTCATATCAGAGAAAATAGACTTTGAAATAAAGGCCGTGGAAAGAGACAAAGAAAGACACTACATAATGATCAAAGGATCAATCCAAGAAGAAGATATAACAATTATAAATATATGTGCACACAACATAGAAGCACCACAATATGTAAGGCAAATGCTAAGAAGTATGAAAGGGGAAATTAACAGTAACACAACAATAGTGGGAGACTTTAATACCCACTCACACATATGGATAGATCAACTAAACAAAATTAACAAGGAAACACAAACTTTAAATGATACAATGGATCAGTTAGACCTAATTGATATCTATAGGACATTTCACCCCAAAACAATGAATTTCACCTTTTTCTCAAGTGCGCATGGAACCTTCTCCAGGATGGATTGCATCCTGGGCCATAAATCTAGCCTTGATAAATTCAAAAAAATTGAAATCGTTTGAAGCACATTTTTTGATCACAATGTGGTAAGATTAGATGTCAACTATAGGTAAAAAATTATTAAAAATACAAACATATGGAGGATAAACAACACACTTCTGAATAACCAACAAATCGCAGAAGAAATCAAAAAATAAATAAAAAAGAAATCAAAACGAATCAAAATTCATTTTTATGTGAAACGAATAGAAATGAAAACACAACAACCCAAAACCTATGGGACTCAGTAAAAGCAGTCCTAAGGGGAAAATTAATAGCAATACAAGCTTACCTCAAGAAACAAGAGACAAATCAAATAAATAACCTAACTTTACACCTAAAGCAACTAGAAGAAGAAGAAATGAAGAACCTCAGGGTTAGTAGAAGGAAAAAAAATCATAAAAATTAGGGCAGAAATAAATGAAAAAGAAACAAAGGAGACTATAGCAAAAATCAACAAAAATAAAATCTGGTTCTTTAAAAAGATAAATAAAATAGACAAAACCATTAGCTAGACTCATCAAAAAAAAAAGGGAGAAGAATCAAATCAACAAAATTAGAAATGAAAATGGAGAAATCACAACAGACAACACAGAAATACAAAGGATCATAAGAGACTACTATCAGCAACTATATGCCAATAAAATGGACACCTTGGAAGAAATGGACAAATTCTTAGAAAAGTATGTCCTTCCAAAACTGAACCAGGAAGAAATAGAAAATCTAAACGATCCATCACAAGCACAGAAATTGAAACCGTAATCAGAGATCTTCCAACAAACAAAAGCCCATGACCAGATGGCTTCACAGCTGAATTCTACCAAAAATTTAAAGAAGAGCTAATACCTATTCTACTCAAACTCTTCCAGAAAATTGCAGAGGAAGGTAAACTTCCAAACTCATTCTGTGAGGCCACCATCACCCTAATACCAAAACCAGACAAAGATGCCACAAAAAAAGAAAACTACAGGCCAATATCACTGATGAACATAGATGTAAAAATCTTTAATAAAATTCTAGCAAACAGAATCTAACAACATTTTAAAAAGATCATACATTATGACCAAGTGGGCTTTATCCCAGGGATGCAAGGATTCTTCAATATTCACAAATCAATCAATGGGATACACCACATTAACAAATTGAAAGGTAAAAAACATATGATTATCTCAATAGATGCCAAGAAAGTCTGTCACAAAATTCAACAGCCATTTATGATAAAAAAAACCTTCAGAAAGCAGGCATAGAAGGAACATACCTCAACATAATAACAGCCATATATGATAAATCCAAAGCAAACATTATCCTCAATGGTGAAAAATTTAAAGCATTTCCCCTAAAGTCAGAAATAAGACAAGGGTGCCCACTTTCACCACTACTATTCAACATAGTTTTGGAAGTTTTAGCCACAGCAATAAGAGAAGAAAAAGAAAAAGGAATCCAAATTGGAAAAGAAGTAAAACTCTCACTGTTTGCAGATGACATGATCCTCTACATAGAAAACCCTAATGACTCCACCAGAAAATTACTAGAGCTAATCAGTGAATATAGTAAAGTTGCAGGATATAAAATTAACACAGAAATCCCTTGCATTCCTGTATGCTAACAATGAGAAAACAGAAAAAGAAATTAAGAAAATAATTCCATTCACCATTGCAATGAAAAGAATAAAATATTTAGGAATAAATCTACCTAAAGAAACAAAAGACCTATATATAGAAAACTATAAAACACTGATGAAAGAAATCAAAGATGACACAAATAGATGGAGAAATATACCATGTTCATGGATTGGAAGAATCGGTATGGTGAAAATGAGTATACTACCCAAAGCAATCTATAGATTCAATGCAATCCCTACCAAGCTACCGATGGTATTTTTCAGAGAACTAGAACTTAATAATTTCACAATTTGTATGGAAATACAAAAAATCTCGAATAGCCAAAGCAATCTTGAGAAAGAAGAATGGAACTGGAGGAATCAACCTGCCTGACTTCAGGCTATACTACAAAGCTACAGTCATCAAGACAGTATGGTACTGGCACGAAGAAAGAAATATAGATCAGTGGAACAAAATAGAAAGCCCAGAGATAAACCCACGCACCTATGGACAACTTATCTTTGACAAAGGAGGCAAGAATATACAATGGAGAAAACACAATCTCTTTAACAAGTGGTGCTGGGAAAACTGGTCAACCACTTATAAAAGAATGAAACTAAAACACTTTCTAACACCATACACAAAAATAAACTCAAAATGGATTAAAGATCTCAACGTAAGACCAGAAACTATAAAACTCCTAGAGGAAAACATAGGCAAAACACTCTCCGATGTAAATCATAGCAGGATCCTCTATGACCCACCTCCCAGAGTAATGGAAATAAAAGCAAAAATAAACAAATGGGACCTAATTAAACTTAAAACTTTTGCACAACGAAGGAAACTATAAGCAAGGTGAAAAGACAGCCTTCAGAATGGGAGAAAATAATAGCAAATGAAGCAACTGACAAAGGATTAATCTCAAAAATATACAAGCAGCTCCTTCAGCTCAATTCCAGAAAAATAAACGACCCAATCAAAAAATGGTCCAAAGAACTAGACCAGACATTTCTCCAAAGAAGACATACAGATGGCTAACAAACACATGAAAATATGCTCAACATCACTCATTATCAGAGAAATGCAAATCAAAACCACAAAGAGGTACCATTTCATGCCAGTCAGAATGGCTGCTATCTGAAAGTCTACAAACAATAAATTCTGGAGAGGTTGTGGAGAAAAGGGAACCCTCTTACACTGTTGGTGGGAATGCAAACTAGTACACTTTGCTGGGTTGTATGGCAGTTCTATTTCCAGTTTTTTAAGGAATCTCCACACTGTTCTCCATAGTGGCTGTACTATCAAATTCACCATCACATTAAACGGACTGTACACCATGATCACATGGGATTTATCTCTGGGTTGAAAGGATGGTTCAACATATGAAAATCAATTAATGTGTACACCACATTATAATGAAAGATAAAAAATCATAAAACTTTCTCTATAGATACAGAATAAGCATTTGACAAAACATCTTTCCATGATTAAAAACACTTAACAAATTTGGTATAGAAGAAACTTACGTTAACATAAAGGCCACACATGACAAACCCACAGATAGCACCATACTGAAAGGTGAAAAATTGAAAGTTTTTCCTCTAACATCTGTAACAAGACAAGAATGTCCACTTAACACTTAGTATTGGAAGTCCTACCCAGACTAATCTGGCAGAAAAAAAATAAAAGTTATCTAAATCAGAAAGTGAAAAGTGTTAGTTGCTCAGTCGTGTCCGACTCTTTGCCATCCCATGGACCATAGCCTCTGTCCATAGACTTCTCCAGGCAAGAATACTGGAGTGGGTTGCCATTCCCTTCTCCAGGGCATCTTCCTGACCCAGGGTTTGAACCTGGGTCTCCCACATTGAAAGCAGGTTCTTTACCATCTGGGCCACTGAAGCCCTATCCAAATCAGAAAGGGAGAAGTAAAACTGTTTTGGCTTACAGATGATCTGATCTTATACATAGAAATCCCAAGATCCCACCAAAAACCTTTTAGAACTAACCAATGAATTTAGTAAAATGCATTGCATGATACAAAATTAACAGACATAATTATTTCTTTTCTATACATTAACAACATTATATTTGAAAAAAAATATGAAAAATCCCATTCACCTAGCATAAAAAAATACTTAGGAATAAATTTAAGCAGATGAAAGATGTATACACTAAATGCTATAATACTTTCATGACAGAGATTGAAGAATACATGAACAAATGCAGAGATCTCATGTTTTTGAATTGAAAGAATAACTATTGTTAAAATGTCCATACTACTCAAAGCCATCCATAAAATCAATTCCAATGACATTTTTCACAGAAAGAGAATGGCAATCCTAAAATCTCTGTGGAACCACAACCAACCAAAATAGCCAAAGCAATATTGAGAAGAAACAAAGTCGGAGGCATAGCACTTCCTTATTTCAAACTGTGCTACTGCTGCTGCTGCTGCTGCTGCTAAGTCGCTTCAGTCGTGTCCGACTCTGTGCGACCTCACAGATGGCAGCCCATCAGGCTCTGCAATCCCTGGGATTCTCCAGGCAAGAACACTGGACTGGGTTGCCATTTCCTTCTCCAATGCATGAAGGTGAAAAATGGAAGTGAAGTTGCTCAGTCGTGTCCGACTCATAGTGATCCCGTGGACTGCAGCCTACCAGGCTCCTCCGTCTATGGGATTTTCCAGGCAAGAGTACTGGAGTGGGGTGCCATTGCCTTCTCCCGTGCTACTAAGCTATAGTAATCAAAACAGTATGATACTGGCATAAAAACAAACATGTACTAATGGAGCAGGTTGACAGTCCAGAAATAAGCTCTTGCATATATAGTCAACTAATATTTGACAAAGAAGCCAAGTGTAGTCAAAGGGAAAATATAGCTTTTCAATAAATAATGCTGGGAAAACTACATAACTGCATGCAGAAGATTGATACTGGCCCCAATCTTATCACTCACAAATATTAACTTGAAATGGATTAAAGACTTGAAAATAAGACCTGAGTCTCTAAAGCGCTTAAACAAACAAACAAAAAACAGGAAAAACCTCCTTGGTGTTGGTCTTAGCAGTGATTTTTTTTTTTTTTTGCAAAGGCAATAAAAACAAAAATAATCAAGTGGGACTATATCAAACTTAAAAGCTTCTTCACAGCAAAAGAAACCATCAACAAATGAAAAGGCAACATATGGAATGGGAGAAAATATTTGCAAATTATATATTCATATCTAATAAGGGCTTAGCATCCAAAATATATAAAACTCATATAACTCTATGGAAAAAACACAAACAATTCAATTAAAAATGGGTAAAAGATCTGAATAGACATTTTCTAAACACTTACAAACAAGTACATGAAAAGGTGCTCAGCATCACTAACCATTAGGAAAATGAATATCTAAACAATGGGATATCACCTCACACCTATTAGAATGGCTATTACCAAAAAGACAAGAATTAACAAGTGCTAGTGAGGATGTAGAAAAAAGGAAACCCTTATGTATTTTCAGTGGAAATATGAATTTGTGTAGCCACTATGGAGAACTGCATGGAGGATCCTAAACAATGAAAATTAGAACTACCATATGATCTGTACATCCCACTTCTGGTTATATTTCCAAAGGAAGTGAAAACAGCCTCTTGAAGACATGTCTGCACTTCCACGGTCTTTGCAGCATTATTCACAATAGCCAAGAGGAGGAAACAACCCAAGAGTCTGTCAACAGATGAATGGATAATGGAATGCTATTTAGCCATGAGAAAGAAGGAAATTCTGCCATTTTCAGTAACATGGATGGAAACATGAAGGCATGGATGGAAACATGAAGGCTTTATGCTAAGTGAAATAAGTCAGACAGAGAAAGACAAATACTATACAATATCACTTTTATGTGGAATCTTTAGAAAACAAACTCACAGAAACAGAGTAGAATGGTGTTGCCAGAGGTTAGGGGGTAGGAGAAATAGGGAGACTTTGGTCAAAAGGTACAAACTTCTAGTTAAAAGATGAATCAGTTTTAAAGATCTAATGTACTACTGCATGGTTATTATAGTTCATAATACTGTATTATATACTTGAAACTTGCTAAGAGAGTAGATCTTGTGTTCTCACCACAAAAAGGTAGTTATGTGACTTTAAGGAAGTGATAGTTAATGCTGCGGTGGTAACTACTTTGCAATATGTAAGTATATAAAATCAACACATACTCCTTAAACTAACACAATGTCATAATGTCAATTTTATCTGGAAATCTGAAAAAAAATATTTTGAATGCATTCATCCAGTTATTAAAATTTATAACAGATAACTCTCATATATGGATCCCTTGTAGACTTATTTCTATTATCCGCTTTTTTTCTTGATCTTATTTTTGTGTGCCTGTTAATATTTAATTGAATACTAGGCCCTATAAATGAAACAGTAGTGGCTCTAGATGGTATCATTTTCCTTCCGAAAGTATTTACTCTTTCCTTCAGCAGTGATATGGAGGAAGAACAGGTCTCTTCAGTTTTGTCAGAGACTGAGGGGCCATCAGTCTGAGCTCCATCCTTTGTAAGGATTAGTCTGCCACTGATACACTCCCTCTTTTAAGCTATAACCTTTCTAACCAATACCCTGGGGTATTTATCAAAGTTTGTCTTCCTATGTGGGTTGTGAATGCCAACTTTTATTTCCCTAGCATTCCAATCTCTGATAAATTGTATTTCAGATCCTTTCTGCTTGATTTCTTTGTCTTTAACAATCTTAAGCCTGTGCTGCTTAAGAATAGGGAGGCACCTTGGAGGAGCAGGAAGAAATACAGTGCTTTCTGAAAGTGTTGCCCTGCTTTCAGGGACCTCTCATTCTGTGTGGGCAAGCTAGAACTCCAACTTGTAAATTTGCGGTCCCATGGTATTGCTGAAATTCTCTTGGCTGCTCCAAACATGGCAGTCATCCTTGGCCCAGCACCTCAGCCTGCCTCTTAACCTGATCTGCTCAGCCTGAAAGGCCCTAGGACAGTCATGGAAGGACATGGGCTCACTGCAGAGAGCTCTCTTCACTTGGGGACCTCATCTGGTGTCCTAAACAGACTTCCTGTCTTGTTCTGCTCTTTGGACATGCTTTATTTATAGTTGCCCTTGGTGGGAGTGTTGGTCTGCTCTGAGCTGCCTGTCACAGCCAGAAGCAGGAGACCTCCAGAGCCTGTGTTTTGGTCAACATTTGCCTGACCCAAAAGTCCTTAATGTTTCTACTCTAGCAGAAAGCAGTATATCTAGTTTTCGTGCAAATATGCCCACAAATAATAAAAAATCTGTTGATAAGAGATATATGCATACAAACACACAAACTCGTACTTCATATAAATTATACCAGGGTTTCCTGCTTTTACTGCAGGCACCAGAAAACAGTTGCTCTGGAGTCATTTGAGGTAGTAGTCTAAGTCCCAATTTAAATACAAATAGGAAAACAAATCACAGCCAAGGGAGTTTGACTTTTTTTATGTCCTAGGTGGCAACTGGCTTTCACAGACATGCAGAGAACCACAGATCCCTGGAGTTCCATGACAGCAACTGGGGCTCTGCCCAGTCATTCAAAATGGCTACGAATAGGTCCTGATCGTACGCTTTCCCCAACATCTTATGTCTACAGACTCTTCCCCCCTGGGGACTTCAGTCTGCTTCTGACAAAACCCTCTGCTGCCTCTCCCCCAGCCTGCCCTACCTGCCTACTGTGCCAGGAGTCCCACGTGGGTTTTTTCTCAGGCTTGCTTTGGACCTACATGGGCTTGGGATCCCCTATTATCCTCCCTGTCACCAGCCTCTTATCTGGGCCTCTCCCTCCAGCCACGTTTCTTGGGGCTCTTGAACTCTTTCAAGGTCTTCTGTCCCTCCTCTCTGTAATGCTGGATCCTCAGTGAAAACACTCCTCCCTCCCTTCCATCTTCCTGAGCCTCTCGTAGTTGAAGACACCACCTCCAGGAGGCCTTCCTGGATTCCTGGTGTGGTGAGCTGGAGATGCCTGCAGCTGGGTACCCACAGCTGCCCTTGGCCATGGTGCTTCCCACCTAGGCTGCTGTTTACGTTCTGTTCTGTTTATGTCTCACCTTGGTCTCTTGCATTCTCCTCCCTGCCCCCGCCCAGAGAGTCTTACTGCTGGATGGTGATGCTGAAGTCAGCCTACTTCCAGCCTGGCTGTCAGCTCTGAGGAGGGAACACCAGTAGAACCAAAGGGGACAAGAGACTCTGTTTTAGGAGATGGGCCATGGGCGCCAGAAGGAGTTTAGTGGACTGTAGAAGGGGAAGGGGATGAGGCATTGATTTTGGACCCACAGCCTGAGCAAATATGGGATGGCAGTTATGAACCCAGTGGGCATACCAGCCTGGCTAGAACATTGCATCCCCTGCTCTGTGCTCAGAGGGGAAACAAATGCAGAGAGGGGAATCCAGAACCTCAACATTAGAGTCAGGATTTGAATCCAGGGTCTGGGCTGCCCATCTGTAGCTCTGGTCTCAGACCTGCTTCCTTTCACTCCTGTGAGCCAACCTGCAGACCAGGGTCCTAGATCTGGGTGTGGCCTCCCATTTAGTCTCCAGCGAGAGCCTGAACCAAAACTGAGAGGCTGGGGGATCAGTGGGAAGGGGCAAAGGGTTGAGGGGAAAGGGCAGAGCTGTGCCTCAGGGTCTCAAGTAAAGTTCACTGTTGGCAGCACCTGTGATCCTCTGGCAACTTGGGTGTTCCCAGGTGAGGTCTTCTACTGATATGACTTGGAACCTGTTTTCTGGGATTCTTCTGCTAGTCCCTGCTCTTGCTGGGGCCTCCTACTGGCCTCTTACCTCCTCTCTTCCACACCCATGGACCAAAGAGCCTGGCCGGCTACAGACCATGGGGTCGCACAGAGTCGGATGTGACTGAGCAACTAACACTTGCACTTCGTGCTTTCCACACCCAGACATGGGAACGCCTCACGGAGAATGAGTAATGGGCTGCCCTCAACTCTGGTGTTGAAATCAGGAGAGGTTAGTGTGATCCTGTGGAGTTACCACTTCGGGGCCTAGGAGAGAGATTTTTCTGAAAGGGAAGGGTGTTGGGCTGGCGGGAAGAGGTTGAGGACATGGACAGTCCTTGTGGGCCCATGTGGGGAGGATCATAGTGCCGGCTGCATCCATGCAGGGTCCAGCAGGAAGCGGATGGCACAGGGCATCAGAGTATGAGGAGGGTGTTTTAATAAAAGACATTTACAAAGCATGGGTGTAGAGAAACCTCAAGAGAGAATGCAGTTTCCTGGGCCTCAGAACTTCAGAGCTGTTACTACCCCAGGGTAAAGGGGTCAGGACAGGTAGAGTTACCAGAACTCAGAGGTAAGAGAGCTTCCTGACAGCAGCTGGGACCTTTGTTCAGTTGAAGATGACAAGTGGCCAGCTGGTCCCTGCCAAGAGAGGAGAAGCAGGACTGCTTCTGCCTCTGACCTCCACCTGGCCAAACCCAACCAGGAGCAGAGGACCAGGGGGATTGTTGGCAGTCTGTGCAGTCAGGCAGCAGGGTGGTGAAGGGTAGAGGTGGGTGCTGCAGAGGGATGATGACAGCTATGGGCAGGGAGCACTTTGTGGGTCAGTTGGAGATTGAGGGCTTTGCTCTTGCTCTGTCCCGGGCGCCTGGCCCTGGAGGGGTCTGCTCACACTGGGGGCTGATGGTGGCTCTCCTGAGCCCCAGCCCTTGATCCTACACTCCTTTGGAAACCAGGCCCAGGGAACCAGACTTGGGGCCTCTAGACTTGCTACCCCCAAGCAGACACAGCTTTCCCTCCTTGGGGATCCTGGATGTCCCAGGACCTTTTGTGCCTCCTCCTCTTCCTTCTTTTTCTTCTTCTCGAGCCAGAAAATGTAACATCTGGGCCAGGAAACAGGGTGGAGATGGGTCAGTCAAGCTGTAGGCATGTCTTCCTTGGGGACATGGGGCTTGGAGCAGGCACTCACCCACCTCCAGCTAGGATCGCCAGGGGCAGAGCGATGCCGATGCCCACAGCCCACCTGAAGTTCTTCCCAGTCCATACTCCTGGGAAAGGGGGAAAGGGAGAGCCAGTGATTAGGGAGCAGACAGGGCCATCTCAGCTCCAAGAGGAGGCTGCATTCTTTCCTTCTTTTATTCACCCACTCAGTCATCTGTTTGTAGACACTGAGCACCTACTGTATGCCCACCTACATCTAGAGATGAGTGAAACAGGGTCCCTGATCTTTAGGAGGGAGAGAAACCAAAGAGTCTGCTGTGGTGTCCCAGGGGAGCACAGCAGGGCAGGGCACAGGCTGAACGATCACTGGGAGGGTCGATGACCTCTGGGTCGACTAGCTCAGAGCTAGTCATGAAAAGCTTCTTAAGAAACAGGAATTCTGAACTGGACTTTGAAAGACTAGTAGTTCAGTTCAGATGGTCAAGGAGCCAAACTGTATTCCAGGCAGAGGACACAGAGTGTTCAAGGTCAGAAGCATGAAGCTGTCTGTCCAGCGTGTCAACAGCTCTGGGTGTCTGGGAAGACAGGGGAGGATACAGGCAAGCAGGGCCTCCCCAGGTGGGTGCGCTTTATCTGGGGGCCACTGGGAGCCACTGAAAGTTATAACAGGGAGTGTCAGAGGTAGATTGGCTCCTTGAGAGAGAGAGTTCTTTGATTGCTGAGTGAGAGGTGACCAGGAGAGGCAGGGAGGCCAGTTAGGAGATTCTGCCACAATCCAGGTAAGAGGTGAGGCTGTCTGAGAAGAGGAGGTTGGAAGGATCATATGGTAACATGTTGAAGAATTCTTTAGCAAGACCTGGTGACTACATACTCTGAGTAAGGGAGGGAGACTCCTGGTTTAGGAGGTTGAGGACTTGAGTGAGACATTTGCTGAGAGGGGGCCTGAAGGAAGAGTAAATTTGGGGGAGTTGAGATGGGTTTGGACATGTCCCCAGGCATGCTGACTTTAGGAACCTGACAGGCCCCCTGAGAACATGTCCTAGAGGCAGATGGCTCTATGGCTCTGAAGCTGGATATGTGGAATCCAGACATCCTGGGAGGTGCTACCTTCCCCAGGGAGGATGGGGAGCATGAAGGGATCAGGGGTAGACAGAGGAAGAAGACATTCCAGGCAAAGACAACAACGGACCTGGAGTGGAGGCGGGGAGGCTGGAGGCCAAGATGGTTGGTTGGCCACTGACCTGGGCAGACAGCAGGGTCTTGGCAGGTAAGGAAGTGTTTCTGGCATGTGGTGCAACTGATTACCTCCAATGTGGAGCGGATGTCTGTGAGAGAGAATGGGTAGGAGCCTTAGAGAGAGTCAGGTGCCCCTCACCCCTCACCCAGACCTGGTCCCCAAAATACTCACCACAGGACTCATTGCAGGCTGCCCAGGAGGGTGAAATGGTAGAGAGACTGAGGTTCTGGGGAGGCAGACAGAGCTGGGAGGGACTGGGGTGTGAGCAGGAATCACAGCTTCGAGAAAGTGTGGTTAGGTGCCCCAGGCAAGGGCAGGGGAAGGGCCCAAAGGGGGCTACAGATTGGACTCTGTCTCATCAGGACTCTGGGAAGTGAAGGGCTGGGTGATGAGCAGGGGCCAGCCCCACCTCTCACCCTTGTCCTTCAGCCCCTCAGATACATCTTCCAGCTCCTTGGAAAATTGCTGCTTCAGGACACGAACTTCTTCCAAAAGTGATGGTTTATCTGGGTGGAGCAAGAAGGAAGGGGTGCTTTCGCTGTCTGTTCCGTAGGTGGAGTCAATAACCTAACTTTCTCAATATTAGGAATTCAAACCAGTTTTTTCAGACAGAAATTCTGTACAGCACACAGATAGATGTTGTGTCCAATCCCACCCTTCACAACACTGCCCCACCACATGCCAGTGGTCTTCAGGGAATGCCTTGGAGGATCAGGTTTTGTTAACCCAAGCCCTGGGGCCCTAGGACGCTAAGCTTCCTCACCATCTCGAAGCTTTTTAATGGCTTTATCTATGTGAGTGAATAACGTTCCTGCTGCTTCCTCCAAATGGTCTTGACCTGAGAATGGGGTTTGGGACAAAGTCAGAGGATTAAGACCCTGGGCCAGGTAAAGGGGTCAGCCCTGATCCCTGGGTCTCCTGGCTGTGCCTCACCAAGGTACGAGTTTTCAGGAGAAGACTGATTGTCCATAAATAGGGAATGGAGGCTTTGGGAGAGCTCTGCGGGTGGCCCTGGAGTGCCCCAAAGAATCTGCAGGTCATAATCTATCAGTGCAGGCAGCTCTTGCCAGCATTGGAGGCAGTTCTTCCCATTGGTGGTGGGCAGGAGACAGCTGAGCAGGAGAAGCAGCATCTTCTAGGGTTTTCCTCTGGTGCCCTTACCACCTTGCCTGGCAGTTCCACATGGAATGCTGACACCCTGTCCCCCTGGAAACAACATTCTTTTTACAGAACAAAAGTAAATTCCACAGGGTAAGGTGAAAGCCAGTTATGGCATTACTGAGTCCAAGCTTGTTCTGCTGGCTGCACAAGACAACTTTGTTCAGAAAGCTGGTTGGCTGCGAAGTTGGCAAACTAGTGTTTCAAAATAACCATCTTGTTGGGGTCTGGGTGCCAGGTTCTTTTATGGATCAGAGAGCGGGGAGGTGAGGAAAGAAAGTAAAATCTTACAAGTATCTCCTAGAATGGCAAACCTCAGGGAAGGGGTTGTGTAAATTTCTTCCTTCCTGCCATCCACAGGCAGACAGGGTTCTGAACAAAGGCACGTCAGCTTACCAGTCAGGCAGAGGGGCGGGATTCTCTGAGGCAAGCCATTATGTGTGACTATAATAACCAAAGTGGCCAAAGAAACAGATCTAGCACAGAAGAGTCAAAATTGACTCTTTCCTTTTACAATGGCACAAACCAGGGCTTTGGCATCAAACCAAAGTGAGGACCCTGATATCCTCCTTTGAAGATGGAGTCACTGATCATCATTGGCGATGGTTCTTGTGAGGATGAGAGAAATGGCTGTGCCACCTTGTGATCTGTCCTCAGCTCCCTTGGTGGCATTTATCATATATGGAATAGTTCAACAAGCTGAAATTTGCAGGGCCAGGAGACAGCAGCATAGAGAGAGGGTTGGTTGTTTAAAGAGTCTGAATCACTTTGCTACATAGAAATGGTCAGCCACATGGGAAGCTTGTGGAACACATGTCTTTTCCATGGCACTTATAAACTGGCTACTGTTTTCATGCCTGATCAAAACAGAGGGTCTTCAGTAGCTATTCTGATCACAGAGTAGACACTGTAAGCAGAGTGTAGATAGGGAGTGCATGAAAGTACAGAGAGAGAAGTCATCTCTGAGAGAGCAGTTCTTTTGTGCAGTGGGCATTGAAGAGATGCAAAATTCCTTACTCTAATAAAGAGAAAGCCAGTGGCATCCTTGTCACTCCTCACCTGATAAGCTTTCCCTCTTCCACATCGTGCTTCTGACCAATTTGAGTTCCTCAAGCTGAACTATGGACAGCTGAAAGCCACCAGGCATTTAAGGAGTGCTTTAAGTGTGAACAAGAGACAAAACAATGTCAAAAATTCAAACAAAAGCAAGCAAAAACCACAGGAAAAAACAGTACAAAGGACATGGTGGGAAGCAGAAGAAAACTTAGAAACTCACCATAACTAAATAGACAAACTATTGCTTTCCCCAAACAAGAAGAAGCTATATGTAGGAAAAAAAAGTCTGAAAATAAAGTGTTATTGGAGATTAAAAATATAATACCAAGAATTAAAAAATTACATAGATGTGTTGGGAGATAGGCTTTCAGAAGTCTCCTAGCCAGAAGTATAAAAATAATAGAGATGAGAAATAGGAAAAGATAAAATTAGATAATCCATGAAGTCCAGGTCTAACATCTAGCTAATATAAATTTCAGAAAGAACAGAGGAAATGGAGGGAATAAAGTTATTTGCAATGAAAGTTGGGTTGGAGGGATAAACATGTACACACTACCATATATAAAATACATAACCAACAAGTACTTTCTGTATAATACAGGGAACTCTACTCAGTATTCTGCAACAACTGGTATGATAAATAAATCTGAAAAAAAAATGGAGATATTTATATACATATATCTGAATCACTTTGCTGTACACCTGAAACTAACACCATATTGTAAATTGACTATCAGTTCAGTTCAGTCCAGTCGCTCAGTCGTGTCTGACTCTTTGCGACCCCATGAATAGCAACACGCCAGGCCTCCCTGTCCATCACCAACTCCTGGAGTTCACTCAGACTCACGGCCATTGAGTCAGTGATGCCACCCAGCCGTCTCATCCTCTGTCGTCTCCTTCTCCTCCTGCCCCCAATCCCTCCCAGCATCAGAGTCTTTTCCAATGAGTCAACTCTCCACATGAGGTGGCCAAAGTATTGGAGTTTCAGCTTTAACATCATTCCTTCCAAAGAAATCCCAGGGCTGATCTCCTTCAGAATGGACTGGTTGGATCTCCTTGCAGTCCAAGGGACTCTCAAGAGTCTTCTCCAACACCACAGTTCAAAAGCATCAATACTTCGGTGCTCAGCTTTCTTCACAGTCCAACTCTCACATCCATACATGACAACAGGAAAAACCATAGCCTTGATTAGATGGACCTTTGTTGGCAAAGTAATATTTCTGCTTTTGAATATGCTATCTAGGTTGGTCATGACTTTCCTTCCAAGGAGTAAGCGTCTTTTAATTTCATGGCTACACTCGCCATCTGCAGTGATTTTGGAGCCCCCCAAAATACAGTCTGACACTGTTTCCACTGTTTCCCCATCTATTTCCCATGAAGTGATGGGACCGGATGCCATGATCTTCTTTTTCTGAATGTTGAGCTTTAAGCCAAATTTTTCACTCTCCACTTTCACTTTCATCAAGGAGCTTTTCAGTTCCTTTTCACTTTCTGCCATAAGGGTGGTGTCATCTGCATATCTGAGGTTATTGATATTTCTCCTGGCAATCTTGATTCCAGTTTGTGCTTCTTCCAGTCCAGCGTTTCTCATGATGTACTCTGCATATAAGTTAAATAAGCACGGTGACAATATACAGCCTTGATGTACTCCTTTTCCTATTTGGAACCAGTCTGTTGGTCCATGTCCAGTTCTAACTATTGCTTCCTGACCTGCATATAGGTTTCTCAAGAGGCAGGTCAGGAGGTCTGGTATTCCCATCTCTTTCAGAATTTTCCACAGTTTATTGTGATCCACACAGTCAAAGGCTTTGGCATAGTCAATAAAACAGAAATAGATGTTTTTCTGGAACTCTTTTGCTTTTTCCATGATCCAGCAGATGTTGGCAATTTGATCTCTGGCTCCTTTGCCTTTTCTAAAACCAGCTTGAACATCTGGAAGTTCACAGTTCACGTATTGCTGAAGCCTGGCTTGGATAATTTTGAGCATTACTTTACTAGCGTGTGAGATGAGTGCAACTGTGCGGTAGTTTGAGCATTCTTTGGCATTACCTTTCTTTGGGATTGGAATGAAAACTGACCTTTTCCAGTCCTGTGGCCACTGCTGAGTTTTCCAAATTTGCTGGCATATTGAGTGCAGCACTTTCACAGCATCATCTTTCAGGATTTGAAATAGCTCCACTGGAATTCCATCACCTCCACTAGTTTTGTTCGAAGTGATGCTTTCTAAGGCCTACTTGACTTCACATTCCAGGATGTCTGGCTCTAGGTCAGTGATCACATCATCGTGATTATCCGGGTCATGCAGATCTTTTTTGTACAGTTCTCCTATGTATTCTTGCCACCTCTTATTAATATCTTCTGCTTCTGTTAGGTCCATATCATTTCTGTCCTTTATCAAGCCCATCTTTGCATGAAATATTCCCTTCGTATCTCTAATTTTCTTGAAGAGATCTCTAGTCTTTCCTATTCTGTTGTTTCCCTCTATTTCTTTGCATTGATCACTGAGGAAGGCTTTCTTATCTCTTCTTGCTATCCTTTGGAACTCTGCATTCAGATGCTTATATCTTTCCTTTTCTCCTTTGCTTTTTGCTTCTCTTCTTTTCACAGCTATTTGTAAGGCCTCCTCAGACAAGCATTTTGCTTTTTTGCATTTCTTTTCCACAGGGATGATCTTGATCCCTGTCTCCTGTACAATATCACAAAACTCCATCCATAGTTCATCAGGCACTCCATCTATCAGATCTAGGTCCTTAAATCTATTTCTCACTTTCACTGTATAATTGTTAGGGATTGGATTTAGGTCATACCTGAATGGCCTAATGGTTTTCCTATTTTCTTCAATTGAAGTCTGAATTTGGCAATAAGAAGTTCATGATCTGAGCCACAGTCAGCTCTTGGTCTTGCTTTTGTTGACTGTATAGAGCTCCTCTATCTTTGGCTGCAAAGAATATAATCAATCTGATTTGGGTGTTGACCATCTGGTGATGTCCATGTGTAGAGTCTTCTCTTGTGTTGTTGGAAGAGGGTGTTTGCTATGACCAGTGCATTTTCTTGGCAAAACTCTATTAGTCTTTGCCCTGCTTCATTCCGTATTCCAAGGCCAAATTTGCCTGTTACTCCAGGTGTTTCTTGACTTCCTACTTTGGCATTCCAGTCCCCTATAATGAAAAGGACATCTTTTTTGGGTGTTAGTTCTAAAAGGTCTTGTAGGTCTTCATAGAACCGTTCAACTTCAGCTTCTTCAGCATTACTGGTTGGGGCATAGACTTGGATTATTGTGGTATTGAATGGTTTGCCTTGGAAATGAACAGAGATCATTCTGTCGTTTTTGAGATTGCATCCAAGTACTGCATTTCGGACTCTTTTTTTGGCCATGATGGCTACTCCATTTCTTCTGAGGGATTCCTGCCCACAGTAGTAGATATAATGGTCATCTGAGTTAAATTCACCCATTCCAGTCCATTTTAGTTTGCTCATTCCTAGAATGTCGACATTCACTCTTGCCATCTCTTGCTTGACCACTTCCAATTTGCCTTGATTCATGGACCTGACATTCCAGGTTCCTATGCAATATTGCTCTTTACAGCATCAGACCTTGCTTCTATCATGAGTCACATCTACAGCTGGTTATTGTTTTTGCTTTGGTTCCATCCCTTCATTTTTTCTGGAGTTATTTCTCCACTGATCTCCAGTAGCATATTGGGCACCTACTGATCTGGGGAGTTCCTCTTTCAATATCCTATCATTTTGTCTTTTCATACTGTTCATGGGGTTCTCAAGGCAAGAATACTGAAGTGGTTTGCCATTCCCTTCTCCAGTGGACCACATTCTGTCAGATCTCTCCACCATAACCCGCCCGTCTTGGGTTGCCTCACGGGCATGGCTAAGTTTCATTGATTTAGACAAGGCTGTGGTCCTAGTGTGATTAGATTGACTAATTTTCTGTGAGTATGGTTTCAGTGTGTCTGCCCTCTGATGCCCTCTTGCAACGGCTAGCGTCTTACTTTCTCTTACCTTGGGCGTGGGGTATCTCTTCACGGCTGCTCCAGCAAAGTGCAGCCACTGCTCCTTACCTTGGACAAGGGGTATCTCCTCACTGCCGTCCTTCCTGACCTTCAACATGGGATAGCTCCTCTAGGGCCTCTTGTGCCTGCACAGCCATGGCTCCTTGGACATGGTGTTGCTCCTCTTGGCTGCCGCCCTGACCTCCGACGTGGGGTAGCTCCTCTCAGCCGCCGCCCTGACCTCGAACTTGGGTAGCTCCTCTGGGCCATTCCTGCGCTGTCACAACCTGGCACTCTCGGCCGCTGCCTCTGACCTCGGACGTGGGGTAACTCCTCTTGGCCGCCGCCCTTCAGGCATGGGGTCCTCTCAGCTTCTGCCCCTGACCTCGGACATGGGGTAACTCCTCTCGGCCACGCTTAGTGTGCCAGGGGCAGCTGCCCTGCGCTTAGTGCTCCGGTTGCAGCCACCCACCCAAAACTCTGTCTCTGAATTTTGATTTGGCACTGAGTACAGAGAAGCTCGAATGGGTGACTTTCACTCAGATGACCATTATATCTACTACTGTGGGCAAGAATCCCTTAGAAGAAAAGGAATAGCCATCATAGTCAACAAGAATCTGAAATGCAGTACTTGGGTGCAAACTCAAAAAGGATAGAATGATCTCTGTTCGTTTCCAAGGCAAACCATTCAATATCACAGTAATCCAAGTCTATGCCCCAACCAGTAATGCTGAAGAAGCTGAAATTGAATGGTTCTATGAAATCTACAAGACTTTCTAGAACTAACACCCCAAAAAGATGTCCTTTTCATTATAGGGGACTGGAATGCCAAAATAGGAAGTCAAGAAACACCTGGAGTAACAGGCAAATTTGGCCTTGGAATACGGAATGAAGCAGGGCAAAGACTAATAGAGTTTTGCCAAGAAAATGCACTGGTCATAGCAAACGGCCTCTTCCAACAACACAAGAGAAGACTCTACACATGGACATCACCAGATGGTCAACACCCAAATCAGATTGATTATATTCTTTGCAGCCAAAGATGGAGAAGCTCTACACAGTCAGCAAAACAAAACTGGGAGCTGACTGTGGCTCAGATCATGAGCTCCTTATTGCCAAATTCAGACTTCAATTGAAGAAAATAGGAAAACCATTAGGCCATTCAGGTATGACCTAAATCCAATCCCTAACAATTATACAGTGGAAGTGAGAAATAGATTTAAGGGACTAGATCTGATAGACAGAGTCCCTGATGAACTATGGACAGAGGTTCACAACATTGTACAGGAGACAGGGATCAAGACCATCCCCAAGGAAAAAAAAATGCAAAAAAGCAAAATGCTTGTCTGAGGAGGCCTTACAAATAGCTGTGAAAAGAAGAGAAGCAAAAAGCAAAGGAGGAAAGGAAAGATATACCCATTTGAATGCAGAGTTCCAAGAATAGCAAGGAGAGATTAGAAAGCCTTCCTCAGCGATCAATGCAAAGAAACAGAGGAAAACAATAGAATGGAAAAGGCTAGAGATCTCGTCAAGAAAATTAGATACCAAGGGAATATTTCATGCAAAGATGGACTCAATAAAATGCAGAAATGGCATGGACCTAACAGAGGCAGAAGATATTAAGAAAAGATGGCAAGAATACACAGAAGAACTATACAACACACATCTTCACGACCAAGATAATCACGGTGGTGTGATTAGTCACTTAGATCCAGACATCCTGGAATGTGAAGTCAAGTGGGCCTTAGGAAGCATCACTACGAACAAAGCTAGTGGAGGTGATAGAATCCAGTTGAGCTATTTCAAAACCTAAAGGATGATGCTGTGAAAGTGCTGCACTCAATATGCCAGCAAATTTGGAAAACTCAGCAGTGGCCACAGGACTGGAAAAGGTCAGTTTTCATTCCAATCCCAAAGAAAGGTAATGCCAAAGAATGCTCAAACTACCACACAATTGCACTCATCTCACACGATAGTAAAGTAATGCTCAAAATTATCCAAGCCAGGCTTCAGCAATACATGAACCGTGAACTTCCAGATGTTCAAGCTGGTTTTAGAAAAGGCAAAGGAACCAGAGATAAAATTGCCAATATCCATTGGATCATTGAAAAAGCAAAAGAGTTCCAGCAAAATATCTATTTCTTTTTAATTGACTACACCAAAGCCTTTGACTGTGTGGATCACAACAAACTGTGGAAAATTCTTCAAGAGATGGGATTACCAGACCACTTGCCTCCTGAGAAATCTGTATGCAGGAAAGGAATTAATAATTGTAAATGGACATGGAACAACAGACTGGTTCCAAATAGGAAAAGGAGTACATCAAGGCTGTATATTGTCACCCTGCTTATTTAACTTATATGCAGGGTACATCATGAAAAATTCTGGGCTGGATGAAACACAAGCTGGAATCAAGATTGCTGAGAGAAATATCAATAACCTCAGATATGCAGATGACACCACCCTTATGGCAGAAAGTGAAGAACTAAAGAGCCTCTTGATGAAAGTGAAAGAGGAGAGTGAAAAAGTTGGCTTAAAGCTCAACATTCAGAAAACAAACATCACGGCATCTGGTCCCATCACTTCATGGCAAGTAGATGAAGAAACAGTGGCAACAGTGGCAGACTGTTTTTTGGGGCTCCAAAATCACTGCAGATGGTGACTGCATCCATGAAATTAAAAGATGGTTACTCCTTGGAAGAAATGTTATGACCAACCTAGAAAGCATATTAAAAAGCAGAGACATTAATTTGTCAACAAAGGTCAAAGCTATGGTTTTCCAGGAGTAATGTATGGATGTGAGAGTTGGGCTATAAAGAAAACTGAGCACCGAAGAATTAATGCTTTTGAACTGATGTTGGAGAAGAGTCTTGAGAGTCCCTTGGACTTCAAGGAGATCTAACCAGTCCATCCTAAAGGAAACCAGTCCTGAGTATTCATTGGAAGGACTGGTATTAAGCTGAAACTCCAATATTTGGCCACCTGATGGGAAAAGCTGACTCATTTGAAAAGACCCTGATGCTGGAAAAGATTGAAGGCGGGAGGAGAAGGGGATGACAGAGAATGAGATGGTTTGATGGCATCACCAACTCAGTGGACATGAATTTAAGTAAACTCCGGGAGTTGGTTATGGACAAGGAGGCCTGGCATGCTGCTGTCCATGGGGTGGCAAAGAGTCAGACATGACTGAGCAACTGAACTGAACTTTACTGAACAGAGAAGCTGAGCTTTTGGCATCATCACCAAATCCTTGGATTAGGAGACTACAGTCTTAAGAGCAGAAACCCACTGTGTTCACTTTTGCCTAGCAAAGCAATAAAGCTATTTTTTCTACTTATTCCATAATTCAGTCTCTGAGATCTGATTTGGCACCAATGTACAGAGGCTCAGTTTTCAACATTATTACCTCATCTCTAAACCCTAACCATCTACCTTGTGTCACAATACTCCTCTTCACACAACTAGTCACCAATTTGGGTTAGGATATTTTGTCTCTCCAGAACCCTATAATGTGAATATAACTTAGTTGGAGGCACAACTGCAATGCAATCCTGATGCTAACTGCCCAGAGTTACTGCGCACTTCATAGGTTAGGGCACTGTCCTTCACTACTCTTGCTTCAGACAGTGGAGGGGGAAGGGGGCTTTGTGTGCGTGGAGGAGGTAAGGCTGCCAGGTCACCTTCACATCTGACCAACTAACTACAAATATGAGGGTTTCCAGTACTGCCTCAGCTTTGATAATTCACTAGAAAAGTTTTCAAAACTCAGAAAAGCACTATACTTATGATTACAATTTTATTACCAAGAGTGGGCTGCCCAGGTGGTGCTAGTGGTAAAGAACCTGCCTGCCAATGCAGGAGACATAAGAGAGGTGTGTTTGATCTCTGGGTTGGGAAGATCCCCTTGAGGAGGGCATGGCAATCCACTCCAGTATCCTGGCCTGGAAAATCCCAAGGACAGAGGAGCCTGGTGGGCTAGTCCATGGGCTTGTATAAAGTCGGACATGACTGAAATGACTTAGCACACATGCATGCATTACCAAGAGCAGCCAAATGGAGAGACACATAAGGAAAAGCCCAACTTGAAGCTTTTGTGTCCTCAGGATGAGCCATCCTGGTACATTGATATGTATCACTAACCAGGAAGTTCATCCAAGCCTCAGAGTCTAGAGTGTTTTGGGGAGTTTCCTTATGTAGGCATGTTGCTGACATAATTGAACTCAATCTCCATCTGCCCTCTCTGGAGGCCAGGCTGATTAAATATGGCCCAAAGTCCCAACCCTCTAAACATGTGGTTAGTCTTTCTGACTGGCCAGCCCCTATCCTGAATCATCTCATTAGTATAAAGCCAGCAATAAGTCCACCCTAAGTAGCAAAGACATTCTTATCACTCAGAAATTCCAAAGATTTAAAAGTTACCTCCCACAAATCAGGGACAAAGGCCATCCAGATTCTTTATAGTCCAACAACAGCACATAAAGTCATTAATACTCATTAACATTTTGGCTTGAATTAACCCAGATCCAGGCTTTATGTAAAACTTCTGGTGTCTCTTGTACTCTTCTGAGAGGTTCTCAAATTCCAGACAGAAACTTTTGATTCCTTGTTGCTGAGTTGTAGGGATATTAGAGTAGTAGCAGTGACAGATCTAGGGACAAGTAGAACATTACAAGAGCATCTGTCTTTGCAAAGTACATGACCAAATCAACTCACTTGGTTGGCAAAACTGTCTTAGAGGTTATTGACTTGTAAATTCTGTCCACTTGTTACAAGGAACCTTGATTGAAAGAACATTTTATAAATCTAAGAGGTTAGTTTCTTCTTGGTTAGTACCTTTACAAGAGGTTAGACTTAGCTGTTTGATTTTTTAATGAAAAAATTATAAAAAATTCCTCACCAGATGACCCATCATAAATGAAATATTCATTTCATTTTCTTTCTGGTTAAAAGTCATGTCTTGAAATGCTTTGTTGTATCTACTTAAAATGATCAATGGGGATGCCTGGGGGGATTTCTCTGGTAGAATTTGTTGGTAGAGAACATTAAAGTTGCATGAAGCCACTCATGTAATTTTAATGATCATCAAAAGAATTTTGACTGGAATCGGGAGGAATTTAAAGTGAAATGCTTCTTCTGGGAAAGGCTGAAGCCTTCAGTATTCAAGGAGGCAAGGTCAGACAGCTCTAGGGCACTCTTCCACCCACCCCTGCTGCTGGACAGAGAAGTTCTGTCCGTAGTCAGGGGCCATGGTCAGAAGGTCTGCAAGACAAAGAACTCCTGGCCACCTCCTTACTGTGTCTAGAGAATCATGCAGAGCTATGTACAGGCATGGCCCTAAACAGGACTCAATGTGGCCTATTTGTTCCTCCTAGGAGGAGTGAGATGAGACCCAGAGTGGAACCTGGTGAGGTTTCGGGTTTAGACCTGTGCCTTTCAGACCAGAGCATGCCACTCCACACTCCCATCTCTTGAGTTTTTCATTTGGTGGGTGACCTGGCATCCATGAAGACTACTCAGGTTTCTCTATCCCACAGTATTTCCACATCCTCTGATCCCTGTGATGGCCATGCTTGTGTTTTTCAATTGGTAATTAGTTACATGCCAAATTGTGATATACTTTTCTGTTGTTGATTTTAAATATTAAAATCTAGTATAGCCTGTGTTCCTCTTAGACATTACCAGCCTGGTTTGAAATATAGGGTCGCAATCATAATAACATTTCTTCAGGTCATCTCCTTTTGGCAAGGTCTTGTCTCTCTTGCTGTCAGAGGTTTGGGCAGTCTTCTGAGCACAGTTCATGAAGCTGACTGAAGATGTCTCTGCTCCCCTCTGTGGAGGCGACTCATCCCCACAATGCCACTCTCCACACACCTTGGTCTCAGCTTCTTCTTCCCCATTTTGGATGCTCTAAAATTGCCCTTATGAGATCCTGGACTCCAACCATTACCCTGCAGAAGAAGGGAGGATGGCTTCTCTCATTCAGCTTCAAGTCCAAAGCAGATTGTCCTAAAGCTCTGGGGTGATTCTACTATCAGTTGCTCCATCCTGATGGAGATGTGTAGCAGCCCTTGAAGCAAGCTTGCTCATCTCCCTTCTTGGTTCCTTCCAGTACATTCTTTCTCCTGATGTTCTTTGCAAAAGTGAGGGACCTTCCCAGGAGTCATGGAGACAGGTCTGAAATCTGAGGTTGATGTGACAGAGAGAGAGGATTGCTGCCTTTATACTGGTCAAAGGTTGTCTTGATGAAACCTGGCTCCAGTTCCCAAGTGAAGCATTTGTTTCCCCTGGAGGACAGAAAAAGAGACAAGCATGGGATGCACCCACCCTACCCTGGGATGTCCCTCGGTTTTTGGTGTTTGCTTGGGACAGACCAGGGCCCTTGGCTAGGCTGGGAACTAGCGCATCTCTTCTCTGGTGAGCTGGCTACCTGGGGCTGTTGTGATTACACCTGAAGTAGGGAGCATGTACCACTGCCTGGAACACTGGACATCTCTGAAGGACCAAGGGGGCCTCCTGCCCAGACTGACTGACACCCTTCTTTGCCAGAATGTGTTCAGTCCCTGAATCTTACTTATCACACTTCCTCTTTTCCAGGACATTTTTCCAAAGAAAGGAGGACTGTATCTCCTATCCATAGACTCTTGGGCAATGGGAACTGGTCACTCCCTCACCAAAACCACTGATGGGGCTATCCCTTTCTTTGATCTGGTCTGGATGAACTCAGTGACTTGCTTGTCATGAATGGAATACATTAGAAGTGATTCTTTAGGACTTCCTGGGCTAGTTTCACAAAGGGCCACACAGCTTTTGATGGTTCTACTGGAAAGCTCACTCTCTTACTTGGATTGGTCCTTCTTGAAACACAATCACCAGGCTGGGAGAAGCCCATACCATATGAAGAAGTCATCTGTGGGTGCCCGGTGGAAACTGCCAGCTGAATCCACTTTCTGGGTCATGTCAGCTCAGATACCAAATTGTGAGTAAAGACATCCCTGGATGATTCTGTACCCTAGCTACCCAAGTCTTCCCAGTTAAGTCTCCTGGAGTGGAGAGACATCCCCTGGCCTGTGTCCTTTTATGCACAAGAGGTACTGGGAACACAGGCTCTACACAAAGAGCAGAATGCACAGACTTGCTCATCAATAGGGGAGGGATTCTTCCCTATGATCCAATGATGCACATGGCTGAGGGCTTTGCAAAGTAGGATTAGAGGCTTCAGTCAGGGCAGGAAACCAAAGTGGTGGGGTCTGTTCCTGCCTATGAGCCCCTAGTCCTGGGAATTTGTGCATGAAGTTTTGGGTCTTCAAGTGGACTCTGATTACACAAACCCCATCAGCCACACAAAGGGTCTTAGGCCTCCAGGTGAATGATGCTTTTGTCATTGTCATCTACCACCACCATCCAATAAATAGTGGAAATGGGGTGGAGAGGCAGCTTGGATTCAGCATGACACACCCTCCTTGTGGAAATGAATCTGTGGGGGACTAAATGTACATGCAATCTCTGCTGAGCTGGATCTTGATTTTCAATCTTGCTTTGAAATTTTCTAATTCTATGATCTCAGGTCAATTTCTTCATGTCTCTGAGCCTAGTTTCTTCGTCTTTAAAATGAGAATAATTATAACATCACCTGCTGGGAGTTTTGTGAATATATGTGTTAAGTATAGGTACTCAAATCCATAATGTAGGTACTCAATTTATCTTGTTATTTCCCTTCTCTTAGGAAGGCCCTGGATAAAGCAGGACGCAGTTGTCAAATAATGAAAGGAGTACATCAAGGCTGTATGTTGTCACCTTGCTTATTTAACCTATATACAGAGTACATCATGTGAAATGCTGGTCTGGATAAAGCAAAAACTGGAATCAAGACTGCCATGAGAAATATCAATAACTTTATATACACAGATGACACCACCCTTATGGCAGAAAACAAAGAAGAACTACAGAGCCTCTTGATGAAGGTGAACGAGGAGACTGAAAAAGTTGGCTTGAAACCCAACATTCAAAAAACGAAGATCATGGCATCCGGTCCCTTCACTTCATGGCAAATAGATGGGGAAACAATGGAAACAGTGACAGATTTTATTTTCTTGGGCTCCAAAATCACTGCAGATGGTGACTGCAGCCATGAAATTAAAAAACGCTTGCTCCTTGGAAGAAAAGCCGTGACCAACCTAGACAGAATATTAAAAAGCCAGACTCATCAAGAAACAAAGGGAGAAAAATCAAATCAATAAAATTAGAAATGAAAATGGAGAGATCACAACAGACAACATAGAAATACAAAGGATCATAAGAGACTACTATCAACAATTATATGCCAATAGAATGGATAACGTGGAAGAAATGGACAAATTCTTAGAAAAATACAACTTTCCAAAACTCGACCAGGAAGAAATAGAAAATCTTAACAGACCCATCACAAGCACGGAAATTGAAACTGTAATCAAAAATCTTCCAGCAAACAAAAGCCCAGGTCCAGACGACTTCACGGCTGAATTCTACCAAATATTTAGAGAAGAGCTAACACCTATCCTGCTCAAACTCTTTCAGAAAATTGCAGAGGAAGGTAAACTTCCAAACTCATTCTATGAGGCCACCATCACCCTAATACTAAAACCTGACAAAGATCCCACAAAAAAAGAAAACTAGAGGCCAATATCACTGATGAACATAGATGCAAAAATCCTTAACAAAATTCTAGCAATCAGAATCCAACAACACATTAAAAAGATCATACACCATGACCAAGTGGGCTTTATCCCAGGGATGCAAGGATTCTTCAATATCCGCAAATCAATCAATGTAATACACCACATTAACAAATTGAAAAATAAAAACCATATGATTATCTCAATAGATGCAGAGAAAGCCTTTGACAAAATTCAACATCCATTTATGATCAAAACTCTCCAGAAAGCAGGAATAGAAGGAACATACCTCAACATGATAAAAGCTATATATGACAAACCCACAGCAAACATTATCCTCAATGGTGAAAAATTGAAAGCATTTCCTCTAAAGTCAGGAACAAGACAAGGGTGCCCACTTTCACCATTACTATTCAACATAGTTTTGGAAGTTTTGGCCACAGCAATCAGAACAGAAAAAGAAATAAAAGGAATCCAAATTGGAAAAGAAGAAGTAAAACTCTCACTCTTTGCAGATGACATGATCCTCTACATAGAAAACTCTAAAGACTCCACCAGAAAATTACTAGAACTAATCAATGACTATAGTAAAGTTGCAGGATATAAAATCAACACCCAGAAATCCCTTGCATTCCTATACACTAATAATGAGAAAACAGAAAGAGAAATTAAGGAAACAATTCCATTCACTATTGCAACGGAAAGAATAAAATACTTAGGAATATATCTACCTAAAGAAACTAAAGACCTATATATAGAAAACTATAAAACACTGGTGAAAGAAATCAAAGAGGACACTAATAGATGGAGAAATATACCATGTTCATGGATTGGAAGAATCAATATAGTGAAAATGAGTATACTACCCAAAGCAATTTATAGATTCAATGCAATCCCTATCAAGCTACCAACAGTATTCTTCACAGAGCTAGAACAAATAATTTCACAATTTGTATGGAAATACAAAAAACCTCGAATAACCAAAGCGATCTTGAGAAAGAAGAATGGAACTGGAGGAATCAACCTACCTGACTTCAGGCTCTACTACAAAGCCACAGTTATCAAGACAGTATGGTACTGGCACAAAGACAGAAATATAGATCAATGGAACAAAATAGAAAGCCCAGAGATAAATCCACGCACATATGGACACCTTATCTTTGACAAAGGAGGCAAGAATATACAATGGATTAAAGACAATCTCTTTAACAAGTGGTGCTGGGAAATCTGGTCAACCACTTGCAAAAGAATGAAACTAGAACACTTTCTAACACCATACACAAAAATAAACTCAAAATGGATTAAAGATCTCAACGTAAGACCAGAAACTATAAAACTCCTAGAGGAGAACATAGGCAAAACACTCTCTGACATACATCACAGCAGGATCCTCTATGACCCACCTCCCAGAATATTGGAAATAAAAGCAAAAATAAACAAATGGGACCTAATTAACCTTAAAAGCTTCTGCACATCAAAGGAAACTATTAACAAGGTGAAAAGGCAGCCTTCAGAATGGGAGAAAATAATAGCAAATGAAGCAACTGACAAACAAGTAATCTCGAGAATATACAAGCAACTCCTATAGCTCAACTCCAGAAAAACAAATGACCCAATCAAAAAATGGGCCAAAGAACTAAATAGACATTTCTCCAAAGAAGACATACAGATGGCTAACAAACACATGAAAAGATGCTCAACATCGCTCATTATCAGAGAAATGCAAATCAAAACCACTATGAGGTACCATTTCACACCAGTCAGAATGGCTGCAATCCAAAAGTCTACAAGAAATAAATGCTGGAGAGGGTGTGGAGAAAAGGGAACCCTCTTACACTGTTGGTGGGAATGCAAACTAGTACAGCCACTATGGAGAACAGTGTGGAGATTCCTTAAAAAACTGGAACTAGAACTGCCTTATGATCCAGCAATCCCACTGCTGGGCATACACACTGAGGAAACCAGAAGGGAAAGAGACACGTGTACCCCAATGTTCATCGCAGCACTGTTTATAATAGCCAGGACATGGAAGCAACCTAGATGTCCATCAGCAGATGAATGGATAAGAAAGCTGTGATACTTATACACAATGGAGTATTACTCAGCCATTAAAAAGAATACATTTGAATCAGTTCTAATGAGGTGGATGAAACTGGAGCCTATTATACAGAGTGAAGTAAGCCAGAAAGAAAAACACCAGTACAGTATACTAATGCATATATATGGAATTTAGAAAGATGGTAACAATAGCCCTGTGTACGAGACAGCAAAAGAGACACTGATGTATAGAACAGTCTTATGGACTCTGTGGGAGAGGGAGAGGGTGGGAAGATTTGGGAGAATGGCATTGAAACATGTAAAATATCATGTATGAAATGAGTTGCCAGTCCAAGTTCGATGCACGATACTGGATTCTTGGGCCTAGTGCACTGGGACGACCCAGAGGGATGGTATGGGGAGGGAGGGGGGAGGAGGGTTCAGGATGGGGAACACATGTATACCTGTGGCGGATTCATTTTGATATTTGGCAAAACTAATACAATTATGTAAAGTTTAAAAATAAAATAAAATTAAAAAAAAAAATAAAAAGCAGACATTACTTTGCCACAAAGGTCCATCTAGTCAAATGATTTTTCCAGTTGTCATATGTGGATGTGAGAGTTGGACTATAAAGAAAGCTGAGCACTGAAGAATTGATGCTTTTGAACTGGGGTGTTGGAGAAGACTCCTGAGAGTCCCTTGGACTGCAAGGAGATCAAACCAGTCCATCCTAAAGGAAATCAGTCCTGAATATTCATTGGAAGGACTGATGCTGAAACTGAAACTCCGATACTTTGGCCACCTGATGTGAAGGACTGACTCTTGGAAAAGACCGTGATGCTGGCAAAGATTGACAGTAGAAGGAGAAGGGGACGACAGAGGATGAGATGGTTGGATGGCATCACCGACTCAATGGACATGCCTTTGAGCAACCTCTGGAAGTTAGTGATGGACAGGGAAGCCTGGCATGCTGCAGTCCATCAGTTGCAAAGAGTTGGACATGACTGAGTGACTGAACTGAAGTGTTATGCAGTGTGTAGTGTGTACCAGACATTGTGCTCAAAGCATAGATCCCTTTAGATATGCATGATCCATGGGAGTCCTCCTGGAGACCAGTGTTCCAGGTATCCTCAAGGGAGCCTTTTAGCATCATCAGATAATATGAGCTACGGGATAGCAGTGCTTTGGGGTTTCCTTCTGTTGAGAGTTGCATAGCCACATGGCTGGCACATGGGGCACCAACACATACATCTTATGTATGAATGTGTGTATATGCTGTGTGTACTGGTACTTCTTATCTAAGGGCTAGGAAGCACAGATCAATAGCTGAATGCTGTTGACATTTGCATCTAGGAATCAGTCATTCAAGCACTCATGTTTGCAGGGTCAGAGCCAATGGCAACCTACTTAGCACTGCAGGCTGTGAGCGGTGCGGCTGCTGTGGGTGGGGTGCTGGTGGAAACTTCACTGGTGCCCAAGGAGAAGCCTCATGATGGAGGAAAAGTCTTACCTCCTGGCTTCCGGGTGAACTTTCCCAGCTTCCTCCTGTGTCATGCATAGCATGACCTTTCCTGTACATCGGCAAAAGTGATATTTATTGTGTGCTGTGGCTTGCTGAGGGCCGTGCTCGGTGCTCCAGAGGGATGATAGGATCAAGAGGCTTCCTCCATGCCTGGGAGGGGCTAATCAGTCCCGTGGGACCTTTTGCATTGCTGGGGAGGTAAAGAGAAGACAGTAGCAGTTGTGGAATATGGAACACACGGTCGAGATGCAAGAGGATGCTCAATAGGACAGGCTGTTTTTGTGAGGTCTGGATCATTGGCTCAGCAGCCAGGCAGAGGGCACACTAGGGGCTACATGGATGGCTCAGCCCGCCCTTACTGGGTGCTGGATGCTGGGGAAGTTGGCCACCTACCAGGTCCTGTGCTCACTCCACACCTTAGGGTCAGCTCTCCCTCCTCACTCTTCACCTTCTCTCTGCAGCAGCATCCTGGGATTCTGCAGAGCTTTGGGGTTTGTTTTCTGATTCAAAATTCTGCAAAGCAGTGAGCAAGACCACAATGCTCTGGGAGTGCCATGGTGGGTGCTGTGACATGCCACACTCACTCTTTGTCATTTCTTCTCATCCTCCCCTCTTAGCACCTGCAGCTGGCATCTGCATCTGGCATATTCTCACAACCCTTCTAACCACAGAAGCTTTATTGGGAACAATCTTCTCCTCCTCACTTGCATCTCAGTAGCATAAGTGTATGTCCTTTATACTGGGAACATAGACTTCCCTGCCATGGAAGGAGAGACTTTGTCCTTTTAATTTCAAGCTTCAAAGAGACACAGTTATCATTTCAGCATCTGTTGTGAGCCAGATGCTTTAGGCAAATGATCACATTTAATCCATACAGTGCAGTAATTGTATGAGTTCAGGTAGGCGAGGTCAGGCCCTGGTCACATACACCCACCCCTCAGTGGCCTAAAAAGAACCTCAAAGGCTTATTTGTCCTTTATATTACATATCCATATGTGCTGGCCGGTACTGCTCATCAAAGCCACTCAGATATCAGGCAGGTGAGGAGCCGCTGTCCTAGATATGTCAGGCCTGGACACCAAAGAGAGAGGAGTGTGTGTGTGTGTGTGTGTGTGCGTGTGTATGTGTGTACGGGTTCTTGTGTGGGTACTTACACAAGGCTCCAGCAGGAAGCATTCATGAATCATGGCCACATCTAGTCATATGGCCTCTCCCAACCTCAAAGATGTGGTTACTTTATAAAGTGGCTGAAAAGAGTACTCCTGCCAAAAACCTTCTTGGGGAGAAACGGCAATGTCCGAAGACCAGCAAGGGTGCTCACTATACCAGCTGAAGTGATGTGCCCTGGGTCTGAATCACTCCTGCAGGCAGAGTGATGGAACAGCAGATGAAATCTCAGCTCTTTCTGACTCCCAGATCCATGCTCTGGTGAATAGCTTTATTTTTCCATCTTGTTAATCTTTATTATCCAAATATTGAAGGAAGTGTTTAAACCCACACAAAGCTACAGACTAGAAAATTGTCCTATCCTCAGGAAATTTCCCAAAGAGGAAACGTTTGGGAGAAACTGATGACATTAGTCACTGTCCGGTGCCCTGGCTCAGGCTGAGGGCAGCTGAGACAGGAGGAGGGAGGAGGTCTGTGTGTGTGCCCCATACATGGGGTACGCTGCATGAGTGAGCTTGTGCCAGGAGTTGTGACCCTCCTAATCCCATATGTGCAGAAGGCTGGGCTCAGAGAAGGTGAGAGACCTGTTAGGGCCACAGTGAGCTTCTGTGAGGTGAGGCCATCTGAGCCCCACCCATCCTGAGCTTGGCTCTGTGCATGGCCCCACAATGTCCTTTAAGAGATCCTATTCATCCAGGAGCATTAGGCCGAGAATGAGACTTTTCTCTTGAGAACTCAGTTTCTTCTTCTGTGAACACTCCTCTCTTTCCAGGGGGATACGATGACAGTCAATACAATAAAAAGTCATGTCAGTGTTGAAGCACTAAGTCTGAGAGGGAGAATAAAAAACAGCTTCTGCACAGGTAAGGGGTGAGGATGATTTCGTGGGACAGATTTCCTTTGGGGTTTTGCACTAAGGCTCCTCCACTGGCTTTGGTGCAGGACAGTGGGCTTGAGAACTCCTCCTTCCTTGCATTCCTTTAATGGGCCCCCGTGCTCACTGAAGCAAAATACACAAAAACTCCCTGTAAGTGCCTGGTAATGCAGCCCGGAATTGAGCCCTGCAGAATTATTAGAGCCATCCGTCTTAATTACACTGAAAATCACGTATGTGCTTTACATAATAACACTGCATTTACAATCTCCCAGCACTGAGCAGAGGCTGGCAGGGCCGTCTCACTTTCTCATGGAAAGTTTCCCTTAGGTCACATTTCTTGTTCCCCCTCTCTGGGTGGGAAGATGGTTGGGTGTGTCTTTAACTCCCCCTTTCCTGGTGGGCCATGAGTTCAGGGCTGGTTCCCTTGGGAACTGAGTCCTCTGCTGGACACAGCCCAGGTACTTCACATCTGGTATCTTATTAGTCCTTAGAATCACCCTGGGAGGTCTGTGTGCTTATCACATTTTACAGATGAGAAAAGAGAGGCTCAGAGAGACTAGGTAACTTGCCCAAAGCAACACAGCTAAGAAATGGTGGTTCCAAGAAGAAAAGCTCCTCCTTCATAGTGAAGGTATGTCTGCAGATGCCTACTTGTTCCCCTTCCTTCCTTGTTTTGATTCTGTGGCTTCCAGGAAGCAGTGATGCAAAGAAACTATCTCCTCATCTAAGGGAGCCCACCCTATATAGCTCCAGAAAGCAAACACACACATACACAGACCCCACAACACACATTTCACAAATGCATGTACACATTCCCACAGGCATATGCACACACCTGCACACATGCATACGTACACACACATTCATACAAACACACACATACCTGCATACTCCACACATTCAAACACACACACACACACACACACACACACGCACATACCCATCGCATGCATATGCACACACCCCACACATGTACCACACGTATGTAGTCCCTCCCAGTCTAGCACAGACCTGGCTCTCTCCATTAAAGTCTTATCATGTAGGGTAATGCTGGGACCCCCAATCCTTGTGCACATGGGAGGAACCATGAAGATAAAACACAGTTGGACTCTAAGCTAGTCAGGAAGAAAGGTGCTTTGGGGTCAGTCTCAGGAGGTGGACCTTTCCCATGAGAAAGAGCTGGGATGGTGCATGCATGTAGGTACTCAGGACTGCGGAGCAGTGCACAGACACCCTTCTGGCCTAAGGGGGCCCCGCCCGCAGATCTGGAGACTGCTGGGAACCAATAGAACATATAGACACATATACCTTTTTTTTTGTTTGTTTGTTTTTTACTGGAAGGAATTGGCTCACGTGATTATGGAGGCTGGTGAGTCCAAACTCTGTAGAACTGATGTCCCAGTTCAGACCCAAAGGCTGGAAGACCCAGGAAGAACTGATGGATGATGCAGTTGAAAATCTTCAGGCAGGAAGCCTTCTATCCTAACTGTGGGGAGGTCAGACTTTTATTTTATTTATGTCTTCAACTGATCAGATGAGGCCCACCCACATCAGGGAGGGCAATCTCTTTTGCTCAGTCCGTTGATTTAAATGTTAATCTCACACAAAAATGCCCTGATGGAAATACCCAGAATGATGTTTGATTACATATCCAGGCACTGCATGGCCCAGCCAAGTTGACACATCACATTAACCATCACAGAAAGAGTGCATGTGGGAGTTATTTGTATATCCCCTGCCAGGGCCTGGGCATGAAGCCTGCCTCTCTGAGTTTTCGTTTCTCATCTGTAAAGGAGGTGCTGTGAGCAGCAGAGGAGCTAATGAATCAGTGACACTGATGCCCCTGTGAGGTGCTTAGCTCATGACATCTCCTTCCAGACTCATGCTGGTGTCTCAGCCATCCTCCCAGAAGAAACCCATACAAGTGCTGGGGTTAATGTTTTTAATCACTCACCCTCTTCTCCTTGGCCACAGTTACTGCACACCCCTGTAGCTAGTGTCTGTGGGACCACAAACCATGATTCTGTGGATTCTGTAAGGTCACTATAATCTCTAGTGTCAGTCCCCCCAGAGAACAGGGAAACCAATGTGTGTGATAAGCAGGGCTCAAAGCACCACCACATTTGCTACATGAAGAGAGGGCTGGGAGGCCCTTCCCTCCCCTTTATTTTGAAGTGTTAGCCCAGTCTGGGCTCAGGGACTGGCTCCCAGGCCCCTTAGCTGGCAGGGAGGGTGATGACAGCGGCATGCTAGCCCTGCATCTTTTGCCCTGATGTGCTCCTCAAACCAGATCAAGTTCCCACCGGGAACATTGGGCCTCTTCTTAATGAGGTGGCAAGATTTAAAGTGATTGGAAAAGCAACTGCACAAGGCTATCAGAGGGGGACTAGATGTCAAATTAGCAGAAGAAACAACTAATTGGGAGCAGATTTTGTCTGTATCCCTGTGCCATCAAAAGAAATGACATGTTGGGGAATCAGATGAATTGTAGGGTCTAGGGGATGTGCTGGACTCTGCTACTGGAAAAAGAGGCTCCTTGTGCACACAGCCATCTCCAGACTACAGTGTAACTGTCTGGTGGGGCATATATCTGCAAAAGCCACATTTCTGTCTCTGAGGCCTTGTTGGGCAGTCCTGACACGCACATGGGAGGCAGTTCTGGACAAGTCCATGTACACAGAGCAGAATTTCAACCACAGGTAGCCAGAGGCCAGCTTTGTGGGCAGTTCTGGGTCATCCTATGCTATATTTATCTACTTTCAGGCATAGTCTGAGGTTATGCTGATACAATGACCACTGGAAGGTGGTGGGTGATGGCCAGGGGAAACAACCATGTGATTAGATGGTTAGAATTTTCAGTATCACTCCTTAACTTCCAGGGAGGGGAAAGAAGGCATGGGCTGGAATTGATCACCAATGCCCAATGACTTAATCAATCATACCTGTGTAATGGAACCTCCTTAAAACCCTGAAACAATGTGCTTTGTAATGCTTCTGACTTGGTGAAGGAATCCACATGCTTGGAGGGTGGCCCAAACTCCACGGGGCCAGATGCACCTGTGCTTGGGACCCTTCTGGTCCCCACTCTGGGTACTTCTTCACCTGGCTGTTCATTTGTACCTTATATAATAACCAGGTAACAGTAAGGAAAATGTTTCCTTGAGTTCTGTCAGCTGTTATAGCAAGTTATCAAACCCGAGGAGGGGGACATAGGAAACCACACTGTGTAGCTAAGTCAGAAATGTGGGTGATCTGGGGACCCACTGCTTGTGATTGGCATCTGTGATGGGAGGGGTCGGAAGTGGAGGAAACTTAACCTGCAGGGTCTGTGTTAACTGCAGGGAGTTAGTGACAGAGATGAATTAAGTTGTAGGGTGCCGAGTTTGTGACTCCTGAGAACGGGAGAGTTAATTGATGTGGAAAACCTAGAATAGACATATGATGTTAGAAATGTTGTGAGTAGAGAAACAGATCCTCGAGTGAGGTTGTAGGAGTGTTTGTGCTTATAGGAGCATTTGTGGGGTTGTAGGAGTGTGTGTCTGTGGGGTTACAGGAGTGTGTGTGAGTTTGTAGGAGTGTGTGTCTGTGTGATTATAGGAACATTTATGGGGTTTTAGGAGTTGTGTGTGGGGTTATAGGAGTGTGTGTGGGGTTGTTGGATTGTGTTTCTATATGATATAGGAGTGTGTGGGGGGTTGTAGGAGTGTGTGTCTGTGGGCTACAAGAATGTTTGTCTGTGGGGTTATATAGTCAAGGCTATGGTCTTCCCAGTGGTCACATATGGTTGTGAGAGCTGGACCATAAAGAAGGCAGAGTGTGTGGGATTGTAAAAATGTGTTTCTGTGGGGTCGTAGGAGTGTGTGTCTATTGGTTACAGAGGTGTGTGTTGGGTTGTAGAAGTGTGTGTGTGTGGTTATAGGAGTATTGTGGGGCTTAGGAATGTGTCTGTGTGGTTATAGGAGTGTATGTGGGATTTGTAGGAGTGTGTGTTGTATGTGTGTAGCTAGGTCATGTTGTATTGACAGACAAGCTCCCATGTCTCAGTGACTTCCCTCACACAACAGGAATTCAGTGCTCCTTTCATGAAAGTTGGTAGGGTCTCCCTCTTCATATACACCCAGGATCCCAAGCTAATGGAGCCTCCCTCCTGGCATGAATTATTTTGTAACTGAGACAGATGGAAAGAAATGTGGTAAATTGCTTACTTCTTCTTAACACTTCTACCCAGAAGTGACATCTGTGATTTTATCTCACGTTTTATTATTTGGAACAAGTGATGCTGTTGTTGTTGTTCAGTCACCCAGTCTTGCCCGACTCTTTACAACCCCATGGACTACAGCACATCAGGCCTCCCTGTCCCTCATCATCTCTTGAAGTTTGCCCAAGTTCATGTCCATTGCATCAGTGATGCCATCCAGCTATCTCATCCTCTGATGTCCTCTTCTCCTTCTGCCCTCAATCTTTCCCAGCAGCAGGAACTTTTCCAATGAGTTGGCTATTCACATCAGGTGACCAAAATACTGGAGCTTCAGCTTCAGCCTCAGTCCTTCTAGTGAATATTCAGGCTTGATTTCACCTAAGATTGATTGTTTTGATCTCCTTACTATCCAAGGAACTTTCAGGAGTCTTCTCCAGCACCACAGTTCAAAGGCACTCTTTGAACTCTTCAAAGGCACTCTTCAAAGGCACCACAGTTCTTTGGCGCTCTACCTTCTTTATGGTCCAGCTCTCACAACCGTATGTGACCACTGGGAAGACCATAGCCTTGACTATATGGACCTTTGTTGGCAGAGTGATGTCTCTGCTTTTAAATACACTGTCTAGGTTTGTCATAGCTTTCCTGCCAAGAAGCAATCGTCTTCTGATTTCATGGCTGCAGTCACCATCCTTAGTGATTTTAGAGCCCAAGAAGAGGAAATCCATCACTACTTTCACCTTTTCCCCTTCTATTTGCCATGGAGTAATGGAGCCGGATGCCATGATCTTAGATTATGGACTCTGTGAGAGAGGGAGAGGGTGGGAAGATTTGGGAGAATGGCATTGAAACATGTAAAATATCATGTATGAAACGAGTTGCCAGTCCAGGTTCGATGCACGATACTGGATGCTTGGGGTTGGTGCACTGGGACGACCCAGAGGGATGGAATGGGGAGGGAGGAGGGAGGGGGGTTCGGGATGGGGAACACATGTATACCTGTGGCAGATTCATTTTGATATTTGGCAAAACTAATACAATTATGTAAAGTTTAAAAATAAAATAAAATTTAAAAAAATAAATTAATTAAAAAAAAAAAGATTTTTTTAGTATTTAGTTTTAAGCCGGCTTTTTCACTCTCCTCCTGCACCCTCATCAAGAGGTTCTTTCGTTCCTCTTCGCTTTCTGCCATTAGAGTGGTATCAACTGCATTATCTCAGGTTGTTGATGTTTCTCCCATCTATCTTGATTCCAGCTTGCAATTCATCCAGCCTGGCATTTCTCAAGATGTACTCAGCATACAGGTTAAATAAATAAACAGGGTGACAACAGACAGTTCTGTCGTACTCCTTTCTCAATCCTGAACCAATCAGTTGTTCCATACAGGGTTCTAACTGTTGTTTCTTGACCCGTGTGCAGGTTTCTAGGGGACAGGTAAAATGGTCTGGTATTCCCATCTCTTTAAGGACTTTCCATGGTTTGTTATGATCCATATAGTCAAAGCCTTCAGCATAGTCAATAAAACAGAGGTAGAAGTTTTTCTGGAATTCCCTAGCTTTCTCTATGATCCAGCGAATGTTAGCGATTTGATCTTTGGTTCCTCTTCCTTTTCTAAACCCAGCTTGGATGTCTGGAGTTCCTTGGTTCACATAATACTGAAGCCTAACATGCAAGATTTTAAACATGACCTTACTAGCATGGGAGATAAACGCAATTGTCCAGTGGTTTGAGCATTCTTTAGTACCACCCTTCTTGGGAACCCAGAAGAGGATTGACCTTTCCCAGTCCTGTGGTCACTGCTGGGCCTTCCAGATTTGCTGACATATTGAGTGCAACACTTTGATAGCATCATATTTTAGGGGTTTGAATAGCTCTGCTGGAATTCTATTGCATCCACTGGCTTTATTCACAGCAGTGCTTCTTAAGGTCCACTTGACTTCACCCTCCAGAACATCTGGCTCTGGGTGACTAACACACCATTGTGGTTATCTGGTTCATTAAGATCTTTTTTGTACAGTCCTTCCATGTATTCTTTCCATCTCTTCTTTTTCTCTTCTTCTTCTACTAGGTCTCTACCTTTTCTGTCCTTTGTTGTACCCATCTTTGGGTGAAATGTTTCCTTGATATTCCCAATTTTCCTGAAGAGATTTCTAGTCTTTCCCCATCTGTTGTTTCCCTCCATTTTTATGCATTGTTCATTGAAGAAGGCCTTCTCGTCTCTCCTTACTATTCTTTGGAACTCTACCTTTCCCTTTCTCCCTTGCTTTTCACTTCTTTCTTCAGCTACTTGTCAAGCCTCCTCAGATAACCACTTTGCCTTCTTGCTTTTTCACTATTTTATCTCACTTTTCTTATTTGGAAGAAGTGATGTAACCTCACCTAATTCAGAGTGGTTGGTAGTACAGTCCTTTCAGAAGAAGCAGAGTGAAAATTCTGTGAATGGCCTGATGCTGCCTGATACTGGGTATATGAGTCTCTGTGACCAGTGAGAGGGACTTATTTCCTCTCTCATCATCTGGGAACTGGGGCAGGGTCCACGAGCCAGAGATCAGGCTGGGAAGCACAGTTTGGAAAGGCTGAATATTCCACTAGCCTCAGACATGCTGTCCATCTCCGTTGCTTGCCTGGAAATTTGGATATGCTCTGAGGCATTCAGACTTAAAAAAAAAATGTCAACTTCAAAAATACCATTATTTATTGCATATTCTAAGAAGAAGAGTCCCTATTTCACTTTAGTTCTGAGGACATCTGCACAGGGCAGTTGTGGGTATAATAAGCAGGGGACAGTATGGCCTGCAAGGGTTGGGAGCCCATAGTTCTTGCAGCTCTGGATAGGTCTGTTTCTGTGTCCTTGGGAAGCTATGTCACTTGTTTATCTTCTTTACCCATCTGTAATCTGGGACTGATGCGTCCCCAGCATTCAAGGAGTTGTGAAGACTGCATGAGATGGTGTCTGGCCAGCCCTGAGCACTAGGCCTGGCCAGAACGATGCTTACCATATTAGCTGCTCTGCATCAAACCATGCTCCAACCATCACATCGTGTTAGGCTATGCCAGCCCTGCTCTGTTTTCTGCCAGCTGTGTGAGTGTACTTAGTTGTTACATGCTTCTTTCAGTCCTCAATTTTATCATTTGAAAAATGGAGAGAATTATAATGCCTCCTTTCCAGACTTGTGGTAGGTTTCCAAGGTTTGTGTGGGTAGATGCTCAGTGTGTCCAGGGAAGGTGCAGAGGTGGGTGTGGGGCAGCCCTGGGAGCATGCGGATGCCAATGCAAAGTTGGTTTTAAACTTTTCCTTAATTGGGACGGTGGCTTCCTTTCCTTTTATTAGTCAGTTTGTGGAGGCAGTGGCTTTGTGGATTGCACCTCTCTCCTAGAGTCCCTCCAGAGTGACGCTTTTGCTGAGGTAACCTAAGCAGCATGGCTGTTCACCACAAAGGCGTCTTCCTTTTCCCTCCCATTGACACAGAGCTGAGGCATTCTGAGCAAAAAGGGTGGGGGAAAGAGGCCACTAATTTTAGAGTGCTGGGGAGCCAAGAGGGGCGTCTTCATTAGAAAGTTCAAAATTGCATTTTATTTCCATTTTGATGAGATTTTTATGTGTTAGAAGAGATGAAGTTGAATCCCGTGAGTGTAATGAACTCAGAAAGATCACAGATACTGGATTGAATCCAATGAACCATGAGTAGGTTAGTAAATTAATTAAATTTGAGAAAATAATGAATATTTTGGCTGTTGGATTAAAATTTCTCAAATGTCTTAAAAAGGCAATAGCAATCCTCATTCATGGGAAATTACAGTTACATAACAATCCCCCTAAGCTCTTTCTCATGTTTGTTTCATGAAACTGCATTGGTAAAAGAATATCTGCAGTGGGGTCAGGGGAGTGGGGAGGAGGGAGTTCCTTTAAAATGCCCGTGCTTGGTGGTCCTGATGCTTTGGCTCTGGAGCCCACAGATACTTGATCACATCTTTGCCTCACATCATAAATTAGGAGATTTGTTCAGAACAGGTTTGAGTTGGGGTTGGTATAGGAGAAAAGCTGACCAGTTACCCAAAGGGCTACAGAAAATTGCTCTGGAGGGATGTGAAACAAAATGTCAATTTTTATAGAGAAGAGGTTTGAGAGCTGTGGTTTAGGAAGCAGCCCCTTCTTCCCAGAATCCCACTGCAGTCTCTGCACTTCGCATCACCCATGACTTTTAGCCCCAAGAAGAGGTAGTGCTAGGAAGCAGCTAGGGTTTTCTTGTTGAATAAGTACTCATTTTGTGCTGGACACTCTACGTATGGTCTCATTTAATTCAACCAAGTTGTGACCTAATTAGGGACCTGATAATTGCCACATTACAGATAAGGAAAAGAGTATAACTACATTGATATGTCTCATTTTAATTTCAAGACCACAGTCCTTAGGGGGAAGTGTTCACTTCTGCCTAGTAGGAATTTTTTTTTTTTTTTTGCTATAAAGGTTCAGATGGTAAATATTATAGGCTTTGTGGGCCATATGGTCTCTGTTGCAACCACTCAGCTCTGCATTGTCTTGTGAAAGCAGCTCTAAATGAACAAGTGTGACTGTGTACCAATAAAGCTTTATTTGTGGAAACTGATATTTAAACTGCATATAATTTTTGTGTACTACAAGATATTATCTTTTGTTTGATTCCCCCCTGCCAACCCTTTAAAAATGTAAAAATCATACTTAGTCCCGTGTCCATATAAGCACAGGTGTTAGGCAGGATATGGCCTAAGGGCCATCATTGGCTGACTCATAGGAGGTGGTCTACTTTTCTGTAGACCCTGTGTCTGGTGTTCTGTCATTTTCTCTTTTCAATTTTTTTTTTTTTTTTTTTTGCTTTTTGCTATTATTCTTTAAATTAAGGCAGATTTCACGTCTTCAGTGCACAGTTCAACAGTTTTGACAGATGTGTCCTCCTGTTAACAACCAGCAAATCGGGATATAGACAATTTTCATCATTACTGAAAGTTCCTTTTAATCTTAATCAGCAAAGGTTTTGATTGCTATCACTAGAGTAGATTAGCTCTGTCTGCTCTTGATCATACTGTTTAGAGATGTGTCTGATTTCTTTTGCTTAACTGATGTTTTTCAGACTTGATTCATTCACGTAATAGTGGTTCATACTTTTAGATTTTTTTTTTCCTGGGAATTCCCTTCTTTAAATGTATCCAATTTATTTATCCATTCTGCTGAAATTTTTCTTTTCAGTTCTGGGCTATTATCAATAAAGCTGCTATAAAGATTCTTGTGAAAGTTGTCTTGTGAATCCACAACCTAATTTCTCTTGGTTAAATTTTTTGGTGTAGGTAGTTATGTGTTTAAATTCGGAAGAAACTTACCAAAGTGTTTGGTGCTATTTATCCTCCTACCACAAAGTAAAGAGTTTCAGTTATTCCACATCCTCATTAGCACTTGGATTTGTTGGTCTTTTAAATTTTAGCCCTTTTGTCAGGTGTGTGGAGGCATCATTGCATTTCCCTGAGGGTAATGTTGATCACTTATTCATGCACTTATTGGCTATTTATGTATGTTCTTTTTCTCCTTTAAAATAGCTGCCTGTCTGAGAGAAACTAGAAAAATCAATTATATGGAGATGGAAAAGTGTGCTACCAAAAAACCAGTGGGTCAATGATGAAATCAAAGAGGAAATTTAAAAACACCTTGATATAGATGAAGATGGAAATACAACCATATGAAATCTATGGGATGCAGCAAAAGCAGTCCTCAGAAGAAAGTTCATAGTGATGAAATAATTGTCTGATTTTTTTCTTATTGACTTTTATAAGTTTAAAAATACAGTTTAGAGATAAACTTTTGTCTGATACATGTAACCCAATTACTATCTCGCAGTCTGTGGCTTATCTTTTCTTTTTCTGTAATAGTGTTTCAATGACTAGAAGATTTAAATTCTGATGAAATTTATCATTTTTTTTTTCTTTTATGGTTAATGCTTCTGTGATCTGTCTTATAAATTCTAAGGTTGGAAAAATATATTTTTTCTCCTAGATTATTTTTTGCTTTGTTTTTAGTCTGTGATTCATCTTGGATAAAGTTTTGTGTATGGTATGAAATAAAAGCCACAGTTAGTTTTTCCCAGTTATTTGTGTGTGTACATTTCTTGAACTCTTATGTTCTGTTCTTTTGATCTACGTTATATCCTTGATAGCATATTGTCCTCCTTGTTGTAGTTTTATATTGTCTTGAAATCAAATACTGTAAGCTTGACAATTTTGTTTTTCTAGATTGCTTCGGCTAATCTAGGTCTTTTGCATTTCCAAAAATTTGCATCTTTTTTCATGGATACTCCTTTTCAGACTGAGAAAATTTTCTTTTATTCCTTGTTTGCTGAGACTGTTTATCATGAAGGACTGTTAAGATATACCAAATCCTTTCACTGAATATATTGAGAATATTATGTGGTTTTTCTCCTTTATTCTATTAATGTGTTGAATTACATTGATAGTTGAATGCTGAGCCAGCCTTGAATTCCTATGATATATTCCATTTAATCACAATATATTATTTTTTAAAATATACTTCTGGATTTGATTTGCTAATATCTTATTAAGGATCCTTACATCTCTATGATGGGTATTGATTTATACTTTTCTTTTTTGTAATATTATTGTCAGATTTTTGTATTAGGATTTTGTTATTAATAGTTTTATAAAATGAATTGGGATGTTTCTTCTTGTTTCTTTGACAGAGTTTGCATAAATTTTGTATTACTTCCTTCTGAAATGCTTGTTAGAATTCGTTAATAAAGCTATTTGGGTCAGGAATCTTGCTTGCTCACTTTTGGTTTGGCTTCTTTGTTTTGCAAGTGCGAAGATTTTAAAAGATGGTTTCTATTAAAAAAAAAAAAATTAGTTAGAAAGCTTTCCAGGTTTTTCTATTTATTCTTGTGACAGTTCTAGAAAGTTGTATTTTGAAAGGATCTTTTCCATTACTAAGTTACTGAATTCGTTGACTTAAAGTTGTTCATAGTATTCTTTTTGTATTCTTTTAATATCTGTAGAACATAACTGATTTCATTTCATTGCTGATACTGATAATTTATATTTGTTTCCTTGGACATTCATTTTATTAATATTTTCAAAGAAAATCTTTTTGCTTTGATGATTTTCTTAATTGCTAGGCTGTTTCCTAGTCTGTTGGTTTTTTATTTTACTCTTTCATCTTTATTATTCCTTTATGTTTGTGTTTGCTATGGACTTAAACTGCATTTCTTTACTAACTTCTGAGATAGTAGCTGATTTAAAACTTTCTTGTTTTCTAATATATAGAATTACAATGGTAAATTTCCTTCTAAGCACTGCTTTAGCTGCTTTTTTGCACATTTTGAAATGTTGTATTTTCATTGTCATTTAAGTAAAAGTATTTCATAATTTCCTTTTGAGATTTCTTGGAGCCATAGGTTATATTGAAATCTATTATTTAATTTCAAGAGATTTGGCAGCTAATTTTTTAGATAAGTTTTTATTTATCTATTTATTATTTAGTTCCAGAGAGTGTAAGTGAAAAGGTTAGTTGCTCAACCATGTCTGATTCTTTGCAACACCATCTACAAAACATGGTCTCCAGGAAGTTCAGAATGTATGTCCTTTTTAAGTGCACATTAAGTGGACATATTTTATATACTAGCATTGACCTATTTTGCTGAATAGATCATGTGCTAGTATGTAAAATACATTCCAAATTGGCTCCTCTGTCCATGGAATTCCCCAGGAAAGAATATTGGAGTGGGTTGCCATTTCCTTCTTCAGGGAATCTTGTCCACCCAGGGATCAAACCCAGCACTCCTGCATGGCAGGCAGATTCTTTATTGTCTGAGCCATCAGGGAAGCGTGTAAGAATATAGTGCAAAATTTCAACCCTTTGGAACATATTTTACATAGTAACACATGATCCAAAATAGATCATGTGCTAGTATGTAAAATATGTACACTTAATTGCACTTAAAAAGGATATGCATTCTGAACTTCCTGGGCTAGTGTTCTGTAGATACCAATTTGATCAAATTGGTAAATTGTGTTGCTCTGTTCATTTATATTGTGCTGATTTTTAAAATTGTCTAATTCTGTAAATCACAGAGAGAAGAATGTTCAAATATCCAACTCTAGTTGTGAATTTGTCTACTTCTGTGTAATCTGTTGAATTTTCTTCATGTATTTTGGAGCTATGTTATAAGACAGATACAAATTAAGATCGTTATATGCTCCTGAAATGTCCCATTGTATGTCTGGCAATGTCTTAAAGTTTACTCTTTCTATTATCTATTATCAGGGCAGCCAGGCTCACTAGGCCTGGGCAATAATGCCGAGGAGCCAGAGTAGAGGAAAGGTGGGGCCCAGAGTTTGGCCAGTGGCAGGCCATACAGGTGGCAGAATGGCCCAAGGGTGGCCAGTGCCAACAGTGAGGCTGGGGAGCCCTCTGCTCATGGGCATCCTCCAACCTCCACTCCAGCATTCCCCGGGCTCTCTGCTGGGTGACTCCAGCAGGGTCTTTGCCCCAGCCCTTATAGAGGCACATTGACCGACACCCAGCAGCCAGTGAAGGTTTAAGTGCTCAATGAGGACCAGCAGTGGAAAAACCAGGGCACTGGGCATGTTGTCCCGCTACATGCATCATCTGAAGGGCATGTCCCTGTTAGTCAGGGCCTGACAAAATGTGGTCCACTGAAAAAGGGAATGCAAACCACTTCAGTTTTCCTGCCTTGAGATCCCCATGAACAGTATGAAAAGCTAAAAAGATATGACACTGGAAGATGAGCCCCCCAGGTTGGTAGGTGTCCAATATGCTACTGGTGAATAGTGAAGAAACAGCTCCAGAAAGACTGAAGAGCCTGGGCTAAAGCAGAAACATTGCTCAGCTGTGTCTGGTGGTGAAAGTAAAGTCCAATACTGTAAAGAATAATATTGCATGGGAACCACTAATGCTGAAGAAGCTAAAGTTGAATGAATCAAAGCAAATTGGACATGTTCAAACAGAAGATAGCAAGAGTGAACATAGACATTTTAGGTATCAGTGAACTACAATGGACAAGGATGGGCAAATTTAATTCAGCTGACCATAATGTCTACTACTACTGTGGGCAAGAATCCCTTAGAAGAAATGGAGTAGCCTCTCATAGTAAACAAAAGAGTTCAGAATGCAGTACTTGGGTGCAATCTCAAAAATGACAGAATGATCTCAATTCATTTCCAAGGCAAACCATTCAACATCACAGTAATCCAAGTCTATGCCCCAACCACTAATGCTGAAGATGCTGAAGTTGAATGGTTCTATAAAGAACTACAAAACCTAGAACTAACACCCAAAGAAGATGTCCTTTTCATCATCATAGGGGACTGGAATGCAAAAGTAGGAAGTTAAGAGATACCTGGTGTAACAGGCAAATTTGGCCTTGGAGTACAAAATGAAGGAGGGCGAAGGCTAATAAAGTTTGGTCAAGAGAATGCACTGGTCATAGCAAAATACCCTCTTCCAACAACACAGAGATGACTTTACACATGGACATCACAAGATGGTCAATACTGAAATCAGATTGATTATATTCTTTGCAGCCAAAGATGGAGAAGCTCTATACTGTTAGGAAAAACAAGACCAGGAGCTGACTGTGGCTCAGATCATGAGCTTCTTATTGCCAAATTCAGACTTAAATTGAAGAAAGTAGGAAAGGCCAGTAGGCCTTTCAGGTATGACCTAAATCAAATTCTTTATGATTATACAGTGGAGGTGATGAGTAGGTTCCAGGGATTAGATTTGATAGACAAAGTCCCTGAATAACTATGGACGGAGATTCATAACCTTGTACAGGAGGCTGTGATCAAAACCATTCCAAAGAAAAAGAAATTTAAGAAGGCGAAATGGTTGTCTAAGGAGGCCTTGCAAGTAACTAAGAACATACCCAACTGAATGCAGAGTTTCAGAGAATAGCAAGGAGAGATAAAAAAGCCTTCATAAGTGAACACTGCAAATAAATAGAAGAAAACAACAGAATGGGAAAGACTAAAGATCTCTTCAAGAAAATTGGAGATACCAAGGGAATATTTCATGCAAAGACGGGCACAATAAAGGACAGAAACAGCAAGTACCTAACAGAAGCAGAAGACATTAAGAGGAGGTGTCAAGAATACAGAGAATAACTATACAAAAATGGTCTTAATGAGCTGAATAGCTACAATGATGTGATCACTCACCTAGAGGCAGACATCCTGGAGTGTGAAGTCAAGTGGGCCCCAAGAAGTATTACTATGAACAAAGCTAATGGAGGTGATAGATTTCCAGCTGAATTCCAGATCCTGTAAGTTGATGCCATTAAAGTGTTGCAATCAGTATGCCAGCATATTTGGAAAACTCAGCAGTGGCCACAGGACTGGAAAAGGTCAGTTTCCATTCCAGTCTCAAAGAAAGGCAATGCAAAAGAATATTCAAGTTACAGTACAATTGCACTCATTTCACATGCTAGCAAGGTAATGCTCAAAATCCTTCAAGTTAGGCTTCAGCAGGATTTGAACTGAGAACTTCCAGATGTTTAAGCTGGATTTAGAAAAGGCAGAAGAACCAGAGATCAAATTGCCAATATCCACTGGATCATAGAAAAAGCAAGGGAATTCCAGAAAAACATCTACTCTGCTTCACTGAGTACTCTAAAGCTTTTGACTGTGTGGATCACAGCAAACTGTGGAAAATTCTTAATGGGATGGGAATACCTGATCACCTTACCTACCTCCTAAGAAACTTGTATGCAGTTCAAGAAGCAACAGTTAGAACCAGACATGGAACAACAGACTGGTTCAATATTGAGAAAAGAATATGTCAAGGGTGTATATTGTCACCCTGCTTATTTAGCTTATATACAGAGTACATCATATGAAATGCAAGGCTGGATGAATCACAAGCTGGAATCAAGATTGCCAGGAGAAATATCAATTACCTCAGATATGCAGATGATACCACTCTAATGGCAGAAAGTGAAAAGGAACTGAAGAGCCTCTTGATGAGGGTGAAAGAAGAGAGAGAAAAAGCTGACTTAATATTCAACATTCAAAAAACTAAGGTCATGGCATCCATTCCCATCACTTCATGGCAAATAGGTGAGGAAAAAGTGGAAACAGTGGCATATTATATTTTCTTGCACTTGCACCGCAGACAGTGACTGTAGCCATGAAGTTAAACACATTTGCACCTTGGAAGAACAGCTATGACAAACCTATACAATGTATTAAAAAGCAGACATCACTTTGCCAACAAAATCCATATAGTCAAAGCTATGGTTTTTCCAATAGTCATGTACAGATGTGAGAGTTGGACCATAAAGAAGGCTGAGCACTGAAGAATTGATGCTTTCGAACTGTGGTGCTAGTGAAGACTGTTGAGAGTCCCTTGGACAGCAAGGAGATCAAACCAGTCAATCCTAAGGGAAATCAACCCTAAATATTCATTGGAAAGACTGATGCTGAAGTTGAAGCTCCATGGCAACCTGATGTGAAGAGCTAACTCATTTCCCTGATGCTGGGAAAGATTGCAGGCAAGAGGAGAAGGGGGCAACAGAGGATGAGATGGCTGGTTGGCATCACCCACTCAATGGACATGAGTTTGAGTAAACTCCAGGAGAGAGTGAAGAACAAGGAAGCCTGGCGTGCTGCCGTTCATGGGGTCCCAAAGAGTTGGATACAACTTAGTGACTGAAGAACAATAAATCACTGAGAGAGGAATGTTCTGATAACCAACTCTAGTTGTGAGTTTGTCAACTTCTGTGTAATCTTAAATTTTCTTGATAAAGAAAATTAGATAGATACACATTAAGATTGTTATGTGCTCCTGAAGAATTAATCCTTTTAACATTCTGAAATGTCCCTCTGTATCTTTGGTAGTGTCTTGACATTTACTCTTTCTATTATCATTGATGTTATATCTGCTTTCTTGTTTTTAGTGTGTACAAAGTATACACTTCTCTAACGTCTTGCTTTCAAATTATAACGATTGTTAGACTTAACTTTGTCTTTTATAAACAATGTAAAGCTGTTTTTTCTTAAATCCTGTTTGAGAATTTCTGCCTTTTAAGTTGAGTACTTAGTCAATTTATATTTAATGAAATTATTCATTGTATTAGGTTTGAGTCTGTCATCTTGCTATTTTATTTTAGTTGCATATTTTTTGTTCTTTTGTTTGTGTTTTCCTGCCTTCTTTTGGAGTAATCAAGCATTTTTAAAAATTTCCATTTTTTTACCTCTTGATTATTTAGTTATACCTATTTGTGCTATTATTAATTTTTGATCTTTCATGATCTACATTAGATTTTTGGCTCTTAATGTCCTATATTTTACTTCTATGTATAAGTCCCATATGTCCCTATTATTTTTATTATAAACAGATATAATTTTTAAAATTACTAAGAATAATATTTATATTTACACTTATATTTACCATATCTGTTGCTTTTCATCTCTTCTGGGTTTTTAGCTGGCATCATTTCTATTTAGTCCAGTGGAGTTCCATTAGTGATTTTCTTGTAGTTAAAGTCTGCAAGTAAAAATTTTCTCATTTTCTTTTTCGGTCTGAAAAGTGTATCTTTTTAGATTTTATTTTTTAAAGTGCTTTTCATTGCTATAGAATTCTAAGTTTACTTTTTTCCCCCTTTTGGCACATTAGAGATGCATCTTTGTTTTCTTGTTTCCACTTTTTTTTTTCTGTTTGAAATAGGATTTCTCTTTAACTTTTATTTTAAGCAGTTTGCCTATGATGTGTCTGGCTGTGGTCCTCCTTATATTTCCCCTCTTTGGCATTCTTGGCTCTCTGCTTCAGGTATTTAATTACTTTTTGGAAAAATTTGGTCATTTTTTATTTGAGTATTTCTTCTGCTCCTTTTTGTTCTTTCTGGTATCCCTACATTAGACCATTTGCTATCTTCCCACTTGTGTCAGACAATCTGTTTTTTAAAAATACTAAAAACTTTGGGTGTTTTAGCTTGGATAATTTCCTTTAATGCCCTGAACCCATTGATCCTTTTTTGTTAATAATAAATTAATAAATAATAAGTTAATAAATTAATTTATTTGTTAATAATACATTTTTCATTTAGATACTGTGTTTTCAATTCTAGAATTTCAGTTGTTCTCCTTTTACAGTTAAAATTTCTTTCCCGAACTTCTTCATATCTTCACCAATTTTATTCATTTTTTCTTTTCAATTCTTGGAGATACTTAAAATAATTTTCAAAAATGGTCATTGTCTTCTAATTCCAAAATTTGGGTCATCTGTGGGTCTGTATCATTGACATTTCCTCTAATTTTAGGTATATTTTCCTCCTTCTTTGAATCTCTAGTATTTTTTGTTGTTGAATGATGGATATTGTAAATGATACTTTGCAGAGTATGAATTATGTAATTATGTTATCTTTCTTTAGAGATTGTTGAACTTTATGTATGTGTGATATATGTACATATGTATATGCATATTTGCATGTATATGTAAGCTTGCACATGTATCACATATGTGTACACACATGGGCACATATGTGTATGTATATATGCATGTACAGTTGAATTACTGTTGGATCATCTTGGTCTTGTGTTGTTCCCTCCTCTTTGCTCCAAAACTCTTAATGTTAGATGATCCCAGTGCTCAGTCTTTGGTTCTATTCTCTGCTCTATTTATACTTTCTTCTTTGGTGACTGCATTTACTCTTATGAATTTAAATACCAAATATGCTGACAGCTCCCAAATTTATATCTCAGCCTTGACTTGTTTCTTGGAGTGTATTTTTGTATATTTCACACCTGCATGCTCCACATCTCTTCTAGTATGTTTAACAGACACCTCAAATTTAACATGTCTAAAACTGAACTCCAATTTCTGCCTGTTCCACAACACTTCAAATGACCTGCTCAACTCTCACAGGCTTTCTATTCAGTGAATGGCAATTTCCTTTTTCCAGTTGCTTAGATTAAAATTTTGGGATCATCCTTGACTCCATTCTTGCTTTTACATCCCTCCTCAAATCTATCAGGAAGTCCTATTGACTCTATCTTCAAAATAAATTCAGTGCCCACTGCTACCACTGGGGCCAATCCACTATAGCTCTCATCTTACTTACTGCACAGCCTCCAACTTGTCTCTGCTCCACAGTTTTTCTTCAGCAGTACATTCTTTATACAGCAGCCAAAGTGATCTTCTAAAATGTAAATCAGACCACAGGATTCTTCTGAGAAGCCATGCAGTGGCTCTCCCATTTTATTTAGGATAAAAACAGAACCCCACAGTCTGACTCTGTATTACTTCTCATGACCTCACTTCACTACTGTCTCCTGCTTTCTCACTCCAGCCAGAGTGCCCCCCCTTTCTGTTTCTCAAATGTGCCAGATAGTGATCACTCTTTACTCTGCCTACAGTCCTTTTCCCTGGACATTCATATGGCAGGAACTGAGATGAGTGAGACTGTGGAGGACCTTCCCTGTCATATGAAGGAGTCTCAAATGAAGATCCCAGGGACCCAAAGAAAACATGACCTTGTCTCCCATTTAGAAATACTAGTGTGGTAGGTGACTCTCTGGGATTATTGATGTGGACTAGTAATGGTTGGAGAGTACTGTTAGGGAGGACAACTAGAGCAGTGTCTCTGTGGGTGGATCTCATCTGGATGTGCTCAGTTCACCAAGTGATTATACCATTGTGGCTGAGATGGTCCTTTCGCCCAGAAGAAGCACACAACAGTGTCTCCCTTCATGGCTGCCATAGCTCCTAGAGGAGGCTTTCCTTTTTTCATGCCTCTTCTTGTGAAGGAAAAAGAATGTTTCATTTTATTTTGCTGAGTAGAAATAGGGGTACAACGCCCCTGCACCCTTCCTCTGGTATTACTTCTTACTGATTATGACTCTGGCTACTGCCCAGTTGTGCTCTTGGTCTGGCAGCTGGGCTGGGCAAATTACAGTTGCTCCTTCAAAATCTGAGCTTATTTGAAACAGCCTGAGGCCAAGGTGTGTTTTCACTGGTTTCTCCAAAGGCATTTCTGTGTTGTATGGAGAAGGGCGTTTATAAATGATGACTTTCAAGTCATCCCAGTGTATTGAAGAGATACCAGGCTTTGGTAACAGACAGACTTGAATTTGAGATTTGTCTGCACATTTTTAGTTTTGGCCATGAGGCACACAGGATCTTAGTTCTCTGACCAGAGACTGAACCTGTGCCCCCTGCAGTGGAAGTGCAGAGTCCTAATCCCTGGGCAGCCAGGGAAGTCCCTTATCTATGCTTTTTAGTAGTAGCTAATCTTGAGCAAATAATTTAAACTTTTCAAGATTCAGCTTCCTCATCTGTAAAGTGGGAATAATGAAGTTTCTCTTGCAGCGTTATTGTGAAGAATTAAACCACTTATAGTAACTGCTTGGTCTATGGGGCTAAGAAGCCTTGAATACTCCATTAAGGAGGTTTGGAAGCAGCAGAGTGACTCAAAGTGGCCTCTTGCCTGTCTGCTTTGGCTTCAGATATTCTTTAGCCTTCTGAGGGTGCTCCCTTGGCTGAATGGATAATCATGTACAAGAGCAGTCATTGGATCTTTGTTGTGTAGAGGACATTCCTGGCTTTTATAAGACACATCTTTTAGTAGGACTCTGACCGAATCTGGAACATCTCTGAACAGTTTAAGCATTCCTCCTGCCACTTCAGTCATACTTCTTAATTTTCCTTTTCTTCTATTAGGGTATAATTTTCTTTTTATTCTATAGTTGTGATGGTACTTGCAGTACAATGAAGTGTCAGTATGACCTCCCTCCCATCTTCCCCATGCCACCCTTCTAGGTTGTCACAGAGCACCGAGCCGAGTTCCCTGTGCTATACAGCTGCTTCCTGCCACCTGTTTTACACATTTATGTTAGTCACTCAGTGGTGTCCAGTTCTTTGTGATCCCATGGACTTTACGGGCTTCCCCAGTGGCTCAGCAGTAAAGAATCCACCTGCATTGTAGGAGGTGCAGAAAATGCAGTTTTGATCCCTGGGTTGGGAAGATCCCCTGGAGAAGGGAATGGCAACCCACTCCAGTATTCTTGCCTGGAGAAGCCCATGGACAGAGGAGTCTAGCGGGCTACAGTGCACAGGGTCCCAAAGAGTTGACACAACTGAAGTGACTTAACATGCACATATACACGCACACACGGACTGTAGCTCACCAGGCTCCTCTGTCCATAGGATTTCCCAGGCAAGAATACTGGAATGGATTGCCATTTCCTTTTCCAAGGGATCTTTCAGACTCAGGGATTGAACCCAGGTGTGCTGAATTGCAGGCACTCTTTCCCATCTGAGCTGCCAGGGAAGCCCGTTTTATACATGGAACTGAATATATGTCAATGTTACTCTCTCAATTCGACCCACCCTCTCCTTAACCCCCTGTGTCCACAAATCTATTCTCCACGTATGTGTCTCTATTTCTACTCTGAAAATAGGTTCACTGGTACTATTTTTTCTAGATTCCATATGTCATGTCGATTTATTTCTCTCCCTCCGTTCTTGTCTCATTGTAACAAAGATTTGGAAAGAGGGACTAATTACAGCTCAAAAAGGCAGTTTTCTCAGCTCCTTTCTTGTTGTAGCTAGTATTTGAAACAACAGATTGTTACAGCTCAAGCAGACAGATCTTTTATTAAACAGACAGCAGATAATATACTCCAGAGAAGTGGGGCTGCTGCTGCTGCTAATTCGCTTCAGTCGTGTCCGACTCTGTGACCCGATAGACGGCAGCCCACCAGGCCCTGCCGTCCCTGGGATTCTCCAGGCAAGAACACTGGAGTGGGTTGCCATTTCCTCCTCCAATGCATAAAAGTGAAAAGTGAAAGTGAAGTTGCTCAGTCGTGTCTGACTCTTAGCGACCCCATGGACTGCAGCCTACCAGGCTCCTCCGTCCATGGGATTTTCCAGGCAAGAGTACTGGAGTGGGGTGCCATTGCCTTCTCCGCCAGAGACGTGATATTGGACCAACTCCAAAGGAGTGGCCATGATCCCTCTTAGCTTCCCTTTTTATACTCCCTGTCTCAGCCTCTGGGTTCTTCCCTGTGCAAAATGCAAAGGAGTGTATGCTCAAGGCCAGTCAAGGAAGGGGAGCATCTGGGCACATTCAAAATAGGAATTATATGTATTCATCTAAGTGGGCCTGGGCTGAGAGTTTTGATTGACAGTTGCAAGTTACATAACAACAGGCTCTATTGCACATGTTTTTCCCATAATTCAGTCTGCTGTAATCAGCTGTGCACATGTATAGAATATTTATAAACCCTTAATGGGCTCCTAGCTACCTAAGGTTACTTGAGGACACAACTGTGCATCAGGGGCCAACCTGCAGGAGATTGAGAAGCCCCTGTGGTTAGTTTGTATCCACTCTGTACCTAGGGTGCTTATGTAGGAGTTGAAAAGGTCTCTGTGGTTATTTTTACAGCATATCTGTGAGCTCTCCTGGGCATGCCTGGGATGGGGCTTAGAGATCAGCTTGCATCCTTTTCATCTAGGCCACCCTTGTTGCTCATGCCTAACTTCCTAACACATTTGTATGTGTCACTATACCATATTTGTTTTTCTCTTTCTTGTTAGGAAATATATTTCAATCGTTGTGCTTGTGTTCTCAGTTATGTCCAGCTCTTTGTAACCCCATGGACTGTAGTCTGTCAGGTTCCTCTGTCTATGGGATTTCCCAGGCAAGAATACTGGAGTGTGTTGCTATTTCCTACTCCAGGGGATATTCCAGACCCAGGGATCAAATCTGTATCTCCTGCGGCTCCTGCATTGGAAGGCGGATTCTTTACCACTTGAGCTACCTGGGAAACACATTTCAATCATATAGGTGAATATATGATAATATCTGCACATGTAATTTAAGTAGTACCAATAATACAAAAAAAACAATAATACAACTCTGTATCCATCACTCACTAATGTATACCTGTGCATCTATTGAGAAACAGAACATTACCAATAACTACAGCACCCCAGGTACCTCTTTTTCAACTGCAATTGCTGTTTTGAGCTTGAGTACATTAATCCTTTACTCTTTTACTATTATTTAATTTTTAAATTGAAGTATAGTTGATGTACAAGCTTGTTATCTTTACAGTTTTTAAAGTAATTTTATCAAACATGAATGTATCTCTAAACACTATAATGTTTAGTTTTGCAGGCTTTTGAGCTGTGAGTGGAATGATTCTGTACATCTTTCCTTTGGCTTGCTTTTTGCACTTAATATGACATTTATGAAATTTATCTATATTTGAAACAGTATTCTTTTTCATTGTACTCTTGGATGGTGGATATTTGGTAGATATTTGGGTTTTTCCTTTTTTTTTTTGTCTCCATAAATAATGCTGCCATGAGTATTGTTGCAAGTATCTCCTGCTGTGTGCACCTTTATGCATATTTCTGTTGGTTAACACTTCATATCTAGGAGTGAAATGGCTATATCGTACAGCATGTGACATTCTGGTCCAGAACTGTAACCGATTATCTTCCACAATCCATCAGCTTATATCTGACTCTCCCCTTGCCACAGCCCCTAGCAGTGAACAAAAATCTCATGTTCTTCCATATTCTCAACTTACGTATAGTCAGACTTCTTCATTATTGCCAATCTGGAGGGTATTAAATGACATGCTATTGTGATCTCCATATTCTTTTCTTTACAGGAATCTTCAAGGACCAGCATAATGGCCAACTTCACTTGGGAACACATCCCTATGACTCTTAAAATTAATGAGGCAAGTATGTCTCTACATTTCTTTTAAATTTTTTTTTTCTTGTTGAAATGCAGTTGACCCTTGAACAACATGGGTTTGAACTGTGTAGGTTCACTTATACAAAGATTTTTTTCAATAAATTCGTACTATAGTATTATGTGATTCATGGTTGGTTGAATCTATGAATGTGGAACCATGGATGTGGAGGGCTGACTGTAAAGCCATATGTAGATTTTCAATTGCATGGGATCAGTGCCTTAACCCCCCGTATTTTTCAAGGGTCAAATGTATAGTTGATGTACAATATTATGTTAGTTTCAGGTATACTACATAATAATTTGATGTGTGTATACATTATTATTGGAGAAGGAAATGGCAGCCTACTCCAGTATTCTTGTCAAGAAAATCCCATGGACAGGAACCTGGTGGGCTATGGTCGACAGGATCCATAGAGTCTCAAAGAGTCAGACACAACTGTGCAACTGAACACACACATACATACATTATGAGGTGATCACAATAGTTTGGTAAATGCCTGTTCCCATACAAAGTTATTACAGTATTATTGACCATATTCCTTATGCTGTATATGATATTCCTGTACTTATTATTATATAACTGGAGATTTGTATCTCTCAATTCTCTTCACCTACTTTGCTAAACTCCCATCCCCTCCCTTCAGGCTACCACTCATTTGTTCTTTGTATCTCTGACTGATTTTGTTTTCATTTGTTTTTCTTTTAAGATTCCACATGTAAGATCATACAGTATTTGTCTTTCTCTGAGTTATTTCAAATAGCATAATACTCTCTAGATCCATCTATGTTATTGCAAATGGCAAAAATTTCATATTTTTGTAGCTAATATAATATATTATACATTCCCACCAACCTTGCCTAGGGGTTCCTTTCTCTCCAAATCCTTCCCAACACTTATATTGTGTTTTGGATAATAGCCTTTGTGTCATGTGGGAGGTGGTATCTCATTGTGGTTTTGATTTGCATTTCCCTGGTGGTTAGTGATGTTGAAATGTCTTTTCATGTATCTGTTGGTCATCCATATGTATTTTTTGGAAAAGTGTCTATTCAGGTCCTCTGTCCATTTTAAGTGGGTTGTATGTTTTTCTATTTGAATTATTTGTTTATTTTGGATATTAACCCTTATTGGATTTATCATTTGCAAATATCTTCTCCCATTCAGAGACTGCCTTTTTGTTTGCTGATAGTTTCCTTTGCTGTGCAAAAGCTTTTAACTTGATATAGTCTCATTTGTCTATTTTTGCTTTTTTTTTCCTTTGCCTTAGGAGACATATTTTTAAAAAATATTGCTAAGACTTGATGTCAAAGAGAGTACAGCCTATGTCTTCTTCTAGAAGTTTTATGATTTCAAGTTTTACATTTAGGTCTTTTATTCACTTTGAGTTAATTTCTATATTGGGTCTGAGAAAGTAGTCCAATTTGATTTTTTGCAGGTAGCTGTTCAGTTTTCCCAACACCATTTATTGAAGAGGCTATCTTTTCCCTATTGTATATTCTTGCCTGCTTTGTCATAGATTAATTGACTGTATAAATGTAGGTTCATTTCTGAGCACTCTATTCTGTTCCATTGATCTATTTATCTATTCCTGTGTCATGCTGTTTGATTAGTGTAACTCTGTAGTATATAGTAAATCCCCTACCTATGAACTTTGTAATTGTAAACTTTCAAAGATGTGACTTTGCATTGAAGACCTGATGTAATTGGAGTCTTAGAGAAAGGATGAAGAGAGACACTGTGGAAGAAGAAGTAACTGAAGAAATGAAGAGATTCACAACACAGGAAATGGTAAGAGGATTTATTTATCTTTTTTTTTTTTTTATCTTTTATTTGAGGAGGTAATGTTAGTTTTTTTAGGACCCAAAATGTCAGTGTTTTTAGGACCCAGATGTAGAATGCTACATGAAATTTGCAGCAGCCGTTCAGAATGCAATCCAGTGCAACTGTGTCATATATAATGAGAAAAAAAGATCTGCTACCCAGACATCACTGGGTCACTTTTTCAAGAGTGTAGATAGAATTGAATCCAGCAAGGGACCAGAACCTGTGCCATCAACATCAGGTGTGAGTGAAATTGCAGCTGGCCTTCCATCCCATATGGCTGGCAATCCTTTAGCTCTACCATCTTCCACCTCCTTTCCCTCCTCTAGTCAATAACTCTTCTTGCCTGTTCACTTAATGCCAACTCCTGTATGCCAGCTCTTGTACTGTATTCATGTACTTTTCAAGGTACTTCACTATGAGATTAACAATGTTTTATTTTTTAATTTGTTTTATGTATCATTTGTGTGAAAATTATAAACCTATTACAGTACAGTACTGTATAGCTGATTGTGTCCGTTGGGTACTTAGGCAACTTTGTTGGAGTTACAGAAAACTGAATTTACAAATGTGCTCTCAGAACACAACTCATTCATATGCAGAGGACTTTACTGTAGTCTGACATCATGGAGCATGACACCTCCAGCTTTATTCTTCCTTCTCAAAATTGTTTTGGCTTTTTGGGGTCTTTTTTGTTCTTCCCTGGTGGCTCAGATGGTAAATGCTGGAGACCTGGGTTCAATCCCTGCGTCGGGAAGATCTCCTGGAGAAGGAAATGGCAACCCAGTCCAGTATTCTTGCCTGGAAAATACCATGGATGGAGGAGCCTGGTAGGCTACAGTCCATGGGGTTGCAAAGAGTCAGGCACAACTGAGCACCTTCACTTTCTCACTTTTCTTTTGTGTTCTTATAAACATTTTAGAATTCTTTGTTCCAGTTTTGTGAAAAAATGCTGTTGATATTTTGATAGGGATGGCATTAAATCTGTAGATTGCCTTGGGTAGTATGATCATTTTAACAGTATTAATTCTTCCAATCCATAGGAAGAGAATATCTTTTCATCTTGCTGTGTTATCTTTAATTACTTTAATCAATTCTCATAGTTTTCAAAAGTACAGATTTTTATGCTCAGCTTGGGTAATTTCCAATACTCTCTCTTCCAGCTTGCTAATTCATTTCTCTAAATCAGTTCATCTCCTGTTGATTCCTTCTAGAGAATTTTAAAATTTCAGTTATTGTATTCTTTGGCTCTATTTGATTCTTTATATTTTTTAACATTTTTAAAAAATTCTCACTGTGCTCAACCATTCTTTGCCTGAGTTCACTGAGCATCTTTGAGATCATTTCCATGAATGCTTTATTGGGTTGGTTATTTATCTCCACTTCACTGAGGTGTTTTTTTTTTTTTTTTTTTTTTTTTTTTGAGATTATGACTTAATCCTTTGTGTGGGACACATTCCTCTGTCAACTCATTTTGCCTAATTCTCTATGTTTATTTGTATCCATTTTTAGTTTGGTGGTGTTTTGCAATCTTGGAGAAGTGACCCTATGTAGAAGACATCCTCTGGGGCCCAGCAGCACACTACCCTCCAGTCACCAGAGGTATATGCTCTAGGAGGGCCCCTGTGTGGGCTCTGTTGCTCTGGTAGGGTTAACTATTGTGGGTATACTGATAGGTAGGGCTGGTCCCCGGCCTCATTTGCTGACATGCTCTGCCTTGTACAGTGTCTGCTGGCCCTTTTGGTCAGCAGGGCCAGTCCTGGGGCAGCTGGCCTTGGCAGCCAAGAGGGCCAGGTCTGGTGCTGGCTCACCAATGGATGAGGCCAAGTCCCTGCTAGGTTGCCTCACATCCTGGATGTCCTGGGACTGGGTGGGGGCCTGCTGGTGGGCAGGTAAGCCTTCAGCGCTAATAAGACAGAGGGAGGACTCCAAAATGGTGCTTGTCAGCACCAGTGTCTTTGTAGTAGAATAGGCTCCCCAAAATTTTTGCGGTCAGCTTTCAAGTCCCCAGGAGGAGCCCCATTGGCCTTTGCCTATCTGGAAGGATCTCCAAAATCATCAAGTGGGTCTGACTCAGGCTTCTTTCAAACTAGTGTCTCTTTGCTGGGTCTCAGAGCACATGAGATTTTGTGTGCAGCACTTAAGGGTGGAGTTTGGGGAATTCTCTGGTTGACCAGTGGTTAACAATCTGTCTGCCAATGCAGGGGACATGGATTTGATTTCTGGTCCAGAGAGCTAAGATCCCACATGTCACAGGGCAACTAAGCCCACATGCTGCAACTCCTGAAATCCATGCACCCTAGAGCCCATGCTGCAAGAAGAGAAGCCACCACTGTGAGAAGCTCATGAATTGCGACTAGAGAGTAGCACCTGCTTGCTACAACTAGAGAAAGCCGTGCTCAGCAACAAAGAACCAGTGAAGCAAAAACCAAATATATATATATATATATATATATATATATATGGAGAGAGAGAGAGAGAGAGAGAGAGGCATCTGTTTCCTACAACCCTCTGACTCCCAGATGCAATCCCCAAGACCTTCAAAGCAGATGTTCTAGGGGCTCGTCTTCCCAGTGCAAGATCCCTTGAGTAGGGAACCCAACGTGGGGCTCAAATCACTCACTCCTTGGGGAGAACCTCTGAAGTTATAATTATCCTCCTGTTGTTGGTTGCCCAGCTGGAGGTGTGAGTCTTGACTGTATAGCCTCTCTGTGCCTACTATCCATCTCACTGTGGTTCCTTCTTAACATCTTTAGTTGTAGACATTTATTTCTGCTAGCCTTCTGGTCAATCTTATGAATAGTTGCACAGCACATAGTTGTAATTTGGTGTGCCATGGGAGGAGGTGAGCTCAGGGTCTTCCTACTCTGCCATCTGGCGACACCTCTCTCTACCTTTTTTAAATGGACAGCAGCTAACACTGGGTCTTGGGAGAGAGGGCAGGGGCTGGGGACAAAATTTGATTGGCCTTGTCTCTTTGAATTTGGGTATGTGTCTTCCACATCTTACATCCTTCACAATCTGCTCTTGATTGTTGTGTAATTTACTGTAAAGCCCTGGAGTGGCATAGCTGTGTGAAGGGTGAGAATTAGGGTTGGTTTGTGGATGCTAATTGGCAGGCCATCCATCACACTGAGGGGAAATTGCTCTTTTAAGGAGAAGTAGTGAATTGTTTCTGGCCTGGATCTAAGTCAGGCAGCCTCTTGGAACATTGACAGAGTGTGCAGCCCTGGGCTGGATCCATCATCGGTCATTTGTTGCTGCCGAAAGTGTCACACTTTGCAAATATGCCATGGACAGGCCATTTGACAAGTAGGGAAAAGCAGTCACAGTGATTTCATGTTGACTTCCTAACAAAGATGTTCCAGGGCCTTCTGGCTGCTAACTGACTCATCTGGGCCTGCTCAGTGTCACACTGGGTCCAGTTTCCTTTTAAGATGGCAAATAGCCGTTCAGTCAGTCTCTTATTCTCCAATTTATTCACACAATGGTTCCAAATCGGTTGATTTTTGCCCTTAAGGGACATTTGGCAATGTCTAGAGACACTTTTGACTGTCACAACTGGAAGATGCCATAGCATCTATTGAGTAGAGGCCAGACATGCTTAAACACCATACAATGCACAGGGCAGCCCCCACAACAAGCATTATCTGGGCCAGATTGTCAACAATGCCCAAGTTGGAAAAGTGCATTCATCCACTGAATGGTCAACAAACAATGATTAGGTACCAGTGATGGCCAAGAACTAGCCAGCACAGAAGGTAGCTTCATCTAACTCAAGAGTTTTGAGGACCTCTCAGCCTCAGTGTCCCTGTAGCTACTCATACCCAGTAATTCTCATCCCAATATTGGCTTCCTGGTCAAATGGGAAGTCAGCCCAAGTGCAGATGGTGTCAGGCAGGTGCAGGTGGGCCCAGGTGTGGAGGCTGACCTTGGAGTGAAAGTGAAGTGAAGTCGCTCAGTCATGTCCAACCCTCAGCAACCCCATGGACTGCAGCCCACCAGGCCCCTCCGTCCATGGGATTTTCCAGGCAACAACATTGGAGTGGGTTGCCAAAGCAGAGAACCATGGAGTGCAGGATTGTGGCTGTGCCTGAGGGGGAAGCATGGTGTGGAGGCTGATTTACTCAGAAGTCAGGATTTAGTCCTGCCCCACCCCTTGCTGGCTACATGGTTCTGGAAATGTTGATTCACTCTTAGTTTTCTTACCTATAAAATGGGGACTTTGAAAGCACTGCATGTCTTGTGTTGTTATGAGGATCACACACACTGGTACATGTGGAGATGTTGCAATATCCCAAAGAAACTGGGGCTTCCTTCTTATGGGGAAAGTTTCCTTTCCCCATAAAGCTGGGGATGTGAGTATTTAGTAACATTCTGACCCCATCCTTTCTGAAGCTGAGTTCTTCCTTAGCATGTTGTCATTTCCACTTTCATTTGTTTCCGTTGGACTGTGTGAGTGGGCATCAAATGATCTACTGGAGGCCCAGACTTTCCTTCTGTGTTTCCCTTTGGCTCCAAACCCCTCAGCAGGAGGACCCTGCCCTGTCACGTTGGAACCTGAGGAAGAAGGAAAACTCAGGAATATGGATCCCATCTTTGTTTAAAACTTTGATATTTTGTTGATCATGGAGTTTTTGCATCAGTTTAGATTAAAAATTGCACTAAAATATCATGTATCAGACTTCCCTGGTGGCTCAGTGGTAAAGAATCTGCCTGCCCATGCAGGAGACATGGGTTTGATCCCTGGTCCCAAGAACATCCCTCATGCCAAGGGACAACTAAGTCCATCTACCACAACTACTGAGCTCTAGAGTCTGAAAACTGCAACTACTGAAGCCTGCACACCTGGAGCCCATTCTCTGCAACAAGAGAAGCCCACACATGGCAACTAGAGAGTAGTCCTCACTTGCCACAACTAGAGAAAAGCCTGAGCAACAATGAAGATCCAGCACAGCCAAAAATAAGTAAATCAATTAAAAAATATCATTTATCTGTATTACTGAGATTTTTGACATCCCTGAATTTTGCTCCCAGGGCAAGTGGCTCACTTGCTTCACCTGGTTCTAGTTCTTTCAAATGCATCCAGCAGGTGGGTCTTCCCTCACTGTCTGCTCCCCGAGCCCGCCCACCTTCCTCTTCCTTTCAGTTTCACCACTACCCGGCTCTGTCTTCACCTACATCTTCCTCGTAATTATTTCCCTTATCTCCCCATGCCCACTCCATCTCTAATCTTTTTTTAAAATACAACCATTTATATTTATATTTATTTATTTAATTGACTGCCTTGCATGGCATTTGGGATCTTAGTTCCCTGATGAGGGATTAAACCCATGCCCCCTGCACTGGAAGCACAGTCTTTTTTTTTTTTTTTCTAATATAAATTTATTTATTTTAATTGGAAGCTAATTACTTTACAGTATTGTAGTGGTTTTGCCATACATTGACATGAATCTTCCACGGGTGTACATGTGTTCCCCATGCTGAACCCCCCTCCCATCTCCCTCCCTATCCCATCCCTCTGGGCATCCCAGTGCACCAGCCCCTAGCACCCTGTCTCATGCATCGAACCTGGACTGGCGATCTGTTTCACATATTATAATATACATGTTTCAGTGCCATTCTCCCAGATCATCCCACCCTCGCTCTCTCCCACAGAGTCCAAAAGACTGTTCTTTGCATCTGTGTCTCTTTTGCTGTCTTGCATATAGGGTTATCTACCATCTTTCTAAATTCCATTTATATGCGTTAGTATACTATATTGGTGTTTTTTTTCTGGTTTACTTCACTCTGTATAATAGGCTCCAGTTTCATCCACCTCATTAGAACTGATTCAAATGTATTCTTTTTAATGGCTGAGTAATATTCCATTGTGTACGTGTACCACAGCTTTCTTATCCATTTGTCTGCCAATGGACATCTATGTTGCTTCCATGTCCTGGCTATTATAAACAGTGCTGTGATGAACATTAGGGTACATGTGTCTCTTTCAATTCTGGTTTTCCTGGTGTGTATGACCATCAGTGGGATTTCTGGGTCATATGGCAGTTTTATTTCCAGTTTTTTAAGGAATCTCCACACTGTTCTCCATAGTGGCTGTACTAGTTTGTATTCCCACCAACAGTGTAAGAGGGTTCCCTTTTCTCCATACCCTCTCCAGCATTTATTGTTTGTAGACTTTTGGATAGCAGCCATTCTGATTGGCATGAAATGGTACCTCATTGTGGTTTTTATTTGCATTTCTCTGATAATGAGTGATGTTGAGCATCTTTTCATGTGTTTGTTAGCCATCTGTATGTCTTCTGCAGATGACACCACCCTTATGGCAGAAAGTGAAGAGGAACTCAAAAGCCTCTTGATGAAAGTCAAAGTGGAGAGTGAAAAAGTGGGCTTAAAGCTCAACATTCAGAAAATGAAGATCATGGCATCTGGTCCCACCACTTCATGGGAAATGGATGGGGAAACAGTGGAAACAGTGTCAGACTTTATTTTTCTGGGCTCCAAAATCACTGCAGATGGTGACTGCAGCCATGAAATTAAAAGACGCTTACTCCTTGGAAGGAAAGTTATGACCGACCTAGATAGCATATTCAAAAGCAGAGACATTACTTTGCCAACAAAGGTTCGTCTAGTTAAGGCTATGGTTTTTCCTGTGGTCATGTATGGATGTGAGAGTTGGACTGTGAAGAAAGCTGAGCACAGAAGAATTGATGCTTTTGAGCTCTGGTGTTGGAGAAGACTCTTGAGAGTCCCTTGGACTGCAAGGAGATCCAACCAGTCCATTCTGAAGGAGATCAGCCCTGGGATTTCTTTGGAAGGAATGATGTTAAAGCTGAAACTCCAGTACTTTGGCCACCTCATGTGGAGAGTTGACTCATTGGAAAAGACTCTGATGCTGGGAGGGATTGGGGGCAGGAGGAGAAGGGGATGACAGAGGATGAGATGGCTGGATTGCATCACCAACTCGATGGACATGAGTTTGGGTGAACTCCGGGAGCTGGTGATGGACAGGGAGGCCTGGCATGCTGCAATTCATGGGGTTGCAAAGAGTCGGACACGACTTAGCGACTGATCTGATCTGATCTGATGTCTTCTTTGGAGAAGTGTCTGTCTAGTTCTTTGGCCCATTTTTTGATTGCGTCATTTATTTTTCTGGAATTGAGCTGCAGGAGTTGGGAAACACAGTCTTAACCACTGGACCAGAAGGGAAGTCCCCCAATCTCCAATTGTAATGGAATCCAAACCCAAGTGTGCAGAGTTCTGTGTGATGGTAGGAAAGACAAAGCCTGGGAGAGTGTGTGGCTGGGGGAACCTGGACAGAGCTGCTTCAGGACACCTGTTAGAGGATGCTAACTTACCTTGAGAGCCCACTGCCATCTTGTGGAAACCATGGGGCTCTGCCTTCAGAACCTGGAATTCTTAGGCTGCTTTGTTGGCTGGAGACCAAAGTGACCATTGACATGTGCCTGGCTCTGTATCCCTCACCTCTCTGTTGCAGGGCATCCACAGTCCAGGATCTGGAGGGGACTTACCAGGGAGCAGAACTAAGCTGCTGGCATCATGGAAGTGCTTCCCACTTTCAGGCAGCAGAGTCTGATGTACAGGTCTCACCCACCCTCCCAATGCAGACAGAGAAACTTTCACATGCCAGTGGGTCCTATTTGTGCATTTTCCACAGCACTGGCTGGTCTGGATGATCTTAGCAGAGGGATGGCCTTCTTCTGGCATCAAGTTCTGGGGGAAATGACTGCTAGCAGAAGGGGAACTAACAGCCCACTCCCGACACTGATGGCCCCACTGGAAAAATCACAGTGGAGCCAGGACTTTGTAGCCGCTTCAGACCCTAGGCACCTCACAGGGGGTTACTGCCTGGGGTGGGCTTCAGAGCCTTGTTGACAATAAGCTATGTGTTTAATATGATCAGGCTATTTCTTGCCAGTTGAAGGAACTGGAGGAGTCCTATTAAGTCTGGCAGGTGAAAATACCAAGGAACACATCAATGGTAGTGGAGACAAGCTTCCCATGGGGTCTTGGTCTGGTGCTGCTTTGCTCTGCTCTTTGCTTGAGGAGGGGGGCAGCTAGTACCAAGGCTCCTGCCTGTGAGCTCAGTCCAATCCACCTGCCCTGTGAAGAGGCCCAGCTTCGGCCACGCCAGAGTGTTCACCTGAAATAAAGGGTATTTACCAACTGGCCCAGGATCATTGGCCAGGACTCCCAGGTGGAGGTATGACATCACCCCTTACTACTGTGCTTCTCCCCCAGCCCACTGGATTCGGATACTCTCTGAACCACATCCCAGTGAGAGGGTAACAGGCAGGAAGGCCAGGGGTCTCCAAATGGAGGAAATAGCCTGCAAGTGTCAGACATTTTTATCTCTCTTAAGCGGCAGGAGGAAACAAACTAGCAATATTTTTTTCCTTCTCTATACAAATTTAAAGAGAGGTTTCTCTTAAAATACTGTGTTGCCATAATGACACCTGGTTTCTCCTGAAGTTAGCTATTCTTGAGCCTAGAGATAACCAATGCCTTTTTCTTATGAAAATGTTTGTCTTAAGCTATGCTAATGTACTACGCCTTTACCCCAATCTCGGTCTCCAAGTCGGTTCCGCCTCTGGGCCCAGAACCTACTTGACAAACCAGTATGTTATACTCAGATATTGTTCCCCTAATCTATGTAAATGAAACTATTTGTATGGTGGTCTGCCCTTCTTTAAGATTCAAGTTAATTATTTTATGGCCCAAGATAAACCATTTGGTGCCATTCTAAATTTTAAGACATTCCTTTCTTTCATTAACAGACTGCTAGTGACTATATAACATCCAGCTAAAGACTAGCAAGGGGGTGCTCTTTCTGCCCCCTTCTGATGCCTATGTCAGAAGCTTTCTCTATCTCCTTTATGCTTTAATAAAACTTTATTACACAAAAGCTCTGAGCGATCAAGCCTCGTCTCTGGCCCCGGATTGAATTCTTCTCCTCCGGGGGCCAAGAATCCTGGTGTATTCGCATGATTCAACAACAACCTTTCACCAGCCCATTCCTCTTTCCTCTGAGTGCCCAGTTGTCCAGCTGAGGGTTTTGTGTCTCTCATCTACCTACAGCTCTAGCCTCCTGACCTGGTTTCACCCTGTCACCTCATCCTCTTTCTAAAGGGTAATTCTGACCTTGGCCTCAAACTCTTGGCTTGATCACAGACTGAAGTCCCCAGGTTGTAGTCCAGCTCCTGACAGCCTCTCCAGCCTCATCTCTGGATTATCTGGCAACACTGAGCCAGGTGTGGTTCTCTGCATTGTCAGTCTTTCTCCTATTTCATGTGTTTTCTTTTTACTTTTCTGATGGCATCACTTGTAGCACAAAACTTTTAATTTTGAAATAGTCCAATTTATCTATTTTTTTTTTGTTGCTTGTGTTTTCCTGTGCCATATCTTTAAAAATTGCCTAATCCAAGGTTATGAAGATTTACACTTATGCTTTTAAAAAGGGGTTTATAATTTTATTTTTTACACTTCAGGTTTATGAGAGATTTTGATTTAATTTTTGTGTATAATAAAAGGAAGGGGTCCCAATTTATTCTTCTGCATGTGGAAATCCATTTCTAGCACTGTTTGTTAAAGAGACTATACTTTGCCAATTGAACTGTCATGGCATCCTTGCTGAAAATTACTTCACCGTGAATGGAGGGTTTATTTTATTTATGGACTCTCAATTCTTTTCCATTGATCTACATGTCTGTCCTTATGCCAATAACCACTATCTTGATTATTGTAGCTTTGTAGTAAGTTCTGAAATCAAAAGTGTGACTTTTTCAACTTTATTCTTTTCTAAGATAGTTTTGGCTAGTCTGGTTCCTTTGCATTTTTTTATGGATATTTTTATGAGCTGAATTGTCTCCTGTCCACTCTTCTCCTTCCTGCCCAACTCGTGTGTTGGAGCCCTAACCCCTGATGTCACTATATTTGGAGATAGGGCCTTTAAAGAAGTAATTAAGGTTAAATGAGGTCATAAGGATGGGGCCCTAATCCAGGGGGCTTTGCTGGTGGCTAAGTGGTAAAGAACCAACCTGCAATGCAGGAGCCACTGGTTTGATCGCTGGGTTAGAAATATCCCCTAGAAAAAGAAATGACAACCCACTCCAGTATTCTGGCCTGGGAAATCCTATGAACAGAGGAGCCTGGTGGGTTACATTTCATGGGGTCACAAGAGTCGGACATGACTTAGTGACCAAACACCACCAGCATCTAATCCAATAGTATTGGTGTCCTTATAAGAACAGAAAGGGGCACCAAAGGTCTCTCTCTTTGCACACAAAGGAGAGGCCATGTGAGGACACAGTGAGAAGACAACCATCTGCAAGCCAGGAAGAGAACCCTCATCAGAAACTGAATTTGCCAGCACCTTGATCATGAATTTCTTTTTTTTTTTTTAATTTTATTTTATTTTTAAACTTTACATAATTGTATTAGTTTTGCCAAATATCAAAATGAATCTGCCACAGGTATACATGTGTGCCCCACCCTGAACCCTCCTCCCCCCTCCCTCCCCATACCATCCCTCTGGGTCGTCCCAGTGCACTAGCCCCAAGCATCCAGTATCGTGCATCGAACCTGGACTAGCAACTCGTTTCATACATGATATTTTACATGTTTCAATGCCATTCTCCCAAATCTTCCCACCCTCTCCCTCTCCCACAGAGTCCATAAGACTGTTCTATACATCAGCTTCTAACTGTGAATAAATGTTGTTTAAGCCAGGCAGTTGTGGTATTTTGTTATGGCAGCTGTAGCAGACTAATACACTGCTTTTTGATTTGAGTATTTAATTAATGTACGTGTCAGTTGTCATTGAACTGGTTGGCCTTCTGTCTGTTATTTACTCTTTTATTATATATCTCATGTCCATGGCGAGAAGGCAATGGCAACCCACTCCAGTACTCTTGCCTGGAAAATGCCATGGACGGAGGAGCCTGGTAGGCTGCAGTCCATGAGGTCGCTAAGAGTAGAACACAACTGAGCTACTTCACTTTCACTTTTCATTTTCATGCATTGGAGAAGGAAATGGCAATCCACTCCAGTGTTCTTGCCTGGAGAATCCCAGGGACGGGGGAGCCTGGTGGGCTACCATCTATGGGGTCACACAGGGTTGGATATGACTGAAGCGACTTAGCAGCATGTCCATGGCCCAGGGATGGTATGCTGCTTAACAATATTGGGATCCAGACTCTTCTCTTTGCACTTTAATGTCTTCCATCTTATGGTCCAAGATGCCTGGTCCAGCTCCATCCCCCAGGTCCACATTCTAGTCAGTGGGCACAGTGGGGAGGGGGAAGGAGAGTACAGATGCTTCTTTTTAAGACAGTACCTGAATGTTGCGATGTTACATTGGTTAGACCTTGGTTATATGGCTACAGCTAATTGCAAGAAGAATAGGGGACCAGCTAAAACTCAGGGGTTCTGTTATTCAAGAAGGAAGGTATTGATTCAATAGCAGTCAGTGTCATACCCAGTGTGTGCCAGATATTGTGCAGCCTCTGGGGATTATTGACTGAGCAAAACTATGTGAGCCCTTTCCTGGAGCACCAGCTAGAGCTATCCATTTTAGAAATTACCACAAGAACTGCATTTTTGTGGGCCTGCTCTGGGTCTGTTTCTTACTTGGTACCCAGAAATGGACATTAACAAGGCTACAGTTTTGGAAGAGATGGGACAAAAATCATGTCCTTCCAATAATTTCCTTTCCACTGCATTTGCCATAGCAGAAATAAAAATACATACCCAAGCCCACAGGGCACCTGTGCTCTTGATTCAGGGGAATAGAAAGAGTGAACTTGTGTTGAGAACCTACTCTGCACCAGGCCCCAGACTCCTTGCTCTCTCATCCCATCCCTGCCTCTCCCTCTATAAACACATACAGAGTTGAGAAGTAGCTACCATTGTCTCTATTTCACCAAAGAAAAGCCAGAGGTTCAGAAGTTAAACTGTGTGTGCAGAGGTGGAGCAGGAGTGCAGCGCAGACCCTGCTTGTCTGGGCTGTAGGTGTCTGGAGCTGTCTAGGGTGAGGTGCGTGTGAGACAGTGGGTGACGTTTGTAATGCCATCTGTATCTGGTGTGTGTGTTGGGGAGTGGAGTGAGGAGAGGTGGGAGCAGGGGCCTCCACTGTGTGCACTCACTGTCAACCTTTCTAATGCTTTGAATAAATAGCAGGCTAATTAAATTCAGGAAGATTAAGTTGGGAGGGAGCATAAACACCAGCGAGAATAAAGGGAAGAATTCAGCGGAATCTCAGAGGTTATGAAAATGGGCTGAAAACAACAAAGTGAAATTCAAGCTTAAAAGCAAATTAGATGAGAGACTTACGAAGTGCCAGGGGTGATAGAAGTAGCAGCAGGGAATCTTACCCAAGTCTTGATTTGAGCCCGCAAGAGCCAACAAATGCCAGCCAGGCATTATGATGGGTTGACATCATGGGCAGGAAGGACAGATGCCACTGCAGCCCCAGGCAAGCTCTGTGCTTTCTCAGAGATGGACACCTGGAGAGCCTCATGTGCGCTCGTGGACCTGGGAAGATGAAACACAGGGAGCAAGATCTCACACGTTAGTCAGGAACTAAAGCATACCGGTGGAGAGGAGATTATTCAAGGAAATGAAAACATATGCAGATTTCAGAAGTCCCGATTAATCTTTCTGCCCAGATGGTTGGGGGAGAGGGGCAGATTGTGGTGCCATGGGTTGACACAGAGCCTGGTTTTGACCTCACATGGTTATTAAATTTTTCTGTCTTAGTTTCTAATCTATCCAATGGCGGCTGTGAGGCAGAAGGGAAGGTGAGTCTAGGCTGCTAGTGGAATGTCTCTATGGAGCTGGAGGAAGGGGATAAAGGAACTCTGGAGGGTAGAGGGAATAGTACCCACTGGTCTTCTGTTTGGGCTGGAGCAGGAAGAGCAGATTGTCTTGTCTAGGTTCCCCAGAAGCAGACCCTGAGGCAAAGTTCTGTGAGCCTAAGCAACACTAGCTGGAAGTAGGAAGTGAGACCAGGAAGGGAGGGAATCTTGGTTATCAAGCAGTTTAGCTCTGTGGGCAGTTGGATTTGTTCCCACTGGAGCGCTTTGTTCTCAGCGCAGAATGCTCTCCTCAGGATTACCCAGCCCCAGGCACAAGGGAGCCTGGGTTTACATATGTCAACTCCTGTTTGTTGAGGGCTGTCCTCCAGAGGTCATTAATTCCCCAGCACCCTTGTGCTCTGGCACTGAGAGAAAACCACTAGGCTGACCTCAGGATGCAGATGCTGGTTGCTGGGATTGGCCAGGAAGCCCTAAAGTGGCAAGAGAGAGGACGTGTGTGTGTGTGTGTGTGTGTGTGGTAGGGGGACAGGTGGAGTGTGCAACACTGGAGAGGGCAGAGGGCAGGTGTCTGGGAGATTTGTCCCAGAGGTCACAGTAGATACCTGGCCAAGGACACATGATGGGGACCATGATGTCCACCTGTTCAACTGGCAAAAAAGAGTGTCGTTGGAGAGAATCTGGATACTGTGAATGATGACTTGTGTGTCTACTTCACTGGGAAAATTGGACTCAGAAAAAATTGTTGAAAGTGAGAGTCTCTCACTGGCCCAGCCACACCTAGGCATTCCAAGTGTCCTGGGGAACTAGTGCTGTGGTTAAGAGGACACGCCTCAGATACCTAAGTGTGCTCTGCACATCCAAGGTGTGTGCCTCGATCATATCATTCCACTTATTGATGTCTCTTCCTAATCTGCAGTATGGATTAATGACAGTCTTTACTTTGGAGAGTTTTTATGAGGATAGAGGTGTAATCCTAAAGCCTTTAGAAGAGAGCTTGGCGCAGGGTACAATTTCCTCAGGTGTTTGCTATTGTCATTCAATAGTGTGGTGGAGACCATTCAGGAGATTGAAGCCCAGTGACTTCATCCTAGAAGGTGTGGGCACAGGAGTCAGCTTTGTGGTTGGGGAAGCTGGCTGGGTATGGGTGGCTCGGGCCAGGTGGCAAAGGCTTCTGGGAAAGGCTGTGAGCACGTGACAGGGTGGTGCTCCTGCTCTTCACTGGGAGGGACCCTGACCTTCCTGGTCCAGCCTTGTCTTGCTTTGAGTGATGTACTTGCTGCCTCATCTGGGAAGAGGGGGTGGAGGAAGCAGAGAGGGGGTAGGCTTCATCATTGCACAGGGGGCTTCATGGAGAAACAGCAGAGCAGAGGCATTTTTGTGGTGGAGGAAACAAGGCAAAGGAAATAGCTGGGACTGACTCTCAGGGGCTCTTCTAGAACCCGACTCTGAGGAGGGCCAGGGAGGCCCTGTGGGTCTGCAAGGCTTCTTTAGAAGTGAAAGCTTGGTCTGGCCCTGATGACAGGCTGTGAGTACACCAGCATGGCTCAGCAGAGCATTGTCTGGTAAGTTTTCTTTCTCCTTCCATCACTATTTTCAGCCATTCTCAGACCCCCCTCTCTGTGCCTAAATGACATCTTATGTGGGTCTTTTAGATTTCTGATGAATTCAGTGATTCTCAGTCAGTGAGAGCAGTTGAAATTCCAGTCTGAACCTGCATGAGGTCCCCTCCTCTGCTGTCTTGCAGGCTCCAGGCCTGAGTGCCAGGAGTGGCGGTAGGTGTGGGTGGAGGCAGTCCTCCTTTGCCCCTTCTCCCCCTCCACCGCTGCACATGGGATGTCTGATTCTGGGGTGACTCCTCCCCTCATGAGCACCTTTGGGGTTGGGGAGGGGGAAAATGTCAAGAATTGTGAAGGATTTGAACTTTTGTTGTCATCACAAGCTAACATTAATTTGTCAGTTATGTGGATGTTGATAAAAGACATGAGACTCCTGGGTCAGAGATAAAAGACAGTGTATCACTTGTAACAATGGTAATAGCCAGAGTATCAACCCTTTTGTGCCTGTTCCCTGAGCCCCAGTTTTCACAGGAGACTGTGAAGAGGACCAAATGGCCCCTGTATATACAGTGGGTTGCATAACAGGAGAGGAATCCTGAGCTTAGGGCATCTAAATCTTTTATAATGGGCAGTAATTGTGCCTGCCACCGGCTCTACCGTGAGATATTCTCTATCTTACTGGACGATAAGAGGGCCTGCCTTTGCTCTGGAGGACTGTTATTTTTATCTTTCAAGGCTGTGTCTAAACATCCTTGAAAAGATTGTTATTGTTGTTTAGTCGCTAAGTCATTTCTGACTCTTTATGACCCCATGGACTGCAGAACACCTGGCTTCCCTGTCCTTCACTGTCTCCCAGAGTTTGCTCAGATTTGTGTCCATGGAGTTAGTGATGCCATCCAACCATCTCATCCTTTGCCGACCCCCTTCTCCTTTTGCCTTCAATCTTTCCCAGCATCAGGGTCTTTTCCAATGATTCGGCTCTTTGCAACAGCTGGCCGAAGTATTGCAGCTTCAGCATCAGTCCTTCCAATGAATATTCAGGGTTGATTTCCTTTAAGTTTGACAGATTTGATCTCTTTGCAGTCCAAGGGACTCTCAAGAGTCTTCTCTAGCACTATCACTATTTTCACTATCTTGAAAAGATAGCCTAGAACAAAAGAGTCAGAAAGCACCTCATTTTCTAGATAGACTGAGATATGAGCCAACCATGTGTCTCCTGTGTTGCATCAAATGGACAGCAGCTAGAGTACTATCCCAGGATGGGCCGCATGGACATAGCTGGGTCTGGTTTCACCTTCTGCTTATGGACTGCAGAGCTGTGGTGGGCTTTACATCTATGGTGTGTGGGGTTTCCTAGGGAAGGTATCTGCCTGGCTCTGGCCCTCTCCATCTCCAGGACTCCCAGAGAGAGTACAGCCATGCCTTCCTTCATCCTGCCAGGGTCCACATCCCAACCCCTTTTTGGGTGGGATTTTACCTGCCTGGGCCAGCAGTCACCTGGTATTCTGTAGAGCCCTGGATCCTCTCCTCTCAACCCTAAAATCTCCCAACATGAATTCTGGGTGCTGCCAGAATCTTTTTTGTCTCCCAAAAAGCATAGGTACCTGGGACTGGGAGAGGGGATTTTGTATTCTCAGTGTGTTATTTTTAGATCCCTTAGTCCTGTCATCATTGTAAACTTCAGGGAGTATCTTCCCTTTAGAAATCTTCAAGTGAGAAATGAGTCCTGGTTTCTACGTCCATGCATACATGTGTGCGTGCATGTATGCTCAGTAATGTCTGACTCTGTGACCCCATGGGCTGCAGCCTGCCAGGCTCCTCTGTCCGTGGAATTTTCCAAGCAAGAATATTGGAGTGGGGTGCCATTTCCTCCTCCAGGGGATATTTCCCAACCCAGGGATCAAACCCACTTCTCTTGTGTCTCTTGCATTGGCAGGCAGATTCTTTATCACTGGAGCCACCTGGAAAGCCTTTCCATGTCCACATTTAGCTCCAAAGTCTGGGGCACTCATCAAGCTTTCCCAGAACTCTGCTAAGACCCTGTTTTTTAAGGGCTAGCTCTAGAAGGGCCCCCAAGCTTCTGCCTCGCCAAGCTCCTAGCCAGGCAGTCAGGTACCAGGCTCTTTCTCTAGGGGAGGCCTCCGTGTGTGAGGGGTTCTCTTGGAAACCCTTCCTTAACTCTTTTGCTTTTCTGGGGAGGTGGGCAGTGGCTGTAGGCAGTATGTCCCTCCATGACCCCTGTTCACCTTGATTACTATGTGGTACCCTACTTTTCCCCTTCCTCCTCACACAGAGTCAGGGGAGGTGGCAGTTAGTCATGAAATGACTGTCCCACAACCAACGACTGGTTGGATGACCTGGCTTCTGTATTCAGCCAGGGCGGGCACAGGCATGGCCTAAAGGTCTGGGACCTGAGAAGACAGACCTGTGGCAGGTGTGCAAATAATTGTTTCAATAAAATCACTGAAGAAGAGGAAATCTCCCTCCTGAAACATCCCCATTTTGTGGGAGGGGTTGAGGGAGAACTAGGTCAAGCATTGGTCCCTGAACACCAGGAAGCCACCTTCCACGGAAATTACCTGCCTTGGAAATTGGGTCATGCTTGCACTGTTGGGACCTGGGAGCTCCCCAAGCTCATCTACTCCGTCCTGCCTCCCAACTCCCCTCCCAGCAGCAGTGAGTGTCCAAGGCTGGACTATTTTTAGCCACTTCATCAGCTGGTCATGTGCAGAGGGTTCTAGAACTGCAGAGGTCTGGCCCAGCCTACTCCCAGGCCTTGGAGAGTTAGTGGACTCGACCTCACCATGTAAATGGGGTCTCAGAGTGAGCCTACTGAGGAGCTGAGTGCTGCACCATCCCCCAGACGTAAGCACACAGCTAATCAGCATCTTCCTGATGGAAACCTCCAGAAGCCCCAGATCCTGAACCAGCCTGTGATGCACTCTGTGCCATGGATGCACTCATGCATGGTGTGCTCACTTCTACTAGATCCCACGTTGTGGCTGCCTCCAGTTGATCCAGACCATCCAGAGCTTCCCATATCTGCCAGGCTGTACCTGAGCACACATTGGAATGCCCTTCCTTCCATCTGCCTGTCACAAACATTTCTATTCACAAACTCTGTTCAGACATCCTATTTTCTGACTATTTCACCCAAGATTCACACACTGAAAGAATTTGTTTAAATGTGAGTCTCCCCTGTTAGGCTGGGGCTCCTCAAGGCCTTAAGCCAGAGCTTGGCATGTCATAGGGACCCTAAAACATATATATCAGACAGACCTTACAAAGACCATCTGTAGAGTGAATATGGTGATCTCTAGTGTGTTGGGAATTCACGAGTTCTTGGAAAATACATACTTTCCTTAGCATGGGAGAACATCTTCCTGCTGCAGCATTGGTTTCTGGTCCCAGCAGAGTTCCTGGCTGACAGCTTCTGTAAACGGAAGGAGGATGGGGCACCTGTCAGGCTTAGTGTAAGCTAAGCTAAGCTAAGTCGCTTCAGTCATGTCCGACTCTGTGCGACCCCAGAGACGGCAGCCCACCAGGCTCCCCCGTCCCTGGGATTCTCCAGCCAAGAACACTGGAGTGGGTTGCCATTGCCTTCTCCAATACATGAAAGTGAAAAGTGAAAGTGAAGTCGCTCAGTCGTGTCCGACTCAGCGACCCCATGGACTACAGCCTACCAGGCTCCTCCATCCATGGGATTTTCCAGGCAAGAGTACTGGAGTGGGGTGCCATTGTCTTCTCCGAGTTCCAAGAATTTCAGGGTTAAGCAAAGAAAAAGATATGACCACAAGGTGGCAGTAAAACACACAAGTTTGATTTGGAAGATAGTTTGGCATTTTTTTTTTTTTTTCCATACTGTTCATGGGGTTCTCAAGGCAAAAATACTGAAGTGGTTTGTCATTCCTTTCTCCAGTGGACCACATTTTGTCAGAGAATTGATGCTTTTGAACTGTGGTGTTGGAGAAGACTCTTGAGAGTCCCTTGGACTGCAAGGAGATCCAACCAGTCCATCCTAAAGGAAATCAGTCCTGAATGTTCATTCGAAGGACTGATGTTGAAGCTGAAACTCCACTACTTTGGCCAACTGATGCAAAGAGCTGACTCATTTGAAAAGACCCTGATGCCAGGAAAGATTGAAGGCAGGAGGAGAAGGGGACAACAGAGGATGAGAGGGTTGGATGGCATCACTGACTCAATGGACATGAGTTTAAGTAAGCTCTGGGAGTTGGTGATGGACAGGGAGGTCTGGCGTGCTGAAGTCCATGGGGTCGCAGAGTGAGACACGACTGAGCGACTGAACTGAACTGAACTTGACATGTTTGCCTGTGAGGATGTTTGACACGGGTTTGCCTCTGAAGATGTTTCTGGCACTAGCGGGACCCCCCTGCAAGCCTCCCCACTCCCAGCCACCCTGAAAAAAGAAGGCAAGGAAATTCCTGAGAGGGAGATAGGGAGGGAGTTTATGTTCTAGGTGGTGTTGCTCAACAATTTGGAAATCAGAGAGCTCCAAAGGGCAGCGGAGTCTTGGGGTGGTTATAACTTTGGGGTTTAACTTATTATGGCTAACAGATGGTAAGTGCAATTTTATCCAGTAAAAGGAGTGCAAAGGAGACAGGCTCTAAATGGCTAAAAATTCTGCTCGCTTGGATGGTGTTTGAAACAATCGGAGGTACAAAAATGTGAGTTAGATACAGGTGGGCTTTTGAGCTAATGGGTCACAGTGTGCTGTGAAGAAGTAGATAATATAGGGGCCAAAATTCAGAAGCCATCTTTGGCTCATTTAGATAACACTTGGAGGGGAGGGGGAAGGGCTCAGTGGAGGTCTGTATTGTCTGTTCTTGTTCTTAATTATTCTGCAGACTACCCTGATGTGGTCCAGGGAATCCCTATGTTTATTTACCTTGTATTTCTCTTTTTACTGAAGTATAATTGATTTACTATTTTATGTTAGTTTCAGGTGTACTCCATAGTACATCAATATTTTTGTAGATTATACTCCATTTAAAGTTACTACAAAATACTTTTTTGGATTTCAGGACATTTCAACACATATTTACTGAACTCCTACTGTGTGCCTGGCATAAAGAAATGCAACAATGAGTAAGATACAATGCCATCTCTCAAAGAGCTCACAACTAGTAAGAGTAACAGACCACAGGTAGCTAATTACAAGTCTGTGTGATGCATGATATCCGTAAGGAAGGAGCAAGTGGCAATCTTGGGGAGCAGGGGGATCAAAGATCCTGCAGGGCCTGGGCATTGCAGAATTTAGATATAGAGCTGATGGGCTCAGACAGAGCTGTCTCAGTTCAGAGGAGCCAATTGACCCTGCTGGCTTTTAGTGCCATAGTCTGTATCCTATGCCAACACCCCCCCCACACACACACACATCTCATAATCCAGGGGGAGGGCCTGGATTGTGGAGCCCTGTTTCCTGTTAGTTGCATCACAGCTATGCATTCTTTTACAAACCACTTTTCCTTAATGACTCTCAGGGTCCATTTCTGTAAACTTGGGATAAAAATCTGCTTTTTCTGCATAAGCTTTAAATGATGGCACATCCCAGGGCTCATGCTTGGCCATTTCTCCCTTTATAGTCTCTCCCAAGGTGAAGTCTGGTCTCAAAGCTCAAAGTGTCATTTTTGTGCTCACAGTCCTCAAATTTGTATCTCCAGCCCTGAGTCCCTGGCCTCACCCTTGAATTCTAGACTTATATTTCCAACTATGTTCAGGTTCATAGTTCCTTATCCTGCACTTGGTACCGGGTGTGTTTTGGAATCTAGAGCCTTTAAATTGTAGAGAAGAAGGAAATGGCAACTCACTCCAGTACTCTTGCCTGGAAAATTCCATGGATGGAGGAGCCTGGTGGGCTACAGTCCATGGGGTCACAAAGAGTTGGACACGACTGAGCAACTTCACTAATGCCCCCCACAAGATGGGTTATAGCATCCTGTAACCAAATATATTGATATTTCTGCAGCGAAATATGAATATTCACCCTAAGTGGCATAAAAAAAATCTGTAAATAACCTTATTTCACATCATGTTCGAATTTGCTAGTAAATGAAATATTAAAGCACCTTTTGTATTTCAGAGTTTTTTGGAATTTGGAATTGCAGATAAGGCTGCGTGGACCTTTACTTTCTCTCCATTTATTGTTTGATAGGAAATCCAAACTTAACACACTCAAAATGTGACTTTTGATTTTTACCCACCGCCCTCCACTCTGGGAAGCAGGTGGGGGAGTGGTCGTGGCGAAAAAACCAGGCTGGAGTGGGGGTGGTGCTGTGTGAGTGAGGGAGGAAATCAGGAGGGCATTGCAAGCGAAGACACTGTGTCTGGGACTGATGTGTTGCACGAGCATGGCTGGGCTGGGCATCTGGGTCTGGGGTGTTTCCTGGGATGGCCACAAGCAGATGCAACCAGAGGGATAAAGGCTGACAAGGAGCTGGATGTCCCTGGGGCAGGGCCAGGTGATGAACCAAGTACCAGACTATGGCCTGGAGTTTAATCCAGGATTTAGAGCAGAGAATAAGACCCTTTGGAAAAAATAAAAGCAAATATGGATGATGTGAACAGGTGCAGGGCATGTCAGGATTGGGGCAGGATGGAGGCAGCAGAGGGCTTGACTTCCTGGGTGCATGGGGGCTCAGCAAGACTGGATGTGCTGTTTGGGTTAAAGCCCAGGGGAAGCTGGGTTGAGCAGATCAGGGTGAATGGGGAAGTGGATCTCTGGAGGATGTGAGAGGGTCCTACAGTAGAACCATGAGCTGCTAGCTGGAGGGATCCTTTCTCAGAGGGTGGACATGGTAGCCAGGAGGGGCCCGAGAGCCAGTTGGGGAATTGTGGGGGGAAAAAACCCCCATAAAAAAATCAAGACTCATGCTATTATGAGAACTGCACTGCAAGAAAGAGAAGAGGATGCCCACCACCCGGCCCCAAAGGCTACCACAGCCCCCATCCTAAACACAGAAGAATTACTGGCTCAGGATTAGCAAACTTCAGGGAAGGAATTAGAAAGAGGTACCGTGGCATACTTTGAATTGAGTCCTAGTACATCTTTAGCAAGACACTGATGACGTATAAACAGGGATAGTGGGGTTTGTGCCTGGAGCAGAGGGCTGAGGTTGCAGTTTGGAGCATGTGTTTGGAGCCCTGTCTCAGGGAGAGGGTGGTGGTCTCATAAGGGTCCATGACAAATGCAGGAGAGCATGTGCTTCCTTACAGGTCCACAGCAGGAGGAACTCTCTCTGAAGGATACAGATGACCAAGGCTAAGGCTCACTCTAGATAACCCCACCCACTCTCTTCTGTCCAATGAGAAAATGAGAAGACCCAGCACATGGGTCACAGTGGCCCTGTGCTCTGGCCTGAGGCTGCCTCTGCCCCCTCTGCACTCAGGGAGACCCCAGCAACCACTGCCAGAGAGTCAGCCATGATCTCTGCTGCCTCAGCAAAGCGCCAGTCACCACAGAGAACACAGCTCTTCCCTGGAGGCTGCATGTCACTGGTGTATAAACAGGCTGTCATGCTCCATCAGTCCTGGGTACAGCTCTGTGTTGTGTTTGTCACCCCCTTCTGGAATTCTCTCTCTGCAATGCCATCCGTCCTGCCTTCCAAGGCTACTCCAGGTCTGGAGCCCTTAAAATCAAGCTGCACAACCACAACTCTGTTGGTGCTGGGGCAAAATTGATTGCCTCACCCATGTTCTTGGGCTTATAGCTCTTTCCTGCCTGTCAGGGACAATTTAGAATCTGGTCTTTGGCCTACACTTGCTCAGCCCTTCCCTCCTCTGTGCTGACGGGAGGGCTTTCCCTTCCCCAGATAGATACTCTGTTCCAGAAGAGCAAAGTCAGGCAAGCTAGGAGAAGATAAGCAAACAGTGGATTCAACCTGGGTGGATTTAATTCATGGCAAATCATGCCTAAGGAGCGGGGGAGGAGGTGGGGACATGATAGCAGGGAGGAGAAGAGGGAGGTTTGCTCTGGGGGATGGGGAAGAGGCGGTATGAATAATAGGGTGACTCGTGTTGAATTTGGAGTCTGATATTCTGCAAGGCAAGAAATTAAAATAACTCCCACTTCACTTAGTTCTGGTTTCTGAGCTCTGGTTCTTGGATGAGGCCATTTGGGCCTCTGAGTTCCTTAGAGTTGCCATCATGTCTGATTCTCTTAGTGCTGGGCTAGCTGGACTTGTCCTTCTAACCAGACGGTGGGTTGCTCTGAGGGTAGGAATCATGCCTCATCTTGTCTACCTCAGGGAGAGACCAAGACTTCTGAGAGTCTTGCAAAGACCAGTGATGTCTAGAACACCAGTGATGTCTAGAACAGACTCTGTGACCCTTCTGTTCCCGAGTTGGGCTCAGCATCCCCCAACTGATCCAGGGCACCAGCATTCAGTGGCATAGATCTTTTGAGCTGGAAATCCTCTTTTTGTTTGGCAGTTCCTGAGACCTGTAAGTAATTCCATAAATCATGCTCACTTGCTTTGAGAACAGTCTGTTGGAGATGGTGTTATGTACCTAATGTGTGTGTCCTCCCCAAATTCCTATGTAGAAGACCTAACCCTCAGCAGGATGGTTATTAGGAGGAGGGGCCTTTGGGAGGTAATCAGGTATGGATGAGGCCATGAGGGTGGGACCCCCACAAGGGGCTTAGTGTCCTTTTAAGAAGAAAAAAAGCCTAGAGCCACATATGGCTCTTCCCACCATGTCAGGACATAGTCAAAAGCCACATATCTATAAACTGTTAAGAAGATCCTCACCAGGCACTGAATCTGCTGGTGCCTTAATTTTGAACTTCCCAGCCTCCAGAACTGTGAGAAATCAATGTTTGTGTAATCAACTTGATTCCTGGTATTTTTATTGTAGTCACCCAGTTTACCAAGACAGATGGCATGAGGCCAAGACTTGGGAAGATGGTTCCATCCTCTTCTGGTCACTGAGAGATTACCACTGCTCTTGCTACTCCTCCTCTGTCTCTCCTCTACCTTGAGACAGACACTTGGGATGGGTTCAGGGGACCCAGAGTTGGATAAATCTCAGGTCTGTCCTTTAAGCTCATTAGGCAAAGATGGGAATCAGCTAGACCTGCCTGGGGGCTCCAGTGGGGGCCCAGGGCTTGAAAACATTTCCCTCCTGCCAGGACATGGGCATATCATCTCCTTTATGAGCATTAGCTTCAAGAGACCAGCTGGAGAATGGCAGAGTCTACAGTGTGGGACTGTCTGAGCCTGATATACCTACCTTGGGGCTGCTGCCTTACTTTACCTCTGTTACTTGAAGTCTATTTATGCTAAATGGGTTTTCTCACTTTGGGAGGATCTTTAAAAGCCTGGAGTACAACAGAGAGATGGTTCCTGATTCCTTATTACCACTAACTCAGCCTACCTTAGGAAGGCTGTGGGGTAGAGCTGTGACTCTGGGGTCTGTGAAGGGCCAGTCTTTGATCCTGCATCCCTGGAACTTCCTTTGCCAGGGTGTTTCTCTGCTTTGCTACATCTTGCCCTGGTAATAAAAACCAAGCACCGCCAAAGGAAATCAGGAAGCAGCAGTCATAAAGTCTATGTGTGAGATTTATGAAGAAGACAGTTGCAGTCTTCTAGGGGCTTCCCTGATGGCTCAGACATTACACCTATAGCTAATTCATGTTGCCATACATACTGATGTATGGCAGAAATGAAACTAATATTTTACAGCAATTATCCTTCAATTTGTTGTTGTTGTTCACTCTCTCAGTTTTGTCCGACACTTTGTGACTCTATGAATGGCAGCATGCCAGGCTTCCCTGTCCTTCATTGTCTCCCAGAGTTTGCTCAACTCTTGTCCTTTGAGTACGTGATGCCATCCAACCATCTCATTCTCTGTAGTCCCCTTCTCCTCCTGCCTTCAATCTTTTCCAGCATCAGGGTCTTTTCCAATGAGTCAGCTCTTTGCATCAGGTGGTCAAAGTATTGGAGCTTCAGCATCAGTTCTTCCAGTGAGTATTCATGTTTGATTTCCTTTAGGATTTACTGGTTTGATCTCCTTGCACTCCAAGTGGCTCTCAAGAATCGTCTCCAATACCACATTTTGAAAGCATCAATTCTTCAGCATCCAGCCTTCTTTATGGTCCTAATCTCACATCCATACATGACTACTGGAAAAACCTTAGTTTTGACTATATGGACCTTTGTCATCAAAGTAAAGTCTTGGCTTTTTAATACACTGTCTAGGTTTGTCATAGCATCTCTTCCAAAGAGCAAGCATCTTTTAATTTCATGACTGCAGTCATCATCCACAGTGATTTTGGAGCCCAAGAAAATAAAATCTGTCACTGTTTCCATTATTTCCCCATATATTTGCCATGAAGTGATGGGACTGGATGCCATGATCTTTGCTTTCTGAATGTTGAGTTTTAAGCCAGCTTTTTCACTCTCTTCTTTCACTGTCATCAAGAGGCTCTTTAGTTCCTCTTTGCTTTCTGCCATTAGGGTGGTATCATCTGCGTATCTGAGGTTATTGATATTCCTCTCGGCAATCTTAATTCCAGCTTGTGCTTCATCCAGACCAGCATTTCACATGATGTCCTCTGAATGTAAGTTAAATAAGCAGGGAGACAATATACAGCCTTTCTGTACTCCATGTTCCATTTTCTTCAATTAAAAATAAATTAAAAAGAAAAGAATCTGCCTGCAATGCAGGAGACTGGGTTTGATCACTGGTTAGGGGTAATCCCCTGGAGAAGAGAATGGCTACCCATTCTAGTTTTCTTGCCTGGAAAATCCCACGGACAGAGGAGCCTGGTGGGTTACATTTCATGGGGTCGCAAAGAGTCGAAGACGACTGAGTGACTAAAAGATTCTTTCACTTTAATTTAGCTGCAATCTACATTACATGGAAGTTGTGACCTTTTACATTCTGTCATTCCTCCAGCCCAGGTTCCTTTTATGAGCTTCTGTCTCTTTCTTTTGTCTTTTGTTTTCCCCAGATCCCTGCATGATGGACGGTTTGACTTCTATCTCTCCAGCAGGGTCCAGCCCCACTCACCCTCCAGGAATCAGTCCCTTATGAATGCCTGGAGCACATCCTCCAAGTCTGCCCTGCCACCATTGGGCTTTCACCACATTAGAATGCATCTTAAGCTTGAGTACTCAGGCTTCAGAATCATCTTTGGTTGAACAGAAGAGTCTCTGTCAGCTCTGGAAACCATGGTAGCATCTCCTTCTGTGGGGATCACCTGAGTGCCCAGAGAGTGCTGGAGAGAGAAGATAGGGTGGGAAGACTCTCAGGGAACTCCCACAAAGCCCCAGGGGATTTTCAATCCTATTTCATTTTAATTTGATGATAACACTGTCCATGTTTTAGAGATGAATTGGGATATGGAGAAACTCTAAGAACATTTTGGGCTCCAGAGCTGGACAGGTCTGATGAAATCACAATCTTGTCATTTCCTAGCTAGGAAGCAAGAAATTGATCTTTCCAAGCCTCAGTTTTCCTACCTGTTAGATGGGACCATAGTACAGAGCTCACAGAATTTTGAAGGATGCAATAGGGGATTCCTGCTGTGATGGTACCAGGGCATAAAATCTGTGGCATGGGCACATAATTGTTTATTCTCAGTCTTCCTCATGTATTCCCTTAAATGTCAGTCTTCAAGAATCCATTGAGAAAGCAGTAGAAAGGACACCCAAGCCTGAAGACTACCCCTGTGTGGTGCCTTTGTCTTGTCAGAGATTTTTTCATAAAAGCTTCAAATGTAGCCACTTTACAGATGAGGAAACTGAATTCTAGTTGTTTTTGTTTTTAATTTTATTTTTAAAATTTACATAATTGTATTAGTTTTGCCAAATATCAAAATGAATCCACCACAGGTATACATGTGTTCCCCATCCTGAACCCTCCTCCCTCCTCCCTCCCCATACCATCCCTCTGGGTCGTCCCAGTGCACTAGCCCCAAGCATCCAGTATTGTGCATCGAACCTGGACTGGCAACTCGTTTCATACGTGATATTATACATGTTTCAATGCCATTCTCCCAAATCTTCCCACCCTCTCCCTCTCCCACAGAGTCCATAAGACTGTTCTATACATCAGTGTCTCTTTTGCTGTCTCGTACACAGGGTTATTGTTACCATCTTTCTAAATTCCACATATATGCATTAGTATACTATACTGGTGTTTTTCTTTCTGGTTTACTTCACTCTGTATAATAGGTTCCAGTTTCATCCACCTCATTAGAAATGATTCAAATGTATTCTTTTTAATGGCTGAGTAATACTCCATTGTGTATATGTACCACTGCTTTCTTATCCATTCATCTGCTGATGGACATCTAGGTTGCTTCCATGTCCTGGCTATTATAAACAGTGCTGCCATGAACATTGGTGTACAGGTGTCTCTTTCCCTTCTGGTTTCCTCAGTGTGTATGCCCAGCAGTGGGATTGCTGGCTCATAAGGCAGTTCTATTTCCAGTTTCTTAAGGAATCTCCACACTGTTCTCCATAGTGGCTGTACTAGTTTGCATTCCCACCAACAGTGTAAGAGGGTTCCCTTTTCTCCACACCCTCTCCAGCATTTATTGCTTGTAGACTTTTGGATCGCAGCCATTCTGACTGGTGTGAAATGGTACCTCATAGTGGTTTTGATTTGCATTTCTCTGATAATGAGTGATGTTGAGCATATTTTCATGTGTTTGTTAGCCATCTGTATGTCTTCTTTGGAGAAATGTCTATTTAGTTCTTTGGCCCATTTTTTGATTGGGTCATTTATTTTTCTGGAGTTGAGCTGTAGGAGTTGCTTGTATATTCTCGAGATTAGTTGTTTGTCAGTTGCTTCATTTGCTATTATTTTCTCCCATTCTGAAGGCTGCCTTTTCACCTTGCTTATAGTTTCCTTTGTTGTGCAGAAGCTTTTAAGTTTAATTAGGTCCCATTTGTTTATTTTTGCTTTTATTTCCAATATTCTGGGAGGTGGGTCATAGAGGATCCTGCTGTGATGTGTGTCAGAGAGTGTTTTGCCTATGGTCTCCTCTAGGAGTTTTATAGTATCTGATCTTACGTTTAGATCTTTAATCCATTTTGAGTTTATTTTTGTGTATGGTGTTAGAAAGTGTTCTAGTTCATTCTTTTACAAGTGGTTGACCAGATTTCCCAGCACCACTTGTTAAAGAGATTGTCTTTAATCCATTGTATATTCTTGCCTCCTTTGTCAAAGATAAGGTGTCCATATGTGCGTGGATTTATCTCTGGGCTTTCTATTTTGTTCCATTGATCTATATTTCTGTCTTTGTGCCAGTACCATACTGTCTTGATAACTGTGGCTTTGTAGTAGAGCCTGAAGTCAGGTAGGTTGATTCCTCCAGTTCCATTCTTCTTTCTCAAGATCACTTTGGCTATTCGAGGTTTTTTGTATTTCCATACAAATTGTGAAATTATTTGTTCTAGCTCTGTGAAGAATGCTGTTGGTAGCTTGATAGGGATTGCATTGAATCTATAAATTGCTTTGGGTAGTATACTCATTTTCACTATATTGATTCTTCCAATCCATGAACATGGTATATTTCTCCATCTATTAGTGTCCTCTTTGATTTCTTTCACCAGTGTTTTATAGTTTTCTATATATAGGTCTTTAGTTTCTTTAGGTAGATATATTCCTAAGTATTTTATTCTTTCCGTTGCAATAGTGAATGGAATTGTTTCCTTAATTTCTCTTTCTGTTTTCTCATTATTAGTGTATAGGAATGCAAGGGATTTCTGGGTGTTGATTTTATATCCTGCAACTTTACTATAGTCATTGATTAGTTCTAGTAATTTTCTGGTGGAGTCTTTAGGGTTTTCTATGTAGAGGATCATGTCATCTGCAAATAGTGAGAGTTTTACTTCTTCTTTTCCAATTTGGATTCCTTTTATTTCTTTTTCTGCTCTGATTGCTGTGGGCAGAACTTCCAAAACTATGTTGAATAGTAATGGTGAAAGTGGGCACCCTTGTCTTGTTCCTGACTTTAGAGGAAATGCTTTCAATTTTTCACCATTGAGGATAATGTTTGCTGTGGGTTTGTCATATATAGCTTTTATCATGTTGAGGTATGTTCCTTCTATTCCTGCTTTCTGGAGAGTTTTGATCATAAATGGATGTTGGATTTTGTCAAAGGCTTTCTCTGCATCTATTGAGATAATCATATGGTTTTTATTTTTCAATTTGTTAATGTGGTGTATTACATTGACTGATTTGTGGATATTGAAGAATCCTTGCATCCCTGGGATAAAGCCCACTTGGTCATGGTGTATAATCTTTTTAATGTGTTGTTGGATTCTGATTGCTAGAATTTTGTTAAGGATTTTTGTATCTATGTTCATCAGTGATATTGGCCTGTAGTTTTCTTTTTTTGTGGCATCTTTGTCAGGTTTTGGTATTAGGGTGATGGTGGCCTCATAGAATGAGTTTGGAAGTTTACCTTCCTCTGCAATTTTCTGGAAGAGTTTGAGCAGGATAGGTGTTAGCCCTTCTCTAAATTTTTGATAGAATTCAGCCGTGAAGTCGTCTGGACCTGGGCTTTTGTTTGCTGGAAGATTTTTGATTACAGTTTCAATTTCCGTGCTTGTGATGGGTCTGTTAAGATTTTCCATTTCTTCCTGGTCCAGTTTTGGAAAGTTGGACTTTTCTAAGAATTTGTCCATTTCTTCCACGTTGTCCATTTTATTGGCATATAATTGTTGATAGTAGTCTCTTACGATCCTTTGTATTTTTGTGTTGTCTGTTGTGATCTCTCTATTTTCATTTCTAATTTTATTGATTTGATTTTTCTCCCTTTGTTTCTTGATGAGTCTGGCTAATGGTTTGTCAATTTTATTTATCCTTTCAAAGAACCAGCTTTTGGCTTTGTTGATTTTTGCTATGGTCTCTTTTGTTTCTTTTGCATTTATTTCTGCTCTAATTTTTAAGATTTCTTTCCTTCTACTAACCCTGGGGTTCTTCATTTCTTCCTTTTCTAGTTGCTTTAGGTGTAGAGTTAGGTTATTTATTTGACTTTTTTCTTGTTTCTTGAGGTATGCCTGTATTGCTATGAACTTTCCCCTTAGGACTGCTTTTACAGTGTCCCACAGGTTTTGGGTTGTTGTGTTTTCATTTTCATTCGTTTCTATGCAAATTTTGATTTCTTTTTTGATTTCTTCTGTGATGTGTTGGTTATTCAGCAGCGTGTTGTTCAGCCTCCATATGTTGGAATTTTTAATAGTTTTTCTCCTGTAATTGAGATCTAATCTTACCGCATTGTGGTCAGAAAAGATGCTTGGAATGATTTCTATTTTTTTGAATTTACCAAGGCTAGATTTATGGCGCAGGATGTGATCTATCCTGGAGAAGGTTCCATGTGCACCTGAGAAAAAGGTGAAATTCATTGTTTTGGGATGAAATGTCCTATAGATATCAATTAGGTCTAACTGGTCCATTGTATTGTTTAAAGTTTGTGTTTCCTTGTTAATTTTCTGTTTAGTTGATCTATCCATAGGTGTGAGTGGGGTATTAAAGTCTCCCACTATTATTGTGTTATTGTTAATTTCTCCTTTCATACTTGTTAGCATTTTTCTTACATACTGTGGTGCTCCCGTGTTGGGTGCATATATATTTATAATTGTTATATCTTCTTCTTGGATTGATCCTTTGATCATTATGTAGTGACCATCTTTGTCTCTTTTCACAGCCTTTGTTTTAAAGTCTATTTTATCTGATATGAGTATTGCTACCCCTGCTTTCTTTTGGTCCCTATTTGCATGGAAAATCTTTTTCCAGCCCTTCACTTTCAGTCTGTATGCGTCCCCTGTTTTGAGGTGGGTCTCTTGTAGACAACATATGTAGAGGTCTTGTTTTTGTATCCATTCAGCCAGTCTTTGTCTTTTGGCTAGGGCATTCAACCCATTTACGTTTAAGGTAATTACTGATAAGTATGACCCCGTTGCCATTTACTTTATTGTTTTAGGTTCGAATTTATACACCGTTTTTGTGTTTCCTGTCTAGAGAATATCCTTTAGTATTTGTTGGAGAGCTGGTTTGGTGGTGCAGAATTCTCTCAGCTTTTGCTTGTCTGAAAAGCTTTTGATTTCTCCTTCATACTTGAATGAGATCCTTGCTGGGTACAATAAACTGGGCTGTAGGTTATTTTCTTTCATCATTTTAAGTATGTCTTGCCATTCCCTCCTGGCTTGAAGAGTTTCTATTGAAAGATCAGCTGTTATCCTTATGGGTATTCCCTTGTGTGTTATTTGTTGTTTTTCCCTTGCTGCTTTTAATATTTGTTCTTTGTGTTTGATCTTTGTTAATTTGATTAATATGTGTCTTGGGGTGTTTTGCCTTGGGTTTATCCTGTTTGGGACTCTCTGGGTTTCTTGGACTTGAGTGATTATTTCCTTCCCCATTTTAGGGAAGTTTTCAACTATTATCTCCTCAAGTATTTTCTCATGGTCTTTCTTTTTGTCTTCTTCTTCTGGGACCCCTATGATTCGAATGTTGTAGCATTTAATATTGTCCTGGAGGTCTCTGAGATTGTCCTCATTTCTTTTAATTCGTTTTTCTTTTATCCTCTCTGATTCATTTATTTCTACCATTTTACCTTCTAATTCACTAATCCTATCTTCTGCCTCTGTTATTCTACTATTTGTTGCCTCCAGAGTGTTTTTAATTTCATTTATTGCATTATTCATTATATATTGACTCTTTTTTATTTCTTCTAGGTCCTTGTTAAACCTTTCTTGCATCTTCTCAATCCTTGTCTCCAGGCTATTTATCTGTGATTCCATTTTAATTTCAAGATTTTGGATCAATTTCACTATCATTATTCGGAATTCTTTATCAGGTAGATTCCCTATCTCTTCCTCTTTGGTTTGGTTTGGTGGGCATTTATCCTGTTCCTTTATCTGCTGGGTATTCCTCTGTCTCTTCATCTTGTTTAAATTGCTGAGTTTGGGGTGTCTTTTCTGTATTCTGGCAGTTTGTGGAGTTCTCTTTATTGTGGCATTTCCTCACTGTGTGTGGGTTCATACAGGTGGCTTGTCAAGGTTTCCTAGTTAGGGAAGCTTGTGTCCATGTTCTGGTGGGTGGAGCTGTATTTCTTCTCTCTGGAGTGCAATGAAGTGTCTAGTAATGAGTTATGAGATGTCTATGGTTTTGGGGTGACTTTGGGCAGCCTGTATCTTGAAGCTCAGGGCTGTGTTCCTTTGTTGTTGGAGAATTTGCTTGGTATGTCTTGCCCTGGAAGCTGTTGGCCCTTGTGTGGTGCTTGGTTTCAGTGTCGGTATGGAGGTGTTTGATGAGCTCCTGTCAATTAATGTTCCTTGGAGTCAGGACCTCCCTGGAGTCAGGGTTTGGACTTAAGCCTCCTGCTTCCAGTTATTGGTCTTATTTTTACAGTAGTTTCAAAAGTTCTCCTTCTATACAGCACCATTGATAAAACATCTACATGAAGGATGAAAAGTTTCTCTACCGTGAGGGTCACCCAGAGAGGTTCACAGCGTTACATGGAGAAGAGAAGAGGGAGGAGGGAGTTAGAGGTGACCCGAATGAGATGAGGTGGAATCAATAGTGGAGAGAGTGGGCTAGCCAGTAGTCACTTCCTTATGTGCACTCCACAACTGGACCACTCAGCGATGTTCACGGAGTTATACAGAGAAGAGAAGAAGGAGGAAGGAGACAGAGGTGGACAGAAGGATAAAAGATGGGAATGAAAAGGAGGGAGACAGATCCAGCCAGTAATCAGTTCCCTAAGTGTTCTCCACCGTCTGGAACACACAGAAATTCACAGATTTGGGTAGAGTAGAGAGGGGTTAGGGAGGAGACACAGGCAACCTGGTGGAGAAAAAGGAGAGTCCAAAGGGAGAGAGAGCAGTTAAGCCAGTAATCTCGCTCCCTTGTGAAAAATGGGTACTGAAGATTGGGTTCTTAAAGGTACAAAATTGGTAACAAATACATAAAAGCAAAAATTAAAAATCTAGAGTAGAGTTTGGAATTTCAAATATATGATGTTAAAGAAAAGAAGAAGGAAAAGAAAGAGAGAAAAAATGAACAAACAAAAACAAACAAGGTCGCAAAAATTATAAAGAAAATATAGGTACAAAATTGATAACTAATACCAAAAAGCAAAAGTTAAAAATCTAGAGTAGAGTTTGGTATTTCAAAACTACAATGTTAAAAAAAAAGAAGAAAAAAAGAGAGAAAAAACAAAACAAAACAAACAAAAACAAACAATGTTGCAAAAATTATAAAGAAAATACAGGTACAAAATTGATATCAAATACCAAAAAGCATGAATTAAAAATCTAGAGTAGAGTTTGGAATTTCAGATATACAATGTTATATAAAAGAAGAAGAGAAAGAAACAGAGAAAAAAAAAAGTCACAGAAATTATAAAAAAAACTATAGGTACAAGATTGATAACAAATACCAAAAAGCTAAAATTAAAAATCTAGAGTAGAGTTTGGAATTTCAAAAATACATTGTTAAAGAAAAGAATAAGAAAAAAAAAAAAAACCAAGGTCAAAAAATTATAAAAAAATATATATGAAGTTTGCTGAAGAAAAAAAAAATAGGGTCTTTTTTTTTTTTTTGCAAAGTAATAGGTTATAAAAGTGAAAATTAAAGGGATAATAGAGGACTTAAATTTTTTTTTAATTAAAAAAGAAAGAAAGAAAGAAAGAATGATCATAAAAATAGTAAAAATGTATCAAGGACTTTCTCTGGTTTTGTTGTGAGTATTGTGGGTTCAGTTCATTTTTGGCTAGTTCCTTGGTCTGACTTTTATTTCTCAAGATCTATAGGCCCCTTCCTATGTAGTCGGTAGTAACCATAGGGTTTTAATCTATTGCCTGTAGCTTCCAAGGCGGTTCCCTCTGTTATAGCTTCTTCTGTTTGCTGGTCTCTTCAGTGTCTGGTTTCTGCTCTGACATAAAGGGGGCAGTGGAGGACACTTTTTTTTTTTTTTTTTTTTAAGGCTCACTTGTTCAGTCGCGCTGTGGGGAGGGAGGGAGGGATGCTGCAAACAAATAACACTGGCGTGTGCTCGCAGTGCCTCAGCCACACTGGGTCTGCCCCTGCTCACGGCGCGTGTAGCCTCCCTGCCCACACTGCTCAGGCTCTAGGTTGTTCCGCTGGGAACCATCCGTGGCTGGCCGTGGGCTGCCTGCACCTCCCAGGTCCAAGCCGCTCAGGTTCAGGCACTCGGGTAGTCCTCAGAGGCGCAGACTCGGTTGGGCCTGCGTTTTGTGCCCTTCCCAGGTCTGAGCAGCTCAGGTGATGAGGTGTTTAGCGAGTGCAATTGCTGTGACTTATTGCCTCCCCGCCGCTCAGTTATCTAGGTGTACAACCGTGCACCTTCTCAGGCAGATGTTGACCGTCCAGACCCCCAAGAAGTTTTAGTTAGCAAAGAAGCCTGCTTACAGTTTTATAGATAACGTCTCTATGGGGCTGCGATTGCCCCCTTCTGGCTCTGGCTGCTTGTCACCAGAGGCGGAAGGTCTGCAGCCAGCTATCTCTGTTCAGTCCTTTGTTCCGTGCGCGGGCCTGGCGGTGTCTTAGGTTAGGGCTGGCTTTTCGCGTGGTAGATATCCCACAGTCTGGTTTGCTAGCCCAAATTACTTCGCTCAGATAGTGCTCAGGGTATTCAGGCCAGGTCCTTACACTAAGCAATGCAGCGCACGCTGCGCCTCCCTGCCCAGCCCCTGCTTGCTAATGGCGTGTGCAGGCGTCTGCGCTGCTTCTCCGCTGGGGGAGTTACCATAGGGCTTGCAATCTGCGAGTTTTAATTGTTTATTTATTTTTTCTCCCTTTTATGTTGCCCTCTGTGCTTCCAAAGCTTGGCACAGATTCAGCAGTGAGAAGGTTTCCTGGTGTTTTTAAGACTCCCTTCATGGGATGGAACTCCATCCCTCCCTCTTTTGTCTCTTTTTTTGTCTTTTATATTTTTTCCTACCTCCTTTCGAAGACTTGGGCTGCTTTTCTGGGTGCCTGATGTCCTTTGCCAGCATTCAGAAGTTGTTTTGTGGAATTTACTCGGCGTTTAAATGTTCTTTTGATGAATTTGTGGGGGAGAAAGTGTTCTCCCCGTCCTACTCCTCCGCCATCTTGTCTCCTCCTCCTGAATTCTAGTTTTGACAATGAATTAATAGCAGACTTGAGTCTCAGAAAAATGCTCTAGCTCTGATCCCTCTGTCTTCACAAAATTTGTGTTTAACAGGTGCGTAATAGATACTAGCTAAATGACTGTGGCTTTTCTGAACAGTGATTCTTAACGTGTTGTCACTGGACCAACAACATTGGCATCCCCCAGGAATCAGTTTAAAATGCAGTCTCTTGGGTCCCATCCCAAACCTAGTTGATCAGAAACTCTAGGGGTTGGGCCCAGCCATAAGTGTTCTTAAAAGTCATTAACAGAGGAATAATAAAGAAGATGTGGTACATATATACAATGGAATATTTCTCAGCGATAAAATGAATGAAACAAATAGGGCCTAATTAAATTTAAAGTTTTTACACAACAAAGAAAACCATGAACAAGATGAAAAGGACAACCCCCAGAAGGGAAGAAACATTTGCAAACAAAGCAGCTGACAAAAGATTGATCTCCAAAATATATAAGCAGTGCATGCAGCTCAATATAAAAAAAAAAAATCAAAAAATAAGCAGAAGACCTAAACAGATATTTCTTTAAAGAAGATATACAGATGGGCAACAAACACATGGAAAAATGCTCATATTTCTTATTATCAGAGGAATGCAAATCAAAACTAAAATGAAGTGTCAACTCATACCAGTCAGAATGGCCATCACCAAAAAATCTACAGACAAATTCTGGAGAGGATGTGGAGGGAAGAGAACCTTCTTGCACTGTTGGTGGGACTATAAATTGATACAGTTGATACAAAGAACAGTATGGAGGTTTCTAGAAAAGCTAAAAATAAAACTACCATGGTTTTTCCAGTGGTCATGTATGGATGTGAAAGTTGGACTGTGAAGAAAGCTGAGCACCAAAGAATTGATGCTTTTGAACTGTGGTGTTGGCGAAGACTCTTGAGAGTCCCTTGGACTGCAAAGAGATCCAACCAGTCCATTCTAAAGGAGATCAGTCCTGGGTGTTCTTTGGAAGGACTGATACTAAAGCTGAAACTCCAATTCTTTGGCCACCTCATGCAAAGAGTTGACTCATTGGAAAAGACTCTGATGCTGGGAGGGATTGGGGGCAGGAGGAGAAGGGGACGACAGAAGATGAGATGGCTGGATGGCATCGCCAACTTGATGGACATGCGTTTGAGTGAGCTCTGGGAGTTGGTGATGGACAGGGAGGCCTGGCGTGCTGCAATTCATGGGGTCACAAAGAGTCAGACATGACTGAGTGACTGAACTGAACTGATGACCCAGAAATCCCACTACTATGTATATGCCCTGAGAAAACCTTAATTCAAAAGGACACATGTACTCCAATGTTCACTGAAGCACTATTTACAGTAGTCTGGACATGGAAGCAACCTAGATGTCCATCAACAGATGAATGGATACAGAAGATGTGGTACATGTATAAAATGGAATATTACTCAGCCATATAAAGGAATGAAATTGGGTCATTTGTAGTGATGTGTATGAACCTAGAGTCTGTCATACAAAGTGAAGCAAGTCAGAAAGAGAAAAACAAATATTACATATTAACGAATATATATGGAATCTAGAAAAATGGTACTGATGAACCTATTTGTAGGGCAAGAATAGAGATGTAGATGTAGAGAACCAACTTGTGGATGTGGGGGGTGGAGGAAGAAGGAGATGGTGGGATGAATTGAAAGAGTGTCATTGACATATATACACTACCTTGTGTAAAACAGATAGCAAGTGGAAATCTGCTGTATACACAGGGAGCTCACTGCAGTGCTCTGTGGTGACCTAAGGAAGGGGGATGGGGGAGTGGGAGGGAAGCTCTAGAGGAAGGGAATATATGTATAGATATATACATATACATAAACTGAGTTAGAAACTGGAATCAAGATTGCTGGGAGAAATATCAACGAGCTCAGATATGCAGATGACTCCATTCTAATGGCAGAAAGCAAAGAGGAACTAAAGAGCCTCTGATGATGATGAAAGAGGAGAGTGAAAAATCTGGCTTAAAAATCAACATTCAAAAACTAAGATCATGGCATCCAGTCCCATCACTTCATGGCAAATAGAAGGAGAAAAAGTGGAATCAGTGACAGATTTTCTATTTTGGGGCTCCAAAATCACTGCAGATGGTGACTGCAGCTATGAAATTAGAAGACTCTTACTTCTTGGAAGGAAGGCCACAACAAAAACCTAGATAGCATATTAAAAAACAGAGACATCACTTTGCTGACAAAGTCCATATAGTCAAAGCTATGGTTTTTCCAGTAGTTATGTATGGATGTGTTGGACCATAGAGGAAGGCTGAGTGCTGAAGAATTGATGCTTTCTGATTGTGGTGCTGGAGAAGACTCTTGAGAGTCCCTTGGACAGCAAGGAGATCAAACCAAGTCCTAAGGGAGATCAACCCTGAAAACTCATTGGAAGGACTGATGCTGAAACTGAAGCTCCAATACTTTGGCCACCTGATGTGAAGAGTTCATTGAACTCTTTGGAAAAGACCCTGATGATGGGAAAGATTGAAGGTAGAAAGAGAAGACAGTAGAGGATGAGATGCTTGGACAGCATCACCAGTTCAATGGACATGAACTTGGGTGAAATCCAGGAGATAGTGAGGGACAGAGAGGCCTGGTGTGCTTCAATCCATGGGGTCACAAAGAGTCAGACATGACTTAGTGCCTGAACAACAACAACATAACTGATTCATGATGTAGTACAACAGAAACCAATACAACATTGTAAAGATATTATACTCCAACTAAAAAAAAAGGATATCACAATTAGGGGTGAGGGTTAGACAAAAATAGTAAAAAAGTACAAACTTCCAGTTATAAAATAAAAGTGTACCAGCGATGTGATATGCAATATAAGTATAATTAATACTGCTATATATTAAATATTAAGGGCATTAAAAGAGTAAATTCTGAGAGTTCTCTCAAGGAAAAAAATTCCTATTTCTTCAATTTGGTATTTATACAAGTGATGGTGTTCAATAACCTTGTGGCAATCATTTCATGCTATATGTAAGTCCAATCATTATGCTATACAATTCAAACTAATACAGTGCTATCTGGCAATTATATCTCAATAAAATCGAAAGAAAAAATGAATAAATTTGGGTCATTTGTAGAGATATGGCTGGACCTAAAGTCTGTCACACACAGTGAAGTAAGTCAGAAAGAGAAAAACAAATATTGTTTATTAATGCATATATATGGAATCTAGAAAAATGGTATGAAAGTGCAAGTCGCTCAGTCATGTCCGACTCTTTGTGACCCCATGGACTATATAGCCCATGGAATTCTCCAGGCCATAATACTGGAATGAGTAGCCATTCCCTTCTCCAGGGGATCTTCCCAACCCAGGGATCAAACCCAGGTCTCCTGCACTGCAGGTGGATTCTTTATCAGCTGAGCCACAAGGGAAGCCCAAGACTACTGGAGTGGGCAGCCTATCCCTTCTCCACTGGATCTTCCCAACCCAGGAATCGAACTGGGGTCTTCTGCATTGCAGGCAGATTCTTTACCAACTGAGCAGAAAATTGGTATAGATGTTTTTATTTGCAAAGCAGAAATAGATTCACAAACAGAGATCACAAATAGAGTTACAAACAGAAATAGAGATCAAACATTTGAATACCAAGGTGGAAAAGGAGGGGTGGGGTGAATTAAGAGATTAGGATTTACATATAAACACTACTATGTATAAAATAGATAACTAATGAGAACCTACTGTGCAGCACAAAGAACTCTACTAAATGCTCTGTGGTGACCTAAATGGGAAAGATATTAAAAAAAGGGGGGATATATGTGTATCTATAGCTGATTCATTTTGCTATTCAGTAGAAACAGATACAAATTTGCTAAGCAACTATACTCTAATAAAAATTAATTAGAAAAATAAAAGCCCTTCAAGTGACTCTGATGCAGACCCAGAGCCTTTTCAAGCTGTCACCCTGCCACACATCCTCACCTGTAGCCGTTTCCTCATTAAGCATAACCAGCCCACAGTCCAGCTGCAGTCCCCAGTGTTTCTATAGGGACTAGCCAAAACAAAGATGATTTCTTCCCTGTCCTGTCTCTCCCCCCACTTCTCAACCCCAGTGGGGAGCAAGACCCCCCCAAACTGTCTCCTCCTTTCTCCTTTCCTTAGCAATAGTGATGCTATCTGATCAAAGCTCCCCTTAGTTGCTCAAGCTCATTTATTTGCATTTTTCTGCTGGGTCCTCCTTCTGTCCTTTGGGAGCTTGTCTTTTCATTCCCTCTTCTGTGAAGATGCAGAGACTTGGAAAGATCACCCAGATGTACCACTGCAGAAGACAACAGAGCCAGCATGTAGAGAACATCTAATCTTTCATTTTGTATTTGGTAAGACTGAGGCCCAGAGAGGGCAAGGGCATTGCTATTTCAGAGTGAGAGCTAGCCAAGGGGCACAAGGTCTCAGGACTTCTGGCTTCCTTCCCAGAGCTGTTTCTATGACTGAAGAATTTAACTCAGATGCCATAGAAAGTGTACTAACAACATAATCAAGGTATGGTTTGCCAAGACGAGGTGCATATAGTTCTGGAATATTTTCTGTATTTAAAACATTATTATTTTTCACATTTTTTAACATTATGGTTTATTACTGGATATTGAATATTGTTCCAATAGAACCTAGTTTATCCATTCTGTGTCTAATAGTTTTCATTTGCTAATCCCAACCTCCCAATCCATTCCTCTCCACCACCACTCCCCCTTGGGAGCCACGAGTCTTGTCTACATCTGTGAATCTAATTCTGTTTCATAGATATGTTCATTTGTGTCATATTTTAGATTCCACATATGAGTGATTTCATGGGATATTTGTCTTTCTCTTTCTGACTTACTTCACTTAGTATAATAATCTCTAGATGCATCCGTGTTGCAGCAAATGGCATTATTTCATTTTTTATGACCAAGTAGTATTCCACTGTATACATGTGCCATGTCTTCTTTATTCATTCATCTGTCAATGAACGTTTAGATTGTTTACATGTCTTGGTTATTGTGAATAGTGCTGCTATGAACATAGGGATGGGGTTCATGTATTTTTCTCTGGATATTTTTCTCTGGATATATGCTCAGGAGTGAGATTGCTAGATCATATGGAAGCTGCATTTTTGATTTTTTAAGGAACCTCCATACTGTTTTCCATAGTGGCTGTACCAATTTACATTCCCACCAACAGTGTAGGAGGGTTCCTTTTCTCTACATCCTCTTCAGCATTTGTTATTTATATACTTAAAAATTATTGTAATAAATGATTTATCCAGGAATCTGTGCTTAATCACAGGGCATCAGTGCCCATGGCCCTGCTGTAAAATCTCTGTGCAATCTCTGCCAGTGATGGTGAGGGACAGGCTGGACACACCGAGTGGTGCCTGCCTCTTGCTGGGGAGAGAATAGCCTGAGCTGGGGGTGACACACATGTGACATTCCTGGACATTCTTGGTCCAGCAGGGAACACCGAGCACAGCAGGACAGCCCCAGCAAGACCTCCTGCCCTTGGCCCAGGAATGGGTGCCTTGGCCAGTTGGCTGCCTCAACTTGCCCTGTAGGAGAATCTTCCTTGTATGTTTCTGCAGACACCTAGGGCTGCTCCAGTACTCTTGCCTGGAAAATCCCATGGATGGAGGAGCCTGGTAGGCTGCAGTCCATGGGGTAGCTAAGAGTCAGACATGACTGAGCAACTTCACTTTCACTTTTCACTTTCATTTGCATTGGAGAAGGAAATGGCAACCCACTCCAGTGTTCTTGCCTAGAGAATCCCAGGGACGGCGGAGCCTGGTGGGCTGCCGTCTATGGGTCACACAGAGTCGGACACGACTGAAGTGACTTAGCACCAGCAGCAGCAGGGCTGCTGCAACAAAGTTACCATGAAATGGGAGGCTTAAAAGGACAGGAATCTAGTCTTTCACAGTATGGGAGCCCTGAAATCCAAACTCAAGTTGTGGGAGGGCCTCACTCCCTCTGGAGGTGCTGGAGCAGAAGGCTTCCCTGCCTCCTCCAGCTTCTGGTGCTGTCAGTATTTCTCAGCTTCCTTGGCTGGTGGCTGCATCACTCCAGTCTCTGCCTCACTCCTCCTGTTGCTTTCTCCTCTGTGTTTGTCTCCTCTTCTCTCTCTCTCATGTGTCTCATTAGGATGCTTGTCACTGGATTTAGGGTCTTCCAAAATAATCTAGGATGTCTCTTTATCTCAAGATCCTTAACTCAACTTCATGTGCAAAGGCCTTTTCTCCAAATAAGGTAACCCTCGAAGGAAATGGCAACCAACTCCAGTACTCTTGCCTGGAAAATTCCATTGATGGAGGAGCCTGGTAGGCTACAGTCCATGGGGCCACAAAGAGTCGGACACGACTGAGCGACTTTTCTTCTGGAACTAGACTGTGGACACATCTTTTGGGGGGCCATCACTTCACGGGAAATAGATGGGGTAACAGTGGAAACAGTGTCAGATTTTATTTGTTGGGGCTCCAAAATCACAGTAGATGGTGATTGCAGCCATAAAATGAAAAGATGCTTACTCCTTGGAAGGGAAGTTATGACCAACCTAGATAGCATATTCAAAAGCAGAGACATTACTTTGCCAACAAAGGTCTGTCTAGTCAAGGCTATGGTTTTACCAGTGGTCATGTGTGGATGTGAGAGTTGTGCTGTGAAGAAAGCTGAGCACCAAAGAATTGATGCTTTTGAACTGTGGTGTTGGAGAAGACTCTTGAGTCCCTTGGACTGCAAGGAGATCCAACAAGTTCATTCTAAAGGAGATCAGCCCTGGGTGTTCTTTGGAAGCAATGATGCTAAAGCTGAAACCCCAGTACTTTGGCCACCTCATGCGAAGAGTTGACTCATTGGAAAAGACTCTGATGCTGGGAGCGACTGGGGGCAGGAGGAGAAGGGGACGACAGAGGATGAGATGGCTGGATGGCATCAGTGACTCGATGGATGTGAGTTTGAGTGAACTCCAGGAGTTGGTGATGGACAGAGATGCCTGGCGTGCTGCAATTCATGGGGTCGCAAAGAGTCGGGCACGACTGAGCAACTGAACCTACCTATTCAGCCCATTGGTGGGGGACTAGGGGAGGACTTCCCTGTTGAGTGCTGCATTGTCCTAGGCCCCTGATTCTGACTGGTGTGTGTTATATATCCTCCAGTTTGCTCTAAGGCTTGAGCAATCAGAACCTACTATTTGCAAGAACTAGAGTCTCCTTGGCAACGTGATTCCTTTATATGACTTTGATTGAAGGCAAATCTATTACAGTTATTAAGCTCACTGGCCTGGTAATCAATACAGAGAAACTTGTTGCCATGGTCCTTTAACCTGGATTCAGCCTTAGTACTTTTATCTTGGTCCCCAAATTATGGCTTCTATGTTGACAGTGTTGTGCTGGATAGACCCACTTCTGGATCCTCTAGCTGGTTCTCTACAAAGGGTTCAATAAAAATGGTGAGTATAGTCTGAGGAATGGTTAAAAAAGATGTGGTACATATATACAGTGGAATATAACTCAGCTATAAAAGAACAAGATAAAGCCATTTGAAGCAATATAGATGGATCTAGAGATTGTCATCAGGGAAGCCAATGGCACCCCACTCCAGTACTCTTGCCTGGAAAATCCCATGGATGGAGGAGCCTGGTGGGCTGTAGTCCATGGGGTTGCTAAGAGTCTGACATGACTGAGCGACTTCACTTTCACGCATTGGAGAAGGAAATGGCAACCCACTCCAGTGTTCTTGCCTGGAGAATCCCAGGGACGGGGGAGCCTGGTGGGCTGCCGTCTATGGGGTTGCACAGAGTCGGACACGACTGAAGCGGTTTAGCAGCAGCAGCAAGAGATTGTCATACTGAGTGAAGTAAGTCAGACACAGAAATACAAGTATCATGATATCACTTCTATGTAGAATCTAAAAAAAGGGTACAAATGAACTTATTTACAAAACAGGAGTAGTCATGGGTGTGGAAAACAAACTTATGGTTACCAGGTGATAAAAGGGTGATATATTGAGAGACTGGGATTTATGTATACACACTACACTATTATATATAAAATAGGTAACTTGTAAGCATTTACTGTATAGCACAAGGAACTCTCTCAGTAATCTATAATGGGCTATATGGGAAAAGAATCTTAAAAAAAAAAAAGCGAATGTATATATATGCATAACTGATTCACTTTGCTGTAGACCTGAAACTAACACAAAATTTTAAATCAATTATACTCCAATAAAATCTTTTTTAAAATGGTAGGATGGGAGGTGGGAAGAGACTCAAGTGAGTGTGAGAGACCCAGAAGTCAGCCTTATCCTAGTCCTCTGGCTTTTCCCGGGTCTCAACCAGACTTGTCACTAAATCTTTTCTATCTTCTGTCTTTGGTGTTTCTAACATTAATTTAGAGGTGGGGAATCTGGCTTTTGCAAACTTGCCAGCAACATGATTACCTGATTCTCAGCCATCTGGGATTGTTGGCCGTGAGCACAAAGGACTTCTCACTAAGCTGTCTGATGTTTTCTTTCTGCTTTTGAATGGGCCAGCTGGACCAAAGCTTGTGTGTGAAGGGTTGGGGAGGAGAGGGAAGGTAGCACTGAAAGCAGTGAACAATATACCAACATTCTGGTATTTTGGAATCAGGTGCCCTCAAGTTCCATTCCTGGTAGACTAGTGATCTAAGTCCTAAGATACATTCAGCAACAGTTTAATCATTTGCTTTGCAACAACATAAGGAAAACCCCCAACTTCCTATGTGGACAAGAAAGAATCCTCACTGTCGCTCACCTCATTTAGACTTGTCTCATCCCACATTTTTAGGATTTGTCTCTTTTAGCACCTCACTTTCAGAAACCTATTTCTATGCTAGAATCCTTGATTGTAGGGACAGAACTTTAATACTAAGTAGCTTAAGAAGGCAGTTTATTGGTGATGTCTAGAGGCAGTCCATGGGGTCGCTAGGAGTCGGATACGACTGAGCAACTTCACTTTCATTTTTCACTTTCATGCATTGGAGAAGGAAATGGTAACCCACTCCAGTGTTCTTGCCTGGAGAATCCCAGGGACGGCGGAGCCTGGTGGGCTGCCGTCTCTGGGGTCGCACAGAGTCGGACACGACTGAAGCGACTTAGCAGCAGCAGCAGCAGAGGCAGTATTAATTTCAGGCATGGTTGGATCCAGGGACTCTTATATTCTAGTCTTAAATATTATGCTCCAGATAAAATGACTGCTTGTGGATAAATATGATAAAGTCCCATTGTTCTTTTTAAATTGAGATAAAATTTATATCCTGAAAACCACACAAGTCATAATTGTGTAATCCACTGTGTTGTGACTAATGCCTCTACTTTCATCATTCCAGAAAGTTCCCTCATGTCCCTTTCTAATCAATTTTTACCTGCCGTAGACAATCCCGCTTCCAACTTCTACTACCATAGATTAGCTTTGTTTTTTCTTGGACTTCATGTAAATGGAAGCTTACAGTATGTATTCTCTTGTGCCTAGCTTCTTTCATTAAAATGTTTCTGAGATTCTTCCTGACTGTTTCATATATGAATATACCACACTTTAAAAAAATTTTCCCATTGATTGGCAAATCTGAATTATTTCAAGTTTTTGTATATTTTGATTAAAATTTCAAGAAAAATATTTTACAAAACTTTTGGTGAATACTTAGGAGGAGAATTATAGTATCATACAAATGCAGGTGTAGAAAAAAATTCCAGAGTAATCTACAAAGTGGTTTTTACTACTGTGTAGTCCCACCTACAACATGTGAAAATTTCAGTTGTCCACATGCTCACCAACCTATGGTGTTGTCAGTCGTTCAATTTTAGCCATTGTAATGGATATAGAGTAGTGTCTCATGGTTTTAATTTCCATTCCCTTGAATAAATGATCTTTAATATTTTTATGTGTTTATTTACATCTGAATATCTTCTTCTGTGAACTATCTGCTCAAGTCTTTTAGCTATTTTTTAGTTATCATTTTTATTATTGATTTGTAGAGCTCTAAAAATGCATTCTGGATACAAATCCTTTCTTATATATCTGTCTTGTGAGTATTTTCCCCAGTCTATGGCTTGCTTTTTCATTTTCTGAATAGTTTCTTTGGATTAACAAATATTTAAAAATTTTAATGAAGTCTCAATTCATTTTTTTCTTTTTGTTTAATAAATTTTGCATCTTTTCTAAGAAATGTTTGTATATCCCAAAGCTGAGAACATATTTTCCTAAAAATATTAAATTTAAACTATTTTTTAAGTTTGTGATCCACCTCAAATTAACGTATATGTATGTGTACATGTTGTGTGAGGTAGAGATTGAGATTTTTTTTTTCCATATATTGATCCAGTTCCAGCACTAATTTTTGAAGAGAATTTCCATTAAGCTCATCTGGCATCTTTGTCAAAAATCAATTGACTATGATTGTGTGATTCTATACTGTCTATTCTGTTCCACTGAGCTATCTTTGCATAAATATATGCTCTACTGTCTTAATTACTGTGTGTGCATGCATGCTAAGTCTCTTCGGTCATATCCGACTCTGTATGTACTGTTGCCAGCGCCAGGCTCCTTTGTCCATGGGATTCTCTAGGAAAGATACTGGGGTGGGCTGCCATTCCTTCTTCCAGCTTAATTACTGTAGCTTTATAATAAATCTTGAAATCAGATGATGTGAGTCACCCAATCTTTGTCATTTGTTTCAAGACTGTTTTGGTTACTCCAGGTTCTTTTCATTTCCAAATAAATTTTTTTGAAAAGATGCCAATTTCTACCAAAAATGTTTAAATTTTTATTTAAATTGCATTGAATCTATTGATTGATTTAGTGAATTGACATTTTAACAATACAGACTCTTCCAAATCATGACATAGTATATTTTTGCTGTTTATTTAGTCTTTAGTTTTTCCCAGCAATGTTTTATAGTTTTATTGTAGAGGTATTGGGAGTTCATTGTTATATTTATACTTTTTTTAACTTCTTTGATTTTTTTTTTGTAAATGGCATGTTTCTCAAACTAAATTTTCAATTTTCTTCTGCCAATATATAGAAATGCAACTGATTTTGACTTTATACCTTGTGATTGATAAGTTTAGGTGTTCAAGTATTTTGTAGGTTGCTTAGGATTTCCTTCTAATAATCACAAAACTCTGAAAATACAGTTTTGCTTCTTGTTTCCAATTTTTACGGTATTTCTTTTTCTTGTGTAATTATTGCATTAGAAAAATCATCATAAAATTATATGGATTTAGAATTATCTTTTGGGGGTGTTTTTTGATTATGTTAAATTTCTTTAATAAATATAGGTGTGGTTATCAGCAGGAGAAGGAAATGGCAACCCACTCCAGTATTCTTGCCTGGAGAATCTTGTGGGCAGAGGAACCTGGTAGGCTGCTGTCCGTGGGGTTGCACAGAGTTGGTCACAACTGAAAGTGACTTAGCATGCATGCATGCATTGGAGAAGGAAGTGGCAACCCACTCCAGTATTCTTGCCTGGAGAATCCCAGGGACAGAGGGAGCTTGGTGGACTTCTGCCCATGGGGTCGCACAGAGTTGGACACGACTGAAGCAGCAGCAGTGGTTATCAGCCTCCAAGATGGCCATCAGTGATCTTCACCTCCTGGTGTTCACAGCCATGTTTACTCCCCTGTGGTGGGTCTGTGTGACTAATTGCATATGGCGGATTTGATGATATGTCCACTTAGGAAGAGATGATAAAGCACAATAGTTTCTATCTATCATTTGCCCTGGGGAAAGCCAGGAGCGATGTTGTAAGGACACTCAAGCAGTTGTAGAGATGCCCATGTGACAAAGAATAGAGACTTCCTACCAACAGCCAGTGAGAAGCTGAGGCCAGTCAACAATAGTCAAGTCTTGAAATGACTGCTGCCTTGACTGACAACTTGACTGAAACCTTGTGAGAGGTCCTGAATGAGAACCACCTGGACCTGAGTGAGGCTACACCTGAGTTCTTCATGCTCAGAAATTTCTGAGATACATTCTTTTTTTTTTTTTTTGCCTTAATCTTCTAACTTTTGGGATAAATTTTATTATGCAGAAATAAATAACAAAATAGAGCTATTCAGATTTTCATTTTTTTCTTGTGTCAGTTTTGATTTTTTTTCAAGGAATTTGCTTATCTCATCAAAGCTGTCAAATTTGGCAAAAAATTGTTCATAGTATTTTGTTGGTTTCTTTTAATGTCTGTAGGATCTGTACTGGTATTCCTTCTTTCATTTTTGACATTTAAAAAGTTACATTTTCTTTTTTTCTAATAGAGTTATAGACTTCTAATCTTTTTAAAGACTATCTATTGGTTTCATTATAATTTTTCTGTTTTGTCTATTTTCAATTTTATTGATTTCTGTTTATAACCTCCTTTTTCTATTCACTCTTTTTTACTTTGCTTCTCTTTTTTTGAGTTTAAAGTGGAAACTTAGAACACTGAAATAATACTTTTCTTCTTTTCTAATATAAGCAATTACAACTATAAATTTCTCTCTAAGCATCACTTTAGCTATCTGTTTTCCACAAATGTTATTTGATATGCTGTGTTTTTATCATTATTTAATTAAATTTCACTCATGATTTTTTTTTTTTTTTTACACATGGACTACTTAGTAATGTATTGCTCATTTTCCAAATCTTTGGAATTTGTAGATTTTTTTTTGCTATTAATTTCTGAATTAATCATGTTATGGATACAAGACACATTCTGTAAGATTTTAATATTTTGACATTTATCAAGATATGTATACATTTTTACTCTCTGAGATGTGGTCCATTTTGAAAAACATTCCTTGTGTCCTGAAAAGTAATGTGGATTCTTTAGTCTTCAAATGTCAGTTAGGTCAAGTTGGTTGACAGTGTTGTTTAAAATTTTTGTATCCTTATTATTTTATTTTATTTTTAAGTCAATTGTGCTGTGCTTAGTTGCTCAGTTGTGTCTGACTCTTTGCGACCCCATAGACTGTAGCCCATCAGGCTCCTCTGTCCATGGGGATTCTCCAGGCAAGAATACTGGAGTGGATTGCCATGCCCTCATCCAGGAGATCTTCCCAAGCCAAGGATGGAACCCAGGTCTCCAACATTGCAGATGAATTCTTTACTATCTGAGCCACCAGGGAAGCCGTAAAGTCAATTACTGAAAAGCGATATTACAACCTCAACTATGATTGTAAATTTATTTATTTCTATACTAATTCTGTCAGATTTTAGGTTATACATATTGAAGCTCCATTATTAGGAAATTATAACATTAACAATTTTCTTGTCTCCCTAATGAACTGCCTAATTAACTTCTTAATGAACTCACGAAAAGTCACTATTTATCTTTGGCAATGATTCTTGTCTTGAGGTCTATTTTGTATGATATTAATATAGCCTTACCAGTTTTCTTATACTTATTGTTTGCACAGTCTATTTTTCCATCATATTACTTTAACTTGCTTCCTTGTGGTATGCTATAGTGGTTGTGTTTCAGTCTTTTCTTTTTCTATTTGTTTTTCATTTGTTTCTTCCTTACCTCTTATTCCCCTTCTAACTTTTTGAAGATTAATTGTATGTAACATGGATTTTATTTTCCCTGGTAGCTTTTTAAGATTCTCTCCTAGCTCTTAATTTTTATTGGTTTGCCTCTCATGTATCTAGGTAAAATTTCCTTTGTCTTCATCCTTCTCAGGATTCACTAAACTTCTTGGACATCCAGATTGATGTTCAAATTCTTCTTTCCTGTCGCATCTCTCTCTCTCCTTTTGAGACCAATTATATATATGTTGAATTGCTTGCTATTTTCCCATAGGTCATCAAAGATGTGTTTGTTACTACTTTTCAGTGTTTTTCTCCATTATTAAAGTTGGACTTTTATTGATCTGTTTTCAAGTTCACTTCTCCCTTCATTGACAGTTTCCAATCGGCTGTTAAAGCCATCCAATAATTTTTGCATTTTTAGAGATTATACTTTTTCTTTTAAAGTTTCCACTTTTTTCCTTTTTACAGTCTTCATTTCTCTGCTGAGGTTCCCAATTTGTTCACTCATATGTCAATATTTTACTTTGTGTTCTTAAGTATACTACTATTAGTTGTTTTAAACTTTGCTAAGTCCATCATCTGGGTCATTTGAGGATCTGTTTCTATTGGCTTATTTTTCCTTGATTATGGCTTACTTTTCCCTAGTTCCTCACATGTTTAGTAATTTCGATTGAAAACTAGACACTGGGATGCTATAGGTATCTGAATTATATTTTATTCTATAGTCAAAGAGTATAAAGTAATTTTGATTATTGGTGTCCAAGATATTTTTCTAGAGGGACCTAGGAATAGGAAATAAGGAATAGAAATAATATGATCAGGTAAAGTTTTTATGAATTGATACTTAACCTAAGACCTGGAGGATGAGAAGAAGTAAATATGCAAGAATAAAAAATATAATCTTTATGAAGGGATTATATAAGAGATTGATAGCCAGAATTTTTTTCATTTTTAGTAGCTGTTCTCTGAAATGTTATTCAGTTGTATCAAACTACTTTACAGAGTGAAAAACTTATTTACTTATTTATGGTACATTCTTCAACTAATTTGTTCCTTGAAATTCATTAAGAAGCAATGTCACTCAACTTTACAAATTTTATAACTTTATTTGAAATGTTATCAAAGCTTGAATGTGTGATTGTAAACTTTACTTCAAAGAACTTTGAGGTGAACATCCTTATGACCTTACTCTTCAGCAGTGTTTTTCAAACTGTGGTTCATAAATAGTGGGCGGTAAAGTCAATGTGGTGGACTGTGATTAAAAGGTGATATAGGATAGAACCAAATGGAAAATAAGGGAAGCCGGTGGCTCAGGGGTAATGAATCCGCCTGCAGTGCAGGAGATGCAAGAGATGCTGGCTTGATCCCTAGGTGGAAGATCCCCTGGAGAAGGATATGGCAACCCACTCCAGTATTCTTGCTTGGAAAATCCCACAGATGGAGGAGCCTGGCAGGCTACAGTCCATAGGGTCACAAAGAGTCAGTCAGACACAACTGAATGACTAAACACAGAAACACACAGAATAGAAAATACTAGATAATAAGATGATTATTGTTTTGTGATACTTTTGTTTTGTTGTGTGTGTATGCCTGTGTGTTTTGGACTATGATCTAAAATGTATTTCTCAGATTGATTAATAAAGTTCTGAAAAATAATGCACCATGTTATAGAACTATGCAGCTTTCTATGTCATGGGATAATCAGGAACAAACCAAGATAACAGGGTACTATAATCTATTTATTCATATTGTAATCTAGAGGTGATCTCTGGAAGGGAGGGAGGGGTGTGGAGAGGATGGGCATTTAGTAAGCTATTTATTCATTCTCTTATCCCTCCATCTACTGATTCATTTGATAAGCTCTTATTGAGTTCTATCAATGATCAATCATAGTGCTAACATTTAAGGATATAAGAAAGAAAGAAAAAAGAAAAGATCAAAGAAAGAAATGATAGTTTCTCTAAGGATCATTTAGATGGCAGAGAGCAAAGTAGACAGATATGATGATTATAGTGTGATTAATTCTATGGTACAGACATTGTAGAAATGCCTACGCGTTCCTGGATGAGAGTCGTAAAGGACTTCCAGGCAGAGTTGATGCCTACGGTAATTACTAAAGGTTAAAGAGGTATGTTTTAGTCAATTCAGGCTACTATAACAAGATATGGTAGACTGGTGGCTTAAGCAACAGAAATTTATTTCTCACAGTTCTGGAGGCTTGGAAGTCTGAGATCAGGGTGCCAGCAGACCCTATGTCTGGTCATGACCCTCTTCTTGGTTTGTTGTGTCTTCATATAAGCATGGTAAGCTCTAATCTCTTTCTATTCTTTTTTTTTTTTCTTCTGCATTATGCAGCATGTGGGATCTAAGTTCCTGGAGCAGAGATAGAATCCGGGCCCCCTGCAGGGGAAGCAGGGAGTCTTAACCACTGGACTGCCAGGGAACATTCCATCATGGGGGCTCCACCCTCATGACCTCATCTAAACCTAATTGCCTCTCAAATGTCCCACTTCCTAGGGGATTAGTTTTTGACATATGAATTTTGAGAGGACACAAACATGCAGTTCGTACCAAGAAATTTTCAGGCAAAAAAGGTGGGGAAAGTATGTTCTACAAAGATGGAGTGATACCTGCATAGCACAGAAGCAAGAGGGAGAAAAGAGTTTAGGGTGCCAGGCACAAACATGAGTGGAGAATGTGGGGACATCTAAGACTAAAAAAAGCAATGGAGACACTTGACCTTTATAATCAGATTGTGATTTTAAAAAATCAGTGTAGACATAATAGAAACAATTGGTGGCGGCCAGCCTAGAAGCATGGAGGTTGGTGCAGAGGATGCCGGAGGGGGCTCTGGTCCTAGACTGGAAAGAAGGGTGTATTTGAGGGAATCTGAGCAAGTGTAATTTAAGAATCACATGACTGATAGGATGGGGTGCATGAGAACAAGATGCCTTAAAGGACTTCTGGACCACTATGTGGGGTCTCAGGGGATGTTAGTGCCGTTCTCTAAGAACACATATAGGAGAAGTAAGAAGTTTAGGAGGAAATGTCATCTATTGAACTGGGTGCTGGCACCCAACCAGTTGAAGAAGCCCAGAGGACAGACGGACTCCCAGGCATGAATGTATTTCAGAGGCATGAATTTTGGGATTCACATCAAACAGTTAGAGTTTGGAGTATCAACATGGCTAGCCCTGTCCAGACTCCAGGAGTCAGTCAGCTGGAGAAAATGGAGAAGCCCATAAATCATCACATAGATAAAAGAACAATTTTTCAGGCCCTTATTTACAGTGGCTTTAGTGTGCTACATTTCTAGGGAAATATATGTTCTTGTCACCCAACTGCAAGAGAAGTAAATGAGCTTGAATCACATGAGTAAGTTTAAATGCCAGCCTGAAATTTAGTAAGCTACTTTGCACCTTCCTCATCCTCGTCTTCTTCCTTATTAAAAGGGTGCCATTTTCCCTGTGTTTTGGGGTATAGATTAAAATAAGGCTGGCTGTGAATTTTAAAAAAAGAATGACACAGTCAAGGAAAAGAGACATTCTTGTTATGAGGTAGAGTGGATATTTGGTGATCCTTGCTAAACATCACATCCTGTTGGAAACCTGGAAAAAAGCCAGGTGATGGAGAATTTGGGTCTCCACTTATCCTCAGTTAGCCCCTGACCTGGAGAAGGCAATGGCAGCCCACTCTAGTACTCTTGCCTGGAAAATTCCATGGATGAGGGAACCTGGTAGGCTGCAGTCCATGGGGTCGCTAAGGGTTGGACACACTGAGAGACTTCACTTTCCCTTTTCACTTTCATGCATTGGAGAAGGAAATGGCAACCCACTCCAGTGTTCTTGCCTGGAGAATCCAGGGATGGAGGATCCTGGTGGGCTGCCGTCTCTGGGGTCGCACAGAGTCGGACACGACTGAAGCGACTTAGCAGCAGCAGCAGCCCCTTACCTAGGAATTGCTAGGATTTTAGGGGCTACAGCTATTGCATGAGACTCTGGTATGTTAGCTACTTTGGGGCAGGGTTTTGTTTTTCTTATTTACCACTGTATTCCCAAGGCTGAGTGCCATGCCTGTGGTATAATAAGTGAATGAGCTAGACACCATTCTATAGCGATTAGCAATCTGTTTTGAGTCTTGACCTTAGATTTCTTCTCTAAAAACAGAGCTGCTGTGAGGATTAAGTGCAGTGTGAGATAGAATGCAATGTACTTGGTGCTGGGCTTGGCATAGGGTAACCATACAATAATTCAAGATGTTGCTATTATTATTGTTGTTGTTTTTGTTGTTTTTATTATTTTTGTCTGTTCCTTGTAGATCTCCACAATAAGCTAGTTGATCCATCAGGTGAAATGCTCTACATTTCAGCTTCTTCCTTTGTGAAATGGCAATGTTATTGCTGGCTTGCCTATCTCTGGGCTGTTTATTGATATAAAATGATAGATGAATGGACACTAAGATTGGATCTTACTGTCTTACTCTTGAGAGAATGGTGACTCAGAGAGAGCAAGGAACTTAGAGTGAGTGGCACAGCCAAATGAGATATGAGTGAGAGAATATTCTGGAAGATAAAATTCATAAGCAAAATATACTAGTAACTAGTAAAATATTAATACAGCATCATGGAGTCAAAAGGGCATGGGCTTTAGAGTCATGCTGGCTTCATTGACAATTCTAACTTCTCCTGTGCTGGGTACGTGAGCATAGGCTTCTCATGGATGCTTCCTGGACCCCACATGAAAACAAGAGTGTGAGGCTGAGTCACTGGTGGCTGTGAAGATAAAAGAGAGGAGGGTGTGTGGAAAGGCCAAGTGAAACCTCACACAGCAGGTGTTCATCTGTACTGTTGCTGGTTTATGATACAACTAACAAGGGAGCAGACTGGGCTAAGAATATGGGTCTACTGGCAGCAATTTTAAGTCTCTCTTTCATTTAGAAAAATTTGTGTCACATGGAGAAACCTGGGGTGCCTTTAGCACAGGGGGATCAATGTCAGAATTGTGGGCTGAGGATGTAGGGATGCTGTGGTCCCCTAAAACCACTTCACCTCCAGCAGAGGGGCTGTGGCCAAAGCCACTGTGCAGGCAGGACCCTTAAGAACATCTGTCTTAGGTATCCACACCCCCCCCCCCCACATCTGACCCATCTCAAAGCTGCTGTGCAATCAGTTTTATAATGCCTAAGGGCACTCAGATGTCAGCCAAATACTAGACTGGATTCTGAGCCATTCCAGTTGGATTCATATCCCAGGTCTGTGGCTTCATAGCTGCATGTCAGTTTCCTCATCTGTAATGTGGGCTCAGCAATAGAACATATCTCATGGGTTAATGTTTCAAAACATGTGACCTGGGAATCAATATGCAAGTGTTTGGTATTTATGGGGGCTTCCCAGGTGACTCAGTGGTAAAGAATGTTCCTACCAGTGCAGGAGACACAGGAGATGTGGGTTTGATCCCTGGGTTGCAAAGACCCCCTGGAGGAGGAAATGACAACCCACTCCAGTATCCTTGCCTGAAAAATCCCATGGACAGAGGAGCCTGGTGGGTTACAGTCTGTGGGGTCGCAAAGAGTCGGACACGATTGAGCGACTGAACTGAACTGAACTGAGCTGCTAAGCATGCACAGTATTTATGACTGTTGCTGTCAAAAGGTTGTTAGAAGTACAGCATTCCTGGTGAAAGGAGACTTTCAGCCCCATCATTCTGTGATAGGGCCTGCCACTTCTCCATCCACCTGGATGTCTGTTAATAGTGGGCATCAGAAGGGCACAAATGTTCTCAGTGCCCAAGGCAACTGGCTGATGAGTGATAAACCAGGACTCTTCCCCCAGGTCTGCTTTTTTGGAATTCAGTCTACTTGTGACATCTTAGTTTTTTGTGTAGCCCACAGTCAGGAGGACGACTGTCACCCCCAAAGTTTGTCTCTGCAGACAGAGACCAGAGGGAGGGGTGCCCTGTCTGATCCTCACCGTGAAGGTTTTGAGCCTCCATTTAGTGAGAACCTCAGGTGGCTGCATTCATGGAGGCTGGCCCCCAATTGCCAATCTTTTTGGTTTGTAGATTTCAGTGAGTTGCCAACTCTCCAGTGAGGAATGCCATCATCTCCAATGCCCTCACACTGGCAACGTCAGCAAGAGGTGGGCTGGAGGGTTGGGATGGATGGTTGTGAATACCCACCCTGGGCTGGGGTGGGTCTGAACCTAGCTGGGGCCCAGAGCATCAGAGTTCAATAAACCTTTGCTGCATGGGGACAGGCCAGTGGTGTGGCACTCACGGCAGCACATCTGGCCATGACCCAGCTCACCTTGAGATGGGCCTGGCAGGCCAAGGAAAACAAGTGCTGTGTGCTGGGCATCTCATGCTTTCCTCCTGGAGGGAAACTCAGAAATGTCTTTCTTGTCCTCCCTACTTCACAGGCTCTGTAGGGATCCTAGTGTCTCTGCTGACATCTGAGTGACAGCTCATGTACCATGCCTTACCCTCACCTCCAGGGTGGGCAGTTTAGGGGGGTGAAGTTTGCTCTTTGAGTTTCTCTCCATATTCCAGGCAAGGTCCTGCAAGCTCTGTGGGGCTCCTGTCCCCACTGTGGTGAGGAGCTTATTGAGAGCTCACCATCCATACCTTGACGATGAACCAGAGGCCCCAGATCAAAGGAGAAATGCCTATGAGAACACCCCAGAACCAGCATCAATCTGCAAACAGGGCCCCTCCACAGGATGGGAGCTGCTGAGCTCCAGGCAGCAACTCAGAGACCTCAGAGTCAGGAGGCAGTTAATTTGCAATGTGATAAGGAATAAAAGAACTATTAATAATGCACTTTGCCAACTTGATTCTGGCCCCATTAAACTTTTCCTTACCTTATTTCACACTCCATTTCCAAAGCACCCTCTCTCTCTCTCTCCCCACCTTTAATGGTTCTAGCAAACCTGGGCCCTAATGAAGTCTGGCAGCATAAATTTAAGTCAGTGTCTGGCTGAAGTGAACAAAAGCTCTCATGTTCAGGAGAATTCTTGGGGTGGCTAGAGACATCAATCTGGCTTCCAGACTGTCCAATGGATTCTGCAGGCAGGCAGGGGGAGCTGAGAGTGCCTCGGGGCTGTGACAGTCATGAGCAATGACACCTCAGCAGTTCCCAGGCTACTCAAGTGTGGGACAGCTCATCCCAAGGGCAGGTCATGCATTTCTTCCCTCATTTATTCATTCACATCATCCACTGGCCCTGGACCTACTGTGTGTTTCATATCCCTTCCAGGTGGGTGTCCCCTCCCTTCATCCTTCATTATAGATGAAGACACTGAATGAAGCTCGTTGGGCATCAGTGACTCACTTGAGCTCACCTGACCTAATACCTGAGGGAACAGTGAAGGAATAAGAAGAAACCCGTTCTGTTCCTCCCCAAGACCATCTTTAATTGTTTTTGGTGAAATTTCCCTCCTCCGCAACATCATGAGCTCAATGAATTGTCTTCAGTTGGTAAGACACATGCTCGCTCTACCCTGGAATTCACTTCCTGGTCTGTGCCCAGGCACTTCCTGGCTGTGTGTATAGAGCTGTTCTTCACCTGTCCCACCTGTGATTATTGTCCAGCATGGTGTTGAATCAAATCTTAGTCCCCCTGGGTTCATTGTGAAGTCAGGTAGCTAGGACCTGAGGCTCTAGAGTCCCTGTTTGGGGCTCAGAGTGACATGAAGCAGCTTTGGGGCCCAATCAATTTGGTTTCAAACCTGCCAAGCTAAGCTGGGCCTGGGGTGGGTAGATTCAGGCCTGGGGCAAAGATGGGGAATAGAATAGGAGAGCAATAAGAGGCCTGTGTTGGAAGGAGTGAGTGGAGTGGAAAGAAAGCTCAGATTTTCTATGTACAACTCCAGGGATTCCTGCGGCCCTTCCTGGTCAAAGGTAACTGCTTGGTCATTCCTTGGTCTGACCTCTACTTGGACTAACTTTGGACACTCTAAACTCTGAGGCCTCAGTTTGATGCTGGGATTTTTTTTTTTATCAATGCTCTTCCTTTTGTCTTATTTGCCCATTCTCCTCTTACCTTTCAATATCCTCTTAGGCTTCCTTTCCCTTGCCGTTACCCTTCAAAGTGGTGTGGCTGTTTGAGGCAAATCTTGGTGCTTCTAATGCTAGTGATGATATTACTATTGATGTTTGTGTCACTGTTGGTAGTGGTGATGGAGGGGAGAGCAGTATTATTTTTGGTGCAGGTGTTGGTGGTATTCATGTGGGTGGGGTGTGTGTTGGCTTGGTGTTGGTGGTGGAGGTAACAGTGGTAATGGTGTTGCTAGTGGCGATTGTGGTAGTGTTGATGGTGTCGGTGGTCATGGTGATGGTGGTATTGCTGTTGGTGACTATAGTGGTGGTATGGTTATAGTGCTGGTGGTGGTATTGTTGGTAATAGTGACAAGGTGGGTCGTGGTGATGGTTATGATGATGGTGGTCGTTGTAGTGATGAGTGCTGAGCCTCTGTAAGCAGAGAAAGCAGAGGGGCTGTGGTATCAGATAGACATGTGGGCCAATACTGACTGCTGTGAATTATTTAGTGTCTCTGAACCTCTGTTTCTGCATCTGTAAAGTGAGGATAATAATGAGAGGGGCTGAGACTTGGGACCCTTTGCTTCAGTGCTTGTACCAGGACACACCTCTCCACCAGCAACAAAATACAACAATACTATATGGGACTAAAAATAACTGTGCTGTTGAGGCAAATTCTCAACAAAAGATACAAAGACACCAAAAAAACACAACTGCCACTTTCAAAGAGCATGGAGCAAAAACAGGGTGTTAGGAACAAAAACAGAGTGTTAGGAGCAAAAACAGGGAACTGTGCATGTCCCTTGCACACAATACCACCTTAGGGGTGGACCTAAGCCACCCCTCCAGCCTGACACTTGGACACATCCCAAACTCACCCAACATTGGGAACAAGCGAGGGAACCCATTTATTCTTGCTCCAATCTGCTGCAGCAGGGGCTCCAGTAAAGCCTTGCCTGAATTTCTTGTCTGACCTCTCAGTTCAGTTCAGTCGCTCAGTCATGTCTGACTCTTTGCGATCCCATGGACTGCAGCACACCAGGCCTCCCTGTCCATCGCCAACTCCTGGAGTTTACTTAAACTCATCTCCATTGAGTTGGTGATGCCATTCAACCATCTCATTCTCTGTCGTCCCCTTCTCCTCCTGCCTTCAATCTTTCCCAACATCAGGGTCTTTTCCAATAAGTAAGTTCTTTGCATCAGGTGGCCAAAGTATTGGAGTTTCAGCTTCAGCATCCATCCTTCCAATGAATGTTCAGGACTGATTTCCTTTAGGATGGACTGGTTGAATCTCCTTGCAGTCCAAGGGACTCTCAAGAGTCTTCTCCAACACCACAGTTCAAAAGCATCAATTCTTTGGAGCTCAGCTTTGTTTATAGTCCAACTCTTACATCCATACTTGACTACTGGAAAAACCATAGCTTTGACTAGATGGACCTTTGTCAGCAAAGTAATTTCTCTTTTTAATATGCTGTCTAGGTTGGTTATAACTTTTCTTCTCAGGAGCAAGTGTCTTTTAATTTCATGGTTGCAGTCTTCAGTCACCATCTGCAGTGATTTTGGAGACCCCCAAAATAAAGTCTCTCACTGTTTCCCCATCTATTTCCCATGAAGTGATGGGACCAGATGCCATGATCTTAGCTTTCTGAATGTTGAGTTTTAAGCCAATGTTTTCACTCTCTTCTTTCACTTTCATCAGGAGGCTGTTTAGTTCTTCTTTGCTTTTTGCCATAAGGGTGGTGTCATCTGCATATTTGAGGTTATTGATATTTCTCCTGGCAATCATGATGCCAGCTTGTGCTTCATCCAGCCCAGCGTTTCTCATGATGTACTCTGCATATAAGTTAAATAAGCAGAGTGACAATATACAGCTTTGACATACTACTTTCCCTGTTTGGAACCAGTTTGTTGTTCCATGTCCAGTTATAACTGTTGCTTCCTGACCTGTATACAGATTTCTCAAGTGGCAGGTCAGGTGGTCTGGTATTCTCATCTCTTTCAGAATTTTCCAGTTTGTTATGGTCCACATAATCAAAGGCTTTGGCATAGTCAATAAAGCAGACAGTAGATATTTTTCTGGAACTCTCTTTGCTTTTTCAATGATCCAATGGATGTTGGCAATTTGATCTCTGGTTCCTCTACCTTTTCTAAATGCAACTTGAACATCTGGAAGTTCATGGTTCATGTACTGTTGAAGCCTGGCTTGGAGAATTTTGAGCATTACTTTACTAGCGTGTGAGACGAGTGCAATTGTGCAGTAGTTTGAGCATTCTTTGGCATTGCCTTTCTTTGGGATTGGAATGAAAACTGACCTTTTCCAGTCGTGTGGCCAGTGCTGAGTTTTCCAAATTTGCTGGCATATTGAGTGCAGCACTTTTACAGCATCATCTTTTAGGATTTGAAATAGCTCAACTGGAGTTCCATCACCTCCACTAGCTTTGTTCATAGTGATGCTTCCTAAGGCCTACTTGATTTCACATTCCAGAATGTCTGGCTCTAGGTATGGCCTTTAGTCATTTTCTAATGTTTGGGAAAGGTCAAGAACCCTGGTCAGTATCAATAATACATGATGTCATGAGAATGAAGGATAGTGTGTATGTTCCACCCACTCCCCCAAAAGTCTGAGGACTCCTTGTCCTTCTCCCTGGGTGTGGGGGCCTGGGCAGTGTCAGCATCCTTCAGGTAAGAGATGACCTCATGATTAATAGGAAACCATTGGGCCTCTTTGGCCAGGGGTTTGGCAATCATGTTCTAGTGTGACCTTGAATACTCTCATTCTCACAAAAGACCATCTTAAGATGTGAATCAGTTCAGTTCAGTTCAATTGCTCAGTTGTGTCTGACTCCTTACAAGTCTGTTTGAGAGCAAGGTTCAGTTTTTCTACCACTCATATCACCCTACAGTGAATGGTGCAATGGCATGTCTAGCCCAGATGTCAACCATGTTGCTCCACCACCTTGAGATCAAATAGACTTGTCTCAGTGTCTCAACCCCATGACCTGGGGTGACTCTCCAGGACTTTTGTGATTTCCCTGCATCTTACTTTCTCTTGGGCCCCTGGTCTTTATAGTCCATCTCTGCATGACACTGTCAGGAAGCAAATTGCCCCTCCAAGTGCCACAGAGGATCCACTGCCACAGTATGTTTGGGAACAAAGTAGACCTCATGGCTGGTAGCCCTCAGTGAATTACCTAAACATCCTTACTGGTCATTTCTCTTCCTCAATACAACACCCTCTTGGCTGTCTCCATCCATCTCTCACCATAGGGGCTTCTCCCACTGACACATTGCCCTGCAGAATCTGGCATCTCCTGCTTGTCCCCTTTCCTCCATCATACAGACTACCAGTTCCCTTCCTCCATCTTCAACTCATCAAGGCCCATCCCTATGGAACACAGCTAGCTTTATCAGTGACAGAAGACCCTTCCCCTATCAATTATTCCTAGATGGCTGGGAGTTAAACTGAAGCCTCTCTCTTAGAGGACAAGGATTCTGTCCAGCCCTGTCCTTTCCTCTCAGGTTCTGCCAACACCCCAGGCCTCACTGAGCTGGCTACTTCCTAGGACTACCTCCAACCAGTCCTCTTTCCATTCTGAAGAGTTTTGTCTTTAAGGAGAGTAAGAAGTTGGCTCAGGTGTGACCTGGAGTCAAGGCTATTAGTCCCCGAATCCCCTCCATCAGACCTTTCTTGGCTGCTCAGTCACACTGCTGTGGTTCTCCCCCAGCCCATTCAGTAAACACACATGACAGGGCCCTGAAGTACTCCTCTGGAAGGCTTGTGTGCCAGAGGAAGGCACCTCCAGCCAACACAGAAGTATTGACATCTAGCCCCTTATTGACTCTCTGTTGAATCAGGCCTTTAGGGTGGCCGTTTCTGAAGTCAATAGAGCTGCGTCTCTCAATGACTTTACTTTCCCTAGAAACCTCAGACACCTCTCTGTGCATTTCCCAACCCTAGCTGGCCCTCTCTTTAGAAGAGGTGGTGATGATGGTGATAGTGATTATGAAAGTGAAAGTGAAGGTCGCTCAGTTCAGTTCAACTCTTTGTGACCCCATGGACTGTGCAGTCCATGGACTTCTCCAGGCCAGAATACTGGAGTGGGTAGCTGTTCCCTTCTCCAGGGCATCTTCCTAACCCAGGGATCAAACCCAGGTCTCCCAAATTGCAGGCGGATTCTTTACCAGCTGAGCTACCAGGGAAGCCCCAAAGATGATGACCACTATTTAATCATCACCTGCTCATCCTAGCATTTTATTTAATGCTCACAGCAACTTTGCTTGCCCAGACAGGTGCAGGGTATTGCCTTAGTCTTGGAGTTGAAAACTGGTAGAGTCAGGCATCCAAACCAGGTCCTTTTGAGTCTGGAACCCTGCTGGCTCTTCACTTTCACAGACCACAGCAGACTGAGCTCTGCATTGGGCTCTGCCAAGTTCATGGGTCAGGGGATCAGGATTGCTTAAAGCAATTTGAGGTTTACTAACCCTAATCCCTTTAGGATTTCCTGGATTCAAAACAAAATTAAAATGATATATGGAATATTTTGCTCCTTTCTAAAGTATATAAACCCAGAGTGGAAGTGTTGGGGGATTTTGTTTGCTGGTTTGAGGGAAGGGACCAGCATTTACTCGGAGTCCACATTATGACAGATGTTTTTTGGGTATTGCAACATGTCATCCTCGCATTGGGCCTAAAGTCTAGTTTTTTGTACCTGTCTTACAAATGAGCCAACTGAGCTTCTGGAAGCAGTATCTTTCATGTCAGTGCCGTGACTCCAGTGTCTGTGTGTTCATCATCACCTTGCTGTGCTGTGCCTTCTAAAGTGGATGTAAGAACTCCTGCACTGAGGACTGAGCGAATGGGTGTGCCCCCTGGTGCCTGTGCCAGGTTTCCCGGAAGTGGGGGCTCAGCGATGGCACCTACTGCTGCTGTTTGGAAGGAGGACTCCTGCTCAGAGATTCAAGGCATTGGCTGTAGTCCACTCTGGGGGGCTCAGTCTTTGAACCCTGTGTCCTTTCCTCTGTCTGTTTTCCTTTCTTTGGGGCTTTTCTTTTTCTCTCAGTCTCATGGCAAACAGACAAATGACAAAGATGCTGTCTCTCATCTGTGGCTTCTCATATCAGGGCTCAGGACCGTGGTTCAGTAGCCAAGTGGGCTCTCACCCTTTCCCTATACTCTGCTCCTGATTCCTCCTCCTCCTGTCCATCCACCTGGTCACACAGTAGAGCCAGGCGGGAAACAAGATAGGCGATGTGCACATAGTCCCACTTCCCAAGAAGGGGAAGGGGAGTCACCATCTCTACATCAGCTGCTTAGGGAACACTCCATGTTCCAATGATCTACTGTTGCAACAGAAACTACCCCAAAGTAGGGGCTTAAAGCAGCACTCGTTTTATTCTGCTCATGATCTGAGGGTCAGGAGTTTGGTTCTGCTCCATGCGGCCATGACTGGTAGGATTCAGCTGGCAGCTGAAGGTCCCTGGAAGGTTTTATTTACATGGCTGGTGCCTGGCAGGGTATGGAGTGTGGGGTGTAGTGTAGGGGACTGTCTGGGCTTAGCTAGGCCCCTTCTCTGTGGAGTTACAAGGCCGGTCCAAGTGGTGCCCCTATCCAGGTAGCAGGACTTCTTACATGCAAACTCAGGGCTCCAGTGAGCATCCCAAGAGATGAGATATTGAGGTTGCCAGTCTCAAATCCTAGGCCTGGAAACTGACACAGCATCACTTTGACACATTCAACTGATGAAGGCAGACACAGAACTCATCAATTCCAGGGGGACAAACAAACTCATATCTCATGAAAGAAGACACATAGAATTTGTGGGCATTTTAACCCACCACAACACTGAAAAATATATCAGGCGCTCACATGCCTCTCAGGGTCTTGCTTCTCCTATGTTCCCACCCCGCCTTCTCCTGACACCAGCCAAGCATCTCCTTGTACTTGTGAGGTGGGAGTGTCCTTATTGATAGTATGAGGAATAAGATAGTCAAAACTGCTTTCTCATGCAGATTCACAACTCAGAAATCTGTTTGCCCTTAATGGGGTGTGCAGAGGGAGCATGGACGAATAATTTAAATTTCTCACTATGGTTGTTTACGAAGTTGTACTTGATATTTCGGATTCAACTCCAAAAAAAAGTGACTGGAAATATTGAGGACTAAAAATCCACTGATTTTTTTAATTTTGACAATGACTTCCTTCGTTCCTTTCTGTCTTCCTTTACTGTTTTCTACTGAAGTATAGTTGATATGATATTATGTTAGATTCAGGAGTACATTCTCTTCTTTTTATAAAAAATTATTTTATTGCAGTATAGTTGATTTGCAATATTTTGTTAATTTCTTCTGTATTCAGTCACTTCTTAATAATCTCCTTTGATTCCATCATTTCTGTAAGTATTCAAGTCTTCAAAGATTTCTACTACTTTATTGCCATTCTATCTGTTTGCCGCTTTCATAAGCAAAACCTAAATCATCATTTCATTTCATTCCACACCATTCCATCCTAATTAGCCCATTCCACCTCTGTTTTTCCAGCCAGCCCAGTTCAACACACCCCATTCCAGCTATTCCACACCATCCACCTCTAGAGGTTCCATTGGATCCAGGTTTCTCTGTTTGTGGGGTGCTGATGTGTCTTGGAGACTTATTGTACCACATCAGCTGGCATATGCTATCTTGTTGTTTTCTTTCCTGCTGGTAGATTTGTGTTATCAGCCCAAACCATCTTTACAATGTTCCTTATCACACTTTACCTTGTGATTTCAGCATCCATTCATAGTTGTTACCTAGATTCATGATTTCGTTAGGAGTTGCAAAATGGTGCTTTTAAAATTCCCTCAAACCTGTTGCATTTACTAGCTGGCATTTTTTAATAAAGAAGGATTTATGAATATTTGTTGCTGTATGAAATATCTGTTACTCTAAACTGCAGTTTACACAGGAAGGATAGAAAAATGCTTGGTTCTTGCCTTTTATCATTTTTTAGAAAAATGACTTGATTTTCTTGCAACCTCCTACAGGGATCAATGAGGTTTTTTGTTTGTTTTTGTAAAATGATGAACTCAGATTAAAAAAAAAAAATCTTAATCGACAACCAAAATTCACTAATTATTGGGAAGAGGATACAAGAAAACAGTATGCACAGGGCCAGTACTACAACATTGTCTCTTGCATTGATTCGAATCATCAAATGCAGTTTCAAAAAAACAAGTCCCTTTTTCTGAACTGGGTCATGTTTCAGAGTGACAGATAAGATATAATGATGTGTGACGTACAAGTCAGTGCAAAGAAAGCCACTTATACTTTGTACTTGGTATTTATATTTCATGATCCACTTAGGTTGAGAGCTCACATGACTATATCTTATTCTTTGGCCTGCTGTATCCCATGAATCCATAATCCCAGATTATTTATAATAAGCAACATAGATAGCTCAAATATATACTGCTAAAAAATTCTTTTATTGTGACTTTCTTATTGTTCTACTGAGAAATCCTATCAAAGCGCATATGGGGATGGCTAGACAAAGTCAAAGGAGAGTAGCAAGTTTGGGAGTTGCTGTTAGCACCATTCTTTTTATATCACAAGGAAGTTAGGTCAAATTTTCTGGATTCAAATTCAAGCTCCACTGCCTGTGAGCTGTGTGACTTTGCATAAGTTGTAGAACTCCCCAAAGCCTTCATGACTCATCTGAGGAGTGGGATAAAATCTAGTTCATGGAGTTCATGATAATCAAATAAGACAGTCTTGTAAGATCACTTATCACAGTGACCTCTATAGATGCATAAAACACACAGGTACCAGCCTTGAGGATAAACACTTGGTAATACACAGCCATACTGGTTCAGCAACATACTAAGTAAATTTATAGGTACAACAGAAGGTTAGTTCTGTCTGTTTTCTTTTCACAGATGTATTTCATCCCCTGGGATAGTGACCAAGTACAGAGCAGAGATTCGATAAGCATTTCTTACATGTATGAATGAATAAATGAATGAATACATATAACTTTGTAATGGAAAGTAGGGTATGGCTGCTTGCCACTCAAAAGTCAATAAAGTAGGAAGGCTGGTAGAAGGAAAGTTTGCTTTATTTTGGATGAGAGCAACCAGTAGGGAAGGTGGACTCCTGTCCAAAGGCCATCTCTCCTCAGGTGACAATCAGCGGGCATGAGCTTTTATAGGCTGAAGAAAGGGGCTACATGTAGAAACAGCACAGTCATCTCTGACAGTCATCTTGGAATTAGACATAGGTGGTCTCATCAGTGTCATCTTGTTTATTTTAAGTACAGTTAGTCTTCAGTTCCATGATCATTATTTTTTCTTTTCATTGAGGCCATTTCTCAGAATTGTGGCAGCTTATGTCCTGGTTACAGTCTGGTCATCATGTAGTTAACTTCTACTTGATAGGGGTTTCAGCATCTATAAGACTGTTCATAGGACATAGCTGAGAATATTATCTATAGGCCTTGAGCAGGAACTAAGTGTCCTTGACTATGCTTAATGACTACATTATTATTCTGTGGTCTCCTTTCACTGTTTTCCTTTGTTTCTGCATTTTTTCCTTCTTTGGTTAAACTTATTTTTCGGCTTAAGTTTTTCCAGAGATGAAAGGCAGGCAGAAGACATGAGGAGCAAGGACCATAGGCTCCTGCTCCATTTCTACTTGGGTACAATGTGAAGTGAAGTGAAAGTCGCTCAGTTGTGTCCAACTCTTCGCGACCCCGTGGACTATATAGTCCATGGAATTCTCCAGGCCAGAATACTGGGTTGGGTGGCTTTTCCCTTCTTCAGGGGATCTTCCCAATGCAGGGATTGAACCCAGGTCTCCCACATTGCAGGTGGATTCTTTACCAGCTGAGCCACAAGGGAAGCTCTTGGGTACAATGGCTTCATCCAATTGTCTGTATTCCTTTCCAGAAATACCTACCACCTTGAAATTAAATGATTATTTTCATTCTTACACAGATTTTTACATTTTGCTATGTATGAATGCATTCAGACTCTTTTTTTTCTTTCTTCACTATAGTAAATACACATAACATAAAGTTCCCCATTTTAAAGTGTACACTTCGGTGATATTTAGCACATTCATAATGTTGTGAAACCATCATGACTATTCAGTTTCAGAGCCTCCTTACTGTTGTCAGTGGAAACCCCCTGCTTATTAAACCATGACTCCTTACTTCCCCTGCCTCCTGTCAGCCCCAAGCAACCACAACTATTTTCTGTCTGTGTGATTTGCTTTTCCATTACAGAATCAGACCAGTCAGTCCTAAAGGAAATCAATCCTGAATACTCATTGGAAGGACTGTTGTTGAAGCTGAAGCTCCAATACTTTGGCCACCTGATGCGAAGAGCCAACTCACTGGAAAAGACCCTGATGCTGGGCAAAATTGAAGGCAGGAGGAGAAGGGGGCAGCAGAGGATGAGATGGTTGGATGGCATCACCGATTCAATGGACATGAACTTGGACAAACTCCTGGAGACAATAAGGACAGGAAGGCCTGGTTTGTTCCAGGCCATGGGGTCAGAGTCAGACATGCCTTGGCAACTGAACAGCAGTATGTGAACTTTCATATTTGACTTCTTATTAGTAAATTATTTGAGAATAGTTTTAGATTTATAGAAAAGTTGAAAAGACATACAGAGAATTCTCATATATCCTACGTTCTGTGATGAATGTTTTGAAACTTTATGTATTTCATGTATTTCAATTCATTCCAGAGTTTATTCCTCTTTGAGGCTTGGATTGCCCCATCTTTTGCTAGTAGGAACCCTCATAAGTTGCCTTCTTTCTTTTTCTGATGACATGTTTATGAACTTAAATGCAATGTCTTTTTATGATAACATCTAGAAGCCAGCTGTGAATTGGGAAGTGTGGTTTGGGTGGGGAAGGAGAGTTGACTGGAGGGATAAACTTTAGATTAGTTTAAAAAAAAAAAAGATGCTAATTCAATTTCTAGGGAAAATAGCATTTTATGCTCCAGAGTTTTGAACTCTAACAGGTTGGCTCCCACTGGGCCTGAGATTTCATCCTTATTAACAAACCTAGGCTGGCCTCCCTCCTCCCCTGTTCTCTGCCATGGGGAGCCAGACACTGCTGGATTTGCTCTGCCCATGATAGGTAAGCAGGCTCAGTGTTGCCTTTTCTCAGAGCTCATCAGCCTCAGTCCTTTGGGCTGATTAGAATGGGCTGCAGGGTGCCAGAATTTCTCTGCTTCATTGGGAAGAGCTGCTGCAGTTTCCCACATGCAGCATTGGGGAAAGCAGACCCAAACTAATCTGCCTGGTGAGCATGGCCCAGCCCTGTGTGTGAAGTGAAGATGAGCCAGAGGAGGAGGATGCCAACAGAGGAGGATGATGCCAACAGAGGAGGTGCCTATGCAGGAATGTGCTTTGTGTTGCAATTTTGCAGTTACTTCCTCCTTTGAGCCCCACAATAAGAACTTTTAAGTGTCTTTGAATAGCCAAAGATAGGCAGTGTAGGGTAAGAGGTGAGGATGGCCCAGTCCTTGTCTGCAAGGAGTTTGCAAAGAAAGGGTTAAGCAGCACTGCCAGGCCATCTAATAGTGGTTGATGGAGGACAAGACCCACATCCTGGGCCGGGATATGTGGGAGGAGGTCAGAGAGGAGCTGCATCACTATTGTAATCAGCATCCCCAGGAGCAAGACTCTGCTAGGCTGTGGTGTGCATCCATGCCTAGGGAAGCATTTCTAGGTCCCTGGTGTGCACATACAACCCTTGATCTCTGCCCAGAACAATCAGCAATGATGTTAGCAGAGACGTCATGGGTTAAAGAGAGCACCTGTATATTCATGGTGACAGTGAGTGAGCAGGAAGATGCAATGGTCAGCATGGGCTCTGGTGCCCAATCATGACCCTAGACAGCCCTCCAAGTCCTCACAGTCAAAGGGAAACTCATCTTCTCTCTCTGATTGTTTTGAGAATGCAGAGGAGGATGATGCCAACAGAAGAGGATGATGCCAACAGAGGAGGTGCCTATGCAGGAATGTGCTTTGTGTTGCAATTTTGCAGTTACTTCCTCTGCAAAATTGCCTGGCTCCAGGCAGGTGCTCAGTAATGGTGGTGGCCATTAGTAGTAGTTTGTTGAATACACCTAAGAGTGATAATGTGTCACAGCTGGTTCCCTTCAAGTGAAGCATCTTCGGTGAGATATCCATGGCCACTGTGACAATAGAGATGCACAGTGCATCTAAACATGCAGCTCAAGGCCATGAGAGACACAGGGGAAGAGGAGAAGGTCTGCACACAATGTGAGTCCCTAGACTCTGCTGGAGGCTCTGCTCTCCAGCTTTGGGGTTTTGGTGGTATGGGGGCTATGTGCCCATGGATTTCTGGGAACTGTGGACCTTGTGCCCCCACCTGGTGATGGTGAAGCCAAAATGAAGAGAAATCTTTGGTTGGCTTTCCCTGGACAGGTGAGAGGGTAACAGGCAGGAAGGCCAGGGGTCTCAAAACGGAGGAAATAGCCTGCAAGCATCAGACATTTTTATCTCTCTTAAGCGGCAGGAGGAAACAAACTAGTGATATTTTTTCCTTATCTATACAAATTTAAAAGGAGGTTTCTCTTCAAATACTGTGTTGCCATAATGACACCTGGTTTTGCCTGAAGATAACTATTCTCAAACCTAGAGATAACCAATGCCTTTTTCTTATGGAAATGTTTGTCTTTAGCTATGCTAATGTACTATGCATTTACCCCAAACTCTGTCTTCAAGTCGGTTCGCCTCTTGGCTCAGAATCTACTTGACAAACCAGTATGTTATACTCAGATATTGTTCCCCTAATCTATGTAAATGAAACTATTTGTATGGTGGTCTGCCCTTCTTTAAGATTCAGGTTAATCATTTTATGGCCCAGGATAAACCATTTGGTGCCAAGATTATCCCAAAATGCATCTTATGGGTGAGGGCCCTGGTGCCATTCTGAATTTTAAGACATTCCTTTCTTTCATTAACAGACTGCTAGTGACTATATAACATCTAGCTGAAGACTAGCAGGAGATACTCTTTCTGCCCGCTTCTGATGCCTATGTCAGAAGCTTTCTCTATCTCCTTTATACTTTAATAAAACTTTATTATACAAAAGCTCTGAGCGATCAAGCCTCATCTCTGGCCCCGGATTGAATTCTTCTCCTCCAGGGTCCAAGAATCCCGGTGTCTTTGCGTGATTCAACAATAACCTTTCACAGGCAGAAGCTCACCCAGCACCTAATGCTGATCCACCAATGACCTGATAGACCCACATATGGAGGCCTGGGCAAGAGGCTCTCCCATCATTCCAGTGAAGCAGGAAACAGCCATGTGAAGGTGATTTATATAAGATGAGATATAACTAGGGTTTCTTAGAAAAGGGAGTCCTGAGCTGTGTAGGATTTGTATGGAGTCAGCAGAGAGGAAAGACATTCTAGGTATATGACATGAAAATGCACTGGACTTGGGTCAGGAGACCTGGCTTGTGTCTTGGCTGCACAACTTACTAGCTGTGTGACCTTGCTTGAGTCACTTAACCTCACTGAGCCTTGGTTTCTTCATCTGTACTATGGACATGATAATTCATTCTGATAATGGTTGTCTTCAGGATTAAATGAGATTGCCTTTAAAGAGCATCCTGGTCAGTGCCTGGGACCTAGAAAGCACTCAGGAAATGGTAACTCTGTGGGAAAGAAAGCAGGGCGCCACTCAGGGACCTTGGGCAGGACCCACTAGTGGGCTTCTGAAACTACATTTAAAAGTTTGTATATCCGTTGTCTTTTTCTGGAGTGAAGATATCATAGATTTTTTTTTTAAAGTAATAATTAAAATATATATATTTATTTATTTTTGGCTGTGCTAAGTCTTTGTTGCTGTGTGAGGGCATTCTCTAGTTGTGGTGAGTGGGGATTACTCTCTAGTTGCAGTGCTCAGACTTCTTACTGCTGTAACTTCTCCTGCTGCAGAACATGGGATCCAGGGCATGCAGGCTTCAGTAGTTGTGGTACGCAGGCTCTAGAGCAGTGGTCCCCAACCTTTTTGGCACCAGGGACTGTGCCAAAAGACTGTGGGTGGCATGGGGAGGATGGTTCAGGCAGTGCGACTGATGGGGAGCAGTAGATGACACTTCCGCTCACCTCCTGCTGTGTGGCCCGGTTCATAACAGGCACAGACAGGCACCATGGGTGGCACACAGGCTCAGTAGCTGCAACTCATGGGATCTAGAGAGTGGGTTCAATAGTTGTGGCACATGGACTTAGTTGCCTCACAGCATGTGGAGTCTCCTGGACCAGGGATCAAACCCATGTCCCCTGCATTGGCAGGCAGATTCTTAACCAGTGGACTGTAGGAGAAGTGCTGATTTCATAGGTTTATCAGATTCTCAAGAATCTGTAACCAGAAAAGATATAGAACCATCAATGTAGAGCTTTAGACTTTGCAAGGTATAACTTCCCATTAACTCATTTGAACACATAAGAGTCCCATGTGATAAGTTGAGCAGTTATTACTATTATTTATGTTTGATGGTTGAAATAATGGTCTTAGGGTCCCAGGACCGTGGCAGACACTGGACTCTTGTGGGTAGTTTCTTCATCATCTTTCCCTTTTCCCTTTCTCAGGAGTTTCAAATTCCCATTGGAGTTCCATGTGCTTCCATAAAAAAGGGTATTGCCCAAGACTGAGTGAGTTCAGGGCCCAGGAATGTTGAATAGCACATTCAACCTCAGCGGCTGCTGATTGGTCCAAGCATGAACATGAGACCCAGTGGTCCAACTAGAGTGAATCCTCCAATTGTAACCATAAATTCTTGGACATGTATTTTATCTTTCTTTGGACTATATGTAGGTAAGACAGTCAGTTCAGTCACTCAGTCGTGTCTGACTCTTTGCAACCCCATGGACTGCAGAATGCCAGGCTTCCCTGTCCATCACCAATTCCTGGAGTTTACTCAGACTCATACCCATCGAGTCAGTGATGCCATCCAACCATCTCATCCTCTGTCATCCCCTTCTCCTTCTGCCCTCAGTCTTTCCCAGCATCAGGGTCTTTTACAATGAGTCAGCTCTTCACATTAGGTGGCCAAAGAATTGGAGTTTCAGCTTCACATTTGTCCTTCCAATAAATATTCAGGACTGATTTCCTTTAGGATGGACTGGTTGGAATCTCCTTGCAGGCCAAGGGACTCTCAAGAGTCTTCTCCAACCCCACAGTTCAAAAGCACCACTTCTTCGGTGCTTAGCTTTCTTTATAATCCAACTCTCACATCCATACATGATTACTGGAAAAACCATATCTTTGACTAGATAGACCCTTGTTGGCAAAGTAATGTCTCTGTTTTTTAATATGCTGTCTAGGTTGGTCATAACTTTTCTTCCAAGGAGCAAGCATCTTTTAATTTCATGTCTGCAGTCACCATCTGCAGCGATTTTGGAGCCCCAAAAATAAAGTCTCTCACTGTTTCCATTGTTTCCCCATCTATTTGCCATGAAGTGATGGGATCAGATGCCATGATCTTAGTTTTCTGAATGTTGAGCTTTAAGCCAACTTTTTCACTCTCCTCTTTTACTTTCATCAAGAGGCTCTTTAGTTCTTCTTTGCTTTCTGCCATAAGGTGGTGTTATCTGTATATCTCAGGTTATTGATATTTCTCCTAGCAATCTTGATTCCAGCTTGTACTTCGTACACCCCAGCTTGTGCTTTCTCATGATGTACTCTGCATATAAGTTAAATAAACAGTTAAATAAGACAATATACACCCTTGACGTACTCCTTTCCCAATTTGGAACCAGTCTGTTGTTCCATGTCCAGTTCTAACTGTTGCTTTCTGACCCGAACACAGATTTCTCAGGAGGCAGGTAAGGTGGTCTGGTATTCCCATATTTTGAAGAATTTTTCACAGTTAGTTGTGATCTACACAGTTAAAGGCTTTGGCATCTTCAATAAAGCAGAAGTAGATATTTTTCTGGAAGTCTCTTGCTTCTTCAATGATCCAACAGATATTGGCAATTTGATCTCTGATTCCTCTGCCTTTTCTAAATCCAGTTTGAACATATGGAAGTTCTTGGTTCACGTACTTGAAGCCTGGCTCGGAAAATTCTGAGCATTATGTTGCTAGCATGTGAGATGAGTACAACTGTGCGGTAGTTTGAGCATTCTTTGGCTTTGCCTTTCTTTGGGATTGGAGTGAAAACTGACCTTTTCCAGTCGTGTGGCCACTGCTGAGTTTTCCAAATTTGCTGGCATATTGAGTGCAGCACTTTCACAGCATCATCTTTTAGGATTTGAAACAGCTCAACTGGAATTCTATCACCTCCACTAGCTTTGTTTGTAGTGATGCTTCCTAAGGCCCACTTGACTTCGCACTCCAGGATATCTGGCTCTAAGTGAGTGATGACACCATCATGCTTGTCTGGGTCATGAAGATCTTTTTTGTATAGTTCTTCTGTGTATTCTATATGTAGGTAAAGGCGTTGCTATAGTCACTTTATTCCCATGAGCAAAGGGGTCTTGGGAGGCAAGTTGACCCAGAGGAACTAGAGGATCACAGAGAACAGCTTGTCTGAATTAACTCTGGGCTTCTTCATACACAAGAATAATACATTTTGTATTATTTGCAACCCAAACCTGCCAGTCAATATAGGTGCCTCAACCAAGGTCATTCAAGACATTGTTGACAGAACTAGGTCATGAACCCCACATTTTCTGGTTCTCATTAACAACCATTTAGCTCAACCCTTCACCAGTTGGTCATGACCTTCCTTAGATTTGTTGCCATCTTCACCTGCCTCACCTCTTGTGAGAGAAATTCCTATGAATTTTGTTCTTGGTGGGAAAACAACTTCTTTAAAATTTAGGTTCTAAAATCCTAGATGGCTTCCCCTACAAATTCCAAGAAAGAACTTACATAACTAAGAATTGGCGAACTGGTCTACCCTTTCCAGCAACTCTTGACTTCTCCAAGTGTAGACAGAAGGGATTAGCAGAGTTGCTATTCTGCCCACACTCTGCTCTCTCTCCTCCATCACATGCACACTGAGTGCCTTCTGTGGGCAAGCCCCGTGCTGGTTGTGGACTGCAGAAAGCATATACAGTGCTTCCACCAATGGAAGACTTCCTACAGTTGGTAAGCACATAGGACGCTTAGTAAATGCAAGTGTGAGAGGGTAGAAACTGCTCATTCAGACTGATGAGGTGTGTCCTCAGGGACCTGCCAGCACCTGGCCCTGCTGGTGAGCCAAAGTCCACATACAGCTGTGGAAAAGCCCTTGCATATCTGCACCATGTGCTGTAATGGACTGGTGTAACTTCAACTTGGGCAGGACTTTGGCTGGAGTGATTGAACCTTGGGCAACTTCATGAAATGCTCAGAACCTTAGTTTTTAAAAAAAAAAAAAACAAAAAAAAACAAAAAAAAAAAAACAAAAAAAAAAAAACAAAAAAAAACAAAAAAAACCAAAACCTTAGTTTTCCATATAATAAATATATACACTCCCTTCACACTGTTCTTGCGTTTACTAAGATAATGCCAGTGCATGCATGTTCTACTAGCAGCCAGGAAATGCTTTATAGATTTAAGTATCATTTTCTGTGTTACCCTTATAGCACTGTGCCCCCATCCAAATTAATAAAAAAAGAATATCTTCCCCTTAATACTGTAGGTGGAACATTATTAGAAAAGAAAATCATCATTTCTTACATCACCCCTCCCCTAAATCACAAAGTTTAATACCAGGATTTATTTTCATGCTGTGTGTCTTTAGGATCATGCTGTCTGCCATTACTGCAGTTGATATGGGGCCAGCTGAGGGGAGGGATGAGCTGACTTGCTGTAAACCTGGCTCTGTGTTTATCAGTTGCTGTGTGACCCTGGGCAAGACACTTTACCACTCTAAGCTTTGGTTTCCTCTTCTATAAAATGGAGATAATTTTTACTTATTGCTATGAATCTTTCGGCAAAGGTTTTGCTAGAGGTGGGTAGAGGTCAGCTTTTTCCAAAGCGGCAACCTCACTGGGTCAGATGTATGTTTCTTTGTTTGTGTTATCTGTTCTCTTAGATGTGAATGCATATTTTACCTATTATGGCACTTTGGGATTGATTAGGAGCAAAGGAACATGAGAAAAAAGAGCCAAAAGGAATAGTAGCACCAGGCCCCAGGAGAAGTTCAGCCACATTAGTGACTCTTGGGTGGCCAGCATGGCTTTGAAAGTTATGAGCACTTCATCTGCCAGGTATTAATAAGAGCATGGCTTCCCCCTAGGACTGGCTGCTTTTCCAGGGCCTGTGGGCAGCTGCAGGCTCGAGTAGGACACGGGGCCTGAAAAGAAGAGATGTCCTCCCAGGCACTGCCAATAGTGTGGTGTTAGCTTGGGTCCTGGGGGAGTGATGGACACGGAAACAAACTGAGATGGAGATCTGTGTGTAGGTAGTGCTCTTGAGCAGAGGAGAGTGTGACCAGACATAGGGGAGAGTTCAGCTGAGTTCAGCCCCAACAGAGGCCTGAACGGATCCCTGGAGATACTCTGAAGCTGGGCTGGCCCTTCAGAAATGCCCCTAATTGAGGAAAGGGGGCCTTTGTACCCCAAGTTGTTGGATGTGATATGGACTTTCTCCAGGGAGGGAATCATCCTGGGGGAGACAGAACCTTCTGGCAATACTCCAAGAGCATCTTGGCTGTGAACCCCGTTAAGTGAAGACACTGGTCAGCATTCAGGCTCTGGGGGTGTTCAGAGGGCCCACTACTGTGACATGGAGCCTGAACTGAATGTGGCAGAGCTGTCGTTCAGGGTCCCTGAGTGCCTGTGTCTTCTTAACTCTCACGGGAGATGATGGGGCGGAGGACGGAAGGCACGTGCCACTCTGGTCCCCAGTGAGGTTATCCCTTTAACTTTGTAAATACCCAGTGAAAGGATGAGCCTGTCATAAAGAAAAGAAACTGCAGTGAATGTTCTGGGAAACTAGCCAAGGAGGAAACTGCTGGAAGAAAATTTGCTGGTGTCCAAGGATTGCCATATTGTGGCTTACCCCAGATGGCCAAGCATGGGGACCCACACATGAACCCTTCCCTTTACCTCTTGTTATTCATAAGATAGATGGTAACCTGTGCTTGGCAGACCCAGCCATTGAGTTTCTTCTGATGTTAGTTTCCATAGCTTAACCCCACTCTTCTTTATTTAATTTATCTAGTATTTATTTATTTCTCACTGTGGAAAGTAAGCTTTTAGTACACAAACATTAGGCTCTGTGTCTATCTCCCCTTTCCTACCATCTCAATAAAGTTAAATTATAATTTTGAGTTAAATCAATATTCCCTTGTTTGATACTATGATTATGTAAATATTGTTCATAACTGATGTTACTTAGGTTGCATAATTACATTTCATTTCTTGTGCAGTGTTTAACTTTTCTGAGAGCTAATTACTGACTTAAAAATGGATTAGTTTCATATGTATTTGTGACTCACTCTTCCCATACCTGTGGGCTATCCGCAAACCTCTCTCAATATGGTCTGGCAATTAGGTACTCTGTTAGTTTTTGGCAACTTCCCTCTTGGAGCCCTCCATCCTCAAATATCCATCTGGACAGGTTGTTACAGGCCACCTACACAGCTGTTTCTCAGAGACTCCTCTTCACTATCCTTATCTGAGCTTTACAAAGGTCTGATAAAGTGTTTGAGATGTGAGAAAAAAAAAATTATTGGCTCCTAAAATAAAATTGCAAATTAGAAATAAACAAACATTTAATTAAATTGCATACTATCGTGTCAACTAGTCAATTGCAACTCAACTCAACTCATTCCTCTAAGCAGCACTCTGATCCAACCTGCACACATGGCTGGATCCTGAGAGGTCCCTGAAGATACCCATAATGCAGTTCTCCATTTCCTTCTTGGGGATGGAGCTTCTGTAGCAAACAGAAAGGTTTGCATGGCACTGATTCAAACCCATGCTTGCAGAAAAGTTTAAACCAAAGAGAAGCCCAGACTTTTGGGAGTTATCTTCTTGCTATTCTCATATCTCCTTGGTTCATTTTCTCACCTGCCACTGTAACCACTCTCAGTTCTCTGATGTGATCCAACATGCAGTTTCTAAGATGACTGACTGTTTTCTAGCTCCATCCTTTATCTTTCCTCTTTGGACAAGGGATTCTATAGATGATCTCATAGGTGTCATCTTTGTTGACTGAAGTGGCCTCCAGCTCCTCTTTCCTCCTAGGTTTAGCTCCTCCTTCAGCCCCAAGGTAGATCAAGAAAGCAATCTTTCCAGTTTTTCATTCCAATAAGGGTGTATTGTCACATATGATTCTGGTCGTCTTCCCTTCACTCTCCAGATTCATTCTCTACCCTTCTTTACAATGCTTTAAGTCATAGGAAGCTGACGCGTACGGACTGCTCCATCCCGTCTCTCCTGCCCTCTGCTTCCAGGTGGATTTGGCCAATGGGGGCTCTGCAGGAGATCTGCAGGCAGGATCAGAGTGAGGGAAGGGCTGCTGCTGTCAAGTTGACCTCTCAAACAGATCTTTGGCTCTGTAAGTTTCTCCCTCCTCATGCCAGCTAACGATGTAGCTGTTTCTAATGTGAAAAAAAGTCACAGGCGTGAGTCTTTCTGATTATGTAGAGGCTAAACCTCAGGAAAGAGAAATGCCACATTCTTTCTGTAACTTAATTTTTATTTTGTCTCCATTTCGCTGAGAATATACATATATGATTTAAGTCAAATTGGTCTTCCTTCATTTTCCTTGGGTTTGGACCTAATTTGGGGAGTTATAAGTTTGGCAGTTAAAGATCTCAGTGTTATCTGCCCATAGCAGACTTTATTGTGATGCCTGTAGTCCTAGCCTGGGTGGTCAGTCTGCTGTGGCTAATCACTGGCTAGTGACTCAGTGCTGAGTCACTCCATGTGGTCCAGGTTATTTCAGGCCTCCTTTGCTACCCTAAACATAACACATGATGTTGAATTTACCTTGGGGCTGTGCCTAGGAAAGGGGATAGATTGTCTGCTCAGTTCTTGACTATCTCAACCTTAGTTGAGTGTTTTGTTATTTTTCACCCAGAAAGGAGCTTTCTTTCTAAGGGACTTCAGAAATGTCAACTCTCAACCTTTCCCCCTATACTGTGAAACTCTTCACTAGTTTGGGAAGTAGAGAATGGAAAACCCTGATTCATGTCTTCCTGCATGTTCCTACTGTATATGCCTGGAGCTCTTTCTCTTCTGAGTTGGGACTGTAGATTTTGGAAAGTCAAAATCCAGAAATGAGCTGAATTCTTCAGGAGAAAAGTTGGAGGGATTAGGAAGACCAAGAAACATACTCAAGGGAAAAATAAATTATACTTTAAAAATTCCCTCCTGCTTCCACCCCACCCCTGACTGTGCCTCTTGGGTAATATGAGGGAGAACAGCTAAGAAGTGGTAAGAAATCATTGGTTGAACACTCTACACCCTAGAAGAGGAGAAATGGAGAGTGGAGATGTTGGAAGGGCCCCTGGGGAGATGAAGGACTGGTTTGTTGGAGAATTCAGATGTATTGTGGGGCTGCCAGAAACATCCACCAGGAATGAGGTCCTAGGTTGGAACTGGGTAGGATTGAGGTATACTCGGAGAGGCTAGGAATAGGTAGAGCAGAGGACGGTGACATATGTAGTGAATGAGTGAGAAGACAGCTTGTTATCAAGTTTGAAGACTGAGCCCGAGGCCCTGAAAAAGGGGCAACACCATCACACCAACTTTTATGGAGGGCTTGTGACATGCTGGGCCTAAGTGTTGCTCATTTAGTTTTCACAATTGCCCAGTGTATACTGTGCAAGACTATCCCCACTTCTTCGGTGAGAAAACTAAGAATGAAGAGCTTGGTTCCCTAACCAGGATCACCGAGTTGTGACATATGACTGCAGTTCTATCTGGTTCTAAACTCGAGTCTCAACTATTCTCAACTACCTGCTCTGATTAGTGCAGCAGAGGAATGGAGTGACTGAGTCAGTGAAGTGCCAATAAATGTTAATGTTAATAAACGTTAATGATGAAACATGTTAAAAACTAAATGTCATTAGTCTTTATGCCTCTGCAAATCCTCACTTCCCTGTACATTTTTGGAAGCAAAGACTGAGTCACTCAGTTAGGAGGGTGTCTTGCACAAGGCAAACTAAACAATTACCACCGCTGCAACTGCCCTCCATTTGAGTTCAATTAAGGGATGAATTCTTCAGTACATGCTTGCTCTTAGCTATACCAGGACTTTATTAAAAAGTCACTCTAGGGTTGATCTTCAAAAGAATTCTATTTTATGAGAAGAGCTCATATAACTCAAATAAAAAAAAAACATAAAAGACAAATAATCTTCAAAAAAATGGGCAGAAAATCTAAATTCACATTTCTCCAAAGAAGACATACAAATGGCCAACAGGCACATGAAAACATGGTCAACCTCACTAATTATTCAGTTCAGTTCAGTTCAGTCGCTCAATCGTGTCCGACTCTTTGCGATCCCATGAATCGCAGCACACCAGGCTTCCTTGTCTATCACCAACTCCCGGAGTTCACTCAGACTCACGTCCATCAAGTCAGTGATGCCATCCAGCCATCTCATCCTCTGTCATTCCCTTCTCCTCCTGCCCCCAATCCCTCCCAGCATCAGAGTCTTTTCCAATGAGTCAACTCTTCGCATGAGATGGCCAAAGTACTGGAGTTTCAGCTTCAGCATCATTCCTTCCTGAGAAATCCCAGGGCTGATCTCCTTCAGAATGGACTGGTTGGATCTCCTTGCAGTCCAAGGGACTCTCAAGAGTCTTCTCCAACACCACAGTTCAAAAGCATCAATTCTTCGGTGCTCAGCTTTCTTCACAGTCCAACTCTCACATCCATACATGACCACAGGAAAAACCATAGCCTTGACTAGACGGACCTTTGTTGGCAAAGTAATGTCTCTGCTTTTCAATATGCTATCTAGGTTGGTCATAACTTTTCTTCCAAGGAGTAAGCATCTTTGAGAAATGCAAATAAAGACTACAATGAAGTATCACTTCACACCAGTCAAAATGACCACCATCAAAAAAGTCTACAAATAATAAATGCTGAAGAAAAGGGAACTCTTCTACACTGTTGGTAGGAATGTAAAGTGGTGCAGCCACTATGGAAAATAATATGGAGTTTCCTTAAAAAACTAAAAATAGAACTAACATATGATCCAGCAATCCCACTCTTCAGCGTATATCTGGAAAAGACAGAAACTAATTTGAAAAGATACACGCACCCCAGTGTTCATAACAGCACTATTTACAATAGCTAAGACATGGAAGCAATCTAAATATCCATTGAAAAATGAACGGATAAAGAAGATGTGGTATATATGTACAACAGAATATTAACCAGCCATAAAAAAGAATGAAATAATAATATTTGCAGAAACATGATTGAACCCAGAGATTATCATACTAAGTAAAGTAAGTCAAATGAAGACATATAATATGATATCACTTATATTTGGAATCTAGAAAATATCTAAATGAACTTATTTACAAAATAGAAACAGACTTACTGACATAGAAAACAAGCTCATTTTTACCAAAAGGGAAAGAAGGTGAAGGATAAATTAGGAGTTTGGGATTAACAGATACACAGTACAATATATTAAGTAGACAAACAAGGACCTACTGTATCATATAGGGAACTATATGCAATATCTTGTAATAGCCTGTGTGGAAAAGAATCTTGTAATAGCCTAATAAAAAAGAATCAGGAATATATATATATAATCTCTGAATTACTTGACTGTATCACTGAAACTAACACAGCATTGTAAATCAAGAATACTTCAATAAAAAAAGAATTATATTGAATTAGACATTGGAAAAATGATGAAAAAGGCAGCTCCAAGCTGTTGTATCCTTACATAAGCTTTAAAAAACAAATGAAAACTTAAGGAACCAACTGTACTGGAATTCTAGAAAAAAAATGATTAAATACAGTAACTAAGTGAATACCAAATTAAGAAAAAGGCAAATTAAAAATGTTCTTGTATTAAAAAAAAATGTCAAAACACTAGCTAACCACAAGCTAAAGAAGAGAGACTTCATCAACCACACAAGACAGATAATGCAGCCTGCAAAAAAACTGTTGAAAAGTAACTACAGAGACTACAACAATCAGGAAAAGTTAGCAAACGCTAAGGTAAAGGGAACATTTCATTTCCAAAGTTACCATATCATAATACTCAAATGTCTGGTGTTCAACAATAACAATCAACAAAAAAATCAGAAGGCATACAAAGAAACAGGAACAAATGCTTCATCAAAGGAATAAAATAAGTAGTAAGAAACCATCCCAGAAGAAGGTTAGACATTGAACTTACTAGACAAAGACTTGTGTGTGTGTGTGTGTGTGTGTCCATATCGATTTTATTTATTTATTTTTCTTCTTTTTAATATTATTATTTTTTTTTCTATTTTATAATATAGTATTGGTTTTGCCATACAGTGACATGAATCCACCATGGGTGTACATGTGTTTCCCATCCTGAATCCCCCTCCCATCTTCTTCCCCATCTCATCCCTCTGGGTCATCCCAGTGCACCAGACCCAAGCACCCTGTATCATGCATCGAACCTGGACTGGCGATTCATTTTACATATGATAATTTACATGTTTCAATGCCATCCTCCCACATCATCCCACCCTTGCCCTCTCGCACAGAGTCCAAAAGACTCTTCTATACATCTGTGTCTCTTTTGTTGTCTCACATACAGGGTTATTGTTACCATCTTTCTAAATTCCATATATATGTGTTAGTATATTGTATTGGTGTTTTTCTTTCTGGCTTACTTCACTCTGTATAATAGGCTCCATGTTCTTCCACCTCATTAGAACTGATTCAAATGTATTCTTTTTTAATGGCTGAGTAATATTCCATTGTGTATATATACCACAGCTTTCTTATCCATTCGTCTGCTGATGGACATCTATGTTGCTTCCATGTCCTGGTTATTATAAACTATGCTGCGATGAACATTGGGGTACTCGTGTCTCTTTCCCTTCTGGTTTCCTCAGTGTATATGCCCAGCAGTGGGATTGCTAGGTCATATGGTAGTTCTATTTCCAGTTTTTTAAGGAATCTCCACACTGTTCTCCATAGTGGCTGTACTAGTTTGCATTCCCACCAACAGTGGAAGAGGGTTCCCTTTTCTCCACACCCTCTCCAGCATTTATTGTTTGTAGACTTTTGGATCACAGCCATTCTGACTGGCATGAAATGGTACCTCATTGTGGTTTTGATTAGCATTTCTCTGATAATGAGTGATGTTGAGCATCTTTTCATGTGTTTGTTAGCCATTTGTATGTCTTTGTTGGAGAAATGTCTGTTTAGTTCCTTGGCCCACTTTTTGATTGGGTCGTTTATTTTCCTGGAATTGAGCTGCAGGAGTTGCTTGTATATTTTTGAGATGAATTCTTTGTCCATTGCTTCATTTGCTATTATTTTCTCCCATTCTGAAGGCTGCCTTTTCACCTTGCTTATAGTTTCCTTTGTTGTGCAGAAGGTTTTCATTTTAATTAGGTCCCATTTATTTATTTTTGCTGTTATTTCCAATATTCTGGGAGGTGGGTCATAGAGAATCCTGCTGTGGTTTATGTCAGAGAATGTTTTGCCCGTTTTCCTCCAGGAGTTTTATAGTTTCTGGTCTTACATTGAGATCTTTAATCCATTTTCAGTTTATTTTTGTGTGTGGTGTTAGAAAGTGTTCTAGTTTCATTCTTTTACAAGTGGTTGACCAGTTTTCCCAACACCACTTGTTAAAGAGATTGTCTTTTCTCCATTGTATATTCTTGCCTCCTTTGTCAAAGATAAGGTGTCCATAGGTGCGTGGATTTATCTCTGGGCTTTCTATTTTGTGCCATTGATCTATATTTCTGTCTTTGTGCTAGTACCATACTGTCTTGATGACTGTGGCTTTGTAGTAGAGACTGAAGTCAGGCAGGTTGATTCCTCCAGTTCCATTCTTCTTTTTCAAGATTGCTTTGGCTATTCGAGGATTTTTGTATTTCCATACAAATTGTGAGATTATTTGTTCTAGTTCTCTGAAAAATACCATTGGTAGCTTGATAGGGATTGCATTGAATCTATAGATTGCTTTGGGTAGTATACTCATTTTCACTATATTGATTCTTCCAATCCATGAACACAGTATATTTCTCCATCTATTTGTGTCATCTTTGATTTCTTTCACCAGTGTTTTATAGTTTTCTATATATAGTTTTCTTCTGTGTCTTTGGGTAGATATATTCTTAAGAGGAACCAGAGATCAAATTGCCAACATCGACTGGATCATAGAAAAAGCAAGAGAGTTCCAGAAACACATCTATTTCTGCTTTATTGACTATGCCAAAGCCTTTGACTGTATGGATTATAATAAACTGTGGACAATTCTGAAAGAGATGGGAATACCAGACCACCTGACCTGCCTCTTGAGAAATCTATATGCAGGTCAGGAAGCAACAGTTAGAAATGGACATGGAATAACAGACTGGTTCCAAATAGGAAAAGAAGTATGTCAAAGCTGTATATTGTCACCCTGCTTATTTAAGTTCTATGCAGTGTACATCATGAGAAACGGTGGGCTGGAAGAAGCACAAGCTGGAATCAAGATTGCCAGAAGAAATATCAGTAACCTCAAATATGCAGATGACACCACCCTTATGGCAGAAAGTAAAGAAGAACTAAAAAGCCTCTTGATGAAAGTGAAAGTGGAGAGTGAAAAAGTTGGCTTAAAGCTCAACATTCAGAAAACGAAGATCATGACATCTGGTCCCATCACTTCATGGGAAATAGATGGGGAAAGAGTGTCAGACTTTATTTTTTGGGGCTCCAAAATCACTGCAGATGGTGATTGCAGCCATGAAATTAAAAGACACTTGCTCCTTGGAAGGAAAGTTATGACCAACCTAGATAGCATATTGAAAAGCAGAGACATTACTTTGTCAACAAAGGTCCGTCTAGTCAAGGCTATGGTTTTTCCAGTGGTCTTGTATGAATGTGAGAGTTGGACTGTGAAGAAAGCTGAGCACCGAAGAATTGAAGCTTTTGAACTGTGGTGTTGGAGAAGACTCTTGAGAGTCCCTTGGACTGCAAGGAGATCCAACCAGTCCATTCTAAAGGAGATCAGTCCTGGGTGTTCTTTGGAAAGACTGATGTTAAAGCTGAATCTCCAATACTTTGGCCACCTCATGCGAAGAGTTGACTCATTGGAAAAGACTCTGATGTTGGGAGGGATTGGGGGCAGGAGGAGAAGGGGATGACTCTGGATGAAATGGCTGGATGGCATCACTGACTCGATGGACATGAGTTTGAGTAAACTCCGGGAGTTGGTGATGGACAGGGAGGCCTGGCGTGCTGCAGTTCATGGGGTCACAAAGAGTCAGACACAACTGAGCAACTGAACTCAACTGATTCCTAAGTATTTTGTTCTTTTCATTGCAATGGTGAATGGAATTGTTTCCTTAATTTCTCTTTCTGTTTTCTCATTATTAGTGTATAGGAATGCAAGGGATTTCTGTGTGTTGATTTTATATTCTGCAACTTTACTATATTCATTGATTAGCTCTAATAATTTTCTGGTGGAGTCTTTAGGGTTTTCTATGTAGAGGATCATGTCATCTGCAAACAGTGAGAGTTTTACTTCTTTTCCAATCTGGATTCCTTTTATTTCTTTTTCTGCTCTGATTGCTGTGGCCAAAACTTCCAAAACTATGTTGAATAGTAGTGGTGAGAGTGGGCTCCCTTGTCTTGTTCCTGACTTTAGGGGAAATGCTCTCAATTTTTCACCATTGTGGATAACGTTTCCTGTGGGTCTGTCATATATAGCTTTTATTATGATGAAGTTTGTTCCTTCTATTCCTGATTTCTGGAGTTTTTTTTTAATCATAAATGGATGTTGAGTTTCGTCAAAGGCTTTCTCTGCATGTATTGAGATAATCATATGGTTTTCATTTTTCAATTTGTTAGTGTGGTGTATTACATTGATTGATTTGTGGATATTGAAGAATCCTTGCATCCCTGGGGTAAAGCCCACTTTGTCATGATATGTGATCCTTTTAATATGTTGTTGGATTCTGTTTGCTAGAATTTTGTTAAGGATTTTTGCATCTATGTTCATCAGTGATATTGGCCTGTAGTTTTCTTTTTTTCTGGCATCTTTTAGACAAAGACTTTTAAACGACTGTCTTAAAATATGCTCAAGAGAAAATAGAAAAACATGGACAAAGGCTTTCAAAAAATCAAGAAATGAAGTAAGAAAAATGAGAATATCAATAAAAAGATATAAACTATTCAATAAAAAAATCAACTTCTGGAGGTGACAAGTACAATGACTAAAAAGAAAACAAACTAGTAGAGCTCAACAGCAGATTTCACCAGGAAAAAAAAAGTATCAGTGAATTTGAAGATAGGAAAATTGAAATCATCAGCTATGTGGAACAAAAAGAAAACTAACAAAGAAATATGAACAGAGCTTAATGGATATATGAGACACTATCAGGGACACCAATATATGTATCATGGTAAGTCCCAGAAGGAAAAGACAAAGAGAAAGGAACACAAAGAATATTTCAAGAAATGATGTTTTCTTTGTCAAAAATTATCAAGAAAGTGAAATGATAAATTACAGAATGGAAGAAGGTATTTAATAATCAGACAAGTGTTTACTGTCTAGAATTTATAAAGAACTCCTAAAACTTAACAACAAGACAAATAACACTAGTTGTTGGTAAAAACAATTGGGAAAAATGAGTACATGATTTGGATAGACATTTCTTAAAAATATATATACATAAATGGTTAATATATATATCATTAAAAACTGCTCAACATCATTAGTCATTGCATGCATGCATGATAAATCCCTTCAGTTGTGTCCAACTCCCATCAGGCTCCCCTGTCCATGGGATTCTCCAGGCAAGAATACTGGAGTGGATTGCCATGACCTCCTCAATGGGATCTTCTTGACCCAGGAATCAAACTGGCATCTCTTAAGTCTCCTGCATTGGCAGGCAGGTTCTTTACCACTAGTGCCACCTGGAAAGTCCCATTAGTCATTAGGGAAATACAAATCAGAAACACTTTAAGTTGCCACTTCATTCCCATTAAAATGTCTATAATTAAAAACAAAAACAAAAACAAAAACAAGTATTGGTGAAGATATGGAGAAACTGAAACACTTATACACTACAGGATGGGAATGCTTGTTGATGTAGCCACTGTGGAAAACAGGTTGGCAGTTCTACAGAAAGCTAAATATAGAATTGCCCTATGGCTCAACAATTCTACTTTTAGGTATATACCCCAAGTAATTGAAAACAGGAACTCATTCAGATACTTGTATGCCAATGTTCGTTGCAGCATTATTTCCAATGGCCAAAAAGTGGAAACAATCCAAGTGTCCAACAACAGAGGAATGGGTAAGCTAAATGGGGTGTATACAAATAATGTAATATTTTTCAGTTATAAAAGGAATAGAGTTCTAATGCATGTCAAGACATAGATGAATCTTGAAAACATACTAAGTGAAATAAGCAAGGATGAAATAAAGTGAAGTGAAATAAAAAAGGATGAGTATTATATAATTCCACTTATATGAAATAGCAACATGAAACAGATTAGAGTTCACGAGGGGCTGGGAGTAGGGAAGAATGGGGAGTTATTGCTTGATGATTACAGTTTCTCTTTGGGATGATGAAATATTTTTGGAAGTACCTAGTAGTGATGATTGTAGAACACTGTGAATTTAATGAATGCTACTGAACTCTACACTGAAAAAATGGTCAAAAGGGCAAATTTTATGTTTTATATGTATTTTACCATGATTTAAACAATTAAAAAGTAAAAGAAAAATACGTCATGAACATTGTTGCTTCCTTTTTCCCACTACATGTTCAGTTTGTTTCAGGAGCCTGATCCTCCTTAGTCTATCCACATAATTAGCATCCAGGACCAGACAAAGGAAAGAGCCGTCCAATCACATGGTCCCATCCCCCTTTCCCTTTGCCTATGATTGGCTTTGGAAGACAGGTTTAAGGTAATAAGTGCAGGGGCTTATTTAAGGACTGTTATGGGTGCAGCAGGATTGGTCAGGTAGCCTAAATGGCCTAACCAGACTGAAAGGAAGACTATTCATTCTGTTGTTAAGAGATTCATTTTCTTTCTCCTTTCTTCCTGACAAATATTGAGTGGGGTGTATTGCCTTTTCTACCTAAATGCTTCCTGATGGAGATACAGTGTGGGGTAGGACTAGCTCTTTGAAGAGTGAATAATCTTTTCTCTTCTATTCCTCCACACCTCACTATGAATATTCTAAAGACAATCAAGGTCATCCATGTTTGGGATTTGTAGCACATAGTTTTCACTGTATGTTCTACTCTGCCCAAGCCAAAGGAAAAGCGTAACTGAGACTCTTGTCAGGGACATGTTTTCCAGCCCCCCCAACCCCCCGTCCCCCGTTCCTGCTGAGATGGGGCCTATTATTTCCCTGCTGCTGTGGAAGGCAAGATCACTTCTTTCTGGAGCCTTGGGGAGCCTCTCCAACACAGCTGAAAGCCAGAGTTCCTGCAAAGTAAGTCACAGGCACTTTGGGGAAATGGCCTGCTCATTTGTTTTGACATTGAAGAATAAAATGCAGAGGGAGAAAACAGAGGGAATACTGGTTTTGTTGTTGTAACAACCTCATATGCCAAGTACCACAGTACATGCCTCAGTTGAGCTTCCTGCTGTGTGATTGATTCTACCTGCCTAGTTCTCCCCTGGGTCCCCTCCATTGGAGACAGGCCAGCAGGGTCTGTCTGGGCATGCTTATCTAGATGGGTATTAGTTTGTTTTTTCATTTTCTCTATCTTCACTGTGGGGGAAATGGCAAGAAGGCTCACATCCTCACCGTTCTGTCCCAGTGTTTCTCATTCCATTGATGTTACTAGTGAACAATGGAGCTGCCACTCATGGCTGTCTCTCTGACTTCAATCAGCTTCCCTGAGGGGGGAAAAAATGTATTATTGAATAAATAATGTGGGGATAACTGGGTAGCCATGTAGGGAAAAAGTAAAGCCAAAACAACAATCCAACTTTACCACAAAATAAATTTCACATGGGCAAGAGTTTTAAACAGAATGGAATAAAACCATGAAGCTACACAAAGAAAGTATGCGAACAGACTTGAACACTGTGACAAAATGGACACATTTTAAAACAGTTATAAAATGCTATGATTTAAAGAATTATGAAACTCTAACATTCCAATAGACACTAAATAAAGAGAAAGGATAGTTAAATGCTCCCTTTCCCCCAAAAGACCCAAGACCAGATAATTTGTGAGTTCTACTAAGCTATCAATGACAAGACATTTCTTATCTTTATACCAGTTATTCCAGAAAGTAGAAAAGGGTATTAAGACATTCATAGTTTAACCACAATTCCAAAACCGCACAAGTACAAAGTGAGAAAATTATAGGTTCATTTCACTTTTAGAATAAACAGAAATCTTAATTTCATTTTGGAATCAAATTCTACATACATTAACAAGTTCATTCAACATGCTCAATGAAGGTTTTTCTCAAGAGTGTAAACAAAATGAAACAAACCTCTCAATGTAATTATATCAATATAGGCAGGAAAAAAATTGATAAAGTCCAGAACATCATTATTTTCTAATTTAAAAATGCATGAATGGATAATATACTTCCAAAAATGTATATAAATCATAAATGTGTTGATCAGATAATTTTCATAAACCGAAAAGTATCCATGCAAACAGCACCCACACCCCTAAACATCACCACTACATCTCTTTCTTTCAACTCTGACAAGGGCAATACTTAATGTCCTTGTTTTTTTCAGTTTAGCCATTCTAATAAGTTGAAAACCATTCAACAATGAAAAACATTTTAGCAAGGTATTGTATCAGGAAAGAAACTTCCTTAATTTTGTGGAGGTTATAAACCAAAAGCCTACAGCAAACACCATATTTAATGCAGGAATTTTAGATCCATTTCCTTTAGGGTCAAGAAGAAATTAAGAATGACCTCTTTTCCTGCCAGATTTTACATGGTATTGATGGTTCCGGAAAAATACCATCAGATAGAAAAAGAATAAAATTTATAAGAATTGGAAAGATTGCATACAATTCTTACAGATGATTTTCTACATAGAAAACACACCAGAATAAATAGAAAATAATTAAATCTAAGAGAGCACTCTTTGAGGTTGCTAAATATTAATACAAGGACAATTTATAAAATATCAGTAGCATTTACCTTCAATGTCAAGAAAATTCAAGTTAAACAAAGGACTGAAAGGTATGTGGATTCTACTTGGGCTGTTACTTATGGAAAGAGCATATTTCTTCCCTGGACACTCTCTGAGCCTTGTGCCTCCTCCTGGGTACTAATATTGTCTGCCCAGGGACTGAATAATCCAGTTTCTCACTGGACAGAAGTCACAACTTCCATCTCAGAACATACATCAGCAGCGTCCCACCAGAACCTGTGAGTTCCCAGCAAGCACCTGTCAAGGTGAATGAATATTTTTCCCACAGCACTTTTGTGATTTTTCCAAATGGCCACCCTTTAGCCAGGGACATTTTAGTTGGGAAGCTTAGTCTGGGCAATAAGACCTAGTGTCTTTTCTGATCCTCAGTGTCCCATGAAGTAGCCCTCTGTTAGCATACAGATAACCAAAGTGGCAGCCTCATTTTTCTTTTCAATTTTATGATGCTTGTAGGTCACCTTTGATCAGCCAGGGCCTAGAACTGAATTTCAGTTGTTCCTAGGGATCTGATGCTGTTCTTTGAACATGCTGATAAATGCCAAGATTTAAAATGGGCCTTGGAAAAAGATGCACAATAAATACTTAATTCAAGCTGGGACACAGGCATCAAATGTATGTATCCGGGCAGTAAAATATTTAAATGTCATGCTGCTAAGCTACTGGTGCACATGGATGACATACTTTTTTATGTCCACGAAGGGAAAAAAAAAAAACCCCAAGGACTTCAACTGATTGTTTACCTGAGCCTAGAAGAGTGAAAAGAGATGAGCAAAACTTCTGTGGGCACGTAGAATTGTTTCTACTGATGCATTAAAGCGACACAGCTCATAACACCTTTTTGCAGAGCTCACCTGCTTAGGGGTGATGGGAGGACTGATGAGGAAATTTCTGCATGATAGGGAAGCCTCAGCAGCAGTCAAGTGTTTCAAATCATTAGTGCTGCAGCTTTGAACTGGTTCAAAATTAGCCTTAATTATTAACCTTCTTTAATATTTCAGAGTATCTATAATAAAAGAACCATGGTGCATTTAATTTATAGTTATGCAGTCAGATTCTGTTAGACCTGAAAAGGGCTCTGATCATCTTGGGCAGCTGCTGGCTCACGAGCTTTTATCTTCCTCAGGATAACTGAGAAAGGCTGCTGTTTCTGTCCATAGCAGTGCTCTTGACGGCAATGGTTCTCCTGGTTGAATTGTGGGAGTGAGCTATGGGGAAAGGGTGGCCTTACTGTCGTTCAGTCACAAAGTCATGTCTAACTCTTTGTGACCCCATGAACTGCAGCATGCCAGGCTTCCCTGTCCTCCACTATCTCCCAGAGTTTGCTCAGACTCATGTCTGTTGAGTTGGTGATGCCATCCAGCTATCTCATCCTGGTTGGGTTGCCTGTGAGTAACAAAGTCTCCTTTGTTGTGTTGAATTTGAAAAGTGCCCCATTTAGGAGATCTCAAATGAAAAAAGAATTCATTCAGAATAAATTCATCGTTTATTTTATTTATTGATGTTTCTCAGTACACAAGCAAGGGACAATGGACCAATGTTTGGTAACTTCATCATTAACTCCTTCCCTGAATTCCAAATGCATGGTGTATGTCCAACAGACATCTCAAAATTGCTTTGGCTGAAACAGGACTCTTGATTTATTCTCTCCACTCATTCAGTCTACTCCTCCACGAGTATTTACCACTGCAAGAAAGGATATTTACCACTGTAAGAAAGAATATCACAGTTTTTAGTGGTGACTGGATGGATCGTGGTCTATGCCATGAGCTGCTGAAATATTTGGTAATAGTACCACCTGTGATATCTCAAAAATAGACAATTACCCAAGTAATTAAAACTCCTAGTTCAAAGGAAACAATTCATAAAGCAGAATGTTAATAGTGTGTGTTGGCTGCTGTTGGCTGAAAATAAAAGATACTGGAGTCAAGAAATCTGGGGACTGCTACAGTTAGATGAGGCAATGGATTTTCAGTTCTAAACAGTAAAAATTGAGAAATGCTTGAGCAAAAGAGGCAGTTAGAATTAGAACTAGGACTAAAGCAAGGGTTTGCTCATCACATCCACTATTTAAGACATCTGAATGGAATTAAGATGATGATCCATAACACTTTTTAATTGGCCAAAAGAATCCATGGAAAAGCACCAAGTGTTAGATACCTGAAGTTAAGGGTGGGTGGAAGGCATTTCTCAAGAAAGCTCATGTGACAATGGTGCATGGAGTTGATTAGAATTAAATTGGTAAGAAGATGAGTATGTTTTTAGATTTTGGGGAGAGAGGTCTCTGGGTCTCTGGGTCAAAATGGTTTTAACTTAGACTTAAAATGACCTTTGGGCCCTCAACTTTTTACAGAAAAGAGGTAGAATGAGATACTCAGCCCTGAAACTAAGGGCACATTCTCTAGAACCTTCTTTGGATGTAGCCAGTGAGAACAGCAGACAAGGAAGGTCCTCCCCAAAGGGCAGAGCCAAGGGTCCCTGGAAGCCCTTCCTCTGGAACAGAATTAGGACCTAATTAAGGAACTGTCTCCTTTCTGGGTAAGGGCTTCTCTTTAAGACTATCCAGCAGGATTTCAGAATCCCATTGGGTCAGTGTGGCCATGTGTCTTCCACACTCCCTGTTTCCCAGTGGAAGCATGTTGCTTCAATTCCTGTTCCTCTACTGTGTGTCTGTGCATTGGAGGAGGAAGGACAGATTTTATTTTGGGTTAATGGATCCTGGATCTAGAGGAGCCATGTCTGGACTCCATGCACTAATGGCCTCATATTATCACTTGGTGTAGAGACCCCTGCAGGAGCCTGGAGTTTGTGTCTGGAAGGGGCCCCTAGGTTGTCATTTGCCTCATGTGGTCTAAACATGATCCTTGAATAAATGAATGAAGGGCTATTAATGAAGTGAATTAATGACTGGGTTTCTTAAAGCCTGCTCCATGGACATAGGAAAATGAAAATGAATGAGTGGGCCCAGGAGGGACTGACATCAAAGGAGTGTGGGGGACAAAGTATCAGAACACAGAGACAGAAAAGTTGGATGTAAGCAGGATTGTGGCTAATGGGAGCTGGTTTGTATCATACAGATGTGGCAGCCGAGGGATTCTCATGGACAGGGTCCACTGGCTCATAGGTCCAACATCCTTCTTTCCTTGTAGTACCAGATTCTTCTGAAGACTCTGTCAACCGTCCACCAGGGGCCAGAGGATGGCTTCCCAGCCATGATGTGTAGCAGGAGGCGGGGTAAGATTAAGTGGTTGCAGGAGACAGTATGACCTTTGAGGATTCTCCTAGAGCCAAGTTGTGACTTGGCCTGTAGCTTATGGACCCACTTTGCTGACTTGTTTGTGAAACCTATCAATCCTGAGATGACTCACTCTAGGGTTGTACATACCTGATGATGCCCATGCTGGAGATTTACACCAAGGTGACACACACCAGTGACTCACACTTAGGGACAACTCACCCAGGATCTCTCAGCCCAGAAGTTGTCTGAGCCTTATTTTGGTTTTTGTTTATTTTTTTCTTTTTCATTATAGTACCTCATTGCCTTGTAGCTCAGTTGGTAAAGAATCTGCCTACAGTGCAAGAGACCCAGGTTTGAGTCCCAGGTTGGGAAGGGCCCCTGGAGAAGGAAATGGCAACCAACTCCAGTATTCTTGCCTGGAGAATCCCATGGACAGATGAGCCTGACTAGCTATAGTCCATTGGGTCACAAGAGTCAGACACAACTTAGTGACTAAACCACCACCACCACCTCGTTGCCTATCTATATTCTATATAAAATAGTTTGCATCAGCTAATCCCAGGCTCCCACTTCATCCCTCCTCCACCTCCGCCTTGGCAGCCAGTCTGTATTCTATATCTGTGAGTCTGTTTCTGTTTTGAAGGTAAGTTCATTTGTGTCATAGTCTAGATTCGACATATAAGTGATGTCACATGGTATTTGTTTTTCTCTTTCTGAGTTCCTTTACTGAGAATGATAATCTCAAGTTACATCCACATTGTTGCAAATGGCATTATTTTGTTCTTTTTTATGACTGAGTAGTATTCCACTATATATATATATATATATATATATATATGCTGCTGCTACCGCTGCTGCTAAGTCGCCTTCAGTCATGCCCGACTCTGTGCGACCCCATAGACGGCAGCCCACCAGGCTCCCCCATCCCTGGGATTCTCCAGGCAAGAACACTGGAGTGGGTTGCCATTTCTTTACACACCACATCTTCTTCATCCATTCATTTGTCAATTAAACACTTAGGTTGTTTCCATGTCTTAGCTATTGTGAACAGTGTCTGGACCTTATTTTGATGTGGTATGAAGCATTGCCTTTTCTGGGTTTTCTTGGTGATGGACACTGTGGCCACCACTCACAGTGATGAGCAGCGTAGACAGTTCTGAATTGCCCACTTCATTTTCATTCCTGGCATTACTGGTCCTCCAGTAAGGACCTTGGTGAAAAATATTGTCTGGGCCTGAAATATCTGCTTGAATTGTAACCCAGGCAAGGAAGGAAGCGGGGGCTAATTATCCTAAGCCACAGGAACCCCCTCCAGTCAGGCATGGGGTGTTCTGGAAAGCCCTAGGAGATCTTCAGTGAGAGACTCTAGGATGATTTATCATGTGAGTACTCCAGTGGCCAGGACCCATGGGAAGTTCATGAGATGGCGAGCTCATAGAAGGGTATCAGAGAAGCCCGCTTCACACAGTCCTGTGGATTGTCTCCTATAAGTTCAAATTCTCAAGAAACCACCACATCAGGCAGGGCCAAGCTGAGCTTTGGAGTCAGACAGGCCTGGGCTCATGGTTCTATCCTTATCCAGTTGATTTGAGGCTCTGCAAGGTCATGTGGAGGCTCTGCAAGGTCATGTGGGCCCTCTAACCTCATTTTTACTACCTCCAATTGTATTTCATTATATGGTTATGGAAAGATTGTATGAAAAGTGCTGGATACAGAGCATATACTCAGCAACTGCCCTAGGGTAAAGGAGGAGGCATTAAAGGCTCCATTTCAGGAATCATGGGATGTGGGCCTTGAATAGATCTTAAAAGTTCTCATCACACACACAAAAATTATGGTGGTCATTTCACAACATGTACAAATATTGAATCATGTTGTATACTTGAAACTAATATAATATTACATGTGGGATGTATTGAATCCTAATATTAGAAGTTCAGGGCAAAAGGGCTCAGACATTCAGACAAGGCCAAGTCCAGTGGCTCAGAGGATGCCACCAGGAGGCTCTTCACACTTGGCAGCTTGGCCTTCCTCTGGGTATACTTTTCCCAGGCACGTGACATACATGGTCCTCACAGCCCCAGCCCTGGTAGATTCTGAACACCTGTGACTCCTCTACCCAGTCACCATGGAATCCTGCCCAGGAGATGCTCCACATATCAGCTCTGCCCCAGTGGAGATCACTCTGATTGGTCAGCTCAGATCACATGTCTGCTGCATAGGCAGGGCAGCTGGGGATCCATTTGTGCTCAGAGGCTGGGGAGGAAGTGCTGTCCCACAAGCTGGGCCCCACGCTTCAGGACAGGAACCTTACAACCACAGTCACATCTTCAGAAAAGGGAACAAGTGACTTGGGAACATTTCCATGTGCTCAGGACCCGGGAAGATATTTAAAGGAAAACAGAGACGCTTGATGGAATAGAGGTGTCTTTCCTAATACCTAGACACTAGAAGAGAAGAGGAACACAGAATTCAGGGGCAGGAGAGAAAGAGACCAGGTTGAGAAACAGAAAATTAAGATTTTTCTAAAAACATCCAGGTGAACTCTGTAAAAACACCCCCATGCAACCCTGAGAAATGTCCTCAGAGCCCAGCAATCCCAAGACCACAATTTAAAACTTTCCGCTCTAGTTCTGTGGTTTCTAGTACTTAATGTTAAAGACTGAGTTTGAGTTTGCATTTCGCAAATTACTTCCTCCCTCATTTTGCTTTCCACGGTGACTCAGGGAATTGCCCTCCTTATGTAGTATCTTATGGTGGCTGGTTTCCCTCCATCTTTTTAAAATAATGTATTTTCATTTAGTTTCAGCTGTCTTCTGGGATTAATTAGTGACTGCGCAAGTTACGTGAGGCTTGAGTGGCCAGTACCTCTTGACAGATGGCTCTTGGAAAAAAAAAGGGAAATTATTGCAGAGATGGTAATTATGATTTTCTGGGTGTGAGAAGTTTATGAAATGCCTTCAGGGTTGAAGCTCCTACCTAAGTTCTGGGGGCCTCTGAGCCCCATGGATGGGCAGAGGCCATTCACCCTCCTTCTGAACTCTGGTTGGAAATGGCATTTCCTATTATATGGAAGTCAAGAAAAAAAAGGAAAGAAATAAAGAAATTTGATTTATACACAAGACTTCTGCTCCATAATCATGGTGTAGAATTAATTGAATACCCCGTAGCTTTTTGTACTGTATATGCTAATGATGACCAAAAATGGATTCTCTTCTGTATTTCTTTATTAACTTATCTTAAAGTGACATGTTGTGAATAACAACCCCCTATACTGCTGGACTAGGCAACTTTATAATTTGCAATTCAAGCTGTTTATTCTATTCAATTTGTTTAGGTAATTTATTTTTCTAGGAAGAGAAAAAAGACCAAAATTAAAGGAACTAACAGTCCCTGTTGCCAGAAAGTGCTAGGGCTCTGGAGTGAATAAATACTCCTGAAATGAGCTGATGGTGACCTTGTGTAGGGAACTCGGTGAGCGGTCATGCTAGTTTTATTTTATGGACCATATTGAATTAATTTAATTATGGAATATCAGTGCTCTGCCTGGTAATTAGCACTGCAGAGATTTCTCCAAGCATGAGCTCCAGTGACGAGTAGGGTTGTGCGGTTGCCAGGGTGCCATCTTGCAGACGTGGACACTGACCCGAGGTGACCCATCTGAGACAGGAGGCCAGGTGGTTAGCTCCCTGGGATGACAGTTTGGGAGTTCTCACTTTGTCCTCTCACTATTCCAGCCTCTCTCTTCCCTGAGAAATGGATGCAGGAGTCAGGCAGAAGGAGGTCAATATAGCATCTTATTTCTTGCCATATTATAATTTATTGCAATTTTATTGTGTAATCTAATTGTTAGTTTTCGGCTATGGGAAAACTTAACCATTTGTGTCCAGCTGAGAAGGCATGTCAGTACTTCACCCCCAAGTCAGATAGTACCTGCCGAACCATAGTCATGCTACCCGCCCCAACCCCCGTCCCCTGCCCATAGAACTCAGCCTTCCCAGCCTTGCTAAAAGCAGACACAGAAGACCTTCTCTGCAGGCTCTGGTCAAGTCCTTCTGTTGCCACAGTGACCATTTAAAACCTTCTCATCTTACTCCCCTCATCTCGGCTGATGGTCGACCTCTTCTTTTGCCAAGTAATTGGAAGACTTCATCAGACAGGAATTCCCTGCACCCCAGTGAGTTAACAAGCTGAACTGTGTCCGGCTTGGCCCCCTCTATCTCCCTCCTCCTGCCTCCTCTCTCATCCCCTCCCTCCTCCCAACCTCTTCTCTCAGTGAGGATAGCCCATTGTTCACAGCAAATCCCCCCATATGTTCTGGGTTCCAATGCTTCCTGCCTCCTTGGGGAATTTGACTCCTTAGACTTCATCCCTACTCTATAGTATATCCTCATGCCTCTTTGTGTTGGTTCCTTCCCAACAGCGTTTATTTATTTATTTTATTATTGAAACATAATTGCTTTACATAGTTGTGTTAGTTTCTGCTGTACAACAAAAGTATATATAGACACACATATCTCCTCCCTCTTGAACCTCCCTTCCACCTCTTTTCCCAACACACCCCACTCCTCTAGGTCATAACAGAGCACTGAGCTGAGCTCCTGTGCTTTACTCCAACAGCATTTAAATCCACTGAAATCCACTAATATTAAGAAAATTCACCCTGACTCATCTTTTTCCAGCTCCTGCCCTCCTCCTGGCTTCCCTTTCACAACTGAGGGCTTTCTCTCCTCTCACTGGTTTCTGCATCCATGAAGTTGGCATATGGCCTCATCCCTCCACTGAAACTCAGGCCAAGGGCCATTCTCAGTGATCCTCTTACTGATGCTGTAGCCTTGGTCCCTCATAGTGGAGAGTGCAGTTTGAGAGTAGGTGGGAGCTTGGGGTCATAACCTCTCTGTGCTCTGGTTTTCTCATCTGTTCAAAAGGAGTAATGATAGTGTACATGGAGGTGCTCAGAATATCTCACAAGCACTCAGTAAGGGTTATTGATTATGATCACTGACCATTCCCTTAAGGGCTTCCCCAATGGCTCAGTGGTAAAAGAATCTGCCTGAGATACAGGAGGTGCTGGAGACTGGGGATTGATCCCTGGATCAGAAAGATCCCCTGGAGAAGGAGATGGAGAGAGGATCCTGGCGGGATCCATAGGGTCACAAATGGTCAGACACGACTGAGGCACGCATGCACACAACAGTCATAAGGGCTTCGCAGGTGGCTACAGTCCATGGGGTCACAAAGAGTCTAACATGAAGGTGTATGTACATGCATACAACTACTCCCACCTAAACTTCATGCTTATGCTTCCGAGTGACCATGGGGTGTGTTTCTTTCCTGATCTTAACTCTTCAGCACCAAGGCATCTTCCTCAGCCTGCTCTCTCCCTGTCAAGGCATCCACCAGATCCTGGCTCTTGGTCCTGCATTCTCCTGTAGCACCCAGAGCTGATTAATAACCAAACACCTTCTAGAACTTTCTTTATATTTGTAAACTCTGTCTACTGTTCTTTGCCCTCACCAGAACCTGGGAGCACACTGCCCCTGTATTCTGACTGCCTCTCTCCTCTTGATTTTGGATCCATTTTTGGAGTGACTTTTCTGTGTCCCTACACTGCATGGTCCCTTCAGCGGCTCCCCTGCTCCAGAGAGGACATGACTGTCTCCAGAGTCCCTGAAAGGTCCACTGTGACCTGTCTCCACTGCTCCTCTAGCCCAGGCCTCTAGGTCTGCCCCTCAGCTCCACTCTAGGCACAGCCACATTGAGCTGTCAGCAGTCACATGTATATATTTGTTGTTGGAAATAGTCTCCCAAGGGTTCCAGGGGGAGCATGTGATTGCCCTCCTCAGCCAGCAGTCTGTGGGTTGCACGGGAGCCAGAGGGACTGAGTTAGATCCTGGACTATCTGAAGATGTCCTTGTTGGCAGCACACAGTTATGGGCTCAATCCAGGTCACCCCCTGCTGCCAACTTCAAGGAATTCAACGTGTCCAGTGGAAATAGAGTGTGAACCACAAATGTAATTTAAAATCTTCTCTTAGCCACATTAACGACAACAACAAAAAAAGTAAGAAGACCCGGGTGAAATCAATTAATCAATTATAATAATATATTTTAGTTAACCCAATATACCAAAAAATATTAATTCAGGGTATAATAAATAGAAAAGATATTTATGAGCTTTTTATATACATAATTTTTGCATGAAGTGTTCTACATCTAGTGTGCCTTTTAAACTCACTGCTACTGCTAAGTCGCTTCAGTCGTGTCCGACTCTGTGCGACCCCATAGACGGCAGCCCACCAGGCTCCTCCATTCCTGGGATTCTCCAGGCAAGAACACTGGAGTGGGCTGCCATTTCCTTCTCCAATGCATGAAGGTGAAAATTGAAAGTGAAGTAGCTCAGTCCTGACCGACTCTGAGCGACCCCATGGACTGCAGCCTACTGGGGTCCTCCGTCCACGGGATTTTCCAGGCAAGAGTACTGGAGTGGGCTGCCATCACAGTACACCTCAGGATGTCATACTTCAAGGCTCACTGGCCACTTGGGCCCAGTGGTTGTGGCATGGACCGCATGGTCTGGTCAGCTTTAGGTGCAGGAGAGCGAGGCATAACCTTCTGCACCTCTGTTCCCTGGGCCCTGAGGAGGCAGGGTGGCAGTGTTGTCCACAGGCTTGCTGGGAGCAGTCAAGTAGCTAAGTGTCCATGGTATCTATTAAGATAATCCATAAAGTTTTTCTTTGCCATATTTTTTTTGATGATAAAAATGTTCTATATTTTTATTTATTTAAAAAAATTAATTTATTTATTTTAATTGGAGGCTAATTACTTTACAATATTGTAGTGGTTTTTGCCCTACATTGACATGAATCAGCCATGGGGGTACATGTGTTCCCCATCCTGAACCCCCCTCCCACCTCCCTCCCCTTCCCATCCCTCAGGGTCATCCCAGTGCACCAGCCCTGAACACCCTGTCTCATGCATCAAACCTGGACTGGCGATCTAGTTCACATATGATAATATACATGTTTCAATGCTATTCTCTCAAATCATCCCACCCTCGCCTTCTCCCACAGAATCCAAAAGTCTGTTCTTTGCATCTGTGTCTCTTTTGCTGTCTCACATATAGGGTCATCGTTACCATCTTTCTAAACTCCATATATATGTGTTAATATACTGTATTGGTGTTTTTCTTTCTGACTTACTTCACTCTATATAATAGGCTCCAGTTTCATCCACTTCATTAGAACTGATTCAAATGCATTTTTAATACTCCATTGTGTATATGTACCACAGCTTTCTTATCCATTCGTCTGCCGATGGACATCTAGGTTGCTTCCATGTCCTGGCTATTATAAACAGTGCTGCGATGAACATTGGGGCACACGTGTCTCTTTCAGTTCTGGTTTCCTCGGTGTGTATGCCCAGCAGTGGGATTGCTGGGTCATATGGCAGTTCTATCTCCAGTTTAAGGAATCTCCACAGTGTTCTCCATAGTGGCTGTTGTTGTAGCCCTGTTTCCCCGTTCGTGGGCCCCTTGTTACCCTTCAGAGCATCCATTTATTCAGAGAATAGAGGCCTCAAATCACTCAGAGAGAACAGAGAAGTGACTGCATATCTAAATATTAATTACTGCAGTTTTTGAGTGATTCTTTTGAGAACTTTACTGTATTACTTCACTGTTATCCTCATTTTACTGATGTGTTCATTGAGACCCAGAGATGTTCACCAACTTGCCAAATTCACACAGAAGTTAGAGGGAGGAGTTGAGATGGGGAATTTAAACATTTGGCTTCTTCTCTATGCTTCCTATCATTAAAAAAATGTTCATATAAAGTCAGTCCTCATTCTGGCCAAAGCACATGGGTTGTACCAGGGCTTGGTATTAAATATTTTGAGGGAGAAGAGATTTGTACAGCTCCTGGGTTTTGGATGTCTGAAAAGAGGTAACAGCCCCAAAGATGTTAAGTCTGCTGCTACTGCTAAGTCACTTCAGTCATGTCTGACTCTGTGCGACCCCATGGACTGCAGCCTACCAGGCTCCTCCGCCCATGGGATTTTCCAGGCAAGAGTACTGGAGTGGGGTGCCATTGCCTTCTCCGAAAGGTGTGAAGTCTAGACCATAAAAAGTATAGAAGGTGGATAGAAGAGGCATAAAAGGCCCTTTTCCCATCACAAAGATGAAAACTGGCTGAAGATTCAAGAGAGTAGGGTGGCTAATAGTAGGTGGCTAAAAACCCAGCTAAATCTGGGGTGTCCAAAGCAGAAGATGTGTGGACTCACTCCTGCACTTTCTCCCCTACCATGGATCCCTTGTTACCCTGGAAGCGTCATTTGGTCCAGTTTCAGACCTCCCGCAGAGTGGATAGGAGTCAGCAGGAGGCAGAAGAGCTCTGGGCAGGGGTCCTGAAGCAGCCTTACTGACTTGTTCTCAGCACCCTCCCACTCCCAATGGCAGGAGCAGACCACGGACACCACCTATGAAAGCGGGGATTAGGCTGGAGGAGTCAAAGAACCTGGTTTGGTGAAAGACCGTGGTGAGCTGGGATCAACTCAGGAGCAGCTAGGAGGGGTGGTCCCAGGGCTGAGTGGAGACAGATGGCCAAAGGAATGTCCCTGGCTCCTGAAAAGCAGTGCAGAGAGCCCCGGGGCCCCACCTACCAAGCCTAGATGCCCAAGGGACCTGTGGTACCAGAGCCTCGTTTTCTGCCATTATCATTTAATGGAGATAACTTATGGCCCTGCATCCTTGAGTAAGGTAGGGTTCAGGATCAGCTGGGCTGGGCTGGGTGCACATCCCATGAGATTCGGGATCTCAGGCATAGAGGTTGCATCCCGACACCTGAGGTGGGCCAGCTGCTGTGCTGGGGTCTCACTGGCCACAGCAGAGAGGTCCCTGCTGGTGACAGGTCCTCCCTGCTCACCCCATCTCCACCCCAAGCTGAGGAGTCCATAAGAGGGAAGGAGGGAAGGAAGAGGAGAGAGGGAGAACAAGAGAATGAGAATAAGCCTTTTTTTTTTTTTTTTTTTAAATCCTCCTTAAAGGGGCAATCACTCGAATAACACTGGGGCCAGGTGAGGGCAGGGATGGAGAAAAACATTTCTGATGCTCATTCATCCTGTAATACGTGGGTCAGACAGTTGATTCCACTGATGCTGCCAGAATTCATCTCAGAGAGAGGCAGGCACAGAGAAATATTCCAGGTGCATGGAGCCATCAGGAAACGCAAGCCCCATAGGCCAAGACACCGAGGGCGGGCTTGCAGGTGAGAATCCCTTCAGCAATGGGGCAGCCCTGGGTTGGGCTCTACCCCAGCCCTCCAGAGGCTCAGGTAGCTTCTGGCATGAGCAGGGCAAGTGCCCAGTGCCGGGTAGGGGGACCCACGGAGGCTCTCCTCCCCCTGCAGGGCAGGTAAAAGAACTCATCACGGGGCAGATTCATTTTTGTTAGTGTAGCAGGGCCTTCAAACCAGAGTTTTCTGTAAAGCCCATGTGTTTTCCACTGCCTCTCACTGCCATCTCCAAGTCCCAGAAGTAAAAACTTCAAAGTTATGTCCATACAATGCCAAGTCCTTGCAGGTGGAGAGAGCCTGTTTGTTCAGATGCAGAAGTTGGTTTCCATTCCCTAGGTTGAGCCAGGCCAGCAGAGCGCAGGGACAGGGCTGGGACATCCTTGCTCTGCTGTGCACCCTGAAGGCTGCAGTGTGTGGCCTGGCCCATAGTAGCGGCTACCACGAAACAGGCTGCTTTTAAATCACCCAAGGGCATCAGGGGGCACTGGGGTGGGGAGTGGGGTCCCCTGTGGTTCACCAGAGGCACTGAGGCGGTGCCCCAGCCCTCGCTGGGCTGCCAGCCGCAGGGAGCGTGAAGTCCTAATTTCATGGCTGATAAAACTCCCTGTACACGAGACTTCACAGACAAATGAGAGCACCGCTCTTCTCCTTTTAATATGACATTTATTTTCTCCTTTCCTTGAGAGCAGGACATGTTCCAGCCTTCCATGGTCCCGGCCCCTGTGGCCACGTGTGGGGGATCAGGGCTTCAGTGATGAAACTGTGACACCAGAGGGTGACATACTGGCTCCTGGCGCCTAGCCTCTTGGGAGCGGAGCCAGGTCCTGCTCCCCTCCAGGGACATATGGGGCTGGTGTGACGGTCCCCGGGGGTCTGTCAGAGGCTCCCTGTCATCCTGGAGGGTTTGTCCTGCTGGGGTGTGAAACAACAGGGCTTAGTGTGATGGAGAAATGGTGTCATCATTAAGGAATCTCCATACTGCTCTCCATAATGGCTATGTCACTTTACATTCTCACCAATAGGGCAGGAGGGTTGCCTTTTCTCCACATTCTCTCCTTTTGCACAGCAAAGAAAACAATAAATAAGATTAAAAGACAACCCTCAGAATGGGAGAAAATAATTGCAAATGAAAAATAACTGATAAAGGATTAATTTCCAGAATAAAATAAGCAGCTCATACAGCTCAATAGCAGGAAAACAAAAAGCCCAATCAAAAAATGGGCAGAAGATCTAAATAGATATTTCTTCAAAGAAGATATACAGATGGCCAATAAACATATGAAAAAATCCTCAACATTACTGATTATTAGAGAAATGCAAATCAAAACTATAATGAGGTATCACCTCACACCAGTCAGAATGGCCAGCATTAAAAAATCTATGTATTTTTGTGTCTCTGTATCCATGTATGTGTGTGTTTATGTATATGTATCTATCTCTATCTATTTATCTATCTACCTACTTATCTGTCTTTTATTGCTTTTGCTTCCCTAGAAAACTCTGACTAGTACAGGGTGGAAACTGCCTTTTTAAGGGAAAATCATTTGGGCAGGAGGTGAAGGACCGGGCTGGTGGGCATGTCCCAGGTGGCAAAGGAGGGGCCACTTCCTGACCTGGAGCATCAGGAGCAGGGAGTTGTCAAGGCTGTGCCTCACAGAACAGCCCTAAACAGGCCAGTGGTCCTTGTGCCTGGCTGCATAACTTTTGCTCTAAGAGAGCCAGGATATGAGTCTTTCCCTCCTTTTCTTTCACCCTGCAAAACCAGCGGGGTAGGTGCACAGAGAGGAAGTCAACACAGGATTATTTCTCTGACATGCGGGGAACTCACTCCATGGGCCCCTGGAACGGCTGGCTCACGCCTTCCCGGGATGTATTACTGGTGTTGGTGTTGCCAGAAAGGGAGCTCTGGGCACTGAGTGGGGCCCAGACTGGTGGCGGGTCAGCTCTCCTCCTGCTTCCCCAAGGCTGGCAGTGGGGAATGGGAATGATGTACAGGGGGATCTTCAGAACTGGACAGGGCTCTAGAATGCTCAATGCTTCCTTAGGTGACATAGATGTGGTAAAACATAGTAGAGAGCTCCAAACGGGGATGCTGGGAGTGGGGATGGGGAGGAGGAGCTGCAGAGTTAGGGTTAGGTTTGCGGTTGGGATTAGTGCTGTGGGGCCAGCTTGAGACTCTGCCTGTGCCCGCTCAGATCACTTGGGGCTGAGCAGATGGAACTGAGCGTCAGCTTACCCATGTTTCTAACCACTGTCTTGAGGCCACACACTCAATGAATTTTATGCTCAGAGAACACAAAATCACCCCCTGTTTCTAGAGAGCATGGAGTTATCTTAAGCTTCCACACCTCATCTACACCATTACCTCTGCCTCGAGCACCTCCCCACAATCCCCACTCCTCCCCTCTGGCTTCCTTACTTCTTCCTCTTTACCATGTGGTCAAATCCAATATTTCAAAGATTTCTGTCCATGTCACATCCACATTGAACTGTCCTTGAGCCCCAGATCACCCTCAGCCAGCTGTGAAGCCTTGTAATTTTATAGTAGCTCATATCACTCTGTATTGCAGTTGCCTCCCTAGCCCTTTTTGGACTTTTAAAATCAAACTGTGAGCATCTTGTGGACAAGGGTGGTTACTCCCTGGAGCTGAGGATATGTGCAGTAATACACAGGGGTGGACACATGACCTTTTCTACACCCGAGAGGCCACCTCCGAGCCAAGAGACCTAGAGTCAGAGGATTCTGACTGAAACCCAGCTTAAATACCTGCAGCTGCTGCAGACAATTCCTTGGATTTCTGCATCCAAGAGCGAGAACAAGTGGTTCTAGCCACTAGTCAATGGCTTTGAGAATTTTTGACAACAATGCCACTATAAGAAGCCAGTGGTACATGGCAAGCCAGGACAGGCGTGCACACAAATGAAAGCAAAGTTTCCCCAGCTAGCACTTACTCTATACTTCTACTTAGTTCTATTCCTTTTTCTTAATTTTTCTTCTCAAAGAACTGGTCACGACCCACTAACTCAATTTTGGGGCGACTAGTGGTAACCTGCACTGACTGGCAGGTGGCTCCCTACCCCTGCACACTGTCTGTGGATTGGCATCTATGTCTAAATCCTTCTCTCCAGAATAGCTGGGCAGGGTGTGTGTGTGTGTGTATGTGTGTGTGTGTGTGTGTGTGTGTGTGTGTGTGTGTGTGTCTGCATATACATTTCTTTATGTGTGCAGAAACTTGTGAGTATAGGGGGATGTGAGTTTCTCAAGTGAATGTGTGCTGGTGAACATGCTTGGTGGGTGTTAATTGATGAGTTGTGTGGGTTAATGCTGCTCTTAGGGTAGAACACAGTTGATGCTTTTTAGTCTATCTATTCTTCCAGCTCTCCATCCATCCGTCGATTAGTTGAGTCCTTGCCATGCACCTGGTGCTAAGAAAAGTGCAGTACACAAGGCAGGCATCTTTTAGCACACTGTTCACAATCTAGGCCTATTCTGTCTCAGTTTCTGAATGTAATCAACTATACATGGTAGCCTTCCCTGAATCTGCCTGCAATGCAGGAGACCCAGGTTCTATCCCTGGTTCGGAAAGATCCTATGGAGGAAGAAATGGCTACTCACTCCAGTATTCCTGCTTGGGAAAGCCCGTGGACAGAGGATCCCGGAGGGCCACAGTTCATGGGGTTGCAAAGAGTCAGACATGACTGTGTGACTAGCACTTTAGCTTCACTTTTCAAGTACATGCTGAGAGGCAACTACCCTAGGTGGGATTTCAGCTTCTCCAACTCAGTACTTGGCAGCCACAGTTGACTCCTGGGGCCAAGAGGAAAGAGAGTGAGTGGGGGAGGATGACTGCAAGGATCTCCCACCAGCGCATCATCTACCTGGAGTGGGGTGGGGGGCTCTGGTTGAGCACCAGAGCCCGAAGGTCATGTTTCCCCAATATGACTCACCACCTGGCCTGAGCTCACTCGTCCCTCCTCTCCACTCACTGCTGCTCCAAACGCCTCCCCAGACGTCTGGGCACCTCTGAAACTGCACACACATTCCCTGTGCTGGGAGGGAGGGCCCTGACCCTCAAGGTACATGACCAGACACTGCTCCTCCTTCAGAACCAGCTTTTACAGACCAGCCCCGAGAAAAGCCTTGCCTCCCTCCACACCTCCCCAGAGCTCCTTATCTCCATTGCTGCAGAACAAGTCTGAGTGATGCCTGAGCTGGGCCCCTAAGCCATCACCCCCTGCCCTGCACCCCTGGAGCCAGAGGCAGGAGCAGCCAGGCCCTTGTCCACATCTCCTGCCTGGCACAGCACAGGCTCAAGCACATTTATCTAATTGGGTTAATGCCCATCAGAGCTGATGCTGGCCTTGTAGATAGCTCTCAGCAGGTGAGGGGCATCTGGGGATCAGGGCCTTATTCTATTCGCACCCTCACAGTCCTCATAGACCTCGACTGGTCAGCCTGGCATGAATCTAGCCTACAGCAAACACTGGCTGCTTGGTTTAACACAAGTTATTCAACTTGCTTGTGCCTCAGTTTTCTCACCTTAAAAATTGACACAGTGACTGCCTCCCATGTGTGGGAAGCAGCATGTTTGGGAAGCCCGAGTGTGTGTGTCTGTGTGTGTGTGAGGTCCTGCACACTAACTCGTGCCTGTTACTGTCCTTAAGAAAGGCAGGCATCCAAGCCACTCTAGTCCCTGGCACATCCACCCCGCCCCCTCGTGTCTCCCACATCCATTTTCCACACTCAAGCCTCACGCATAAATCATCTGCTTGCTCTTTTATTTCTGTTTCTCCTTGGGCAGTTAGGACAAAGCTGATTTACATGCGAGGAACCTACCAGTGGAACAGAAGCAGGAAATCAGGATGGAAACAATTACAAATTAAAACCTATCACTTCTGCCGGGTCCATTGCCTCGTCTCATGGTGGTTGAGGTCAGCTCCCTTCGGAGAGGTCTCTGTGCGGGAGTCAGGGTGCGTGCCCTGTGTGGTCAGCTCTCCCCTTTCTCTGTGGGACCTGCCTGGTGGCATTCATGCATCCTTTCATTTGACAAGGATTTGTGGAAACCATAGCAATGTGTCTGGCAGCGTCCAGGGTCTGCATTTGGTGCTACCAAGAAGACTGGTCTGATCTAACCTGATTAGGAATAGTGACAGTTACACCCTTTCAACGTCCAGGTGTGATGAGGTGCTGGCTGTTAAGAAGAGGGAGAGCTGGGCAAACTATCTGCTGAGACCAGGAGCAGAGGGATGGCTGGTGCTTGTGAAAGGAGTAGAGGCAAAGCGCAGGCCTGGACAGGGAGGGCCCAGCAGAGAGCTGGGTAGAGGATTTGCAGGATGGATGTGTTTGATGGATGGAGTTGGAAGAACAATAGATTTCTCAGGAGTAGCCCTCACAGAAGGGAGAGGACAGAGTAGGACAGGACAGTGAAGTCTCCAGGCCACGGGGAGATCTTGAGTGTGCCAACCCATGGGAGCAGGATGGGGTGCACTCCAGATCACAGGATCTGTCTCTCCAGGGTCCTGAGCTGGGGAAATGCCAGACTCTCATTCTCCTGCAGGGAGGCAGCCGAGAAAGCGGAGTTACCTTGTCCTGAAGGCTGAGCAGACCTGAAGGAATTAGTGCGGCTGCCAGTGAACCCCACTCAGGGCACTGAGTCTTTTCTTGGAAGGGGGTCTGATTGGTGCGTCTCTGTGTCTGCCATAAAAAGAAGTGAATTTTGTTGGTCAAAAAGAGGGGAAGCAACTCTGCCCCCTACACCCTAGCCCTCAGGTTCCAGAAGCTTCTGAAGACAGGTCTGCCTGATGTGGAGGGTGGGAACACAGTAGCCATGCAGCCCTGGGCTGCCCAGAGATCAGGAGGTGGGATCAGGGTCTTCTCTAAAGGTGGAGACTGGAATCCATGGGCAGGGCTGGAAAAGAATTCTTGGTTGCCTCCCAGCCTCAGGACCTGCCACAGGGTGCTGGACAATGGGTTTGGATGGGGCGTCCTGAAGTCCCTGTACAAGTGGGGATAAGGGGACAGGTTTGTGCAGACTGAGGCCCCTGGGGACCTCCCACGTTGAGACACTTGGGGCTGGTATAGGTGCTAATGTGGCTTCCCAGCTGGCTTAGTAGGTGAAGAACCCACCTGCGATGCAAGAGACTCAGGAGACGTGAGTTCAGTCCCTGGGTTGGGAAGATCCTCTGCAGGAGGGCTGGCAACCCATTCCAGTATTCTTGCCTGGAGAATCCCATGGACAGAGAAGCCTGGTGGGCTACAGTCCATAAGGTCTCAAAGAATCGAACATGACTGAAGTGACTGAATATGCAGGCAGCCCTGCTGTGGAGTGTCTATTCATTACATTTTAAAATAAAACACTGGGGAAAGTGTTTGGTTCTTATTTTAGACATAGGGGATGATATGTCACCTGTCATTATTCCTTAGAACCAATTACCTGGGGAGTTGCTGTAACACACGTGCTGACCAGTTGAGATGTTCAGACTGTGCACAAGGAATGTGGCCTGTACTCCAGTTCTGCAAGGCTCAGCCCATCATCCGCTGCAACCACCCTGAAGGGAATTCAAGATGGATAAAAACAGGACACTGGCCCTAGACAGTTAGGATGCACATCAAAGGAGTAATTTCAATAAGCCCAGACTCCTGCAACTTTCTATAGGAAATCACTAAAGTTATTAACTTAAGATGTCTGGGGTTTTGTGTGTATGTGTGTATCATTAGCTTTTGATGTTTGACCACATGGGTTTTTTGTTTGGTTTGTTTGTTTTTTAGCAAAAACTCCTGTGTATCCTGGCTCCTCCCTTACCTCTTTGGAGCAGTTCTGCAGAGCTACCGACAGGCTGTCTCCCAGGCTATAGTTCTCAGTAAGGTCTCCAAATAAAACTTAACACCCAACTTTTAAGTCATGTGTTTTCCTTCAGTTGACAAGACCCAGGGTAGATTATGAGAAGAAAACTGGCAACAGAGGGTGCCTGCAGTTCTCCTAACAGCCCTGCTGCACTAACTCTGCCAGAGGGCATAACGTGACTCTGGGCACAGTGTTGAAATGACTGCACTGAGGCACAGGGAAGTCAACGAAAGTGGATGGACACGGCAGTGGGAGGAGAGAGACCAGCTGGAGCTTGGCAGCGGTGTGACCACAGAGATGTGAATGCAGGAACAGAAATCCCAGAGTCTCATGGCTGTCGAATGAGAGGACAGGCTAGGGACAACCACACATGCAGGAATGCGCAGGTAGAAATCTCAGGGAGGAGAGAGACTGGGAGTTGGGGACAGATTCTGTGGATAAACTGCCCATGTCTCCATGCAAGGAGTCCAGTTGAGGCTAATAGAGCGAAACAGAAATTGCACGCCCCCTACCACTGCGAAGACAGCTCTCAGTACGAGTCTGGCCATGTTGATCACCTGATCAGCAGAGGAAGAAGAAACTTCATGTTGAGGAGCCCGAAAAGTTCTGGGGATGCTGAGCTTGGAAAAGGGCAGGGAGGGGAGATGGTTAGTGACCATCACTCCTTCAAGGTCACTGTGTGTGATGGGAGCAGACATGCCATGGGATCTCAAGGGTGAGATGGGCTCTCTGGGTTGATGTTACAGGCAGATAGTTCCCAGTTCCAGTTAAAGAAACATTTGCTAAGAAGTAGCGGTCCAGTGTTCTTGCCTGGAGAATCCCAGGGACAGGGGAGCCTGGTGGGCTGCCGTCTCTGGGGTCGCACAGAGTTGGACACGACTGAAGCGACTTAGCAGCAGCAGCAGAAGCAGTGACATGTTAGGGAGAGTGTTGTGGGCAGCACAGTGATGGAGGAAATGCAGACAAACATTCTGGAGAGGCTCTGAGATCAGATGGCCCTGGGTTTGAATCCCATTCAGATGTAGATGATGTTGTTTAGACGCTAAGTCGTTTTGACTATTTTGTGACTCCCATGGACTGTAGCCCACCGGGTTCCTCTGTCCATGGGATTTCCTAGGCACGAATACTGGAGTGGATAGCCATTTCCATCTCCAGGGGATCTTCCTGACCCATGGATTGAACCTGTGTCTCTTGCATTGGCAGGCAGATTCTTTACCATTGAGCCACCAGGGAAGCCCGTAGATACACATACCTCAGTCTTAAAAAAAAAAAAAAAAAGTTGACCTTGGGAATTGAATTTGCTTGGGCCTGGGACACACACACACACACATACACACACACACGACATGCTCAGTAAGAAATGAGACTGAACAGGGCCGCAGCACATTTGCAGAAGTAGAGCAGCTGGTTCCAAGCTGCTGCTGACTCCTGGATGGGATTGGTGAGGTCAGACCCTGGGTGCCTGACCCTGAGAGGGGACCCAGATCACCCACCTGATAGCCAGGCTACCTGCTTCACCAGCCCCTGGATTTGCACATCCAAGGCACCACCTCTCCTGGTTAAATGAAGAGTGGAGGTTCCTCACGTTCTCCCTCCTGTGCACAAACTCAGAAAGGGCAAACTAACCGGAAAATTAAGGTGACTGGTGATGCTCGCAGGACAGCAGAGATGAAATGGATCTGACTGCACAGACAGGGAAGAGAAAATGAGCTCTGGGGCCTTCTCACCCCACTTTGATCATCGAAGAGGCTGTAAGGGTCACAGACAAGGAGCCCTTCTGGAATCAAACACCATTTTTAACTGATGGAGCCCTTTTAATTGGGCCGCACTTAAATCTGCCAGGCTCCCTGGAATCAAGGGAGTGAGAAGTCGATTGTAGGAACTTGGGGAGGAAGCAGGTCGAATTGTTATCACTGGAGGCTGAACAAAGCCATCCTGAGCTCTGCTCTGTGATGATCACCACAGTTAATTAACACAGCTCCTTGAACTACTCTGTCCCAGGGAGAGGGAGAGGCCAGCAGGAGGAACAGGCTGGCGGTTAATAACCTACTTCAACCCCAGCTCCCACCCTAGCCCCAGGACTGAAGTCTCCCAGGCCCCAGGAACCCCAGGTTGGACTCCCCTGTTTTGGATTCCCTGCCCTGGGTCCGTCCACCCCTCCTCCTTGTCCTGGGGCCAGAGGGTGGTGTCAGCTCCAGAGCAGGTGGGTGGATCCAGGAGGTGGAGCCTACCCCTGGGAACTTCTGTGCCAAGAAAGGTCACCAGCAAACTGTCCTCTCACCGGCATTTGTCCTGAGTGCCTACCATGGGTTGAGCACTCAGCAGACCAAAAGGGGACATGCCCTTTAGCTGAGTCCTGGTGGTCATAGGAAAGACAGACACTGGAGGTGACCTGGCTGAGAAGGGAGCTCCCCAATAGCGACCACCGGGAGGAGAATGAAGCAGCTGGACTCTGTTGACTAAAAAATGTAGTTACAACCTGAAAGTAGGCAGTTTATTTTATCTGGTGGGAGTGCTTAGGACTCCAAGCCCAGGGGACAGTAGCTTGGAATTTTCTCAGTAGCTCTCAGAAAACTGCTCCAAGGAGGCAGGAGGGGAAGTCAGGCTTTATAGAAGTCTGCAACAAAGGGAGCCAAGAGTCTGAACATCAAAAGTCAGGCATGAAGTTAAGGAATTTAGCATTTGTTGCAAGGGAAGATGCAAGCCTCTGGGCTCACTGAATTCATTCTTTTCATCTGCACCTCAGCTTTCTGGGGCCAAATCCTCTTTCCTTGTTCACCTTGCTTCTGGCATTCCCCCAGCTCCTCAGTGGGGTGACAACATCCGGCAGTTTTGAGAGCCCTCATTCACATTTGGAAGCCAGGAATCGCTGATGGCTGTGACATTTATTGTTGATTAATATGGCAGAAGATATTTTCACTTCACAACTCCCAGGCCTGGGGTAGGACTAGGACCCAAGAAGGAGAAGTGGCAGCCATGAGACAGCCGGGGACAGATTCCAGAAGCGGAAAAGGCAAGCACAGACACGTGGAGCAGGAGAAATACTTGGTGCTTCAGGTGCAAAAGACAGGGTGAGAGTGGACCAGGGCCACGCTTCCCACAAGGCCTTGTGGGCAGGACAAGCAGTCTGACTTTTTTTCGGAGTGAAATGTTTGAAAATAGCCACAGACAGTCCATTAATTGGCTTGGCTCACTCTGTGCATGCATTCATTTTGCTGCCCATTCATTCGCATGCTCGCGCACTCATTATCACACACCTATTATGTATGCATTCTGAGGTTTGTTTATCCCATTCCCTTCCCTATTGACTTTCAGTAATCACTTTCCAAAGGGGTGCTGGGGGCTTCCAGGTCAAAATAGCGCTGTGGCAGGGAGTGAGCACTAGAGGGCGCACACAGCACGCGCATGCCGCCAACCGCGCCGTGGCTCTGCGGGCGGCGCCGGGGAGAACAATCCCGGAGCATTCCGGTCTTCTCGGCAGTTATCCATCCTGGTTCTTCCACTCCTCGCTGCACAGATGGGGCAACTAAGGCCCGCGGAATGGGCATGACTTGTGCAGGGTTACTCGGCGAAGAAAGGGCTGAGCGGTCAAGAGAGGTGGGGGCTTTTGCGCAGAGCCGAGTAGCCTCAGGGTGAGGGCCTAGGGTGCCCGGAGGCCACCGGAGTAAGCGCGGCCAGGCTCGTTCCTGATGCCCGGTGGCACAGAGCCCATGGGTGGCTGTTCCAGCTGGGGTGCACCCCTCTGGAAGGAAGGGAATGGGGGAAGCCTTGGCGACTCAGCCTGGGCCAGTCATGCAGACCGAGGAGCTGGCGGTGCGGGAGGCGGACCTGGGTTCTGAGGGTTGGAGGGCTTGCGCCGCCCGCATCCCTGCCCCTCACCTCCCACCCTGCATGGCCCCAGGCTCACTGCGCTTCCTCTCTGCTCAACAGTGCTATTCCGGCTGAACAAATAGTGAGAACCAGAGAGGTCGGGTGATTTGCCCAAGGCTGCACAGCGAGAAAGCAGCGGAAGGCTAAACCTCAGCCCAGCAGCCAGAACTCAGCTCCCTGGAGGGTGGAGATGCGGCTGGAGTCAGATTCTGGGCTGCGCTCCGAGGAACAGTGACCTGGAACGGTGACAACCGGCCAACGTTTCCCGCAGGTCCGCCCCTCCTGGGAATCCCTAGGTCCCTAGAGGTGGGGCCAGGAGAGTGGAGAGTGGCTGCCTGCTCTGGGAAGGTCTGAGGCGGGTGCGGGTTGGGGGGCTAGGAAAAGCTGGGCTGCAGGGCTGGGGAGGCGCTGTGCCTGGTTTTTTGTCCTCATACCCCTCTGTGACATGGGTCTGGACATGCTGCCCTTTCGGCTCCTGTAGGTTCTTCCGAAGTCCCGGGAAACTGCAGGTCACCAGATTCGGAATTTAAAACATCAGATGGCTGGTCCTTTCCCCCTGTAAACTCCGGCGCCGGGTATGGATGTTACTGGGCCATGTGGCCCTGGAGTGGGGTTCTCCTTGTGCTTCAGGGGTGCTGTTGAATCCAGATGGGCTCTGGGCCCAGTTTACCATCTACCCCTATCCCGCCCAATCTGAGCCTCATCTTTTTTTGTCAAACCTCCAGTCCCATGGCATCCACCTGGTCCCCATGGGTGGCTTCTCACCAGAATGAATTCTGCCGTGCTCCAGCACTCACCACTCACTTGCCCACTTCTGAACCCTTCCTTACCCCTCCTGGAAACATCCCTCCCCTCCTGGCTGGGGCTGTTGATTTCCTCCCCTCCAGTGGAGATGGGGTGTGCAGTGAGAACCCTGAGGTCCTCTCCCATCACCCACTGCCCTCCTGTTGCCCCAGTCACCATTGCCCAGTCACGGCTGTTTGTTGACACCCGGGCCTTGCAGCTGTGTTGGGATCTGCTCGCCACCTCCTCAGTGTGTCATCAGGCAGTGAGGATCTGCCTGATACGCTCACACACACTGGCCTCAGCTTTCCTGGCCTCCTTGTCTCTGGGGACCATCGCTGGGAGTCTAGGTCCACGGCCCATGCCTGCATCCCTTTGGATCCTGGATGTTATTGAGACTCTCCAACTGTTCCCTCAGCTCTCTGCCCCTCAGCCACTTTGTGACCTCAGCTCCCTCCCTCTCCACAACCCCCCAGGCAGCACCCCTTTCTGTCTCCCAACCCACCTTAGAGTTCTCCATGTTCTCTTTCAGTGTTGCTTCCCTATCCCCATGGGCGCTCTCATCTCTGCTTTCTTCCAGCAAGTCTGGAAAAGCCCCATTCCTGGGGCAAGTCTACCTCCCCTCTGCCTTCTGCCAACCTGCTCCTGCACAACCGGGCACTGTGTCACAGGCGCCAGTGAATTCATCATCCCTGAAGCAGGTGGGGTTCCCCCTCTTCTCCTTGTTGCCACCTGGAATTTGGGTATGATGTCTGGAGCTCCTGTAGCCATCTTGGACCATTTGGCTACTCGAGAAGTTAAGACCCTATGCTAAGGAGAGTGGAGCAGAAAGATAGGGGCCTAGCACTATGAAGCTTTGGACAACGCCCCCCATGGACTTCACTTATGGGACAGGGGACAAATCCTCTGTCTTGTTAAAGCCACTGTTGTCAGATGGTTTTAGTGGCAGCTGAGAATGTGATCTGGGGCAGTGAGGGCATCCTGGACCTGTGGCTGTGGGAGGCATGGTCAGGAGGTGTGTGGGGAACAGCTGGTGAGGGCCAGGGTGGAGGAGTGAGGGGCAGACCACAGTGGTCTGAGCAGGGGTGGGGACGACCTGAGAGAGCTGAGCCTGGAGTTTGACAGCGAGAGAAGCTTGTGATAGGAAGCAGGGGAGCCCCTCCTCACCCACAGGGACCACAGCACACGCTGGGGTCAGGGCATAGGCAGTGGCTTCTGTGCAGGCAGGTTTGGAAAGTTGCTTCACCATGGGCCGGGGGGCAGGGCACTTTGTGCTCATCTGTGTCAGGGCAACTGCTCAGAAGCTGGTTATTTCCTCTTGTTCCTCCCCCCAGCCCCAGACCCAAAGATGAAGGAGGATCGGTCAAGTGACCCTCACCTCGTCACTTAGGTGAATTGTATCTCAGTCTCCTTTCACGCCGCAGGAGATGCTGTGAGGATGGAGCAAGATAATGCCCATGGAACATCCATCACCTCACCATGTCTGGTGCCTTCCCCATCCCTAACCTGACCCTCAGAGAGAGTGTCTTATGGGAAAGGTTGCATGAAGGGCAGTGGCGCCTATAATGCTCATAGGCTTTGGGGACGTGCTGACCTGTCTCATGGTCCTGCCTCTTCTACTCACTCTCCCAGGGACCTTGACCAATTTCTTTTACTCTCTGATGTTGCTCCATCTGTGAAAGTCACTTAATTGTGTCCAACTCTGCAACCCCATGGATTATACAGTCCATGGAATTCTCCAGGCCAGAACATGGGAGTGGGTAGCCTTTCCCTTCTCCAGGGGATCTTCCCAATCCAGGGATTGAAGCCTGGTCTCCTGCATTGCAGGCAGATTCTTTACCAGCTGAGCCACAAGGGAAGCCCAAGAATACTAGAGTGGGTAGCGGATCCCTTCTCCAGCAGATCTTCCCTATCCAGGAATCAAACCAGGGTTTCCTGCACTGCAGGCAGATTCTTTCCCAACTGAGCAGTCAGGGAAGCACCCATCTGTAACACAGGGTTAACAACTCAGAATATCTGGGCAGAGATTAAGTGAGCATCCTTTCCTGTGAACATCTCTCTTCTTAGTTGGCGAGGGATGTGGGCTAGGAGGCAAAGAAATAAAGGACAACAGTAGACTGGGAAAGACTAGAGATCTCTTCAAGAAAATTAGAGATACCATTAAGGAACATTTCATGCAAAGACGGGCACAATAAAGGACAAAAATAGTATGGACCTAACAAGCAGAAGATATTAAGAAAACATGGCAAGAATACATAGAAGAACTATACAAAAAAGATCTTCATGAACCAGATAACCACAATGGTGTGATCACTCACCTAGAGCCGGATTTCCTGGAATGCAAAGTCAAGTGGACCTTAAGAAGCATTACTATGAACAAAGCTAGTGGAGGTGATGGAATTCCAGTGGAGCTATTTCAAATCCTAAAAGATGATGCTGTAAAAGTGCTGCACTCAATATGCCAGCAAATTTGGAAAACTCAGCAGTGGCCACAGGACTGGAAAAGGTCAGTTTTCATCCCAATCCCAAAGAAAGGCAATGCCAAAGAATGCTCAAACTACTGCACAATTGCACTCATCTCACACGCTAGTAAAGTAATGCTCAAAATTCTCCAAGCCAGGCTTCAACAGTATGTGAACCATGAACTTCCAAATGTTCAAGCTGGATTTAGAAAAGGCAGAGGAACAGAGATCACATTGCCAACATCCAATGGATCATGGAAAAAGCAAGAGATTTCCAGAAAAACATCTACTTCTGCTTCATTGACTGTGCCAAAGCCTTTGACTGTGTAGATCAAAACAAACTGTTGAAAATTCTTCAAGAGATGGGAATACCAGACCATCTGACCTGCCTCCTGAGAAATCTGTATGCAGGTCAGGAAGGAACAGGTAGAACTGGACATGGAACAACAGACTGGTTCCAAATTGGGAAAGGAGTACATCAAGGCTGTATATTGTCGCCCTGCTTATTTAACTTATATGCTGAGTACATAATGAGGAATGCTGGGCTGGAGGAAGCACAAGCTGGAATCAAGATTGCCGGGAGAAATATCAATCACCTCAGATATGCAGATGACACCACCCTTATGGCAGAAAGTGAAGAAGAACTAAAGAGCCTCTTGATGAAAATGAAAGAGGAGAGTGAAAAAGTTGGCTTAAATCTCAACATTCAGAAAATTAAGATCATGACGTCTGGTCCCATCACTTCATGGCAAAAAGATTTAGGAACAGTGGAAACAGTGAGAGACTTTATTTGGGGGGGCTCCAAAATCACTGCAGATGGTTATTGCAGCCATGAAATTAAGACACTTGCTCCTTGGAAGAAAAGCTATGACACACCTAGACAGCATATTAAAAAGCAGAGACATTACTTTGCCAACAAAGGCCCATCTAGTTAAAGCTATGGTTTTTCCAGTAGTCATGTATGGATGTGAGAGTATATGGAAAGCTGAGCACCAAGGAGTTGATGCTTTTGACCTGTGGTGTTGGAGAAGACGCTTGAGAGTCTCTTAGACTGCAAGGAGATCCAACCAGTCCATCCTAAAGGAAATCAGTCCTGAATATTCATTGGAAGGACTGATGCTGAAACTGAAACTCCAATATTTTGGCCACCTGATGTGAAGAACTGACTCACTGGAAAAGACCCTGATGCTGGGAAAGATTGAAGGTTGGAGGAGAAGGGGACAACAGAGGATGAGATGGTTGGATGGCATTACCAACTCTCTGGACATGAGTTTGAGTAAACTCCAAAAGTTGTTGGAGATGGACAGGGAAGCCTGGCGTTCCGCAGTCCATGGGGTTGCAAAGTGTCAGACATTGAGCAACTGAACTGAGACCTGACACACAAGCTGTTCAACCACCAGCCTCCCCCTCTGCCAGACACCATGCAAACCTGCTGGTACCTGCTTGTAAACAGACTGACGGCCCAAGCTCTGAAATTGCTGTTGAGGAATTTTTCAAGGGAAATCTGTTTAATTCATCTTTGGAAATAGGAGTCCTCAACATAGAGTAAGAACTGTTCCAAAAATAATCATGCTTTGTGGAGGCCCACACTTAGACGGTCTGTAAATAAAGATACAAAGAATGGGGTTGAGCCACCTGGTTATGCTGATGGTTAGGGTTAGGGTTATGGAAGGCCTGGGGGGCATGAAGCGGATAGAGCTGGCCATTGCGAGGGTCAGTATGAGCATGTCCCCAACCTCAAGATGCCAAAATAGTGAAGAAGAAACTGGCTGCCCTTTATGACCTCTTCCACCTAAAGCAGAAGGGCTGGGGGAGATAAGATGCTTGGGAGGCCCTGTTTCCATCAGCTGAGGCGCCAGGGTGGTAGTGTCCTGCTTCTTTGCTTGACCCCTTCTGGTGCTGTGAAAAGGACATAGTCAGATGGTTGTGGCTTTAGCAAGTATGGCTCCCTTTAGAAACAGATTCCCAGCTGGGCCAGATCTGAGCCCACATCTGATGCTGAGTCTGTGCTTTGTCCCTGAATGCCACCTGCGCTGCTGCCCTTGGGAGAGGGTGTGGGGCCTCCAGGACCACCACCCCATGGGCATCTTCAGGACTGCTGGCCCCTGGGGAGGGCACCTCCCTTCCAGGAAGGAGCCCCCACTACCCCAGAATGAATTCCACCCTTGTTTAGAAGGGAAAGCATCTTCCCTTTTGGCTCAGATGGTAAACATCCCACCTGCAATGCAGGAGACGCAGGTTTCATCCCTGGGTTAGGAAGATCTCCTGGAGAAGGGAATGGCAACCCACTCCAGTATTCTTGCCTAGAGAATTCCGGACAGAGGAGGCATGGACAGAGGTGACTGGTGGGCTACAGTCTATGGGCTCGCAAAGATTTGGACACAACTGAGCGACTAACAGTTTAAAAGGGGAAGGTACTCATTAGTGGAACGCAATTGAGAGGGCTGGGGAGAGTCATACAGGTGTAGTAACTTCTGTTAAGGGAAATTTTTTCACTTAATTTTCCATAGAATAGTCATCCTCTGTGCTAAGATGATGCCAGGAGAGGTGGTGACATTGCATGGTGACTGTGGAGTGGCTGGCCCATTGTCTCCTAAGGAGCAGGGCTGGTTGACTCAGATGTGACTTTGGTCTCCAGAGTCCATCATGCTCCATCTGTGTGTAAGCTGCTGGATCTCAGGTTCTGCTTCCAGGGGCTATTTGTTGCCTGGCTACCCAGGGCTCCTTAGGGACTCCACGACAACCTCAGACTGGAGCAGGATCTCAGGTACTTAGGGCAGTTCTGGGTACTCAGCGCCTGGACTCGTTCCTAAGGCTGTTGCATCAGTGAGTGGGAGGTTCCATGCCAGCCAGGACAGTGAGACCTTGTAGGTTCTGCAGCTGCGGAAGCATTCAGGCAGCGGCACGGGAAGAGTTTTCCAGAAACCGAAGCCCATTTCTCTGAGCACGGAGGCACGTCTCTGCCTGTGTTTCTGCCTGACTGTGGCTGTCTGCCCACATTGATGTTGAATGGAAGTGGGTGGTGATATTTTGACATGGTAACAAATGTAGCTTTCATTCTTGGCAATCTTTAATTTAGAACATCCTTCTCCCATCCCAGCTCTTGATGCTGAAGTGGGTTGGACCCACTCACCCACTGTGGAAAAAGAAGCGACGGTGGACAAATGAAAAAGATAATTGGCTGCAGGCTCCTGGGGAGAAGTGGCAGCAGCCACATCAGATAAATGTGGCACTGCAGAGTTAGGAAGATCTTGGTCTTCTTCCTGAGCCTGGGCCGGTGGAGGGGACTTAAGTGAGTGAGTGAAAGTTGCTCAGTCATATCCGACTCTTTACAACCCCATGGACAATACAGTCCATGGAATTCTCCAGGCCAGAATACGGAAAGTGGGTAGCCTTTCCTTTCTGCAGGGGATCTTCCCAACCCAGGGATCGAACCCAGGTCTCCCGCACTGCAGGCAGATTCTTTACCAGCTTGCTGCTGCTGAGTCGCTTCAGTCGTGTGCGACCCCATGGACAGCAGCCCACCATGCTCCCCTGTCCCTGGGATTCTCCAGGCAAGAGTACTGGAGTGGGTTGCCATTGCTTTCTCTGCTTTACCAGCTTGGGAGGCACTCAGCCCCTCTAAGCCCCCTCCTTCCCACCTTCCTTCAGCCTGATACATACAGTAGATCTGGCCAGAGAAGGGTCTAGGATGAGAGGGCCTGGGAAATCTGTGGAATGTTCCAGAATGGGACAGAAGGAGCCAAGAAGGGGTACTCGCTGGATGGGGAGAAGATGTTCTGGAGAGGGGAGCCTGGAGCCTGGGTGGGAAAGCACCTTCTCAGTTGGGTGGAAAAGAGACAGGCTGGGTGCTGGTCAGCTCAGTAGCTGTCAGCAGCTTTGAGGGCCACAGTCTGGGACCAGACACCATCTACTCAGGCCTGGGTGGGATTTATAAACTTTCAGAGCTCAGACACTGCCCTGGTGAGCAACAGAGAAAGAACACTGCGGGGAAAAGCCTCATATACATAAAATACATATGATTAGTCTTTTCTGGAATTGACAGGATGGAGGCTTGAGACAGAAATTATATTCAATTATAGAAAAGGTTAGAAGATATGTACTTATTTTTATTTAATTATTTTTCATATATATATATATATATATAAAATACACACACACACACACACACACACATATGTATACTTTTCAGATTCTTCAGTCAAGAATACTGGAGTGGATTGCCATGTCCTCCTCCAGAGGCTCTTTCCAAATGAGGGATTGAAGCCAACTTTCTCACATCTCCTGCATTTAGAAGTGGGTTCTTTGCCACTAGTGCCCACCTGGGAAGTTGTATATATAGACCAGTTATATATATATATATATATATATATAATTATTTTCTAGTTTTATATATATATATATTCAGATTTTCTTTTGCATTATAGGTAATTACAAGATATTGAGCAGAGTTCCCTGTGCTATACAGTAGGTCCTTGTTGGTTACCTATTTTATATACAGTACTGTGTATATGTTAGTGTGTATATGTTAATCCCAAACTCCTACTTTATCTCCCCCTCCTTAGCTATCCCCTTTGGTAACCAAGTTTTATAAAACATATATATTTTTTGCATATTCAAATTTGTGACCAAATTTGACCCCAAAGAGACGTTCCACATGTTTGGCATTGCATCGCAGATGCCAGTGGAGTCCCTGTGTCCCTAGGAGGTCAGGGTAGACTTCTCTTTACCCCTCACCCCCAGTTCTGCACCCTGGCAGCTCAGTGAGCACTGCGTACCTTCACCAGGAGTCTAGTCTTCACCCTAGGTTGTATGTTGAAGATCTTTAAATACAAGCAGTGCTTGATGTTAGGAATTTTTTTTTCAGGCAAGGCTTCACTGGGGTCCCTGCTGCAGCAGGTAGGAGCCAGAAGCAGCAGGTTCCCTTGCTCACTCACTGGCTGAGTGGGGGCAAGCTGGTCCCTTCTATGGGGTTAGGATAGGGGTGTGTGGTGTGTCCAGGGTTGGAGCTGGAGGGGTGGCTTAGGTGATTTGCCCACAGCTCTGGTGGTGTTGAGTGCAGGGGGCATGCACAGTACCCTGTTTTTGTTCCTAACATCCTGTTTTTGCTCCAGGCTCTTCAGAAGTGGCAGTTGGATTTTTTGGTCTCTTTGTTATCTTTGGTCCAAAATTTGCCTAACTGCGCATGCATGCAATTATTTTTATTTTCTACCTTGTTTTACATACATGTACCCTTACCGAGTGTAATAATACTCTTTTATGGAAAATGTAAAAAATGCATTGCATTCTTCTTGGTTCAGTGAACAAGATTTGACCCAACAGGACTGACTCTTCCCTGATGCCAGGCCCACTACTCCTTCAAGCTCACTGCCCCTGTGCTGTGACTCCGGCTCTCAGATGACACTTCTTGTGGCTGTCAGCTGACCAGCTCTGTTGGGATGGAGGAGGGCATAGGTTATGGAAGCCCAGTAGTGGCCTCAGAATGATTGGCTCCTCCAAGTCTGTATTTGAGGGCGGGGCCTGTCACACCCTCAGCCTCAGTCTATTCTCTGCTGCCCATCATCCATCTCCTGGACTTGCTCTGCATCTGCAGGGCTGGCCACGATGCCTGGTGAGGAATGAATGTTCAGTGGAGGGTACCTAGTTTAATTATTATTTATTGTTGCCCAAGAATAAACAAGGCAGTCAGAGGAAACAAAGTAAGAAAACATCTTCAAGTTTAAAAGAGAGAGATTATGAAAACAATTGAGAGGATGAAATAGTGTTTAGCTATGTTTCTCTGTTTTATACAGTATTGGTTAACTCCATGCTAAGATGAAAATGTCAGTATTATTTACATTTTTTCCTGTATATCCTCTTGTACCTTTCTGTTACTTATTTTTATATTATCAGGACATACAATATTCTTATACAGTAAGCAAAATCCCTATAGTTGTAGAGTGTTGCTTGTAGATGTAAACAGATTCATTGCTGACCTCCAGATTTTAAATAATTTTTCCACTTCCAAACTCTTTATTTATTTTTCTTTATTATTATTATTCTTTTTGATTGAAGTATAGTTGATGTACAATATTATATATTATTTATTGTTTAGTCACTCAGTCATGTTGGACTCTTTGCAATCCCATGGACTGCAGCATGCCAGGCTTCCCTTTCCTTCACCATCTCCTGGAGCTTGCTCAAACTCATGTCCATTGAGTTGGTGATGACATCCAACTATCTTGTCCACTGTCGTCCCCTTCTCCTCCTGCCTTCTATCTTTCCCAGCATCAGGGTCTTTTCCAAAAAGTCGGCTCTTTGCATCAGTTTCCCAAAGTATTGGAGTTTCAGCTTCAGCATCAGTCCTTCCAGTGAATATTCAGGACTGATTTCCTTTAGGATGGACCAGTTGGATCTTCTTGCAGTCCAAAGGACTCTCAAGAGTCTTCTCCAACACCACAGTTCAAAAGCACCAATTCTTTGGTGCTCAGCCTTCTTTATGGTCCACATCCATTCATGACTACTGGAAAAACCGTAGCTTTGGCTATCTGGACCTTTGTTGGCAAAGTAATGTTTCTGCTTTTTAATATACTGTCTAGGTTTGTCATAGCTTTTCTTCCAAAGAGCAAGTGTCTTTTAATTTCATGACTGCAGTTTCACCATCTGCAGTGATTTTGGAGCCCAAGAAAATAAAGTCTGTCATTGTTTCCATTGTTTCCCCATCTATTTGCCATGAAGTGATGGACAGGATACTATGATCTTCATTTTTTGAAGGTTGAGTTTTAAGCCAGCTTTTTCATTCTCCTCTTTCACCTTCATCTAGAGGCTCTTTAGTTCCTCTTTTCTTTCTGCAATAAGGGTGATGTCATCTGCATATCTGAGGTTATTGATATTTCTCCCAGCAATCTGATTCCAGCTTGTGCTTCATCCAGCCAGACATTTCATATGATGTACTCTGCATAGAAGTTAAATAAACAGGATGACAATATGTAGCCTTGACATACTCCTTTCCCAATTTTGAACCAGTCTGTTGTTCCATGTGATGTACAATATTGTTTGTTATAGATGTACAGTATAATGATTCACAGTTTTTAAAGGTTATAATCCATGTATTCCCCATGTTGTACAATACATCCTTGTAGCTTATTTTATACACAATAGTATGTACCTCTTCATCCCTTACCCTGTATTGCCCCTCTTCCTTCCCTCCTTTCACAGGGTAGCCACTAGTTTGTTCTGAGTCTGTTTCTTTTCTGTTAATATTTTCTAGTTTGTTGAATTTTATAGATTCCACATGGAAGTTATATCATACTGTATTTATCTTTCTCTGCCTGATGTATTTCACTTAGCATAATGCCCTTTATGGTTCCCTGGTGGCAATGTGGGAGACCTGGCTTTGATCCCTGAGTTGGGAAGATGCCCTGGATGAGGGCATGGCAACCCACTCCAGTATTCTTGCCAGGAGAATCTCCATGGACAGAGGAGCCTGGTGGGCTAGTCTATGGGGGTTGCAAAGAGTTGACACAACTGAGTGACTAAGCACACACAATGCCTTTAAGTCCATCCATATTGTTGCACATGGCAGGATTTCATTCTTTCTTGTGGCTGAGTAATATTCTATTGTGTATGTGTAATGTGTGTGTGTCGGAGAAGGCAATGGCACCCCACTCCAGCACTCTTGCCTGGAAAATCCCATGGATGGAGGAGCCTGGTAGGCTACAGTCCATGGGGTCGCTAAGAGTCGGACACGACTGAGCGACTTCCCTTTCACTTTTCACTTTCATGCATTGGAGAAGGAAATGGCAACCTACTCCAATGTTCTTGCCTGGAGAATCCCAGGGATGGGGGAGCCTGGTGGGCTTCTGTCTCTGGGGTCGCACAGAGTCGGACATGACTGAAGTGACTTAGCAGCAGCAGCAGCAGCAATGTGTGTGTGTATAACATCTTCTTTATCCATTCATTTGTTGATGGACACTTAGGTTGCTTCCACATCTGGCTATTTTGAATAATACTGTTGTGAACACTGGGTCCAGATTCTTTAATTCTCTGTCTTAATTGTCTAGATTTTTTTGTAAAATGTTTTCTTGAATAAAGATTTTTGGATTTGATAATCTCTGAGGTTATCATGCTCGCATATGTTAACCTATTGCCTAAGTGATTTAAAAAGATGTCTTGGCTTTTAACCCTATGTGGTATCTTGGCTGAGTAGCCTACGCTTTTTTATTTCAGGACTTGTAGATGTTGCTCTGTTAACTTGACATTATTGTTACCATGGATAAACTTGATACCAGATGTATATTTTTTTTATCTTTCTAGATTATTTATTGTCTGTCAGGATGCTTGAAAAAAATCTTTCTTTTTTCCCTTTAGTTGTAATAGTTAACTAGAATATAAGATATTTCAACATTTTGTGCTTTGTTTGTATTTCCTGTGTTAAAATGTGCTTTTTAATATATAGATTGTTTTCCCCCTGAATTTCAGAGACTCTTTTGGAATAATTACATGGCCCATATTTTGGGAAGTGTTTTGATTGCTTTTGTCTTTTCCCTCATGATTATTTCTTTTGTTATATTTCTGCTTTTCATCTGTTTTCACTATCCAGTTGCTTAACCTCCCTGAGCCCCATTATAACGTCAGGATGGCACGCTTGTTTCTAGAAATAAAAATCTTAATATAGGCAGAACTCTTAAAACAGTGCTTGGCCCAGAGCAAGTCATATGCAGATGACACTGATTATTATTTTTATGAATTTTTGTTTGATGTTATTATTGTTCGTCATAATGGAGTTGTTTACTCTTGAAGCCAGACAGCCACATATTAGCTGTGTGACCTTGGACAAGATGCTAAACCTCCCTGTGCCTTATTTTCCATCTTTGATAAGCAGAAGTAATAGTTGTCTTTATCTCATATGACTGTAATGAAGATGAAGGGTTGATTTTGATAAAGGGCTTAGAACAGTGCTGGCACATAGAAATAGTTTGTGTGTTGTTAAATAAACATCTTCTCAAGCTTTTCCTGCAAATGAGCAATAAAAATCAGTGGTTTTATTCATTTCTCAGGGTTTCTAATGTACTATTAGTTTTGTAATGATGTTGTTTTGTTGTTAACTTACTTCTGTATGTCTACCTTCCCTTTTTAAATTTTATCCTGTTTGTGAGTCCTCTTGTTTTATGCTTTAGGCCCTTTAAAGTTCTTAAAGTAGTTGCTATCAGCGGTTTAGTGATGCAGTTTCCGCCAGCCAATTCAGCTGGAAACCTGACTGTCTTTTGATTAATTGTTCTTTTTTATCATTGCCTATCTGGCAATCTTTAAAAGCTCACTACATTACCCAACCTACGGAGTAAGCCAGGAAAGTGCCTCTGAACTTAAATAAGGGCTTTACAATGTGGCTAATATATGCTGTTTCCTTCTTCCCGCCTGGCTGAAGGAAGCAAAACAGTCTCCCCAAAACTGAGTTGGTTCCAACACACTCCCATGCTTGCAGAGAAATATAAATTCTCTCAACTGTCTTATAGGCTTGAGAACAGCAAGGGTCAGGTTGGCTAATTTTAATTATATTCACTTAGCATGTCTTGAAGCCCATAAATCTAAATGCCAATAAATTAATATATCATGCCGAAGGCCTTCCAGCCACAGCATTAAATCAACTATGCAGGGAGTGCTGTGTGGAACAGGGCAAACTCCCAGAAGCTTGAGTATTTCAATTTCACTGTATTAATCTGCCATTAAAGGGGCCCTCAAGTCCCAGTGTCCATGTGTGTGACCGTGAGCAATGGTAATTTGCTAGGTATGAATTCAGCCCATTGTACCCTTGGCTTTTGCACAGCTGTCCACCCACCCGTGCCCCCGAGGGTGGATGCTAAGTTCTCCCTATCCAGGGGCATCATGCTTTCAGAGATGAGGTGATCCTTTTGTTGTAGGAGTGATATATTACATTGAATTAAGAGTTTGATCAGGCCTGGGATTAAGGTGTGGCAGGTAAGGAGCCAAATCTTGTCTATACCACTTGCACTTTGTCCACTAAAAAAGATGTACAACTTGAGAATTGTGAGTTAAGTTTTATTTGGGGCAAAATGAGGACTGCAGCCCGGGAGGCAGCATCTCAGATAGCTCTGAGAGACTGCTCCAAAGCAGCAGTGGGGGAAAGTCAATATATAAGGTTTTGGTGAAGAGGGAGTTCAATACCATGAAGCACTCAATTTACATAGGTTTTTTTGTTAGTCATGACAGTCTGATGTCACCATGAAGGGCGCTAGTGCTTCTCTAGATGTGAAATAGATATGAGACTTCCCTGGTGGCTCAGACTGTAAAGCATCTGCTTGCAATGCAGGAGATCCGGGTTCGAATCCTGGGTTGGGAAGATCCCCTGGAGAAAGAAATGGCAACCCACTCCAGTACTCTTGCCTGGAAAATCCCATGGACAGAGGAGCCTGGTAGCTACAGTCCATGGGGTTGTAAAGAGTTGGACACGACTGAGCAATTTCACTTTCACTTTTCACTTTCAGATATGAGGAGATGCAAGGATTGAGATCATAAAATCTGTTCCTAAAAACATGGTCCACTGGAGAAGGGATGGCAAGCCACTTCAGTATTCTTTCCTTGAGAACCCCATGAACAGTATGAAAAGGCAAAATGATAGGATATTGAAAGAGGAACTCCCCAGGTCAGTAGGTGCCCAATATGCTACTGGAGATCAGTGGAGAAATAACTCCAGAAAGAATGAAGGGATGAAGCCAAAGCAAAAACAATACCCAGTTGTGGCTGTGACTGGTGATAGAAGCAAGGTCCGATGCTGTAAAGAGCAATATTGCATAGGAACCTGGAATGTCAGGTCCATGAATCAAGGCAAATTGGAAGTGGCCAAACAAGAGATGGCAAGAATGAACGTCGACGTTCTAGGAATCAGCAACTAAAATGGACTGGAATGGGTGAATTTAACTCAGATGACCATTATATCTATTACTGCGGACAGGAATCCCTTAGAAGAAATGGAGTAGCCATCATGGTCAACAAAAGAGTCCGAAATGCAGTACTTGGATGCTATCTCAAAAACGACAGAATGATCTCTGTTCGTTTCCAAGGCAAACCATTCAATATCACAGTAATCCAAGTCTATGCCCCAACCAGTAACACTGAAGAAGCTGAAGTTGAACGGTTCTATGAAGACCTACAAGACCTTTTAGAACTAACACCCAAAAAAGATGTCCTTTTCATTATAGGAGACTGGAATGCAAAAGTAGGAAGTCAAGAAACACCTGGAGTAACAGGCAAATTTGGCCTTGGAATACAGAATGAAGCAGGGCAAAGACTATTTAGAGTTTTGCCAAGAAAATGCACTGGTCATAGCAAACACCCTCTTCCAACAACACATGAGAAGACTCTACACATGGACATCACCAGATGGTCAACACCGAAATCAGATTGATTATATTCTTTGCAGCCAAAGATGGAGAAGCACTATACAGTCAACAAAAACAAGATCAGGAGCTGACTGTGGCTCAGATCATGAACTCCTTATTGCCAAATTCAGACTTAAATTGAAGAAAGTAGAGAAACCACTAGACCATTCAGGTATGACCTAAATCAAATCCCTTATGATTATACAGTGGAAGTGACAAATAGATTTAAGTGACTAGATCTGATAGATAGAGTGCCTGATGAACTATGGACTGAGGTTCACGACATTGTACAGGAGACAGGGATCAAGACCATCCCCATGGAAAAGAAATGCAAAAAAGAAAAATGGCTGTCTGAGGAGGCCTTACAAATAGCTGTGAAAAGAAGAGAAGGGAAAAGCAAAGGAGAAAAGGAAAGATATAAGCATCTGAATGCAGAGTTCCAAAGAATAGCAAGAAGAGATAAGAAAGCCTTCCTCAGCGATCAATGCAAAGAAATAGAGGAAAACAACAGAATAGGAAAGTCTAGAGATCTCTTCAAGAAAATTAGAGATACCAAGGGAACACTTCATGCAAAGATGGGCTTCATAAAGGACAGAAATGGTATGGACCTAACAGAAGCAGAAGATATTAAGAAGAGGTGGCAAGAATACACAGAAGAACTGCACAAAAAAGATCTTCACGACCACGATAATCACGATGGTGTGCTCACTCACCTAGAGCCAGACATCCTGGAATGTGAAGTCAAGTGGGCCTTAGAAAGCATCACTATGAACAAAGCTAGTGGAGGTGATGGAATTCCAGTTGAGGTATTTCAAATCCTGAAAGATGATGCTGTGAAAATGCTGCACTCAATATGCCAGCAAATTTGGAAAACTCAGCAGTGGCCACAGGACTGGAAAAGGTCAGTTTTCATTCCAATCCCAAAAAAAGGCAATGCCAAAGAATGCTCAAACTACCGCACAATTGCACTCATCTCACATGCTAGTAAAGTAATGCTCAAAATTCTCCAAGCCAGGCTTCAGCAATACGTGAACCATGAACTTTCAGATGTTCAAGCTGGTTTTAGAAAAGGCAGAGGAACCAGAGGTCAAATTGCCCACATCCGCTGGATTATGGAAAAAGTAAGAGAGTTCCAGAAAAACATCTATTTCTGCTTTATTGACTTTGCCAAAGCCTTTGACTGTGTGGATCACAATAAACTGTGGAAAATTCTGAAAACGATGGGATTACCAGAGCACCTGACCTGCCTCTTGAGAAACCTATATGCAGGTCAGGAAGCAACAGTTAGAATTGGACATGGGACAACAGACTGGATACAAATAGGAAAAGGAGTACATCAAGGCTGTATATTGTCACCCTGCTTCTTTAACTTATATGCAGAGTACATCATGAGAAACGCTGGGCTGGAAGAAGCACAAGCTGGAATCAAGATTGCTGGGAGAAATATCAATAACCTCAGATATGCAGATGACACCACCCTTATGACAGAAAGTGAAGAGAAACTAAAAAGCCTGTTGATGAAGGTGAAAGTGGAGAGTGAAAAAGTTGGCTTAAAGCTCAACATTCAGAAAATGAAGATCATGGCATCTGGTCCCATCACTTCATGGGAAATAGATGGGGAAACAGTGGAAACAGTGTCAGACTTTATTTTTTTGGGCTCCAAAATCACTGCAGATGATGACTGCAGCCATGAAATTAAAAGATGCTTACTCCTTGGAAGGAAAGTTATGACCAACCTAGATAGCATATTGAAAAGCAGAGACATTATTTTGCCAACAAAGGTCCGTCTAGTCAAGGCTATCGTTTTTCCTGTGGTCATGTATAGATGTGAGAGTTGGACTGTGAAGAAGGCTGAGCACTGAAGAATTGATGCTTTTGAACTGTGGTGTTGGAGAAGACTCTTGATAGTCCCTTGGACTGCAAGGAGATCCAACCAGTCCATTCTAAAGGAGATTAGCCCTGGGATTTCTTTGGAAGGAATGATGCTAAAGCTGAAACTCTGATACTTTGGCCACCTCATGAGAAAAGCTGACTCATTGGAAAAGACTGATGGTGGGAGGGTTTGGGGGCAGGAGGAGAAGGGGACAACAGAGGATGAGATGGCTGGATGGCATCACCGACTCATGGACATGAGTTTGAGAAAACTCTGTGAGTTGGTGATGGACAGGGAGGCCTAGCGTGCTGCGATTCATGGGTCACAAAGAGTCAGACAGGACTGAGCGACTGAACGGAACTGAAAAACATCCAACTATCTAAAGACCTGTCCCACCAGATTCCCTGGAGCACAGAGTGCCTCACTCCATCCTGAACTCCCTCAGGGGCTGTTGAAGGTAACCAGCTATAGCAGCAATCTCAGTAGAGGCAGATGGCAAATGCCTTGTTGTTCAGTCATTGTCAATGCTCTTGGTATGTGCCAATTTGTAGTTGAAAACTTGATGATCGAATCCTACTGTATACATCCTACTTCACATTTTTGTGAGTCCGACAACACCCAGGCTGTGATTGGCAGCTTAGGTCAGATGGTAGTTTGGTGGCCTAGTCAAGTATTCAGTCTCCACTGACTCAGTAGTGGTCCAAAAGCCATTACTTGAAAGGAGGGTAGTTATCCATAGGTGATGGCAGAGCCTTACTCCACAATCTTAAAGGCCTGACCTGTGATTCACATAAAGGGTCCTAACAAAGTCTCCAAACAGCATCTCTATCCACCAGTGACACTCTAGAATGATTGATTCACTGGGTTATGTGGCCCAAATGTCAGAGCAGCTTGCCCAGGAGCCAGACCTGTTGCAGCACCTTCTTTGTTCAAAGCTGCACTCAAAACTAGCAGCCTTGGGGTCACTGAACTACAGTAACACACCTTTGCTGCCTCCGAAATCCAAAGAGGTCCCTCCAGGTATGGCACCTTTTCTTTGTTAGTAGGGGCACTGGATGCAACAGTGTATCCCCTCACTTTAGAAGGACAGCTCACCATGCCCTCAATCACTGCATCCCTACACCTGTTGTTGAAGTGGACAGACCCTGAATTTTCGTGGGATTTATTTATCACTCTGTAGCATGTAAGTGTTTTACCAATGTGTCTGGATTGGTTTCTACATCTTGCTCATTGGGTCCAGTCAGCATAATGTCATCAGGGTAATAGACCAGTGTGTCCTATGGAAGAGAAAGATGATCAGGGTCCCTGGGACTAAATTGTAATGTAGGGCTGGAGAGTTGTTACATCCTTGAGGTGGGACAGTGAAGGTGTATTTCTGACCTTGCCAGCTGAAAGCTAACTACGTCTCGTGGTCTTCATTATCAGAGATGTACAAAAAGCACCTTCCAGAGCAATGGTTGCATACCAGGAACCAGGAGATGAGCTAATTTGCTCAAGCAATGAAACCGCATCTGGTTCAGCAGATGAAGTTAGAGTCACCCACCTGGCTAAGCTTGTGATAATCCACTGTCATTCTCTAAGATCCATCTGCCCTCTGCCTAGGCCTCATGGGAGAGCTGGATGGAAATTTGGTGGGAATCATCACCCCCAGTGTATTTCAAGTCCTTGGCAGTGGCACTAATCTCTGCAATCTCTTGAGGCCTATCAAGGCATGTGGCATTGCTTTTGGTGTACTGTTTTCCTGGATAGAGGCACTTTTAGTGGCTTCCATTTGGTCTTTCCCATAATTAAAGACCTTACAAGGAGATCCAACTAGTCCATCCTAAAGGCAATCAGTCCTGAATATTCATTGGAAGGACTGATGTTGAAGCTGAAACTCCAATACTTTGACCACCTGATGCGAAGAGCTGACTCATTGGAAAAGACCCTGATGCTGTGAAAGATTGAAGGTGGGAGGAGAAAGGGATGACAGAGGATAAGATGGTTGGATGGCATCACCAACTCAATGGACATGACTTTGAGTAAACTCCGGGAGTTGGTGATGGACAGGGAGGCCTGATGTGCTTCCGTCCATGCGGTCGCAAAGAGTCGGACGTGACTGAACTGAACTGAACTGAACTACTCCATGGATCAGGGAATCAATTTGGGAATCCTGTCAGATCCTGGGTATGTCTATTCCAATTATGCATTCTGGAACTGGGAAAGTAACCAGACCACAAGGTTGTAAGCCCACTGGGCTCCTTGTGAGGTGAACCTGAGCAGTTCAGGGCTTGGCACTTAGCCAAGATCCAGTGTTTGCTTGACCTCCATAAGTGGTTACTCTGCTGGTGACCCAGAGTGACATTTTGGGTCTCCTGGAATGAATGTTAGATTAGAACCAGTGTCCAATAATCTCCCAAGGTCTGAATATTTCCCTTTATCCAGTTCACAGTCACCCTGGTAAGTGGCCATGGGTTCCTATAGGGCCGGCTGGGAGAGAGATGAACAGTATAAATTTTTGGCAGGATAGAGGAATCCTTCCTCAAGAGCACTCAGATTCTCCTTCATTTGAGGGGTTCTGAGTCTGTTACGTGACATATCTGGGAATTGGTTGATTGGTGGGGGACTTTCTGCTTGGGTCATTCAAGGCAGACTTTGTTTAGTAGACCTAGAGTTCTTTTTTTTTTTTTTTTTTTTTTTTATGGACACATATTCTAGTCTTTAAGATTAGATGCTGTGATAGACTCTGAAGGGCAAGAGCTGTAGAGATAATCCTGCCAGAGTGACAGGCGGCCGTTTATCTGTTGTCCCTATTTGAACCCGTTCACTTTTTGAAAAAAATTTTATTGGCGTATAGTTGATTTCCTGAGGCTTATGCTCACACAGATCAGGTCAGAATTTAGCAGGCTTCCCATCTGCTTCTTTTTTAGGGACATCATGATCATAGGTCTCTGTGAGTTAGACCTTTCTGATCACTGCTTTGCCTCAGTTGTCCATGGTGGTCACTAGCTGAGTATCAGCGGCTGCCCGTGATCTGGCCTCCAGCCTGCCTCTCAGTTTCCTTCTCTTCTTGCCCTGAGCTCTGGGTTCCACCCACACTGCAGAGCATGTACCCTTCTTTCTCCCCCATTCATCTCAAGGTGCTGCCCTCTCTGTCCACCACTCTGTGATTCCACTGTGACCCTCAGACCTCTCATACATTCCTCTGACCCTACACTTGACCCCGATGTTTGGTGCTTGCCTGTCTGCTTGCCTCTTCCCTAGTGAGCTGGGAAGTTCCCAAGGATTCATCACTGCATCTCCATACAGTCCCCAGCTTGGCACTCAGCCAGCTGTTGGCAAATGCTTCTTCAACAGAAGTCCTGATTTAAATTCTGGTGCCCAAGTGTCACCTGATCCCTCTCTGACTGACCTGTCCAGGTGAGAGGTGCAGACATTTCAGTGCATCCTCATGTGTTTAACTGAAACATAAAAGGCACATTCCCAAATTTCACTGAAGACTGTTTCCATTCTGCATATGCAGTTGGTGGTGCTGGGGACTTGGCATACTCTGCACGATTTTTTGTTGTTGTTGTTGTTGTTGCTTTTGACAGCCTTTCCTGTCTGTCAACATGATTCCCTATAAATTGTTCTAATTTTTAAGGCATTTCACACTATATAAGGCTGGCAGGAGCATGGGGAGTGGAGTGGAGGTGGGGAGGCCAAGCTCTGAGGCTTGTAAGACTGCTTGTGTTCAAATAGAATACTGGGGAGTGGCTGCCCCCTGGGCTGGGGCCTGAGATTAGCACTGAGCAGGAGCTGTAGTTAGTTAGAGGCAAGAAGTTGGCATTCCTGGGCTTTACCACTGCCCCTAACTCCCAGTTCTGCATCCCTGGAAATTCCTGCATCAAGTAGTGAATTATTCAACAGGACAAGGCAGGCAAACAAAGAGCAGAAGTTATTCACCTTAGCCCCAGCATGCAAGCATGCAGGTGAGCAGAGACTCCACAGTGGCAAGAAGCAGACACTTAGTGCAGAAACAAAAATATTTACAATGCAAATGATTCTTAACCAGCCATATCCAACCAGAAGCAAAAAAAAAAAAATCAATGCACATTTTTCCTACTACTTTTGTTACCCTACTGATTTATTTATCTGTCTATCCTCATTGGGGTCCACTCTTGTAGCATATGTATTTATTTGTTTGTTTGTTCTTTGAGATTCTGTGATTTGCTGTTATTTTTAAGGTTATAAGTTCCATGTCATTTCACAAAAACCCATGGGACTTTATTTACGTATTTGCCCAGAAATTAAACTTTATAATATTCATTTATCTTATGAAGAAGTTGTTTCAATATTTAAAAGTTATGTCAAAGTTGGAGGAATCCATTATCATGGGCCTTTTTGGGGGGAATTTTATATTCTTATTTCAGAGTTTTAAAAAAAAAAAACAATAGGGAATTTATTTTCCCTGTGATCATTTCTATAAGGAGATATATTAAAATATTGAGAGTGGGGTCTGTTTTCAGACTATGCCTCTTTCCTCTGTTCCCAGTGAATTGGAAGTTCTTGATGTCTCATCACAGAAAGAATTCAATGAAAGACGAAGTGATAAGTAAGACGTGGATTTATTTAGAGAGAAACATACTCTGTAGAGTGTGGGCCATCTCAGAAGGTGAGAGGTCCCAAAATATGATATGGTTCATTTTGTGGACTGAGTAATATCATAGGCCAGTAATCGGGAGGATTATTTCAATTACTTAAGGGAAGGGATGGAGATTTCCAGGAATTGGGCCACCACCCACTTTTTGGCCTTTTGTGTTCAGCCTTGGAACTATGGTGCTTGTGGGTATTACAGTGAGCATATGATGAGCTCAAGGTCCACTGGAAGTCAAGTCTTCCACCATCTTGGACCTAGTTGGTTCTAACCAGCTTTTGTCATGTCCTATGGCTATGTGTCATTCTTTTAAAGGTTGTGCCCTGCCACTTTCCCTTCTGTTTCATCTCCACCCTTGTCTTGTCCTTGTCCAAGTCCTCTAGGAGACTGGGGGCTTTGCTGACCCAGCCATAGAGGATGTGAGTGATGCCCTTGTGGAATGAAAAAAATACATAATCTAAAACTTGAGAATTATGTGTTATTCAGCAAACATTCTGAGAACGTAAGCCCAGAGACACAGATGCTCAGATAGCTCTGTGAGATTGCTCTGAAGAGGTAAGGGAGGAGCTATGATCTATAGGTGTTTTTACAACAAAGACCAAGTAGTTGGAACATCAAAAGATTACTGTTAATTAAAGGAACCAGACATATGGAGTCATGCATTTAGCACTTCTCTAAGTGTGGGAAGGTGCAAGAACCTGGGCTCACTGAAATCATTTGCTGGATGTGTACCTCAGCTCTCTGGGGCCAGCATCCTGTGTTTTCTCATCCTGAGTACATCAAGGTACATAGCTGGGGGTGAGTGTAGTATCTGATGGATGCAATATCCTTTGTTTACTGATATGTAAAGCAGCATTCTTAGTCCACATCCCAAAGAAGAGTCATTAAGTTATCTCTTAAGGAAAGGGCAGAGGACAATATACCTCTTTGGTTATCTTAAGTTTCTCTGTTGAATTCCCATCACTTAAAATAGAATTCCCATCACTCTTCCCTTTAACATTGTACTGTCCATCATACAACTGGCTCTCCTTCCAAGGCTCTGTAGCAAACATATCCTTTCAATTAGAAATAGTCTTTTCTTAGGCACCTTAATTTCATCTTACACCCTTTATCTCCATTAATCTCATTTTCTTCTGTATTTGTATTCTTTTATTTACATCCTTTATCTCTCTAGACCGCAAGCTATCTGACTGCAGGAACTGTGACTGGTCTTCACAAGACTAGCATAATTATTGCTAATGATAATAAACAGATGGCTTATCTATGTTTAATGATTGAGTGAGCAAATGAATGAATAGGATCTCTGATCTTAATATCCTATAAAAAATGCTATCTGTTACATATTTATTTTTAGCCTAACAGTTAGCTCAGAGACAAGGAACAGGCACTGGCATATTTATTAATTTGCAAGGAATAAGCAACATTTTCTATTATGAAAAGAGCCTTTTATCTGACCACCATTTGTTGAATGTGTAAAGAAAGCATTATATGGAGATATGGAAAATGAGTGCTTTGGCTTTGCCCAAGGCTTGTTATAGGACATTTTGGAACCTGAGTATCAGGGAAAGAGTGTGAAGTCAGACAGGTGCCTCAGTCACGCAGGTTTTACACAGGAGCAAAAGACTAAGCACAAACCAGACACTGTATGCACTAAATGACATTTGCAAGGTGTTGGGGGTGTTCCTGGAGAATTTGAGGTTCTTGATGTCTCATTGCAGAAAGAATTTAGTGAGAGACAAATGATAGGAAGATAGGTAAGATTTAGAAAGAAACATACTCTACAGAATGTGGGCCATCTCAGAAGATGAGAGACCCAAAATATGGTATGGTTAGTTTTTATGGACTGGGCAATCTCATAGGCTATGAGTGGGAGGAGTATTCCAATTATTTTGAGGAAGGGGTGGAGATTTCCAGGAATCAGGCTACTGCCTACTTTTTGGCCTTTTATGATTGGCCTCAGAACTGTCTTGAAGGGCTTCCCTGTTGGCTCAGATGGTAAAGAATCTGCTTGCAATGCAGGAGACGCAGGTTCGATCCCTGGGTCGGGAAGATTCCCCTGGAGAAAGGAATGGCTACCCACTCCAGTATTCTTGCCTGGAGAATTCCAAGCAGGCTACAGTCTATGGGGTCACAAAGAGTTGAACATGACTAAGCTACTAACACTTTCACTTTACTTTCAGAACTGTCATGGTAGGTGTGTATTGCACACAATAATGTATTGCAATGAGAGTGTGATGAGGTGCAAGGTCCACTGGAAGTCAAAGCTTCCACTATCATGGACCTGGCTGATTCTAACCAGTTTTTGTCATGTTTTATGACTACGTCAGTCTTCTAGAGGTTTTGCCTTGCCCTCTTTCCTCCTGTTTCAGGAGGGGTGGCTATGGAGAATGCCACAGAAATATAAAATTTACTCATAATTAGAATAGATTTAGCAAAGACTTCATGAATAAAAAACAAACTGGTTAAGGGAAGGTTGGCTTAGGAAGGGAGGCAGATGTGGTAACAGGAAGTTCTAAGTGGTTGAATGACTACAGGGCCATGCAGTGTGTCCTGGGTTCTGGAGTCCTGAGCCAGCCTGTGGGAGTTTGAGCTGACTTCCCAGAAGCGGCAGCATCTAGGTTGAGAGTTGAAAGGGAAATAAGAGTTTGCTGGAAAGACTAGCATTTGCTGGAGAAAGACATCCTTGGAATAGAGAACAGTACAGGATAAGTCAGAAAGTGTGTGTGCCCACATATGTGTGTGTGTACGTGCACTCATGGGGAGGCCAAGGTGGTAGGGAGAGAGAAGATGGTTCATCTGAGGACTTAGGGATAGTTTAGTTTTGTTGGATAGTATTTACTCTCAAAGAGCACTGCACTCCTTATTCATCTCCCACTGGTTCTGGAAGGGCTTGCCTGGGGCTCATAAAGGTAGATCATATGTGGTACTTTCACTTCCCAGCACACAGTTTTCATGTGGCTGTCATATGCAAAGCCTTCCTCTTGGTGCCAGGAACACAAAAGTGGGCAAAACACATGAAAACCCCTACCTGCAATGGGCCTACCTTTCATACAAAACCAGACAAGAAACAATACAAGTTAGAAAAATCTTGTATTGAGAGTCTGAGAGTGACCAGGGCTAAGAAGAAAAGCAAAGCAGGACAAAAGATAGAAGATGTGAAGGATGGGCTGGGACTGTTACTTTCAACCAGGTGACCAAGGAAGCCCTCCTTGAGTGACATTGGAGTCGAGAGCTGAAAGAGGTGATGCTGTAAGGTACTTGTCTGATGTTGGATGTGCGAATGAAATTCCACCCCCATAAGACCAGCACTGCAGATTCTCTCACCAAACAACCAGCTTTTCTCTGTGTGACAAAGTTCACTAAAACAGAGGGCAATGTAAGGATTCACCTGGCTAGATTACCAAGCTTCCTGCCACTGTCTGAAGGCTGCTGCTTCTCTTGTCCTCAGGGTGGTGGCCATTATAGGAGGATGTATGCCTTCAAATCTCCATGATGTTCCACATACAGTGAGGAAAGCACTTCCTGACCTACAGGACTTGATCCCCTCAGGGTCCACATGTGGTTCTCTTAGCTGGCTGAGTTGCTTGGCCCAGAACAGTCCTGTACAATCAGACAATCTGTGATGAGAGTGTGTCATGGAGGGGTGGTGGAGTTAGGGTGTGGGGAAGTTTCTATAGAAACTTGTAGAGTGTTGCAAATACAGCTGGTGTGACTGAGGATCTACATTTTAAATCAAATTTAAAGTTAAAAAAATTAAAATAGAAATAGCCACATAAGACTAATGGCTACTGTATTGGACCATGCATGTCTGAAGTAACCCCTGGGAGACCTGGAGGGTGGACCTCAAGTGTGCTGGTCTGGGGTGAGATTGGGAGCTCCTAGTTTTACCCTTGCTAAGGACTTCCCTCTAGGTGAGATATTCTTCTTAGTGTGTAGCTACTGGATAACATGCATATCCCTCTAGGACAAAAACTAAGTTCTGGAGAGATTGCAGTCTACACACCTAAGGTGAAAGCTCCACACCTGCAGTGGAGTTGGCAATGAGTATTCATGTTCTTTTTCTCTCTTTTTCTTCACATTGTGTTCACTCAGTCTCTTAATATCTTCTTAATGACCTGTCTCTTGGCCAGAGCAAGGCTGACAGGAGCTTTGAGGCATATCTTTGGCTGTCTTTGGGATAGGATGATGGGCTGGTTAAAAATAACAGTGTAGCCTGCGTTGAAAAGGAGCAAAGAAGAAAGACAGGGCCAGGAAAAACCAAGCCAGAAAACAGGTCCTTAAATGCAAGCCATGGTGATGAAAATACTCTGCAGTTTTACCATAAGCTTGACTGCTGGTAGTCTAAGTAGACAACTTAGACTATGAGAGTGGAGCCTGGGCAGCTGCACAGCATGAGTGCAAGGAGCATACTGTGGTTAGAAGCATGGCTTTTAAATAGAACCTGTGTCACTCCAGCATCAAATGAGCACACTTGGACACAGACTATGGTTTCTAAATGCCCTTCTCCACTAAGAGGAAGCTGCATTTCTTGGAGATAGACAACCCAAGGGCTAGGACAGGGAAAATACAAGATGAGCCTGGAAAATTCTTGTGCTAGAGAGGGAGTATCCAAAGAATAATAGGGTCTGGTCAAGAGAACAGGAGCCAGCATGAGCAATTGCCTGCTTGCCACATCTAGGACCATCTGAGCATCAAAATGAATGGTAATAGTGACAGATTATTGGATATGAAAAAATAATGATTCCCGAGTTCCTACTGGTAATATGTGATTGCTGCTGCTAAGTTGCTTCAGTCGTATCCGACTCTGTGCGACCCCATAGACAGCAGCCCACCAGGCTCCCCGTCCCTGGGATTCTCCAGGCAAGAACACTGGAGTGGGTTGCCATTGCCTTCTCCAATGCATGAAAGTGAAAAGTGAAAGTGAAGTCACGCAGTCATGTCAGACTCCTAGCAACCCCATGGACTGCAGCCCACCAGGCCCCCCTGTCCCTGGGATTCTCCAGGCAAGAACACTGGAGTGGGTTGCCATTGCCTTCTCCAATGCATGAAAGTGAAAAGTGAAAGTGAAGTCACTCAGTCGTATCCGACTCCTAGCAACCACATGGACTGCAGCCTACCAGATGCCTCCGTCCATGGGATTTTCCAGGCAAGAACACTGGAGTGGGTTGCCATTTCCTTCTCCGAATACGTGATTAGATGGGGGAAAAAAGAAAAGCGGCTATAGTAGAAGCTCAACTCACAGGTGTGGAAGGAGTGATAGAAATGACAGGGCACCTTGACCCCAGCTGATGATTCAGGTAAGAAGCAACAATGGATGCTAAAAGGATGGATGAAAGTTTGGTGGCAACTGGGCATTTACATACTTTGAAAGCATCTCCCCACAAATTACTTATCAATTACAATGGGAAAAAAAGCTGAGTGGAGAAAGCTGGCAGGTATTGCCTTAACCAAATCATCAAAGTAACAGCACAAGAAAAGAGACAATTCAGCATCATGTGCTTCCTGAAATTATGCATTGAGAAAATGTCACCTCCAAGGATCCCTAACTAAAATGCATGCTCTGAATTTTATTATGAGAAAACATTGGAAAGACCCAAATGAGGGAAATTCTGAGCCAAAAACTTCCACGCTACACTATTTTAAATGTCAGTATAATAAAAGACAAGGAAAGGCCAATAAATCATTTCATATTAAAAGAAATTAAAGAGGTATGAAAATTCTGCACCAAAAAAAAAGTAGCCAAGAAAAATATTGTTAGGAAATTTGTGAAATTTTAATAAGATCTGTAGAATAGAGGATACCATTTTGTATTGATGTTAAACTTCCTGATTTAGATAATCATATTTTGGGTGTGTAAGTGAATGTTATTATTCTTAGGATTTTCATGTGTGCTGAAAAGGGATTAATGGATGTGTCAGCAATATACTCCCAAATATTCAAATAGCTAAGAGAGAGAGAATGATAAAGCAAAAACAGATTAAGGTGTTAGTAGTTGGTATATCGGAGAAGGCAATGGCACCCCACTCCAGTATTCTTGCCTGGAGAATCCCATGGATGGAGGAGCCTGCTGGGCTGTCATCTATGGGGTCGCACAGAGTCGGACACGACTGAGCAACTTCACTTTCACTTTTCACTTCCATGCATTGGAGAAGGAAATGGCAACCCACTCCAGTTCTTGCCTGGAGAATCCCAGGGATGGGGGAGCCTGGTGGGCTGCCATCTATGGGGTCACACAGAGTCGGACACGACTGAAGCGACTTAGCAACAGCAGCAGCAGCAGTTGGTATATATAGGTTCTTTTAAATATTCTTTCATTTTTTTCTGTGAATTTGAAATTACTAAAAAATTCCAGCCTTTGGTGTCAGATTGCCTGGTGTGAATCCAAGCACTGCTTGCTACTGACTAGCTGTGTGTCTGTGGGCAAGTTACTTAACCTCTCTGGACCTTGCCTTCTCCATCTCTAACATGAGAATAATAATACTGCCTTCTTCAGGGTTGTGATGAGCTAATATATGTAAAGTACTTGAATGGCTGGCACCTGGCAAACTGTGGACTAATGGTGGTTGCTGTTGTTTGTATCTAAGATAGAAAATCATGGCAACTAGGAAGGTGAGGCAGGGATTTCTCCTGAGACTCTCAGAATGAGGATGCAATGCTCTGGAGGGAGAGGCACTTAATGTCCCTCGACCCAGGCTCTGTCATTATCCTATGGCACTCACGCCTTGGCAGCACAGGCAAGGGCCCTGACTGCCTTTGAGTCTGCCACTGTCTAGCAGGTGACTTTCGACTTGTTAACTGACTCCTCTGAGCTTCAATTTCACCACAGACAAGAGGGGTTATAATCCCTTTCTCTAAGTTTTCACTGTAGCAAATAATTATCAAGCAATATTTAGGGAAAGGGCTTCCCAGGTGGTGCTAGTGGTAAAGAACCTGCCTGCTAATGCAGGAGATGTAAGAGACATGGACTCCATCTCTGGGTTGGGAAGATCCCCTGGAGGAGGGCATGGCAACCGACTCCAGTATTCTTGCCTGGAGAATCCCATGGACAGACGAGCCAGGCGGGCTACAGTCAATAGGGTCGCAAAGAATCAGACATGACTGAAGTGACTTAGCATGCATGCATGCATTTATGGAAAATGCTAAACACCCTGAATGTGCCAGGCATTTGGGGTGAATTATCATCTAATCCTCAAAACAAATCTTTGAGGTAGGTACTATCATTATCTCAATTTTAGACTAAGACCCTTAAGGTTTAGAGAAGTTAATTAAATTGCCCAAGGCTGCCCCTCCTCACACTACCCTCAGTGTTCCTGGCTTCTTTGGGATTAGTGTCCCTGCTGTTGTTTCTCAGAGCTGGCTCAGGCTGGGGCAGAGTCAGGGCCAGGGGAGGAGCATTCCAGAATCTCCAAGGAGTTTGCTCCTTTACTTGAAGACTTTGAGGATATTCCTTAAGGGTGAGGAGATTTACACCCAGGGTCTAGCAATTGAGCTAGCCAAGTGATGTTCAGGGGATCAGCCTGCATTTTTGCTTCCCAAGAGCTGTTGTGTGTACCAAATACTTATAAATAATGCCAGCTATGGTGATCCCCCATCCTGCTGGGGGCCAGCTGCTCCTCCAAGTCTTCATACAGGAGACTGGGGTTCAGACACCTGATGTGGTCTGCCTAAGGCCATTCATTAGTACGGGGACCACAGAGACTGGTTGGGTTTGGAAGGTGTGTGGGGAGAATGGTACTTGCCAGGTTTCCTCAATATCTGGAGACTGCAGGAAACCCAAGAGATGGGAGGCATTCAGCTTGCAGTAAGAAAGATGCTTCCTACAGTTGGAACTTCCTTAAGCAGTGACTTCCCCCTCCAACAAGATTGCTGGCCAGCGTCTGGCTGGTCAGTGTGAGGGGTGCACAACGAGTAGCATTAACTGAAGGCTGGACTTTCAGAGCCCCTGAATCTGAAAGGTAGGAGGCCAGACACTCAGTTCTTTGTATTTTAGTGAGAATTTGCTTCTCAGATCGGCAGTCCTGCCAGTTTTTCCTCTGAAACGTCTCTGGAGTCTGTCCACTCTTCTTCACCTCCACAATCATATGCTCCAAGTGCCAGACTACTGTGGCCAAGGCTTTCTAATTGATCTCCCAGCTTTCTATTTGGCCCTTTAGCCATCTTTCTCCAGCCTGCAGCCAGGATGATTGCTTCAAAATGTGAAACTGTCAGTGCCCCTCCCTCATCTCCCTCCATCTTTGCATGGCTTTTTATCACTCTTAAAAGCCTCACATTGCCCCTCCTCTCATGTTCCTCATTCCTCCATGCTGGCCTGTGGACCAGGTGTTTCTGGTGAAGTCCCACCCCAGGGCCTTTGCATGTGCTAGTCCTGCTCCTGATAACTCTCCACCACCTGCTTCCCTTCCACTTCCCCCAGGGAGTGCCTTCCCAACCTTCAACTCTTAGCTCAGGCATTGCTTTCCATGGAACTTTTTTGAAGCACTCCTCCTCATTCCATCCTTAATAGCACTTATGTCTTATTATAATCACACACTATTTACAGCTTGTTTTTTCCTCCAGTGACTGGTCTCTGTCAGCTGTGAGCTCCGTGAGGCCAGGCACCAGTCTGCTTTGCTCACCACCTGTCTCCAACACCTGGCAAAAGAATAGCTGCACTAGGCGTACCTGCTGCATTCATTAACTGGCAAAGCCTCAAGGCAATGAGGCCCAGGAGAGAAGATTTTGAGAGATGAATGGCTAACCTGCCCTTCTGACAGGTAGGCTTTCAGAGGGCATTGGGGTTGGCTTCTGGCTGCCAGTGATGGCAGAAGGGCCCTGGCATGGGAAAGTCCTTCACCTGAGTACTGCTCCCTTGGGAGCAACTCACCTGTGACCTGTTGAGGGTGCAGTTACAAGTGAGGGGGGTGGGCTCAGACCTAGGACCCATGCAGGCACACTCCAGATTCTGCTCAGCTCAGGTGATTAAGGGTTCCCCTGACCCTTAACCACCTGAGCAACCATTCATTCTTATCCTAGTAGTCTTCAGTACTTGTGTTATCATGCATTCATTCATTTATTTTGCTATTTATAGTTTCATTCCTTCTTGAATATCAATTATATGGCCAAGAGGGATGAATTATATTCATCAAGACAACTGCTTTACAAGTAATAGAAAGAACCAGACCTTTTGGTTCTTCCCCCCACCATCCCCATTCCATGTCCTCTGCCTGCCTTTTTTTCTGTAGAAAAACTTTAGTCAAAAACACATTTAATCAGAGAAGTGAGAAAATGCAGAAGCAAAGGAAAACAAGTAAACAGGACGAAATAATAATAATTTAGTCATTAAGCAAAGTCAAGGACCTTTAGTTCCTCCTCAAGGGCTGTAGGATACATTCTAAGCTATATCCTTTGAGCTCTTTTATAGATACTGAAACCCCCACCAGGTGGAAGACATTAACTATGTGATGATCAGACTGTAGCCATGACTTAACCTGCCACAGTTCTAAGAAATGGCCTCAAAGAAATGGGAACAAGACTGTAGCCATGACATAAGCTGCCACAATTCCGAGAACTGGCCTCAAAGAAATAGGAAAGAAATCTGGAACTGAAGATTAACTGTACTTACAGCAATCAAGATGATACTGATAGACACATGACCAATTTCAAGATGACTGTCAGAGCTGACTGTGCAGTTTCTGTATATAGCCTCCTTCCTCTGTCTATAAAAGCTCTTGCCCCCTGATTGTTGGGAGGAGAGAGAGTCAGCCTTTGGACATGAGTCTGTCCTCCCCTCCTCACCCACCCCCCAATAGCCAGCCTACAAAATAAAGCAAACTTTCCTTTCCACCAACCTTGCCTCTTTATTGGCTTTAGAGTGGCAAGCAGCCAAATTCCACTTTAGGTAACAGTAATGCTAATTTGGATGAGTATTCTTTTCTCCCTTTTGCTTGAGAATTGACAACCCCCACATCCAGTTGATGGAAATGTGATCTCGTCAGTTACCTGGGGTAAGACCTGGGCTTCTGCTAACTCAGCTCTTCTAATTCAGCTAAATATTTAATGTGTGTCCAGTTCATTTTCGGAGAAGGCGATGGCACCCCACTCCAATACTCTTGCCTGGAAAATCCCATGGATAGAGGAGCCTGGTAGGCTGCAGTCCATGGGGTCGCTCAGAGTCGGACAGGACTGAGAGACCTCACTTTCACTTTTCACCTTCATGCATTGGAGAAGGAAATGGCAACCCACTCTAATATTCTTGCCTGGAGAATCCCAGGGACAGGGGAGCCTGGTGGGCTGCCGTCTATGGGGTCACAAAGAGTTGGACACGACTGAAGCGACTTAGCAGCAGCAGTAGCAGCAGTTCATTTTATCTCTTCCACTTCCAGTTGGTTTATCCTGCATCACATTCTAATTCCAACTTTCCTTTGTTAAAGGGGCTTTCTTACAGAGCAGAATGCTTTGGCGGGTTAAGTAATATACAGCAGTACTTCTCACCACTGTCAGACCCAATCCCCTTTTCATAGAAAATATTTTGTAACCCTTCGTTTGGACCTCTCAGGTGGCTCTAGTGGTAAAGAACCCTCCAGCCAATGCAAAAGATGTAAAAGACCTGGGAGACATAAGAGACATGGGTTTGATCTCTGGACTGGGGAGATCCCCTGGAGGAGGGCATGGCAACATGCTGGGGTCCAGCCCCGGTGGAGTCAGGGATTTCGAAGGGGAGACGGCTTCAGCGATCAGGATACGATAGAATTAAAGATATAAAGAGTGGTTAAATAAGGATAGCTCAGTGAGAAAATTCAGTGGGGAAAAGAGGCTGAATAACTTGGTTTACGTGGAAAGCTAATAAAATTCCAAAGAGAAAGAACGACATAGGGAGACCAAGTTTCGGTGAACAAGGCCTGCACTTTATTTTCCAAAGTAGTTTTTATACCTTAAGTTATGCATAGAGGATAATGGGGGAAGGGGTAGTCATGCAGTAAGCCAGGCTTTCTTCCTGCAAACTTATCATATGCAAAAGTTTAGATGATTTGCATCATCTTCTGGCCCGGAGGCCTGTTAATATTTTAAGACCCTTTCTTCAGAAAACTTATTTTTCTCTAAGGGTGATTAGTCAGGCACCACCCTCCAAAAGCATTAGATAAAGTTGCATTCCTATAGGGCAAAGGTGTGGTGGGCTATAACAAGAAAAAGAATTAACTCAAGGGTCCAAGGTTACAAACGTTAAAGCTACTACTTACATTTCTATACACCAATTATATCAATCAATACACTGCCAGGGACACAGTAGGTAAGTGACATGGAGACTTAGCAGCGAACATTGGCCCAACAAGTGAAAAACCCTTCACCAATACAATTTCTAATCAATCTTTTAACTGCTCAAAGGAATCTGTATTTAGACAGTTTAGAACATCTCATGCCTCTCACAGTTAGGAGGCTCTGAACAATCACATGTGGCCGGAAAAACCTATTCAGGCAGGCTAGAGGACTTCCAAAGGAGTTTGTAGGTTGAAACACTATCACACCCAGGAACTTTATTAACTGGAGCTGTAAGTTAACTCTTTTTTCAGAAAGAGGTAATGGGGGACAGCCCCCTGTAAAGTCAGAGGTGTAGGTGAGAGCACAAAGCAGAAAGTAGGCAGATTCTGGTTTTGGGGGTAGATGCTTGAGAATTTCCAGGGGGACTCCTGAGGCTCGATCCCACCTTTGTGTATGCCGAGCCTCCTTCCTCATGACCTTTGCCACGGGTGGAGTTCCTCATGCTGGCTCCCGGCAGCAACACATTCCAGAATTCTTGCCTGGAGAATCCCATGGACAGAGGAGCCTGTCAGGCTCAAGTTCATCAGGGTCGCAAAGAGCTGGACATGACTGAGGTGCCTTAACATGCACGAACAAAACCCTTCCTTTACTGCATGAAATGGAATTCAAAGATAGGGTAGGGGATTCTCTTTGCTGGAAAGGGACTAAATGCTTTGTTGCGGGGTTGTATGTTTCTACCAATTCTCTTCTGGTTCCAGCCATCTCATCTCATCTCAATCTCCATCTTCTCTGTAAAGATTCTTCTATACACAGAAGAATCAAAGCTAAGTGGAAAATCAAACATTTAATTATTAGCTGGACAGCCCCCTTACCCCACTATTTGCCTCTATTTCCCCAAATGCACAATGCTTTTGTTAGCAGGGCTGGAGCACAAGGATTGGGGAAGTCCAAGCTATGACAAGAGAAAGTGTGTGCCCTTTAAAAAGGTTATTTGCCCTAAACCTGTCACATAGGAATCTCAAGCCTACTTGGGTTTGGAAGGCAAAGTTGAATAACTCCCTGAATGAATGAAGGTCCCTTCACAGCCTGAGGAACTCTACTGGGATCTGAGTGGGTGTGCACCCCAGAATGTATACTGGCAGCAGCAAAGCTCTGAGTTGGTGAGCATTTGACGAGGCTTGGGGAAGTCTTAGGTCTGAGGATGTGCCTCTACATTCTGCTTCAGGGATAGGTTATAATGGCCAGGCTTTGACTTTTATATGTGAGGGATCAGCTCTGGTTTCTGGGATATTGATACTGAAAACTTGCCCTCTGTGCACCGGTAGGGAATCCAATGTCAGAGACAGAGTTTTGGGTGAAGTAGAAAAGAGTGACTTAATTTCTTTGCCAGGCAAAGGGGGACAGGGTAGACTCCTGCCCTTGAAAACTGTGTGTCCCAGTCTGGGAGGATTTGACGAAGAGTTTTATAGCAATAGTTCAAGGTTGGCATTGCTGATAAGATCAGGCTGTGTGCAGGGCCTACATTCCTTTAATCTGGCCTCAGGTAATGTCTTGATGAGCTTCTCTGGTTCCTTTAATATGGCCTCAAGTGGTCTTCTCTAGAATGAGGAATGATAACTCCATTTGTTGGGGGTTTTGGTTCTGTAAAAAAAGATATTGTTATGTGTATACTTTGAGGGGGGAACTGGAACCCTGCCCCAAGACTGCACTATTTTTTTACATATAATTTTATTAATTATATATTTTTGACTGTGCTAGGTCTTTGTTGCTGCATAGGCTTTCTCTAATTGTGGAGAGCAGGAGCTACTCGCCAGTTGTGGTGTGTGGGATTCTCATTGTGGAGGCTTCTCTTGTTGTGGAGCACAGGCCCTACCACACACTGGCTTCATGTTAAGATTCATAGACACCATAGTTGTGGCTTCTGGGCTCAAGAGCACAGGCTCAATAGTTGTGGCCCCTGGAATGTGTTGCTCCAGGACGTGTGGGATCATCACAGATCAGGGATGGAACCTATGTCTCCTGCATTGGCAGACATATTCTTTACCACTGAGCCACCAGGGAAGCCCTAAGGTTGTACTATTGTTTCTTGGCTGCTCCTTCCTTATCTTTACATCTCCTCCCTTCCCTGATTAGCAGTTGTTTGAACCTGCCCTTTCAGACTCAAGGAAGTTCAGGGAGGCTGGAGTCTGTTCCTTAACAAATAAGAAACAGGGAACACAGAAAATTTCTGTGCTCAGGAGCCCCTCAGGGTCCTGCTTGGTTTCAATATGAAAAAAAGAGATCTCAAGGTGAAAGAGACTGCCACATAAGTTTGGGCCACCTCATTATCTGGGCATGTAGCCTATTTATTCCATGGAAAGCCATGTAGTTGAACCCATCTTGGAAAAGCAACATTAACTGCATAAAGTAAATTCCATATACTTACCTTTTAAAATGTGGGTTTATTATTTGCAGTCAACTCTCATTGTTATCTTCATAAAATTCTGAATTAAAGAACACATTCAGGTATTGTTATAAACTAATAACCTGGGTTGCTTGGACCCTAACCTGGCTCCTTGAATTAAACTCCAGGACCCCAGTAAGCATTTTCACAAAACTTGAATTGGTCTGGATGCCTGTGCCTTAAATGTTATCTTTCTTGTCATCATCAGTCACCAGTTTACTCATACAGGAAGCCCTAAATAAAATTCTCATAGACTTTAAGGTCTCTCTTTAACTCTTCTTTAAGGGAGATATCCCCAAGTCTCCAGTTGGGAAGGGAATCCCTGCCTGATTTAGACACAGGGGAAAGCTTCTTCCATCTAGTTAGTTCAAGTGCAGTAAGGCAGGAGAATCATAAAAATGGCACCACTATTGGAAAGGAAAAAGTAAAACTACCTTATTTGAGGGAACATATCATCTATCCAAAAAATCCTAAAGAATCTTCAAATGAACACTAGAATAAGTGAGACTGCAAGTTTTCAGTCCATAAAGTCAATGTACAAAATCAACTGCATTTCTATATATTAAAAATGAACAAGCAGAAATTAGAATAAACTACCTTTGAACAACAAAAAATTAAATACTTTGGGATAAATTTAACCAAAAGAATGCAAGACACATACCTTGAAAACAAAGTAAGAAACATTGCTAAGAGAAATTAAAGATCTAAATAAATGGAGACATAAATGTTGAGCATCAGTCAGAAGATTGAATAATATGTCAGTTCTCTTCAAATAGATCTATAAATTCATGACATACATATAAAAACTCATTCATACATTAGTTTTATTTTGTAGAGATACACAACTGTTTGGAGTTCATAGGGTTAAATTTCTAAAATAGTGAGTGACAGACCTATGGTTTATAACAGCAGATAAAAGGAATCAGAGGATTTTAGAACCAGAAGGGACTTTTTAAAGGTACTAATTTAACTTCACAGAGTAGCAATAGAAAAAAACAGTTTTTTCTTCTCAGTAGAAAAAAACTGAAATCAGGAGAGAGGAAGCAGCTTCCCAGGAGCTCACTGTGAGTTAAATTGCTGACCTATCAGAGCAGAAACTGAACCGGTTACTGAGTAACTAGCCTTTCTGTTCTTGTCTTTTCAAAAAAGATTTATTCCTAAAAATGGCTGCTTCTCATTACTTTATTTTTGCTGGGTGAGGAATCAAGACCATACAATAAAATGATATTTCTCCTTTCCCTCTCCAAACTAAAGGCATGAATATGGTAGATGAGTTGTCACTCGCCTGAGATGGGCAGCATTAAACTACAATATTGAGCTGTACTAAAATACTTGATTTTGAAAGAGGAAATTATGTCTTGAGTCTGGGGGAAAAAACCCAGGCATAGAGAAAAATGTAAAATCAGTCAACTTGAGAAAAACTATGGCAGCATCTAGTTAACTGGAACTAACATGTGGGGTGGTAAATCACGCATCTTTTCAAGTTGCTGGCCTTTCACAGTGAGAGAGAGGGCTTCCCTGTGACTCAGCTGGTAAAGAATCCGCCTGCAATACGGGAGACCTGTGCTCGATCCCTGGGTTGGGAATATCCCCTGGAGAATGGAAAGGCTACCCACTCCAGTATGCTGGCCTGGAGAATTCCATGGACTGTATAGTCCACGAGATTGCAAGGAGTCAGGCGCAACTGAGCAACTTTCATTTTCAGTGAAAGAGATGGTCAGGCCACCTGAGAGTTTCTCACCAGCCCCCAAGGATGTGGGTCATGAAAGCTTGGAAGAGGGAGCTTTTTTGAAAATTAAGCTTTTAATTTTAATATAATTGTAGATTTACATGTAGCTTTAGAAATAATATAGAGATATCCATGGATGTTTTACCCGGTTTGCTGTAAGGTAGCCCCCTTGGAAAACTAGAGTACAGTATTCTAACCGAGGCATTGGCACTGATACAATCTAAAGGTCTTAATTAGATTTCCCCAGTTCTACTTATACCCATGTGAGTACATGAGTGTATATGAATGTGAGTGTGTGTACATGCACATTTAGATAACAATGTTATCTCATGTGTAGGTTCATATAGCCATCACCACAGTTTAGGTGTAGAACAAATTCCATCAGCCCCAGGAACTCCTGGGTTACCCTTTTAAAAAATAGTTTATTGAGCTGGAATTCATATAAAATGAATCGATTGGGAGTTTGGGATCAGTAGATGCAAAACAGTATATATAGAATGGATAAAGAGCTAGGTCCTACTACATAGCACAGGGAACTATATTCAATATCCTGGGATAAACCATAATGGGAAAAATATGAAAAAGAATGTATACATATATATGACTGAACCACTTTGCTGTATAGCAGAAATTAACATAACATTGTATATCAACTATACTTCAATTAAAAATGAGAAAAAGTAAATTAACCATTTTAAAGTGAATAATTCAGTAGCATTTAATGCATTTACAATGTTTTGTAACTACCACCTCTATAAAAACAATTTCATCACTCCAAAGTAAAATTTCTTGCCCATTAATCAGTTTCTCCTTATACTTTTTTCTTAGACCCTGACAAGAATCAATATGTCTTCTGTCACTATGGATTTATTTATTCTAGATATTTATATAAATGGATTCACACAATATGTGACATTTTGTGTCTCTCTCCTTTCCCTTACCATATGTTTTCAACATTTATTAACATTGTAGCATTTATCAATATTCCATTCATTTTTATGACTGAATAATATTCCATTGTATCTATAGACCATGATTCATTTACCCAGTCATCTGATGATGGACATTTGTGCAGTTTCCATTTTTCAGTTATGTGGATAGTGGTGCTATGAACATGCATAAATATGCAACAGTATCTGTTTAGAATTCTCTTGGGGCTGGGGGTAGTGGTATATACTGGGGAATGAAATTGTGGATGATATATTAATTTAATGTTTAAAAATTTTAGGAAAAGCCAAATCATTTTTCACAGTGCCTGAACCAGTTTACATTCCCACCAGCAATATGAAAGGTTGTTGTTGAATCACGCAAATACACCGGGATTCTTGGCCCCTGGAGGAGAAGAATTCAATCTGGGACCAGAGATGAGGCTTGATCGCTCAGAGCTTTTTTGTAATAAAGTTTTATTAAAGTACAAAGGAGATAGAGAAAGCTTCTGACATAGGCATCAGAAGGGGGCAGAAAGAGTACCCGCTTGCTAGTGTTAACAATGAGGTTATATAATCCAAAGAATGTCTGGAGGTTGCAAAGACCTCATCAGACCCACTCCCATAATTTACATCTTAAGGTAACACTGTCCTCAGGCAAGATACATCCTTGTAAAGACCAGGTCTACTCCCATAATTAACATTTTAAGATAACAAAAGGTTGAATCCAAAGACTGTCCTTAGGCAGGATACATTATTGTTATATAATCCTAAGGAATGTAGAGAAAGACAAAAAAGTTTGTCCTTTCTTCCTCCTTGAGAATTCCAGACCCCTCTCTCCTTGGGGACCCCTAGACTCCCTATCAACCTGCCTAGGAAATGACTCTCTCAAATACATGAAGGTCCCAATTTTTCCACATTTTTAGCAATATTTTGCTGATAAGTGCTCAGTCATTTCCATTCTTTGCAACCCCATGAACTGTAGCCCACCAGGCTCTTGCCATGGGATTTTCCAGGCAAGAATACTGAAGTGGGTTGCCATTTCCTTCTCCATGGGATTTTCCCAACCCAGGGATAGACCCATGGTCTCTTGTCTGCTGCATTGGTATGTGGATTCTTTACCACTAGCACCATGTGGCAACACTTTGAGAGACTGTTTTTCATCTTATTTACTTGTTACAGGTGAATTAGTCCACTGGGCCTTCAACATGTGAATTTTGAGGAGGAACACAATTCAATACACAACCTGGGTCTATTTGGATTTTCTATTTCTTCTTGAGTCACTTTGATAGTCTGTGTATTTCTAGGAATTTGTCTACTCATCTAAGTTATCTAATTTGCTGTTGTATAATTATTCATGGTATTCTCTTACATACCTTTTAATTTCCATAAGGTTGGAAATAAATTCCCCACTTGCATTTCTGATTTTAGTTATCTGTGTCTTTCTCTCTTTTTTCTTTTTCCAGTCTACTTACATGATTTGTCAATTTTGATAATCTTTTCAAAGAACTCACTTTTGGTTTCATGGATTATTTTGTTTTTCTATCCTCTATTTCATTGATCTCCAGAGTAGATAGTCAACAATGTTCCCAAAGGTGATGTTTACCTGGGTGAGTTCAGAATGAAACAGGAAAGAAAGGGACAGTTCTCCACTCACAAGGAGATCCCAGGCTGATGGGGAAAACATGGCACAAATCTGGAAAAACATGGGGAGATTAGGATCCTGATCTCAGCACAAGGCCCCATGGTCCCAATGCATGCTCTTGTGTGGAGCTGTGGTCTGTTGACCCTCACAGATGGCAATATGCCATTGTAGGACCAAGCACAATCTATAATATCCAGGCTCCTGTGACAAAAATTTAGTTGTTCTAGTTTGGAGATACTACAGACAATACTGGAATGACCACATTTGAATACATCCTTTGTGAGTGTATATACACATTTCTCTTAGGAATATGCCGATAACCGGACTTTATGTGTTTAGCCTGAGTAGATACTACCAGTCTTTCAAAGCAGGGTATATATATATTTATATATTGGTGAATGGGCATCCCTGGTTGCTCAGTGGTAAAGAATCTGCATGCAATGCAGGAGGCACAGAAGCTGTGGGGTTTGATCCCTGGGTCATAGCAAACACCCTCTTCCAACAACACAAGAGAAGACTCTACACATGGACATCACCAGATGGTCAACACTGAAATCAGATCCCCTGGAGGAGGGCATTGCAAACCCATTCCATTATTCTTGAATGGAGAATCCCATGGACAGAGAAGCCTGGAGGGCTGCAGTCCATAGGGTCACAAAAGAGCAGGACATGACTGAAGTGACTTAGCAGAGCATATGTATTGGTGAATTGATCCAGTTTCCTCAGTTCTCAAGTGATCTTGATGAAGCTGTTTACCAGCCCCCAAATCAGCATAGTGGGCAGGTGAAGGCCACACAAAATATTGGAAGGCTCATGAAAGGGCCTTGGGGTCAGAAATGTCTGTTGTTGAATCCTGCCTCTGTCACTGACTAGCTGTGGGGCCCTGAGCAAGTCACACAATGGTCCTGAATTTGTTCCCTTATGATAAGGCCGAGTTTAGTGAGGCCTGATATCATTCCCTGCAGAAGGGAATGGCAAACCACTTCAGTATTCTTGCCTTGAGAATCCCATGAACAGTATGAAAAGACAAAAAGATAGGACATGAAAGATGAATTACCCAGGTCGGTAGGTGCCCAATATGCTACTGGAGATCAGTGGAGAAATAACTCCAGAAAGAATGAAGGGACAGAGCCAAAGCAAAAACAACACCCAGTTGTGGATGTGACTGGTGATAGAAGCAAGGTCTGATGATGTAAAGAGCAATATTGCATAGGAACCTGGAATGTTAGATCCATGAATTAAGGCAAATTGGAAGTGATCAAACAGGAGATGGCAAGAGTGAACATCGACATTCTAGGAATCAGTGAACTAAAATGGACTGGAATGGGTGAATTTAACTCAGATGACCATTATATCTACTACTGTGGGCAGGAATCCCTTAGAAGAAATGGAGTAGCCATCATGGTCAACAAAAGAGTCCGAAATGCAGTACTTGGGTGCAATCTCAAAAATGACAGAATGATCTTTGTTCATTTCCAAAGGAAACCATTTCATATCACGGTAATCCAAGTCTATGCCCCGACCACTAATGCTGAAGAAGCTGAAGTTGAATGGTTCTATGAAGAACTACAAGACCTTTCAGAACTAACACCCAAAAAAGATGCCCGTTTCATTAAGTGGGCTGGAATGCAAAAGTAGGAAGTCAAGAAACACCTGGAGTAACAGGCAAATTTGGCCTTGGAGTACAGAATGAAGCAGGGCAAAGGCTAATAGAGTTTTGCCAAAAGAACACACTGGTCATAGCAAACACCCTCTTCCAACAACACAAGAGAAGACTCTACACATGGACATCACCAGATGGTCAATACCAAAATCAGGTTGATTATATTCTTTGCAGCCAAAGATGGAGAAGCTCTATACAGTCAGCAAAACCAAGAGTGGGAGCTGACTGTGGCTCAGATCATGAACTCCTTATTGCCAAATTCAGACTTAAATTGAAGAAAGTGGGGAAAACCACTAGACCATTCAGGTATGACCAAAATCAATCCCTTACGATTATACAGTGGAAGTGAGAAATAGATTTAAGCAACTAGATCTGATAGACAGAGTGCCTGATGAACTATGGATGGAGGTTCGTGACATTGTACAGGTGACAGGGATCAAGACCATCCCCAAGAAAAAGAAATGCAAAAAGCCAAATGCCTGTTTGAGGAGGCCTTACAAATAGCTGTGAAAATAAGAGAAGAGAAAAGCAAAGCAGAAAAGGAAAGATATCCTCATTTGAATGTAGAGTTCCAAAGAATAGAAGGAGAGATAAGAAAGGCTTCCTCAGTGATCAGTGCAAAGAAATAAAGGAAAATAATAGAATGTGAAAAACTAGAGAATTCTTCCATAAAATTAGAGATTCCAAGGGAACATTTCATGCAAAGATGGGCTCAATAAAGGCCAGAAATTGTATGGAGCTATCAGAAGCAGAAGATATTAAGAAGAAGTGGCAAGAATACACAGAAGAACTGTACAAAAAATATCTTCATGACCCAGATAATCACGAGATGTGATCACTCACCTAGAGCCAGACATCCTGGAATGTGAAGTCAAGTGGGCCTTAAGAAGAATAACTACGAACAAAGCTAGTGGAGGCAATGGAATTCCAGTGGAGCTATTTCAAATCCTGAAAGATGATGCTGTGAAAGTGCTGCACTCAATCTGCCAGCAAATTTGGAAAACTCAGCAGTGGCCACAGGACTGGAAAAGGTCAGTTTTTATTCCAATCCCAAAGAAAGGCAATGCCAAAGAAAGCTCAAACTACTGCACAATTACACTCATCTCACGCGCTAGTAAAGTAATGCTCAAAATTCTCCAATCCAGGCTTCAGCAATACGTGAACCATGAAATTCCAGATGTTCAAGCTGGTTTTAGAAAAGGCAGAGGAACCAGAGATCAAATTGCCAACATCTACTGGATCATTAAAAACGCAAGAGAGTTCCATAAAAACATCTATTTCTGCTTTATTGACTATGCCAAAGCCTTTGACTATGTGGATCACAATAAACTGTGGAAAATTCTGACAGAGATGGACATACCACACCACCTTGCCTGCCTCTTGAGAAATCTGTATGTAGATCAGGAAGCAACAGTTAGAACTGGACATGGAAGAGCAGACTGGTTACAAATAGAAAAAGGAGTACATCAAGGCTATATACTGTCACCATGCTTATTTAATTTATATGCTGGATTGGATGAAGCACAAGCTGAAATAAAGATTGCCAGGAGAAACATCAATAACCACAAATATGCAGATGACACCACCCTTATGGCAGAAAGTGAAGAAGAACTAATGAGCCTCTTGATGAAAGTGAAAGAAGAGAGTGAAAAAGTTGGCTTAAAGCTCAACATTCAGAAAACTAAGATCATGGCATCTGGTCTCATCACTTCATGGGAAATAGATGGGGAAAAAATGGAAACAGTGGCTGACTTTATTTGGGGGGAGAGGGTTCCAAAATCACCACAGATGGTGACTGAAGCCATGAAATTAAAAGACACTTACTCCTTGGAAGGAAAGTTATGACCAACCTAGACAGTATATTAAAAAGCAGAGACATTACTTTGCCAACAAAGGTCCGTTTAGTCAAGGCTATGGTTTTTCCAGTCATGTTTGGATGTGAGAGTTGGACTGTAAAGAAAGCTGAGCACCAAAGAACTGTTGCTTTTGAGCTGTGGTGTTGGAGAAGACTCTTGAGAGTCCCTTGGACTGCAAGGAGATCCAACCAGTCCATCCTAAAGGAGATCATCCTGGGTGTTCATTGGAAGGACTGATGTTGAAGCTGAAACTTCAATACTTTGGCCACCTGATGTGAAAAGCTGACTGATTTGAAAAGACCTTGATGCTGGGAAAGATTGAGGGCAGGAGGAGAAGGGGATGACAGAGGATGAGATGGTTGGATGGCATCACTGACTCAATGGACACGAGTTTGGGTAAACTCCAGGAGTTTGTAATGGACAGGGAGGCCTGCCGTGCTGCAGTCCATGGGGTCCTAAGGAGTCAGACACGACTGAGCAGCTGAACTGAACTGAACTGAACTGATATCATTCAGCTGTTGAAAGGAGTTAAATGAAGTTGTGTGTATAGTGGGCCTGAAGGAGCACCTAATATATGGTGAGTGGGCAGTAAATGGCTGCTGTTAGTCATATTTTAAATGCTTTTTGCAGGTGGTGACTTAGGAAGTGAGAAGGGCTTGAAGTTAAAATTGCAGGTGTGCAAGTGGTAAAAACTGCTCTCATAAAGGCTATGTCCAAAACCCAGGCACTTAAGCTTGTAAAGGCTCTGAAGTTCACCTTCATAGCCCAGTCCTTCCTATTTTACTCCAAGTCCTAAGAAGTTCCTCTTTCTTTCATCCCCAATTCACAATCAATTAGAGAAGGCATGATGACGATGATGGTGGTGGTCATTATGTGAAGGAGTCTACCATCCACAGATATTCAGACAGCAGTGGGCAACTTTAGCTGAGGGTTGGAAAAAGAAAAAGAGCAAAAAAGAAAAAAAAGAAAAGAAAGTCCCTGTGCCCAAGGCCCTGGCCATGACTCTGCTCCTTTGAATGCACTCAGCACATCCACATTGCCTGGAGTGGGAAATCTCAAAAAGCTGCTGCGGCCCCTTGGCCTCAGAGCATCCCTGGGTTGGCTGCTTACCTGCTTCAGTAGTTCTAGTGTTTTTCCTCATCAGAGCCCGTCTCAAATCCTACCTTCATTGCCACACAATCTTGTGTTTACCAGGCTCTTAATTCATATTCTTTTTGCACAACACTTTGGGGTTTGCTGTTTAGTTCTACTCACCATAAGCAAGAATCTCCTTGTGTAACTCCACCTCCAGGTTTCTCTGGTTCCCCAGGTAAGGCCAGCCATGAGACAGCCTGTCAGTCATCCCTGGAGAGGGTCAAGAGTGCCCTTCACGACCCCCTAAAATGTCTAGGGAGAGCATAGCACTGGAAAAATGATCCCCAGTCATGGTGATGTGTGCAGTTGTGTATAGGATGCCAGAAGGCAGGGTGATATGGGTATATTTCCATTCGCACAAGTAAAAAAGAGAAGAAATTTTGAATCATCAAGAAATCATTTTTTATTATTTAGCTTCTACTAGGCCATATTTGACTTTACAGAAGCTACTATGAGCTTCATTTGCAATATTAGAACCTGTGGGCTTCTTAATGAGACTATAGAGCTTTGTCCTCATGGCTGGATCCCAGAGCTGTCCTTTAGTCCAGGGAACCACACCACTGAGCAGAGCCATCCTCTGACCTGGATCAGACTCTGAGTGTGTGTGCACATGTGTGTGTGTGAGAAGCTGGTGCTGCAGGGTCCTAGGAAACCAAAGGAGCAAGACTTGGATATCCCAGGAGATAAAACAGGTCACAGGTGAACACAGGACAGGGATGGGTTGACAAGAATTCCTTTTATGAGCAGAAACTCCAGGGCACAATCTGGGAGGAGACAAGCTGTAAAATACAGAAGTCCAAGGCTCCATCATTAGCCAAATTCAACACCTGCTGACCAGAGGTAAAGTGCATTTTCAGAGGTGAATGAGTTCATCTGGGGAATGGAGTTTGCTCTGTTGCAGGGCACAGGCCACGGTGCTAGGGTAAATAGCACTGTGGATGAAACGGGAAGAATTACAAAGGTGGTGAGCCTTCCCAGGGGCCCAGCTCTCACTCGTAGGAAGCCTCCAGGCCTTTACTGCCCCATCCTCCTTGGGTACAGATACTCTGCTTCTCCACTGTGACAGGTATTTGCATTCATACCTGAGCCCAATGACTCTGCTGTTGACATACCCACCACCTAGAGCCAGAACCCTCATACGAGGGGGAGTTCAATCTGGTATTGAGGTCCCAGACTTTGTATTTATTGAGGGGGCCAGTGAAAAATGGGTGGATCAAAAGGATTTCCAAGTTTTAATTTTGCCAAAGTAGGGCTTAAAAAAAAGTTGACTCTTTCACATTCTTTTCTGATTTAGTTTATTATAGAGTACTAAGTAGAGTTCCCTGTGCTATACAGCAGGTCCTTATTTGAAAAAATTAGATATATTTATATGCATAAATGGAGAAGGAAATGGCAACCTACTCCAGTACTCTTGCCTGGAAATTCCCATGGACAGAGGAGCCTGGTAGGCTGCAGTCCATGCAGTCGCGAAGAGTCAGACACGACTGAGCGACTTCACTTTGACTTTTCACTTTCATGCATTGGAGAAGGAAATGGGAACCCACTCCAGTAGTCTTGCCTGGAGAATCCCAAGGACAGAGGAGCCTGGTGGGCTGCCGTCTGTGGGGTCACATGGAGTCAGACACGACTGAAGCGACTTAGCAGCAGCAGCAGCATATGCATAAAAGAATAACCGTGGTGTGCACTTGAAACTAACACAACATTGTAAATCAACTATGAAAGTGAAAGTGTTAGTCACTCAGTTACATCTGACTCTGCAACCCCATGGACTGTAGCCCACCAGGTTCTTCTGTCCATAGAAGTCTCTAGGCAAGAATACAGGAATGGGTAGCCATTCCCTTCTTCAGGGGATCTTCCAAACCCAGGGATCAAATCCAGGTCTCTGCATTTCAGGCAATTGTTACATACTCCAATATAAAATAAAACTTCAGAAATATTGACTATTACTAACTGTAGCTAATATTTCCCCAAGGACATTTTGGCACTGAGAGAGAGAACATGTTTCAAAATGAAGGACAATCCTTTACGTGTCCCTTCCATCCTGTCCCCACTGGTGTGGAAATGAACCTTGGTTCATGTGCTTCTGCTCCTCTTCCCCCTCATTCCACACCCGCCCCCCATCCCCCCCACCTACTCACACTGAGCATGGGACAGAGCTGTGCTCCTCTCCCAAAGTGGTGCAAGGTTGGGATGGAAAGGTGGCAGTGTGAAGAGCAGGTGTCTTGTCTTTCCCTCAGGGGTGGTGTTGGTGGAAGGCTGCTGGTGGAAGAATGCTGGACTGGGTCCTCCTGAAGCCAGCCCTTGTCAAGCCCACTCCTCTGCTCACTGCAGTCCCTGCCCATCCTTCTGATTCCTCCCTTGGAATGAAGTGAGTTTGGCCTTTGCAGGGGCCTCTCAAGACTCATACCTCTTGCAACCCTTCCCCAAGGTGACCTTGTTTCACCCTGTAAACCTCCCATCCTGTTCCTGGGGTCCTTCCAACCAGCTCTGTGCCTCCTGCCTGCCAAGGCAGCTCCTTCAAGTGAGATGCAGTTCCACATTGCTGGCTGAGTGCACGTCGGCGATGGCTCCCCTGGTGGCCATTCAGCTCAGACCTGGCAGCCCAGCAGCAGCTGGCCTGTGGTAGGCAGCTGACTGCCCGGAGGACCACTGCTTCCCTGCCCATCCCCAGTGCCTCCACTATGCACTTTTATTGAACTCTTAAGATGACATTATGAAAGACAGCTAATTAGAGGAGAGACAGCCTTGAACAGGGGGAAAATAGAGACCAGCCAGTGAGGTTGAGTTAACTTGATTTGATTATTTATTCAGTGGTAGGAAAAAAAAAAGTGTGCAATTAAGCTTTTACTGGGCATTAGTGGTTACTGTTGAGAGCATCTGCTTCAGGTGGAGAGCTTGCTGCAGGCTTTGGGATATATTAATGCCATCTGCAGAAAAGGCCTGGGGAGCTTTGGAGAACCGGTACCAGGCCCTCAGAACTAACAGTCTGAGTCCACTCTATTTCCATGAATGGGAAAATAAGGCCCAGAAGGGGGCTGGGGTCCAATGCCTCTGTCCCTGGGAACCCGAACTTGTCACTGTAGCTTTTGTGCACAGCAGCTGTAGAGTGTATCACATCCAATCCCATTGCTTGTCTGCAAGTCTGTGACAGCCTGTGTTCTGGCCCCCCAGCACTGGGCCTGCCATGTAGTTAGACCCCCACTCAGTAGTCATATGCATTCAGATTGAAAAAGACCATCTTGAGAGGACTGATTGGCTTTTGTATCTCCATTTCCTGACTGGCTGCTTTTGGAGGCAGGGACTGAGTCATATTCACCCCAATGTTCCCAGCCTGGCACATGGATGGTATCCAACATGCTATTCTCTTTATATCTCCATAGCTCTTGTGGGGAAAGAAAATTGAATCCTGCCAGCTATGGAGCAGTCAACCCGCAGGTGTGAACTGTGCACATGAAGGCTGGAGGAGCCAGAGACTTCCTGGGCGTCAGAGAGCAGACAGTTGCAGCTTTTCTGGCAAAGCACGTGGCAGAAGTGGGGTTCAGTCCCAACACATACTATGGTGAAGTGGAACGCTTATGTTTTTTCTTTTTTAATGGACGTGTAGCTGATCTACAATATTAGTTTCAGGTATACAACAGAGTGATTCAATGTTTTAATAGATTATACTCATTTGAAGTTATTATAAAATATTGACTATGTTCCCTGTGCTGTGCTTTATCTCCTTGTATCTTATTTACTTTATACATAGTAGTTTGTGCCTCTTAATCCCCTTCGCCTATGGTGCTTTTCCCCCCATGCCTCTCCCCACTGGTAACCATTAGGTTGTTCCCTGTTTCTGTCTTGTTACATTTGTTCATTTGTTTTAGTTTTTATTTCAACATACAAGTGAAAACATTCAGTATTTGTCCTTCCCTGTATGACTTCCTTCACTAAGCATGGTACACTCCAGGTCCGTCCATGTTGCTGCAGATGGCATTGTTTCATTTGTATGTGTGTGTGTGGAATAGCTGTAGAGCATATCACATGCAATTGCATTGCTTGTCTGCAAGTCTGTGACAGGCTGTGTCCTGGGCCCCGCCGGCATTGGGCCTTCCAGGTAGCAGACCCCCACTCAATAGCCATATTTAGGTTGACATTCCATTGTATACATATACTACATATTCTTTACCCATTCATAAATGGATTGATGCACCTTCAGTTCAGTTTAGTTGCTCAGTCATGTCCGACTCTTTGCCACCCCATGGACTGTAGCATGCCAGGCCTCCCTGTCCACCACCAACTCCCAGAGTTCACCCAAACTCAGGTCCATTGAGTCAGTGATGCACCTTGGATTGTGTGAATATCATGGCTATCTAAATAACACTGCTATAAACACTGGGGTATATGTATCTTTTCAAATTAGTGTTTTTGTTTTCTTCAGATATATACCTGGAGACAGAATTGTGGAATCATAGAGTGGTTCTATTTTTAGTTTTTTGAGGAACCTCCATACTGTTTTCCATAGTGGCTGTATCAATTTATATTTCCACCAGCAGTGTACTAGGGTTCGCTTTTCTCCACATCCTCACCACGTTTGTCATTCATTGTCTTTCTGCTAAGAGTCATCCTGACAGGTGTGAGGTGACATTCCATTTTGGGTTTGATCTGCATTTCCTCATGATTAGTAATGTTGAGCTTGTGCTCTGTATTCATGTGCTTGTTTGTTATCTGTGTATCTTCTTTGGAAAAATGTCTATTCATTCTTCTGCCCATGTGTTGATTAGGTTGTTTTATTTTTGATATTGAATTGTATAAACCCTTTATATATTTTGGATACTAATCCTTTATCAGACATCATTTGCAAATATACTCTCCCGTTCAGTAGATATTTTCATTTTGTCAGTGGTTTTTTTCATTGTGCAAAAGCTTTTAATTTTACCTAAGTCCTATTTGTTTATTTTTTCTTTTGTTTTCTTTATCTGAGGATATAGATCCAAAAAAAATATTACTAAGATTTATGTCAAAGAGGATATTGCTTATGTTTTCTTCTAGAAGTTTATGGTTTCTGGTCTTACATTTAGGTCTTTAATTTGTTTGGAGATTATTTTTGTATGTGTATGAGATAACGTTCGAATTTCGTTCTGTTGTACATACTTGCCCAGTTTTCCCAGCACCACTTAATGTAGAAATTGTCTTTTCCTCATCGCATATTTTGTCTCCTTTGTCATAGGCTAATTGACCATATGTGCTGTGGGTTTATTTCTGGGATCTCTACTCTTTCTCATTGAACTATGTGTCTGTTTTTGTTCCAGTTACTATACAGCTGTGATTAATCTAGCTTTTAGTACAGTCTGAAGTCAGGGAAGGTGATTTCTACACCTCTGTTCCTCTTTCTCAAAATTGATTTGGTTATACCAGCTCTTTTGTGGTTTGAAACAAATTTTAGGATTATTGTTTTTTTCTAGTTATATTTTGAGAACATTAAATCTGTAGATTGCTTTGGATAGTAAGTCAGTTTTAACAATATTAATTATTCTGATCCAAGATCATGGAATATCTTTCTATTTCTTTGTATCATCTTCAGTTTCCTTCCTTGATGTCTTATAGTTTTCAGAGTATAGGTCATTCACCTTCTTGGTAAAGCTTATTCCTAGGTATTTTAATCTTTCCAATGAAGTTGTAAATGGAGTTGTTTTCTCCCCTTCTCTTCCTGATGTTCATTACTGGCATATAGAAAGACAACAGTTTTTTTGTATTTAATCTGGTATCCTTCAATTTAATTTCATTTAGTAGTTCTAATAGCTTTGGGGGGAGATGTTCAGTTCAGTTAAGTCACTCAGTCGTGTCCAACTCTTGGTGACTCCATGGACTGCAGCACAGCAGGCCTCCCTGTCCATCACTAACTCTCAGAGTTTATTCATACTCATGTTCATTGAGTCGGTGATGCCATCCAACCATTTCATCCTCTGTCATCCCCTTTTCCTCCCACCTTCAATCTTTCCCAGGATCAGGGTGTTTTCAAATGAGTCAGTTCTTCACATCAGGTGGCCAAAATATTGGAGTTTCAGCTTCAACATCAGTCCTTCCAATAAATATTCAGGGCTGATTTCCTTTAGGATGGACTGGTTGGCTCTCCTTGCAGTCCAAGGGACTCTCAAGAGTCTTCTCCAACACCACAGTTCAAGGCATCAATACTTCAGCACTCAGCTTTCTTTATAGTCCAAATCTCACATCCATACATGACTACTGGAAAAACCATAGCCTTGACTAGACCGACTACTTGGCAAAGTAATGTCTCTGTTTTTTAATATGCTCTCTAGGTTGGTCATATACGTCCTTCCAAGGAGTGAGCGTAATTTCATGGCCTGCAGTCAATATTTGCAGTGATTTGGAGCCAAAAAAAAAAAAAAGTTTGTCACTGTTTCCACTGTTTCTCCATCTATTTGCCATGAAGTGATGGGACCAGATGCCGTGATCTTCATTTTCTGAATGTTGAGCTTTAAGCCAACTTTTTCACTCTCCTCTTCAACTTTCATCAAGAGGCTCTTTAGTTCCTCTTCACTTTCTGCCATAAGGGTGGTGTCATCTGCGTATCTGAGGTTATTGATATTTCTCCCAGCAATCTTGATTCCAGCTTGTGCTTCATCCAGTCCAGCGTTTCTCATTATGTACTCTGCATATAAGTTAAATAAGCAGGGTGACAATATACAGCCTTGATATACTCCTTTCCCAATTTGGAACCAGTATGATGTTTCGTGTCCAGTTTTAACTTCCAGTTGCTTCCCGACCTGCATACAGATTTCTCAGGAGGCAGGTCAGGTGGTCTGGTATTCCCATCACTTTAAGAATTTTCCACAGTTTGTTGTGATCCACACAGTCAAAGGCTTTGGCATAGTCAATAAAACAGAAGTAGATGTTTTTCTGGAACTCTCTTGCTTTTTTGATGATCCAGCGGATGTTGGTAATTTGATCTCTGGCTCCTCTGCCTTTTCTAAATCCAGCTTGAACATCTGGAAGCTGACAGTTCGTGTACTGTTAAAGCCTGGCTTGCAGAATTTTGAGCATTACTTTGCTAGCATGGAGATGAGTGCTATTGTGTAATAGTTTGAGCATTCTTTGACATTGCCTTTCTTTGGGATTGGAGTAAACTGACCTTTTCAAGTCCTGTGGCCACTGCTGAGTTTTCCAAATTTGCTGGCATATTGAGTGCAGCACTTTCACAGCATCATCTTTTAGGATTTGAAATAGCTGAACTGGAATTCCATCACCTCCACTAGCTTTGTTCGTAGTGATGCTTCCTAAGGCCCACTTGACTTCGCATTTCAAGATGTCTGGCTCTAGGTGAGTGATCACATCATTGTGATTATCTGGGTCATGAAAATCTTTTTTGTACAGTTCTTCTGTGTATTCTTGCCACTTCTTCTTAATATCTTCTACTTCTGTTATCTCCATACCATTTCTACCCTTTATTGAGCACATCTTTGCATGAAATGTTCCCTTGGTATCTGTAATTTTCTTGAAGACATCTCTAGTCTTTCCAATTCTATTGTTTTCCTCTATTTCTTTGCATTGATCACTGAGGCTTTCTTATCTCTCCTTACTATTCTTTGGAACTCTGCATTCCAATAGGTGTATCTTTCCTTTTCTTCTTTGCTTTTCACTTCTCTTCTTTTCACAGCTTTTTGTAAGCCCTCCTCAGACAACCATTTTGCCTTTTTGCATTTCTTTTTCTTGGGGATGGTCTTGATCCCTGCCTCCTGTACAATGTCATGAACCTCCATCCATAGTTCTTCAGGCACTCTGTCTATCATGTCTAATCCCTTGCATCTATTTCACTTCCACTGTGTAATCATAAGGGATTTGATTTCGGTCATACCTGAGTGATCTAGTGGTTTTCCCCACTTTCTTCAATTTAAGTCTGAATTTGGCACTAAGGAGTTCATGATCTGAGCCACAGTCAGCTCCCGCTCTTGGTTTTGCTGACTGTATAGAGCTTCTCCATCTTTGGCTGCAAAGAATATAATCAATCTGATTTTGGTATTGACCATCTGGTGATGTCCATGTGTAGAGTCTTCTCTTGTGTTGTTGGAAGAGGGTGTTTGCTATGACCAGTGTTTTCTCTTGGCAAAACTCTATCAGTCTTTGCCCTGCTTCATTCTGTATTCCAAGGCCAAATTTGCCTGTTGCCCCAGGTGTTTTTTTCTTGACTTCCTACTTTTGCATTCCAGTCCCCTATAAAGAAAAGGACATCTTTTTTGGGTGTTAGTTCTAGAAAGTCTTGTAGGTCTTCATAGAACCGTTCAGTTTCAGCTTTTTCAGCATTACTGTGATATTGAATGCTTTACGTTGGAAACAAACAGAGATCATTCTGTCATTTTTGAGATTGTATCCAAGCACTGCATTTCAGACTTTTTTTGTTGCCTATTAGGGCTACTGCATGTCTTCTAAGGGATTCTTGCCCACAGTAGTAGGTATAATGGTCATCTGAGTTAAATTCACCCATTCCAGTCCATCTTAGTTCGCTGATTCCTAAAATGTCGGTTACTCTTGCCATCTCCTGTTGGACCACTTCCAATTTGCCTTGATTCATGGACCTAACGTTCCAGGTTCCTATGCAATATTTCTCTTTACAGCTTTGGACTTTACTTCCATCACCAGTCACATCTACAACTGGGTGTTTTTTTTGCTTTGGCTCCCTCTCTTCATTGTTTCTCGAGTTATTTTTCCACTGATCTCCAGTAGCATATTGGGTACCTACTGACCTGGGGAGTTCATCTTTCAGTGTCCTATCTTTTTGCCTTTTCATTTGTCATGCTGTTCTCAAGGTAAGAACACTGAAATGGTTTGCCATTCCTTCTCTAGTGGACCACGTTTTGTCAGAATTCTGTACCATGACCCACCCGTCCATCTTGGGTGGCCCCACATGCCATGGCTCATCTCACAGTTTCATTGAGTTAGACAAGGCTATGGTCCATGTGATCAGAGATGTCAGGGTTTTATATATATTATCACAACATCAGCAAATAGTAACAATTTTACTTCTTCCCTTTCAATTTGGATGACTTTCATTTCTTTATCTTACCTGATTATTGTATCTTGAACTACTGCTATTAAATAGAAACAGCAAGAGTGGGGATTGTTGTCTTGTTTCTAACTTTAAAGGAAAAGTTTTCAACTTTTCACCATTGAATATGATGTTAGCTGTAGGTTTGTCATTAATGATCTTTTTTATGTTGAGATATGTTCCCTCTATATTAATGTTGTTGAAAGTTTTTTTTTTTAAATCATGAATGGATGAAGAGCTTTTTCAAATGGTTTTTCTGCATCTATTGAGATTATCATTTGATTTTTATCATTTGTTTTGTTAATGTGGTGTGTCACATTGATTGATTTATGAACACTGAACCATGCTTACATTCCTAGAATAAATCCCACTTGATCATGGTGTATGATCTTTTTGCATACTGATGAATTTGGTTTGCTAATATTCGTTGAGGAATTTTGAATCTATATTTGCCAGAGATATTGGCCTGCAATTTTCTTTTATGGTATTTTTGTAGTGTCTTTGGTTTTGGTGTCAAAGTAGTGGTGGCCTTGTAGAATGAATTTAGGAGTATTCTATCCTCTTCAGTTTTTTGGAATAGTTTGGGAAGAATAAATAATGGTTTGCTGATATATTTGCTAGAATTCCCCTGTGGAGCTGACTAGGCCTTGACTTTTATTTGCTGTAAGTTTTTTATTTTTTTTTATTACTGATTCAATTTCAATACTAGTAATTGGTCTGTTCAAATAGCCCATTTCTTCTTGATTCAGTATTAGAAGATTGTATATTTCAGGAATTTAGCCATTTCTTCTAGGTTGTTCAATTTGTTGGCACATAACTGTTTGTAATATTCCTTTATAACTGTATTTTTATGACATTGGTTGCAATTTTTCACATTTTATGTCTTATTCTTTCCTATTTGGGTCCTCTCTTTTTTCTTAATGAACCTGGCTAAAGTCTTGTCAAGTTTATCTTAAAAAAAAAAAAAACCCCAAAAACCAAAAAACAGGTTTTGATTTTATTGATCTTTTCTGTTGTCTCTAATTTGTTTCCATTCTGATCTTTATTATTTCATTCCTTCCATTTATCTTGCCCTTTGTTCTTCTTTCTCTAATTCCTTTAAATAACAGGTTAGGTTATTTATTTAAGATTTTTCGTGCTTCTTTAGGTAGGCCTGTATCAGTATCAGCTTTCCACTTAGACCTGCTTTTGCTGCATCCCACAGATTTTAGATTGTTATGTTTTCATTTTTATTTATCTCAAAGAACTTTATGATTTTATTTTTGATTGCTTTATTGACCCCCATTTTTTTTTTTTTAACTAAAATGTTGTTTGGTCCCCAAGTGTTTGTGTTCTTCCTGTTTTTCTTCCTATAATCTACTTCTAGTTTCATACTGTTATGGTCAGAAAAGATGTTTGATATGTTTTCTATCCTCTTACATTTTTTAAGGTTTTTTGTTTTTTCTTTTGTCTATCTTGTAATTTATCCTGAGGCATATTCCATGTAAACTTGGATGGACTGTCCTATGCTACTGCTGCTGCTGCTGCTAAGTTGCTTCAGTCATGTCTGACTCTGTGCGAACCCATAAATGGCAGCCCACCAGGCTCCCCCCTCCCTGGGATTCTCCAGGCAAGAACACTGGAGTGGGTTGCCATTTCCTTCTCCAATGCATGAAAGTGAAAAGTGAAAGTGAAGTCGCTCAGTCATGTCCGACTCTTAGTGACCTCATGGACTACAGCCTACCAGGCTCCTCCGTCCATGGGATTTTCCAGGCAAGAGTACTGGAGTGGGGTGCCATTGCCTTCTCTGGGAGTGTCCTACAGATAACTATTAAGTCCAGCTCGACTAATATGTCATTTAAAGACAGTGTTAATTGCTTTTCTGTCTGGATAATCTGTCCATTGATGTAAGTGGGGTATTAATGGTCCCTACTACTATTGAATTACTGTCAAATTCTCCCTTTATATCTTTTAATATTTATGTTGTAAACTTGTGTGCTTCTATATTATGTATATATATGTTTATGAATGTTATGAACTCTTCTTGTATTGATCCATTTATCATTATATAACTATTCTTTTTTTAAAGTCTATTTTATCTGATAGAAGTATTGCTAACCCAGCTTTCCCGTAACTTCCATTTGCATGAAATATCGTTTTCCATTTTCTCCCTTTTCAGTCTGTGTTTGTCTTTATCTCTGAAGTGAATCTCTTGTAGGCAGCATATAGATTGGTGGTTTTATTTTTAATCCAATGAGCCATTCTATGCCTTTTAGTCCATTGACATTTAAAGCGATTATTGATAAGTATCTGGTTGTTGCCATTTTGTTGCTTATTGTTAATTGTTTTCTGGTTGTTTTTGTAGTTCTCTGTCCTTTTATTCTTCTTTTTGTCTCTTCCCTGTGGCTTGGTGATTTTCTTTAGTGCTATGATTATATTCCTTTCTCTCTAGTTTTTGTGTATCCATTAAAGTTTTTTTATTTATGGTTACCATGGAGTTCCTATATGTTGATCTATAGCTACTTGATTTAAACTGATAGTCATTTAAGTTTAAACACATTCTAAAAGATCTAGATTTTTTACTCCCCTCCCCCCACATTTTGTGTTTTTATGTCATATTTTACAACTTCATATCTATCCCTTAACAGTTTATTGTAGTTTTAGTTGATTTTTACGATATTTTGTCTTTTAGCCTTCATATTAGCTTACTTAAGTGGTTGAGTCACAGGTTTTTTAAAAATGTGTTTGCCTTTACCTGTGAAATTTTTCTCTCTTATAACTTTTTATTTCTTGCTGGAGATTTTTAATTTTCACATAAAGAAGACCCTTAAACATTTCTTGTAATAAAAATTTAGTGTTGATAAACTTTTTAAATTTTTGCTTGTCTGAGAAGTTCTTTATCTTTCCTTGTGAATAATAACTTTGCTGGACAGAGTATTCTTGGTTGTAGGTGTTTCCTTTTTAGGACTTGAATCTATTATACCTCTCCCTTCTGGTTTGCAAAGTTTCTTCAGAAAATCAGATGATAGCTTTATGGGCTTATATAGGGCTGTTTTTCTCTTGCTGCCTTTAGAATTCTCTTTTTAACTTTTGCCATTTGAATTATGATGTCTTGGTTTGGATCTCTTGGGTTCATCTTGTTTGGGGATCCTTTGTTTTCTGTACCTGGTAATCTTTTGGTTTTTTCTTCAGGCTTAAGAATTTTTCAGCCATAATTTCATCAAATACATTTTTTTTATTCCTTTTCTCACTCTTCACCTTCTGAGACCCTTCTAATGTAAATGTTAGTACATTTGATGTTGTCCCAGTGGTTCCTTAAACTATCATCATTATTATTATTTTTAGCTGCATTACATGGCATGCAGGATCTTAGTTCCCGATCAGGGACTGAACCCATGACCCATGCAGTGGAAGCACAACATCCTAACCAATGAATCATGACCAAATTCCTAAACTATCTTATTTTAAATTTTATTATTATTGTTGTTGTTGTTCTGAATGGGCAATTTTCATTATTCTATTCTTATTCTATAAGGGCATCACTTATATGTTCTTCTGTATCACCTAATCTGCTGTTAACTCTTTCTAGTGTATTTTTTATTTTAGTTATTGTATTTGTCATTTCTGTTTTATATTATGGTCTTGTGCTTTATTAAAATTCTTACTGTGTTCATCTCTTCTTTTCCCTAGTTCAGTTGGCATTCTTCTTATTACTACTTTGAACTCTTTATCAGGTTAATTTTTTAATCTTTGTTTTATTAGGTTTTTTAAAGTTTCTTTCCTTGTAATTGAAACATATTCTTCTGTCTTCTCATTTTGACTTTTCTTGTCTCTATGAAATTAGGTGGAAGAGTGATCTACCCTGTGTCCTTGAGTAGGAGCATCACTGTGCAGTCTGCATGTGCCTGATGGCTTTGGTGGGAGAACTGGATCTGGAGTGAGCACAGGCTGCATCTTTCCTTGGGGTTTGCTGGTAGCTACTACCTTGATGGGAGGTGCACTATAATCAGATCTAGGTATGAGCTGGGCTTCTCCTACTATCAGTGGCCATGACTGCCTGTCAGGGGTGAAGTCAGGGTCCAAGATGTTGGAGCAGGAGCCTTGAGGGAGCTGCTTTCCTCCTGGCTGTGACAGCAGTCTCTGCTTTGGTTTTGGTTATGGCCAGGGCCTGAGGGCTTGGGGCTGCACTTCTATGTTGGTTTCACTTTTTTACTTGGTGTGTATACCTTCACTTTTTTACTTTAGAGGCTGGGTCAGGCCTGGATGCATTGGTTTCACTGCTGCTAGTGATGTCCGTCTCCACCCCAGAGCTAGTTTCACTCCTTCCACATGTGTGCAGGGCTATGTGCCCTGGTGAGGGCTACCTCTGCCCTGGTCAGAGGCAAGGCTGAGATCCAAGCTGACTTTGTTCCCTCTCATTGACAATGGTAGCCTTGCCCTAGTGGAGAGCAGCTCTGGATCAAGAGGGGCTGAAGAAGGAGCCAGGTATGGGCTGGAGGATGCACTGGGGTGATCATGGCAAGTCTGTCAGAGGCTTCGGCAGTTTTTTATCTGCTGCCTTCATGCTGTGACCAGGAGTGAGCAAATCTACATGTGTGCTCTTCAAGAGCTGTGTCTGGGTTTCTTACAGGTTCTTTTCAAACCAGCTAAAGGGCTAATCTTCCTAGTGTTAAACTCTGGTTTAGGGTGCCTAATATGGGGTGCAAACCCCTCACTCCCAAGGGAGCATTTCAGCACCAATGATATCCCCTCCTCTTCTGGGTTTCTCATCAGGGGTGAGCTTCTCCTCTCTTCCTACCAGATTCCACCTGGACCTTTATACATAGGCCTGGTTGTGGAAGAGATGTCCTGCTAGTTTTCAGGTTGATTTCAGTGAGAGTTGTTTTACATGTAGTTTTATTTTTAATGTGTTTGTGAGGAGAGGAGAACTCATCTCTCATCCTTGACCACCTTGATTTCTCTGGAGTGCTCATGTTTTAAGCCCTCAGCCCAGCAGGCCACTGCCACTGTGATGCCCATTTGAAAACTCGATACAGTAAGTCCCCTATGAGCAAACAAGTTGTGTTCTGAGAGTGCATTCCTAAGTCCAATTTGTTCTTAAGTCCAACAAAGTTAACCTAGGTAACCAATAACACAATAAGCAATATAATATTATACTGTAATAGGACCATAATACTTTTCACAGAATTAATACATAAGAAACAAAAACATAAAATAATAAAGACAATATTTTTAATCTTACAATACAGTACTTTGAAAAGTATAGTGTAATAGCTCATATTGAATGAACAAGCAAGAAGAATTACTGACTGGAGGAGGGAGAAGAGCTGGGAGATGGTAGAGCTGAAGGATCATCAGTAATAGGAGATGGAGGGCAAGCTCAATTTCATTCATGCCTGATGTTGATGAAATGCACTTTCACATCTTTGAAAGTTCTCAACTTAAAGGTTCATATGTAGGGAACTCACTGTAGTGTCCTTTTCCAGGTGCAGTGGCCTCTAATGTCTAAGCAGGTCCTATATGCTTTATGATAATATCCCTGGCAACCCTCTCTGTTACCTGCCCTCTTGTAGAGAAGTGATCTACCCACAGGCAATGAGGGAGAGTCAGAGTTGAATCCCAGAAACCACCCACCCAAGCCAGATCTCAGTTCAGCTGATGTCCACTCAGCCCTCGTGTTCTAGTCCAGCCACTGGGAAAACCCACTGAGGCTGAATGAGGGTGCCACCTTCCTAGCATCACTCAACCCTGCCATTTTTTTCCTGCCCTCCTACCCCCTCAACTCTGAGCCTGCATATTTGGCCCCCATGCACCTAGGAAAACTCCCAAGGAATCTATCCTTGAGCCTGGGTCTTTTTTGAAAAAAATATTTATTTATTTATTTGCTGGTGATAGGTCATATAAGAAGAGGTGGCAATAATACACAGAAGAGCTGTACAAAAAAGATCTTCATGACCTGGATAATCATGATGGTGTGATCACTCACCTAGAGCTAGGCATCCTGGAATGTGAAGTCAAGTGGGCCTTAGGAAGCATCACTATGAACAAAGCTAATGAAGGTGATGGAATTCCAGTTGAGCTATTTCAAGTCCTGAAAGATGATGCTGTGAAAGTGCTGTACTCAATATGCCAGCAAATTTGGAAAACTCATCAGTGCCCACAGGACTGGAAAAGGTCAGTTTTCATTCCAATCCCAAAGAAAGGCAATGCCAAAGAATGCTCAAACTACCACACAATTGCACTCATCTCACACGCTAGTAAAGTAATGCTCAAAATTCTCCAAGCCAGGCTTCAGCAATACATGAACTGTGAACTTCCAGATGTTCAAGCTGGTTTTAGAAAGGCAGAGGAGCCAGAGATCAAATTGCCAACATCCGCTGGATCATCAAAAAAGCAAAAGAGTTCCAGAAAAACATCTATTTCTGCTTTATTGACTATGCCAAAGCCTTTGACTGTGTGGATCACAATAAACTGTGGAAAATTCTGAAAGAGATGGGAATACCAGACCACCTGATCTGCCTCTTGAGAAATTTGTATGCACGTCAGGAAGCAACAGTTAGAACTGGACATGGAACAACAGACTGGTTCCAAATAGGAAAAGGAGTTCGTCAAGGCTGTATATTGTCACCCTGTTTATGTAACTTATATGTAGAGTACATCATGAGAAACGCTGGATTGAAAGAAACACAAAGTGGAATCAAGATTTCCAGGAGAAATATCAATAACCTCAGATATGCAGATGACACCACCCTTATGGCAGAAAGTGAAGAGGAATTCAAAAGCCTCTTGATGAAAGTGAAAGGGAGAGTGAAAAAGTTGGCTTAAAGCTCAACATTCAGAAAGCTAAGATCATGGCATCTGGTCCCATCACTTCATGGCAAGTAGATGGGGATACAGTGGAAACAGTGTCAGACTTTATTTTTCTGGGCTCCAAAATCACTGCAGATGGTGATTGCACCTATGAAATTAAAAGACACTTACTCCTTGAAAGGAAAGTTATGCCCAACCTAGACAGCATATTAAAAAGCAGAGACATTACTTTGCCAACAAAGGTCCATCTAGTCAAGGCTATGGTTTTTCCAGTGGTCATGTATGGATGTGAGAGTTGGACTATAAAGAAAGCTGAGTGCCGAAGAATTGATGCTTTTGAGCTGTGGTGTAGGAGAAGACTCTTGAGAGTCCCTTGGACTGCGAGGAAATCCAACCAGTCCATCCTAAATAAGATCAGTCCTGGGTGTTCATTGGAAGGACTGATGTTGAAGCTGAAACTCCAATACTTTGGCCACCTGATGTGAAGAGCTGACTCATTTGAAAAGACCCTGATGCTGGGAAAGATTGAGAGCAGGAGGAGAAGGGGACGACAGAGGATGAGATGGTTGGATAGCATCACCGACTTGATGGACATGGGTTTGGGTAGACTCTGGGAGTTGGTGATAGACAGGAAGGCTTGGCCTGCTGGGGTTCATGGAGTCGCAAAGAGTCAGACACAACTAAGTAACTGAACTGAACTGAACCGATAGGTCTTATTTGTGGCACATGGGATCTTCAATCCTTTCTAAGGCATATGAGACCCTTTTGTCAAGTTGCAGCATGTGGGGTCTTTAATTGTGACCTGTAGGATCCAGTCTGCCAACCTGTGATTGAATCCAGACCCCTGCATTGGGAGTGTGGAGTCCCAGTCACTGGACTACCAGGGAAATCCAGAGCATGAATCTTTAGATTCCTGTGCTGTTGGATTTTCTTGTTCTTGTCATTAGCTAGCACTTGTCATCATCAGTGTGCTAGCCCATCTCTAGTGGGTTTTGAGTTGGAGTTGCCTCAAAATTATCCAGAGGTGCACATTCAGGAGGTCTGGGGCAAAGCAGGTGTACTTTGCCTTTGCTGCTGCTGGTGATGTGGCGGTGGGGACGGGGATACCGTGAGAACCACCAGTGCAGAGGGAGAGCCAAGGCCTGCTGGAGTGGGGTCTTGGCCCTGCTACTCTCTAACTGTGTGGTCTTGGGTAAGAGCCAGGAGCTCCGTGGGCTCACTCTCCACATTTCTACAGTGGGGATGCCCACACCTGTCTCACGCCATTGTTTCTAGAGGGACAGAGAAGGCAGCAGTGATGGGGATTCACTTTTGGTCCCCAGGCAAGTGTGCCCTCTGTGTCCACATCCTCATATCCCTGCAGTACCCACATCCCCAAGGTGCACCATAGATGCCTCGGGTCCTCCTCACAGGGCCACAATGTCTTCAGGAAAAGAGAAGGAAAGGAGAAGTGAAGATAAGGAAGTTCTTCCAACCACTGCCTGACTTTCAAATGATAAGAAAGTCTATCACCAACCCTCTGCAACAGGCTAGGCATGCAAATTACAGCAGCTACTGATCAACCTCACTTAGCAGGAGCCACTGCTGTAAACGTATGTTTTGTCACTAATCCTCAGTACCCTATGATCTTTGCCTGTTTATCTCCTCCCGCTTTCCAGAGCACTGTGCTGAGCCCAAGGGCACGTAGTGAAGCCAGGATTGGCAGCCAGATGGCCTCTTTTGGGGCCTGGCTGCGACCACGACCTGCACTACCTCCATGCAGACTCCAGGCCCTGTTCATGACCACTGTCTTTCCTCCCCTTCCTCCTGAGATGGTCCTCTGGAAGGACTCAGAACACAGAAGAGCCCTCTCCTCCAGCCCTGCCCACTCTCTTCCCCGTGACACTCTTGCTTGTTTCACATGTGTCTAAACTAGGCATTTTCCCCCAGGGAGGTTGGTTTTAAATTCTGTTTGTACAAACTGAGTCTCTTGGGATGCTAGCTTGGTGGTATCCCCAGCTTCATTTCACCTTTTCCCAGAAAGGCTCAGCCTGGGACCCTTCTTTGGACCTGGTTTCTTCTGGAATCTTTAGTGGAGGGCTCATAGGAAGAGAATGAGATATTTCACAGGAGCTTCTAGTTTATAACCTCTCCTGCACCTTGACTCTAAAAAAGCAATAATGGCTACTAGATGCTGTGCTTATATTCATACATCTAAATCTGTTATTTTACAAGTGAAGAAACCCAGGTACATAGATGTTGGATAACTTATCCGAGGTCACACAGCTAGTAAGAGGCAGAGCTGGGTCTGGCTTGAGAGACCATAGTCTTAACCAGTATCTGTCCTGACTCATGCTCAGCTACTGCTGACAGAATGCCTTGTCAGTCTTCCATTTTTCCTGAGGGAGGGCTTAGAAGGCAAGTTCTTGCCTGAATGGGTTGTGCAACTCTTCCTTCCTGGCTCCCTCATCATCTTCCTGGCTCTTGTAGTGAAGGTGCTGTGTCCAGGTCCCCAGTTTCTCTGCAAAGTGGCTCCATTTGCAAGTTTTCTGCCTCCTTGGGATTAGGGTGAAGGGGGTGGGGTTTTTGGAGTGGCAGTTGAAGACACAGGCGTGATTTTGAACATTGCCAGTTCCATAAAGGGTCGCCACATCAACAGTCTCTGTATTTATTCATGGAGCTCGTATCCGCTACTGCATCTCCCCTCTTTGACTCCTCTTCATCCTTTGGGATCCTGTGGCTGTCACATAAGGAAAACTCTTTATTCAAGAAATTCACTTCATAGCCTTTGTAGAACAAAGCTTTTGCAGCCCTAATGAAAGGGGGAAGCAAAACTAGCATCCAGGGCAAGTGTTTCTTATTAGACATGTGCTTCATGGGACCTGTTTAGAATCATGGCCTGTTTCTAATGTCTGCATTTTCAGAAGTCCCCCCTCCAGATGGCAGTGCACGCTGGGCTTCTAGAACCTGTCCACGCCAGCCATTTGCACCGAGGGTCTGGCTCATGTTTGTCTTCTCATACCGGTGGTGCTCTGGACAGAAGAGTAAACCCTGCTTTGCAGAAGAGAGGATGAAGCAGGCAGTGTAGCCAAGAATGAGACTGCATCAGGATGGGAGGAACTGGTGACAGCGGAGGACCCCTCAGAGCCTGGCTGTCTAAAATATGAATGCGGATGTCCACCCAGAGACAGCTAGTGTGCCATGCCTTGAACATACGGCCCTGGGGTCAGAAAGACTCTACTCTTCCCTGGCTGGGCCACCTGGAGAGAGCTGCTAAACCTCTCTGAGGCATAGTTTCCTAACTTCCAGTCCCGAGTGTTGTCAGAGTTGGATGAGATCGTATTTTAGAGAGCCAGGCCAGATCTGGAACCAAGGCACACTCCAAGGCTCATAGGCATGATATTTACACCAATCTCACTGGCAGAATGGAACTTTCCTTGGCTCTTGCCCTTCTCATGGGAAAGAATTCAGTTGAGAGGCATAGAACAGTTTTATGTAGCAAAAGTTTTATTAAGTAGAGTGAAAGAACACTCCTGAGAACAAATGAGAGTGGGCTGTCTGGAAACCAAGAGCAGCCCTTCAATAGGGTGGGGCTGGACTTTTTACAGTGGTGGTCCCTCCCTGTGTCCTGTGCCATTTGACTGACAATTGAAACACAAGGGGGAGGGGTGGAGGCCAAAACCACAAAGCTAATTTGTTACAAATTGAGCATGATAAACCCTGGGTTACCTTGAATCACCTTTTAGGTCTTGATGCACCTGTCCAGCTGTGCTGGCGGTTTTCTGATATGGCTGGAGACCTAGGGGTGGTCCTTGACCACAGAGGGAGGATATCTGGGTTTGCTCCGACCCCCTGGAAGGAAAGATGAACCATTCAGGATGGGGCAGGATCCGCTCGTGTCTGCCTATCAACCTGGAGAGAATTAAAAAGTCCCTTTAGCTGGCTCTCCTGCTGCCCTTTACTCCTACTCAGATAAGATCAGCCTTTCCCTGCTGAGCTCACTGATTCCCTTTCTGGTCACTTGCAAGCAAAAGAAAACCCTCTGGCCACTTAAGTGAAAGTGTTAGTCACTCAGTCATGTCTGACTCTGCAATGTGATGGATGGTGGCCTCTCAGGCTCCTCTGTCCATGGAATCCTCCAGGCAAGAATACTGGACTAGATAGCCTTCTCCTTCTCCAGGGGAGCTTCCTAACCCAGGGATTGAACCTGGGTCTCTCACATTGCAGGCAGATTCTTTATCATCTGAGCCACCAGGGAAGCCCTGTGTTAAAATGTCTGATTAACTCTTCTAAATAAAAACTCAGTCTCCTTCCTGCCTCCCTAGGCTTACTGTGCTCTCCCCATCATTAAATCCCCTCTGAACTTTCAACAGTTTAAAAAATATGAGTAAAAAGTTCATGACTCATGTAACTGGTTTTCAGATATTTCCAGGGACCAGCTGCAGCATGGTGGTCAGTCTTGCCATCATTTGACTGCTTGTTTTTACATACCTTGGCAATTCAGACAAACTACCCATTTCACATCTATTACACACTGTTTCTGAACACTAGCTTATGGGAAACTCCCCATGGCAAATCAACAGTGGGGAACACCTGGAGTCCTCCAGGTGTCATTCTTCCCCATTCTCTTTGGGGTCAGAATTCCCAGTGGGGACCAGTCTGCTCAGTCCCCAGCTGCTGGGGCTGGGCCATGGTAGAGTATAGAATCAGCTGTGGCTCCCTTGGTGAGATCCAAGTCCTGGGGCTGCCTGGATCTGGCTGAGCTGCTTAATTTCCAGCTTGTTTAGTTTTCATCTGTAAAATGGGGATAGTGCACCTTGGTGGGACTGTTTTAAGTGTCATTAGAGACTTAGCCTGAGGCTGAACCCTCTTCATGGTTAGTGTTGTTATCATGTTGACTGAAAAAAAAAAAAAAAGCACAACCTAAAAGTTGAGAGGTCCAGGGAGTTTTTTGGCAGACATTCTGAGGACTTCAAGCCTGGAACACCACATCTCAGATGCTCTGAGAGATTGCTCCAAGGAGGCAAGGGAGGAGCCAGAATCTAGGAGTTTTGGCAGCAAAGACTAGGTTCTTGGAACATCAAAACATTATTGTTCATCAAACAAAATAAGATATCTGAAGTTAAAGAATTTAGTGCTGTTATGTGTATGGGAGGATGCAAGAGTCTGATCTTACTGGAATCATTGATTTGATGTGTACCTCAGCTGTGCAGGGCCAGTATCCTGTGCTTTCTCATCCTGAGTCTCCTTGGGGTGCACCACCAGGGGAGGAGGTTGCTGCAATGACTGACTGCTTGAAGGTGAGCATCCTGTTTCTATCCTGAGTTCCCTCTGTGCTTACTGTAGGGTGGCTGTAGTGTGATGGCTTGATGGCTGCAACATCCTTTGTTTACTGATATGGCAGGTGACATTTTTCTCATCCACAACCCCCCATCTCTGTTAACACTGTTATCATCATGCCTGCTTGCACTACCTTATTTCTCTGAACAGCTCTTTCAAAACCCAGAGGGCAAGTTTCTGGTTCGTGCTGACCATGGACCCCATCTCTGGCCATTCCCTCTTGATCGTGGTGCCAGCCTGGCATGGGCATCCTCATCCATGCACAGAGGCTCCTGGAGGCTTTTGGGGAAGTGTCGTGGGTGAGGATGGGCATTCAGGAGTTTGTTACAGGCTCTTCCATCAGGACTTTCAGTTAAATGAGTGCCTGCCTTGGCCACATCTTTCCCTACCAGAGCCCCACCCAGTTGTGGCCCCTCCAGTTCAGTGACATCCTTTCTGCCCTCGGTGTATGAAACAGTTAATCTGACCTAGCCCTGCTGTAGCCCTGAACCAGGAGAACATGGAGGGGGGTTCCATGGGGACCCCCAGGGCCCATGTAAGCTGTGCTGCCTCCTCACCCAGGCTGCCTCCTGGCAGCTAAGAGCTTGAGCTTGACTGCAGTTGCTGCCTCTTGTCACCAAAAAAGAGAAAGTGCAACACTCAGTTTCACCAAAATGTGTGAAGGTCTTGACATGTTAATATCTGGTCAAAAAGTTCTCAAATTCCTAATAGTGAAATCCCACAAGCCAGTATGGACTTGAACCCACTGTCTTTTAATTGAGATCATATATATACCTGGTCTTAGGACTTAGTGAAACTCAGGTTCTTTTACGTCTTTTGCAGAAAGAATTCAGTGAATGACAAAGTGACAGGTAAAAAGTGTTTTTGGTTCAGAGAGATACATATTCCATAGACAGTATGCAGTCTGGCTCAAAGGGCAAGAGCAGCCCCAGGACATGGGGTTATCTGGGAAACAGAGCAGCCAAGGGAGAAACACATTCCACAGACAGAGTATGGACCACCTCAGAAGGCAAGAGGCCCCAAAATATGGGGTGGTTGGTTTTTAGGGGCTGGGTAATTTCATAAGCTAATGAGGGGGAGGATTATTCCAACTATTTCAGGGAAACGAGTGGAGATTTTCAAAAATTGCACCACTGCCCACTTTTGGCCTTTGATGGTTGACCTTGGAACTGTCATGGCACTTGTGGGTGTGTCACTTAGATGCTAATTACAATAGGCGTATAATGAGGCTCAAGGTCTACTGGAAGTTGAATCTTTCACCATCATGGACCTAGTTTTTTCTAACCAGTTTATGCCATATCCTCAAGGGCTATGTCATTCATTCCCTTAAAGCTTGTGCCCTGCTTCCTTTCCTCCTGTTTCAAAAGGGCTAGGAAACCCATCAAATGGAACCAGATTTTGGGCCTACCCTCTTCTTCCCTCCCTCCTTCTCTTTCTCCTCAAACCTATACGGCATGTTAAGGCTCCAGCAACCCCTATGTTAATAACTCTGGGGGGTTAAAAGTAAACAAAAACATGTCCCTTAAGTTGTGGGTCACAGACAGTTATCTGAATGATAGTCTTCTGAATAATAATGCATAATACCTAGAGCAGGAGAGTAACCCTCAGACCTCTGGCAGAACAAGGAGGGCATGAGGGTTGTGGTTTGAGTGGGCCAGAGAAGCCTTCAAGGTGGGAAGGGGCTCCTGTGGGTGACTTAGGAAGAGCAAGTGCTGGGCATGTGGGCCTGGAGAACCATGATTCTTGGCAGAAGATCCAGGAGATGCGAAGGCAGGATGATGGGGTACATCCCGAGGTTCAGGCATTCTTATGGCTGGCTTGGAAACCTTCATCCTTCATGACTCATCCCCAGGCTGCCCTTGTCTGAAGGTTCCTGTGATTTTCCTCTAGGTCCCAGGGTACCATAACCTACATAGTGCACTAAATGGAACAAGAGTGTTGTTCCTGGGACAGGTGACCACATCCTGCTGGACTCTGAGTTCTCAGCCTGCATAGAATGCAGGTCCACATGTGGTAGGGTTACTTGCAGGATCAGATCACAGTGATCTCAAATAAGGAACTTGAGTTTGGGCTTTTGTGTGTGTGTGTGTGTGGAAAGTAGGGAGTTGCTGTAGATTACGTGGGAAAGGGGTGTAAGCAGATAGGGTAGGGGGTCCAAAGAGAAAGAGCTCTAGACATGTGTGTGCATACTCAGTCACTTCAATTGTGTCCAACTCTTTGTGACCCAGTGGACTATAACCCACCAGGTTCCTCTGTCAATGGGATTCTCTAGGCATGAGTACTGGAGTGAGTTGCCATGCCCAACTCCAGGGGATCTTCCAGACCCAGGGATCGAACCCATGTCTCCTGCATTGCAGCCAGACTCTTTACCTACCTAAGGTAAACAGTTTTGGCCTAAGCTGTTTTGGGATCTAAGTCTGGCCACAGTGCTTGCTGTTGAACGGATCTCAGTAACTGATGATATTAATGGAAGTGAAGGAATGCAGGAACTAACGGAAAGCAATCAAGAAACAATACTTCTGTGATAAAACAGGGTTCTAGTTCCTCCTCAAAGGCTATACATCACAATCTGATACAGTCATTGAGGTCTGCAGGATCTAAGGCCCCCACCTGGGTGGACAATGGAATATTAATATTGACCTTTGTGACTTCAACTAGAGCTTGGACTCTGTTGACCTTGGCCCCAATTTTATGCTTAATTTTTAACTCTGCTTCAAGCCCCCATCATGAATATGCATGTTCTCTTAACTTAATACTTTCCCAATTTTGCCATTTGGGGAGACACTGCTTTAGGAAATTTCCTAGGTGTTCTTTCTTGCTGCAAGTAATAAGTCCTCCCTTCTTCTAATCTTTGTCTTGGCTTTGTCTTTTGGCTTGACAACCACCAAGAGGCCAACCAAGTTTTCAGGATAACAGGGACATGGTCAGATTTTGTGTTACAATGATTTTTCTTTGGGGGAATATTACACTGGAGGCTTAGAGAACTGGCTAACTCTTACTTCTTGCCCTGATCCAACACTTTGTGTCCTGAGCCTTTGTGAGGGATTGGACCTGGCCTTGGGGATGGAAACAAAGGCCAGGAGGATGGATCTGAAGGCACAAATTAAAAAAAAAAGACAAAAACATTTCTCAGGATGATTTGGGCTGAAAGCAAAGAAGCCCGACTACAAGCGGCTTTAAGAAGGATTTGTACCTTATGCCTTGACAGAAACACAGCCAAGAGTGGCCCCAGGGTTTGTGCAATGGCTCCAGATGTGCTTGGAGACCTTTTTCATCTTCCCCCTCAGCCATCCTCTCCCTGCCAATGATGCTTCCCCAGTGGTTGAGGGAAGATGACAGCCTTTCCACGCAGCAGCAGAGAGGGCTCCTTTTCAGCCACTCTTAATTAGTAGAGAAAACCTCCTTCCCCAGGAGGCCCCAGCAGAAGTCCCAACACATGTCATTGGTCAAGTCTGGTTCTAGCACCCAGGACTCTATGGACAGCATGGGAAGGTGGGGTGTGCCATTCTCTGCCACTGGAGCCAAGAGGACTGTGCTTGTGGAGACCAAGGTGGGGAGGATGGGTGGACAACAGGCCCCCAGTCACATCCCACATACCTGCAGCCCTGCAAGGTTCATTTCTGTGTCCTGTATATTGGGATTCAGAATGGAGTTCTCACAACAACGGGGAACATCCTTTTATGGGAATAGGGGTACTGAGAACTCAGCATTCTCCATCACAGCCAGACTCCATGGGAATCTGGGAACTGCTGCAACACTGACTGTCTGGTCCACTGAGACAGAGAAGGCCACTGGTTCCATGGATGGAAGAAAGGGTCCCCCAGGTGCTTCCCTGGGATCATGGGTGAATCAGGGGCTTAATCAGCTATCAGGCAGTGTTCTCAGGTGGCAGTGCTGAGTCATTTTGTTGTTGTTGAGTCGCTAAGTCATGTCCAACTCTTTTCGACTCCATGGACTGCAGCATGCCAGGTTCCTCTGTCTGTGGGATTTCCCAGGCAAGAATACTGGAGTGGATTGCCATTTCCTTCTCCAGGGGATCTTCCTGACTCAGGAATCAAACCCGTGTCTCCTGCTGTATTGAGCCATTGGGCACAATTAATAGCTTAAAATTTTTAACAATGTGCATATATTCTTTTTTCCAGCTCAATCAAGAAACCAACAGACAGTAGTTTCTATGCTCCAGAAGCCCTTCCCTGGGGTCTTCTCCGATGTGCACTGTTTGCTGCTACAGATTGTCCTTGCGGCTCTGAGGCCCCTCCCTGAGTCTCCAGGGCCCCAATGCAATGTCAGGAAGAAAAGCTGAGGCCCTCTGTCCTGATGTCCAATCCTGGCTCCTCTCATACATGTCCTGGGTGTCCCCTATGATGTCCTTGACCCTGGGGCAGATGGTCTCTACACAACTCTGCAGTAAACCTCTGGTTGGCTCATCTCTGTCTCTCTCTCTCTTTTTTTAAAAGAGGATTTAGGCTTTACAGCATAGCTAAAAATACCACTGAAGAGCCTGCCTCTGTTTGGAGAGGTTCAGACAGTAAAGAATCTGCCTGCAAAGCCTATAGTCCATGGGATCACTAAAAGTCAGACAGGACTGAGTGACTAACACTTTCACTCAGTGGCCAAAAGCCAACTGAAAAAGTGCTGACAGCCCCGACGACTGCAGTTTTTTTTGCATTTCACCAGGGATTCTGGAGTTGGGGGACACTGGAGATCTCAATGTGAAACCAGCCCATTTTACTGAAGACCTTGAGGGTTACAGGGGAGATGGGGTGGAACTTGAATTTTACTCCTCCCAGAAAGTCCTGTTGGCTCCATCAAGAGCAAGGCTCTGGGCACTGACACTTCCTGCCCTCTGGTTCCACCTCCAGGGTCTCCTAGGACATGTAACTGAGTCCAGAGTGGGCTCCAGGGCAGAATATTCCTGAGGTCGCAAGGGACAAGATCCAAGTGTGACCTGGGCAGAGGTGTGACAACTGCAAGATACTGCATGCAGCCCCGCAGACCTTACCTACATGGAGGCTGTGGTGTGTCTGTGGTGGGTACCAGCTCGGAGGGGGCAAAAGTAGAAGCTCTTAGAGGTGGGGAGCTGTAGCCAATGGCCGATCCTATGGCCTCTCAGATGGAGGCTGCTTCTCTGTAAGAAACCAGGCCCAGCCAAGGAGTTCAGAAGGCACACCGGTGGTCCTTGCCGAGGCTGAAACCCACACAGTCAGGCATGGGTCTAGGTGACGATCTGAGAGTCAAGGGTGATAAGCACCGGGACTGCGTCCTGAGACGACCTCCATCTGTCTTTTTAGGTGTTTCCATGTTTCTTTAGCGCAGTACTTCTTAATCACCCGAGTCTTAAGAACCATTCTGCCCTAAGGTCGTTCCCCAAAACTGACCTGCCAAAGCCCACTTCAGGGATTCTGATACTAGAATCTGGGGTGACAATTTTGAAAATTTCCCTGTGAGCCCATGATTCCCAGACCCTGCCTCCTCAGCACGACCCATCAGCGAGGGGGCAGGGATCCGGAAAGGGAAGGGCAGAGGGGGTGATTGGCAGGGCCGAATGGGCGGAGCTCAGACCCCGGGCTCAGGACGTGAATCTCTAGCCTTTATCCCCTTTCCTCTGCCCAGAGTGCCAGCTGCTCTCAAGGTCCTACCTGAGCCCCTGCCATTTACCTTGAACTCCCTGCTCACATCCGTGTTCGCCTCTTTGTGTTTTCAACATTCAGCTGGAACGTCTGATGCTTTTCAGCTTTAGGAAACCTACCTAGTAGCTTTTTCCCAAGCCCCTGACTTCCTACCGTGTTCACAAACTGCACCCCTGGGTGGACATTCTCTACATCTGCTTCACAGTTTAAAGTCAGATGCTCTTGCCTCTTACTAGGTCCTGTTTCCATTTCCTAGAACAGGTAGCCAAGGGCTAAATTTATTGAGCAACTGAAATAAGAAAATGTCTGTGAGAATGAAATGTAGGTGGAAAGAACAAATAAATCAATTAAAGAATGAATAAATGATTGCAGACTCTGCACACCCCTGCCAAAAAATGTCTAAAACTTGATCACTCATATTCTTTCCTACACTTCTTCCCTCTTCATTAAGTGGTTGAGGTTGGCAGTGATTTAATTTTTTTAAATTTTATTTTATTATGGAAATTTGATTTACGATATTGCCTTAAATTCTAATATATGGCAAAGTGATTCAGTTATATATACACATACTCTTTTTCATATTCTTTTTCATTATAAGTTATTGCAAGATACTGACTATAGTTCCCTGTGCTATACAGTAGGTCCTTGATGTTTATCCATTTTGTATATGGTAGTGTGCATCTGTTAGTCCAAAACTCCTAATTTATCATTCCACCCACCTTCCTCTTTGATAACCATGGATTTGTTTTCTATGTGAATCTGTCTATGTTTTGTAAATAAACTCACTTGTATCATTTTTTAGGTTCCACATATAAGTGATATCACATTTGTCTTTCTGTGTCTAACTTACTCACTTAGTATGATAATCTCTAGGCCTCCATTCATGTTGCTCTGAATGACAGTATTTCATTATTTTTTATGATAGAGTAATATTCCATTGTATATACATACATATCTTCTTTATTCATTCATTTGCTGATAGACATATAGATTGTTTCCAAGTCTTGGCTACTGTAAATAGTGCTGCTGTGAACATCGAGGTGTGTGTATTTTTTTGAATTAGAATTTTCTCTGGTTGTATGCCCAGGTCTGGGATTGAAAGATCACGTGGTAGTTCTATTTTTAGTTTTCTGAGGAAATTCAGTATTGTTTCCATGGTGGCTGCACCAGTGTGCATTCCCACCATACCCATTCCAGCATTTGTTATTTGTAGACTTTTAAATGATGGTTATCCTGACCTTGTGAAGTTACACCTCACTGTAATTTTAATTTGCATTTCCTTGATAATTAGCAGTGTCAAGCATCTTTTCATGTGTTTATTGATCATCTGTATGTCTCTTTGAATAAATGTCTATTTAGGTCTTCTGATCATTTTTTGATTGGGTTGTTTTTGTTGTTGTTGTTGTATGGGATGTTTGTATATTTCGGAAATTAATCCCTTGTCTGTTGCATTGTTTGCAAGTATTTTCTCCCATTCTGTAGATTGTCTTTCTGTTTTGTTTATGGTTTCCTTTGCTGTGCAAAAGCTTGCAAGTTTGATTAGGTCACATTTGTTTATTTTTGCTTTTATTTCTATAGCCTTGGGGACTGACCTAAGAAAATATTGCTAAGATTTATGTTACAGAATGTTTTTCCTATATTCTTTTCTAGGAATTTTATGGTGTCATGTCTTATAATTGAGTCTTTAAGACATGACATTTATTTTTGTGTATGGTGTGAGTGTGTGTTTGAACTTTATTGATTTACATATGGCTGTCTGCTTTTCCAACACTACACGCCAAAGAAACTGTCTTTTCTTCATTGTGTAACTCTTGCTTTCTTTATTGAAGATTAATTGACCATAGGTGTGGGTGTAACTTAATTTGATTTGATTTGATCTGCTTAGTACTTCCTGACTGAATCTAGTCATCTCAGATAGGTCCCTTAAAGCCCCACTTTTTATCATGTTCACCTCCTTCTGTTGCCCAGCAGATTCCCTCGTTATATATCTGGGCATCTCCTTCTCTTAAGGGCACTTGGGGTGACATTCTCAGGCCTAAGATTCCACCACCAGATTACCAACCACTTCTGCTGCTTTTTCCGGTCAGCTGTTACCCATGCTAGCTGAGCTATTTATACTTTGCTGTTCAGTTGCCATGGAATAGTGCACAGCAAGCAGTTTCATGCCTTGGCTGACTTCTCTATACACTGCCTGATGGAAGTAAGCTTGAGAGGAGGTGGGGTTTGTGGAGCCCTGAGGATTGGCACCTGTATCTGTAATGCTGTGTGTTGGTCAGCACCTCCAGAAAGTCATAGGTTTTTCACATCTAAATTATGTGTGTTCCTTGACCAATACATCCTGAGTCATTTCAAGTATACCAAGGCATCGAAGTGATCACTAAAGGCCTTTGAATTGGGGGGGTACCCCTGGGTTGTCTTGACTGGATAGTGATCTAGGTGGCAACTTGTGGGGGTGGGAGAACCAGGTGGCTCAAAAACATGGGGATTGGTGCAAACAGTCCAAATTTGAAGCCCATCACCCTTATCCCTCCCATGCCTGTCCCACTGCCTCCTTTGCTGACTTCATGCACCACTATCACCTCTATTATAACTCATACCAACTCCAAGACTCCAACCATCACCACTGCTACCACCATTGTCAATACCCTATTCCAGCCCCAAGCTGGGCAAGTCACCACTTTGCCATCATCAGCAGCAACACCTACACCAACACCAAGGCTATTGCTACCACCATAACCATCAGCACCCCTGCCCCCACCCCAACTCCAAGACTACTACATCACCACTACCCTCATTTTCATAGTTAGCTCAGCTGTCTTTACCCAAATCCCTGTGGCTGAAGAGCTGAGGGACCCTTTCCCATACCATATACCTGCCTAGACTTCACTATTCTTTCTGTATTGTCCTGGAGGCATGCTGCTGCTAAGTCACTTCAGTTGTGTCGGACTCTGTGCGACCCCATAGATGGCAGCCCACCAGGCTCCTCCATCCCTGGGAGGCATATTTAAGGCCAATTTCACTTGTATGGGCTTCCCTGGTGGCTCAGAGGTTAAAGTGTCTGCCTGCAATGCGGGAGACCTGGGTTCGATCCCTGGGTCGGGAAGATTCCCCTGGAGAAGGAAATGGCAACCCACTCCAGTATTCTTGCCTGGAGAATCCTATGGACGGAGGAGCCTGGTGGGCTACAGTCCATGGGGTCGCAAAGAGTCAGACATGACTGAACGACTTCACTTTCACTTTCACTTGTATAGTTGGGGTGGGTGGACTAATGAGGTAGATTCAGGTGGATAATAACATTGGAAGAACCTACTCACCCTAGACAGCAGAGTACCTTGAATTCATCCTGCTTATTTAACTTTGCAGAATACATCATGCAAAATGCTGAGCTGAATGAATCACAAGCTGGAATCAAGGAGAAATATCAGGAGAAATGATATTCTTGCCAGGAGAAATATCAACAACCTCAGATAGGCAGATGATAACAGTCTAATGGCAGAATATAAAGAGGAACTAAAGAGTCTCTTGATAAAGGTGAAAGAGGAGAGAGAAAAAGCTGGCTTAAAACTCAACATTCAAAAAGCTAAGATCATGGCATCCAGTCCCATCACTTCATGGCAAATATTTGGGGGGAAAAGTGGAAACAGTGAAAGATTTGATTTTCTTGGGCTCCAAAATCAGTGTGGATGGTGACTGCAGCCATAAAATTAAAAGACGCTTACTCCTTGGGAGAAAAGCTATGACAAACCTAGACAGCATATTAAAAAGCAGAGGCATCACTTTGCTGGCAAAGGTCCATGTAGGTAAAGCTATGGATTTTCTAGTAGTCATGTACTGCTGCTGCTACTGCTGCTAATTCGCTTCAGTCGTGTCCGACTCTGTGCGACCCCATTGACGGAAGCCCACCAGGCTCCCCCGTCCCTGGGATTCTCCAGGCAAGAACACGGGAGTGGGTTGCCATTTCCTTCTCCAATGCATGAAAGTGAAAAGTGAAAGGGAAGTTGCTCAGCTGTGTCTGACTCTTAGCGACCCCATGAACTACAGCCTACGAGGCTCCTCTATCCATGGCATTTTCCAGGCAAGAGTACTGGAGTGGGGTGCCATTGTAGTCATGTACAGAGTTGGATAATAATGAAGGCCGATTGCTGAAGAATTGATACTTTTGAACTGTGGTGTCAGAGAAGACTCAATGGCCTTGAGTTTGAGCAAACTCTGAGAGATAGTGAAGGACAGGGAGGTCTGGCATGCTGCAGTCCATAAGGTTGCAAAGAGCTGGACACAACTTAGCAATTGAACAGTAACAAAAACCTTGAATTTTGAACTGGTAAATATGAACTTGATGTTCAGGTTATTATTGTTATTATTTTAGTTCAGAGAACTTCCTGAGCAGAAAGTTACATGAAAATCCCCCAAACCAGTGGAGATTGAGAGTCAAGAGTCATTCAAACCAATGGACACTCATTGGACACCTGTGAAGAGTAACATGGTGATCTGAGGAAGGTGGGCATGGGGAGGCAGGCACAATGGGCAAGACAGACTAAGAGGAGGTGACATTTGAGTAGGGAAGGAACCAGTCATTTGAAGATTGAGCAAAGAGTGTTCCCAAGAGAAGAGGTGGCAGGTGCAAAGGCCCTGAGGTGTTGCAGAGCTGAACTTCCTTGAGGAATAGGGAGGCACTGATGGCCTATTTGGGTTGGTGCCTCCTCTTTTACTAAAGAGTGAAATAAGACATTACAAGGGTTAAGTTACGTAATACGTCCTCAGCACATGCTGTGTTACTTAGCACACACTTTGTGCATACTAAACACCAGACCTAGCTGTTACTACACTCTGGACCTTTTAGAAACTTTTATCTCTTGCCTCCTCCACCTCCTCCTGGCAGTTCATGGCTGGTTTGGGGGGATGTACTTATTTTTATGAAGTAGTTGAGTGGTGTTGGGAAAGCACAGGTTAGTAGGTGAAAATAAAATGAATACACTTCATTTGTTTAGAAATGGAGAGAGATCACATTGAGGTGAGAAGGTCAACACTGCTTGATAAATAAGATGCATGAATTTGTATTCAGTCCTACCAGATCCTACTAGTGAAAATGTACCTCTAGGATATTTACTGTTTTCTACAATATTTTGTGTTTCTACCTCCTGGAGAAACTTTTTGTTTCAGTTCTTAGAACAGAGAATTAGACATTCCTTGCCATATACTTCCAAGCCACACAAAGCAGGATCTTTACTTTGCATAAAAATCTTCATGTTTTAATTTTCCATATGTAGAACATAGATCCAAGGGTTCAACTTCTGTGAAAAAAAGTACAGAATCCCCTGATTTGGGTACTAAATGCTGACCTTGAGTTTGAATTATTGGTGGCCAGGATAATAAACATTCTAGAACAGCTCATGCAGGACCAAACACCCCTCAGAGCCAAGTCAGCATCAAACTGAGTGACCTGGGTAGAATACAAGAGCCAAACACTATTCACATTACAATGGCATTTTCACCTGTACACTTTTGGCTCAGATTTTATTTGCTTGTTAATCACCTAGGAGCAATCTTTCCTTCCGTGAAGTAACATAATCTCTTCCAAACTTCTTGAAATGCATAGACCTCCTGGTCTAACTCTATTTTAAACAAGAAACAGTGTAGAGGCAGAGATAAGACCTACCATGCTTGTGCTGACTGCTTGTGTGCATGCACAGTAGTGTTTGACTCTTTAAGATCCCAGGGACTGAAGCCTGCCGGGCTCCTCTGTCCATGGCATTTTCCAGGCAAGAATGCTGGAGTGGGTTGTCATTTCTTTCTCCAGAGGATCTTCTCGACCAAAGGATTAAATCCACATTTCTTGCAGCTCCTGCATTAGCAGGCATATTCTTTACCACTGTGCTGCCTGGGAAATCCTGAGAACTACCATCTGTTGTTGTTGTTTAGTTGCGAAGTTGTGAGCTCATGGATTGCAGCACGCCAGGCTTCTCTGTCTTTCACTATCTCCCAGAGTTTGCTCAAGCTCATGTCCATTGAGTTGGTGATATGATCCAACCACCTCATCCTCGGTTGCCCCCTTTTAATCCTGCCCTCAATCTTTCCCAGCATCTGGTTCTTTTCCAATGAGTATACACTTCACATTAGGTGGCCAAAGAATTCGAACTTAAACTTCATCATCAGCCTTTTTAATGAATATTCAGAGTTGATTTCCTTTAGGATTGACTGGTTTGATCTCCTTGCAGTCCAAGGAACTCTCAAGAGTCTTTTTCAGCACCACAATTCAAAAGCATCAGTTCTTCGACATTGAGCCTTCTTTATGATCCAATTCTCACATCTGTACATAACTACTGGAAAAACCATAGCTTTGACTATAAGGACCATTGCTGGCAAAATGATGTCTCTGCTTTCTAATACACTGTCTAGATTTTTCATAGCTTTTCTTCCAAGAAGTAAGCATCTTTTAATTTTATGGCTGCAGTCATTGTTCATTTTGCAGTGATTTTGGAGCCCAAGGAAATAAAATCTGTCACTCTTTCCATTTTTTCCCCATCTATTTGCCATGAATTGATGGGACCAGATCCCATGATCTTTGTTTTTTTAATGTTGAGTTTTAAGTCAGGTTTTTCACTCTCCTCTTTCACTTTCATCAAGAGGTTCTTTATTTCCTCTTCACTTTCTGCGACTAGAGTGGTGTCATCTGCATATCTGTGGTTGTTGATATTTCTCCGGGGCATTCTTGATTCCAGCTTATGATTCATCTAGCCTGGCATGTCACATGATGTGCTCTGCATATAAGTTAAATAAGCAGAGTGACAATATACAGCCTTGACATAATCCTTTCCCAATCTGGTACCAGTCCACTATTCCATGTCTAGTTCTAACTGTTGCTTCTTGATCTGCATATAGGTGTCTCAGGAGACAGGTGAGTTGGTTTGGTATTCCCATCTCTTGAAAAAATTTCTACAGTTTGTTGTGATCCATGCAGTCAAAGACTTTAGCATGGTCAATAAAATAGATTTTTGGGGGAAATTCTCTTGCTTTGTCTATGATCCAATGAATGTTGGCAATTTGATCTCTGGTTCCTCTGCCTTTTCTAAATCCAGCTTGTACATCTGGAAATTCTCAGGTTGCATGCTTCTAAAGCTTAGCTTGAAGAATTTTGAGCATTACCTTACTGGCATGTAAAATGAGTGCAATTGTGCAATAGTTTGAAGATTGTTTGGCATTACCTTTCTTTGGGATTGGAATTTTTCCAGTCCTGTGACCACTGTTGAGTTTTCCAAATTTGCTGGCATATTGAGTGCAGCACTTTAACAGCATCATCTTTAGAATTTTAAATAGCTCATGTAGGATTTTGTCATCTCCACTAGTTTTGTTCATAGTAATGCTTCCTAAGGCTCACTTGACTTCATGCTCCAGGATGTCTAAGTGACCACATCATTGTGATTTTCTGGGTCATTAAGATCTTATTTGTATAAGTTCTTCTGTGTATTCTTGTCATCTCTTCTGTTTCTGTTAAGTCCTTACCATTTCTGTTCTTTATTGTGCCCATTTTTGCATGAAATTTTCCCTTGGTATCTACAATTTTCTTGAAGAGATCACTAGTCTTTCCTAATCTGTTGTTTTCTTCTATTTCTTTGTACTGTTCACTTAAGAAAGACTTCTCTTCTCTTCTCACTATTCTCTGGAACTCTGCATTCAGATGGGTGTATCTTTCCCTTTCTCCTTTGCCTTTTACTTCTCTTCTTTTCTCAGTTACTTGTAAAGCCTCCTCAGACAACCGCTTTGCCTTCTTGCATTTCTTTTCCTTTGGGATGGTTTTGGTCATTGCCACCTATAGTGTTATGATCCTCTGTCTATAGTTCTTTAGCTACTCTGTCTACCAGATCTAATTCCTTGAATCTATTCGTGACTTCTACTGTATAATCATAATAGATTTGATTTAGGTCATACCTGAATGGTCACATGGTTTTCCTACATTCCTCAACTTAAACCTGAATTTTGCAATAAGGAGCTGATGATCTGAGCTACAGTCAGCTCCTGGTTTTGTTTTTGCTGACTATATACAGCTTCTGCATCTTCAGCTGCAAAGAATATAATCAATCTGATTTCAGTATTTACCATCTGATAATGTTCTTGTGTAGCATCGTCTCTCATATAGTTGGAAAATGATGTTTGCTGTGACCAGTGTGTTCTCTTGGCAAAACTCTGTTAGCCTTTGCCCTGCTTCATTTTGTACTCCAAGGCCAAACTTGTCTGTTACTCTAGGTATCTTTTGACTTCCTACTTTGCATTCCAATTCCCTATGATGAAAAGGACATCTTTTTGTGTTAGTTCTAGAAGATTTTGTAGGTCTTCATAGAACTGGTCAGCTTCAGCTTCTTCGGCATTAGTGGTTGGAGTATAGAATTGGATTACTATGACATTGAATGGTTTGCCTTGGAAATGAACAGAGATCATTCTATCATTTTTGAGATTGCATCCAAGTATTGCATTTCAGACTCTTTGGTTGACTCTGAGGGCTACTCCATTTCTTCTAAGGGATTCTTGCCCACAGTAATAGAAATTATGTTCATCTGAATTAAATTCACCCATTCCATACATTTTAGTTTGCTGATTCCTAAGATGTCAATGTTTACTCTTGCCATCTCCTGCTTAGCCACTTACAATTTACCTTGATTACCAGGACAGAGCATCCTGGCAGGCTACAGTCCATGGGGTTGAAAAGAGTCAGACACAACTGAAACGACTTAGCATGCACATAGACCTAACATTCCAGGTTCTTATGCAATAATTTTCTTTACAGCATCAGACTATTTTCACCACCAGACACATCCACAACTGAGCTTTGTTTCTGCTTTAGCCCAGCCTCTTCATTCTTTCTGGAGATAATTATCCATTCTTCCCCAGTAGCATATTGGAGTCTTTTCATACTGTCCATAGAGTTCTCAAAGCAAGGATACTAAAGTGATTTGCCATTCTTTCCTCCAGTGGACCAGGTTTTGTCAGAACTCTCCACAATGACTTATCTATCTTGGGTGGCCCTGCACAGCAGAGCTCATAGCTTCATTGAATTATGCAAGCCCTTTTGCCCCGACAAGAGTGATCCGTGAAGGGGAAGATCTATCATACAACCCAGCAGTTCCATTCCTGGGCATATATCCTGAGAAAACCATAATTCAAAAGACACTTCAGTCCAAATTTCATTGAAGTACTATTTATAACAGTCAGGACATGGAAGCAATCTAAATGTCCATTGATAGAATAATGGATAAAGAAAATGTGACACATATAATCAACAGAATATTACTCAACCATTAAAAAGGAACAAAATTGGGTCATTTTAAGAGATGTAGATGGATCCTGAAGACTCTCATACAAAGTGAAACAAGTCAAAAGTAGAAAGAGAAATATCATCCATTAATGCATGTATTTGAAATCTAGAAAAAAAATGGTAGAGATGAGCTTACTTGCAAAGCAGAAATAGAGACACAGGCATAGAGAACAAATATATGGACACCAAGCAGGAGAGGAGGTGGGATGAAGTGGGAGATTGGGATTGACATATATACCCTACTATGTATAAAGTAAATAAATAATGAGAACCTGCTATATATTGCAGAAGTCTGTGGTAACTTAGATGGGAGGGAAATCCAGAAGGGAGGGGATATGTCTATAGATATGGCTGATTCACTTCGTGTACAGCAGAACCTAGCACAACATTGTCAAACAATGATACTCCAATAAAACAAACAAACAGGTGACACAGGGTGTCAGTGAGGAAAGTGATCGGGGGAGGGCAGGCTGGAGTCAGATAGGGGAATGAACCCCATAAGATGGCAGCCATCGCTTGCTTCTGGCAGGTCAGGAGGGACAAATGCCCAGAGTTTCTGGCTTTCCTAATTTTTCAAGCAAATCTAGAAATCCAGGTACTTCTGTTATGTCTTCTGATTTTTAAATATGGGCAAGTCATTCAAAGTTTTAAGAAACACTGTGCAGGATTGCACTGGAAGATCCACAGTGGATCGTGGAACTCTGTTATGGGGGGTCAGAGGTGAAGGCTTGTCAAGTGCCTCTCAGTACTTTTTCTTGTGTTATCCACAAGGATGGAACCTGTGCCACCTATACGTGTCCTCTACAGAATTTTACTCTAGTCCTCCATAAATTTCACTTATAAAACAGACCATGAGTGTGGTAGAGGTGTCGGGGTGGGAGGGTCTGGCAAATCCCTGAAGGTAAGTAAGAGAGGGACTCTGCCTGCCATGATTTGGATGTTGTATCCCATTAAAATTTATATGTTGAAGCCGTAACACCCCATGTAGTGGCATTTGGAAAGAGGGTCATTGGGAGTGACTCGATGGACGTGAGTCTGAGTGAACTCCGGGAGTTGCTGATGGACAGGGAGGACTGGCGTGCTGCGATTCATGGGGTCGCAAAGAGTTGGACATGACTGAGCGACTGAACTGAACTGAACTGAACTGAGGCTATAGGGGAAGAAGGATTTTTTTTCTATCCTCCTGGGTTTGAGAGCTGGGTCTACAAAATAAACTTACAACAGGCATAAAAGGTATGCAAGCTTATTAATTTTTAATACTATGTGCTTCAAGCATCACAGGAAAACAAAAAGAGCAGTGTGGTTTGAGAGTTTATATACTATTTTAATAGGGGAAGGGGAGGAAGGATGGAAGCCACTGAGAGGAGAGCAAGTGATTTTCAGGGGAGAAGAACGAGGCCCTGGAAGCACTGATGGAGGTGTGATGGTTTGTCACAGTCTGCCTTGGTATGGTGTAACTTTTGGTTCCCTCCTCTGTAAGAATTCAACTCTCCCTAGTTGATGAAACTTCCAGGGAGGGGATCTGTGACAATTGTGTTCCTTTTGGAGGAGGCTTGGTTTTTGGACAGATCAAAAGGATTCGGAGAAAGCCTATGGCTACATTTGCTACTTTTCACATGTCTTCAGCTCAAAACATTCAATCTACCAAGGGAGCATCCTTTGGGGTGATGCGTTCTGACCATTCCTTCAAGGCCATCAAGGTGAGGCCTTCATGACAGGATGGGCACCCTTATAGGATGCCCTCACCCTCTCCAGCTCTCCTGCTGTTCCTCCATCTGGAAGGACACAGCAGGACGCTGGTATCTGCCATCCTGGAAGCAGGTCTTAACTGGGCTGGCACCCAGATTTCAGACTTCCCAGCCTTCAGAACTGTGTGCAATAAATGTCGTCTGAGTCCCTGGTCTGTGATAGGTTGTTACAGCGGTCAAACTGGCTGCAATACTGCTACAGGCAAACTAGACTCCTTAGGAGAGTCAGTCCTGCCATTTCCTTGACCATCAACTAATTGCTGAAAACAACCTTTCCTAGTGCCAGGAATTATACTTACTAGATTTGCCACTTGAGAAGACTTTTTCTTTACTATCCTTTGTTAGCTTCCCTTGTGGCTCAGCTGGTAAAGAATCCACATGCAGTGCAGGAGACCTGGGTTTGATCCCTGGGTTGGGAAGATCCTCTGGAGAAGGGAAAGGCTACCCACTCCAGTATTCTGGCCTGGAGAATTCCATGGACTGTATATAGTCCATGGGGTCGCAAAGACACAACTGACAGACTTTCACTTTACTTTGTTATTTACTCCCTGAGTCTCCAAGCTTTAACTTCTCCAGTGAGGCTAATTATATTTATCTCTCAGACTATTGTAAGAATTAGAGAGATAATACTCATTGAGGAGCTAGGGCTACACTTAGCACATTAAATAATAGCTTGTGTTTGCCCCTCTTGTTATTCCTACTACTATGGCTTCTACAGACATGTTTTTTCTATCCCCGAATCTGGAGGATCGATGCCAGAGAACTGGGGTCTGGGTTCTCTAAGTGGCAGCACTCACCATTGTAATTGATATTTTTACTTGCTTTGCTAACTTAGTGCTACTTTGGAGCAATCGTGGTGTTATTGGTCCTTGTGTTAATTTTCCCGTGGCACCCTGGGAAGATGACAGCAGGGGCTTCAAATTATACAGGACTTGACGGAACCGTATATGACAATGATGAGTATTTTTGATTGCTCAGTTTCTGGTCCACCTTTGATGGAGCAAAGTCCAGGCTTTCATTCAATTTCCTGGGGCTAATCTCAACATCAAATGGGACTAGACACTGTTTCTTGGTCGCATGTCAGGACTGCTCCCTTCACCCAGACCTCTGGGTCCTGGTAATGTGCCCCCAGCAGGTTGGTGCCCCAGGGCCCTCCACCTGCCTGGAGAAAACAAAGCTTAAAGGAGGTGGTGAGTGCTGGGAGCCAAGTTCCCCAGTATCTAGGGGAAGAATTCCACACTGGATGAGGTCACCTGGGTGGTAATCTTGTGATGCTGAGGCTGAGACTCTGCTTTGCCAGCTGCTCCTTGTTAGGCTCTGTCCATTATGGGTACTCCAGGGTGACTGTGAGGCAGGAGGGGGAGAAGGGGCTGCCTCCTTGTCTCCTGTGGGGCCTTGGTTCCTGGGGTCACCTTCCAGCTATGCTGCTTTGCCAGAGTGCTGACAGTCCCTCCTGTGGCAGTGGCCACAGCCAGTTTGCAGTTTCCACTGCTCTTAAAACCACCCTTGTCGTTCCCTCAGATTCCCCATTACCACGGAGAGCAGTGCCTTCCTTTGCTCTCAGATGGCAGGGGCCCTCCTGTGGGCTCAGAAACCTCAAGACCACTGACCAAGATTGAGAAGTCCCAATAAAAATCAAGATGCATGAAAACTACGCATTTTTAAAATTTCCTCAAAAGTCCAACCTTTCTCAAACAAAGGCAATGTTAGTTTTGTCATAAATTAGGTTTCTTGTGTGTATGGGTCTGTTACTTGGTTCTCTCTCCTTTTACTTGTCATTTCTCCCACCTCTTGCACCAATATGTCATGGTCTAATTACTGGAGATGTAAAATAATTCCTAGTATCATATGCTCAGCTAAGTCTTCTCACCTAATTTTACTCCTTCAGGACTATCTTGGTTATTCTTGCTCTTTTTATGTATGTGCAAATATTAGAAACAGATCAAGTCACACAACCACAACAGAACACAACGAAACAAATGCACATCTCAAATGCTTCTGTGTTTTGATGGAAATGTGTCAAAGACATAAATCACCCAGGTTCTTTAATGTCTTTTGATTAAGTTCTAATTTTATACATAGAGGTCATCTATATCCTCTCTTAGATTTATTCTCATGGACTTCACATTCTCAAGACAATTTTCAATAATACTTGTAAAAGCAACCTTCTAAAACATTTGTTGTTAGTATGAAGAAATGCAATTTTAGACCCTGACCTTGAATTCAGTAATCTTGCTAAACTCTTTTATTAATGCAATAATTCACCTGTAAATTCTTTGTGTTTTCTGTATTATTGGACATATTGTCTGTAAGAAATGACAGACAATGTTTTGGTTCTTCTTATTCAATCTTCATAGCATTTTCCACCTTGCTTTTATATGTCCGCTGGGGCCTTCAGTATGCTGTTCAATGTAGGTGATGCTAGTAAGGCTTTCTCTATTCCTAATCTTAAGGAAACACTGTTATATATGAAGTTCACATTATTAGGTTGTGTAATTTTCCTTCTATTTCTACCTTGCTACGAGTTTTGTTTTTTTTTTAATAATAAATACATGCTAAATTTCATCAAATGCTTTTCTGCATCTTATAGATAAGCCTGTGACATTTTCCCTTTGATCTGTTAACAGATGACTTTCATTTATTGATTTTTTTAAAATGTTACATGAACCTCACTCTTCGAATAAACTCAATGTGGCCATGATAGATAATTTTCATATGCTTTGATGAATTCTGTTTGCTAATAAGTTTTTAGGAATTTCTTACATCTACATTCATGAAAAACAGATTGTCTGTAATTTTATTTTCTTATACTGTTGTGGTTGGATTCTAGCATTCAGTTATACCAGCTTCATATAATGAACCTACTTTATGAAGAGGCTCATTTTCTTTGGAAGAGTCAATAAAATTAGGATCCCTTGGATACTTGGTATAGCTCTGGTAGTCTCTCTGTGGGAAGGTTTAACTGTTTCTGATTTCTTTAATAGTTATAGGACAACTAAGAATTTTGTTTTCCCTTTTTCCTCTATATTGGTAAATTATATTTTTATGATTTTGCATATAAGTTTTCAACCTTATTGGTATAATGTTCCTCATAATATCCTTGTATTGCTTTTTTAATATCTGCCGCATTTAAAGTTATGTTTTCTATTTTACTCCTAAATTATTTATTAATGTTTTTTCTCATGTTTTTTTATTATTTTTACCTAAAGCTTTAAAATTTACCTTTTTTAAAAAAAAAAGTCTTTGACATTATTATACTCTCTATTGTATGTGCTTATTTTTCATTAATTTTTGCTTTTGTTTTTAGTATACTCTCCTTTCCACTTTCTTTGAGTATATTTTATTGTTCTTGGAAGTGCTTAGCTTGGTTCATTAAATTATACTTTGTTGTTCCTAATATTAATATTTAGTATTTTAGCTATATATCAAATTAGCATTGCATTACATTTTGATATGCAGTTTTTCATTATCTTTCAGGCTTAATGTTCTCTAATATCTATTATGTGTAATTCATGGGGTTGCAAAGAGTCAGACACGGCTGAGCGACTTAACTGAACTGAACTGAATATCTATTATGATTTCTTCTTTGACAGGTGTTATTCAGAAGTATGTTGTTGAATTTACATGCTTGTTCTTGATTTCCAACTTAACTACATTTTGGTCAGAGAATCTAGTTTGTAAGATACCAGGATACTAATCATTTAAAAGTAGTTGAGACTTCTCTCTCTCTTTTTTTGTCTTAATATGTGGGTGATTTTTGTAAATATACCATGTGCACTTAAAGAAAATATGTATTTCTCAACTGTTGAATGTTATTTTAATTATCTGTTCATCTTGTCATCTATCATCTCCCTCTACCTACCTACCTAATTACATCTATCTATCTATCTCTTTATGTATCTATTTATCTTCTATCTAATCTCTGTTATATCAAGATCAGTGTGCTTTTCAAATCTTTTTGTTTCTAGTTTATTATTACAGTTATTTGATCTTGCTAATCCCAAAACAATTGTGTCAATATTTCCTAAAATAACCCTGGATGTGTCTATTTTTCCTGTATTTGTCTATTTTCTCCAAAAATCTCTATTTTTGATTTACATATTTTGAGACTATATTTTTAGATGCATTCACACCTATAAGTGCTAATGTAGTTTTTGGGGGAAATCAATATTTGCATACTTTTTTTTCTATTTTACTTTTATCCTTTCTGTGTCAATGTTTTAGACTTGTTTCTTGTAAACAACATCTTATAAAAAACATTTTACTTTTCTATTTTGACAGTCTTTTCTTTTAAATGGAGAATATAATAAATTTACATTTATTGTATTTCTGACATAACTGAATCAATTTCTAATAACCTATTTTGTACTTTCTAATTTTCCCTGTTTATTTTTATTGCTTTCTTTTGAATTGATTGACTACTCCTCTCATTTCATTTTTACCTCTAGTGTATAATTTATACCTTTTTTATTTTATATGTGTTTATCTTATCAAAGTCAAAATTTAATTAATATTATTGTCATTTTCCTAAACAATACAAAACCCAAGAATATTTTAATTTTAGCTCTCCTTTATAAATGTGGTGTTGATGTTGATTATTTCAGTTGTACTATGTTTCTAAGCTCACAAGACATTATTATTATTGTTTTATCAATTTAGCTTTTGTTTAGATTTACTTACATATTTACCACCTTTTTTGCTTACTCATTTCATGTTGCATCTTACACTTTCCATGTGGGATTCCTTCCTCCACTTGAAGTATTTAGAATTTTAGAATTTCATTTAATAAGCATTTCCTTTTTGTCTGAAAATGTCTTTTTTTCCTTATGTTCTTGAACGATAGTTTTGATAATTATACAATTTCAGGTTGACAGTTTTCTCTTTCTCATTGAAAATATTATTTCATTTTTCAAATGGTTTCCTTCTTTTTTTTATGTTGATAAGTTATCTGCCAAAATAATTGTTCATACTTTTAAATATAATTCATGCTTTTTCTCTCATTACTTCTAATATATTCTATTTGTCTTCACTGTTGGCAATCTATGATGTGTCTAGGTGTGGGTTCTTTGTATTTATCCTCCTTGGGGATCTGTGATATTCCCATGCTCTGAAGATTAGTGTCTTTTATGAATTCTGGAAAATTCTCATCTACCAATTGCCTCTTTCCATTTCTCTTCTACCCTTTTAGAAACCTGATTACATATATGCTGGATCTCCTTACTCAATCCTCCACTTATCATCTGTCTCTTAACTTCTATTTAAATCTTTTTGTTTCTGTCACTTCCTGGATAATTTTTGCTCAGCATGTTGTAGATAATCCATTGCCTTCTAACTTCCTTTGCTGCTGTTAAGAAGTCAACCACTAGCCCAGTTGTCATTCCTTTGGAAGCAATCTCTCTTTTCTCTGCCTTTTCTGTGGTTTTGTTAGGATGTGTCAAAGTGTGAACTTAATTTTGCTCATCCTTATTGGTTCTGAAAAAGCCAGTGTTCTCTAAAAGTCTTGTTTTCTGAACTCTGGGTCTGCCTGCCCAGGTGAATACTTTTACTTTCTCTTACCCAGCCAAAGCTATTTCCTAGCAAATAGGCTAGTGTCTCTCTGGATCTCTGATTCTTTTCTGATGCCACAGAAATGTTGTTCTTGCTTTTGAGGCTGCTTTCTTCCTTTTGTGCTTTATCTCTTATTACCACATGTTCAGAATAAGTTAGGCATCTAAAAAGGGAAATTGTACCATCTCAATTGGAGTCATTACTTCTGAAATTATCTAAAACTATATGAAAATGGTATTAAAATAAAATAAATGACCCTTTCCTATACTGTGTACATAGGGATGCAAGCTCATGTATGTAAGTGTTTTGTGTTGGTGCGTGTTCAAATATTAGTTGGTGAGAATCCCATGGATGGAGGAGCCTGGTAGGCTGCAGTCCATGGGGTTGCTAGGAGTCGGACACGACTGAGTGACTTCACTTTCACTTTTCACTTTCATACATTGGAGAAGGAAATGGCAACCCACTCCAGTGTTCTTGCCTGGAGAATCCCAGGGATGGGGGAGCCTGGTGGGCTGCTGTCTATGGGGTCGCACAGAGTCGGACACGACTGAAGTGACTTAGCAGCAGCAGCAGCAGTTAACAAATTACTCAAGGAGATAAAGTGATATACACAGGGAAGGTATTTGCACAGTGTTAACTCCTTTTCCATAGATAGTATATTCTTCTCAATTAGAGAATTTATTAACTGGTGGGAATTTCTATCACTTTGGCCTGGGGAGAGGGATTCTTTCATCTAGTCCATTTCCCCAAATTGGATTAAGCCACTTCCTGCTCAGAATTCTTAAGGGAGTCCCATTGGTGGTAGAGTGGAAACCATCCTTCTTAATATGGCCTTCAAGGCTATTAGTGAGTTTTCTTCTCACATTTTCCAGGACTCTGGGAATATCAGACCCATTTATGTCTGCTCATTCATCTCTTCTGGAAATTTCTTGCTCATACCGTGCTGTGCGGGTGGCACTCTGCCTTCTCAGAGCCCCACAGGTTCTGCTTTGCCAAAGCCAATGAACAAAGCTTTCTGAATTGTCTCATGGGCAACACCATCTCTCAGGATTTCCCGCTTTTCTGAGAACTGAGTGTCTGAATCTAGGTAGGATGTTTCTGAAAGGCAGTACCTTTCTCACCTCCATTTGCTTCCTCCCATGCAAATACCCCTGGTGAAGCACGGAAATTCTAGAGGAAAAGATACCTTAGAGGGTATCTCTGAGAATGCACTTGCTTGGAAAGGCACTTAACATCAGTTGGAATAAATACCAGCTCAGCAGATAGGGATACTTATGTGGATGGTCTGGGTTGAAGATAAGCTCACTTATCTCATGCCAGATAGGAGGTGTCTTTGGGTACTCTTAGAGCAATCCTCCTGCAAGCCCACACACCCTAGGTTTCCAGAAACCCGCTGGAGCTCTTCCACATCAGAGTCATCAGTTTCTAAAAAACTGTGTAATGACTAAGTGCATGGACTGAGGCCTGAGTTCCAATATTGACTCCACCACATTACATTATGCAGTCTGGGTGATCTTCCTCTTGTGTCTCTGTCTCAGTTTCCTCATCTGTAAAATGGAGAGAAAATAGTAACACCTAAGTCAAAGGATCATTGTGAGCATTCAATGAGTGAATAGGTGGTAGATACCTGGTAAGTAGTAAGTAATCATGAACTTAGAAATAGCCATTGCCCATATTCAGTGCATTATATTGTATCAGACAAGCTATTGCCCTGTCTATCTTTGTATCCCCAACCTGTTCAGTGAGAAGCTGAGCTGTGCGATCTCTCATGCCTTCTAGCAGATGGGGCCCCTGGTTGTCTCCATCTTACCAGCACGCATCCAGGGAGCGTGCAACAATGGGTGGTATGGTTTTCAAGCAGTGCTGCTTGGCGTAGTCTAAATCACTTTTGAGTCACCTTGATTATAGTTTGAGTGATACTCATGTAGTGTTTCTTTGTTTGGTTCTAAAGATTGGTCCTGGGCAGACAGTCTTCACTAGGGGAATTTACACAGGCAGGGCTCAGTGGGCAGGGTGGGCTGTGAAATACTCTGTCTTTATGACAATGTGACTTCTTGGCTAAAGTTTAGTTAATTTATACTACTTTTCAACCCTGATTATATATTTTGGGTAGACAATTTGGAAAAGTACATGATAGGAGGGAAATATCAGAAAACAGAGGCTCCTACCTATTCTGTCTGTGAAGAAGCTCTGCTCCAGGAGCTGAGGTCCTTGGAGCATAAGGATGAAGTGAGATGCCTGGTATGCAGACTCCCAGGGACTGTGCGGGCCTTGCCATGCTGCATGTGGACTCTGACAGGAGGTAGACAGCAGGGTTAGGGGCCCACCCTGAGGGCAAACAGGGAAGAAGACACACTGAAGATCCGCCCTCCACAGTGGGAGGCATCTCAGAAGAGCTTCCTTGAGTCCTTTGGAAATTTCCTTCAGTGATCTTAACTCTGAGCAGTTACTGTTATTAATAGTGTGCAGATGAGCTTCCCCATATTTTCTCTGGCTTTCTAGTGTGCCTGCATTTGTCCTGGGTATATATTGTTTATTTTAATGTTTCTCCATATAACATTGCATCATGAGCATTTCCCTAACTTTAAAAATTTTCATTGAAACATGTAAAATATCATGTATGAAACGAGTTGCCAGTCCAGGTTCGATGCACGATACTGGATGTTTGGGGCTGGTGCACTGGGACGACCCAGAGGGATGGTATGGGGAGGGAGGAGGGTTCAGGATGGGGAACACATGTATACCTGTGGCGGATTCATTTTGATATTTGGCAAAACTAATACAATTATGTAAAATTAAAAAAAAAAAGTAGAAAAAAAAATTTTTCTGCAACATCATTTTATTGCTGCAGAATATTTAATTGCAAGTCTGCATCATAATTCTCTTAACATTCCCCTAATGAGAAACTCTTAAACTGTTCTCTATTTTCCTTACTGTAAATAGAGCTATTACAGATCTTTTTAAACTGAAATCTTGATCTGTATTTCAGGATATTTTCTCAGAACAGGCCTTTAGAAGTAGAGTTTCTGGGACAAAGAATGTGAACGTTTACAAGATTCTTGGTATACTGCCAAATGCACTGCCAGAAAAGTGATGCACAGGTCTGCATTCACCAGCATGTGCCCGTTGGAAGCTTAATGACTTTGGACAAGTTTCTTTTAAATAATCTCTGCTTTAATTAATAAGATAAAATGTGATACATATATATATATATATATATACACACACATATATATGTAAGTGTATGTGTGTGTGTGTTATATCTTTGATTAGCAAAGCGATTGCACATTTTTTTCCTCCTAGAATCATTTTTTTAATGGCAAGTGGATTAATGGTTGGTGGAATAAACAAGTCAGAGAGCTTACTTCTCCTTCCCTGGGGGGTAGATACCATTAGCTGCCAAGAATTCCAGCTCAGCTTGGCTGTTTTTTTTGTTTTGTTTTGTTTTGTTTTTAATTAAACATGTCTGTGGGGGAAAATCCCTCCATAAAAGCAACCAAAGAAATCTTTGTGATGGTACATTTCAACAGGGTGTTGAAAGGGGTGATAAGACCATAGCAGAGGTCTTCTTTTCATCCTGAGCATCTCTGTGTCCCAGAGATGCTCTAATTCATTCTAACAGTTCTGTGAAAAAGGGCCAGTAAGATGCTTCATCCCTTTTCTACTCATGAGGAGATACAGACTCCAAGAGGGGAGCCTCATGACTGCTCAGTGTCATCTCCCAGGAACCAACTTGTCTTTTTCACTTAGTGACAATCAGCTGAAAGACCCAATGGGTCCCTTCCATTGTCAGACCGTGTCTCTCGGTGTGGGGAAATCCAGCCAGGCTTTTGTAAGAGAGTGCCATCTTTAAATGGCAATGCATGCCAGGGACAAGTATGGGGTAGGACTTTCCCAAATGCCCAGTACTGCCCCGATGTTGGTATTTATAACCTAGGTGGAGCCTGGCCCCTCGGGGGTTTCTAAGATCCCATTTCTTCTTCTACCTGAGAAATTAGAAGATTAGACAGAAGTATCCCTATTGGTTTCTTTGACCTTATCTGGACCATGTCCGGTCGTTTTACTCAACATCCAGCACAGTCTTTTTTTTGTATCCTAGTCCTATGTGAGCAAGATGGTGTTCTGACCTGAGACGGGTGTCAGAGCTGAGCCTTTGCAAATTAATGAAATGAGAAACATCTCCCTTCTCTGCCCTCCTGTCTCCACCCTGCCCTCTACCACACAAATATGCCTTAGCACTCCAATCCTGGCTCCTGCCTCCAGGCTCTGGTGCCCTGAGTCCTCTGGACAGAGAAGAGGCATGTATACAGCCTCACTATTTCCCCCACACCTGGAAGGGTGTGTGTGGCAGAGAGATTTGCAATATATCTTCCTAAAGAACAAAACTGGAATTATGGCATTTCTGACTTCCTTGGGGTTGAAAGTCTAGGTAGAATGCTTTCCTTGGGTATCACCAATGCCATATAGACAGGCTTTAAGAGGTATCTCTTCCAAACTCTTTGTTTTTATTTTCCTTCTGGTTCTAGCCCGATATCTTTTGTCCCAGAGGAGCTGCAAATATGTCTCTAGGAACCTGAAGACCTTGATTCATTCTGTGCAGATTTTAGTGACAAAGGTGGGGGAAGAATCTTCATCCACAAACCCAACACACCTATTTTGAACTTTTGCTCCCGCTGCCATAGCGTTCTGGGCACGTGAAATCCCTCAAGCAATGCAGAGCCAGGTGGAGTCTAGTTGTGTCTGAACAGGATTTTGCTTCCAACCCAAGGGACTTGTTGTAAGGTGCTTCTCCCTATTCAAGCCCCGACAGTTTCTAGGTCATCTTTCTCCCCAGAATACACCTCTAATTCATCTTCAGCATTGGCCACCAAAGTAAACCTGACCATATCTGCACCCTATTTCCTCCCATAAGCCCCTCCAAGGGCTTGCCACCACCTTTGGGACAACATCCAGGCTCCAGGGTATGACAAGCCAGGCCCCTCATTACCTGGCAGTCCAGCCTCATCCTTGGTCACTTCCACACATCTCATGCTCCCCAAATGGGACAGTACATTTGAAGTATCTGGAACCTATATTTCTCTGCTTTTCTCATGCCTGCATCTGGCTGACTCCTTCCGAACCAGGTTCAGGATTCTTCCTTCAAGAATCCTCCCCTGACCTCCCACATACCTCTTTTTAATAACTAAAGTATAGTTGGCTTACAATGTTTTGTTAGTTTCAGGTATACAGCAGTGATTCAGTTACATACATACCAATTTTTCAGATTCTTTTCCTTCATAGCTTATTATCATATGTTGAACATAGTTCCCTGTGCTACACAATAGGTCCTTATTGCTTACCTATTTTATATATAGTAATACTAGTTTATGTTAATTTATCCCACCCCCCTTTCCCCTTTGGTAACCATAAATTTGTTTTCTATGTTTGTGAGTTTCTTCCTTTTGACAGCCTTCCACTGTGTGCACTTCATAACATGAGCCAATTTGACACATTTCCTGTGGTGCTGGGTGTCCTTTGGAGCAAGGGCAGGAATTTGATCACCTCTAAGTCTCTGGCATTGTACCTGCCACCTAGTATAAACTCAGTGGACATCTGTGAATTATTGAAGGTGTTTCACTGCCTGGATGCTGGGGCCTGGATGCTCACCATCATTTTGTTCTAACATCTCCACCTGTCACCCTTAGAAGACAATATCTGATGAACAACGGCTGTGGACTAAATGACCCTTCCCAGGATGGAAGTATGTTTGCCTCTTAGCCATTGAAGGGGCCCACAGGGTACTTTGTCTTGAGAAGGTGAATGTAGAGCTCTTCCCTAAGTCTTTTATGACTTAGAAAAAGAAGTCAATTTAGTTGAAAGATAAGAGTTGGCGAAAGTGTTTGGTTTGAGGTTAGAGACTGGGAGGTCTGCATACCTTGTCCTTGGAGATTTATCATGTTGGCAAGAGAGTCACTTTCATCACAGGACAACCTCAGAAATAGAGGCTGGCAAATTCCATTCAATCTCATCGCCAAGGCTCTGGATTTATGAATTCACCCATGAACTTGAGACTCCCCACAGTGTCTCCTCTGTGATAGCAAAGCAGCAAATATACCACACCTGCAGCTACCTCCCTCATATACATCTCACTCATATACACCTCCATACAAAGAGGGGCAGAAAAGTTTTCTACCTTAAACTCCCTTAAGTGTCTCAAGAAGCAGAAGATGCTGTCTGAGAATTCCCTGTCTGTCCAGTGGTTGGGACTCTGTGCTTTCACTGGCTAGATTCCCTGATCAGGGAACTAGGATCCTACCAGCCATGCAACACAGTCAAAAAGAAGAAGTGGAAGCTGCTTTCTGATTTGCTGGTGAGAAGGGGGAGGTCTGAAGCTCCAATACTTTGGCCACCTGATGCAAACAGCCAACTCATTGGGAAAAACCCTGATGCTAGGAAAGCTTGAAGGCAGAAGGAAAAGAGTATGGCAGAGGATGAAATGGTTGGAACGCATCACTGACTCAATGGACAAGAACTTGGGCAAACTCCGGGAGATGGTAAAGGACAGTGAAACCTGGCATGCTGCAGTCCATGGGGTTGCAAAGAGTTGGACACAACTTGGTGACTGAACAACAACAACACAGGTGAAGGTCTAGTTATTTAGCTCATTGTTAGGGGGTTGTGGATATGCACGTTTACTCAACAGATAGCATTTACTGAAACCCTCTGTCCCAGGCACAGGGTTAGGCAGTGCCTACCTAACTAGGAGATAGTTCTTAGTGGGCCTCTCTCATTTGTCACATCTTGTGAGTGAGGCACAGGCTGCCATTTGTTCTGGACAATCTTTGCAAGGACGTTTATAGAGCAAACAGCCTCAGAGGATGGAGATGGTGCCTCCCTCCAGAGTAGAGGGTGGGTATGCATACTGTCCATTTTAAGGGATTTAGCCCAGCATTTACTTTCAGAACTTAACTCACTCGTGTGGACACACAGGTGTTTGGGACTACCCACATCGCCAGTCAGGACTTGGGGACAAAGAGAATGGATGTTCATGTCCTAGCTGTGTTCTAAGTGATGAAGCTCTCTGTCTCTGACCAAGGACTCCTATGCCTTCTGTCTGCACCTGCTGAGTTGTTATAGGCTGCCTCTTAACGAGAAAGCAGGTAAAATTTCAGTGCCTTCATGGTTGCCGAGAAGTTTATCTCCTTATTGAATTTAATATTCAAAACACCATAAAATTCAACTGTCTTTATCTTCATTTAATTCGTTGAACAAAAACAGAGAAGTTAAGTAACTCTTCCTGGGTCACAGAGCTAGTTCATGTCACAGGGGAGATTTTTGTTCAACTCTGTCTGATTCCAGAACCATACTCTCTCTGCAATGTGTGGAGCTATAACACAGCAAACATTGAATTGCCTGTAGTTTCACTGTGGCCCTAGGCCAGTTAAAATCTTGTTGGCCCTTTAAATCACCCCTGTTGCCATGATGATAAAATATACGCAGCAAGAAGGCAAAGAATCGAGCAGCCTCTCCTCCAAAGGAACATAAACAAGATAAAACATCAGTTCCTCCCATTGCAGAAGAAGTTCTGCTCTAATATTTACACAGTTGGCTCCAAGCCTTGACCTACTGCCCTTTCTTCTAGGGAGCGGATGAGATCCATTTCCCACCGGCAGGATGGGTTGAGTCATGTGAAATCTAGACTAAACACCAGTGTAGCTGGCACGATGGGTGCGCTCAGGGTGTGGAATGTCTCGGCCCCTGGGCCATGTCCAGACCTTGACATGAGCTTAGAACCCTTGTACATTTCCACAGTGCACTGTACTTGTGTCCTGTTGAGTCTGCTCATTGCCACATCGCTATGATGGAGACTGACCTATTCCTTCATGGTTCTCTATTGCCCATGGGACAAAGGCCAGATTGCTTAGCCTGGGTCTGAAGGCCCTTGCTGATCCATTCTTGATCTGCTCTATGGTTGACCTAAGCCCCGCTTCCCCTTTGAAGCCATGCTATCCCCCAGGTGGAACCGACCCCTCCCTACCTGGTGTCCACACTATCTGTATCACTTCTCTTACAGCATCACTAACACTTTTCCATGTACACTTAGGTGCCTACCTCCTCCACCAAGCCATGTACCCCTTGAGGCAGGACCTATTATATCCAGCTATGTCACCCCCGCACTTTGATAGGTACCTCATGCATGCTTGTAGGTTGTAGCTATACTCTCAGACTTACACATACACATATGATCCATCTGTCTCTGGGTCTGAAATGTTATCATTAAATATGCTTATTTCAGAATTGAATACTTTTTAAAAGCACAAATCATCCAAGCAGGGAGGGTATGAATAACATGATGTCATCTAGCTGATCATTTTCCTCTTGATAAGAGTGACTTGGGTTCAAGCTTCTGGGGTGTTTGAGGTGTAGGTGAGGTGTGATGGGCCTGAAAACACTTACTGTCTCTATCTTGTTAATTATCCTGCCCAGGACCAGCTCCCGTGGCTCAGAGCTGCTTCTGGCCTCAGCCAGTCCTCAAGAAGAATGAAGATGTTGACACAGGAGCCCAGGCCATGGCTGGCCATGCCCGTTGGGTGGCAGAGAGCTGGCCTGAGTGCCCCAACTCCCTGGCATTCCTGAGTCCTGCTGCTACCTGCTTTGCTCCCAGGAAGAGCACCTGCTGATTTGCCTCAGCCTGTGGAGGGCAGGACCTCCCTTCCCCAGCCTGCTGGTGAGACAGGCCTGTATTCAGATGGTTCCTTGGCTGTTAGAAGCTGTGTGAGCTGCAGCAAGCCTTTCCTCAGTTTCCACAGGTGGAGAGAGAGGATGAGGCCATCCTCCCGTGGTGTTATTGTGAGGATGAAGGAGGACTGTGTACAATGAAGCTAGGGTTCACATGGAGTATGAACCCTAGCTCTTCTTCTAGCTCTCCCCTCCACCCTTCCAACACCCCTCTCTTCCTCCTTCTGACTGAACAGCCCTTGGAGACTTGGGGTGTGCATACTTTCTCTTATTTGCCATGGTAACATCTATTGCAGGCCCAGTGCAAGGATGCTCCAGTCCCTCATAGGAGGAGGAATCAAAGATAAAGCAAGCATGCTCCCTGCCCAGTGGGAACACTATTCATTTGCACACCCATGTGTATTGGATGCCACCTGCCCGTGCATGTGCCCTTTCTCTCCCTAAATTGCTCTGTCCTTGTGTGGTTGCTTCACCTCTGCAGTCAACCTGTGACTGCTCCCTCCCAGATGGCATCTACACAGAGCCTCCTTGGCTAACCCAGCCTTGCAGCTTCCATGTCACTTACATAGGAGGACGGGGAACAATCTCTAAAAGAATGACATAACCTTTAAGGATACGACATAAACTGGTTAGAGCCAGGTAGCTCCCAGGTGGTGGCAGATTTGACTTCTAGTTGACTGTGAACCTCATTATATGCTCATTGTAATACATTAGCTAAATGACATAGCCACAGGCACCATGACAGGTCTGAGACTGACCATAGAAGGCCAAAAGGTGGGTGTTGGCCCAATTCCTGGAAATCTTTGCCTCTTTCCCAAAACAGTTGGAATAATCCTCCTATTCATTAACCTATGAAATTACCCAGCCCATAAAAAACTAACTACTCTATTTATGGGCCTCTCACCTTCTAAGGAGGGGCTTCCCAGATGGGGCTAGTGGTAGAGAAACTGCCTGCCAATTCAGGAGACATAAGAGACACGGGTTTGACCTCTGGGTTGGGAGGATCCCCTGGAAGAGGGCATGACAACCCAATCCAGTATTCTTGCCTGGAGAATACCATAGACAGAGGAGCCTGGTGGGCTATGGACCACCTGAGTCCATAGAGTCACAAAAAGTCAGAAATGCTGAAGGAACTTAGCACACACACACCTTTTAAGGTGGCCCATACTCTGTGGAGTGTATTTCTCTCAAGGCTGCTCTCACCATTTGAGATGGACCATATTCTGTCTATGGGATGTGTATTTCTCTAAATAAATCCACTTCTTGCCTATCACTTTGTCTCTCACTGAATTCTTTCTGTGATGAGACATTAAGAACCTAAGCTTCATTAAGTTCTGAGACCATTGGGCTGGGGAGCAAGATGTGCTTCCATAAAGTTTTCCAGGACACTAGGTAGGCCAGGAGAATGAGGCTGAGGGGAGGAGATTGAGCAAGTGAGGGGACAGGAACCCAGGTCCGATGGGCCAGTTCATGAAGTTGCAGTCAGTATACGCTTCCTGGGGCTGTGGAATGAGGGGTGATGAGCATTCTTCTTCCACAGGCACCAGCCCTCATGGAGACCCAAGGGCTCATTTTTTCCCTGGAGCCTTTTTAAAGGAAGGCACTTCTGAAACTGAGCAGGACCCTGTGGGGTTCCTGAGCACAGATGCCTTTATGTGTCCCCCATTTCTTGTTTATAGGGAACACACTCCAGGCTCCATGAACATTCCCTGAGTTCCAAAAAGCAGGTTCAAACAGTTACTGATCAGGGGAGGGAAGACATGTGGCGACAAAGAAAGAGCAGCCAAGAGACAATAGTGCAGCCTTGGGTCAGGGTCCTGGTGCACCTCAAGGGATACACACAACAATATTTTTGAGTTCTTATATAGAACTAAGACCCTCAACAAATGGAAGGTGAACTACTTGATGAAGCTTCTTCATTCTAGAGTGTATGTCACAGTTTGATAACCGAGAGAACCATAGAAGCTCATCAAGACATCACCTGAGGCCAGATTAAGGAGTGCAGGCCCTGCACACACTCTGACCTTTATCAGCAAGTACTGTCTTGAATCATTTCTATAAAACTCCTCACTAAATCCCTCTGGATTGGGACACACAGTTTTCAAGGGCACGAGTCTGCTGTGTCCCCCTTTGCCTGACAAAACAATACAACTATTCTCTTTTGCTGCTGCTGCTGCTAAGTTGCTTCAGTGGTGTCCAACTCTGTGCGACCCCATAGACGGCAGCCCATCAGGCTCCCCCATCCCTGGGATTCTCCAGGCAAGAACACTGGAGTAGGTTGCCATTTCCTTCTCCAATGTAAGAACGTGAAAACTGAAAGTGAAGTCACTCAGTCGTGTCCGACTCTTTGCGACCCCATGGATTGCAGCCCACCAGGCTCCTCCATCCATGGGATTTGCCAGGCAAGAGTACTGGAGTGGGGTGCCATTGCCTTTTCTACTTCACCCAAATTTTGTCTCTGAGATTCAATCTGGCACTGGTGCACAGAGGCCAGGTTTTTGGCATCACTTGTATGTGTGGGCTCTGGGTACTTTTTCTGGGCCCACTGAATGGTGATCTGTGTTCACATTCCTTAAAGATGAGGCCATGTGCCCACATATTCTCAAAATCCTAAAGCGATGACACAACAGGAAGGGATATAAGAAGTCATTTAGTGTTTCCTAAAAGTGTTCTAAGGAATTCTTGGCCCACAGTTTGCAAGAGGTATTCTGGGAAGAAATGGGGTTTCTGACCAAGTACATTTGGGCAGTGCTGCCTGACTCTCCCTGCCTGTCATGCATAGGCTGGAATACTGGAGATGACAAGAGGACTTGTACTAGTTTAGCTTTCTTTGAATAGACCATTTTCCAAACCTATCTGTGCACAGAACAGCTTTTTGGTTTGGGCTGTTTATAGCCACTTTGCCAAGGTGGTGTTTGGGACATGGATACAGCCAAACCCTTTATTATACAGAAGAGAATGTGGAGGGCCAGTGAGCTTGGGTCACCCAGGGAAAGGCCTCAGTTTCGGATCAAGTCTCTCCCATCTCTGCTTCTTTCTGTTGTGACTTCCAGCTTCCTTAGCTGGTGGCCATTCCTGCCTGAGCTTGGATCCCATTATTTCCCTAGGGAGAATCCTGCAAGATCTTTTTGCTGACTCCCTGTACAGATGACTCAGCCTTAAGAAACTTGAGCTCTGGGGAGTTCCTGGTTGCCTAGGCTGCAATCTTTTATCTTGGAGCTTCTAGTCTCTAAATTAGTGATTGCTGAGCTGCTGGAACTCTTAGAAAGACCCTCATGCAAGAGGATGGTTAGTAAGTTCACTTTAACTCATGGTTACTCCTAAGGAGTCACATCTACTTCTGCTTCATTGACTACCCTAAAGCCTTTGACTGTGTGGATCACAAAACTATGGAAAATTCTTAGAGATGGGAATACCAGACCACCTTTACCTGTCTCCTGAGAAATCTGTATGCAGGTCAAGAAGCAATAATTAGAACCAGACATGGGACAACTGACTGATTCAAAATTGGGAAAGGAGTACATCAAGGCTGTATATTGTCACCCTGCTTATTTAACTTATATGCAGAGTACATCATGCGAAATGCCAGGCTGGATGAAGCACAAGCTGGAATCAGATTGCTGGGAGAAATATCAATGACCTCAGATACACAGATGACATCACCCTTATGGCAGAAAGTGAAGAGGAACTAAACAGCCTCTTGATGAAGGTGAAAGGGGCGAGTGAAAAAGCTGGCTTAAAACTCAACATTCATAAAACTAAGATCATAGCATCCGGTCCCATCACTTTATGGCAAATAGATGGGGAAACAGTGGAAACAGTGACAGACTTTACCTTCTTGGGCTCCAAAATCACTGCAGATGGCAACTGCAGCCATGAAATTAGAAGATGCTTGCTCCTTGGAAGAAAACTTATGACCAACCTAGACAGCATATTAAAAAGCAGAGCATTACTTTGCAAAAAAATGTCCATCTAGTCAAAGTTATGGTATTTACAGTAGTCATGTATGGATGTGAGAGTTGGACCATAAAGAAAGCTGAGTATCAAAGAATTGATGCTTTTGAACCATGGTGTTGGAGAAGACTCTTGAGTCCCTTGGACTGCAAGGAGATCCAACCAGTCAATCCTAAAGGAAATCAATCCTGAATATTCATTGGAAGGACTGATGCTGAAGCTGAAGCTCCAATACTTTGGTCACCAGATGCGAAGAGGCTACTCAGTAGAAAAGACCCTAATGCTGGAAAAGATTAAGGGCGTGAGGAGAAGGGGACAACAGAGGACGAGATGGTTGGATGGCATCACTGACTCGATGACATGAGTTTGAGCAAGCTCCAGGAGATGGTGAAAGACAGGGAAGCCTGGTGTGCCACAGTCTGTGGGGTCGCTAAGAGTCAGAAATGACTGAGCAACTGAATAACAACAATGCTCATGAGGAAACGTTGAGAAGTGATGCACTGAGGAACTTTCATTGACTGATACACATCCATTATATAAAATTAGTTTTGAGCACCCAACACATTTGTTCCTGCCATTGACCCCGAGAGTCCACCAGGGAGGTCAAGTGAGTTGCTCAAGAACCCAGGACCAGGAACAGAGCAGCCAGGTCCCAAACCCAGGGAACGGGGGCTCTGCCACCTGCACTTCAGCCACTGGAAGCCATCATCATCAATTGTTATCATGGGAAGGATGATGTGATACTGTGATTTATAATAAATATATATTTGGTCATTCAGATAACCAAAATGTATTTCTCATATATTTTGGTCTTTGTCCACTGTTCCTGGCTTAGAGTTCCCCAAACCCTCAGAATTTCTTAAGTGTTGAGAGTGATAAAGGTGTCTTTTGTTGGTTGAATAAGGTGACTTTTGGCAGGCCCTAAGGTTGTAGGCTGGTTGCCAGGGGAACCAACCATACAATTAGAGGTTTGTAACTTTTAGTATCACCCCCTTGATTTCTGGAATGCGAACGGGTCTCGAGGTTGATGGTCAGTCACCACTGATGGATTTTTTAAAATCTATGGTCGATGGACTTTTTAAAATTGAAGTTTAGTTGATTTACAATGTTTTGTTAATTTCTGCTGTACAGTAAAATGATTCAGTTTTTTATATATATATATATATATATACACACATTCTTTTTCATATTCTTTTCCATTATGGTTTATCATAGGATAGTGAATATAGTTTCCTGTGCTATAATGAGGACCTTGTTACTTATCCATCCTATATAATAGTTTGCAGTGTGGGTTCAGTAACCTTTTATAATAAATCAGTAATCTGAGTAAATCATGGGTAAACTGATTTTCCCAAGTTCTGTGAGCCCTTCTAGCACATTCATGGAACCCAGGGAGGGAGTGGTTGGCACCTCCAGTTTGTAGCTGGCTGGAGGGAAGCACAGGTGACATCTGAGATGAGGGTGATCCTGTAGGACTGAGTCCTTTACCTGTGAAGTCTGATTCCATCTCTGGGTAGACAGTGTCAGAATTGAGTTGAGTTGCCTGTTGCTGTGGGGAAGCCTTTCCCACACATGTTGGAACTGGGCTTGGGAATGCTTTTCTGATGAGGTTCACTCATATTTTTAGTAGGTCCATTCTTTGTAATACTAGGAATTTGGGAACCAACACTTCAGCCAGTGCCATGGGTATTTCTAGAGGGACACTGCACTCCTATATTTGTTTCCTGAAGCTGTGCTCATGTGGGGAAGATGCCTGCTGGTCACTGGTCCCTCCCTCCCTCATGGGGCCCAGAAGCCACCTCTATAGACTGTGTTCTCTGACACCTGCCCGGTGGAGCCCAGAGCTGTGTCCCAGCATCAGCTCATGGAGTTCATCAGAGAATACAACAATCACAGTCATGTCATTTGACTCTGAATGCTCTGTTACATTTCAAATTTATTTCCAATCATTCAGAGCTGCATCTACGGGAGACAAAGGTGCCTTGGAGCTCTGGCACCTGCTGTTCCCCCCAAATGTCAAGGGCTGACGTTTGATACTATTGTCCCCAGTCAGCATGATGACAACTCACTCCTTGCTCCCCCAGGCCACCACCCCACTCACACCCAGCGAGGACTTCCACCCCAACGCAGGTGGTAACCTGTACAGCCCAGGAGGACTCAGACCTCCTCCGCCCGGCTGAGCACCCCTGGGTCCTGGGAGAGGACTCTCCAGCTGGATTCCTCCTTCGATCCTCGCCCCTACGCCGGGTGGCACCCAGTGTCCCAGGTGAGGTGCGTGTCTTGGGGTGTAGGGGGCGCTCGAGGGCTGCCCAGTGCTGCAGGTGATGGGGCAGGTGGTGGGGCTCTCTTTCCTGGACGGGGAGGCATGGGGGGAGCTGAGTCCTGGTAAAGTCCTTCAGATAAAGTACTCCTTTTTGCTGCTGCCACCGTTGTCCTGGAGGGACGGGTCGTCCTGCAGGGCCACGTCCGCGCTCTCGGCGAACTCCGTGCCCTTGGCCTCGTTGGTGTGGTATGTGCCCTTGTGCCGGTACATGTAGTGCAGCATGAGCAGGAGGAGGCCGACCAGCACGAAGGCCATAGCAGCGATCACGCCTGTAGGAAGGGAAGCACACAACTCAGTGTGGGGGGCAGGGGCTGGACTGGGGTGAGGGCAGGGCAGGCATGCCCACGGGGGTGTGCCAGGACAGACAGGCTGCTGGACAAACACCAAGCCTAGACAGGCTGACTCCTTCCTGCCTTACTGTTGCCATGCCCAGTGCACTTGCCCGTCCCCGTGCCCGTCTAAGTGACCCCTGACTTCCCCACTCCCTCCACTCAGCAACCTCAGACTGAGCCTGGAATCATCTCAGAACTGACCCTGTTCTGAGGCCTTCTTGGTCCACCGAGGAAGGCAGACCTCCAAGCACCATCCACAGAATTCAACTCATGCTTTTGCCTAAAACTGAGACGTTCATGGGACTTGAAACTTTTAATTTTAAATAAGTTTAATTCCAAAGAACTAGGTGTTTTACATATAGATATTAAAAGAGTGAAAAAATTTATTTTATAAAGTCACGCTCATTTTGTAAAACCTGGCAAACATAGAGAAATATAAATGGAAATGAAAATGTCCTTAATCCTTCTACTCAGAAATCACCAGTTAACAACCTGATGTCTTTCCCTTCCAAAAAGCATTCATGTTTAATCAAAGTTCTCCTTCAGTCTTCAGATGAATGCATGCGTGCTGTCGCTTCAGTCGTGTCTGACTCTATGTAACTCAATGGACCATAGCCTGCCAGGCTCCTCTGTCCGTGGGATTCTCCAGGCAATAATACTGGAGTGGGTTGCCATGCCCTTCTCCAGAGGATCTTCCCGACTCAGGGATTGAACCTGCGTCTATCTCCTGCATTGGCAGGCGGGTTCTTTACCACTAGTACCTCAGATGAATGGCCCCCTCTAAAACTCTGTGACACTTTGGTATTAAGAACTTGCAATCATTTTCAAACTCTTCTTACTGGAGTCCATCTGGCTGATTTGTAATTCTCCAAACACTTTTTGTTTGACCGTTTTCCCATGTCTTTGCAAATGTTCTGTCTGCTGAAAATATTTTCCCTTCTTATCTTCCTGGTAAACTTGGATGCTCCCTTCTGAATCGAGTCTCTACCACTTCCTCTAAGATTATCCTTCCCCTGCAGAGTGCATCACTCCATCCCTCAGTATTTCTCTTATACTTTACCAATCTGAGCTTTCTCAGTTTTAAAAGCTGGACAGTCCCAACCGGGCATGGGACTCGAAGTGCATGGTGTTGGGAAGACCAGTTGAACTGGCTGTCCTCTGGGTAGGAGGAAGGAGAGGAGGCGAGGGCTGTCCACAGGGTTGGGGGCAGGTTGGGTGAAATGTGGTCTGTGCTCCTCACCCCAGTCCAGTTCCCCTGTGCTCCTGGGAGGCAGGTTCTGTGGCAGGGGTCTGGTGGTGCCGTGCCTGGGCTGGTCAGAAGGACCAGGCCACTCAGGGTCTTGGAGAGAGAGGATGAGTGGGAAGGAAGGAACAGTTAGGGTAGGATTAATGGGTGGCACTCTCAGAGCTTGGGAAGGGGTTCAAGCTCAGATGTTTGCTTTAAAGTGCAGAAGAAACTCTCTGCCTTGACTTAGAAGGTAGGTTTACTGAGGGAGGGGCTGGTGGAGAATACATAGAGGCTATAGCTGAAGCCAGTCTCAGCTTTGTGGTACAATTTCCTCAACTTCCCGCTGCCGTTAGGCATTCCTGTCTGCATGATGTGAATGATATTATCTAAAAAGAAGAAGGTTCAGCTGTCCAGTGAGTAGGACAATACCAGTGTGATTGTCTGCTTTTATCTATTTATATTTAATCATGAAGTTCCCTGAGCTATGAATGAACTATGGGAGATGTGTGAATCTCAGGACACCAAAAGCTGTATCTCACAGACTTAGTGGGTCCTGAAACAGTTTGGGGTCATAGCCATGACCAACAAGGGCCAGTATGGGGTTCAAAGCAAGGCTGGGGCAGGCTTAGAATGGAGGGACAGGAGTGTAAGACATCACAAGGAAGAGTGTGGCTGGAGGGAGCTGGGGAAGAAGTCAGGAGCCTTGGTCAGCCCCTCAAGCCCACCCAGCCCTGCACATTCCTCACTGGAGTGGCTGTCCCTCCAGACTCCAATCCTGTGGATCTAGGGCCTGACAGGCCCTGATTCGGCTGTCTTGGCCTCTCGTCCACCAGGATGCTGTGTTGGACATTCTTACAGAGACCGAGTCCCTGGCCCACCTTCTAACCACCTTTGAGGGAAGGAAGTTGAGGCCATGGCAGGCCCTCCTGTGAGTCTTTCCTCTGACTCTCCTGCCTACTTGCAGGGCCCCAGGACCGCATACCTGCAATGACAGCGACGTTGATCTCACTCGAGGCCATCCCAGGGTTGTGCTCTGTAGACAGAACAGAAGAGCCCGAGATGAGAAAGGATGGCTACCCACACCCTGCAGTGTCTCCAACGAGCTTGTACCCTCTGCTCGCAGGTGCACTGGCCCAGGGTGCACAGGTGCATGGTACATGGACAGGCCTCTGGCCGGGAGCCCAGAGCAGGGCCCAGGCTCTGCTTGGCTGCTGACCATTGCTGGAGAGCGCTGTGTGAACCCTAGGGCTGTCAGACACCATTATGGCATCTCCAGGACGTGAGGGACCCCTGCTGCATCCCTATCGCCCCTCTGACCCAGAGCCCTGCCTGTACCTGCTCACCAGACACCTGTGCAGGGTGTGATGACAGGTCCAGTTGTGTTTAGTGCAGCATCACCTGCCCCTTCAGGCCTTAGCTTTTCTTGTGATGATGGTAAATACAGACCATGTGTGGGGTGTCTGCATATGTCAGTTGTTGGTTTAGCTGCTGTCCATCTAATATACCAGGTGCATGATATACTGGGGGCTTCCCAAGTGGTGCAGTGGGAAAGAGTCTGCCTGCTAATGCAGGAGATGAACAGGAGATGAACAGGAGATTTGATCCCTGGGTCAGGAGATCCCCTGCAGGAGGAAATGGCAACCCAGTCTAGTATTCTTGCCTGGAGAATGCCATGGATAAGGAGCCTGGTGGGCTACAGTCATGGGGTTGCAAAGAGTAGGACACCACTGAGAGACAGCACCACCGCTTTTATTAGCCCATTTCACAGGTGGGCCACTGAGGCTCAGAGAGTGATGTGCCCACCATCACATAGCTTGTCAGTGTTCAGGCTTGAAGCTGGGACTTAGTCTGCCTTCTCTGAAGGGCCCTGTGTCTCATCTCTCTTGAAGATGCCCCTCCCAGAGATCCCTGTCTGAGACCCTACACAGGCCTCTGCATTCTTCTTCTATGGGAAAGGCACTCTGTGAGACTATCTAAGTTACTGAGTGTGTTTTTCCAAAGCTCAGTGATCTAGACAGAAGGCTAGGATGTGCAGGAGAGCAGGAACCTCCCCTCTGGGAGATGGGTGAGAGGAAGGATTTATTAGAGCATGGAAACTTCAGTGTTCACATGGAAATCCCATTTTCCCATTACAAGGGTGCCTCCTATTAAGACAGAGAAGGATGCTTCATAATAGTCATTTCCATTCAGAGAGTCACTAATTATAGTGTGATGAGGTCATTCTCCCCAGCGAAGCTGCCAGATGCTTCTTTCTGATAAGAAGCTGGCTGGTGGTGGGAGGAAGTGGGGGTTCCAGGTTTGAGGCCCCTGGAGGAGGGAGGGTCAGGCTGAGGGCTCTGGGGCCAGCATAGAGCCTGGAGGTGGGGAAGAGGAGAAAAAAAAGCCTCAAGTCAGCAAAAAGACAGAGCAGGTGTCAGGGCAGGGGAGGGAGGCACAGACAAGGGAAGGTCAAGTGGATGCTGGACACCTCAATCCAGGGTGATCAAATGCAGCTTGGGACTTAGTATCTAGCACATCAGTTCAGTTCAGTTCAGTCGCTCAGTCGTGTCCGACTCTTTGCGACCCCATGATTCGCAGCACACCAGGCCTCCCTGTCCATCACCAGCTCCCGGAGTTCATCCGGACTCACGTCCATTGAGTCAGTGATGCCATCCAGCCATCTCATCCTCTGTCGTCCCCTTCTCCTCCTGCCCCCAATCCCTCCCAGCATCAGAGTCTTTTCCAATGAGTCCACTCTTCGCATGAGGTGGCCAAAGTACTGGAGCTTCAGCTTCAGCATCATTCCTTCCAAAGAAATCCCAGGGCTGATCTCCTTCAGAATGGACTGGTTGGATCTCCTTGCAGTCCAAAGGACTCTCAAGAGTCTTCTCCAACACCACAGTTCAAAGGCATCAATTCTTCGGTGCTCAGCCTTCTTCCCAGTCCAACTCTCACATCCATCCATGACCACAGGAAAAACCATAGCCTTGACTAGATGGACCTTTGTTGGCAAAGTAATGTCTCTGCTTTTCAATATGCTGTCTAGGTTGGTCATAACTTTCCTTCCAAGGAGTAAGCGTCTTTTAATTTCATGGCTGCAGTCACCATCTGCAGTGATTTTGGAGCCCCCAAAAATAAAGTCTGACACTATTTCCATTGTTTCCCCATCCATTTCCCATGAAGTGATGGGACCGGATGCCATAATCTTCGTTTTCTGAATCTTGAGCTTTAAGCCAACTTTTTCACTCTCCACTTTCATTTTCATCAAGAGGCTTTTGAGTTCCTCTTCACTTTCTGCCATAAGGGTGGTGTCATCTGCATATCTGAGGTTATTGATATTTCTCCCAGCAATCTTGATTCCAGCTTGTGCTTCTTCCAGTCCAGCGTTTCTCATGATATACTCTGCATATAAGTTAAATAAGCAGGGTGACAATATACAGCCTTGATGTACTCCTTTTCCTATTTGGAACCAGTCTGTTGTTCCATGTCTAGTTCATAGTAGGCACTTAATAAACATTTACTGAATGCATGATTCCTAGGATAAAAGCATGCATACAAATGAATGCATTCAGAGGCCAGCATTCTAGAGCTTCCTAGATTAACGAGCCCCTCAGAGTTAAGTAAGAAAGGACAGAACGTTCCTTAAGTCAGCATGGATGGGTATAGAAGCTCAAATACCCAAGATTGCTGTGAGGAATTTCCCGGGTGAAGGCAAGCCTTTCTTAAGTCAAGTTTGTCCAATGCAGCCAGGATTAGAAAGGACTCTTATTTCTCTTTTAAAAACAATTGGCAATTGCTTGCCATTTGCCAGGTACCATTCTTAACACTTAAGGTATTTTAATTCGAATAGTCCCAGCGGCAATCCCATTCAGTACTAGTTACTATTATTCCCTTATCACAGATTTGGAAGCTAAGCTCCAGAAAAGTGTAACTGATTTCCCTGGGTTGGAGTCTCTCCTGTGTGTGCCTGAGCAGCCTCAGGTCGGCACACTTAACCCTGCAGGTCCTGCCCAGTGATGAGCCTAGGTGAGCTGGGTGAGGACCAGAGGTAAGGGCTTGGATCACTTGAGGGTGAATTTCTTGGCTTATGTGTAGAAACCAGATATTAATTTGTTCAAGTCACACCATGTGACTGACTCCATGGCAGTGACACTTCAGCCTGGCCAGACCTGCCACATAGGTCAGAACAGGCATAGAGGAGGATGCTTGGGCATGTCTGGGAAGGTGGGGATGGTGTAAGATGGTGGTTCTCAAAGTGTGGTCCCTTGAACAACAGGATTTCCTGGGAGCCTGTTAGAAATGCACATTCCTGGGCTCTACATTTTTGTACCAGAAATGCTGGAGTTGGGGCCAGGTGATTCTGATGCACATTCAGGGTTGAGAACTGCTGGTGTAAGAGAAGGCTTTCCAGAGAGGGTTTATCAAGATGGGCTTAAGAAGGATGAATAGGAGTTTGCTGCACAGACAACAGTATAAGCATTCCAGGCCAAGAGCTTAGCCCCTATAACAGTGCTCACTTCTCTCTAGTTCTCAGTTTTCTCCTCAAATTACTGTTTGCCATCCATGGCACCAAGGGTCCTAAAACCTGGGCTTTGATCTCTTGCCTCTGGAGATGCTTCAGTGAGAGTCCTCACTGGCTACACCACCCTGTGCTGTTTCAGCTGGCAGCAAGGACATGGGATATCTGCAGAAGGCTAGTTGGAATAAGCTCAGACCCTGTGCAGGAAGTTGACAGGTTAGTATGCAACTGGATTAAGAGCCTGGAATGAAAGGTCACACATTGCTGAGGTTCAAGGGTACATATGAGCTTGGAATTAGGATCACTGTGAGCTCAGGATCTGGGGTGGGGGTTGATGGGTAACTTAAGGTAGCAGGGTCGGGTGTTTATGACAAAGCAAAATGTTATTTATGGTCAGGTGTGGGTCTGAGATCGGAAGCAGACAACAGTCTAGTCCTGAGACTGGACAAGTATGAGTGGACTCCCCCCTTTCTGTAGAGACCCAAAGTACCCTGTGTTTTTCCTTCCTAGCTCTCCTTGAGATTGCAACACCCTCACCAGAGATGAGGGGCTTCCCTGGTGGCTAAGCAGTAAAGAATACTCCTGCCAGTGCAGGAGATGTGGATTCAATCTCTGAGCTGGGAAGATCCCCTGGAGAAGGAAATGGCAACCCCCTCCAGTATTCATGCCTGGGAAATTCCAAGAACAGAGGAGCTTGGGGGCCACAGTCCATGGGGTTGCAAAGAGTCAGATGACTGACCAACTAACACACATATGTGGTACCTAGCTCAGAATAGGTATTTATCAGTTGTAGCCACTGGCTTGATTCTGAGTCTTATTATTGATATTACTCTGGGTCCATCACCTTCAGCTGGGATACTGTTTAGGGAGCTCTGACTTCTTGTGCACACACACACCGTGAGCATATCGATCTGAGTCACAGTGTAAAGTGGGTTTCTTATTGAGGGTATCATTCACCATGATGTTTACAGACTGTGATTTAGACAACTAAAGAGTCTCTTGATGAGGGTGAAAGAGGAGAGTGAAAAAGCTGGCTTAAAATTCAACATATAAAAAACTAAGATCATGGCATCTGGTCCCATCACTTCATGGCAAATAGATGGGGAAAAAGTGGAAAGAGTGACAGATTTTATTTTCTTGGACTTGAAAATCACTGCAGATGGTGACTACAGCCATGGAATTAAAAGATGTTTGCTCCTTGGAATGAAAGCTATGACAAACCTAGACAACGTATTAAAAAGCAGAGATAATCACTTTGCCAACAAAAGGTGCATGTAGTCAAAGCTATGGTTTTTCCAGTAGTCATGTATGGATGTGAGAGCTAGACCATAAAGAAGGCTGAGTGAAAAGAATTGATGCTTTTGAATTGTGGTACTGGAGAAGATTCTTGAGAGTCCCTTGAAGTGAGATCAAGCCAACCAATCCTAAAGGAGATCAAATCAATCAATTCCAAAGGACATCAACCCTGAATGTTCATTGGATGGACTTATGCTGAAGCTGAAGCTCCAGTACTTTGGCCACCTAAATCAAAGAGCTGACTCACTGGAAAAGACCCAGATGCTGGAAACAACTGAGGGGAGGAGGAGAAGGGAGTGACTGAGGATGAGATGGTTGGATGGCATTACTGATCCAATGAACATGAATTTGAGCAAACTTCGAGAGATAGTGAAGGACAGGGAAGCCTGGAGTGCTGCAGTACACGGAGTCACAAACAGTTAGGCACGACTTAGCGACTAAACAACAATGACAGAAAAGAATAAACTAAACCCTTTTTCCTATAGTGTCGGGTTCAAGGGCAGCCTGATCAAGAGATCAAGCGAGAAGCTGACAGAAGAACAAAGTACGGCTGATTTCTACTTCACTTGCATCGTACCTGTGAAAGCTCTTGTGGGTGGGTGATGGCTGAGGAATGGCCAAGCAGTCTGATACCTCTGGGCTTCTGAAACCTCTGTGTGGTCCCAGCTGCAGAACTTGCCAGAGGGGGGCCAGGTCAAGGGTGGGGACATCAGGTGTTTCCTGTAGCTGTGGAACCAGAGAGGAAGGGAAGGGCTGCTCCTGCTCCAGCTCTCATGTGGGGATGTCACCACCTCCCATGGAGGTGGGGTATGGGGGTAGGTACCAGGGGAGGCTGATGCTCTCGTGAATCTTGGGAATTTTCAGGGGTGGGCACAATATTCTAGGACTAGAGAAGTGCTGACACAGGTCCTGGGGGTTCAGCCTTGGGGTGGGGGTGGGGAACAGGGGGAGGAGGTCTTAGTAGGCAGAAGGCGCTGGGTGAAGTTGCCTCTTAGCTCTGAACAGCAAGCCAGCAAAAGGGAAGCCTTTGCCCCTTTTTGTGAATTACAGATAATAAAATGCATGCCCAGAGAGCTCAAGTAAGAGGTCAAAGTCTCACAGATGGAAGAAGCAGCGCCTGTGTTGTAACCTGGGATGCCACAGCTCTAAAATGTGTTCTCTCTCCTCAGCACCAGCTGCTGAAGTTGGAAATGGCCTTGCTCCTGCACCATATGTAATTTGGCTGCAGCCAACTCCCTGCTGACTTCCCAGATCTGCAGGGTGGTCAGTCGCCTGTCCCCTGGTCGAAAGCAGCTGCCCTGGGAGGCAGCAGGGTGCAGAGGTGCTGCTCCTCCACGTAGGCGACATTCTCCGTTCCGCCTGGCAGCTTGGACACAACTAACAGGACACAGCCTTAAGCAGCAGCTGGATTCTCAGGGGTCTAGTAGTGTTTCCCAGATGTCGCAGTGCTTAGGCACTGGCCCCAGAGACACAAGTTGACCCTCTTGTCACCAGCAAGGGCCTCACTTTTCTTGTATTTTCCGATAAAGCTGTGCTGGGAAGTTCTTTTTCCTGCAAGGCTTGGTCTTCCTACCTCCCCACCCACTTCTAATGATTTTTCCTCCTGCTTCAGAGGTCCTGGAAGAAGCACCCCATTCCTGTTTCCCATTGCCCACCTGGTCCAGCCAAGAAAAGAATTTGCACACAGGGCAGAGGACTCTGGGAAAAGGAAGATTATTTTAGTCTTAGAATCCTGAAGGGAAACTCGGTGTGTCACGAAGTCTTGGGTGAATTCAAGCCATGACAACGGTATGGATGTCAGCAATGCAGTGGCAGCCACATCTGTTGCTTGATGGTATTGGGTCAGAAAAGTCACTTTACCCAGCGAATCCAGGGGAAGGCGGAAATGGCTTTGCGTGAGTCTGACTTGGGTCCAGGGGAAGGACAGGAACCTTTGTGGCTATAGATAATTCTCCTTTGCTTGCACAGGAGTTTCTCCTTCCTTTTCTACATTCTGGCCTCAAAGGCCTGATGCAAGTAAAGTAGAAATTAGCTGACAACTAATGTTTACTAACTGACTTTCCTTTGGGGTAAGAAAAAGGTCAAAGACATTTATTTTCCTTTGGTCTGTTGTTAATCTTGCTCTGAAAGGGTGTAGCCTCAAGCTAAAGCACTCCAAGGAAAGAAATGGAGAGCTTGTTATACAATTTCTGTTTCTTGCAAACCAGTATTTGCCCAGCCCCAGGCTTCATGGTATGTGGAAAGGATGAGATCTGTCCCCAAGACACTTATGACATGGTTGAGACCAGATACATTTATGTAAAAGTTAGACCCTGTGTCTTCGAGTGTCAATATGAACAATAAAGACGTGCCTCAGAAACAGAGTCACAGATGCAGAGAAAAAATTTATGGTTGCCAAGGGGGAAGATGGAGGAGGGGAAATGGGGAGAAGGAAACATTGGGAGATTAGGATTGACTGGAGTGGGGTGCCGTTGCCTTCTCCAATTAGGATTGACACACACACATTATTATATATAAAACTGATAACTGATAAGAATCTACTGCATAGCACAGGCAACTTGACTCAACATTCTGTAATGATTGTAAGGGAAAAGAATCTGAAAAAGAGTGAATATTTGTATATGCATAACTGATTCACTTTGCTGTATACCTGAAACTAATACCACACTGTAAATCAATTATACCCCAATAAAAATTAATAATAAATTAAAGATGTGCCTGGGGCTGCTCTAGAGGGAACTCAACCATCAGACTCAGCCCCAGGATGCCCAGGTTCTAGGACAGTGAGGAAACTCAGGATTTTGTTTATTCGTTCTTTCCTTTGGCAAACTCTCTTTAGCACCTACTACATCCCAGCAATGTGGCAGAGAGTTAGGGCAAGGTCCCTGCCTTCAAGGAACAGATCTTACAGTAGAGACAAGGATGTCTATGGGAAACTTCCGAAAGGGTAATTCTCTGGGTTCTCATGAAGGCTTTCTAGAGGAGGTGGTCCCCAAGACTGACCTTCTGAGATGCTGAGTGGGCAATGCCAGCAGCGGTGGTAAGAGAAGGATGCGAATGGAAAGGTCGTGATGGGAGGTGACACAGGAGGACCTCCAGGGGGGTCTGCCTGTTGGGATACCTGGTCGTCGTGGGTCAGGGTCTGGGCTCCCGGGGGCTGCTGGTTGTATGTTGGAGGAGGGGAGTTATCTGCCTGAAACTGCCAGCAGGTCACCCTTCCTATCTGTGCAGAGATCCTGTGTCCACTTACACAGGCTCCCAGATCAAATTCTAAGGACAAAGTACCTGGGCAGGTAAGGCCCACGTGAATCTGATGTGCCTTGGTGAGAATGTGCCTGCTAGTCTCAAGGTCAAAATGATTGCCCTCATGGTCCCTTGTGTTCAGGTCAGTTCAGTCGCTCAGTCGTGTCCAACTCTTTGTGACCCATGGACTGCAGAACACCAGACTTCCCTGTCCATTACCAACTACCGGAACCTACTCAGACTCATGTCCATCGTGTCGGTGATGCCATCCAACCACCTCATCCTCTATCATCCCTTTCTCCTCCCACCTTCAGTCTTTCCCAGCATCAGGGTCTTTCCTAATGAGTCGGTTCTTCGCATCAAGTGCCAAGTATTGGAGTTTCAGCTTCAGCATCAGTCCTTCCAATGACTATTCAGGACTGATTTTCTTAAGGATGGACTGATTGGATCTCCTTGCAGTCCAAGGAACTCTCAAGAGTCTTCTCCAACACCACAGTTCAAAAGCATTAATTCTTCAGTGCTCAGTTTTCTTTATAGTCCAATTCTCACATCCATACATGACTACTGGAAAAACCATAGCTTTGACTAGACAGACCTTTGTTGGTAAAGTAATGTCTCTGCTTTTTAATATGCTGCCTAGATTGGTCATAGCTTTTCTTCCAAGCAGCAAGTGTCTTTTAATTTCATGGCTGCAGTCACCATCTGCAGTCACCATCTGCAGTCCCTTGTGTGTCACCTTACAAATAATCTCCCCAATCCCAGGGCGGCCAAATCGCCGTGCAATGTCATCACACTGCTCTGAAACCCCATCCAAAGATTCAGCCTTATTTGCCTCCTCCTGGCTGTGATCCAGCTTTCCCTGTTGCCCCGGTGCCTGCTTATACTGTATAAAAACAGGGACAGGTGTCTGGTGGGTACTGAAGCCTTGCAGGCTGCAACACACCAGCCATATCACTACACATGGGTGAAGCACTGGGACTTGGGATGGGGTGAAGAGAGGGGGGCTCCCTACTCTGGAGAAGAGAGCCATTCCTGACATTGATAAACTGGACTTGTCCAGTTTATATGCAGACTGGGGGCAGATAAGGGGGCTGGAAAGGGGGTCTTCGTGCCTCTGGATCATTACTCAGGGAGTTTTCATATCCAGGCATTGCTATTTGAGGGATGTGCTCAATGGAGGGGAAATGAAAGTTGAGGATGCTGTAACTCACAGCCCAGAGTATCTGCTTTCCTCCAGCTATATTTCCCTGCTATTATTCCTGAGGTTTTTGTTTTTTTTTTTAATACAGTCTTATTCCAATACAGAAGTCACCACTGTCCATACATGGATGCTCCTCTGAGAGAGGGCCTTGTCAGCTTTGGGTTGTGTGGAGTTTGGAGTTTATTAAGGGGGCAGTAAATAGCCTCAAGGCACACTCAAGGAACCACTGTTTCCTCTCCACACCCTACCCTTCTTCCTCCTGAAGATCTGAGGATTTCTAAGAAAATGGAATTCAAAAGAGACTGGAAGAAGGGGAGGAAAAGATCCCAGTCTGGCTGCTGTGTGTGGTCCTGGGGAGGAGCCTGGAACTTGGTCTCCATCTGCTGCTTGGGCGGGGGCAGGGCCGGAGAAGTGTCTGGTCTAGAATCTCAGATAAGACAACACTAAGACCACCAAAAAGAGCTCAGAAGGTTTGCTCTTTGTGGCAGAGCAGCTGGTGTTGAAACAGCTGGTGTGGCTTTAGCACACTGGAAAAGGAGAGAGGAGAACCAACCATCATATTATTAATATATGCATATTGTTGTTCAGTTGTGTCTGACTCTTTGCGACCCCATAGACTGCCACACATCAGGCTTCCCAGTCCTTCACCATCTTCTGGAGTTTGCTCAAACTCATGCCCATTGAGGCAGTGATGCCATCCAACCATCTCGTTCTCTGTCGTTCCCTTCTCCTCCTGCCTTTAATCTTTCCCAGTATCAGGGTCTTTTCCAATGAGTCGGCTCGTCACAGCAGGTGGCCAAAGTATTGGCATTTCAGCATCAGCATCAGTCCTTCCAATGAATATTTAGGATTGATTTCCTTTAGGATTGACTGGTTTGATCACCTTGCAGTCCAAGGGACTCTCAAGAGTCTTCTCCAACACCACAATATATTGGCTGCACCTCATCCGCATGATGGAATCTTAGTTCCCCAGCCAAGGATGGATTCCCCACCCACCCCCAGCCCCACTGCAGTAGAATCTGGATTTTTAACCAACAGACCACCATGGAAGTCCTTTTTTTTGTCCTCAACTATAATATTTATTTATTGTTAGGACTTCCCTGGTGGCTCAGACTGTAAAGCGTCTGTCTACAATGAGGGAGACCTGGGTTCGAGCCCTGGGTTGGGAAGATCCCCTGGAGAAGGAAATGGAATTCCACTCCAGTACTATTGCCTGGAAAATCCCATGGACAGAGGAGCCTGGTAGGCTACAGTCTATCGGGTCGCAAAGAGTCGGACACGACTGAGTGACTTCATTTTCATAATATCTATAGGCTTCCTAGGTAGCGCTAGTGGTAAAGAATCTGCCTGCCAATGCAGGAGACACAAAAGTTGCGGGTTCCATCCCTGGGTTGGGAAGATCCCCTGGAGAAGGGCATGGCAACCCCCTTCAGTATTCTTGCCTGGGAAACCCCATGGACAGAAGAGCCTAGTGGACTACAGTCCACGGGGTCACACGAGTCTGATGCAACTTGGCGACTAAAGCACTACCATACATACATACATATATGTATACACACATACACACACATATACATACATACACATATACATACATATATATACACACATATACATACATATACATATGTATGTATGTATAAACTATTTAAGTTCTGATTTGCACAAGTCCCTTCATCAAGCCCAGTGATCTTCATGTTGAAAGAAGAGAAGGTGGATTCTGTCTGACAGAGAGACAGGGTCCCTGCTCTGACCAAGGTCAGGATCAGGCTCCAGAGCCCAGCAGAAATTGGGAGGAATTTGCCGAGTTGTGGATAAAGAGGGAACAGATAAATGTACTCACCATCCACTGAGTACAAGAAACAAGGCCCTAAAGAGGGGAGGCAGTAAATACCCTTAGGAATCGTACTAGTCTCCTCAAATGGTATGGTACTCCACCCTTCTCATCTTGAGGGATGATGACACCTATGGTGTAGGAAAGAATTTTGCAGGCAAGCCACTCCATGTCTCATAGCCCCCTTTACTTATCTGTAACACAGAGATAGTAAATCCCCAGCCTAAAAGACTGACAGCTGAGGCCCTGGTTCTCACAGTTGAGCGTCCATGGGAAGTGCCTGGGGCACGGGATTTGTCACACCCAGCTCCGTGGGTCACTGCCCCCACCACCCAGATTCTGATCAGCAGGGCCGGGTTGGACCTGAAAGCCCGCATTTCTCACCTGTGCAGGGGATGCTGCTCTGGTCCAGGGGCTTCCCTCTGCAAACCACTGACCTCATGACCGTAAGTGCTACCGACAGCGCACAAGGCTCTGTTCAAACACTGTTACAGTCCTTTGACAGGGGGACTGGGGGTGGGGGCTGGTGCCCTCTCAGCAGTGCAAACAAGCAGCTACAGCCACAGCTGCCTGGGCTACAGCCTCAGCGCCCTTTCTTTCAGGACCAGCTGATGGAGCTGGAGACCTGGCACAGTGACACAGTCTGAGCATTCGTCACCTCTGCTGGCTCCCCTGCCTGTCTGGGCAAGGGGACAGGGGACAGTGTACCGAGGTCTGGTCGCTACACATACCCTCTGACCAGTGACCAGGGAGGAGGCTGCAGCATTGTTCTCTGGAAATTCTGGAAGGGTCTTCAGCTGGCCCTGGATGCCCACGTGTGCCCTGAGCATGGTGACACCCAGGGAAGGAATGAGAGCCAAGGCTGATTCAGCTCAGTACACCCAGGCCCCGATGATGTAGCGGGCAAGGGCTTCTCCAGAGAAAGTTGTCAGGGGCACCAAAATGTCAAAGGAAGTGGGTTCTTGGAGATGCTCTGAAGAGCCAGAAAGTGACTGTGTGTCTCAATTAGCATGGCCTGGCTTCCCAACTCCCCACTCCTCCAGAGCCAGCTGGAGCCTGAAAGGCTCTGGACCTGCTTTTTCCAGCCCTAGCTACATCTAGCCATGGGGATGATGAGGGTACAAGAAAGCCCCACCTGCTAGATGGGAGCCCCCTGGGTACCTGTGAGCTGAGCATGATGACCTGGCATGGAGTGGACAGGGGACAACACGAAGGGTGGTCCCACAGGGTGACTTGAGCCCTGACTCACCACCTAGACCACCTTGGAGAGTGCTGCAGCCTCTCCAACCCATTTCCTTGGTGTCGGTTGCAATGGTGCTACTCTGTAGTGACCATCCATAGACCTCTTATGAGTTAGACTAGCTATTTGAGTATCACTTATTATCCTTGCCCACAGTGTTGACACAGATTCAGTCAAAGTGGGGTTCTCACAGTGCCTCAGGATTTAATGAATCATGCCTGTGCAATGAAGTCTCCATAAAAATCTTAAAAGGAGAGATTTCAGAGAGCTTCCAGGTTGGTGAAGCAGAATGCCTCCATGTGCCGCCATGCTGGGCTCCAAAGCCCCAGAGGACTGAAGTTCCTTTGTTTGGGAACTTGCCCTGTGAATCTCTTCACTGGCTGTTGATCCCTTCCTTTGTCTTCCTCTTTACCCTGGGGAGGCTGACCCTACTCTGCATCTCCTGAGCTTCCAGGCAGCTGCTTTCATTTAAGTTGGGAGATGGCAGCAGGAAACTGCAGTTTTGGAGGACAGAGAGGGATGGTTATGTTTTCTTTGCTGCCTCCATGACGACGGCTCTTAACCAGATGGTCTTCCCTTTACAACTTCCGCTGTAACTCCAAACACACCATCCCCACCCTTGCTCCATCAGCCTCTTTTAACTATGGCTGAGAGAGACTAAGAAGACCAGATTCACATGGCAGCGCTTGATCTCCTGCTGAGGCTTGAGTTCTTAACCACTTGAAACTGTATCTGCTTCTTTTCAAGAACAGAACAACTTCACGCAATGGAAGAAGTGGGTTGCCAACTCAGAAAACCAGGGGCTGAACTACTTTTGTTCTAGATACCAGTATATAGAATAATGCACTATTTTAAACTTGTTGTGAAGATAAAATTAAGAATGTACTTTATAAAACATAAAGCACTACAAAAATTTTCATGATATTTCATGTATTTACATGCTATTGTCTAAAATATATGCTGTCTAGATTGCTCAAAAAATGTGGGATTCTCAAAAATGGGCACCTTTCCTTCTCTCACACATTCTTTGGCAAATATATCATCCCAAATATCAAACTCCATTTCTAGTCATTGATCCTGGAGAAATCACCTGAAACAGCAACAAAAATTCATGTTTGGCAAAGTGTATTGCCATTGGGTTTAAGATGGAAAATAAGAGAGGACTAGCTAAATGTTTTGTGTCAAGAAATTAGTTCTGTAAATTATGATACATCCACAGGACAGACAGTTCTGCCTCACTTACTGAGGGACGCATGGGAATTCTTAGTGACAGGGGGAAACGCTCACAGTATGATTTAATGGAAAGGAACAGGATTCTAAATATAAACTATGTTAAACATTCTAGAAAAGAGTCAGTAAAAGGAAAGAAAGGAAATACACTTTCTTGAGATGGTAGGTTTGGGGTAGTTATAGGTTAGGGGGTAGGTTATGGGGGTATCTTTTTCTCCTAATATATAGATTTCACACACAACCTTATCCACATATATGTTCATGCATGCACCTGGGACCTGCAGCTCTATCAATGATCTCCCTGGGCTGATGCAAGTGCTTCTCTAAAGCACGGTCCCCAGCCTTCACTGGTGGTGATGGTTATGCCCCAGCCAGGGCCAAGCGCGTGGATAGTGAGTAGATCAAGTTATGATGGGGAAGACAGCTCTGTAAGGAGCAGCTGAACTGTGGAGGCCCAGGGAATGAGCCAGCGATGCTCCTCCCAGCCCTGATTTCAGGCTGGGTGACCAATGTGGTGACCAAGGACCTGACCTCTCCAGCTTAGAAAAGAGCAGAGGCCAGGGTTATAAAGCCTCTCCTTGCTGGGGGGTGGGGGAGAAACATCTGGCCGCTCTGAAGATTTATCTGAAGAGAATGTCTCCTCCCGCAGATCTGACAAAAGCAGAACCAAGCCCCCCTGCCCTCCACCTCCACCCCATGGCTCTGTGTGGCCAGTGTTTGTTCTCCCATTCACACCCTGAGGTTGCTGCTGTTATGTGTCTGCCTGGCCTGTGAGTTAGATTTGGTCATAGACTTTCTTATCACATGAAAGTCAGGCAGTAGGTGGAAGAACTTTCGTATCCTCACTTCTCCTTTCCTCCCCCTTTCTGAAGACAGTGTGGCCCCATGGGGAGGATCAGGGGCATCCATGGACCACCTTGGGGGTGTGAGGACCTAAAGACCCAGATGTAGAGGGAGCACTCACCTGGGAACCAAAGGGGAGTCTCCATCACTGCTGTCTTCTCTGTCCCTGTAGAAACAATGGCATGAGACAGGTGTGGGCATCCTTACTTTAGAAATGTGGAGAGTGAGCCCAGGGAGCTCCTGGATCTTACCCAAGGCCTCGCAGCTAGAGAGCAGCAGGGCCAAGACCCCAGCCCAGCTAGGCCCTAGCTCTCCCCCTGCCCCAGTGGCACTCAGAATGCCTCTCTCCTACCCCGACATCACCACCACCAGCAGCAAAGGCAAAGTACTTGGTTGGCTAAAAAGTTCCTTCAGGTTCCCGCTATACTCTAGCTCCACTTCCCCCAGTGACTATTGTCTCTCTTCCCACTCGAAAGCCCTCCTTTCTAGATATGCATAATGATATAATCACCACCACTTAGGGGCTCACTTTATAAGTTTGTATATTAGTGCAATTTCTCAGGAGAACCACTGAATTGGATGCAATAATGCCCATCACTTTTCAGTGGGGCAAACTACAACCCGCCTGAGGTCACACAACAGCAACATGGGGGGTGGGAATGGGGTCTGATTCCAAAGCTTCAGCCAGAACCATCCCTTCAGAGAAGGTTCACTGAGGGCCCATCACATTCCCTTTATTAGAGGCTGAAGGTCTAACAGTGAACTGCGCTAAGACCCTCCCTTGGGGTTTTCCATTCTAGGGTAGGGAGAGACAATAGGGAGTTAAAAATAGGGATTCATGATTTACGGCCAGGGAGGTGATAAATCCTGAAGACACAAAAAAGGGGGAAAGGGAGAAAGAATAACTGAGGAGGTGATCAGGGAGGTCACCCAGAGGAGGCAACTTTTGGGCTGTGCTAGACTAAATGCTTTTGTCCCCTCCGCCCCCCACCCTCCTCTGCTGCTGCTACTGCTGCTAAGTCACTTCAGTCGTGTCCAACTCTGTGTGACCCCATAGATGGCAGCCCACCAGGCTCCCCCGTCCCTGGGATTCTCCAGGCAAGAACACTGGAGTGGGTTGCCATTTCCTTCTCCAATGCATGAAAGTGAAAAGTGAAAGTGAAGTCGCTCAGTCATGTCAGACCCTCAGCGACCCCATGGACTGCAGCCTATCAGGCTCCTCCGTCCATGGGATTTTCCAGACAGGAGTACTGGAGTGGGGTGCCATTGCCACCCTCCCCACCCCTACCCAATTTCATATGTTGAAACCTAACCTCCAGTGTGGTGGAATTAGGAGGCCATTGGAAGGTGACTAGGTCATGAAGGTGGAGTCCTCGTGAATGGGATTAGTGCCATTATAAAAGAGACCCCAGAGGGCTCCCTCAGTCCTTCTGCCACATGAGGACACAGAGAGAAAATGCCTGGCTATGAACCAGGAGGTGGCCCCCACCAGACATCAAACCTGCTGGCACTTTGATCTTGAACTTACTTCTCAGTGCCCAGAACTGTCAGAAATACATGTCTGTTGCTTTAGCCCAGATCTGTGGTAGCAACTGAACAACAACTGTGGCATTCATTATAGTAGCCACAAAGGACTAATGCAGGCTGAAATACTGGAGCCTGTGAGTCCTAGACATTGGAATGAGGAATGTCCCAAAGAGACATTCGCCAGGTGATGTGTTCCCAGGTGAGCCAGGAACCATGTGGCCACTGCAGAGTGAGTGAGGGGCAGAGTGCTAGGAGGTGCAGTGATAACAGGACAGGTTGGACCCTGCAGCACTCGGTGAGGGATGGGAGGCCGGGACAGGGGTCCAGCAGGAGCTGTATGAACTGTGTATGAGAGAGAACCATCACTTTGACTGCTGTGCTGAGGACAGACCCTGAGTAAAGATGGGAGAGGCTGCGGCCATGGTTTAGGCAAGCACCTGGATAAGAACCGTGGTGCCACAGGTGATGAGGGATAGGGACATTTGGGCTATATCTGGAATGTGGGGCAAATAGAACTTGCTGATGGATTAGATGTGGAGTGTGCAAAGAAAGAAAAAAGAAAAGAGAGTTTCGGCCTGAGCAGGGAGAATGGAGTTTACTATAAGGGGCATGTGGTGTGGGGCAGGAAGGGGGCCAGAAATCAGCGCTGGTTGAGGATATGTTAAGCTCAGGGATGTATTAGATGTCAAGCACAGGTGCAGGACAGGCCATCAGAGAGAGGAGTCTGGAGCTCGGGGAAAGGTGAGGGCTGAAGGTGTAGCTGGAGGTAAGGGGTTGCTCCAGCATCATGACGGTGCTCACAGACATGGGCTGGGGCCACATCCCAGCAAGTGTAGATGAAGGAGAGGAACCAGAGCTGAGCCCTGGGCCTTGGACTCATGCGGAAGTACTGGAGCCCAGGACGAAGCAGGCAGCAAGCCAAGAGAAGCCCGGGGGTGGGGGGCGAGCCATATTTGGGATCCTGGGCCAGCTCCCCTGCAGTGGCTGGGCAGCCCTGTTACGACTTTCCTCCTGCTCAGTCTATGGCTGCCCTGTGCTCCCCAGGGCCTGTGTGTGTATGAGACTCCACATCCCCACACACGATAAACGTCACCACTCTCCCCTCTCTCACCTGCATCATCAAATTGGCCCCTGCCAGCAGGTCACCCCTGACAGCACACTGTTCTGCAAACTGAAGAAAAGATAAAGCTTCCTTCTTCACATCTTGTCTCCCTCCCACTCCTGGGCCCTTTCTCTGCTGCCCCTTATAGCAAAACTCCTCAAAAGGATTTCTATACCTTCTTTTGATGTTTCAGAGGTTTCTTTTCCAGTGAGATAAGCCTCCCTCATAACTGGCGCTTGGAGGGAAAACAAGAGGAGGGAGGAAATGGACAGAGAGAGGTGGGGGCTTGTTGAACAGAGAATTTGGATTAGGGATCACAGCACTGAGTAGGGGGGACCAGTCAATCTGAGGATGTGTGTGTGTGTGAATAGGGGGTGCTCTTAGCCTGGCTTGAGTTCAGCTGCACAGGAGGGGGAAGAGCTATATTTACTGATCTAAACATGGGCCAGTAGGAGAAAAGGAGAAAAGGTTAAGAGAGTTCACATGTTCATTCAACAAAATTCATCTGGGGACACAGCAGCAAAAAAAAAAAAAAAAGAAAAACAGCTGAAATTCTCTTTCTGGAGTTTACATTCAAGGGAAAGGATACAAATAATACAAAGGAGAAAAACACAAGCTATGGAGTATACTAGACAGTGTGAAGACAAAAAAAAAAAAAAAAAGGACAAGGACCATGAGTAGGAGTTACAAATTTGAGTAAGTGTGGCCAGGGAGAGAGGCATTTGATTACGACCTGAAGGGAGTATGGGAAAAGATATCCAGTGGAGATCTGGAGAAGAGTATCTCAGACAGCAGGAACAGCAGGTGCAAAGGCCCTGGGGTGGGAGCAGCCCCAGTATATTTAAGGACAGGCCAGAAGGCCAATGTGGCTGGAGTGGAGTGAGCCTGGGATGAGCTGTAGGAGATGCAGTCAGAGAAATAACAGCAGAGGATAATGGAGGGGCTAGAGAGCCCTGAACGAGCTTCAGTTCTTACTCTGAGGTATATAGGGGCCATAGAAGGATTTGGAGCAGAAGAGTGATGTGAACTGATTGTCATGCTGTCAGGATTGCTCTGGCCACTGTTCAGAGGAAGGGGACCAGGCAGGGGCCATGGTACAGTTCAGAGAACCAAGGATGCTGGCTTGAACTTCAGTGGGAGAGATGAGAGGTGATGGGTTCAGAACGTATTTTCTAGGAGGTCTGATGATGGGCTGTGGGGCCTAAGATGCTCAGCGGGGAAGTGAGTAGATGGAAGGTGATGGACAGGGGAAGTGGTCAGGTACTAGATTCAAGATGCCCACTTGTCTGAGGAATTGCTGGAGTGAAGATGTGGAATCAGCAGAGGCCTGAGCTGCTGGAGATTAGGCCGCTTGAAATGAAGACTTTGGAAGTGCCCTGTGAATGTTTTATTCTGGTTATGACTGCAGGAGCTGATGCCAAGAGGCAGGAATTGAGGTTAATGGGGTGTGTGTGTGTGTGTGTGTGTGTGTGGACAGCTCACAGAATGATGCTGGTGAGACAGCTGAGATTCTGAGAGAGACAGCAGATGTCTGCTTGGAGGAGGAGAGCATGATGTGTGTGTTCAGGAAGGAAGGAACAACAGCGTCTCCTGTTTCCACACTGTGCCCAGTTGTAAAGCCAGGTGTCTGCTGCAAGGGAGGGGAGGCGTATTCAGCCAGGTTGGGGTAGGAGGCTGGGTGGTGCAGCCTGTGGTCCCTGTGTTCTGAGCTGTCAGGGAGATGAAGGGATCTGGGGGCAGGGATAACTGGAAGGCCTGGGCGTCCAGGTATCTGTGTGCCTTCTTTCCCTGCAGCTGCTTTTCTCTGCCACATCGTTCAGTCCCCAGTTTGGACCTACTGGTGATTCAAGGGCTAACATCCCTGGCATCGAGACCACAGGGGCATGAGAAGCTGAGTGGTCTGTCCCTCCCCATTGTCTTGGTGTCGGGGATCAGCCAGGCACATCTGGTCCTTTTGTTGTACAGTGGGACGGGTCCACACCCCACTGCCTGACATTTCAGAACCTCTGGACTCTCCCAGGCCTCCTTTCAGGAACAAATCCTCTGAATTTATCCTTTATGGTTTCTTGTGTGTGGTGGACTGGTTGGCTGGAAGGAAGTTCCTGGGGATGGAGATGCTGTAGTACTCCTGCTTAGCTATGAAGTTCAGGTCATGTCACCTCCTCTGAGAAACCTTCCCTGATTTCTGCATAGGGCTCATCTGCTGCTTCCTTTATTCCTGCAGGGGCTGCAACCTTTCTCATAAATATTTTAGGCTGTGCAGCCCATATATGGTCTCTGTTGCATATTCTTCTTTGTTTTATCGGTTTTCCTGTTTTTTCAAACAATCCTTTAAAAACGTGTAAACCCTTCTTAGCTAAACAGGCCACAGGCTGGGTTTAGTCTGAAGGCTGTAGTTTGCTGAACAACTTGTTCAAATCATCACTAAAATGCTTTGTGGTCATCCATCTCTACACTCATTTTTGAGCTATAAAGAGGGAGGATTGTATTTGACCCCTCACTATCTGACACAATGTTGGGTTGTTGGATGAATAAGTGATGTTGCATAAAATATCCTCTGACATGTCCCAACTGACTCTTTTATCATTATTTTTTTCTACACACCCGCCTCTCACATGTTAAATAAATAATCTCTCCGAGAGTCTCCAAGTGAGCCATTAAACAGACGTCACTTCACAGAGGTACACAAAGCTCCCAGCGATATTAATGGCTCTCATTTATTAAGTTCCTGGTTTGTACTAGATCATTGTAAAGGTGAAGCTGACATCTTGTGTGTGTGTGCAGTGCATACATGTATGCCTGTGCATGTGTACATATGTGCATATGTTCACGTGGTCACCCACGTGGTTCAAGTACTGGCCACTTGGCCTCTGTGCGTGCCATAGTCATGCTGACATGCCTTTCATGGTCTCTGCTCTCCAGCTAGATCACGTGTGCTAATCCTTACCACTTCTCCAAGGACTTAATTCACTTAAGAAATCATATAATTGCATTTTCAGCACAATTAGGTACCTAATTACATGGCTAAATGTCCTCGATCAGACTGCATGTGTAAATGATGATGATGTAGTTAGCTACGCTTTGTTATTGGGTTCCATAAGTTGGAGAACAGGAGACAGAAAATGCTTTTCTCTTCCCTTTGTGAGCTTTGACAGGCAGGATCCACAGAGACCCATGTCAGGCCTGGAAAGTGAAAAAGATGGTGGCAAGAGGTGGTAGGGTGTGCTGCCCTGGGATCTGGTCAAAGCCTCAGGGAGAGCCTGTCAGATGAAGGAGTGGGGTGCTTGCATTCTACAGACAGACACTAGTACTTCCTCCAAGATGTACTAAGGGGATCCAGAGTGAACCAGAGATACAGGACTTTCAGTTCATGAACTCAAAAGGTGAAGATGGAGGGAATGATCCTTGAGGAAGGAAAGCATGTTCCCCCTCCACTCCCTGGAATTCTCTTCCTCCCAAGCTAGGGAGGGGGCTGCATCAAGGGACTCTGCCTTCTCCTTACCCTGGGTGGAGGCATGCTGGGCTCATTATTGCTACGTGTGCAATGGGGTCTGAGGGTATTTGTGAGGATGACATGAGATGATGCATATAATGGTATCTGCACACACTCACAGATGAGTCTGGGCACAATACATGTTAGCTGATACTGTGAGTAATAACACTGTAGATTTTTTTTCCTACTGGAATAGTGTTTGAAAAGTGTGCTAGGAAAGAGAGGGTGCATTCTGATCTAAATACTGGGAATGTGTTGCTCGAAGTGGTGGTAAAGAGAAAGGAGAATGCACATCAGAAAACTGCTCTTTACAAAAACTGTCTGAAAGTGTTTCAAGGGAGCACCTTGTATGTGAAGGGAGGGTGGATTGCAATAGACAGTCATGAATCCTGGCTCCTCCACTTTGACCATCTCCAACCCTCAACTCACTGATCTGTAGAGAAGGATGCACCTGTATGGTTCCCAGGAGGTTTGTATCCAACATATGGCAGCTCTTCCTATCATTCCCACCTTTTTGAGAATAGCTCCTTCTCCTGTCTCTCTCTCTCTCTCACACACACACACATACTTGGCTTCTGGATGTAGGGTGCCTCTGGGAGCAGAACAGGGGACCAGTTCTTGTGACTTGGGGGGCAGGGAGTGTTTGTTTGTCTCCTGGAATACTTGGGCTTCCTGAGCACGTCCACTGTGCTGTTAGTACTCTTTTTGTCCTCTGGCTATCAGGGCAGGAAAGGGGCTTCAGGAAGTCATCAGCTCATCTCTTCAGTTTGCATCAGGCAATGTAGCTAAGAAGTTGCCTGGCTCTAGTTCAAGCCCCTGCACAGTCTTTGTGCTTGGGAAGGAAAAGCCATTTTTCTTCACTGCTCCCACCCCACCACCCCTGTGTTCCACCCTCCCTCTGGTTTCCTCCCTGATGAAGACACTTTACAATCCATCACCCTGACACACTCCTGCTCTGTCTTTCCAGCATCTCTCTCCCTTAAAGGTCTTGTGATTTATGTTTCACTCACATTAATCTTTTAAAAGCAAAGAAGTCATAAACACACACATAACTCTTCCTCCTGTCAGTTGAAATCCCATGACACAAATCAACTGCCATCTAAATTAAATATTTCTTTCACAGAAAGTGATAAATGCCCTGGAAACCTAATCAAATAAAGCCAACAAACTTAAACTTTGTTTCACTTCAGGATTTTGTAGGTGGTTTATTTAAAGTCCCACAACTGGTTAATGTCTAATGACCAACTGGAAGGGTGAATTTCACTCTCCTATTATTTTAATGCAGCTAATATAAACAGAAAGGATTGTCCATATAGCCTCATCAGGGATCCCAGCACCTCAAAATTGGGTTTGAAATCTAACACATATTAGGGGGTTAAGGGAAAGTATAAACACAGTTTACTATTCTTTGGACAGGTGTACTGATTCCTTAAGCAAACCAAGTAGAGAGAGCAAAAATAGAGTTAGCAAAAAAGACATTAGCTATCTACAGGGTTGGATCTATTCCAGTAATCAGGATTAGGGAGGGACTGCCAGATAAGCCAGATGGTCTAAGACAATGTAGATTTGAATACTTTTATCCTTTTTAGTATGAATGACTTTACATTAAAACAAATGCAATGTTTAATTTTATACCTCCTATTTGGAATAGGAAAAGAAAGGGAAAAATATCAATGACTAAATTCAGTACATGTTTTTAGTTTATTTTCCTCTCTTCCTTTTCCTTGTCTTATTACATCTTCCACCATCACTATCCCATTTGATATCATTAATAAACTTTATCACTCATCTGCTTGGTGAGTAATGAGTAATGAAGACTCTTAAAGGTGAGGTTAGATAAACTGAGTCTTCTCCTGTAGGCAATGAGCAGATGAGCGATTATAGAAAATCTCTAGAAAGTTTGTAGTACAGGAGTGGAGAGGAAAGTCTTCTCTCTTCTCAGTTTAGAAGAGCCCTTTGGAGCTACCAAGAAAGGATCAGCATGACACAATAAGAGACCAACCGGACTGAGAGTGATAGACGTGGGGAAGGAGGCATAGGTGTGAGGTGGGGGCTCCAGGAAGGCACACTTGACAGTGCTGGGAGTCTTGAAGGTTAGAGAGTTTGAGGTTCTGGAAGGAGTGTGGTTAGTAGTTAAGAAGACATGTGTGTTGGGAGTGGTATAAGCCTTATGAATAAGGATTTATTGTTTTGTATTTAAGTATATCCAGTCATTGAATCACTTCCACAATTGCATCACTTAAAATATTAAAAATTAATTGGCTTCAGATTTTCAAATTTATATAAAAATAGGTTTTTGACTTGCTGTGGGAGGCATCCATGAACTAGATGGAAAGGATGAATAAGAAGGAAATCTCAAAAGCTTCCCTAAAAATGTTTTTAAGAGTGGGAATGCTTCATATACTCAGAGTTTTTGCAGTTAGGGACCTGGCCTGGGGCTTGAGACAGTGGGCTTGCTCACAGCAGCAGGAGCCTCTGGCTCATGGTCCTCAACTCTGACTGGACAGTAGCATCTCATGAGAGCCTTTGAAAAACACTCATGTTCTTATAAAATGCAGGATGCTAGTTAAATTCGACTTCTAGATAAATAGCAACACAATTTTTAGTATGTCCCAAATAATGCATGCCAGCTCCACGGACTGTTCAGTTCTTTTGTCAACTTAACAGATGCACTGTGAGTTCCCTAATAGGGATCCACCCAGAGGAGACCACTGGGAGCTCCCAGGCCTAAACTCAGAGTGACAGCCACAAGCCAGTCCAAATTCCCGCATTGTCATCTCACACATTCACATCGTTCCTGTCCCATGTCAGCCCCTTGTAGGTCACATGAACTCCAATTATATTTTGCACCCCCAGGTTCTGGCTCTTGCTGTACCCTCTGCCTGGAATGTCCACTCCACCCGGCTTATCTGGTGAATGTCCACACATCAATCCACACTGGTCCAGTGCCACCTGCAGAGGGCATCTGTTCTGACCTTCTGGAAGGAAGTGACCTTCTGTTTCTATGGACAGACTCATCAAACGCATCAAAGAACTCTGGGGCACAGTGAGGGCTCTGGCATCTTCCTTTTGGTGTCTGATATTTTGCCAGGTGACCTACACATGGTAGGTGACCATCTATGTGATCATCAAAAGCTTACTGAGTGAAAGCTCCTCCCAGCAGTGCAGTGAAACACAGCAGGAAATTTATCCAGATATGTAGTTACAAAAGCAGGAGTTGGCAGTGATCGCAAAACACACTCTATCAAGCATCTACTAGCTGCTAGGTGTGAAGACCATCTCTCTTGCCTTTATCACTACAGAGAACATTTATACATGCTGGTCCTCTGGCTCTCAGGATTACACATGAGGCTTTGACTGATTCCAGGGGAGAGATTTGAGGAATACTGCTGTTTCTTCCGTAGACACAGCTCATGAGAGCAGCCACCCTGGCTGGTCCTATTGCTCTGCCCCTCAGTCTGCCTTTTCTCTGGCCTTGAGTAGTTGTCAGCCTCAGTCTGGGAAAGATGGTTTCTTGATATATCAGGTTCCTCTAGTTCCTCTAGTCTCAGTTCTCCAGCTTGGTGTCCATCTCAGGGCAGACCACCTGTGTGGTCCTGTTTTAGGGACTAAGAGTCAGGAGCTGCTGCTCCTCCTGGCTGTGCTGTCAACCCTTTTAAAAAATGTATTATTTATTTGGCTGTATCAGGTCTTAGTTGTGGCATATGGACTCTCAAGCTGTGACCCCCAGGCTCCAGAGTGTGTGGGCTCAGTAGCTGTGGCACACAGGCTTAGTTGCTCTGAGACATGTGGAATTTTAGCTCATCGACTAGGGACTGAATCCATGTCCCCTGCGTTACAAGGTGGATTCTTAACCATTGGGCCACCAGTGAAATCCCCATGAGGTTTGCTTTGACAGCATTCTTGCAGGTCATCTGAGAACAGGCTGTACCCCTCTGCACCCACCCTGCAGGCCTCTTCGGTGGCTGCACATCCAGTCACTGGCCCAGGATGCCAAGTGACCCTGTAGGACCTGCCTGCATGGAAGCCTGCTGTCTCTGCTTGTCTTGGAGGGATCTTCAACCTCATACGTATCCATGTACCTAAGCACCTGGAGCAGAGGGCAGCCAGCAGATCAGCTGGGCTCCTGCTACTGCTTTTTATGAGTCTGCTCTGTGCTGGGGATTCACACATTATCTCACACTCAAGATGCTTCTCATTCAAAACCTTTCTCATGGGACAGCCACAAATCACGAGTAGCTCTCATGAACTGAACTCCCTCAAACAACCTTGCCAGACTGGCGTTTCCATCCCTGCTTTAAATATAAAAAGACTGGAGCTTAGAGACAGTGTCCAAGGATAGAGCCAGGATTCAAACCCAGACTGAGGCTCTACTGTTGACCTAGCTGCCAGGCCCTGGCCCTGTCTCCCAGTGTAGGGCAAAGCCTGGTGGTGGAACCCTGGTGACCAGTGGAGGCAAAATGCCCTCCACCTGTGAAATCCTGGGTGCTCCCAGCAGGGCACTGGACATAGGGATGACCAACCCATTTTAAAAATGGGACAAATAAGGTCAGAAAGGCCAAGCCACTTTTCTTTTTACATATATTATAATCAATTTTTATTGCTTATTACAGGAAAGGTATTTTTCTTAAAGAAATTTTTTTTTAGTTGGAGGATATTTGCTTTACAATGTTGTGTTGACTTCTGTCATATAACAATGCAAACCAGTCATAATTATATATATGTATGCCCTCCCACGTGAGCCTCCCTCCCCATTCCCATGCCACCCCTCTAGGTCATCACAGAGCTCCAGGCTGGGCTCTGGAGCTTATACAGAGCTCTGTTATACAGCAGCTTCCCACGAGCTGTCTGTTTTACACATGATAGTGTATGTCAATGCTACCCTCCCAATTCGTCCCACTCTCTCTCTTCCCCGCTGTGTCAAGTCCATTCTTGACATTCTATGTCTGTGTCTCCATTCCTTCCCTGCAAATAGGTTCATCGGTACTATTCTTCTAGATTCCATATGGCCAAGCCACTTTTCACAAAACAGTCAGCTAGCCCAGTCTGTCCTACCTCAAGGACAGGAAATTTAACACTGACCCAAGCTTAAAGGAAAAGACGTTAATGTTTGAAAGTAGAATTTCTGTCTTCAAATGGGGTGTGTGTGGGGCGGTGGGGTCGGGGGATGAGCTCTTTGATCTCCTTCAAACCAGAGCTCCCAGGAATGGGGCAGACAGCCTGAGCTTTTGGGTCTGGCAAACCTACTTCAAATGTGATCACGCCACATTAGACCAAACGCCTTAACACCTCCCCTTCCCCAGCCTTGGGGTGTCTTATCCAGGACTAGGAACAGTAGGGCCTAGCAGGGAAGGGCTCAAACCACACACTTGATCCCGATATGCCCCTGGGAGGAGCCAGCTCCCACTGTCCTGTCAGAGCCTCCTGGGGTCCTTTGTCCCATCAGCCTCATGGCCAAACCTCTGTCCCCAGTGGCTTCCTATCAGGTCCTGTTGCCTGTGGTCACCGGGAGTCAGCTCTAGTGCCTAAGAAAGTAAAGAAGCTTCCTGGGTCTGGCAACCCCCACTTCTGATGGGTCAGGCAGGCCCTGAGGGCAGGTTGAGAAAGCAGCTGGTGAGCTGGGCCCAGGCCCATTTTATCAGCACCAGGCCCGCCCAGTGCTGGCACCAGATCCACTGCTGCTGTCTGATAAGAGGCTCCGCTCTGCTTTCTTGAAACCGTCTGGAGCTTATCAGAGGCAGACCTGGGTGAAGGAGCCATTTCCATCAGCGTGAATAAAGGAAGGGAAGAAAAAAAACCCGGGAGAAATAGAACGCCTTTGCATGCAGACACAGTCAGGCTGTATGCCTGATGCTGGTGCAAGGCAGATTCGCGTGAATAAAGGAAGGGAAGAAAAAAAACCCGGGGGAAATAGAACGCCTTTGCATGCAGACACAGTCAGGCTATACGCCAGATGCTGGTGCAAGGCAGATTCACAGGCACAGGCAACCCCACTCAGAAGCCAGCGGGACCTAAGCTGAAAGCAAAGAGGATGGCTCCCTGATAGTGCTGCCGGCGATGTCTCCTGTGGTGTGTGTGTGTGTGTGTGTGTGTGTCTCGGTGGTGGTGGTTTGGTGGCTTAGTCACTAAGTCATGTCCAACCCTTGCGACCCCATGGACTGTAACCTGCTAGGCTCCTCTGTCCATGGGATTCTCCAGGCAAGAATATGGGAGTGGGTTGCCATTTCCTTCTCCAAGTGTTGGGGATGCAAACCAGGTTCAAGCGTGAAGCATTCATCCTCTTAGATTTTAATTTTTTATTGAGGACTAGTTGATTTACAATGCTGTGTTAGTTTCAGGTATATGAACAGTGATTCAGTTACATATATAAATGTGTGTATGTGTGTACACACACACACACACACACACACACGCATATACGAGCTTCCTAGGTGGCACTAGCGGTAAAGAACTTGCCTGCCAATGCAGGCGACATAAGACACATCAGTTCGTTCCGTGGTTTGGGAAGATCCCCTGGAGGAGGGCATGGCAGCCCACTCCAGTATTTGTGCCTGGAGAATTCCATGGACAGAGGAGCCTGTGGGGAACAGTCGCAAAGAATCAGACATGACTGAAGTGACTTAGCATACACGTAAGCAGTGTGTATATATTAATCTTATATTAATCCCCAACTTCTAATTTATCCCTCCTTCTTTTCCCATTTGGTAACCATATGTTTGTTTTCTGTCTGTGGGTCTATTTTTGTTTTGTAAATAAATTCATTTATATCTTTTTTTTTTAGATTCCACATATAAGCAATATCATATGGTAATTGTCTTTGTCTTACTTCAGTTAGTGTGATAATCTCTCGGTCCATCCATGTTGCTGCAAATGGTATTATTTTATACTGTTAATGGCTGAGTGAAAAATGTCCCCTAGGTTCATAGCACAAAAAGCACTCAGCAGCGTGGAGGAGGATACCGCCTGCCAGTAGGTGAGCCTGTGGTGTGCAGACATTATGGAATTGAGTGGCAGCTGGACTGTGGGGTTGGCTCTTCTATTTGCTATTGGTGTGGCCTTGGTACAGTCATTTGTCCCTTTTCCAGGAACACTCAGGGTACTGAGTTTTGTGAGGACCCCAGACCCTTCATTTAAGTGGTGTCTAAGAGCACTCCCCTCCCTGGTGGGCACATGGACAGCCTGCCTGGCCCCTTGGCTTAGAGAGATCTCAGGGGAGGCTGACCCTCCCTTCACACCCTCTGGCCTGTCCCAGGCTGCAGGGAGGACCAGGCAAGATGAGAAACATGTCCATGCATTGGTATATGCGAGAGGTTCCAAGTACAAAGGGTGCTCAGGTGACCCGAAGCCTAGCATGCCTGTCCCCGTGGAGATGAGAAGCCAGTCACTTGAAGAGCACCTGGATTTGCGTGCAGGGATGATATTATCTGAGGGCAGAAGGCAGCCAGGATGAGCTCCTGAGCCATATTTAATTGGCCCCCATCACTTAACCGGATGGTTTCCGGGGCAGCTCAGCAGATTAAACACAACAGTGTGTAAACAAAAAGCAGATGAAACCTCAACCTCTGTCCCCGCCTAATGAACCTGGCTGCTAGTGGGACTTGCCTCCGTGAGCAGTTGCATTAATTTGTGCCTCTCACATGGGGGTGCAGAGAGACTCAAGTGGTAGAATCCTGGCTTCTAAGCTGAGCTGCAGGTGCCCACACTGGTCTCATCACCCTTCTGATATCAGCGAGATGGAGCCTGTGTTTCTAGGCTGCTCTTTCACTACACCAGGGACTCAAGCACACATGTGCACACAGGCAGAGGTCAGGTTTCAGAAGCCTCGCTGGAATTGATGGTTGTGTCTTCTGTGTGAAGCTTCTGGGTTAGGCTGAGGGTGTTGTGGGGACCACCTTTTCCAGGCAGGTGGCAGCTTGGACCCCAGGAGTCTTGGGCCTGAGAGCACCCTTGTCCACATCCTTTCCTGATTCTCTTCTCCACCCCTGCTGGGCCAGACCCTGCAGCCCTGGGGACTGCTCTGTGCCTTCTGCTGGACTCTTCCCCCAGGGCTTACGTGGACCCAGAGCTGGGAGGGAGATGGCAATGTCCCCCTCTCTGGCCCTGCATGGGGTTCTGTCCCACATTGTAACACTCCTAGCTGGTCCCCGAGAGTCCTGAGTGCCTGTGAGGGCAGGTGCCAGGAACCTCATACCCATATTCATTTCCTGTAGAGCTCAGCATGGCCCTGAAGAAAAACTCCACCCAGAAGATGCAACTAGTAATTTCAGAGAGGCTCTGAAAGCCAACCTCTGTGCATATGTGTGTGTGTGTGTGTGTGTGTGTGTGTGTGTGTGTGCATGCGCTCACGCATACATGTGGGCCTGCAACTAAGGCATCTTCCAGGACATCTGAGAACAAATGGCAACCAACTCCAGTACTCTTGCCTGGGAAATCCCATGGACAGAGGAACCTGGTGGGGTATAGTCTGTGGGGTCTCAAAAGAATCAGACATGACTGAGCACACACACATAAACACAAATGGGGTGCCTGGTGAAGGCCTCCGTCACCACTGCATCTCAGGCATCACTTAGGAGTTCTCTGCCATCCTCTTCTCTCCTTCTCAGCCCCCAGTACGTGTAACGGCTGACTCAGAACCTTGCTAGAGCCTTAGCAGAGATGCTGAGGGGCTCCTCACTCGGGATGAGAAACCTTCTGGCAGGGAAAATTCAGGAAGGTGGTAGAATTCCAGCTGCTACAACGGGTGCTGGGAGACAGTCCCATTGGCCCTCTGCTGCCTTACCTGTCTGACTTCATCTCCTAGTCACGGCTTCCCACTCCTCTCCCCGCTGCACTGCCTCCTATCGGTTCCTCGATCAGGCCAAGCCTGGTCCTACTGCAGGACCTCTGCATGTGCTGTGCTCTGCCTCTTGTGTCTCCTCTCAGATATTCAATCCCATGTTTGGCTCCCTGGCTTCCTTTAGGTCTTTCTCAAATATCAACTTCCCCAGTGAAGATTCTCTGCCCACTCTCTTTAGAATGGCACCACCTCTTATCCCTTGGGCCTCTCTCCTTTTCTGGCTTGATCTTCCTCCCCACACTTAGCGTCGTCTGACTTATTGAGTACTCTACCTGCGGGTCTTGTGTCCATCACCACTGAAATGTAAGCTCTCTTTTTGGATGACTGTTGGTTTGTGCACTGTCAAATCCCCAGGGCCTGACACACAGTGGGTGCTCAAAACACACTCATGGGCTGGGCTAAAAAGCTTGCTGATGCCGGTGGCAGAGGCAGAGTAGGAGCGTAGACTCAGGGAATCTGTTGTTGATCTCAGGGTCCACTATCTCATAACTGGTGAAATGTGGACATACTTTTTCCTCTGAGTCAACATATCCAATCTGAAAAGAGGGATAATAACCTCCTGAGATGGAGAAAGATGTCACTAAGTTGGGTAAAGAAAATGTGGTACTTATGTACAATGGAATATTAATCAGCCATTAAAAGAATGAAATGATGCCATTTGTAGCAACATGGATGGATCTAGAGAGCGCCATACTGAAGTAAGAGAAAGAGAACTAGCATATGATATTGCTTAAATGTGGAATTAAAAAAAAATGATACAAAGGAACTTATTTACAAAGCAGAAACAGACTCACAGACTTTGAGAACCAACTTATGGTTATCAGAGGGGAAGGGTTAGCAGGAGGGATAGACTAGAAGTGTGGAATTGACATGTACACATTGTTTCATTTAAAATGGACAACCAACAGGGACCTACTATATAGCACAGGAACTCTGGTCAATATTATGTAACAACCTAAATGGGAAAAGAATTTGAAAAAGAACAGATAGGTGTATAACTGAATCACTCTGCTGTACACCTGAAACTAACATATCATTGCTAATTAACCATATGCCAATATAAAATAAAAAGTTAAAAAAAGAAAAACAAAACCAGGTTCAGGACAATGCTCCTAGCCCAATGCCTGCTTGGGCCCTTCTGAGAAGCCCTGTTTTCTGAACGAGATGGGAGAGCTGGCTGGTTCAGGCACAGCTTGTCTGATGTTTCGCTCTTTTTCCTATACCTGCCCAATTGGGGTGAGGATTTTGTGCAAGGCAATAGGAGAGCCCCAGCTGCCTATGTTTATGGGGGCGGGGGTGGACAGGTGACAAGAAGGCAAAAGAAGGTAAAAGCCACAAGATGGACAAGCTTCCCTTGGCAGCTTGGGTGGATCAGGTCACGGGAATGAGTCATTCAATCTTCACCCAGTAATCCAGGCCTGGCCTGATGGGCCTCCCTGGCTGCTACCTGGTCCCTAGCCTCGGCTGCAGGTCTTTCTTCTGTGGCTTCTCATCCATCCATGAGGCTACGGCTTCCCCCAAAGAGAAGTGCAGTGGGGCCAGGTGGGCTCCAGGGTTAGAATTCGAGCCACTGGAGATGCTCTTGTTGGTTTAAGACAGCAGTTGGGAAACTTTTTTTGACGAAGGGCCACACACTAAATAGTCTGTACACCATGTGGTCTCTGCTACAACTCTGCTGTTGTCCCTTGAAGGAAGTTTGTTTATACAAACGAATGGGTGCAGCTGTGTTCCAATAAAGTGAAAGTGAAAGTCGCTCAGTTGTGTCCAACTCTTTGTGACCCATGAACTATACAGTCCATGGAATTCTCCAGGACAGAATACTAGAGTGGGTAGCCTTTCCCTTCTCCAGGGGATCTTCCCAATCCAGGAATTGAAACGGGGTCTCCTGCATTGCAGGCAGATTCTTTACCAGCTGAGCTACCAAAGAAGCCCATTCCAATAAAACTTTATTTGTAAAAAGAGGCATCCTATGGGCCTTAGTCTGCAAACCCTTGGCTTAAGTCTCTGTGTCACTGAGCCTCTCTCTTCCCCCTCATGCTAATATTTGCATTGTGGTAGCTCAGTGGTAGGCCTGGGCCTTTCCTACATCTCATTTAAGGTGCCCAAGAGGATGGAGCCTTGAGTGGCTAAGCTGCATCTTGAACCCAGGTCTGACATGTTTGCAGCCTTTCAAATGGCCACCCTCTGCTCATTTTTTCTTGGGGAGGGCCCTGCTCAAAGGAGCAAGGAGAACCATAGAGAGGCCCCAGGCAGAAAGCAGGGCAGTGAGAGGTGCAAGCTGAAAGATCATCAGCTATAAGAACACAGGACACCATCCACTGCTGTGGCCACTTTGCACAGATTGCAGAGTCTGGCTGCACCCATGGCTCACTGTGCCCTGAACACTCCATGAGTATGACAGGATGCAGGCACCGGGGCCCTGGAGGCCAGAGAGGGTGAGTCACCAACTCAAGTTCACCTACACTGGTTATTGGTGGGGTTAAAACGGGCTGATGACATGGTATGAGAGTGGCAGGTCCCACCTCTGATTTAAACCTTGCACAGGTTCAAGGCCATCTCTGCAGTGAAGGCTATGGCCTGCCCTCTCTGACTGGAGTCTGTGCAGCTCCCCTGGCCAATTGCACTGATTAGAGAGGCCTCATCACAGAGGGACCTTCCCGGGAATCTTGAGTCCTGAGATGTCAGTTTCCAGACCAGAACAAATTGCTTATTCAAGTGGTCACAGCCTGGCTACACCAAGGGCTTGCTCCAGGGAGGCCTGAGGAGGTCTGGGAAGCATTTGTACAAGGCTTCCTGAGTGGAGCTGGTTGGCTCAGGAGATGTCAGGAACCAAGGCAGAGGAGAATGACCGTCCTCTGTTCATTTCTTCTTAGAGGAGGGCCCCACTCAAGGGAGCTCAAAGGAGAACCTTGGAGACCCCAGGCAGAAAGCAGGGCAGTGAGCGGTCAACCTTTTATCTGCGTTTATCTGCGTAGACAGTCAGGCCTCTGTTTCTAGAGCCCCAGGGCAATGAGGGCAGGAACCCAGATAATTGTGCCTCTGGGCGGTGTGACCCTGTGGCTTTTACCAAAGGAACAGAGGACAGTGAAAAGTTGGCCAGAGACTAAAGCCTAAGGAAATAAACAGCCCAGAAACACAGTCTCACAGGGTGTCTGAACTTTGGAGGAAAACCATAGATTTCATGTCTTTGACTGCAATGTCTTCAAAGCTGTATTCTGACTTTCTGTAGCATTATGTGCCTTTTCAGTGAGTGACAAATGTCATTTCACTCGAATGAGTTCTTTAAAAATAGCATGTTCCAGAAGATCTTTTCAGAAGCTCCAAGAATCTTAAATAGGAAATGACCTAGGAGTAGCGACCAATGCCTGATATAAATAAGCGTAGTTAAAAAGCCCATTGGAACCAACCTTCTTTCACTCCTGTGAAAGAGAATTTTGTTCTCTTTTGAAACTCTCCAGTGTCTACACATACAAATGGTGATACTGAGCAGGGCTGAAAAGATGGCCTTGGGGTTGGAGCACCTGGGTTCAAATCACAGCCCTGCTGCTCCCAGCCTGTCCTTCATCCAGAGGAAGGAGGCACCATCCACAGACCCATCTCACAGAGAAGGACGGTGACAAGAAAAGAATACTTTGAACCAACATTTGCTCAGCTCGTGTGACACATCAGATCATCCACGCTCACAGCAGGTACCCCACACACTTGCACTATTTTCTGTATTTTAACATTCTTTCAACTTAACTTCAGTCATTCCCTGAGTTAGAATATTCTCAACAATGAACGTTGGTCTGTGAACTAAAATATTGCCTGCCACATCAGTAAGCAAAGGATGTTGCAGCCATCAAGCCATCTCATCAGAGTCACTCAGATAGTAAGCCCCGAGGGAACTTAGGATGGAAGCAGGATATCTGCCATCCAGCACTCTGCTCTGCAGCCACCCCTCTGAGACCCAGATGAGAAAGCACAGGCTACTGGCCCCACATAGCTAAGGTGCATATCAAAGAAATTAATTCAGTGAACCTAGATTATTGCATCTTCCCAGACACAGAAAAGTACTGAATTCATTAACTTAAGATGTCTAGTTTTCTTTGACAAACAGTAATCTTTTGATTATTTGATGTTCCAACTACTTGGTCTTTCGTTGCAAAAACTTCTATATATCCTGGCTTTTCCTTTGCCTCTTTGGAGCAGTCTTTCAGAGCTATCTAAGAGGTTGCATCTTGGGTTTAAGTCCTCAGATTTATCCACCAAATAAAACATAATTCTCAACTTTTAGGCTGTGCGTTGACAAGTTCTTCAAGGACAAAGGCTTAATCCAACAAGATAAACCTAAGCCAAGTTAAGGAGAAATACATCATAATTTAATATTAGCTATCAATGTTAACTAATTTTAGATAGCAATTTATATTTGAGAAGTTAAGTTGGTCTTTAAATTGCTAGATATCTATTTAGCTATGAAGAATCAGAAGAAGACACAGGCAATTCAATCTGGAACCTGAATTCAGTTGCTAAGAAATTTCTCAGTAAGGGGTTTGGATGCTTTTTATTCCTGTCATGATGTGTGTTCTGCTGCACCAAGAAGTCCAACAATGCTCTGAGGACAGGGATCTTGTCTAGACTTTTTTTTATCTCCTCCTGCATCCCTAGGGCAGGGTGGATACACAGAAGTCTTCGAGTTTCTGTTGATGAACCAGGGGCTTACATGGTCGTTAGTAAACATTTGTGGATAAATTGCTTCCCTAATGGAATCATCTATCTATTGTATTGGCCAAAAAGTTCATTTGGGTTTAAAAACCTGAATGAAATTTTTGGCCGACCCAATAGTTTCTAACTTTTAAGATTTCTTCACAGAGACTCGAAGAACCTTTCTTGTGGATTAATTGGCAAAGTGATGGACAGCTGGGTGTATGCTGCAGTCTGGCTGTAGGCAAATAATTTAACCATGTATGTTCATGCATGCCAAGTCGCTTCAGTCGTGTCCGATTCTTTGTGACCCCAGACTGCAGCCTGCCAGGCTCCTCTGTCCATGGGATTCTCCAGGCAAGTTTACTGGAGTGAGTTGCCATGCCCTCCTCAATTTAACCACAGTGAGAGTATTTTATGTGATGAAAATGTCTAATATGGAAGGACCCTCCAAAAGCCCCCAAACTTCATCAATGACGACAAATAGTAATGAGACCTCAGGTGGCCATTCTGATGCAGCAGCCAGGAGACTGAAAACTGGGTTACTGAAGCCCCTGGTGTCCAGCCATGACTTGAGAGTGACAATCACAAGGGGGTCCTGGAGTGGAGTTGCCAGGCCACCCAGCTCCACTACACAGATGGGCTTTTTATCTCTTTCATATTTCCAGACTTCATCTCACCATTTATTTTGTAGAAATGTCATTTCTCCTGAAAATAATTGCAATGGAGATTTGTAGATGTGACATTATTTTTTAATGTGTGTATTTTGGGGGGTTGGGGACCCTAGGTGGGAAGCCATTGCTTTTGGAGATTCAGGGATGGATGGCCTTCATTCCTTTTGGTGACTCTATAGTCCCAGCATCAGCTCCTCAAAGTCATTACATCATCCTGTCCCCACTTAAGAACCTGATGAGTGAATTTCTGTGGCAAAAACAGTGTATTCCCAAGGGAATCAGAGACACACACACACACACACACACACACACACACACACACACACACACCCCACCTTGCTCCACATACTACATCTGCTTGTGTAACCCTCCTAACATTTCTGAGCTTCACTTTATTCACCTACCAGGGAAGGCAAGTAGTGCCTCCTTTTTTTTCTTTATTTTTTTAAATTGAAGTATAGTTGATTACAATGTTGTGTTAATTACAGCTGGTATAGCAAAGTTATATATGCATCCCTTTTAAAATATTCTTTTTCATTCTAGTTTACCATAAGATATTGAATATAGTTCAATATCAATAGTTCAGGAGTGGGAAGTTGAGGTAAGCATATGTAGGCTTCTATATACAGAATGGATAAACAAAAAGTAGTGACTCCTGAATGAAGAAAGGAAATAGATTTGAGAGTACCTAGAGCAGTAGCAGCAAAGAAGAATATGTAGTGCTGGAATGGTCCCACGGCTGGTGATATTTCAACAAAAGACAACTCTGCCAACACAGGGGTGGGTCTGTGGTGGAGGCATTCCAGGAATTGGCCAGGAATTGGTGGGGGCATTATTCTCTCTGGGTGCCCTTGCAGTGACCCTGAGAGGCAGCTGCCCACTGCCTCCCTGAGGAAGAGTAGGACCTGTGTGTGGGTTGGCCTCAGCTGGTACAACCATCACAGCCCAGCCCTCACAGGGCACAAGGAACATTTCATCAGCAGCTGCTCGGCTGCCAGGTGCGGGCTCACTGAGGAGGGCAAAACCAGCACAACTGGCCCCATGTGGGGTGGATAAAGAAAGGCCTTTCCTTCCAAGGCAGGAGAGTAAACTCAGGGACACATGGAGACGAGCAGACCACTGGACTGCCAGGGTCATGGGCAGCCCCTCCCAGAATGCCATCTGCCACATCCCAGAGGCAGATGGATACACCAGGCTGGCGGCCAGACAGCTCCAGTGATTCCCAGTGAGGCCCTGTTTGAACCTCAGTTTCCATGTTTCTAAGCTGGAATTAATAAAATCTACATCTGGGGAGATGGTGAAGGACAGGGAAGCCTGACATGCTGTAGTCTATGGGGTCACAAAGAGTCGGACACGACTGAGCAACTGAAAAACAACATCTGGGTAACATCTTCCGGTTGAACAGGGTACACTGTGTATCCCCCCTGGGCGTGACCAACTGCACTCCCCACCCTGCCTCTGCACCTGTGCTGAGATCCACCATCCACAGTGATCAGTATGGGTCCAGCAGGCTTTTCGTGGCTGCACCCCTTGGCCCCTCACTGGGTGGACTCCTTACACTGAGGTCCTCCATCTGTATCTCTGCCCGGTCTCTTTATGAACTGCCTTCCTCCTGTCACCTGGCTATCCCATAGGTATCTGAAAGTCACCTCTGCTTAGAGAGACTCTTCCCACACCCTTCTTGATTTTTTATGTATAATTTTACAATGACCACGAATTGCTTCTTTTCACAGTGAAACAGGACAAAACTTTTAAACTTTGACATGAAGAACAACAGCCTAATTTCATGGCTGAAAAAGGCAAGAGGATAAGAGAAATACAGAGATGGAGATACAGAGATAGGACTTCCCTGACAGTCCAGTGGTTAAGACGCCGGGTTTTCACTGCAGGGGGCACGGGTTCGATCCGTGATTGAGGAAATAAATTTTTTTGCGCCGTCAAAGTTTTTTTTTTTTTAAAGGGAGTATTCTGGGTATCCTCAAGCATTTGCTTTTGATTCTGGCAATCTCCCAGGGTAGAGGCAAAGAGCAGGCATGGGGGAGCCACGGCAGCAGCCCAGGAGCTCTGCCTTTGTTGGGGTGGGCAGGACTGCTGGAGAGTGGGAGAGTGGGAGGATTTGACATGGAAGCCCTGCAGAGGAGGGTCAGGGCTGTGGGCACTGGGCAGGGACCAGTGGGCGCCAGGCCCTGGGGCCTGGATGGGCTGAACCAGGTGGCCTGTGTGGGCCTAGGTGCTCTGTCTTCCTGGGTCCTTTCTCCCCACCCTCCATATTAACAATCATATTTTAGAGGGACATTGATATAAAGACAAATACAAGGTTTAGTCTTAAAAGTTCATTTTCCCCTTTTGATTGCAAAAGAAACACCTTTTTCTGTGGTTCTCTAAAAGCTCAAAGTGCTGTGCCTAATGTGTGAGGCAGCCCTGGCTGAGTCCCTCGTAGAAACACCTGCTGTGCATGAGCGAGTGGTTGGTGGCTCTCGGCAACTCACGTTGCCTCTTGAGTTTCTATATCATCACATGCAAAATGGAGATAAAATAATCACCGTAGGGCTGCTAGAGGGTGAAATGAGATAACTTAAGCAGAGTGCAGCCAATTTTTTATGCTCTGACTCAAGGAGACAGTTGGTCAGGACAGTTTATAGAATTTGTGGAAAAGAGGGAAAAAAGAAATTGTACAAATTAAAAAAAAAAAAAAAAAAAAGACAACTCGGGATTTTCAGCCAAAGCAGAACTGAATTCACTAAATTGAGAACTTTGGCAGAAGCTGAAGGAAAGTTATTCAAATGACAAGTCACTCCCAGGGGCCCAGCTTCCTCGCAGGAGTTCAAGTGTGGGTTGGAGGCCGGAAGTGGTGAGAAGGGGGCCCACCCAGGAGAGAGGGGACACCAGCTCTGCACCCGCCCAAGGTGGGAGGGAAGGAGCCCCATGTGCACGCAGGTTGGGGTGCACAAGGAGGGCTGGGAGGGGCAAGGCATCGGGCTGAGCTAGAGGCCATTGTGGGCCAGTGAGGGGCAGGGCTAACACAGGACAGGGAAGATGCAAGTGAATATGGGACCAACAGCACTCTCTGTGCAGATCAGACTTGTTTACACTGGTTGGCCCTTCACATCTCCCCATCCCTCCACCCACCCATCCATCCATCCCTCTCCCTCCATACACCCACCCATCTCTTCCATCCATCCCTCTATCCATTCGTTCATGTATGATTTTAAGGAGCCTACTCTTCCTCAAGACAGCCAAGACTCTTATTGTTAAGCAGGCAGTGAAGCTGAGGGAGCAAGGGTTGTTCTCCTCAGATGCTAGCTAAGAAGACTAAGCTGCAGAGGGTAAAAGGTTGGTTCAAAGTCACACAGCTGGTGGGAGAGAACACATGCTGTCTGCCCTACCTCACCCACTCTGTGATAAATACTGAAAGAACAGACCCCTTGGAGGAAGCTGTCCTAGCACAGAAGGGCACAGTATCCCAGAGCTATTGCAAAATTGACTTCTGTGCTAGGTCTGAGGGCTTCATCTGGAGCCCTAGGACCAGGGTAGACTTTGCCTCCTGTCTTTGGTATTATTTTCAGTGGCCAATGAGCAAACAGGGAGAGGAGCCGTACAGTGGAGAGTGAGCCAGAACTCACTGAGGACACCATAAAGCACTCAGGCAGGGACAGTGATAAATGCAGACCAGGCTTTATATCAGGACTTTTACCCACGAGCTGAGAACAAAGGGGCCAGCACTATGTTCAAGGCCACGGTCAAGTCAGAGCCGATCCACATTCAAACCCAAAGCCTGAACTCTAAAGCTGGTCTTCTAACCTCCTTGTCACTAGACAATTGAAGCCAAGTGTATTTGCACTAAATGGCTTCACAAGGTATAATAGAGGGACCTGAGCTTGAACTCCCTACTTGCTAAAGGCTGTGTGTATGGTGAGCATCCCAAGAGAAAGGACTTTCCACAGCCGGAGACTTTGGTGTCCAGTGAACACAGAGGTCACAGATAGGAACCCAGCACAAAAGGCAGATAAGCAGGACGATTTATCTAGTTTTGATCTGGCAAACCACAATCCCCTTCACTGTAAGACATGGCTGAAATACGTATCCACAGCTACAAATAAAACAAGAAGACTCTCCATTCCAGGGTTCAAAGGGGATGTGCCGGGGCCCAGGGTCAGCTGGTAGGTGCATACTTGAACTCTCATAAAAGTGTGCATTGTATGAAGGAGAAGGGGGGTGGGGGTCCCAGCCTGTGCTCCCTGCAAGTGACGTGCCAGTCAGTCCATTACAGTGGAGATAAAATACCTACATTATGTGTGCAGTGAGATGATGGGGCATCCTTGTCCAGAGCATGTTCCTCCCTGCTGCTGCTGCTGCTAAGTCGCTTCAGTCGTGTCCGACTCTGTGTGACCCCATAGACAGCAGCCCACCAGGCTTCCCCGTCCCTGGGATTCTCGAGGCAAGAACATTGGAGTGGGTTGCCATTTCCTTCTCCAATGCATGAAAGTGAAAAGTGAAAGTGAAGTCGCTCAATCATGTCCGACTCTTCTCAACCCCATGGACTGCAGCCCACCAGGCTCCTCTGTCCATGGGATTGTCTAGGCAAAAGTACTGGAGTGGGGTTCCATTGCCTTCTCTGATGTTCCTCCCAAAGGCCTCCAGTTCAAGGCTCCTTTCCTCAGGGACCCAGCAAGGGTCACAGGTGCGTCCACTGAGCAGCAGAGAGTATACCAGCCACAATGCTTTGGCAATAAGAGAAGGGAGGTGTGGCAGATACAAGACAGACTATAATAAAAGTGTCATACAGAGTTACTCATCACAGTCATTTTAAATTTCCAGTGTGGTAATTCCCACATCTCTCACGTCTGGTTCTGGTGCTGGCTCTGTATCTTCAAATTGTGTGTTTTGTCTTCTTGTATGTCTTGTAATTTTTCTTGGCAGCCAGATGTGATATATTGGGTAAAATGACCTATTGGGATGGGGTGGTGAAGGGTAGGGAAAGGGGAGCACCCTATGGTCTAATGAGGTCTATCCTTTAGTGAGCCTGTCTCTCTGGACTGTGAATTTCACAAGTGTCCCTCAGTGTTTTTCTCTCCTTGCAGGTGGGCACGGAAGGCTAGCATGGGCTGGAGGTGGGAATTTCCCTTCCTCTAGGTCAGTTAGGGAGAAGGCAATGGCACCCCACTCCAGTACTCTTGCCTGAAAAATCCCATGGGCGGAGGAGCCTGGTAGGCTGCACTCCATGGGGTCACTAGGAGTCGGACACGACTGAGCGACTTCACTTTCACTTTTCACTTTCATGCAATGGAGAAGGAAGTGGCAACCCACTCCAGTGTTCTTGCCTGGAGAATCCCATGGACAGGGGAGCCTGGTGGGCTGCCGTCTATGGGGTCGCACAGAGTCGGACACGACTGAAGCGACTGAGCAGCAGCAGGTCAGTTAGGGAGAAGGCAATGGCAACCCACTCTAGTACTCTTGCCTGGAAAATCCCACGGGTGGAGGAGCCTGGTAGACTGCACTCCATGGGGTCACTAGGAGTCGGGCACGACTGAGGGACTTCACTTTCACTTTTCACTTTCATGCATTGGAGAAGGAAATGGCAACCCACTCCAGTGTTCTTGCCTGGAGAACCTCAGGGATGGAGGAGCCTGGTGGGCTGCCGCCTATGGGGTCGCACAGAGTCGGACACGACTGAAGCGACTTAGCAGCAGCAACAGGTAAGTTAGACTCTGACAGTATCACATCAGATCAGGCTCTGGTTAAGTTTCCCTGAGGCCAGACCTTGTTAAGAACAAGTGCACTTATCCCCTCCTTCCTGCTGGAAACTCAAGATGACTTTTCTCTGATATTTACTGCGGTCACCTGGTCAAACTCCAGATAGTGGATCTCACCATATTGTGTGTGCGGGGGTGGGGTGGGGCTCTCAATGACTGGGCCTCTACCCTTAGGGTTTTTAACTCACAGAGTTATCCACACTGGTTTAGCTGCTAGGTCATGTCTGACTCTTGTGACCCCATGGACTGTAGCCTGTCAGGCTCCTCTGTCCGTGGGATTCTCCAGGCAAGAATATTGGAGTAGGTTGCCATTTCCTTCTCCACACTTGAGTCTTGAGCAATTTATCAATCCTAAAGAGTCATGAATGAGAGCTGGAAAAGATGTTGGGCCAAGAGGATGGGCAGGACTTCAGAGCAGGAAGGTGGGCAGCCAGTGATGCTCTGATACAGATCACAAGGCGAGACAGGCCAGTGGCTGTCTTTGACCACAGGGAACCAGCACACAGGCTCTCCAGTGGCCGGAGAGAGGGTGAGGGGAGTTGTGCAAGGTTCAGCCTGTGAAGGAGCCCAGCGTCTTGAGCTCATGCTCCCGCTGGCCTGAGAGAAAGAACCGACACTTGACAATATCTGCCCTCGGCTAAGATTTTGCACACTAACATTTGTTCTGGAAGGATGTACCCAAATTAAAGTTTATAACGACTAAGGGCAGGAAGTGGTGTTTCCACAGAAGTTCAGATTATGTAATGCTCTGAAGGAAACCCTGAGCAAAGATGGGGAGGGCAGGTGGGGGAGCAGAGGAAGCGAAAATGAAATACCAATCAGTGAATGCAGAGTAGAAGAGTTTTGTGGTGATGCCCGGGGCCCATTAGCATGTTCTTAGAATTGGTTTGGGTTTGACTTTCTGTCCGCTGCAATGTATTATTTACTGATGCCCAAGTTTTAGATTAGGACCTATTGAGCAGATGATTTTAAAAGGTGTTTTTGGACCTTTGAATGGACATGGGCCCAGGCGTGTTGGCCCCTGGGTGGTCTGTGTAGTCACCTGTTCGTGTCTGAGTTGCTGGCTGAGCACTTTCCTGAGCTAGGCACCAAGTGGTAGGGGGCAGTTGGGGTCACAGAGCTTCTTAGAAGTCAGAATTCCTGGAAATGTGACAGACCCAGAAATTCCTCAGGCTGCAAAGTGTCCTCAGGGCCCCAGTGAGTGGTTTTCTAATGTCAGGAGGTTCCCAGGGAGGCCTTAACTGACCAGCAGGTATAGGTGTGTGTATCGGGGGCAGTACCCAGAGAGCCTGGAGGCCTGAAGCAGGCAGGTGTAAGGGTGTAGCTGGAGGGACAGGGCGGTCCAGGCAGGAGGAAGGACACTAGGGAATGTCCCACGCTGGCTGTGGAGGGCAGCAGCTGGCCCAGTGTGGGTCAGGCCTGACCACACAGAAGGGGTGATGGTAAGCAGTGGTGGACTGAGGTTGGACCACAGGCCTGGATGAAAAGCTATGGTGTGGTTGGCAGGTTTTAAGCATCTGTGCAAAGGCACAGCCCTGGTTTCCTGGGCACGGTTCTCATTGCCTGTGGGAGGCAAAAGGCCCTGCCTGGCACACATGGGCAGCAGGCCCCCATGCACCTAATGCCGCACTCAGGTTAGCCTCTGTTGGCTATGGGGTCTCCTAGCCTGTGTCCACAGCCTGGCTGTACCCTGGGGACCAGGAAGCCCTGAGGATCATCATTCTCCAGCCTCCAGTGTTTCATCTGCAAAGCAGGGAAGAATATGCCTGTGAGGCCAGGCAGTGGAGGAATGACCCAGGCAAGGCTGGACCATGGGCCTAGGCATATAGGTACTGACATTGCTTCTGTTACATTATCAAAAGCAAACTCAGCTGCTCTCTGCTAGGGAGACTGGAGATGATTAGCACCTGCAGGCCAGGTTTGCTAAATTCTGTTAACAACAACATCTGCCAATACCACATCACTGGGCACAGCGCCAGGCCCTTATTCTCTCGTTCATCACACGATTCCCAAGAAGTAGCTGTTGTGATTCCCAGTGACAGATGAGAAAACTGAAGCTCCGAGGTCTCCTATATCTCCTCAAAGTCAGTAAGTGTTGGGGATGGTATCCAATCAAGTCTGACTCCCCAGCACAGCACTTGTGGGGCTCAGGTCCACCCTCTCACTCACCATGAGAGACAGCGCACTTCATTTAACTTCTGGGGCATATTTCCTCACTGCGGGTAGGGAACCTGCTAGGAAGTGGGCAAAGGCCATACAAGGTACTTCTCAGCAAAAGAAACACAGTACCTTACAGAAGTGCAAAAGCACGTGTAATTACAGAGGCACATTTAAAAGTGACAACATGGGTTACACATCAGATTGGCCAAGATAAAAACCACACAGTGTGAGTGAGGATGTGGGGAAACACCATTTTCATTGGCTGTCGGAAAGTGTTAGAAATTCATGTGACCTTTTGAAGGGCATTTTTCAGTATCTAAAAATATTTCACATGTATATACTTTTTGTCCAAATTAAATTCTGAGGGAAAGTATCCTAAATGTACATAAACATATGCAAATGAAACCCTACTTACAAGGGTTGTCATGGCAGCACTGTGTCTGGTTAAAAAAAGAAATCAAGACTGTACACAACCCAAATGTCCATTTTTGGAGGAATTGGTTAAATAACCCATTCATATTCATACTATGCAGCCCCAAGAAGGATGGATCTGTATATGGTGATAAAGTATACTCTGCAAAATATGGTCTTATGAAGAAAAAAAAAAAGATGAAGTAGAATACATGTTTCATTTTGTAAATGAAAAAGCAATTGTAGAGACATACAATACTTCTAGAAAGTTTCTCATAAATCTATAAAGTCCCTGCCCTGGAGGTGGGAAGAAACTATCCTTTTCTATTATAAACTCTTCAAACATTGTTTAAATTTTCTTGTTTTGTTTGTAGCTTGTGCTTAAGAGTGCCTAAGGGCTTGTGCTTAGGTGTTGTGTTTGCTCACCCTTTGGAAGGTGTTTAGGTTGGGGTCTCAGAAGGGTATTTGATGGACTATATACCTGCCACTCAAAGAGGCAAACTGACTTGAGTTGCCAGCTTCTCCTTGCTGGTGAAGGGCCTCTCTCTCCCCATGGTAGATGGGCTGGTGAGCTCCCACTGCAAGCACAGGACACCTCTTACCCCACATTCCTATTTCCCTGGAGGCACTGCAAGTCCCCAGAAATAACTGGCCAACTCTTGGCACCCTTGGAAGGTCCAGTTGCTGGCTGTGCCAAAGCCATGTGACTCCAAAAGCCACGGATATCTGGAGGGGTTGAGCAACAGCTCTGATGGAATGTCATTTGGCACTGAACACAATCCTCCCTGCTTTTGCCAGAGGTAGCGCATTCTATATAAAGCTGCCAGACCTGGCCATCTCCTCACTGAGCCTGATCCTCTCCATCAAGGGCAAGGCGATTGATTTCTGCACATAACTCCTCCGCAATAATTGTGGCCTTTGGGTTTATGCACCCAGTTGGGTAGGGGGGGCCTGGCTGGGAGGGAGCAGCAGGTCCTCTCGGTTGTAATATCTGGCTCTGGGGGTGGGGTAGTGATGTAAACTGAGACAGGAAGGATATAGACACATCCTGCCCGAGTTAGCAGCGGTGGTGAGAAATAGAGCTCCATGGTTCTCCCACGGCAGAGATCCTGCCAGAAAGTAAATCCTAAGGGTAATCTGGAATGGTATGCAAGTAAGGGCTGCATCTCCATCAGTTCTGGAAGAGAAGTGTTTGCAGTCATTGGTCAAGGGTCAAGGTCTGAAACCTGAATCCTGGAGAACCACTGTAGAGGGGCAGGGTGAGTGGATGGGTTGGGGGAGGGCAAGGCTCCCTGAGCATGCCCATCTTCTCCAGACTGGAAGGATTGTAGGCCCGCACTTCCTTGGTACCTGAATTGGAAAAATCACAGTGCCCTGTCCCCTCAACACTGGCCCCGAGACACACATACACACTAAATAGTATCTGATTCACACAAACACACACTCACTAGTGTCTGACTCACACTCACAGACACATACACAAAGGTAAACACTAACTCACAGGAGCTCATGGATCCTCAGTATGATACAGATGCTGGACATTTATTAAGCGCTTAACATGTGTTCATCTCTATGCTGAGCCACTGACGTGTGTCAAATCTCACAATCCAAACAGGCATACTATCCTATTATTCCCACAAAGGATGATGAAACTGCAGCTAAGGGAGGTTGGTTGGCCTCAGGTTCCTGTAATAAGTTGCACACATGGTCCAAAAGCCAGCAGGGAGGAACTCGGAGCACCTCATGGGCACACACATGGCCATGTACACAGAGAGGCGCATGGTGCACAAAGACAGACCCAGTGGCTCTCGCCCAGGCTCAAGTTTGCTGCCTAAGGCCACACAACCATTTTTTTCAAAAAGACAAACAAATGGAGTGTGTCTCCAGTACCCATAATCATGACCCTGTTAACTACTAAATGTATTACTTTATAGACTCAGTCTCCTCTCTGACAGTTTCTAAGAATCAGACCTAGTCAGGGTAGGGAGGAGTGATCAACGCTGGTTTTGTTTTTTTTTTTTTTGGTCTGTTTGCTTGTTTGTTTTTTAAATGAAAATTTAATGTTTATTGCAAAAGCCCAATGGCGGGGGAGGGGGTGATGTTGGGGGAGGCCCAGTAACATTTCAGAACATTGCTTTTGAAAATCACAAAGAATCCCTGCGGGATTTCCTGTCCTTAAGAAAACATGTGCCGGTTTTAAAAAGAAAGAAAACAGGCTCTAAAGAATTGCAACCGCCCAAACGGTCAAGGCGAGCCGAGCCGATCCCTGCAACATCTGCGTGTGGCTGGTTCCCGCCCGCCTGGGAGAAGAGAGGAGTCGGGAGTTAGCAGAGTTAACTCCGAGTTTCTCAGAACTCGCCTCCACCTTCCTGCCAGCGCAGTCCCAAAAACAACTTGTGCTTTCTCTCTGCGCTGCTTACCGATCTGTCTCTCCCTCTTCATTCTGCGCTGCTTACCGATCTGTCTCTCCCTCTTCATTCTCTCAGGGGAAAAGTTCTGGCCACAGGCACTTCCCCACCACCACACAAAGAAACAGAAAGCCAGCGGGTGGCCGCGGGGACGAAGGTGGCCTCTCTAGGCCCGGGGCGCGCTGAGCCCGCGCACCAGGCTCTGGGGACAACGACCCCGCGATGCCCAGGGCGCTGCGACGCCCGAGTTCCCGCGATGTTCGGTGACGCGGTCGTGTGGGTCCCTCGCCCACCAGGAGGCCGGGCGGCAGCCAGAGTCCCTGGGTTCCTTGGCCACAGTTCGGGCTCGCCCCCCCCCCCGCCCCCTCGGTACCCGTCCCCCCCTCGCCCCTCCCCCGGCGGGTACTCACCTTGCTGGGTCGTGGTCAGCGGCAGCGTAGTGCTCATCGCTGACCGGTGCGGGGCACGGCCAGGGGGACCGTGGCAAGGGTCGCGATCGGCCGCTCCTGACCCTCAGCAGCCGGAGGAAGCGGCACCTGTGTCACACTCCTCGGCGCGGACCGAGGGGAGGGGCTCCGGCCAGAGATAGGCAGACTTCATTTAGTTTTTTCTGCAGACTTGGCTGATGGGGTTCCCACCCATTTTTTTTTTTTTTTAAACACATACACCGCCCACTTCTGAACTCTTCTGTGCTCTGACTTTCCTGTGTGAGAATCACATTTTTCTAACTAGTTTCTGTTTCTATCTGCAGCTAAGAGATAGAGGTTGTGTTTGAGAATTACCCTGTGTGTGGGCTGAAAAGCGCCCAGGCGTGACAAGATGGGCTTCCCGGTTCGGGACGGTGACCAAATAGAGCCAGACTTACCTTGGAGTCTTGGCGGATCCTATGAGGCCTCTCAGAGCCTCGGAGCCTTTGTGGCCTGGGGAGAGTTGCTGGCCTCCTCCTGCCTTAGGGCAACTGCCCCAATCCGTGGGCTTATGTTTGGGAAAGATTCTTAGAAAAAAGGGTGCTGGGTAAAGACCCTGTGACTTGTTTGAATCACCTTTGTCTGAGGCTTTCAGACAGAGTGGAGTGTTTGGAGAATTCACTTTATTAGGCAATTAAAAACTCGACAGGGATTTTGACACTGGTTAAATGAACTCTACCCATCTCAACCAAAAAGAATGTTGTATGATATATAGCATTATATTCTCTTCACCTCTCAGAGAGAAAGGTAGGGAGCTTAAGAACACGTCACCTTTATTTTAAATCCCTGTCCAAGGAAACACCCTGGCCTTCTCCTGTCTTTTCTGTGGGGTTTTCACTGCTGTTTATCTGACAGTCCTCATCTCTGCTGCAATCTCAGGGCACCTTTCCAGTAGTCTGTGCAATGTGTGTGCAGTTGGGATTACCATCCAGATTGAACACAACTCAAGACTGCCCCCTGGAGGTGTGCAATGCAGATGCTCTGCCCCGTTTCTCCCAGCCTAAACCACTCCTGGTGTCTTTACTAGAGCTGCCTGTTTGACACAGTGGAAAGTATTTCTAATTCTCTTTAGTTAGATAATGTTTATAGCTGCTACTAAGTTGCTTCAGTCGTGTCCCACTCTGTGCGACGCCATAGATGGCAGCCCACCAGGCTCCCCCGTCCCTGGGATTCTCCAGGCAAGAACACTGGAGTGGGTTGCCATTTCCTTCTCCAATGCAGGAAAGTGAAAAGTGAAAGTGAGGTCGCTCAGTCACGTCAGACTCTTTGCAACCCCATGGACTGCAGCCCACCAGGTTCCTCTGTCCATGGGATTTTCTAGGCAAGAGTACTGGAGTGGGTTGCTCATTGGTTATAGAGCTTTAATCAAAATTCCACACTCAACATGTCTTATGCTGACGAGAAGTGAACTCTTCACAGAATGTCTTTGGCCAGGTGTGGAAAATTTTAGTCTCAGTTTCCCTATCTGTAAAATGTATACAAGAACAATTACATTCCAGAGTTTTAAAGAGGCAATGTCTACATAATGACAGTGGGACAAAAAAGGCATTTAATAGAAGCTGGCAGTGATTACTGTAAAGGTTTAATATTTTATTTTGTAATACATGTAGGTTCATGTTGGATAATAGCATTGCCTGTGTTCAGTTCAGTCAGTTCAGTTCAGTCGCTCAGTCATGTCTGACTCTTTGCGACCCCATGAATCACAGCACGCCAGGCCTCCCTGTCCATCACCAACTCCCGGAGTTCACTCAGACTCATGTCCATCGAGTCAGTGATGCCATCCAGCCATCTCATCCTCTGTCGTCCCCTTCTCCTGCCCCCAATCCCTCCCAGCATCAGAGACTTTTCCAATGAGTCAACTCTTCGCATGAGGTGGCCAAAGTACTGGAGTTTCAGCTTTAGCATCATTCCTTCCAAAGAAATCCCAGGGCTGATCTCCTTCAGAATGGACTAGTTGGATCTCCATGCCATCCAAGGGACTCTCAAGAGTCTTCTCCAACACCACAGTTCAAAAGCATCAATTCTTCGGCGCTCAGCCTTCTTCACAGTCCAACTCTCACAACCATACATACATGATCACTGGAAAAACCATAGCCTTGACTAGACAGACCTTTGTTGGCAAAGTAATGTCTCTGCTTTTGAATATGCTATCTAGGTTGGTCATAACTTTCCTTCCAAGGAGTAAGCGTCTTTTAATTTCATGGCTGCAATCACCATCTGCAGTGATTTTGGAGCCCCAAAAAATAAAGTCTGACACTGTTTCCACTGTTTCCCCATCTATTTCCCATGAAGTGATGGGTGTGCTAAGTGTGCTAAGTCACTTCAGTCGTGTCCGACTCTGTGTGACCCCATAGACCGCAGCCCACCAGGCTCCTCTGTCCCTGGGATTCTCCAGGCAAGAATACTGCAGTGGGTTGCCATTTCCTTCTCCAATGCAGGAAAGTGAAAAGTGAAAGTGAGGTCGCTCAGTCGTGCCCGACTTTTAGCGACCCCATGGACTGGAGCCTACCAGGCTCCTCTGTCCATGAGTATTCATAAATAAAGCAACTGCAGTTATTTGAATGGCAGCTGGGGAATTGAAGCCAAACCAGCCAGGTAAGCAAAGACTGAGTCCCGAGTTCTTTGCACCTCGCTAATGGGAGGACATCACCAGATGGTCAACACCGAAATAAGATTGATTATATTCTTTGCAGCCAAAGATGGAGAAGCTCTATACAGTCAGCAGAAACAAAACCAGGAGCTGATTGTGGCTCAGATCATGAACTCTTTATTGCCAAATTCAGACTGAAATTGAAGAAAGTAGGGAAAACCACTGGACCATTCAGGTATGACCTAAATCAAATCCCTTGTGATTATACAATGGAAGTGAGAAATAGATTTAAGGGACTAGATCTGATAGATAGAGTGCCTGATGAACTATGGATTGAGGTTCGTGACATTGTACAGGAGACAGGGATCAAGACCATCCCCATGGAAAAGAAATGCAAAAAAGCAAAATGACTGTCTGGGGAGGCCTTACAAATAGCTGTGAAAAGAAGAGAAGCGAAAAGCAAAGGAGAAAAGGAAAGATATAGGCATCTGAATGCAGAGTTCCAAAGAATAGCAAGAAGAGAAAAGAAAGCCTTCCGTAGCGATCAATGCAAAGAAATAGAGGAAAACAACAGAATGGGAAAAACTAGAGATCTCTTCAAGAAAATTAGAGATACCAAGGGAACATGTCATGCAGAGATGGGCTCGATAAAGGGCAGAAATGGTATAGACCTAACAGAAGCAGAAGATATCAAGAAGAGGTGGCAAGAATACACAGAAGAACTGTACAAAAAAGATCTTCATGACCAAGATAATCACGATGGTGTGATCACTCACCTAGAGCCAGACATCCTGGAATGTGAAGTCAAGTGGGCCTTAGAAAGCATCACTATGAACAAAGCTAGTGGAGGTGATGGAAGTCCAGTTGAGCTATTCCAAATCCTGAAAGATAATGCTATAAAAGTGCTGCACTCAATATGCCAGCAAATTTGGAAAACTCAGCAGTGGCCACAGGACTGGAAAAGATCAGTTTTCATTCCAATCCCAAAGAAAGGCAATGCCAAAGAATGCTCAAACTACTGCACAATTGCACTCATCTCACACACTGGTAAAGTAATGCTCAAAATTCTCCAAGCCAGGCTTCAACAATATGTGAACTGTGAACTCCCAGATGTTCAAGCTGGTTTTAGAAAAGGCAGAGGAACCAGAGATCAAATTGCCAACATCCACTGGATCATTGAAAAAGCAAGAGAATTCCAGAAAAACATCTATTTCTGCGTTATTGACTATGACAAAGGCTTTGACTGTGTGGATTACAATTAACTGTAGAAAATTCTGAAAGAGATGGGAATACCAGACTACCTGACTTGCCTCTTGAGAAACCTGTATGCAGGTCAGGAAGCAACAGTTAGAACTGGACATGGAACAACAGACTGGTTCCAAATAGGAAAAGGAGTACGTCAAGGCTGTATATTGTCACCCTGCTTATTTAACTTATATGCAGAGTATATCATGAGAAACACTGGGCTGGAAGCCGCACAAGCTGGACTCAAGATTGCCAGGAGAAATATCAATAACCTCAGATATGCAGATGACACCACCCTTATGGTAGAAAGTGAAGAGGAACTAAAAAACCTCTTGATGAAAGTGAAAGTGGAGAGTGAAAAAGTTGGCTTAAAGCTCAACATTCAGAAAATGAAGATCATGGCATCCGGTCCCACCACTTCATGGGAAATAGATGGGGAAACAGTGGAAACAGTGTCAGACTTTATTTTTTTGGGGCTCCAAAATCACTGCAGATGGTGATTGCAGCCATGAAATTAAAAGGCACTTACTCCTTGGAAGAAAAGTTATGACCAACCTAGATAGCATATTGAAAAGCAGAGACATTGCTTTGCCAATAAATGTCCGTCTAGTCAAGGCTATGGTTTTTCCAGTGGTCATGTATGTATGGTTGTGAGAGTTGGACTGTGAAGAAGGCTGAGCGCCGAAGAATTGATGCTTTTGAACTGTGGTGTTGGAGAAGACTCTTGAGAGTCCCTTGGACTGCAAGGAGATCCAACCAGTCCATTCTGAAGGAGATCAGCCCTGGGATTTCTTTGGAAGGAATGATGCTAAAGCTGAAACTCCAGTACTTTGGCCACCTCATGCGAAGAGTTGACTCATTGGAAAAGTCTCTGATGCTGGGAGGGATTGGGGGCAGGAGGAGAAGGGGATGACAGAGGATTAGATGGCTGGATGGCATTACTGACTCGATGGACGTGAGTCTGAGTGAACTCCGGGAGTTGGTGATGGACAGGGAGGCCTGGCGTGCTGTGATTCATGGGGTCGCAAAGAGTTGGACACGACTGAGCGACTGAACTGAACTGAGCTGAATGGGAGGACGTCCCAGAACCTCACTTACAGAAGGCAATGGCACCCCACTCCAGTACTGTTGCCCTGAAAATCCCATGGATGTAGGAGCCTGGTAGGCTGCAATCCATGGGTCACTAAGAGTCAGACATGACTGAGCGACTTCACTTCACTTTCCATTTTCATGCATTGGAGAAGGAAATGGCAACCCACTCCAGTGTTCTTGCCTGGAGAATCCCATGGATGGAGTAGCCTGTCTCACAGAGTCCGACACGACTTAAACGACTTAGCAGCAGCAGTCTTTGGACATAAGACTAAAATTTGCTTAATTAATGTCTTAGTGAAAGTAAAGTTGCTCTGTTGTGTCCGACTCTGCGACTCCATGTACTGTAGCCTACCTAGCTCCTCCGTCCATGGGATTTTCCAGGCAAGACTACTGAGTGTGTTGCCAGGTAGGAAAGGTTAAAAGCACCCCCAAACTGCCGCAAATTCCTTATGGACAGGAAGCCCAAAACTAAGTAACTAAACAACTGAATAACAAGAGTAGAAAACTGAACAAACTATTCAGATGAGATACAAGAACAAAGTATCGTTCTAAAACATCTTGGCTCTTTAGGGTTTTCTATGTAGAGGATCATGTCATCTGCAAACAGTCAGAGTTTTACTTCTTTTCCAATTTGGATTCCTTTTATTTCTTTTTCTGCTCTGATTGTTGTGGCCAAAACTTCCAAAACTATGTTGAATAGTAGTGGTGAAAGTAGGCACCCTTGTCTTGTTCCTGACTTTAGGGAAAATGCTTTCAGTTTTTCACCATTGATGATAATGTTTGCTGTGGGTTTGTCATATATAGCTTTTATTATGTTGAGGTATGTTCCTTCTTTTCCTGCTTTCTGGAGAGTTTTTAATCATAAATGGATGTTGAATTTTGTCAAAGGCTTTCTCTGCATCTATTGAGATAATCATATGGCTTTTATTTTTCAATTTGTTAATGTGGTGTACTACATTGATTTGGGGATATTGAGGAAGTCTTGCATCCCTGGGATAAAGCCCTCTTGGTCATGGTGTATGATCTTTTTAATATGTTGTTGTATTCTGATTGCTAGAATTTTGTTAAGGATTTTTGCATCTATGTTCATCAGTGATATTGGCCTGTAGTTTTCTTTTTTTGTGGCATCTTTGTCAGGTTTTGGTATTAGGGTAATAGTGGGAGTGGGGTTCAGGATGGGAAATACGTGTATACCCATGGCAGATTCATGCTGATGTATGGCAAAACCAATACAATATTGTAAAGTAATTAGCCTCGAATTAAAATAAAAAAATTTAAATTAAAACAAACAAAAAAAACATCTCAGCTCCATCCTTAAGGACAGAATGTGACTGCACCCTGGGCTACCAAGGAGCTGAGGCTTTGGGACTCCATCTGGTTTTGTGCCTTTACTGCCTTCTAGCTGGGTAACACTCAGCATTTTACTTGACTTCTCTGAGCCTCATATTTCTCATCTATGAAATTGAGGAGATCTGCAAAGCTTGGTTGTTATGAGTGATACATTAGCCAGTTAATCATGAAACAGACAATGTGATGTCTTACTCAGCACATAGGAGTTAAAGTTACCTGTTTCCTTCTCCTTCACTGGAACACTTGGTTTATGGTAAGGACCCCAAGCAAATCTGAAAAGAAGGCAAATAGTATTTAATAGTCCATGGGGTCTCAAAGAGTGGGACATGACTGAGTGACTAAGCATACAGCACAGTATTTAATAGTCAGTGGTTCAGCTAACAGGGACATGTTTGATATTTTAGAAGATTTAACCATGAAAGTACCTACTATTAAAGAAATGAGGACTATTTTAAAAAAATAAAATAATTATATGAGACATTAGATAATATGGCAAGAGTCGGACATTAAATCACAGAAATGCATTACTAGTGTGTCTTAATGTGTTAGATATTTATTAATGAGGTAAAAAGCTCAGCTCTGTCTTGAAACAATAAAGCAGTTCTCATCTCACTTAATTCCCATGAATACCTTCAAACAGGGTATTGTCAAGGGCCCATTTTATTTTATTTTTAAATTAGTTTTTTATTGGTGTATGGTTGCTTTACATTGTTGTGTAGGTTTCTACTGTACAGCAAAGTGAATCAGCTACACACATACATATATCCCCTCTTTTTTGGATTTCCTTCCCATTTAGGGCACCACAGGGTAGTGGGTAGAGTTCCCTGTGCTGTACAGTAGGTTCTCACTAGTTATCTATTTTATCCAGAGTATCAATAGTATATATATGTCAATCTCAATCTCCCAATTCATCCCTAGCCCCTTTCCCTCCTGAAGGGCACATTTTACAAGTAAGAAAACTGAGGTTGGGAACAGTGACAAAAATTTGATCACGGCAGTAGAACCAGGATTGAGTCTCAGCCCTAGAAGACTCTAATGCGTGTAGGACAGGGTTGGTGTAACCCTCCTACAACACTCCAAGGGATAAGAGGGTGCGATGGAGGCCATGTTGGGGATTTCCTCTTCCTTCCAAGCACCATACAAGGTAGGAGTTGCCCACAGGAGGTGTACCCCTGCCTGCTTTATCCCCACCCCAGACTAACATGCACTTGCTGCTGGTCCCATTCTTAGGAGGGGCTATGAGTTCTTAGAGGCAGAGGTGGACAGATTTTACTTGAGGCCTTTCATTTTTTAATTTAAATGAATTTCTAATAAAAAGTTTAAAAATTCTAATAAAAGATTTTTCCTTCATCAAAGGAATAGATGCTCTTTGTGTAAAAAAGCTAAATGGAGAGGAAAAAAAAATCAAACCCAATTCAAACAACTGCTCGTAAGCTCTGGTATCTGTCATGTGTCAGTTACTCAGTCATGTCCGACTCTTTGTGACCCCACAGGCTGTAGCCTGCCAGGCTCCTCCGTCCATTGGATTTTTCAGGCAAGAATATTGGAGTGGGTTGCCATTTTCCTCCTCCAGGGGATCTTTCCAACCCAGGAGTTGAGCAGGTGTCTCCTGTGTCTCCTGCATTGCAGGCAAATTCTTTACCTGTTGAGACATCAGAGAAGCCCTAATTTCTGGACGTGAAGGTATTTTTAGCCTTTTTTTGAGGTGGGGGGCATCTGTGGACCTTTGTTTTGTACTACTGAGATTTTCCTGACTAAAATTTCCCAGGTGGCACTCATGGTAAAGAACCTGACTGCCAATGCAGGAGACGTAAGAGGTGCAGGTTTGATCCGGGATTGGGAAGATCCCCTGGAGGAGAGCATGGCAACCCACTCCAGTATTCTTACCTGGAGAATCCCATGGGCAGAGGAACCTGGAGGGCTTACAGGCCATAGGGTGACAAAGAGTCAGACACTGCCGGTGACTTAGCACACAGCACACGTGTAGTTTTGAGTGCTGAGTTTTCACTCCCAAACATTATGTCACAACCATTTTTACATTTAGAAATATGAAAGAATTTTAATTCATTTTAATTACTAAGTTGTTTCCTTTTCTTTGTTAAACACTGCTGTCATAAACCCTGTGAACATAAATATCTTCATTTCCTGTATTTTTCCCTCTTAGCTAGTATTCCACAAGTGGAATTACTGAATCAAAGAGTCAGAGTGTATTTAAGGCTTTTGATATATTCATGAGCTGTGCCTATAACAATTTGTATTCTCCCCAGTCAAGAGTGCCAGTGCTCATCTCATTAAGAATTAAGCACTAGATTTTAAATCATTCTGTAGATTCTGTAGATGAGAAACATGTATTTATCTGTGTTTGCATTTTCTTGATGACTTGTGAGGTTGAATGTGCTGTCATAGGCACATCTACAAATTATGTGTTCTTTTAGGTGAGTATATTTTTCATGCTATTTCCAAATTCAGAGAGGGAGCTAATGTTTTTCTTATTAATTATCTGAACTCTTAACACACAAAAGGCAGCATTACTTTTTCATGTATATAGCAAATATTGTCTTCCTGGGTTTTTTTTCTGGTTCTTCCTCATCGGCATTGAAATAGTTTGACTTAGCTGATGGGTAAGTTGGCAACTTATCAGGAAAGCAGACTGTGGCTCTGTATATTTTAAGAGTAGTGGAGAGAAGGGATTTGATTCAGTAATGTTGCCACAAATTGTGAGTATTGAGGAGCGTGGAGGGCAGGGTAGAAAAGGCAGTGCACAGAGAGGCACAGACAGACCTAGGGCAGTACACCCCCCACCACACACACTTCCCCAGTAAACCCACTCCTTCTCCAGTAGCACACAGGTCTTTCCAAGGAGGAGTTTTGGTGAGGAGGTATGAAGTCTGAGGGGGAGGGAACCTGATGTTGGTTGCTGATGCTGAGCTGCTAGCCCACTTTGATGTAGACTTTGCTGAAGGCTGGCTCTCAGCTTGCCAGGCAGAGGAGGGTACCCCAAGTTCAAAGTCAGTGAGACTGTGAGACCTCGAACCACAGTCCATGTCCCTGACTTACAGGGCACCTCATCCAAGGGCAGATCTTGAAGCACCCATAATGGTCTGTCTCCGACAGTTTGTAAACTGAACCTAGGGGAAATGGACTGCATAGAAACCCAGCAGAAACACCAGGTAGTCTGAGATAGTTTGAGGCTACCATAGGCAAAAATCTCATGCAGTGGGGTACAGCTCTAATGTTAATCTATTAGGAGCTAGGATTGAAATGAGCCAGGAAGCTTCATGCTGGGAAGAAAAACAAACAAACAAAAACCAAACAGAAGCAAAATAAATAAACAAACACAAAACCAACCAAACAAAGAAACCAAACAAACAGGAAGTGCACGGAGAAATGTGGGGGTGGAGCTGGCTTGAATCTTAGAAGAGCCTGGGTAAAGGGCACAGCCTGGAGCTCAGCCTGGGTGGTTCCCACACAGTGGGGAACGTGTGAATTTTCAGGGAAACACGTCCCCGGAAGGCATAGGATTATGTAGATGTAGACAATTTCCTGAAGACATAGAATGTGCCAGACCTGATGCTACTTTGAGGACTCTCATATGTGATTATTGCGAATGTCACAGTGTCCTTACAAGGCAGGAGATGCTTTATTTTTGTTTGTTTTTCCTTTCCATCTTCTTCATTTTACAAGAGGGGAAACTGGGCACCAGAGAGGTGAAGTAACTGCTGAGGTTCACACAACTATTCAGTGCAGGCTCTGCTGTGGGGGAAGGGCTGTCAGTTCACTCTCCTTAGGACCCTTCCCTCTCAGCCTGTGTTCCTTGGTGATTCACTGGTTTCCCGCTCAGCTTGATAGGGTTATTCATACCTGAGGCAAGAGGCAAAAAGTTGCTGGACGAATTTCCACTGGGTCCCCTCAGAACACAGGGAACTAGAATTTACCAGCATTTAGTGAATTACAAAGTTCCAGGGAGCCCTTTTTGGGTTACAGCCCTTTCCTCTGGATTTAAGTCTGGATATCTTAGTGAAGTCTTAGTGAAGTTGCTCAGTTGTGTCCAACTCTTTGCGACCCCATGGACTGTAGCCTACCAGGCTCCTCTGTCCATGGGATTTTCCAAGCAATAGTCCTGGAGTGGATTGCCATTTCCTTCTCCAGGGGATCTTCCCAACCCAGGGATCGAACCTGGGTCTCCTGCATTGTAGACAGACGCTTTACCGTCTGAGCCACCAGGGAAGTCTATATATATACTTCCCTACCAGGGAAGTCTGGATATAACTGAACTAAAAAATGGCTTCTCCAGCTGCTCCCAGCTGAACTCTTGGCCCAACAAAGGAAGAGTCAGCTTCCTCCTCTTTTACTGTCTTGGGCCCAAGATGAGGGAGGAATTCTGGGCATGGAGTCTGTGACTGGCAAGACAGAGTGGTGATTCTATTTGCTGTGAGCCCCACTTATTTCATGCCAGAGCAATGTCACTAGCAAGGAAGTACCAGGATTGGGAATGTGGTGATAATGACTTCTCATTCGTGGGTCACCACTTGCCACTTTGCCAAGTGTCTTTGCCTCCAAGGTTTTCTCATGGGCTAAGTGGGGTTAATGATGCCTCCATCTGGTGTGCTTCTAGGGAGCTGTTGCAGGACCCCCTTGGAACCTCACACATTCATTAAGATGATAAGGTACAGGCTTCACAGCACTGTAGAAAAAGTTTAAAATATCATGTGAAATAAACACACACAGACATAAATGTGTGTCATGATCTCCACCAGATATAATTGGTCCACCTCCAGATGATAATGGTCATGGCAAGGCCATGTGGATGTGAGTGACTATTTATTTCTTTCCTTTATAAGTTTCTGCAGGGGGATGGCTCTACACAATAAAATTGGTGTATTTCATACTCTCTCACTTTTGATAGCCCATTACAATTATATGAAAGGAACAATAAAAGAAATTAGTTTCCATTTTGCAAAAAGTCAGACATGACTTAGCGACTGAACAACAGTAACAACAAACTATTATAAATAGAATGAATAAATAACAAGGTCCTATTATATAGCATATGGAACTATATTCAGTATCCTGTAGTAAATCTTAATGGAAAAGAACATGAAAATAATGTATGTATATACATAGGGCTTCCCCTGATGGCTCAGTGGTAAAGAATCTGCCTGCAACTCAGGAACTGCAAGTGACACAGGTTTGATCCCTGGGTTGGGAAGATCCCCTAGAGGAGGGCATGGCAACCCACTCAAGTATTCTTGCCTGGAGAATCCCATGGACAGAGGCGCTTGGCAAGTCTGGCAGGCTACAATCCATAGGGACACAAAGAGTCGGATATGACTGAAGAGATTTAGCATGCATGCATATGTGTGTATATATATATATATATACACACACACATATGTATATACATATATATATACATAATGGAAAATCTTAATGGAAAATAATATGAAAATAATGTATATACAAATATATATATACATATAATCTTAATGGAAAAGAATATGAAAAGAATGTATATTATATGGCTTCCCTGGTGGCTCAGTGGTAAAGCATCCACCTGCCACAGCAGGAGACAGAGGTTCAATCCCTGGATCAGGAATATCCCCTGGAGAAGGAAATGGCAGCCCACTCCAGTATTTTTGCCTGGGAAATCCCATGATCAGAGGAACACGATGGGTTACAGTCCATGGGGTTACAAAGAGTCACGCACAACTGAATACACACACACACACACACACACACACACATATAACTCAATCTCTTTTCTGTACACTAGAAATGAATACATTATAAACCAACTGCACTTCAATAAAAATAAAAAAAATTAACTTCCAAAGGGAAGATGCTTTAAGGGGATCCTTCAGCACGTAAGAGATTTCAATAACTGTGGGAAAATGGATAGGGTGTGAAGCATGCTGAGTTAGAGGAAATAGGGAAACAAAGGCTCCAGCTCTGGGGGAGGCCGGTGGGTTAGCCATGGGGAATGCGTGGGGTGGGGAGAGTTGACTAAGTCTTTCGGAGACAAAGAGGTTTAGGCTCAGTGTCAGCAGTTGGACGGTGGGAGTTAGAAGTGGGGGTGATGGCAAGGAGATGTGTTGAAGATTTGGGGTGGAGGAAACTCCCCTCTCCCATCTTTTGGGAACAAAAAGCCAGCCCCCCACCCCCCTACCCCCAGACAAAAACAAATGGATGTACTTAGGAAAATTAAGAAAACTTGTAAGGCTGCTAGTGTGGGAAGGAGCTTTTTTCAGCAAAACTCTCCTCTTTCTGGGATTTGGGGGCACAGAGCCTGTCAGAAAATTCCTCTTCCACATACTCTAAAGCAGAGATGGTGTAATTCAGAAACATGGATCTTCCAGTCAGATTTTTCCTCCCAAAGAAAGGCTGATTAGGAAACAGATGGATTCAGACAATAAAAGAGGAAGTTCTTAACAACCCTTTAGAATAGTCAGCCTGGTCTTTCGTTTTTAAATGTTGATAGACAACAGTATATGACAACCAAGTCACATACAAGAACCAGAACATGGGAGAAAAAGGCCAAGTCGAAAAGAAAAAAAAAGAAAAGACAGAAACTAATGTCAGTTAAAGAAACAGAAAAAAATAAGAAAGTAACTTAAAGTGAAGGAAAAAAAAAGCAGAATTGTAATATGCTCAAAGATTTGGGAAAATATTAAAACTATAAAGTAAGAATAATGTGCTATGAAAAAGGAAAAGCAAATAACCAGAAAGAATTCTTGGAAATTAACAATATGCTGGCTGAAGTGAAAAATTCAATGAAAGAGTTGAAAGTTAAAACTAAAGTTAAAGAAAGTTAAATCTATACTTGGGGCAAAACAAAAGAAAAAAAGATGAGAGGTGACCAAAGAGGTCCAACTAGAATTAATTTCTAGAAGAGAGAACAGAGAAGATGGAAGTGGGGAAAATACATGTAAATTACAAGGACACAAAGAAGGGAGGAGGAAATAGTTTGGAGCTCAATCAAGAATGTGGGTCTTCAGACTGGAAGGGATGAATTTTAAAAATGTATATATCTCTGTTATATAGCTTCAGAGCAACAATGCTGAAGAGGAATTTTTAACAGCTTTCAGAGACCAGTGGGTGGAGGCTGGGCAGCAGGGGCACATTCTATGGAAGAATAAAATCAGATTGGCATCAGAACTCACATCACTAGTACAGGACGCTAGAAGACTATAAGGCAGTGCTTTCCAAGTTCAGGGGGTGGAGATGCCTTTGAACCTTTCATCCTGCTACTGACTGAAAGAGCAATTGGACTGTGAGAGAAGAATAAACATATCTATGGATACACACAGACTCAAGACATTTAGCTCTTAAAACACGGAAGAAAGCTCTTGGAGGATAAAATTTGCCGGAACAAGGGGGGATGCCAATGCAGAGGAGCCCTGGGATCCAGGCAACAGTTGGTGTGGCTGGAGGGCAGGGAAGTTCAGGGGTGTTTCTTTCCTTCTGGGGGTTGGTGAACCTCAGAAGGGGTGATTCTATAGATGACAAGATGCCTGATTGTCTGGATACACCTGAGAATATGGTGAGAGTGCATACATAGCTTCTCCACATGTTAAAAAACATTGTTGGCTATAACCCCAGGAAAACAAACAAAACTCTTCACAAATAAGTCATGGCCCAAATATGAAGCCAACTAAAATATGGCATCACTTGGGGCTATTTGTGGACAGTGAGAAAAGATCACTCATTTTGCCACTAGTATGGGGAGATTCTCTTTTGGGAAATGCTGGCAAAAAGATGTCAGACCCCAAGAACAGGAGATACAAACGTCCCACACCACCAGGCTCTTCAGTGGAAATCATTCTGTGGCTACCACACACAGGCACTGTTAATTGGTATTCAGATTCAAAATAAACCTGTAGTGGAAAAAACAAACAAACATCATGGAAGACAGTTGGGGTCAGGGTACAGACCGCAATTTTTTATAACATTTTGCAAGTCCAGGTCCATCAGTGATGGAGATGGAGGGGAAGGATGCTTTTATTCTTGATTGACAGAGAGAGCGTAGAGGTGTGGATGGCATTTGATGGCAGATGTGCTCCCTACATATCTCATTAAAAGTTGCAAAAATAACCAACCAAGAGAAGACCAAACATAATGATGCAACTATTTGATTTTTGGAGAAAAGGGGGAAAGGAAGTGGGGGTGGTGCCAGAGTGCTAACCTGCCATTGTTCTCAGGACCCTGGAGTGACAATGATGAAACACATGGACTTACAGAGAATTTTGAGGGTGGACTGGGTTAAAGGTCTGGTCTCACTCCACCTGCCTCATGTGAGGGCTTTCTTTGGCTGAACCTAAATGCAACCTCCACTGATCAGTCCTTAGCAGCAGTGTCCTTCCCCTGGGCATGAGTAGTAGGAGAATGGATCTGGGATGGGGTAAATGAAGAGTAATTGCCATGAAAAGTCTGAAGTTGACAACTCAAAAACTAAGATAATTAGTATTAACATATTATCTAGAAAAATGAATTAACCCACTGGAGACCTCCTATTAGTGATGGTAGAAGAGTCTTTGGAGAGCCCGCTTATGGGTAGCGGAGTATGTGGTGGAAGAGGGTTGCTTTTAAAACAAAAGCCCTCTGCAGTAGAATTCGAATCATGGTTTGGTTGTGTTTTTTTTTTTTTTTTTTTTTTAAATTTTTGAAGAACACTTTGGAAAACCTAAAATATCAAAACAACAACAACAAAAAAACCCCCCACGTTCAGCTGGCTGAGAAAATGGGCTTGATTTAGCAAGATGAAACTTAGCAGCAACTAGCTTGAGTCTCTGAATTTGTTTCAGTAAAATGCACAGAGATACCAAGGAGGTGTAACTTAGCTTGTTATCCCAGGCTAAACTCTACATGATTTAAGGGGTGTGTGTCCAGGAAGGAAGGGAGCTTTCAATTCTGTTATCCCTTTGAAGGACTGGTCATGAGTCTCCCCAGCCCCCAAGCAATTCCAGATGAAACTCTAAATTGGAATGGTTACCCACCTTGTCCCAAAGGAATCTCCAGGTGGATACACTGTGAATTCCTGCTTGCTTGCATGCTAAGTTGCTTAAGTCCTGTCCTACTCTTTGTAACCCCATGGACTATAGCCCTCCAGGCCCCTCTGCACATAGGATTCTTCAGGCAAGTGGGTTGCCATACCCTCCTCCAGGGGATCTTCCTGACCCAGGAATAAAACCCACATCTCTTAGGTCTCCTGCTTTTGCAGATGGGTTCTTTACCACATGGGAAGTGCCACACGGGAAGCCCTTGCTTGACTGAGTCATCACCCAAAGTTCAAACTTCCTAATGTCTTCATCCCACCCTGCTCTAAATCCTTAACTTGAGTTTATTGCACATCCCTTCTGATTCTCCAACCCTTTCACACCAGTGCTCCAAAACTTGCAGTCCTACTGGCCTATTTCCCTGTATTTTGTAACTTTTTGTTAAATGTTACCTTTAGGATCCTGGCTTTTTTAAGGACATTTACCCCTCTTTAATCCTCCCAAGTCAATATACAATGGAATATTACTCAGCCATAAAAAGGAACAATACTGGGTCATTTATAAAGTTGTGGATAGACCTAGAGTCTGTCATACAGATTGAAATAAGCCCAAAAGAGAAAAAACAAATATTGTATGTTAATGCAAATATATGGAATCTAAAAAAATTGTAAGTTCAGTCTCTCAGTCATGTCTGACTCTTTGCAACCCCATGAATTGCAGCACGCCAGGCCTCCCTGTCCATCACCAACTCCCAGAGTTTACTCAAACTCATGTCCATCAAGTTGGTGATGCCATCCAGCCATCTCATCCTCTGTCGTCCCCTTCTCCTCCTGCCCCCAATCCCTCCCAGCATCAGAGTCGTTTCCAATGAGTCACCTCTTCACATGAGGTGGCCAAAGTACTGGAGTTTCAGCTTTAGCATCAGCCCTTCCAATGAAAACCCAGGACTGATCTCCTTTAGGATGGACTGGTTGGATCTCTGTGCCAAGGGACTCTCAAGAGTCTTCTCCAACACCACAGTTCAAAAGCATCAATTCTTCGGCGCCCAGCTTTCTTCACAGTCCAACTCACACATCCATACATGACCACTGGAAAAACCATAGCCTTGACTAGATGGACCTTTGTTGGCAAAGCAATGTCTCTGCTTTTTAATATGCTGTCTAGGTTGGTCATAACTTTCCTTCCAAGGAGTAAGCGTCTTTTAATTTCATGGCTGCAATCATCATCTGCAGTGATTTTGGAGCCCAAAAAGATAAAGTCTGACACTATTTCAACTGGATCCCCATCTATTTCCCATGAAGTGATGGGACCGGATGCCATGATCTTAGTTTTCTGAATGTTGAGCTTTAAGCCAACTTTTTCACTCTCCTCTTTCACTTTTATCAAGAGGCTTTTGAGTTCCTCTTCACTTTCTGCCATAAGGGTGGTGTCATCTGCATATCTGAGGTTATTGATATTTCTCCCAGCAATCTTGATTCCAGCTTGTGTTTCTTCCAGTCCAGCGTTTCTCATGAGGTACTCTGCATATAATTTAAATAAGCAGGGTGACAATATACAGCCCTGACGTGCTCCTTTTCCTATTTGGAGCCAGTCTGTTGTTCCATGTCCAGTTCTAACTCTTGCTTCCTGACCTGCATACAGATTTCTCAAGAGGCAGGTCAGGTGGTCTGGTATTCCCATCTCTTTCAGAATTTTCCACAGTTTATTGTGATCCACACAGTCAAAGGCTTTGGCATAGTCAATAAAGCAGAAATAGATATTTTTCTGGAGCCTGCTTGCTTTTCAATGATCCAGCGGATGTTGGCAATTTGATCTCTGGTTCCTCTGCCTTTTCTAAAACCAGCTTCAACATCTGGAAGTTCACGGCTCATGTATTGCTGAAGCCTGGCTTGGTAAATTTTGAGCATTATTTTACTAGTGTGTGAGATGAGCGCAATTGTGCGGTAGTTTGCGCATTTTTGGCATGGATTGGAATGAAAAACTGACCTTTTCCAGTCCTGTGGCCACTGCTGAGTTTTCCAAATTTTCTGGCATATTGAGTGCAGCACCTTCACAGCATCATCTTTCAGGATTTGAAATAGCTTCACTGGAATTCTATCACCTCCACTAGCTTTGTTTGTAGTGATGCTTTCTAAGGCCCACTTGACTTCACATTCCAGGATGTCTGGTTCTAGGCGAGTGATCACACCATCAGAATTATCTGGGTCTTGAAGCTCTTTTTTCTACAGTTCTTTTGTGTATTCTTGCCACCTCTTCTTAATATCTTCAGCTTCTATTAGGTCCATACCATTTATGTCCTTTATCGAGCCCATATTTGCATGAAATGTTCCTTGGTATCTCTAATTTTCTTGAAGAGATCTCTAGTCTTTCCCATTCTGTTGTTTTCCTCTGTTTCTTTGCTTTGATTGCTGAGGAAGGCTTTCTTATCTCTCCTTGCTATTCTTTGCAAGTCTGCATTCAGATGCTTATATCTTTCCTTTTCTCCTTTGCTTTTCCCTTCTCTTCTTTTCACAGGTATTTGTAAGGCCTCCTCAGACAGCCATTTTGCTTTTATGCATTTCTTTTCCATAGGGATGGTCTTGATCCCTGTCCACTGCACGATGTCATGAACTTCTGTCCAATGTTCATTAGGCACTCTATCTATCAGATCTAGTCCCATAAATCTATTTCTTACTTCCATTGCATAATCATAAGGGATTTGATTTAGGTCATACCTGAATGGTCTAGTGGTTTTCCCCACTTTCTTCAATTTAAGTCTGAATTTGGCAATAAGGAGTTCATGATCTGAGCCACAGTCAGCTCCTGGTCTTTGTTTTGCTGACTGTATAGAGCTTCTCCATCTTTGGCTGCAAAGAATATAATCATCTGATTTTGGTGTTGACCATCTGGTGATGTCCATGTGTAGAGTCTTCTCTTGTGTTGCTGGAAGAGGGTGTTTGCTATGACCAGTGTTTTCTCTTGGTAAAACTCTGTTAGCCTTTGCCCTGCTTCATTCCGTACTTCAAGGCCAAATTTGCCTGTTACTTCAGGTGTTTCTTGACTTCCTACTTTTGCATTCCAGTCCCCTATAATGAAAAGGACATCTTTTTTGGGTGTTAGTTCTAAAAGGTCTTGTAGGTCTTCATAGAACCATTCAACTTCAGCTTCTTCAGCATTACTGGTTGGAGCATAGGCTTGGATTACTGTGTTGTTGAATGGTTTGCCTTGGAAACAAACAGAGATCATTCTGTTGTTTTTGAGACTGCATCCAAGTACTGCATTTCGGACTCTTCGGACTCTCTTTTATTAACCATGATGGCTACTCCATTTCTTCTAAGGGATTTCTGCACACAGTAGTAGATATAATGGTCATCTTAGTTAAATTCACCCATTCCAGTCCATTTTAGTTCTCTGATTCCTAAAATGTCGATGTTCACTCTTGCCATCTTCTGTTTGATCACTTCCAATTTGCCTTGATTCATGGACCTAACAATCCAGGTTAGATAAACCTATTTGCAGGGCAGGAATAGAGATCCAGATGTAGGGAAAGTATATGTGGACACAGTGGGGGTAGGGAGGATGGGGTGAATTGAGAAATCAGGATTAACATATACTATCATGTGTAAAATAGATAACTAATGGGAAGCTGCTATATAGCACAGGGAGCTCAACTCGGTGCTCTATGATGACCTAGATGAATGGATGGGAGTGGTTGGGAGGGAGGTCCAAGAGGGAGGGGGATAAATAAATAAATATATATATATATATATATATATATACACATACACATATAGCTGATTCATATTGTTGTACAGTAGAAACTAACACAACATTGTAAAGCAACTATACTCCAATAAAAAAGACTTTAAAAAATCATTCTTTACTTATATGTCTATATGTATGTCTATGCCTATATCTGTATCTCTATCAACTACATCTAAAAATTCAAAGAGTTTGTCACTCAGTTGTGTCTGACTCTTTGCGACCCCATGGACTGTAGCCCACCTGGCTCCTCTGTCTATGGGATTCTCCAGGCAAGAATACTGGACGGGGTAGCCATTTCCTTCTCCAGGGGATCTTTCTGACCCAGGGTTGAACCTGGGTCTCCTGCATTGCACACTGATTCTTTACTGTCTGAGCCACCCTCTTACATCTATACTTGGGAAGATTGCTTTCCATTGCCACTAGCAGTGTATGGAGACGCTAGTTCTTCTAAACGCTTGGTATTTTGAATCTTTTAAATTTAGCTTTTTTTTTTTTTTGATGTGTAGGACTTTTTCATCAATCAATCAATCAGCGAAGATGGTCAGTAGAACTGAGCACCCGAAGAAGCTGGAATGTGTTCATGGGCAATTAGATTGCTAGACCTAGGCTTGCCATCTATCTCTGGCATGGACTTAGTGACATTGAACTAGATACTTTCTCTCTTTGATCTTTAGCTTTCTCATATATAGTGTGAGCATAGCAAGTCCTACCTGAAAGATCTGTGGTGAGAATTAAAAATAATACACACACACGTATATACATATATGGCAAGGACATACTGGATACTCAATAAATGATGGCCCTTTTTATTATTATCTTTGCTCTGGGTGGTAGAAATCACCAAAACGTACAAAGCAGGCAGAACTCCAGGGAACTGTGAGGAGGCAGCAGGGACCTTGAGAGTTAAATTTGGAATGAACATCCCCACCCTCCCCTGTGATAGCTTGTAATATTATCCAACAAATATTTCTTCTTGTCTTCCCCAGCATGAACCCAGTGTAACGCCCTGCCCTGTGGGCCATGAGGTTTGTTTTGGCCAATGGAATGTGAGTGAACATGACCTCAGTGCATCCCAGCAGAGGCTTGGAATGTGTCTACATAGTTTGACTTGGCCTCTGGTCCTTCAGTCCTCCACCATGGGATGAGCATGCCCCAGGCAGCTGCTGTTTCCTTAGCCTGAGCTGTGCTTCTGGAACCCTCACTGGCTCTTCCTATGCCGTCTTGATGCCTTGCTTCAGCTGTGCATGATTGCTGAGAATTGCTGGCAATGATGGCAGTCTGAGATGTATCAGGATTTCAGTGTCCATGGAAATAACAAAAATAATAAACAGAATAGATTTTCCTTACAGATAGAAATTAATATGACAGTGGACGTATACTCTATTATTTATCCTGGAGGCTGTTAGTACTTGTTTTCTCAGAAACACATAACAATAGATACAAAAGATCTGTCTGCTTTGAAAAGAGGAAAAGCAGCTAAAGCAAATGGCACCCTTTTAGTTATAGTTTTCTCTGTACTGATAAAACTTAAAAGAGTAGAAATAAACTCCACAGAAGTGGAATCTTAGGGGAAGTAATAAGCTAGAAAAGAATGTAGAAATATTTGCAGAAGAGTAAACTTTGGATATCATCTAGTGCCACCCTGTCATCTATATATAAGGAAAGGGTTAATATTAGAACTTGTTATCCTCCCATCCACTCACCTATTGGTCTATCCATGTATTTGACAGCCATTCACTGATTGTCCACTGTGTGCCACACACAAAGTATGGAGGAGACAGAGATGAATCAGATACAGAGCAGCCATGAGAAAAAACAGAGACAAACAGTGGAAACACTTGACCAGAAATTCCCACATGATGCTCTAAATTCTACCTAGATATCTGGGCAAGGCTTCTTCTTTGGGACGCTGGAGCAGAGTGGACAGTGTTTCCACATGATGTTCAGACCCTTTGAGACTAAGTCTTGTAGTCCTTCCCAAGCCCCACAGCAGTTGGCACTGTGGAGCACACAGAGATGGCAGGTGATTGAAAATACTTGGTGTGGGCTTAGTGGAATCTTCTCCCATCAGTATCAAATTTTAGGTGACTAGCACAGCCCTGTGTCTTTACCTAGCTGGTTCCACGTTATGACCCTTGACTTACCTGGGCAACACTTTCTGGTCTATGCCTCGTCTACTCCATTCAGTCTTTCTTTTTTAAAAAATTTGTCTCTTCTATATAGTGTTTGAGGAACAACAAGTACTATACTTCTTTTTTAAGCTTTAGTTTTCTATTTCAACTATCATTCAGACTGGAATATATTTATTACCTCTAAACTGTTTTGAGAATTATATCAGTTAATACATGTAAATCATTAAGAACAGAAGCTTAGCTAATATATCTTTGTGTGGTTTTATGAAAATTTCTGAATGACAGAGTCTTAACCATGGAATTGCTGAATCAAAGAATAAATAAATTTGAAACACAGAGAGAGAACTTCCAATTAACAATTTTCATTGTCAAGTCTTTCACATATGAAAGTCCCATTTTTACCATCAAAGATCAATGATGCATTAATTTGTAACAATGCAATGTGTGAAAAATAGTACCTTATTACTATTTTACTTTTTGCATTTCCTTGACTAAAAGTAAGCCTACACATCTTTCAGATCTATTCTTGTACTTGTATTATCTTTGTGAATTTCCTTTTAGGTATTTTGCCCATTTTTTTCCTTTATGGTGATTCTCTTTATTCTTATTGATTTGTTAAAACTCTCTCTATATTGTTAATAACTACATATCTTGGGCTTCCCAGGTATTTCAATAGTAAAGAATCTGCCTGGCAATGCAGAAGATGCAGATTTCATCCCTGGATTGGGAAGATCCCCTGGAGGAGGGCATGGCAACCCATTCAGTATTCTTGTCGGGAAAGTCCCATGGACAGAGGAGTCCAGCAGGCTATTGTGCATACAGTTGGACATGACTGAGTGATTGAACATGCACTATATTTTGGTATGATGGGGGTTGCATGAGCGTATACATATGCAAACATCCATAGAGAAATAACCTTAAGATCTGTGCACTTTACGTTAGTTATAATCCAGTCAAACATTTTAAGTATAGAAAATCGGCAATAGAGACAGACTCACAGAAAATTCAAGTGTTGGGTTTATCAGACATGAACTCTACAGTTATAGACTCAAGAAATTAGTGAAAGTGGAGACTTTTTTTGTCAAGAAACTATAAGGTAGACTATATGAACATATGAACATTACAGAAATAAAATAACCTATATTAAAGAACTCAACAGATGAGTTTCACATCAAATTGGACAAGCTTATAGCAGCATTAATACGCTGGAAATCAGGTCAGTAGAAAATGAAGAGCGTGGAGAAAAAAAAATGCAAAATACAGAAAAAGAATTTGAGCCATATGGAACCTGATGAAAATATATAACCAAGAACTGTAATTGGAGTCCCAAAGGGAGAAGAGAATTAAATGGTATAGAAGATATACTTGAAAAATCATGGTTGATAATTTTCTCCAAATGACAAAAGACATTAAGTTACAGTTTTAAAAAAATGTCATAAACCTTAAGCAAAATAAGTGCTAGAAATAAACCTATATCTAAGGCCATCAGAAGAAAACTGGCAAGAACAAAAGACAGAGAATTCTAAAGGTAGTTAAAGAAAAAGGACATGCTACCTTCCAAGGGGCAATGATTAGACTGAAAACTGACTTTCTTTGCTTTTGGTAGTGGGGTAAACTAGATTTTCTTTTTGTCTGTGTACACTTTACATGATCAGCAGAAACTAATATAAAGCTACTATTTAGGGGAAAATCCAGGTATAGTGCCTAGAACTATATTCCAGTGACATGGCTTTTCTTTGAAATAATTTTCCACATTATCCCAACTTTGCAGATTGTAGATTCAATTTATATAAAGTTTAAAAATAACAAATGCTGGAAGGGGTACAGAGAAAAGGGAACTCTTCTATACTGTTGGTGGGAATGTAAATTGGTGCAACCAGTATTGAAAACAGTATGGAGTTTCCTCAAAAAACTAAAAATATTACAACCATATGATCCAGCAATCCCAATCCTGGGCATATATCAGGATAAAACTAGAATTAAAAAAAATACATGCACCCCTTCATTCATAGCAGCACTATTCATAATGGCCTAGGTGTTGAAACAACTTAAATGTCCATTGACAGATGAATGGATAAAAATGATATGGTACACATATACAATACTATTCAGGCATAGAAAAGAATGAAAGGATGCAATTTGCTGCACCATGGGTGGACCTAGAGATTATTACACTAAGTGAAGCAGGTAAGAAACAGAAAGTTAAATACCATACAAAGCCACTTATATATGGAATCTAAAACATAACACAAATGAACATATCTACAAAACAGAAACAGACTCACAGACATAGAGAACAGACTTGTGATTGCCAGTGGGGGTGGGGTGGTGGAGAGATGAATTGGTAGTTTGGGGTTAGCAGATACAAACTATGTTTTATATCAGGGATAAATTACAAGATCTTACTGTGTAACACAGAGAACTATATTCAATATTCTGGGATAAACCAGAATGGAAAAGAATATGAAAAAAAATATATAAGTATAACTAGATCACTTTGCTGTACAACAGAAATCAACACATTATAAATCAACTATACTTTAATAAAAATTGCTGGGAGAAATATAAATAACCTCAGATATGCAGATGACACCACCCTTATGGCAGAAAGTGAAGAGGAACTCAAAAGACTCTTGATGAAAGTGAAAGTGGAGAGTGAAAAAGTTGGCTTAAAGCTCAACATTCAGAAAATGAAGATCATGGTATCTGGTCCCATCACTTCATGGGAAATAGATGGGGAAACAGTGGAAACAGTGTCAGACTTTATCTTTTTGGGCTCCAAAATCACTGCAGATGGTGACTGCAGCCATGAAATTAAAAGACGCTTACTCCTTGAAAGGAAAGTTATGACCAACATAGATAGCATATTGAAAAGCAGAGACATTACTTTGCCAACAGAGGTTCGTCTAGTCAAGGCTATGGTTTTTCCAGTGGTCATGTATGGATGTGAAAGTTGGACTGTGAATAAAGCTGAGCGCTTAAGAATTGATACTTTTGAACTGTGGTGTTGGAGAAGACTCTTGAGAGTCCCTTGGACTGCAAGGAGATCCAACCAGTCCATTCTAAAGGAGATCAGCCCTGGGTGTTTTTTGGAAGGAATGATGCTAAAGTTGAAACTCCAATACTTTGGCCACCTCGTGTGAAGAGCTGACTCATTGGAAAAGACTCTGATGCTGGGAGGGATTGGGGGCAGGAGGAGAAGGGGACGACAGAGGATGAGATGGCTGGATGGCATCACCGACTCGATGGACGTGAGTCTGAGTGAACTCTGGGAGTTGGTGATGGACAGGGAGGCCTGCAGTGCTGCAATTCATGGGGTCGCAGAGAGTCGGACACGACTGAGCGACTGAAATGAACTGTACTGAACTGAAATTTAAAAAATTCAAAATGAGTTCCAAGATGTTAAATTGAATAGGAACATTCAAAACTGCAAAAATAAATAAATAAATAAATAAATAAAAGAAGAAAGAAACAAAAACAATAATCAGACCTCTTTTTCTTTTTCAGAAAGCAAATATATCTAATCAGCCATTTTAGTTTTGGTTAAGAAGAAATGGTGGCTCCTCTTCCAGGAGGAGTGAAAGATAAGTCTGACAGCAGCTCATGAGGACACAAGTAAAATGAGTTTGAATTTCAAAGGCAACTACTTTGAAGGAAAAAGAAATCATTTATTTGGAGATATATATATATATATATATATATATATATATATATAATAGTAGATGAGAAAATTTACTAAAAAGTTAATAGACTATTTTTAAAGCAGTTATACATTTATGGAAAAATAGTATAGAGAGCTCTATAAGCACGTCTCTCTACAAACAGTTTCCCCTATTATTCACTTCTTGTATTGGTGTTGTACATTTGTTAAAATTGATAAGCCAGTATCAATACATTTTTAATAAATAAGTTCATAATTTACATAAAGTTTTACTCTCTGTGTTATACAGTTTTATGGATTTTGATAAATAAATAATGTTACTTATCCACCATTATATTATCATACTGAAAATTTTCTCTAACCTAAAAATTTCTTGTTGTCCACCTATTCATCATCCATGAACTCCTGACAGCTACTCATGCTTTTTGTCTCGGTAGTTTGACCTTTTCCAGAATGTCATATGGTTGGGATCACATTCCCACCAACAGTGCAAGAGAGTTCCCTTTTCTCCACACCCTCTCCAGCATTTATTGTTCGTAGATTTTTTAATGATGGCCATTCTGACCCATGTGACCTGATACATCATTGTGGTTTTGATTTGCATTTCTCTAATAATGAGTGATGTTGAGTATCTTTTCATATGTTTATTAGCCTTCTGTAGGTTTCTTTGGCGATATGTTTGTTTAGGTCTTCTGCCCACTTTTTGATCTGGCTGTTTGTTTTTCTAGTATTGAGCTGTATGAGCTGCTTGTATATTTTGGAGATTAATCCTTTTGTCAGTTGATTCATTGGCTATTATTTTCTCCCATTCTAAGGGTTGTCTTTTCACCTTATTTATAGTTTCCTTCACTGTGCAAAAGCTTTTACATTTAATTAGGTTACACTTGTTTATTTTTGTTTTTATTTCCATTATTCTAGGAGGTGGGTCATAGAATATCTTACTGTGATTTATGTCAAGGAGTGTGCTGCCTATGTTATTCTCTAGGAGCTTTATAGTTTCTGGCCTTATCTCTAAGTCTTTAATCCATTTTGAATTTATTTTTATGTTAGGAGGCGTTTTAGTTTCCTTCTTTAACATGTTACTGTCCCATTTTCCCAGCACCACTTATTGAAGAGGCTGTGTTTTTTCCATTGTGTATTCTTGCCTCCTTTGTCAAAGATAAAGTGCCCATTGGTATGTTGATTTGTCTCTGAGCTTTGGCGGGAATTTGCTGTATGATGCAGGGAGCTCAAACCCAGTGCTCTTCGACAACCTAGAGAGGTGGGAGGTGGGAGCTCCTTCAAGAGGGAGGGGACATATGTATGCCTATGGCTGATTCTTGTTGATGCATGTCAGAAACTAACACAATATTGTAAAGCAGTTACCCTCCAATTAAAACTAAAGTAAAATAAAACAATTAATAATGTCAGTCCTCCACTCACAAGACCTCAGGAGCCTTCTACTGCTTGTGGCTGCTGCTGTTAAGTCGCTTCAGTCGTGTCCGACTCTGTGCAACCCCATAGACAGCAGCCCACCAGGCTCCTCCGTCCCTGGGATTCTCCAGGCAAGAACACTGGAGTGGGTTGCCATTTCCTTCTCCAATGCATGAAAGTGAAGAGTGAAAGTGAAGTCACTCAGTTGTGTCGGACTCTTAGCGACCCCATGGACTGCAGCCCACCAGGCTCCTGTGTCCATGGGATTTTCCAGGCAAGAGTACTGGAGTGGGATGCCGTGTTAGCCTAAACTCTTTGGCCTTGTGTCTGTGGTCACCATATCAGAAAGAGACAAATCTACAGAGCAACACACACTGACATTGTGTCATCCCAAGAACAGGGGCAGCAGTGAACTTGACTCAGTTCAGTTCAGTCCAGTCACTCAGTCGTGTCCGACTCTTTGCGACCCCATGAATCGCAGACACCAGGCCTCCCTGTCCATCACCAACTCCCGGAGTTCACTCAGACTCACGTCCATCGGGTCAGCGAAGCCATCCAGCCATCTCATCCAGTGTTGTCCCTTTCTCCTATTGCCCACAATCTCTCCCAGCATCAGAGTCTTTTCCAATGAGTCAATTCTTTGCATGAGGTGGCCAAAGTACTGGAGTTTCAGCTTCAGCATCATTCCTTCCAAAGAAATCCCAGGGCTGATCCTCTTCAGAATGGACTCGTTGGATCTCCTTGCAGTCCAAGGGACTCTCAAGAGTCTTCTCTGACTACTGACCTACTAAATATCAGGATCTAATTCCTGAAGCTTACCCCTGTCTTGGGAAGTTCTACCTTCTTCTGTCAGATCAGTTTTGTTCTCTGACTGGTTTCCACTGGATCCTCTGATGGATGTAGAAGTTCCATGACAAATACATAAAATACCTTCCAGTCAGCAATATCTCTTTTGCTATTGTACTATGTTTCCTGAAGTGCCAGCTTTCAGCTTTCATTCCTTTGGATTAAGGAGTGGCTTCTTAACATGCAAATCAAAGTTTACATCAGACTAACACATTTTCACATTGATTAATTAGCTAGAGAAACTGCAGACAAGCACGGTACTATTAAGTAATTCTTAGTTATTATTACCTCAGTGTGATTCATTTTCTTTAAATGAAGAAAGTGCAGTTTAGAGAAGTTAAGTGACTTGACTAATGCCACTTGGCAATTTGATAACAGAGCTGTTCAGTCAGTGCTTTTTAACTTTAAACACTGTGCATGCATGTCCGTATTCTTTCATTTGTATTTTCCTTTAGGTGTGTGGTTAATTTCAACAGCTTGAGAAAGCACTGAAAACAGACCATGTAAACATCTTTTTGTTGGATGCAGGGAATTCCCTGTGACTTTAAGAAGCAGTGACTTCTTAAAGTTTGCTTTTGAAGCTATGAGGTCAGATAGTTATCCTCAAGTTTAATTCTGCTTCCTTCACTTACTGATCTTTGGAAATGATTTCGTTTCTCTGAGCTTGTTTCCCTATCTGGAAAACAGGAATAGTTTGTATTCAGCCATGTTGCCTGAATCTTGACATTACTGACTTTTTGGAATGGAAAATTGTTGTGGCTGAAGGGCAGGGGCTGTCTGGTGTAGAATGTTTGGGAGCCTCCCTCATCTCTACCCATTAAATGCTGGTAGCATTCCCCCTCACCCAAAACTGTGACAACCAAAATATTGCCAAATATTGCCAGCTGCAGTATAAAGTCATCTCAGTTGATAAAGAGTGCAGCAAGCATCAACTAACACATGTTTCAAGTCTTCACACAGTGCCTGGCTCAGGACAACTGTTCAACAGTGTCAACATTGCTACCTTCCTGACCACCACACCTGTCAGCTTCAGGACCAATTCCATCTACCATCACTCTTCCCAGGCTTGCCTTGTGGCTCAGCTAGTAAAGAATGCACCTGCAATGCGGGAGACCTCAGTTTGATCCCTGGGTTGGGAAGATCCCCTGGAGGAGGAAAAGGCAATTCTGGCCTGAAAATTTCCATGGACTGTTTAGTCCATGGGGTCACAAAGAGTCGGATACAACTGAGTGACTTTCACCTTCATCACTCTTCATTTTGAGGAAAACCTCTGTGCTCACGTTTGTGGAAGGAGAGATTTGCTGGGTTTGGATCAGACAATGGCTCAGCTTGCTGATTATGCTTCTGAGTCACCCAAATTGGTTTAAATTGGGAAGTAAACCTGGTGGTATCCTTTTTGAAGCTGTCTCACACACATTTTCTGCCTTTTCTTTCACATTTTCAATGAACTTACTCTCAAATTGCAGGCTCAGATAAAAATGACATGTATTATGCTTTTTAGCTGTGATTTTATTTGTGGGGAAGGCACTGACCTTTACTTTTTTTAACCCAGAAGCAAATATATGTTAAAATGTGGCTTTGGGTGCAACCAGCAGATTTGGGATATACTGCAGAGCAAACCAGACCAGTATATGGCCACTGATTGTTGAGTGTGGAACATAGGGCCCAGTATGGAAGGATTTTGGAGCCCCTGATAACAGTTCAGTTCCCCAAAAATGAGGATAATGAAAGATAAATGTCCATGTATAGGCACTGGTTTTGGTTTAATAGTGGTGGTGGGAGAAAGACTCATCTACAGGAGTGACTGAAGGTTGGAGTGTTGGGAGAAGTGAGTGGTGCATGTGGTCAGAGATAACATGGTTTAGTGGGAAGCTCTTCACACTTGGCAATGCTGGGCCAGCCTGCCTGAAACAATGAGTTCCAGGCCTGGGTAGGCATCTGGTTCTGGTCATCAAAGCAGAGGGATGGCTCTGGGCTTGTCTATCACCTTCCACCTAGGCAAAGGCAGATTCAAAGTGTAATTTAGAAAACCGTGGCCATATGGTTAAAACTGGAAGCCATTTGGGAGGAAAAGCGGGTGCACGGTTTCAACATGGAGAGCTATGTTTTTCTTAAGCTTTCCTGGATACTCTTATGGATGGTCTTTTTAGCTGCATGTGAATCTCAGGAGCATCATTGGCCTGGAGTCTGTGTACTGAACAACTTCTGGGCGCAAGATTCATCCAGCAGAAACCTGTGAAGGCAACAACATCATCATGCTTCAAATACGTAATCCCAGCCTCTTTTTTAAAAGATGAACATGTATTGTTTTTTATTTTATTGAAACATAGTTGATTTACAGTGTCATATTATATTAGTTTCAGGTGTATAGCACAGTGATTCACTCACACACACATGTATACACATATATTCTTTTTCAGATTCTTTTCCCTTATAGATTATTACAAGATAATGAATATATTCCCTGTGCTATACCATAGGTCCTTGTTGGTTATCTATTTCATATATAGTAGTGTTGTGTATGTGTTAATCCCAACCTCTTAATTTATCCCCTCCTGCCACTTCTTTCCCCTTTGGTAACATGTTTGTTTTCTGTTTGTGGGTCTATTTTTGTTCTGCAATTCCAGCCTTAAAATGCCTAAGAGGTAGATGTTTATGTACTCATATTACAGATAAGGAAACTGAGTCTCAAAAAGGCCAATGGTCATAAGCTATGGACCACAATGGTCCATAAGTGGATTCAAACTCAGCTCTGTTTGACTCCAAAATCTATGTTTCTTTTTTCTGCACCATGCAAAGGCTGTGATCAGGCTGTCTAGTCTGGTGAGTAAGCACAGGTGTAACTAGATTTCAGGTAGGAAGTTGTCTGTTTCATAGGGGTAACAGAAATAGGACACAGACACACCCACTCCCCCAGTGACTGTGCCTCTTCATTCTGATTCTGCTGAGTCCCCTCAGAGGGTCCTCTGAGAATCCCCAAAGCTCCTGCTCACAATAAGTATAAGGCATAACAAATTCCAGCGACTTCAAACCTCAGCTCTGTCAGGCTGCACACAGGCTACCTGGGCTGTTTGTTGAAATGTCTGGGATCCTACCCTGGGCATGAAGGCAGGGTACCTCTAGACAACTTTATCTAGGAGATGCTCTCTGATAGCTCAGGTATACCACCAGCTCCCATTTGCTACAGGACTCCTCCATCACTCCCTTACCCCAACTGACTACTCCTCAACCTCAGGTCAGCTCATTCCTCCACCTGACTCACCAGATTGAGCTCAATGTCTTTGCCTTGTAATCCCTCAGTGGCCCCCACCTCAAATCCCAATTTCCACCCCAGCAGGTGATGAACTGGACATTGAAATCATCTGTTGCCGTGTTGATCTCTGCTACTTTCTAGGACAGTGGTTCTTTACTGGGGTGATTCTACCCTTCATGTCATTTGACAGTGTTTGGAGACACTTGATTGTCACAACCAGGAAAGGTGGCAACCAGTCAGTGGAGGCCAGGGGTGCTGTTGTGCTTCCTGTAATACTCAGGACAGCCCCTCAACAGAGAATGATCTGGACCCAAATGCCAGTGATGCTTCGGTGGAGAAGCTCTGTGGTCAGCTCTCTTTTCTCTGTTCGCTAGCTGTGCACCCCAAGCATGTTTCTTACCTTCTCTGTGGCTGGCTTCTTCTGTGACATGGCTTCTTAGAGAGCACCGACCTCATACGCAGTGGGAAGGACATGAGTTAATATATGCAAAGTACTTAGAACAATGCCTGGCAGGCAGGGGGTCAGTGACAGTTTGCTAGACCCACCGTGCTGGCCTCAGGTGGAGTTTAAGGCCTTCAAGTTCCTCTGACCATAGTCCACTCAGCATCCAGTCTGCTGGACTCCAGTCTTGCTGCCTGGCTCTGCACCACTCACCAAAGATTCTCTTTCCTTGGCCCCACAATTTACATTTCAGATCCACCGGGCCGGATGGAGTTGGCCTCCTGAGGGTTTAACTTTGACACCCGGGTTAAGTTCCCTCTATAAAACCTGCGCCATGGGAGTGAGGCAGGCTGGCGCTCCATCACTTCAGAGCTTCAGTGGATTATTTAGGCGATCTGGGTGCTTCTTCCCCACCCAGGCCTGCTTGAAGGCTATGTTTCTGTGACCTTCTGGGTGCTGTGGGTGACCCTGAGGCCTTTCAATTATGCCCCGAAGCCTCCCTGCTCGGCCCCCTTTCCATACCTGTAACCAGACAAAACTCTTCAAGGCCTTACCATAATAGACCCCACCCTGGTCCTCTGCCTGCCTTTTGTCTGTAGAAAAACTTTAGTCAAAGAATAAATTTAATCAGAGAAGTGAGAAAATGCAGAAAGAAAACAGTCAAGGAAGACAAAATAATAATACTTTAGCCATTAAACAAAGTCAAAGATCTTAATTCTTCCTCAAAGACTATAGATAATATTCTGAGCCATGTCCTTTGAGCTATTCTGCAGCTATTAAAAATCCTACCAGGTGGACGGACGAAGTTAACTGTACACTGCCTACAAGCAGGTAGACCCCAAACCGGTTGGAACCAGAAGGATGATGATGCTGACTCCTGATTACATCACCACCAACCAATCAGAAGACTGTCCATGAGTTGATCGCATCCTCCTCTTTGAACCATTGCTATGAAACTCCTCACTACCTGCTCCAGACACACAGTCTTGAGGGCATTAGCCTGCTGAGGCCCTCTTTGTCTAGCAAAGCGATAAAGCTATTTCTTTTTATTGTTGTTGTTTAGTCACTAAGTCGTGTTGACTCTTTTGTAATCCCATGGACTGCAACCTGCCAGGCTACTCTGTCCATGGAATTTTCCAGGCAAGAATACTGGAGTGGGTTGCCATCTTTCCTTCTCCAGAGGATCTTCCTGACCTAGGGATCAAACCTGCATCTCCTGCATTGGCAGGTGAATTCTTTACCACTGACCACCAGGGAAGCCCCCTGTTTCTTTTTACTTCACCCAAAATTCTGTCTCTGAGATTTAATACAATGCCAGTGAACATAGCCAAATTTTAGCAACGTACCCTGGAGACAGAAGGCAGAATAAGACACCTGATGTTTGTCCACAGGAAACTCTCAGACAAGATGAACACATAGCTCAAACAGGAGGCCTCCTCAGTGGGTCAAATGTCTAGAATCTGGGCCTGAAATTCGGGGGCCGAAGGTCTGGCTCGGCAGGGGGATGCCGTCTCAGAGGCACTGCTACTGTATGGGCAGAGCACCACCCTTCCACACAAATATCACACTCACAACAACCTGCTGGTTGTTACTACTGTTCTGAGTTTTCCCGCTGGGAAACTGAGGCTCAGGGAGGTCTAGTCACTTGCCCAAGGAAGAGGGACCCAGGAGAGCCTATCTCTTCCACATGTGACATTAGTCAGTAACCTCAGTGCCCTACCCTTTCTCGCTCTTATGTTTGGGAATAATGGTGCCCTCCCAGGGAGGAACTAGTCCCTGGACAGATCCCTACCTATCCTTTTCTGTGCCCGGTGATAACCTGGAGGCCATCCATGTATGTATGAGCACGACATCTGCTCTCGTCCGGCCAACCTCAACCACACTGGCCTGCTTGCTTTACTTGGAAGGTGGTCTGGTGCCTTGCTTAAGATTGATTGCCTGCACCCACCTATGCTGTTGAACTGGCTGGTTTATACATTGCTTCCCACCTTGCAAATCATTTCCAAACTTGCTTATCAGACTCGGAAGGCTGGAGGAGCCAGGCCATAAAATTAAATGAAATTACTACAGAAACTACAGTATTTGTGGAATTATAACTGGGAAGATGGCAAGGGGAGGTTTATGACACCCCCATGCCTACCTGCAAAGTCATTATTCAAAAGGCTCTTGTTTGCCCTGATGTCCAGGCTTCACATCATCCTTGGCAGCTTGGAAGGGCTCACTGGCCTCCACGCTATTCTCAGATTAACAGAATTGGAACATCGGAAAGGTCTCAGGTTCAGCTCAGTAAACTTTCTCATTTTATGGGTGAGGAAGTTGAGGTTCAGAGAGGTGTCAGGGCCTCACAATGTGTTCGTGATGGAATCAATATTCAGACTCAGATCCCTTGGCTCATAGCCTGGTGTCCCCTTTCCTATCATCTTGGAGCAATTTTTGATATTAAAAAATTGTATCCATATACCACTGTGAATTAGTATCTAAACACAGTTAGGTGACAGGCATGAGAGACCAGGAAAGAACAGAACTCAAATGAAATGAGCTTTGTTTGTTTTTTATTGTGTCACACTCCTTCCCTCTTCAGGGAGCTCCCAGCATGAGCCAGATATGGTCAACCTGCTCTCATGATTCAAATCCCATATCAATAAATGCTGTTTTATGGGCGCCAACTTTTGTTATATCTTAGGAGAACGTGGAAAGTGGTGAGTCATAGTTCTTACCCTCAGTGAGTCCAGAGTTTATTTGGAAACAGACAAGTAAGCAAATGACCTCCCAAATGAATGCTGTATGCAGATAGAAATGTGCATAGGAGCAACGGGGGGACAGAAATGCTCACAAGAGTGGCTATTATCTGTGGAGACTGGAGAGTGTAGGGAAAGACCAAATTAGCCAAGATGGTATGGTCAGGCTCTACTGCCCCACAGCTTCTCCTTCTTGCCCCAGGTTTTGTAAACAAAAGCTGAGATCACTTATAGCACTGCGCATGTGCGTCAGGAGGTACTCGCCTGGTCATGGGGTACTTTGTATGGTATGCTTATGTGAGCTCCACCTAAAAGCCATTGCGGCAGCATCCACGGTATGCTATGTTGAGGCTTTGGTTAGGTTATGCTATGTTATGGCTGCTGCAAGGAGAGAATAAACGTGTCTGCAGATCCTACAGCTCACCACATCTCATTCCAGCCTCTTAGTGTGCACCTTGCCTACCCTGGGTTCAGTGAAGAGTGTGAACAGCGAGACAGTTGACTTCATGAACAGGAGCAGCAAGACAGGGAGGCTTCCTAGAAGAGGTGTGGCCTGAGAAGGAGAGTGCTCCAGCGTGGTGTGTCATGGACAACTCATCACCTTGAACTGTGGCTTTTCTTTCATGGTATGTTGCTTCTATCCTTGGTGCGACTGCCAGCATCTCAAGGAGTAGGACAAGACTTTTCCTTGTACAGCTTTGAGTCTCCATCAGTGTACAACACAGGTCCATACACACTTAAGGCGCACAAAATGGGTAAATCAATTGTACATCGTTGCTGGAACATGGATCTGAGCTTGAGTCTCATCATGTGTTAAACAGGGATGACCACATCCTCCTTGAGGGTCACTGGGACTTAAGTTATATGAAGCTGCCAGGCAAGTTCTTGGCACAGAGAAGCTAGTGATTTTGGTCCTCCTTTTGCCCCAGGCGCTGTTGCAAGCTAACTTCATCTAATGACAGCAGGTATTCTCTTAGTGAGTGAACTCAGCCCCAGAGTTCCTAACAGGGTTGTTGAAACAATGTTTTTATTTTTCTTTCAAGAGACAGCACATCTGGTGCCATCCTTACAGGCTGTCTTAAATAGTAGGAGCAGCGTAGTGGGAGCTATACTTTAGGGGTTTTCCTGTTGGTGTTCACGGCAAAGAAGGTGGGAAGGCAACCTCTGCCTTCCTTTGGGCCAATGAAATCTTGCTGTGGGACCAGGTGCCATGAATCCCATTGAGCTTTCTGCCTTCAGGGGCTGCCAGGTGAGCCTTCAATCCTAAGAGCTCTCAAACTTAGCTGGAGTTTGCAGAAAATGCTGTCCTTGAGATGGAATTTATGGGGCCCTGAATAGCTCTGATCACAGCCCTGTCTGTGGAAGGACAAGCTATGGGAGTGGGAATGAGTTTTGTAACTGTAGGGGGATTGGATGCTAATTCTAACCTCATCACACAGAGATAGAGAGATCTCAGTGATTCCTTAATCTTTAAGTCTCAGACCCCCTCCTCTACAAATTTAGGATATAAACATGGACTGTTATAATCATTGTGAGGATTATATAAAATCACTATGTGCGTGGCTCCTAATACTAATGGCCACATTAATAACACTTCCTGTGTCCTCATGTAATGTCTACGGAAAGCTGGTGCTGGCTGAGTACATTCTGACCTGGCTTGTAACGTCCTTGCCCGTTTAACCATCGATCCATCCATCTGCAGCTGGCTAAGCGGGGATCCTCTGGAAGCCCAGCCTCATGCTAGGGCTTCTCTCAGAGGTCTCAGTGGGCTCTGATCCCGAGCTCCGAGTGACAGCGCTGGATAGGGTGTCTCCTCCATACTGGAGGGAGGCATCTGACTCGACAGGTGCTCCCGGCTGTCCAGACACACGGACACCAGCCAACACCTCTCGTCTTTCTCAGTAAAAAGGCACTGGTTAACAAGGGGGAAATTTTCAGGCATGGCACAGTTGGTTTGGAAAATGGTTAGGCTCTTCCATTGCAGGAAATAGAAAACCAAAACTCCAAACAGAAAACCTAATCATCCTAATTTTGAGGGCACCTTTCTTGTTGAACTGAGATAAATTTTCTCGTTCCCTCATCTACCTCTCCTCTGCCTTTAGGAAGTTGCTTTCATGTTCATCTGTCTGCTTCCTCCTTTGCTGCCTTCAAATTACTCTTTGAGACTGCTGTCCAGGGTTTTATGGTGTCAAGAGGGAGACAGACAAGTGTGATATGAGCTGAGACAGAAGAGGGCATGGCGGGGTCACCTCCTCCCTTTCCTTCTGTGACTATACTTTAGAGACAAACTCAACACCATTGAAACAACTACAGAATTACTAAATTATTCATTTGGGCACCTTGAAGATGCCTTTCTGTGACATTCTGACCCAGTTTTTCAGGCAAAAAATAGTTCCACAGACAGGTGGTGACCATGTGAGTGAGGATAAACTACATGCCCCAAATAGAGCAGCTGCTTAGACTCAAAGGCTCACATAACATAGGTGCCCTAGTCTCACAGAACTCGTCTTTACAAGGGTCTTTTTTAGATTTCAGAAAGCCCCTAAAATCACAAGTTTTTCATTGCTGCAGTTATGACTATGAATAACTTTAAAAAAACTTTTGGGGGAGAAAGAGAGAATCATAGCCTTTCTCTTAAGGACAGTTGTGTTTTGGAGCAGGGCTAATTCTTATCTGGGAGTTATGTGAATGGCAATCTCTGTTCTGCTTCCTACTATTCTGAGAAAAATAGACATTTTAGAACTTTTCTGGGCTTCACACTCCACATATATGAATGAGAATATTTTCCACTCAGCCACGCATCACAGAGATTTTCCTGTATCAATACATTATCTTATTCATTTTAATGACTATGTACTGTATTTTCAATTATTGATGTACCATAATGTACTTAACAATTCTCATATTGATAATTGTTTCCCATTTTTTCCTGTCCAAAACAATTCTGTGATAAACTAGCCCTGTCTATAAATTTAGGTGAAGTTTAGAGAGAATTTTTCTGGAATAGATTTGAAATCATTGAATTGCCAGTCAAGTGGTAGGAACATTTAGCATTTTAATAGTTTCTACAAATTGCTCACCCAAAATGCTGTATCTAATTTATACTTCCTTCACTTACTTAATTCTCCCATAGTGTAGCAAGTTATATATTACTGTGTCCATTTTAAAGATGAGAAGCTGAGGTCAGAGAGGGTAAGTCAGTTTCCCAGTGAATTATTGTTAAATAGCCTAACACGGATTTGAGGGAGATCAGCTTGTGTTTGTTTCACTGTCCACACCCTCCTGGCTTCTCTTTGGGTCCATCAGCTTTCATGACCCATGGAAGGAAGGGTTCATTCATGATGGAGAAAGGGAGGCAGCAGAGATCCTGCAAAAAACACATTAGGATTGGAAGAGCAACATCACGGGGTACGGGGATGGTGTGGGGAAATTAATAAGATGGCGCCAGTCAGGCTCTCTCAGCCCCATGTTCTGTAAACAATGACTTTGCAAGGTTTATGTAACAGATGAGGTTCTGTTTTACCTCAGGTACTCGCTTGGTCACCAGCTACTTTGTGATGTAGGCATATACAAGTTTCACCTAAAAAAGCTGCGGCATCACGGCTGTGTCCATTGGGTCAGTCATGAGAGAAGATAAAACAGCGTGTCTGCTGCTATGGCTGTTGCACCAGCCAGGAGAGAGTAAACGTGTCTGCAATTCCTATGGCTCCTCGAGTCTCCTTCCAGCCTCTGAACTCATGCCTTGCCTACCCTATGTTCAGCGAACAGTGAGATACAGCCAGACAATTGGCATCCTGAACAGGATCAGCAAGATAGATGGCCACAACCAGACAAGTCTTTTTTCTTTTATTAAATATTAGATACAAAATACTATGAAATATGTTTAATAAATACAAATAATAATACAACAAATGCCAGTAAATCCATCACACTATAAGAAACAGAACGTCACCACAATCTTTGAAGCCCAGTAAGTACCTTTCCCTTATCCTTTCTTCCACAGAGGTAATCTCTATACAGAATTTATGGTTATTATTTTCTTGCATTTCTTCTCAGTTTTAACAACTGTGGCTGGATCTGCCACAGGGCCACTATATAATGCTTCAGAGAGTATCCACATGCTCTTCCACAGTGTATCTACTGAAATGGCGCAGTGCAGGCCAGCATCACTCTGATGCTGAAGAAGAATATAGTGCTTAGTGTTGCAACTTTTAAACTTTATTTAAGTGGAATTATACCATATGCACTCATCTGCAACTTGCTTTACGCTGCTCAACACACTCTCTTGAGAGTGAGTCACCATATGCTCCTGGCTATAGTTCATTCATTTTCATTGCTGAACAGGATTGTGTGGGACCAATGCACCAGTCTCTACGCATCGCCTACCTTGAGGCATTTGGCTTGTTTCTGAAGTTTTGCTAAGATAGAGTGTTGCTAGGAACATTTTGTAGATATTCTCTGGAGCACATATGCACAAGTGTTTCCAAGCAATACTATGAAAGGAATGCCTTTATCTTGGGAATGTGCAACTTCAATTTTATTAGATAATAATTAGATAAATTATTAGCCAGTTTGTTACCCCACAGCAGTAGATGGATTTTCCTGAACATCTATGACAAAATTTGATTTTGTTAGACTTAAAAAATTTGGCCATTCTGTTGAGTCTAAAATGATATCTCATTATGGCTTTAATTTGAATTTCCTCATTAATAATGGGTTCAGCATCTTTTCATTTTTTTATTAGCCGTGTGTGTGTGTGTGTGTGTGTGTGTGAAGTATTCCCACAAGTCTTTTGCACATATCTCTTTGGATTATCTTATTTTTTCCTATTAATTTTTAATAGTTCTTTAAGTAGTTCGTATTGTAATTCTTTATCAGTTATATATATGGTGCAAATATGCTTTCCCAATTTGTGGTTTATGTTCATTTTTGCAATGATTTCTTATGACAAAGAGAAGTTCCTAGTTTTAATATATCTCTATTGTTTTCCCTATGATTTGCCTTTTTCAATCTTAAGAAATTCATCCCTATCTTTCAGTCAGAAAGATATTCTTCCACATGATATTCTAAAATTTTTTATAGTTTCACATTACACATTTAAATCTTTAAAGCATTTGAAGTTAATACTCCAATTTCTTTCTTTTTTTCTCCTCCTGTGTAATTGTCTTCAGGACAGATTATTGCAAAGCTCACACTTTCTCCCTTATTATACAGCCCATTTCTCATATGCAGAAGCCTATGTGTGGGCTCTCTGTTCTGCCCTGTCAGTTCAGCAATGCATGCTTGTATCAATGCCACACTCTCTTGGTTGCTATGACTTAAAAAAAATCTATTTTTATTGATGTATTTATAGAAACATAGTTGATCTGCAATGTTATATTATTTCAGGTATATAATGTAGTGATTCAATATTTTTATAGATTACACTCCATTTAGAGTTATTATAAAATATTGGCTCTATTCCCTATGCTGCACAATACATTTTATTTTTGTGTTTTATATCCAGTATTTATACTTCTTAATCCCCTACCCCTCCCTAGACCCTCCCCCCTTCCCTTTCCCCACTGGTAATCATGATTTTGTTCTTTGCATCTATCAGTTTGTTTCTATTTTGTTACATTGGTTAGTTTCATTTTTTAGATTCCACATATAAAGAGTAACATGTAATGTCTGTCTTTCTTTGCTGAGAAGGATTCCCCACCTGGTTTCTTCTTCAGGAGTATCTTGGCTCTCTTTGTCCCTTAACACTTCCATATTCATTTCAGGAATTGCTTGTCAGGTATCACAAGATAACTTTGATTTGGGTTGAATTTGCACTGAAGTGTATATAATTTTTAAAATAACTGACTTCTTTAAGCTGTCTAGTCTTCTGATCTATAAAAATGATATATTCCTTCATTTATTTGCATCTTTATTTTTTAAAGTATAGTTTTATAGTTTTCTATACAAAAAGTGGAAAATCTTATGCTACATTATCCCTAGGTATTTTACAGTCTCAGAGGATTTAAATAGTATCTTTAACTATAATTTTAAAATTTTTGCTGTATATAGATAATTTTGAAATCAGACTACTTTGCTCAATATATTTTTAATTCCAATAACTTATATGTCTATTTTTTTTTTTCTGCTTGCAAATCAATGCTTATTTATGTTTACATCCTTTATCACTGAGACATTTACATATCTAAGCAGGTTCTGATCCTTAACAACAGGGGACCTGAAAAAATTCAAGGATGTTTATTTTAGTGATTAAAAAGGTAACAGACAAAAGCCAAACCGAACCAAAGAATCTGTAACAAGAGCCTTGAGAGAAAGCGTTCTTTATGCCATTCCTGGTCTTCCACAAGCTTCCTCGGTGGCTGTGCCTCCTTCTCTGATGAGGAAGCCGTAGCATCAACTGGTACAAGACGTGACGGACACAGAGGACTGGAGGTGTAATAACGCGAGTAAGTATCTACATTAAGCACAATACAGCAATTTATTTAGATGCTTAAAATGAATACAAAGGGAAATAAAGATCACAAAATTATACATACTACAACCGTGTGTCATATATTAGATGGTATAAATGAATACACCAGGGTGGTGTTTAACTAAAGATAAAACTAAATATCCAAAAAGCAGCACTCATTGGCCTGCTGCTTCAACACAACACACTTCCATACAGATCTAAAAGGTGTCAAAATTAGTCGCTGCAAAGTCAATTCTTGCATGTGATTTTTAGCTTAAAAGATTTCAGAAAACATCTGAAATACCAGTTTTTGTTTTTGTCAGCTGTAATGTCAAGGATATTCAGAACAAGAAAAATTCTATAATACAAGAGAGTCCAGATATATATCTTACGTGGCTGGCCTCTGTCGCGAGATTGTACAAGGTTATGTGCAAAAACTAAGTCTGTCCCGAAGTCCACACTAGCGTAGTTTCAGGCTTTTGCTAGGTCAGCTAGATACAGCGCTTATTACACAGCAAGGGCAACACTAAAAAAGAAACGAGTCTATGATGGGTACACAGTAACAGTATCGTAAGCTTCACTTGAATAGGTCTAAAAGACTGTACAAATATACATTTCAACTATTCAGAATGAATACATGAGAAAAAACTGATTCCCCGCAGTCTCCTGTGCACACTGGACTGGCGGCTTGTGTGCTGGCCCTGCGCTACCATCGTGATCAGGAGGACGCTTCTCCAGGACGTCCAACCAGACACTGTTTTACAGAGGGAAAGAAATGTTGAGACGGCAGATAAAACAAACCTCTGCTTTTTCTCGTGTGCGTTCATGAGCCACCAGCTTATTGGTTTTTCACATTTAGTTACTGTGTCTGTCACAGAGCATTCTAAAGCAAGATCAGCCAATCATGTGTCACAGACTTAGAAATAACCACTGGGATTGGAGTGGCCACATGTCCCCACCGCCTGATGACCCGGCACTCAAAAGGCAGTACCAGTTAGAACACAGCTTTGCAGTCGTAACTGAAAGGAGAACAGAGTTCCAGGCCGCAGCATTTGTCACCAATGCCCGAGAGGCCGGCCCTTAAGCCTGCTGGCTGCTCAGTTTGACCCCCGTCAAGCTGCCGTGCATCGGGTCAGCCACCCCGTCAGCCATGCTGTCAAACTGCTCCCCATCCTCACTGTCAATTGTGCTTATATGTCTATTTTAACAATCACATTATTTATTTGTTCTCTCCCTCCCTCTATCCCTCTCTCCTTTCCTTCCTGCCTTCATTCCTTCCCTCCTTCTTTCCTTCTTTTTTTTTCTTGTTCTTATTATTTTTAGTCTATATTTTTTATTATTGCCTGGTAACTCATTAGTAAATGTTTAATATAAATGGTCATAACCAGAATCCTTCCTTTTCTTATTCATAAAAGAAATGCTTTCAGCATTTCCTATATATTATGATACCTGTTTTAAAGTGTTGGTAGATTTTTTTTTTTACCAGCTTAAAATTTTCACCTCTACATTTTTTTTTAATTTTATTTTATTTTTAAACTTTACAATATTGTATTGGTTTTGCCAAATATCAAAATGAATCTGCCACAGGTATACATGTGTTCCCCATCCTGAACCCTCTTCCCTCCTCCCTCCCCATACCATCCCTCACCTCTATTTTTAATTTGCTAAGAATTTTGAAAACATGAATGAAATTTTCTTTGCATCAAGCAAAAATTCATCAATTATTCTCTTTTAAATTGTTAATATAAAGCTTATTTAAAATGATTTCTAATAGTAAATTACCCTACATCCCTATTGACATAGTGTATTATCTTTTCATATATTCTAAATTCAGTTTGCTAGCATTTATTTGAATCTTATTTTGCATTTAAGTTCAGGAGATGTTCCTATAGTTTTGCTTCCTCATTAAATGAATTGTAGAGTATTTCCACTGTTTTATCCCCATAATACTTGTTTAGGATTGGAATTATTTGTCCCTTAGCTGCTTATTTAACTTAAATGCAGAGTACATCATGCTAAATGCTTGGCTGGGTGAAGCACAAGCTGGAATCAAGATTGCTGGGAGAAATATTCAATAGCCTCAGATATGCAGATGACATCACCCTTATGGCAGAAAGTGAAGAAGGACTAAAGAGCCTCTTGATGAAAGTGAAAGAAGAGAGTGAAAAAACTGGCTTAAACTTCAACATTCAGAAAACTAAGATCATGGTATCTGGTCCCATCACTTCAAGGCAAGTAGATGGGGAAATGAAACAGTGAGAGACTTTATTTTTTTGGACTCCAAAATCACTACTGATGGTGACTGCAGCCTTGAAATTAAAAGACGCTTGCTCCTTGGAAGAAAAGCTTTGACCAACCTAGACAGCATAATAAAAAGCAGAGACATTACTTTGTCAACAAAGGTCCATCTAGTCAAGGCTATGGTCTTTCCAGTAGTCATGTATGGATGTGAGAATTGGAGTATAAAGAAAGTTGAGCACCGAAGAATTGATGCTTTTGAACTGTGGTGTTGGAGAAGACTCTTGAGAATCCCTTGGACTGCAAGGAGATCCAACCAGTCAAACATAAAGGAAATTTCAGTCCTGATGAGTTTCAGTCCTGAATATTCATCTGAAGGACTGATGCTGAAGCTGAAACTCCAATTCTTTGGCCACATGATGTGAAGAACTGACTCATTTGAAAAGACCCTGATTCTGGAAAAGATTGAATGCAGGAGGAGAAGGGGACGACAGGCGATGAGATGGTTGGATGGCATCACCGATTCAATGGACCTGACTTTGCGCAAGCTCCAGGAGTTGGTGATGGACAGGGGAAAACCTGGTGTGCTGCCGTCCATGGGGTTGCAAAGAGTCGGACATGACTGAGTGACTGAATTGACTGACTGACTGGGAGTTAGAACTTTTAGGAGATGTATAATTTTTTTGTAGAAAGATTTCTTAACTGTTGATTTAATTCTTTTAATAGTAGTAAAATTAATTACATTTTATATTTCTTCCATTATTTATTTTTACATTAAATTTAAAATTTGTCCATATGGTGTAAGTTTTCAAATTTATTGGTTTAACATTATTCGTGAAATAGTTTTACTTTGTGTAGCATCTGAAGTTACATATGTTTGAAGTGAAGTGAAATTCGCTCAGTCTTGTCTGACTCTTTGTGACCCCGTGGTCTATATAGTTTATGGAATTCTCCAGGCCAGAATACTGGAGTGGGTAGCCTTTCTCTTCTCCAGGGGATCTTCCCAATCCAGAGATCGAATCCAGGTCTCCCACATTGCAAGAGGATTCTTTACCAGCTAATACTGATAATTTCTTTTCATTAATCTTCCAAAGGATTTTTCAGTTTTTATTACACTATCCTCTGCACTATATTTCCTTCCTATAATTCTTGTTGTCACCTCTCAAATTATATTTTTTGCTCATTGCATTTAGTCCTTTTAGTTTTCCAATGTAAATTATTAGGCTCTAAGTACAATTTTTCTCTAAAAACTGCTGAATTCTATAATTTTGTTAAACTGTAGTTTAATTATTGCTCAACTTTATGTATTTCTAACATAATTATGATTTATTGATTCTTAAATTATTTAAACTATGATACCACCTTACATCAGTCAAAATAGCTGTCATCAAAAACCCTACAAACAATACATCTGGAGACGGTGTGGAGAAAAAAAGGAATCCATTCTTTGAATATCTTTCTTTAGCTTATAAGACAAATTTTTGTTTCCTTGATTAATTTCTGAAGTGTATATCTGGTGATAAGCTCAAAAGTTATTAAAATGGAATTTTTGTTTTCAAATATAAGCTGTTTAAAAATAATTTTTGTCTATATTTCTGTTGTTCATTTCTAATTTATAATAATATGAGAAATTCTCATTTCTAAGAATAGTAAACTTTTAAATTTATCTTTTGTTTATGCTATCTAACCAATTACATTAATTTTTTTATGTTTGAAATATGGTCCTGTTGATCAATTTTTTAAAGTGCCACATATGTGCCTAAGAAATATTTGTATTCTCTGTTGGTTGTGTTAATGTTCCAGCTATGTGTGTTAAATTAAATTTGCTAGTAGCATTGCTGAAATTTTATATATGAATCCTGATGAGTTTTCTTAATACATCTATCATTAGCTATGAAAATTTTGATTTAAAAATCTCCCACTATGATATTATTGTGTTGATAATGATGATGATTTCTTCCTTCTAGTCCTTTTAATTTCTGCTCATTATGTTTTAGGCTATGTTGTTGTGTGCAACAAGTTTAATATTATTATACCTTTCTTGAGAATTATACCTTTAATTGTTTAATAGTGATTCTTTGTTAAAGCTTTATGCTTTAAAGTCTATTTTGTCTGTTATTACTATAGCTACATACTTGTGTTAGTACTTACCTGGTAATTTCCTGGATTTGTTTACTATTATTCTGACACCAATACTTTGGCCACCTCATGAGAAGAGTTGACTCGTTGGAAAAGACCCTGATCCTGGGAGGGATTGGGGGCAGGAGGAGAAGGGGACGACAGAAGATGAGATGGTTGGATGGCATCACCGACTTGATGGACATGAGTTTGAGTGAACTCTGGGACTTGGTGATGGACGGGGAGGACTGGCGTGCTGTGATTCATGGGGTCGCAAAGAGTCGGACACGACTGAGCGACTGAACCGAACCGAATTCTGACACCACCCTTATGGCAGAAAGTGAAGAGGAACTAAAAAGCCTCTTGATGAAAGTGAAAGAGGAGAGGGAAAAGTTGGCTTAAAGCTCAACATTCAGAAAACTAAGATCATGGCATCTGGTCCCATCACTTCATGGCAAATAGTTGGAGAAACAGTGGAAACAGTGTCAGACTTTACTTTTTTGGGCTCCAAAATCACTGCAGATGGTGATTGCAGCCATGAAATTAAAAGACACTTACTCCTTGAAAGGAAAGTTATGACTAACCTAGATGGCATATTCAAAAGCAGAGACATTACTTTGCCAACAAAGGTCCATCTAGTCAAGGCTATGGTTTTTCCAGTAGTCATGTATGGATGTGAGAGTTGGACTGTGAAGAAAGCTGAGCGCTGAAGAATTGATGCTTTTGAACTGTGGTGTTGGAGAAGACTCTTGAGAGTCCCTTGGACTGCAAGGAGATCCAACCAGTCCAATCTAAAGGAGATCAGTCCTGGGTGTTATTTGGAAGGAATGATGCTCAAGCTGAAACTCCAGTACTTTGGCCACCTCACGTGAAGAGTTGATCATTGGAAAAGACTCTGATGCTGGGAGGGATTGGGGGCAGGAGAAGGGGACAACAGAGGATGAGATGGCTGGATGGCATCACTGACTCGATGGACGTGAATTTGAGTTAAGTCCGGGAGTTGGTGATGGACAGGGAGGCCTGGCGTGCTGCAATTCACGGGGTCGCAAAGAGTCGGACACGACTGAGCTACTGAACTAAACTGAACTGAACTGATTCTGATATTTATGACTTAGAAATGTTTCTTACAAATAGCATAAGGCTAGCTTTTGTCTATTAATCTTGTCTGACAATCTTTGTCTTTCAATTCTTGAAGTTAGATCTTTTACATTTATTCTAACTACATTTATTTCTATCATCATTTTATGTATTTATACATTTTGTGGATTATACATTTCTTACGCTTCTTATTTTCCCTTTTCTTTTTCCCCTTCATTTTGATTGTTTGAGCATATTTTCTCATGGCTCCTGTTCATCATCGCTATTTGGAACTGAATAATTCTACTTTTGTTCTGCTAATGGTTACCTTAGAAAATGTTAAATGTTTACCCTTCTCCTGAATGATATATGATCTGCATAATAAGCTAACTTCAATCTTACTCCTTCTTTCTAATATATTATTGTGTGTGTTTTAGATCTATTTTCCCACAAGTGTTGATAAACAATATTATTGTTGTCTTTTTTTTTAATTTTATTTTATTTTTAAACCTCAAACACTGTATTAGTTTTGCCAAACATCAAAACGAATCTGCCACCGGTATCAAAATTTGGACAGATGCTCCTCTGTATTTACCATTTTCTTTGCTCTTTATTTATTCTTACATCTCAGAGCTTCCAATTGATTGCTTTTATTTTGCCTTTAGGATAAACTTTACAGTACCACAAGTGAAGGTCTTTCGGATACAGTGCTCAGTTTTTGTCTGTATGTTTTTCTTTTTTCTACCTTAAATTCATTTCCTTCAGAAAGATATTTTCATTAGTTCAACTGTTATTTTGTCTGGTACATTTAAGATATTATTCCACTGTATCCTGACTTCATTAACTGCTTATCATTACTTTATTAATTATTCATCTTTGTGAAGTTTTCTAGAATAGTCTCTTTCCCTTTGGTATTGTGCAGTTTTACAATGATGTTTCTAAGTGTTGATTTTAATTTTAATTTTATCCTGCTTGAGATACATTTATTTTTATAAGTAATAATGTACTTTATTAGTTTCAAAGTTCTTCACTCATTATTTCTTCAAATATCATCTGTCCCCATGTCTCACTTTACTCTTTCTGGGCTTGCAGTTACACATATTATACTTCATTATATTCTTCATGTCTTCTAAGCCTCCTGTGTTATTTCTTGACTCTTTGTGTTTCTATATTGTATTATTGGATGTCTTTAGATCTAGCTTTTGTTTTATTAAGTATCTCTTCAGATTTGGAAAATTTTCTATTAAAATCATCCTCTGGGCTCTTTATTTAGCCTGTTATATATTTTTGGCACCCTATTTCTGTCTAAATGGTTTCAACATTTTAGTCTTTTATTATTTGTTCATCTTATCAATACCCTGCTTTTTTCTTTTTTACTTAAATCCATTAAACATACATATTTTATATTCTTTCTGATAATTGTGAATATGAAATTGATGAGAGTGGATTGCCTCCTGTTATTACTCTTAATTCTCACTTAGGATGTCTGTTTTCCTTATTATTATTATTATTTTTAATTTGACTGTGAAATTAGAATTCTTGGAAATTCATCTGTGGGGATTCTGTGAAGATTGTGTGGAACATTTGCTTCTGTTGGTTATTTGGAGTTGATATTTGAAACTCAACTTTTAGCTTGAGTTTTTCTCAGACCTTCCAGCTAGTATGAATTTATGCTGCAATTTGAGAGAAACTAGGATTTTCTTAATAATTCTCAGGATAGATATTTCCTCCTTTACTCAGTGTTATGATACATGACAGGCAGGTTTTGCTATTTTTCCCTCAGTGGGTGTAGAAGTGTGTGAGTGGGAATGAGTGTAGAATGTAGGTTGACTCCTTATTCACTCTTACACTGAAGAATGATTGAGTTTCATAAGTTACATTTATGCCCAAGAAAGATTTGTTTTCTCTGCTGATTGTGCTAATGTGCTAGCTTTGTGTGTTTAGTTAGGTTTGCTAATGCACACTCAATGCATCTCTGGTTCCAGCTTCAGGGAATTAGATCTCTCACCTGGGCAGACCCAGAGCTTTGCATCTTGATCCCCAAGTCTTGTATTGTCAGAAATGAACATCCAACATCCTCAAGGAGAGGGGTGGTTTCAATGTTTGACCTAATTCTCTAGAGTCCAGATTTAATTTGGCTTTAATTTAAAATACTCTTACATCTGTTCCAGGTAGTCAACATGTTTAAAAATGAACTTTGAATGTTTCCTCCAGCATTTTTAGTCTTTTTCTCCCCATTTGGAGGGATTGCCAGTGCTTCCGTTCTGTCACAGAATCTAACGTGCAAGACATCATGAAAATTATGAGTGAATCAAAAGAACACCTAATACCTGGATCTCAGGGAGCTTATATACTAGCTGATAATAATGGGAAACATACCTGAAGCAGTTAGGGAATGTTATAAGATGGGAAGAAATTACTTTCTGAGCCTCTACGAGTGAATGTAATCACTATGAGGGTTTGGAGGAGAGGCAGGAATCTCTTCCAGAGACTAAGCTGGAGGAGATGAGCTTGAAGCAAGTGGAAGATCTCCATAGACAGAATTCTTTGTATGAGCAAAAGCACTATGGAAGTCATTAGGATGGAAAATTCATGATACAGCCTGGCTTTGGTAGTCGTTGCTCAGTGGTAGGTGCTGGATCTAAGTTGCTGTTAGATGTAAGCCTGACTATAAGACCAGAGTGGGACTGTGGATACAGCTGAAGTCCAGGCAGAAGAGTCTTGGGGTTGTTTTGCAGGCCATTGGTAGGAAAGCCACAAGATCAGAGCTGAGAGCACACTCTGCTCGCCCATGGGTCAAATTTAGTCAGCAGGTATCCTGCAAATGTTGAACCATATGCTGCTTGAAGCATTGGACGGTTGGTCCAGTCAGCAGGCTTCACTTTAAAAACCCAGTTACTATATTTTCTAGAATAGTTGGACTCAAGGCTTGCAGATTTGTGGGTAGCACATGGGTGGGTAGAACAGCACCTGCCTCTTTGAATAGGGCAGGTGTTCCTGCAGTCTCTCTGATCCCTACCCTCCTGATTATTGGGCAAGTGTTAGCTTTCCTTGACTCTCGTTCTTAACATAAATTTGGAATGGTAAATATTTCTTATATGCCTATCCCTATGAGGTAAAGATGAACAGCAGACTGAGAGGCTCAAGCGTTTTGGAAAAAATGGGAGAGATGATGTTTTCTTGCCCAAGTGAAGACAATTCCTATTCATTTAATACACACATAAGTGTCTAGGTCTAAAGACTTCATTTTCAATATGGTTCTGGGGAGAAATCTATGTGACTTGTTACATGTACTTTTCTTGGAGCACTGGCTCCTCCTGAGTGAGAATGTGAGGGCCTGGAAAGATGGGCTGAAGGGCTGTTGGTCCCTCAGCAGTGGCCTACCAATCCATGGAAGAGTGATGTCCACCCTTGAGGACCAGACAGAAGTGACTGGTGAACATATACAATGACACCCCAGCAGATGGGGTGAAACTGTCCTGTGGGGATCCCTATCTCAGAGGGTCCTCACCTCCAGATAAGCCAGCAGACCAGAGGGATTGGGGGCTCCCCAGGACCCTGACATCGAGTTCCAAGCCTCCTTCTTCCTTATAGCACTGGACTTCTCAGGACAGCTGATTAGAAGAAAGGCTTTTGGGGGAGGGGAGCCTGGGGGAATTCTGGGAACTGTTGTGTGAATGATTCCCCTAAAAGGTAAAAGAATACACAGTTGCTACTGAACATCTCTGGAAGATGCCTCAAGGCTAGATGTAGGATTCTTATTAGGAACTTGGAGTTGGGGTAAAGTTTTCTCTCCACTTCACAAACTTGCTGTGAGATAGCATTCACAGAGAGGCTTCCCTTAATCCCAGCCGGAATGGCAGCAATGACTGCCCTCCGCAAGAGAAAGGTGCTTCAAAAGGAGAGGAGAGGAAGGCGACACCCATTGCTCCTCAAACCCCACATCTTGCATTTAATCTGTGCCTAGCCCTTGGGGTGGCTACTGCTGTCATACAATTGGACAGACACCCATCGGACAGACAAGGGATCTGAGAACCCAACAGGACTCAGCGTGCACAGCCCATCTAGACAGGACCTCTCTGACCACTAACCCTTCCTCTTTCCCCTTCCCCACCCTGCAAGCCAAAGGATCTGTGGACCAAGCTCAGAGTTTGAACATTCATTAGACATTTTGGCTTGCTGCAATGAGGCACAATTGAGTGAATATTTTTAAATGTGGAAGAACTGCTCAAACTAAAGAATTGCTCTTTTGGTTCATTTCCCAAATGCAGTTTTTCTTGGAGCTGTGTGGGCACACTTTGAAATATGGATGTCTACCTTTTAGAATATTGGAGGCAAGGAGAGAGGGAGTGAAAGGCATGACTGAAAACAAGCTATTTTCGACAGAGAACTCACCACTGTCACTGGCCTTTTTTATTTGGAGACTCTTCTGATTTATAACTGTGTTATTCAGGAGACCAGGAAAAACCTTGTGACTGAGTTACTGCAAGCTTCTGGGATTCATTTCACAAAGAACAAATGTCTTTAACTGTGTATATGAACGTCAAATAAGTTAATAATTAGCTGTTTGCAATAACCATGCTCTTTCCTAGTGACAGCTTAGGAAATCCAAAGAAATGAGATCTCCACCTCTGTGCTGGTTTATTTATTTTGTGGAATGAGAGGTGAATCCCAAAGGAAGATGAATTCTTCCAGAGGCTCATAAGACAAGTGCAACTAAAATGTCTCCTGTTTATTCAGTTTCTAATGTCACACTCTTTATTCCACGTTCTCAGGTAGAACTGGAAAATCTAGCACTTCCTGTGACTACTGGGACTGGCTATCTTCACCTTTACCAGAGCTAAGGAAACACTCTCAACCTTAGCTGGCAAGGAACAGGAGGAGGAAGGAAATTTACACTGTTGATCACCTACTGAGTGCAGATCACTGCCCAGAGCTCTATACAAAGTTCATTTCTTTTCATTTCTACAACAATTTTGTTCAAAGTCTAAAGCTTTTGAAAGAATCTTCCTGTGGCTTTAATTTACATTTCCCTGATGACTAATGATATGTGCTTATTGGATATTAGAGTATCTTATTTTCTTAAGCATCTGTTCAAGTCTTTTGCTCATTTTTATTGGGTTGTTTCTCTTTCTGTTATTGTTAAGCGTCTTCATATATTCTATATTCAAGCCCATTGTCAATTATGTGTTTTACAAATACTCCCTGCGAATTCGTGACCTGCCTTTTCCTTTCCTTAACTACATCTTCTGAATAACAATTTTTTTTTTTAGTTTTGATGAAGTTCAATATATCAATTTTTTAATTTTGTGCTTTTGTCTTAGTGTCATCTCTAAAAATGTCTTGTTTGCGCCAAGAAGGTATTTTCCTGTGTTTTTTAGATGCTTTTGAGTTTTAATATTTGCATTTTGGCCTATGATACTTCTTGAATAAATGTTTGTGGATAGTATGAGGTTGGGGATAAGATTAATTTTCTGTATATGCATATATAGTTGTTCCAGTATTTTGGCGCCTTTGTTGAACACTGATTAATCATATATGTGTGTGTTTCATGCTCTTTTTTATTCCATTGATATTTTTGCCTATCCTTGTATCAATGAAAGTGAAAGTCGCTCAGTTGTGTCCCAGTGTTTGCAATCCCACGGACAGTATGTAGACTGCCCGGCTCCTCTTTCCATGGAATTCTCAAGGCAAGAATACTGAAGTGGGTAGCCATTCCCTTCTCCAAGGATTCTTCCCAACCCAGGGATCAAACCCAAGACTCCCACATTGCAGGCAGATTCTTTACCATCTGAGCCACCAAGGAAGCGTTTTAGAGTTTTGAATTCAAGAAGTGTGTTTTCTCCTACTTTGTTGTTTTTTCAAAATTGTTTATCTTATAGGCCTTTTAGCATATAGGGATTTCAGTTGGGATTCCACCAAATCTTGTGGAGAATCAACATCTTCACAATATTCAGTCTTGTAACCCATGACCATTCCATGCCTTTCATTTATTTAGGTCTTTAACATTTCTCATCAATGCTATGGTTTTTTTTTTTGTTGTTGTTGTTATTGTTGTTTTATTTGCAGTGTAGAGCTCTTATACTTGTTTTACTAAATTTATTCATAAATATTTTGTGTTTTTTAATGCCAGTGTAAATGCCATATCTTAAAGTTTTATTTTCCATCATGTAAAAATATAGAGCAGCCAGTTCAGTCTAAGAAGTAGTGTGCAGACTTCCCTGGCAGTCCAGTGTTTGAGACTTGACCTTCCAATGAAGGGGGTGTGGGTTCAATACCTGGTCAGGGAGCTAAGATCCCCCATGCCTCACAGACGAAAAAATAAAACATAAATAGCAGAAATAATATTGTAACAAATTCAATAAAGACTTTAAAATGGTCCATGTAAAAAATCTTTATAAAGAAAGTAGTGTAGAAAGAAATATTAGATAAAGTTATTAGATCTTATGCAGTCGTGGTAGTTGTCAAGCAGTCTGTTGAGTTGTTACTGCTGTGTCTGATTCACGGCTTCAGGTATGGGCAAGGCAGTTGTGAAAGGAAGATGAACATAAATGAGGGAAACTTAGGACAAACCAGAACCTGTAATAACAAAATGGAGCAGGGTCTGTCTCGTCACTTCTGCTATGAACCGAATTGCATCTTCACCTCAAATTCATACATTAAAGCCTCACTCCCAATGTGACTGTATTTGAAGATAGGGCTTTCACAGGACAATCAAGGTTAAGTGAGGTCATAAAGTGTGGGAGTTCTAATTTGATATGATTGGTGGCCTTATAAAAACAGGAAGAGAGATGTCTTTCGCTCTATCATGTAAGAACACAATGAGAAGGCAGCTGTTTACAACAACCAGAGAGTCCTTACCAGGAACTGATCATTCTGGCACCCTGATACTAAACTTCTCAGGCTTTGGAACTGTGAGAAATAAATTTCTGTTGGTGAAGCCACCCAGTCTATGGTATTTTGTTATGGCATTGCCAGCATTCCAGGACAACCTCCAATCTTCATGATGCAAGTGACTTGCTGGATAAACTGTTGTCCTTCACCATGCAGCAGCTCACTCAATTGGCCTAAGATATGTAGAAGCTTAACAAAGATACTGGGCAAGAGCAGGAGGAGTTGCATGCCCAGCTGCTGCTCCTTCCAGTGAGAAAAGCCAGCAAATAAATAGCAATGTGTGAGCTGTAAGAATCCCTGCCCTATGTTATAATTCAGTCTGTAAAAGGGATAGTCTTTCACTTCCATCTTCAAAGTATCAGAATTCTCTTGTGGCCACTCTAACCAACTTAGCTAGTTTGACATAGTGTAAAAACCACTGCAGATGGTGACTGGAGCCATGAAATTAAAAGACGCTTACTCCTTAGAAGAAAAGTTATGACCAACCTAGATAGCATATTGAAAAGCAGAGACATTACTTTGCCAACAAAGGTTCATCTAGTCAAGGCTATGGTTTTTCCTGTGGTCATGTATGGATGTGAGAGTTGGGCTGTGAAGAAGGCTGAGTGCCGAAGAATTGATGCTTTTGAACTGTGGTGTTGGAGAAGACTCTTGGGAGTCCCTTGGACTGCAAGGAGGTCCAACCAGTCCATTCTGAAGGAGATCAGCCCTGGGATTTCTTTGGAAGGAATGATGCTAAAGCTGAAACTCCAGTACTTTGGCCACTTCATGCGAAGAGTTGACTCATTGGAAAAGACTCTGATGCTGGGAGGGATTGGGGGCAGGAGGAGAAGGGGATGACAGAGGATGAGATGGCTGGATGGCATCACTGACTCGATGGACGTGAGTCTGAGTGAACTCTGGGAGTTGGTGATGGACAGGGAGGCCTGGTGTGCTGCGATTCATGGAGTCAAAAAGAGTCGGACATGACTGAGCGACTTATCTGATCTGATTTGATATGTTATTATTACCTATGGTCACTAGGCTGTACATTAGGTCACTAGGATTTATTCATATGATAAGTGAAAGTTTGTACCCTTTGATCACTATTTCTCTTTTCTCTCCAGTCCCCAACCAGTATTCTACACTCTGTCACTATAAGTTCAACTTTAAAATGATTTTGACTCTGATCTACCTGCATATGGGTTTATTTGCAGTCATCATGCCTGGCATTTCCTGCGTGTGTTAGATCTATAAATTGATGATTTTAACCAAATTTGGGATTTAAAAAAATATTTCATCATTTAACTTTCTTTCTCAATACCTTCCTTCTTTGCTTTCTTATTTATTATTATATTAGACTGGTTGGTGCTGTGCTATAATTTATGAGACTTTATTTTTGTTCAACTGCTGCTTGCTTTGCTAAAAATACTATTAATAAGTAATTTTCATCAATTTGTTTTTGATTTTACTGTTCTTTTTCTTAAATATGACATTCAGTTCAGTTCAGTTCAGTCACTCAGTTGTGTCCGACTCTGCAACCCCATGGACTGCAGCACACCAGGCTTCCCTGTCCATCACCAACCCTTGAGCTTACTCAAATTCATGTCCATCGTTTTGGTGATGCCATTCAACCATCTCATCCCCTGTCATCCCCATCTCCTCCAGCCTTAAATCTTTCCCAGAATCAGGGTCTTTTCCGTATTGGAGTTTCAGCTTCAGCATCAGTCCTTCCAATGAATATTCAGGACTGATTTCCTTTAGGATTGACTGGTTGGATCTCCTTGCAGTCCAAGAGATTCTCAAGGGTCTTCTCCAACATTACAGTTCAAAAGCATCAATTCTTTGGTGCTTAACTTTCCTTATCCTCCAACACTCACATCCATATATGACTACTGGAAAAACCATAGCTCTGACTAGACAGATCTTTGTTGACAAAGTAATATTTCTGTTTTTTAATATGCTGTCTAGGTTGGTCATAGCTTTCCAAGTAGCAAGCATCTTCTAATTTCATGGCTGCAGTCACCATCAGCAGTGATTTTAGAGCCCCCAAAATTAAAGTCTCTGTTTCCATCGTTTCCCATCTATTTGACATGAAGTGATGGGACTTATATGCAGAGCACATCATGAGAAACGCTGGGCTGGATGAAGCACAAGCTGGAATCAAGATTGCTGGGAGAAATATCAATAACCTCAGATATGCAGATGACACCACTCTTATGGAAGAAAGTGAAGAGGAACTAAAAAGCCTCTTGATGAAAGTGAAAGAGGAGAGTGAAAAAGTTGGCTTAAAGCTCAACATTCAGAAAATTAAGATCATGGTATCTGGTCCCATCACTTCATGGAAAATAGGTGGGGAAACAGTGGAAACAGTGTCAGACTTTATTTTTTTGGGCTCCAAAATCACTGCAGATGGTGATTGCAGCCATGAAATTAAAAGATGCTTACTCCTTGGAAGGAAAGTTATGACCAACCTAGATAGCATATTAAAAAGCAGAGATATTACTTTGCTAACAAAAGTCCATCTAGTCAAGGCTATGGTTTTTCCAGTGGTCATGTATGGATGTGAGAGTTGGACTGTAAAGAAAGCTGACTGCCAAAGAATTGATGCTTTTGAACTGTGGTGTTGGAGAAGATTCTGAGAGTCTCTTGGACTGCAAGGAGATCCAACCAGTCCATCCTAAAGGAGACTAGTCCAGGGTGTTCATTGGAAGGACTGATGCTGAGGATGAAACTCCAGTACTTTGGCCACCTCATGCGAAGAGTTGACCCATTGGAAAAGACCCTGATGCTGGGAGGGATTGGAGGCAGGAGGAGAAGGGGACAACAGAGGATGAGATGGCTGGATGGCATTACCAACTCAATGCACATGAGTTTGGGTGAACTCCAGGAGTTGGTGATGGACAGGGAGGCCTGGTGTGCTGCGATTCATGGGGTTGCAAAGAGTCAGACACGACTGAGCGACTCAGCTGAACTGAACTGATGGGACTGGATTCCTGGTCTTAGTTTTCTGAATATTCAGTTTTAAGCCAACTTTTTCATTCTCCTCTTTCACTTTCATCAAGAGGCTCTTTTGTTGTTCTTCACTTTCTGCCATAAGGGTGGTGTCATCTGCATATCTGAGGTTGTTGATATTTCTCCCAGTAATCTTGATTCCAGTTTGTGCTTCATCTAACCCAATGTTTCTCATGATGTACTCTGCATACAAGTTAAACAAGCAGGGTGACAATATCCAGCCTTGATGTACTCCTTTCCTGATTTGGAATCAGTCTGTTGTTCCATGTTCAGTTGTAGCTGTTGCTTCTTGACTGGCATACAGATTTCTCAGGAGGCAGGTCAGATGGCCTGGTATTCCTATCTCTTGAAGAATTTTCCACAGTTTGTTGTGATGCACACAGTCAAAGGCTTTGGCATAGTCAGTAAAGCAGAAGTAGATGTTTTTTCTGGAGCTCTCTTGAATTTTTTGATGATCCAGCAGATGTTGTCAATTTGATCTCTCATTCCTCTGGCTTTTCTAAATCCAGTTTGAACATCTGGAAGTTCACGGTTCATGTACTGTTGAAGCCTGGCTTGGAGAATTTTGAGCATTACTTTGCTATCATGGGAGATGATGTTAAACACAACCAGTGAGTTTTTTTCCTTCACATATTGTTCATTTTGGTTTTAGAATTTTCACTTGGTTTTGTTTTGTAGTTTACATTTCTCCACTGAAGTTCTATATCTTTTATTGTTGTTTATTATTATTGATTATTACAATATTATTATTGTTGATTATTGTTCTTTCCTTAAATCTTTAAACAAATTTATATTGGCTGATTTAAATAAAATTTCTGCTAATTTCAATGTCTTTATCTTCATTTCAGTTTTTATTAATTACACTTTATTACATTTAACTTGGCTCATATTTTCCTATTATTTAAATGTGTAGTATTTCTTTATTGCATGATGAAAACTGTACATGATGCACTATATAGTCTAGATTATATTGCTTTTCCCCAGTATTTTTTCTTAATGTGTACTTTATACAAAGTAAAATTATCCTTGTTTAAATGTGCATAATTCTAAGATTGTCAAAAGCATGCAGTTACATAGATATCATGACAATAATAATGTAAAATAGCTCAACTGTTTTCAAATTTTCCTATGCCTTTTTGTAAACATTCTTAGTCTCAATACCTACTTCTGGCAGCCATTGATCTATATTTCTCTTACATATTTTTGCTTTTACCAGGAGGTCATATAAATGAAATCATATGATGTTTTGCTTTTCACTCTGACTTCTTTCACTTTATATGATATATATGTAATTCATCTATGTTTTGTGTTTAGCATTTAATTGATGAGTAGTATTTCATTGGCACCCCACTCCAGTACTCTTACCTGGAAAAATCCCATGGATGGAGGAGCCTGGTAGGCTGCAGTCCATGGGGTCGCTAAGAGTCAGACACGACTGAGCGACTTCACTTTTACTTTTCATTTTCATGCACTGGAGGAGGAAATGGCAACCCGCTCCAGTGCTCTTGCCTGGAGAATCCCAGGGACAGTGGAGCCTGATGGGCTGCTGTCTATGGGGTCGCACAGAGTTGGACACGACTGAAGCCACTTAGCAGCAGCAGCAGTATTTCATTACATGGTATCAAAGTTTATTTGTTAGTTCTCTAGTTAGAGGAAATTTGGGTTTTGCCTGTTTGAGGAGATTACAAATAAAGGCTATAAACATGACTGTACAAGTTTTCATACAAACATAAGTTTCCATTTTAATAAGATAAATGCAAAAGAGCAGAATTGCTAGGCCATATGGCAAACTTATGTTTAACTTTGTAAAATACTGCCAAGTTATTTTCCAAAATGTCTCTACCATTTTGCATTCCTACCAACAAAGTATAAGCGTTACAGTGATACTACATCATTACCAGAACATGAAATTGTCAGATTTTTAGTTATAATTATTTTGAAAAAATTTCAATTATTTTGTCTATTTTAATGACATATAGTTGTATCTCACTACAGTTTTAATTTGTTTTTCTCTGATAACTAATAGTGTTGAGCATCTTTTCACATAACTATTTTGGCAGTCATACTTTTTTGGGGGGTATAGTTTCTACTCATATCTAATGCCAGTTTGAAAAATTAGATTATTTGTTTCCAATTTTTGAGTTTGAGAGCTGTTATGTATTCTGTATATAAGTACTTTATTAGATATGTGATTTGCAAATATTTTCTAGCACTCTTTGGTTTATTTTATTTTTCAAAGTGCAGATAAAGTCCAATTTGTCAATTTTGTGTGTGGTTTGAAGAAAGGATTAATATTGTTATTTTTTTCTGCCTATAGATACTTCATTGATCTAGCACTATTTACAAAAAATAGAATACTTTTTTTTCAAAGAAACAGTTTTGTATCTTTGTAAAAAATCAATTGATATCATATGTGTGGGTCTAATAATAGACTCTTTATTCTGTTCAGTTGAACTGTAAATCTGTCTTATTTCCAATATCTCAATGCTTTTTGTTTTTAACTTTTCTGGCTGTGCCACATGGCATACAGGAGCTTAGTTCCCCCAGGGACTGAACTGGTGTGCTCTGCAGTGGAAGTGCAGAGCCCTAACACTGGCTCACCAGGGAGTTTCCATCCCACTGCCTTAATGCAGCTTCATATACAGTCTTGAATCAAGCACTGAGAGTCCTCCAAATTGGTGCTTCTTTTTACAAATTGTTTTGACCAGTATAGTTCCTTTACTTTTTCATATACATTATAGAATCACTTTCTAAAAATTTCTAAAATAGAATGCTGGAATTTTGATTGGAGTTGAATTGTATATGTAGCTCAGTTTGAAGATATTTGTCTTTATAACAATATTCAGTCTTCTAATCCATGAGCAAGAAATATATCACCATTTAATTAAGGTAACTGATTTGTTTTATTAGAATTTTGCAGTTTTTACTACAAAGATATTGCACTTTTTCATATTTATAAGCATGTTCTATTTCAAGTATTCACTACTTTGGCAGTGTTATAAATAATTGGTTATTCTTGGAAGCACCATATATATATATCTTAATCTTATCAAGATTAAATAATTTAAATCTTAAAAATTATATTTCCAATTTTTCATTGATAGTACTTAGAAATACATTTTTTGCATATTGATCTTGTATACAGAAACTTATCTAAATTCTCTTATTACTTCTAGTATTATCTAGAAAATTCTTTGCCATTTTTTAGTGACAATAATTTATAAATGTTTTAATTATTTGTTTACAACTTATGCTGTTTATTTTCTTGTCATAAGTTACTTCATAAGCTATCAGTTATTGTGCTGATTAGAAGTTATAGGCAGATATTCTTACCTTGTTCATGATAGTACCTGAAAAGCATTCATTTCACTATTTTTTGTTTCCTCAATGCCAGCAAGGAAGATCGAGATTCCAGTAAGATGAGTGCTATAATATAATGTAGTATAATCATATACATCATATACATATTATTGTTGAAATATTTTTTTGGTTATAAGAAAGTCATAGATTCTGTCCACACTCAAGAGAAAACTACTGTATCCCACAAAGATGTGAATAATAGGAGATAGGAACAGAGGTTTATTTTATGAGCATTTCTGCTGTAGCAGCAGCAGTTGCTTTGGGGATTATAGTTAGCATTTTTTACTTATAACTATCTACCTACAAGTAATATATTATTTCAAACATAGTGTAAGAAGCTTACAACAGTATAGTTCTGTGTTCCTCTTCAGCCTTTGTGCCGTTGCTGTCATAAATTTTATTTTTACATATTTTATAAGTCTCTCAATACTTTGCAATTCTTTAAACTGACTCAGACACTAAAGAATCTGCCTGCAATTCAGGAGACCCTGGCTTGATCCTTGGGTTGGGAAGATCCCCTGGAGAAGGGCATGGCTACCCACTCCAGTATTCTTGCCTGGGCAATCCCATGGACAAAGGAGCCTGATAGGCTAAAGTCCATGGGGTCTCAAAGAGTCAGACACAGCTGAGCAACTAACACTTTTCTTTAAGCAATTAATTATGCTTTAAATAGATTTTTTTAAAAGAGAAAAGTGATCTCGCTTTTTTAAAACCTACATGTTTATTATCTCTGAAGCTTTTTATTCCTTTCTGTAAGTATTACATCTGGTACTCATTTCCTTCTGCCTGAAGGATTTCCTTGAATATTTTTTGTAATACAGGTTAGCTAATGATGAATTCTTTTAGTTTTTGTATGCTTTAAAAAGTCTTTATATAACTTTTGTTGTTTAAAGATATTTCTGCTGAGTTTAGTATGGTGGTTGATTTTTTTTTTTTTCTATACTTTAAAGATGTTGCTCCACTGTCTACTGGTGTTCCTCTTTACCAATGAGGAGACTTCTGTCGTTTTTGCCTTTGTTCTTCTGTATTTAAAGAAACTTTTTTCCTCTGGATGCTAAGATTTCCCCTCTACCACTGGCTTTTAAATATTCAATTATGGTTACTCTAGTGTAGTTTTCATTTCATATTTCTTATGCTGTGGCTCCTTGAACTTCTAAGATCTGTGGGAATTTGGATATTTGAGAGCAATTATTTCTTCAAGTATATTTTTTATCTCTGTTCTCTCCCCTTTTCTTCAAAGATAGAATTAAGCATATATTAGGCTGCTTTAGCATGTAGCTCAGAGGGTAAAGCATCTGTCTACAATGCGGGAGACCCCAGGGTTTGACCCCAGGGTCAGGAAGATCCCCTGGAGAAGGAAATGGCAACCCACTCCAGTATTCTTGCCTGGAAAATCCCATGGATGGAGAAGCCTGGTAGGCTATAGTCCATAGGGTCGCAAAGAGTCAGACACGACTGAGCAACATCACTTAGGCTGCTTTAAATTGTTTCACAGCTCACTGATGCACATTGATTTCATTTTCAGCCCTTTTCCTCTGTTTTTAAATTTTTTTATAGTTTCTATATTTATGTTTTTTTTAAGCTTATTAATCTTTCTTCTGTAGTGTGTACTCTGTTTTTAATTCCATTCATAATATTTTTCTTCACCAACATTTTTATTTTTCATATCTAGTTTGATTTGGGTCATTATACATGTTCCATTTCTCTGCTTAATGTTCACCCTTTCTCTCTTCCTTCTAAAAATCATATGGAGTAAAGTTATAATCAACAGTTTAATATCCTTGTCTACTAATTACATAATTTGTGCCACTTCTGGGTCTGTTTTGGGAATTCCACCCCCCTCAATAGTCCATGAACATGAAATCTGTTTATTTGCTGTCCCCCATGTACTTTTACAGGAAGATTAAATTGCAGTGTTATCAGTGATCTATTAATCAAAGAGCAGTGGAAACACAAGGGGAATGCAGATTGCCCATCAGGAAGCTCAAGATTTTCCAGATTAACAAAAACATCTCAACTCAGTTACTGACTAAGAGTAAGTATTGGCAAAGCCGGGGAACGGAGGCAAAGGAAGTTCCTGTGGATAAAGCACATATGCCAAAGCACAGAAATGAGAAATGGATACATGAAAGGAATCTCAGGGAGTTCCCTGTGGCTGAATTATGGACAGAGTGGAGAGAGGAAACAGTAGACTAGTATGTGGAGCCAGCATGTGGTGGGACCTGTGCTTGGCTGAAGAACTTGAGATTTATCTGCATAGCAATGCTTTGGAAATCTTTAAAAATTGTGATAAAATATATAAACCATAAAGTGCAGTAGCTTAACCACTTTCAAGTGTACAGTTCAGAAGCATTGAGTACATTTACATTGTTGTGCAACCATCACCAACATCTATCTTCAGAAAATTTTAACCTTCCTAACTGAAACTCTGTAACCATAGTAACCATTGTAAACTATGACTCCCGATTCCTCCCAACCCTCAGCCCCCAGCAACCTTAATGCTAGCTTCTGGTTCTATGAATTCTAGGTATCTCATGTAATTGGATTCACACACTATTTGTCTTTTTGTGATTGATTTATTTCACTTAGCATAATGTCTTCAAGATTTTTCCAGGTTGTAGCAGGTGTCAGAATTTCCCTCCTTTTAAATCACATTTATTCCACTGAATGTATATCACATGTTGTTTATCCATTCATAGGTTGATAAATATTGAGTTGCTTTCACCATTTGACAACAGTGAGTAATGTTATGAACATGGGTGCACAAATGATGTGTTAGAGTTCATGCTTTCAATTGTTTTGGGTATATAACTGGAAGTGGAATTGCTGGATTCTATGGTAATTCAGGGCAGACACACTGAAACCATAATCACAGAAAACTAGTCAATCTAATCACACTAGGACCACAGCCTTGTCTAACTCAATGAAACTAAGCCATGCCCGTGGGGCCACCCAAGACAGGTGGGCATGGTGGAGAGGTCTGACACAATGTGGTCCACTGGAGAAGGGAATGGCAAACCACTTCAGTATTCTTGCCTTGAGAACCCCATGAACAGTATGAAAAGGCAAAATGATAGGATACTGATAGAGGAACTCCCCAGGTCAGTAGGTACCCAATATGCTACTGGAGATCAGTGGAGATATAATTCCAGAAAGAATGAAGGGATAGAGCCAAAGCAAAAACAATACCCAGTTGTGGCTGTGACTGGTGATAGAAGCAAGGTCTGATGCTGTAAAGAGCAATATTGCATAGGAACCTGGAATGTCAGGTCCATGAATCAAGGCAAATTGGAAGTGATCAAACAGAAAATGGCAAGAGTGAACGTCGACATTCTAGGAATCAGCAAACTAAAATGGACTGAAATGGGTGAATTTAACTCAGATGACCATTATATCTACTACTGTGGGCAGGAATCCCTTAGAAGAAATGGAGTAGCCATGATGGTCAACAAAGAGTCTTAAATGAAGTACTTGGATGCAATCTCAAAAATGACAGAATGATCTCGGTTCGTTTCCAAGGCAAACCATTCAATATCACAGTAATCCAAGTCTATGCCTCAACCAGTAATGCTGAAGAAGCTGAAGTTGAACGGTTCTATGAAGACCTACAAGACCTTTGAGAACTAACACCCCAAAAAGATGTCCTTTTCATTATAGGGGACTGGAATGCAAAAGTAGGAAGTCACGAAACACCTGGAGTAAAAGGCAAATTTGGCCTTGGAGTACGGAATGAAGCAGGGCAAAGACTAATAGAGTTTTGCCAAAAAAGTGCACTGGTCATAGCAAACACTCTCTTCCAACAACACAAGAGAAGACTACACATGGACATCACCAGATGGTCAACACCGAAATCAGATTGATTATATTCTTTGCAGCCAAAGATGAAGAAGCTCTATACAGTCAGCAAAAACAAGACCGGGAGCTGACTGTGGCTCAGATCATGAACTCCTTATTGCCAAATTCAGACTGAAATTGAAGAAAGTAGGGAAAACCATTAGACCATTCAAGTATGACCTAAATCAAATCCCTTATGATTATACAGTGGAAGTGAGAAATAGATTTAAGGGCCTAGATCTGATCGATAGAGTGCCTGATGAACTATGGACTGAGGTTCGTGACATTGTACAGGAGACAGGGATCAACACCATCCCCATGGAAAAGAAATGCAAAAAAGCAAAATGGCTGTCTGAGGAGGCCTTACAAATAGCTGTGAAAATAAGAGAAGCAAAAAGCAAAGGAGAAAAAGAAAGATATAAGCATCTGAATGCAGAGTTCCAAAGAATAGCAAGGAGAGATAAGAAAGCCTTCCTCAGCAATCAATGCAAAGAACTAGAGGAAAACAACAGAATGGGAAAGACTAGAGATCTCTTCAAGAAAATTAGAGATACCAAGGGAACATTTCATGCAAGGATGGGCTCGATAAAGGACAGAAATGGTATGGACCTAACAGAAGCAGAAGATATTAATAAGAGGTGGCAAGAATACACAGAAGAACTGTACCAAAAAGATCTTCACGACCACGATAATCATGATGGTGTGATCACTCACTTAGAGCCAGACATCCTGGAATGTGAAGTCAAGTGGGCCTTAGAAATCATCACTACAAACAAAGCTAGTGGAGGTGATGGAATTCCAGTTGAGCTATTTCAAATCCTGAAAGATGATGCTGTGAAAGTGTGCTTCTTCCAGCAAATTGCCAGCAAATTTGGAAAACTCAGCAGTGGTCACAGGACTGGAAAAGGTCAGTTTTTCATTCCTATCCCAAAGAAAGGCAATGCCAAAGAATGCTCAAACTACCGCACAATTGCACGCATCTCACACGCTAGTAAAGTAATGCTCAAAATTCTCCAAGCCAGGTTTCAGCAATATGTGAACTGTGAACTCCCAGATGTTCAAGCTGGTTTTAGAAAAGGCAAAGGAACCAGAGATCAATTGCCAACATCTGCTGGATCATTGAAAAAGCAAGAGAATTACAAAAGACATCTACTTTTGCTATATTGACTATACCAAAGCCTTTGACTGTGTGGATCACAACAAACTGTGGAAAATTCTTCAAGAGATGGGAATACCAGACCACCTGACCTGCCTCTTGAGAAACCTATATGCAGGTCAGGAAGCAAGAGTTAGAACTGAACATGGAACAACAGACTGGTTCCAAATAGGAAAAGGAGTTCGTCAAGGCTGTATATTGTCACCTGGCTTATTTAACTTATATGCAGAGTATATCATGAGAAACACTGGGCTGGAAGAAGCACAAGCTGGAATCAAGATTGCCGGGAGAAATATCAATAACCTCAGATATGCAGATGACACCACCCTTATGGCAGAAAGTGAAGAGGAACTCAAAAGCCTCTTGATGAAAGTGAAAGTGGAGAGTGAAAAAGTTGGCTTAAAGCTCAACATTCAGAAAACGAAGATTATGGCATCTGGTCCCATCACTTCATGGGAAATAAATGGGGAAACAATGGAAACAGTGTCAGACTTTATTTTTTTGGGCTCCAAAATCACTGCAGATGGTGACTGCAGCCATGAAATTAAAAGACGCTTACTCCTTTGAAGAAAAGTTATGACCAACCTAGATAGCATATTCAAAAGCAGAGACATTGCTTTGCCAACAAAGGTCCGTCTAGTCAAGGCTATGGTTTTTCCAGTGGTCATGTATGGTTGTGAGATTTGGACTGTGAAGAAAGCTGAGCACCTAAGAATTGATGCTTTTGAACTGTGGTGTTGGAGAAGACTCTTGAGAGTCCCTTGGACTGCAAGGAGATCCAACCAGTCCATTCTGAAGGAGATCAGCCCTGGGATTTCTTTGGAGGTAATGATGCTGAAGCTGAAAGTCCAGTACTTTGGCCACCTCATGCGAAGAGTTGACTCATTTGAAAAGACTCTGATGCTGGAGGGATTGGGGGCAGGAGGAGAAGGGGACGACAGAGGATGAGATGGCTGGATGGCATCACTGACTTGATGGACGTGAGTCTGAGTGAACTCCTGGAGTTGGTGATGGACAGGGAAACCTGGCGTGCTGTGATTCATGGGGTTGCAAAAGTCGGACATGACTGAGCAACTAAACTGAACCGAACTGAACTGAACTGAACTGATGGTAATTCTAATTTTTTAAGGAATACCATTTTTGACAGTAGCCACATCAACTTACATTCTCATCAGCTATGTTCTAGGCTTTTCACATCCTTGCCACAATTTGTTATTTTCTCTTTTTTAAAAAATCTTAATTTAAATTTTTGTATAGCAGCCATCCTAATATGTTTAACATAGTATATCCCACTTTGGTTTTGATTTGCATTTCTCTAATGATCAGTGATGTTAAACATATTTTCATGCATTTATTAACCATTTGTATATCTCCTCTCAAGAAATGTCTATTCAAGTTTTTTGATCATTTTGAAATCAGATTGGTTGCTTTTGTGATGTTAAGTTGTAGGAGTCCTTTATTTATTCTGGATATTAATCCTTAATCACATATATGATTTTCAAATATTTTCTCTCATTCTATGGGTTGTCTTCTCACTCTGCTGGTAGTATTCTTTGCTGTATGACAGCTTAACATTTGAATAAAATGTGTCTATTTTTTGTTTGGTTGCCTGTGCTTTTGGTGTCATATCCAATGGATCATTGACAAAGTCAATGTCATGAGGCTTTTCCCATTTTCTTCTAAGAGTTTTATCATTTTAGGTGTTACATGTAGATATTTGATCCATTTTGAGTTAAGTTTTGTATATTGTGCTAAGATAAGCATTCAATTTCATTCTTTTTCATGTGGATAACCAGTTTTTCCAACATCATTTGTTGAAAAGACTGTCCTTTCCCCATTGACTGGTCTCTTTCCTCACTAAATTGTCCTTTTTCCCATAGGATGATCTCAGCACCCTTGTCAAAATATATTTGATTATATATGTGAGGGTTTATTTCTAGGCTCTCTGTTCTATTTCATTGATTACTGTAGGTTTGTAATAAGTTTTGAAGTCAGCAAATTTGAGATCTTACATTGTTCTTTTTTTGAGATTGTTTTGACTATTTCAGATCTTGAAATTCTATATGAATTTTAAGATGAAATTTTCTATTTCTGCAAAAAATGGGATTTTGTAGGATTGCATCGAATTTGTAGATAGATTTGGGTAGTGCTAACATTTTAACAATATTAAGTCTTCTAATCCATAAACATAGGATATCTTTTCATTTGCTAGTGCCTTATTCAATTTTTTTTTCTGGCAGTGATTTATAGTTTTCACTGTACAAATCTCTTGCCTCAAGTTTATTGCTACATATTTTATTCTTTTTGATGCTTTTTTAAGTGGAAGTTTTTCTTAATATCTCTTTTGGATTATTTATTGTTAGTATATAGAAAACAAGTCTGTTCATTTTGTATTCAGGAACTTTGCTGAATTCTTTCATGAGTTCTAACAGTGTGTGTGTGTGTGTGTAATCTGTAGAATTTTCTACATATAAGATCATGAGGTCTGTTAAAACTGATAGTTTGACTCTTTCCTTTCCAATTTGGATGCCTTTAAATTTCTTTCTGTTGCTTATTTGCTCTGTCTAAAACTTTTAATACTATAATGAGCAAAAGTGGCAAAAGTGGTCTTCCTTAGACACAAGCACGTGCATGCTTAGTCACTCAGTCATGTCTGACTCTCTGTGACCTTGTGAACTACAGCACATCAGGCTCTTCTGTCCATAGGCTTTCCCAGGCAAGAATACTGGAGTGGGTTGCCATTTCCTCCTCCAGCAGATCTTCTTGACCCAAGGATCAAACTCGCATCTCCTGAGCCACCTGAGAAACTCAATGTGGAAATTTGGAAAGTTTTAAACAGATGATCGAGAGTTGTCTGTTCATCATTCTGGCTGCTGAATGGAGAATTAATAGAAAGGAGAAGACTAGAGACAAAAACACTAATGAAGTAGATTTTCTGTAGTCCATGTAAGGGAACGAACTTTCTTGGAAGCAGTGGGGTGAGGCAACAGTAGTGACACTAAGTGCTTACCAATCCTAAACAGACGTGAGAGGGTCTAATGGCCAAAGAACCACCCATTGCTAAAGCTAGAGGAGAGTTTTGGGTTGAATGATGCTGCTGCATTCCTCTGCACATTCTCATTCAGAAGGAGTCAGGTTAAAATCAAAACCAAAGACTCCCAGCATATGTGTTTGAGGGGAGCTCCTAAAATCAAATATTCTAGCCCCAAATATTCCAGTCTCTTCACAAGGAGTGTGGATTACAGAGCAGACATGGAAGGAAGTGAGGATAGCAAACTATTCCATCCAGACTGCACTCCTTCCTTTCCCACACCCTCCACACTAACACTTCTACAGAAAGTAGAATGACAAAGCTTTCCCTTTGATCCCAAAGTTACCAGAAGCAAGAGGTGAGCATTATTCACTGTCCCAAGCTGAGAATAGGAGTTTCTGGCACCTGTCAGATGTCAGTGGAAGGAAACAATGTAATACATATATTAAGAATGAAGATATTTTATCTAGAGCCAGGACCAGGGGCAAAGTATCTTGGTTTCTGGGTATTTAAGGATTACTTTTAAAACAGAGCAAAACAGTAAAAAACACATGTCATCATGGACCATTCTGGACTGGAATCTTTACTGCAATAATCAAGTAGTCTAGGGATTGAGAATTGAATCCAACTCTTTCAAAGTTGAAAGCCCACCCTCTATTCTATGTGGGTCTGGTGTCTTCTGATGTTCCTGCTCTGTTTTGTCCCCTGATCTGTCTTCATGGAATAATCAGTAGCAAATTTTCTTAGATTCTGTCTGTAATTGCTCAATGTTCATCTCATAATATATTTATATATATATATATGTGTGTGTGTGTGTTTATATGTACATATATATGTTTTACACCAGCCAGTACAATTGGAAAGTGTTTAACACAAATTGCATCTCTTAGAAGAGGGTTTTTTAAAACTGTGGGTACTATTGTCAAATATTTCTCTTCACTCTGAGTGCAGTGTGTTTTCTGCCTACTTTCTATTGTTCTTTTTCCACTATGCAGCCATGGGAGAATTAATTTTTCTCCACTGGCTAGGAGAAGAATCTCCCTTTTTGGGCCCAAAGTGACTATTGGGAGCAATATGGATGTCGTGGTGTGGTCTATACAGTGCCATCAGATTCAGGGCCCACTGGCTTCAGTGGAAGGTTTGACTTCACATTTTGCTCCTGTTATCAAGAGAACTGTACCAGGGCTTCTCATTAAAAAGTGTGTTTTGAAGTCTTAGCCCTCTCAGGGGCAGGAGAACTAAAAGGAGTTTGAAGAAGTGCAAAAGTCAGAAGAAAATGGTCCGGAAAGCTGAAACCTTGGCCCGAACTGATGATGGGCGTGGTCATAGGAGAGACTGAGTATTCTTACTGTGGGGTACTCCTCAGATCCCTGCTAGCTAAAAAATCAAACCCAGAAGAGACACCATAGAACCTAAAAGTAAGAGTAGTAATGGGTGGCAATTCTCAGAAGTTAAAATCGTGGTGACTTTGGAACTAACAGTGTTCACATTCTAACAATAGTGGAGGATTTATGTACAAATATGGTCCCAGGAAAACCCACTTTGAGAACCCTATTGATTATAGCATTTGGTTTTTGAAAACCTTTGTAAGAAAGAAACATTATTAGAAAAGGTGAGTTATTATTCTAATCTAATATTTACATGCCCTTCCCATACTTATTTTAAAGAAATGAATTCTGATTACAAATGTTATTTGATTGATTTTGGTTTCTAGGAGCTAAAAAGTGAAAGTAGAAATGGTCTATGAAGGCTCTGGTGATCACCATGGACCCACCAGCTTGTCTTTGAGCCTTGGATGGCCCTGGTTCTGATTTGACCAGGATGCATCAAGACCAACTGGGGCTGGAAGGGAAGAGTTTCAAGTTAAAGGGAACAATGTGGTGATGGCAGAGGGAAGAAGCTTGGTCTGTAAACCTAGGAAGATGAGACAAGTGAGGGTTACAACCCAGGAGGGCAAGCAGGGACCAGAAAACCAGACTAGAAGCCTGGAAACCCAAGAAAATGCATCAAAGATGAAGGCAGACATGAAGAGTTCATCAGAGAAGTCTCCATCTAAGCTGGTGGCTCTGCATCCTGGCCACATATGACAATCACCTGGGGAGTGCCCTGCCCTTCATCATCTACCAGATTTTCTTTCAGGTTATTCTAGTGGGACTTCTGTGTCCATACTTCAGTGGAGACTTACCTGCCAAGAATAGGAATGATCTCATATTCTATTTCATAAGCTTAAAGAATACTTTTTTTCCCATTCAATTTATCTAACTTTCAACAGAATCCCACAGTCAGTCCTCCTCCTCTGAACTCTTTCTTCCTTTGCCTTCCATGACACCATCCTTGACACTATATATATATATATATATATATATATATATATATATATATATATATTTGCTCACTCTTTTTTTTTGAGCTTCTTCTCTTTTGAACTTAATGTTGAGATGTTCCCAGAGCACTTCTCTGACCATCTCCCCTTGTATTTTCTCTTTCCCATCTCACCATCCTTACTCTTTTCTTCCTTCTCTTTTACCCTCTTCTTTTCCTTCCATTTTCTTTATTTTTCTTCTCTTTCTACTTATGTCCTGGGTAATCTAATCAAAGCCCATGGCTTTAAATATCACCCCCACACTTAGTAAGCCAAATCAGTCAGGATAGTCTAGATTCTGCAGTATCAAGAAAAAAGTTGAAATTTCATTACTGTCTATAACTAAGGTCTGTTTCTTGCTTGTGTTGCAGATCCAAAATATAACAGCAGGGGTTTTTGCTTACTGATGTCTTTCTGGTTGTGGTCATTATTTTGCTAGAAGATCCCACTTTTATGGAAGCTGTGGTAGGGAATGCAAATTGTACATTGTCACCTCTGAAGTGTTCTGCCCTGAGAGTGAGATAGGTATTGTTCCCCTTCCATTTTCCAGAGGAGAAACAGAGGCATCTCGAGGCTAAAGGAAAAGCTGATGCTGGCCTGTGAATCCAGAGGTCTGTTATGACCACTCATTTATAAATGAGTAGTAAGGGAAGCTGGGTACTTGCCAAGGGCCTCAGGGTTCTCAAGATAAGTAATGCTTGGGGGAGCTCTAGTCTGCCTGGCGTCAGAGCCCTGGTCTCCCAGAACATTATGTTTTCTGTCACCGGAAGTCCATTCTTGCTTGTGAAGGAATCATTGTCATTTCCTGAGAATGTCAAATTTTTTTGGAAGGAGTAACTTAACTAACAATAGCTAACATGCACTGATGTCTTACAGGATTTAGCTTACTTGAAAACAGCCCTATATAAAAGGCACTGTGGAGCAGATGTGCCTTTTCCCATTTTAGAGTGAGGATTGAGAGCTGGAGAAGGGAGACTTCCTCCAAAGCCGCCTAACAAGGGGAAGTGGAGCAGGGATTTGAGACTGGGTAAATGACCCTGACCTTACCACACAATCTCAGATAATTCATTCAAAATGTACTTTTCCACCAAGACGTGGAAACAACCTTAATGTCAATTGACAGAAGAACAGATAAAAGAGATGTGGTATGTATAAACAATGAAATACTACATGCGTGCTCAGTTACTCAGTCCTGTCCAACTCTTTGTCTAACTCATGTCTGACTGCGTGGACTGTAACCCGTCAGCCTTCTCTGTCCATGGGATTTCCCAGGCAAGAATACTGGAGTGGGTTGCCCTGCCCTCCTCCAAGGAATCTTCCTGATCCAGGGATCAAACTCGTGTTTTTTACATCTCCTGAATTGACAGGCAGGTTCTTTACCATTAGTGCCACCTGAGAAGCCCCTGTTTTACCTTATGAATATATCAAAAAAGAATGTATATATAGCTTCCCCAGTGGCTCACCTGTAAAGAACCTACCTAGAAGGCAGGAGCCACAGAAGTAGTGGGTTTGATCCTTGAGTTGGGAAGATCCCCTGGAGAAGGGAATGGCAACCCACTCCAGTATTCTTGCCTGGAGAATCCCATGGACAGAGGAGCCTGGTGGGCTACAGTCCATAGGGTTGCAGAGTTGGACAATGACTGACGTGAGTTAGCACACACTCATATATGTATAATAGAACATTTTGCTGTAGAGCACAAATGAACATTGTATTATAAACCAACTATACTTAAATTATTTTTAAAATAAGATAACACAAAAAATATACATTTCCAACCAGGTACACATTAGTTATTGAACTCCACTTTCTGCCTTTTTATTTATGGGTACCTTATGGTTAGCATGGGAGATGGTCCAGCCCTGCAAGCTTGGCATGTATAGGTGCTTGCCTAAGTGGGGAGGGGAGGCTGGACTGAAACCCTCAGTGGTCATTTTTTACAGCCAGAGACCCCTATGCTTAGGGGAGCACATATTTCATAGGTTAAAGGCAGGGGAATTGTGTTGTGGGAGCAGCTGGCAATTTTCCTAACCTGAAGAGGTTGGGCCTCCTACACTCCCCATTGCCCATGTGTTCAACTTCTGAGTATCCTCATTCCCTGCAACTTACCAACGTGTGCCTTCATGCTTCATGCTTTGTTATGCTGGGACTACCAGGTCTTTCCTCCTCCTGTCCCTAATTTCATCCCCAGTTCCAGCCATGGTACCCTGGTTTTGTTTTTCTTCGAGTACAACTCTCTCTCTTTCTGTCATTGCCATTGTCCCATTTCATTCCCACTATGTGACTTTGCATTTAAATTCTGCACAGCACAGGAAAAGAGGACAGACATGCTTTGGGATCAGGCAGATTTGGATTGGGTCTTCGACTTTGTCACTTAACAGGTGTATGACCTTGTACATGTCACTTCAATTCTCCAGTCTCAGTCCCTGCATCCATAAAAATGGGGAGTCACATCTCCTTTGCAATAGGCAAGACTTATAAAGGCATAGCAAACACCCTCTCTCAACAACACAAGAGAAGACTCTACACATGGACTTCAGCACATGGTCAATACGGAAATCAGATAGATTGTATTTTTTGCAGCCAAAGATGGAGAAGCTCTATATAGTCAGCAAAAACAAGACCAGGAGCTGACTGTGGATCAGATCATGAACTCTTACTGCCAAATTCAGATTTAAATTGAAGAAAGTAGGGAAAACCACTGGACCATTCAGGTATGACATAAATCAAATCCCTTATGATAGTACAGTAGGAGTGACAAATAGATTCAAGGCATTAGATCTGATAGACAGAGTGCCTGAAGAACTGTGGATGGAGGTTCATGACTTTGTACAGGAGGCAGTGATGAAGACCATCCCCAAGAAAAAAAAAAAATACAAAAAGTTAAAATGGTTGCCTGAGCAGCCCTTACAAATAGCTGTGTAAAGAAGAGAAGCTAAATGCAAAGGAGAAAAGGAAAGATATACCCATTTGAATGTACAGTTCCAAAGAATAGCAAGGAGAGATAAGAAAGCCTTCCTCAGCAATCAATGCAAAGAAATAGGAGAAAGCAATAGAATGGGAAAGACTAGAGATCTCATCAAGAAAATTAGAGGTACCAAGGGGATATTTCATGCAAAGATGGGGACAATAAAGGACAGAAATGGTATGGACCTAACAGAAGCAGAAGATATTAAGAGGAGGTGGAACAAAACACAGAAGAACTATACAAAAAAGATCTTTGTGATCCAGATAACCATGATGGTGTGATCGCTCACCTAGAGTCAGACATCCTGGAATGTGAAGTAAAGTGGGCCTTAGGAAGCATCAACAATCAAAGCTAATGAAGGTGATGGAATTTCAGTTGAGCTATTTCAAATCTTAAAAGATAATGCTGTGAAAGGGCTTCATTCAATATGCCAGCAAATTTAGAAAACTCAGTAGTGGCCACAGGACTGGAAAAGGTCAGTTTTCATTCCAATCCCAAAGAAAGGGAATGCCAAAGAATGCTCAAACTACCACACAACTGCACTCATCTCACACGCTAGCAAAGTAATACTCAAAATTCTCCAAGCCAGGCTTCAGCAGTATGTGAACCATGAACTTCCAGATATTCAAGCTGGATTTAGAAAAGCCAGAGAAACCAGAGATCAAATTGCCAACATCTGTTAGATCATCAAAAAAGCAAGAGAGTTTCAGAAAAACATTTATTTTTGCTTTATTGACTATGCCAAAGCATTTGTGGATCATTTATGAATGCCAAAACGTTTGTGGATCATTACAAACTGGGAAATTCTTCAAGAGATGGGAATACCAGATCACCTGACCTGCCTCTTGAGAAATCTGTATGCAGGTCAGTAAGGAACAATTAGAACTGGACATGGAACAACAGACTGGTTCCAAATCGGGAAAGGAGTATGACAAATCTGTATATTGTCACCCTGCTTATTTAACTTATGTGCAGAGTACATCATGAGAAATGCTGGACTGGATGAAGCACAAGCTGGAATCAAGATTGCCAGGAGAAATATCAATAAACTGAGATACGCATATGACGCCACACTGATGGCAAAAAGCAAAGAACTAAAGAGCCTCTTGATGAAAATGAAAGAGGAGAGTTAAAAAGTTGCCTTAAAGCTCAATATTCAGAAAACTAAGCTCATGGCATCCAGTCCCATCACTTCATGGCAAAAAGATGGGGAAACAATGGAAACAGTGAGAGACCTTTTTGGGGGGCACTCCAAAATCACTGCAGATGGTGACTGCATACATGAAATTAAAAGACATTTGCTCCTTGGAAGAAAAGCTATGACCAAACTAGACAGCATATTGAAAAGCAGAGATGTTACTTTACCAACAAAGGTCCATCTAGTCAAAGCTATGGTTTTTCTAGTAGTCTTTTATAGATATGAGGGTTGGATTGTAAGGGAAGCTGAGTGCTGAAGAATTGATGCTTTTGAACTGTGGTTTCGGAGAAGACTCTTGAGAGTCCCTTGGACTGCAAGGCGATCCAACCAGACCATCCTAAAGGAAATCAGTCCTGAATATTCATTGGAAGGACTGATGCTGAAGGTAAAACTCCAATACTTTGGCCACCTGATGTGAAGAACTGACTCATTTAAAAAGACACTGATGCTGGGAAAGATTGAAGGCAGGAAGAGAAGGGTACGACAGAGGATGAGATGGTTGGATGGCATCACTGACAGGATGAATGTTAGTTTGAGTAGGCTCTGGGAGTTGGTGATGGACAGGGAAGCCTGGTGTGCTGCAGTCAATGAGGTTGCAAAGAGTCGGACATACTGAGAGACTGAACTAACTAACTAACATATATACTAAGTTAATTTAATGAGGTTGTATGTTCACACATGCCACTGCCTAGATGGACAATACAAATGTCCCTTTTTAACTCACAATCTAGCTAATTTTCCTCCTTGAGCTCTAAACCTGTCCTGCTGGTAAGAAATCTTAAATTTGCCACTTTAAAAGTTACCCAAATTTCTTTTGGTGAGTGTCCTTTGGTTTAAATGTATCCCTTTAGGTCAATGCTAAGACCTCCAATATTCACTCTGCCCTTTTTCTACCTGGAGAGGGGGATTCTTCGTGTGGGAAGAGCTTACTGTGAGCTCCTGGTGGTGGGAGGGAGCTTGCAGTTCCTTGGAGCTCTTGCACACTTCTCTTTGTGCTAACTGTTCCTTCCTGCTTTGGTCACTGACCCTATGGTGGGTATTTGCTGTTGCTTGCTTGGTGAATTCAGGTTGACCTCCCAGGCGCACCTGTATGCCAGAGACCTAGCCGTGTCTCCCCTGTCTTCCCCTGACAACCCTTCACCCAGGTAAGCCAACCAGCAACCCCAGTGACCTGCCTTCCACATGCCTGCACAAGATGTAACAAATTGTAGTTGCTTACAACACAAAGTGGTAATTCTGGTGTGGCCAGGGAACAGGAAATAGAAAGCAGAAAGCTTTCATGAGCACCTTTATATAAGAGTGAGATTGGTTAAAGATCTTGAGGACCTTATATATTTTTTAAAAATTTATTGAGAGAAGCCAGCAAAACTCCCTTGGACTAAAGAGATTCAAAAAATAATAAAGGCCTTTTTATTCAGTGGGGTCATGTAAATTTTTTATTCTATTTGGAAATAAAGCAAGTGTGTGAATTCCCAACTCCTTTTAATCTGTCACTCATATATATCAAGGGGCTGGGACCCAAAAGTGGATTATATAATGAGTGAGTTGGAAGACTTTCTTGACAGAAGTGTGCCTTAAATTACATATTGTTCATCTGGTTTTTAAAATATGGAGTTCTATTTTTTTGTGGTTGTCAAATATGTCTTGGAAAGGCTGTAATTTCTCAGTAAGGATCAGAAAAAGTTTTCTGCTGAACAAAGTTGAAGGTACGCTTTGGGTGCTCTGTGTATTGCTATTTGATCAGTGAGGTTTGTTTGTGTTTCATTAATCATTATTGCTTGAGGGTGAATAATAATCATCATAGCGATAACCCTATCCTGTCACTCTGATCTTGTTGCAGAAGATGTGCCAAGAGGTAGATGGACAAACTGAAACCTGATGTTTCTGGCTCCATTTTGCACCTGGATGGAAGAGATGGAATCTGCACATTGTGATTTCAGATGCTCATGGAGGCAAGGTGTGTTCACACTACAGGGATAATTGAGATCTGGATTGTCTTCTCATGGGGACACATTGAGCAGGAAATAAAGGAAAGCAGATTTCCTCATACAGGGTAACACAGAGCATCATTTATTGTGTACTGACTAAGAATATCAGAACTTCCCTGGTAGCTCAGATGGTAAAGAATCTGCTTGCAATGCAGGAGACCTGGATTCCATCCTTGGGTGTGGAAGATCCCCTGGAGAAGGGAATGGCAACCCACTGCAGTGTCCTTGCCTGGAGAATCCCATGGACAGTGGATCCTGATGCGCTACAGAATGTGGGGTTGCAAAGAGTCAGACACAACTGAGCAACTAACACTTTCACTAAGAATAAGGCCATGGACCACATGTTCTGGGTCCTGTGTCCTTTTATTATGCGATGCTAAGAGGCTGTGGTGCTGTTGTGGATCCAGTAGGAGTGAGACTCCATGGGTGAGCTCAGGGGTCCAGGATCAGGCAGAGAGTATGTGGCCAAGCTGCCCTGGGAGCCCAGGTCTCTCTCAGTCTTTTCAGGCAAGGCTCACAGCACCACACAAGAAAGCCTTCAGTTCAGTTCAGTTGCTCAGTCATGTCTGACTCTTTGCGACTCAATGGACTGCGGCACGCCAGGCTTCCCTGTCCATCACCAACTCCTGGAGTTTACCCAAACTCATGTCTATTGAATCAGTGATGCCATCTAACCATCTCATCTGCTGTCGTCCCTTTCTCCTCCCGCCTTCAATCGTTCCCAGCATCAGGGTCTTTTCAAATGAGTCAGCTCTTTGAATGAGGTGGCCAAGGTATTGGAGTTACAGCTTTAATGTATGCAGATCAGAAAGCAACAGTTAGAACTGGACATGGAACAACAGACTGGTTCCAGTTGGGGAAAGGAGTATGTCAAGGCTGTATATTGTTATGCTTATTTAACTTCTATGCAGAGTACATCATGAGAAACGCTGGACTGGATGAAGCACAAGCTGTAATCAAGACTGGTGGAAGAAATATCAATCACCTCAGATATGCAGATGACACCACCCTTATGGCAGAAAGTGAAGAAGAACAAAAGAGCCTCTTGATGAAAGTGAAAAAGGAGAGTGAAAAAGTTGGCTTAAAGCTCAACATTCAGAAAACTAGGATCATGGCATCAGGTCCCATCACTTCATGGCAAGTAGATGAGGAAACAGTGGAAACAGTGTCAGACTTTAATTTTTTTGGCTCCAAGATCACTGCAGATGGTGACTGCAGCCATGAAATTAAAACATGTTTACTCCTTGAAAGGAAACTCATGTCCAACCTAGATAGCATATTAAAAAGCAAAGACATTACTTTGCCAACAAAAGTCCCTCTAGTCAAGGTTATGGTCTTTCCAGTGGTCATGTATGGATGTGAGAGTTGGACTATAAAGGAAGCTGAGTGTCTAAGAATTGATACTTTTGAAGTGTGGTGTTGGAGAAGACTCTTGAGAGACCCTTGGACTGTAAGGAGATCCAACCAGTCCATCCTAAATGAGATCACTCCTGAGTGTTCATTGGAAGGACTAATGTTGAAGCTGATTTACTGTTTCACTTTTAGAGTGATGCTTGCAGAAGTGTCCAAGTGTATTTCTTTTTCTGGTATCCCCCAACTCAGAAAGTGACAAGGCTTAGATTTCACTCAAATCTGCAAAGTAAAGCACAATTTGTTTAAATGTGCTAAATCTGTTCCAGACCATCAATATGTAAAAACCGGATAAAAGTAACCATAGTATGTACTTATTTTATAAATCTGTATTATAACCTTTACTAGTAAAGTTTATCAGTGAGAACAATTAAGGTATCTTGACAATCACAAACATTTAAAAAATTAAAAATTTAACCTTTTTTTAAAATAAGGTTTACATCAACTTAAGCATCTAATTTATTTCTCAGCTTCATAATATTTGAATATCTCAAACTTAAAAATATAACCAATTGAAAGTGCTAAATTCTTTCTAGTAGGTTGAGGTTCTACAGCTAATTCAGGAGAAAGTTGACACAGGACCTCTAAGTCAGAACCAGGTGTGGTGAGCTGCACATAAACCCTGGATTGGGACCCTGGGGAGTTCTCTGGGAGGTGTCTGGCAGGAAGATTTTCCTGTTCATCTCTGGATCCTGATTCTGAAGTCGCTTTCCTTGGCCACACTCACCAGCCTGTGCTGGCCCTCACTGGCAGTGTGGTGTCTCCATCCCTCACTCAGGAAGATGGGTTTTATGTTCTCATCAATGAGCTCCTTGCCGATCTGCTTTTCACTGACAGTGACCAGCAGCCAGCCCGGCCCAGAGATATCAAAGCGCTGCCTGGCCATTATTGCTGCCTTTTCTTCCTACCCTACCTTCTGCTCTCAGATGGCACAGACCTGTGCCTGCTCAGATATCCACTGTAGGGGAAGGAGACACACCTAGAGGGCTTGGGATAAACCTTGGGATGTGGGATGACTCTCCACATCCTACCCAACCAACTTTGACTGTTACTGAGACCAGACTGCCTCTGTCAGCTACAAGACAGGCCAATAAATCAGGAGGCAAGTTGTGGGGGCAAGAAATAATGACTTCAATTGAAATGTTAGCAGACTGAGAAAATGGTAGACTAGTATCTCAAAAAACCCATCTTGTCCTGGTCTGATTTTGGGCTCCTTTTATGCAGAGGAAGGGGAAGAAACAGGGCCTGCAGAACACTGACTCATGGCTAAGACCAGCCTTCCAGGCTCTGACCCCTCATCAGCCTACTCTTGCGGGAAGCAGACCCACTCCACATGACCCCTGCTCCTTCCACACACATAGGGAGAGGATATGGGGCTACTCAGGTGGGATCAGAATGGTGGCTCAGCCTGGACTGGCTGTCCTGGGTCTCCCTGTGTTACTTTTAGGTCCCTCCAGGCAAATGGCCAAAGGCATCAGGAATGCTGCTGCTGCTGCTGCTAAGTTGCTTCAGTCGTGTCTAACTCTGTGCGACCCCATAGAAGGCAGCCCACCAGGCTCCCCCGTCCCTGGGATTCTCCAGGCAAGAACACTGGAGTGGGTTGCCATTTCCTTCTCCAATGCATGAAAGTGAAAAGTGAAAGTGAAGTAGCTCAGTTGTGTCTGACTCTTCGTGACTCCATGGACTGCAGCCTACCAGGCTTCTCCGTCCATGGGATTTTCCAGGCAAGAATACTGGAATGGGGTGTCATTGCCTTCTCCGGCATCAGGAATGAGACCTGACCAAATATCTGCAGTGTCAGAAAAGGTGGTCACTGTGGGAGGGTTTCTGAGGCCAGGGTTTTGGGACATCAGGACAGAGAAGACCATGTCCATTTGAGTGTCTCCTACCAAGTGAGGTGGGGTAGGGATCTTCTCTAGAATGTGGTGCCTGGTTTCCTGGATTCCAAGTTCTGTTGGCCTCTATTGCCAGGAAAATGAGGTTGCTTCCTGGAGTCCCTTTATCTGGCTTCCTCTTCTCACAAAGCTCCCCAAGGACCCCTCTGGTCTGTTGACTGCTCATGCTGCCACCCCATGTCCATGTGCAATGAAACCAGTGGGGAGGCCTGAGTGCAGATCCCATCCAGCAAGAATAGAAATCATCTTCCCTACACACAATAAAAGAACAGGCATGGGCCCACAACCCATCTTATCCTTCTCCACATGACCAGCCCCATCATATCAAAAAAATGTGACTTTCCTCCCATCAGAAACCAAACACCAGGTAAGATTTAGATGTAAAGTAAACCAGAATATTGTTTTGAGCTACAGACATTAAAAAACAAAACAAAACAAAAAAAACCCTAGCAGCAAAAACAAATACCCCCCCCCACCCCCCACCAAACAGCAAAACAGTAGGTGCAAGAAGAGCATGCTGACTCTTCCCTTTTTTCTTCCTGGAAGCAGGTGATGGCATATCCATCCCCCTACCACTGTTCCCCACCCCCTAGCCCCTCCTCCCAGTCCCCTCTCCCCCCAACTGCCCCCTCTCCGTCCCCCAATGAAAGATGTCTTCCCTCTCCTGGAAGGAGAATGACATTGTTATTGTCAAGGGCAGAGAGTGGAGAATGAGAGGAGGAACAGACCTTGTTCAATAAAATTCTCATTCTTCTTCGCCTCCCCACATAGTGCAGTTACTTTTCCACAACTGCCTCTCTTTGTTCAATCCAATAGAAAAACATTTAGATTTTGCCACTTCTCTGGGTATTTCTTCAATTCTTAGGATGGTTCTCCATGTCATGTAAAACCGGGAAAATAAATGTGCATGCTTCTCTCCTGTGAATCTGTCTCATGTCCATTTAATTCTCATGACCAGCCAACAACCTAAAAGAGTGGAGTTAACCTTTTGTCTTGGCAACGTCTTTCTTGAAGGCATCTTCAATTTTACCTCCTTCCTTGGCTTGGTTCCTCAGTATGCTGACATGCTCTCAGTTATTCTTCAGAAACTCTGTGAACACAGGCTGTGTCTTTCAAATTGAAACACACCAGTCCTAGAACTCCTTGGTATTGATGGACTCCTTGGTGTCAATGAATTTCCATGACAGTGTTTAGTGTGATACACACACGAGATTCATTTGTCAAAACCCATAGAATGTACGCTACCAGGAATGAATCCTAATGCAAACTCTGAACTCTGGTGATAGCAATGTGGCCATGTAGATTCATCAGTGTTAACCAATACACAGAATGATGATAAGACAGTTGGGGACTTGGGAGGCTCTGAGGACCAATTTCAGACTTAAAGAAAGTAGGGAAAAACATTAGACAATTCAGGTATTACCTAAATCAAATCCCTTACGATGATATAGTGGAAGTGGCAAATATGTTCAAGGGATTAGGTCTGATTTACAGATCTGATAGACCTTCTAGAACTAACACCCCCCAAAAGATGTCCTTTTCAATATAGGGGATGGGAATGAAAAAGTAGGAAATCAAGAAACACCTGGAGTACAGGCCAAACAGGCAAATTTGGCCTGGAGTACAAAATGAAGCAGGGCAAAGGCTAATAGAGTTTTGCCAAGAGAACACACCACACTGGTTATAGCAAACACCCTCTTCCAACAACACAAGAGATGACTCTACACATGGACATCACCAGATGGTCAATACCAAAATCAGAGTGATTATATTCCTTTGCAGCCAAAAATGGAGAAGCTCTAGACAGTCAACAAAAACAAGACCAGGAGATGACTATGGCTCAGCTCATGAACTCCTTTTTGCCAAATTCAGACTGAAATTGAAGAAAGTAGGTAAAACCACTACACCATTCAGGTAGCACCTAAATCAAATCTCTTACGATTGTACAGTGAAAGTGACAAATAGATTCAAGGGATTAGATCTGATAGACAGAGTGCCTGAAGAACTAGGGACCAAGGTTCATCACATTGTACAGGAGGTAGTGATCAAGACGATCCCCAAGAAAAAGAAATGCAAAAAGGAAAAATGGTTGTCTGACAAGGCCTTACAAATAGCTGTGAAAAGAAGAGAAGTGAAAGGAGTAAAGGAAAGATATACCCATTTGAATGCAGAGTTCCAAAGAATAACAAGGAGACATAAGAAAGCCTTCCTCAGTGATCAATGCAAAGAAATAGAGGAAAGCAATAGAATGGGAAAGACTAGAGATCTCTTCAAGACAATTGGAAATACCAAGGGAACATTTCATGAAAATATGAGAACAATAAAGGACAGAAATTGTATGGACCTAACAGAAGCAGAAGATATTAAGAAGAGGTGGAACAATATGCAAAAGAACTATACAAAAAAGATCTTCATTACCCAGATAACCATGATGGCATGATCACTCACCTAGAGCCAGACATCCTGGAATGGGCCTTAGGAAGCATCACTATGAACAAGTGGGCCTTAGGAAGCATCACTATGAACAAAGCTACTGGAGGTGATGGAATTCCAGTTGAGCTAGTTCAAATCCTAAAAAGATGATGCTGTGAAAGTGCTTCATTCAATATGCCAGCAAATCTGGAAAACTCAGCAGTGGCCACAGGACTGGAAAAGGTCAGTTTTCATTCCAATCTCAAAGAAAGGCAATGCCAAAGAATGCTCAAACTACCACACAACTGCACTCATCTCACATGCTAGCAAAGTAATACTCAAAATTCTCCAAGCCAGGCTTCAGCAGTATGTGAACCATGAACTTCCAGATGTTCAAGCTGGATTTAGAAGAGACAGAGGAACCAGAGATCAAATTGTCAATGTCTCTTGGATCGTCGAAAAAGCAAGAGAGTTCCAGAAAAACATCTACTTTTGCTTTATTGACTATGCCAAAGCGTTTGACTATATGGATCATTACAAACTGTGGAAAATTCTTCAAGAGATGGGAATACCAGACCACCTGACCCGCCTCCTGAGAAATCTGTATGCTGGTGAAGAAGCAACAGTTAGAACTGGACATGGAACAACAGACTTGTTCCAAATTGGGAAAAGAGTATGTCAAGGATGTATACTGTCAGCTTGCTTATTTAACTTATATGCAGAGTACATCATGAGAAATGCTGGGCTGGATGAAGCACAAGCTGGAATCAAGATTGGCGGAAGAAATATCAATAACCTCAGATATGCAGATGACACCACCCTTGTGGCAGAAAGTGAAGAAGAACTAAAGATCCTCTTGATGAAAGTGAAAGAGGAGAGTGAAAAAGTTGCCTTAAAGCTCAATATTCAGATAACTAAGATCATGGCATCCAGTCCCATTACTTCATGGCACATAGTTGGGAAACAATGGAAACAGTGACAGACTTTATTTTTTGGGGTTCCAAAATCACTGCAGATTGTGACTGCAGCCATGAAATTAAAAGATGCTTGCTTCTTGAAAGAAAAGCTATGACCAATCTAGACAGCATATTAAAAAGCAGAGACATTACTTTGACAACAAAGGTCTGTCTAGTCAAAGCTATAATTTTTCCAGTAGTCATGAATGGATGTGAGAGTTGGAGTATAAAGAAAGCTGAGCACTGAAGAATTGATGCTTTTGAACTCTGGTGTTGGAGAAGACCCTTGAGAGTTCCTTGGACTGCAAGGAGATCCAATCAGTCCTTCCTAAAGGAAATCAGTCCTGAATATTCATTGGAAGGACTGATGTTGAAGCTGAAACTCCAATACTTTGGCCACCTGATGCAAAGAACTGACTCATTGGAAAAGACCCTGATGCTGGGGAAGATTAAAGGCAGGAGGAAAAGGGGACAACAGAGGATGAGATGGTTGGATGGCATCACAGACTCGATGGACATGAGTTTGAGTAAACTCTGGGAGTTGGTGATGGACAGGGAGGCCTGGCATATTGCAGTCCTTGGGGTTGTAAAAAGTTGGACACAACTGAGTGACTGAGCTGAACTGAACTGAACTGAGTACCTGTGTTTTGAGAGTCGGGGTTAGGAAGACAGCAACAACAGATCAGGGTCCATGTGGGACCTCTCTCTACTTTGCTCCATTCTGCTGTCAACTCAAAACTGCTTTAAAATATATTATGAAGACCATTTAAACAAAGGAAAAAACAGAGCTTTCAGTAACATCACATGGCTACTCTTCTTTGAGTCCCCACCTTGTCTGGGCCACTTGAGAGTCAAACTTCAGTGGACACTGTCCTTTCAACACACATCCTTTCAAAGTTTCATCTGCAAACCACTTTCTATCTTATTCAGTTCAATTCAGTTCAGTCTCATTAAACTCTTTTTTTTTTTTTCATTAAACTCTTTCTTTGTTAAGATACTCTTCTTACTCTTTCAATTTGAAATATAATTGACTGGCAATATTATATTATTTTTCTGGTATATCACATAGTGATTTGATATTTTTATACATTATAGAATGATCACCAATATAAGTCTAGTTACCATTCACCACCATGCAAAGTTATTACAGTATTAGGAACTCCATTCCCTATGCTTTCATTACATTCCCATGACATTTGTTTTATAACTGTAAATTTGAAACTTGAGGAAGCAATGTTTTTCATTTATTGATCTCATCCCCTACTCCCCTCCCCCTTTGGCAACCACCAGCTTATTCTTGGAATCCTTGAGTCAATTTCTGTTTTGTTGTGTTCATTTATTTTGTTTTGTAGATTCTATATATAAGTGACATCATAAGGTATTTCTCTTTCTCTGTTTGACATATGTCACTTAGCATAATGCTCTCTCAGTTCATCCATGTTGTTTTAAGATTTCATTCTCTTTTGTGGCTGAGTCATATTCCATTGTATATGTGTATATGAAATATATATATTATATATATATATATATATGAAATTTTCTTTATCCATTTGCCTATTGGTGCACATCTGGGTAGCTTCCATATCTTGGCTATTGTCAGTAAAGTTCCATAAGCATAGGGATGCATATATCTTTTTAAATTAGTTCTTTTTGCCTTCAGAGAAGGCAATGGCACCCCACTCCAGTACTCTTGCCTGGAAAATCCCATGGACGCAGGAGCCTGGTGGGCTGCAGTCCATGGGGTTGCTAAGAGTCAGACACGACTGAGCGACTTCACTTTCACTTTTCACTTTCATGCATTAGAGAAGGAAATGGTAACCCACTCCAGTGTTCTTGCCTGGAGAATCCCAGGGACGGCAGGGCCTGGTGGGCTGCTGTCTATGGGGTCGCACAGGGTGGGACACGACTGAAGCGACTTAGCAGCAGCAGCAGCAGCAGGAGAGGTGGATTCAATACTTGGGTTGGGAAGATACCTTGAAGAAGGAAATGGCAACTCATTCCAGTATTCTTGCCTGGGAAATTCCAAAGACATAGGAGCCTGGCAGGCTACAGTCCATGGAGTCACAAAATTCAGACACGACATAGCAACTAAACAACAACAAATAAATAGAGGTGGGGAGAAGGCTGAGTGTGGTGCGCTGGGGACTCCTTGGGGTTCTGTGGATTCTGAGGAACCCCAGCACAGGCTGATGGAGAAGAGGAGCACACACAGCAATGCTCCTGCTCCCTGAAGAGCATTTCTTCTCCTGAGCCCTCTGTGATTCTGACTTGGTTTCTTCCTGGGGGCAGGCACAGCCTCAAGTCTGGGGCAGGGTCCTAGGTGTTTGAGTCCCAGTGCAATCTGCTGCCTCAACTGCCCCTTTCTGCAGCTCCCGCATCCTGCAGATACCCTGGCAGTAGAAATGATGCAGGGTGTTCTAAACATGATGAGGAAATGCAACAGTAATTTGCAGTAACACATCTAGTGTGATCAGTTGCTCTTCACCTGGAATGGAAATGGAGCAAGAGGCTCTTTCAGTTCAGTTCAGTTCAGTCGCTCAGTCGTGTCTGACTCTCTGTGACCCCATGAATTGCAGCATGCCAGGCCTCCCTGTCCATCACCAACTCCTGAGTTCACTCAAACTCATGTCCATCGAGTTGGTTATGCCATCCAGCCATCTCATCCTCTGTTGTCCCCTTCTCCTCCTGCCCCCAATCCCTCCCAGCAACTCATGTCCATCGAGTTGGTTATGCCATCCAGCCATCTCATCCTCTGTTGTCCCCTTCTCCTCCTGCCCCCAATCCCTCCCAGCATCAGAGTCTTTTCCAATGAGTCAACTCTTCGCATGAGGCGGCCAAAGTACTGGAGTTTCAGCTTTAGCATCATTCCTTCCAAAGAACACCCAGGACAGATCTCCTTTAGAATGGACTGGTTAGATCTCCTTGCAGTCCAAGGGACTCTCAAGAGTCTTCTCCAACACCACAGTTCAAAAGCATCAATTCTTCAGCACTCAGCTTTCTTCACAGTCCAACTCTCACATCCAATACGTGACTACTGGAAAAACCATAGCCTTGACTAGACGAACCTTTGCCGTCAAAGTAATGTCTCTGCTTTTGAATATTCTATCTAGGTTGGTCATAACTTTCCTTCCAAGGAGTAAGCATCTTTTAATTTCATGGCTGCAATCACCATCTGCAGTGATTTTGGAGCTCTTTATAAATATGTAAACTCTTATCAGAGGATGCCTTGTACAAAAGTAACAAAGTAGCTTCTCTGGAGATACTGCTGTATCTGTAACAACTATTATGGATTACCTACAACCTTCAAACACTTTGTGGCATTAAATTATCATGACACTGTGATGGGTATTGTTATTATCTTTTTACATCCCAGATATTTGAGTCCAAAGAAATTAAAGTGAAAGCACAATATCATGGACCAGAAATGGACAGAATCCATCCCAACTCATTCCTGCCTGATTGCTTTTCATTATTGCTCTTGATGCTCAGTACCACCCCCAGACCAGTACTTCTGTGTCTTGCACACCTGTACACATTCTCTCTGTAGTCTTCAGGGTTCTGAGACTGGAAGAAACAGGAAATTTGGGCCCAGCTGATGGATCTGGTGCTGGGCAGTTTGGTCTGGAAAAACCTCACAGATGCAAAGGGGGGTCCCCTTCAGTACTGTGGAGGAACTTGAAGAAGTACCTGCTGGGAACTGTTGCTTGGAGTCTCAAAACTCCACTGTGGCCTGTGGCCTTATCCCTGATCCTTGACACAGAAAAGAGAGACATGAAACAGGCTGACACATGACACATGAAGAGAAACAGAAGATGCAGAAGATTGAACAGAGAAACAGAAGCTTGAAAGATTGAAAAGACTGAGAAAGATCCACATCATTTCACCACCCCCAATTAACTTAAGCCTTACTTTTTTTTAAATTTTTTTTTTATTTTTTAACTTTACAATATTGTATTGGTTTTGCCATATATCAACATGAATCCACCACAGGTATACACGTGTTCCCCATGCTGAACCCTGCTCCCTCCCCATACCATCTCTCTGGGTCGTCCCAGTGCACCAGCCCCAAGCATCCAGTATCGTGCATTGAACCTGGACTGGCAACTCGTTTGCACACACACACACAGTATCTATGTCTCCATTTCATCACACACACTATCCTGCATTATAATTAATTCTTTAGTTTAACTAATGTTTATTGAGCATCTATTAATACTATGAGCCAGACACTGTTCCAGGCACTAAGAATATAACAGTGAACCAAACAAACAAAAATCCCTGAAACTATATTCAACTAAACAATTAAATAGGAATACCCAAGGCGAGATAAATATAAATGATTATATAAACTGCCAGAAAAAACTTATATTGTTTTCCTACCAATGCAGGTAAATACTAAATGACTGAATACACATTTTAGTCTATATACCAAAGATTCATGGGTTATATACACTTTACAACTAATTTCACATCACAGCCCACATGGAAGTGAATAATATGCTTTCAGCATCCTGGGATAGATGAATAGGGCTAGGTGCAACCTGAGCACTGAGGTCTGGGGGATGATGCCTCAGTCTCCACCAGGCTGCCTGAGGAACAAAGTGACACACATTTCATCGTGGCTCTAATCCACGTGTAGCAAATACTGCAGTGTATCATCTGGCAAACCTTGCTTAATAGACACAAGTGGCCCACAAATTGAACAACTGACATTCCAATAGAATAAGTGGAAACTATGATGAACAGACAATTTACAGAGCCCACAGAGAAAACAGCAAGGCCTAAAAATCATATAAATAGATGCTCAACCTCACTAACAGCTAGGAAAATACAAAAAACACCTTTCCTGTTGTCTGTTCTTGAGATTCTGGGGAAATGTGTACCCTTGATCTTCCTCGTGGAAATGAGTTAAATGTTTTGAGGAAACAATCTATTATGGTGCATTGAAATTAAAAAATACACCTATTGCATACATAAACAGTCATTAGAGCCTTTTTATAACATCAAAGACTAGCAAGAACCAACATATCCATTGATTGAAGATTGATAGAATAAAGATGTACCCAAGTACTGGAGGCCTATGCAGGGCTGAACAGTCATGAAGCACCACTCTCATGTTGCTGTTCAGTTGCTTAGTTGCGTCTGACTTCTTGCAACACCAGGCCTCCCTGTTCCTCACCGTCTTCTGGAGTTTGCTTAAACTCATGTCCATTGAGTTGGTGATGCCATCCAACCATCTCATCCTCTGTCGTCCCCTTCTCCTCCTGCCTTCAATCTTTCCCAGCATCAGCATCTTTTCAGATGAGTCAGTTCTTCACATCAGGTGGGCAAAGTATTGGAGTTTCAGCTTCAGCATCAGTCTTTCCAATGAATATTCAGGATTGATTTCCTTTAAGATTGATGGGTTTGATCTTGCAGTCCAAGGGACTCTCAAGAGTCTTCTCTAACACCACAGTTCAAAAGCATCAATTCTTTGGTGCCCAGCCTTCTTTATGGTCCAACTCTCACATCCATACATGGCTACTGGAAAAACCATAGCTTTGACTATATGGATTTTGTAGGTACAACATTGTCTGCTTTTTAAAATGCTGTCTGAAAGTGAAAGTGGCTCAGTTGTGTCCTACTCTTTGTGACCCCATGGACTATATAGTCCATGGAATTCTCCAGGACAGAATACTAGAGTGGGTAGCCTTTCCTTGTCCAGGGGATCTTCCCAACCCAGGGATTGAACCCAGGTCTCCTGCATTGCAGGTGGATTCTTTACCAGCTGAGCTACAAGGGAAGCCCAAGAATACTGGAGTGGGTAGATTTTCCCTTCTCCAGCGGATCTTCCCAACCCAGGAATCAAACTGGGGTCTTCTGTCTAGGTTTGTCATATCTTTTCTTCCAAGGAACAAGCTTCTTTTAATTTCATGGCTGCAGTCACTAATTATTTGAGAAATGTAAATCAAAACTACAGGGAGGTATCACCTTATTCTTGCAAGAATGGCCATCATCAAAAAAATCTACAAATGATCAATACTGGAGAGGGCATAGAGAAAAGGGAGACCTCCCACACTGTTGGTGGGAATGTAAGCTGGTATAGCCACTATGCAAAATAATATGGAGGTGCCTTAGAAAGCTAAAAGTAGAATTGCTATATGACCCAACAGTCCCACTCCTGGGCATATACTGGGATAAAACCATAATTTCTAAAGACACGTGCACCCCAATGTTTACTGCAGCACTCTTTACAATAGCCTGGACATGGAGGCAACCTAAATGTCAGTCAACAGAGGGATGGATATAAAAGATGTGGTATGTATATACAATGGAATATTATTCAGCCATAAAAGGAACAAATAATGCCCTTATACATAGTTTTGAATGTAGTTAACAGACATTTTTGGATTTTGATTTTTAAAGCACATAATGATTATGTTATTATAAACAATTCATTGAAGTGGGCTAATGTCAAGGATTTACATTACTTATATTGTTTTTCTTCCCAAAAAATAAAATTGAAATGTACATCTTTGAACAAAAGACACTTTTTTATTTAGCAGACTTTCCTTAGAGTGGGTTGTAAGAGGTGTAAGTAGTACAGAATAGATTTATTTTAGGTCTCTTTGTCCATATTTAATTAATATATTATACCAGAGACCTGAAGCCATATTAAAAGCAGCACCAGGCATATTTTGAAAATATAGCCTCAGTTGGGGTCATTTCCACAGTTCAACCTAAAGACTGTGCATCAGGTAAGAAGCACAGAAAAGGGGAGGCCAGCTGGGCTGTGGAGGAGACTCTGTTCCTCGGCTGCTCACATCTTCACTGGTCATCTAGACAGTTCTCCATAGAAAGGTTCCCACCCCAGGTGAGGATGAGGATCAAGGAGGCTATATGGAGAGGGATGCTGTTGAGGATGGACTCAGGTTGAAGTGGGCAGGAGAGATTAAAGTGAGGCTCCAGTGAGCAAAGCAGAAAACCATAGCAGAGAAGAAGGAATAAGAAGGTAGTGTCCACAGAGAAACCAAAGACCTAGAGATGGCTCTTCATTTGCTCAGCAGAGCTCTGGATTCACCCAGGTTTCTGGCTGACAAGGTTTAAAGGCTTATCTGGTCTGTGGCTTCTCAGGGGGCTAGAATAGAGAGGGTCTCCCATTTCCATAAGTCATGGAAGGGAGTGTGTCATTTAAGAATCAGGATTAATGGGTATAAAGTAAAAATCTTTAAGCTCTCAGGCTCCGAAACTGACTCAGGCTATGAGTCAGTCAATTCAAATATATTCTCTCTCCTGGGAAGTGCTAAGTGACTCTCCTTGGGGTTGGAATTTCCACATGGTTGTTCACATTCTAAGCCTGCTCAAGTGCCTGGCATGGATCCAGCTACATGAAGATTAAGACATGCCCTCTGGCCAGGAGGAGCTAGCAGCTTAGGGAGGGAGGCATCTTGGGAGCACCATGACCTGCAGGGCCACTGGGAAGTTTGTGTTCTGTTGTGTCTACAAGAACAGAGACCCAGTACGGAGGGTGTGTAGGCCATTGTACTTGACATGTGTTCTCATTCAGTTCTGCAATTTTATTCATGTATCAAATTTCCATGGCAGATTCTTTTACAGAGTAAAAAGCACACAGAGAGGAAAAATATTCATTCCAAGCATGATCCCCGGTCTCATGAGGCTCACAGTCTAGAGGTGAGACAAAGACATAACTACCAGCAGTATAAGATATGCAATGTTGAAAGAGGTTCAGAATGTGGATTCTTAATTTTCTTGCATGGTTGGAGGTTGGTGAGGGGTCAATGTGGAGAGGTAATCAGGGATGGCTTCTCAAAGAAAGAAGTATACGCTGAGTTGTGGGGGGTACAATTAGGTTTCACCATCTATCAGAAAACTAAGCCAATGAATAAAAGAATGAAGTAAGTGTGTTTCTGACAGAAGGCCCATCCATAAGAGAGCATGGCATGGTGCAATCAGGGAGTGTGTGTGCGTGCACATGTGTGCTGGATCCTATGTGAAACATTTAGCTCATTTGTTTATCTACATTCTTCTTTACGAAGAGGAAGGATGAAAATGTTAACCTGCTTCATTTTTGGACTGATCAAGTAGATGATAATCCAGCAACTTTGATGAGACATAAATGCCCGTATTAAAATTCCACAAATTGTCACCATCAAGGAAGTCTATCAATTCATACTACTGAAATTTTTTATTAATATTTACTTATATATTACTTATGTTTTCCCCACAGATGGAAAGATAGCAAATTTAACCTTCTTTTAGATTTACGTATATATCCTCACAAGTTTGACACTCACAAAGCACTTGCATATGCATTATCTTCTTTGATCCTGAGCTCTTTTTCTTTTCTTTTGATGGCAGTGCAAAAGGAAAAAAAATACTTTTCTCTTTCATCAATTCTGCCAATTTATAATTGGACAGTCAATTCGGTGGCTGTATAAGATACTCCCTTAATCTTTTTCAGTCAATCGCATCAAACAAGAATTTCTGACTAGAAATAAATCTTTAACAAATACGATTGATATTCTAAAGTAACAGATGTGGAAATTTACAGTATATTTCAAAACCTAATTGATTTTTAAAACCCCATGCATGGATTGCCAAAGAAATCAATTTCTGTAATTTGTTGGGATACAAGTATGGTCTGAGAATGGTATGTGGATTGCCAGGAGTCTTGTCTGAAGGGAGAGAAATACAAATACAGACCCAAATTTTAGGCCTGACTCTGTCACTCTGTGGCCCAGAAACTCAACACTGTTCCCTGGCTGCTCTGTCTGCAAGATGATAACTTTGATATAGTTACCCATAGCTTGGGATACATTTAGAAAGTGATTTAAAAGTGTTATAATCACTTTCATATATTTTGATTTTATTCTTCACAGTGATCCTGAGTAGTAACTGGACCGTGATTTAGCATTTATAATAATAATAAAAAAGAATGGGATGTCCAGAAAAGTGCAGAGGCAGGCTCAGCATTGCATGACTGCAGCAGGGTCTCCTGGCTTCTAGGAAAGCAAACCCACTGCTGCCACCCAGAGCTCTGGAGCCCCCTGATGGAATTCCAGAGGGAGATCCCATATGCAAGCAGGCTTGTACTCAGCTTCCTGATCTGGTTCTGCCTACTCTTTGGTGCAGACCTTCCTTAGGGCCAAAAGGAGATTAGGGCAGGACTAGGAGGGAAAGGCAGCAAATAAGAACTTTAATAAATTAAATTTTAATTTAAAAACTGGGCTTATATGATCCAGCAATCTGACTCCTGGGCATATATCCAGAGAAAGCTCTAATTAAAAAAGATCCATGTACCCCAAAGTTCATAACAGCACTATTTACAATAGCTAAGACATGGAAGCAACTTAAGTGTCCATCAATAGATGAATGGATAGAGAAAATGTGGTACATATATACAGTGGAATATTACTCAGCCATAAAAATGAAATAACGCCATTTGCAGCAACATGGATGGACCTAGCGATTATCACACCAAGTGAAGTAAGTCAGACAAAGACAAATGTCATATGATATCACATATATGTGGAATCTAATCTATGACACAAATTAATTTATTTATGAAATAGAAACTGACTCACAGACATAGAAAACAAACTTATATTTACCAAAAGGGAGAAGGAGTGGAGGAATGATAGATTGAGAGTTTTGGGATTAGCAGATAGAAATTGCTATATATAAAATAGATAAACAGCAAGATCATACTGTATAGTACAGGGCACTATATTCAATATACTGAAATAAGTCATAATGGAAAAGAATATGAAAAAGTATATGTATACATATGTATAGTTGTATCACTTTTCAGTACACCAGATGCCAACACAATATTGTAAATCAATTATATTTCAATAAAATAAATAAAATAAAATAAAAACAAACCTTATTTTCTTTAGATTTCTTCACAATTGTCCAAATTTGCAGCTCTCGGATGCAAACATTTGCTTCTGGCAGGAGAGGGGCTTTCTCAGTTAAAATCAGACTAAGAAAAAAATTCAAAAATTAAAAGTTGTTAAACATTATTTAAAATAGGCAATAACTTTGGATTTTTTGTTGTTGGTTTTAATATAAGAGCATTATTGAGCCATAACTCATATACTTTAGCAAGTGACTCATTTAAAATGTATAACCTGAGAGCTTTCAGTATATTCACAGAGTTGAAATTTGACCACAGTCAAATTTAGAACATTTTATCACCCCAAAATGATACTCTGTATCCATTATCAGTCATTCCTATTTCCTTTCAAATTCTTTCCCTTCCAAAGTCCTAGGCAATTCCTAATATAATTTCTATCCCTATAGATTTGCATATTCTGAACATTTCATATAAATTGAATCATACCCTATGTTATATTTTTTTACCTGGTTTCTTTAACTTAGTAAAATATTTTCAAGGTTCAATGGTGTTGTAGTATGTATTAGTATCTACATTCTTGTACATATTAAGCAATATTCCATTGTTTGGACATACTGCATTTATCCACTCATTAATTTTTGCCACTTCTTGGCTATTATGACTAATGCAGCTATGTACATCAATTGTACAAGTTTTTGTGTGGACGTATGTTTTCACTGGGCTTCCCTCATGGCTCAGTTGGTAAAGATTCTGCCTGCAATGAAGGAGACCCTGGTTCGATTCCTGAGTTGGGAAGATACGCTAGAGAAGGGATAGGCTATCCACTCCAGTATTCTTGGGCTTCCCTTGTGCCTCAGCTGGTAAAGAATCCTCCTGCAATGCAGGATACCTGAGTTGGGAATCCCTGGAGAAGGGAAAGTCTTCCCACTCCAGTCTTCTGGTCTGGAGAATTCCATGGGCTGTATAGTCCATGGGATCACAAAGAGTTGGACACCACTGAGTGACTTTCACTTTCACATGTTTTCATTTCTCTTGATTAATGCCTAGAAGTAGATTTGCTGGATCAAATAACTTTTAGTTATTTAGTTTCACTTTTCAAGGAACTGTGAAACCTTTTTTTTTTTTTTTTTTTGCAAAGCAGCTGCAGCATTTTATATTCCCACAAGCAAGATCTCAGTGTTCCAGTCTCATTACATCTTTGCCATCATATATTATTATTTGTCTTTTTGTTTATAACTGTTCTAAAGGGTGTGTATCTCATTGTGGTTTTGATTACCATTTCTCTGATGGTTAATTATGTTGAACACCTTTTTATGTACTATTTGGGTATTTATATGTCTTCCTAAGAGAAATTGCTAGTCAAATTCTTCGTCCATTTTTAAGATTGGGTTATTTGTCTTTTTAATATTAGTTGTAAGAATTCTTTGTATATGCTAGATTCAAAGTCCCTTATTATATATAGTATTTGCAAAAAAATTTTCCCAATCTATGTGTTATGTTTTCAATTTCTTGATGGTGTCCTCTAAAGCACAAGCACTTTAGTTTATATGAAGTCTAATTTATCTGTTTTATTTTTTGTCACTTGAGGTTATAGTGTCAAATCTAAGAAGGATTTTCCTAACTTGAGGTCATGAAGATTCCGTTTGAAAATTTTAGCTCTTACGTGTAGGTCAATGACCCATTTTGGGTCAGTTTTTGGGTTTGGTATGAGGAAAAGTTTCAACTTGGTTTCCTTATTGAAATAATGAAATGAGAAAGGATAAGTGGTTGCCAAATTGTGGGCTGGAAGAATTCCAACAGTCCTCCATGTGACACACTGCATTTTCCAAAGAATTTTATGATTTTTTTTCTCCATTTGCTTTTATAGAACTTGCCATTCACCTATTATAGGGTAGATTTTATTTCTCTTGATCTTGAGTTTGAGGCAGCTTGTGGCTCACTTCTAACCCACAGAATCTGGGAGAATTGATGCTATGTGATACTTGAGCCACTGACCTTCTTAGCTAGAACATGAACTAGTGCTTAGAGTATCGAGCACTAAAAAATTCTATTCCTTCTCCAAGGCTACTTTGAAGCGAGAAAACAGAGTCCTTGAAGAAATCTATTGTAGGTGTTTTAGACCACAATCCCAGCTGAGGCCCCAGACAACATGAAATATCAACTGCCAGATGTGTAACTAAAGATGCTATCAGATAATTCAAGTCCCCATCTGCTGAATGATCCAAGGTAAAACCCCAAATACTGTTGTACAAAATAGCATGTCTGAGTTCTTAACCCACAGATCCATGAGTACAAAAAAATTATTGGGAAAGATGATCTGCTTCTGAGTAGAGTAACAATCCCTGAATGATCCTCCAAATGACTGCATTGTTGTAATGACTAAAATAACAGATGTGAAGATTAGAATATTTAATGAATTACAGGAAGTATGAGGAAACTATGGGAGGAAGGTCCTGTTCTTTGTCTTTCCTCCTAGTCCACAAGGATGTCCCTACTGTGGTCCTTGCCTGCCTCTCTAGCCCCTCCCCCCAGACTTACAGACCAGCAAAACTTACATGAACATCTTGGAGGGCTGGTTCTCACCTGGCACCTAAGGTGCCTGTGTTCCTCTGGTCTGAGATGTTTTTCTCCTCCTATTCCTCTTTGCAATTTCCTCCACACATCCGTGATTTATGAAGGTTAGTCTGCCTTCGGGCTGATTGCACAGAGCTCCTCTTTCACCACACTTACTGTCCATATGAATTCCCTTTACGCATGCATTTGCCCTTAGTCGCTCTTGGTGACCCATGGACTGTAGCCCACCAGGCTCCTTAGTCCATGGGATTCTCTAGGCAAGAATACTAGAGTGGGTTGCCATTTCCTTCTCCAGGGAATCTTCTAGACCCAGGGATCGAACCCATGTCTCTTGCATCTCCTGCATTACAGGCAGATTCTTTGCCAGCGGAGCCACCAGGGAAGCAGATTTCCTTTATACTGGAGCTTAAAACCATCCTTCAGTGGTTTTTGATTTTACAGAATATCATACAGAAGCTTCCCCTCAGGTGTTATGGCCTACAGTGACCCAGATCTGACTAACCTTCAGGGTTCTTCTCTAGCTCTAGAAGCACACTTATTCCTGCCTTGCGGGACTGTGGATAGACCCCCCAAAGTATCATATAGCCCTCCTTCAGATCTCCAAAATTTTACATATGCAACTGCCTCTGCCCAAATTTCTCTTCTACTTCTTTGTTTCATTATACTCTGATTATTCTTTGAAATTTTGCTCTTTATTTAAACTCCATCTGATATCCTACTTTCTCAGACTCATCTGAGGGGCCCTATTGGTTGCTCTTACATTCTGTGGTTTGTGTTCCTATTTTTTGTGATACTCTTGACTTGCCTGTCTGAACCTCTGGATTTAGAGCTCTTAGAAAGTAGAGGGCAGTGTGTCCTGGGACTTAATGTGCTGTATATTCCAGTGTGGAGGCCAAGTATGTGGTTTTACTGGAGATGGCATGTACATTAAATAAGACACCTGGATGAAAAAGTACCCCTTTCCCTTGCTGTGGAATCTTATAGGGCAAATCCTTGCCAATTGCCTTTACTGTATTATCCAGACACTTGGCTGTGATCCATCAGACACTCTCATCCATTAAATATGATTATATGCTTTATTAGAATAGCCAGATGTTAAGCACAGTGAAAAGATGTCATTTCATCCAAAGGAAAGATTATGAACATATTTACAGTGGCAATCAACCACAAAACACATTTAAATCAACCATATTAAATGATCCAATTAAATTATGGATAGAGTAGACAGGTTTTTCTGTTAGTGAACCCTGGAATAATGGGTTCTCCCAGGAGAGTGGAGTTTCGGGGTGGAGTTGAATTTCTGAGGAGTAGTCATGACCTTGCTAATTGTTCTATCTGCTTGAAATTTTATTGATGATTTGTGAAAGTTGTTATCCCAGGAAAGCCTACCCCAAAGTGCAAGATATTTTAAGGATTTACATAGGACATGTTTTAAATGGGATTTCATCCCTGTTCAGTTGGTGGGGCCAGCATCTAACCAGATATCCATGCTAGAAATATGGAAGTAAATCAGTTATCTAGTTCTGCCTATCTCATCTCCCAAATACTTTTCAAATTGTCTCATTTCCAGGCCAATATTAAACTGCCCAAGTCAACATACCCTTATCACCTCTTGGGTGAACTCCCTTCATAATTTAAAGGTTAATGAATTCCTTTTGTAAATATAAGGAGATATTGATTGACCTGGGGAAGAATTTCAATATTATACACAGTACAGAAGTCAAAGAATTGAACATTTTAATTATGTTTTTCTAATATGGACATTTTGAACTGAAATGATTTCCCAATACCTTCTGATAAAGTTTGGTTACTAAACTTCCCCTACCTCTGAGAAAGGGAGAACTAATTTGGTAAGTAGGAAATCAAATTTGAAAAAGAGGCAAGCACTATAGGTGTAGACAGAGAAAAAAAAATTTGAGACTAAAAAATGATAGCTAAGGAATGAAGCTAAGAGAGGAAAAGTCAGTATTACCAGCAGGGAATTTGAAATATTTTTCTATGAGAATTAATGAAGATGGGAGAAAGTCCTTTACCTAGGAAGAGCCTGGTGTTTGGAAGGATCACTGTTAATGGCACTATTCTAAGAAGCCTTATGGTAGCTGAGTTATTGTCCACAGTCTACCAGCTCTCTTGAGTGAAGTCTTCTCATTATTGTGCTCAGGGACTTTCATCATTATTTCTCCCTTCAGCACAATGTAATGACTTAACTTCATCCACACCCATCACCCTATCCATGACTACCTGGGGGATATGGTAACTCCCTTTGCTGCCAGATCCAAGATGTGTGTGTATGTTTTGGAGCATCACAATCAACTAAGGCAATTTGGGGAAACATCTAAACGTTTAAACAGCACTGACTGTGGCACAGACCATGAACTCCTGATTGCCAAATTCAGACTGAAATTGAAGAAAGTAGGGAAAACCACTGGACCATTCAGGTATTACCTAAATCAAATCCCTTATGAGTATACAGTGAAAGTGACAAATAGATTCAAGGGATTAGATCTGACAGAGTGCCTGAAGAACTATGGACAGAGGTTCATGACATTGTACAGGAGGCAGGAATCAAGACCATCCCCAAGGAAAAGAAATGAAAAAAGGCAAAATGATTGTCAGAGGAGGCCTTACAAATAGCTGTGAAATGAAGAGCAGCAAAAGCAAAGGGGAAAAGGAAAGATATACACATTTCAATGCAGAGTTCCAAAGAACAGCAAGGAGAGATAAGAAAGCCTCTCTCAGCAATCAATGCAAAGAAATAGAGGAAAAATACAGAATGGGAAAGTCTAGAGATCTCTTCAATAAAATTAGATACCAAGGGAACATTTCATGCAAAGATGAGCACAATAAAGGGCAAAAATGGTATGGACCTAACAGAAGCAGAAGATATTAAGAAGAGGTGGCAAGAATACACAGAAGAACTATACAAAAAAGACCTTCATGATCCAGATAATCATGATGGTGTGATCACCAACCTAGAGCCAGACATCCTGGAATGCAAAGTCAAGTGGGCCTTAGGAAGCATCACCATAAACAAAGCTAGTGGAGGTGATGGAATTCCAGTTGAGCTATTTCAAATCCTAAAAGATAATGCTGTGAAAATGTTGCACTCAATATGCCAGCAAACTTGGAAAACTCAGCAGTGGCCACAGGACTGGAAATGGTGAGTTTTCATTCCAATCCCAAAGAAAGGCAATGCCAAAGAATGCTCACACTATGGCACAATTGCACTCATCTCACACGTTAGTGAAGTAATGCTCAAAATTCTCCAAGCCAGGCTTCAGCAATACATGAACCGTGAACTTTCCGATGTTCAAGCTGGTTTTAGAAAAGGCAGAGGCACCAGAGATTAAATTGCCAACATCCACTGGATCATCAAAAAAGCAAGAAAGTTCCAGAAAAACATTTACTTATGCTTTATTGACTATGCCACAGCCTTTGACTGTGTGGACCACAACAAACTGTGGAAAATTCTTCAAGAGATGGGAATATCAGATCATCTGACCTGCCTCTTAAGAAGTCTATATGCAGGTCAGGAAGCAACAATTAGAGCTGGACATGGAGCAACAGACTGGATACAAATAGGAAAAGGAGTACTTCAAGGCTGTATATTCTCCCCCTGCTTATTTAACTTACATGCAGACTACATCATGAGACATGCTGCACTGGATGAAGCACAAACTGGAATCAAAATTGCTGGGACTCCTAGAGGAGAACATAGGCAAAACACTCTCTGACATACATCACAGCAGGATCCTCTATGACCCACCTCCCAGAATATTGGAAATAAAAGCAAAAATAAACAAATGGGACCTAATTAACCTTAAAAGCTTCTGCACATCAAAGGAAACTATTAGCAAGGTGAAAAGACAGCCTTCAGAATGGGAGAAGATAATAGCAAATGAAGCAACTGACAAACAACTCATCTCGAGAATATACAAGCAACTCCTACAGCTCAATTCCAGAAAAATAAATGACCCAATCAAAAAATGGGCCAAAGAACTAAATAGACATTTCTCCAAAGAAGACATACAGATGGCTAACAAACACATGAAAAGATGCTCAACATCACTCATTATCAGAGAAATGCAAATCAAAACCACTATGAGGTACCATTTCACACCAGTCAGAATGGCTGCGATCCAAAAGTCTACAAGTAATAAATGCTGGAGAGGGTGTGGAGAAACGGGAACCCTCTTACACTGTTGGTGGGAATGCAAACTAGTACAGCCACTATGGAGAACAGTGTGGAGATTCCTTAAAAAACTGGAAATAGACCTGCCTTATGATCCAGCAATCCCACTGCTGGGCATACACACTGAGGAAACCAGAAGGGAAAGAGACACGAGTACCCCAATGTTCATTGCAGCACTGTTTATAATAGCCAGGACATGGAAGCAACCTAGATGTCCATCAGCAGATGAATGGATAAGAAAGCTGTGGTACATATACACAATGGAGTATTATTCAGCCATTAAAAAGAATACATTTGAATCAGTTCTAATGAGGTGGATGAAACTGGAGCCTATTATACAGAGTGAAGTAAGCCAGAAAGAAAAACACCAATACAGTATACTAACGCATATATATGGAATTTAGAAAGATGGTAACAATAACCCTGTGTACGAGACAGCAAAAGAGACACTGATGTATAGAACAGTCTTATGGACTCTGTGGGAGAGGGAGAGGGTGGGAAGATTTGGGAGAATGGCATTGAAACATGTAAAATATCATGTATGAAATGAGTTGCCAGTCCAGGTTCGATGCACGATACTGGATGCTTGGGGCTGGTGCACTGGGACGACCCAGAGGGATGGAATGGGGAGGGAGGAGGGAGGAGGGTTCAGGATGGGGAACACATGTATACCTGTGGCGGATTCATTTTGATATTTGGCAAAACTAATACAGTTATGTAAAGTTTAAAAATAAAATAAAATTAAAAAAAAATTGCTGGGAGAAATATCAATAACCTCAGATATGCAGATGACACCACCCGTATGGCAGAAAGCAAAGAAGAACTAAAGAGCATCTTGATGAAAGTGAAAGAGGAGAGTGAAAAAGTTGGCTTAAAACTCAACAGTCAGAAAAGTAAGATCATAGCATATGGTCCCATCACTTCATGGCAAATAGATGGGGAGACAATGGAAACAGTGTCAGACTTTATTTTTCTGGGCTCCAAAATCACTGCCAATGGTGACTGAAGCCATGAAATTAAAAGATGCTTGCTCCTTGGAAGAAAAGTTATGATCAACCTAGACGGCATATTAAAAAGCAGAGACATTACTTTGCCAACAAAGGTCCGTCTAGTCAAAGCTGTGGTTTTTTCCAGTAGTCATGTATGGATGTGAGAGTTGGACCATAAAGAAAGCTGAGCGCTGAAGAACTGTGGTGTTGGAGAAGACTCTTGAGAGTTCCTTGGACTGCAAGGAGATCCAACCAGTCCATCCTAAAGGAAGTCAGTCCTGAATATTCATTGGAAGGACTGATGCTGAACCTCCAATACCTTGGCTACCTGGTGTGAAGAACTAACTCATTGGAAAAGACCCTCATGCTGGGAAACATTGAAGGCAGGAGGAGAAGGGGACAATAGAGGATGAGATGGTTTTATGGAATCACTGACTCAATGGACATGAGCTTGGGTAAACTTCAGGAGTTGGTGATGGACGGGGAGGCCTGACGTGCCAAGGTCCATGGGGTCACAAAGAATTGGCCACAACTGAGCGACTGAACTGAACTGAACTGAACTGTAGTGAGTTTAGAGATCCAACCTTGAGACTCAATGAGTAGAGAAACTGTTAATGAAATTGCTATAGCCTGCTCTTTTCCTTTTACTAAGTATAACCTAAGAGAATTTCATAAACACTCTCTCTGAATTTCCTTATGTGTAAAATAGGGATAATAATTTCTACTTCTTGGAGTTGTCATGGGAGAAATACATGGAATAATATATCTATATATAAAGTTTCTTAGTCTGTCTTGAACCTGAGAGATGACCAATAAATTATAGACATTATTGTACTCAAAGTTATTAATGATCCTACTTAATCGTCATCAGATTTCTCCTGATTTCTCTTTGGGTACTAATAACATAGACTATTAAATTCATCTTGTAAGAATGTCTTTGTGCTTTATGGTTATTGAAAAAATCAGCTTAGAAAAAATACTTTCCTAGTAAGTAAGTATGGGAAATGTTGCCTGCTGTATACAACTTTCATCTTTATCCTGTTCTTCTGGAGCTATACCAAATTTATAAATATATTAACATTAACAGTTTGTTTAGCTCACACATTTTAAAGTCACTTTAAGGGCTTCCTGATGTCTCAGTGGTAAAGAATCCACCTATTAATGCAGGAGACATGGGTTTGATCCCTGGTCTGGGAAGATCTCACAGGCCACGTGGCAACTAAGCCTGTGAGCCTCAACTGTTGAGCCTGTGCTGTAGAGCCCAACAGCTCCAACTGCTGAGCCCACATGTCGCAACTACTGAAGCCCATGCACCCTAGGGCCCTTGCTCCACAACATGAGACGCCACTGCAATGAGACGCCTGTGCACTGCAACTAGAGAGTAGACCCAGCTTGCCACGACCAGCAAAAAAGCCCATGCAGCATTGAAGACCCAGCACAGCCAAAAATAAATAAATAAGGTTATTAAAAATGTAGCATTAAAATCACTTTGAATATGGAACTAATTTTTTCCCCATGAAATACATAACATTCTAAAGAAGGATTGTTCCATGGATAACATTTTGGAAAATGCATCACTAAGCAAAGCCAGTGTTTTCAATGTGCTTCATGGAGCTTAAGAATCCAAAGCAAGAAGGGGTACTATCAGGCAGTGGCTCCAAGTCAATGCCTTCAACTCTATGGGAGGGCCTGCCACTCTTGATCTGCACTTGCTTTGATATCTTGCTTTTCAACATGATTGATGCACAAAATGATTTCACATTACCCTGTATTAGCAAAGATTTGTTCTGACATTCCATTGGGAGTCAGTCAGAAATCCAGTTTGAAGTTAAGTCAATAAATGCCAAGTTTCCCATTCTTTCCTTTATCTATTAGTAGTATTAATAGAATCCAAAGGCCTTTCTTTTTCTTTTCATCCTGCCAATATAAAATTATACATTCTAGCTATAAGATCCCACTCTGCTCTAAATATACTGCATCACAAATAATACTCATAGTTCAATAATATTCATTTTAATAGGCAAAGAAACAAAGGTAAAGAGAGTTTTAAAAGCTTGTTTATTGTCAAAGAACCAGAATTCCAGTATATGTATTATTTCTAGTTCAACCATAATGTATTATGTTCCACAGCATATCATACATCTTCAGAAAGCCTTACCTGCCTATCTTTATGGAAAGCTACAAATATGCTGTGCAACAAACTACCCAAACACTAAGTGATTTAAAGCAAACATTTGTCCTCATGAATTTGTAAATTGGCTAGTTAAGGTTGGGCACTGCTCGGAGTCTATTATCCTTTCTAGAGATGAGCACGTTTTTATCATGGTGATGTCAAAGATGAAAGAGAGCAAGAAAGTCACAAACATGCTTCTCAAGCTTTGGACCACATCATGTGAGCTAACATTCTATTAAATGAAGCAAGTCACATGGTTGAAACCAAAGTCAAGGGACAAAGAATCATGCTCTGCCTCCATAGCAGAAAAACTGCAAAGCCACATGCCAAGTAGCATAACATATTCCCAGCTTTGAGGGATTAGGATGTGGACCATCCCTTTGGGGGCATTATTCTGCCACAGTTTATGTTTTTTGGACATTCTAATAGCTATTTAGTGGTATTTCACTGTGGTTTTAGTTCACACTCTTGTTGGCTGTGCCACATTGCTTGTTGGATCTTAGTTCCTAGACCAGGGAATAAAGCAGAGTCCACAGATACACAGACATACAGATGTAAGAGTGGGACCATAAGGAAGGCTGAACACCAAAGAGTTGATACTTTCAAATTGCGGTGCTGGAGAAGACTGATGAGAGTCCCTTGGACTGCTAGGAGATCAAACCAGTCAAGCCCCAAAGAAATCAACCTGGAATACTCATTGAAGGACTGAGGCTGAAGCTCCAATATTTTGGCCACCTGTTGCAAAGAGCTGACCATTGGAAAAAACCCTGATGCTGGGAAAGATTTAAGGCAGTAGGAGAAGGGGATGACAGAGAATAAGATGGCTGGATGACATCACCAAAAGAATTAAGAAAAACCATAATAGGATCTTGCTGCTGTGCTGTGCTTAGTTGCTCAGTCATGTCCAACTGTTTGTGACCCCATGGACTCCAGCATGTCCTTCACCATCTCCTGGAACTTTGCTCAACTCATGGCCATTGACTCAGTGATGCCATCCAACCAGCTCATCCTCTGGCATCTGTTCTCCTCCTGCCCTCAGTCTTTCCCAGCATGAGGGTCTTTTCCAGTAAGTCGGCTCTTTGCATCAGGTGACCGAGGTACTGGAGCTTCAGCTTCAGCATCAAGTCTTTCCAATGAATATTCAGGACTGATTTCCTATAGGATTGACTGGTTTGGTCTCCTTGCTGTCCAAGGGATTTTCAAGAGTCTTCTCCAGGACCACAGTTCAAAGGCATCAATTCTTCTCCCCTCAGCCTTCTTTATGGTCTATCTCTCACATCCACACAACACTACTGAAAAAACAATAGCTTTGACTATACAGATATTTATCCGTCTAGTCAAGGCTATGGTTTTTTCAGTGGTCATGTATGGATGTGAGATTTGGACTGTGAAGACTCTTGAGAGTCCCTTGGAGTGCAAGGAGATCCAACCAGTCCATCCTAAAGGAGATAGTCCTGGGTGTTCATTGGAAGAACTGATGCTGAAGCTGAAACTCCAATACTTTGGCCACCTAATGCGAAGAGCTGAATCATTTGAAAAGACTCTGATGCTGGGAGGGATTGGGGGAGGAGGAGAAGGGGGTGACAGAGGATGAGATGGTTGGATGGCATCACCAACTCAATGGACATGGGTTTGAGTGGACTCTGAAAGTTGGTGATGGACAGCGAGGCCTGGCGTGCTGCAATTCATGGGGTTTCAAAGAGTGGGACATGACTGAGTGACTGAACTGGACTGAACTGAGCATGGGTATTGTCTGTTCTTTTTTAAAGAATAGCTTCTGGTTATTCTAGGTCCTTTGGCCATACAAATTATAGATTAATGTTTCAATTATATATAAAATCATTTTCGAATATTGGCACACTGATTCTATTTTCTGGGAACTTGGCAAACTCATTTATTAGTTGTATGTAAATTCTTGGGAAATTTCTACATAGAAAACTTTGTAATGTGTCAAGAAACTTTTTTTCTTCTTTTGTTTATCTATATGCCTTTTGTTTCTTTTTTTTGCTTTGTTTCTCTTACCAAGGCCTTTGGTACAATGTTGAATAAAAACAGTGAGAACATACATTCTTTGTTTATTTCCATTTTAGGAGAAAATAATTCAGTTCTTCACCTTTACATAAAAAGTTAAGTGTAGGGTTAATTTTTGTTTGTGTGTGGATGTCCTTTATCAGACCTAACGGTGGGTATAGCATGGATTTGTGCCCCTTTTCCATGGTAGATTGGTTTTTACTGTTCCCTTCCTCCGCTGCAGTAGGTTTTCTCCAGTGTTCTTAGTATACTGCTTTTTGTTGCCTTTTCTCTTGTAGACTAGTTGGGCTTCCCTGAGGGCTCAGTGGTAAAGAATCTACCTGCGGTGCCCGAGAACCGGGTTTGGTCCCTGGGTCGGGAACATCCCCTGAAGAAGGAACTGGCAACCCACTCCAGTATTCTTGCCTGCAGAATTCCATGGACAGAAGAGCCTGGCGAGCTACTTCATAGTGTCGTGAAGAGTCGGACACGACTGAGCAATTAACACTTGGAGATTAAGGTTCCTGTTCAGAAGGGAGGATTGGAAAATGGATGTGGACAGACCTGAGAACTGCCTGCCGTGAGAAGTGCCTACCGTCCAGCACCTCCAAACAGCTTTATGACGGGGCATCATCAGGATTCTCTCTAATCTAACATATGAGTACTCTCTGGAAGAGAAGTCTTTTAGAAGTCTGGACCTCCTCATGTCTGTGCTGCAGGGACTTCACCCTCTCACACTAGCCCACATTTAGATCTTAGTAATTCTCGACATTTTCTTGTTGAATATTCTTACCGGCATTTAGTCATACTTTGTTGGGACCTTTTTCTTTTTTTGTAGGTGGCTCTCTCTCAAAAGTCTCAGTGTTTTGCCCTATAATCTCAGTTATTGAGTTCAAGAAAATAAGCAAAAGGTTTTTTTTTTTTTTAAACCCCGTTTATTATTGGAATAGTGAGAGTAACACTTTTCCAGTTCCGTACATCTGAAACTAGATGTTTCTTCTCATCTCTAGAGTTGAGGAGGAAGGAAAAGTTTGGAGAGGTACTGAGTGTTATAAAAAACTACTCTGAGCCCTGTGTTGTGCTAAATTGCCCATTCTATCAAATTTAGACATTAAACAATTACATGAGCAGGAACCATTATTATTATTATTATTACCATGTCAATTTGTACTGTTAATCATTTTATGTGCTGCCTTTATCTTGGGTAGTCACACCACCAATCATCTGACTAATGGGACCATGATGTTCTTGGTGTTGTTACATGATTAGCCCTTAGCAGAATACTGAGCGCATGGTGAATGCAGAAAAAGTCCCTGTTGAATAAATTAGTGCAAGTGGAGACTTCAGGCATATATACAACAGTCATTACAGGATCCCCACATTCCTTTCTTTCCTGCAGTAGTGGAAGCCTGGGATGGGCTGGGATCTGTGCACTCAGAAATACATTTATTCATCTGTTGACCCTGTGAAGCCGAAAGGGTGGTGGGAAGGTGATCACAGAGCATGGAGGGGAGGAAGGGGGTGGCTTGGACAGCCTCTCCTGACTCTTCCTACCATCTTATTACCTCCATTCTAGGAAATTGATTGACTCCTTACTTTGGCCTTGGTGCTTGAACCATCTGACATCCTCAGAGCCAAGTCTGTAGCGCTGTGTTATTTTAACTGTTGCTTCCTCCCACCTTCCCCGGCATTCACAGATCCCTTGTTTTTCATGACAGAACATGTCTTTCTCAACATTCTGGAGTCCTGCTGCTTTACTTAAAATCCATTTTATAGTATGAACTGGATCTTCCGGTAAAGGTGTACATTTGTGATCTGCACAACATGGGGATGAAATGCAGCCCACACTCAGTTTACCAAGACAGGCAGTCAGAGCAGTGGCCATATCTGCTGGGGAAGAAGCACCTCTTCCCACTTTTGCAAAGGCACTCTGTGGGTTGACGATGGCCTTGATCCTGCATGAGACTATGCTGAGCAGAGGGGCAAATCAGGAAAATAGCCTTTTCCTTTTGAACCTGAAATTTCTAGTAACTTCTCTGCAGTAACCTCTGACCCCTTCTGCTGCCTCCCTCTGCCATTTCTTGTGTTTCTGCTCTCACATGCTTAGATTATCCTTGGTTTTGCTTCATCTCCCTGTCATCCACCCACCCCATCCCACTCCACCACACACAAGCACACAGCACCAGTCTCGGTTTCCTTAACCATTTCCATTTCATTTTTCACTGGGATTCTAAAACCAATCCTGATACTCACACCTGCTCAGGAAATTAAAATGTCTAATCTTTTTTGGCTGCTGCATCGCTGTGAGGCCAAACTGACAATCTGCTAACTACAGACTCAGAGCTAAAATAACAAAATGCTTTGCAAGCTGGGCTAGAATCACAGGTGGCAGATTCTTTTTTAGCTTTCTGAAGCCAGCAAAGCAAAAGAAAAATATTCCCCAGCTCCCGTCTGCTTTTTCCATTAAACAGTGGGGAGAGGAGCCTCAAAAGGGTGTGTCTGTGGACTTCTTTGCTGCTTTCCCCACTCTTTCTCCATCTTCCATCTCGCATTTGCTTCTTATGGATAATCACCCTCCCTCCCAAGGCGTGTGCCCCAGAAGGCATCCTGAGCAGCTGTGATAACCAGAAGGCTGGGTGGAGCCTGGGTTGAGGGTGCCTGCCCACTGCCTGTCTTTAGTCTTGGAAACACAATAGTTCTCTGACAGCAGGCTGCCTCTCTGAAGGAGGTAAGTGCTCTGCTTGCAGATAGAGAGGGCATCTTTCCAGGAGGGGTGATGGACCTGGCTTCAGGACACCGGTCCACGGGTGTCCTGTGCTGAGTTGCCCTGAAGGAATAAGAAGGAAAAGAGCATTCAGCAGAGCTGCTTGAACACTCCAAGAGCATCCTGTGTCAGCATGTGTGTGTGCCGTGCTCTTTGCCTCAAACGTTCTTCCTTTAGCTCTGTGAATGTTTCCCTCCCTCATCTTTACTCAGATATTTGCTCAAACTTGATTGCTTCCCGACCATCCTATATAAACTTGTTTACGTCACTTTATACTTTTATGGAATTTATTGCTCCCTCCCTCTAACTTATTTGTTGGTGTTGTTGTCATCCTCTCTCAGATATAAGCTTCATGTGTTGGTGTGTGTGTGCTCAGTCATGTCCGACTCTCTGCAACCCTTTGGACTGTAGCCCACCAGGCTCCTCTGTCCATGGGATTCTCAGGCAAGGATACTGGAGTGGGTTGTCATTTCTTCCTCCAGGGGATCTTCCCAACCCAGGGATCAAACCTGTATCTCCTGTTTCTCTTGCATTGCAGGTGGATTCTTTACCCATTGAGTCATTGGGGAAGTTTCATGAGGACAGGGATTTTGTTTTGCTGTGACCTTCCTCATACTCAGAAGACTGCCTGGTAAATAGTAGGTGATCATTAAATATTTTACGAGTATGAACCTCAGGAACATCTCAAGTGGACCAGGTACTATGTCAGTTGATTTACATACTTTATTTCATTTCATATTCAAATCATCTTGCCAAAGTGCTAATGGTTTCCAACACTTTACAGAAAAGGTGACCAGAGGGTCCTGATGCTAGGAATGCCTGGGCTGATTCCACAGTGGCTTGACCTCTGGCTAGTCTGACCTCAGAGCCTGCGTCATGTCCGCCAGAGGTTGCTGCCTTCCAAAAGTGGTAACCTTGAGTCTTCCTCCCCATCCCATTTCCCCAGTCCTTGATCTGTGATGGGAAGGACTTGAACATTTTCTGGGATAGAGAAGAGTTTCTTAGGCCCTCTTTCTGACAACACTTTCCTGCTCTGAAACTTATCACGTCCCTGGTCCTCTAGACTGGCTGCTTCTCTCAAAGCATCCTGATATGATTGATGGCACCATTCCTTGGGTACTTCTTCAGCTTCTATCCGTAGTTTAGTGATGTGTGAAAACAAATTTCACTTAAGAATTTCCACTAAATTCACAAAAGAACAAGATATCAAAGCTTTGTAAATCATTCATATTTGCTGTCTCTCTTGGCAGAGTTACAGTTTTCTGGATCAGAGTGTGAAAACAGAAAAAGTGAGCTCCCAGAAGGTTGAGAAGTTTCTCTATGTGTCTTACTGCACTTTGGCGCCCAGTCCCAGCAGCCTGCATCCCAGCGATGGGAGCTGCATCCTTCTTCTAAAAAGGACACTTCAGCCCTGCACCCAGACCTGCCCTGTGTGATTCTTCAGGTTGTAAGCTTCCTCTGCCTGGCACCACGGTCACCATGTGTTGGGGCAGGTGTTGGGGCTAGTTGTCATGGTCTCAGTTCTGCACCCCTGTTGATCCCATCCCCCACCACATATCCTACTGTGCTCTCAGCTTGTTAAGCTTCAACCTCATTACTCTTTCACCTGACTGTCCTACAGACTCAGGGCTGTGCACTTGCTTCCTTGTTCTTTGCATCTCTTCTGTACCAGACCTGTTGCCTGGGCCAGCCTGTCCTCATCTGACCTGGTCCAGAACCCCGTCTTTTGCTATGTTCTCCTGTGGGAAGCCCTTCTTCGGTTTTCCCAAGCCCTGAACAGGGACAAACCTTGCCCTTCAGAAGTTACCGCTGCTACTGCTAAGTCACTTCCATCGTGTCCAACTCTGTGCAACCCCATAGATGGCAGCCCACAAGGCTCCCCCGTCCCTGGGATTCTCCAGGCAAGAACACTGGAGTGGGTTGCCATTTCCTTCTCCAATGCATGAAAGTGAAAAGTGAAAGTGAAGTTGCTCAGTAGTGCCCGACCCTCAGCGACCCCATGGACTGCAGCCTTCCAAGCTCCTCCATCCATGGGATTTTCCAGGCAAGAGTACTGGAGTGGGGTGCCATTTCCTTCTCCGTCAGAAGTTACTAGATAGCCTTTAATAGACATTTTTTTTGGATTTGATTTTGGTTGCCCTGGAGCCCATAAAATACAAAAAGGAAGCAAGGTTTCTTAAGCCAAGATTCTCAACTTGACAAGGGTTTTAATCCAGCTTATTCATCTATTCAACAAGGACTTACTGATAACCTGATATGTACCAAAGACCATGCCCAGTGCTGGAGATATAGAGACACAGGGGCTTCACCTTTCTTTTCATGGAGTTCAGAGCTGTGGTGCAGATCACAGAAGACAGGGAGTAGAAGGAAGCAATGTCAACCAGTATTTGCTAAGCCTGTACTTCTATATTTCAAGTTCTGCACCAAAGGGTTAACATGCTTCTACTCATTTAATTTGTGCCTCAGTGTGCCCATGGGTCTTATCCATTCTTATAGACCCTAGCTGTCCTTCTGGTTTTGTCCAGCTCCTCTGCAAATATGTGTGTTGTTAGAACAGCTCAGGGATTCCCTGTAGACACTTGATGGTGATCAATGGGAAATAGTGTGAGCTGGACTTCAGATAGAATGTCACTGCCTGTATGTGGCATTCTGTAAGTGGCATTCAGTTAAGTTCAGTTCAGTTGCTCAGTCATGTCTGATTCTTTGTGACCCCATAGACTGCAGCATGCCAGTCCTCCCTGTCCATCACCAACTCCCGGAGTCCACCCAAACTCATGTCAATTGAGTCAGTGATGCCATCCAAACATCTCATCCTCTGTCATCCCTTCTCCTCCTGCCCTCAGTCTTTCCCAGCATCAGAGTCTTTTCAAATGAGTCAGCTCTTCACATCAGGTGGCCAAAGTATTGGAGTTTCAGCTTCAGCATCAGTCCTTTCAATGAACACCTAGGACTGATCTCCTTTAGGATGGACTGGTTGGATCTCCTTGCAGTACAAGGGACTCTCAAGAGTCTTCTCTTACACCACAATTCAAAAGCATCAATTCTTCAGCACTCAGCTTTCTTTATAGTCTAAATCTCACATTCATAAGTGATTACTGGAAAAACCATAGCCTTGACTAGATGGACCTTTGTTGGCCAAGTAATGTCTCTGCTTTTTAATATGCTGTCTAGGTTGGTCATAACTTTCCTTCCAAGGATTAAGCTTCTTTTAATTTCATGGGTACAGTTACCATCTGCAGTGGCATTGGACTGTCCTTTATTTCTACCCTTCTCCAGTTGTTCTCCTCCTCTTCTAAACACAAGTAAAGTTTTCTAACTGAATACCCTTTAACCACTCCCCTTATCTACCTTCCTGTGCAATAGACTTGAGTTCTTTCCTGAAAAGAAATCTGATCATAATATCTCCTGCCCAAAGGCCTTAAATGGCTTTCTAATTCTTTAGGGTTGAGTCCAAAATTCATAGCTTGGCTTCTTAGGCATTGACCTGGCTCCTGTCTAAACCTAACCCTAACTGTAACCCTAACCGTGACCCTGAAAGTGAAAGTGTTAGTTGCTTGGTCATGTCCAAATCTTTGCATACCTAGGTAGCCCACCAGGCTCCTCTGTCCATGGAATTCTCCAGGCAAGAATACAGGTTTGGGTTGCCATTTCCTTCTCCAGGGGATCCTCCAGATCCAGGGATCAAACACACAACTCCTACATTGCAGGCAGATTCTTTACCATCTGAGCCACCAGGAAAGTCCTAACCCTGATCCTAACCCTGACTCTAACACTGAGCCTGAGTATGACCCCTACCCTAACCCTAACCCTAGCCTGGCTTTAACCTCTGAGCTCACCACTGCCTCCTGGTCCACTTCATTCTGGTCCCACTGGCTCTATGGGAGATCCTAGAGTGATGTTTTTCCTCCCTCAAGGCCTTTGATCAAGGTTTCCCCTCTGTGCAAAAGCCTTCTTCCATCTCAGGCTCATTCCCATTGTTTGACAGTTTTTGGCTTAAAACTGTTTCTTTTTTTTTCTTTCCCTCACTTCCTTTCATTTCCCTTGAATAGTTCAGGCCTCCTATTTTATGCTTCTGTGATACTCCATCTTTATTCTTTCAGCCACTGTCATGGCTACCATTGTTATATGTGAGATGAAATGGTTGGCCACCTACTAGTCTTTGGTTAGAAGGTAACCTACAATTAAAATGGTTGTTGCTATATCAGAAAGTGGGGTTCTGGCTGCTCACTGCTCAAAAGTCAATAAAGAGACAAAGTTGGTGAAAAGGGAATTTTGCTTTATTTTGAAGGCTAGCAACCAGTGGGATGGGCCAACGCCCATAAAAGGCCAACTCCATCCACTGACAAACAGTGTACAAGAGCTTTTATAGATGAAGGGAGGGGGTCTACATGTAGAAATAGCACAGTCAGCTCTGACAGTCATCTTGAAATTGATCATGTAATAAGTAGTCTTACCAGCATCATCTTGATTGTGTCAAGTATAATTAATCTTCAGTTCTAGGGTCAGTTTTTTCCCATTTCCTTGAGGGCAGTTCTTAGAATTATGGCAGCTTATGTCATGGATACAGTTTGGTCAACATGTGGTTAAATTCTTCCACCTGGTGGGGGTTTCAGTATCTACAAAACAGAGCAAAGAATATGGTTCAGAATATTATCTATAGCCCTTGAGGAGGAACCAAATATCCTTGCCTTTACTTAATGACTAAACTATTATTGTTTGGTCCTGTTTGATTGTTAACCTTTGCTTCTGCATTTTTTTCAATTCTCTAATTAAACTTATTCTTTGGCTAAAGTTTTTCCACAGACAAAAGGCACATTGAAGACATGGGGCAGAGGGAAAGGACCATAGGGTCCTTCTCCATTTCATTGCTGGTATATCTAGGTGTATGCCACAAGGACTTGGGTTGAGCAGGAAAAGCTCTCCATGCACCAAACCACATTGGTGGTGGGTCTATTACCCATAAAAAGGCCAGCATTACTAATAAGAGAAATAGCCTTTCCTCACATGGGGTTATACTCTCACATCTCTGAGTACTTAATAAGTACTGAGTAATTATTGCTTATACCTTGGAGCTGTTATGTCACAAATTACAATGTAAAGGGGACCAGTCCATCACACAGTTTTCATTGATAAGGGTAGATAGCAGGAAAGCAGGGCAGTAAATGAAAAAGGGAGCACTGTTCTCTTCCATGTTCATGGGCAGGGAGCCCTTTATCTTCAAAAGCACATGAAACTAAACAGAGGAATGTGGGCCAAATCCTGGAACTTGCTTCACTTTGCAAGAGGTAGGTGGAATAAAGAGAAAACATGCTTATACACTTATAAGGAAGATCAGGTACTCTTAGCATGGGATGATAAGCCTAACACCTTTGAAGGAAATAGACCCTTCTTCAGGGAATTTAAAGGATAGAAAACACCATGTAGTCATGTTTGGGGATAAACTATCACCTAGCAATTGGCAAGTTGACCAGGTTGAATGTGTGGTTGGTTATTTGGTCAGGGTTGTCACCATCTTCAGTTTTTTACACTACAATCCTCTCTTGACTACACTCAAAATTTAGTAAGAAAAAAACTTCCTTGAATGAATTAATTCTATGGGCTTGTCTGACTCCCAAGACTTGGTGACAAATTCCTGAGGGCAAAGCCCATGGCTTATTCATTTTCATTGCCTCAATGTTCAGTTCAAGGCTTGGTAAGAGTAGCCACTTAATGTTGCTGAGTTTGGATAAATGAGCCTATGTACATTTTTCATTCAAAGAAGCTTTTTTTTCCTTACTAAATTTTGAGTATAAATCAAGAGAAGATTGTAGTGTAGCAAACTGAAGATGGTGACAATCCTGATCAAATAAACAGCCACCCATTCAAACTGGTGAGAGGAAGGAAGAGCCACTGAAAAGGAATAGCCAAGAGAGAGAAGTCTTGATGGGGATGGGAGGGGATGGGGTGCATTGCTCAGATGTCTAGCAAGGCATAGTCAAGGAGAAGAGAGGGATGCCTGTTCTGATGAGACAGGCATTATGGGAGAAGTAGGGGTATTTGGGATGGATAAGAGTAGTGTAGAAAAGGGTTGAAATTCAGACTTAAATTGAAGAAAGTAGGGAAAACCACTAGACCATTCATTCAGGTATGACCTAAACCAAATCCCTTTTGATTATACAGTTCAGTTCAGTTCACTTCAGTTCAGTCGCTCAGTTGTGTCCGACTCTTTGCAACCCCATGAATTGCAGCATGCCAGGCCTCTCTGTCCATCACTAACTCCTGGAGTTCACTCATACTCACGTCCATCGAGTCGGTGATGCCATCCAGCCATCTCATCCTCTGTCGTCCCCTTCTCCTCCTGCCCCCAATCCCTCCCAGCATCAGAGTCTTTTCCAATGAGTCAACTCTTCACATGAGGTGGCCAAAGTACTGGAGTTTCAGCTTTAGCATCATTTCTTTCAAAGAACACCCAGGACTGATCTCCTTTAGAATGGACTGGTTGGATCTCCTTGCAGTCCAAGGGACTCTCAAGAGTCTTCTCCAACACCACAGTTCAAAAGCATCAATTCTTTGGCGCTCAGCTTTCTTCACAGTCCAACTCTCACATCCATACATGACCACTGGAAAAGCCATTACTAGATGAACCTTAAGTGACAAATAGATTCAAGGGATTAGATCTGATAGAGTGCCTGAAGAACTATGGACCGAGGTTCATGACATTGTACAGGAGGCAGGGATCAAGACCATCCCCAAGAAAAAGAAATGCAAAAAGGCAAAATGGTTGTCTGACAAGGCCTTACAAATAGCTGAGAAAATAAAATATGCAAAAGGCAAAGGAGAAAAGGAAAGATATACCCATTTGAATGCAGAGTTCCAAAGAATAACAAGGAGACATAAGAAAGCCTTCCTCAGTGATCAATGCAAAGAAATAGAGGAAAACAATAGAATGGGGAAGACTAGAGACCTCTCCAAGAAAATTAGAGACACCAAAGAATATTTCATGAAAAAAATGAGCACAATAAAGGACAGAAATGGTATGGACCTAACAGAAGCAGAAGACATTAAGAAGAGGTGGCAAGAATACACAGAAGAACTATATAAAAAAGATGTTCATGACCCAGATAACCACTATGATGTGATCACTCACCTAGAGCCAGGCATCCTGGAATGTGAACTAAAGCCCACTTTCCTAAGTGGGCCTTAGGAAGCATCACTACAAACAAAGCTAGTGGAGGTGATGGAATTCCAGTTGAACTATTTCAAATCCTAAAAGATGATGCTCTGAAAGTGCTGCACTCAATATGCCAGCAAATTTGGAAAACTCAGCAGTGGCCACAGGAATGGAAAAGGTCAGTTTTCATTCCAATCCCAAAGAAAGGCAATGCCAAAGAATGCTCAAACTACCACACAATTGCACTCATCTCACACACTAGCAAAGTAATGCTCAAAATTCTCCAAGACAGGCTTCAACAGTACGTGAACAGTGAACTTCCTGATGTTGAAGCTGGATTTAGAAAAGCCAGAGGAACCAGAGATCAAATTGCCAACATCTGATGGATCATCAAAAAAGCAAGACAGTTCCAGAAAAACATCTGCTTCTGCTTTATCGACTATGCCAAAGCCTTTGACTGTGTAGATCACAAAAAACTGGAAAATTCTTCAAGAAATGGGAATACCAGACCAGCTGATCTGCCTCCTGAGAAATCTGTATGCAGGTCAAGAAGCAACAGTTAGAACTGGACATGGAACAACAGACTGGCTCCAAGTTGGGAAAGGCGTATATTAAGGCTGCATATTGTCACCCTGCTTATTTAACTTATATGCAGAGTACATCATGAGAAATGCTGGGCTGGATGAAGCACAAGCTGGACTCAAGATTGCCAGGAGAAATATCAATAATCTCATATATGCAGATGACATCAGACATGGCAAAAAGCAAAGAAGAAATAAAGAGCCTCTTGATGAAAGTGAAAGAGGAAAAAAAGTTTGGATTAAGACTAAATATTAAGAAAACTGATATCATGGGATGGGTCCGGTCCCATCAATTCATAGAAAATAGATGAAGAAACAATGTAAACAGTGAGACTTTATTTTTTTGGGCTCCAAAATCACTGCAGATGGTGACTGCAGCCATGAAATTAAAAGAAACTTGCTCCTTGGAAGAAAAGCTATGAACAACCTACACAGCATATTAAAAGGCAGCGACATTACTTTTCCAACAGAGTTCTGTCTAGTCAAAGCTATGGTTTTTCCAGTAGTCATGTATGAATGTGAGAGCTGGAGTATAAAGAAAGCTGAGCACCAAAGATTTGATACTTTTGAACTGTGGTGTTGGAGAAGACCCTCGAGAGTCCTTTGGACAGCAAGGAGATCCAACCAGTCCATCCTAAATGAAATCAGTCCTGAATAGTCAGTCATTGGAAGGACTGATGCTGAAGCTGAAGCTCCAATACTTTGGCCACCTGATGTGAAGAACTGACTCATTGGAAAAGACCCTGATGCTGGGAAAGATTAAAGGCGGGAGGAGAAGGGGAAGATAGAGGATGAGATGATTGGATGGCTTCACCGACTTGATCAACAGGAGTTTGAGTAAGCTCTGGGAGATGGTGATGGACAGGGAAGCCTGGAGTACTGCAGTCCATGGGGCTGCAAAGAGTCGGACATGACTGAGTGAACTGAACTAAGAAAAGAGTGGCAATTTGGATAAGCTTCCGCTTCTCCATATTGTTGCTTCTTAATAAAGTTTTAAAAAGAAATGTGTGTGTGTGTGTGAGAGAGAGAGAAATATTTAAGGGTGTGAGGACTAAGCATCATGGCACAGAAAGAAAACCAATGAAACTTAGACTATGACTCTTCCATTTATTTGTTTGATATTGGATAGAAAACAGAAGAACTTAGTTCACTGATGGCACCCCACTCCGGTACTCTTGCCTGGAAAATCCCATGGACAGAGGAGCCTGGTAGGCTGCAGTCCAAGGGGTCGCTAGGAGTCGGACACGACTGAGTGACTTCACTTTCACTTTTCACTTTCACACACTGGAGAAGGAAATGGCAACCCACTCCAGTGTTCTTGCCTGGAGAATCCCAGGGGTGGGGGAGCCTGGTGGGCTGCCTTCTCTGGGGTCGCACAGAGTCAGACATGACTGAAGCGACTTAGCAGCAGCAGCAGTTCACTGATTTAATGTGATAATTTAATTAGCTATCACAAATGAAACTTTTTATCAACTCTAAAGCATATTGCAAATATGTTTCTTTGAAAGATCTATTGAAATATCTAAAAGTCTTTGAAAGATCTAATCTATAAAGATCTACTTATAGTTTAGCTGAATTGATGGAAGAAATTTAACCCATCTGAACAATATGATGAACTATGTATAAAATGTTAAAAAAAAAAACTATAAGACTACAGAAATATAGAGTATCAACTTGGTGGATTTTTGGAAATCATTGACATGATCTCCCATATTGGATAACAGTATTTTCCTATTGTAATTATTTCTGTATACATCTCTATGAAAGTGAAAGTGAAGTCACTCAGTCATGTCTGACTCTTTGCGATCCCATGGACTGTAGTCTACCAGGCTTCCCTGTCCATGGGGTTTTCCAGGCAAGAGTACTGGAGTGGGTTGCCATTTCCTTTTCCAGGGGATCTTTCTGACCCAGGGATCGAACCCAGGTCTCCTGCATTGCAGGCAGATGCTTTACCCTCTGAGCCACCAGAGAATACTACATCACTATAGGTCTTTCCAAATCCTGTTTGTGAATTTCCCCCAAAAGGTAGTATCTCTATATGTCAGCATCTATTAAAGTCTTATCTATAAGCTAATTTCTTAATACCTATATTATCAATTATCTGTTGAAAGCTTCCATTTTACAATTGGAGAAATAGGCTCAAATATCTCATGTACTCTGTAAGTTTCACACAACTAGCTCTTCTCACTGCCAGCCCAGTGCTTTTCACAATTTGACCTTAGGAAAGAGGTGGGTCTTGAATATGGCTTTGATGAACAAAAACATAGGAGGAAACAGAAAACAGGACATTCTTAGAACATCTTGTGCAAAGGCACTGTGGCAGAAATGGGGATTGAGTATTCAGGGGCCCTTTTACAGACGAATATGACTGCAGTGGAGGGCACACACACTTTTGGGAGGATCTGCTAATCTCTTGCAGTCCTGAGAAAAACAGTCAAGAAATTGTCAAAGATAATAATACAAATCTTGACCAATTATTTAATTATTTAGCAATCTGTCCAGTACTAAACTCTGGGACTTACCAGGGGACTCAGTGGCAAAAGAATCTGTCTGCCAATGGTGAGATGCAGGAGACATCTGATTTGATCCCTGGGTTGGAAAATCCCCTGGAATAGGAAATGGCAACCTACTCCAGTATTCTTGCCTACAGAATCCCATGGACAGAGGAGCCTGGTGGGGCTTCAGTCCATGGGGTTGCAAAGAATCAGACATGACTGAGACACTGAGCTTGCAGGCCAGCACTAGTCTCTAAGGTGACATTAGTGTCATGTAATTTGAACATAAAATTGAACACATCAAATAAAATAAATGATTCCTTCTTGTCAAAATCTCCTTGGAATTACATCACAAAGAACACTTGAATCTTAATGACAATACTGAATTGAAGAAATCCCCTTCACTTATTTCAAAGCAAATGCCATTGGGTAACTTTGAGATTACTAAGGGTCCTGTATGAAGCTTGACTACCTTTAACAGAGCACCCATTTATTCCAGAGGGGAAAGTAGACCAGTGCCTACTAGTCCCTGACTTTTCTGAGACTTGGACCCCAGTATCACGCCTCAGCATTGTGCACCACTAAACTGAATAGAATGCATTTCAAAGCTTATTGAAAAAATATCTAAAATCATGGAGGGTTTTCTTGAGAAAGGATGACTTTGACAGAATCCTAACAATGGAAAACTACTACTTAAATCCCTTCATTGTCTCCCTAATGGAGACATCCCTCCTCAGTCATCCAGTTTTGTCTCCCAATATTTCTTCCCAATATTTCTCTTTCATATCCCTATACTGCAATCTGAGATGGTTGGAGGGCATCATTAACTCAATGGACATGAGTTTGAGCAAACTCCAGGAGATAGTGAAGGACAGGGAAGCCTGGCATGCTGCAGTCCATGGGGTCACAAAGAGTTGGACATGGCTGAGAGACTGAAGAATGACCAATACCCCAATCATACCAAACTGCTCACAGTTCCTTGAGCTTTTTATTGATATTTCACAGTTTGGAGTCTTTAAATATCCTCATTTTTCTACCTGATGCACCATTGTACTTCTTCTGGCTGGAGAGAATGTCTCCTTGGTATTCAAATCCCTTATGACTATTTCTTCCCCCAACTAAGGTAAAGAGGAGTACTTACCTTTATGTTCCACTCTGTATCTTATACCACCTTCCTTACAACACTTATCTCACTATCCTGAATCCTTTTTTGTTTTAATAAGAATTTTTTTGTATTTATCTCTAGACTGAGCTAAATGACTAGGCTCCATGTATTACTGGGGACTCTTTCCCTATTAAGTCACTGGTGCAAAGTAGGTGATCTGCTTGTCAAATGAATGAATGGATTAGTGAATGAATAAATGAAAGGTACCAGGCTAATAGTTTGAGTCCAAGAGCCAGGTGGGTGCATTAGGTAGAATGCAGATGCACTTGACTGCAAGAAATAGACAAGCCAACTCTATAAATATAAATGGAAATTGCTTCTTGCAAAGTTTCTGTAGGGCTTCCAGGCCTTGGTTGGATGAGTCTCTGCTCAGTGATGTTAGCTGAACCTGGCTTCTTTCTCTCCTTCTGCTCTACCATCTCCTGGCTCCCCCTTGTGGCTGAAACTTGGCCGCCAACAGCTCCTGAGACCTGTTGCACACCAGGTATGCATCAAGAGAGATGACATGTCTCCTTGGAAAGCTCTCTGAAAAGACACATTTCCCCCAGAAACCACTAGGTAACATTCCCCCAGTTATATTACTCAGTTTGAACTGGGCAGCCACTCTTAAACCAGTAACTGGCTGGGAGGTAAGTTTTGCTGAGAAGTCACATGCTCTGGTTTAAAGCTGGGAGAGATTGTTTTTGAGAGGGGGGAAAAATGGTTGAGATATGGATGCCCAATCAATAAGAGCATTTTAAAGAGAAGAAGGCAGGATTCGAGGGAGGTGAACACAGTGACTAAAATGGGGGTGGAAAAGACATGCCCCAAAGCCGTTCCTGTGGTCTGTGTTGACCTTATATTTTTTATTTGTTTGAGTTGGAATTTACGGTTCTTGCTCACTGTCCTTGGCTTTATAAAGTGTCAGTTTATTAATAACAAACAAAAGAAAAACTCCCTATAACATATGTGTGTGTGTGTATATCACAAGCGTACATCTCCAAAGTTTGACTTACTTTCTGTTCATGATGCATCTGCTGAGGTAGAGGTGAAAGTCATCTTGAATCTCTGTCAGAGTAGGGTATAGCAGAAAGGGACCTCCTGTCCAGAGAAGCCATTCCTCCACAGCAGATGCTCCAACACTAGCAGGTAGATCTGGTTCAGTCTCCAGTGGAGTCTCTGCTTCTTTCCCCCGGGTCCTGATGCATGTCAGATTTTGCTTGTACCTCCATGTTTTCTCCAGTCCTGTGGAAGTCTTGCATTCAAATCCCATTGGTCTTCAAAGTCATTTTCCATCAATTGCTACTGGCTTCACAGTAAGAGCATTCAGCATGCATACAAAGTTTTGACTTTGTCTTGAACAAGTTTACATTCATCTCACTGAATTCAAACAAAATTCTAATCTCTCTAAGAGGGGAGTAAATTTGGACACCCCAGGGAAAGACTTTTCTTGAAATATACTTGTTTTAGCCTCTGCCTCAGTGGAGATGTTTGCTGGTTGGTGCTCTCCTGCTTGTTCTAATCTTTGATTTATTCTCCCATTGAAGGAAGAAATACATTAAGTCAGCAAAGACTCATTGTACTAAATGGCAGGTACTAACATTAGCTCTAGGAAGAATAACCATGGACAAGATCTATCTTCACCTACTCTTCTTGTAGTTTAATTCCAGGTGGAAAAATGAACACTAAACTTATGAATCAAGATGTGATCAAGAGAATTTCAGCTGGTGATGACTGCAGTGAAGAAAGCAACACAGGGAGATAAAGTAGGAAGTGCCTGGGTGGAAGGCTAAGTTAGATGCAGTCAGGGAAGACCCTCTGGAAGAAAAGAACATTTGAACAGAGATTTACATGATGGGAAGAACCCAGCCACAGGGGGAAATGGGGTCATGTTTTCCTGGAAGGAAACAGCAAAGTCAGAGTTTGGAAGTCAGGAGTGAGCTTAGCTTGTTTGAAAAGACCAGAGCAAACATGGGAAGAGATGGTTTCTGAATTCTGTTCCTTTATTCTGTGGGTTACCTCTGACTCCAATGCATAATTTAACCTTTAAAGCAGCATATTTTTACACACTGTGTTCATTTTAGAGTTGTTCAAGCTGACATACAGAGCCAGTGGGTCACTTGAAAAGGCACAGCCAGCCATGAGCAGAGGAAAGATGGATCCTATGCCATACCCACCACTAAGTCAGTGTGAGAGAGAACAGTCCATGAAACACCATCTTTCTGATACCAATTGCGATTTGGAGGTTTCTCCAAAATAACCTTAGGTTCCATACTAGAAGGACTCCCAGGACTCACTGAAGGCTGTTACACTCACGGTTATGGTTTATTACAAGGCAAGGATGCAGATGAGAAGAAACCAAGGAAATAAACATGTAGGGCAGAGTCTAGAAGGATATGGAATGTGGAGTTTTCAGTCATCTTCCCCAAGGAGTTAGGATGGTATTTCGCTCCTGGCACTGATGTGTGGCAAAACACATGGAACACTGCCAGTCAGGGAAGCTCACCTGAGCCTCAGTGTCCAAATCTCTATTAAAGCTCCACATGTGGGCATGTTTAGTTGATTGCCTGCATGATTGATTTCAGTCTCCAGTTCTTCCAGAGGCTGACTGATATTATATGACCCAAAGCCTTCACCTCAAATCTCATTGTTACTATTTTATGTGGCCAGTTCCACCCTAAATCACATTGTTAGGCTATCTAGTGTGACCCAAGGGCCCCAGGCAAATAAAGACACCACTGCCAGGTATATTCCAAGGGTCTGGAGATCACTTGCCAGTAGTTGAGGGCAAAGGCCACAAATCTTTCAGGGAAGATTAAATTTTTGATTGCCCACTGAACATATATCTTCCACAGGACATTGTCTTAGTGATGATCAGGCTTCTGGTACATACATTACTCTTGTCCTGGTCTTCTGTGTCCTTTGGGACATGGCATGGTTTATGGCAGCAAAGTGTTCCTCTGCATTGGCAGGCACACAGGGCAGGAACACCTTCCACTCACTTCAGCCAGGACATTTTCTCACCTACTAGGCTCAAGCTCCAGAGCAGACATTGGTGTGAGCCAACCTGGGAGGTAGCCTGGGAACATGATGGAAAGTACCTTTGACAGTTTGCCCTCCCATAGCACACTGCTTAGAAAGGGCAATGTGGAAAGGAAGGCAACAAATTGGCTCTTTCCTACTGTCTCCATGGCAACCAATGCAAGCCAATACTCTGGGTCCTTCTGATTCATTTCTAAACTTTATCCCTCCTCCTGACCAAAGAGCTGCCTGTTTTGTTTTAGGAAATGCACACTGATTGTGAATCCCCTCTGGCCATGACAGCTCTAGCAGCTGCCTTTATAAACGTGCTGGAAGCTGACATCTGACAATGAGGACAGGGTAGGCAGAAACAGACTTACCTGTGGACCCACCTGAAGTGGGTCCTGCATTATATCATAGCTCTGCAGTTCCTATATTAGGGCCTCTATTCACCCATCTCACCTTAGTCTAAGAATCACTGAGGATGGTGATCGCAGCCATGAAATTATAAGACATTTGCTCCTTGGAAGAAAAGCTATAGCAAACCCAGACAGCGTATTAAAAAGCAGAGACATCACTTTTCTGACAAAGATCCATATAGTCAAAGCTATGTTTTTTCTAGTACTCATGTATGGATGTGAGGTTTGAACCATAAAGAAGGCTGAGTGCAGAAGAATTGATGCCTTTGAACTGTGATTCTGGAGAAGACACTTGAGGGTCCCTTGGACAGCTAGGAGATCAAACAGTCAATCCTTAAAGAAATCAACCCTGAATATTCATTAGAAGGATGGATGCTGAAGGTGAAACTCCAATACTTTGGCCACCTGATGCAGAGAGCTGACTCATTGGAAAATACCCAGATACTGGGGAAGATTGAGGGCAGGAGAAGAAGGTGGATGGCAGAGGACGAGATCAGTTCAGTTCAGTCACTCAGTCAAGTCCGACTCTTTGCAACCCCTTGGGCTGCAGCACACCAGGCTTCCCTGTCCCTCATCAGCTTCTGGAGCTTACTCAAACTCATGTACATCGAGTTGGTAACGCCATCCAAAGTTTTAGCTTCAGCATCAGTCCTTTCAATGAATATTCAGGACTGATATCCTTTAGGAAGGATTGGTTGGATCTCCTTGCAGTCCAAGGGACTCTCAAGAGTCTTCTCCAACACCACAGGTCAAAAGCATCAATTCTTCAGCGCTCAGCTTTCTTTATAGTCCAACTCTCACATCCATACATGACTACTGGAAAAACCATAGCTTTGATAAGGCAGACCTTTGTTGGCAATGTAATGTCTCTGCTTTTTAATGCTGTCTAGGTTAGTCATAGCTTTTCTTCCAAGGAGCAAGTGTCTTTTAATTTCATGGCTGCAGTCATCATCTGCAGTGATTTTGGAGCCCAAAAAATAAAGTATCTCACTGTTTCCATTGTTTACCCATCTATTTGCCATGAAGTGATATAACTGGTGCCATGATCTTAGTTTTCTGAATATTGAGTTTTAAGCCAACTTTTCACTCTCATTTTCATCAAGAGGCTCTTTAGTTCTTCTTTGCTTTCTGCCATAAGGGTGGTGTCATCTGCATATCTGAGGTTATTAATATTTCTCCTGGCAATCTTGATTCTTGCTTGTGCTTCACCCAGCCCAGCATTTCTCATGATGTACTCTGCAAATATAAGTTAAATAAGCAGGGTGACAATATACAGCCTTGATGTACTCCTTTCCCGATTTGGAACCAGTCGCTTGTTCCATGTTCAGTTCTAACTGTTGCTTATTGATCTGAATATAGATTGCAGGATTAAATGGTTGGATGGTATCCCTGACTCAGTGGACATAAGTTTGAGCAACTCCTGGAGATAGTGAAGGACAAGAAAGCCTGGTGTGCTATAGTCCCCGGGTTGCAAAGAGTCAGACACGACTTGGTGACTGAACATCAACAACTTAAGTGGCCCTTCCTTTTCAGCCCTGGTTTCTCCTCCCACATCTACCCACATCAGACTCAACCTTAACTATTTCTAACATTTTCTGAACAGAGAGGTATGTTGGGCCAATGGCAATGTGAGATCACACAGTGATCTCAAGTCTGCCTGTGATATCTTAAGTCACCCAGCAAATTACTTCAAATCTCTGAGCCTACTTCCTTCTCTATCAAGTGTCACAAGCTTCTTATGAAGGAGTTTGTATACACAAGTGCTGAAGGTAGTGCTTGACACATTTTTAAGCTACTATTGTTGTCCTGGTGGCTGCCATCAGGGTTCCACAAGGGAATACACATCATTGGTACATAACAGTAATTCTTTGCACACACTTCCTTTCTTACCAAGTAGTCATTGTCCTCTTAGCCAGAAACTGTGTACAATATTGTGTCCCTGTCCTTTTAAGTAAAAGGCTTTAGTCTCACAGACCTTCAAGTCTTAAAAGTCTGACTCAAGACCTAATGGTTAGAACATGTAGATGTAGAAACAAAGAATAGTCTGGGGAAATGGTAGCAACTTATATGTTAAACCAGCCTCACAGAACTCACAGTTCCCTGAAAGATAGGTGAAGGCCTGACACACATTCATAAGTCATTTTAATAGGAAGTAGACCCAGGCCCCCGACAGATGAAGAGCTGACACAAGCACAGAGACCCTAGACTGGTTGAAACCAGGTTGATGATGTTTGAAACTTCACCTTGATGCCAACCAATCTGAGAATTGTGCATGAGCTAATCACACACCCTGAACCCCCCCTCCCTTACACTGCATTTAAAACCCCTTCCCTGAAAGCCATCAGTGTGGGGGAGTTGGGATCTTTTGAGCATGAACTGCCTGCTCTCTTTGCTTGGTTCTTGAAGCAAATGCTGTGCTTCCTTTAACTAGATTGGCTTTACTATTCACAGGTGAGCAGACCCAAATTTGGTTCGGTAACATGCCTAGATTATCATGCACAGCACTTTGGAAGCTGAATACACCCCCCCCACCCCCCCCACACACACACACTGCATTCTCTCATCTCCAACAATAGGGGCCTCTGTTCTTCTCCAGGTGTCTGAAACAAGCCCATCTGTAGACATTTGCTCTTTTATTTCCTTTGCTTGTAACACTTTCCCCAGGAGAGCTGTGTGGATCAACACTTTATTTCAGTTGAGTCTGTGCTCAAACACCAGCTCCTGGGAGGCCTTTCCTAGCCTCATCTCTCTTCCTCTTTCCTCTGCTTGTTTCCCTCCACATCACATATCACAACTAATGTTATATTATTCATCTGATTGCTTATTTTATATCTTCATCAGAATTTAAGTTACATCTGAACAAGTTCTTTGCTCAGTACTCTGCCCTCTATTCCTAGAATAGTGCTATTTATGTAGGAGGTACTCATCTAATATTTGTTAAATAAACTAAAGGATATTCTCTTGCATCACAGTCTCATGGTTTTAATGTTTTGTTTACACATATAGGCCTGGAAGATGGTGTCTAGGAGTTAACTCTTTTTCTGCCTCCACTCAGTACACCTCAAAAATAGTGGTTTATATCCAGCACTCAATGAAGTAATCTAGAATTCACTTGTGTTTTTCCACCCATCAGTCTCTTTTTATTGGAAATAGATTTACCGATGTCTGCCTTGCAGTTAGTCCTATGCTTGATTTTTTAAGAATTGAAAGACAATTGAAACATCATCCTGCCTTCAAAGAGCTCATAGTTCAGTAAATTGAAAGAACAGTGCAGGAGAAGAAATGTGTTTTCCATGGTGACTCAGTATAATATATATAAATACATGTACATACATGTGATGGAAACAGCTATTTTAGGAAGCAATGTCCTCTGCTGTTGTCTATTCATTCTTTGACACTTCTCAAAAGTGCTACTGGCAACTCACTCAATTAACTCATTAATGAGTTACAACACAATTTAGAAAACACACCTGTAATACAATTTATTTTCCTTGATTACATAGGGAATACATAATTATTATTTCCCAGATATTCCACTATGTTGGCCTTTTCCAGTATGATAATGATAATGGCTATGATACTACTATTACTGTTACTTAATACTGCAGAACCAATAATGTAAATGGTTGATATACTAGTACTGCTCCTACTTTCTGCTGCTGCTGCTGCTAAGTTGCTTCAGTTGTGTCCGACTCTGTGCAACCCCAGAAATGGCAGCCCACCTGGGTCCCCGTCCGTGGGATTCTCCAGGCAAGAACACTGGAGTGGGTTGCCATTTCCTTCTCCAATGCATGAAAGTGAAAAGTGAAAGTGAAGTCACTCAGTCGTGTCTGACTCCTAGCGACCCCATGGACTGCAGCCCACCAGGCTCCTCCATCCATTGGATTTTCCGGGCAAGAGTACTGGAGTGGGGTGCCATCGCCTTCTTCCTATACCAAATGTTGTTCTAAGATCATTTCATGGATCGTCTTTGTCAAATCTTTGTAATAAGACTTTAAGGCAAGGCCTGTTGTTAAGAACATTAAACCAACCAGAAAACGAGCCCATAGAGACTAGAAGTCATCTTATGTGAAATCTTACAGCTAGTGAGAGGCAGAGAGCTGGAATCTTTCTTTGGAGCTGTGGTACAAGAATAGCAGGTAGCCATTCCTTTCTTTAGAGCATCTTTCCAACCCAGGAGTTGAACCCGAGTCTCTGGCATTGTAGGCAGATTCTTTACCATCTGAGCCATCACAAAACCCTATAACCACTGACTAAATACTAATTCTCTAGAGCTGCTGAACTCAGTCAAACGCCATATCTGTTTTCACTTGTATGTTCAGATTTGAAGTCCCCAATTCCCCTGAGCTCTGTCCCCCATTTAGTGATGTTATTTCTCCACCTCATAGAGTAGTATCAGATCAGATCAGTCGCTCAGTCGTGTCCGACTCTTTGCGACCCCATGAATTGCAGCACGCCAAGCCTCCCTGTCCATCACCAACTCCCGGAGTTCACTGAGACTCACTTCCATGGAGTCAGTGATGCCATCCAGCCATCTCATCCTCTGTCATCCCCTTCTCCTCCTGCCCCCAATCCCTCCCAGCATCAGAGTCTTTTCCAATGAGTCAACTCTTCGCATGAGGTGGCCAAAGTACTGGAGTTTCAGCTTTAGCATCATTCCTTCCAAAGAAATCCCAGGGCTGATCTCCTTCAGAATAGACTGGTTGGATCTCCTTGCAGTGCAAGGGACTCTCAAGAGTCTTCTCCAACACCACAGTTCAAAAGCATCAATTCTTCGGTGCTCAGCTTTCTTCACAGTCCAACTCTCACATCCATACATGACCACTGGAAAAAGCATAGCCTTGACTAGCCAGACCTTTGTTGGCAAAGTAATGTCTCTGCTTTTGAATATGCTATCTAGGTTGGTCATAACTTTCCTTCCAAGGAGTAAGCGTCTTTTAATATCATGGCTGCAGTCACCATCTGCAGTGATTTTGGAGCCCAGAAAAATAAAGTCTGCCACTGTTTCCACTGCTTCCCCATCTATTTCCCATGAAGTGATGGGACCAGATGCCATGATCTTCGTTTTCTGAATGTTGAGCTTTAAGCCAAGTCTTTCACTCTCCCCTTTCACTTTCATCAAGAGGCTTTTGAGTTCCTCTTCACTTTCTGCCATAAGGGTGGTGTCATCTGCATATCTGAGGTTATTGATATTTCTCCTGGCAATCTTGATTCCAGTTTGTGTTTCTTCCAGTCCAGCGTTTCTCATGATGTACTCTGCATATAAGTTACATAAACAGGGTGACAATATACAGCCTTGACAAACTCCTTTTCCTATTTGGAACCAGTCTGTTGTTCCATGTCCAGTTCTAACTGTTGCTTCCTGACATGCATACAAATTTCTCAAGAGGCAGATCAGGTGTTCTGGTATTCCCATCTCTTTCAGAATTTTCCACAGTTTATTGTGATCCACACAGTCAAAGGCTTTGGCATAGTCAATAAAGCAGAAATAGATGTTTTTCTGGAACTCTCTTGCTTTTTCCATGATCCAGAGGATGTTGGCAATTTGATCTCTGGTTCCTCTGCCTTTTCTAAAACCAGCTTGAACATCAGGAAGTTCACGGTTCACATATTGCTGAAGCCTTGCTTGGAGAATTTTGAGCATTAATTTACTAGCGTGTGAGATGAGTGCAATTGTGTGGTAGTTTGAACATTCTTTGGCATTGCCTTTCTTTGGGATTGGAATGAAAACTGACATTTTCCAGTCCTGTGACCACTGCTGAGTTTTCCAAATTTGCTGGCGTATTGAGTGCAGCACTTTCACAGCATCATCTTTCAGGATTTGGAATAGCTCAACTGGAATTCCATCACCTCCACTAGCTTTGTTTGTAGTGATGCTTTCTAAGGCCCACTTGACTTCACATTCCAGGATGTCTGGTTCTAGGTCAGTGATCAAACCATCGTGATTATCTGGGTTGTGAAGATCTTCTTTGTATAGTTCTTCTGCGTATTCTTGCCATCTCTTCTTAATATCTTCTGCTTCTGTTAGGTCCATACTATTTCTGTCCTTTATCGAGCTCATCTTTGCATGAAATGTTCCTTTGGTATCTCTGATTTTCTTGAAGAGATCCCTAGTCTTTCCCATCCTGTTGTTTTCCTCTATTTCTTTGCATTGATCACTGAAGAAGGCTTTCTTATCTCTTCTTGCTATTCTTTGGAACTCTGAATTCAGATGCTTATATCTTTCCTTTTCTCCTTTGCTTTTCACTTCCCTTCTTTTCACAGCTATTTGTAAGATCTCCCCAGACAGCCATTTTGCTTTTTTGCATTTCTTTTCTATGGGAATGGTCTTGATCCCTGTCTCCTGTACAATGTCAGGAACCTCATTCATAGTTTATCAGGCACTCTATCTATCAGATCTAGGCCCTTAAATCTATTTCTCACTTCCATTGTACAATCATAAGGGATTTGATTTAGGTCATACCTGAATGGTCTAGTGCTTTTCCCTACTTTCTTCAATTTCAGTCTGAATTTGGCAATAAGGAGTTCATGATCTGAGCCACAGTCAGCTCCTGGTCTTGTTTCTGCTGACTGTATAGAGCTTCTCCATCTTTGGCTGCAAAGAATATAATCAGTCTGATTTCGGTGTTGACCATCTGGTGATGTCCATGTATAGAGTCTTCTCTTGTGTTGTTGGAAGAGGGTGTTTGTTATGACCAGTGCATTTTCTTGGCAAAACTCTATTAGTCTTTGCCCTACTTCATTCCGTATTCCAAGGCCAAATTTGCCTGTTACTCCAGGTGTTTCTTGACCTCCTACTTTGGCATTCCAGTCTCCTATAATGAAAAGGACATCTTTTTTGGGTGTTAGTTCTAAAAGGTCTTGTAGGTCTTCATAGAACTGTTAACTTCAGCTTTTTCAGCGTTACTGGTTGGGGCATAGACTTGATTACTGTGATATTGAATGGTTTGCCTTGGAAACGGACAGAGATCATTCTGTCGTTTTTGAGATTGCATCCAAGTACTGCATTTAGGACTCTTGTTGACCATGATGGCCACTCCATTTCTTCTAAGGGATTTCTGCTGACAGTAGTAGATATAATGGTCATCTGAGTTAAATTCACCCATTCCAGTCCATTTCAGTTCGCTGATTCCTAGAATGTCGACATTCACTCTTGCCATCTCTTGTTTGACCACTTCCAATTTGCCTTGATTCATGGACCTGACATTCCAGGTTCCTCTGCAATATTGCTCTTTACAGCATCAGACCTTGCTTCTATCACCAGTCACATCCACAGCTGGGTATTCTTTTTGCTTTGGCTCCATCCCTTCATTCTTCCTGGAGTTATTTCTCCACTGATCTCCAGTAGCATATTGGGCACCTTACTGACCTGGGGAGTTTCTCTTTCAGTATCCTATCATTTTGCCTTTTCACACTGTTCATGGGGTTCTCAAGGCAAGAATACCGAAGTGGTTTGCCATTCCCTTCTCCAGTGGACCACATTCTGTCAAATCTCTCCACCATGACCTGCCCGTCTTGGGTTACCCCACAGGCATGGCTTAGTTTCATTGAATTAGACAAGGCTGTGGTCCTAGTGTGATTAGATTGACTAGTTTTCTGTGAGTATGGTATAATAAATAATATAGAGTAGTATAATAAAGTATATATCTGATCTTTGTACCCAGTTCTTGCAACAGAGCTTCAAACATGGTCCCTGGAATTTCTTAAGTTACTGGAGTGTTTTTTATGCTAATGGTGTGACTCAGGATGGATTCATAGATAACTTCAGGATGCTGGGTGCTCATCAGAAAGGCCTACTTCATAATTAGAGGATGTGGCCATACAGCATCATACAGGATGTGGTCTTACCCATCTTGTTCAAGAGGAATTGCCCACCAACTCTACATGAGGCTGGTCTCACTATAGGTCATGACATTTTTGCCTGTTGAATTATCTGATTTTTAAAGAGTGTTTATATCACAATCATAGACAAGACAACAGAGGTTAAATTTAGCTCCCAAGTGGGTACTTTGCTTTTAAAACCCAAAACAATTTCCTTATAACCTGGATTTTTGTCTGCTCTTGGAACATCAGATCATCTAGCAATGCTGGGAGCACATTTTCTCAATCCAACAATGGACCAGATCAGAAAGTGCCTCTGTACACAGTTCACACTTGCTCTTGCATTCACAGTTCCCACCACCTTTCACTGCCTCACCTCGACTATATTTATTCATTCTAACTGCTCGGCTTTATCCTTTCCCTACATCAATGTTATTCCCACATTATCTGACCAGAATGTTGAATGCAAGTGGAATCCAGGCAGTTTCATCAATATTTTTTCACAGTAGTTCATTTATCTATTCAACAAAAAACAATGAGTGCCTGGATGTGCAGAACTATTCTAGATGCACGGATATGTTTTAACATGACTATTTAAACATGACTTCATGCCCCGCAACCTGCTATGAGGGAAGAAAGACACAGTCATTTGTGAAGGTGGATAAGCTAACAAAAACAGTACAGTACATTAGCTAATTACATGGGAGGGATCCACAGGGTGCTTTGTGGATACTGGGGACAACTGATCCCATGAGGGTTGATGAGAGGGTGAAAGAAGACTGCCATCCTTTTCAGAGAGGCATTTTGTACTTGGTGTGGAGGACAATTAGGCTAAGTAAGCCCGAGGTAATCGAAAGTCAGAGTCTTCTAAACTGGGGGAGAACAGCTTTTGAAAAACAATAAGTATGGGTGCAAAGGCACAGAAACAAGATGATGTGCTTGGGATGGATGTGCAAGAGGGATGATAGTGTCAGCTACATATGAAGGAGCATGGAGACTGGGAGGATGGGATCCCTGGGGCTGCCTCAGGTGTTACCAAGTAGGTGGAGGTCCTAAATCCATGTGTATTGATGACCCCTGGGAGGGGCAAGGGGAGTTGTCAGCAAAGAAAAGAACTGGGATGTAGATGTGTATAGATCCAAGAAGACCATGCTTGGCATTCTAAGCATCTTCTGCAGAGCACAGGCCTCCAGTGATGGAGCTGGATGAGCCAGAGACACACCTGACTTGTCCTCACTTCCAGCAGAGACACAGGAAGACTTTTGACCTCTCTCTTTCTCTCAGCCTCCAGCAGAGGGACAGGAAGAACAAGCAAAAAAGCCAACCATCCTCCCACTCCATTCTATGTATCTGGATCGCAGTGCTTAGTTCAAGAGAAGGGAAAATTTATCATTTGATATAAGAAGAAAAGTTTAAGTTGTGTTAACTTACAATAACCAAAAGTAAATGAGACCTCCAAGATTTGCACACAGTTTCATCAAAGGACAAGAAGAGAGTTTGACAGGGCCTGGTTGAAAGCAGGGATTAGAGAAAATAAATACAATATTTACATGTTGGGCTTCACTGGCTACATGTCACCTAATACACTGGCTACACAGGGTTGAACAAGGTTCATGTCAATTTGAGGGACTTATTTGAGTGTCTTGTCCTGAGTTCCAGACTCAGACGAAGATGGTCTGGGAGTGAGAAGAGCCAGAAACAACCATGAGAGGCGTAGGACACATCTCTCCCACAGGGCGATGATGATGTGAAGGCCCCTAGGCAGCTGAGTTCACAGCTCCAGCCAGAGGCAGGGTAGCTGGCCTCATCTACCTGGGGGTTTTGAAGGCTTGGGCGATAATTTAAGAAGACATGGAAAAACCACAGAGAGCAGGTGAAGCTGGCACCAAGGGGGTGGCAGGGGCAGGTCCACTTGCTCTGTCCACCTCGTGGTCTGAGCCGTTAGTGACAGGTACCTCCATAGGTTCATGTCCTTCCAAATGCAGGCCGGCCTTCTCATCTCCGCAGTGACTGTGGATCCACACAGATCAGCTTCCTCTTACTCTCAGTTACTGTAAATGAATTTCTGAAGAATCACTGATATGGGGGAAGATTTACAACAGATTAGCTTTCATTTAGTTTAAAGGGATTGTCTAAATGCATAAATCCAAGTGTGCCTCAAGCTCATGAATTTTTATAACTTCTGCTTGGTTAACAATCTTTGTCTCCCTTTCTTTGCTTCCTCTAACCCTCTCATCCCCTCCTCCTCTGCTCTGCCATTGAGTTTGCTGGGGTTTTGCACCTCTGTCAGATACTTTGAGAGCCGGGAGATGAAAGCTTCAAGAGAGGTGTGTAAAATATATTTATGGTGTGTCTCCGCAAATACTCTTGTTTAGTTATGAGTATAAATGATGCATGACAAGCAATTTGCTGCATGGAAGCTGACATTAATGACTTGATATATTCATGCCTATTTGTAAAATCAGATTCTTTTTTTTGCCAGTGACATATTTTGGTCCAAAGTGTCTTATATTAGGAATATCCATTTCTTCACATTAAGAGGAAAACATTTTTTCAGGTTTCTTTATTGTTTCCATGGGTACTGAAGAGCTCATTTCATATAGTTAATGGGATCCTTACTATGGGAAGTAGTGTCCCAGAGAGGAAGGTTTTCCATTAATTGAATCAGTAGAATTTCCTAGCCTGATTGCTTCTGTTAGATGCTCGGGTGTGTGATAGGACAGGACTGAAATGGCCCCATTGCTCAAGCTCACTGTTTAGTGGGGTGCCATGGACAGCCAAGTCCAGGGCTGAGTTGGTTTTTGAAACTGTTCAGTTTCTTGTCTAGTGCTACCTTCCTGCAAGATTGTCATGGAAAGCTCCCATCACACACCTCTGGTATTGTTGGTGAATGAAATGACCAGACACTGGGATGAGGCAGAATAATCATTTGGGGAATTAGGGCTTCTATCAATCCATTCTACTGTCTTCCATGACTACCCTCTTGGAAGGCATTTTACCCAGGAGGGAATTATCCAAAGCAAACCATCCCATAAAGAAACAACAGTTCTCAGGTTTAAGAAACAAAGGTCAAGATAATAAGGCATAAGACAGGATTTGAATGACAACTTATTCCTGTGTTCACCTTCACTGAGACTGAGGAATCTCTGACCTGGGAAGAGAGTGGTGAGAAAAGAGAAGAACAGGAGTGATGTGGGGCCTGCCCTGGCTTCTCTCCACCAGTTAATCTGGTAGCTGAGGGTATGGAGAGAAGTTGTATTAAACCTGCAAACTGAGAGGCATTCTTCTCATCAGGACCAGACTTGAGGATGGTGCCAGCTTAGCAGCTCTGTTCTGCACCACACCCCATGGAGATGAAGGGTGATGAGGGTTAAGATAGGGAAGCAATAGAGGTCAGCTTCTTCCAGAACTTTTCCCTTTTCCATCCTCAAGACTGTTTCAAGCATTAGAAGGGGAATCATGCAGCAGTTGGATCCAGCAATGACTGATGACACAGAGGCCCAGTGAGGAGCTATTGGTATAATCCGTTGATGAAGTGCTATGGGCCGGGATGGTGCATGGTGGTGGGGATGCTTATGACTCAACAAGTCAGCATAGGTCTGTGTGTCTGAGAGACGATAAAGTGAAGAAAGTCAGCTGATGTGAGGATTGGGCCCAAGTGTCTCAGTGAGGCAAACTTCTGCTGGGTTCCAAATCATTTCTGATTCCTATCAATCTCAGGCTGTATAGTTCCTCTTCCACAATTCATTAGCTTTTGGCCTGAAGCCCAGATGCCTTAGAGATGAAAAGTTAGTGAAAATATTTGGACCTGACTTTTTATAACTCTATGACCAAAACAGATCTTGCAGAACAAAACTCAATTGTTAGCTTTGCCCTTGAGGCCCTGAGGATTTCATAGGAATATGAATGAAAAGAATCCTATGAATTATTTCCTCCTCAGAAAACACTCTTCCCCTCCAAGCTATTTTATAATGCCTTATGAGATGGAAAGGGGTTAAAAAACAAAAAAAACAAAACAACACAACAACTTCTCTTGAGATGGTCAAAATAAAATTAATTCCTATTCTCTGGATGAGGTTGAAAAAGCACAATGGAAATTTTTCTCACTGAGCCCAGAGACTGCTTAGCTTCTCTGGCAATTTGTGGGGGGCTGTTACCTCTGCATATATTTATCTGTGCCCTCCTGCACAAGAGGCTGTGTCTGGCACTGGTGCTCTGATTCTGACAGCTGTGAATCTCAGTGGGGAGAGAAACCTTCCCCAGTGCAGCAGGGCACAGGCAGCCCAGGTGCTTGGGGGAAGATTCTCTATATAGCTGTTTTGAATAAGATGGCTCTACCGGGGCAGAAAAGAGGATATAGGGCTTTTTTTTTTTTTTTTTTGGAAGAACACAGGAAAGGGGGGACACAGAGCTTCTGCTTTTAGATCAGGTTACATTTGTGACAACTCCACGTCTGACAAAAGAACTAGACACGTTCTGTCTACCAACAAGACTTTTTGGTGGTTTCAGTAGCCCATGGGCTACCATCTTCAGCCTTGGTGGTCACAGGGCTATGCTCCCGCCCTGTAACACTGTCTATGGTACACAGACTATGCTCTCACCTGCCATCTTTTATGAATGTGGAGTAAAGTGAACTTCACAGATTTGAGTTCTTTTCTTTTTCTTTCTGTTTTATTATTATTATTATTACTAGTCTTATGTGTTTTCTGTATTAAAAAGATACATAATCCTGCCTTGCAATTATTTGTGCTCATGCTGTGTTTGTATCCAGGTTTATAAAGTACTAGAGGGCAACAGCCATGGCTATGCATCCTCGCTTCCCCCATAGCATTTGAAAGCATTATGTAGATCATTACACCTGATGGCATGGATCAGAATACAAGCTCTGAAGCAGAAGACCTGTGTTTGCTCTGATTTCATCTTCTTGCAGTGCAACCTTTTGTACCTTTGTAGTAGATCAGTCACTCAGTCGTGTCTGACTCTTTGCGACCCCATGAATCGCAGCACGCCAGGCCTCCCTGTCCATCACCAACTCCCGGAGTTCACTGAGACTCACGTCCATCGAGTCAGTGATGCCATCCAGCCATCTCATCCTCTGTCATCCCCTTCTCCTCCTGCCCCCAATCCCTCCCAGCATCAGAGTCTTTTCCAATGAGTCAACTCTTTGCATGAGGTGGCCAAAGTACTGGAGTTTCAGCTTTAGCATCATTCCTTCCAAAGAAATCCCAGGGCTGATCTCCTTCAGGATGGACTGGTTGGATCTCCTTGCAGTCCAAGGGACTCTCAAGAGTCGTCTCCAACACCACAGTTCAAAAGCATCAATTCTTCAGTGCTCAGCCTTCTTCACAGTCTAACTCTCACATCCATACATGAACACAGGAAAAACCATAGCCTTGACTAGACGAACCTTTGTTGGCAAAGTAATGTCTCTGCTTTTGAATATGCTATCTAGGTTGGTCATAACTTTCCTTCCAAGGAGTAAGTGTCTTTTAATTTCATGGCTGCAGTCACCATCTGCAGTGATTTTGGAGCCCAGAAAAATAAAGTCTGACACTGTTTCCACTGCTTCCCCATCTATTTCCTATGAAGTGGTGGGACCGGATGCCATGATCTTCTTTTTCTGAATGTTGAGCTTTAAGCCAACTTTTTCACTCTCCACTTTGACTTTCATCAAGAGGCTTTTTAGTTCCTCTTCACTTTCTGCCATAAGGGTGGTGTCATCTGCATATCTGAGGTTATTGATATTTCTCCTGGCAATCTTGATTCCAGTTTGTGTTTCTTCCAGTCCAGCATTTCTCATGATGTACTCTGCATATAAGTTACATAAACAGGGAGACAATATACAGCCTTGTCGAACTCCTTTTCCTATTTGGAACCAGTCTGTTGTTCCATGTCCAGTTCTAACTATTGCTTCCTGACCTGCATACAAATTTCTCAAGAGGCAGATCAGGTGGTCTAGTATTCCCATCTCTTGAAGAATTTTCCACAGTTTATTGTGATCCACACAGTCAAAGGCTTTGGCATAGTCAATAAAGCAGAAATAGATGTTTTTCTGGAACTCTCTTGCTTTTTCCATGATCCAGCAGATGTTGGCAATTTGATCTCTGGTTCCTCTGCCTTTTCTAAAACCAGCTTGAACATCAGGAAGTTCACGGTTCACATATTGCTGAAGCCTGTCTTGGAGAATTTTGAGCATTACTTTACTAGAGTGTGAGATGAGTGCAATTGTGCGGTAGTTTGAGCACTCTTTGGCATTGCCTTTTTTTGGGATTGGAATGAAAACTGATCTTTTCCAGTCCTGTGGCCACTGCTGAGTTTTCCAAATTTGCTTGCATATTGAGTGCAGCACTTTCACGGCATCATCTTTCAGGATTTGGAATAGCTCAACTGGAATTCCATCACCTCCACTAGCTTTGTTCATAGTGATGCTTTCTAAGGCCCACTTGACTTTACATTCCAGGATGTCTGGCTCTAGGTCAGTGATCACACCATTGTGATTATCTGGGTCATGAAGATCTTTTTTGTAGTTCTTCTGTGTATTCTTGCCCTGTACCTTACATAGGCTTTATTTATTTATTTATTTATTTTTGGCTGTGCTGGGTCTTTGTTGCTGCCCGAGGGCTTTCTCAGATGGCAGTGAACAGGGGCTACTCTCTAGCTGCAGTGCTTCTCACTGTGGCGTTCTCTTGGTTCTGAAGCACAGGCTCTAGAGCACATGAACTTTGGCAGTTGTGGCGCAAGGCTAAGCTGCCCTGCAGAATTTGAGATCTTAGTTCTTGGACCAAAAATTGAACCTGTGTCACCTGTGTTGGTTGGGAGATTCCTAGCCACTGGACCACTATGGAAGTCCCTGATCTAACCTTTTTGAACTTTAATTTCCTTATCCAAAAAGTGAGGATACCAAATTCAGCTACTACAGGGCATTGTTGATAGGATGAAATGGCATAAATGGTACGAAATAGCTAAGTTAATATTTGGAGATTAAAATTTGATCAGTCTTAGGCTTAGGCTATGTTAAACCTAAAAGCATAATTTCCAAGTAGTAGATTGTTAAGTATTACTAAGAATGAAATCAAATAGTGATGTAGCCCAGCAGACGCTCAAACTGGTGACCTGTTTTGAATCTTTCACTTTTTACTTGGTAGAGTAATCTAAGTCACAGTTTCTATACTAACCTCCTACAATACGATGTACTCAATAAGGTAACTAAAGAAGGTTCCTGAAAAAGAAGAGATTGCTAGGTAATTGCTGGCTCTGGTTCCATCCTCTTGTTCTGATTCCACTTTCATACAATTTGTCTGCAGAGATCTAGCCTAATTTGGAATCCTACTAGTATTAATCAAATATATATGATTATTGTGACACCATATATTGTATTAGGATGTAAACTCCTGAAGGTAGTAATTTTTGCCTGATTGCCTTATTTCTCTGTCCCCTGGACAAGGGAAAGTCTACCCACTCCAGTATTCTGGCCTGGAGAATTCCATGAACTGTCTAGTTCATGGGGTCGTAAAGAGTTGGACATGACTGAGTGACTTTCACTTTCACTTTCATCACTTACAAAGGTTTCTGACTTATGTTCTCAGTGAATGTTGAATGAATGAATGTATTCCAGGTTTCAGCCAGTAAGAGGGATTCTTCTGGATGTGAAAGCAGCTTGGATTCAGCATTGTCAGGGGCTGGTAAAATGAATGAAGCCTGGCTGTCCAATGTGACTGCTGAGTTAATTCAATACCTGAGGCGTCTCCTGGAGATTACGTCAAAACAGTTACATTCCTAGGCAGACAGGCAAGGCTCATAAATCTGCTTCATGCTTTCTCACTCTCTTTAACAGCAACAAAAATTCACTTTGAGGTAAAATGTCCTGAAGGCGCCTTCAGTAATATGCATCACCGAAACAGAGAGGGTCAAACACATCGCCTCAATCCTGGGAATCATATTTCATTGCTAGTTAGTGTCAAACATTATCTCATTTGTCAACAAAGCACTGTGGGGAATAAAGACTACCACTAGACAGGCACTGGAACAAGCTCTCTTTTTAATCAGGAGAGTATGTGTTTGTAGAAGGAAGACTAGTTTAGCATGAGTGAATTTATCATTTCATGTCAATGTAATTCGATAGGACACATGTTCAGACCTCGCCTGAATACCATGAAGCTAACACTTAATTAGTGTATGCTTTCTAGTGATAAAAAACAGTTACACTTCAATTAATCTTAAAACACCAGGGGAAGCACAGAAAAAGTGGACTTGCAAAGGGGTTTTATATTTTTGTCTCACATTAAAAAAAAAAACAAAAACCTGCAAATTATGCTAGGAAATTTGTTGCTGACTTTATTCAAAAGGTTCAATGAAGATCAGAGAGGATCTAGAACGTACTCATGGGATGAGCATTTATTTGTAAAGAAGGGGAAACTTGGGTACAGGACACGGACTGCACTTTTTGAGAAGAGCTGACTCCTTTGGAAAGACCCTGATGCTGGGAAAGATTGAAGGCGGGAGGAGAAGGGAACAACAGAGGATGAGATGGTTGGATGGCATCACTTACTCAATGGACATGAGATTGAGTAAACTCTGGGAGCTGGTGACGGACAGGGAGGCTTGGTGTGCTGCAGTACATGGGGTCACAAAGAGTTGGACATGACTGAGCGACTAAACTGAACTGAGAGCAAGTTGGTCTATCTTTTTTCATTTAAGGGTTTCATGCCTTTCTTAAGCATATTCTATTTTGTGAGGGTTTTAGATGTCAACTTCCGTGAACAATCTTGTTGAGTTTTAAATTAGTTTTAATTTATAGATCAATTTGTATGATATTATTTTTAAAAATTATCTATTTATCTAGTATTTTACAATTTTTAAAATTTGATTCAGATTTATATAAAAAGATTTTGATACAAAAAGTAAAGTAAGGGATCCATTTACCATTACTTTCCAGAAGGTTATCCATTTGTCCAAACACCAGTTATCAAACAATCCATCTTTTCCTAACTGGTTTGCTGTTCTGGTTTCTTTTCTTTTTTTGCTGTTCAGTCACTCAGTAGGGTGTGACTCTTTGTGACACCATGGACTGAAGCACACCAAGCTTCCATGTCCTTAACTATCTCCAAGAGTTTGCTCAAACTCATGTCCACTGAGTCCATGATGCCATCCAGCCATCTCATCCTTTGTCATCCCCTTCTCTTTCTGCCCCTTAGTCTTTCCCAGGATCAGGGTCTTTTCAAATGAGTCAGCTCTTTGCATCAGGTGGCCAAACTATTGGAGCTTCAGGTTCGGTCCTTCCAATGAATATTCAGAGTTGATTTCCTTTAAGATTGACTTGTTTGGTCTCCTTGCAGTCCAAGGCACTCTCAAGAGTCTTCTCCAACACCACACTTTGAAAGTATCAATTTTTGGGTGCTCAGCCTTCTTTATGATCTAACTGTCACATTTATACATGAATACTGGAAAAACCATAGCTTTGACTAGATGCCCTTGTTAACAAAGTGATGTCTGCTTTTTAATATACTGTCTAGGTTTGTCATAGCTTTTCTTCCAAGGAGCAAGCATCTCTTAATTTCATGGCTGCAGTCACCATCTGCAGTGATTTTGGAGCCCAAGAAAATAAAGTCTGTCATTGTTTCCATTGTTTCCCCATTTATCTGCCATGAATTGATGGGACCAGATGCCATGATCTTCTGTTTTTTAATGTCGAGTTTTAAGGTAACTTTTCACTCTCCTCTTTCACATTCATCAAGACGCTCCTTTGTTCCTCTTTGCTTTCTGCCATTAGGGTGATGTCATCTACATATCTGAGGTTATTGCTATTTCTTCTGGCAATCCTGATTCCAGCTTGTGATTCATCCAGCTGGACATTTCTCATGATATACTCTGCATAGAAGTTAAATAAGCAGGGTGACAATATACAGCCTTGATGTACTCCTTTCCTAATTTTGAACTAGTTTGTCGTTCCATGTGTGATTCTAACTATTGTTCCTTGTCTGCATACAAGTTTCTTGGGAGGCATGTAAAGTGGTCTGGTATTTCCATCTCTTTAATGCTTTTCCACAGTTCCTTGTGATCCATATAGTCAAATGCTTTAGCATAGTCATTGAAGCAAAGTTGATATTTTTTATGGAATTCCTTTGCTTTTTTAATGATCCAAAAGATGTTGGCAATTCGATCTCTGGTTCCTCTGCTTTTTCTAAATCTAGCTTGCACAGCTGGAAGTTCTTGGGTCATGTACTGTTGAGGTCCAGCTTGAAGGGTTTTGCAGATCACCTTGTGAGCATATGAAGTGAATGTGATTGTGAGGTAGTTTGATCATTCTTTGGCATTGCCCTCCTTTCGGTTTGGAGTGAAAACTGATCTTTTCCAGTCCTGTGGCTCCTGCTGAGTTCTCCAAATTTGTTGGCATATTGAGTGCAGCACTTTATTAATATTATTATTATTATTTTTTGAGTGAAGCACTTTAACAGTATTATCTCTTAGGATTTTAAACATGTCAGCTGGAATTCCATCACCTTCACTAGCTTTGTTTGTAGTAATACTTCCTAAGGCCCACTTGACTTCACCCTCCAGGATGTCTGGCTCTAGGTGAGTGACTACATTCTCATGGTTATCTGGGTCATTAAGAACTTTCTTGTATAGTTCTTCTGTGTATTCTTGCAACCTATTCTTCTTCTGTTAGGTCCACACTGTTCCTGTCCTTTATTGAGCCCATCTTTGCATGAAATGTTCCCTTGGTATCTTTAATTTTCTTGAAGAGATCTCTAGTCTTCCCCATTTTACAGTTTCCCTCTATTTCTTTGCTTTGTTCACTTAAGGCTTTCTTACCTCTCCTTGCTTTTCTTTGGAACTCTGCATTAAAATGGGTATATGCTTCCTTGTTTCCTTTGGCTTTTGCTTCTCTTCTCAACTGGTTTGACCTATTATTATCTCATTTATTAAATTTTATCTTATTTTTTAATTCTTTTCCATTTCATTAATATTGGTCTTCTATTTATATGTTAATCTTAAGCTTTTAATTATTATACTTAATATTTATTGTGTTCTTTAGATTATCTGGGATATACTTTTATGTTTACTTTTTCATTTAAGCTGTTGAATTAGCTTGTGTGGTTTTACTAACTCTCCTTTCCTTTTAAAATGTCAAAATTATACCAATGTACATGTACAGATAAGGTGTTACAGCTTTAAAGATTTATGTAGATTTATTTATGAATTTATAGAGAGTCTTGATAGCTTTATAATACTGACTTTTTCTTCTCAAAAAAGATTATGTCTTTCCATTCAATAAAAGATATTTAAAAAAAATTTTTAAAACTTTCACTAGCATTTACAATCTTTCTTCACAGAGCACTTGCATATTTCTAGTTAATTCTTACATTTTTATTCTTCGTTGCTATTATAGCTATAGTCTTTTTCTCATATGTCTTCTAAGTGGTTGATCTTTTTACAGTGTGTCACTACTGAATTTTATATGTTGACTTTGTAATCAGCCACATTACTGGGTTCTTTTTTAGTCCTTAATTGTGTTGAGTTAACTCTTGGGATTTCTAGATATGCTGTGTTATATTTGGCAAATGACAATAATGACAAATCTTTTCCAATTTTATGCCTCATATTTATTTCTTACCCTTCTTGTACTTGCTAGGATCTCTAAAATAATTATAAAAATATTGAGGAGAATGGCCAATATTGTTTTAGTCCTGGTTTTAGGAGGGATGCTTTCATTGTTTCACCATTAAGCATTATGCTGCCTTTGGTTTAATCTACTGACACTTCATTAGAGGCTTTATTTTTACTTCAAAATCAGGAATAGGTTTTGAATTTTGTTGGCTATTGTTTGTCCAGCAGGTACAGAAATATCTATGCCTTTTCAGCTACCAAGATAAATATCATATGAGGCATTTGGTAGCTGTATATTCCTGTATTAATATTCTTTAGGATTGCTTGTTAACACATTGTTTAGGACATGTTTTATATAATTTATTTATAATAGTGTAATTAGTGAATTTTGTCTATGTCTTGTCTATGTCTATGTCTACATCATTTTATGTCATTGTGCTATTTTTTGGTCATGTTTTTATATCCAGAGTATGATGGTTTTGTAAATATAATTTAAGATATTTTGATATTTATATTCTTTTTATTCTGGAAAAATTTTGAAAGCATTTGGATGTTCTATTAGCTGAAGCATAGACCATATCTAGAATCTGTGATGTCTGGTATCATTTATCAGATTCCTTTGCATCCTGAATTGCTGTATGTGCCTGTGAGCATGCCGTCATTTTAGTCGTATCCAACTCCTCACGACCCTATGGACTATAGCCTGCCAGGCTCCTCTGTCTATGGGATTCTCCAGGCAAGAATACTGAAGTGGGTTGCCATGCCCTATGCCAGTAGATCTTCCTGGCAAGGGATCAAACCCGTGTCTCTTATGTCTCCTGTGTCTCTTACATCTCCTGCATTGGCAGGTGGTTTCTTTACCATTAGCTCCACTTGGGAAGTCTGTATTTTAGTACATTTATGCTTAAATATGGAAACTTCATTAAGTTTATACTTAATTTTGTCTTTACAAGACTACTTCATGAGTTGCAGGGTACTTCCGTTAAGATGGTCAGATTTTTCTCCCTTTTTATGATATTAGTAGTCATTGATAATCATTGTCTATATCCATTAATTAACTGAGTATTTATTGACATACTTATTTTATCATTCCGTGTTTAGTTCATGGAATATTTTCATAAAGAGAAAGCTCCTATTATCAATACTTGATTATTGTGAGTTACAATTCATAAAGTGAAGGCAGCAAAATTCCTTTTGCTTATTTGTTTTAGCCAGGTTTAAAAATATTGGATTGTTTCCTTAGTGATGGCAAGTGTTTTATTTGTTTTGTTGTTGTTACTTTTGTATCTTTATGAACTCCTGGATTTAGACTTGCTTGATTGCTTTAATCCATTACAGCTATTAACCTAACTAATACATTTTCTCACCCCTGAACAATAAAAGTTTGTTAAATTTGGTGTGTGAATCCTTTTCACACATACTTTCTAGTATTTAGTATTTTCCTTGGTCTTTGATAAGAAAAACTGTTATATAGCTTCAGTTTGCACATTCTATTTTGCTTTAGAACTGGAATCTATAGTAATTTTTTTTATAGTCTTTAGGATTTTTCAATGTATAGAGTAACAAAAGTTTTTAACATGTTATTTTGTAGTTTCATACTTATACTTGTAGCTCTAATTATTATCTGTCATAATTATCAGTTTTATTTATTTCAAATAATGCACACAACAATTTCATAATGACAATTAACACCACTAGGAAAGATGCTTACCTGTGTGTGGCAATTTGGAGCCTCCAGAAATGTGAGACAATAAATTTGTTTTTTAAGTCACCAAGACTATGGCAATTGGATGCAGCGGCCACAAGAAATCAGTACATTGTTTTTCTACTTTTCAGCTGTTATGAATAATGCTGCTGTGAACATTTGTGTACACATTTTTTGTGCTGACATGTTTTCATTTCTCTCATGTACATGTTTGTGTCAACATGTGTTTTCATTCTTCTTTCTACGTATTGGGGTAGGGGGATTGCTGAGTAATATAGTATCTCTATATTGAACATTTTGAAGAATTGCCAAACTTTCTCCAATGTAGCTTGACAATTTTACTTTCTAACCAGCAATGTAAGAGAACTCCAATTTCTCCAAATTCACATCAATACTTTTTTTTTCCAGCCACTCTAGTAGGTGTGAAATAGTATCTAATTGTCGTTTTCATTTGAATTACCTGAATGACTAATGATGTCAAGCTTATTTTCATGTGCTTGTAGGCTGTTTGTATCGTCATCTTTAGGGCTTCCCAGATGGCTCAGTGGTAAAAAATCCACTTACCAATGTAGGAGATGCAGGTTCAATCCCTGAGTCAAGAAGATTCCCCTGGGGAAGGAAATGGCAATCTACTTCAGTATTCTTGACTAGGGAATCCCATGGACAGAGGAGTCTGGTGGACTTGGTAGGCTGTATAGTCCACAGGGTCATAAATAGGTGGACGTGACTGAGAGACTGAGCCCACATGCATTATCATTTTTGGAGACATACCAGTTGAAATGATTTGCCAATATTAAATTGGATTATCTGTAATTTGTTATTAAATTGTAAAGGTTTTTAAAAAGATATAACTCTCTTTGTATACATATATGCATATGATTTATAAATATCTCTTTTATTTTGTGTCAGATCAGATCAGATCAGTCGCTCCGTCATGTCTGACTCTTTGCAACCCCATGAATCGCAGCACGCCAGGCCTCCCTGTCCATCACCAACTCCCGGAGTTCACTCAGACTCACGTCCATCGAGTCAGTCATACCATCCAGCCATCTCATCCTCTGTTGTCCCCTTCTCCTCCTGCCCCCAATCCCTCCCAGCATCAGAGTCTTTTCCAATGAGTCAACTCTTTGCATGAGGTGGCCAAAGTACTGGAGTTTAAGCTTTAGCATCATTCCTTCCAAAGAAATCCCAGGGCTGAATTCCTTCAGAATGGACTGGTTGGATCTCCTTGCAGTCCAAGGAACTCTCAAGAGTCTTCTCCAACACCACGGTTCAAAAGCATCAATTCTTCGGCACTCAGCCTTCTTCACATTTTGTGTATCATTTATTTATTGGCTTGGCCAAAAAGTTTCTCCCTCATATACTGAACAAACTTTCTAGCTAATCCAATAATTTCTTGGTGGCTATCCTTTGAATTACAAAAATTTTTTAGTTTCGATGAGATAAAATTTATCTATATTTTTCTTTTGATGCTTATAGTCTTGGTGTCATATCTAAGAAGTCATTGCCTAATCCAACATCATAAGTATCTGATTCTTTACTTCAAGGAGATTAAAAAGTCTTAGCTGTTACATTTAGGTCTATGATCTATTTTAAATAAATTCTTTCTTTCTTTTTTTACACGTGGTTGTCCAGTTGTCCTCCTACAACTGTTGAAAAGATTACAATTTCTGAATTGAATTGTCTTGTGTGTAAAAAAATCAATTGACCATAAAGGTATAATTTTGGACTCTCCATTCCACTACATTGATCTATATGTATTTTTTAAAGCAAGGACCACACAGTTGTGGCTATTGTAGCTTTGAAACCAGATAATGTGAGTCATCCAAATTTGTTACTCTTTTTGATACCGTTTTAGACATTCTAGGTCTCTTAAATAACCATATAAACTTTAGAATTGTTTTGTCAATTTCTGCAAAACAGCTAACTGGGATTTTGATAGGAATTGCCTTGAATTTGTAGATAAATATGGGGAATATAGCCATCCTAACAATATTACCTTCTGATCCACAAACATGAGATGCATTTATTTTTATTTAAATCTTTAAAATTTCTTTAAACAATGTTTTCTGATATGTCTTGCATTTATTTAAAAAATTTATTCATAAGTATTTTATTAGATTGATTGCTATTGCAAGTGCTAGTGTGAGAGAGAGAGCGACTACACATGAACATCATCAGATGGACAACACCGAAATCAGATTGATTAGGTTCTTTGTAGCCAAACTTGGAGACCTTCTATATAGTCAGCAAAAACAAAAAAGACCTGGAGCTGACTGTGATTCAGATCATGAGCTCCTTTTTGCAAAATTTAGGCTTAAATGAATGAAAATAGGGAAAACCACTGGGCCATTCAGGATGACTTTATCAAATCCCTTATGGTTATGCAGTGGAGATGATGAATAAATTTGGGGAATCAGAACTGGAAGATAGAGTGCCTGAAGAACTATGGACAGAGGTTCATAATATTGTACAAGAGACAATGACCAAAACCATCTGAAAGAATAAGAAATGCAAGAAGGCAAAGTGATTGTCTGAGAAGGCTTTACAAACAGCTAAGGAAAAAAGAGAAGTGAAGGCACTGGAAGGGAAAGATAAACCTAAATGAATGCAGAAGTCCAGACAAGAGCAAGGAGAGTTAATAAGTCCTTAAATTATCAACTAAAAGAAATAGAGGAAAACAATAGAATGAGAAAAACTAGAGATCTCTTCAAGAAAATTGGAGATATTAAGGGAATATTTCATGCAAGGATGGGTACGATAAAGGACAGAAACAGTAAGGATGTTAAAGAAGCAGAAGTAATTAAGAAGAGGTGGGAAGAACACACAGACCTATACAAAAAAGGTCTTAATGATGTGGACAACCACAACAGTGTGGTCAATAACCTAGAGCTGGACATGCTGGAGTGTGAAGTCAACAGGGCCTTAGGAAGTGTTACTAAGAACAAAGCTAGTGGATGTGATGGAATTCCAGATGAGTTACATCAAATTCTAAAAGATGATGCTGTTAAATTGCTGAAATCAATACACCAGCAAATTTGGAAACCTCAGTAGGGGCCACAGGACTGGAAAAAGTCAGTTTTCATTCCAATCTCAAAGAAGGACAATGCCAAAGAATGTTAAAACTACCCTACAGTCACATTTATTTCACAGCTAGCAAGGTGATGCTCAAAATCTTTCAAGCTAGACTTCAGAAATATGTGAAACCAGAACTTCCAGATGTACCATCTAGGTTTTAAAAAGGCAGAGGAACCAGAGATCAAGTTGCCAAACTTCACTGAATCATGGAGAAAGCAAAGGAATTCCAGAAAAAAAAATCGACTTCTGATTTATTGACTATGCTAAAGCCTTTGACTGTGTGGATCACAAAAAACTGTGGAAAATTCTTAAAGAGATGGGACTATCAGAGCACCTTACCTGCTTCCTAAGAAATCTGTATGCCAGTCGAGAAGCAACAGTTAGAACCAGATATGGAACAACTGACTGGTTCAAAATTGGGAAAGGAGTACGTCAAGGCTGTATATTGTCACCTTGCTTATTTAACTTCTATGCAGAGTATATCATGCCAAATGCCCAGTTGTATGAATCACAAGCTGGAATCAAGATTGCCAGGAGAAATATCAACAACCTCAGATATGTAGATGACTGTAATGGCAGAAAGTGAAGAGGAACTAAGATTCTTGAAGAGGGTGAGAAAAAGCAACGAGAAAGCTGACTTGAAACTCAATATTTAAAAAACTAAGATCTTGACATCTGGTCCTGTAACTTAATAGCAAATAAAAGCGGAAACATTGAAAGCAGTGACAGACTTTATTTTCTCGGGCTCCAGAATCACTGCGGACAGTGACTGCAGCCATGAAATTAAAAGATGCTTGCTCCTTGGATGGAAAGTTATGACAAACCTAGTGTATTAAAAAGTAGAGACATCATCACTTTGCTGAAAAAATTCTGTATAGTCAAAGCTATGGTTTTTCCAGTAGTCGTGTACAGATGTGAGAGTTGGATCATAAAGAAGGCTGAGTGTTGAAGAATTGATGCCTATAAATTGTGGTGCTGAGGAAGATTATTTTGACCTCCTTGGTCTGCAGGAAGATCAAACCAGTCAATCCTAAAGGAGAATATTCTTTGGAAGAATCACTGATATATTTGGAAGAATCGCTGGTGAAAGTGAAGCTCCAATACTTTGGAAACTTGAGGTGAAAAGCCAACTCACTGGAAAAGATCCTGATCCTGGGAAAGATTGAAGGCAAAAGGAGAAGTGGGCCACAGAACATGAGATGGTTAGATAGTATCACTCACTCAATGGACATAAATTTGAGCAAGCTCCAGGAGATAGTGGAGGACAGAGAAACCTGGTGTGGTACAGTCCATGAGGTTGCAGAGTGTGGGACACAACTTAGGGACTGAACAGCAACAACATCAACAACAGATATAGAGAAGTACAACTTATTTTTATACATTGATCTTAATCCTTCAACCTTGTTGAATTTATTTATTCATTTTGGTGTGTTTTTGTGGCTTTGTTAAGGCTTTGTATAAATGGGAGCGTGGCTTCAGTAAAGACAGATAGTTTTACTTGTTCCTTTCCAACTTTGATTCTTTAAAAATTTCTTTTTCTTGCCTAATAGAAGGAAAAAAGTGAATATCTTTCTTGTTCCTGATCTTAATGGGAAAGTATTCAGTTTTTTTTTCTTTAAGTATGATGTTAGTTTGTGGACTTTACTAGGCTCTCTTTATCAGATTGAGAAAGATGCCTTCTACTCTTGGCTCCTTGCATATTTTCAGTCATTAAAAATGCTGGATTTTGTCAAATGTTCTTTTTCTGTCCATTGAGATGATCATCATGTTTTTGTCCTTTATTCTATCATTATTATATCTATAATATTGATTCTTTTTTTAAATTAATTAATTTTTATTGAAGGATAATTGCTTTACAGAATTTTGTTGTTTTCTGTCAAACCTCAACATAAATCAGCCATAGGTATACATATATCCCCCCCCTTTTGAACTTCCTCCCATCACCCTCCCCATCCCACCCCTCTAGGTTGATACAGAGCCCCTGTTTGAGTTTCCTGAGCCATACAACAAATTCCCATTGGCTGTCTATTTTACATATGGTAATGTAAGTTTCCATGTTACTCTTTCCACACATCTCACCCTCTTCTCCCCTCTCCCCATGTCTGTAAGTCTATTGTCTATGTCCATTTCTCATTGCTGCCCTGTAAAGAAATTCTTCAGTACCATTTTTCTAGATTCCATATATATGCATTAGAATATGATATTTGTCTTTCTCTTTCTGACTGACTTTACTCTGTATTATAAGTTCTAGGTTCATCCACCTCATCAGAACTGACTCAAAGATATTCCTTTTTATGGCCAAGTTATATTCCATTGTGTATATGTACCACAACTTTTTTATCCATTCATCTGTCAATGGACATCTAGGTTGCTTCCATTTCTAGCTATTGTAAATAGTGCTGCAATGAACAATGGGATACATGTGTCTTTTTCAAATTTTGTTTTCTTAGGGTATACATCTAGGAGTGGGATTGCTGGGTCATATGTTTGTTTTATTCCTAGTTTTTAGAGGAATCTCCATACTGTCTTCCATAGTGGCTGTATCAATTTACATTCCCACCAACAGTGCAAGAGCATTCTCTTTTCCCTTTTCTCCACACCCGCTCCAGGTGCTGAATTCTGCTTGCTAAAATTTTGTTAAGGATTTTTGCATCTATGCTCATCAGTAATATTGGCCTGTAGCTTTCTTTTTTTGTGTGTTCTCTTTGTCTGGTTTTGGTATCAGGGTTATGGTGGCCTCGTAAAATGAGCTTGGAAGTGTTCCTTCCTCCACAATTTTTTGAAAGAATTTTAGAAGGATAGGCATTAGCTCTTCTCCAAATGTTTGATAGAATTCTCCTGTGAAGGCATCTAGTCCTGGGCTTTTGTTTTTAGGGAGATTTTTGATCACAGCTTCAATTTCAGTGGTTGTAATTAGGTTGTTCATAATTTCTATTCCTTCCTGGTTCAGTCTCTTGTATTTCTTGACTATATAAGTCCCTTTAACATTTGTTGTAAAGCTGGTGTGGTGGTACTGAATTCTCTCAACTTTTGCTTGTCTGAAAAGGTTTTTATTTCTCCATCAATTTTTAATGAGATCTTTGCTGGGTACAGTAATCCTGGTTGTAAAATTTTCCCTTTCAGTACTTTAAATATATCCTGCCATTCCCTTCTGGCCTGCAGAGTTTCTGCTGAAAGATCAGCTGTTAAACATATGGGTTCCCTTGTGTGTTACTTGTTGCTTTTCCCTTGGTGCTTTTAATATTCTTTCTTTGTGTTTAGCCTTTGATAGTTTGATTAGTATGTGTCTTGGCATGTTTCTCCTTGAGTTTATACTGTATGGGACTTTTCAATCTCTTGGACTTGATTATTTCCCTTTTCATGTTGGGCAAAATTTCAACTATAATCTCTTCAAAAATTTTCTCATACCCTTTCTTTTTCTCTTCTTCTTCTGGGACTCCTATAATTCAAATGTTGGTGTGTTTGATATTGTCCCAGAGGTCTCTGAGACTATCCTCAGTTCTTTTCATTCTCTTTACTTTATTCTGCTCTTCAGAAGTTATTTCCACCATTTTATCTTCCAGCTCACTGATTCATTCTTCTGCTTCAGGTATTCTGCTATTGCTTCTTTCTAGAATATTTTTTAATTTAAATAATTGTGTTGTTTGTCTCTATAGGTTTATTCTTTAATCCTTCTAGGTCTTTGTTAATTGAGTCTTGCATTATACTCAAATTTTTTTCAAGGTTTTTCATCATCTTTACTATTATTTTTCTGAATTATTTTTCAGGTAGTTTGCCTATTTCCTCTTCATTTATTTGGAGATTCTAATTTGTCTTCTGTGTTTCTAATTTCTTCCTTCTTTTGTGTAGTATTTCTCTTTTAATTATTTTTTTAACTTATTGTGTTTGAGGTCTCCTCTTCCCAGGCTTCAAGGTTGAATTCTGTTTTCCTTTTGGTTTCTGCCCTCCTAAGTTTGGTCCAGTGGTTTTTGTAACTTTAGTATAGGGTGAGATTTTGTGCTGAGTTTTTTGTTTGTTTGTTTGTTCATTTTTTTTCTTAATGAATCTGGCTAAAGGTCTGTCAATTTTATCTTCTCAAAGAACCCTCTTTTAGTTTTATTAATCTTTACTATTATTTCTTTCATTTCTTTTTCATTTATTTCTGCTTAGACCTTTATGATTTCTTTCCTTCTAATTTTGTTTTTTATTTTTTTTATTTTATTCTTTTTCCAGTTGTTTTAGGTGTAAAGTTAGGTTGTCTTTTTGATGTTCATTTTTCCTCTGATGGGCAAGGCTGAGTGAGGTGGTAATCCTGTCTGCTGATGATTGGGTTTGTATCTTTGTTTTGTTTGTAGTTTAGATGAGGTGTCTTGCACAGGGTGCTTCCGGTGGTTGTATACAAGTAGTTTCCTTTGTATGAGTTCTCACTATTTGGTACTCTCTAGGGTTAATTCTTTGGTAGTCTAGGGCCTTGGAATCAATGCTCCCACTCCAAAGGCTCAGAGCTTGATCTCTGATCAGGGATGAAGATTCCATAAGTGGTTTGTTATGGCATTAAGTGAGATTAAAACAAATACCCAAAAACAAGAAACCAAAGATGAATCCCAGACAAATGGCAGTTATAATATAAGGCAAATAATAATTAAAATAATGGAATATACACATATACTGCTGCTGCTAAGTCACTTCATTCGTGTCTGACTCTGTGCGACCCCATAGACGGCAGCTCACCAGGCTCCCCCGTCCCTGGGATTCTCCAGGCAAGACCACTGGAGTGGGTTGCCATTTCCTTCTCCAATGCATGAAAGTGAAAAGTGAAAGTGAAGTCCCTCAGTTGTGTCTGACTCATAGCGACCCCATGGACTGCAGCCCACCAGGCTCCTCTGTCCACGGGATTTTCCGAGCAAGAGTACTGGAGTGGGGTGCTATTGCCTTCCCCCCATGTGCAAAGTCAAAACAGTCCAACAAAAATAAAGTACAGTAGATTGACCTGGTGATCAAAGGAAATAAAAAACTGTATTTACCAGTTAAGAACAAAATTAACTAAAGCACAAACTGGAAAACAAAACTAAAGGTGCAAGTGGGGGATAAAGCAATGAAAACAAAACTAACAAATATGTTGAGAGGAAAGAAAGAAAGTAAAGAAAGAAAGAATAGATATGCAGAGTTAAATAGATGTAAATGAAGAAGATATATGTACATTGACGATTAACTGCAAGGGGAAAAGACCAGTAGGAAAGGAGAGCAAAGGAATAAATGTAAAAAAATATAATAGGTTTAAAAAATTAAAAACATAAGAAAGACAATCTCTTTAACAAGTGGTGCTGGGAAAACTGGTCAACCACTTGTAAAAGAATGAAACTAGAGCACTTTCTAACACCATAACAAAAATAAACTCAAAATGGATTAAAGATCTCAATATAAGACCAGAAACTATAAAACTCCTAGAGGAGAACATAGGCAAAACACTCTCCAACATACATCACAGCAGGATCCTCTATGACCCACCTCCCAGATATTGGAAATAAAAGCAAAAATAAACAAATGGGACCTAATTAAACTTAAAAGCTTCTGCACAACAAAGGAAACTATAAGCAAGTGAAAAGACAGCTTTCAGAATGGGAGAAAATAATAGCAAATGAAGCAACAGACAAACAACTAATCTCAAAAATATATAAGCAACTCCTACAGCTCAACTCCAGAAAAATAAATGACCCAATCAAAAGATGGGCCAAAGAACTAAATAGACATTTCTCCAAAGAAGACATACAGATGGCTAACAAACACATGAAAAGATGCTCAGCATCACTCATTATCAGAGAAATGCAAATCAAAACCACTATGAGGTACCATTTCACGCCGGTCAGAATGGCTGCGATCCAAAAGTCTACAAGCAATAAATGCTGGAGAGGGTGTGGAGAAAAGGGAACCCTCTTACACTGTTGGTGGGAATGCAAACTAGTACAGCCACTATAGAGAACAGTGTGGAGATTCCTTAAAAAACTGGAAATAGACCTGCCTTATGATCCAGCAATCCCGCTGCTGGGCATACACACTGAGGAAACCAGAAGGGAAAGAGACACGTGTACCCCAGTGTTCATCGCAGCACTGTTTATAATAGCCAGGGCATGGAAGCAACCTGATGTCCATCATCAGATGAATGGATAAGAAAGCTGTGGTACATATACACAATGGAGTATTACTCAGCCATTAAAAAGAATACATTTGAATCAGTTCTAATGAGGTGGATGAAACTGGAGCCTATTATACAGAGTGAAGTAAGCCAGAAAGAAAAACACCAATACAGTATACTAACGCATATATATGGAATTTAGAAAGATGGTAACAATAACCCTGTATACGAGACAGCAAAAGAAACACTGATGTATAGAACAGTCTTTTGGACTCTGTGGGAGAGGGCAAGGATGGGATGATTTGGGAGAATGGCATTGAAATATGTATAATATCATATATGAAACTAGTCACCAGTCCAGGTTCGATGCACGATATTGGATGCTTGGGGCTGGTGCACTGGGATGACCCAGAGAGATGGTATGGGGAGGGAGGAGGGAGGAGGGTTCAGGATGGGGAACACATGTATACCTGTGGCAGATTCATTTTGATATATGGCAAAACCAATACCATATTGTAAAGTTAAATAAAATAAAATTAAAAAAAATAAAAATTAAAAAATTAAAAAAATAAGAAAGAAAAGAAAAAAGGAAAAAAAGAAAAAAAAAAGGAAGAAGAAACAACAACAACAAAAAGGAAAACTCCACAGAACTGCAAAAGTCCAATGTAGAGGCAGAGGTTTATAATAACAATAAAAAGTGTGACTGAATATAGACATATACATATACACCCATAAACAAAATCAAAACAGTCCAACGAAAATAAAGTACAATAGATTGACCTGGTGAACAAAGGAAACAAAAAATTATATCTAGTTTTGTTAAGAACAAAACTAACTAGAGCACAAACTGGAAAACAAAACTAAAGGAAGGTGACAAGTAGGGCATAAAGCAATGAAAACAAAACCTACAAATATGTTGAGAGGAAAAGAAGGAAAGAATAGATATGCAAGGTTAAATAGAGGTAAGTAAAGATTTATATACATTAAAGATTAGCTGCAAGGGGAAAAGAACAGTAGAAAAAGCAAACAAAGGAATAAAGGTAGAAAAAATAATAATATGTTTAAAAAATTAAAAGTTAAATTTGAAATAAAGAGAAAAAGAGAGAGAGAGAGAAAAGGAAAACACCACAGAACTGCAAAAGTCCAATGTAGAGGCAGAGGTTTATAACAACAATAAAAAACGTGATTGAGGGGGGAAAAAAAAGCTCAAAATCTTAATTAGATTTCATAGTGCCAATAAGAGCGACAACTACAACAGAGTGGGGGGAAAAAGAGATAAAGAAACCCCAAAAAATCTACAGAAGAAGTCAAAACATAAGAATGATAAATATTTTTCTTGAGTCACTGCTGTCAGAGTTCTTTCCCTTGCTGGGAGTCACAGTCCACCTCACCTCCCTAGGATGCCCTCCAACACTGTGCTGATCTCTGGACCTGCTGTGGGGGCAGCTCAGATTCTAATCTGGTCCTACTTCTGTGTGTTCTTGCCTCCAGTGTCCACACTTATTAGAATTAGTGCGTTTTCATTTGTGGGAGCTCTCAATGTCCTTTTATATATTCCATAGACAGAGTCTGCCTAGTTGATCATGTGGATTTAATCTATAGCCTGTACAGCTGATAGGAAGGTTTTGGGTTCTGTTCCTTAGCCACACTGCCCCTGCGTTTCAGTCGTGGTTTTATTTCCACCTCTGCATGTGGTTCGTCCACTGGGGTTTGCTCCTGAGAGTACCCTGGAGGACTTGGGTTTGCCCCCTGTGAGGGCCAGGTGTGGAGGTGGTGCAGTTGCTTGGGTTGCAGGGGTCTGGCAGCACCAGGTACTTAGTGGGTTGGTGGCTAGGGCAGCAGGAAATATAGTGCTCTAGAAGGGTATGGCAACCAGTATTGGCCAATATGCTTCAGTATTCTTGCCTGGAGAACCCTCCCTGTCAGAGAAGCCTAGCAGGCCACAGTCTACCAGGCCGCAAAGAGTTGGACATGACCAAATCGACCCTGCATGCATGGATGAAAGACTTTTTTTGCCTGTGGTAGCTCTGCCCCAATAAGAGTTGAACGTGAAGATGGAACAGCTGCTTGGCTTGCAGGGGCCCTGGCAGAGCCAAGTGTGCAGAGACACGGACTGCCTCACTGCAGGAGTTATGGCCCTATTAGAGTCTTTTTTCAAGCCTCTTGTAGCTGGCGATCAGAAGGCCTCTTTGGCCAGTCTTTCTCCATAGCTCTGCCTGTTGATGCACATAGAGGGCTCCCCTGACTGGGGTCCTACTCTGTAGATCGGTGTGTTAGGCACTTAAAGGGGCATCCTGGGTGGGGTCCTACTCTGTAGTTCAGTGTGTCAGGTTTTTGATGGGCCAGCCTCTCTCTTGTTCAGCTGCCTATGCCGGCACGTGGGGTGAGAGGCTATGGTGATGGATCCACCCCCTACGCGCGAGTCAGCAGTAGCTTCCATGGCTGCCTGGCTTTCCTCCAAAGGCACTTCCCATCACAATCTCCTCCCTCACATCCCCTTGATCCATCTCTCTGCAGTCAACAGCAGCCCTTGCCCTGGGATTGCTCCACAATCCCTAAACTCCAGCTCCCAGCAGCTGTGCCTTCCAGGGGACCTGCCTTTCTGTCCAGGGTATGTATGGCTGTGGCAAGGACTGTCTGATTCTCATTCCATTTAGGCTGCCACAGATCAGCTGTTCACTCTCAGCCTTAAATAGTCCTCCTCTGACTCAGACAATGGCCCGGCTGTGGGGATCAGACCCCTGCTTCAGTTCCCCTACCTGAGGGCAGGTCCAGTCCTACTAACACTCCTGTTTTTCCCCCTTGTTCCAACATCCTACCGAGTTTTACATGCTTCTATATATTCTTTTCCTTTGGTCAGGTTCTCCTGTTGGCTCTGAACTGGTGTTCTGCGTGCACTTCTGTCTGAAGGTGTATTCCTCATGAATCCATGGAGAGAGGTGTACCCCACATTCACCTACTCCTCCGCCATCTTGTTCCCCTCATTGATTCATTTTTGGATATTAGGTCAACTGTGAATTCTTGAGATAAATCCCACTTGGCCATTATTTGAAATTCTCTTCTTTCCCCCAAACTTTAAACTTTTTTTTTTTTGTATTGGTATATAGCTGATTAACAATATTCTGGTAGTTTTTGGTGAATGCTCCTGGATTCAGTTCACAAGCATTTTTTGTTTATTTTTATACATATATTCACAAAGGGTATTAGCTAGTACTTTTCTTATGATGTATTCATCTAGGTTTTGTATTAGAATAATCATTTCCTCATAGGGTAATTTTGGAAGTGTTCCCCTTCTTTTATTTTATGGAAGAGCTAGTGAAGTATTAAGATGATCTTTTAAGTATTGGGTGAAATTCATTAGTTCAGCTATCTAGACCTATGCTTTTCCTCTAGGATTTTTTTAAGTTACTAATTCAGTCTGTTTTCTTGTAATAGGTGTATTCAGATTTTTAATTTCTTTTTGTGTCAGTTTCATTAGCTTGTTTCTTCTAGGAATGTGTCTATGTTATTTAACTAATTTGTTGGCATATACTTGTTCATAGCATTCTCTTATAATTCTTTTTATTTCTGTAGAGTTGGTAGTGATGTCCACTCTTTCATTTGTTATTTTGTGTCTTCACTTTTTTTTTTTTGGTCTATATAAGCCTAAAATTTGTCAGTTTGTTCACCTTCCCAAAGAAGCAACTTTTGGTTTTATGGATATTCTTGTGTTTTTTTATTCTGTGTTTCCTTTATTTTCACTCTAATCCTTATTGTTTTATTCTTTCTGCTTATTAATCATTAGTTTGTGATTTTTTAAAATATTTATAAAATATATACTGTATATTATAACTATGTTTCCCTCTGAGTATTGCATTATTTGCAATCCATAAGTTAGTAGATTGTTTATTTGTTCATTTGAAAATATTTTCTATTTAATTTTTACTTTGAACCTCAAATTGTTCATATGTTGTTTAATTTCCACATATTTGTGAATCTCTGAAATTTTGTACTGTTGTGGATTTCCAGTCTGACTTGAATTTGGACAGATAATGTATATTCTTTGACTATAAATGTTTGCATTCATTGAGGCTTGTGTTATAGTTTAGCATTTGGTCCCTCTTGGAAAATGCTCCTTGTGTGTTTGAGAAGTATGTGATCTGCTGTCATTGAGAGGAATATCATGTAGACCTGTCACCTCTAGTTGGTTTGTAGTGTTTTACAAACCTTCTATTTATTTGCTGGTCTCATGCTTAGGTGTCTGATACACTGTTGAAACAGGATTATTATCCAACTACTATTTGAATAGTTTGATACTCCCTTCAGTTCTGTCAGGTTTTGCTTCATCTACTTTAAGACTCTGTTATTAGATTCATAAATGTTTATTATATCTCTCTAATGAAAAATGTCTTTCTTTAGCTCTGGTAACAATTTTTCCCATAAAATACGTTTCGTTTATATAAATACATCCACTGCTGCTGCTGCTGCTAAGTCGTTTCAGTCGTGTCCGACTGTGTGTGACCCCATAGATGGCAGCCCACCAGGCTCCCCTGTCCCTGGGATTCTCCAGGCAAGAACACTGGAGTGGGTTGCCATTTTAGAGCCCTCTTTTGTTTGCTACTTGAATGTATATATTTTTCCATCCTTTTACTTTCAAACTTATTTGTGTATTTGAATCTGGAATGTGTGTCTTTTAGACAGAATAGAGGTGAATCTTTTAAAAAGATCCCTTCTGACTATTGCTGTTTTATGGTAGGAATGTTTAATCTATTCATATTTGTTGTAATTACTGATTAAGTAGGATCTTTCAAATTTGACATTTTATTTTATATATGTCAATTTGTTTTGTTTTTTCTAGTCCTCACTTTCTGTCTTTTACATTAAATAGAGTTTTTTCTTTTGTAGTATAACATTTTAATTCCCTTGCTCTTTCTTTTGCTAATTTTTGAATTATTTTTTTATTGATGTTCCTGGAAATTAAAATTAGCATCTTAAAACAATACTAAAACAATACTATAAACAAACTTTTCTATACTATATTTTCTTTTTTAACCTTTCTCCTATATATAGTTATTGTCATACAAATGACTTTTAACATTTTAAGCAACATTTAAGGAACACTTTTATACTTATTGCATTTTGTTGTCTTTTGAATCATCTATAAGAAGAAAAGTTACAGACAAAAACACATTTATACTACTTTCAAAATATTTATCTAGCTATTTTTATCAGTGCCCTTTCTTTATTTATTTTCTTTGTGGATTTAATTTACCATCTACTGTCTTTTCATTTCAGCCTAATAGGCTTTTCATTTTAATGTAGAATGGATTTTCTAGTGACACATTCTCTCAGTTTTTGTTTATCTGGAAATATCTTAATTTTATCTTTATTTTTTAAGGTTAGTTTTGCTGGACAGAGAATTCTTAGTGAACAGTCTTACTTTTAACATGATAAGGATAGACATTTCAGTGTCTTTTAATCCCCAAAGTTTCCAACAAGAAGTAAGCTGTTAGTAAGGATATAGTCAAATAAGGATTATTTGTATATAATGCCATTTTTCTTTTTGCTTTCAATTTTTTCCTTCTGTTGGTTTGACTATTATTTTTGTAGATGTGGATTTCTTTTTCATTTTATTCTGCTTAGAGTTTGTTGAGATTCTTCAATGTCTTTACTTCAAATTTGGGAAGTTTTCGTTCACTGTTTCTTCAAATATTTTTTCTCTACTCCTTTTTCTTGTCTTCTCTGGTGCTACTATTATGTGTGTGTTTGTATGCTGAACAAGTCTCTGAGGCTCTGTTTATTTTTGCTTCTTCTTTCTCCTCAAAATGGGTAATCTCTCTTGACATACATTCATGTTCACTTGTTTTTTTCTTTATTCAAATTCATTATTGATCCCCTACTTTTTGTACTTTTCAATTCTAGAATTTCTGTTTCATGCTCTTTTACAATTTCCATATTACTGTCAATATTGATATGTTCTTTTCAATATCATTATTGATATTCTCTATTTGACAAGGCATAGTTCTCATACTTTCCATTAATTCTTCTTTTATCATTGCTTTTAGTTTGTGAATTTATTTATAATAACTGTTTTGAGGTCTCTTTCTACTAACTCTAAACTAGGCTCCTCCCAGGAACATTTTCTGTTGGGTACTTTCTTTCCCTATGTATATGATGTGCTTTCCTATTTCTTTGCATTTCTCTTTTTTTTTTTTTTGTTATTATTGAAAACTGAATATTTCAGATAATATCTTGTAGTAACTTTGGTTAGGTCCCTTCCCCATCCAGTTTTTGGTGCTCTTACTGGTGTTCTTTTCCTGTTATTTATTTTCCTGTTGTTGCTTTTCTATTTAAGGCACTACCAGGGAAAATTCTGTAGATTCTGTATTCTCTGCAGTTGAAGACACTGAGTTGTCTGCTATTTTTTTAATAAAGCTTTTATTTTTATGCTTGGCTTCCTAGGATTTATCCCTAAAGCAGTATAATGTAGTAGTTAGGCATTTTGAAGTTAGCAGATTTACTTAAATGGCTTGCATATTTGTCTTCCTCTATTTGTCAAGGGGAGCTATGTAAGAGGGTGAACCTTCAAACTTCAGATACTCTACAATATAGACCTAGCTCTCACATCCAACATGTGCAGGTCTTCAAGTTTATCCAGAGGAAATTTCTCTTATTTTTTTTATTTTATTTTATTTATTTATTTATTTTCTGGGGCATAGGTATAGTCGTGCATGACAAACTTTGAGATCTGCAGGAATCTCAGAGCTTTTCAAGTTCCTTATGGTCATATTGTTCTCCATAATTCCCTTTTATATTCCTGACTAGACTGTTGTTTGGGCTTTCCAGGTGGCACAGTGGTAAAAAATCTGCCTGCCAAGGCAGGAGACTCAAGAGACATGGGTTCAATGCCTGAGTCAGGGAGATACCCTGGAGTAGGAAATGGCAACCTGCTCCAGTATTCTTGCCTGAAAAATTCCATGGGCAGAGGAGTCTGGAGAGCTACAGTCTGCAGGGATCTCAAAGAGTGGGACATGACTGAGCACTGAGCACAAACTGTTGTTTGCTACAAACAAATCAAATCATAGCCTTAGGCAGCTACAATGTTGTCAAGAGATTGAGATTGCCTTGGCAATCCCCTATCAGTAGGGCTTTTTTCTTAAGGAGCTGAGCATTGAGTTGAATACCCACTGTACCTGAGCTTAGATATTTTTCTGGTAGTTGGAAGCTCAGATAATGTATTTACTGTGCTCTGAAGATGGTGCTTTTAATGCAGTTTCAGAAGAATTCAGTCATTTTGTCTGGCTGACTTTCCATAGCGATTACACTACTGAACAGAGGATGACAGGATATGGAGTAGCCACAAGTGAAAAGGACATTGTTTCATGAAGCTTCTCTTCAGTAGCTTCTCTTAGTTCTGTTAAAAACAAAACTATTAACTATTTCAGAACTGTGGAAATTAAGCAAAGTGACAGCAAACTGAAAAACATTTGTCTAAGAGAAGAGAAGCTACTGAACTTTCATAACACAACCTCCTTTTAACTTGGGGCTATTTCATATCCTGTCATCCTCTGCTTGGTACTGTGGTCACCATGGAAAGCCAGTACTCTTGTAGCCAAATAGGATGACTGCATTCTGAAATTCCATTAAAATCACCATCTGTAGAGCACAGTAAATAAGTTATCTGTTATCTGAACTTTCAACATGGCTTCCCTGATGGTTCAGATGGTAAAGAATCCACCTGTAATGCAGGAGATCCTGATTCAATCCTTGGGTCAGGAAGGTCACCTGGAGAAGGGAACGCCTACCCACTCCAGTATTCTTGCCTGAAGAATTCCATGGATAGAGGAGCCTGGCTGACTATAGTCCACTGGGGTCATGAAGAGTAGAACATGACTGATTAACATTTTCACTTTGTTAGCATAGGCAGATAGCTAGATATGAGAAGCAAAAGGAGAACACGGGTCAGGTGTCAGGAAACCACACATCTTGTAAATGTTGGGAGTCTTTGGACAGACAAAGAAAATCAGGAACCTCCAGATATTGGGGGGATAAATGTCCTACATGTGTGAGTACTCAGTCTCTTCATCAGTGTCTGACTCTTTGCGACCCTATGGACTGTAGCCCGCCAGGCTCCTCTAAGTTGTTCTGGCTAAGTTTTCACAGGTATGTGGCATTCTATTTTTTTTTTTTTTTTTTTAAAGAGTTCTCTTGAATTAAGTTTTCGTTTCATTCATTGCTTTTCTTTTTTCCTTTAAAAATTGCAAATCTAAGTATATTAGATTTCATTTGCTCTTTTCTATAACTTTTACATTCTCCTGAATCCTTTTTGGCTCCACTTAATTTTTTAAAGATTTTAAATAATTTCCTCTTTCAGTTACAGATTGTGATTTGTTATGCTTGTTTATCTTATATTCTTTTTGTTAATTATTTATTTTTGAGATAATTTTTTCCTTTTAAAAAAACTTTCCTGCATTCTATCATCTCTTTTTTTCAAGTCATCCTTTATTTAATCACCAAACTTTTGAGTATTTTCTAATAGTAATTTTTCTTCCAATTTTAGTGAGATATAATTGACATTATATTATAGCATTGTATAAATTTAGGGTGTACAGAAGAATGATCTAACTTAAATATATCATGAAATAATTGTCACTAGAAATTTAGTGAACATCATCTCATAGACATACAAAACTAAGGAAATAGAGAAAAAAATTTTCCTTGTGGTGAGAACTCAGAATTTAATTTGTAAACTTTCATCTATAACATACTGCAGTGCTATTTATAGTTATCATGTTGTACATTATATGTCTAGTATTTATTTATCTCAATAAATGGAAATTTGTATCTTTTGACTGCTTTCATTCAATTCCTCCTCCCCCCAACCTTTGGTAACCACAAATCTGATTTTTTTCTATGAGTTTGTTTGTTTTCTTGTTTGTTTTTGAAGTATAAATGAACTATAACACTATGTTAGTTTCTATTATGCAATATAATGATTTGATATTTCTTACATTTCAAAGTGATCATCACAATAAGTCTAGTTACCATCTGCTGTAATACAAAGATATTGCATCATTATTGACTATATTCCCCACACAGTGCATTTCATACCTGTGACTCATTTCTTCTGCAACTAAAAGTTTGTATATTAATCTCCCTCACCTGTTTCTCTCCTCCCCCACCCCCACCTCTTTCCCTTCTGGCAACCATCTAATTTGTCTCTCTATCTATGACTCTGTTTTCGTGTTGTCATGCAGGCTTATTGCTTAGTGTTTTAGATTTGACATATAAATGAGAGTAGACAGGTTTTGCCTTTATCTTTAGCATTTTACTTAGCATGATACTCTCTATGTCCATCTATCTAAGTTATTGCAAATGGCAACATTTCATTCTTTTGATGATTGAATAGTATTCCTTATCTATATGCCACATATCTTTTATCCATTCATCTGTTGGTGGACACTTAGGTTGTTTCCATATATGTGCTATTTTAAATAGTGCTGCTATGAATATTGGAGAGCATTGTTGTTTTTCAGTCGCTCAGTCGTGTCCAACTCCCTGTGACCCCATGGACTGTAACCTGCCAGGCCCCTCTGTCCAAAGCATTCTCCAGGCAAGAATACTGGAGTGGGTTGCTATTTCCTTCTCCAATTGGAGTGCATGCATCTTTTCTAATTACTGTTTTTATTTTCTTTGGGTAAACACAGGCATGGATTTGCTGGATCTTATGTAGTTCTATTTTTAATTTTTTAAGGTCTAATTGTAATTTATGTTGCCTTTCTTTACTTAGTGTCTATCTTACTTTTATCATTATTATTAGCCATGTTCTGTAGCATGTGAGATCTTAGTTCTTCGACCAGAGGTAGGACTCATACACCCTGCATTGGGAGCCTGGAGTCTTAACTACTGGACTGCCAGGGAAGTCCCCTCTTAATTTTTCATGATTCTTTCTGTGGGCACATATTTCTGGGATATTTTCATTGGATGAATTAGTTTTTATACCTGTGAAGAGAGAAGTGAAGCAGGAAAACTTTCACAGTTTTATCTGGAAATTCCATTTCTCTTGTTTCACAAATAGATAAAAAAACATGGCCTCATGCTTTCCAAGATATGCCTTCTGCTTCTATTTGGATTTCTTTTTCATTTGGTTCTATTGTTTAATTTGACTTCTATCCCCAGCATTCTCCTTACAGGAGGGAATTATCCTAGAATGGAGATTTGCTTTGTAAATTTGGTGATTTCGTAAAACATATTATTCCAGCATCAAGGTTTTCTGTTAGTAATCTGAATTGGGCATGTCAAGGTTCCCTTCAAGTTTTGACTGCTCTTCTGAGTTGATTTCTCACACTTTGCAGTGAACATTTGTTGTCAACCTTGGAGGTTGTCTGTTCTCAGGGTCATGATAAGCCCTGTCATTTATCTTGATGTAGATTTTGTAGGTGTTTCTAGTCTTTCTTTTTTCCTGTTTTGGGATCTGTAGGATGCCTGAGCACTAAATTTTGGCATACATATTATCTGCATGTTTTTCTTTACCTTATTCTGATTGCCCTGTGTGTGTGTATGTATGTACATTTTAGAGGAATCAGGGAAACTAAAAAAAAATATATTGTCATATTTTCACAATGTAGTGCATTTTATTTTGTTCTATAAATTTTTATCAAAGATCTTGTATCTTTTCTTTGAGTTCTTGCTTTATAAAGATCACATATTATTTTTTTTATTTTCAGAGAAATATTAATTACAATTTCATCATGTAGATTGTGTAGTATGTCTGATGTATATTAATCAATTGCTTAAGTGTTTTTTTCCCTTTCCTCCTCTTAAAATTTCAATATTTATATTTGATATGCAAATATTTCCTTTCCAATTTTCACCTATATCTTAAAGAAGATAGAGGAAAGAGTTGGTGGAAATTAATTTTTAATAGACTTTTTGGAAAAAATACAGTATTAAGAAGATGCTAGGTGTATTTACTGCATAAATTCAGCTATTTGAGGTATTCATTGCTCAAAAGAAGTTCCGTGAGTATGGCTTTCCTAGGAAATAATTATAATTATAGAGTACTGAGTAAAGTGATTGTGTGTCTGTATATTACCTGTATTTCTCTGGGCTTGACAAAGATCAAATAACTGTGTAGCTTTTTATCATCCACAATTTTTCCTCCATCATTCCATGTCAACAGGGATTCGGCCCCTCCCCCCCAGATATCTGGTAACTTTTCATCTAGCACCACATTAATTGACACTCCATGAATGTCAAGGCTCAAGACACTTTGTAGATTGTCAGACAACTTAATTTTCTTGTTTCAATTAAAAGAGGAATAATTAAGTCTTTTCCCCTTGGGGTATAAAACACATTTGTGGACTTTTACTTCTTTCATAGACCTGAAGAGACCAATATTTTCACTAGACATCGTGTATCATCCTGAACCAATATTTACCATATTGGCATTGCTTTCTTCATAAGTTGTATCTTGTGATTTTAGGCATTTCCTAGTTTGTTATTATTGTAATTATTGTTTTTCTTTATTCCAAGGTTAGTCATAAAATATTTTATTCTGCTATCTTTAACCAGGGTTATCAGAATATATGTCACAGAGTATATTCTTTTACTATTAACACTAAGGTTAGAATATTGAACATAGGAGAACTTTATGACCTTCCTATGAAAATTTTCTCTTCTATTCTTTTAAATAAATTTGATATATATATATTTTTTTGCTGCACAGCATGGCATGCAACATTTTATTTCCCACACCAGGGATTGAACCCATGGCCCTTGCAGTGGAAGTACAGAGCCCTAATCACTGGAGCCAGGCAATTCTACATCTTTTCATTTTTAATGTTGGGGTATATTAGTTGTATAGCCTTCATTCATCCTTTATTTTATTAATAATTAATGCTTATTGTTGGGGTTTCCCTAGTAGCTCAGATGGTAAAGCGTCTGCTTGCAATGCAGGACACCTGGGTTTGATCCCTGGGATGGGAAGATCCCCTGGAGAAGGAAATGGCAACCCACTCCAGTACTCTTGTCTGGAAAATTCCATGGACAGAGGAGCCTGGTAGGCTACAGTCCATGGGGTCACAAAAAGTCAGACATGACTGACTTCACTTCACTTCAATGCTTATTGTATCAGTATGCACAAAACACTGCTCTAAATAGTGGATAAGAAGCCCTTAATTTCAGGGACTTTCATTTTAGTGAAGGATGAATACTAAACAAATCAGCCTGCGTGACTTCCACAGGTCTCCAAGATAAATGTTTCTTAAACTGCTCACTTTAACTATTTTCAAATTCTATTATTTTCTTAGCAGGGTTTTATTTACTAAGATACTACTTTTCATAATTAATTATAAACACTGTTAAGTGTTTTATAATGTAGCTTTCAGAAACAGATCCAACTTATCAGGATTCCAAGGTGATATAATTTAATGTTATATTAGAATACAGATACAAGTGTGTGTACTAAATATAAGACTTTTAAAAAGAGAAACAATGAAACAAAATGAAGTAAGTTGTGTAATATAGTGGCCTATATTTACAATCTGGTTAAACATAAATTCTGTATCTACAGAAATACTGACTGCTCCTCATATCAACCATTCATCACTATGTCCAGAGGTTTCCAGCAAAGAGTTTGCAATGAATTTAACTTTCCTTCTGTTCAAATTGCTAGCACAGAATCAGTGGAAACCAATTGCTATTTGTCAGAAGTATAGATAATGAAATAACTGAAAGGTATAGCTATCTTTAGTGAACTAGTTTATTATTAGACTTTCAGTTACTTTTAAATTTCTCTGGAGTGAAATCTTTCTCTGTGTTTTTCTCCAGTGAGATCCTCTACCTTAGTGATTTCCAGAAGGTAAGAGTAAATCAAGCCAATTATAATTAGTGCTCTTTTGAGCCCAGAAATCATTAGAGATAGCAAAATGGAACTTTCACCGGTCTATTCTGAACTCCTATCTGCTCAGTCCGAAAGTTCCTGCATGCCTGTTTTTATAATAGGCTCATTATCAAATCTAGTAAATAGACATTTAGCTTCAATTAATCCCTGTTGTTCACTCAACTGTGTTTATCTAGTAAACGAAAGAGCTGAGCTGATTAAAAATTTGCTTAGGTAAGTATGTCATAATTTCCTTACCAACATTTTTTTCCTACTTTGATCCAATTGCCCTTAAGCAGGCTGGCCACATCTAGGCAGTTGAATGTCATCTGCTTAGAGTTGAAGATAACATTACAGAAAGAGATATCAAGCTCGTGTGGGGACCAGGCAGTACAGTGGTCACAGATGGTAATAAACATTAGGTCACTGCCTTAGAGTAGGTTCCCTGAAAATAGAATCTGAGATGGGAGTGATATGCAAAGGGCTTTTATGTGGTGTGATCACAGGTGATAGACCTCGGGTGAACTGAGAAGTCAGAATTAGGAAGAGGGAAATGTTGACCTGCAATGTGGTCTCAACTATGGCTCCAGCCAAGCCAAGGAAGTTCTTGAGGTTGGAAAGTTCTTCCCCTGGACCAGGCCTTTGGTTTCCTTTATCAGCTTCCTTGGTGATGGCATAACCTTGGGCACACAGTTTCTTATAGTTAAGAGTAATGACCAGGAGTAGATACGGTTGTGAGCTTTCAGTGTCCATTAGTCCCTGCAACTCATTTGTGTGTATTTGGATTATAGAAAGGATCTGGTTAGAGCTTCAGTGAATCCATCACAGTCAGCAAATTAAGCAGACTTAGGGTTCAGGAATGTCCAGTTGTATTTTTAATGACACTAGAAGTGAAATGATTAAACAGTAATCTCGCTAAGTTCTTATGACCATGAGGAAAGATTTAATGATATAATGACATTCATGTTTCTTCAAAATGAGTGCTTTTCAGTCCAGAACCCAAATAGGCAATGGGTCTTCCCATAAGAAATTATGAATTATAATCCTTTGTATCATTGCAAACTGAAGACAGTGGAAGTCAGAACAACAATCACTTGGGTAAATGGTCAGGGAACTGAACTACTATCAGAATATCGATCATAAAAGTTGGATATATGAGTTATCTTTGGGTTTTTCTTTTCCAGTAAGAGCAGAGTGCTGGTTATATGGCAATGCTTCTACTAAGGACAACTATAAAATGTAGACAAAACACAAAACAAATCTCTTTTAAGGTATGAGAGGAAAGATAAGCTAGCCAGAACTTAAGAGACCAGAATCTGAGAGAGAAGGAAAGCACATTGAGATGGGTTCAACAGTCCAGAGGGATTTTCCTATTGAGGAATTTGACAGAGTATAAGTGGTATGGGGTCCAGAAGCTCAGAAGACAAGGAGAAGGCTGTGATGTATGGTTATGAAACCGATCTGATTCTTAGACAGTCTTGTAAGGCTGTGAGATTACACACAGACTCTGGACTCAAAGTCAGTCATTTGAGGATAGTTCAAGATACCAAAGAAAAGTGAATTACATTGAGATGTACAAAATCATCTATCCACCTTTACTCTTAAGATATGTATTCATCTTCAGGCTGAAGGGTTAAGAAAGCTAGTTCAATTCAGTCAGTCATGTCTGACTCTTTGCAACCCCATGAACCATATCAGCCAGGCCTCCCTGTCCATCACCAACTCCCGGAGTTCACTCAAACTCATGTCCATTGAGTCGGTGATGCCATCCAACCATCTCATCCTCTGTCATCCCCTTCTCCTTCTGCCCTCAATCTTTCCCAGCATCAGAGTCTTTTCCAATGAGTCAGCTCTTCGCATCAGGTGGCCAAAGTATTGGAGTTTCAGCTTCAACATCAGTCCTTCCAATGAACACCCAGGACTGATATCCCTTAGGATGGACTGGTTGGATCTCCTTGCAGTCCAAGGGACTCTCAAGAGTCTTCTCCAACACCACAGTTCAAAAGCATCAATTCTTCAGGGCTCAGCTTTCTTTATAGTCCATCTCTCACATCCATACCTGACTACTGGAAAAACCATAACTGACTAGATGGACCTTTGTTGACAAAGTAATGTCTATGCTTTTTAATATGCTGTCTAGATTTGTCATAGCCTTTCTTCCCAGGAGGAAGCGTCTTTAAAATTCATGGCTGCAGTCACCATCTACAGTGATTTTTGAGCCCCAAAAAACAAAGTCTCTCATTGTTTCCATTGTTTCCTTATCTATTTACCATGAAGTGATGGGACCAGATGCCATGATCTTAGTTTTCTGAATGTTGAGTTTTAAGCAAACTTTTTCACTCTCCTCTTTCACTTTCATCAGGAGGCTCTTTAGTTCTTCTTGGCTTTCTGCCATAAGGGTGGTGTCATCTGCATATCTGAGGTTATTGATATTTCTCCTGGTAATCTTGATTCCAGCTCGTGGTTCATCCAGCCCAGCATTTCACATGATGTACTCTCCATGTCTGGTTCTAACTATTGCTTCTTGACTTGCATACAGATTTCTCATGAGGCAGGTCAGGTGATATGGTATTCGCATCTTTTTAAGAACTTTCCACAGTTCATTGTGATCTACACAGTCAATGGTTGTGGTGTAGTCAATAAAGCAGAACTAGGTGTTTTTCTGGAATTCTCTTTCTTTTTTGATGATCCAATAGATGTTGGATGTGGCCAAAGTACTGTGGCAATTTGATCTCCAGTTCCTCTGCCTTTTCTAAATCCAGGTTGATCATCTGGAATTTCATGGTTCAAGTACTGTTGAAGCCTGGCTTGGAGAATTTTGAGCATTATGTTGCTAGCATGTGAGATGAGTGCAATTGTGCAATAGTTCGAGCATTCTTTGGCATTGCCTTTCTTTGGGATTGGAACGAAAACTGAGCTTTTCCAATCCTGCCACTGCTGAGTTTTCCAAATTTGCTGGCGTATTGAGCACAGCACTTTCACAGCATCATCTTTTAGGATTTGAAATAGTTCAACCAGAATTCCATCACCTCCACTAGCTTTGTTTGTAGAGATGTTTCCTAAGGCCAACTTGACTTTGCATTCCAGGATGTCTGATTGTAGGTGAGTGATTACACCATCGTGGTTATGTGGGTCATGAAGATCTTGTATAGTTCTGCTGTATATTGTTGCCACCTCTTCTTAATATTTTCTGCTTCTGTTAATTTCATACCATTTCTGTCCTTTATTGTGTGCATCTTTGCATGAAATGTTCCCTTGGTATCTCTAATTTTCTTGAAGAAATCTCTAGTCTTTCCCATTCTATTGTTTTCCTCTGTTTCTTTGCATTGGTCACTGAGGAAAGCTTTCTTATTTCTCCTTGCTATTCTTTGGAACTCTGCATTCAAATGGGTATATTTTTCCTTTTCTCCTTTGCTTTTAGCTTCTCTTCTTTTCACAGCTATTTGTAAGTCTCCCTCAGACAACCATTTTGCATTTTTTTTTTCCCCTTGGGGATGGTCTTGATCACTGCCTCCTGTACAATGTCATGAACCTTGGTCTATCATTCTTCAGGCACTCTGTCTATCAGATCTAGTCCCTTGAATCTGTTTGTCACGTCTACTGTATAATCATAAGGGATTTAATTTAGGTCATACCTGAATATTGGTTTTCCCTACTTTCTTCAATTTCAGTCTAATTTGGCAATAAGGAGTTCATGAATTGAGTCACAATCAGCTCCTGGTCTTGTTTTTGCTGACTGTATAGAGCTTCTCCATCTTTGGCTGCAAAGAATATAATCAATCTCATTTCAGTATTGACCATCTGGTGATGTTCATGTATAGAGTCTTCTCTCGTGTTGTTGGAAGAGGGTGTTTGCTATGGCCAGTGAGTTCTCTTGACAAAACTGTGTTAACCTTTGGCCTGCTTCATTTTCCAAAGGGATGAGATGGCAGAGTAGAGAGACATATGCTCATCTTCTCCTGGGAGAACTCCAAAATTACAACTCACTGCTGAACATTTGTAGACAGGAGAATGTTGGATCCCACCAAAAAAAGAGCCCATGTCCAAGGGCAAAGGAGAAGCCCCAACAAGATGGTAGGAGGGGCAAAATCACATTTAGAATCAAACCCCATACCCACCAGAGACACTCAGAGGGCTCAAACAAAACCCACAGTGCACAGTAGGAGAACCCACAGAGACTGAGCCAGACCTGACTTTGAGTGTTTGTGTGTCTCCTGCGAAAGTATGGGTCAGCAGTTTCCTGCTTCTTTGTTCCATATTTGGACTATTTTGATTAATGATGCTGTTAAAATTCTAATCCTTAATATCTGGGGTATATTGTGCACACATCTATAGGCTATTTACCTAGGAGCAAGATAAAATCATACTTGGTCATAGTGAAGTGAAGTGAAATGAAAGTCGTTCAGTCATGTCCAACTCTTTGCGACCCCATGGATGATATAGTCCAGAGAATTCTTCAGGCTAGAATGCTGGAGTGGGTAGCATTTCCCTTCTCCAGGGGATATTACCAACCCAGGGATCAAACCCAGGTCTCCCACATTGCAAGCGGATTTTTTACCAGCTCAGCCACAAGGGAAGCCCAAGAATACTGGAGTGGGTAGCCTATCCCTTCTCCAGCAGATCTTCCTGACTCAGGAATTGAACCAGGCATTGAACTTGGTCATAGAATTGGTATCTATTTAGCTTTAGTAAATATTCGAAAGTGATTGCCTTGACTGATGTTTCCCCAGGACTGTATAAGAATTTTAGTTATGCCACATTTTCACTAAACTTGATTTTGGCATCCTTTTATAATATAACCATTCTAGTTGGTGGGCAGTCATGTTTGGCTGACATTTTGGGGCCTCTTTTTTCTTTCTCACTTTTAGTTTTATAAAAAATATTTTTCAGTTATTTTAAACATGCTAGTTTTGTGTTCTATATTTGACATTCTGTTATTTGAAACTGTGGTCAGTTGTCTGTGCTGATGCATAACCACAATAATTAGCATGTACATGTCATACACACACATACACAGATTTCAGAGTACAAGCATATTTGTTGTAAATTCAGTGAAGGCTGGCTGCCCCCCCAGGGGTTAATTGTTTTGCTTATGCCAGTTGCCCCAGATTGCTGCTAATCAAGGAATAGTTGAAGTTCTCTTCATTTATGATGACACTGAATCAGTCACAAGGGAATGTGAAATTCGAAGAAGGCAACGGCAACCCACTCCAGTACTCTTGCCTGGAAAATCCCATGGACAGAGGAGCCTGGTGGGCTGCAGCCCATGGGGTTACACAAAGTCGGACATGATTGAAGTGACTTAGCAGCAGCAGCAGCAGCAGAGGAGACATTTCCCTCTCATCTACAGTACAATTTAAGATAACTAGTCATTAAAATTTGTTTTAGTTTGTTTCCAGTTTCAAGGCATGGAATTTCTGTAGTCCACCATTCACTACACTTAAGGCCATTTTATTTAAAGGCAATACAGGCCTTGGTCCCCAAACTCCGTCTTATACTCCCAAGTTCTTCCTCTTGTGTGGCCTTTCAAACTCAACATCCATAGAGAATGCATGAGCTGAGGGCAGCCACAACTTCAGAGGCTTTATGGCTTGCTCTTGTTTTGGCAAAAGTTTTTCCTTTGATTTTTGCAATCTTATGCAGGTATTCTGAAAATGAAAGTGTTAGTCACTCAGTTGTGTCCTACTCTTTGCAACCCCATGGATTGTAGCTCACCAGGTTCCTTGGTCTATGAAATTCTCCAGGCAAGAATACTGGAGTGGGTAGCCATCCCCTACTCCAGGAGATTTTCCCAACCCAGGGATTGAACCTGTCTCCTGAATTGCAGGCAGATTCTTTACTTTCTGAGTCACCAAGGAAGCCCAATTACCCAAGACCTTTGCATATTTTATATAATAGGAAAACTTTTCTAGTTTTCTGCTTCTTATCTGATATGGAGCTTTCTGTTGTTCTTTCTTTCATTAGTTATTTATAATTTATTTCTTTTCAATCTTCTTTTAGGGGGACATTGAAACCTCTGGTTTATTTTCATCTGTGTTATGCTTCTATGCATACTTTCATATTTCCACCATTTATGTTATGTTTAAGTAGTATTCCACAGGCATCCAGTTTTTGCTTTCAGCTCTGTTTAGTCTATTCCTCAGCTTGGTTATTATTTTTTTTAGTAAACAAAAATTAAATTTTCATTGTTTCTAGTAGACATGTTTATTTTTCCTATTGTTCTGAGGATATTATCATATTCAACTTTATTTAGTTTGTTGATTTGAATTAAATTATTTTGTTTGTTGGATTTGTTTTTGTTTATCCAAACTTCTGACTTTCTGCAAAAAGTAGATGATTCCTGCTTTTGGGCTCATTTCTGGAGTTTCTATATCCATTGACAATCTCCTGTATCTGCGTAGTTTGCAAAGGGGCAAATGATAGGATGTTTCTGGGATTCATACACAGGCTTGATAGTAAAAGTAAATGAGAGTCAAGATATATTATTGAGAGATGAATTGTCTTTAATCTCTCAGAAACTCAAGTTCCCCTGGTTGCCTCTGACTTCTGAGAACTCTGTCCCATCTATACTCAAGCTCTGGAATTCATAGATCTTACCTGGCCATGAAACCCTCATCACTGATACCTGGTCTTTGGAGTTGCTAAATATTATAGCTTAATGAGTGTACAATGCATATCATAATGATATGCATTGTACACTCATTAAGCTATAATATTTATTAGCTTTTTTAAACCACTGTCTTGATAATGTAGCAATCATAGAACACTTGAAGTCCAAACTTTTTCACCTTTTGTGCCACTGTTTTAGTGTATTTTAATATTCTATTTTCATCATTAGTACTGTTTTGCTGCTATTATTTATTGAGATTTATCTACCTATTTATCATTTTTCTTTTCTATGTATCTGAATTTCAAATAGACCTAATTTTTATTTGCCCTCAAGAATTTCTTTTTGTATTTCCTTTAGTCCACATCTATTTGTAATAGATTATTTTATTAAATATTTGGTAAATATGTCTTTATTTTACCTTTTTTCTCAAGGATGTTTTGCTTAATGTAGAATTCTCATTTGGCAGTTCTTTTTCTATCATTGTAAATTTAAACATATATTTCTATGTTCTACTGTCTTTTGACTTTTATACTTTCTATAAAGAAATCAGTTCTCAGTTTTATTGTCACTCTTTGAAGGTCATATATCTTTTGCTCATAGCCTTTGGTTTTCAGTAGTATTTTTATGATATTAGATTTGGGCTGTTTTTATTGTCTTCGTCTGTTTGTGTTGCCATGACAGAATATCACAGACTGGGTGGTTTAAATAACAGATATTTATTTCTCACAGTTCTGGAAGCTGGGAAGTCCAAGTTCAAGATGCTGGCAGATTCTGTTCTTGGTGAGAGTCACTTCCTGGCTTGCAGATGGTTGTCTTCTCGCTCTGTTCCCACATGGTATAGAGAGAAAGCTCTGATGGCTTTCTTCCTCTTGTAAGGGTTCTGGTCACATCATGGGGGCATATCTTCATATTCCAAACAAACCCTAATTACCTCTAAAGGCTCTGCCTTCAAATGCCATCACTTTGCTGGTTGGGGCTTCAGCATGTGAAGGGGAGCAATGCAAATATTCAGTCCGTAATACATATTGATCAACCTGAAGTATTTTGCCAGTTTCCTCATATTCTCTTCCAACTATCTTTTCAAATAACCCTCCCATATGGTAGATTTCTTGTCTTCTTGCTTCTACTGTCTATTTGTTTTTAAATCAAGTCTGTATTTTTATATGTATACTAATTTTTTAAGGCTGGGCCATGTATTTGAAAATGTTTAGAAATCATGGAGTTTCTTCATAATGTTATCTTTGCTCATTGAGGATTTACATATGCCTTGGCTAGTACCTAGACTAAAGACAAATGCTTTATAACTAAGAGCTTAGATTATTAAAATTTGGGATTTATTTTTTGTGAAGTCCTGTCTGTTTCCAGTTCTTTCTTATTCTAAAGGTGTAATTGTTACAACACCTAACCAGAAGCCTGTTCTGTTTACCAGATACTCAGCCATGGCAGTTTAGATGCCCTCAGGAGGAGCCTGCTAGGCTGCGGTCCATGGGGTCACTAAGGGTCGGACACGACTTCACTTTCACTTTTCACTTTCATGCATTGGAGAAGGAAATGGCAACCCACTCCAGTGTTCTTGCCTGGAGAATCCTAGGGATGGGGGAGCCTGGTGGGCTGCCGTCTATCGGGTCGCACAGAGTTGGACAGGACTGAAGTGACTTAGCAGCAGCAGCAGTAGCCTCATGACACTGATGAAACCCTCATAAAGCTTCAGTCTCTATGTAAATATTTTGAAATTGGGAATCACAAAAAGAGAAAATAGTGCGAATACAGAGCTTGCATCTCCTGATGTCTCTCTTCCAAATCTTTAGGGGCAGACATCCTCTAACTATGTAGCTCCCTGGGTTCCCAGGTGGTGCAGTGGTAAAGAATCTGCCTGCCAGTGCAGGAGACACAGGAGATGTGAGTTTGATCTCTGGTTCTGAAAGATCCCCTGGAGAAGGATATGGCAACCCACTCCAGTTGGAAGTCCCATGGATAGAGGAGCCTGGTGGGCTACAGTCCATGGGGTTGCAAAGAGTTGGTCATGACTGAGAAGGCACACAATGTATTCAATTATGTGTGTGTGTGATGTTGAGTAAAAAATATAGTCACAACCTGAAAGTAGGGAGTTATTTTATTTGGTGGGAATGTTTGGGACTCTGAGCCTGGGAGACAGCATCTCAGCTCTGAGAAAACTGCTATAAGGAGGCAGGAGGTGAAACCAAGTTTGCAACAAACAGAGGAGCAGTCTGAACATCAAAGATCAAGTATCAAGTTAAGGAATACTGGATTGAAGTTAGGGAGCCCTCATTCACATTTGGAGGCCAGGAATCACTGATGGCTGTGACATTTTTTATTTATTAATATGTCAGGAGATATTTTAATTTCACACACACACACACACACACACACACACACACATACACACATATGGCTTCCCTGGCAGCTCAGATGGTAAAGAATCTGCCTGTAATGCAGGAGATCTGGCTTTGATCCTTGGGTTGGGAAGTTTTGCTGGAGAAGGGAATGGCTACCCAGTCCAGTATTCTTGATTGGAGAATTCCATGGACAGAGGAGTCTGACGGGCTATAGTCCATGGGGTCACAAAGAGTCAGACATAACTGAGAGACTAACACACACACACACACACACACATATATATATATAATTTCTTACTTGTCTCTGTTTTCTTTGCACAGGTTCGTTCCTCCAAATTTAGTTTGTCATTGTGAGAGCACACCCCAGGAGGCCTATGTTTCAATCTCAAGACTATCACTGAATTATGAGATATTTGAACCTTCTGAGTTTTATTTTCCTCATTTTTTTTTTCCAGTGGGAACCATTACCTGCCATGTTCACCTCATGGGGTATTGAGAAGATCATTTAATGTAATAAGTATGGAAAGTGAAGTGAAGTGAAGTCACTCAGTTGTGTCCGACTCTGCGACCCCATGGACCGTAGCCTGCCAGGCTCCTCAGTCCATGTAATTTTCCAGGCAAGAGTACTGGAGTGGGTTGCCTTCTCCAGGGGATCTTCCTGACCCAGGGATTGAACCCCGGTCTCCTGCATTGCAGGCAGACGCTTTACCGTCTGAGCCGTATGGAAAGATGTTCAAAAATGCAATCACATTTAGTACATAGGCATCTGCTCCTCCAAAGAACAACAAATCGCTCCAGCCTTTATTAAAACTTTACCACGTGCCATACAGTGTTCCATATATTTTATGAGTGTTAAAGTGTTAGTCCTCACAGTGGTTCTATGAAGTACATGGTGTTACTAAATCAGTTTATAAAAGAAAAAACTGAAGCACAGATCATTTAATTTAATTGTTGACAACCACAGAGCTAGTAACAGAGATGCCAAAATGTAGCCTAGGTGATATGATACTGGAGCTTTTGTTCTTCAAATGGAGAAGCTCAATCTAAAAAGAAGAAATAAAAATGGCCACCCAGCTTATAGAAGCCATTTTGTTCAATCAGAATTGAAACACTGAAAAATTGTACACCATATTAATGGGTTTAGTGTCTATTTCATTCACTGGAGGCTATTCATATTGGTATAGTCTTTCTGGAAAGAAATTTTGCTTTATTCTTCAAAAGACTTAAGATAGTTACATCATTTTATCCAGTTATGCATTTTTACAAATTTTTACAAATGGTGCAAAATTACATCATTTTATTCCAGGTTTTAGGAATATATCCTATGGAAATTATTAGATATATCCACAGAGATGTGTTAAGTAATATTTCATAATGCTTTAAGGGACTTGACTGATATGATACTGTTCAAGTAAATATCTGTTGTAAGATGAATACCCAATAAGTAATTTTGTACCAGAATGTTCACTAAACACCATTTATCATAGCAAACAAATAGAAATAAGAACAATTATCCACAATAGGTTAGTAGTTACATAAGTGTCATTTATGTATAGTAGAAATATAATCAATCCTTAAGAGTTCTATTTCTAAGAATATTGAGTGGCATTAGAAGATACATAAGTGGAAAAAGCAAAATATGAAATTATAGATACAGACTGATTTCTAAATTATAAACTAATATGTACATGTATACATATATATTATATATCTATATTTTCAACACTTTATATTTTTCTATTGAGCTATATATTTACCAGGCTCTATTATTACACAATGGGGGCTTCCTTGGTGGCTCAGTGTTAAAGAATCCACCTGCCAATGCAGGAGATGCGGGTTCAATCCTTGGGTTGGAAAGATCTCCTGGAGAAGGAAATGGCAACCCAGTCCAGTATGATTGTCTAGGAAATCCCACAGACAGAGGAATCTGTTGGGCTATAGTCCAAGGGGTCGCAAAACAGTCAAACACGAATGAGTGACTAAACAACAGCAAATGGTTGTATGATAAATAGCTACAAATTATCTGTTTTCATATTACCTAACTTTATAGAGACCAAAGCTTTCTTAAAATATACCAAAATGCTACTGAGAGATAGCCTGGATCAGTGGCATGACAGGGAATTTTAAGTTTTCATTATTTTATTGTTTGGTATTTAAAAGCTTTCTATAAGCAGCAGGCTCTGATTATAGTATTATATATATGTGTATATATGTGTGTGTGTATTTATATATCTGTGTAAATGTGTGTGTGTAGAAGTGGCAGTGAGTATTGTCAAATGTTGTTCTTGAAATTTCAACCTATTTTCAGCACACAGTCATTGAAATGTAAGTCACAGCTCTCCACTTTCTTGGACTCCCATACGCCTGGCATCAGGTTGGGGATTGCTTATGGGCAGGGCAATATTTTTCCATTTGTTCTCATCTAAATACACAGTCTCTTTCCCCTTCTGCTCTGTCCCCTTCTACACATTTCCTGTTGGCTTTACTATAGTTTAACAGCTTTGCCACCACTCATTTACCTTTCTTCACACATTTAGTGTCAGCCACAGAGGATGTCTGAATGAAAGTTTCCTATGAATTTTATAAGTAATCTGTTTTATATTCCTTCAAGCCCTCTGTTACATATCTTAGTGAACATGATGTTTGGATTCTCCTCATAATATCTCAAGTTGAGAATATGTGTATGCATGTAAGAGAGTCTGAGTGTGTGGTGTGGCCCCAGCTATGACTAAGGACTCATTTTTAGGAGCATCCCATCTTAGTTGGTTTCTGATGGAATGCTAGTCTGCCACCAACTAGAGAACCATGTTTTTGCTTAAGAGACTAAGAAAGGAAGTTAAGAAGAAAAATAATATTTTGCTTAGTTGAATTAACAGCTTTGTTTTTACTGCTTTTTTGGATTGCTAAGCATTTCTGGCACCTATTGAAAAAGAAGACTAGCTCTTTTTGCATTCACACTGAATAGTTAGCTTTCAAATATTGTTAATTATTTACTAGAAATTTTTTTATTCAGATGTGTATATATTTAGAAGTTATTTTATGCATAAATGTGGTCTCCAGAACAAAAATTTCCCCAGAAGAATGTATCTCTGAATTTGAGTATAGAATATGCAGTCAGAGAATTCAGGGGGAAGAAGTCTCATATTTAGATGATTTTCATATATATTCATCTCCTGTATATATTGAGGTATCAGAATTTGCTCTTATCCACAATGTAGCATGAAATCCCACTGAATGAGGGGTGTGCTTCTCAAAACAAGGATGGTGTTAATACTAGTGGGCATTAGATGGCCCTGTAATTCCATCCAGCCTGTATCTTGGCAAGTTATTTGACTGGTGGTCACAGAGAATAACTCTTAAAGGAATCTGGAGTTAAGGTGCCCTCAATGAAAGGTTAGTTGTTCCCAGGAGTTTTCTTTCCAGCATCCTAGAAAAGCGCTTTGTGACTTGGGAGTCTGTGTCCCAGTGCCCTTTTACCACATCCCTTTGGAAATGTCAGCTCACATAGAAGACCTGCAACACACATGACATCAGGGACTGTCTCTTAAGTGCAAACCCTGATTCGAGTTGAGAGGGTGGTTTCCCTGCCCTGCCTCCAGTGGAGATCAGGAAGGACTTTCTGTGTACAGTACCGTGAAGGAAGAGGCAAAAGTAAAGCGTGGGGGATGGGTCAGTCAGAAGGTTTGTTCATAAAACGGGTGAAGATCACTCCATAAATATTTACTAAGCTTATCTGGGTCATTGCTAATTAAGGGTGGGGGTGAGGATAGAAGGCAGGTTCCTGCCTGTTCATAGCTCAGAAGCTGGTGCCTATAAGGAAAAGCAGACTTGGAAAGCACCTGCTCAAGACTCCAACTTGGTCAGTGGAAAAGCTGGGGCTAGCATCCAGGGTCCTGTTTCTTGTTTCTCATTGGTCTTCCAAAGAGTTGTAGGCGATTGATCACTGAACAGCATTGATGTGTAATATCTGATGCCCGACTCCTCTGTGGTTTATTCCTCTAGCATCCACACCACCTAATCCCTCACTCCAATTAGCCCTCATTTATTCATTGTCTCACTCAAATGAACATTTATCAACCATCTATGTATGACACACATCATGCTCAGTCCTTTAAAAATTTTTATAATTTTATAGTTTATATTCTTATAAAGTGTATGCTTAGTTGCTTAGTTATGTCCGACTCTTTGTGAACTGTAGCCCGCCAGGGTCTTCTGTCTATGGAATTTTCCAGGCAAGAATACTGGAGTGGGTTGCTGTTTCCTACTCCAGGGGATCTTCCTGACCCAGGGATCAAACCCCATGTCTCTTGCGTATCCTGCGTTGGCAGGCAGATTCTTTACCACTGCACCACCTGGGAAACTCTGTATCCTTATAAACCATCTCCAATTTTGACAGTGAGATATACAGAAGAAAATTAGCTAAAACAGCTAAATAAAATACTTATTGATATTTCTCTCTATTGCCTCACCTCCTAGTTAAAATAATTCTATGAATTCATGGCTTTATTTACTTTCTGGGAGGACTGAAACAACCAGCTTATCTGAGTCCCCAGAACTTTTTGGAAAATACCTTTAAACTCCTCATACCTCTGTGAAACTGAGACTTTCTCCTCAGTGGCCTCCTGCAAATGACCAATTGGGCATTTTTATTCTTTGCAAATGCTACGGCTTCTTATTTTTTTGGACCCTGTATTTGAGGAGTGCATTCTCACCGCCTCTTTTGTTGTTGCTCAATTAAAGGCTTCTCAATGACGCTTCAAACTACTGCTTATCTCCTGCCCTCTCACATCTGCTGGGAAGATTGTATAATGGAAAGAGATTGGTGAGAGGAAAAGTTTCTGGTGCATCAGAGGAGCCCTAAGAAGTAATTTCCTAAAAATAGGATGGTGTTAATACCAGCAGTAAAGTGAGGCTTAGAAAAATATCCACTGTCAAAAGACAAAGAAAGGTGAAAAAGCAAATAGCAAGCTTTGAGTACACATATCTTATCATAGCACAGACAGGGTGTTTTCTTAAAGAAATTGCTCACAGTGAGTACTATCTGCAAATAATAGAAACTGGTAATAGCATCACTGCTGAAGCTAAAAGAAAGTAAATGTATAAAAGGCAATGAAGAGATGATAGGGATAATTCTGTGAATTCAGGTAGCAAGCTGGGGTAGCAGGATGAACTGGACATCTGAGTCTGAGGCACCTGGGCTGGGGTGTCTGCTGCAGTCATCAGTCATGCGATCACAAACAAGCCACAATTTCTCTGAGCCTTGGGATCACCTGCTTGATGGAAGGAAAAAATATTTCAAATTGAGAGAGGTTTACATAAGATGGTATTCAGAATAGAGCCAAGTAGACTGACAGGGAGGGCTTCCCAGTGGTGCTGCTGCTAATAAGTCACTTCAGTCTTGTACGACTCTGTGCAACCCCATACATGGCAGCCCACCGGGCTCCCCTGTCCCTGGGATTCTCCAGGCAAGAACACTGGAGTGGGTTGCCATTTCCTTCTCCAGTGCATGAAAGTGAAAAGTGAAAGTGAAGTTGCTCACTCGTGTTTGACTCTTAGCAATCCCATGGACTGCAGCCCACCAGGCTCCTCTGCCCATGGGATTTTCCAGGCAAGAGTACTGGAGTTGGGTGCCATTGCCTTCTCCGCAGGTGGTGCTAGAGGTAAAGAACCCACCTGCCAATGTAGGAGACATCAGAGATACGAATTCAGTCCCTGCATTGAGAAGATCCCCTGGAGAAGGGCATGAAACCCACTCTAGTATTCTTGCCTGGAGAATCCCCAAGGACAGAGGAGCCTCGAGGGCTATAGTCCATAGGGTCACAAAGAGTTGGATCTGACTGAGGAGATTTAGCATGCATGCACAGACTGCCAGGGAAATCTTTTTCCCTATTCCAATTCCCTAGGATCCCTCTTGATTGTTGGAATATTTAGAACTGAAAATACTGCATACTGAAAATACCCATATAACTGATATGGTTATATGGGCAAGAAATGAGGCGACCTGGGCCCTGATAAAAGATCACAGAGGATCTCTTTACAGACAGACTTCCAGTAATTACAAGATTATACCTTGGGCACAGAAAGTTTAGCAGTTTTTATTTTATATAGAACTGCTAGGTATTCAAAGAGGGCTCAGATTGGAACAATGGCATGACAGATTTAGAAAGCAAGATTATACCAGGTGTGGTTGTGAGCCAACCTGTGATATTACCAGCATTTACATTGTCCCTGTTCCTGTGACCACTAAAATTGCTTATAAGAAATGTTATTTTACACCCCATGAACATAAGTGTAAGTCACAGACATCCTTCTTTAAAGGCAAGTAGGAAAGGTATTTTAGGAATTCAGAAACAGGTAGGGAAAATAATTCCTTTTAAATATGTTTTTCTTTATTCCTCAGGAGAGCTCTGAATGCAAATGAATAGTAGAAGTTGCCTTCCATGGATTAGAAGGCATTGTGATATAATGGGGCAGGGCAGCGGTGTTGTGACAATAGTGATTTCCACAGTGTAGGCTGACTCTTGAAGGAGCAGAAGTTTACCCAGAAGTTGAGAGAGACAGGGCTATTCCAAGTAGAAAGAATAAGAGAATAGTGTGTACAGAGGCTCAGAAGCAAGGTAGACTGGAACTGAGGTGGGGGTGTGTCTAAGAAGATGCAGGTGGCTCAGATGAGCAAGTACATGCATAGGAAGGACAGTGGGGGATGGGACACAAGAAAGAAGCAGAAATCATATCACAAAATCATGCTATCAGGTTTGAACTTCTCCACAATAATAAAGTACTGAATCTCAGAATGAAATGATAGCATTTGCCTTTTAGGAAAATTTGGAGGGTGTGTAGTTTGGAGGTCAACTAGAGGAGTTGAGACTGGAGGCACAGAAACCAGTTGCGAGGCTCCTGCAAGATGCTGAGATCCTGACATGCGGCTTGGCAGCATAATTGGTGAAGAGAGGAAGTGAATAGGTGGAATTACATTTTTGACATGTGACGTAAACGGGCTTCCCTGACAGCTCAAGTGGTAAAGAATCTGCCTGCAATGCAGGAGACAAAGGAGATGCAGGTTTGATCCCTGGGTAAGGAAGATCCTCTGGAGAAAGAAATGGGAACCCACTCCAGTAATCTTACCTGGAAAATCCATAAACAGAGAAACTTGGTGGGATACAGTCCATGGGGTCACAAAGAATTGGACATGAGTGGGCACGCACGTGCACATGTGGGCATCCTTATGAGTTACTTAGGAGGTAAGATTGCCATGACTCATTGACCTGTTATGTGATGGTGAATGAAAAAGGAAGAGCCTCAGCTAGCTTTCAGGTTCTGACTTCTTAGACAATGGTACCATTAACTCAACTCTAAAGAGCTCACTGGGGGCAGAAGGTGGGGATTTGAAAGAGACCACTCCTTCAGATTTGAGATCTCTGAGATAGCAGTGAAGACAATGTTCAGGTCTGGGAACATCAAACTTGAGATTAGTTCTCCTGAAGACCACAGAGCTAGTAAAGTAAGGGGGTGAATATAATTGTCCAACTGGGACTATTCCTCCTGACAAGAGAGAGAAGGGGAGAAAAAGCCCATGGCAGCAGTTATAGCCAGGCCAGATGGGTCACTGCAAGTAGAAAGTTTGCTGGAAATTCGTAAAGTTGTGCATTCAAAGCTAAACAGCACTTTGAACTGAGGAAGTTGATTGCTCTTGTCAGTGTTTGTCTACATGTTTCCTTTTTAAGAGCTATCAGTTGTGGCACATTTTGCTTATTTAAAGCATCCATCTGTCCATCCACCTATACTTCCATCATTCACTGGTCACCCAAGAGGTGGCAAACTCAGTGCTGAGAATCAGAGTAGTAGCTGTGATGCAACACTTTCCCCGTCATCTAGGAGCCCAGTCTGTGTAACCAGCTGCCGAGGTCTATCCCCTTGTTGGCTGAGAAAAGGACACAGGCCCCTCTGCGACTTAGATCCTCACACCTCTCGTGGAAGGTCCAGAGGACATATGCCACTCACCTACTGAAAAAAATTTTGCAGCTCCCCATTGCTATGAGCCAAGTGACTTGGCCCCCAGGACATTCCTGTGCCTTCTACCCCTGAGCACTGCCCTGCACTTCACACTTTAGCAATAATGAACAGGGCCCAGGTTTTCAACCCAGGAATCCTTTGTATCCATTTTTCCTATTAGTACCTCCTCTTCTTTTCATGTACTTGGGAAGCTCCTACCTATTTTTTAAAACAGTGTGAGTGCATCATCTCCTTTATGAAATCTCTGATGACCATCTATGCAGAGGTGACCTTTGAGTATGGCTCAACATTCAACCTTACCTTGTTTCAAATCCCAATGTGAACACTTCAAAGACATCTGATTTTGAGCAGTTACTTAAGTTTTCTGAATCTGAACGCCTACTTTTAAAAATTTATTTTTAATTGGAGGATAATCACTTCACAATATTGTCTTGGTCTCTGCCATACATTAAATGAATCAGCTATAGGTGTACATATGTCCCCTCCCTCTTGACTTCTCTCTTACCTCCCACCCCCTCTCACCCCTCTATGTTGTCACAGAGAACTTGATTTGAGCTCCCTACATCATACAGCAAATTCCCATTGGCTATCTGTTTTACATATGGTAATGTATATGTTTCCATGCTACTCTCTCAATTCATCCCACTCTCTCCTTCCCCCACTGTGCCCACAAGTCTGTTCTCTATGACTGATTCTCCATTGTTGCTGCATTGTCAAAAGCTTCCTCTGTATCTATTGACATGATCATATGGTTTTCATCTTTCAGTTTGTTGACATGGTGTATCACGTTGATTGACTTGGGTATATTGAAGAAACCTTGCATTTCTGGGATAAATACCGCTTGATCATGGTGTTTGATCCTTTTAATGTGCAATTGGGTCCTGTTTGCTAGAATTTGGCTGAGGATTTTATGTATCTATGGATTACAATTTTCTTTTTTTGTGGTATCCTTGTCTGGTTTTGGTATCAGGGTGATAGTGGCCTCATAGAATGTGTTTCAGAGTTTTCCTTCCTCTACAATTTTCTGGAAGAGTCTGAGTAGGTGTTAGCTCTTCTCTAAACTTTTGGTAGAATTCACCTGGAAGCCATCTGGTCCTGTGAGCCCCCACTTTTAAAAACTAAAGTGATGATACCCACTTTGTAAGATGGTTGTAATTAGAAATGTAGTATATCTTAATTATATATACAGTATATTAATATATGGACTTCCCTGGTGGCTCAGATGGTAAAGCGTCTGTCTACAATGTGGGAGGCCTGGGTTCGATCCCTGGGTCGGGAAGATTCCCTGGAGAAGGAAATGGCAACTCACTCCAGTACTCTTGCCTAGAAAATCCCATGGATGGAGGAGCCTGGTGTAGGCTACTGTCCATGGGGCCGCAAAGAGTCAGACATGACTGAGCAACTTCACTTTCACTTTTCACTTTCATGTATTGGAGAAGGAAATGGCAATCCACATACTTGACTTGTCTGTTGTCTAACAAGTTGATCCTCAGTCAACAACTTTTATTATAATTTTTGAGGACCTCATATGTTAGTCTTTAGGAGTCAGGGCTGCTCCTTTTAAATTTGAGCCGACCTGAGATTCACTTATAGCCAATAGAACATGAGGTAAGCTGCTAAGTTTTGGGGAATGTAAGAGAAGCCGAAACACTCACCCTGTCCTGAAGGCTCTCCCCCAGGATCTGTGGGATACCCCTGCCCTGTGATGTCCTCCCATAAGTCCTGAGGGGGGCCACCCCCTGCAGTCTTCCGTGTTAGGTGTTGTCCTCCTGCCATCTGCATGTGCCGCAGGGACAGAGACCTTGACCAACAAGTCTGCTGTTGTTCTCCAGAATTCAGTAGAGTGACTGTTAACTACATGGAACAAAGACACACTTTTGACTGAATATAATATTCACACTGTATTGTAGTCTGATGTCTCCTCCTCATTTATGACCTTTTATATGACAAGACTCTGTAAGACAGGATTAATAATTATGTCTGCCCCAGAAATTTGCTATAAAAGAATGAAGCAATATGTATATAAAATACTTTGTGGGTTTGGCATATGGCCAGCCCTCCATAAGCATCAGGTGACACATGACCAAGGTTGTAGTGTTGCATATGGGGCCAGACTGTGACTGATGGTCAGTAAATGTTGTTGAACTCAACAAAACTGCACAGAACAGAGAGAGAACCACCTCTCTTCAGCAACTCTCTCCTGGACTTACTGAGTCTTGCTAAATGCAAGACCCTTAATTCCTTGGCCAGGGCCTAGGAGATCTGATTTGATAACTGGGGACTGTCCTTTCACTCATTTCACACCCAGCAACAGAGCACAAGGGGTTTCCTGGGCTGAATGTGAGTATGGTGTGGATACCAAAGTGAGGTTGGATCTGTAGACATTTTCTTCCTCCCAGAACTGAGAAAGGCTGACAAGAGAAAAATAGGGAAGGGGCCAAGAAAGGCACAGTCTACAGAAGAAAACGATGGATAAACAAATACAAAATAATGAATTCAAATGCAAGAGCAATGTATTTGTTCAGGGAAGACCAGTGAGATACTGAGACTGCTGGGCTTCTTGCAAGAGCTGGGGTGCTGCTCTTGGGTCACCAGCGGGACTGCAGGGGCCAACACTTGCTTACCTCATCGGTGTCTTCTTTCACCTGGTCTTGCCTGTGACCTCCTGGCGATCAAGCAGACCATCCACTCTTCCAATTCTGTCCTATTGCTCCTTCTGTCTGTGAAAAATGGTACATCCTTCTTGGCTGTGATCCTACATCATCCCTCAGCAATGGCTCTGCACCTACACTCAGCTGCATGCTTGTCCCTTGCTCTTTCCTGAGGAGAGGACCAAGCCGTGTTAATAATTTGAAAGCACAGTTCGTGTATCAATCATGCAAGAGTGGCTGGGTACAGTTATCAGGTCAGAGATAATAATTTCCTCTTCCCTACTCACAGTGGATTTAATTGGCTCACCAGCTAGTTTCATAGCCTTTATTACTCCAGCTAGACAGGTTCATCTCTTCTAGTGCTTATGAGTTCTAAGCTGGGTTCTTTCCCGACTGCCCCATTCAGCTCATCCATCCTTGGTGTTCAGAACTCTAAGATAAAGGTAATGGGTGGGTTCATTTGTGAAACGTGCATTTTGACTCTTCTGGCTCCAAATTTTTTTTTCACAAATACACTTTTAATTTTTTTTAAACTGACACATAGTACTTATGATGTGTCAGGGACTATTCTACCATTTAGTAAATATTAACTCATTTAATCCCTATACCACTCTTACAAAGAGGACATTGTTATTATTATCACTATTTGGAAATATTATTATTCCTGGGAGATAATCAAAGCATGGCAAGATTAGAGGCATACAGCAAATAAATCGTAAACTTAAGAGTTGTCAGATTTTGTCATACAATTTTTCCTTTCCGGTTTAATTGAGATGTAATTGTGAGAATTTGCTCTCTTGACAACTTTTATATATAGCATATAGCAGTGTTAATTATATTGATCATGCTATACATTACATTTCTACTATTTATCCTATAACTCAAAGTTTGTACCTTTTGACTGTCTTCACTCAATTCCCCCTCTTCCTGATAACCACAAATCTGGCTTATTTCTCTATAAGTTTGTTTGTCTTGAAGTATAAATGACCAACAACACTATGTTAGTTCTAAGGCATGAGATAGTGATTCAATATTTCCATACATTACAAAATGATCACCAAAATAAGTCTAGTTACCATCTGTCACCATACAAATATATTATTGTTGACTATATTCTCCATGCTGTACATTTCGTACCCATGACTCATTTACTTTGAATTTATAAGTTTGTAATTCTTAATCTCCCACATAACTTTTGTAACAACATACAACTTTTAGTATAGCTCATGTTTATAAACAATGAGTAAAGTATATTCATTCTTAATCTGATATTTACATTTAATTGACATATTGTATTCTACCTGGAAATCCTTAGCAAAGCAGGGATGAATTCAGGTAGTCTGGCTGCCAAGCCACCTCTCTCATAGCCCCATCTGAACTGTGGGGTGCTTGTGGAATTTACAATTCCCTTTCAGAGAACTGTTGAAGTGCTTTGTCCTGGCCCAAACCAATTTCACTTCTGGTGCTGCTGCACCATACCTTGTTTTCACTTGCTCATCACCTCCTGAGTGGTTCCATGTATGCAGTGGGCTCATTAATAGAGGAGGTATCCTCTGGTATGTCCTGAGTGAAGATTTATAATGAAAACAGGCAATACTACCCCATAGCTTTTTCTGATTCAGGGCTCCCTTTCCAGAGGGGCAGAAGAACTCACACATAAAAACATAGGGAAAAAATTGCTCTCATCTGAGTTGGTTTTTTCAAGCACTTAGAACAGAAAGGTAAGCATTTCTTCACTGAAGAAGGGCGAGTTAGTGACATTTCCTCATTTTGCTGCATGGGATATTCACACTGATTCCAATTATGTGCAGTGCAGCTTCCAGGAGTTCAGCTTGAAAGGGCCACAGGTTTTCTGCTCAATTGGATGGAAGCATTTTAAATCATTCCCACCTCATGGCAGCCAAAGTCATTGTTTTCTTTATAGCTAACTTTCCCCTGTTTTTTTTTTTTTTTTCCTCTAAGCACAGCACAAAATGTGGGAGGTTACTTTAAAGGAAGTCATTTATTTTCAACAATAAATCAAGATCAGTGGAGAAAGAATTAGACAGAGAGTTTCTACAAAATGAAAAAAAGACATTACACTAAAAAAAGCTTCTGCAGGAGAATGAAGAGCTGTTGGTTTTAAAATACAAAATATACAAAATAAAACACAGTGTTTTGTATTTCTGAGGTCACCTGACATTTCTAGGCTTTTAGCACTGGATTCAGTGTTAAGAAGATGCATATCTCAGCAAGAAGCATAACCTGTTATTTGAAGAATGTAAGTTCCTCTCTCTCCTGTCTTACAGCATTATGTGAAATTCTTCTTTTCTGAATGTCCTGGTGGTGTGTTACAGAAGGTTATGGACATTTTGTGACAACTTCAAGGATAACCCACACATATTGTGGCGGTTGGGAACTAACATTTTAAGTGAAGCTTTTCATAAAGTTAATTGCCTGGGGAGAAACTGAGGAAAAGGGTCTAAGAATTTAAAAGAGAGTATGTGTGTGTGTGTGTGTGTGTGTGTGTGTGTGTTTGTGTTTGGGAGGAGGGGAGGAAAGATTTTCTGGGATAGAGTGTTTCTTTCTTGTGTAAGAAGACACTACACATTAGCCCTGGAAGTGAGCTAGCTAGATTATCCACTCAACTATTCTTTTTCTTTTTTTTTTTCTTCTTTAACCTGCAGTTGCTTAGTGGCTGAGCCGAGGATGCCCACTGCCACATACTGCAGGTCCCAAGGTAAGTCAGAGTTCCTTTCATGAGCTCTATAGAGGGAGGCTTTCATGGCTGATGAGTCTTCAGTACATTTCTGCTAATTAATGCAGCCTTTTCTTGTTTCCTGCTTTTCCTGGCTCTGAAATGACTTTCTGGTCCATAGTGAATGAGAGGGATATTTCAAGAAAAGTCACAGTGCCACTTCTTAATCCAGGAAGACATATTTAAGCATTTAGAATAGTGTTTCTCAAGACATGGTTGTCCAACTACCTTCACCAGGGGAGCTTGTTAACTTCGCAGATGCCTGAACACCTACTTGATTAGAATCTCTGTGGCTGGAGTCCAGTAGTGCATGTTCTGACAATCTTCCCTAGAGATTTGTAGGCACCTCAGCATTTCCAGCCACTGATCAAGCTATATCAGCGTTCTGGATAGAGGCGATGATCCAGTGCTTGGAGTCCTGTCAGATTCAGGCTGTTCTTCTTACTCACCTCACCAGCACCAGAAAGCCCTGAACAACAACCCTGGGTTCTTGGTGTTGCTTCAAATTGATCATGAGCTTCTAAGTGTTTATGTATCTTGGCATCTCCTGCCAGCAAGGAGCAGAGTGGTTACAGGCAGCAGTGAGGTCTGTGGATGATTCAGTTCAGTTGCTCAGTTGTGATTACTAGAATGATGAGTGATTGAGGGGGGCTCAGTTTTGTCCATCCCTCTGACTTGGGTCTTTGAAGGGGTTTCTTTAAATGTTTATTTAGAAAGCATATATTTCTAAAGCACCAACGGTGAACAAGCAGTGTGCCAGCAGTAAGAAACAAAGGCAACAATGGCCATGCTGGACTCCTGCTTTCCAAACCTACCCTCTTGGTTGGTACAGAGGCATGAGGACAGTTGGGGCCGGTGCTAAGTTTGGAAACACTCCATTTTCTAGTGTTGGTTTTGGATTCCTACTTTGGAGTTGTGTTGAGCACTGTGGGTGACATAAAAGAAGGTGGAATTTGGGGTCACAGCAAATTTGGTTTGGATCTAGGGATTCTATGTGCCCTTGGTCCAATGCCTTTAGATAAATGATAACTTCCTAGAGCCTCAGTTCTCATACTTCATGGAGAATGATAGTGTCAACCTTACATAGCTCTTGTGAGACCTGAAACTTAGATCCATTATGTGAAAAACATTCTATGATGATCACAATTTCTGGCATATGGGATACTCTGGGTTAGTTAGCTACACCCTTTTGTTTCCCTGGTCTGGAAATACATAAAGTGGTCACTTTATTGATGGGGAGCTGTGGTAAGAAAATTAATGCTCCCCCAGCACCCCCGCCAAAGGTGTCTATGTCCTTATCTCATAAACCTGTGATGTTACCTTACATAGTAAAACAGACTTTGAAGATGTGATTAGACTAAGCGTCTTGACTATGCTGCATTAACTGAGTGGATCTAATGTGTCCAAAAGGGTCCTTATAAAAAGAGGTAGGAGGTTAAGATTAAAAGATGAAGAAGTGTTGAGAGAAACAGGTCAGAAACAGAGAGGTTTGAAGATGCTAAATGGCTGACTTTGAAGGTGAAGGAAAGGGCCATGAGCCAAGGAATGCAGGTGGACCCTAGAAGCAGGAAAAGGCAAGGTATCAGATTCTCTCCTCCTGCCTCCAGAAAGGATGCAGCTTAGCCAACTCCTAAATTTTGGCAAAGTAAGACCCTGCCAGGCTTCTGACTTCCAGAAACATAATGGAATAAGTGTAGGTTCCATTAAGCCACTAAACAAAGTTTATGGTGATTTCTTGCAACAGCAATAGGAATCTGATGCCAAGGTATTTTAGTTCCTATTCCAGAATTAGGAAATCTTTCAATGGATTAGGAAATCTTTTAAAGCCTGAGAAACATGAATAGAACAACTAATGTAGTTCTCAGTGGGTCAGACCAAGATTACATATTTGTCAAATCAAACTGCCTCACTAATGGGTCACTAATGAAGAGGTTCACAAAGAATTGGACCTGAATGCTCACTCAGGGTGTTCAGAGGTGGATCCATGACCCATATGGGCAATTTTTCAAAGGAACTTCCCCAATAGCATCTTCTGTAGTGTGGCCCAGCAATTGCCAGCTGGTAGATGGAGAAGCTGGTGCTAATGACAATGAAGAAATGGCATCATACTTGTCTGTGGCTCCTTCCTTCTTCCTTTCCTCCCTCCTTTCTTCTTTCCCTTTCTTCCTTCATTCCTTTCTTCTTCATTTCCTTCATTTAAGTTTATTCTGACAACCAATTAGTCAGTCTTGTGGTCCCAGCCATGAAATCATGTGTGCATAGCTACTAAGATGATCCCATTTTAGTAGCATAGCACTAAACAGATCCATGTTTATATTGATATACTCCTATCTACCAGTCCATATATATTATTATATAACACAGACAATATGATTTTATTATGCAGCATATATTTGTTGTGTTGTTCAGTCCCTAAGTCATTTCCAGCTCTCTGTGACCCCATGGACTGGAGTGTGCCAGGCTCCTCTGTCCTCCACTATCTCCCAAAACTGACTCAAATTCATGTTCACTGAGTCAATTATGATGTTTAACCATCTCATCCTTTGTCACCCCATATCCTTTTGCCTTCAATCTTTCCCAGAATTAGAGTGTTTTCCAATGAGTCAGCTCCTTGCATAGTATTGAAGCTTCAGCATCAGTTCTTCTGACTAACATTCAGGATTGATTTCCTTTAGGATTGACTGGTTTGATTTCCTTGCAGTCCAAGAGACTCTCAACAGTCCTCTCCAGCACCACAATTCAAAGGCATCAATTCTTCATTGCTCAGCCTTCTTTATGGTCCAACTCTCACATCCATACATGACTACTAAGAAAATCATAGTTTTGACTATATGGATCTTATATGCAAAGTAATATCTCTGCTTTATAATATGCTGTCTAGGTTTGTCATAGTTTTCCTTCCAGGGAGCACTTGTCATTTAATTTCATGGCTGAAGTCACCATCCACAGTGATTTGGAGCCCAAGAAAAGAAAATAGGTCACTGCTTCCAGTTTTTTTTTCCCCTTCTATTCGCCATGAAGTGATGGGACCAGATGCCATGAGATTAGTTTTTTGAATGATGAGTTTTAAGTCATCCTTTTCACTGTCTTCTTTCACCTTCATCAAGAGGCTCTTTAGGTCCTCTTCAGTTTCTGCCATTAGAGTGCATTCATTTGCATATCTGAGGTTGTTGATATTTCTCCTAGCAACCTTGATTCCAACTTATGATTCATAAAGCCTGACATTTCAGATGATGTACTCTGCATATAAGTTAAATAATCTGGGTGGCAATATGCAGCCTTGATGTACACTTTTCCCAATTTTGAACCAGTCTGTTATATAACCAATCCATATCCAGTTCTAACTGTTGCTTCTTGATCTGCATACAGGTTTCTCAGGAGACAGGTAAGGTGGTCTGGTATTCTCTTCTCTTGGAGAATTTTCCACAGTTTGTTGTGATCCATATAGTCAAAAGCCTAGGTATAGACAATGTAGCAGAAGTAGATATTTTTCTGGAATTCTCTTGCTTTTTCCATTATCCAATGAAGGTTGATCTCTGGTAACTCTGCCTCTTCAAAACTCAGCTTGTGCATCTGGAGGATCTCAGTTCACATACTGCTGAAGTCTAGCTTGAAGTATTTTTAGCATCACCTTGCTGGCATGTGAAATGAGCACATTTGTATGGTAATTTGCACATTCTTTGGCATTGCCATTCTTTGGGATTGGGATGAAAATTGACCTTTTCCAGTTCTGTGGCCACTGCTGAGTTTTCCAAATTTGCTGACCTATTGAGTGTAGCACTTGAATAACATCATCTTTTAAGATTTGAAATAGCTCATCTGAAATTCCGTCACCTCCACTAGCTTTGTTTGTAGTGATGCTTCCTAAGACCCACTTGACTTCACACTCCAGGATTTCTGGGTCTAGGTGAGTGGCCACACCATTGTGGTTAGCCAGGTCATTAAGACTTTTTGTATAGTTCTTCTGTGTATTCTTGCCACCTCTTCTTAATCTCTTCTGTCAGTTCTGTCCTTTATTGTGCCCATCCTTGCATGAAATGTTCCTTTGATACCTCTAGTTTTCTTGAAGAGATCTCTGGTCTTTCTCATTCTATTGTTTTCCTCTATGTCTTTACATTATTCATTTAAGAAGGCCTTCTTATCTCTTCTTGCTAATCTCTGGAACTCTGAATTCAATTGCATATAACATTTCCATTCTCCTTTGCCTTTTACTTCACTTCTTTCCTCAGCTATTTATAAAACCTTATCAGATAATTTGGACAAGGCAATGGCACTCCACTCCAGTACTCTTGCCTGGAAAATCCCATGGACAGAGGAGCCTGGTAGGCTGTAGTCCATGGGGTCTCGAAGAGTCGGACACGACTGAGCGACTTCACTTTCACTTTTCACTTTCACGCATTGGAGAAGGAAATGGCAACCCACTCCAGTATTCTTGCCTAGAGAATCCCAGGGACGGGGGAGCCTGGTGGGCTGCCGTCTATGGGGTTGCACGGAGTTGGACACGACTGAAGCGACTTAGCAGTAGCAGCAGCATCAGATATTTACTTTGCATTCTTGCATTTCTTTTTCTTTGGGAAGGTTTTGGTCACTGTCTCTTGTACAATGTTATGAACCTCCATCCATAGTTCTTCAGGAACTCTGTCTACCAGATCTAATCCCTTGAGAGTATTTAACACCTGCACTTTATAATCATAAGAGATTTGATTTAGGTCATACCTGAATGGCTCCCCTTCATGGATCACAGCCTTGTCATGGCAAAGGGGCTTGCATAACTCAAGGCAGCTATGAGACATGCCATGCAGGATCACCCAAGATGGACAGGTAATAGTAAAGGGTTTGGACAAAATGTGGACCACTGGAGGAGGAGGGGGAACCCATTCTAGTATTCTTGCCTTGAAAACCCCATCAACAGTATGAAAAGGCAAAAAGATATGACACCAGACCATGAGCCCCTCAGGCCTAAACATCCAATATGCTACTGGGGAAGAGTGAAGGACAATTAATAATAGCTCTGGAAAGAATGAGGTGGCTGGGCTGAAGTGGGAAAGATGCTCAGTTGTGGATGTGTCTACTGATGAAAATCAAGTCTGATGTTGTAAAGAACAATATTGCATAGGAACCTGGAATGTTAGGTCCATGAATCAAGGTAAATTGTACATGGTCAAGCAAGAAATGGTAAGATTGAATATCAATATCGCAGGAATCAGTGAACTAAAATGGACAGGAATGGGTGAATTTTAATTCAGATGAGCATTATATTTACTGCTGTGGGCAAGAATACCTTAGAAGAAATGGAGTAGCCCTCATAATCAACAAAAGAGTCTGATATGCAGTACTTGGGTGGAACCTCAAAAACGAGAGAATGACCTCAGTTCATTTCCAAGGGAAACCATTCAACTTCACAATAATCCAAGTCTCTGCCCCATCATTGATTCAAAGAAGCTGAAGTTGACTGATTCTATGAAGACCAAAAACATCTTCTAGCACTAACACTAAAAAAAGATGTCTTTTTCATCATAGGGGATTGGAATTCAAAAGTAGGAAATCAAGAGATACCCAGAATAATCAGCAAGTTTGGCCTTGGAGTACAAAGTGAAGCAGGGCAAAGGCTAACAGTTTTATCAAGAGAACATGCTGGTGATAAATAGCAAGCATCTTTTTCCAACAACATAGGAGGTTACTCTACAAAATCAGACTGATTAGATTCTTTGCATCCAAAATGGAGACGCTCTATACATTCAGCAAAAACAAGACCTGGAGCTGACTGTGGCTCAGATCATGAGCTCCTTTTTGGAAAATTCAGGCTTAAACTGAAGAAAGTAGAGAAAACCACTGTGTCATTCTGGTATGACCTAAAGCAAATGCTTTATGCAGCATATATAATATCTATTTACAAAATGGTCCCTTGACAGAATCTGTAGTTATGGAAACACTCAGATTCACAGATGAGCACTTTTTAAATCCTGACTCAGAAGCTTGCTTTTCTTCCAGTTCTAGATGAAGTTCTAGATGCATCCTTCAGTTCAAAAAATCACTCACACACTCAGGAGAATAGAGAACTGGTGTGCATAGATTAGATTATTAACTAGCCACAAAAAAAACAATGAAACTATTCCCTTCACAGAGATGTGGATGGATCTAGAGGCTGTCATACAGAGTGAACTCAGAAAGAGAAAAACAAATATTGTATATTAATGCATAGATGTGGAATCTAGAAAAATGGTACAGATGAACCTATTTGCAAAGCAGAAATAAAGACACAGATGTAGAGGATAAACATCATTACCAAGCAGGAAAAAGGGGGATGTGGTGAATTGAGAGATTGGTATTAACATATATACACTATTGATTTTATGTATAAAATGGATAAGTAATGAGAACCTACTCTATAGCATAAGGAGCTCTATTTGATGCTTTATGGTGACCTACATGTGAAGGAAATCCAAAAGAAAGAGGATATATGTACAGGTATGGCTCATTCACTTTGCCATACAGCAGAGACTAACAACATTGTAAAGCAACTTTTATACGCCAATAAAAATGAAAAAAAAAATAGAATGAAAATATGAAAGCAAGAAGCATCTGGATGTTGAAAACCGTAATATTCCCATAGTCTTTGACTGTGTGGACCACAACCAATTGTGCAAAATTCTTAAGGAGATGTGAACACCAGACCAACTTACCTGCCTCCTGAGAAGCCTGTACGCAGGTCAAGAAGCAACAGTTAGAATTGGGCATGGAAAAAAACTGACTGGCTCAAAATTGGGAAAGGAGTAAGAAAAGACTGTATATTGTCACCCTGCTTATTTAACTTATATGCAGAGTACATCATCTGAAATGCCAGGCTGGATGAAGCTCAAGGTGGAATCAAGATTGCCAGGAGAAATATTGATAGCCTCAGATATGCAGATAACACCTCTCTAATGGCAGAAAGCAAAGAGGAACTAAAGAGCCTCTTGATGAAGGTGAAAGAGGACACTGAAAAAGCTGGCTTACAACTTCACATTCAAGAAATGAAGATCATGGCATCCTATCCCTTCACTTCATAGCAAATAGATAGGGAAACAATGGAAACAGTGAGAAACTGTTTTCTTGGCCTCCAAAATCACTGCCAATGGTGACTGCAGTTACTAAATTAAAAGAATTTTCTTCTCCTTGGGAGAAAAGCTATGACAAACCTAGACAGAATAATAAAAAGCAGAGATATCACTTTGTTGACAAAGGTCCATCTAGTCAAAGCTATGGGTTTTCCAGTAGTCATGTGCAGATGTGAGAGTTGAACCATAAAGAAGGCTGAGTGCTGAAGAATTGATGGTTTTGAACTGTGGTGTTGGAGAAGACTCTTGAGAGTCTCTTGGATAGCAAGGAGATCAAATCTGTCAATCCTAAAGGCAATCAACTCTGAATATTCATTGGAAGGACTGATGCTGAAGCTCCAATACTTTGGCCAGTTGAGGTGAACAGTCAACTTATTGGAAAAGACCTTGATGCTAGGAAAAATTGAGGGCAGGAGGAGAAGAGGGCAACAGAGCATAAAATAATTGGATAGCAATTCAATGGACATGAGCTTGGGTGAACTCCAAGAGATAGTGAAAGACAGGGAAGACTGGCTTGCTGTAGCCCATGGGGTCATAGAGTCAGACACCACTGAGTGAATGACAACTCTGAAATTTACAGCAGAAACAGCTTTTATGTCAAATCTCTGATGTTTTTCAGGTGCACTTTCCTTGAGGAAAGCACGCATGTGGGTGGGATTGCAGTTTTTATTTCTGAGTGGATTTTCTTTCTGCAAGAATGCCACCTGGATGGGACAGTGCTGGGTTGGGTCTCACAAGCTGGGCAGGGTCCTAGAAGTGATTTGTTTTACCTGATGGTGCAAAGTTGAGGTTGTTCTTGAGAAGTAGTATGTCACTTAAAATGAGTGAGTGACAGTTGCTCAGTCATGTCCGACTCTTTGCGACCCCATGGAGTATACAGTCCATGAAATTCTCCAGGCCAGAATACTGGAGTGAGTAGCCTTTCCATTTTCCAGGGGATCTTCCCAACTCAGGGATAGAGCCCAGGTCACCTGCATTGCATGTGGATTCTTTACCAGTTGAGCTAAAAGGGAAGCCCAGGAATACTGGAGTGGGTAGTCTATCCCTTCTCCAGTGGATCCTCCCAACCCAGGATTCGAACCAGGGTCTCCTGAATTTCAGGCAGATTCTTTACCAACTAAGTTATGAGGGAAGCTCATGGCTTAAAATAGAGGAGTTTTAAGGAGGATAAGAAAAAGTGAAAAAGAGAAGTTGCAGAATTAGGAAACATTAAAGAGACACTGAACTTGCTGGATTCTGCTTACATCACTCAGACATGTCCAGAGACCCAGTAATGCCACTCAAGCCGATCCCTCCCTGAGCACTGCCATGGATATCCCTTTGCCTGTAGTGACTCTTTTTAAGTCTCCCAGCAACCTCAAAAGGGACAATTTCCTGGCATCATCAGTAGTAGTGATGAGGGAAACAGATGAGGAAAACCAGGCAGAGAGAATTTGATTAATTAGCTCAAGATGATGGAGACTGCTTTCAAATCCAGGCAGCCCGGCTTCAGTGCCTCTGCTGACCACCCTGACTCACACTGAGCTAATCCTTTCCACATCCCTAACCTCACTTCTTTTCCAGTGGTCATGTATGGATGCGAGAGTTGGACTGTGAAGAAAGCTGAGCGCTGAAAAATTGATGCTTTTGAACTGTGGTATTGGAGAAGACTCTTGAGAGTCCCTTGGACTGCAAGGAGATCCAACCAGTCCATTCTGCAGGAGATCAGCCCTGGGTGTTCTTTGGAAGGAACAATGCTAAATCTGAAACTCTAGTACTTTGGCCACCTCACATGAAGAGTTGACTTATTGGAAAAGACTCTGATGCTGGGAGGGATTGGGGGCAGGAGGAAAGGGGACAACAGAGGATGAGATGGCTGGATGGCATCACTGACTCGATGGATGTGATTTTGAGTGAACTCTGGGAGATGGTGAGGGACAGGGAGGCCTGGAGTGCTGCGTGTGATTCATGGGGTCGCAAAGAGTCAGACACGACTGAGCGACTGAACTGAACTGAACCTCACTTCATCAGGGGTGCTTCTCCCTGGACATCAGTCCTCTCTAATGGAGACAGCTCTCTGGTCATTAGAGATCAACTTTCCCTGTGGAGCCTGGCTCTTCAGCCTCTTTGAGCACCACGTTTCTCTGAATAGGATGAGCTATGCTCCAGCTCCAGCCCCATTGAAACTGTCCCTGCCCCTCTGCCTTGATAGTTCCTCTCAGGATTTCCCAGACTCCTGATTCAGGGGATGGTAGACAAAGATTGTGAGAGTATGTGTGAATAGAACCCAGAGATGGATCTACAAAAGGGATCCAGCCTGGGAGAAGGGGCCTATGACTTAGGGGATTCAGGGTAGGAAATGAATGTGCATTTCAGCAAAGTCTAGTGCTGAGCAAGACTAGTTGGTGGTCCATAGATTTTAGATTTTTTCCAGTACACAGATTTCAGTGTGGAGTAGATTGGCTTTAAAAACACTGGGCATGGCAATGTACAAGAGGATCAAGCAAGAAGGGACCAGAAAGCAAACCACAAGGACTGATGCACAAGGCCCTTTTCTTCTGGAGTCTGGGATGAGAATGAATAAGTTCTCTATGTTCAGTAAATAATCAGTAACTTATTAATACACTAACTGACCACCTACTATGCCATGTACTAAGGCGAGTTGCTTAACCTTTCAAAGTCTCTTTCCCTCTATTTCTACAGTACTTACCTCACTGGGCCATTCTGAGTATCAAGCGGGGTGACTGTTAATGTCACTGTGTTTTGGGAGAGCTTGCTCTGCAGCAATGTAAAGTGGACTCATGCTATATAGGAAGAGATGACTAGTATGTCTAGGAGACAGTGGGCAACGGCTTCAGAAAGGTGTAGATGCAGAGGCTTGGATTTTGTCATTAGGGTTATGTTGTCTCCAAGATTTTCATCCTCATCTCTTTTCATCATTAGTCAGATTCTTTGTATATAATGACAGAGGTTTCCACATATTGTTCAGGTTTACATCTTGCCAAGTTTGGGCTCCCTAAGCAAAGAGAAATTTTCCTTCTCAATATCTGCAGAAAATCCCTGGCCTTTACTCTCCTTGGCACAAATCCGGTAATGTGTTCAAGCTTGACCAATCACTGCAGACTGGAGGGACCACTCTGGTGTTCTGTGCCCACCCTGCTGCCTGGCTAAAGATTAACCTCATTCAATAATAGGAACTGAGAAAAGGAAAGACTGACTCTCTCAAATAATATTGAAGTGACATTATCAGGACAACAGATGTTGGGAAAGCAAATGAACACATGCTAGCTCTAGTCGCTCTTACTTAGGGTTGGGTTCTGGATTTGGATGTGGTCCAGGAGTTAAATCACAGGGAAAGACATAGAAGGATGCACAGCAGCATGGTGAAAAAAAGCAGTGTCATCGAGTCCTGCAGACGCTGTGGTATGTATGCAAGAGGAGGGAGGACTCTGTGTGATGTGGCTCAGGTGTGTCCCTCTGTAATGAGATGTTCTAATTTGTGAGTGGAAAGCGAAGTGCACTGCTTTCACTGCAGAGCTCACACTCTGGCCGCTGCCTCTCCAGTCTGAGTTCTTGTGGGAACTTTGTATGTCACAGTTTCTTCAGCAACGGGAGTCAGTGTGCAGTATTGAGAAGGATGGCTCAGGGAATCACCTCCGAGCAGGGGGGAAATGAATTGTCTTTTTACAAGCTCCCCCAATAATAAAATAAATCAGCTGGGTTATTCAGTGATAAAGTGCTCTGCTCTCTGGCCAGGGGGGCTCCACAAGTTATTACTGGCTAACAATAGCTTGTTAACGTGCTTGGGCCCAGGAAAATCAAGCTGTACAGGTCCTGGGAGAATCTGTTCATATAAAAGAGGGAACTCATTCCAAGCATGAACTGTTAGTTCTGCTCTGAATATCACTGCTATTAATTGCGGGGCTTTCGTGAACTCTCCAACCTGCCAGCATTTCAATCCTCATCAACCACCCAAGGAAACGACTGTGACAGATGCTAATTGGTGATTATAGGAAAGAATAGCTTTGGACTGGAAAAGGTGCTCCAGGTGCTAAGTAGTTGTAATGACAACCTTCCTCTGGCAGGCAAATGGAATTTGGGTGAATGCACTTGGCTTCTGAAGGATCTGGATCCCTTCTTCCTGATCTCTCTTTCTCTCTTCCCCTTTCCTCTCTCTCTACCCCTGTTCTCCGCTCACCATATCCACTCCTCGCTATACTCTCCCTCCATCCCAGAGCTCTGTTCAAATAGACCCTGAGTACAACTCCTGATCCTGCACCCCAAGTTTTGGTTTCAGATCATATCAGTCCCTCAGTCGTGTCCGACTCTTTGCGACCCCATGAATCTCAGCACGCCAGGCCTCCCTGTCCATCACCAACTTCCAGAGTTCACTGAGACTCATGTCCATCGAGTCAGTGATGCCATCCAGCCATCTCATCCTCTGTCGTCCCCTTCTCCTCCTGCCCCCAATTCCTCCCAGCATCAGAGTCTTTTCCAATGAGTCAACTCTTCACATGAGGTGGCCAAAGTACTGGAGTTTCAGCTTTAGCATCATTCCTTCCAAAGAAATCCCAGGGCTGATCTCTTTCAGAATGGACTGGTTGGATCTCCTTGCAGTCCAAGGGACTCTCAAGAGTCTTCTCCAACACCACAGTTCAAAAGCATCAATTCTTCAGTGCTCAGCCTTCTTCACAGTCCAACTCTCACATCCATACATGACCATAGGAAAAACCATAGCCTTGACTAGATGAACCTTTGTTGGCAAAGTAATGTCTCTGCTTTTGAATATGCTATCTAGGTTGGTCATAACTTTCCTTCCAAGGAGTAAGCATCTTTTAATTTCATGGCTGCAGTCACCATCTGTAGTGATTTTGGAGCCCAGAAAAATAAAGTCTGACACTGTTTCCACTGTTTCCCCATCTATTTCCCAAGAAGTGATGGGACCAGGTGCCATGATCTTCATTTTCTGAATGTTGAGCTTTAAGCCAACTTTTTCACTCTCCACTTTCACTTTCATGAAGAGATACCCTCGTCCAAGGTAAGGAGCAATGGCTGCACTTTGCTGGAGCAGCCATGAAAAGATACCCCACGCCCAAGGTAAGAGAACCCAAGTAAGATGGTAGGTGTTGCAAGAGGGTATCAGAGGGCAAACACACTGAAAAGTTTTGGTTTGGAGAAGCTCAAATCTTGCTTCAGTTTCCAGTTCTATCAGCATGAGCTCCATAACATAGGTCACCTAATATCTTTCTTGATTTACTTTTCTTCAACCCCCAATGAAGATAATGATTGAACGGGACTCCAAGAGTGGTTTCCCTGAAATCATTGATGTCAAATGCTAGCACAGGACTGGGAACACAGAAGTAGGTGTTCAGTCCACTCCAGTTCTCATCCAGCCCTTTCCTTTCCTTCTCTGATGTTCACACTATGATTCCTGATTGAGTTATGAATTAGAAAATGCAACACGAAGGGAAGTCATTATTATTAACATTGCTTATTATTCACTCATTGAGTAACATAATACATTGCTCACAGCAGGTACTCATTAAATAATTATCAAATGAGTATGAATGTCCATTTCAATAATACCTGTTTTCAAGTCTTTTCCAATTTCTCTCCTTCAGAGAGCCCTCACAGATCACTGCGCAGTCCATAGACATATACCCTTTCCTTGGTGCCTCCCACGTACTATCTGCAGGCACTGTTTAGTTAGCATCACTGCATGTTCTCTCATATTTCTTTTCCAGGGAACTCTCAGAAGTCTCTCTCTGTGTTTCCTTATCTCCTTTGATTGTGGTCTCCTGATTGTCATCCTCCCCCTGAGGCATTTTCTCCCCTGTGGTTTGAGTTTGAATGTCCATGCACTTGAAGAATGCTTATTTATTTTATTTATTAAAAAAAATTTATTCCAGTATAGTTGGTTTACAATGTTGTATTAGTTTCATCTGTAAAGCAAAATGATCCAATTATACATATACATGTATCTGTTCTTTTCAAAGTCTTTTTGGGTCCATTTAGGTTGTTTTAAATATAGCAGTTTGTACATGTCAATCCCAAACTCACAATCTATCCCTCCCCACCTCTTCTCCCCTGGTAACCTTAAGTTCTTTCTGTAAATCTGTGAGTGTGTTGAAGGGTGCTTCTTCCTGTGGTGGGGGACAGTACAGATGATAGAGGGTGGAGTGCTGGTTTGCAAGAGGAGTAAACAGAAACTGCTGGAAAATTGAGATAATTCTGGGGAAGAGTAGGGGCAGAACTGAATCCTGGAAAGAGCAGTGTCTGGGACCATGGGATTATATTCATAAAGACATTGCTTTATGTAGTTGCTAAATTGTGTCCAACTCTTTGCAACCCCATGGACTATAGCCTGCCAGGCCTGTCTGTTAATGTGATTCTCCTGGCAAGAATACTGGAGTGGACTGTATTTCCTTCTCCAGGGGATCTTCCTCACTCAGGGATCAACCTGTTGTGTCTCCTGCATTGGCAAGCAGCTTCTTTGCCACTGAATCACCAGGAAAACTCCTTATAAAGACATAGGGCATTCCCAATATAGCATGCAGTAATTTATTCAGATTACTAGTCCACATTTGAAATTTAGAAAAGAGATATGTACAGCCTTATGTATTTATTTATTTTTTTACTCTGAAAAATGTACTTCTTTCCATGTCAGAAAAGATAACAGCAGTTAAGGTCACAACTACACGCTTGATTGCAATCTGATTTATTGATCTCTAACCAGACACATTGGTTCTACTTTTTCAAGGTATTCTTATTTTTTCAAAATCAAGAGAAGATGATTATTATCATCCTGCACAGATGAGAAAATGGAAGATCATAAAATAATGATACAATCATTGTAATTTTTAAAGAAATCAAACTTTTGAACAGAACCCAGGTCATGTACTATATCATTGGCACACAAAAAATTTATGGGGTCTGTATACTAGTCTTATTTTATGTTTCTGAAGACTAAAAATCAAAAAGAGCAAATTCATTTTTTTCTAAAGTGACACAGTGGTGGCAGTTATTTCAGGAAACTGAGGCGCCAAAATACAAAGATCTATCAGTTAGATTCTGCTCTGTGACAAAACATCTCATAGTGGCTTAAAACAATAATAAATTTAGCTCATAGTTATGTGTATGAGCTGAAGAAATTTTGGTCCAAGTTAGAGGTTGATTTTTCTTCCTTGAGTAGATTCTTACTCTAGACTTTTAGCTTGCCTTCTCAGGAGGTTTTCCTTTACTGTGAGTAACTTTCTCGGCCTAAGTCCTGCTTTTCATAGAGCATTAGGGGTGTTCTGGATTTTGAACAATCTCTGCTCCTTGTTGTTCAAGGTAATTGCCCTTTGCTATTATTAATTGAACTCTTTAAAAATACTGTGGACTCTTTATTCATCAGATCATATTCCAACCCATGCAGTGAAAGTTATACCCACAATTAAGTGTAGACTTCCCTTTTGTAGGCTTGCAACTAGTTATCTTGGAATTAGCTTTCTGTAAGAAAATAAGCTTAAGATGTGCTGTGCTAAGTCACTTCAGTAGTGTCTGACTCTTTGTGATCCTATGGACTGTAGGCTGCCAGGTTCCTCTGTCCACAGGACTCTCCAGTCAAGAATACTGGAGTGGGTTGCCATGTTTTGGGTCTTTTCCTGAGCCAGGGATTGAACTCACATCTCTTATGTCTCTTGCATTGGCAGGTGGATTCTTTACCACTAGTGCTACCTGGGGAGCCCAACCTTAAGATACAGAGAAATTTTTTGTTTTGGTGAAAGGGATACCTTGGTAAATCTTTCAGAAGCCTTAACTAAGAAACCTACAGTCAAATTTTGTTTTGATCTTATATTCCAGCCCAACAAGTATGAGTAACTCTATATGTTCTCAAACTTCTGTGTGCTCTTTGTTTAGCTGTTCTCTCTGTCAAGACTATACTCCATCTTCAGTTTACTCCAGGCAACAACTTTTCAAATTGCTTCCACCTGTGGCTGATTCATGTTGATGTATGGCAAAACCCACCACAATATTGTAAAGTAATTAGCTTCCAATTAAAATAAATAAATTAATTTAAAAATTGCTGGCATGCTGCGGTTCATGGGGTCACAAAGAATCGGACACAACTGAGCGACTGAACTGAGCTGAACTGATTATGCAAAAGGTGTTGGTATTTTTTAAGCTTCTCTAGTAGTTTCCTCCTCTGTTGACTAGCCTCCACTGGAAGTTTGCTGCCTTTGCTAAGGATTTCCCCACTGCTTCCCTGTCTCCATCCACTGTCCAGTTGCAAAGTCAATGCCCTGTGTTTGAGGACTTGTTTTTAATGATTGCACTCTATGAATGTGTGCTTAGTCACTCAGTCATGTCTGACTCTTTATGACTCCATGGACTTCAGTCCGCCAGGCTCCTCTGTCTATGGGGATTCTCCAGGTAAGAATACTGGAGTGGTTTCTATGCCCTCCTCCAGGTGATCTTCCCAACCCAGGGACTGAACCCAGATATTCCACATCGCAGGCAGGTTCTTTACCAATCTGAGTCACCAGGGAAGCCCAAGAATACTGGACTGGGTAGCCTATCCCTTCTCCAGGAGATCTTCCCAACCCAGGAATTGAACCAGGGTCTCCTGCATTGCAGATGTATTCTTTACCAGCTGAGCTACCAGAGAAGCCCAGTAGCACCCCACTTTAAATGCTTCTGTATCAGTTCCCTTTTCTTGCATTACAAATCAACCCAGAACACAATAAAACAATAACCATTTACTTAGCTTATGTGTTCTGTTGTTTCCTGGGAAATTTTCCAGTTCTTTCATGTGTCAGTGATGAGATCACAGGCTGGTCAGTGGTTGGATGGTCTAGGATGGTCTCATATGTCTGACATTTGCCTGAAACAATGAGAGTTTTGTTGGGGTACCATGTCCATCATCTTCTGTAGGCTTCCCCAGGCTTCTTCTTCAGAGTGTTTGAAGCAATCCCCAAATGGTGAAAGGATAAACCTCACTAGCAGTTTATTGTTCATATCTCATATTACAGCTAGTGATGCATTGGCTAAAGCCAGTCACATAACCCATATGCAAATAACAGAGAAACAGACTTTACCTCTTGATGAAATGGGAGAAACTTGGTCAGTTTTTCAATGTACAACAAAACCTTAGTTGATCTTAATCCATAGTCTTGCATTTAATCTATAGGGCCTCAAATTAAACATCTTACTAAAATCCATATAGCCAATGCATCTCCTGAGAAAAGAAATATATTAAATGTCATCTACTAATCAGTCAGTTCAGTCACTCAGTTGTGTCCGACTCTTTGCAACCCCATGGACTGCAGCACACCAGACTCCTCTGTCCATCACCAACTCCCTGAGCTTGCTCAAATTCACATCCATTGAGTCACTGATGCCATCCAACCATCTCATCCTCTGTTGTCCCCTTCTCCTCTTGTCTTCAATCTTTCCCAGCATCAGGTTCTTTTTCAATGAGTTACTTCTTTGCATCAGGTGGCCAAAGTATTGCAGTTTCAGTTTCAGTATCAGTCCCTCCAATGAATATTCAGGACTGATTTCCTTTAGGATTGACTAGTTTTATCTTCTTGCAGTTCAAGGGATGAAAGTGAAAGAGGAAAGTAAAAATATTGGCTTAAAACTCAACATTCAGAAAATTAAGATCATGGCATCCAGTTCCATCACTTCATGGCAAATAGATTGGGAAACAATGGAAACAGTGAGAGACTTCTATTTTTGGGGGGGCTCCAAACTCACTGCAGAGAGTGACTGCAGCCATGAAATTAAAAAATTCTTGCTCCTTGGAAGAAAATTTATGACCAACCTAGACAGCATATTAAAAAGCAGAGACTTTACTTTGCCAGAAAAGGTCTGTCTAGTCAAAGCTATGGTTTTTACAGTAGTCATGTATGGATGTGAGAGTTGGACTATAAAGAAAGCTGAGTGCCAAAGAATTGATGTTTTTGAACTGTGGTGTTGGAGAAGACTCTTGAGAGTCCCCTGGACTGCATGGAGATCCAACCAGTCCATCCTAAAGGAAATCAATCCTAAATAGTCATTAGAATGACTGATGCTGAAGCTGAAACTCCAATACTTTGACCACCTGATGCAAAGAACTGACTCATTTGAAAACACTCTGATGCTGGGAAAGATTGAAGGTGGGAGGAGAAGGGGACAACAGAGGATGACATGATTGGATGGCATCACCGACTCAAAGGACATAAGTTTGAGTAAGCTCCAGAAGTTGGTGATGGAAAGGAAGCCTGGCATGCTGCAGTCCATGTTGTCACAAAGAGTAGGACACAACTGAATGACTGAACTGAACTGACTGAGTGTGTGCTAAGTCCCTTCAGCTGTATCTCACTCTATGCAACCTTATGGAGAGCAACCTGCCAGGCTCCTCTATCCATGGGATTCTCCAGGCAAAACTACTGGAGTGGGTTGCCGTGCCCTCCTCCATGGGATCTTCCTGACCCAGGGATTGAACCTGTGTCCCTTACATATAGTACTTCACATCTTATTCACATTTGGTGGTTTACACAGCTTCTTCCTTCCTTTTGTTAAGTCACTACTTCAAGGTACCTGGTAGTAATGGCACATGCTATTATCTAGATTTCAAAGATTGCTGAGACTTGCCCAAGATCCCAGTGAGTGTTGGAGCAGGGAGAAGAGGGAGAAGGAAGGAAGGCCCTGGAAGAAGAAGGTGTAGCAGAAGGAGATCAGAGCATTGTCTGGAGGGTGGGCTGTTACAGCAATTGGAACCTTGCTTGAGAGAACACTTTCCAAAGTCTAGACCTGTGAGTACAAGACAAGGCTTTGGAGATTCAGGGAGTTATAGATTGCTTTTTTTTTTCCATAGAGAAATTTCCCTGGGGACAAGAGGAAAAAAAGGAGATGAGGCCAGAAGTGAGAATGCAGAGTGAAGAAAGCCATATAATTACATGAACTGGCTCATAAGCAGGATTCCCAACTGTGGCAAATGGTTTCATATCAAGAATTCTGAATTCTTCTAAAATGTTATTTCTTAGAGACTTAGCTTCCAGGATATGTAAAAACAATTTAAGGGATATATTTCATACATGCAAATGAGGTATTTATATCAGTGAAGAGATTGTTTATAAGTAGAAAGAGCCTTTTAAGTTTCAATTGAGAAAATGGGCACATGCATTTGGTATCAGGCTTTAAGTGCAGCAAGTATTTATGGATAGGGCTTTACTTATTTACCTATTTTGCTCATTCAACAATTATTTATTAAATTCTTATTTAATATATGACAAGAAGGTGTTAATCAATAAGAATACATGGATGGATAAGATTCCCACACTCAAATAGCCTAAGTAATGCTGTCCAATGAAAATATATGCAAGACACATATATACTTCTAGTAATTTCCCAGTCACTCACAGCACATCTCAATTCAAACCAGTCACATTTCACATGGTTAAGAGCCACATGTAGCTAGTGGTCACCAGCTTGACAGTAAAGGTCTATGGAGAGACTGGGATGCAAACAATTACCATATACTATGACTACTCTTTAATGGCAGAAAGCAAAGAGGGACTAAAGAGTCTCTTGATGAAGGTGAAAGAGGAGAGTGAAAAAGCTGGTTTAAAGCTCAGCATTCAAAAAAGGAAGATCATGGCATCCGGTCCCAACACTTCATCACAAATTGGTGGGGAAAAAGTGGAAAAAGCGACAGATTTTATTTTCTTGGTCTCCAAAATCACTGCTGATGGTGACTACAGCCATGAAATTAAAAGACCCCTGCTCCTTGGAAGTAAAGTTATAACAACCTACTGCTACTGCTACTGCTAAGTCGCTTCAGTCGTGTCCAACTCTATGTGATCCCATAGATGGCAGCCCACCAGGCTCCATCGTCCCTGGGATTCTCCAGGCAAGAACACTGGAGTGGGTTGCCATTTCCTTCTCCAATGCATGAAAGTGACAAGTGAAAGTGAAGTCACTCAAGTCGTGTCCAACTCTTAGCGACCCCATGGACTGCAGCCTACCAGGCTCCTCTGTCCATGGGATTTTCCAGACAAGAGTACCTAGACAGTATGTTAAAAAGCAGAGATAACACTTTATTGACAAAGGTCTTTCCAGTCAAAGCTATGGTTTTTCTAGTAGTTATATATGGAGGTGAGAGTTGGGCCATAAAGAATGCTGAGTGCTGAAGAATTGATGCTTTTGAACTATGGTCCTGGAGAAGACTCTTGAGATTCCTTTGGGCAGCAAGGAGATCCAGCCAGTCAATCCTAAAGGCAAACAACCCTGAATATTCTTTGGAAGGACTGATACTGAAATTCCAATACTTTGGCCAGCTGCTTCAAAGAGTTGACTCATTGCAAAAGCCTCTTATGCTGGGAAAGATTGAGGGCAAGAGGAGAAGGGGGTGACAGAGGATGAGATGGTTGGATGGCACCACTGACTCAATGGACATGAGTTTGAGCAAACTCGGGGAGATAGTGGAAGACAGGGAAGCTTGTCTTACTGCAGTTCATGGGGTTGTAAAGAGTTGGACATGACTTAGTGACTGAAAAACAACATGAATACTTTTAGGAGAAAATTTTGCAAGATGAGATAAATGGAGGCATGGGCCTTAAATTCTTTGATTATCCAGAATGTTTAAGCCCAGTTTCCTAGAGTGTCTCATTTATATTTGAGTTGGAAAAAAAAATGAACTATTCCATTTTCCAATAAACACAAGAAATGCTTCATGTACCCTCTTTGAAATTCAGATTACACATCAATATATTAAAAGTTTTGAGAAATCTTCAGCATGTTCAACCCCATATTTCTTTACAGTTATTGACAATGAAAGTCCTCTACATATTTTTATAATAATTATAAATAACTGTGAGAAATACAGGATTCCCTGGTAGTTCAGCTGGTAAAGAATCCTCCTGCAATGCAGGAGACTTTGTTCGATTCCTGGGTCATGAAAATCCTGTGGAGAAGGGATAGGCTACCCACTCCAGTATTCTTGGGCTTCCCTGGTGGCTCAGTTAGTAAAGAATCTGCCTGCAATGTAGAATCCTAGGGCATACACACTGAGGAAACCAGAAGGGAAAGAGACACGTGTACCCCAATGTTCATCGCAGCACTGTTTATAATAGCCAGGACATGGAAGCAACCTAGATGTCCATCAGCAGATGAATGGATAAGAAAGCTGTGGTACATATACACAATGGAGTATTATTCAGCCATTAAAAAGAATACATTTGAATCAGTTCTAATGAGGTGGATGAAACTGGAGCCTATTATACAGAGTGAAGTAAGCCAGAAAGAAAAACACCAATACAGTATACTAACGCATATATATGGAATTTAGAAAGATGGTAACAATAACCCTGTGTACAAGACAGCAAAAGAGACACTGATGTATAGAACAGTCTTATGGACTCTGTGGGAGAGGGAGAGGGTGGGAAGATTTGGGAGAATGGCATTGAAATATGTAAAATATCATGTATGAAATGAGTTGCCAGTCCAGGTTCGATGCACGATACTGGATGCTTGGGGCTGGTGCACTGGGACGACCCAGAGGGATGGAATGGGGAGGGAGGAGGGAGGAGGGTTCAGGATGGGGAACACATGTATACGTGTGGCAGATTCATTTTGATATTTGGCAAAACTAATACAGTTATGTAAAGTTTAAAAATAAAATAAAATTAAAAATAAATAAATAAATAATAATAAAAAATAAAGATGGTAAAAAAAAAAAAAAAGAAGTCTAGGAAGCTCCACTCAGTACACATGTGCCATTAATGAGGAACACAGTTAGAATTACTCCTCCCATTGTATTGAGACACTCTTGATATATAGCATATTATAAGTTCAGAGGGGTGGGAGGGGGGTTCAGGATGGTGTAACATGTACACCCGTGGCTGATTCATGTCAATATATGGCAAAAACCACCACAATATTGTAAAGAAATCAGCTTCCAATTAAAATAAATAAATTAAATAAAAAACAAAAAACATGTAAGTTCAAAGTGGACAATGTACTGATTATATACATATATATATATGTTACAAAATAATTACCACAATGAGGTTAGTTAAAGTCTTCATTTTTTCAGATAATTATGATTTTGTGTATGTGTTATAGCATTTAAAACCTACTATCATAAAAGCTTCCATGTATATAATATTGTATTGTTAATTAGAGTACCATGCTACACATTAGATATCCAGATCTTATTTATTTACAGCTGAGAGTTTGTACTCTTTCATCAATATCTCCCCAGGTACCCCACTCCCAGCCACTGGTAACCACTATTCTGCGATTTCCATGAGTTCGGCTTTTTCAGATTTAGGCTTTTTTTTTTTTTTTTTTTTTTTTTACTAGGAGTAGTTGCTTTACAATGTTGTGCTAGTGTCTGCTGTACAGCAATGCATATACATATATCCCCTCTTTTTTGGATTTTCTTCCCATTTGGTTCACCACAGAGCACTGAGTACAGCTCATTGTGCTATATGGTAGGTTTCACTAGTTATCTATTTTATATATAGTAGGATAGACATGGATGGACCTAGAGACTGTCATACAGTTGAAATAAGTCAGAAAGAAAAACAAATATTGTTTATTAATGCATATATGTGGAATCTAGAAAAAAATGGTATAGTTGGTTTTATTTGCAGAGCAGAAATAGAGACAGACATTTAGAAGAAGCATATGGACACTGAGGGGATGGTGAGGGTAGAATAATTTAGGAGATTGGGACTGACATATACAGGTGTCTTTTTAAGATTAGAAATGGCTTTGCTCCTTGCCCTTCCAATGCCAATTCTAGAGCCTGTCGGGGTACAGTTGAGGACCCCTTCTCTCATCTCCTTGCCTGACTTCAGATCCTCCTAATGAGGATTTTCTTTTTTCTGGTCTCTGCTTGGATGGCTGGCCCTGATGAGGAATGGCTAAGGAACTGATATCCTGTCTTGCTTTGAGTTTTGTCAAGAGTCAAATGCCTGACCTCACAACCCACATGACTGAGACCCCAGTCTATGGCTAATTGGTGTGTCTATGCCCCCAGGATACACTTTTATGGGATTATTTTCTCATCCACTCACTAAAACCCCCTCTTCATCTATTTCCATAAGTTCTACTTCCTGTATTGCAGTATCCACTTCTAATCTTTATGGCATGAGATACAAATTGCATATTAAATTATCCTTTTTTTCTTTCATCATTTTTTGTACAGTAGACCTGTCTTAGGAAGCAGTGCCTCATAGCCCTATCCAGCAGACTTATATTTTGAAAAAATCAGGAGACAAACAGGTCTGATTATTTTTCTGTTTCACATGCCTAACTTCATCACAGAGCAGGGCTTTTGCATCCGACACCTCTGGTTAGTAAAAGCTAGGCATCATTGTTCCAGGGATGCATCGTAAAGCTATGCTCTCTGGAATGCAATGCTATGGAACTGAGAATTAATTTACAGCCTTTTCTACATGGGCCTTGTAGATTTGAAAAATGAATGACCAAATGTCTTCTTTCACAAAACTAGGTAGGGAAACAGAAGCAAACTAATCCAAGAGCCAGGAACCCTGTCTACACAGTGACACCTTAGAGTCCAGAGAGCATGGGAATAGTAGGTGGCTTCTTCCCCTTGCTGACTCTCACTGCTCTCTCTCCTTGGTACTGAAGCCAGGGACAGGGGAAAATGATCTTTCACCAGGAAGGCTGGTGAAACATTCTGACTTTCTCCTTAATTAGCCACATGTCATCATCAAGGTCCTCACCTCTTTGAGACTCAATCTGCTCATATGCAGCATATATGGGTATTAACATCTATTTCACAAAATTCCTGTAGTACTTAAATATGGAAACATAAATTAAAAAACTTCTTTGCCAGAGGGAAATTCCAAGAGATTTTCAACAGTCATTTCTTGTTCCCATCCTGCCATGCTTGATTCAACTTGGATCTCCTTGCTGATCCCAAGGTTCCTCTCCCCGGGGTCTCCCAGATCTTCTCTTCTCTACTGCTCCCTACATCTAGTATGACATTAGTGACCAGGAAACCCCAATATCCATGCTGCCCAGCCAATCCGTGTATTCCTCATATTTTTCCTGAGCTTTCATGACCTGTATTGATTTATTTTTGGTTAAAACCCTTGTCACTGGAAAATGACTCCCTACTCCCAAACACACACACACACACACACACAAAGGTCAAATGTTCATTTTGGAACTGGAAGATAGTTTAGAGATAATTCTATCCACTCCCTTAGACAGATGGGGGAAGTGAGACATAGGGAGGGGATGTGAGCTGTTGAAGGATTTGCAGGTAGCAAACTCAGGTCCCAGACTTCCTGTGTATTGTTCTCAGAGCATGGACTTTGTATTCAGAAAGGTCAAGGTTCTAAATCTAGTTCTGCTGTTTACTATGTGGTGGTCACCAAGGTGTGTGTATTCCTCAGCCTGTTTTCCCATCTATAAAATTGGTGTAACCTTCTCTGATGTGGGTACAAAATATGATTATGCTCTTTGGAATACTCCCAAATGATTAGGAGAATATTGTTCTCTGTCCTCATCATCCTTCCTGCTATGATAACTTCAGGGCATCAGGGTGAGTTTACTCAGTCCAAGAAGTCACTTCTGGTTATGATCACTTCCAAGGGAGGGAATGTAGATGGTAGGCCATATACAGTCTTTTTGCCTATTGTAATGACCACATGGTGTCTAACCCAGTAAGTATGGTTGCCCACACCATCTTGTCTGTCCCTGTTGGATCACCACTGAAACCTGATGGCCAAGAAGCTTGGCACTATCCCTATTTCCTACAGATGAGACTTGGGGCATCTACAACTGCTCTTGGAGCTGGGATCTGAAGGAAGCATCTCTCTCTTGCAGTGTTAGGTTATTCACCAGTGGTACTCTGCCATGGATCTTAGCTTCAAAGTTACAGCTCTTTAGTGGCACATTTCCCCTGATTTTTGTGCTCCTGTTAGGGCAGAAAGTAAAGAGGAACTCAAAAGCCTCTTGATGAAAGTGAAAGTAGAGAGTGAAAAAGTTGGCTTAAAGCTCAACATTCAGAAAATGAAGATTATGGCATCTGGTCCCACCACTTCATGGGAAATAGATGGGGAAACAGTGGAAACAGCGTCAGACTTTATTTTTCTGGGCTCCAAAATCACTGCAGATGGTGACTGCAGCCATGAAATTAAAAGATGCTTACTCCTTGGAAGGAAAGTTATGACCAACCTAGATAGCATATTGAAAAGCAGAGACATTACTTTGCCAACAAAGTTTCGTCTAGTCAAGGCTATGGTTGTTCCTGTGGTCATGTATGGATGTGAGAGTTGGACTGTGAAGAAGGCTGAGCGCCGAAGAACTGATGCTTTTGAACTGTGGTGTTGGAGAAGACTCTTGAGAGTCCCTTGGACTGCAAGGAGATCCAGCCAGTCCATTCTGAAGGAGATCAGCCCTGGGATTTCTTTGGAGGGAATGACGCTGAAGCTGAAACTCCAGTACTTTGGCCACCTCATGCGAAGGGTTGACTCATTGGAAAGGACTCTGATGCTCGGAGGGATTGGGGGCAGGAGGAGAAGGGGACGACAGAGGATGAGATGGCTGGATGGCATCACTGACTTGATGGACGTGAGTCTGAGTGAATTCCGGGAGTTGGTGATGGACAGGGAGGCCTGGCGTGCTGCGATTCATGGGGTCACAAAGAGTCAGACATGACTGAGCGACTGATCTGATCTGATCTGATGCAATTCATCTTCCTAAGGCATGGCTATAGTCTCAGGATGGCTGGGTTTAGAGGGTATCTAGTCATAGAAACATTTAGGACCCTGAACCATTTCTAACTCCTGACCTCCTAGTGCCAAAAATTGAAGAGATGTGACATGTATTCTTTTTTACCATTCCAATATAAATGGCATATTCCCAAGTAAAAATCCCATTATCTCAAACTGAGATGATACCTTCTTTCTAGTGATACTGTGGAAGTTAAATGGTGTGGGCATCTGATGAATGTAGGAGCTTGTTTTTAACTTCTGCCACTCAAGATGAAGGGAGACTTACTTAAAGAGATTTATTTAGATGAAATATAGGGAAAATAAATGAAAAAACAACCAAGTTTATTACCTATAAGAAGACAACAGTGAGAGGGCTGTGTTGAAGGATACATGAGAAGGTACAATTTTCTGAGTATAGCTTTGTCATGTTTTGACATTGTAAAGCCTTTCAATGGTTTATATATTGAAAAAAAATCAAATCAATAAGAATGGAAAGAAGACAAAGAAAATGGAAACAAATGAAATTAATTATAATTCAGATGCATACCCTAAACATACTTAATGGTAAACAGAAAGAAAAGCATTTATTCTAATAACTAATGGTAACAGTATTTAATTTTATATCTGTAATCTGGTGTAGGATGGAATATGTTTTGGTGTGTGTGTATGAAGGGGGGCAGTATACAATCATTATGAGCTTTTGAGTAGCTTTGTTTTAGTTTTATAAGCATAATTCTTGCTTGCAAATATGTCTTTGATATGTAATCAACCCATTTCAAGTTCAAACTCCCACTTGTCTCATATTGTCAGGCTCCTGCAACCCAGAGCACCACTTCCCTTTCCCTCTATCATTCCAGGGTCAGCTATTAAACCAGACAAGTAGAAACTGCTCACATAACCAAGCTGCTGCTGCCAAGTCACTTCAGTCATGTCCGACTCTGTGTGACCCCATAGATGGCAGCCCACCAGGCTCTGCCATCCCTGGGATTCTCCAGGCAAGAACACTGGAGTGGGTTTCTGTTTCCTTTTCCAAGGCATGAAAGTCAAAAGTGAAAGTGAAGTCACTCAGTCCTGTCAGACTCTTAACGACCCCCTGGACTGCAGCCCACCAGGCTCCTCCATCCATAGGATTCTCCAGGCAAGAGTACTGAAGTGGGGTGCCATTGCCTTCCCCCACATAACCAAGAGTTCACTGCAGTTATTCAAACTATCCAATTCTAAGCCTGCTCAGCTGCTGACTGTGTCTCACTGGTTTTTCCTGTGAAAACCACAATAAAAACTCTTGCTCATGTTTTTCTCTCATTCTTTTTGTCTCCTGACCAATCCTGGTGCTTCTCTATGTGGTCTTACATTGGTGTGATGTGACATTTTTTCTTTGGAATTATTAATATAATTAACAAGCTATTGTTTCAATGGCAGCCATTTCCTGATCTGTCACATTCATCATATCTGAAATAAAAACAAATTTCTGGGTACATTTAAAAACAGTGTTCCTGAAGGCAAAAGTAGTGTGACAGAGGCATTAAAGTAAATATAGCTTATGATTTCTTTCACAGGAAGATAACTAGTAATAACTAGTAACAGTTGAGCATCAGCTGGAGTGAAGGAAGGCTCAGGCAAGACACCATTAAGAAAATGTTGTAATCATCAAAGAGAATAATAGGGGCACTGGGAGAGAAGTAGGGTTGGAAGAGCTTCTGAACAGCATCACTGTTTCTACTATAAATTTTTGCTTTCTTGTATGTTACTTTTACAGTTATTCAGTCTTCTTTGCTGTCAGCTGCCTTTTCTTGTTGAAGGGCATGCCTCTAGGAAGATTACTATCTTCTCTAATTTGATATTTCTAAGTGGGCATGGACTGAGATGCCCAGAATAGGAGCAGGCTTGCCAACTTCCTGTTCTAGCCATGTTGCAGAGTTTTCACTTCTTGCAAAAACCATGTGGATTGACCCACCACATGTGGTGCAGGACCTCATTAAGAACTTACCAACAGAAGCCCAAGTATAATGATAAAAATTAGCCTTGGACAAAAATAATAGCCTACCTGCTGAGTCCAAAGACGTTCTAGCATCGGTTTCCAGGAGAGAAAAGGAGAGAAATGGGAGATGGAAAAGTTAAAAGAGGCATGTATTTGACAGGGAGTTGACCTTCTGTAAAGCAAACTGAATGCTTCAGTTCACATATTTCTACCTGCCGTTTGAGCTTCAACTTCCTTATCTAAGGTAAGATTTGGAAAACTTTTATTGTGATGTCAGGTATAACTTAAGGATACTTAGGGGCTCAAAGGCCCTATTGTAATATGGACTGATTTCATTGTGAGCACTCTCCTCAGTTATGTTCAGCTAGAAAGTTTTTCCTAGTAGACTGAACCCAACTGGGAGGCAAGACATCAGAAATGGTCCACCTAGGAATCTATTTACAGAATAAGGAAGAAATCTGCGTGAAAAATAGCCAAGAAAAGACAAAGGTATATATGATAGATCAGGCAGATGCATAATGAAAACGATAAATTGTGAGGTAGGACAGGAAAGTTAGGATAAAATGTGAAATATACACTGGACTGTGCCAGTGAGCAGCCAGCCTGTAAACAAAGCATGCATCCATATGTTTGTCTTTTAATAAGGATAAAAATTGTTTCATTTATTTTGTCCTACTATTTATAAACCTTGGTATCAGGCCTTTTCTGTACATTATGTCTCATTCTGAAAGCAATTGTTATCCTCTTTCCAACAGAAGAGGATACTAAATGGCAGAGAGTTAGATTAAATTGCCTGATTTCACACCAGTAATTAAAGGAATGGAGGATTCAAGGCACAGTTGCTTTTAACTTTGTCCTTGATTTCTGTAAGTGTTATGTGGTGCCTCTTTTTCACTGCAGAAATGGATGTGGCTACTCAAAGACAGTACATTGGCCTGGAATGAAAGAAATCAATAGAAAAATAGTTCCATTGTACTCCTAGAGGTATTTGCATATAGTTTTGTCGGCTAGTCAGATTTTCCACCTTAAAAATATGATGGAACAGCACAGAATTAAATATTCAAAGGAGTTAGAAAAGAGTCAAGTGAGCTTTGAATGGAGTTGGTGAGTTGCACTGGACGCAAAGCAAGTGGAACTTCAATTGAGCCATAATGGAAAGTGAGATCCAGTTTAGAAGTATAAGGAGATAATCCTGGAGACAGAGCCCTTTATAACAAGAAGGAAAACTTCTCTCTCAGGGGCAGGAAATGCTTTCTCCTTCTTATGCTAAATCTATTCTGTATATTTCCTTTCTAACTAACACTATGATTTACCTGCTCCCCTCTGGCACACAAAAGGAGGCACTAATCTGATTGATTCAAGTTTCAGACTGCACTTGACAACTTTTTATGACTGGCAAAGCTAACACTGTCTTCAAAGGTAGCTGTGTTACAGTCCTTCACTCTTCACCCCATTCCCTTCTACTTTTTATGCTCCATACAACTTCATGGGATAGTGGACTTGTGGTCACCCTTAGTAGGCTCAACAGATCCCTCTGGCCCCAACTCACACAGCTAAAATTCTTGCTCTGGCCTCTGCTGTCTTCCTATCATATTTCAACATAACACTGGCCATTCACGTCCACTGGCCAGGCCAGTTCTATGAATATGAACAGTAGCAGAACTTGTTTATTGCTTCCCTAATAACATTCAATCCCCATTTTCATTTTCAATGAGGACACAGACTATAGGCAGAGATGTGTCCTCCACCTTAAATCCACAGGGCCACCAAGGAGGAAAGCCCTGTCTCCAGCTCCAGGGAGTAAAAAATGTTTTTTAAGCCCTGGATGGACTAAACCAGTCCTTCTCAAACTGTGGTACATAGACAAGCTGCCTTATTATTACCTGGGAACCAGAAAATCTGGAGTCTTAACAGTTCATGTTTTAATAGTTTCTTTAGAAGATCCTGATACATGCATGGTTTAAGAACTACTAGTCTAAATGTATGATGTTGGCCCCATTATTCTCACAAGTATTTGGATCAAGTTGGTGGTTTTCAACTCGGTATGATAGTCTCCCCTGACTCCTGGGGGACATCTGGTAATGTGTGGACAATTTTGACGGTCACACCTGGGATTGCTCATTATTTCCTGAGTAATATCTGTTTTTATTCCCAGGTTGACTGCTCTGCTGGATCATGTTGATCAGTGGTTCCCAGTGTTGTTGAACCAGTAATATTAGCATCAACTGTGGTCTTGTCAGAAATATATTTTCCAGCTCTGCCAACACCCAGTGAAACAGAAACTCTGGAATGGGTCCCAGAAAGCTGTGTTTTCACAAGCCCTCTGAGTGATTCTGGTCAGTGGCTGCTTTTTCATGTTCTGTGACATTTTGCTCTTTGACATTATTGTAGCAAATCTTCATGTTTCTGTATGTTTTGGTTATTAGTGTCAATGCCATATTAGCAGTTAAATATTTTTTCATCTTCAACTTTTTTGCAATGTTTACTTCTCTAAAATGTTTGGTGACTTTGGTTGTCTTTTCACAATTTTAAATAAAGAGCTGGGTGAACTGGCAAAGGCAACTGACACTAGCCATCTTTGGAATGTGTAGGTCTGTTTTCCTCAATAGATAACTGGGGGCTGTTTATCAGGTATTGGGGCAGATGGACAGTCAGGATTCACCTCAGGTTGTGGACCAAGAGATGGCAGAGTGGGACTTGGTGAGAAAGCTATGTGGTCTTGAGTTTATTTCCTCTTGGGAAGGACACTATTTCTTGGGTTCCCCTCTCTGTCTGTTGTGGAAAGCCACAGACATCATAACAATGTGTTGTTTCCCTCTCAGGTTCAAACCCTATCCAGCCAGGCACCTCAGTTCCCTTATAGAAAGTGTAGACTTTTAGCATAGAAGCAAAGATCATGACCTTGCTTTCTTGCTTTCATGTGTGCTCAGTCATGTCTGACTCTTTGCAACCCCATGGAGTGTAGCCTGCTAGGCTTCTCTGTCCACGGAATTTTCCAAGCAATAAGACTGGTTGTTGTTGTTGTTCAGTCACTCAGTCATGTCCTACTCTTTTTGACCCACTAGACTGCAGCACACCAGGCTTCCCTGTCTCTCACCATCTCCTGGAGCTTGCTCAAACTCATATCCATTGAGTCGGTGATGCCATCTAACCATCTCATGCTCTGTTGTCCCCTTCTCCTCCTGCCTTCCATCTTTCCCAGCATCAGGGTCTTTTCTCATGAATTGGCTCTTTGCATCAGGTGGCTGAAATATTAGAGCTTCAGCTTCAGGATCAGTCCTTTGAGTGAATATTCAGGGTTGATTTCCTTTAGGATTGACTGCTTTGATCTCCTTGCAGTCCAAGGGACTCTCAAAAGTCTTCTCCAATACCACAGTTCAAAAGCATCAATTCTTTAGTACTCAGTCTTCTTTATGATTCAACTCTCACAACCATACATGACTACTGGAAAAACCATGGCTTTGAGTATATGGACCTTTGTCAGCAAAGTAATGGATCTCCTTTTTAATATGCTGTCCAGTTTTGTCATAGCTTTTCTTCCAAGGAGTAATCATTTTTTAATTTCATGATTGTAGTCAACATCTGCAGTGATTTTGGAGCCCAAGAAAATAAACTCTGTCACTGTTTCCATTGTTTCCCCATCTATTTATCAAAAAGTGATGGGTCCAGATGCCATGATCTTTGTTTTTCGAATGTGGAGCTTTAAGCCAGCTTTTTCACTAACATCTTTCACATTCATCAAGAGGCTCTTTAATTCCTCTTTGCTTTCTACCATTAGGGTGGTGTCATCTGCATATCTGAGGTTATTGATATTTCTCCTGGCAATCTTATTTCCAGCTTGTGCTTCATCCAGCCCAGCATTTCACATGATATATTCTGCATGTAAGTTAAGCAGGGTGACAGTATACAGTCTTGACATACTCCTTTCCCTATTTTTGAACCAGTCCATTGTTCTATGTCTGGCTCTAACTGTTGCTTCTTGACCTGCATACAGGTTTTGCAGGAGGCAAGTAAGGTAGCCTGACATTCCCATCTCTTGAAGAATTTCCCACAGTTTTTTTGTGGTCCACACAGTTAAAGACTTTAGCATAGTCAATGAAGCAGAAGTAGATGTTTTTCTGGAATTCTCTTGCTTTTTCTAAGATCTAACGAATGTTGGCAATTTTGATCTCTGGTTCCTCTTCCTTGTCTAAATCCAGCTTGTCCATCTGGAAGATTTTACTTTTAATTGGATATGAATATTAGTAGATAACTTTGCATTCCACGACATCTGGCTCTAGGTGAGTGATCACACTATCATGGTTATCTGGCTCAGTAAGATGTTTCTACACAGTTTTTCTGTGTAGTCTTGCCACCTCTTCTTTGTGTCTTCTGCTTCTGTTAGGTCCATACTGTTTCTGTCTTTTATTGGGCCCATCTTGCGTGAAATGCTCCCTTGGTATCTCTAATTCTTGAAGAGATCTCTAGTCTTTCCCAGGCTATTGTTTTCCTCTATTTATTTGCATTGTTTACTTAGGGAGGCTTTTTTTTTTTTTTATTTATCCTTGCTATTCTTTGAAACTCTGCATTCAGAAGGCCGTATCTTTCCTTTTCTCCCTTGCTGTTCACTTCTCTTATTTTCTCAGCTATTTGTAAGGCCTCCACAGACAACCATTTTGCCTATTTGCATTTATTTTTCTTGGGGAGTGGATTGCTATTTCCTATGCCAGGTTATCTTCCTGACCCAGGGATCAAACCCATGTCTTGTGCATCTCCTCTCCTAGATTGGTAGGCAGATTCTTTATCACTGAACCACTTGTGAATTCCTTCCTCAAGTATTTACGGGGGCTGCTGTGAGGTCAGACTTGTTTTGCTCTTTCTGATGCAAATCTTCAAAGTGATGCTTCCAAACCTTACACACTTTCAAATCATCTTGTTAAAATGTAGAATCTGATTTAGGAGGTAGGGTGGGGCCCAAGTTTCTGCATTTTCATCAAACTCCCATGTGTTGCAGATGAAAGTGGACCCTACTTTCAGTAACAAGGCTTTAGCTTTAATTCAGTGCTTTGACCACTGTACCAGTGCATCTTCATGTTTGAATTTATTAATTTTAAGCGTCCAACTCCTCCAGATCTGTTTCTAATAACTAAGCATGTAGTTTTCCCTCTCTGTGTGCTTTCAGTTTGGGTTTCTTCTATTCTTGTCAACCCAATGACTTTTCCTTTCTCTCATCAATTGTTCCTATCAATTTCCAATATGCTGAATAAACAAAGCTTTCCTGTTTTCCAGTACTGTTTTTACACTAGTACTAAAAGCATACCCTGTATAGGAGATGTTCGATACAATTAATTCTGACTTATTTATAAAAAATTGGATTTTGACGTGCTCCTCACTTTATGGATTTGATGCACACTATTGCCTAACCTGCTAAGGCATGCTACAAGGCATGCTCTGGTCTTCTCAAGAATTATTCTCTTGATTTACCTTAATTAAGTCTCTGTTTGATATCTGGGTTAACTATCTTTATTCTGTCCCAGTTTTCAGGGCTTTGTGATATTGAGTTAGTTCTCTGGACCTATCAACACCCTCACCTTGGTCCCTTGAATAACTTGCCACTTCACACAATATCAGTTGAGAAAAAGGTAGTTAAATATAGCCATCATCCCAGGAGTAATTACTGAGTACCAGCTATACTGCTCAGAATCTGGATCCTGTGATATGTCCCAGTTCTAAGTGTTGGCCTCCAAGAAAGATCCTGTCCCAAAGGGCAGCATCGAAGTTACAGTTTGATGAAACTAGCAGAGCATGAGTAGCTCTCTTCTTTGCACTGGAACTACTTTGATATTTCCTTTCCTGAGGATGCTCTATGAATGCAGACATGTGAATATTAAAAAAAAAAAAGCCTGCAGGCTGATGGTGTAAAATTAGCAAGACTCGAAGGAAGAGAGTGAAGAAAGAATTTTCAAAACTTCGTAGGCTGACATCTCAGCAAGTAGCAAATCCCCTTGAGGAAGGACTTCATCTTCAAGCCATATCTAATTGCCTCTTTGTCATCCTCTGATTAAAGCCAGCAGCAACTGGACCATATAGGGGTTTTATATATAAATAAGGTTTAGATACTGGCTTGGCAGAACTGTGTGGTTTTTCAAAGGCTAATAAGGTTGAACTTGGCATCATTTATCACTAATCTGTGGCTTTGTTTTTGGCTTCCATTTCATGTTCTGCCACACTTAATAATTTATTGTTCTCTTGCTCCAGATGACACTGATGATGTTGAAAGTCAGTGAGGCAGGTGGGGGAAAGGGGTTGGAGGACTGTGGTTAATAAATGTGGTTCTAGCAGTCTGGTGTGTATCTGACCTTTATCTTTCAAACAACCTGTGTAAATCCAGACCAGTCAATGAACCCAGATAGATGACTGTGTTAAGGGAGACAATTAAATGAGGTGAGCAAATTCCAATACAAGGAAAAATTGATGTGGTGGTCCAGTTCATAGCAACCAGTTCTGCGGTTTGTCCTAAGTGGCTTCCTTGGATGATATTGAGTGACTAGGACTGGTTGCTGATGGTAATGGATGACCAATTTTCTTATAGGAAAGGATGATGTATATTGGATCTCGGAGGTTATTTTCAGAAGAAAGGAGATAGTGCTATTGCCATGAACATAAAAAAATATGTTATGGACATCTATCTAAAATGGGGTGATGAATACAAACCCACCTATGTACCATGCTCCAGATGGCTCATGGAGAAAAATTTAATTTTTTTTTTTCAAGTAAATTGTTCACCCCACTACCGCATTTACTCTTGCTCGCTCTTGTTTGTTTTTCCTAGAGCTTCTTCCCATTGCACTGCTTTTGACAGCTTTCTGTTTCAGCTTTAGCATCTTCTGTGGATTGAATACAGGTGACACATTCTATCTCAGGTTGTAAAGAAACCGTCCTTGCCAGAGCCAGTTACCCTTTTTATGACAGAGATACGTTTAGACAAGGCACAAATGGAACATGTAGAAGAGAGCACCTATTGATTATAGCTTTGTCTGCACCCATTTGCCCACTGGTCTCTGTTCTTAGCCTATTAAAATATGTCTCAGATTATTATTTTACAAAAGGTATAGACCTTTATTAATTAAGGCAGCACTCACTGCTGGATCCTTAAATCTCAGTGACAACACAATTGTATATTTCTCACTCACACTAAGTCTAAATAGAGGTGGTAGAAGAAGAGGAATATCCTTACAATGATACAGGATCCAGACTAACAGAAGGTCTTCCATTTCAATGTGTGGTTTCTAGGATTATCTGGTCTTTAATAGGTGCCAACAGACAGGGGAGGAGTAAGAATAGAGCCTGCTGTAGGAAGATTTAGCAAGACTGAAGGACAGATGAAGTTACCTAAATTCAAGTGAAGCTAGAGATTTAGTTGAATTCTGTGCTCAGAAAGAAAAAGGAATCATTTAGAGAACAGCTAGCCAGCTGTTAGCATATGCCTGCTCAAGTAAAAGTGGTCTGGATTGAAATGCAGAAGGATTGAGTCCTACCTAGTTCTAGTTTTGCCACTAATTTAATCCATAATCTCCTCATTTAGTTAACCTCCCCAGATATTGAATTTCATATCAACAATAAACTATAATATATGATCACTAAGAAAGCTTCTAGTTTTAATGTATTATAAATTTGTATTAACAATGAAAAGAAAGGAAGGTTTATGAATAGAAAGAGACCATTTATTTTTAGTTGTTGTTGGTTACTCTATCTTTATTCTATATCTTAAAATTGATCCTGATTGCTGCTTTATACCTACTAAAGCATTTCAAAACTCCATGTATGTATTAGTCATGCCTACAACTTTGAGTTCTATAGAGTGTAAACACAATTTTAGTTTATCTCAATCTGCTCATCTATTACTTTCCCATCTTGGTTAAGTTCCTGAATGACATCTATAAAAAGTGAAAATGATCTCCAGAATGTGAGAATTCTGTAATCTGAGATGGGGAGCACAATTAACTACTACAGATGGTCCCTGACTTATGTTTTGTGATTTTTGTGTGTGTGTGATAGTGCAGAAGTGATAAGCAGTAGAAACTGTAGTTAAAATTTTGGATTTTAACTTTTTTCCCAGGATAGGGATAGCATGAAATGTTCTCATGTAGCTAAGATAGCAGTATGAGCTGCAGCTCCCAGTAAGCCTTGTGATTACAAGGGTAAACAATCAATATACACAGTTAACGATTGTTCTGTACCCACATGAGCACTGTTTTTCACTTTCAGTACAGTATTTAATGAGTTCATGATCTGAGCCACAGTCAGCTCCTGGTCTTATTTTTGCCTACTGTGTAGAGCTTCTCCATCTTTGGCTGCCAAGAATATAATCAATCTGATTTCCGTGTTGACAATCTGGACCGTGCAGAAGCGCGCCAGCTGCGATGGACCAGGCAGAAGCGTGGCTGAGAGGAGCTATCCCTCGCCCAAGGTCAGGAGCAGTGACCAAGAGTGCCAGGCTGCAACGGCGCAGGAGCAGCCGAGGGGAGCTACCCCACGTGCAAGGAGCGGTGGCTGCGCAAGGGCCGAGAGGAGCTACTCCACATCCAAGGTCAGGAGAGGCATCCCTGAGGAGATATCTCTTGCCCAAGGTAAGGAGCAGCAGCTGCACTTTGCTGGAGCAGCTGTGAAGAGATACACCACGACCAAGGTAAGAGAAACCCAAGTAAGACAGTAGGTGTTGGGAGAGGGCATCAGAGGACAGACACACTGAAACCATAATCACAGAAAACTAGCCAATCTGATCACACAGAGCACAGCCTTGTTTAACTCAATGAAACTAAGCCATGACATGTGGGGCCACCCAAGACTGGACGGGTAATGGTGGATAGGTCTGACAGAATGTGGTCCACTGGAGAAGGGAATGGCAAACCACTTCAGTATTCTTGCCTTGAGAACCCCATGAACAGTATGAAAAGGCAAAAATGATAGGATACTGAAAGAGGAACTCCCCTGGTCAGTAAGAGCCCAATACGCTACTGAAGATCAGTGGAGAAATAACTCCAGAAAGAATGAAGGGATGGAGCCAAAGCAAAAACAATACCCAGTTATGGATGTGACTGGTGATAGAAGCAGGGTCTGATGGTGTAAAGAGCAATATTGCATAGGAACCTGGAACATTAGGTCCATGAATCAAGGCAAATTGGAAGTGGTCAAACAAGAGATGGCAAGAGTGAACGTCGACATTCTAGGAATCAGCAAACTAAACTGGACTGGAATGGGTGAGTTTAACTCAGATGACCATTATATCTACTACTGTGGGCAGGAATCCCTTAGAAGAAATGGAGTAGCCATCATGGTCAACTAAAAAGTCTGAAATGCAGTACTTGAATGCAATCTCAAAAATGACAGAATGATCTCTGTTCGTTTCTAAGGCAAACCATTCAATATCACAGTAATCCAAGTCTATGCCCCAACCAGTAATGCTGAAGAAGCTGAGGTTGAACGGTTCTATGAAGACCTACAAGACCTTTTAGAACTAATACCCAAAAAAGATGCCCTTTTCTTTATAGGGGACTGGAAGGTAAAAGTAGGAAGTCAAGAAACACCTGGAGTAACAGGCAAATTTGGCCTTGGAATATGGAATGAAGCAGGGCAAAGGCTAATAGAATTTTGCCAAGAGAATGCACTGGTCATAGCAAACACCCTCTTCCAACAACACAAGAGAAGATTCCCTAGTGTTAGCCATGGAGTTATATACTTTTAAATTAGTTATTACAATGAATCAAAAGACTGTCTAGAGGTTGTAAAGATCTTACTAGCTTACTCCTTGGAAGGAAAGTTATGACCAACCTAGATAGCATATTCAAAAGCAGAGACATTACTTTGCCAACAAAGGTCCATCTAGTCAAGGCTATGGTTTTTCCAGTGGTCATGTATGGATGTGAGAGTTGGACTGTGAAAAAAGCTGAGCACCAAAGAATTGATGCTTTTGAACTGTGGTGTTGGAGAAGACTCTTGAGAGTCCCTTGGACTTCAAGGAGATCCAACCAGTCCATTCTAAAGGAGATCATCCTGGGTGTTCTTTGGAGGGAATGATGCTAAAGCTGAAACTCCAGTACTTTGGCCACCTCATGCGAAGAGCTGACTCATTGGGAAAGAGTCTGATGCTGGGAGGGATTGGGGGCAGGAGGAGAAGGGGACAACAGAAGATGAGATGGCTAGATGGCATCACCGACTTGGTGGATGTGAGTTTGAGTTAACTCCAGGAGTTGGTGATGGACAAGGAGGCCTGGCATGCTGCGATTCATGGGGTTTCAAACAGTGGGACAGGACTGGGTGACTGAACTGAACTGAGACCCACTCTCATAATTTACTTTATAAAGATAACTGGATTAGCCAGAAGTTTTCAGGAAGGAGAGACTGTCCTCAAGCAGGATACATTGTTGTTATATAATCCATAGTATGGAGTTTAAACTGAGTTGTTTGTTGTAAATCATCAGTTCCAGGCTTAAAGATACAAACATTTTATGTGATCAAGACTAAGGAATGTAGAAGAAAAAAGAAAAAAAAAAGTTTGTCCTTTCCTCCTCCTTGAGAACCCCAGACTCCTCTCTCCTTGGGGACCCCCAGACTTCTTATCAACCTGCCTAGGAATTGACTCTCTCAGGTCTGTCTAGTCAAAGCTAGGGTTTTTCCAGTAGTCATGTATGGATGTGAGAGTTGGACCATAAAGAAAGCTGAGCACTGAAGAATTGATGCTTTTGATCTGTGGTGTTGGAGAAGACTCTTGAGAGTCCCTTGCACTGCAAGGAGATCCAAGCAGTCCATCCTAAAGGAAATCAGTTCTGAATGTTCATTGGAAGGACTGAATCTGAAGCTGAAACTTCAGTACTTTGGCCACCTGATGTGAAGAACTGACTCATTTGAGAAGACCCTGATGCTGGGAATGATTGAAGGCAGGAGGAGAAGGGGATGACAGAGGATGAGGTGATTGAATGGCATCACTGAGTTGATGGACAAGAGTTTGAGTAAACTCTGGGAGTTGGTGATGGACAGGGAGTCCTGCCGTGCTGCAGTCCATGGTGTCGCCAAGAGTCAGACATGAGTGAGAAGCTGAACTGAACAGTATTTAATAAATTACTTGAGATATCAATATGAATAGACTTTGTGTTAGATGATTTTGCCGAAGGCAATGGCACCCCAGTCCAGTACTCTTGCTTGGAAAATCCCATGGACGGAGGAGCCTGGTAGGCTGCAGTCCATGGGGTTGTGAAGAGTCGGACACGACTGAGCGACTTCACTTTCACTTTTCACTTTCATGCATTGGAGAAGGAAATGGCAACCCACTCCAGTGTTATTGCCTGGAGAATCCCAGGGACGATGGAGCCTGATGGGCTGCCGTCTATGTGGTCGCACAGAGTTGGACACGACTGAAGCGACTTAGCAGCAGCAGCAGCAGGCTAATGTAAGTATTTTGAGCATTTTTAGGATAGAATCAAGGTGATCAAACTAGTCAATTTTAAAGGAAATCAACCCTGAATATTCATTGGAAAGACTGATGCTGAAGCTGAAGCTTCAATACTTTGGCCACCTCAGGAGAAGAACTGATTCACTGGAAAAGATCCTGATGCTGGGAAAGACTGAAGGCAAAAGGAGAAACAGGTAGCAGAGAATGAGATTGTTATATAGCATAACTAACTCAATGAACATAAATTTGAGCAAATTCCAGGAGAGAGTGGAGGACAGAGGAGCCTGGCAGGCTACAATCCACTGATTTGCAAAATAGCAGACACAGCTTAGTGACTGAACAACAATAACCACAATAAGGTAGAATCGGAAATGGTGACGGTATGGCTGACCCTTCTCACAGTGCCGGTTGTCTCACTGTATCTCACTGTGCACGCTGTTCATTGAACCCATGCTAAACAAGGTGCAAGCAGGCAAGCTGGAAGAACACTCAGGAGCCATAGGAACTGCAGACATATTTATTCTCTCCCAGCTGGCACAGCAGCCATAGCAGCAGACAGACTATATTCTCTCCTCTCATGGCTGACCCAACAAACACAGCTATGAGGCAGCAGTAATACTGCCACTCTAAGTGGAGCTCATACAGGCATACTGCACAAAGTATCCGTAACCGAGTGGGTACCTCGTGATGGGCATGTGCAGTGCTATAAGTGATCTCAGCTGTTACATAATCATTATTTACAAAATGTGTGGCAAGGGCAAGAGGCCATGGGGCAAGAGAGCCTGACTGTGCCATCTTGGCTAATTTGCTCTTTCCCTATGGCAACCTACTCCAGTATTCTGCCTGGAAAAGTCCATGGGCAGAGGAGCCTGGTTGGCTTCAGTCCATGGGATGTCCAAAGAGTCAGTCAAGACTGAGCGACTGAGTGACCGAGCACACTTGCAAGGTAGAATAGGCTAAGCTACAACGTTTCATAGGTCAAGTATATTTGAATGTTTTTCAACTTAATATATTTTCAATATACAATGTGGTTATTGGGACATACTCATCATAAATCAAGGACGATCTGTAATTTAAATGATTTATAATGGGAAAAATCCAAACTGCTATTTCCTGCAATATCAAATGCATATTCTTCTGAAAAAAATTATAAAATTTAATTCATAAAATGTAGTTACTATACTTCCTTGCTTCTAACAACTCTAACATCCAGCAACTTTTTAAATGTACCATCACTTGACTATGACTGTCCCTACTTCCACTCCTGTCATAAATTCTCTCCATAAAAATAGCTCTTCAGTATACATCCTGTCTGCATCACTACATGAATTGCCAAATATTCAATTGCCTGATGATTATTTTCAAGTGAATATCCCACAAACTTTTATATTCAATAAAATAATCACAAAATCGTCATTAATGTATTATCGTTAATTCTAGAGATATTCCGTGTAATTTTCTGCTTTGGGCATGAAGCACTTACCAAAATCAATCTTACCCTCCTGCCATAAAAAAGACAAAATTGACAAGTGATTCATAACTGTGATCCTGGAAAGAAAGAAGACCGATATGGCCAGCCAGCCCTCAGAATGCCCCAGCTTTATACTGAAGGCATTTTTCTGGACCACAACTTAGGGAGGGCAACTTAAGCAGAAGACAAGACTCTTGCTGAATTGATCAGACAGAGAGAATAGTCTAGTAAAGTTGAGTTGGATGACACTCATGGAGAAGAATATCAAAGAAAAGAGATATAGACAAGAAAGTCTTCACAAATTTTCATAGGTGGTAGTCTTGAATATTTGGCTTTATGTTACAATGCACATGAATAAGTAGAACTTCCAGGAAGACAAAAAAAGAACACTTTATGAAGAGTTACAAAGTAAATGCTGCCTGGAATTCACGTAGAGTTCGGAGATGTTCAAATTCTTCCTGTATAAGAATCTCATCCTGTATAAGGATGAGATAAACTACACTGAAGACACTGAATCAATAGTAATAAAAAATGTCACCCATTAACAGTATGGATAAAATAGTACTAAAGGGTACACTACATTCAACTTAACAAGAATTAAAACCAACCTAATCCACAAATAATTTAACTTCCTGCTAAGCAAACTTCAACACTCTTTAAAACGATGTGATTAATTCCAAATACCCAATAATATAACTCAACACATTGTCCAGCACCCAGTACAAATAATTAGATATTCAAAGAGACAGCAAGTGGTGACTCACAACAAGGTCAAATTCAGTCACAAGAAACAGATCCATAAATGGGAGAGGGATGAAACTTAGCAGATGAAGGACTGAAAACATTTATTATAAGTATTTTAATATATTTATAGATTTTGTAAGACATAGTTTTGGGGAAAGTTTAAAGGTCATAGTAAAGTAAAAGGAAGTTTCAGAGACTTCCTGCTCCCACATACATATAACCTCCACCATTATCAATATCCCCCAAAGAGTGGTTCATTTTTTACAACTGATAAACCTACATGGACACATCATAATCACGCAAGTTTGTGGTTTAAATGATGGTCAAATTCTGCTGTTGTACATTCTAGTGTCCGCACAAATATATCATGTATCTATCACTATGATACAATATAATATATTTCATGCCCTGAAAATCCTATGTGCTCCACATATTCATGCCTCCCTTCCCATCAAACCACTGATCTTTTTACTTACCCTATAGTTTTACCTTTTGCAGAATATTTTACAGTTGAAGTCATACGGTATTTAACCTTCTCACATTGGCTGCTCTTGCTTAGTAATATTTAAGATTTTTAAATATTTAATATTTAAGTAGCATTTAAGATTCCTCCACTTCTTAAGTTTGTTAGCTCTTTTTTTAATAACTAAATAATAGTCACTTGTCTGAATATACCACAATTTGTTTATCTATTTACCTACTGAAGGACTTCTCATTTTTAAAATTTAGCAATTATGAAAAAGGTTGGTCTAAACATTCACAGTCTAAACCATGGTTGGTCCAAACCATGCTTTTGTGTGGTATGGACATAAGTTTTCAATTCCTTTGGGTAAATACCAAAGAGCATGAGTGCTGGATAAAATGGTAAGAGCATGTTTTATATTTATAGGAATTTATCCATTTCTTTTAGGTTATTGAATTTGTTGACATATATTTATTCAAAGTTCTCTCTTCTGGTTCTTTTTATTTCTGTGGTATCAGCTGTAATATCTTCTCTTACATTTATGATTTTGAGTCTTCTCATGTTTTTTTCTTTGTCAGTCTACATAAAGTTTTCTCAACTATGTTTATATTTTAAAATCTCTTAGTTTTATTGATCTTTTATATATATTTCTAGTCTCTGTTCATTTATTCCTTCTCTGATCATTCTTATCTCCTGCCTTCTTCTAACTTTAGGCTCTTTATTCTTCATTTTCTAGTCCCTTGAGTTGTAAAATTACATTGTTTATTTGAGAACTTTCTTTTATTCTTAACATAGGCACTTATCACAATAAACTTTGCTCTTAGATGTCTTTTGCCACATACCTTAAGGATTTTTTTTGTGTGCATGTATTTTTATTTTCATTTCTTTCAGGGTATTTCTTTTATTTCCTTTTTTATTGCTTTTGCACCCATTGGTTATTCAGAAGTGTGTTGTTCAATCTTCACATATTTGTGAATATTCCATGCTTTCTCTAGTTATTAATTTCTGTTCAATATCATTGTACTTGGAAGAGATATTTTATATAATTGTAATATCTTAAAATTTGTTAGTCGTGTTAAGAGAGTGTTATGATTTCATTCTTTTACATGAAGCTGTTCAATTTTACCAGCACTACTTAATGAAGAGTCTGCCTTGTCTCCATTGTATATTCTTGCCTCCTTTGTCATAGATTAATTGACCAAAGGTATGTGGGTTTATCTCTGGGCTTTCTATTGTTGTCCATTGATTTGAATTTCTGTTTTTGTGCTGGTATCATACATTTTGATGACTGTAGCTTTGTAGTATACTCTGAAGTCAAGGAGCCTGATTCCTCCAGCTCTGTTTTTCTTTCTCAAGATTGCTTTGGCTAGTCAGGATCTTTTGTTTCTCCATACAAATTTAATTTTTTGTTTGTTTGTTTGTTCTAAAATGGCAACCCACTCCAGTATTCTTGCCTGGAAAATTGCATGGATGGAGGAGCCTGGTAGGCTACAGTCCATGGGATTGCAAAGAGTCGGACACGACTGAGCAACTGCACTGAATTCCATGAAAAATGCCATTAGCAATTTGATAGCATTTGCATTGAATTTGTAGATTGCTTTGGGTAGAGTATGCTTTTTCATGATATTGATTCTTTCAATCCAAGAAAGTTGTGTATTTCTCCATCTGTTTCTGTCACCTTGATTTCTTTCATCAGTATCTTTGTACAGATATTATGCCTCCTTATGTAGGCTTGCTGCTGCTGCTGCTAAGTCGCTTCAGTCGCGTCTGACGCGACCCCATAGAGGGCAGCCCACCGGGCTCCGCTGTCCCTGGGATTCTCCAGGCAAGAACACTGGAGTGGGTTGCCATTGCCTTCTCCAATGCATGAAAGTGGAAAGTGAAAGTGAAGTCGCTCAGTCGTGTCCGACTCTTGGCGACCCCGTGGACTGCAGCCTACCAGGCTCCTCCGTCCATGGGGTTTTCCAGGCAAGAGTACTGGAGTGGGGTGCCATTGCCTTATTACCATGTATTTTTTTCTTTTTAAGGCAATAGTAAATGGGATTATTATTTCCTCCTTTTTCTGATCAACCTTTCTTAGTTTATAGGAATGCAAGAGATTTCTGTGTATTAATGTTGTGTTCTGCAACTTTACCAAATTTATTGATTCATTCTACTAGCTTTATGGTAGCATCTTTAGAAATTTCTATGTATAGTATCATGTCATCCACAAGCAGAGATTGTTTTACTTCTTTTTCAATTTGGATTCCTTTTATTTCTTTTTCATCTCTGATTGCTGTGGCTAGAACTTTCAAAACTATGTTGAATCGAAGTTGCAAGAGTGAACATCCTTGTTCCTGATCTTAGAGGAAATGCTTTCAGATTTTCACCATTGAGAACAATGTTATCTGTGAGTATGTCATATATGGCCTTTGTTATGTTGAAGTAGGTTCCCTCTAAGTCCACATTCTGGAGAACTTAATCATAAATGGATGTTGAATTTTGTTGAAAGCTTTTTCTGCAACTATTGAGGTGGTCATATGGCTTTATTCTTTAATTTGTAAATATGATATATCACATAGATTGATTTGCTTATATTGAAGACTCCTTGCATCCCTGGGATAACTCTCCCTTGATCATACTGTAAGATCCTTTTAATGTGTTCTTAGATTGGAATTGCTAGTATTTTGTGGAGGACTTTTATATCTGTGTTCAACAATGATATTGACCTGTAATTTTCTTTAACACAGTAAACAAAAATTAACTCAAGATGGATTAAAGCCCTAAATATAAGGCTGGATAAAGCTTGCAAAAAGCATAGGAAGAACATTCTCTCACATAAATTGCAGCAATATCTTTTTTGATCCACCTCCTCGAGTAAAGAAAATAAAAACAGAAATAAACAAATGGGACCTAATTAAGCTTAAATCTTTTACACAGCAAAGGAAAATGTAAACAAAACAGAAAGACAACCCATAGAATGAGAGAAAATACTTACAAATGAAGTGACTGACAAAGGATTAATCTCTAAAATATACAAGCAGCTCATGCAGGTTAATATCTAAATAAAAAATGGGTGGAATGTCTAAATAGATATTTCTCCAAAGAAGACATAAAGCTGGCCAAAAAAGCACATGAAAAGATGTTCAACACTGCTAATTATTAGAGAAATGCAAATCAAAACTACAATGAGGTATCTCCTCACACTGGTCAGAATGTGCATCATCAAAAAATTTATAAACAATAATATTGGAAAGGGTGTGGAGGGAACCCTTCTATAATGTTGGTGGGAATGTAAATTGGTACAATCACTATGGAGAACAGTATGGAGGTTCCTAAAAAACACTAAATATAGAAGTACCATATGATCTAGCAATCTCACTCTTGGGCAAATATCTGGAGAAAACCATGTTTCAAAAAGATACATACATCTCAATTTTTATTGTAGCAGTTCTTTTTTTTTAAATAACATCCAGGATATGAAAGCAACCTAAATGTCCATTGACAGAGGAATGGATAAAGAAGATATGGTACATATATACAATGGACTATTACTCAGCCATAAAAATAATAAAATTATGCTATTTATAACAACATGGATGGATCTAGAGATTGTCAAACTGAGGGAAGTAAGCCAGAAATAGAAAGACAAATATATTGCATCAATTTATATCTAAAAATGATATAAATGAACCTATTTACAAAACTGGAATAGAGTCACAAATGTGGTAAATAAACTTACAATTATGGGGAGGGAAGGGGGGAGGGATAAATTAGGAGATTGGGACTGAAATTATGTATACTACTATATATAAAGTAGATAACTAATAAAGACATACTGTATAGCACAGCGAAATCTACTCAATACTCTATAATCATCTGTATGGGAAAATAATTTTAAAAGAGTGGATATGTGTATATGCATAAAGGATTCACTTTTTTTGTACAACAGGAAGTAATACAAAACTGAAAATCAGCTATATTTCAATTAAAAACAAGAAATATAAATATGAAAAAAAAAATTAAGACTTTTCTTGTGGCCTAATATATAATCTTTCTCAAAGAGCCTTCTGTGTATGATTGAGAAAATGTGTATTTTGTTGTCATTGGATGGATATTCTCTATATATGTTAGGCCCATTTGTTCTAAAACGTAGTTCAGGTCTAGTGTTTTCTTATTGACTTTCTGTTTGGATGATCTGTTCATTGTTGAAAGTGGGGTCTTGAAATATTCTACTACTTTTGTGCTGCTGTTTTTTTCCTTTTCAGATCTGTCTATATTGGCTCAATATATGTAAGTGTTGCAAGACTGGATACATATGTATTCACTCCTGTCATTTTCTCTTGAGGAGTTGATGTTTATTCTGTATAACCTTCATTGCCTCTTATTTCAATTGACTTTCTATTTTGTCTTAAATAAGTGTACCTACTCTTTTGTTTCCATTTTTATGGGGCATATTTTTCCATCTGCTAACCTTCAGTCTATGTCTGTCTGAAAGCTGATGTGAATGTTTTGTAGGCAGCATATAGTTGAAACTTTTTTTTTTTTTTTCATTGAGCAACTCTGTGTCTTTTGATTGGTGAATTTAGTCTTTTTATGTTTAAAGTCTTACTAATAGATAACTTACCATTTTCATTTTGGTTACTATTTTTTAAGTGTCTCATAGATTCTCAGTTTGTTTCTTTCTCTTTTCCTGTCTTCCTTTGTGATTTCATGATTTTAATTTGGTATGCTTTCAGTTATTATTTATCTTTTCTGTACCTGGTGTGAACTTTTACTTCATAAGTACCATGACACATATAAAATTTCTTATATCTATTCTTATATCTATTACAGTCTATGTGAATCTGATAACACCTTACCTTTGTTCACACACAAATTCTCAACTCTTTTACCCTCCCCCCATACCTTTTACGTTTTTGATGTGACAATTTGCATATTTTAATTGTATATTCATTAACAAATTAATATCTATAGTTATTTTTGATCTTTTGTCTTTTAATCTTCATACTAGAGTTGTAAGTGATTTTCAAACCACCCTTACAATATTAGAATATTTTTATTTTGACTGTATATTTCAGCTTTACCAATGAGTTTTATACTTTTATGTGATTTTTTTGTTACTTATTAACATACTTTCTTTTTGGCTTAAAGTATTCCCTTTGCTGGACTGGAAGAAACACAAGCTGGAATCAAGATTGCTGGGAGAAATATCAATAACCTCAGATATGCAGATGACACCACCCTTATGGCAGAAAGTGAAGAGGAACTAAAAAAACCTCTTGATGAAAGTGAAAGTGGAGAGTGAAAAAGTTGGCTTAAAGCTCAACATTCAGAAAACGAAGATCATGGCATCTGGTCCCATCACTTCATGGGAAATAGATGGGGAAACAGTGGAAACAGTGTCAGACTTTATTTTTCTGGGCGCCAAAATCACTGCAGATGGTGACTGCAGCCATGAAATTAAAAGACGCTTACTCCTTGGAAGGAACGTTATGACCAACCTAGATAGCATATTCAAAAGCACAGATATTACGTTGCCAACAAAGGTTTGTCTAGTCAAGGCTATGGTTTTTCCTGTGGTCATGTATGGATGTGAGAGTTGGACTGTGAAGAAGGCTGAGCGCCGAAGAACTGATGCTTTTGAACTGTGGTGTTGGAGAAGACTCTTGAGAGTCCCTTGGACTACAAGGAGATCGAACCAGTCCATTCTGAAGGAGATCAGCCCTGGGATTTCTTTGGAAGGAATAATGCTAAAGCTGAAACTCCAGTACTTTGGCCACCTCATGTGAAGAGTTGACTCATTGGGAAAGACTCTGATGCTGGGAGGGATTGGGGGCAGGAGGAGAAGGGGATGACAGAGGATGAGATGGCTGGATGGCATCACTGACTCGATGGACGTGAGTCTGAGTGAACTCCGGGAGTTGGTGATGGACAGGGAGGCCTGGCGTGCTGCAATTCATGGGGTCGCAAAGAGTCGGACACGACTGAGCGACTGATCTGATCTGATTCCCTTTAGCATTTCTTTAAAGGTGGTATTTGTTTTGAACTCCTTGAATTTTCTTTTTTGCTGGGGCGGGGGGGGCAGTCTGGGAATCACTTTTTTTTCTTTCAATTCTGAAGGCTAGTTTTGCCAAGTAAAAAACTGTTGGCAGGTTTTACTTCCAGCATTTCGAGTATATTATTTCACTTTCTCTTGGCCTACAAGATTTCTGTTGAGATATCTGCTTACAGTCTTATGTATGACATTTTCTCTTGCTGGCTTAAAGATTTTCTCTTTGTTTTTGACTTTTGATGGTTTTATTAATATATGTCTTGTTGAAGTCTTCTTTGAGTTGATATTGATTGGGGACCTGGAGCTTCACAGGCCTGTATGTCCATATTTTTCCTAATATTTGGGAAGTTTTCATCCATTATTTCTTAAAATGAACTTTCTGCCATTTCTTGCTCTTCTGGGATTCCTATAAAGTGTATATTTTAGTTTGATGGTGTCCCAAAAGTCTTGTAAGTTTTCTTCATTCCTTTTAATTTAATTAATTCATTAATTATTTTTCTATTTTGGTTGTATACTTTCATGTGACTTATTTTTGAGTTCACTATTTCTTCGGCTTGAATGAGTCTGCTATTGAAGTTCTCTATTGCATTATTTAGTTGCATCCCTGTATTCTTCAGATTCACAGTTTCTGTTGGGCTCTTTTTCATGCTTTCCAACTCTTCATATTACAGCTCATTTTGTCTTGTATTGCTTTTCTGATTTATTAAACTGATAACTGTTTTCCTGCTCTCTGATCATCTTTAGAATAATCGTTTTGAATTTTTTACCAGGAAATTTATGGATCGTCACCACCTTGGAGTCAGTTTTTAGAAATTTATTGCCTTTCTCTGGGAGTGTTATGTTTTTCTTATTCTTCATGATCTCTGTTGCCTTGGTTAGGTGACCACACATTTGAAGATATATTCACCTCTTCCAAATTTTATTAACTTTTTTGGTTAGGAAAGATCTTTACCTGCAGTGGAGACATGGTGGAGAGGGCAGGGTCTGATGGTACTTGGTACCAAGTGTAGGGTGTGTGGTATCTTCTGGTCTAGTGTGGGTGTGGTGCCTTGTTGACTTAGGCAGTTAAGGTCCATGACTTAACCAAATGCATAATCTTTGATGTCAATAGCTGAGGGGGGGGTCTGTAGTAATTTCAAGGGCTGGTGGGGACTTCATTTGCATTTTTACAGCATGGAACCAGGGTAGGCAGTAGTGGTGTCTGGAGACTGTAGTATACCTATACTTACTTTTGGGATGGTTACAGGTGACTATATCTTGGCAGCAGCTGACTATAGGCACACCAGTAGTGGTGAGGGCCTGGGCTAGTGGTAGGGCCTAGGAATGTGGGTCCATGAACATCTATGTGAACCTAAGCTGTCAGTATTCCTTTATGTGACTGTAGGAATGGCCACATGCATAGCAACAGGTACGGTGATGGGAATTGGGGCTAGATTGGTGCTCAAGCAGAATTGGGGGCCTGGGTTATCAGTATGTACTTGTGAAGCTATGTGATCTACCTGAAGGTACAAGCATGGCATTGAAGACCTGTTGTATGACATGGGGCTAACGGTGTGTATCTTTAGGTATTAGTTGTGAGTGTGCACAGCAGTGTAGGACTGTGGCAAAGGTCAGGACATGCTCCCAGTATATGAGCAGTTATGACTGTGGTTGTCAGTGTGCATGTTCAGCTAGCTGTGAAGGTGAGCCGCTAGAAGCCAGTGACAGAAGTCAAGGCAAACAACATGTGGGTGCACAGCTTCAGTGGCTATATATGTGTGCATACATGAGTGTTAGTGGCAAAAGCTCACCTAGACCTGGGCCTAAAAATAGCTGTTGGACTTTGGTTGTTGATATACACTTGTATGGCTGCAGGGTTTAGCTGTAGGCATGTACACAGTATTACAGAACAGTGAAAGGAGTCAGGGCTGCTGGTATACAGGTATATCATAGCATGGAGTTTACTGTGTGCATTTGCAGAATAATGGCTAGTGATTGGAGTTGGGGTTACTCTAAGGCCTGAGCAGATGTGGGTGCCTGGGCTGCAAGGCCATGGTAATGGTTGTTGGTTGTGGGGGGAGTCCAGTCATGTGATCCTGTATTGTCATTGTACACATGCACAGTTATAGAGGCAAGGGCTGGTTATCAGTGTGGATCCTGGGGCTAAAGGAATCTGGTGGGCCAAGAGCTACTCAGACAGCTGGAGTCTGAGATTGACACAATTTGTGGGGCCCTCAGTGGTGAAATCTGCAGAGAGTCTGTGTTAGCAGTGCTGGTTTTTGGTTCCCTCAGTGGTAAAAACTGCTGGGGTTCTCTACAAAGCGGTTTACTAGAGTCTGTGGTGGGATCTTCAGTGCTGCAGGGCTCTGAAACATCTGGAAAATTTATTGAGATCCTCAGTGGTGAAGGCTGCTGGGATCTTTTATAGAGCAGGGTATTGAGAACCACAGTTCTTCCCACTACAAGGTTGGTCCTGACAGTCCCTGCTCTCCTTCTTTGCTCTTATTGGTCCCTAGATCTCTCAGATTGGAGAAGGCAATGCCAACTCACTCCAGTACTCTTGCCTGGAGAATCCCATGGATGCAGGAGCCTGGTAGGGTGCAGTCCGTGGGGTCGCTAAGAGTCAGACACGACCGAGCGACTTCACTTTCACTTTTCACTTTAATGCATTGGAGAAGACAATGGCCACCCACTCCAGTGTTCTTGCCTGGAGAATCCCAGGGATGGCGGAACCTGGGGGGCTGCCGTCTATGGGGTCGCACAGAGTCGGACACGACTGAAGCGACTTAGCAGCAGCAGCAGCAGCAGCAGACCTCTCAGATACTAGGCTTTTGGTAGGGTGAAACCAAGGCAGGTCTTTCCTGAAGTGCCCCCAAAGCTGGTCACTCATTCTGCTTTCCTTTTCCCAGTGAGAGGAATTCTCTCAGGTCAGAAAGTTTCCTCTTGGCTCTAAGGCAGCCTGGGAGATGGGATGATGCAGGCAAAATGGAGCTTTTCTTCTTACCCTTTATCTGCTGTTATTATAAGGTGTTTTTTTCCATAGTGTTGCTGAGTCTTCTTAAATGAACTACTGAGGATTCCCTGAGCTGTTTTATTCACTGATATCTGTCTAATTACCTTTCTTAGTGGGTCATAGAGGCTGGGGTTTCCTACTCTGTCATCGTAGTGACTTCACTTTCTCCTTCACTTTTGAAGGATAATTTTGCATGATATAAAGTTCTAGGTTGGTGGAGCTTTTCCCAATACTTTAAATATTTCATCACATTCTTTTCCTGTATGGTTTTAAGGAGAAATCTGATGTAATTCTTGTCTTCATTTCTCCATATGCAAGGTTTTTGTTTTGTTTTTGCCATCTGGCTTCTATTGGGATTAAAAAAAAAAAATGATTCTCTGGAGTAAAAGTGGCATGCCTAGGTATAGTTTTGGAACATTTATCCTACTTGGTGTTCTTTGAATTTCCTTGGCTTCTGGTTTGGTATTTGATATAAATTTGGGTAAATTATCAATCATTATTATTTTAAATATTTTTTTCTGTTGCTTTCTCTGTATTCTCCTTCTGGTATTCCCCATTATGCATATGCTACATTTTTGTAGTTGTCTCACTGTCCTTGGATATTCCATTTAGTTTTTTTTCCTGTTTCTCTTGCTTTTAAATTTGTATTCCTATAAATCTGGCTTCAAATTTAAGCACAAATATTCTGTACTCAGTTGTACTCAATCTACTAAGCTCATTGAAGGCATTCTTCACTTCTGTTATAGTGTTTTTGATCTCTAGCATTTCTCTTTGGTTTTTAGGTTTTCCACACCTCTGCTTACACTGCCCATGTATTCTGACATGCTTTCTACTTTATCCATTAGAACTTTCAGCAGTTTAATCATCAGATCAGATCAGATCAGTCGCTCAGTCGTGTCCGACTCTTTGCGACCCCATGAATCCCAGCATGCCAGGCCTCCCTGTCCATCACCAACTCCCGGAGTTCACTCAGACTCACATCCATCGAGTCAGTGATGCCATCCAGCCATCTCATCCTCTGTCATCCCCTTCTCCTCCTGCCCCCAATCCCTCCCAGCATCAGAGTCTTTTCCAATGAGTCAACTCTTTGCATGAGGTGGCCAAAGTACTGGAGTTTCAGCTTTAGCATTATTCCTTCCAAAGAAATCCCAGGGCTGATCTCCTTCAGAATGGACTGGTTGGATCTCCTTGCAGTCCAAGGGACTCTCAAGAGTCTTCTCCAACACCACAGTTCAAAAGCATCAATTCTTTGGTGCTCAGCCTTCTTCACAGTCCAACTCTCACATCCATACATGACCACAGGAAAAACCATAGCCTTGACTAGACGGACCTTTGTTGGCAAAGTAATGTCTCTGCTTTTCAATATGCTATCTAGGTTGGTCATAACTTTCCTTCCAAGGAGTAAGCGTCTTTTAATTTCATGGCTGCAGTCACCATCTATAGTGATTTTGGAGCCCAGAAAAATAAAGTCTGACACTGTTTCCACTGTTTCCCCATCTATTTCCCATGAAGTGATGGGACTGGATGCTATGATCTTCGTTTTCTGAATGTTGAGCTTTAAGCCAACTTTTTCACTCTCCACTTTCACTTTCATCAAGAGGCTTTTGAGTTCCTCTTCACTTTCTGCCATAAGGGTGGTGTCATCTGCATATCTGAGGTTATTGATATTTCTCCCAGCAATCTTGATTCCAGCTTGTGTTTCTTCCAGTCCAGCGTTTCTCATGATGTACTCTGCATATAAGTTAAATAAGCAGGGTGACAATAGACAGCCTTGAGGAACTCCTTTTCCTATTTGGAACCAGTCTGTTGCTCCTTGTCCAGTTCTAACTGTTGCTTCCTGACCTGCATACAAATTTCTCAAGAGGCAGATCAGGTGTTCTGGTATTCCCATCTCTTTCAGAATTTTCCACAGTTTATTGTGATCCACACAGTCAAAGGCTTTGGCATAGTCAATAAAGCAGAAATAGATATTTTTCTGGAACTCTCTTGCTTTTTCCATGATCCAGCGGATGTTGACAATTTGATCTCTGGTTCCTCTGCCTTTTCTAAAACCAGCTTGAACATCAGGAAGTTCACGGTTCACATATTGCTGAAGCCTTGCTTGGAGAATTTTGAGCATTACTTTACTAGCATGTGAGATGAGTGCAATTGTGTGGTAGTTTGAGCATTCTTTGGCATTGCCTTTCTTTGGGATTGGAATGAAAACTGACCGTTTCCAGTCCTGTGGCCACTGCTGAGTTTTCCAAATGTGCTGGCATATTGAGTGCAGCATTTTCACAGCATCATCTTTCAGGATTTGGAATAGCTCAACTGGAATTCCATCACCTCCACTAGCTTTGTTCGTAGTGATGCTTTCTAAGGCCTGATCTGATAATTTCAGCATCTCTGTCATGTCCTTCTCTGATATTTGTTTTGTCTCTTCAAATTGTTTGCTTTGCATTTTGGTATGGCTTACATTTTTTTTTTTTTCCTTGATAGCCAGGCATGAGTTACTAGGTAAAAGAAACTGCTATAAATAGGCCTTAAGTAATGTGGTGGTGAGCTGTCAGGGGAGGCAAATGTTCTTTGATTAGGCCTCAGTCCTTTAGTGAGCTTATGCTCCTGGACTGTGAGCTTCAGAAGACTTTCTTATTTTTGTTTTTCTTTTCCTTCTTTAGATGGGACAGGATGGCTAGACTTGGATCATTTTTGCTGGACTTGGTTATTTTTCCTTTCCCTGGTCAGCTAGGCTCTCATAATAACTCATCATGTCAGGCTCTGATTAGTTTCCTCTGAGTGCCAGACATTAAAAAGAACAGAGTTCTCTGACTTTTCCCTTGCTTAGAAGCATAAAGTGATTTTTCTTCAATATTTTATGTGGGTACCTGCTAGAGCTCCTGAAGGTAGATCTCACAATTTTGTGTGGGTCCCCCTGGAGTGTTAACTCTCATTCTTGCCACACCAAGCCTTGAACAATTTGTTAATTGCACTTCAAGTTTTCCTACCCCAGCTCTAGGTCCCATGGTGGATTCCACTTTTGAGTCTCTGCCCCAGTAAGCACGAGCTCCTTATATTCAGCTGTGTGTGTCTCTAGCCTTGGGGGCAGCATTTTGGTCTGGATCCTCTTCTGCAGATCCAATAAGAGTTGTGGATTTTTCAGGTAGTTCAACTTGTTGCTTGCTATGATGATGTGGCAACTTCCAAGTTGCTTAATACCTACTCTGTGCTTTCTACACAATATGCATTTTAAATATAAAGACAGAGATAAGTTAGAATACACGATTTAGAAGATGTAATATAAAAACTATAAGCATAAGAAAACTGGAAGGGTTGTATTAGTATAAAACTTCAGGAAAATAAAGAAGAATTAGAACTAAAAGAAATAATTTATCATCACAAAAAGATCAATTCACAGGAAGAAATAAAAATTCTAGATACTATGCTGCTAATTACAAAGCTTCAAAATACATCAAGAAAAAAACTTTCAAAGGTAAAAAGAGTAATAGGCAATCCTACAACTGTACTTGGATATTTTATCATATCTTTTTCAGAAATTGACAGAACAAATAACCAAAATTAAAATTATAGAAAATAGAAGACTTCAATAATGCTATTGATCAACTTGATCTAATTAACATTTACCAAACACCACAACACAAAACCACAGAAAATAGTTTTCAAATGATTAAGGGAAATTCACTAAGTAGATAACATGCTGTTATATAAAAGAGGTCTAAGAAAATTTTATAGCTGATATTATAGAAAATATTTTATGATTCCAGAAAATTCAGAAACAAATAATGGAAATACATCTAGAAAATCCCCAAATAATTTTACATTAGGCAATACAGTCTTAATTAAATTTTAAAAGAAGAAATAGCATAGGGAATTAAAAAAATGTAAACTGAATGAAAATAAAAGCAAAGCACATACAAATTTGTAGGATGCTGATAAATTAGTACTTAGAATTTATAGCTTTAAATTATTATATTTAAAAGTGGTAAATCTGAAAGAAATTATTAAAACTTTAAAATAACTAAAAAAGAAAATTAAACCAAAAGTGAATGGAAATAATGAGATACTAAAGATAAAAGAGGAAATCAGTTGAATAGAAAATGGGCAAAGAATAAAGGATTTAACATCAAAAGTTTATTTTTGAAAAAAAAAAGTCAATAAAATGATAAATTTTTAGCTAGACTAATGAGGAAAAAAATAGACAAGTTTTTATTAATATCAGGAATAAAATAGGAATCACTTTTAGTGATGCAAATGTTTAAAGAACAATAAAGAAATTTATGAGCAACTTAATAGAAATAAATACTATGACTTAATTTAATGGAAACATTTCTTAAAAGGCAAAATTACCAAAACTATGCCAAGAAGAAATAGAAGTAGCACAATATCTGCTAAAGAAATTGAATTATTAAATAAAAGTCTTTACATAAACAATATTTATGCTCTGTTAGTTTTACTGGTCAAGTTTGTGAGATAGGTCAGAAAGAAATGACATGAATACTACAGAGATTTTTTAGAAGACAAAGAAGCAAAGAATTTATTAGGGCATTACATAGGCTAATATTACTTTGATGCTGAAACCAGACAATGACACTAGAAGCTAATTATAGAAGGACTTCCTTGGTAGCTAAGTTGGTAGAAAATCTCCCTGTAATACAGGAGACCCCAGTTGGATTCCTGGGTCAGGAAGATCCCCTGGAGAAGGAATAGGCTACCCATGCCAGTATTCTTGGGCTTCCCTGGTGGATCAGACAGTAAAGAATCCACCTGCAGTTTCATCCACCTCATTAGAACTGATTCAAATGTATTCTTTTTAATGGCTGAGTAGTACTCCATTGTGTATATGTACCACAGCTTTCCTATCCATTCATCTGCTGATGGACATCTAGGTTGCTTCCATGTCCTGGCTATTATAAACAGTGCTGCGATGAACACTGGGGTATACGTGTCTCTTTCAATTCTGGTTTCCTCGGTGTGTATGCCCAGCAGTGGGATTGCTGGGTCATATGGCAGTTCTATTTCCAGTTTTTTAAGGAATCTCCACACTGTTCTCCATAGTGGCTGTACTAGTTTGCATTCCCACCAACAGTGTAACAGGGTTCCCTTTTCTCCACATCCTCTCCAGCATTTATTGCTTGTAGACTTTTGGATCGCAGCCATTCTGACTGGCGTGAAATGGTACCTCATTGTGGTTTTGATTTGCATTTCTCTGATAATGAGTGATGTTGAGCATCTTTTCATGTGTTTGTTAGCCATCTGTATGTCTTCTTTGGAGAAATGTCTATTTAGTTCTTTGGCCCATTTTTTGATTGGGTCGTTTAATTTTCTGGAATTGAGCTGTAGGAGTTGCTTGTGTATTTTTGAGATTAGTTGTTTGTCAGTTGCTTTATTTGTTATTATTTTCTCCCATTCTGAAGGCTGTCTTTTCACCTTGCTTACTTTGGCCACCTTATGTGAAGAGTTGACTCATTGGAAAAGACTCTGATACTGGGAGGGATTGAGGGCAGGAGGAGAAGGGGACAGAGGATGAGATGGCTGGATGGCATCACTGACTCGATGGATGTGAGTCTGAGTGAACTCCAGGAGTTGGTGATGGACAGGGAGGCCTGGCGTGCTGTGATTCATGGGGTCGCAAAGAGTCGGACACGACTGAGCGACTGAACTGAACTGATAGTTTCTTTCTTGTGCAGAAGCTTTTAATTTTAATTAGATCCCATTTGTTTATTTTTGCTTTTATTTCCAATATTCTGGGAGGTGGGTCATAGAGGATCCTGCTGTGATTTATGTTGGAGAATGTTTTGCCTATGTTCTCCTCTAAGAGTTTTATAGTTTCTGGTCTTATGTTTAGATCTTTATCCATTTTGAGTTTATTTTTGTGTATGGTGTTAGAAAGTGTTCCAGTTTCATTCTTTTACAAGTGGTTGGCCAGTTTTCCCAGCACCACTTGTTAAAGAGACTGAAACTGGAGCCAATTATACAGAGTGAAGTAAGCCAGAAAGAAAAACACCAATACAGTATACTAACGCATATATATGGAATTTTGAAAGATGGTAACAGTAACCCTGTATGCAAGACAGCAAAAGAGACACAGATGTATATAACAGTCTTTTGGACTCTATGGGAGAGGGATGGGGGTGATGATTTGGGAGAATGGCATTGAAACATGTATAATATCATATAAGAAACGAATCGCCAGTCCAGGTTTGATGCAGGATACAGGATGCTTGGGGCTGGTGCACTGGGATGACCCAGAGGGATGCTATGGGGAGAGAGGTGGGCGGGGGGTTCAGGATTGGGAACACGTGTACACCCGTGGAGGATTCATGTTGATGTATGGCAAAACCAATACAATACTGTAAAGTAATTAGCCTCTAATTAAAATAAATAAATTAAAAAAAAAAAAAAAAAAGAATCCACCTGCAATGCAGGAGACCTCAGTTTTTTCCTGTGTCAGGAAGATCCCGTAGAGAAGGGAACAGCTATCCACTCCAGAGTTCTTCCCTGGAGAATTCCATGGACATAGGAACCCGGCAGGCTGAAGTCCATGGGGTTGCAAAGAGTTGGACATGAATGAATGGCTTTCACTTACCGCTTATGGAAGAGTTATTATGTAGAAAAATATGTCATATTCTTAGACTGGGAAAGTAAATATTGTTAAGATATCAGTTCTCGTCAAATTGAACTATGTTTTCAACAGAATGCAAATCAAAATTCAAGTGGGCTCATGTTTTTTTTTTTTTTTTTGAAAATTGACAATTGATTTCTAAATAGATACAAAAATTCTTGCACATTTTATTAGTTCTTTAGGGTTTTCATAGCAAAGGACCACATAATGGGTTCCTTAATACAGCACACGTTTATGCTTTTGCAGTTCTGGAGGCTGGAAATCTGAGATCAAGGTGTTGGGAGGTCCATACTTTCTCTGATAATCTGAATCCTTCCTTGCTTCTTTCTAGCATCACGTAGAGGCCAGAAATCCTTAATGTTCCTTGGCTGAAAGCTACATCAGTCCCATCTCTGCCTCCTTTATCACAATCTTCCATTTTCACATCATCTTCCCTCTGTGCATGTGTGTTTGTGTCTAAGTTTCTGTTTTTTATAAGACGTCAATCATATTGGCTTAGGATGCACCCAAATGACCTCAGATTTGTTAAGACCCCATTTCCAAATAAGTTTAAATATATAGAATCTGGAGGCTAGGACTCATCACATCTTTTTCATAGACACAATTCAACCAATAACACATATTATTAGCACATGGAATTTGAAAAAATAAAAGGAACAATGTATTACAATCATGTGTGGTGTTTAAGGATTCAAGTTTGATTTAATATTTAAGGTATTAGTCATTATGATTCACTTCATTAGCAAAGTAATGGAGAAATCAATATTATCTTTATAGTTGTATAGTAATCATCTGATAAAATTAACTATTTTTTATGCTTCTTAACCTCTCTGAAAAGAAACTTCTTCAACTTGATAAAGAAAATGCATCCCCCTCTCAAAGTACAACTACATTATTATTTATGCCTAACTGTAAAAGACTAAAAATTTCCTCCCTGAGATCAAGCACAAAGAAAGAATATTCACTCTGATCACTTTCATTCCACATTTTCTGAAAGAGAAATTGGGCATGAAAAAGAAACAAAGCCATAAAAATTAAATTATATTTATATATAAATGGTTTTCTCTCAAAGGTAACATGAATTTTAAAAGTCCTATTAAATCTGCAAAAAGGCTACTAAAACTATGAGTGAATTTGTCAAGACTTCAGAAAAAAAGTCAATGGACAAAAGAGTTGTGTTTCTATATTGCTGTTGTTGTTCAGTCGCTCAGTCATGTCTGACTCTGTGGGACCCCATGGACTGCAGCATGTCAGGCTTCCCTGTCTTTCATCATCTCCCAGAGCTTGCTCAAACTCATATCCATTGAGTCGGTGATGCCATCCAACCATCTTGTCCTCTGCTGTCCCCTTCTCCTCCTGCCTTCAATCTTTCCCAGCATCAGGGTCTTTTCTAATGAGTCAGCTCTTCATATCAGGTGGCCAAAGTATTGGAGCTTCAGCTTCAGCACCAGTCCTTCCAATGAACATTCAGGACTGATCTCCTTTAAGATGGACTGTTTGGATCTCCTTGCAGTCCAAGGGGCTCTCAAGAGTCTTCAACACCACAGTTCAAAAGCATCATTTCTTCAGGGCTCAGTATTCTTATGGTTCAATTCTCGCATTCATAGATGACTACTGGAAAAATCATAGCTTTGATTGTATGAACATTTGTTGGCAAAGTAATGTCTCTGCTGTTTAATATACTGTATAGGTTTGTGATAGCTTTGCTTCCAAGGAGCAAGCGTATTTTAACTTCATGGCTGCAGTCACCATCTGCAGTGGTTTTGGAGCCCCCCAAAAATAAAGTCTGTCACCATTTCTATTGTTTCCTCATTTATTTACCATGAAGTGATGGGACCAGATGTCATGACCTTTGTTTTTGGAGTGTTGAGTTTTAAGCCAACTTTTTCACTCTCCTCTTTTACCTGCATTAAGAGGCTGTTTAGCTTCTCTTAGCTTTCTGCTTTTAGGGTGGTATCATCTGCATATCTGAGGTTACTGATATTTCTCCAAACAATCTTGATTCCAGCTTGTGCTGGATGAACCAGACCAGCATTTTGCATGATGTACTCTTCATATAAGTTAAATAAGCAAGGTGAAAATATACAGCCTTGACTTACTCCTTTCCCAATCTGGAACCAGTCCACTGTTCCAAGTCTGGTTATAACTGTTGATTCTTGACCTTCATACAGGTATCTCAGGAGGCAGGTAAGGTGGTATGGTAGTCCCACCTCTTTAAGGATTTTCCACAGTTTGTTATGATCCACACAGTCAAAGTCTTTAGTATAGTCAATGAAGCAGAAGTTGATGTTTTACTGGAATTCTCTTGCTTTTTCAATGATGCAACTGATATTGGCAATTCGATCTCCTGGTTTAGCCTTTTCTAAATCCAGCTTGAACATCTGGAAGCAATCCAATTGCCTATCAACTGATGAATAAACAAATTGTGGTAATTCCATAGCAATGAATATACCTCAGTAATAATGCAGAATTAACTCTCCAATACACGTAACAACATGGATGAATCTTATACACAAACAGTGAATGAAGCAGATAATAGGGGGTACATACAGTAAAATACATTTATATTACCTAGGAAATCTAAATCTGAATTTTAATGACATAATGGGGTTCAATGGTTGCTTGGGGCTGGGAAGAGTGGGATAGCCTGAAAAATGGCATAATAATGTTAATTTATGGGTAATGAAAATGTTTCATGTCTTGTTTATTGTGGTGGTTATACATATGTGTGTCAAAATTCACCAAACTGCATTATTAAATTCTATGCATCTTATTGTACATAAATTATGTTTCAATAATATTTATTAGAAATTAAGGGTAATCATTTGAGGAATAGGAATAAAATGTTCAATTTTCTGTATTACTGTAGGGGGAAAGGAAAAATAAATTAAAGCAAATCTTTTCAGTAGAGGACAGAAAAAAAACAGTTATTAAAATGAAATTAAGTTTGTATTTAAAGAGACTTGCTCAGATTCTGCATTTACCACTTCCTAAGTCAGATAAGTAAGTTACTTAATCCATCAACTCAGATTCCTCCTCTGCTTTCATGAGTTTAATAATTACACTTACCTCAAGGGGATGAGGGCTTCCCTGGTGGCTCATGTGGTAAAGAATCTGCCTGCAATGCAGGAGACTTGGGTTTGATCCCTGGTTCGGGAGGATCCTCTGAAGAAGGGAATGGCTACCCACACCAGTATTCTTGCCTGGAGAATACAGTGGACAGAGGAGCCTGATGATCTACTACAGTCCATAGGATTGCAAAGAGTTGGACATGACTGAGTGACTAATACTTTCACTGTTTCTTTCAAAGTGTTGAGGATTCATTTTGATATTTGGCAAAACTAATACAATTACGTAAAGTTTAAAAATAAAATAAAATTTAAAAAAATAAAAATTAAATAAAATTATAACCACAAAATGCTTAACAATGGGTGGGATATAAAGAAAGTATTCAGGGACTTCCCTGGTGGTCCAATGGCTAAGGCTTTACACTCCAATTCAAGGGGTTCAAGTTTGATCCCTGATCAGGGAAATACATACTGCAATTGAGGGTTCCCCTGCTACAACTAAAGATCCCACATGCCACTGTGAAGATCAAAGATCCTGCAACTAAGATCTGGCACAACCAAATAAATAAATCTAAATATTTTAAAAGAGAAAGTAGTCAATAAATCCTAAACACTTTTATCAGTATCATAACATTGAGAATAATATTTTAAAAGTCAATCTTCTGATTCTCCCCTAGTACCATATTGCTACTTTTTTAAATACTTAACTCAGTTTGCTACTCTGCATTTATTTGCATGCTAGTTTGCTATTTCACAGTCTCTCGTGGTGATGTGAGTTGCCAGGCAGAAACCATGCCTACTTTGCTCATGTCTGCACCCTAGCACTAGCTCTGCCCTAGTCCATGGTAGAGACTCATGGTCCTTTTATGAATGACAGAGCCTTTCTTAATTATCCATAGTGTTTATCTCTGCTAAAATCTTACACATGTTACAAACGGAAGTTCTTATAGAATTGGATCACTCTATGTAACCCTCATTTTTACAGGTAGGAAAACTGGGAAAGGTTATACCATTGCCTCTCATCATACAGCTAAATAGGGACAGAGTTAGAGCAGGAACCTGAACTGCTGAACTTATGATATAAAGAGCTTATGATATACAATGAACTTTCAACTGACCCAGGAAGTATTCTTTTCAGCTCTGAAACTCCACCTCCTCCCATTTTAATATCTGAGCTGTGGAAGTTGTATGTGCTGGGATACATCCAAATTCAATATTTTTATCTCCCAAACTTTAAGTTGGCCACAGTGCTGAGCAAAGAGCTATTTACACAGATGTTATATGTCTATAGATGCTCCTTCAGTATTGATGGATGCATAAAAGCATGATGGCCTCATTCTGTTTATATTGGCAAATATACTTTTAGGGGCTTTTTGATTTCCTTTTGAAGTTTAGACCTCTGCAAAATCATCTTCTGTACCTCTGACAAACAAATGCCTGTTTTAAAAGGACTTAACTAGGTCTTTCCTGATAGTCCATAGCTAAGACTCCATGCTTCCAATGTAGGGGGTCCAGGTTTGATCCCTGGTCAGGGAATTAAATCCCACATGCCACAACTGAAAAGTCTGTATGCAGCAACAAAAGATCCCACATACCATAGTGAGGACTGAAGATCCTGAGTGCCACAATTAAGACTTGGTGTGTCCTGGTGATCAGCAGTGTCTGTCTCTTTGCGACCCTACGGACTGTAGCCTGTCAGGCTACTCTGTCCTTGGGCTGTTCCAGGCAAGAATGCTGGAGTGGATTGACATTACCTTCTCGACCCAGGGATTGATGCATCTCCTGCATTGGCAGGCAGATTCTTTACCACTGAACAACCCTGGAAACCCTAAGACCTGACACAGCCACATAAATAAATAAATAATTAAAAAAAAAATGTGTGCTCATCCACTCAGTTGTGTCCAACTCTTTGTGACCCCATGGACTGTAGTCTACCAGGTTCCTCTGTCCATGGGATTTCTTAGGCAAGAGTACTGGAGTGGGTTGCCACTTCCCTAACCAGGGATAAAACTTGCATCTCCAGCATCTCCTGTATTGGCAGGTGGATTTTTCACTACTGAGCCACCTGAGAAACACATTAATAAAAAAAAAAGAACTTGACTTTTAGTTGAGTTTCACTTTCTCTTTTCCAAAAGGAAAAGCAATAGTTACACACTTATATGTGTGCCTAATTAACTGTTATTTTATCTTCCTCTGAATTCTTTATATACACCTAGTGACAGTTCTGGCTTTCACAGAGGCCAATATAATCATTGGGAATTAGCCTTTTTTTTTTTTTTTTTTTTTTTAACACTTGGACCCGACGTAACAGGGTAGTTAAAGCCTGTGTAAAGCAGAAATGTGCATTTTTTCCCCCTCCCCTCCAGAGATTATCCAATAAGATGGATTCTCCTCCTGCACAAATACCAGGAATTGGCAGGTCAGCAGACTCTGTCACTGCTGTCCTCTTTGCCCAGTGTAAAGATCTAGGTCTCCTGAGAGAGTAATGATTAAGAGCCTCAGGAAAGTGCAGGCAGGCAGGAGCAACAAAGGAGTTAGGAGCTCTGTAGTTCAGAGGGGACATCAAAATAAACTGATTTTATTTAAATAAACTGAATTACCCTAACAAGCTGTTTTTCAATTTCAACAGCACTAGAAATTTTATCTTCTTAGCTCTACCCAAGGTATTGCCTTCTGCCCCTGGAATGAAATATTAGCAATAGAAGTACTCTTCTAGTTAGTCTCCATTCAATCCCAAACTTTAATAGAAATAACCTGTCGGCTTTGATTGAGTGTGATATCACTAGAGGAGCCTTGAATTGAAACTGGGGGATAAAGAAAATTGCAGTGCATGAAGCCAGTTTGACTAAAATGGAAATTTTACTTCAGTCCTATCTGGCTGTCAAAGGGCCACTTCTAATACCTTCACAAAGTAATTTACCTTCACAGCAAAAATAAAAAATAGAAACTGAAATTGCGAAAAAAAAAAAAAATCCAAGCTAAACCAACTGAAAAAAAACACAAAAACCCTCTCCTTTGCAAAGTTTGGTCTTGTTTTGCATTGTCTCTCTAGGGGCCGGGAATGAGCGCAGCATACTCAAGTATCCTAGTAGGCTCAGCTCCCCTTTGTCATTAAGCACACGCAGTTTGTTTGGATTTTAAGTCTTTAAGAAAAAAAAAAAAAATCCCCAAATAGAAACTTCTAAATAAATCTGTCAAGTACTTGAATGAATGCACATTTCATACCAGCTTCAAGATTTTGAGAGAAGGCAAACTAGTGTTTACTATGGACACGCAGTAGTTGGCAGAGGACATGAATTCTCTGAAGACTTGTGGGCCACATCCCAGAGGTGCTATGGTCCCTAGAGTGCACTTTACATCTGGGACTGGAAATCTCACTGCATATTCCTTGGGGAAAATTGGCTAAAATTGATTTGCTAAAGGAAAATGAAATTTTGAGGCCAGTCACATATGAATACGTGAATGTTGAGAACTCTGATGTACATGTAATGGGAGCTGAGGGTCTGAATGGGAATGATGGGGACATTTGGATCGTGTCACAAGCATTTTTTAAAAAAGACATTTGCTTTATTGGCCCACTGAACCTCTTTGGGTATTCTATTTCAATGTCGGTTTAAAAAAACATGCAGAAAATATGATGAAAAATGTAGATGTGCTTTCAGAGACATCCTTCAGAAATAGGCTGTGTTTGCCTATTAAAAATAAAGTGTTTACCCAGATTAAACAGAGAATCAGAGAAAACAAATCTTATTGTTTGGGAAGTGAAGGGCAAGGTCATGAATTCTATTTATTAGCATACAATTTCTTGGAAAGAGTGCTGTTTGGTCAGTGAAAGAGAGCAGAGGCTGTATATGTACTTAGCCGCATTTGGGTGATCAGTCAGACAGACAGACAGACACACACATACACACAAAGAGATAATGAACAAAAAGCAACCTTGGTCATTCTTGCCTCATCTTATCCCACAAACAAAATATAGACTCCAAGAAACAAAATAAAAACTCATTGGAGGATATCTCTCTCAAGTCTTTTCTCAGTGTACCCCTATAAAAATATATGAATAAATAAAAAGTTGAGGGCAGGTATTATTATATTATCCATTTTACAGATGTGAAAGCTGATGCTTCGATGCTTGTTGTTGTTGTTCAGTCACTGAATTGTGTCCCACTCTTTGTGACCCCATGGACTGCATGTGACCCCATGGACTGCCGGGCTTCTCTTCCTTCATTATCTCCTTGAGGTGGTCAAACTCATGTCCATTGACTCGGTGATGTTATCTAACCATCTCATCCTCTGCTGCCCTCTTCTCCTTTTGCCTTCAATCTTTCCCAGTAACAGGGTCTTTTCCAATGAGTTAATGCTTCATATCAGGTGGCCAAAGTATTGGAGTTTTGACTTCACCATCAGTCCTTCTAATGAATCTTCAGGGTTGATTTCCTTTAGGATTGACTGGTTTGATCTCCTCATTGTCCAAGAGACTCCCAAGAGTCTTCTCCAGCACCACAGTTTGAAAGTATCAATCCTTAAGTGCTCAGCCTTCTTTACGGTCCAACTCTCACATCCGTGTATGACTACTGGAAAAACCACAGCTCTGACTATATGGATATTTGTTGGTAAAGTGATGTCTCAGTTTTTTAATATGCTGTCTAGGTGTGTCATAGCTTTATTTTCAAGGAGCAAGCATCTTTTAATTTCATGGCTGCAGTCACCATCTACAGTGATTTTGGAACTCAAGAAAATAAAACCTATCACCGTTTCCATTTTTTCCCCATCTGTTGGCCATGAAGTGATGGGACCAGATGCCATGATCTATATTTTTTGAATATTAAGTTTTAAGCCAGCTTTTTCACTCTCCTCTTTGACCTTCATCAAGAGGCTCTTTAGTTCCTCTTCACTTTCTGCCATTAGGGTGGTGTCATCTGCATATCTGAGGTTGCTGATATTTCTCCCAGCAATCTTGATTCCAGTTTATGATACATCCTGCTCAGCATTTTGCATGATGTAATCTGCATATAAGTTCATTAAACAAGGTGATAATATATAGCCCTTTGCTATGCTCCTTTCCCAGTTTCAAACCAATCCATTGTTCCATGTCTGGTTCTAACTGTTTATTCTTGACTTGCATACAGGTATCTCAAGGGGCAGGTAATGTGGCCTGGTATTCCCATCTCTTTAAGATTTTTCCACAGTTTTTCGTGATCTATGCAGTCAAAGGCTTTAGCATAGTCAATGAAGCAGGAATATATGTTTCTCTGGGATTCTCTTGCTTTTTCTGTGATCCAACGAATGTTGTCAATTTCATCTCTGATTCCTCTGTTTTTCTCAATCCAACTTGTGCACCTGGAAGTTCTTGGTTCATGTACTGTTGATGCCTAGCTTGAACAATTTTGAGCATTACCTTGCTCACATGTGAAATGAGTACAATTGTGCAGTAGTTTGAACATTCTTTGGCATTGGCCTACCTTGAGATTGGAATGGAAACTGATATTTTCCAGTCCTGTGGCCATTGCTGAGTTTTCCAAATTTGCTGGCATATTTAGTGCAGCAGGTTAACAGCATCATCTTTTAGAATTTGAAATAGCTCATCCGGAATTCCATCACACCTCTCTAGCTTTGTTTGTAGTAATGCTTCCTAAGGCCTACTTGACTTCATACTCCAGGAAGTCTGGCTGTAGGTGAGTGAGCACACCATCATGGTTATCCAGGTCATCCCTGATTCTTTTACTCTGTGGCCAATTCTATTGGTCTATGGCCATCTAGCCCTTCTACCCTTGGTGTCTCCTTCTAATAGGTATACAGCTATTTTCTCATCAGATACCCTCCAGGAGTCAAGGTGTTACCCATCAGAGTTCTTGGCTTTCCCCAAGCAATAGAAATTGATAAGAGGCCAGCAAAGATTCAGGGAAGGCTTTACTGGGGTTCCTGCTATAGCAGAGGGGAATGAGATCAAGAAGCATTTTCCTTTGCTTGCTTGCTCCCTGAGGGTGAAGGGGGATGAACTTGTTCCTTATAAAGAGTGAAGGCAGGGGTGTGTCTAGGGGTCAGGCTGGAGGAGGGTGGTGTATGTGGTTTGCCCACCCCTTTAGTGGTGTTGTATGCAGGGGGCAGGCACAATACTCTGCTTTTGTTACCCGCTCTTCAGAAGTGACAACTGGGATTTTTGGTCTCTTTTATCTTATTGTCCAGAATTTGCTCCAACTGCACATGCATGCAGTTATTTTTAGTTTCCTATATTTTCTTTGTATTTTGTTGCTGGAGGAGAATTTTGTCCAGGTGCAAGCACTGCAGCAAATGGTCCCAGATCTCAGCCTGTCTCAAAGTGTTCTGCACAGAATTATCACAAACCTATTCTTCCAGTTTTCAGGATATTTTCTAATCACTTTTCACATCCTTGTTAAAACCTATATGCCCAGTCCTCCATTTCACAAGACAGTGTTTTCGTTTCCAATATCAGACATAATTTTTATATTTGCATATTTGAGCTAAAGTACCAAATGCCTGATAATGATATGTCACAATTATACCCTAAATTCATTTTTCAAAATACTCCTTTAATTATATCAGAATGCTTTAGCCATCGATATCTCCACTGTCTCCTACTTCATTGGCTCTTAGGATACAATTCAAGTTTCTGACTTGTTCTCACATCATTGTTGTCCAGCCAGCACACAGTCCTTAGCCTTCTTCACACCACTCTTTTCTCCATGTCAATCCTACTTTCGATGTCTTGCACGCAGGCTCTAGCCAACATGGAACACTGCACACATACTCTCAACCTTCAAAAGTTTAGCTAACCAAAGTAATTTCATGTATATTTTTTATTTTATTCTTATAGAACCAGTGTTCTGAGATTTACTGTTATGCATTTTATAAGTAAGAATATTGAGAATTGGAGTTCCCTGGTGGTGTAGTGTTTAGGGCTCAGTGCTTTCACTGTTGTGGCCCTGAACTCATCTCTGGTTAGGGAACTAAGATCCCACAAACCACACAGCACTGTTAGGAAAAAAAAAAAAAAGAGATGGCAAGAATTTAAGAGATTTGAAAAGGCAAATTCCCTGGGAAGTTTAAGCTTTCAGTGTCTTCACTTGTGCAAGGTCCTGCCAGTGCTTCTGGAAGTTGTTCCAGTTATGGATATGAAACTAGACTAACCCCAGAAAGCATTTCTATTTGAACATTTCTAGTATTCAAGAGAAAAAGGGATCAGACTGTCCATGTCTCCAGAAATATCTTATGATTTATACTTTTTAATTCTTAATAATCACTCTTATAATTCAATTTATAATTGCATTCTTTTAACTTAATGATGACACATCAAAACAGTATATACCTTAAGTACAGAAAATCTGGATCCAACCCTGAGTTATTGAACTTGCCCCACAATGAAGTGGGAGGGGCTTGAGCTCAATTCCACCAAGTCTGGGTCCTTTCTGTGCACCAGATGTTGGTGTTGGTGTTGCTGTTACCTGTGATGGCACAAGTGAGTAGGGATTGCCTCCCCAAAGTCTTCTCAAGGCCAAAACAATGTTCATGTGTTCCTTTGTATCTCACACACCACTTTGTAATAGCTTTTTGCTATTTATAGCAAACTTGCTCACTACTTTGTTATGCTTTTGCTGTCTCATTTCTCCAGTTAAATTGAAAGAGATCTTGTATCAAGGAATGTACCCTGTCTATCTTCATCTTTATGAAAACATGGCATGAACTTAGTGAATAGTGGCTAAGCTTCTCAAAGTATAGAACGCCTTTTCTATACAACAGGTGTCCTGCTGGGGATCTTCACAGGCCTCTAATTTTATTGTGTGGAAAGCTTACGATCTGAGATGACAGGAGAACCTAAGGACCCTGCAAGAGGGTTGAAGGCAGATTCATGTGTCTGTGTCTTTGCTTTCAATATTGACTTCTGGTCAGAAGTTGTTCCTAACTCCTGCTATTCATTCATTTATTCATTCAACAAATATGTGTCAGGCATTAACCTAGATTCTAGGGAAAAGACTAAAAAATAAATATTATCTCTTTTTCCTCAAGGAACTAAGCCAAAAAAAGTAAGAATTTATGAATTTATTATCAGTGATGATATGCTTTCTATAGAATATGTAAGAAGTCAGGATTATTTTATGCTGGTCCATGAAATGAGGCTTATACCAGATAAATGAGCCAGTTATTTGTACTTGGCCATGTGTACTTGCTTTAAGGAATAAATTTATCCAGAAAATGTATCTGTAGGGTGAATCTTGCCTTCTTTTTCTAGTAGGTTTCAATGTAAAATTTGACACATTTTCTGATGGGAAACATCCTTTCAGTTGAAGCTTTTATGGCTGTGCAGTGTGAACAGCAAAGCAGTGTGGTGAGTTGTGTTTATCCGGCTTGTATGGTCAAAATTATAGGTCATTTACTTCAGCAACATTTGGGGAAACTTCTCACTTAAGAATGTACTTCTTCCTGAGGACATTTTTCTATTCTCTTCACCTCAAGTTTTTTGCCTCTGACTAGGGATTTCTACGGAGAAGGCAATGGCATCCCACTCCAGTACTCTTGCCTGGAAAATCCCATGGATGGAGGAGCTCGGTAGGCTGCAGTCCATGGGGCCGCTAAGAATCAGATACGACTGAGCGACTTCACTTTCACTTTTCACTTTCATGCATTGGAGAAGGAAATGGCAACCTGCTCCAGTGTTCTTGCCTGGAGAATCCCAGGGACGAGGGAGCTTGGTGGGCTGCCGTCTATGGGGTCGCACAGAGTCGGACATGACGAAGCGACTTAGCAGCAGCAGCACCAGCAGCAGGGATTTCTAACCCTTCTAACTTGCTCTTTCCCTAATTATCTGTGGGATATAGAGCTAGGACTGAAAAATAATCCTAAACAGTTGCCAGGTGTCCTGCAGTATGTCTAGTACAATATTTAATTAAATGAAAAATTTTCATTCTTTTAAAAAGATTTCTTTTTGAAAATTGGAAAATTAGATATCTTTAAAATAATTGCTGGAATAGCCCCCACTGGTAGCTCTTTTGTGGAAATGAAAAGGATTTATACAGCTGCCATGTCTTACATTTCTTTAGTGTTTCTCCTAAAATGTGGTCTATGCTAGAAACAGAGTAAGTGATTTTATTGTTTCCTTGTCAATGCTCACCACACCTGGCACAACTGGTCTCTCACATTTACTGATGCAGCTGAGTTGCTCCCATATCTCAGAGTGAGCACGTTGAAGATATGCCAGGAGGTTGTGGATAGTCAGTGAATGTCGGAAGAATGAAAGAATGAATTGCCATGTACCTTGTACCTCCGTGTACCTCCATGTACCTCCAAGCTGTGCAGGTGGGTTGTGGATAGTCAGTGAATGCTGGAAGAATGAAAGAATGAATCACCATGTACCTTGATTTTCATAAAAACTAGATATTAACAGTTTTACTAAAACTATTACAATGTACACAAGCTTTGTTCTCAAGGAGAGTACAAGCTATATGGTGTCTCAACTTGTCTCTGTTCTGTCCAACTCGTTCTGACTTGTCCTGAAGAAAAATCTCAGAAGTCACTTTTGCCTGAAAGTTTTCCTGACATTTGAGTAAATGGCAGCTTTTGCCTGTTACTCAAACCCCAGGTTACTATGCTCATTCTTTCCTACACACACCTGGGTGTTTTCGGCCCTGTGAGGGTGAACATCTATGTACTTAGTGAATTGTTCAATGTTTATCAGCTCACAGTCCTTCACTCCCACTGGATCTGTGGAGAATACCAAGGATGGATTCGGGAGAGCCTGTTAGAACACTGTTCCCCATCCTAGCTCCCAAAACATTCACCCCTGGCCTACAATATATTTGGTTCCTGGAAAGGGAATTACTATCATGTGACCTAAATTTAGCCTTTTCCTAAGTAAAAGAAAAAAAAAAAAGAATTATGCTTCCATGTAACATCATCACTTATATAAACTGAATTTCTCTTGCTTAAGGAAGTAAATGTTTCTGAAATAACATTGATTTTTGGAGCTCTCTGGCTTATGTCCTGTAGCTGTATAATAAAGACCCCCATTCCATCTTTGGCCCCTTTGTCTTATGAGGCCTGGGAAGCCTGGTGTGCTGCAGTCCATGGGGTCACAAGGAGTTGGACATGACTGAGCAACTGAACTGAACTGAACTGAAGAGGCTGGAGCATGGCTTACAGGAGTCCAGTGTGTCCATCCTCCCAGAGTTTGGTGGCCAGGATCCTGGCATGAAGAGATACTTCTTTGTCCAGGCATGTCTTCCTGCTCCAGGTATCATGTGGTCCCTGCAAACTTCCTCATGCCTACTTTCTGCTATCTCACCACAGAACTGGAAAACTGCTTGTTTCTGCCTTGTGTGTCACACTTGGTCCCTGGGCCCTGAAACAACACTGTATTTTTTTGTGTCCTGCAGATTTCCTCATGAAAAAGACTTCTTAAGTTTTCACTGACAGCCCTCCATCTCAGAACTCAGGCCTTGTGAGAGGAGCTGAGCTGGTGGGATGGAAGTTGTGAGGTCCCCTTCCCAGCCCCATCTGTCTCTCAGGTACTCATGCAGTCAAGTCACTTCTACCTTGAGGCCTCTTTCTGTCTTGCAAAATGATGTTTGAAGACCAGAGGTGGCCAATTTTCTGAAAGGGCCACACTTTGAATCTCAGAGTCTCTAAATCTGGGACAAAATGTCTACATTTCTGCAGTGGTAATCCATCAGGAATGAAGTAAAAAGGTTAAAATACAACATGGTCCACATATGAGGTGAGCATTAGACCACAGGTTACTGCTCTATTGTATGACATTGAGGCAGGCAGGTCAGCATTATCTGCAGAGAGAGCAAGACAGCAGTGTCCAAACAGAAGGACACAGGGTTGGGGACAGCCCCAGCGTTAGGTACCAGCCTGACCTCTTTTCAGCTCTGTGAACATGGGCAGATATTGTAACACTTTCGACTTCTTAACTCTTATCTAAATATGACATTTTTGAAGGAACTAGAGAAACTCTGTAATTCATATGGAGCCACAAAAATCCTGAATTTCCAAAGCAATCTTGAGAGAAAAGAACAAAGCTGGAGGTATCACCCTCTAAGACTTTAAACTATGTTGTAAAACAACTTGGTACTGGCACAAAACAGACACACAGATCAATGGAACAGAACAGAGAGCCCAGAAATAAACCTGTGCACCAATGGTCAATTAATCTGTGACAAAGGAAACAAGAACATATAGTGGAGAAAAAGACAATCTCTTCTTCAAAACTGGACAGCTACATGTAAAAGAATGGGATTAGAACATTTCCTTATACCATAAAAACAAAATAAAAACCAGCTCAATTGGATTAAAGACATAAATGTAAGACCCGAAGCCATAAAATTCATAGAGGAAAACATAGGCAGAACCCTGACATAAATTGTAGCAATATTTTAAATCCATTTTCTAAAATGAAAATAAAAGCAAAAATAAACAAATGGGATATAATTAAGCTTAAAAGCTTTTGCTTAGCAAAGGAAACCATCAAAAAAATTAAAAGCCAACCTATGGACGGGGAGAAAATATTTGCCACTGACATAACCGACAAGGGGTTAATATCCAACATATATAAACAGTTCATGAAAATCGATATCAATAAAACAAATAACCCAATAAAAAATGGACAGAAGACCTAAATAGACAGTTTTCCTAAGAAAGCATACAGATGGCCAACAGGTACATTAAAAGAGTTTCAAAGCACTGATTATTTGAGAAATGCAGATCAAAGCAACAACAAGGTACCATTCCACACTTGTCAGAATGGCCACCATCCAAAAGTCTACAAAAAAGCAAATGCTGATTAGGATGGTTGTGGAAAGGGAACCCTCCTATACTATTGCTTAGAATATAAATGTGTGTAGCCACTATGGAAAACAGTATGGAGGTTCTCAAGAAAAACTAAAAATAGAACTACCATATTATTCTGCAATCCCACTCTTGGGGATATATCCAGAAAAAAATGAAAACACTAATTTGAAAAGGTGCATGTGCTCCAATATTCCTAGCAGCATTATGTCCATAGCCAAGATATGGAAGCAAACCCAGTGCTCATCAATAGACATAGGGATGGAGAAACTGTGGTATATAAATACATACAAATATGGCATATCACTCAGCCATAAAAAAGAGTAAAATTCTTCATTTGCAGCAACTTGAATGGACCTAGAGAATATTATGCTTAGTGAAATAAGAAAAATACTAAATGGTGTCACTTATTTGTGGAATCTAAAAGAATAAAAGAGATGGATGTATATAGCAAAACAGACTCGCAGGTATAGAAAACCAACTAGTGGTTAGTAGTGTGATGAGGAATGGAGGAGGGGCAAGATAAGGATAAGGGAAAGAGATACTAAGTACTGTGTATAAAACAGGTAAGTAACAATGACACACTTATTGCACAGGAAACTGTAGCCATCATCTTGGAAAAACTTTTAATAAAGTGTAATTTATAAAAATGAATCACTATGCTATATACCTGAAACTAATGTAACATTGTAAATCAACTATGCTTCAATAAAAACAAATAAACTGGAAACAATAAAATAAAATGAAGACAACAACACTCAGCTTCTGGCATTGTGAGGATTACAAATATGAAACTACAGTGTCTAGCACATAGTAGATAGTCAACTAATGATATGACTTCCTTTCCATTCATTTTGAAGGAATGTATAATCCAGTGAAAGAAAAACAATGCAACACTTAACTTTTACCAATTAAGACACATAAAGTTAAAAAATAATTTCTCTGCTTTAAAGACTCCACTTAAATAGGAGGCAGGACAAAGTAATCCCTCAGTTAGGGAGGGAGAGTTCTAACACATCAACTTATTAGTGAAATTTGAATCAGAAGAGGACTTAGGGAGTTCTTGACATCTCTCCTTATCCACAAAGTCATTAGAACAATTTTCTAAAGAGTTATAATTAATGTTCAGGCCTCCCATAGCAGCAAAAAGCTGGTTTAGAGCTGTCATCCCTCCCTATAATTTCTTGAAAAATGTTCAGAAGCAAACAGTGCCACGAGCAACGGTTCTGCACATATGTCCTGGCCCTGATTAGGGTCGACTGAGCCCCCACATACTATAATAACTACTTGGGTGCTCATTTGTGACTCATGTAGAAAATAGGGAAAAAAAAGAGTTTTTCACAAATGTAGTAAAATATCTTGGGAAGTCCCAAGAGGAGGCATCAAAAGATCCTATTTGCAGGGGCTAATGAATGAGAAAGAAACCCTTTTGTACTTGATGGTACATCATACTATTTTTATTATTATTATTTTTTTACTTTACAATATTGTATTGGTTTTGCCATACATCAACATGCATCTGCCATGGGTGTACACGTGTTCCCCATCCTGAACCCCCTCCCACCTCCCTCCCCATACCATCCCTTTGGGTCATCCCAGTGCACCAGCCCCAAGCTTCCTGTATCCTGCATTGAACCTGGACTGGCGATTCGTTTCTTATATGATATTATACATGTTTTAATGCCATTCTCCCAAATCACCCCCCCTTCCCTCTCCCACAGAGTCCAAAAGACTGTTCTATACATCTGTGTTTCTTTTGCTTGTTTGAGAACTATACAATGACTTTTCCCTTTATGAAATCAAATCACTTGTTTGATCATTTACATTCTGCTTAATGAAAGAGAATAATTCTCTAAATGCTATAAAAATTGCCCAATTTTAGCTAAATTTTCCCTAGACTAATTTATTTTCCTTGCTCTTTTAGCCCATATTTTTGTATTAAAGTGTCAGCCTCCTATGAATCTCCTTGGGCACCCATGAAAGATAAACACGGGAAGCTGAGAGGTATTGATTGTTTCTGGGTGTCACAGGGCTCAGTGCTGGGCACTACAGGGAAATGGATCTGTGTCAGGAAGGTTGCGTTGTGATTGCAGACAGCAGCGAAAGGCCAGCTTTTTCTGTGAAAGAATGTTGGACATGAATATAATAAGGAAATGAGAAAGACAGAAGGTAAGGAGAGAAAAATAAATTGTGATACATTTTCCTGAGGCCAAGTTTCTGGTTTGCCTTGGGCAGGGCATGTAAATTTCCTCTGCATTTCATATAAAATTAGGATGACATGGTATTTGAAATATTTTATAAGTATTAGAAATACTGTATGTAGATTGCAGGTAAAAAATCTAGGTCTTTTAAACTTTTTATAACAAGGAAAGTTTCACTGGCACAATTCAGTTCAGTTCAGTCGTTCAGTCATGTCCAACTGTTTGCAACTGCATGAATCACAGCACGCCAGGCCTCCCTGTCCATCACCAACTCCTAACTCCATGTCCATCGAGTCTGTGATGCCATCCAGCCATCTCATCCTCTGTCATCCCCTTCTCCTCCTGCCCCCAATCCTTCCCAGCATTAGGGTCTTTTCCAATGAGTCAACTCTTCGCACAAGGTAGCCAAAGTACTGGAGTTTCAGCTTCAGCACCAGTCCTTCCAATGAACATCCAGGGCCAATCTCCTTTAAGATGGACTGGTTGGATCTTCTTGCAGTCCAAAGAACTCTCAAAAGTCTTCTCCAACACCACAGTTCAAAAGCATCAATTCTTCGGTGCTCAGCTTTCTTCACAGTCCAACTTTCACATCCATACATGACTACTGGAAAAACCATAGCCTTGACTAGATGGACCTTTCTGGCAAAGTAATGTCTGTACTTTTAAATATGCTATCTAGGTTGGCCATAACTTTCCTTCCAAGGAATAAGTATTTTTTAATTTGATGGCTGCAATCACCATCTACAGTGATTTTGGAGCCCAGAAAAATAAAGTCTGACACTGTCTCCCCATCTATTTGCCATGAAGTGATGGGACCGGATGCCATGATCTTCGTTTTCTGAATGTTGAGCTTTAAGCCAACTTTTTCTCTCTCCTCCTTCACTTTCATCAAGAGGCTTTTGAGTTCCTCTTCACTTTCTGCCATAAGGGTGGTGTCATCTGCATATCTGAGGTTATTGATGTTTCTCCCGGCAATCTTGATTCCAGCTTGTGTTTCTTCCAGTCCAGCGTTTCTCATGATGTACTCTGCATAGACGTTAAATAAGCAAGGTGACAAAATAGAGCCTTGATGTATTCCTTTTCCTATTTGGAACCAGTCTGTTGTTCCATGTCCAGTTCTAACTCTTGCTTCCTGACCTGCATACAGGTTTCTCAAGAGACAGGTCAAATGGTCTGGTATTCCCATCTCTTTCAGAATTTTCCACAGCTTATTGTGATCCACACAGTCAAAGGCTTTGGCATAGTAAATAAAGCAGAAATAGATGTTTTTCTGGAACTCTCTTGCTTTTTCCATGATCCAGCGGATGTTGGTAATTCGATCTCTGGTTCCTCTGCCTTTTCTAAAACCAGCTTGAACATCTGGAAGTTCACGGTTCACTTATTGGTGAAGCCTGGCTTGGAGAATTTTGAGCATTACTTTACTAGCATGTGAGATGAGTGCAATTGTGCAGTAGTTTGAGCATTCTTTGGCATTGCCTTTCTTTGGGATTGGGATGAAAACTGACCTTTTCCAGTCCTGTGGCCACTGCTGAGTTTTCCAAATTTGCTGGCATATTGAGTTTTCACAGCATCATCTTTTAGGATTTGAAATAGTACTGGCACAGGGTGATGTCAGAAGCACTCCAGGAGGGCAGGACTGTTGAATTTGCCTGTGTGACTTGCAGTTGCCATATTATATTGGATTTAAAACCAAAGACCATTAATCACTTCTTGCTGTTGTTGTGCTAAGTTGCTTCAGTCATGTCTGACTCTTTGTGACCCTATGGACTGTAGCCTGCCAGACTCCTCTGCCCATGAAATTCTCCAGGCAAGAGTTTTGGAATGGGTTGCTTTGTCTTCCTCCAGGGCATCTTCCCAACCCAGGGGTCAAACTTGTGTCTCTTAAGTCTCCTGCATTCAGCCATTAAAAAGAATACATTTGAATCAGTTCTAATGAGGTGGATGAAACTGGAGCCTATTATACACAGTGAAGTAAGCCAGAAAGAAAAACACCAATACAGTATACTAACGCATATATATGGAATTTAGAAAGATGGTAACAATAACCCTGTGTACGAGACAGCAAAAGAGACACTGATGTATAGAACAGTCTTATGGACTCTGTGGGAGAGGGAGAGGGTGGGAAGATTTGGGAGAATGGCATTGAAACATGTAAAATATCATGTATGAAATGAGTTGCCAGGTCAGGTTCGATGCACGATACTGGATGCTTGGGGCTGGTGCACTGGGATGACCCAGAGGGATGGAATGGGGAGGGAGGAGGGAGGAGGGTTCAGGATGGGGAACACATGTATACCTGTGGCGGATTCATTTTGATATTTGGCAAAACTAATACAATTATGTAAAGTTTAAAAAAAAAAAAAGTCTCCTGCTTTGGCAGGCCGTTTCTTTGCCACTAGCCCCACCTGTGCTTGGGATCTTTGGGAGAGGCTATCAGCCATAGGCCCTAAATCTCCCTGAACCCTCCTAGCAGAGTAGGTCCCACATGCAAAGCATCAGCCACTCTCTACTGAGCCCTTTTCCAGGGTAATATTTTCTACTAACAACCCTGGGGGATGAAGTCAAGTCTCCGCTGGAAACAAAGCAGTTTTGCTTGCTTCTCATTATAAGATGATAGATTTCCCATGCCCTGTTTTTCAGCTGTGATACAAACCTACTACATGCATAGCACCCATCTGGGAACGTGATGGGACTCAGGGTTCAGGAGAAACCATTTAAACTATGCTGCTTGCTGTGCTGTGAGTCATAAACTTTTTGTCTCTGATCCAAGACTCTTGTGTCCTCTGTCAACACCCTCAATACAGTAAGCTAGCTTACTAGCTCAAAAGTTGGACAAAATCATATCACAGACCAGATAGTGTCCTAGGTCAAATTGTTTTACTTCTCAAATTCTTGGTTTGCTCATTTGTGGACCACAGATAATTTTAATACTGTTGAAAGATGGGTGTGAACATTTAATAAGATATTAAGTTTTATGGGCCTGGTGCAGTTCCTAAGCCACTGTTGAATGATTGGACTGTCTCCAAGGATGTTGCTGGACCATTGATAGGCATGATCAGAACTATGCAGCTATCAGAGCATTGATTCCTACTCCCCCCACCACTCATGTATCAAATTCATCTTGCTGTTGGACACTAAGCAGCTTGAGAAAAGGGTCTGTGTTGCACATGTCTTCTGTAACCCTGGTTGTGCTCGGCACAGTGTCATGAAGATCCTGAACACCCAGCAAACAAATACTCAAGCATTGTTGGATCACATATACCTTTGCCCTTCAAGTCAGGCCCTAAGCTTCCTGTACTTCATCTGTAACACAGAATTGGTAGATAAAACCTGTGTCATATGTCTCATTAGCTTTTGTAGGAAGACAATGATAATCCATATATTTGTGAAATTATAAATGTTTGAAATAATAAAATAACAAAATATATTTATTGAATGCTCTTTGCATATCAGCTACTAAGCCCACATATTTCATTTTAGCCTCCCAATAACTTTTAAAATATTTTTATAATTATTTTACAGATTAGGAAACCAAGGCACAACAAGGTTGAGTACATTTCCCAAAGTCACACAACTACCAAGTGAGATAGACAGGATTTGAATCCAGGGTGCTCAGACTCTAGAGTTGTGTTGTTCAATAAAGTAGCTGCGAGTCATATGTGGCTACTTCAATTAACTTAATCAAAATGAAATAAAAATATTATTATACATTTTTCATAAGCATTAAAGCCAAGGCTATGAGAAGCAAGGAATTTTCCCCAATTTAGAATGTTAGCAAGTGGAAGGACTGGGTCCAAACACAGGGCTGCTGATGCCGAGCTGGCGTTATGCCTCTCTCTGTAGGTCCATGGCTTCCTGTCCCTGAGATGTTTGTCTGCTTCAGTTTGTTTTTGATACTCAGCCATATTCAGATGAGCAGTTGAAGCTCTAGGCCCAAGAGAGCCCCAGGGACTTGTCTTCGTATCTAATTAATCCCACTCTATTTGAATGGAAAGCAGAGAACACACTGTCTCACAAATAATTGATGGCCAACAAATGTTAGTTGAGGTGAATTATCATTCTTTTCATTAACTGCTGTTGTTGCAGTTCTGAAACAGAGATGTTATGGAGACAAAAACAAATGTGGAATCTTTAGATGAGACACATTTACAAGTACGAGAACTAAATAATTTCCCATGGGCTGTGTAAATGCCCAGTGAAAGGCAAAGATAAGGAATATTACAGAAAGCAAGAAAAACCAGAACAGTGGACACTAGTTTTGAGCAGAGAGCAGACAGGTCAGCCTCAGAATGTGGGGACTGACTCGAGCCTTGAAAGGTCACTGAACTAGGTATGCAGGCTTCTTAACAAGGCAATACTCTGCTCCCCTTTCTATTTGATTTCCTCACTTCCCTGGTGGCTCAAACGGTAAAGCGTCTGTCTACAATGCGGGACGCCTGGGTTCAAGCCCTGGGTTGGGAAGATCCTCTGGAGAAGGAAATGGCAATCCATTCCAGTACTATTGCCTGGAAAATCCCATGGACAGAGGAGCCTGGTAGGCTACAGTCTATGGGGTCGAAAAGAGTGGAACACGACTGAGCTACTTCACTTTCACTTTCAAACATATTGAAGGGCCCCACTAGGTGGTGCTACTGGTAAAGAGCCTGCCTGCCAATGCAGGAGACAGAAGAGAATGAGAGTTCCATACTTGGATGGGGAAGGGCCCCTGAAGGAGGGCCTGGTAACCCACTTCATTATTCTTGCCTGGAGAATCCCATGGAAAGAGGAGCCTGGCAGGCTATGATCCATAGGGTCGCAAAGAGTCAAACATGACTGAAGCAACTTAGCAAGCATGCATGCCAGCATGTTGAAAGCCCTATAGTGCCTTTATTTCCTTACACACATTCGGCGCTTCCTGCTCACTTGTGTGCTTTTGCCCCTACATATGCTCTGCTAATAATATGCTCACCATGTGGTTAATGCCTAAATCTTCCTTGAGAGTTATCTTTTAAACCATGCATAGTCTCTATAAGGCTTATTAGTCACCCTCTTTCTGGCTACACAAGCATCCTAGGCTTACCTCTAAAACTGCACTTATTTGATTTGTTTATGCTTCTTTCTCCTTGGATCAGTTAATAGTCACAGCTTAAGAAACCATCTCAAAACTTAGTGGCTTAAAACCATAATCATTTATTATTGATCCTGAATCTAAGATTCAGAGGAGTAGTCTACCAACCTGAGCTAGTTTGGGTTGACCTATTAGGGAACAGTCATATGTCTGTAGTCAGTTTATGTGCAACCTGGGGTCTGGCTGACTTAAGGATAGTTTTTCTTACATGGCTGTTGGTTTGGGGATGGAAGAACCAGGCCAGATGTCTTCCCAAAATTCAGCTTGCTAGCCTGGGCTTATTTGTATGGCAGCTGATGGAGCTTCAAAAGCAAGAGCAGAAGTCCTCAAGGTGTGCTGCGACCTGAAAATGCCCCAGTGCCATTTCTACCATCTGACATTGGTTGAGAAGAACCCAGGCTCCACCAGACACAAAGGGTGGGAGTTGCTGCTCATCATCTTGCAAAGAGGTGATAATTAAGGTCATTTTTTAGTGAAAGATGTATCATACTTCCTTGGTATCTTTCTCATGGATTGAAACTAAGTTTCACTCATCCTCAGAACCTATCAGGAATTAGGGAGTTATTAATATTTTATGATGGATGCTGATGAGTGGAAAATAAGTGAGATAAGCCACATTTGTTGGTTCTCACTATAGACAGCAGATACCCTAGTGAAGACTCCTGATTCTACCACTGCCAGACCAAACCTGTCTTCCTCCTTTCCCATATGTTTCATCTCCTTCTCACTGACATCAACACGGTCTCCCTGACATGCACACACACAAATATTTGTGAGGAGAAATGTATGGCTCAAATGATACTCCTGGTAAGTGCACTCTCTTCCTTACTACATAGATATTTACTAGTAATTTCTTGTCTGCTCTTTCTAAAGGTTACCTGGGCTGAATAGGCATGAAATTTGAGTCATGTCCCCTCAAGCAAACTTATCCTTTTAATATTTCCTCTAAGTGCCTTTCTTCTCTACCCTCCTTTCTGAAGCTTCCACTAGAGATCAGAGTTTAGGGACACATTTCAGGAAGCAGCATGTTGCAAACATGAAAATGGAAACAGGTAGGAGACAGGAGTCAAAAACAGGGTGAAAGGCTAGTATGCCCCTGTCAAGGTCAATTTATAATCTCTCAAATTCTCTCACACGAAGACTCACCTCTAGTTGTCTCTGAGATGAACTCCATTTTGTTCTTGCACAGAGTTTCATTACCTTGGGGAGAGAGAGAGGGAGGTTATGTTAAAGAATTTCCCCAAAGCATACTTTATGAAAGTACTAAAATAAAATGTAGGGGAAAATTTTTCATAGTCTAAAATTTTGGGGAAACAGACATGCTTCATGTGCCAGAAAGTAGACTCAAATTTGGTTCAGTATCAAAGGCACCCTGAGAGAGCCAGTTATAAGCCATGTCACTTTTATGATCTAACCTTAAAAGTCAGTTGGTATCACTTCTATCACATTCTGCTCATCAAAGTGGCCACAAAATTTGCTGTGGTTAAAGGGGAAAACCAATTGATGAACAATAGTGGTGTTTTAGAAGAGTGTGTGGGACTGGAAATATTGCTGTGATCTTTTTTTTTTTTTTTTTTTTTTGACTAATGCAGTCTGCTATACTAATTGTGTGAAGAGAACTGTAAGGATATGGACCTAATAAGAGTAAGAATTTGAGTAGGAAAGTAGAGGGGGAAATGTTCAGAAATAAAATTGGAAAACACAAAATTCTCATTGGTCCATATAAGTCATCATAGAATGCATTATGCCCACAGATTATATGTCATAATGAAACAGCCCAACATTTTGGAAGCTATAAAATCAGAAAAGTGAAAATATCTTTCATAATCTCCACATAAGGATTCCTTCATGTGCACTCAGATATTTCACTATACTATGTTTCAGTGGAAATTAAAAAAAAAAAATGGCACTTGGAGACACTACTTAGAAGCTTAAATTCAACTGATAACTATGAATTGGCTGGGAAAGTGGCTCTATGCCACACATGCTGTGTTATGAAGAGGTTGATAACACATGTATTATATTTAATAGGGTCTGTTGAATATTAGACCCTATTATTTTCACAATAAACTGTGGAAAATTCTGAAAGAGATGGGAATACCAGACCACCTGTCCTACCTCTTGAGAAACCTGTATGCAGGTCAGGAAGCAACAGTTAGAACTGGACATGGAACAACAGACTGGTTCCAAATCAGAAAAGGAGTACGTCAAGGCTGTATATTGTCACCCTGCTTATTTAACTTCTATGCAGAGTACATCATGAGAAACACTGGGCTGGAAGAAGCACAAGCTGGAATCAAGATTGCCGGGAGAAACATCAATAACCTCAGATATGCAGCTGACACCACCCTTATGGCAGAAAGTGAAGAGGAACTCAAAAGCCTCTTGATGAAAGTGAAAGAGGAGAGTGAAAAAGTTGGCTTAAAGCTCAACATTCAGAAAATGAAGATCATGGCATCTGGTCCCATCACTTCATGGCAAATAGATGGGGAAACAGTGGAAACAGTGTCAGACTTTATTTTTCTGGGCTCCAAAATCACTGCAGATGGTGAGGGCAGCCATGAAATTAAAAGACGCTTACTCCTTGGAAGGAAAGTTATGACCAACCTAGATAACATATTCAAAAGCAGAGACATTACTTTGCCAACAAAAGTCCGTCTAGTCAAGGCTATGCTTTTTCCAGTGGTCATGTATGGATGTGAGAGTTGGACTGTGAAGAAAGCTGAGCACTGAAGAATTGATACTTTTGAACTGTGGTGTTGGAGAAGACTCTTGAGAGTCCCTTGGACTGCAAGGAGATCCAACCAGTCCATTCTGAAGGAGATCAGCCCTGGGATTTCTTTGGAAGGAATGATGCTAAAGCTGAAACTCCAGTACTTTGGCCACCTCATGCGAAGAGTTGACTCATTGGAAAAGACTCTGATGCTGGGAGGGATTGGGGGCAGGAGGAAAAGGGGACGACAGAGGATGAGATGGCTGGATGGCATCACTGACTCAATGGACATGAGTTTGGATAAACTCTAGGAGCTGGTGATGGACAGGGAGGCCTGGCGTGCTGCGATTCATGGGGTCGCAAAGAGTCCGACATGACTGAGATACTGCACTGAACTGAATTGAATATTAACATACAATAACTTTAGAATTATTGCATAATATAAACTCCAAGTTGCAGCAACCTTTAACAATAAATAGGCATGGTTAACCCAGGACTTCCAACTTTTAAGAACTTTTCTCTTAGGAATGTCTTCATGTTTCATAGGTTACTATTCAAAGCGCAGATATTACTGGAAAAATCCAGCACCTGTGGAGGTTTTTATTTTCTACAAGCCAGCTTTGTTTGAGGACCAGAAGTGCCATGCTGGATATCAAGGGATACCTTGGAAATGAACTCTTTTGGTCAGAGTCACCAATGATGAGTGGATCCCCATTTAGCCTGCTGGAGAAGCTGGGGAGAAAATGCATTCCTCCTACTTTCTGTTGGGTTTCATTGGTCTCACATTTTAACAAGGTGTTTAGTGAAACAGCCACTCCCTAGGCATTCATCTATGGAGCTATGTGGCACATATAGTCACCTGACAGTAAAAAATATTTCACATAAAAATTTCTCCTCATGGCCTTCTCTTTCTGCCAAGATGGAGCCACCCCATTCCTTGAAGGCCCTCTATCTTATAGCTGAAAAGCCCTAGACATAACAGAATAATCCAGCTGGGAATGTCTCTGAAATGTAGAAAGAAGATGGACTGCTTGCTTGATATGTCCCTTGGGACTTGAGGAACAGCACAGTGGTGGGTTCTCTGGGTCTTTTTATTGCCTCTAGGTAGGGTGCTAATGAGGCTTCTCTGTTGGCTCAGCTGGTAAAGAATCTGCCTACAATGCAGAAGATCTCAGTTCAATTCCTGGGTTGAGAAATTCCCCTAGAGAAGGGATAGACTACTTACTCCAGTACTCTTGGGTTTGCCTGGTGGCTTAGACAGGCCACAAAGAATCTGCCTACAATGTGGGAGACCTGGGTTTGATTGCTGGGTTGGGATGATCCCCTGGAGGAGGGCAAGGCAACCCACTCCAGTATTCTTGCCTGGAGAATCCCCATGGACAGAGGAGTCTGGTGGGCTATAGTCCATGGGGTCACAAAGAGTTGGACACAATGAGTGACTAAGAGCAACATAAGGTGCTGAGGAAGCCTCAGATCCAGAATAACCAATAGTCAGAGAAAAATGAAGCTACATGCAGTCTGTTTCCCTAGGAAAAGTGCAAGCAAGTGTGGCCTAGCAACAGATTACTCCAGTCAAATACTAGTGGAAGCTACATAGTCTTCAGCCCTGGCAAGTTTAGCACAGGTGAACAAAAAGTTGATCTTCCACACCATCTTCTTGCTACCCTTGGATACAAGCAGTATGCTACTGTCTATACTCTGGGTATTGTCAGACAGGCTGAGCAAGGAGCTGATCTTCCATCACTCTTCTACCAAAAGCAAGGGGCACACAGCAAAGTGTCAGTAAGGCTGAGTAGGGGATCCTCCTGTTCCCACCACAGCTGAAGCAGGCAGTATTCCGACTGCCACCCAGCAGCAAAGAGTCTTAATGAGGTGGAGTGAGTTGAAGCTGATTATCAACAGGGTTCATCCTCCCTGCTTCTGCCTCACCAGGACAGGAGGGCCCAGTGAGAAGCTAAGAAAACACAGCCACCCTGATATCATGCCGCATCAAAAAGAAGGTCTACAAACAAAACATAACAAATAGAATCCAGAGCTTCATATTAGACTATCTAGAAAGCCCAGAATATAACTATAAACAACTCAAACTAAGAACCAGGAAAATCTACAGTCACAAACACCAGGATGAATTATAAGGCTGGAATTATCTGACAAAGTTTTAAAGCAGCCATTGTAAAACTGTTTCAACATAAAATTATATATTTTTTGGAAACAAAGATATTAGAAGTAAAAATTATAAAAATAAATCAATCAATAAGAAATAGCTCCCATTCCAAAACAAACAAACATGAACTTACTGAATGAGTTCAACTGTAGATTGGAGATGACAAATGATAAAATCAGAACACTTGAAGACAGATTAATATAATTTTTCTAATTTGGGCAACACAGAGAAAATAGAGTGAAAAAATAAATAGAGTTTCAGGAAACCTGAAAAATAAAAGACCTGACATTTGTATCATCAAATTTCAAGGAGATGGAACAGAAATTGAGGCTGAAAAAGTTCTCAAAAAATAATTACAGAAACATCAAATTTGGCAAAAAACAAAACCCTATCGATTCAAGAAGGTGAACAAATTGCAAAAGATCAACTCAAAGAAGTCAAGGCTAAAACATATCATAATTAAACTTGGGTAATGTAAGCCTAAGAGAAAATCTTGAAAGTGTCAAGAGTGAAAAGATATATTACTTACAGGGAAACACCAATTTGAATAATAGTGGATTTCTCATTTGTAACAATGGAAGCCAGAAGGAAATAAAACATTTTTTTTTTTAAGTATAGTTGATACTTGAACAGCACACATCTGGACTGAATGGGGTTACTTACACATAGATTTTTTTTTCTTTTCATTAAATGTGGACTACAGTACACATGATCCACAGTTAGCTGAATTCACAGTTGCAGAACTGCAGACACAAAGGGCCAGCTGTAAAGTTATATATGTTTTTGATGGTGGAAGGGTTGACACCCCAATTCCCATGCAGTCTATTAAAGGTCAGTCATACTGAAGGAAAAAGAATTGCAAACTATGAATTCTCGATTCAGCAAAAATATCTTGCAGGAATGAAAGGGAAATAAATATACTCTCAAATGAAGGAAAATTAGGAGAATAAGTTGTTAGTACACCTATCTCTAAAGCTTTGCTAAAGAAGAATCTCTAAACAAAAGAAAATGTAACAGAAGAAGGCTTGAAACTTTGGAAAGGAAAAGTTTGAAACAGATGAATGCAGGGAGAAATATACTAGCCTATCTTAATAATGATTTTATTACATCATATTTGATGGTTGAAACAAAAATTATAAAACCATCACATACGGTGCATGAGTACATGTTAAGTCACTTCAGTAGTGTCTGACTCTGTGATCCAGACAAGTATTCTTGTCTGGAGAATCCCATGGACAGAGAGCCTGAAGGGCTACCCTTCAGGCTCTCTGTCCATGGGATTCTCCAGACAAGAATACTGGAGTGGGTTTCCATGCCTTCCTTCAAGGGATTGTCCTAACCCAGGGATCAAACCTATGTCTGCTGTGTCACTTGCATTGGCAGGCAGGTTCTTTACCAATAATGCCACCCACCAGGAAAACCCTGCTACAGTCCATGGGGTCACAAAGAGATAGAAACCACTCAGCGACTTTCACTTACAGCCACTGGAAAACTAAACAAAGTGATAAGAAAAAAAAAAGCGAGCAACCACTAAAAACACTATAACTGCATCAAGTTGATTATTCAGAACCAATCTGTAAAATTGATAAAATTCTGATAAGACTGCAAAAGTAAAAAGAAAAATAGTAACACAGTTCCCCAATATTAGGAATTAAATAGAAGATGTAGGGGATATCTCAGTAAACCCTGCAATCAGGAAGGAGATAATTAGGAGATACTTGTAAACAACTTTACATCCATATATGTGACAATTTAGAAAAAAGCTAATCACAAATTAACAAAATGAAATACTTGAATACTACTTGAGTAGTATTTTAATCATTAAAGGAATTGAATTTGTAATTTAAAGGCTTCCCCCAAAGAAATTCTAGGCCCACCTGGTTTTATTATAAAATTCCAACTATACAATGTAGAGCCCTACAATTTTGACAAATATTAAAGAATTAAATACTTGGAATTGATTAATTAAATTAATTAATGGGATCTTCCCAGACCAAGGATTGAACCTGTGTCGATCTATCTATCTATCTATAACCTGTGTTTTATACTATCTCTTCCAGAAAAAAAAAATTCAGAATAAAAAATTTCCAACTAATTTTATAAAATATTAAGCTGTTAACAAAACCAGAGAAAGATGTTAAAAAAAGAAAACTAAGTGATCACCACAAGAAGTCTAGTTATCAACTGTCGCCACACAAAGGTAGTACAATATTACTGACTACACTCCTTATTCTTAGAAATTAATTTCCATAACCAAGGGCTTACCTAAAATTTTCTTCAGAATTGTACACTCCATTTTTTTCTTTTTTTTTTTAATTTTATTTTATTTTTAAACTTTACATAATTGTATGTGTAAGAGTATCAAATCACTATGTTGTACACCCAAAACTAATGTGATATTGTAAGTCGATTATACTTCAATTAAAAATTATTTACCTAAAAAAAAAGAAAACTAAAGACCAATATCTCTCATGAAATTAAACATAAAAATCATTGATAAAATATTATCAAATCTTACCTTACACAAAAATTAACTCAAAGTGGATCAGAACTTAAACATAAAACATAAAGTTCCAAATATTTTGCCAAAAACCCATAGAAGGACATCTGCACGGTCTTCAGGATCAGGTTAAGCAAAGAATTCTCAGGATGATACCAAAAGCAAGGAAAATTTGAAAAAATTGATCTCATCAAAATATAAACATTTGCTCTGAGAAAAACCTCATGAAGATGATGAAAAGAGAAGCCATTGACTGGCAGAAAGTATTTGTAACCATATATCTGGAAAACGTATCCACACTTTTCAAAAGTTCACCTTACACAGCAGTACCCTTAGGAAAGTCTGCATAAGCATTTGTTTTTGCCAACTGAAAAAAATTCCAAGAAAATTTTTGGATTTGCAAAAAAAGGCTAATAGCTTTCAGCATTTGTTTTGCAAGGAACTATTAAAGAGGAAGTTTGCGTCTTGAGGAAAAGCAGGAGTGGCTCTCCTCAGCTCCTTCCAAGGATTATACTCAACATCTCAGGATCAAGCCAATGCAACCTTGAACTGCGACTCTGGGCATCTGTGCTTTATCTTGATTTATTTTGTGCTTCCCTTAGCAAGATGTGTCCTAGGTTAAATGCTTCTTCTCTTTATTCCATTTTGGCTAAGAAAGGTTTCATAGGAACACTCTACTTTCAGTAGGGGAAATCTGTAATATTTTGAATATATAATAACTCATCAAAACAAAACAAACAGCAAAAACAAGCTATTAAGTTTGGACTGGACAAATGACACGAAGAGATATTGTACCAAAAAGGTTATATAGATACTATATAAGATCAGGAACAAAAATACATATTAAAGCCACAATAAAATATGATTGTACACCTGTCAGAATGACTTAAATGAAAAAAAAAAAATAGTGTCCACACCAAGCGTTAGTGAGAATGTGGTGAAACTGGGTTGTTCAAACATTATTGTTGAGAATATTAAATGGAACAGCCACTCTGGAAGACAGCTGGCCAACTTCTTATAATACTAACCATGCAACCACCACTTGACTAAGTACTTTTGTTCACCCACTCCAGAGAAATAAAAACTTATGTTCGAGGGCTTTCCTGGTGGTCTAGTGCTTAAGAATCTGCTTGCCAATGCAGAGGACACAGGTTCGATCCCTGGTCTGGGAAGATCCCCCATGCCACAGAGCAACAAAGCCCATGTTCCACAACTACTGAGCCAGCACTCTAGAGTCTGTTCTCTGCAACAAGAGAAGAGACTGCAAATGAGAAGCTCACATACCACAACGACGAGTAGCCCCTGCTCACCACAGCTAGGGAAAGCCCAAGCACTGCAATGAAGACCTAACAAAACCAAAAATAAATAAATAAATAAATCTTAAGAAGAAAAGAAAGCATGTTTACACAACTGAATGTTTGCATGACTGCTAAATCGCTTCAATCATGTCCCATTCTTTGTGACCCTGTGGAGTGTAACCTGACAGGCTAGTTTGTCCATGGGATTCTCCAGGTAAGAATACTGGAGTGGGTTGCCATTTCCTTCTCCAAGGGATCTTCCCAACCCAGGAATTGAACCTGCATTTCCTGTGTCTCCTGCATTGGCAAGTGGGTTCTTTACCACTAGGTCTATGAATGTTTAGAGTGACCTTATTCCTAGTAGATAAAAAACAACTCAGAGATTCTTAACAGGTGGATGGTTAAACAAACTATGAAATGCTACTCAATAACAAAAAGAACAAATTATTGACACATGCAACAACTTTGATAAAACTCCAGAGAATATCACTGAGTCACAAAAAGTCAACCCCTAAAAGCTATATATTGTTTGATTCTGTTTATATAACATGAAATAAAAAAAAAATAGAGATAAGAAGAATATACTAGTGTTCTTTTTTCTTTTTTTTTTAAAGTCACTCAGTCGTGTCCAACTCTTTGTGACTCCATGGTCTATATAGTCCACGGAATTCTCCAGGCCAGAATACTAGAGTGGGTGGCTGTTCCCTTCTCCAGGGGATCTTCCCAATCCAGGGGTCAAACCCTCGTCTCCAGTATTTTAGGTGGATTCTTTACCAGCTGGGCCACAAGGGAAGCCCAAGAATACTGGAGTAGCCTATCCTTTCTCCACTGAATCTTTCCTACCCAGGAATCTTACTGGGGTCTCCTGCATTGCAGACAGATTCTTTACCAACTAAACTATCAGGGAAGCCCATATACTATACTAGTGTTTGCCAGGTATTAAAGGAGGGAGTAAGAATCAAGGTAAGTGGATGTAATTATAATAGGGGAACACGAGAGATTTTTCTGCTGATGAAAATGTTCTATATCTTGACTGCTGCTGCTACTGCTAAGTTGCTTCAATCGTGTCTGACTCTGTGCAACCCCATAGACGGCAGCCCACCAAGGTCCCCCATCCCTGGGATTCTCCAGGCAAGAACACTGGAATGGGTTTGCCATTTCCTTCTCCAATGCATGAAAGTGAAAATGAAAGTGAAGACGCTCAGTTGTGTCCGACTCTTAGCTACCCCATGGACTGCAGCCTACCAGGCCCCTCCGTTCATAGGATTTTCCAGGCAAGAGTACTGGAGTGGGTTGCCATTGCCTTCTCTGATATCTTGACTATATCAATGTTAATATCTTGCTTGATTTTGTATTGTAATTTTGCAAGACATTACCGCTAAGGGAGGGTAGGAAAACGGACATATTGAATTTTTCTGTATGATTTCCTATAGTTAAATGTCCAGTATAATTATCTCAATATACAAAGTTTAATTAAACACTTCTCCCTTCTTAATCATTGAGGTTTTATGACTAGGTCTACTTGGGATATTAGCATCCTCCTTGACTTCTGTGCATTGTTCTTGACACCTTGTAACTTTTTTGCATGTCACCTTGTGAAGTGCCCAGCTCACGATGTGACATACGTGTCTTCTCTCCAGCAGTGGCACAGTTTCCTCCACTTTCTATGAGTTGGCCCTAGGTGACTAAGTCATTTATGTGCCAGACATGCCAACTTGGGCCTAAATTCAGCAACTATCATTGAGATTCCCCTCTTGCACAGAATGTAAGGCATGGGGAGTGCCTGGAAGACCATTTCCTGTAGTGACTTAATTTTATAGAGCAGAGGAACTTAAATCCTGAAAGAATCAAATTAGAAACTGAAAGATCTCATGCTAAACCCAGTTCTTTTTCTGACACTTGAGAACTTTTTGCAATATATAGTTATTTCTCCACTGCCAGCTCTGATTTTTCAAAACACTATTTAATGGGGTGTATCCAAGTTGGTGGAGTAGAAAGACATTGAGTTCATCTCCTCCCACAGGTACACCAAAACTAAAGCTAAATACAGAGCAACTGTCTGTGTAAATGAGTTGAAGAGTAACAAAAATGATTCTCCACAACTTAAGATACAATGAAAAAACTACAGTAAGATGAGTAGGAAGGAGGGAGACGTTGTATGGTCAGGATCCACACCCCTGGCTTAGTGACCTACAAATGGAAGGATGTCACAGTCATACAGGTTCTCCCCAAGGAGAAAGGGGAACAAGCCCCACCCAGGGCTCCTCAGTCTGGAGGTCTTTCTTCCTGAACTTGGAATATGAGCCCTCAGAATGTCTGATTTTGAAAACCAGCAAGTCTAACCTACGGGAGAGCCAGAGAACTATAGAAAATGGAGACTCTGGCCTGGAACGGCATGTTCAAAATCTCACAAACTCTGAGTCCTGGCACAAAGGCAGTAGATTGAAAGATGTCTGAGTCAGACCCACTTACTGATCTTGATGAGCCTTTTGGAGAGGGAGGAGGCAGGCCCTAAGGACAGTGATGCTGGTCACAGTCATTTTGGGGAGCTCATTTTATTACAATGACATCAGCACTGGCAAGCACCATTTTGGAACTGTCTTTCTAGCCTATTAATCCTGGAGACTTACTATCTTCCAGTGGGCTGGCAGCTTCTCCATGCTTTCTGCGCCATGCCACCAGTCATGAAGGGACATGGGCTTGCCTACTGGCAGGTCCAGAGTCACCAAACATCACCAAGCTCTACAGTCAACTGCATGAAAGCCTACCTGGGTTTTGAGTGGGATCACAGTGACCACACAAAGCAGGATCTCAAGCCAACCTGGCTTGGAGCCAACTTCAGCTACCAGTACTCACACAAGAGTTGGTACCACAATAGAGAGGCATATGTAGCCCATGTAGGAGGAATCCTTACCAGAGAGGAGAGAGCTGCTGGACTGCATATGATGTCTCCTACACAAAACCACTTCCCCAAGAACAGGAAGCATAACTGATCTAATTATAGAAGTAAAAAAGGATTAGGCAAAATGAAGAGATAGAAGAATATGTTTCCAATGAAGGTGTAAACAAAACCTCAGAAAAAGAACTAAATGAAGTGGATATAAACAATAAAACTGACACAGAGTTCAAGATAATAAAGAAGCTCACTGAACACAGGAGAAAAAATGGATGAACACAGTGAGGTTTTCAAAGAATACAATAAATGAAAATATGATAGAAAGTACCAACAATAGATTAGATGATACAGAATGATGGATCAGTGAATTGGAACATGAAGAAATGAAAATCATAGAATAGAAAGAAACAAGAATTAAGAAAATTGAGAATGATTCAAAAGAGCTCTGGGACAATATCAAGCCTACTAACATTAGCATTATAGGGGGTCCCAGAAGGAGAAGAGAGAGAAAAAGCACAGAGAATTATTGGAAGAAATAATAGCTGAAAAATTACCTAACCTGGGTAAAAGCAGATCAGAAACAGGAAATACAGACTGTCCTAAACAAAATGAGCCCAAAGAGATCCACATCCAAACACATTGTAATTATAATGGCAAACATTAATGATAAAGAGTGAATCTTTTTTTAATATAAATTTGTTTATTTTAATTGGAGGCTAATTACTTTACAATATTGTATTTGTTTTGCCATACATCAATATGAATCTGCCATGTGTGTACACATGTTTCCCAAATCTTAAAAGAAGCTAGAGAAAATCAACTATATAGAAGAGAACTCCTATAAGACTATAAGCTGATTTTTCTGCAGAAACTTTGCAGTCCATAAGAGAGTTGACTGTCAGTGTGATGAAAGGGAAAAAACCTACAACCAAACAGCTAAAAGAGTTCAACATCACAAAACTGGTTTTATAAGAAATGTTAAAAGGACTTCTCTAAGCAGAAAATATCACAGCTAGAAACATTAAAACTATAAAAGAAAATAATCTCATTGGTGAAGGCAAATATATAGTAGATGACCAAAAAGCTAGTAAAAAGCTTAAGAGACAAAAGTAATAAAATCATCTATATCCACAATAAGTAGGTAAGGAATACACACAAAAATTGTAAAATATCACATTGAAAACATTAAATGTGAAATGGAATTATAAAAATTGTAGGGTGTTAGAATGTATTTAAATTTGAGATCATCAGCTTACATATATAATGTTTACCATAAACCAAAAACCTGATAGATACCCACACACAAAATATGAGGGAAATAACCAAACCCAAACCTAAGGATAGTCATCAATTCACAAGGGAAGTGAGCAAAAGTAGAAGAAAGAAATGGAAAAGAATTATAGAAAAGCCCCAAACAATTAACAGAATGGAAATAAATACATAGCTATTATTATTTAGTTTAAATGTTAATGGACTAAACACTTTAATCACAAGACACAGAGTGGCTGAATGAAGAAAAAAAAATGATCCATGTATATGCTGCCTACAAGAGATTCACTTTATATGTAAAAGACACACATACACTCTAGGTGTGTGTATAAGATACTGGTGATAGAAACCGAAGACAGGATAAACAGGTGAAAAAACATACTGTGTTCTGGAATTGGAAGAATTGATATTGTTAAAATGATCATACTATTCAAGGCAATCTACAGGTTCAATGCAATTCCTATCAAAAATATCAAAGGTGTTGTTTTTTCTTTTTTTCCCCACAGAACTAGGAAAAATAATTCTAAAATTTGTATGGAAACACATAAGACCCCCTTAAAAGACCCCCCTAAAAGAACAAGGTGGAAGATATTACACTCCATGATTTCAAACTATTGTAAAAAGCTATAGTGATTTATTGAGGTATAGTTCACATTCAGTAAAATCTACAGTTTTCAAGGATAGTTCTATGAACTTGACAAACAATCAGAGTAGAATGTCTGTAGATGGAATAAATCTTGTAGACCCTCTCTTGAGTCAGATTCTTTTTTTTTTTTTCATTTATTTATTTTTAATTGAAGGATAATTGCTTTACAATATTGTGTTGGTTTCTGTCATACATCATCATGAATCAGAAGAAGGAGAAACATACTGAGATGCATACTAATCAAATTAACAAAGATTAAACACAAAGAAAGTTCCCTAAATTTTTGCGCTATTTGCAATGGAACAACTAGAGACACAATATATTTGAAATTTAATCTGCATTACTAACTTTTCTTCATGAATTTCTCTAGTGTAGCCAAGGGTCAGAAATTTTTACTATTAACTGTCATAGCATAAATATTTTAGGCTTCGCAGGGCATGCAGTCTCTGTCACAAATACTCAGCTCTGCCATTGCAGTAGGAAAGCAGAGATAGACAAAACATAAATGGATGAGCCTGGTTGTGTTCCAGTTAAACTTATTTATACAAACAAGTAACAGGCTGATTTTGGTCAATAGCCATCATCTATCAAAACTTGTTCTGTACTAGGATGAGGAAATTTTCTGTAAAGAGCAAGGTACTAAATATTTTAAGCTTTGCATGCCACATAAAGTCTGTGTAGCAGGGTCTTCTTTGATTTTTGTTTAAAACTCTTTGAAAATGTAAAATTAAGTCTTAGCTTTCAAGCCAAATTTGCCCCAGTTGCCTTCATTTGGTGATCCTTTATATAGGCAATCAATACAACAGTTAACCAAGGTTTGGTTTGCAGCATTTGTCTATTTCTCTTGTCTAAATAGCTTCATGGCTGATTTTAAACTATTAATGTGATACTTCTGAATCCAGAATTTGGAAGAGATGTACCATTGGACACCATAACACATGTACTTCTATTAATATTATACATATAAATAATGTTAAGAGCATATACAAGGGTCAGGGGCACTAAAATCATTATGAAATGGTGAACTTATAAAAATCTTATTGAAGTATACTTTATTTCCAAAGCTGTGTTTAATTTATGTTGTACAGCAAAGTGACTCAGTTACACACACACACACACACACACACATATATTTTTCATATTCTTCTCCATTATAGTTTATCACAGGATATTGGATACAGTTCCCAGTACTATTCAGAACCTTGATGTTATGAAATGTTGAGTTTTGCAGTATTTATTACTTTAACTGTAAAAATTATATAATTATAATTAAAGCTATTAGAACTATATTTATAATATATATTAATAAATATAAATTTAATTCCAAGTAAGTTCATCAATAATAATATAAATTATATACATTCAAAAAAGTGTTATTCATTCAGCCAAGTTTGTGACCCCATAGACTGTAGCCCGACAGATTCCTCTGTCTATGGAATTCTCCAGGCAAGAATACTGGTGTGGGTAGCCATTCCCTTCTCCAGGGGATCTTCCGACCCAGGAATCACACCAGGTCTCCTGTATTGAAACTCTGGTGGCTTAGATGGCAAAGAATCTGTCTGGAATGTGGGAGACCTGGATTAGATCCTTGGGTCAGGAAGATCCCCTGGAGAAGGAAATGGCAACCCACTCCGGTATTCTTGACTGGAAAATCCCATGGACAGAGGAGCCTGGCAGGCTACAGCCTACGGGGTCACAAAGAGTCAGGCATGACGGAGCAACTAATACACATAGACACATTCAATAAAGCTTAGATTCCATTATAATTATAAGCTGGAGGTGACCTTGCTGGTGGATGGATTCTTACAACCATAATGATCATTGTCCCAGGACTATATCAGATAGACTGCAGTGGGACAAAGTGGAGGGAAAGATAAATTAGAGTAGTGGTTCCTGAGCCAATTCACTAAGGTATAAATCTAAAGTGGGGTCAGAGAGCCAGAGAAATCAGAGCAACAGTCATCATGTCTGGACAGGTAAATGGCAAATGGTCTGGGAAATCATAGAAGTGGAGAACAAATGCATTGCTAGGCAATGACTCCCCAGCATGTTTCCAGGAAATGGGTACATTTCACATGTATCCACTTCTGTTAAAGGCTCAGCAAATACTTATTATTATTATTTTAAACAGGTAGAGAATGAGAGTCTGAGACTGAAGCCCACAGTGTTTGTTCTACTGTATCAGAAAGCAAACTGCAGCTCCTAATGAGACTCTCAGATCTGGAACCCCAAAGGGCCAAGCCCACTAGGCTCCTTTATAGGTTGAACAGCCCAGCTACCCAGGATGCAAATGAGGAAGGAACATGTGCTCAGACTCAAATTAACAGGGGTTTATTCTGCTCCAGCTCCAAGCAGAGAGCTGTGGCTGTGCATGGCAGTAGCATACATCATAGCTCCAAGCTCTCCACCCACAGTAATACTTTGTCACAGCAGCATCAGGAAACTTGGCTTAGTGAATAGGAGTTGATGTCAGACAAAGCCAAAGAGTCTATCTCCAATTCCTAATGTTCCTCTTTGTTCACTCATTGTCTCTGACAAACCGCCTCTGAAAGGAAAGAATTAATCCCTAGCAAATCCTGCAAAACAACTGTATATGGGGAAGAGTGTTCCTTTACTCAGCAGCCAGCAAGAGTGTCACTCTGAGGGTAGGGGTTAAAGGAAAAGGGTCAGGCAGCCCTGAGGAGAAAGGGACTGCTCCAGGAAAACAATAAACTATTGTTATTGCAAATCTTGACCAGGGAGTCAGCTTAGTTGTGCAGTAATAATGAAACTCCAGTACTTTGGCCACCTTATGCGAAGAGTTGACTCATTGGAAAAGACTCTGATGCTGGGAGGGATTGGGGGCAGGAGGAGAAGGGGACGACAGAGGATGAGATGACTGGATGGCATCACTGACTCAATGGAGGTGAGTCTGAGTGAACTCCGGGACTTGGTGATGGACAGGGAGGCCTGGTGTGCTACGATTCATGGGGTTGCAAAGAGTTGGACACGACTGAGCGACTGAACTGAACTGAATAATGAAACTTTTGACCCAGGGAAAAGAAATGAGCTGCAAGGGGACAGAAAAGGTAATATTAGAGACAAAAAGTTAAAGCAGACAACTGACAGCCTGGAAAGAGTTGAGATACTAATTGTAGGGTCATTGTATATCAATGATTAGCTTTAGAGGAACATGTGGACAGGACTGGTCCTACATGTTTTCAAAGAGTGCCTAGTGGTTCCTTGAAGACTGGAAGCAGGTTTCTTTGTGTGGATAACAGATGTCACCTGCTATATTAGTAAACAAAGGATGTTGCAGTTATCAATCCATCAGCCACTGCAGCCACCCTGACTGCATGTGCTGAGGAGATTCAGGATGAGAAAGCACAGGATACTGGCCCCAGACAGCTAAGGTGCCTATCAAAGGAATGACCTCAGTGAGCTAGAGTCTTGCATCTTTCCATACACAGAAAAGTGTATGGAATTCATTCACTTGAGATATCTGTTTTTCTCTAACAGTAATCTTTTAATGTTCCAACTACCTGGTTTTTATTGTCAAAGCTCCTGTATATCCTGGCTCCTCCCTTACTTCCTCAGAGTAGCCCCTTAGAGCAATCTGAGAGGCTGGCTCCTGGACTTAAATCCTCAGCAAGACTACAGAGAAAACATAACTCTCAACTTTTAGGTTGTTCATTTTTGTCAGTGGACACTTGCAGTGGCGATTGCCTTAAGTAATAATAATAAAATTTTAGGAGACTGGAGTTTTCCTAGAAAACAAATCCAATCCACAGGAGCAATCCAGACATTAGATAGACATTTTCATCTCTTTTTCTATAGGATTGTAATAGAGATACTTAAAGGTGGATGGGACAGGGTATCATTGCTTCAAAGTAAAAGTTTTATCCAGGTGAGTTCTGTAGACTAAGCCAAGAGATGGAGCATCTCTGCCTCTAAATATACAGGCCTGGGCAACCCCTTCCTCTACAAAACCACTCCAACACCTACCCTTCTTCCCCATCTTAGCAAAGATGATTAAACAGAGAATCTGGAAAACATACCAGCAGTCTCCAGGTTAATCTCCACAGGTGTTTGGTAACTGAAGACTGTTTACTCTATCACCTACATTTTATTCCTACTTGTTACCTTTGAGTCAACCAGATTCCACTTCCCTCTCAAGGACTTGCTTTTCAGCAAAACATTTCTTGAGTCTCACTAACTCTTCAACCCATCCTCCCAACTAATGCCAGAGTGATCTCACATGAACCTTTGATCACTTGCTTGTCATCTTTAAGTATAAACTTAAATCCCTGGTATGGTTCACAAGGCACTTTGTCATCTGATTTTTGCCAAGGTGCCGCCTCAGTTTTATCCCTCTCCCCCATTTTCTTTTCTCTCACACCACCTCCAGCTCAGTTTACATTTCAACAATAGCAAATTGCCTTAGATTTAGATGGATTTGCACATGCTGATAAAGAGCCTGCCTGCAAATGCAGGAGACATACATAATAGAAGCGGATTTGATCCCTGGGTCAGGAAGATGACTTGGAGGAGGGCATGGCAACCCACTCCAGTATTCTTGCCTGGAGAATCCCACGGACAGAGGAGCCTGGCGGGCTACAGTCCATAGGGTTGCAAAGAGTCAGACTCAATTTAGCATCCATGCATGCACGCACATGCTGTTCTTTTTTGCTTTGAATAGCCTTCCTTTGTTTTTCTCCCTCCTCTTAAATTGGATTCCTGAACTTGGGAGCTCAGCACCAAAAGTCTTTCACTCTTTCATCCCATCTAACCCAATCAGAGTCTCTTAAAACAGGCCATGCCTCCTTTCTAAGAAAAAAAAAAAAAATGAAAGCAGGTATTACCTCAATACACATGAATCCTAGTCTGGAAAGATACTTACAAGGGATGCTTTCCTAGGGAGAAGTTAGGAGAATTTTTTAAAGGCAAACTCAACAAATTCCATCTAAGTGAATGAAAATAAAAGTGTTTTCATTTAAAAATTGTAAATATAAAATCTGAAGCATGAATCATGCAAATAATAACTTCTTATAGATGATCATATCTTGAGAGAAGTATGGCCAAAGATTAAAAAAGGAAAGGTTGTTTTGAAGATTTTGTTCAGTATAAAGTGAGAAATTTTTAAAATTCTTGACTAATGGAGTTATATACTATATACTTTTTATGCTTTCTTTATGTTTTTCAAATAGTAAAACTGAATATTTTGATTTTTTTTAAGGTGTAGAAGTTTTTATATACTTTGGTATCAATCCCTTATGTGATTTTCAAATTGTTTTCTCCCATTTCAAGGCTGCCATTTCACTCTGTTCTTTGATATATAAAAGACACCTCCCCTCTTCAGAGAAGCATTAGCAATCTCTACCTTTTATTTTGTGCAGTGCCTTTGATGTCTCTGACACATTCTGCTATACAATGCATAAACCAGTATACATGTTGTCCCAGAAAATACAGGTCTCCTAACTCATGGTCGGATCAATGGCTGATAACAAAAGGTCTCATTCATTTAATGGTAGCAGAGGCAAGAAGTAGCCTACACAGCTCAAGTTTGGTTTCCAACTTATCTATTTTTTATTGTATTGAAGACTTCCCCTTATATTTTCTTCTCAGCTTTTTGTAGTTTTAGCTCTTTGACCCATTTTGAGTTAATTCTTTTTATACTGTAAGATAAGGATCCAACTTAGTTACTTTTCATGTGAATATCCAGTTTTCCCAACATCATTTGTGGAAAAGACTGTTCTCCCCTTGAAGACCTCCCAAGGTCTTGGCACCCTTATAAAAAACCATTTGACCACAAGTGCAATTGTTTACATTGGGGTTCTTTACTCTATTCCATTGGTCTATGTGTCTGTCTTTATGCCAGTACCATATTGTTTTGATTACATAGCTTTGTACTCTTTTAAAGATTTTTATTTCTTAAGGGAGGCGTATTTGTGATCTTATCTCTGGAGTAACCAGTTTGGACAAATCATTCTTGGTCAGCTACATAAATTCCACTATTCTAAACCCTGGGACTAGAGGTTCAGCTACAGGAAACGAGTGAGTTCACTATATGAAGCAATCAGTCTATAGACATAAAGTGGAAACCAAACTTGAGCTGTGTAGGCTACTCCTTGCCTCTGCTACCATTAAATGAATGAGCTCTTTTGTTATCAGCCATTGATCTGACCATCAGTTAGGAGACCTGTAATTTCTGGGACAACATGTATGCTGGTTTATGCATTGTACAACATAATGTGTCAGAGACATCAAAGGCACTGCACAAAATAAAAGGTAGAGATTGCTAATGCTGCCCTGAAGAGGGGAGGTGTCAATCACCCAAATAGTCTTTGTCACTACAGTGGCATGGCTTGCCTGGTGATAGGGACAGAGATCAAGACCAGCCTGTAACTCAAAGCCCAGGAAACTTCCTCAAGAAGCTAAGTTGAAGGGATCTTTCATATCGACTTTCCTGAAAGCAAGATTTCCATGCAAAATTTAATTATAAATCTTGATCAGGTCTACAATCTCATCACAGCTTTCTTTGACTGCATTTGGAATAAAAGGACAGATTATAAGCTTGTAAGAAGCTCTGATGTATAGAACAGTCTTATGGACTCTGTGAGAGAGGGAGAGGGTGGGAAGATTAGGGAGAATGGCATTGAAACATGTAAAATATCATGTATGAAACGAGTTGCCAGTCCAGGTTCGATGCATGACACTGGATGCTTGGGGCTGGTGCACAGGGACGACCCAGAGGGATGGAATGGGGAGGGAGGAGGGAGGGGGGTTCAGGATGGGGAACACATGTATACCTGTGGCGGATTCATTTTGATATTTGGCAAAACTAATACAGTTATGTAAAGTCTAAAAATAAAATAAAATTAAAAAAAATACTAATAAAAATTTTCTAATTATAAAAAAAAAAAAGAAGAAGCTCTGTCCTATGTTCCTCTGTATGCTTTTGTTATGAGAAAAAGTTCAGAATCCTTTGTTGAATAGCTTCCTGTCCAATGTTTGTATCGACAAATACAACCTGATTTCCTAAGGTGCGGTGTGGGTGGGGGGAATTATTATATAGCTGTCAGAATTTTTAGGAATTTTTTGGTGATTTTTCCTGAGAATCTTCCAAACAATGTCAATCAATATAAATTTTCTATATCCTTGACTTTCTAAATGTCTGAGTATATTATCATTGAGTCTGGAAATGTCAGCACTGGCAGGATCTAATTTGATATATGTATATAATGTTGCGACCAGAGATCAGAGACAGGAGACCCAACTTCCTCTAAGTCACCTACCCTGTGGGTAGCTGAACTCGCACTAAACACAGGCTCCCTGACCAGCCAGCTGTTTCTCCCTCCACTTCCTGCCACCACCCCTAATAAGTTTAATTCATAGGTGTCACCAGCAGGAAATATGAGCAGCAACTGCTTCCTTCACATACAGATTATGAAGATTGGATGTGTTTAAAACTCTTCAGGATGCCTTGCACTTAATGCATGTTTAGAAATTGCCTACAGATTAACAGAGTAACTGAGCCACTTAATTAAACAATTTAAGCAACATAATTAAATATGTTGCTGTTATTGAAATTCTACCTCTCTCTTGAGACTCCGATGTCCCCTGATAATAGGAAGGATGCTGTACACTCTAGAAGGCATAAGAAAATGTTTTAATAGCTATAGCTATTGTATAAATGTACTACATAGAGTACACATGAACTGTATATGTAACTACAATGTAAAGTCACTGTTTTTTTTCTTGGATCTTTTATCCCTTACATTCTGAACTCTGTTTTCTCAACTCCCTCTTTCTCATCTTTCCTTTTAGAACTTTTAAATAACTCAGCTGGAATTCCATCACCTCCTAGCTTTGTTCAGGGTAATGATTCCTAAGGTCCACTTGACTTCACACTCCAGTATGTCTGGCTCTAGGTGAGTGATCACACCATTGTGGTTACCTGAGTCATTAAGACCTGTTTTGTATAGTTCTTCTGTATATATCTTTCCTTCCTTAATCCTTCTGTCTTCATTTCAAAATCAGTGCCTTTAGAACACCTCCTATACCAGCTTGCACAAAGTCACATTCATCTACTTTTACTCTCTCTGACTCCACACTTCTGACCATAGTCACTCCAGGCTGTCCCAGCTCAGTTAGTCTCATCTCCACCCAGGTTTTCACTTCCATTGACAAACTGTAAATAAGTATGTCTGGATGGTTCAGTTCAGTTCAGTTCAGTCGCTCAGTTGTGTCTGACTCTTTGCGACCCCATGAATCACAGCACGCCAGGCCTCCCTACCATAACCAACTCCCGGAGTTCACCCAGACTCACGTCCATCGAGTCAGTGATGCCATCCAACCATCTCATCTTCTGTCGTCCCCTTCTCCTCCTGCCCCCAATCCCTCCCAGCATCAGAGTCTTTTCCAATGAGTCAACTCTTTGCATGAGGTGGCCAAAGTACTGGAGTTTCAGCTTTAGCATCATTCCTTACAAAGAAATCCCAGGGCTGATCTCCTTTAGAATGGACTGGTTGGATGTCCTTGCAGTCCAAGGGACTCTCAAGAGTCTTCTCCAACACCACAGTTCAAAAGCATCAATTCTTCGGCGCTCAGCCTTCTTCACAGTCCAACTCTCACATCCATACATGACCACAGGAAAAACCATAGCCTTGACTAGACGGACCTTTGTTAGCAAAGTAATGTCTCTGCTTTTGAATATGCTATCTAGGTTGGTCATAACTTTCCTTCCAAGGAGTAAGCATCTTTTAATTTCATGGCTGCAGTCACCATCTGAAGTGATTTTGGAGCCCAGAAAAATAAAGTCTGACACTATTTCCACTGTTTCCCCATCTATTTCCCATGAAGTGATGGGACCAGATGCCATGATCTTCGTTTTCTGAATGTTGAGCTTTAAGCCAACTTTTTCACTCTCCACTTTCACTTTCATCAAGAGGCTTTTGAGTTCCTCTTCACTTTCTGCCATAAGGGTGGTGTCATCTGCATATCTGAGGTTATTGATATTTCTCCCAGCAATCTTGATTCCAGCTTGTGCTTCTTCCAGTCCAGCGTTTCTCACGATGTACTCTGCATGTAAGTTAAATAAGCAGGGTGACAATATCCAGCCTTGACATACTCCTTTTCCTATTTAGAACCAGTCTGTTGTTCCATGTCCAGTTCTAACTGTTGCTTCCTGACCTGCAAACAGATTTCTCAAGAGTCAGGTCAGGTGGTCTGGATGGTACTCTTGACATTATGTGAGGACCCCAACACAACAAAATACAACAAAGCAACACAAATCTTAAGATGATCTTGTAAAGCCTCCCTAAAAAATGTGCTTTATTAGAGGTATTAATATGTAGGTATCTAAGGGGGTTTGGCAATGACACCACAATCCAATACTCTTGCCTCAAAAATCCCATGGATGGAGGAGCCTGGTAGGCTGCAATCCATGGGGTCGCTAAGAGTTGGACACGACTGAGCGACTTCAATTTCACTTTTACTTTTCACTTTCATGCCTTGGAGAAGGAAATGGTGACCCACTCCAGTGTTCTTGCCTGGAGAATCCCAGGGATGGGGAAGCTTGGTGGGCTGCCATCTATGGGGCTGCACAGAGTCTGACATAACTGAAGCGACTTAGCAGCAGCAGCAGCAAGGGGGTTTGGGAGGGGATGTTCTGGAGAAAGGCCTTAAGGAACTCCTCAGAGTCCACTGTCTGGGTCAACCTTACTCTGCCTCTGTATGGGCCACCTATGAGTGAATTGAAAGGGGAAAGTCATAGAGAAGGCTCAGGTGGTGGTCACAATTTACAAAGTTTTAACTTTGTGAATTGATTCTCAACTTTAGCTTCACATTAGAATTAGCTGGAGGATTTAACCAATACCAAAGCCCACACCAGATTCCTGGCCAATTAAGTAAGAAACTCTGAAGGTAAAACCCAAGTGTCAGTACATTTAAAGCTACATTTACCCTTTGAAAGGAAAGTTATGACCAACCTAGATAGCATATTCAAAAGCAGAGACATTACCTCGTCAACAGAGGTCTGTCTAGTCAAGGCTATGGTTTTTCCAGTGGTCATGTATGGATGTGAGAGTTGGTCTATAGAGAAAGCTGAGCACCAAAGAATTGATGCTTTTGAACTATGCTGTTGGAGAAGACTCTTGAGAGTCCCTTGGACTGCAAGGAGATCCAACCAGTCCATCCTAAAGGAAACCAGTCCTGGGTGTTCATTGGAAGGACTGATGTTGAAGCTGAAACTCCAATACTTTGGCCACCTGATGTGAAGAGCTGACTCATCTGAAAAGACCCTGATGCTGGGAGAGATTGAGGGCAGGAGGAGAAGGGGACAACAGAGGATGAGATGGCTGGATGGCATTCCTGACTCAATGAACATGAGTTTGTGTGGACTCCAAGAGTTAGTGATGGACAGGGAGGCCTGGTGTGCAGAGTCCGACACCACTGAGCAACTGAACTGAATTGAACTGAGGAGACTGCAGTAGCAACTATGCTGTGCTGTGCTGTGCTCAGTTGCTTCAGTCATGTCCAATTCTGTGACCTATAGGACCATTCCCCATCCATGGGATTCTCTAAGCAAGAATACTGGAGTGGGCTGCTGTGCCCTCCTCCAGGGGATCTTCCTGACCTAGGAATCGAACCCGTATCTCCAGGATCTCCTGCATTTCATGCAGATTCTTTACCCACTGAGCCACCTGGGAAGCCCAATGTCAACTATAAATGGAAACTATTGTTTGGAATTCACAATAGCAGAAAAGAAAGAGGAAGAGAAAAAAATATCAACAATGTAATTTCCATGCATTGACAAAATTTCAGCCTCTGAGCTAAGTACTTTATAAGGTAATAATGCCTTACTTTATTTAGCATTTGTAAGAATGTTATGAAATTGGTAATAAAGCCTCATTTTGGAAATGAAGAAAGTGAGGATCAAAGTAGTCACATAAGTTAGGCAGGGTCATACAACTGTCAAGAGGCAGAGCTCAGTAAACAACAACAACCATGACCAATGGGTCTACAAATATTTGATACCAAAAGCGATGCTATCTTGACTCCCTTCTCCATACCTTGTTTTTTCCCCTTTCTGGTCAGTTTAGTACTTTTGAAGGTTCCTAAAGAAATGACCACAGGCTGATAAAACTAGGAGACAGACTGATAAAACTAGTCAGCTGCAGACAATGTGTAACGATTCAAAAAAAGAAAGCTCAGAGGACAAAACCAAGAGCACGCAGACAGTGACTAGGACCATGGAGGATTATTCCACGCTGGAATGTAATCAAGGTTCCGTCTGATTTTTCCAGGCTGGATTTCAAAACTGGTTATATTTTCAATTCCTTCTATTATTCCTGCATTTGGACAGGAATGTACATATCTATTATCTTAACCATTGTATGTTAGGAGTATTTAGAAATGGTAACTTGTCTTCTTAGTTTCACAGGCCCATAGATAGTGAGGAATGACACTTAATAGGTTAAATTTAGAAGCCTCATCCATACCTAATTAAGGTGATGCATTTTTGAACTTTTGAGCTGATGAGGTATAGATGAGATTTTGAATTTTAAAGCTTTAATGACATGAGATCCTTGGGAACATTGGGAGTTGTAGATATATTTTTCATATTATATAGGCTGGCTTTATGGAGACTACAAGGCAGAATGTGGTAGAAAGAATTCCATGGTGCTGTCATGATTCTTGTCCCTTGGTGTTTCTCTCAGGATTATATCACATGGCAAAGGGAGTTTGCATATGTAATTAAGGTTACTAATCAGTTAAAATTAAAATAAGAACATTATCTGAGTCAGCTCAACCTAATCACATGAACCCTTTAAAAAGACAAATTTCTTCCAAATAAGAGAGGCTCTGATCAAGGATGTTGCTGACCAAGGGTGGGCTATGGAATAAGGATTCAAGGGTGACCTGAAGGAACAGAAAACAGTTCGCAATCTGACAGATTTATGTAATTTTTAGTCACAGAAAATTATCGTACTTAATACAGCAGAAAGCATATTACCAATTTTTTTTAAAGTCACTGTAGCAGGTGTGTGGGGAAGCTGACTTGAGGATGGTAAAAGAAAAATATCTGGCAACCCAACTTCACCTTGAAGCACAGGTGACTCTAGAGGAGTCTGGAGTTGGTGGTAAACTGAAGCTAATAAGAGCAAAACCAAATGCCAATCTTAGATCAATGGCTAACCAGCTTGACATTCTCCATGTTAACAACCTAGTAGAGGAGGCATGCTCATTTCTAGACCTCTGTGCTATTTGTCCCAAGCCCCTCTGTTCTACACATGATGCTCAGCAAAGAGAGAGAAGCCATAAAACCAAGAAAGATCAAGGAAAAATAATTTGCTCTCAAGAGACAAAGCATTAAATACACCAGACTCAGAAGTGCCCAAAGAAGGAATTTTAAATAGCTATGATTAATATGTTAAAATGAAAGTGTTGGCCAGTCAAGTCCAACTCTTTGTGACCCCATGGACTGTAGCCCACCAGGCTCCTCTGTCCATGGAATTCTCCATATAAGAATACTTGAGTGGGTAGCCATTCCCTTCTCCAGGGGATTTTCTCAACCCAGGGACTGAACCCAGGTCTCTCACATTGCAGGCAGAGTCTTTACCATCTGAGCCCACTAGAGATGCCCCAATATGTTAAAAGTTCATAAATATAGCAGGGAATATGATTTAAAAGAAATTACATGCCCTTTCCACCCTCTCTGTCTCCATAAGGGACAACAAAGCAATCTCTAAAAACTTATCCCATTCTCGACTTTTCCGTTGAACTATTTTATACACTTGATGGGATATTGATCTAATAATAGTTGAGTTAGTATTTTAATTTCTTAGAATATCATGTGTATCTGGCCAATGATCTAGATCATTACTGAAGTTTTACAAATTTAAACATCCTGTTACTCTAAGATACCTGGTCTACTCTGCGACAATGATTCTTAAATTTATATTTGCTAAACAGCACCCCTTGGTAGACCGAATAATAGCCCCCCTCCAAAGATGTCCATATCCTTATCCCTGGAATCTGGAAATGTCACCTTATATGGTAAAAGTGAAAAGTGTTAGTTGCTCAGTTGTGTCTAACTCTTTGTGACTCCATAGACTCACCAGGAGTAGCCCACAAGGCTTCTCTGTCTATGGAATTCTCCAGGCAAGAATACTGGAGTGGGTAGCCATTCTCTTCTCCAGGGGATTTCCCAACCCAGGGATTAAACCCTGGTCTCCTGCATTGCAGGCAGATTCATTACCGTCTGAGCCGCGAGGGAAGACCTATATGATAAAAGGGACTTTGCAAATGTAATTGAAGTCAGAATCTTGAGATGAGGAGATTATTTTGCATTCACCAGGTGCTTTCCTTATAATCATAGAGTTTTTGTAAGAGGGGAACTAGAGATCAGAGAAGGAGTAGAAAATGGGACAAGAAAAGGAAGGAGTTGAAGTGATGGAAGGAAGGAACAGTGAATGAGGAAATAGAGGTGATCTCCAGAAGCTAGAAGAAAACTTATTTTCTGATTGAGCTCACGAAAGCCTCTGAAATCTTGACTTCAGCCCATTGAAACTCATTTCCAGAACAGTAAGAGATGACATTTGAGCATGGACAGAGGGGTCTGGAGGTTACAGTACATGGGGTTGCAAAGAGTCGGACACAACAGAAGCAACTTAGCACGTGTGCACCCACAAGCATAAATTTGCAGCAACTTGTTACAGTAGCAATAGGAAACTAATACACATGCAGAGCCAGGTAAAATAGAAACTGTAAAATAGCATCTCCAGAGATTCTGAATAAGTCATTCGGAAATCTTAGTTTTCATTAAGCACCTTGGTTATTGTGATGCTGTTGGTCTGTAAAATACATTTAAGAAATATTACACAGTTTCATAAAACACCAGGTATTTTTGTGAGCTAAAAGAATCCAGGCATATTTTTCATTTAGCAATTTCTTTGTAGCATTAACTTGATACATACATGGTGAAATAATATATTTTTTGAAATGTTATTTTACGTGTTTTCCCCAAAAAAGGAAATTATAGAGCTCAAAATTATTATTAGTTCTGCTCTTAACATTGACAAATTTAACTGGGTTAATCTTTTTTTCCTCTAGATGGACAGTTTTTAGTCTGACAATATTAACTTTTTAAACAACCTCATTCTTCTTCTCCATCTTGTTTGAGAACATGCAGAAGAGAACAACTATAGACACTTTTAGTGTTTCCTAAAATTAATTGCATGTTAATTGTATAACACTAGGTACAGTTACGGAGAAGGCAATGGCACCCCACTCCAGTACTCTTGCCTGGAAAATCCCATGGATGGAGGAGCCTGGTAGGCTGCAGTCCATGGGGTCGCTAAGAGTTGGACACAACTGAATGACTTCACTTTCACTTTTCTCTTTCATGCATTGGAGAAGGAAATGGCAACCCATTCCAGTGTTCTTGCCTGGAGAATCCCAGGGACAGGGGAGCCTGGCGGGCCACCGTCTATGGGGTCACACAGAGTCAGACACGACTGAAGTGACTTAGTAGCAGCAGCAGGTACAGTTAAATTTTTATTTTCTTTGTTGTTGTTGTTTGTTTTGTTTTTTTACTTTATGAACTGTTCCTCCAAATGACTTTGTCTTTTTTATTAGTCTTTTGTCAAATATCGATACATTAAAAATTTTCCAGTTCAGTAATAATATCTTGTAGCAACGCAAGAACCAATCCAGGATGGCCCAGTGAGTTCAGACAGCTTTCAGAAACTCTCAGTGAGGCTTTCCTAGGGCTCCAAAATGCTCTTTATTCTCAACAGTAGGACTTCATTAAAATGTTTCACATTTGTGTGGCAAAGACAAAGTACAGAGGAGCAAAGAGAAAATGAGCAGTTTTATTGAAGAAGGAAAATCTGAGCCTTCTTAAAAGAGGGATCTTTGTGTGTGTGTGTGTGTTACTTTTATTTCTATGGGCATTAAGACAGACAGTCTCACTTGTCCACTCAGTGGCCTATCACATATTTTCCAAGACAACAGCTTTGGTGAAATTTAGATTGGAGACTTATAAATGGGTTTCAAATAATTTTCTATTTTTTATATACACAAATAAGGCTAGGTAGATGACCAATCACTAACATCTATCCAAGGTACAGTAATTACAGAAATCTGATGGCTGCCCTAAATACTTAGGATCTATCTCTTCTGTAGCCTCTGTGCTATTTTGTTCAAATTTCTAAATTCATATTGTATCACCCTTACCTGTGTGTGACTCTCTTTAGATTAAGATCTTGGAAAAGCAATTGAAATTCATTTCTAGCTTTGTATTATCAGTGCCTAAAGATCAGAGTGACCTGCAGTGATTAAACATTAATGCCCCCTTTGCTTTTGGGGGTTTGGGAGATGATGCTAAATAGTGTCACACAGGATGTTATGACTCTACTCAAGGAGTGTACAGTTAAATTTCTGCTCAGATCTCAATCAGAAGTATTTTTTCAAAACAAAGATGTTCTTTGTAATTTGCATCCCTAAAATCAAATATTCTTCACTGAAACACACAGACCCAAAACTCAGACTTACTGTTCAGTTGCTCAGTCATGTCTGACACTGCGACTCCATGGACTGCAGCATGCCAGGCTTCCCTGTCCTTCACCATCTCCCAGAGCTTGCTCCAACTCATGTCCATTGAGTTAATGATGACATCCAACCATCTCATCCTCTGTCATCCCCTACTCCTGTCTTCAGTTGTTCCCAGCATCAGGGTCTTTTCTAATGAGTCAGTTCTTCCCATTAGGTGGTGAAAGTATTGGCGCTTCAGTTTCAACATCAGTCATTCGAATGAGTATTCAAGATTGATTTTGTTTAGAATTGACTGGTTTAATCTCCTTGCAGTCCAAGGGACTCTCAAGAATCTTCTCCAACACCACAGTTCAAAAGCATCAATTCTTCAGTGTTCAGCCTTCTTTATGGTCCAACTTTCGATTATACTCAGATGCAAGAGAGATGTTAAAGAGCCAGGCGGGCAGTCCTAAGACAGCTCCAGCACCATAAAAAAATGAAGTCAACAATTTTTAGAGCATGATGAAAGGTTCAAGGCCTCAGAAGTATCAATGTATAGAGACTTGATTTGAAAATGAATTTTGAGCATTTGCATGTGCAAAGAACAGGCACAATCTTCAGAGAGAAGTAACTGTTCTAATTCATGAATGCCTTTTTTCCTAAATTAAATGAGGTGAGGCAAAATAGGTAGGTGCACACAGAGGAGGATCAGGAGAACTCACAAACACTTGACACCAATCAATCAAAAAGTAATTCCAGCCAAGAATACTAATATGGGGGCAGGGGAATGCTTGCTTCTCTTTTTCCCGCCAACTTGCTAGACTCTTTATCCCTTGATCAAAATCTCTCCTGGAAAAAGACGTTAAATATTCTGATTGATCAGAATCCAGACAATTAATTGGACCCCACTGAGGGTCTGTGCCCTTCTGACAAGTCCTAAACTTTTTATTTTCACATCCATTGCTTAGGTATAAAAGGCACTCTTGCACTGTTGCTTCTTCAAAAGTACAAAGGAAAGGTCTTCAAAATGACAAGAGAAGACCCTCCTGCTACATCTTTAATCTGCCTGCAATTTATAGGTAAAACCAAGCTGGTGAGGCCCTCTCTTTAGGCAATAACCTGTTAATTTGTTATGGTTTTCACAGTCTGCCTCTGTATTCATGGGAATTCTGGCTTCTAGATTTAGATTTGAGGAGGAAGTAGAAAGGGCTACATGAACCTAAGACCTACAACATTTGATGGTTTCCTAGACTACCAAAAGCCATTTTCCTCTATATTAATGATATCTTCTATATTTTCCCCAGCTTTGTTGAGATATAATTGACACACAACATTGTGTAAGTTTAAGGTATATGGATTCAGGCATACAGATATGGATTAAGGCTTATTCTTTGCTATCTGAGCCACCAGGGAAGCTCAAGGTATACAATGCGGTGATTTGAAATATGTATGTGTTACAAAAGTATTACTTTGATAACATTCATCACCTCACGTTTTTACAGTGTGTGTGTATATGTGTGTTGTGAGAACATTTAAGATCTACTCATAGCAAATTTCAATTATATAATAAATATTGCCAACTGAGGTCACTGTGCTAACTATTAGATTACCCAGATCTAATATCCATGTTGCAGATGGCAGGATTTCCTTTTTATGAAGTTGAGTCATATTCCATTATATATACACATATATATGTGTATATATACACTTTTTTTCTCTCTTTTTTCACCATGCCAGGTGGCTTGCTGGATCTCAGTTTCCTGACCAGGGACTGAACCCAGGGCATGGTGGTGAAAGCCCAGAATCCTAACCACTTGGCTACCAGGGAATTCTTTATATCACATTTTCTTTTTTCATTCCTCCATAAATGGGCATTTAGGTGGTTTCCATGTGAATAATGCTTCAATGAATATGGGATGTGTATATGTTTTCAAAATAGTGGTTTGATTTTTTTTAGATATATACTCAGAAGTGGAGTTGTTGGATTATATGGCAGCTCTATTTTTCATTTTTTGAGGATGCTATACTGTTTTCCATAATGTTTGACCAATTTACATTTCCACCAATGGAACAAAATGGTTCCCTTTCTCCAATCCTTTTTAATCTCTTCTCTTTTTCATAATAACCATTCTAACAGGTATGAGGTGATATCTCACTGTGGTTTTGATTTTCATTTCTCTGATTATTCGTGATGTTGAACACTCTTTCATGTACTTGTTGACCATCTATATCTTCTTTAGAACAATGTCTGTTCAGGTTGTACTCCCAATGTTATTAATTTGCTTTTGACTTGCATGAGTTTCTTATATATTTCTAATATTAACCCCTTATCTTATACATGATTTCAAATATTTTCCCATTCCATACACTGATGCTTTTGTTGCTGTCCAGATATTTTTTGGTGTGATGTGATTGTAGTTGTTTATTTTTACATTTTTGTTTCTTGCCAAGATCAATATCAAAGAGACTTTCCATTGTATTTTCCTCTAGGAACATTATAATTTTGGGTCTTATATTTAAGTCTTTAATCCATTTTTACTTAACTTTTGAGAGTGGTATAAAATGGGGTCTAGCTTCATGCAGAGGAACCAGAGAGCAAATTGTCAACATCTGTTGGATCATAGAAAAAGCAAGAGAATTCCAGAAAAATATCTACTTCTACTCATTGAGTATGCTAAAGCCTTTGAGTGTGTGGATGACAACAAACTATGGAAAATTCTTCAAGAAATGGGAACACCAGACCATCTTACCTGCCTCCTGAGAAATCTGTATGCAGGTCAAGAAACAACAGTTAGGTCTTGACATGGGACAATGGACTGGTTCCAAATTGGGAAAGGAGTATTTCAAGGCTGTATAATATCACCTTGCATATTTAACTTATCTGCAGAGTACATCTTGTGAAATGCCTGATTGGATGACACACATGCTGGAATCAAGATTGTGGGAGAAATACCAATAACCTCAGATATGCAGATGACACCTCCTTAGTGGCAGAAAGTGAAGAGGAACTAAAGAACCTCTTGATGAAAGTGAAAGCGGAGAGTAAAAAAGCTGGCTTAAAACTCAACATTCAGAAAACTAAGATCGTGGCATCCTGTCCCATCACTTCATGGCAAAGAGATGGGGAAAACAATGGAAAAAGTGACAGACTTTATTTTGGGGGACTCCAAAATTACTGCAGATGGCGAATGCAGCCATGAAATTAAAGGATGCTTGATCTTTGGAAGACAAGCTATGACCAACCTAGACAGCATATTAAAAAGCAGAGACATTACTTTTCCTATGAAGTTTCATATAGTCAGCACTCTGGTTTTTTTCCGGGAATCATGTATGGATGTGAGACCTGGACCATAAAGAAAGCTGAGCACCAAAGAATTAATGCTTTTGAACTGTGGTGTTGTAGAAGGCTCTTGAGAGTCCCTTGGAGAGCAAGAAGATCCAACCAATCAATCTGAAAGGAAGTCAGTCCTGAATATTAATTGGAAGGACTGATGCTGAAGCTCCAGTAATTTGGCCATCTGATATGAAGAACTGACTCATTGGAAAAGATCCTGATGCAGGGAAAGATTGAAGGCAGGCAGAGAAGGGGATGGTAGGACAGAGAATGAGGTGCTTGGATGGCATCACCGACTCAATGAACATGAGTTTGAACAAGCTCCAGGAGTTGGTGATGAACAGAGAAGCCAGGCGTGCTACTGTCCATGGGATTGCAGAGTTGGACATGACTGAGTGACTGAACTGAACTAAACTCCCTCATTGCCAGGTGGATTCTTTACCACTGAGATACTAGAGAAGCCCAGTTGACTGTATATGCATGGATTTATTTCTGGGCTCTCTATTCCATTCCACTGGTCTGTGTTTGTGTTTATATAGCTGTGTTTTGATTATTATAGCTTTGTAATATAGATTGAAATCAGGTGTGAGGCCTCCAATTTTATTTTAGTCTCAGAATTGCTTTAGATATTATTATGTGGTTCCATACTAATTTTAGGATTTTTTTTTTGTACCCTGAGGAAAAATACCCTTGAAGTTTTAGTAAGGACTGCACTGAATATGTAGATGTTTTTGGGTAGAATGGATATTTTAACAATCTTACTTCTTCTGAGCCATGAACACATAATATCTTTTCATTTACTTGTGTCTCTTTAAATTTATTTCCTCAAAGTCTTCTAGTTTTCAGTATACAGATCTTTCACTTCCTTGTTAAATTTATTCCTAAATGTTTTATTCATTTTGATGCTATTGTTAGCAGCGTATTGTTATGTGTCTTTCAGAGTTTTAATTGTTAGTGTATTGAAACACAACTTATTTACATGTTGGCTTTATATCCTGCAACTTAACTGAATTCATTAATTGGTTTTAACATTTTTTGGTGAAGTCTTTAGTGTTTTCTATATATTAGGTCATGTCATGCGCAGAGACAGGTTTACTTTTTTCTTTCCAATTTGGTTGCCTTTTATTTCTTGTTAATGCATAATTTCTCTGGCTAAGAAGCACAGTTTGGAATCAAGATTGCTGGGAGAAACATCAATGACCTCAGATACGCAGATGACACCACCCTTATGGCCGAAAGTGAAGAGGAACTAAAAAACCACTTGAAGAAAGTGAAAGAGGAGAGTGAAAAAGTTGGCTTAAAGCTCAACATTCAGAAAACGAAGATCATGGCATCTGGTCCCATCACGTCATGGGAAATAGCTGGGGAAACAGTGGAAACAGTGTCAGATTTTATTTTTGGGGGGCTCCAAAATCACTGCAGATGGTGATTGCAGCCATAAAATTAAAAGATGCTTACTCCTTGGAAGGAAAGTTATGACCAACCTAGATAGCATATTAAAAAGCAGAGACATTACTTTGCCAATAAAGGTCCATCTAGCCAAGGTTATGGTTTTTCCAGTGGTCATGTATGGATGTGAGAGTTGGACTGTGAAGAAAGCTGAGCACCAAAACATTGATGCTTTTGAACTGTGGTGATGGAGAAGACTCTTTAGAGTCTCTTGGACTGCAAGGAGATCGAACCAGTCCATCCTAAAGGAGATCAGTCCTGGGTGTTCATTGGAATGACTGATGTTGAAACTGAAACTCCAATACTTTGGCTACCTCATGCTAAGAGTTGACTCATTGGAAAAGACTCTGATGCTGGGAGAGATTGGGGGCAGGAGAAGAAGGGGACGACAGAGGATGGGATGGCTGGATGGCATCACCAGCTTGATGGACATGAGTTTGGGTAAATTCTGGGAGTTGGTGATGGACAGGGAAGCCTGGAGTGCTGTTATTCATGGGGTTGCAGAGTCGGACAGGACTGAGCAACTGAACTGAACTGAAGACTTCTAGTAACATGTTGAATAGGAGTCATGAAAGTGAAAATCTGTGTCTTGTTCTTGATCTTAGGTAAACTTTTCACTGTTCAGCTTTTCATTGCTTAGTATGATATTAATTGTGGGTTTGTCATATATGGCCTTTATTTTGCTGAGATTTTTTTCCCTTCTATATCCATTTAATTCAGAACTTTTGTTATGTAAGAGTGCTGAATTTTGTTAAATGAATTTCCTCTACAGATCGAGAGGATCATATGATCTTTTAACTGAAGTATACTCGATTTACAATATTGTCTTGCTCTCAGGTGTACAGCAAAGTGATGTGTATATTCAGATGTGTATATTCTTTTCCACCATAGGTTATTACAAGATACTGAATACAGTTTTCTGTGCTGTGCACAGTTGTGTTAGGATGTGATGCTTGGAGGTGAAGCTCTCCTCCTGCAACCAGGAAGCAATACATCTCCAAATGAAAGCCAGCACCTTGAAGATGGTGCTGGAGGCAGGAAGGAAAGTGTGTGTGTCCCAGAAGTCAGTATTGAGCCTTTATGCATTTGTACCAAATATAGCCTGGCTCTAGAAGACTTTTATGCGAAACAGTAAGTTCTCTACCATTTAAGTCAGTTTCATAGTGTGTTCTACAACTTGTACCGTGACATCCTAAATGGTAACATCTGCTTTCTGGATGATTACACAGGTCTCCTCAAGATCATTAAAATAGTATTTATTTCTTACTCAGCTTTTAATCTTTCTGGGCTTTTTCCCATGAAATAGAACCTCAAAATGTCTAGAAGGGAAAAGCTACAAAAAGGACACTGAACACCTAATACAAATATTTAGCTGTCCACAACAAAACTTCCCAGAAGTTTCTTGCTTAGAAAGAAATAGACATTTTAAGAGAATACAAAGAAAAACATATATGGCTTATTGTAGATGACTATATAGCTAGCTGCATCAACCATATGGACTTCCTAGGTGACTCAGTAGTAAAGAATCCATTTGCCAAGACAGGAAACATGGGTTTAATCCCTGGGTCAGGAAGATCCCTGAAGGAAATGGCAACCCACTCCAGTATTCTTGTCTGGAAAATCACATGGAAAGAAGAGTCTGGTGGGCTACAGTCCATGGGGTCACTAAAGGGTCAGATATAACTTGGTGTTTAAACAACAACAATCATGCTATATAAAGTTCTCATTATACTTCATGTTTAATAAGCATCAATAAACACTTTTCTTAGGACTTCCATGGTGGTCCAGTTGTTAAGACTCCATGCTTTCACTGCAGGGGTGCAAGTTCAATGCCTGGTCAGGGAACTAAGATCCTGAATGCTGCACATTATGGACAAAAAGTAAATAAATTCCTTGTCTTCATAAAGATGCAAGTTAAAAATGCCTCAAGTCAAAAGTAAAATTAGATGTATGGAATAGAGACATAGCTACTGTATGGTGGTTAAAACCAAGGTTCCTGGAGGTATAGTACCACAATTTATAATACTGGTTTAGCATGTTACTATATGTATAATAAGGGGAAGGAACAAATCAAATTACCTCAAATTTCTCATTTCAAATTGGAGGATAACAATAGTACCTGTATTACTTATTGTCATATATATGTATATACATGGTAAGTTACTTCAGTCATGTCCAACTCTTTGCAACCCTATGGACTGTAGCCTGCTAGGCTCCTCTGTCCATGAGATTCTTCAGCAAGAATACTAGAGTGGGTTGCCATGCCCTGCTCCAGGGGATCTTCCCTACCCAGGGATCAGACCTGCATCTTTTATGTCTTCTTAATTGACAGGTGGATTCTTTACCACTGGCACCATCTGAGAGGCCCACATATCTTTTGCCCAATTCATCAAACCAAGATTAGACCCTTCAAGAAATGTCAGTAAAGTTCTTACATTCCAGAAATATAGAACTCTGTATCAGTCTAATTCTTTATATTTTATACCTACTAACTTGATCTTTTGCCTCACAGTTTAAGTTTTTCAAGAAATAGTATTTCTATCAACCCCAGAAACTCAATAATTTGGGTAGACAATGTTTTTCTTTTTTATCTTATTTAAATGTCAAAAATATTCTTTGCACTTAATTCCAGCTCAGGGAGAAATAAAAGATGATAACTTAGTGGACTAATATGAATACACCATCGTCAGTCTCATTGGAATCACTGCTGCACATTTTCAGCAAATTTCTTTACAATAAAACCAACCTCTAAATCATTGTCTTTTTACCTATTATATCACCTTAGAGAATCCATGACTATGTGGCTATTACTATTACTAAGCACATGCTATACATCAAATACTTTGCAAGGTTTTGATCTGCATTAGCCATTCCTCCAAAAAGCTTATGTGGTTCATGAGGTTCAGGGGAATCAAGCCAGTCATCCAAGGTCACATAGCTCATAGTGGTAGAGTCAGGATTAGAACAAGAGTCTATTTTTGTTTCCAGTTTTTTGTTTTTTTCCCCCCCTGCATGAAACTTCAATAACTTCCAAAGGACAAAATATTCCTAAAGTTATTTTTTGTGATTTTTTTTTGTGGTAAAATACACATCACAAAAAAATCTTACCATTAGTGACATTTACTCTGTTGTAAACCATAACCACATCTAGTTCAAGAATATTTTCATCACCTCAGAAGGAAACCAGATACTCATTGAGCAGCCTCTCCCCTTTTCCCCTCCCTGCCACCACTGATAACCACTATCTTCCTTCTGTTACTATGAATGGTCCTGTACTGGATATTTCATATAAATGGAATCACATGATTATTTAATGGCCCTTTAAATTAGAATTAATTTAAAATATAGAAAGTATGTAAAACCAAATTATCAAAACTTCAGCTTATAATGGGAAAGTTTATTGATTAATTAATAAAACAATTCACATAATAACTTTTGATCTTAAAAAAATCATTTTGATCTTGAGATCTTTGCTTAATTTATATCATAGGAATTATTTCCAAAAAAGAATTTCAGGGTTTATTGTAAAGAGGTTTGATCTAGGACCTATCTCAATGACTTTCTGACTTTGTAGTGCTCGGAAATTAATTCAAGATAACATTCTGGGTCTATAGAGCAGTCAGTCTACACCACCTTGAGATACAGTCTAGGAATGTTCCTCCCTTTCAGGCTGTGTCTTAGGAACAAGTCTTAACTCAGCAGCATTTGGATAGTGCTGTCCTTATTGTCCTAAGAATCAGGCCTATTTCTATAAAGAATATTCAATATAAAAATAAAGAAATGACTAATTACATAATATGATTTTAAAGTTATCATCACTCTTGGCACCACCCCAAGTATAGTCTTAGTCAGATTTCCCATTTGACTATTAAACTCATCCTGTGAACAAAATGTTGTTTTCAGAAGGTCACTGATGAACTGCACACATCTCTTCTCATTGCTAAGGTGCTCTTACACTTTGTGTGCAGGGAATAGACCATTTTTAGCTGAGTGTTTGTACCACAGTACCACAATCTGCCTTTCCCAGGAGGAATCAGCCTGATTCTCCTACCTGACTGCTGAGTATCACTGGTAAACTTTCTGGCTGCTATCGGATCAAGTAGTTTTGTGATGTCCATTAGCCCTGGTTTGCATTGCTCCTCTTCATGGTGGCCAGTTACAAAGCCAGGATCTCAGTTTCTCACAACTGTGGGATCATCTTTTCTGGTTTCCTTTCTTTGCCTACTGGTGGCTGATGCTATGGAGAAGGAAATAGTGATGCTAGAGAGACCCCAAAGCCCTTAAGTGTCAAGTCTGTGGCACCTGCAACTGCTCTGATCTTGACCTTCCACATACAAAGTTGGGAAGTGTGGACAAGTTTCCTGACCTCACTTCTCTAAGCTTCTGTCTCCTTACCTTGCACTGTAAAAAGAAAAAAAATTTTGTTGTCAAGCATATCTGGATATACGTAGCTCATCCCACAAAGATGAGAATCAAAATGGCCAATGCAACATGGGTTTTGGTGTTAAACTGACATCCAGTGAAGTCTTATTGGGCTGGACAAAGGCTTGTACATCATATTCTACAAAGAATGTTTGAGAATATGAAAAACGTAAAGGAAAGGAATGGAATAATAGCTAATATCCACAGTGCATAGAAGAGACAGGAATTACTATTCACATTTAATGATGAGAAAAGCAAAGCATGGGGAGGTTAACCAGTCCAAGGTAACAGAGCAAGTCAATGATAGGGCTAGAATTTGACCTGAGGCAGCTTATGTTCAAAGTCAGCTAAACATATGGCTATATTTCCTGAACAGTTCATCTAGAAAATAATTTCAGTATGGTTTATGTTATTGTTGATGGTAATACTAGGTCTGATGAGAATCAATAAAGTGGTTAATTTATGTATGCTTTAACAATATTAGCAATGAAACTGTGGTACCCAATGAGGGAATAGATTCAAGTGTTCAAGCACAGGTTGCAATATAATCTTTGGGGACTACAGTCAAAAGGGTTTCTGCAGTGAAAATGGCAGGTGGGATTTGATGAATCCTGGGTTTCTTCCTAAAATTCCTGGAGCACAGACCTCAGTATTCTACACTGGATCTGCCACTTTCTGCATGACTTTATCTTATCCAGTCCTTGGCTGGATCACTGATATACATCAATTCTAATCTTCAACATAGTCCTGAAAACAGCCGCTCTTATTCTCATTTTACAGAGGGAGACACTGATCTCAGATAGTTAGTTAGTAAAACATGGATACTTTCTTAGGCTTTCTAATTCCAAAACTTCTATTCTTTAAAATCCACTTTTGTGTAATATTGAATCCCTCAACAATAGCAAAAAATTGAAGCATCCATATAGGAGTACTTACCTGATTCTTTCCTTACTGTGTTCTCTTTAATTGTTATAATATTAATGTAGATGAGGGTGGTCATAGCACTCATAATTATAATATGAATACCACCCTAATTGGCTTTTATTGTTGCTTGGGAATGGGTCAGAGTTGTACATGGAATATTTAAGTTGAAATGTCGTTTTCAATACTTAATAGAATCCAGTTAGGATTTTATTGATTAATTAGTGTCTACATGAAGTGTTCTATTTTTCTAAAGGCCAGTAATGCTCCTGACTGTTCCCTTAAATGTTAACATATTCAGATAATTATAGCTGCATCATACTTGCTGCTTAGACTGTTTGAATTACTTGCTATTTTCAAGGTTTCAAATTCAAGTAAAGCAATCTTAAAACAAAAATGATCTTCAAATAACCTAAAATAGTTGTCATAGAAAATCTCTCTCAAATACCCATTAATTTATGGCTATAAACATACTAGTACCCTCCTATACAGAAGCTCATTTGCAAATGCTTTCGAAGTAACAAAGCTGGGCTAGATAAAAGAAGAGATACTACAACTCATGGAGATCCCTGAAGCATAGCAGTGTTTTAAGGTTAAATGTATTGCCTAAGGAATTTAAAACTTCAGATTATAGTACAACAGCATGAATGAGAAACCTAGGTTTCTTTTTCTTTTTGCTTTCAATCACTTTCTTTTAAACTTTTTTTAAAAAAAATTTTGATTATGATAATGATACATTTATTGAAAGTTTTACATTTTCATATTCTGGTGCACTGGGATGACCCAGAGAAATCTAGGTTTCAAACCCAGACCAAGTATATTCGATTTTTTGGTCAAATCCCATTCAAGTGTCACTTAGCAACCATTGCTATCACCTCCTATTTCTCTGAAACAAGCTGACATGAGATTCAAAAATAATCAGACATTAGTGTCTGAAGAAATGTGATTAAATGGAAGAAATTAAGAATAGGCAAAAGTGCTAAAGCTGAAGCACCAGTAATTTGGCCAGCAGATGTGAAGAGCAAACTCATTATAAAAGACCCTGACGATGGGAAAGATTGAAGGTAGGAGGAGAAGGGGACAACAAGGGATGAGATGGTTGGATGGCATCACTGACTCCATGAATATGAGTTTGAGCAAGCTCCAGGAGTTGGTGATGGACGGAGAAGCCTGCAGTACATGGGGTCACAAAGAGTCTGACATGACTGAGTGACTGAACAACAACAACAACAAAATGTGTTTAGCAGTTTCTGTTTGTTGGACTGATGTCTATCTCTACTGGTCAATGCTTTTATCATGAATGGAAAGACCAGCCAAAAATAGGTATGTATTATTATCAGAAAGACTAAAGACCTCTTCAAGAAAACTGGAACTACCAAGGGAATACTTCATGCAAGGATGGGTGTGATAAAAGTTGGAAATGGTAAGGACTTAACAGAAGCAGCAGATATCAAGAGGAGGTGGCAAGGATACACAGAAAAACTATACAAAAAAGGTTTTAATGACCTGGATAACCACACTGGTGTGCTCACTCACCTAAAACCAGACATCCTGGAGTGTGAGGTCAAGTGGGCCTTAGGAAACATTACTACTACAAACAAAGCTAGTGGAGGTGATGGAATTCCAGCTGAACTATTTAAAATTCTAAAATACGATATGCTGCTGAAGTGCTGTGTTCAATATGTCAGCAAATTTGGAAAACTCAGAGGTGGCCATGGGACTGAAAAAGTTCAATTATCATTCCAATCCCAAAGAAGGGCACTATGAAAGAGTGTTCAAACTACCATATAATTGTGCTCATTTCACATGCCAGCGAGGTAATGCTCAAAATTCTTCAAGGTAGGCCTCAGTACAACGAGAGCTAAGAACTTCCAGCTGTGCAAGCTGGTTTTGAAGAGTCAGAGGAACTAGAAATCAAATTGCCAACATTCACTGGATCATGGAGAAAGTAAGGGAATTCCAGAAGGAAAAACACACACACACACACACACACACACACACACACACATCTATTTCTGCTTCATGGACTTAACTAAATCCTTTCACTGTGTGCTGCTGCTGCTGCTGCTAAGTCGCTTCAGTCGTGTCAGACTCTGTGTGACCCCATTGATGGCAGCCCACCAGGCTCCCCTGTCCCTGGGATTCTCCAGGTAAGAACATGGAGTAGGTTGCCATTTCCTTCTCCAATGCATGAAAGTGAAAAGTGAAAGTGAAGTCACTCAGTCATGTCCGACTCTTAGCGACCCCATGGACTACAGCCTACCAGGCTCCTCCGCCCATGGGATTTTCCAGGCAAGAGTACTGGAGTGGGGTGCCATTCACTGTGTGGATGACAACAAATTGTGGAAAATTCTTAAAGAGTTGGGGGATACCAAAACACCTTACCTGCATTCTGAGAAACCTGTATGCAGTCAAGACGAAACAGTTAAAACCAGACATAGAACAATGGACTGGTTTAAAATTGGGAAAAGACTATGTGAAGGCTGTATATTGTCATCCTGCTTATTTAACTTCTATGCAGAGTACATCATGTGAAATGATGAGCTAAATGAATCACCAACTGGAATCCAGATAGGAGGGAGAAGTATCGCCAACCTCAGATATGTGGATGATAGTAATCTAATGGCAGAAAGTGAAGAGGACCTAAAGAGCCTCTTGATCAGAGTGAAAGAAGAGTTGGCTTGAAACTCAACATTCAAAAAACTAAGATCATGGCTTCTGATTACATCATTTCATGAGAAATAGATGGGGAAAATGTGGAAACAGTGACAGATTTTACTTACTTGGACTCCAAAATCACTCTGGACTATGACTGTGCCATGAAATTAAAAGATGTTTGCTTTTTTAAGAAGGTTATGACAAATATAGGCAGCATATTAGAAAGCAGAGACATCACTTTGCTGACAAAGATTCGGATAGTCAAAATTGTGGTTTTTCCAGTAGTCATGTAGGGATGTGAGAGTTGGACCATAAAGACGACTGAGCATCAGAGAATTGATGCTTTCAAACTGTGACGCTGGAAAAGACTCTTGAGAGTTGCTTGGACTGCAAAGAGATGAAATCAATCAATCCTAAAGGAAATCAATCCTGAATATTCATTGGAAAGATTGACGCTAAAGCTGAATCTCCAACATCTGTCCCCTGATTCGAAGAGTCAACTCATTTTGGAAAATACCTTGGTGCTGGGAAAGACTGAAGGCAAAAGAAGCAGGTGGTAGCGGATGAGATGATTAGATAGCATCAGCAACTCTTTGGACATGAATTTTAGCAAACTCCAGGAGATGGTGGAGGACCAAGGCTCCTGGTGTGCTCTAGTCCATAAGATTACAAAGAATCAAATACAACTTAGAGACTGAACAACAAGAACAAACTTATTGCTATTAATACAGAAAGTATATTTTTATACTTGCCACTCATACAGCTGTTTTTATTCAAATTTAAAAATACAGCAGAAATTAATACAACTAGATTTTCAGTCAAATTCCAGACAAAACACTTGGTTGGCTTATAGAAGTTTCTGCCCTTAGAATGATGAAAAGATATTTAATGCAAAATTTAGTTTATGTGATCTGTCTTAATTATAATACATCATCTGCTTTGGTTTGTTCTCCTCTTCCTATATCCTCATTATAAACATTTATTCATTTCTCCACTGAAGTGTTGCATAAACAAAAAATAGTAAAACCTCTTCCCCATGGAACAACCCAGTACAGTAGTGTATCCTGAAGATCAATAAACAAAACAGAAAGACACAAAAGATTTAAATAGCTTTAAAAAAATAACATAACCATATTTATTTAATTTTTTAAAAAATTATTTTAGTTGGAGGCTAATTACTTTACAATATTGTAGTGGTTTTTGCCATACATTGATATGAATCAGCCATGTGTTTACATGTGTTCCCCATCCTGAACCACCCCCACCACCTCCCTCCCCATCCCATCCCTCTGGGTCATCACAGTGCACCAGCCCTGAGCACCCTGTCTCATGCATCGAACCTGAACTGGCAATCTGTTTCATATATGATAATATACATGTTTCAATGCTATTCTCTCAGATCATCCCACCCTCGCCTTCTCCCACAGAGTAAAATTGAAATATAATTGACATACAGAGAAATGCACAAGTCTTAAGTTGGTAAAAATCTACACCTATATAATTACCATACAACAATCCATTATAAAACATTTCTGTCAACCAAAAAATTACCCATTCTAGCAAATAGGAGGTAAAAGTATGTTACCTTTTTCTGATATTATTTCAAATGAAACAATTTTATATTGACATTTCCAAATGTTAACAGCTATTAAATGCTGTATTTTGCAATTTAAAGAAGTTTGGTTATTAGTTTCAATTTTTTTTTTGTTTTGTGTTTTATGTTACACAAGCTTTTCTAGCTTCACAGTGATGCCCTCTGTGCATAATTACAGTACTACCTCTTTTTCAATATTTATTACTTTATTGGACTTGTTTGGATGCTCAATGCTGATTTAAAATGGTAAGAAAAGATATCCTTGTTTTCCTTGATCTTTTGGAAAAGGGTTCAACATTTTAGTAATAAATGTAATGTTTGCTGTAGGTTTTCTGTGGATGTCCTACACTGTATTGAGAATGTTCCCTTTTATTCCTAGTTTTCCGTTTTTAATCATGAGTTGATGTTGACTTTCAACAAAGGCTTTTTCTGTAACTATTAATAATTTTCTCCTTTAACTCAGTTAATGTTATAAATAACACGGATACATTTTTCTGAAGGTTAAATCAAAGGATTACCTATGATAAACCCTGTTGTTGTTTTTTAGTCACTAAGAACTGTCCCACTCTTTTTGTGACCATAAAGACTGTAGCCCTCAGACTCCCGTGTCCATGGGATTTCCCAGGCAAGGATACTGCAGGGAGTTACCATTTTCTTCTCCAGGGGATCTTCCTGAACCAGGGATCCAACCTGTATCTCTTGCATTGGCAGGTGGATTCTTTACTGCTGAGTCACCAGAGGAGCCCAGGATAAACCCTACAAGGACATATAATGCATTATTATTTTTTATACATTGCTGAATTTGTTTGATAATATTTAGTAAAAAAAATCTTTGCTGTTTATTCAGGAGGTGTGTTAGTCTGTTACTTTTCTTTTCTGTTGTATTTGTTGTTGTTGTTGTTGTTTTGGCTGCATCACTCATCTTGTGGGATCTTAGTTCCCTGACTGGGGATTGAGCCTGCACTCTCGGCAGTGAAAGCACAAAGTCCTAACATTGGACCACAAGTGATTACCTGTAATTTGCTTTTCTTATAATGACTTTCGCAAGTTTTGGTATCAGGATTGTGGTGACTCAATATCCTTTTACGAGAAAAAAAAGAATGTATAGAGCTTCTTTAGGCAAAGTACTAGTTCCACTTATAAATGCTTAATAGCAAGAACCAGTGCCATTATTTTGTGTTTTTTTAAAATAAGATTTTTCAAATGTGGATTCATGTTCTTTACTAAATATAAGACTGTTTTATATTTTCTGTTTAATTTGGAGTCAGTTTGGTAGTCTGAATTTCTCATATAATTTCTCCATCATATGAATTGTCAAATTTAATTATAGATAATTGGTCATAAACATTGGCTATATAGGGATATTTTTGGTTTTCTTTCTGATTGCAGCACTTTTTCTTTTAATAAGTATTCTAGTCATTCTTATCTAAGAATTTTCAATCTTATTAATATTTTAAAGTAACCAATTTGGAGTCTATTAACTTTTCTGATTTTTTTTTCTAATACACTGAATAATGCTTTATTATCATCTTTTTTCTACTTACTTTGGGTTTAATTTGCTTTTCATTTTTAACTTTTGAGGGTAGGAATGTAGATAATTGATTTTAAACATTTTTTCTTTTCTAAAATAACTAAAGTTATTACACTTCCTCAAAATGCTATTTGCCTGCATTCGTCAAGTTCTGATAATCTGTAATTTCATTATTATTCAGTTCAAAATATTTTCTAATATATCTTGCAATTCATTTTTGTCCAATTATTATTTTGAAGTATCTTAATTTCCAAACTTTTTTGTATTTTTTATAATATGCTATTGACTTTTTTTGTTGTTTATTCACTAAGTTGTGTCTAACTCTTCTACAACCCTATGGACTGTATCCTGTCAGGATCCTCTGTTTATGGTATTTCCTAGGCAAGAATACTGGAGTGGGTGACCATTTCCTTCTCCAGGGGATCTTCCCATCCCAGGGATGGAACCCACATCTTCTGCATTGGTTCTTTACCACTGAGCGGCCAGGGAAACCCACTGACACGGAATTCTAATTATGCTGTAATCAGAAGTTATATTATAAAATATTCCAATTGTTTCCTGATTTGCTTAAATTTCTTTTAATGGCCTAACAAGTAATCTGTCTTCATGAGGATTCCAACTGCAATTGAAATAAATTTACTTTTGTTAGGAGTAATGATCTATAAAGGCAAATTATGCCAATCTGGTTAATGATGCTCAAGTTTTCTACATTATTATTATTTTTCCATTTTTTTATACTGTTTACAGGGAGATGGGTACTGACAGTGACTTGGAGTTCAGTGCCTCAACTTACACCAGTTAAATAATCACCAGAAATGCATCGTCCCCAATAATTGTAATATGCCAGCATGGTTGAGAAATATAATTCTAAAGAGTAATGAAATTCTGACATTATCTGTTGACAGAAATCACTTTTTTATGTTGCTTAAGTATGCACAAAATAGAGATTCAATCTTTGCATATTTGCAGTCTTTGTAGAATTATATAGCTAATATAAATATAAGAACTGGGGCTTCCCAGGTGGTAAAGAAACTGCCTGCCAATGCAGGAAACACAGGAGATGTGGGTTCAGTGCCTGTATAGGGAAGATCCCCTGGAGAAGGAAATGGCAACCCACTCCAGTATTCTTGCCTGGGAAATCCATGGGCAGAGGAGCCTGGCGGGCTACAGTCCATGGGGTTGCAGAGTCATAGACACATATACACTGTAATGTCTTATGGATTATGTTTTACTAAAACAAAACTGCCAGTGTAGGCTTTAAAAGTGAAAAGATGTTGCCTGAGATTCTGTTTTGTATTTATTTTGTAATTCGAATTCAATAATACTTAATGCAGAGATCTCTTTTTCTATCAGAATGTTGTACTTGTTTGTATTGACTAGTATTTTATTATCAATATATATTTTTATTACAATATAGTTGATTTAGTGATGTGTTAATTTCTGCTGTACAGTAAACTGATTCGTATATAAATAATATATATATATATATATAAAGTGATTCAGTTATACATACATATACATTCTTTTTAAATATTCTTTTCCAGTTTATCATAGAATATTGAATATAGTTCCCTCTGCTATACAGTAGCATGTTTATCCATTATATATAAAATAGCTTGTATCTGCTATCCCCAAACTTCCATGTACATCTTTCCCACTCCCATCCCCCTTGACAACCACAAGTCCATTCTCTATGTCTGTGAGTCTGTTTCTGTTTCATGGATATATTCATTTGTGTCATATTTTAGTTTTGACATATAAGTAATGTCATATGTTATTTGTCTTTCTTTTGCTGACTTACTTCACTTAGTGCAATGAACTCTAGGTTCACTCATTACATTATTTCATTCTTTTTATGGTCAAGGGACATTTCATTGTGCTTATATGCCATATTTTTTTTATTCATTCATCTGTTGATGGACATTTAGGTTATTTCTATGTCTTGGCTTTTGTGAATTGTGCAAGAACAGTATTATCAACTAAAAATGATCATTCTCTCTCCTTAGCCAAAATTCTTTCAAGGAACAATTTCAACATACTAATATTAATGAATACTAACTTCAAATCTATGTCATACTTGATCTCCTTTCTAGATCTTGATGGATTTTTGATTTCTTTTTACCGGTTTGTAGGGAAAAAAATGTGTTCATAATCAAAGGCAAGAACACCACATATTTTGGCGGGACTGGTCCCTATTTGTAGTGAATTCAGCTCTCTCATCTCTTCTTTTCTTTGCCATTAAATGCATGATCACTGTGGTGCCTGCCTAAAACTTTCAGAATGCTATATCTTAAAAGGAATTCTAAGGATGATTTTTTGAGATAAGATGACACTCATATTGTTTTTGTTGTTCTCTGCTACTTCAAAATGTCATTTCTTGAGTCAGATTTATAATTTTTGCAAAACTGAAAGTCTCATTCAAAACGGTCCCTAATCACACAACCATTATTCTGTCAGCCAACAGCTAATGCTAACATGAAAGACTAGTGATCTTACTGGGCATCACACAATGAAGCTATCCAGGTTCATCTGCCAATAGCAAATTCTGTGCTACTGTGCTTCTTCAAGTATGTGTACTAAGCATTTTTTACACATGCAACAATCTTGGAATTTTTTATGTATGTATATTAAATTAACATTATTATTGCATTCCAATATACAGTCAGTGCAGACAAATACTGTTTGATTCCACTTATATGATTCACCTAGAATAGTCACATTCATAGAGTCAGAAAGTACACTGGTAGATGCCAGGATCTTGGCAGAAGGGTGAGGAGGGACAATGGGCATTAGTGTTTAATGAGGACAGAATTTCAGTTTCAGTTCAGTTCAGTTGCTCAGTTGTATCCAACTCTGCGACCCCATGAATTGCAGCACGCCAGGCCTCCCTGTCCATCACCAACTCCCGGAGTTCACTCAGACTCACGTCCATCGAGTCAGTGATGCCATCCAGCCATCTCATCCTCTGTCTTCCCCTTCTCCTCCTGCCCCCAATCCCTCCCAGCATCAGAGTCTTTTCCAATGAGTCAACTCTTCGCATGAGGTGGCCAAAGTACTGGAGTTTCAGCTTCAGCATCATTCCCTCCAAAGAAATCCCAGGGCTGATCTCCTTAAGAATGGACTGGTTGGATCTCCTTGCAGTCCAAGGGACTCTCAAGAGTCTTCTCCAACACCACAGTTCAAAAGCATCAATTCTTTGGCGCTCAGCCTTCTTCACAGTCCAACTCTCACATCCATACATGACCACAGGAAAAACCATAGCCTTGACTAGAGAGATCTTTGTTGGCAAAGTAATGTCTCTGCTTTTGAATATGCTATCTAGGTTGGTCATAACTTTCCTTCCAAGGAGTAAGCGTCTTTTAATTTCATGGCTGCAATCACCATCTGCAGTGATTTTGGAGCCCAAAAAATAAAGTCTGACACTCTTTCCACTGTTTTCCCATCTATTTCCCATGAAGTGATGGGACCGGATGCCATGATCTTTGTTTTCTGAATGTTGAGCTTTAATCCAACTTTTTCACTCTCCACTTTCACTTTCATCAAGAGGCTTTTTAGTTCCTCTTCACTTTCTGCCATAAGGGTGGTGTCATTTGCATATCTGAGGTTATTGATATTTCTCCCAGCAATCTTGATTCCAGCTTGTTTTTCTACCAGTCCAGCATTTCTCATGACGTACTCTGCATTCAATTTAGGAAAGTGAAAAATTCAGGAATTGGATGATTTTGAGATGTGCACAACAATGTGAATGTACTAAGTGCCACACAGAAATACAGTTAAATGTGGTTAAAATAGTATGCTTTATAAAATTGACTTTTGCCCCAATTTATAAAAAAAGGGTAGAAAACCAAAATAACTCTGGATATTGCATTTTTTATATTACTCTTTTTTTTTTATAAAAGTAAAACAACTAAAACTATTGTGAGTTTAGTTACAGTTGTTATAGCAATTGCAATTTGAAAACAATTGCTTCTCATCATCAACCTTACATTAATTCAGATAATAAACCCAGTAAGCAATTGCAGGGTTCTGGTCTGTGTTGGGTAGAATGAAAAGAGCTGTGGTGTGCTACAGAATTAAATCATAGCCTCTGTTCACAAGAAGCACCCATAATCTGAGGTAAACAATCATATATTTACAGAAAATTCTATGGTCAAGTGGCATTGTGGGATTCAAAGTTTGCTGGCTAGAGTATCCATTCATCTCTGGTTACTCAATTACTACTACAGTCTAAAGAGAGAGTTGCTAGAATTAATGGCCACTCACTATTGTTTCTGTGATGAATATCTGCTCTGAGTTTCTTCCTGTGTTTCATCAGCTATTGTCAGACTGTTTGTACACCTCCTTGCTTAAAACTGAAAATGAGACCTGACACCTAAATGCTTCTGGTAGGTTGGCATAGAAAATAGTTAAGTATAAAACAGCCCATTTAGGTTTTGTTCAGCATGTTTTTGTCTCCATTTGGCATTGATGATGTCTGACTCTTTCATTCTTTTGCCAAGAATCACTGAGTTCCGGTGGACTTGCTGAGGTAGATTTTAACATGCTAAACTGCTTCTACCTCTTTCTTAGAGATTTGCCACCTGGTTGTAATCATGTTATATAGATTGCTTATCAATGTCTGAAAAGGGATGTGGGATAAAGGATAGTGCAGGCCCCAATAGGTAAGCTCTGTAGTATAATTATTCTAGTACTGAGTGTAAAACCTAACACTTGGGTATAGTTAAAACAAAGCACTAAATCATAGCAAAGAAACAAACAACCACAAAATATATGAAAACTAAATGGATGAAAAGCACTGGACCACGACAGAAAATACGTGCCCGAATTAGACAAACTGGGAGGATAGGATGGAGAAAGGATGAAGTTCATATTAAAGAGAAAAGTATGGAACACATGGCTAATTTGAGTAAAATCAACATTCTGGGCTGTGGTTCTAGTCCCAAGAGGGTAAGACAATAGAACAAGTTGCAAAGACAATGATGCAGCTCTTTTATGTGTCCTGAAGTGATTTAAGGCACATTGTGTTTACTTCAACACTAAATGGAATTAACATAAATCATCTCTTCATTTGGGGGATAAGGAAATTTAGATCAACTCATGTGTGACTCAGAGAAGGCAGTGGCACCCCACTCCAGTACTCTTGCCTGGAAAATCCCATGGACGGAGGAGCCTGGTAGGCTGCAGTCCATGGGGTTGCTAAGAGTCGGACACGACTGAATGACTTCACTTTCACTTTTCACTTTCATGCATTGGAGAATGAAATGGCAACCCACTCCAGTGTTCTTGCCTGGAGAATCCCAGGGACTGGGGGAGCCTGGTGGGCTGCCGTCTATGGGGTCGCACAGAGTCGGACACGACTGAATCGACTTAGCAGCAGCAGCAGCAGCAGCAGCAGCATGTGTGACTAATTATGTATATGGATTACTCACCTCAAAACCACACATGCTTCTAATGCTAAGACCAGTGTTCTCATCACTGACACTGAGACAGAAGACCTGTGATTTGCCTGAGGTCTGGTGGATATATTTAGAGACCCACACAGAGGAGAGGTATGAATCAGGGAACTTTAAATGGCCCCTCCAGCTCTAAGATTAAGAAATAAAATAGAGGAAAAAACAAACAGGAAAAAAAATGGCCTAGAATGGGGAATTTCTGATAGATAAGGCCAGATACTGAGGTCATCATGCTCAGCAGGAAGCAAACCTGACTGGGATTTTCTAACCTGAATCCAGAACATCTTGGGGAATAAAGTAATAGATTCCTTTTGTCTGCATTGACAAAGTTAGCACCATCAGGTGACAGCAGAAATCTGCCTATCTGAGCACAGGATGGTGTAAAGAATGGGGGAAAACAAGAGTCATGTGACCTGAGTCACCTGAGCCAGGATACACTCTGGAGTCTAGGCACACATTTTCTCAGGTATTCAGCCCCTTCTAGGAAAGGATCACTCACTCAGGATCCGGGTGGGGCAAGACACAGTTTATCTAATCCACACCTTTGAAAGGTATGATCTTGGGCTAACTATTCCTCTACTCCTGTTAATCCAGGTGAGCTGCCAGATCAGAAATTAGTGGGATGGTCCTTTTCATGAGCATTTTTCTGTATACCTGGCAGAATGTCCCTTGGGTTCCCATTAGCATCAATTCCTCAGATGTGGTCTGAAATATTCCATAAAACCACATTCTCCTTGCTCTGTACCCAGGGCTCTCTAGTATACTGTGAGTTAGTACTCACCTAGGTACTCAGTATTAGTACTTAGGGTGATAAATAGTACTCACTAACCCAAAGTTGAGTACTAACCTAGGGTGAGTACTAAGGTACTAACCCTAACCCTAATCCTAACCCCATTTTGCTTCCTGGGTCAGATGACATGTGTTGGCCAAAAACAAGGCAGAAAGCTGCAATTAAGAAGAGTTTATTTGCGGTCTTAAGAATTGCAATTCAGGAAACACAGATTCAAGTAAAACCAAAAAAGTGTTCTGAGAAAAAAGGAGTCAGGGGCTTATAAAGACAAAAAAGTCACAAGGTCGTTAGAAGCTGACGGATAAGAGTTGTGGTTGACTGATGTAAACCAGGAAATATTTGTCCTTAAGGAATCATGAGTTATTGGGGTCGGGGCCTGATAAGTAGATAGGCTGTCAGGAGTTTTTTAGAGTAAGGATCCAATACATATTTTGATTTCTGTCAAATGTTATGAATGACTTCATTATGACAATGAGTGGTGGAAAGGTCAGATTCCATCCAGGCTGAGATATGCATAAGTCACACTTTTCCTGAATGACCCTAGTGCTGCATTTTAGAGACTCCCTTAGCAATACCAACTCCTTTTTGACTCTCCTTTCACACATGGAAACACTTAAGTGACAGCATCAACTGATCAGGGGGAACTTACAGACTCAATTTTCTCCAATTTCTGCTCAGTCAAGCAGCGTAGCCAAATAAATCTCAGTGATTTATGAGACTAGTGTTTTAGCAGCTCAACTGCCCCTCCCTCTACTGGCCATTGTAGATGCTCAAGTTTCATGTTTTTCAGTCTTCTCTAAATGTGAAATTCTCAGGAAAAAAATCTATCCTCATTATAGCTCCAGGACTCAAGTTAAAACTAGCTACCTTCAGCCTCCACTCTGGAGCACATAGAGGAGGAAAAGTTGAAGGGGAGAGAACTAGCTTTTACTGACCTCTACTGCATGCCATGCTCTGTGCTTAATGCTAATCTATCTACCTATCCATCTATTTATCTATCTATCTATGTATCTATCTAGTCTAAGTGCAGGTCTATTACATTGAACAATTGAGACACTGATGCAGGATGAAGCAGGAAAAATAGTATTTTTTTTCTCTGCTACATATTTAAAGGTATTAAATATATTCTCTTTTTTTCATCCCTTGAATGATATTTTTTGACAGTTCTTATAATAATTTAATCACATTAAAGAAACAGAGTCAGGTGGCTTCATAGCTAATTAAAATATTCAGTCTAATAAAATAATCAGAATTGTGAACTTCATCTAAATTTGAACCCTATTCCTTCCTCAGTTCAGGTCTTTTGGAAACTGGGACTCTGCAATAAAGAAGAGTACCAGTCCCTTTGTTTCTCAACTCCTCCAGGATATAGAAAGAAGAGCTTGTGGGTAGGAGGGAGAAGGACGTCTGAGGCATGGGGTGAGTTGGCCATGAATTTCCACTGGTGCTCTCTGGCTTTGGAGGGCATCTACAGCTGTCTACTGTTCTTGTGTGGTGTTTCAGAGGTTCTTCAGATATTTCTCAAATCTTTTGCCTGCAGTTCCCTTAAATCAAGTAGTACCTCACTTATTTGCCCACATATCACTTTCTACTCAGCCCTTATTTCTAGTGGTCCATCCCACTCATGAGATCACATCATCTTCTTGAATGATAACGTACCCCAACCACATTTCAGATCTTTTTCTTCTAGTCTTCAATAGGTTGATACTGACTGGATGGAAGGCAAACTTTAAAACTGTCATTAATATCACAGACACTCATGTGATATACTTTCCCTAGAGCTTTGAAAGTTTCTTTCTTCCTTTCTTTCCTCCCTCTTTCTTTCTTTTTTCTTTCCTTCCTTAATAACAGCTTAATTTACATATTATATATATATTACACATACTACAAATTTATGCAATTTAAATTATACTAGATACTATATATGTATGATTATATTATACTACTTAGTGGTATTTAGTACATTCACAGAGTTATGGAGCCATCAGTACAATCAATTTTAGAACATTTTTATCACCCCCAAATTTAAACCAGTAGTATTTATTCCCCATTTCTTCTTCTCCCCAGCCCCTGGCAGTCTAATTTACTTTCTCTTTATAGATTTGTCTATTTAGGGCATTACATAGAAATAGAATCATATAACATGTGGCCCTTTGTATCTGGCATTTTTCACTTAACATTTATTTCCAAGTTTATCCAAATTATTGCATGTATAAGTATTTCTTTTAATTGCTGAGTAATATTTCATTGGATAGATACATTTATTCATCCATTCAATTGACAGAAATATGTTTTTTATCCAATTTTCATCTATTATAAATAATGATATGAAAATTCATATGCTAGTTGTAATATAGGTATATGGTTGCTTTTGTATTGTGTATATACCTAGGAGTGAAATTCCTTAATCATATGACAAACCTATGTTTATACGTTTGAGAATGTCCAGAAGGTTTTCCGAGGTGGTTGCACTGTTGTCCATTTCCACGGTGTATGAAGATTCCAATTTATCTTTATCTTTGTCAGCACTTGTTATTTTCTTTCAACAACAGCCATCCTAGGAAGTGTGAAGTGATATCTCAGGGGTTTTTATTTGCAGTTTTCTAGTGTCTAGATAGTGCATGCACTTATTGGACATTTGTATATCCTCATTGAGGAACTGTCTTTGTAAGTCCTCTGTCCATTTTTCACTGTTTGTCATTTTGTTATTGACTTGTGAAAATTATTTATATATTCTGGATAGAAGTCTCTTGTCAGATATTGATTTGAAAATGTTTTCTTCCGACTTGTAGGTTGTCTTTCATTTTCTTAATGGTATCTTTGGAAAAACAAATGTTTTAAATTTTGATTAAGTACAATTTATCTACTTTTTCTCTTTTGCTGTTGTGCTCTTGGTGCCATAGCTTAGAAATTATTGCCTAATATAAGGTTTGAAGATTTACAGCTATAACTTCTTCTAAGAGTCTCATAGTTTCAGCTGTTATATTTAGGATCTTATTTTTACCTCTTAAATTCATTTTGAGTTTATTTTTGTGTATGGTGTGAGGAGGAAGTGCAACTTTTCTTTTACATGAAAATATCCAGCTATATTAGCACTGTTTGTTGAAAAAAACCTATTCATTTTTTCACTGAATTGTCTTGAGATATTTGCCAAAAATTAAGTGACCATATATGTGAGGAATTTTTAAAAATAGACTTTCAGTTTTCATACAGTACTGTAATAACCCCACTGTGTTCCCCTTACCTTTATATCGCTCCTCCTCCCTATCTCTCCCCACTGGTAATCACTAGTTTTTTCTCTATATCTGTGAGTCTGACTCTTTTCTGTTCTATTTAATAGTTGTATTTTTTAGATTTCACATTATAAGGGATATAACTGAATAATTGTTTTTTGCTGTCTGACTTATTTCACATAGTATAATGCTCTCCAAGTACAAACGTGTTGTTGCAAATGACAAAATTTAATTCTTCTGTGTGGCTGAGTAGTATTCTATGGTGTGTGTGCATACACACACACACACACACACACACACACACACATATATATATATATATAAAACACATCTTTATTCATTCATCTGTTGATGGACACAGTTTGCTTCTGTATCTTGGCAACTGTAAATAATGCTGCAATGAACATCGGGGTGCACATATTTTTGCAAATTATTGTTTTTGTTTTTTGGATATATGCTCAGGGTGGAGTTGCTAGGTTATTTGGTAGTTCTATTAAATTTTGTGCAAAAGCTCCATATTGTTTTCCAAAGTGGCATCAAAATTTATTTTCCTATCAACTGTGTGAGGGTTCTCTTTTATCCACATCCTCATTAGCATTTGTTATTTGTGTTCTTTTTGATGATAACCATTTTGACAGGTGTGAGGTGATATTTCATTGTGGTTTTGATTTTTATTTCCCTGATGATTAGCAATGTTGAGTATCTTTACATGTGCCTATTGGCCATCTGAATTTCTCTTTTGGAAAAATGTCCATTCGGTTCTTCTGCCCATTTTTTAATCTGATTTTTTTTTTTTTTGATGTTGAATTGTAGGACTATGTTGTATATTAGCCACCTATTGGTCAAATTCTTTGCAAATATCTTCTCCCATTCAGTAGGTTGTCTTTTCATTTTGTCAACAGTTTCCTTTACTGTGCGAATGCTTTTAACTATGTTCCATTAATTTACTTTTGCTTTTGTTTCCTTTGCTGTAAGAGATCCAATAAATTTTGCTGCTATTTATGTAAAAGTGTTCTGCTTATGTTCTCTTCTAGGAATTTTATAGTGTTTAATCCATGCTAGCTTATTTTTTTATATATGATATTAGACAATGTTCTAATTTCATTCTTTTACATGTATTTTTCCAGTTTTCCCTGCACCACTTTTTCTCAGTTGTATATTCCTACCTCCAACGACTGTAGTTTTGCAGTAAGCTTTGAAATCTGTAAACGTGAGTCCTCCAATTTTATGCTTACATTTTGGCTCTTTTAAGTCCTTTGAATTTCCCTGTAAATTTTAGGATGAGCTTGTCAGTTTTTGTAAAGAAACTAGCTTTGGTTTTTATAAGTATTGCATTGAATCTGTAGAACAAGTTGGATGTTTCTTGTATATGTGAAGTCTTTCCATTAGTTTAAGTGTTCTTTAACATCTTTCAATGAAGTTTTATGCTGTTCATTGTACAAATCTTGTATTTATTTTGTTAAATTTTTTCATAATTTCATATTATTTAAATTGATTCTTTTATTAATTTCATTTTGGTTTCTTATTGTTTTTTACACTAGTTTCACAGTGAATTTTTGCATACTAATCATATCTTATAATTATTATGAATTCATTCATTTCTTATAAAATATTTTAGTGGGTTTCTTAGGATTTTCTATATACAAGTGTTATGAGTTGAATTTTGCCCCCTCTATATTTATATATTGCAGTCCTAAATTCTAGAGTATGACTTAGAATATTCCAGGATATTCCAGAATCCTATGCCTCAGTATCTGACTTTATTTGGAGAAAAGTTCTTTACAGATGTAATCTAGTTAAATCAACTCATTAGAGTGGCATCTAATCTGACCAGATATAATCAGTGTTCTTACATAAAGAGGGAAATTTAGGTACAGAGACACACATAAAAGGAAGATATGTAAAGGGATACAGGAAAAGACAGCCAGGAGACAGGCCTGGGATGGATTTTTCCCTCACAGCCCTCAGCAAGAGTCAACCACGCTGACAGCTTCAGTTTGAACTTTCAGTTTCTGAAACTAAGAGACAATACATTTCTGTTTTTAATGCCATCACATCTGTAGTACTTTGTTATGGCAGCCACAGAAAACTAGCATAACAAGATCATATCATCTACAAATAGTTTTAATTCTTTATAATGTGGACACCTTTAATTTATTTTTCCAAATCCCCTGGCAAAACCCCTAAGTGCAATGTTGAAGTAGAGACAATGGAAATCTTGTCTTTTTCCTCATGTTGTGATTAAAACAGTCAGTCTTTCACCATTATGTATAAGGTTAGCTATGTGTTGTCCCCAGGCCCTTTACTAGCAGAAGATATTAAGAAGAGGTGGCAAGAACACACAAAAGAACTACACAAAAAATCTTTATGACCCAGATACCCATGATGGTGTGATCATTCAGCTCAGGCATCCTGGAATGCAAAGTCAAGTGGGCCTTAGGAAGCATCACTACGAACATAGCTAGTGGGGGTGATGGAATTCTAGATGAGCTATTTCAAATCCTAAAATATAATGCTATGAAAGTGCTGCACTCAATATGCCAACAAAACTGGAAAACTCAGCAGTGGTCACAGGACTGGAAAAGGTCAGTTTTCATTCCAATACCAAAAAAAGGCAAGGCCAAGGAGGACTCAGACTACCACACAATTGCACTCATCTCACACGTTAGCAAAGCAATGCTCAAAATTCTCTAAGCCAGGCTTCAACAGTATATGAACTGTGAACTTCCAGATAGCCAAGCTGGATTTAGAAAAAGAACAAAAACTACTTGTTCCTCTGATTCTCAGAGGAACCAGAGATCAAATTCCCAACATCTGTTGGATCATCAAAAAAGAAAAAGAATTCCAGAAAAAAAAAAATCTATTTCTGCTTTTTTGACTACACCAAAGCCTTTGTCTGTGAGGATCACAACAAACTGTGGCAAATTCTGAAAGAGATGGGAATACCAGACCACCTGACCTGCCTCTTGAGAAATCTGTATGCAGGTCAAGAAGCAACAGGACATGGAACAAAAGACAGGTTCCAAATTAGGAAAGGAGTACGTCAAGGCTGTATATTGTCACTCTGCTTATTGGACTTATATGCAGAGTACATCATGCAAAATGTTGGGCTGGATGAAGCACAAGCTGGAATCAAGATTGCCGGGAGAAATACTAATAACCTCAGTTATGCACATGACATGACTCTAATGACAAAAAGTGAAGAGCTAAAGAGCCTCTTGATGAAAGTGAAAGAGGAGAATGAAAGTGTGGCTTAAAACTCAACATTGAGAAAACTAAGATCATGGCATCTGATTCCATCACTTCATGGCAAATAGATGGGGAAACAACAGAAACAGTGACAGACTTTATTTTAGGGAGCTCCAAAATTACTGTAGATGGTGAATGCAGCCATGAAATTAAAAGATGCTTGTTCCTTGGAAGAAAATCTATGACAAACCTAGAAAGCATATTAAAAAGCAGAGACATTATTTTACCAGCAAAGGTTCATCTAGTCAAAGCTATGGTTTTTCCAGTTGTCATGTATGGATGTGAGTGTTGGACTACAAAGAAATCTGAGCACTGAAAAAGTGATGCTTTTGAACTGTGGTGTTGGAGAAGACTCTTGAGAGTCCCTTGGACTGCAAGGAGATCCAACCAGTCAATCCTAAAGGAAATCAGTCCTGAATATATTCATTGGAAGAACTGATGCTGAAGCTAAAACTCCAATACTTTGTCCACCTGATGGGAAGAATTGACTCATTCAAAAAGACCATGATATTGGGAAAGATTGAGGGTGGGAAGAGAAGGGGATGACAGAGGATGAGATTGTTGGATGGCATCACCAACTCTATGGACATGAATTTGAGCAAGCTCTGGGTGTTGCTGATATTCAGGGAAGCCTGGTGTGCTGCAGTCCATGGAGTCACAAAGAGTAAGACGTTGCCTGCATTACTGAACTGAACTTACTAGAATGAGTAGTTTTATTTATTTCCTAATGTAGAGTTTAATCATGAAAGAGTGTTGGTTTTTGTCAACTATTTTCTATACCTGTGGAGACAATCAAGTAGTTTCTGTCTCTTATTCTGTAAATAAGATGTATTACTTTGCTTGAATTTTACCTGTTGAAATAAGGCATTTCTGGAATGAATCTCACTTGCTTATACTGTATAATCCTTTCATATGTTGCAGTATTTGGGGCATTATTTTTAAGAATTTTTGCATGTGCAATGATAAATTATGTTAGTCTGTAGTTTTATTTTCCTGTGATTTCTTTGTCTGGTTTTGATATGATAGTAATACTGACTTTGTAAAATTAATTAAAAAGCATTAAGCATTTCAATAGAGAGTGTTGAACTGGCATTAATTTTCTCTAAATATTTGACTCCCCTTTATGGATCACATGTCATGACAAAAGGGCTTGTGTAACTCAATGAAGCTTTGACCCATGGGTTCAGGACCACCCAAAACAGATGAATCATGGTGGAGAATTCTGACAAAACATGGTCAACTGGAGGAGAAAATGGCATCCCACTCAGTATTCTTGCTGTGAGAATCCAGTGAACAGTAGGAAAAGGCAAAAAGATATGACATTGGAAGATGAACTCCCTATGTCAGAAGGTGCCCAGTATGCTAGTGGGGAAGAGCAGAGGGTGATTACTAATAGATCTACAAAGAATGAAGTGGCTGGGCCAAAGAGGAAAAGGCATTCATTTGTGGATGTGTCTGGTTGTGAAAGTAAATTCTGATGCTGGAAAAAACAATACTGCATAGGAACCTGGAATATTTGGTCCATGAATCAAGGTAAATTAGACTGATCAAGCAGGAGATGGCAAGAGTGGATATGAACATCTGGGAATATCTTAGTGAAATAAAAATGGACCTGAATGGGTGAATTTAATTCAGATGACCATTATATCTACTACTGTAGGAAGAATTTCTCAGAAGAAATGGAGTAGCTCTCACAGTCAGCAGGAATCTGATATGCAGTACTTGGTTGCAAACTCATAAACGACAGAATGATTTCAGTTCCTTTCCAAGACAAACCATTTGATATCAGAGTAATCCAAGTTTATGCCCCAACCACTGATACTGAAAAAGCTGAAGTTGACTGGTTCTGTGAAAATGTACAAGACCTTCTAGAACTAACAGCAAAGAAGTTGTCCTTTTCATCATAGAGGCTTGAATATAAGAGTAGAGAGTCAGAAGACCTGGAGTAACAGACAAGTTTGGCCATGGAATACACAATAAATCTGGGCACAGCCTAACAGAGTTTTGTGAAGAGAACACACTGGCTATAGCAGACACCCTCTTCCAACGACACAAGAAATGAGTCTACAAATGGACATCACCATATGGTGAATACCAAAATCAGATTGATTATATTCTTTGCAGCTTAAGATGGAGAAGCTCTATATAATCAGCAAAAACAAGATTGGGAGCTAATTTGGCTCAGATCATGAGCCTCTTACTCAAAATTTCTGCAAAATGCAGGCTTAAATTGAAGAAAGTAAGGAAAATCATTAAGCCATTCAGGTATGACCTAAATCAAATCCCTTATGATGATGCAGTGGAGGTGATAAATAGATTCAAGGGATTAGATCTGGTAGACAGAGTGCTTAAAGAACAACGGACAGAAGTTCATAGCTTTGTACAGAAAGTAGTGGAAAAAGAAATGCAAGAAGGCAAAGAGATGCCTTACAAATAGCTGACAGAAGAAGAGAAATGAAAAGAAAGGGAAAAAAGGAAAGATATACCCAACTGAATGCAGAGTTCCAGAGAATGGCAAGTAGTCATAAGAAGGCCATCTTATTTGACCAATGCAAAGAAATAGAGGGAAATAATGAAATGGGAAAGACTAGCTATCTCTTCAAGAAAATTAGAGATATTAAGGGAAAATTTCATGCAAAAATAGGCATGATAAAAGGCAAAAATGGCAAGGACCTAATAGAGGCAGAAGATATTAAGAAGTGGCAAGAAGACATAGAAGAACTATACAAAAATGATTCTAATGACCGTGATAACCATAATGGTGTGATCACTCAATTAGAGCCAGACCTCCTGGATTGTTTTAAGTGGGCTTTAGGAAGTATCACTAAGAAAAAGGCTAGTGGACATGATAAAATTCCACCTGAGCTTTTTAAATTCATAAAAGATGATGCTGTTAAAGTGCTGCACTCAATATGTCAGGAAATTGGAAAATTCAGAGTTGGCTACAGGACTTGAAAAGATCAGGTTTCATTCCATTCCCAAAGAAGGACAATGCCAAAAAATGTTCAATTTTTTTGAACTATAAAATTGCCTTTATTTCACATGCTAGCAAAGTTATGCTCAAAAAGCTTCAAGCTAGGCTTCAGCAGGGAGTAAACTGAGAAATTCCAGATGTAAAAGCTGGGATTAGAAAAGGCAGAGGAACCAGAGATCAAACTGCTAACATTTGTTGGATCATGGAGAAAGCAAGGAGATTCCAGAAAATCATCTATGTATGCTTCATTGATGGCACTAAAGCCTTTGACTTCAAGAGATGGGAACCCCAGACAAACCTACCTATCTTCTGAGATACCTGTATGCATTTCAAGAAGCATCAGTTAGAATACAGATACGGAACAATGGACTGGTCCAAAATTGGGAAAGGAGTAAAAAAAAAAAACTATATATTGTCACCCTGCTTATATGCAGAATACATCATGCGAAATGCCAGGCTTGAATCACAAGCTGGAATCAAGATTGCTGGGAGAAATATCAATAACCTCAGATATGCAGATGATAATACTTTAATGTAGAAAGTGAAGAGAAACTAAAGAGCCTCTTGATGTGAGTGCAATAGTGAGCGAAAAAGCTGGCTTAATACTCACTATTAAAAAAAATTTCATGACATATGGTCCCATCACTTCACGGCAAATACAAAGAGAAAACGTGGAAACAGTGATAGATTTTATTTTCTTGGGCTCCAAAATCACTGTTGATGGTGACTTCAGTCACAAAATTAAAAGGCACTTCCTTCTTGAAAGACAATTAATGGCAATCCTAGATAGCATACTAAAAATCAGAGACATCACTTTCCCAACAATGGTCCATATAGTCAAAACTATGGTTTTTTCAGTAGTCATGTATGGATGTGAGAGTTGGAACATAAAGAATACTGAGCACTGAAGAATTGTTACTTTTGAATTGTGGTGCTGGAGAAGACTCTCGAAAGTTCCTTGAACTACAAGGGGATTAAGCCAATCAATCCTAAAGAAATCAACCCTCAGTATTCATTGAAAAGACTGATGCTGAAGCTCTAATGCTTTGGTCCCCTGATTGGAAGAGCCGACTCATTGGAAAATACCCTAACCCTGGGAAAAATGGAGGGCAAAATGAGGAGCGGGTGAAAGAGGATAAGATAGCATCACCTAGTGAGCTTGGAAATGAGCTGGAGCAAATCTAGGAGACATTGGAGGACAGAGGAGACTGGCATGCTGCAGTGCTTGGGAAGGCAAAGAGTCAACACAACCTAGCAACTGAAAAAAACCAACAATACTATATTTACTATTATGCCTTTTTAATATACTCTGAAATCAGCAAGTGTGATACCTCCAGAATCATTTATTTTCACAGATATGCTTTTGTTATTTAATGGTCCATAAAAATTTTTGGATTCTTTTCTATTTCTGTAAAAATGCCATGTGAATTTTGATTAAGAATTACATTTAATCTGTAGATTTATTAATATTTGGATATTTTGATATATCGACATTTTAACAGTATTAACTGTTCTGATCTATGAAAAAAGAATATTTTTCAAGATACGAAGACAATTTCTTCAATTTTCTTCATTAGTGTTTTGCAGTTTTCTTTCACCTCTTGGTTTAAATTTATTTTTAATTTTTTTTGTGTGTGATGCAGTTGTAAATAGGATTGCTTACTAAATTTCTCATCTGATAGATCAGTGTTAGTATATAGAAACAGAGTTTATATTTGTATGTTGATTTTGTACTATATTATTTACTGAATTTATTTATTAGTTCTAAAGTATGAAAAGGCAAAATGATAGGATACTGAAAGGGGAACTCCCCGTGTCAGTATGTGTCCAATATGCCACTGGAGATCAGTGGAGAAATAACTCTAGGAAGAATGAAGGGATGGAGCCAAAGCAAAAAGAATACCCAGCTGTGGATATGACTGGTGATAGAAGCAAGGTCCAATGCTATAAAGAGCAATATTGCATAGGAACCTGGAATGTCAGGTCCATGAATCAAGGCAAATTGGAAGTGGTCAAACAGGAGATGGCAAGAGTGAATGTCGACATTCTTGGAATCAGAGAACTAAAATGGACTGGAATGGGTGAATTTAACTCAGATGACCATTATATCTACTACTGTGGGCAGGAATCCCTTAGAAGAAATGGAGTAGCCATCATGGTCAAAAAAAGAGTCTGAAATGCAGTACTTGGATGCAATCTCAAAAATGGCAGAATGATCTCTGTTTGTTTCCAAGGCAACCATTCAATATCACGGTAATCCAAGCCTATGCCCCAACCAATAACACTGAAAAAGCTGAAGTTGAATGGTTCTATGAAGACCTACAAGACCTTTGGAACTAACACCCAAAAAAGATGTCCTTTTCATTATAGGGGACTGGAATGCAAAAGTAGGAAGTCAAGAAACACCTGGAGTAACAGGCAAATTTGGCCTTGGAGTATGGAATGAAACAGGGCAATGGCTAATAGAGTTTTGCCAAGAGAACACACTGGTCATAACAAACACTCTCTTCCAACAACACAAAAGAAGACTCTACACATGGGCATCACCAGATGGTCAACACCGAAATCAGATTGATTATAGTATTTGCAGCCAAAGATGGAGAAGCTCTATACAGTCAGCAAAAACAAGACCAGGAGCTTACTGTGCATTAGATCATGAACTCCTTATTGCCAAATTCAGACTTAAATTGAAGAAAGTAAGAAAACCACTAGACCATTCAGGTATGACCTAAATCAAATCCCTTATGATTATATAGTGGAAGTGAGAAATAGATTTAAGGGACTAGATATGATAGCTAGAATGCCTGATGAACTATGGATGGAGTTTTGTGACATTGTACAGGAAACAGGGATCAAGACCATCCCCATAGAAAAGAAATGCAAAAAAGCAAAATGACTGTCTGAGTAGGACTTACAAATAGCTGTGAAAAGAAGAGAAGTGAAAAGCAAAGGAGGAAAGGAAAGATATAAGCATCTGAATGCAGAGTTCCAAAGAATGGCAAGGAGAAATAAGAAAGCCTTCTTCAGCAATCAATGCAAAGAAATAGAGGAAAACAACAGAATGGGAAAGACTAGAGATCTCTTCAAGAAAATTAGAGATACCAAGGGAACATTTCGTGCAAAGATGGGCTCAATAAAGGACAGAAATGGTATGGACCTAACAGAAGCAGAAGATATTAAGAAGAGGTGGCAAGAATACACAGAAGAACTGTACAAAAAAGAGCTTCACAACCCAGATAATCACGATGGTGTGATCACTCATCTAGAGCCAGATATCCTAGAATGTGAGGTCAAGTGGGCCTTAGAAAGCACCACTATGAACAAAGCTAGTGGAGGTGATGGAATTCCAGTTGAGCTGTTTCAAATCCTGAAAGATGATGCTGTGCAAGTGCTGCACTCAATATGTCAGCAAATTTGGAAAACTCAGCAGTGGCCACAGGACTCGAAAAGGTCAGTTTTTATTCCAATCCCAAAGAAAGGCAATGCCAAAGAAAGCTCAAACTACTGCACAATTGCACTCATCTCACATGCTAGTAAAGTAATGCTCAAAATTCTCCAAGCCAGGCTTCAGCAATACGTGAACCATGAACTTCCAGATATTTCATGCTGGTTTTAGAAAAAGCAAAGGAACCAGAGATCAAATTGCCAACACCCTCTGGATCATCGAAAAAGCAACAGAGTTCTAGAAAAACATCTATTTCTGCTTTATTGATTATGCCAAAGCCTTTGACTGTGTGGATCACAATAAACTGTGGAAAATTCTTCAAGAGATGGGAATACCAGACCACCTGACCTGCCTCTTGGGAAACCTATATGCAAGTCAGGAAGCAACAGTTAGAACTGGACATGGAACAACAGACTGGTTCCAAATAGGAAAAGGAGTACATCAAGGCTGTATATTGTCACCCTGCTTATTTAACTTCTATGCAGAGTACATCATGAGAAACGCTGGGCTGGAAGAAGAATGAGCTGGAATCAAGATTGCTGGGAGAAATATCAATAATCTCAGATATGCAGATGACACCACCCTTATGGCAGAAAGTGAAGAGGGACTAAAAAGCCTCTTGATGAAAGTGAAAGAGGAGAGTGAAGAAGTTCGCTTAAAGTTCAACATTCAGAAAACTAAGATCATGGCATCTGGTCCCATCACTTCATGGGAAATAGATGGGAAAACAGTGGAAGCAGTGTCAGACTTTATTTTTTAGGCTCCAAAATCACTGCAGATGGTGATTACAGCCATGAAATTAAAAGATGCTTACTTATTGGAAGGAAAGTTATGACCAACCTAGATAGTATATTGAAAAACAGAGATTACTTTGCCAACAAAGGTCTATCTAGTCAAGGCTATGGTTTTTCCAGTGGTCATGTATGGATATGAGAGTTGGACTGTGAAGAAAGTTGAGTGCTGAAGAACTGATGCTTTTGAACTGTGGTGTTGGAGAAGACTCTTAAGAGTCCTTTGGTCTGCAAGGAGATCCAACCAGTCCATCCTAAAGGAGATCAGTCTTGGTTTGTCTTTGGAAGGAATGATGCTGAAGCTAAAACTCCAATACTTTGGCCACCTCATGCGAAGAGTTGACTCATTGGAAAAGACCCTGATGCTGGGAGGGATTGGGGGCAGGAGGAGAAGGGGAAAACAGAGGATGAGATGGCTGGATGGCATCACTGACTTGATGGACGTGAGTCTGGATGAACTCCGGGTGTTGGTGATGGACAGGGATGCCTGGCGTGTTGTGATTCATGCTGTTGCAGAGTTGAACACGACTGAATGACTGGACTGAACTGAACTGAATAGTTTCTTGTGTAGTTTTTTAGGGTTTTCTATATTTATTATTATGCTAACTGCAAATAGAAACACCTTATTTCTTTCTTTCTGGTTTGGATGCCTCTTGTTACTTTTTCTTGCTTAGTTGCCCTGGATGTGACTTCCAGTACTATGTTTAAAAAAAGTGGAGAGTGTGCATCCTTGATTTGTTCTCCGTTTTACAAGAAAAACTTTCATCTTTTCACTGATGTGTTTTATATTAGCAGTGTATTTGTCATATATGACCTGTATTCTCTTAAGGTATCTCCCTCTATACTCCATTTGTTGAAAGTTTTATTCTGAATGTTGACTTTTGTTAAATGATTTTTCTGCATAGATTTAGATGACCATATGTTTTGCAAACTTTATTTTGTTAATGCGGTGCATCACATTTATTGATTTTTGCATTTTAATGATCCTTGAATCTCTGGAATAGATTCTATTTCGTTACTGTGTATGATCCTTTTAGATATTGTTGAATTTGGTTTGCTAATATTGGGTTGAAATTTTTGTACCTATGTTCACTGAAGACAGCCTATATCTTTCTTCTTATCTGGTTTTAGTGTCAGGGTAATGTTGGCCTCTTATAATGAGTTTGGAAGTGCTCTCTCCTCTTTTTAACATTTTGGAAGAGTTTGATAATAATAATAATTATTTTTTTTTTAGTATTTGGTAGGATTCATCAGTGAAGGAGTCTAGTAGATATTCTTTGTTGGAAAGTTTTTGATTACTGACTGTTTCCTTTTCAGCAATTACTTTGTCAGATTTTCCATTTCTTCATTATTCAATTATTCAATTTTAGGAGATTGTATGCTTTTAGAAATTTTTATTTTTTCTTTGTTGTCAAATTTGTTGGTATATAATTTTTCAGAGTACTTTATAGCAACCTTTATATTTGTATACTATCAGTTATTACATTTTCTCAATACTTCTAATTTACTTATGTGAATCTCTCTTCTGTTAAGTCTAGCTAATAATTTGTCTCTTTTTATCTTTTAAAATAGCTCTTAGTTGTATTAATATTTGCTATTGTCTTTTAGTCTGTATGTATTTATGCTATGATCTTTGTTATTTCTTTTTGTCTCCTAACTTTGAGCTTATTTTGTTCTTCTTTTTGTAGTTCTTTGGGCTACACATTAGATTGTGTGAGTTCTTTTTATTTTCTTAATGTAGGTGTTTATTTTATGAACTTTCATTTTAAAGCCCTCTTTTCTCCATTTCATATGTTTTAATATATTTCAATTTTTACTTTTCTCAAAACTTTTTTTTGCTTTCTTTTTTGATTTCTTCTTTGATTCACTGGTTTTTAGTAGCAGGTTGCCAATCTCCACATATTTAAAATTCCATTTTTCTTCTTGTATGATTTTTTTATTGAAATAATTATGATATGAAAAATGCTTAATGTGATTTCAATCTTCTTAAATTTGTTAATATTTGTTTTGTTTCATAAATTATTATCTATCATTTACTTTTAACTAGAGGAAATCTCTTTAAAATTTCTTATAAGATGTTCTGATGTTTATGACATCCTTCAGCTTTTGTTTATTTGGAGAATTCTTTATATGTACTTTCATTCTGAAGAACAACTTTGCTAGGTAGAGTACTCTTGGTTGGTAGTTTTCTTTCTTCTTTCAGCACTTTAACATAGCATTTTTTTTTCCCTTCTGGTCTGTAAAGTTTCAGCTACAAAGTCTGCTCATAGGAGTTCTCTTGCATGCAGCAAGTTGTTTTTCTCTTGCTACTTTTGAGTTTCTTTAACTTTTGACAGTTAGTTATAATGTGTCTTAGTATAGATCTCTTTAATTCATATAATTTGATGCTTTCTGGCCTCCTTGATCTAAATATCTGTTTCATTGTCCAGGTTAGGGAAGTTTTCAGCCATCATTTCTTCAAATAAGTTTTTGCTCCTTTCTATCTGTCTTCTATTTCTCAGACCCCTGAAATGCATGTTTTCATCTGCTTAATGATGTCCCATAAGTCCCTTAGGCTATATTCCCTTTTTCAATTTTGCTCTTCTGATGGGATAATCCTGCTTCCATGTCTTCAAGTTTGCTGATCCTTTCTTCTGCTTGCTCTAGTCTGATGTTGAATCCCTATATTGAAGTTTTTAGTTGAGTTATTGGGTTCATGTCTTGTGATCTCTGGTACCTTGTTATATTTTCAATCTTTGTTGAAATTGTCACTTTTCTCATGTTGTTTCCCTGACCTCTGTGAGCATTTTTATGAGAAGTGTTTTTAACTTTTTATTGTGTAAATCGCTTATCTCCATTTAACCCTGGTCTGATTCTGGAATTTTATTTTATTATTTGTTTAAAACATATCCCCCTATTTCTTCATTTTTCTTGATTCTCTGTGTTGGTTTTTGCACATTAACAATCACCTCTCTGAGTTAAAACAATCACTTCTGTGAATATTGATGGAGTGATCTCATGTAGGAGTAAACTATTATTTTTTAGCCTGTCCTGAACTCTTGGTTATCTCTGAAACATTTGTGATTGTCCAAGTTGCCTTTTTTATTTTTTAGCAACTACCAGTCATTCAGGGTGTGCCAAGATCTGTCAGTATCCCAAATGGGAGGATCTCAGTCAGCGGCTGGGAGATGGACATTTTTGCCCTCTCCCTCTGCACTTGGCCCATTTGTATAGATATGGCTGGGGAAGGCATTGTTCTTGCACCTGTTAATAGCTGGTTTTATTTGTTACTGTCCTACAGTATTTGTGGATGAAAACTCCACTGGATATTAGAGCCTAGTTATCTAGGGGCCTGACTCTTGGTCAGCAGCCAAAAATTTGTTGACAGCAGATGTATATACAAATTTCTTCCAGGGAGATGTTGGCATTTTGTACCATGTTTGAATGGGTTGTCATTAGCAGTATAAACTGACTTTCCTAGAATTCATAAGGAATTACAGTCAGCCTCTAGATGTATGATAAATTATAAGGCTGACTCTCTGGTAGCAGTTTCTAAAGCATGCAGATAGACACCTTTCAGAGACAGTTTGGGATATGGATATTTCTGTCTTGTCTCTTTGTGTTGAGACTTAAGGGGAAAAACACAGTGAGTTCTCACAGCCTATTATAGATTGTTTCTTTGTTTGCTGTAGTTTTGTGTGTCTCATGGACATAAGCTTTGTTGACTTTCAAAACTAGCTGTGAAACTCTTTGAATTGATCCTATGTGCACTTTGTTGAATTTCTTGACTCTATATTTTAATATTTTTCATAACATTTAGGAAGTTTTTAGTTATTATTTCTTCACATATTTTCTTCTCCCTTCCCCTTTTTTTTCTGTGATTCCCATTATGCATATATTCCTATACTTAATGATATTCTACTGGCCTCTGAGGTTCTGTTCATTTCTCTTTTTTTGTTCTGTTCCTCAGACTAGATAATCTCATTTCATCTATCTTCAAGTTCATGGATTTTTTTTTCTCATTCCTGCTCACCTACACTGTCAAATCCTGCTTGTGAGAGTTTCATTTCAGTATAAACTTTTGATATAAAAGTTCTTTTGATTCTTTTTATACTTTTGCTCTCTTCATTGATATTCTCTATTTTGTGAGACATATTTCTCATACTTTATTTTAGTTCCTTAGCTGTGGATTTTTTTAGTCCCTTGCACATACTTCTAATATTAATATTTATTTATTAAGTCCAGTGCAAGGGCTTCCTCAGGGATAGTTTATACTGGCTATTAGTTTTTGCTGCCAACATTTGGTTTATACCAACATAAACCAACATTTTGCTTTTTGTATGTCTTCTATTTCCTTTTGTTAAAAACTGGATATGTTCAGATCAGATCAGATCAGTCGCTCAGTCATGTCCGACTCTTTGCGACCCCATGAATCGCAGCACGCCAGGCCTCCCTGTCCATCACCAACTCCCGGAGTTCACCCAGACTCACGTCCATCTAGTCAGTGATGCCATCCAGCCATCTCATCCTCTGTCATCCTCTTCTCCTCCTGCCCCCAATCCCTCCCAGCATCAGAGTCTTTTCCAATGAGTCAACTCTTCGCATGAGGTGGCCAAAGTACTGGAGTTTCAGCTTTAGCATCATTCCTTCCAAGGAAATATCAGGGCTGATCTCCTTAAGAATGGACTGGTTGGATCTCCTTGCAGTCCAAGGGACTCTCAAGAGTCTTCTCCAACACCACAGTTCAAAAGCATCAGTTCTTCGGCACTCAGCCTTCTTCACAGTCCAACTCTCACATCCATCCATGACCACAGGAAAAACCATAGCCTTGACTAGACGGACCTTTGTTGGCAAAGTTATGTCTCTGCTTTTGAATATGCTATCTAGGTTGGTCATAACTTTCCTTCCAAGGAGTAAGCGTCTTTTAATTTCATGGCTGCAGTCACTATCTGCAGTGATTCTGGAGCCCAGAAAAAGAAAATCTGACACTGTTTCCTCATCTATTTCCCGTGAAGTGGTGGGACCGGATGCCATGATCTTCGTTTTCTGAATGTTGAGCTTTAAGACAACTTTTTCACTCTCCACTTTCACTTTCATCAAGAGGCTTTTTAGTTTCTCTTCACTTTCTGCCATAAGGGTGGTGTCATCTGCATATCTGAGGTTATTGATATTTCTCCTGGCAATCTTGATTCCAGCTCGTGTTTCTTCCAGTCCAGCATTTCTCATGATGTACTCTGCATGTATATTAAATAAACAGGGTGACAATATACAGCCTTGATGAACTCCTTTTCCTATTTGGAACCAGTCTGTTGTTCCATGTCCAGTTCTAACTGTTGCTTCCTGACCTGCATACAAATTTCTCAAGAGGTAGATCAGGTGGTCTGGTATTCCCATCTCTTGAAGAATTTTCCACAGTTTATTGTGATCCACACAGTCAAAGGCATTGGCATAGTCAATATTCTGGAAATCACATTCAATCCTTTTCCTCAGGACTTGTTGTTATTGTTTGTTTTTATTATTGTTCTTTGTTTAATTTCTGTGCTATTATCTGTGTGTGTGTTCACTGAGGTTTCTGTTACCCTTGTGGTTGGCTAATAATTTATAAATACATGGAATCAATAGTTTTTAAAGTATTTCCCAAGGAACTGTATGTACCTTTTGAAGCACAGCTTCAATACTCAGTCTGGCATCTGAGTACACCGATTTATCCTTCAAGCTTGGATAGATCCTTGGTGTTAGCCCAAGTTTGGAGCTTAGAACATTTCAAGTCTTTTCTTAATATGTACACAGTCTTGATCATGCACACAACCCTATGATTGGTGCTCGTCTTGTGTATTTTTGAAGCATCATAATGTAATGTGAACTGAATACATAAGATTAATACTGGTTTTAACTTTTACCAGATGTTTCATCTTGAATAAGTAAGTTAACCTCTCAGTATCATGAAATTTCTGTATTTCCAGAAATATTGCAGAATTTTTCCAAGCACTTATGGACATCCCATTCCCTAGATTTTCCTTTTGAGCTTTTTTCAATTAGCCTATTATATGCTCCAACTATTATCCACTGCCTCAGCAAGCTGCAAAGTTAAATTTCCTCTGATTGTTTTTGATAAATACCCTTGGGAAAGGTTTTGCACACTGGGCAAGCTCTGAGTCAGGTCAAATAAAGACAGCCTTGAAAGAGGGATCTTCTAGTGACCTAGCAGACAGGAAAATTAATGACAGTACTCTAGGAATTAGGCTTCAAAGGAGTTTCAACACCATTCTTCTTCCTAGGGTGCCTGCCAAGCTGCTTATTTTCACTGTGATTTCAGGCGATAGATTTTCAAGGATACTGTGAAGCTGGAGAGGTATGAGTGGAGATAGGACAAGTGAAAACACCTCAAAATTCACTGTTATTACTGAATTTGTACTGAATTTAGCTATTTTTCTGGAATAAACCACATTGCTACAACCAATTTGATTAATTTCCAGAATTTTGAGCAAGTTGATTCTCACAATTTTTGTTTGTTATCTTATTGATTTAATGAAAAAGATAGCTGTCAGAGGTCTTTATTTTACTGTTTATACTGATGTCTGAATTTTTGAAAAATAAACAGGATTGGGGGAGAAATAATGATACCAGACAGAGGAAGAAAATGGTAGTTTAATGAAAATACTTTACAGTTTTCACTAAAGAAAGTGTGCTGCACTCCTATTAAGTAGCAGTCCATAGAAGCATAGGATTTTGCAGCCCATAGAAGAGCAACTAGCCAATTGTGTCTATTTAAATTTAAAGTAATTAAAATTAAATAAAATGTAATATTCATGTTCTCATTCACAATAGCAAATACCAGGGTTTAGTAGTCACACAATGTTAGCTGCTGCCATTTTAAACAGTGCAGATATATTATTTCCATCATAGTAAAATGTCTGTGAAGTATGATGTGCTGTGATTGGAACATCAAAATAAGGGATTGAAATTGGTTTAATACTTACCAACTATCTCTTTTTATCTTACTAAAACAAGTAAGCTAATTTTTCAGTACTAAGAATATTTAAACAGTAGAGAATATGATTGTTTATTCAAGAAAATGCATATGAAAGCATCTTAGCCTGGATTTCAGCACATGGTATGTACGCAATAAATGATGCCTCATTGCTCTCCATGTATGCACACCCTTACCAACCTTATTTCCTCTTGGAATACTTGTAAAGGCATTTTTTTTTTTTAATTCCTGATAGCATGGAATGTTAATTTCTTTCCATGAAAGCGGGCATTGTTAAGAGAAAATATCACACAAAGTCAACAATCCTCAGAGATCAATAGACGGTCACCTTTACTAACTGATCAATTTCTTTACTTAAAGAGAGTAAGATTAGACCTCACTGTGGATCTCCTCATATTTTCAGCCATTATGGTTCCTTTGATGACCCAGCTCCTCTTTTGTCCTGAATCACTCCCCATTTTATGGCACCACTCTCTGCATGTAGATCCCATTGCTCCCAACCAGTCTTGATTATAATCTGCAAAACGGTTTCCACTTGGAGAGATAATTTCTACAAGTAAATTGTAATTTATCTTTTATTCTTAAACATGTGTCTTTTATTTAAATTTTCAACTTAACAAAATAAAAATCCTGGCTATTTGAACAGTTTTTACAACTCTCATTTACTAGGAAATGAGAAATACATCTGCCTTGTTGATAATAAAAAATATACTCTTTTATTGTAATAGTTCTTCCTTAAAATCTTTAAACTAGAAGAAATAGAGCCAGGCACTAAAAGCCATGGATTCTTTACTAGCAGCTTTTAATGGTCATTTCATGTCTGTAAGAAAATGAACATTTCTTATAGGAGAAATCTCTGGATTTATTAAGAAAGTACAAGGCTGTCAACAGTGAAATAACTTCCTTATTAGGCTAGAATTGGACAGTGGAAGATGAACCTCTGTTTTTCTAGAAACTAGACTGTCAAGGGATGTAGCAATAATGTGGAGCCTTCCCCAAACCATCTTCTGAAAAAATAAAAGAAACCATGATTATTATATCTTCTTGTAAATGCAAACACTCTTGAGTGAAGTTTCTTTTAAAAAAGTCTGAGACTAGGAGATTTTGAAGAGTAATAAAAACTACATTTTTCTTGAAGGAAAAAATGTGTAGAAATTTTTTTTGTGAAACAAAACTACTATTTTCAATATGCTGGAAACCTACTACATTGTTGTTCAATTACATAATAAACCATGACTTAAAATAACTATTCTAGTTTAATTCAAGATTTTCAACATTTCAAATAACTTTTAACCATCATCTCTATTCTTCAGCATGCTTTGAAAGAGAATTAAAATTTCTTCTAGTTATTTCGGTTTGACAAATAAAGAGACTGCAAAACAATAGGCAAGTACTTGAGCTGAGAAATCAAGGCAGTTTCCCTAGGAAAGGAGAGGGGAGTTAGGATCATAATTAAGATTCTGACAATAATATAGTGATTGCTGCTCATCTAACAGATTGTATACAGCATATAGGTTGCTGTTTCATGAAATAAAAGCAAGAGAATGGATCACAGGGGAAAGGGAATGGAGAAAGCAGATTAAAAAGCAAACACAATAACTAAGAAGTGTGATAGTGAGAGGGTAACAGGCAGGAAGGCCAGGGGTCTCCAAATGGAGGAAATAGCCTGCAAGTGTCAGACATTTTTATCTCTCTTAAGCAGCAGGAGGAAACAAACTAACAATATTTTTTTCCTTCTCTATACAAATTTAAAGAGAGGTTTCTCTTAAAATACTGTGTTGCCATAATGACACCTGGTTTGACCTGAAGTTAGCTATTCTTGAGCCTAGAGATAACCAATGCCTTTTTCTTATGGAAATGTTTGTCTTAAGCTATGCTAATGTACTACGCCTTTACCCCAAACTCTGTCTCCAAGTCAGTTCCGCCTCTTGGCCCAAAACCTACTTGACAAACCAGTATGTTATACTCAGATATTGTTCCCCTAATCTATGTAAATGAAACTATTTGTATGGTGGTCTGTCCTTCTTTAAGATTCAAGTTAATTATTTTATGGCCCAAGATAAACCATTTGGTGCCATTCTAAATTTTAAGACATTCCTTTCTTTCATTAACAGACTGCTAGTGACTATATAACATCCAGCTGAAGACTAGCAGGGGGGTACTCTTTCTGCCCCCTTCTGATGCCTATGTCAGAAGCTTTCTCTATCTCCTTTATACTTTAATAAAACTTTATTACACAAAAGCTCTGAGCGATCAAGCCTCGTCTCTGGCCCCGGATTGAATTCTTCTCCTCCGGGGGCCAAGAATCCCGGTGCATTCGCGTGATTCAACAACAACCTTTCAGTAGTGCCCACCGGGTCTTGTCACAAGGGGAGAATCACAGTTTGAACCTGTGCTGGTGCACATGGATCTCACCATCTCTTTACCTTTGTAGAATTCAAAGTGGGGGGGGGGTGGGGGATAGTGATAAGAGATAATGGAAGGAAAAAGGGCCAGGCAGGGATTTTGTTGACCTAACTTCAATTAGAATAAAGGTGACCTTTAGGGATTCACCATTGAAATGATGAGACTTTGGGGTTAAAGTTTACTGGCCAGTATTTTTCTCTGTTCTTTAGAATTAGGTACAAATATAAGCCTATGTGATTGTGCATTGGCTTAGCATTAAAAAAGAGCCATCTGAAGATAGCACTTTGCTTTGAAACTTTCAATTTCTCTTTTCATCCAGGTATTTTGCAATACTATGGACTTTTGTTATTCCTCTGATTCACTGAGAGTGGATTTAGGGTGTAATTCAATGATTATCCTCGTATAGGATACAGAAAGAAAACTGGCCCTTATATATAATGTAGAATATATATTTATGTATGATCATACCATTGGTATATCATACCATAGATAGTAGCCTATAGCTACTGAGAACTTAGATAAAAATATATATGGTGAAACCTTGTTGGTTAAACTAGGACAGAAATTAGATTTCTTTCTGGATAATACATCCACTACTTTTTTTAGTCATATGATACTCTGTACACAGAAATAAGACCCATGAGAGGAGGATTATTATGAAACTTTGTGATAGAAGAGCTTTTTGAAACTTTTGAAAGTCTTGATAAAAAATACATGCTTTTAAATTGAGATGCAGACGTCTGATTTGGTAGATATTATAACCTCAAAAATATCATAAATATCTGTCATCCAGATTAATATCTGTGTTCTCTAAACCCTTGCTCCTCAAATCGTGGTCTTAAGAATCTTTATCAATGTCATTACCCAGGGTTTGTTAGAAATGCAGGCTTCACTCTAGATCTACTGAATTAGAAACTGCATTTTAAAATAACGTCCAGGTCATCTGAGTACATGTTTGGCAACCCTGGTCTCTATTCACACAGCCCTGAAAAGGGCCATATTTACTCAGTAGGGAGTTGGTCCTGGTATCCAGGGATGAACAGATTAGAGAAAGGTTTCATAAGCAAAGGAGAAATAATGATTATGCTAGATGACTCCAGAAAGATTTTCTCACCCATCTCCCAGACAACGTGCATGTTGAAGTGAGGAATAGTCTTGAGGAAGAGCAGAACTTCATGCTTCAGTGAAGATACATTTAGAAAAAGTATCAAGTGAGAACTAAGTTTATCAGCTTTAAGGCAAGTCTGAGACAGTTATGGTGTCCTAGGGTTAGTATAGAGAAGATAACTTTAAAAAAGAAGCCTATCTTGTCTCACTCACATATACCTTATATATGTTTACTTCACTGACAGACATGAAGTGATGATGCCTTTTCGCTGTAATTACTAAATGTGATTCCTACTAGTTTTGGTTATCATTTGATTATATTTTGGTTAAAATCTTATTGAACAAAATCAGTAACAGAATGAGAAGGAAAAAAAAAAATCCTTAAGCAGGATGAAGAAATTAGCAGGCAGATGAATTAATTAAAACCAATATCAAAGAAAGGTAGCATTAATTATTCTACATCATTACAGATTGCTTGGGTGAGTGGATACATTTATTTACAATTCTTGTTTTAACTACTAAAACAGCAATAAAAGAAATTCAGAAAATGTTCACCAGTAGATACTATTCCTTGCTGTGTTTAAACTCCTTAATCTGTATGAGGTTCTCTGCACTCAGTCTGTAAACAAACACCCTGGTTTTCAGAGTGTAGCTGAGAAAGCAAGGGAGGATACAGGGACTCAGGAATAAGTCTCTGAGGAAATGCCTTGCAGTTGGAAATGCATATATATATTTATAAAGACTCTACTACAAACTTCACACTGTAAGTCAACATCAGAAGTTTGATTTGGTGGTAAGAGAACATATGGGCTGCAATTAGGTGGGTAGATTTTGGACTTGTCTCTGCCACTACGAGGCTGTGAAGTTTTGGACAGGTAAGTCCCCAGTCTGGGCATGAGTTTCCCCATTTGTAAAATGTTGGTATATAAGAAGGAAATTTCTCAATTTTTTTCTTGTTCTGATATAGTATGTTGCCATAATTACCACTTAGCATCACCTCTGTTAAATGATATTTCTTAATGTACACAGTAGTGTGAGGCTCTCAAAAACTGTGTTTAGCTTCTCAGCTTCTTAGAAACTGCTTTATTTTTCTTTATCTCATTATTCTATGCTTAAAAATCAGTGGCAAATGCCTTCAGGGAATAATGTATTGAGCTCACTTCTGTATTATTCACTGATGCAATGAATGTGGGTGTATGTGTGTTACAGTTTTCCTACTTGTTCCTGGTTGGAGGATTGGCTTGATAAAAACTATTGCATCACAACTGCAAGTAGAGGACCATGATACTGTTTCGAATTTTATCTTTCTTACCCACTAAGTCTATAATTTCTTCAAAGTTACTAAACCTGAAGATGCCTTTTCCTTATCTTTAAGATAGAGATAGCCTACTTTGTAGAACTGGTGTAAATATCATGTAAGATAATTTTTTTGAAAATACCAAGAAAGCTAAAAGTTTCTATAAAACATAATTGCAAGTTATGTATAATATTGCTTGCAATAACAATAATAATAAATTACTATTAAAACAACAATAATGGCTGCAAACTATTGCATATAATTAAATTACATGTCAAGTACCATGTTTTTATTTGCATTATTTTGACTACTCAAGAAATATGTATATTTATATTTCTATTATGAAACCATTGAATGTAACCTTTTTATTTTAAATGTATTTGTCTGCACATAGTTCATAATTCTTAGCTCATTATTTAAAAAATAAGGCTGAGAGTAGAAAAAAATACAGATGCTTCCACTTTAAAAATTCTTATTTTTTACTTTGAACTCTTGAAAGATATGACCTTGTATAAGTACTTTATCTCTCTGAGCCTAATTTATCTAACCTGAAGAATAAAGATGATACTGCATTCATTACAAGATTACTGAATAAAATAATATATGAAAATCTTCCTAACATCATTGGAGAAGGCAATGGCAACCCACTCCAGTACTCTTGCCTGGAAAATTCCATGGACAGAGGGGCCTGGTAGGCTGCAGACCATGGGATCGCTGAGTCTGACACGACTGAGTGACTTCACTTTCACTTTTCACTTTCATGCTTTGGAGAAGGCAATGGCAACCCACTCCGTATTCTTGCCTGGAGAATCCCAGGGACGGAGGATCCTGGTAGGCTGCTGTTTATGGGGTCGCACAGACTCGGACAGGACTGAAGCGACGTAGCCGCTGACGCCTAACATCATGCTTGAGGTATAGATGTGATTCAGAATTGTAGCCTATGTCTAGTGTTTGATTTTATATAAACATTTGAATTCCAATAGAATAGCAAGTATTTTAAGGCTTCCCAGGTGGCACAGCTGTAAAGAACCTGTCTGCCAATGCAGGAGACACAGGAGAAGTGGGTTTGATCTCTAGTTTGGGAAGATCCTCTGGAGTAGGAAATGATGACCCACTCCAGTATTCTTGCCTGGAAAATTTCATGGAGTGAGAAGACTGGTGGGCCACAGTCCTTGGGGTCACAATGAGTTGAACAAACTGAGCAACTGAACACACAAAAAGCAAATATTTTATTTTTAGAATTCTGTAGAATTTTTTAACATAAGTTAATAAGAATACTTTTAAATTTGTGACATGATTTTTGAATATGAATTTATTCTCCTTGTAGTACTTCAATAAAACATCATATTTTATTCTCTGAATCTATTTTCTCTGCTGCAAATATTTTATCCTTTTGATCTTTTGGAATAAAAATTATGAGTCCTTTGGGGCAATTTTACAATAACCTGCTCAAGAAAGCTCTCCATAACCCATGAGTATGAGTTTAAAAACTTAACAAGAAAACTATAATTTGAAAACAAATATGCACCCTGATGTTAATTACAGCACTATTTATAATACCAGTGACATGGACCTCAATGTCCATCAACAGAGGAATGGATAAAGAAGTATGGTACGTGGAATATTGTTGCTGTTATTCAGTAGTGCAATAATTTCCTACTCTCTGAGACGCCATAGAGTGCAGCACGCCAGACTTCCAGGTTCTTCACTGCTGGGAGCGAGCTCCGCCCGTGGCAAAGGTCATGAGGAAGGAGGCTTGGCATACACAAAGGTGGGATCGAGCCTCAGGAGTCCCCCTGGAAATTCTCAAGCATCTACCTCCAAAACCAGAGTCTGCCTACTTTCTGCTTTGACTTTACGGGGGGCTGTCCCCCACTACCTCTCTCTGAAAAAAGAGTTAGCTTACAGCTCCAGTTAATAGTTCCTGGGTGTGACAGTGTTTCAACCTACAAACTCCTTTGGAAGTCCTCTAGCCTACCTGAATAGGTTTTTCCGGCCACATGTGATTGTTCAGAGCCTCCCAACTGTGAGAGGCAGGAGATGTTCTAAACTGTCTAAACACAGATTCCTTTGAGTAGTTAAAAGATTGATTAGAAATTGTATTGGTGAAGGGTTTTTCACTTATTGGGCCAATGTTTGCTGCTAAGTCTCCATATCCCTTACCTACTGTGTCCTTGGCAGTGTATTGATTGATAAAATGGGTGTATAGAAATGTAAGTAGTAGCCTCAATGTTCGTAACCTTGGACCCTTGAGTTAATTCTTTTCTTGATTGAGCCCACCTCACCTTTGCCCTATAGGAATGCAACTTTATCCAATGCTTTTTGGAGGCTGGTGCCTGACTTTAGAATAATCACCTTTAGAGAAAAATAAGTTTCTTAAAATGTTAACAGGCCTCCGGGCCAGAGGATGATGTAAATCACCTAAACTTTTGCATATGATAAGTTTGAAAGCCTGGCTTCGATTAGGATCAGGAACTGCTGTCCTTGCATGACTCCACCCCTTCCCCCATTATCCTCTATGCATAAGTTAAGGTATAAAAACTACTTTGGAAAATAAAGTGCGGGCCTTGTTCACTGAAACTTGGTCTCCCCATGTCTTCTTTCTTTCACCTTCTGGCTGAATTTTTCCTCTGAGGCGGGGAAGCTCGTCAAGCCTACTAATTTTGCCTGGGCTTCTAAGATCTGACTGGGGAGGCCTTAGTGTCTCCTCTCCTTCGGGAGAACAAGAGGACGCTTGCGCCCTTCGTAGGTGACGTAAATTCCCTGTTTTGGAATTTTATTCAGCCTCTTTTCTTCACTGAATTTTCCTACTGAGCTATCCTTATTTCAGCCTCTTTTCTCCACTGAATTTCCTCACTGAGCTATCCTTGTTTCAGCCGCTTTTCTCCACTGAATTTCCTCACTGAGCTATCCTCATTCTATTACTCTTTATATCTTTGATGAATATTTAAATAAATAGGTCGCCCACGCCATCTCTCCTTCGAATACCCTGGATCAGCTGGGATTGGACCCCGGCACTTCACCATCTCCTGGAGCTTGCCCTAACTCATATACATTAGTTGGTGATGCCATTCAACCATCTCATCCTCTGTCATCCCCTTATCCTCCTGCCTCCAGTCTTTCCCAGAATCAAGGTCTTTTCTAATGAGTTGACTCTTTGCATAAGGTGGCCAAAGCATTGGAGCTTCAGCTTCAGCATCAGTCCTTCCAATGAATATTCAGGACTGATCTCCTTTAAGGTTGAGTGGTTTGACCCCCTTGCTGCCCATGGGACTCTCAAGAGTCTTCTCCAACACCACAGTTGGAAAGCATCTTTCTTCAGTGCTCACCCTTCTTCAAGGACCAACTCTTACATCCATAGATGACTTCTGGAAAAACCAAAGCTTTGACTGTGGATTTTTATTGGCAAAATAATGTCTCTGGTTTTTAATATGTTATCTAGGTTGGTCATAGCTTTTCTTCCAAGGAGGAAGCATCTTTTAATTTCGTGGCTACAGTCACCATCTGGAATGCTTTTGGAGCTCACCAAAATAAAGTCTCTCACTGTTTCCATTGTTTCCCCATCTATTTGCCATGAAGTGATGGGGCCAGATGCCATCATCTTCATTTTTTGAATGTTGAGTTTTAAGCCAGCTTTCCCCCTCTCCTCTTCTACCTTCATCAAGAGTCACTTTAGCTCCTCTTCACACTCTGCCATAATGGTGGTGTCATCTGAATATCTGAGGTTGCTGGTATTTCTCCTGGCAATCTTGATTCCAGCTCGTGCTTCATCCAGCCTGGCATTTCACATGAAGTACTCTGCATATAAGTCAAATAAGCAACTTGACAATATACAGCCTTGACATACTCCTTTCCCAATTTGGAACCAGTTGATTTTTCCATGTCTATTTCTAACTGTTGCTTTTTGACCTGATTACAGATTTCTCAGGGGCAGGTAAGATGGTCTGGTATTCACATCTCTTTCCAGTTATAAAAAAATGAAATAATGCCATTTGCAGCAATATGGATGGATGTAGAGATTATCACACCGATAGAAGTAAGTCAGACAAAGACAAATACCACGTGATATCACATAGATGTGGAATCTAAACAATGATACAAATGAGCTTATTTTCAAAATAGAAGTAGACTCACAGACTTAGAAAACAAACAAACGGCTACCAAAGTGGAAGACAGGGGTGAGAGACAAATTATATGTTAATTGTGAGTGATGCATACACACTACTATATATAAAATAAAAAATCATTAAGAATATACTGTATAGCACAGGGAACTCTATTCAATATTCTGTAATAACATATATGGGAAAAGAATCTGGAAAAGAATGACTATATGTATATGTATAATGGAATCACTTTGCTGTATACCTGAAACTAACAACATTGTAAATCAACTATAATATAAAATGAAAATTATATTTAAAAATTATTTTAAATTAATTGAAAATTTTAATTAAAAACATAGTTGCCATTCTTCTGACTCTCTAATTCATTGCACAAACTATCAAGCCTTGCATTTAAATTTTTAAAATGTTTCTATCCTTTTCCACTTCCCACTAGAAATTATTCAAAGTGGAAGACTGCATGTTTTTCAATTATGGATACCTATGGCTTAGTTCAATGCTTGACACAGGATAAGTGCTTTGAAAATGCTTGTTTAAGAAATAAACTTTTAAATAAATAAAGAATGAATGAATGAATGAATGCTACAATCTTATCAGTTGTTACATAGCTTTAAAAGAAGCCAGTCTATGTAAATGAAGCCAATCACACTAAACCAGTGGTTTGTAATACTAGCTTTACTTTAAAATCTTTTGGTCAGACTTCAAAATATAAAATGTCTACAGTCCTTCCCCAGAGATTCTAATTTACTTAGCTTGATAGGAGAGATGTCTAGAATTTGTATTTTTGAAAAGCTTCCAAAGAGACTTAAAAGTGTTTCCATGTTTCAAAAGTATTGACCTAAACTGTTCCCCACATAAGCAATACTAGACAGTAATGGATGAGTAACACAAGTATTGATTTTTTAAAAAACTCTACAGGAAATCACAAAAAGAAAAGTAAAAGTTAGTATAGAATTGGTTGAAAATATAAATTTTGGGTTCTACAGAAAGTGATGATTATTATATTTTCTGAAGGAAACTTTCAGACACTGGTAATTAAAAAAGCTTTATCTCAATTTAAAATGCATTTTAACCTAGATGATTGCAGGTATGAAAACATAAAATATCATATAGTTATTGCAGAAGTTTGAGCTATATTAAACCAAAACAGTCTTGGAAGATTCAGATTATTCTCCATGAATATTGAAGTGAGTGTAGGGCTTATATGAGGCAATTGAAATTTGAGCCATGGGTTTACTACTTTTCGTTTCATCATAGAGGAAAGCCTCTTCTCATAGCTAAACTCAGATTTTTTTCTTATGTGAAAGTGGGGATACTGTAAAAGACATACTTGCCCCCTTCTTTGAAAAATCTAGTTGTGTAAACCCAGGTGACCAGTTATTCTAGATTGGGTTTTCTTAGAGGCCAATTCTGAGATGGAGTTTGCAGAATATTTATTAGGAAAGACTGTCGGTGAGGGAAAAAAGTGCAAGGTTTGGAAGAGGCCAAAGTCAAGGTGCTATGCCTGATGACAGTCCTGGACAACTCCAAGTGAAGACTCTGGTTAAAATGATCATCTCTCTTAGTCCCATGTTGAGTTGAAATAGCCTGTCTGTCTTTACACTCATGGGTTAGAGCACACGCACACACACACACGCACACACACACACACACAATCAGTTTATTTCATGTACCTATCACATGAAATATATACATACGCAGAATATAATATTTAAAAAGTCAATATATATTTAACAAATGAATAAAATGGTACTTCAATTCTTAAATTTTTATCTCAAATACTGTTGTTTTAGGTATAGTCTTTTTAGTGCATCTTTTCTCCATCACGAAGAAGGCACCCCACTCCAGTACTTTTGCCTGGAAAATCCCATGGATGGAGGAGCCTGGTAGGCTGCAGTCCATGGGGTCTCTAGAGTCTGACACGACTGAGCGACTTCACTTTCACTTTTCACTTTCATGCATTGGAGAAGGAAATGGCAACCCACTCCAGTGTTCTTGCCTGGAGAATCCCAGGGACAGGGAAGCCTGGTGGGCTGCCGTCTATGGGGTCGCACGGAGTTGGACACGACTGAAGCGACTTAGCAGCAGCAGCAGCAGAAGTTTCTCCATCCTGGAGGTGATATCTGCTTCATATTTTTATTACTGCACTTAAATAACAAATAATATTTATATTAAGTGTGTTATATGCCCTAAATTCTTCTTAAAATATGCTCTTTTATTCTTCATAATAATCATGTATAAATATAAAATAAAATATTATTATTTTCCCCATCCCATAGGTTGGAAAATTGATCAACTTGCTGAGATTACACAGCTAGATGGTGTTAAATTTGAATCCAGACAGTGTGCCTGCAATAGTTGTGCCTTTAACCACTGTATTATCCCGTGACTTAACAGCAGATGCAATCACTGGAGACAATCTAATCTCAAAGGCAAGGTAGATAGTTCCTGGAGGAAAGAATGAATATTGTGTTTGTTTCCTTTTTTTCTCTCCTTTATACTTTTTCCCTTTGTATATAATATAGTGGATCTGCAATACACATTATATAACTCTGTAAATTTTAGGATTGTGGAGAAGGGAGAAAGAGAATAAGAAAGAGGGAAAGGAAGAAATGCTTAAAATATAATATATATAGAGAAACAGATTTCTGGGAAGGAGATGTTTTCTCAAGATCTACAAGGTTTAGCATGTAATCAAGATGAAGGCAATTTTATTGAGACTGAAAGATCAATAGGTCCATTTAAATAGGTCGACACTAGAGTATGTAATTTAAATATCTAATGGATTTTCTTAGTGATTAGTGTCATATGTCTATTGCCTCTGCAGTGTCCATGAACTTCCTCTGCCCATGTGTTTCCAGTCCAGACTACAGCTTTGCTGAGATAATGTTTCTCACTTAGCTTTTCTGTGGGCATGCCATCCTGTCTGAATGGCCTCCTGATGGCCACAAGCCCCTTGGGAATGAGCCATATCACTGAATTCACCAGGGCATATTAATTGATAAGCTAAATTCTGGTTATAGCAATTAATACAATTACTCATTTAGGGAAATCATTTATTTAAAATTCCTTTGAGTGCTTTAGTTTTAAAGATATGATTATCAAACCTATGCTTATTTTATTACCTACCAGATTATGTGTTCCTAGTCAAATAGCTCCTGACATTTTGCTGGAAGAGAGGATGAGGCTTTTAAAAATGCACTGGGAATAGCTCACTTTAACCACAATGACTCCTTCTCCTAAGCAAAGAGTTTGGGAAGATGTGTGGGTATTGAGCAATAGAAACAATGATGTTTATACTCCTTTAGGTATCAGTAATTTACCCTTAAAATAATTGTAAGAAAATAGGCTTAACTGAAGTTAAATTGTAAGACTGATTATGAGAAGTGAAGGGCAAAGTAGAAAAGTGACAGTCAGAGGAGACAGTCATCATATTTATTCAGTCAGCAAGTGCTGTGTGCCTTTTATGTTCCAAACACTATCCTAGGAGATTGGAGTAATAGTAAAAAAAAGAATCATTAAGTCACTAACCTTCATGACTATGATTGTCTTTGAGAGGATTGGATAAGTTGTAGGGAAGGGAACTGTTTTTCAGAGTTCATTCACTATTTATGACTCTTGGTTGAGGAATGTTCAAGGCATTTCTTACAGAAGCAGTGTAGAAATGAATTAAGTCACCAGATTTCAAATGTATTCGTGCATCAGATATCCCTGAGAGTCTTAACACGAAACATGGCTGACTCAGTAGGACTGAGATGGGGCTGCAGAAAGCTGCACATCTAACAAATTCACAAGTGATGCTGATGCTACTGGTCTGAGGTCACTATTTGAGAATCACTGAGCTGTATGGTAGAATTTGAGGCCAGAATCACAGTTAGATTCTGTGCCATTGCATAAAGACAAAAAGTATGATATTATTTCAGAAGAGTCAAGACTTTTACAGAACTAGATTTGAAGTTTCCACTGTTTCCTCATCTATTTGTTATGAAGTGATGGGACCAGATGCCATGATCTTAATTTTCTGAATGTTGAGCTTTAAGCCAACTTTTTCACTCTCCTCTTTCCCATTCATCAAGAGGCTCTTTAGTTCTTCTTCACTTTCTGACATAAGGGTGGTGTCATCTGCATATCTGAGGTTGATATTTCTCCTGGCAATCTTGATTCAACCTTGTGCTTCCTCCAGCCCAGTGTTTCTCATGATGTACTCTGCATATAAGTTAAATAAGCAGGGTGACAATATACAGCCTTGATGTACTCCAAAGTCACTGCAGATGGTGACTGCAGCCATGAAATTAAAAGATGCTTGCTCCTTTGAAAAAAAGTTATGACCAACCTAGACAGCATATTAAAAAACAGAGATGTTACTTTACCAACAAGGTCGGTCTAGTCAAAGCTATGATTTTTCCAGTAGTCATGTATGGATGTGAGAGTTGAACTATAAAGAAAGCTGAGCACAAAAGAATTGATGCTTTTGAACTGTAGTTTGGAGAAGACTCTTGAGAGTTTCTTGGACTGCAAGGAGACCCAACCAGTCAATCCTAAAGGAAATCAGTCCTGAATATTCACTGGAAGGACTGATGCTGAAGCTGAACTCCAATACTTTCACCTGATACGAAGAACTGACTCATTTGAAAAGACACTGATGCTGGGAAAGACTGAAGGCAGGAGGAGAAGGGGATGACAGAGTATGAGATGGTTGCATGGCATCACCAACTCAATGGACGTGAGTTTGAGTAAGCTCCGGGAAGTGGCAATGGACAGGAAGGCCTGCAGTCCATGGTATACTGCAGTCCACGGTGTCACAGAGTTAGACACAACTGAATGACTGAACGGAACAGAACTGAAATTTAAAGTTAGCTCCATTTTTTAAAAAAAAACAAAACTAAGATTTGCTTTTATACAAGCCCCTTAAATGAAGCTTCTTAGAAACAAACAGAATACTATTGAGGTGATAGATGGCATATGTTAAGTAGGAAAATAGTTATCAATCTTAATGTCTGGGTGGAGCCTGATATCCTAGGCAATAATTCTGGAAACCATAGTTGAAGTACAGCATTTCAAATTAATTCTAAAATAGGTATTTCTCTTCTCTTTTTAAAGTTATTCTCAGACTATTCTATTTGTTTTTCCCATATGTCCTGCCACCACTTATCAGAATCACCCTGCTCACAGGGTTGATGCCATTGCAGCCTACTTGGTGTATTGTATAGTTTCATTCTGGAGAAGGAAATGGCAACACACTCCAGTATCTTGCCTGGAAAATCCCATGGACTGAGGAGCCTGGCAGGATGCAGTTCATGGGGTAGCAAAGAGTCAGATGTGACTGAGCAGGCCTGCACCCTTTCTTGCTTCACCCCAATCTATTTTTTTATGATGGGGCCAGAGTGACCTGTCACAAAATGCAAGTATGAGCACATCAACCCGTTTGGAAAGATTTAATTGGCTTCCTGTATCACTTGGATTGTGGCTTTCTGTTTTCAGTGTGGGCTGTGAATTTATATATTGTTTGGGCCCTGCCTGTCTCTCCAGCTCATCCTGTCCACACACCCAGTTTGACTGGCTGTGCCAACTGCTCTGGTCCCCCTTTGGGTCTCTAAATGCAATGTATTCTTTCTAACATGATACTTGAAGTTGTTGCTTACTCCTTTGGGAAATTTCTTTTCTCTCTCTGCACTCTCCACTCATCTTTGCTTAGTTAATTCTTACCTTTTCTTTATATTGATATCTCAGTTTGGCAAGAGAATCTCCTCTGCCCAGCCCAGGTCAAGAGTTCCTGCTCCTTTAATTTCTACTTCTTAGGTCCATGTACCTTACTTTCATTGCTTTTGTGTAAGCTATAATTGCATTTATTTATGTGACTGGTAGTTGCCTTTTCTCTCTCTAACTTTATTCTAAGCTCCTTGTAGGCAAAAATGGTCAGCGTTGCTCATTATCCAGCAATTAGCCAAGTACCTGGCACAGTAATTGCTCAACAATTGGTGAAAAACACTGAATGAGTGAATGGATGAATGAACCCCCCAAAATGGCCAGACTCCAGAGGTCCTCACAGCTATAAAAGTGGAAGGGAGAACCACACATCAATACGTTTCTTTTAAACATCTGGTGAGCGAGTTCTGGCTTAGAAACACAGCACAATTTATATTCTAAATTGATTTCCCAACAGAGACAAAAAGGTGTTTTTGAGGCAATCTTTCATTGAGTGGGGCTATTTTGTGTATTGTTGGAGTTTTAACATTCTTGGCCTTGCCCCAAATTTCCAGTAATACTCTTCCCTTAATTATTTCTAAATGTCTCCAAATACTTACATATGCTTGTTAAGAGTAATGCTGTTGTATTTTGAGAACTAAATCATATTAGCAGCGACTTTTGCCTTGCAAATAAGCAGAAAAAGAATGAACAGAAAAGAAAGCAACTGGTCATTTTCTTCCTCCCAAAAGTATAATTTCTAGGGTTAATATAAAGTAAAGTGAATTCTCAATAAATAGTGGTTTTAAGCAATGGGGAGTGATATAGAGTACCTGAACATGATGTGAAATTGGAGATAATAAGAAAGATTCAAGAAACATTTAGGAAGTAAACTGAATTTGTCCTGGTACCATTTTTGGGGATCAGAAGGAGAAAAACCGTTTTGCAACCTATGCTTGAACAATGGGTACCATTAACTGAGGTATAGAATATATGAAGAAGGATAAGCTGAAAAGGGAAGGTAGTGAATTTGATATTAGACATTCTAGATTTGAGATATCTATAAAATAAATTACAAGAGATATTCAGTAGCAGTTGGGCATTAGGAAATGTGTAGTTCTGGGATTTATGTTGTGGGAAATGAAAATTGAAACTGCAACAGTGATGGAGACTGTCTAGAAGAGAGTATAGACTGGAAGCCTGGGGGAATCCAACCCATAAACAAAGGATGAAGAGAAGGGAAGAAGACCTTCAGGGACAACTGATAAAAGGCAGGAGGACCATAAGCCACATGTACATTTCTTAGAAACCAAAGGAAATGTGTTTTAGTGGTAAGGAAGCATCATCAGCAGTAGAGTTTGTAGAGAGGTTTGTCATGCATTCTTAGAGTGTTTATAGTTCAAAGCAATAATTTACTAATTATTTAGTAAACTGTATTTAGAAGTCTTTGCCTATGGAATAGACTATTATTCTGTCCTGCCTCGTTCCCCTGTGATTTCAATAAAAATAAAACGCTTTGAGGAACTCCTTTACTTCATGTTGTTCTGATGGATCTACTGATATTGCAGTCTCATTCCTCCTCCACTGTTGGGCAGAGGACCTATGTTTGACCTTTCTCCTACATAACACTCTTATTTCTTTAGCTACAGAGTTTATATCAGGAATGAACATATCCACCAAGCTGAGTTAATCAGAATTATTTTCTGAAGTTTGTATAGGGACTCTCGGATAGAGGGCTGATAGTTCCTACAGATACTTTCAATATGAAATGAGGTAAGCTTGGGTTTTATGATTGCCCAGCCAACCCCATCCACCCTAAGCTCCCCTCAATACTCACCACCACAAGGAGAAAATGTGCTTATAGTAGGAGAACATGTGACCAGCAAGAATGGAAGAAACAGAGATATCTCCCAGAGCAACTGCATAAAGGTTGAGAACAGTTGTCTCCTTAGCCTTTTAGTTACATGAATCAGTCATTTTCTCTTTTCACCTATGCTAGTTTTAGTAGAGTCTTTGTCACTTTTGAAGATTCACAGTATCCTATGCTTTCTCAGGAAAACCTTCTTTGACCCTCAAGTCAGATCTGGGTGCTCTGACTGTTTTTTCTTATCTTTTATGGACATGTTCCGAGCACTACCTCCTTTTCCACTTTGTTTATAAAGTGATTCGCTCTCTGGAGCTTCCTACCTAAAGACTTGCTGCTCCTCCAAGTGGTTTATACCTCCAAAGTCACCCTTCTTGAGGAAGCACTCTGTCCCAACTCCCTCCACCTATTCACCCCCACCCCCGTGCCCTCTTTCTACACCTGGACACCATAGTGGTGATTGCTTCTCATCAGCCTAGGAGAGACTTCTCATGTCCTCCCAGGTACCCTTCTCTGAGAGCCATCCCCATTTCTAGTTTAGCCCAATAGCTTTTAATATAATTAGGGCCAGTACTTTTCTCTCCATTTTAAGTATGATGTAAATGAAGCGTGAAAATGATTTTATTTACTAAAATAATGCAATATAAAATAGAACATACATTTTCTTACACACTAGTGCTCTTTTTCTCTCAATCCCCCTCTCATTTTTAACTTAATTTACTTTCTCTTCCTGTTTCTTTAGTTATGCTTACTCAGAACTTACAGTTAGTTTATTAAATTAGAAATCCCTGTGGCTAATACAGAGACTATATTCTCAATTCCTGTCCTTAAGAATCTTCTGGTGTCCAGACTCACATATCTGGAGAACAGATTTATGGTTGCCAAAGAAGTTGGTGGAGGATTGGATTGGGAATTTGAGACTAGCAGATGCAAACCATTTTAGAAGGAATGAATAAACAACAAGCTCCTACCATATAGCACAGAGAACTATATTCAGTATTCTGTTAAAAACCCTAATGGAAAAGAATATGAAAAAGAATCTAAAAGAATAAGAGTATCTTCTGGTGTCACTGATAGATGAAAGCTAATGCGACATGTAGTAACAATGAACAATATTATTCTATTATATTTTGTAACACATATAATCCATTATTTTTTATGTTGAACTGGCTAATAAATGAGAATTGTTTCAGTCGTGGAAGGCTTCCTGGACGAGGCTCTGTTTGAGTAAGGCCTTTAAGAGGTGTCCAAGAAGAAAAGGAGACATTGTAGCAGTAATGGAAACAATATTGTATAGATAAGCCTAACTGGACCAAGTTGAAAAGCTCATCATCAAGTTGAGATAATTCTCTTCTATGCTTAATTTTTTGGGAGTTTTTAACATGCATGGCAGTTGAAGTCTGTCAAATAGTTTTATGTGTCCCTTATAAGGTGATAGGACTTTTCTTCCTTAACTTGTTGATATAGTAATATTACATTAATTGACTATCAAATGTTAAAGCCTTGTATACATGGAAATAAAAAGCCTACTTAATTCTACAATGTAATTATTTTTTTTATACATTGACAGGTTCAATTATTAATATTTTGTAAAGATTTTGGAGGTTTAAGTTCATTAGAGATGTTGGTCTATAATTTCCCTTTGTGTATCGCTTTTTTAGGCTTTTGGTATCAGGGTAATGCTGGCTTCATGACATGGATTGGAAAGATTTTGTTTAACTATGTTTCTAGAAGAGGTTATGTGCAAATTTTTTCAAATGTTTGGTAGAATTTTCAAGTGAAACCCTTTATGGTTTGACATTTCTTTTTCTGGAGATTTTAACTTATTGATTCTTTTTCTTAATGGCTATAGGACCATTCAGATTGTCATCTTGCTTAAGTCTTTCAAGGAATTCATTCATTTATCCTAAATTGTCAAATTTATGAGCATGAAGTTGCATGATGTTTCTTATTGCTGTGGAATCTCTAGTGTTATTCTCTGTTACATTCCTAATATTGGTCATTCAATTCTCCTTTTGTTTTTTCAGTCTTGCTAGTAGTTTATCAATATTATTAATTTTTTAGAACAAGTCAATGCTTTGGAAAAATTATTTATTTATGTATTTTTGGCTGTGCTGGGTCTTCCTTGCTGCACATGGGCTTTCTCTAGTTGCAGTGAGTGGGGGCTACTCTTTGTTGTGGTATGCAGGCTTTTCATTGCAGTGGCTTCTCTTGCCAGGCTCTCAGCACATGCCCAGGCTTCAGTAGTTGTGGCTTGCAGGCTCTAGAGTCTGCTTGGTACTTCTGGTGCTTGGGCTTAGTTGCTCCAGCATAGTTGCTCTGAGGCATGTGGAATTTTCCCTGGTCAGGGATTGAATTCATGTGGTAGGTGGAATCTTTATCATTGGACCACCAGGGAAGTCCCAAATCACTTCTGATTTCATGGACTTTCTCCATTGTTTTTTAAGTATCAACTTTATTAATTTCTGTTCTTCAAATAAAAAGTTGTATTACTTCAAATAAGAAGATATTTTTTAAGAAATGCCTTCACTGTCCATCTAATCTGGATTTTACTCTTCTTTCCTTAGTTTTCTTTTGGGTAAGGACTTTTATTGGCCACATTGATTGTCTTTTCCATATAGAACCAACCTTGCATTCCTATGATAAACCTCACTTATTATCCATACCTTTTTTTTTTTTTTTTTTTTATTGCTGGAGTCCATTTGCTAGCCATTTGCTAAGGATGTTTATATTCATAAGAGTATTGATCTCTACTTTTCATTTCCTGTACTTTCTTTGTCTCATAATAGTATCAGTATGATGTTGGCATCATAAAATAAATTGGAATGTCTTCCCACTTATTCTACTTTTTTTCTGGAATTTTTTTTTATAATTTTATATAACTTTCTTACTAAGTAATAGGTAGATTTCACCAGGGAACTTATGTAACCTGGATTTTTTTCTTCTGGAAAGGATGTTGAATAAGAATGTAATTCTTGATTGAATTTTGATGTCTTGTGGCTTTCAAGAATCTGTCCATTTCTTTTCAGCTCAATTCAGTTCAGTCTGTCAGTCATATCCAACCCTTTGTGACCCCATAGACAGTAGCATGCCAGGCTTCCCTGTCCATCATCAACTCCCGGAGCCTACTTAAACTCATATCGATTGCATCGGTGATCCCATCAAACCATCTCATACTCTGTCATCCCCTTCTCCTCCCACCTTCAATCTTTCCCAGCATTGGGGTCTTTTCCAATGAGTCAGTTCTTTGCATCAGGTAGCCAAAGTATTGGTGTTTCAGCTTCAGCATCATTCCTTCCAATGAATGTTCAGGACTGATTTCCTTTAGGATGGACTGGTTGGCTCTCCTTGTGGTCCAAGGGACTCTCAAGAGTCTTCTCCAACACCACAGTTCAAAAACATCAATTCTTCCGTGCTAGGCTTTCCTTTATAGTCCAACTCTCACATCCATACATGACTACTGGAAAAACCATAGCTTTGATTAGACGGACATTTGTTGGTAAAGTAATGTCTCTGCTTTTTAATGTCCTATCTAGGTTGGTCATAACTTTCCTTCCATGGAGCAAGGGTCTTTTAATTTCATTGCTGCAGTCACAATCTGCAGTGATTTTCAGTTCAGTTCAGTTCAATCGCTCAGTCGTGTCCGACTTTTTGAGACCCCATGAATCACAGCACGCCTGGACTCCCTGTTCATCACCAACTCCTGGAGATTACTCAAACTCATGTCCATGGAGTTGGTGATGCCATCCAGCCATCTCATCCTCTGTCATCCCCTACTCCTCCTGTCTCAAAGCTTTCTCAGCATCGGGGTCTTTTCCAATGAGTCAACTCTTCACATGAGGTGGCCAAAGTACTGGAGTTTCAGCTTTAGCATCAGTCCTTCCAATGAACACCCAGGACTGATCTCCTTTAGGATTGACTGGTTGGATCTCCTTGCAGTCCAAGAGACTCTCTAGAGTCTTATCCAACACTACAGTTCAAAAGCATCAATTCTTCGGCACTCAGCTTTCTTCACAGTCCAACTCTCACATCCATACATGACCACTGGAAAAGCCATAGCCTTGACTAGACGGACCTTTGTTGACAAAGTAATGTCTCTGCTTTTGAATATGCTATCTAGGTTGGTCATAACTTTTCTTCCAAGGAGTAAGCGTCTTTTAATTTCATGGCTGCAATCACCATCTGCAGTGATTTTGGAGCCCCAAAGAATAAAGTCTGACACTGTTTCCACTGTTTCCCCATCTGTTTGCCATGAAGTGATGGGACCGGATGCCATGATCTTTGTTTTCTGAATGTTGAGCTTTAAGCCAACTTTTTCACTCTCCTCTTTCACTTTCATCAAGAGGCTTTTTAGTTCCTCTTCACTTTCTGCATTAAGGGTGGTGTGATCTGCATATGTGAGGTTATTGATATTTCTCCCGGCACAGTGATTTTGGAGCCCCCTAAAATAAAGTCTCTCTCTTTCCATTATTTCCCATCTATTTGTCATGAGGTGATGAGAACAGAGGCCATAATCTTAGTTTTCTGAATGTTGAGCTTTAAGCCAAGGTTTTCACTCCCTCTTTCACTTTCATCAAGATGCTCTTTAGTTTTCCTTTGCTTTCTGCCATAAGAGTGGTGTCATCTGTGTATCTAAGTTTATTGATATTTCTTCCAGCAATCTTTCCTTCCAGCTTGTGCTTCATCCAGCCTGGCATTTTGCACAATGTACTTTGCATATAAGCTAAATAAGCAGGGTGACAATAGAAAATATACAGCCTTAACGTACTCCTTTCCCGATTTGGAATCAGTCTGTTGTTCCATATCGGGTTCTAATTGTTGCTTCTTGACCTGAATGCAGATTTCTCAGGAGGCAGGTCAGCTGGTCTGGTATTCCCATCTCTTTCAGAATTTTCCACATCTGTGGTGATCCACACAGTCAAAGGCTTTGACATAATCAATAAAACAAAAGGAGATGTTTTTCTGAAACTCCCTTGCTTTTTCAATGATCCAACGGATGCTGGCAATTTGATCTCTGGTTCCTCTGGCTTTTCTAAGTCCAGCTTGAACATCTGGAATTTCACAGTTTATGTACCGTTGAAGCCGGTCTTGGAGAATTTTGAGCGTTACTTTGCTAGTGTGTGAGATGAGTGCAATTTTTGTTGTAGTTTCAACATTCTTTGGCATTGCTTTTATTTTGGATTGGGATGAAAACTGAAATTTTCCAGTCCTGTGGCCACTGCTAATTTTTCCAGATTTGCTGGCATAGAGTGCAGCACTTTCATAGCATCATCTTTTAGGATTTGACATAGCTCAACTGAAATTCCATCACCTCCACTATATTTGTTGGTAGTGATGCTTCCTAAGGCCCACTTGACTTTGTATTCCAGGATGTCTGGCTCTAGGTGAGTGATCACACTATCATGGTTATCTGGGTCATAACGACCTTTTTTGTATAGTTCTTCTGTGTATTGTTACCACCTCTTTTTAATATCATCTGCTCCTGTTAGGTTCATATCATATCTGTCCTTTATTGTGCCCATCTTTGCATGAAATATTCCCTTGGTATCTCTAATTTTCTTGAAGAGATCTCTGGTCTTTCCCATTCTATTGTTTTCCTCTATTTCTTTGATCACTGAGGAAGGCTTTCTTATCTCTCCTTTCTATTCTTTGGAACTCTGCATTCAAATGAGTATATCTTTCCTTTTCTCCTTTGCCTTTAACATCTCTTCTTTTCTCAGCTACTTGTAAGGCCTCCTCAGACAACCATTTCACCTTTTTGAATTTCTTTTTCTTGATCACTGCCTCTTAAACAATGTCACAAACCTCTGTCCATAGTTCACTAGGCACTCTGTCTATCAGATCTAGTCCCTTAAATCTATTTCTCACTTCCACTGTATAATTTTAAGGGATTTGGTTTAGGTCATACCTGAATGGTCTAGTGGTTTTCCCTACTTTCTTCAATTTAAGTATGAATTTGGCAATAAAGAGTTCATGATCTGAGTCACAGTTAGTTCCAGGTCTAGTTTTTGCTGACTGTATACAGCTTCTCCATCTTTGGCTGCAAATAATATAATCAATCTGATTTCAATATTGGCCATCTGGTTATGTCCATGTGTAGAGTTTTCTCTTGTGTTGTTGGAAGACAATGTTTGCTATGACCAGTGCATTCTCTTGGCAAACCTCTGTTAGCCTTTAACCTGCTTTTTTTGTACTCCAAGGCCAAATCTTCCTGTTACTCCAAGTATCTCTTGACTTCCTTCTTTTGCATTCCAGTCCCTTGTAATGAAGAGGACATCTTTTTGGGGTGTTAGTTCCAGTAGGTCTTGTAGGTCTTCATAGAACTGTTCAGCTTCTTCAGTATTACCGGTTGGAGTTTAGACTTAGATTACTGTGGTATTGAGTGGTAGGTTATCAAATTTATTTGCACAGTAGTGTTCTTAACATTTCTTTGTTATCATTGTATAGCTTGTAGAATGTGTATGATACTGCCAAATCTATTTTGCTTGTTCTTTACCCACTTGTGTATCAGTTTTACTGAATTTAAAGAACCACCTTTTTTTGTCTCATTTACTTTCTTTACGGGTTTTTCTTTTTCCTATTTTATTGGTTTCTTTTTTTTTTTTTAGTTTTACAGCTCTATTTTATTTAGAAGATGGAGAGTGAGAGAGAGAGAGAAGAGCGCACACACGCAGGAGAGAGAGTCCGAGAGAAAGAGCTTTGGCTCCTTCTTTTATATGTTTTTTCCTCCACCTGGGCCTGCCCTATGCAAATTGGGCTTAGCCAGGAGTGCTGTTTGTTCTGCCTGAAGTTTTCACTCTGGTCCTCGGACCTTCCTTTGACCTTCCTTGTCTTTTAGCTACCGCCATTTTGGACTCCTTTTCCCTATTCTACCTACCTAACATTCCCCCCTTAAGAGATGGGAGGCCCAATTCTTTGGGAATAGGGGTGTCGAGGTCTTTCTGGCTACTTCCTGCTGAACTGGGGCGGCGAGGGGTATTGGGCCTCCCCCTCTTGCTAGTCTCACTCCTCAGAGTCCTTATAGCGGTGTCCAAGGGTGTGTGATATTTTCCATGGTCAGCTGTAGTTTTATATCTTTGTTGAACTGGCACTGCATGTTGTAGCTGGTTGACCTGGGCAGAGACAAAACAGGTTAGACAATTGACAGTACATGGAATAATCATAGGCATCATCAATATAGCATAACAAGGACTAGTAGGGACATTAGTCAATTTTAAATTCACATGGCCAGGATGGCTCAAGTCCTTCCTTGTTCAGGGATCAGAAGATCTATCTCCTGTCTGTTTTGGAGTACAGTCTCTGTCAAGCTGTGTTGGCTCCTTAGAGTTATCCTGAGAAATCTTATCACCAGAAACCAGATTTTGGGGGTGTTCATTAGAATGGTACTCATTTGTAGTCCTGAATAGGTATCTGAGATCTCCCAGGGGCTCACAGGTGTATCGAGTGTCCTCTTCTGTTTTCTTCCATGGCTTGACTCATGAGTAGTGAATCCAGGAGTCATGTCCTGGTACCTTGACTGCTGTGGGGGTAGAAAGTATTACAGGGTAGGGGCCCTTCCATGTGGGCTGGAGTTGAGCCTTTGGGGACCCATCTTTCCAGATTTTAATTAGGACTTGAGTCCCTGGAGCATATAATGGTGACTCTTTAGAATCTTTTGGGTCCTGGTTCATACCCCACAAGCATATATCCTGTTGGTTTCTTCCTTAAACCTTATTATTTCCTTTCCTTTGCTTGCTTTATGTTTACTTTATTCTTTTTTTCATAGTTCTTCAAGTCTGAAGACTAATTGATTCAAGACATCTCTTCTTTTCCAATATAAGCATTTGTGCTATAAATTTCCATTTAAGCATGCTTTAGTTTTACTCTGGAATTTTTGATATGCAGTATTTTCATTTAACATAAAATTTTATTATATAGTGTCCAATGTGATTTCTTCTTCAGTCATTTGGTTGTTTAGAAGTATGCTGTTTAATATTTAAAGATTTGAAAATTTTTGAAAATTATCTTGTTATTGATTTCCAGTCTAATTCCATTTTGGTCCAAGAACATACTTTGTATGGTATCAATCCTTTTAAATTCAAGTTTGTTTTATAACTAAAAATATGTTCTATCGTAGTGAATGTTCCAGGGTGTCTTCTTTTTTTGGGTAAGGGAACCAAGACAACCTGCTCCTGTACTGTTCTTCTAGTTCTGGGGTCTCAAACCAATTTGCCTTCATCTTTCATGCCCTCCTATCTCCTCTTGATTGTTTCTTTTGTTATTTTCATGTTGCTTTCTCATTGTTCTTAGTTGGAAGAAGCAAAGAGGAATGTGTCTACATTATCTTGTTCTATCACACTTTCATACACATTTTAACTTACTCATATGTCTTCCCTATTTTACTGTGAGCCCCTTAAAGAAGGTGCAGGGCCTTCATTTATCTTTATGTCTGCAGTGCCTTGTATTACACCTGGTATGTATGTAGTGTAGTAGGTACGTATGTAACATGTATGGTATTACTAGGAGCTCAATAAATGTTGAATTAGGAATTAGTATCCAATTTTATGTTTACATAGATATGAAGAAAAACAGAATAATATTTTGCTTAATAGACCATACTAGTGGGTCCTGTTTTTGAACATATAAAAAGTTGCTTGGAATAAAGAAAAGGAGACAATTGATAACAAATCTTCCTATGACAGAATTGAAATAGTCTGTTATCAAAGCACTCTAAACTTCACCAAAACTGCCAGTCATAATTAAAAAAGAAAAGTGACATTATTTGCCTGGTAATATACTCATGTCTCCGTTACTTAAGCCTTGGCAAATTGGACTTCATGAATGGCCCCATCTGTATTTATGCATCTATCATCTCTACACTGAGTTAAGTAACTACTAGAAATGGGAAATTTTAAGTCTGGAGGTAGGAAGAGATATGTAATAGTTTCAAGTGAGAAGAAATGCATTGTTGTATATAGTGGAAATAAAGATCTGCTAATTAAAATAAGCAAAAAAGAAAATTGCTAGTTCTAGGATCTATTGGGTTTGATCCCTGGGTTAGAAAGATCCCCTGGAGAAGGGAAAGGCTACCTACTCCAGTGTTCTGGCCTGGAGAATCCTTGGGGTTACTAAGAGTCAGCCACGACTGAGCGACTTTCACTTTCACACTTTCATTTGACTTCTCTGTTGGCTCAGACAGTAAAGTGTCTGTCTACAATGTGGGAGACCTGGGTTTGGACCTGGTTTGGGAAGATCCCCTAGAGAAGGAAATAGCAAACTACTCCAGTACTCTTGCCTGGAAAATCCCATGGATGGAGGAGCATGGTAGGCTACAGTCCATGGGGTCACAAAGAATTGGACACGACTGAGCAACTTGACTTTCAGTCTTTCAGCCTTTTCAGGATCTATTAGGGTCAAGGATGAATTGCCCAAAACAGAACCTCAGGGTTTGAAATCATATTCCTAAAGTCTTCTGCAAACTTCTCAACGTTTTTCCTACTTCTGTTTGGTTCTGTGTGGCTGTGTTCTACAGAGAGGTATTTTCCATGCCAGATGAATATGGCCTCTGATAAAGTCTAGATTTTCATTTTCTCATTTAAAGGTTCTTACACTGTTGGTGGAAATGTAAATTGGTGCAGCAACTATGGAGAATTGCTCTCTATAGTTTTTTATAGTTACTGTACCAATTTACATTCCTACCAACAGTGTAAGAGTTTTCTACACTTTATCCTTTATTTCATGCGAAATGCCAGGCTGGATGAATCACAAGCTGGAATTAAGACTGCCAGGAGATATATCAATCACCTCAGATACACATATGATATCACTCTAATGGCAGAAAGTGAAGAAAAACTAAAGAACCTCTTGATGAAGGTGAAAGAGAAGAGTGAAAAGCTGACTTGAAACTCAACACTCAAAAAACTATATTCATGGCATCCAGTGCCATCACTTCATGGCAAATGGAAGGGGAAAAAGTGGAAGCAGTGACAGATTATATTTTTTGGGGCTGCAAAATCACTATAGATGGTGACTGCACTGTAGATGGTGGCTGCATGGTAAAAGACCCTTGCTCCTTGGAAAGAAAGCTGTGAAAAACCTAGACAGTGTACTAAAAAGCAGAAATATCACTTTGCAGACAAAGATCCATATAGTGAAAACTATGTTTTTTTTCCAGTAGATTTGAGAGTTGGAACATAAAGAAGGCTGAGTACCTAAGAATTGATGCTTTCCAACTGTGGTGCTGGAGAAGACTCTTGAGAGTCCCCTGGACAGCATGGAGATCAAACCAGTCGATCCTAAAGGAAATCAGCCCTGAATATTCATTGGAAGGACTGATGCTGGAGTTGAAGCTTCAATAATTTGGCCACCTAATATGAAGAGCTGATTCATTGGAAAAGACCCTGATGCTGGGAAAGAGTGAAGGCAAAAGAAGAAGAGGACAGCAGAGCGTGAGATGGTTAAATAGCATCATGAACTCAATGGACATGAATGTGAGCAAAGTCCAGGAGATAGTGGAGGACAGAAGAACTTGGGGTTCTATAGTTTATGCAGCTCCAAAGAGTCAGACATGACTTAGCAACTGAACAACAACATCCTCATTTGTTTCTTATCTTCCCTCCAACTTTATGAACTTGAGTGGAAGACCTAAATACATTTTTTCCAAGGATGATATACATATGGCCAATAGACACATGAAAAGATGCTCAAGATTACTTATTATTTGAGAAGTGCACATCAAAATTCCAATAAGATATCATCTCACACTGTTCAGAATGGCTATCATCAAGTAATCCACAAAGAATAAATTCTAGAGAAGGTGTAGAGAAAAGGGAATGCTCTTAACACTGTTGTAAGGAGTGTAAATTGGTATAGCCACTATGGAAAACAGTAAAGAGGTTGCTTAAAAACTAAAAATAGAGCTACTATATGACCCAGCAATCCCTGGGCTTCCCAGGTGGTACAGTGGTAAAGAGTCTGCCTGCTAATGCAGCAGATCTAGGAGATGAAAGTTCGATTCTTGAGTCAGCAAGATCCTCTGGTGCAGCAAATGGCAACCCACTTCAGTATTCTTGTTTGGAAAATTTCATGAACAGCAGAGCTTGGACAGACTACGGAGTTGGACATGACTGTGCACACATGCAAGGCAAGGCAAATGATCTAGCAATCCGAATTCTGTACATATACCCAGGAAAAAACATAAATCAAAAAGACACATACACCCCACTTTTCATTGTAGCACTATTTCCAGTAGACAGGACATGAAAGCAACCTAAATGTCTATCAATAGAGAAATGAATGAAGATGTGGTATATATATAAAATGAAATATTACTCAACCATATAAAACAACAGAATTGGGTCATATGTAGATATGGAGATGGACCTATCATACAGAGTTAAGTCAGAAGGAGAAAAGCGGATAATGTATACTAATGCATTTGTGTGGAATCTATAAAAATGGTATAGATGATTTTATTTGAAAATCAGAAAAAGAGACACAGACATAGAGAACAAATGTATGGACAACAAGGTGGGGAACGAGGGGATGAGATGAATTGGGATATTAAATTGACATATATACATTATTGATATTATATATAAAATAGATAACTAATAAGAAACTATTAGGGATAGGTCAGGGAAACTTACTCAGTGCTCTGTGCTGACTTAAATGGGAAGGAAATCAAAAAAAAAAGAGGGGATATATGTATATGTATAGCTGATTCACCCTGTTGTATAGTAGAAACTAACAAAACATTGTAAAGCAACTATGCTCTAATAGAAATTAACTAAAAAATAAACAACCATTCTAAAGTGTTGGTGTGTATGCTTTGTGAATAACTGTACAGAATTTGATACAGTTTTCTAAAAATTCTTAAAATTATATTTAAATGTTATAATGTTGTAGTTCAGTCCCTCAGTCATGTCCAACATTTTGAGACCCCATGGACTACAGCATGCCAGGCGTCCCTGCCCTTCACCAACTCCCAGAGCTTGTTCAAACTCATGTCCATTGAGTCGGTCAAGCCATCCAACCATCTCGTCCTCTGCAATCCCTTTCTCCTCCTGTCTTCAATCTTTCCCAGCATCAGGGTCTTTTGCAATGAGTCAGTTCTGCCATCCAGTGGCCAAAGTATTGGAGCTTCAGCTTCAGCATCAGTCCGTCCAATGAATATTCAGGGTTGATTTCCTTTAGGATTGACTGGTTTGATCTCCTTGCATTTCAAGGGACTCTCAAAAGTCTTCTCAAGCACCACGATTCGAAAGCATCGGTTCTTCAGTGCTCAGCCTTCTTTATGGTCCAACTCTCACATCTGTACATGATTACTAGAAAAACTGCATCTTTGATTATACAGAACTTTGTTGGCATAGTAATGTCTCTGCTTTTTAATACAGTCTAGGTTTATCATTGTTTTTTCCCCCAAGAGGTAAGCATCTTTTAATTTTATGGCTGCAGTCACCATCTGCAGTGATTTTGGAGCCCAAGAAAATAAAGTCTGTCACTGTTTCATTGTTTTCCCATCTATTTGCTGTGAAGTGATGGGATCAGATGCCATGATCTTAGCTTTTGAATATTGAGTTTTAAGCCAGCCTTTTCACTGTCCTCTTTCAACTTCATCAAGAGGCTCTTTAATTCCTTTCACTTTCTTCCAAAAGGGTGGTGTCATCTGCATATCTAAGGCTATTGATATTTCTCCTGGAAATCTTGAGTCCATTTGTGCTTCATCCAGTCTAGCATTTTGCATGGTAAACTCTGCCTATAAGTTAAAGAAGCAGGGTGACAGTATACAGTCTTGATGTACTCCTTTCCCAATTTTGAACCAGTTCATTGTTCCATATTCCATTCTAACTGTTGTTCCTTGACGTGCATACAGATTTTGCAGGAGGGAGGTGAGGTGGTCTGGTATTCCCATCTCTTTAAGAATTTTCCACAGTTTGTTGTGATCCACACAGTCAAAGACTTTAGTGTAGTCACTGAAACAGAAGTAGATGCATATATAGAATTCTCTTGCTTTTTCTATGATCCAACAAATGTTGGCAATTTCATCTCTGGTTCCTCTGCCTTTTCTAAATCCAACTTGAACATCTGGAAATTCTCAGTTCACGAACTGTTGAAGCATAGCTTGTAGAGTTTTTATCATTACTTTCTTAGCATGTGAAATGAGGGAAATTGTGCAGTAGTTTGAACATTCTTTGGCATTGCCTGTCTTTTGGATTGGAATGAAAACTGATCTTTTCCAGTCCTGTGGCCATTGCTGAGTGTTCCAAATCTGCTGGCATATTAAGTGTAGCACTTTAATAGCATCATCTTTTAGGATTTGAAATAACTCAGCTAGAATTCCATCACCTTGTAGTGATGCTTCCTAAGATCCACTTGATTTTGCACTCCAAGTTGGTGTGGATGATAACTCATCATGGTTATCTGGGTCATTATGATCTTTTTAATATAGTTCTTCTGTGTAGTCTTGCCACCTCATCTTAATATTTTCTGCTTCTGTTAGGTTCATACAGTTTCTGTCCTTTATTGTTTCCATCTTTGTGTGAAATGTTCCATTGGTATCTCTAATTTTCTTGAAGAGATCTCTAGTCTTTCCCATTCTATTATTTTCCTCTGTTTCTTTGCATTGTTCCCTTAACAATGCTGGGTTCTAAAGATTCTCAAGGGATGTCCCAACCCAGGGATCAAACCCAGGTCTCCTGCATTTCAGGCCGATTGTTTACCATCTGAGCCACTAGGGAATCCCAAGAATACTGGAGTGGGTAGCCCATCCCTTCTTCAGGGGATCTTCGTGACCCAGGAAGCGAACTTTTGTCTCCTGAATTGCAAGCAGATTCTTTATTAGCTGAGCTACCAAGGAAGTCCATTATAATATTATATATTATATATATATACATATATATTTTTTAAAACTTTCAGCTATGTGGTTTCAAGTTTCATTGATGTTTCTTTGTGTAGATTTAATCTCTTTCTTTTCATGATATTTCATTTTGGTCTATATTTCACTTTATTCACTCCATGAACCTCTGATTCAGGAACATCTGTGAGTAACTAACCTCAAAATAAAATTAAAAATATTACTCCTAGACATATCATGGTAAAATTACAGAATACCAAATTAGCTGAAAATGTAAAGGCACCTATAGAGTAAAGATAGATCAGCCTCTAAAGAACATTAGTATTAGTGAAACATTAGTAAAAGTGTTCTTACTTATTAAAGGAAACTATTAAAACTGAAAAATATTGAAATATTGTCTCTAATGTGCTGAAATTCAATACATCTTTCCCAAGAATTCTATTTCATGCGTAGTTTTCAAGAATGAGGATGAATCAGAATGATTTGGGGCAGAGGGACTTTCAACAGATTTTTATAAGAAAATGCTAAAGGATGTTTTTTAAGCAGAAATAAAAGAATTACATGCAAACATTTTGAAATGGAATTTGAAATGAATTATAATAATTCATATTGGTTAATATTTTCTTAACATACATTAATATATAGTTAATATGTAATCTAGATATTCACTGATATATAAAAATAGTAATACCTAGTTTGTGTGTATGTGTTAAGGGTGAGGCACTGTAAAAGTTAAAAAAAATAAAAAACTGGGAAGCAATATAACTTCAAATGAAAGGGATAATGAAAGGTAAAATATTTTATGACTAAGGAAAACTATAAGGATTTGATTAAATTAACATTTTATTTATCATATATGTAATATTAAAAATTCAGATTATATGCTTAAAGAGTAATGAATAAGATGTAACATCCAAACAAGTAGAGAAAATAAAAATAATGTGATTAAGGTTGAAGAATAATAATGAGATTAAGGTTGAAGAAAAAGAAGTTTGCAATGAAAACCAGGTGCATACAAAGCACTTAAGACATTGGAGGAAAATACAAACACATCAGTAAAAGTGAAAAAAAAAAGTTTAAGATAAAGATTTTGAGTTAAAAAGCAAAACAAGCATTTTGTTGTTTACAAGAGATGAAACAAAAACAAAAAAAAGGTAAAGAATAGGAAAAACCTATCTTAGGAAATACTAATCAGAAGAAAACTGGTGCAGCTAGATTTGAGGAAAAAAATAAAAATATTTCTATAATTATGCATATTGCATTTATCAGGAAAATATACCATTCTAACCTTTATATCCTAAGAAAAAGGATTGGGATATAAAGAGAAATAACTGGTTGAACTACAAGAAATAATTCTAAAATTTACAAACTCAGCAGATTTTAAAGCATGTCTATCAGTAAGTTTCTCTTGAAAGACATCCCAAAAAAGTAAAAGAAAAAAATGGACAAAAATAATTTTGAGTTTTTTTTTTAATTGAATAATAACCTTGATGAAATGTGTATAAAAACTGCACACAGAAATAGGGAAATGCAATTTTGAATAAATATATGATAAACATTTTTTTGTAAATTTTTCATATGCTACATAGAATTTACTGACTTTCAATACATTTCAAAGATTGGTTTCACATGAGCTATATTCTCTTACTATTAAATGATAAGTTATAAATAAATGACTGGAAAAAGAATAAGCCATATGTTTGGAAATTTAAATGTCAACTTCTAAAAAACTTATGGATCAATGAGAAATTAAAAACTATTCTGAACAAAGAGAAAATGAAAATACTTTAAGCAAAACTTGTGACAAAATTCAGAAGCCCTGCTTTGAGGAAATTAATAGTTTTCATTATAAAATGGAAATGTTGAAAATTAAAAGCTAAATCAATTCTGACAAAGTAAAAGAAGAGTGAAATTAATATGGAAAAAATTACAAGAAGAGAATTAACAAAGGAAAAAATTGGCCTTTTGAAAAGACTAATAAGAGGTTTAAATCTGTGGCAAGATTTAACAAGGAAGAAATGACTGAAGCACAAACTTCAAGTATCAGGAATGAAAAGAGGGAGAGTACTAAAGATCAATTGTTAAAAAGAGTGTCAGAGGATATGGCCATAAACCTGAAAACTTAATGCAATAAACTCCTAGAAATGCAGTCTATCAGAAGTAACACTAAATAGTAAATACGTTTTTAAAACACTTTTAAATTTGAATTTACAAGTTAAACCTTCCCACAAAGGAATTCATTCTAGGAATTCATTTTATAATTTACTGATAAGTTCTATAGAACATTTATAAAAGAATTGTAACCAGGAAGTGTTAATTTTGAATTCATACTGGATCTTCTTCTGCGACTTTAACCCTCACCTTGCCACTTTTATCATTGTAGGCATACATAATGGCCTGCTTCTGGGAGATAATCTAAGATAACCCCCTCACATGAAGGATTATAAGGAAGTAAAATAATACATCCCCCTACCTGGGGATTTCATTCTAGGAGATATTTGTAAGGATAGAAGTCTTTTTAGTTTGTCTCCTCACCTCCCCCTCATCTCTGATCCATAAAAGAAACTGCCATCCAGGCCCTGACAAGATGATTATTTTGAGATGCTAGCCTGCTGTCTTCTTGGTCAGTTGGCTCCCAGAATAAAGTCCCTTCCTTTTCTCAACCCCTCTTCTATCAGATTAATTGCCCTATTGTGCAGTGAACAGAGTGAACTTGGATTTGGTAACAGAATGATTTCAATCTTATATAAATTCCTCTAAAGAATGAGAAAAGAGAAAACATTTCTAATTCATATAGAGTGTACACTATGTTGATCTCAAACCCATGAAGAAAATTAAAGCCAATCCACTTAAAAGTACATATGCAAGAAAAAGTCACAAGGAATATTAGCAGACAACTAAACAGCTGGATGTATCCAGAAAATCTTAAATTACTATTAGAAAAATGATTGTCATGTGAATTAAAATGCCACCTGCCGTATCAGTAAACAAAGGATGCTGAAGCCATCAAGCTATCACACAATAGATGCCCCATAGGTGAGCCCTGGGGGAACTCAGGATAAGAAAACACAGAATACTGGCTAAGAGAACTGAGGTGCATACCAAAGGAATGATTTCAGTGAGCCCAGATTCTTGCATCTTCCCGTACATAGAAAAGCACTAAAGTCTTTAAGGTAACTGGTTTTCTTTAATTATAAACAGTACTATTTTAATGTTCTTACTACCTGGCCTTTGGAGAAGGAAATGGCACCCCACTCCAGTACTCTTGCCTGGAAAATCCCATGGATGGAGGAGCCTGGTAGGCTGCAGTCCATGGGGTCGCTAAGAGTTGGACACGACTGAGCGACTTCACTTTCACTTTTCACTTTTACTTTTCACTTTTCACTGCATTGGAGAAGGAAATGGCAACCCACTCCAGTGTTCTTGCCTGGAGAATCCCAGGGACAGGGGAACCTAGTGGGCTGCCGTCTATGGGGTCGCCCAGAGTCGAACACGGCAGCACCTGGCCTTTGTTGCAAAACTCCTATATATCCCGGCTCCTCCTTTGTCTCTTTGGAGCAATCCCTTAGAGCATCTAAGAGGCTGTGTCCCCAGCTTAAATCCTCAGCTTTGTCTGCTGCATAAAACACAACTCTCAACTTTCAGGTTGTTGAATAACTTAATATAGTAACTAAAGGAGAAAATCAAATGATCATTTCAACAAATATAGAAAAGATGTTTTATAAAACATAATTGTTATTCATGATTTTCAAAAAATAATCATCTAACAAACTAGGGATAAAAAAATAAAGCTTCTTTACATAGTTACTGATCAACACTGTGAAAGAAACAAAAACTTACAGCAAATGATATACTTAATAGTGAAATGTTGGAAATATTTTCCTAATCAATGGACAAGAAAAAGACATAGATTATTATTTATCACTTTTATTTCTTCTTTGTAATAAAGTTCCCAGACATACAGTAAATCAAAGAAAAACAATCAAAGTTATAAAAAAAATGTAAAGGAGTTGTGATGCTTACTTTCACGTGCCAACTTGACTGAGTGATAGTGTGCCCCAAATTTTGGTAACATATTATTCTGGATGTGTGTGTTGGAGAACACAGAGGTGGTTAAGAATAGAAGATGTTAAGGACAGCAGATGAAGACCTGCTAAATGAAGAGACGGACACCTACCACAGTGGGTAGGCAGGGTGCTCTTTCAGCATCCAAGATCCTGCTTTGGGGAAGTGAAAACTCCAGGGACCATTGTGATTGAAAGTACAGAGGTACATTTTCAGTACATCCACACAAAGGCATTCCCAAAGTTTACTACCAATGGATCCCAGAAGGGGTGGGGTACATATTGTAGGAAATATTTGAATTCCTTTACCTACAACTCTAGTCTCGTTCAGTTCAGTTCAGTTGCTCAGTCATGTCTGACTCTTTGCGACCCCATGAACTGCAGCATGCCAGAGCTTCCTATCCATCACCAACTCCTGGAGTCTACCCAAACCCATGTCCAATGAAATGGAGATGCCATCCAACTATCTCATCCTCTGTCATCCCCTCTCCTCCTGCCCTCAATCTTTCCCAGCATAAGGGTCTTTTCAAATGAGTCAGCTCTTTGCATCAGGTGGCCAAAGTATTGGAGTTTCAGCTTCAACATCAGTCCTTCCAATGGACACCCAGGACTGATCTCATTTAGGATGGACTGGTTGGATCTCCTTGCAGTCCAAGGGACTCTCAAGAGTCTTCCCCAACACCACAGTTTAAAAGCATCATTTCTTTGGTGCTCAGCTTTCTTTATAGTCCAACTGTCACATCCATACATGACCACTGGAAAAACCATCGCCTTGACTAGATGGACCTTTGTTGACAAAGTAATGTCTCTGCTTTTCAATATGCTGTCTAGGTTGGTCATAACTTTCCTTCTAAGGAGTAAGCGTCTTTTAATTTCATGGCTGCAATCACCATCTGCAGTGATTTTGGAGCCCCCCCAAAATAAAGTCAGCCACTGTTTCCACTGTTTCCCCATCTGTTTGCCATGAAGTGATGGGATCGGATGCCATGATCTTAGTTTTCTGAATGTTGAGCTTTAAGCCAACTCTTCACTCTCCTCTTTCACTTTCATCAAGAGGCTCTTTAGTTCTTCTTCACTTTCTGCCATAAAGGTGGTGTCATCTGCATATCTGAGGTTATTGATATTTCTCCCGGCAATTTTGATTCCAGCTTGTGTTTCTCATGATGTACTCTGCATATAAGTTAAATAAGCAGGGTGACAATATACAGCCTTGACATACTCCTTTTCCTAATAGGAACCAGTCTGTTATTCCATGCCCACTTCTAACTGTTGCTTCCTGACCTGCATACAGGTTTCTCAAGAGGCAGGTCAGGTGGTCTGGTATTCCCATCTCCTTCAAAATTTTCCACAGTTTATTGTGATTCACATAGTCAAAGGTTTTGGCATAGTCAATAAAGCCAAAGTCTTATAGAACACCATAATGTTCACACTGGATAATGGCCTTATGGATGTGAGTAATGTAGGAAACCTTTTTTTTTTTTTAGCCAAAACTCCAGTCTCATTACATACTGGAGAGTTCACAGTTTTCAATCTTGTTTCATTGAATACCACAAAGTTCAGGAAAAAAAGTTGTGCAGGGATAAATTATTGGTCAGTATAACACTGGGGAAATCCCTTATGAGGGTGGTTTCTGCCTCTATTGACCTCATACATGCAATAAAACACTTATATTCCAGATTAAAAAAAAAAAATGTGAGCCATGGGAGAGCAGTCCTCTGTTCCAGATCCCTGGGAACAGGGCTGCAAGCATCTATTACTTATATAAGGTGGTGGTGGTGGTGGTGGTGGGGTGCCACCTTTGTTCAGGCTCAACTCTAAGTGGTTATTTTTTAAAGTGCCCCAGGAAAAGCGAGGTAGGAGCTTGTGCTGCTGTTGCCCACCAAAATCTTGGCCTTCTCAGCCCCCTGAAGCAGAATGAAAAATACAGAGTTTGGAGGGGATAGAAAGCTGGTTTTTATTCTCAGCCAGTGGAGAGGGGAACACAATAGACTCATGCCTCAAAATCTGTGCCTCTCACCACCCCATGAGAAGTCTAGGGGCTTATATAAGGCAAGGACTTGCAGTCAGGAGTTGGTGATGAAGAACAAGGGTGATAGGATCTTGGTTTCTTCCTCTTGGATTGTTTCGAAGCCAGTCATAAACTGGCATCAGTAACCCAGTAATTGAGTCTGGCAGTTTGGTAGCTCTGATACGTATCTAGGCTTTGCTGGTAGCTCAGCTGGTAAAGAATCTGCCTGCAATACAGGAAACCTCAGTTCGATTCCTGGGTCAGGAAGGTCTCCTGGAGAAGGGAATGGCAGTCCACTCTAGTATTTTTGGGCTTCCCGGATGGCTCAGAGGGTGTTGTAAGGGTAAACACTAGATAAGGGATGTGTTTAGCATAGAGTCAAAGGAGAAAATGTGAGTTGTAGCTCCTGCAGAATTAGAGGGCAGAAAAGCAAACTTAGTTACAGACATGCAGAGTTAGGAGCAGTTAAAGTAAAAAAAAAATTAAGAATATTTAGGCCTGCTCACTGCTCTCTTTATTTTTTTTGTTCTCAAGAAAGGGAAAGAGAAAAACTCAGTCCTTTTTTTTCCTTTTTACTGCAACACTGGGAATCCTAATTCCTGGAATCCTAAACTTCGGTCTTATTTTAATGTCCAGATTCTGGGTGTAAGCAGGATTGTTGTACAGGTCAATGCTTAGGCAGCAACTCAGAATGGCTATTTTCTCATCATAGTGTGTCAGTGAGGTGTTCTTGGATTATAGTAACCTGAGTTTAAAATTGATGTGTAGAAGTCACTTGCATTATATATATCAGTGAGAAATCAATTAGAAAGATGTAAGAAACGAATGAAGACACTGTTGTGGGTTGTGTCTCCCTTTAGAAGTGTTGAAATCCCAATCCTGGGTAACAATGTATATGACATTGTTTGGACATAGGGTCCTTACCAATATAATCAAATTAGATAAGGTTATTAGGATATACTCTAATCCAATATGACTCGTGTCTTTATAAGAAGCAGAGAAGAAACACAAGAACAGGCACAGGGAGAACCCCACATGATGATAAACACAGAGAATGGAGACATGGAGCTCTAAGCCAAGGACTACAAACGGTTCACAGCCACCACAGAAGGAAGGGAGACACAACAGAGTTTCTGCCCAGAGTCTCGGAGGAGTATGGCCCTGCTGACAGCTTGAATTTGGACCTCTAGCCTCCAAAACTGTGAGTGAATAAATTTCTGTTTTTTTAAAAATCACCCAATTTGTTGCACTTTGTTATGGCAGCCTTAGAAAATGAATACAGATACCGTTTATAGTAATCATAAAAAAATTACTTGAGGTAATCTAGCAGATGTTATGCTTAATATCTATGCAGAAAATATAATATGATATTGAAATACATAAAGGAGGCATAAATAAATGGGAATTCATACTATCATAACAATTCTACTTCTAAATTGACTCAGATTGAGTGGAATTACAATCAAATTTCCAAAGTACTTTTTCTTAGAACTTGATAAACTGATTTTAAAATGTGTTATAATGAGCAAAACAAGATATGTAGCAAGTTTGGACAGCTTTTAAATAATAATAAAATAAATAGACACAGTGCCCACAAATATCTTTCGAGAGTAGGAAAAAACACATGAATGTGGTTTTTCCAACAGTGGAAGCTGTGAAACACTAAACCTGAGTGAGCCACGGTCACATGCACAATGTGAGTGGATCTCAAAGATAAGATTTTGAAACAAAGGAGAAACTCAGAGAAGACAAACAACATTGAGCTTGTTTATAAAACACTAGAAAACACGAAACAACGCAACATATTGTTTTAAAACATTTATTATAGTTGATTTACAATGTTGTGTTAGTTTCAGGTGTACAGCAAAATAATTCAGTTATACATATACATATATCCGTTCCTTTCCAGATTCTTTTCCCATGTAGTTATTACAGAGTATTTAGTAAAGTTGCCTATGCTATACAGTAGGTCCTTATTGATTGTCATTTTATATGCAGCCCTATATTAATCACAGGCTTCTAATTTATCCCTCAATACATTCTTAATGTACCCATTGACAAGCGACATAATATAATGAAAATAAAGGAAATTATTTGTCACACAAATGTCTTGGAGTTACATCTGAGAATGAGTGAAGGGGCTTCAGTGGAAACCAGGCATGGAAAGAGAGGGCGGGTGCTTTGAGATACAGGAAATATTCTGTTTCTTAAGCTGGTGGAAGGTAAATAGATGTTTAGGCTTATTCTCTAAAATTTATATGTGTGCTTTATATGATCTTATAGTATATATTTTGCAACTGGATGGTGGCCACTTCCATGAGGAAACATATTCCATGCACATAAATTATTAACATTCTCTCTGGTCCAGCTGGTAACAAACCTTATTGAGAAAACTTTTTGAACCTGCTATTTGCAGCTAATGCTCATTGCCTGTAGAACTCCACGTCAAGTTTTTAACTTTACAAGGCTGATTCTTGATCAATATCTCCCCAGCTCTATTGGATCTGACTGCCTATTCATCATTTACTTTAAAGTCAGGCCCCACTGTGATGATCGCTGATTACAGGAGGCCACCTCGCCCACAGCTTCATTATCACCCAGTTTGCAGGCGGAGTGTTTGGTCCAGCAATGAGCTGAAAGAGAGCCAGGCAAATTTATGATATTGCATACTGTATCGATTTGGATGGGAACAAAAGCAGGGAAGGTCAATAGGATGGCATCCAAAGTCATTACTGGGCAGAGGAGAAGACTAAATCAAAATAAGCGATTATTTTATTTTTTTTTTAGCCATTTTGTCCTATGTTCCTGCAGCCTCATAAATGATCCCATATCTTGGTGTCAGAACTTTATCATAAAATGGCAATGGGACTATGATGGAAAATTCAGATCTGGGGACAAGAAAAAAGGTATAAATTCTTAAATGTTTTTGTCTCTATCCTCTATGAGAATGATTCAGAGAGTTATCTTGCATGAAACATGTTTTGTTTACGGTTCTAATCTGGCTTTCCTTGTCTGAAAGCCCTAATTCTTCTGCATTGCTCTCAGTGCGTTCACCACTGTGGGCCTTAAGTTTGTGCCCTAAAGCTGTAGGACAGTGACATATTAAACTAACCACAGAGAAGTGTTGACACCCCCATATTTATAGTATTTCTCCAGACTGACAGTGGAATACTAAAAGTCCTGCTGCTCCCAGGAGGACACTCCTGAACTGCTGAGTCACGTGGTTTAAGTCTCTCTGCTTCCGGGTGAATGAGGTCACCTGGGGGACTTCTAGCATGTGTGATTATGCCAGCTGGCCTCTGGGAGAGAGAATGGGTCTGTGTTCTGCTGTCCGTATCCGTCATTCCCTACTCTGGCACTGAGGTTTGTTATTGTTGTTGTTTAGTCACTGAGTCATGTCTGCTTTTTTGCAACCCCATGGGACTGTAGCCTGCCAGACTCCACTGTCCATGGGATTTCCCAGGCAAGAATACCGGAATGGGTTGCCATTTCCTTCTCCAAGGGATCTTCCCAACCCAGGGATTGAACCTGCATCTCCATCATTGCAGGTGGTGTCTCTACCTCTGAGCCATGAGGGAAGCCCAGTACTGAGGTTATTGGCTACTAATGATCAGATTCAGAAATCCCCTTTTGAGAGGTATCCTTGCATCACGGGCTACAGATTCTACCACTGGAGAAAACGCATATTTACTTTCTGGCTGTGGAATTTCCTCAGGACCTCTCTTTCCTTGCTTGCCCCTAGCAGCTTTGCTAACATCAGCAGCCTCCATCTCACATCAGTATCCTTTGTAGATGTCCTTTGCCCTTTTGCCTTTTCCTTTACACTTAATGATGTGTGACTCTTAAACTCTACTCTCTGATTATTGTTGCCATGACCCTGAAGCCCATGCACCATGATGCCATGGCCCCCATCAGGACCTAGCCTTGAAGGAGACTGCATAGCACCCTTTCCCTCTCCTTGTGTGTATGTGTGTGTATTTATGTCTGTGTGTATGACAGAGAGAGGAAGAGAAAGAGAGAGAGAGCTGGATCAGCATTCCTCCCTGTATTTCTTCCCCAGCAACCATCATGTGGGATTAATGAGATGTTTGCAGGACACACCTGTGAGCAGGAAATCTGAGTCATAACTTGGTTGTTGTGATCCCAGCTTTCTTTGAGCATAGCCTTGTGCTACCTCTTTCTATTAAAATATACCTTAGGTTTTGTTTCCTATATTTCCTCCTCTGGGAAGCCTTCCTGCTCACCTGTACTTCCAACATAATCTTCCTTCAGAATCTGTAAAGCTGAGATTCTGTATTTTTCTCAGTTAATACTTCGCATGAGCCAGATACCATGCAGAGCAGTCTGTACATACAAGGCATTATTCCTTACAATATTCCTCTAAGGAATTCCCCCCAGTCCTTTCTACAGACAAAGAAAACAAGGTTTAAGAAATTAATTTGCCTAAGGACTCACAGATCTTCATGGTGAGTTGAATAGGAATACCAAAATCAAACATCAGGAAGTGGGGTATCTGTCCTCTTTCTCCCACTTTCCACTGTGTTTATAAGCACAAACGTACCTCAGAATAATGATGGAGGATCAGAGAGCACAGGTCCCTGGGATCCAGTAGAGCTATCAGATCTGAATCCCTGAGGGCAGAGTGATCAGAATGGAGATTTTCTCCCTTCCTGATCCTGCATTAAGAGCCACTACTTATTCTATTATACTTTCTCCTTCATTCTTAATGCTCACTGGATCATTTCAATATGTTGTTTGCTATTCACAGTGGTAGGGTGATAACCCAAATTCATATCTATATACATCATATATATGTGTGTGCGTGTGCAGAGTACTTTAAGAAGAAGTTACAGAACCTCTCAGGGGCTAAATGAAGGTAATAAGGTTATATGCTGCTGCTGCTAAGTTGCTTCAGTCGTGTCCGACTCTGTGCGACCCCATAGATGGCAGGCCACCAGGCTTCCCCGTCCCTGGGATTCTCCAGGCAAGAACACTGGAGTGGGTTGCCATTTCCTTCTCCAATGCATTAAAGTGAAAAGTGAAAGGGAAGTCGCTCAGTCGTGTCCGACTCTTTGAGACCCTTGGACTGTAGCCCACCAAGCTCCTCTGTCCATGGGATTCTCCAGGCAAGAATACCGGAGTGGGTTGCCATTTCCTTCTCCAGGGGATTTTCCCCACCTAGGGATCGAACCCAGGTCTCCCACATTGCAGGCAGATGCTTTAACCTCTGTGCCACCAGGGAAGCCCGGAGTACACCAAATTTCTTTACATGCATTCAAACTTTCTGACCCATCTAAATAACACACCAGTATCTCAAGAGAATTTCTAAATGAGATGGGAGAAATATCAATAACCTCAGATATGCAGATGATGCCACCCTTATGGCAGAAAATGAAGAAGAATTAAAGAGCCTCTTGATGAAAGTGAAAGAGGAGAGTGAAAAAGTTGGCTTAAAGCTCAACATTCAGAGAACTAAGATCATGGCATCTGGTCCCATCACTTCTTGGAAAATAGATGGGGAAACAGTGGCTGACTTTATTTTTGGGGGCTCCAAAATCACTGCATATGATGACTGCAACCATGAAATTAAAAGACGCTTGCTCCTTGGAAGGAAAGTTATGACCAACCTAGACAGCATATTCAAAAGCAGAGACATTACTTTGCCAACAAAGTCCATCTAGTCAAGGCTATGGTTTTTCCAGTAGTCATGTATGGATGTGAGAGTTGGACTGTAAAGAAAGTTGAGCGCCAAAGAATTGATGCTTTTGAACTGTGGTGTTGGAGAAGACTCTTGAGAGTCCCTTGGACTGCAAAGAGATCCAACCAGTCCATCCTAAATGAGATCAGTCCTGGGTGTTCATTGGAAGGACTGGTGTTGAAGCTGAAATTCCAATACTTTGGCCACCTGATGCGAAGAGCTGATTTATTTGAAAAGACCCTGATGCTGGGAAAGATTGAGGGCAGGAGGAGAAGGGGATGACAGAGGATGAGATGGTTGGATGGCATCACTGACTCAATGGACATGAGTTTGGGTGAACTGTGGGTATTGGTGATGGACAGGGAGGCCTGGCGTTCTGCAGTACATGGGGTCACAAATAGTCAGACACTACTGAGAGACTGAACTGAACTGAACTGAATCATTGATCTTTAGCATTCATGTAAGGGCCAAAGAGTTTCTAAAAGACTGAATAGGGAAAATTCTGTCAATATTTAAAATGAGGGATAAGGTTTGTTTCATAAATCACTCACTAGTAAGTTTTTCTGTGATCTGCCCAAAACATTAAAATCACATTAGACTAAAATTCCATAGTCTAAGATGTAAGTCTTTTATCACGTAATATTTATGTCTTCCTTCCCTTCCTCCTGTGTCTATGGGCTGTGGACTTGACACAATGTTTTTATTGCGCTGTTATTGTACCTTAGATGAGACAAAAAGCTAGAAAGGACTAGAGTGGGCAGAATGACTTTCTATCAGCTGGAATAAAACTCTGGTAAAAGTCTTTCCCCTCAGAGTATAGGCTTTTATTATATGGACCACTCTGGGAAAATTTCACAATTGTTACCCTTTTCCATCCTTAGTAAGAGACATGAGTGAATGTTTCTTGATCAATGCTATCAGAACCTGGTAGGATTACTGTAGGTAAAAGCCACACAACTGTTAGAGGCACCCAAGAACTGAGGCCTCCAAGAGTTTCTCATGTTAGTTCACACACCATCTCTGGCATTGTGTCAAAGTTACCACTTCAGAGTTCCTCCCAATTTATAGCTCCAACATTGTCTACTCCAGGTAGGAATATCTCAGCTGTGATTCTCTGGATTCACCTGTCTCTCCTGATTACAGGAAGGCAGTTGGTACTCAAATCTTTTTTCTTCAATGGGTCCAAAAATAGGCATTGATTTTCAGTTTGTTCAGCTTTTTTCTGGCTGTAAGGATGTGAGTGACTTGTAAGAGTGACATCTATACTCTGTATATCATAACAAACAAAATATGGGGTACTTTTTTCAACTTTCTGATTCATATACTCTTTACTCAAATGTAAATGTGTCTTTTAAGTAAAAACAGATCTGTAATCTGTATTTTCCTTCTTCTTCTCACTGAACAAGCTGTTGAAATCTTAATTTCAGTTATCATCAATTCATGTATAATTCAGCCTCCAATGATACAGAATCTCCAATTCAAGAGATTCATTTAGCCTCTTACACATTCTCTGAGAAGAGTATTTATATAGTAAGTATCATGAGGTGAGCCTCCTGCCTGTTTTAGTTAAACAGAAATCCTAACTTGTAAACTTGCTTATTTGCTCTATAACCAACTCTTCAAGAAATAACTTTCATGCCTGCTGGTCTTTTTAGGAAAATACACATGGAAATTTGTTTTTGTTGTTTTGTTTTATTTTGCTTTGTTTTAAATTCTTAATAGAGATACTCCCTAGAGGCTATGACTTGAGTTGTTGTAAGCATTTCCATTCTTTTTTTGAAAAAAATATTGATTTTTATTGAAGTATAGTTGATTTAAAGTGTTGTGCTAATTTCTGCTATACAGCAAAGTGATTCAGATGTATATGTATACATCTGAGTGTGTGTGTGTGTGTGTATATATATATATATATATATATATTCTTTTCCATTTTGGTTACAGAATATTTAATATAGTTCCCTGAATGAATATAGTGCCATACAATAGGACTTTTTCATTCTTAATTCCTCTTTTGATATTCAAATATATAGGCAAGTGTACGAAACACAAATATCCCACTAAATGAATTAACATAAAGCTAATCCCTTTTTAATTATGACTATGATCCAGGTAAAGAAATAAAGTTAAATAACACATGTATACCTGTGGCGGATTCATTTTGATATTTGGCAAAACTAATACAGTTATGTAAAGTTTAAAAATAAAATAAAATTAAAAAAAAAACAATAATCACTCAAAATTCCCCTTATCACATCAAATTCCTATTACTCGAGAGATGTCAATTATGGAGATTGTTCCTTTAACAATTTAATGATTGTCTCAAGATTCAATTCAATTTCTCCATGAACTCTCCACCAAAAAGTAAGCCCAGAGGAGGAAAAGCTTCCCAGAATGTAAATGACTGGATGTCAAAGACTCAAGCTGTCTTTCTCTGAGTTATGTCAACGTCAGTTCTTATATGAAGGTCTTGCTCTTAATTTCTAAAAATCATGAAAATCTTTTTGTTAAGGATGAAAGACACAGGCTATCTCAATATTCTGAATATTAACACATTACCATCAACTCTTTTGTAAACTCCTCAGTAACAGAGAAGTGGTCTATTTCAGGTGAAATTCACAGTCTACTCTCAAAAGAGCATCTCAAGCTGATCTACTGAGGTGCTGAAAGAAAATGATAAAATTTCTGTTCATATAAAACCTTATAACTTTCTATTTTTGTATATAATATACACTTTATATTGTGAAATAGCACTAGGATTTATGTATAGGATTTATGGACCCCACAACATTATGTATGAAGGACACATGTACAGAATATTTTTGTAATTAAAACTTTGGAGAACACTAATATCTATTATTTGGTGTTACCATATTTTTTTGAGTTTCATAAAATTTTTTTAATTTATTTATTTTAATTAGAGGCTAATTACTTTACAATATTGTATTGGTTTTGCCATACATCAACATGAATCCACCACGGGTGTACACGTGTTCCCAATCCTGAACACCCCTCCTACCTCCCTCCCCATACCATCCCTCTGGGTCATCCCAGCGCACCAGTCCCAAGCATCCTGTATCCTGCATCAAACCTGGACTGGTGATTAGTTTCTTATATGATATTACACATGTTTCAATGCCATTCTCCCCAATAATCCCCCCCCACCCTCTCCTACAGAGTCCAAAAGACTGTTCTATACATCTGTGTCTCTTTTGCTGTCTCGCATACAGGGTTATCGTTACCATCTTTCTAAATTCCATATATATGCATTAGTATACTGTATTGGTGTTTTTCTTTCTGGCTTACTTCACTCTGTGTAATCGGCTCCAGTTTCAACCACCTCATTAGAACTGATTCAAATGTATTCTTTTTAATGGCTGAGTAATACTCCATTATGTATATGTACCACAGCTTTCTTATCCATTCATCTGCTGGTGGACATGTAGGTTGCTTCCATGTCCTGGCTATTATAAACAGTGCTGCCATGAACATTGGGGTACACATGTCTCTTTCAATTCTGGTTTCCTTGGTGTGTATGCCCAGCAGTGGGATTGCTGGGTTGTATGGCAGTTCCAATTTTTTTAAGGAATCTCCACACTGTTCTCCATAGTGGCTGTACTAGTTTGCATTCCCACCAACAGTGTAAGAGGGTTCCCTTTTCTCCACACCCTCTCCAGCATTTATTGCTTGTAGACTTTTGGATCGCAGCCATTCTGACTGGTGTGAAATGGTACCTCATTGTGGTTTTGATTTGCATTTCTCTGATAATGAGTGATGTTGAGCATCTTTTCATGTGTTTGTTAGCCATCTGTATGTCTTCTTTGGAGAAATGTCTATGACCCACCTCCCAGAATATTGGAAATAAAAGCAAAAATAAACAAATGGGATCTAATTAAAATTAAAAGCTTCTGCACAACAAAAGAAACTATAAGCAAGGTGAAAAGACAGCCTTCAGAATGGGAGAAAATAATAGCAAATGAAGCAACTGACAAACAACTAATCTCAAAAATATACAAGCAACTCCTGCAGCTCAATTCCAGAAAAATAAACGACCCAATCAAAAAATGGGCCAAAGAGTTTCATAAATTTTAAGATCCCTATTATTAAAGAATACAGGGGTCCTGGGGTGACTGTGGGCACAGAAGCCTTTAAGGCAGGACTAGGGGTGGGGCTCTGTCTCTGCCAGGTAAGTTTCTTGGGCTTAGGTGTCTCAGTACTGGTGCTGACAAGCAGGTGCGTGGGTCCAGGTCCCAGAGTTAAAAAGCTTGAAGGAGGAGTCTACAGTGGCACTTACAAGCATCAGAGTCCACATGGTAGATCCAGCTTTCCCAACGGCTATGGCTAGTGTCTGTGTTCCCAGGGTGAGCCCCAGCTGCCTTCTGCTCCTCTAAGAGGTTCTTCCAGATCAGCGGATGTATCTAACCCAGGCTCCTTTGAAACTACCACTCTGCCCTGGGTTCTGAAGATTTTGTGTGTGCTCTTTGAGGGTGGAGTCTCCGTTCCATAGCTCTTTAGCTCCTCTGAGAGTAAACTTTGTTGGTCTTTAAAGCTATGTGTTCTGGGGGCTCATTTTCCTTGTGCAGGATCTCTGGGCTAGGGAACCTGATGCTGGGCTTGGGCCAATCACTCTTAGGCAAGAAGCTCTGCAATTGTAATTATCCTCCCATTGGTGAGTCACCCACCTTGTCTTAACTGTATATCATCTTTGCTCTTCCTACCCATCTTATTGTGGTTCCTTCTTTTTATCTTTAGTTGTTGAAGATATTTTCTTCTAGTCTTCTGATTTTTCTCATAAAATAATATCTCTACACATAGTTGTAATTTTGGGGTGCCTGTGGGAGAAAGTGAGCTCAAGGTCTTCATACATTGTCAACTTGGCCACTCCCCTGGTTTTTATATATATTTGAAATTGATATATCAAATATACAGAAAAGTGCACAACACATAAATGTTCAATTCAAGAATTAGCAGAAGGCAAACCCCTTTTTAATAATCATCAATTTAATAAATTAAATGATCACTTAAATCTCTCAAATAGCCACCTCACATCCATTCCCTCTCAATTTCCATCCATCGCTCTAAAGTCATGATTCTTTAGTGTACTATAGAGTCATATAGTATGCATTGGAGAAGGCAATGGCACCCCACTCCTGTACTCTTGCCTGGAAAACCCCATGGATGGAGGAGCCTGGTAGGCTTCAGTCCATGTGGTCGAAAAGAGTCAGACACAACTGAGCGACTTCACTTTCACTTGTCACTTTCATGCATTAGAGAAAGAAATGGCAACCCACTCCCATGTTCTTGCCTGGAGAATCCCAGGGACGGGAGAGCCTGGTGGGCTGCAGTCTGTGGGGTCACACAGAGTCGGACATGTCTGAAGTGAATTAGCAGTAGCATAGTATGCATTATTTTGTATTTGTGTTCTTTGCCTCAACCTTGTCTGTGATATTTATGTATGCTATTAAATTTATATATCAATTGTTATTTTCATTGCTTTACAAATATTCTGCTGATAGAAGAATATGCCACAATTTATTTACTCATTCTCTTATGGACTGACACATGTATTATCTCAAGTTTGGGTGTTATGAATACTGCTGTTCTAAATTATCTTTTTAAATTTTTTTTAATATTTCTTTTTTAAATATATCAAAGTCTGGAATGACTAAGTCATAGGGCATGTGAACAATCATCTATTATGAATAATGTCAAACTGATTTCCAAAGTGGATATACTGGTATAAACTTCTCCAATAATGCAAATAAAGAAAATGTAGAGGGAACTTCCCTGGGAGTCCAGTGGTTAGGACTCCATGCTCTCAGTGCAGGGGGCCTGAGTTTCATTCCTGGTGGGGTAACTGGGGTAACTGTAATTTATGCACTTACATATATGAAATGTAGAAGTAATTATGAGAAGAAATAGTAGGGTGGCACTTAAATACAAGTGGAGATATTTCAATATAATTTTATCAGTAACTAATAAGCAAAAAAATTAATGAAGATATAGACAATTTTAATGGCCTTAATTCACTGCATATGTATGAAACACTGCACCCAATTACAGAATATTATGTTCTTTGAAAACTACCATGATCATTTTTAAAAGGTGACCATATGCTGGTCAGTAACAACTGACTGAAGTCATACAGAGTACGTTCTCTAACCAGAGTGAAATCAGGCTTGAAATCTATATTAAAAAATACACTTTAAAAAACCTCATGAGTCAGAGAAAATATGATAAGTGGATCAGTGGATCATATCTTATAAAACACCCAGGTGAGTGGATTCAATTGAAAAGAAACACAATATGAATTGCTGACAGCAATCAAGACTTTCATAAAAAATACAACTTCAGATTTCAATTCATTTTTTCATGAAGGCTTTTCTGCTTTTCCCTTTCTCAGTAAAATGAGAAATACAATTTGTGGTCTAATTGTATCTCACAGAAAGTTTTTCTACTTTTCTGAGCTTCATGAGGGCAGATATCTCAAATATTCAGAAAACCACAAATAAGTAATAGAAATGGAATAAATAATTAATGAGGTAAATGAAAACTCTTTTAAGCCATATGTTATCAACCCAAGTAAGACGGTAGGCACTGAGAGAGGGCATCAGGGGGCAGATAGACTGAAACCACAATCACAGACAACTAGCCAATCTGATCACATGGACCACAGCCTTGTCTAACTCAATGAAACTAAGCCATGCCCTGTGGGGCCACCTAAGACAGATGGGTCATAGTGGAGAGGTCTAACAGAATGGGGTCCACTGGAGAAAAGAATGGCAAATCACTTCAGATGGTGGTCATCAGGGACAACAGAAAAGAATATTCCTCACCTACAACCCTAGAACCAAAAGGCTGGGACATGGCCAGCTGCTCTGGCCTAAGCGCACTTTACTTGAATGTGAGTGAAGTCGCTCAGTCGTGTCCAACTCTTTGAGACCCCACAGACTGTAGTCTACCAGGCTCCTCCGTCCATGGGATTTTCCAGGCAAGAATACTGGAGTGGGTTGCCATTTCCTTCTCCAGGAGATCTTCCCAACCCAGGGATTGAACCCAGGTCTCCCGCATTGTAGGCAGATGCTTCCTTGTGTCTGGTGAGGATATGGAAAAGAAAGACGCATTGTGTCTGATCATCTTTCATATTAAACAACACATAAAGTCAGAACTATTTTCTGCATGCTCCTCATACATGATTAGAAGAGACCATGGAAGAAGCTTAAAGTACAAAGCAGAAATGTAACAAATCCCTCCTGATTTTAACAATAACATTTGGTAATGACTCCATTTCCATCAAGTTCAAAATCAGGCAAAATTAATCTATAATGTTAAAGGTCAGAACATTGATTTCCTCTGGGGAGGCATCAACCAAAATGTGCCAGGAGAGTCTAGGTTGCTGGAAGTGTTTTCTGTGTCTTAAATTGGACAACAGTTACACAGGTGTATATGTATGCAAAAGGTGTTATGCTGAACCTTAAAGGCTTTTCAACTTTATGCAAGTTACATCCTAATCAAAAAATATAATACAATGAAAAAGTAATACTGAACTAAATATGGAAAGTCAATTGAGAAGTGCTAAGCCCGATGGAACCCCAGGACAACAGACACAAATCCAGACTGTTTCAAATAAAGACTAAGCCAGGATTTATTCTCATTTTTCCTATAAGCCAAGAGTCAGAGAGCTATAAAAATTGTTTTTTCTTAAAGATATTTTTCAATTCCTCAGAACTCTCTCCCAAAATAGAGATTTCTGTCATTTCACATGTAAAAAAAAAAACGTAATTATAACCAAACACATGGCAATAAAACTTTATGTATACAAAAACTTGTAAATTGAAACCTTGGGACTGGCCAAAATGCAAAAATAAAGTAACAAATTTTCAAAGCAAGAATTTTAGGAACAATGAGGGATGTACCAGTAGCACAACATAAGCATAGGAGTCCACAGCCAAGATCCTTGATTTTTAAAACTGCATTTAATATTTAGTTATATATATATGTGTATATATATATACACACACACACATACATATATATGTATACGCACATACATATATATGTGTATATATATATAGTTGATTTTCAATTTTGTGTTAGTGTCATGTGTACAGCAAAGTGATTTCAGTTATACATATAAATACATCTCTTCTTTTTCATATTTTTTTCCCTTACAGGTTATTACAAAATAGTAAGTATAGTTCCCTGTGCTATGTAGTAGGTTGTTGTTCGTTATCTATCTTTTGTATAGTAATGTGTGTATGTTAATCTCAACAATCCCAGTATATTTTCCATTATATATTTAATGCCTAAAATCAGATATATTTACATGTCAAATTTGAAGTACCATTTACTAATTCCAAAGACGTGTATACTCTAATGCCCCAGCTGTTGGAAAATCATTAAAGGAATTTAAGACTGCACTGTGATCATGCTCACTCCTCTTGCCTCCCCAAGATGTGGCATGTGACAAAAGCAGGGAAGAGCAACTAGGAAACTTAAGAATGAGTGTTTCATTTCCATTTTGAAATAAAATAATTTATGAATAAAAGTGTTATGTTGTCTGCACTGAACTTTGATAAAATCATGATCAGTTCATTTTGGAATGAGCACATGAAAATAATGACACCCATGAGACGGAAATCTAATGTTACGTGGAAACTAACACAATCATTTATTACCAAAGAGTACTTTAGATTGATCTAGCTCTTCAAACTTTTCAGAGTGTCTGCACTTTACACTCTTTCATGAATCCTCAACATAGCTATGTGAGAGACAAGAGAGCACTCTCATCTCCACATGCTGGAGGAAAACCTGAGGCAAAGAACCAAGACTGAGCCTGGAAGGACTGTTAACAAGGTTCACATCCAGGTGGCTACTACCTTGTCAATTATACTACATGGCTGACTTCATTGTTGTTGCCTTGATGAATAACAAAAAGAATGTATTATTTGAAACAAAAATGATTAGATTTGACAGCAAAAGCATAAATAAGCTCTTTTGCTAATTTGTATTCTCATGTTTGTATAGCACACAAGGTTAAGTTGAAAGGCATAAACTGCATTTTGGCTTTAAAAAAAGAATCTGTATATTCTCTATGATGGGCTTCCCCAGTGGCTCAGCAGTAAATAATCAACTTGCAATGCAAGAGACGTGAGTTCCCCTGGGTCGGGAAGATTCCCTAGAGAAGAAAATGGCAGCTCACTCCAGTTTTCTTGCCTGGGAAATCCCATGGACAGAGGAGCCTTGCGAGGTACAGTCCATAGAGTCACAAGAGTGTTGAACAAGACTTAGCGACTAAACAATAACAACATATTCTCTATGACTAGAAGGTCATCAAGATGCAAGTTTTATCTGCACTGTTTAGCCTCATTCCTGATTCATTCTTTCACTGACCTCTTAACAAATTGAAAATTTACCCCCAGTATTCATAGTGAAGGTGGTCTATCTATTAATTACCCAAATTCCAGAAACAAATAATTCTGGGCTTTGTAACCCCTGGAAACATGTATCCAATTAGGGGTGCAATGAAGAGGAAAAAGGGGAGGTTTAAGATAAAGACTGAACTTCAAAGTCGGGAGGCTGAAGTTTGAATTCTAATTCTACCTGTGGAGACCCCATGGGTTTCCCAGCTTTCTCAGCCATCTGTAAAATAGCTAATATTAATAATTATTTATATTATTTCCAGAACTACTGGAAAGATTATGTGCAAAATGTACACAAAATGTCTAGAATACTCTAGAAATGATATCTATTATAACTGGTTGAATAGAAGCATTAACTATAGGAGGTATAAAATATAAGTATGTCAGATAATAAAGAGCAGAAACTCATTCAAGGGCAAAGAGGAGAATCACAACTTCCCTGGCCTCTCTCTTGCTACTCTGTAATGACTAAACAACTTTTGTTTTCATAGTGCCATGTTTGCATAAACCTTTGATTGCCAGCACCACATAATTACAAAATGTTTTTTAATGAAATATTTAGATCATTTTTTAAAATGTAAAATTTTCACATTTTGCATCTAAATTCATTGATTTTGCATAAAGAGGTCAGGAAAGCCTTGTAGCTTTATTAAATTGATCAGCATCTAATAACTTAATTATCTACAGAAACAGATGTTACTTCAACTGGAAACAAATTATCTTATACATAGGGAAGAAAATTAAAGGATCCAACACTGTGGAAATCTTCAGAATGACCATATGGAGGCTAAGAGGAAAGAGAAATAGTAATACCTCAGGACTCCTAATTCAGGCTTAATTCTTTAATGTTTTCCTCATGGTTTTTGTCTTGGATATTTTTTATATCTTATTTGACTTCAGTTTAGGAGTTTGTGCAAACACACACACACACACACACACCCCTTGGTGCTGCTCAAATCCAGAAGGAGATATTGAATTATTTCCTTTTTTCATGTCACAGAGAACTGTGCTTTTGTTTGGCCTCTAAAAGGAAGTGGCATTGTCCATCTCCTTTCAGTCCTCTGAAAATACAATCTCTGCCAAAGAAAAACTACTAATTCCCAGATGTTTTTAGTCTTTCTTTTTATTCCCCTTTCTTTGCCTGATCTCAGGCTTTTTCTTAGAGCATTTGCTTCTATGTAATTTCTTCTGTTGCTGACTATCTTAGCCTCTGGTTCGTTATTTACTTTTACCCTCCAAAAAGAGGATTGGGTCATGCCCTCTTTGGCCACTTTCCTCAGTATATCCTTGGCTTTCCTTTGACGATGAGTAAAGTTTATCCCTTACTAGCAATACTTCAGTTTACCAGGGATAAACACCTCTTGCATTATGACCTGGGTCCGGAGTGCTTTACGTGGATAATACTGAACTCCACATCCATCTTGTGGACCATCTATTGTATCTGTGTTAGATTCATAAGGTGTAACTGGATTATTTTTTTTTTAATAAATCACAGAATGTAGTCTTAAAATCACAGGAGATTAAAATAGAAAATGACCTCACAGATAATGTATTCTTAATTTTTTTTTTATAAAAGGAAGATGATTGAGGCCAAATTATATTAAAGGATGTGTCTGATTTCATAGACAGGAAGCGAGGCGTTTTCAAAATTAAAACCTGAAGATGCTGCATCTGAGCAGATTGAGGTATAGGAACTCACCTGTGAATTTGGGAGGACAGTTCCAAGATAAAGTGCCAAGGAGGAGCATGATGATGCAGGACATGGAGCCAGGTACAGCAGCATATAATGCAAGGTCATTGATGATTGCAAGGATTGACATCAGGGCAGCAGGAGGCAGTATCTGGAGTTCTGTTGAAGGTTGGAAGGAGTAGAATGACTCTGTCTTTCTTCTCATTAATGTTTCTAATTGCTACCACTTATTGGGGAATAACTGAAACATTGTTCTAAACCTCTAATTTGTGTTAACTTATCAATCTAATTTGTATTGATGTATTGTTGTATGACAGAAAGTGAAGAGGAACTAAAAAGCCTCTTGATGAAAGTGAAAGTGGAAAGTGAAAAAGTTGGCTTAAAGCTCAACATTCAGAAAATGAAGATTATGGCATCTGGTCCCATCACTTCATGGGAAATAGATGGGGAAACAGTGGAAACAGTGTCAGACTTTATTTTTTTGGGCTCCAAAATCACTGAAGATGGTGACTGCAGCCATGAAATTAAAAGACGCTTACTCCTTGGAAGGAAAGCTATGACCAACCTAGATAGCATATTCAAAAGCAGAGACATTACTTTGCCAACAAAGGTCCATCTAGTCAAGGCTATGGTTTTTCCTGTGGTCATGTATGGATGTGAGAGTTGGACTGTGAAGAAGGCTGAGAGCTGAAGAATTGATGCTTTTGAACTGTGGTGTTGGAGAAGACTCTTGAGAGTCTCTTGGACTGCAAGGAGATCCAACCAGTCCATCCTGAAGGAGATCAGCCCTGGGATTTCTTTGGAAGGAATGATGCTAAAGCTGAAACTCCAGTACTTTGGCCACCTCATCTAAGAGTTGACTCATTGGAAAAGACTCTGATGCTGGGAGGGATTGGGGGCAGGAGGAGAAGGGGATGACAGAGGATGATATGGCTGGATGGCATCACGACTTGATGGACGTGAGTCTGAGTGAACTCCGGGAGTTGGTGATGGAGAGGGAGGCCTGGCGTACTGTGATTAATGGGGTCACAAAGAGTTGAACACGACTGAGCGACTGAAATGAACTGACATGATTGTTGTATCCGTACAACAATCCTGTGGGCAAGTATTCCTATCTTCATGAAACTGGTGTCATATAAAGCAAACCAAGAGCAGGAGGTGACAGCCAAAGTCTTACAATGTGCTCATCCCCAGGCAGACTGGCTCTGAAGTCCCAGTCTTAAGGAAACCATTGCATTACTTCTCTATATCCCATTGTCAGAACCAGTGTCTTGAACTACACAAATGTTTAGGGTCAGTTGCCTCTGACATCACAGTGGGCCAGAATTTAGTTGCTGTGAACCTGGAAATTTTACTAATTACTCAAGGCTCATTTCAATTCCTTTCCATACATTCTCTTTCCCTCTCCAAACCCCTGTGCTGTAAGTCTGGAAGGGGAACAAAATCCACTGCCATCTTGATTGCTGGCCTGTGAGTCAATTGCTAAGGCAGAATAGACAGGCTCATCTACAACCTATGGATTACCTGAGTTGTTCATCATCCATCATCATTCTAATTTGTTGATGTGGCTGAAAAGAAGCAAGAGCTAAATGAGATTTTTGTTATTATTCTTTTACTTATTTTGTCTTCTGACTGACCCTGTGACAAAGCAGGATAGCACTTACATTTCTTCCATGTGTGTTTGTTAAGATGCATTGGAACTATTTCCTATCCTCCATGTGTAGGCCATGGAAATTAGGGGAACCCAGACCTCTTACAACTTGAAGGGTCAGCAGTGAAGTAAGAGAGCAGCCTGATCTTTCTAGAGGTTTTGTCCTCTAGGTTGTTGCTATCGTTCTCTTTTTATCCAGAGATCAATAATCGAGGAAAACCACAAAGATTCAAGACACATAAATTGGTGGGTTTTCAAGGGGAATATATCATTTCTTAAATGTGAGTGATTGTGATTGGGGAAGGTCATTCCACGACCCGCCCCCCACCCCCCACCCAATCTTAGAATGGGCATTTTATTGATGATGCCTGGACTGCAAGAGTTTAAACTTATCAAGGCCAGGAATACTTATGTAAACATGAGTGATCATAGAGCAAAACTGTTCCTAAGCAGGACTGGGAAGAAATTAGTCTTAGTCTTCTACCATCTGTCATTAGACAGATAGAAGGCATTCAGTGATGGTCATATTGCCTGTGCCCACATTCCCAACATATTTCCAACCTTCACCACAGAGGATACAAAATCTTCATTATATTACTATAAATTAAGTATTATCATCCCCAATTTAAGATGAGCATAATGAGCCTAAAAACTCCATCACCTGACTATGGAGAGACTACTTTTTCCTTATTCCACTTCTGTTTCTGAATTGTCATCTCTAACCCATTGTATTGATGTTCTCCCCTTCTTTGCTTTATGACCACTTATGATCATATGCTCATCCTCTGAATGTACCCATACAAGTCATCGCTTGTGTGTCATGCCCCAATACTGTCTCAATCCCAACTGCATCTTCATATTGAAGTTGTATAGGAAGTGAAATTTGAATAATTATTTAAATGAGCTAATTTTAGTATCCATCCAGGGAGAAGGTTATACACATACTGCCACCATAAGTATATGTGAGGGGAAAGTAGTTTTAATCATGGACACATATTTTTGAACACCTTGGCAAGGTCCCTGTCTTCCTCCTTTCTTGGGACATGGATTGTAAGATTATTAGACAGATATACAGAAAACTAGTCCAACTCATCTTGGTTTGGTATCATGTCAAAGCCTTTTCACTTCTGAATCACTGGGGAAAATCTAGAAATATGACTAACCTGACACACTGAAAAAACATCATTTCATCTGCTCATTAATTCACTTGCTCATTCATACAGTATTTACACAAATGATTCTGATTGCTTAACAAACCCAGAACCTTCTGCTATGAATTACAGCTATGGAGATGAGTGTGCTTTTCACTGTCCCCCATCATCATTATAAGTTTTCAGACTAGAGGAAAATAAACCTAAAAATGTACATCATAGCCCAATGGTTGCATTCATGAGGAAGCCAGAGTGCCACATTAAACACAAATTAAGGGACCCAGGAAGACGTCTCAGAGATATTGAGAAAGCTAAATATTCAAGGAGAGAAGAATTATTATAGAATTAAAAAAAATATATTGGTGTGGGGCTTCTCTGGTGGCTCAGATGGTAAAGAATTTGCCTGCAATGTGGGAGAAGTGGGTTCAATCCCTGGGTCAGGAAGATTCCTTGAAGAAGGGAATAGCAACCCACTGCCCACTCCAGTACTCTTGCCTGGAGAATCCCATGGATGGAGGAGCCTGGTAGGCTGTAGTTCATGGGGTCACTAAGAGTCGGACACGACTGAGCGACTTCCCTTTCACTTTTCACTTTCATGCATTGGAGAAGGAAATGGCAACCCACTCCAGTGTTCGTGCCTGGAGAATCCCAGGGACGGGGGAGCCTGGTTGGCTTCCATCTATGGGGTCGCACAGAGTCAGACACGACTGAAGCGACTTAGCAGCAGCAGCAGCAGCAGTATACTTGCCTGGGGAATTCTGGGGACAGAGGAGCCTGACAGGCTACAGTCCTTGGGGTTACAAAGTCAGACATGACTGAGCCAGTAACATTTTCACTTTTTTCTTTTATAGTTGATTTACGACATTGTGTTAGTTTTATATCAGGTATACAGCAAAGTGAAACAGTTACACATATATCCACTATTTTTTAAGATTGCTTTCCCATATGGGCCATTAAAGAGTATTGAGCAGAATTCCCTGTGCTATACAGTATATCCTTATTTGTTACCTATTTTATGTACAGTAACCTTTATGTGTCAATTCCTATCTCCCAATTTATTCCTCACTCCCTGTTGCTGCTGCTGCTAAGTCACTTCAGTCATGTCCAACTCTGTGCGACCCCATAGACAGCAGCCCACCAGGCTCGCCCATCCCTGGGATTCTCCAGGCAAGAACACTGGAGTGGGTTGTCATTTCCTTCTCCAATGCATGAAAGTGAAAAGTGAAAGAGAAGTCGCTCAGTCATGTCCAACTCTTTGCGACCCTATGGACTGCAGCCTACCAGGCTCCTCTGTCCATGAGATTTTCCAGGCAAGAGTACTGGAGTGGGGTGCCATTGCCTCCTCACTCCCTATTCCCTGGTAATTTATTTTCTACATCGGTAACTGTATTTCTGTTTTATGGATAAGTTTGTTTGTAGTTTTTTTTTTTTTTTTTTGTAAGATTCCACATGTAAGTGATATTATACAATATTTGTCTTTCTCTGTCTGACTTATTTCACTCGATATGACAACCTCTAGGTACACATGTTGCTGCAGATGGCATTATTATTGTTTTTTTATGGAGGCAACCTAAATGTCTACCAACAGAGGAATGGATAAAGAAAATATGGTACATATAATCAATGGAATATTCAGTTCAGTTCAGTCACTCAGTTGTGTCAGATTCTTTGCGACCCCATGTACCGCAGAATGCCAGGCCTCCCTGTCCGTCACCAACTCCTGGAGTTCACCCAAACTTATGTCCATTGAGTTGGTGATGCCATCCAACCATCTCATCTTCTGTTGGCCACTTCTCCTGCCCTCAATCTTTCCCAGCATCAGGGTCTTTTCAAATGAATCAGCTCTTTGCATCAGGTGGCCAGAGTATTGGAGTTTCAGCTTCAACATCAGTCCTTCCAATGAAAACCCAAGACTGATCTCCTTTAGAATTGACTGGTTGGATCTCCTTGCAATCCAAGGGAGTCTCAAGAGTCTTCTCCAACACCACAGTTCAAAGCATCAATTCTTTGGTGCTCAGCTTTCTTTATAGTCCAACTCTCACATCCATACATATCTATTGGATAAACCACAGCCTTGACTAGACGGATCTTTGTTGGCAAAGTAATGTCTCTGCTTTTGAATATGCTATCTAGGTTGGTCATAACTTTCCTTCCAAGGAAAGCATCTTTTAATTTCATGGCTGCAAACCGTCTAAAGTCAGCCACTGTTTCCACTGTTTCCCCTGTTTCCCCATCTATTTGCCATGAAGTGATAGGACTGGGTGCCATGATCTTAGTTTTCTGAATTTTAAGCTTTAAGTCAACTTCTTCACTCTCCTCTTTCACTTTAATCAAAAGGCTCTTTAGTTCTTCTTCACTTTATGCCATAAGAGTGGTGTCATCTACATATCTGAGGTTATTGATATTTCTCCCAGCAATCTTGATTCCAGCTTGTGCTTCTTCCAGCCCAGTTTCTCATGATGTACTCTGCATAGAAATTAAACAAGCAGGGTGACAATATACAGCCTTGACGTACTCCTTTTCCTATTTGGAATCAGTCTGTTGTTCCATGTCCAGTTCTAACTGTTGATTCCTAACTGTTGATTCTCAAGAGGCAAGTCAGGTGGTCTGGTATTACAATCTCTTTCAGAATTTCTCACAGGCTATTGTGATGCACACAGTCAAAGGCTTTGGCATAATCAATAAAGCAGAAATAGTAGTTTTTCTGGAACTCTCTTGCTTTTTCGATGATCCAGTGGATATTGGCAATTTGATCTCTGGTTCCTCCGCCTTTTCTAAATCCAGCTTGAACATCTGAAAGTTCACAGTTCATGTATTGCTGAAGCCTAGCTTAGAGAACTTTAAGCATTACTTTACTAGTGTGTGAGATGAGTGCAATTATGCAGTAGTTTGAGCATCCTTTGGTATTGCCTTTCTTTGGGATTGGAATGAAAACTGTCCTTTTCCAGTCCTGTGGCCACTGCTGAGTTTTCCAAATTTGCTGGCATATTGAGTACAGCACTTTTACAGCATCATCCTTCAGGATTTGAAATAGCTCAACTGGAATTCCATCACCTCCACTAGCTTTGTTCATAGTGATGCTTCCGAAGGCCCACTTGACTTCACATTCCAGGATGTCTGGCTCTAGGTGAGTGATCACACCATCGTAACTATCTGGGTCATTAAAATTTTTTTTGTACAGTTCTTCTGTACAGTTCTTCCACCTCTTCTTAATATCTTCTCCTTCTGTTGGGTCCTTACCATTTCTGTCCTTTATTGAGCCCGTCTTTACATGAAATGTTCCCTTGGTATCTCTCATTTTCTTAAAAGATCTCTAGGCTTTCCTATTCTCAGCCATATTCTGGCATTTTGAGAGAGGAAAACATGTCTCATAAAGCAAAGAAATGTGAGATACCGTTGGAGATGACTTAAGTTATTCCATGCTTATGAGTTTGGTGATAATGTTGGTATATGTGTTGGAGTGAGTGTTTGGGTAATGGAGAAGAATAAGGCCAGGGAGTTTTGAAGTGATATTAGCATAAAGGATCTTATCAGAGGAACAACAGTGGATAATACAGAAAGAGAGATGATCAGAGAACTAAGATGGTTGGGTTTTCTATCCTTGGAGGATGAGATAAAGATTCAATGATAAGATTAGTATGCGTAAAGCTCCAGGGACTTCCCCAGTGCTCAGTCTCTTTAGTCATTTCTGACTTTGCGACCCCATGGACTGTAGCCTGTGGCAGAAAGTGAAGAGGAACTAAAGAGCCTCTTGATGAAAGTGAAAAAAGGAGAGTGAAAAAGCTGTCTTAAAACTCAACATTCAAAAGACAAAGCTCATGGCATCCAGTTCCATCACTTCATGGCAAATAGATGGGGAAACAATGGAAACAGTGACAGACTTTATTTTCTTGGGCTCCAAAATCACTGCAGATGGTGACTGCAGCCATGACATTAAAAGACGCTTGCTCCTTGTGGGGAGAAGGCAATGGCAACTCACTCCAGTACTCCTGCCTGGAAAATCCCATGGGCGGAGGAGCCTGGTAGGCTGCAGTCCATGGGGTCGCCAAGAGTCAGACACGACTGAGCAACTTCACTTTCACTTTTCACTTTCATGCATTGGAGAAGGAAATGGCAACCCACTCCAGTGTTCTTGCCTGGAGAATCCCAGGGACGGGCGAGCCTGGTGGGCTGCCATCTATGGGGTCGCACAGAATTGGACACGACTGAAGCGACTTAGCAGCAGCAGCTCCTTGCGGGGGGGTGGGGGGGGTGGGGGTGGGGATAAGTTATGACAAACCTAGACAGCATATTAAAATTCTCCCCTGGAGGAAGAAATGGTAACCCAATCCAGTATTCTTGCTGGAGAATCCCATGGACAGAGAAGCCTGGTGGGCTGCAGTCCATGGGGTCACAAATACTCGGACATGACAAGCCACTATGCAGGCATGTATCAAGCTATATTGCAGGTTTTATTCTCTGGCACTACAGGCAGGGTACAATTCAGGGATTAACATCAGTGAAAAAGAGGGTGAGCAGCTAAGATTGGGCACAAGGAAATCCTGAAAGGATAATCAGAGCTTTATTGCTTTGGATTAAAATCGATTGGCCGTTAGTCATTAAATACGGGCTACTCTGGGACAGATGTATCCTTTGCCGGGCAATTCTTTGCAGCTGGGGCAAACCCCACAGGGGCAGGGAACTGTCTGCTGACCACATTCTCAGTAGCTGGGGCAACAAGGCTTTCTCTGAAGGGCTCTGGTCTGCACAGTTCTGAGCCACTCAGAATACATTGAATAGGGAACAACAAGGCTTCGTATTTCTTCCTTACAATGACTCATGAAACTTTATAAATTAAGAGATTGTGATTCAGAGAATCCATCTCATGGTCACACAGGCTGCTCCTGATGCATCTGTGTCCCCTACTAAGTGCTGGAGACCTGTAAGGCTTTTCTGAAAATTGAGATCTAATTGGGAGGAAAAAATTAAAAAATACAAAACAGTGCTAAAGAGTCTTTAGTCTTGATATCTGGAGTATCGAACATTCTCTTCCCAAGAAGCAGTGACCTCAGCATGGGTTGGGAAGATTGTATTTGGATTTTTATAAATGAAATGATTCCAGAAGTGGTAACGGCATATTATGGGATAGAAATCATTTAGTAACTCCTTTGATGTTAGTATCAAAGTTTGGTAATTCCTATCAAGGTCAGAAATTTAGAAACCTCAGAGAATCATGCCCAAAGGAACTTTAAATTCATTGCTAAATTCATTTAAAAATTATATTAAAAAATAGCAAGAATAAGTTCAAGGTGCTTTCTGTTTATATTTTACTCTGAATGGTCAGAACTGCAGTGAAATGTAGTCCACAATGACATTTGCTTTTAAGCATACAATTTTCATATAGTTATTTTCCCTCACATTTATTTACATACATTTTTTAAATGATGTATATGTTATACCGCAGAAGAAAGGGTCAAATGGATCATAGATCCACATGTAAGAAAAACAGGAACCCTCCAGAGAGCAGAATGATTTGTTCCAGTGAGATGGACTGGGGCAGAGAGAGAGAAAAGGTGTTATGGTGTATTAGCTAATGCTGCTCAATAATTTACCAATCAATTAAAATGCCACTATTATTCTCCTTTGCCACTCAGTTTCTGTGATATTTAAAGGTCACATGGGCACTATTGAGTGGGACAGCTATTAGTAAATACATGAAAACAGCATTTCCAATTGCTATGCTAGGGTTTCAAGGTAATTTGTGTCCTAGCTTAAGTTACATTTATCAACACACAAGGGCAGATGTTTGACAAATTGGATATTACATGATCTTTAGGATCATTCTAACTGGGGCCAGAAGATTTCTGCCTGGAAGGAATCTTTAGGATTCCTTGCTTAGATTTATTCCCACATTTATGGTGACTAGACTCTAACCAAAGATGAGTGACATGTTTCAGATCATAAATGATTTAGCTGTAATTGCAATTTGTTAATTACTACATAATAATTGGCTTTTATTGAACATTGAATATTTGTCAAGAGCTGTGTAAGGCATTTCCATGTATGTCATTTATCATAATAACAATATAACCAATAAAATATATCACCATTTTATAGACAAGAAAACTGAGACAGATGCTAATTAATGTGTCTGAAATCCTATGATTAAATGATAAATCCCTTTTCCACTTTCCTTAAAACTTCATGACTTCCTTATTTACTTACTTGGAATTGATCTGTTATCATATATATATGCTGAATTATGCTAACTGGTTATATTATAAATGGATTGTAGGGGTGAGCTGAACCTTTAATGTATCTATTTAAAAAATAATCCAATTCATAGCTGAACACGCAACATATGTTGAGGAAATGTTCATTTCAATTTCTATTTTGAAAGGTTGGTCAGTGAAAGAAATTGTGTCATGTTCACACTTTGATATACTTCTCTTCCGCTGCCATACTCTTGATAGAAACACTATTACTAAAGTGATGGCTCAATTTGAAATTCTGGGGCTACATGTGCATGAAATATCCATCTCAAATCTGGTTGGCGATAGAGTTTGATTATCTATCAAATAGCTAGTTAGCATAGTATAGTCATCAATTGTTGCCAGGAATCATCTTTTGACTAAGGAGTTCATTTGCTGGGATTGTCTGTCTTTACAGAAACATAACCTGGAATTTCACTCTTACCTCAGTAAGGTTTCACAGGAATGGGTTTTGTGAACCAAGCTCAGTGGGCTTGGGCATAATTATTGGGGATAAATGAGATGCAAATCCCTTCAATGTTCCTTCTTTTCTCAAGTCATTATTCATTTTCCACCTCACTCAACTCCACAACGTTTTCTCCACTGCAGAAACTTGAAGGATGGCAGTTATGATAAAAACAAACATTTATAGAGATACATAAGTGAGTTTGAGGCTCAGTTCTGCTTTTTCAGGACTTGGCAAGTTGATGCAAGACACCTACAGAAGCTGAGTGATTTCCTTTTGTGTATGGTATTAACTTTACAGATCTATTTTAGAGGATTAAATGAGATAAATGAAAAGGTTCTTGTTGCTTTTCTCCTTATATGGGTTGGGTTTCAGTGATCTTAAACCAATCAAGTTATCTGAAGATAACATGCTCTCCTTACTTGTCCTCAACCCTGTAATGAATGCCTACTGTCTCAAAGTCCTTTCCCTGCTTCACCTGCTAGAGATCAGGTACAAGCAAATTAAAAATGACATGCAGCTCTAAGAGAGTAAAAACGGTTGATTAAAACCTCTGAGGAATATTTTTAAAACTCTATTTTGTTTCTTCCACACATTAATGAAATATTAAAAGCTTCTAATGGAGATTTTCTTCAAAAATAATTAGATATTTATCATCTTATATTTCATTACCATAGTTGGTTTTCTTATCACAATATTTTAATTAACATTTAAAAATGTACTCATTGCAGAATATTTTTAAAAGTAATTGAAATAATCTATGTGGAGTTTCTCTGTCCCTTAAAGGTGAAGATATAAACTTTAAAAATCATTTGAATTTCTAATTGAAAAAACAATTGGGTTTAAAAGGAAATTATAATAATCTTGAAGTGTGATAAAGTAGAGATTTATGCTGAATTTTCAATTAATGTAAAAGTGTAATCTCAAAAATATGCTTGAGAACAACTTTTATGTTCAGTGCTTGTGTTTTACAGATCCCAAATATGACTTGGGGAGTAATGTGAGAGAACAAAATAAAAAGAGGGCCCTATAGATCATTGTAAAAATTTATAATCTCAAAAACTCTGAAGAGTGAGGATATAGATATTTCATTGGTCAGTATCTGTTTTTAAGCCTAGTGATGACTGTGGTAATTCCTAATGTTGAATAGGTTTGACGTGATACCCCTGAAGGATACACCTAACACTACATCAGTCTCAGCTCACTGTGTCAGATCAGGACATTGCAAGGCCCAATGCCTGCATCTTCTTCCCTGATGCAGAGAATTCCTCTTTCTCCTTCATTTCCCCTCAATAACAGCTTTATTAAAATGTAATTCATATGCTATGAAATTCCCCCTGTAAAGTGCACAATTCAGTGTTTTCAGTATATTTATAGAATTGTGCAACGATCACCATTATCTAAGAATGTCCTCATCACACCAAAAAATACTCTTTGCACATCAGAAATCAATTCCAATTTGCCCCTTCCAACCCATCCCTTCAAAACCACTAACCTACTTTGTCTTTATGCATTTACCAAAGCTGGCCATTTAATATAAATGGAATAATACAATACCTGTTGTTTTGTATGTGACTTCTTTCTTTTTGCAAAATGTTTTCAAAGTTCATCTATGTTGTCACATGTGTCATTTTTTTAATTTCTTTTTAAGGACAAATGATATTATATTGTATGAATAGAACACATTTTATTTGTCCACTCATTAGTTGGTGGATATTTGGGTCATTTCCACTTTTGACTATTGTGGATAATGCTACTATGAGTATTTGTACATAATGCTTTGTGTAGACATATATTTTCAGTTCTCACAGGTGCACATCTAGGGGTAAAATCGCTGGGTCATTTGATAACTCTATTGGGCTTTCCTGGTGGCTCAGTTGGTAAAGAGTCTGCCTGCAGTGCAGGAGACCCAGTTAGATCCGTGGGTAGGGAAGGTCCCCTGGAGAAGGAAATGGCAACCCCACCCCAATATTCTTGCCTGGGAAATCCCATGGACAGAAGAACCTGGTGGGCTACAGTCCATGGGATCCCAAGAGTTGGACACAACTTAGTGACTAAATCTACCTACCTACCTTGGTAACTCTAAGTTTCACATCTGCAGAAATTGCCAAACTTTTCCAAAGTGGTTCACAATTCCAACAGGAATGTATAAGGATTCAATTTTTCCACATCTTCAGTGTGACATGGCATTGTTCGTCTTGTATTTGGTGAATGTGAAGAAATACCATATTGTGACTTAAGATTTGCATTTTCTAATGACTAATGATATTAAGCATTTTCTTGGGATCATTGATCATTTGTACATCTTCTTTGGAAAAATATCTCAAGTCTTTTGCCCATATAATAATTCAATTATTTGTGAAATCTCTTTAGTCTAGATGCTATCCCTTACTAGTTGTATAATTTGCAACTGTTTTCTCCCTTTCTGTAGACTGACTTTTTGATTTGACTTCGTAGATGGAATATTACAAAGTTTTTTAAGTTTTAACAAAATCCAATTTATCTGTATTTTCCTTGGTAAGCATGATATGGATGTTGATTAAAACCTCTAAGGAATATTTTTAAAACTCTATTCTGTTTCTTCCACACATTAATGAAATGTTAAAATATTAAAAAGCTATGGGCTTAAGATCCCATAGCTTGCCCATAGCTTAATCCAATGTAATTTTTTTTTAATGTTTTTAGTTTTGCACTTACTTTTATGTCTGTGAATCATGTTGATTCATTTTTTGCATCTGAAATAATGTAGAAGTATAGCTTTATTTGTTACACTAAGATATCAAGCTGTCTCAATACCATTTCTAAAAAAGACATTTGCCTTGGTAAACTTACTGAAATCATTTGCCACAAACTTGAGATTATTTTTTGTTAGCCTCTCAATTATATTTTATTAGCCTATATATTTAGTCCTATGCCAGACCACAGTGCTTTTGTTACTGTAGCTTTGTAATTTTTTAGATTGGGAAGTATGGGTCATTCAGATTTTGTCTTTCTTTTTCAAGATTGTTGTTTTATTGTTCAACAATAAATTGTGTCCAACTCTCTGTGACGCCATGGACTGAAGCACACTAGGCTTCCCTGTCCTTCAGTATCTTCCAGAGTTTGCTCAAATTGATGCCCATTGAGTCAGTGATGCTATCTAACCATCTCATCCTCTTTTGCCCTTTTCTCCTTTCACCTTCAATGTTTCCCAGCATCAGGGTCTTTTTCAATGGGTCAGCTCTTCATATCAGGCAGCCAAATTTTGGAGCTTCAGCTTCAGCATCAGCCCTTTCAATGAATATTCAGGGTTGATTTCCTTTAGGATTGACTGGTTTAATCTACTTGCTGTCCAAGAGACTCTCAAGAGTCTTCTCCAGCACCATAATTCAAAAGGATCAATTCTTTAGTGCTCAGCTTTCATTACAGTCCAACTCTCACATCCATCCATGACTACTGGAAAACCATAGCTTTTACAAAATAGTTCTTACTATTTTGTGTCTATTACATTTCCATATGAATGTGTTATGTATGTATATATGTATTATGATCTCTGCAAGATCATCAAATAAGACTTCGATAAGAAATGTGTTGAATCTGTTTTGGTGAACTTATATTACAATGTTAATTCTTCTCATCCAGAAAACATGGATATCTATACATTTATTTACATTCTTTTAAATTTATTTTAACAATACTTTATTGTTTTCATTTTGAAAGTCTTATACTTCTCTTGTTCAATGCATCCCTTAGTATTTTTTCCTTTTGGATAGCTTATAAATCTAATTTTCTCCTTAATTTTTTTTTTTTTTTCCTTTTTTGGATCATTCCTTGCTTGGGAAGAGAAACACAATTGCTTTTTTTGTGATTTTATCTTGTATCCTACAACCTTGCCCCCTTGTATATTAGTTCTAATAGTTTGTTTTGAGAACTCATGTACATTTTCTGCATAAAAAGTCATTTCTATACATAGGCATATCTACAGGTAAGGATAGTTTTAATATTCCTTTTCAAGTTATATCCCTTTTGTTTTTTTTAATTTAATCTAATTATTCTGCCAATAATTTTCAGTATAATGCTGAATAGAAGTGGTAAGAGTGACAGCCTGCCTGGTTTTGCCTGGTGTTTGTTTTAGCATATGGGGCAGTATTTATTTGTTTTCATGTCTCCTAATTTTGTTGAAAAATGGACATTTAAATAATACAGTTTGGTGAGTCTAGAGATTATATCTTCTTCTTTCCTCCAGAATTTGGTGTTGCTGCTGCTGTTTTTTGTTTAGTGACTTTGAATTAATCCTGTAAGGTTTGTATTATTTTTCATGTGTAACCACACTAGTCTTTATTTGTTTAACTTAGGGTCGGTAAATTGTTGCACAGAGATTTCATTAAATGCTCCCTAGTCTTTGCTAAGGGCCTTTTTGCATATATTAAGACACATCTTCAGCGCTCTGTGTGTGTGTGCCAAGTCACTTCAATCGTGTCCAGCTCTTTATGACCCTATGGACTGCAGTCTGCCAGGCTCCTCTGTCCATCAGATTCTCTAGGCAAGAATACTGGAGTGGATTGCCCTGCCCTCCTCTAGGGGAGTCTTCTCAACCCAGAGTTTGAAACTGCATCTCTTTTGTATCCTGCATTGGCAAGCAGATTCTTTGCCACTAGCGTCACCTGGGAAGATCCTTCAACACTCTAGTGGTTTACAACTCTTCCTTGATTTTCAATTCTTGTTCATATAGAACCACACTATCACTCAATGGTGAGAGCTGGGGCTTCTCCCATGCATGACACAGCCCTGGGCATGCATCCAGTCCTATGAAAGTGCCTGGCCTTCTAGATTTTCAGGACTTTTTCAAAGCTTTTCAAAGTCCACCATGGGCATCTCATTCCATAGCTTTCTTTTTATGTTTTTTTATCATCCTTTTGTTTGCCCAACTTTTATCATCACCCATGCAATTATTTTATTTATTTATTTATTTATTTTTGTATTTATTTGGCTGTGCCAACTCTTCATTGTGGCACATGGTATCTTCAGTCTTCCTTGCGACATGTGGGATATTTAGTTGTGGCATGAACATTCTTAGCTGTGGCATGTGGGATTTAGTCCCCTGACCAGGGATTGAACCCAGAGCCCCTGAATTGTAATGCAGAATGTTAGTCTCTGGACCACCAGGGAAGTCCCCATCTAGGCAATTCTAATGTTAAACAACTTCAGCATGCATTTTTCAGAAAATGTCATCTGGGAAATAGCTGTTCTAACTGAGCAAGTTCTGAGTCAAGTCAGATGAAAACCAACTTTGTGAATGGGGAGTACCCAGAAAGGTTAAATAACAGTTTTCTGGGAAATAAACCCTTTGGAACTCTGAATCTCCTCTGCCTATTCCAGTTGCTCCTAGGCTGCTAGTTTTCAGAACTACTGTGATTGGGAGTCTGTTGGTTTTCCAGGTGGTCATGGAGCTGGGAATAGAAAGGAATCATCATCATAAAGCTTGCTGTTCTGAGATTCAGTCACTTTTCTTGAATAAACATTCCTCAGTACTCTTGCTTAGAGAATCCTGTGGACTGAGGAACCTGGTGGCTGCTGTCTATGCGGTCTCACAGAGTTGGACACGACTGAAGTGACTTAGCAGCAGCAGCAGCATGTTGTTTAAAACCTTTTTTAATTTCTAAAGTTCTAAAAGAATCTTAACTTTGACATTTTTTGCCACTCTTCTCTTTGCTCTTATGAATGATCAGGCTGTTGGAGGTCCTTACTCCACCATTTTGGAATTGTTTCTCTCCCAATGTGATTTTTAACATAATATTGTCTACGTTATTCTTTTACTTTATGTGAGATCAAATATTTTATGTAAAATGCTGGATGTGAGAGAAATAGCATGCATGGCCCTAAAACTGGGAGATCAAATCATCAGAGGACTTTGAACATTGTCTCGAAAAGTCATGTATCTTAATGAAATTGTTTAGTTTTGAACTGAACCTTCCATATGCAGTCATAAAAATGCTATCTCTTTTTGATAATAACACAAGGTATTCACCATAGCATAGGATTTGCAATGTTGATGTACATTTAATGTGGAGAATATTTGGGACAGCATTGTAATGATATTCAAAACATCTTACTGAATGATTTTCTATTTATTTATGATTTGATTTTTGTATCTAGTCATCTTTCAGGTATCAAGGTTGTTAAGAGATCAGAAAAAGCTGCTGAGATCTGAAAGACAAAGTGTTGCCCTCAGAGTTCCATGGGGTTACTAAAGGACTGTGTCATGAATGGGGCCAGGGAACCCGATGGTCATTGAAGCTGCATGACAGAGACAACCACATGATCCTGAAGCTTGTGCTTGCATGTCCCTGGACCTCAGCTTCCTTATTTGCTTAAAGACTGTGTGGCCAAGTCTCAAATTTTTTTTTTATTATATTTTATTTATTTTTTTAATTGAACTATTGCTAACATAATATTGTGTTAGTTTCAGGTGTACAATAAAGTGGCTCAGCTTTATGTGTATATATATATATTTTTTTTTCAGATTATTTTCAGTTATATAAGATATTGAATATAGTTCCCTGTGCTATACAGTGAATCCTTGTGTTTTATCTATTTTATGTATAGTATTTTCTATCTGTCAACACTATACTTCTAATTTATCCTTCCCCCATTACCTCTCTGCTTTGGCAACCATAAGTTTTTTTTCCTATAACTGAATGTGTTTCTATTTCATATGCAAATTTATTTGTATTTTTTTTTTAACATTCTACATGTAAGTGATACCATATATTTGTCTTTCTCTGTCTGAATTCTCTAAATATATTGTTCTCTACTTCTATTCATGTTGCTACAGGTGACATTATTTCATCCTTTTTTTGTGGCTGAGTAATCTGTTATATATATGTACCAGGTCTTCTTAAGTTAATTGTCTGTTGATGGGCATTTGGGTTGTTTCCGTGTCTTGGCTATTGTAAATAGCACTGCTGTTAACATTGGTGTGCATGTATCTTTTTGAATTAGAGTTTTGTGTTTTCTGGATATATGCCCAGAAAAAATCTAGTAGGATTGCTGGATCATATGGTAACTCTATTTTCACTTTTCAGAGAACCTCCATACTGTTCTCCATAGTGGCTGCACCAATTTATATTCCCACCAACAGTATAGGAGGGTTCCCTTTCCTCCACACCCTCTCTAGCATTTATTATTTGTAGACTTTTTGTTGATGGGCATTCTGACTGATATAAGGTGATATATTGCTGTTTCTATCATGGTATTCTTGTTATATTACACAGGTGTATATCAATACAATGACAATTAGGACTTCTGATAAACATAGGACAACTGTTAAGAAATTATTCAACAACACTTGTTAAAGATGGTAAAGTAGCTTTATTCATGATCATTGTGTTAGTTATAGAGACCAGCGCAATAAAATATTACACTGGGAAAGAGAGGTAGGGCAAGTGGGAGTTTATAGCCAAGAAGCAGAGTTGGGGTCAGTGGATGGAAAATTAATGAGCAAAAACATGAGAGTGGTAGTGGAGGTTCTGGCTAAAATGACCTAACACGCTTTTTACTATGAACAAGTTAAGATGATCAGGCATCATCTTGGGGGATGAAGAACCTTACTAGAAATTGAAGGGAGTGGGTCTGGTTACACTGATTTATCAGGGTTCTTGCTAAAAATGAATTTTATAAGGGAATGCATATATGGACATGGGAGAAGTTGAAGAGCCTGGCTAAAGTTTGGGCAAGCAAGGAATCTTTGTCACAACCTCTACTATATGCTATACTGGTACATGGGGCACTCACAACAAAATAATTTTATTTTCTACACAGTTAACCTTCTGTCTCTCACCATTCCATAAAAACTATTCTCAGCAATATATTCCTGATCTGAAGATTACATTGCATTGTTTCACTAAATCATTCTTCTCCTTGAGCTACATTTTGCCCCTGATCTTAATGTCTCTTAAACATCCTTTAATAGATTTGGCAATGTTTACTTTGGAGGTTTTTGAGCCTTTTCCCTGTCTTTATCTCTGTTACTGGTCAGTTATCTATTTTCTTGGCCCATCTTAATGCTCATATTTTCATTTTCTGATCGAGTTCTGAAGTCACTGTGCTGTAAACTATCAGTTATATTACACTTGTCTCTATGCAATTGTCACGCTCCAGTTGACTACTTTGCAGTAATTCAGCCTCAACATGTTTTGGACAGAACTGTCCTTCCTCTTGCTTCCATCCATCCTCATCTACGTCTCTTGTCTCAACATCTCACAACTTACCCAGCCAGTGCCAGCCAGTCACCAGCCAGAAACCCATGGGGTGCCTCAGACTCTTTCCTCTGTCATCCATATCAAGACAATCATCCAATCTTAATCACCAGTTTTACTCATGAATATTCCTAAAATCCATGTTATTTTATCAACTATTTTGCTAACAGTGTTATTTATTTAAAACACAAATCTGATCACATTATGTACTTCCTCACTCCCTGGTAAAAATCTATAACAAGAGATAAAACTCTATGTGTTCAAGGCCCTCCTACTCATTCTGTTTCTACACCTGCATCATGATCTGATGAATAACTCAGTGTGGCTGAGACAAACACTGTTTATGAAGAGATTTTTAATGCTGTGGACTATTCAGTGATGGACAGTAAAGAAGGATTTGCTGAAACAAATATCACATCTGAGTTTACATCTGTGGGGTGAGTAGAAGTTATTAAGGAAAGTATAGAAAATGGCATGAAAAGTGAGATGGCATTCTGAATAAAGAGAAACATATGCAAAGATCCTATGCAGAAGGGAGTTTGGCTTTTCCAAAGAACCGTGGGAAGACTGGTGTGACTAGGATAAAATAAAAAAAGAAGGCATTGGAGAAAGCTGCTTAAAAACTCAGAAGCCTGTTATTGTTGTTATACATTCCAACTCATGAAAAAAAGAAATCACCACACTATTCCATTCATAGTGGAGTAGAAGGATGTGTGCTCATCTTCTCCTGTGAGAACTCAAAAATTACAGCTCACTGCTAAACAACCATTGACAGGAGAATGTTGGATCCCATCAAGGAAAGATAACCCACATCCAAGGGCAAAGGAAAAGCCCCAGCAAGATGGTAAGAGAGGTAAAAGCATGTTTAGAATCAAACCCCATACCGGCCAGAGGCTCTAGGAGGGCTCAAAAAAACCCTGTGCACACCAGGACCCAGAGACCCCACAGAGACTGAGCCAGAACTGTGTTTGAGTGTCTCCTGTGGAGGTATGGATCAGCAGTGGACTGCTGCAGGGGCAGGGGCTCTGGGTGCAGTAGACCTGGGTATGGCACAAGCCCTCTTGGAGGAGGTCACCATTACCCCACCAGAGAACCGCCAGAACTTACACAGGACTCAGGAAACAGACTCTTGGAGGGCACAAGCAAAACTTTGTGTGTACCAGGACCCAAGAGAAAGGAGCAATGGCCACAGAAGAGACTGACCCAGACTTGCCCGTGAGTGTCCAGGAGTCTCCGGAGGAGGCGCAGGTTGGCAGTGGCCTGCTGCAGACTGGGAGCACTAAGTGCAACAGTATATGCCTGGGACCTTTTGAAGGAGGTTGCCATTATCGTCATTACCTCCACCATAGTTTGGCCTCAGATCAAACAATAGGGAGGGAACACAGCCCCACCCATCAACAGAAAATTGGATTAAAGATTTACTGAGCATAACCCCACTCATCAGAACAAGACCCCGTTTCCCCCTCAGTCAGTCTCTCCCATCAGGAAGTTTCCATAAGCCTCTTATCTTTCTCCATCAGAGGGCAGACAGAATGAAAACCACAATCACAGAAAACTAACCAATCTGATCACATGGACCACAGTCTTGTCTAATTCAATGAAACTATGAGCCATGTCATGTAAGGCAGCCCAAAATGGACAGGTCATGGTGGAGAGTTCTGACAAAACATGGTCCACTGGAGAAGGGAATGGCAAACCACTTCAGTATTCTTACCTTGAGAACCTCATGAACAGGCAAAAAGATAGGACACTGAAAGATGAACTCCCCAGGTCAGTAGGTGCCCAATATGCTACTGAGATCAGTGGAGAAATCACTCAAGAAAGAATGAAGAGATGGAGCCAAAGCAAAAGAAACACCCAGCTGTGGATGTGACTGGGTGGATGGAAGTAAAATCTGATGCTGTAAAGAGCAATATTGAATAGGAACCTGGAATGTTAGGTCCATGAATCAAGGCAAGTTGGAAGTGGTCAAACAGGAGATGGCAAGAGTGAACATCGACATTTTGGGAATCAGTGAACTAAAATAGACTGAAAGGGGTGAATTTAACTCAGAAGACCATTATATCTACTACTGTGGGCAAGATTCCTTTAGAATAAATGGAGTAGTCATCATAGTCAACAGAAGAGTCCAAAATGCAGTACTTGGATGCAATCTCAAAAACAACAGAATGATTTTTGTTTGTTTCCAAGGCAAACCATTCAATATCACAATAATCCAAGTCTATGCCCCAACCAGTAACGCTGAAGAAGCTGAAGTTGAACGGTTCTATGAAGACCTACAAGGCTTTTTAGAACTAACACCCCCCCCAAAATATCTTTTTCATTATAGGGGAATGGAATGCAAAAGTAGGAAGTCAAGAGATACCTGGAGCAACAGGCACATTTGACCTTGGAGTACAAAATTAAACAGGTCAAAGGCTAACAGAGTTTTGCCAAGAGAACACACTGGTCATAGCTAACACCCTTTTCCAACAACACAAGAGAAGACTCTACACATGGACATCACCAGATGGTCAATACTGAAATCAGATTGATTATATTCTTTGCAGCCAAAGATGGAGAAGCTCTATATAGTCAGCAAAAACAAGACTGAAGGTGACTGTGGCTCAGATCATTTACTCTTTATTGCCAGAGTCAGACTTAAATTGAAGAATAAGTAGGGGAAACCACTAGACCAATCAGGTATGACCTAAATCAAATCCCTTATGATTATACAGTGGAAGTGACAAATAGATTCAAGGAATTAGATCTGGTAGAGCACCTGAAGAACTATGGATAGAGGTTTGCAACATTGTTCAGGAGGCAGTGATCAAGACCATCCCCAAGAAAAAGAAATTCAAAAAAGCAAAATAGTTGTCTGAGGAGGCCTTACAAATAGCTGAGAAAAGAAGAGAAGCTAAAGGTAAACAATAGAAGGAAAGATAAACCCATTTGAATGCAGAGTTCCAAAGAATAGCAAGGAGAAATAAGAAAGCCTTCCTCAGTGATCAATGCAAAGAAATAGAGGAAAACAACAGAATGGAAAAGACTAGAGATCTCTTAAGAAAATTAGAGCTACCAAGGGAACATTTCATGCAGAGATGGGCACAATAAAGGACAGAAATAGTATGGATCTAACAGAAACAGAAGATATTAAGAAGAGGTGGTAACAATACACAGGAGTGTGCAAACAAGATCTTCATGACCCAGGTAACCTTGATGGTGTGATCACTCACCTAGAGCCAGACATCCTGGAATGCGAAGTCAAGTGGGCCTTAGGAAGCATCACTACAAACAAAGCAGGTAGAGGTGATGGAATTCCAGTTGAGCTGTTCAAATCCTAAAAGGCAATGCTGTGAAAATCCTGCACTGAATATACCAGCAAATTTGGAAAACTCAGCAGTGGCCACAGGACTGGAAAATGTCAGTTTTCATTCCAATCCTGAAGAAAAGCCATACAAAAGAAGGCTCAAACTACTGCACAATTGGCCTCATCTTACATGTTAGCAAAGTAATGCTCAAAATTCTCCAAGCCAGGTTTCAACAGTATGTGAACCATGAACTTCCAGATGTTCAAGCTGGATTTAGAAAAGGCAGAGGAACCAGAGATCAAATTGCCAACATCTGCTGGATCATCGAAAACATGAGAGAATACCAGAAAAACATCTACTTTATTGACTATGCCAAAGCCTTTTTCTGTGAGGATCACAACAAACTGTGTAAAATTCATAAATAGATGGGAATACCAGACCATCTTACCTGCCTCCCAAGAAATCTATATGCAGGCCAAGAAGCAACAGTCAGAACTGAACACGGAACAACCGACTGGTTCCAAATTTGAAAGGAGTATCTCAAGGCTGAATATTGTCACTCTGCTTATTTAACTTATATGCAGAGTACATCATGAGAAATGCTGGGCTGGATGAAGCACAAGTTGGAATTAAGAATGCTGGGAGAAACATCAATAACCTCAGATATGGAGATGACACCTCCCATATGGCAGAAAGCAAAGAACTAAAGAGCCTCTTGATGAAAGTGAAAGAGGAGAGGGAAGAAGTTGGCTTAAAACTCAGCATCCAGAAAACTAAGATCATGGCATCTGTTCCCATCACTTCATGTCAAATAGATGGGGAAACAATGGGAATAGGGACAGTCTTTTTATTTTGGGGGCTCCAAAGTCACTGCAGATGGTGACTGCAGCTGTGAAATTAAAAGACACTTGCTTCTTGGAAGAAAAGCTATGACCAACCTAGATAACATTTTAAAAAGCAGAGACATTACTTTGCCAACAAAAGTCCCTCTAGTCAAAGCTATAGTTTTTCCAGTAGTCATGTATGGATGTGATAGTTGGACTGTAAAGAAAGCTGCACACCCAAGAATTGATGCTTTTCAACTGTAGTGTCGGAGAAGACTCTTAAGAGTCCTTTGGACTGTAAGAAGCTCCAACCAGTCAATCCTAAAGGAAATCAGTCCTGAATATTCATTGGAAGGACTGATGCTGAAGCTGAAACTCCAATACTTTGGCCAGGTCATGTGAAGAATTGACTCATTGGAAAAGACCTTGATGCTGGGAAAGATTAAAGGTGGGAAGAGAAGGGGACAACAGAGGATGAGATGGTTGGTTGGCGTCACCAACTTAATGGACATGAGTTTGAGTAACCTTTCGGGGTTGGTGATGGACAGGGAAGCCTGGGGTGCTGCAGTCCATGGTTTCACAAAGCGTTGGACACAAGTGACCGACTGAACTAACTGAACTGAACACAAACATTGGAATTCAATCTAGTTCTTCTGATTCAAACTGAGAACAGTGCAATAATATCTCAATTGTTATACATATATGGTGGTCATGGTTTAGTTGCTAAGCTGTTTCCAACTCTTGCAACCCCAATGACTGTAGCTGCCAGGATCCTCTGTCCATATGATTCTCCAGGCAAGAATACTGTAGTGGTTTGCATTTCCTTCTCCAGTTATACATAGACATATATGTAATGTATTTCCATACTCTGACATTTATGTGGATAATATGTTAAAGACAATCCTTATAAAAGCATAGCTAAATCAATTACACATGAGAGATGAGAAGAATAATTGCAGTTTAAGTGCTCAAGAAAACACCAGGCAAACACACATATACAAATAAAAATAATTAATATAATGTACCTTAGTAGCCAACTGATTCAGACCTTCACACCAAAGTTATACTAGATGACTCTAGAAAAGCTATTGTACTTGCATTTAGGTTGATCTTCAAAGTGGAGAGAATATTGATTCACATACTATAGTATGGTCTTCAAGCCTGAACAGAGTGGGGCAACTCAATCTACATTTATTTTCATAAAAATGTCAACAGAAAATAAGCATTGGTGATAAAACTCTGTTCATATCCTATTATAAGTGGGAAACAGCCAGTTTCACATATTGTACAAAGACTTTCAATCACCTTTTATGGCCGTGGAGCTGCCGTGTTAGGCAATTAAAAAATAAAAACATGTAGATTCTGATACCCATATGTAAGTAGTGGTGTCAAGATTATCTGTGATGCCATATTTCATTCAGTGCTGAGCCAAGAAAGGTGGCTGTGGTTTAAAGGTCATGGAAAGCTTTATCTCCATAAGCGGCACTTTAAAGACATTACTGAAAATGCATTCTATTTAAATAGCTATTTTGATAATTAGATATGTCCAATCAGTGGGAAAAAATCACAGAAAACAATCATGAGATGAGAAAATGCTCACATTTAAAATGTACTGGTGTCAGAAAGAAAGAAAATTATTTTATTTTCAAAGTAACTGAGTTTGGAGAAAAGTGCTGAAAAATCAATTTATTTTCAAAGGAATGGACTAGACTGATAATGCATTTGTTAGTTCCATCAGTACAGTTTGGATACAATATAGATGCATTGATTTTCATGCATATGTGATATGTCTTTTCCTTACACAGAAAATATGGTGTTCACAAAAAGATGAGGTTTTTGATAGACAAAATAATACATTCAACTTTTGTCTTCATCTTCTTAAGCTATTTTCCTCTGAGCTTAATAAATTATTTGTGATTTATTATAGGGAATATTTGCCCAAGAAAATTAATTTCAGCAGAGGGGCAAACCTCAAACCCCTCATTTTACAGCTTCATCTTTAGAGGTTATTTTGGAAATGGAAAAGCCAAAATTACTACACAGACAGGCTCTTCCTTTAGTGATGGACAGACCAGGAGATGTTGAGCATTACATTCTGATCTTGGGTGGGTGGTCTCAGCCTGGAGTGGCTTGAAACAGGGTTTCGGGTCCCAGTCAGAGTCTGAGGTCAGGTAGCTGCAATGAGAGCACTGAATTTTAGCCATAGACCAGTGGTCAGTGACAAGGCCCTGGCCATTTGGCTTTGCAGAAAAGAATTTCCATAAAAATGGAAAGTAGTGAAAAAAGTAAAGTCTTTATTAAGAGGAAAAAGAGTACGGTACGTGTGGATAGACATGGGTTGACTCAGAGAGACAGTTCTGCCCTCATAGTAGTTTGATTCACTTTTATGGGATATTTCTTCAGGGTTTTCTCTGGCCAATCACTTTGATTTGCCTGGTTCTGACTCTGTATTTGGTATATCTCATGATCCTCCCATGTGTGCGCACTCATCGCTCAGTCAAAGTGGATTCCAGTGAAGAGGCCTGTGACTCTTCCTTTAGTGATGAACATCACTAACTTGGCATCACTCCCCTTTTGATCTCCAAGGAATTTTCTAGTCAAGAATGTCTCCTTGACTCTAAGAATGAGAAATAGGTGGTCTCTTATCTGGGCAGGGCCCAGCCCTCTCTCTCCAGTCCTGCTTTTGATATTTTGGAGTTTCTGTCCAGAGAACAAACTAATTGCTCGCCCTGGGTATGGGGACCACATACCTCCTGCCTCAGTTCTACATGGCAGGAGAGGATGTTCTTAGTCCCTTCCATATTCTGTCTGAGAAGGTCCAACAAAACCACAGTGTCCTCCATCTACTTATCTCCAAATCTTCAAATTCCTGAGGGTGATACCCACCCCCAAGCATACTTGAATTATTTTGTAAGATTCTCAGAAACCTAAAGTTGCTTGGTCAGTCACTCCAAGGTGTGCCTGTGAAGCAGAGTTGCCTGGGAATTAGTTTTAAATAAAATCTCATGACAACATTCAGTATCTAACAAATCAGAGTCTCATAGAAGCAGGGAAGAAAAAAGCGCCAAATGGGGTTTCAGAAATTGCTTTTTGAAAACATCCCATTGATTATAAAAGAATCTGCCTCTGTATTTCAAGGTTTGGGTAGGTCGATTAGATTTTAAAAGGTCAATAAATAAACTTACCTTTGCCAAGTCTTCTTTGATAAGCATTATAGTATCTCAGTCCAGTTTAATATCTACTTAAAAGGCCCCTAAAAAGTGGGATAGATTAAGCTTATTTGATTCAATGCAGGCTTTGTTTTTGTTGTTGATATGTTGATTTATCCTCTCCTCAAACACTACTACATATGCAAGTAAACTGGAATATGATGAAACCTTCTTGGAGATTCTTATATATTAAGAAATGCTCTTTGATTAGATAATGAGAAACATCCTTTGTCTCCAGTCATGCAAGAAAGTCCCCCACTTTCCTGTGTCCTGTGGTGGAGAACGTAAGGGCTTGGGAATTTGCAAATTCACGGCTGGCCACAATCTCTAACAGCTGTCAAATTGACTGTAGATAACTCTGCCTACGTGAGATGGAAATGTTCTATGTGGTGTAATGCATATCAGTGGGAAAATAAATATGAGCTACTCCCCTCCATGTACAGGAATTAATGAGATTGAGTTTTGAAAGCTTCTGCTAGTTCCTGCCTGCTGCTTATGTGTCAGCCTAGAGAAAATAGCAGAGAGTAAAATCTAGAATATGAAAAATAGACCTGTTTGTGAGAAAGAGACAGAAAACATATTTTTCTCAGTAATCACCTTATTTGCAGTATCACCCCATTTGTAGCTGATATGATTTTCTATGTAGAAAATCCTAAAGAATCTAGGAAAAGCTCCTAGAACCAGTAAGTAAATTCATCAAGTCACAGGATACAATACAAAGGGAAATTAAAAATTTTTACTCCTAAATGAGATTAACACTGAACATGGGGAAGCTGAAATTAAAAATATACTGTAGCATTTCAATTGCTCCAGTGAAGATGAACCACTTGGGTATACACTTAACAAAACATAAGCATAATCAATATACTGAAAACAAAATGATTTTAAAAAATCAAGGAAGACTTAACTAAATGGAGAGGCATACATGTTTATTGGTTGGGAGACAACATAGTAAAGATGCCAAGTCTTTCTAAATTAATATGTATGTATGTTCCAATTCCTATCAAAATTCAAGGAAGGGTTTAGTAGACACAGAGACGCGTATCCTAAAATATATATGGAAACACAAGAACAGTAGACAGCTAAAAAAGTTTGTAGAACAATAATAAAGTGGGAGAAAACACTCCATCCTATAATAAGGCTCACCCTATAGTTACACTGATCAATAGTGTGGTATTGATGGAGAGAGAGACATAGATCAATGGAAGAGAGTAAAGAAGCAGAAATAGGCCCACATAAATAGAGTTAACTAATTTTTGGAAAAGGTGCCACAGTAACTCAGTGGTTACTGAAACAACTGGATATCTGTAGGTACACTTGAACTTAAATGTAACCTTAACTTAAAAGTAAACCTTAAATTAAATGTCATACTTTATTCAAAAATTAAACATATGGACTTAAACATAATATGAAATAGAATGTAACTTTTACACAAAACATAAGGGAAAATATTCAGTATCTAGGCTAAAGCAAAGAGTTCTTAGACTTGACACCAACAGAACAATAATACATAAAAATAAAATTAATAAACTAGTAAATATGAAGCTAAAAGTTTTGCTCTGTGAAAACTCTGATATGAGGATGGAAGGAAAAGTTACAGACTAGAGGGATATTTTTATCAGTCACACAACTAACTAAGGGCTGATACAAATTTTAGAATATAAATCTCAAACTAAACAGTAAAAATACACTTAGAAAATAGATGAAAGACATAAGCAGACATTTCACCAAAGAGATAATAAATATGACAAATAAGTAAATAAAAAAGTTTTCAGCCATTTTAGTCATTAGAAAAAAAAAAAAAGAATAATAAAGCCAAAATGAGATGTCATTATGCCCTTATCAGAATGGATACAGTAAAGAATAGTGATGGCACCAAATGCCCTAGAGGATGCAGAGAAACTAGATTACTCATATGGATGGAAATGAAAATGGCATAGCCTCTCTGGAAAAGTTGATAGTTTCCTATGCAACTGAACCCCCAACTGCCATATGGCCCAACAACTGCACTCTAGAGGACTTACCCAGGAGAAATTCAACTATTTCCATACATAAATATAAACAAAGGTTCATAGTTCAGTTCAGTTCAGTTGCTCATTCATGTCTGACTCTTTGTGACCTCATGAACCGCAGCACACCAGGACTCCCTATCCATCACCAACTACCTGAGTCTACCCAAACCCATGTCCATTGAGTCAGTGATGCCATCCAGCCATCTCATCCTCTGTTGTCCCCTTCTCCTCCTGCCCTCAATCTTTTCCAGCATCAGGATCTTTTCAAATGAGTCAGCTCTTCGCACCAGGTGGCCAAAGTACTGGAGTTTCAGCTTCAACATCAGGCCTTCCAATGAACTCCCAAGACTGATCTCCTTCAGGATGGACTGGTTGGATCTTCTTGCACTCCAAGGGACTCTCAAGAGTCTTCTCCACCACTACAGTTCAAAAGCATCAATTCTTCGGTATTCAGCTTTCTTTATAGTCCAACTCTCACATCCATACATGACTATTGGAAAAACCATAACCTTGACTAGACGGACCTTTGTTGACAAAGTAATGTCTCTGCTTTTTAATATGCTGTCTAGATTGGTCATAACTTTCCTTCCAAGGAGTAAGAGTTTTTTAATTTCATGGCTGCAATCATAGTCTGCAGTGATTATGAAGCCCCCCAAAATAAAGTCAGCCACTGTTTCCACTGTTTCCCCATCTATTTGCCATGAAGTGATGGGATCAGATGCCATGATATTAGTTTTCTGAATGTTGAGCTTTAAGCCAACTTCTTCACTCTCCTCTTTCACTTTCATCAAGAGGCTTTTGAGTTCCTCTTCACTTTCTGCCATAAGGGTGGTGTCATCTGCATATCTGAGGTTATTGATATTTCTCCCAGCAATTTTGATTCCAGCTTGTGCTTCTTCCAGCCCAGCATTTCTCATGATGTACTCTGCATATAAGTTAAATAAGCAGGGTGACAATATACAGCCTTGACGTACTCCTTTTCCTATTTGGAACCAGTCTGTTGTTCCATGTCCTGTTCTAACTATTGCTTCCTGACCTGCATACAGGTTTCTCAAGAGGCAGGTCAGGTGGTCTGGTATTCCCATCTCCATCAGAATTTTCCACAGTTTACTGTGATCCACACAGTCCAAGGCTTTGGCATAATCAATAAAGCAGAAATAGATGTTTTTCTGGAACTCTCTTGCTTTTTCAATGATCCAGCAGATGTTGGCAATTTGATCTCTGGTTCCTCTGCCTTTTCTAAAACCAGCTTGAACATCAGGAAGTTCACAGTTCACATATTGCTAAAGCCTGGCTTGGAGAATTTTGAGCATTACTTTACTTAATAGTAGCTTCAAAATAAATAGTAGCTTTAAAATAATAAAAACCTGGAAACAACCCAGCTGGCCTTTATTTTATTATTATCACTATTATTATCATTTGGCCACTTTGTGTGTCATGTGGGGTCTTAATCCCCTGACCAGGGATCAAATCTATGCCACTGCAGTGGAAACATGGAATCCTAACCACTGGACTGGAAGGCAGTTCCCACCAGCTGTCCTTTAACAAGAAAATGGTTAAACAAATTGTAGTCCATCCTTGCCATGGAATACCACTCAACAATGAGTTAGAATGAACTATGATGCATGTAGTAACCTGGATGAATCTCTGGGGAATTATGATGAGTGAGAAAACCCAATCCTGAAAGCTTCCATACTGTGTGGTTCCATTTGTATAAAATGTTTGGATGATGAAATTTTAGAAATGGAGAACAGATTAGTGGTTCCCAGAGGTTAAGGACACCATAAAAAGTTCAGGATGTAGGTAGCGGTGTCTAAAGAAGAATAGTACAGGACTTCCCTGGTGACTCAGTGGATAGGAATCTGCCTGCCAATGCAAGGAACACGAGTTCAATCCTTGGTTCCAGCCTGCAAGCTGCAATTACTAGCAAGCATACCAAAACTACTGAAGCCCACGTGCTTAGTGCCTGTGTTTGGCAATGAGAGAAACCACGTCAAAGAGAAGCCCAAACACTGCGATGAAAAGAGACTTCCACTCTCTGCAACTAGGGGAAGCCTGTACAAAGCAACAGAGATCCAGCACAGGGGGCAGGAGGAAAAGGTGATGACAGAGGATGAGATGGCTGGATGGCATCACGGACTCGATGGATGTGAGTTTGAGTGAACTCTGGGAGTTGGTGATGGACAGGGAGGCCTGACGTGCTGCAATTCATGGGGTCGCAAAGAATCAGACATGACTGAGCTACTGAACTGAACTGAACTTAACTGAAGTGAAAAAAGTTTGAAAAAATAATGAGAATAGTACAGAGACCTTGTGGTAACCTAATTATTCTTCACCGTGACTGTCACAATGCAGGGAATGTGGTTGTGGTATTGGAATATGGTTTTGCAAGACATTACTATTGGAGGAAATCTGGATAAGAAAAAAATGCGATGTCTCTGTATCATTTCTCACACCTGTTTATCTATACTATCTAAAAATAAAATGTTAATTAAAACCAGAAAAGGAATAGAGTTCACTTCACATGGCCATGTTGTCATTTCACATGGCTGTGAGCAGGCTTTACTAAAATGCTCAGTTCACTTTTACAAGGCTATTTCCACACATTGTCACTAAATATCACAAGTCTGCAAGGCTCATATAATTATTAGCTCTGTATAAATGAAGGGTCCATGCCTCAGCAGCACTGAGTTACTTACCCAAGGTCACAGTTTGATAATGAGCACTGGTGTGTCTGACTCTGAGATGTATCATCTGATCCTCCCAGCTCAGCCTGACCTCAGAGCCAGCACAGATGTGGAATCAGCGCCCTTATGCCAGACCACTCATCTTCTCAAAGGCATCAGCCATGCAGCCCATTAAGAAGATGCTTGTGTGACTTTCAAGGTAGATGAACTCATAACACAACTGGCATGTCAGGCTGGAGTCTGCCTTGTTTGGAAAGCATAAGATAAATTTCAATAGGCCATGGTTTATTTGAGGATGCTAGAAATAATCTGATCCGCTATTTCAAATATAATTTGGATTTAAGAGGTGTTTTACTGTCCTGTTTCTAGAGTGCCTGAGGATCCAGCTGAGTGTATTACACATCACATTGGATTAAGGTCAATTAGCAACATTGCAAGGGACTTTTTCTCCTTCATAATGACATAGAGCTGCAAATTTGTGATTAAAATCCTATATGTTAGTACAGATGAACAGAGGGATCTTAGACAAGCTCCAATTATGATTAAAGCTGCAGCAAGGGGTCCGGTGGGTCTTGACATATCATAACTCCCTGAAGTTTCTAATCAGCCTTTATTGAACAGAGGTGACTGTGTGCTGAATAGCACACATTTAGATTTGCGGCTTTGGATTTAAATGAGTTGAAAGCAGCAAGTTCATGTGGAAGAAATGGCTTTGCTCACAGTGCTGTTTGTCTCCTGGGTGGCGGTGACAGAAGAGGCTATGTCATCAAAAAGGGTGAACATAGAGTCGGACATTGGGCAGACCCAGGTATGAATATTGACTCTGTCACCTATGAGTTGTATAGATTTGGGCAAGTCATTTCACATGTTTGAGCTTCTCTTTCTCAGCCATGTGGTGAGCATGAGAATAGGTTTCTTTTATATTCTCCTGCAGATGAAATGAGATGACATATGTAAAATAACTTGTACATGGAAGGGGCTTAATAACCCACAGACATAGGAATTTATACTTTCAGCATTAAAAGGGACAGTGATTAGCCAAGACATGGAAGCAACCTTCATCTATGGATGAATGAATAATGAAAATGTGGTGTGTATGTGTGCATGCTGTCATGTCCAGCTCTTTGCGACCCCATGAACTGTAGTCCGCCATGCTCTTCTGTCCGTGGGATTTTCCAGGCAAGAATACTGAGTGGGTTGCCATTTTCTTTTCCAGGGAATCTTCCCTCATCTCCTGTGGGAGACTCAGGAACAAACCTCCATCTCCTGTATCTCCACTTGCATCAGCAAGTGGATTCTTTACTACTGTGCCATCTGGGAAACCCTGGAAAGAGGATGTGATACATATATACAATGGAATATTACTCAGTCATAAAAAATAATTAAATAATGTCTTTTGCAACAACTTTTGCAGCAACATGAATGAGCTTAGAGATCATCATACTAAGTGAAGTCAGACAGAGCAAGACAAATATCATATGGTATCACTTACATGTGGGATTAAAAAAAAATGACACAAGTTTACTTACTATTTATAAAACAGTAATAGACTCTCAGATATAGAAAATAAACTTATGGTTACCAAAGTGGAAAGGTAGGGGATATAGAGGTATAAATTAGAAGTTTGGGATTAACATGTACACACCACTATATATAGAATAGATAAACAACAAGGATCTACCATATAACACAAGGAACTGTATTCAGTATTGTGTAATAATCTACAATGGAAAAGACTCTAAAAAGAATATGCATATATATATCACTTTGCTTTACTCCTGAAAAGAACACATTTTCAATAAACCATATTTTAATAAAAAGATTTAAAAAAGGAAGAGTGATGGTCATCTTGCCTCCCTCAGTTGACTACTCAGGAGGAAAGTGGGGGTTGATTTTTGTTGTCAGATGGTATTTTTTATTATGCTATTGAAACTATTATCAAACAATCCATTTGGAAACTTTAGGTTGAATATAGGTTAGCATACAATCAACAACAGTCTCTGATTTCAAGATCTGAGTGTTAATCAAATTGCATATAACATGTAGATCAAAACAGTCCCATGAAAGATGCACAGGGATCCAGACACCCTAACATAAGGAGTTGGTAACTATGGGGGCTACAGAAAGTTACTCAAATTCCCTGAGCCTCAGTTCCATTACCTATGAAGTGGGAAGAATAATTCCTATATTCCAGTGTTTTCATGGGAATTTGCAGAGATGAAATATTCAATACACCCATATTAGAAACCCGCCAGAGAGGCACCACCTGTAGCCTGTGGCCTGAGAGTGCCCGGGGAGAGCTCATGGCACCTCCCAGCTACATGTAAGGCATCTGCAGGGAATGGCTTCATATGCCTGGACTTTGTCTCATAAAAGATCTCCTCTCACCCCTCCTCTCAGGTACACTCCTCCCATGCTTCTCACATATTGGGTTGGTTTGGGCTCTAGTCTTGGTTGGTCTGTGCTAATTTCTTTGCTTATTTAATCGCACTGCTGCCGCTAAGTCGCTTCAGTCGTGTCCGACTCTGTGCGGCCCCATAGACGGTAGCCCACCAGGCTCCTCCGTCCCTGGGATTCTCCAGGAAAGAACACTGGAGTGGGTTGCCATTGCCTTCTCCAATGCATGAACGTGAGGAATGAAAGTGAAGTCGCTCAGTCGTGTCCGACTCCTAGCGACCCCATGGACTGCAGCCCACCAGACTCCTCCATCTATGGGACTTTCCAGGCAAGAGTACTGGAGTGGGGTGCCATTGCCTTCTCCATTTAATCACACAGTTCCCAGGTAAGATTATCAGAAGACTGTTGTATGTGTTCCAGGAGCGGCTTGTTTTGCAGTATGGTTATTTTGTTGCCGGTTCCTACTTGAAAGACCTGAGTTTTAAATTGTCAGGAATTCTTAGAGCCATGAAAAAAAATTAAATCTTGAAATTTGCATAATAGGAATATTTACACCACAGAAATCTTCTGATGCTACAACATCAGAGTTCCCACTCTCTGATAGCTATTGTTTACCTTTGCCAGCACACCAGTGCTTTAGGCTCTTAGTTTAGCCACGGTTTATAACTTCCACCCATGTGGGTACACCTTCCTGCCTTTTTCAATGGGCTTGTGGCAGTACAGCCCACAGCCCTAGAGTCCAAATCCTAGCTCCTGAGGCTGACCAGGGCCCCAAGCCATTATCACTGATGAGTGATTAAGTAATGTTGGGGGAAGGGTACCTCCTACAGGACCAGGCTGGTACTAGCTGGGCGCTGCTGGTAACAGGCTACATTTCCACAGCCTTTCTGGAGTTGGCCTTAAACAAAAGGAGTGGTCAATATGACATGAAAATGAGGTTGGCGATATGGGGAAGAGTCCAGTCCCACAGGGCAACCTGATACTGTGTGGAAAGCAAATGGATTGTGTCTGCAAAGTAAAGAAGTGCCAATTAACAATGTTCAGCCTAGACTATAAGGGACTAGATGTGTGTTTTAGAAAGATCATGTGTAAACAACTATTATATATAGAATGGAAAAGCAACAAAGCAAACCTTTTAAAAATTCTGAGTGATCTTTCTAACCACAAGGTCCTACTGTATAACACAGGGAGCTATGTTCAATATCCTATAATAAATCATAATGTAAAGGAATATGAAAAATAATATATACATGTATGTGAAAGTATGTATAAAATCACTTTGCTGTACACCATAAACAAATACAATATTGTAAATAAGTTATACTTCAATAAAATAAATAAAAAATAAATAATAAACCTTGCTTTAATGACAGCTCAGAGATCAGGCTGTATTCAGGAGAGGCAGAGGGTAGAGACTTAGGTCAGCAGTTCATGAGACAGAAAGTAAGGTCCTGGAATTACAACTTACAGCTGTAAGGATGGGGAAGAGTTGGTTTTGAGAAGGGATTTTGTTTTTGTTTTTGGAAGACTACTAAAATCAGTCTTGGGGTTTGGGTCACTTTTTCCAAGTCCTAAATACCCTGTTGCAAAATGGCTGATTGTCTGTAAATAAGTGATTTTACTTTGATTTTGCCTAATTTTCCAGTGTTTCACCTTCTGCTTAATTATAGCAGACCTGCTGCTCTATGTTTCCTTCCAAGCAGTTCATACAAAAGTGAAAATCATATGAAATAGCAGAGGTAAAAAACTGAACACTAAGAAGCTGTAGTTACACTGTACATCTTTACTAGGAGCTAATACATAGTTAATTATCTTCTTAATTTTCACCAAAATCCTTTGAGACAGGGACAGAGAAGCTATCATTATCCTCATTTCACACGTGAAAAAACTAAGGCTGAGGCAGGTGAAACGATTTCTACTTTCTTGATGCTTCTGAAATGGACACAAATAAAAATTCTACCACCAGGGAAACCCACAGGAAAGAGAAAAGTAATTGACTAAGCCTTAGAGTAATCACGTAAGAAAACCACATACTAAAATAAATGATAAATATAAATAGTGTCATATATCCTAATTAATCCCATAGCTTGTTTAGAAAAAGCCATGTGAACTGCAGAAATAGGCTCTCCAGCAAAACTCTTGCCACATGCACAGCAAAAAAGCCACTGTTGGCACCAGCCACAAGGCAAGGGTTATGTTCAGACCTTCAGATACTCAGCAGGAAAGAAAGCCCTTGAACTGAACTGGTTATTCATCATTTTTTGTTTTTATGAACAATCATATATGTATGTACACATACATATATGTGCATTCACATGTACATATACACAGATAATTTCATGTAACTATATTAGCATAATCATACATAGAGATGGGATTTGCATAAGTTTGTCTTCCTCATACTTTATGCTTACCGCCTTGCTGTCTCTACCAAAAGCCCATCTTTACCAGAAAACCAAATTCATAGCTTGTATATAATCAAATTTATAGTTCTTTCATGTTTTCCATGTAACTTGTATAAGCTTCTATAGCTGTATACATGATTTTTTGCTGCTCAATATCATTTCTTCTACAAGTGACATCTCATGTATACTATTATTCTTAATCTTATAAAAACCCTTCCAAGTCAATTGGTATTATTCCAAGATGGTTCCTTAATACTCCTTGCTATAGATGAATAGTATTTTATTCAAACATTCTCTACTTATAGGTAGTCCTTTTATGAACTCTAGCTTTGATTTTCATAGGAAAGATTCCCAGAGCCATATTTTCTGGGTCAGAAGGAATACACATTTTTAATTTTGTTTTTATTTTTTTGCCCAGTCCACATGGCTTGGGGGATCTTACTTCCCCAACCAGAGACTGCACCTGGGCCATGGCAATGAAAGTTCTGAGTTCTAACCACTAGACAACCAGGGGCTTCCTTTGAATATGTGCTTTCAATTTTTAGTGTTATGAACCATTTCTTAAAAGAGGTTAATATCACTCTAGCAATGTGAGGGTTCCCTATTTTTCACATGTCTACCTTCAGAAGGTATAATCATTCTTTGTAAAAAGAAAAAAAAATGCTAGATTGATAAATGTAAAGAAATTTCATTGTCACTTTAATTTGCATTTCACTCATAGTTACTGTGTTGAGCATCTTTTCTCATATATTCAGGCCATTGGGATTGCTTCTGTGTGAATTGCCTCTTCTAATCCTTTGACCATTTTTTCCCCACTGACATTATTTGCTTTCTTCTAATAAATTTGAAAAAGATCTTTGTATTTTATTCATAATGGTCATCCATATTTTTTCCTCATTGCAAATACCTGTCCAAGAATTTCTGTTTTCTTTTGTGTTTTGATTTATCTCATTATAGATGATTTTAACTTTTTAATAAATCAAGTAGGTTCATACCCACTTTGCCCTGAGGGTGTCCATAGACTTTCCCAGATTTTCTTGCATTTTTCACATTTAAGTTTTTAATCCTTTTGGAATTTATTTTTAATATGATGTAAAAAAGGAGTCCAGTTTTATATTCCTCCAGATGGATAGCCAGCTGTGTCTGTACCATTTACTAAACAATCCATCCTTTTACCGCTGAGTTAAAATGCCATCATGGCCATTTATCACGTTCTTACATACAAGGTGGTCTGCTACCTTATTCTTTCCTACATTTTGATCTATTTGTGTATTCTGAGGCTAATCCTCAGCTCCATAATTCCAGGCTATGTAGTCCCAGCAATTCAAAATTTAAAAAAATTCAAGATGACCTCATTTATTCTCAAGACTTGATACTTTCATATAATCTTTTAAGTACTTTTATTCCGTCTCAGTCTCTACATAGCATTGACATTGTAATTGAAACTTCATTTTATTTATTAAAAATCATTTATATTTTGAATATATTATATATCAATATCTAGGTATATAATAATATGGATCTTTGAATCCATTTTTTAAAAATCATATTATAGCTTGTCTTTGGCCATTTGTAGCCTTAGCAGCTGCGAAATGCAAACAGAATAGTAGGCAGCAGAGAAGACAAGTGAGGCAAGACCACAGTCTTCTTCTTTTTTTTTTAAACAAATTTATTTATTTTAATTGGAGGCTAATTACTTTACAATATTGTAGTGGTTTTGCCATCCATTGACATGGATCAGCCATGGGTGTACATGTGTTCCCCATCCTGAATCCCCCTCCCTCTTCCCTCCCATCCCATCCCTCTGGGTCATCCCAGTATACCAGACCCGAGCACCCTGTATCATGCATCGAACCTGGACTGGCGATTCATTTCACATATGATAATACAAATGTTTCAATGCCATTCTCCCAAATCATCCCACCCTCGCCCTCTCCCACAGAGTCCAAAAGACTGTTCTATACATCTGTGTCTCTTTTTCTGTCTCGCATACAAGGTTATCGTTACCATTTTCCATATCTAAGACTTTCCTCTGGGCCTTCTTTTCACAGCCCTTGCTTGCTGATACCATCATTTGCCTGTTTTCTCTCATGTTATTTCCTCATCCTTCTATTACTGTAACTTTCATTTTCTAGAATTGCTTGCCCTCCCGCTTTCTGCTACATTCATTCAATAGAAGACCCTAACAGAAGGTTTGAAAACAGAGGAAGTGAAGAGGGGGCATTTCTATATATTTTTTTTTTTAATTTTGATACTACAGAAGTTATTTATTCACTATACACAGAACATGTGTCCTATAAAATGTACATGTAAATCAATAAAAAGTACATTTTCTCAATTATAAAACATGCTAAATCTGTTGGGAATTAACAGCTCTCTGTCTGCCTCAAAATAATTTTAATTATAATGCCCAGGGTCTCCTTTACATCTGATGCAAAGTTAAATACTCATTTTGGGGATTGTTGCCTAATATGTGTTTGAGTAGGCAGAGTTAACAATTAAATGTAACTCTAAAGGCAATGGCACCCCACTCCAGTACTCTTGCCTGGAAAATCCCATGGACGGAGGAGCCTGGTAGGCTGCAGTCCATGGGGTTGCTAAGAGTCAGACACGACTGAGCGACTTCACTTTCACTTTCACTTTTCACTTTCATGCATTGGAGAAGGAAATGGCAACCCACTCCAATGTTCTTGCCTGGAGAATCCCAGGGATGGCGGGGCCTTTGTGGGCTGCCGTCTATGGGGTCGCACAGAGTCGGACACGACTGGAGCGACTTAGCAGCAGCAGCAGCAGCTAGTATATTACAGTTATGCACAATAAATCAGTTTATTACAGATTAAAACAAATCATTTTTTCATTATTTGTATTAATGGGATACAAACAAATGCTGGATATTTTTAAGTGGCAAATAACTATAAAATTGCTTGTCTTTGATAGTATATTGGATTTTATAATTACATAGGATATAAATGGTGTAAACTATTGTTATAATATACCTCAAACAGGACAATGAAGCCACACTGTAATGATTCACTAGATTGTGGTCAGTAGATATTTATTGAATAAGTGAGGTTTATTTATTTTTCTCCCCAATTACCCAATACACCTTTTTGGGCATACTAAGAGCTCAGTAAATGTTTACTGTATATACTGACTAGGAAAGAGGTGAGAAGAGATGGACCCTCCTAGCTAGAAGTCAAGTATAATAATTAGAATTTAAGGAAGATGTGTTTAAGGAAGAAATAAACCACATATGGCATACAAGTAAGGAAACTCAGATGCCAACAAAGCAAAGCATTAGCAGGAAACACTGGTACTGGAAAAATAAACAAAGGCAAGATTTCCCAATAGCTAAAATAGAACTGACTTTAAGAGATAACCAAGTTTATATTGGACCATACGTTTTCTCACCCAATTCACTTTGAGACAGACCAAGGGAGGGTATTTCTTTGTAAATTTTTCTTTCCTTCCACCAGCAGCCCCAGAAGTATGTTTACAGGAGGGTTCCAACTCCACTTATAATCCCCTATTATGATTTTAACTCCTGTGAGCAATCTTGGCTTTTTAATCCTGCCAATGCTATTTTTTTCCCTAAGTCCCTCCAGCCCTAGAATGTTAGGTAGAAGGTACTTCCTATTTCTAAATCCAAGGTTGCCTCAGTGTTTTCTATTTATCTTTACAATTCTACCATCCCTCAGTAGGTAATTTTCTGTATTAAATTCCTTGTTTGAAACACCTAGAGTCACATGCATTTTGCTGTCTTAAATGTAACTAACACACATTCCAAATTATTTTTTTCATCACTCTCTACCTGATATCTTGCACTTTCTTGGAAGACACCAAAATGAGATTTTCTTTTTGCACTTTTTCTTTTGTGTGGTAGGTTCTTTCTGAATACATTATACAGTCAAATATATTCCCTCTTCTCTATACCCATCACATCTCATGTCTGCCTCTTGAAGTCACTTCAATAATTCACTGTCTTTGAACTACCTGTTGTGAGCTTGAGGTCAGCTAACATGCCTTTTTTTACTAACTCCCAATTCTTGATTCACTGTGTGGTCACAGCAGATGCTCTGTACTCCTGTCTTGGGAAAGCAGAGGAAGGTGAGAAAGAACAAGTTAGGGAAAGAAGAATTCTGGGGGGAGCAAATGTTTTGGAGATAAAGGGACACTTTTACAGGGGAAAAAGGATACCACAGAGCCCACGAGAAATGACTAAATTTGGGTTGTGGTAGGGTCTTTAGAATAGAGCTTTAATGGTAATATAGTTTTTAATTTGAAAAATGTGGTTTAGTACTAAGTCAGTAAACCAAAGTCTTTGAACCTCAGTTTCTTCATTTTTACAATGCCAACACTAATATCTACACTTGTAGTGTTATAAATTTAAAACATAATTACATATGTAAAAAATCTAATAGGCTATAAATATGTGTTTAAAAGTCACTTGCTTGGAGTCACGAAATGATATAATAAGGCTAACAATAATAATAACAGCAATAGAATGCACAGAGTTTGGAAGACAGGTGGCAAAATTTTCTTAATTTGCATTCTTTATGGAAATCCTATTATCTTCAAAAAGTTACAGAAATAGTAAGTGACTTTAGCAAATTTGCAAGATAAAAGGCAAGAAAACAAAATAAATTGAAATTATACAGGTACAGTGAACAGCTGAAAGTAAAATTTATAAGAGAAATATATTAATAATATATGATAGCAATAAAATTGAGACACAGATGAATATAATAAAATATAATATGTACAAGAACAATACACTGAAAAAAAAAACATTGCTAAAAAAAGTCTTGGGTGATCTAAACCAATGAAGATATATTCTATGCTGAGGAATCACAAGGCTCAGTATTATTAAACATAACTGACCAATAGACTCAACATATCCTAATCAAATCCTAGGAGATGTTTGCATAAATTGATGAGCTATTTATAACATTTATATATAAATGTAAAGGACTTTAATATCAAAATAAAGAACCAGAAGAGCAAAGTTAGAGAATTTATATTGCCTGGTTTAAAGATTCACTATGAAAATTATAGTATTCAGGACCTTCTGGTACTATTTTAAGGACAGACATGTGGAGTAACAGCAAAGAAAGCAGAATTCAGAAGTAGACTCACATAAATTTGGTCAATTATTTGCCAGCATAGATACCAAGACACTTCAATATGTCAATATCTTTGACAACAGTATTTTTCACAAATGATTAAAATATTTGAATATCATATTCAAAATACAAAACAATCTTCAACTCTTATTTCATACCATATAGAGGAACTAACATAAAATAGGTCATAGGTATAAATGTAAAACCAATAACCTATAAAATTTTGTAACTTTTGGGTGAAAAAAAAAGGAGAAATTCTTTCTGATCATGGATTAGGTGAAGATTTCTTAAAAGACCCAAAAATATGTACCATAAAATAAAAATAATGGTAAATTGTGGAGAAGGCAATGGCACCCCACTCCAGCACTCTTGCATGGAAAATCCCATGGACGGAGGAGCCTGGTGGGCCGCAGTCCATGGGGTTGCTAAGAGTCGGACAAGACTCAGCAACTTCACTTTCACTTTTCACTTTCATGCATTGGAGAAGGAAATGGCAACCCACTCCAGTGTTCTTGCCTGGAGAATCCCAGGGATGGGGGAGCCTGGTGGGCTGCCATCTATGGGGTCGCACAGAGTTGGACACGACTGAAGTGACTCAGCAGCAGCAGCAGCAGTACATTGTCAAAAGTACAATTTTCTGCTCTCCAAAAAATACTGTTAAAATATTAGAAATTCAAGCTACACACAAGAGAAAATATTTACCAAACATATATCAATAGTTTAACAAAGGGCTTGTAGCAAGAAATAGACAAGGAGTTTTGGCAATCAGTAGTAAAACAAACATCTCAATTTTTAGAGAAGTAAAAAGAGTTGAACAGACACTGTATCAAATAATTTAGATAAACTGAAACTCTTATTATGGAAAACATTTATGCAGGTTATCCTAAAGGTAAATGCACACTTACCATATTATTCAGCAATCCAATTCCTAGACTTATATCCATGAACAATGAAAACATATGTCCACACAAAGAGCTGGATAAACACTCAAATCCTCATTAGTCAGTGAATGAATAAATAAGTTGTGATAATCCATACAGTGGAATATTCCTCAACAATAAGAAAGAATCAATTACTTACACTTCAACAACATAAATGAGTTTCAAAAGTATTACATTAAGTTAAAGAAACCAAGTGCAAGAACCACATGTGGAAGATACCAATCATATGATACTCTAGAAAAGACAAAAAAATCAGCAGTTGCCAGGGGTGGGAGTAAAAAGAGTTTGAGTGACGTTATGGAATGATGGAAATGTTTCATAGCTAGATCATAATGGTGGTAACCCTACTGTATTCAACTTGACAGAACTCATTCAGTTGTATACTTTAAAAAGATAAATTTTATCATATGCATATTACACCTGAATTAAAAAGAATTTAAAATTTTAGCTCCCACTTACATGTAAATGCTTACTATGTTTCATGATGTATAAAGTACTGAAAAGTCCTTTCTCTGGTACTGTTAGGGAATGCTAGTTAAAATACATAAAGAAAACAGTCCAAATAACAGAAATCAATATAATTTTCAATAGTGGAAATATTTCTTAATATTATGTTTCATAAATCTTTGCATACTGAAACACTATATAAGCAAAGTTGTTTGAATTTCTAGATGTGGTATACTGACACCACCATGGCCAGTGGAAACTGAGTTCAGTTGCACTTGAAATGCTAAGGATAGGGAGCAACTGATTTTGTCCTCAATAATTTCTGTGCAAATTGTCAGAACTGTGTTATAACATGAGTCCATTGGACAATAATGCATATGCTCTGTACACAGACTACACTGTTCCTGTACCCTAATCTTTGGCAAAGTTTCCATGTGGGCACTATGGAATATGGAAATCACAATTCAAGGCTTTTGATAAATAAACTTGGTGCTTTAAATAAATGCATTTAATGAAGGGTCTTTCATTTATTCAAAGATTATGTGCTATTTTGTGTGTGAGTCATATGTTCTTTGTTTCTACCTCTTTGTTCTTTGTATACTGTCTTGTGACAGTATATACACACTAATAAGTGTGTGTGTGTGTGTGTGTGTGTGTGTGTGTAGATATACCTATACTAAGTGTGCTCAGTCGCTCAGTTGTGTTCAACTCTTTGTGACCCCATGGACAGAGGACCAGGGTCCTCTGTCCATGGAATTTTCCAGGCAAGAACACTAGAATGGGTTGCCATTTCCTTCTCCAATGTGTATGTGTATGTACATATTATAATATGTGTGTGTGTTTATTATATAATATGCATGTGCATATTATATATGAGAAACTGCATATTGTTTTGAGACAAACTATGCAGCCCAAATAGTCTGGATCTTACTCTATTTGAGTTCACAGTAACCCCTAACAATAGTTTTGGTTAATAATATTTAGCAACTTTGCATTTTGGACATTCCACCAACCCAAGTTCCCCTAAAAGAGCCATTGTAATAAGTACACTCAGGCAAAAATAAACTGTTTAAAGAACATTATGGAAGTGGAAACATACTAGACTTTAGAACCTTCACTGCAATTTTCCAAAAAAGATCTTCACTGGCCATAAAAACACTTGGAAAGGCAGATTTAGTGTGTAATGTTATTAAAAAGACTTTGTTGAAGATAATCAGCTATTAATATTTTTGATGAAAAACTTATCAATCCATCTAAGAAAAGAATGGAAAATTCTATTTGAGCCAAATGTGAGGATTATAATCCATGAAGAGCATCTCAGAAAACTCTGAGAAAGTTCTGTTCTTTAGAATTTGAGGCAGTCATATGGTTTTGAGACAGACCTCTACATTAAGCGATGTGTTGTTGACAGTGTACACAATCCAGATCTGAACACCACGTGATTCCCTATCAAAAAAAAGAATATTGTTTTTAAAGAGTTGTCTTGTTGAAGACAGGAGAATGTTTCTCTTTATAGTTGAGCATGTTATTTCTGCTGATGGGGAAGTTTTGATAGCTGCAAAACACAGATTCACAATGCACAACAGGGGAGAGAAGAGGCCAAAGGGCAGAGAAAAATTTATGTTTAAATTTTTCTTGTCTTCTTAAGAAGAAATACATTTAAATTTTTTCTTTCAGTGTTTTAAAATTTATTTACATTTTAATTGAAGGATAATGGCTTTACGGAATTTTGTTGTTTTCTGTAAAGCCTCAACATGAATCAGACATAGGTATACATATATCACCTCCCTTTTGAACCTCCTTCCCATCTCCTTCCCATCCCACTGCTATAGATTGATAGAGAGCTCCTGTTTGAGTTTCCTTGAGCCACACAGGAAATTCCCGTTGGCTATCTATTTTACATATGTAATATAAGTTTCCATGTTACTCTCCATACACCTCACCCTTTCCTCCCCTCTCCCCATGTCCGTAAGTCTATTCTCTATGTCTGTTTCTCCACTGCTGGCCTGTAAATAAGTTCTTCAGTACCATTATCTAGATTCCTTATATATGTGTTAGAATATGATATTTATCTTTCTCTTTCTGACTTACTTCACTCTGTGTAATACGCTCTAGGTTGATCTACCTCATATAGAACTGACTCAAATGTATTCCTTTTTATGGCTAATATTCCATTGTGTATATGTACCACAACTTTTTTATCCATTCATCTGTCAGTGGACATCTAAATTGCTTCCATGTTCTGGCTATTGTAAATAGTGCTGCAATGAACAATGGGATACATGTGTCTTTTTCAATTTGGTTTCCCCAGGGTATATACCTAGCAGCGAGACTGCTAGGTCATATGGTGGTTTTCTTCAAGTTTTTAAAGGAGTCTCCGTACTGTCTTCCATAGTGGCTGTATCAGTTTATGTTCCCACCAATAGTGCAACAGCATTCCCTTTTCCCTTTTCTCCACACCCTCTCCAGCATTTATCATTTGTAGACTTTTTGATTATGGCCATTCTGAGCCCTGTGAGGTGATATTTCATTGCAGTTTTGATTTTCATTTCTCTACTAATGAGCGGTGTTGAGCATGTTTTCTTGTGTTTGTTAGCCATCTGTACGTCTTCTTTGGAGAAATGTCTGTTAGGTCTTTCCCCCACTTTTTGATTGGGTGGTTTGTTTTTCTGGTATTGAGTTGTATAAGCTGCTTGGATATTTTGGAAGTTAATCCTTTGTCAGTTGTTTCATTTGCTATTATTTTCTGCCATCGTGAGGGTTGTCTTTTCACCTTGCTTAAGTTTTCTTTGCTGTGCAAAAGCTTTTAAGTTTAATCAGGTCCCATTTGTTTACTTTTATTTCCATTTCTCTAGAAGGTGGGTCATAGAGGATCTTGCTTTGATTTATGTCATCGAGTGTTCTGTCGATGTTTTCCTCTAAGAGTTTTATAGTTTCTGGTCTTACATTTAGATCTTTAATCCATTTTGAGTTTATCTTTGTGTATGGTGTTAGGAAGTGTTCTAATTTCATTCTTTTACATGTAGCTGTCCAGTTTTCCCAGCACTGTTTACTGAAGAGGATGTCTTTGCCCCATTGTGTATTCTTGCCTCCCTTGTCAAAAATAAGGTACCCATAGGTGCATGGGTTTATTTCTTGGCTTTCTATCTTGTTCCATTGCTATATATTTCTGTATTTGTGTCATTACCATATTTTCTTGATGACTGTAGCTTTGTAGTATAATCTGAAGTCAGGAAGAAGATTCCTCCAGCTCCATCCTTCTTTCTCAAGACTGCTTTGACTATTAGGGGTCTTTTGTGTTTCCATATGAATTGTGAATTTTTTTGTTTTAGTTCTGTGAAAAATGCCATTGGTAATTTTGATAGGGGTCACATTGAATCTGCAGATTGCATATGGTAGTATAGTCATTTTCATAATATTGATTCTTCCTACCCATGAACATGACATATCCCTCCATCTGTTTATGTGATCTTTGATTTCTTCAGTGTCTTATAATTTTCTCTGTACAGTTCTTTTGTCTCTGTACGTAAGTTTATTCCTAGATATTTAATTATTTTTGTTGCAATGGTAAATGAGATTGATTTCTTAATTTCTCTTTCAGATTTTTCATTGTTAGTGTATAGAAATGCAAGTATTTCTGTGTATTGACTTGTGTCGTGCAACTTTGCTAAATTCACTGATTAGCTCTAGTAATTTTCTGATACTATCTTTAGGGATAAATCTGTACAGTATCATGTCATCTTCAAACAGTGAGAGCTTTACTTTTTCTTTTCTGATCTGGATTCCTTTTATTTCTTATTCTTTTCTGATTGCTTTAGCTAGGACTTTCAAAACTATGTTTAGTAATGGTGGTGAAAGTGGACACCCTTGTCTTGTTTCTAATCTTAGAAGGAATGCTTTCAATTATTCACCATTGAGAATAATGTTTGCTGTTAAGTTCAGTTCAGTTCAGGCACTCAGTCATGTCTGACTCTTTGCGACCCCACAAATCACAGCACGCCAGGCCTCCCTGTCCATCACCAACTCCCGGAGTTCACTCAAACTCTTGTCCATCGAGTCGGTGATGCCATCCAGCCATCTCATCCACTGTCGACCCCTTCTCCTCCTGCCCCCTATCCCTCCCAGCATCAGGGTCTTTTCCAATGAGTCAACGCTTCTCATGAGGTGGCCAAAGTATTGGAGTTTCAGCTTTAGCATCAGTCCTTATAATGAACACCCAGGACTAATCTCCTTCAGAATGGACTGGTTGGATCTCCTTGCAGTCCAAGGGACTCTCAAGAGTCTTCTCCAACACCACAGTTCAAAAGCATCAATTTTTTGGTGCTCAGATTTCTTCACAGTCCCAACTTTCACATCCATACATGACCACTGGAAAAACCGTAGCCTTGACTAGACGGACCTTTGTTGGCAAAGTAATATCTCTGTTTTCAATTATACTGTCTAGGTTGGTCATAACTTTCCTTCCAAGGAGTAAGCGTCTTTTAATTTCATGGCTGCAATCACCATCTACAGAGATTTTGGAGCCCCCAAAATAAAGTCTGACCCTGTTTCCCCATCTGTTTCCCATGAAGTGACGGGACCAGATGCCATGATCTTCGTTTTCTGAATGTTGAGCTTTAAGCCAATTTTTTCACTCCCTCTTTCACTTTCATCAAGAGGCTTTTTAGTTCCTCTTCACTTTCTGCCATAAGGGTGGTGTCATCTGCATATCTGAGGTTATTGATATTTCTCCCAGCAATCTTGATTCCAGCTTGTGCTTCTTCCAGCCCAGTGTTTCTCATGATGTACTCTGCATATAAGTTAAATAAACAGGGTGACAATTTACAGCCTTGATGTACTCCTTTTCCGATTTGGAACCAGTCTGTTGTTCCATGTCCAGTTCTAACTGTTGCTTCCTGACCTGCATATAGGTTTCTCAAGAGGCATGTCAGGTGGTCTGGTATTCCCATCTCTTTCAGAATTTTCCACAGTTTATTGTGTTCAACACAGTCAAAGGCTTTGGCATAGTCAATAAAGCAGAAATAGATGTTTTTCAGGAACTCTCTTACTTTTTCCATGATCCAGCAGATGTTGGCAATTTGATCTCTGGTTCCTCTCCCTTTTCTAAAACCAGCTTGAACATCTGGAAGTTCATAGTTCACATATTGCTGAAGCCTGGCTTGGAAAATTTTGAGCATTATTTACTAGCATGTAAGATGAGTGCAATTGTGTGGTAGTTTGAACATTCTTTGGCATTGCCTTTCTTTGGGATTTGAATTAAAACTGACTTTTCCAGTCCTGTGGCCACTGCTGAGTTTTCCAAATTTGCTGGCATATTGAGTGCAGCACTTTCACAGCATCATCTTTCAGGTTTTGAAATAGTTCAACTGGAATTCCATCACCTCCACTAGCTTTGTTCATAGTGATGCTTTCTAAGGCCCACTTGACTTCACATTCCAGGATGTCTGGTTCTAGGTGAGTGATCACATCATCGTGATTATCTGGGTTGTGAAGCTCTTTTTGTACAGTTTTTCTGTGTATTCCTGCCATCTCTTCTTAATATCTTCTGCTTCTGTTAGGTCCATACCATTTCTGTCCTTTATCGAGCCCAGGTTTGCATGAAATGTTCCCTTGGTATCTCTAATTTTCTTGAAGAGATATCTAGTCTTTCCCATTCTGTGTTTTCCTCTATTTCTTTGCATTGATCATTAGGAAGGCTTTCTTATCTCTCCTTGCTATTCTTTGGAACTCTGAATTTAGATGCTTATGTCTTTCCTTTTCTCCTTTGCTTTTTGCTTCTCTTCTTTTCTCAGCTATTTGTAAGGCCTCCCCAGACAGCCATTTTGCTTTTTTGCATTTCTTTTCCATGGGGATGGTCTTGATCCCTGTCTCCTGTACAATGTCACGAACCTCAGTCCATAGCTCATCAGGCACTCTATCAGATCTAGTCCCTTAAATCTATTTCTCACTTCCACTGTATAATCATAAGGGATTTGATTTAGGTATTACCTGAATGGTCTAGTGGTTTTCCCCACTCTCTTCAATTTAAGTCTGAATTTGGCAATAAGGAGTTCATGACCTGAGCCACAGTCAGCTCCCGGTCTTGTTTTTGCTGACTGTATAGAGCTTCTGTAGGCTTATTTTATATGGCCTTTCCTATGTTGAGGTAGGTTCCTTCTATGCCCATTTTTGAATAGCTGTAGTCATAAATGAACCCACTCCAGTGTTCTTGCCTGGAGAATCCCAGGGACGGGCGAGCCTGGTGGGCTGCTATCTGTGGGGTCGCACAGAGTTGGACACGACTGACGCGACTTAGCAGCAGCAGCAGCAGCAGCAGTCATAAATGGGTGCTGAATTTTGTCAAAGGCTTTTTCTGCATCTATTGAGGTTATCATATGGCTTTTATCTTTCAATTTGTCAATATGGTGTATCACATTGATTGATTTGTGTATACTGAAGAATCCTTGCATCCCTGGAATAACCCAACTTCATCATGGTGTATGAGCTTTTTGATGTGTTGCTGAAATCTGATTGCTAAAACTTTGTTGAGGATTTTTGCATCTATGCTCATCAGTGATATTGGCCTGTAGTTTTCTTTTTTGTGTGTTCTCTTTGTCTGGTTTTGGTTTCAGGGTGATGGTGGCCTTGTAGGATGAGTTTGGAAGTGTTCTTTCCTCTGCAATTTTTGAAAGAGTTTTATAAGGATAGGCATTAGCTCTTCTCCAAATGTTTGATAGAATTTTCCTGTGAAGCCATCTGGTCCTGGGCTTTTGTTTCTTGGGATATTTCTGATCACAGCTTCAATTTCAGTGCTTGCAATGTGGTTGTTCATAATTTCTTTTTCTTCCTGGTTCAGTCTTGGAAGATTGAACTTTTCTAAGAATCTGTCCATTTCTTCCAGGTTATCCATTTTTTTGCCATATAGTTGTCTAATAGTCTTTTATAATCCTTTGTATTTCTGGAAAGGATTGTCTGTTGTAACCTCTCTTTACTCATTTCTAATTTTGTTGATTTTACTCTTTTTTTTTTTTTTTTTTCTTGATGAGTCTCACTAAAGGTTTGTCAATTCTTTTTATCTTCTTAAAGAACCAGCTTTTAGTTTTAATAATCTTTACTATTGTTTCTTTCATTTCTTTTTCACTTACTTCTGCTCTGATCCTTATGGTTTCTTTCCTTCTATCAGTTTTGGGGAATTTTTGTTCTTCTTTTTCCAGTTGTGTTAGGTGTACAGTTAGGTTGTCTATTCAATGTTTTTCTTGTTTCTTGTGGTAGGATTGTATTGCTATAAACTTCCCTATTACAATTGCTTTTGCTGGATCCCATAGGTTTTGAGTTGTCATGTTTTCATTGTCATTTGTTTCCAGAAATTTTTTGATTTCCCCAGTAACCTATTTGTTATATAGTAACATGTTGCTTAATCTCCTCGTGTTTGTGTTTCTTACAGTTTTTTTATTTTTTCCTTGTAATTGATATCTAGTCTCATAGTATTGTGGTTGAAGAAGATACTTGAAATAATTTCAATTTTCTTAAATTTACTGAGGTGTGATGTGACCCAAGATGTGGTCTATCCTAGAGTATGTTCCATGTACACTTGAGAAGAAGGTGTATTCTTCTGCATTTGGATGGAATGTCCTGAAGATATTAATGAGATCCATCTCATCTAATATATCGTTTATGACTTGTGTTTCCTTATTAACTTTCTGTTTTGATGATCTGTCCATTGGTATGAGTGGGGTGTTAAAGTCTCCTACTATTATTGTGTTACTGTTAATTTCTCCTTTTATGTCTATTACTGTTTATCTTATGTATTGAGGTGCTCCAATGTTGGGTGCATAGATATTTACAATTGTTATGTCTTACTCTTGGACTGATCCCTTGATCGTTATGTAGCATCCGCCCTTATCTCTTGTAATCTTTATTTTAAGATCTATTTTGTCTGATATGAGGATTGCTGCTCTAGCTTTCATTTGCTTTCCATTTGCATGGAATATATTTTTCCATCCTCTCACTTTTAGGGTTGATTTTGTAGATCTTTTCCTTCTCTTGTATTTCTTGACTATATAAGTCCCTTTAACATTTGTTTTGAAATTGGTTTGGTGGTACTGAATTCTCTTAACTTTTGCTTGTCTGAAAAATTTTTTTTATTTCTCCATCAATTTTGAATGAGATCCTTGCTGGGTACAGTAATCTTGGTTGTAGATTTTCCCCTTTCAGTACTTTAAATATATCCTGCCATTCCTTTCTGGCCTACAGAGTTTCTGCTGAAAGATCAGCTGTTAAATGTATGGAGTTTCCCTTGTATGTTACTTGTTGCTTTTCCCTTGCTGCTTTTAATATTCTTTCTTTGTGTTTAGTCTTTGTTAGTTTGATTGGTATATGTCTTGGCGTGTTTCTCCTTGGGTTTACCCTGTACGGATTCTTTGCATCTCTTGGAGTTGATTGACTATTTCCCTTTCCATGTTGGGGAAATTTTCAACTATAATTTCTTCAAAAAATTTCTCATACACTTTCTTTTTCTCTTCTCCTGTACCCCTATAATTCGAATGTTGGTGTGTTTGATATTGTCCTGGAGGTCTCTGAGACTATCCTCAATTCTTTTTACTTTATTCTGCTCTTTAGAAGTTATTTCCACCATTTTATCTTCCAACTCACTGATTCATTCTTCTGCTTCTGATATTCTGCTATTGATTACTTCTAGAGTATTTTTAATTTCAGTAATTGTTATTGTTTGTCTTTGTGTGTTTATTCTTTAATTCTTCTAAGTCTTTGTTAATTGATTCTTGCATTCATTTTCTCCATTCTGTTTTCAGAGTTTTTGATCAACTTTACTATCATTATTCTGAATTCTTCTTCAGGTATTTTGCCTGTTTCATCTTCATTTACTTGAACTTCTTTGTTTCTAGTTTGTTCCTTCATTTGTGTAGTATTTCTCCATCTTTTCATTATTTTTAAAACTTATTGTGTTTGAGTTCTCCTCTTCCCAGGCTTCACGCTTGAATTCTTTTTTCCTTTTGGTTTCTGCCCTCCTAAGGTTGGTCCCAGAGAAGGCAATGGCACCCCACTCCAGTACTCTTGCCTGGAAAATCCTATGGACGGAGGAGCCTGGTAGGCTGCAGTCCATGGGGTCGCTGAGGGTCGGACACGACTGAGCGACTTCACTTTCACTTTTCACTTTCATGCATTGGAGAAGGAAATGGCAACCTACTCCAGTGTTCTTGCCTGGAGAATCCCAGGGACGGGGGAGCCTGGTGGGCTGCCATCTATGGGGTCGCACAGAGTCGGACACGACTCAAGTGATTTAGCAGCAGCAGCAGCAAGGTTGGTCCAGTGGCTTCTGTAAGCTTCATATAGGGTGAGATTTGTGCTGAGGTTTTTTTTTTTTTTTCCTCTGATGGGCAAGGCTGAGTGACGTGGTAATCTTGTCTGTTGATGACTGGATTTATATTCTTGTTTTCCTTATTGTTTAGATGAGGCATCCTACACAGGATTCTATGGTGGGTGAGTGATGCTGGGTCTTGTATTCAAGTGGTTTGCTTTGTGTGAGTTCTATTTGATACTCCCTAGGGTTGGTTTTCTGGTAGTGTATGGTCTCAGAGTCAGTTCTCCCACTCCAAAGGTTGAGGGCCTGACATCATCTCTGTGTGGCCAGCCACTGCCCTGTGCCTTCTGCCATTTTTCCTGCCTCTAATTTTAGTTTTCAAATTAACTTTTATTTTAAATTTGAGTATAGTTGATTTACAATGTTGTGTTATTTTCAGGGGTATAGTAAAGTGATTCAGTTATACATAAACATATACCTATTCTTTTCTCAGATTCTTTTCCCATATGAAAGTAAATGTGAATGTCACTCAGTGGTGTCTGACTCTTTGTGACCCCATGGGCTATAAAGTCCATGGAATTCTCCAGGCCAGAATAATGGAGTGGGTAGCTGTTCCCTTCTCCAGGGTATCTTCCCAACCCAGGGATCAAACCCAGGTTTCCCACATTACAGGAAGATTCTTTACCAGCTGAGCCACAGGGAAGCCCCTTTTATCCTATAGGTTATTAAAGAACATTGAGTAGAGTTCCTTGTACTATACAGTAGGTCCTTTTTGATGATCTGTTATATATATATAGTAGTGTGTATGTGTCCATCCCAAATTCCTAATTTATCCCTCTGGGTCACACCTTTCCACAAACCGTAAGTTTGTTTTGAAGTTTGTGAGTCTGTTTCTTTTCTTTTTTTTTTTTTTAAACTTTACAATATTGTATTGGTTTTGCCAAATATTGAAATGAATCCGCCATAGGTATACATGTGTTCGCCATCCTGAACCCTCCTCCCTCCTCCCTCCCCATACCATCCCTCTGGGTCATCCCAGTGCACCAGCCCCAAGCATCCAGTATCGTGCATCGAACCTGGACTGGCGACTCGTTTCATACATGATATTATACATGTTTTGATGTCATTCTCCCATATCTTCTGTTTTATAAATAAATTCATTTACATCAGTTCTTTAGATTTCACATATAAGTGACATCATATGACATTCGTCTTTTTCTGACTTACTTCACTCAGTATGAGAATTTCTAGGTCAATACATGTTGCTGCAAACGGTATTATTTCATTTCACAATGTGTGCATTGTAAGTCACTTCAGTTATGTCGGACTCTTTGTGACCCCATGGACTGTAGCCTAGCCAGGCTCCTCTGTCCATGAGGATTCTCCAGGCAAGAATACTGGAGTGGGTTGCCATGCCTTTTTCCAGGGGATCTTCCTGACCCAGGGATTGAGTCCAAGTCCCTTGCATCTTCTGCACTGGCCAGCGTGATCTTTATCACTAGTGCCACCTGGGAAGAAATTATATAAATTCACAATACTGAATTAGAAATTTGTATAACTTATTATTTCTAAACCACACATAAGCATATACCCCAAATAATACAGATTGGGTTTGTATATTAACTCATTTCATCTTTTAAAAAGTATAGGGGAACAATTATAGCAATTTTGATTTTTAATATTCTGTCTTTTTCTTTTTTTGACATTATTACACTGAGATTATTGCACCCTATTTTGGGGCATATCTTTGTCACAGACTCAAATTTATTTATACTCCCCACTAAAACATCCGTTTAAAATTTAATTTCAGAAATATTTTTTCAGCTGACTCTGAAAGATTCTTTCAATATATCCTATGAAGTGGGCATTTGCTTTAGACATCATCCAGGTATAGTTTCTCTCTCCTCTCTGGTTGCTCAGTCCTATGTATCCTATTATTACACTGCAATGCAGACATTTCACTCCATTCTCTGATGGGAAAATCTACTTTTGGAATGGAATCTGAGCTACAAAGAAATTCATTCCATCAATGGGCAGAAAAAAAGTATGCATTCCATGCCTTATTTAACATCACAGAGCATTTCCTCTCCAAGTCATAGGTCAACATAGTTTAGGCTACAAGGAAAATAAAATCTCTATTTGTGAATCCTCTTGAGAGCAGTAACATGTGTCTGGAATAAGGCCTCTCTCCTGGGCCTCCACACCAGAAATGATGTTTAAAATGTTTATATCTTCATGGGTTTAATTGTTAATATAAAAGAACATAGCATATGCTGATAAAATATAATATTGGTATTCTATTTAATGCAAAATTAAATAATGTCAAATAGGACGGTATCTATACATTGACTTACGTGCCCCCCCCTCCCCAGGCTTGTTGTTTCAGTTAAAAATCAATCAATTGACTACCTCATTCCTTTGTCTATAATAGCATTTTCCAACCTATGTTTTGAGGAATACAACTATCTATACGTGTTGTAATTGATGGTCTGAAAGGATTTCAAGGTCGAATCATTTCCAGCAGCAAGGTTACAGTATATTCAAGAACACATTAGCATTAAAAAAAATCTCTGAGATATCTCAGAGTCAAGAAATGTGTTTAACATTTTCTAACCCTGTTTTTACTATATTTGAGTCAGGAATTTGTCTACCCACTCTTGCCATTAAAAACATATCAATATTTTTGTTGTTGCTGGCAATGGTGCAGGACTGCTGATATCTAAAAATACAATATAGTAGATTAACAGCATGGATTATCTGCCTGTCTGGATATATGGATGAGATCTAGATCTATAGTTATGGAGAAGAAAAAAATACATTTGAATATTTGGAATCAGTAATGTAGTTTACCAAACAGGTGAAGTTAAATTTCTCTACCTTAAACTGTGACAAATGATTTTCATGGCATTTTATGAGGATTAAGTAAGAAAATTTTTCAACACATTGGGTGGATAAATAGTAACAGTCAATAACTATTATTACTCTCACTAGTATTAGTATCATTCATCCCTGAATCCATTCTCTTAAGCATGATACCATTTTGCCTTTTATGTAATCTTAGGAAATATTTTTGAATGGCTAATTGTTGGAGAGAAATATATCTTTTGTGATTGCATTTATTGTGTATGATTTTGATTCTATTCCAAAAATATTATTGACGTTTTATCATATAACATTAGTCTACAGGGAATGATACTGATACTACAACTTGTGAGGCACCCAATCCACATTTCACATCCCATATCTTTCAGCTGCCTTTTGCAATATAACAAACCACTCCCAAAACTAGTGGCTGAGAAATCAACTTTCATTATTCCTCATAATTCTGTTGATCCACTGGATTCAGCTACATTCATCTGGCATCAGCAGAGGATATTAATTTGTCTACATAAAGCTGGTGTGTGGTCTGGTCCAAAAAGCCAAAGAAGGTCACTCTCATATTAACATCCAAATTTCTGAATTTGAAGGTACATATCTTACATTACTGGAGAAGGAAATGGCAACACACTCTAGTATTCTTGCCTGGAGAATTCCATGCACAGAGGAGCCTCATGTGCATGAGCCCATGGGGTCACAAATAGTCAGACATGATTGAGTGGTTTTCACTTTATCTTACATTAAGTCTACATAAGGCAGAGTCTTTATAGTGACATATTGAAATATACTTTCTGCTTAGCCTTCTCTATTATATAATTATAAATTTATTTGCCATTCTACAACTTTACAATCAACTTTATATAATTTTGCTAAATTTCCATGTTTGAGCCGAAACAATTTACAAAACCCGCAAAGTAATGCTCAAAATTCTCCAAGCCAGTCTTCAGCAATACGTGAACTGTGAACTTCCAGATGTTCAAGCTGGTTTTAGAAAAGGCAGAGAAACCAGAGATCAAATTGCCAACAATCTGCTGGATCATTGAAAAAGCAAAAGTTTCAGAAAAACATCTATTTCTGCTTTATTGACTATGCCAAAGTCTTTGACTGTGTGGATCACAATAAACTGTGGAAAATTCTGAAAGAGATGGGAATACCTGACCATCTGACCTGCCTCTTGAGAAACCTGTATGCAGGTCAGGAAGCAACAGTTAGAATTGGACATGGGACAACAGACTGGTTCCAAATAGGAAAAGGAGTACGTCAAGGCTGTATATTGTCACCCTGTTTATTTAACTTATATGCAGAGTACATCATGAGAAATGCTGGGCTGGAGGAAGCACAAGCTGGAATCAAGATTGCCAGGAGAAATATCAATAACCTCAGATATGCAGATGATACCACCCTTATGGCAGAAAGTGAAGAAGAACTAAAGAGCCTCTTGTTGAAAGTGAAAGAAAAGAGTGAAAATGTTGGCTTAAAGCTCTACATTCAGAAAACTAAGATCATGGCATCTGGTCCCATCACTTCATGGCAAATAGATGAGGAAACAGTGGAAACAGTGGCTGACTTTATTTTGGGGGGCTCCAAAATCACTGCAGATGGTGATTGCAGCCATGAAATTAAAAGACATTTACTCCTTGGAAGGAAGTTATGACCAACATAGACAGCATATTAAAAAGCAGAGACATTACTTTGTCAACAAAGGTCCATCTAGTTAAGACTATGGTTTTTCCAGTAGTCATGTATGGATGTGAGAGATGGACTCTAAAGAAAGCTGAGAGCTGAAGAATTGATGCTTTTGAACTGAGGTGTTGGAGAAGGCTTGAGATTTCCTTGGACTGCAAGGATATCCAATCAGTCCATCCTAAAGGAGATCAGTCCTGGGTGTTCATTGGAAGGACTGATGTTGAAGCTGAAACTCCAATACTTTGACCACCTGATCGGAAGAGCTGATTCATTCAAAAAGACCCTGATGCTGGGAAAGATTGATGGCAGAAGAAGAAGGGGACAAGAGAGGATGAGATGGTTGGATGGCATCACTGCCTCAATGGACATGGGTTTGGGTAGACTCTGGCAGTTGGTGATGGACAGGGAGACCTGGTGTGCTACGGTTCATGGGTCACAAAGTTTTGGACATGACTAAGCGACTGAATGGAACTGAATTTACAAAACTAAGACCAAAAAAACCAAAGAACATTTCAATAGAAAGTTATGTCCAAATGGGCAAGAGGGAAAAAAAAAACAAAAATGCTAAGTTAAAATAGATGATGATATGGAATGTTTCTTCCCATGCTTTCACCACAGAGTTATCTTGGGCTTCCTCAGAACATGGAAGGCTTAGGGTAGTTGAGTTTCTTGCATGGCATCTGTTTTCACAGAATAAAAGCAGAAATTGCAAAGCTTCCTGAAGACTAGCCTTGAACTAGCTTAATGTCACTTCTGTCACATGTCCCTGACCAAGGCAAGTCACAAGGCCAAAACTCATTGAAAGAGAAGGAGATGGACACCAGCACTTGAACTTCTTGAGCACCAGCACACACCTCATCTTCAATCACTAAATAAACCTCACTCTCCAACTAGACAATTCCTGTCATTTATTTACAAATGGATCTTGGGCCCGGATCTTCACATAACTTAAATCCTCAACATATGTTTGTTGGATTAATCTCTCTTTCCTTTGGCATACATCTCAGCATGAATAAAGCCTGTCTGTGCCAAGAATTGTGCCAGCCTTGGCAGAATGTTTAGGAAATATGCCCTCTTGCCACTCAAGAACACAGATTCTATAATGTAGTGCTGAATACCATGGCAGGGAATATTCACACATCAGTGGGACACCAGGGATGCCCCCCCTAGCCCCATGCAGGTACAGGAGGAGTCAAGAGGGCTTCTCCAAAGAGCAATTTGTGCTAAATTTAAGAAAGTAGGCTCAGATTAGATCTTGTTTTCTTGGGCTTCAAAATCACTGCAGATGGATACTGCAACCAAAAATTCAAAGATGCTTGCTCATTGGAAGGAAAGATATGACAAACCTAGACAATGCATTAAAAAGCAGAGACATCCATTTTCCAACAAAGGTACATATAATCAAATCTATGGTTTTTCCAGTAGTCATGTACAGATGTGAGAGTGAAGTGAGAGTTGCTCAGTTATGTCCAACACTTGGAGATCCCATGGACTATACAGTCCCTGGAATTCTCCCGCCCAGAATACTGGAGTGTGTAGTCTTTCCATTCTCCAGAGAATCTTCCCAACCCGGGAATTGAACCCAGGTCTCCCTCATTGCAGGTGGATTCTTTACCAGCTGAGCCATAATGGAAGCCCAAGAATACTGGAGTGAGTAGCCTATCCCTTCACCAGTGGATCTTCCTAACCCATGAATCAAACTGGGGTCTCCTGCATTGCAGGCACTCTGTGAAATTTGGACCATAAAGAAGGCTGAGCATTGAAGAATTGATGCTTTCAAATTATGGTGCTGGAGAAGACTCTTGAGAGTCCCTTGGACTGCAAGGAGATCAAACCAGTCAATTATAAAGGAAATCAACCCTGAATATTCACTGGAAGGACTGATACTAAAGCTGCAGCACTAATACTTTGGCCACTTGATGGGAAGAGTTGATTTATTGAAAAAGACCCTGATTCTGGTAAAGATTGAGGCCAGGAGGAGAAGGGAGAAACAGGATGAAATGGTTGGATAGCATCACCGACTCAAAGGACATGCATTTGAGCAATATCATCTGGTGGCTCAGATAATAAAGAATCCGCCTGCAATGCAGGGGACCCAGGTTTGATCCCTGGGTCAGGAAGATTTCCTGGAGAAAAGAAAGAATATCCACTCCAATATTTTTGCCTGGAGAATTCCATGGACAAAGGAGTCTGGCAGGCTACAGTCCATAGGGTCACAAAGAGTTGGACATGACTGAGCAACTGACACTTCACTTCACTTCACTTCACTTCTAGGAGATAGTGGAGTACAAAGGAACCTGGCATGCTGCAGTCCTTGGAATTACAAAGAGTCGGACACAACTTAGCGACTGAACAACAGCAAGTTTCAGATTAGTAGTAGTTGGCTCATAAATGGAAGCAGTGCTTTCCCAGTGTTTTTCAAAATGCAGCCACAGATCAACAGCATCAGGACCACCAGGGATGTAAGAAAAGCAAATTCTCAGACCTTATTAGAAACTACTGCATCAGAGAATCTCTGGGTAAAGCCTAGGGTTCGGATGAATACCAAAGCTTGAGGACTATTGCTTTCATCAGAAAGCGTAGTGTATGAAAGCATAGAGGGTAGGAAAGTATGATTTACTCTAAAACCCCTTATGGGAGGAAAGAAACATATCCATAATTACAGCTAGGTGAGGACTTATGTGGCTGCATTCACAACTTTCTGGAGATTGTCAGGATTGTTGGTAGTACAGCTTTAGGTTCTAGTGAGAATGAGTTGCAAAATGATAGGACCAAAAGAGGGATACAACACATCCCTGCAAGGTGAAATGAAACCATGGAGCTTAATAGGTCTGTATGAACTTTGAAAAGTATAAAACTCTGCATACCTATTGGGTTGGGAATTTTGATATTAGTATAAATTATTTGTAAATTAAGGCAGTGTACTTTTTGGTCATATTAGTTGTTAGCTCACTGCATGCATTTCAAGGAATGGGATTCTGTTTAGCTGGCTTAGATGTCTAGTTAGACTCCAATTCTACCTCATTGTGGTTAATCAACAAATGTTAGATAAATGGACTCTTGAAAGTTGGAAAGAGGATTCAACTGGGAGTTTGTAATAACTTGCTCAGTGAGTTTAGGTAAATTATTTAATCTCTCTGAGTCATAGATTCTTTATCAATTAGAATCCTGAATTCTTTGATATTTCAGTTCAAAATTATGTCTCAATTTTCTTTTCAAACAGAAAACCAACCTTTGCTCTCTCCGTGTTTCTGTTTCTGTCTCTCCCCTCTCCTCAACTCCTGTTTAGAAAAGCAGACTGACTATTATAAATTCAGCCAGAAAAATATTATTTGAGCCTTCAGATGAGATTGGGCTGGAATTCTTTCTAAGGGCAATTCCAGAGAGAAAGGAAGATAAACAACTGAACCACAATAGAAGACAGGGCTAATAACGGGGGCCACTTGTTTGATTATGTTTTTAGATTGAAGTTTAGAAGGATCTAAAAGGTCAGGGAAGATGAGTTTTAATTTTTTTAAAGCTTCTGAAGTTTATTAATGCTTAGATGATGCAATCTGGTGAAGATTTAAAAACAAAAATTCTGATGAACAGTGTAGAAGGTAGGTGATCTGTAATGGGATGGGGGGCACTTAAAACAGAATTATCTGTTAAACATTGTAAAGGTGCATGGAATTCACAGTATTTGGAATTTCAAAGATATAAAATAAGAATAAAGAAATGTCTGATGATTAATTCAATGGCTAAGTAATTGACATACTAGCTGTAATATAATTTCTTACAATTTGACTCACCGCAGAAATTTGTAGTTTGACCCCTATAAATGCAATGGAATGTATTTTTATCAGCATTAAAATCTCCTGAAAAAGGATATTTGATCATTATTTTTCTTAAGTTTCCTAAAGATGGGCTTCAAAGCTTTAAAACTCACAATTTGTGGAAAACATACACTAAAATTAGTACCTGCCTCCTGATATCTTGGGACTTCTCAACAACATTCATTGTTTGTCATTAGGAGTGTGAATATTCTATGAATACCTGCTACCCACCAGAGCCTGGTGGGGGTGCCAGAGACACAAAGCCTCATAAATTACAGACCTCGCCCCCCAAAGAACCCACAATGCTTTCTCCCAGGTATTACTTTGAGTGCTATTTTGAAGTTGTCAGGGAAATAAGAAAAATGAGGTATTTAGGAGAGAAGGCAGTAAAAATTCTCAGTCAAGTCTCCCTAAGTGGTCATGTTGACCTCTCCATGCTCTGGTGTCCCTGAAATATAAAGCTGATGATGAGGAAGGTCAAGAGAGAGAAAGCAATCACATTTCCTTGAGAGCTACAGCATGGGGTTTCCACTCCTGTTTCAAGCTCTTCTATCTGTTTGCAGCTTTCTACAATGGCTGGGGACCCTATATCCCTTCCCCCTCAACCCCCAGCTAACCAGGACAGCCTTGGGTCAGCTCTCAGATTTCCCCAAAGCAGGTTCCATCTGTGAATCTTATTGATGAAGATGGTGTGGCTATGTCTCTATTGCCATAATGTCAAGAAGGGATTCTCTCCTGGGGGATCTAGGCCAACCCCACATGTTGATTTCAGGCACATCTGCCCTAGAGATCAATGAAGAAGCTGGGGACTCTGAGTAAAACCTGAGGGTTCACAATGGGAAGCTCAGGTTCCAAGGTCTAAGGTGAGTTCCCAACACACTTCTTGCCAACATTCCTATCTAATTCCTAACTGGTTGAGAACAGATGGCAAGGAATGTTCCCAAGGTGACCCTTCCCTGGCATTCAGATAAAGAAGTGTCAGTGGGAAAAGTACTATGATGTTTCTAGTTCCAATTCTGCTCTTTTTTTTCTTTAGAAAGTTCTCCTCTTCATGCTCACTCTTTTTCAGCCAGAGGCCTGGTTCTGTGCTTAAGATGATGAATGTTTTGGGAAAGTCCATTTCCTTCTCTGGGCCTTTATTTGCACAGTCTTCATGGTGAGCCTAACAAGAGACTAGAAATAATTCTTTTTATATATTTCTCTGGAAATCAGCAGTAAAAGGTTGAGGGACATGATCCAGCAAGGGTATGGTTATAGAATAAGATAGTAACAGAGTTTGTTATCTGCCAGAGTGGCAGAAGAAATAGATATCCTGATCAACACAGTTTAAATGAATAGATTTTAAAGGAAAGATCCATTTACAAAGGTGTGGGCAGGACTGAGGGAACAAAGAAAAATGGCAACTTGCCCAGTATTAGTGACAGTTGAATTTGTGAGCACTCTTGGTTTGAAGGACAAGGGAAGGCTTGATGTCACCTTCATACAGTGAGAGATGTAGCTACTTTATAGCAGCTGCTTGAAAAAAACCAAGGAGAATGAAGATAAACACCTTCCTCCTCCTTTCTCCTCTTGGCTTATCTCCTGCTGGATTCTCTCATCTTCTAATTTGCTGCTAGTACACCCTGTTGGTTAAAGTCAACCAAAAGCTGAAGAGCAAAGGTGTCCAAGGGGTGCAGTCTATGGACATAGGCTCTCTGGGCGCACAGCAGGACATGGAAGGTCCCACTGTGGATCTGAGAGTCAATTGAAGTATCACCATCATGGTGAAATGGCTGCTAGAAATCAACCCTAGTGTGTTCTTGCTCAGATACAGCAGCAGTCTGTTTTTTTCTCCTCACATAATAGTCCAGAGTGGATTTCCTGCTTTGCAGGTGCCTGCACTTAACTCAGCAATTCAGGGTCTCTCCCACTGATGACTCTACCTTCCCCTCACATGTCACAGTGTTGGCATCCTATCCTCAGAAGGAAACACTATGAAGGTGTACCTCTGAAAGGTTTCTTCTGAGCCATATCTGGAATTGGCAAGTATCGTTCACACTCATGTTTCTCTGGAGACAATTTGGTTCCATTTCCACACCAAACTCCAAGGGACACAACACAACAGGGAGTACTTTGTGCTTCCAAAAAGGGAAAATAGAGCTCTATAAGCAGCTAGTATCTGGGAGCAAATTCTATAAAATCCAATATTACAATTTCTCAAAAAGATCATTTTCCAACATCTTCGTCTAAGAACTCTAAGAGTGAGATGACGTTGAGTTAAACTCACTAAACCCCTGCTCTCACTCCAATGTAGCAACAGAAAACCCTACACTGGGTTTCAGCCCCTGAATATGCAAAAGCAAAATTCAGAGAGACGAGTACTTTATTCTGTATTCTAAATCTACACACACACCCGTATCTCCCTCATCCTCCTTTCTGTCAGTGTTCAACTTCTTTTCTTCTCACCCTTGTCCCATGGTTCATTTCTGTTTTATGAAGTTAGCTTCAAAAGTTAATGTCACCCACAATCTATCTCAGCCTCAGGGACCCCAGCTAGCACAATATAATAACCTCACAAATTGGCCTTGGGACTGGAAACCAGTTTTAATCTCCTCAGTGCCCAGTAGGAAAAATGAGGGCAGTTATAAATGTTAGGCAGTCAATCGGACATGAGCAGGTCCCACCCCATCGTGGACAGGTCATCTTTCCCTGCCCCACCTTGAAGTTGTGACCAGAGCATGCCCAGAGAGCCACCCTTTTGTGGTCAAGATCACTAAGTTGCCAGTCTTATCAAGCCCAAACAAGATATCAAAACCCAACAGGGGTTTTCCAAATCACCAACACCAGCATTGGTACATCAAGACTAAAAGGTGATTCTGAATGCCCCTGGGGTTCATTATGTCCTATTTACATGAATTATCTTGGGGTCCCACCCCCGACTTCATCCCCACCCCCACCCCCTGCCCCCTGGGTCTTGCTTCAGTGTTAATGGTAAGTGCCTTTCCACAAGGAGAAAAAGTATATAATCTTAAGCCATCAATCAACTTGTCAATCAAATGACACAGGACACAGAGGAGTTTTCACCACTCTGAAAAAATGAACCCTACCCTCACTGTGGGGCTGCTTCTGGTCTCCAGAGTGCCTGTTCTCCTTCCTCGACAGTATGCTTTTGCTTTGCCTAAAAAACCCCTACTGCTTGAAACTCTACTGTGTCTCTTGATCGAATTTTTTCCTTGAAGGGGATAAGAACTGAGGAGTTGCTGTTCTACCAGTAACATAAGGATTTCTGCTCAAAGGCTTCATCCTGTATCATCTATCAAACAAGTCATGAGTCTCACTGAATAACCAACGTGAAAGACCAATGAGAATTTGCATGATGACACATTAAACTTTAAAATCATGGGGAATGTTTTTGATATGTGCTTTTTTGTTAAATAACTCATTTGAGTAAATGGCTATTTATTGTCAGAAAATTAGTTTTAGTTTCATTCAAGAGGTATAAGCATGAAGAACAGTAAAAAGTCATCATGGTGTGTGCTTGTGAGCCCAGCCGTGTTTCTCTGTTTTCCGCTGTGTGCCTCCAGCCATCACAGAAGCTGTGATATTAGTGAGGGGAATAATACATCAGAACAAGCTGCACTGCTTGGAGTTGAGCTTCAGTGCATGATTTTCTTTATACTTTAGCCATAATGATCAGAACTGAGCAGATCCTGGTCATTTACAAGTAATGTTCTACAATATCCTAAATTCCCCCAATTTGCATACTCTGTAGCCCACAGTTCCAACCCTAGATGCCATAAATATAAGTAAAAATGTAGTTGAACCCTATCAACTCTGAATAGTTCTATAAATATAAAACCAAAGTAATTTATAAAGCTATTTTCTGGCTAAGAATCATCCCTTTCTCTTCATTGCTACTGCAAACATTAGCAGTTGGCTTTCTTTTCAGGGTCATTTTCTGCAAAGAAATAAAAGTCTTCATGCTTTCACCAGTTTGTACTTCAGCAATGCGAAGAATAAAGCTTCATGGTCCCATGGAGAGGCTAACTCAGCAACTCTTGCCTACTGAGTCTCTCAGTCCTGAGCAAAATTGTTAATATATATTGTTCCAAGGATGCAGATTTGACGGTATCGGCATTTGAAGTGCAGACTGCCCAGAATGTTCAGCCACTGACTTTTGCTCTGCTAAAACTAGGGGAGTGTTAATGTTCTCTGGAAAAACTTCCTTTGTCCGAGTAGACAAGTGCCTTGTATGCATCCATGAACGATCTTGCACTTTTCTATATCAGTCAGTTTACCATGTGTGCTTGTCTATTTATCTGTCAGATCCCTGCATTAGACTTAGAGATCTTTGACCAGGTGCTGTAACTCAAAAATTGCACAGCTGTTGGGTATTTCAACTGAAGAATTTCCTAGAGAATTGTGAGGAAATATTTTATCAACTGTCATAATATCAAATAGTTAGAATCAGAGCTGAGATTTGCCTTTACATGGATTCCAAATCCCAGGACTATATAGTGCATCTTCAAAGTGATGGAGACATGAATTTGATGAATCTCTGAAGTTGGACCAGTAGCCTCCATGTAGATAGATCTGGCTGTAAGAGGTCACATCTCTTAGAGGCTGTATAAAATCAACTTCAAGAAATTGTTGGGATCCTTCTGGATACAAACAGGAAAACGGTACCCCCAGGCTAAGGAGTCACTAGACCTAACACAAATCCTATTTTATATTAATAGGCAGAATAATGTCAACATTATTTACTCTATTTTCTTTCTCTGGCATCTACTATCACCACTCATTGCCCAGGCTATGTTTCTGGGTTGCATTACAAAATTTGCAATTCCTCCTCTGGCAATATTACATTCTGGTAAAAGTTTATCAACCAGCATGAAGAAGGGGAAGGGAGAACCCCTTAATTGGTAGTATTTTCTAATTTGAAGCTAAAATATTCATCAAAGCATTTCAAGGAGAAGGGGAAGATAGTGGAAAGTGGATCAAAATTATCAATTTATAAAGAAGCAAACATCAGGAATGCACTAGTTGTAAATTATTTCAGTTATGATGGCTTGGAAGACTCTACACATGGACATCACCAGATGGTCAATACCGAAATCAGATTGATTATATTCTTTGCAGCCAAAGATGGAGAATCTCTATATAGTCAGCAAAAACAAGACTGGGAGCTGACTGTGGCTCAGATCGTGAACTCCTTTTTGCTAAATTCCGACTTAAACTGCAGAAAGTAGGGAAAACCACTAGACCATTTAGGTATGACCTAACTCAAATCCCTTACAATTATACAGAGGAAGCAAGAAACACATTGAAGCAATTAGACCTGATAGACAGAGTACCTGAAGAACTACGGATGGAGGTTTGTGACATTATACAGGAGGCAGTAATCAAGACCATGCACAAGAAAAAGAAATACAAAAAGGCAAAATGGTTGTTTGAGGAGGACTTACAAATAGCTGTGAAAAGAAGAGAAACAAAAGGCAAAGGAAAAAAGGAAAGATACATCCATTTGAATGCAGAGTTCCAAAGAATAGCAAGGAGAAATAAAAAGCCTTCCTTAGTGATCAATGCAAAGAAATAGAGGAAAACAATAGAATGGGAAAGACTAGAGAGCTCGTCAAGAAAATTAGAGATACCAAGGGAACTTTTCATGCAGAGATGGGCTCAATAAAGGACAGAAATGGTATGGACCTAACAGAAGCAGAAGATATTAAGAAGAGGTGGCAACAAAACATAGAACTGTACAAAACAGATCTTTATAACCCAGATAATCATGATGTTGTGATCACTCACCTAGAGCCAGACATCCTGGAATGCAAAGTCAAGTGGGCCTTAGGAAGCATTACAATGAACAAAGCTAGTGGAGGTGATGGAATTCCAGTTGAGCTGTTTCAAATCCTAAAAAAATGATGCTGTGAAAGTCCTGCAATGAATATGCCAGCAAATTTGGAAATCTAAGCAGTGGCCACAGGACTGGAAAAGGTCAGTTTTCATCCCAATCCAAAAGAAACTCAATGTCAGAGTGCTCAAAGTACTGCACAATTGCACTCATCTCACATACTAGCAAAGAAATGCTCAAAATTCTCCTAGCCAGGCTTCAACAGTATGTGAACTGTGAACTTCTAGGTGTTCAAGCTGGATTTAGAAAAGGCAGAGGAACCAGAGATCAAATTGCCAACATCCAGTGGATCATCAAAAAAGCAAGAATTCCAGAAAAACATCTATTTCTGCTATTGACTGTACCAAAACCTTTGACTGTGTGATGACAACAGATTGTGGAAAATTCTTAAAGAGATGGGAATACCTGACCACCTTTCCTGCCTCCTGAGAAATCTGTATGCAGGTCAACAAGCAACAGTTAGAACTGGACATGGAACAACAGACTGGCTCCAAACTGGGAAGGGAGTATGTCAAGGCTATATATTGTCACCCTGCTTATTTCACTTATATGCAGAATACATCATGAGAAATGCCAAGCTGGATGAAGCACAAGCTGGAAACAAGATTGCTCGGAGAAATATCAATAACCTCAGATATCCTGATAATACCACACGTATGGCAGAAAGCAAAGAACTAAAGAGCCTCTTGATGAAAGTGAAAGAGGACAGTGAAAAATTTGGTTAAAACTCAACATTCAGAAAACTAAGATCATGACATCTGTTCCCATCATTTCATGGCAAATAGGTGGGGAAACAGTGGAAACAGTGACAGATTTGATTTATTTATTTATTTTTTTGGGTTCCCAAATCACTACAGATGGTGATTGCAACCATGAAATTAAAAGACACGTACTCCTTGGAAGAAAAGTTATGACCAAACTGGAGAGCATATTAAAAAGTAGGTACATTATTTTGCCAAATAAGGTCATCTAGTCAAAGCTATGGTTTTTCCAGTAGTCATGTATGAATGTGAGATTTGGACTATAATGAAAACTGAGTGCTGAAGAATTGATGCTTTTGAACTGTGGTGTTGGAGAAGACTCTTGAGAGTCCCTTGGACAGTAAGGAGAACTAACCAGTCCATCCTAAAGGAAATCAGTCCTGAATATTCTCTGGAAGGACTGATATTGAAGCTGAAACTCCAATACTTTGGCCACCTGATGCGAAGAACTGACTCATTTGAAAATACTGTGATGCTGGGAACAATTGAAAGTGGGAGGAGAAGGGGATGGCAGAGGATGAGATGGTTGGATGACATCACTGACTCAATGGACATGAGTTTGAGTAAACTCCGGGAGTTGATGATGGACAGAGAAGCTTGGCATGCTGCAGTCCATGGGGTCACAAAGAGTTGGATATGACTGAGCTACTGAACTGAACTGAGATGATGATGGTGTGGAATAGGAGATGGGTTTAGTCTATTTTAAGAAGGCTTTTGTAGTAGGGTAGTAGTGCTATGGCCAGAATAAGTCAGGAGGGGTGCATAACTGGACATGGCACTTCTATTCCTATGATACAAGTTTCTCTTGCTTTCTGTTAGTGGTTTTCTGACCACTTTACTTCACATGTGATGAAGCTGCTGCTGAGAAAATCTATCAGTGTAATAAAGAGTATCGGAGGTGATGAGTTGAACAAACTTTAGAAATAGTTTCTTTTATTTAATAAAACACAGCACAACAATAGCAGCTTTCCTTGCACCAGGGAGAAAAATACCCCCTAAAATTCTCTGAAAGTTATTCTCCTTGAAGGCTTCAGGATATTCTTTTCTGAAGGAAAAAAAAAAAAAAAGAATTAAAGCTTCATTGAAACTAAATATCATCAAACAAAAAGAAGCAGTGATTTTGAAGGAAGTTCCTTTAGGTAATTTGTGAATGTGAAACAAGTAATTATTTTTTTCTCTAGGCAAATACTTTCTAATAGGACAGAAAAAAAATGGCCAAATGCTGTGTGGAAATCCTATGAAATACCAGAAATTTCACAAATCCTGTGATTCTAAAAGTCATTACCAAAAAAAAATAATAATAATAATAAATAAAAGTCATTACCATGTGTGATGATGTGTTCCTATCCAACAGATTCAAGGTAGTCAGATGTGAGGAAGTGAAATCTGGGAGTCCATCCATGTGGGCAACCCAAGGATTGTCACAAGATACTATGGCCTTTCTCACTATTATATATACATTTGTGAAAGTTTGCTGTGAACTTCTCTTTGCCAATAGCCTTTCTTTAAATACTCCTAGAGGCATCTTCTTTAGTGGTATTATTATCAGCAAACACCCTCCTATATTGGATCTCCACTTTTTACATTTTAAGTGTAATTTAAAATCTATCTATCTATATTTATACATAATATTACCACCTTAACATGTAACCAATATGTAGAAATTATTACTGAGGTATTTTACTTTTTTGTATAAGGTCTTTAAGATACGATATGTATTGTACACTTTCAGCTCATAATATGTTTATGTATTTTAAGTGCTCTGTAGCTACATGAGATTGGAGGCTACCATATTGGATGGAACACGGTAATTCAGTCAAATCCAATAAACATTAAATAAATGTTTCTTCATAAAACCAGTCAACTTCAGCTTCTTCAGCATCAGTGGCTGGTGCATGGACTTGGATTACTATGATGTTGAATGGTTTGCTTTGGAATGAACCAAGATCATTCTGATGTTTTAGAGATGGCAACAAGTACAACCTAGACAGCATATTAAAAAGCAGAGACATTACTTTGCCAACAAAGGTCTGTCTAGTCAAGGTTATGTTTTTTTTCTAGTGGTCATATATGGATGTGAGAGTTGGACTATGAAGAAAGCTGAGCTCCAAAGAATTGATGCTTTTGAACTGTGGTGTTGGAGAAGACTCTTGAGAGTCATTGGACTGAAAGGAGATCCAACCAGTCCATCCTAAAGGAGATCAGTCCTGGTGTTCATTGGAAGGACTGATGCTGAAGCTGAAATTCCAATGCTTTTGCCACCTGATGCAAAGAGCTGGCTCTTTTGAGAAGACCCTGATGCTGGGAAAGATTGAGGGCAGAAGGAGAAGGGGACAAGAGAGGATGAAATGGTTGGATGGCATCACCGACTCAATGGACATGGGTTTGGGTGAACTCCAGGAGTTGGTGGTGGACAGGGAGGCCTGGCATGCCGTGGTTCATGGGGTCACAATGAGTCGGACATGACTGAGTGACTGAACTGAACAAAGTACTATGTTTTGGACTCTTGTTGACTATGATGGGCTACTCCATTTCTTCTAAGGGATCTTGTGTGCTGCAGTCCATGAGGTTGCAAAGAGTTGGACATGTCTTAGCAACTGAACAACAATAACAAGAGCAAAATAAACATTTTTTGTCCCTTTAATTTAAATTATTATCCTTTCACAGAGGGAGCTAAAAGGGTTGGTTATGTGTCTGAAAATGTTTATAAATTTACTTTGTAAAAGCAGATGTAATTTTTTGTCATAGAATTCTGTGTTTGTTTTTTTTTTTTTTTTTTGAACTTGCTATTCTTTTCTTCCTTGAGTTTTTTTATTGAATTATAGTTGATATACAATATTATATATGTTACAGGTGTACAATATAGTGATTCACAATTTTTAAAAGTCATACTCAATTTAGAGTTATTATAAGGGCTTCTCTTGTGGCTCAGAGATAAAGAATCCACCTGTCAATGCAAGAGACATGGGTTATATCCCTGGGTCAGGAAGATCCTCTGGAGAAGGAAATGGCAACCCACTCTAGTATTCTTACTTGGGAAATCCCATACTGACAGAGGAGCCTGGCAGGCTATATATAGTCTACGGGGTCACAACGAGTTGGACATGACTTAGCGACTAAACAACAACATAGTTAGTACAAAATATATAATATTTTGACTTTAAACATTTGAAATCACCTGGGGAGCTATCTTAAAAAGACCAATATCTGGACCCCTTCCTTGGGATTTATGATTAAATTGGGAAACTTAAGAGACTTGGAGAAGAGTCTGAGCCTGAATAGTTTATAAAAGGATGGACTCCTGAAGAGCAGAGTGTCACAGGCCAAGTTTGTCTTGGGTAACTTCTGAACCAATTTTTCCCTCTTTCAGCACTACTGTAATATTTATTTGTTAATTTATTTTTATTATAAATTTACAATATAATTTTATTTGATTTGATAACAATGTAGAAAGCACAAGTAGAGATAATCATGAATCCTTAATAGGTATATTCAGTTCAGTTCAGTCGCTCAGTCGTGTCCAACTCTTTGTGATCCCATGGACTGTAGCATGCCAGGCTTCCTTGTCCATCACCAACTCCTGGAGTTTACACAAACTCACATCCATTGAGTCAGTGATGCCATCCAACCATCGCATCCTCTGTTGTCCCCTTCTCCCCCTGCCTTCAATCTTTCCCATCATCAGGGTCTTTTCAAGTGAGTCAGTTCTTCACACCAGGTGGCCAAAGTATTGGAGTTTCAGCTTTGGCATCAGTCCTTCCAGAGAATATTCAGGACTGATTTCCTTTAGGATGGACTGGTTGGATCTCCTTGCTGTCCACAGGACTCTCAAGAGTTTTCTCCAACACCACAGTTCAAAAGCATCAATTCTTCAGCACTCAGCTTTCTTTATAGTCCAACTCTCACATCCATACATGACTACTGGAGAAACCATAGCTTTGACTAGATGGACCTTTGTTGGCAAATTAATGTCTCTGCTTTTTAGTATGCTGTCTAGGTTGGTCATAACTTTTCTTCCAAGCAGCAAGTGTTTTTTTTTAATTTCATGGCTGCAGTCACCATCTGCAGTGATTTTGGAGCCCCCAAAATAAATAACAGTGACAGACAAGGAGTCTGTCACTGTTTCCATTGTTTCCTCATCTATTTGCCTTGAAGTGATGGGACCAGCTATCACTATCTTTGTTTTCTGAATGTTGAGCTTTAAGCTAACTTTTTCACTCTCCTCTTTTACTTTCTTCAAGAGCCTCTTTAGTTCTTCTTGGCTTTCTGCCATAAGGCTGGTGTCATCTGCATATCTGAGGTTACTGATATTTCTCTCAGCAATCTTGATTCCAGCTTGTGCTTCATCCAGTCCATCATTTCTCATGAGGTACTCTGCATGTCAGTAAAATAAGCAAGGTGACAATATACAGCTTTGATGTACTCCTTTCCTGATTTGGAACCAGTCTGTTGTTCCATGTCTAGTCCTAATGGGTATATAGAACTTTAATATTTTAACAGTAATTATTTGCTCATTGGACTAACTCAAACTGAACATATGGCATATCCAAGTTTGTTTTTTTAATTGAGGTAATGTTGACTTATAAAATTGTATAAGTTTTCATCTGTACAACATAACTATTGGCTTCTACCTATACTACAGCAGGCTTATCACCAAAAGCCTAGTTTCTATCCATCACTGCACTATGAACCCCCTTTACCCATTTTACCCTTGCCCTACTTTCCTTTCTTTTGATAACCACCAATCTGCTCCCTGTATCTGTTTACTTTTATCTTGTTTTACTTATTTATTTATTTTAAAAATATCCCACATGTGAGTGAAATCATATAATAATTGTCATTCTCTGATCTTTTACCTTCCAGGTCCATCCATGGTGTCACACAGGTGTAATTTTAAAATCAGGATTAAGCTTACTGGAGATGAATCAATAGAATGTTTAAATTATGGTCACTTGGGAGACTCCCAGGTCACAAATATCTGCTGACCACGTTCTAGTTCAATGATTCTTCTTCCTAAATGCTCTGCATTTTCCGCCATCCAAACAACAGGTACATCTGCCTCTCTATTCCTGCCCAGCAAACAGGCTTATGTGTACCAGCAATCTAGATTCCACACATATGCAATAATATATGATATTTGTTTTCCTCTTTCTGATTTATGAAATGAGAGTGTAGGATTGTCATATACACACTGCTGCTGCTGCTAAGTCACTTAAGTCATGTCCAATTCTTAGCGACCCCATGGACTACAGCCCACCAGGCTCCTCCGTCCATGGGATTCTCCAGGCAAGAGTACTGGAGTGAGGTGCCATTGCCTTCTCTACACTACCATGTGTTAAAATAGATAGCTAGTAGGAAACTGAGGTATAGCACAGGGAGCTCAGCTCCATGCTCTGTGATGATCTAGAGGGGGTTGGGAGGCAGGCTCAAGAGGAGAGGATCTATGGAAATAGAACTGATCCACTTCACTGTACCACAGAAACTAACACAACATTGTAAAGCAATTATCCTGCAATAAAAAAACAAATTAAAACAAACACACACACAGGTGAGACAAGATGTCAAATTGGCTTCATTTTATACATCATCTCAAATAGATTGATGGTGATTTCCTACAGTGTTGTATTGCAAAACTGTCAGAGTCTGCATCTGAGCCTGGCATTAAAAAAACTCCAAGATCAACTATTAATGTCTGCTTTAGGTGATATGGATAAGGAGTGACAGCACTTGGACAGGTTTTGCCACCTCTGAGTAACCTAATACAAGCAGAGAACATTTTTCAGATGATCTTTATTCATCTATATGCATGTTACACAGAGTATATTACACTAGCGTATTAGGATGTTATCAGGTTTACGTATCAGGTTTACACTATCTCAGAAGGCTTTTTAAATCTTGGCATAGAAAATGAACGTTTATTAAGTACCTATATGTTGCTTTTGTTTTCAATTTCTGTTTTCTCTGTGTTTCATAAGACACCATGCTGCTCCTTCTAAGTGCTCAGTAATGTCTGACTCTTTGCAATCCCATGAACTACAGCCTGCCATGCTCCTTTGTCCATGGGATTTCTCCAGGTAAGAATATTGGAGTGGGTTGCCCTTTTATTCTCCAAGGGATCTACCCAACCCAGGGCTCTTGTGTCTGCTGTATGAGCAGGTGGATTCTTTACAACTAGCATCACCCAAGAAGCCCATAAGACACCATGGGTGCAGAAAATGCAGGGCACAATTCCTGATTGTAAGAGATTTCTAGTTTCACTAGGGAAAAAATGTATAAATGCAAGAATAATTAATGAGGACAACCTTATTCATTATGACAGCATTATGTACTATATAATAAAGACAATGAAGAGAGTAAATTGATAATTATGTGATCTGAGGAATAAATGTAAATTCTGCAGGACACCAGATGCTTCTCTGACCAAAAGGACTTTGGAGGCAAATCAGATCAGATCAGATCAGTCGCTCAGTCATGTCCGACTCTTTGCAACCCCATGAAACGCAGCACACCAGGCCTCCCTGTCCATCACCAACTCCTGGGGTTCACTCAGACTCATGTCCATCAAGTCAGTGATGCCATCCAGCCATCTCATCTTCGGTCATCCCCTTCTCCTCCTGCCCCCAATCCCTCCCAGCATCAGAGTCTTTTCCAATGAGTCAACTCTCCACATGAAGTGGCCAAAGTACTGGAGTTTCAGCTTTAGCATCATTCCTTCCAAAGAAATCCCAGGGCTGATCTCCTTCAGAATGGACTGGTTGGATCTCCTTGCAGTCCAAGGGACTCTCAAGAGTCTTCTCCAACACCACAGTTCAAAGGCATCAATTCTTTGGTGCTCAGCCTTCTTCACAGTCCAACTCTCACATCCATACATGACCACAGGAAAAACCATAGCCTTGACTAGACGAAATAGGCTTACCCATATATTGAACGAAGCTGGGCTCTGTCACAGACTTTCACAGAACACAATCAGCACAATGCAACAAACAAAAAAACAAACCAAAACAAACACTTCTACCTTATTAGAACTGTATATAGTGGAAGGGCCCAAGGCATTCAACAAACCTGGTTGCAGATCTCAGCTTTGCCATCTGATTGTGAGTAATCTTCAGAGAGTTTATAATGCCTGCAGATCCTTGCTCCTATCTACAAATTGGAGATATGTAAACCTTATAGAACTGATTTAAGATTTATGAAGTCGTATCTACAATCTAATGCTTAATAGGTTCTCATTGAATGGCAAGACTTATGGCAATTGATTCTAAAATGATGATTTTGAGATGCACCCTTGAAACTGTAGTAAGTTTTCCAAAGGAAAAATAAATACTTCATCATAATGAGCATCTCATTGTAATGTAAGATGCATTTTAAAAATTATAAACTGTGAAGAAGAAGTGAATTTTAAGCTGAGTGAAGTGGCATAGCATCAGGTCCAGTAGGAACAGCCAGAACAAGCAAAGTAACAGCAGCTAAGGCTATTCTGGAGCCAGGCATTGTCATTAAACATTTAATTGTCATAGGAACCCCACCAGACTCTGAGTCTTGTTACTTGCTTCTTCTCAGGGCATGTATACTTCAAGAGCATGAGAACAGCTGGGATATGTTATCAGTTGAACTGTGTCCCTCTAAAATTCATATGTCAAGGTCTTAATCCTCAGTACCTCAGAATGTGATCTTATTTGGAGATAGGATCTTTGCAGAGGTTAATCAAGTTGAAACAAAGCTATTGGGGGGGGCCCTAATAAAAAACAACTGAAAACATCTCTTTTTCCCTTTCTCTGTTTGTTCATTTCTGTTCCCCTATAAGCTTAAAAGAGCTTGATTATAGGAATGAGATCACAAGACAATTTAACCTAACTCCTGACTCATGTACTCCTGAATGCACACTATGCCTTGTCTAACCTGTTGATTCTTTTCCTAGATAAAAAGAAGTAAGAATGAAGCAGTCAAAAAAAATGCATAGCTTTCTACCCCCAATCCTCTCCACTGCCACCCCCCCCCCAACACACACACATCCCTCACACAAACACACAATGAATCCTACAGGTAGGTCACTCAGCAAGATAACATCTGAAGAATCAGTCAGTCTGCACACACTGGAGAAGGATACAGAATCAAACCTCCTGCCTCTATGATTCACTGAGATTCTTCCCTTTTTTCCCATTTAAAAACTGTCCTGGCCGAGCAGCATCTTCAGAATTAGTCTCTGGACATGAGTCCACCTTCTCCCTAGGCTGCTGGCTTTTCTGATTAAAGCATATTTCCTTTCTACTAATATTTTCCTCTCAACTTATTGGCTTTTGAGTGGTGAACAACAGAATTTGAGTTCAATAATATAACCAGTGGTGTGTTAAAAATGGGAAATTTGAAGGCAGGCATTCAGGGAGAATGCCATGTGAACATGAAAACAAATGCCTACAAGACAAGGAGAGAGACCTGTATCAGATCCCTTCTTCACAGGCTCAGATGGAACCAACTCTGATAGCACCTGATGTCAGGCTTGTAGCTTCCAAAACTGTGAGACAATACATGAAATTTTTAAGTTTCCTTCTTTGTGGTATGTTGTTATGGTATTCCCATCAAACCAACACAGTGTATATTATTTGTCAACACTTATTTATCAACAAAGCTTTTGTGTTATTCCACATATGTAAAGGAAGAATCTGTCTCCATGATTCTATGTATTTCATACATGACCATTAGAAAAGAGAGCACATTTCAAAGATATATGTATAACTGAATCACAGTACTATACTCCTGAAACTAACATGATATTGTAAATCAACTATACTTCAATTAAAAACTTAAAGAATTGAAAAAATAAAATTCAATAAATATTCAAAATCAAAATAAAATTCAATTGTAATATCTAGAAAATCTATATTGGAATATTCTTATTTTTTATGTAATCATTCTAAAGGACACTCCTTTTTCTGCCTTTCTCATTCACTGATGTACTCCTTCACTAAAAATAGGGGATATGACTGTAGACATTCATATTTGCAAAGGAACACTGTGTCGACTTATTTGTACAACAAACACCTGTTCCCACTGTGCTCTGTGAACTGTGCTATCATTGAGACTACAGAAATTAATAGAATTGTCCAGATGGCCTGTTAATGGAAGTCAGAGTACGTAAAGAAAGAATCAGTAGTGCCTGTGTTAAGGCAGTGCTGCAGCTGGATAATCAGGAAGGAACAACTAACCTAGCTAGCAAACTGGTAGCAGACAGAGGGATTGCTTCCTAAAGAGCTGGTGCCTGAAAGGATTACAAACTTATCACTTCAAAAATCTAATTCTGGGGAACACATGTATACCTGTGGCGGATTCATTTTGACATTTGGCAAAACTAATACAATTATGTAAAGTTTAAAAATAAAATAAAATTAAATAAATAAATAAATAAATTAAATTAAATTAAATAAATCAATCTAATTTGACCAGCATCTACCCACTCTATTTCCTCCTTATATTTTTTTTCTTTTAGTAAACACGTGCTCTCACACCTGAACATGCATCAACATCACCTGGTATGTGTATGCTAAGTCACTTCAGTTGTGTTCGACTCTATGTGACCCTATGGCCTGCAGCCTAACAGGCTCCTCTGTCCATGGGATTCTCCAGGCAAGAATACTGGAGTAGGTTGCCATAGCCTTCTCCAGAGGATCTTCTGGATCCAGGGATAGAATCCTTGTCTCCTACATCTCCTGCATTGAGAGGTGTGTTCTTTACTACTAGTGCCACCTGGGAAGCCCCCAACATCATCTGGAAGACCTGTTAAAACACAGATTTCTGGGCTTCACTTAGAATTTCTTTTTTAAAAATTTTATATTGGGATGTAGTTTATTAACAATCTTGTGTTTGTTTCAGGTATATAGAAAAGTGATTATGTTATGTATATACAAGTATCTATTCTTTTTCAAATTATTTTTCCATTTAGGTTAGTACAGGATATTGAGCAGAATTCCTGTGCTATACAGTAACTCTTTGTTGATTATCTATCTTTTCAAATTTTTGTTGTAGTAGAGTTGATTTACAGTGTTCTGTTAGTTTCAAGCGTACAACAGAATTAATCAGTTATACATTTACTCTTTTTTAAAAATCATTTTCCCATATAGGCCTTTATGGAATATTGAGTAGAGTTCCCTGTGCTAATCAGTAGGTCATTATTAGTCACCTATTTAATATTAATATTAACATATAATAGTGTGCATATGGGGCTTCCCTGGTGGCTCAGTGATAAAGAATCTGCCTGCAATACAGGAGACCTGCGGTCGATCCCTGGATTGGGAAAATTCCCTAGAGGAAGGCATGGTAACCCCCCTTTAGTACTTTTGCCTAAGGAATTCCATGGACAGAAGAGCCTGGTGGGTTACAGTCCATGGAGTCACAGAGTCGGATATGACTGAGTGACTAAGCAGCAGCAACAGCATCAGTACATATATGTCAATCCCAATTTCCCAATTCATCCCTCCCCACTATTATCCCCTGGTAACCATAAGTTTGTTTCTACATCTGTGACGTTTCTTCTATTTTGTAAATAAATTTATTTGTCTTAGACTCCACATATAAGTAATATCATATGATATTTGTCTTTCTGTGTCTGACTTACTTTACTCAATATGATGATTTCTAGGTCCATGTTGCAAAATGGCATTATTTTGTTGTTGTTTTTTATGGCTAAGTAATATTCCATAGTATATATGCACCACATCTGCTTTATCCATTCCTTTGTTGATGGACATTTAGCTTGCTTCCATGTTCTGGCTATTGTAAATAGTGCTGCAATGAACACTGGGGTGCATGTATCTTTTTGAATCATGATTTTCTTGAGACATATGCCCAGGAGTGGGATTGCTAAGCCATATGGTAATTCTGTCTTTAGTTTTTTAAGGAACTTCCATCTTGTTCTCTATAGTGGTTTTATCAGTTTATATTCCCACCAAAAGTGTAAAAGTGTTCTTTTTTCTCCACACCCTCTCCAGAATTTTTTGTTTGTAGATATTTTTGATTATGGCTGTTCTGAACGATGTGAGGTAGCTTTGACTTGCATTTCTCTATTAATTAGTCCTTTTTGGCCATCTCTATGTCCACCCATTTTTTTTTACTGGGTTGTTTGTTTGTTTTGTATATTTTGGAGATTTAACACATCAATTTCTGCATATATACAGCAGTGTGTACATATCAATCCCAAACTTGCAATCTGAGATATCACCTCATACCAGTCAAAATGGCCATCATCAAAAAATCTACTTATGATATCTGATTCAGCATATCTGATGTGGGGCCCAGGAATCTGAATTTCTATTGTTGCTGATGCTGCAGGTCTAAGACTTATGGCAAGAAATCCTCTTAGTAAACATTTATGGGCATCAACTTGGAAGCAAGTCAGGGATATAGGACAGAATAAAACAGTGTAACAATCATGAAAATAACAGATATCAAATCAATCAGCTCCTTTTTAGCGCAACTGTGCTTCAATCTCTACTTCTTTGTGGGGAAAAACAACAACAACAGCAACATAATGAGAGTTGTTTCTCTAACAACATAGTCCATGCTAATAGAGGAAGTGTGGTTCTAAAAAGATGAATGTCCTCTGTCTGTTCTCTTTCCTTCCATTTTAATGCCTGAATAGTATGGTACAGTGGGATGGAATCTGATCTGCTAAGGTTAGGGTTTATAGATGTGGACATTGTATTGACAAGACTTGCTAACAACTTTCTTTTTTTATCCCTTTTTCCTTTTACTCTAGAGTGGCATCTTGAGTCATGCACATAGGGCTTCCTCTTCAATACTCTCAGAGGAACAAAGAATCACCTGATGTGCTTTGTTGGGGCTGTCAGAACTGGGTAATCATGTTTATTTTCTGTGATGTATGTTGAGAGGACATAAGAAGTAGCTGGGCCCAGGAGTCTATTAGGAAGAAACTATCCAGTGAAGGAGCAAAAGCAATGGTCTGGCAGGGAGATGTTGCCTGTTCTTCCCCAGCTTATGATCTGGGCTGGCATATATTTGTATTTGTGCTGATTATATCTTGAAATATCTTAGGTCCAGCTATTCAAGAATGCATGCATTTTACCAAAAGGAAACTCAACAACAACTGAACAAAAGTTCAGTCTCTTATTATTTAAAAAACCAAACACTGGGTTTTAGAGGGGGAAAAAAAAAGATTCCTGTGAAAGGCTCCCCAGTGAGCATTTGAGAACAAGATGCTATGTTCCCCAGGAGTGGGCCTGTCTATTATTTGTCTTCAGAAAGTCAGCCTGATCTTTCAGAGAATGGCAAGGAGGATATAAGCAAGACCAAAATGGATGTGACTAGTTATTTCTCTAGAGATCAGACGATTTGTTAGTAACCCATAAGAATGCAGAAACAGTCTCTTGTAGGTATCTAAGATGTTCAGTGCTATGTGAATAAAGAAAAACAATGACATTCTCTGATTCCCATGCCCTGATCCATTTGAGAGATATTTTACTGTTAACAGAACAAAGCCATGTTGCCTGCATGGCCAGTCTGAATTAACACAGTGATTGATTTTTTTTCAGTGAAATTTGTATTGAACATTCAAGAAAACAGAGTTACTTAAAAGGGCATGCACAAGAATGTATCTAAACTAGTACTGTTAATATTTTTACTCCATTGTTGTGATCATTCATTATTGCTACATTTTAGATCTAATTCATTGGCTTCTGAAAATATTTGTAGAGCATTTTCCAGCTGCTAAACTTGTAGGCACTACAAAGATGAATGCCTGGGTCCTTAATTTTAAGATGTGCACAAGATCTGTCTTCCATCTTAATGATCTAATTTACATTACTATCATTTACAAACTCTTACTATGCACAGAGTGCTGCTACCTTTGGCTAACACTGCTCTAACATACTAAAGATCTCATTTGCACAAGCCTGTTCATCCTTCCCATTCTTAAGCACAGGAGGGACATTTGCTCTAAGCACGCATCCACTTACCTGAATGTATGTTTCTGCTGTCTTAAAGTACAAGCTGAATGCCCAAATTTAGAGATCCATTTAGATTAGATTACTTGCATGTCATAAATGGTCTGGAATTTCTATGAAATAGCTTTAACAATTTGATACATTTGGCTATATAGAAAAGTTTCTGTGTGTATGTATAAACATAAGCAAAGTCAAAAAGAAAAATGGCATATGGGGGAAATTCTTTTTTTTCAACTTACACTAAATATGAAAAGCCAGCTCCAAATACATCAGTTCAGTTCAGTTCAGTTGCTCAGTCGTGTCCAACTCTTTGCAACCCCATGAATCGCAGCAAGCCAGGCCTCCCTGTCCATCACCAACTCCCAGAGTTCACTAAGACTCATGTCCATCGAGTAGGTGATGCCATCCAGCCATCCCATCCTCTGTTGTCCCCTTCTCCTCCTGCCCCCAATCCTTCCCAGCATCAGAGTCTTTTCCAATGAGTCAGTTCTTCGCATGAGGTGGCCAAAGTACCAGAGTTTCAGCTTTAGCATCATTCCTTACAAAGAACACCCAGGGCTGATTTCCTTCACAATGGACTGGTTGGATCTCCTTGCAGTCCAAGGGACTCTGAAGAGTCTTTTCCCACACCACAGTTCAAAAGCATCAATTCTTCAGTGCTCAGCTTTCATCACAGTCCAACTCTCACATCCATACATGACCACGGGAAAAACCATAGCCTTGACTAGACGAACCTTTGTTGGCAAAGTAATGTCTCTGCTTTTGAATATGCTATCTAAGTTGGTCATAACTTTCCTTCCAAGGAGTAAGCGTCTTTTAATTTCGTGGCTGCAGTCACCATCTGCAGTGATTTTGGAGTCCAGGAAAATAAAGTCTGATACTGTTTCCACTGTTTTCCCATCTATTTCCCATGAAGTAATGGGACCAGATGCCATGATCTTCGTTTTCTGAATGTTGAGCTTTAAGCCAACTTTTTCATTGTCCACTTTCACTTTCATCAAGAGGCTTTTTAGTTCCTCTTCACTTTCTGCCATAAGGTGGTGTCATCTGCATATCTGAGGTTATTGATATTTCTCCCAACAATCTTGATTCCAGCTTGTGCTTCTTCCAGCCTAGCGTTTCTCATGATGTACTCTGCATATAAGTTAAATAAGCAGGGTGACAATATACAGTCTTGACGTACTCCTTTTCCTATTTGGAACCAGTCTGTTGTTCCATGTCCAGTTCTAACTGTTGCTTCCTGACCTGCATACAAATTTCTCAAGAGGAAGATACATAAAGGACTGTTAAAAGGACAACAACAATGAAAACAGATCAAAATATTGTAGGAAAAAGTGTGGGTAAAATGTGAACAGACAATTTACAAGAAAAAACATACAAATACTTTAAATATAAAAATGCATTCAATTTCACTCGTATAAGCACATGTGAGTGATGGCTACATGAGACCATCTCTTACTTATCAAATGGCAAATGCTCAAAGACTTGACAACACTCTGTTGTGGATTTTGGTATAGAAACCCATCATTCTCCTACAATGCTGATGCAGGTATAAAGTCAAGTCAAGCTAAGGAAGAGGATTTGGGAGTATTTTAAAATGCCACAAATTCAAAAATCCTTTTGCCAAGCACTGCTCTTTCCAGGAATTTACCTTGAAAATATACCTTCAGAAATATTAAGCATCAGATGCACAAGGCTATTCATTCTGACATATCACAAATAGCAAAATATTACAAACACCAACAATTCCCATCAGTAGGAAATTGGTTAAATAAACTATGATACATTTGCACTGTTAAAAGAATGAGGAATGAGGAATAATATCTATATTAACTGATGGTAATTTAGGTATACATTATTAAATTTAAAAAGATACAAACACATATGCACATATACATATACAGATTTTTGATAAGAAAAGGGGAGAATTTTTTATTTCTCAAAGATAAACACAAAAGGATAAGACATAAAATATTGAAATGGTTCCACCAACTAGGTGAGTGAGGGTAGAGCGGAGGCAATAGGGATGAACTTCTCCCACCATACACTTTTACATCCTTGACTTTTAAATCGTATTGATGTTGAACTATTTTGTTAAAAAGTCAAATGAAAAGTGATCAATAAGGCAATTCCTAATATTGAAAAAAAATTGCAATTTTGTGTCTGAATGATGACACAAGTACAAATAGAGAGTCATTCTGTGTTAATTTTTGAACAGAGTCTTCCTATTGTTCACCATTAGCGGAATATAGTCAAAGGACCCAATATAACTGCTGAAACACAGAAAACCTTAGTAGATTTCATGTTATTAGAGGTCAGGTTATCATAACTCTTTAACTATTCATTTTTGTATAATGTATGAGATACATAGATAGATAGATACTGATAGACAGATCCATGTTGCAGTGCACCCATGTTCTGGAAGAAGGAACTCAAGAGAGACTTGGAGTAACAGGCAAGTTTGACCTTGGAGTACAAAATGCAGCAGGGCAAAAGCTAACAGAGTTTTGCCAAGAGAACACACTAGTCATAGCAAACACCCTCTTCCAATAACATGAGATGACTCTACACATAGACATCACCAGACGGTCAATACCAAGATTAATTACATTATTTGGAGCTGAAGATGGAGAAGCTATATACAGACAGCAAGAACAAGACCTAGAGCTTACTGTGGAACAGATCATCCTTTCCTTATTGCAAAATCAGTTTTAAATTGAAAAAATTAGGGAAAACCACTAGGCCATTTGGGTTTGACCCTAAATCAAATCCCTTATGAATATAGAGTGGAGGTGATGAATAGATTCAAGGCATAGAGTGTCTGAACAAATGTGGACACAGGTTCACAATATTGTACAGGAGATGGTGATCAAAATCATCCCCAAGAAAAAGAAATGCAAGAAGGCAAATGGTGTCTGAGGAGGCCTTACAAATAGCTGAAAAAAGAGGGGTGAAAGGCAAAACAGAAAGGGAAAAATACACCCAATTGAATGTAGAGTTTGACAGAATAGCAAGGAGAGATAAGAAAGGCCTCTTAAGTGAACAAAGCAAAGAAATAGAGGAAAACAATAGAATGGGAAAGACTAGAAATCTCTTCAAGAAAATTGAGGATATCAAAGGAGCATTTTATGCGAAGATGGGCACAATACAGGACAGGAATGGTAAGGACCTAACAGAAACAGAAGAGATTAGAAAGCGGTGTCAAGACTACATTAAACTGTACAAAAAAGGTCTTAATGACTGGGATAATGACAGTGGTGTGGTCACTCATCTAGAGGCAGACATCCTGAAGTGTGACGTCAAGTGGGCTTTAGGAAGTATTACTATGAATAAAGCTAGTAGAGGTGATGGAATTCCAGTTGAGCTATTTCAAATCCTAAAAAATTATGCTGTTAAAGTGCTGCACTCAACATACCAGCAAATTTGGAAAACTAAGTAGTGACCACAGGACTGGAAAAACTCAGTTTTAATTCTAATCCTGAAGAAAGGCAATGACAAAGAATGTTCAAACTACTGTACAATTGCACTCATTTCACATGCTAGCAACATAATGCTCAAAAGTCTTCAAGTTAGGCTTTGTCAGTATGTGAATTGAGAGCTTCAAATGTAAAAGCTGGATTTAGAAAAGCCAGAGGAACCAGAGATCAAATTGCCAACATCTGTTGAATCATAGAAAAAGCAAGGAAATTATGGAAAGCCATCTACTTCTGCTTCAGTGACTGTGCTAATGCATTAGACTGTGTGGATCAATTTCTTAAAGAGATGGGAATGCCAGACCACCTTACCTGTCTCCATTAAACCTGTATGATGATCAAGAAACAGCAGTTAGAACTGGACATGGAGCAATGAACTGGTTCCAAATTGGGAAAGGAGTACATAAATATTGTCACCTGCTTATTTAATTTATATTCAGAGTACATTATATGAAATAACAGGCTGGATGAAGTGCAAACTGGAATCCAGATTACAGGGAGAATTATCAACAACCTTAGATATGCAGATGATATCAGTCTAATGGCAGAAAGTGAAGAGGAACTAAAGAGCCTCTTGATGCAGGTAAAAGAGGAGAGTTAAAAAGCTGGCTTAAAACTCAACATTCAAAAAACTAAGATCATGGCATCTGGTCCATTGTTTCATGGCAAATAGATGGAGAAAAGTGGAAACAGCAACAAATTTGTTTTTCTTGGCCTCCAAAATCACTGCGGGCAGTGACTACAGCCATGAAATTAAAAGACACCTGCTCATTGGAAGAAAAACTCTGAGTAGACATCACATTGCTGACAAAAGTCCATCTAGTCAAAGCTATGTTTTTTCCAGTAGTCATGTACAAATGTGAGAGTTGGATTTAAAGAATGCTGAGCACTGAAGAATTGATGCTTTTGAGTTGTGGATGCTGAAGAAGACTCTCGAGAGTCTCTTGGACAGTAAGGAAATCAAACCCGTCAATCTAAAGGAAATCGACCCTGAATTATTGGAAGGACTGATGCTGAAGCTGAAGCTCCAATATTTTGACCATCTGATGAGAAGGGCAAACTCATTGGAAAAAAATCCCTGATACTGGGAACGACTGAGGGCAGCAAGAGAAGGGGCAACAGAGGATGAGATAGTTGGATGGCATCATTGACTCAGTGAACATGAGTTTGCTCAACCTCCTGGAGATCGTGAAGAACAGGGAAGCCTGCTGTGCTGCAGTCCATGGGATCACAAAGAGTCAGACACAACTTAGGGACTAAACAACAACAGTGTTCTCCTAGAGGAAGGAAGAGATTCAAACTTAGAAGAAGATTGGAATTGGAAGGGTCAGTAGGAAGTCACTGAAAAGAGACTAGAAGGCATTCCAGTGTCCATGAGTACACTTAGTGCTCAGATCTTGGTTTAAATTACACACCCAAAATTATCAGGTTTCTTTGGAGAAAGTGGTGATTCCAGATGTGGGTTGGGGATAATACAGTGGCCTTGGAACATATTGCTGTACCTAACTGCCGAGGTCCAGCCCCGGCTGATCCAGGGTATTCGAAGGGGAGACGGAGTAGGCTACCTATTTATTTATTCAGAGATATAAAGAATAATAGAATGAGGATAGCTCAGTAGGAAAATTCAGTGGAGAAAAGAAGCTGAGTAGCTTGGTTTATGCGGAAAATCAATATAACCCGTGACACCAGGTTAGCTCTGACCACGGAGGCCACAGGCGCCCTCTCGAATAGCGGAAGGTGCCCCACCTTAGACACCTTCTCGAGTGGGTCTTAGAAGCCCAGGCAAATAAATGGTCGCAGAGGATATCCGCGCTCCAGATGGACACTCAGCTGGAGGTTGAGGGGAAGAATGACATGGGGAGACCAAGCGTTGGTGAGCAAGGCCCGTAGCTTTATTTTCAACAGGGGCTTATATATCCTAAGTTACACATAGAGGATAATAGGGGATGCAAAGTCAGCAGTCTTTGATGCTTATCAAAAACCAGGGTTTCTTTCCTGCAAATTTATCGTATACAAATGGTTTAGGTGATTTACATCATCTTCTGGCCAGAAGGCCTATTAACATTTTATGACTCTTGACAAGGACTTAGCAACAAAGACTTATTTTCTCTAAGAGTAATTATTTTAAGGTTTGGCGCCATCTTCCGAAGATAAAATTACATTCCTATAGGGTGGATGTGTAAAGGGTTTACAAAGGAAAGAATTTATTACCTTAAGGGTCTAAAGTTACTAACACCAAGGCCACTACTTATTTTTTCTACATAGCAACTATATTAATTAATACACATTCAAGGATACAATACAGGGGATGTGGAAACTTGGCAGCAAGCATTGGCTCATCAATGAAATCTTTTACTAGTTTTATTCTGACAGTTTCTAACTCTCTGAGAGGCTCTAAGCTATTTGAATATCTTAAGCTTCCCATGCCTCTCGAGGCTGGGAGACTGTAAACAATCGTATGCATAGCTGTAGGTGTCCGGGTAAACTTGTCAGGCGAGTTAGAGAGCCATCTGAGGGCTTTGGATTTAAACACTCCTAATAGCCCAGGAACTTTATTAATTGGAGCTGTAAGTTAACTCTTTGACAGACAGAGCGAGATGGTGGTGGGGGACAGCCCCCAGGAAAGTCAGAGGTGAGAGCACACAGCAATAAAGTAGGCAGACTCTGGTTTTTGGGGGTAGATGCTCGAGAATATCCGGGGGGACTCCCGAGGCTCGATCCCGCCTTTGCGTATGCCGAGCCTCCTTCTTCATGACCTTCGTCACGAGTGGAATGTCTCTCGCCGGCTCCCAGCACCTAACCATTAGAGCTGCTCAGAATGTGGTAGATGGATGGAAAAAAAAAAAAAAAAAAAAAGAGAGAGAGTCACAAAAGGGTTCCAAGTCACCAAAATTCAGACAACGTAAGAATTTCAAAGGATAAGGAAATTAACAAAATATAAAAAATTAAACAAAAATATGAGTCCATAGAGATAGTAAAGAAAAGAACAAATGGTCAGAATATAATTCTTTACCAAAGAATGCTAGCTACTTAGTATAAATGAAATTATGGAATTATATAATCACCATTTTACACCTCTGCTATAATCATTCATTTAAGCAAGGATTATCATCTGATATTAAAAAATTGGGTGAAAGACTTGGGGACCAAATAATTTTAGAGAGGCTCAAAGTATCATATCCAAGGGCACTATCTTAACATTATCAATAATGAGTCAAACTGAAGTTGTGTGCACTGGTTTACGAAGCACATACTACAGCAACAAAAAAATATAAGTAGAATTTAATTATAAGATAAATCCAGAATGTGAAACACTCCGCAAGAAAATTGGCCGACTCGTAAACATGTTAGGACAGTTGCACGCTAAACCAGACTAGTGGACTATGGTGAGCAAAAGTAGGTGAGGTTCTCAATGTTTGAACACCTCTTCCCCAGTAAAGACTGCTATAAAGCAAGCCATTGCAATAACTGGTGAAATGGTATCAGACTGTCTATCAGGTAATATTATTTACCAAAGTTAACCTCATTTGTTAACTGACATTGTAATCATTTAGGAGAATGCCTTTGTCTTCAGCAGTTACATGTTGACATATTTTTGTGTGAAATGTGAAGTGGGAAGTGTGAAGATGTCTACAATGTAATTTTGAAAGGTGTATCCATAACTAAAGGAGGAGAGAGCAAGGGCAAAAAAGGGAAAGAGAAGATATAATGAGTAATTTTAAAAGCAGCAAAAGTAGCAAGAACTTTTGGGTGTTCATTGTATTTTCCAGCCTCCCCTGGTGGCTCAGATGGTAAAGAATCTGCCTCCAATGCGGGAGACCTGGGTTCAATTCCTGGGTTGGAAAGATCCCTTGGAGGAGGGCATGGCAACCCACTCCAGTATTTTTGCCTGGAAAATCCCCATGGACAAAGGAACCTGGTGGGCTACAGTCCATGGTTGCAGAATCGGATAAGACTGAGCAACTGGGCATGCACTCATCACAACAAAAGATCCTGCATGAGAGAATGAAGATCCTGCATGCTGCATCTAAGACCTGATGCAGCCAAATAAATAAATTAATAGGCTGAAAGAAAATCAGATAATAAAATTTAAAAAGAGTGCATTACCTTTATAAAGGAAATGGGAGAAGGAGTAGAAGCAGAAACTAAGGAAGAAAAGAGGAGGAGGAAGAGGGAAAGGGTAAGGAAGACAAAGAGAAAAGAGGAGTATAGGGGAATGAAGAGAATGGAGAATGAAGAATCTCATTACTCAGTCACACTGGACATTGCTCAGGATCTTTCTCCATATGTATTTCTGTGGCCACAAGTGTTGAGTACCATTTTCCACTGAAATAATCTCTGTATCATAGATGGTAACATATGTAAAGAGAAACTAGAGTATGGGTAGGATAAATTGATGAGAAATGTTAAATGTAGTCCTTTGGTTTTTTTGCTGATTCTCTCCACAGGAATTCCTCTATGCCAGCATAGTGCTATGTCTTTAACCACAAGGATAATATTTCTTCAGCTGGTCATCTTGTCTCCGCACATTAGCCTGCAGGGAATGTCACTTATACTATAAGCAGTGATCATCACCTTAGCAACAATTAGACTAACCATATCTTTTTCTTATCTGTATGCCCATATCTCTTTCTTGCAGAATTTCAACAAGACCACAAAACCCTTGAGACCGATGAAGATACTTTTACCTCTTCCATCCCCAGAATCTAATGGGGCTAGTGTATCAATTCAGTTCAGTTCAGTCACTTAGTTGTGTCTGACTCTTGGTGACCCCATGAATTGCAGCACGCCAGGCCACCCTGTTCATAACCATCTCCCGGAGTTTACCCAAACTCATGTCCATTGAGTCGGTGATGCCATCCAGCCATCTCATCCTCTATAATTCCCTTCTCCTCCTGCCCACAATCCCTTCCAGCATCAGAGTCTTTTCCAATGAGTCAACCCTTCGCATGAAGTGGCCAAAGTACAGGAGCTTCAGCCTCAGCATCAGTCCTTCCAATGAACACCCAGGACTAATCTCCTTTAGGATGGACTGGTTGGATCTCCTTGCAGTCCAAGGGACTCTCAAGAGCCTTCTCTAACACCACAGTTCAAAAGCATCAATTCTTCACTGCTCAGCTTTCTTCACAGTCCAACTCTCACATCCATACATACCACTGGAAAAACCATAGCCTTGACTAGACGAACCTTTGTTGGCAAAGTAATGTCTCTGCTTTTGAATATGCTATCTAGGTTGGTCATAACTTTCCTTCCAAGGAGCAAGCGTCTTTTAATTTCATGGTTTCAATCACCATTTTCAGTAGTTTTGGAGCTCCTGAAAATAAAGTCTGACACTGTTTCCACTGTTTCCCCATCTATTTCCCATGAAGTGATGGGACCAGATGCCATGATCCTTGTTTTCTGAATGTTGAGCTTTAAGCCAACTTTTTCACTCTCATCTTTCACTTTCATCAAGAGGCTTTTTAATTCCTCTTCACTTTCTGCCATAGGGTGGTGTCATCTCCATATCTGAGGTTATTATTATTTCTCCCGGCCCAATCTTGATTCCAGCTTGTGCTTCTTCAAGCCCAGGGTTTCTCATGATGTACTCTGTATAGAAGTTAAATAAGAAGGGTGACATACTGCTTTTCCTATTTAGAACCAGTCTGTTATTCAATGTCCAGTTCTAACTGTTGCTTCCTCACCTGCATATAGGTTTCTCAAGGGGCAGGTCAGGTGGTCTGGTATTCCCATCTCTTGAAGAATTTTCCACAGTTTATTGTGATCCACACAGTTAAAGGCTTTGCATTGTCAACAAAGCAGAAATAGATGCTTTTCTGGAACTCTTTTGCTTTTTTCATGATCCAGCTGATGTTGGTAATTTGATCTCTAGTTCCTCTGCCTTTTCTAAAACCAGCTTGAACATCTGGAAGTTCACGGTTCACATATTGCTGAAGCCTGGCTTGGAGAATTTTGAGCATTACTTTACTAGCGTGTGAGATGAGTGCAATTGTGAGGTAGTTTGAGCATTCTTTGGCATTGCCTTTCTTTGGGATTGGAATGAAAACTGACCTTTTGCAGCCCTGGGGCCACTGCTGAATTTTCCAAATTTGCTGGCATATTGAGTGCAGCACTTTCACAGCATCATCTTTCAGGATTTGAAATAGCTCAACTGGAATTCCATCACCTCCACTAGCTTTGTCGTAGTGATGCTTTCTAAGGCCCACTTGACTTCACATTCCAGGACGTCTGGCTCTAGGTGAGTGATCACACCATTGTGATTATCTTGATCATAAAGATCTTATTTGTACAGTTCTTCTGTGTATTCCTACCACCTCTTCTTAATATCTTCTGCTTCTGTTAGGTCTATACCATTTCTGTCCTTTATCAAGCCCATTTTTACATGAAATGTTCCCTTGGTATCTCTAATTTTCTTGAAGAGATCTCTAGTCTTTCCCATTCTGTTGTTTTCCTCTATTTCTTTGCATTGATTGCTGAGGAAGGCTTTCTTATCTGTTCTTGCTATTCTTTGGAACTCTGCATTCAGATGCTTATATCTTTCCTTTTCTCCTTTGCTTTTCACTTCTCTTCTTTACACAGCTATTTGTAAGGCCTCTCCAGACAGCCATTTTGCTTTTATGCATTTCTTTTCCACGGGGATGGTCTTGATCCCTGTCTCCTGTACAATGTCGTGAACCTCAGTCCATAGTTCATCAGGCACTCTGTCTATCAGATCTAGGCCCTTAAATCTATTTCTCACTTCCACTGTATAATCATAAGGGATTTGATTTAGGTCATACCTCAGTGGTCTAGTGGTTTTCCTACTTTCTTCAATTTAAGTCTGAATTTGGCAATAAGGAGTTCATGATCTGAGCCACAGTCAGCTCCCAGTCTTGCTTTTGCTGACTGTATAGAGCTTCTCCATCTTTGGCTGCAAAGAATATAATCGATCTGATTTCAGTGTTGACCATCTGGTGATGTCCATGTGTCGAGTCTTCTCTTGTGTTGTTGGAAGAGGGTGTTTGCTATGGCCAGTGCATTTTCTTGGCAACAGTCTATTAGTCTTTGCCCTGCTTCATTCCATATTCCAAGGCCAAATTTGCCTGTATTCCAGGTGTTTCTTGACTTCCTACTTTTGCATTCCAGTCCCCTATAATGAAAAGGACATCTTTTTTGGGTGTTAGTTCTAGAAAGATCTTGTAGGTCTTCATAGAACCATTCAACTTCAGCTTCTTCAGTGTTACTGGTTGGGGCATAGACTTGGATTACTGTGATATTGAATGATTTGCCTTGAAAATGAACAGAGATAGTTCTGTCTTTTTTTTTTTTAATTTTTTTATTTATTTTTTTAAAATTTTATATTATTTTAAACTTTACATAATTGTATTAGTTTTGCCAAATATCAAAATGAATCCGCCACAGGTATACATGTGTTCCCCATCCTGAACCCTCCTCCCTCCTCCCTCCCCATACCATCCCTCTGGGTCTTCCCAGTGCACCAGCCCCAAGCATCCAGTTCTGTCATTTTTGAGATTGTATCCAAGTACTGCATTTCAGACTCTTTTGTTGACCATGATGGCTACTCCATTTCTTCTAAGGGATTCCTGCCCGTAGTAGTAGATATAATAGTCATCTGAGTTAAATTCACCCTTTCCAGTCCATTTTAGTTAGCTAATTCTTAGAATGTCGACGTTCACTCTTGCCGTCTCCTGTTCGACCACTTCCAATTTGCCTTGATTCATGGACCTGACATTCCAGGTTCCTATGCAATATTGTTCTTTACAGCATTGGACCTTGCTTCTACCACCAGTCATATCCACAACTGGGTATTGTTTTTGCTTTGGCTCCATCCCTTCATTCTTTCTGGAGTTATTTCTCCACTGATCTCCAGTGGCATATTGGGCACCTACTGACCTGGGGAGTTCCTCTTTCAGTACCCTATCATTTCGCCTTTTCATACTGTTCATGGGCTTCTCAAGGCAAGAATACTGAAGTGGTTTGACTTTCCCTTCTCCAGGGGACCACATTCTGTCAGCCCTCTCCACCATGTCCTGCCTGTCTTGGGTGGCCCCATGGGCATGGCTTAGTTTTATTGAGTTAGACAAGGCTGTGGTCCTAGTGTGATTAGATTGACTAGTTTTCTGTGAGTATGGTTTCAGTGTGTCTGCCCTCTGATGCCCTCTTGCAACACCTACCATCTTACTTGGATTTCTCTTACCTTGGACATGGGGTATCTCTTCACAGCTGCTCCAGCAAAGTGCAGCCGCTGCTTCTTACCTTGGACGAAGGGTATCTCCTCACCGCCGCCCCTCCTGACCTTGAACGTGGAGTAGCTCCTCTAGGCCCTCCTGCCCCTGCACAGCCACCGCTCCTTGGACGTGGGGTTGCTCCTCCCGGCCGCCGCCCCTGGCCTCCAGCGTGGGGTAGCTCCTCTCAGCTGTGCTATGTGCACCGTCGCAGCCACCTGCGCTATGTTTTATAGCCACCTGCATTATGTTTATTGTATAGTAGGTACCTAATAAATGTTAACCATTCAACTTGATGACTGAATGCCTTCTATATCTAAAATAATGTTGTAATGCTTTTAGATTATTTTGTATTGGTTTCTTCAACATTCTAGCAAAAATATGTACAGAAATGAATAGGAACATGGGAAATGTGGATAGCCAAGATAAAGCCATGTGCATATATTAGTTATCTAGGTTAATATTTATAAGCCATTGATGGGTTTTTCTTTCTAATATTGAATAATGACTTTTTCAGATAGAAAAAAATAACATGAAATATTTTAATTTTAATGTTTTCATATCTGCTCTTAAACCCTTGACATTTATCCATCTGTAAATCCAGGATAAGATATCATCTCATTTAGTCAATATTTTGTGCTATTCTATAAAACACAACATGTTCCACATGCACATTTTCCCCAAGCTAGAAATATTTAAATACCACTGCTCTTAGTAACTGCAATAGAAAGCAGTGGAAAGGACAGTGTTTTCATGTAAAGAGATAGAAGTGAATTTTGTTACCATTTTGGCCAGAATTGTGCATTTCTGAATGTCATTTAGCATTTTAGAGTCTCAGTATTCACAGCTTAGGATGATGATACACCTAATGTAACAGCTGAAGAAAAAGTAAAAGTAGATTAAAAAGGGGGAGGAGCCAAGATGGCGGAGGAGTAGGACGGGGAGAACACTTTCTCCCCCACAAATTCATCAAAAGAGCATTTAAACATCGAGTAAATTCCACAAAACAACTTCTGAATGCCGGCAGAGGACATCAGGCACCCAGAAAAGCAACCCAACTCTTCAAAAGGAGGTAGGAAAAAATATAAAAGACAAAAAAAGAGACAAAAGAGGGAGGGACGAAGTTCCGTCCCGGGAAGGGAGTCTTAAAAAGAGAGAAGTTTCCAAACACCAGGAAACCTTCTCACTGCCGAATCTGTGCCAAGCTTTGGAAGCACAGAGGGCAACATAAAAGGGAGGGAAAAAAAAAAAAACAATTAAAAATCACAGATTGTGAGCCCTAAGGTAACTCCCCCAGCGGAGAAGCAGCGCAGATGCCTGCACAGGGCATTAGCAAGCGGGGGCTGGGCAGGGAAGTGCGGCGCGGGCTGTGTCCCTTAGAGTAAGAATCGGGCCGAATGTTCTGAGCGCTATCTGAGCGAAATAATTTGGGCTAGCAAACCAGACTGTGGGATATCTACCACGCGAAAAGCCAGCCCTAACCTAAGACACTGCCAGGCCCGCGCACAGAACAAAGGACTGAACAGAGATAGCTGGCTGCAGACCTTCCCCCTCCGGTGACAGGCAGCCAGAGCCGGAAGGGGGCAATCGCAGCCCCAGAGAGACACTATCTATAAAACTGTAAGCAGGCTTCTTTGCTAACTAAAACTTCTTGGGGGTCTGGACGGTCAACATCTGCCTGAGAAGGTGCGCCGGTTTTACACCCAGATAACCGAGTGGCGGGGAGGCGATAAGTCGCAGCATTGGCGCCCGCCAAACACCTCATCACCTGAGCTGCTCGGATCTGGGAAGAGCACAAAACGCAGGCCCAACCGAGTCTGCGCCTCTGAGGACTACCCGAGTGCCTGAACCTGAGTGGCTTGGACCTGGGAGCTCAGCCCAGGGCCGGCCTCTGATTGTTCCCGGCGGAACAACCTAGAGCCCAAGCAGTGTGGGCAGGGAGGCTACACGCGCCGTGAGCGGGGGCAGACCCAGTGTGGCTGAGGCACCGCGAGCGCACGCCAGGGTTATCTGTTTGCAGCACCCCTCCCTCCCTCCCCACAGCGCGGCTGAATAAGTGAGCCTAAAAAAAAAAAAAAAAAAAAAATAGTTTCCTCAACCGTCCCCTTTGTGTCAGGGCGGGAACCAGACACTGAAGAGACCAGCAAACAGAAGAAGCTATAACAGAGGGAAACGCCTTGGAAGCTACAGGCCATAGATTAAAACCCTGTGGTTACTACGGATTACATAGGAAGGGGCCTATAGATCTTGAGAAATATAAGTCGGACCAAGGAACTAGCCAAAAATGAACTGAACCCACAATACTCACAACAAAACCAGAGAAAGACCTAGATATATTTTTACTATTTTTACGATCAATCTTTCTTTTTTTTTAATTTTTTTTTTTAAATTTTAAGTCCTCTATTGTCCTTTAATTTTCACTTTTATAGCTATTACTTTGCAAAAAAAAAAAAAAAAGACTATTTTTTCTTCTTCTTCAGCAAACTTCATATATATATTTTATAATTTTTTGACCATGTTTTGTTTTGTTTTGTTTTGTTTTCTTTTTCTTTTTCTTCTTTTCTTTAACATTGTATTTTTGAAATTCCAAACTCTACTCTAGATTTTTAATTTTAGCCTTTTGGTATATGTTATCAATTTTGTACCTATAGTTTTTTTCATAATTTCTGTGACTTTTTTTTCCCTCTGTTTCTTTCTCTTCTTCTTTTATATAACATCGTATATCTGCAATTCCAAACTCTACTCAAGATTTTTAATTTATGCTTTTTGGTATTTGATATCAATTTTGTACCTGTATTTTCTTTATAATTTTTGCGACATTGTTTTTGTTGGTTTATTTGTTTCCTCTCTTTATTTTTCTTCTTCTTCTTTTTTTTTAACATTGTATTTTTGAAATTCCAAACTCTACTCTAGATTTTTAATTTTAGCCTTTTGGTATATGTTATCAATTTTGTACCTATAGTGCTTTTTTTATAATTTCTGTGACTTTTTTTTTCTTTTTTTTCCCCCTCTGTTTCTTTCTCTTCTTCTTTTATATAACATCGTATATCTGCAATTCCAAACTCTACTGAAGCTTTTTAATTTATGCTTTTAGGTATTTGATATCAATTTTGTACCTGTATTTTCTTTATAATTTTTGCAACATTGTTTTTGTTGGTTTGTTTGTTTTCTCTCTTTATTTTTCTTCTTCTTTTTTTTTTTTTAACGTTGTATTTTTGAAATTCCAAACTCTACTCTAGATTTTTAATTTTTGCTTTTTGGTATTAGTTATCAATTTTGTACCTGTAGTTTCTTTATTACTTTCACGACCTTGTTTGTTTTTCTTTGTTCGTTTTTTCTCTCTTTCTTTTCCTCCTTCTTTTCATTAACATCGCATTTTTGAAATTCCAAACTCTACTCTAGATATTTAATTTTTGCTTTTATGTATTTGTCACCAATTTTGTACCTTTAAGAACCCAATCTTCAGGACCCATTTTTCACTAGGGTACGAGATTACTGGCTTGACTGCTCTCTCTCCCTTTGGACTCTCCGTTTTCTCCACCAGGTCACCTGTATCTCCTCCCTAACACCTCTCTACTCTACCCAACTCTGTGAATTTCTGTGTGTTCCAGACGGTGGAGAACACTTAGGGAACTGACTACTGGCTGGATCTGTCTCCCTCCTTTTCATTTCCCCCTTTTATCCTTCTGGCCACCTCTGTCTCCTGCCTCCTTCTTCTCTTCTCTGTATAACTCCATGAACATCTCTGAGCAGTCCAGTTGTGGAGTGCACATAAGGAAGTGACTACTGGCTAGCCCACTCTCTCCACTATTGATTCCACCTCATCTCATTTGGGTCACCTCTAACTCCCTGCTCCCTCTTCTCTTCTCCATGTAACGCTGTGAACCTCTCTGAGTGACCCTCACAGTAGAGAAACTGTTCATCTTTAACATAGATGTTTTATCAATGGTGCTGTATAGAAGGAGAAGTTTTGAAACTACTGTAAAAATAAGACCAATAACTAGAAGTAGGAGGCTTAAGTCCAAACCCTGACTCCAGGGAACTCCTGACTCCAAGGAACGTTAATTGACAGGAGCTCATCAAACGCCTCCATACCGACACTGAAACCAAGCACCACACAAGGGCCAACAAGTTCCAGGGAAAGACATACTAAGCAAATTCTCCAGCAACAAAGGAACACAGCCCTGAGCTTCAAGATACAGGCTGCCCAAAGTCACCCCAAAACCATAGACATCTCATAACTCATTACTGGACATTTCATTACACTCCAGAGAGAAGAAATACAGCTCCATCGGCCAGAACATCGACACAAGCTTCCCTAACCAGGAAACCTTGACAAGCCACCTGTACAAACCCACACACAGCGAGGAAATGCCACAATAAAGAGAACTCCACAAACTGCTAGAATACAGAAAGGACACCCCAAACTCAGCAATTTAAACAAGATGAAGAGACAGAGGAATACCCAGCAGATAAAGGAACAGGATAAATGCCCACCAAACCAAACCAAAGAGGAAGAGATAGGGAATCTACCTGATAAAGAATTCCGAATAATGATAGTGAAATTGATCCAAAATCTTGAAATTAAAATGGAATCACAGATAAATAGCCTGGAGGCAAGGATTGAGAAGATGCAAGAAAGGTTTAACAAGGACCTAGAAGAAATAAAAAAGAGTCAATATATAATGAATAATGCAATAAGTGAAATTAAAAACACTCTGGAGGCAACAAATAGTAGAATAACAGAGGCAGAAGATAGGATTAGTGAATTAGAAGATAGAATGGTAGAAATAAATGAATCAGAGAGGACAAAAGAAAAACGAATTAAAAGAAATGAGGACAATCTCAGAGACCTCCAGGACAATATTAAACGCTACAACATTCGAATCATAGGGGTCCCAGAAGAAGAAGACAAAAAAAAAGACCATGAGAAAATACTTGAGGAGATAATAGTTGAAAACTTCCCTAAAATGGGGAAGGAAATAATCACCCAAGTCCAAGAAACCCAGAGAGTCCCAAACAGGATAAACCCAAGGCGAAACACCCCAAGACACATAGTAATCAAATTAACAAAGATCAAACACAAAGAACAAATATTAAAAGCAGCAAGGGAAAAACAACAAATAACACACAAGGGAATACCCATAAGGATAACAGCTGATCTTTCAATAGAAACTCTTCAAGCCAGGAGGGAATGGCAAGACATACTTAAAAAGATGAAAGAAAATAACCTACAGCCCAGTTTATTGTACCCAGCAAGGATCTCATTCAAGTATGAAGGAGAAATCAAAAGCTTTTCAGACAAGCAAAAGCTGAGAGAATTCTGCACCACCAAACCAGCTCTCCAACAAATACTAAAGGATATTCTCTAGACAAGAAACACAAAAACGGTGTATAAATTCGAACCCAAAACAATAAAGTAAATGGCAACGGGGTCATACTTATCAGTAATTACCTTAAACGTAAATGGGTTGAATGCCCCAACCAAAAGACAAAGACTGGCTGAATGGATACAAAAACAAGACCCCTACATATGTTGTCTACAAGAGACCCACCTCAAAACAGGGGACGCATACAGACTGAAAGTGAAGGGCTGGAAAAAGATTTTCCATGCAAATAGGGACCAAAAGAAAGCAGGAGTAGCAATACTCATATCAGATAAAATAGACTTTAAAACAAAGACTGTGAAAAGAGACAAAGATGGTCACTACATAATGATCAAAGGATCAATCAAAGAAGAAGAAGATATAAAAATTATAAATATATATGCACCCAACACGGGAGCACCGCAGTATGTAAGACAAATGCTAACAAGTATGAAAGGAGAAATTAACAATAACACAATAATAGTGGGAGACTTTAATACCCCACTCAAACCTATGGATAGATCAACTAAACAGAAAATTAACAAGGAAACACAAACTTTAAACGATACAATAGACCAGTTAGACCTAATTGATATCTATAGGACATTTCATCCCAAAACAATGAATTTCACCTTCTTCTCAAGCGCACATGGAACCTTCTCCAGGATAGATCACATCCTGGGCAATAAAGCTAGCCTCGGTAAATTCAAAAAAATAGAAATCATTCCAAGCATCTTTTCTGACCACAATGCAGTAAGACTAGATCTCAATTACAGGAGAAAAACTATTAAAAAATCCAACATATGGAGGCTGAACAACACGCTGCTGAATAACCAACAAATCACAGAAGAAATCAAAAAAGAAATCAAAATTTGCATAGAAACGAATGAAAATGAAAACACAACAACCCAAAACCTGTGGGACACTGTAAAAGCAGTCCTAAGGGGAAAGTTCATAGCAATACAGGCACACCTCAAGAAACAAGAAAAAAGTCAAATAAATAACCTAACTCTACACCTAAAGCAACTAGAAAAGGAAGAAATGAAGAACCCCAGGGTTAGTAGAAGGAAAGAAATCTTAAAAATTAGAGCAGAAATAAATGCAAAAGAAACAAAAGAGACCATAGCAAAAATCAACAAAGCCAAAAGCTGGTTCTTTGAAAGGATAAATAAAATTGACAAACCATTAGCCAGACTCATCAAGAAACAAAGGGAGAAAAATCAGATCAATAAAATCAGAAATGAAAATGGAGAGATCACAACAGACAACACAGAAATACAAAGGATAATAAGAGACTACTATCAACAATTATATGCAAATAAAATGGACAACGAGGAAGAAATGGACAAATTCTTAGAAAAGTATAACTTTCCAAAACTAGACCAGGAAGAAATAGAAAATCTTAACAGACCCATCACAAGCACGGAACTTGAAACTGTAATCAAAAATCTTCCAGCAAACAAAAGCCCAGGTCCAGATGGCTTCACAGCTGAATTCTACCAAAAATTTAGAGAAGAGCTAACACCTATCCTGCTCAAACTCTTCCAGAAGATTGCAGAGGAAGGTAAACTTCCAAACTCATTCTATGAGGCCACCATCACCCTAATACCAAAACCTGACAAAGATCCCACAAAAAAAGAAAACTACAGGCCAATATCACTGATGAACATAGATGTAAAAACCCTTAACAAAATTCTAGCAATCAGAATCCAACAACACATTAAAAAGATCATACACCATGACCAAGTGGGCTTTATCCCAGGGATGCAAGGATTCTTCAATATCCACAAATCAATCAATGTAATACACCACATTAACAAATTGAAAAATAAAAACCATATGATTATCTAAATAGATGCAGAGAAAGCCTTTGAGAAAATTCAACATCCATTTATGATCAAAACTCTCCAGAAAGCAGGAATAGAAGGAACATACCTCAACATAATAAAAGCTATATATGACAAACCCACAGCAAACATTATCCTCAATGGTGAAAAATTGAAAGCATTTCCTTTAAAGTCAGGAATAAGACAAGGGTGCCCACTTTCACCATTACTATTCAACATAGTTTTGGAAGTTCTGGCCACAGCAATCAGAACAGAAAAAGAAATAAAAGGAATCCAAATTGGAAAAGAAGAAGTAAAGCTCTCACTGTTTGCAGATGACATGATCCTCTACATAGAAAACCCTAAAGACTCCACCAGAAAATTACTAGAACTAATCAATGACTATAGTAAAGTTGCAGGATATAAAATCAACACCCAGAAATCCCTTGCATTCCTATACACTAATAATGAGAAAACAGAAAGATAAATTAAGGAAACAATTCCATTCACCATTGCAATGGAAAGAATAAAATACTTAGGAATATATCTACCTAAAGAAACTAAAGACCTATATATAGAAAACTATAAAACACTGGTGAAAGAAATCAAAGAGGACACTAACAGATGGAGAAATATACCATGTTCATGGATTGGAAGAATCAATATAGTGAAAATGAGTATACTACCCAAAGCAATCTATAGATTCAATGCAATCCCTGTCAAGCTACCAACAGCATTCTTCACAGAGCTCGAACAAATAATTTCACAATTTGTATGGAAATACAAAAAACCTCGAATAGCCAAAGCGATCTTGAGAAAGAAGAATGGAACTGGAGGAATCAACCTGCCTGACTTCAGGCTCTACTACAAAGCCACAGTTATCAAGACAGTATGGTACCGGCACAAAGACAGAAATATAGATCAATGGAACAAAATAGAAAGCCCAGAGATAAATCCACACACATATGGACACCTTATCTTTGACAAAGAAGGCAAGAATATACAATGGATTAAAGACAATCTCTTTAACAAGTGGTGCTGGGAACTCTGGTCAACCACTTGTAAAAGAATGAAACTAGAACACTTTCTAACACCATACACAAAAATAAACTCAAAATGGATTAAAGATCTAAACGTAAGACCAGAAACTATAAAACTCGTAGAGGAGAACATAGGCAAAACACTCTCTGACATACATCACAGCAGGATCCTGTATGACCCACCTCCCAGAATATTGGAAATAAAAGCAAAAATAAACAAATGGGACCTAATTAACCTTAAAAGCTTCTGCACATCAAAGGAAACTACTAGCAAGGTGAAAAGACAGCCTTCAGAATGGGAGAAGATAATAGCAAATGAAGCAACTGACAAACAACTAATCTCGAGAATATACAAGCAACTCCTACAGCTCAACTCCAGAAAAATAAATGACCCAATCAAAAAATGGGCCAAAGAACTAAACAGACATTTCTCCAAAGAAGACATACAGATGGCTCACAAACACATGAAAAGATGCTCCACATCACTCATTATCAGAGAAATGCAAATCAAAACCACTATGAGGTACCATTTCACCCCAGTCAGAATGGCTGCGATCCAAAAGTCTACAAGTAATAAATGCTGGAGAGGGTGTGGAGAAAAGGGAACCCTCTCACACTGTTGGTGGGAATGCAAACTAGTACAGCCACTATGGAGAACAGTGTGGAGATTCCTTAAAAAACTGGAAATAGACCTGCCTTATGATCCAGCAATCCCACTGCTGGGCATACACACTGAGGAAACCAGAAGGGAAAGAGACACATGTACCCCAATGTTCATCGCAGCACTGTTTATAATAGCCAGGACATGGAAGCAACCTAGATGCCCATCAGCAGATGAATGGATAAGAAAGCAGTGGTACATATACACAATGGAGTATTATTCAGCCATTAAAAAGAATACATTTGAAGCAGTTCTAATGAGTTGGATGAAACTGGAGCCTATTATACAGAGTGAAGTAAGCCAGAAAGAAAAACACCAATACAGTATACTAACGCATTTATATGGAATTTAGAAATATGGTAACAATAACCCTGTGTATGAGACAGCAAAAGAGACACTGATGTATAGAACAGTCTTATGGACCCTGTGAGAGAGGGAGAGGGTGGGAAGATTTGGGAGAATGGCATTGAAACATGTAAAATATCATGTATGAAATGAGTTGCCAGTCCAGGTTCGATGCACGATACTGGATGCTTGGGGCTGGTGCACTGGGAAGACCCAGAGGGATGGAATGGGGAGGGAGCAGGGAGGGGGGTTCGGGATGGGGAGCACATGTATACCTGTGGCGGATTCATTTTGATATTTGGCAAAACTAATACAGTTATGTAAAGTCTAAAAATAAAATAAAATTTAAATAAAATAATAAAATGTAAATTAAAAAAAAGTAGATTAAAAAGAGAGAGAGAGAGAGATAGTTATTATGGCCTTCCACATGGTTCAGGAATGGGCTTCAGGGCATGTAAAAACTGTATGTGATGTATTGGTGTATATGTGAGCACATAGGTCCATTTGTCTGGAGACAAATTCATCTCTGGATTCTCAAGAATATCGATTGCTATAGAAGATTAAAAGCCATTGTAAAATATGCACAAAACAAGTTGTTATCAGATATGAGATGAAAGTGATATATTCACTCCACTGTTGGTCTACAAATAGACTTGCAGTAGTTCCAACAGTGGACAGTAAAGAAGGAATGAACATTGAGGTTTAGACAATGTGATGCCCATTTTGGTTTCAGTGCTCATTGGCTGCAGAATCTTGGGAAAATTATTTGGTGTTTCTGAATCTCAGTTTCTTGAGATGAGAAGAGAAACTACATATTCCAGAAATGGTTTCACTATGAAGCAAAGAAAACAGAAAATATTCCTTGAATGTCTGACACAAAGCACTTTCTTTTTTTAAATATATACCTGTAGCGGATTTATTTCGATATTTGGCAAAACTAATACAATATTGTAAAGATTAAAAATAAAATAAAATTTTAAAAATTTATTTATTTTAATTAAAGGTTAATTACTTTACAATATTGTATTGGTTTTTCCATACATCAATATGAATCCGCCACAGGTATACATGTGCTCCCCATCCCGAACCCCCCTCCCTCCTCCCTCCCTGGACCATCCCTCTGGGTCGTCCCAGTGCACCAGCCCCAAGCATCCAGTATCCTGCATCGAACTTGGACTTTCACACAAAGTACTTTCATTCATACATTTATCTCGTGAATTACTTTTTATTTTTTTTCTCTCCAGTGTAAGTCATCCTCATTTTCTGTGTTTTCTCACTGACGATACTTTTGCAAACTGCATTTCCTTGTCTTCATTATGAGATGCATTTTTCCTTTTCTCCCAGTTACTTGCTGTCAAACAGCTACTAGAACCCTGGCTTCTTTTAATGAGTCCTGTGGATTCCAGTCAACCCTTGTCAGCTATGGGTGATATAACTGCAAGATGTGTCACCTGTTCACTCAGTCTATCCAGGGGAAAATTATACTTTTACCAAGCATTTAGTTTCTATGGACTCTCTCACACTTGTCCAGGCCATGCCAGTATACATATGAAGGATTCACTATTTTATTATTATTATTATTTTTACTCTTTGAATGCTGCTTCTTCTTTCTTGCACATTCCTTAAAGAAATATCATGGACAACAAAATCTGACTGCTATCTACCTCCAAGTGGAATGGACTGGGCAATGCTGCAGGGGGTATTTTTCTATAGTGGGATACTGGGTACTGAATTTTGGAAATACAAGGTTCCTAGAGGGATCTTATAGGGCCTTCCCAGGAAAGAATCTACCATGTCCTCTGCCTGCCTCTTATCTGTAGAAAAATTTTAACCAAAGAATAAGTTTAATCAGAGAAATAAAATACAGAAGCAAAGGAAAATATTCAAACAAGACAAAATAAGATAATCTAGCCATTAAACAAAGTCAGGGACCTTTAGTTGTGTCTCAAGGAATATAGATAGTTTTCTTTTTTTATTTTTATTTATTTATTTTTGCACAGTAACAGAAGTTTTATTTCATAACTATAAGTGTGTACCTTTCACCCACCTCACTCACTCCCCATGCCTCCCTTATGGCAACCACCAATCCACTCTCTGAATGTATGAGCTTGGGTTTTTATTTTTTTTAATCACATAGATAAGTAGGATCATATGGTATTAGTGTTTCTCCATCTAACATTTCACTTAGCATGATGCTGTTAAGGTCCATCCATGTCATCCTGAATGGCAAGATTTCAATTATTTCTTATGGCTAAATAATATTCCAGTGCTCACATGTGTGTGTGTGTGTGTGTGTGTGTGATGTTTTCTTTGTCCTTTCATCCACTGATGGACACTTAGGTTGTTTCCACATCTTGGTTTTTGTAAATAATGCTTCAATGAACATGGAGGTGTATATATTTTTTGGAGTTAGTGTTATTTCTTCAGATAAATACCCAGCAGGGAATGGCTGGATCACATGGTAGTTCTTTTTTCCATTTTTTTGAGGAACATCCATACTGTTTTCCATAGTGGCTGTATTAATTTACATTCATACAAGCAGTGCACAGAGTTTCCCTTTTCTACACATCCTCACCAACGTTTATATATTTTCTTTTTGATGATAGCCTTTCTAACACATATGAGGTGATATCTCATTGTGGTTTCAATTTCCATTTCCCTTATGATGGGGATAAGCATCTTTTAATGTAACTCTTGACTATCTGTATGTTTGCTCATTTTTAAATTGTATTATTTGTTTTTTTGCTGTTAAAATGTGTAAGTTCTCTGTACATTTTGGATATTAACTTTCTATCACATGTATGCTTTACAAATGTTTTCTTCCATTCTCTCATAGGTTGCCTTTTCATTTTTTAAAATTTATTTTTAATTAATTAATTTTACTTTACAGTATTTTTTGGTTTTGCCATACATTGACTTGAATCTGCCATGAGTGTACATGTGTTCCCCATCCTGAACCCCCCTCACACTTCCCTCCCTATCCGATCCCTCTGGGTCATCCCAGTGTACCAGCCCTGAGTACCCTGTCAGTTCAGTTCAGTTCAGTTCAGTCGCTCAGTCGTGTCCGACTCTTTGCGACCCCATGAATCACAGCATGCCAGGCCTCCCTGTCCATCATGAACTCCGGGAGTTCACTCAAACTCAAGTCCATTGAGTTGGTAATGCCATCCAGCCATGTCATCCTCTGTCATCCCCTTTTCCTCTTGCGCCCAATCCCTCCCAGCATCAGAGTCTTTTCCAATGAGTCAACACTTCGCATGAGGTGGCCAAAGTACTGGAGTTTCAGCTTTAGCATCATTCCTTCCAAAGAAATCCCAGGGCTAATCTCCTTCAGAATGGACTGCTTGGATCTCCTTGCAGTGCAAGGGACTCTCAAGAGTCTTCTCCAACACCACCGTTCAAAAGCATCAATTCTTCAGTGCTGAGCTTTCTTCACAGTCCAACTCTCACATCCATACATGACCACTGGAAAAACCATAGCTTTGACTAGACAGACCTTTGTTGGCAAAGTAATGTCTCTGCTTTTGAATATGCTATCTAGGTTGGTCATAACTTTCCTTCCAAGGAGCAAGCGTCTTTTAATTTCATGGCTGCAATCATGATCCACAGTGATTTTGAAGCCCCCAAAAATAAAGTCTGACATTGTTTCCACTGTTTCCCCATCTATTTCCTGTGAAGTGATGGGACCAGATGCCATGATCTTAGTTTTCTGAATGTTGAGATTTAAGCCAACTTTTTCACTTTCTACTTTCATCAAGAGGCTTTTTGGTTCCACTTCCCTTTCTGCCATAAGGACAGATATGTCATATGTCATCTGCATATCTGAGGTTATTGATATTTCTCCCGGCAATCTTGATTCCAGCTTGTGCTTCTTCCAGCCCAGTGTTTCTCATGATGTACTCTTCATATAAGTTAAATAAGCAGGGTGACAATAGACAGCCTTGACGTACTCCTTTTCCTATTTTGAACCAGTCTGTTGTTCCATGTCCAGTTCTAACTGTTGCTTCCTGACCTGCATACAGGTTGCTCAAGAGGCAGGTCAGGTGGTCTGGTATTCCCATGTCTTTCAGAACTTTCCACAGTTTATTGTGATACACACGGTCAAAGGCTTTGGCATAGTCAATAAAGCAGAAGTAGATGTTTTTCTGGAACTCTCTTGCTTTTTCGATGATCCAGCGGATGTTGGCAATTTGATCTCTGTTTCCTCTGCCTTTTCTAAAGCCAGCTTGAACATCTGCAAGTTCACGGTTCATGTATTGCTGAAGCCTGGCTTGGAGAATTTTGAGCATTACTTTACTAGCGTGTGAGATGAGTGCAATTGTGCAGTAGTTTGAGCATTCTTTGGCATTGACTTTGGGATTGGAATGAAAACACCTTTTCCAGTCTTGTGGCCACTGCTGAGTTTTCCAAATATCAAACCTGGGCTGGCAATTTGTTTCACGTATGATATTTTACATGTTTCACTGCCATTCTCCCGTATCATCCCGGGCTCACCCTCTCCCACAGAGTCCAAAAGCCTGGAACTGCCATATGACCCAACAATGCCACTGCTGGGCATACACACTGAGGAAACCAGAATCGAAAGAGACACATGAACCTCAGTGTTCATTGCAGCACTGTTTATAATAGCCAGGACATGGAAGCAACCTAGATGTCCATCAGGAGATGAATGGATAAGAAAGCTGTGGTACATGTACACAATGGGATATTACTCAGCCATTAAAAAGAATACATTTGAATCAGTTCTAATGAGGTGGATGAAACTGGAGCCTATTATACAGAGTGAAGTAAGCCAGAAAGAAAAACACCAGTACAGTATACTAACACTATATATATGGAATTTATTTTTTATTTTTTTGTCTGTCTCTTTTTTTATTATTTTATTTTATTTTTTAACTTTACAATATTGTATTGGTTTTGCCATATATCAACATGAATCCACCACAAGTATACACGTGTTCCCCATCCTGAACCCTCCTCCCTCCTCCCTCCCCATACTATCCCTCTGGGTCATCCCAGTGCACCAGCCCCAAGCATCCAGTATCGTTCATCAAACCTGGACTGGTGACTCATTTCATATATGATATTATACATGTTTCAATGCCATTCTCCCAAATCATCCCACCCTCTCCCTCTCCCACAGAGTCCAAAAGACTGTTCTATACATCAGTGTCTCTTTTGCTGTCTTGTAGAAAGAAGGTAATGATAACCTGTATACGAGACAGGAAAAGAGATACAGATGTATGGAACAGTCTTTTGGACTCTTTTTTTTTTTTAAGATGTTTTTGATGTTGACCATTTTAAAAGTCTTTATTGAATTAGTTACAATATTATTTATTCTATGTGTTTTGGTTTTTAGGCTGTGAGACAAGTGGGATCTTAGTTCCCTGATCAGGGATCAAAGCCATCACCAGATACATCCCTGGATAATATTCTGAGCAGTATATTTTGAACTGCTTTGCAGAAACTGAAACTCTCACCAGGGAAAGAAGTTAACCACATGATGCCCAGACATTAGCTTTGACATAAACTCTTCAATCTTACACAATTCTGTGAACTGCCCACAAGGAAATGCAAACAAACCAACCCTGGCACAGAAGATTAATTGTACTTATAACAATCAAGATGATACTAATCAGGCCACCACATGACCAATTTCAAGATGACTGTCAGAGCTCACTCTGCTGCTCTGCATATAGCACTCTCCTCTAACCTGAAATTACCCTTTAAAAAGGTCTTGCTCACTTATTAGCAGTGATGAGGTGAATTTGAGCATGAGGCCAACTTCTCCTCAAGTTGCAGTCCTTCTGAATAAAGCAAATTTAACTTTACTACCAATTCCAGTATTGACTTTTGAGCAGCAGGCAGCCAAACCTGAGTTCAGTAACAGTACCTTTAGGAGAACTAAGAAAAAAATCAGGTGCTGAAATCTTTCTTAAACTGAAAGTAGAGGAAGTTCTAGGAAGAGAGACATTTGGTTGACAATAGGGTGTGTTAATAAACTCAAGTACAATGTAGAAAGACCCAAGGTTGTGTGGGTGTACTGGAGTATAAATTATTTGTATTGACTATCAGATCTATAAGATGTGTAATGATTAATCTCATTTAAAGATGGTCCAGGTAAGAATGAAGTGTACTTAGGCCGCTTTAAGTGGGTTTGGATGGAATTGCATCATTTTAAGCACTGTAAGCCTGATTGTGTATGGATGTGAGAGTTGGACTGTGAAGAAAGTTGAGTGCCGAAGAATTGATACTTTTGAACTGTGGTGTTGGAGAAGACTTTTGAGAGTCCCTTGGACTTCAAGGAGATCCAACAAGTCCATCCTAAAGGAGATTAGTCCTGGGTGTTCATTGGAAGGAATGAACACAGCTGAAACTGCAATACTTTGACCACCTGATGTGAAGAGTTGGCTCATTGGAAAAGATCTTGATGCTGGGAGGGAATGGGGGCAGGAGGAGAAGGGGATGACAGAGGATGAGATGGATGGCATCACCGATTTGATGGACATGAGTTTGAGTGAACTCTGGGAGTTGGTGATGGACAGGGAGGCCTGGCGTGCTGTGATTCATGGGGTCGCAAAGAGTCAGACACGACTGAGCGACTGAACTGAACTGAACTGAAGCCTGATTCTAAAAAGACACCTCAGCTTTGGTCACTGTTGTGTCTATGCACATCCAGTGAGTTTTAGTGAGAAAGATTCAACAGGAGTCTTGGTCCATGGGAACCGAGGAGCTTCCCCAGAGAGAGAATTCACATAAAAAATGTTGGACCAGCATGAACCTGTGTCCCAAAGACTAAAGCTTAATAGTCAGAAGCAAAGGTTCTCAGAACAACACAGTCATCTTCTCTAGGTCATTCTAGATTTAACACACGTGTTTGTGTACGTGTGTGTGTGTGTGTGTGTATCTGATAAAAGATGAAAACAAAAGAGAGGGAGAGAAATACAAAATCACAGGAAGACCAATTCTAAAATGTAAAAGAGATATTAACTGAAATTCATTTTATCTAGAATATTCTTTTGGGATGATCTGAACAGAATATGATCCAAAAATGAGCAAGCCATAGATTTTCCATGTATTTTTCACTTTCTCATTCCTTTAAATTTTATTTAATACTGGTACTCTCAAGCTTTAGCACCCTGGGAATTAATGGTGCCTCCCATTAGATAGTGGCAATTGTAGGGCAGTGATTCACCAGCAGCATGTGCGAGGGGCTCCAAAAAGCATGACATGGACGAATACTTAACAGAGAAATCCTGCATTAACAGAGAACAATACTCAGTCAATTCTGAATTAGTGTATTTGTGTGATCTTATTTTCACATGGAAACTACATAGATTCAATGAAAATATCAGGCTCTGGTTTGGGAGGGTGCTTACCCTATGTTTTAGGTAATGTTCTAAATCTGTGCTGTCCAATATGGTAGCCACTAGTCACATGAGCCTATGGAATACTCAAAATGTGGCCAGTGTTACTAAACACTGATTTTTAATTTTACTTAACTTTAGCTTAATTCATCTTTTTACTAGTGTCTTTTGTAGTGGATTCACATATTTAGAGCACAGTAGGTTATGAGCATAGGCTCTGTAGCTAGACACCAAGTCATAATTTTGAGCTCTATTATTTACTAGCTATACATATTTGGACAATTTATTATTTTCATAATGAAATTTTATCATTTATAATATGGGGAAATGTACATAACTATAGAATTGTTGTGAGAATTAGACAATGGTATTTATGCAAAGTGCTTAGAAAATATTTTGCATTTATGAAGTACTTAATAAAAGTTATCTATTATTAATGTTACTACCTATGTTACTCTTTTTCCTTCTCTCTGTTAGCCACTACAGTGTTATACAGACCAGTCATCTATAAATATCCATAGACATTATGTACTATTCTTTCTATCACTTTCTTTCACCTCACTGTTGAATAAAAATATATTTCTGGAGGAATGATGGAACAGGATATGGAGAATCTAGAAGTCTTTGTTGGTTGTGATGCTGAGACAGGGGTGGGGAATGAAACATGGAATGAATGGAAAAGAGAGATTGATTCTAGAGCCTGAAATGAGTGGACTATTTAGAAAATAATGTACAAACTCTGAATTATGGGAATTCCAAAGGACTCTTTGCAGTTAGTAAATATGCATCAATTAATATTTTGGTTCCTGGGAATTGGCAGGACACTCTGATCAAGCATTTCCAACAAGTTGCCTTATGACCATTTTTTTGAAAATCCCAATCTCCCATGATCAGCAATTTTTTGGTATCAGTGGTTATAGTCCTTTAAGTCTCATTTATTTTAGATTGATATTTTGATGCAGAGCTTCTGATATTCATCCATAGAGCTCTGTTATATTCAGTTCATTTCAGTTGCTCAGTCGTGTCCTACTCTTTGGGACCACATGATCCGCAGAAGGCCAGGCCTCCCTGTTCATCACCAACTCCCAGAGTTTAGTCAAACTCATGTCTATTGAGTCGGTGATGCCATCTAACCATCTCATCCTCTGTCATCTTCTTCTCTTCCCACCTTCAATCTTTTCCAATATCAGGGTCTTTTCAAATGAGTGAGCTGTTTGCATCAGGTGGCCAAAATATTGGAGTTTCAGTTTCAACATCAGTCCTTCCAATGAACACCCAGGACTGATTTCCTTTAGGATGGATTGGTTGGATCTCCTTGCAGTCCAAGGGACTCTCAAGAGTCTTCTCTAACACCACAGTTCAAAAGCATCAATTCTTCGGCACTCAGCTTTCTTCACAGTCCAACTCTCACATCCATACATGACTACTGGAAAAACCATAGCCTTCACTAGACGGATCTTTGTTGACAAAGTAATGCCTCTGATTTTTAATATGCTGTCTAGGTTGCTCATAATGTTTCTTCCAAGGAGTAAGTGTCTTTTAATTTCATGGCTGAACTCACTATCTGCAGTGATTTTGGAGCCCCCCAAAATAAAGTCTGCTACTGTCTCCACTGTTTCCCCACCTATTTGCCATGAAGTGATGGGACCAGATGCCATGATTTTAGTTTTCTGAATGTTGTGCTTTAAGCCAACTTTTTCACTCTCCTCTTTCACTTTCAACAAGAGGCTCTTCAGGTCTTCTTCACTTTCTGCCATAAGGGTGGTGTCATCTGCATATCCGAGGTTATTGATATTTCTCCCAGCAATCTTGATTCCAGCTTGTGCTTCATCCAGACCAGCGTTTCTCATGATGTACTGTGCATATAAGTTAAATAAGCAGGGTGACGATATACAGCCTCGATGCACTCCTTTTCCTATTTGGAACCAGTCTGTTGTTCCATGTCCAGTTCTAACTGTTGCTTCCTCACCTGAATACAGGTTTCTGAAGAGGCAGGTCAGGTGGTCTGGTATACTCATCTCTTTCAGAATTTTCCACAGTTTATTGTGATCCACACAGTCAAAGACTTTGGCATAGTCAATAGAACAGAAATAGATATTTTTCTGGAAATCTCTTGCTTTTTTGATGATCCAGCAGATGTTGGCAATTTGATCTCTGATTCCTCTTCCTTTTCTAAAGCCAGCTTGAAATCTGGAAGCTCATGGTTCACATTCTGCTGAAGCCTGGCTTGAAGAATTTTGGACATTACTTCACTAGCATGTGAGATGAGTGCAATTCTGTGGTACTCTGAGCGTTCTTTGGCATTGCCTTTCTTAGGGATTGAAATGAAAACTGACCTTTTCCAGTCTTGTGGCCACTGCTGAGTTTTCCAAATTTGCTGGCATATTGAGTGCAGCACTTTCACTGCATCATCTTTTAGAATCTGAAATAGCTGAACAGGTATTCCATCATCTCCACTAGCTTTTTCATAGTGATGCTTCCTAAGGCCCACTTAACATCACATTCCAGAATGTCTGGCTCTAGTAAGTGATACCATCATGATTATCTGGGTCTATGAAGATCTTTTTTTGTATAGTTCTTCCATGTATTTTTGCCACCTCTTCTTAATATCTTCCACTTTTCTTAGGTCCATACCATTTCTGCACATTTTTGCATGAAGTGTTCCATTTGTATCTCTAATTTTATTTAAGATATCTCTAGTCTTTCCCATTCTATTGTTTTCCTCTATTTCTTTGCACTGATCACTGAGGAAGTCTTTCTTATCTCTCCTTGCTATTCTTTGGAACTCTGCATTCAAATGGGTATGTCTTTCTTTTTCTCCTTTGCTTTTTGCTTCTCTTCTTTTCACAGCTATTTGTAAATCCTCCTCAGACAGCCATTTTGCTTTTTTGCATTTCTTTTCCATGGGGATGGTCTTGATCCCTGTTTCCTGTATAGTGATTTTTGGCCTCCAAAAACACTGCAGATGGTGACTGCAGCCTTGAAAGTAAAAGACGCTTACTCCTTGGAAGAATTATGACCAACCTAGACAGCATATTAAAAAGCAGAGACATTACTTTGACAACAAAGGTACAACTAGTCAAGGCTATAGTTTTTCCAGTGGTCTTGTATGTATGTGAGAGTTGGACTGTGAAGAAAGCTGAGTGCTGAAGAATTGATGCTTTTGAACTATGGTGTTGGAGAAGACTCTTCAGAGTCCCTTGGACTGCAAGGAGATCCAATCAGTCCATCCTAAAGGAAATCAGTCCTGAATATTCATTGGAAGGACTGATGTTGAAGCTGAAACTCCAATACTTTGGCCACCTGATGCGAAGAAGTGACTCATTTGAAAAGACCCTGATGCTGGGAAAGATTGAAGGCAGGAGGAGAAGGGGATGACAGAGGATGAGATGGTTAGATGGCATCATCTACTCAATGGACATGAGTTTTAGTAAACTCCGAGAGTTGCTGGCAGACAGGATGGCCTGGAGTGCTGCAGTCCATGTGGTTGCAAAGATTTGGACATGACTGAGCAACTGAACTGAATTCCTGCATTGCACGTGGATTCTTTACCACTGTTCCAACTGGGAAGCAAGGCTTCCTAGACAGGTTGCTAAAGTAATGATTTAATTTCTTATGATTGGCAGATTGGCTTCCAGAGCTAGTTGTTGCAGGTTGGAGGTCAGCATTCTCTTTTTATATATGATCTGACCATTATCTGTGTGTACATCATCTCATTTCTTTAAAATGATGTTTAGTTATTGTCATTGTGCATGTTCCCTTATTGTCAGTCAAAATCAGATTGCTTGTTCTTGGTCCTATGTTTTACTATGAATTTTGGAATAAGTTCATCAAGTACAAGAGAGAGAGAGACAGACAGTGAAAGGTGGGGAAAAGTTGTTTTGAATTTCTAAAAACAAAGCAGAAACAAAAATTTTGTTACAAAATAATTAGTAAATTTAATAAGAATTTTCTACTGGATTATGAAATTCATAGAAATTTTTACTGAGCTCATTTCTGCTGTTTATCTTTAGATGCTCTATTCTGATTTTATATAAACACAGCCAGTAGCTTTTAATATCCTCCCGTTGTGCTGAGTATCTAATGTGTCTATGGTGAGTTGGAGTATCAGTTTACTCCTATATATGGTACTGGATCATTAGTGGGCCATTAGAGGTGGGCTAGATTTGGGCAATATATGGCGTAAACTTATCTTGCCCCCTGACTTTCTAGGACCCATTTTAAATGGGAAGAAAAAAGACAATGATTTCATGACAAGTAAAAACTGCATGGAATTCAAATATCTATATCCATAAATAAAATTTCACTGGAATAGAGCCAGCCTCATTTGTTTACAGATTGCCTAAATTTAATAACATAAAGTTGAGTAGTTGCAAGAGAGATGGAGTGTGATGTATAAAACCTATAATATTTGTTGTCTGGTCCTTTAGAGAAAGTTTGCTGATCTCTGGGCAAGACTTTCATATTCTCCATGATTGAGTCAAATTCTTGATTTTTTTCTTTTATAATTGCCACACTTATGTTATTCTCTTTTTCTAAAATTCACATATGTAAACATTATGTCTTCTGGGCTGATTTAGTTTTCTAAATTTTTTCACCAGTTTTCCCCCTCTCCTATTCAGAAGTTTAAATAACTGCAAACCCTGTCCAAGTTTCCTCATTAATTATAATTATAAAAACTGAGCAACCATTTGAGATCATATTTATATGTGTCAATATGAAAAAGGATACATATTGCATATATTTGTGAAATTCAACAAAACTGTTGAAATTATCTTTAATCCTGATGCTGCTTTAGAGTAAGGAAACAAAATATTGACATTAATAAATGGTGATGAAATATATTTCTTAAGAGTGCCTTACTTGGGTAATAATTATGAGTAAAGTATAGCAAAATGAAATACTTTAATATGTTAAATTTTTTCTCATATTTTTTCATGTATGTTTCTCAATTAATATTTATAAACTAAGGAAAGATGCTTACTTGTATATTTGTATTGAGGTTCAAATTTTGTTACTCATAAGATAGCAAACTGTCAAAATAATATGCCATCATTTTGATGCCCTTGTGTTCTTTAATTAAGGGAATATTAATAGTAGGTTTTAAAATGCACTATAACAAAAAGTAAAAATAAAACTTTCTGTGTATATCACTGCTAAAGAGACACCTACCCTAAATAATTGATATTTAAAAAATCAAATGTTACTTCCTTTTTAGCAGCCCAAAAGAGCTCAGTCATGCACATAGAAGGCTAGCATATATGCCATTAATATCACTAATTTTGTAATGTACATGGTAAACTTTCCTGGTTAAACGTTTTCCACCTCTAAAATTAATATGACTTTGTATCCTTGTGGTCCTTTCAGTCACCCAAGTCTGGACTCTGATGAATTTACATCGGTAAACTTTGTCTCAAACTAGCATGCATGCATTGGAGAAGGAAATGGCAACCCACTCCAGTATGCTTGCCTGGAGAATCCCAGAGATGGAGGAGCCTGGATGGCTGCCATCTATGGGATCGCACAGAGTTGGACACGACTGAAGCGACTTAGCAACAGCAGCAGCAGCATCTGAAAATCATAGGTCCTCACCCCTGTTCAGACACACAAATGATTCACCACTTAAAAGTCATGGGGCCCTTATTTACTGAGGTTGATATGACTCTCCAGGGCTGAGTCATTCAGAGGACATTTTGACTTACACACACACACATGTGCACAAACTCACTCACACACACACACCCTCCCCTGCAGGACTCAGACACGTACCCCCATGTAGAGCTCCTGTGCAATGCTCACAGAGGCAGTCCACTTTGCTGAAATTCCTGGAAGCTATGCTAGGAAGCAGGAAAAGACCAAGAGAGAAGGAAAGAAAGATCAGAAAGGATGAAAAATAAATGCATTATTCCCTTAACTTCCATTCCCAATGTCTTTGAGCAATTCCAAATCATCTGGTATCTTACAAGTCAGTTCCTTACCTCTTCATTCATATATTCAATTATTCATTAAACATCTACTTCTGCTTTATTGACTATGCCAAAGACTTTGACTGTGTGGACCACAACAAACTCTGGAAAATTCTGAAAGAGATGGGAATACCAGACCACCTGACCTGCCTCTTGAGAAGTCTGTATGCAGGTCAGGAAGTAACAGTTAGATCTGGACATGGAAAAACTGACTGGTTCCATATAGAGAAAGGAGTATGTCAAGACTGTATATTGTCACCCTGCTTATTTAACTTATATGCAGGGTACATCATGAGAAACGCTGGTCTGGATGAAGCACAAGCTGGAATCAAGATTGCTGGGAGAAATATCAATAACCTCAGATATGCAGATGACACCACCCTTATGGCAGAAAGTGAAGAAGACCTAAAGAGCCTCTTGATAAAAGTGAAAGAGGAGAGAGAAAATGTTGACTTAAAACTCAACATTCAGAAAACTAAGATCATGGCATCTAGTCTCATCACTTCATGGCAAATAGATGAGGAAACTTTGGAGACAGTGGTAGACTTTATTTTTGGGGGCTCCAAAAATCACTGCAGATGGTGAGTTCAGCCATGAAATTAAAAGACACTTGCTCCTTGGAAGTAAAGTTATGACCAACCTAGACAGCATATTAAAAAGCAGAGATATTACTTTGCCAACAAAGGTCCGTCTAGTTCAAGGCTATGGTTTTTCCAGTAGTCACGTATGGATTTAAGAGTTGGACTATAAAGAAAGCTGAGCGCTGAAGAATTGATGCTTTTGAATTGTGGTGTTGGAGAAGACTCTTGAGAGTCCCTTGGACTGCAAGGGGACTCAACCAGTCCATCCTAAGGGAAATCAGTCCTGAATATTCATTGGAAGGACTGATGTTGAAGCTGAAACTCCAATACTTTGGTCACCTGACACGAAGAACTGACTTGTTACAAAAGACCCTGATGCTGGGAAAGATTGAAGGCGGGAGGAGAAGGGGACAATGGAGGATGAGATGGTTGGATGGCATCATTGACTCAATGGACATGAGTTTGAGCAAGCTCCAGGAGTTGGTGATGGACAGGGAGGCCTGGCGTGCTCCAGTCCATGGGGTCACAAAGAGTTAGACATGACTGATTGACTGAAATGAACTACCTTGATCATTTCATTTATCCAGCAATTACTGACATAAGATCCACTATTAACCTTGAACTTATTTCGATTCTGGGAATGCTGTGGAGAACAATATGGAAAAGTATCTGACATTGTAGAGCATATTGTACATAATACAGGAGGAAACAAATACATAAAATAATGGGTTGGCCACAAAGTTCATTTGGGTTTTTTCTGGAACATATTACAGAAAATCCCAAATGAACTTTTTGGCCAACCCTGTAAGTCAGATACTAATAAATGCATTAAAGATCACAGAACTGGGTAAGATGGAAAAGCATGATTTGGAATACAAGGACACTACCTTTAAACGTTATGATTAAGTTGACCTGTGGCCAGAGTGACGTGAAATCAATGCCAATAAGTTCCCTAGAAGAACACTTCATGCAGAGAGAATAATGTGTGGGGCCTGGAAGCGGGCAGAGGGAATAAGGAAGGGTGAGAGGTTACTAAAATCTGAGGAAGACAGAGAAGAGGGCCAAATGATGTTGGGCCTTGAATGAAGTATTGCCAGAGTATCTCTACCCTTTAATATTTAGATACAATTGGTTCATGCTCCCATTTCACAGTCTGTCTGGAAATGCCAAACCCTCTCCCTTCCAAGATGTCTGTGAATTTCAAGGGGTGTTCAGTTCAGTTCAGTTCAGTCGCTCAGTCATGTCTGACTCTTTGTGACCCCATGAATCACAGCATGCCAGGCCTCCCTGTCCATCACCATCATGCAAACTGACGTCCATCGAGTCGGTGATGACATCCAGCCATCTCATCCTATGTTGTCCCCTTTTCCTCCTGCCCCCAATCCCTCCCAGCATCAGAGTCTTTTCCAAAGTCCTTGCTTCCACTGATATAGAAGCAGGTCAGTTGCAGGTCATCTGTGTGTCCAGAGCATCACACTTTGCTGTGCATTGGCCTAGACTGGGATATGGGTTTGTTCTTTGATTTCTGGTGTGCAACCACACCCACATCATGCATCAAGGCATAAGTTGGAGACTCCAGTGTAAGCATCAGTTTGAAGAGGTGGAGAGAATACTAAAGGAAGAATGAGGAGGAGGAGGATGGAGGGGGGAGAAGGAGGAGAAATAAAAGAAAATATTTTTTAGACAGTGCTATTCTTTGGAAAAAACCTGCTATCTTCTTCTCAGCCTCACTCTCCACATCTCCTTCTCATGTCCTCCTCATTTCTGTTCTATTTCTGTGGTCAACTATGCTATCCTAATTCAGAGCAGTTTATACACCTCAACTACCTCTTAGTTTTAAAGTACTTATCTTTTAGAAATTCACTTTCTGTTTCAGGTACTTATTCTTTTACAGAATTATCTTTTTTAAATATTTAATTTTACTTTATTTTATTTTATCTGCCACACTGTTCAGCATCAGTTCAGTTGCTCAGCGAGGTCTGACTCTTTGTGACCTCATGGACTACAGCACACCAGGCCTCCCTGTCCATCTCCAACTCCTGGAACTTGCTCAAACTCATGTCCATCGAGTCAGTGATGCCATCCAACCATCTCATCCTCTGTTGTCCCCTTAAGTATGTGGGATTTTAATTCCCTGACCAGGATTCAAACCCATGTCCCTTGAGGTGGAAGTGAAGAGCCTTAACCACTAGACAACCAGGGAATTATCCACAGAATTTTCTTAAAAATATTTTCTTAGAGACTTAATTACTTAAAATAAGTTTCAGTAACAGTTGTTTAAATATCTCCCTTCTCATTTATTCCATAAGTGTTCTTAAAGAATCATCTGCGTACTCATTTCTATGGTAGATTCTGAAGCAGCTATTTCATGAAACCCTCAATTTATTAAGAGAAATAGACTATGATAAGTATGCAAGTAATTAACCAAGTATAATTATGGGGCTCCAAAGGAGAATAAAATGATGCTGTGGGACTTATAATGAGAGAATGCACTCATTCTGATGAATTATAGGAGACTTTTCTGGAGAAATATTATTTATCTTATTCTTCCTTCAAATATTATTTATCTTAAAATTTGAAGGGAGAATAAAAATTAGCCCAGGAAAATATGGAACAGGCAATATCCAGATCAGGGAAGGTTATTGTCTGGTAGAAGCAATATTAGGTCACTGAAGCAGTATCTTTGAGGAATGGATAGAATATTAATATGAGCTAGTGGTAAGAATCATGATATGCAAAACCAGAGACATAGTTTGGGGATATGCTATGAAAAACTTTCAAGACTTATGAAGACAATTTTTCTCAAGAGCAAAGAAATGTATCAAATAAGGGCCTGGACAGTTGCACTGGTTCATGACCGTTTCCAGGTTGGAAGTGGTTTGCAACAGAATGAGTCGTTCTGGGCACTGCCTGAGTCTAGTCAATAAATGACTTTTTTGGACAGGAAAAGACAAATACCATATGATATTACTTATATGTGGAATCCAAACTATGACACTGGAGATGGCGGTGGCATCCCACTCCAGTACTCTTACCTGGAAAATCCATGGACAGAGGAGCCTGGAAGGCTGCAGTCCATGGGGTTGCTAAGAGTCAGACGTGACTGAGCGCCTTCACTTTCACTTTCCACTTTCATGCATTGGAGAAGGAAATGGAAACTCACTCCAGTGTTCTTGCCTGGAGAATCCCAGGGACAGGGGAGCCTGGTGGGCAGCTGTCTATGGGGTCGCACAGAGTTGGCCACGACTGAAACGACTTAGCAGCAGCAGCAAACTATGACACAAATCAACTTACCTACGAAACAAAAGCAGAATCACAGACCTAGACAGACCTGGACAACAGATTCATGGTTGACAAGGGGGATAAGGGTGGAGGAGGCATCCACCAGGAGTTTAGGACTAGAAGATGAAAACTATTATATAGAGAATGTATAAACAATAAGGTCCTACTGTACAGCACAAGGAACTATTTAATATCTTTTATAAACTGATATTGGAAATGTTATTAAAATAATATGAAATATATATATGTATATACATATATGTAACTGAGTCACTTTGCTGTTCAGCAGAAATTAACACAATATTGTAAATCAACTAAACTTTAATAAATTAAAAAATAAGAATTGACTTTATTACACTGTTCACTTGTTAGCAGTGAATGGTTAGCCTTTTTAGATGGCCTGTTGGCTACAAGGGTGATGAGGAGTCTCATTTGTTAGTTAATCCCCTTAGTCTTCAGAAATGGTAAAATCATACCACAGGAAAAAACTTAAAATTGACCTCCCCTAGAGTGAGGCAAAGAAAAAGATCCAATAAATATTGAAAATGGAAAAAACTGAGATCACTTATGAGCAATAAAATTTAATTCCAGGCTATCTCAATATGAAAGTTGAATACAAAAGCCTTCTAGGAGAAGACATAGGAGAATATCTTCACATCAAGAAGGGGGAACTGGCAAGTTTATTAAAAAGCAGAAAGAAAATTACTGATAACAGGGGAAAAGTTCAATTAATTTGATTATGTTAAAAATAGGAATATTTGTTGATTAAAAAGAAACCTTCAGGAATATATGGAAACAATGAATTACTAAAAAAAAAAAAAATAGGAGAACTTAAGATTTACAGAAAAGCTGCAAAGTTAGTACAGGGTGTTCATGTACCACTTTCAGTTTGCCTATTATTGATATTTTACATTAATATATATTTGTTCTAACTAACGAAACCTTATTCAGTTCAGTTAAGTTGCTCAGTCATGTCCAACTCTTTGAGAATCCATGGACCGCAGCACGCCAGGCCTCCCTGTCCATCACCAACTCCTGGAGTTTACTCAAACTCATGTCCATTGAGTCGGTGATGCCATCCAACCATCTCATCCTCTGTCATCCCCTTCTTTTCCCACCTTCAATCTTTCCCAACATCAGAGTCCTCTCTAATGTGTCAGTTCTTCACATCAGGTGGGCAAAGTATTGGAGTTTCAGCTTCAGCATCAGTCCTTCCAATGAATATTCAGGACTGATTTCCTTTAGAATGGACTGGTTGGATCCCCTTGCAGTCCAAGGGACTCTCAAGAGTCTTCTCCAACACCACAGTTCAAAAGCATCAATTCTTCAGCACTTAGCTTTCATTATAGTACAACTCTCACATTCATATATGACTACTGGATAAACTATAGCTTTGACTATATGGACCTTTGTTGGCAAAGTAATGTCTCTGCTTTTTATTTTTTTAATTTATTATTATTATTTTACTTTACAATATTGTATTGGTTTTGCCATACATCAACATGCATCTGCCATGGGTGTACACATGTTCCCCATCCTGAAACCCCCTCCCACATCCCTCCCCATACCATCCCTCTGGGTCATCCCGGTGCACCATCCCCAAGCTTCCTGTAACCTCCATTGAACCTGGACTGGAGATTCGTTTCTTATATGATATTATACATGTTTTAATGCCATTCTCCCAAATCATCACCACCCCCACCCCCACAGAGTCCAAAAGACTGTTCTATACATCTGTGTCTCTTTTGCTGTCTTGCATACAGGGTTGTCATTACCATCTTTCTAAATTCCATATATATGTGTTAGTATACTGTATTGGTGTTTTTCTTTCTGGCTTACTTCACTCTGTATAACAGGCTCCAGTTTTATCCACCTCATTAGAACTGATTCAAATGTATTCTTTTTAATGGCTGAGTAATACTCCATTGTGTACATGTACCACAGCTTTCATATCCATTCATCTGCTGATGGGCATCTAGGTTGCTTCCATGTCCTGGCTATTATAAACAGTGCTGCGATGAACACTGGGGTATACATGTCTCTTTCAATTCTGGTTTCCTCGGTGTGTATGCCCAGCAGTGGGATTGCTGGGTCGTATGGCAGTTCTATTTCCAATTTTTTAAGGAATCTCCACACTGTTCTCCATAGTGGCTGTACTAGTTTGCATTCCCACCAACAGTGTAAGAGGGTTCCCTTTTCTCCACATCCTCTCCAGCATTTATTGCTTGTAGACTTTTGGATCGTAGCCATTCTGACTGGCATGAAATGGTACCTCATAGTGGTTTTGATTTGCATTTCTCTGATAATGAGTGATGTTGAGCATCTTTTCATGTGTTTGTTAGCCATCTGTATGTCTTCTTTGGAGAAATGTCTATTTAGTTCTTTGGCCCATTTTTTGATTGGGTTGTTTATTCTTCTGGAATTGAGCTGTAGGACTTGCTTGTATATTTTTGAGATTAGTTGTTTGTCAGTTGCTTCATTTGCTATTATTTTCTCCCATTCTGAAGTCTGTCTTTTCACCTTGCTTGTAGTTTCTTTTGTTGTGCAGAAGCTTTTCATTTTAATTAAATCCCATTTGTTTATTTTTGCTTTTATTTCCAGTATTCTGGGAGGTGGGTCATAGAAGGTCCTGTTGTGATGTATGTCAGAGAGTGTTTTGCCTATGTTCTCCTCTAAGAGTTTTATAGTTTCTGGTCTTATGTTTAGATCTTTAATCCAGTTTGAGTTTATTTTTGTGTATGGCGTTAGAAAGTGTTCTAGTTTCATTCTTTTACAAGTGGTTGACCAGTTTTCCCAACACCACTTGTTAAAGAGATTGTCTTTAATCCATGGTATATTCTTGCCTTCTTTGTCAAAGATAAGGTGTCCATAGGTGTGTGGGTTTATCTCTGGGCTTTCTATTTTGTTCCATTGATCTATATTTCTGTCTTTGTGCCAGTACCATACTGTCTTGATAACTGTGGCTTTGTAGCAGAGACTGAAGTCAGCAGGTTGCTTCCTCTAGTTCCATTCTTCTTTCTCAAGATTGCTTTGGCTATTCGAGGTTTTTTGTATTTCCATACAAATTGTGAAATTATTTGTTCTAGCTCTGTGAAAAATACCGTTGGTAGCTTGATAGGGATTGCATTGAATCTATAGATTGCTTTGGGTAGTATACTCATTTTCACTATATTGATTCTTCCGATCCATGAACATGGTATATTTCTTCATCTATTAGTGTCCTCTTTGATTTCTTTCATCAGTGTTTTATAGTTTTCTATATATAGGTCTTTAGTTTCTTTAGGTAGATATATTCCTAAGTATTTTATTCTTTCCGTTGCAATGGTGAATGGAATTGTTTCCTTAATTTCTCTTTCTATTTTCTCATTATTAGTGTATAAGAATGCAAGGGATTTCTCTGTGTTGATTTTATATCCTGCAACTTTACTATATTCATTGATTAGCTCTAGTAATTTTCTGGTGGAGTCTTTAGGGTTTTCTATGTAGAGGATCATGTCATCTGCAAACAGTGAGAGCTTTACTTCTTCTTTTCCAATTTGGATTCCTTTTATTTCTTTTTCTGCTCTGATTGCTGTGGCCAAAACTATGTTGAATAGTAGTGGTGAGACATAATAAAAGCTATATATGACAAACCCACAGCAAACATTATCCTCAATGGTGGAAAATTGAAAGCATTTTCCCTAAAGTCAGGAACAAGACAAGGGTGCCCACTCTCTGCTTTTTAATATGCTGTCTAGGTTGGTCATAACTTTACTTCCAAGGCGCAAACATGTTTTAATTTCATGACTGCAGTCACCATCTGCAGTGATTTAGGAGCCCCCCCAAATAAAATCAACCAGTTTTCACTGTTTCCTCATCTATTTGCCATAAAGCGGGGTCACAAAGTGTCACACCTGACTGAGGGACTGAACTGAACTGAACTGATGGGACCAGATGCCATGATCTTAGTTTTCTGAAGGTTGAGTTTTAAGCCAGCATTTTCACTCTCCTCTTTCACTTTCATCAAGAGGCTCTCTTTAGCTCTTCTTGGCTTTCTGCCGTAAGGGTGGTGTCATCTGCATATCTGAGGTTATTGATATTTCTCCAAGATATCTTGATTCCAGCTTGTGCTTCATCCAGCCCAGTGTTTCTCATGATGTACTCTACATATAAGTTAAATAAGCAGGGTGACAATATACAGCCCCGACGTACTCCTTTTCCTATTTGGAACCAGTCTGTTGTTCCATGTCCAGTTCTAACTATTGCTTCCTGACCTGCATATAGGTTTCTCAAGAGGCAGGTCAAGTGGTCTGGTATTCCCATCTCTTTCATAATTTTCCAGAGTTTTTTGTGGTCCACACAGTCAAAGGCTTTGACATAGTCAATTAAGGAGAAGTAGATGTTTTTTGGGAACAATATTGGCACATGATTATTAACTAAAGATTATATTCTGCTCGGATTTCCTAAGTCACTTCTGGGACCCCACAGAGTGAGGTGATATTGATATATGACACTGAGATATGATGTCTCTTAGGCTTCTCTTCTTTGGGAGAGTTTCCCAGAATTACCTTATTTTCAATGACCATAACAGTGTGGATCAAGACTGATCATAAGCTTTGTAGACTCTTTGTGAATTTGGGTTTGTTTAATGTTTCCCCTTGGGTTAGACTGGAGGATAGTTTGGAAGAGGAAGACCACAGAGATAAAGTACATTCCTATATCATCATTTGAAGAGTAGATACTATCAGCATGGCTTGTACTTCTCACATGCAGCTTGATCACGTGGCTGAGGTAGTGTTGATAAATAACGGTAAAATTACCTCACCCCACCCCTCTATTTCAGCATGATGTCACTAGGTGCAGCCTGAACATAAGGATATAGTTATGCTTCACCACTTTGAGGGGAAAATATCTACATTAATTATCAGTCATAGTTTTGCTGTCATTATTTTTGGAAAATTGCCTTTCCTACCCCATTTATGTATTTGTGAAATCTTTCATATATTTATATCAATAGGAACTCCTGAATATTTACTATATTCCCTGGGTTATGATCCAGTACCACATTATTTTTGTCCCCCATTTGGAGCTATTTCATATGGAATCTATGTCCTTTGGACATATCTGCATTGGTCTGTTTCTAAAACTTCCTTAATTTGGGGTTAAATAATAAAAGTTGGATTATTTCATGTAACAAAATGTGGAGAGTTAGAGCAGACTCATTGATATTAAAAGGACCCAGCTTTCTTCCACTGCTTTGTGCTCTACTTAGTCTCTCAATCATCTCCAACTCTTTGTGACCCCATGGACTATAGCCTGTCAGGCTCCTCTATCCATGGGGATTCTCCAGGCAAGAATACTGGAGTGAGTTGCCATGCCCTCCTCCAGGAGATCTTCCCAACCCAGGGATTGAACCCAGGACTCCTGCATTGCAGGCAGATTCTTTACCATCTGAGCCACCAGGGAAGCCCACTGCTCTCCTTGGGGTCATTTTCGTCTAGAGGTTGGTTTTCTTCTTAGTCATAATGTGAATGCCAGGGAAATTGAGTTTTGCACTTTATTTTTCTCAAATAAGAGATGATGAGGAAATCTTCCCTTGAATCAACTGAAAAGTTTCTCTGAAACTGAAGATAAATAGGTAGTGATGGATGTTGGATTGGGGCCAAACTAGCATGTGCTCTAGTCCATATTTGCATTAACTTCAATAACTAATTCCCACAACAGTAAGCATCCAGTCCAAGGCCAAATATATTGAAAAGAAGACCAAATAATGACATGAAATAAGGATTACATGGAATCCCACATCAACGAGTCCAGAGATACTGAGCTTTAAGGAAATAAGATCTCAAGATCTTAGAAAAGAGTTAGCAAAATTCAACATTAGTGTGATGTCTATAATCAAAGACATAAGTCTGAAGATAGTGGAAGTCAGGATGATATATATAAGAATATAGAAGGAAATGAGGGGAAAATTAGGACTCTATTAAACAATTTTGGAGGAGATATTAAATTAATAAGTAAAATCATAAATTATTTTTATAAAATTAACTATAGTGGGAGGTGATGAATCTACAAAATAAAATGCAGTGGGTAATAGTGGTCCAGGATGCACAGTAAGAGGAAGCATATAGCAGATCCTATTCAGCTTCAGTCTGAGTGCATTTTGAAAGCACTCATAAGCATACACCAAAGTTTGATTTTCCAGCTAGAGGTATGGGAAATATTCATTCATTCAACACATATTTAATACCAGGTAGTACACCAGGTTGAAGAAGGCAATGGCACCCCACTCCAGTACTCTTGCCTGGAAAATCCCATGGGCGGAGGAGCCTGGTGGCCTGCAGTCCATGGAGTCGCTAAGAGTCGGATACGACTGAGCAACTTCACTTTCACTTTTCACTTTCATGCATTGAAGAGGGAAATGGCAACCCACTCCAGTGTTCTTGCTGGAGAATCCCAGGGACGGGGGAGCCTGGTGGGCTGCCGTCTATGGGGTCGCACGGAGTTGGACATGACTGAAGTGACTTAGCAGCAGCAGCAGCAGCAGTACACCAGGTATTATGTCTCAAAGACAACATGAACACTGATAAGAAATTAAAGTTGACATGAAATAAATGACTACTCTCCTCCTGGACTATTCTCCTCCTCCTTGTCTGTATCAGCATGGTCTGTGGAGAAATTCCTCAAAGATATCTACACGTTTTTCACTTTTCTTGAATTTAGGGAGTGTATTCTGAGGTTTTTTATCCAAATCCTTGACTCTGTGTCTTCAACCTACAATAATTCACAGGTAGTAAACAGTGGTGAGGGACTTCCCAAGTGGCCCAGTGGTGAAGAATCTGCCCGCCAGTGCAGGAGATGCAAAGATGTAGGTCAGTCCCTGCATCAGGAAGATCCACTGGAATAGGAAATGGTAACCATGGTATCCCACTCCAGTACGCTTGCCTGGAGAGTCCCATGGATGGAGGAGCCTGGAGGGCTGCAGTCCATGGGGTCGCTAAGAGACACAACTGAGCGACTTCACTTTCACTTTTCACTTTCCTGCATTGGAGAAGGAAATAGCAACCCACTCCAGTGTTCTTGCCTGGAGAATCCCAGGGGCGGGGGAGCCTGGTGGGCTGACGTCTATGGGGTCACACAGAGTCAGACACGACTGAAGTGACTTAGCAGCAGTAGCAGCAGCAGCAACCCACTCCAGTATTTTTGTTTGGAGAATTCCATGGACTGAGGAGCCTGGTGGGCTATGGGGTTACAAGGGGTCACAAAGAGTCCTACATCTGTGTGTGCATTCATGCTCAGTTGCTTCGATTCTGTCTAACTCTTTGCAATCCTATGGACTACAGCACACTAGGATCCTCTATTCATGGGATTCTCCAGGGAAGAATACTGGACTGGGTTGCCATTTCCTACTCCAAGGGATCTTCCCAACCCAGGGATCAAACACGTGTCTCCTGCATTGTAGGCAGATTCTTTACCACTGAGCCAAAAGGGAAGCTCAAAGAGTCATACACGACTGAGCAACTGAATACACACATACAAATAGTGGTGATGGAGCATAATGCTGTGAATATCTTAAAAACTACTTAATTGTACATTTTATTTTTTCTTGTAGTTTTATTGAAATATAACTGACATATATTAGTGTATAAGTTAAGGTTTACAGCATAATGATTTGACTCACCTACAACATTAAAAAATTGTAATGATAAATTTAGTGAACATTCAACACATGCAGATACAAAATTAAAGGAGCAGAAAAAATTTTTCCTTTGGTGAGAAATCTTATCAATTATTATCAATTTAATATATAAGATATAGCAGTGCTAATGTATTTATCACTTTGTAAGTTACATCCTTAATATTTATCTTATACGAGAAGTTTGCAACTTTTGACAGCCTTATTCCAATCCCCTCCCCCCCGACCCCACCCTCACCTCTGGTAAGAAATTTCATCTTTTTTTCTATAAGGCTTTTTGTTTGTTTTTGAAATATAGTTTATTTATATCACTGTTAGCACCTATTAACCAACATAGTGATTCAATATTCCTACACATTTCAAATTGACCACTAAGATAAGCCTTCAAGGTAGGCTTCAATAGTACATGAACCAAGAACTTCCAGTTGTAAAAACTGGATTTAGAAAAGGCAGAGGAACCAAAGATCAAATTGCCAAAATCTGTTGGATCATAGAAAAAGGGATTCCAGGGGAAAAAAAAAAAATCATCTACTTCTGCTTTATTGACTACACTAAAGCCTTTGACTGTGTGGATCAAAACCAACTGCAGAAAATTTTTAAGAGATGGGAATACCAGACCACTTTACATGCCTCCTGAGAAACATGTATGCAGGTCAAGAAACAATGGGTAGAATCAGACATGGAACAACAGACTGGTTCAAAATTGGAAAAAGAGTCTATCAAGGCTGTATATTGTCACTTTGCTTATTTAATGTCTATGCAGAGTACATTGTATGAAATGCTGGGATGGATGAAGCTCAAGCTGGAATCAAGATTGCCAGGAGAAATATCAATAACCTCAGATATGCAGATTATACCATCCTAAAGGCAAAAAGTGAAGAGGAATTAAATAGCATCTTGATGAAGGTGAAAGAGGAGAGTGAAACTGGCTTAAAACTCATCATTCAAAAAATGAAGATCATGAAATATGATCCTATCACTTCATGGCAAATAGATGGTAAATAAATGGAAACAGTGACTGACAATTTTCTTGGGCTCAAAAATTACTGTGAAGGGTAATTACAGCCATGGAATTAGACACTTGCTCCTTGAAAGTGAAGCTATGACATACCTAGATAGGATATTAAAAAGCAGAGACAAAACTTTGCCAATAAATGTTTGTATAGTCAAAGCTATGGTTTTTCCAGTTGTCATGTATGAATCTGAAATTTGGACCTTAAAGAAGGTTGGGCACTGAAGAATTGATGCTTTCAAACTGTGGTGCTAGAGAAGACTCTTGAGTCTCTTAGACAGCAAAGGGATCAAACCATTTAATCCTGAAGAAAATCAACCATGAATACTTATTGAAAGGAACTGATCCTGAACCTGAAGCTGCAATGCTTTGGCCACCCGATGTGAAGAGCCGACTCATTGGAAAAGACCCTAATGTTGGAAAAGATTGAGGGCAGGAGGAGAAGGGGACGACAGAGGATGATATGACTTGATGGCATCATCGACTCAATGGACATGAGTTTGAGCAAACCCTCTGAGATAGTGAAAGACAGAGAAGACTGGAGTGCTGCAGTCCTTGGGGTCACAAAGAATTGGACATGACTGAGCAACTGAACAACAACAGCATAATTCTAGTTATGTCACCATACACAAATATCATGTAATTATTGACTACATTTGCTGCACCATACGCTTCATAACAATAACATTCATTTTACAAATGAAAATTTATCTCTCAATATTTATCAACTGTTTCTTTACTCTTCCACTCTCCTCCCTCTGGCAAACGCCTATTTATTCTTTTTATCTATAACTCTGGTTATGTTTTGTTGTATTTTTGATTATTTGTTTTGTTTTTAGTTTTTAGATTCCACATATAAGTGAAATCATGCAGTGTTTGTCTTTCTCTGTCTGACTTTATTTCACTTAGCATAATACCCTTCAAGTTCATTCCTGTCGTCACAAATACCAAGATTCTTCTCTTAAGACTGAGTAATCATATATATATATATATATATTTATACATACCACATCTTCTTTATTCATTCATCTTTCCACAGGCACTTAGGTTGCTTCCACATCTTGGTTATTGTAAATAATGTTGCAATGAATATAGGGATGCATGTATCTGTTATAATCAGTGTTTTTAGTGTTTTAGTGTTTTCCTTAGATAAATACCCAGGAGTGAAATTTCTGGATCATATGGTAGTTCTATTTTTTAATTTTTGAAGACTCTCCATACTGCTTTCCCATTACTGCAATAAATGACATTCCCATCAACTGGGCAAGCTGCATTCTCCACATCCTTGCCAATATTTGCTATCTGAATTATACAGTTTAAAATAGTGAATTTTATGAAGTGTGAATTTTACATATGCAAATTATATCTCAATAAAATATCACATACCAATTCACTCCATTTAAGCCTGTGCACAGACACACCTCAGCCTACATTGTCAGTATCATCTATTTACATTGAACTTCCCAGAGAGACTTTTGGATGTACTCTCCTATTAGAGTACTTTGTGGGTCTACCTTATGGTTTTGTTCACACTGTTCTCTGTCTGCATTATTACCTTTCCTTCAGTGTGTCTAAGTAAGTGAAGTCGCTCAGTCGTGTCCAACTCTTTGCGACCCCTTGGACTGTAGCCCACCAGGCTCTTCCATCCATGGGATTCTCCAGGCAATAATACTGGAGTAGATTGTCATTTCCTTCTCCAGGGGATCTTCCCAACCCAGGGATCGAACCCAGGTCTCCTGCATTCCAGGCAGATGCTTTAACCTCTGAGCCACCTGGGAAGCTGCGTGTCTAGAGCTGGCCTAATAAATTAATGAGCTCTTTTTGCAAGGTAGAGAGTGGAGAGAATACTTCCATGTTGCAAGGACAGCCAGATTTTGCAGTCCCTAGATAACCTCCTCACTATTATTTCATGTTTTAGCCTGTACAGAGCTGAACCAACAAACCCAAGGAATCGTCAGAGGTAAATGCACTATTGCAATTTCTAAACATGAGACATTGGACTTAAGGAGGATGTGAGTAAAGAGAAAGAAAGACAGTGAAGTCACTCAGTAGTGTCTGACCCTTTGCAACCCCATGGACAGTGGCCTACCAGACTCCTCAGTCCATGGATTTTCCAGGCAAGAGTACTGGAGTGGGTAGCCATTTCCTTCTCCAGGGGATCTTCCTGGCCCAGGAATTGAACCTGGGTCTCCCGCATTGTAGGCAGATGCGTTACCATCTGAGCCACTTCTAATGTCTTTTTAGGCTGAGCTCAAATTTTAGCTTTTTTGTGGAGAATTTTTAGTCCACAGGAATGACTGCCTTCCCCAGTTATAAATTATATTTATCATTCATTTTATTTACTGTCTCATATTATTAGCCATTTATTTTCCCATCTGTAAATCTTACGTTTCCAACTTGTATGTTAATCCCCTCAATTCAGGAGTTTCATAACAGACAGTATTGAAAAGTAGAAGGGTCATGATTTTAGAAGTGAATTTGAATTCTAAATGTATTATTTTATGATTCCATGTAAATTATTAAGCTGAGAGTCTTTAGAGTCTTCAGAGTCTTTACTGAATCTATTGTTTCTAAGGACAATTAGTCAATATGATGTTAGATGAAGAATAAATATACATAAACACCCTAGCATAGAATAGGGGCTAAATAGAAGAAGCTATTTATTTTATCAAATGTCTTTGTACCTTCACCAGCTCATAGTTTCCTATGTGTATTATGCATTTAACATCGTCAAGCAATTGATTCCTTAATTCTGTTTAAAAATCATTGCATAGGACACTAGTCTGACATTTTTTAATGAAGCTTTTGCTCATCTACTCAGTCATCTATTCAGCCATGACTCTTCTTTTGCCAAACTCCCAGATTCCTTTATTCTATTCCTTTTTAGCTATTTTAACACATTCTCTCCCTGAGGAGACAAGAACTTCCTTCAGAGCAAGACTTCTTGCTTTATTTATCTCTATGTCAATTACATAGTTTACAAGGCTGTGTATTTGATGAATGAATAAAGCAATAAATGAATCACTCACTCAATCAAAAGTGATTGCAAAATTTTTGAAGCACAGGGTATTTCAATTTTAATAAGCTTGCCAGAAGAATAGATGATGGTTATTTCAGCCTGAAAAAAAGGAAGTGCTTGAATTTTTGATGGATGGGTGTTGTTGATGTAGAATGAGGATGATTCTAGGTGGAAATATTGGCTCATGCATCTTTCCTAACATTTTCATTTGGCGGAAGAAATACCTCAAGCCAAATCCCAGTTCTTTCCCTCAATATTTGCAAAAGTTATTAAAATTGGATAAGCCATCTATGCTCTAGAGGCCTAGTTCTCTCATTTCCACAAGTGAATATAATTATGCTTCCTTCCAAGGACTAGTTCTCTTTAAGATAGCATATGCATAAAGGACCAGCACACAGTAAGTGCTTCATATGTTTTTGCCCTTTCTCTCCATACATTCTCTTGCCCTTTCTACACACACATTCCAAGGCTACGTGCCGGTATCACAGACAGACCTGATTTTTATCATTAATGAAATGTTAAGTGATCACCCTCTAGTGCTAACTGACTCAGTTCATAAGGCTGACTCCTCAACTTTTCCAAATCTATATTTCATTTTTCCCGGCTCTATGTTATGTTAGGCAATCACTTCCTTCCGGTAAGACTGACTTTCTAACCTATGAAAAGATGATGATTATACCTGCATGGGGTTTTGTGAGGTACAGTGTGATCATGTGTAAACTGGGGGTACAGTCTTATTTTGATGTAAGACAACTGAATGAGAAATGTGAGTTCCTCTAGAATCCTCAAAAATATCACTGCAATACTACAGCCATTTATTGGGGATGGGGGAAGGGTTCCTTAACACTAAGGATCTATGGGCTGTGCCTAAAAAATCTGCAAGGTGCCATGCTGATTAACTGGGGTCCAATCCTGGGACTTCAGAGCAGAGAGTCACATGCTTTCATTTCTAGTATAAGAATGACAAACATTGCTGGCCACTTAAATAAAAACTCTATCTGTATCTTATGCACATATACAAACTACCTAAAAATGAATGAGTATTCAGTCTTTCCCTGTTATGGAAAGAATAAATGCCTCCCATTAAATGAGATAAAGGTAGGAAATTGTCTATTTTCTCTTCAGTTGAAACAGTAGGGAAAAAAGACTTGAAGTACTTGCATTTTAACAAATCATTTGCAGGAAAATCTAACTGGTGACAGAAAAGGAGAGAAAGAAAGAAAGGAAGAAAGAAAGAGAGAAAGGAAGACAAGAAGGGAGATAGGGAGGAAGAAAAGAATCAGATCAGATCAGATCAGTCGCTCAGTTGTGTCCGACTCTTTGCGACCCCCATGAATCACAGCACGGCAGGCCTCCCTGTCCATCACCAACTCCCAGAGTTCACTCAGACTCACGTCCATCGAGTCAGTGATGCCACCCAACCATCTCATCCTCTGTCGTCCCCTTCTCCACCTGCCCCCAATCCCTCCCAGCAACAGAGTCTTTTCCAATGAGTCAACTCTTCGCATGAGGTGGCCAGAGTACTGGAGTTTCAGCTTTAGAATCATTCCTTCCAAAGAAATCCCAGGGCTGATCTCCTTCAGAATGGCCCGGCTGGATCTCCGTGCAGTCCAAGGGACTCTCAAGAGTCTTCTCCAACACCACAGTTCAAAAGCATCAATTCTTCGGCGCTCAGCCTTCTTCACAGTCCAACTCTCACATCCATACATGACCACTAGAAAAACCATAGCCTTGACTAGAGGAACCTTTGTTGGCAAAGTAATGTCTCTGCTTTTGAATATGCTACCTAGGTTGGTCATAATTTTTCTTTCAAGGAGTAAGTGCCTTTTAATTTCATGGCTGCAGTCATCATCTGCAGTGATTTTGGAGCCCAGAAAATAAAGTCTGCCACTGTTTCCACTGTTTCCCCATCTATTTCCCCTGAAGTGATGGGACCAGATGCCATGATCTTCGTTTTCTGAATGTTGAGCTTTAAGCCAACTTTTTCACTCTCCACTTTCACTTTCATCAAGAGGCTTTTTAGTTCCTCTTCACTTTCTGCCATAAGGGTGATGTCATCTGCATATCCGAGATTATTGATATTTCTCCTGGCAATCTTGATTCCAGCTTGTGTTTCTTCCAGTCCAGCATTTCTCATGATGTACTCTGCATATAAGTTAAATAAACAGGGTGATAATATACAGCCTTGACGAACTCCTTTTTCTATTTGGAACCAGTCTGTTGTTCCACGTCCACTTCTAACTGTTGCTTCCTGAGCTGCATACAAATTTCTCAAGAGGCAGATCAGGTGGTCTGGCATTCCCATCTCTTTCAGAATTTTCCACAGTTTATTGTGATCCACACAGTCAAAGGCTTTGGCATAGTCAATAAAGCAGAAATAGATGCTTTTCTGGAACTCTCTTGCTTTTTCAATGATCCAGCAGACGTTGGCAATTTGATCTCTGGTTCCTCTGCCTTTTCTAAAACCAGCTTGAACATCAGGAAGTTCATGGTTCACATATTGCTGAAGCCTGGCTTGGAGAATTTTGAGCATTACTTTACTAGCATGTGAGATGAGTGCAATTGTGCGGTAGTTTGAGCATTCTTTGGCATTGCCTTTCTTTGGGATTGAAATGAAAACTGACCTTTTCCAGTCCTGTGGCCACTGCTGAGTTTTCCAAATTTGCTGGCATATTGAGTGCAGCACTTTCACAGCATCATCTTTCAGGATTTGGAATAGCTCAACTGGAATTCCATCACCTCCACTAGCTTTGTTCGTAGTGATGCTTTCTAAGGCCCACTTGACTTCACATTCCAGGATGTCTGGCTCTAGGTCAGTGATCACACCATCGTGATTATCTGGGTTGTGAAGATCTTTTTTGTACAGTTCTTCTGTGTATTCTTGCCATCTCTTCTTAATATCTTCTGCTTCTGTTAGGTCCATACCATTTCTGTCCTTTATTGAGCCCATCTTTGCATGAAATGTTCCTTCGGTATCTCTGATTTTCTTGAAGAGATCCCTAGTCTTTCCCATTCTGTTGTTTTCCTCTATTTCTTTGCGTTGATTGCTGAAGAAGGCTTTCTTATCTCTTCTTGCTATTCTGTGGAACTCAAAGAAGTTCTTAGAAGCAGGAGTACTTTTCTTGCACATTCTCTGAATTCTCTCTCTTTCCCTCAGAAGGAAGCATATGTCTACTCAGCAATCCCATAGCGATCTTAGCTGACTTTCTCCAACACTGCTGCTGAGTGGGACACTATGCATGATTTCAATCAATCCGTTGATTATAAAAGTAACCTTTGGTTCCTGAATTCTCACTGTAATCATTTATCCCCCTTCCACGATTGCTCCTGGGAGGAAAAACATTGAAAAGATGTGGACAAAGGAATGACAAAGTCATTTTTCCAAACTGCTCCAGTGGGTACTGTTTTCAGATCTCTGTAAAGCCATCATGGGGGAAAGGGTGAAACTTTGGTGCACAGGTTTTTATTCGTTGTGTAGCTTCTAATAAACTGAGATGTCTGGAAAGGAAGCAAGCGGTTTTGCAAAATAGTAATCTCCCTCTCCAGTAGCATATTGGGCACTTACCAACCTGGGGAGTTCCTCTTTCAGAATCCTATAAATTTGCCTTTTCATACTGTTTATGGGGTTCTCAAGGCAAGAATACTGAAGTGGTTTGCCATTCCTTTCTCCAGTGGACCACATTCTGTCAGACCTCTCCAACATGACCCACCCGTCTTGAGTGGCCCCACACGGCATGGCTTAGTTTCATTGAGTTAGACAAGGCTGTGGTCCATGTGATCAGATTGGCTAGTTTTCTGTGATTATGGTTTCAGTGTGTCTGCCCTCTGATAGCCTCTCGCAACACCTACTGTCTTACTTGGGTTTCTCTTACCTTGGACATGGGGTATCTCTTCACGGCTGCTCCAGCAAAGTGCAGCCGCTGCTACTTAACCTTGGATGAGGGGTATCTCTTCACAGCCGCCCCTCCTGACCTTGGACATGGGGTTGCTCCTCTCGCCCAACTCCCCCGACCTCAGGGATGGAGTAGCTCCTCTTGGCCATCACCCTGACCTCTGGCGTGCAGTAGCTCATCTCGGCTCCGCCCCGGCCTCGGGCGTGGTGTAGCACCTCTTGACCACGCTCAGACTACTGCACAATTGCACTCATCTCACGCGCTAGTAAAGTAACGCTCAAGATTCTTCAAGTCAAGCTTCAGCGGTACGTGAACCGTGAACTTCCAGATGTTCAAGCTGGTTTTAGAAAAAGCAGAGGAACCAGAGATCAAATTGCCAACGTCTGCTGGATCATTGAAAAAGCAAGAGAGTTTCAGAAAAACATCTATTTCTGCTTTATTGACTATGCCAAAGCCTTTGACTCTGTGGATCACAATAAACTGTGGAAAATTCTGAAAGAGATGGGAATACCAGACCACCCGACCTGCCTCTTGAGAAACCTGTATGCAGGTCAGGAAGCAACAGTTAGAACTGGACATGGAACAACAGACTGGTTCCAAATAGGAAAAGGAGTACATCAAGGCTGTATATTGTCATCCTGCTTATTTATAAGTTAAAACTTATATGCAGAGTACATCATGAGAAACACTGGACTGCAAGAAGCACAAGCTGGAATCAAGTTTGCCGTGAGAAATGTCAATAACCTCATATATGCAGATGACACCACCCTTATGGCAGAAAGTGAAGAGGAACTCAAAAGCCTCTTGATGAAAGTGAAAGTGGAGAGTGAAAAAGTTGGCTTAAAGCTCAACATTCAGAAAACTAAGATCATGGCATCTGGTCCCATCACTTCATGGCAGATAGATGGGAAACAGTGTCAGACTTTATTCTTTTGGGCTCCAAAATCACTGCAGATGGTGATTGCAGCCATGAAATTAAAAGACACTTACTCCTTGGAAGGCAAGTTATGACCAACCTAGACAGCATATTGAAAAGCAGAGACATTACTTTGCCAACAAAGGTTTGTCTAGTCAAGGCTATGGTTTTTCCTGTGGTCATGAATGGATGTGAAAGTTGGACTGTGAAGAAAGCTGAGCACTGAAGAATTGATGCTTTTGAACTGTGGTGTTGGAGAAGACTCTTGAGTGTTCCTTGGACTGCAAGGAGATCCGACCAGTCCATCCTAAAGGAGATCAGTCCCGAGTGTTCATTGGAAAAACTGATGCTGATGCTGAAACTCCAATACTTTGGCCACCTCATGTGAAGAGTTGACTCATCAGAAAAGACCCTGATGCTGGGAGGGATTGAGGGCAGGAAGAGAAGGGGACGGCAGAGGATGAGATGGCTGGATGGCATCACTGACTCGATGGACATGAGTTTGAGTGAACTCTGGGAGTTGGTAATGGACAGGGAGGCCTGGCCTTCTGTGATTCATGGAGTCGCAAAGAGTTGGACACAACTGAGTGACTGAACTGAACTGAACTGAAATGAATCTCCCTCTCATTAAATGTGCGGAGAAAGCAATGGCAACCGACTCCAGTACTCTTGCCTGGAAAATCTCATGGACGGAGGAGCCTGGTAGGCTGCAGTCCATGGGGTTGCTAAGAGTCGGACACGACTGAGTGTTTTCACTTTCACTTTTCACTTCCATGCACTGGAGAAGGAAATGGCAATCCACTCCAGTGTTCTTGCCTGGATAATCCCAGGGACGGGGGAGCCTTGTAGGCTGCCGTCTATGGGGTCGCACAGAGTCGAGACGACTGAAGCAGCTTAGCAGCAGCAGGATTAAATGCAATCTAAGAAAACCTAAAGGACATAAAGCAGGAAGAAAAATGGGAACTTGAAATTGCCTAAAGTCAAGACATGGAGTCTAAGTAACAGAAGACAGAGTGGAAAGATACAGAAACTTACACAATGTTATGTATCAACTGCATCTCAATAAAACTGGAAATAATTTTTATTTATTTATTTTTTATGGAAATAATTTTTAAAATAAAAATGAGCAAACAATCAAAAGTTACAGAGAAATGAAACTTTGGTTGCATTTAGTCCTTAGACTAAGCTAAACTCAATGTCAAACCTAAGAACTAGACTTTCAATTCTATGAATCAAGTCAATTTTGTTTTCTTAAATTAGAACTAACATCCAAAAAAGATGTCCTTTCATTATAGGGGACTGGAATGCAAAAGTAGGAAGTCAAGAAACACCTGGAGTAACAGGCAAATTTGGCCTTGGAATACAGAATGAAGCAGGGCGAAGACTAATAGAGTTTTGCCAAGAAAATGCACTGGTCATAACAAACACCCTCTTCCAACAACACAAGAGAAGACTCTACACATGGACATCACCAGATGGTCAACACCGAAATCAGATCAATTATATTCTTTGCAGCCAAAGATGGAGAAGCTCTATACAGTCAGCAAAAGCAAGACCAGGAGCTGACTGTGGCTCAGACCATGAACTCCTTATTGCTAAATTCAGACTTAAGTTGAAGAAAGTAGGGAAAACCACTAGACCATTCAGGTATGACCTAAATCAAATCCCTTATGATTATACAGTGGAAGTGAGAAATACATTTAAGGGGCTAGATCTGATAGATAGAGTGCCTGATGAGCTATGGACTGAGGTTTGTGACATTGCACAGGAGACAGGGATCAAGACCATACCTATGAAAAAGAAATGCAAAAAAGCAAAATGGCTATCTGGGGCAGCCTTACAAATAGCTGTGAAAAGAAGAGAAACAAAAAGCAAAGGAGAAGAGGAAAGATATAAACATCTGAATGCAGAGTTCCAAAGAATAGCAAGAAGAGATAAGAAAGCCTTCTTCAGCGATCAATGCAAAGAAATAGAGGAAAACAACAGAATAGGAAAGACTAGGGATCTCTTCAAGAAAATCAGAGATACCAAAGGAATATTTCATGCAAAGATGGGCTCAATAAAGGACAGAAATGGTATGGACCTAACAGAAGCAGAAGATATTAAGAAGAGATGACAAGAATACACAGAAGAACTGCACAAAATAGATCTTCACGACCCAGATAATCAGGATGGTGTGATCACTGACCTAGAGCCAGACATCCTGGAATGTGAAGTCAAGTGGGCCTTAGGAAGCATCACTATGAACAAAGCTAGTGGAGGTGATAGAAATCCAGTGGAGCTATTCCAAATCCTGAAAGATGATGCTGTGAAAGTGCTGCACACAATATGCCAGCAAATTTCGAAAACTCAGCAGTGGCCACAGAACTGGAAAAGGTCAGTTTTCATTTCAATCCCAAAGAAAGGCAATGCCAAAGAATGCTCAAACTACTGCACAATTGCACTCATCTCACATGCTAGTAAAGTAATGCTCAAAATTCTCCAAGCCAGGCTTCAGTAATATGTGAACCGTGAACTTCCTGATGTTCAAGCTGGTTTTAGAAAAGGCAGAGGAACCAGAGATCAAATTGCCAACATCCGTTCGATCATGGAAAAAGCAAGAGAGTTCCAGAAAAGCATCTATTTCTGCTTTATTGACTATGCCAAAGCCTTTGACTGTGTGGATCACAATAAACTGTGGAAAATTCTGAGAGATGGGAATACCAGACCACCCGACCTGCCTCTTGAGAAATTTGTATGCAGCTCAGGAACCAACAGTAAGAAGTGGACATGGAACAACAGACTGGTTCCAAATAGGAAAAAGGAGTTCGTCAAGGCTGTATATTGTCACCCTGTTTATTTAACTTATATGCAGAGTACATCATGAGAAATGCTGGACTGGAAGAACCACAAGCTGGAATCAAGATTGCCAGGAGAAATATCAATAATCTCGGATATGCAGATGACACCACCCTTATGGCAGAAAGTGAAGAGGAACTAAAAAGCCTCTTGATGAAAGTGAAAGTGGAGAGTGAAAAAGTTGGCTTAAAGCTCAACATTCAGAAAACCAAGATCATGGCATCCGGTCCCATCAACTTCATGGGAAATAGATGTGGAAACAGTGTCAGATTTTATTTTTCTGGGCTCCAAAATCATTGCAGATGGTGACTGCAGCCATGAAATTAAAAGGCGCTTACTCCTTGGAAGAAACGTTATGACCAACGTAGATAGCATATTCAAAAGCAGAGACATCATTTTGCCAACAAAGGTTCATCTAGTCAAGGCTATGGTTTTTCCTGTGGTCATGTATGGATGTGAGAGTTGGACTGTGAAGAAGGCTGAGCACCGAAGAATTGATGCTTTTGAACTGTGGTGTTGGAGAAGACTCTTGAGAGTCCCTTGGACTGCAAGGAGATCCAACCAGTCCATTCTGAAGGAGATCAGCCCTGGGATTTCTCTGGAAGGAATGATGCTAAAGCTGAAACTCCAGTACTTTGGCCACCTCATGCAAAGAGTTGACTCATTTGAAAAGACTCTGATGCTGGGAGGGATTGTGGGCAAGAGGAAAAGGGGACGACAGAGGATGAGATGGCTGGATGGCATCACTGACTCGATGGACATGAGTCTGAGTGAACTCCGGGAGTTGGTGATGGACAGGGAGGTCTGGCATTCTACGATTCATGGGGTTGCAAAGAATCGGACATGACTGAGCGGCTGATCTGATCTCTGATGTTCGTTATCTAAAATCTCTAATTGATAAAGAGCCAAAGTAGATACTCCTGATCTGGCTCTCTCCCTTCTTCAAGGCTTGTGAATTTGAAGAGTTATTTCTAGAAAAAGTCAGGAAAAGAGTGGAAGAAGCCAAAGCAATGTAGGAAGTACACAATCCGAGTCTAAACTGTAACTGCTTTAGAAAAATCATGCAAACAACTTCCTCTTGGTGGGCTGAGGGAAGAGCCGGGAAGAGCCGTGTGTCCTTCTGCTTCTTCTCTTCTTTTTTTTTTTTTTTTTTTTTTTTTAATCCACTTCTTTACTGCTGCCTGTGGGAATGGCCAAGTTTTATCCCTACCCCTACTCTCTATGTCAAAAAATATTAAAGGACCTTTCATTTTTTTTTTATCTCCTTCCTACCTCTCCCAGTCCTCAGAAAGAGGACTGCCCTAATGATCTAATCCCCTCAACACTCTCCTGTGTCATATGAGTTGCTCCTTGACTTTGCAGACAGAGACCCAGGCTGACATTTCTGTTTTCCTGCTTCTTGTCTTCATGTGTAAGTTGTTCCTACATGTCCTAATTACAGGGGAGAAATGGGCACAAACCTGGCTCCTCCAAGGAAACCATCTTCCTCTCTTGCGGTCTACTTGTGATCAGTTCGGCATTCCTCTTGGCTCCTGCCAGATCTATTTTTCTGGTGCACGTTTGTTCTGAAATTTAGATTGGATGTGGGGGAGGGCGGGTTGAGGTGGGGAGGAAACAGCAAGTAATTGACTTCCCTTAGTTTTCTGTTTGTCTTCAGAACAACTTCACAGCCTTCAAGAGTGAATGTGAACTTCTCTACTATGAATAAATCTGTAATTTTTGTTTGTTTTCTCTCTCTGTTACTGTTTCTTCTTTCCAAGCATTTTTGACTGAGAACTTTGGGGAGAGGATTCAGCTTGGAAAAGGCCTCCTTAAACCCCAAACATCTATATTTTAAAAATTATATAATGAATGATTTACCTTGGCCCACATAGCTCTCTGGGCTTCCCAGTTGGTTCAGTGCTAAAGAATCTGCCCACCAATGCAGGAGATGCAAGAAATGTGGGTTCAGTTTCTGGGTGGGGAAGATCCCTTGGTCTAGGAAATGGCAACCCACTCCAGTATTCTTGCCTGAAAAATTCCATGAACAGTGGGTCCATGGGGTCACAAAAACTCAGACACAACTGAGCACACACACACATAAGATCCCTGTATCGTTGCCAATAACCCATTTTAAAGATGATGAAGTTGAGATACACAGAGACTAAGACAGTTAAAGAATCAGTGTCAAAGTCAAGATTTAAATGTATCTTCTGAATCCAGATTTACAAGTTTTTTACAACATAGGAAGTAAAGTGAAATTGCAATTTACTTTGGCAACTAGCATCACTCCAAGTTTCCACTCAGATTAAGTCCAGGTTACATGCATAGGACATTGTAAGATTAAGGTAACCAGATGCATAGAGAAAGTAAACTCTTCAGATGAGATACAGACACATGACCTTGGACTTTATAGAAACCTAGAAGAACAGGGCTAAGGAATTTCCCTGAGTCTGAAACAGTTACACATGGAAATTTGATGGCAAGAGACTCTCTGGAAGCCATTTGTTTCAAGTTTTAAAATCACCTCATATCAAGACCTGAGACTCAGTAGTTCTCCTTAAATTTGATTACTTTTACTTACTTCATGATCCAGTGCTAAACAATTTTCAAATTTGGCATTTAACTTGGCCATTTTTCAATCATCAGCACTTTTCTGGCTATCTCTTTTAAAGAAGAGATGTAAAAGACTGATTACATCATCAAATATTATCTCTCCTGAGGGGATACAGCTTATAACAGGCATAAACACCTGATAGCAAAAAAGTTCCACTGTAAGGGTGCAATTTGAGTCAGGAGGATATATAGATATATATAGATATAGATATAGATATAGATATATAGATATAGATATAGATATGGATATATATATATATATATATATATATATATGGAAACAATGATAAGAGACACAAAGATCTATTGGTAGGGAATAAAGCTATGGAAATACAGAGTATTCTGGCTGAGCTATTAGCTGACAATTGGGTGTTTCAATATGCCACCACCAAATATGTACTGGTAAATAAAAAAAAAGGTAAACATTGTCCTCTCTTGAAATTGAGGATGAATTATGAATGTTCCACATACTTCAATTATGCAAATATTTACTGAAATTTTCTTATGCACCAAGTACTGTGTTAGTGGTACTTGGGATATAAAAATCAATATGCCATTCTTCCCCTTTCTCTATCAGGTTACTCAGGAAGTAGAGAAGTTTTCTCAGAATTTACTCCTATCCTCCCTGTGAGATCTTGGTGAGGTTCCTGGAGGGAAAAACCTGTACAAGTGGAGCTCTTTCTATGACTAAGGTCCCCAGGAATTTCACTCTATCTAGCTCACACTTGACTTCTAGCAATTTGCAAAAATTCTTAGGTTAATGTTCCTTAAGCTTATGGTGTCCTGTGGTTTCTGCTCCAGAAAATGGAGAAAAAGAAAGGGTTAGCAGAAGTGCAACAAGTCCTGGACTGTCAGCCCCCTCACACCTAGACCAGGCATCTTCCAGGTCTCTTATATCTACAGTCCCCCCAACCCATATCCATGGCTCCAGTCTCCTTAAGTCTCCTTAAGTGAAGTCACTCAGTCGTGTCTGACTCTTTGCGACCCAATGGGGGATCTGTAGCCCAGCAGGTTCCACCATCCGTGGGATTTTCCAGGCATGGATACTGGAGTGGGTTGCCATTTCCTTCTCCAGGAGATCTTCCTGACCCAGGGATTGAATCCAGGTCTCGCACATGGTAGGCATTGTAGGCAGACACTTTACCGAGCCACCAGGGAAGATCTATTTTATACACCAGTCTCTTTAGCATCCATTAAAACTATGAACTCCAGTTGATATTAGGACTCCATGGCAGTTAGATTCTAGCTTGACTAAAGAGCTCCAAACCAGTCATGACTCATGTCTAAAAACACTAGATCACATTTAAAACTATAATTATAATAACTAATGAAAGTAAGCGAAAGTGTTAATTGCTCAGTCATGTCTGACTCTTTGTGATCCCATGGACTGTAGCCTGCCAGGATCCTCTGTCTGTGGGATTCTCCTGGCAAGAATAGTGGAGTGGCTTGCCATTCCCTTCTCCAGGGGATCTTCCCTACCCAGGGATCAGATCCAGGTCTCCAACATTGCAAGATGATACTTTATCATCTGAGCCACCTGGGACTGCCCATAACAATAACTAATAGTTATTATTAAATATTTTCTATATTCCCTGTGCAGTACAATATATTCTTTTTGTTTATTTTATACTTAATAATTTGTATCTCTTAATCCCTTACCACTATGTTGCCCCCTCTTCCCTTCCCTCTCCCCATGGTCAACCACAAGTTTGTTCTCTATGTCTGTGAGTCTCCTTTTTTCTGTTCTATTGATCTATGTATCTGTTTCTGTGCCAGTACTATGCTACTTTGATTATCCCAGCTTTGTATTAAAAAAAATCTGCAGTTAGGGAGCATGATTCCTCCAGCTCTATTCTTTCTCAAGATTGTTTTGGCTATTCTTGGTCTTTCATGTTTCCTTGCAAATTTACAATTACTTGTTCTAGTTCTGTGAAAAACACCATTGATATTTTGATAGGGGTTGCATTGAATTTGTAGATTGCCTTGGTTAGTATGATCATTTTGATTCTGAAGTAATTATAGATCCACAAGCAATTGTGAAAATGGTTGAGAGAAATTCCATTTGTAGTTTTACATTATTTTATCACATCTGTAGATTGGTAACCACTATAGGTTAAGATACAAGATACAGAGGTATTCAATCACCATAAAGAGCTTCCATATTCTAGCTTTTTATCGTCTCATTTTATCATCTCATTCACCTCTGTACTCTCTACTATCCTTAAAAGCTGGCAATCATTAATTCATTCTCCATTTCCAAAATTTAGTCATTTCCAGAACGTTGTACAGGTGGTATCATAAAGCATGCAATATTTGAGGTTGACTTTTCTCATTCAGTGAGATGCCCTTGAAATCCTTTCCTTCCAGTTATAACAATAGCTCCTTCCTTCCTATGTTGAGTGGTGTTCCATTGTAAGATGTACCACTATTTTTTAGCCATTTACATATTTTGGTTGTTTCCAAATTTTGACTATTACATATAAAGCAGTTAGCATTCAAAACTAATAAGATAAAAAACTTGTCCTTAGTAATGATATAATTTAGCTAGAGATACAGCAATTACAAATATTAAATATGTTGAGACATACCTTCTTCTCAGATTAAACAAACATGAAATGAGATATGATCAAGTTAGTTAGTCTCATGTGTCAACTTAACCCAGCTGCTGTCCCTATGTATTCAATCAAACACAAATTTAGGTGTGACTGTGTAGGTACTTTGTGCAATTGAAGTCCCTCATCAGTTGACTTTAAATAAGGAATATTTCCTAAATAATCTGGTAGAGTCTGATTTAACCACCTGAGAGTCTTTAGGAGCATAATTGAGGCTTCCAAAAGAAATTCTACCTGGGGCCAACAACTTCCACTCATGCCAGACAGCGGTTCCAGTCTGCCTTTGTGAAGGCCCACCCTATGGATTTTTTAATTTCCATAGCCATACCCCTCAACTGTTTAAGTCAGCCCTTGCAATAAACTTCTTAATATATATTTCCTGTTAATCACCTTTTCTGGTTGAGCCCCAACTGATACAGACAAGGAAGACTTTGGTAATCACTCAGTACAGCAGAGTTTCCAAATATTCAACAGCCTCAGAATTCTGGGATTAATTTAAAGTCATATCTGGAAGCCCATTTTAAATCAAATCACATATACATTTTTTATTAAAGTATAGTTGGTTTAAAAATGTGTTAAACTTTGCTATATAGCAAAGTAATTCAATTTGTAGCTTTTAATATACTTTTAATATTCTTTTCCATTATGGTTTATCACACCATGTTAGATATAGTTCCTTGTGCTATACAGTAGAACTTTGTTGTTTATTAATTTTATATATAATAATTTGCATCTGCTAACCCCAAACTCCCTATCCATCCCTCCCTGATCTCTTTCCCTCTTGGCAGCTACAAGTCTGTTCTCTATGTCTGTGACTTTGTTTTGGCTTCATAGATATGCTCATTTGTGTCATATTTTAGACTCCACATATAAGTAATATCATATGGTATTTGTCTGACTTATTTCACTTAGTATGATAAGCTCTAGTAGCATTCATGTTGCTGGAAATGAAATTATTTCATTCCTTTTTATGGCTGAGTAGTATTCTATTTTATATATGTACCACATATTCTTAATCTATTCATCCAGACTATATAATTTTAGGAGGAGCTTTTAAATTGTTTTGTTCAAATCACTTCACTTCCAGGCTAACCACGGGCTTTAAGGAAACTCCGCAAGTTCCCCTTAGAAAACACCTGAATGAATGTCACTGAAACAAGGAAAAATGAAAAGAATTACTCTTTTTTTCCATCAAAGTGGGAAAAAATAAAACCTTTTTTTAAAGCCCAGTATTAACAGTGGGGTAGAAAAACAGACATTCTTTACACATTAATAAGATGCTGAATTAGTGATTTCCCTTAAAAAGTCTTTAAAATCTGAAACTTTTATTTCTCTCTTCAAATTTACTGAGTCATGCATATAGAAATGTATGGGTAAATGGTATGGATACAAAACTGCTTATAATGAGAGAAAATTAGAAATGAACCAGACATATGTCAGTGAGAGGACTGTACAACTATTTTATGACATTCCTTAGGCTATTAAATAGAGTGAATTACATAGATAAATGCTGGCTAAATTTGTATTGACTTTTCTGTTTTCTTACCCACAAATTTATTTCTTTTTAAGTACCCCCTGATTTCAGAGAGGGCCTTGCAGTTGTAAGGACTGGCTTATTTGTACAGCTTTCTTCTCAAGTGAAAATCAAAGAAGTACTAGAGAGTGATATTTGCAAAGGGCCAAAATATCATTTTACTTCTGCAAAAATCATTTCTCTTGGTAAACAGACAATGGAATGGGAGTTTAGATGAGATGGTAAGTGATTGCCTTTCCCACTATGTTCCTATATTGTTGCTGTTATTCTTGTCTGTATGTACACACTACATAGTAGTCCCTCCTTTCCTCGGTTTCAACTAACCTCTGTTAATCACAGTACAAAAATATTTAATGGAAAATTCAAGAAATAAATGATTCATTAGTGTTAATAAATAAAAACTGTATAAGTTTTAAGTTGAGAACCTTTGTGAATAGCATGATGAAATCTTGCACTCTCCTCCTGAGGACATGAATCTTCCTTTTGCATGAAGGAATGAATCATGAATCATATCCTACTTTTAGTCACTCAGTAACCATCTTGGTTATCATATGGATTGCCACCTATATCAGTACTTAGTACTTTGTCAGGTAACCTTTATTGTACTTCATAATGGCCATAAAGCACAAGAATTGTGATACTACCAATGCAGATACATTAAAGAGAAGCTGTAAAGTGCTTAGTTGAAGTAAAATATGAAAATTCTAGACTTAAAAACAAAATAAATCTTATGCCAAGGTTGCTAGTATGTACAGTAAGAACATATTATACTCATATCTTTTATTCATAAATTAGGTAAAGAAAATTGTGTTAATCTTGCTGTTGTACCTCAAACTGCAAATATATAGTCACAGTGCTTGATAAACACTTAGTGAAGGTGGGCAGCAGAGCTGAATAGATATTTTTCCAAAGAGGAAATGCAGATGGCCAACAAGCACATAAAAAGATACTCAATTTCACTAATCATCAGGGAAATGCAAATCAAACCACAATGGGATCACACTTCACAACTGTCAGAATGGCTATCATTAAAAAGAACACAAATAACAAGCATTGCGAGGATGTAGGGAAAAGGGAGTTCTCCTACAATATTAGTGGGAATGTAAATTGATGAGACATTTTGGAAAGCAAATAGAAGTTTCTCAAATAAGCTAAAAATAGAACTACTATATGACCCAGGAATTCCACTCATGTGTGTGTGTGTGTGTGTGTGTGTGTGTCTTTGTGTGTGTGTATGAAAACAGCAAGCAAACCACTAATTCAAGAACATACATGTATTTCAATGCTCATTGCATCATTATATGCAACTGCTAAGATATGGAAGCAACCTAAGTGTCCATCAACAGATAAATGGATAAAGACAATATGATAAATATATATATATGTGTGTGTGTGTGTGTGTGTGTGTATACATATATATATATAGTAGAATACTATGCTATGTTAAATCACTTCAGTCGTGTCTGACTCTGTGTGACCCCATAGACGGCAGCCCACCAGGCTCCCGCATCCCTGGGATTCTCCAGGCAAGAACACTGGAGTGGGTTGCCATTTCCTTCTCCAATGCATGGAAGTGAAAAGTGAAAGTGAAAACACTCAGTCGTGTCCTACTCTTAGCGACCCCACGGATTGCAGCCTAACAGGCTCCTCTGTCCATGGGATTTTCCAAGCAAGAGTACTGGAGTGGGGTGCCATTGCCTTCTCCGATACTACTCAGCCATAAAAATGAATTACATTCTGCCATTTGCAGCAACATGGATGGACTTGAGAGAGTCATTTCCTAGGCAGGTTGATAAGGAGTCTAGGGGCTCCCAAGGAGAGAGGGGTCTGTAATTCTCAAGGAGGAAGAAAGGACAAACTTTTCCTTCTCTACATTCCTTAGGATTATATAACAATAGTGTGTCTTGCCTGAGGACAGTCTCTGGATTAAACCTTCTGGCTAATTCTGTTATCTTAAAATGTAAATTATGGGAGTAGACCTGGTCTTTACAAGGATATATCCTGCCTGAAGACAGTCTCTGGATTAAACCTTCTGGCTAATTCTGTTTTCTCCTCCAGGGGCTAAGAATCCTGGTGTCTTTGCATGATTTAACAACAACCTTTCAGACTTACAGGACATTTTACTAAGGAAAGTAAATAAAACAGAGAAAGAATAATAGTGATAACATTTAAATGTGGACTCCAAAAAATACAACAAACTAGTGAATATAACAAAAAAAAGAGACTCACAGATACAGAGAACAAACTAATGGCTTCCAGGCAGAAGAAGGACGGAGGAAGAGGCAGGATAAGAGTGTGGGGGTTAAGGTTTATTATGGGATCACAGGAAATCACATGTGTGAAAATTTGAAAATTATATAGGGAACCTAGTAGGCTACAGTCCATGGGGTCTCTAAGAGTCAGACACAACAGAAGCAATTTAGTGTGCACATAGAATTTCAAAAATATTTTACCCAATAAAAAAGATGGGAAAGGCATGCAATTTCTTCAGTAAGATATTTTGAGAGAGAGAGACAGATACTATATTCACATAATTTTTATTACAGTACATTTTAATAATTGTTCTTTTTATTAGTAGCTTTTTTCACCTCTTACTGTGTCTAATTTATAAATTAAGTGGTATCATAGGTATGTATATATGGAAAAAACATAGTATTTATAGAGATTGTTACTATCCATGGTTTGGGCCATCCACTAGGGGTCTGTGAATGTATCTCCTGAGGAGAAGGGAAGACTCCTATATGCCTAATAGTACATTCCCATTCAGCTGACAGGAATTGTGCTGTTTTGTTGCAGTTTATAATTTAATGGAATGTTTTGAATATTGGCATTGTCTCAAAATAAATATAATTGTGACTTAAGTTTCAAAAGCTGTATAACTAATATAACTTCAATCATATTTTGAGTTCTGCTATATTTCTAACACTTGACACATCCCTTTCAACAGACACAGGATATGAAATTGAGACAGTGGGACTGAATATTCTCTAAGTCTGTGTTTTCCCTCCTGTTCTCAATACTTTGAGAAATGTAATGAAACCGCATCCTCTTAGACACAGATAACTAGGCTATAGACACAAAAAGGAATCTAAGTTCTGTTGTGGTATGCTAAGAATTTTTCAGTGTCTTCTGTACCCTTTTGTTTTAAGAAAAAGGCATTAAGAAATAACATTTCTTCCTTTGACTAGCTAGCCTGAATCCTCTAGAAACAGAGACTGAGGCAAAATTAAAGAACTGGCTTTTTATTTGTAAGATGCAAGCCCAGGGTGGTAACAATGAGGAAAAAGGGACACAGAGCCAGGAAAACTGCACAGCAATCCATGCAGTGTGTTACTGTTTGGACTTCTTGCTTCATGGAAAAAAAGAAAGGGCTTCAAGGTGGGAACTAGAAATCACAAAGCAGAGTTCAGTTTCATGAGGCTGGAGGATGCCTGAGGAGCACTGTCTCTTCCCAGGAAGAGAAGTAATGTGAGAAATAGAACTATATACTTTTAGGAAACCTCAGCAAAGTGCCCAGAGCAGAATTACATGGACCTGAATTGAGTTCCCTGTGATGTAATGAAACTGGCTTCCCAGGTGGTTCAGTGGTAAAGAATCCACCTGCCAATACAGGAGAAAAAGGAAACTGGGTTTGACCTCTGGATTGGGAATATCTCCTGGAGTAGGAAATCACAATGCCCTCCAATATTGTTGGATGGAAAATTCCATGGACAGAGGAGCCTGGTGGGCTACAGTCCATGGGGTTGCAAAGAGTTGTACATGACTGAACAAATGAGAAACAAAACTGGAGGATATGTTTTAATAAGCATTTTAATCACACTTTGCCAGATAAAGTGAGTAGGGGCCAGCAGTGTAATTAGCCACATATGACCCAGCTCCACCCAAAGCTTGATCTCTGAGAAGAATGCAAATATCAGTGTCCTTATGTGACCTCAGCAGCCAGCTTGGCTCTCTCAAAGTGTCAACTGAGATTTGTCTGACTCCAGGGTAATATTTCTGGGCCTTGTCTTCACCTGTTTGGTGTCTGACTGCAGGTGACCTTGGGTTGAAGTCCCTAAAACTCTTCCATCTGTAAAATGTGAAATATAATGCTTTTGACCTACCTCTGTGTGATAGATGACTCTGGACCATATGAGATCTAATGAGTTAACATTTAGAAAATGCTAGGAGCTATTTTAGAAAATGGCATTCTCTAAACACAAAGGATTGTTATTCATTACTCAGAATGCATACAAATAAAAATAAGAGTGTTTGTGAAGAAGAAGAGCAGCGCAGAGAGCTGTTTCTGCCCTGTGTGAAAGGCGGTTTAGAGATGAATTCAATGGATAAACTGTTTTAAAACCTGGCAGTTTCTCACTAATGAAAAAGGGGCCCGCAGACTATATTTTGGCCTAGCGGTCACAGTAGAACTGGAAATGTCAAATCTGTATGATTCACTTTCAGTGTTCCCTCTAGGTTTTATTGAATACCTTCAGGCTATGCAGCCGAGGATTTCTGGAAAGAAAATTACGCTGTATGTAAGTGTAGTGGTATGAGGAATACAGTTTTCTGCATCTGTGTCACTCATAATAGATACAATATAGAGGCTGCCTCCACCAGATATCAGACATCTGATTATTCATCTTTGGTTCTACAACTTTTCATCCTCATCAACCAGGTTTAACTCTTTCCTCACTCTACCCTACCAATCAGGTAGTGTACTATATAACATTCTCAGTGAAGCCTGTGGATGATTGAACCGTAGACTTATTATTTTAAAATATTCTCTTTCTCTCACTTTAAATAAATATACACATACAATTATAGTTATTTCCCTGGTGGCTCAGACAGTAAAGAATCTTCCTGTGATGTGGGAGACCTGGGTTCAATTCTTGGGTCAGGAAGATCCACTGGAGGAGGAAATGGTAACCCAATCCAGTATTCTTGCCTGGAAAATTCCATGGACAGAAGAACCTGGTGGATTACAGTCCATGGGGTCGCAAGAGAAGGACAGACTGAGTAAGCACGCACATGTGGTAACAGGGCCAGGGTGGTGCCACAGGGTTGACATCAACCCTCAGGCTCCAGTATGACTGCGGGTTATGTGTTCCTGGTCATTAAGTAGTTAACACCTTTCACTTAGTGGAGGTTTTAGCTTATATTAAACAACTCTGGAAAGGTATATCAGTTTTTATCATTATTTGGGTACTTTAGAGAGGAATTAAAGCAGAGGATATGGGGGAGGAATCTGTCCTGGGAAGCCTCCATAGGATCCTCCTTGGTTACAATTTTATTTCCCTTGGCTTTATTATACTTTACAGATATTGTTTGTTTCCAAACTGAAGGTTTGTGGAAACTTGTGCCAAGCAAGTTGATTAGTGCCATTTTCTCCCAACAACTTTTGCTCATTGTATGTCTCTGTGTCACATTTTGGTAATTTTTGTAGTATTTCAAGCATTTTCCTTATTATTATCTTTGTTATGGTGGTCTGTGATTTTTTTACGTTACTTTTTTTTTATGTTACTTTTATAAAATTTTTGTATATTTAAATTGTCATTCACTTTTTTTTTTTAAGACATAAATTTATGGCATCACCAACTTGATGGACCTGAGTTTGAGCAAGCTCCAGAATGGAGCTTGGTGATGGACAGGAAAGCCTGGCATGCTGAAGTCCATGGAGTTGCAAAGAGTTAGACACGACTGAACAACTGACCTGACTGAACTTAATGTTATTGCACACTTAATAGACTATAGAATAATATAACTTTTATATGCACTAGAAAACTAAGCATTTCATGTGACTCACTTTTGAGATATGTAGTTTATTGCACTGGTCTGGAACTGAAGCCACAGTATGTTTCAGGAATGCCTTTACAAATATTATGCATTTACTTAGGGTAGTAGTATATGCCACCCCAAACATATCTCTGGAATAAGGATTATTTTGAGATTATTCTTTTTATTCTTTTTTATTTTTTTATTATTATTTTTTACTTTACAATATTGTATCGGTTTTGCCATACATCAACATGCGTCCACCACAGGTGTACACGTGTTCCCAATCCTGAACCCCCCTCCCACCTTCCTCCCCACACCATCCCTCCGGGTCATCCCAGTGCACTAGCCCCACGCTTCCTTTATCCTGCATTGAACCCGGACTGGAGATTCGTTTCTTATATGATATTATACATGTTTTAATGCCATTCTCCCAAGTCATCCCCCACTCCCTTTCCCACAGAGTCCAAAAGATTGTTCCATACATCTGTGTCTCTTTTGCTGTCTCGCATACAGGGTTGTTGTTACCATCTTTCTAAATTCTATATATATGCATTAGTATACTGTATTGGTGTTTTTCTTTCTGGCTTACTTCACTCTGTATAATAGGCTCCAGTTTCACCCACCTCATTAGAACTGATTCAAATGTATTCTTTTTAATGGCTGAGTAATACTCCATTGTGTATATGTACCACAGCTTTCTTATCCATTCATCTGCTGATGGACATCTAGGTTGCTTCCATGTCCTGGCTATTATAAACAGTGCTGCGATGAACATTGGGGAGAAACAGTAAGCATAAGAGAAGCTTTGTAAACAGAGTAGAAGTTATCTTTTAGTAAGTTACCTCTCTGTGGGCTTCCCTTATGGCTTAGCAGGTAAAGAAGCCATCTGCAATGCAGGCAACACAGGAGACACTGGTTCAATCCCTAAGTCACAAAGATTCTGACATGCCTGAGCCACTGAGGACAAACACACATATACCATTCGTACCAAGATGACAAAGATGACGAAATCAAAATAAACTCGTAGCAATGAAGAAGGCACTGACTTAAACCTGTGTACAAAATCTTACTCTTGTTACTTTTCCTGGTGACTACCCTCAATAGTCTCCCTCATACCCTTCTCTCTTTTGTCTTTAGCTGAAGTTGGTACTGAAGCTTAAATTCTGTTACCTCTGATAGTTACTTATTTTTTTTGGTGAATGCCCCCTATATATACTTAAGTATGATAATGCATTTCTATTTGTTTGTCTTTTATTAATCTGTCTTATGCTTTCAGTTCCAGTCAACAACTTAGAAGGGTAAAAAGATGATTATTTTTCCTACCCTACAGTTGAAAACCTTGATTCAAGTACTGAAGACACAGCAAGCTTCTACAGGCCAAAGCTTGTATTCTAGAAGGGAGAGTAAGTTAGTAAAAATGGAAATAAATATTTAGATGAGACTGAGTCCCATGAAGGGAATTGATTAGGTTAATAGTACAAGAGTAAAATATAAGCACCTGAATGCAGAGTTCCAAAGAATAGCAAGAAGAGATAAGAAAGCCTTTGTCAGCGATCAATGCAAAGAAATAGAGGAAAACAACAGAATGGGAAAGACTAGAGATCTCTTCAAGAAAATTAGAGATACCAAGGGAAATTTTCATGCAAAGATGGGCTCGATAAAGGACAGAAATGGTATGGACCTAACAGAAGCAGAAGATATTAAGAAGAGGTGGCAAGAATACACAGAAGAACTGTACAAAAGGATCTTCATGACCCAGATAATCATGATGATGTGATCACTCACCTAGAGCCAGACATCCTGGAATGTGAAGTCAAGTGGGCCTTAGAAAGCATTACTACGGACAAAGATAGTGGAGGTTATGGAATTCCAGTGGAGCTATTCCAAATCCTGAAAGATGATGCTGTGAAAGTGCTGCACTCAATATGCCAGCAAATTTGGAAAACTCAGCAGTGGCCACAGGATTGGAAAAGGTCAGTTTTCATTCCAATCCCAAAGAAAGGCAATGCCAAAGAATGCTCAAACTACCACACAATTGTACTCATCTCATATGCTAGTAAAGTAATGCTCAAAATTCTCCAAGCCAGGCTTCAGCAATTTGTGAACCGTGAACTTCCTGATGTTCAAGCTGGTTTTAGAAAAGGCAGAGGAACCAGAGATCAAATTGCCAACATCTGCTGGATCATGGAAAAAGCAAGAGATTTCCAGAAAAACATCTATTTCTGCTTTATTGATTATGCCAAAGCCTTTGACTGTGTGGATCACAATAAACTGTGAAAAATTCTGAAAGAGATGGGAATACCAGAACACCTGACCTGCCTCTTGAGAAATCTGTATGCAGGTCAGGAAGCAACAGTTAGAACTAGACATGGAACAACAGAAGGGTTCCAAATAGGAAAAGTAGTACGTCAAGGCTGTACATTGTCACCCTGTTTATTTAACTTATATGCAGAGTACATCATGAGAAACGTTGGGCTGGATGAGGCACAAACTGGAATCAAGATTGCCGGGAGAAATATCAATAACCTCAGATACGCAGATGACACCACCCTTATGGCAGAAAGTGAAGAGGAACTCAAAAGCCTCTTGATGAAAGTGAAAGAGGAGAGTGAAAAAGTTGGCTTAAAGCTCAACATTCAGAAAACTAAGATCATTACATCCAGTCCCATCACTTCATGGGAAATAGATGGGGAAACAGTGGAAACGGTGTCAGACTTTATTTTTCTGGGCTCCAAAATCACTGCAGATGGTGACTGCAGCCATGAAATTAAAAGGTGCTTACTCCTTGGAAGAAAAGTTAGGACCAACCTAGATAGCATCTTCAAAAGCAGAGACATTACATTGCCAACAAAGGTCCGTCTAGTCAAGGCTATGGTTTTTCCTGTGGTCATGTATGGATGTGAGAGTTGGACTGTGAAGAAGGCTGAGCGCCGAAAAATTGATGCTTTTGAACTGTGGTGTTGGAGAAGACTCTTGAGAGTCTCTTGGACTGCAAGGAGATCCAACCAGTCCATTCTGAAGGATATCAGCCCTGGGATTTCTTTGGAAGGAATGATGTTAAAGCTGAAACTCCAGTACTTTGGCCACCTCATGCAAAGAGTTGACTCATTGGAAAAGACGCTGATGCTGGGAGGGATTGGGGGCAGGAGAAGGGGATGACAGAGGATGAGATGGCTGGCTGGCATCACTGACTCGATGGACGTGAGTCTGAGTGAACCCCGGGAGTTGGTGATGGACAGGGAGGCCTGGCGTGCTGCGATTCATGGGGTCACAAAGAATCGGACATGACTGAGCAACTGAACTGAACTGAATTGAAAAGGGTAGACACGTGTTTTTTTGATAGGATAATCAACAAAGACTTCTTAGAGAAGCTTTTTTGTGAACACATTTGAAGACTGAGAAGTCAGCTGTGCAAAGTGAGAGGGAAAGTTTTGCAGACAGAATGAGAAGTACAAAAGAAGCCTCAGGAGGCAACCAAGCTGGATACTTTAAGCAAAATAAACTACCCAGCTTTACTGGGTATTCATAGCAAAGTGAGGGAGAGGCTGGAGGACATGGAGCAAAGTGGGATGAGACCTGAGAAAGAATCCTATAAGTCCCAGTATGGAATTTGTAATTTATTCCTCATGGAATGAGAGGCCATGGGAACACTTTAAGAAGGAGATGATGAGATCTTACTTAGAATAAAAAAGTTCACTCTTCCTGCTAGAAGAATACTAGATAAAGCAGGGTGATATATCTCTTAGTTTGTCTGAGATGGGTCCAATTTATGACTGTTACAAGCATACACTAGTGCATTTTCAGTCATGTCCACTATTTGTAATTCCATGACTGTAGCCCTCCAGGCTCCTCTGTCCATGTAATTTTCCAGGCAAGGATACTGGAGCAGGTTGCCATTTCCTACTCCAGGGGATCTTTTGCACCTAGGGATCGAACCTATAACTCGTGTGCTCTTTCATTGGCAGGCATATTCTTTACCACTGAACCACCTGGGAAGCCCTTATGACTGTGTGTGCATGTGTGCTAGGTGAGTTGCCTCAGTTGTGTCTGACTCTTTGCAACCCTATGGACTATAGCCCACCAGGCTCCTCCTGTCCATGGGATTCTCCAGCAAGAACACTGGCATGGGTTGCAATGCCTTTCCTGACCCAAGGATTGAACGTGCATCTCTTAAGTCTCCTGCACTGGCAGGCAGGTTTTTTTTTTTTTTTTTTTTTTTTTTTTTTAACCACTAGCACCACCTGAGAAGCCCTGATGACTGTTATTAAGGAGTAATTATTAATTAACTCGTCACTCTGAAAAATATAGTTTTGCTGCTACATGTTATTCTCACTCTAATTCAAGGGGGGCAAAAGTAGGAGCTGAGAGAAAGGGTAAAAAGCCATTTCAATAGTCCAGCTGAGGGATGGAGTTGGCCTTAATTGGTAAGATTGTGGCAGAAATGTAGCAAAAGATTTTTCCTCAAATCACATTACGATTGGAGATGGAAACAAGGTCAGTTTCCAAGCCCAACAAATCTGAAAACTACAGCTCATTCTGTCCCTTAGTTATAGTGTCAAGGCATCAACAGGGTGTCATCAAATGGGGGTACTGCTGCTTTCCACTTAACAAAATCAGTTACATACTCAGAAATGTTGGTAGAAAGGAAAGGTTCCTTCCCTATGCTATATAGTCAGTCTTTGTTGGTTATCTATTTTAAGTGCAGCAATGTGTACATGTCCATCCCAAACTCTCTATCACTTCCCCTCATCTTCCCCCCCGCCCCCAAGCAACCATAAATTTATTCTCTAAGTCTGTGAGTCTTTTTCCATTTTTAAGTAAATTCATTTCTATCATTTCTTTTTAGATTCCACATATAAGTGCTATCATATAATATTTCCTCTTCCCTGTCTCATTTACTTCACTCAGTATGACAATCTTTTACTGATGCAAATTATATTATTTTCATTCTTTTTACTGGCTAAGTATTATTCCATTGTATATGCATACCATTTCTTCTTTATCCGTTCCTCTGTTGATGGACATTTAGGGTCTTCCATGTCTAGGCTATTGTGATCTGTGTCACAATGAACATTGGAGTGCATGTATCCTTTTGGATCATGTTTTTCTCCAAATATATGCCCAGGATTGGGATTGCAGAGTCATATGGTAGCTCTATTTTTAGTTTCTTAAGGGGCCTCCATAGAGTCAAAGGCTTTTGACTGTGTGGATCACAATAAACTGTGGGAATACCAGACAACCTGACCTTCCTCTTGAGAAATCTGTATGCAGGTCAGGATGCAACAGTTAGAACTGGACATGGAACAACAGACTGGTTCCAAATAGGAAATGGAGTACGTCAAGGCTGTCTATTGTCACCCTGCTTATTTAACTTATATGCAGAGTACATCATGAGAAACGCTGGACTGGAAGAAACACAAGCTGGAATCAAGATTGCCAGGAGAAATATCAATAACCTCAGATATGCAGATGACACCACCCTTATGGCAGAAAGTGAAGAGGAACTAAAAAGCCTCTTGATGAAAGTGAAAGTGGAGAGTGAAAAGTTGGCTTAAAACTCAACATTCAGAAAATGAAGATCATGGCATCTGGTCCCATCACTTCATGGCAAATGGAGAAACAATGAAAACCGTGACAGACTTTATTTTTTTGGGGCTCCAAAATCACTGTAGATGGTGGTTGCAGCCATGAAATTAAAAGATGCTTACTCCTTGGAAGAGAAGTTATGACCAATCTAGACGGCATATTAAAAAGCAGAGATGTTACTTTGCCAACAAAGGTCCATCTAATCAAGGCTATGGTTTTTCCAGTAGTCATGTATGGATGTGAGAGTTAGACTATAAAGAAAGCTGAGTGCAGAAGAATTGATGCTTTTGAACTATGGTGTTGGAGAAGACTCTTGAGAGTCCCTTGGACTGCAAGGAGATCCAACCAGCCCATCCTAAAGGAGATCAGTCCTGGGTGTTCATTGAGAGGACTGATGCTGAAGCTGAAACTCCAATATTTTGGCCACCTTATGTGAGGAGCTGACTCATTTGAAAAGACCCTGATGCTTGGAAAGATTGTGGGCAGGAGGAGAAGGGGACGACAGAGGATGAGTTGTTTGGATCATATCACCAACTCAATGGACATGAGTTTGAGTAAACTCTGGGAGTTGGTGATGGACAGGGAGACCTGGAGTGCTGTAGTCCATCAGGTTGCAAATAGTCAGATATGACTGAGCAACTGAACTGAACTGAAGGAGCCTCCATACTGTTCTTCATAGTGGCTGTACCACTTTAAATTCCCATCAACACTGTAGGAGGGATCCCTCCTCTCCTCACTCTCTCCAGTATTTATTGTTTGTGGATTTTTTCAGGACAACCATTCTGGTTGGTGTGAAGAGAAATCTCATTGTAGATTATGTTGCTTCCTTTGATACTGTTAAGCTTTATGGGCTGTTTGTAAATTTTGGAGACTTATTCCTTGTTGGTCTTATCATTTACAAATATTGTCTCTCAATCTGTGGGTTGTCTTGCTGTTACATTATTTCTTTTGCTGTGAAAAAGCTTTTGAATTTAAGTAGGTCTCATTAGTTTATTTTCATTGGGAGATGTAGCCAAAAAAAAAAAAAATGCTGCTGTCAGAAATTTTTCTGCCAATGTTTCCCTCTAGGAGTTTTATAGTGTCTTGTCCCACATTCAGGTCTTTATACTATCGTGGACTTATTTTGATGTGTGGTTTTAAAGAATTATCTAATTTCATATTTTTACATATAACTGAACCATTTTACAGGCACCATTTGTTGAAGAGACTACTTTTCCAACATTGTGCAGTCTTGCCTCCTTTGCCATGGATTGATTGACCATGGGTGTGTGGGTTTATTTCTGGGTTTTCTATCCTATTCCTTTGAACTATATTTCTATTTTTGCATCAGTACCATGCTCTTTTGATGACTGTAGCTTTGTAGTATAGTCTGAAGTCAAAGATCCTGGTTCTTACAGCTGCATTTTTCTTTCTCAAGGTTTCTTTGGCTATTCAGGGTCTTGTGTGTCTCCATACAAATTTTAACATTTTTTGTTCTACTTCCTTGTAAAATCCATTGGTAATTTGATAGTAATTTGATATAGGTTGCATTAAACTTGTAGATTGCCTTGGGAAGTATAGTCATTTTTTCAACACTGATTCTTCCAATCCTTGAACATGGTATTTCTTTTCATCTGTTTATGTCTTCTTCAATTTTTTTGTTCAATGTCATACTTTTCAGAGTACAGGTCTTTTGTCTCCTTAGATAGGCTTATTCTTAGGTGTTTCATTCTTTTTGATGCAATGGTAAATGGAGATGCTTATTGAATTTTTCTTTCTGACCTTTGTTGGTTAGTGTATAAAAATGCAACAGATTTCTGTGTATTAATTTTGTAACCTGCAACTTTACAAAATTCATTGATGAGTTGTAGTTTTCTGTAGCATATTTAGGGTCTTTGTAGAGTATCATGTCATCTATAAACAGTGACAGTTTAACTTCTTTTCCAATTTAGATTCACTTTACTTCTTTTTCTGCTCTGATTGCTGTTGCTAGGACTTCCAAAACTGTGTTGAATAACAGGGGTGAGAAGGGACATCCTTGCCTTTTTCCTGATCTTAGAGGAAATACATTCAGCTTTTCACCAATGAGTAGGATGTTAGCTGTAGATTTGTCATTTATGGCCTTTATTATGTTGAAGTATGTTCTTTCCATGCCCACTTTCTGAGAACTTTCATATAAATGGGTGCTGACTTTTGTCAAAAGCTGTTTCAGCATCTATTGAGATGATTGTGTATTATTATTCTTCAATTAACTGATGGGGTATATCAATATACCACATGAGTTTGAGTAAACTCTGGGAGTTTACTCCCAGGACAGGGAGGCCTGGCATGCTGCAGTCCATGGGGTTACAGAGTAGGACATGATTGAGTGATTGAACTGAACTGAACTTATCCACCCAGCCAGTCTATGTCCTTTGCTTGGTGTATTTAATTTATTTATATTTAAGACAATTATTGATATGTATGATCATATTACAATTTTCTTAATTATTTTGGGTTTATTTTTTTAGATCTTTTCCTTCTCTTGTGTTTCCTCCCTAGACAAGTCCCTTTAGTATTTGTTGTAAAGCTGATTTGGTGGTGCTGAATTCTCTTAACTTTCACTTGTCGGTCAAGTTTCTGATTTCTCCATCAAATCTAAATGAAAGTTCTACTGGTTAGAGAATTCTTGGTTGTAGTTTCTTCCTTTTGATCACGTTCAATACATTGTGCCATTGTTTTTTAGCTTTAGAGTTTCTGTTGAGAAATCAGCTCGTAACATTATGGGACTTCCCTTATGTTATCTGTCATTTTTCCCTTGTTGCTTTTAATATTGTAGCATTGTCTTTAATTTTTGTCAGTTTGATTATTATGTGTCTCTGTGTGTTGATCCTTGGGTTTATTGTGTCTGGGACTTTCTGTGCTCCCTGGACGTGGTTGATTATTTCCTTTCCCATGCTAGGGAATTTTTCAGCTATGTCTCTTTAAATATTACTCAGGTCGTTTCTCTTTCTACTCTCTTTGTGGGACCCTAAAATGCAAGTGTTGGTGCATTTAATATTGTCCCTGAGGTCTCTTCAGCTCAGTTCAGTTCAGTCACACAGTTGTGTCTGACTTTCTGACTTCATGAACTGCAGCACACCAGGCCTCCCTGTCCATCACCAACTCCCAGAGTTTACTCAAACTCATGTCCATTGATGATGCCATCATGATGTCCAATGGTGATGCCATCCAACCATTTCATCTTCTGTCGTCCCCTTCTCCTCCTGCCCTCAATTTTTTGCAGCATCAGGGGCTTTTCAAATGAGTCAGCTCTTCACATCAGGTGGCCAAAGTATTGGAGTTTCAGCTTCAGCATCAGTCCTTCGAATGAATATTCAGGACTGATTTCCTTTAAGATGGACTGGTTGGATCTCCATGCTGTCCAAAGGACTCTCAGGAGTCTTCTCCAACCCAACAGTTCAAAAGCATCAATTCTTCAGTGCACAGCTTTCTTTATAGTCCAACTCTCACATTCATGGATGACTACTGGAAAAACCATAGCCTTGATTAGATGGACCTTTGTTAACAAAGTAATGTCTCTGCTTTTTAATATGATGTCTAGGTTCGTCATAACTTTCCTTCCAAGGAGTGAGTGTCTTTCAATTTCATGGCTGCAATCACCACCTGCAGTGATTTTGGAGACCAAAAAATAAAGTCAACCACTTTTCCCACTATTTCCCCATCTATTTCCCATGAAGTGATGGGACTGGATGCCATGATCTTAGTTTTCTGAACGTTGAGCTTTAAGCCAACTTTTTCACTCTCCTCTTTCACTTTCATTAAGAGGCTCTTTAGTTCCTCGCTTTCTACCATAAGGGTGGTGTCATCTGCACATCTGAGGTTATTAATATTTCTCCCAGCAATCTTGATTCCAGCTTGTGCTTCATCCAGCCCAACGTTTCTCATGATGTACTCTGCATAGAAGTTAAATAAGCAAGGTGACAATATACAGCCTTGACGTACTACTTTTCCTATTTGGAACCAGTCTGTTGTTCCATGTCCAGTTCTAACTGTTGCTTCCTGACCTGCACACAGGTTTCTCAAGAGGCAGGTCAAGTGGTCTGGTATTCCCATCTCTTTCATAATTTTCCACAGTTTATTTTGATCCACACAGTAAAAGGCTTTGGCATGGTCAATAAAGCAGAAGTAGATACTTTTCTGGAACTCTCTTGCTTTTTCGATGATCCATTAGATGTTGGCAATTTGATCTCTGGTTCCTCTGCCTTTTCTACAACCAGCTTGAATATCTGTAAGTTCACAGTACACGTATTGCCGAAGCCTGGCTTGGAGAATTTTGAGCATTACTTTACTAGCGTGTGAGATGAGTGCAATTCTGTGGTAGTTTGAGCATTCTTTGGCATTTCCTTTCTTAGGGATTGAAATGAAAACTGACCTTTTCCAGTTCTGTGGCCACTGCTGAGTTTCCAACTTGCTGACATATTGAGTGCAGCACTTTCACAGCATCATCTTTTAGGGTTTGAAATAGCTCAACTGGAATTCCATCACCTTCACTAGCTTTGTTCATAGTAATGCCTCCTAAAGCCCACTGACTTCACATTCCAAGATGTCTGGCTCTAGCTGAGGGATCACAGCATCGTGATTATTTGGGTCGTGAAGATCTTTGTTGTACAGTCTGTCTGTGTATTCTTGCCACCTCCTCTTAATATTTTCTACTTCTTTTCTGTCCATACCATTTTTGTCCTTTATTGCATGAAATAAAGGTCCATCTTTGCATGAAATGTTTCCTTTGTATCTCTAATTTTCTTGAAGAGATCTCTATTCTTTCCCATTATATTGTTTTCCTCTATTGCTTTGCTTGATCACTGAGGAAGGCATTCTTATCTCTCCTTCCTAGTCTTTGGAACTCTGCATTCAGATTCTTATATCTTTTCTTTTCACTTCTCTTCTTTTCAGACATTTGTAAGGCCTCTTCAAACAACCATTTTGCCTTTTTGCATTTCTTTATTTAGGGCATGGTCTTGATCCCTGTCTCCTGTACAATGTCAGGAACCTCTGTCCATAGTTCATCAGGCACTCTATCAGATCTAGTCCCTTAAATCTATTTCTCTCTTCCACTGTATAATCATAAGGGATTTGACTTAGGTCATATCTGAATGGTCTAGTGGTTTTCCCCACTTTCTTCAATTTAAGTCTGAATTTGGCAATAAGGAGTTCATGATATGAGCCACAGTCAGCTCCTAGTCTTGTTTTTGGTGACTGTATAGAACTTCTCCATTTTTGGCTGCAAAGAATATAGTCAATCTAAGGTCTCTTAGGTTGTCTTAATTTCTTTTTATTCTTTTTCCTGTATTGTTTTGCAGCAGTGATTTCCACCATTCTGTCTTCTAATCAGTTATTAATTCTTCTAACTCAATTATTCTGCTATTGATTCCTTTGAGTATATTTCTCATCTCTGTGTGTTCTGTAGTTCTTCTCAGTATTTGATAAACATTATTTGCATCTTCTCCATTTTCCCCCCAAGATCCAGGATCATCTTCACTATCATTATTTTGAACTCTTTTTCTGGAATGTTGTCTATTTTCACTTCATTTCATGGTCTTTCTGGCATTTTATCTTGTTCCTTCATCTGGGACATAAAGCTCTGCATTTTCATTTTGATTAACTTTCTGTTAATCAAAAAGGGTATGGTTTTCCTTCTGGCAGCTGTGGTATTGTAGTTCTTCTTGCTTCTTCTCTCTGTCCTCTTCTGAATGAGGGTAGGATGATTGTGCAAGCTTCTTGATGGGGCGTACTGGCAATGGGAAGACCTCTCTCTCCCTTCCATATTTGTAGTTTTTTGTTCTATGTTGGAGGTTCTTAATTAGGCACTCTGTAATCCAGAGAACTCTTATACTAGGTTGAAGAGATGGCAGTGTAAAAGACACGTCCTGTCTTCATTCTCTTGAGATAAATAGATGATTTCTCCATAATAGTAACAAATGTTTGGTATCCTTTATTCATTACAGATATTTATTTCATATTTTCTTAATTTCTTTTTCAAAAAACATAGGTTAGACCTCCATATCATCATTCAATAAATGCTAATTAACCATACATATATAGAAAAATGTTATAAGTTGTCCATTTACTTGCCCTGCTCCCAAGAGATAAGCATCAAGCCTGTTCACCAGCCATATTTCTTTCCTCTTCCTCCTTCCACCCTCCCAGCTTTTCACATTTACAGACAGACATTCACAACTGCAGCCCCACCCACCCCAATAAGTTCCAACCTTGATTTTGAACAAAAAGAATGCACTTTCTGTAGTCCAACTCCGTAGGGCTTGGCTACCATTAACCATCTCCTATTTATACTACTTTCTAAGTCCTGTCTCTAACTATATAACTAAAGTTACATGAATTGCCTTTACCCGAGTAAAGAATTAAGTATGTTTTCTCTGTTCTTCATTATGCTATTTCTAAATCAATTCAGTTGATGTGTGCCTGTGTTCTCATTTATATCTGAACATTAAGTAAACCTCTGTATATTACAAATAACTATCAATGCTGGTGATAAGGCAGTCCCTCCTTCCCAGGTTATAGATACTATTGATTTAGTCATTACTTTCTGAATTTTTCATTGTCTAGACTTGAAGATTCACTTTGTGCAGTGTTTGTGATAACTGTCTTGCTGAATTTTAAATAGAGTTCTCAGTAAACCCTATATCACATTCAAAGCAGAGAGTAAAAGAACATTGTTTGCATTTTCCAGTGATCAACTTTTGTTTCAGCTCAAAGAAAATCATTAGCCATCCTGTTTGTGGGTGACATTTGATCACTAATTAACTAACAGAATGGATGGCAAATGTGTTATCCATTCTACTTCTCTCCATTTTCAAAACCAGAAATTGCTCAAGTGAAACTTTCGAAACCAGAAGGGTGATAAAAAGTGGATCAGAATAACAAAAATTTGTGCTTGGGCTTGCTTGTGTATTTAGAGAGATTATATAATTTCTAATGTGAATCAGGAAGGGGATGAAGCATTAACCCTGAAGACCAAGGCAAAGGGACAAAATCCAGGGATTTTGTATCGACAAGTCTGACATCCAGAAGTTTTTTTTCATATGTTTGTTTAGTTTTTATTTGTCTTTATTTTGGAAAGGGGGTTGTTCTGTTTGCCCTCCTCCTCATGCATGGTGCAGCAAGGACTTAGTTTATTTATGGTATCAGATATAACCAAAAGAAACCATCTACTTTCTACAGATTGCTCATAGTGAAGATCTCTAGTGAATAACATATTTCACTTTTCCAGTAATACTATAGGCAGAAGATTTTAGAGGGATTGGTGCCAAATCCATACCAGCCCCTCTAATGGTGGATGCTCCTACCATCCATTTTATAAATTAAGGTAAGTTACTTAGCCTCTCTGGCATTCAACTTGCTACAGTAAACTGGACCTAATGTTTCTTTAAGCCACAGAATTTATCAGGTAATCAACAAATATTTATTGATTTTTCAAAATATTATTGATACTGAAGCTTATCAAAAGACACTTTTCCAGCAGAAATTACAAGGAATTTAATCTATTCAATGCTTCTTTTGAAGGAGGAGTTAACAGATATATGAATAGAACCAAAGTGGAGTATTCTGATGAAAATAATGGCCCTTTGAGAAAGGAAACTAGAGTTGAATAACCATATTTAGGGTTATTTTTGTAATATATGAATGCTCAGATGCTCAGTTGTGTCTAACTCTTTGTGATCCCATGGATGCAGCCCACCAGGCTCCTCTGTCCATAGGATTTCCTAGGCAAGAGATTGCTATTTCCTTATCCAGGTATGTTACGTATACGCACCTATTATTATGTATTCCCAACAGAAGTGAAAGGAAATTTAGTTTGACCACAGCCCTTTATACCAGTGCTCTTTCCACAAATTGAAGGGAACTTTAATGACCAAGGGAATAAAGTAGAGAATAATAGGAAAGACTTTAGGTCAGACAAATCTGAATTCCAATATCAGCTCTATTATTCTCTCCATCCTTGGGCATGCCATTTAAACTTTCTTTTTCTTGGTCTCTTTCTCTCTTTGTATTGTGGAAAAAATAATAGCAAATAGCTTATAAGGTTTTGTGAAGATGAAATAAAATAATAGTTGTAAGACATATAGCAAGTGGTTGCTGCATAATGAAAACTCAAAACGCTTTAATTGCAATCCTGATGACAGTTGTAAGGAGTTAATGATGGTATGTTACCATCATGGTAACATGGTATGATGGTATGATGATGGTGAGCATGATCATGGTGTTTGTGATGGTGATGATGATGATTTTTAGTTACAGGGTGACCTGGCATGTTCAAAGAGTTATGAGTTGAGCTGCTCAATGTTCAAAGCACATACAGCAGGGTATCTCATATTCTAGACTCCTAATCTGGAGATATTGCTAGATGCTTCTTAATCCTACTCTTGTCTCACACAAATTGCTATATCCCTACAAGAACTTGAAACAAAATATGGAAGTTGTGTATGATCAGCCAATCATAATAAGGATAAAAATAAGACATCCGTTTTTGACAGCACAGTTACATTGAGACCCAAGTACCTCAGCACAGTTTGACCATGTACTAATTCCTCCTTTGTGATCTTTGTGTTTAATTTACAGACTTTGTCCCTTGTTGAGTTGGCCTGCCATAAACCAGATTCTGTGATCTGTGTATCCTCATCCAACCATCTTTATACTGGTTTTTACTGTGATCTTCTTTGTAAAAGTCATTGTACAACTTGTAGCATTGTTCCATTTACCTTCAGAACTAATATAAATTATCCTTCATACTCAAACAGTGGCATGAAGAGTTGTGATTACATATAAGAACAAATAAAAATGGGTTGAAAATAAATAAATGTATCTGAAATCTTCTTTTTGAGCACTATTGGTGGTCTTTGTTCATCTGTAGCTGTGGTTATTTCCATTGTTGCAGATGTCTGATAGTGGCATAACCCATGCCTCAATCAAACATGTGCTTCTACTTTCTGAGCCACAAGATAAGAAAGAAATGCTATTATGGAAATAAAACCAGTGATTTATTTGCTGCTATTTTTCTTACCTTCCAAAAACTATAGTAGGTGGTATAATAATACACTTTATTGATATACTATGTCAAACTAAATTACTCATGTGTGGTGAAAATGAGGGGTCATAAAATGTGTAAATATTTTCCTATCAGCCAAATTTTTATAAATGGAGAAACATTGGGAACAGAAGGTAGAAAAAATGACACCCATCAGTGGAGTTGAGCATAGGCTAAATAAAGTATAACTTGAAGCAATTTCTGTGAACGCTAAGATGGTTTCTACATACAGGATAACCTATATTGCCTTTTGAGAATGAGAAATCTAAAAGCACGATTCCAAGAATTTTGGATTTCTTGAGAACTGACATTAGGTGACCAATTTTGATTCCTGGTATCATAACATAAAAAAGACAATCACCCTTACCACCTATTCATTATTATTTCATAATAGCAACAATGACTTAGAACCAGCCTGGAAAAACACAATTTAAGAATAATTTAAAGTTTTTTTTTACATTGAATACATTTAACTCTCTGAAAAACTTATAATGTTGCTCTTGTAATTTTAATTTTGCTACAAACTCATAAAAGATTATGGCAGACTTGCCCTGCTCCACAAGGCAGCATTTGTAAGCCATGACATTGGCATTTGATGAAGCTGGTGCTTCAAGGCCAACAGAGACTTACATCACAGACTCCTGGTGACTTTAGCTTCCACACCTGGTGCATATTCAGTAGGTGAGTTCATGACGAAGTGTCCTAAGCTCTTAGTTAGCAGGAAGATTCTAACAGACTTTGAGCACATGACAGGCTCCCATATAGAGGCTGCCTCTGAGGGGGAAATAGCTCCCCTAACCTCAAGTCAGGCCAATTACTTAGTATCTGATGAACTGGAATCTCATCCTTTTCTTTGGCATCCATATTTCACAGTGCACTAAATAATGGCTTTTTATTTAGCAATATTGGGGGGACTCCTTTCTTTATTTTACAGCCACTCAGTGCCTGACATAGTACAAGCTCATACTATCATTTCTCAAGCCATTAAGTGTTAACTTCATTTGCTGTTATGAATTATGTTTTGCTCTTTTAGTTTTGTAATGAAAAATAAGTACAGGTTATGCAAGCAATAACCCCTGTGTGCAGCAGCTATCTTTCTAAACGGTTTATTATGCCACAGTCTGGTACTCCATTAAATATAGATTACAGATCGCTGAATAAATGAATATCAACGAAGCGTCCCCATCCTTCTGTATATATCAAGGCAAATAATGAATTGTGGCATCTCATGAAAATGGAAAACTAGGAAGAATGGGTCAAGAAGTAATTACGCTTTTGTCTTATCTCATGCTTCTTGCCTCAAAACAACAGAATACATCATGGAGTTGAGGGGCCAGTACAAAGATATCTCTGATCTGTCATTACTGGTAGAAACACTTTATTCTTGTTTTCTTTCTCCCCACAAATTTTTCTATGGGCAAGACTACCTTGGACCTATTTTTCATTCATGTTTCTTTTTATTAAGCTCTATGAAGTGAAACTTCTGAAAGCTCAGTAATAACTTTTTGAAAAGAGAAAAATATTTTCAGATAATTATTTCCCCATTTTTCACTTGGTGCCTATGTGAACACTTACCTCTCCCCACCCATATTGGCACTGGAGATTCTGAGCCAGAATAAACAGCAGTATTGTGGTAAACTTGGATGTAAACCAATGTTTTATTGCCACTCTTTCTCTCTGACCTTAGACCTGTTGCTTTTTGGGGCTTATTGATCCTTATTAATCACTCACATTTTAATTGAGAACTATTATAAATGAATAAAAATAAGAAAGAATTTCTTTTCTGGAAGTCAATATCTTTGGTGGCAGGGTAGCATTGAGGGTGTATTTTGAGAAGACAAAAAATTATGTCAATCAATTCTAATTTTCAATACAAGGAATAGAACATGAATTTGTTTCCTTTTGGTAGTTTGAATCACTACTTTTGGACATGACTGCTTACATTGAACCTCACACCTTCCTGTCCATCTAGGACCTCATTCCTTCAATTCTACTTTTATCTCTTTATCACCACTTGCCCCTCCATTTCTGTTTTCAAACATATCCTGTCTCCTTAGTGTTTGAGGTAAAAAAGGGTTATTACCATTACTACCCCTTTCCTTCTTGTCCTGCCAAACTCCTTACAGGAACTTTAAAAAGTGCTTGATTTCTATACATAACAGCTGTTATGTATACATAACCACTACAGTATTGTAAAGTAATTAGCCTCCAATTAAAATAAATAAATTAAAAAAAACAGCTGTCTTACTGAATAGCACAGAGAATTATACTCAATATCCCATGATAAACCATAATGGAAAAGAATATTAAAGCAAGAATGTGTATATGCATGTAACTGAATCACTTTGCCATGCAGCAGAAATTAACACAACATTGTAAATCAACTACACTTCAACAGAAGAACTAAAACAGAAACCAGAAAGAGAGTTTTGCCTCCTCTCTGGCCACTCGTTATTTTTTACCCGCTGCAATTCAGCTTCCTCCTTCTACCTTTACTAGTAACTGCCCCTTCAAAGGTCACGTGTAGCTTTTTAAATGCATCCCCCATCCCCAGGATCACTTCTCATCCTCCTTGTCTTTTTTTGGCACTCGATGATATTAACCTTTCTTCTGGTTCTTGATGCTTTCTCCTTCATTGACTCTTTCAATACTGTGCTGTCTTACATGGATAGCTGTCACTCCTATTTTCTTTATCCCCCTGAGTTTTGATTCTTTTTCAAAACTCTAAAACATTTATGTCATGCAAGCTTTGTCTTTAAACTCCTTTCTGCTCTATCTTTTAAGCATGATGTTTCCAGATTCTGGGAAGGAAGCTTTCTCTGGTTCCTTCTCTCCAGGATTATTAGATCTATCTCTCCTCTGTGGTCTCTTGACTCTCAAATTATCTATCTCCCAAATGATAGTAGTAACTTCTTATACCTGCTTAGATCTGGTGTCTGGTGCATGGCAGGACTTCAAACATTTATGTAGAAGGGATTTTGGAATTAACATACACACACTACTGTGTATAAAATAGAAAGCCAAATGGGATATACTGAATGAGTAGCATAGGGAAATCTGCTCCATACTCTGTAACAACCTACATGGGGAAAGAATCTAAAAAATGATGTACGTGTATAACTGAATCACTTTGCTGTCTATCTAAAACTAACACAATGTTGTAAATCAACTATCCTCCAATATAAAAAAAATAAAAAGAATATGTGAAGCAAATGAATGAGTAAAAAGGTATATCAAACTCTTTTTGACAATAATGAAAATGAATTTCAGTGCTTCATAAACATTTTTCCATATAGCCCATATCTTACCACCAAGTATAAATCATATATGGACCAAGTATAGCTGGTGGTCACACACCTTCTGAAAGTTAGTCTCAGAAATGTCAAGGGGATTAAGTTTCTAAGAGAAAGTTAACAGTATATTAAAAAAGTAACAGGATTTCAGGAGAGATTTTTTCTTGTCTCAGAACTGTACTTAAGGGCTATATCTGAAGATAAAAAGCACTAAATAGTCTACATTCTAAGTTTATTAAGATATACACATTTGGAGACAGCTCCTGTGGAACGGAAAAACAGAAGCACCAATGCATTCTTGGCTCAGAGACTGCATATTTCCATCCCCAAATCAATGAATAGCATATCACAAGAATAGCCCATTATATTTTTTGGATAACAACTGTAGTTATGGACTTGCTCATCTGTGCTATATTGGCAAAGCTCTAGTTACTGAGAAATGACAGAGCTAAGATAAAGAGTAGAATGTAGCCCTTCCTTTTACTTTGCCAGTTGAACTCCCCAACTTTGTCAAAAGGCAAGTGTATATGGAACAGTTGGTAGAGAAGCTGCCCATGGATGAGGGACTGATTGAAAGAAGAGTCAATACTCGAATACTCTCAGTGCTGAATCCTTTTCCTGCCCTTCTCTAGTGCTGACATGAAAGGTCCTGCCTCGATCCCATCTCATGCCATTACAGAATTACAACACTTTTTTTTCTTCTTTAGCCATTGTTGTCAGCAAGTGTCTTTCAGAACAGATACACATTCCAACAGCTAAGAGGGAAGGATGAACCTACACATGACTAAAGGAGGGAACAGTTTAAGAAAAAAGGTGTTAGGAGGACTTGGCTTAAACACAGACACACATACCAATACAAATGTAAACATAAATATATATTTACTTTTTTATTCATCCTGTATTAAAAATAATGATGATGATAGCAGTAGTAGTAATAATAATAATATTAAATTTTATATTTATTCATATGTCTTGGTTATTATTATTACTGTTATTCATATTATTAGTAGTTATTGCTATTATTGTCATTATGCTATTACTATTATAATTACTGTTGTTGTTATTATTATTACTATTAGTTTATTATTCAAGTGGCAGCACCAGGATTTTATTTTATATTTTTTTTAATTTATTTCTATTTAATTCATTCATTCATTTTTGGCTGTGCTGGGTCCTTATTGCTGTGTGGACTTTTCTGTAGTTGCAGCAAATGGGGGCTACTCTCTAGTTGCAGTGCATAGGCTTCTCTTTATAGAGGCTTCTCTTGTTGTGGAACACAGGTTCTAGGGCATGTGGATTTCAGCAGTTGCAGGGCGTGGGCTTAATAGTTGCGGATCCCAGGCTCTAGACCACAGGCTCAGTAGTTGTTGCACACAAGCTTAGTTGTTTCACAGCATGTGGAATCTTCCTGGATTAGGGGTTGAACCCATATCTCCTGAACTGGCATATGGACTCTCTGCCACTGAGCCAACAGGGAAGCCCAGCACCATGATTTTAAAGCAGGTAGATCTGCTCACAGACTGGGTTTACTTAGAATGTCCTGCTCCTCTAGTGTGGCTCCTGCCCTGAAATTTTCTGATCCCATCTTCTCCTTCCCCAGATGTGCAACCACCTGTGGGCTTCTGGTAAGTGTATGTCTCCTCAGCATCTCAGTTCATAATCCCCTCCAAAATCCATTATGACTATAGATACAGCATCCCCACAGAGTCTCAGCTTAGGACTGTAGTTTAAGAAATGCTCAGTTTATCACTCGGTTTTTCCCTGGATTTCCTAACAGAAGTAAATCGTCCAAACAGTTAAGGGGAAAAAAAAAAACACAGACCAGTGTGGCATATGGACTAAAAAAGTAAGCAGGAAACCCCCTATCAGCTAGGGAACATCACTGATTTTCTTATCATTTGCCATCATTCTTGTGCAACCCAGCAGGAAGGCAAAGAGGCACACTGATATTTGCAATAAGCCTCAGAATTTTAAAAAATGACTTCAGAGTCTTCAATATAATGTTTTGATTTCCACAGAAGGGTAATAGCAGAGTAATTCATGAGGAGTGAAGAATCCGTCTCCTTCAATATTACTGCTCCCTGTTAGATGACCTGGTGTTTATACTTACTTCTGTAATAATGCTTCTGAGGCTGCATTGTTACTGTGTGTATATCTGTCACTTTTACTCTACAGTGAGATTTTTAAGTCAAATATTTGTTTTATGTATTTTTCGATCTTAAATACAAGCCCAGTATCTGCCCAAAGATATTTGAAAAACGAATCCATGAATGAATGAATGTAATAGAATAACTGCTGACTTGCTGACTCTTGTGAGCTCTGCTCTTTGTACCAGCCAGATATTTCCTCACTGATGGATTTCAAAAATGATAACTTCCATTGCTAACTCATAGATGACAAGGTTCAAAATGGGGCTCTTATATCCACTTGGTCTGCATTCCACGATTTGCAAAGAACTTTCATATATGGCATTTTCTTTCATTCTTATTTATCACAAGTCATGCTTCAGTTTGTTATTTTGAAACACACTGATGAATGCTAAAGTTTTGCAAATGAGTGCATCTTCCTATTATTCTCTGAACTTTAGTGTAGTGTGGCATGTACAAAGGACTGCAATGATAAGTGATTTCATAAAACAAAACAAATTGAAACAAATTGCAGCCATCCTCTCACCAAAGTTATTTGCTGACAGTCACTTAACCTCAGCAAGGGGATTTCTAGAGTCAGAAGAAAGTCACCCATAGTAACTGTTGAAGACAAACATGTGGACTTACAGTGGAAAGTTGGTAGACACAGAGTGCAGCCTAAATAGAACTGGATTCAGGTCTGGGTCAGGTTGCACAAGAATCCCTGTGTGTTTGGGCTACTATGTGAGGAAGTGAGTGAAACCATGGGTGCTGTGGGGGTCAGATGAGCCCACCATGACTTTCTAGTAATTTTAGCTTGGGCTTAATTTTTTGCATCTTAATTTCTTTATTTTGGGCAAAGAAACAATTAGCTATCTATCTCATAGGTTTTTAAAAAATTTTAATTATATTTTGTATTGGAATATAGTTGATTTACAATGCTTAGTTTTGGATGTATAGCTAAGTGAATCAGTTTTATGTGTGTGTAAATATATGTATATACACACACATACATACATTCTTTTTCAGATTCTTTTCTCATATAGGTATTTACAGAATACTGAGTAGAGTCCCTTGTGCTATACAGTAGGCCTGTTTTATATAGTTGTCTATTTTAGATAGACAACTTTGACAGTTGTTGTTTTTAAGTTGTTTCTGACTCTTTGTGATCCCTTGGACTGTAGCCCTCCAGTCTCTTCTGTATATATATTTCATATATGGTAATGTATATATGTTAATCCCAATATCCTAATTTATCCCTCACCCTCAGATTTCCTCTTTAGTAGCCATAAATTTCTTTCTAAGTTGGTGAGTTTGTTTATATTTTATAAATAAGTTTAACTGTATTATTTTATTAGAATCCATATATAAATGATAAGATATTTGTCTTCCTGAAAAGGGATTAATTTCCAAAATATACAAGCAGCTAAAGTATCTCAGTAAAAAAAAGAAAAAGAACTGGATCAAAAAATGGGCAGAAGACCCTATAGGTTTTTGGAAGGGATTGAATATGGTGACACTTATTGCTGCTGAGTTCATGTCCTCAAAATGTCACTGAATATTATTATTATCATTATTTTTTATAATTCATTGTAGAGTTAATCATCACATTTCTATAGATCCATTTCTTTCTTAAGTGCCAAAATTGCTATTGCTTATGTTGGTACTTCACATAAATTCCATTTCATGATTTATTTATTTATTTATTTATTTTTGGTCATGCTGCATAGTTTGTGGGATCTTAGTTCTCCAGTCAGGGACTGAACCTGGGTCCTTGTCAGTGAGAGCATGGAGTTCTAACCACTGGACTGCCAGGGAATTCCCAGAAATAGTTTAGAATTGAGCATCTGTGTCCAGATAAGTATGCTAGAAGGTAAGAGTACTCTCAGTTGCTCCTAAAGCATGGTCAGTTGTAGAAGACCACTTGGGGCCTCTATAAAGTGGCCTGTGTGTTGTTGTTGTTGTTCAGTTTCTAAGTTGTGTCTGACCCTTTGTGACCCCATGGACTGTAGCACAGCTGTTCATATGTCCTCCACTAGCTCCAAGAATTTGCTCAAATTCATGGCCATTGAGTCAGTGGCCTGAATATTCTTAGTTAAATAAACAGTTAATTAAAAATACAACCTTGAAATTAGCTGTGTATGTATCCAGCCACTTACTGTTTCTGAGTCATCAAATAAAGAACAAAAACACAAATGAAACAGCATCAGCCTCCTCATTCATTTTGTCCTTTGTTTTCTAAGCATGTATTCTTCACTGCAGACTCCAGTCTTTTCAATTCTCAAGAGAATTGTTATTAATAGCAAATTTACTTGTTAGTATAAAGTGCTTCAATCCATTATAGTAGTTTCCTATTTTTCTGGTTCAAAAAATTCTACCTCCTCTCAGTCTTAAATCAGTTAAACACTTAGTCTAGGCTTTTCTCTTTCTTAAATCAAATAGAGACCTGATAGTTCCTTCTCTCCATCCTATAGATCCCCTGTACTTTGTGTTAAATCAGCAGTTTGGTCAGGGAAGCCATAGAGAGCTGGACGTGCATGTGTGCACGCATGTTAGTTGTGTCAGGCTCTCTGCGACCCCATGGACTGTACACTGTCAGGTTCCTCTGTCTGTGAGATATTCCAGGTAAGAATACTGGAGTGGGTTGCCATTTCATCCTCCAGAGGACCTTCTGGACCCAGGGACTGAACCCATGTCTCCTGCATTGTCAGGTGGATTCCTTACCACCTGTGCTGTCTGAGAAGCCCATAAGGAGCTGGATTCACCCAAAATTCTCATCTTTGCCTATCTCCTTATTTATCTTAGCTTCATCAGTCTTGCTTAAAAATAGTGGGTTTTGGTTTAGGATCTTTGCCTCTATGAAAACTTGCAAATGATTCTGTTTGCAAAGGCTTTGGGAAACCTGATTATCTAAACATGCTCAATTGGTTAGTTCCTAAGTACAATAGTACCATTATTTTCACATCTCTAATGTTCCCTTTGATTTCTAGAAGTATTTCCTAGAGAGGATATAGAAAGTAAAAGCACTCTTGCTTTGCAGTTGGAGAATTCAAGGATCAAAGGAATAATCTATTTCACTTAAATGAGTCTGAAATAGAATCTTCCTGCTTGGCACAGTGTAATCAAAGTACGTGAGAGGAGGCTCAGAACCTCTGGTTCTTACCATCAGTCAGGATTACAATCCTTTGCTCAAAGTCCATACCCACCAGGTAGTCCTGATTTCATACTGGGAGGTATGTCATTGACAAGGGAAAAAAATTACCTCTTTTCAGCTTTGGAGGAGAAGCAATAGCAGATTAGTAGATTCAAAAGGCTAGGGTCTCCAATGATGGTTGCTTACTAAGTAAAGAAGGACCAGAGGACTGTGATGTGTCAGCCCAATGCTGAACAGAGAGGAGAGAGGAGAAAGATGATTTTGAGCTCCATCTGAAGTCACCTGTGCCAGCGTTTTGCACCTTAATGTATCCTGCTACTGAAAAACAGGGCCACCACTTCAACTCTCCTAAGACTCCCAAGTTATTTAAGTCACTAAGAGTTAGTTTCATATTTTCCTAAATATGTCCCCTCAACTGCCTTATGATACCTGAAACTTTTCTTTCCTCCCTGTTAAACAGTCATATTCATTGACATCACCCATGAAGGCTTGTAGCAATTTCCTACTAAGGGGCATGATTATAGACTGTGCTGCTACCATTCTGAGTGTGGTCACTCTGACAAGTGTCAGTCTACTGCTGCCTCACACCCACATACACATGCATGTGAGCACATACATACACACACATACCTGGTCAGAGTCACAGTCTAAGAATGCTGCTAGTGTGAACTCTGCATATGTACATTTTATATTTTGCATAGCAATTGTCTGATTATTTTTAACACTCTTCCTTTCAGAATCATGGACAGGTCTCTGTTGGTGTAGGAAGGGGAATGGATAAGACCAGTCTCTGTGACATTGCTCAAAATTCCTTCATATGCCCTTGGACTACATTACTTTGGCAGCGTAGGTCCACTTCAAAATTTCCTTACTCTAGACATTTCATTATTCACTCACTTTCCCCAGGTCACCTGATAATTATAGGACAATAGTGTTGTTCCCATGGATGAGCTTCTATCTCTAGGAGCCAGGTGTGAAACCTCACTTGAATTAAGCTAGCCAGAGCCCCTTCCCTGGGAACCCTCCTCATACCAAAGGGCTTCTGCCTAAGTCTGAGCTTCTCTATCACTTGGAGGAGGTATGACAAATTCTGGGTGTAGTTGTAGCCCTCTTCTGCCTGAGATCGGGGGAGCAGCAGGGAAGGCAGAGTGAGAGGAGCATGGAACTTTTACAGATGGAAGCATCAGAGATGGAGGGAGATCCTAAACCCTTGTGAGCTCTAGTGCTTGTTTTAGAAATCTGAGGGCACTCTAGCACTTGGATTCTGGGAGACACACACAGTTTAGAGGATAATTTCCATCTCTGATGAGTGTCTTTAAGCTACACCAAATCATTCAAATTCAGAAAAAGCAGGACTTGAAAAGGTCCCACGAAGTTAAATTCATGTGTTTAATGTTTAATTTGTTGTTGTTTATTCATTAAGTTGTGTCTGACTCTTTGTGACCCCATGGACTGTAGCCTGCCACTCTCCTCTGACCATGGGATTCTCCAGGCAAGAATACTGAAATGGGTTGCCATTTCCTTCTCCAGGGGATCTTCCTGACCCAGGGATAAGACCTCCATCTCCTGCATTGGCAGACAGATTATTTATTGTTGAGCCAATATAAATCTACCTTTATATATCACATTGCTGCTTTGCTTAATCACTCAGCCATGATAACTATACATCAGTGAAGGTATTTTAAGCCTTTGAAGTTAAATATAGGTAATCTAAATGTCTACATGTTCTGTCCTTTTTGCTGACACTATGTTGTTTCTATTTGTCTGGTTTAAAATACATTTTTTCTTTTTAATATTTTTAACTGAAAATAAATATTTGTAAATTTCATTGGTTCCACATTGTTTCTTTTAAATGTAATAATGAGAGAAAACTTGAATTCTAGGAACCTACGAACATACCTTCTTCGAAACTAGTGTTACTTCCTCCACGTCACATTTTCCAAGTCACAAAATCAGTCCAAAGGACATCAGGTATGTGAGACTTCAATGTTTCTGCTTACTTTGTAACACACACACACACATGCACACGCACACATACACACCCTTCTGGAGACTTACATTGTCTTCCAAAACTACTTTCTCCTGAGAATATCAAGGTGTCAGTAGTCAAGCTCTCCTCAAGATAAATTATCTACTGGTTGGCTTAAATCCTCATTCAGTGGACTCCAATCTGTAGCAGTGCTGTGAACCTAAGATTGACACTCAGTCCTTGTATCAGACAAGAAATAAATTTCAACACTCTGCGTTAACCCATCAGTGCTGCCTGGAGATACTTGCAGGCTTGCTCTTGTGCCCAAGTCATCCTTTGGGTCAGTATGACATTCTTACCAGGACACTCAGCCCATGACCACTAGGCCTGACTTACTTGAGCTGTGGTCTGCTGTGTGTCCTGTACATCAAGTCAATCATATGTGTTAGACCATCAGTAGCAACCTCTGGCACTGGAATAGCCTCAACCTCTTGAACTTAACTTGTTTTGTGTCCATCTTTGGTGTAACTCAATCCCCTGTCATTTCATGGCCTGAATTAGACCCCTTCATACTCACCTCAATCCATGGGGTCGCTAAGAGTCGGACACGACTGAGTGACTTCACTTTCACTTTTCACTTTCATGCATTGGAGAAGGAAATGGCAACCCACTCCAGTGTTCTTGCCTGGAGAATCCCAGGGACGGGGGAGCCTGGTGGGCTGCCATCTATGGGGTCGCACAGAGTCGGACACGACTGAAGTGACTTAGCATACTCACCTCACTCACTCCTCATGAGTAAATACATGCCTCTAGGCTCTCTTGGCCCCACATTGCTCCCTTCTGGCCTGGGTCTTACCCTTGGTTATTGAATTTCTTTGCCTTTAGATGCTACTCTTGAAGGAGACAACTTCTCTAAGCTTTTAAACACTTTTTACCATCTGTTCACTTCGGGGACTATGATTCCACTTTGGAATCTTAATGATGCCCTAACCTTAAACAGGTGATTTCAGTTAAATGACTCTATCATCAAAGCTACCCAGAGGTAGAGAGATGGGAGACCCCAATGATGGGTCATCCTTAGCTTGGATATTTTTCAATTTTGAGAAGCCAGTTCATTGGTAGTTTTAGAGTACAAGTTTACATATTTTAGTATGCAATGTATGAGAATTCAACTCAATATTTTTACCTCAAATAAAAGAGCTAGAAATAAAATAACAATTTAGATGGTATGGAAAGGGTAAATTAGTGCCCTGGAATGAGCCAACTCCTGGTCTGAAATGTGGCTGAAGAAAACAGAAATCTGCCCAGCACTAGAAATAAATCAGTCTGACTGGCCTTACTAAGATAAAGTATGTCAGCATCAAATGTGGCAATCCTTTAAGATTTTTCATTTTAACTTTGACTACTGAGTGATATTTTACTTTAAAACTTCAAGAAAACACACTGTTGTAAAGCAGGTTTCTTCCAATTAAAAACAAATTAAAAAAAAAAAAAAAGACTTCAAGCAGATTCAGAATGTGCTTCTATAGGATTACAGCTTCCCATGTCAATGGAACAGACCATGGGAGCAAAGCAATGACTGAGCTGTAGAAGCTCCAGGAAAAAAAGAAAGCATCATGTACCTATTGATCATGTTCTATCTTCTATCACACTGCCACACTCATCCAGCAGCTCAGGTAGCCTTTCTGCTCACCCAGTGATGCTCTTGTCTGTTCAATTGCAGTTCTGTTCTCACCAGTGGTTCCTTCACAGTGACTTTTTGCATTTTTTTCTGTTTTACCCTGCTTGGTCATCTTCATACCATTTTCATGTGCTCCTGGAAGTGCCTCAGTCTCTTTTGGCTCTTTCTTTGCCCAAGGATGATGGCTCCTATTTAGTCTTTCCCATTTTCTGACTTTTAGGACAACTGTGTCATTACAGACCTGTCAATTTTTAAAAGATGTATAGGTCCCCACTCCCTTTGCAAATCGTAGGTTTCCTATTGTGAGCAAGGGTCTACCAGTTTGGTTTTCAAATCCTAGTTCATGCAGTCCTGAGGTTAAGTGGATGTGCTTCATGATAGGTGAAGCATGCCCCTAGCAGGTCCAATCTCAGGCCCACTACATCCACTTTTTACTTTTTTAAAATAAATTCTACTTTTTAAAAATAAATATGTCAGTAATATTTTTATTTAAATTTAGATAATATCACCTAAAAATAAAATCCTTGTTCTAGGAGTAAAGGTTGGCCCTTTTTGATATTAAATCAGGATATTAGAGAAAACTATGTGACCTTGTTAGTTGTTACAGAATACAGTACCACATATATGCATAATTAGAGGGCTTCCTTTTCATTAACATAGCTAGACTAATAAGGAATCAGTTTCCTTTTCATTAACTCAGACTAATAGTGAAGATGGAAATTAGGAAAAGTGAGCTATATCTTTACGTTTTTACAGATCAATGTTTTTTTATAAATGCAGTAGTGAAGTACATAATACTTCAGTTTAAGTAATTCAACATTTTGGGCAGAGGCCCAGAGAGCACAAAAATAAGCTCTCAATCCAGAGTGCTTCATCTCTGTGCCTCCAGTTTCAGAAGGGCAGAGATGTTAATTTTGTTAGTATTCTGAATGTAGAGACATTACTTTGTCAACAAGGTCTATCTAGTCAAGGCTTTGGTTTTTCTAGTGGTCATGTATCGATGTGAGAGTTGGACTATAAAGAAAGCTGAGTACCAAAGAATTGATGCTTTTGAACTGTGGTGTTAGAGAAGACTCTTGAGAGTCACTTGGACTGTGAGGAGATTCAACCAGTCCATTGTAAAGGAGTTCAGCCCTGGGGTGTTCATTGGAACGACTGATGTTGAAGCTGAAACTCCAATAATTTGGCCACCTGATGCGAAGAGCTTACTCATTGGAAAAGACTCTGATGCTGGGAAAGATTGAGGGCAGGAGGAGAAGGGGATGACAAAGGATGAGATGGTTGGATGGCATCACCGACTCAATGGACATGGATTTGGGTAAACTCTAGGAGTTGGTAATGGACAGGGAGGCCTGGTATACTGTGGTTCATGGGGTCGTAAAGAGTCGAACATGACTGAGTGACTGAACTGAACTGAACTGATTCTGGATGTTGGGGTGACTAAAATCCCCTGGCAAGAACAGTATTCTCTTCCAAGTGTAGTCTCTACTTATTCTTGGGACTCATCTCACATGCTAGTAAAGAATGCTCAAAGTTTTCCAAGCCAGGCTTCAGCAATATGTGAACCGTGAACTTCCAGATATTCAAGCTGGCTTTAAAAAAGGAACCAGAGATCAAATAGCCAACATCTGCTGGACCATCAAAAAAGCAAGAGAGTTCCAGAAAAACATCTATTTCTGCTTTATTGACTATGCCAAAGCCTTTGACTGTGTGAATCACAATAACCTGTGGAAAATTCTGAAAGAGATGGGAATACCAGACCACCTGACCTGCCTCTTGAGAAACCTATATGCGGGTCAGGAAGCAGCAGTTAGAACTGGACATGGAACAACAGACTGGTTCCAAATAGGAAAAGAAGTACGTCAAGGCTGTCTATTGTCACCCTGCTTATTTAACTTCTATGCAGAGTACATCATGAGAAACGCTGGTCTGGGTGAAGCACAAGCTGGAATCAAGATTGCCAGGAGAAATATCAATAACCTCAGATATGCAGATGACACCACCCTTATGACAGAAAGTGAAGAACTAAAGAGCCTCTTGATGAAAGTGAAAGTAGAGAGTGAAAGAGTTGGCTTAAAGCTCAACATTCAGAAAACGAAGATCATGGCATCTGGCCCCATCACTTCATGGGAAATAGTTGGGGAAACAGTGGAAACAGTGTCAGACTTTATTTTTATGGGTTCCAAAATCATTGCAGACTGTGATTGCAGCCATGAAATTAAAAGATGCTTACTCCTTGGAAGGAAAGTTATGACCAACTTAGACAGCATATTAAAAAGCAGAGACATTACTTTGTCACCAAAGGTCCATCTAGTCAGGGCTACGGTTTTTCCAGTGGTCATGTATGGATGTGAGAGGTGGACTATAAAGAAGACTGAGTGCTGAAAGTCGATGCTTTTGAACTGTGGTGTGGGAGAAGACTCCTGAAAGTCCTTTGGACTTCAAGGAGATCCAACCAGTCCATCCTAAAAGAAATCAGTCCTGAATATTCATTGGAAGGACTGATGAAGCTGAAACTCCAATACTTTGGCCACCTGATGCGAAGAGCTGACTCATTGGAAAAGATCCTGATGCTGGAAAAGATTGAGGGCAGGAGGAGAAGGGGACGACAGAGGATGAGATGGTTGGATGGCATCACTGACTCACTGGACATGGGTTTGGGTAGACTCCAGGGGTTGGTGATGGACAGGGAGGCCTGGAGTGCTGAGGTTCATGGGGTTGCAGAGAATCCGATACGACTGAGCGATTGAACTGAATTGATTCTTGGGACAGTACATATAAAGTTTCTATATATGTCAAAACATGAAAGTGCTTGGAGGTGGGGGTCTTGGAAATTGCTCTAAATCCCCAGACTAAGGCAATTCCTGCTTCTCTTCTTTCATTCAATTCAATCAATTATTCTTTATTAAACATATGCTTGGCATTTTGCTAATATACTAAGGCCTAGTCCAAATTATACCATAGAGTTTTGCCTGCCAACTGACAGAGGCAGACACAAACAGATACGTACCTTGAAATCTGGGAGTGTTCTTAAAATATAATTATAAAGAGAACTGAAGTTGATCTTCTGGAGAATTTGAACATTTTTGCAAAAGAGCTAGTGTTCATAAATGGATGTTGAATTTTGTCAAAGGCTTTCTCTACATCTATTGAGATAATCATATGGTTTTTATTTTTCAATTTGTTAATGTGGTGTATTACATTGATTGATTTGTGGATATTGAAGAATCCTTGCATCCCTGGGATAAAGCCCACTTGGTCATGGTGTATGATCTTTTTAATGTGTTGTTGGATTCTGATTGCTAGAATTTTGTTAAGTATTTTTGCATCTATGTTCATCAGTGATATTGGCCTGTAGTTTTTTTGTTTTTTTTTTTTGGTGGCATCTTTGTCAGGTTTTGGTATTAGGGTGATGGTGGCCTCATAGAATGAGTTTGGAAGTTTACCTTCCTCTGCAATTTTCTGGAAGAGTTTTAGTAGGATAGGTGTTAGCTCTTCTCTAAATTTTTGGTAGAATTCAGCTGTGAAGCCGTCTGGACCTGGGCTTTTGTTTGCTGGAAGATTTCTGATTACAGTTTCAATTTCCGTGCTTATGATGGGTCTGTTAAGATTTTCTATTTCTTCCTGGTCCAGTTTGGAAAGCTGTACTTTTCTAAGAATTTGTCCATTTCTTCCACGTTGTCCATTTTATTGCCATATAATTGCTGATAGTAGTCTCTTATGATCCTTTGAATTTCTGTGTTGTCTGTTGTGATCTCTCCATTTTCATTTCTAATTTTATTGATTTGATTTTTCTCCCTTTGTTTCTTGATGAGTCTGGCTAATGGTTTGTCAATTTTATTTATATTTTCAAAGAACCAGCTTTTGGCTTTGTTGATTTTTGCTATGGTCTCTTTTGTTTCTTTTGCATTTATTTCTGCCCTAATTTTTAAGATTTCTTTCCTTCTACTAACCCTGGAGTTCTTCATTTCTTCCTTTTCTAGTTGCTTTAGGTGTAGAGTTAGATTATTTATTTGACTTTTTTCTTGTTTCTTGAGGTATGCCGGTATTGCTATGAACTTTCCCCTTAGGACTGCTTTTACAGTGTCCCACAGGTTTTGGGTTGTTGTGTTTTCATTTTCATTCGTCTATGCAAAATTCAACATCCATTTATGATAAAAACTCTCCAGAAAGCAGGAATAGAAGGAACATACCTCAACATAATAAAAGCTATATATGACAAACCCACAGCAAACATTATCCTCAATGGTGAAAAATTGAAAGCATTTCCTCTAAAGTCAGGAACAAGACAAGGGTGCCCACTTTCACCATTACTATTCAACATAGTTTTGGAAGTTTTGGCCACAGCAATCAGAGCAGAAGAAGAAATAAAAGGAATCCGAATTAGAAAATAAGAAGTAAAACTCTCACTGTTTGCATATGACATGATCCTCTACATAGAAAACCCTAAAGACTTCACCAGAAAATTACTAGAACTAATCAATGAATATAGTAAAGTTGCTGGATATAATATCAACACATAGAAATCCCTTGCATTCCTATACACTAACAGTGAGAAAATAGAAAGAGAAACTAAGGAAACAATTCCATTCACCATTGCAATGGAAAGAATAAAATACTTAGGAATATATCTACCTAAAGAAACTAAAGACCTATATATAGAAAACTATAAAACACTGGGGAAAGAAATCAAAGAGGACACTAATAGATGGAGAAATATACCATGTTCATGGATTGGAAGAATCAATATAGTGAAAATGACTATACTACCCAAAGCAATTTATAGATTCAATGCAATCCCTATCAAGCTACCAACGGTATTCTTCACAGAGCTACAACAAATAATTTCACAATTTGTATGGAAATACAAAAACCTCGAATAGCCAAAGCTATCTTGAGAAAGAAGAATGGAACTGGAAGAATCAACCTACCTGACTTCAGGCTCTACTACAAAGCCACAGTTATCAAGACAGTATGGTACTGGCACAAAGACAGAAATATAGATCAATGGAACAAAATAGAAAGCCCAGAGATAAATCCATGCACATATGGACACCTTATCTTTTCAAAGGAGGCAAGAATATACCATGGATTAAAGACAATCTCTTTAACAAGTGGTGCTGGGAAAACTAGTCAACCACTTGTAAAAGAACGAAACTAGAGCACTTTCTAACACCATACACAAAAATAAACTCAAAATGGATTAAAGATCTAAACATAAGACCAGATACTATAAAACTCCTAGAGGAGAACATAGGCAAAACACTCTCTAACATACATCACAGCAGGATCCTCTATGACCCACCTCCCAGAATATTGGAAATAAAAGCAAAAATAAACAAATGGGACCTAATTAAACTTAAAAGCTTCTGCACAACAAAGGAAACTATAAGCAAGGTGAAAAGACAGCCTTCACAATGGGCGAAAATAATAGCAAATGAAGCAACGGACAAACAACTAATCTCAAAAATATACAAGCAACTCCTATAGCTCAATTCCAGAAAGACAAATGACCCAATCAAAAAATGGGCCAAAGAACTAAATAGACATTTCTCCAAAGAAGACATACAGATGGCTAACAAACACATGAAAAGATGCTCAACATCACTCATTATAAGAGAAATGCAAATCAAAACCACTATGAGGTACCATTTCATGCAGGTCAGAATGGATGCAATCCAAAAGTCTGCAAGCAATAAATGCTGGAGAGGGTGTGGAGAAAAGGGAACCCTGTTACACTGTTGGTGGGAATGCAAACTAGTACAGCCACTATGGAGAACAGTGTGGAGATTCCTTAAAAAACTGGAAATAGAACTGCCTTATGACCCAGCAATCCCACTGCTGGGCATACACACTGAGGAAACCAGAATTGAAAGAGACACGTGTACCCCAATGTTCATCGCAGCCCTGTTTATAATAGCCAGGACATGGAAGCAACCTAGATGCCCATCAGCAGATGAATGGATAAGAAAGCAGTGGTACATATACACAATGGAGTATTACTCAGCCATTAAAAAGAATACATTTGAATCAGTTCTAATGAGGTGGATGAAACTGGAGCCTATTATACAGAGTGAAGTAAGCCAGAAAGAAAAACACCAATACAGTATACTAACGCATATATATGGAATTTAGAAAGATGGTAACAATAACCCTGTATACGAGACAGCAAAAGAGACACTGATGTATATAACAGACTTTTGGACTCTGTGGGAGAGGGAGAGGGTGGGATGATTTGGGAGAATGGCATTGAAATGTGTATAACATCATATATGAAACGAGTCGCCAGACCAGGTTTGATGCACGATTCTGGATGCTTGGGTGGTGCACTGGGACGACCCAGAGGGATGGTATAGGGAGGGATGAGGGAGGAGGGTTTGGGATGGGGAACACATGTATACCTGTGGCAGATTCGTTTTGATATATGGCAAAACCAATACAATATTGTAAAGTTAAATAAAATAAATTTTTTTTAAAAAAGGAAAAAAAATAAAAAGTAAATAAAAAAAAAAAGAGCTGGTGTTCAAACTTTGATGTGTGGATGTATAGGATCCAGGAGGAGTGTGTTAGGCAGGGTCTCTGGACAGGAGTGTATCAGGCACAGGATCTAAGGCAGAGGAAATGGGACAAACTCAAGCAGATGTGTAGAGGTTTCTGGTGTTTGTGTGATGCGGAGGGATGATAAGGAGGCAACTCTGAGGTCTGACTGCAGAATAACTTGTAAAGCCAAGTAAGATATATAAATTTTATCTTGTTCTTAGTAGAGGACCACTAATGAATGTCAGTCCTTTGACTGCTAGGAGATCCAACCAGTCCATCCTAAAGGAGATCAGTCCTGAGTGTTCATTAGAAGAACTGACAATGAAGCTGAAACTCCAATACTTTGGCCATCTGATGCGAAGAGCTGACTCATTTGAAAAGACCCTGATTTTGGGAGAGATTGAATTCAGGAGGAAAAGGGGACGACAGAGGATGAGATGGTTGAATGGCATCACTGACTCGATAGGTATGGGATTGGGTAAACTCTGGGAGTTGATGATGGACAGGGAGGCCTGGCATGCTGCGGTCCATTGGGTCACAAAGAGTCAGACACCACTGAATGACTGAACTAAATTGAACTGAATGAATTTCAAAAGTGGAACAGATGATAGTTTGAACTTTTTTGAAAGGCAAAATGCTATATGATGATTGGACTGAATAAGGAGATTCTGGTTTGTTTGCAAAACTGTGTATTTAACACAATTTTCACATTCCTCTTTTGTGCCAGGCCTAGTTCAAGAAGGGTTTCCCTGGTGGCTCAGCTAGTAAAGAATCCACCTGCAATGTGGGAGACCTGGGTTTGATCCCTGGATTGCAAAGATCCCCTGGAGAAGGGGAAGGCTACCCACCCCAGTATTCTGGCCTAGAGAATTCCATGGACTGTATTGCACATGGAGTTGCAAAGAGTTGGACATGACTGAGAAAATTTCATTCACTAGTTCAAGAAACCAAGAGTGTAACATTGAACAAAGCAGACAAAATTCCTGCCTTCGCAAAGCTTAGCCTCTGGGAGAAGGCAGACATATATGCAAGGTAAGTATGTAAGTACTTTGTAGTATATTGTGTGGTGATAAGTGCTCAGGAGGAAAAGAAAGCAAGGGAAACAGGTGGGAGGTGTATGAGGAGGTTGCAATTTTAGCTTAGGTTGCCAGGTAAGGCCCTCCTGAGAAGGTGAAATTTATGGAAAGGCCTGGGGAAAGTGAGACAGGGAGTCACCTGGGTATCTGCGGGAGGCACGTGCAGACAAGAAACAACACATGCACACATCTTGAGGCAAGAATGTGCCATATAGACTCCAGTGCCCACAGAAAATCATGTGTGTGGCTCAGAATGTGTAAGAAGGAACATATGCCATAGGGTTTTCTAGGCCAATGAAAGTACTTTGACAGTTACTCTAGGGCATATGAAGCTGCTGGGGCATCGGGTGTAACATTCTTTTCTTAATTTTATTATAGTTGATTTATAATGTTATATTAATTTCTGGTGTATAGAAAAGTGATTCTGTTTTATATATATATATATATACACACACACGTATATATATGTACATAGACATGTATATATACATATTTATTTACATTCTTTTCAATATTCTTTTCCATTATGGTTTATTATATAATTTTGAACATAGTTTTCTGTGCTATGCAATAGGACCTTGTTTATCCATTCTCTATACAATAGTTTGCACCTGCTGATCTCAAACTTATAGTCCATGCATCCCCCAGCCTCCTTTTCCCCCACAAGTTTGTTCTCTATGTCTCTGAGCCTCTTTCAGCTTCATATATAAGTTCTTTTGTGTCATATTTTAGAATTTATATATAAGTGATATATATGATATTTGTCTTGCCCTATCTGACTTACTTTACTTAGTATGATAATCTCCAAGTCCATCTGTGTTGCTGCAAATGGCATTATTTCATTTTTTATGGCTGAGTAGTATCCCATTGTATATATATACCACTCCATTCATCTGCCAGTGGACACTTAGGTTGTTTCTATGTCTTGGCTATTTTAAACAGTGTTGCTGTGAACATAAGGTTCATGTATCTTTTTGAATTATAGTTTTGTCTGGATACATGCCCAACAGTGGGATTGTTGGATCATATGGTAACTCTGTTTTTTTTTTTAGAAACCTCCATATGTTCTCCATACTGTCTTGCACCAATTTACATTCACACCAAGAGTGTAGGAAGAAGGCACATTTTAAAGAAAAATCCACATGAGAAGAAGAGAGTATGAACTAAGACCTTGGGAAGAGGGCAATGGGAAAGGAGGAGACAGGTAAGGAAATTCTGGAGAATGACTGAGCATGCCAGACACAGAGAAAGAAAATGTAAGAAATTCAGGAGTCTGACTGAAGCTGAGTGCCCACTTCTGTGAGGAAATGACAGAAAACAGCTGGTACTTGCTGTAGGCTGTAACTATGTGAAATGTCCCTATCCCTGTAGGTCATGAGGCCAGTCAGAAGCTTTCATTGAGGCCTTAAGTGAGGATACAACCTTCACTTAAGGCCTCATATTAAGGCCTGCATCCTTCATGTAGGATCAAACTAACTGAAGTTTACTAAGTGCCTTTTGTGTGTGTGTGAATATATATATATATATATATATATATATATACACACATATATATATACATACTGTAATGCGAAACCCAATTATGCATGAAGCTCAACAGCAACTTTGCTTTTTCTTTGTATTTATTTTTAATTGAAGTATATTAAAAAATATTGTGTTAGTTTAAGGTGTACAGCACAGTTTCAGTTATATATACTACACACACACACACATATATATATATATATATACATATCTATATATTTATCTATCTATAAATATATATAGCTTCCTCGATGGTTCAGCTGGTAAAGAATCCACCTGCAATACGGGAGACACAGGAGATGTGGGTTTGATCTCTGGGTAGGGAAGATTTTAGAAAGAAATGGCAACCCTTCCAATATTTTTCCATGGGAAATCCCATGGACAGAGTTGCAAAGAGTCGGACATGACTGAATGACTAAACACACAGAGAGAATATATGTTGTTGTTGTTGACTAGTCACTAAGTCATGTCCCAGAGACAGAGGAGCCTAGTGGGCTGCTATCTATGGTATTGCACAGAGTCAGACACGACTGAAGTGACTTAGCAGCAGCAGCAGCCGCAAGTCATGTCTGACTTTTTTGGGACTTCATGTGCACATATGCACATAATGTATAATATATATGTTAATATCATATATATATTCATATAATATATGCATTATATTATACATTATATACAAGAATATATATTCTTTTTTCAGAGTCTTTTCCCTTATAATTTATTACAAAATATTGAATATAATTCCATGTGCTACACAGTAGGTCTTATACCAACAGCAATCTTAAAGCAACACATTGTATTTAAGCAATTTTTGAGACAGCCAAAATGAGTTCTGTTATCTTATTACAGAATTTACATAGCTTTTTGAAAGCCATGACCCAACTCTATGACTGTTTCCTTTTGGATTTGATTACTAGAGAACAATAGGAATGAAATAATAAAATAACTCTAAAAAAATCTTATAATTATTTTTCTTTTTTTTAATTTATGATTTTTTTTTACTTTACAATATTGAATTGGTTTTGCCATACATCAACACGAATCCACCACGGGTGTACACATGCTCCCCATCCTGAACCCCCCTCCCACCTCCCTCCCCATACCATCCCTCTGGGTCATCCCAGTGCACCAGCCCCAAGCATCCTGTATCCCGCATCAAACATGGACTGGCGATTCGTTTCTTATATGATATTATATATGTTTCAATGTCATTCTCCCAAATCATCCCCCTCCTCCCTCTCCCACAGAGTCAAAATTCTGTTCTATACATCTGTGTCTCTTTTGCTGTCTCGCATACAGGGTTATCATTATCATCTTTCTAAATTCCATATATATGTGTTAGTATATTGTATTGGTGTTTTTCTTTCTGGCTTACTTCACTCTGTATAATAGGCTCCAGTTTCATCCACCTCATTAGAACTGATTCAAATGTATTCATTTTAATGGCTGAGTAATACTCCATTGTGTATATGTACCACAGCTTTCTTATCCATTCATCTGCTGATGGACATCTAGGTTGCTACCATGTCCTGGCTATTATAAACAGTGCTGTGATGAACATTGTGGTACATGTGTCTCTTTCAATTCTGGTTTCCTTGGTGTGTATGCCCAGCAGTGGGATTGCTGGGTCCTAAGGCAGTTCTCTACTCAAGTTTTTCAGTGCATTCTATAGCCTTTCATCCAGGTAATAGTTATAGCTGAATCTGTCTTACACAGGTGAGAAGATGGCCATTTAAGAATTGGGATTTAATGAAAAAATTTACTGTTCACATATGTATTAAATATATACTGTATATGCTGCATTTCTCTTTGTTACACCCTGTGTTGGTTTCCTTGTTATTGTTCAGTTGCTAAGTCCTATCTTACTCTTTGCAACCTCATGGGATGCTTCATGCCAGGCTCCTTTCTCTGTTCTCTTATGTCTCCTCGAGTTTGCTCCAACTCATGGCTATTGAGTTGGTGATGCCATCCAAGCTCCTCACTCTCTGTTGCCCTTTTTCTCCTTCTGTCCTCAATCTTTCCCAGCATTGGGGTCTTTTCCAAAGAGTCAACTCTTTGTGTTAGGTGGCCAAAATATTGGAGCTTCAGCTTCACCATTCAGTTCAGTTCAGTTCAGTCACTCAGTCATGTCCAACTCTTTGTGACCACATGAACCACAGCATGCCAGGCCTCCCTGTCCATCACCAACTCCCGAGTTTACCCAAACTCATGTCCATTGAGTCAGTGATGCAATCCAACCACCTCATCCTCTGTCGTCCCCTTCTCCTTCTGCCCTCAATCTTTCCCAGCATCAGGGTCTTTTCCAATGAGTCAGCTCTTCGCATCAGGTGGCCAAAGTATTAGAGTTTCAGCTTCAACATCAGTCCTTCCAATGAACACCAGGACTGGTCTCCTTTAGGATGGACCGCTTGGATCTCCTTGCAGTCCAAGGGACTCTCAAGAGTCTTCTCCAACACCACAGTTCAAAAGCATCATTCTCCAGTGCTCAGCTTTCTTTATAGTCCAACTCTCACATCCATATATGACCACTGGAAAAACCATAGCCTTTACTAGATGGACCTTTGTTGGCAAAGTAATGTCTCTGCTTCTTAATATGCCATCTAGATTAGTCCTTCCAATAATATACAGTATTGATTTCCTTTAGGATTGACTCATTAGATCTCCTTGCAGTCCAAGTGACTCTCAAGAGTCTTCTCTAACACCAGAATTCAAAAGCATCAATTCTTTGGCACTCAACCTTCTTTTTGGTCCAATTATTGCATCCATACATGACTACTGGAAAAACCATATCTTTGATTATGCGGACCTTTGTTGGCAAAGTGCTGTCTCTGCATTTTAATACACTGTCTAGGTTTGTCATAGTGTTGCTGTATCAAGTCACAACAAATATGGGGGCTTAAAATAATTTATTCTTTTATAGCTCTGAGGTCGGAAGTCCAAAATCAGTTTTACTGGGCTAAAGGCTAAGCATCAGCAAGCCTAGTCAATTCTTAAGACTCTAGTGCAGTTCTGTCTCTTTGCCTTTCTTAGTTTCTGTAGTCTGCCTGTATCCCTTGGCTTGTGACCCCTTCTTCACATTACACCAACTTCATATGTATCCTGCTTCCTCTTCTGCAATAAAATCTCTCTCTGCCTCATTCTGATAAGAACACTGATGATTATCCTTTGGCCCCATCCAGATTGACTAGATAGATAGAGTGCCTGATGAACTATGGAATGAGGTTAGTGACATTGTACAGAAGACAGGGATCAAGACCATCCCCATGGAAAAGAAATGCAAAAAAGCAAAACGGCTGTCTGGGGAGGCCTTACAAATAGCTGTGAAAAGAAGAGAAGCGAAAAGCAAAGGAGAAAAGGAAAGATATAAACATCTGAATGCAGAGATCCAAAGAATAGCAAGAAGAGATAAGAAAGCCTTCTTCAGTGATCAATGCAAAGAAATAGAGGAAAACAACAGAATGGGAAAGACTAGGGATCTCTTCAAGAAAATCAGAGATACCAAAGGAACATTTCCTGCAAAGATGGGCTCAATAAAGGACAGAAATGGTATGGACCTAACAGAAGCAGAAGATATTAAAAAGAGATGGCAAGAATACACAGAAGAATTGTACAAAAAAGATCTTCACGACCCAGATAATCACGATGGTGTGATCACTGACCTAGGGCCAGACATCCTGGAATGTGAAGTCAAGTGGGCCTTAGAAAGCATCACGATGAACAAAGCTAGTGGAGGTGAGAGAATTCCAACTGAGCTATTCCAAATCCTGAAAGATGATGCTGTGAAAGTGCTGCACTCAATATGCCAGCAAATTTGGAAAACTCAACAGTGGCCCCAGGACTGAAAAAGGTCAGTTTTCATTTCAATCCCAAATAAAGGCAATGCCAAAGAATGCTCAAACTACCACACAATTGCACTCATCTCACACGCTAGTAAAGTAATGCTCAAAATTCTCCAAGCCAGGCTTCAGCAATTTGTGAACCGTGACCTTCCTGATGTTCAATCTGGTTTTAGAAAAGGCAGAGGAACCAGAGATCAAATTTCCAACATCTGCTGGATCATGGGAAGAGCAAGAGAGTTCCAGAAAAGCATCTATTTCTGCTTTATTGACTATGCCAAAGCCTTTGATTGTGTGTATCACAATAAACTGTGGAAAATTCTGGAAGAGATGGGAATACCAGAACACCTGATCTGCCTCTTGAGAAATTTGTATGCAGGTCAGGAAGCAACAGTTAGAACTGGACATGGAACAACAGACTGGTTCCAAATAGGAAAAGGAGTTCTTCAAGGCTGTATATTGTCACCCTGCTTATTTAACTTATATGCAGAGTACATCATGAGAAACGCTGGACTGAAGGAAACACAAGCTGGAATCAAGATTGCCGGGAGAAATATCAATAACCTCAGATATGCAGATGACACCACCCTTATGGCAGAAAGTGAAGAGGAACTCAAAAGCCTCTTGATGAAAGTGAAAGTGGAGAGTGAAAAAGTTGACTTAAAGCTCAACATTCAGAAAACGAAGATCATGGCATCCGGTCCCATCACTTCATGGGAAATAGATGGGGAAACAGTGGAAACAGTGTCAGACTTTATTTTTCACGGCTCCAAAATCACTACAGATGGTGACTGCAGCCATGAAATGAAAAGACGCTTACTCCTTGGAAGGATAGTTATGTCCAACCTAGATAGCATATTCAAAAGCAAAAACATTACATTGCCAACAAAGGTCCACCTAGTCAAGGCTATGGTTTTTCCAGTGGTCATGTATGGATGTGAGAGTTGGACTGTGAAGAAGGCCGAGCATCGAAGAATTGATGCTTTTGAACTGTGCTATTGGAGAAGACTCTTGAGAGTCCCTTGGACTGCAAGGAGATCCAACCAGTCCATTCTGAAGGAGATCAGCCCTGGATTTCTTTGGAAGGAATGATGCTAAATCTGAAACTCCAGTACTTTGGCCACCTCATGCAAAAAGTTGACTCATTGGAAAAGACTCTGATGCTGGGAGGGATTGGGGGCAAGAAGAGAAGGGGAACACAGAGGATGAGATGGCTGGATGGCATCACTGACTTGATGGACGTGAGTCTCAGTGAACTCCAGGAGTTGGTGATGGACAGGGAGGCCTGGCATGCTGCGATTCATGGGGTCACAAAGAGTCTGACACGACTGAGTGACTGATCTGATTTGATCTGATCTGTTCCTCTAATCCTTAAAAATGATCACAATCCTAAAATTCTTTTCCCATATAGAGTAACATTTATGGGTTCTTAAGATGAGGTTGTGGGATCTTTAGAAGACAATAATTCAATCTACCACATGCTATTTACTATAAATCACTTTACAGGTTGAAAAGGCAGCTTATCATAGTAGCTGCTGCTACTGCCAAGTCATTTCAGTCCTGTCTGACTCTGTGCGACCCCATAGATGGCAGCCCACCAGGCTACCCAGTCCCTGGGATTCTCCAGGCAAGAACACTGGAGTGGGTTGCCATTTCCTTCTCCAATGCATGAAAGTGAAAAGTGAAAGGGAAGTCGCTCAGTCGTATCCGACTCTTAGAGACTCCATGGACTGCAGCCTACCAGATTCCTCCATCCATGGATTTTCCAGGCAAGGGTACTGGATTGGGGTGCCATTTCCATCTCCATATCATAGTAGAGGAGTGTGTAATTTAGAATCAGAAATAATTCATTTATAATTCCAGTTCTTACTATTTAAGAGCCACTTGATTTGGGGCAGTTCTGATTTTCTTTATTCTCAGACTTCCCCTCTGTAAAACAGAGATAATGCCTGGCAAGGTTGTAGAATACAGGGAAACATAGCAGTCTCTATTAATTAAGGGCCTGATATGCCACTGTACTGGCCTCTAGGGTTGCAATAGTAAATAATATAGACCTGACCTCATCTTCAAGGAAAGCATGGCCAAGGAGGGACGCAGACACTGAAGGAAATCAAAGCACTGATGAGTGAAGAGGATGACTGGGGACAGATAGAGTCATATTAGGGTAGATAGTATGGCATCCAAGAAATAGCCTTAGAGAACTTGGAAGGTGGCTTCCAAGAGGTGTTACCTCCAAACTCTGAGACCTGGAACATGAGAAAGAGTTAAGAAGTCAGAAAAAGAGAGAGTAAGTGCCTTCTAGGCAGAAAGGTTCAGGACAAATTTCTTTTTAAAAAGGGAAAACAAAACTTGAGAATGTAAAATTGTAATTTCTCCATGATGTATCATGAAGTTAAGAAGACATCAAAGAGAATCAAGATTACAACAAATCAGATAAGCTATGCTTCATGTTTATCCTCAGAACCATGGAAAGGACTAACATGGCGAAGCCCAATAGGGTGATACTACCAGATCTATGCCATAGAGAGATCCCTGGATGTACCTATGGATGGAGGGGCAAGCCTGCAGCAGGAAGGTCATGGCAGAGTGTACCCTGGAGACACAATGCCTGAAGGTGGGAACTGGTGACTGGTTCCTGAAAAAGTGAAATAATTCTATTGATGTCAAGGAGAATGAACAGGACTTGAAGGATATGAGGAACCAAGGGTAAGGTAAGACAAGGTCAAGTTTCTCTCTTGGATGAATGTTGGCAACAAACTCTCACATAGGAGACAAAGAACACACAGATTGGGCGTGTGTGTGTGCGTGTGTGTGTGTAAGGGAAGGAGTAATGGGAAATGTTTGGATGGAGATTTTGTTTAAAGTAGCTGGACATGAGCAGAGAGTCTATAAAAATATTATTATCATGTTTTGGTAGAAAGGCTGTGGATTACACTGTTTAGCATGTATGTGTAGAAAAGGACAGGGGAAGGGATGTACCAGATAACTGTGTACCAGAAGGGGTGACCTGTGGATGGCTTTGGGGCAGCTCATGGCAGAGAAAAGATGACAGTGGCATTTCAGTGTGAAAGTACCACATGTGAATATACCTATAGATAATTAAAGAAGTTTGATGTCTTTTACATAGTTTGCAGCCTTGAGAGTCTTTGAGAAACACTGAAAAATGTAAAAACTCTCCTCATATGAATTCCTAAGTATCAGAAATGTGAAAAAAGACAAGTTGAAGTGATTTCTCTAAATAGGAAATACAGAATAGGCGTAGCATCTCAAGTAAAATTCTATCCTTTTATCTCTCTAGGCTTCTTCATTTTTATCTGAATATTCACCCAATCTGAAATGCTAGTTGTGCGTTCTTGTTCCTTTCCTTTCCAACAATGGGCTGTGCCCTGGTTAGGCTCATAGGGCTGCAGGATGTGAGGAGGCTGAGCAGAGAAGGGCCAGAGAAGGCCCTGGAGAACGTGTCTGTGCAGCATCAAATCAAGAGCATCCAGAGTGAATCTGACTGGCGTGGACTGCAATGGATGGTGGATTGCCCGGCACTTGACCGTGATGACAGCTGTAAAACTCAAATCAGCTCCTAAATGGTCAATCACCGGAGGGGCACATAAACAGAGGCAGGCAGGGAGCTGAAAATTCAATTTCCCCGAGCTCTGCTGCCTGCTTTTCATTAGGCCCACTCTAATTTATTTGGGGCCCTGGACTTGAGCACTTGGTTCTTGCTGATTTTCATGCCTAAAGAACATTTTCCTTGTTCCCATCTTACCTTCGTGCCTTTGTCAGCTCCTAATGGGCTCTGCTTTGACTGTGCACAGCCAGGGGTGCTGAGGTGAGTCCATGGGCTGCCGAGTGTACTCAGTTTGGTTAATTCCCATAAATGTATTTTAAGTAATTATCCAAGCAAGAAATGCTAGCACCTCCATGGGAACTGACCACCAGCACATGAAAATCAGCAGATCACTGCTAGCAAGCAAAGCCTTCACTACTATATGGCAAAATAAGTAAGTAAAAAATCGCGACAGAAAATTAACTCTTTTTGCAGTGGAAAAAGCAAGGATTATTGTTTTTACCACTCCCAGGGCTTCTTTCTCTACAAAGAACATGTCCAGTGTGTCTAATTAATCTTATTATACCAGAATAAATTACGATGAGGCAGCTGTCCTGACCAGGGTTTCCAGGAAGAAAGCTCCATTACAGCCCAGAATGGAACAAATGGGTTAGAACTACCACCGAATTCTGTACCAGCTATGTCAAGGCCAGATGCATTTTAACAGTAAGAAAAAGAAGAGAGCTAAAATGTTATTGTCTAATTCTTATAGACTATTCTTAAATAAACCCCATTAAATTTTAAGTTTTTATTAAATTTTTAAAGGTTACTTTCCATTTAGAGTTATATATGTATGCTGTTGTTTAGCCACTAGGTCATGTACAGCTGTTTATGGCCCCATGGACTGTAGCTTGCCAGGTTTGTTCATGGGATATTCCAGGCAAGAATATTGGAGTGTGATGCCATTTCCTTCTCTGAGGGATCTTGCTGACCTAGTGATTGAATCCATGTCTCCTGCATTGGCAGGCAGATTCTTTACCACTGAGCCATGGGAGAAGCCCTGCAGTTATATATATGTATGTGTATATACATATATATGTATGTGCTGTGCTATGCATAGTTGCTCAGTCGTGTCCAACTATTTGTTACAGTTACATGAACTGTAACCTTCCAGGCTCCTCTGTCCATGGGGATTCTCTAAGCAATAATACTGGAGTGGGTTGCCATGCCCTCCTCCAGGAGTCTTCCCAACTCAGGGATTGAACCCAGATCTCCTGCATTACAGGTGGATTCTTTACCAGCTGAGCTACTGGGGAAGCCCATGTATATGTGTGTGTGTGTGTGTGTGTGTGTGTGTGTGTGTGTGTAAACTCTATATGTGTATATATATATATATATATATATATATAGCAGAAAGGAAGAAATGTACATGTGCATAGAAATCTAAATGACTCTGATGGATTAGAAGACTGCAAGCTCACCTTCCATTTGAATCTAGGATGAATTGAATGATATCTTTTTACTTTCCATGTATTTTTTTGTCTACAGCTTTATAAAATTGAACATATGTATAGATTTGTGTCCACCACCATCATCAAGATACAGACTGCTCCATATCCCTGAAAACCTCCCTTAGGCTCTCCTTTAAATTCATGCTGTTCTATTTCTCACCATTCCAAACACAATTTCAGCATGTGTGGAATTTTCTCCCCATGCATTCAAGCAATTATTTGACACCAGCTGAATGTCCTATAACCTGACTCAATTTGACACTGTCTACATGGAGATAGCATCAGATTTCACAGGTTAAGGGCTCAGTCCCACAAAACTTCTCCTACATTGGATGTTGTTGGCAAGTCCAAGTTGTTACCTGTGTTTCTAACCAACAACCTATGAATCAGAGGTTCCCAAGACTGCCTCCTCAGGTTTTATTAATTTGCTAGAGTGGCTTACAGAACACAGGAAACCCATTTACTTATTAGTGTATGAGTTTATTATACAAATTATTAAAGAATATGAATCAACAGCCAGATAAAAAGATACATAGGGTAAGATCTTGAAGTTAGGAGCTTCTGTCCCCAGGAAGTTTGAGGATCAGCATGGTAGGATGTGGATGGATTCTGGTTTACCAACCTAGAAGTATTCTGAATTTTGCGTTTCTGGGGTTTTATGGAGACCTCATTATAGAGGCATAATTGATTAAATCCTTGGCATTGGTGGTTGATTCAATCTCCAGCCCCTCTCTTTAACACAAAATGAGGGGTGAGATTGAAAGTTCCAACCCTCTATTCTTGGTTGGTTCTTCTGGCAACCAGCTCTCATTCTTAGGTGCTTTCCAAAAGTCATCTTATTAGCATAAATCTAGTTGTAATGGAAAGGGACTGGAAAGTTAGTTATCAATAAGAAAACACTCATTTAGCCTTAATACCTCTGAAACATTTTTTTCAGAACAGGGGAGACTATGAAGTTCAAATATTGTAACAAAGCTACTCCTATTTCTCTTACCTCTAAGGAAATTCCAAGAGTTCAAAAGCTATATATATGAGACATATTTTTGTCATCTGAGTGACCAGATGTATATTTCTTATAAACCACACTGTTGCACCTTCCCTAACATATTCACTGATGGGTTCTATGTTCAGTTCAGTTCAGCTCAGTTGCTGAGTCGTGTCCGACTCTTTGCAACACCATGAATCGCAGCACACCAGGCCTCCCTGTCCATCACCATCTTCCGGAGTTCACTCAAACTCACGTGCATTGAGTCGGTGATGCCATCCAGCCATCTCATCCTCTGTCATCCCCTTTTCCTCCTGCCCCCAATCCCTCCCAGCATCAGAGTCTTTTCCAATGAGTCAACTCTTCACATGAGGTGGCCAAAGTACTGGAGTTTCAGCTTTAGCATCATTCCTTCCAAAGAACACCCAGGGCTGATCTCCTTTAGAATGGACTGGCTATGTTACTACTGTTCCTTTCAGTAAGATCATATAAATGGAATCATACACTGTGTAGTCTTTTGACATTGTTATATTTCACTCAACACAATGCCTTTGAGAGTCATTCAGGTTGTATGTGGCAACAGTTTACTCTTCCTCCAACTGAGTAGTATTACAGTGTATGGGGAACCACATTTTTGTTTATCCATTTAGCAATCATAAGATACTTGGTTTGTTTGTGGCTTATAGTGATTTCAACAAAATTTTTACAAATTATGTATGTAGGTTTCTGTGTTTACATTTATCTAGGTCAAGTTTTGAGAAACTACATCCTTCAGGCAAAACCCAACCCACTGTATGTTTATGCAATAAAATCTTATTGCAATACAGCAATGCCATTTAATTGTTGTCTTTGGCTTCTTTTACACTATAAAAACAGTTGAGTAGTTGCAACAGAAAACTGTATGGCCAATAAACCTTAAAATATTCACCAAAATAAAATACAGAAGAGTTTAAAAACATCTGACCTAGGATAAATATCTAGTGTGATATTTCTGTGTTATATGCTAAATGTTTTATTTTTAAAAAAGATATCACAAGCTAATTTTAAAATTTTCATGGAAAGTCAAGGGAACTAGGTAGTTAAAACAATTTTGAAATAGAAGAATAACATCTTTAGAAATCTTAGTGCTCAATTTTATGATTTAGTATAAAGCTAAGGTAATCAAGATAGTGTAGCATTTTTGAGGAAATGGGCACTGAGATCAATGGGAGGAAATAGAAGGTCCAGAAAGAGACCAGCAAACATATGACCATTTGATTTGTGATGGAGATGTAAAGGAATTCAATGAAGAAATGATAATATTTTCAACAATATTATCATTTTGGAATGATTAAACATCAGCTTCTTAAAACTATACTGTATTTTAAAATTTTAAAATTCATTTTGATATTTGGCAAAACTAATACAGTTATGTAAACTTTAAAAATAAAATAAAATTAAAAAAAAATAAAAAATAAAATTCAATGAAGAAATGACAATATTTTCAACAATATTATCATTTTGGAATGATTAAACATCAGCTTCTTAAAACTATACTGTATTTTAAAATTTGGTTTTTTCTTTTTTCTAATTTATCAAAATATTATATTAAAAAAATTTTTTGAGGGACTTCTCTGGTGGTCCAGTGGTTAAGACTTCACTTTCTAATGCAGGGGTGTGGGTTTGATCCTTGCTTGAGCAGCTAAGTTCTAGCATGCCTTGCACCCAAAACACCAAAGCATAAAACAACAACTATATTGTAACACATTCAATAAGAGACTTAAAAAATGGCCCACATAAAAAGAAAAATCTTAAAAAACAATTTTTGAGTTGGCCTTATATTTTGTAATCTTGTTAAACTCCCTAAAGTTAATAGTTTTAGGAGATTTTTGTTTTTGTTTTTGGAAGATTGGTCCTTCCTGTGTATATAATCATGCTGTCTGTAAATAAGGGCAAGTTTATATTTAACTTTGCAATCTGTATGAAATTCATTTTTTTATGATATTGCACTGATAAAGACTTTGGGCACAATATTAAGTGGGAGTATTCAGAGAGAATATCCTTGACTGTTCTGTCAGTATGATTTCAGCTATAGGTATTTTGTTGACACCTTTATTAGTTTGGGAAAGTGACCTCCTATTTCTAGTCTTATTGTGTAATAATGCCGTATCATGATGTCTTGTAACATGTACTTATTAACATGTGTACATAATATTCTTAAAAGTTTTTTGAAGAAACTAGATTGTCTTATAGAAGCAAATTATCAAGATATAAACAAGTGGTATTTATGTTATTGAATGGAAAGAATTGTTATTAAAAATATAAATTATCTCAATTAATATAAGTATTTAATGCAATTGAAATTAGAATTTGTATTTTTAGTTGTAATTAACTGGAAAAAATTATTTTAAAGTTTATAGAGAGGAAACTATGTATAGCACTGTTTGAACATGTTTGAAATATTTGAACATATACTGAAGGGGAAGATCTCTTCATCGATGGCATACATATTAGAATGCAACTATAATAAACTTAATAAAGTATTAGTATAAAAATTGGCAATGGAATCAAGTGATATCAACTGAATTGCTTCTTAACCAAATTCATATACTGAAACTCTAATAACTATACCTAAAAATGTGACCTTTTTTTGGAGACAGGCAGGGCCTATAAAGAGGTAATCAAGTTAAATTGAGTCCATTAGGGTGGGTCCTAATTTAATATGACTAGTGTTCATATAATAAAAGGAAATCTGGACCCATAAATAAGCATCATGGATCTCATGGATGCTTGTGAACAGAAGACACGTAAGGATTCAGGAAGAAAGTGGCCATCTGTAGATCAAGAAGATACCTCTGAAGAAACCAAATTTGTGAAAAATTTCATCTCCAACTTCCAGCCTCTGGAATTATGAAGAAACAAATTTCTGTCTCTTGAGAGTCCCTTGGCCTCTAAGGAGATCAAACCAGTCAATCCTAAGGGAAATCAACCCTGAATACTCACTGGAAGCACTGATGCTGAGCTGAAGCTCCAATAATTTGGCCACCAGATGCGAAGAGCTGAATGATTAGAAAAGACACTGATGCTGGGAAAGATTGAAGGCAAAAGGAGAAGGAGGAAGGTGGCAGATAGTTGGATAGCATCATTGATTCAACGGACATGAACTTGAGTGAACTCCAGGAAACAGTGAGGGACAGGGGCACCTGGTGTGTTACAGTCCATGGGTTTGCAAAGAGTCGGACATGATTTAGCAACAGAACAACAACAGCAAAATTTTGTCATGTAAATTACCTTTTTAATTGGCAGAATTTCTAGGAGAGGAGTCATTCTGGAGGAGCTGTCCCTAAGAATACTCAGCTACACCCAAACTGAAGGATGATGTTGCAGCTTTAAGCCACTTAGTTTTTGGGTTACTTATTAAAATTAAAAAAGGGTACTGGGGTACAATGTACATTGAAAGAATAAAATTTTAATATCTAGAAAGTTCAGAAAGCTTTCAAAAATGAAGAATAAATAATCAATTCAATATAAAATTGGGAAAAGTCGATAAATAGGCCGATAGATCAAATTCAAATAACCAGTTCAGTTCAGTTCAGTCGTTCAGTCGTGTCCGACTCTTTGTGACCCCATGAATTGCAGCATGCCAGGCCTCCCTATCGATCACCAACTGCCGGAGTCCACCCAAACCCATATCCATCAAGTCAGTAATGCCATCCAACCATCTTATCCTCTGTTGTCCCTTTCTCCTCCTGGCCTCAATCTTTCCCAGCATCAGGGTCTTTTCCAATGAGTCAGCTCTTCGCATAGGTGGCTAAAGTATTGGAGTTTCAGTTTCAATTTCAGTCCTTCCAATGAACACCCAGGACTGATCTCCTTTAGGATGGACTGGTTGGATCTCCTTGCAGTCCAAGCGACTCTCAAGGGTCTTCTCCAACACCACAGTTCAAAAGCATCAATTCTTCAGTGCTCAGCTTTCTTTATAGTCCAACTCTCACATCCATACATGACCACTGGAAAAACCATAGTCTTGACTAGATGGACCTTTGTTGGCAAACCAATGTCTCTGCTTTTTAATATGCTATCTAGGTTGGTCATAACTTTCCTTCCAAGGAGTAAGTGTCTTTTAATTTCATGGCTGCAATCACCATCTGCAGTGATTTTGGAGCCCAGAAAAATAAAGTCAGCCACTGTTTCCACTGTTTCCCCATATATTTCCCATGAAGTGATGGGACCAGATGCCATGATCTTAGTTTTCTGAAATAACCAGTACACTAATGAAAAACAAAAACAAAACAAAACAAAAACAGATTCAGGAGTCAGGGAAATGCAGAAATTCAGACCAGATTAATATGAGCCATTACTTTTAATCCACCACATTAGGAAAACTGAGAAGGTCTATAATACCTATTGTTGATAACACACGCATATTGTTACAACCTTCTATGAAACTGGTTTAGAAAAAATCTATTACTAATTTTTTGAACAACTCCATTTGTAGAAGTAAACACATTGGGTATTAGGATAGATGGAGATATAGTTATATTTATTATAGCATTATTTGTAGTGTGAAATTACTGAAAATAAAGTCAATATGTATTAAGTAGTTAGAAAAATTATGGTTATCTATATGAACATATATTGTCTATACTGCTACCAGTTTACTTGAAGGAATTTTTATGATGTATTACTAAGTAATAAATGTAATATAGAGAGAAGCAGCTTATAATAAAAATTATATTTTGTAAACAAATGCTGACTGAAATAGGAAAAATGACCCTTGCATGTGTGTTTCTATAGCTATCCATATATGTTGTATATATAGTTATTAGAGTATGGAGAAAAATATGAATTGTTAACATGTATTACCTGAGGGTGAAGAGGGGAGCTGTGGAGGGGGAGGTTGCAATGGAAATAAAAAGCGAAAACTACTTCAGAAAACTACTTCACTTTAAACAGAGTAATACTCATGATGTGTAAGTGATGCAAGAAAAGTGAAAAGTGCAAGATGGAAAACAATGTGTAAAACATGACTCTATTTTGGTAAAACATATTTGTGTTTAAATGTGGCTTTATATGCATCTACAAGTAAGAAAAAAAAAATTGTGATTTAATTTACTCCTGGTTGTTTGTTGATTACCTTGAGGATACAAGGTGGAATGGTTGAGTAGCTTTACTTAAATATATATGTGTGTGCATGCTAAGTCGCTTCAGTAAGGTCTGACTCTGTGTGACACTATGGATCATAGCCCTCCAGGCTCCTCTGTCCATAGAATTCTCCAGGCAGAATACTGGAGTGGGTTGCCATGCCCTCCTCCAGGGGATCTTTCCGACTCAGGGATCTAACACCTACCTGCATTTACCACTAGAGCCACCTGGGAACCCCACTCAAATATATATGTCTACATAATTTTTATTGTGACATTTCTCTTCTTAAAATAGCACATATTACTTTGGTAATTTTAAATACGATAGAGGATTTTATTTTGTTAGCTTTTAAAACTAACTAAAGCCCTTACTTGATTTAGGTTTTCTTAGTTTTTAACTAATTTCCTCCTACTGTCCAAGGATTTCATCCAAGATACCACATTACATTTAAACTTCATGTTTCCTCAAGCTCTTCTTGGCTATAACAGCTTCTTACACTTTTTTTTTTTTTTTGATGAGCTTGATACATTTGAAGAATACTGCTCAAATATGTTGTAGATTGAGCCTCAATTTGAATATTATAGACTGTCCTTCAATTTGTCTGCATTTTGATGACTTTTTCTCATGGTTAGAACTGAGTTATGGACTTTTGAAGGAAGACTACAGAGGTGGAGTGTCATTTCCATTAGATCATATTAAAGATACACACTGATTAATTATAGTTACTACTGTTGATGTTGGCCTTGATTACCTGGTTGAATAGTGTTTATCAGGTTTCTCTACTGTAATTACTCTTTCCCCCTTTCCATTCTGTACAGAAGTTCCTTATTCACTCCATACTTTAGGACTGGAGAGTTACATTTCACCTTCTCAAGGAGGCAGTATATACATAAATTATCTGGAATATTTTTGTCTAGGAAATATGTATATTCTCTTTCATTACTTGCTTATTCAAGCATTTATTTACATCGGTATAGACATTTGGTTTAAAATGCACTACTATGCTATTTATTTTGGTTGCTCAAATTGTTCCTGCTGTGGTTTTATAGGGTCTTTCAAGTGGCTGCTGTGTGCTTTTGACATATCCCTATTGGCTTGTTTTTTGAGCACTTTACTTTCTAGCACCGCAGGGTTCTCTGGACTCATTTGGTATATTTCTTTCTTAAGCACTATAATCAACCATTTCTCCAAGAAGCCCTGGTTTCTTTTACTGGAGAATGATATTGGAAACTATGATCTGAATAATCTTTATAAAGTAGATTAGAACCATTAAATATTTGTATGTAGGGGAATACACTCACACACACACAATATTTTAGTCTTCAGTAAACAGTAGGTGATATTCTAGAGTGGAGAATCTGCAATGGGGAAGTTAATTAGAGTAGAATATGTAAACTTTCAGCAATATATAGTAAAAAAACTGAGCAATAATGATTGTCCTGAAGTTATAAACTTCTTTGTTTTTTAGGATATGTTTGTGGCTTAAGGACACAAACTATGTTTCATTTACTAATGTACCTAAACCTTTGCACAGTGAAAAAAAAGACAGAAGAAAAGAGAGTGAGGGGAGAAATGAGGGAGAAAAAATGTAAATGAGGAGAAAAAACATATGGACTAGGAGAGTGAGAGGAAGAAAAAAGAAATTGAGGTAGAAAGAGGAAAAAGCCTTCTAGAATAGCAGTATACAATGTTTTGGAATATTTAACATACTACCATCACTTTATTTTTTTCAGTGAAGTTATGCTATCTTAATCACAGCAAATGCATTTTGCTTTACAATTTGCAGAATTATTTAATACAATTCTCACAGTTTATATTATGATGACAAATAATATAAAAATTTATAAAGCCAGAGAGTGCCAGAGAAAAGATGATCTTCACTGGGGATATTTGTCATTGGAGGGATAAACTATGTATTTCCAGAAATCTAAATAATAATCTTTGTCATTTGATAGAAACAAAAATTACAGAATTATCAATTTTCTCCAAAAATATAGACATAAATATACAATATTAAATTTACATTTAGAATTTTATTTAGAATTGTAATTATTTATTTATTAAGGACTCACAAAATCAAAAGTAAACATAAGAAAAGGAAGACTTTTAGATATTTTTAAGCTACATTAAGAATTTCTATAAGACTCCCATAAAACCTCAAATCAACTTACCTATGCTTACTTTACTGGCCCCCAATGATGCAACTTTCTGAAACTAATATTTCTGCCAAATTATGGGAGATAGTACAGAAGTGTCTGGTGACATGAATTTACATATGGATAAAATGTGACCAGTCTGCTTAATTTCCCTGAGGGTCCAAACTTGATAGACAACCAAGAATAAAAAGTCACTTTTTATTCAAAAAGCAAGACCAAATTCTTCCAGCAAACACACATATTTAGAAGGAGTGCTGTACTGTGAAATTAATTTTATCCTTCTTTATAGCTATCTATTTAATAACACATCCTCTTATATATTGAGTCTGTTATAATGATCTAGGTGGTTTGAAATAGAACCCCCTTTTCCACCTCTATATATGCAAATAGGTAATTGTTAAAAGTCTTCTAAATTTTAGTTTTTATCTCTTTATTATTTTTAAATTACGAAGTATCTATAATATTCCATTTATTTGGACTAAATATTTTACATATTAACAAAATGGATGCACTTCATAATTTGTGATTATTCTTTGTAAAACTAAGTAATATCACTGATTCTAATTCCTTGTTTTTTAAACTAAAGCATAACCATTTATTTTTATGTAGTTTCCTTATACCTCCCAATACTTAGCAGTAAAATAGTCATTCATAACTCTAAAATACATGAGGAAAATAATAGTGATTGATATTTGTATAGTTATGTGATGGTCTTCTTAGAGTTCTTTCTCTCCTTGCCATGCTCCCCTTCCTGGCAAAATGTGATGCCTGAAATTCCACCATTGAAATCAGGCTTTTCATCAGAATACATACAGAAATACTCTTAAATATAAATGCATTTCTGGGAAAAGGCACAAAATAGAAATTTTACCAAAAAGAAAAGCAGAAACCTGCAGCTGAAGAGTACAATGACTAACTTTTAAAAATAAATTTAGAGAGCGTCAATAACTGACTTGATCAAACAAAAGAAAGACTCAATGACCTTGAAGTTATTCACTCAGAGGAGCCAAAGGTAAACAGAATAAAAAGTCGTGAAGAAACTCTATGACTTATGGAAACCATGGATGGGGAGCTAAAGAGAAGGGCACAGAAAGTATATTTAAAGCAATAATGACTGAAAACTTCCCAAACCTGGGGAGATAAATGGATATCCAGACTCATAATGACCAAAGGACCTGAAATAGATTTAACCTGAAGAGGGTTGCATCAAGGCAATTTATCATTAGATTGTTAATAGTTAAAGGCAAAGACAGGAGGTTAAAAACAGCAGAAGAAAAGAGACATGTCATATACAAGGACATATTATACAAAATTATAAGCAGATCACTCAACAGAAACTTTGCAAACCAGGATAGAATGAAATGATACGTTCAAATACTTAAAGCAAAACTGTCAACCAAGAATAGTATTCATATATATATATAAGTGTATATATATAACTTTCTCTGGTGGCTCTTATGGTAAAAGAATGTGCCTACAATGTAGAAGACCTAGGTTTAGTTTAGTTGCTAAGTCATGTCTGATTCTTTTTTGACCACATGGACTGTAGCCCACCAGGCTCCTTTGTCCATGGGACTTTCCAGTCAGGAATACTGGAGTGGATTGCATTTCCTTTATATATATATATCTCTCCAATGGACTATTACTCAGCCATAAGAAAAAGTGAAAAAATGAATGTTGCTACTTATCCATTTGTAGCAACATGGAAAGACCTAGAGGTTATACTAAGGGAAGTAAGTTAGAGCAAGACAAATACCATATGATATCACTTATATGTGGAATCTAAACTATGACACAAATGAACATTTATAAAACAGAAACAAACTCACTGACATAGAGAATAAATTTGTGGGAAAGGAAGGGGCTGCAGGAAGGATGGATTGGGAGTTTGAGATTAGCAGATGCAAACTATTATATAGAGAATGGATAAAAACAAGGTCCTACCATATAGCACAGGGAAACATATTCAATATCTTGTTATAAACTATAATGGAAAATAAAATGAAAAATAATAACTACATCTACCTCTATCTATCTATCATTTTATCTATCTATCTAAACTTAATCACTTTTATATAGGCCAGAAACTAACGCAAGATTGCAAATCAAAAGAATAGTATACATTGGAAAGCTGTGCTTCAAAAGTGAAAGTGAGAGGGACTTTCCTGAACGTACAAAAGCTGAGAGAATTTATCACCATTAATCCCGCTTTATAAGAAATGCTAAAGGGATTTCTTCAAGTAGAAACAAAAAAATTGCTGATTACATTTTAAAACATAAGAATGAATGGGTAAATTTCTAATATTAAATGGTGGTGCATACTTTACTTAAAATATAATTCATAAATTAAGTATTAAAAATAACCTTAAGTACTGTAATATGTTATTTGACATATAATATAAAAATATGTAAATTGTAACCTAAAATGTGTGTGTGTGGGGATGGAGAAGTAAAATATCAGGTTAACATGTGTTATTGAAGTTATGCTTCTATCAGTTTAAAACACAATCTATTAAAAAGGTATTTTAGGTAAGTCTCATAGCAATCTAAAAAGAATAAATCTGTAATAGTAACACAAGATTATGATAAAGTCAAAGCATATTGTTACTAAAAGTCAAATCACAAAAGGAAACAGAAAAAGAAGCAGGGAGCAAAGGCTCTATAAAATACAAGATAATTAACAAGATGGCAATAGTAAGTCCATAACTGCTTTAAGTGTAAATGAATTACATTATCTAATCAAAGGATGTAGAGTAAAAAAAAAAAATAAGAGCTAATGATATGATGCCTACAAGAGATTCACTTTAGCTATAAAAGTATACCTAGACTGAGAAAAAATGATGGGTGAAACATATGCTTAATAGTAAGAAAAAGAAAGCAAAGGTAGCAATACTTATAATCAGCTATACTTATACTTTATACTTATAAACCTAATGCTAAAAATGGTTAAAAGAGACAAAGAGGGTCATTATATAATGGCAAAGGTGTCAATCAATGAAAAATATGTAGCAATTTAAAATATTTATCACTGAATATTGGAGCACTACATTGGAATCAAGATTGTTGGGAGAAATATCAATAACTTCAGATATGCAGATGACACCACCCTTATGGCAAAAAGTGAAGAGGAACTAAAAAACCTCTTGATGAAAGTGAAAGAAGAGAGTGAAAAAGTTGGCTTAAAGCTCATCATTCAGAAAACTAAGACTATGACATCTGGTCCCATCACTTCATGGCAAATAGATGGGGAAGCAGTGTCAGACTTTATTTTTGGGGGCTCCAAAATCACTGCAGATGGTGACTGCAGCCATGAAATTAAAAGATGTTTACTCCTTGGAAGGAAAGTTATGACTAACCTAGATAGCATATTCAAAAGCAGAGACATTACTTTGCCAACAAAAGTCCATCTAGTCAAGGCTATGGTTTTTCCAGTGGTCATGTGTGGATGTGAGAGTCGGACTGTGAAGAAAGCTGAGTGCTGAAGAATTGATGCTTTTGACCTGTGGTGTTGGAGAAGACCCTTGAGAGTCCCTTGGACTGCAAGGAGATCCACCCAGTCCATTCTAAAGGAGATCAGTTCTGGGTGTTCTTTGGAAGGAATGATCCTAAAGCTGAAACTCCAGTACTTTGGCCACCTCATGCGAAGAGTTGAGTCATTGGAAAAGACTCTGATGCTGGGAGGGATTGGGGGCAGGAGGAGAAGGGGATGATAGAGGATGAGATGGCTGGATGGCATCACTGACACAATGGACGTTAGTTTGAGTGAACTCTGGGAGTTAGTGATGGACAAGGGAGGCCTGACGTGCTGCAATTTATGGGGTCGCAAAGAGTCGGACATGACTGAGCGACTGAACTGAACTGAACTGACATTTATGAAGCAAATACTACCAGAAATGAAATGACAAATTTAATATGCATTTTCAACAATGGATAGATAATCTAGACAGAGAGTATTAGAAAAAAGCATATTTGAACAGCATTGTAACCAAATAAACCTAACAGACATATACTGAACATTACATTCAGTGATACCAGAATATATATTCTTTACAAGTGTGAACAGAATGTTTTATAGGATAGATTATATGTTAGGGCACAAAACACATCTGAGAGAATTTATTAAGTTTAAAATTATTTCAATTACCTTTTTGGCCACAATTTCATAAAATTAGACATCCATAACCTGAAAATGAGAAAATAAAAATACATGGAAATTAAACAACAAACTTCTGAACAGCAAATAGATCTAATAAGAAATTAAAACAGAAATACAAAAGCATTTTGAGAGAAATAAAACTGGAAAAACAACATACTTAAATTTACAGAATCAAACAAAAGCAGTTCCAAGAAGGTTTTTAATGATTAAATATACATCAAGGAAAAAAAAAAAAAAACTCTCAAACAATCTAACTTTACACCTCAAAGTTCTAGGAAATGAAAACAAAACTAAGACCAGTGTTAGTAGAAGAAATGAGATAAATTTAAAGCAAAAATAAATAGAATAGAGAACAAAACTATAAAGGATTAACAAAACAAAGAGTGCATCTTTGAAATAATAAGTAAAACTGACAAAACTTTAACTAGACTAACCAAGATAAAAGAGGATACAAATAAATAGAATTATAGATAATGGAAAATACACTAGAGCTGAATCAGAGAAATACAAAGAATCATAAAAGTCTGTTATGAAGAATTATGTGTCAACACCTTGGACAACCCAGAAGAAATGAATAAATTCCTAGAAACACACAGCCTACCAAAATTGAATCATGAAGAAATAGAAAATATGAACAGACTAATAATAAGTAAAGGAATTGAATTAGTAATCAACATCTCCCTAAATCAGCAACAACAAACACACAAGAACAGATGGTTTTACTGGTGATTTTTACCAAATATTTAAAATAAAATTAACACCAGTCCTTCTCAAACTCTTACAAGAGAAAAAAAAAAAAAATTGAACAGGAGGAAACATTGCCAAACACATTTTACAAGGCCAGCATTATACTGATGTCAAAGCCATCTAAGGACATCACAAAAAAGAAAACTACAGGCCAAAATTCTTGATAAATATAGATGCAAAAATTCTCAGCAAAATATTAGCGAAACATTTAACAGCACACTAAAAGGATCAGACACCACGATCAAAACAGATTGATCCCCAGAATACAAGGATGAGTCAACATACACAAATCAGTAAATATGGAATATCCTATTAGTAGAATAAAAGATAAAATTCATGATCATCTCAATGGATGCAGAAAAATCAACTAACAAAATCTATCTTTAGTGACTAAAAGCTTAAAAATTAGATATGGAAGTGGTACATATCAATATTTTAAGGCCATATATGCTAAACCCACAGCTAACTTCAGACTTGTTGGATAGGATCAATTCCTCTAAGATTATGAATAAGACAGGATTGCTACTCTCTCTACTCCTATCCAATACAGTACTGAAAGTGCTATCGAAGCAATAAAGCAAGGGAAAAAAAAAAAAAGGCATCAGAAAAGAAAGGAAGAAGTAAAATTATTCCTATTTGCAAATGACATGATTTTAGAATAATGGCTCCCCTCAGAGCTCTGTTGGTAAAAAGTCCTCCTGCAATGCAGGAGACCCCAGTTCTATTCCTGGATCAGGAAGATCCACTGGAAAAGGGATAGGCTAACCAACCCAGTATTCTTGGGCTTCCCTTGTGGCTCAGCTGGTAAAGAATTTGCCTACAACGAAGGAGACCTAGGTTCAATCCCTGGGTTGGGAAGACCCACTCCAGTATTCTGGCCTGAAGAATTCCATAGACTGTATAGTCCAATGGTTTGCAAAGAGGCCGACATGACTGAGCGACTTTCACGTTTACTTTTCTTGATTTTAGAATATAAAAAATCTTGAATAATCCACAAAAACTTAGATCTAATCAATGAGTTTCATAGTTTAAGGATATAAAATCAACATACAAAAATCAGTGTTGTTTTTATATGACAAAAATGGATTATTAGAAAAAGAAAATTTAAAAACACATTTACAATAGCTAGGAATAAATTTACCCAAGGAGTGAATGATCTGTACACTGAGATCATTGATGATCTACAGTGATCTCTTCACTGTAAGATATTGAAGAAAGAAATGAAAGAAAAGACAAATAAATGGAGAGAAATAGCCCATGTTCATGGATTGGAATAATTAATATCTTAAAAATATTCATAGTACCCAAATACATCTACAAATTCAATGCAATCTCTATCAACATTCTTATGGTATTTTTCACAAAAGTAGAAAAAATATTCCTAAAAGTTGCATGAAACCATGAAAGACCCTGAATAGTCAATACAATTCTGAAAAAGAAGAACAAAGCATGAGGCATCTGACTTCCTAATTTCAAGCTATATTATAAAGCTACAGATATCAAAACATTATGGCACTGGCATTATAAACAGACACATAGACCAATGAAACATAATTGAGACTCCAAAAGTAAATTCATGAATATTGCCAAGTAGTAGTAACAGGGGAGCCAAGAATACACAATGGAGAAAAGACAGTTTGTTCAATAAATGGTGCTGCAAATATTAAATATTTTCAATAATAAATTGAAAAGATTGGATTTAAACTTGTATCTTGCACCAGTCATAAAAGGTTAATTGGAAATGGGTTAATGCATTAAATGTAAGCCTTTACACCATAATACTCCTGGAAGAAAACATAGGTAAGGAGGTCCTTGCTCTTAGTCTTGGCAATGATTTTCTTGGATATGATTCTTAAAGCATTAATGGCAACAACAATGACAAAAAAGTAAACAAGTGAGACTACAACAAACTAAAAATCTTCTTAAAATAATGGAGCAAGCAAAAAATGAAAAGATCACCTACTGTATGGGAGAAAATAGTTTCAAGTCATTCATCTGATAAAGGGTTAATACCCTCCCCAAAAAACTAATATAACTCAATAGCAAAAAAATGGACAAAGTACTTGAAAATATAGGTTTAGATTTTTCTAAAGTAGATAGTCAAATGTCCAACAGGTCCATGAAAAGTGCTCAACATCAGTAATGATCAGGATAATGCAAATCAAAATCACAATGAAAAATCATCTCACTCTTTTAGAACATCTATTACAGAGAGAAAGGGAGAAAGAAGTGTGGGGGAGAAGTGTGGAGAGGTGTGGGGGAGAAGTGTGGAGAGGTGTGTTAGCTAAGGGTGTGGAGAAAAGTAAATCTTTGTATACTGTTGGGGCAAAATTGATACAGAGACTAAAGAAAACAGTATGGACAGTTCTCAAAGAATTCAAAATATAACTACTATATGACCAACAAGTCTACTCTGGATTTATACCTGGAAGAAACAAAATCGCTACACTGAAGAAATATCTACATCTCTGTGCTCATTTCAGCTTTATTTACAACAGCCAAGATATGGAAACAGCCTAAGTTTTCATTGACAGATGAATGAATTAAGAAACAGGAGTATTATTTGGTTATGAGAAAAAGGTAAGACATTTGTGACAACATAAAAGGGCTTTGTGTATATTGTGCTGAGTGGAGTAAGCCAGGCAGAGAAAGATAAATACTGTAGGCATCAAATTTGAGAAACAAAGAACAGATTGCTTGTTGCCAGAGCTGGGGTTTGGAGGTAGGGGAACTGAGTGAAGTGTTTAAAAGGTAAAACTGTTAGTTATAGGATAAATAAGTTCTGAGGATATAATAAACACCATTAAGTCAGCAGTTAAGAATTACATGTTTGAAAGTTGCTAAGAGAGTAAATCTTAAAAGTGTTTATCATAAGAAAAGAAAAATTGAGCTGTGTGAGGTGATGGATGTGAAATCGTGCTGTATACCTTAAGCTTACACAACATTATATGTTAATAATACCTTGATAAAGTTGGAAATGTTTTGGAAAGCCATAAAAAGAAGGAATAAAAAGTAGAAATAATAAATATCTGAGTAACTATGAAATGTGATCTTTATTTCTCTTTATCACTATAAAGGATAACTGTTTCAGGAAAAAATAATACTATTTTACTCTGATATTTGCAATATAAACAGAATTACAATATGTCAAAAATAATAAAAATATCTAGATAGAAAGTCAAGTTTACTCTTGTACAGTAAGAAGCATCATAAGTAAAGTGATATACAAAATTCATTTGAAATAAGCTTTGGTAAGTTAAGAATGCACAATGCAATTCCTATGGCAGACAATATAAAAATACAAAGAGGCATAACTAAAAATCCAATTGCACCATGAATGACATTTAAGTTAAATTTAGTTATCTTTTTCTTTTTCTTAATTATTGTGATTATTTGTTTTCCCTGCCATCATTTCTTTTTTATTGAGAAAGAAATCACATAACATAAAATTAACCATTTTAAACTGTATAATTCAGTGATATTTATTCACAATGATTTGCAATGATCATTTCCATCTAGGTTGAAAATATTTTCATCACCCCCAAAGGAGAGCTTGTACCCATTAAATTGTCACTCTACACTCCTTTCTCTTCCAGTCCCAGCAACCACTAATCTGCTTGTGATCTCTATGGATTACATATTCTGGATATTTCATGTAAATGAGATCAAATATTGCTCACTGAAAAAGTCTTTGGAAATTTCTTATAAAATTAAGCATACCTACCTTTTGACATAATTCTACTAGTAGATGTTTATTCAAGAGAATTCAAAACACATCTATAATAATACTTGTAGAAAAGGTATAAGGTGACCTTATTTATAATAGCCCCAAACTGGAAGAAACTCAAATGTCCCCCATGAGGTGAATTAATAAACACATATTTAAACAATAGAATACTACTCACTGGAAAAAAAAAAGAATGCTACTCAATGATTTAAAAAGAAATACTAATGCATGATACAACACGGGTGTATCTCAAACCATTTTTAAATGAAAAAAGTCAGACAAAGTTATACAAACTGTTTTATTCTGTCTGTAAAAGTTCATAATCATGCAATGCTAAATGTGTAGTCATAGAAACACCTACTGGAGAAGGAAATGGCAACCCACTCCAGTATTCTTGCCTGGAGGATCCCAGGGACAGGGAAGCCTATTGAGCTGCTGTCTGCGGGGTCGCACGGAGTTGCACACAACTGACGCGACTTAGCAGCAGCAGCAGAAACACCTACGTCTGTCTTTGGCTCTTGGCTGATGAAACCATCTGCTGCATGGCATTCCTGATTGACTTCAAGTTCTTACCTTCTTATTCCTCCCATTTTTATCCTCTTCTTCATGCATGCTAAGTCACTTCAGACATGTCTGACTCTTTGTGCCCCTATGGACTGTAGACCTCCAGGCTCCTCTGTCCATGGAGATTCTCCAGGCCAGAATACTGGAGTGGGTAGCCTTTCCCTTCTCCAGGGGATCTTCCCAACCCAAGGATCGAACCCAGGTTTCCCGGATTGAAGGTGGATTCTTTACCAGCTGAGCCACAAGAAAAGCCCAAGAATACTGGAATGGGTACCCTATCCCTTCTCCAGTGGATCTTCCCTACCCAGGAATGAACCAGGGCTTTCTCCATTATGGGTGGATTCTTTACCAACTGAGCTATCAGAGAAGCTTCAGAATGGTAAGTGGTCAATTTATTTCCTCTAATATCTCTGGATATTTTTGAACATTTTTCTAATAAAGTGAAACATGCATACAAAAATTGCAATATATCATAAGTGCATTGTTCAGTAAGTTTCTCAAAGTGAAGGTGCTCTTGCATCAACCAGAACAAGAGAGAGACAATATCACCCCACACAAACCTATTATCCTGACCTTTACCAATAAGCAGTTCCTCATATCTCACCTACATTAATCAACAGCCTGGATTCTAATATTATAGCATTTGTCATGAATTTGAATTTTAAGTATATATGGAATTTTAAAGGATTCATCTGTGATATATGCCTGTGTGTATGTATGTGCCTACTACTAGAAGGTGAGTAGAAAATAGCATAGAACTGTATATGTGCAGATTTTTTTTTCATAAAGAGCTTGTCAGCTGTTTAAAGTTTATACATCCAGCTCAAAGATAAGAGTCAATTCATAAATAAGTAAAGTTTGAATACATTTCAGGAAAGAGGAAAGCAACAAAATAGGAAATATTCAAACCTGTATAACTATTTGAACTGGTAATCATTTTACATTCTAATTATGAAGATAAAGCAGTTTCAAAACAAATTATCTAAGCAATCTTACTATATGCTGTGGTAAGCAGAATGCAATGCTATTTGTTACTGTTATTGGCTCACAGTAACTGCAACATTCTGAAGGAGATCAGCCCTGGGATTTCTTTGGAAGGAATGATGCTAAAGCTGAAACTCCAGTATTTTGGCCACCTCATGCGAAGAGTTGACTTATTGGAAAAGACTCTGATGCTGGTAGGGATTGGGGGCAGGAGGAGAAGGGGACAACAGAGGATGAGATGGCTGGATGGCATCACTGACTCGAGGGGAGTTGGTGATGGACAGGGAGGCCTGGCATGCTGCGATTCATGGGGTCACAGAGTCGGACACGACTGAGCGACTGAACTGAACTGAACTGAACTGCAACATTTGATAGAGAATTTGAGAGAACAAAAACTAGTTGAAATCCATCATAATTTAAAGACATTCCAAAAATCTTAGTGAAAATCAAATCCATATTTGTTTGTGCGTGTGTGTGTGTTTATTTATCCCAATCCATTCTATAACATTATAATATGAAAAATGCTAAATATATGTCCATTTTGGTATTTGGAGTTCTCTCTCTTTAATTTCACTAAGATACACTGAGACATTTATTATGCTTTTTACTTTTGAGTTTTTCACAGAATCATCTGCTTAGTAATTTATATAACAAGTATATTGATTTACCTCAGCATTCTTTCCTCTGCCATAGTTTACATAGACACCTTACAATGTAGTGGAAATGTATTTATTTTTTGTTTCAGATCTTGAATCTGACTCATGATTGTGGGGATTTCATAAGTTTTCTGTTTCTTGAGAATTATCTGATAGGGTGTTGGTAGACATCAAAAAATATGCTAATTCTCTCTACCTCTCCTGGTATCTAGAAATAATTCCTATTGTTAAATAGATGGTCCATCATTATATTATATAATGACCATTTTCTAATCATTTCATATAGTTCTTGTTATCCACAAATTTTTAAAATCTACCAAAAGGTAAAAAGAATAAGAAATACTTTTTAAAAAAATAATTTCCCTCTGATGCTTTTTAACTCAGTGACCTTGAACAAGTTACATTACTTTCTTACTCCTATGTTTCTCATATACAAAATGGGGTTAAAGATGTCTGCCTTTCTCTCTTGACAGCAAGATTTATATCTTTTCCTTAAATATTTTATTCCTCACTGTACTTACCACCTAGCATGAATTGAATTCATACCTGATCAAAAAGAGTACTTGGTATCTCAAATACAAATTGAATCAATGTGTTCTTTCCTGAATTTTCCTCATCTTATTTCCACAAACATATTTTGAGTACCTGTTGAACACTAGACACAATCCTGGAGTACAGACAATAAATATACTTCTCTGCTGGAACTTGAGGGTCATCCTGATTAAATAGAGAAAAACAGACGTTGAAATCATGGAAGTGAGAATGGTAATGAAGTTTTTACATGGTTATGTGTTATACTCCTTTCCACCCACAACCCTGTCAGTGTCTTATCCTTGAGAAGGTGATTTTTTTTTTCTTTAGGACACAGAAAACGTTGGTGTTTTTGGGACAATAAGCAGTAGAAAGTTAGAGGAAAGACAAACTCCTTAGCATAGTATGTAAGACCCTTGACATTTTTACATATCCTGCATCATCTTAGTGTACCCTACCTCAGATGCATCCTAAGATACATTTATATGAACTACTCAATATCATTATTTTGTGTGTATATCTGCAAATGTGCATATGGAATATGGGGTGCAGACTAAGCACTCATTTTAATCACATAGGAAAAAGGTGACTTATACCAGGAATTTCATATGGAATCCCAAAGAACCCCAATTAACCAAGATAATATTTTAAAAAATAAACAAGTTTGAAGGACTCACATTTGATGATTTCAAAACTTACTCTGAAGCTACAGGAATCAAAAGAATGTAGTAGTAGCATAAATACTAACATATAGAAAAATGGAATAGAATAGAGAGACCAGAAATAAAACTTTACATATATGGTTAAATGATTTTTGATGAGGATGTCAAAATTATTCATTGAGGAGAACACAATATTTTTAACAAATGACACTGATAAGACCATATAATCACATGCAAATGAAAGATGTTGGATCCTTAACCAACAACATATGCAAAAACTAGTTCAAAATGCATCAAAGATCTAAATGTAAAGTCTAAAACTATAAAATTCTTAGAGTGAAAACATAGGGCAAAATCTTCACAGAACTGAATTTGCAAATGACTTCTTGGATGTGAGACCAATCTACAGGCAACAATAATGACAAAAAAATTACAGACAAATTAGACTTCATGAAATTTTAAGAAATTTGTGCATCAAAGACAATATCAACAGAGCAAAGAGGCAACTTATAACATGCAAAATATGTATAAAGCATACTTATGCTACAGAGATTAATATGCAGAATATATAGAGAGCTCCTTAAATTTAAGAATGACAGCAGCAACAGAAAACCAAACTAAATTCAAAAATGGGTGAAGGTTATGAAAAGACATATCACCAAAGAAAATATATGAATGGCCAATAAGCACATGATATATCTGTTCAATTTCACTAATTGTTAGGGAATTTAAAATCAAAATTATAATGAAATATCACTTTACTCCACTGATTAGGATGGCTACAATCAACACAGACAAAACAGAAAATAGCAAGTAATGATGAGGATGTGGAGAAATTGTAACTTTTGTGCCCTGCTGTTTGGAATATAAAATGGTAAAATGGCAAGCTGTTATAATAAACCATGTGATGATTCCTCAAACAGCTAAAAATATAGGACTTCCCTGGTGGTCCAGTGGTTAAGAATCCTCCTGCCAATGCAGGAGACACCGTTCAACCCCTGGACTGGGAAGATTCCACATGTTGCAGGGCAACTAAGCCCACACACTGCAACTACAGAGCCCAAGTGCCACAGCTACAGAAACTTGTGTGCCCTGGGCCCATACTCTGCAACAGGAGAAGCCGCCACAACCGCAAGTAGAGAGTAGCCCTCACTCACTGCAACGAGAGAAAACCTGCGCTCAGCAAAGACCCAGGACAGCCAAAAATAAATAAACATAATTTAAAAGTAAATAAATAAAAATATGATTACTGAGTTGTTGTGTAGTCATAAAGTATTGTTTATTGGGTACAGAGTTTCAGTTCTACAAGATGAAGAAAGTTATGGAGATCTATGTTGCAATGGTTCCATTAGAAGCATTAGGAATATACTTAATACCACTAAACTGTACACTTAAGAATTATTAAATGGTTAATTTCATGTTATGTATGTTTTCCAAAAGCAATTTTAAAAGGGAAAAATACCAATAAATTGACTGGCTAATTCAGTTTTCTATCTGTTGTATTGAAATTTAGACTCAGAATTGAAGAATCATATATGAATAAAATGTAAATTAGATTCATATTGATCTCTGAGAACTTTCACTTAGCCCAAAGTAGTCAGCTCTAATTAATTTTTAAAATAATTGCATGGATTGTATTTCAAAGAGAACAAGGGAGCATTCTTCTCTGGAAGTTTATGTTAATGAAGTAGTTTTTATGCAATAAATTTCTTCTGAATTCAAAGAAAAATGATACCTTTTGTTCTGTATTTGAATCAAAACTCACATTACTGTGTTCTCTATTCAACTTTTATTATGAATACTTGCTAAAGAATTTTGCTTGAGCTTCTTTATAATGTATTAAGATAGTTTCATCTTTCATTTTCTGAAATGCAATATTGTATCCCCCAAACCCCATATGCGTGTCAATTGAGAAGTTATTGAAAATACAATTAAAACTAATTACAAGTGTTATTATTATATGGCTGTATTTGTATAGAATATGATCCTTTGAACAGTCTTTTGTGATAAAAAATGATAGCATTATAATCAACACTGTATAAATGAGATATTTAGCTAAAGCGATGTAGCTATTTTGTGTGAGTTGAGATTGTCTTTTAACCTTGCACTTGGTTTTCTTTATAGCTCATAACCTCTACTATTTTTCTCCCCATTTTCAGAATCAAAGTATATAAGTGCCTCTCTCATCATATTTTTCTGTAGAAGGTTTTGAGTAAAAGCATACATATAGAAATTTCCCAGAAGGTTTTTTTTTCCTTCAATCCTTTCAAAAATTAAGATTGCTGGTGAGTTTATTTTCTATTATTGTATTTTCTTTCTCATCTTTTGAAAGTTTCTGCTACTTTTCCCTTCTGGTTCTCAACTACTTTGTCCAATATTTTATCCACTTTAGAAAGAAAAGTAAATGCCATTTTACACGGTGGTTAAAGAAAAAAAAAATCTCTAATTCTTCCTCTGGGCAGGAAAAGTTATGGCTTCAAGTAAGTGCTCAGATCTTTGAAACAGGATGCAATACCTTGACTCTGCCCTCATTTTATACATGTTCCTTCTTTTGATTCTTTAGGTACCCAATCTTTACCTCCATCATTCTTTGCTTGATGTGTGGGCCTTTTGGGAAAGTAAAAACAGTTCAAGTTACTTCCTACTCAGGTTTTCTGCTGGTGCTTAAGTAATCTTACCTAACTTTGGAAAATCAAACAAACAAATAACTTAGAAACATGACCTTTTCTCAGGTCTTCCATTATTAGAATAGATTTTGCTGTTCCAACCTTCAAATCATTTTCTGATGACTCATAACACCTTACTTTTGTATCTGGTGTCTGAAATACCACCCATGTATTCATAGGCTTGATGTAAAATGGGCTCCTGGAGAAGGCCTGCACCTTTTTCCCCATCTTAAAGGAGACATTCTGAAAGAGATGGGAATACCAGACCACCTGACTGCCTCTTGAGAAACCTGTATGCAGGTCAGGAAGCAACAGTTAGAACTGGACATAGAACAACAGACTGGTTCCAAATAGGAAAAGGAGTACGTCAAGGCTGTGCATTGTCACCCTGCTTATTTAACTTATATGCAGAGTCCATCATGAGAAACGCTGGGCTGGAAGAAGCACAAGCTGGAATCAAGATTGCCAGGAGAAATACCAATACCCTCAGATATGCAGATGACACCACCCTTATGGCAGAAAGTGAAGAAGAACTAAAGAGCCTCTTGATGAAAATGAAAGAGGAGAGTGAAACAGTTGGCTTAAAGCTCAACACTCAGAAAACTAAGATTATGGCATCTGGTCCCATCACTTCATGGGAAATAGATAGATGGGGAAACAGTGGAAACAGTGGCTGACTTTATTTTTCTGGGCTCCAAAATCACTGCAGATGGTGATTGCAGCCATGAAATTAAAAGATTCTTACTCCTTGGAAGGAAAGTTATGACCAACCTAGACAGCATATCAAAAAGCAGAGACATTACTTTGCCAACAAAGGTCTATCTAGTCAAGGCCATGGTTTTTCCAGTGGTCATGTATGGATGTGAGAGTTGGACTATAAAGAAAGCTGAGTGCCGAAGAGTTGATGCTTTTGAACTGTGGTGTTTGAGAAGACTCTTGAGAGTCCCTTGGACTGCAAGGAGATCCAACCAGTCCATTCTAAAGGAGATCAGTCCTGGGTGTTCATTGGCAGAACTGATGTTGAAGCTGAAACTTCAATACTTTGTCCACCTGATGTGAAGAGCTGACTTATTGGAAAAGACCCTGATGCTGGGAAAGATTAAGGGCAGGAGGAGAAGGGAATGGCAGAGGATGAGATGGTTGGATGGCATCACTGACTTGATGGACATGAGTTTGGGTAAACTCCGGGAGCTGGTGATGGACAGGGCGGCCTGGCTTCCTGTGGTTCATTGGGTCGCAAAGAGACGGACAAGACTCAGCGACTGAATTGAATTGAACTGAAAGGAGACATGACATTCCTGGCTTTTGTAGGAGCAAACATATTCCTTCCTTACCACATACTAAGTCTGTTTTTCATTGTGGCCCATTCTTAGTATAAGGCATTTCTAGACAGTGTCTCTGAAGCCTCCAGCTCTGAGGTGAGTCACATGCAGATTTTCCAAAAGATAAGGCAGCAGATGAAAACTTAATGTAAAATAAACATATCATAATAAATATAGAACTGCCACTGATTTTGCTGTATTTCTGAACTTTCATGTTCTTTAAGCATTTATTTGTGTAAAGGCTTCTTTATGAATAGGAGATCCTGGGACCCAGAGGAATAAGGATATTAAGCCAACTGGAAAGCCAATAGAAAGTTTTATATTAGACCTCAGATTCATTTTGCACCAAAGCCCTACTTCTTTATGCTCTGCTATATGGCCATGATTATATAGGGGGAAAATATGTTAAAACATGAATGCATTGTTAACTGAAGGTGTCTCTAGAGAATTATAAGAAGAATCCAGATTTCAAATCCAAGTTTTTCCATTGCTAACCTGTCTTCTCTGTCAAATTCTACACCCTTCAGGGACCTCAAATTTTTTCAGCTATAATGGAGCTGTTAATGCCTTCTGATAGAGCCGTCTTGCTGGTGAAATATGAGGAAAGCATATTTATGACCTGGAAAGTGCTATGGTATCTAAAGCATGTCTTTAATTCATCTTAAAAGTGAATTTCCAGTAATTATTTCCATCAAATTTAGACTCTGTGATTTTACCCTGATTATTAATATTAATGGTTGATCTCTTTATGGTCATTGACTTGTCTTTGCTTAATTCATCTTAATCTAGAGAAAGTTGCATTATGGTGGCATGAATGAGTGCATACTCAGCTCTTCAGGACAAAATACACCTAGAAAACAAAGACAAGTCTGTGGCTTGGCTCCTGCAAAATCTGGGAGATGTGCAGTGACAAGAAGCACTACTTGCACACCTTCCATACCAATCCCAGTTGGCAGCAGGACTGGAAAGGATTGGGGATTCCATGGGCACTGTACCATGCGACTACATGAGAGGTCAATACTCCAAGAGCCCCACTGCCCGGGTTCAAATCCTGTGTGTCCATTTTCTAGTGGTGTAGCTAGGGAAAATCAATCTGCATGCTCTTGTCCCATCTGTACAATGGGAAGGATAACTGCTTCAGTCTCACAGGGTTTTGGCAAAGATTAAGTGAACTAGCAAATACAGCATTTAGAAAAAACTCTGGCAAATAGTAGATATTAGATATTCCTCATTTGATCCCCAAACAATACTAAAAGGTAGATATTGCAGTAAAAGAACTGAAGATCAAAGAGGTAAAATATTTTGTTTTTCCAAATTACACCTTTAGTAAGAGCTACATGTAGCAGGCAAGCATGGGTGATCTGCATTAATCCTGGGGCATATCAATTTTATCATTTGGATTCAATAAAATGACCCTGTGTATGCAGCTATATGCTTGGGAAAAGCAACATACAGGGCCCAGGACTCCACTTTGAGAACCCTCAGGTTTTTACCCCCTCAGTTTTACCCCCAGGGTAAAATGTCATAAATAAAGAATATGTCCACTAAAACCTAGACATAGGTAAGGGGCAGCAAATCTTGGGGCAGAGCAAAGACATAGAAAACAATGTCTTAACAAGTTTTCTAACTATAAGGGAGCAGAATAATACAAACATTTAGCTGCTAATGACAAGGATAATAAAATCAATGGAGTATTTCATGGGATTTAGTGTAATGCATACAAAATGAATGCAATGCTTTCTCCACTTTTCAAAATGAGTTAAAAATGAAATTTCACATTGTTTATAATTAAAGACTTTTAGGACCACTGAAAATTTTAATGCTCATTCCTGAGTTATGTTAGTGTATTGCCTGATGTGTGTGAAAGGCAAACTGTTTTAGCTGTAGTAAATCAAGTAATAACAATTTAATAACTTTATTGATGGGTGAGGTCCAAATTTCACTGCAGATGGTGACCGCAGCCATGAAATAAAAAGACGCTTACTTCTTGGAAGGAAAGTTATGACCAACCTAGACAGCATATTAAAAAGCAGAGACATTACTTTTTCAACAAAGGTCCATCTAGTCAAGGCCATGGTTTTTCCAGTAGTCATGTATGGATGTGAGAGTTGGACTATAAAGAAAGCTGAGTGCTGAAGAATTGATGCTTTTGAACTGTGGTGTTTGAGAAGACTCTTGAGAGTCCCTTGGACTGCAAGGAGATCCAACCAGTCCATCCTAAAGGAAATCAGTCCTGAATGTTCATTGGAAGGACTGATGTTGAAGCTGAAACTCTAATACTTTGGCCAGCTGATGCAAAGAGACCCTGATGAAAAGGCCCTGATGCTGGGAAAGACCCTGATGAAAAGACCCATTTTCACCCATTTGAAAAGACCCTGATGCAGGTAAAGATTGAAGGCGGGAGGAGAAGGGGATGACAGAGGATGAGATGGTTGGATTGCATCACCGACTCAATGGACATGAGTTTGAGTAAACTCTGGGAGTTGGTGATGGACTAGGAAGCCTGGTGTGCTGCAGTCCATGGGGTTGCAAAAAGTCATACATGACTGAGCAACTGAACTGAACTGAACTGAGGTCCAAATTAGACAGACTCAACAATAAATTGAAAATTATCTAAGAGAAAATGTATTAGCTAAGTAGCTAATATTAGGTAGCCAGGGATGGGACCTAACATGGACTCAGCATTACTCAACATCCAGACTCTGTCATAGGTATTTTAGATATATTGTTGCTGTTGTTCAGTCACCCAGTTGTGTCTGACTTTTTGTGACCCCATGGACTGGAGCATGCCAGGCCTCCTTTTCCCTCACCATCTCCCGAAGTTTGCCCAAGTTCATGTCCATTGTATTGGTGATGCCACCTAGCCGTCTCATGCTCTGACACACTCTTCTGACCTCAAGCTTTCTCAGCATCCAGGTCTTTTCAAATGATTTGGCTATTCACATCAGGTGACCAAAATACTGGAGCTTCAGTTTCAGCATCAGTCCTTCCAATGAGTATTCAGTGTTGATTTCCTTTAAGATTGACTGGTTTGATCTCCTTACTACCCAAGGGACTCTCAGAAGTCTTCTCCAGCACCATAGTTTGAAAGTGACAATTTTATGGTGCTCTGCCTTCTTTACGGTCCAGCTCTCAGAAGCGTGCATGACCACTGGGAAGACCATAGCCTTGATTTTATGGATCTTTGTTATCAGAGTAATGTCTCTGCTTTTCAATACACTGTCTAGGTTTGTCATAACTTTCCTGTCAAGAAGGAATTGTCTTCTGATTTCATGGCTGCAGTCACCATCTGCAGTCATTTTAGAGCCAAAGAAGAGGAAATCTGTCACTTCTTCCACCTTTTCCTCTTCTATTTGCCATGGAGTATGGTGTCAGATGCCATAATTTTAGTTATTTTGAGGGACAGGACAGCTCCACCTGTCAGACCATGGGCACCACGAGGAAGCCTGCATAATCTCTGTACCAACTTCACCCACCACGGGGGCAGAGACCAACAGCAAAAGGAACTATGATCGTATAGTCCACAGAAAGGAGACCAAAAACACAATAGGACAAAATGAAATGGCAGAAAAATATGTTGCAGGTAAAGGAACAAGGTAAAAATTCAGGAGCCCAAATAAAAAGGAAACAGGCAATCTACATGGAAAAAATTCAGAGTAAAGATAGCAAAGATGATCCAAGATCTCAGAAATCGCATGGAGGCATGGATTGAGGGGATACAAAAAATTATTAACAAGGACCTAGGAGAACTAAAGAACAGACAAATAGTGATGAACACCACAATAACTGAAATGAAAAATTAACTAGAAGGAATAAATAGTAGGATAACTAAAGCAGAAGAATGAATAAATGAGCTAGAAGATAGAATGGTGGAAATAACTGCTGTGGAGCAAGATAAAGAACAAAGAATGAAAAGAAATGAGGGAAGTTTGAGACTTTTGGGACAACATTAAACACATCAACATTTTAATCATAGGTGTCCCAGAAGAAAAAGAAAAACAGTCTGAGAAAATATTTGATGAGACTATAGTCAAAAACTTACCTAACGTAGGAAAGGAAATAGTTATCCAAGTCCAGGAAGTGCAGTTTTATACAGAATAAACCCAAGGAAAAATATGCTGAAACACATATTAATAAGTTAAAAAAATTAAATACAAAGAAAAACATTAAAAGCAGCAAGAGAAAAGTAACAAATAATGCATAGGGAATCCCCAAAAGGTTGTGTTGTGTGTGCTGTGCTTAGTCACTCAGTCATGTCCAACTCTTTGCAACCCTATGGACTGTAGCCTGCCAGGTTCCTCTGTCTATGGGGATTCCCCAGGCAAGAATACTGGGGTGGGTTGCCATGCCCTCCTCCACGGGATATTCCCAACCTAGGGATCGAAACTAGTTCTCCCATATTGCAGGTGGATTCTTTACTGTCTGAGTCACCAGGGAAGCCCAAGAATACTGGAGTGGCTACCCTTTCCCTTCTCCAGTGGAACTTCCCAATCCAGGGAATCAAACTGGGGTCTCCTGCACTGCAGGTGGATTCTTTAACAGCTGAGCTACCTAGGAAGTCCCTCTCCACAAGGTTATCCACTGATATTTCACCAGCAGCTGGGCAGGCCAAAAGGGAAGTGGCAAGATATATCTAAAGCAATGAAAGGCAAAAACCTGCAAGCAAAATTACTCAGCTAGGATCTCATTCAGATTTAATGGCGAGATCAAAAGCTTACAGACAAACAAAAGCTAAGAGAATTTAGCATCACCAAATAAACTTTAAAACAAATAAAGGAACTTCTCTAGGTGGGAAACACAAGAGAAAAAAAAAAAGACCTATGTCCTATTAAAAACAAACCCAAGGGACTTTCCTAGTGGTTCAGTGGTTAAGACTTCATATTTCAATACAGTGTGTGCAGGTTTAATCCTAGGTCATGGAGATAAAATCCCACATGATTTATGGCCAAAAAAAACAAAACATAAGACAGAAGCAATATTGTAAAAAATTCAATAATGCCTTTAAAAAGTCGACATAAAAAATCTTTAAAAAACAAAAACATTAAGGAAATATTACTAGAAGCATATATATCAACAATTAACTTGAATGTTAGTGGATTAAATGCTCCAACCAAAAGACACAGAGTGATTGAATGGATGCAAAAATAAGACCCATATATATGCTGCTTACAAGAGAACTTCAGACCAAGGGACACATACAGATGGAAAATGAGGAGATGGAAAAAGGTATTTTGTACAAATTGAAATTAAAAGGAAGCTGGCGTAGCAATACTCATGTCAGACAAAATGGCTTTAAAATAAAGAATTTTATAAGAGACAAGAAAGGACACTACATAATGATCAAGGCATCAATCCAAAAAGAAGGTTTAACAATTCTAAATATTTATCCACCCAACACAGGAGCACCTCAATAATTAGGCAAATGCTAACACCAAAAAAGGAGAAATCAACAGTAACACAATAATAGTGGAGGACTTTTACACTCCAGTCAGAAAAACAAGAACAAAAATTAATACAAACCTTAAATGACACATTAGACCAGGTAGGCTTAACTGATATTTATAGGATATTCATTTTGAAAAAAGCAGAATACACTTTCTTTTCTAGTGCATATGAAGCATTGTCCATGATATATCACATCTTTGGTCACAAATCAAGCCTCTGTAAATTTAAGAAAATTAAAATCATATCAAACATCTTTACTGACCACAGTGATATGAGATTAGAAGTTAATTACAGGAAAAGAAAATCTGCAAAAAGCATAAGCACATGAAAGCTAAACAATAAACTATTAAATAACAAATAATTCACTTTAGAAGTCAAAGAAATTAAAAAAAAATTACTAGAAATAAATGACAATGAAAACATGATGACCCAAAACCTGTGGGGTTCAACAAATGCAGTTGTAGGATGGAAGTTTATAGTAATACAATCTTACCTCAAGAAACAAGAAAAGCCTCAAATAAACAACCTAACCTTACACCTAAAGCAACAAGAGAAAGAAGAACAAAGAAAATGTAAAGTTAGTAAAAGGAAAGAAATCATAAAGATTGGAACAGAAATAAGTGAAATAAAAAAGAACAAAACAGTAGCAAAGACCAATAAAACTAACAGCTAGTTCTTTGAGAAGACAAACAAAATTGATAAACTTTTAGCCAGATTCATAAATAAAGCAGGAGAAAGGATTCAAATTAATAATTTACAAATGGAAAAGGAGAAGCTACAACTGTCACTGAAGAAATGCAAAGGCTCATAAGAGACTACTACAAGCAACTATATGCCAGGAAAAAAAAAAAAGCAGACAACTTGGAAATAAACTTAGCATGGTACAACCTTTCAAGATCGAACCAGTAAGAAATAGGAAATATGAACAGATCATTCACAAGAAATAAAGTTAAAACTGTGATTAAAAATCTTCCAGCAAACAAAAGTCCAGGAATAGGTGGCTTCACAGGTGTATTCTATCCAACATTTATAGAAGAGCTAAGACCCTTGCTTCTCAAACTTCTAAAAAATTATAGGGGGATGAATACTCCCAAGCTCATTGTACAAGGCCACAATCACCCCAATACCAAAACCAGACAAAGATATCATACACAAAAAAGAAAATCATAGGCCAATATCACTGATGAACATAGATGTGAAATTCCTCAGCAAAAGACTAACTGAATCCAACAATACGCTAAAAAGGATCATACACCTTAATCAAGTGGGATTTATCTGAGGAGTCAAGGATTCCTCAGTATCCACAAATCAAGCAATGTGATAAACCATATTAACAAATTGAAGAATAAAAACCATATGATCATATCAATATTTGCAGAAAAGAGTTTTGACACAATTCAACACACAATTATGATAAAAACTCTCCTTAAAATGGGCATAGAGGGAAACTACCTCAGCATAATGCAGGCCATATACAATAAAGTCTCAGCAAACATCATTCTTAATGGTTAAAAATATGAAAGCATTTCCTCTAACAAAACAAGGAGGTCCACTCTCGCCATTTTTATTCAACATAATTTTGGAAGTTCAAGCCATGGAAGTCAGAGAAGAAAAAGAAATAAAGGAAATCCAAATTGATGATGAAGCATAACTGTCACTGTTTGAAGATGACATGACACTAGAGATAGAAAATCCTAAGGAGGCCACCAGAAAGCTACTCAGATCAGTTCAATTGCTCAGTCATGTCTGACTCTTTGTGACCCCATGGACTGCAGCACGCCAGGCTTCCCTGTCCATCACCAACTCCCAGATCTTGCTCAAACTCATGTCCATAGAGTAGGTGATACCATCCAACCATCTCATCCTCTGTCATCCCCTTCTCCTCCTGCCTTCAGTTTTTCCCGGCATCAGGGTCTTTTCAAATGAATCAGTTCTTTGCATCAGGTGGCTAAAGCATTGGAGTTTCAGCTTCAACATCAGTCCTTGCAATAAATATTCAGGACTGATTTCCTTCAGGATTGACTGGTTTGATCTCCTTGCAGTCCAAGGGACTCTCAAGAGTCTTCTCCAACACCACAGTTCAAAAGCATCAATTCTTCGGTGTTCAGCTTTCTGTATAAATAATAAAATAGAGACAAAAATTTAGAAAATATCAATGAAACTAATGGTGGTTTCCTTTTTTTTTGGTAATTTTATTTTTTAACTTTACAATATTGTATTGGTTTTGCCATATATCAACATGAATCCGCCACAGGTAAGCAGCAACAAGAAATTAGTAAGCCTTTAGCCAGACTTATCAAGAAAGATAGAGACCCAAGTATATGCAATGAAAAATGAAAGATAAGAAGTTATAACTAGAGAAAGTTATAACACTAGAGAAATATTAAGAACCATAAGTGGTCATTATGAACAATTGTACATCAATAAAATGAATAACCTAGAATAAATGTAAATATTCTTAGTAACATACCATTCCCCAAGACTGAATCAAGAAGAATTAGAAAATATGAACAGATTGATATGAAATTGAATCAGTAATGTAATAATAAAAAGAAAACTCGCAACAAACACATGTTCAGGACAATATGATTTCACATGTTAATTCTACCAGACATTTAAAGAAGATTTAATACCTATACTTCTCAAGTTACTTAAAAATTTAAAATGAAAGAATGCTTATGAACTCACTCTACAAGGCTAGTATTACCCTGATACCAAAACCAGACAAAAACACCACAAGGAAAAGATAATTTCAGGCCAATATCCCTGATGAATACAGATGAAAACATTCATAAAAATATTATTAAGCCAAATTCAATAATATGTAAATAGGATCATACGTTGCAATCAAATGGAATTTATTCCAAACTTGCAAGGATGGTTCAGTATCTATAAGGTGAAAGTCAGTCATATCTGATTCTTTGCAACCCCATTGTCTGTCCTTGGAAATCTCCAGGCAAGGATACTTCTTCAATACCATTGCCTGGAGAATTCCAAGGACAGAATTTGGCTTACTAATTTGGCCACTGAATTTGGCTTACTAATATTTTTTTGTGAATGTTTCTGTATACGCTCATCAGTGATATTGGCTACAGAGAATCTTCCCAAACCGGGGACTGAACCTGGGTCTCCTTCATTACAGGCAGAATCTTTACTCTCTGAGCTACCAGGGAATCCCCAATATCTATAAATATCTATAAATCGATGTGATATATCACATTCGTAAAATGAAGGTTAAAGTCACATGATCATATCAATAGAAAATGAAAAGCATTTGACAAAATTTAACATCTACTGATGATAAAAATTCTCATCAAAATTTATACAGTGGAATATATCTCAACATGGTAAGTCCATTATGACAAACCCACAGAAAACACTATACTCAATGTTGAAATACTGAAATCTTTTCCTCTAAAATCAGGGACAATATCTTGATTTTGTCAAGATAATGACAAGTTAGAGGTTCACTCTAATTCAATTTAACAGTGTTGAAAGACCTAACTACATAAAGCAGAGAAGAAAGAAATAAAATGCATCCAAATTGGAAGTTTAACTGTCACTCTGTGCAGAAGATATGAAACTATATGTTAAAAAACCCTTGAGTCTCCATCAAAATATACTGTAAGAACTAATAAAGAATTCAGTAAATTTGTAGGATATACAATTAATACAAGAAAAGTGTTGCTTTTCTATAGATTAATAATAAACTATTTGAATAAAAGCAGAAAAGAACCTCATTTAAAATTTAAAAACCACTGTTCTACATAGAATCAAAGAAATCTTCTGTGTCTTAGATTATTGAACAGACATGAATCCCAGAGTTTGTAGGAAGATCTCTGCAGTCTCAGGCTGAGCATGATGTTGAGGATAAGTTTACTAATCACTCTTTCCTTAGTGTCTGCTAAGAAACCCCTGATACAAGCCTATATGAAGTGAAGTCGCTCAGTCGTGTCCAACTCTTTGCGACCCCGTGGACTGTAGCTTACCAGGCTTCTCCATCCATGGGATTCTCCAGGCAAGAATACTGGAGTGGGTTACCATTTCCTTCTCCGGGGGATCTTCCGACCCAGGGATTGAACCCGGGTCTCCCGCATTGGAGGCAGACACTTTAACCTTTAAGCCACCAGGGAAAGACAAGCCTATATGGTCCCTTCTAATTTTGTAAAAGTGTAACCTAGGTCAAGGTTATCCCTTATTGGTTTGGATGCTGCAGTTCTGGTTCCAGGTTCTCTCTACGAACACCATGTAGCCAACTACCCTGCCTAGAATCATTCAGTTCAGTTCAGTCATTCAGTCATTTCCGATTCTTTGCGACCGCAGGACCTGCAGTATGCCAGGCTTCCCTGCACATCACCAACTCCAGGAGCTTGCTCAAACTCATGTCCATCGAGATGGTGAAGCCATCCAACCATCTCATTCTCTGTCATCCCCTTCTCCTCCTGCCTTCAATCTTTCCCACCATCAGGGTCTTTTCTAATGAGTCAGTTCTTTGCATCAGGTGGCCAAAGTATTGGAGCTTCAGCATCAGTCCTTCCAATGAATATTCAGGACTGATTTCCTCTAGGATTGACAGGTTGTATCTCCTTGCTATCCAAGGGATTCTCAGGAGTCTTCTCCAACACCACAGTTCAAAAGCATCAATTCGTCAGTCCTCATCTTCCTTTACGGTCCAACTCTCCCATCCATACATGACTACTGGAAAAACTATAGCTTTAACTATATGGACCTTTGTTGGTAAAGTAATGTCTCTGATTTATAGTATGCTGTCTATGTTTGTCATAGCATCATTGAGCTTGTGTTATACACATGCACCCATGCTAGTATAGTAGTGTCTCCTCCAGCAAGAAAATTGCGTTCAAGCTATTGTTGCTATTCTAGATTTAAGGAAGCCTTTCATTCAGCTTTTCCCAGTGAGTCTCACAAATTTATTTATTTATTTATTTATTTTTTAGTAACTAGTACTATTTTATTACTATTATCTTTTTTTAATTTAATTTTATTTTTAAACTTTACATAATTGTATTAGTTTTGCCAAATATCAAAATGATTCCGCCACAGGTATACATGTGTTCCCCATCCTGTGCAAGTACATAGTACATTGTTCATTAAAAAAAAAATGTGTTTAGAACTTTTGGTTTGTATGTATGTGTTTGCATGTGTGTATGTATGCCTTTGTGTTATCCTAACACATGTGTATATGTGTCTATATACACACAAATACATATATATATATTTACTTGTAGATATGTATATATATATATATTCTTTATATTCTTAAAACATTTTAGATTCTGAGGCAAAAAAAAAAAATCCTTTCCATGATCATTTTTTTTTTAATTTCTTGTGTGCTTTTCTCAAGTAAATTTCATTTCATTTAATGAAAGTAAATTTCATCACTTTCTGGAGATAGCCTTGTTGCAAAGGGGAATGGGACACAAACAAATATACACATAGCAGGAACAGGGCAATTCTTTCCTGTTCCACACATAATTAAAAACATAATACATTTTTCTGTCCTGTAGCACTAGCAACTTTTCTCCAGTTGTATTTAATTCCAGGGCCTTGAAAAGCTTCAGTCATGATAGAAAAAGAGGTGGAAAAATGCAGATTCTGAGATCTTTTGAGCCAAAACTCTGCAAGAAAATTAATCTTTTCACTCTCTGAAGAAGCAAAGGACCCTTGTTGCCCCAAATGCTCAGAAATGAGTTTATTTGATGGGTTAGAACCTGGGCCTTTGCAGTAGTGATTGACAATAAGAAAAGAAAGGAATCTTGGGATAAGTATATGGAAGAATGGTTCAAAACACTGGAAGGCTAGATGAGCAGGGTGAAAAATGTGCGTGGTGCCCGTGGTGCAGTGTAAATCAGAGTATCTCTCTGGAATGTTTAATAGATATTGCACAATTTCAAGTTTTGACAGAAATATAATCAATATTTTCCTATCAAAATGAACAAGTTTTTAATGCTGAGAAAAGGAAAGTTAGGGAGAAAAACATTACCAATAATTCTACCCTCCCCAAACAGTTTTTTTCCACCTGTTGAAGCAAAAGTGCTGCTGCTGCTGCTGCTCTAAGTTGCTTCAGTCATGTCTGACTCTGTGCGACCCCATAGGTGGCAGCTCACCAGGCTCCCCCATCCCTGGGATTCTCCAGGCAAGAACACTGGAGTGGGTTGCCATTTCCTTCTCCAATGCATGAAAGTGAAAAGTGAAAGTGAAGTCGCTCAGTCATGTCCGACCCTCAGCGACCCCATGGACTGCAGCCCACCAGGCTCCCCCGTCCATGGGATTTTCCAGGCAAGAGTACTGGAGTGGGGTGCCATTGCCTTCTCTAACTGAAGCAAAAGTACTTCTGCTATATTATTAGAGGCCACCAGAACATGAATTTTTAGTTTAAATCTGAGTTTTTCTCATCCACTTTGTGTCTGAATTTGGACAGAATTTTAAATAATTTTAAATTTTATTTTCTCATTTTATAATGCAAGCATGAATAATACATTCTTCATAGGATTATTGGGATGGTTAATTATTATAGATACGTAGTATATATGTGCATGATATGTTTATAACAATCCATGGTACATAGCAAGTGAAAAGTTTGTTAAAAACAGTAATGACACGATTTGATACACCCATTTTAGCTTATTCTATGTGCAATAATTTAGTTGATCAGATCACTATTGTTAGACTTTTAAATCACATTAAACCTTCACCTTTAAATACGATTGTTAAAATATTATGGATTGATTTTGTCCTATTTTTATTACTTCTTTGCATCAATAATATGTAAGCATATATCTCTTAAATATACTTATGAATATAAAAATAAACAAAAAATAATGAGAATTACAACCTGAGCAATGCTTCATGATTTTTTTTTTCTTCAGGTGCAAAGAGTAAACATAGACATCCCTATTTTTGCCTAGATGTATTTGTCGCTTGTGTTGGGCTGGCAGATGAATGAATATAATCCACAATTCCCAAGAGAAATATTTAAAATCAGGCTAATACACCAAAACAGTTACATTTAATGAGGAGTGGAAGCTCTTCAAAATGCTCACTTAAATTTTGAAAGCAGGAGACTCCAAATTTTGTATGTTTTTTCTCTTACTTGTAAAATCCAAAGATATCTTGCTTCCCACCCCTGTGAATTGTTTATGCATTTCCTCTGCTTGAACAATCTTCCCAACAAAATCCATCAATCGTCCAAAACACAGATCTGACAGATCCTTCTCTGTGGGTTCTGAGGGCCTCTCCAATTAGAGTCAAGAGGAGCGCTCTATTCTGCCACTGTACACATACCTATAAAAGCATTTATACAGTTTAGAAATTAATTTAGAGTAGCATTTTTTCTATTTTACTAAGAGATTATTGAGGACAGGAACTGAATCATTAATCCACGTGTTACACATCAGATTGATGTTTGACTTTGAAAAGATGTTCTGTAAATATTTATAGCTTCACTTAGGGAAATTATGGGTTCTTTCCAAGCATATGGCAGCATATGAAGTCTAGTCTTTTTTAATCCACATATCTTTGTATTTTCTAAAATTGCAGTTTTCTCTCCTCCCAGGGCCATCCAAGGCAAATCAGCATGTTCTCATGCTGTTTGGACTCACTGTTTCCCCCTGATTGTTATGTAGATTTGTGTAATTTGTGCATTTGTCTTATGGCGTTTTTTAAGTATGGCCCAGAGTCACATGTCTTCCCAGGTGGCTCAGTGGTAAAGAATCCACCTGCCAGTGTAGGAGCTGCAGGTGACATGGTTTGATCCCTGGGTCAGGAGGATCCCCTGGAACAGGAAATGATAACCCACTCCAGTATTCTTGCCTGGATACTCCCATGGACAGAGGAGTCTGGTGGGCTATAGTCCATGAGGTTGCAAAGAGTTGGACTTGACTGAGCGACTGAGCATGCATACACTGAGTCAAGGGGAGGCTTTTTACTATTCAGGAGGGGAAAGTGCTGAGTAAACTAACTGAGAGCCCAGTGTAAAACTATAAGATTTCTGCAGCTAAGCTGGGGTCCAAGATTTTATTGGTAATATCAATATCCCTATATTTGTCATATGGTATAAATATGACTTATTTGATCATGATGAGAAGGTTTCAGAGGAAATCTTAGAAGCATGAGAAAATGGAAAAATATTACATAACACTGAAGTTAGAAAGCAGTTTTTTAAAACTACATTGGTCTGTTTATCTTGATGCAGGCTATGTTAGGCTTGATGCAACCATGAAGTCTTCATGATTTCACTAGAAATTATGTGGCTAATTAAAATACCCATTCTATTGAAAACCTAGAATCATCTCTTTGACTTTATACTGCACAAATCCCCAAGTGTCATGACTATTCAAAGATTATGCTGTGAGAGGTAACAGTTTGTTGAAGACTGAATGAATAATCCAGTAAATTGCTGTCTTGCTAAAAATAGTAATTAACTGTGCATAAATATGTTGCAACTTTATTTCTACCTTTCTCATTATACTTACATTTTTAGCATGACATTTTTGCTTCAGTGCAGACACTAAATTAATGTTTTAATCTAAATAATGAAGCCATTTAACTTTGTGCACTGTTAGAAGGAAATCTCCATGAAGCCAGAAATTTGTTAACTTCTATTTCCTGGGAAGCATCTATTAAATAATAGACACATAGTGGAAGGTCAATTACTTATTGAATGAGTTGATACTTAGATTCACAAAGGAAACTAGATTCTGAACATACAACAACAATGATTCATCAGTGTAACAATTGTACTTGATTTAGTTCCTCAGCTGTTCCAAAGGCTGCCTGCCTATCACATTACCAATTTGATTGATGGCACAATGATCTAAATTTTCACTTAAGACACTGAAATGGCCAGATTGTTTATTCAATGGTCTTTTCTAGGTTACTGACAGAAATGCAGTCATTGAATCCATTGTCTATCAATTGCGTTTATTTATTTAATTGGGATAAATTTCTTTTTGTTTGTTTCTTTGTTCTTTTTTAAATTTTTTTCTCTTTATTTTTTTAAATTTTATTTTATTTTTAAACTTTACATAATTGTATTAGTTTTGCCAAATATCAAAATGAATCCGCCACAGGTATACATGTGTTCCCCATCCCGAAACCTCCTCCCTCCTCCCTCCTCCCTCCCCCATACCATTCCTCTGGATCGTCCCAGTGCACCAGCCCCAAGCATCCAGTATCGTGCATCGAACCTGGACTGGCAACTCATTTCATACATGATATTTTACATGTTTCAATGCCATTCTCCCAAATCTTCCCACCCTGTCCCTCTCCCACAGAGTCCATAAGACTGTTCTATACATCAGTGTCTCTTTTGCTGTCTCGTACACAGGGTTATTATTACCATCTTTCTAAATTCCATATATATGCGTTAGTATACTGTATTGGTGTTTTTCTTTCTGGCTTACTTCACTCTGTATAATAGGCTCCAGTTTCATCCACCTCATTAGAACTGATTCAAATGTATTCTTTTTAATGGCTAAGTAATACTCCATTGTGTATACGTACCACAGCTTTCTTATCCATTCATCTGCTGATGGACATCTAGGTTGCTTCCATGTCCTGGCTATTATAAACAGTGCTGCGATGAACATTGGAGTACACGTGTCTCTTTCCCTTCTGGTTTCCTCAGTGTGTATGCCCAGCAGTGGGATTGCTGGATCATAAGGCAGTTCTATTTCCAGTTTTTTTAATTTATTTTTTTTTAATTTTATTTTATTTTTAAACTTTACATAATTGTATTAGTTTTGCCAAATATCAAAATGAATCCGCCACAGGCATACATGTGTTCCCCATCCCGAACCCTCCTCCCTCCTCCCTCCCTATACCATCCCTCTGGGTCGTCCCAGTGCACCAGCCCCAAGCATCCAGTATCATGCATCGAACCTGGACTGGCAACTCATTTCATACATGATATTTTACATGTTTCAATGCCATTCTCCCAAATCTTCCCACCCTGTCCCTCTCCCACAGAGTCCATAAGACTGTTCTATACATCAGTGTCTCTTTTGTTGTCTCGTATATAGGGTTATTATTACCATCTTTCTAAATTCCATATATATATATGCGTTAGTATACTATATTGGTGTTTTTCTTTCTGGCTTACTTCACTCTGTATAATGGGCTCCAGTTTCATCCACCTCATTAGAACTGATTCAAATGTATTCTTTTTAATGGCTGAGTAATACTCCATTGTGTATATGTACCACAGCTTTCTTATCCATTCATCTGCTGATGGACATCTAGGTTGCTTCCATGTCCTGGCTATTATAAACAGTGCTGCGATGAACATTGGAGTACACGTGTCTCTTTCCCTTCTGGTTTCCTCAGTGTGTATGCCCAGCAGTGGGATTGCTGGATCATAAGGCAGTTCTATTTCCAGTTTTTTAAGGAATCTCCACACTGTTCTCCATAGTGGCTGTACTAGTTTGCATTCCCACCAAAAGTGTAAGAGGGTTCCCTTTTCTCCACACCCTCTCCAGCATTTATTACTTGTAGTCTTTTGGATCGCAGCCATTCTGACTGGTGTGAAATGGTACCTCATAGTGGTTTTGATTTGCATTTCTCTGATAATGAGTGATGTTGAGCATCTTTTCATGTGTTTGTTAGCCATCTGTATGTCTTCTTTGGAGAACTGTCTATTTAGTTCTTTGGCCCAATTTTTGATTGGGTCATTTATTTTTCTGGAGTTGAGCTGTAGGCGTTGCTTGTGTATTCTCGAGATTAGTTGTTTGTCAGTTGCTTCATTTGCTATTATCTTCTCCCATTCTGAAGGCTGTCTTTTCACCTTGCAAATAGTTTCCTTTGATGTGCAGAAGCTTTTAAGGTTAATTAGGTCCCATTTGTTTATTTTTGCTTTTATTTCCAATATTCTGGGAGGTGGGTCATATAGGATCCTGCTGTGATGTATGTCAGAGAGTATTTTGCTTAGGTTCTCCTCTAGGAGTTTTATAGTATCTGGTCTTACGTTTAGATCTTTAATCCATTTTGAGTTTACTTTTGTGTATGGTGTTAGAAAGTGTTCTAGTTTCATTCTTTTACAAGTGGTTGACCAGATTTCCCAGCACCACTTGTTAAAGAGATTGTCTTTAATCCATTGTATATTCTTCCCTCCTTTGTCAAAGATAAGGTGTCCATATGTGCTTGGATTTATCTCTGGGGTTTCTATTTTGTTCCATTGATCTGTATTTCTGTCTTTGTGCCAGTACCATACTGTCTTGATAACTGTGGCTTTGTAGTAGAGCCTGAAGTCAGGTAGGTTGATTCCTCCAGTTCCATTCTTCTTTCTCAAGATCACTTTGGCTATTCGAGGTTTTTTGTATTTCCATACAAATTGTGAAATTATTTGTTCTAGCTCTGTGAAGAATGCTGTTGGTAGCTTGATAGGGATTGCATTGAATCTATAAATTGCTTTGGGTAGTATAGTCATTTTCACTATATTGATTCTTCCAATCCATGAACATGGTATATTTCTCCATCTGTTAGTGTCCTCTTTGATTTCTTTCACCAGTGTTTTATAGTTTTCTGTATATAGGTCTTTAGTTTCTTTAGGTAGATATATTCCTAAGTATTTTATTCTTCACATTGCAATGGTGAATGGAATTGTTTCCTTAATTTCTCTTTCTGTTTTCTCATTACTAGTGTATAGGAATGCAAGGGATTTCTGGGTGTTGATTTTATATCCTGCAACTTTACTATAGTCATTGATTAGTTCTAGTAATTTTCTGGTGGAGTCTTTAGGGTTTTCTATGTAGAGGATCATGTCATCTGCAAATAGTGAGGGCTTTACTTCTTCTTTTCCAATTTGGATTCCTTTGATTTCTTTTTCTGTTCTGATTGCTGTGGCCAAAACTTCCAAAACTATGTTGAATAGTAATGGTGAAAGTGGACACCCTTGTCTTGTTCCTGACTTTAGAGGAAATGCTTTCAATTTTTCACCATTGAGGATAATGTTTGCTGTGGGTTTGTCATATATAGCTTTTATTATGTTGAGGTATGTTCCATCTATTCCTGCTTTCTGGAGAGTTTTTATCATAAATAGATGTTGAATTTTGTGAAAGGCTTTCTCTGCATCTATTGAGATAATCATATGGTTTTTATTTTTCAATTTGTTAATGTGGTGTATTACATTGATTGATTTGCGGATATTGAAGAATCCTTGCATCCCTGGGATAAAGCCCACTTGGTCATGGTGTATGATCTTTTTAATGTGTTGTTGGATTCTGATTGCTAGAATTTTGTTAAGGATTTTTGCATCTATGTTCATCAGTGGTATCAGTGATATTACCTTAAACGTAAATGGGTTGAATGCCCCAACCAAAAGACAAAGACTGGCTGAATGGATACAAAAACAACACCCCTACATATGTTGTCTACAAGAGACCCACCTCAAAACAGGGGACACATACAGACTGAAAGTGAAGGGCTGGAAAAAGATTTTCCATGCAAATAGGGACCAAAAGAAAGCAGGAGTAGCAATACTCATATCAGATAAAATAGACTTTAAAACAAAGGCTGTGAAAAGAGACAAAGAAGGTCACTACATAATGATCAAAGGATCAATCCAAGAAGAAGATATAACAATTATAAATATATATGCACCCAACATGGGAGCACCGCAGTATGTAAGACAAATGCTAACAAGTATGAAAGGAGAAATTAACAATAACACAATAATAGTGGGAGACTTTAATACCCCACTCACACCTATGGATAGATCAACTAAACAGAAAATTAACAAGGAAACACAAACTTTAAGCGATACAATAGACCAGTTAGACCTAATTGAAATCTATAGGACATTTCATCCCAAAACAATGAATTTCACCTTTTTCTCAAGCGCACATGGAACCTTCTCCAGGACAGATCACATCCTGGGCCATAAAGCTAGCCTTGGTAAATTAAAAAAAAATAGAAATCATTCCAAGCATCTTTTCTGACCACAATGCAGTAAGATTAGATCTCAATTACAGGAGAAAAACTATTAAAAATTCCAACATATGGAGGCTGAACAACACGCTGCTGAATAACCAACAAATCACAGAAGAAATCAAAAAAGAAATCAAAATTTGCATAGAAATGAATGAAAATGAAAACACAACAACCCAAAACCTGTGGGACACTTTAAAAGCAGTCCTAAGGGGAAAGTTCATAGCAATACAGGCACACCTCAAGAAACAAGAAAAAAGTCAAATAAATAACCTAACTCTACACCTAAAGCAACTAGAAAAGGAAGAAATGAAGAACCCCAGGGTTAGCAGAAGGAAAGAAATCTTAAAACTTAGAGCAGAAATAAATGCAAAAGAAACAAAAGAGATCATAGCAAAAGTCAACAAAACCAAAAGCTGGTTTTTTGAAAGGATAAATAAAATTGACAAACCATTAGCCAGACTCATCAAGAAACAAAAGGAGAAAAATCAAATCAATAAAATTAGAAATGAAAATGGAGAGATCAAAACAGACAACACAGAAATACAAAGGATCATAAGAGAGTACTATCAACAAGTATATGCCAATAAAATGGACAACGTGGAAGAAATGGACAAATTCTTAGAAAAGTACAACTTTCCAAAACTCAACCAGGAAGAAATAGAAAATCTTAACAGACCCATCACAAGCACGGAACTTGAAACTGTAATCAAAAATCTTCCAGCAAACAAAAGCCCAGGTCCAGACGGCTTCACAGCTGAATTCTACCAAAAATTTAGAGAAGAGCTAACACCTATCCTGCTCAAACTCTTCCAGAAAATTGCAGAGGAAGGTAAACTTCCAAACTCATTCTATGAGGCCACCATCACCCTAATACCAAAACCTGAGAAAGATCCCACAAAAAAAGAAAACTACAGGCCAATATCACTGATGAACATAGATAAATTTCTTCTTAAGCCATTAGATGAATGTTTGACTCAGTGAAGATTCATTTTTACCTACACTACTAAATTATAGTAATTGATTATATCAGTCAGGGTTTGACCAGAGAGGAACCAATAAAGCAGGCAGTCTGAAGTGAAGATAACAGGAAAGTTCACACCCACAAGCACAAACTAAAGCTGTTACCCACAAGAAATAAAGATCATGAGAAGGACTAGAATCCCATGGACCTGTAAAAAAGTTGGTTTTCACAGGTAGAATCTCTTATTTCTCCCAGGAAAATCATAGCCATGCTTTAACATCTTTCAACAGATTCAAATGGACATACCTGATCATCTAGGTTAATCACCATCACTTAAAATTAACTGATTAGGGGCTTTAATTATATCTGCAAAATCTACTTTCAAAAGCACCTAGATTAGTCTTTGATTAAATAACTAAGGACCATAGTCAAGACAAACTGACCCATCAAAAAAGGCTTCACATCACTCTAGGCTAGACTTGAGACTCTTCTCTTCCATCTGGAAATGCATGGCTAGGGGATTCTGCCTCATAAGTGCATCTCATAAAGTTCTCTCTATTCCACATGGGGGGAGAGGCAGGGAGGCGTACCATGAAAATAAGCTCTCTAGAGCAGGAAGTATTCCCATAGCCTGGAGAAATTCCTTCCTCCACCTGGAAGAAATATACAGCTCAGCTGAGGAGATTCCTTTTGAGCCATAAAGGACAGTTCTCAACTGCCAAAAGTGAACAATGGGAGTTTCAGTGGCACGGAATGGATAATTTTATTCTAACATTTATATGGAAAGGAATAGGCCCTGCAATAACTAAAATTATCAAAAGAATTAGTGGGAGGGGCCACTGTATCTGATATTAATGCTATACAGCTACAATGTCAAGAGATTTTGGTATTAATGGAGGGATAGATGGACCCATACATCCATAGATCAACGGAACAAAATGGAACATATAGACTCATTGACCAGTGGAACAGAATTAAGAGCCAAGAAATAAACTTACACATATATGTTCAGCTAATTTTTGGCAAATATGAAAGAATAATTCAACAGAAGGCATATAGTATTTTCAACAAATGGTGCTGAAATAATTAGACACACATATACACAAAAATGAACTTTCAGCTAAACCTCACACCTTAAACAAAATTTAACTCTAAATGGATGACTGACTTAAATATAAAACTTTACACTATAATTTTTTTAGAAAAATAATAGAAGAATATGTTTTGGATCTAGGGTTAGCTAAAGAACCCTTCAATTTAATACCAAAAACACTATGCATAAAATGATAAATTAAACTTTATCAAAATTTTTAAAAAAGCTTTATTTTTTATGTGGCACTCTTAAAAGGATGCAAATATAAGCTTAAAACTGAGATAAAATATTTAATATCTGACAAAGGACTGGTATCTAGAAAAAAGAATACAAAACTCAACAGTAAAATCAAACAATCTGATTAGAAAATAAGCAAAAAACATGAAAAGACAGATCTCCAAAGAGTATATCCAAGTGAGGAATAAGCATGAGAAAAGACATTAAACTTATTAGTCTTTAGAGAAATGCAAACGAAAGCCAAAATGAGATAGCACTATAGAAAACAAAAATTAGAAAAAAAAATAGTGAAAACACCAAATGCTTAGAGCATTCAGAAAAAACATATCACTATATATTGCTGGTGAGAATGTAAAATGATCCAAACACTATGGAAAACACTTTTGTCAATTCATAAAATCTGAAATACGACTACCATATTGTCATCTTAACTTATTCACTGTAGCTCCAAACCAAAAACAACCCCCAAGTCCTTCAACATGAATGATTAAAAAAGTAATAGGACTCCCCTGGTGGTTCAGTGGCTAAGACTCTGTGCTCCCAATGCCAGGAGGCTTGGGTTCAATCCTTGGTCAGGGAACTAGATCCCACATGCTTCAACTAAAGATCCTGTGTGCTGCAACTAAGACCTGATGCAGTTATATAAATAAAATAAATAAAAACAAAGTGGTATATCTGTATCATGGAATGCTTCCCTGAAACAAAATTATGAACCTTCAATATGCAACACAACTTGCATGAATCTCCTTATGCAAAGTGAAAAAAGCCAATCCTAAATGGTTACACATTGCATGATTCCATTCTTGAAAGTACAAATTTATAATAGAGAACAAATCAGTGGTGATGAAACTGTTCTGCATCTTGATTGTATCAATATCCACATCCTAGTTGTAATATCCTATTCCATATCCATGGAAGATAGTTCATGATTCAAAGAAACTGATATATGTAAACACAAAACACCAAGGATTTAAGTGATTTGCATTGTCTTGTTTGCTTTAATTTGGAACTAGAATTCCTGTCCACAGAATATTAGTGACAGATGTCTACATTCCCCCTTTAAAATGGACACTGTTTCAATTGCTGGTGTTTCATGAGATGAATGAGGAAGATATTGCCTTTCTGAATGAGGTCTCAGAACATTTCAGGGTAACGCTAAATACATTCTCATTTCCCATCTATAATAATTGCATCAGGGAATCTTTACTCCTCTTTTACTCCCCCCCCTTTTTTTTTCTAAATGACAATTTGTGTACACATTAAAATGCATCTAATAAGGTACTTGAAAGGCCAATAGTTATTAGAAATATATCATTAATTTAAAGTGAAACAATTTTGTTGTACAATATGTCATGATCTCTCCCCAGAGTCGGCCTTGGAAATGTATATAAACTGATGATAATGTAGGTACTATCCATTCTAACATAATATCTACATGAATACATCCAGATCTAATAGACAGAGTGCATAAAAAACTATGGACAGTGGTTTGTAATATTGTATGGGAGGCAGTGGCCAAAATCAGGCCAAAGCAAAAAGCAAGAAGGCAAAGTATTTATCTGAAGAGGCTTTACAAATAGCTGAGGTGAGAAGAGAAGCAAAAGGTAAGGGAGAAAGGAAAAGATTTACACAACTGAATTCAGTGTTCCAGAGAATGGCAAGGAGAGATAAGAAGGGCTTCTTAAATGAACAATGAAAAGAAATAGAGGAAAACAATAGACTTGGAAAGATTAGAGATCTCTTCAAGAAAATTAGAGATATTAAAAAATATTTTATTCAAGGATGGGCATGATAAAGGATAGAAAAGGTAAGGACATAAAACAAGCAGAGGAGATAAAAAGAGGTGGCAGGAACACACAGAATAACTATATGAGAAAGGTCTTAATTGCCCAGATAACCACGGTGGTGGTGTCACTCGCCTAGAGCCAGACAACCTGGAGTGTGAAGTCAAGTGGGCCTTAGGAAGCATTACTACAAACAAAGTTAGTGGAGGTGATGAAATTCCAGCTGAGCTATTTAAAAATCCTAAAAGATAAGGTATTTAAAATCCTAAAAGTGCTGCACTCAATATGTCAGCAGATTTAAAAAACTCAGGAATGACCACAGGACTGGAAAAGATCAGTTTTCATTCTCATCCCAAAGAAAGGCAATGCCAAAGAATGTTCAAACTACCATACAATGCCCTCATTTCTCATGCTAGAAAGGTTGGGCTCAAAATACTTCAAGGCAGGCTTCAGCAGCAAGAGAATTGAGAACTTCCAGATGTACAAGCTGGATTTAGAAAAAACAGAGGAATCAGAGATCAGGTTGCCAACAATTGTTGGATCATGAAGAAAGTAGAAGAATTCCAGAAAACATCTACTTCTTCTTTATTGACTATGCTAAAGCCTTTGACTGTGAGGATCACAACAAATTGTGGAAAATTGAAGAGATGTGGGTGCCAGGCCACTTTACCTATCTCCTGAGAAACCTGTATGCGGGTTGTGAAGCAATAGTTAGAACCAGACATGGAACAAAAGACTGGTACAAAGTTGGAAAAGGAGTATGTCAAGGCTGCATACTGTCACTCTGCTTATTTAGCTTATATGCAGAGTACATTATGCAAATGTCAGACTGGATGAATTCCAGGCTGGAATCAATACTGTTGGGGGAAATATTAACCACCTCAGATATGCAGATGATACCACTCTAAAGGCAGAAAGTGAAGAGGAACTAAAGAGCCTCTTGATGAGGGTGAAAGAGGAGTGAAAAAGCTGGCTTGAGGGTTCAGGATGGGGAACACATGTATACCTGTAGCGGATTCATTTTGATATTTGGCAAAACTAATACAATTTTGTAAAGTTTAAAAATAAAATAAAATTAAAAAAAAAAACATACAAAAAACGAAGATCTTGGCATCCAGTCCCATCATTTCATAGCAAATAGAGAAAAAGTGGAAACCGTGACAGATTTTATTTTCTTGGACTCCAAAGCACTGTGGATGGTGACTGAAGCCATGAAATTAAAAGATTCTTACTCTTTGGAAGGAAAGCTATGACAAACTTAGATAGCATGCTAAAAAGCCCAGATATCACTTTACTGACAAATATCTATAGTCAACACTGTGGTTTTTCCAGTAGTCATGTATGGATGTGAAACTTGTATCATAAAGAAGGCTGAGTGCCAAATAATTGATGCTTTTGAATTGTTATGTTGGAGAAGACTCTTGAGAGTCCTTCCTAAAGGAAATCGACCCTGAAATCTCATTGCAAGGACTGATGCTTAAGCTCCACTACTTTGGCCATCTGATGCAGAAAACCAACTCATTGGAAAAGACCCTGATGGTGGGAAAGACTGCTGTACTAGAATCATTTCTTAATTTGTCCATCCCTTCTATATACATATCCTGAACATCCAATGTGAGCCCAGTACCAAGTTAGACACTACAGATGAAGAAAAAGACTTAAAGACTTCACAGTGGAGAAAAGCACAAACTTAGTGGATCAAGTGATAAGTCACTGTAATGATAGATGGTGAGGACAAAAGCACAGATGGCTGTTAGGATACCTAAGAAACACAAGAGAGAAACCTTGGGTATTACTGTAGACATCTTCTTACCTCTCTTCACATAAACCAAACCCATAACACAAAGCAAAATGTACCTCATAAAAGCATTGGCTCATTCAGAATATATATTTAAATGATAATTCATCAGATAGTATCCTGACAATTTAAGATTTTCCTAAGAGTAGAGATCGTGGAAGTGCTGATGGGACTTCTGTAAGTTGAAAGATGGAGGACTTCATATTGTATGTACGAAATAATGGAATTAGAAAGTCATGATTGGGCCACAATCATAGTAATAATTTGAGTCAAGAATGAACAGTGGATTATTCTAACAGATAAAAGTTTGAGAAGAAACAAATATTATGAGTATTTTCAACATCTCAATGTTTCTCCTCATAAAATGTTTATTAATCATAAATGGAAAATAGGATCTTTAAAATTGAGAAGCTTTATAGACACTGCCCTAACCCAGTTGTTAAGCCAGCATCATGGACCTCCTTGCATGATGCACTGAGAAAGATACAGCATCATTTCTAGAGCATCTTTTCCAAAATATCAAATTTTGGTTTTATCATGAAGAAATAATAGAAACTCTCAAACTGAGGGACATTCTATAAGATAACTTATCTGTACTTTGAAAAAAATAACAAAAATTATATGTAAAGAAACACCAGAAGTCTCTCCTATATTAAAGAAAAATAAAAATGCATGAATCTAAATGAAAAACAAATTAAGATTTCATTTTCTTTTATAAAGATTGTTAAACAACTGGCTAACTTTTGATCATCTATAAATATAATATTATATCAATATTGATTTTGGATTTTGATAATCTTATTCTAGTTAAGTTTTTGTTTTAGAAAACCAAACAAAAATATTTAGATTCAGGAAAATTATGTGTTCAAAAATATGTACATATACATGGAGAATAACAAAAGAAAGGAAATGGAAAAAGCTGTGATCATTTTGGGGCATCTGAGAGCCCAATAAAGAAAATTATTTTTGCTATTCTTGCTATTTTTTTCTGCAAGTTTGAAATTGCATTAAACAAAAGTTAAAAAAATCAGGTGAAGTACATTTTTACTATTCTTATAGTGTATGCACATCGTCAAAACTTGAAATATATAAAATATATAAAAATAAACATCCAATATCTTGTCACCAACACAGATTAATTCTTAACAATTTAGAAATTACATTCAATCTTATATTTTTATGACAACACATATACACATTCATACAAAATTTCAACATTGAACTTTCATTTCACTTAATAAAATCTCTTTCCTTTGTTATTAAATATTCATACATATCTTATGAATGTATGATCATCCATGCTTCAAATGTAGTATAATTCACTGAGCCATACTTCTTCAGCATTTAGATTGTTCCCTTTTTTGCAATATTATATAACCATAATAGAAACATAATTGTCATTAAGGTTTTCTATGGATTTTTTTATTTCCCTAGAGTTCATTCTCAGGAGATTAATTTCTAGAAAAAGTTATAGAAGTTATATAAGTTTTTACTCTCTTTGACCGTTACAAACCATATTTCTCTAGTCAATTCATCATTTCTCTGCTTTCAATATCTTCAGTCATATTTTTGTTCTCATCCCCTCTCAGCAAATGTTCATGCCTTTAGAGCACAGAGAGGAAGTACATCTTCCATTTTTTATAACCAACCTACTGAAGATTCAAGCTTTTGTCCATATTTTTTTCTTCTGGTTACAATGGAGAAACTTCCCTTCTTCCTATCCAGGGTTAATTCTTCTGCAGAGCCTTAGCATCACCTAACTCTCTATATTCTCAGTACCGTGAATATTGACTATTCCATGTTCTTTATACTCAATTTAAATTTTAAATATTTAAACCTCCTTGATTCTCTTTTAGATGACAAGTAAGATACTCTCTAAAATAAAAATTCATTGAACATTATACTTACTGCTGCATTTTTTTCTATTTTTTCACCTTTCATTCTTCAACCTATTCCCATTTGCTTTTGTCCAAATTACCAGGCAAGGACAACTTTTCCAAAGATCACCGATTACTTCCTTGCTCATAAACTAAATACTTTTTATACTCCACCTCACTAAGTTTTCAATATCTTTGAACAATACTAAACATCAATTCCTGTCTTTTCACTCCACATTTCCTTATCAGATAGTCCCTCCTGTGCTCATGATTTAATTATCATCTACATACTGACTAATTAAGCCTTAACTTCTCATTGATATACGCATTTTATTCACATAAGACAAGAGTGTCTCAAAGGTCCTCCTATGTCTGTGACGAGGCAACAAGCACATTTAGACATCATAATCACTTACCATTACACATGTCTATTCATAGCTCAGTGAAATTTAAAAAAGATTAGGCAGATGTTCTCCAAGTGATGTCTTAAGGATTCAGTCTCCTTCCACAATATCCCTGAGCTATTTTGTAATTTCATTCTTGTGTCCCAAACAAGAAAAAAGGGTTAGAGTAGAAGATCACCAAAAATGGAAGTGACTATTTTACATCTGCTCACATTCTGTTGGCCAGAAGTAGCACTTCCTAGATCCTAGTTAACTGAAAAATGCAGTTTTCTCAGTTGTTCAGGAGGGAAAGGAAACATGTAAATATATTGTCTCAGATGCTCCCTCCTGCCACCAAATGTAAAATATTAAAACCTTCATCCCAGTCAGATAATCTTTCAGTTTTATCTAGATAACTAGTACCATCATCTAATCAGTGGCACAAATCCCACATCGAGGAACTATTCTTGACAATTCCTTTTAAACAGTTCCTATATCCATTCTGAGGCTTTCCTGGTGGCTTAGATGATAAAGCGTCTGCCTGCAATGTTGGAGACCTGGGTTCGATCCCAGAGTTGAAAAGAACCCCTGGAGATGGAAATGGCAACCCACTCCAGTACTCTTGCCTGGAAAATCCCATGGACAGAGGAGCCTGGTAGGCTACAGTCCATGTGGTCACAAAGAGTCGGACACGACTGAGTGACTTCACTTCACTTCATATCTATTCTATCATCAAGTATACATTTTACCTTTTACATATTTTTCTAAACTGTCCACCCTTTTTCCTTTCCCACCCTACCTAAGTCATCAGTAAGTTTCACCTATACTAAAGCAACCTTCTTTTATGTTCGCTATTTATCCTATCAGATTCATTCTATACTCTATTGCCAGTGCTTGTAAAATGAATATCTCATTATATTAGATCCACTCCTACTCCTAAATTTTTCTTCCTCTCTAATTTAATACCTTTTAATCATTTGCTTTAGAATAAATTCCATAACACTTACTATATCAAACAATATCCTGAATAATCTGGTTTCATTTAGAACAACTCTTCCAAAACCCTATCATATGTTTCCCAGATACTCTGTATTTTTGAATCTTTCAAATGTTCTGCTCTGTTTACTGTCTCAAGGGTTTGACTGTAGAATTCCCTTCACTCTAAATTCTCCCCTTGTTTTTTACTATAATGATTAGTATTCTTCTTTTAGATTTCAACTCAAAATTGTGGGAAGAAATTTTTCTTTGATCTTCCAATTTAGAGATGATTCTCCTATTATACTCTCTGTCAGCTTGGTGTATCTTTTTTTCATTTTACATGTCACTGTTTTAATTTTATATGTAACTGTGTGGTTACTTAAAATGTGTGGTTACTTAAAATATATCTATCTCTTTCATATGAAGTAAAAATATATATAAGGACAGAATGGAAATCGTGTATTTCTATATACTATGCATAGGGGCTAACTCATAACAAAAACTCAGGAAGTATTTAATGCACGATAGTAAAATGTTTCTCAAGGAAGCTTATACCAATTTATGTTGCCATTTTCAGTGAATGGGAACCCCATTCCATCATATAACATCATCAACAGGAATACCACAAACAGTTTTAATTTCTATTGGAGTTCAGTTTTTTTCTTATTAAATTATATATGCTATTTTTATAGAAAGGGTTTTATGGCTGCAGCAGTTTAATCTCACATTCTACATCTGAAACACAGATAATTCCACCTCTTCATTGTTTTTGAAGTTCCTGAAAAAGAAGTTCTAATTCTTCCTTTTATTTTCTGTCCAAGAGTATTTTCCGCTTCAGTCTTCCTCCGCTACATAGGCTATATGGGAAATAATCTTTTCTCAAATGCAGTGCAACCAGCCAATGTTGTCTTTTGCCAACTTGGAGTATAGCCTTATATTTCCCAAAGTCTCATATACTTTCAGAAATAATTTTCACTAAGTAAATGATATTAGCAACGTGACAAACTATGTAGCTCCAGGCCCTTGTTCCGACACTGAAAAAAATGAAGTAAACAACAGACTAACTGGAATAACTTTGTAGGCATTCCAGAAATCATTCAAGCTTCTGGGGCAACCAAATGAAATCTCAATCAAGAAAAGAAAATGAAACACAAATACGGTAGGAATGTTTGTATTGTTTTTTAAAATCTCATTCTTGCCCAATCACCTCATCAGTGGAATACAGCTTGAACTATTAGGAAGAAGCTGTCCAAAATTGCCTATTTGTCCATTAAAAGGGAAAGAAAGAAGTGGCACTATCTTGCAGTGAATGCTTGGCTTGTCTGGGGCTGCACGAGGGATTTATTTCTGTCTTACTTAATTTGGAGTTCAGACAGGAATGAAAGCATCGTTTTTGGGTATGCTTTGGAAGATCAGTAAAAGTAGTGGAAGGTATTCTAGCAGGTAAAAAAGTTCAGGGGAATTGGAGACCCATAGGTGTCTGGAAGTAAAAGATTATATACAAAGATCTAAATATCTAAGGCCCTGATAAGAAACAAGAATGAGACTTTGAGCTAAATTAAGACATACCTGTGGCAGATTCATGTTGATGTATGGTAAAGCCAATGCAATATTGTAAAGTAGTTGACCTCCAATTAAAATTAAAAAATAAATAAATAAAATAAAATTAAAAAGACATTTAAAAGCAGGAATATGTATTTGGATGAATTGGGAAGCACGCATACACATACACACACACACGCCCACAAAGTCATGCAAAGAACTAAAGCCATTATAAGCTAATTAGTGATACTCCATTTCATGGGGCCAATCTGCAAAGATGTGGCTGGATTTTTTCTCAAATGTCAAATTTTCTATTAAAGATTGTGAGCACAAAAAGACACAGGGAAATGTGACTCATTCAAAGGGAAAAAAAAGTAAATCTCACAAAAGTGAGTCTAAGGAATCATAGGATTCAGATTCACTGAAAAAAAAAAAAATTAAAACATCTGTCTTGAATAACCTCAAAGAGCTAAAAGAAAACACAGAAAAATAACTAAAGTAATTCTGGAAAATAATATATAAAAAAATGAAAACATAAAAATATAAATTATTTAAAAAACTATAATTCTGGAGCTAAAAATACAATAATTGAATGTTACAATAGATTTGAAGGGGCAGAAAAAGTAATCAATAAACTTAAAAACAGGTTATATAAAATTATTGCATAGAGGAAAATTAAAAATAATTAGAGCCTATGAAACTTATAATGAACTACTGAATAGACCAGTATGTACATTATGGCAGTCCCAGAAAGAGCAGAGAGAGGGAGAGAGAAAGAGACCAAGAGATTATTTGAAGAAATAATGATCAAAAATTTTTAAAATTTGAGGAAAGACATGAACACACAAATAAAAGAAGATTAATGAACCCCCCCCAAATCCAGAAATCCACACCAAGATGCATTATAATCAACCTGTGAAAGCCAAAGGGAGAATCTTGAAAGCATCAAGAGAATATGACTCATATGTAGGAAATCCTCCATAAAATTATCTGGATTTCTCAGCTGAAACTTCCAGGTCAAGGAACAATGGGATAATATAATTAAAATATAAAATTTAAAAAAATCTATTGATCAAGAATATCATAATCACCAAAACTATCCTTTTAAAAATGAGAGAGTAATTAAAGCATTCCCACATAAACAGAGGCTGAGGGAGTTCATTACCACTCATTTCAGTTCAGTTCAGTTGCTCAGTCATGTCCGACTCCTTGTGACCCCATGAATCGCAGCATGCCAGGCCTCCCTGTCCATCACCAACTCCCGGAGTTCACTCAGACTCATGTCCATCGAGTCAGCCATGCCATCCAGCCATCTCATCCTCTGTCGTCCCCTTCTCCTCTTGCCCCCAATCCCTCCCAGCATCAGAGTCTTTTCCAATGACTCAACTCTTCACATGAGGTGGCCAAACTACTGGAGTTTCAGCTTTAGCATCATTCCTTCCAAAGAAATCCCAGGGCTGACCTCCTTCAGAATGGACTGGTTGGATCTCCTTGCAGTCCAAGGGACTCTCAAGAGTCTTCTCCAACACCACAGTTCAAAAGCATCAATTTTTCGGTGCTCAGCTTTCTTCATAGTCCAACTCTCACATCCATATATGACCCCTGGAAAAACCATAGCCTTGACTAGACGAACCTCTGTTGGCAAAGTAATGTCTCTGCTTTTCAATATGCTGTCTAGGTTGGTCATAACTTTCCTTCTAAGGAGTAAGCGTCTTTTACTTTCATGGCTGCAGTCACCATCTGTAGTGATTTTGGAGCCCAGAAAAATAAAGTCTGACACTGTTTCCACTGTTTCCCCATCTATTTCCCATGAAGTGATGGGACCAGATGCCATGATCTTCGTTTTCTGAATGTTGAGCTTTAAGCCAACTTTTTCACTCTCCACTTTCACTTTCATCAAGAGGCTTTTGAGTTCCTCTTCACTTTCTGCCATAAGGATGGTGTCATCTTCATATCTGGGGTTATTGATATTTCTCCTGGCAATCTTGATTCCAGCTTGTGTTTCTTCCAGTCCAGCGTTTCTCATGATGTACTCTGCATAGAAGTTAAATAAGCAGGGTGACAATATACAGCCTTGACATACTCCTTTTCCTATTTGGAACCAGTCTGTTGTTCCATGTCCAGTTCTAACTGTTGCTTCCTGATCTGCATACAGATTTCTCAAGAGGCAGGTCAGGTGGTCTGATATTCCCATCTCTTTCAGAATTTTCCACAGTCTATTGTGATCCACACAATCACTAGACTTGCTCTAAAAGAAATACTAAAGGGGGCCCTTCAAGTTGAAATGAAAGGACTCTAGACAGCATCTCTAAACCATATGAAAATAGTTTTCTAGTAGAGGAAAATATATGAATACCCATAGTTGTGTACTTTTCTTAGTTTCTTAATTCCATTTTTTATTATTTTCTAGAATTTAAATGTAATATATGATGTCAGCAACAGGAAGTAGAAAAAGGTCTAATCAGGGAGAAGGAAGGTAATAATTTATTTCTTGCACCCCTCCTTGTAAACTAATTCATGACTCTTCCAGTTAAAGATCAAAGACCCATTTTCTCTAGTAGTCTTGGTAAGACTACCTCGATAAATAATTTTATGGAAAATTAGCATGGTTGGCTCTTAAAGAGAAAGATTTAAAACAAGAAAACTCTAGGCCAAGTGCTGTTAAAGCTGAATCAGGATGCCTTTAGTACTCTTGATAATGTAAGTGCACCTCTTCCCTTCAATAAATATTTTGTAAATGCTAAAATCTCACCAAAAGGTGTAGAATGTATCTGAGGTGGCTTTGTTTATAGAAAAAGTACCCTGAATTGATTTTGAGATGCTGAAATTATCATCATTTTCATTTACCTCAGCGCGAAGGAGAGTTATGACCAACGTAGATAGCATATTCAAAAGCAGAGACATTGCTTTGCCAACAGAGGTCCATCTAGTCAAGGCTACGGTTTTTCCAGGGGTCATGTATGGATGTGAGAATTGGACTGTGAAGAAGGCTGAGCACCAAAGAATTGATGCTTTTGAACTGTGGTGTTGGAGAAGACTCTTGAGAGTCCTTTGGACTGCAAGGAGATCCAGCCAGTCCATCCTAAAGGAGATCAGTCCTGGGTGTTCTTTGGACAGACTGATGCTAATGCTGAAACTCCAATACTTTGGCCACCTCATGCAAAGAGTTGACTCATTGGAAAAGACTCTGATGCTGGGAGGGATTGGGGGCAGGAGGAGAAGGGGACAACAGAGGACGAGATGGCTGGATGGCATCACCGACTCGATGGACATGAGTTTGAGTGAACTCCGGGAGTTGGTGATGGACAGGGAGGCCTGGCGTGCTGCAATTCATGGGGTCACAAAGAGTCGGACATGACTGAGCACCTGAACTGAACTGAACTGAGCGCAGAAACTCAAAGGTCACCCTCACCTCACCCCTGCAAGTTAATCTCAACTTCTGAAAGCAATGCCCCCCAAATTTGATAAATGCAAAATTATGCTGTAAGCTCTATGTTTATATCTTTCTGCTGAGAGTTCTCATTTTCCTTATTTTGTATCAATACTTTTCCACATGTCATCCTCTCTCCTGAAAACTGCTTCTTCTTTTTTTTAAAAAAGCCTATCTCTCTAGCTCTGTTTTCCATATTTGGCTTTACCTCCCACTTGCCAAGTACACAAATATTACCTATTTTTATAGTTATATTTTGATAATTTCTCATCCAGTTTTTGTCTAATGGATCCCACCATAGAAACGATCATTTTGGGAAGTCTAAATGATAGGGCTGGTGGATTCTAAGAAGTTCTGTGTAGATTGCTATGAATGGAAGTATTAATTTCCTATGGACCACATTCCTCTAGAGAGAGATGACAGCCTCAAAGTTCAGTATATTGAGATTCCATCCATGTGGGATAAACTGACGGAGATGGCAATGGCAACCCATTCCGGTACTCTTGCCTGGAAAATCCCATGGATGGAGGAGCCTGGTAGGCTGCAGTCCATGGGGTCGCTAAGAGTCAGACACTACTGAGCGACTTCACTTTCACTTTTCACTTTCAAGCATTGGAGAAGGAAATGGCAACCCACTCCAGTGTTCTTGCCTGGAGAATCCCAGGGACAGAGGAGCCTGGTAGGAGGCCGTCTATGGGGTCACACAGCGTCGGACACGACTGAAGCAACTTAGCAGCAGCAGCAGCAGGGGTAAACTGATCTTAGTCATTAGTTACAATTAAAAAAGCAGATTTGGGAACACATTATCTATGTATAATTTAATGAGAGCAACCATGGACACTCATGCTAGCTGATACTGCAGAACACCTTACTTATTTATGAATAAATTGCTCCAGTCTGATAAACCATAGAATTCTCCTTGAAAACAGTCCCTCCTGGTGATATGTTTTTGCTGCAAGGCAGAATACATTAATCATTTTCAAATCACGTCAGAAAATACTAAAACCAACTCTATGCATATGATAGAAAAAAATTAATGGAAATACTTTGAAGAACACAAATGAGACAATGTAATATAGATATATTGAAAGTTAAGATATGCTATGCAGTAGGATCTTGACAAGTTCTAGGATGTGAAATGTGTGGCATTTTGTTAGAGCTGATGAAATCCGTGTTATCCTTTCTAAGTCTGCCAGTACAGAGACAGCTCAGCATAAAAAGTCTTGCCTACTCTGACAACCAAATAGAACTCAACATAGAAGCTGCATAATCACAGGGTTAAAAGAATTGGAATGTGTTCTTCAAATCATTGCCACAATGAACTCTATTTAAAATAAATAAATACAAATATATTTCGAAGAAATAGAAAAAAAAAAAAAAACCACCATATTTTGAAAAGACAAAACCAAAAACAGCTGGATCATTTCAGCCCAACTGATCTTATTTTATTGCCACAGCAATGTAATTTATAGCTTTGTTAAATAACTTTTGCTTATTAAAAGAATCCAAGCAGATTGATATTTTTTGTTTCAATCATAAAGCAATTTGAGCGAATAAATAACCATTTAAAGTCATACTTTCAAGGGATATAATTTATTTCCTTCCCTTTCCAAGTGCTAACATTTTCAAATATAGATACATTACCATACTTTCTCTCACATCCTTGTTCAAGGACATTTAAAGACCACTGACATCTTATTAGATCCCACAGTTTGATCTCTTGTTCTTCTAAATGCCTTTTCTAAATCCAACTGGTGCATTTTGAAGTTCTAGGTTCACGTAGTGTTGAAGCCTAGCTTGAAGGATTTTGAGCATTACCTTGCTAGTCATCCATACAACCATACAGTTTTGTTTTTTTTTAAACATTAATTTTACATGTTTTAGGTGAAGTTTACCTATCTACACTAAAGTGAGGTTAAAAAAAAATAGAAGTGTAGGATCTGAAAAGATAATTATTTTAAGTTGGAATCAGAGGCTCTGTAGCTCATTAACGTGGAACTGAGCATCAGTGATCAAGTTGATGTACAGTTTTGAAACTCTGAGCCATGGAGTGTCACAGGATACTGCCTGAAAGAATAATTAGATGGATGGCAGAATGTATTTTGAAAAAGAAATAATATATATTCATTTCTAAAAGCATTGAGATTGAGACACCAGTGAGATTACCAAGTGACTAAAAGGATGGTCTACTTTTGTCAGACCACAGTAATCCCTGAAGATTGCCCTTAAAACATACAGACATTTTCAGGTCTCCACATTTTTTTCTAAGCCTATTTGAACTGACAGATGACCTTTGAGGTTCTTCCCATCAGACAAAGCATGAGGTAGTCTTCAAAGTTCCAGTGACGATTTCCTTCTCTTCTTTTCCTTCAAAACTCAGATCTTCAGCTACACAACTCTGTTTCTAATTTAATCAGTGCATTTCATTGTGTAATATTATAATTTGTTACTCTCCACTTCTGCATGCAGTCATGTGTATATAGAGAGAACCACTATCTAGTTTCTGCTTTCTAGGGGGTTACAGATTAAGTAGAACGTGTGTAATTAAGTACTAAAAATAGACAAATTAGTTCTAAGTCTTTCTTGTGCATTCCAAATCTTTTCTCTAAAATTTTATCACATTGAAAATACTCAAAAAGGAATGATTGTCCATTAGACTCTAATCTCCTTGAAGTAGAAGTATTTTCAAATTCATTTTTTCCCTTCCACAGAGCTTTATTTAGAAGAGAGATCAATGAATACATGTTTTAAGAAGAAAGTGGTAAGAGAGTGCATTAGAAGTACAGAAGCACAAATTGACTGTTTTAGATACATGGAGAGGAAATACAAAAACATAAGGCCCTGATATGCATCTAATTCATTCAGTACTTATTTTAAAAGATGAATAAAAATCACAAGCAAGAGAAAAAAAACCCAGATGAAGATACATAAGTGAGAAATGGAACTAAATATTTCTGAAATACTGACAGGCCTGGGCAGAAAGTTATGCAGTATTTGTATTTAACAAGGAGGGGTGATCTTGTTGTGAAACTGGGGAAGGGGTGACTTAGGCTAAGGAGGCCAAACCTGAGGATATGGGGAAAGCCAATGCTTTTAAAGTCTATTTGTAAAGGGACGCAACTGACCATATTATCTGGACCCAAACTGCATACTTCTCTGTTAATTGAATTTTCAGTTAAACTGCAGTGTAATTTTAATAAAATGGGCACCATCTGAAACGTATTTGACTTTTTAAACATCTACTGTGCAAATTAATAGCTGCATGGCACAGAACAAGCACATTTCAGACCCAGAGGTTTCCTTTTCCATTTAGAGTTTTATGTATACATGTTTCAAAACTCATAGCCATACTGTCTTTGGAACTCTGAGTGTTGCCTAATAGAAGTTTCTGATTGGCTGCCATTCAAGTCATGCCCAAGTCCATCATGTGGCACTGCATGCTGTATACCTTATTTTTAACTTCTAAATTCTATTTCAAAATCTCAGTAAAACATGACATGCAGGGCTGTTGGCAGAAGTTATGACACTTTTCAAGAAGCTAAAATTCCTGAGTCTATAGCTTCTATGCCTTGTTGCAGCACCTGAGGGAACTAATGCTTATCCCAAGGGGCTTATGATCCATCCTTCCTTATCATTTGAGTGTGTTGTGCCTGCTCTATTATATCCAAGGAAAGTTTATTAAATGACATGTGGGTGTAAAAAACTGATGGATAGTTCTTAAACGGTCACATGGGAAAATGAATTCATTTGTAGTGATTTTCTTCTCAGGGAATATCCTCTTTGGTCTGTTAAATTAGAAAACCTCAGAGTGGCTACAGTTGGCATTTCTCTACTGGAGTTGCTTAGAAAAAACTCTTAAGTGATTTGAAAGATTCAAGAGAAAGCAAAGATCCAGGTATAGTCATTGTCTACTTTGTAGCTATGACCTGATCAAGTCACTTGGTCTCTGTAAGTCTCAACTTTCTCATCTAAAAGTTGAGCAGTGAATGAATTGGGAGAATAGGACTAATATATACACTATCATGTATAAAATATAAGCTAGTGAAAAGCTGTTGTGTAGCACAGGGAGCTCAACTCTGTGCTGTATGATGACTCATAAGGAAGGGATGGAGGGGTTGGTGGGTAAGTTCAAGACAGAGGGGATATATGTATTCATATAGCTGATTCACTTTATTGTATAACAGAAACTAGCACAATATTGTAAAGGAATTATAGTCCAATAAAAAATAAATTTTTTAAATTGATCACTGATACCTTTTAGAGTTCTTTTACTATCAATGTGATAGCTAAACAGTACCTGTGTGGTTGTAAGTCACTTCAGTCATGTCCAACTCTTTGCAACACTGTGGAGCATACATAGCCCACCAGACTCCTCTCCATGGTATTCTCCAGGAAAGAATACTGGAGTGGATTGACATGCCCTCCTCCAGGGAGTCTTCCCAACCCAGTTATCGAACTCACAACTCCTATATCTCCTGGATTGATAGTTGGAATCTTTACCACTAGCACCACTGGGAAACAGTACCTGGGACATGGTAAACCTTAAGTAAATAGTAGCTGTTTAACCACCTCATATCCTTAATAGGCTATTCACTCAACATTCAGAAAACTAAGATCACGGCATCCGGTCCCATCACTTCATGGCAGATAGACGGGGAAACAGTGGAAACAGTGGCTGACTTTATTTTTCTGGGCTCCAAAATCACTGCAGATGGTGATTGTAGCAATGAAATTAAAAGACGCTTACTCCTTGGAAGGAAAGTTATGACCAACCTAGACAGCATATTAGAAAGCAGAGACATTACTTTGCCAACAAAGGTCCGTCTAGTCAAGGCTATGGTTTTTCCAGGGGTCATGTATGGATGTGAGAGTTGGACTATAAAGAAAGCTGAGTGCTGAAGAATTGATGCGTTTGAACTGTGGTGTTGGAGAAGACTCTTGAGAGTCCCTTGGACTGCAAGGAGATCCAACCAGTCCATCCTAAGGGAGATCGGTCCTTGGTGTTCATTGCAAGGACTGATGTTGAAGCAGAAACTCCAATACTTTGACCTCTTCCCTAAAACTGGCTTTTAACAGATCTTTTTTCAATCTTAGTGTTGATATTTGGATAGATAAATTTGCCTCTAAGGACTGCTTCAGACACATAACAAATGCTATGCTATATCTTCTTTTTCTTTCATCTAATAGTATTTTCTGAGTCTTTGTTTGTTAGGTGATTTCTAAGTGTGTTGTCTAATTTTCATGTGTTTTTGGTCCCAATATTTTCCCTGCTGTTTATTTGTTAAATTAATTAATTTATTTCAATTGGAAGATAATTACTTTACCGTACTGTAATGAGTTTTGCCATATATCAGTATGAATTGGCCTTAGATATACATGTGTCCCCTCCATCCTGAACCACCCCCCACTTCTCTCCCCACCCTATCTTTAATTTTACTTCATTTTAGTCAGAATATGTACTTTGCAATATTTTTATCATTTCTAATTTATTGAAGTTTATTTTATAGCCTAGCATATAATCTATCCTGGAAAAGTTTCCACAAACATATGAAAAAATTGTATGTTTTGTTGTGGGGAGTATTCTATAGATCTCTACTCCTTCTAGTTGGTGTATAGCATTTTTCGAGACTTCTATTTTCTTGTTTATCTTCTGTTTATTGTTCTATCTATTGAAAGTGGAATATTGTAGGCTTGAAGTATAACTGTTTTCTATATCTCCCTTCATTTCTGTCAGATTTATTTGATGTATTGGGTTAGCCAAAAAGTTCATTTGAGTTTTTCCATAAAATTGTATGGAAAAATTCACACAAAATTTTTGGCCAGCCCAATATTTTGCTTCTCTGTTATTAAGCACACATGTTTATAATTGTTGTGTCTTCTTGATAGAGATTATTATTATACACATGCACACACACATATAATTGAGTCATTTTGCTATATAACATAATTTGACCATCACTGTAAATTAACTATACTTCAATATTTTTTTAAAGAGCTCTCTGTTTTACACCTTCCTTCTCCATTCAAAGTCTCTAAACCAGAACTATGGAGTAAGGTGTAGGTACAATGGCAAGCTTCTCTCTGAGTGACACATCTGGTCTAGGAGGCAGGTTAGAAAAAAATCCTTTCAGTTTGCTTCTCCTGGCATAAAACCACTGTCTCATGATGAAAGACAAGGATGATTAAGACCCCAGTCTTCTTACTATGCGGTGTCTAATGAGGCTTAGAATTTAAGGGTTTAGCTTCAACAATAGGAAGCTGGGCCCTGGATGAGAAGCACTGACATCCTGCTCCTACCAGGAATGAAGTCCTCTGACTGAGAGACAAGTGGAGAAGGAGCCTTGTGTTACTAGCTAAAGCAACCTAGAACGGCGTCTCACTGAGATTGGAGAGGAGAGGGAGAAAGAAGTCCTCATCCAAACTTTCATCTTTCTTACCAAATTTCTGCCAGTGCTCTAGAATGGCTGTTTGTTCACTGTTTATCCTTAAGACCTTCCTTTTCAAAGACCTTAAGTGGTAATTTTTGGTAATAATTTTTACTGTGTTCAATGAAGAGAGAATTAATGGAACCCCCACACTGTCACACTACAGGTAGATTTCTTGTGACTACATCTTCATGAACTTTGTCTGCACACACTGAAATATTTATAGAAGAAATAATATGGTAATTGAGATTTAATTCAAACTATTCTAGAAAAGTGTTTAGAGATATAGATGAAATAAGTTTGGAAATAATTAAATTGAGTAAATGATGAGACAAGTCCATTTCTTTCTCCCTTCTCTTTATTCTTTTCTATCCAAACATCTATATGTTGCCTGTGTGTACTTATATATGTGCATATTTGTGTGTGCATGCACAGTTTCAGAAAAAAGAATTCTACTCAGTAGCTGCCACTGGTGTCCAGGGTAGGAGAATGCAGGAGAGAGGCTTAGTTTTTAGGCTGCTATCTGTTTCCCTAAGAAAGTTTTAGATGATTCTGAAATATGGCTATATATAGATCTGATAGATAGAGTGCCTGATGAACTATGGAATGAGGTTCGTGACATTGTACAGCAGACAGGGATCAAGACCATCCCCATAGAAAATAAATGCAAAAAGCAAAATGGCTGTCTGGGGAGGCCTTACAAATAGCTGTGTAAAGAAGAGAAGCAAAAAGCAAAAGAGAAAAGGAAAGATATAAACATCTGAATGCAGAGTTCCAAAGAATAGCAAGAAGAGATAAGAAAGCCTTCTTCAGTGATCAATGCAAAGAAATAGAGGAAAACAACAGAATGAGAAAGACTAGAGATCTCTTCAAGAAAATCAGAGATACCAAAGGAACATTTCATGCAAAGATGAGCTCGATAAAGGACAGAAATGGTATGGACCTAAGAGAAACAGAAGATATTAAGAAGAGATGGCAAGAATACACAGAAGAACTGTACAAAAAAGATCTTCACGACCCAGATAATCACAATGGTGTGATCACTGACCTAGGGCCAGACATCCTGGAATGTGAAGTCAAGTGGGCCTTAGAAAGCATCACTATGAACAAAGCTAGTGGGGGTGATGGAATTCCAGTTGAGCTATTCCAAATCCTGAAAGATGATGCTGTGAAAGTGCTGCACTCAATATGCCAGCAAATTTGGAAAATTCAGCAGTGGCCACAGACTGGAAAAGGTCAGTTTTCATTCCAATCCCAAAGAAAGGCAATGCCAAAGAATGCTCAAACTACCGCACAATTGCACTCATCTCACATGCTAGTAAAGTAATGCTCAAAATTCTCCAAGCCAGGCTTCAGCAATATGTGAACCGTGAACTTCCTGATGTTCAAGCTGGTTTTAGAAAAGGCAGAGAAACCAGAGATCAAATTTCCAACATCCGCTGGATCATGGAAAAAGCAAGAGAGTCCCAGAAAAACATCTATTTCTGCTTTATTGACTATGCCAAAGCCTTTGACTGTGTGGATCACAATAAACGGTGGAACATTCTGAAAGAGATGGGAATACCAGACCACCTGACCTGCCTATTGAGAAACCTATATGCAGGTCAGGAAGCAACAGTTAGAACTGGACATGGAACAATAGACTGGTTCCAAATAGGAAAAGGAGTTCGTTGAGGTTGTATATTGTCACCCTGCTTATTTAACTTCTATGCAGAGTACATCATGAGAAATGCTGGACTGGAGGAAACACAAGCTGGAATCAAGACTGCCGGGAGAAATATCCATAACCTCAGATATGCAGATGACACCATCCTTATGCAGAAAGTGAAGAGGAACTCAAAAGTCTCTTGATGAAAGTGAAAAGTGAAAAAGTTGGCTTAAAGCTCAACATTCAGAAAACGAAGATCATGGCATCCGGTCCCATCACTTCACGGCAAATAAATGGGGAAAGAGTGTCAGATTTTATTTTTCTGGGCTCCAAAATCACTGCAGATGATGACTGGAGTCATGAAATTAAAAGACGCTTACTTCTTGGAAGGAAAGTTATGACCAACCTAGATAGCATATTCAAAAGCAGAGACATTACTTTGCCAACAAAGGTTCGTCTATTCAAGGCTATGGTTTTTCCTGTAGTCATGTATGGATGTGAGAGTTGGACTGTGAAGAAGGCTGAGTGCTGAAGAATTGATGCTTTTGAACTGTGGTGTTGGAGAAGACTCTTGAGAGTCCCTTGGACTGCAAGGAGATCCAACCAGTCCATTCTGAAGGAGATCAGCCCTGGGATTTCTTTGGAAGGAATGATGCTAAAGCTGAAACTCCAGTACTTTGGCCACCTCATGCAAAGAGTTGACTCATTGGAAAAGACTCTGATGCTGGGAGGGACTGGGGGCAAGGGGAGAAGGGGATGACAGAGGATGAGATGGCTGGATGGCATCACTGACTCTATGAACGTGAGTCCCAGTGAACTCCGGGAGTTGGTGATGGACAGGGAGGCCTGGTGTGCTGCAATTCACGGGGTTGCAAAGAGTCAGACACGACTCAGTGACTGATCTGATCTGATATAGTACAGTTTGTTATTTTGTAAAAAGCAGAGCTGTTCAAGATCACTCAGAAAGTTAGTGGCAGGGTTAGGATTTGGATACAGATCATCTAATACCTGATTCCTAATCCAAGCTCACTTGAATAATGCCACATGGCCATCCTGATTTTAGGACAAGTTTATTCCATTCTTCAAACAAGCAGGAAAGTGCCTATTTAAAATTATTTGAGAATATGTGGTTGTAAAAAACACCATTTTGGACGATTGAAATCAGCATATGTACCTGCTTCATGCAAAGTTGCAACTAAAGATTGACTGATTTAAATTACTTTTAGAAGAAGAAATGTGGTTGTGAGCAGGGAAACTAAATCATTTTATCAAGATGAACCTACATTGTGACATCTACTGACTGTGATCCATGTCTACCGAGGTAGTACATTTATTTTATTTAGGCCTCCATGGTAAAATGAATCTTTTGTAATTTTTCCAATAATAGCAATAATAATGATATATATGTTCACAAGAAATATAAATGAGTAAGTTATGTATTATAAAACCACATATTGAACAAAATGGGACATTTGAAAACTTTAATAAATCTTAAATATTCCATAAAAATCTTTATTTTTCACTGATCGCTAGACATCATAGCAGTGTTATAATGTTTAACAATTATCTTTATATTTCTCTCTCTTTTTTTTTAACAGATCTGATTTCCAGTGTTTGCCAAATTCTGTAGTATAAATACACTGACTATGATCAAGATCAACCTACCAATAAATGAACAACTAGCCTGCAAAATTCCTGGAAGTTTAACAATCAGTTTTCACAAACTGGTATGTCAGCCCCAGCACACCCATGGAGCTGACAGCCCAGTGGGAGCATTTTGCATATGAAAATTAAAACGAATAAAACTCTTGTAGGAAGGAGGACCCCTTCCAGGGCCCGAAATTGGGCTCTTGTCTAACACTCGGAAATGAATTGTCCAAGGAGACACATGTTCTGACAAAGCAAGAGATTTTATTGGGAAAGGGCACCTGGGTGGAGAGCAGTAGGGTAAGGGAACCCAGGAGAACTGCTCTGCCCAATGGCTCACAGGTTTTATGGTGATGGGATTAGTTTCCGAGTGGTCTTTGGCCAATCACTCTAATTCAGAGTCTTTCCTGGTGGTGCAGGCATCACTCAGCCAAGATTGATGCTAGTGAGAGGGATTCTGGGAAGTGGACGGACACGCGGTGTCTCCTTTAGACCTTTCCCGAACTCTTCTGGTTGGTGGTGGCTTATTAGTTCCATATTCCTTATCAGGATCTCCTGTCATAAAATAACTCATGCAAATAGTTACTATGGTGCCTGGGCAGGGTGGGCAGTTTCAATCAGTGTGCTTCCCCTAAAAAAATGAATATAGCCCTAGGTTTTTAGAGACAGTAGTGATACGCAGAGGATTTGAAGATATGATGTTTAATTTTATGGGCCAGCTTGACCCGTTTGTGAAGTATCCAGATATTTGGTCAAACATTATTCTGGGTGTGTCTGTGAAGGTACTTCCAAAGGAGATTAATATTTGAATTGGCAAAGTGAGTAAAGCAGATTGTCTTCTCTGATGGGTTTGGTTTGCATCCAGTCAAAGACCTGAAAAGAACAGAAAAGCTGATTAAGAAAGAACACCTTCTGCTGGACTGTTTGAGCTAAGATATAGTCTTTTCCAGGCTTTGTACTTGAAATAAAAAATTGGCTCTTCTCATACTTTGAGCATCCCAGTTTTCAGACAGAAATTTATAACACCAGTTCCCCTGGTTGTTATGAGTATGGACTCAGATAAGAACTATAGAATGAGGCTTATATCTCCATTTTGCCAAACACAGAGTGTGGGGCTTTTCAACCTCCATAATTATATGAGCTCTAATTCCGCAGAATCTCTATCTATTTATCTGTCTGTCTATCTTTGTATCTATCTATGTATCCATCTAGCTTGTTGGTTCTGTGTCTCCAGAGAATCCTGACTAGTATGAACATTTTTACAGGCTTTTCCTCTTACCAACATTATTTTATTCTTCTGTATCAGAAAAAATGCTTAAAATCCTTCAATGCTTAGTTTGTCTTATTTCTAGTATAAATCCATTTCTGCTTCTATCAACCTACAATAATTCTATTTTTTGTATTCTTGAGATAGTTAACTAAAATAACCAGCATTTCTAGAGAGCCTAACTGAACTACTAGAATAACATGTAGCAGGTATTATTGAAACATTTGCATTTATTATCTTGGAACCTTATGAAAATAGAGCCTTGATAGGAATAATATATGCAACAAAGAATCATAAATTTTGTTACAGTGAATAAAGGGCCTTGTAACATATAAGAGACAGGACACAGAAACTCTATTCAAGACCTTTCTAATACTAAGCCTTTCTACCTCACTTCATTATTATACCTCTCTTTTGAATAATGGATCTCAATCCATATGCATAAGCCTTACTCTCCAAAGGATATTAACATATTTATGCATATTATGGGTGAATGGGATAGAATAAATCTAATATAAGCAGAGCATCTTAGTCATGCACTATGTACTGGGTTTCCCTGGTAACTCAGATAGTAAAGAATCTGCCTGCAGTGCAGGAGACCCAGATTCAGTCCCTAGGTAGGGAAGATCTCCTGGAGATGGACATGCAACTTACTCCAGTATTCTTGATTTCTTACTCCAGTATTCTTGATTTCATGTACAGAGGCTCCTGGAAGCAAGCTACAGTCCCTGGGGTTGCAAAGAGTCAGATACAACTGAACTAAGAGACTAGCAATTTCACTTTCATTTCTTCCATTAAGTCATGTCACACTCCTAACAAGCTTGGGTGTAGCATTATTATTATAATCCCTATTGTGCAGATGAGGAAACCGAAGCTCAGATAATTTCCCATGATCATGAGTGTGGTGTGTGATCAAACAGTTAAAGTTCTATTCTCAAATGGTTCATGTTCTTTCCACTACTGAATATTCTTTACAGACATTGTAATATGTGACTTCCATTAAATCATAGGTTTATTCTATAGTGTCTTCTTTCCAACATGTCACTCTTTCAAGCTCTGGCATTCCAGTGACATTGCCTTGCCATGAATTAAGAGAATACATTGACCAGGTATTACAAGGATTCCCCAAATTACAATAGAATGATAAATTTCTCTGTGGGTTCTTGATATGAAAGAATAGCAATAGCAGGGATGATTGACAGGTGCTCTTTGCTTCTGCCTTCTCAAGGCCTTATGGTTTCTTCAAGTTCACAGAGTTCACAGAGTTCACATGTGAGAAGTGAAGACTCCTAGATGATGTCTTAGGGGAGCTGGTCTAAGTGGAAAGAACCGTGTGCAGTCATTGGTTAAGTATGAGTGAAAGGGCCTCACCCCAAATGGCATCTTCTTCCTGCACAGTTTGTCACAGTCTCTAAGGTGCCACCATTGGGTGATATCTCTGTAACTCTCAGGGGCCTCTAAAGTTAGATGAGATTTCATTCTCTGAATAGTGCAGTGGATGAAAAACTGGATATTGTCATGAGTCTGCTGCACTCTACCATGAATAATCTTCTTCACATACCTAAGCCTCAGTCTCTCAGTAAAAAATGTACGACATCATCACTACTCTCTGAGAGACATCATGAGGATTAAATAAGATGGTCTCAGGTTCTTGAGTGGAGAAGGCAATGGCACCCCACTCCAGTACTCTTGCCTGGAAAATCCCATGGACGGAGGAGCCTGGAAGGCTGCAGTCCAAAGGGTCGCTGAGGGTTGGACATGACTGAACGACTTCACTTTCACTTTTCACTTTCATGCATTGGAGAAGGAAATGGCAACCCACTCCAGTGTTCTTGCCTGGAGAATCCCAGGGACGGGGGAGCCTGGTGGGCTGCCGTCTATGGGGTCGCACAGAGTCGGACACAACTGAAGCGACAGCAGCAGCAGCAGCAGCAGGTTCTTGAAATGGTGTTTGACCCATAATAAGTGAGTTATGATTCTTGTTATTATTATCATTTAATTTTAAAGCTAAGAATCTGAAAGATCCAAGAGGAAGGCTTATTGTGATCATTAAAATTAGTTTCGATATCTCTGGTGTACAATTAATATGACCTCTTCTTAGATATCTCATTACCTGAAATGAGAACTTGGACCAATTTCTGACCAATGTACTTCTTAAGGGAAGTATATTAGTGACATTTTCAGCTTAAATAGAGTTGTTTAAGTAAAATTTTGGACAACTGCCTTTTTTTTATGGGAAACTGTAAATATGCAATAGTGAGGCTTATTAATCAATATAGAATTAATTTAACATATGAATATATTAAGATAGAGAAAATTTATTGATATAAGTCATATGTATGAGGACTGTATCTTAAAAGATGTTCTATATGGTAATGTTTTGGAACATCTCATAAACTATATTTTGTTTATAGAAATAGAATAAATTTATAGAATTAGTTCAATATATCTCTGACTAGTGCAACTATTCGATCAATAAGATACTTGGCAGCATAAGAAGAGTAAAAAAATAAAAAGAAATAAAGAAAACTACTGTAAAGTTTCATTGTGGATAAGGCAGTGAGTGAAACAATATCTGGAATATTCTTTGGGTCAGTGTAGCAGGGCTGCAAATAAGTCTTTATTTTTTAATGTCGTTTAACACATGGCATGTTCTTATTCTTTTTATTGGTAGAGGCATAAATACAAAGCAAAACAAAACAAACAAACAAAAATGATTGTGGACTTACCTCTGTTGGTCCACACTGTCAGTATCCCTGAACATCAAATTATGGAGTACCCATGCCAGTCTGCTGCTTTGATAATCCCCTCTGACAGTGGCCTTAATGAAAATTTATCTACAGAAAGCAGAAAATTAAAAGAGGAGGCTAAACGTATATATATATAGACCAAGCTATCCTAAAATTCACTAAGGTATTTTCAAATATTGAAATTGACCACGTGTATACCCGTGGCGGATTCATATTGATGTATGGCAAAACCAATACAATATTGTAAAGTAAAAAAATAAAAAAATAATTTTTGGCCATTCTATACCCATCTTCCTTCACTTACTATTGAAGGAAAATAATCATATATTTATATTTCTTTAAGTTATGAAACACATTCTATCATTAGTTAGCAATCAAATAAAATTACAGTAATTTTCTTGGCTTTGCAATTAACTTGTTTTAGTACACATTTCTCAGTAAGATTGAAAAATCATTTTCTCATTCCATTTCACTTGTCTTATGAAGTCATGAAAATAAATTTGAGATGGTATTTATAAGTTTAAAGGAAAATGGAAGAAAGGGAGGTGTTGAATGCATACAAAATATTTTCTCAAGACTATATTTACAATTTTTATAAAAAGATATTGTTTTTAGTTAAAAATTTTTCAATTGAGCTGAGTGGCAGAAGTTAGTTTTTAAATTTGGTATACCTAAGAGACCAGTTTATGTGAATTACAAAAATTGGGGAAAGCCAATGGCTTTACAATTCTCTATACAGATATCAGCTGTAGCAGCTTTGTCACTCGCAGCAGAGACTCCTTGCTAGACTGCTTCTTAAGAGAATACATTCTGTAGTTCTTTGTTGTAAGTGAGCAAAGAGTATTCAAAATATTCTCTATTACTTATACGTAATAGGGAATGTTACTTATTATTCTCTTTTAAAAATGAGGAGTATTGCTCCAAATATGTATGGAAATAGAGAATGGTAGCATACCTTCAGCTTTTCTGCTTAGATTAAAATTCGGGTTTATTCTTCTTCAAGAAAAACTACTTTTTCAAAATGTGATCTTCCTTACTGTTGACATTCCACACTTTACCTGGTCCCTTTCACCATAATTTGGCAATCACTAATCTATTTCAGCTGTCTATGTATTTGCCTGTTTTGGATATTTACTATAAATTGGGAGATAGAATGTTTTTGTGTGACTGGTTTCTTTAATCTAGCATAATGGTTACAAAAATTCATATATGCCATATTATATATCAGAGCACATTCTGTTATGTCAAAGAATGTTTAATTACACAGATATGAAACACTGTATGCACTTATTTCTCAATTGATAGATGTTTGAATTATTGACACATCTTGGCTATTATAAATAGAACTAAAAAAACTGTGTAAAATTTTGTGTGGAGATATGTGTTCATTTAGCTTTAGTGTATACCTAGGAGTGAAATTTTGGGATCACATGGAAACTTTTTGTTAAACATTTAGAAGGACTGTAAAACTGTGCTCCAAAGTAACTGCCCTATTTAACATTCCCATCACAAGTGTATGAATTATTAAATTTTCTGCTTCCTTTGCATCACTTATTATTGTTTCTTTTTTAGTTACATCCTACTGGTTGTGAATAGTATCTTCTTGAGACTTTGCTTTGTACTTTCCTAATGACTAATGATGTTGAATAAATTCCATGTGCTTATGGCCATTTGTATATCTTCTGTGGAAAAATATCTATTCAGATACTTTGCCCATTTTATTTATTTATTTATTTATTTTATTTTTAAACTTTACATAATTGTATTAGTTTTGCCAAATATCAAAATGAATCCGCCACAGGTATACATGTGTTCCCCATCCTGAACCCTCCTCCCTCCTCCTTTGCCCATTTTAAAATTATGTTCTTTTATTAAATTCTAAGTATTTTTTATATTTTCTAAATACAAATGTGATACAAGATATATGACATGCAAATATCTTCTTTTATTTTTCAAGTATTTTTGAAGTTTTCTTATGTTTTACTTTCTTATGAGCTCCTGTCTAGTTATTCAATCCATTGCTGTATGTGAGTTATTAAAATTTTGAACTATTGTTGCTGAATTGTTTGTTTCTTCATTAAATTTTTAGTTTTGCTTCATGTATTTTGGGCTCTTTTGTTAGGTGGTAGAGTTCAGCTCAGTTCAGTCACTCAGTCATGTCTGACTCTTTGTGACCCCATGGACCGCAGTACACCGGGTTTTGCTGTCCATCACTAATGCCCAGAGCTTACTCAAACTCATGTTCATTGAGTCAGTGATGCCATCAAGCCATCTCATACTCTGTCATCCCCTTCTCTTCCCACCTTCAATCATTCCCAACATCAGGGTCTTTTCAAATGAGTCAGTTCTTTGCATCAGGTGGCCAAAGTATTGGAGTTTCAGCATCAGTCCTTACAATGAATATTCAGGATTGATCTCCTTTAGGATTGACTGGTTAGATCTCCTTGCTGTCCAAGGGACTCTCAAGAGTCTTCTCCAACACCACAGTTCAATAGCATCAATTGTTTGGCACTCAGCTTTCTTTATAGTCCAACTCTCACATCCGTACATGACTACTGGAAAAAACAAAGCTTTAACTATGCAGACCTTTGTTGGCAAAACGTCTCTGCTTTTTACTATGCTATCTAGGTTAATTATAACTTTTCTTCCATGGCTGCAGTCACCATCTGCAGTGATTTTGGAGCCGTAAAAAATAAAATCTACCACTGTTTCCATTTTTTCCCTATCTATTTGCCATGATGTGATGGGACCAGATCCCATGATCTTCATTTTCTGAATGTTGAGTTTTAAGCCAACTTTTCACTCTCATCTTTCAGTTTCATGAAGAGACTACTTAGTTCTTCACTTTTTGCCATAAGTGTGGTGTCATCTGCATATCTGAGGTTATTGATATTTCTCTCAGCAATCTTGATTCCAGCTTGTGCTTCATCCAGCCTGGCATTTCTCATGATGTTCTCTGCATATAAGTTAAGTAAGCAGGGTGACTGTATACAGTCTTGTCATACTCCTTTCCCAATTTGGTACAAGTCTGTTGTTCCATGTCCAGTCTATCTCTTGCTTCTTGATCTGAATAAAGATTTCTCAGGAGGCAGGTCAGGTGGTCTGGTATTCCCATCTCTTTAAGAATTTTCCAGAGTTTGTTGTGATCCACACAGTGAAAGGCTTTGGCGTAATCAATAAAGTAGAAGTAGATGCTTATCTGGAACTCTCTTGCTTTTTTCATCATCCAACGGATGTTGGCAATTTGATTTCTTGTTCTTCTGTCTTTTCTAAATCCAGCTTGAACAGCTGGAAGTTCACGGTTCACGTACTGTTGAAGCCTGGCTTGGAGAATTTTGAGCATTACTTTGCTAGCATGTGATATGAGTGCTGCAGTACCTGCACGGGACCTTTTGAAGGAGGTCACCATTATCTTCATTACCTCCATCATGGCAAAACAACACCCAGTTGTGGATGTGTCTGGTGATGGAAGTTAAGTCTGATGCTGTAAAGAACAACATTGCATAGGAACATGACTGTTAGGTCCATGAATCAAGGCAAATTGGAAGTGGTCAACAGGAGATGGCAAGAGTGAACATTGACATTTTAGGAATAAGTGAACTAAAATGGACTGGAATGGGTGAATTTAACTCCGATGACCATTATATCTACTACTGTGGGCAAGAATCCCTTAGAAGAATTGGAGTAGCCATCATAGTCAGCAACAGTCCAAAATGCAGTACTTGGATGCAATCTCAAAAATGACAGAATGATCTCTGTTTGTTTCCAAGGCAAACCATTCAATATCACGGTAATCCAAGTCTATGCCCCGACCAATAATGCTGAAGAAGCTGAAGTTGAACAGTTCTATGAAGACCGAAAAGACCTTCTAGAACTAACACCCAAAAAAGATGCCCTTTTCATTACAAGGTGCTTCCCTCATAACTCAGTGGGTATATCATCTGCCTCTGGAATGCAAAGGTAGGAAGTCAAGAAATATTTGGAGTAACAGGCAAAAATATTTATAATTGTTATGTCTTCCTCATGATTTGTTTCTTTTATTATTGTAAAATACCCATCTTTAAATCTAGTAATTTCTTTCCGCCCTAAAGTCTATTTTTTATGATATTAATGTAACCACTTCCAACATTCTCACAATTGTGTTTTACATATCTTTTTTCTATGTTTTCAGTTTTAACCTAGTTGTATCATTGAATCTAATATTTTCCCTGTAGTTAGCATACAACTGGATCATATTTTTTTCAGTCTTACCTTCTCTGCATTTTTGCTGTTGTTATTTATGATGGGCTCCCTCTTGCTGAGGAACACTCTTACACAAGAGTTTCCACAAAGGAGGGCATCATGACAGGGGAGAGAATAATAATTGTCTGCTCCCTCAGACCCAGGATTCAACCAGCATGCTGGCCAGGGGTTGTATCACTGAAGGTGGGTGAGCTAAAAATTGGGGAGCCCCTCATATCCACTTTCCCTGTCAGACTTCCCAGCCATCCTGGAGCCAGCTTTGGCTCATGTCACAGTGAAAATGAACTCTACTGAGTCCAGTCACTGGCCAGGGATTTGTCTCCCACGTCCCTGCCTTTTTATTGCATTGCTTAAGTAATTCATCATCAATGTTTAATTGATACGATTTGATTTATTCCTGCCTTTATCTTTTTACTTTACTTTCCTCTAGTACATGAATGCTTTTTATTTCTTTGTATAAGCTGAAGCTCCAATATTTTGGCCATTTGATGTGAAGAGCCAACTCATTGGAAAAAACCCTAACACTGGGAAAGATAGAAGACAGGAAGAGAAGGGAACGACAGAGGATAAGATGGTTGGATGGCATCACTGACTCAATGAACATGAGTTTGAGCAAGCTCCAGGAGATGGTGAAGGACAGGGAAGTCTGGTGTGCTGCAGCCCATGGGGTCACAAAGTGTAGTATATGACTGAGTGACTGAACAACAAATCTCCTTTCTTGCCTTCTTTTGTAGTAAATGAATGTTTGCTAGTGTAGTATTTTAATTCCATTATTAATGTTGCTCTTTTAAAAGTTTTTTATTTTACTTATCGCTGTAAGGTTTACCTTAAATATTTTAGCTTATCAAAATTGAGGTTTTACTGACAATTTTAGTGAGTTAGAGAAATGTCACTCATATATCCCCATGTTCCTCTCATTTCTGAGTTATTATTACATGTGGATAAGACCAATTTTATAATTATTACACTCCATAATTTTATATCTATTTAAAATGAAAAAAAGAAAAAGGAGCAAATATATGTTTTTGGAGGTTATTATAATATAAATTCCTTATTTATCATTTTTGCTTCTTTCTATTTGTTCCTGTGTATTTGATTAACCATATAGAGCTAATTCTTTCTTTCAAGACAACTTTCTTCCTACCCATCAACTTTGTGCTGTTATTATTAAATATGTGACATTTACATATATTATAAGCACATCAATAATATTATATACATATTGCTTTATATTTTTTGTAAAATTAGTTCATAGGAAGAAGAAGAATTATGTATTTTTGCTTCTTCATGATTACATAATTGTCTTTTTCAGTGCTTTTTTTTTTTTTTTTGGTGTGTACATTCAACTTACCACCCAGTGTCACTTGCTTTCAGCTTCAAGAACACCTTATAGCATTTCTTACAAGGCATGTCTGCTAAAAATAAACTCTCCCAGTTTTTGTTTAACTTGAAATATCTTTATTTATTCCCAAACTGTTGTACTAGGAAACCTATATGTAGGCTGTCTAGTCAACAGTTCCAGCTGAATCCTTTATAGTCATCTTCAACAAACTACCAGATCCGTGAACCCAGTTATTTTAGCTCTGCCACACTAGCCAATCCACTAGATTAAAACTACTTTTGTGCTTGTCAGGTGGAACAGAAGAATGCCTAGGGGAATCATGTAATGACTCATCTTTTTCTTAGTCCATTCAGGCTGGTATTACCAGAAAAAAAAAAAAAATCATAAACTGGGTTACTTATGAACAGCAAGCATTTATGTAGACTCAGCATCTAGTGAGAGTCCACTTTCTGGTTCATACATTATGTTTTCTTACAGTATCTTCACATGGTAGAACAGATTAGAGATCTCTTTTATAAGAATGTACTTCCTTGGTGGCTCAGATGGTAAAGAATCTTCCTGAAATGCAGGAGACCTGGGTTTGATCCCTGGGTTTGGAAGATACCCTGGAGAAGGAAATAGCAACCCACTCCAATATTCTTTCCTTGAAAATTCCATGGATGGAGGAGCCTGGCAGGCTACAGTCCATGGGGTCTCAAAGAGTCAGACAAGACTGAGCAACTCCACTTTCTTTATAAGAGCACTAATCCTTTTCAAGAGGGAAGTGCCCTCATGATCTAATCACCTGTAAATTTCCAACCTTCTAATACCATAATCTTGTGCAGGTTTTCAACATACATATTTTGAAAGGATGAGTCAATCTATATCATTTGTCCTCTGAAGAGAAAGGAAAAGCTGAAGACTATGGTATGGATGTGAGAGTTGGACTGTGAAGAAGGCTGAGTGCTGAAGAATTGATGTTTTTGAACTGTGGTGTTGGAGAAGACTCTTGAGAGTCCCTTGGACTGCAAGGAGATCTAACAAGTCCATTCTAAAGGAGATCAGCTCTGGGATTTCTTTGGAAAGAATGATGCTAAAGCTGAAACTCCAGTACTTTGGCCACCTCATGCGAAGAGTTGACTCATTGGAAAAGACTCTGATGCTGAGAGGGATTGGGGGCAGGAGGAGAAGGGGACGACACAGGATGAGATGGCTGGATGGCATCACTGACTCGATGGACGTGAGTCTTAGTGAACTCCAGGAGTTGGTGATGGACAGGGAGGCCTGGCGTGCTGCGATTCATAGGGTCACAGAGAGTCAGACACGACTGAGCAACTGATCTCATCTGATCTGATCTGACAGTATTGAGAGCATGTTGACTTTCTGACATTCTGACTTATGCTCTCCCAATACGCCAACAAATTTGGAAAACTCAGCAGTGGCCACAGGACTGGGAAAGGTCAGTTTTCATTCCAATCCCTAAGAAAGGCAATGCCAAAGAATGCTCAAACTACTACACAATTGCACTCATCTCACATGCTAGTAAATTAATGCTCAAAATTCTCCAAACCAGGCTTCAGCAATACGTGAACTATGAACTTCCAGATGTTCAAGCTGGTTTTAGAAAAGGCAGAGGAACCAGAGATCAAATTGCCAACATCCGCTGGATCATGGAAAAAGCAAGAGAGTCCCAGAAAAACATCTATTTTTGCTTTATTGACTATGCCAAAGCCTTTGACTGTGTGGATCACAATAAACTGTGGAAAATTCTGAAAGAGATGGGAATACCAGACCACCTGACCTGCCTCTTGAGAAACCTATATGCAGGTCAGGAATCAACAATTAGAACTGGACATGGAACAACAGACTGGTTCCAAATAGGAAAAGAAGTTCGTCAAGGCTGTATATTGTCACCCTGTTTATTTAACTTATATGCAGAATACATCATGAGAAATGCTGGGCTGGAAGAAGCACAAGCTGGAATCAAGATTGCTGGGAGAAATATCAATAACCTCAGATATGCAGATGAAACCACCCTTATGGCAGAAAGTGAAGAGGAACTAAAAAGCCTCTTGATGAAAGTGAAAGTGGAGACTGAAACAGTTGGCTTAGTGCTCAACATTCAGAAAATGAAGATCATGGCATCCAGTCCCATCACTTCATGGGAAATAGATGGGGAAACAGTGGAAACAGTGTCAGACTTTATTTTTCTGTGTTCCAAAATCACTGCAGATGGTGACTGCAGCCATGAAAGTAAAAGACGTTTACTCCTTAGAAGGAAAGTTATGACCAACCTAGATAGAATATTGAAAAGCAGAGACATTACTTTGCCAACAAAGGTCCGTCTAGTCAAGGCTATGGTTTTTCCTGTGGTCATGTATGGATTGAGAGTTGTACTGTGAAGAAAGCTGAGTGCTGAAGAATTGATGCTTTTGAACTGTGATGTTGGAGAAGACTCTTGAGAGTCCCTTGGACTGCAAGGAGATCCAACCTGTCCATTCTGAAGGAGATCAGCCCTGGGATTTCTTTGGAAGGAATGATGCTAAAGCTGAAACTCCAGTACTTTGGCCACCTCATGCGAAGAGTTGACTCATTGGAAATGACTCTGATGCTGGGAGGGATTGGGGGCAAGAGGATAAGGGGACGACAGAGGATGAGATGGCTGGATGGCATCACTGACTCTATGGACATGAGTCTCAGTGAACTCAGGGAGCTGGTAATGGACAGGGAGGCCTGGCGTGCTGCAATTCATGGGGTCACAAGGAGTTGGACATGACTGAGTGACTGAACTGAACTGATTCCTATCTATCTATTTATTTCTTCTTTATTCCTCTTTTTTTTTTTCCTTTTCCTTAATCTGTCTACTAGTCAGGATTCACCAAAAGAATTTTGCAGCTCACCAGTGGATTATCCACAGTTTGCAAAATCTGTTCTTTTATATTCTAAGTTATTGCTTATTGGGGAGATAGAAACAAATATTATGCAATCCTGCACTGAAGGGTTCAGTTCAGTTCAGTCATTCAGTCATGTCTGACTCTTTGTGATCCCATGATCTGCAGCACATCAGGCTTCCTTGTCCATCAAGGAGAATTCCTGGCGCTTGCTCAAACTCAAGTCCATCAAGTAGGTGATGCAATCCAATCATCTCATCCTCTGTCATCCACATTTACTCCTGCCTTCAATCTTTCCCAGTATCATCGTCTTTTTCAATGAGTCAGTTCTTTTTGTTGGGTGGCCAAAATTTTGGAGTTTCAGCTTCAGCATCAGTCCTTCCAATGAATATTAAGGACTGATTTCCTTTAGGATTGACTGGTTGGATCTCCTTGCTGTCCAAAGGACTCTTGAGAGTCTGAGACACATGTACCACAATGTTCATCACAGCACTGTTTATAATAGCCAGGACATGGAAGCAACCTAGATGTCCATCAGTAGATGAATGGATAAGAAAGCTGTGGTACATATACACAATGGAGTATTACTCAGCCATTAAAAAGAATACATTTGAATCAGTTCTAATGAGGTGGATGAAACTGGAGCCTATTATACAGAGTGAAGTAAGCCAGAAAGAAAAACACCAATACAGGATACTAACACATATATATGGAATTTAGAAAGATGGTAACAATAACCCTGTGTACGAGACAGCAAAAGAGACACTGATGTATAGAACAGTCTTATGGACTCTGAGAGAGAGGGAGAGGGTGGGAAGATTCGGGAGAATGGCATTGAAACATGTAAAATATCATGTATGAAACAAGTTACCAGTCCAGGTTCAATGCACGATACTGGATGCTTGGGGCTGGTGCACTGGGACGACCCAGAGGGATGGAATGGGGAGGGAGGAGGGAGGAGGGTTCAGGATGGGGAACACATGTATACCTGTGCCAGATTCATTTTGATATTTGGCAAAACTAATACAATTATGTAAAGTTTAAAAAATAAAATTAAATTAAAAAAAATAAAATAAAGAGCAGAAATTCTTCAATGCTCAGCCTTTTTTATGGTTCAATTCTTGAAACCACATGTGATTACTAGAAAAACCATAGATTTGAATATACAGACCTTTGTTGGCTCTGAGTAGAGTAATGTCTCTACTTTTAATATGCTGTCTAGGCTGATCATAGCTTTTCTTCCAAGGAACAAGCGTGTTTTAATTTCATGGCTGACGTCACCATCTGCAGTGATTTTGGAGCCCAAGAATATAAAGTCTCTCACTGTTTCCACTGTTTCTCCATGTATTTGCCATGAAGTGATGTACATGCTTTGCTGGAAAGCAGAAGGGTTCATTAATGAATCTCCAACTGGGAATCAAAAGTGCACACTTGCTGTAGCATTTCTTAAACTATCTCTTGGCAACCAAGACTGGTGGTTTGTGAAAGGTGAATTAACAGGACAGCTGCAGTTAGTGTGGAAACCCTAAACTCTAACCCTGAGATAGTAATAGCAATTTTTATGCAAATATCTAATGTATCCAGCTATCTTATACAGACTTTTTTTTCATGATCAAACAAGAAATAAAGGATTACAAGGTATGAGCACATCTATTCAAAACTGAAAGTGAAGGTAAAAGTTGCTCAGGCGGGTCTGACTCTTTGCGACCCCATGAACTATACAGTCCATGGAATTCTCCAGGCCAGAATACTGGAGTGGGTAGCCTTTCCCTTCTCCAGGAGATCTTCCCAACCCAGGGATTGAGTTCAGGTCTCCCACATTGCAGATTCTTTACCAGCTGAGCCACAAGGGAAGTCATTGAAAACTGAGCACACCTTGAAATATTTAGAAACTTAAACATCCAAAAACTATTGCAAGATGGTGACTTTCTTGTATAATAGTGCATAAAGTGTGTTTTGTGGGGAAGTTTAATTATATTTTGAAGAACTTTTTATAACTCAAATGAATGTTGCTTTTAAAACCCTTTATGGTGACTTGATACAGACCAACCAAAATTATACAACTTCACACTGAATGCTCTCTTTGGGAAATAGTCTTTCCTCTTTTGAGTAACCCTGTTTGTGTGCCAGAGAGGGAGAGGGCTTTTATTGTCACTGTCTATGGACTGAGAAACATGAAACATTAGAAGAGGTCTGAGCCCATAAGTCAACTTAGTGATTTGCCCAAGGTCGCTCAGCTTGTCGTCATGACCAATTTGAACTTTCAGTTTTTGATGCCACACCAGTGATTTTTTGATGACTTTTGTTATAAAACTCAAATAAGTCACCTTCTGTAAATGAATAAATTTATTTCAGTTAAGAGAGACATTTATCCTTAAACTGATTTCTAGTAAGTATTTCACTGACTTCCCATTTTACAGATGAGAAAATGCTGACCAAAAATGGTTAAACAGATTACCTCAAATCAAAGATCTAAAACTTGGCAGAGCTGATGCAAAATCTTTGGACTCTTTGTTTTGTTGCCTTTCAAAATATTAAGCAAGAATGTCTATTATTAGAGCTGAAGTATTTAGTCCATACATAATTAATCAAAATAGACTTTAGCACTTTTGGTAAAAAATGTGATACATGTAGAATTTGTTAGAATTTGTTTCTTTTGAATCTTTTTGACAATCTTTTTGCTGTTTTTAAGAATAAAATGTTAAAGAAAAATATACTAAACCCTATTTAATTATGTCCATGTAATTATTTCATTTATATCTTTTGTTTGCATTATTTTCTTTTTACCTCAAGGAATAAAATTAATATTTAAATTTTATTATGTAAATACCACACATCCATGCTAAATTCCAATTGGCAAGTGTGTGCTTCTGATCAAAATCTTGGCAAATCACCCAGCATCTGGAGTCCAATTTTCTTTGCTTAGTCCACTGATACCATTTATAGTGTTTTGAAAGATAGCCTGTTACCTATTCACCTACATAATTGACACAGCTAAGCTTCAGATGAGTCCCTGAATTTACTTCTTTCACAAACCATTAGCCAAAACAACTTTGCTTCATTTTCCTGTGAACTTATTCAAGTTGCTGATTCCCGTAGGAACTGGGTTTAGTAGAAAAAGGTGAATGAACATTGGTGTTTATTTTATAAAACTCAAATTCAGCCTTCAATCTAAACTTCAATTCCAAATGTACTGTCTACACTTTTGAGAAAAAGGACTTCCTTAAAATGATATGTCCTATTTTTGAGTCTCATGGTGTTCTTATTAAGCATATTGAATCCTGAAATGATCAACTGTTGTTGTTCTGTTGCTCAGTCATGTCCAGATCTTTGTGACCCAATGGACTGCAACATCCCAGGCTTCCCTGTCCTTCATTATTTTCTGGTGTTGCCTCAATTCATGTCCATTGAGTCAGTGATGCTATCTAACCATTTCACCCTCTGATGCCTTCTTCTCCATTTGCCTTCAATCTTTCAAGCATCAGGGTCTTTTCTAAATGATTGGCTCTTCACATCAGGTGGCCAAATTATTGGAGCTTCAGCTTTAGTATCAGTCCTTCCAGTGAATATTTTGGGTTGATTTTCTTTAGGAATTACTGATTTGATTGATGCCCTTGCTGTTCAAGGGACACTCATGAGTCTTCTCCGACACCACAATTCAAAAGAATGGATTGTTTGGTACTCAAACTTCCTTATGATCCAGCTTTCACAACAGCACATGATTACTGGAAAAACCATAAGGATCTTTGCCAGCAAAATGATGTTCTTGCTTTTTAATACATTAGATTTGTCATAGATTTCCTTCCAAGAAGAAAGCATCTTTTAATTTCATTGCTGCAGTTACTGTCTACAGTGATTTTCAGTTCAGTTCAGTTGCTCAGTCATGTCCAACTCTATGACCCTGTGGACTGCTGCAGGCCATGGGCAGGATTCCCTGTCCATCACCAACTCCTGAAGCTTGCTTAAACCCAAGTCCATCGAGTTGGTGATGCAATCCAACCAGGTCCTTTCCCATGAGTCAGTTCATCTCATCAGGTGACCAAAGTATTTGTGCTTCAGTTTCAGCATCAGTCTTTTCAATGAATTTTCAGGGCTGATTTCCTTTAGGATCGACTTGTTGGATCTCCTTGAAGTGCAAGGGACTCTGAAGAGTTTTCTCCAACACCACAGTTCAAAAGCATCAATTATTTGATGCTCAGCTTTCTTTATGATCCATCTCTCACATCCATACATGACCTCTGGAAAAACCATAGCTTTGACTAAATGGAACTTTATTGGCAAAGTAATGTCTCTGCTTTTTAATATGCTGTCTAGGTTGGTCATAAATTTTTTTTCCAAGGAGCAAGCATCTTTTAATTTCCTGGCTGAAGTCACCATCTGCAGTGATTTTGGAGCCACCAAAAATAAATTATCTCACTGTTTCCAATTTTTCCCCATCTATTTGCCATGAAATAATGGGACCAGATGCCATGATCTTCATTTTCTGAATGTTGAGTTTTAAGCCAACTTTTTCACTGTCTTCTTTCACCCTCATCAAGTTCTTTAGTTCATCTTCACGTTCTGCCATTGGAGTGGTATCATCTGCATATATAAGTTAAACAAACAGTGTGATAATATGGAGCCTTGTCCTACTCTTTTTCCAATTTTGAACTAGTCAGTTGTTCCATGTAAGATTCTAACTTTTAATATGGCTTGCTTTTCCTAATCCTTTTCAAGGCACTGATGAACATTATTTTTATGGCATAAAATCAGTTTATTTTATTAGGCATGCTACTTCATGAAGAGCAATAGATTTTAAATAAAGTATTTTCATACTTTCATTTTGACTGTGGGATTGGTCTATCAATCCATGTTAAAATTGTAAACTCTGTAATGCCAATTAGTATCAGAACAGAGCTGAGTTATAAGGGTAATTTGTAAGAAGAGTTGAAAGAAATGTGATGTCTATTCTATTACACTTCAGGGTTTTTTTTTTTTTAATATAAGATAATTTAAGATTACTGGTAAAGGATGTGTAGTTGAGTTTTTTTAATGATTAAACAATTAAAAGTGTATGCACAATATATTTGAACCAATCAAGCATACATGTTGATTCTATAACACTCAAATATATGACTTCAACTTCTTCAACTTTGATAATTAATCGAGTCATATTAAGAATGGACCTTTTCATTATTTCACACCAGAAGAAATTCCAACAAGAAAAAGTTTCCCATTTATCCAAGGTCATACAGCTTTTTAAGTATAAACAACTCAAGTGCAAATTTATTAACACCTATGAATTCATTGTTAATGACATATAATGTGGATGTTTAAACATGAAATAACTGAGTAACTGTGTGGGTCACTTTTTACTCTCCTTTTAATGTACTTCCATCAAAAGTGGAATCTAGTGTTCACTGACATTTTGCTTCTCCTGAGCAGGAAGTCTGCATAGCAGTGGTACAATCTTCTTCATCCTGTTTAGGGAAAAATATTTTGTAATGTGTAGAAAATATTTTTGTTGTTGTTGTTGTTGTTGTTGTTTTAATTTTATTTTATTTTTAAATTTTACATAACTGTATTAGTTTTGCCAAATATCAAAATGAATCTGCCACAGGTATACATGTGTTCCCCATCCTGAATCCTCCTCCCTCCTCCCTCCCCATTCCATCCCTCTGGGTCGTCCCAGTGCACCAGCCCCAAGCATCCAGTATCGTGCATCAAACCTGGACTGGCAACTCGTTTCATATATGATATTTTACATGTTTCAATGCCATTTTCCCGAATCTTCCCACCCTCTCCCTCTCTCACAGAGTCCATAAGACTGTTCTATACATCAGTGTCTCTTTTGCTGTCTCGTACACAGGGTTATTGTTACCATCTTTCTAAATTCCATAGATATGCGTTAGTATACTGTATTGGTGTTTTTCTTTCTGGCTTACTTCACTCTGTATAATAGGCTCCAGTTTCATCCACCTCATTAGAACTGATTCAAATGTATTCTTTTTAATGGCTGAGTAATACTCCATTGTGTATATGTACCACAGCTTTCTTATCCATTCATCTGCTGATGGACATCTAGGTTGCTTCCATGTCCTGGCTATTATAAACAGTGCTGCGATGAACATTGGGGTACACGTGTCTCTTTCCCTTCTGGTTTCCTCAGTGTGTATGCCCAGCAGTGGGATTGCTGGATCATAAGGCAGGTCTATTTCCAGTTTTTTAAGGAATCTCCACACTGTTCTCCATAGTGGCTGTACTAGTTTGCATTCCCACCAACAGTGTAAGAGGGTTCCCTTTTCTCCACACCCTCTCCAGCATTTATTACTTGTAGACTTTTGGATCGCAGCCATTCTGACTGGTGTGAAATGGTACCTCATAGTGGTTTTGATTTGCATTTTTATGGTCAGATTTTATTGATAAAATTCAAAATTATTGTTTTACAAAAATAGATTCAATATTTAGATGTAAACTATCAATAAGGACTGTCAACTAAAAAAGATGTACAACTTGAGAGTCACAAGTTAAGTTCTATTTGGGGCAAAGTGAGGACTGCAGGCTGAGACACAGCACCTCAGATACCTCTGAGAGACTGCTTCAAAGAGTCAGTGGGAGGAAGATCAATATATAAGGTTCTGGTGAAGGTGGAGTTCAATACCATTGAAAGTGAAAAGAAAATGTTAATCTCCCAGTCCTTTCCAACTCTTAGTGATCCCATGTACCGTAGCCCATCAGGCTCCTCTGTCCATGGGATTTTCCAGGCAAGAATACTGGAGTGGGTTGCTATTTCCTTCTCCAGTGGATCTTCCCGACCATTAAGCACTCATTTTACAAAACGTTTTCTGCTAGTCCCAGGATCTGAGGCCACCATGAAAGGATTTAATGCTTTTCTACTTATGAGGAGATTAAACCATTGATACCATAAAACCTTTTTCTGAAAACACCCAACTGTCTAAAGACCTGTCCCACTAGATTCCCTCGAGCACAGAGTGCCTCACTCCATTCTGAACTCCCAGGCGGTGTTGGAATGTCAACAGCTGCAGCAGCACAGGGTTCAGTCTCTGCAGAGGCAGATGGCAAAGGACCTAGTTTAGTTGTTGGCAAAGCTCTTGGAAAGTGACAAGTTGTATCTCACAAAACAAAGTTTATTAATTTTCAGGATATAATTGTGGTAATATAGGGTTATAAAATTTGTATGCATAGGCTGACATACTCTCTTTAATTAAAAAAAAAAAGATAAATTTAAGATATGTGTCATTACTGCTGCAAATATAACCCCTTGCTACTTTCAGGGAAACCATGCTGAGTTGTTGAGTGTTAGTTGTTCAGTTGTGTCCAAATCTTTGCAACCCCATGGACTGTAGCCTGCCAATCTCCTCTGTCCATGGAATTCTCCAGGTAAGAATACTGGAGTGGGTTGCCATTTGCTTCTCCAGGGATCTTCTCAACCCAGGGATTGAACCCAGGTCCCCCTCATTGCAGATTCTTTACTGTCTGAGTCACACTAAAAAGTCATACTAAAACACAAATCTGATTAAGTCATTTTACACTTAAACCTTTATTCGTCTCTCATAAACCTCAGAATAAATTCAGATTCTTCAGTATTACATATCAAGATGTTTAAACCAAGTCTTTGGTTAATTGTCAATATCTCTTTCCACTCCAAACTCTTGTGACAGTGTCACAATATTGATATATTTTGTTCATTTCCATGCTTTTTGCTCTTCATATTTTTAGCTTCTTTTGCAATGAAGGAAAGTCACATCTTATCCCTAATATTTATCACAGTTTTTTAAAGTGAATGAATGAACCAGCTTTCTAAACTATTCTTCATATTCTTCATATCCATTCTTTCTCCACTGTAACACTTTTGCTTTGGGTACTCTTCATGATTGATTAAAATCTCTCCACCTCTTTTCCTTTCCCCAAACTCTTGCCTTTCCATTCCTCATTCTACCATCTAGAGGCTGATTTCTAATACACACTAGATTAACCTACCTTCTCTTTGAAAAGTATACACAAGATCATCATTACCTAAAGAAGTAAGTACAAAGTTACTGGCACTCAAATCAAAACTTCCACAATATAGTTTCAAAATGCCCTATCTGTCTTAGCTTATACATTTCTATTCTACTTCCATGAATTCAATTCCAAAGAAGCTCAATTACTCCCCATTTCCCAGAGAATGTTTTCATCTCTATTGTTCATTTTAAAAAGTTTGCATTGTTTAAATGCCATTCAAATATCCCAAGCTGGTGGAGTAGAAGGATGTGCACTCATCTTCTCCTGCAAGAACTCCAAAATTACAACTTGTTGCTGAACAACCATCAACAGGAGAATTTTGGATCCAACCAAGAAAAAGATACCCCATGCCCAAGGGCAAAGGAGAAGTCCCAGCAAGATGGTAGGAGGGGTAAAAGTGCATTTAGAGTCAAACCCCATACCCAACAGAGATGCTTGGAGGGCTCAAACAAAACCTTGCATGCACCAGGAGACACCCACATAGGCTGAGCCAGACAATCTTTTGAGTGTTTGAATGTCTTCTGCAGAGGAATGCATCAGCAATGGCTTGCCACAGGGTCAGGGGCTCTGGGTGCAATAGACCTCAGTGTGGCATAAGCCCTCTTGGAGGAGGTCGCCATTAACCCAAACATAGAGCTGCCAGAACTTACACAGGACTGGGGAAACAGACTCTTGGAGGGCACAAACAAAACCGTGTGCACACCAGTACCCAGGAGAAAGGAGCCATGACCCCACAAGAGACTGATCCAGACTTGCCTGTGTGTCCAAGAGTCTCCAGCAGAGACGTGGGCCTGCAGCATCCTGCTTCGGCATTGGGGTCACTGAGTGCAGCAATGAGTGCAAAGGACCTTTTGAAGGAGGTTGCCAGGTATCTTCATTACCTCCACCATAGTTTGGCCTCAGGTCAACAATAAGGAGGGAACACAGCCCTGCCCATCAACAGAAAATTGGACTAAAGATTTACTGAGCATGGCCCCACCCATCAGAACAAGAAACAATTCCCCCCCACTCTCTTTCCCATCAGGAAGCTTCCATAAGCCTCTTATCCTTATCCTTCCAAAAATGACAGAATAAAAACCACAATCACAGAAAACTAATCAAACTGATCACAAGGACCACAGCCTTGTCTACTTAATGAAACTATGAGCCATGCTGTGTAGGGCCACTGAAAACGGTCAGGTCATGGTGGGAGGTCTGACAAAACGTGGTAAACTGGAGAAGGGAATGGCAAACCACTTCAATATTCTTGCCTTGAGATCCCCATGAACAGTATGAAAAGGAAAGAAGATAAGATACTGAAATATGAACTCCCCAGGATGATAGGTGCCCAGTATGCTACTGGAGAAGAGTAGAGAAATAACTCCAGAAAGAATAAAGAGATGGAGCAAAACCAAAAACAATGCCCAGCTGTGGATGTGACTAGTGATGGAAGTAAAGTCTGATGCTGTAAAGAACAATATTGCATAGTAGCCTGGAATGTTAGGTCCATAAATCAAGGTAAATTGGAAGTGGCCAAACAGGAGATGACAAGAGTGAACATTGACATTTTAGGAATCAGAAAACTAAAATGGACTGGAAAGGGTGAATTTAACTCAGATGACCATTATATCTACTACTGTGGGCAAGAATCCCTTAGAAGAAATGGAATAGCCATCATAGTCAACAAAACAGTCCAAAATGCAGTACTTGGGTACAATTTCAAAAATGACAGAATGATCTTTGTTCATTTCCAAGGCAAACCATTCAGTATCACAGTAATCCAAGTCTATGCCCCAACCAGTAATGCTGAAGAAGCTGAATGGTTCTATGAAGATCTATCTATAAGACCCTCTAGAACTAATGCCCCCCAAAAGATGTCCTTTACATTATAGGAGACAGTAATGTAAAAGTAGTAAGTCAAGTGATACCTGGAGTATCAGGCAAATTTGGCCTTGGAATACAGAATGAAGCAGGGCAAAGGCTAACAGAGTTTTGCCAAGAGAATGCACTGGTCATAGCAAACACCCATTTCCAAAAACACAAGAAAAGTCTCTACATATTGACATCACCAGATGGTCAATACCAAAATCTGACTGATTATATTCTTTGCAGCCAAAGATGGAGAAGCTCTAAACAATCAGAAAAAAAACAAGACTGGGAGCTGACTGTGGCTCAGATCATGAACTCCTTATTGCCAAATTCAGACTTAAATTGAAGAAAGTAGGGAAAACCACTAGACCATTTAGGTATCACCTAAATAAGATCCCTTACTATTGTACTGTGGAAGTGACAAATAGATTCAAGGGATTAGATCTAATAGAGTGCTTGATGAACTATGGACAGAGGTTCATTACATTGAACAGGAGGTGGTGATCAAGACCATCCCTGAGCAAAAGAAATGCTAAAAGGTAGTCTGAAGAGGCCTTACAAATAGCTAAGAAAAGAAGAGAATCTAAAGGCAAAGGAAAAAAAGAAAGATATAAGCATCTGAAGGCAGAATTCCAAAGAATAGCAAGGAGGGTTATGAAAGCCTTCCTTAGTGATCAATGCAAAGAAATAGAGGAACACAATAGAATGAGAAAGACTAGAGATCTCTTCAAGAAAATTAGAGATACCAAGGGAACATTTCATACAAAGATGGGCTTGATAAAGGACAGAAATGGTAGGGACCTAACAAAAGCAGAAGATATTAAGAAGAGGTGGCAAGAATACACAGAAGAACTGTACAAAAAAGATCTTAATGACCTAGATAGCCACGATGGTGTGATGACTCACCTAGAGCCAGACATCCTGGAATATGAAGTCAAATGAGCCTTAGGAAGCATCACTAAGAACAAAGCTAGTGGAGGTGATGGAATTCCAGTTGAGATTTTTTTTTTAACATTATAGACTTTAACGTTGCAAGAGCATCTCATCCATTGATGAAAAGCATTTCTCCATCAAGTTCATGCAAGAAAATGTTGTCTAAGCTAAAGAAATCATAGATAAAACATTTTATCAGAGGAAAGTATAAATAAAAAATTGCTTATCACAGGAAACTAAGATCATCTAATAATGTCTTTAATAGTTCTAGTTTCATAGGTCTTTATATGTTATGCCAATATGTACCAGAGTTTAATGACAGAAAAGGCAACAATTTTTAAATTGCTGGTATACGTTTATTTACAACTTTTTAATGTAAGGTAACTTATTAAAACGGAAGAACCACAAGATGAAAATGAAGTCAACAGAAAAATCAAACTTCTCAGAACCAAAAGAACACAAAACATCAAACATAATTTAGAAATGAATGTGGCAGAAAGATATGTAGCAGGCCTGCATTCCATTACCCCAGGTTATGTCAGTTCACAATTTTAAATAAACCTTTGTAGAGCATGAAATTAAAAATCATTTTTGGTGTAGGTGTAAACTCTGTGATTAATCACATGGCTATGCTGACTCAACACTATCTTTGAAGAGGGTCCATTGAAAGAGAGACATAACAGGTTCATTCCATAAGTTTCATTCAACTTTACTCAGGATTGGATACACATTAAATGTGTTTTTAATGCATAAAATCACAGTGGATAGCAGCAAAGGACCGGGGGTGGGTGAGTAAGGAGAATCTGATCATTCACATTGTGATTATTCTGCATATTTATGGAAAACACTTCACACTTTCTCAAACCTCAAGACTTCCCTTTTTAAAGAACCAAAATAAACCCAAGACACCTAACGGACAGTTCCCCACCCCTAAATGAACTGGATACTCTTTTCCACATAAAACTGAAATAATAGTATGGCAGCAAAAGATTCTGATAGCGATGAAGTCTGTAAACTGTATCTTAGTCTCTCTTTCTTACTCCTAAAGTGCAAGATGCTGGGTTGCGGTCCTCTCTCATTAGTGCTTCTCCTATAAGTAATCCTTCATTTTGCTGGACAGGGGCGGTTTCAGGATCAAGTCTATCCAGGTGGACTGGCGGATGACGAAGCGGCACAGGTACTGCAGTGAGCGCACCTGCAGGAAGCAGGACACCAGGTTGGTGAGGCTCACCGGGTAGGTGGCGAAGCCTGGCAGGCGTGATCCTGAGTATTAGAAGGCCCCGTTCTCTGAGTCCCTAAAAGAGTGCTTTATCAGGTCCATGATGGACGTGTGTCCCTCCACGTCCGAGCTGTTCATAGAAGCTAAGCCTGCCATTGGAGTGTTCCATTCTGGTGTGGAGGGTTGTGCGGTGGGAGTGGAAGCTCATGCTGAGCAGGTAGTGGTCGTCAGAGCTCTCCGTCACCAGGAAGGAGCCATCAGGCATGTTGACCAGCTTGCCCTCCGCCTCCCAGCTTGTGATGGGTCCCCAGTACCAGCCCTGCTTGGCCAGCTTCTTGAGCTCATCCGTCAGGCTGGTCACCACCATGGGGCTATTGCTTTGCACTGAGTCATATACCCTGGCCACCCTGGGGGCTGAGTTGGGATCGAAATTCAAGTGGCAGCACATGCTCTCACTAGGTGGGCGTCTGGGCAGGTCAGCTTGGCGAAGTTCCTTTGGCTCAGATCAGTCTGCAGGGGAGGTAGCAGCGGGGTGTGTGTGTGTGTGTGTGTGTGTGTGTGTATTTCTCTGGGCAGGGTGGGGTGGGGTGGGGCAGTTCAGGGCCCACCTGGGCCCACCCTCAAGCACTGCAGCAAGACCCCTGTGGTGCCCATCAGCAGGCTGCCCACCGGCTCCTCGGTGAAGAGCTCGGGGGCTACGACGAGGTCCCAGTGGGCCGGATGCTTGTAGTCCTCATGGTGGTGGTAGGGGAAGGGGCCCCCTGCGGCTGGGGGAGGAGCCATCCAAAGGCACAGTGTACTGGATGTAGTCCCGAGCCACCAGTCCAAGGACGACAGGCACGTGTTTACCCAGGCAGAGGCACAGGTCCCCGGACCAGGGACACGGAGTTCCCAGCGAGTCCAGCAACTCCGGCCATGCGGGATCAGCCTGGCAGAGGTCTCTGAATTCCTTGTGCACGCCGTTGAGGGCCGACCCGGGTCCGGCGAGTGCACCCGCGCCTTGACCTGCCACTCCATCCGGATGCACATTTCCTCCGAGGAAGTGGGGCGCAACGGCCAGGGCATGGGGCTGTAGTGATGGCTGCACAGCGACGGGGAGTGCATGGGCTTCGGTGACCGCACGTCCTTGAACACCGGGGGCGCCGGTGACAACGAGAACTTGTCCTTGTCCACTGAGCTCCCCAAAGCCATGCCGCCCCTGCCCTTGGCCTTCTGCTTGGTGCTCAGCAGTCTTTTCAGCGTGCCCAAGAGGCTCTCGCTCTTGGATGGATTCTTACCCATTTCATCTTCGCCTTGGAGATCACAGCCGGCCATCTCCTTCCCGTAGCAGTGCCCAAACAAGGACTCCTTTTTCCTGAAGTTGCTGGCTAGTGTTGGCTGTTGTACGACCATGAGTTCTGCATCTTCTTTGCTCTTACCCAAGCTTAAAGATTTCCGGAAGGTCTTCAGACTGATTTTCTTCATTCTGACTAGTTACCTGATCCGAGGGGCTCAATTTCTCTCCGGGATATTATCCTTGAACACCTGGGTAGGCTGCAGGGAAGGCTGCATCCATGGGTTTTTCCAGCTTTATTTCCTCTTTGGAAGTCACTGTCTGGAGCCATACTGCTCTGGCTCACCTAAATCCCAGGTCCATCTTCATCAGTTGTGTGATCTTAGAGGTATCGGTGTCCATCACCCAAGTTAGTGGCGAGGTTTCAACATGTTCATAAAAGTGATGTCCTTAAAAATGCCACCCAGATAAAGCTACATAGGTGCTTGCAGCTAAAGGTGGGAGGAACAACAGTAATACCCACTCTGTATAAATGGGGAAGCTGAGGCAGAGATCACAGCACTCGCCTACACCCCTGATTCGGCAAGATGATCTGCTTAATCTAAACTATGGGAAACTTCTGCTGCATAATTCATTCTGGTAAAAACATGGAATTAATCTGGTGGAAGATTTCAGGACATCATGTTGACTACTGCAGGGGTTTACTGACACTCAGATAGCTTCGGCTCCCAGGTCTTCAGAGATGTGATCTCTTCTTTGTTCCTTGTTCTCTACTACTCAAGATTTGGTTCCCAAGAACAATGAAATAGCCACCGCTCCCCAAACATAGTCTCCAAGTGTGATGTTCCAGCGGCAGCCACTCTGCTTCCTTGTCCAGCACCGGCCTGACTGTCATGCTCTGTCCTCCTCTCCACAACTCTTCCTCCCACCGCCTTTCTCCTTCTTCTCCTCCTCTTCCTCCAGGAGGGGCACCCTGGCTGCCTACCTGAGAAAAGCCACAGCCCAGGAGCTGAGCTGGATGTCCCCCGCCCACTACTCGGCCAGTGGCACAGGCGGGCATCTGCTCAGTTAATTCAAATCCTAAAAATGATGCTGTGAAAGTGCTGCACTCAATAGGCCAGCCAATTTGGAAAAGTCAGCAGTGGCCACAGGGCTGGAAAGGGTCACTTTTCATTCCAATTCCTAAGAAGGGCAATACACAAGAATGTTCAAAGTATCCCACAATTGCACTCATCTCAGCATTGGAGAAGGAAATGGCAACCCACTCCAGTGTTCTTGCCTGGAGAATCCCAGGTGGGATTTGGTCTATGGGGTCACACAGAGTCAGACACGACTGAAGTGACTTAGCAGCACATGCTAGCAAAGTAATGCTCAAAATTCTCCAGGCCAGGCTTCAACAATAGTGAACCATGAAATTCTAGATGTTCAAGTTGAATTTAGAAAAGGCAAAGGAACCAGAGATCAAATTGCCAAAGTCTGTAGGATCATTGCAAAAGCAAGAGAGTTCAGAAAAATATCTACTTCTGTTTTATTGACTCCGCCAAAGCCTTTGACTCTGTGGATCACAACAAACTCTGGAAAATACTTTAAGAGATGGGAATATCAGACCATCATACCTGCCACCTGATAAATCTGTATGCAGATCAAGAAGCAAGAATTAGAACTGGACATGGAACAACAAACTGTTTTCAAATTGGGAAAGGAGTATGTCAAGACTGTATACTGTCACACTGTCTATTTAACTTATATGCAGAGTACATCTTGTGAAATACAGGGCTGGATGAAGAACAAGCTGGAATCTAGATTGCCAGAAGAAACATAAATAACCTCAGATAAGCGGATGACACCACCCTTATGGCAGAAACTGAAGAACTAAAGAACCTCTTGATAAAAGTGAAAGAGGAAAGTGAAAAAGTTGGCTTATAACTCAACATTCAGAAAGCTAAGATCATGGCATCTGATCCCATCACTTCATGGCAAATGATGGGGAAACAATGGAAACAGTGACAGAATTTATTTTGGGAACTTAGATAGCATATTCAAAAGCAGAGACATTACTTTGCCAACAAAGGTCCGGCTAGTCAAGGCTATGGTTTTTCCTGTGGTCATGTATGGATGTGAGAGTTGGACTGTGAAGAAGGCTGAGCACTGAAGAATTGATGCTTTTGAACTGTGGTGTTGGAGAAGACTCTTGAGAGTCCCTTGGACTGCAAGGAGATCCAACCAGTCCATTCTGAAGGAGATCAGTCCTGGGATTTCTTTGGAAGGAATGATGCTAAAGCTGAAACTCCAGTACCTTGGCCACCTCATGGGAAGAGTTGACTCATTGGAAAAGACTCTGATGGTGGGAGGGATTGGGGGCAAGAGGAGAAGGGGACGACAGAGGATGAGATGGCTGGATGGCATCGCTGACTCGATGGACGTGAGTCTGAGTGAACTCCGGGAGTTGGTGATGAACAGGGATGCCTGGCGTGCTGCAATTCATGAGGTTGCAAGGAGTCAGACACGACTGAGTGACTGATCTGATCTGATCTGATCTGAAGATCACTGCAGATGGTGACTGCAGCCATAAAATTAAAAGATGCTTGCTCCTTGAAAAAAATTTATGATCAACCTGGACAGCATATTCAAAAGCAGAGACATTTCTTTTCCAACAAAGGTCCCTCTAGTCAAAGCTATGGTTTTTCCAGCAGTCATGTATGGATTGAGAGTTGGACTTTAAAGAAAGCTGAGTGCCAAGGAACTGACGCTTTTGAACTGTGGTGTTGGAGAAGACTCTTGAGAGTCCCTTGGATTGCAAGATCAAACTAGTCAATCCTAAAGGAAATCAGTCCCGAATATTCATTGGAAGGACTGATGCTGAAGCTGAAGCTCCAGAACTTTGGCCACCTGATGTGAAGAACTGACTCATTTGTAAAGACCCTGATGCTGGGAAAGATTGAAGACAGGAGGAGAATGGGACAACAAAGGATTAGATAGCTGGATTGCATCACCAACTCGATGGACATGAGTTTGAGTAAGTTTCCAGAGTTAGTGATGGACAGGGAAGCCTGGTGTGCTGCAGTCCATGGGGTCACAAAGAGTCGGACAGGACTGAGTGACTGAACTGCACTGATATGCATTTTTCAAAATGAAATAAATATCTAAAATATCACCTGCTTCCTCAAATGGCTTGTTGTCTGTGATCTCTCAGAGGAAGAGAGATAATATCTATTTTTTTAAATTATATTCTATTGCAGGTATTTGTTTCCATACCAGTCTTTCAGCCTATAATCTCTTAGAAGGATCTAGACTTATTACTGTAGACTCTCTCCAGAATTGTGACTAATACACATCCACTCCTCATTAAATGTAGGAGACAGCAAGAAAGAGACAGAGATAAAGAGATATAAAGAAATTAAGTCTATAAAATGAAATAATAATTGTCTCCAGGAAGTTTCATAGACCAAAATTCATTTAATTTTATATTTAAAAAATATTTTCATTGATTCTTCTAATTTAAATTTCATAAGAACCTTACTCCTTTTTTCTTCATGAAAAGTCAAGACATGAGGATTTAAAAAATGTTTCAAAACAGTCCCTTTCTGGGTGAGAATGTTTTTACTTAAATTTTGGGTTTCCCTCGGTGCTCAGCTGGCAATGAATCTACCTGCAATGTGGGAGACCTGGTTTGGAAAGATCCCCTGGAGAAGGGAACAGCTACCCACTCCAGTATTCTGGCCTAGAGAATTCCATGGACTATATAGTCCATGGGTCACAAATTGTTGGACATGACTGAGTAACTTGAATGCTCACTTTCACATGACTCTAAAAAGTTTTCCCTTTCACCACTTATGTCACCAATTGTGTGGGTTTGCCTTATACCATCTAATAATCTACCTCTTCAGATACCAACTAGTATCCTACAATTTAATTCATATGTGACCCTAACTACTCAGTTATTGGAGACCCCAGAAGCTAAGAGCTTAGTCTCACAAAACTGTACCTACTCCAGACACTGATCATAATTACCAGCTACCTGTATTTCTGACTGTAAAGTCAGAAGGTTCTCACAACCCCCTCCTCAGGTTCAGTAATTTGCTAGAACAGCTCACAAAAAATATGGGAATCACTTTACTCACTAGTTTGTTATAAAGGATAAAACTAAGAAACAGCCAGATGGAAGAGATACATGAGTGAGGTACAGTGGGAAAGTGCAAGGAGCAGAACTTCCATGCTCTCTCTCCAGGCACATCACCCTCCCAGCACTTTATTGCATTCACTCACCTGGCCATGGTTCATTATTTCAGAGACTATCTGAACCTTGATGTTTAATAATTTTTAAGTAGGCGATTTTATGTAGGCATGACTACACTGGTGTTATTAATTTAATGATTCAGTTCAGTTCAGTCTCTCATTGTGTCCGATTCTTTGAGACCCCATGGACTGCAGCATGCCAGGCCTCCCTAACACCAACTCCCAGAGTTTACTCAAACTCATGTCCATTGAGTCAGTGATGCCATCTAACCATCTCATCCTCTGTCATCCCCTTCTCCTCCCACCTTCAATCTTTCCCAGCATCAGGGTCTTTTCAAATGAGTCAGTTCTTTGTATCAGGTGGCCAAAGTATTAGAGTTTCAGCTTCAGCATCAGTCCTTGAAATGAATATTCAGGACTGATTTCCTTTAGGATTGACTGGTTTGATCTCCCCACAGTCTAAGGGACTCTCAAGAGTCTTCTCCAACAACATAATTCAAAAGCATCAATTCTTCAGCACTCAGCTTTCTTTATAGTTCAACTCTCACATCCATACATGAATGTGAAAAAAACATAGCTATGACTAGATGGACATTTGTTGGCAAAATAATATCTCTGCTTTTTAATATACTGTCTAGGTTTGTCATAGCTTTTCTTCCAAGGAGATAGTGTCTTAATTTCATGGCTGCAGTCACCATCTGCAGTGATTTTGGAGCCCCCAAAAATGAAGTCTCTCACTATTTCCATCATTTCCCCATCTATTTGCAATGAAGTGATGGGACTGGATGCCATGATCTTTGTTTTCTGAATGTTGAGTTATAAGCCTATTTTCCCCATGTCTTCTTTCATTTTAATCAAGAGGTTCTTTAGTTCTTCTTTGATTTCTGCCATAAGGCTGGTGTCATATGCATATCTGAGGTTATTGATATTTCTCCCAGCAATTTTGATTCCAGCTTGTGCTTCATCCAGCCTGGAATTTCTCATGATGTATATAAGCTATATATATATATAAGCTATATATATATATATATATATATATCTCCATATATAAGCTAAATAAACAGGGTGACAGTATACAGTCTTGACATACTCCTTTCCCAATTTAGAAGCAGTCTGTTGTTCCATGTCCAGTTCTAACTCTTGCTTCTTGATCTGCATACAGATTTCTCAGGAGGCAGGTATAGTGGTCTGGTATTCCCATCTCTTGAAGTATTTTTCACAGTTTGTTGTTATTCCACACAGTCAAAGGCTTTGGTGGAGTCAAACAGAGTCAAAGACTTTGGTGGAGTCAATGAAGCAAAAGTAGATGTTTTTCTGGAGCTCTCTTGCTTTTTCAATGATCCAGTGGATGTTGGCAATTTGATCTCTGGTTCCCCTGCCTTTTCTAAATCTACCTTGAACACTGGAAGTTCACAGTTCACATACTGTTGAAGCCTGGCTTGGAGAATTTTGAGCATTACCTTGCTAGCATGTGAGATGAGTACAATTGTGTGGTAGTTTGAACATTCTTTGGCTTTGCCTTTCTTTGGGATTGGAATGAAAACTGACCTTTTCCTGTCCTGTGGCCATTGCTGAGTTTTCCAAATTTGCTGGCATATTCAGTGCAGGACCTTCACAGCATCATTTTTTAGGATTTGAAATAGCTGAACTATAATTCCATCACCTCCAATAGCTTTGTTCATAGTGATACTTCCTAAGGCCCACTTGATTTCACATTCCAGGATGTCTGGCTCTAGGTGAGTGATCACTTCCCCATAGTTACCTGTTGGGGTCCTTTAATGGACTGGAACCTGGTGGTCTGGAGTCTACAATAAGAAAGTGAAAGAAAGAAAGAGGCTAATATTCCTTGGGTTACTCAGAAAACCAATAAAGCCCTTGGACAGAGCTTGTGTGGCTCATGTAGGCTCAGGGCACCCTCTCAAGAAGTCTTGGAACCCCGGGCAGGAAAATGAGCTCAGCAGGCCTTGGCACTCCATGGAATCAGCCAGAAAAAGAGAGAGAGAGAGAGAAAGAAGGACATGGGGACCCAAGTCTCTGGTGGAACAAGGGTGCTTTATTGAATTCTGTGTGAGTAATATATACCGTATTACAATGTAGCTTCTTCAGATAAAGATCAAAGTGAAGTGAAGTGAAATAGCTCAGTCATGTCTGACTCTTTGTGACCCCGTGTACCTTCCATCCATGGGATTCTCCAGACAAGAATACTGGAGTGGGTTGCCATTTCCTTCTCCAGGGGATCAAAAGACCAGACTTTATAAGTTATCAAGGAAACAAGGAGCAGTAGAGGCCATAAGGCCAAAAGACAATCCATATCAAAAGAGGGTCATAAATAATCCCTTTCGCCACACAGAAAAGCTAATGAAGGAAATCCTATGCAAGAATCCCATCTCTTTGACTTCAGTCCTGGGTGTGGCTTGCCACTCCACTTGCTCTTATCAAGAATTGATAAGGAACAGAGGGCTCAAGAGAAATAGGAAACACCACACATTTAATCCTACTGTTAAATATTCCCTGACAGTTATCTGTGTCATGAGGATCTTTTTTGTATAGTTTTTCTGTGTATTGCTGCCACCTCTTCTTAGTATCTTCTGCTTCTGTTAGGTCCATACCATTTCTGCCCTTTATTGTGCCCATCTTTACATGAAATATTCCCTTGGTATCTCTAATATTCTTAAAGAGATCTCTAGTCTTTCCTATTCTATTGTTTCCTTCAATTTCTTTGCATTGTTTGCTTAGGAAGGCTTTCTTATCTCTCCTTGCTATTCTTTGGAACTCTGCATTCAAATGGGTTTCCTCTTCTCTTTTGCCTGTTGCATCTTTTCTTTTCTTGGCTATTTGTAATGCCTCCTCAGAAAACCATTTTGTCTTTCTTCATTTGTTTTTCTCAGAGATGGTCTTAGTCACTGCCTCCCGTACAATGTCATGAACCTCTGTCCATAGCTCTTCAGGCACACTATCAAATCTAATCCCTTGAATTAGATTGTATGATTATACACTTCCACTGTATAATCATAAGGGATTTGATTTAGATTTAGGTGATACCTAAATGGTCTAGTGGTTTTCCCTACTTTCTTCAATTAAGTTTGAGTTTGGCAATAAGATGGTCATGATCTAAGCACCATCTGCTCCTGGTCTAGTTTTTGCTGACTGTATATAGCTTCTACATCTTTGGCTGAAATGAATATAATCCATCTGATTTTGGTATTGACCATCTGCTGATGTCCATGTGTAGAGTCTTCTCTTGTGTTGATGGAAGACGGTGTTTGCCATGACCAGTGCATTCTCTTGCCAAAACTCTGTTAGCCTTTGACCTTCTTTGTTATGTACTCCAAGGCCAAATTTGTCTGTTACTCCAAGTATCTCTTGACTTACTTCTTTTGCATTCCAGTCCCCTACAGTGAAAAGGACATTTTTTTGGAGTGTTAGTTCTAGAATATCTCATAGGTCTTCATAGAACAATTAAACTTCAGCTTCTTCAGCGTTACAGGTCAGGGGCAACAACTTGGATTACTATGATATTGAATAGTTTGCATTGGAAATGAATAGAGATCATTCTGTCATTTTTGAGATTGCATCCATGTACCACATTTCTGACTCTTGCTGACTATGATGGCTACTCCATTTCTTCTATGGGATTTTTGCCCACAGTAGTAGATATAATGGTCATCTGAGTTAAATTCACCCATTCCAGTCCATTTTAGTTTTATGATTCCTAAAATATCAATGTTCACTCTTGCCATCTCCTGTTTGACCACTTCAATTTCCCTTGATTATTGGACCTAACATTGGAAGTTACTATACAATATTGTTCTTTACAACAATTTAATAATTGGCCATTGGCAAGTGAACTCAGTTTTTGCCTCCTCTTCACTCTCTGAAGGTCTAGGTGGTGGAATTGAAAATTGCAATCCTCTAGTTAAATGGTTGGTTCCTATTACAATGGTCATCCTGAAGCTATCTATAAACCCATCTGGAGTCACCTATGATTAGCATAAATCCAAGTGTGATTGAGAGGAGCTTATTAGGAATAATATTCCAAATAATATATATATATATATATCACTGACTCGATGGACGTGAGTTTGAGTGAACTCTGGGAGTTGGTGATGGAAAGGAGGCCTGGCATGCTGCAGTTCATGGGGTCACAAAGAGTTGGACACCATTGAGCGATTGAACTGAACTGCATTGATATGCTTATATGATGTTTATGTATATGCTTATATGATGTTGTTTAGGTTACTATGATTTAAAGTTAATAATATTTACTTCAATTCTTTTGACATCCAAATCAATTTCTAAATTCTCAGTTGTGAACAGCAATGATAGCAGCAGCAGAGGCTGTTTTGTCTAGCTCTTGTGATGGGTTATCTCTTGTGAGTTAAGCCCTAGCTCTACAGCCATAAATTAAAACAGTGATATCATTACTGCACAGCCCCTCAGACCCCTTCCATTAGGGGAAAATAGGACAAAAAAGACAAGGGGAAGGGGAGGGAGAGTATCTCTGTCTGTTTTGCTTATGGGTTTATGTCTGCTGACAGATCACAAGGCAAAGAGTGAAGAAGTTGTGCTTTTAGTAAGCCCAAGGGTCTTTTTTTTTTTTTCCTTTGTGAAATAAATTGTTTCTGTATATGCTTTGTACTGTAATGGTTGCTGTGTTCAGAAAATAGCAAAGTTCTTTGTTATGCAAAATTATTGAGGATTTATGTTTACAAGCTATTTCCTGCTTCTCACAAATTGACACAAATAAAGAAGGTGGGATTTCTTTAAAGTTCTACAGGAATTCAAATGAACACATTCATAGATAATTTGTTCTGCAAATTTAAAGTATTTCCAAAATAAACTCTTCTCAAATTTAACTTCCTTCTGCATGGAAACAGTTTTTATTTGTTTCACTAACAAATTCATGCATGTAAAAATCTGTTAGATAGGAAAGTTATGCTTTTATCCCAAATTAATATTTTCTCCATAGAAAGTAACATTTTCAGAAATACACTAATTCCATGCAACATAAATAGCTGATGATTTTCAGAGGAAACATTACATTGATGAGTGAAGTTGCTCAGTCGTGTCCGACCCTTTGAGACCCCATGGACTGTAGCCTACCAGGGTCCTCTGTCCATGGGATTTTCCAGGCAATAGTACTGGAGTGGATTGCCATTTCCTTCTCCAGCAGATCTTCCCAACCCAGGGATCAAACCCAGGTCTCCCGCATTGTAGACAGATGCTTTACTGTCTGAGCCACCAGGGAAGTTCTTACATTGATGAGAGAACCACAATTAAATGCCTGCCCATTCATGTAGGGAGAAGACAATAGTAACCCACTCCAGTACTCTTGCCTGGAAAATCCCAGGGATGGGGGAGCCTGGTGGGCTGCTGTCTCTGGGGTCACACAGAGTTGGACACAACTGAAGCGACTTAGCAGCAGCAGCAGCCATTCATGTACACAGCTGTTTGACCTGGATAATCACTGTTCCTTTTTATCTGGACTTCAGACTTCTCATCTTGAAAATCTGGGTGATTTCATTCAGTTCAGTTGCTCAGTCGTGTCCAACACTTTGAGACCCCATGGATTGCAGCAAGTAAGGCTTTTCTGTCCATCACCACCTCCCGGAGCCTGCTCAAACTCATGTCCATTGAGTCGGTGATGTCATCCAACCATCTCATCCTCTGTTGTCCCCTTCTCCTGCCTTCAATATTTCCCAGAATCAGGGTCTTTTCCAATTAGTCAGTTCTCATCACATGGGCAAAGTCTTGAAGCTTCAGCTTCAGCATCAGTCCTTCCAATGAAGGACTGATTTCCTTTAGGATTAACTGGTGTGATCTCCTTGCAGTCCAAAGGACTCTTAGGAGTCTTCCCCAAGGCCCCAGTTCAAAAGCATCTGTTATTCAGTGCTCAGCTTTCTTTATAGTCCAACTCTCACATCCATACATGACTACTGGAAGAACCATAGCCTTGGCTAGACACACCTTTGTTGGAAAAGGAATGTCTCTGCTTCTTAATAGATGGTCCAGATTGGCCATAACTTCTCATCCAAGGAGCAAGAGTCTTTTAATTTCATGGCTGCATTCACCACCTACAGTCATTTTGGAGTCCCCCAAAATAAAGTCTATCACTTTTTACATTGTTTCCCCATCTATTTGCCATGAAGTGATGTGACCAGATGCCATAATCTTAATTTTTTGAATGTTGAGATTTAAGCCAACTTTTTTCACTCTCCTCTTTCACTTTCATCAAGAGGCTCTTTAGTTCCTCTTCAATTTCTGCCATAAAGATAGTATCATCTGTGTATCTGAGGTCATTGATATGTCTCTTGGCAATCTTGATTCCAGCTTGTGTTTCATCAAGCCTGGCATTTCTCATGATGTACTCTGCATATAAGTTAAATAAACAGGGTGACAGTATACAGTCTTGACATACTCCTTTCCCAATTTGGAACCAGTCTGTTATCCCATGTCCAGTTCTAAGTCTTGCTTCTTGATCTGTATACAGATTTCTCAGGAGGCAGGTATGGTGTTCTGGTATTTCCATCTCTTGAAAAATTTTCTGCAGTTTGTTGTGATCCACACAGTCAAAGGCTTTGGCGGAGTCAATGAAGCAAAAGTAGATGTTTTTCTGTAACTATCTTGCTTTTTCAATAACCAATGGATGTTGTCAATTTGATCTCTGGTTCCTCTGCCTTTTCTGAATCTACCTTGAACACCTAGAAGTTCACAGTTCAGATACTGTTGAAGCCTGGCTTGGAGAATTTTGAGCATTACTTTACTAGCCCGTGAGATGAGTGCAGTTGTTTGGTTTGAACATTCTTTGGATTTGCCTTTCTTTGGGATTGGAATGAAAACTGACCTTTTCCAGTCCTGTGGCCACTGCTGAACTTTCCAAATTTGCTGGCATATTCTGTGCAGGACTTTCACAGCATCATCTTTTAGGATTTGAAATAGCTCATCTGGAATTCCATCACCTTCATTAGCTTTATTCATAGTGATGCTTCCTAAGGCCCACTTGACTTCACATTCCAGGATGTCTGGCTCTAGGTGAGTCATCACACCATCATGGTTATCTGGGCCATTAAGATCTTTTTTGTATAGTCTTCTGTGTCTTCCTGCCATCTCTTCTTAATATTTTCTGCTTCTGTTAGGTCCATATCATTTCTGTCCTTTATTGTGCCCATCTTTGAATAAAATGTTCCCTTGGTATCTCTGACTGAGTTATATCAAATTATATTTCCAAACATAAATATTATAGTCATAATAGAAGTAAGGCTAGAATTCTAGGATTCTTAGATGGATTATTGGAAAAGACTCTGATGCTGGGAGGGATTAGGGGGAGGAGGAAAAAGGGACGACAGAAGATGAGATGGCTGGATGGCATCATTGACTTGATGGATGTGAGTTTGAGTGAACTCTGGGAGATAGTGATGAACAGGGAGACCTGGCGTGCTGCAATTTATGGGGTTGCAAAGAGTCAGACATGACTGAATGACTGAACTGAACTGAACTAGATGGATTAAGGTGGGCATGTACCTGAGTTCATTAGAGGAACAAAGTTCAGAATTCAAGCTAAGTGAGCCATCACCCACCATTAATGAATTTGTGAAGCAATGTTGCTGTGTTGTTAGTCATATCCTGCCCTGAGGCAATAGAGAATATACTGGATTGGAAGTCCTGACTCATGTTCTAACTATGTATTCATCATTATTATCTCAAAATCTCAGATTTATCATCTAAAAGTCATATACTATCCTTTCATGAAGAAAAAGTAAATAATAACATATTATTAGTGATGGAAATGTATGGACATATTTATAAGCAATGATTTTTAGAGAAGGACCAATATAGGGTCTTCCTTGCTTTCAGTTCGCTATACTTGATGTAATAATGCTTGATCATCTCTAGTTTGGAATTTGAAATGTTGAAATTAGTCTCAGACTAAATTGTTAAATTTGCCTTAAGGAAAATTTAACAAATGTAATTAGCATGGACATTTGAATTTTATGTAAATGTCCAAGAGCAGAGCAGGAATATAGTGCACTTTAAAGAAGTGAGCAATTGAATCTCATAAATAAATGAAAGCATCAAAATCCAATATTTCCTTTTTTCTGCAGGTAGAGTATTATCTTTGCCATTAAAGAGATATATCACTCTTTGACAAAAAATCATTACTGTTTAGAGTAAATAAAAGCTAAATGTTTCCAATTAAAAGTTAAATAAGGGAGAAATAAAAACTTGGCTTTTAAAATCTCACTTATCCTGTTTGTGTTTTATTTTGTCAGCTAGGGCAATTATAACATCACCTCATCTTCTGCAGCATGTCAGGTAACAGTCCGCATGTTATTAAACATTGACAATGAACTTGAAGAATGCAAAAGAATGGCTCATTAAGCAACACAAATTTTGTGTATGATCAATAATTGAGTAATTCAAGAGAGCACCTAAAAATCATGCACACAATTGACATCAGTCAATCACTGCCTTTTTCATGCCCTCCATTTGTAGACTACCCCAGCTGCCTCATTCCTCTCATCCTCTCTGCAAACATCTAGATAGATGCAAACATCTATCTCTGTGTCTATTAGTCTCAACCTGCCCTAGTCTCTTTTTTTCTCTTATTTTCTCATCATCCCAATAGGCTGGTTTCAATATGAGAAATCACCTTAAGTACAGTCTTTTGTAAATTTTTGTCATTTAAGAGGTCCTGCTTGTCCTGTCCACACTTGTCATCCTGCTGATTGTTTAAATATCAAATTGCATCCAGAAGGGACCAAAATGAGGCTGGAGGGAAATACGTGTGGTACATGCATTCCAAAAGGGCTTAGCTGGTGAAGTCTTTCTCTAATTGCAAAGCAGCTTAGTGTGTCATTCAAGTAAGAATAACATGATGTCTCTGAAAAGCAAGGCAGATGTAATGCCCTGTAATTCTCTATCCATTTTGAGGATGTTAAATTCTTGGATTCATTTGAATTCGGAGGAGGCATTAGGAGGACAAAACACCCGTCCTAATAAAGCCTCCTAAATTTAGACCTTCACATTTGAGCTGTTCAATTTTGCTTTCCCAGCCAATTAAATTTTAATCAAAGGAGATGGTGAATTTTATAGCAACTTCTCACTTTGCATTATCAGAAAAGGAAATCACCTTATTTATCCATTTCATCTTTTTTTTTTTTTCTGTAAATTCTTACATTAAATGATTGCTTGGCATAGGAAGCAGCTTCCATGAATACATTAGATAACTATTCCTCTTAGTGGCATTTGAATAAATTTATATCTAGGAAATAAATCACTTGAGTGGATAATCATTTCCAAAATGGTAAAGTGAATTGTTCTTCACAGGTTAAGTTTCCTAGAATGTAAATCAGAGACACTTTTTAGATGACTCCAACACATACATCAGAACCAAATTATTATTCTTCATAAATTAGCAGTTATTCATTCATTCCAGAAATAGAACTGTTATCAGTTATTATAAATTGACCAAAGAACCCCTAAAGCAAAAGTGGTTTTTATAGCTTTAGGAAATGTAGGTTGTCATGGAAACCTCACACTTTATTTGCATCATCCTGTTACCATTTTCAATTCCAGGACCAAAGAGCAGTGGCCCTATTTACTTTAGTGTAGCTATTTATGTATTTAGTTCTGAATAGAATAGTCATATTTGCTTTCATATGTGTTTATTAAAGATTTTATTTTTATAATGAACAAAGTATTGAATCACTCACTTGTGGGCTGATTTTGACCCACATGAAGCTTTAATCATCAACTTAATAGATTTATTAAGCAAGAAAATTATTTCTTATATTAGAAGAAGCCTACCATGTAAATCAGAAAAATAATTAAGATTTTGGAGTTAATAATAACTGAGACAACTCTGTCAAGCCTCTAGGATCCTGATTGCTGTTCTAATTATATGCAATTTGACATATGTAAGTGAATGTATATTTAAAAATTAGCACATGAAAACTTCCTTACTGTGGAGGAACAAAGACTAAGGTTTTTGTTTTATTTAGTTCTCCAACTTGAGTTTCCTTGATTACAAAGATGATTGGATAATCCAAGGAATATGAGATTTAAAAAATTAGGAAACTGAGATATTAAGGCATCTTGAAGACTGAGACACACACTGAAAGTCTGAATGCATGCAATCAATCTTTGAAAGTAGATACAACATGTTAAAGTGATCTATTTGATTTCAATCTAAGACACTATTCTATGACCCAGGTTGATGGGATTGACACTACAAACTGACTCAAGCATTGCCTTCTCCAGTATTCATTTTTGTGCTATAGGGACTACAGAGAAAGAAATACATAGCTATGCATTCTTTTGTATCTAAATCCTATAGATTATACTCTGCAGACTTAGAGGGGGAAAGTGAGTAGCTTGGCTTTGTGTCAGAAACAGTGTTACTAGATCTAGGCTAGAGACAGCATTTTCTGGGTCAGTTATGGTAGAGTTTCTACTTATGGTCCCCTAGCACCATATGTATCCAGAGTTAGTGATAGGAAGCATTTTTAATAGCAAAGTCCCAAAATGTGGAAGAGCATTTTTGCTATTCACACTGTTCTTGCCTAGTTAGTATCCAATCTTTATTCCATAACTCATTAGAAATTCTATCAGTTGCAAAATACCATAATGTAAATCTTTCTTTCATATAATCAATGATACTTTTTCATTTATACCTAAGAACCTTTATTAATTTAATTACTCTATTAAGCTGATGTTTAGTTTCTAAGTACTCAGAACATTTGTCCTTAGTGAACAAGGAAAGATGATTTCAGAGATACCTGAGAAAATTTTTCAAATGACCATTCATTGTTTGCCAAATTTCCTTTCAACATTTATTGTACCCAGTTGTATACCAGAGCCTCCAGTGATACAACAGTCCTGTGTAGATAAAAAAGAGTAAACAGTTGATTCCAATATGCCAGCATAATTCAACCATTGACCAAAATCTATCACCCATATCTGGTTCACATTAAACTTTCATCAAAGCTTGATCTTGTGAAACATATATAGCCCCAAGTAACCCCTGATCTATTGAAATAGTTTCCCTGAGATACAGACTAGAAATCTGTACAGTGAGTAAATTCCTCAGTTGACTACAATATTGCCACCTGGGGACTTTCCCAAATCGCAGTGTTTGGAAGCCATTTACATTAAAAAAAAAAAATATTGATCAGTGGGGCTTAATGGGAGTTCATTGAAAAGACTTAAGCTTGTTTCTTTCTCTGAGGGGACCCATAGATTACTCAAGCAAGGGAAATTTTAGATCTGGACTTCAGGAAAATACTTAATACAATGTCTCATGATATCTTTGCAAAGAAGACAGATAAGTCAAGCTGAATGGCTCAGTGAATAGATTGAGTAGCCTGATAGATTGTTTAATGGTGCAATGTTTACACAAATAAGAATCTATTCAATAAAATAATACTCTTCTAACCTAGAAGTTCCATCTGCAAAATGATTGATATAGATTAAATGTATTACAGTGAAAAAAAAGTTTGATTTCTTTTTCAGGCTGAATGTACTAGCTAGTTCGCTTGGGGCTCTGATTCACAAAGTTCTCATTAAGGACAAAGGATGAAAGAATAAGTTTGGAAAACCTCTAGGCTCAGTGCTGCAAAACTGCCTTCTACTTCAGATGCCAGTTGCAAGTCCCAGCATGTGTGTCTCTAACCAACAGATCAGGGGTTCCCATACATCTTCCTTGGGATAATACTTTTATAAAATAATTATAAAAATTTTATTCTAATAAAAATTTTCTAGAATAATTTTCTAGTTTACTTATTAATCTCAGTTAATTATGAAAATTACCATAAAGGATAAAAAAAAAAGAGCAGAAGAAGAGGCACAAAGGCCAAGATCTGGAAGGACTTCAAGGGCAGAAACTTCCTGTGCCCATTGAATTTGGAGTATTCCACTCTTAGAGCATGTGCATGTGTTTACCAATCCAGAGCTCTCAGAATACTGAATCATTCATGACTTTTGTGGAAGTTCTATTACATATGCATGATTAAATCATCAGTGGTGGTTAACTCTCATTAGCATGCTAAATGACATACCCTCAGGTTCCATAACAGTTCTGAGGCCAACCATAAAAGGCCAAACGATGGGTGGTGGCCCAATCCCAAGAAATCCTCACTCCTTCCCCAAAATCATTAGAATAATCCTCCCACTCATTAACCCATGAAATTACACAGTTCCTAAGAACTAACCACCCCACATTTCATGGTCTCTTGCTTTTAGAGATGGACTGTATTCTGTCTATGGAATGTGCATCTCTCTTAAATAAATCCATTTCTTACCTATCACTTTGCCTCTTACTAAACTCTTTCTGTGTTGTGACATAAAGAATCTGAGCTTCATGAAGTCCTGAGACTGGTGAGTAATGTCAACTAAAAGACAGTGGGTTCAAGTTCCAGCCTATGGGTTTAAGTCCAGTCCATGTTGTGCAGCTTCAGTTGTGTCTATTGGCTTGACACCTGCCAAGAAACAAAGCCAGTTTTCAGTGTAACAATTCTACCAAAGGCCTAGAAAGAGGAGACTTGAAATATAAGAACATTTATATTAAGTAGATGGGTCATGTATCAATTTCAGTATTACATATTGAGGAAAATGGTTATTATAATTTATTATTCTTACTATCCAATCAGAATATTGAATCTCATTTCACTTGATCTGGTACACTGGATCCAATTTGTAGTGGAAAAAGAGTGAATAAAATATTAATTTTGGGGGGAAACCCAGTATTTTGGAGGATAGGACTGAAGGACAAACTGTTCATTTATTCTTCTAGATCAGTAATTACCATATGGGCTGCACATTAGAATTGGCTGGGGGATTTTTTAAATATCCAGATGTCCTGATAATACCACAAATCAATTAAATCTGTATTTCTTGAAGTGGGACCAGACACCATCATTTTTAACTCCCCAGGTAATTAGAATGTGCAATCAAGGTTAAAATCTACTGTTTTAGATTGATGGTTGTTAAGCTTGTGTCCATATGTGAATCCTCCATAATGTTGTGAACTGTTGAAAAATTATAGCTGCTCAGTAGTCCCCATTTCAGGCTCTATGCAGTAAAATCATATGGAAATAGGTTTCAGTTGAATATCAAAAATATTTTTCAATAAAAAATGATCCAGAGATTAAATGAATTCTCTCCCTTGGCAGTGATTTAGGACAGCCTGAGTGACCACTTGCTAGGTGCACTGCAGGAGTATGTTGTAAGCAACAATGAGTACCAATCTTGCTATCCCTGGGAAACTAGTCTGTCTGTTCCATTAGGCAGCATACTCTCATAAATGAGTTTCAGTTATTGCTCAGATCTGGTGTTTAAAAAAAAAAAAAAAAAGCCTGAAACTCCAAAAATGCAGGAGGAAAGTAGGGGTAAAGAGATACCCAGACAATTCTATCACTCATTAATGACAAACTCACATTTATTAGAGGCATTTTTAGAAGGCAAGTACACCTATGGGTATATGCCACTACTTACTCTGCTCTCTCTGATTTGTTCATTTTATATCTTTTATTTATATTATCGAAACTTTTATTTTACTTACTTTTTTGCATAAAAAACTTGGTGTCCTCCTGTCAATCACTGTCAGTCAGCACAAACTGATAGATGGCATGGAAGGAATCCAAGTATTTTGTCCCACGTGACAATCTTTGAATCTGCTACTAATGTTGATTAAGCATTTATTTTTGAAGTTCTGATTTCCTTAGCATATATAAATATTTTCTGTATTTACATATAAAATATGAAAGACTAACAACCTGTGTTATGCACCGGTCCCTATCACTAACTAGCTTTATTATCTCAATCACTTAACCTCTCTGAATGTTGGTCTCCTTGTTTATAAAATACTGGTTATAAAATCTAACAAGTAGAAACACCATACCAAACATAAAAGTTATTCTAATGATCTGAGGTCAATGGGTATTAGTTGTTTTCCTTTCCTGCATATTGCAATTAAAAATAATCTATGTGGGCCACTTAACTAAATTATATGATTTCTTCTAGCTTGTGAACTCATGAGAATGAGTGCTTTCTCTTCACCTTTGTGTTATCTCTGTAGTCTAGAAATAATTTTGAAATATTAACCTTTACTGTCTACTCCATAACCCCCTCTGTTTCTCTGCTGTTATCATTATCCTTAATCCTATTTGATTGACCTGGAATTTTGCATTCATTTGTAACAGGAAAAAAAAATTGTGCAGCAGAACAAAAATACAAGAAAATGTCAAGTTGTTGGCTTGTCATGTTCGAGTTTAGACTTAAACATTGAAGAGAGCTTTGAATGTATAAATAATGAACCAAAGCAAGATTTCCCTACTACATATGGTATTTTGGTTGAGTGTAGGGGGTAAATTCAAAGGAACACCAGGGGGATTTAGCTACTGATGGTCTGAGTAGGGGCTCTGTACACTCCTCTTATCACTGGTCAGGCTGTTTCCAGTTAGGTTTGAAAATGCTAGTACATCCCTGAAGAGTCTAGAAATAGTTGATTCCACTGGAGAACTAAGCTTTAATGTCCTACATATCTAGAATTGTACTAACTATATAGAAGTCTTGGAAAATTGAGAAACTAGTTACTCAAGTCATTTATTGATATGTATTACAGTTGGATTGTGGAATCCTGGTTGAGAAAGGATGGGCTAGGTAAATGAGCAGAAATGCCTCTAAGCATTTCTGATGATCCCAGAGCAGCAAGGGAGCACCAGAAAAACTCCATGTAGCCACCAAGGGCAAAAGCAAATGTTGCTTGAAGAAATTCAGACCTGAGGAGACGTGACAGTGAAATGAAGAAGGACTCAGGAAAGGTTATCTGTGAACTGACAATGGAAGTCTGATGGGAACACTATACATCTCAGGATATATCATGGAAGGTAGATGACAAAAAAGGACTGCATGCCTCTTGCAGGGTCAAGCCCTACCCCTCTGCAGGAAGCCTCTTTACCTCTTAGGTAAAAGAAGACTCTTTGTATTTTGATTAACCCCAAAGAGCAAGAGTGGTCTAAAGATGGTCTAAAGAGAAATTAAAATTTAGACTAAGAAATTTGCTTTTTTTTGTTTGTAGAGTGAGATTTTTATCTGTTACATGCACTTGCATTACTCATAATTGAAGTCAATATTTATTATAGTACTGAACTGAGTTGATAAGGGTGAAGATTTGAAGGTATCTTAGAATGAAGTTTCTCAAACAGTTGCTGTTTTACTGAATAAATATACAATCCAGGAAACCTAGTTCATCATAAAGATGAAGAAGTTCAAGAAATATTTTACCCCAAAGAAAATGAATATATAATTGTGCAATGTTGGTCTATGGGAACATACTATTCCTATAACATTTTATCTCATAAATATTAAATTAAAAGCAATTTCACAATGATATTTTCTTTCTGCTTTTATTTTTACACTGAAGATGTAAAATATAGAGAATTTAAGAAAGTTAATATTAAAGAAACTATATTTTTAAATTTGGAAATAACCCAGACAAGCAATTCCATTATGATTTTCTAGCTCTCTTCATAAAATTATAAAAATGAAATAAAAGAGGATTTTTAGTAATTGTAGGGGTATTAAAAACCATTTGCTATAAATCATTGCACATTAATGACTAATGTTCAGTGTCTTTCCTCATGTCATATTTGGGGCAGAACTGATTTAAGTGAAGATAAAAATATGAAGTATGTGCAACAATGACTGAACTTATTAGAAAAATAATTCTATAGTTAGAGTATTATTTAGAGCATTATTTCAGATTCTTGCCTGTCTCTTCTCCAGTAAATAGAGGCATTGAATCATGTGTACATTTCTCCATTAAACTGGTTCATTTTGATGGACAGGACAAATTTTATGGTTTCCAATTTTGTGATGCCTCAAATAAGATATTTCCATTAGGAATCTTGGTTGCTTGAAGAGTCAATTTTATTGTGTGTGTGTGTGTGTGTGTGTGTGTGTGTGTTTCTCTAGCAATTAAGTTCAAAATTTTCAAGTTTCACCATTATTTATCACCACATTTTTTTTTTCACTTTTATCTTCCAATTTTACTAGCTATTTCTGATTCATGGCTAGTCTTAATTACTTTTTTCAGTTAATCTTCTACTGTCACCTAATAATATTTCCTAAATTCATAAAAACTTTTGAATTCAATAAAAATTTATGCAATGTACATCCCTACCCACAGGCTCACACATTCTCACTTATCAACAAAGGGTATGAAATGGCCATAGAGATAAGAGTCAGGAGCAATATATACTTGTGTTCTAGCAGCAGCTTGTTTTGCATCTGAGAAGTATTCAATAATTATTCTAAATTTATACTGAAGAGTTTTCATGCTGTCCTGAGAAAAATAGGGAGAATTAGGCAGTTTCAGAAATTAAGAATACTAGATTGTATAAAAAGAACAGGAAAAATGTATATAATCTGCATATATTTTATCCTAAAAAATCTTAAAAATTACTCAATTTTATTAATTGTGAAGGAAATATATCACTTGTATACATATTTAAATCCATTATTAAAAATGTTGGTGGTAAAAGCAGTTCTCATTTTTATATGTGCCTACTTTACATGCACTCTTTTTTCTGTCTCCATATATAGCATGTAAAAATGCATGAAATAGGATAATTGATCCCAAGTTAAAGCTAAATTCACCACCACTATAGCAAAAAGTACATATATTGAGAAAAATAAAATATCTTTAAAAATTCCTACTTTACATTTCCAGGAACTAGAAATTGGAGAAAAACTAGGCAAAAAGCTAGCAGAAGGGAAGAAATATAAAAAATTAGAGCAGAAATAAGTGAAAGAGCCATCAGAAAAACAATAGAAAAATCAACTAAACTGAGGCCTGTTTCTTTTTAAGATAAACAAAATTGAAAAACCTTTAACTAGACTAACAAAGATGAAAAAAAAAAGAAGACCTAAATAAATAAACATAAATGAAAGGGATATTACAACTGAAATTAAGAAAATATATGAAATCATGAAAGACTACATGTGTGATTATATGCCAAAAAATGGATAACCTAGAAGAAGTGAATAAATTCCTAAAAATGCATATCTATCAAGACTGAACTAAAAAATAAATAGAAAATCTGAATAGACCAATAACAAGTGAGGAGACTAATCAGTAATTAAATACCTTCTAAGAGAGAAAACCCAGGACCAGGTGGCTTCACTGATATCTTCTGCCAAACACTTAAAGAAGACTTAATGTCTATCTTTCTCAAACTATTTCAAACACATGAAGAGGAAGGAATGTTTCTGAATTCATTCTTCAAGGCCAGCATTGCCCTAATACCAAAACCAAATACATATATTACAAGAAAAGAGAACTGTATACTAATATATCTGACTACCATGGATGCAAAGTATTATCAAGCTGAATTAAACAATACATTTAAAGGGTTCTTCCCTGGTGGCTCAGACGGTTAGGCGTCTGTCTACAATGTGGGAGACCTGGGTTTGATCCCTGGGTCAGGAAGATCCCCTGGAAAAGGAAATGGCAATCCACTCCAGTACTAATGCCTGGAAAATCCCATGGACAGAGGAGCCTGGTAGGCTACAGTCCATGGGGTCGCAAAGAGTCAGACACAACTGAGCAACTTTCACTTCACTTTCACATCATGACTAAGTAGAATGTATCACTGGAATATAAAAATGGTTTACATAAGCAAATTAATAAATGTGACAGACATACCACAGTAATAGAATGAAAAATAAAATTCATATAATTATCATGAAGAAGAATTTGACAAAGTATATCTTTTTAAGATAAAATCCTTAACAAACTGCACATAGAAGACATATACTTCAACATAATAAAAACCATATGTAAAAAACCCAGTTATAATTCACAGAAAAAAATAAAAGGTTTTCTCTCAGATCAGGAAAACGTCAAGCATACCCACTGTTAGTACTCTTATTCAACAACATACTGAATTTCTAGTTAAAGGGATTTGGAAAGACAAATTAATAAGGGACATCCAAATCAGAAAGGAGAAAGTAAAATTCTCATTATTTGCAGAGAATTTTTATATGTAGAAAATTCTAAAATTCAACCAAGAAACTGTTAGAATTAATCAAGGAATTCAGTAAAGTTGAATAATATGAAATACATATAAACAAGATGTATTTTGATGCCCTAATGATGTAAATTGGTACAGCCACTATCGAAAAGTTATGGCAGTTATTCAAAAAAATTAAATTAGGGCTATCATGTGATCCAGCAATTCCACTTCTGGATAGAAGTTCAAAGGAAATGAAAACAAGGCATCAAAGACTTGCACTTCCATGTTTATTGCACCATTATTAAAAATATCAAGACATGAAACAATCTAAGTGTCAGTGGATGAATTGATAAGAAACACATGGCATTTATATTACAATGGAGTATTTTTCAGCCACAAGATAGAAGGAAATCCTGATATTTGTGACAACATCTTCTCTTGTGGCTCAGATTGAAAAAATCTGCCTGCAATGCAGGATACCTCGGTTAAATCCCTGTGTTGGGAAAAGTCCCTGGAGAAGGGAATGGTAACCCATTTCAATATTCTTTCCTGGAGCATTCCAAGGACAGAGGAGATTGGCAGGCTGCAGTCCACAGGGTTGCAAAGAGTTGGACACGACTCAATGACTAACACTTTCATTTTCACACTTGATGGACCTTGAGGGAATTATGCTAAGTAAGATAAGTCAGACAGGAAAGTACAAATATTGTCTGGTATCATTTATATGTGAAATCTATAAAAGATAAACATGTAAAACAAAGAGTAGAAGAGAGGTTCCCAAGAGCTGGAAGTGGGGGAATTGAGGAATTTTTGTTTAAAGGTAAAACTAGAAACTAATAGATAAATAAGTCCTGAAGATCTAAAGCACAATGTAGTGATTATAAACAAAAATACTGTATTATAAACCTCAAAATCTCCAATAGACTAGATCTTAATTATTTCCACCACAGAAAATAAACAATAATTACATGATGAACTAGAAATGTTAGCTAATGTTATCATAGTGATTGCACTACAATATGTAAATGTATATCAATTATACCTCAATTAATACACATTTTTAAAAAGCCGTCATTATTCAAAAACTATTTGAACATATAGTGTAAAGGAGAGAATAGACTTTTTATCTCAGAGTCTACACATTGTCTAGTAGGTAGGCTTCAATAAGGTTCAGTTCAGTTCAGTCGCTCAGTCGTGTCTGACTCTGCGTCCCCATAAACCACAGCACTCCAGGCCTCCCTGTTCATCACCAACTGCTGGAGTCCACCCAAACCCATGTCTAGTTGGTGATGCATGGTGATGCAACACCATGAGTTGGTGATGCCATCCAACCATCTCATCCTCTGTCATCCCCTTCTCCTCCTGCCCTCAGTCTTTCCCAGCATCAGGGTCTTTTCAAATGAGTCAGCTCTTTGCATCAGGTGGCCAAAGTATTGGAGTTTCAGCTTCAACATCAGTCCTTCCAATGAATATTCAGGACTGATCTCCTTTAGGATGGACTGGTTGGATCTCCTTGCAGTCCAAGGGACTCTCAAGAGTCTTCTCCAACACCACAGTTCAAAAGCATCAATTCTTCGGGCCTCAGCTTTCTTCACAGTCCAACTTTCACATCTATACATGACCATTGGAAAAACCATAGCCTTGACTAGACTAACCATTGTTGGTAAAGTAATATCTCTTCTTTTTAATATGCTGTCTAAGTTGGTCATAACTTTCCTTCCTAGATCATTTAATCTTGCCTTTAAGGCTGATTTTTTAAAAGTAAAATTACCACCAACTAAGTATTGGTCAATTTTAATGATCCAGTATTGTCCTCCATTTGGAAGAATTCCCTAAGCAGTAATAAATTATTTACCCTATTATCTATAACACACTTTTTCATCATTAATATTTAATGACTAGCATTGCCTTTACCATATTGGATTATGTGTGCTTATGTGTATTAATTTGGGTGAATATAGTTAAGTGTATATGTGTTTTATTTAGGACAGTCATTATGTCTTCATCTAAATATTTTTAATTCAAATTAATAGAGTAAGAAAAAATCTACCAGTGTTTGAATAAACATTTAAAAGGTCAATAATAATAGTAGTATTGCATATTTATTTTACCTTAGTACAGTCAATTGACAAATCAATTTATACATTGATACAATCCAAAATTATATACTAATAAATTAAAGCAAAAAAAATGTAGAAGGCAATTGTATTTATCATGTAATATTCACTACACAGAAGTTTGAGGAATACCTATGCCAAATTGTTAATATTATAAGGAAGTTCTGCACTTATGACAAGTCTGTAATGCCTCGTAGATGCAAAAGTAACTTTGTAGAGAAATACAACCCATGCGCTATGGTATTCCAACAGGAAGACCTCCAATGATGAGAAATTCAAACGAGAAAATAGTTGCCAATTATCTAAGAAACAATCCTATACAAATATATAACATTAGGTTTTATTAGATAGACTATTACAAGATCCTGACATATTAGTAAAACAATCTGGAATATTTAATAAATGAATATTTAAAATATATTAATATGAAGCTATTCAAGAATCCCTAAAGCCTTAGAAACAATAGCAACTAAATAGAATTAATACATATATGAAAGTGAAAATAATCAAAGAAATAAATTTAGTGGAGAACAAAAACATCACATTTAACAAAGCAAAGTTAAATTGTGAGTTAGAAGAAAGCTAGAGGTTTCAGAATGGAACTCTAGGTAGTAGAGTAGGAGGGTGCTGTGCTTGCCTCCTTCTATGAGTATGTTCAGAATACATCTACCGATGGAGCAACCCTCTTGCTGAAAACAACCTGGAGATTGGCAGAAAAGCTCTTCTATAACACTGTAAGAAAGAATCACATGGGGTCTGGTAAGCAAAGAGGAGAAGCAATCAGATTGGGACCCATGCCCCTAGCAGGCAATACAGAAAGAGAGCAGCATTACATGGCTCAGTGGTCCTCCCAAGAAGTGAGCAGTTCAAGCCATATATTAGACACCCACACCCTTGGGGTCCAAAAACCAGGAAGATGAATCCCCTTATCTATTGAAAACCAGTAGGACATACCAGAGGGTTATAAGAAACTGAGAATTTTTCTTTTAAAGATCACATGCAACACTCAGTTACTCCTGGGGACGAGGCAGATAAAGCAGTTTGAAAATTGCCAGGTGCCTTGGCTGGTTTGCTATGACCATCCCAGCTCATAGCCTGCACTGGCTCCTATCTTCTTCAGCCTCACTTGATCCTGTACAGCTCTCCTCTGGAGCAGAGAGGCCATTACAAAAGAGAGTGTGCACACTTAGAACACTTAAGAGAGAAGAATCAGCTCAAACCCAACTGTGCCTCTTAACAGGACAAAGGCAGCAATCACCAGTGTGCCCATGAACTCAGTATACTGAAAACTGCCTAGGCTTCTAACCAAATTCCAGGGCCAGCCTAGTGCATGAGTCAGCACAAACATGGGAGGCAGCAGATTGGTAACTACATGGGGCTCTGAGTGGCTTACTGGGACATCCCAGTGTGCACCACAGCCCATACTGGGTGTGGGCTCTAGCTCCTGTTGCTCTGGTGCTAATCTCCACTAGAGCAGAGGTGATGTTAGTGGGGGAGCTGTGCACACTGAGAAAAAAAGGGCCAGCTTGGAACTGACCCTCAGAGTTTTTACCAGAACACCTTGGTCTTGCCCCTGCCTCTAATAAGGTAAGACTGGCATAGAACACAGACAAGCCCCAGCTCACACCCAGCTCTGGCTCTAGCCATTCCATCCCCAGTCCTACCTCCACTAAGATGGTAGCTGCCAACATATTCTGGGAGAAGACATGATCCATGTTCACTTCAGATCCAGCTCACAAACCAAAGTCATGGGCACACACAGACTGCAGAAGGATGCTCCCTCTCAGGGACATGCCTTTAAGACCAGTATGGGTAGCTGTTCTACTTAACATCACAGATAGAGAAAATTAAACAAAAGATAAAGATTGTCAGATTTGATAAAATCCATATACTGTTTACTTGAAATTCACTTTAAATATGTATGTGAGACAGCAAAAGAGACACAGATGTATAGAACAGTCTTTTGGACTCTGTGGGAGAGGGAGAGGGTGGGATAATTTGGGAGAATGGAATTGAAACATGTATAATATCATATATGAAATGAATCGCCAGTCCAGGTTCGATGCAGGATACAGGATGCTCGGGGCTGGTGCACTGGGATGACCCAGAGGGATGGTACGGGGAGGGAGATGGGAGGGGGGTTCAGGATGGGGAACACGTGTACACCCGTGGTGGATTCATGGTGATGTATGGCAAAACTAATAAGATATTGTAAAGTAATTTAAAAAATATGAGGGCACAAATAGAAAAATGCAAAGAGGTGAAAAAAGATATTCCATGTTATTTTTAACATGAACAAAAAAAGATATATAGATATATTAATGTCAGACATTATAGAGGAAAATATACCAGTAGGGTAAAAGAAGGTAACTTCATAATGATGAAAGATTCAGTTTTTGAAGAGCAAATACAATGTTTATGTATCTAATAATAGAACTTCAGTCTGTCCAAGTCTTGGCCACCTCATGGACTGTAGCCTTCCAGGCTCCTCTGACCATGGAATTCTCTGGATAAGAATACTGGAGTGGGTAACCATTCCCTCCTCCAGGGGATATTTATGTATGGCCCAGGGATCAAACCAGGTCTCCTGGATTTAACCAGATAGCACAGTGGTAAAGAATCTGAGATTCTATTTTATTGCTTTTATTTTTAGATTCCATGTAAAATTGAGATCATATAGTGTTTGTCTTTCTCTGTCTGACTCCTTACACCTAGCATAATACTTTAAAGGTCCATCCATGTTGTTGAAAATGGCTATTTCCTTCTTTTTATGGCTGATTATATTCCACTGTATATGTACTACATTTTTTATTTAAAAATCCATCAATATATGCTTATGCTGCTTCCATGTTTTGACTGTTGTAAATAACACTGCAATAAAATGAGGTTTCATATATATTTTCAAGTTAGTGCTTTTTTATCCCCCACTGGATAAACACTAAAAAGTGAAATTGCTATATTATATGGTAGTTTTATTTTTATTTTCTAAAAGATTCTCCATAATGTTTTCCATAGTGGCTGCATCAATTTACATTCCTACCAGCAGTGTAAAAGCGTTCCCTTTTCTCCACATCCTTGCAACACTTATTATTTATTTCGTTTTTTTGATAATAGTCATTCTAATAGGTGTAAAGTGTTATCTCACTGTGATTTGGATTTCCCTAATTAGTGATGTTGAACACGTTTTCATGTGTCTGTTTTCCATCTGCGTATCTTCTTTGGAAGAATGTCTGTTTAGATCCTCTGCCCACTTTTTAATTGTGCTGTTTGCTCTTTTGCTATTGAGTTTTGAGTTCTGTATATATTTGAGATATCAGTTCCTTATCATACATGACTTGCAAATATTTTTCCCTTTCCATAGGTTTGCTTGTTCATTTCATACACAGTTTCCTTTGGTGTCCAGAGGTTTATAGAAAAATATAGGCAATAATTTCCTTTACATCAGTCTTCATGACAGTTCTTTCTTTCAGTTCAGTTCAGTCGCTCAGTCATGTCTGACTCTTTGCGACCACATGAATCACAGCACGCCAGGCCTCCCTGTCCATCACCAACTCCCGGAGTTCACTCAGACTCACGTCCATTGAGTCAGTAATGCCATCCAGCCATCTCATCCTCTGTCGTCCCCTTCTCCACCTGCCCCCAATCCCTCCTAGCATCAGAGATTTTCCAATGACTCAACTCTTTTCACGAGGTGGCCAAAGTATTGGAGTTTCAGCTTTAGCATCAGTCCTTCCAAAGAACACCCAGGGCTGATCTCCTTCAGAATGGACTGGTTGGATCTCCTTGCAGTCCAAGGGAATCACAAGAATCTTCTCCAACACCACAGGTCAAAAGCATCAATTCTTTGGCACTCAGCTTTCTTCACAGTCCAATTTTTACATCCATACATGACCACTGGAAAAACCATGGCCTTGACTAGATGGACCTTTGTTGGCAAAATAATGTCTCTGCTTTTGAATATTCTATCTGGGTTGGTCATAATTTTCCTTCCAAGGAGTAAGCGTCTTTTCATTTCATGGCTGCAATCACCATCTTTAGTGATTTTTTGGAGCCCCCCAAGATAAAGTTTGACATTGTTTCCCCATCTATTTGCCGTGAAGTGATGGGACCGGATGCCATGATCTTCGTTTTCTGAATGTTGAGCTTTAAGCCAACTTTTTCACTCTCCTCTTTCACTTTCATCAAGAGGCTTTTTAGTTCCTCTTCACTTTCTGCCATAAAGGTGGTGTCATCTGCATATCTGAAGTTATTGATATTTCTCCCGGCAATCTTGATTCCAGCTTGTGCTTCTTCCAACCCAGCGTTTCTCATGATATAATTTGCATATAAGTTAAATCAGCAGGGTGACAATATACAGCCTTGACGTACTCCTTTTCCTATTTAGAACCAGTCTGTTGTTCCATGTCCAGTTCTAACTATTGCTTATAGTTAGGGTCTTATATAGCCTGCATATAGGTTTCTCAAGAGGTAGGTCAGGTGGTCTGGTATTCCCATCTCTTGAAGAATGTTCCACAGTTTATTGTGGTCCACAGAGTCAAAGGCTTTGGCATAGTCAATAAAGCAGAAATAGATGTTTTTCTGGAACTCTCTTGCTTTTTCCATGATCCAGCGGATGTTTGCAATTTGATCTCTGGTTCCTCTGCCTTTTCTAAAACCAGATTCAACATCTGGAAGTTCATGGTTCACGTATTGCTGAAGCCTGGCTTGCAGAATTTTGAGCATTACTTTACCAGTGTGTGAGATGAGTGCAATCGTGTGGTAGTTTGAGCATTCTTTGGCATTGCCTTTCTTTGGGCTTGGAATGAAAACGGACCTTTTCCAGTCCTGTGGCCACTGCTGAGTTTTCCAAATTTGCTGGCATATTGAGTGCAGCACTTTCACAGCATCATCTTTCAGAATTCCATCACCTCCACTAGCTTTGTTCATAGTGATGCTTTCTAAGCCCACTTGACTTCACATTCCAGGATGTCTGGCTCTAGGTGAGTGATCACAATATCATGACTATCTTGGTCTTGAAGATCTTTTTTGTATAGTTCTATGTATTCTTGCCACCTCTTCTTAATATCTTCTGCTTCTGTTAGGTCCGTACCATTTCTGTCCTTTATCGAGCCCATCTTTGCAGGAAATGTTCCCTTGGTATCTCTAATTTTCTTGAAGAGCTCTCTAGTCTTTCCCATTCTGTTGTTTTCCTCTATTTCTTTGCATTGATCTCTGAGGAAGGCTTTTTTATCTCTCCTTGCTATTCTTTGGAACTCTGCATTCAGAGGCTTATATCTTTCCTTTTCTCCTTTGCTTTTCATTTCTTTTCTTTTCACAGCTATTTGTAAGTTCTCTGCAGATAGCCAGTGGTAGAGAGGAGCTACCCCATGTCTGAGGTCAATGGCGGCAGCCAAGAGTGCCAGGTTGCAATGGCATAGGAGCGGCCGAGAGGAGCTACCTCACGTCTGAGTTCTTTCTTTCACTTTATTTAATTTTTGTTGCTGCTGCCTTTACTTTTGCTGTCATATCCAAAAAGTTGTGCAAAGACTGATGTAAAGGAGATTATTGCCTATATTTTTCTTTAAGAGTCATGGTTTCTGGTCTTACATTCAAATATTTAATTCACTTTGTGTTTATTTTTGTGTGTGGTATAAGATAGTGGTTGGGTTCATTCTTTTGCCTAAGACTCTCTAGTTGTCATAACATCATTTATCAAAAAGATTATCCTTTCCCCCAGTATTTTCCTGGCTCATCTGTCATAAATTATTTGATCAGATATGTTTGGGATTATTTCTGGGCCTTCTACTGTGTTCCATTAATCAATATGTCTGCTTTTATGCTAGCACTGTACTATTTTGATTGCTATAGCTTTGCAATATATTTTAAAATCAGGAAGAGTGACGCCTCCAGCTTCAGTGTTCTTTATCAAGATTGTGTGCCCATAGAAATTTTAAGATTGCTAGACTACTTTGGGTAGTATAAACATTTTAACAATTAATTATTACTTAATTATTCCATGCGCATTGAATATTTTTCCATTTGTGTCCCCTTCAATTTTTTTTTTCACCACTGTCTTATACTTCTCAGTGTACATGCCCTACACATGTTTCAGTTCAGTTCAATTCAGTTCAGTCGCTCAGTTGTGTCCGACTTTTTGCAACCCCATGGACTGCAGCATGCCAGGCCTCCCTGTCCATCACCAGCTCCTAGAGTTTACTCAGACTCATGTCCAGTGAGTCGGTGATGCCATCCAACCATCTCATCCTTTGTCATCCCCTTTCCTCCCATCTTCATTCCCAGTATGAGGGTCTTTTCAAATGAGTCAGTTTTTCGTATAAAGTGGCCAAATTATTGGGGTTTCAGCTTCAATATCAGTCCTTTCAATGAACACCCAGGACCGATCTCCTTTAGGATGGATTGGTTGGATCTCTTTGCAGTCCAAAGGACTCTCAAGCATTTTCTCCATACCACAGTTCAAAAGCATCAATTCTTCAGTGCTCAGCTTTCTTTATAATCCAACTCTCACATCCATACTTGACCACTGGAAAAACCATAGTTTTGACTAGACAGACTTTTGTTGGCAAAGTAATGTCTCTGCTTTTTAATATGCTGTCTAGGTTGGTCATAACTTTACATCCAAGGAGTAAGTGCCTTTAATTTCATGGCTGCAGTCACCATCTGCAGTGATTTGGGAGCCCTGCAAAATAAAGTCTGTCACTATTTCCACTGTTTCCTCATCTATTTGCCATGAAGTGATGGGACCAGATACCATGAGCTTAGTTTTCTGAGTGTTGATTTTTAAGCCAACTTTTTCACTCTCCTCTTTCACTTTCATCAAGAGGCTCTTTAGTTCTTCTTCACTTTCTGCCATAAGGGTGGTGTCATCTGCATATCTGAGGTTATTGATATTTCTCCTGGCACACCTGATTCCAGCTTATGCTTCATCCAGCCCAGTGTTTCTCATGATGTACTCTGCATATAATTTAAATAAGCCGGGTGACAATATATAGCCTTTACACACTCCTTCCTTTATTTCTTTGGTTAAATTTATTCTTAAGTGCTTTATTATTATTGATGCAAATATAAATGTAATTATTTCCTTAAATTCTCTTTCTTATAATTTGTTACTAGTGTATAGAATTTCAGCTGATTTTTTGTATATTAATTTTGTATCCTTCAAACTAACAGAATTCACTTATTAGTTCTTGTTGAGTCTTTAGGGTTTTTCACATATTATGTCATATGCAAATATTGACAGTTTTACTCTTTCTAATTTGAGAGCTTTTATTTCCTTTTCTTACCTAATTGTTCTGAATAGACTTCCAAATATATTGAATAAAAAAGAGGTGAGACTAGCATCCTTCTCTTGTTCCTGATCTTAAAGTAAAAGTTTTCAGCTTTTCACTTTTGGTTATGTTAGCTGTGTGTTTGTCATACATGGCCTGTATTATATTAAGATATGTTCGCTTTGTGCCCACTTTCTTGAGAATTCTGAATATTTTTATGCTAATAACTTTGACAATTTGCATGAAAGGATCAGATTTTTTGAAAGGTATTAGCCACTAAAGTTTACCCAGGAAGAGACAGCTAAAGTGTTCCAAATATATTAAAGAAATTGAGTGCATAGATAGAACTTTCCAACAAAGAAAACTTAAAGGTCACATGGTTTCACTATGTAATTCTACTAAAACTTTAGGGAATAATTAATTGTAGTATCATGGAAATTTTTCCAAAAAATAAATAAGGAGGACTTCTCAATTTTTACTATGAGGTCAGTATGATTCTGATACTAAAGCAAGACAAAAGCCTTATAAATAAAAATAAAGTACATATAAATATCAAAGCCACAGTTGAAAATATTGAAGGACACGCATTAAAAAATTCTTGACAAATTTCATCTAATTGAATATAATTATTTTGAAAAATAAAATATACCATCACCAACTGAGGCTTATTCTGGAGCTGCTAGATCAATTTAACATTAAAAACATTGCACTGTAATTCATGACATTAACAAAACACCTCAATAAATGCAGGAAAAATATTTGATACCATTTATCATCCACTACTAATAAAAAATGTTTCAAAACTATAAACAGAAGAAAATTCCCTCAACCTGGTAGGGCTTTTGTAAAAAGTCTGCAGTTTGACATTATACTTAGTGGTGAGAGAGTAAATGCTATTTCTCTAATATCAGTAGAAAGGCACAAATGTCACTTCTCACAGCTTTAACTTAGGGCCAAGGATTATAGTTGTTATTGCAAGGCAAGAAAAATAATTAAAAGCTTTCAAATCAGAAAGATGCAAGACTGTTCTTGCTCATAGATAATGTGATCATTATGTAGAAAATCCTATGGATTCCATAAAAAAGTACTACTGGAATTGAGTTTAGCAGGCAGACAGGATACTAGATCATCAAACATGAAAAACAATTGTATTTTTATATAATAAAACAACCAGAAATTGAAATAAAAATCAGAGAATTTCCAAAGCATTAAACTATTAAATAATTAATAACAAATCTGATGTGTTCATCCTCAGTCACTCAAGTCGTGTTCAACTCTTTGCAACCCCACAGACTATAGACCACCAGGCTCTTCTGTTCATGGGATTTTTCAGGAAAGATTACTGGAGTTGTTTGCCATTACCTTCTCCAGGGCATGTTCCTGGCCCAGAGACTGAACCCATGTCTCCTGAGTCTTCTGCCTTGGCAGGCAGATTCTTTACCACTGAGTCACCTGGGAAGTCCAGTGAACCTGACAATGCACGTATAAACCTGATAATGCATGGTTAAGAACTATACAGTTATAACTAAAACATATTACTGAGAGAAATTAAAGAAGATAGATAAGTGAAGAGATAATCTATTTCTATGAATTGGAAGACTATTTTTTAAGATGTCATATCTCTTCAAGTGTGTCTGTAGTTTCAACATAATAACTTTCCATGTTGCAGTAGGAATTTTGTTATAAGAACTAAGAAGCTGATTCCAAAATTCTTAAAGAATATAAAGAACATGAAATATTGTAATAAAAAATAACAAGTTTAGAAGAACTACATTGGGCTACCCTGGTGGCTTAGACAGTAAAGGATCTACTTGCATTGCAGGAGACCTGGATTCAAACCTTGGGTCAGGAAGATATCCTGGAGAAAGGAATGACTACCCACTCCAATATTCTTGCCTGGAGGATTTCATGGACAATGGAGCCTAATAGGCTGCAGTCCATGGGGTTGCAAAGAGTTGGACACGACTGAGTAAATAACACACTTTAACACTTATTACAAAGCAATAAAAATACAGTGTAGTATTGACATAAAGATAGACAAATAGATTGCTGGAACAGAATGGAAGATGCAGAAATATTCTACACAATCAACTGTTAACAAAAAAAAATAGCTTTCTGTCGATTAGTATCTTTTCTGCAGATTTAGAACACTTGGAGACTCCATGAAAAAATAAACATGGCCCTTAATGTTGTTGTTGTTGTTAGTGATTAGTTGATAATTCATGTTCAACTCTTTGCAACCCCATGGATTGCAGCACGCCTGAGTCCCCTGTCCTTCACTATCTTGAGCACACATCAAAATTAGCTAAAATAGATCACAGTCTTAAATGAAAATCTAAAATTATAATAACTCTATAAGAAAATATAGGAGTGAATGTTTGTAATCTTGGCTTTAGTAAAGAGTTATCTATTAAAGAAAAAAAATAGTTTGGATTGACCACAATAAAGAAATTTTGTTCTTCAAAATACACTTGTAACAGAAAGAAATGATAAGCAACAGACTGGGTGTGAAAATATCTACAAATCATATATCCAATAAATGACTTGTATCCAGAATATATGAAAAACTCTCAAAATTCAGTAATAAGAAAACAAATGGCCAAAAGACTTTAATAGATTTTTCATCAAAGAAGATACTCTTAAGTCATATTCATAGCTGTATGAATAACTACATAAAAATTCAACATCATGATCATTAAGGAAATTCAAATTCAAATCACAATAACAGTGATATACCATTACACTCTAGAATATCTAAAATTAAGAATTGACTCTACCAAGTTTTGGCAAATGTGTAAAAAACCTGGCATTCTCATAAACTGATAATGAGAATAAGAGAAATGATTTAACTACTTTCAAAACTAGATTTCTAACTTCTTAAATGTTTAAAAATACTCCTACTATATTGCCCAATCTTTCTATTACCTGGCACTTATTTAAGAAAAAATAAAAGCATGTGTCCATACAATGACTTGCACATTAGTTTTCATCACATTTTATTTATAATAATAGCCCCAACCTGGAAATAATGCAAGCATCCAACAAGCTGTGAATGAATAAACATGTTGTGGCTTATCTGTACAAGAGAAAGTATCCTGTGATAGTTGGTCTGTCATGTACAACTCTTTGCGACCCCATAGACTGTAGCTTGCCAGGTTTCTCTATCCATGGGATTTTCCATGCAGGGATACTAGAGTGGGTTGCTATTCCCTCCTACAGGGGGTCTTCCCAACCCTGGGATTGAACCTGGGTCTCCTGCTTTGTGGGCATATTCTTTACTGTTTGAGCCACCAGGGAAGCAACTACTCAGCAATAAAACGCAATGCAATGCAGGAGACCAGGGTTCAGTCCCTGGGTCAGAAAGACCACCCTGGAGAAGGAAATGGCAACCTACTCCAGTATTCTTGCCTGGGAAATCCCATGGTCAGAGGAACCTGGAAGGCTACAATCCATGGCATCACAGAAGTTGGACATGACTTAGTGACTAAACCACCACAATAAAATGGAATGAATTATTGATACACATAAAAAATACGGCTGAATCTCAACCTACTTACACTAAGTAAAAAAGCCTGACAAAAGGTTCATAATATTTCACTGTATTTTTATAGAATTGCTGAAAATGCAGTCTTATCTGTAGTGACAGAAAGCAGATTACTGATTACAAGGGGAAGGGGCAGGAGCCAAGCATCACAGAAGGAGGAAATATTTGAAGATGTTTTCTTTCAATATTCTTGACTGTGGTGATGGTTTCATAAGCCTATGCATAAACTAAAGCTTATGATGTTGTGCAATTTACACTTCTCAACAAAGTCAGGCTCATTGGCTAAAATGTTCCCATGGTCTAAGTTTTTCACTCTTTCCTATCAGAGTTTTGCTTTTGATATAGGAGATAAGTTGAAGGTCCATTGGTTTGTCTTTTCTGTTACCTTTAAAGTAAAAGTCTGGACTTGATTTTTAGCTTCTATGTTTCCTGAAGATGAAATAAAATAGGACCTTTTTAAAGGCTGCCATCAAAAACCTCTGCCTTTCAGAGTGTGTTTTAAATTGGCAAGTAATCATGTTAAGCCCGCCAATTTCCTTTTACAAGATTCTGACACTGTCTCAAAGAGGTTGATAAATATACATTATCCTATGTTGTTTAAACATCACAGTTAGTTGTTCACCCAGTGAATGGCCCTTCACTTGCTTCTCATCCCAATTAACCACAGGTGAAAGCTTTAGTAACTTAGATGCTACCAAATGCCTGGATAATCATTACTCTGGTGACCACCAACAATGTGCTCTCATTAATCTCAGTTAAGTAGGTAATCCAACTCCAAAATCATCCCAAGATGTGTTTTCTAGACCTACTTCTTGAACTTTGTGTTAGTCTAGGTTCTATAGAAAACACAGCTCAAAGCAAAACTTATGTGCTAACACATTATTGTAAAGGACAATCCTAGATTAGCAAGAATGAGGTAAAAGGTAAGTAAAGTCAGAGATAACAGAAAACAAACAAACAAGATGTTGTGCCTTGAAGCAAGTCATTATTTCACCAAGAGACACACATGGCATTTGGAAAATCAAGCTTACGATGCATCCAATGGAGGGAACATTGGAGAGCAAATTTATCCATGGGCTTCCTCTTGTTTCCTGACTATACTGCCCAATACCCACACACATAAACATATTTCTAAGTGTTGTCACATGGCTTCTCAGGCACTGAGAAGTCAGCCCTGCTAATTCTTCTGAAGAATTAGTGGGGCTGACTCAAATGCATTCCTTTTTACAGCTGAATAATATTCAATTGTGTATACCATAACTACTGTATCTTATTCAGTTATAAAAAGCAATGCATTTGAGTCAGTTCTAATGAGGCGGACTAACCTAGAGCCTATTATACAAAGTGAAGTAACTCAGAAAGAGAAAGACAAGTATCATATATTAACACATGTATATGGAATCTAGAAAAATGGTACTGATGAACCTATCTGCAGGGTAGCAATGGAGATGCAGACATAGAAAACAGACTTTTGGACATAGTAGGGGAGAGAGAAAATGGGATTATTTGAGGGAGTAGCATTGAAACATACACATTACCATATGTAAAGCGGATAGCCAGTGGGAATTTGCAGTATGACACAAAGAACCTAAAGCCAGTCCTCTGTGACAACCTAGAGGGATAGGATGGTGAGAGAGGTGGGAGGGAGGTTTAAAAGGGAGGGGACATAGTATACCTATGGTTGATTCATCTTGATATTTGGCAGAAATATTCACAAAATTGTAAAATAATCATCCTCCAATAAAAATAAAATACCGCTAAAAGATAAACAAACAAAAGGAATTGATGGGAAAAGCCAGAAGTTCAGGCCCTTTGTCTTTAGATGGTAGGAACGCAGAGGATACAAGCTCATTTACTGCAGACTGCGCTGAGAAATGGCCAAACACCAGGAAAGCAGATGAGACACTTAAGAGACCTGAAATCTAAAACAAGCACCTACTATATGCTTGTACAGGACTAGGCATGGAAACACATACTGCCTTATAATTTACACACATTTTTTAGATCTTTAGATCATTTCATACTTATCTTACACTCCAGCTTATAGCATCCTCTGTTTCTTTGCTTCTTTGCCACCTGGTACCTGATTCACCAGCTTTCCTTTCCAAAGTCTAATCTGTGTTCATTCCTAATTTGGACGAGACTCTGATGCTGCTATTGCCTCCTTGCTACTTTCTCTTTATCAGGGAATTTCTTGGACTGTCTATTACAGATTTCTGACATATAACACCTCTATAGCCTATAAACCTTTTTTTTTTATTTTTTGTTTGCTTTTGTCCAACAGCATGCATTCTACTATCTATCTATTTTGCTGTTGTTCAGTCACTAAGATATGTAAGACTCTCTGTGATCCCATGAACTGCAGCACACCAGTCTTCCCTATCCTTCACTATCTCTTTGTTAAAATTCATGTCTGTTGATTCAGTGATGCTATTCAACCATCTCACCCTCTGTCACCCCTTTCTCCTTGGGCCCGTAACCTTTCCAAGTATCAGGGTCTTTTTCAGTGAGGCAGCTCTTCACATCACATGGTCAAAGTATTGGAGCTTCAGCTTCAGTATCAGTCCTTCCAATGAATATCTATCTAGTTATCTAATTGTTTATCTGTTTTAAATTTTAGTAACACCAATAGCTAAATATGATTACACTTTTTCTTTTCTCCACCAGCGAAAGTCAAACTTGATTTTTATTTTTTAGAGTAATATTTAATAATGGAAACCTAAAATTCCATGAGTCCCACTCTTGACTAAGCCTCAGTAAAATCATGCTCTGTTAGAGTACCAATTTAATAGATTAGCAACCTGGTCTCCAAGCACCTATGCGACATGCAAGATTTTCTTACCCTTATTAACTTGCCAGCAAGCAGTTTTTAAAAATCAAATATATTCTAAAGTATATTTGGACAATATCTGGATGGCTTCAGTGTTCCCTGTTTATCAATAACTTGTAGAAGTTGCTTCATGAGGCAAAAAGTAAAACATTTCAGTAAATATAGGGTATATAAACAAAGCATAACTTTTGTTCTTCAAGTCAAATACTGAACTGTCTTTTTCAATGAAAAGATTTGCTCTTCAATTACTTCCATTTACCCTGTTCACACCATTATTAAACCATTGGTCCCCTGATAATGGCCTTCTACTGCTAAAGGAGCATTAGCAAAATGTATTTAGGATGATGTTCCAAGCTAGAGACAGATTTACTACAGCTAATTTAATATAATTACTATGTGATCCCATTAAGATATGGGATAATGACAGGTCAATATAGTCAAGGCTGTGGTTTTCCCACTGGTTACATATGGTTGTGAGAGCTGGACCATAAAGAAGGCACAGCACCAAAGAATTGACGCCTTTAAACTGTGGCTCTGGAGAAGACTCCCGAGAGTTCCTTGGACAGAAAGGAGATCAAACCAGTCAGTCCCAAAGGAAATCAGCCCTGAATATTTGTTAGAAGGACTGATGCTGAAGCTGAAGCTCCAGTATTTTGGTCACCTGATGTGAACAGCCGAGTCACTGGAAAGGTGAAAGGTCCCTGATGCTGGGGAAGATTGAGGGCAGAATGAGAAGAGGGCATCAGAGGATGAGATTACTGGATGGAATCACTGATGCAATGGACATGAAGCTGGGAAAACTCCAGGAGATGGTGAGGAATAGAGGGGCCTAGCATGCTGCACTCCATGAGGTCGCAAGGAGTTGGAAATGACTGGGTGACTGAACAACAATGACAGTATTTATGATATGCATTCACCAGTTTATATATATATATATATATATATATATACATTTATATATGTATATACATATGTATCAGTGTATATATATATATATGTTAAGAGTTAGCTTAAACAGTAGCCGGTTATTAGCTGCATTACAAAAAATAAATATTTTAACAAAAAGTACATAGCTTCCCATTTATTCCACTTTTGTTGTAAGGAATGATATAGACATCTCATCCATTTACTATTTACTGTTATATAAAATAGTAAATCTATTTACTATTTCTTGGGAATATATTTCTCTAATCATTTAATTTGAGCATAGGAGGGTAAAGACAAAGCAGGGGAAAACTTACTCAGCCCAAGTTTTATGAATAATCATCTTGCTTGAAAGTGAAAATGAAGTGAAAGTAGAAGTTGCTCAGTCGTGTCCGACTCTTTGCAACCTCATGGACTACACAGTGCATGGAATTCTCCAGGCCAGAATACTGGAGTGGATAGCCTTTCCCTTCTCCAGGGGATCTTCCCAACCCAGGGATGGAACCCAGGTCTCCCACATTGCAGGTGGCTTCTTTACCAGCTGAGCCACAGGGGAATCTTGTTTGCCTCCAACTTAATTTTAAGGTACGATGTTTTTAGAGTAATAACACTGAGGGGTAGGGAAATACAGTTTGTTGAATACCTACTCTGTGCCAGGTACTATAGTAGATGCTTTATCTGGTTTCTATGACATAATGTTCATGAGAAGTCCAAGAGGTAGATGTGAGAAACTTGTATTTATTCTGAGGATCCTGAAGTCAATATGTTACATTTCTGGCCCAAAGAGCCCCAGGAGGAAGGGTCAAAGGTTTTATGGCAGTAGATGTCATTAGAATGTCGCTCAATTTCATTAAGATTTAAGACAAAGTTTATTTTTCTTACACCCATTAAATCAATCATCCTCTTCACATCTTCTGAACCCCATGAAACCAATCAAATCTCTTAAGTATCCTGACCCCCATTAAATTATGGAGCCTCTTAATTCTCCAGACCCTAAATCAGTCAGCTTTAGTAAGTCCCTTGACTTCTCCATTAATTCAATTAGCACCCTTAAATCACATGACTTCAGTGAATGAATCAGGCTCCCTAAATCATGGGAACCCCATTACATCAACAAGCCCCCTTAAGTCTCATCACCCCAATTAAATCAAACAACCTTAAATCTCATGAACCCCATTAAATCAATCTTATCTTTTTAAGTCTCTTGACCCCCATTAAATCATCCAGCCACCTTAATACTCCTGACCCTCAGTTAATCAATTGATTTTATTGTCTTCTGAGACAAACTTTAGGTGAAGACCTCAGATTGTCCTTCGGAACAAGTTGGTCTGTAAGGACACTTCTAGGATAGAGCATCTTTAACATTTGTTGCTATTGTTGCTAAGTCACTTCAGTCGTGTCCGACTCTGTGCAACCCCATAGACGGTAGCCCACCAGGCTCCCCTGTCCCTGGGATTCTACAGGCGGTAGCTGCTAATACTTATTATGTCCCAATAGCCAAGTTTGCAAATTCTTCTCTCAAAAAAATATCTAAGATATTTTTCTTAGTAATGCAGTTGAATTATAGTTTTTTTTTTAATTTTATATTTTGTTTGATCTTTTGGAATATTTATAATGGCTAATTTTATATGCCAACTTGAGTAGGCCATAATACCCAGATGTTTGGTCAAACACCACTATGAATGTCACTGTGATTGGAAATAATATTTACATCAGTAGATTGACTCAAATAGAATACATTCTATAACGGAGTTTATGGGGTGGGTCTAATCAGTTGATGCTGGCAAGAGATAAAGACTGAAATGCTTGGGGAAGAGAGAATGCTGCCTCCAGAATGTCTTCAGACTTGAGCTGCAACATGATTTCATACCATCCAGTATGTCCGTCTGCCCTGATGATTTTAATTTACTAGCTTCTATAATCACATTAGTCAGTTCTTTAAAATAAGTCTCTCTCTCTCTCACTGTCAGGAGAATCTAGACTAGTGCAACATGTGATGTATATTTTATCCCTCATTAAAAGTCTAACTGCCTGGTATAGCCATGAAAAACATGAGATAAATTTGCAAGGCCTAAATTAATTGTGATCTGAAACATGAGGGAGAGACAGAAGAAAACAAGAGAAGGAATAGTAACAGGAAACAAGATTTTTTTTAATGTTGAAGATTAATGAGCTGTGCATTCTAATATACTATTGGTTGCATATATGATGGTAAACAAAATGAGAGTAAACATAAATATAATTTCAAAAATTTGTATCCTTTGATTATCCTTTCATTGCTCTAAATCTAAGAGAAAATTTAGAAATAGTTTCTATTTTAAGTTTCTACTTGTTTGTTTTAAATAGTTTCTATTTTGAGTTTCTACTTGTTTGTTTTATTATTTTTGGCAAAAAGAAGTTCTTGACAGCATTATCTAGTTGATAAAAGTAATCATAAATAAAACAAATGTCTAAAAGTAGATAATATTTAAATATGTGAGTATTGGAAAAGTATACAGACATTAAAAGAATTGAGAAATATTTATGTTGATAATTTTATACAAGCTGAAAATAAAAAGCTAAAATATACAAACATTCAGAACTCTGATCTATGGGTCTGTATGTTTAATGATATGTAGTTAAGCACTTCCCAAAACAGGTGAGGGTTATACGAAATAGAAATAAAACCGTAAAAAAGTTATATTTCCAAATTATTTGCAATCTGCATGCAATATTTAATAGTTAAATTTTAATTGAAAACAAGAGAAATATGAAGTTTATTAGAGTGATTTAGGAAAGGAAAAAGCAGAGAAGTACACATGGGATGGAGTGGGAGGAGATGAAGAAGAGACAATAGCCTCAAGCCTCCCTTGGTTAATTGGGTTCCTTATGTTGTGTCACTTACAGAATCTATTTAACAGTATTGTCAGGAGCACAGGGCTGGTGAGCTGATTTGAAAGTATTATTCAGCTTTCTTACTTCTATATTTGCACATTTCAGGGAACTGTTGCAAGGGGAGAAAGAATACTAGATATTTTGATAAAATGTCTGTTTGAGTATTTAAATCAATATTCAGCCAAATTCAAGACTGAGGTTGAGGCAGCATATTAACATCATATATTAAACTTCTGGGATACAAAGACAAACCCCAAATTGTATACAACAATTACCATAATACCATTATTGTCATAATTTCAAAATTCATTCATATCAGTATTTGCTGCTACTAATCAACACTGTCAGTGCTAGATGGCTCCTGTGTTATCTCTCCAGCACATTAGAAAAACTAAACAGAGTTTTCACTGAGGTCAGTGGGAAGTCTGAGAATGGTGTTCAGCACTGCTGGTATAAGACCCTCTCAATTACAATTGACTAAGGTGAAGACAAATTTACTCTCAACACTTCAGTTCAAAGATTTGGTCAGTGGTAGTCATGTGATTTCATTTAAATCAAGTTACACATAGAGGTTTTGAGCACTGCTTGGAAAGAGTTAGTGTTGGAATATTACAGAAGCATTCAGACTAGTATTCTAACATTTTTCTATTTATATCTGGGTAAGCAATTGTTGGGGCTTCTCTAGTGGCTCAGATGGTAAAGCGTCTGTCTGCAATGCAGGAGACCAGGGTTTGATCCCTGGGTTGGGAAGATCCCCTGGAGAAGGAAATGGCTGCCCACTCCAGTATTCTTGCCTGGAAAATCCCATGGACCTCTGAGCCTGGTAGGCTACCGTCCATGGGGTCGCCAAGAGTTGGACACGACTGAGTGACTTCAATTTCACTTTCATTTTCAAGCAATTGTTGCTTCACAATGACTTGAAACAAATTTGTCCTTAATCTTTATATCTAGAAATGAGGATGAAAAAGGTAATTGGCACACAAAATACTGCCTCTGCATTTCCATCTGTATCTTGGCTTTCTTTGCATGATACCAATTTCAGCCTCTTTCCTGGAGTAGAATGATTTGTACATCTTTACAGCAGACTTTGTGTAAAAATACTTGCACTCTTGAAGCACAGAGGTTCGATTCCTTATTCAGCAGGTTGCAGCAAATGAAGATCTTTCTCTGCAAGCCCTGTATTATTGTTATCTGCATGAGACAATATTAAGGCTTTCTTTTGTTTAACCAGCCTTTAAAAATGTAATAGCCAACATTCCACATTAGTTAAACATTCGTATATTATGAGGAGGGTAAAAGCTCATAGCTTGTCTTCAAAAAAGAATGATAAAAATGACCGTATTAGGGCTTCTCAGGTGGCGCTAGTGGTAAAGAACTGGCCTGCCAATGCAGGAGATGTAACAGAGACAGGTTCGATTCCTGGGTTGGGAAGATGCCCCGGAGGAGGGCATGGCAACCATTTTCAGTGTTCTAGTCTGGAGAATCCCATGGACAGAGAAGCCTGGTAGGCTACAGTCTGCAGGGTCACAAAAAGTCGGACATGACTGAAGCGACTATACATGCATATATACATATAATAGATTATGCATACATATATATATATATATGTGTGATATATAGATACATAGGTATACATGTACTGACCATAACATTGACCATAAGCAGTACCTTGAAAAATGCCCCCAAAAGCCTCTGTTTTCATCAAAATTAGTTGACAATAGTTTAATAATTATTTTACCAAACTTCATTTAAATATTTAAACACAGTGCCAGAACTATGATTCACCATAAATTTTTTATAACTGAGTTTGGAGCTTTTACAAGTACTGAAATTCTAAGACAGCACAGTTGACATTTTATTCATGATGAAAATTCTCAAACACCTTTTTAAAATTGATTCCTGGTTTACATTGAGTCAAGCCACCATAATCAAATTATATGTAATACTTCATTCTTATTTTGGTGAAAGTTTTGGAATCTAATTTACCATTCAACTCTATGCATGTTAAATTATAAGATAATATATCTTAATGTTCTATCCTATATTATTTGTAAAATTTTACAGGCATCTATTTATTAGCTAAAAAAAAAAAAAAGACTAAAAAATTTCCTAAAGTTATCTGGTGGGCATAAACTGTCAATGGCTTTAATAGATTAATACTTTTAGTAAATTTAAGTGTCAATCTTTCTCCCCATTTGTGACTATTTCAAAGTTCTTAATAATGACTCTAGCACATAAATCTAACAGCTTTTACCATAATTATTAATGGTTGAGTTATTTTCATTAGCAATGACAAATAACTCATCTGACTGATACTCTTTCTCCATATAAATCACATAAAATTTCATTTAAAGTTCTATGGTGCTTTCTTCTGTTTAAAATTAAATATTGAGATATTAACAATAAATCAGAATCCCATGCCAGTTTGTAATCCTGCTGTTGTCATGGTAATTAGATATGGTGTTACCCATAAGATCACATAGTCATTGATCACGTATCAGCTTAGGGATGCCAGCCAGAACAAGTGCTGATGTTGGCATCAGGCTCTGTGGCTTTCCAAAGGCCAAGAGAGAAAATGAGTCTCAAATAAAAGGGGCATAAAAGGGGCAAAAAAAAAAAAAACGACTGCATTTGCAAGATGTGTTTATTTGAAATATGTGTGAGATTTGCTGTCCTTCTCAGCAAAGAGAAGAAGGGGGCTTGCACTGATGGGGACATGTATTTAATAAACATTGCTGAACATCTTCTGTGTGCCAAGGGATATGCTAGGTGCTAGGAACATATGGGTAGAAGTCTAGGTAAAGCCCTGTCCTCCCACAATTTCCTTTCTAGTGGGGAAAGCTGTATGGTAAACAGATCATAACTAGTTTATGTGCCACATGCTACCAGAAAGGCGTTCACAGAGAAGCTTTAGGGGATAAGCCCTCAGCACAGTGGGAATTGGTTCAGTTTTCCAAAGGTGGGCATAAAGGCATTCCTTACAGAGGTAACAACATGAGCCCATGACCCAGCATCATCCTTAGGAAATTGAAACTGTTTGTAATATAGCCTGTGTTATGGTGCAAGGAGAAGAGTAATGACAGGTGAAATGGGAACCAGATTATGCAAGGTGTGTGACACCATGCTGGGGAGTGGTTTCTGAAATAATTGCTAACCCAGTTGATCTGGGGTGAGACTTATGAAGTTTATGCTTAACAGGCAACATTGCTATACTGCTGCTGCTAAGTCACTTCAGTCGTGTCCGACTCTGTGCGACCCCATAGATGGCAGCCCACCAGGCTCCTCCGTCCCCCGGATTCTCCAGACAAGAACACTGGAGTGGGTTGCCATTTCCTTCTCCAATGCATGAAAGTGAAAAGTGAAAGTGAAGTCGCTGAGTCGGGTCTGACTCTTCGCGACTCCATGGACTGCAGCCTACCAGGCTCCTCCATCCATGGGATTTTTCAGGCAAGAGTACTGGAGTGGGGTGCCATTGCCTTCTCCGAACATTGCTATAGGTAATAAGAAACTATAGATCTATTTTATTGCTTCTCTGCTCTTTTTTTTTTTTTTTTTTTTTGGTTTTTGGGCCCCAAAGCATGTGAGATCTCAGCTCCCCAACAACCAGGGATCAAAACTGCATCCCCTGCATTAGAAGGCAAAGTGTTAACTGCTGCACCACCAGGTAAGTTCCCATAAATTTATGTTAAATGCAGGAATGTTGTGTGATGACTATATTTGTATTCCTGAAAGATCCTTCTTGTATCCATAAAGGTACAGATGAGTAGTCCAGTGAGAACTGCTGAGTTGTGGCCATTACTCAGGCAAGTCCTAATGGATTGTGATGATGATTAGGGTGACAAGAATGAGACGGATTCCAGAGAAAACAATTAGACAGAATGGAAAGGACAGAGAAGCAGATTTCAAGGAGCAGGGGAGGGGTGAGGAAAAGGAATGTCAACAGTGAGTTCAGCTACCCTGTACAGTGATGGTAATTTTGAAGTGCCTGTTGGACATCCAGTGGGAGTGTTCGAATAGAACACTGAATTTAAGAGTCTGGAATATAGTAGAGAATTCCAGGCATGACTGGATTTGCACATAGATATTATTGTTAATGGTTAAATGTGCCCACAACTAGATGGAAGAGAGTAAGTTCATCTAAAGAGAGGGTATAGAATAAGAAGAAAACAGGAATGATTTGGAGGTCTTTCAATTCTTACCTTGGACACTACTGTGAACATAACAATTGGGCTGCACACTGCAGGCCTACAAGTCTTGCAATTGTCCAGCTTTAATACTGAAGAAAGGGTCAGAATCAGAGACAGAGACATCAACAGTGTAATGGATGGGGGATCTTATATGTCTGAAGCAAGGTCCTGGACCAACACCCATTGTGTGAAGCACAGGGTTGTAGGACATGGCAGTGGTCTTCAGTAGTCTTCTCTCGCAGGGGAAGGGAAGGTGGCAAGTTACAGGGGAATTGCTGTCAGGTTGGCTCATTGGAAACCAGCAGAGGGCCACACCCTCTCGTTACCCCTTTGATAAGAACAATCTCTAGCTGAGGTTTGGGACAGGTATGTAGGAAAGTCAGTTAGGTGTGTAGGGTTCAAGTGAGGTAGGCACTGATGGAACAGGGGATTACAGAGAGCAAGAGAATAGCCTTCCTGAGTGGACTGACCACAAAATAACCAATGCTGGTGACTCATCAGGGACACAAGGTCAACAGGCAGGAAGAAAATTAGGTCATCATCTGTAGCTCATATAATTATAAGTTCCTCTCTCTGGCTTCACAACCCAACACCCACTAATTACCCCCATGAGACTGGCTTTCACTTCAGACAGTCCTCACATCACATTTTGCACTTTTATTTCTCTCTTTATCTTCCTAAGATGTCTCTTATACTTGCTTTTATGTCATTAAAATGTGAGTGAGAGAGTCATGGAGTATGATTTACTTGGCTTGTTTATTTGTCTAGTAATTATAAAACTCCTTTCCCCCTCTTCGAAGATGAAAAATAAGATCAATCCTGAGGAGAGCAAAGCTATTTGGCAGTGAATAACTTGCCTCAGGATAGTTTCAAAGGCGATCATAAAGATAGATAAAATGTGATGCCAAAAAAATAAGAAACCCAACTATGTACTTAGCTCTGCTCTTGTGGCATGCTCAGTCGCTCAGTCGTGTCTGACTCTGCAACCCCATGAACTCTTAGGTCGATGTAAGAGACCCGGGTTCAATCCCTGGGTCAGAAAGATTCCCCTGGAGGAGGACACGGCAACCCATTCAGTATTCTTGCCTGGAGAATCCTCATGGACAGAGAAACCTGGCAGTCAACAGTCCATAAGGTTGCAAAGAGTTGGACAAAACTGAAATGATTTAGAACCCACGGACAAGCCACCTGGGAAGCCATCTCTGTTCTTAGGGACATGATTATGCTGCCTGTTGCACTGAAACTCGGTCTTCAAAGGAAAGAAGTAATGAGATGCCTGCTGTGTGATCCTCAACATTCTGCACCACAGACTGAGAACCACTCCATTTTTGATGGGAATAAATCAACTTAAGCTTCCATTGACCCTGCCCCTTTAAGTTTCCACAGCCCACAGCCCTTTTGCACAGCTTATTTTCACAGAGGCTGACAGCTGGCCCAATCTCCTGCATTTCAAAACTGTTTTGACTGCCTGGCCCTTCAAGGGCACAGAAGTTCCTCTCTAACTCTGGTATCTCAGCAGCAGTGAAGAAAAACCAGCTCAAGTCAAAGGGTACTTGGACTGGCTTCTCGGATTTTAAATTGGCATTATATGATGCTTAATTGGAATTATTTCTTGGGGCCTGAGGGATAGTTGTTTCTAATCAAGATAAAAAGTAATTAGCAGGCAGTTGTGAGGTGGGGAAAATAATCTAAAATACCTCTGACCCATTTGATACAGTGTTTATATGTGATAATGGCTTCATGGCTTCTCATAAAAAATCGATTTCTTTAATTAAGAAACTTAAGACTGCAGTTTATATTAAGTCCACAAAATCATGGCTTATTCTCAGATCCAAATGAAGGAAATAAAGTCAAGGGACATAAACTCAATTTAATAAGACAAACTTGCTAGTGCCCTGCGAGGCTGCCCTGAGTTGACTTCCCTCTCAGGCTGGATTCGTGAACTCAAATCCCATACTTCCCTGAAGGGAAGAATTCTGTTTTCTCCCCTAATTTTGAAAATATCCAGTTTTTCCTGACTGCTTACAGGATGTCTCACAGGCCTTAGCATGAAGTAGAGGGCCTTTTATAGCAGACCCACTCTATTTCATTTCCAGCTAAAACCTCCATGTAACCTCTGTGCTAATCATGTACTAGGCACTTGTCACATGTGGTCTGCAATCATTCCATCTGTCCCAATCTCTAGAAATCCCCTCTGTCTTTTCTCCACTGCCAAAATTGAATTATTCTTATATTTAATCTTCCCTTCGACAGGCTCTCCAGTCAGTCACCATTGTTTGAACTAAGCCCCACTTTCTTTGTTTTTGCTTAAGTCTATGTTTAGCATTATTCCTTCTGCTATATTTTATTTAAGTTTTTATTATGGTTTAGTTAATTTACAATGCTGTGTTAGTTTCAGGTGTACAGCAAATGCTTTGGTCCTGTCTGACTCTTTGCAACCCTGTGGACTGCACTGTCCATGGTATTCTCCAGGGAACAATACAGGAGTGGCTTTTCATGCCCTCCTCCAGGGGATCTTCGGACCCAGTGATTAAACTTGAATCTCTTATGTCTCCTGCATTGGCAGGCAGGTTCTTTAATACTAGCACCACCTGGGAAGTACATATTCGTTTTCAGATTCTTTCCCATTATAGGTTAAAATATACTGAGTATAGTTCCCTGTACTGTACAGCAGGCCCTTGTTTATTTATTATATATAATAACTCAAACTCCTAATTTGTTAACCCAAACTCCTAATTTGTCTCTCCCCTCTCTTCCCATTTGGTAACAATTAAGTTTTTTCTATACCTGTGAGTCTGTTTTGTAAGTAAGTTCATTTGTATCATTATTTTATATTCCACATATAACTGGTATCATATGATATTTGTCTTTCTCTGTATGACTTACTTCAGTTAGTATGATGATCTCTAGGTCTCATATTGCTGCAAATGGCACTATATCAATCTTTTCCATATATATATAGGTATATATTTATCTATCTATCTATCTATATTTTAATTCCAATTTCATGGGTGCAGTCACCATCCATAGTGATTTCCTAAAGGAAATCAACCCTGAATATTGTTGGAAGGAATGACATTGATGCTGAAGCTCCAATACTTTGGCCACCTGATGTGAAGAACTGACTCATTGGAAAAGACCCTGATGCTGGGAAAGATTGAAGGCAGGAGGAGAAGGAGACGACAGAGGATGAGATGGTTGGATGGCATCACTGATTCAGTGGACATGAGTTTGAGCAAACTCTGGGAAATAGTGAAGGACAGTGAAGCCTGGCATGCTGCAGTCCATGGGGTCACAAAGAGTCAGACACAACTGAGCTACTGAACAACAATATATGTGTGTGTGTGTGTGTGTGTATAGTTATATATATATGTGTGTGTGTGTATACCTTGGTTAAAAAGCTGAAAAATTTCCTGCTAAAATCAAGAACAAAACAAGAATGCTTAATTTTACCACTTTTATTCAACCTAGTATCCAAAGTCCAAGCCAAAGTAATTAGACAAGAGAAAGAAAGAAGATGGTATAATATCCCTTATTTACCTGTCTCTTTTGTACTAGGAGACTTCCAATAAAGCTCTTTGAAATCAAGACCAAATAAACTTCTCATAGCAAGTCTGCAATGGGATTTATTGAACTAATTGAACATAATTAGATAAATTTGTGCTCAATAGTAACAGGAACATATGAAACAGAAATGGTAAGAGATACAAAGATCGTGCATCTTGTTTTAAGTTCCTATTCATTCGACAGTTTTTTTTTAAAGACAGTTTCTTTGTCAGCCATGGTTGTAGGTTCTTAGGCTATATCAGTGACTAAAATATCAATGATCCCTGCCCTTATGAAGCTTTCAGTCTAGTAATTGAACTGATCAATACAGAATGTTTTCAAAAGGAATTGGTAGAAAGTGACACATGTTATGAAAAAAGAAAAGATACAGCAATTTTGTAAAGGTGTCTGTGAGTATTACATATGGGATTGATTGTAATTTTAAATAGATTGATCAAGACATGTCTCATTGAATTGGCAGCATTGGAGCAAACACTTTAGAGATAAAAAGTTAGCCTAATGATATCTGGGAGATGATTTTTCCAAGTAGAGCCAAAAACCAATGCAAGGTATCTGAGGCATTATTGAGGAAAAGCAAGGAGGGCAGAGTGGCTGGAAGAAAGTTAAAGTAAGAGAAAATTGATAGTAGAGAGGCGTTAGGTGTCTGTTGGGGGGTGGAGGGGTAGAGTCAAGGAGGATAGGATGTGTAAGGCCTTGTAGGCCACTTTAAATGCTTGGCTTTGATGATTAGAGAAATGGGGAGCCATTGCAGAATTTCAAAGTAAGTAGTAGGATGAGTTGGAGAAGGCAATGGCACCCCACTCCAGTACTCTTGCCTGGAAACTCCCATGGACGGAGGAGCCTGGTAGGCTGAAGTCCATGGGGTCTTAAAGAGTCAGACACGACTGAGCAACTTCACTTTGACTTTTCACTTTCACGCATTGGAGAAGGAAATGGCAACCCACTCCAGTGTTCTTGCCTGGAGAATCCCAGGGATGGGGGAGCCTGGTGGGCTGCCATATGGGGTGACACAGAGTCGAACACAACTGAAATGACTTAGCAGCAGCAGCAGCAGTAGGATGACTTATCTTGGACTTTCAAAGGATGCTCTGTTGAGAATACTGTGTACTGTTGTGTACTGTAAGTACACAAGGATAGAAGGGCTCATAAGTGACTATGTGAAAGTGAAAGTTGCTCAGTCATGTTTGACTCTTTGTGACCCCATGGACTATACACTCCATGGAATTCAACAGGCCAGAATATTGGAGTAGGTAGCCTTTCCCTTTTCAGGGGGTCTTCCCAACCTAGGGTGAAAGATGCTAAAGGGCAAAATTCAGGTGGCAACAAGAGAGATGCTACAAAGGATTTAGATTTGGGATATTTGGAGATAGAGTCAACAGGAGGGATATCTTAGTGTGGGGTGAGATATAAAGAGGAGCAGAGGATGAGTCAAAGGATTTTTGTTCTAAGCAACTGAAGAAATGGTTTCACCATTTCCTGAAGTGGGAAGGCCCATTTCCACACGTGAAAGAAGAAGATAAAGAATTTAGTTGCAGACATACAACATTTAAAATGCCCCCCAGATATCCATGTGGAATGCCAGTGAAACAGGGGGAAATATGATTCTGGATGCCAACACAGAAGGCTGAGGTGGGGAATTCAAATTTGAGAGAAATTGGCATTTTCATGGCATTTAAATCATGAGATGGGATGAAATCACAAGAAAGCTCCTTGGGGAACTACATCAAGGAAAGGAAGGATCGGCAAAATGAGGCCAATTTGGAAATGAACTAATTTAAAGTGAATGCTCCAGGGAAGTCAGTCAACCAAGCAGGGGATGCATGTTGAATACACACTAGACTCCAAGGCACTATGCTATAAGGGATGCAGCAGAGCCAGAATTGCTCTTGCCCTCCAGTGGGAAGTAAGATAGACAGATGTACAGAGACAGGAAGATACACATACCAGAAACATTATTACTAATGAAAAGAGTCAACATGAAAAGCAGAATTATAATACGTGTATAGAATGTCATTTATCTGCTGTCCCAATGGAAGTAGAATTTGATTTGGTTCTTAGAGGAAGAGTTTGATCCTCAAATTAAGAGGACATTCCAAGCAATAGGAAAAGCATGAGCGAAGAAGCAGATGTGCAAGACTATGACAGCTAGGAGGCTGCAAATGAGGGATCAGTAGGTTGGAAAAGCAGGTGAGAATGTGGAACAGACAACACTGGTAGAAAGACTTGATCATGGAAGTAAAAGGGGCCTGTGGAGACTGTTTGAGTTTGGCTGTTACTAATAAAAGCAGGATGTTTGAAGATATAATTGATTGCTCCCCAGGGATACAATGTCCTTCCTTATCAGTCTAACTTTTTAATGTAATCACTAGACTGCTCTGAATCATTGCCCTACTTTTCTTTGATGACTGTAGTGACCAAAAAGGCTGAACAGTAGTCTGATGTCAATTTTGTTTATTTTTTTATTTTTAACATTTATCTATTTATATATTCATTTGGCTGCATCAGGTCTTAGTTGCAGCAGGCAGGATCTTCGTTGCATCCTTGGGATCTTCAGTTGCAGCATATGGACTCTCTAGCTGAGCAGCATGGGCTTAGTTTTTCTGTGGCATATGGGATCTTAGCTCCCTAACCAGGGACTGAACCTTAGTCGCCTGCAGTGTAAAGTGGATTATTAACCACTAGACCACCAGGGAAGTCCTTTACTTTTCATTCTATATTGGAATATATTTGATTAATGATATTGTAATCATTTCAGATGTATGGCAAAGTGATTCAGTTGTACAAATACATGTATCTATTCTTTATCAAATTGTTTTTCCATTTAGGTTGGTAAATTATATTGAGCAGAGTTCTGATGTCACTTATAAGGAAGAAAATTTACAAAGACTTTGGTAACATTTTCCAGGAAGTTTTTAGCCAAATCTCCACAATTTAAATTTCACAGCATATATGGTATAAAACTTCCCAGATCAACTCAGTTCAATTCGATTGGTATTTATTAAGCATCTACTGTAAGCCTGGAGGTTAGCTCCATTCATGTGACATACAAATGAATATTTTATGGCCTCAACCTTGATTTTTCACTGTCAATATTTCTGGAAAGCAATGCTTTGAGTATGTTGTGATATGCTGTGAGATAGTATGAGCAGCTAAAAATAGGAACCCAGAGGAACATGAAATTTATGCTGGGGAATCTTCCTGGTAAAGGTGGTACCTACTCACTATGTTTTGAAGGTAGCCAGGCAAATGGACAGACACCCAGTTATCAGTAATCACTATCTATGAGAACTTAGACTAGTGAAAGAGATCCTTTCTTATATTTATGTAAATCTTAAGATGTTATTTAATTTTTATTTTTTAAATAGAAAGTTGCCATTTTGTCATACAAATCAAAGGAAGCTGAGTCCTTTTGTAATAGTCACTAGGTTTATTACATGACAGGTTCAATGATATTTGTAGTTATAACTTCTATTGCATACTTTAATAAATAGAGAGGTCATCCTACAAAGAAATCAGGAGGCAGGCTTCCTAAGTATCCAGAACAGCATGTGCAGAGGACTGGAAGAAAAGAGTAGTAAATTGTAGACTAGATATTACCAGAGCAGGGGCCAGAAGTGCTGAATGAAGATGTGTGTCTGGGGGTGATGCAGACATATGGTTCTCTGGAAGTCCCCTGAAATCAGGAAATGAGTGAGCATGGCTTTCAGTCCAGGTGGTACACTTCATCACCCTCTATTTTGGGACATGGAGACTACATACTAAATAGGCACTAGTTCTTTTCTTAGACGTGTGTCTAGTTTGTCATCTCAAAGCAAAGTAGCTTCTCAGTTACTCAGTAAAACTCAGTTACTCAGTTTACTCAGTAAAAGTTAAGGGAAAAAGTATTCATATTTTCTCAGAAAAAAATATATCTCCCATGATGAAATAAATAAAGTGAATAGTTAGCTATAATACATTCTTTGTTATAAATGAGAAACATTCATGCTTTTGCACTCCAAAATCCAAGTATGAAGATTACAGAAGACATTGATGGTATCAGCTAAGTGATTCATGGCTGATAATCCCAAAAGAACCCCTCAAGATAATCAAGTAGCCAGCTTCATTTAAGATAACTAGGAATCTTCGATTTTACCAGTGGTGTTTATTAGCTCCACTAAATTATTACATATGTTTGAGTTCTATTGACATTTAAGTGGAAACAAAGAGAGGAAAATAATTTTTCTAGCTCATCATTACTGAATTGAATCAGAAAGTGATCATGGATCTGACTATGAGCTCAACCCCACTCTCCATATATACATTGAATTCCTAAGAAAATAACACTGAGTAATAAAATAACAACTTTAATGAAGTTTTTTAAAGTTTTGATGATTATTCAAATCATCATAGCTGTATTGTTTTTATTACTCTGACACTGTTTTATGTGGTATCTTACTTTGGTTTCCCTGGAAAAAAACTCTGAAACTGAGTGTTGCCTGTAGAAAACATATTAAGGAAAACTCTTGGGACATACACTTCCAGAGAAAGAAGGAGAGCAGGGAGCAGGTGAACCCTGATGACTGCAGCTGCAGCCTCTGAACATCTTACATGAAGCTCTAGAGCTGGTCAGTCTTACAGAGGTGTTCCGAGGAGGAGCATGGGTTGAGGTCTTTGTAGTCCTCCATCAGCCAGTCATGGAGAAGGCAATGGCACCCCACTCCAGTACTCTTGCCTGGAAAATCCCATGGATGGAGGAGCCTAGTAGGCTGCAGTCCATGGGGTCGGTCGCTAAGAGTCAGACACGACTGAGCGACTTCACTTTCACTTCTCACTTTCATGCATTGGAGAAGGAAATGGCAACCCACTCCAGTGTTCTTGCCTGGAGAATCCCAGGGACAGGGGAGCCTGATAGGCTATAGTCCACGGGGTCGCAAAGAGTTGGACACGACTGAGTGACTTTTTACTTTTACTTTACTATCAGCCAGTCATCTGCTGCTGCCTGCCCCTGGGTCAGGCAGAACTCCCACAGTAGGTTGTGTGTCTATGAGCTATCAGCAATGGATATTCCAGCAGCGAAGGGATGGGTACATCCACTCTGAAGAGGGGATTTGGGATATGGTGATAAGACCAGTTATACACTTTACCCACCACTGGGTGGATTATAGGCATACCTTGTATTGAGAATCATGATAAGAAAATAAACAAGTTTCTGTGCTTGAGCAAATGTGATTTCATCTAATCTGGTTCAGTGGGCCGTAGTATTTGGAATCCCGATGGGACCAGGGGAGACCTTTGAGTTTAAAGTTTTATTTGGTTTAGGGGATTTCCTTGAAAATCAGTTTTAGTTGATCAAAACTTTCAAATCAAGTTTTGATATATTTTTCTTGCTTTGCTTTGGAACATTGCTCTTGTAACTTATGGAAAGGAGAAAGGTGAAATGCAGCAAATGGAGACAGAAGAGATGGAAAATGAAGCCACCAAATAGAAGACTTGCGTGGTGTTAGATTTCATTTCATTCATAGGATTGAGAAATCTTGCTTATTAAACTGTCTACTTTGTTTTCTGATTTGTTCAGGGTGGAGGAAAGAATTACCAGCTTAGTGTCTGGTTGTGCTGATATGCTTGTACCAGAAAAAATAGAGTGTCAGAGCAAGTGTGTCAGGTTTCCTGGAGAAATAGGGCATGCATATTCCACTGGGCAATGGGCAAAGAAGTCCTAGAGGAAAAAGTGGGAACCCTAGGCTGGAAGTTTGAGTCATAGGCTCATGCCACAGGTCTGGACTAATCATGCCCTCTTGGCCATGCCGTCCCCTGTATGCTAATGCATGCTAAATTGCTTCAGTCATGTCTGACTCTTTGTGAGCCTATGAACCATAGCCAGCCAGGCTCCTCTGTCCATGGGATTCACTAGGGAAGATTATTGGAGTGGGTTGCCATGCCTTCCTCCAGGGGATCTTCTTGACCCAGAGGTCGAATCTGTTTCTCCTACATCTCCCGCATTGGCAGACAGGTGGATTCTTTACTACTAGTGCTGCCTGAAAAGTCGCTTCCTCAATTTCTTCAGCTGTTAAATGGGCCTAGTTAGCTCACAGAGTTATGAGATCAGATAATAAGTCTTTGTACAGAGTTTGCAAAGTATAGAGCATTAAGAAATAATTCATAGAAAATGAAACTATGACCATAGAACTCAGTATGAGAGGATTGTTAGAATAAAAGTTCTAAGTGAAAGTTTCAGACCACTAAGTATCACCTTAGAAATATTATTTTGAAATAAAATACTGAGGTGATAATCTACCAAAAATGCTAAGCACACTGCCCCCCACCCACACGAAAAACAGCACATGGACACTGATATTCTCTATTTTTAAGTCAGAGTCCTGGTGTGAGGTATACTGTAAAATGTAAAATACTCAGGGAACTGGATGATTATTGGGCAGTAGACAAATGAGCATGACCGTACATTTTTTTTCCCCCATTTCTCCACTAAGAACTTCTAGACCAGTTGATACATCAGGATCCCACTCTTTTTTTCTTTAACTGACTAAATTAGTACAAAATAAAGGCTATTAGTAGAGACCAAGAAGTTCCTTCGAAATAGTGTTTCCTTCACATCCATAAATCCAATGCTTGTATGCAACATGCTTACAACAATTTTTTTCTTAATTGAAGTACAGTTGACTTATAATGTTATGTTAGTTTCAGGTGTACAGCAAAGTGATTCAATTATATGTGTGTGTGTGCATTTGGTTGTGTCCAACTATTTTTTTCCAGGCAAAAATACTGGAATGAGTTGCTATTTCCTATTCCATGGGATCTTCCTGACCCAGGGATTGAATCCAAATCTCTTTCATCTCCTGCATCGACAGGCAGGTTCGTTACCACTATACCACTTGGGAAGCCATATATATATATTCTTTTTCAGGTTCTTTGCCTTATACATTATTAAAAATGTTAAGCAAAATTCCCTGTGCTATACACTCGTCTTTATTGGTTATTTATTTTATATATAGTAGTGTGTATATGACTGAGTGATTGAGAATGAGCACAAGTGTGAATATGCAACACTATTTCCAATAGGCAAGACAGAGAAGCACCAAGTTTTTAAAATGCATTTATATTTGTTTTCAATGATATATGATTCTTATGCACTGGACAAATGCATAGGACTTTGTAAATCTGCAAGGTCAGATTAGATACAGTTTAGATTTAGATTGAGGAAGAACTCCTCTCTTAATAACTTGAAGACTTTATATAGATAATATGATCATTCTCCAAAGAGGATTAACGATAAGTCAGGCAGTTGTAGAGATACTGTTGCTAATGATGAAACACCTACTGGATGATCAACTTTTCTCTTTAACTATTAATAAAAGTGACCTCAGTTTACTTAAAATAAACTTGAACTGAATAAGCTTCCTGATAACTTTTATGTTCTAAATGGGTGTTACTTGGCATAAATACAATGAGCAGTGACAGACAACACATTTGATAGACAAGTACTAAGGGAGGAGATCACACATGAATTCTACAAAGCTGTGTTAGCACACCATAAACATAATAAACAAATTCAGATGAAAAGAAAGTTCATGAATAATGGATGAGGGATTCATTGAACACTATTAAAATATGCAGACTCTGGGTGGCTGACAGATTACAGATGGAATAGGTCCAAAGGACAGGTGAATGAAAGATAAGCCAACAAAAAAAAAAACTGATTAAAGAATGCGAGGAGAATATTCCCAAATGGGAGCTCTGGAGAGCAGATTTTCATTGTACCTATTTAAATCAGTTTGCCAGTAGAAGAATATGCAACATGTATATGACATTAATAAGCAAATGTATAGACAATAGTGGAAAAAAGAAGAAAATAAAAGAAGATCAGGAAATACAAAGTTAAATGGACAAGCATTGTAAATGCAAACAGCAAAAGTCATGATGAAATAAAAGCATTATATTTTCCTTTCCTTTAGTCCATCTAAAGGAAATCAGTCCTGGGTGTTCATTGGAAGTACTGATGTTGAAGCTGAAACTCCAATATTTTGGCCACCTGATGCGAAGAGCTGACTCATTTGAAAAGATCTTGATGTTGGGAAGGATTGAAGGCAAGAGGAAAAGGGGATGGCAGAGGGACAGAGGATGAGATGGTTGGATGGCATCACCGACTTAATGGACGTGAGTTTGGGTAAACTCCGGGAGTTGGTGATGGACAGGGAGGTCTGGCAAGCTGCAGTTCATGGGGTCACAAAGAGTTGGACACAACTGAGAGACTGAACTAATGCTGATACTTTCCTTTCATGGGAGCCAATGGGCAGGAGGAAGTTGGCTGAGAGTTTATTACTAGGAAATTTAGGCTGCTTCAATAATTTGAAAATTCAGAAGAAGCAAGATATGCTGAAAAGACCCAAAGATTCTTGCTCAGAGAGAGTAAAGTCGAGATATATTTGTTCAAGAAAGAGAGATGCTATTCTGAAAAGCTTTCTCAATTCATATTTTGAAAACTAATGCTTAATATACTAACAGTTCTTTATTTTGTATTAGTGAGAGAGAAACTTTCTCAAATACATTTTCCAGGTTATGACAATGTTTTCCATTCAAATATCACTTTAAAAATCATATATTTCAATTATAAAAATGAAAAATATATGTATCCATGCTTTTCTACCTTTAGGAAATATTATCAACTTTTTTTTTCTTCATAGATAAGTTTCACTACAACTTACCTTCATTATTATAGTGGGAACAAATGTGATAATATTTTTTGATGTAATATTATATTTTACATAGTAATAATAATAGTAGTAGTACTAGCTGCTCAGTCGTGTTTGGGTCTTTGTGATCCCATGGAGTGTAGCCTGCTAGGCTCCTCTGTTCATGGAAAAGGCAAGCATATTGGAGTAGGTTGCCATTTCCTTCTCCATATATCATACATATTGTATACTAATTTAGCTGTTACTGTGGTTCTTGTTCTCAAAACGTAATTGCTGTAAATATATTAGCCCATATATTTATAACTATGTTAGTACTTTGGACTTAATGTAGATGGAAGAATACTTTGGTTCTTAGTTTTCTAAGGTTGAAAGATTGGCATATTTTAGCTTACCTTTCTATAACTTTGTGTAGACAGTCCAGGTTTGAGAGAAGAAAAGTAGCAACTTACACAAAGGTAGAAAGGCCATAGGTTCTAAAAGGAGTTGGGAAGATCCATTAAGATAATCCTTGGAGGTTTTGCTGAATCGAAAGATAAAGCATTAACAATAGGAATATTAATAGTGGCTAATCTTTCTGAGAAGATTCCACTTGTCAGATGTTTTGTTACACATTGACAATAATTATCTCATTTATCTACCAAACAGAGGTGACATCATCGAGATGGTGGGTAGGAGATCCCGACCTTCATCCCCTCACAAAAATCCACATTATTCAGGCATCCACAAACAGAAATAGCTCTAGGAGAGTCCACTGAAGAAACTTCAGCAATGCAGTACAACAATCTGAGATTAACTGAACAACAAGAAGGAAGACAGCTGCACATTGCTTGCATCATCCCATCTGTCAGGCTGACATTGCTCAGTGACAAGAGGGAACTCCCCATTGAGAAATAGTTTCTCTCATGGGGAAAAGAAGGCCAGGACCAGGAGCCAATCCATACATCCTCTGGATCTGTGCAAGTGCAAGAAGCCAGCCCATACATCCACTTGCTTACTTTATCCACAGATAATATATCTGATCATGTGTATATTTATAATTAATACATATATATTAATATATAAAAATCTCCTCTTTGGTGCTAATTTCATTGCCAGATATCCATTTTGGTTCTAGCTTCCATACAGGGGTTATGTCCCTCCAATCTAGTTTTGTTGTTTCCTGTTTGGCTTCTAGCATTTATTTCACTCAGGTGAAAATACTCCCTATATTAAATCCCCTTTGTTTTTTCCATTTCATGTGTAATGTCCCTTTTCCTGTTTGGAGCTTGATAAATGTATCAAAATCATAGTGTATTTTTTTTTGTGAGTATTCATGACACTTAAAAAAACGTTTTGCAGTAGAAATGTTATTAGTCTTCATATGGACTCTGAATATTGTTTATTGTAGTAAAATTTTTTTTATTTAAAGTATTTTATTTAAAATTTAAAAGTTTATTATTTGTTGTAGTAAAATTTGTATATAGAGCAAAGCAGAAATCATATTTTCAACTTATTGTTGTGGTAGATGTATGCAATTTTATAATTAGCACCTCAATTCAGATATACACCATTTTATCCACTCTAGAAAGTTCCATGGAGAAGGCAATGGCACCCCACTCCAGTACGCTTGCCTGGAAAATCCCATGGACAGAGGAGCCTGGTGGGCTGCAGTCCATGGGATTGCTAGGACTCGGACATGACTGAGTGACTTCACTTTCACTTTTCACTTTCATGCATTGGAGAAGGAAATGGCAACCCACTCCAGTGTTCTTGCCTGGAGAATCCCAGGGACGGGGGAGCCTGGTGGGGTGACATCTATGGGGTCACACAGAGTTGGACACGACTGAAGCGACTTAGCAGCAGCAGCAGCAGCAGAAAGTTCCAGAGTTCCAAGGCTCTGAAAAAATGAGCATAACTGGTAAAAATTATTTAAAAACCAATCACTTAAAGTCTCTAAAGGGGAATTTCCTGATGATAAAGTAGAACCTGATACTACCATTGCCAGAGTCCTGGGATTAATCTCTGACCAGGGAACTATGATCCCACAAGCTACGTGGCATTCCCTCTCCAAAAAATGTCTCTGAAAATTGTCCTAAGAGCATACAGAAAGTAAAGAAATATTTATTAAGATAATCTACTAAAACACAATAAAATAGCAAGTTTGTGGCATTAAAAGATTGACCTCCTTTCCTCCTCCCAGATCAGCACAACAGAAGCTCTCTTCAGGTGGATGCAGCCAAGAACATTGCCCTCGCCCAGTCCCAGATCCAGTCAAGAGCTATAGTATCCTACCAGGAGGGGCAATCTCCTCAAATTCCTCTTTATTTAAATCTAAGTTGCAAAGGCTTAATTCAAGGCTGGTGTTACTGAGAAGTTGGGGATTCCCTTCTTTCACACAGCCTTTCATATCATGAAAGATGTGGCAGAATGATAATACAAGAACCCTAATCATCCTCACCTTAGATCATCAAGAGCCACTTAGTACACTCATGGAGTACCAAGTGTTTTCATAGAGCACTGTCTTATGCAGGGAAAGCAAAGTCAAAAGGTCCAGAAGCTATGACATCTGCTTTAAACTTCATCTGAAATAGGGGTGTCACAGGGCTTCCCTTGTGGTCTGGTGGTTAAGATTCTGTGCTCTCAATGCAGGGGCCAGGTTTGATCTCTGGTAGCAAACACCAGGGATTCTCAGGTATTGTTCAGTGACCCAGTCATTTCTGACTCTTTGCAACCCCATGGACTGCAATACACCAGGCCTCCATGTCCCTTACCATCTCCCAGAGTTTGCCCAAGTTCATGCCCATTTCATTGGTGATGCCATCCAACCATCTCATCCTCTGATGCTCTCTTTTCCTTCTTCCTTCAATCTTTCCCAGCATCAGGGACTTTTCCAATGAGTCAGTTGTTCACATCAGGTGACCAAAATACTGAAACTTCATCGTCAGCATCAGTCCTTCCAGTGAGTATTCAGGGTTGATTTCTTTTAGGATTGACTGGCTTGATCTCTTTGCAGTCCAAGGGACTTTCAGGAGTCCTCTCTAGCACCACAATTTGAAGGCATCAATTCTTTGGTGCCCTGCCTTCTTTAGATCTAGCTCTCACAACCTTACAGGACCACTGGGAAAACCACAGGCTTGACTATACAGACCTTTGTCAGCAGACTGATGTCTGTGCTTTTCAACACACTGTCTAGGTTTGTCATAGTTTTCCTGCCAAGAGGCAATCATCTTCTGATTTCATGGCTGCAGTCACCATCCACAGTGATTTTAGAGCGCAAGAAGAGGAAATCTGTCACTGCTTCCACTTTTCTCCATCAATTTGCCAGGAAGTAATGGGGCCAGATGCTATGATCTTAGTTTGTTTGTTTTTTTTTGATATTTAGTTTTAAACAGGCTTTTTCATTCTCCTCATTCACCATTATCAAGAGGTTATTTAGTTCCTCTTTGTCTGCCATTAGAGTGGTATCATATGCATATCTGAGGTTGTTGATGTTTATTCCCACAATTAATTTTGATTCCAACCTGTAACTCATCCAGCCCGGCATTTCTCATCATGTGCTCAGCATATAGGATTAAATATACAGGGTGAGAACAAATAGTCCTGCCGTACTCCTTTCTCAATTCTGAACCAATCAGTTGCTCCAACAGGGTCCTAACTGTTGCTTCTTGATCCCCATACAGATTTCTCAGGAGACAGGTAAGATGGTCTGATATTTCAATCTCTTTAGAAGCTTTCCACAATTTGTTGTGATCCACACAGTCAAAGGCTTTAGCATAGTCAATGAAACAGAGGTAGATATTTTTCTGGAATTCCCTTGCTTTCTCTATGATCCAGTGAATGTTGGCAATTTGATCTCTGGTTTCTCTGCCTTTTCTAAATTCAGCTTGGATATCCGGAAATTCTTGGTCCACATAATGTTGAAGCCTACCGTGAAAGGTTTTAAGCATGGCCTTACTAGCATGGGAGCTGAATGCAGTTGTCTGATCATTCTTTAGTACTGCCCTTCTTGGTAATTGGGATGAGGATTGACCTTTTCCAGCCCTGTGGACACAGCTGGGTCTTCCAGATTTGCTGACATATTGACAGCAACACTTTGATAGCATCATCTTTTAGGGTTTTGAAGCCCTACTGGAATTCCATCACATCCACTAGCTTTACTGACAGCAGTGCTTTCTAAGGGCCACTTGACTTCACACTCCAGAATGTCGGGCTCTGAGGGACTGACCACACCATCGTGGTTACCTAGTTCATTAAGATCTTTTTTTGTAAAGTTCTTCCGTAAAAAATCTGCCTGACAACCCAGGAGACTTAAGAGACACGGGTTTAATGCCTGGGTCAGGAAGATCCCCTGGAGGAGGGCACGGCAACTGACTTCGGTATTCTTGCCTGGAAAAGCCCATGGGCGGATGAGCTTGATGGGTTACAGTCCATGGGGTCACAAAGAGTCAGACACGACTGAAGCAACTTAACATGCCTGAACAGGGAACTCGATCCTTCATGCTGCAACTAAGAATTCGCTTGCCATAACTAAGGATCCTGCATGCTGCAATGAAGATAAAAAATCCAGCAGACTGCAAAAAAGACCCAGTGCAATCAAATAGATAAATTACATATTAAAAATAAAATAAAGCAAGGGTGCCAGTCCAAACAAATCATGCCACGTCCCTGGCTTAGGCACCAGAGCTCTGGATCAGATATTTTGACCAGAGTTAGAGACAGTCTCACTTCAAGAGCTGAACTTATTTAAAACAGAGAAAGGAGAATTTCAGTCCTAAGGGAACTCTTAAAAAACAATGAAAATTTTGATAGTAAGCAAACTAAATCATAAGCAAGCTCTGTTATCAGAGAGAACGAAGAGAGAGAGCTAAGAAGGGTCCTCTAGAGATAAGAACAAATCACAAAGACCTATTTCAGAAACAACCACCGCAAAGAATGCCAACAGCCTATGGAATAAGTGAGGCCCCAGGGTATTGTTGAAAATAATAGAGCAATCAGCTGGCAATTAGTGAAACATAATAGCTGAATGTGGTCAGAAAATGAAAGAAGGAGCCTTATTAAAATCTTTGTCTTGTCAAGGTGAATTTGCAAATATCCAGTCTATGTAGTTTGAAGAATAACATCAGAGGAGTCACATGGCAGGAGAAAATAGACATCATTAAAATAGTTCAGCCAGTCATTGAAAAAATTTAAAAAGTGAATAAAAACAGGAAAGTAGATGTGGGGAGACAATAAACCAGAATATCTGCAATATATTATCTATAATTACCAGGTTTCAACAAAAAATTATAAACTTTGCAAAGAAACAAGAAAGTCTGACAGGAAAAAGAAAAACATAATGTAAGCAACAAAATTTGCCATGAGAAGTTGAGAATTAAAGAAACCTGTGGGGCTTCCCTGGTGCCTCAGACGGTAAATAGTGTCTGCCTACAATGGTGATGGACAGGGAGGCCTGGCGTGCTGCAATTCATGGGGTCGCAAAGAGTCAGACACAACTGAGTGACTGAACTGAACTGAACAATGTGGGAGACCCGGGTTCAATCCCTGGTTTGGGAAGATCCCCTGGACTAGGAAATGGCAACCTACTCCAGTACTCTTGCCTTAAAAATCCCACAGATGGAGGAGCCTGGTAGGCTATAGTCCATTGGGTTGCAAAGAGCGGGACACTACTGAGTGACTTCACTTTCTTTCATGAAGACTTCATGATAGACAACATAAATATATTCAAATAAATAATGGAAATCATGCTTAATAATGAAAAATTTACTTCAATATCTCATCAGGTAGAGAATATCCATATAGATAAAATCACTTTAAAAAAGTGAAAGGAAAATCTGGATTTGAATAATACAACTGAAAGGAAATTTTACTAGAGGTGTTCAAGAGGAGATGGTGAATTAGCAGAAGTAATTCAGAAACTTGAAGAGAGATAACAGTGATTAGGCAATCCAAATAACTAACCTTTAAACATTTTCTTTTAAAAGATATTTTGTTTTTATGCTGGATAAGGCAATTGATTTTCAAATATTAAACCAAACTTGTATTCCCTGTATAAACTTCAGTTGGCCAAAAAGTATTATTCTGTTTTATATGTAACGCTGGGTTCAGTTTGGATAACATTTTAATATAGGGTGATTGTGTCTATGTTCATGAAAAATATTGGTTTATAGTTGGTTTTCTCATAATATCTTGATTAGGTTTTTGTATCAAATTATGCTGATTACATAAAATGTAAGTGGGTGTTTTCTCTGCCTCTGTTCTCAGAAAGATTTGTATAAGATTCATATTTCCCTTAAATATTTGATTTAATTTACTGGTGAAACTTTTAGACCTTTAGTTTCTTTGAATTGTAATAAAAATAAATCTGCTTTTTACAGTTTTATCTGTTCTGGTTGGTCCAACTTCCCATTTAGTATCATTTATCCTGAAAATACCTTTATGCATCTCTTTCATCTGAAACATTACTTACATTCCATTTTGAAGAATATTTTCCCTGGATAGAAAATTATTTCTTATTTAGAACTTTTAAAATATTTCCCTATTGTTTTATGGCCTCCTTGTTCTTGGAAATATTTATTATGATCATTTTCTTGTTTGTAATCCACTTTTGAAAATTATTTCCTCTCTCTTTCCAGCACTTAGACTGCAATGAGTTTCGTAATGATCTTCTTTGGATTTATCCTGCTCACAGTTTGCTGAAATTCTTGGAAGCACGTGTGAAATTTGACAATATTTTGGCTTTTTTTTTCAAATATATTTTCTGTCCTCTTCTATCTTCTTTTACCCTTTGGAAACTTTGTTTACATTTAAATTAAACAACTTTGTATTGTCCTACATGTACCTATGGCTTTGTTAATTTATATTTTCATCTTTTTTCTCTCTGTGGAACAGGGCACATAATGTATATTGTTCCATTTTTAGCTTTTTTATTCTTTCTTCTACCATCTGTTATTACACCAATACATTGAACCTTTATTTCAGATATTCTACTTTTTAATTTTAGAATTCAAAATTGTTCTTTTTTTATCATTTGCATTACTGTGCTGTTATTTACCATCTGTTCATTCACTGTGATATCTTTTTTATGTTATTCAGCATATTTATAATAGGTTCTTCAAAGTGCTTGTCGGATAATTCTAACATCTGTGTGAACTGTAGATCTGTCTCTATTGGCTGATTTTTTTTTCTTAACTATGAATTGGATTTTCATGTTTCTTCAGTGTACTCTGTCAGTTGTATGATGTGCATTATACCTCTTTATATTATAGGACTTCTGCCTTTTGTTCTCTAAATAATATTACTTTTTGTTTAAATAGGTAGATAAATTGCTTGCTGACAACCGTGAGCTTCTGGATGCTTGGTTTCATATATTATTAGTGAGATTATGTTTAAGTTTGTCCTTTGTGTTGGGGAAAATCCTTAGGTATAGTGTATATTCTTTAATCGTTAACTATGGCCTTTTTTTTTATTTTTAATAGGAAGCTTGGTGGATTACTCCTCTAACTTGGTGGGATTTACAACTAAAAATTCTATTAACATCTCCTTGTTGGATGATAGTTGAAGTCTCTGTGCATGTTTTAGCTTTCCATATGACTCTCTGTTTTCTTTCCCACACTTGTACAGTTCATGGATCAGATACAGATTTGACATTAGTTCACATGTAGATTTCAAGTGTTCTTTTTTGTGGCTTTCTACTTTTCTGGAATTCTACCCCTGCTTTCTGCAGCCCCAGAAAACGGCTTTGCCCTGCATGTTCTAGAGCATGCACTCAGAAAAAAAAAAAAGCCATACAAATCTAAATCTAAAACTTGAATTGTTAATGATGTTTTAAAATTGTAGTTTATTTGCTATTTTTCATGGATATACACATATGTCAAAGCTTATTAAATTGTGTATTTATGTGCATTTTATTATGTCAATTATACCTCAATAAAGCTGTCCAAAAAAAAAAAAAAAGTTTACTGCCCACATTGTTTTTGTCTAATTAGTTATTAAGGATATGTCATAAATGGAATGATTTGAGTACTTTTGCTTTGAGACTGACCTCCTTGCTGAGGTCATAATTATGTATAAGTTATCTATTTAAATTTGTTTATTTCAAACAAGGATTATAATTCTTTTAAATAATATTTCCTTCTAATAGCTTTTGCTGTTTTTCTTAGTTTAATTTTACTTGTTTAATTCTGTCTGCTAGCACTTTTATACTATTATTCAACCTTAATTATTATTATTATTGCTATTATTATTGTCATATATAATTATTTTTAAGTTATAGAACATTTTGCTAGTTTTCTAAGAGTGCATTTAAAAGTAGGTTTAGATATTAAATACTATTATGCTTTTTCAGTATCTCTTAGGACAATCATGCATCTACTATTTATTTTTTGGCCTAAAGATAGGATGAATGATATTAATAGATGTTATGATGATGTTTCAGTGTTTCAGAATGAATTTTGATTGGTCAGAGAGTACTATTTTAATACATCAGTGGGTTTTATTTTCTAGCTATTTATTTAGAATTGTTGAATCATTATTAACAAATGAAATAGTATGATTTTTCCACATATTTTTAAGGTGGTGATGCAAGGTTTGCAAGCTTCAAAAAATATTAGGAAGCCTTGGACTGCAAGGAGATCAAACCAGTCAATCCTAAAGGAATTCAGTCCTGAATATTCATTGGAAGGACTGATGCTGAAGCTGAAACTCCAGATGTCCCTTGACCAACACAGGTTTGAACTGTGTGGGTTCACTTATACAAAGATATTTTAAAAAATAAATATGCACTTGCCCTCCATATTCACTAGTTAAGCAATCATGGATTCAGTTAAACATAGATTGAAATTTCCATCTACAGGTGGTTGAATCTGAGGTTGGGAAATCCAAGGATACAGAGGATCAATTGGCTTTCTTGTATTACTTTATTTTATATGAGATACTTGAGCACCTGCAAATGTTGGTATATAGCAGGCTTCTGGAACCAATCCCATGAAAATACTAAGGGAAGAGTATTTATTTTGATTAAAAACTCAATAGTCAAGGCTTCTTGTGGGTTTATATTTCTTTTCCAATTTATTTATGGTTATATTTATTTCTTTTAGAATTTCTACCTTTTATTCACTTAATGTAGTTTATTTTTTTATATTGCAGTTCTTTCAGGCAAATCTTAAATGCATTAACATTAATTAGTATAAATTCCTTTTGAATATTTTATTTGATTGTATCAGTTGCCATTTAGTTTTATATTAACCTCTAGTTTTATTTTTAAAAGACTTTATATTTATAGAAGTTTTAATTTACATATAAATACATATAAATAGCTTCACCCATTATCAACATCTCTCACCAGAATTGTACATTTTTTCTTAACCAAAGATTTACCTACATTAACACATCATAAACACCCAAAGTCAGTAGTTTATCATTTGGTTCTCTCTGCTGCTGCTGCTAAGTCGCTTTAGTCGTGTCCAACTCTGTGCGGCCCCAAGGACAGCAGCCCACCAAGCTCCTTCGTCCACAGGATTCTCCAGGTAAGAATACCGGAGTTGGCTGCCATTTTCTTCTCCACTGGTTCTCTCTAGGTCCTATATATTTTACGTATTTGGACAAAATTATACAGACACAAATCCATCATCATGCTATCATGCAGAGTATTTCAGTCTCCTAAAAATCCTCTGTGTTCTGACTATTTATCTCTCCCATGTACCTAAACCCACGTGATCTCTGATCTTTTTATTATTACATAGCTTTGCCTTTTCCAGAATCTCATGTCATTGGAACCATAGGATAAGTAGCTTTTTAATATTGAATTCTTTCCCTTCTAATATGCATTTTCAGTTTCTCCATACCTAAAAAGCTCATTTCTTTTTTATCACTGAATACTATTCCATAATCTAGATGTACCACGGTTTGCCATTTCCTTTCTGAAGGACACTTTGGTCGCTTTTGACTATTGGTAATCATGAATAAGGTTACTATGAACATCTGTTTGGAGGTTTTTGTGTGGACATAAAGTTTTCATCTCCTTTGGGTAAGCACCAAGGACTATTATTCCCGGATTTTATGAATAAGAGTGTGCTTAATTTTGTAAGGAATTGCTGAACTGTCCTTAAAAGTTGTTATGTAATTCTGCATTTCCATCAGCAATGTTGCAATAGTTCTTGTTTCTTTACATCCTTCCCAGACTTTAGTATTGCTAGTAATCTGTATTTTGATCACTTAAATAGATGTGTGACAGTATTTCATGATTGTTTTAATTTGTATTTCCCTGATGACATATGATGTCGAACATATTTTCCTCTGCTTATTTGCCATCTATATGCCTTCTTTGGTGAGATTTCTTTTCAGGACTTCGGTCTACTTTTTAGCAAGGCTGTTTTTTTCTTTTTTTCTGTTTTTAATCATTGAAGTTTTTTACTGTTCCTCATACATTTTGGATAGCAGTCATTTAAAAGATGGCTCTTTTTCAAATGTTTTCCCAGTAAGGGGCTTGACTTCTAATTGTCTTCATACTGTCTTTCAGAGAGTGTGATTTTTAGTTTAGTGAAGTCCAGTTTACCACTTATTTATTTCATAGATTTGTGTCTTTTATGTTGTATCTAAAAGGGCATTACTGATACCCAAGATCAGATAGGTTTTCCTGCAGTTGTCTTCTTGGAGTTCTTTTACAGTTTTTCACTTAGGTATATGATCCATTTTGAGTTAATTTTTGTGAAGAAAATAAGCTCTGCATCTAGATTTATTTTTCTGTATATAGATGTCCAGGTTTTTTAGAACAGTTTGTGGAAGAGACTATATTTACTCCATTGTATTACCTCTATTCCCTTGGCAAAGATCAATTGATTTTATTTATGTGGATTTTAATGAAATTAAAAGATGCTTACTCCTTGGAAGAAAATTTATGACCAACCTAGACAACATATTACAAAGCAGAGACATTACTTTGCCAACAAAGTTCCATCTAGTCAAGGCTATGGTTTTTCCAATAGTCATGTATGGATGTGAGAGTTGGACTATAAAGAAAGGTGAGCACTGAAGAATTGATGCCTTTCAACTGTGGTGTTAGAGAAGACTCTTGAGAGTCCCTTGGACTGCAAGGAGATTCAACCAGTCAGTAGATCCTAAAGGAAATCAGTCCTTAATAATCATTGGAAAGACTGATGTTGAAGCTGAAACTCCAATACTTTGGCCAGCTGATGTGAAGAATTAACTCATCTGAAAAGATGCTGATGTTGGGAAAGATTGAAGGTGGGAGGAGAAGGGGACAACAGAGGATGAGATGAATGGATGACATCACCGACTCAATGGACATGGATTTGATTAAACTCCAGGAGTTGGTGAGGCCTGGCGTGCTGAACTGATTAAATGACTGAACTGAATTTGACTGTTTTCAAAGTTTAATTATTTAGATTTATTTATCAGTTTTAATGTTACTTATTTAAAAAAAATAATTATGAAGTCTATTTTATATAGTTCATTATGTAAGGGCAATTATGTCTTGCTTAGGAAATCCTATCAACTTAAGAGTAATGAAGATAATTTCCTGTATCCTCTTTCAAAACTCTCGTTAGGAAGACAGAATAGGAAAAAAGAGTCCAGAATGGTGGTGGATAAAAGACAAGGAAGGGAAACACCGTGAAAATAGAACAAAGGAATGTCTGAGGACCAGAGTAGGACCTCAGGTAGAACAAACAGCACTCCTGGATAGCCCAATTTACATAGGGCAGGTCCAGTGGGAGGAGAAAAAACATCTAAAAAGAGGAGTCAAAGGGCCTGGGATCTCTTTCTCTCTTCTTATTGTTTTTTTTGGGTCACCATGCCTTTGCACCTCAAAGATGCATTTTCCCTTATTTTCTAAATAAAACTGAGCTGTAACACAGATTCATCCAAGAGCTGGTCCTTCACTTCAACTTTTTGTTGTGATGAGACAGAACTGAGGAAATTACACACTCCCCAACACTCTTAAAGTTTTTCTCTTCATATTTAAGTCTGTAATCTGAAGGAAATTAACATTTGAAAAACTACGAGATCACAGTACTCTTTTCTTTTTTCCCTTATATTAACAACCAACTGTACTAATAGTATTTTCTGAATGTTGCACATTTTCCTATTTGTTTATTCATTCAATTTATATTTATTGAACATCTAGTGAGAAATAGATTTAAGGGACTAGATCTGATAGATAGAGTGCCTGATGAACTATAGGTGGAGGTTCGTGACATTGTACAGGAGACAGGAATCAAGACCATCCCCAAGAAAAAGAAATGCAAAAAAGCAAAATGGCTGTCTGAGGAGGCCTTACAAATAGCTGTGAGAAGAAGGGAAATGAAAGTAAAGGAGAAAAGGAAAGATATACCCATTTGAATGCAGCATTCCAAAGAAGAGCAAGGAGAGATAAGAAAGCCTTCCTCAGTGATCAATGCAAAGAAATAGAGGAAAACAATAGAATGGGAAAGACTAAGATCTCTTCAAGAAAATTAGAGAAACCAAGGGAATATTTCATGCAAAGATGGGCTCGATAAAAGACGGAAATGGTAGGGACCTAAGGGAAGCAGAAGATATTAAGAAGAGGTGGCAAGAATACACAGAAGAACTGTACAAAAAAGATCTTCACGACCAAGATAATCACAAAGGTGTGATCACTCACCTAGAGCCAGACGTCCTGGAATGTGAAGTCCAGTGGGCCTTAGGAAGCATCATTATGAACAAAGCTAGTGGAGGTGATGGAATTCCAGTCGAGCTATTTCAAATCCTGAAAGACGATGCCATGAAAGTGCTGCTCTAAATTTGCCAGCAAATTTGGAAAACTCAGCAGTGGCCACAGGACTGGAAAAGATCAGTTTTCATTCCAATCCCAAAGAAAGGCAATGCCAAAGAATGCTCAAACTACTGCACAATTGCACTCATCTCACACGCTAGTAAAGTAATGCTCAAAATTCTCCAAGCCAGGCTTCAGTGATACATGAACTGTGAGCTTCGAGATGTTCAAGCTGGTTTTAGAAAAGGCAGAGGAACCAGAGATCAAATTGCCAACATCTGCTGGATCATCAAAAAAAGAAAGAGAGTTCCAGAAAAACATTTATTTCTGCTTTATTGACTATGCCAAAACCTTTGACAGTGTGGATCAGAATAAACTATGGAAAATTCTGAAAGAGATGGGAATACCAGACCACCTGACCTGCCTCTTGAGAAATCTGTATGCATGTCAGGAAGCAACAGTTAGAACTGGACATGGAACAACAGACTGGTTCCAAATAGGAAAAGGAATACGTCAAGGCTGTATATTGCACCCTGCTTATTTAACTTCTATGCAGAGTACGTCATGAGAAACACTGGACTGGAAGAAACAGAAGCTGGAATCAAGATTGCTGGGAGAAATATCAATAACCTCAGATATGCAGATGACACCACCCTTATGGCAGAAATTGAAGAGAAACTCAAAAGCCTCTTGATGAAAGTGAAAGAGGAGAGTGAAAAAGTTGGCTTAAAGCTCAACATTCAGAAAGTGAAGATCATGGCATTGGGTCCCATCACTTCATGGGAAATAGATGGGGAAACAGTGGAAGCCAGTGTCAGACTTTATTTTTTTGGGCTCCAAAATCACTACAGATGGTGATTGCAGCCATGAAATTTAAAGATGCTCACTCCTTGGAAGAAAAGTTATGACCAACCTAGGCAGCATATTAAAAAGCAGTGATATTACTTTGCCAATAAAGGTCTATCTAGTCAAGGCTATGGTTTCTCCAGTGGTTATGTGTGGATGTGAGTGTTGGACTATAAAGAAAGCTGAGCGCTGAAGAATTGATGCTTTTGAACTGTGGTGTTGGAGAAGACCCTTGAGAGTCCCTTGGACTGCAAGGAGATCCAACCAGTCAATCCTAAAGATCAGTCCTGGATGCTCATTGGAAGGACTGATGTTGAAGCCTAACTCCAATGCTTTGGCCACCTGATGCGAAGAGCTGACTCATTTGAAAAGACTCTGATGCTGGGAAAGATTGACGTCAGGACGAGAAGGGGATGGCAGAGGATGAGATGGTTGGATGTCATCATGGACTCGATGGACTTGGGTCTAGGTGGACTCCAGGAGTTGGTGATGGGCAGGGAGGGCTGGCGTGCTGTGGTTCGTGGGGTTGCAAAGAGTCAGATACGACTGAGTGACTGAACTGAAGTGAACTGATTGTGTGTCAGTCATGGTTTCAGATATTACACTTCACTGAAAATATTAAGCAACTTGAAATACATTAGTGAAAAATAATAGAATCCTGTCCCTAATGGAGTTTGTGTTATTCACTGCATGTATGGGAGTTCTATAGTAAAGGGTATAGTAAACTATTATCATACAGAATATGTCAGAAGTGGGTAATTGCTCCTAAAACTAAGAACAGGTCACTGGGATGACCCAGGGGGATGGTATGGGGAGGGAGGAGGGAGGATGGTTCAGGATGGGGAACACATGTATACCTGTGGCAGATTCATTGTGATGCATGGCAAAACCAATACAATATTGTAAAGTTAAAAAAAAAATAAGAACAGGTCAAAGCTGGATGGGAGAAATTTTATTGCAAAAATCTAAGAATACTACAGAACAGCCATTTCAGAAGCCCTAAAGAACTTGCTATTTTTATGCAAAAATGAGACCAGGATGTCAGGGAAAGAAGAGGGAGGAATTAGGAAACTCTGGAAGATAAGGTTCAGGAGTAAACAAGGAAGGAGAGGGCTAAAACATGTGATTCCTTTAGGACACTGCAAAAATGCTGGCTTTTACTAAGTGAGACAAGAAATCACTATAAAGTTTTAGCCAGAAGTGATCCAATCTGCCTGTTTTATCTTTTAAAAAAATGACTCTGAAAATTATACACTTGTCACTTTTTAGACTGTCTATTTGTGTTTTTCTAATGTTTTCTCAAGGTCATGAAAAGACTGAAGATATGTTCCAGAATAAAGAGATTGAAAACACAACTGAGTGCAACATGTGACCCTGGGTTAGATTCTTTGTTATAAAATGCATCACTAGATAAACTGGCAAAATTCAAATGGGTCTCTGGGTGAAGAATATACATTTCTTTTTACCTTTCTTGTAAATTTTCTTTAAATTTGAAATCTGTCAAATAAAAAAATATTTAAAAAAAGGATCATTTTGGAGGTGCATGATTAAAGAAATGATGAAGTTATCTAGCAGAAGATGATGATGGTTCAGCCTACAGAAGGCAGTAAAATGTGATAAAGCTGTAGTTACACTTTGAAGGCAAAGCCAAGAGAAGTCCCTGGTGTATATATGACTTTCAGATGTTCCAAGAACATGGGCTAGAAAACTTGCCAAATTGGCTAGAATATTTGAGTTGCCATTTCCAAGATGAGAATTTGTTTAGTCACTAAGTCATGTCTGACTTTTTTTGCAAGAGTCAAAAAGAGTAGCCCACCAGGCTCTTCTGTCCATGTGGTTTCCCAGGCAAGAATACTGGAGTGGGTTAACATTTCCTTCTGCAAGGGATCTTCTTGATCTAGGGATTGAACTTACATCTTCTGCACTGACAGTCACATTCTTTACCACTGCACCATCTGGGGGCATAAGAGAAGAACGGCTGTGGTGAAATAGATTTGTAGAAAGTCAAAGTGAGTGTTGTTTTGCTTTTTGGAAGGTATATCAGACATATTTTGTTTGCATTTTTTTTACCTCTCTTATTGATTTTATTAATATCGAAACACAAAAATGTTAACAAAGTATCCCAAATCGCAAGATCTGTATAACCTTAACATTATGTTGCCTCCTAACAGCCATTAGAAGAGACTAATAACAGTATTGTATGCCACTTGAGGAATGAAAGAATCCTAGTATTTTAATGTGCTTTGTCTGCTGCCTACTCCAGTCACTTTTGCAGAGTCCTGTTCACTGCACATTTTACCCATCCTTCTGTGTGTGCATTGTGGCACTATTTTGCCTGAAGTTCAGGCCCTGCCCTTCACACTTCATACCCCAGAGACTTCTCTACATCTTGAAATAGTTTTGGGAACAATCTCTGTATTCATACATGCCAACTCCAAAAGAGACCACTCTGGAGCAACATCTCCCAGATAACCAGTTCTTAGATGGACTTCAAATAAAGAGTAAAATAAGCATTAATTTAGGATTGGGAACACGTGTACACCTGTGGCGGCTGCATGTGGATGTATGGCAAAACCAATACAATATTGTAAAGTAAAAACAAACAAACAAACAAAAAACAAACAAGCAAAAACAGAACTAAGAATACTCAATTATAAAAAAAATAAAAGTAAGTTAAAAATTAGTAATAAAAACACAAGTTTGATTGTTCAAACACTTCACACTCACATTCTATTATTTGTGTTCTAACAAGGGAACCAAGAATTATAGTCCCAGTGGGAGTCATGATCATACTACCTCTCTGTTGCTATAAATGAAGCCAAGAACAATTTTTCTTAGAAATGTATCAGTCTCCATCAAAATTAGCTCATTTATTTTCAGAATTTCCTATTTATTGACAAATATAATACTTAACATTGTATGTTTTTCTTTATAAAATTTCTTTAGCTATGGGTTGGTATCTATATAAGAAAAGGTTTTATTTTTAACTTTGTTAAAGCAGAAGTTACTTTTTTGATTCCAGACATTAAGATTATCTCTGCATTTGTGTCTTATACTTATTTTTTTATGTACATTATGGTCAGAAAGTTTATTTTCTATGATGATGAGTCTATACAAGTTAATGAGACTGTTTTTTTTCTCTCTTAGAATATACTCCATTTTAAGTATGTTCACCATATTCACCTGTATTCAAAAATAACTTGTATTCTCTATTTATGGTATATTAATTTCTATAGCTTTTTGTTAGACCTTACTAAACTTGTTATTTCAATTTAATGTATAATTGCTTATTTTTGTTCATGCTCTTCCTTTGTGAGGTTTTTTCATAATTTTAGTGTCATATTTAAATAGTTTATTTACTTGTATATTCTGTCTTTTATCATTATATGAAAGTTATATTATTAGGTACATATGTGCTATTTTAATAGTATATAATTATCAGTCCACTTTTTTAATGCTTGCTTTCATTCTATTTTATAAGATATTAAAATTGTTTTATAGTTACTGAGTTATTTTATTTTATTTTCAAATTCTTTCTGTTTAAAATTCTTGCATTTCCCACAAGGCTTCTCTATTCATGGGATTCTCTAGACAAGAATACTGAAGTGGTGGGAATGCAAACTAGTACAGCCACTATGGAGAACAGTGTGGAGATTCCTTAAAAAACTGGAAATAGACCTGCCTTATGATCCAGCAATCCCACTGCTGGGCATACACACTGAGGAAACCAGAAGGGAAAGAGACACGTGTACCCCAATGTTCATTGCAGCACTGTTTATAATAGCCAGGACATGGAAGCAACCTAGATGTCCAACAGCAGATGAATGGATAAGAAAGCTGTGGTACATATACACAATGGAGTATTATTCAGCCATTAAAAAGAATACATTTGAATCAGTTCTAATGAGGTGGATGAAAGTGGAGCCTATTATACAGAGTGAAGTAAGCCAGAAAGAAAAACACCAATGCAGTATACTAACGCATATATGTGGAATTTAGAAAGATGGTAACAATAACCCTGTGTACGAGACAGCAAAAGAGACACTGATGTATAGAACAGTCTTATGGACTCTGTGGGAGAGGGAGAGGGTGGGAAGATTTGGGAGAATGGCATTGAAACATGTAAAATATCATGTATGAAATGAGTTGCCAGTCCAGGTTCGATGCACGATACTGGATGCGTGGGGCTGGTGCACTGGGACGACCCAGAGGGATGGAATGGGGAGGGAGGAGGGAGGAGGGTTCAGGATGGGGAACACATGTATACCTGTGGCGGATTCATTTTGATATTTGGCAAAACTAATACAGTTATGTAAAGTTTAAAAATAAAATAAAATTAAAAAAAAAAAAAGAATACTGAAGTGTGTTGCCATTTCCTACTCCAGGGGATCTTCCTGACCCAGGGATTGAACTTGTATCTCTTGTGTCTCTTGCATTCACAGGCAAGTTCTTTACCACTGGTACCACTTAGGAAGCCCCGATGTTTCCTTGTAGGCCACATATTGTCATATTGTGTCTTGTTTTTCTTAAACAATATAGTACCAAGAGTTTTTGAGTGGTAAGTTAAATGCATTTATGATTACTGTAATTTCTCTATCAAAACTCATTTCTACCATTTTGTTTCATATATTTTTGAATTGTCATGCTTTTCTTTTTTCCTTCCTGACTTTCACTGGACAGAAACTTTTTACTTCATTATTTGAAAGCTATATTTTTCCTTTTTCCTTTGGTGATATTTCTGTTTATCTTTTTCTAGTTGACTTTGTAGATTTCATAAAGTTTGTATTTCTCTCCAAACATGCTATGCAGTTTAGAATTCTCTCTTCCTTAGTCTGCACTGACTCCTACTGCACTGTGCCTCCTCCATTGAACTGGTATATCTGCTGGATTTTAATATGTTGCTATATGTTACACAATACATAATTTAAAATTATTATTCCTTTAAACAGCAACATATTTTACAAATTTACTCTTCTTACTTTTTACATCATTTTTTTGTTTTGTTTTATTTTATTTTGCTGAAAAGGATTCATCAAATTATTGTTAAAGTGAGATTTTGTATTATGAGCAACCTAAGGTCCTGAATTCCTAAAAATACTTTATTGTTTCTCCTCATTTAAAAGAATATACAATTCTAGGATCAAAATTATTGTAATTATGAAGACAATATTACATTTTCCCCTCTACATTCAATATTGCTGATGAGATGTCTGATTAAATCTTGTCATTTAAACTTTCTGAAGATACACTTTTTAATGCCTGGAAGATTCAGAATTTACCATTGTGCTTAATCTTAAATTTCACTATCTACAAAAGGTATTCTTATCATTGTATCTGGTATTTCTCTGTATATCTGTGTGTTTCTGCTTCATATGACTAATATTTTCACATGCTTATTTTAGTGCATGTATTATGTTTGACTTCCCAGTGGTGTTGGTGGTGAAGAACCTGCTTGCCAGTGCAGGAGGCGTGAGAGTTGAAGGTTCCATCCCTGGGTTGGGAAGATCCCCTGGATAAGGCCATGGCAACACACTCCAGTATTATTGCCTGGAGAATCCGATGGATAGAGGAGCCTGGTGGGCTACATTCCATAGGGTCACAAATAGTCAGACAAGACTGAAGCAATTTACTATGCACACATTATGTTTTATTAACTAAATTGCCTATCAGTGGCTTTAATTCTATTGGACTTCATAAAAGGTGTTTAGTTCCTTCTGCTTATTTACCAATGAGTAGATGACTTTGAATGCAAATTCATATTTACCTACAATATCAGTTGTATCAACTGGCACTATGTACCAAGAAACCTAAGAAAGAAGCATGTCCAGCTTCTGAGAGCCCTCATTAAGACAGACTGGGCAGATGGAATTTGCTCTTCCATCAGTAAGGCGACTGGCTTTCTATTTAGTGCCTTACTGATACGAGCCTTTGACAAGGGAAAGTCACATGGTCCCTATGGGAAGGAGACACATGGGCTGGTCAAAGAGAAGGAGGACATAGTCAGGGTTCCTCCTTGCAGCAGGTGACTCCTTTGTCAAGCTGAACAGGTGCTCTGGTTTCTCTCTCTCTTAGTGACATCAACCAGGATTCTTGGGCTCCTTAACCAATAAAAATTGATAAATGGCAGACAAGAAATCCAAAGGCTTTATTGGGAACCCTGCTGCAGAAAGGTGGAGCAAGAACAAGTAAGAGTCTACCTTGCTGGCTTACTCACTGAGCTTGTTCTTTATTTGGGGTGAGGGTAAGGGTATGTCCAGTGGTCACATCTGAGGTGTGGCTTAGGTGGTTTGGCCACTGCTCTGGTAGTGTTGAGTGCAAGGGCCATGCACAGTACCCTTCTTTTGCTCCCAACACTCTGTTTATGTCCCAAGCTCTTCAAAAGCAGCAATTGTTGTGTTGTTGATGTTGTTTTCTTTATATCTTTTGTCCAGAATTTGCCCCAACTGCATATACATGCATTTATTTTTAGTCTCATATGGCTTCTTTGTCTTTTGTTGCTGAAGGAGATGTTTGTCCAGATTTAAGTATTGCGGCAAAGGGCCTAGATCCTAGGCTTTACCTGGACAGGTGATGTTCCCCGTGGTACAAAGAGCAAATGGAAGGCATCAAAGTGAAGACTTCCCTCCAATCCATCTCACTTATTTCAGGAAGTGTTTTCTCTTCAGACTACTGATATTTCAGTGTTCATGCTGTTGCAGAACGTTTTCCTTCACTCCTAGGACTTAGCTGAGGTTGAGTGTGTGTTGGTGGGGGTGGGGGTGGGAACAGCACTGGTAGCTAGGGTTTAATTCTCATTTTACCCAAATTCTGGAATATCTTATAACTATTATAATCTCTTCTAAGTATATGGTTGAATTTCCTTTCTCATCCTTCCATGGTTTAAGAAGCCTTGCTAGACATTTATCTATTAAATGGTCGTTTCAAAGAAACAGCTCTTGGTTTATTTAGTCTTTGAAATGTTTTTTTCCAATGCTCTTGACTTTATTTATCATCTTGCTTAGAATCGCTTCCAGTTTGTTTAAATGTAAATTTGTTATTACTTTTTTATATTACTAATAAAAATATTTTTGACAAAGAATTTTTCCCCTGAAAAAAAGTCAAGCATTGTCTTAAAGGTTTTTCCCTAAAATGTTCTAGTTTTCTTTCTAAATAACATTTGTCCTTGAACTGTTTTAAGGAAAACATTTCTTAATTTCCAAATGGTTACCTTTTGTTTGTTTGTTTCTCAGTGTTTTCCTTGTTTATTTCATTATCATAAATTTTGTTTTCATTAAGAATATATCCTATAAACTTTCATTTGAGTATTTCTTATGGGCATCCTTGATCTATCAAATTCTTAGAGACTTATTTGAAAATTTACTAATGTTACCTTTATTTTTTTAAGCAAAGTCTCCTTTACTTTGATGATCTCCTGTATATGATGTAACTCAGATTTAGGATTGCTATAACTTCATGGATTCTGTTTTCTATCCTTATAATTTATAACTTTTCTTAGTTGAATTTTTTTTTAACCAACCAATCACAGGTTTAATGGGTTTAATAAGTTTACCCCTTCAGTTCCTATTTGCAGCACCCAATATTCCTTTGAAACACCAGACAGACCCAGCAGTGGCCAAGAGTCAAGATCAGACCTCCAGAGTTTAAAAGTTCAGGTTCTCTGAGCATTCCGTGTTGCGGTGGCACTTGTCTGAAATTGGTACCTCCCTGTCTTTAGGGAGCTTTAAATGTACCAGTTGAAAAAGCTTTTTCCCCTGCAAGGGGAAGAAGGAAAGTCATTCCTCAAACCCAGTGGAGATCTGGCTGAGGTCTTTCTTTTGTCCCATGTCTTCAGGCTTGTGTTTTTGTTTTTGTTTTTGCAGTGGAGCAAGAGACCAAAATCTAACCTGAGTTACAAGAAACAAGACACTGATGGATATAAAGGGAGTGACCAGGAGCAGCGGAGCCTCCTGTCCCTCCCACATCCAATATATGTGCTTCACAGAAAAACAAAACAAAACAAAAAAACAGGTCCACAAAACACAACAGCTAAAATGACAAAACTCCATTCATCCAAGGGCGGTGGGAGGCAGAAAGGGAAAATGGAAGGGAAATGGCACAGGGAGAAAGAGTATTCCAATTAGTCCAGGCACGGGGCTGGCAAATGCTAGGAAAGAGCTGCAGAAAAACCTGTGGTCCTTTCAGACTCACCAGTGTTTAAAATCTATACTGGTTGCAGGAAGATTCTGCCTTACGTGCACCAGAGACAAAAATCTGGATTCCTCAGAGAGAAGGGAATGTGGGCAGGGCCCTTGGCAGGGTGGTCCCTGCCTTCCCTGGGAGGGGGTGGAGGTGAACCAGAGAAGAGCTGCCACAGCATCCTTGCCATCCCATCTGGCCCCTCTGGATGGTGGGTGACCGACTCAGCGGCCTGCGGCAGCCTTCACTTTGGCAGGAGACGGGTGCGGTGAGGGTAATTTTTCTGCAGAAGTGGAGCTGCTCAGGGCCGACTGCAGGTAGACCATCTTGTGGAAGAGTCTGTTGCTTAAGAAAACCACAAGGAGAAGAGGCGCAACTGGAAAAGGTATGCTTTGCCAGGGGTCTTTGCTTCATTGGCGCTGATAATGAATAAAGGAAAGAGGATAGAGAAGAGGCAGCCACTGACAATGTAGGAGGACTGCATTGCTGTGAGAAAAGCCAGGGGCAAACCAAATCCAAAGTAGTAAGGCCAATTCGTTTCTATGTTTGATAACCACAGGTGCATTTCAATTCCTTTATTGAACCAACGATATTCGAAGCAGTATAGTGAGTAGAGGACAGACATATGCAGGAGACTAACCAGCTGACCAACAAGATGAATGGGAAAGAGACTCACAGACATCCCCTGGAGAAGGAAGAGAGCCTGATGCAAGAGGTTGAAGAGCATGTCAGCAATTATTTTGCTGACACTAGGAAATGGGTGAGGTTTCCTCCCAGATACCTCGAATGCCAGGTCCGCTATATGCTGAAACCAAATCGCGTTGATGACTTTGCTGAGCACAAACAGGGGGAGCATCCAGAGAGCACTGAAAATTGATGTGAGGAAGAACTCCAGCCACAACCAGACATCCCCGTGTAGCGATGGGTCACCAATAATCTGGGCCGTTACTGATTGAAGGACGGGAATAAACACTCGATAAAACAAGAGGAGACTGAACCAGAAAACTCCACCATTCCAAGCGCAGCACTGAAAAATTCTGCTCACAATACGTGGTTCACTCTCCTGCTTCCTCTCTATGCTCTGGGCTCTCCTCTGAGCCAGGATACTGCTTGCCCTTCTTCGACGCTGCTCCTCTCTTCTTTTGTTGAATTCGAGCATCTAGCTTTGAGATGGTACAAATTCCCCAGATGGAGTCTTTGATTCCCCTGGCAAGGTCCTGCAGAAAGGTTTTGACACTGTCAGCCATCTCTTTACCACCCAAACTATCAGCTACACAAAGGAGAGAGAAGTGTCCCCAGATTTTTCATCATGAAGGACCGGCGGCGAACACCGCCGCGGCTCCGGCTCCAGCTCCAGCCAGGTCTCTGGCCCTCCAGCCAGGTCTCTGGCCCTCCGCGGGCCCGCTCGTCTCCTCCGAGCCCCTCCGCACCGGGTCGCACGCTCCCACCCGGGTACTGCCAGGGCCGGGGCCGCTGTGCCCGCAATGGGCATGCCTGGGCTGCATGCGGCCGCTGGGAAGTTGGTTCTTAGTTGAATATTTTGAGCTATAATTATGATCTTAATATTATTTTTTGTAACAGATACTTTTACTTGGTCACTCATTGAACTTGTTCTTTGTATGGGGTGAGGGTAGGGGTATGTCCAAGGGTCAGGCAGGAGGGGTGGTGGTGTTGAATGCAGCAGGCATGTATAGTACCCTACTTTTGTGTATCCTTTATTTTTATCCTTTACTTATCTTTTTTATAGCTATACACTTAAATCATTTTTATTAATAGCCCAGTGTATCTATCTTTAATGGAATACTTCAGTCCTTTCATATTTAATATAACATGTTTTACTGTGTCCTCTCTGTCTTATTTTATAGCAGATATTTATTGTATCTTTTAAATTGCATCTTTGTTTGCAATTTTCTTACTTCGATTTCTGTGATCAGTTTTATCTCTTCAATGTTTCCTCTTCACATACCAACCACTCCCTTACCTCTTCCACACATAAATATGTACATGGCTTCTGTCCCTTACTTTGAAATTCTATAATGCTTGCAAAGTTTAGTTTTGATCCTATGATTTTTGGGTCATAGGATCATAATAACATAACTGTATGTCTACATTTATACTTTGTTTATATACTGTGTTCATATTTTATTTACTCAACTTTAACATCTAAGATGAAATATTTGTGAGACATTTACTTTCTTGTTAACTTTGCCACCTTCTAACTTAATGTACACTGCTTGAGTAATTTTAAACTATTCTTTTAGCTCATGAGTATTTATTATGTCTGTTCTTTATCTCATACTTGGCATTTGTATTACACATTTCTAAAGAACTTTCTATCATCTTTTTAGTATTAACATAATTAACTTCCTACTCTTTTCTCTCTGTTCATCTTCTTTAATTTTGATCTTCAGGTACATAGATCTCATTGATCTCAGTGGACTAGACTGAGGGAGAAAGGTGAATGTAAATTCAATATTTTTCTTTGGATAATAACATGAGGGTTATTCTTCTGAGGTGTGGCAGGTCTAACTTTGCTTGCCTTGAAAAGTTTATTTATTTATTCTATTAATTTTTTTGAGTACTGCTATATAATGAGTTTAAACTCATTTTTCTTCAAAGCTTAAAATGTCTTATATATATCAGTACTCAAAAAATTAATAGAATAAATAAATAAACTTTTCAAGGCAAGAAAAGTTCCAGAAAAACATCTATGTCTGCTTTATTGACTATATCAAAGTCTTTGACTGTGCGGATCACAATAAACTGTGGAAAATTTTGAAAGAGATGGGAACACCAGACCACCTGACCTGCCTCTGGAGAAACCTGTATGCAGGTCAGAAAGCAACAATTAGAACTGGACATGGAACAACAGACTGGTTCCAAATAGGAAAAGAAGTACGTCAAGGCTGTATACTGACACCCTGCTTATTTAAATTATATGCAGAGTACATCATGAGAAATTCTGGGCTGCATGAAACACAAGCTGGAATCAAGATTGCTGGGAGAAATATCAGTAACCTCAGATATGCAGATGACACCACCCTTATGGCAGAAAGTGAAGAGGAACTAAAGAGCCTCTTGATGAAAGTGAAAGAAGAGAGTGAAAAAGTTGGCTTAAAGCTCAACATTCAGAAAACTAAGATCATGGCATCTGGTCCCATCGCTTCATGGGAAATAGATGGGGAAACAGTGGAAACAGTGTCAGACTTTATTTTTTGGGGTCCAAAATCAGTTCAGATGATGATTTGTAGCCATGAAATGAAAAGATGATTACTCCTTGGAAGGAAAGTTATAACCAAATAAGACAGCATATTAAAAAGCAGAGACATTACTTTGTCAACAAAGGTCTGCCTAGTCAAAGCTATGGTTTTTCCGGTAGTCATGTATGGATGTGAGGGTTGAAAGCTGAGCACAGAAGAACTGATGCTTTTGAACTATGGTGTTTGAGAAGACTCTTGAGATTCCCTTGGACTGCAAGTCCATTGTAAAGGAGATCAGTCCTAGGTGTTCATTGGAGGGACTGATATTGAAGCTGAAACTCCAATACTTTGGCCACCTGATGCGAAGAGCTGACTCATTTGAGAAGACTCTGATGCTGGGAAAGACTGAGGGCAGGAGGAGAAGGGGACGACAGAGGAAGAGACGGTTGGATGGCATCACCGACTCAATGGACATGAGTTTGGGTAAACTCTGGGAGTTGGTGATGGTCAGGGAGGTCTGGAGTGCTGTGGTTCATGGGGTCCCAGAGAATTGGACACGACTGAGTGACTGAACTCAACTGAACTGATGACATAAATAAATTATTAAGGATTTAAGTAGGGGAGATGCCAACAAGATTAATGAAGAAAAATAAAGCTGCAAAGTTGCTCAGCAAATGTTGAAGTACAGTTATCTTCAACATGGTTGTCATGGATATTACTGCTGAGAAGTTTCCCTTTCAGCAAATGTCTATAGAAGATGAGTGAGTGTGTCAACAATGTCATTTAGTGGAGTATTCCAGAGGAGGAGCAGTGAGGACATGTAGTTCCTGCTTCACATGAATAATGCAGGGCCTGCCAACCGATACCTAAGAGACCAGTGGGCTGGAGTATTAGGAGCATGGGGGCTGGTGGGAGTAATAGACAATGACACAGAGACACTGTATAGACCAGGGTCGTATCCTGTGGAGTCGTGTAGGCCACTGTAAACTTCTTGGGTTCTATTTTGAATTAGACGTGAGTGAGTAGCTTTGAGCAGAGGAATGACATGATCTGATACATTTTATGGGATCTCTTAACTACCAAGCAAAGAAGAGAGAAGGATATAAGGTCAGAGAACAGTTAGGAAGATACTGCATTCATCTGGATGAGACACATGGTAATATGATTATGGTGGAAATAGTGGAGATGGCAGAACACAGGACTTCTAATTAATCTTGGAGATAAAGAAAATAGAATGTTCTGATTTACTGGATATAAAGCGTGAGAGAAAGAGAAGAGTCAGGAAATATCCCAAAAGATTGGGTCCAAAAAACCAAGAAATGGAGCTATTATTATCTGTGGGTGGGCTGGTATAGGAGGGAAAATTATTTGTTTAGCATTGGCATATTTAGTTTGCAATGCTCGGTGCATGTCCAAGAGGAAAATGTCAAACACACAGTTAGATGTATGAGCCTGGAACTCAGAGTAGAATTTACATTGGCTGGATCTAGGATTCAGTGTTATAGATTTTTTTTCCTAGGAATCTATCGCTGTTGACATTCTGTTCTCAATTCATATTACATGAATTTTATAATGGAATGAAAAGAAGAAGAAAGAAAAAATGCTCTACCATACTTGATGCACACTGGGAAAAAAGTTACTAAATGATCCTTAATAACGGGCATTTATTATGATTATATATCTTCTTAAAAATATTCTTATAGTTATGTACCACCTTTTTAAATTATATTACCATAAGTGTAGGTTTCTAAATCTTCAGATTCAGAGTATAAAATGTCTTCTGAATCACAAAAAGTTATGAGCAGTTATTCACAAAACAAAGACAGCACTTTGCCTTTTAAAACATAGCCAAAGGATCTGGATCTCTTTTAAAATATTAGGAAGGATAAGCTTATATTACAGTATATTGCAGAATTTTTGGCTTTGCATTTCTTATTAGATTAAATTCATTGGTTTTCCTTCTCAATAGAATTGCATATTGCAATATATTAAGTTATCTTGAAAGTTACCTGAAAGCTTTTGCCAGATACATATCTGGTCCTGGGCAATAAGTCCTTTTCAGTATATCAGTCATAAAAAACATTTTTAGATTTAGAAAGCCTATGCTAGTGCCCAGGATATGTAGCACATGCTCAAGCAATGACATCACCATCATCTTCTCCATGGACTGGTTTGCACTTTAACGTGGGTTTTAGAATCTATCCTCCTTTGAGCCATCCTTCTGCAAATCTGTAAGTCAATTTTCTGCCATGTCATTTCCACCTTAACTATTTTTTAGGTAGTCATAAATTCTTCAGTGGAACAATTTTCTTTTAACTCAGTTGGCTTCAAATTCATCTCAATTTGTTGCCCTGTCTCATTAATCATCAAGGCCACACTTCTTTGATGTACATATAAAGCAGTTTTTGTACAATTTTACTCTGATTTATGGAGCTAATCTCCAAGAGTCTTTTTCATCTGCATATTTCATGTATGTATATATATATATATATATATATATATATATATGTGTGTGTGTGTGTGTTTTGTATGTATGTATATATATACACATATATTTTATGTTGTAAAATTTCCTCATAAGAACTGCGCTTTCATTTTTGTTTATTCAAAGTTCTATTGTCCACACCTAATAAAACTTACTATTCATCTCAAAACCTTGTTTGGATTCTTTTTGGATCTGCCTTTCTATTTTCCTGGGCATCTTTAGATTTTTTTATTTTTTAAAAACATTTTATTTTATAATGAAGTACTGGCTCAGCTGGTAAAGAGTCTGCCTGCAATGAGGGAGATTTGTGTTCAATCCCTGGATTGGGAAGATCCCCTGGAGATGGGAATGGTTATTCACTCCAGTATCCTGGGCTGGAGAATTCCATGGACTGTATAGTCTGCTGTTGCTGCTGCTAAGTCTCTTCAGTCGTGTCCAACTCTGTGCGACACCAGAGACGGCAGCCACCAGGCTCCCCCATCCCTGGGATTCTCCAGGCAAGAACACTGGAGTGGGTTGCCATTTCCTTCTCCAATGCATGAAAGTGAAGAGTGAAAGTGAAGATGCTCAGTCATGTCCGACTCCTAGCAACCCCATGGACTGCAGCCCACCAGGCTCCTCTGTCCCTGGGATTTTCCAGGCAAGAGTACTGGAGTGGGGTGCCATTGCCTTCTCTACTGTATAGTCTATGGGGTCACAAAGAGTCGGACAGGACTGATCGACTTTCACTTTCTTTCATAGCCAGTTAACAATGTTGTGATAGTTTCAGGTTCACAGCTAAAGGACCCAGCCATACGTATATGTGTATTCATTTTCCTACAAACTCCCCTGCCATCCAGGCTGCCACATAACATTGAACAGAGGTCCCTGTGCTGTTGTTGGTTATCAACAACCAGGCCTTGTTGGTTATCCATCTTAAATATAACAGTATATGCACATCGACCTCAAACTCTCAAACTACGCCCTCAGTGCTAAGGCTTGAATGATTTAGATTTATATTATTAAATGTATCAATCTAGAAGAAGGATGACAAGGTGCACAAGTTGTTCCACAAGAGAACTTTGTGTGGTTTTCTTGCTAGAAAGTCCATTAGCAGTCAGTTGTCTGTTGAAGATTGAATATCCTTGTATTATCATCAGTTGACTTAGCAGAGGTGAAAAAGACTTTACATACAGAAGAATTCTCCCTCCCTCCCCTTTTTTGTTCTTCTAGGTTAGAAAATATTCCTCATTAGGGTCAGTGTACTTGGCTCCTATATTAAGAATTCTAGTCAGAAAAAAGGCAGTACTTCTTAGCAAATAGCTAAGTCTGTTTCAAAGGAAATCATCTCAATAGGTCCTAAAATTCTTTTCTGCTTTGTATGTGCCCCTCCAAACTAGAAGTATAAGTGGTATTTTTAATTTTTTCCTTTTTTCTTATAATAGATAGCCTTTCAGTGATAGTAGTTATGTTTTACGGAGAAGGCAATGGCACCCCACTCCAGTACTCTTGCCTGGAAAATCCCATGGATGGAGGAGCCTGGTAGGCTGCAGTCCATGGGGTCGCTAAGAGTCGGATACGACTAAGTGACTTCACTTTCACTTTTCACTTTCATGCATTGGAGAAGGAAATGGCAACCTACTCCAGTGTTCTTGCCTGGAGAATCCCAGGGATGGGGAAGCTTGGTGGGCTGCTGTCTATGGGGTCGCACAGAGTTGGACACAACTGAAGTGACTTAGAAGTAGCAGTTATGTTTTAGGATCTTAGGATTACTTTTTTTCCAATTAAAAAAATTCAATTGAAAAGATCCTTTCCATTTGGATCCATCTCCACTGCACAAAGGAAACAAAACAAAACAAAACAAAACTGAATTTTGAAGTTTTGTGTGTGTGTGTTAGACTATTCATTCAATATAATCACTGTTCTCTCAAACACTCCCATATTCTCCAGGCCTATGGCTGTTGGAAAATCTATTTTTTGATGGAGTTTCTCTTTTGATTTTAGTCAATAAAATGAAAGTAAAAGGAATGTTAGCATAATAACTTTGTTAGGACCATTTTTAAGCAGATGTTTTAGCAGCCCTTGCAAGATTTTTCTCTCACTCTAATGCCAGATCTTCTCTTCATCTTTTCCCCTGCTATATCCAGATATGAATATCTCCAGATATGGGTCTGGATTACAGACTAAAAATTATGGGGAACAGAAGCACACTAAACTGAAGTCATTATTTAATGTGAAAAAAAACTTAAATATTTGTTGTAAGGCACTGAATTTGCTAGTTGTTTGTAATTTCAGCCTAATCTGTCTGATTCAATGCGGATTTTCCTATACATTTGATTTATTGTGGTTATACAGTTTTTTTTTTTTTAAACAGACTTTAAGAAGATTTTTCATGCTATTGTTTTTTTTTGTTTTTTTTTTTTTTCTTTTCCCCATGAATAAGTTGGTGTATCATTAAGAAAAGTGGCAGGCATTGGCTCAAATTGTCCACCCAATCTGGTATGAGTTTAATAGGTCTGAGGATGGGCGATTAGTCAGGTGAGAGCAGAAAGCATATTTGTCTTTGTTAATGGAGGACTCTATTCTCACTATAGATAAAGTACATCAAGCAGCAAATTTTGGAAAGTACAAAACGTGCCTGCTAATGCAGGAGATGTAAGAAATGTGGGTTCAATCTCTGGGTTGGGAAGATCCCTTGGAGGAGGGAATGGCAACCCACTCTAGTATTCTTGCCTAGAGAATCCCATGGGCAGAGAAGCCTGGTGTCTACAGGGCTACAGTCCATAGGGTCTGTTGGAGATGACAAAAGTGTCAGCATGCATGCACACAGATTTATTTAAAATAATCCCAAATTGGAAACAACCCACATGTTTATCAACTGGTGAATGGAATTATTGCATTGGCTTTCCTGATAGCTCATTTGGTAAAGAATCCACCTGCAATGCAGAAGACCCCAGTTTGATTCCTGGGTCTGGAAGATCCGCTGGAGAAGGGATAGGTTACCCACTCCAGTATTCTTGGGCTTGTCTTGTGGCTCAGCTGGTAAAGAATCCACCTGCAATGCAGGTGACCTGGGTTGGGAAGATCCCCTAGAGAAGGGAAAGCAACCCACTTCCAATATTCTGGCCTGTAGAGTCCATGGGATAGCAAAGAGTCAGACAGGACTGAGTGACTGAACTGAACTGAACTGATTGCTTAGGACAGAATAAGTACTTAATAAATATATTTAATAAATAGATGAATAAGATTAGGATACTATAAGTAGGCATAGAGATTAAACTCTTATAATCTGGCTCAGAAGGCAAGACCACAAAAAAGGAGAATTTCTGGCTTTTAAAGCTGAAATTTGAGGTCTGTATATATTAATGAAAATCAATAAATAGTAATAGTTTTGCTAGAAAGACAGAAGCTGGGATTAAATCAATTAAGAGTGTTGTCTGTATGTAAATTAGAAACATCAACTAAATTAAACTGCTGAACATGGAAGATTAAAAGAATATTAATGAGCTGATGGAAATTTGATAAGATTTCCAAAATGTTTTTCTTTTTAATTTGACTTTGCTGAGAGCCAATTATGGGGAAAAGGCATTTTGAGAGTGCTTATGCCTTCTGAGTGTCTCATAAACACGATGTGCTACAGGGCACTGCCTGAGACCTTCATCCTTTGAGCTAAACTGAGCTAAACTAAAAAACAGGCTGAGTCATTTTTTATCTTCCATGCACATCAGAAATTGAGCAAGATTCTTTCAAAGATTAGCATATGTTCCTGCAAAATGTTTCCTGCTGGTATTATTTTTGAGGCACGTATATTCCTGTGACAGGTGCACTATTTTACTGCCCTGACACCACCAACCACATGTTTGAAGGGGTACACAGAATGTTTCATCCCTTTATGGGACTTTGCTTCCCACTTCTCATCTCCAGAAACATAGTTTTGTAGGAGTTAAACTAGGAACTGTGGAAAACTAGGGAAAACTAGTGGAAAACTAGGATTTTTCTGCACACAACAACCTGCCCTCTACCCCTAAATACATTGTCAAGAAATTGATTCCCTCATGTCCTTTTCTCCTATTTTTGACAACACAGTAAATCCATGTGTCTTCATCATCTGCATAAGGATGTATACCCCTAGTTGCCTCCACTACACTCCATATTCCAATTCCCTCAAATTCTGTGCTTCTAGAATTCAGGTCAATGAGCTATTCTCATTTCTTCAAGCATTTCTTTGAGTAGTTCCTACACTTTCTTTCTGGGTCATAAAACTAACTGATTCTGACAACATTGCTTCCACTTTAAAAGGAGAACTTTAATTCAAATTTTTGCTCTGATCATAAAATAAATATTTTTAAAATAATAATAAAGTTGGACTTCTCTATTTTTTACTGTGATTCTTCTATGTTTGAAAATGAAATCAAGTGTTATTACCATGAATAATGGATATACAGATGGATGAGTAGAATATTTTGATGAACAGAGAATAAATAAGTAAAATGAGACAGTTTATTATAGCGACAATTCTCCCACAAAACTGACTTTGAACTGAAGTCTCTAGTTGTCAGTTAATTCTGTCTTAAAGCTTGAAACATGGGAAAGATGGTCAAAGTGGCCACAGGATTTTTTAAGAGCGACCCTTAAATGATATATATATATTATATATAATATATATTATATATACCCTTAAATGATATATAATATACATATTAATATATATAAATATACCTATATTTCTAGGTATATTCAAATACCTATAAATTCCCATCAAGTGTTTGACAAGAATTGAGTACTGGCAGTTGTAAGGATCCACTGTTATGGGACTTGCTAATAAAATAATTTCTTTCAGTTGTTAGCAAGATCAAAAAGTGATTGTAATTTTCAAAAGCAGTTAATTGCATAACATCATCAGCACAGTGTACAAAATAGTAGAGATCTAAGGAAAAAATACAAAGGGAAAAAACAAAGAATGTTCCGAAATAAGGGGTAGTGCAGTCTGTCCCTATGTTAAGACAAAGGCAGACGATTAGTATGGAATGTGCTTCTGAGAGAACAGTGTTTCTAGCAATCTTTAGTAAAGACTTTTGAGTAAAAAGTATATATATAAAATATACATATATGTGTAAAAGCAAAAAAAAAAACAAAGATCATAAAAATATTGTTATTCATAGATAGATAGAAAGTTGCTCATGTCCAACTCTTTGCGACCCCGTGGACTGTGTTCCATGGAATTCTGCAGGCCAGAATACTGGATTGGGTAGCCTTTCCCTTCTCCAGTGGATCTTCCTCACCCAGGAATCGAACTGGTGTCTCCTGCATTGCAGGCAGATTCTTTACCGAGTTATCAGGGAAGCACAAATTAAATACTTATAGGTGATCACTTCTGTAGTTCAGTGAAGAATGTTTAAATTCACACTTCCTTTTAATTCTTTAAATTCAGTGTTTCTGAAAAACATATATATATATATATATATATATATAAATTCCATGCAATTTTTTGGTAAGAAATCTAAATTAATTATGGCAATGAGGACTAAAAATTGAGCCTCTCTCTTCCCATTCTCATGTGACATTTAGTGAAATGAGTTTTCTCAACTCTAAAGCCGTGCTGAAATTCTCTTTTTAAAAATTAATTAACAAGCCAGTAAATGCAGTATCAGTCTAATAATCAGACCCACAGAGTAACAAATTAATCTTCTCTGAAGAGGAACCAATATCCTGTTTGCCTTCAAAGGACTTGTTGTGGATACGTGCAAAAGAGACAGACGAATTAACTAGCCACTTTGCTTTCTCCAGGAAAAGAGCTGTAGCTGGATGATGTTTGTTTACCACTGGGGTTTTAAACCACATTTTGATTTAAAGCACATGAAAGGGAGGGCTATTAAATTAATGATCAGGAGATATTTAGAACGCCTGTCCTTCAGGGTTCAGAGCCTCTTCCAGGTGCCAGTGGCCTGGGCCACAGGGGCAGAACTTGGCTCCCTATGAGGGAATGCTGTTCTCATCACCATGGCACTAGTTTACTTTTCACATATTATTCCTCTGTCCTCTTAGTCTCAGAGAGGGTTCTCTAAAAGCTAAGCTGCTGTTTGTGCTTCTTAATATATCACAGGATCATCTGTCACCAAGTCTTCCAATCAGCAGATGGTAATTAAGTGACTCTTTTATAAAGAATGCTCCTCGATGATGCTAAAGAATACAAGTGTGTAATAAAATGAGAAAAATAAAAATAAAACAGGATGCTTTTTAATATATTTTAGTGTTCAAGTGATCTTCTTTTACATAATGAGTAGGAGAGATGGTGATCTTTATTATTTATTTCAGGTTCCAAAAAGCCTTCTGACCTACATCTATGTATTAAAATAATATATCGGCTGTGGAAGGTTTAGAATTTCTGCTTCTGAGATGAAGTGTTCCTGTTTTAGTGTTGCCAGAAGGCTGCGTTAAAGAGAGACTTCCTTTCATTTTAATTGTACTTACTATATAGTACTTTAATTTGTTTATGGACTATTGAGCGAAGTTGTTTAAATATCCCAATTAGAGGGTAGGAGGAATATTTGTATATTGTGCTCTATGGCTAATTTTCCTATAAATTTACTTTTAGAGTTTATTTTAAATTTCCTATTTAAATTCCAGAAGGGAAAAACCTTGATAAGAAACCTTTTTCAAGCTTATATTAAGTTTATATTTGTCTTGTAGCCAGCTATGCTACAGGAACTATGCTTTGGAAGGAAAATATTGATTTAAAAATTATTGACTCTTTCATTACTTTTGAAGAGACTGGCAGCATTAAAGGAATTATTGATACTAACATTCTAAGAATTTTATTTCCTACTATGTCAGGGGCCTCTTAACTACTTTTAAGAGATTAAATTTGAATTAATTGGAGTAAACATAATTTAAAATTTTCAGAATTTGAATTGCTATGAATTTTAAGTATGAAGTTTTGTACAAATATTAATTTCTTGCTACTTGCTTACCAGATAGGCTGTTGGAAATGACCTCTAAAATCAACATTTAGTGGTAGCCTCAAGACTATTTTTTTTTTTTTTTTTTGGTAAAATGATGTTTAGTTGACATAATCATATTAGTTTCAGGTATATAATGTAATAATGGGCTTCCCTGGTGGCTAAGTGGTAAAGAATCCACCTGCCGATGCAGGAGACACAGGTTTGACCCCTGGATCAGGAAGATCCCCTGGAGAAGGAAATGGCAATCACTCCAGTATTTTTGCCCACACCAGTATTCTTGTCTGGGAAATCTCATGGACAGAGGAACTGGTGGGCTACAGTCCATGGGGTTGCAAAAGAGTTGGATGTGATTTGGCAGCTAAACAACAATACAACATAATGTGTTAATATTCGTGTGTATTGAAAAATGATCACCACAAAAAATCTAGTCAATATCCTTTGCACTAAAGAATTATCCGTTCTATTTCCTGTGATGATATCTTTTAAGATAGATTCTTAGCAACTTTCAGCTATGCATACAGTATTATTAGATGGTATTATTCAAATCTTTTTTGAACCCTTGAAATCAAAAGCCTGAGAGCCACTAGTTTTGTAGAAAAAGCACTGATTTTGGTGTTAGACTCTGGTTTGAAGTCTGAGACTGTCATTCTATATTCAAATAACAGACATTTTAATGTTATATACAACTTTGAAGTGGTTTCTATGACATCCAGGAGATGTTGTGAAGCAAAGTGATAGAGGACACAGACTTCTGAGGCACTTTCTATGCTGACATCCTAGATCCTCCTCTTCCTAGCATTGTGACCTTGAACTGGCTCCTGAATCCTTCTGCATATTGTGTAACAGGAGGATATTAATAATATATCATGATTATTGAGACTTAATGAGTTAGCAAATGCTTTTAAAATCTTCTGGCACATATTAAGTATAGAAAACACACTAAAAAGTTTGTTATGATCATTGTTATTTGTTTATTTTAATCAGAAAAATGTAAATATTATGGCATTTTGGAGTGATGGGCTTTGTTAACAGATACATCTATATTCTAATCTATTATTACTCTATGTATTTTCAAGGCAGTATCTGTTGTTTTTAAACCCTGTTTTTCATGTGTGAAAAAGAGGATATGAACAAAAACTACTTCAAAAATTATTACAGGACTTCCCTGGCAGTCAGTGGCTTTAGACTTCACACTCCCAAAGTCGATTTCAATCCCTGATCAAGGCACTAAGATCTTGTATGCTTCCCATTAAGTCCCCTGCCAAAACAAAAAAGGGGGGATTAAGTAAACCATGTAAAAGACATACCTTTTACACATAATGCATGTATATGTGTGTACATGCATATGTGTATGAGTAGTTGCATGTAATATATATGTAATCAAGATAGCAGTGGAAGTCTTTTAGCCCCTGAACTAAAAAGGGCCTCCGAGGGACATTAATTAAACATTCTCTCAGTAGCTCAGAACCCTCCATCACAGCTGGAGGCAGTAACCAGAAAGCAAGACAAGCAGCTTCAAGCAGAACATTTATCCACACCCAGCTTAAAAAGCCTTTGCATTCCCAGTGGGGACTTGCCTTTTCTCCCCTTCACCTCGTCTTTTCCTCTTTTACTCCACTTTTAAGTGTTATCCGTCTCTTCTCTCTCCTCTTCCTTAGAATCAAAATAAAAGATCTTACCTTATTTTATGTAAATTAATCTTGGCAATTTTTATTGTCTTGGAAAGTTTTGATGCCAAAAGATAGAAATAAAAGTATGTTTCTATCTTAATGTCTATTTATTTCTTACCATATTAAATGAGAACAGATTAATAGATTCTAAGTAAATCTGGAGAGTGTATTTAGAATAATATGTAAAAAATATAAACTGTATTTATATTTATAAAATGTAAATATATAGTTTGTATATAACATACACTATAAATTATATTTTATATAAATATAAAATATATCAGACTTCAAATTAAAATTTTAGGACTTCAGAGAACACCTAGTTATTATTAATTTTTTAATCCACTCTGAATACTGAATCACATAGCTGGAACTTCCTTAAGAAGAGATTTTGTTTTATTTTATCGAAGAGTAATTTATTTACAATGTTGTGTTAATTTTTACTATACAGCAAAGTGATTCAGTTATACTCACATATACATCCTTTTCCATTATGGTTTATCAATGGGATCTTTTTGTTTATTCATTCTATACATAATAGTTTGCATCTGCTAACATTCAAACTTCTAATCTGCCTCTCCTCTACTCCTCCTTTATCTTGACAAACACAAGTCTGTTCAAGAACAGATTTCTTGTCTTTACATTAAAAATTGCCATAATTTGATGCACTGGAAATGTTCAGTCAGTAACTATCATGTGATTGCATTTATTTTATTTTTATTTTGTGAACAAGCATCATGAGTCATCTGAGGCCAGTTATTACCCAAATATGAACATCATTATGAACTAAAAATAAGAATTGTGTGAGCGTCTCTACACGAGGTGACAATAAGCTACATGAGAATGAGCCATTTTTCCCACTCCCACAAGGTCTTGGATGTATAAACACAAAAAAGAGCAATGTGGAAAGAGTAGCAAATTCGAAGGGGTAGGCAATCCTCTTACAGAGCTTTAATTTCAGCTGAAATTAAAATATATATTACTGAACCTGAGTTTGGTCATTTGTAAGTGAAGGTAATAGTTCTATTTTGCAGGCTGGCTATGAGTATTGAAGAAGATGAAACAAGCAAACCACAGAGAATGGTTGGGCATATCCTGGTTGCACAATTACTCTTATTTCTTTGAGTGGTCTTCTCCCCATTTTCTTCCACTGAGTTTTTTAGAGACAGTCAACTTCAGCCCTTGTAATGTCACTTTCCTTCTAATGGTCCTCTGCTCCAGAAAGTCAGTTCAACACACTGACTGTATACCATTGCTTTTCTCACATCCAAATAAGTATCTGATCCAGCCCTTGCCACCACTCTCTCCCATAGCCACAGTGTAGCTTTGACACTTGACAATTTGTTGTATAAGGTATGTTGTACATCTGAGGTCCCCCAATGACAACATCTTTGCATAACAGACTTACTGAGCAAATGCATAGCATCACTACTTTGCTCTTGAATCTGTCCTGTTAGTAAGTGAACTCTGTTTTGCATAAGCAAATCTATAGCCTAGCAGAGGAATTTTTGGTTGAACATTTTTAAGCATCAAGTTAGGAAGTGCTCCTTTGATGAGTGAACTTGGAAATGAGTGATGCTAACAGCTTTTTAGCAGAAAACTTGGAGGCTAAGAGCAGAGTTAGAGTTGGGTTTAAAGTTAAGCCATTTGCAAAGGCACCACTCCCAGGTGCTAAAGGAAGATCAGAATGTCAGCTCATTTTCACCTGTCCTATCTTAGGAAAAGATGAGTCAGCCTGTGGAACCATTTGAAATCTAGGTACAAATAAATACAAACCAGAAAAGACGCATCCACTTAAAAGGCTTATTGATACATATGTGGTCCTGGAAGCCAACTCTGTGCATCAAGCCCCTTCAAGGACAGATAGATCTTCCCCTCTGGTGGTGCTGTATGATTTTTCTTTGATAGAGACATTCTCTTAACTTTCCTTTGATGACTTGGCTGCCAGTAACAGACATGTATTGATGCTGACTGCCTTTGATCTACAAATTCACATTTGTGTGGATCTTCAGTTCAGTTCAGTTCAGTCGCTCAGTCTTGTCCGACTCTTTGCGAACCCATGAATTGCAGCATGCCAGGCCTCCCTGTCCATCACCAACTCCAGGAGTTCACGCAAACTCATGTCCATCGAGTCCGTGATGCCATCCAGCCATCTCATCCTCTATCGTCCCCTTCTCCACCTACCCCCAGACCCTCCCAGCATCAGAGTCTTTTCCAATGAGTCAACTCTTCGCATGAAGTGGCCAAAGTACTGGAGTTTCAGCTTTAGCATCAGTCCTTCCAAAAAACACCCACATTGCTTTAGAATGGACTGGTTGGATCTCATTGCAGTCCAAGGGACTCTCAAGAGTCTTCTTTAACACCACAATTCAAAAGCATCAATTATTCAGCCCTCAGCTTTCTTCACAGTCCAACTCTCACATCCATACATGACCACTGGAAAAACCATAGCTTTGACTAGACAGACCTTTGTTGGCAAAGTAATGTCTCTGCTTTTCAATATGCTATCTAGGTTGGTCATAACTTTCTTTCCAAGGAGTAAGTGTCTTAATTTCATGGCTGCAGTCATCATCTGCAGTGATTTTGGAGCCCAAAAAATAAAGTTTGACACTGTTTCCCCATCTATTTCCCATGAAGTGATGGGACCCGATGCCATGATCTTCGTTTTCTGAATGTTGAGCTTTAAGCCAACTTTTTCACTCTCCTCTGTCACTTTCATCAAGAGGCTCTTTAATTCTTCTTCACTTTCTGCCATAAGGGTGGTATCATCTGCATATCTGAGGTTATTGATATTTCTCCCGGCAATCTTGATTCCAGCTTGTGCTTCTTCCAGCCCAGTATTTCTCATGATGTACTCTGCATATAAGTTAAATAAGCAGGGTGACAGTATATAGCCTTGACGTACTCCTTTTCCTATTTGGAGCCAGTCTGTTGTTCCATGTCCAGTTCTGACTGTTGCTTCCTGACCTTCATATAGGTTTCTCAAGAGGCAGGTCAGCTGGTCTGGTATTCCCATCTCTTGAAGAATTTTCCACAGTTTATTGTGATCCACACAGTCAATAAAGTCAAGAAAGCAGAAATAGATGTTATTCTGGAACTCTCTTTCTTTTTCCATGTTCCAGCAGATGTTGGCAATTTGATCTCTGGTTCCCCTGCCTTTTCTAAAACCAGCTTGAACATCTGGAAGTTCACAGTTCATGTATTGCTGAAGCCTGGCTTGGAGAATTTTGAGCATTACTTTACTAGCATGTGAGATGAGTGCAACTGTGTGGTAGTTTGAGCATTCTTTGGCATTGCCTTTGTTTGGGATTGGAATGAAAACTGACCTTTTCCAGTCCTGTGGCTACTGCTGAGTTTTCCAAATTTGCTGGCATATTGAGTGCAGCACTTTCACAGCATCATATTTCAGGATTTGAAATAGTTTAACTGAAATTCCATCACCTCCACTAGCTTTGTTCATAGTGATGCTTTCTAAGGCCCACTTGACTTCACATTCTAGGATGTCTGGCTCTAGGTGAGTGATCATACCATTGTGATTATCTGGGTCATGAAGATCTTTTTTGTACAGTTCTTCTGTGTATTATTACCACCTTTTCTTAATGTCTTCTGTTTCTCTTAGGTCCATACCATTTCTGTCCTTTATCGAGCCCATCTTTGCAGGAAATGTTACCTTGGTATCTCTAATTTTCTTGAAGAGATCTCTAGTCTTTCCCATTCTATTGTTTTCCTCTATTTCTTTGCATTGATCGCTGAGGAAGGCTTTCTTATCTCTCCTTGCTATTCTCTGGAACTTTGCATTCAGATGCTTATATCTTTCCTTTTCTCCTTTGCTTTTCACTTCTCTTCTTTACACAGCTATTTTTAAGGCGTCCCAAGACAGCCATTTTGCTTGTTTGCATTTCTTTTCCATGGGGATGGTCTTGATCCCTGTCTCCTGAACAATGTCACGAACCTCAGTCCATAGTTCATCAGGCACTCTGTCTATCTGATCTAGGCCCTTAAATCTATTTCTCACTTACATTGTATAATCATAAGGGATTTGATTTAGGTCATACCTGGATGGTCTAGTCGTTTTCCCTACTTTCCTCAATTTAAGTCTGAATCTGGCAATAAGGAGTTCATGATCTGAGTCACAGTTGGCTCCTGGTCTTGTTTTTGCTGACTGTATAGAGCTTCTCCATCTTTGGCTGCAAAGAATATAATTAATCTGAGTTTGGTGTTGACCATCTGGTGATGTCCATTTGTAGAGTCTTCTCTTTTGTTGTTGGAAGAGGGCATTTGCTCTGACCTGTGCGTTCTCTTGGCAAAACTCTATTAGCCTTTGCCCTGCTTCATTCCGTACTCCAAGGCCAAATTTGCCTGTTACTCCACGTGTTTCTTGTTTGGATCTTGGAAGATGCCAAATCTGACCCAGGACTAATCTGTCATTTTCTCTGGCAAGGTTTACAAGTATACATGCAACTCATGTGTACAAAGTGAAGGCACACCTTCTGGGTTTGGTGATTACTTTTACATATGTATTCCACTTAAATCTTTCAGAAATACAAGTGAAATAAGTGGCTGTGATGCTATGCACATTCTTATTTATCTGCACATTTTATATTTATAATGTCATTTATTAGAGTATCATATTTATGGCATGCACACATGGGCATTCCTGCTCTGAAGCAACACTTTCTTTATCCTTTCTTCTTTTTCTCTTTTTCATTTTTAAACACATTGCTAGTTTACATGTTTCCTTCTAGAGGGACCTAGTACTTTTGAATTCTTTCTCAGAGGAAACAAAGGCAAAACAAATTTCTTTTAACTGTAATATATATCTCCTTTATGTCCCCATAAAACGCAGGTGCTAAGATGCTCTTTCATCCCAACACCTGCATTTTATGATTCTTATGATATAATATATTTTATTTGTGACTCCTTAAAGTAAATTTAAATGCGAACAGAAGAACTGGGATTCATTTAGAATGAAAGACAGGATGGCAATATGTTTATCTGAACTAATATTTTTAAATACCTATCAACCCAGAAAAGATTCATATAGGCTCTAAAAGACAAATGAAGTAAACTTTCTTATCTGCCATTTAGTAACCCCTTATTCCTTTCATTATGGATCACAACTGGAAATTTTTGATCAAATTGCAAGTCGATCTCTTAAAGATGGCATTATTATACTTGGATCTGAGTAATCTATGCTTACAAAACCTGACAAAACCATGGTAGTCTCAATTTTTGTATAACTCAGGTGCTGTAATTAATTACACATTCAAGAAGATAAAAGAAAATTGGTTATAACACTACCTGAAATTGGTTATAACACTACTTATAATTTTCAAATAATGATAGAATTATAAGTGAGGCTTTATAATGAGTTTTCTTTCCTTTTTTTAGTAGCATAGACCTAAATGAGAACCAGAGTCTCAAAGTAGATGCTGCATTTATAGTCTAGGTAGGCTACCCACTCCAGTGTTCTTGGGTGTCCTTGGTGGCTCAGCTGGTAAAGAATCTGCCAGCAATGAGAGAAACCTGGATTAGATCCCTGGGTTGGGAAGATCCCCTGGAGAAGGGAACGGCTATCCACTCCAGTATTCTGTCCTGGAGAATTCCATGGACTGTATAGTCCATGGGGCTTCAAAGAGTGGGACATGACGGAGCTACTTTCACTTTCACTTTTAGGGCACAGAGGGATGTCAAGGGAAAAATACATGAAAAGAGAGGAATATTTTATTAAATAACAGGTTTACAATTTGTATGGAAATACAAAAAACCTTTAATAGCCAAAGCAAACTTGAGAAAGAAGAATGGAACTGGAGGAATCAACCTGCCTGACTTCAGGCTCTACTACAAAGCCACAGTCATCAAGACAGTATGGTACTGGCACAAAGACAGAAATATAGATTGATGGAACAAAGTAAAAAGCCCAGAGATAAATTGACACACATATGGACACTATCTTTGACAAAGGAGGCAAGAATATACAATGGATTAAAGACAATCTCTTTAACAAGTGGTGCTGGGAAAACTGGTCAGCTACTTGTAAAAGAATTCTTTCTCAGAGGAAACAAAGGCAAAACAAATTTCTTTTAACTGTAATATATATCTCCTTTATGTCCCCATAAAACGCAGGTGCTGCGTTTTAGAACACTTTCTAACACCATACACAAAAATAAACTTAAAATGGATTAAAGATCTAAACTTAAGACCAGAAACTATAAAACTCCTAGAGGAGAACACAGGCAAAACACTCTCCGACATACATCATAGCAGGATCCTCTATGACCCACCTCCCAGAACATTGGAAATAAAGGCAAAAATAAACAAATGGGACCTAATTAACCTTAAAAGCTTCTGAACAACAAAGGAAATTATAAGTAAGGTGAAAAGACAGCCTTCAGAATGGGAGAAAATAATAGCAAATGAAGCAACTGACAAACAACTAATCTCAAAAATATACAAGCAACTCCTACAGCTCAATTCCAGAAAAATAAATGACCCAATCAAAAATGGGCCAAAGAACTAAATAGACATTTCTCCAAAGAAGACATACAGATGGCTAACAAACACATGAAAAGATGCTCAACATCATTCATTATCAGAGAAATGCAAATCAAAACCACTATGAGGTACCATTACACGCCAGTCAGAATGGCTGTGATCCAAAAGTCTACAAGCAATAGATGTTGGAGAGGGTGTGGAGAAAAGGGAACCCTGTTACACTGTTGGTGGGAATGCAAACTAGTACAGCCACTATGGAGAACAGTGTGGAGATTCCTTAAAAAACTGGAAATAGAACTGCCTTATGACCCAGCAATCCCACTGCTGAGCATACACACTGAGGAAACCAGAACTGAAAGAGACATGTGTACCCCAGTGTTCATCGCAGCACTGTTTATAATAGCCAGGACATGGAAGCAACCTAGATGTCCAACAGCAGCTGAATGGATAAGAAAGCTGTGGTACATATACACAATGGAGTATTACTCAGCCATTAAAAAGAATACATTTGAATCAGTTCTAATGAGGTGGATGAAACTGGAGCCTATTATACAGAGTGAAGTAAGCCAGAAAGAAAAATACCAATACAGTATACTGACACATATATATGGAATTTAGAAAGATGGTAACAATAACCCTGTATACGAGACAGCAAAAGAGACACTGATGTATAGAACAGTCTTTTGGACTCTGTGGGAGAGGGAGAGGGTGGGATGATTTGGGAGAATGGCATTGAAACATGTATAATATCATATATGAAACGAGTTGCCAGTCCAGGTTCGATGCACGATACTGGATGCTTGGGGCTGGTGCACTGGGACGACCCAGAGGGATGGTATGGGGAGGGAGGAGGGAGGAGGGTTCAGGATGAGGAACACATGTATACCTGTGGCGAATTCATTTTGATATATTGCAAAACCAATACAATATTTTAAAGTTAAAAAATAAAATTAAATTAAAAAAATAAATAACAGGTTTACTGAAAATATGCTTCTGACTAAATTACAAGACTTTGGGGAAAATTATTCCTTTGACCCACACTCCCTTTAGGGTAATTCAGAACTGAATAAAGACACAGAATGGTTGCAACTGGCCGAGAATCAATTTTAAACATAATGTCTTCAGTTTTATAATTACAGAAATAAAAAAAAGAAGCCATGATAGATATTCAAAGATAATCTATCACTGGACTTTATATGGAAAATCATCTTCTCCTCACACAATTGTATCTTTAGGATGGGTTGGTTATTTTCAAATTAACCTAGAAAGAGGTATCTCCCCAAAATGAAGCAGTACATTTAAATGAGAATTTCAGTCTTATCTTAGAGTCTGTGAACTTGTAAGCAACAGCATCCTATCTCTAACACTCAGTAAACCCATCTGGAAGACAGTCATGAAAAATCTACTTTATGAGGTCATTTGGTGAATAAATAATGAAGTCCCTCATGTAACACTACTTCTATGCTCTGCAATGATTGGAAAGGTGTAATGACTCATTCCTTCAGTAGTATGAAAGTATGCATGCAACTTTATTCCCCAGTAGGCAAGGATTGCAGGCTATGATGGAAATCGTTTTTATTGCTAGCACTCATGACCTTTCAGTCAGTCCCAATACAGATACTAAAAATGGCATCATATCCCTTAACTTTCCTCCTATGTTCCTTGGCCATGGCTCTCTCCTTAGTCTGGCATTATTATATCTTTGGGTAGAATTTCATTTGGACCATAAACGCTGCAGTGTAGGTCAACTGTACATAAGTTAGTCTTTGCTTTTTCTCTCCTGCTAATGTAGTCCACCTCTCCTGGCATGACCATGGGAAAAGGAGGAAATAAAGGCGTTTAAGGACTGAAACAAACACCACAGTTCGCTGATGGATACAAAGCAGAACGAATGGGGGAGGTAAGGTAAATTGTCTGGCTTTAAATCTCTGATTCATCCCTTTGTGTGACCTTGGCAAATCACATTACTCTCTTGTGACTCAGTTTCTTCACGTATAAAATGGGTGATAATTTAGAAGTGTTATAAAAATGAGACTATCAGAGGAGCTAAATGAGCTAAGATTCATAAAGCATGTAGAACAATATCTCTAAGTATAACTAAATAAAAAAAATGTGAAAGTAAGTAACTATCTTCATTATGCAAGCAGGTGGCTCCTATTTAAGTTGTCTTGAACTTGTGAATTAGGGACTGTGTTTCCCTAATTGGACATTTTAAAGGTTATTTGATTGCTTCCAGCTTTATTAAATGAGCATACAAATGGCTGATATGAGTCTATCCTTTTAACATCTTAATTAAAAAGAGAGAAGGCAAAAAGAATAAATAAGCTGTCATCCCACATTTCAGTCATTAGAGGAATCCCACTGGAGTGACCATTTGAAGTGAAATTAAGTTGCTCAGGCATCGACTGTAAGTGGATATTTGATCCACTGAATCACAGAGTCATGCCTAAACTCTCACACAAGTGGACAAGATCTGCCCTTTCTGGGAATGTCTACCAGGAGGATGATGACCGTGCAGAACAAGAGAAGAAATCCACATAGAAATCCAGCAGTCACGTAGAAGGAAACTGCCCATTTCAGAGCTGAAACTTCAGGAAGATATAAAAACATCATAGATCAAACTAACAGAATATCATTTCTGGTTTTTGGTTTCAAGTAAAGAATTCTGATCTCACTCATTTCAAGAGAAAAATAGAATTGGTACTTACAGTTTTAATTTTTTTTGTCTTCCTTTATCATGGAAAAAGCAAGAGAGTTCCAGAATAACATCTATTTCTGCTTTCTTGACTATGTCAAAGCCTTTGACTGTGCAGATCACAATAAACTGTGGAAAATTCTGAAAGAGATGGGAATACCAGACCACCTGACCTGACTCTTGAGAAACCTATATGCAGGTCAGGAAGCAACAGTTAGAACTGGACATGGAACAACAGACTGGTTCCAAATAGGAAAAGGAGTTCATCAAGGCTGTATACTGTCGCCCTGCTTATTTAACTTATATGCAGAGTACAGCATGAGAAACGCTGGGCTGGAAGAAGCACAAGCTGGAATCAAGATTGCCGGGAGAAATATCAATAACTTCAGATATGCAGATGACACAACCCTTATGGCAGAAAGTGAAGAGCAACTAAAAAGGCTCTTGGTGAAAGTGAAAGTGGAGAGTGAAAAATTTGGCTTAAAGCTCAACATTCAGAAAATGAAGATCATGGCATCCAGTCCCATCACTTCATGGGAAATAGATGGGGAAACAGTTGAAACAGTGTCAGACTTTATTTTTGGGGGCTCCGAAATCACTGCAGATGGTGATTGCAGCCATGAAATTAAAAGACACTTACTCCTTGGAAAGAAAGTTATGACCAACCTAGATAGCATATTCAAAAGCAGAGACATTACTTTGCCAACAAAGGTTCATCTAGTCAAGGCTATGGTTTTTCCAGTGGTCATGAATGGATGTGAGAGTTGGACTGTGAAGAAGGCTGAGTGCCGAAGAATTGATGCTTTTGAACTGTGGTGTTGGAGAAGACTTTTGAGAGTCCCTTGGACTGCAAGGAGATCCAACCAGTCCATTCTAAAGATCAGCCCTGGGATTTCTTTGGAGGGAATGATGCTAAAGCTGAAACTCCAGTACTTTGGCCACCTCATGTGAAGAGTTGACTCATTGGAAAAGACTCTGATGCTGGGAGGGATTGTGGGCAGGAGGAGAAGGGGACGACAGAGGATGAGATGGCTGGATGGTATCACTGACTCAATGGACGTGAGTCTGAGTGAATTCCAGGAGTTGGTGATGGACAGGGTGGCCTGGCGTGCTGCGATTCAAAGAGTCGAACATGACTGAGTGACTGAACTGAGCTGAACTGAGACCAGGACAAAAGTTCAGTTTTAGTTTTTTGTTTTTTTTTTTTTTTTAATTTATTTCTAAACTGTCTGATTTTAAGGAAAAATAGGTTTCACTTGTAGAATTTTAGCAGGAGAACTTCATCTAATTCTGAAAAACTAGTTTAGGATACATTGAAATATGACATGATAAGGGGGAATGAGATGGCAACCCCCTTTACTAGTGATAAAGAGCTCATCTGCCAGTCCAGGAGATATAAGAGACCCAGGTTCAATCCCTGGGTTGGGAGGATCTCCTGGAGGAGGGCACAGCCACCCACTCCAGTATTTTTGCCTGGAGAATTCTACGGACAGAGGAGCCTGGTGAGCTACAATCCGTGGGGTTGCAAAGAGTTAGACATGACTTAGCATATACACACAAGGGGGATGAACAAAGAACATGGTCCTTGGCCTGAGAGAGAAATGTTTTGGGAATTTCCTTGTGAGTCCTGGCACTGCCTTGGGTAGCATTTCCCTGTCTGAGCCTCTGTGTGCTCGTCTGCAAGATTAGAGCACATTGAGCTGTTGTGTGGATTAGGTGAAGTGTCTCATGCAAAGCTGTGCATGATTAAATCTGACATTTGGTGGGTACTTACAAATATTTATTTCTCTCCCTTTAATACCATCAAAGGTAAGCTGAATATATGAAACAAATACTAAGAATGAAGAAAAGCTTAATAATTGCTTGCTAAAAGTAACTGTTAATGCTTTGAGTGCATGTATCAATGTCTTGAATATTTTCATATGATGACAGATGCACAGTTATGTCAGCCCTCTGTCCTGACCCCACACTCTAAAGAAAGTTTTCTTTAATAATGTTAAAGATATGTTTGTTTGCTTATTTTGCAGCAAGTACCATTTATAAATAATATACCTTTGCCTAGAGAGGAAGAGGAAGCTTTGAGAAAGCCATTTAATCTGCACATAGTTCCTGTTTCTTCAACAAAGATGTCCAGAAATATGACTCAGGGGGAGTGAATTTGCAAAGTATTTCTCAATTTATCATTAATAATAGAACCTATTTACAACAACAAAAACAGATTGTAATACTAGGTTTTCTGTGTCTAAAGGAAAAAAGATATGATTTTAGACTAAGTGAACCATCAGATTTCCAACTTTCCTTATTGGTACATCTCAGATCTATTAAAACTTTATACATTTTTATCTCTAGACACTTATTATTCCATAAGCCCAAAGAACATTAAGCTATGGTATTTAGATGTAATCACTCAATCTTTAGAAATACCCCACTTTTATATTTGCAGATTTAATTAAGCCTGAGTGGGTATAAAAATCTGTTTCAAAACTGCCAACCTATTCAAAAATAAAATGCACAAAGGCAGATATTTGTATTCTGTGATCAAATTCATGGAAAACCTGTTGAAGTGGGAGATGTCTAGTGCTTCTCAAGATAGGGATTGTTCTGCTTAATGGATTATCAAACATTTATTATATAACAAATGTTTAAATTTAAGCAGTTCCTTTCTTTCAGTAGAGAAGGTTTTAAAGCGTATGTGATGATAATGTCCATTCACTAAGCCTCTTCCAGCCACCCTCACAGAGACCCTGAGTTTTTTCTTTTACCTGAATTATTCCTCATCCTTTGATTCCTAGCCCCACCTCCAAATGGGGACCTTTTCTTGTTAATTTTTTCCCTAATTTCCTTTCTCCCAAGAGAAAGAGATGAAGGGTCTTCTCTCCCTCTGACAATTGCAACCACCTTATTTCACCCTGCAGCCCACTCCAACAGTGCAAGAGACACGAGGCCTCTGGGATGGCTGCCTGGTGCTGATACCAAAGAGGGTTCTTGGCCTCCTTAATCAATAGAAATTGACTAGAGGCAAGACAAGAAATTCAGGCAAGGCTTTATTGTGGCCCATGCACCCACATGAGTGAGGGAAAACAAGTAAAAGTTTCCTTGGCTCTTTACCTGAGCTGGGAGTGGGGGGTGATTTGGCTCTTTATATGGGGCAAGGGTAGGGATGTGTCTGGGATTGGGCCTGAGGGATGGGTTAGGTGGTTTGCGCACCTCCTTGTGGCAAGAGAGTTCCATAAAAACATCTACTTCTGCTTTATTGACTATGCCAAAGCCTTTGACTGTGTGGATCACCACAAACTGTGGAAAATTCTGAAAGAGATGGGAATACCAGACCACCTTATTTGTCTCTTGAGAAATCTGTATGCAGGTCAAGAACCAACATGGAACAAGAGACTGGTTCCAAATTGGGGAAGGAATACGTCAAGGCTGTATATTGTCACCCTGCTTATTTAACTTATATGGAGAGTACATCATGAGAAACGCTGGGCTAGATGAAGCACAACATGGAGTCAAGATTGCTGGGAGAAATATCAATAACCTCAAATATGCAGATGACATCATCCTTATGCAGAAACCAAAGAAGAACTGAAGAGCCTCTTGAAAGTGAAAGAGAGTGAAAAAGTTGGTTTAAAGCTCAACATATAGAAAACTAAGATCATGATATCCAGTCCCATCATTTCATGGCAAATAGATGGGGAAACAGGGGAAACAGTGGCTGACTTCTTCTTCTTCTTTTTTTTTTTTTTTTTTTTTTGTTGAGCTCCAAAATCACTGCAGATGATGATTGCAGCCATGAAATTAAAAGACACTTACACCTTGGAAGAAAAGTTATGACCAACCTAGACAGCATGTTAAAAAGCAGAGACATTACTTTGTTAACAAAGGTCTATCTAGTCAAGGCCATGGTTTTTCCAGTGGTCATGTATGGATGTGAGAGTTGGACTATAAAGAAAGCTGAGTGCCGAAGAGTTGATGCTTTTGAACTGTGGTGTTGAAGAAGACTCTTGAAAGTCCCTTGGACTGCAAGGAGATCCAACCAGTCCATCCTAAAGGAGATCAGTCCTGGTTGTTCCCTGGAAGAACTGATGCAGAAGCTGAAACTCCAATACTTTGGCCACGTCATGTGAAGAACTCTCATTTAAACACCTTGATGCTGGGAAAGATTGAAAGTGGGAGGAGAAGGGGATGACAGAGGATGAGATGGTTGGATGGCATCACCGACTCAATGGACATAAGTTTGAATAAACTCTGGGAGTTGGTGATGGACAGGGAGACCTGGCGTGCTGCAGTCCATGGGGTCACAATGATTCGGACAAGACTGAGCAACTGAACTGAACCGAACTGAACTTGTGGTGCTGAGTTTGGAGGAGCATGCACAGTACTCTGCTTTTGCTCCCAACACCTGGTTTTTGCTCCTGACTACAGAGTGACAGTTAGGTTTTTTGGTCTTTTTGTGTCTTTTCATCCAGTGTTTGTACAATGCATGCAGTTATTTTCAGTCGCATACAACAATTTATTTGTATTTTGTTGTTCAAGGAGAGGTTTTTCCAGGAGCACGCCCTGCAGCATAGGATTCTGGATCCCAGCCTGTCTCAGCCCCTTGATGTAAGTTCCTGATGGTTGGCTGAGAGTGTTGTGAATTCTCAGCTCTGAAATAGCACTCGGTGCCTCTAACTGGAGCTTTCCTTCCAGACACCTCTCTCCTGACTCTTCTTCCCATTTTTTAATCTCTCTGGCTGTCCCAATTTTCATTAACTTTGGTGTCATGTGTGAGTGTGTGCTCAGTCATGTCCAAAACTCTTTGCAACCCTGTGGACTGTAATCCACCAGGCTACACTCTCCATGTGATTTCCCAGGCAAGAATACTGGAACGGGTTGTCATTTCCTCCTCCAGGACATCTTCCAGACCCAGTGATTAAACTGGCATCTCCTGTTTCTCTGACATTGGCAGGCAGATTCTTTAACACTGAGCCACCTGGGAAGCCCTAACTTCTGTGTCATCATCTGTTATCTGTCTAGAATGCCTGCTCCTTCCTGTTTTCTCTTCTTTGAGAAGCAACTATACCATCTCTTGCCCCTAATAAAAAGTACATCAGCTATTCCCTCTTTTATAAAGCCTTTCTAATGGTATTTTGTCTTCTCAGCCATACTGCTCTTTGATCACGCATCGATTCTCCTACAAAAAACAACTCTGTAATATATTGGCATACTTATGGATGTGTTTCCTTCATCACACCAGGAGTCCCTGAATGGATGGATTCTGTGTCAGTTCTCTTTGCGCCCACAGAACTTAGCATATTAAATATGTGTACTTTTAAAATGAATAAACAAAGAAAAAACAATTAGGTAATATTTTGAATAAAATGATAGTCAAATGAATGAATGCATAAATGAATAGTCAAGTAGGTGAACAGATACATAAATATACAAGAATAAAAGGATGAGCCTATAATGACATTTTCTATTAGTTTTCCATATTTGCATGTTCCTGACCAGATGTAAATATTGCATATGCTTGACAATGCACTGTGGGTGTGGGAGCTGGTCAAACAGATATGCTTGGATATGATGAGCTCTAGACTACAAATTGCACCTGAATTATCCCAACTTGGGAAAATGGAGCCACATTTTCCTCAGGGCTAGTCCTTAGCTGAGGTTCAGACTGTGGGTGGGATCGTGTGGTGAGACAGGGACAGGCATGAGTTATTATCAGACACTAGTCACAGTAACTAGGAGATGGGGCACCACCTGGTAAAATTTTTCAATAATATATGAATATTTAACCATTTATAGGACAATGAGATGTATTGACTGAGATATGTGGGTTTCCCCCAGGAACACTTTTTATTAGGAGCTTGCTCGCTATTCCAATGAGGTGCCAAATCCAGTTCAGACATTTCCTTTCCAATGATGCACCGTCTGCCCAACATACACACATGCACACACACACAGCCACCACCAGTCTTAAAGTTTTAAATACGGTTTTAAAGTAGAGCAGTTGTGAGTACAAAGTTATAAGCTCTTGAACTTAGTAAATCACTGACTGAAATTCTACATGCATCACTTTCTGCTTCCTTAGATAAATAACGAGAGTGGGAAGACCTTGAGAGTCCAGTGGTTGAGACTACAAGTTTCCAATGCAAGGGACATGGGTTTAATATCTGGTCAGGGAACTAGGTTCCCACATGCCATGCAGGGTGGCTAAAAGATAAAAAATAATAAAAAATAGCAGACTCTAGGAGCTTGATTTTTCCGTCTACATAATGGAAATGCTTCTTTGTGTGCTGTGCTGTGCTGTGCTTAGTCAGTCAATCATGTCTAACTGTCTGTGACCCCATGGACTGTAGCCTGCCAGGGTCCTCTGTCCATGAAGATTCTCCAGGCCAGAATACTGGAGTGGGTTGCCATGCCCTCCTCCAGGGGATCTTCCCAACCCAGGGATCAAACCCAAGTGTCCTGCACTGAAGCAGCTTCTTTATCGTTTGAGTCACCAGGAGCCCAGAATACTGGATTGGGTAGCCTATCCATTCTCTAGGAGATTTTCCTGACCCAAAAATCAAACTGGGGTCTCCTGGACTGCAGGTAGATTCTTTACTAGCTGAGCCACCAGGGAAGCCTCCTTATTTTTAATTAATGGTTTGTCTTCAAGGGATTTAGATTCAGTTCAGTTCAGTTCAGTCACTCAGTAGTGTCCAACTCTTTGTGACCCCATGAACCACAGCATGCCAGGCCTCCTTGTCCATCACCAACTCCTGGAGTCCACCCAAACTCATGTCCATTGAGTCAGTGATGCCATCCAACCATCTCATCCTTTGTTGTCCCCTTCTCCTCCTGCCCTCAATCCCTCCCAGCATCAGGGTCTTTTGCAATGAGTCATCTTTTCACATCAGGTGGCCAAAGTATTGAAGTTTCTGCTTCAACATCAGTCCTTCCAGTGAACACCCAGGACTGATCTCCTTTAGGATGGACTGGTTGGATCTCCTTGCAGTCCAAGGGACTCTCAAGAGTCTTCTCCAACACCACAGTTCAAAAGCATCAATTATTTGGAGCTCAGTTTTCTTTATAGTCCAACTCTTACATCCATACATAACTACTGGAAAAACCATAGCTTTCACTAGATGGGCCTTTCTTGGCAAAGTGATGTCTCTGCATTTTAATATGCTGTCTAGCTTGGTCACAACTTTCCTTCCAAGGAGTAAGCGTCTTTTAATTTCATGGCTGCAATCACCATCTGCAGTGATTTTGGAGCTAAAAAAAAAAAAAAAGAAGAAGAAGAAGTCAGCCACTGTTTCCCCTGTTTCCCCATCTATTTGCCATGAAGTGACAGGACCAGATGCCATGATCTTAGTTTTCTGAATGTTGAGCTATTACTTTTAAATATTTTCATCATTTTATTATCATTGTTCACATTGCTGTTCCTCCACCTGCACTAATGTTATTTCAAAGTAAAAATTATTGAAAACCAGCATATTGTTTTCTAATCTTCCTTCAAATTTGGCTTAATACACTTATTCTGAAGTGGTGATATATATATAAGTATATATTAACATATTATGGATTTAATAATTTAGCTTAAAGAAATTTGGTCAAAATCAAGCTAGTTGATTAGACATTTGATTGATAGAATAGGAAGTAATCAATCTTTACTATCAGTTTTATTTATCTTTAATTTTTAATGCTTTAAAGGAATTTTTTGCGAACCATAAAATATTTGTAGCATTATATTCTACCTTTTGCTGTTTTTGTTATTTATTCTAATTTCTTTTCAGCTTTTTACATCTACTTTGATTTATTCAGAAAAATGAAAGTTTGGAATATCTATATAAGAATGAAGAATAAAATATATATATATATATATATATATATATATATAATTAAATAAATCAAGGTATATAAGTTTCCTGGACTGCACAGTATCTAATGTAGAGTATTGAATTGCATAGAAAAATGGTCATGGTATATAAGGGGAAAACATGTAGCTTATGACTTAGAATATTCAGAATTATCCCAAATACATTAGGTTGGGGAAGGTGCTGAAAATATATTCACCATAATATTGGTATAAGGTAGAAATCACTAATAAATAGTTTTCATTTTTTGGCATTTTCTAAATTACATACATTGACTACATACATTGACTATGTTATTTTATTAGAACATTTAAAAAATTAAGATGGGCTTCCCTGGTGACTCAAATGGAAAGAATTCACATGCAATGCAGCAGACCCAGGTTCAATCCCTGAGTAGGGAAGATCCCCTGGAGAAGAGAATGGGTACCCACTACAGTATCCTTGCCTGGAGAATTTCACTGACAAATGAGCCTGGCAGGCTACAATCTATAGGGTTGCAAAGAGTCAGAGAAGTTTTATGAGTATTCATTTTTAAGGCATTTGCCAATTAAATATTTCTCCACAAAAATACTAATCCAAACTAAGTTTCCTTTTAAACTAAGCCTGAAAGATCTAGTATCTGCCTCTAGCAGTGACCTTTAAGTTATATTTCTTCCATATTTTATGTATTTTTTTTCTCAACTTGGTCCTCAAACTAGCTAACTTAACTGTTCCAAACTCATTCCCTGTACAAATGTGTTACCAGTCTCTAACATTCTGCTTTCTATCAAGACTCATCATAAACCCCACCACTATTTGCTGATACCATCTTTAATTTCTAAGTCACTGGCTATGGCTTGTTGGAGGCACTTAAAGTCAATTGGACCAGGGTTTGAAATCCAGTTCCCCACTTTGTGACATGGAGAAGTTTGTTTATTTCTCTGAAGCACAGTTTACTTATTTATCAAAATGAAATAATTATGCACTTACCTTCCCAATAATCATAGAAATAATAATATTACATTTACACATTTCTCCAGGTGATTTCTTGCATATAATAAGTCCTCATTAAATTTCAGTTTCTAACTCCACCCTCTTCTGGCCTTGTACTCATTCTTAGCAATCAATCCTTATGCTAATTAGCATTTCATATTACTTTGAATATGTTATTTGTTCTATTGTTTATTGTTCCTTTCTTAATTAAAAAAAGTTCTATTATTTGGTAAAGCAAGCATAAAACTATTGCAAGTGATGAACCAATCTAAAAGTACATGGAGAAAAACTTAATTATAGACCTATATTCTTGCCTCTTAATGAAGTAATTCATGGTAACAAGTTAGAATGATGATTTCCAACTCTCTCTGAGCACATACAAATAAAATTACATGCACCTGGGATATCTGTTCTTGTTTTTGTTTCATTTTAACAACTTGCTTTAATTTTATCGACATCCTTGTAGAACAATGATATCAATCTATATACACATTTAGGTAATTTCATAATTTTACTATATGTATATACTGTTCTGTGCTCAGTCACTCAGTCATGTCTGACTTTTTGCGACCCCAAGGACTGTAGCCCACCAGGTTTCTCTGTCCATGGAATTTTCCAGGCAAGAATATTGGAGTAATTTTCTATTTTCTACTCCAGGGAATCTTCCCAAACCAGGGACTGAACATGAGTCTCTTTCATTGGCAGGCAGATTCTTTACCACTATGCCACCTGGTGGTAAAGAATCTGCCTGCCAATGAAAGAGACTCATGTTCAATCCCTGGTTTGGGAAGATCCCCTCGAGCAGGAAATAGCATATTAGAAAGAATAACAAGAAGAGATAAGAAACCCTTCTTCAGCAATCAATGCAAAGAAATAGAGGAAAACAACAGAATGGGAAAGACTAGGGATCTCTTCAAGAAAATCAGAAAAACCAAAGGAACATTTCATGAAAAGATGAGCTCGATAAAGGACAGAAATGGTATGGACCTAACAGAAGCAGAAGATATTAAGAAGAGATGGCAAGAATACACAGAAGAACTGTACAAAAAAGATCTTCATGACCCAGAAAATCACGATGGTGTGATCACTGACCTGGAGCCAGACATCCTGGAATGTGAAGTCAAGTGGGCCTTAGAAAGCATCACTACGAACAAAGATGGTGGAGGTGATGGAATTCCAGTGGAGCTATTCCAAATCCTGAAAGATGATGCTGTGAAAGTGCTGCACTCAATATGCCAGCAAATTTGGAAAACTCAGCAGTGGCCACAGGACTGGAAAAGGTCAGTTTTCATTTCAATCCCAAAGAAAGGCAATGCCAAAGAATGCTCAAACTACCACACAATTGCACTCATCTCACACACTAGTAAAGTAATGCTCAAAATTCTCCAAGCCAGGCTTCAGCAATATGTGAACCGTGAACTTTCTGATGTTTAAGCTGGTATTAGAAAAGGCAGAGGAACCAGAGATCAACTTGCCAATATCTGCTGGATCATCAAAAAAGAAAGAGAGTTCCAGAAAAACATCTATTTCTGCTTTATTGACTATGCCAAAGCCTTTGACTGTGTGGATCACAATAAACTGTGGGAAATTCTGAAAGACATGGGAATACCAGACCACCAGATCTGCCTCTTGAGAAATTTGTATGCAGGTCAGGAAGCAACAGTTAGAACTGGACATGGAACAACAGACTGGTTCCAAATAGGAAAAGGAGTTCATCAAGGCTGTATATTGTCACCCTGTTTATTTAACTTCTATGCAGAGTACATCATGAGAAACGCTGGGCTGGAAGAAGCATAAGCTGGAATCAAGATTTCCAGGAGAAATATCAATAACCTTAGATATGCAGATGACACCACCCTTATGGCAGAAAGTGAAGAGGAACTCAAAGGCCTCTTGATGAAAGTGAAAGTGGAGAGTGAAAAAGTTGGCTTAAAGCTCAACATTCAGAAAACGAAGATCATGGCATCCAGTCCCATCACTTCATGGGAAATAGATGGGGAAACAGTGGAAACAGTTGCTGACTTTATTTTTCTGGGCTCCAAAATCACTACAGATGGTGACTGCAGCCATGAAATTAAAAGACGCTTACTCCTTGGAAGGGAAGTTATGTCCAACCTAGATAGCATATTCAAAAGCAGAGACATTACTTTGCCGACAAAGGTTCATCTATGTCAAGGCTATGGTTTTTCCTGTGGTCATGTATGGATGTGAGAGTTGGGCTGTGAAGAAGGTTGAACGCTGAAAAATTGATCCTTTTGAACTGTGGTGTTGGAGAAGACTCTTGAGAGTCCCTTGGACTGCAAGGAGATCCAACCAGTCCATTCTGAAGGAGATCAGCCCTGGGATTTCTTTGTAAGGAATGATGCTAAAGCTGAAACTCCAGTACTTTGGCCACCTCATGCGAAGAGTTGAATCATTGGAAAAGACTCCGATGCTGGGAGGGATTGGGGGCAGGAGGAGAAGGGGACGACAGAGGATGAGATGGCTGGATGGCATCACTGACTCGATGGACGTGAGTCTGAGTGAACTCCAGGAGTTGGTGATGGACAGGGAGGCCTGGCGTGCTGCGATTCATGGGGTCGCAAATAGTCAGACATGACTGAGCGACTGATCTGATATATATATATATATATATATATATATATATATATATATATATAAAAATGTTCATTTAATCTGTATGATTTTGATATACATTAAATTTCTTATTTTTTGACCCTTTAACTGCCTAAATCAGAAAGCCAGTTCCCACTGTTAACACAATCTTGTTCCCTCCCTCAACATTCAAAGGATGAGTTGTGATTGGTCTACTGAGTGTTTACTTCCCTTTCCAGATGAAAACACCATAAATTGTTGTTAAGAAAATGTTTTAGCCCTATGGCTCAAATGGTAAAGATTCTGCCTGCAATACTGGAGACTAGGGTTTGAACCCTGGGTCAGGGAGATCCCCTGGAGAAGGGAATGATTTATGCACTCCTGTATTCCATGGACTGAGAACCTTGGTGAGTACAGTCCACGGAGTCACAAAGAGTTGGATATGACTGAGAGACTAAACTTTCACTTTTCCTTGTTACTTAGGACTCCATTCATTTTGACTCAGGATCATGAGGAAAAGATCAACAAAATTTCAGCAGCTTTAAAGCAAACATTGGTGAGTCATCAAATCATTCATGAGACCACCAAACTTTACATTTCTTGTTATTTAAACAATAACTGTTCTTTGGTTGTAAAATTTTGTTAATTCAGTCTCCCCATAATTGTTAATAAAGGCCTTCAGTACACACATAGTAGGAAGTTTTGAGTGTATATGCTGCCAAAGCAAGCATGAATGTTAATATTTTAATTTCTCAAGTGGATAAATGAAACTTACATATGAAAATCTGATGACCTTTGTCTCTTTCTAAGTTTCAACTGGCCCTTTATCATGCAATGGAGCCCCCCCACTCCTTGGGTAACATATTACTCAGTATGGTAGAGCTATAATTCATAGATCTGTAAACTCATCCAATATGTTTTTAGAGCTAAATATAAGCTCTTTAAGCATCAAAACAAACTTGAAAATGACATATAATCCATGCTTGAGGAAGTGGTTGGGGACATTGAACATTAAATTAGCTCATTATTCCTTAAGAATAACTTTAGAATTCCTTAAGAATAACTTGTTTTAACTGGTTCTTATTCCTTTCTTATTAACCAGGTTTGAGGTCCACTTTACTTTCAAATCAAATATTAGCTTTAATCATCCTTACTTAATACTTATTATGATCAGGATGCTATGTTATATACTAGGGATACAAACACATAAGAAACAGTCCTTTTTTAATTCAATACTTCTTTCAACAAATATTCCTTGAGCATCTTATGACAAGCTTTTCCCTGATGCTTGGCTAACATGTTGTATTAGAAGTCAGGGAGTTTACAGAGCTTATAGGAAAGGGGACTAGTCCTAATAACTTGGTGAAAATTTGTAAAGGAAGAAAAAAAAGAAGTAGGGATGCACTTTAGGCATGAAAAATTGCATCAGCAAAGCCAAAGAACTGGAGATGCACAGGTATTATATTGGAAAACATAAATAGAAGAGTTTGAAACGTATATACTGAGTCTGAGGAGAACATTTGGAACAGTAGCCAGACACCATACCCTGATTTTCTTCATCTGATTGCGCTATGCAAGTGATGATTGTAGGAGGAATGGAGGTCTGAAAGAACTTTCCAGAAGGAACTTGGCTTGGTGGGAAGACATTCTTAAAACCTAAGAAAGAAGTCTCAAAAGCATAAATCTATTTATTTCCCCATTATTTATTGTAATTTAAGAAGTGTGCAACATGTCCACACAGAGAACATTCATAGGAATCAAATAGCCCTCCTCTGTTTTTAGGGAGTGACTGACTACTGAGGGAGTATGATCCCCAGGTCTGAGTAGGACTATAAAGACAAAATTTTAAAAAAGTACCACAAGCTGAGAGGCCTCTATGATCATTGTGTTTGTTTCTGAAGGGTCACTACAAAGATTTATAATGAGATGTTCTGGATGACATACAGGAAACTTCAGAAAATTATAGGGAGTGGTTCACATCCAGCCTACCACCTGTTTTTGTAGGGTGCTGGAGCTAAAAATAGTTTTTACATTTTAAAATAATTTTTAGAAATAGCACAAGAAGAATAATTTTTCACAATAGAAAAAATATGTGACAGGAAAATTTCACTATCAGTTAGATTTTGGGGGGACATAGTGATGCTTGTTTGTCTATGTTATCTGTGGTAAATTTTTATTAAAATGGTGGAGCTTAGTAATTGTGACAAACTATAAGGCCTGCAAAGCACAGAAACCTTACCACTGGGCCTTTTATAGAATTTATTTACCTATTCCTGATAGAGAGTTAATCATCAACTAGCTAGTTATGTCCACAAGCATCAGGGGTGACTGTGTCTAGGCAGGTATATTGAAGGGGGCTGCTTAGACTCACTGGGGCCAACATTCCATTCTGGTCACACATCCTCCTCCTTCCACAGTTGGTCTCCTGCTCTGTCCCTCACTCAGACAAAAGCTCAGGCTATCTTAGTTCTCTAGTACTGACTTTCACTAATCAAAAGAAAAGTAAAATTTTACCTATTTGTTAAGAGAGGGAGTTATTAGCAAATGATGCGATCAATAAGAGATTAATTTCAAAAATGTACAAACAGCTCTTACAGCTCAATATAAAAAAAATAAAAAATGGATAAAAGACCTAAATAGGCATTTCTCCAAAGAAGACATCCAGATGGCCAACAGGCACATGAAAAGATGCTCAATATTGTTCATTATTTAGTTCAGTTCAGTTCAGTCGCTCAGTCATGTCCGACTCTTTGGGACCCCATGAATTGCAGCACGCCAGGCCTCCCTGTCCATCACCAACTCCCAGAGTTCACTGAGACGTCCATCGAGTCAGTGATGCCATCCAGCTATCTCATCCTCTGTCGTCCCCTTCTCCTCCTGCCCACAATCCCTCCCAGCATCAGAGTCTTTTCCAATGAGTCAACTCTTCCCATGAGGTGGCCAAAGTACTGGAGTTTCAGCTTTAGCATCAGTCCTTAGAAAGAAATCCCAGGGCTGATCTCCTTCAGAATGGACTGGTTGGATCTCCTTGCAGTCCAAGGGACTCTCAAGAGTCTTCTCCAACACCATAGTTCAAAAGCATCAATTCTTCGGCGTTCAGCTTTCTTCACAGTCCAACTCTCACATCCATACATAGCCACAGGAAAAACCATAACCTTGACTAGACGGACCTTTGTTGGCAAAGTGATGTCTCTGCTTTTGAATATGCTATCTAGGTTGGACATAACTTTCCTTCCAAGGAGTAAGCGTCTTTTAATTTCATGGCTGCAGTCACCATCTGTAGTGATTTTGGAGCCCAAAAAAATAAAGTCAGCCACTGTTTCCACTGTTTCCACTGTTTCCCCATCTATTTCCCATGAAGTGATGGGACTGGATGCCATGATCTTTGTTTTCTGAATGTTGAGCTTTAAGCCAACTTTTTCACTCTCCACTTTCACTTTCTTTTTTTTTGTTTTGTTTTCTTTTTTTTTAATTTTTTTATTTTTTTTAATTTTATTTTATTTTTAAACTTCACATAATTGTATTAGTTTTGCCAAATACCAAAATGAATCCGCCACAGGTATACATGTGTTCCCCATCCTGAACCCTCCTCCCTCCTCCCTCCCCATTTCACTTTCATCAAGAAGCTTTTTAGTTCCTCTTCACTTTCTGCCATAAGGGTGGTGTCATCTGCTATTCTGAGAGAAATGCAAATAAAAACTACAATGAGGTATCACCTCTCACCAGTCAGAATGGCCATCAATAAAAAGTCTACAAATAATACATATTGGGGAGGGTATGGAGAAAAGGGAACCATCCTATGCTACTGATAGGAATGTAAATTGTTGCAGCCACTATGGAAAAGAGTGTGGTGGTTCCTTAGAAAACTAAGAATAAAGTTGCCATATGATCCAACATTTCCACTCCTTGGCATATATCTAAAGGAAATCATAATTTGAAAAGATACATACACCCCTATGTTCATAGCAGCACTATTCACAATAGCTTAGAAATGAAAACAACCTAAATGTTCATTGACAGATAAGTGAAAATATTCCATTATATATATATATAATGGAATACTAGTTAGTCATGAAAAATGATAAAATAATATCATTTGCAGCTACAGAGATGGCCCTAAAGATTATCATACTAAGTAAAGCAAATCAGAAATAGAAAAATAATATATCATTTATATGTGGAATCTAAAAAAGTGATACAAATTCACTTACAAAACAAAAATAGATTCATAGGTGTAGAAAACAAACTTGTGGTTACCAAAGAGGAAATCAGGAGAGGGATACATTTGGAATTTGGGACTAACAGACACACACTACTATGTATAAAATAGGTGAACAAGGACCTACTGTACAGCACAGGGAACTATATTCAGTATCTTATAATAACCTATAATGGAATAGAATATGAATGTCTAAAACATTATAAATCTTTGCTGTATATCTGAAACTGTAAACCAACTATACTTCAGTAAGAAAATTTAAAAAAAAAAAAAAGAGAGGGAGGCTTTAGAATCAATGTATTGCAAGTTGAAGGAAAGAGGCATTTTGCTTTAGGTCTCACCTGTGTGTTCAGTTCTTTTGTCCCCGGTGCGCTTATATAAGCTGAGTGACAGTGGTGACCAGATGAGGATGAATATATATGATCTCACCATTCTCTCCCAAAACCACATTCAAATTTCATGTTCTATTTCTGAATTCAGCTGTTTGCCATTCTAATCTCTTTGATTTCTCTGAATAATGTCTCCCTGAAATCTGAGCCTCTTTACAAAGGTTCTATGCTCCTTTACTTGAGCTTACTCATGTAACAGAAACTGTTAGTATATATATATATATAGCTCGAACTGCCTTCCCAGGAGATTCCTGAGCCTCAAGTTACTGACCAAGTAAACACAAATAGAGAGATGAGTTTTTTAAATTTACCTCCAGATGAAATAGGTTAGTTTGCTTTACAGATGAAATTTTCAAAAGAAGAAGAACATGTTTTGGGACTTCCCTGGTGGTCCAGTGCTAAAATGCTAAAACACTTCCACTGCAGAGACTGCAGATTCAATCCTGGTCAGGGGACCAAGATCCCATATGCTGCATGGCACAGCATGGGTATTTTTCATGAATTCCCTAATGGTCCAGTGATTAGGCCTTGGCATTTTCATTGCCTAGGGTCCAAGTTCTATGCCTGGTCAGGGGACTAAGATAAAGGTTAAGGTGATAAAGTGATCTAGGGCCGATCTGACCCTTTAAGTAGACATTTATATATGCAAAGACACAATAGTAATAACCCTTTCCTTAAACACACACTTGTGCTAAGCAAATTTAAGTAAAGTACCAGCTAAACTAATATTGTTTAACATCTATAATAAAGTTCATAATTTCCTATGACCTTTGTCATTATGAGTACTAAATGTCATCCTGTAGGTAAGATATGGGTGAATGGTGCAATATAGTCGATGATGATGTGAGTGGTTTTCCCCTGAGAGTCTGTTAAGGTACATCTCAACTCTGTTTTATATTATATTAACTTTTTAAAAACGTATTTTATTGATGTACAGTTGATTTAAAATATACTAATTTCTGTTACATAAAAGTGATTTAGCCCTGCATATATATGCATTCATTGTTTTTCTTTTCCATTATTGTTTATCACAGGGAATTGAATATAGTTCCTTGGGCTATACAGTAGGATTTTGTTGTTTATCCATTCTCTATATTCTAGTACATTTGTGTCACATTCTAAATTTCACACTTTAAATGATATCATATGGTCTTTGCCTGACTTTATTTAGTATGATAAACTCTAGGTGCATCCATGTAGCTGCAGATGGCATTATTTCATTCTTTTTATGGCTGTGTACTATTTCATTTTATATGTATACCACATCTTATTTATCCATTCATCTGTCAACAGACATTTAGGCTTTTTCCATGTCTTGGTTATTGTAAATAGTGTGGCAATGAACATTGGAGTGCATATACCATTTTGAATTTTAGCTTTGTCCTGATATGTGCTCAGGAGTGGAATTGCTGCATAATATGACAACTCTATTTTTAGTTTTTAAAAAAGGAACTCCCATATATCATTCTCCATAGTGCTTGCACCAATTTACATTCCCACTAACAGTATAGGAAGGTTCCCTTTTCTCCATAACCTCTCCAACATTTATTATTTGTAGACTTTTTAGTGATGGCCCTTCTGACTATTGTGAGTTAGTACCTCATTGCAGTTTTGATTTGCATTTCTCTGATAACTGGTGATGTTGATGTTGTGGAGATTGCCTTAGAAATTATGTCTTACCATTGCTTAAAAAACATGTGGCAAAGGCAATTTTAATTTTATTATCCTGTCCATTTGTTCTTATTTAGATTCTGTATATTCCATATTGAGGATTTACTTCCATTTCAGTGCTTCTACTCTCTCTTGTTACCCACTATTACATTTCAAATCAACATGAAGCTTTCACTAGTTGAAACATAGACCTCCTAAGGATTTATCATTGTGAAAGAAAATGTTTTTATAGTAGTTGGAACTGCACCAGGTCTTTGCTGCACTGTTAGAACTGAAGGAAAGTATTTTTTAAAGTATTTTTTCACTTTCAACCAATACCTTTAGAGTAAAAGAAGAAAGAAAGTGGACATCTGCTTCTTACTGCCCCTGGTGAAACAAGTTTGTAAAAGAGCTTCAATCATTTTAGCAAAATGAGGTTTCTTGGGGATCACCAAGAGGTCATTAACAGTGCCAATTTGGGTATTGAATAGACACTATTTCTTTTCACATTTAATACACTTCATGGGAAGATAGTGCTGTTCATTATATTTTATTTATATCTGATGTTCAATAATCCAGATAACTTGCCTAAAATCATGTAGCTTTTTGAAAAGTGAGGCAAGAGTCTTTCTGTCTCTTTGATGCTTTGATCATAAGCTGCCTAGTCACTTGCTCACCATCCTCCCCTAGAGGATAGAGTCTCTGTGGCCAGCTTCTATTCACAGCCTTCTCCTTAAGCTTTATCACCTCACTTCTATCAAAGTCCCAGATAGAAATAGCCATATGGTCAAATTAGGCTTATTAAAGACGTTTTACTCATAAAGAATCAATTTACAAAGACATAGACAGAATATAGATGAACACACGCACACCCAAAGTCCAGTGACCCAAGACCAGATAGCAAAGCGGGAATAATTACTGGGACCTTGAAAGATAGTTTTCCAAATTTGCTGACATATTGAGTGCAGCATTTTCACAGCATCATCTTTCAGGATTTGAAAGAGCTCAACTGGTATTCCATCACCTCCACTAGCTTTGTTCATAGTGATGCTTCCTAAGGCCCACTTGACTTCACATTCCAGGATGTCTGGCTCTAGGTGAGTGATCACATCATCGTGATTATCTGGGTCGTGAAGATCTTTTTTGTACAGTTCTTCTGTGTATTCTTTTTTTTTTTAATTTTATTTTATTTTTAAACTTTACAATATTGTATTGGTTCTGCCATATATCGAAATGAATCCACCACAGACATACATGTGTTCCCCATCCTGAACCCTCCTCCCTCCTCCTCCCCATACCATACCTCTGGGTCATCCCAGTGCACCAGCCCCAAGCATCCAGTATTGTGCATCGAACCTGGACTGGCGACTCATTTCATATAAGATATTATACATATTTCAAATTCTTGCCACCTCTTCTTAATATCTTCTGCTTCTGTTAGGTCCATACCATTTCTGTCCTTTATCGAGCCCATCTTTGCATGAAATGTTCCCTTGGTATCTATAATTTTCTTGAACAGATCTCTAGTCTTTCCCTTTCTGTTTTCCTCTATTTCTTTGCATTGATCACTGAGGAAAGCTTTCTTATCTCTCTTTGCTATTCTCTGAAACTTTGCATTCAGATGCTTATATCTTTCCTTTTCTCCTTTGCTTTTCACTTCTCTTCTTTTCACAGCTATTTGTAAGGCTTCTTCAGACAGCCATTCTGTTTTTTTGCATTTCTTTTCCATAGGTATGGTCTTGATCCCTGTCCTCTGTACAATGTCATGAACCTCCGTCCGTAGTTCATCAGGCACTCTGTCTATCAGATCTAGTTCCTTAAATCCATTTCTCACTTTCACTGTGTAGTCATAAGGGATTTGATTTAGGACATACCTGAATGGTCTAGTGGTTTTCTCCACTTTCCTCAATTTAAGTCTGATTTTGGCAATAAGGAATTCATGATCTGAGCCACAGTCAGCTCCTGGTCTTGTTTTTGCTGACTGTATAGAGCTTCTCCATCTTTGGCTGCAAAGAATATGATCAGTCTGATTTCGGTGTTGACCATCTGGTGATGTCCATGTGTAGAGTCTTCTCTTGTGTTGTTGGAAGAGGGTGTTTGCTATGACCAGTGTGTTCTCTTGGCAAAACTCTATTACTCTTTGCCCTGCTTCATTCCATATTCCAAGGCCAAATTTGCCTTTACTCCAGGTGTTTCTTGACTTCCTACTTTTGCATCCCAGTCCCCTATAATGTAAAAGACACCTTTTTTGGGTGTTAGTTCTAAAAGGTCTTGTAGGTCTTCATAGAACCGTTCAACTTCAGCTTCTTCAGGATTACTGGTTGGGGCATAGGCTTGGATTACTGTGATATTGAATGGCTTGCCTTGGAAACCATTTCCAGCAAATATGGAAATTCAGCAGTGGCCACAGGATTGGAAAAGGTCAGTTTTCATTCCAATTCCAAAGAAAGGCAATGCCAAAGAATGCTCAAACTACCACACAATTGCACTCATTTCACGTGCTAGTAAAGTAATGCTCAAAATTCGCCAAGCCAGGCTTCAGCAATACATGTACCATGAACTTTCAGATGTTAAAGCTGGTTTTAGAAAAGGCAGAGGAACCAGAGATCAAATTGCCAACATCCACTGATTCATGGAAAAAGCAAGAGAGTTCCAGAAAAACATCTATTTCTGCTTTATTGACTATGCCAAAGCCTTTGACTGTGTGGGTCACAATAAACTGTGGAAAATTCTGAAAGAGATGGGAATACCAGGCTACCTGACCTGCCTCTTGAGAAGCCTATATGCAGGTCAGTAAGCACCAGTTAGAACTGGACATGGAACAACAGATTGGTTCCAAATAGGAAGAAGAGTATGTCAAAGCTGTATATTGTCATCCTGTTTATTTAACTTATATGCAGAGTACATCATGAGAAACGCTGGACGGAAAGAAACACAAGCTGGAATCAAGATTGCCAGGAGAAATATCAATAACCTCAGATATGCAGATGACATCACCCTTATGGCAGAAAGTGAAGAGGAACTAAAAAGTCTCTTGATGAAAGTGAAAGTGGAGAGTGAAAAAGTTAGCTTAAATCTCAACGTTCAGAAAACGAAGATCATGGCATCTTGTCCCATCACTTCATGGGAAATAGATGGGGAAACAGTGAAAACAGTGTCAGACTTTATTTTTTGGGAGGCTCTAAAATCACTGCACATGGTGTTTGCAGCAATGAAATTAAAAGACTCTTACTCCTTGGAAGGGAAGTTGTGACCAGCCTAGATAGCATATTCAAAAGCAGAGACATTACTTTGCCAACAAAAGTCCATCTAGTCAAGGCTTTGGTTTTTCCAGTGGCCATGTATGAATGTGAGAGTTGGACTGTGAAGAAAGCTGAGCGCTGAAGAATTGATGCTTTTGAACTGTGGTGTTGGAGAAGACTCTTGAGAGTCCCTTGGACTGCAAGGAGATCCAAGCAGTCCATCCTAAAGAAGATCAGTCCTGGGTGTTCATTGGAAGGACTGATGTTGAAGCTGAAACTCCAATACTTTGGCCACCTCATGAGAAGAACTGACTCATTGGAAAAGACCCTGATTCTGGGAGAGATTGGGGGCAGGAAGAGAAGGGGACGACAGTGGATGAGATGGCTGGATGGCATCACCGACTTGATGGACATGAGTTTGGATAAATTCCAGGAGTTGGTGATGGACAGGGAGGCCTGGCATGCTGCAATTCATGGGGTCACAAAGAGTAGGCCATGACTGGGTGACTGAACTGAACTGAAAGGTAGTTTGGTAGATCGACCTTTATTTACAGAAACCATGATGATGGACACAATCAGTCCAAAGTAACCAAAAGAAGTAGAAGCCAGAGGAATAAATACCTTGATTTAATTTCTCTTCCTTCTCCAATCTTTTGCTGGGATCCTGATGGTCGAATCCACAGGAGCACCTTGATATTATCTAGACAAATCTGCCTCGTTGGTCAGAGAGCAGAGAGAGAAAAAGATCTGCTGGATGGAGGCAAAAATGGGATACATCAGGCATCATTCTGTTACCTTCCACACTGTCATCTTGATCACCTCTCTAGTCACAGAGACATAGGCTTTGGCCTCCTTTTCACTCCTTGAAAGTGAAGATTGATTTTGTTATATTTACTCTGTTTCTTAACTGCACTATTGCATCTGCTCTTATCTTCACAGAAAGCTTACTATCAGCTAGTCTTACTCATGCTCTGGACCAGTTCAGCTTTTTCCCATGGCCAATAGTCTGGATCCATATACACACACGTCAACAAAAATAAAGCCACTTTCTTTCAGAGAATCTTCCACAATTATCCCTGCCCTTTATATGCACAAGTGTAGTGTGAGCCTGATTGTTATGTGTTAGCTAGATGGATATCATATTTGTCAGTTCAGTTCAGTCGCTCAGTCATGTCTGACTCTTTGCGACCCCATGAATTGCAGCACGCCAGGCCTCCCTGTCTATCACCAACTCCCGGAGTTCACCCAGACTCACGTCCATCGAGTCAGTGATGCCATCCAGCCATCTCATCCTCTGTCATCCCCTTCTCCTCCTGCCCCCAATCCCTCCCAGCATCAGAGTCTTTTCCAATGAGTCAATTCTTTGCATGAGGTGGCCAAAGTACTGGAGTTTCAGCTTCAACATCAGTCCTTCCAATGAACACCCAGGACTGATCTCCTTCAGAATGGACTGGTTGGATCTCCTTGCAGTCCAAGGGACTTTCAAGAGTCTTCTCCAACACCACAGTTCAAAAGCATCAATTCTTCGGCGCTGAGCCTTCTTCACAGTCCAACTCTCACATCCATACATGACCACAGGGAAAACCATAGCCTTGACTAGACGAACCTTTGTTGGCAAAGTAATGTCTCTGCTTTTGAATATGCTATCTAGTTTGGTCATAACTTTTCTTCCAAGGAGTAAGCATCTTTTAATTTCATGGCTGCCCTCACCATCTGCAGTGATTTTGGAGCCTCCCCAAAAATAAAGTCTGACACTGTTTCCCCATCTATTTCCCATGAAGTAATGGGACTGGATGCCATGATCTTTGTTTTCTGAATGTTGAGCTTTAAGCCAACATTTTCACTCTCCCCTTTCACTTTCATCAAGATGCTTTTGAGTTCCTCTTCACTTTCTGCCATAAGGGTGGTGTCATCTGCATATCTGAGGTTATTGATATTTATCCCGGCAATCTTGATTCCAGCTTGTGTTTCTTCCAGTCCAGCGTTTCTCACGATGCACTCTGCATATAAGTTAAATAAGCAGAATAACAATATACAGCCTTGATGTACTCCTTTTCCTATTTGGAACCAGTCTGTTGTTCCATGTCCAGTTCTAACTGTTGCTTCCTGACCTGAATACAAATTTCTCAAGAGGAAGATCAGGTGGTCTGGTATTCCCATCTCTTTCAGAATTTTCCAGTTTATTGTGATCCACACAGTCAAAGGCTTTGGCATAGTCAATAAAGCAGAAATAGATGTTTTTCTGGAACTCTCTTGCTTTTTCCATGAATCAGCGGATGTTGGCAATTTGATCTCTGGTTCCTCTGACTTTTCTAAAACAGCTTGAACATCATGAAGTTCATGGTTCATGTATTGCTGAAGCCTGGCTTGGAGAACTTTGATCATTACTTTACTAGCATGTGAGATGAGTGCAATTGTGCAGTAGTTTGAGCATTCTTTGGCATTGCCTCTCGTGGAGGTGATGGAATTCTAGTTGAACTATTTCAAATCATATTTGTAGATGAATATAAATCCCTGATCTCAAATCATTTTTATTCTGAAATGGGGTATATATTAATAGCCATGAGTTGTGCTGTTATTATTAATGATAGATATAGATATATTTATCATTTATTCTATGCATGTGAGATATATTATTTCTTAATTATTTAAACAATGGTATGGTGTAGCTGGGAGCATTCCCAGTTTCTAAGTGAGGAAACGGGATACTGATGAACCTGAGCAGTTCACCCAATACTACACTAGTGAATGGCAAAAGTAGAATTTGAATGCTTGATAATTTGATGAGACTGTTCTTTCTTTGCTATTAAATCCTTACAATCTAGTTCAGAGTGTAACAAAAGGCACAAAAAGGCAAATGTATTTTGTGGTAGAGAGAAGACAGTGACATTGAATTTTAGGAGTGTTATAAACTGAATGTTTGTATCTTTTCACCCAATTTATGTTTACGCTCTACTCAAGAGTGTTATAGCATTTGGAGATGGGGACTTTGGTAGAAATTTGGGGTAGGAGGAAATCATAAGAGAAGGATTCTTATCTGTGGGGAATTGTTGACCTCATAACAAGAGACACAAGAGAATTTGCTCTCTTTATCTGTGCCATGAGAGGAGACAATGAGAAGGTAGTGGTCTACACCCAGGAAGAGAGCTCTCACCTGACCATGCTGAAATTTTGGTCTTGCGCTTCCCAGTTTCCAGAACTGTGAAAAGGAAAATTTCTGTTGTGTAAGCCCCCTCATCTTTGGTATCTTGTTATGGCATACAGAACTGACTGGGACTCATTTTGGTATAGAGATGCGGGGTGCTGCTCTAATAAATACACCTGTATTTGAATATGTCTATTTGTATACTGAGTATGTGGAGGCAGCTTTGGAAGTGGTAATGGGTAGATGCTGGAAGCATCTTGGGGTGCATCCTAGAAATATAGACATTACGAGTAACTCTGCTGAAGTATGAGACATAAATGAGAAACGTGTTATTCAAATAAAAACAATCCTTGTTAGAAAGTGATGAAGACATTACAGAACAGTGTTCTAGTGTTTTTTGGAAGGTAGAACTAGTGAAGAAGGAAATTAGATCTTTAGCTAAGGAGATTCCCAAGCAAGAGGTGTTGAAGAAGCAGCTTTGACCCTGTTGGCTGCTTATAGAAAAATTCCAAAAGAGAGAGAGATGAAGGAAAAAAAAAAAAAAATATATATATATATATATATATATATATATTAGGAAAAAAGGAGCAGAGCATGAAGATTTATAAAATTATGTCTATCCAAACAGCAAAAAGTAAGAAGTCTTGTTTTGAAGAAAACACTAAGGATGTACCTAAACAATCATTCAATAAAGAGATCATGAACTCAGTCATTCATTTCAACAGAAGCTAAGAGTAGAGATAAGATCATAAGAGCAAAGTCACTGGCAGCTAGAACTAAAAGGGACAGTGAGATGGAATGAAGATAGCAGGACTTCTTGGAATTTATTGGATGGGACCATAGGGCTATTTGGCTGTGAACAGTGCACTATCCTTTGAGAAAAGCACAGAAGGAACCTAAAGGTAATCGAAGACTGACATTTTCTTCACAGACTCATACTGCACAGGCCTGGAAGCAAGGCTGCCTCCATCCTGGCTTCAGACGGTAAGACTGTTGAAGAGCATAGCCCCATGGGTGAAGCTCAAGGTATGGAGTTCATCAATGTCTTAAACAAGTTACTGCATAAAAAAGTCACTGGGCAGAAGACAGCTGAACCACTTTCTTCATTTCTAAATTTTGATTGCCTAAGAGAATATTTCACTGGCTCCCATCAAAGTTCAACCTTCGTTTGCTATTTGTCTTAGGATAAAAGCATTATGTTGGCCTTTCTTTCTTAGTCCAACTTTACTTTTAAAAACTACATATTTGGGATGTTATTAAAAATTATCATTCATATATTTTTATTTCCCAGTGGTGTGTTGGGCTAAAGGAGACTCGCTTGGCCTAAATTCTCTGGTTGGTGAGTAGAGATGGTTTGAGACGATTGAAGTCAGCTGATTTTTGATTGCGTCACTCATCTCACGTGAATTTAGTGAGAGATTACTCTGTGCCACTCCTTGGTCATGCAGCACTGAACACCCACAGGGAGTCAATATCACAAAGAAAAATGAACATGCACACAGATCAATAAATTATGTAATTTCAGACAGTGAAACATTTATGAAAATGGGTTAAGGAGATCTGTGGAGAAATAACAACAACACGGGTTGGAGGATGAGGCTACTGATGAACATGGACTTGGGACGAATTCTCAGGGAGACCAGTGAGAAGGTGGTCAAACAAAAGCCATGGCAACGGCATGTGTAAAGACCTGGAGTGAGGAAGGCTCTCTTCAAAGGTGAACAAGAAGGATGTGACACTCTAGTGGCATGAGCATCAGGAAAGGCACAGAGAAGCAGAGTCAGAAAAGAACAGGGTCTCATTTAGAAAAACCAGTAAGAAACCGTGAAACTAAAGTGGAAGACCTTGCCCTTATTCAAGATCATATAGTATGGGAATCTAAGATCCCAGTCAATCTGTTTCTATAGCCTCTTCTGCATATACTCTGAAGTGACACTGACCTGGAGCAAATGATGATAAAAGCGGTCTGAAACTTAAAGCCCTGGGGTTGCTTCTCCATCCTGGTCTATCCTACATGCAACACGGTCTTCCAGTTTCATTGGAAAGCAACCCTTTAACCAACTTGCCATCCAGTTGGATTTCTCTGTGCCTTTGTTATTACAAATTGTGCAACCAAGCAGGACCTTGGGTCCATTGGCACTGTCAGTGATGTAAACCATTTCCTGGGAGGAGGAAGAGAAAAACTTTTCACTATGAGTCTGCTTGGGCCTGTGCAGACGATGCTTCAAAGGAGTCCCTCTGCACTTGGAGTCCATGAGCCAATGGGCTATGCAAAGACACACATTTCAGAGCTGGTTTCTCTGTTCATAACCAATTCTGGTGCTTAGGAGCAGTGACCTAGGCTGGTACTTTAGGGCAAAAAGACACTTCCTTTAAGGAAAGGAGCAGGCCTGACCTTTATGCTCAGTAAGGGGTAATGGTAGGCTTTTTATTTTTCTTGCTTTTATTCCTTTTTGTTGGCCTTGTAATGGGTTTGCTTACAAAATATATATTTTGTTTAACCAGATATTAAAAATGAAAACTTTGTACATAAAAATAAATAATAATAATTCTGTCCCAGGTATAAAATAATTTCATCACTATATCATAGACAACATTCTACTTATCCCCTGCTGAAATGCCAGATCTTTTGTAAAATAGACCCTAATATAGAGAATTATATTGAGTTTCTATGTCTCTATATTATCACTTTATGTTCATTTGTTTAGTATCACTATACTTATTTCATTCTTCTTGCTATTGCAGTTACATGTCTTTTCTTTGTTTGTTTAATCTTGATTCTGGAATCCAGGAGATCTGAGACATCATGGGTCCTAACATCATTTTCTCATTTGATCCAAAATGCATCTCCTGAGACTTCCTGGTGGCAGAAATACGCTTTCAGAGAACTTGACAAACTACTGTGTTTTGCAGACTTGTTTTTCCACCCTCTACTCATCTGAAAGAACTGAGCACAGACCTTGTTTTATTCACATTTAAACCCATAAGACCAAACAGAATTCCTTACAGCATGCAAATGCTCAATAAATAGTGATGAATGAATGAATGAATAGAGGTTGGAAGTTTAACAAAATGTTATTTACTGAATTCAGTTTAGAAATTCAGTAAAAGTCAAGAAGTGCTTTTAAATACTCAGGTTGTACAAATGAAATTTACTAGGTATTGAAAACTAAAAATTACAATTCTAAGTTAGAATTCTCTTACTTTTTGAAATAGTTTATTGTGAAAAATTATGGTATTGCTTCATCAAAAGCTCTTAAAAAATATGAACAATATTAGGGTTTGATTTCACCAACAAAATGTTATTTATCTTGAAAATAGAAAAGTATTGTCTAGATCTCAATTTTTACATCAGAATTTTTTATAAAATGAAAGTGTACAGTGCTAGAATATTTATTATTATATATTTATATCAGATATAAATATGATTTATACTACACATTTTCAATAGTTGCTCAAAACTTTAATAATAAAATGTACTCCCTACATCAATATTATTATCAAACTTGTCTTATATATTTGCATAATCATAATTCGTACCTTTGCTCAATGAAATTGTGGGTTTCTCTTGTGGCTCAGCTGGTAAAGAATATGCCTGCAATGTGGGAGACCTGGGTTTGACCCCTGGGTTGGGAAGATCCCCTGGAGGAGGGAAAGTCTACCCACTCCAGTATTCTGGCCTGGAGAATTCCATGGACTGTATAGTCTGTGGGGTCACAAAGAGGACAGCCCTGAGCAACTTTCACTTTTCAATGAAATTGTAGACAAATTATATTAAATATTGGTATTTATGATATCAACAGATTAATGGGTGATTTAATTATATAAAAAAAGGAATTACTTCAAGCCCATGATTGAAAGACTACTGGTGCCTAGTTACACTTAGAAATAATTTTCAGTTTGAAATGATGTATCTGAACTGGGGAATGTAGCTAAGTGTTGAAGACAAGTGAAGAAAGAAAGTGACACTTGACAATGACAGCTAGGACGCATTTGCCCAAGTAGAACAACATTTCAGCAGGTGAAAATGGGTGCATATGTATCATTACCATGAATTATGGTAGGCGGATTGGATATATGACTTTGTTTGCCTCAGCATTATCCTTTATACAACAATCACTGTTCTCCCCCCTCCACTGTTGTTGCTGATGTTTCCCTGAAGGATAAGATGGAAGTTTGCTTCACAATCCCATTTGTCCTCAAGGCATTCCACATTCATTTTTTCAGCAAACTTCCACTTGCCGTCTTTCATGGAAGAAATAGGGGAGGCCAGGTTGTACACCCAGGTAAAGGAAGTAGACATTAGATACTGAAAATGATGTCCTTTCATTGGTGGAGGTACCATCAGCATTGTTATTTTCTCTCCTTCATCTTGCATTTTCCCATGGAAGATTATTGACAGAGAGACATCTATGAATCTGTTTCAATTCTTTAAGATATCTAGCTCATAATGTACAATAAAAATATGTTTATGTTTCTCCCAAGAAGATGAAAATGTTTTCTTCGCCTTTCTTTACAGAAAACACATTTCAAACTCAATGGCTCAATGGAAAAGACTTCTGTAGATCCTATTATAGCTCAAAAAGCAATATAGAAAACACTGATCCATTTATAATATAATACAGTTTATTTAATGGGGTATGAATCATATTTTCATACCAAGTAGAAAGAGATATGACAGGTTGAGACAGATTCCTCAAAGCTGATGCTAAGGAAATTTCTGTGAGAACAAATGTTTCTTTAATCACTTTTCTTCTAGTACTGGAGATATGCTTGCATAATAAAAATGTTACAGTTGACAAAACTGAAATTCAACCAGAGATGGAGTGGGAGCTTGCACTTGACATGGGGGGCATTATGGACATGTGGGATTTCATTTCTCTTTTTCTTCACTTTGCTAACCTCTCTTCTCTATTATTATCTTTCCTAATAAAATTAGAAATGAAAAATTTCATTCCCTTCTCCATCACTCCCTTCCAAAACTCCCAGAATTATACCCAAAACTCCTATAACTTTACTTACCTGGAGAAATAATCACTAAAACCAAAATTTAAAAATCCTAATGAATAATAAAAATGCTAATAAAGCACATCTTACCTTTCAGTTCCATCTAGTTCTATACAACAGGCCATAACTTTGCTTTACCAGATAACCAAAGAGATACTTGTTTTTAAACAGGAATATGACCATAGAAGGGGTTTCCCTGGTGGCTCAGAAGATAAAGAGTCTGTCTGTACTGTGGGAGACACAGTGATTTGGGAAGATCCCCTGGAGAAGGAAATGACAACCCAAAATTTCGTGGACAGAAAACTGACAGCCTACAGTTCATGGGGTCATAAAGAGTGGGACATGACTGAGCGTCTTCACTCTTTCCCTCCATGACCACAGAATTGGCTACAATGAGGCCATGACATTAGGTCTTAGGCAAAACTGAGGGGCAGAGGAACACCATTATTAGCCCTTGAGTTTCTGAGAAACCTTGAGTAAGTCACTGAAATTCTATGTTAGTTTCTTTAAACCTAAATGAAAGGCTTTTGCTAGATATACAACATTTTTTTATAGGTATACAATTACAGATTCAGAGTGAGTGTTGAAGGTAGAAAAATAATCTAAGAATTTTGCTAACCTGATCAACGTATCACCAAAATTCCAGGTAATTTCAAACTCCCAGCAATGTCTTCTTTGAAAATGAGAGGGCATTCATGAGTGTTGTGAGTAAAACATGATTTGGATGAAGAATCTTTCATAGACACGGCTGAGGAAAAGAGTCATTTTTGCAGAACACATTATCATTTAAATTATTTTCCATTGCCACATCAAAATTACCCATTAAAAGGGTTTCAACAAATCAAAAAAAAAAAAAAAAAAAAAAAAAGAACTGAGTAGAAAGGAGCTAACTCTGAGAATTCCTGGTATTTCTTTTGACTTGAAAATGTGTATTACTATGCTAAGCCTATGATTGAATAGTTTTCAAATTGCCTTTTTTTTTTTTTAATGGTTTGCATATCTTTGTAAAGCAAGTCCCTCCTTGAATTTTTAGGTGCTTTCACTACTTTAAATGTGACACAATTGAATATATCTATGAAATAGAAACAGACTCACAGACTTATATAACATTACTTGTGCTAAAGGAGATGGAGGGGTGGGGGATGGATGGTTTGGGAGTTTAGGATTAACAAATGTAAACTATTTTATATAGAATGGATAAACAACAAGGTCTTACTGTATAACACAGGGAACTGTATTCAATACCCTGTGATAAAGCATAACCAAAAAGAATGTGAAAAAGAATACATATATAGGATTAGCCAAAAAGGGCATTCTGGTGAACTTACACAAAAATTCAAATGAAATTTTTGGCCAACTATATATATATATATATATACACACACACACACACACAACTAAATTTGTATGTATATATTAAACTAAATCACTTTGCTATACAGCAGAAATTAATACAACATTGCAAATTAACTATATTTCAGTAAGGTTTTTTTTAAAGGTTTAAAGGTAAAAAACAAAAACCTCACATTTTCAAACTTCACTTTTATGACTAGGAAACTGTTCATGACAAATATTGTAAAATGAATATATATACTTATTAATTATTTCACTGCTGATATTTATCAGTTGAATTCCAAAAAGAAAAAAAATATTTTGAATCAACCAGACTCCTTTTTTTTTTCTGCAAAGTGAACAGAAATACATCTTGGTTAATGGATCATTTGGATCAAGAATCTGGCCAAATATAAACAAAGACATGAATGTAAGGGTGGCGTGACTGAATGGTTAATTCTGCTGCCTTTTCAGTTTGCTATATTAAAGTGATCACAAGAACTATCACCATTGTAGGGCAACAGCTGATTTTAAAACTTAACGTTATATCTACTTTTCAGCCCCATAATGCCTAATCCTGAGCTCCAGTAATCATCCCTGTAGTTCCTGCTGATTGATTTTTTTAATCCTGGATTAATAGAAATTGGGGATTAGAATGATGACAGTAGAAATCAGAGATGATGCTTCATGCCTTTGAAGAAGCCAATGGTAAATTACAATTTATTTGAACTTTTGTATTAATGTCTTTAAGAAATTTGAGAAACAGTGGCTCAAAGCAGATCAGATGAGAAACATCCTTTATTTCTTAAAAAAAAAAAAAAAAAAATAGTGCTTGCTGATTGTCCAGCTGTTATTAAAGAGGAAACTCAGAGTCAGCAGTGAAAATATTCACTAATCTGTCTGACTGTGAAATGCTCTTGATGGATTAGGTTAGACAAGAGCAGGAGAAACTTGCTGAGAGAAAAGCCAGGGTCTAGAAGGATTGAAGAAGGCAATACAATGTTAAAATGAGAACTCAGCTGAGCACAACCCTCCTGCAGGGAGAGATGCCTGCCTAAGACTGACACATAAGCTTATGTGAGCAAACAGTCCCTCAATATACCATTTAATTTTAACAAATATTCCCCCCAAGCTTTGCTGAATAAACTTCATTTTAATTATTCTCACCTTTTGAGTTACTCAGTTTTGTTCATCAAAAGGTGTGAAACAACAAAATATAAAATAAGACCTAAAAATAAACATAAGCAGTGTTGCATCTATCTATTTCAATAAATATATGCGGTTGAATATATAATTAATTTGTATATCCCATTTTATTGCCAAGAAATATAAAGACACAGGCCTTTCTATTTTAAAACTAAATGTCTTGGAGGCCCAGAACAACACCCTGCAAGGATGTTTTCCTCCCATCTTCAAAAATCTTTGCTCTGGTTTAAAATTGTCCTTGAGACCACTATCAAAGGATTCAGCCGTGGTCAGAATACAGGGAAAAAGGGAGCAAGGAGACTGCTTTCATCTCATGTTGGAACTTTTCCCACTGCAGTTACTCTCCCTACCACAAGGTGTCAGTAGTGAAAACCAGACCATTCAGCCCTAGTGGATTCCGGTCACCATGTCCAAAATCAAGCGTCTCTTTACACTGTGGATGTAAACGGAGCAGCCTGAGAACCCCACTGTCATGAGCTCTATCAACATATTGTTACCCTGATTCAGTAAAAGTGATCTGCAGACATAAGACAGCTACTACCTTGCAGAAAGAGGTATTCTTTTTTCCCAGAGAGCTTTTGCTAAACCATATTCACCAGGTGCTTGATATAGTAGCTTTATATAGCTAATTTAAATAATAGCAATCATTATTATAGTTTATTATTATATAAATTTTGCTGTATGCTAGAGTAGTTAGTACAATTTACATATGTTAGTTTAATCCTTACAATCCTAGGAAATTAATGCCATGGCTCTCATTGCACTGACAAGAGACTAAGGCACGTAGAGGTCTGTGATTTGTCCACAGCCATGCTGCTTGTAGCACAAGAGCTAGGATTAAAGCCCAGGCCATCTGACACTACTGACCATGCACTTCCCCATACAGGGCAATTCTCTCAGCTACTGTACAGGCACTGCCCACCCCCCCAACCAAGCTGTCTGAGGGGGGTTTATGGACCCTAACATGGAGAAAGCCCCTCAAACTCTCAGACCCCCAATGCCCAGCTCTGTTTTAACTTAAAGGAAACAGTGGGTGATTTCAGCATGCCACTTTGAGAGTAACTTCTAGTCACTCATATTCAGTGGTTTCTGTTTCTAGGAAGTTGGGAGGACAACAGGTTCTCATCCCTTTGCAGTTAGGGATGCTCCTAGGACTGGTTCTAATTGGGACTGAAGGACCTTTTGTTTGTTCAGGCTGAAACATTTCCAAGTGATGCAACTTTAGCATGTCTTTCATACCATTGCCCTGGTGGATGTCATCTCTTCCAAGCTGAGTGCCAAAAATGCAGTGGGAAACAGCTCATAAAGTGCTATATAAAAATAAATAGGTAAACCAATAATATAAAATGGTCAGAATATCTAAATAGACATTTCTCCAAAGAACACATACAGATGGCCAAGAGGTATGTGAAAAGATGCTCAACATCACTAATTATTAGAGACATGATAAAAACTACAATGAGGTATCACCTCACACCACTCAGAATGGCCATCATCAAGAAATCTACAAATAATAAATGCTGGAGAGGGTGTAGTGAAAAGGGAACCCTCTTGCACTGGTGGTGGGAATGTAAATTTGTACAGGGACCATGGAGAACAGTAGGTAGGTTACTTAAAAAAATATAAGTAGAACTACCATATGACACTGCAATCCCATTCCTAGACATATAACCTGAGAAAGATACAATTCAAGAAGATATATGCACCCCAATGTCCATTGCAACACTATTCACAATATCCAGGACACGGAAGCAACCTAAATGTCCATCAGCAGATGAATGGATAAAGATGTAGTACATAAATACAAGAGAATATTACTCAGCCATAAAAAGGAACAAAATTGGATCATTTGTAGAGATGTGGATAAACCTAGAGTCTGTCATACAGAGTGAAGTAAGTCAGAAAGAGAAAAACAAGCATCATAAGTTAACATATTATATGGAATCTATAAAATGGTAGAACCTAGAAAATGATAAACTGATTTGCAAAGCAAGAATGGTGGTGTTTGGTGATTTAGTCACTAAGTCTTGTCTGACTCTTGTGACTCCATGGAGCCTTCCAGGCTCCTCTGTCCATGAGATTCTCCAGGCAAAAACACTGGAGAGTGGTTACCATTTCTTTCTCCAGAGCATCGTCCCAACCGAGGAATTGAACCTGGGTCTCCTGCATTGCCAGCAGATGATTTACTGACTGAGCTATGAGGGAAGCCCAGAATGAAAATCGCTCAGTCATGTCCGACTCTTTAAGACCCCATGGACTATCCAGTCCATGGAATTTTCCAGGCCAGAATACTGGAGTGGGTAGCCATTCCCTTCTCCAGGGGATCTTCCCAACCCATGGATCGAATTCAGGTCTCCCTCATTGCAGGCAGATTCTTTACCAGCTGAGCCAAGGAAGCCCAAGAACATTGAAGTGGATAGCCTATCCCTTCTCCAGCAGATCTCCCAAACCCAGAAATTGAACTGGGGTCTCCTGCATTGCAGGTGGATTCTTTTCGAACTGAGCTGTCAGGGAATCCATATGTAAAACTTATAACTAATGGGAACCTACTGTATAGCACAGGGAGCTCAGCTCAGTGCTGTATAGTGACCTAGATGGATGAGATGGGGGTATAGAAAGGAGGTCCAAGAAAGAGGGGATATATGTATATGTATATGTATTTATATATATAGCTGTTTCACTTTGTTGTAGGGCATAAACTAACACAACACTTTTAAGCAATTATATCCCTATTAAAAAAATAAACAAAAACACAGTGGAACCTCAGTCAAGGAGGCGGAATGAGTGTGTGGAGCCCAGCCTCTGACCCCATCCCCACCTCCCCACTAAATCATAATGGAAAATGGACCTAAAAATAAAGAAGTCTTTACTGTGCTATGAGATCTTGTTTAGTTGGGTTATTTTTTGTTTTTGCTTTTGTTTTTGTTTTTTTTCATTTAACCTATTTTAACTCATAGAGGAGTTTCATGTGCCTCACTCAGACAGATTTTAGCAATTCCCTACTCTCTCCATGACCACCTGCGGGAAAACCTGAAGGCAAATTTTCTGGCCAACTTGGAAGGAAGATGAAAAGGAGTTCACTACCATAAACAGATAAAGAAATATGAAGGTGGGTTCTGGAAAGAATATGGCTGAAGAACTAAGAAGATAGAAAGACAGCCCTTTAATAAAGGGGCCAGAGAGCTAAGACACTGTCAGACATGAACCTGGTCTGACTTGAATGAAACCAATCACCTTATTTAGATTATATCTAAGACCACCGGCAAAGAGCACTGCAGTGATGCCTGCTTGTGAAAGCATGGCAAAGCTAGATAGCCAGTGGACTCCACTCACAACCAAGAGAGCAAGACTCCCTCTGCTCAGGAACATAGGCATCAGGTCAGCACCTTTGCTTGTCAAGTGCTCTCAGATCCAATGCTTTTCTTTCATTTAAAATCACTTATTAGATTCATGGAGAAATATTTTTCAAAAAAGGAATTATACTGTAAACACAGTTCCTTGCTTTATTTTTGAACTTAATTATCTATGTAAGAGATCTTGTATATTGGTTAAATTGGAACAGTTTAATAATATTTCATTGTATTTGTGTATCATAATTTTAGAGTTTTTTTTTTTTTTTTATTCAGGTTTCCAAGTTTTTGCTGTGACTGAAGTTGCTGCAATGGACATCTCTTATATATTAAATTGGCAAAAGTTTGTAAGATGAATTGGAAAAATGCATCCTTTAGCTGCTGGGCCAAAGTATATATGCATTTTTATTTTTAAAGACATTGGCAAATTGCCCTCTGGAAATTTTGTGCCAGTTTATACTCCCATCAACTTTTATGAGAGGTCTTGTCTCTCCACACACAGGCTGGTATTGGAAATCATTAAACTTTTCTCATTTTTATTTTTCTGACAGAAAATCCTTATTTTATTGTTCTGACTTTTATTCCTTTTGTATTTTGCTGCTGATGCCAAAAATCTTTTTATATGCTTATTGGATATTGTTCTGTACATGGTAAACTGTATGTTTATATTTTTTGCTGATTTTTAAATCTCAGGTGCAATATTTTTTCTTATTGATTTATATAATTTATTTTTAATTAATGAAATTAATATTTTATATATCATATTGTGATTACAAATTTCAACTTGGTTTTCATTCTTTTGAATTGGTTCACATTGTTTTGTATCATAAATATATTTGAAAGATAATGTAGTACTACATGTGAGACTGTCTAGATGTGAGTTACAGTTCTACTGTTTTACTACCAGTGTGATATTAGGCAAGTTATTTAACCTATCCATGCCTCAATTTTCTCATCTATAAAATGGGTATGATAAGTTAACCTACTAGTAGGGCTTGATGAGAATAAATAAGTTTATACCTGTAAAATTGTTGCATGGTATATAACTTATGGTAACTTTATGTTAGCTCTATTTTTTTTTTCTTTCTACTCTGGTAAAATATGTCAATATTTTCCTTTATAGATTTAGGATAATCAGTTTTGCTTAGAAATCAGAAAGTTTTTGACATAAATTTTAAAAGCAAGTAACATGAACATATAAGTAGATCTTGATAAATTTGGCCTGTGAATTTATCCAAGATTAATTACATAATTAAATCCAAGTGCACCTCTGGGATATCTGATATCTCAGCAACTTGGAATGTTTTAGAATTTACAAAAACGTTAAAGAAAAATATGAAAATTGTTTAGAACTATACAGTCCCAGTGATTGTGTGTGTGTGTGTGTGTGTCCTGAGTCTTCCACTTCTAAACTGTATTTGGAATGTGTAAAATACCATCTTGCCTAAGATGTTCTTCACATAATTGGTCTCAAATAATAAAGGTAAAAGGGCTGGGCTTCTTGGAGAGGATTTTGTTATTTTTCCTTCTAAGGGAGGAATGCTGCTGAGACATGCCCTTTACTGTCCCACACATTCACCTCTGGAATGCAGAAGCTGTCTTATGCAGTCAGATGATTTATATAAGACATTCATGAAGGGCATAATGTGCACACCCATTCCAAGAGTTCCTAGAAAGGCGGTATCTGAGTTATATGTCTAAGACAGAGTGTAAATATCTAGCAGGGAAGCATCTATCTGGTAGACTTGTGTCTACCAACATGAGTAGATCATGCCAAGATCTAAGGAAAATTGCCTGGGCCCTAGGTGGACAAACTTTAACCAGAGGTGTAATAGAGATGTTTAAAGCTCTTTCTGTTCAGAAAAGATTGGTTCATGTAAAGGGCAAGACTGAGTGTATTGTCAATGTGGCTAGATAGGCTTTTAAATTCTGTTAAAATTCCAAAGTGGAAGCATAAGCCCCTCTTCTTCCCTTCCTCCCAGCCCCACGTGTTTCTTTAAGTAGCATGGACTTGAAAATTAAGATATAACTAGACTTGGTGTCTGGTTCTATCATTTAACTCTGAGTATCCTTACTTTTAAATGTAGATGTTAACATGAAACAATCATGATTATTAATGAAATTAACCTACAGAGGTGACATATATGAATGACATAACTTTTGTTTACCTACTAATGATTTTGCTATTGTCATTAATTACTCTCTTCAAAAAAAAAAAGTTGATCACATCACAGATGTAGAATAGTGAGAGCTTTCTTCTCATAGTATATTTACATGTTTTACAGGAGTTGTAACCAGGTCACAATTTTATTACAGGGAAATCGCTTGTCTTTGCCATCTTCAGGAAAATATGAGAATTTTCTAGCATACAGAGAGAACAGCAATGAGACTTGACAAGTCCTCTTTCTGAGCCCTCATCCTTACCTGACTCTTTGCTAACATGCCACCTATAACAGAAAGTCAAGTGTCTGGAAAGGACTATGCCCTGAAACTGTTGTGCTCAGTCTTTTATTTTTATTTTCCAATTTTTTAAATAATTTTTTATTGGAGTGTTGCAGTGTTAGTTTCAGTTGTACAGCAAAGTGAAACAACTATGCATGTATATATAAACATACATCTCCACTCTTTTTAAGATTCTTTTCCCATATAGGTCATTACAGACTTTTGAGTAGAGTTTCCTGTGCTATACAATCTTTTGAATGCTACATTTAGAAAGTACTCTTTGAGAGGTGTGCTTAAATCACTTTATGGTGTAAGAATATGGAAGTTGACAGAGACAGTCTTTGGATAAAATCTCAACACTTGCAGTAATTGATTTAACAATTATATATTGAGTGTGTACTATGTCCTTAGCTCTGTGCTAAGCTTTGTCACTGACTGACTTTGTGATGGTGAGCAGTTTTAAAACTATACCTATATAAAACTATAACATTTATATAATAGTATATAGTATGTGCTCATTAATGTTAAGCAGATGTCATTTATACCATCTGTGCACATATATAATGATATATTTTAAAGTACTTAACACTGAAGTCATCTGCAGTATGTGTTGTATACATGTAGATTCAGTTTTTAATCTACTGAATATTAATGTGCTATCAGCCGCCTACATGGTAGGACTTTCAAAGATGACAATAAGTCTTTATGTACAAAGCAATCTCACTTTTAGCATGACAAGGTACTTACAAGTTCTAACAAAGTATTATTCTTAACTCACTATAATTACTCTACTTTGAAATCATAGCCTTGAGAGGACAAGTAGGAGAAGAGTTTGATAAGACTATTGGAAAATGAAATTCTGTAAGATAAGGGCAAGTGAAAACAAGCTAATATGTTCAAAATAACTCTCCTAGGCACTTATTAGATATTTGCAAACTTGACTCTCATAAAACCTTATAAAATGGATAGTATCTCTATTTTTCACAAGAGAAAAATGAAGCTTAGATAAGTTATAAGCTTTGCTCAAGATTACACAGCTAATAAAAGGCCCTGCTGGAATTTAAAATAAGGTTTACTCATTTAAAATCTAACAAGTTTGTATGCAATTGAAAGTGGGAAAAAAAACTTAACTTTTTCTCAAACAAAATAAAATATGAGAATAACAGAAAAAAAGGAACAAGGAGGGAAAAAGTATTGTCTAAGGTCAGAGAACTTGTTCTGCTTGGTGAGAATGTATATGCATAGGATGGTTTCTGCTGTAGAATGTGATGATTTTAAATGGCTTATTTACTGTAGAATCAGGGCTTCCTAGAAGTGTGTCATGAAAAAAAATAATCAATAAGAAAAAAAGCAATAATAAGCTGAGAAACAATGCAGAGAAGATTTTGGAAAAAGAAAAGAATAATACAAGGAAGGCACTTACCTTAGGGCTAAGAGACAGATTCAGACAGCTGACTATAATTTGGTAACCAAAAATCACTGAATATGAGAAGTCTAGTTGAAAGGAACTCTTGCCAACACAAACCAATGTTTAATGAAGATGTTTTGATGCTAGGTTTAGTTTAGGGTTCACTATGGTGTATAACACATTGACCAGGATTCCCAAAGATTTTCTGAATAAATGCAGATGACTCAGCAGGACATCTCTGGTGCTGTTACATGTGTAGGGGAGACAGAACAAGCAACCACTGCAAATTTCTGTCTGTAAAGTGGTTGAGGAGACCATGAGTGCATCTCACCCTAAAGACTCTGAAAGAAACTGAGGAAAAGGGTGATCAAGATGAGGATCAAGGCAGATTAGACTAGCAAAAGTTTGGGAACTTGACAAATTATGCCCATACAAAAACCTGGACACTAACGTTTATAACAGCTTTATTCACAATCACCAAAGACAGGAATCAATCAAGATGTCCTTCAACTGAATTAACATATTGGGCTACAATTATGCAATGGGATATTTTCAGAGATAAAAAGAAATCCACTATTGAGTCACAAAAAGACATGGATGACTCTTAAATACTTATGCTAAGTGGAAAAAAAAAAAAAAAACAAGTAAGAAAAGGCTACATACTGTGACTGCATGATTCCAAATATAGGACATTCTGGAAAAGGTAAAGCTGTAGCAGTGGATGAAAAGTCAAAATTATAGTGATTGCCAGGAGTTTGAGGAGTGAGGAGGAATCTTGATTGGTAAAAAGCAGGGGAATTTTTATTTTTTTATTTTTTATTTTTTTTTTAATTTTATTTTATTTTTAAACTTTACATAACTGTATTAGTTTTGCCAAATATCAAAATGAATTTTTAGAGTGATAAAATTTTTCTGTACAATACTATAGATATATGATATATGCACTTGTCAAAATCAATAGAACTTTAGAGCAAAGGATGAACCTCGATGCATGCCCAAAATATTAGAGGTAAGACGATCCCAAGATAGAATACAAAATATAAGAAAATTATTTCACTGTATTACAAAAGTATGAAACAACCTCTCAGAATGGAGTAGGAGGGGAAGATGTGATGATTTTAAAAAGTAAAGTAAATTTGGATATAAGTTGAATCTGTAAATCTAAAGATACAAGAAACTATACATAAGCATTGTCATAGGGCTTCCCTCATGGCTCAGATGGTAAAGAATCTGCTTACAATGCAGGACACACAGGTTCAATCCCTGGGTAGGGAAGATCCTCCAGAGAAAGAAGTGGCAACCCACTCCATTATTTTTGCCTGGAGAATTCCATGGACAGAGGAGCCTGGTGGGTTACAGTCCATTGGGTTGGAAAGAGTCAGACATGACTGAGTGAATAACACTTTTCTTCTTCCCTCTGGATAAGGGAACTCATTATTATTTTGTAATAAAGCATTAATTCATTATTTTGTAATAACCCATACAGGAAAAGATTCTGAAAAAGATTGTATACATATATACATATAACATCAAACAAAATTCCAGTGGTCATTTTTTTTTCCCAGAAATCAACAAGCTAATGCTAAAATTTTTATGGAAAAATTAAATAGCTTCTAATAGCCAAAACTGGAGAAGGCAATGGCACCCCACTCCAGTACTCTTGCCTGGAAAATCCCATGGATGGAGGAGCCTGGTAGGCTGCAGTTCATGGGGTCGCTAAGAGTTGGACACGACTGAGCGACTTCACTTTCACTTTCATGCACTGGAGAAGGAAACGGCAACCCACTCCAGTGTTCTTGCCTGGAGAATCCCAGAGATGGGGGAGCCTGGTGGGCTGCCATCTATGGGGTCACACAGAGTCAGACACGACTGAAGCAACTTAGCAGCAGCAGTAGCAATAGCCAAAACAATAATGAAAAAAGCAATAAAATTGGAGGAATCACACAGCCTGATCCCATGACTTACTATATTTCAGTTCAATTCCATCGCTCAGCCATGTCTGACCCTTTGTGACCCTGTGGACAACAGTACGCCAGGGTTCCCTGTACATTACCAACTCCTGGAACTTGCTCAAACTCATGTCCATCAAGTATGTGATGCCATCCAACCATCTCATCCTCTGTCGTCCTCTTCTCCTGCCTTCAATCTTTCCCAGCATTAGGGTCTTTTCCAGTGAGGCAGTTCTTCGCATCAGTGGCTAAAGTATTGGAGTTTCAGCTTCAACATCAGTCCTTCCAATGACTATTCAGAACTGATTTCCTTAGGATGGACTGGTTGGATCTCCTTGCAGTCCAAGGGACCCTCAAGAGTCTTCTCCAACACCACAGTTCAAAAGCATCAATTCTTTGGCTTTCTTTATAGTCTAACTCTCACATCCATACATGACTACTGGAAAAGCCATAGCTTTGACTAGATGGACCTTTGTTAGCAAAGTAATGTCTCTGCTTTTTAATATTCTGTTTAGATTGGTCATAGCTTTTCCTCCAAAGAGCAAGCGCCTTTTAATTTCATGGCTGCAGTCACCATCTGCAGTGATTATGGAGACCAAGAAAATAAAGATTGCCGCAGTTTCCATTGTTTCTTCATCTATTTTCCATAGAGTGATGAGAGTGGATGCCACAATCTTAGTTTTTTGAATGCTGATTTTTAAGCCAGCTTTTTCACTCTCCTATTTCACTTTCATCAAGACGCTCTTTAATTCCTCTGCATGTTCTGCCATAACGGTGGTATTATCTGTGTATCTGAGGTTATTGATATTTCTCCTGGCAATCTTGATTCCAGCTCATGCTTTATCCAGCCTGGCATTTCCCATGATGTACTCTGCATATAAGTTAAATAAGCAGGGTGACAATATACAGCCTTGACATACTCCTTCCCTAATTTGAAACCAGTCTCTTGTTCCATGTTAGTTCTTGACCTGCAAACATGTTTCTCAGGAGGCAGGTAAGGTGGTCTGGTATTCTCATCTCTTGAAGAATTTTTCAGTTTATTATGATCTACACAGTCGAAGCCTTTGGTGTAATCAATAGAAGAGATGTTTTTTTCTGAAATTCTCTTGCTTTTTCTATGATTCAACAAATGTTGGCAATTGGATCTCTGGTTCCTCTGCCTTTTGTAAATCCAGTTTGAACATCTGGATGTTCATGGCTCATGTACTGTTGAAGCCTGGCTTGGAGAATTTTGAGCATTACTTTGCTATCATGTGAGGTGAGTGCAATTGTGCAATACTTTGAACATTCTTTTACATTGCCCTTCTTTGGGATTAGAAAGAAAACTGAACTTTTTTGGTCCTGTGGCCACTGCTGAGTTTTCCAAGTTTGCTGGCCTACTGAGTGCAGCACTATCACAACATCGTCTTTTAGGATTTGAAATAGCTCAGCTGGAATTCTATCACCTCTGCTAGCTTTGTTCATAGTGATGATTCCTAAGGCTCTCTTGACTTTATATTCCAGGATGTCTGGCTCTAGGTGAGCGATCACACCATCATGATTATATGGGTCATGAAGATCTTTTGTGTATAGTTCTTCTGTGTATTCTTGCCACCTCTTCTTAATATCTTCTGCTTCTGTTAGGTCCATACCATTTCTGTCCTTTATTGAGCTCATCTTTGCATGAAATATTCCCTTGGTATCTCTAATTTTCTTGACGAGATCTCTAGTCTTTCCCATTCTATCGTTTTCCTCAATTTCTTTGCATTGCTCACTTAGGAAGGCTTTCTTTTCTCTCCTTGGTATTCATTGGAATTCTGCATTCAAATGGGTATATCTTTCCTTTGCTCCTTTGCCTTTTGCTTCCCTTCTTTTCTCAGCTTTTTGTAAGGCCTCCTCAGACAACCATTTTGCTTTTTTGCCTTTCTTTTTCTTGGGGATGGTCTTGATCACTGCCTCCTGTACAATGTAATTCTGTTGATGGGTGGGGCTTTGTTCCCTCTCTGTTGTTTGACCTGAGACCAAACTATGGTGAAGGTAATGAAGATAATGGCAACTTTCTTCAAAAGGTCCTATGCATGCACTGCTGCACTCAATGCCCCCAACTCTGCAGCAGGAGACACTTGGAGGGCTCAAATAGAACCTTGTGCTCACCAGTACCCAGAGAGCTCACAGAGACTGAGTCAGACCTGTGTTTGAGTCTTCTGCAGAGGTAAAAGTCAGTAGTGGCCTGCTATAGGGGCAGGGGCTCTGGTTGCTGCTACCTGCCACACAGCCTGTGGCGTAAGCCCTCTTAGAGGAGGTTACCATTAACCTCACCATAGATCCAAAGAGCAGATGCCCCACAAACTGCATAACAATTGTACCAAAGAAATTCTCACACTGTTAAGGAAGTTCTAGGACCCACAACAGATTTTCCAACCTGGGGATCTACCAAAGGGACTGAGAACTTCCAGAGAATTTGACTTTGGAGACCAGTGGGATTTGATTACAGAACTTACACAGGACTGGGGAAACAGACTCTTGGAGAGCACAAATAAAACTTTATGTTGCACCTGGACCCAGATGAAAGGAGCAGTGAATTCACAAGAGACTGACCCAGACTTGTCTATGAGTGTCCAGGAGTCTCTGGTGGAGGCATTGGTCAACAGTGACTTACTATAAGGCTACAAGATTTAGGGACATATTGGTCAATAAAGCAGAGTCCAAAAAAACACATACATATACATGTTTAACTAGTTTTGGAGTAATAATAATTGTATGTGATATATGTAAATCTAATTGTATTAAAACTCATGAAATTATATACAGAAAATAAAGTTAATTTTGCTTTCTGTAAGTTTAAAGATAAAAATTAAGGCCAAAATTTGAATACTTCAGAGAAAAGACATGCAAATAGTCAATAGTCAAAAGAAATATTTAACAGAATTAATAGTAAGGCTGTTTAGTTGCTAAGATGTGTCTGACTCTTTTGCTACCCCATGGAGTGTAGCCCCTCAGGCTCCTCTGTCCATGGGATTTCCCAGGGAAGAATAATGGAATGGGTTGCCATTTCTTTCTCCAGGGAATCTTCCTGACCCGAGCACTGAACTCGCATCTCCTACATTGGCAGGAGGATTCTTTACCACTAAGTCACCAGGGAAATCCTAATAACAGGGAGATTCATATTAATATCACATTATGATACAGTTAAATACCCATTTAACTGCTAAAATTACAAGGAGTAACAGTACAAAGTGCAGCAAAACTATATAGCACTGTTGTGGGGTGATGGTATGAAACACAACTGATAGAGTCTCTTTGGAAAATAATTCAGCAGTTCTTAGGAAAATGCAACATTCATTTATTACAATCTAGAAATTACACCCCTAGGCATATACTGAAGGAAAATGAAAACATACCTTCAAATGAAAACTTGCACACAAATAGTTACAGAAACCTTTTTCAAAAAAGGTATAATTTGGACACAATTCATCAATGATTAAATGGAAAAACAAATTATTGTGTATTCATACAACATAATACTACTCAGCAATAAAAATACAGGAAGTACTGATCCACAAAACAGCATCAGTGATTCTCATAAACATTATTATAAACAAAGGAGACTGACACAAAAATGTGCATATCATATGATTCTATTTATTTGAAACTTTAGGAAGATAATTTGAATCTATATTTAGAAAGGATATTAGTGATTGTGACAACATCACAAGATTATCCTAATAGAGATACAGAGAATTTATTATTTTTTTGGCCTAATAGAAATATTTTATATCTTTAGTGTTGGTTACATGATGTGTAAATCTGCTCAAATTCATTAAAAAACACATTGAAGCCAGATCATTCTAACATATGTAAAATTACACTTCACAAATTTGATTTTAGAAAATGAAATGAAATAATTGCATTTTGCCTTGGAAAAAGTGGAGAGATTTTATCTTCTGCTGATTTCAGTAAAAACTTGCTGAAAATTGTTCTCAGAGTGAAATGACTCCAGATGAAACCCCACATTTGAAGGAAAGAAAAAAGAATACCAGACAGTGCTTAAAAAAAAAATAATCTATATATGTAGCTATCTATCTACCCTATATCTATGATCTACCTGTCTATGTATCTACTCAGCTATCTAGTTATCATTTTTGTGTCTCTGTTTCTCTCTCTCTGTCTCTTTCTATCCAGTCACCATCTATTCATCTACCACCTAACCATCTATCTTTTTTTTTTTTCTTTCTGTTTATTCACCGTATTCTCTTTCACCCTAGTGGCACTTCTGGCTTTGTATATCTCTAGTAGAGCACATTGCCTGGAAAATCCCATGGGCGGAGGAGCCTGGTAGGCTCCATTCCATGTGGTCGGGAAGAGTCGGACACGACTGAGCGACTTGACTTTCACTTTTCACTTTCATGCATTGGAGAAGGAAATGGCAACCCACTCCAGCGTTCTTGCCTGGAGAATCCCGGGGACAGGGGAGCCTGGTTGGTTGCCTTCTGTGGGGTCACACAGAGTTGGACACGACTGAAGCGACTTAGCAGCAGCAGCAGCAGTAGAGCACATGCTACATTGTAGTATACTTGACTGTTTCATATGTCTGATTAATCTGATTTTGTGTTTCCGAAGTGTGTAGACTCCATTGGTCTTTCTTACTAATATTTTTGCAACAATTTGAATGGTTTCAAGCTGATTCAACAAATCATTGTGAAAGAATAAAAAATTTAACTGATGGAAAAGCTGAACTCTTGATGCTGAGAAAAAGTTTCCTATTTTTCATAAGAAAACGCCATTGATGAGTGATAAATTAAAGTTAAGAGACCAACTGTAATATTTATTTACCATGAAAGAAAAACAAAATAATCATTTCTTTTTAAACAGGCTACTCTAGGCAACACAACTAATACAGTGTAGCTTCCACATTGGAAAAGATAGTTGCTTAGTTGAGATTAGTAAAAGGCCTACACACATCACAACATACCTGATATTAGATACACCAAGAACAGTGATATTCAGACTTCATGAAAGGAAATCATTCAAAGGACATAACAAAGCAGAGAAGAAAGAGTTTCTGTGTGGATTAGTTGGTAGGTCAGTTTGAACAACAATAGTTAGGTTGAAAAATAAAGGGCATTTCTAAGAACAAAGGGGACAAACAGAGGAGAAGTTTTATATACAAAGTGCAATGAACTAAGATAAGCAAGTTATGTGGGGGTCAAATTAAGTGTAATCTTGAAGGACAAACCTAGACAGCATATTAGAAAGCAAAGATATCACTGCCAACAAAGGACCATATAGTTAAAGATACAATTTTTTTTTTTAACCAGTTCAGTTCAGTTCAGTTCAGTCACTCAGTCGTGTCAGACTCTTTGCGACCCCATGAACTGCAGCACGCCAGGCCTCCCTGTCCATCACCAACTCCCAGAGTTCACTCAAACTCACATCCATCGAGTCGGTGATGCCATCCAGCCATCTCATCCTCTGTCATCCCCTTCTCCTCCTGCCCACAATCCCTCCCAGCATCAGAGTCTTTTCCAATGAGTCAACTCTTCACACGAGGTGGCCAAAGTACTGGAGTTTCAACTTTAGCATCATTCCTTCCAAAGAACACCCAGGGCTGATCTCCTTTAGAATGGACTGGTTGGATCATCCAAGGGACTCTCAAGAGTCTTCTCCAACACCACAGTTCAAAAGGATCAATTCTTCAGCTCTCAGCTTTCTTCACAGTCCAACTCTCACATCCATACATGACTATTGGGAAAACCATAGCCTTGACTAGACAGACCTTTGTTGGCAAAGTAATGTCTCTGCTTTTGAATATGCTATCTAGGTTGGTCATAATTTTCCTTCCAAGCAGTAAGCACCTTTTAATTTCATGGCTACAATCACCATCTGCAGTGATTTTGGAGCCCCCAAAAATAAAGTCTGACACTGTTTCCACTGTTTCCCCATCTATTTCCCATGAAGTGATGGGACCGGATGCCATGATCTTGGTTTTCTGAATGTTGAGCTTTAAGCCAACTTTCTCACTCTCCTCTTTCACTTTCTTCAAGAGGCTTTTTAGTTCCTCTTCACTTTCTGCCATAAGGGTGGTATCATCTGCATATCTGAGGTTATTGATATTTCTCCCATCAATCTTGATTCCAGCTTGTGCTTCTTCCAGCCCAGCATTTCTCATAATGTACTCTGCATATAAGTTAAATAAGCAGGGTGTAGTCATGTACAGATGAAAGAATTGGACCATAAAGAAGGCTGAGCACCAAAGAATTAATGCTTTCAAATTGTGGTGCTAGAGAATACTCTTGATAATCTCTTGAACTACAAGGAGATCAAACCAGTCAACCCTAAGGGAAATCAACCCTGAATCTTCATTGGAAAGACTGACGCTGAAGCTCCAATATTTTGGCCACCTGGTACGAAGAACTGACTCATTGGAGAAGATCCTGAAGTTGGGAAAGATTGAGGGCCGGAGGAGAATTGGGTGACAGAGGATGAGATGATTGGATAGCATCATTGACTCAGTGGATATGTATCTGAGCAAACTCTGGGAAATGTTGAAGGACAGGGAAACCTGGCATACTGCAGTCCATGGGATCGCAAAGAGTTGGACATGACTGATTGACTCCACAACCACAACAAAATCTCAAAGGAAGTGACAGTTATTTATTTGTTATTTTAGAGACACTATTGAAAACTTTTTATTCCTTATAGTAATCCACTGCACTCATATGATGAACAATATCTTAATAATTTTTATGTGCCACTCCCTGAGCTAGGCATTTCATATGCACTATGCTAAAAAGCTATCACAACATCCCTAAACTGAGAGAAAGATAGATTACTGACATTGTCCAAGGTCAAATAAGTAACACACAGAGGAAAGAGTTGTAACTGAATACTATGACTCCAAAAAAATGTCCTGTACTCCTACTCTATCTGATTATGAACAAGGCTAAGCATTTCCTGCACCGTTTAGGAGTCAGAAAATCTTCCATCCCGAGTTATTATCACAAGATGTGCTAGACTGAATTTTACACTCCCCATCCATTTCCAATTACATTTAAATTCATATCCTTGATCTTATAAGAAAGAACTTTACTTCACTGGGTGCTGCCTTAGTCTCCTAGCAGTACCTACACCTAGCAGAAGATAGAACTGTATCATCTATGATAACCTTGAGGGGGAAAAAACAAAAAAACAACCAAACACTGTTTATTTGGAAACTAACATGTCCCAGAGCTTTGTTTCTTAAACTACTTGAAAATTCCCAAGAAATAGGTTTCTGCTAGATCTAGCTTCTCTTACAGCTCCTGGCTTGTCATCACACTCCACAGCGGGGAAAAAGATTTGAGCTCTGTTTGAAGGAGAATTTTTAAGGTTATAAGGTCTGCAGATTAGTTTTTACACATCATTTTGGGATATTTTTAAAGTCCCTAACAACCCACATTACAAAAATGAATGAGGATGTATTCTTCTCACCCCATGTGGTTTCTTTCTATTTAGCAGGATTATTTCCTGGGCTTAACAGATACAAATCACTTTTTAATGATCTTTCCCATTCAGACATTTGATCTCCTAAAGAGCTGTTGGGTGTATTCAGTGATATGCAATAAATGAGTGCTGCACAAAATATAAAGCAAGGGAGAAAATGGTCCATTGACTCTGGCTAAGGCACTATTCAAATATCTTAAGACCTAATATTCTACTTTAACACGAATCCTTTGAAGTTGTCTTTGTGTGATTTCTAGAACAAGTATGCTCCCTGCTCACTGATTGGAAAGGTTCTGTCAGCTTTGTAGGCATGAAAACCCTCAGAGAACAGACTCTGTTAGTGAGTTAAAGTGATCAGACACAGCAGGTTAAATTTCCCTTGGATTATTTGAATGCAGGGTTCCAAAGAATATCAAGGAGAGAGAAGAAAGCCTTCCTCAGTGATCAATGCAAAGAAATAGAGGAAAACAACAGAATGGAAAAGACTAGAGATCTCTTCAAGAAAATTAGAGATACCAAGGGAACATTTCATGCAAAGATGGGCTCAATAAAGGACAGAAATGGTATGGACTTAACAGAAACAGAAGATTTTTTTTTTTAGTTTCGAGAGTTCTTTATTTACTTTCTGAATACAGGTTCTAATTCAGACATATACTTTACAAATATTTTCTCTAGTCTGTGACTTTTCATTTCATTCTTATAGCTATCTATTTTTTAAATTTTATTTTATTTTTAAACTTTACAATATTGTATTGGTTTTGCCAAATATTGAAATGAATCCGCCACAGGTATACAGGTGTTCCCCATCCTGAACCCTCCTCCCTCCTCCCTCCCCATACCATCCCTCTGGGTTGTCCCAGTGCACCAACCCCAAGCATCCAGTATTGTTCATCGAACCTGGACTGGCAACTCGTTTCATATATGATATTATACGTATTTCAATGCCATTCTGCCAAATCATCCCACCCTCTCCCTCTCCCACAGAGTCCAAAAGACTGTTCTATACATCAGTGTCTCTTTTGCTGTCTCGTATACAGGGTTATTGTTACCATCTTTCTAAATTCCATATATATGCATTAGTATACTGTATTGGTGTTTTTCTTTCTGGCTTACTTCACTCTGTATAATAGGCTCCAGTTTCATCCACTTCATTAAAACTGATTCAAATGTATTCTTTTTAATGGCTGAAACAGAAGATATTAAGAAGAGGTGGCAAGAATACGCAGAAGAATTGTACAAAAAAGATCTTCACGACCCAGATAATCACGATGGTGTTGATAATTCACCCAGAGCCAGACATCCTGGAATGTGAAGTCAAGCGGGCCTTAGAAAACATCACTATGAACAAAGCTAGTGCAGGTGATGAAATTCCAGTTGAGCTATTTCAAATCCTGAGAGATGATGCTGTGAAAGTGCTGCACTCAATATGCCAGCAAATTTGGAAAACTCAGCAGTGGCCATAGGACTGGAAAAGGTGAATTTTCATTCCAATTCCAAAGAAAGGCAATGCCAAAGAATGCTCAAACTACTGCATAATTACATTCATCTCATACACTAGTAAAGTAATGCTCAAAATTCTCCAAGCCAGGCTTCAGCAATACGTGAACTGTGAACTTACAGATGTTCAAGCTGGTTTTAGAAAAGGCAGAGGAACCAGAGATCAAATTGTCAACATCCGCTGGATCATCAAAAAAGCAAGAGTTTCAGAAAAATATCTACTTCTGCTTTATTGACTATGCCAAAACCTTTGACTATGTGGATCACTATAAACTGTGGAAAATTCTTTAAGAGATGGGAATACCAGATCACCTGACCTGTCTCTTGAGAAATTTGTATGCAGGTCAGGAAGCAACAGTTAGAAGTGGACATGGAACAACAGACTGGTTCCAAATAGGAAAAGGAGTACGTCAAGGCTTTATATTGTCACCCTGCTTATTTAACTTATATGCAGAGTACATCATGAGAAACTCTGGGCTGGAAGAAGCCCAAGCTGAAATCAAGATTGCTGGGAGAAATATCAGTAACCTCAGATATGCAGACGACACCACCCTTATGGCAGAAAGTGAAGAGGAACTAAAAAGCCTCTTGATGAAAGTGAATGTGGAGAGTGAAAAAGTTGGATTAAAGCTCAGCATTCAGAAAATGAAGATCATGGCATCTGGTCCCATCACTTCATGGGAAATAGACAGGGAAACAATGGAAACAGTGTCAGACTCTATTTTGGGGGGCACCAAAATCACTATGGATGGTGATTGCAGCCATGAAATTAAAAGGTGCTTACTGCTTGGAAGGAAAATTATGACCAACCTAGATAGCATATTCAAAAGCAGAGACATTACTTTGCCAACAAAGGTCTGTATATTCAAGGCTATGGGTTTTCCAGTGGTAATGTATGGATGTGAGAGTTGGACTGTGAAGAAAGGTGAAAGCCAAAGAATTGATCCTTTTGAACTGTGGTGTTGGAGAAGACCCTTTAGAGTCCCTTGGACTGCAAGGGAGATCCAACCAGTCCTTCCTAAGGGATATCAGTCCTGGGTGTTCATTGGAAGGACTGATGTTGAAGCTGAAACTCTGATACTTTGGCCACCTCATGTGAAGAGTTGACTCATTGGAAAAGACCCTGATGCTGTGAAGGACTGGGGGCAGGAGGAGAAGGGGATGACAGAGGATGAGATGGCTGGATGGCATCACTGACTCGACGGACATAAGTCTGTGTAAAATCCGGGAGTTGGTGATGGACAGGGAGGCCTGGCCTGCTGTGATTCATGGTGTCACAAAGAGTTGGACACAACTGCGGAAATGAACTTAACTGAACTGATTGTTCTTAGGATAGCACATCAAGACACAAATGGCATTACCAAATTATGTCTACGTTCTGACCAAAGACAGGGGTAGAGAAAAGTAATTCTGGTGAGTGGTTGTCTGATGTCCCTGAGATCAGACATTCTTACTCTGGGAAGATGTTTCTCTTTATTCTTCTTCTCTGCTATTGCCTCTCCCATTCACTTTTCCAATGTATCACCATATCAAAACTTGTATTCAGTGTTTACTTATATTTCTTTATCACTGGCTATTGTAAATATGTACAGGAATGAAATATATTTTGTGTTCATGGGATACTGCATTAAAAATAAACCACTAATGACACCTTCATGATACACCTAATAGACTGCATTCCATGAAGTCTATTTTGAGGAAGACTTCTCTTCCTCAAATTCTTCAGGCACATTAAAATGTCCCTTGTGTTTGGGAAGAGACCCCAATTTATTTATAACTACCATTTTAGAGCTTGAAGACCCTATGCCATTTGGAGATATTTGAGATTTACGGTATGCGTTTTTGTACGTGTTTGTATGTAGAAAATCCTATTTTCTCATCTAAATGATAACTTTCTCAGATACAAAAATCTGGCAACATAAGTCTCATTTATTTTTGCATCCAGATAATATGTTAGTCTTAATTCTTTCCAAATTTGCTTTCAGACATACCATATCTTAGTCTGTCTGTACATACAGACAGGAAACCTATGACAAACCTAGACAGCATGTTAAAAACCAAAGGCATTACTTTGCTGAAAAAGTCTGTATAATCAAGGCTATAGCCTTTCCAGTAGTCATGTATGGTTGTGAAAGCTGGACCACAAAGTCAGAGTGCCAAAGAATTGGAACTTTGGAATTCCAATTCTTTGGAATTCCAGTACTTTGGAACTGTGGTGCTGGAATGGACTCTTGAGAGTCCCTTGGACTGCAAGCAGACCAAACCAGTCAATCTTAAAGGAAATCAACCCTGAATGTTCATTCGAAGGACTGATGCTGAAGCTGAAGTTCCAATACTTTGATCACCTGATGTGAACAGTGAATCATTGGAAAAGACCCTGATGCTGGGAAAGATTGAAGGCAGAAACAGTAGAGGGTAACAGAGGATATGCTGGTTGGATGGCATCACCAATTTTTGGACATGAACTTGGCCAGACTCCAGGGGATGGTGAGGGATAGCGAAGCCTGGTGTGCTGCAGTCCATGGGGTCACCAAGAGCTGGACACACTTAGGTGACTGATAACAGCAACAACTAAATTTTAGACAAAATTATTTTGATTCATCTTCCAACTCATGGCCTCTTCATCTGTACCCATTCTATTCAACAACCAGTCGGTTAAATTTTCTAACTCTTAATTTTGGAAATAAATACTCAAATTCTAATGATTTTATTTAACAATTTGTAAATCAGAAGACATATTCTTGGTACCTTTAGGAAGATGTGACCTCCCCAACTATGAGACATGCTTTTCTGTTGATTTTGGCTCCTTTCATATTGTTGGTTGAAGTAGTGAATTTTAATTATTCTGTTTTGTCAAATTCCTGCTTAACTGTCTGTGTGATGTGCTAAAACCTGCCAGCTAAGGTCGTGGTAGGCAGGGTGTATGCTGCAGGTGATAGCGGGTTTTCCTAAGGATGTGGAGAATATTCTTTCTTTTCTTGCCTTGAGTAGGCTAAGGGAGCAGCTTACAACTGGTATGACCTCTGAGCAAAAGCCCTTGCAGATAGCTCCTTCATGTGAGCAATGTAAGCAGAGGCACGTGAAGGTTTAACTTCTCTCAGTACAACCCTTTTATTTCCTGACTTTTGTCTGGTGGTAAGAAATTTCCCAGGACTTCTCTTTATTGCATTTTAAGCTGTGCTGTTACCTGGATTTATTTATGTATTTGGCTTGTTTTGCTTTCTAAACTTGGAAATTCTTCTCAATGTATGAAGGTTTGCTAATGGCACTTTTGTACTTTTTCCCACAGACTGCTTATCAACAATGTTCCTTGTGCATGTACTCTGTAAAGACTACTGTTCTAGAGCTCACGTTCAGGATTCGGCATGAACCAAAGGGCTTTTGTCCTGTTCTTATGGATCAGTTGGAAAACAAGACAATTACCAGACAATTAAGAAACAATATAGATAGTTCAGGGCTTCCCAGTTGACACTGTGGTTAAGAATATGCCTGCCAGTGCAAAAGACAAAAGAGACTGAATCAGGAATATCCCCTGGCATAAGAAATGGAAACCCACTGCAGTATTCTTTCCTGGCAAATTCCATGGACAGAGGAGCCTGGTGGGCTACGTCCATGGAATTGCAAAGAGTCAGACATGACTGAGTGTCTAAGTAAGCATAGATAGTTCAGTGATCAAGGTTAAGTACCTGTAAATTTGAAAAAGAAAGAGAGGAGGGAAGGAAGGAAGGTAGAAAGAAAAGGAAGAAGGGAAAAAGGAAAAAAGGAGGGAGAGAGGAAAGGATAGAGAAGAGGAGGAGGGAAGGGAGAGAGAGCAAGTGAAGCACTAAAGATTGACTGGAGTACCATTTCATGTTGCATGGACAGTGAAGTATCTCTGAATACGTGCCCTTTGAACAGTCACTTGAATAAAGTGAAGGAAGCATGGTTACATGTGGAAGAAGATAAACAAAGATAAACAAAACAATACAAAGCTTTGAGGGAGGGTTTGTTGCTCATAGATAAAGGGTAGGACATTTGGAAGGCCAGGGCAGATGGACTTTTGTGAGCAACAGGGGAAAGAATAGTAATTTGAGCAGGTGGTTGTAGATCCAGGAACATGCTGATTTTTTTTTTTTTTTTTTTTTTGCATTTCAATTATATCATCATCATGTCAGCATACCAAAATTCTATATTTCATCCATAAAGGGGGTTAATTCTTTTTAAAAGCATTTCTCATTGATATTTTCCTCTTATGATGACTATTAATATTATAAGAAATGAGTACTTTGTAGAACATATATCTTGAGAATCTTGCAAAAGGAACAGTTGCTACTACAGATTGGTGATTTTATGATTTTGACTCAGAGGTCAGATCTACACTGCATGACTTCTAATCAAAATGCCTTTCTATAATTCCACATCTTGACCCAATTACATATATTAAATTTTCCCCATTTCCTCACAGGTTGCAAATAATAACATTTATCTTCAGTTTAGAATGTAAGAAACAGAAAAGTATACAAGCTTTTTGAGAATCAATCTATAGATATCATCAGCCATAAAACTTAAAGACCAAAGTGTTAAGATTAGGTGTTGCATACGTATTAGGAACTTATGGGGGGATTTTGATTCTGATTGCATTGATATTGTATATTCTGTATTGGTTTTAGTCAGTGATAAAAAGTTATCTATCATTGTACTTGTCACTTTTACCTTTCATCCTGTATTTTTAAAATTTATAATATTTTAAATACCTTGATTTTGATAGTAATAAATTTATCTAAAGCCAATTCAATTTAATTCAATTTAGGAGAAAAAAAACTATATATATATTTCAAAATATCCCTATCATGTACTAAACACTTGCTGTTCACAGCCTTACATGAGTCTCATTTCATGCTGATGTTATACATTTGAAGCAGATATTAATTCCACATTTTAAAAATAGCAAAGTTAAAAATTAGTTTCTTCTTGCTTAGAGAAATGTAGTAGGGAGATAATAGAATCAAATTTCCAGCACACTTTCTAATGCTAAGTTCAATAGTAAATTACACTCATTAACCAATGTTTACATTAAAAAAATACAAAAGTCAATGATAGAATCCTTACCTTTAATAATCCTTACCCTTAAAATAAACTTCATGCCTAGGATTGCATTTATAATAATAATACTGACAATTTAAGATGTTTTCTACACATCATAAATTTTTGTCTTTTATTTTCCATACTCCTTAATGTAAAGATAAAGAATCAAAGGTTCTGATGGATTAGTTTGCCAAAGTCCCACAGCTGCAAAGTGACAGAGCTGAAATGCAAATGCAGCTGCTCCATCCCAGACCATTTTCCATGGAGCTCCTGCTGTCTCTTTGTGCTTCACCTCTACCTGTACCCTTTAAATGATAAGCTCAGTGAAGCTTTCTCTCTTGGGGTGAATTAGCTATTTCTAGATATAAACTCAAGGTCTTAAAGAAATGAGCACAGCCATAATTTTTTAAGATATATGTTGGGCTCACTTATCCTGCCTGATCAATGTCTGAATACAGTGAATATAGTGGGGAGGGAAAATGCATAGGAGGAAACGAAAATAGTATTATGCAAAGTGAATACAGAAGGCAGTGACAAGTTCTGCATGATTTAAGGGCAGACCGAAAAAGACTGGTCTTATTTTCTTCAGGATGAACCCTTGGTCTCTCCTCATTTCACAAGGGAACAGCATATCTCAGGAAATGAATGTATCTTCAGATTTTAATGTCATCACCACAGAACTCGCCGGAAGGTGTTGTTATGACCTTCCCCCACACTGGAGGATTGCATGATGTATGTTCTATTGATGAAAATTCAGAAGACCAGGGGAGCTGATGAAATATAACTAAGTGATTCAGAGAGTAAATATTGGGTTCAGTGCCTGATTGCCTCGTATTTTAAATATTTCAATGCTCCCTGCATGACTGGACAGGAGTAAAGTATTCACTATTTAGCAAATTCAGCCACACACACACACACACACACACACCTTAATAACATCATTCAAAATGTGTACTGTCCACTTTAGAGTAATGGGCTTTTGATGATAGTAATCAAAGAATACTGCTTTTGTAGATTGGAGTCATAGCCATGTTGAGAAATGATAACTGTTAAGGACATTTCTTTTCAGTAATTGTGTGCTTTGCTAGGTCCCTTTCTATGATTTAAGACTGCTGACAGTGGGATTGGAGGGAGCAGGGTTATTTTCTCCCTAACAGAATGAAAAGTAACATAAGGAAGGCAGATATCAATGCCTGGAATATGTAAAAAAACTGATCTGTAAAAATAAGATGCACTCTGAGGGAAAAGCCAATAGGAAAGATTAGAGATTAAAAAGAGTGGGTTGCATACTAATGCAGGCCAGGATTCAGAGACCTGGGATGTTAACTTAGAAAATGGGATTTAGATGGGAGATGTGTATTTGGTGGCTGAGGGACTGATAGGCAGAGAACTAATGCCTGGGGTAAGGAGCAGGCTTCCTTGTATTCATCTTGCCTTTAATGAAGAAAGGAGACCTGATGCAAGAGACAGAGATAGAAACATTTAAACACAGAAAATTCTCCTGTTCTCTACGTATTGAGTTATTTTCAGTCTTCTAGGTTAAGTGCCCTGACAGTTAAGCAAATCCACAGAAACGAAACCATGAGGATGACAAACTAAACTCTTAAGCATTCTGGTTCTATAATGCATTTCTCCATAGGAAGAGTTCCCTAGGAGCCACATAAAATATGAATAAGTAGTTTGACAACTAGGAAAATGTTTTGAACTGGGAGTCTGGGAGTGTGTACTTTCATCTTAGCTGTGCTATTTACAATGACTGTAAGCTTTGCCATTCTTTGACTTGATGTTTCCTGCCTGGTAGAGATCACATCCCTTTAGATACATGCATATATATATATATATATATATATATATATATAAAATATCCATTGATGAGTTTTTATGTCTCCATATTGTTATCTAATCCTGGTAAAATTTTGTGAGATAACTATTATACCTTTTTTAGAGACAACAAAACTAATGACTAAAGAATTTCAGTAATTTTTACAAAATCACATTTCAAAGTCTTGTGGAGACAAAACTAGAAAAAAAAAATGTTCTCTCTTGAGAAGGTGGTTATGAGAACAAGAAGGGCTTCCCAGATTGCTCAGTGGTAAATAATCTGCCTTTAATGTTAGAGACTCAGATTTGATCCCTGGGTTGGGAAGATCTCCTGAAGGAGGAAATGGCAACCCACTCCAGTATTTCTGCCAGGATAATCCCATGGATAGAAAAGCCTGGTGGGCTACAGTCCATGGGATCACAAGAGTCAGACACAAATGAGTGAGTGAGCATACAGGCATGAGAGTATAGAAAGGGTAGGGGACTTCATTTTTATATCCTGTCTACATTTGTAAACATACTTGGTTAAGGATCTATTTGTAGAAAAGTCTGCAAAATAAACATAATTATTTCCTGGCATCTTCATGAAAATTGAAAGAAGGAACAGACTTTTTGAAAAAAATATATCTTAGGAAAATGGACCAAAGCAGACTGGACAATCTCTACACATGTATTGTGTGTAGATTTTTATAGGTATCTACCACCAACAACTCTTGTGAATCCCTTGGACACCAAGGAGATCAAACCAGTCCATCTTAAAGAAAATCAACCCTGAATATTCATTAGAGGGGCTGATGCTGAAGTTGAACCTCCAATATTTGGCTACCTGATATGAACAGCTGACACACTGGAAAAGAACCTGGTGATGGGAAAGACTGAAGGCAGGAGAAGAGGGTGAGAAAGGATGAGATGGTTGGATGACATTACTGATGCAATGGACATGAACTTGGGCAAACTCCGGGATATGGTGGGGGATAAGGAGGCCTGGCATGCTGCAGTCCATGGGGTAGTGAAGTCGGACATGACTTGGCTGCTGAAAAACCACCACAAATTACAGTTTGAACAGATTCTTTACTTTTTCCCTAACCATTAAATCTGAAAGATCTCATATTATTTGTAAGTAATTTTCTCTTAGACTATCAGATTTAATCACAATTTTTAGAATCCTTTACATAGTTGTCTCTCTCTTTTCCATCCCCCAAATTAGAGATGTTTTGAAGTTAACTCCTGGCAATGTGTTTCTTTGTGCATTCACTTCTGCGCATGGTTATTGTTTTGGGAAATGATCGGACATTGAGATTGGGGGTCAGAATATTACCCATAAACTGTTAGAACAATTTCTGTCAAAATGTGGAGAACTAATCTTGTTAGACTAAGAAAAATGCATTCTGATGATTGAGTCCAAATAACTCAACTCTGTCATGAGAAACTGCTGTCCAATAACAACAAAATATCTTGGCAAAACTCATACTCCATGTTAACATCAAGGCAGAGACTGGAACTTGTGTCCTGGTTCTTGATTTCCTGGGTTTTTCTTTACTTTCAACACTCTTATAAGATATATAAGACATTCCTGAGACAAGGAGTCTTTCACCAGAAATTGCTAAAGCCAGTGTGGAGTCAGTGTGGCTGGATGAAAACACAGAATACCTCTTGAGCTACTATTACTTTAAAGATATTGAACTGGGGGACTGCCCTGTATTCATTGCAGACACCAGAGGTTAGTCATGATCCATCTGTGAGTCCCAATGTGATTTTGCTATCCTTTTCCATGCAGACTTTCAAGCAGCCATCACTAGTTAATCTTGACCAGCCCATGTGGTTGCCAACTCACAGAGCAGAGCTGTAAAATGTACCACCCCATCAGCCTCAGCCAAAGGATTGGATACTGTCTCCACTGCTTACTGGCTCTGCAACCTCCTGAAAGTTACACCTATGAGCTTTAGTGCAAAATAAAGATGAAATGGTTTCCTAAGAGCAATGCTCCAAAAACTTTGGCATGCGGCAATCTGGAGAGCTAAATACATCACAGTGGCCCAGGCTCATTTAGGTACAAGCTCTCCAGCTGACTCTGATGTAAGCCTGCTTGTGAATCATTGTCCTAGAGTATAAAACAGTGCAGGAAGAGTATTTATCACTATCTGACACAAATACGATCCAATTTATTACAATTACCTTCTTCTATGTTAAATGACTTTAAAGCTCCATTTTAATTTTAAATGTCTATAGTTCCATGATTCTATGAGAAAGATGCTTTAGCGATATATAAAAGAATTAACTAACTGAAAGGAATTCTCATTTTTACTCAAATGAAATTAATAAGCCTACAAAAATTGTTAAACACAGGTAAATATGCACTTTAATAGGTTTTAACTACCCATGGATAATACCTATTTAATAGCAATATAGAATATTGGAGGTGTTACTCTGGGAAGACTAGAATTCTGTATTCCCATGTCAGTAACTTGGCTCAGTAATAAAAGTAAATAATTCTGCCTAGCTTAAGTGTCTTATGAAATCTGCCTAAAAACACACCTTCAAGACAGATGTTAATTCCTTCTAATTGACAGTTTGCAAGGATTAAAGTCTTCCATCACTTCAGCTGAGTGAAATGTAGGCAATTGCTTAATAAACCAAACCTGTGCTTTGTGCAAATTTCCATGGCAAGTAAAATTCTTGAAACTCTGAAGTGAATAAGATACAATCTACTCCTTTGTTATCTTTCCATTTTCAACAGCCTACATCTTTAGATATCACATGTCATATCTGGTATCTTTGTCTAAGACAAGTTAGAATGCCTTTGCCTTGTGATTTCATGTGATTTCAGTAGAAGAGTAACATTTCAGCACCAGACAGGTATAGACAATACTTTGTCTTAAAATCATGAAACCCATGATAGAATAGCTTACTAAGAAATAGGATGATAGACGTGGCTTTGCAAACAAAACTCATAGTCTAAGCTATTGTATATTTTTTTATGATAGCAAATATACACATGGAAAACAAGAATCAAAACACATAATTAAAAACCTATAATATATTTGGCATTATCTTAGGCATTTTACTTATTGAAATTTCCTCTTAATCAAAAGCCTTCATAAGAACATATACTTCAAATTTATTTACATAATAGAAATAGAGTCATGAATGTGGAAAGCAAATTTTTGGCTACCAGAGGTGGCAAGAATACACAGAAGAATTATACAGTAAATATCTTAATGACCCAGATAACCATGATGGTGTGATCACTCACCTAGAGCCTGACATCCTGGAATGCTAAGCCTGGTGGTCCTTAGGCTGCATCACTACGAACAAAGCTAGTGGAGGTGATGGAATTCCAGTTGAGCTATTCCAAATCCTAAAATATGATGTTGTTAAAGTGCTGCAATCAATATGCCAACAAATTTGGAAAACTCAGAGGTGGACACAGGACTGGAGAAGGTCAGTTTTCATTCCAATTCAAAAGAAAGGCAATGCCAAATAATGTTCAAACTCCACACAATTGCAATCATCTTACAAGCTAGCAAAGTAATGTTCAAAATTCTCCAGGCAAGGCTTCAAGGCTACCTGAACCAAGAACTTCCAGATGTTCGAGCTGGTTTTAGAAAAGGGAGAGGAACCAGAGATCAAATTGTCAACATCCATTGGATCATAGAAAAAGCAAGAAAGTTCCAGAAAAACATCTACTTCTGCTTTATTGACTATGCCAAATCCTTGGATTGTGTGGATAACAACACACTGTGGAATTAACTTAAAGAGATGGGAATACCAGACCACCTTACCTGTCTCCTGAGAATTCTGTATGCAGGTCAAGAAGCAACAGTTAGAATCCAACATGGAACAATGGACTGGTTCCAAATGATGAAAGGAGTCCATCAAGGCTGTATATTGTCACCCTGCTTATTTAACTTATATACAACATACATCGTGCAAAATGTGAGGTTGGATGAAGCATGATTGTAGGGATAAATACCAATAACCTCAGGGATGCAGATGACACCACCCTTATGGCAGAAAGTGAGGAAGAACTAAAGAGCCTCTTGATGAAAGTGAAAGAGGAGAGTGAAAAAGCTGGCTTTAAACTCAACATTCAAAAAACAATAATCAGGGCATCCAGTCCCATCACTTCATGGCAAGTAGATAGGGAAACAATGGAAACAGTGATGAACTTTATTTTCTTGATCACTAAAATCATTGCAGATGGTGGCTGCAGACATGAAATTAAGACACTTCCTCCTTGGAAGGTAAGATATAACAAACCTAAACAGCATATTAAAAAGCAGAGGCATTACTTTGCCAACAAAGTTCTGTCTAGTCAAAGCTGTGGTTTTTCCAGTAGTCATGTATGGATATGAGAGATGGACTATAAAGAAAGGTAAGCACTAAACAATTGATGCTTTTGAACTGTGGTGTTGAAGACTCTTAGAGTCCCTTGGACTGCAAGGAGATCCAACCAGTCAATCCTAAAGAAAATCATTTCTGGATATTCATTGGAAGGACTGACACTGAAGCTAAAACTCCAGTATTTTCACCTCCTGATGCAAAGAACTGACTCATTGGAAATGACCTTGATGCTGGGAGGGATTGGGGGCAGGAGGAGAAGGGGATGACAGAGGATGAGATGGTTGCATGGCATCACTGACTCAATGGACATGAGTTTGAGCAAGTTCCAGGAGTTGGTGATGGACAGGGAAGCCTGTTGTATTGCAGTCCGTGGGGTTGCAAAGAGCTGGATAAGACTGAATGACTGAACTGAACATTCTCTGTACGCCATCTTGCGGCTGCTTTATCCCAGCTTCCCTTATTGAAATCCAGGTCTTAACTTCCTGCTTGGGATATTGTGAGAGCTCTCTTACTGGTCTTCCACTGTCTCATCCCAATCAATTTCCCCCTCCCGACTCCAGAGAAAAAAATCTTTGCGATTTGCCAAGGTGATCATGCTGTTGGCCTGAAAGCCATTCAATGGTCTGAAGTTAATAGGATCTGTGATTGAGAAGAGAGCAGGAAACTGGGAGGATTAAAAAAAAAAAAGAGGGAGAAGGAGTGAGTAGCTTCAGTGAACACTAGGTAGGTGGACAACTCTTGTAGTTGTTTCTTTTGTGCCCCTAAACATAACTGGATGGGCTAGAACCATCCATTTACACAGTTCATGAGTGGAGAAAGGAGGTTCTGGATTTTATTAATAGTTTGGCTTTTTCCTTTTTTCAGTTATAGCAATACTAAAAACAGAGGAAAAGAATCTTGAAAACAAAAAATTCTTTGTACATGGATTGTATCAGATGTTATTAAGTCCATGTTTGCTGGACCTTTGTCTTCTCACCTAATATTCTTTTTTTTTTTAATTAAGTTAACATTTGTGTTTATGCTAATTACATTATTTTTAATAATCTCATGAATACACCATGCATTTCTTCAAAGAGTTTGCTCTTTAGGCAATGCCTATATATAAAGTAGAGAGTCTTAGTCTGAGCCCACTATTACTGAACTGGATAAGCAAAGACTTTTATTAATGAGCACTGCTATCCCCTTGCCAATATACAGCTCTTCATTGTTTTTCGTCTGTCTTTCTCATTGGGAAAGACATGTTTTTTGTTTTTTGTTTTTCTCCATCACTGTGACCCTTCCTATAGCTGTGCTTTTTGTAGCTCCATTGGTCTATTAGGTTCAGCCTTGGGCTGCCCAGGCATCCAGAAACTTAATGTTGTATCTATCTGGATGCCTCACACCCAGTGAAATCAATGCCAACACACCCCTTACCAAAAATCATTAATACTCCCATTTGCCAAATTTGAAGGAACAAAATTATCAGGATCTAATTGTCCTGAATGCCAACTGCATTTCTGTTGCATTTTCTGATTCAAAAAAACATACTAAGAAAGTTTTCAAAATGCAAATTTCACAATTTCTTTGATAGCATTTTTAAAAGTAAGACTCTCCTGAGACACAGACAAATACAGTGGTCCCTACTAGCTTTCTTGAAGAAGCTTTTGTAATTTAATTCTCTACAAGGTGAAGTCTGAATGAAAAAAGCAAAATAAAACAATTTAACTTCTATGACAGAAAATGAAATTATATCCAACAAAAGGTTGGTGCTCAGCATGTTAAGAACCACAAAACAATAAAATCAAGGCAACCAGATATCTAGAAAAATGGGCAATGAATAGAAACAGGAAAGTTGCAAAGATATTAAAAAAAACTGTAATGCTACATTGAATAAAATTTTCTAAGTTACTAGCAATCAGAGAAATCAGATTAAATAATACCATTTTTCACATATCAGAATGTAGACATTAAAATGTTTGATATCAACTCTTGGTGAGTTTGCTTGGAAATTGAAATGCGTATACACTCTTGTGAGAGAATAAATTGGCACGGGGAAATTGAATGGCAGTTTGAAATTGCTATCAAAATACAAAGTACAAATACCACATGATCCAGTAATTCTTTGAGGCGTCTTCCTTAGAAAATTATTCACAAGTAAAAACAACAAGATCTGAAAGAGGATTTTTATTAAAGAAAAACAAACAAAAAAATTAAGAAGGTAATTTCTAAACTGATATATTCATATGTTAGAACATTGCATAATATTTTATAAGGTTGAAATGGACAGAAATCTACTGTTGAATAAAAGTAGCTTGTGAAAAATAATATTTACTGGATAATAGAATTTATATAATCAAATATTACATATTTTATACATGTGTGTGTGCACCATAAATGTCAATGCATTATAAAGAGTCAAAAGGTCAAAACTAAGTTAATAACTATGATATCTTAGGGAAATAGATGGGAAAAGAAAGGGGGGGTTGTTTGAGGACTATAATAAAAGTCCAATTTCCCTATGTGTAATGTTTTAGTTTTGAGTAAAAGGAAAACATTTATGAGTTCTCTATTTTGTAATTAAATATTAATACTGCTGCTGCTGCTGCTAAGTCTCCTCAGTTGTGTCGGACTCTGTGCGACCCCATAGAAGGCAGCCCACCAGGCTCCCCCGTCCCTGAGATTCTCCAGGCAAGAGCACTGGAGTGGGTTGCCTTTTCCTTTTCAAATACATGAAAGTGAAAAGTGAAAGTGAAGTCGCTCAATCTTGTCCGACTGTTAGCGACCCCATGAACTGCAGCCCACCAGGCTCCTCTGTCCACCATACTGGAGTGGGGTGCCATTGCCTTCTATGAAATATTAATACTAATTTTTATTAAAAATAAAGGAAATAGAGAGGTGCTATAAAGTATAGCATGCATATAATTAGCAGCATGCTTGGAAGCTGTATAGATAGTATTCCCTTTTGTTTTTGCAATACTGGGGCTATATTGATCTCAAGCACCTCTGAGCAAACTCAAAATGGAGGAGGCTGATGCCTGGTGGCTTAACACAGGGGCTTTAAGGTCACGTAGTTCTGATTTCTGAAATCACCACTTGAAGATGTTCATCTTTGTCAAATTGCTTGACCTGTATATACTACAGTCTCCTCATAAGTTCAATAAGAGTATTCAAAAAAGAGTAATAAAAAAATACCATCTATGGTAATGGTGAGAATAAATGGCATCTTCAAGAAGTCATTAGACCAAGGTGAAGGAGGTAGTGAACGCTCAGGACTTAAGAGCCACTTTAGTTACCTGCTGTGCAGAAAGTTTCCCATTCTGTTTCTTTACACACACACAGACACATGCACACACACACACACACTTTGTTCTACAAGTTAAATCCCCAAGAAGCAATATTCAAACTATGATTCTAAAAACATGAATTGAGTACTTTAAGAAAATACAAAGATGTAGTATTTTTAATGTGTGCGTGTGTGTGTGCATGTCATTTCTGTCCGATTCTTTGTGACCCTCTGGACTGTAGACAGCGCTTCCCAGGTGGCACTAGTGGTAAAGAACCTGCCTGCCAGTGCAGGAGATATAAGAGATAGGGGTTTGGTCACTGGTGGGGATGATCCCCTGGAGGAAGGCACGGCAACCCACTCTAGTATTCTTGTCTGGAGATTCCTATGGATAGGGGAGCCTGAAAGGCTACAGTCTGTAGGGTTGCAAAGAGTCAGACACAACTGAAGCGACCTACGATGCACAAATGCACAGACTGTAGATACCAGGCTTCTCTGTCCATGAGATTTTACAATCAAGAATACTGGATTGGGTTGTAATTTCCTTCTCCAAGGGATCTTCCCGACTCAGACCCTGTGTCTCTTGAGTCTCCTGCATTATAGGCAGATTGTTTAGCATTTGAGCCATTGGGAACCCCAGTATTTTTAATATCTCTTTTTAGATTATTTCCCATATTTATATAAGATAAAAGTTAAAATATCATTCATTCTTTTCCACCGATTTGAAAAATCTCAGCTCTTATCAGAAAGTTTGAATCAACCTGATGGTTTATTTAACATATGTTTATCAATCATACATTCAGTGACATAAAACAAGACATTAAATTGAGCCAGTTTAAAATTGGCTTCAAAGATTTACAACTTCAAATTCTTCATCTATTTTAGTTTAAGTTTGGTTTTGTCATATGCTGACATTTTTATATGTTACCAAAATGTCATCAAACTTGGGCAAAAGAAGCTACTATATCAAGTGCCCTTGAAATACTTCCAACTCCAAATTCTAAGTTAGTTATGGTTGAAGTGCATGACTTATATAGGGAAGTAATTTTTTTTTCAGAGTTCAAAACAAAACGTTAAGTTTGAGAAGCCAAACGTTATGAGACAAAGGCCTTGTCTTAATCTGATTCTCTCCATTCCATTTATCATCAATGTATTTTAAGAATCACACACACATACACACATTTCCATTTAGAAGGTGAACTTCCACAGCGATTATGACTATTAGAACATTCTGCTGCTAAAATAAATATATTGATCTTCAAAATCTTCAATGATAGCCTAATTCTTCAAATCCAAATTCTTCTCCTGCATTTGAGTTTGTGAACAATCTATTTTATTTCATCCTACCAACGCATTCTTACTTCCAGCAATACTCTTACTGAGTCTTTAATGACTTTACTATCTTGAAAACCATGATGATAATTGCTTTCTTTACTCAGCAGAGACTGCCTTTCCTCTCTTCAGCCATTTGAATTTTTATTCATTCTTTGGAAGCCAGGTCACACTCACTTTCCTGACAACTTCAAGCCTTACTAATCATCTTTCTCTGAAGTTGCCCAGCACATATTCTCCATACCAACCAACACAAAGCTTTTTTATGTATTATTTAGTTTGCTGAAGTTTAGTTTAGTTTAGTTTGAATAAAGGTGAGTTTCATTCACATCTTCACAAGTTGAACATAAAATATTTGAGAATTAAGATTTAGAAACAGTTCTACATCTAAATGACTTTGTTTCATAGGGAAGAGAAAAGAGGACAGATGAATTATATTTGATTATCAATGTAATATTTCAAATTTATTTTGCAAAAAAACCTCTAGTACATATAAGTATTCAATAAATGCTTATTTTAAATTTATTAAGCTCTGGATCTTTTGTTAGGCCCTGGGAATATGTCAGTGTACAAGTCAGACTTTTAACCATTGTCCTCAAAATGTTTACAATTAACAATGTCAGGTAGTAGTAAGTAATTTGGGTATTTGTTACAGAAACAAAGCTACTACGAGTAGTGACTGTGGTTCCTGGTGTCAGTTTGATTTAGAGGCCCAGGTTTTATACCGTTGTCAAAGCCTGAAGGAAAAGAGGGGATCCAAAGACCCTAAAAGAAAAATAAATGCACGTATCCCTGTGTAAAGCCATGTGGTTACATACAACCAAACTTACCACATTGATTAAGTTCCTGGAATGCCTAATCAAGTCTTCTATAATCAATTATATTCAAATAAAGCCCATTTAACCAATAAGGAATGACAATACAATTTATTATTAATATCTATGGTGCCAGAGTTGATACATATAAGAGAAGAAAACAGCTTTCTTCAGACCCTGCAGGAGAGCGTACCAGGTACCCTTAGAAGTATTTGTTGCCAGGCTGTAGAGCATAAGTCTTCTTTAGCCAAGTACATGCCATTCATGGATGAAGGTAGTTTTGCTTAAAAAGAGATTTAATAAGGTGAGCAATATTCCTGTTTCAATTTTCTATATAACCTTCTATCATTATTACCTTGTATATATGTAAAATTATTTAAAGCATTTATTCTAAATGTATTTAGTTATAGAGGTATATTTAATAAATTATCACCTCCAGCTTTAAAAAATAATCTACTGTAGGGGCTTGGAGGTATTGTATTAATGCAGCTTTAAAAAGAGAACTATATACTCCCTTTGTTTTCTTTTTTAATTAAAAAATAATTATTGACTGTGTGAATTTTGATATTTTTTTAAGAGGCAATAAAAATTACTATACAAGTGATATTCTTTAAATGATGAAATAATTTTTGTAGCATTTTCTGAAATAATCATGCTAATTTATCTAATATTTTTCCAAATCTTAGCCATATTAAAAGCCATAGATTTATAAATTTTAATATCATTTTTATAAAACAAAGGTATATTTTTCAAATTGTGTTATAGGCATCTTCCATTTTAATGGTTTGTTGGTTTGATTTAGAATATTTAAACCTTTGGAAATAAGGAAAATGTACCTTGACTTGTCTTCTTGACCCAGGCTATGTAAAAGTTAGGGGTGATGATTTGGAATGTTTATCTCCATTCTCAAATACAGGAAAATTAGAGATCTCTGGAGGGGGTGAGCTGGTGAGACAGGGATCAGTAAGTGGAGAAAGAGAGGAAAAAATGAAATATCTTTTATTACTTTCTAGACTTGATCACCACGATAAACTTTCCGACCAGCTGGATAAGGGGCTCCTGGCAGACCAAAGCTTCAAAGCAGACAGTGGAGTCATGCCTCCTGAAAATCAGAAGTCTTTGATTAGAGATGAGTTTTATACAGCAGGACACTCAGTGTTGTCTTTCATCCAAGAAGGGATGCTGCCTCTCTGACTGACAGGAATCAGTACAAGGAGGCTGAATAGTTTTGAGGGAGATGAATAATATGAATACAAATAAGCCTGTATTCACAGCAAATAGGGTAACAGAGCTAAATGATTTAGTGATAAGTAGAAAACTAGATGTTGAAAGCTATGAATTTAATGGGCATTTCAAAACCATCAAACTTATAACCAGATGCAGGATAAATTTACTGTTGAGTATTAACAAATTCATTTTATTATTCCAGACAAAGAGAGTGCCTGATCATGTGGAGGAATTTCTCAGTTAGATACATCATACTTAAAATAAGATTTCAGTGAATAGATTAGTTAACTCAATATTTTGGCAAACACTGATAATGAAACACACCTCAGTTTTTACATTTTAGGTCATCTTTGCTAAAATCCTTTACAAGAAAGTATTTTCCAGTTTCAATAGAACATATGTATAGTCATTAGAAGGCTAATGTGGGGAATTCCCTGGTTGTCCAGTGGTTAAGATTTGCCCTTCCAATGCAAGAGGTGCAGGTTCTGTCTTTGGTTGGGAAGGTAAGTTCTCACATGCCTCACAATCAAAAAACATAAAACTGAAGCAATATGGTAACAAATTCACAAAATACTTTAAATCATCTACATCAAAAAAAGAAAGAAGAACTCTTTAAGAAGGCTAATGTAAATGTTTTCTGAAACGATTATTGATACAGATAGCTCAGCTGTCATCCCAAGTTCTTTTCTCAATACAAAGAGTTATGTATAACATTACACAAAGTTATAATGTAGCACACCTAGAAAGGGCACAGTTCAGCTACCTTCTCCCAACAGACAGGAATGCAGTGTGCCAGGATTAAGCATCCGCTCTCATTCTCATTCATTCTAATTCACTAGGGTTTCCTTGGTGACTTGGATGGTAAAGAATCTGCCTGCAATGCAGGAGGCCAGGGTTCAATTCCTGTTTGGAAAGATCCCCTGGAGAAAGGAATGGCAACCGACTCCAGTATGATGGCCTGGAGAATTCCATGGACAGAGGACCCTGGTGGGCTATAGTCCATGGGGTCCAAAGAGTTGAACACGACTGATCAACTAACACTTTCATTTTCTCATACTCTGGCCAAGACTTGCCATCTGCTGATCATCCCTTTTTCTTCTAAGATCCCTTGTCATATGCCTTCTTCATTGCTATTAAAAAATACACTTGGTCCATTTACATTCATTCAAAGGAGAGAATTTTTTCTTTGGTGAAGCAGTCAATGTAACAGAACCTGTAGACTATAAAGCCTTGGCTATAGTTATTTAATGTACTGACGTTTCAGTTTTTCATGTGTGGATGGGGATAATAACCTCATGCAAGATATGCAGGTATATAGACATCAACTTTATAGTGAAGTGAGTCTCTCAGTCATGTCCGACTCTTTGCAATCCCATGGACTACACAGTCCATGAAATTCTCCAGGCCAGAATACTGGGGTCGGTAGCCTTTCCCTTCTCCAGGGGATCTTCCCAATCCAGGGATCGAACCCAGGGCTCCTGCATTGCAGGCGGATTCTTTACCAGCTGAGTCACAAGGGAAGCCCAAGAATACTGGAGTGTAACCTATCCTTTCTCCAGCAGATCTTCTCAACACAGGAATCGAACCAGAGTCTCCTGCATTGCAGGCAGATTCTTTACAAACTGAGCTATCAGGGAAACACATCAACTTTATAAGGTTTCATCAGAATTATAAGTGAGCGAACATATGTAAAGTGCTTAGCATAGTGTGTGGCACACAGCTGGTGTTATAAAATCTATTGTTTTTATTAAATAATATAAGAAAATGCTTGGTATTTAGCGACCATTGCCATTTCCTCAGTAGCAGTTCCTAATATTACTCTTATTTAACTTTCTGTTTAATCTTCTTTGTTTTATAGCTCATCTTAGTTGATGTATTAGGGGCAGAAAGGAAGTAGAATAGTCAATAAGATTTAGATCACTATTTTCCCTTCCTCTTCTGGTTTTTAAGAAATTCATATGTAATTCTAATCATTCATTCATTCATTTCATCTTGGAATCATTCATTGAACAAATATTTATTATTGAACACTTGCTCTATTTCGGACTCTATATTGGATACTTAAAAGTATATTTTAACTTTTATATAATTCTCAAAATAAGTGGCCCTTAGGCATTATGGTACTCATTCTATTGAGGAAAACTGAATGAAGACAATTCTCTGGTTATCCAGTGGTTAAGACTCTGTGTTTCCAGTGAAAAGGACATGGGTTCTATCCCTGGTCAGGGAACTAAGATCCCATATGGCATATGGTGTGGCCAAGAAAATATTTAAAAATAATAATAAAAATAATAGCTAAATGAGAGGTCAAGAAACCTGTAAGTGTTCATTCAGAGCTCCATATATAACTGACCCTGCATCTGGATTCCTCTCCCTCCCTCAAACTACCTTTGGCACAGTGTTTGTCTACTCTGCTGTCTAAACCAAGTGTAGAACCTAGTTGTTTAAGAATGTAAAATGTAAAAAAGATGATTAGTCTCTATAACTCCTACGTGTGTGAAGGCTTTACAGTGTTCCCAAATCACAATTCTGTGATTCTAAGAATTTAGTCTCTGAAAATTATGTTGTCATAGACAGACTTGGCAGTCACAGGCAACCTCTGAAACAACTATTTTTCAGGTGAAATGGTATTTCCAGCTGTATTCATAACTACTCTCAACAATTAATTAGTTCTGCTAGGTGGTTGTTTCAATTTGGTCATCAGTTCAACTTTAGAAACCAGATCCAACCAAATATTTTATTTTTATATATTTATATTTTATATAAATATATACAATATAAATATATAAATATTATGTATATATATTAAATATAAATATATAATATTTTTATATTTTATTTTATTTTTATTTTTTTTCAACTAAATATTGTTGCTGATGAACAAGTCCAGCTGTAAGATTATATATGATGTTACCAACCACTGAATTAGCTCCAGAGAGACATGGATTGTTGAAAGACTAACTCAGTGATTCACTCACCAATGTCTGGGAGACTTGGAGGGAGATGGGGTTAGGCATACACTGTGTTTTGGCAGGCTCTTTTAATTATCTTGAACACTGAATAAAAACTTGAAAAATTCCAAAAATTACATTTCTTTAAAACTATGGACCAGGTTTATTTTCTTGATGTGTCAGAGCAGGGCATGTGTGCCTGAAGGAAATATTGCTAGTATAAGGGCTCCAGGAAACTTTCTTACTTTTTCTTTTTCACAAAGCAGCTGATGTTCAGGTGGGCCTCCAATGTTTGCCTTTTGGTTCTCTAATGATTTTAAATTGGCTTGTCGAAGTCTTACATAAGGGAGATTTTCTCATTTTTTTATTATTTTCACAAAATTTACTATGTTTTCTAAATAATATTCATGTGTGCATTATTATCAAATTTTCAGTTCATTTAGATATATTCAGATGAATGATTGCTATGGCTTTAACTTTTAAATATAAGCTATTCAGACATCTTTCCTGTATCTTCATATTCATTACATTCATATTCTTTAAAATAAGTAAATTATGGGAAAAAAAAAACAGTAAATGAAGAACAATACATGAGCTATTAACCAATAAAGAATTCCTTCTTCTTTCAGGAAAAAAATATTATTATTATCATCATTGTTATCCTTAGTATTTAGAATCCATAATAATAGCAACATGCAAAACACAACACACCCCTTTCTTTCTCATCACCCTCTCCAGTAGGTAAGGACCATTACCATAATATTAGTTGGGTTCATCATTCTCTAGAATTTCTCATGCCCCTCAAAATATAACATCACAACCACTCTGTGTGCCCTATATCTCTTAGACTTTCTGAATCCATTGCATGCGTCATCTACATTTTCTCTTTAGGACACTTCCCTCAACCTGTAAATTAGATTCATAAATAAAACAATGTTGCATATCTAACAGGCATAGTTGGGGTTGCTTTTTCAGTAATTTACACATAAAGATGCTTCCTGCATCTTTATTGATTTTTTTTTAATTTTAGAAAATATTGTCTTTAGGGTTAAACTATACACTGTGAAGTTTTTATAATTGTCATTCTTCCACTCCAGGAGAAACTGCCCAGTCACCATTGAGTTCCATTCCATCATTCCTTTGTTGAAAGTCATGTTCTAATAACGTATTTTCTCGTAAGAGATCAACCCACTGCCAGGCTTTATTTTCTCCAGTATTGCTGCTTATAATTTAGAGAAGTATTGGCTAGATATCTATCGCTGTCTGGAGAGCTATAATCCACACTCACTCCATTACCTCATCCTTTCTCTTCTGTAATTTACTCCCTTTTCTATCCTTTTAGAAAAAAGTTTTTGTTTCCGCCAATTCAAATAAGTTTAGAATCAAATTTGGGTGTGCAGTTTTAATATTGTGTATATAAATCCCATGCTACACACTGGCCTTCATCTTTTGTCTTTGTTTTATTATAACATCTGTGCTTTTGCCTATGAAATTTTAACCATTTAAAATCACTTTCAAAGTAAGAATACCATTGCCTTTCTGGAAAGCAGTATGGCAAAATGCATTAAAAGCTTTAATAATGTTTATAAATTTTTGTTTAGTGAGTTTTAAATTAACGATAGTACATAAACATGATGCAATATTGTTCAGTCATTTATTTCTCCTAAAGAATTTAAATATTTTGGAAAATGTTTAGAAAATAGTTATGTAACAAATATTCACTAAGCTGCATTGTGTGCCAGTCACTGTTTCAGTACAAGGCAGAAAATTGATGGGAAATTATATGACAGTCGTGTCATGATTCTTTACAATTAATATAAAGAAAGCATATCAAAATTAAGCAATAGAGATATTTGAGAGAATATATGACTATGGTTTGGATTCTTTATACCTTTAAGACAATTTTCCATGTTTTACAATAAGCATATGTTATTATTTTCATAATAAAAAATTAAAAGTACTACTTTCATAAGTACAATCCTTAACAGGCAACACCTTTTCTGTCATGTTCTTGATTACAAGGTAAAGTGAGAGAGATAATAATAAGAAGAATGATATTACTAATTTGAGTAGGCCTCAGGCATAGGTAAAATCAAGCAAATACAGCCCTGGAGGGAAGACTGAAATGGCTCCTAAATACCTAGTGATAGAGTAACTGCACTAGAATCAAGAGGATGATTATACTAAACAGATTCTTAGCTTCACCTCACATTCTTTGAATCAGGAGCTCCAGGCATGAATTTGTGTTAGTTACTATTCATTCTGTGTAACAAATAAGACCAAAGTTTAGCTGTTAATGACAACATTTTTATTATCTCATGTAATTTCTGAGGGTCAGTCATCAGCCGGGTGGTACTGATCCAAGATCTCTCTTGAAGCAGAATCAAGGCATTAACTTGCCCATGGTCATCTGAAAATGTGATTCAGGCTGTCAGGTCTACATCCACAAGCCTCACTGGTATGACTGCTGATTAAAAGCTTCAACTTTAGAAGGAGGCCACAGCTCCTCATCACATGGGCCTCTCACATCACATGTGATAGTTTGACAACTGGCTATATTTGACAACTGGCTAGTATCACATGTGATAGTTTGACAACTGGCTATATTCAGAGCAAGCTATCCCAGAAAGAGGACAAAGAGGAGACCAGGATGCATAGTCATCACGTCACACATCATCACCTTCACTCTATTCTGTTCTTTAGAAGTTGGTTTCTAAGTTTAGTCCACACTCAAGGAGAAGGAAATTAATGTCCAGCTCTTGAAGGTAAGAATCTTAACAGAATTTTGGATTACTGTCAAATGATCCCATAACCTTAACTGCAATAAAGGCTCCTCCCCTCCTAATTCTAAAGCACAAGCAGATTGGAAGCTAATATAGAATCCCTCTCCCAGTGCAGGATCTATGCTAGACAGAGACACCCGAGCCATGATGACTTATCTCCCATGCAAGACCTCATTTCAGGGACTTCATTTCAAATGGTAGTCCATTCTCTCTTAGAACAGACCCAACTTAGAAAATTTACTTTTCTCTATATATTATCTGTACTAAGTAATTTCCCTATATCAATTCTATTTTTTTATATGTAGGGTATTTGATTCTGTAAGGTTGTAGATATAATTTTAAAATATGCCTAAATTAATATAATGAAAAGGAAGGCCATAGAAATGTGGTATTTTCTGGAAAACTATTCAGAGTCAAGTAAGATGGACAGTTCAGTTCAGTTGCTCAGTCGTATCCAACTCTTTGCGACCCCATGAATCGCAGCATGCCAGGCCTCCCTGTCCATCACAAAATCCGGGAGTTTACTCAAACTCACGTCCATCGAGTTAGTGATGCCATCCAGCCATCTCATCCTCTGTCATCCCCTTCTCCTCCTAACCCCAATCCCTCCCAGCATCAGAGTCTTTTCCAATGAGTCAACTCTTCGCATGAGGTGGCCAAAGTACTGGAGTTTCAGCTTTAGCATTAGTCTTTCCAATGAACACCCAGAACTGATCTCCTTTAGAATGGACTGGTTGGATCTCCTTGCACTCCAAGGGACTCTCAAGAGTCTTCTCCAACACCACAGTTCAAAAGCATCAATTCTTCAGCACTCAGCTTTCTTCACAGTCCAACTCTCACATCCATACATGACCACTGGGAAAACTATAGCCTTGGCTAGATGGACCTTTGTTAGCAAAGTAATGTCTCTGCTTTTTAATATGCTATCTAGGTTGGTCATATCTTTCCTTCCAAAGAGTAAGCGTCTTTTAATTTCATGGCTGCAATCACCATCTGCAGTGATTTTGGAGCTCAAAAAAATAAAGTCTGACACTATTTCCCATTTCCCCATGTATTTAGGAGCCACAAAAATAGAAGCCTGGAATTGGAGGTGATGTGAGGTGGAATGCTTAAATAAAAGAGCTATATTTTAAATGGTAAAGAACACTGTATTCAAAATTTTGTTGTTGTTCACTCACTCAGTCCTGTCCGACTCTTTGCAAACCCTTGGACTGAACACACCAGGGTTCCCTGTCCTTCGCTATCTCTTGGGTTTGCTCAAACTCATGTCCATTGAGTCAGTGATGCCATCCAACCATCTCATCCTCTGTTGTTCCTTTCTCCTCCTGCCCTCAGTCTTTCCTAGCATCAGGGTATTTTCCAGTGAGTTAGCTCTTCAAAGCAGGGGACCAAAGTATTGGAGCTTCAGCATCAGTCCTTCCAATGAATATTCAGGGTTGATTTCCTTTAGGGTTGATTGGTTTGATCTCCTTACAGTCCAAGAAATTCTCCAGAGTCTCTCCAGCTCCACAATTTGAAAGCATCAGTTCTTCAACACTCAGCCTTCTTTATGGTCCAACTCTCACATCAGTGTATGACTACTAGAAAAACCATACTTTTGACTATACACTTTGCATACACATGGCAAAGTGTTGTCTCAGCTTCTCAATATGCTGTCTAGGTTTGTTGTAGCTTTTCTTCCAAAGAGCAAGCCTTTTTAAATTTTGAAATATATCTTTACAATGTTGTCAAGAAACTTGAATTTCATTGTGTGATATACTTTGTGAATGAAAAATGCTGTCTCTATATCAGTAAACAAAGGATGTTACAGCTATCAAGCCACTGCAGATGTCCCTAAGGATAAGTCCTGTGGAGACTCAGGATGAGAAAGAAAAGGATATTGACCTCAGACAGCTAAGATGCATATCAAAGATATGATTTCAATAAGCCCAGACTCTTGCATCTTCCCACATGTAGAAAAACGCTAAATCCCTTAACTCAAGATATCTGTTTTTCTTTAATTAACAATAATCTTTTGACATTCTAACTGCCTGCTTTTTGTTATAAAAATTCTTCTATGTTCTGGCTCCACACCTACTTCTTTGGAGCAATTCCTTAAAAGTATCCCAGAGTCTGCATCCTGGGCTGAAGTCAACAGTTTTGTCTGCCAAATAAAACATAATTCTCAACTTTTAGGTTTTGCATTTTTTAGTTGACAAAGTGCTATTAACAATGCAGACCTGAGAAAAAGAAAAAGCTTTATGTTTCTTCTGGAAGTTTTGCCTTGTTTAGTCATCTTTCAGAAAAACAAACAAACAGCAACAACAACAAAAACCTTTTAACAGTCAATATTCCATTGTTTATTTAAAAAAAAAAAAAGAAGAGAAGAAGATAGTTATTTGAAGGCATAGAAGATCCTTTGAGCAACAGATAATTTTTCCTCCTTCTTGAAGTGGGGTGTGTGGCAGTAGGAATACAACTCATTTGTTTACCTCAAAGTTTGGGGTAGCAGAGATACCTGCAAGAGGACTCTAAAACAGAGTCACACCTCTCAGTTTCTGAGTGATGGTGCTAGGATGCCAAGCATGTGCCCTACCTTTCAGCTATCACGATGGGGATGAGAATTTAGAGAGAGGGAATAATATTCTGCAACTCAGAATAGGAATTCAGCAACTTCCCTGGTGGTGCAGTTTTTAAGAATCTGCCTTCCAAAGCAGAGGACAGAGATTTGATTCCTGGTCAGTCATGGAACTAATATCCCACATGCTGCTCAGCAACTAAGCCTGCAAATTGCAACAAAGATCCAGTGCAGCTAAAAAGAATGAATAGAAGGAGACAAAATAAGAAAAAAGAAGAAATGCAAATCTTTTCCTTGGTAAGTTTGACAGATGTGAGTGGAATTTCCAGGGATCCTGTGAGCCCATACTAAATCATAGGCTCCCTATGACACTTCCTGGATAGTGTCACACCACATGGAGACACATAGACATCTGCCATTACAGAGACATTGTGGAGAGCAATGCTAGCTGTGCCCTCAGAGCTGGGGCATGTCTCTCATCTTCTCAAGAGACCATCCAGGTAAAACATCAGCGCCTGGAGACAGTAGAAAATGCACTGGGTCCCTCTTGTGTAATTTCCTTTGCTACCAATTGGCCTTTACCCACAACATGAAAGTCCTTTCTGGCTCTTTTCCTTCAACCATCACTTCTACAGTGGAAACAGAGGGAAGAAGGTTTCAGACTCCCCTGATCTCTACCGCACTCCTTCAGGACCAGCACAGCTAAAGAGTATTCTATCTGATCTATTAGAGAGAAGTGCATAAGCTATGGAGGGACTGAAATTTTGCAACTCTAAAGTGACTACTCAAAATATTGATTATGGGCCCAAAAGGTCATCAAAGCACTAAGACAAGGTATATCAGCAACTTCATATTTTCTCTGCTCTCCTCTCACTGAGCATGTTTTGCATCTTTAGGGTTGTAACACTGAGAACTCTGAATAAGAATTTTTTAAAACCTTCACAAAAAATGAAACTTCTCCATACATTGCTGAGATGAAACTGTTAATTTAAATTTGTTAGAGGTCAAAGGATAAATTTATGTCAGGTAAAACAGAAATTGTCACCTTCTTGACACTGCATAAAGTTGAAACAACATGATGCTAACTGATATTTACTAACTAAAGAATGTCATCACTAGGTTATGTCCATTGCAAGTATTATTTTGAATTTAATAATATTTCTGTTGGATGACATATGCATCACCATTCATTTTAAATATTTGGAAACCAGGGTACAAACTGGACTGTGGCAACAAATAAACCCAGATAGTCAGGCAACTGGAGTTTGGTGTACAATGAGGATTTGAACCTAGGCAGTCTGATTCCACAGCAATAGTCATCTTTGCTATATTCTATTTCTTTAATGAAAGGTAGGAGTAAAACCCACACCATTCCTTATCCTTTAAAAGAACTAATTTCAATTAAGTCCCATGCTCTATTTATTTTGAAAATTTGGTAGTACTGTTCTTACTGGAAGGTATCACTCCATAAATATCCAAGTTGAACCCTGATTAAAAGAAGAAGATGCACTACTAATTCTTTACTTTTCAGAACAGAAAGGATGAATACTACATGTCTGGACTTCAATATAGATATTAAGACACTGACAGCTTGCATTCATTTTTTCTGTTCAGTATACATCATATATTTCATGATTAAGTTTCTTAAGTTTCATTTCACTCATTCATTAACTTAATCATTAGTTCACTTAGTCATCAAATATTTATAAATTTATGAAGTATCTATTGTGAACAAAATATGGTGCCAGATGATGAGAAAACCAAAAGGATAAACATCAGATAAGATTATAAATCCTTTGACAAAATGATCCTTCAGCTATTTGGAGATGAACAGGAATTAGCCAGAGAAAGAGGAAGAAACATTCAGGCAAAGAGAAGCAGCAGAGAAGAGAGGTTTCTTAGAGAATGATATGGCAATGTGTCAGTTATTTTAGTTAGACTCACATGTGCATTTGTGATCCTGGGGAGGTAGGAACAATCTGAACACTCTATTTTCTTTTAAAGAAATAGGAGCCTTTGAAGGGAAGAAAATAAACCTGAGCCAAGTCTTCTGATTTTGTCCTATGCCTTTCCCAGTAGAACATATCTCTGTTTTAGCTTGTCTCATTGATTTTCATTAAATTTTAATATAATTTGGAGTACATTAAATTAAATAGGAGCCTCTGAATAGCTTTAAGCTTACAAGTGATATGGTGGATTTTGCATTTTAGAACTTGATTCTCACCTATAGAAGTTTAAAATTGATTGCTGAAGAGGAAAGGAAATCAAAATTTAAGTAAGGATATTGAAAATTTAAGTAAGAATTGATGAAGATTCTGCTTCAGTTCAAGGTGGAATAACAATAATCTGATTGACACTTTTTACTGAAACAACCTCAAAATGAACAAAATATATGAAACTACATTATTAAAGACATTGAACATCCATCAACCAAGGATAATGATAAGTGAGAGAAGGATAATAAATCAGACGGACTCTATGACCCATATCAGCTAACTGTTGAGAGTTTCTAGGCCATGGTACAGAAAAGGGGAAGCCAGAGTCAAGTAGACTTCTTAAATTGAGAGTATGGATCTAAGGAGACCAATACTCTCCTCAGAGTATTGTCCTGGTTTTCCAGGACTAAGTACTGTGAAGAGGAGATTTACAGAGAATAATCTCCAGATATCTTAAGAGAATCCCCTTACCATCGATTTAGCTAAGTATCATTTAGCACATATTCAATACATGTAAGAACAAAACTGCTTCCCTGGTGACTCAAGTGGTAAAGAATCCATCTGCAATGCAAGAGCCACAGGTTTGATACCTGGATTAGGAAGATCCCCTGGAGAAGGAAATGACAACCTACTTGCCTGGGAAATCCCATGGACAGAGGAGCCTGAGGGGACAACAGGTCCACGTGAATTGATTAGAGGAAAGAATATCCCATGAGGTACCAAGTCAAGAATAGTGTCAATTTCCACAAGATGAGAATATCTTCTGATTCACAGGGCACTGTGCAGAGTGCCCTGCCTCAGTCATAAGAAACAGTGACCTTTATAGCAAACACTGTTTTAATCCCATCTGCTGCTAAGTCGCTTCAGTCGTGTCCGACTCTGTGCGACCCCATAGATGGCAGCCCATTAGGCCCCGCCGTCCCTGGGATTCTCCAGGCAAGAACACTGGAGTGGGTTGCCATTTCCTCCTCCAATGCATGAAAATGAAAAGTGAAAGTGAATTCGCTCAGTCGTGTCCGACTCTTAGCAATCCCATGGACTGCAGCCTACCAGGCTCCTCCATCCATGGGATTTTCCAGGTAAGAGTACTGGAGTGGGTTGCCATTGCCTTCTCCATAATCCCATCTAATACATTGTAAAAGCATGATCTGAAGGATCCAGCTGTTTCCAAAAACATTGGAATGCAATCCGGGGCAAAGATCAAGATTTTTAGGAACACAAAAATATCCAATACTCTGGACCTAGAGATTATCATACTAACAAAGTCGGACAGAGAAAGACAAATACCATATGATATTACTTACATGTGGAATCTAAAAAATGACATAAATGAACTTATCTATGAAACAGAAATGGACTCACATAGAGAACAAAGTTGTGGTTGCCAAGGCAAGAGGGTTGCAGGAGGGATGGATTGAGAGCCTGTGGTTAGCAGATGCAAGCCATTATATAAAGAATGGGTAAACAGTCCTATTATATAGCACTGTGTGTGTGTGCTCAGTACTTCAGTTATGTCTGACTCTTTGTGAACCTATGGTCTATAGCCCATCAGATTCTTCTGCCCATGGAATTTTCCAGGCAAGAATACTGGAGCAGGTTGCCATTTCCTACTCCATGGCATCTTCCCAACCAAACACGTCTCCTGCATTGGTAGGATTCTTTACCACTGTGCCACCTGGGAAGCCCACGGTATAGCATGGGAAAACTATTCAGTATCCTGTGATAAACTATAATTAAAAATATATATGAAAAAGTACATATATCTCTAGGGTTTCCCTGGTGGCTCAGAAGGTAAAGAATCTACCTTCATTTTGGGAGACCTGGGTTGGATCCCTGGGTTGGAAGATCCCCTGGAGTAGGGAATACCCACTCCAGTATTCTTGCCTGGAGAATCCCATGGACAGAGATGCCTGGCAGGCTACAGTCTGTGGGGTCACAAAGAGTCAGACACAACTGAGCGACTTTCACTTTACGTATATCTCTAGATCACTTTATTACACATCAGAAATTAACATATCATTGTAAGTCAACTATACTTCAAAAATTAAATTAAAAAAAATTTGACTTTAAAAAGTTAACATTCAAGATGTCTGTCATCTAGTCAAAGACTATCAGGCATGTAAAGAAGCAAGAAAAAAAAAAAAGAAGCAAGAAAATATGACCCATAAAGAAGAAAACAATTAATCGATTTAAATAAACACAGAACTGACACAGATGTCAGGTTTAGCCAACAATGACATTTTTTTAAAAAGTTACTATAGTTGTATTCCATATATTCACAAAGCTAAGAAGCTTTAAAAACCACAAGCTGGGAAGCATGAATAAAATTGCACCAAAATCAAATTGCTTAAAACCAGTGACAAAAAGAAACATTTTTTTTTAATTTGTCATCCAAAAAAGACATATTCTGTCCATGGGAACAAAAATAAAGATACCAGTAGATTTATTGTTGTGAAGAATGTGAGCAAGAAGACAGTGGAGCAACATCATTTAGGTAAGTGAAAGAAAATGCTGTCACCCTAGAATTCTATACTCAGTGAAAATATCTTTAAAGTGAAGTGAAAATGACATATGAAACTGAAAAAAAAGAATTACCATCAAATCCTAGCTACAAGAAAGATGCTACAGAACATTCTTTGGGTAGAAGGAAAATAACAGCATGTGGAAATCTGGACCTACAGAAAGAACACCAGGAATGGTGACTACATCTGTGTGTCATAAAAGACAGGGTAGCTTCTGACTTTCTCTCTTGTATTAACTGTACTAGAGAATCTTGTTGATAATACTGAAGCAATTCATCTAGCCATGTGGGAGGAACTATGATCTTTCACCAAGAGCCACAGGAGCAAATTATGTGGAAAACAGACCCTTCAGTAGACCCCACAGAAGTTTTAAAATAATAAATGGTTGTTGCTTTAAGCAAAGCAAAAACAGAAGTGGAAAGGTATATATTATTAATAGCATGGACTTTGCCTCAATATTTCTCTGCTGCTGGATATGTGCTCTACAGAGATGCTAGTGCTTGTTTACAGATATAGATGTATAAATATGCTCACTTCAGCCTTGTCTATGAGGGGAAATATTGAAAATGAAATGTCCCTTACTATGGATTTTGTAAGCAAATTATGGTGAATTAATTTTAAAAAAATGATGAGGATATTAACCAAGAAAGCAGGACTCTCATCATATTAGCCAAAGTGTCTCTTATTTGTATTTAATTTTTACTGAAGCATAGTTGATTTACAATATTGTGTTAGTTTCAAATGTACAGGAAAGTAATTTTATTTATATATAATATGAAGTGACAGTGAAAGTCATTCAGTCAAGTCCGACTCTTTGAGACCCCATGAACTATACAGTCCATGGAATTCTCCAGGCCACAATACTGGAATGGGTAGCCTTTCCCTTCTCCAGGGGATCTTCCCAACCCAGGGATCGAACCCAGGTCACCCACATTGCAGGCAATTTCTTTACCAGCTGAACCAAAAGGGAAGCCTAAGAATACTGGAGTGGGAAGACTATCCCTTCTCCAGTAGATCTTCCCTATGCATGAACTGAACCAGGGTCTCTTGCATTACAGGTGGATTCTTTACCAACTGAGCTATGAGGAATCTATAGTATATTTTATATATATACACACATATTTGGAGAAGGAAATGGCAACCCACTCCAGCATTCTTGCCTGGAGAATCCCAAGGACTGAGGAGGCTGCCGTCTATGAGGTCACACAGAGTCGGACACGACTGAAGCAACTTAGCATACACATATTCCTTTCCATTATAGGTCATCACAAGATATTGAATATAGTTCTCTGTTCTATAGAGTAGGTCCTTGTTGATAGTCTATTTTTTATATTGTAGTGTGGATACGTTAATCCCAAACTCCTAATTTATCCTTCCCACATCTTCTTTCCCCTTTGAAAACTATAAATTTGTTTTCTATGTCTATGAGTTTATTTTAGTTTTGTAAATAAGTTCATTTGTTCATTTTTTAAGATCCTACGTATGAGTTATATCACATTTGTCTTTGTCTGATTTACTTAACTTACTATGATAATCCCCAGGTCAATCCATGTTGTTTTGGATGGCATTATTTCATTCTATTTTATGATGATACTATATTACATCCATATACCACATCTTCTTTATCTGTTCTTCTGTCTATGGGCATTGAATTTGCTTCCATGCCTTGGCAATTACTAAAAGTGCTGCTATGAACATTGGAGTGAATGTGTCTGTCTTTTCAAATTAGAATTGTCTCTGGATAAATACCCAGGAGGATGACTGTCCTATCATAGATAGTCTTACTTTTACTTTTAATGGACTCTCCATACTGTTTCCATATTGGTTGCCAATGTGACTTTTAAACATAGGTTTAAAGCAAAAAGTGAAAAAGAACTACAGTGCCTCTTGATGAAACTTAAAAAGGAGAGTGACAAAGTTGGCTTAAAATTCAGCATAAAGGAAACTAAGGTCATGGAGTCTGGTCCCATCATTTCATGGCAAATAGATGGGGGAACAATGGAAACAGTGAGAGGTTTTATTTTGGGGGGCCTCCAAAATCACTGCAGATGGTGACTGCAGCCATGACATTAAAAGACACTTGCTCCTTGGAAGAAAAGTTATGACCAAAATAGACAGCATATTAAAAAGCAGAGACATTACTTTGCCAACAAAGGTCCATCTAGTCAAAGCTATGGTTTTTCTAGTGATCATGTATGGATGTGAGAGTTGGACTATAAAGAAAGCTGAGCACGGAACAACTGATGCTTTTGAACTGCGGTATTGGAGAAGACTCTTGAGAGTACCTTGGAAAGCAAGGAGATCCAACCAGTCCATTCTAAAGGACACCAGTCCTGAATATTTATTGGAAGGACAGATGTTGAAGCTGAAACTCCAATACTTTGGCCATCTGATGGGAAGAACTGACTCATTTGAAAAGACCCTGATGCTGGGAAAGATTGAAGGTGGGAAAAGAAGGGGACAACAGAGGATGAGGTGGTTGGGTGGCATCACTGACTCAATGGACATGAGTTTGGGTAAGCTCTAGGAGTTGGTGATGGACAGGGAAGCCTGACATCCTACAGTCCATGGGGTCGCAAAGTGTCAGACATGACTGCGTGGCTGAACAGAACTGAATAGCATCATTCCTTGGTTCATAACTTTCAAAGACATGGCTCGTCACCTGCTTTTAGCTTTATTCTCTCCTCTATACCTTCACTCTCATCCCTGCCTTGACTTATGCTGTTTTTGCCATTCTGCACTTCTGATGTTCCCCCACGTGCCAGGGATATATTTACCCTAGCCTGCTCACTTAGCTGTTTCTCTGCCTGCAATGCTCTTTCCTTGAAGCCATAAAGCTATCATTCCCAGCTGCAATATCTGTTTAAATGTTCTTTTCTAAAACAGACCAACTTTGACTATCTCATTTAATATGACAACCTACCTCTCCATTATCACTCAGAATTCCCAATCCACCTAACTTTGATTTTTGCCCTTGTTTATCACCTTTGAAAAGTGTAAAATACCTGAATTTTAAATTTTTTGTTTATTGGCTATCTGCTATAAAACAACATAAGACCCATAAGGAAAGAATGATTTATTTATATATTTATTTTTGCTAATGTCATGTTCATTGAGAAATGCCTGGCAAATAGTAGGTGCTCAATGCATATTTTTGCATAAATAAAAATTATTGAATTTCAGTGTGATTAAAGGACAGCCCAGTGATGCTTTATCCACTTTCATTCTACATAACAAACTGCCATCAATTAATTAATAATTTTTGGATATATGTGGTGATCATGTATGGTGCCAGTGCAGAATATAAGTTACATGTTGGAGATATAAGTTACAGTTGCATAAGTGGGAGAAGGCAATGGCATCCCACTCCAGTACTGTTGCCCAGAAAATCCCATGGATGGAGGAACCTGGTAGGCTGCAGTCCATGGGGTCTCTAAGAGTCGGACACGACTGAGCAACTTCACTTTCACTTTCCACTTTCATGCATTGGAGAAGGAAATGGCAACCCACTCCAGTGTTCTTGCCTAGAGAATCCCATGGACGGAGCAGCCTAGTAGGCTGCAGTCCATGGGGTTGCTAGGAGTTGGACACAACTGAGCGACTTCGCTTTCACTTTTCACTTTCATGCATTGGAGAAGGAAATGGCAACCCACTCCAGTGTTCTTGCCTGGAGAATCCCAGGGACGGGGGAGCCTGGTGGGCTGCCGTCTATGGGGTCGCACAGAGTCAGACACGACTGAAGTGACTTAGCAGCAGCAGCAATTAGAGAATGTCTAAGGTGGGCCTGGTGAAACTGGGGAATCATGGAGAGGAGGTGGAGGTGTAATCAACCAGAAGTCCTTTTACAAACAAGTGTCCCACAACAAAGTCCCAAGTTGGAGTGTGATCTATAAAGAGACTCAAAAATCAAAGCAGAGTGATGGTCTTGAGGAGCATACTTTTTCTTGTTCAATGTGTCTCCCAAGTCAACATAACTATAGTTATACCTGGGTCTCATCTAGGATAATGGGACACAAAGTAAAACTAAAAATGCCAGACTGTCAATATTATTTAAAGAGAAGTAAGAACCACTCATGGATCTTTCCAACAGAGTGTAACACATTTACTCATATATTATGCACACACAGTCTCATTTTACCTATTTTAGCTACACATAACAGCTAGGCCAGTGTGAGAGGGATGATGTTCAGCAGAGTGAACTTTTGTGGTTGTCATTTGGGTTGTCATGTTTTGTGGGGTTAATGTGAAAATGTAAGTAGCATGTTGGAGGGTATGTAAAGTTTGAAGATTATTCATCAGATATAAGGGGTACCCAAGTGGGAAATGGTAGCATCAAATATATATTGTGATACTCAATGTTTGAAACAAGGTAACATCTGATAAATTCCTTATGTGTCAGATAAGGCAATGGTGATGCCTATCTAGGAGATGTGGTTCTTTGCAGGTGTGCATCATCCAGTTCATGTCCAGAAAACGTTAATGAGAAACATATTAATCCTCACTGGCATGCATCCAAGGAGTAGTGATCCAAGGGGAAAATGGAGATTTGATTGTTAAAGGCATGTTGGCTTATAATACACAGCTTGGTAACTCCAAACAAATCAAGGATTGTTGTCAGGGACTGAAGTTGTTTAGAAGCAAAGGAGGTCATTAATAGTATTTGGATTAGAATTTTTTTAAGTGACCATAAACACAAAATAAAAACAGAAAGGCTCTTTAATATGAAGAGTTAAATAAAAAATGAGCAAACAAACTGCATACTGGAATATTAGAAGGTTAACATATTGCAAGTGGATGCAATTCACTCATAAAAAAGTAAATAGATTTTAGTTGACAAAGAAAACAAAATTCAGCAAGATGTAATGGAGAAAAAAGTTATGATTAAAAAATTAGAAAAATATAAAATAAGCACAAAAAAGAAAGCAGAAGTAACAGTATTGATATCTCAGCAGTATTGATAACAGTAATAGAATTAAGACTAGAAAGTTAAAAAAGTTAAAGATGGACATTTCATAATGGTTAAGTCTAAAATTGAACATAAAGAAATACCAGTTATTCATATTCATGTATCCAATTAACACAGCAACAGTTTTTATAAAAAAAAAAATTTCTTGAGAACCAAAAATCAAAACTCCATATAACACTTTAAAGCATCTCTATCAACCTAATACAGATTCAAAACTCAAAAAGAAAATGTATAGAAAACACTACATAATCAATAGAGTAGATTTTATAGATTTTAACTCTGGTAACATCAAACACATCACTTTTTCTGATTGTGATAAAATTTACATATTCTCTTGTAAACATTAGCTCTCTATTTAATGTAAATGCTATTTAGATCTACAAAATATTGCTAGTGTTGTATTACTTATCATTTAGAGTCCTATTCATATTCAAACTTATTTTACAAGCTTTAATTGGAATAATATTGCATATTAAGGCATTCTTGCCCTTTCTTAAAGTTACTTGTCCAGAGATGTTTGTGTTGAAGAGGATAAATTAATATTTTTCAATTTTATTGGTATATTTTGGAAAGCTCTATTTTATTTCAAATATGTTGTGCTCATTCTAAAAAGGAGAGAAATCCTTTTTCTTTTTGGTGATTCCTTTATCAGGCAATTGTTGTTGTTCTGTGGCTAAGTCATATCCAAATCTTTGGGACCCCATGTACTGCAGCATGCCAGGTTTCCCTGTCTTTTAATACTTCCGGGAGTTTGCTCAAACTCATGTCCATTGAGTCAGAGATGCCATCCAACCATCTCACTCTCTGTTGCTCCCTTCTCCTCCTGCCCTCAATCTTCCCCAGCATCAGAGTCCTTTCTAATGAGTTGGCTCTTCATATCAGGTGACCAAAGGATTGGAGCTTCAACTTCAACATCAGTCCTTCCAATGTATATTCAGGGTTAATTTCCTTTAGGATTGTCTGATTTGATTTCTGCACTGTCTAAGGGACTGTTAAGTGTCTTCTCCAGAATCAAACATCTCCAGTATGAAAGCATTAATTCTTCAGCACTCAGCCTTCTTTATGGTCCAACTCACATCCATATATGACTACTGGAAAAACTATAGCTTTCACTCTATGGACCTTTGTTGGCAAAGTGGTTTTTGCTTTTTAATATGCTGTCTAGGTTTGTCAATAGTTCTCCTTCCAAGGTGCAAATGTCTTTTAATTTCTTGGCTTCAGTTACCATCAGCAGTGATATTCGAATTTAGTTATTTTGGAATCAAGCAATTAAAACTTGTTATTTCTGTTTGAGAAGGACCAGAGTTTGAATCCAGATCAGAATGACTCTCCTCCTCAGTTCAGTTTAGTCGCTCAGTCATGTTCGACTCTTTGAGACCCCATGAATCACAGCACGCCAGGCCTCCCTGTCCATCACTAACTCCCGGAGTTCACCCAGACTCACGTCCATCGAGTCAGTGATGCCATCCAGCCATCTCATCCTCTGTCATCCCCTTCTCCTCCTGCCCCCAATCCCTCCCAGCATCAGAGTCTTTTCCAATGAGTCAACTCTTCACATGAGGTGGCCAAAGTACTGGAGTTTCAGCTTTAGCATCATTCCTTCCAAAGAAATCCCAGGGCTGATCTCCTTCAGAATGGACTGGTTGGATCTCCTTGCAGTCCAAGGGACTCTCAAGAGTCTTCTCCAACACCACAGTTCAAAAGCATCAATTCTTCGGCACTCAGCCTTCTTCACAGTCCAATTCTCACATCCACACATAACCACAGGGAAAACCATAGCCTTGACTAGACGGACCTTTGTTGGCAAAGTAATGTCTCTGCTTTTGAATATGCTATCTAGGTTGGTCATAATTTTTCTTCCAAGGAGTAAATGTCTTTTAATTTCATGGCTGCAGTCACCATCTGCAGTGATTTTGGAGCCTAAAAAAATAAAGTCTGACACAGTTTCCACTGTTTCCCCATCTATTTCCCATGAAGTGATGGGACTGGATGCCATGATCTTCGTTTTCTGAATGTTGAGCTTTAAGCCAACTTTTTCACTCTCCACTTTCACTTTCATCAAGAGGCTTTTTAGTTGCTCTTCACTTTCTGCCATAAGGGTGGTGTCATCTGCATATCTGAGGTTATTGATATTTCTCCTGGCAATCTTGATTCTAGCTTGTGTTTCTCCCAGTCCAGCGTTTCTCATGATGTAACCTGCATATAAGTTAAATAAGCAGGGTGACAATATACAGCCTTGATGTACTCCTTTTCCTATTTGGAACCAGTCTGCTGTTCCATGTCCAGTTCTAACTCTTGCTTCCTGACCTGCATACAAATTTCTCAAGAGACAGATCAGGTGGTCTGGTATTCCCATCTCTTTCAGGATTTTCCACAGTTTATTGTGATCCACACAATCAAAGGCTTTGGCATAGTCAATAAAGCAGAAATAGATGTTTTTCTGGAACTCTCTTTCTTTTTCCATGATCCAGCGGATGTTGGCCATTTCATTCAGTATTGGCCATTCACTTCATTCATATGTTGTCCATTCACTTCAGTATTCTTGCCTTGAGAACCCCATGAACTATATGAAAAGGCAAAATGATAGGATACTGAAAGAGAAACTCCCCAGGTCAGTGGGTGCCCAATATGCTACTGGAGATCAGTGGAGAAATAACTCCAGAAAGAATGACGGGATGGAGCCAAAGCAAAAACAACACCCAGGTGTGGATGTGACTGGTGATAGAATCAAGGTCCGATGCTGTAAAGAGCAATATTGCATAGGAACCTGGAATGTCAGGTCCATGAATCAAGGCAAATTGGAAGTGGTCAAACAAGAGATGGCAAGAGTGAATGTCGACATTCTAGGAATCAGCAAACTGAAATGGACTGGAATGGGTGAATTTAACTCAGATGACCATTATATCTACTATTGTGGGCAGGAATCCTCAGAAGAAATGGAGTAGCCATCATTGTCAACAAAAGAGTCCAAAATGCAGTACTTGGATGCAATCTCAAAAATGACAGAATGATCTCTCTTCATTTCCAAGGCAACCATTCAATGTCACAGTAATCCAAGTCTATGCCCCAACCTGTAACGCTGAAGAAGCTGAAGCTGAACAGTTCTATGAAGACCTACAAGACCTTTTAGAACTAACACCCAAAAAAGATGTCCTTTTCATTATAGGGGACTGGAATGCAAAAGTAGGAAGTCAAGAAACACGTGGAGTAACAGGCAAATTTGGCCTTGGAATACGGAATGAAGCAGGGCAAAGACTAATAGAGTTTTGCCAAGAAAATGCACTGGTCATAACAAACACCCTCTTCCAACAACACAAGAGAAGACTCTACACATGGACATCGCCAGATGGTCAACACCGAAATCAGATTGATTTTATTCTTTGCAGCCAAAGATGGAGAAGCTCTATACAGTCAGCAAAAACAAGACTGGGAGCTGACTGTGGCTCAGATCATAAAATGAATTTCGGAGATAAAGTGGCTAGTTACATTCCTGAGGAGGGGCAGAGCAGCTGTCTGAACACAGGTCTCTGGAATCTTAGGACAATTCAACTCCTGTCTGTCAAGCTCAGCATCTCTACTTCATGTACAAGATGTAATTTAAGTAGATACTTAGAGACAGCCTTCTTCCACTTATTTGCTTGAATATTTGTCATTTCTTTTTCTATTTTCTTAAGTACTATTTTATTTATTAGCCATTTCACTTTAATCTAATTTAGAAAATCCTCATGTTTATATAAAGTGCATATCTTTTAGTCTGGCTTTAAAATAACTACCTATAAGAAGACACAAAGATCTTCCACTATCATGCTTAAAATTCTACAATTAGCAATTTCTGGAATTCCAAGTGGTAAGGTAAAGTGAAGGTTAGATATTCCACACTAGTGGGAACAAGGAAGAAATAAACTGTTATCATGAGAAGCAGAGGTGTATGCCTGTTGGTTTGGGTTGGTGTCAGGTGACAAACACCTGAAGCTCTTGGGCCTGAACAGAAGATGGATTTGACCCAATGATTCAATACTTATATCTCCATCTTTTCTACTTACATAAATTCGTGACCAAACCAAAAAAGAGGAGAATAGATAAAGGAACTGGGGGTATGTTCATACAACAGAATATGCTCTATAGGGAAAAGGAACAGATTGATATTACAACAGCATGGATGAATGGATGAGTCTCAAAAATCTACATGTCTAATGAAGAAGTCAGATACAAAAATAAACATGGTATGATTATATTTATCTGAAAAAAAAAAAAAAAAAAAAAGATCATGAACTCCTTATTGCCAAATTCAGACTTAAATTGAAGAAAGTAGGGAAAACCACTAGACCATTTTGGTATGACCTAAATCAAATCCTTTATGATTATACAGTGGAAGTGAGAAATAGATTTAAGGGCCTAGATCTGATAGATAGAGTGCCTGATAAACTATGGATGGAGGTTCATGACGTTGCACAGGACACAGGGATCAAGACCATCCCCATGGAAAAGAAATGCAAAAAAGCAAAATGGCTCTCTGGGGAGGGCTTACAAATAGCTGTGAAAAGAAGAGAAGTGAAAAGCACCGGAGAAAGGGAAAGATGTAAGCATTTGAATGCAGAGTTCCAAAGAATAGGAAGAAGAGATAAGAAAGCCTTCTTCAGTGATCAATGCAAAGAAATAAAGGAAAACAACAGAATGGGAAAGACTAGAGATCTCCTCCTAAGGCTCCACAATAGCATGTTATCTTTGGATCCTTTGACTATTAAGCCAAACTCAATAAATCGTCAATAGGTATGATTTTTCTGACATAGTTGTTTTTATTGACAATATCAGTAAGAATAGCATACTAACTGATGTGGGGGAGTGGAAGGTACAAACAATTGGGTATAAGATTGGCTCAAGAATGTACTGTACAACACAAGGAATATAGCTATTTTGTAATGACTGCAAATGTTAACTAGAATAGGTGACTACTTGTGGTTGCCTTTTATTCAAGGCCATATATGTGCCAAAAGAGAGCAGCTCTTTTGCCCTTACCTGCTTGCCCATTTCTGTTGCCCTTTAATCTTAAAAGAACCTAATTATAGGAATAAGATCACTAGGCAATTTGACCTAACTGCTGATTTATGCTCTCTTAAATGCACATCATGCCTTGCTTAATCTGTTTTTCTAGATTAAAAGGAGAATGAAGAATTAAGCAGTTAAAGAAAAAACAGCTCTCTACCCCTACCAGCCCCCTAAGCAATTCTTCTGGGGGGGGTCACAAGGGCAAAATTACATCTGAAAAGAGATTCAGCTAGTCTGCACACAATGGAAAATAATGTAGACAGAAATTAATTCCCTGACTCAATGATTCAAAGATTGTTCTCCTTTTTTTTTTTTTTTTTTAAACTGTCATTGCTGAGCTGAAACTTGGGAGTTGGTCTCAGGACAGGAGTCCACCTTCCCTCTAGATTGCTGGCATTTCTAATTAAAGCACCTTTCCTTTCTACTGGTACTTCCCTCTCAGTTACTTGCTTTTGAGCGGCAAGCCACTGAACCTGAGTGCGGTACGGAGTTCAGTCCCACTAGTACCCTCACATACTTCTGTGCCTTCCAACACTAGAAAAACCCAGTGGGATATTGATGTAGGATATTTCTACTGAGAGAAAGAAAAACTAAACTGATAAGTAATCTCTGAAAGTACTTCTTTAAACCTGGCACCATTTTTTTTTTCAAATGATATATAAATGAAGGGTGATTGTCAGGGCCAGAATATAAGACTGGTTCTTTTTAAATACAAAAGCTGTGCTTTTTATAAATGGGACAGCCTTGCAGGTTTCCATATCTGCTCTACTTATCATCTGCTTGCTTTGATCATGAAATGATATTCCCCTTCCTGATGGACTGTGTTTGTACTTTCTAAAGTTGGCCACCACAGTTCTTCCCATCTCATATACTCTTCTGAAAACTTGTTGATGCCATACTTGGCTATGGAATCCAATAGTCTTTAATAGAATGCAGCGGGAATATCAATGTGTAACTTTTGAGGCTAGATTATGAACTCCTCTTCAGCTTTCCCTTTGTTGGCTGAAACACATGCTAGCCCTCCGAGCTGGAGTGTAGGCAGTTCAATGCCACCAGTGCTGCTATGGTGTCAAGAAGCCTAACTAGCCCACGTCAATAGGCTGCCTCCAGCTGCAACAGCCCCAGCCACCATCTGACTGCAATTGTAGTTCAAACCCTGAGTGACAACAGCCAAGCAGAATCCGGACCCATTCAAACTGTCAGACATTGTTGTTTTAAACTGAAAGTTTTCATGTTGATTTAGTTTGCAACAATAATTACTGGAATAGAAATTCATGGCAAGGGTTCCCCTGTATGCAGGTAAAACCTCGTACAATACCTATTTTTGTATGTAATGGTTTATTAAAATAGCTATATCCATTTATTTATATATTTCCTGACTTCTTCAGCTCTAAACATCAGAGTTTAGTAATTTCAACAAAGACCATGTAGCTTGCAAATTCAAAAATATTTTCTATCTACTCTTTTACAGAAGATGTTTGCCAATCCCTAGCCAATGGAATTCTGCATTTTTTCATACTCTTGTACATGCACAGAGCACAATCTAGCCTCTCAATCTTAATTTACTCACTTATTATATAATTTTTTAAGTTGCCACATCTTATTTAGGTTGCAATTGTGACGCCTTTTTGGTTAGCATGAAACAATTCATTTTTATCCATGCGGTATGTGGGATCTTAGGTCACCAACCGGGGATCAAACCCAAGTCCCCTGCATTGAAAGAGCAAAGGCTTAATGGCTAGAATATCAGGGAAGTCCCTTGTAGAATATATTTTTAAATGACATATTTATTTTTCTCTTTATACCCATACCCTTGTGAGAGTCCTACCCACATTGATTCTGAGTTGCTTTATGTGACTTTCTTCACCCAGTGGGGCTTTAGCAAGTGTGATACAAACAGAAATTTGAAAAGTGATTAAACATTGGGACTTGTGATTTCTCAGTACTGGAAACACCTCTACAAACCTCCTAAAAATGCTTGGGCTCACTTCTTAGAGGATCAGAGACCATGTCCCAGTTGTAGTAAGCATTTCAACAGTTCCAATGTCCCAAATGTCCAGACCTACAGCTGAAAACTCAAACCTGTTAATGAGTCCATGTTAGAGTATTCAACCCTTAAAGCAAGTCCACAATCATGAAACATGTTAATATCCATTGTTTACAGATAGAGAATTTTGAGCTGCTTTGATCCACAACAAAAGCTATTAAAGTCTACTTTGATATTCTCTGCTTGTACTCTTTTTATACAGTGACAAGCAAATTCAGGGCAATCATTAATCTCAAAAAGTAACATAGGAATTTCCTCGTGGCTCAGTTGTAAGGAATCCACCTGTCAATGCAGGAGATGTGAGTTCGATCCCTGGGTCAGGAAGATCCCCTGGAGATGGGCATAGCAACCCACTCCAGTATTCTTGCCTGGGAAATCCCATGGACAGAGAAGTCTGGTAGGTTGCAGTTTATGGGGTCTCAAGAGTCGGGCATGACTCAGTGACTAAACAACAACTTAGGTTAAAAGGATACAAGGGTCTAACAAAAAATTATTCAAACTATCCAGTGATTAATTATTCTTTAATAAAATACGTTAAGAATTAGGAGTCTGGGGTAGAGAACACTGATGTTTTGGTTTTAATTACAAAATCCTGAAAGAGAGGGTTTTGGCTCTGACTTGGTGTGATCTAACTTGGGTTCTCATTGACTTAAAGAGACAAGAGAAGAATAAGAAAAAGAATCAGGAAGAGATGGAGATAATCAGATTCAATGAATGTTAGAATAAAATTTTAAGGAGCAAATAATTTTAAAACCACCTGAGTTCACTCAGTCCATTATAGGTGAGTTAGCATTAGAATCTAGGGCATCCAAACAAGTCTATAGCTTGGTGAAAATTCTCTCCTCCTCATTGCCTATGGTTTTTTGTTTTTGTTTTTTACCCTCAGAGAAGGGTATTTACACACACACACACATACATATATATGCTGATACCACACACCTGAATAAAATAATCTTTCAGCAAATTTCATTTTGTAGCATTTCATTTCCCAGTGGTAATGCCAAATAAAATGTAGATAAAAACATTAAGTGTAGCTAGCTACCTGCTGCTTTAGCACTGGGCAAGATTCCATCTGTGGGCATTCTAATAAGCTCAAAATGAGTGCTTTGTCTGTGGCTGTACAATCAGAGGATAATTTAGCACAGAAAGTAAAGGTCAGGCATTTAATGCTGCTATGAGTGACCTTTTCACTGCTAAGTCTTTGTAAAAGCAGCAGTGGTATTAGCAAGTTTAGATGCATCTTTTAAAAGAAGTGGTACAATTTCCTCTAGGTACCTTGTTTCCACTTTGGAAGAACTCCCATGGGGATGGAGCTCTGCTGAAAATAGTCACAGGAAAGCAAAATCCTCCTAGCCCTCTTGAGAGATTCTGTGAGGATGGAAAAGCTAAGGACCAGAGCCAACAAATTCCATGCTAACTATTAATGCTGAGCACTCAGGTACTGACTTTGAGGCTTAAGTGTCCAGCAAGAATTTCTCCTCTTTCCTCCTCAGAAAGAAGGTGGGGTCTGCCAGAGGTCAGCTACGTTATTAGCCTTCAGTTCATAAACTACCTAACTGGCTATTACGCTTCTGTTATTACATGACCTTCAGCTGCGGAATGAAAACTTCCTCTTTAACCCCAATTCCCAGGGTCACAAGAAGTAAAATTAGCATCTTGTAATAGTGGTTGGACTAAGCTCTTTTTGCATAATGAATGTTTAATAAGTGATATTTGAATTAAATAAATTAACTTCCATTTTAGAGAAGGCTCTGTGGATTAACACTTTGAAGAAAATAATGTGAAAAAGTGGGCTTCAGTTCAGCAAACGGTACAAAACACACACTGTGGATAGTCAGAAGCATCAGGTCCTTTTACTCCCCCACATCCCTGCATAGACAAACTCCACACACATAGTCCCTAGTTCACCAGTTTATCAATAACACAGTGTGTTCACTACAATTCCTCATTTTTCTTCACTTTATTTTCTTTCACAGTGGATCTTTGTTAGTTATCTATTTTAAATATAGCCCTGTGTACATATCAATCTCAAACTTCCAATCTATCCCTTCCCCAGGTAACCATAAGTTCATTCACTAAAACTGAGTTACTCTTTTATTATTATTGTTATTATTTTTTGCTTCCCTGAGGCTCATCAGAGACCTGCTGTTTTCCCATATCCAAAAGACATAACTATATTTTCAATTCAGCCCATTTTTCAATACCATTTGATAATACTGATTTTCTTTATCTGGATGTACCCACATCCTAATTTAGTGAACCCCCTTCTCAGTCTTGACTTCTGGCTCCTTCCCCCATCTCCCTGGACTCTGATTTTGGAGTTAGGGGTAGGCTGGCTCCCCACCTCCACTTTCAGTCTTCTCCTGAATGATCTTTGTGCATCCTTTGCTTATTAGCAGAGAGATCTATCTTGAACCCAGAATCCATTATGATTACATACTTGCCTTCATTCATTCAGGAAACATGAGGGAAAGTAGATGTTTCTCCAGGTGTTAAATCAAGAAGCAAATGTGCCTTCTGGAATTATAGAAGTGAACTGCCAGAAGAGTTGAAAGCAGAAAGAGTTGATTGGAGGTTGACTCTTGGAAACAAAAGGAGGTGAGGTAGTATATCTTTCTTTTCTTTAAAGACTCCTCTGTTATAGATGATTTTGAAAATGTCACTCATGGACCATCTCATGGCAGTCAACACAGTTAGTTGTAAAAAGATGTATCTTCCAGACCCTAAACCAGGCTAATCAAATCAGAAATTCTGGGTTATTGCATGACATGGTAGATAGTGCTTAGAACTATAATTTTAAATATTAATTTGGCATCATATCCCAGGAATTTTTGTGGGTTTTTATTTTGTTAATTTTTATATCTAGTTCTTGAATTTTGCTTTTGGCACTGAAACAGCCAATATTTGTTTCTTTTAAATCTGTGTATTTTTGGTGATTCTGTTGTTTTAAAATATTTAAATTTTTATATTGAACTATGACCAGAATCTAAGACATTTGTATATAGTTAACAGGTTTTTATTTCTTTTGTAGTTTAAATATTTAATGTCTTAAAATTCAATCCGTTTACTTGAAAAATATGTTATTTTGTTTGGCATAGATTTTATAGTATAGCATTAATATTATACTTTAAGGCTTTCCATTTCTTAGTAATTTTATGTAGTATTTTTCTATTAAAGATATTAAAATCTGGTAAAAGTATATAAATTTCTCATTTACAAGAATGAGTTTTTTTCAATCTAACCTTATAATTCTAACAAGTTTTACTTTATATATTTCACTATCATATTCTTGAGTGCAAAAGGCCCATGACTATTATATCATTTTTAGAGATTTTACCTTTCATAATTATAAAATATTTCTCCTTGTCCTTTTAAAATGGGTTTCACCTCAAGAACTACTTTCTCTGTTATTAATATTGCCATATCTGCTTTCTTTTCTTTCTTACTTTAAATTTTTAATAGCCCCCAAATCTTCATCTGTTCAGTTCAGCCTTTATATGCCATTTGCTTCTAATGTGTCTGTTGTAATAGTAATAAGTGTACAGGTACATGTTAACATGTTAACTCACAGAATCCGAGATTCCAAGTTATTTAAACTATAAATTTTTTTCCTGTAAAACTGTTGTATTTGTTCTATTTTCACCCAACTTCTGTTTTCCTTTTTGTTCTGTTTTGTTTGCAGTTTGTTAATATTTCTTGGTGGGTCTTATTTTTTCTACTCTGATAATTATTGATTTTAATATGTTTTATCTGGTTCTTTATTTATTTAAAAATGTTTCTATTTCATTATATTGATGATGAAATTTATGAAATATTCAATACATTTGTCCTTATAAATGATATTTCGGAATCCTTTTGGTGATATAGCCCCCTTTCTGACCCTTATTATCCTCTACCCACTGAAGATCTTTGATGGAGGGGAGTGTTTGCTGTTTCAATTTAGTCTTAGACATCTTTATTATTGTAAACAAATATAATCCAACATTTTATTTTATTTTAATCTTATTTTAAGCAAAATGATCCTTTTGCATTAAAGCCTATTTTTGTTTGGACAATGACATAATCTCATTAACTTTTTTTTTTTTTTTTAAATTTTATTTTATTTTTAAACTTTACATAACTGTATTAGATTTGCCAAATATCAAAATGAATCCGCCACAGGTATACATGTGTTCCCCATCCCGAACCCTCCTCCCTCCCCCCTCCCCATTCCATCCCTCTGGGTCGTCCCAGTGCACCAGCCCCAAGCATCCAGTATCGTGCATCGAACCTGGACTGGCAACTCATTTCATACATGATATTTTACATGTTTCAATGCTATTCTCCCAAATCTTCCCACCCTCTCCCTCTCTCACAGAGTCCATAGACTGTTCTATACATCAGTGTCTCTTTTGCTGTCTCGTACACAGGGTTATTGTTACCATCTTTCTAAATTCCATATATATGCGTTAGTATACTGTATTGGTGTTTTTCTTTCTGGCTTACTTCACTCTGTATAATAGGCTCCAGTTTCATCCACCTCATTAGAACTGATTCAAATGTATTCTTTTTAATGGCTGAATAATACTCCATTGTGTATATGTACCACTGCTTTCTTATCCATTCATCTGCTGATGGACATCTAGGTTGCTTCCATGTCCTGGCTATTATAAACAGTGCTGTGATGAACATTGGGGTACTCGTGTCTCTTTCCCTTCTGGTTTTCTCAGTGTGTATGCCCAGCAGTGAAATTGCTGGATCATAAGGCATGTCTATTTCCAGTTTTTTAAGGACTCTCCACACTGTTCTCCATAGTGGCTGTACTAGTTTGCATTCCCACCAACAGTGTAAGAGGGTTCCCTTTTCTCCACACCCTCTCCAGCATTTATTGCTTGTAGACTTTTGGATCGCGACAATGACATAATCTCATTAACTTTTTAATGTGTTTTTGTTTACATATTTTTTTGTTGTTTTTCTAAACAATTCTACTTTCCCACCAAGCCCTGGGTTTGATTCCTGGGTTAGGAAGATCCCCTGGAGAAGGGATTGGCAATTCACTTCAGTATTCTTGCCTAGAGAATTCCATGGACAAAGAAGCCTGAAAGGCTAAAGTCCACAGGGTCACAAAGAGTCTGACGTGACTGAAGCGACTTGGCACTAGCACTATTTTTAATTTATAAATATATTGCAAGCTGATAAATAGTATCACTTCCTCTATAAACAAATAAGTAAAAGTCATAAGTATTATTTTACAAAAGAAAATAAAATGGTTAGTAGATATATAAAAAGGTTTAGCCTTACAATCATTTTAAGAAACAAATTAGTACTACAAAATGTTAAAATTTTTGCCTATCAAATTTGCTCTGTCCCCAGAAATATATCACAAGAATACATAACAGTAGGTAATTTCCTGTGGTTAATTAATAAGAATGACAAATTGGAAGCACTTTAATTGCTCAAAATGGAAATGTGATCAAATAAATGATGGTACCATCCAGATAATGTAGTAATAGGCATTTGATATAATATTTAAACCCCTAACAATTATGTTCTTTAATGTGGCTAAGAAAAATCTTAGTATAATAAATTATTACATGCTGGTATGATATGTGCCTATGCTTATGCATTTTGCAATATTTAGTCTAATATTTTTACCATAAATTGAATTAACTATACAGTACAAAAACAAAAATACCACCCTATATGCACACATATAGCATATATTCTGTATATTTTAGAAAACTAATAAATAAAAGTAATGAAATCCAGCTGTAATTTATAACACTAGATTTTTTTTGATGCTTTTAAATCTTCTTGGTTGCCTAACTGTATTTTATAAAGTATCCATAGTAATAATTTTAAAAGAAATACAGATGTATACCTGTGGTGGATTCATTTTGATATTTGGCAAAACTAATACAGTTATGTAAAGTTTAAAAATAAAATAAAATTAAGAATTAAAAAAAAATAAAAATAAAAGAAATGCAGAGAATGATGTACAAAAACTGGTTTTTACTAGTAAAAAACTGAAACAATGAACTTTTAATCAATGTTACTAGAGTTTTATGATGTATGGTATATTTAGAGACATAAACACATTTCTACCTATCTACACATAGGTATGTCTCTATGCGTGAATGCATACTAAGTCACTTTAGTCATATCTGACTCTTTTTGACCCTGTGGACTGTAGCCTAACAGACTCCTTTGTCCATGGGATTTCCGGACAAAAATAATGCACTGAGTTGCCATGCCCTTCACCAGTATATTTGTATACATACATATGAATATGTAAATGTATATATGGAACCGTGACTCAGGATTAAGGAAATTGGTGACTAGCAGAAATTCATAATTGCTTCCTACAGAACAGCAGAGAAGAAAACAGCTTGTTGAAATTCCTTTTCCTTCTAAGACAAGAAATTTGGATGAAGCCAATTAGAACCACTATGACTGAGCAAAATGCACCTGCTTGTCTGATGGGTGATACTTAGAGGTCATAACCTAAATTTCTGCCACATGTTTTACACCAACATTTCCCAAATTTTCATTTGACCCATGAAGAAACATGAAACTTTCTTAAATCATGTAATCAACCACAATTTTTCTTTCTTCAACACCCAAAAACTCTTAAATATCTACCTCATCTTGCTATAGAGGAGACAGATTTGAAGTGGCTTCCTGCCTCCTGCTTGCCCCCCTTGCAATGAACATTTCTCTCTGAGAAAGACTGGTGCTTCAGTGTTTGACTTTTCATTGTGTGTTGACAAATTACTCAGTGTCATACACATACATGTATATGCATATCAGATAGAACAGGTGGAGAGAGACTTCTACTCTATCAGGCAGGGCAGCACCCACTCTCTGCAGGAAATAGTTACAGAAGAAAAAGATCTCCACCTCAATTCCCAAGAAGTATTTTGAATATGAAGTCTCTCAGAGGAGAGCTGTTAGGGAACCTACTGACCAAAACCACCTACCCTGGCCAGGCAAGATTGTAGTCACTTACATGAGTTATCATAACAACAAAAGGTCCTGGTAAGGAATGCAGAACTAATGAGCTACCACCAAATGGAAGAATTCAGGGAAAGTCAAAAGGAGAGAAGAGATGCCAGTCCATATGTCCTACCAACTACACAGAATCCTTCCTGTTGGAATCCATCTTGGCTGAGTGATGCATGTACTTCCAGAAAGGACTTTAAGTCAGAGTGATCTGCCAGAGACAACCTGAAAACTCATACTATCACCCTAAAACCTGAGACGGCAAGCCATGTGGCAGAGTGGTCTTCCTGGGTTCTCCTTCCTGCTTTCCACCTGGGAGCCCCTTCTCAATGAGATCTCTTGCTTTGTCAGTAGGTGTGTCTCTGCAGGCAATTTATTTTTGAGTATTAAACAAGACCCCACTCTCAAGCCCTGAAAGGGGTCCCGCTTGCAATAAGAGCAGCCAGAAGACCCAAGGAGGGTAGAGGAAAGTGCCTTCCTCCCTGGCAATACAGAAACAGTTGAATAAAATGATTTAAAAATACCAATAAGAAACTTACTGATATGGAATAATACTCATATTTCAGACAACATAGCAAAGTCATATTTGTTTTTATGAATATATATTGAAATAAAGCCTTATTATTTCTCAATGTTAACTCACATTCCCCCAACCTAATTGTTTTCATTTTTTTGTTTGGTTTCAATGCTTGACTTATGTTTCTATATATTTTTATTTTTTACAATAAAAATATGCAGTTTTCTGTTTTCTAGCTCAATTTTATATTTTTCAAATTTTTCATGTTGTTTATAATCTTTATCTTCATTATTTTATTAACTACATGATACCACTGTGAGTTAATATAGGACATTTAGTGAACCTAGGTGATACTGTAGTTTCAGCTGTTTTTCCCTTTATGTTTTGCCCTTAAAAATTACACGACTATGAAAATCTATTTAGATACAAATTATTTCGTTTTTTCTGATTCTTTCCTTAAAACAGATCTTCAAGAGTGGGTGTATGATGTTAAAATGGGAAAAAATTTTCTTTTGGCTTCCATTAACTATCATACTCATAGTTTCTAAGGCAATTGCTCTGATTCACTAAGTTCTTGGCAATACAAAAGTGTTTTAAGCTATTCTGAGCTTTACTAAGATTAAATACCATAAACATTTCATTTTTCAAATAATTATTAATGTATGTTACCTCAATAGCATTAAGTATTTCTTTAACATATTACTTTGTTATTTTTTTAATTTGCAGAGATAGAATATTTGACCAGATTACTTTTTCACTTTAATATACTGTCTTATTTGAATTCTTTATTTAAATTACTTATTAATTTATCATTTTAAAACTTTATATAAGCATTTTTGAAACCTGATTAAAAAAACAACTATAAAAGCACATTTTGAGAAAGATATTTTATTACATACTAAATATGATATGACAGGAGATTATGTTAGGCAAAATAACAGCATTGTGTTTTGTAAGATCCTATGTTTTCAAAGGATGCTTGTTGAAATATTTAGGAGTTAGTGGTTTTTTCATCTGCTTTAAAATGCTTCCTCAAAAAAAAAAAAAAAAACTAGAAAAATAAAACAATATATAAAGCAAAGCAAAAGTGCCAAAATCATGATACTTATTTTTTATTTATGATGAGTTTATGAGTTTTTATTTTACTCTAGTCTCTATTTCTGTCTTTCCCAATTTTTACATGCATTTTAAAATACATTCAAATGCATATACAGCTGAGCAAACACTTAAAATATATTTTAGGTAAGTGTAACTTTTGTTATATTTCTTAACTAATATTCTCTTTCATTCAAATTTTCAAATTTGATGTACTAAACATCATGTTTTAGTTTTTTAAAGAAAATTAGTGACAAAGTTTAAGGTCCATGGATAATGTCATCCCTTGCTTTTTCTAAGAGGGCCAAGCAGTTCTCTCACTAGTAACCTTTCCACAGCAATCATGTTTGCCTTCCTGTCTTTAATGTTCACTTTCTCTGTTTGTGATTATGACAGCTCATAGGATTAAATTCTACATGTATTGATTTGGATGTGTTCCTTGTTGTGCTTTGATCGAAAGAAACATAGTTTTCCCTCTGCAGTGATAAGATGTAGTGGAAAACAGCATCATTTTCACAAAACCATTTCTAAAGTGCTTCCTATTTGCTGACAACCATGTGTATATTTCTTCTTTTGAATTATAAATCGTTGCCATTTAATAGAGATGAAGAAGATAACTTTTTCCTTTGGTTATAAAAGGCCAACTAGATTTTTAAACTCAAAACAGTTCATGAGGCATCGGTTTAAGTGTAACTATGCAGAAATCTCAAGGATTTTTTTTTTTTTATGTTCTTAGTGAAGTCAATTAATAGGCAGGAGATCAAAGATTCTATTTTGATTTTTAAATACATGTGCAACTGAACCACCATTAGTAAAGAAAAGAAAAAACAATTACATTTATTTAAGGTGTAAATTGTGAGCTAGTCACACTCACAGATTACATCTCATCAAATGTGCTCTTGAGAGTTAGGTGTTGAAGGCCAATTTAATGAAGAAGAAATATGAAGCTAAGTGATGGGTCTGTATTTTGAATTCTATTTCTGTCTCATACCAGGATCCACTCTGTTCCTCCAGACACTGCTAAGCAATGTTTTATAATCAGGAAGGTCTGTGTGTCATGCACCACACTCACTTCCATGGGAATCCATACCCCCAAGTAAATGACTGTGTTAAATTACCTTAAATGCGATTCAAATGCTTTACAAGATAAGTAAACCAGCTCTCTTATTAAATGTAAGCAGAAAAGAATGAAGATATATAGTCATGATCTATTTTCCAGACAGTAAGCACTATATAAGGAAGCCATATCCATGTAGAATCTCCCCCTTCCTTTTTTTTTTTTTTTTTGTATTTCAAAATTTGAAAGAAGACTTTGAAATCTTTCATAAAAATCCTCAACATAGTCCCTTAGCAGTAACTGATCCTGTTTTCACTTTTAGAATGGGATGAATCTCTTCCCTTCCTAACCTTCAGCATTGCTGTAAGGCTCAAAATGAAGCAGCATATTAGATGTGAAAATATCTGCAAAATATAAAGTCATTTATGAATATAAGAATTGGTTTCACTGCTAGCCCTGAATTTTGGCTCAATTAAGTGTTTGGCAAAGAAACTATTTTGATTGCTGCAAAAGTTCTGGTTCCAGTATTTTCCTAGATTATATTTAGGACATAGCCAGTGAATTTTGGGAATAAGAGATAAAGATTAATTTGGGTTTAGAGGTCACTCTTTATACCCTGAGCTCTGTAATCTTAAAGGAAGAGCATTCAGTGTGGAATGTGATAGTCTCACCCTAAACTGACCATCTCACCGAATGCCAAAAGATTCTTTGACAAATTGCTATTCATTTGAGTGTGGATTTCATTGACCAGACCTACTGTGCCAGAATTAATGTAACCCTTCTCTGGACCCTAAAGTGTTTCTCATTTTCAGGGGATTCTTGCCTTTGTTGAACTGTCCCTGAATGTTCATTAATTTTGATGAGAGGTAAATGTCAACTTGAAACAAAAGGTGACCTAAATGCCGCAGCACCCTATGAGTATTAAAATAAAGAGTGCCCATGAATTAATGAGCCCAACAGACACTTATTCCAGACGTGGAACAAGAGGCTGCGCTTCAACGTTGACCTCATCCACGTGCTCGGGAAACGGCATTGCAGGCACCAGGTCACAGGACGTAAGAGAGCTGCTTGGTTATGAGTTACAAAATGAGTTGGCATTATCATTTTAAATGTTAATCATGCACCTCTAAAGAACTTGGTCCACTTCCCAAAATAATATCATTCTAGCTCAATGGGAGGCAGTGCGTATGGTATAAAGAACACAGAAATAGAAATGGGAATACCCAGCTTCCTTTATCACCTTTGGCATTAATTCTTTGTGTCAGTTCAGAAATATGACTTAAATCCTCAACTGTTCCCCCTACTCCTTGCCTCCTTCCATCTCAGGCTGCTGCTAGGGGGAAAAAAATGTATTAGTTTTATCAATGTAATATGTTCAGCAGGTTAATGATAAAATGAGGAAGAACAGTGTTTAAAATGAAAATTGAGTCACTTGCCCCCAAATTTTCCTTCATCCACTGTTCCCAGACTATCAGGATTGCCAGCTCCCAAGCATTTACCACCCCCAGACCAACACGCAAAGACAACCAGCTTTCATGGGTCCTGCACTGGATTCTTCCACCTCTCTTTCATTTTCCTCTTTTTTTGCAGTTGTCTACTTATCTCTAAATAATGTGTCTGTCCCTTTATTTTAAGTTGTTTCACCTTTGTAGACTACAAATTCACATTTTACAAATGGAGTACCAAGTGTTCCCCACTTTTGTAGTGCTCTCCTTTTGCTCCAAATTTTTAAAGATATCATACTGTTTTTCCTTTTACTTTAGGTAACTTTGAATAATATACAGCAATCTCAATTATCTCTCTCTCTCAGAGTATCTCTTCATTTCAGAGTTGATATATACTGACACTGATTCTGTCACTGTCCTGCTCCTAAACACTTAAATTATATATTATTTGTATCTTAAATTATACATCAACATTACTAAGGTATATGAAGAAGAGGCCAAAAATTCACCTTCTGTTCTGTATTAATTAAGTTACCAAACTTTTATCTAAATCTTTATTCTAAAAGTTATCATACTATCTGCAATAATTATATGATATTATTTATTGCAGATACTATTCACTACAAAGTGAAGAAGTTACTATTTCCTCTCCCAACAGGCCTATTGTGATGACACTTGATGGGAGAAGCAAATGCCTGTTTCATCACATCGAGATGTCTCTGTCTTCTTAACTCTCTCAGTGGTTAGGTTCCTTCATTTTTCTTTTAGATGTTCTCTTTGGGCCACATTCATTCCCTATAATACACTAAACCACTTGCATTTTAAGCCTATTCATAGCTATTTTACTGACATTCCATTTTGGTACTCCTGGGGGTGATAGACTCTTTCATATAGTATTTCATACTTTTCTCTCTTTTGGTATTTTCTGCTTAATGTTTTTCTCAATTAATTTTGTCAGAAAGTAAACCTAAATTTCTTAGTATTTTCATGTTCTACTTTTTCCCTCCCACACATAATTGATTTTCTGGCTTGGGTGTAGGTTGTTTGGCAGATCCCTTTGTCACTCTGAAGGCCTCTGTCTATTCTCTTCTAGCATCCTTCTAGCTTAGGGATGGCTTCCCTGATGGCTCAAATGGTAAAGAATCTGCCTGCAATGCAGGAGACCCAGGTTCAATCCCTGGGTAGGGAAGATCCCCTGGAGAAGGGAATGGCAACCCACTCATGTTCTTGCCTGGAGAATTCCGTTGACAGAGGAGCCTCGCAGGCTACACAGTCCACGGGGTCCATGGGATCACAACTAAGCAGCTTACACTTTCACTCTCACTGGCTTAGGAGATAGTAAATGCCCCTACACTTCAGCCTTATGGCTAGATCATTCATTTTGGTCTATGCCTGAATATTTGAGCTTTGTCTCAACTTATAGGACCAAGACTTGCTCTTGCACATTCAGTGGACTCCATGAAGTAGCTTCTTCACCTAACAGAGCCTTGGATTTTGGCTTTTATCCCCAAATCTAAACCTACCCTGTCATGATCTTGCGATATGAACAGATATCACAGAACAGGCTGCTATTAATTACCTGTATCTTCCTGTTTTTTAACTGATAGGGGACTCGGAATATCAAAGGCCTTAAGAATCTGTATTTTGATTCAAAATCCCTAATGAAGTCTGTGTTCTCCTATGAGGCTTGTGTTCACTTTCTCTTTCTCTTACATAATGAATTAATCACACTCTGCCTATCACTTTATTCTACCGTTTGTTCTACAGTCTTGTACCATTTTTCCATTTCACCTAATGTCTTGCTTTTAAATTTCATTCATCCCCATGGATCTAAGTTTGTCTCCCTTTGTTTGGCTTTTCCCTGGCAACAGCCCCTATGATGGATTTCAATCTCTTAATTTCTATTACAAGGACATTCTCTGGTGGTGGCTACCAGTGCATTAACCTCTCTGGAGCCTCATCTCATCTTTGGAGGAATGAAGTGTAAGATGGAGGGCAGAGAAAAGACTGATGACTGAGAACCAATAAATCAGCTGTGTTTTTTCCATTTCTTTCCCCAGTACTCCTGAAATGATTTTAACTTGTGTCCCTGGCTCCAGTCATATCCCTGATCATTCATACAACAAAGTGATGCCAGAATTATTTTTTAAAATCATCCAAGCCATTATATTTTTCTGCTCCCATATTGCAAACATCAAAAATTGCAGCACCTGATTAAGAGCCAGTTTTGCATGAAGAGATGAAGAAAAGTGTTTTTCTGAGATTTCGAGGGGCCTCAATAAAGAAGACCAGATTATTAAGACTGTCTTGTAAGAGAGTGGATGTGATAGGAGCTGGCTGGATTGAATTCCAAGGAACTGAAGGAGGGTGTAATGGTATAGGTGATATGGGGGGCTACGGTGGAGGATAATGTGCCCCTGCCCTTCCCAAATTTTAATAAAGTCAGTAAACAAGAAATTCTGTGTGGGATTTGATGTGCCTCAGTAAACAAAGAATGAGATTTTTGTGCTTATCTGATATGATTCAGAAACAAGGTTGTTTAAATTCAGGAGTAGAATCTAAGTGCAGGATGTAAAGTTCAAATATAAAATTGGCAGAAAGACTGAGTTTACACAGGAATTGGAACAGAGGGTTAGGACAATTTATATTCCACATTACTACAGAACCAGAGACCATGATCAGTCATGTATTTCCTCATCCAGCCTCTAATTCAGGGTTTCTATCTGTAGCATCTCTGTACAGGAAGAGAAACATCAGTGTTGAAGTCTGACAGGGTTGGCCTCAAAAACAGTTCACTTTATAAACTGTGATTTTGAGCAAATCACTTTATTACTCTGTGCCCCAGGGTGGCTGTGGGGTTGACTTGAGACAAATTTAAAAGCCTTGATAACATTTTACCTGATTTGTATTTTGTTGTATCAACTTTGCCTAACTTGTATCTTTCCTATGATTAAGAATATTTCCCAAATCCCATGATAAGCAATTATGTTGACCAAAGAGTTCTTCCTTAAGTCATTCCAAAAACTGTATCCCCACAGCTTTCACTCACTAGCTGGGTAGAAGTTTCTGGAACTGAGAAAAGTCAGATCTTTGAACTAGGTCACAAGATATATGGTCAAGAGGAGACATTAAACTTGAGTCTCCCACGAATTTCTCTTCTCCTAGAGGCAGTTTCCCTGCTGAGAGTTCATTCTAGGTAGGTAGAAGTATTTTTCTCTAATATTCTTTGAAAATGGGGATAGCAATAAGTATATAGCTATATAACTATATCTTATTCTACCTTTAGAGTGTTATTTTGATTGCCCTTCATGACAGATAGACAGTGCCAACAATGGGCTATACAAGCAATTTAATATCCTCTTTGAAGTAATTAGAATAGATCAACCTCATCTCCCTGCAACCTTTGGGAAAACTCTCTAAGACTTTCTCCAAACCTTGAAAGCAGCTGGGTCAACATGAGCTTTAATCCAGGGAGCAATCTAGTCCCCTCTGTATGCATGGGGAGCAACCACTTACCTTTGTAAAGCTTCCCTATTAGGCTGCCATATTTGACAGTTAGCTGTCTCAAGATGGATGTGTTTTCACAAGTGCTTTAAGCTTTGGGCATTCAAGATAAGTCAGTAATTTTAAGTGAAAACATGCATTACAGAAGCAATTTTACCCTTGCCATGCTTAATAATATTTAAGAGTGTACAATCACATATATTCTTGCTTTCATTTCAGCAGACACACTATGGGGAATACTAAGTAGTTAAGCTTACCATTATATTGCAATACATCTGATTCTTTTCCTTGCAAATGAATCTTTAATTAGTTAAGTTGCCACCACTGTGCTCATGTTTACAAAGTGAAGCTCTTTAAGACTAAGTTCTTGAAATTTGAAATAAACAGTAATCCCTGGCTTTCTTTTGCTTCTCTGTAAAATAGTAGAGGTGTACCCTACTTGCTGCAAAATTTTCTTTAGGCTTAATGAGAAACAAGAATCAAACAATAGTTCTAACTAACAACTAAACTGGTGAACCCCAAGGAATGCCTGATAATGAGTTATCACAGAGCGTATTGAGTGGATTGAGCAATGAGAACCCCTGAAAGTTCATGAGAGTGGACTGTAGGAGGGGGCAGGTCACACAGCAGAAACTGTCCAGAATTTGGGAGATTTGTACATAGTTGTTGTTCAGTCACTCAGTCATGTCCAATCTTTGTGACCTCATGAACTGTAGTACCCCAGGTTTCCCTGGCCTTTACCATCTCCAAGACCTTGCTTAAACTCAAGTCCATTGAGTCAGTGGTGCCATCCATCCATCTCGTCCTCTGTCAGTCCCTTCTCCTCTCGCCTTCAATCTTTCCCAGCATCAGGGTCTTTTCCAATGAGTTGGCTCTTCGCATCAGGTGACCAAAGTATTGGACCTTCATATTTGGCATTAATCCCTCCAATGAATATTCAGGATTTATTTCCTTTAGGACTGACTGGTTTGATATCCTTGCTGACCAAGGGACTCTCAAGAGTCTTCTCCAACACCACAGTTCAAAAGCATCAATTCTGTGATGCTCGGCTTTCTATATGGCCCAACTCTCACATCCACACATGACTACTGGAAAAACCATAGCTTTGAATAGATGGACCTTTGTCAGCAAAGTAATGTCTCTACTTTTTAATATACTGTCTAGGTTTGTCATAGCTTTTCTATGACAAAGAAAGCAAGGAGCAAGCATTTTTAAATTTCATGGCTGCAGTCACCATCTGCAGTGATTTTGTAGAACAAGAAAATAAAGTCTGTCATTGTTTGTACTGTTTCCCCATCTATTTGCCATGAAGTGATGGGACTGTATTACAAGATCTTAGCTTTTTGAATGTTGAGTTTTAAGCCAGCTTTTTCACTCTCCTTGATTCATCTTCATCAAGAGACTCTAAAGTTGCTCTTTGCTTTCTGTTATAAGAGTGGTGTCATCTGCATATCTGAGGTTATTGATACATTGATTGTACATTGATTTGTACATTGGCTTTCAACAAATGTCAGTGCCTTTCTCTCTTGGGTGAGGATAAAGATGGTGATGATGGTGATAGTAAAACAATAATAATCATCATCATAACAGAAGCTTAGAGAAAATAATTTAATTTCCTAAGGTAAAATCTAGTCCAAAGAGTATCTTAGAATTAAAATTTAAGCAGTGAGCTTTCACATATTAGTCCTTCATCAAAACCTGACCACCAGACCAGGACACAGAGCTATGATGTTAAAGACTTCTAAGTCAGTGAGAACTGTTACAACATTGTAAACTCCAAGTTGATCTTAAAAAAAAAAAATTATTTGTCAGTTACTAAACTCAGCAAAGTAAAAGACATATAAAACTGGCCTTTGCTCTACAACATCAGAAGTTGATGGAAAGATGATACACACACACATACATGATAATTATGAAATATTAACTTCTAAGACTTTGGAGTTGAAGACATACCTTTAGTATTATAATATCCGTTTTATTACTTCAGTTCAGTCACTCAGTCATGTCTGGCTCTTTGTGACTCCATGAACCGCAGCATGCCAGGCCTCCCTGTCCATCACCAACTCCCGGAATCCACCTAAACCCATGTCCATTGAGTCGATGATGCCATCCAACCATCTCATCCTCTGTCATCCCCTTCTCCTCCTGCCTTCAATCTTTCCCAGCATCAGGGTCTTTTCTAATGAGTCAGTTCCTTGCATCAGGTGGCCAAAGTATTGGACCTTCATATTTGGCATTAATCCCTCCAATGAATATTCAGGATTTATTTCCTTTAGGAATGACTGGTTTGATATCCTTGCTGACCAAGGGACTCTCAAGAGTCTTCTCCAACACCACAGTTCAAAAGCATCAATTCTTCGGTGCTGAGTTTTCTTTATAGTCCAACTCTCACATCCATACATGACCACTGGAAAAACCATAGCCTTGATTAGACAGACCTTTGTTGACAAAGTAATATCTCTGCTTTTTAATATTACTTCAAGATGAATTATTATATATAACAGGATACATGGAAATTATATATTTGTGGATATATTCAATTCTCCTAAAGGGTTATCAAATATATTTTTGCTTATATCTTGCTTATCTCTAGGTTTTCTCTAGTTTATTTTAATAAAATTTTTCTCATAAAAACTTTTTTCTCTTGCTATATATATATATATTTGAAATTTTAGGTTAATAGAAAAATTGAGAAGAAAGCTTTTTCCTTATCCCCATATGTGCATAGATTCCTGCATTATCAACATCCCTAGTCAGAGTGGTGCATTTGTTATAGTTGATGAGCTCACATTGATTTGTCATAATCACCCAAAGTCCATATTTTATCCTAATGTCCTCTTTTGGTGTTTTACATTCTCTAGCTTTAGAAAGAAAATGCATAATAACATGTATTCATCTTTTTGTTATCAAACAAAGTATTTCCATTGTCCTAAAAATCTTATGTGCTACATGTAGTTAATCCCCTCCCCCAAACTCTAGCAATCACCAATCTTGTTATTGTCCCCATAGTTTTACCTTTCCTAGAATATCATGTCATTGAGATCATTCATATGCAGTCGGTTTAGATTATCTTCTTTAAGTTAGTAATATGCATTTAATTTTCTTCCACAGCTTTTCATGTCTTCATAGCCCATTTCTTTTTAGCACTGAACGGCATTACATTGTCTGGATATACCATAGTTTATTTATCCTTTAGCATACAAAAGGAATCCTACTTTCTTCAAAGTTTTGGCAATTATGAATAAAGCTGCTTTAAATATCCATGAAGGATTTGTATGAACATACTTTTCAACACCTTTAGGTAAATATCAAGAAGGGTTATATCTGGATCATATGGTAAACATATATTTATCATGTAGAAACCACCAAAATGATTGTATGATTTTGCATTCCCAATGGCAACGAATGAGAGTTTCTTTTGTTCCACAATCTCACCAACACTTACTGCTGTCAGTATCCAAATTTATCTGTAGTAGTATTAAATATCCCATTGTAATATAAAGTTCCATTTCCCCAATAACATATACCATTGAGCATCTTTTTGTATACTTATTTGTCACAATATACTTCTAAGGAGGTGTCTGTTCAGGTCAGGTCTTTGGCATATGTTTCGGTTAGTTTTTTTTTTTTTTTAATTTTATTTTATTTTTAAACTTTACATAACTGTATTAGTTTTGCCAAATATCAAAATGAATCCACCACAGGTATACATGTATTCCCCATCCTGAACTCTCCTCCGTCCTCCCTCCCCATTCCATCCCTCTGGGTCGTCCCAGTGCACCAGCCCCAAGCATCCAGTATCATGCATCGAACCTGGACTGGCATTTTTTTTTTTAATTATGGTTGAGTTTTAAGAGGCTTTGTATATTTTAGATAACAGTTCTTTACCAGATATGTCTCTTGCAATTTTTTTTTTCCCCAGCCTGTGGCTTGTCTTGTCATTCCTTGATATTGCCTTTCACAGAGAACAGGTTTTTAATTTTAGTGAAGTCACATTTCTCAGTTATTTCTTTCATGGACTATGCCTTTTGTGTTGTATTTAAAAAGTCATTGTCATTGTGGCCAAGATGGCAGAGTAGGAAGACCCTGAGCTCACTCTTCCCAAAGGAACACAAAAGTTATAATTATTTACAAGGCAACTAGTGATAAGAACAACTTGAAGAGTAGCAGAAAATATTTTCCACCACTAAAGACACACAAAAAGGAACCACAGCAAGAAGGAAAGGGGAGATAGAGATGCAATATAGTCAATATCCACAGCCCCAGGGAAGTAACCGACAAAATGGAGACTAATCACAATTTCAGAGGTTATCCCTAAGGAGAAAAGGGTCTAGGCCCCATATCAGTCACCCCAGCCAGGGATCCTGGACCAGGAAGACAAGCTCCCAGACCATCTGGCATTTAAGGCCAAGACTTGTTATAGGAGAAATGGAGGCCTGTGTGTGTGTGTGTGTGTGTGTGTGCTTGGTTACTCAGTCATGTCTGACTCTTTGAGACTCTATGGACTGTATGTAGCTGGTCAGGCTCCTCAATCCATCAGGATTCTCCAGGCAAAAATACTGGAGTGGGTTTTCATGCCCTCCTCCAAGGGATCTTCCCAACCCAGGGATCAAACCCAGGTCTCCTGCATTGCAGGTGGATTCTTTACTATCTGAGCTACCAGGAAAACCTGTAGGAAACAGTGATTCTGCTCTTAAAAGGTGCATGTAAAGTCTCACATGCTCCAGTATCCAGCACACAGGCAGTCACTTGAAAGAAATCTGTGTCATTCCCATTTGCTTATCTTAGAGAACCTTCCACAGAGGGAAGAGGCAACTGGGTAATACCTTATGGACATAGATACTGATGACTGCCACTTTGGGGATGGCAAGTACCATATTGGAGTCCTTCTTTTAGCCTGTTAGCACTGGGGGCTTACCCAATAACCAGACTGTTAGCACTAGTTCTGGGATCCCCAAACCAGCCATGGGGACACAACCCCAGATACCAGCAGAATTGTATCAGCTCTGTCTATCCCTCTTGGCCTTCCTACCCTCCCCTCCCATCTGTCCTGGAACCTAGCTATACCCACAGGGTGTCAGACCAGCTCCAAGACCTCAAAGAGTCCCCCAGTCAACCACCCTGGGACTCAGTCCCATCTATCAGTAAGCCAGCATCCATTGTACAAGGTATGGCTGGAGGGCTCCCCACCATCTATCACACCCTGGGTAGTCAGCCTCACCAGAACAGAGGTCCCACACAGATTATATATGGGATGCCCCTAAAGCATACAGCTCTGGTTACCAAAAGACAGTGAGCTGGAAAGGCCTTATGTAGGAGAAATCCTATAAACCCTTTCCAAGACTAGGAAACATAACTGACATACCTACCAGAGAACAAATACAGAGGGTTGGGCAAAATAAAACAACAGAGGATATATTCCAGAAAAAGAACCAAGATAAACTCCCAGAAGAACTAAATGAATAGGAAATAAGCATCTATTCAATAAAGAGTTCAAGGTAATACTCTCACAAAATATGGGGATCCCCCATAAATGGGTCCTTCTGGGGAGCTGTCCCTGCTGAACCTCTAGTTATTCATCAGTTACAGTTGAGATTTGCCTATTCTAGCACAGTTTCTACAGATGTTTCTGCTAGTGAATTTCTATTCTTTAAGACATGCCTGTCTGTGTCTGCCTATCTCAAGTCTCCAAACTTGAGAGCAATGGTTTGCTCCAGTGTCCTCACTTGTCTTATGGATCCTACAGACTTTGATTTTCACTCTGTTTAGATCTTCTCTTGTTAGGAGAGAATTGTGACTTTAAAGATCCTTATGTAGGAACTAGAAGCTGGTAGTCTTTTATGTAAACTTGAAGAAGACTGTAAATAAAATGTTGAGTAAATAAGGACATAACTACTGCCAATATAGTGGTTAAGTATATATTAGGAGCTTGAGCTCCTACTTTAGGTGGAATAAGTGTAAAAATAGGGAGGACATCTATGTATATTAATTTATCCAGAAATGTTGATAGAATGCAGATTCTAGTCTAGACACTGTTTGAGCATGAGTGGCTGAATGTTAGCAGTCCAGCCCAATGTTGGAAGGCTGGAGTGCAGTTTCAACAAGGCATGTGCTGATTCACAAGCATTGTTAGCCAGATGGGGCCTAGTTCTTAGCAGAATAGCTCTCTCTATGAATCCCAATAAGTGTCCACACAAAAGGCTATTTATTTATTTATTGAAGTATAGTTGATTTATAATGTGTTGGCACCTGGTGTACAGCAAAGTGATTCAGCTTTATATATATGTATCTATATATAAAAGCAATACACATATGTATAATATATATGTATATGTGTGTGTTCTCTCTCTCTCTGTGTGCTCAGTTGTGTCTGACTCTTTGTGATGACCCCCCTCCCAGCCCCCACACTGTAGCCCACCAGTCTCCTCTGCCCATGGGATTTCCCAGGCCATAATACTGGAGTAGGTTGCTATTTCCTTCACCAGTGGATTTTCTTCACCCAGTCTTCCAAACCCAGGGATCAAACCCATGACTCCTGCCTTGGGAGGAGTGTGTATGTATATATACATTATTTTTCATTATGTTTTATTATAAATATTAAATATAGTTCTCTGTGCCATACAATAGAAGTTTGTTTTTTCAGTTCAGTTCAGTTGCTCAGTCATGCCAGACTCTTTGTGACCTCATGAACCACAGCAAGCCAGGCCTCACTGTCTATCACCAACTCCCGGAGTTTACCCAAACTCATGTCCATTGAGTCAATGATGCCATCCAACCATTTCATCCCCTGTTGTCCCCTTCTCCTCCTGCCTTCAATCTTTCCCAGCATCAGGGTCTTTTCAAATGGGTCAGTTCTTCACATCAGGTGGCCAAAAAATTGGAGTTTCAGATTCAACAGCAGTCCTATCAATGAACACTCAGGACTGATCTCCTTAAGATGGACTGGTTGGATCTCCTTGCAGTCCAAGGACTCTCAAGAGTCTTCTACAACACCACAGTTCAAAAGCATCAATTTTTGGTGCTTAGCTTTCTTTATAGTCCAACTCTCACATCCATACATGACTACTGAAAAAACCATAGCTTTCCTAGATGGACATTTGTTGGCAAAATAATGTCTCTGCTTTTTAATATGCTGTCTAGTTTGGTCATAACTTTCCTTCCAAGGAGTAAGCGTCTTTTAATTTCATGGCTGCAGTCACCATCTGCAGTGATTTTGGAGCCCCCCAAAAATAAAGTCTGATACTGTTTCCCCATCTATTTCCCATGAAGTGATGGGGCCAGATGCCATGATCTTCATTTTCTTAATGTTGAGCTTTAAGCCAAATTTTCACTCTCCTCTTTCACTTTCATCAAGAGGCTCTTTAGTTCTTCTTCACTTTCTGCCATAAGGGTGGTGTCATATGCATATCTGAGGTTATTGATATTTCTCCCGGCAATATTGATTCCAGCTTGTGCTTCCTCCAGCCCAGCGTTTCTCATGATGTACTCTGCATATAAGTTAAATAGGCAGGGGACAGTATACAGCCTTGACGTACTCCTTTTCCTCTTTGGAACCAGTCTGTTGTTCAATGTCCAGCTCTAACTGTTGCTTCCTGACCTGCATGTAGGTTTCTCAAGAAGCAGGTCAGGTGGTCTGGTATTCCCATCTCTTTCAGGATATAATAGTTTGCATCTGCTAATACCAAACTCTTCATGCAACCATCCCCTTCTAAATCTATTCTCTACATCTATGAGTCTGTTTCTATTTGATAGATAAATGCATTTAAGTCGTATTTTCAGTTTCACATAAGAGTGATAGCATATGCTATTTGTATTTTACTTCATTTAGTATGATAATCTCTACATCCATTCATATTCCTGCAAATGGTGTCATTTTATTATTTTTTATGGCTGAATAGTATTCCGTTGTATGTACATACCACATCTTTATCCTTTGTTCTACCAATGGACATTTTTGTGGTTTCCACATCTTAGCTATTTTAATAGTACTGCTATGAACATAGGGGTGCATGTATCTTTTTTAGAGTTTTGCCTGAATATATGCCCAGGAGTGGGATTGCAAGATAATATGACAACTGTATTTTTAGTCTTTTGAGGAACTGACTCAATGGACATGAGTTTGGGTAAACTCCAGGAGTTGGTGATGGACAGGGAGGCCACATGTGTTGTGGTTCATGGGTTCGGCAAGATTTGGACACGACTGAGTGATTGAACTGAACTGTACTATTGTATTCTCCATAGTCTCTGCACCAGTATACATTCCCACCAACAACGTAGGAGTTTCCTTTTTTTCTCCCAGACCCTCTCCAGTATTTTCTATTTGTAGACTTGTTAATGATGGGTGTTCTGAGGTGGTACATCTTGGTAGCTTTGATTTGTCTTTCTCTAAATTTTCAATGCTGAACATCATTTCATGTAACTATTGGCAATCTGTATGCAAAAGACAAGTTTTCTAATGTGAATTTCACATGATGTAACTTGATTTACTTTTTACCTCAAACTAAATCGATATATAACATGTCAAAAATCTTTGCAGCCTGATATACATTTGGAAATTTCTAGTAATGCACACAAAAAAGCAGATATTCTTCCCATGAATAAGAAAATTACTAAGCTCCAGTCAAATGCCAAACATTTCAATGGCAACAATATAGGAAAGAGAAAACAAAGTAATATAGGTCTATTGAGCTGAATATAGCAGAGAAAAATCTAGCTTAAAAGAGATCCATGTTTATGCGTATTTCAGAAACTAACTTAGAAAATAGCTGGCCTAGAAAGTATGTTCCCTATTCAATACTGAATAATAATTAATATTTAACATAGGATTAATGACTAAAATCTGTAATAATTTTCTCTGTATCTATAAGAAAAAAATAGAAATATTTTTTAAAGAAGATCATTGAATATATAGTTCTAAAAAAAGAAAAATCCAAATGAGTAATAACCATATGAATAGCTTTCCTATGCACTGTTTTTCTTTTTTAATTCACTAAGAAGAAGAGTACAATAATAGCTACTATAATGAGATGCCACATTACTGCAGTCATATTGGTGAGAATTAGGAAAACCAGTAATCCCAGGGTCTTTTAGGGTAGTGGGAACCAAGGACCTTTATGCAATGCTGGTGTGAGGGAAATGTGGGATGACAAAATTCATTTTGTTAATTGTGCTCATAACCTAAGATCCAACAATTCCATTTCTGAACATAAATCCTAACTGCATATGAAATCTATAAAGAGACATGCACAAAGATAATTATTAAAGCACTGTTTGTTTTCAGAAAGGGTTAAAGACAATCTAGAGATTGGGTAGTTAATATAGAGTAGATATGAAGAATATTATTACATAGTATGTATATGCATTAATGTTTATGTGGTGTGATATGTGCTTTTTAAATATATCAAAATGTGTGATACAGGTGTCATACAGTCACTATGAATCAGATAAAGTAAAAATAAGAACACAAAACAACACTATAATTAGTCTGAGCAATATATACATATTTATATATGCATGTGTGTTCACACAGTCATGTCCAACTCTTTGAGACCCCCAGGAACTGCTCTTCTGTCCATGGGATTCTCTAGGAAAGAATGCTGGAGTGGGTTTCCATTTCCCACTCCAGAAGATGTTACCTACCCAGGGATTGAAACTGTGCTTCCTGTGGCTCCTCCATCTGATGGCAAATTCTTTACCGTTGAGCCACCTGGGAAGCTGTCTCTCTATGTATAATATATAACATTGAATTCATTCAAGGTAAGGAGACACACTGTGATTCTTATTGGGGTTCATTTCCTTTCTTATAAAATGTATGGGGAAGTAAGGAACTTCATCATTACTGCAAATTATTTCAGCAGCCACTCAGCCAGTGGTAATTTAAACAGAGTCTGTAGCACCCTGCAGTTCTGAGTTCCATGTTATTGCTCCAGCCACACAGCAATTGACCTTCTTTGTTCCTCCTCTCATGCTGAGCCATTGTGCTAAGCCAGTTACTCTCTGCCTTTGTTTCTTTTCTACCAGCTGCTGCCAAATTTCTGGTTGTGTGCCTCAAATTCAGGCTCCTGAGAGAAAATTTGACTGTCTTCCTCCATCTGTCTACATTGTGTTGAGCATTTTTCTCATGACAAACAAGCCCCTAGACTGCTGGGTACCTCCCACATTGTGGCTTTTCAGATAGCTCCTACTTCTTGGTCCAATCTTTTGTGAACAGAATCATCTCTTCTGACTATCTTTTGCCTTGAACTCATTGGGCACATCCAAAGCCATGAAATTAAAAGATGCTTGCCCCTTGGAAGAAAAGTTATGACCAAAATAGATAGCATATTAAAAACCAGAGACATTACTTTGCCAACAGAGGTCCATCTAATCAAAGCTATGGTTTTTCCAGTAGTCATGTATGGATGTGAAAGTTGGACTATAAAGAAAGCTAAGTGCCAAATAATTGATGCTTTTGAACTGTGGTGTTGGAGAAAACTCTTGAGAGTCCCTTGGACTGCAAGGAGATACATCCTAAAGGAGATCAGTCTTGAGTGTTCCTTGGAAAGACACATGCTGAAGCTGAAACTCCAATTCTTTGGTCACCAGATGTGAAGAACTGACTCATTTGAAAAGACCCTGATGCTGGGAAAGATTGAAGGCAGGAGGAGAAGGGGATAGCGGAGGATGAAATAGTTTGATGGCACCAGTGATTCAATAGACATGAGTTTGAGTAAATTTCAGGAGTTGGTGATGGACAGGGAGGCCTGGCATGTTGCAGTCCATGGGGTCACAAAGAGTCTGACAAAACTGAACGACTGAACTGAACTGAAAGATCTATCATCACTTCACCCTTGTAATGTGACTCCCCTTGTGTGATACTTTATCACTGTGGTATTATCTGTGACCAATGAGAAAAGATGGTGTTGATGGCAGAATCAAAAATTGTATCTACCACTTGAATATCAGTTCCATATGGCAGTGCTACTGTGTATGTTAAAGCCAATTTTGCAACCATGAAAGATGATAATGCTGGTAATTCAGGGTGAAAAACTTAAAAGTGAAGGTGCGTGTTTGCATGCTAAGTTGCTTCAGTACTGTCCAACTCTTTGTGACCCTATGGGCTGTCGCCTGCCGGGTTCCTCTGTCCATGGGATTCTCCAGGTAAAAATACTTTAGGGGGTTTCCATGACCTGCTTCAGGGGATCTTCCCAACCCACGAATTAAACTGATGTCTCTTATGTGCCCTGCATTGGTAAGGAGGTTCTTTACCATTAGTGGTACCTCGGAAGCCCTTAAGAGTAACAGAATGTTGTTAAATCCCTACTTTTGGTTTCCTTGTGAACTGGTGAGACCTCACACTGGGTAGAAATGAGCACCACCACCAATCTTCTCTCACATGAGGAACTTTGTAGTCTCAAGAAATCACGCTCATTTAATGTCTTTCAGCATGCTATAAGTTGGTATGCTTTGGAGACAGCCTACTCATTACTGCAAACAGCAATAACTTATACTAAATATTTACATCAGAGTACTCATTTTAGCCAAGTCTCCCACCTGGACCTCAGAGGCTACACTAGCACATGGCACAAACATAAATCTTAACTCAGAAGAGAGCTCTATGCATAGCAGGCACTCAGAGTGGCATAGACTCCAGAAAACAGTAATTCTTCTATATAAAAATACAAACATGCTCAGTCCAGTTCAGTCAATCAGTTTTATCCAACTCTTTGTGACCCCATGGACTGTAGCACGTCAGGCTTACCTGTCCATCACCAACTCCCAGAACTTGCTCAAACTCATGTCCATCAAGTTGGTGATATCATACAGCCATCTCATTCTCTGTCTTCCCCTTCTCCTCTCACCTTCAACCTTTCCAAGTATCAGGGTCTTATCTGATGAGTCGACTCTTCAAAGTAGGTGACCAAAGTATTGGAGTTTCAACTTCAGCATCAGTCCTTCCAATGAATATTCAGGATTGGTTTCCCTTAAGATTGACTGGTTTGATCTCCTTGCAGTCCAAGGGACTCTAAAGAGTGTTCTCCAACACCACAGTGAAAATATGTAAATACAAGCATGTTCCCCAGAATATCTTTATAGTAAACTTTATTTCCAGATGAGATGAAGTAGCAAAAGCCATATTTTCCCTCCCACTCAATTTAATAGTAAGTCTTGGGAGGCAAGTGAGGTGGTGTGATATTCCCATCTCTTTCAGAATTTTCCATAGTTTACTGTGATCCACACAGTTAAAGGCTTTGGCAGAGTCAATAAAGCAGAAATAGATGTTTTTCTGGAACTCTTTTGCTTTCTCGATGATCCAGTGGATGTTGGCAATTTGATCTCTGGTTCCTCTGCCTTTTCTAAAACCAGCTTGAACATCAGGAAGTTCACAGTTCACATATTGCTGAATCCTGGCTTGCAGAATTTTGAGCATTACTTTACTAGTGTGTGGGATGAGTGCAACTGTATGGTAGTTTGAGCATTCTTTGGCATTGCCTTTCTTTGGGATTGGAATGAAAACTGACCTTTTCCAGTCCTGTGGCCACTGCTGAGTTTTCCAAATTTGCTGGCATATTGAGTGCAGCACTTTCACAGCATCATCTTTCAGGATTTGAAATAGCTCAACTGGAATTCCATCGCCTTCACTAGCTTTGTTAGTGATGCTTTCTAAGGCCCACTTGACTTCACATTCCAGGATGTCTGGCTCTAGGTGAGTGATCACACCATCATGATTATCTTGGTCGTGAAGATCTTTTTTGTATAGTTATTCTGTGTATTCCTGCCACCTCTTCTTAATATCTTCTGCTTCTGTTAGGTCCAAACCATTTCTGTCCTTTATCGAGTGCATCTTTGCATGAACTGTTCCCTTGGTATCTCCAATTTTCTTGAAGAGATCTCTAGTCTTTCCCATTCTGTTGTTTGCCTCTATTTCTTTGCATTGATCGCTGAGGCTTTCTTATCTCTTCTTGCTATTCTTTGGAACTCTGCATTCACATGCTTATATCTTTCCTTTTCTCCTTTGCTTTTTGCTTCTCTTTTTTTCACAGCTATTTGTAAGGCCTCCTCAGACAGCTATTTTGCTTTTTTCATTTCTTTTCCATGGGGGTGGTCTTGATCCCTGTCTCCTGTACAATGTCATGAACCTCTGTCCATAGTTCATCAGGCACTCTATCTATCAGATCTAGTCCCTTAAATTTATTCCTCACTTCCACTGTATAATCATAAGGGATTTGATTTCTTGAGAAACCTATATGCAGGTCAGGAAGCAACAGTTAGAACTGGACATGGAACAACAGACTGGTTCCAAATAGGAAAAGGAGTACATCAGGGTTGTATATTGTCACCCTGCTTATTTAACTTATATGCAGAGTACATCATGAGAAACGCTGGGCTGGAAGAAGCACAAGTTGGAATTAAGATTGCCAGGAGAAATATTAATAACCTCAGATATGCAGATGACACCACCCTTATGGCAGAAAGTGAAGAGGAACTCAAAAGCCTCTTGATGAAAGTGAAAGAGGAGAGTGAAAAAAAAAAAGTTGGCTTAAAACTCAACATTCAGAAAACAAAGATCATGGCATCTGGTCCCATCACTTCATGGGAAATAGATGGGGAAACAGTGGAAACAGTGTCAGACTTTATTTTTGGGGGGCTCCAAAATCACTGCAGAGGGTGACTACAGCCATGAAATTAAAAGAGGCTTACTCCTTGGAAGAAAAGTTATGACCAACCTAGATAGCATATTGAAAAGCAGAGACATTGCCAACAAAGGTCCGTCTAGTTAAGGCTATGGTTTTTCCTGTGGTCATGAAGGGATGTGAGAGTTGGACTGTGAAGAAAGCTGAGCACCGAAGAATTGATGCTTTTGAACTGTGGTGTTGGAGAAAACTCTTGAGAGTCCCTTGGACTGCAAGGAGATCCAACCAGTCCATTCTGAAGGGGATCAGCCCTGGGATTTCTTTGGAAGGAATGATGCTAAAGCTGAAACTCCAGTACTTTGGCCACCTCATGCAAAGAGTTGACTCATTGGAAAAGCCTCTGATGCTGGGAGGAATTGGGGGCGGGAGGAGAAGGGGACGACAGAGCATGAGATGGCTGGATGGCATCACTGACTCAATGGACATGAGTCTGAGTGAACTCCAGGAGTTGGTGAGGCCTGGCATGCTGCGATTCATGGGGTCGCAAAGAATCAGACACGACTGAGCAACTGAAATGAACTGAACTGAACTGCAGTTTTGGGAAACATATGAATCAATGGTGTTCGAGACAATGGACATCAGACTTTGACAGATAGTGGTCACTGAGAGATGTGAAACAAATATGAACAAAAGGATTGCTGCAGCTTAGCACCTTAGAACAGTCTCCAGACTGTATTCTAAGGAGAGGTAACCCAGCAGAGCTCAGAGGCTACACTGACTTGAGGAAATGAAACTAGCATGCCAGTAAGGATAGAGATGCTTAGAAAGGGAACTCTGCACAGCTGTGGAGGGTCCCTGTTGAGTATGCAAAGACAGCTTGCTTCCTGTGTGTGAAGAAACTTCAGAGGGTTAGGAAGGAACAATCTGAGAGAATTAGAACAGTACCTGGTATTCAAAGAGTTCTGGAAATAGTGACTGTTACTACCATGCCAACTAGAAAACTGTATTACTCTTGGGATGTACAAATTTATAAACCAGGTTGGGAGGAGGGTTCCAGAAGTGATGCACCAAGGGAGCAATTTAAGGGGACATTGATTTTCAAGTTTCCAAGGGCTGGCCCATGAAAAGTGACTACTACCTCAAAGTGACTACCTCTCGACATTTTTCAATCTGGGACCTTGCTCTTAAGTAACCCCCAGCAGGTACTTGCAGAATCCTGAACATGAGTGCACCCTTATTTTGCACCCTGTATTCCTCACTTGCTTCACCCAAGTCCCAGTTCTTCTCAGAAGACAGGAATAATTTGTTACAGACTAAACACAGCTGTAGTCCTTCCTCAAAAAGTAAAGCAAGATCAAAAAAAAAAAAAAATCCAAATAATTTACCTGTGCTCTAGATCAAATATATTTATAGAAATATAAAAATAGCTAGTTTTTACCTAAAAAGAGAAAACGTGACAAGGCCTGGCAATCAAATATGACCAGACAAGTAAAGAACAGAAAAACATAATCTGAATCAATGAGTAAAACCAAATGAGAATTGATACAGACTTAGAATATCAGAGTAAGATATTAAAGAAACTATTTTAATTATTTTTATAGTCAAAAGTGAAAACATGAAAGATACAGAAAAAGATCCATAGCACTAATATAAACTATAAAAATCAAGCACAGAGAGGAAAAAAAAAAAAGAATTTAACAAAATGAGAAGAACATCAGTGAGCTTCCAGAAAAATTCAAATGGGCTTAATGTGCATATAGTTAAAGAGGGAGAAGATGTCAAAAACATTTGAAGACATAGTGGGTGAAATTTTTCCAGATTTGACAAAAACTATAAATTCAACACTCATTAAGTTAAATGAGCTATAATTTTAAAAAATGTGAGGAAAATCACTCCAAGACACATGATAATCATACTGCTCATAAAACATAAAGGGTGATTGGTTAAAGAAGCCAGAGAGGGGGGAAAAAACACATATTACATACAGAGGAAATAGAGGTTAGGAAAGTGTAGATTTCTGGTCAGAAAACAGTCAAATAGAAGACATTGGGGCTTCATGGGGTTTTATGTTTAAAGTACATGAAGAGAGAGAATGAGGGAGAGAGAGAGAAAGGGAGGGAGGGAAGGAAGGAGTGAAGGAAGGAAGAAACTATTAGAGTTCTATACAAGGAGAGTTATCTATCAAAAACTAAAGGTAGTGGACATCTTAGACATATAAAAGCTGAAAAATTTCATTACCATTAGGCCTGGACTGTAAGAAATATTGAAAAAGTCTTTTTTATGGCAACTAAGCACTTGAAAAGATGTTCATCAGTGTTAGTTAGCAGGGAAATGCAAATTAAAGCTCAAATACATGCCACTACATATCTATGGCTTCAAATGTAAATTTGAAATCTGATGACATCAAATGTTGTCAAGTTTGTAGAAAGAACAACTGAAACACCCATCATTCTTCATGGGGATTTAAAATGGTACAATCTCTTTGGAAAAGAGTTTTTGACAGCTTCTAAAATGTCAAACATACAGCTTTATTGTGATCTAGCCATTCCATTCTTAGGTATTTACCCAAGAAAAAAGCATACATCCATGGAAAAACTTCTACACAGATTGTAGAAAATAACACATTTATTTTTTTTAGTTTGCTATGGAAATGTGCTATTTCCAAACTAGAAATAGCCCAAATATGCATCAAGAAGAGAAGGTATAAAGAAAATGTGATATATATTGATACACACAAAGGGTACTATTCAACAATAAAAATAAATGAACTATTGTTACAGTCAACTACATGGGTGAATTTCAAAATAACCATATTGAGTGAAAGAAGCCAGGCAATCCTGAATACATACTACATTTGTATGTGATTTCAATTGTATAAATCTTTATAAAATATGATTTCATTTGTATAAAACTTTACCCAATGAACTATTTAGTGACAGAATGGAGATCTGTGGTTGCCTGAGGACAGGTGAACTGAGAAAGGGGTGAAAAATTACACAGTCATGAGTGAACTTTAAAAATGTTATAAATATAATTTAAAATTGTGAAACTCCAGGAGCACATTTTTAATTTAATTTCTAAAATTTTACTTTTAATGAAGTGTAATTGATTTACAGTACTGTGAGAGTTTCAAGTACATAGGACAGTGATTCAGGCGCACAGCATAGTTCAGAATTATTACATTCTTTGTCATTCTTTTCCTTTATGTTGTTACTAAATATTGAGTCTAGTTCCTTGTGCTATACAGTAGGTCTTTGCTGGTTTTCTGTTTTCCAAGGAACAATTGTAATTGTAATATGCTCACAGTAGCGTATTGTTTACATATCATGATATATTTCATGTACTAGACTGGACTGTTATGAAATTATTAAGAAAAATGTTTTAAATTTTTTGACCTCAAATAAAGTTCTAGTATTGTTCAGTTAAAAAGAATATTGATCAGTGCAATATCATTTGGTAACAGAATAACATATCCATATGCATTAAGATAAATTTAGAGATTAAATACTCAAAATAGTTATCTTGGAGAGCATTATGAGTAACTTTTATTTTTTCTTTAAAATACCTTGCATTTTCTCATTCAACTGTTTTATAAACCTTCATAAAACTATATTGGTATGCAAAATATTACTTCAACAGCATTTCAGTGACTACTCTCAACAGGCAAGTAATGATTTTTCCATTTCACAGAGGTGAAAATGATATTCCATAGAGACAACTCACTTATTTGTTGCCACACTATCATTATGCTATTGTATCACTAAAGTGGACAGATTGACAGAACTTAATCACTCGTATCTTAGTTTAATGTATCTTCCATGATAATAGATAAGTCCTATGCAAGCTAGATTTTTCTTTAATGCTTAACATTTTAATTATTTAGACCATCTTTAGAAATCCATCATGTATCTGAAAACGTCATAGAGAAGATCTACAGAGTGATTTATTATCCACTTCATCCTGGTCTAAATAATGTAAACTAGCCTAAACATTTGCCTAAGAATATTGGTTTCCCCTCATCCAATGCCCCCCCTTTTTTTTAATTTGTACTAAGCAAAAAACAAACAAACAAAAACACAGTCAGTAGGTATGCTAAGAGAGAAAGATATCCATTTTAATGATGGCTTAGACCTCTTACTGCATACTCCAACCCTGTATTTCAAAAGGAGCAATGAAATGGTATTGACTTTACATGATTTTCATGTAGTATCTTCTGAGCAGGACTGAGATATCCAAAAACATTGAAATGATACTAAAGGTCAATATGTTCATCAATGCCAAGAAATGCATGAACACTGCATGACAGCCTATGTTTACTATATGAAGATGTTTAATAACTATATTTTATTGTTTTGCTGTATCAGAGCCAAGGATGATGTTAACATATTGTTCATTCAGTACTTTATATTATCTTGTCATTTTTTTACTCATGTATATTACTAAACATAAAACTAGATACCAATGAAATATTACAATTATTCATTAGTGAAGTTTAGAAGGTTTTAATATTTTCCTATATACAGAAAATATTATCATCATAAAAAATCTTAGAATACAGAGTCATATGACATTTATAAGTCATTTATACAATTGCATTTACAAATTCACTCAGAGAAAGCTGCTGGCAGAAACAATGACATAACTTCAGTCTTCTGAAGTTCAATTCTTCCTAAAGTATTTCAAAAGATACTATCTGACTTTTCAGAATAAATGTGCACAAAGAAGAGTTATCAGTTTTTATTTTTTATTTTGTTTTTTAACTTTACAATATTGTATTGGTTTTGCCATATATAAACATGAATCTGCCACAGGTATACACATATTCCCCATCCTGAACCCTCCTCCCTCCTCCCTCCCCGTACCATCCCTCTGAGTCGTCCCAGTGCACCAGCCCCAAGCATCCAGCATCATTCGTCGAACCTGGATTGATGACTTGTTTCCTATATGATATTATTCATGTTTCAATGTCATTCTCCCAAATCATTCCACCCTCTCCCTCTCCCACAGAGTCCACAAGACTATTCTATACATCAGTGTCTCTTTTGCTGTCTCGTATACAGGGTTATTGTTACCATCTTTCTAAATTCCATATATATGCGTTAGTATACTGTATTGGTGTTTTTCTTTCTGGCTTACTTCACTCTGTATAATAGGCTCCAGTTTCATCCACCTCATTAGAACTGATTCAAATGTATTCTTTTTAATGGCTGAGTAATACTCCATTGTGTATATGTACCATAGCTTTCTTATCCATTCATCTGCTGATGGACATCTAGGTTGCTTCCATGTCCTGGCTATTATAAACAGTGCTGCGATGAACATTGGGTACACGTGTCTCTTTCAATTCTGGTGTCCTTGGTGTGTATGCCCAGCAGTGGGATTGCTGGGTCATAAGGCAGTTCTATTTCCAGTTTTTTAAGGAATCTCCACACTGTTCTCCATAGTGGCTGTACTAGTTTGCATTCCTACCAACAGTGTAAGAGGGTTCCCTTTTCTCCATACCCTCTCCAGCCTTTATTGCTTGTAGACTTTTGGATCACAGCCATTCTGACTGGCATGAAATGGTACCTCACAGTGGTTTTGATTTGCATTTCTCTGATAATGAGTGATGTTGAGCATCTTTTCATGTGTTTGTTAGCCATCTGGATGTCTTCTTTGGAGAAATGTCTATTTAGTTCTTTGGCCCATTTTTTGATTGGGTCATTTATTTTTCTGGAATTGAGCAGTAGGAGTTGCTTGTATATTTTTGAGATTAGTTGTTTGTCAGTTGCTTCATTTGCTGTTATTTTCTCCCATTCTGAAGGCTGTTTTTTCACCTTGCTTATAGTTTCCTTTGTTGTGCAGAAGCTTTTAAGTTTAATTAGGTCCCATTTGTTTATTTTTGCTTTGATTTCCAATATTCTGGGAGGTGGATCATAGAGAATCCTGCTTGATGTATGTTGGAGAGTGTTTTGCCTATGTTCTCCTCTAGGAGTTTTATAGTTTCTGGTCTTACGTTTAGATCTTTAATCCATTTTGAGTTTATTTTTGTGTATGGTGTTAGAAAGTGTTTTAGTTTCATTCTTTTACAAGTAGTTGACCAGTTTTCCCAGCACCACTTGTTAAAGAGATTGTCTTTAATCCATTGTATATAGTCTTGCCTCCTTTGTTAAAGATAAGGTGTCCATAGGTGCGTGGAATTATCTCTGGGCTTTCTATTTTGTTCCATTGATCTATATTTCTGTCTTTGTGCCAGTACCATACTGTCTTAATGACTGTGGCTTTGTAGTAGAGCCTGAAGTCAGGCAGGCTGATTCGTCCAGTTCCATTCTTCTTTCTCAAGATTGCTTTGGCTATTTGAGGTTTTTTTTATTTCCATACAAATTGTGAAATTATTTGTTCTAGCTCTGTGAAGAATGCTGTTGTTAGCTTGATAGGGATTGCATTGAATCTATAAATTGCTTTGGGTAGTATACTCATTTTCACTATATTGATTCTTCCAATCCATGAACATGGGATATTTCTCCATCTATTAGTGTCCTCTTTGATTTCTTTCACCAGTGCTTTATAGTTTTCTATATATAGGTCTTTAGTTTCTTTAGGTAGATATATTCCTAAGTATTTTATTCTTTTTGTTGCAATGGTGAATGGAATTGTTTCCTTAATTTCTCTTTCTATTTTCTCATTATTAGTGTATAGAAATGCAAGGGATTTCTGTGTGTTGATTTTATATCCTGCAACTTTACTATATTCATTGATTAGTTCTAGTTATCAGTTTTTAAATTAAACAAAAGTTAAGAGCTGACTCTTCAGTCTGTTGACCATTTTGCTAAATGCTAGCTTGGGCTTGTTGAAAAGTTCAAAATGTTAGATTTTTTTAACACATAGTAGGCAATGAAAAAAATTAATATTTACATTAGAAAAATGAATAGAATTGTACGTAAATATTATGTGTTTAATATTAATAGCAGTAGTAAAAATGACTTTATTGTTCACAACCAAGATAAAAATGTATTAGTAATTCATTAAGTTGGCAACCTTTTTCTCATTATGTCATGAAATAGCATGACTTATAGATTTCCTCAATTAATTTTAATTATTTTGAAACAGTCATATATTTTTGAATTGGTCTAAAATCTAAAAAAATAATATTGGAACATACTTTTATAAGTAAGTAAACATTGACAGAAGTTTTTGTTTAAACATAGTAAATTGAATACAGAGAGACATACAAATGTCAGCTGATTATTTTCTTGCTCTTTTGTAGTTTTACTGTTTCATTTTTTCTCTCTTGCTGACTTACTTATTCATTATTGCTTCAATTGTAAAAAATGTAAATGTTTTAAATTTTACAATCACAAGACACAGAGTGACTGAATAGATGAAAAAACAGACCCAGTTGCCTACAAGAGGCTCATTTTAGCATTTAATATCCATGGGTTCAAGTGACTTGATGGAAAAAGATATTCCATGCAAGTAGAAATCCAAAGAAAGGGAGGGATGGAAATATATCCAACAAAATATACTTTAATTCAAAAACTATAGCAAGAAACCAGATATTTATATAATGATAAAAGGATCAATTCATGAAGAGCAAATAACAATCAAAAATATACATATACCCAACATCAGATCATGTGCATATATCAAGAAAATATTAAAATTAATGCAGAAAGAAAGAGACAATACTCCAATAATGGTAGGAGATTTTAATACCCCACTTTAAACAATAGATAAATCCTAGACAAAAACTCAATAAGGAAACACTGGACTGAAACTGTATTTTAGTTCCAAAATAAATACAGGCATTTATAGAACATTCCTTCCAATATCAAGTATAATACATTTCCTGGAGAAACATTCTCTAGAATAGAACATATGTTAGATCACAAAATAAATGTTAGTGAAGCTAAGAAGACTGAAATTATACAAATGTATTTTTCTGACCACAATGGTGTGAAATTAGACATCGATAACAAGAGGAAAACTAGAATCAGTAACAAGAAGAAAAGTGGATAATTAATAAATATTTGGAAATTAAATGTCAAACTCTTGAATAATTAATGGGCCAGTGAAGAACGCAAAAAAAAAAAGTCTTGAAAAAGATGAATACAACATATTAAAACTGCATAGAAAGCAAATCTAAGAGGAAAATTTGTAGCAATATACATCTGCTGCTGCTGCTGCTAAGTCGCATCAGTCATGTCCGACTCTGTGCAACCCCATAGACGGCAGCCCATCAGGCTCCTCTGTCCCTGGGATTCTCCAGGCAAGAATACTGGAGTGGGTTGCCATTTCCTTCTCCAATGCATGAAAGTGAAAAGTGAAAGTGAATCTACACACACACACAAAAAGATCTCAAATAAACAACCTCACTTTACAACTCAAGGAACTAGAAAGAGAAGGATGAAGAAAGCCTAAAGTTAGAGAAAGAAATAAATAACAGTTCAGGGCAGAAATAAATGAAATATTGACCAGAAAAACAATAAGATATGTCAAAAAATCAATAAAATGAATAACTGATTTTTAAAAAGATAACATGAACACATTTTTAGCTAGCCTAAGGTGGCTCAGACAGTAAAGCATCTGCCTACAATGCAGGAGATCCAGGTTCGATCCCTGGGTTGGGAAGATCCTCTGGAGAAGGAAATGGCAACCCACTCCAGTATTCTTGCCTGGAAAATCCCATAGACAGAGGAGCCTGGCAGGCTACAGTCTATGGGGTCGCAAAGAGTTGGACATGACTGAGCGAATTCACTTTCACTTTCAAGAAAGATCAAAGTCTCAAATAAGTAAAACAAGAAGTTAAAGAGGAGATATTGCAACTTACACAATAGAAATATAACTCTCACTCAGTATGATCACATTTTACTTAACTGGACTACATTCACAAAGACTTCATTTCCAAATAAGGTCTCATTTACAGGCATCTGGGATTAGGACTTCAGTATATTTTTTTTAGGAAACACAATTAAGTCCATTATAAAAGTCACGGCCACCTGAGGTAATAATTTGGCCACCTAATGGCAAGAGTCAACTCCCTAGAAAAGACCCTGATGCTGGGAAAGATTGAGGGCAGGAGGAGGAGAAGGTGACAGAAGATGAAATGGTTAGAGAGCATCACTGATTCAATGGACCTGAGTTTAAGCAAACTTCGGGAGATAGTGAAGGACAGGGAAGCCTGGCAGTTCTGCAGTCCATGGGGTTGCAAAGAGTTGGACATGCCTGAAAAAATAAAATGCATGACAAGTAAATACAAAAGCGATTTTTATTAAATATACACTTTTAAGTAAATGTTTTTTTAATGGTAGTATAACTTAATAAACCTAAAATACCTAAATCGTCAATGAACAATTCATTGAATTTAGTTATTAAACAAATCATATATCCAGCCAAGTTTAAAAAAAAAAGGAGAATATTAAAACTTCAGTGGTTTCCCTTATGACCTACCCAGACATTCTCTACCCAATTGGAAGTTAGCCACCATTCTGATTTCAATGATCACTGGATAGCTTCACCTATTTTGAATATTTTATAATGGAATTACACAATCTTTACTCATTTCTGAGAACTTTCACAGTATGTTATGTTTATTAAATCTTCCTTATTTTTGCACATAGCATACCTTTCAGGAATGACTCCCCAGATCGTATAGAACTGACACAGGAGGGGAGCTACCACCATGAATGTGTAAAATTACTGAGTCCAAAAACAGATTATAGGAGGTATGATTCTGGAATTAAAAGGGTTAACTCAGGAAACTCATCATCATCATCATCACTAGGCCTCAGTCTCCCTATTTTTTTTTTTTTTTTTTTTTGGCTGTGTTGGGTCTTCATTGCGATGTGCAGGCTGTTCGTTGTGGTATGTGCGATTCTCTAGTGGCTTTCTCTTTGTTGTGTGTCAGCTTAGTTGCCCCATGCATGTGGGATCTTGGTTCCCTGATCAGGGATCAAATTTGCATCCCTGCACTGGAAGATGGCTTCTCAGCTACTGGACCACCTGGGAAGGCCCTCCCTTAGTGTCTCTGGGGCACCCAGGGAAAAGAGAATGGATGCTGAAATACTGCAACACTGGTGCAGAGAAACCTTACAAGTCTCTACAAGGGCTTCTGGATAGCAGAACCTACTTAGCATCAAGAAACAGCTACAAAAGGAGCCTGGGGAATTAAATTTTAACTTTGCATTCTCTGAAGTAGCAGAAGGTCCCTAGGTGGGGGATGGACAAGCAACCTATAGCATCAACCACAGGGTGAAAAGAAAAATACACATAAAGGAGCCAAAGATTGCACTGGGTTCTGAGATACAAGAGGTTTATTGATGGGGAGGGAAATGAATAAAGAATATTTCAAGCAAATACAAGAGAAAATGCCTGGTAGGTTCTGAAGCTATAGTTTAGTTTGGGATTATAAGAATTACAAAAATGACACTATAGTCAAGTAAAAGACATGCTCCACTTTGATTCTCATCTTGTTTTTATTTTAATGAGCCTTGTCTCTTTTTGGGATTAAATATTACTTTAATGTGGCAAAAATCTGAACTGAGCAAAACTATAGACAATGTAAACATTCCTCTCATCCTGTCTATCCCTCTTGTCTTCTAGTACCACTCCTCAGAGTCAACTCTTGCATTAGAAATATTTAAATGTGTCCACACATATATTTATGTATTCAGAAAAAAAGAGTGCATTCTACTCTGTATCTGGGTTTTATCCTAGAGAAGCTTCCCAATTAGCACATGCAAACCTAATAATTCATCTCAATATGTTTAATCAACAACCCATTCTGGTTATTTAATTTGTTTTTGTATCTACATTTCTTCTATCTGTACTTGTACCTGTATATAAAGATATACGTGTATATATACATGTGTATATGTATACATCTGTATTATATACATGTGTATATAATAAAATATATATAAATGTATGTGTATGATGTATACATTCTAACTAAAGTTTTGGTTTTTTTTTTAAGAAGAAATTTTACTGGGTCACATATGTTTACTTTAAAACATGAGGTGTATTACCAAGTCTTTCAGAGAGATTGTTCTAATTTTTCCTTACAACAACAGTGCCTCAGGGTGTCTTTTTTTTTTTTTTAACATGTACATCTACAAAATAAGACTTTGCTGTGTTTAATAAATTGTCTGGATTAATAAACATGTCAATATTAATGAAAGCATAAAACATAAAATTTAATGTATTTCAACTTGCAATTTTTGCTTATAAGTGATATTGGATCTGGCCAGTTTAAAACCTAAAAAGATGTCTCTGGAAGGGCTGTATGGTGGATGAAGGTTAAATTTGAGATTTATAGAGAAGTCACACAATGGGACAAATTAGAAATCATTTTCAATTAACAAAAAATAAATATTTATTCTGTAGATTCTGTAGATGGGAAGGGGGTGGGATATTTATCTGAGAAGAATGTAGGAAAGGATAGAATATTTACCTACTGACTTCTCCTGTTTGGCTTAAGGATGTTGAGCTTTCTTTTTTTTAAATGATAATGACTTTACCTGACATTATGTTGGAAATTAGCCCTAAAAGCCATAAGAAAGTAATGGTTGAGAATCTAGAGTCCCTCTCCTAATCCATAAATCTACATTTGTGCCTGGAGAATAATTCGTGACACAGGGGATGTTGCTACAAAATCATCCACTGATTTTGGAAATGGCATTGAAACATGTACAATATCATATGTGAAATGAATCGCCAGTCCAGGTTCGATGTATGATACAGGATGCTCGGGTCGGGTGCACTGAAATGACCCAGAGGGATGGTATGGGGAGGGAGGTAGGAGGGGAGTTCAGGATGGGGAACACGTGTACACCCTTGGTGGATTCATGTTGCTGCTGCTAAGTCGCTTCAGTCATGTCCGACTCTGTGCAACCCCATAGACAGCAGCCCACCAGGTTCCCCCGTCCCTGGGATTCTCCAGGCAAGAACACTGGAATGGGTTGCCATTTTCTTCTCCAATGCATGAAAGTGAAAAGTGGAAGTGAAGTCGCGCAGTCGTGTACGACTCTTCGCGACCCCATGGACTGCAGCCTACCAGGCTCCTCCGTCCATGGGATTTTCCAAGCAAGAGTACTGGAGTGGGGTGCCATTGCCTTCTCCGGATCCATGTTGATGTATGGCAAAAACAATACAATATTGTAAAGTAATTAGCCTCCAATTAAAATAAATAAATTTATATTAAAGAAAAAAAAAAAGAAAATGTACCTAGTATCATTTTAAGAGTTGGTTCTTCAACAGACAATAGAAACAGAGGTATAATTGAGAGACAATAATAATAATAATAAAAGAAAGCTAAGCATCAAAATACAGTAACAGCTAGAGGGAATAACACAGACTGATCTTTACTTATAAATAACTCTATTAATGTCCTTATCTGGAAGGAGGCTGTTTTTAAACAAAATAGGTTTCTGGGAAGATGGTTTGTTTTTCTTTGTCTGGCAAAGGCCAACATTTGATTTTAGTCTCTAGAAATATTACACATCCTCCAGGAACATTATGGTACAAGTTTGAGAATTTCCTGACTAGAAGAGACTAGAGTTAACCTATGTAGATTGCTTCTTATTTGGATAGAAAATGACACAAGTGGTGAAATTACTAAAAAATCACACAGCAAATCATGAGAATAACTGAGAGATGGCATTACATTTTGACTCCTAAGCTAGTCGTCATAGTCATATTAATAATTATCATACTGTTAGTGTTACCAGAAATAGCATAGCATTGTAGAAATTTAAAGAATCTATAAAACAGGTGTTATGGCTGTATTGACTATGGTATTAATGGAATATCTGATGGCAACCATATTTAAATTATTAGTTACAAAGACAATATAAATTCAGCAAGCTAAATATTATATGACACCGTTTTGTAAATATAAAACCAAAGCTACTAATTATTTTCCCTCTAAAGAGAAGAATAAATCTTCTGTAGTCTGAATTATAAATGTATATTGGCCAGCAATTTTATTTCTTTTCCCTTTATTTTTTTACCCTCTTGTTATGCTGTCTAATGCTCCATGGGACAGAGATGGTGAAACAAATGGTATTTTCTTTAAACATCCAAGTTTAATCCTGAGTGAGGGTGTAATCAAACACACTTACATGGGATGTACATCACAGAATGAATGCACTGTATTCTTTACAATGCCTGCTGATGATGCTTTAATTTTTAAGGCATCAATAGAGTCATAATCACTGAAGCACCTAATAAGAAAGTAATTACAACAGAAAAAAAATATGTATCTAAATCACTTAAGCTACTCAAGTATGTATGAATGATTCACAATTGTCCAACTGAAAGAACTTGTAGAATGAAATACATATTTTGCATTAATCCCATTATAATTTTGTTTAAAAAGTATAACTAAGCCATAAAAAAGGAACAAAGTTGGATCATTGGTAAAGATGTGGATGGACCAAGAGTCTGTCATACAGAATGAAGTAAGTCAGAAAGAAAAAAAAAAAAGGCATCATATATTAATGCATACGTATATGTGGAATCTGGGAAAATGGTATAGATGATCTTATTTGCAAAAGTAGAAATAGAGACAGAGATGTAGAGGACAAACATGGACACCAAAGGGAGAAAGGGAGTGGTGGGGTGAATTGGATGATTGAGATTAACATGTACGCTATTGATACTATGTATGAAATAGATAACTATTGAGATCCTACTGTATAGCTCATGAAATTCTACATAGTATTCTGTGGTGACCTAGAGGAGGAAGATATCCAAAAAGAGGGAATATATGTATTCACTTTGCTATACAGTAGAAACTAATACAGCATTGTAAAGTAACTATACTCCAATAAAAATTAATTTAAAAAATAAGGATTGATGATGAAATTGAATTTTGAAAGACTTCTATTATGTTTCTGTGTATCTGTTGCTTTTTCCTTACATGTGGTCCCAATTCATTGTCCGTGAAGTTGTTGGAGTATAAAATTTTAAATTTGCATGCATTCTAAGTCATTCAGTCATGTTCAATTCTTTGTGACTCCATGGACTGTAGCCCTCCAGGCTTCTCTGCCCATGCGATTTTTGAGCTAAGAATACTGGAGTGGGTAGCCATTTCATTCACCAGAGGATCTTCCCAACCCAGGGACCAAACCTTCATCTCCTTCAATGGCAGGTGAATTCTTTACCTCCAAGTCATCTGGGAATCCCTTTTAAAAGGCATATCTTCCTAAAATCCTTCAAGGGCTTCCTGTTGCACATGGGATTAATTCTAAATTCTTAAGCACAAAGCATGCAAAGACCCCAGGGAAAGCTGCTGATTTTGTTCTCCAGTCTGGGCTACGATGATCCCATACCTCACCTATCAAAACTTCTGCCAAACTAATACATTCCCCAAGAAGGTGCATGCCTGCAGTATTTTTTAATTAATTAATTAATTTTAATTGGAGGCTAATTACTTTACAATATTGTGGTGGTTTTTGCCATACATTGACATGAATCAGCCATGGGCGTACATGTGTTCCCCATCCAGATCCCCCAGGGTCATCTCAGTGCACCAGCCCTGAGCACCCTGTCTCATGCATCAAACCTGGACTGGCAATCCTCTTCACATATGATAATACACACTTTTCAACACTACTTTCTCAAATCATCCCACCCTTGCCTTCTCCCACAGAGTCCAAAAGACTGTTCTTTATATCTGTGTCTCTTTTGCTGTCTTGCATATAGGGTCATCGTCATCTTTCTAAATTCCATATATATGTGTTATTGTACTGTATTAGTGTTTTTCTTCTGACTTACTTCACTCTGTATAATAGGCTCCAGTTTCATTCACTTCATTAGAATTGATTCAAATGCATCCTTTTGAAGGGCTGAGTAAGTGCAGGCAGCTGCAACCGGCATGCTAAGCACGGCGGAGAGAAGCTACCCTACGTCCGAGGTCAGGGGCAGAAGCTGGGAGGACCCCATGCCCGAAGGGCGGTGGCCAAGAGGAGTTACCCCACATCTGAGGTCAGGGGCAGCAGCCAAGAGTGCCAGACTGTGACGGTGCAGGAACAGCTGAGAGGAGCTACCCCGCGTCCGAGGTTGGTGGGGTGGCCGAGAGGAGATACCCAGCGTCCGAGGTCAGGGGCGGTGAGGAAAGGAGTTACCCCACATCCGAGGTCAGGGGCCGCGGCAGGGAGGAGATACCCCATGCCCCTAAGCCCGAGGCCAGGGGCGGTGGCCAGGAGGAGCAACCCCACGCCCGAGGCCAGGGGTGGTGGCTGGGAGGACCAACCCCACGTCCAAGGAGCCGTGGCTGTGTGGGCACAGGAGGGCCTAGAGGAGCTATCCCACGTTGAAGATCAGGAAGGGTGGTGGTGAGGAGATAACCCTCGTCCAAGGTAAGGAGCAATGGCTGTGCTTTGCTGGAGCAGCCGTGAAGAGATACCCCACGCCCAAGGTAAGGGAAACCAAGTAAGACGGTAGGTGTTGCAAGAGGGCATCAGAGGGCAGACACACTGAAACAATACTCACAGAAAACTAGTCAATCTAATCACACTAGGCCACAGCCTTGTCTAACTCAATGAAACTAAGCCATGCCCATGGGGCAACCCAAGATGGGCAGGCCATGTTGGAGAGATCTGACAGAATGTGGTCCACTGGAGAAGGGAATGGCAAAACACTTCAGTATTCATGCCTTGAGAACCCCATGAACAGTATGAAAAGGCAAAATGATAGGATACTGAAAGAGAAACTCCCCAGGTCAGTAGGTGCCCAATACGCTACTGGAGATCAGTGGAGAAATACCTCCAGAAAGAATGAAGGGATGGAGCCAAAGCCAAAAGAATACACATCTGTGGATGTGACTGATGATAGAAGCAAGGTCCAATGATGTAAAGAGTAATATTGCATAGGAACCTGGAATGTCAGGTCCATGAATCAAGGCAAATTGAAAGTGGTCAAACAAGAGATGGCAAGAGTGAATGTCAACATTCTAGGAATCAGCGAACTGAAATGGACTGGAATGGGTGAATTTAACTCAGATGACTGTTATATCTACTATTGCGGGCAGGAATCCCTCAAAAGAAATGGAGTAGCCATCATGGTCAACAAAAGAGTCTGAAATGCAGTACTTGGATGCAATCTCAAAAACGACAGAATGATCTCTGTTCCTTTCCAAGGCAAACCATTCAATATCACAGTAATCCAAGTCTATGCCCCAACCAGTAATGCTGAAGAAGCTGAAGTTGAATGGCTCTATGAAGACCTACAAGACCTTTTAGAACTAACACCCCAAAAAGATGTCCTTTTCATTATAGGGGACTGGAATGCAAAAGTAGGAAGTCAAGAAACACCTGGAGTAACAGGCAAATTTGGCCTTGGAATACGGAATGAAGCAGGGCAAAGACTAATAGGGTTTTGCCAAGAAAATGCACTGGTCATAACAAACACCCTCTTCCAACAACACAGGAGAAGACTCTATACATGGATATCACCAGATGGTCAAACACCAGATTGATTAGATTCTTTGCAGCCAAAGATGGAGAAGCTCTATACAGTCAGCAAAAACAAGACCAGGGGCTGACCATGAACTCCTTATTGCCAAATTCAAACTTAAATTGAAGAAAGTAGGGAAAACCACTAGACCATTCAGGTATGACATAAATCAAATCCCTTATGATTATACAGTGGAAGTGAGAAATAGATTTAAGAGCCTAGATCTGATAGAGTGCCTGATGAACTATGGAATGAGGTTCATGACATTGTACAGGAGACAGGAATCAAGAACATCGCCATGGAAAAGAAATGCAAAAAAGCAAAATGACTGTCTGGGGAGGCCTTATAAATAGCTGTGAAAAGAAGAGAAGCAAAAAGCAAAGGAGAAAAGGGAAGATATAAACATCTGAATGCAGAGTTCCAAAGAATAGCAAGAAGAGATAAGAAAGCCTACCTCAGTGATCAATGCAAAGAAATAGAGGAAACAACAGAATGGGCAAGACTAGAGATCTGTTCAAGAAAATCAGAGATACGAAAGGAACATTTCTTGCAAAGATGGGCTTGATAAAGGACAGAAATGGTATGGACCTAACAGAAGCAGAAGATATTAAGAAGAGATGGCAAGAATAAAAAGAAGAACTGTACAAAAAAGATCTTCACCACCCAGATAATCACAATGGTGTGATCACTCATCTAGAGCCAGATATCCTGGAATGTGAAGTCAAGTGGGCCTTAGAAAGCATCACTATGAACAAAGCTAGCAGAGGTGATGGAATTCCAGTTGAGCTATTCCAAATCCTGAAAGATGATACTGTGAAAGTGCTGCACTCAATATGCCAGCAAATTTGGAAAACTCAGCAGTGGCCACAGGACTGGAAAAGGTCAGTTTTCGACCCAATCCCAAAGAAAGGCAATGCCAAAGAATGCTCAAACTACCATACAATTTCACTCATCTCACACACTAGTAAAGTAATGCTCAAAATTCTCCAAGCCAGGCTTCAGCAATATGTGAACCATGAACTTACTGATGTTCAAGGTGGTTTTAGAAAAGGAAGAGGAATCAGAGATCAAATTGCCAACATCTGCTGGATCATGGAAAAAGCAAGAGAGTTCCAGAAAAACATCTATTTCTGCTTTATTGATTATGCCAAAGCCTTTGACTGTGTGGATCACAATAAACTGTGGAAAATTCTGAAAGAGATGGGAATACCAGACCACCTGACCTGCCTCTTGAGAAATTTGTATGCCGGTTAGGAAGCAACAGTTAGAACTGGACATGGAACAACAGACTGGTTCCAAATAGGAAAAGGAATACGTCAAGGCTGTATATTGTCACCCTGTTTATTTAACTTATATGATGCAGAGACATTACTTTCCCAAGAAAGGTCTGTCTAGTCAAGGCTATGGTTTTTCCTGTGGTCATGTATGGATGTGAAAGTTGGACTGTGAAGAAGGCTGAGCACCGAAGAATTGATGCTTTTGAACTGTGGTGTTGGAGAAGACTCTTGAGAGTCCCTTGGACTGCAAGGTGCTCCAACCAGTCCATTCTGAAGGAGATCAGCCCTGGGATTTCTTTGGAAGGAATGATGCTAAAGCGGAAACTCCAGTACTTTGGCCACCTCATGTGAAGAGTTGACCTATTGGAAAAGGCTCTGATGCTGGGAGGGTTTGGGGGCAAGAGGAGAAGGGGACGACATAGGATGAGATGGATGGATGGCATCACTGACTCGATGGATGTGAGTCTGGGTGAACTCCAGGGATTGATGATGGACAGGGAGGCCTGGTGTGCTATGATTCATGGGGTCCCAAAGAGTCGGACATGACTGAGTGACTGATCTGATCTGATCTGAATATTCCATTTTGTATATGTACCACATCTTTCTTATCCATTCATCTGCCAATGGATATCTAGGTTGCTTCCATGTCCTGGCTATTGTAAACAGTGTTGCGATGAACATTGGGGTATATGTGTCTCTTTCAGTTCTGGTTTCCTCAGTGTGTATGTCCAGTAGTGGGATTCCTGGGTCGTTCAGTTCAGTTCAGTCACTCAGTCGTGTCCAACTCTTTGCGACCCCATGAATCGCAGTACACCAGGCCTCCCTGTCCATCATCAACTCCCGGAGTTCACTCAGACTCATGTCCATCTAGTCAGTGATATCATCCAGCCATCTTATCCTATGTCGTCCCCTTCTCCTCATGCCCCCAATACCTCCCAGCATCAGTGTCTTTTCCAATGAGTCAACTCTTAGATGAGGTGGCCAGAGTACTGGAGTTTCAGCTTTAGCATCATTCCTTCCAAAGAAATCCCAGGGTTGATCTCCTTCAGAAAGAAATGGTTGGATCACCTTGCAGTCCAAGGGACTCTCAAGAGTCTTCTCCAACACCACAGTTCAAAAGCATCAATTCTTCGGTGCTCAGCCTTCTTCACAGTCCAACTTTCACATCCATACATGACCACAGGAAAAACCATAGCCTTGACTAGACGGACTTTTCTTGGCAAAGTAATGTCTCTGCTTTTCAATATGCTATCTAGTTTGGTCATAACTTCTCTTCCAAGGAGTAAGCGTCTTAATTTCATGGTTGCAGTCACCATCTGCAGTGATTTTGGAGCCCCCAAAAATAAAGTCTGGCACTGTTTCCACTGTTTCCGCATTTATTTCCCATGAAGTGATGGGATCAGATGCCATGATCTTTGTTTTCTGAATGTTGAGCTTTAAGCAAACATTTTCACTCTCCTCTTTCACTTTCATCAAGGGGCTCTTTAGTTCCTCTTCACTTTCTGCCATAAGGCTGCTGTCATCTGCATATCTGAGGTTACTGATATTTCTCCCGGCAGTCTTGATTCCAGCTTTTGCTTCTTCCATCCCAGTGTTTCTCATGATGTACTCTGCATAGAAGTTAAATAGGCAGGGTGACAATATACAGCCTTGACGTATTCCTTTTCCTATTTGGAACCAGTCCGTTGTTCCATGTCCACTTCTAACTGTTGTTTCCTGACCTGCATATAGGTTTCTCAAGAGGCAGGTTAGGTGGTCTGGTATTCCCATCTCTTTCAGAATTTTCCACAGTTTATTGTGATCCACACAGTCAAAAGCTTCGGCATAGTCAATAAAGCAGAAATAGATGTTTTTCTGGAACTCCTTTACTTTTTTGATGATCCAGCAGAAGTTGGCAATTTAATCTCTGGTTCCTCTGCCTTTTCTAAAACCAGCTTGAACATCTGGAAGTTCACAGTTCACGTATTGCTGAAGCCTGGCTTGGAGAATTTTGAGCAATACTTTACTAGCATGTGAGATGTGTGCAATTTTGGCAGTTCTATTTCCAGTTTTTAAAGAAATCTCCACACTGTTCTCCATAGTGCCTCTATTAGCTTGCATTCCCACCAACGGTGTAAGAATGTTCACTTTTCTCCACACCCTTTCCAGCATTTGTTGTTTGTAGATTTTTTGATAGCAGCTATTCTGATCAGCATGAGATGGTACCTCATTGTGGTTTTGATTTGCATTTCTCTGATAATGAGTGATGTTGAGCATCTTTTCTTATGTTTGTTAGGCATCTGTATGTCTTCTTTGGAGAAATGTCTATTTAGTTATTTGGCCCACTTTTTGATTGGGTCTTTATTTTTCTGGAATTGAGCTGCAGGAGTTGCTTGTGTATTTTTGAGATTAATTCTTTGTCAGTTCCTTCATTGCTATTATTTTCTCCCATTCTGACGGCTCTCTTTTCACCTTACTTATAGTTTCCTTCATTGTGCAAAGCTTTTAAGTTTAATTAGGTCCCTTTTTTTTTTTTTTTTTTAGTTTTGCTTTTATTTCCATTACTCTGGGAGGTAGGTCATAGAGGATCCTGCTGTGGTTTATGTCAGAGAGTGTTTTGCCTATGTTTTCCTCTAGGAGTTTTATAGTTTCTGGTATTACATTTAGATCTTTTGCATTTTGAGTTTATTTTTGTATGTGATATTAAAAAGTGTTTCAGTTTCATTCTTTTACAAGTGGTTGGCCAGTTTTCCCACCACAACTTGTAAGGGAAATTGTCTTTTCTCCATTGTATATTCTTGCCTCCTTTGTCAAAGATAACGTGTCCATAGGTGTGTGGATTTATCTTTGGGCTTTCTATTTTGTTCCCTTGATCTATATTTCTGTCTTTGTGCCAGTACCATACTGTCTTGATGACTGTAGCTTTGTAGTATATTCTGAAGTCAGGTAGATTGATTCCTCCAGGTCCATTCTTCTTTCTCAAGATTGCCTTGGCTATTCGAGGTTTTTTGTATTTCCATACAAATTGTGAAATTATTTGTTCTAGTCCTCTGAAAACTATTCTTGGTAGCTGGATAGAGATTGCATTGAATCGATAGGTTGCTTTGGGTAGTATACTCATTTGGAGGGCTCCCTCTTCCTCAGCCTGTTCTGTATTTGTCATCACATATTTGTCTTTCAAGGATCAACAAAAACACCATCTAATACATCATGTATGTCCCAGGTAACCAAGTAAAATCACGCTTTCCCTATTTTCTGCCCTAATTATATGTATTTGATATTTGTGGCTGTTTTTTTACCCTTACATCCTTTTCCCATTTGGGACACTCCATCTGGTTGGTACTATGAAGACTAGGATTCAGGGCTTTCCTGAATAACCAGACATTATTATATCAAGTGGCTTCCCAGGTGGCTCAGTAGTATAGAATCCACCTGCCAATGTAGGAGACATGGGTTTGATCTCTGGGTCGGGAATATCCCCTGGAAAAGGAAATGGCAACCCACTCCAGTATTCTTGCCTAAAAAGTTTCATAGACAGAGGAGCCTGGCAGGTTACAGTCCATAGTGTTGTACATGATTGAGTGACTAAACAAAAACAGTTGCCTCAAATGCTGAGCAAGAGGATTCTTTCAAGGAATCAGTAGGGGAATGATTGCAGGCAGTGTTTTTACTAGACTAGTGTTACTAGACATTTTTTGGTTTTCAAACAAATGGTGAGAGAAACCTGGTAAGATGTGAGACTGGGTGAGCTGAAAGCCAGGATTCCATCTTCATGGATTAAGTGAATGATAAAGAGTGAAGACTCTTGAGGAAAGGATCAGAAAAAGGAAACAGAAAGAGTCACAATTCAATTCCCAACCCTAACTCCTATGTCTCTTCTCCTTTTCTGATTTTATACATGACTCCTTTTTCTACTTTAAGCTAAATTAAGATGTGTTTTTTAAAAACCCAACAAGTGTTCATGGCACCAGATTATGGAGACTTCTATTATAGTTATTATAAGATTTTACTCAAAACGTTTATTTCCATGCTACTGACTCTCAGCATTTTGAAATCTAAATTTAGCTACTTACTCATTTTAAATGAATATACTCTTTTCTGAAAGTAAAAAAGTAGTTAAAGGAACATACCTCTTGTCACACTGATAGTTATACTCAAGTGACTATATTGAGAGGCAGAGTTTAAGGATGGACTTAGGCGCCACAATGTCATTTACTGTGAGACCTCCCTTGAAAAAAAACTGGGATAGTCAACAAAATAACTGTGGGAATTAAAAAATGTGAACATTTAGTTCTACTGTTGCTTTCTCTGGCTTATTGTAGAATCGACTCTGCTAAGCAGGTGCAATAGGAATGTCATTAGATTTTCTGCAGCAGCTGCTGCTGCTAAGCCGCTTCAGTCGTGTCCAACTCTGTGAGACCCCATAGACAGGCTAGGACAATTGTCTTGATAAAGGTGATCTAACATGGTGGGTTCTTGTCCAGTCTTTGTTTCTTAATGGGGAAATCTGAGATTGCAGATTCTCAGATGATAGTCAGAGGAGGAAAGGGCCTCTACATAGTGGTCAGCAGGTGCCAAGGGCAGTTGGAGGAAATCATAAACCTGCTGTAACCCTCAGTGCTAATTAGCTTCCTCCTCATTAATTACCTGTAGTTACCCACAGTCCATTGTGTTCTGTATTTAAGCTTACAGAGAGCATTTTGCTGCATTTTTTGTAATGTAGTCATAGTGCCATATAGCTTGGGGGAAAAAAAAAAAACAACAACCTAAGTATGTCCTGGCCATGCTTATTTGCTTTAGAGTATAAATGTCTTTCTAAACAGGATGGATGTCTGTTGAAGCAATGCCTTCTCTATTCAAGTTCAACAGAAATGATTTCCAGGATGTGTCTCCTGGGGAATGGTGAAAGAGTTCACTAGACGATAAATATGAAGATCCAGAAGGTGACAGTGCTTCTTTAATTCAGACTGTTGATTAAGATCCCAGCAGAATCTCATATCACCATCAAAACAGCCTGAAACATCTGAAATGGTCTTGGGATAAATAGCAATTAGGGCAAAAGTTTGCACAGTATTCTCTAAACCTGTGATGATTTTGCCTGCTTTGAGAGAAGTATCTTTATTAATATCAGACTACTATGGCTGATTCATGTTGATACTTGGCAGAAAACAATAAAATTCTGTAAAGCCATTATCCTTCAAATAAAATACACACACACACACACACACACACACACACAAAGATCCAGACTAAGTCTCATTGATCATTTAATTTAAACTTTTGTTATTACAAATGGGGAAGAATCATAAAGCAATGAAGAAGATGGGCCCATGTGCACATAGCTGACTCACAGAGTCAAGACAAAAAAACAACTGACAAACAATATGCTAGCAACACCTCTTCATACCTATTTTGGAAGCCTGTTGCTTTTTATTTTTCTTTTTTTAAGTTGAAATTTACAATGTTTCAAGTATACAGCATAGTAATTCAGTTATATACATATATATATACATTATTTTTCATATTCTGTTCCTTTGTAGATTATAAGATATTAAGCACAGTTCCCCATGCTATATAGTAAGTTCTTGTTGTTTATCTATATTGTTTGGAGAAGTATCAATAACCTCAGATATGCGGATGACACCACCTTATGGCAGAAAGTGAATAGGAACTAAAGAGCCTCTTGATGAAGTTGAAAGAGAAGAGTGAAAAAGTTGGCTTAAAACTCAACATTCAAAAACTGAAGATCATGGCATCCAGTCCCATCACTTCGTGGGAAATAGATGGAGAAACAGTGGAAACAGTGCCAGACTTTATTTCCATAGGCTCCAAAATCTCTGCAGATGGTGACTGCAGCCATGAAATTAAAATACTCTTGCTCCTTAGAAGAAAAGTTATGACAAACCTAGACAGCATATTAAAAAGCAGAGACATTACTTTGCCAATGAAGGTCCATCTAGTCAAAGCTATGGTTTTTCCAGTAGTCATGTATAGATATGAGAGTTGGACCATAAACAAAACTGAGCACTGAAGAATTAATGCTTTTGAACTGTGGTGTTGGGAAAGACTCTTGAGACTCCCTTGGAATGCAAGAAAATTCAACCAGTCAGTCCTAAAGGATATCAATTCTAAATATTCATTGGAAAGACTGATGATAAAGTTGAAGCTCCAATACTTTGGCCACCTTATGCAAAGAGCCAAATAATTAGAAAAGACCCTGATGCTGGGAAAGATTGAAGGCAGTAGAAGAAGGGGACAACAGAGGTTGAGATGGTTATGTGGTATCACCGACTCAATGGATGTGAGTTTGAGTGATCTCAGGGAGATGATGGAGGACAGGGAACCCTGGAATGCTGCAGTCCACCGGGTCACAAAGAGTCAGAAAGAACTATGCAACTGAAATACTACATATATAGTTGTAAGTGGATGCTAATCCCAAACTCCTAATTTATCCCACCCTCCCCCCACATTTGGTAACCATAAGTTTGTTTTCTATGTGAGGCTATTTTTTTTTTTTTTGAAATAAGTTCATTTGTGCCATATGATACATGTAAATGATATCATATAAGTGATATCATATATTTGTCTTTCTTTGACTACATATAAGTGATATCACAAGATGTTTGTTTTTCTCTGACTTAACTTCACATAGTGAGACAGTCAATTCTTAGGGAGGCTGATGAGAAGTCCAGGGTCTCCGAGGAGGAGGAGGTGAAAGGTGTCTTTGGCTCTCAAGGAGGAGATGGGGTCTGGAATTCTCAAGGAGGAGGAAAGGACAATCCCTCCCCCCTCTGCATTCCTCAGTCTTAGTAAGGATTATATAACAGCAGTGTATCCTGCTTGAGGACATGTTCTTCCTTCTTGAGAAGCTTCTGACAAATCATGATATCTTAAAATGTATATTATGGGAGTGGGTCTAGTAAGATCTTTACAACCATGAGACATTCTTTTGATATATTGTAATAACTCATTAAAAAAGTATATAACTACCTTGCTTAGACTAGTGAGGGGGGCACTCTCTGTCCCCACTCTGATGTCTATATCAAACTCTGCTACACAAAAGCTCTTGAGTGATCAAGCCTGGTCCCTGGTCCTGAAGCTAAATGTTCTTCTTCAGAGATAACAAACCTGATATCATTCACTGTAAGCTATCATCTTGGAGGATGACCCGGGATCTTCAGGACACGGTAAGAACACTCAGAGCTGTAGCCTCTCTGCTTTCTCAAGGTACATGTTTTCTGCTTTATTTAACTAACTCCATGGTGTGCTTGTGTGAATAAATGGCTCCCCCTGCACAAAGCATGTGATGAGTCCTCCTCTGCAGTTTTGCAGTGCCATGTAATGACTGAAGGCAGCCCCAAAAAGGGGAGCCTTGTAGGGGTTTATACCAACCTGTCAATGCCGAGAGACACCCAACATCCTGCGAGGGGAGCGGCAAGAAATGGACAAAATGTGTGGACCGAACTTTCCTTTCTGCGTCACCTTTTCCTGATCTCTTTGACCATTTTGTAATTGTGTGGGGAATTAGAACTATTAAAATAATCTCTCAGATCAAAGACTTTCAATGGATTTGTGATTCATGTCATGACTATGTACTTTTGTTAGACCCCAAGTATGGAAGTGCCTAGCCTTTCTAGGAGCTGAAAGTTATGTGAGCATGTTTGGGAGGGAAGCGGAGCTCTAGCTCCAGGAATGTCTCTCAGGCTAGAGGTCGCTCTCTTGGCTGATTGCCTCAGAAACCAGTGTCCTAAAAGTGAGTCCTTATCATAGCTGTGCCTCTAAACTATATGGATGGAGGCATTGTTGGTGACCATGAGGCTTTCGAGGACACAAATCGGGAATTGCAGGGTGTGATTAGATTGGAATTACAGTGGGCTTTTTCCTTTGGCAGTGCTAGCTCTTAGCAGACCACAGAAGGCCCTCTGATGGCTTCTATCCCAACCCCTTAGATATTTCTTTGGTGGAAGCTGTAAAAATGAACTGGAAGGACTGGCCCTAGTAGCTTGAGGGCAAACATCACTTTTCCTCATTGGCTGACCCTTTTGCTATCACATATACTGGCATGGTCATACTCAAGGGACATCTTGGTTGTTGTTTGTCCCTTTATGACTCACCATATCTATCGTGGTCAGGACTGTACTCAGGAATGTGTCCCGACACATATAAATGGATGCTTCCCCTAGTAGTCCTAGCTTGGGAAACATTCCAAAAGACTACTCTGCTCCACCCTGAGTGGTATCAGAGGAAAAGGGGAAATCAAGCAAAGATCTTGGTGGTAAGGAACTGGAAATCAACCTGGGATGCCATCAGATCTACCCCTTGTGCTTCTCCACTCTACCTCAGTGGTAGAACTGGGAGGGACAAGTAAGACACCTGTGTTGGCAAGGGACAGACTAAATCTGACTAGGGAAGGAAAGCTTCAGTGGAAAGTCTGTCTACACCCCCATCTAGAGCAGGGAGGGCTGCCTTCAGTGGAAAGAAGCCACAGTTGTAGATGCTGCCTTTTTTTCCCTCTTACAGATGGGAGCTAGCAGTTCCAGAACCACTCCTTTAAAATGAATCTTAAAAACTGGAACATTTGATCCCCAGAGTTTAAAAAGACATGCCTAATCTTCTGTGATACTGAATGACCACGGTATCCTTTGGAAGATGGGGGACGCTGGCCTGTTGAAGGGCCTCAATTATAGTACCGTTTTATAATTAGATTGGTTCCGTAGAAAACAAGGGAAATGGGTAAAAGTGACATATATGTTGCTCTTTACCTCTCCATGAGACATGACAGACTTATGTCTTAAGGGTCCAGATTTGGGTGTGAAACCTTCAACTCCCAACTTTCCTCTTACTCTGTCCCTATATCCAGGGTTCCCAACTGAAAAGACTGAGAATTAGGGCACCCTTCCAGGAGGGGTTGCCTCAGCCTCAGTAGAAATTCTAACAGTCTCAATTGTGGTTGAGACTATTTAGAGGATCCAAAAAGTACATAGAAGCCTTTATAGGACTAACTTTACTCTATGACCTTACTTCGAGAGATGTAATGCATGTCTTAGGGTTGACACTGACCCTTGACTTGAGAACTTGAGTTTTGGGGGGAGCTACTGTTTTTGGAGATGAATGGCTTGAATGTGAGACAAAGGGAAAGAGGGAACATGAAATAGCCCTCCTCCCTACTGGAAGCCAAGCAGTTCCCATAACAGAGCCGCTTTGCTGGAATTATTCTTTAAGGACTGAAGAGGGCTCATGCTAAGACTTTAGACTATGGTAATTTGGCTGACATAGAACAGGGAGAGAAGAAAACTCCTGGTAAATTCCTAGATAGACTACAGGAGGCTCTCTGCAAGTTTACTGATGTTGATCCCAAAAGTGCAATGGAGGAATGATCTTAAAAAATAGGTTTCTTATACAGTCAGCTCCAGATATCTGCTGTAAGTTATGAAAACACGTGTTTGGACCAAATCAATTAAAAAAAAAAAAAACTGTTACAGCTGGCTCATATGGTATATTATGGTAGAGAATATGAAGAGGAAAATAAGAGCAAAAAAGAACCAGGCAATAGACTGAAGCCCCAAACAATGGCTGTTAGATCTACTCTGAAACAGTCTGAGAAAAATGCCTAGAAGGACCCAGCTAAAAAGGGGTGGACTTGTTATTACTGTGGAAGGGAGGGTCATCTCAAACAGGATTGCCCTCAGGCATCTAAGCTGCCCCCAGCTCCGTGTCCAGTCTGCAAGGACCACACTGGAGAAAAGACTGCCCTCCGAGGTGTAGGCCCCAGGGCTCGGACTCTCAAGACAATAGGGACTGAAGGTACCCGGGGTCCCCACACAAACTTCCATCCTAATTACACCTGGGGGACCCCGGGTGTTAATAACTGTGGCAGGCCAATCAGTCAATTTCTTTTGGACACTGGGACAACTTTATGCTCACTGAAGCCCCTGGTCTACTTTCCTCCTGATCCACTACCATAATGGGACTGTCTGGATGAGCCAAATGTGATTACTTCAGTTGTCCTTTAAGCTGCAACTAGGACTCTGTGCTATTTTCTCAAGTTTCTAATCTTGCCAGAGTCTTCTTCACCCCTTCTGGAAAGTGATATACTGAGCAAGGTCCAGCCTTTTTTTTTTTTTTTTTCATGAATATGGAGCCTGCTCTTTCTCTCCCATTAATTGAACAAAATGTAAATCCTAGAGTGTGGGCTGATGGAAACACTGTGGGTTGAACGCAAAATACTGTTCCTGTTGTTATAAAGCTCAATGACCCTCTCCTATTTTCACATCATAAGCAGTACTCACTAAAGCCCAAGGTTAATGAATGGGCAAAATCTTACTGTACTGACTTCTCATGATCTAAGTGGGATCTTAAACTCTAAAGTTCAGAGTGGCAATGGCCCCACCTTTGAAGTTGCTGTAAATCAAGGGGTGTCAAAAGCTCAACAAATAGAATATCACTTACACTGTTCCTGGAGACCCCGATCCTCAGGAAAGTTGAAAAGGCTAATGACATTATTAAGAGGCATCTGTATAAGCTAATTCAGGAAACACAAGACAATTGGTGTAAAGTTTTACCCAGAGTTTTAATGAGGGCTCGAACTGCTCATAAGAAGAAGAGACTGTCTCTATGTTAGACTGCTTTTGCTCACAGATATTGCCATAGATCCTGAAGCCTTATAATTAAGTATGTGACTCAGTTTTCAGCTTTTCAACCTCCTCATCAATTGAAGGCTTAACATGGTGGGTTTCTCCACTTCAAGGAAAGGACTTTAGCTCTGTGAATACCTTCACTAACAAAAATTGTATGTGACACTTCTTCTTGATCCGATGACATCTAACAATCCTAAGATGGACTGATATAAGACTTTATACCTTAACTATGGACATAATGTGACTTTCAACTTTGATTATACATTATCTTGGTTTAATGACCATTTTGTGGCACATAAAAAGGTAAATGGGTCTACATCTGGTGGTTTTCTAGCTGATGTTTATCAAATATGGGATGAGGTCATATGGTTAATTCCTAAAAAGGGATACCTAGTATCACAATTGCACTCACCTCACACGCTAGTAAAGTAATGCTCAAAATTCTCCAAGCCAGGCTTCAGCAATATGTGAACCGTGAACTTCCTGATTTTCAAGCTGGTTTTAAAAAAGACAGAGGAACCAGAGATCAAATTGCCAACATCCACTGGATCATGGGAAAAGCAAGAGAGTTCCAGAAAAGCAACTTTGCTTTATTGACTATGCCAAAGCCTTTGACTGTGTGGATCACAATAAACTGTGGAAAATTCTTCAAGAGATGGGAATACCAGACCACCTGATCTGCCTCTTGAGAAATTTGTATGCAGGTCAGGAAGCAACAGTTAGAACTGGACATGGAACAACAGACTGGTTCCAAATAGGAAAAGGAGTTCGTCAAGGCTGTATATTGTCACCCTGTTTATTTACCTTATATGCAGAATACATCATGAGAAACACTGGACTGGAAGAAGCACAAGCTGGAATCAAGATTGCAGGGAGGAATATCAATAACCTCAGATATGCAGATGACACCACCCTTATGGCAAAAAGTGAAGAGGAACTAAAGAGCCTCTTGATGAAAATGAAAGTGTAGAGTGAAAAAGTTGGCTTAAAGCTCAACATTCAGAAAACGAAGATCATGGCATCTGGTCCCATCACTTTATGGGAAATAGATGGGGAAACAGCGGAAACAGTGTCAGACTTTATTTTTCTGGGCTCCAAAATCACTGCAGATGGTGACTGCAGCCATGAAATTAAAAGACGCTTACTCCTTGGAAGGAAAGTTATGACAACCTAGATAGCATATTCAAAAGCAGAGACATTACTTTGCCAACAAAGTTCGTCTAGTCAAGGCTATGGTTTTTCCTGTGGTCATGTATGGATGTGAAAGTTGGATTGTGAAGAAGGCTGAGTGCTGAAGAATTGATGCTTTTGAACTGTGGTGTTGGAGAAGACTCTTGAGAGTCCCTTGGACTGCAAGGAGATCCAAGCAGTCCATTCTGAAGGAGATCAGCCCTGGGATTTCTTTGGAAGGAATGATGCTAAAGCTGAAACTCCAGTACTTTGGCCACCTCATGCGAAGAGTTGACTCATTGGAAAAGACTCTGATGCTGGGAGGGATTGGGGGCAAGAGGAGAAGGGGACGACAGAGGATGAGATGGCTGGGTGGCATCACTGGCTCAATGGACGTGAGTCTCAGTGAACTCCGGGAGTTGGTGATGGACAGGGAGGCCTGGTGTGTTGCGATTCATGGGGTAGCAGAGAGTTGGACACGACTGAGCAGCTGATCTGATCTGAGTAACTAATTCTCTCATATGCAATGAGCAAATAGATCCAGCCCCAGAAGTTAGCTAACAACTTAAGTATAATGATTGGAAATAATTGGAATTTTTTTTTTTTTTTTGCCTCAAGAAATATGCAATGTAATCGTTGTTGTGTTTTCCAATCCCAGTTCATGTTCTCCTTTTGCCTGGCCAGGCACTGATTGGGGCTAGATCCCTCAGTTACATTGGCTTGCTCCAAACGGCACCTATTGGATATGTGGCTCTTACCTATGGGGTGGTATTCTCCTCGGTGGATAGGGAGATGAACTCTAGGTCTCACTTTTACTCATGGCTTCATATTTTCAGAGTTTTCAGAGAAGCCAGCTAACCTGCCACACCTTAAAACTTGCTAGGCAAGATCTTTATTTCACTGGTATGATTATCTGGCTGCAATGTTCATTCCCTCTCTGGGGACTACAGATGTTATGCTACGAGTTGATGTTCTGACTAACTTTACTCAACAGACTTTATAAGATTCTCAAAAAGCTGTTTCAGCCCTTAATTCTGAACAAATGCAAATTAGAAAGTTGGTTTCACAAAACAGATTGGCTGCATAAGGAGGTACTTGTGCCATTATCCATACCCAATGTTATACATATATACCGGATGTGAACACTAATGTTACTCACTTTTCTAAACGAATGGACAAGATGATTCAGGCTATGGATTCTCCTGAAACCTCAGTCACCTCACTTTGGGAAATGTTAATTAGTTCCCCAAGGTGGACAACTATATTAATCATAATAAATGAAATTGTTCTGTTTATACTGTTTTTTTCCTTCCTCTGTAACTGTGTAACTGAATTTGTTTCTAACATTCTGAAAGCTTTTAAGTTAGAAATGATTGTCCAGGTTCCTAAGGGTGTCACAGCCTCCTCCCACTACTATTTGGGACCCCTGGATTGGAGACCATCAATATGAGGGTTAGGAGAATATGTTGCCTCAACAATTTAGGGGCAGTGCCCCATCACAGCAGGAAGCAGTTATGGAAAGAAAACGATGCCCCTTTCCCTTGGCAACATAATTCTCCTAAAAGAAAAGGGGGAATGAGAGAGTCAATTCTGAGGCAGGTTCATAAGAAGTCCAGGGTCCCTGAGGAGGAGGATGAGGAGGAGAAAGCGGTTTGGGGCTCTCAAGGAGGAGATAGGAGTCTGGAATTCTCAAGGAGGAGGAAATGTCAAATGTCTTTTTTTCTAAATTCCGTAGTAAGAATTATATAACAACAGTATATCCTGCTTAAGGACATGTTTCTCCTTCTTGAGAACCTTCTGACCAATCATGTTTTCTTAAAATTTATATTATGGGAGTGGGTTTATTAAGATCTATACAACCATGAGACATTCTTTTGATCTATTGTAATAATCAATTTAAAAAGTATGTAACTATCTTGCTTAGACTAGCGAAGGAGGAACTCTCCATCCTCCTTCTGATGTCTATGTCAGAAGGTTTCTCTGCCCCTTTTTCACTTTAATAAAACTCTGCTACACAAAAGCTCTTGAATGATCAAGTCTGGTCCCTGGTCCCAAAGCTAAATCTTCTTCGGAGATCACAAATCTGACACGGTTCACTGAAAGCTGTCAATAATATGATAATCTCTAGGTCTATCCACGTTGCTGCATATGGCATTATTTCAATCTTTTCTAAGCTGATTAATATTCCATTATAGATGTTTAGCATATCTTTTTTATCCTTTTATTGCTTGATGACCATTTATGTTGCTTTTGTGTTTTAGCTGTAGTAAATGGTGCTGGAATCTTGCTCTGTTAATTATTAACTGATTTTCTATAACTGAGTATTTCCTTCTCTGCCTGAGACTCCTCAGCCTTCTGATACACTCAAAAATTTTAAAATTAAATCAACTTTGACCTTATATGCTGCTCCACCAGCTCTGTTCTCTTCATATATTTTATTAGTCAGTGCTTGCTACTTCCACGAAGCCCTTGCCTTCTCCTCCTGCCTCCCTACCCGTCTCCCCAAACACACTCAACACATTTACTTACTGGGGTCAGTCTTTTATCACAACCTCTGACTGTTGCCAGGGTCATCAGTGATCATGAACTGCTAAAATTAAAAACATCTTGTAAATTCTTTCTGGATTTCCTTATAGCATTGATGGGAATTCTGATTCAGTTCAGTTCAGTTCAGTCGCTCAGTCATGTCCGACTCTTTGCTACCCCATGAATTGCAGCACGCCAGGCCTCCCTGTCCATCACCAACTCCCAGAGTTCACTCAGACTCCCGTCCATCGAGTCGGTGATGCCATCCAGCCATCTCATCCTCTGTCATCCCCTTCTCCTCCTGCCCCCAATCCCTCCCAGCATCAGAGTCTTTCCTTTTCTTTTAATTTTATTTTATTTTTAAACTTTACACTATTGTATTGGTTTTGCCAAATATCAAAATGAATCCGCCACAGGTATACATGTGTTCCCCATACCATCACTCTGGGTCGTCCCAGTGTACCAGCCCCAAACATCCAGTATCGTGCACAGAGTCTTTTCTAATGAGTCAACTCTTCACATGAGGTGGCCAAAGTACTGGAGTTTCAGCTTTAGCATCATTCCTTCCAAAGAACACCCAGGGCTGATCTCCTTTAGACATCCAACCCTGGTTGGATCTCCTTGCAGTCCAAGGGACTCTCAAGAGTCTTCTCCAACACCACACTTCAAAAGCGTAAATTCTTTGGCGCTCAGCTTTTTTCACAGTCCAACTCTCACATCCATACATGACCACTTGAAAAACCATAGCCTTGACTAGACGGACCTTTGTTGGCAAAGTAATGTTTCTGCTTTTCAAAATGCTGTCTAGGTTGGTCATAATTTTTCTTCCAAGGAGTAAGTGTCTTTAATTTCATGGCTGCAGTCACCATCTGCAGTGATTTTGGAGCCCCCCAAAATAAAGTCTGACACTGTTTCCACTGTTTCCCCATCTATTTCCCATGGAGTGATGGGACCAGATGCCATGATCTTCGTTTTCTGAATGTTGAGCTTTAAGCCAACTTTTTCACTCTCCTCTTTCACTTTCAGAAAGAGGCTTTTTAGTTCCTCTTCACTTTCTGCCATAAGGGTGGTGTCATCTGCATATCTGAGGTTATTGATATTTTGCCATCTTAAACATTCTCCTTGTTTTTCTGCTGCTACTTTCCCTTTGGTCTTCTCTGAGAAAATATCCCTCTGATATTTTTCAAAGACATCATCAGCCCCTCTTCCTCTGCCTTAAGCACTAGTTTCCCATGTTCCATTTTTAGCATTTTTTCCGACCTTTTGCACTCTTGTTGCCTTCATCTATGCTACCCCAAGCTTCAACAAACTCATACATGTCTTTGAAACCTGGAAACCTTTCTGTGACTGCTAATCAGCCATCTGCATGTGGGCAGTACTCTTACACACACATATACACTCATATATCCCACAAACACAGAGAACCTCAAACACCACTCAGAAGCTGAAAGTTGTTAACCCTCATCCCTTACCTTCAAGCTAACTTCTTACCTTCAAGCTACCTTCTTCTCCTCTGTATCAGCTTTGTTAAATAGCATCTCTACTTATGCAACTGCTTAAGTGAAGCACCTGGCAAGATTCCCTGAGTTCTTCATCTCTGTTCCTCCCATCACCCATTCAGTTCAGTTCAGTTCAGTCACTCAGTCATGTCTAATTCTTTTCAATCACATGGACTGCAGCATGCCAGGTTTCTCTTTACATCACTAATTCATGGAACTTACTCAAACTCATGTCCATCTAGTCAGTGATGCCATCTAATCATTTCATCCTCTGTCATCCCCTTTTTCACCTGCCTTCAATCTTTCCCAGCATCAAGGTCTTTCCCAAGGAGTCAGAACTTTGCATCAGCTGGCCAAAATATTGGAGTTTCAGCTTCAACATCAGGCCTTCCGAAGAACACCCAGGACTAATCTCCTTTAGGATGGACTGGTTGGATCTCCTTGCAGTCTAAGGGACTCTCAAGAGTCTTGTCCAGACCACAGTTCAAAAGCATCAATTCTTCGGTTCTCAGCTTTCTTTATAGTCCAACTCTCACATCCATACATAACTACTGGAAAAACCATAGCTTTCACTAGATGGACCTTTGTTGGCAAAGTAATGCCTCTGCTTTTTAACATGCTGTCTAGGTTAATCATAACTTTTCTTACAAGGAGCATGTATCTTTTAATTTCATGGCTGCAGTCAGCATCTGCAGTGATTTTGAAGCCAAAGAAAATAAAGTCTCTCACTGTTTCCATTGTTTCCACCATTTGCCATGAAGTGATGGGGCAGGATGCTATGATCTTAATTAGAAGAGGTGGTAAGAATGCGGAGAAGAACTATGCAGAAAAGATCTTCATGACCTGCATAACCATCACAAATTGGTCCCCATCTTTTGCCAATAAAATATCTCTTGAATTCTGTCTTCCTCTCAAATCCTACCCCCAAGCTCAGACACTGCTTCACTACAGACCTCTGTCATGTCTTGCCTACCTATCTTTACTTCTTAATGGTTTTCCTATTTTTATTCATCTTTCTCCAACTTCCATTTCCTGTAAGAAGATTTTCTACCATAGAAAGAAAAGGAGTTAGAAATTATATAATGTTCCCACCTGAAACCTTCAGGTTCAGGTTTTGGGTTCAGTTCAGTTTCTCATACCTACAAGCAGAGCTTTGACTTAAAGTCAAAGCTGAATACTTGTCAAGCTTCTTCTGTGTAGAAACACTAGGTTCTTTTCTTGAATTTCCGTGTAGGGAGAATTGACCACCTAATGCACCTTGAGGACATCGTGTAGTTCTAGAAGAGCACACATGCAGTGGTATTTGTGTGTCTATCTTCTTTTCTCGGTACACTTTATATCTTGATAGGTGGGACTGTGTATGTGTGTATGGGTTTTTACATGTGTGTGTATGTCTACATGTGTGTCAGTACACTGTCACTGAGTTCTTCCTGACTTTGCAACACCATGAACTTTTGTTCATCAGATTCCTCTGTTTATGGGATTTCCCAGGCAAGTATACTAGAGTGGGTTGCCATTTCCTCCTCCAGGGGATCTCCCAGACCTAAGGATCAAACACGTATTTCTTGCATCTCTTGCATTGGTTGGCAGGTTCTTTAGCTGAGCTACCTGGGAAGCCCATGTATGTCCACATATTTTTCCTATTTCCAAACACAAAATTTACAAAATTGTTTTAGGTTTAAAAAAAATTGTTTTAAGCCTATTTCAATAAAATGTTTCAGAAAAGATAGGTATGTATATCTACACACATATAAACATATCATATTGTATGAAAATCTATATCTGAATATATCAGTCAACTCTTGTGCACGAGTTTATCTCGACTGGGCTTCTCCTATCTCTTATTCTAGCCAGCCATTTCTTTCTGGATTCCAAGTGAATTCAAAAAGGCCAACCCACCAAATTACTGCCTCGTAGGCTAAGCTCCTCATTCTCCCACTGTGGAAATCTTCTGTGTACCCATGCATGCACAGCATAGAAACATGGATAAGGGGATCTTAAGTTCTCAGAGAGAAACCCGTGAACTAAGCAAGAGGGTAGCGGGCAGAGCACAACCTTTAAAAGAATGGCATAGCCCAAGGACATTAAAAACATTTAAAAAAACTTGTTAGAACCAAACAAATAAAACCGAGATGGTAGAAGATGGGACTTCTGGAGGACCTTCAGTTCAGTTCAGTCACTCAGTCATGTCTGACTCTGTTACCCCATGGACTGCAACATGCCAAACACAAAATTTCTATCTATCACCAACTCCTGGAGCTTGCTCAAACTCATGTCCATAGAGTCAGTGATGCCATCCAACAAACTCATCCTCTGTTGTCCCCTTCTCCTCCCACCTTCAATCTTTCCCAGCATCAGGGTCTTTTCTAATGAGTCAGTTTTTCAATCAGGTGGCCAAAGTATTGGTGTTTCAGCATCAGTCCTTCCAATGAATATCAGGACTTATTTCCTTTAGGATTGACTGATTTGATCTCCTTTCAAGCCAAAGTGCTCTCAAGAGTCTTCTAAGAGTTGAAAAGCATAAATTTGAGCCTCAGTATATTGTTGTTGCTGTTATTCAGTCCTTGTGACGTGTCGGACTCTTTGCTATCACATGGACTGAAGCATGTCAGGCTCCTCTGTCCTCCACTATATCCCAGAGTTTGCTCAAATTCATGTCCATTGAGTCAGTAATATTATCTAACCATCTCATCATCTGTCACCCCCTTCTATTTCTGGCCTCAGTCTTTCCCAGCATGAGGATATTTTCCAGTGAGTTAATCCTTCTCATCAGGTGGACAAAGTATTGAAGCTTCAGATGCAGCATTCAGTCCTTCCAATGAATATTAAGGGTTGATTTCCTTTAGGATTGACTGATTTCATCTCCTTGCAATCTTCTTGAGAGTCTTGAGAGAAGACTCCCAAGATTCTTCTCCAGTACCAAATTCAAAAGCATCAATTCTTTGGCAGTCAGCCTTCTTTATGGTCCAACTCTCACATCAGTATATGACCACTGGAAAAGCAATAGCTTTGACTGTATGGACATTTGTCAGCAGTGATGTCTGCTTCTTAATATGCTGTCTAGGTTTGTCATAACTTTCCTTACAAGGAGCAAAAGTCTTTTAATTTCATGGCTTCAGTCACTGTCTGCAGTGATTTTGGAGCCCAAGAAAATAAAATCTGTCACAGCTTCCACTTTTTCCCTTTCGATTTGCCATGAAGAGATCAAACTGGATGTCATGAACTTAGTTTTTTGTTTTGTTTTTTTTTTTTTTATGTTGAATTTAAGGCAGTTTTTCACTCTCCTTGATTCACCTACATCAAGAGGCTGTTTAGTTCTACTTCACTTTTTGTTGTTAGAGTGTTATCATTTGCATATCTGAGGTGGTTGATATTTTTCCAAGCAATCTTTGTTCTGGCTTGTGATTCATCCAAGCCAGCATTTCACAGGATGTATCTGCAAAGAGTTGGACATGACTGAGCAAGGCCACACATGTTAGTCTTCTGCATCTGGACTCAGAAGCCACAGCTGTATAACACTGGAGTGGTGTCTGTATTTTGTAAGTTTCTAAAACAATGAAGCAGTGACTGTGTGGTGCTGGCATGGAGGCTGCACAGCACAGGAGTGACTGTGAGGAGATACCCCACCATAGAGCTGCCAGAACTTACACAGGACAGGGGAAACAGACGCTTGGAGGGCACAAACAAAACCAGGACTCAGGAGAAAGGAGCAGTGACCCCACAAGAGACTGACCCAGACTTGTCTGTGAGTGTCCAGGAGTCTCCAGATGAGGTGTGTATCAGTGGTGGCCTACTGCAGGGTTGGGGGCACTGAGTGTACTGGTGCCTGCATGGGACCTTTTGAAGGAGGTTGCCATTATCTTCATTATGTCCACCATAGTTTCAGTCAGTTCAGTTCAGTTCAGTCACTCAGTCATGTCCGACTCTTTGCAACCCCATGAATCTCAGCACGCCAGGCCTCCCTGTCCATCACCAACTCCCGGAATTCACTCAGACTCACATCCATTGAGTCAGTGATGCCATCCAGCCATCTCATCCTGTCGTCCCCTTCTCCTCCTGCCCCCAATCCCTCCCAGCATCAGAGTCTTTTCCAATGAGTCAACTCTTTGCATGAGGTGGCCAAAGTACTGGAGTTTCAGCTTTAGCATCATTCCTTCCAAAGAACACCCAGGGCTGATCTCCTTTAGAATGGACTGGTTGGATCTCCTTGCAGTCCAAGGGACTCTCAAGAGTCTTCTCCAACACCACAGCTCAAAAGCATCAATTCTTCGGTGCTCAGCCCTCTTCACAGTCCAACTCTCACATCCATACATGACCACAGGGAAAACCATAGCCTTGACTAGATGGACCTTTGTTGACAAAGTAATGTCTCTGCTTTTGAATATGCTATCTAGGTTGGTCATAACTTTCCTTCCAAGGAGTAAGCGTCTTTTAATTTCATGGCTGCAGTCACAATCTGCAGTGATTTTGGAGCCCCGAAAAATAAAATCTGACACTGTTTCCATTGTTTCCCCATCTATTTCCCATGAAGTGATGGGACTGGATGCCATGATCTCCGTTTTCTGAATGTTGAGCTTTAAGCCAACTTTTTCACTCTGCACTTTCATTTTCATCAAGAGGCTTTTTAGTTCCTCCTCACTTTCTGCCATAAGGGTGGTGTCATCTGCATATCTGAGGTTATTGATATTTCTCCCGGCAATCTTGATTCCAGCTTGTGTTTCTTCCAGTCCAGTGTTTCTCATGATGTACTCTGCATATAAGTTAAATAAGCTGGGTGACAATATACAGCCTTGATGTATTCCTTTTCCTATTTGAAATCAGTCTGTTGTTCCATGTCCAGATCTAACTGTTGCTTCCTGACTGGCATACAGATTTCTCAAGAGGCAGGCCAGGTAAACAACAGAGGGAACACAGCCCTACCCATCGACAGAAAATTGGATTAAAGAGTTACTGATCATGGTCCCACCCATCAGAAAGTCTCTCCCATCTGTAAGCTTCCATAAGCCTCTTATCCTTCCCCAGCAGAGGGCAGACAGACTGAAAACCACAATCACAGAAAACTAACCAATCTGGTCACATGGAACAGATCCTTGTTTAACTGAATGAAACTATGAGCCATGCTGCGTAGGGCCACCCAAGATGGACGGGTCGTGGTTGAGAGATCTGACAAAATGTGGTCCATTGGAGAAGGGAATGCAAACCACTTCAGTATTCTTGTCTTGAGAACCCAATAAACAGTATGAAAAGGCAAAAAGTTAGGACACTGAAAGATAAACTCCCCAGGTCAGTAGGTGTCCAATATGCTACTGGAGATCAGTGGAGAAATAACTCCAGAAAGAATGAAGAGTCAGAGTGAAAGCAAAAACAACACGCAGTTGTGGATGTTACTGGTGATGGAAGTAAAGTCCAATGCTGTAAAGAACAATATTGCATAGGAACCTGGAATGTTAGGTCCGTGAATCAAGGGAAATTGGAAGTGGCCAAACAGGAGATGGCAAGAAGAACATTGGCATTTTAGGAATCAGCAAACTAAAATGGACTGGAATGGGTGAATTTAGCTCAGATGACCATTATATCTACTACTGTGGGCAAGAATTCCTTAGAAGAAAAGCTTTAGCCATCATAGTCAACAAAAGTCTGAAATGCTGTGCTTGGATGCAATCTCAAAAATGACAGGGTGATCTCTGTTCATTTCCAAGGCAAACCATTCAATACCACACTAATCCAAGTCTATGCCCCAGCCAGTAATTTTGAAGACACTAAGATTCAATGGTTCTATGAAGACTTACAAGACTTTCTAGAATGAACACATACAAAAAAATCATTTTCATTATAGGGGACTGGAATGTAAAAGTAGGAAGTCAAGAAACACTTGGAATAACAGGCAAATTTGGCCTTGGAGTACAGAATGAAGCAGGGCAAAGCTAATAGAGTTTTGCCAAGAGAATGCACTAGTCATAGCAAACATCCTCTTCCAACAACACAGGAGATGACTCTACACATGGATATCACCAGACTGTCAGTACCGAAATCAGATTGATTATATTCTTTCAGCCAAAGATGGAGAAGCTCTATACACTCAGCAAAAACAAGACTGGGAACTGACTGTGGCTCAGATCATGAACTCCTTATTGCCAGATTCAGAGTTAAATTGAAAAAAGTAGAGAAAACCACTAGACCATTCAGGTATGACCTAAATCAAATCCCTTTTGATTATAAAGTGGCAGTGACAAATAGATTCATGGTACTAGACCTGATAGAGTGCCTGAAGAATTATGAATGGAGTTTTATGACATTGAACAGGAGGCAGTGATCAAGACCATCCCCAAGAACAAGAAGCAAAAAGGCAAAATTGTTGTCTGAGGATGCCTTGCAAATAGTTGTGAAAAGAAAAGAAATGAAAGGCAAAGGAGAAAAGGAAATATTTGAATGTAGAGTTCAAAAAAATAGCAAGTAGAGATAAGAAAACCTTCCTCAATGATCAATTCAAAGAAATAGAGGGAAATGGTAGAACAGGAAACACTAGAGATCTCTTCAAGAAAATTAGAGATACCAAGGGAAAGTTTCTCACAAAAATGGGCACAATAAAGCTCAGAAATGGCATGGACCTAACAGAAGCAAAAGATATTAAGAAGAGGTGGCAAGAATACACAGAAGAACTATGCAAAAAAGATCTTCACAACCCAGATAATTATGATGGTGTGATCACTCACCTAGAGACAGATATCCTGGAATGTGAAGTCAAGTGGGCCTTAGGAAGCATCACTATGAACAAAGTTAGTGGAGGTGATGGAATTCCAGTTGAGCTGTTTCAAATCCTAAAAGGTAATGCTGTGAAAGTGCTACAGTCAATATGCCAGCAAATTTGGAAAACGCAGCAGTGGCCTCAGGACTGGAAAAAGTCAGTTTTCATTCCAATCCCAAAGAAAGGCAATACCAAAGAATGCTCAATTACTACACAATTGCACTCATCTCACATGCCACACACACTGCTCAAAATTCTCCAAGTCAGTCTTCAACAGTACATGAACTGTGTACTTGCAGTTGTTCAAGCTGGATTTAGAAAGGCAGAGGAACTAGAAATCAAATTGTCAACATCCGTTGGATCACGGAAAGAGCAAGAGAGTTCCAGAAAAAAAAGAACTATTTCTGCTTTATTGACTATGTTAAAGCCTTTGACTGTGTGGATCACAATAAACTGTGGAAAATTCTTCAAGAGATGGGAATACCAGACCACCTGACCTGCCTCCTGAGAAATCTGTATACAAGTCAGGGAGCAACAGTTGTAACTGGACATGGAACAATAGACTGTTTCCAAATCGGGAAAGGAGGATGTCAAGGCTGTATATTGTCACCGTGCTTATTTAACTTATATGCAGAGTACATCATGAGAAACGCTGGGCTGGAGGAAACAGAAGCTGGAACCAAGATTACCAGGAGAAATATCAATAACCTCAGATATGCAGATGACACCACCCCTATGGCAGAAACTGAAGAACTAAAGAGCCTCTTTAGGAAAGGGAAAGAGGAGAATGAAAAATTTAGCTCAAAATTCAACATTCAGAAAACTAAGAAATGACAACTGGTCCCAACACACCATGGCAAATAGATGGGGAAACAATGGAAAGAGTGAGACTTTATTTTGGGGGCTCCAAATTTACTGCATATGGTGATTGCAGCCATGAAATTAAAAGACACTTTCTCCTTGGAAGAAAAGCTATGACCAATCTAGGCAATCTAGGTTTAAAAAGCAGAGACATTAGTTCGCCAACAAAGATCCATCTATTCAAAGCTATGGTTTTTCCAGTAGTCATGTATGGATATGAGAGTTGGACTGTAAAGAAAGCTGAGCACTGAAGAATTGATGCTTTTTACTGTGGTGTTGGGGAAGAACTCTTGAGAGTCCCTTGGACTACAAAGAGCTCCAGTCTGTCCTAAAGGAATTCAGTCCTGAATATTCACTGAGGGACTGATGGTGAAGCTGAAACTCCAATACTTTGGCCACCTGATGGGAAGAACTGACTCATTTGAAAAGACCGTGATGCTGGGAAAGATTGAAGGTGGGAAGAGAAGGGGACGACAGAGGATGAGATGGTTGGATTGCATCATCAACCTAATGGACATGAGTTTGGGTAAGCTCCGGGAGTTGGTGATGGACAGGGAAGCCTCGCATGTTACAGTCCATGGGGTCACAAGAGTCAGACCTGACTGAATGGCTAAATGAACTGAACTGAACATTCTTCATCATTGCCTGTCTTTGGCTCTGCTGGAATTCTGTCACCTCCACTAGCTTTGTTCATAGGAATTCTTCCTAAGGTCACTTATTTCACAGTCCAGGAATCTGGTTCTAAGTGAATGACTGCATCATCAGATAAACCTCAGTGCATGCCTATTGTAATGCATTAACATCTCAATGACACACCCACAGGCACCATGATAGTTCTGAAGCCAACCACAGAAGGCAAAAAAGTGGATGGTGGCCCAAATCCTGGAAATATTCACCCTTCCCCAAAATAATTGGAATAATCCTCCCACTATAAAATTATCTAGCCCATAAAAACTAAACATGCCATATTTCAGGGTCTCTTGCCATCAAAGATGGCCCACCACACAATTCACCCTGTCTATGAATTGTGTTTCTCTCAAAATAAATTCACCACTTACATGTCGCTTTGTCTCTCAATAAATTCTGTATGTGTCAGGATAGCAAGAACCTCAGATTCACGGGAGACACAACCAGTGGGGTAAGAGTCCATGGATGTGTCCTTTGTCATCTGAAATTCATCTCCTGTGCCTCATTCCATGTGTCTCCATTGAATATCTTGGACAGCATATAGATAGTGGCCACACCTTCAACTGATACTTCTATCAATCCTCCATTCTCTCTCCACCACCTCCTATCTCCTACTTCTGCTCCCAAGAATTAAATTCTCCATAAAAATTCAGACCTAAAGCATCATTCCTGACTCTGGCTTTTGCGGGACGATAGACTGAAAGAGTGATTAATGGTACAACAAACAAAAATAACTTCAGATTTTATTAGGTTATCCTTCTTATACTAGTTTTCCAGAAAAAATAATTTTCTAGTTTTATAAGAATATACATTTTCTCTGAAAAATATAAAATCTGTTAGCTCAATGCAGTAAATTTATAAGTGGATATAGATATATAGTCAGTATGTGATTTGAGTCTGTGGGGGAAAGTACATTGTCCTCTATTGTAAGTTCTTCTGACTGATCAAATAATTAAATTAACATGAGACAGATCAACAAGAGAAAATCAAACAAAAATTTAACAACACATATATGTGGGAAAGACCCATGAAAACTGGGTAGCTCACCAAAATGGCCAAAATGCTCCCCTTTTCAGCATAAGAAAAAAATAGATTGTTGGAGGTAGGGTTTTGGGATTTTGGAAGGGAGGAAGGCAATTGGCATGAAGATGGAAAAGCAAATATTTGGTAAATAAGTGATTGTTGGACCATCAGAAACAATGTGACTCACAGTGAACTCTGAGTTTGAAGAGTTTCTTCATCACACCTGGCTCATATTCTCTGTAGGTATTTCTGGTGATAATTCTATTCCAGGAACAAGGTTTCAATTTAAACTATTTTTAGGCATTTAGAGAGAAGACAAATGTTTCTTTATGAGTCATATGGACCTTGATTGTTTTTAGCTTGAAATAATTTTTGTACCAGTGACATTAGAGGGTGGCAAATTTTGAACGCCTATGTGTCTCATCTTTAATATTCAAAAGTTATTCAACATGGTCAACTTAATCATCTTAAGAAACTTCAGATTTTTTTTTTTTTGCTTTTTAAAATTTATTTTATTGAGTACAATATATATTAAAATATATTTTCCAATATGGTTTATCACAGGATATTGACTATAGTTTTTGTGCTGTGCATTATGACCTTGTTGTTTATCCATTCTCTCTACATTAGGGACTTCCCTGGTGGCTCAGATAGTAAAGCGTCTGCTTACAATGCAGGAGACCCGGGTTCAATCCCTGGGTTGGGAAGATCTCCTGTAGAAGGAAATGGCACCCCACTCCAGTATTCTTGCCTGGAAAATCCCATGGATGGAGGAGCCTGGTAGGCTAAAGTCCATGGGGTCGCAAAGAGTCAGACATGACTAAGTGACTTCACTTCACTTCACTTCATACTAGTTTGCATCTGTTAATTCCAAACTCTTAATTCATTCCTTCCCCAACACCTGACTCCTTGGCAACCACAAGCCTGTCTCCTACGTCTGTTTCTGAATAAACTGCAGTTTTGTTGACAGTGAGATGAGGCTGATAATAATCCACTCCCAGAATTAAATAAAAACTCTCTGTTTTTATGGCAAATGCAATAATGGATGAAAAGTGCCTCTCAGAACCTGACATTCCAAACATGCAGTTGTGTCTTTCACTTCTTAAGAAAGCATTTCTATAAAGGTGCACAAATAGCAACTGGAAAAAAGCAAGCTATCGTCATTCATTGTAAGTGTGACTTTCATTTACAAGAAACTAAAATTAGTCTCATTCATTTAATGACACTTCAATTTTGAATATTTATTTCCATCATTACTGTTTTCTTAACATTTCTTTTTCTTTAATGGTTTAAGTTTATTCATGTTGATGTCATAGAAGCTAAAGAGTTACTCAGCATAAAAATTGATTTTTTTTGGTCTCAATTGCATTTCTTTAGAAGTGAAGGTAAGGGAGTTCACAAGGAGATATTGAGTTCTTGCTACTATATCAGCATTTTCATTTTTCCATTTTCTTCCCTTTTTTAAGTCATAAAAGTGGGCAGCAATGACATTCACAAAACAGTACTGTGCTAACAGTTGTGAAAATAACCACCAATTCAACTGATGGACAGCAGAGTGCCAATCTGGCATGTCCTGAAATGCTGATTCATTAACTAATGTACAAAAAATTGAAGCCAGCATAAACAAGGTGTTTGACACTTGTCTAATGGATGAGAGGAAAGGTGAACAGAAGTCAAGTGCACTAACGCTCAGACCCACATATTTTTGCTCAAAAATAATGCAGCTCTTTTATCTTTATAGCAAGAATGTTTTTTATTCCATAAAATAGGAATTCCACCTATGTTGAAGGACTTCGCTTTGACTATTCAATGATACTGCTCTATAGATAAAATGCATAGGAATAGCACAGAAATAGCCATAGCTTGTTTTCTTTTTATTGAAATTTTGACCAGCATATATATTGCTCCAGCAGGGATATCTTTTAGAATACTTAAGTGAAAGTGAAGTGGCTCAGTGATGTCTGACTCTTTGCATACCCCATGGACTGTAGCTACCAGGCTCCTCTGTCCATGGGATTTTCCAGGCAAGAGTACTGGAGTGGGTTGCCATTTCCTTCTCCAGGGGATCTTCCCAACCCAGGGGTCAAACCCGGGTTTCCTGCATTGCAAGCAGATGCTTTACAGTCTGGGCCACCAGGGAAATCTCTTAGAATACTTAACACATCTGAAATATTTGTCACATTATCTTAAAGATAGCCACTCTGATCCTCAAAATAATATGCTTTATTAGTTTTTGATCTTTTCAAGGGTCTTCCTTGCCAGTGTTTGGTTCCTAGAAGTTCCTGTTTATAGAATAAGTGGATGAATGAGTATATCACAAATATTTCATTGTAAGTTTGGGGTTTTTGGTTTGAACCAAAAGCCACTTAGATACTGCCCCAAAATGTGCTGGAGAGCCTGTGGTTCCCACATGGCAAACTGTCAAAACACTTCTCTAATCTAACAAGTGATAGCATAATTCTATATCTAATCTCAGCTTCATATTTAGAATCACTTTTCCTTTATCACTTACAGCTTACTTTTACTTGTTACTTTTTTCTTCCTAAGGTCTCTCAAATTCACCATATTTTTTAAATCTCCTTGCAAGCTCTTTCATGCAGATCCTGTAGGCCTCTGGTGTGAATGACAATTCTTGCCCACTATAAGCAACATTGAAAGTGAAAGTGAAGTCACTCAGTCGCGTCCGATTCTTTGCGACCCCTTGGACTGTAGCCCACCAGGCTCCTCCATCCATGGGATTCTCCAGGCAAGAATACTGGAGTGGGTTGCCATTTCCTTCTCCAGGGGATCTTCCCGACCCAGGGCTCGAACCCAGGTCTCCTGCATTGCAGGCAGACGCTTTAACCTCTGAGCCACCAGGGAAGCCCCATAAGCAACATTACCTATCCTTATTTTTCTTTTCTCCACTGACTTAGTCCCTGAAATTTTCTTAATCCTTTTTTTCAAATGCTATCTTTCTTATTTGTTCTGTTCCCTTCACTGAAGAAGCGCCCATGTCTCTAGACTATAATTACCTGCACATTTATTTTTTGTTTGAGTTTGTCAGCTATCAAAAAATATGGAGAGGAAAGTTTAAATATCCCCAAATTCCCAAGACATCCCTGCTCCCTTGAGCTTCCATTTCCCTAGAATAACAGTCAGATGTCTCTTAAACACATCATCATACCATAGTTTCCCATAGGACCTGTCTTCCTTGTCAATATTGGATTGAACACTACATTCCTACTACACTAAATTGTTTTCATTTTTCTCATGATGACCTTGTTACTCTTGCTTTTTCTGATTTTTTTCCCCTACATTTTTATTTTCCTCACTCTACACTTAGTTAATTACACCCTGGTAAGTTCCATTATTAGATCTCACCACTGCCATTCTAGAGCAGTTATGAAGAGTTCCATGTTTGTTTTAAGGTAACACATTTTATAACACTTGCTATTTGTGATTTCCTGCCCATTTCTTGGGAATACTAGTGAATATCTCAACAGAAAGACCTGTGTTTTGCTTCTTATTGCACCCATTATTTTGTCACAGAAACAAGCCAAAAACTCAACAAAAGTCTGTACACTCTTGAAGAGTATAGAACAAATCTTTTTCTTTTTCTTTAAACACCCTACCAACTTTATGGTGTTCAATTCATTGGATCCAACAAGTCCATCCTAAAGGAGATCATTCCTGGATTTTCATTGGAAGGAGTGATGTTGAAGCTGAAACCCCAATACTTTGGTCACCTGATGTGAAGAGCTGACTCATTTGAAAAGACCCTGATACTGGGAAAGATTGAGGCCAGGAGGAGAAGGGGACAACAGAGGATGAGATGATTGAATGTCATCACTGACTCAGTGGACATGAGTTTGGGTGAACTCTGGGAGTTGATGATGGACAGGGAGGCCTGGCGTCCTGCGGTTCATGGGGTTGCAAAGAGTCGGACACGACTGAGCAACTGAACTGAAATGAACTAAATGAATGTGAACTGATTTGGTGACTGAAAATACATACATTTCCTATAGAGGTGTGACCACACAGTAATGTATAGAATCCAACTTATTTCAATTTGCATTACATTATGGGTTGAGTTTTCATTGTCACTAAATCTGTTGAGAAACATCAGACATGTCTAAGGAATATTCAGTTGTGTGAATAAAATTTCCTTATTTATTATATTATTGCTGTCATACTTGCCTCCCTAATTTAACCTTTACATCATTTGGTAAATAATGTAAGGTATGCTATTTGTATTTCTTATTACATCCTAGCTCCCTTATTTTGAAATTATTAGGTCAAGAGCATACATTTTTTTTAATACTTTTTAAACTATAGTAACAAAAAATTTTTCCTAAAATTGTAGAACTTGTTATACCTTAACAAACAGCATGTACAACCATGTTTCACCACATGTGTTGAAATACTGTCAATTAAAACAGACAGTATTATTAAAACACCTGCAACTTTTTTTAAAGTTTAGAAATTTTCAAACATGTACCAAAGAAGAGAAAGTGATTCAATAAATTTCCACATACCAGCTCAACAAAGACCAACTCACTTGTGGGCAATCCTATTTCATCTCTACTTCCACTCATTTATTCTGCCTCCAGGGTTACTGTGAAGCAAATCCCAGACATCATATCATCTCATCTATAAATTTTAACTATGTCTTTCTAATAGCTAGAGGTTCTTTTTCTAAAGAGTCACTATAGTATTGTCCCACCAAAGTACAATTAACAATAATTTCTTAGCGTCCTTAAATATTTAGTGTTAAGTTTGTGTATTTGCACATAGACCTATCTAATATTCTTCTCATTTATATTTTTCCAATATAATATTTTGTTGAAGAAACCAGGTTATTTGTTCTATAGGATTTCCAAAATTCAGGATGCTAAAGAGTACATATCCATGGTACTCTTTGATATATTCCTCTGTCTCTTTTATTTTCTGGAAATAGGTAGCCAAGTTAATTAATTAAATTATTTATTCATTACTTGATAAGCCTATGTATATTTGTCTTTATATTAGCAGTTATTAATTATTTTACTAATTATTCATAAAATCTATTAATTTGTTAAGAGTTTCAACTTGTACTTTTCTAATTTTAATATATTTTCTTTATTAGTTAGATTAGTTCCTAAAGATAAACTTCTTTAGCAACTTTTTCAGTTATTATAAGGTACAGTTCAAACAGGAAAAGCTTGATTTTTACCCTTTAATTTTCCAATTTTCAAAATAATCAGTGGTTTCTTTAGTACTCTCAAAATGTGTTCAATAAAAGTTGCTTTCAGAGTATCATCAGAAACTAATATATTTATACATATTTAACTCCCTGGTGGCTCAGATGGTCAGAAATCTGCCTGTAATGCAGGAGAACTGGGTTTGATCCCTGGGTTGGGAAGATCCCTTATAGAAGGAAATGGCAACCCACTCCAGTATTCTTGCCTGGAAAATCCCATGGAAGGAGGAGCCTGTCAGGCTACAGTCCCTGGGGTCACAAAGAATCAGACAGGAATGAGCAACTTCACTCACTTTAATGAGTTTTAATCCAATGCCATAAAGATACTAATAGAGACTCAAATAATCCTGTCACAGGCAGTTGGAAAGTTCACTCAGGTTTTACATTCAGGTTGATTTTTTCCCTTTTGATATGACTGTAGAAGTCTTCATTTTCGAATGTTCTCGTTTTTGAAAAGATTCGAGACTCATCTTGTCCTTTTTCCTGCCTAAGGAATAATTTTTCACTGATTCTTTTAGTTTTCAAGATATACAAGCTTCCCCACTTCCTGAAAACTGTTGTTGTTCAGTCATTCAATTGTGTCCAACACTTTGTGATCCAATGGACAGCAGCATGCCAGGTTTCCCTGTAATTCACTGTCTTCCGGAGTTTGCTCAGGCTCATGTCCATTGAGTTCCTGAAAATAGAGTGCTCCAAAGAAAAATTTTGTCATCTAAAATAGCATAAGGCAAAGAAGCAATTACGTTAGGACACATTTTGCTGATGGATGCACGAAACACAATGAGATACTGCACAGATGCTCACAGACAAAATTCATCGCCGTTGCAGCTTGATGAGATGTCCAGTGCACTTCCAGGGAGTGAGCTTGGTGGCGCCACTCTCATGCTGCTCAGGTTGCAAACTGCCTCTGTAAATGCTCTTGGCAAAACAGTCCTTGAATGTTCTTCTCCCTTTTAGCCCTCTTTCCTGAAAGCAAAAAATCTTCTTTTGATTTCTTTCAGTTAAAGAAAACAGGTACTTATGCAGGTGTTTCATAAGAGTGAAGTATTGTAAACTGAATTTTTGAAAAGTGAGAGATATTCAAACTACTTGCAAATCAAATTTTATATTTTTCAGTCATAATTTATATAATTGCATTGTTTCTAACAATTTCAATATCACATATTTCCAGCAAAATATTACCTAGTATTGGAGGCAGTGACTATTCTTAAATGGTTTCTGCCAAAATTCTTCTTGCTTTCTTATTAGATAAAATGCTAATTTGTGTCTGGAAAATCTTGGTCTTTTGATATTAGATTTATTTTGCTACTGGGAATAATCCTAGTATATTGCATTTTTAGACCATTTTTCTTCAACATACCCCCCCAAAAAAAAAATAAAGCAGATTTCCTCTAATAACAACAACAACAAAATACTCATTATTGTCCAGTTTGGGCTTTCCTTCTAGACTCATATATGTATTTAAATTCCATTTTTACTTTATGTCCCATAAATGTACATCTTTTAGAAAACAATTGTACTAGTAAACAGATATGCAGTCTTCTTTCTGAATCATGTTAATAGCAAATACATTCTTGAATTTTTAGTATTTGATCTTTGTCTATTTCCCCCTGCTTAATTTGGGCAGATAGTTGACAGCACTCTCTCTCTTAGAGATCATACAGCTATCTCTTCCTCTATAAACATTTGTGATTCTTCTGTCAACCTAACACCACATTATTAGTTTCATAAGCATGCTTTAACTCATTATTTAAGTTACTTAGAGAATGTAACCCACTGAAAACATCAATTATTAAATACAAAGGGTTATGAACTCAGGAGTCAAAGTAAAGGAAAGAAATGGATTCTGCAAAAAATGCACCTGACAGTATAACAAGATTCAAGAATTTATATTTGTGACATACAAACTATGGACTATGTATACTGCAAATATTTGGATGCTTGTGTTAGCTATCTTTTGTATTTATATATTCACACAAAATTTTTAAAGTGATTCCATTTATATTCTCCATTTGTTTTAACTGGGACGACCCAGAGGGATGGAATGGGGAGGGAGGAGGGAGGAGGGTTCAGGATGGGGAACACATGTATACCTGTGGCGGATTCATTTTGATATTTGGCAAAACTAATACAGTTATGTAAAGTCTAAAAATAAAATAAAATTTAAAAAAAAAGACATATATACAAAAATAGTCATTTCATCATAACATTGTTTCTTAACATCAAAAAAAAAAAAAAAAAAAAAATCCACGGACGGAGGAGCCTGGTAGGCTGCACTCCATGGAGTCGCAAAGAGTGGGATAGGACTGAGCGACTTCACTTTCACTTTTCACTTTCACGCATTGGAGAAGGAAATGGCAACCCATTCCAGTGTTCTTGCCTGGAGAATCCCAGGGACAGAGGAGCCTAGTGGGCTGCCATCTATGGGGTCGCACAGAGTCGGACACAACTGAAGTGACTTAGTAGCAGCAGTGTTCTTGCCTGGAGAATCCCAGGGACGGGGGAGCCTGGTGGGCTGCCGTCTTGGGGTTGCACAGAGTCGGACACGATTGAAGCGACTTAGCAGCAGCAGCGGTGATAATTTAGATAAATTATGATCTAGATAATAAAGGGAATATACAGACATATTTTGCCAACATACATTTTAAAAATTTATTTTGTCAAAATATAGTTGATGTATAGTGTTGTGTTAATTTCTATGGTACAGCAAAATGATACATTCTTTTTCATATTCTTTTCCATTATGGTTTATCACAGGATACTGAATTAGTTCCCACTGCTATACAGTAGAAACTTGTTTATTCATTCTCTATACAATCAACATGAATTTTTGATATGCAAAGTATTTTCAATACCTTCTTACACAAATGAGCTTCAAAATATGATGTATGATATAATCTAATTTTATAAATGTATGTACCTTATATTAGTTTTCTATGGATGCATGATATATCACAATTTATCAGATTAAAATAATACCTGCTTACTATAACATAGTTCTGTGGATCAGAAGTCTACCATAGGTGATATGATTCTCTGCTTCAGATCTTACAAGTCTAAAGTCAAAATTTAGCATGAGTGCATTTCTTTTTGAAGGTTCTACAAAACTTTTTGAAGGTTCCAAACTCATCTGTATTATTGATAGAATTCAGTTGTTTATGGTTGTAGGACTGAGTTCTCCATTTTCTTGCTACATGGCTCCATCTTTAAGCTAGAAATAGCCAGTTGAATACTATTTATGCTTTTCACCTCTGAATTCACCAGTTTTCCTTCTTCTGCTGCTTATGTGAACTGAATTAGGCTCACCCAGATAATGTAAGATAATCTTCCTATCTTAAAGTCAACTGATTAGCATTATTAATTACATTTGCAATGTACCTTTTGCCATTGAGCAACATATTTTTTCACAGGGATTAGACTCTTCTTGGGAGCCATAATTCTGCCTACCATATACATATTATCATATATAGCTAAAATATATATAATCTAAATATATATATAATATAAATATATAATATTTATAATTATATAAACTATATATAAGCTAAAATATATATAATTTATATTAGATAGGTGGTGTTATAGGTGACTTTTTTCTTCTTTGCCTGCCTATTCTGTTTCTCAGCTAAGTGAATATGTTACTTGTTTGTGACTCTTCAGGGAAAAAAAATAAGAAAAAAGAAGTACAGATTATCTATGTTTAACAGATGAAGATCTTTCAGCCCTAACTATTGTCTATGGATATAGCATTGCTGACTTCATAGCTTGGATCTAAACGCCTGCTTTCTGACTGCTTTTCTAATTTTATTCTCCAAGCATCCTGACACTGGACAAGACTTGATCTCTGAAATTTTCATGAATGTGTTGTCAAGAATTGGTGTGAAAAGGGATACGATAGAATGGGTTTAATGATGTGAATGTCCAAAGCCCTATGTTCATATGTGTTTCTCTGCATAGTGTAATGAGATGGGTGGCTCTATAGAAAGTCAGATGTGTTCAGACTTTGTAATGAAATGCTTGGCTGGGGAGCCATAATGAAATGCCTTGTTGGGGCTATAATAAGATGCCTTGCTGGAAGTACATAATTAGACATTTGACTTGGTATATGTAATCAGAGGTGTGACTAGGTACATCATTAGTTTGGGTGTTGAGAGAGAGAAATGCCCTGTACAGCTGGACAGCAAAGCAATGCTTAGACAAGCCTTATGAGAAATGCATGGGGACTGTGATGATGCACACACTGAGAGAGAAATGAGACACGTGGGATCATTCCATTGAAATTACAAGGATGATGCGATCTCTTTATAGTGTGTGGACATTCATTAGGATGAGGCTATGGGAATATACTTACCCATGTGGCATAGAAGGGTTATTGGGAACCTTGGTGCTACAATGCCACAATGCCTGGTTTCACATCTAGCAGGACAACCTCAGGCAAGCTACATAGGTTCTCCCTATCTCTGTTTTATGTCTATAAACTTTGATGACCTAGATGGGTGGGATGGGGGATGGAAGAGAGGTCTAAGAGTTAGGGGATACATATATACATATAGCTGATTCACTTTTTTGGACAGCAGAAATGAACACAATATTGTAAATTCACAAAAATATTGTAAGGCAACTATACACAATTTTTTTTTTAATTAATAAAGCATCAACAACAGCAACAACAAAAACTACTTACACCATAGGGTTAATGTGAGTATTCCATGAGTCAGTCTGTGAAAGGTATTGAAAGCAGTGCCTGGCACATAGGCAAGTGTGTTCTATGTGTATTAGCTCTTGTGAAGTGTCAGAACCTATAACTGTCAGGACCTATTGGATTTAATCCTTGTTACAACTCTGCAAGGAGCCAAAGGCTTAGAGGCATTCACTCACTTTCTCCAAATCACACAAGCAGTAATTCACCAGAAGGAATGTACTGTGTGGTAGCATATTTATGATTTGAAGAGGATGATGCCCATTGCTGGAAGAGAAGATGGAAACCTGTGAATTAGATTCTTTGGGGAGAGGTGAGAGGGAAATAATGAGTAATAGAGCTGAGTTGATAGATCTGGTGAACTGTTTGTACCCTGAGTCTCAGTTTCCTCATCTACCTAATGGAGAATAACCCTATCTCTTAGGTGACTTAAAAGTTAAAAGTGAAAAATATGTTAAAGAGTTTAAAATAGTGTCTGTTACATGGTATGTTTTGGTCAGTTAGGATACTGTTTGCAGATCACAAAAAATATAATCCAAAGGGACTTAAACAAGTATGGGTTGACTTGCTGTCACTATTTAGAAACCTGGGTATAGACAAGTCAGGGCTGAAATGTGGACATGACATGGCAATGATGTCTTAAAGGACTCAGGCTGTTGCTATTTTCCTGATCTGCTGTGCTTACGTGAAAATCTCTCCACTGGTCACCACTGGGGGCTTCCTCACTTAAACATCTCACCTGGACTTCATAAAAGAGAAAGGAAAGGGTGAAATTTGAATGGGAGAGGCTGTTATTCTACATGATAATCACATGCAGATTATCTTCCAAATTTTGTGCTTTTTATAAGGTTATAAATACAACTGGCAATGTTTCCCAATCCCGCCCCCCGCCCCACCCCAACCTCCCCGACCAGGTAAATGTGACATTCCTTCTTTTACTTTTACTTTTGATAGAAGGAACTGCATTTCTAGGGTGGAAATCCAATAATGGTTACAAAACAAACCAACAAAGTAAAGTATCTCTGTGAATGTAAAGGGTTAAAACTGAGCATTTCACAGGAGGCATTTTACAAACTCAAGGGCTCTATAGTGGCCATTAGCTGCATCTCCATGGAGCTGTTGGTGGTTCCATTCCTTCATTTCTTTCTCTAAACTTGAAAAGAAAATTTATTCACAGTACAAATTATCTGTCTAAAAAGAATCTTCACCTCAGACTGGGCACTACAGTGAATTTTTCTTTTGATGATGAAAAGATGAGGGCGCATGATGTATTATTCAGGTTAGTCTAAGGTATATGTAGTAAAATAAAACCTCCAGATTTTAGTGAGTTTACAAAATCAAAGGATTATTCCTATTATGCAAAATGTTCTAAGAGGGTTGGTAAGGGGAGCTCTGCTCACCAAAAGCTCTTAGAGATAAAGGTGGACAAAGGTAACACCATTTGATTGCATTATTTTCTTAATACAATGGTCATGATTTATTATAAGTTTACAGAGAGAGTTGGAGAGTCGAGCACAGACTATTAAATACTTTACTCTGAAAATGACATATATTATTTTTCCATCTTTCTTTATTCAAAACTAGTGACATAATTATATATCGAGAAGTAAGAGATAATTGGTTATCAATGAAATTGGTTAGATCCATCCCAGTTATTATTCTGTTTCATTCTTACCAAACTTTTAAAGCAAAAAAAATTTATGCTTGATTTATTCACTTTCTTACTTCCTACTTGCCCTGCCTCTCCTGAGAAAGCCCTAATATGAAGTTTATTGAGGGCTGATATATCCCCACCCTTCTGTCTTTAAAACCTACAGAACATTTCTAAAAGGATAAATGTGCTGAACAATTACTCCTTCTAAAATTCTATTCAGTAGATATTGTTTATTTAAATGCTTCTCTAAGCTCCTTAACATGACCTGGTTCCAGATTAACTCTCACCTCATTTCATTATTATCCTACCACAATTTATTTTGCTTTATTCTTCTTTGCTTCCCCCTCACCCTTCCCAGTGCCTGCTATCCATTTCCCTCCATCCCTCCCTTTCTCTTTCCTTTTTTAAAACCTTTTTTTCTTTATTCCCCTTTTTTGATTTACTTTTTGCAATTGTATGGTCATGACTTTGCTCATTTTTTTCTTATTTTTGTTGGAGGGATCACAATTTTTATATTTATTTAGAAATTTTAGAGTTCATAGAAGAATGGTAAATGCTAAATAAGGCAGTTTCTGTATTTCAACTTCTTTTCTAATACTTAACTAATTAAATTCTTTTTGTAGTATTTTAGCCATTTTAAGTGAAAATATTTAATAATATTAATTCACATTATTGTGCAGCCTTCACTGGTATACATGTTCAGAAAGTTTTGCATCTTTCCAAACTGAAACTTAAAAAATAATTTAAAAAACTTAAAAACAACTCTCTACTTCCTGCCACCCTAAGAAGCCCCTGGGAATCACCATTATATTTTCTATTAGGTTCATCACACACTGTTTTTCCTTTTCTGACTGACTTCACTTAACATAATGTATTCAGGATTTATCCATGATGTAGCATGTGTTAGAATTTCCTTTCATTTTAAGGCTGAATAATATTTGATTGCAAATATTTATCACATTGTGTTTATTCATTCATCTATTGATAGGCATTTGGGTTGCTCAAATCTTTTGAATGTTGTGGACAGTGTCGCTATGAATTTAAGTGTATATTTATCTGCTCAAGCCTTCTTTCAAATATTTTGAAAATATAACCAAAATTGAAATTTCTCATAAGTCTATTGATATTTATGGCAATTGAATGTTTACCTGTTTGAGGAACCAATATCCTGTTGTTCCTGCACCATTTTACATTTCCTCCAGCAATGATAAGCATTCTAATTTCTCTACCAATTCCTCACCAAAACTTGTCACATTCTGTTTTAATATTATTTTATCTCATTGTGATTTTGATTTGTACTTCCCAAAGAATTGATACTTTTGAACTGTGGTGCTGGAGAAGACTCTTACAAGTCCCTTGGACTGCAAGGAGATCCAACCAGTCCATCCTAAAGGAGACCAGTCCTGGGTGTTCATTGGAAGGACTGATGCTGAGGCTGAAACTCCAATACTTTGGGCACCTCATGTGAAGAGTTGACTCATTGGAAAAGACCCTGATTCTGGGAGGGATTGGGGGCAGGAGGAGAGGGGAAGACACAGGATGAGATAGCTGGATGGTATCACCGAATCAACGCACATGAGTTTGGTTGAAGTCGGGGAGTTGGTGATGGACAGGGATGCCTGGCATGCTGCAATTCATGGGGTTGCAAAGAGTCAGACATGACTGAGCAACTGAACTGAACTGAACTGAACTCAATCATTAATGATATTGAGCATTTAAGCATATTCTTATCTGTCATTTCCATATCTTCTTAGACAAATACCTACTCAAGTTTTTGGCCTACTTTTTAATTGGATATTTTGTTTGTTTTTCAGTTGTAATTCCTTATATATTCTAGATTTAAACTCTAATCACATATATAATTTGTAAGTGTTTCTCTTGTTTCATGGGTTGATCTTTCAATGTGTTGACAGTGCCCTTTGATGTACAAAAGAGTTCAATCCTATTCTGCTCCAATTTATCTATTTATTTTGTTGCCTGTACTTTGAAGTTATGTTAAAAGCTTGGAAAATAATTACGTTTTTTTCCTTATATTTTTGTAAGAATTTACAATGTTGAAATGACTATCTTTTTATCCTATTGAATAGTCTTGTATTGGTTCATTTGACCATATATTCAAGGTTTTATTTCTGTGTTATGAAATTCAGACTTAAATTGAAGAAAATAGGGAAAACCACTAGACCATTCAGGTATGAACTAAATCAGATCTCTTATGATTATACAGTGGAAGTGACAAATAGATTCAGGGGATTAGATCTGATAGAGTGTCTGAAGAACTATGGACAGAGGTTTGTGACATTGTACAGGAGGCAGTGATCAAGACCATCCTCAATAAAAAGAAATGCAAAAAGGCAAAATGGTTGTCTAAGGAGGCCTTATAAATAGCTGAGAAAAGAAAAGACATGAAAGGCAAAGGAGAAAAGGAAAGATATACCCATTCGAATGCAGAGTTCCAAAGAATAGCAAGGAGAGATAAGAAAGCCTTCCTCAGTGATCAATGCAAAGAAATAGATGGAAACAATAGAATAGGAAACACTAGAGATATCTTCAAGAAAATTAGAGATACCAAGGGAAAATTTCATGCAAATATAGGTACAATAAAGGGCAACAATGGTATGGACCTAACAGAAGCAGAAGATATTAAAAAGAGATGGCAAGCATACACAGAAGTATATAAAAAAGATCTTCATGACCCAGATAACCACAATGGTGTGATCACTCACCTGGAGCCAGACATCCTGGAATGCAAAGTCAAGTGGGCCTTAGGAAACATCAGTATGGACAAAGCTAGTGGAGCTGACGGAATTCCAGTAGAGCTATTTCAAATCCTAAAAGATGATGCTGTGAAAGTGCTGCACTCAATATGCCAGCAAATTTGGAAAACTCAGCAGTGGCCACAGGACTGGAAAAGGTCAGTTTTCATTCCAATCCCAAAGAAAGGCAATGCCAAAGAATGCTCAAACTACCACACAATTGCAGTCTTCTCACACACTAGCAAAGTAACACTCAAAATTCTCCAAGACAGGCTTCAACAGTACATGAACCCTGAACTTTCAGTTGTTCAAACTGTATTTAGAAAAGGCAGAGGAACCAGAGATCAAATTACCGGTTGGATCATCAAAAAAGCAAGAGAGTTCAGGGAAAACATCTACTTCTGCTTTATTGACTATGCCAAAGCTTTTGATCGTGTGGATCACAACAAATTGTGGGAAAATCTTCAAAAGATGGGAATACCAGACCACCTGACCTGCCTCCTGAGAAATCTGTATGCTGGTCAAGAAGCAAGAGTTAGAACTAGACATGGAAAAACAGACTGGTTCCAAATTGGGAAAGGAGAACATCGGGCTGTATATTGTTATTCTACTTATTTAAATTATATGCAGAGTAGATAATGAGAAATGCTGGGCTGGATGAAGTACAAGCTGGATTCAATATTGCTGGGAGGAATAGCAATAACCTCAGATATCCAGATGACACCACCCTTTTGGCAGAAAGTGAAGAAAAACCAAAGAGCCTCTTGATGAAAGTGAAAGAAGAGAGTGAAAAAGTTGGCTTAAAACTCAACATTCAGAAAACTAAGAACATGGCATCAGGTCCCATCACTTTATGGGCAAATAGGGAAACAATGGAAACAGTGACAGAATTAATATTTTGGGGCTCCAAAATCACTGCAGATGGTGACTGCAGCCATGAAATTAAAAAGTGCTTGCTCCTGGGAAGAAAAGTTTTGACCAACCTAGACAGTGCATTAAAAAGCAGAGACATTATTTTGCCAACAAAGATTCATCTAGTAAAAGCTATTGTTCTTCCAGTAGTCATTATGGATGTGAGAAATGGATTATAAAGAAAGCTGCGCACTGAAGAATTGATGCTTTTGACTGTAGTGTTGGAGAAGACTCTTGAGAGTCCCTTGGACTGCAAGGAGATCCAACCAGTCCATCCTAAAGGAAATCAGTCCTGAATATTCATTGGAAGGACTGATGCTGAAGCTGAAACTCCAATACTTTGGCCACCTGATGCAAAGAACTGACTCATTGGAAATACCCTGATGCTGGGAAAGATTGAAGTCAGGAGGAGAAGGGGACAACAGAGGATGATATGGTTGGATGGCATCGCCGACTCGATGGATATTAGTTTGAGTAAGCTCCAGGATATGAGTTTGAGTGAACTCCGGGAGTTGGTGATGGATAGGGAGGCCTGGCGTGCTGCAATTCATGGGGTCGCAAAGAGCAACTGAACTGAACTTACTGAAGCTCCAGGAGTTGGTGATAGACAGAGAATCCTTGAATGCTGCAGTCCATGTGGCTGCAAAGAGTCAGAGAGGACTGAGGGCCTGAACTGAACTGAACCTTATTCCACTGGTCTGTATGTTTGTCTTTATGTCAGTACCAGACAGTTTTCATTATTACTGCTTTGCTGGAAGAATTTAAATAAGAAAGTGTGAGACATCTTACTTTGTTCTTATTTTCTACTATTATTTTGACAACTCAGGGTTCATTGAAATTCCATATAAATTGAAGGATTGAAATTTTCTACTCTGACAAAAAAGATTAGTGTTTTTGTAATAGCAATTATATCAAATCTGTAGACCACATTGCCTTTCATTGATATCTTTAGCAATATTAAGTCTTCCAGTTCATGAATACAGATGCCTTATTTATTTGTGTCTTCTTTAATTTCATTCAGGAACATTTTTTTTGTTTTCAGTGTACAAGTCTTCCAATTCATTAGTTAAGTTTATTTCTAAGAATTATTTTTTATTTGATTATATTAAAAATCAAATTGTATTCTTTTCTTTTTTACAGAAGGATCCTCTATGACCCACCTTCCAGAATATTGGAAATAAAAGTAAAATAAACAAATTGGACCTAATTAAAATTAAAAGCTTCAGCACAACAAAAAACAAATTGTATTCTTAATTCCCTTACAGGTTAATTATTGATATATAGAAACAAACTGATTTCTCTGTGTTAAAATTGTATCCCAAAACTTGACTAAATTGGTTTATCAGTTCTAATAATTCTTGTAGAATCACTAGATTTTCTACATTTAGGATCGTGTGTGTGTGTGTGTGTGTTCAGTCATTCAGTCAGGACCTAATCTTTGTGACTCCATGGACTTTGGTTCACCAGACTCCCCTGTGCATGGGTATTTTCTAAGCAAGAATGCTGGAGTAGGTTGCCATTTTCTGCTCCAGGAGATCTTCCCCACTCAGAGATTGAACCCACATCTCATGTCTCCTGCATTGGCAGGCAAATTCTTTACCATTGTGAATTGCTTATTATAAATTTTCCTGGAAAACTGGCTGCTTTTACAAAGATGGGCCAGGAAAGTACCACCCAGTCTCAAAATATAAGATCATATTGTCTGTGAATAGCAATGATTTTACTTTTTTCATTTCAATCTGGATGTGTTCCTGCCCTTACCTAACTGTTCTGACTTGGACTATTTTGAATAGAAGTGATAAAAGCAATATCCTTGTCTGGCTCCTGATCTTAGAGGAAAAGTTTTGTTTTTCACTACTGAGTATGATGCTGTCTGTGGGTTTTTCATATATGGGCTCTTGTATGTTGAGGTGCTGTTTGTATTCCTAGTTTATTAAGCAGTTACATCATGAAAGGATGTTGAATTTTTTCAAACTCTTTTCCTGCATCAATGGAGTATGTGTGCTTTCCTTCATTCTGTTAATATGCTAGAATAATTGATTTTCAAATGTGGAATTATCCTTGAATTTCAGGCATAATCCCCATATAGTCATGGTATATAATCATTTAATGTTGTTGAATTACTGAATTTGGTTTACTACTTTGGTTTCATTGAGGATTTTTGCATCAATATTATTAAAGGATGTTGGTCTAAATTTTCTTACTGAGCAGTGTCTTTGTTCACCTTTGGTACTGAGATAATGCTGGCTTCAGAATGAGTTTGGAAGCATTCTTTCCTCTTCAACCTTTTGGGAGATACTGAAAAGGACTGACACTAAGTCTATTAAATGTTTGGTTAAATTCACCCATAAAGCAATCTTGTCTTGGGTTTTTCTTTTGGGGGAGATATCTTGAGTCTTGATTCAAGCTCCTTAACAGTTGCATTTCTATTCAAGTTTTCTCTTTATTCATGATTCAGTGTTGTTAGGTTGCATGATTCTAGTAATTTGTTCATCTCATTAGTGCTGTGAAATGGAAGACCTTTAGTAGGGCATGTTCTGAGCATTCAAACCAACCCAATGCGAAGGCTTAAGGCCTTATCAGCATTTTGGAGAGCGGCTACTGCATGTGTTTGTGTGCAGGCACACATTGTGCATTTTGTTTTCTGTTTCACCCTGTTGTTAGTGTTCAGTCACCTCGTCACATCTGATTCTTCACAACCCCATGGACTACAGCACGCCAGGCTACTCTGTCCCTCACCATCTCCCTGATTCACCCTACACACAGCTTTTTGTTTTAATGTCTTATTTTCACTGAGACTCTCACTTCTGCATCTGCTCTGGGCCTTCAATGTGCTATTGTGTTCTAATCAGTAGCCACTTGACCCACGCATGAGCAGGTCTCTAGCTTACTCGTGGGGTCCATTAACCTTACCTGCTGCTTCTCATGATTTTTACAAGTCTGAGATATAGGTGGCGCTGATTTTTGCTCCTTCTGTCAAACTAAGACACATCATTCTGGATAGTTCAGTTGAGTTCAGTTCAGTAGCTCAGTCGTGTCCGACTCTTTGCAGCCCCATGAATCGCAGCACGCCAGGCCTCCCTGTCCATCACCAACTCCCAGAGTTCACTCAGACTCACGTCCATCGAGTCAGTGATGCCATCCAGCCATCTCATCCTCTGTTGTCCCCTTCTCCTCCTGCCCCAATCCCTCCCAGCATCAGAGTCTTTTCCAATGAGTCAACTCTTAGATGAGGTGGCCAAAGTACTGGAGTTTCAGCTCATTCCTTCCAAAGAAATCCCAGAGCTGATCTCCTTCAGAATGGACTGGTTGGATCTCCTTGCAGTCCAAAGGACTCTCGAGTCTTTTCCAACACCACAGTTCAAAAGCATCAATTCTTCGGCGCTTAGCCTTCTTCACGGTCCAACTCTCACATCCATACATGACCACAGGAAAAACCATAGCCTTGACTAGACAGAACTTTGTTAGCAAAGTAATGTCTCTGCTTTTGAATATGCTATCTAGGTTGGTCATAACTTTCCTTCCAAGGAGAAAACGTCTTTTACTTTCATGGCTGCAGTCACCATCTGCAGTGATTTTGGAGCCCCCAAAAATAAAGTCTGACACTGTTTCCACTGTTTCCCCATTTATTTCCCATGAAGTGATGGGACCGGATGCCTGATCTTAGTTTTCTGAATGTTAAGCTTTAAGCCAACTTTTTCACTCTCCACTTTCACTTTCATCAAGAGGCTTTTTAGTTCCTCTTCACTTTCTGCCAAAAGGATAGTGTCATCATGCTTTATAAGGTGCGGACAAAAGCAGTTGAAAAAATAGACACTTACTGTTTGAATTTTTTTCTTGGTTGGTTTTTCACTTGATTGCTGGAGGTAGTTGACTGATTTCCAGAATTTCAGTAAAGTTATTTTAGCCACTATATGGTTGTGTATTTAATGTTTCCACTGGGGAATGAGAGAGTGGAGTTTTCTAGTCTGCCATCTTCCTGGTTTCACTTCCAAATTAATTCTATTTTTAAAAGTATTTATTTATTATTTGGCTACCTAGGGTATTAGTTGCAGCACATGGTAGCTTCTTTGCAGCATGTTGGATATTTTATTTCAGTGCATGGGTTTAGTGGTCTTGTGTCATGTGGGATGGTGGTTCACTGGCCAGGGATCAAACCATCATACCCTGCATTGGAAAGTGGATCCTTAACCACTGGACCACCAAGGTAGTCCCCCAAATCAATTCTTATAATAAGACTGTAACATAGGTATTATACCTAAAGCTCATTTTTTTTTTCTTTTTCACAGACTAGAAAACCATAGAATAGAGAGACTGAGTAACTTTGCCAAGGTCACAGAGGAAGTAACCAGGAGACAGGGGTTTTAAAATATGTCCCATAAATTCAAGAATTTATTGGACTTGGTTTTATTCTAAGATAGAGAAGGAACCTTTATGTCCCCATTTAACAATAGAGATACTATATTATAAGATAAAGATACCTATTCTAAGATCCAGAAGCAGGCTTGATGTTCCCATTCTGTTTTCCTACCTTTTATTTTGACCCTACGTTTAGGCACCTTAGAGGCAGTGATTCTCTGATATTTAAATTCAATTGCTATACCATAGCTAAGCAGGAGAAATCAAAGTGGATCCAGAAAGGGGGAAAAAAGTACTGCATCATTGATATAAATAACACACAAAAGGAAAACTAACTTTGCCCTTCAGGTGTACAGAGCATCTGTGAATAATGACTTTTTATTTTAGTTATTCTTTCACTAAATGTTTTGAAATCCACCAAGAAGAAAGGGTCACCAGAAGGATGATTTAGTGGAAATCTGAAAGCAATAGTTTTAGAAGAGTGTTTGATTTCAATATATGTCTTTTGCTCTCTGAGAACCTCTCCCTTCCTTAGCATTGAGACTACGTTTGGCAAGCAGTTGGCAGGAGGCAAAGGTCTGCATCAAGGGACTACAAATAAGACAATTACTGGAATTCAGAGAAGTAGAAAGGTTTTCTCCACACAAAGGAGTGAATATCAAACAGAAGTTTTAATTTATACTATAAATGAAATGCATCTGTCTATTTCATTCCAGCTTATATCTAAATGCCTTTGGTGGGAAGTCTACTCTCAGAGTAATCAAATACTATCTTTTTCATATTCATTTAAAAAGCAAAAGGTTGCCTGACATGTGATAGGACCTGTAACAGCAGTTTAGAGGGCTGGTATTATAATCAGTTAATACTGCATTGATAATCATTATCAATAGTTGTATGAATCATTCCCACACATTTATGAATGCCACAAAATTCAAAAAAATTTTAATAAATTCCTGTCAATAGAATGGTTACAACTCTTTTAGTTTGTTGGCACAATGTGATGAATAAGATATCTTTAGTTCAAGGATCATAATAAGCAAGACTGGAAGGAAAACAAATAGATGGAGTATGACTTAATTCATTAATTCAGGGCATGTATGCAGAGTGTTTTCGGTTTTTAACACAAGGATAGATGTTAGTGTTAAGAACAGAAGTTGAATAATGCATTGCTCCTGCTCTTAGGATCTACAGAAAGATACAAAAGACTAAGACATGGAAGTAGATTAATAATCACAGTGTGTTGTGGCCCATGCTAAGACAGGAGGGCCTAACAAAGGATATGGGAGAGGTAAGGATCTATTTGCAGGAGGACTGAGTAACCTTTTGGAAAACTCAAATCATATTTACTGTTGCAATTCAGTTATGGGCTGAATATAAGCTAATGAAGTAAACAAAATCTGGATGCTGGCTTTAACAACAGAGCCCAAATTACAAGACAGAGGCACTAAAAGAAGGACCAAGAACAAAGTTAATCTTTGGAATAATGCATAATAATAATAATAGGAGGCCTGTGAGTTCTGCAATGTGGTAGCGGTTACTTGGTCTGCCCAGCTCTCTGGATATGTGTATGGGAAGAGGGATGGCTGTAAAAATTCAGAGCTCTTACACTGATAATTCTTCAAATGGTATATTAAGAGAATTTGAAAAGGAGAGAGTCTTTCTCTAGTTTTTGTTTTAAACTTCAATGCTCACTTTGTGGAACAACATACCACGATGGGGCTTAGAATTTTTCTGTGCCAAGGGAGCCTAAGGAGGTGCCAGTGTCCAAGAAGTGAACACAAACATGGTTTGTTGCACCCAGCAGGGCAAGAAAGACAATGAGAGCATCAGAGGAACTTCAGAGGGTGTGGTACAGCCAGGGTGTCAGCCGTAGCTGCCCTCAAGCTGACAAGTGCAGCTGGCAGCAGACTGCAGTAACAGTGGAGCTCTGTGGAGGAGGGGCAGCAGTAAATGAGAAATACCATGCTCAGGGCACTGCAGCAAGGATGCCTGTAAGGAGAACTCTATTAGTGCACCTGTGGAAGAAACCCAAAAATACTACCCAGGAAGGTGACTCTGGAGTCACATGGCCCTACTTGAACAAGAGAGGACAAAAGTAATGAAGACCTAGGTTGCAGTTGTTAATGAGCCCCAAGATCTCTACCCATCTCAGAAGGTACAGTAAATTTAGGCAGTACATACACAGAGTAAAGCGTCTAACGTAAGTTATAATGCATAGGAATTGTTTCCTTTTTTGAAATACTGTTTTATTAAGCTATAATTCATTTACCACACAATTCGCCCACTTAAACTTTCAGGTTTTTAGTATGTACTCAGAGTTCTCTTATCATATGGATGATATTAAAATGTTTTCTGCAAGTCTGTGGTTTGTCTTTTTGCATTCTTAATAGTATTGCTTGCAGTACAAAATTTCTTTATTTTGATGCAGTCCAATTAATTCATTTTTTATTTTGTTGTTTTTGATTCTGGTGTCCAATCAGAATAAATAAATAAAGCCCAAACCAATGTTGTGAAAATGTACTTCTAATTTTTTAAGATTTGTATTATTTTAGCTTTTATATTTTGGTCTCTGATTTATTTTGAGTCAATTTTTATTCATGAAGTGAGGAATGAGACCAACTTAATTCTTTTGCATTTGGGTATCCAGGTGGCCCAGAACCATTTGTTGTGAAGAATACTCATATCCAAGTGAATGGCTTCAGCATGATTGTCAAAAATCAGTTGGCCATTAATGAATTGCTTTGTTTCTGGTCTTTATATTCTATTCCCTTGATCTATATGCCTATTTACATGCCAGTACCATAATTGGACTTCCCTGGTGGCTCAGACAGTAAAGAATCCACCTGCAATGCAGGAGACCTGGGTTCAATCCTTGGATCTGGAAGATCCCTTGGAGAAGGATATGGTTATCCACTCCAGTATTCTTGCCTGGAGAATTCTATGGACACAGGAGCCTGGTGGGCTACAGTCCATGGGGTTGCAAAAAGCTGGACATGACTGAGCAACAAACATTACACACACACCATAGTATTTTGAATACTGCAACTTTGTAGGTGGTTTTGAAATTAGAAATGTAATATGGTAGAATATGATTTAGCCTTAAAAAAAAAAGGAAATTCTGCATTTGTGACATGGATCAACTTGGATAACATATAATGAAATAAGGCAGAGAGAGAAAAACAAATATTACATGTTTCACTTTTATGTGAAATATGTATATTTTTAAAAAGTCAAAATCATAGAAACAGAGAGTAGATTGATGGTTGCCAAGGCTTATGTGCTGGGAGAAATGAGGAGAGCTTGGAAAAAAGGTGCAACCTTCAGGGATATGGTGAATAAGTTCAGAGGATCTAATACATATCATAATGAATATAGTTAATAATTCTGTATTGTACAATTGAAACTTGCTAAAAGAGTAGATATTAAGTATTCTCACAGAAAAGAAATAGAAACGAATAAGGGAAAGAAAAGAGGACAAGGGTAACTCTGTGAGATGATAGGTATGCTGATTAAATGTTTGTAAGAATCCTTTCACAATAAGCAGGTATATCAAATCATCATATTGTACTTTTAAAATATATTGCAACTTTGTCAATTATGCCTTGATAAAGCAGGGGAAAAAAGAAATTAGTTTTTGTGAATCTTCCAACCTTGGTTTTCTCTTTCATGATTATATTGGCTCTTATGCATCTTTTTAATTTCCACATGAGTTTTAGCGTCAGTTTGACAATTTATGTAAAGGAGGAAGCTGGAATTTTGATAAGGACTACATTGAACCTTTTAATCAACTTAAGGAGCATTGCCATGTTCAGAATATTTAGGGAACCACAGTCTTCGTGGCCACATTTCTCTGAAATAATGAAGTACTCACAAGGCAGATCTGAGGAGAAAGTGAGAGCTACAAGTGCCCTGTCCTCACTAGGTGACGCTATCATCTTAGAAAGGAAGCAGATGTGAATGGGAACCTCATGTTCTTGGCCAAACTCATTCAATGCAGAGCTCCCTTTACACTGAGCTGGGAAGAAATAAAAGTCATCACACTACAGACTCACTGTTCTCTTACTGAGATTTAATACATTTTCTTAAAAATACTGGATGCTTGGGGCTGGTGCACTGGGACGACCCGGAGGGATGGAATGGGGAGGGAGGAGGGAGGAGGGTTCAGGATGGGGAACACATGTATACCTGTGGCGGATTCATTTTGATGTTTGGCAAAACTAATACAGTTATGTAAAGTTTAAAAATAAAATAAAATTAAAAAAAATATATTTTTTTCCATTTTCTGCATGCTGTTAGGAAAATTTCCAGATGCTGAATAGTTGTTTTGTTTTGTTTGCTAATTTTTTAAAGTACTTTTGAGCAGTTCAATGATTGTTTCACTAGCAGAAACATACAGCAAGCTCCTCACACACTGTCCCTTCATACGGTTTCTTAACATCTTCTTTCTTTACTGATTTCTCCCATAAGAAGTCATTATTGGCATTGCTCTCCTGTTGTGAAACCACAAATGAAATGTGGTCTCCTCTGATCTTCCAGGCAAACTTATATTCTCCTCTGCACATTTTTAGAACAAATGATTGTTCTTGTACTTAATCACCTAATAATATTTCAGTAATTTTCTTAGTTATGCAGATGATACCTCTTTAAAGGCAGAAAGTGAAGAGGAACTAAAGAGCCTCTTGATGAGGGTCAAATAGGAGAGTGAAAAAGTTTCTTAAAGAAACTAAGATCATGGCATCTAGCCCCATCACTTCAAGGAAAATAGAAGGTGAAAAAGTGGAAGCAGTGACAGATTTTATTTTCTTGGGCTCCAAAATTACTACTGACGGTAACTGCAGCCATGAAATTAAAAGACACTCCCACCTTGGAAGGAAAGTTATGACAAACCTAGACAGCATGTTAAAAAGTAAAGACATCACTTTGCCTAGAAAGGTTCATATAGTCAAAGCTATGGTGCTTCTAGTAATCAAGCACTAATGTGAGAGTTGTACCATTAAGAAGGCTGAGTGCTGAACAATTGATGCTTTTGAATTTTGGTGTTGGAGAAGACTCTTGAGAGTCCCTTGGACTGCAAGGAGATCAAACAAGTCAATCCTAAAGGAAATCAACTCTAAATATTCATTGGAAGGAGTTTGCTAAAACAGAAGCTCCAATAATTTAGCCACCTAATGCAAAGAGCTAACTCATTGAAAAAGACCTAGGTGCTAGAAAAGACTGAAGCAAAAGGAGAGGTAGGTGGCAAAGGATGAGATAGGTACATAGCATCCCGAACTCAATGGATATGAGTTTGAGCAAACTCTAGAATATAGTGGAGCAGAGGAGCTTGGCCTGCTGCAGTCCATGGTGTCACGTAGAGTTGGACACAACTTAGCTACTAACCAAAAATTTTCTTAGAACCTCGAAGCAATGTCTGTGTCAAATTATTCTTCATAATATAGTTACCCAGTATAGGTCTGGCACAGAGTTGCTGTTTTTGAAATATTTATTTGAATAAACAAATGAATCCATGTATGCAAGAAGATAAGCTAATTGATACTGGAACATAATTAGACTTTAATCTCTAAAGTTGATAATATAAATAATGAGGACACTATAATACAGCTTATTTCTCACATAAATACATTCATTGACCCCTCTTCCACTCCGTGCAAGTATAAAATGGTAAATCTCAAATGAAATTCCTTCTCCCACAGTAACTTGGAGTTATCTCAGGTTGCTGACTAAAGTCTGTTTAATGGTAAAGTGTTTCATAATATAGGGAATGAAGCCAGGGAGACTTTTCACTAAATGGACAATTTGTTGTGAGAGGAAAATTAGAATCAGCAAATTTTTAACCTGAAAAATTAGAAAATATTATTACTATTTTCATCCAGTGCACTTAATAATTGCAATGCACTTGCTCTAATGTGCATTTGAGTCTATTAAATCATGACTATGACACTATTGTCTGTATCCCTATTATTGCACTTATCACACAGAACTGTAATTACTGCATTTATTATGCTTTTATTTTCATCATTAACTGGAATTCTTTGAGAGTCATCACAAAGTATTGAATATCTGTATCCCCCAGATGCATAGCACATAATCAGTGTTCAGTAAATGTTTGTTGAATACATTTCATATGTCATCCTATTCTGTAATGATATGCTTTCATGTCAACTCTTTCAAACTCCTCAAAGATAGTCTTTTATCTTCATGACAATATTCCCACATTGAATAATTGAGTTATCAGGTCAATAAATAAATGAGGGAATTAATGATTGGATAAATATACTGAAAACTCTTTTATATTTCACAGCCTTGGCTCCATAAATGGTTATATTAATATGCATGTCCAAATCTCAATAACTCCAAACTGCCTCTTGCTTGATTACATGGTCTAATTTTTTATGGCACTTCCAACCCAAATATTTGCAAGAGAAATCTCCAATGTATACTTTCAGCATTTGGCAATTTGATGATATTTATTATTTCATGGTGAAGCTTTTCTGTGGGTTTTCCTTGCCCCTTTTATTCTAAGTCCTCTGTCAGGTCTGCCCATATACTTCAGATACAATTACAATAATTCACAGGAAAATTTGACTCACTTATTTATTTGTTCAGTTGCTTAGCATTCATGTCTTCAAATGGAAAGCCTTGAGGAAATCTACCCACAAGAGTGTAGTCTTCATGGGAGACAGGTTTTTGCCTTGACCACCAGGAAACTCTGGAAACCAGGTCTTCTCTCTCTTGCTAGTTCTGCCCACAAAGGAAAAAGACAAGGCTCTCTTTATTGGGTTTTACCAGTTGTATAGTCACACAGAAATGTTAAACCTGGAGTAAATGAGGTTGTGGTTGATTAGAATCCATTCAGTAACTCGTCGTGGTATTGCTGTGCAGGTGGTAGAGTATTGTGTGTGTGTGTGTGTGTGCGCTTAGTCACTTGTCCCTGTCCAACTCGCTGTGACTCTATGGACTGTAGCAGGCTAGGCTCCTCTGTCCATGGAATTCTCCAGGCAACAATACTGGAGTGGTGAGCCATTCTCTTCTCCAGCGGATCTTCCTGACTCAGGGACTGAAGCTGGGTTTCCTGCATTGCAGGCATATTCTTTACCATCTAAATCACCAGAGAAGCCAGAGTACTATCTGCTGCTGCTACTGCTGCTAGTCGCTTCAGTCGTGTCCGACTCTGTGCGACCCCATGGATGGCAGCCCACCAGGCTCCCCTATCCCTGGGATTCTCCAGGCAAGAACACTGGAGTGGGTTGCCATTTCCTTCTCCAGTGCATGAAAGTGAAAAGTGAAAGTGAAGTCACTCAGTCGTGTCCAACTCTTAGCGACCCCATGGACTGCAGCCTACCAGGCTCCTCCATCCATGGGATTTGCCAGGCAAGAGTACTGGAGCGGGGTGCCATTGCCTTCTCCAGAGTATTGTCTAGATGATATTTAATAAAAGCTAGACATTTGGTTACTTTTTTTTTATTATCCTAGTCTTCCATGTGAACCATGAACTTCCAGATGCTCAAGCTGGTTTTAGAAAAAGCAGAGGAACCAGAGACCAAATTGCCAACATCTGCTGGATCATCAAAAAAGCAACAGAGGTCCAGAAAAACATCTATTTCTGCTTTATTGACTATGCCAAAGCCTTTGACTGTGTTGATCACAATAAACTGTGGAAAATTCTGAAAGAGATGGGAATACCAGGCCACCTGACCTGCCTCTTGAGAAATTTGTATGCAGGTCAGGAAGCAACAGTTAGAACTAGACATGGAACAATAGACTGGTTCCAAATAGGAAAAGGAACACGTCAAGGCTGTATGTTGTCACCCTGCTTATTTAACTTCTATGCAGAGTACATCATGAGAAAAGCTGGGCTGGAAGAAGCACAAGCTGGAACCAAGATTGCCAGGAAAATATCAATAACCTCAGATATGCAGATGACACTACCCTTATGGCAGAAAGTGAAGAGGAACTAAAAAGCCTCTTGATGAAGGTGAAAGAGGAGAGTGAAAGAGTTGGCTTAAAGCTCGACATTCAGAAAACAAAGATCATGGCATCTGGTCCCATCACTTCATGGGAAATAGATGGGAAAACAGTGGAAACAGTGTCAGACTTTATTTTGGGGGACTCCAAAATCACTGCAGATGGTGACTGCAGTCATGAAATTAAAGGACACTTACTCCTTGGAAGGAAAGTTATGACCAACCTAGATAGCATATTCAAAAGCAGAGACATTACTTTGCTAACAAAGGTCCGTCTAGTCAAGGCTATGGTTTTTCCAGTAATCATGTATGTATGTGAGAGTTGGACTGTGAAGAGGGCTGAGCGCCGAAGAATTGATGCTTTTGAACTGTGGTGTTGGAGAAGACTCTTGAGAGTCCCTTGGACTGCAAGGAGATCCACCCAGTCCATTCTGAAGGAGATCAGCCCTGGGATTTCTTTGGAAGGAATGATGCTAAAGCTGAAACTCCAGTACTTTGGCCACCTCATGCAAAGAGTTGACTCATTGTAAAAGACTCTGATGCTGGGAGGGATTGGAGGCAGGAGGAGAAGGGGACGACAGAGGATGAGATGGCTGGATGGCAACACTGACTCGATGGACGTGAGTCTGAGTGAACTCCGGAAGTTGGTGATGGACAGGGAGGCCTGGCGTGATGCAATTCATGGGGTCGTGAAGAGTTGGACACGACTGAGCAACTGAACTGAACTGAGTCTTCCATGGTGTCTGCCTGCACACTAAGCTTATTGTCCAGATTCTCTTCAATGTTCTCAGCTATGATGTTTCCAGGAGAGAGATTGCTGGGAGAAATATCAATAACCTCAGATATGCAAATGACACCACCTTTATGGTAGAATGCAAAGAGGAACTTAAGTGACTCTTGATGAAAATGAAAGAGGAGTGAAAAAGTTGTCTTAAAACTCAACATTCAAAAACTCAGATCATGGCATTGAGTCCCATCACTGCATGACAAATAGATGTGAAAACAATGGAAACAGTGAGAGACTATCTTCTTGTGCTCCAAATACACTGCAGGTGGTGACTGCAGCCATGAAATTAAAAGATGCTTGCTCTTTGGAAGAAAAGCTATGACCAACCCAGGCAGCATATTAAAAAGCAGAGACATCACTTTGCCTACAAAGGTCCGCCTAGTCAAAGCTATGATTTTTCCAGTAGTCATGTATGGATGTGAGAGTTGGACCATAAAGAAAGCTGGGTACTTAAGAATTGATGCTTTTGAACTATGGTGTTGGAGAAGACTCTTCAGAGTGTTGGACTGCAATGAGATCCAACCAGTCAATCCTAAAGGAAATCAGTCCTGAATATTCATTGGAAGGACAATGCTGGAGCTGAAAGTCTAACACTTTGGCCACCTGATGCAAAGAACTGAATCATTAAAAAAGACCCTGATACTGGAAAAGATTGAAGGCGGGAGAACAAGGGCAATACAAAGGATGAGAAAGTTGGTTGGCATCACCAACTCAATGGACATGAATTTGAAAAAACTCCAGGAGTTGGTGATGCTGCAGTCCATGCACAGAAGTCTGGGAGTCTGGAGTGCCGCAGTCCATGGGGTCAGAGAGAGTCGGACACGACTGACTGACTGAACTGAACTGATGATATTTCAAAACAAATCTCTTGGTTTTAATGTAATCAGGGTCTGTTTATCTTGCCTGAATCAAAATCTTGACTGACACAATATTACTTTAAAGATAAATAAGATTTAAACATTATTACTTTCCAGGAAGCTACTAAACCCAATATTAATCAACAGAGGAAAGTGAATGTTTCAGATTTAGAGCAAGTGTACACCCATGGCGGATTCATGTTGAAGTATGGCAAAACCAATACAATATTGTAAAGTAAAAAAATGAAATAAAATAATTATTGTTAAAAAAATAGAATATTGTTTTTAACTCATTTCAATAAAGTGGCTTAGTTCTGCACCTTCTCAGCTGTGATAGAGAATAGTGCCTTACTTATATTACCTCTTAAATCTCTTGATAGAGAAAAGCATCTTTAAAACTACATTTACAAGAGTTTAGTTCAGGAGAGTTTAGTGAGTACTCTGAGAAAAGGGGATTCGCTGTCCCATACCATTGGGGCATATTGGATGCTAAACCCTCCTCTTGGAGATTCACTATGCACTTTTTGTCTATTTAAGATCCTGAAGGGCCTTAAAATAAAGACACCCTTTCATCCTCCCTGGGGGTTAACATCAAGTTTATTTTTCACAACACACTAATTAAAATAGTGTGTAAAAACAGACTATAAAAACCAATTTGAATAACATTAATGCAGATTACTGGTGTTTTTGATTTGCATGGTGGAGAGAACAGATGCAGAGCCAGTGAAAAAATCTGAAATGCTTTAGTTAGTGCTACTTTTCAACCCATGTGGCACAATTTCCTGTACATCCTGTTATATGCCTTTCACTATAACTGACTTAAAAATTTGGAATGTGGAAGGGAGAATTCATTTCAAAACCACCAAAAAATACTTATTGAGAAAATATAAAGGATAAAATACTCATAAAAATGTAGTACCATTTTGGTAGTAAAATAAGCTATGTATTCCTTATAGGTATTTACTGGAGTAGAAATGTAGTGTTTCAAATAGATATTAGGAGAGAAGTGGCATAAGGGGAATTTCAATAATCATTTCAGTGTTAGTCATGATAGGAAATCATTCAGTTCAGTTCAGTTCAGTTGCTCAGTCATGTCCAACTCTTTGCAACCCCATGAATCACAGCACACCAGGCCTCCCTGTCTATCACCAACTCTGGGAGTTTACTCAAACTCATGTCCATTGAGTCAGTGATGCCATCCAGCCATCTCATCCTCTGTTGTCCCCTTCTCCTCCTGCCCCCAATCCCTCCCAGCATCAGAGTCTTTTCCAATGAGTCAACTCTTTAGATGAGGTGGCCAAAGTACTGGAGCCTCAGCTTCAGCATCATTCCTTCCAAAGAAATCCCAGGGCTGATCTCCTTTAGAATGGACTAGTTGGATCTCCTTGCAGTCCAAGGGACTCTCAGGAGTCTTCTCCAACACCACAGCTCAAAAGCATCAATTCTTCGGCACTCAGCCCTCTTCACAGTCCAACCCTCACATCCATACCTGACCACTGGAAAAACCATAGCCTTGACTAGACGGACCTTTGTTAGCAAAGTAATGTCTCTGCCTCTGAATATGCTATCTAGGTTGGTCATAACTTTCCTTCCAAGGAGTAAGCATCTTTTAACTTCACGGCTTCAATCACCATCTGCAGTGATTTTGGAGCCCCAAAAAATAAAGTCTGACACAGTTTCCACTGTTTCCCCATCTATTTCCCATGAAGTAATGGGACCAAATGCCATGATCTTCATTTTCTGAATGTTGAGCTTTAAGCCAACTTTTTCACTCTCCTCTTTCACTTTCATCAAGAGGCTCTTCAGCTCCTCTTCACTTTCTGCTGTAAGGGTAGTGCCATCTGCATATCTGAGGTTATTGATATTTCTCGTGGCAATCTTGATTCCGGCTTGTGCTTCTTCCAGCCCTGCATTTCTCATGATGTACTCTGCATATAAGGAAATCATTAGACCCCATTTAAAGGAAGCAAGATCTGATGATATTAGTATAATCAGAAGGAAAATTACATATGTATACAGGTATAGTTTCAACTTTTTAAATGTAAAAATAAATGCCAATGCATAAACAATGTAGATTACATAGTGAAAGAATGCATGTGTGGGCTTCCTTTGTGATTCAGCAGTAAAGAATGTGCCTGCCAATGCCTGCCAAGGTAGGAGACATGAGTTCAATCCCTGGATTGAGAAGATCACTGGAGAAGAAAATGGCAACCCACTCCAGTATTCCTGCCTGGAAAATCCCATGGACAGAGGAGCCTGGAGGGTCTACAGTTCACAGGGTTCAAAGAGTTTGAAATGACTTCGTGACTAAATAAAACCAAAATCAATGTGAGAAAATGACAGGAATCACTTCCAGGCTTAAGAAGTCCATAGGTAGCACAGAATGCATGTGTGTATATTATGCATATCTCTGTATGTCTGAGATATATATATATATATATATATATATATATATATATATATAAAATATGAAAATAATGGGAAGGGGGTATCAATCACACTAGTAAATGTAAATGGTTTAGAAACTCTAACTGAAAATTCTTTAATTTTCAGATTTGCTTAGAAAGTATAATCAAACACTATACAAGAAATGCATGTAAAGCAAAGAGATTGAAAATAGTTAAAAACAAAGCTGTATCAGGCAACAAAAACAAAAGGAAAGCAGCATTTCAGTCTGGATGTGCAGCAAAAGAATCCAAATGAAAGCATTAGCAGAGGCAAAGAAAGACATTTTGAAATGATATAGTGTCCCAGTGAATGCAAAATTTTCATTAATATTTATTTTCTGGAAGATATGAAAATGACTTTCATACTGTAGAAATTACATGACATAAAAATAAACACATAGAAATATCTTTTATTTAGGGAAGTGTATACATGTCAATGGACAAAAAACATCTCTTGTAGATATATATCAAAACTAGAATCCCAATTATAAATGATATATTTTTTCAAGGTCAGTTTATATAAACATTATATGTAAGATGATAAAGAACACTTCTATATATATCAAAGAATAAAAATAACTGAAATAGATTGTCCATTAGACAATGGTACTTCAAGATAATAGTGCTACTAGAAAATAGTACTACTGATTTAAATTAGAACATAGTGGCATTTCCTGAAAGACCATATGACTTGAAATAATACTAAACTTCTATTGATGAAAATTGAACTACAGGATGAAAATACACATTTTAAAAATTGTGAAATTGATTGCACAGCCTTGAATCTGTGGCATACACCTAAAGCTGTTACTAGGAGAAATAACTAACTATTGTATACCTATCTCAGTATAGGTAAAAATAAGCATAAGAAGCACTAAAAATTAGAAAATAGTGAAACCTTACTACAAAATTAGAAGATAGAAAATTACAAATATATAAGAAAATATTAATGAGGAAGAATACAAAAATACAGAGTGTATAAATAAATCTTAGTAAAGCACTTCAAAATAATTTTTAAAAGCCAAATCACCAATTACATAAAAAATGGAAAAAAAGCGACAATAAACAGCATTATGAGAGGACAAAGCACAGGTAATTCTAAATACAGAATAAATTTAATTTGGACAGCTCTTTGCTAATACATTTGATGAAATAGAAAAATACATGGAAAATATCTTACATAATTAGCTATAAGAATGACATAAAATGAAAAGATGAATTATAATAGAATGCAGAACATGGTTAAAAATATACTCCCCAATTGATAGGTAGGTATATATTGATATATTGAAATGTATTGATATTCAGATATCTATATATTGATATCTATATCATCAAGTCCAAATGATTTTTTACAGGAGAATTTTTACCAAACATTATATTAGCTATTAATATAATAATAATTATTGATTAATATTATTTCTCACAGTACTGATGATTGATTGCCTGGGTTTAAGGCCTCTTGCTCAAAGTATAATGTTGCAGTCATAAAATGACAAGAAGATATTAAGTCAATTCAAAGGCTTCCTTATTCACATATCTGGTGCCTGGACTTGGAAGACTCAAACAACTGAGAGTCAAAACAAATGGGTTTTTCAGACATCTTTCTCTTAACTCCATGCGGCCTCTCTACATGTTACCTTCAACATGGTGGTTCAAAACAGAACTTCCATTTTTTTTTTTTTAATTTTCAATTAATTAATTGATTTTAATTGGATGATTGGAATCAAGATTGCAAGATGCTTACTCCTTGGAAGGAAAGTTATGACCAACCTAGATAGCATATTCAAGCAGAGACGTTGCTTTGCTAACAAAGGTCCGTCTAGTCAAGGCTATGGTTTTTCCAGTGGTCATGTATGGATGTGAGAGTTGGACTGTGAAGAAAGCTGAGCGCTGAAGAATTGATGCTTTTGAACTGTGGTGTTGGAGAAGACTCTTGAGAGTCCCTTGGACTGCAAGGAGATCCAACCAGTCCATCCTGAAGGAGATCAGTCCTGGGTGTTCATTGGAAGGACTGATGCTGAGGCTGAAACTCCAATACTTTGGCCACCTCATGGGAAGAGTTGACTCATTGGAAAAGCCTCTGATGCTGGGAGGGATTGGAGGCAGGAGGAGAAGGGGACGACAGAGGATGAGATGGCTGGATGGCATCACTGACTCGATGGACATGAGTCTGAGTGGACTCTGGGAGTTGGTGATGGACAGGGAGGCCTGGCATGCTGCAATGCATGGGGTCGCAAAGAGTCAGACATTACTGAGCGACTCAACTGATCTGATCTGATACATGTGTCCCCCCAATCCTGAATCCCCCTCCCACCTCCCTGCCCACCCTACCACTTTGGCTTCTCCCAGAGTGCATTTGAGTCCGTTCTAAAGAGGTGGATGAACCTGGAGCCTATTATACAGAGTGAAGTAAGTCAGAAAGAGAAGGACAAATACCATAGATTAAAGCATGCATAAGGAATTTAGAAAGATGGTACCAAAGATCCTACAATGCAGGGCAGCAGAGGAGACACAGATGTAAAAAACAGAGTTTTGGACTCAGTGGGAAAAGGCGAGGGTGGAATGATTTGAGAGAATAGCATTGAAACATATACATTATCATATGTAAAATGGATGACCAGTGCAAGTTTGATGCATGAAGCAGAACTGAACTTCTTACATGGTAGTTTTGCAAGTCTCAAGAGAGAGCCGGGTAGAAGTCGCATAGACTTTAATGAAGCTGCTTCAGAAATCATACTGTCCATTCTGCTGCATACTATTTATTAGAATCAATCACTAAATTAGTCCATTTTCAAAGGCCAAGGATTAGATTCTAGCTGTTTATTTCTATGCTAATAGCAAAGAATTTGCAGATATGTTTTAGACCTACCCCATCCTTCATGTTTACAGAGTTGACACAAAAAATAATAACTTCTAAGGTAAAATAATATAAATTTAGGGACAACAAACAATGAAGGCAGATTCACAAAAATTGTTACCTTTGTAGATGGGAGAGAAAGTAACCATGGCAAGATACAGAGACAGTAATGTTAGTCTGCTTTTGATAATGATGGTGGGTATTTTCTAAAGATGTTTGTGACAATGTCTCCCATCTGACAAACACTTTTCACTTGACCAGTCTTCATGTAAAGACATGGGTTCCAGATCTCCCACCCTTGAAGTTTGGTGAACTTGTCACTACTTCTATCAATATATTTCTTAAAGGTTTTGAAAGTGGTTGGAAAATGTGCAGCAGCCTGTTTCCTATTCACTAGAAGATTTGTTCTTGGTTCCCTGAATTCTGATTACCTTGAGGCTGTCATGATCTCAGGAAGCTGAAATATATGAAGTCCTCAATTTAAGAGTTCATTCTAGGAGGTGTCGAAGCCTAGACACTGTCTTTAAAATTACTGATCATTCTGATGAGTCTAGACTCATCAGATGAGAGGGATGAGACCTCTTGGGATGGGACCCAAGTTGTGTAATCAGTACCAGGCTTTGAATCTTCCCAGATGAGGCTCCAAGTATTGCAACACAAGGATAAGCCATCCCAGTACAATTCAGTCACTCAGTTGTGGCTGCATCTTTGAGACCCCATGGAATTCAGCACACAAGGCTTCCCTGTCCATCAATTCCTGGAGCTTGCTCAAACTCATGTCCATCGAGTTGGTGATGCCATCCAACCATCTCATCCTCTGCTGTCCCTGTTCTCATCTTCTGTTCTCCTCCTGCCTTCAATCGTTTGCAGCATCATGGTCTTTCTAATGAGTCAGTCTTTGCATCAGGTGGCCAAGTATTGGAGCTTCAGCTTCAGTATCATTCCATCCAATGAATATTCGGGACTGATTTCCTTTAGAATTGATTGGTTTGATCTTGCAATCCAAGGAACTCTCAAGAGTCTTCTCCAACACCACAGTTCAAAAGAAGCATCACTGGGACGACCCAGAGGGATGGTATGGGGAGGGAGGAGGGAGGAGGGTTCAGGATAGGGAACACATGTATACCTGTGGCAGATTCATTTTGATATTTGGCAAAACTAATACAATTATATAAAATTTAAAAATAAAATAAAATTTAAAAAAAAAAAGAAGAAGAAGAAGCATCAATTCGTTGGTGCTCAGCTTTCTTTATGTTCCAACTTGCACATCCATACATGACTACAGGAAGAACCATAGCTTTGACTAGATGGACTTTTGCTGGCAAAATAATGCTTCTTCTCTTTAATATGCTGTCTAGGTCAGTCATAGCTATTCTCCCAAGGAGGAAGTGTCTTTTTATATATATATATATATATATATATATATATATATATATATATATATAATATAAATGTCAGCCAATAAAACTAAGATGCTAAACATCATTGTTCATTAGGGAAATAAAGTTTTTTATTATAAATTTATTTATTTTAACTGGAGACTAATTACTTTACAATATTGTATTGGTTTTGCCATACATCAACATGAGGAAGCATCTTTTAATTTCATGCCTGGCAATTTGATCTCTGGTTCCTCTGCCTTTTCTAAACCCAACTTGAGTATCCAGAATTTCTCAGTTCACATACTGTTGAAGCCTAACTTGAAGAATTTTAAGCATTACTCTGCTAGTATGTGCGATGACAGCAATTGTGTAGTGGTTTGAACATTCTTTGGCATTGCCTTTCTTTGGAATGGAATGAAAAATGACCTTTTTTTCAGTCCTGTGGCCACTGCTAAGTTTTCCAAATTTGTTGGCATATTGAGCACAGCACTTTCACAGCATCATCTTTTAGGATTTGAAGTTGCTCAGCTGGAACTCCATCATCTCCACTAGCTTTGTTCATAGTAATGCTTCCTAAGGCCACTTGACTTCACTTACCAGGATGTCAGACTCTAGGTGAGTGATCACACCATCATGGTTATCTGGATTATTATATCTTTTTTGGATAGTTCTGTGTATTCTTACCCGTTCTTCTTAATATCTCATTCTTCAGTTAGATCCATATTGTTTCTGACCTTTATTGTGCCCATCTTTGCATGAACTATTCCCTTGGTATCTGTAATTTTCTTGAAGAAATCTCTAGTCTTTCCCATTCTATTGTTTTTCTCTATTTCTTTCCATTCGTCGCTTAGGAAGGCTTTCATATCTTTCTTGCTATTCTTTGAAACCCTGAATTCTTTCCTTTTATCCTTTGCCTTTAGCATCTCTTCTTTTCTCAGATATCTGTAAGACCTCCTCAAACAAACATTTTACCTTTTTTTTTTCCCCTGGTGGATGGTTTTGATCATCACCTCCTTTACAAACCTTATTCTATAGTTCTTATGTCACTCTATCACATCTAATCCCTCAAATCTATTTGTCACTATGTCTGTATAATCACAAGGGATTTAATTTAGGTGATACCTGAATGGTCTACTAGTTTTCCCTACTTTCTTCAATTTAAGGCTGAATTTGGCAATAAGAAATTCATGATCTGAGCCACAGTCAGTTTTTGGTCTGATTTTTGTTAACTGCATAAAACTTCTTCTTCTTTGGCTGCAAAGAATATAATCAATCTGATTTTGTTACTGCCCATCCGGTGATGTCCATGTATAGAGCTGTCTCTTGTGTTGTTGGAAGAGGGTGTTTGGTATGACCCATGTGTTCTCTTGGCAAAGCTCTGTTAGCCTTTGCTCTGCTTAATTTTGTACTCATAGGCCAAATTTCCCTGTTACTCCCGGTATTTATTGACTTCCTACTTTTGCATTCCTTTCCCCTATGATGAAAAGGACATTTTTTTGGTGTTAGTTCTAGAAGGTCTTGTAGGTCATCATAGAACCATTCAACTTCAGCTTCTTTGGCATTGGTGGTTGGGGCATAGACTTGGATTACTGTGATACTGAATGGTTCGGGTTGGAAATGTACAGAGATCATCCTGTCGTTTTTGAGATTGCACTCAAGTACTGCATTTCAAACTGTTTTGTTGGCTATGAGGACTGCTTCATTTCTTCTAAGGGCTTCTTGCCCACAGTAGTAGATATAATGATCTTCTGAGTTAAATTCACCCATCCCAGTCCATTTTAGTTCACTGATTCCTAAAATGATGATGTTCACTCTTGTCATCTCCTGTTTGAGCATTTCCAATTTACCTTGATTCATGGACCTAACATTCCAGGTTCCTATGCAATATTGTTCTTTACAGCATTGGGTTTTACTTCCATCATCACTCACATCCACAACTAGGTATTTTTTTCACTTTGGCTCTCTCTCTTATATCTTTCTGGAGTTATTTTTCTACTCTTCTCCAATAGGATATTGGGCACCAAGCTATCCCAATTTGGGTCCAAATTCTCACTCACAGAATCATGGGAAGAAATAAATGACCATGGAATTCTCTAGGCTAGAATACTGGAGTGGGTAGCTTTTCCCTTCTCCAGGGGATCTTCCCAACCCAGGGATTGAACCCACATCTTCCACGTTGCAGGCAGATTCTCTACCAGCTGAGCCACAAGGGAAGCCCAAGAAAACTGGAATGGGTAGCTTATTCCTGCTCCAGCAAATCTCCCCAACCCAGGAATCAAACTGGGGTCTCTGCATTGCAGGCTGATTCTTTACCAACTGAGCTATGAGGGAAACCATCGCATATATGATATTCATATCTGGTACCTCCAAAGTTCTTCATAGACAGGTAGCCAACTTTGAATAGTTGAAACTGAGATATAAAAAACACACAGTGAAAGGAGGAAACAATTAGTAGATTCAAGCATACTTCCTAAGTTTTTGTTCTGAAATGTACTCTTTGTCTCTCAAGACCAATTAATTTTCATATGAGCACTCTGCCTCCTGCTTAAGATAGGTGTAAACAGAGATGTTTATTTTTAAATATTTAAGGATGGTGTGAAGTGATGTCTACTAACTTAGAAAAATATAAATATTAATAATGGCAAAACTAACAAAAAATAATATCTACAACCCATTTGCTATGTTATAGAAAATGCTTTAAATATATAGTTTATGAGTGGTAGATCTGGGTTTCAAACACATGTCATTTGCTTTTAGAGTCTTAATCACAACAGCTGACCTTATCTAACAGCAGATTTAGATATGGAATTACTATAGAAAGCAAAGTAAGTAGAGATAAAGCAAAAGACAAAGAAATATGAAGGCATACACATACATAAATGTATATCTATGATAAGAATGTAGTATTTGTGCTAAGATTCACTAACTTAAATACCTGAATTTTACTTTGAAAAATAAAAACTCTCTTCCCTCTTCTGCATACATATCAGCACAAGGGAGAAGGGATGAAGTCAAACTAACTTATATATAATATATAATAAGTCAGAGGAAACTGTTTTCTTGTAATCATTTGAAATTTCTTTCAGTCTAGCTTGAGAGATACATTTAGGACAAAGGCAATCTTTAAATGGTTCAGAGTCAATCAAATAGAGTCTATACTGAATTCTGACAGCCAATGGAAAGGAAGAGCATCTTGTCAGACCCTTTACCCAAGCAACTATGAACTCATTCTTGATGACAAAGAATTAACTAGAAATTGCTAGATACACTTTCCCCATTCTTGATTCTTCTGAGGACTATCAAAATTATCACTGAATTCTTTGTAATTAAAACACTTCAAGTCTCAAATGGAAAAATTGTTAATGGTAGAATTTCAAGAACAATGAATGACTGTGCAAGAGATATTTTGAGAGAAGAAACTATTCTGATGGTCTTCCAATATAAGCTGAAGAAAAGAACATCTACTCAGCTTCATCATTTGATGAGCATTGCCACTCCAGTACTCTTGCCTGGCAAATCCCATGGATGGAGGAGCCTGATAGGCTTCAGTCCATGGGGTCATGAAGAGTCAGAAACGACTGAACGACTTCACTTTCACTTTTCACTTTCATGCATTGGAGAAGGAAATGGCAACCCACTCCAGTGTGCTTGCCTGGAGAATCCCAGGGACAGCAGAGCCTGGTGGGCTGCCGTCTATGGGGTCGCAGAGAATCAGACAGGACTGAAGTGACTTAGCAGCAGCAGCACCATAGGGATATTTTCTTGTGTGAAATTATACTTAATTCTTACACATAATTAAAGAAAGAAACTGGTATTGATATTTTACATTGCTTTTATTGCCACATGTTCATTATCAGAATCATGGAAAATAAAGAAAAGGTAATGATATAAAGATAAAAATGTGACTTCATCACAAAGACCTAATGGCTACTAATTATTTTGGTATATTCACATATAATATTTTTCAGCTTAGTCATTGGGGAAGGCAATGGCACCCCACTCCAGTACTCTTGCCTGGAAAATCCCATGGATGGAGGAGCCTGGTGGGCTGCAGTCCATGGGGTCGCTAAGAGTCGGACACGACTGAGCGACTTCACTTTCACTTTTCACTTTCAAGCATTGGAGAAGGAAATGGCAACCCACTCCAGTGTTCTTGCCTGGAGAATCCCAGGGATGGGGGAGCCTGGTGGGCTGCTGTCTATGGGGTCACAGAGTCGGACACAACTGAAGTGACTTAGCAGCAGCAGCAGCTTAATCATGATATATCTTATTATTTACATTCTATTACACCAAATATGACTCCCCTTTTGACTTATGGTGCCCAGTTTCATATGTTCATAATATGTCATATGAATAGATTGATATATTTTGATAAGAAAAGTACAAGAATAATACACAACAGACTTTATTTTATTTTTAAAATATAAATTTATTTATTTTCACAATGGACTTTAAATAGTACTCTTCCTTCAGGACAACTCAGTTATAAAAGTGTAGTGAATTAGTAGAACCAATTCTATAATATAGATTAACATCAAAGCAATATTCAATTGCTGACAATAAAGTTTATTTGCCCAGAATATTTGATGTTTATTTATAGCTGTCATAAAGCTACATTTCTAAAATATATTCTCAGAAAGGTTCTGATGGCTAGACAGCTTTATGTGCCCACATATATATTTAAAGTTAAATTTGAATGAAAATGCCACAGCAGAAAATAATTCTTGATTCCATACCTTTCTCTTTCCATTGGTAACCTGATATTTAAGTACAATTAAACCTAAAGCAGTAAATACATATTACAGAAAATCCACAGTGGAAAAAATTGGGTTTTTGTCAGACTGAGCATGGAGAGTGGGGTTCTTATCATAGTGGAACTCAAGTGAATTTCTTGTATATGTGGTGGCTGTTTAGCAGCAGCTTTGGAGCTAAAATAGTCACACCTTTGGAATGAACAGCATATAGATTGTCCTCTTCTGAGAAGCCTACATTATAGGTTTTCTTTGCTGTCGGCAAAACATCAACAAGTAAGATCTCAATATGAAAGCCTGTTTCAAAATTCGGAGCAGTTTTCTCCTAGAGTCTCTGGAGTCTCCTATAAGTCTCTTGGAGCCCTCTCTCTCTCTCTCTCTCTCTATATATATATATATATGTGTGTGTGTGTGTGTGTGTGTGTGTGTGTTGTATGTGTGTATGTGTGTGTGTGCATGGGTGCTTGCATGTGTGTGTGTGTGTAAGTGTGGACTTGTGCACATGCTCAGTCATTTGGTCATGTCTAAGTTTTTGTGACCCCATGGACTGTAACCTTCCAGGGTCCTCTGTTCATGGAATTTTTCAGGGAGGAATACTTGAGTGGGTTGCCATTTCCTCCTCCAGGAGATCTTTCCCACCCAGGGATTGAACCCACCTCTTCCCTATTCTGCATTGGCAGGCAGAATCTTCACCACTGCACCACTTGGAAAGCCCTATTTATCTATCTATATCTATTTATCTTCTATATAGTTTTACTAGCTGTTTTGTAGCTTTCTTGTTCAATTTTTCCTCTCTTGCTTTCTTCCTTATTTATCATTGTTTCAAATTTACATGGTTTACATTTCCTCATCAAAAGACTATATATGTGCCTATATGTATGTGTGTGTGTGTGTGTGTGTGTGTAGAGAGAGAGAGAGAGAGAGAGGAAAGACAGAGAGAGAATTTCTGCAGTTCTACAGTAGAGATAGTATTCTTGATAATAACTATTAGAAGGATTTTCTTCCTGGAGCTAAGAACTTGTTGATTTATGATGATATGTTTGTTCATTCAGTGGCAGGTGTGGCTTCCTACACACATTCCTTTTTTAGCTTTAGTTCACAGTATGAAGGTGAGGATAGAACTAGAAAGCAGTATAGCTGTTAAAAGATCTATCAAAAATTATTTAATTCCCCTAAAGTTGGAAATTCAGATAATCCTATTGTTTTATATATGAATAATGTTGTGGTTAATATATTTGTACCTAAACTTGGCCCACATGTCTTGTTATAACCTAGGAGAGTATTTAAAACTAGATGTTCATTTAAAAGTGAGCATCTAATTCAGAAGATCTTAACACATTTATGTCTAAATCACTTCCAGAAACACATTTCAATTTACATAGTCAACAGCACTGTGTAAAGCAGCAGTGTATTAATGTGTGTAATTCCCCAAATTTTGCTTAGTCTTCATGGCTAAAATGACTTAAAAACTCTAAAAAAAATCAGATTTAATGGTGGACTTTTAAAAACATTATAGGTTATGAAAGAGACCTTATATAACACTCATAAGAGTATCTTTCAAATGAAATTAAATGAAACTAATATTTTGATACTTTGTATATATTGTAGCAGGTGCTTTATAAAGCCTTTTTTAATGTAATCTTCACAAAACTCCAGCAGATTAGTGCCTTATCCCTGTTATTACATATTTAAAAACTGTCTCAGAGAGGTTAATTAACTTGCCCATGATCAAACAGCTTGGGTAATACGGGAGTTCATACTAATACATGTCAAACACTAAAACAAAAGCAGACCACACCTCCTCTCAAATCATATGATACAAAGGGCCAGTAATTGAAATTATCTGACAGTCTTCTCTGTGGTCTTTCATTTTATGTTTAATTAAAATGTGGAGAAACAAATCCCATTTCACCATATTCATTATTCATATAAAATCACATGAGTCACACAGGAATGACAGTACAATATTGAAAATTTATATAAAGCTATTTATCACCATCCTTTTTATGCATTTACTGTCATTTAATAAACAGTAGATTATCATCTCTTAGCATGATAAGGCAAGCATACACAAAGAAAGAAAATAATTTAGCAACATTTAATTAATGGCAAGGCTAGCTGTTATTTATGTGGGCTCATTAAAAGCTGCTGGTTTCAATAATCAATCTATATTTTTGAAATGATAGTAAATGGTATTATTGCAACTACAGTATAAATTTGGTTAAAAGATAACATTCACATGTGGAAGTAGATGAAACTCTCTCCCCCTAACAAATGAGAAACTGTACATCAACTGTTAGAAACAACTACTCCCATTATATGCAGTCACTTCTTGCTATTGGCTTCATATCTTGGGTGACTTGAAGATGAGGGAATGCCTATTACATATAATTACTTTCCACAGCAAAGAACCACAGCTAAATAAAGTCAATTACTTCATGGAGGCAGGCAGCCTCTCAGATGAGATATGGTCTAGAGTAATTAATAGTTACTGAAACGGCTATGTTGAAAAAAATTCCTAGAGATTATCAGTATCTGTTTCTATCTAATCCCTTTGGCTTCTGTGTACATAAACTTGAAAACCTTCTTTAAAAAAATGATGATAACTTTATTAAGATATAATCCACCTCCCATACAATTCACCCATTATATAGTTATAAATATATAACTCAATAGCCTTTAGTAATACAGAGTTGTGTAGACCTTACTATAATAGTATAATTTTAAAACATTTTCACCCTCAGAAGAACCCCCACATACATTATCAATAACTCACATTTCTCCCTACTTACATTCCACAGCCCTAAATGTCCCCCGTATTGTTTTCAGGGTCACCGCAGCACTTTATAACTTTCAAAATTCCCTCTAAACAACGAAAACTCAGACTTCTGATTATTGAACAGTTTGACAACCTGTGTCACAAATTAAACTTATTTTACTCCTGTATCTTTTATAATTCTTATTTACTGCGTGACTGTATATGGCTTCCTTCATAGCTCAGTTGGTAAAGAATCCGCCTGCAATGCAAGAGACCCTGGTTTGATTCCTGGGTCAGGAAGATCCACTGGAGAAGGGAAAGGCTACCCACTTCAATATTCTGGCCTGGAGAATTTCATGGCCTATACAGTCCATGTGGTCACAAAGAGTTGGACACGACTGAGCGACCTTCACTTTCTTAACTGTATGCTTATTTTTATTTTATTTTCTAGACTATTTCAAGGAATAAAGACACATTTATAAAATAGTGATAGTCTAGCTTAGTTAGCCAGTAAGAAAAGGGTGAAAGAAAATGCATTTCCTATGACTATTAGAGAAAACAATTCAGACTACAGAGAAAAGGGAGAAAATTTTCTTTAAATATTTGACCCAAACATGGTTGAAAAAACTACGGCACACTCTGAACAAGTTAAAATTCATTTTAATCCTTTAGCATCCCTTGACCATTCCAGATCCCTGGCATCTTTTTTAATTTACTAACACTCTGTCTTTCTTTTGACATTATTGGCCCATGATCAAATGTAACTTTTACAGCTTTCTTCTTCAATAAAGACTCCTTTCTGGACAAAACTGTTTCTTATTCAGATGGGAATACAGAATGCTGGTGAGCTACTTATAAGAGAATATTAGCACCATGGAACCGGTTCTTCATCTCTAAAAGAATGGGGTTGCTTTGATGGTCCCAAAGATTGCTTTCAACTTATCTCTAAATATGCAAGTCTACATTGACTGTATTGCTCAGTTTTCATTAGCACTAGCCCTGAAGAGAATGCACTTGGGAACTTGGAATGCACTATCATTGCAGAATCAGGAGTAGAATTTTTCAGTGGAAAAACAAAAACACCACTAAGCTACTGAGAAGCTGCATTATTTATGTTCTAAACTAACATACAGATTTTGAAAGCAGCAATTGTCAGATTAAAGAATTTGTTTACCAAATGATATATGTAATTACCATTAGATCAATTGGTGGAAAATCAATCATCTCCTGAGACAGGCTTTTCACCTTCAACAATCAGTGCCTTTCACTTACCATTCTCTCTCTCGCTCTCTGTAACATGCATGCACAGACACACATGCACACGTCTCCACCTTTGAATTTCTGTTTAAATGGTCATATCCTATTATGCACTTAGACCATCCAGGACACTATTGTCCAGGATCAAGAACTGGCCAGGATGTTCACTATATATTAAAAATATCATGGCTTCCAGACAACTAAACTAAGACCAGACAGCAAGTTGAGGTGCAGAATGAGAAAGGCTTTAAAACAGAGGGAGAAACAACTTTTAAGATTTGATGCCTCAGAGGGTATATGTGGTTCTGCAAAAGTTTAGAGGTTCTGTGTGTTTATAAAGAGGAGGATTATGGTCAAGGCATTATCTTTTACTAGAGAGATAAATTGGTTTTTGGAGGGTCAGATTTTGTTTTGTTTCTTTTTCTAAGGTGTTTTTTTTTTTCTTTTTTTTTTCTTTTAAATGGAAGTATAAGGTGGCTCAAACAGTAAATAATCTACCTGCAATGCGGGAGACCTGGGTTTGATCCTTGGGTCAGGAAGATCCCACAGAGAAGGGAATGGCACCCTACTCCAGTATTCTTGCCTGGAGAATTCCATGGACTGAAGAGCACGAAAGGCTACAGTCCAGTTAAGTTCAGTCACTCAGTCGTGTCTGACTCTTTGCGACCCCATGAACTGCAGCAAGCCAGGCCTCCCTGTCCATCAAAAACTCCCAGAGTCCACCCAAACCCATCTCCATTGACTCGGTGATGCCATCCAGCCATCTCATCCTCTGTTGTCCCCTTCTCCTCCTGCCCCCAATCCTTCCCAGCATCAGGGTCTTTTCCAATGAGTCAACTCTTCTCATGAGGTGGCCAAAATATTGGAGTTTCAGCTTCAACATCAGTCCTTCCAAAGAACACCCAGGACTGATCTCCTTTAGGATGGACTGGTTGGATCTCCTTGCAGTCCAAGGGACTCTCAACAGTCTTCTCCAACATCACAGTTCAAAAGCATCAATTCTTTGATGCTCAGCTTTCCTCACAGTCCAACTCTTACATCCATGCATGACCCCTGGAAAAACCGTAGCCTTGACTAGATGGACCTTTGTTGGCAAAGTAATGTCTCTGCTTTTTAATATGCTGTCTAGTTTGGTCTTAACTTTTCTTCCAAGGAGTAAGCATCTTTTAATTTTATGGCTGCAATCACGATCTGTAGTGATTTTGGAGCCCCCCAAAATAAAGTCTGACACTGTTTCCACTGTTTCCCCATCTATTAGCCATGAAGTGATGGGACCAGATGTTATGATCTTAGTTTTCTGAATATTGAGCTATAAGCCAACTTTTTCACTCTCCTCTTTAACTTTCATCAAGAGGCTCTTCAGTTCCTCTTTACTTTCTGCCATAAGGATGTTGTCATCTGCATTATCTGAGGTTGTTGATATTTCTCCCAGCAATCTTGATTCCAGCTTGTGCTTCATCCAGCCCAGCATTTATCATGATGTACTCTGCATATAAGTTAAATAAGCAGGGTGACAATATACAGACTTGACATACTCATTTTCCTGTTTGGAATCAGTCTGTTTTTCCATGTCCAGTTCTAACGGTTGCTTCCTGACCAGCATACAGGTTTCTCAAGAGGCAGGTCAGGTGGTCTGGTATTCTTATCTCTTTCAGAATTGCCTGCAGTTTATTGTGATACACACAGTCAAAAGCTTTGGCATAGTCAATAAAGCAGAAATAGATGTTTTTTCTGGACCTCTCTTGCCTTTTCGATGATCGAGTAGATGTTGGCAATTTGATCTCTGGTTCCTCTGCCTTTTCTAAAACCAGCTTGAACATATGGAAGTTCACGGTTCACGTATTGCTGAAGCCTGGCTTGGAGAATTTTAAGCATCACTTTACTAGCGTGTGAGATGAGTGCAATTGTGTGGTATTTTGAGCATTCTTTGACATTGCCTTTCTTTGGGATTGGAATGAAAACTGACCTTTTCCAGTCCTGTGACCACTGCTGCGTTTTCCAAATTTGCTGGCATATTGAGTGTAGCACTTTCACAGCATCATCTTCCAGGATTTGAAAGAGCTCAACTGGAATTCCATCACCTCTGCTAGCTTTGTTCGTAGCGATGCTTCCTAAGGCCCACTTGACTTCACATTCCAGGATGTCTGGCTCTAGGTGAGTGATCACACCATCGTGATTATCTGGGTCGTGAAGATCATTTTTGTACATTTCGTCTGTGTAATCTTGCCACCTCTTCTTAATATCTTCTGCTCCTGTTAGGTCCCTATCATTTCTGTCCTTTATTGAGCCCATCTTTGCATAAAATATTCCCTTGGTATCTCTAATTTTCTTGAAGAGATCTCTAGTCTTTCTTATTCTGTTGTTTTCCTCTATTTCTTTGCATTGATCGCTGAGGAAGGTTTTCTTATCTTTCCTTGCTATTCTTTGGAACTCTGCATTCAAATAGGGATATCTTTCCTTTTCTCCTTTGCTTTTTGCTTTCCTTCTTTTCACAGCTATTTGTAAGGGCTCCTCAGACAGCCATTTTGCTTTTTTGCATTTCTTTTTCTTGGGGATGGTCTTGATTCCTGTCTCCTGTACAAAGACTCGAACCTCCGTCCATAGCTCATCAGGCACTCTGTCTCCCAGATCTAGTCCCTCAAATCTATTTCTCAGTTCTACTGTATAGTCGTAAGGGATTTGATTTAGATCATACCTGAATGGTCTAGTGGTTTTCTCTACTTTCTTCAATTTAAGCCTGAAGTTGGCAATAAGGAGTTCATGATCTGAGCCACAGTCAGCTCCCAGTCTTGATTTTGCTGACTGTATAGAGCTTCTCCTTCTTTGGCTGCAAAGAATATAATCAATCTGATTTTGGTGTTGACCATCTGGTGATGTTCATGTGTAGAGTCTTCTCTTGTGCTGTTGGAAGAGGGTGTTTCCTATAACCAGTGCCTTCTCTGGGCAGAACTTATTAACCTTTGCCCTGCTTCATTCTGTACTCCAAGGCCAAATTTGCCTGCTACTCCAGGTGTTTCTTGACTTCCTACTTTTGCATTCCAGTCCCCTATAAAGAAAAGGACATCTTTTTTGGGTGTTAGTTCTAGAAGGTCTTGTAGGTCTTCATAGAACCACTCAAATTCAGCTTCTTCAGTATTACTGGTTGGAGCATAGACTTGCATGGTTTGCCTTGGAAACGAACAGAGATCATTCTGTCGTTTTTCAGATTGCACCCAAGTACTGCATTTCGGACTATTTTTTTGACTATGATGGCTATTCTATTTCTTCTAAGAGATTACTATGCACAGTAATGGTCATCTGAGTTAAATTCAACCATTCCAGTCCATCTTAGTTTGCTGATTCCTAGAATGTCGATGTTCACTCTTGTCATCTCCTGTTTGACCACTTTCAATTTTCCTTGATTCATGGACCTAACATTCCAGGTTCCTATGGAATATTGCTCTTTACAGCATCGAACATTACTTCTATCACCAGTCTCATTCACAACTGGGTTTTGTTTTTGCTTTGGCTCCATCCCTACTGTCCATGGGGTTGCAAAGCGTTTGACAGTACTGAGGGACTAACACTTTCACTTTCACATAGTTAATTTACAATGTTATGTTAGTTTCAGGTGTACAGCAAAGTGATTTTTATAGCAACATGGATGGACCTAGAGATTATCATACTAAGTGAAGTAAGTCAGGCAGAGAAAGACAAATATCATATGATATCACTTATACGTGGAATCTAAAACATGATACAGATGAACTTATTTACAAAGTGGAAAGAGACTCACAAGCATAAGAAACAAACTTACGGCTGCTACCAAAGGGGAAGAGAGAGAAGGATAAATTAGGAGTTTTCAATTAATAGATGCAAACTATTAAATAAAGTAAATAGCCAACAAGGAAGGACCTACTGTATAGCACAGGGAATAATACTTAATATTTTATTATAACCTGTAAGTGAAAAATCTGAAAAAGTATAGACACACATACACACACACACACACACACACACACGGCTTCCCAGGTGTTGCAGTGGTAAAGAATCCCCCTGCCAGTGCAGGAGACGCAGGAGAAGTGGGTTTAATTTCTAGGTTGGAAAGATCCCCTGGAGCAGGAAATGGCAACCCACTCCTGTGAGCTCATATATATGTTTGTGTGTGTGTGTGTGTATCTGGAGATCAGATTTTATATTTACTGGATTCTAGATCCTCAAGTTGCTTTACACACAACTCTTCTCTTTTAATCCTCACAACCATAATATCTGAGGACAGGATAAATCAATCTACCTAAGGGTAAGGAGGAGTTTCTGATTGCTTCAAGAAAGGTAATTTATTCTCAGATCTAAACTTTAAAGAAATCATAAAGGGGTAATGGGTCTCAAAGAAGATTAAACACAATTATTCATATGTAAAGCACAAGAGTGTCTGAAATATTAAAAGCAAAAGTAAAATAAATGTAACTATTCTACCGCCGATTATTTCAACAATGACTATATGATAATTAGCTAGTAAGCATCTAAGAAGTGGGTCACATCAGAAAAGTTATGACCCACACAATGTAAAATATCTACCAGGGTTTTTGACCTCATTGTTCTGGTTCTCTAACGCAGTGTTCCTCAGTCCTGAGTGCGCCTTAGCATAACTTGCTGATCTTTCAAAAATACTACACCAAAAGCAATTCAGTTAGAATGTTGGGTGTGAGGAATAGGCACTGGAATTTTTAGAAAGATCATAAAGGAATTTTAATATGCAGATAGGTTTGATAACTGCTTCCCAAGTTATAAATTTTATTTCACCTTCATTTAGGGCATCCGTTGTAAATGTAGATTGCTGGGACTAACCTCAGATGTGCTGAATCAGATTGCCTGGAGGATGTTGATAGTGAAAAATATCCATGTTTCCAAACATTTCAGTAGGATTTTTATGAACATTAAAGCATAAACCACTGCTTTAGAGGTATGGGTAGCATATGAGTAATATTCTATCATCTTTTCTTACTTCAAGGAAAGGATCTCTGCCTTACTTGTTCTTGAGTGAATTATCTACAGCTTTTATTATAATGCTTGACACAGAGGGCCATCAAATATTTGTCAATTGGTAAGCAGTCTTGTAATGTGTTTAATGTTTTTTATATTTAGTAGAACACAACATATTCACATAGGTTCTAAAACTAAATATCACTACTCAGTGTTTTATCTAAAAACAGAAGATGTCTAGCTAATTTTGGTGTATTACTTTTTATTAAGTTTTTCCCTTCCTTCAGTGAAAGTGGAGGGGAGAAGGGTATTCAATTTACAGGGTGTCCAATACTTTCTAGGAACTGGTGCTCTGGTCATCACTGATGGTCTGCCTCATTGCCATCAAGTCATAATAAATCTGAAATGTAGTATTTCCCATGGGATATCTAAGTATAAACATTTTAATGTATCCTGATGATTGATTTACTGCCTTTTAACAATGCTTGCATGCTTAGTCACTTCAGGCATGTCTGACTCTTTGTAACCCTATGGAGTGTAGCTTGCCAGGCTCCTCTGTCTGTGGGATTCTCCAGGCAAGGATATTGGAGTGGGTTGCCATTCCCTCCTCCAAGGGATCTTCCCAACCCAGGAATCAAAATCGGTCTCCAACAATAAGCTTTCCATTTATCTTTTCCATGCTATGTGGCTTCATTTATCTTTTCCACTTTGAAGTAGAAACTCTCAACAGCACATGAGCAGAAACCCAGTGATCTGATAAAGGTTAATGTTTTTGCAATCATGTTTATTTCATCTCTTTGCATAGAGGTGATGTTGCCCAGATCTAGCCACTTCTTTGCAGTAGTATTTGGAGAGTGTTTGGATATTCTCTACCCCTCAACTGTGAGGTGAGATAATCAGACTTGTTGTTAAAATGTGTACATTTTTATTATCCTAAAAGTGATTGATCAAAATAAATACTAGGTTTTTCTTCAGTTAAAGTTCACAGTTCTAGTAGTCCTATCAGTGATGTCAAAGAAAATAAATGATTTAACCAGTGTAAGGAAGGGACTGTCAGAAAACACAGAATGGTAATCCTGATATACTCAAGAAAGATTATTTTCAGACTGTGAGTATATTTATATAAATATATAATTTTTCAGTACTAAATCTGATAAACTCCTTTTTTATGTTTTACTTGATGGTGCTTTTTGAGAGTTTGATGATCCATTCTGTCATATTTTGCACAAAAATCAGGAAACCATAAACAATTTGGGACATAAAAGAAATGTTTTAAACAGCTTGATATATAACTCTTCTTGAAAATTAACTACTTTTAAAAGCATGGAGTTTATGATATGGTTTTTCTTTAGAGCTTCTGCTCATATTTTGTCAGCATATTTAATGCCTGTGAAGAACAAATATTTTTAAATTTCATCACAGAATTTATGATGTCATCTTATAAAGCTCTATTCATACCTACAGTAGATAGAGAAACTAGAGAAAGAACTCAAATATTCTGCCTCTGTTAACTATTGCCACCATAAGAATAGGGTTTAGCGACCGCAACCATGACTGCTCCAGGCAGTGCAAAGAAGTGCAGGGCCGTGGCTCCAGTTAGCAAAATACTTCATTCAGCTGACAGGATCATTCTAATGTTCCCCCACAACCCCCACCAGAGGTTGACCACAAAGCTCCCGATTATTCAAATCCCAGGGAAATGTGGATTTTAGAAATTGACCTTTCTGTTGCAGTCTTTGCAGGGATTAAGGGGATAGATTCTTGGCTCTGCCCCCGGATCTCCATGTATTACTTTCCCTTCACCCCTGCAAGAAACCTCACCTGCCTCTCTTTGTCTCTCTTAATTTTACAATATATTCTGCTCATTCCATATCCCATAGAAATATTTCCTCCACCCCATTTTCCACATATATTATTCCAGTTGTCAAATGGTTATCCACTTTGCCTTGCTTCAGTTTTTAAAATTGTTTGTCTCTTTGCTATGTCTCATCTGCTTTTTGCCTCACTGCTGCCTTGTAGCCATTCCAGTTATGCGTATGACACTGTCAGAAAAAACCTGTGTAGGTAAGATTGCTTTCTTAATCAGTTTCCAAATCCCTGCTGTCCTTTCTTTTGTGCATTTTCTGAAAACTTCTGTGTGTGAGGGCTGGGTACTAGCAGCTGAACTGATGAACCCTGATCTTCAGGAGCTCAGAACTGAGCAGGAGAAAATTGTCTCTAGACACAAGGTTAGCATAATGGATCCACAGAAGATCAGAAGGCCAAGGAAGACAAGGCTGTCAGAGACAATCACTCTGGAGTACTTAGCCATGTGGTTCCAGGCTCTCCTGTGAGATTTATTCTTCTCAGTAAAATTAGAAGTAAAAACTGATAGCCAAAATATGGAATAACCCTAAATGTCCATCAACAGATGATAGATTTTAAAAAATGGTATATTTATATTCCAGTACAATGGAATGTTCAGTTCAGTTCAGTTCAGTCCAGTTCAGTAGCTCAGTCGTGACCGACCCTTTGCGGCCCCATGAATCGCAGCACGACAGGCCTCCCTGTCCATCACCAACTTCCGGAGTTCACTCAGACTCACGTCCATCAAGTCAGCAATGCCATCCAGCCATCCCATCCTCTGTCATCCCCTTTTCCTTCTGCCCCCAATCCCTCCCAGCATCAGAGTCTTTTCCAATGAATCAACTCTTCACATGAGGTGGGCAAAGTACTGGAGTTTCAGCTTTAGCATCATTCCCTCCAAAGAAATCCCAGGGCTGATCTCCTTTAGAATGGACTGGTTGGATCTCCTTGCAGTCCAAGGGGCTCTCAAGAGTCTCCTCCAACACCACAGTCCAAAAGCATCAATTCTTCAGCACTCAGCTTTCTTCACAGTCCAACTCTCACATCCATACATGACCACTGAAAGAACCATAGCCTTGACTAGATAGACGTTTGTTGGCAAAGTAATATCTCTGCTTTTCAATATGCTGTCTAGGTTGGTCATAACTTTTCTTCCAAGGAGTAAGCGTCTTTTAATTACATGGCTGCAATCACCATCTGCAGTGATTTTGGAGCCCCAAAAATAAAGTCTGACACTGTTTCCACTGTTTCCCCATCTATTTCCCATGAAGTGATGGGACCAGATGCCATGATCTTCGTTTTCTGAATGTTGAGCTTTAAGCCAACTTTTTCACTCTCCACTTTCACTTTCATCAAGAGGCTTTTTAGTTCCTCTTCACTTTCTGCCATAAGGGTGGTGTCATCTGCATATTTGAGGTTATTGATATTTCTCCCGGCAATCTTGATTCCAGCTTGTGCTTCTTCCAGCCCAGGTTTCTCATGATGTACTCAGCATGAGCTGTTTCAAATCCTGAAAGATGATGTTGTGAAAGTGCTGCACTGAATTTGCCAGCAAATTTGGAAAACTCAGCAGTGGCTACAGGACTGGAAAAGGTCAGTTTTCATTCCAATCCCAAAGAAAGGCAACGCCAAAGAATGCTCAAACTACCGCACAATTGCACTCATCTCACACACTAGTAAAGTAATGCTCAAAATTCCCCAAGCCAGGCTTCAGCAATACGTGAACCATGAACTTCCAGATGTTCAAGCTGGTTTTAGAAAAGGCAGAGGAACCAGAGATCAAATTGCCAACATCTACTCGATCATCAAAAAAGCAAGAGAGGTCCAGAAAAAAACATCTATTTCTGCTTTATAGACTATGCCAAAGCCTTTGATTGTGTGGATCACAATAAACTGTGGAAAATTCTGAAAGAGATGGGAATGCCAGACCACCTGACCTACCTTTTGAGAAACCTATATGCAGGTCAGGAAGCAACAGTTAGAACTGGACATGGAACAACAGACTAGTTCCAAATAGAAAAAGGAGTACGTCAAGGCCGTATATTGTCACCCTTATTTAATGGAATTTTACTCAGCCATAAAATATTATTTGCAGCAACATGAATGGGCCTTATCATACTAAATGAAGTAGGTCAGACAGAAAAAGATGAACATCATATGATATCACTTATATGTGGCATCTAAAAAAATTATACAAATGATTTTATTTATAAAACATAAATAGCTTCAGAGGTAGAGAAAACAAGCTTATGGTTACCAAAGGGGAAAGGGAGTGGAGCAGATAAATAAGGAGTTTGGGATTAATATACGTGCATTACTATGTATAAAACTGATAACCAAAAGCAACTACTGTATACAAGGAACTATACTCAATATTTTGAAATAACCTATCAAGGAAATCTGAAATATATATATATATCCATATATATATATATATATGCACATATAACTGAATCACTTTACTGTACACTTGAATTTAATACAACATTTTAAACTATTTATTTCAATTTAAAAAATTCAAAAGAAGTAAAAAATTGGACCCAGTATGAACATATGAAAGCTTCTGAGTGCAGATTAAAAAGTATTCTCTTTCTCCTACAGTCTTTTTCTGATTCCTCTGCTCCAAGAGATAAGATTTCCATTCTGTTTCCCTACCATCTCACTCCTTTTTCTTCATTCCTACTTTTCTCACAGGAGAACCTCAGAGACTTTTCCAAGGGCAGATGCCATGTACATTTGCCTAAGAATAGCCTCCCACCATGAAGACAGTTTCCCTCATGGCTCAGTCAGTAAAGAATCTGCCTGAGGTGCAGGAGATGTGAGTTCTATCCCTGGGTCGGGAAGATCTCCTGGAGAAGGAAATGGCAACACACTCCAGCATCCTTGCCTGAAAAATCCCATGGATGGAGGAGCCTGGTGGGCTGAAGTCCATGGGGTTGCAAAGAGTCGGGCACGACTGAACAACTAACATATTACTATGAAGACAGAGAATTCAAAGGTTGGCTGTGTTGACTTGTATCTCTCTGTTGCTGCTGCTTCTGCTAAGTCACTTCAGAAGTGTCTGACTCTGTGCGACTCCATAGACGGCAGCCCATCAGGCTCCGCTGTCCCTGGGATTCTCCAGGCAAGAACACTGGAGGGGGTTGCCATTTCCTTCTCCAATGCATGAAAAGTGAAAGTGAAGTCGTTCAGTTGTGTCCGACTGTTCACGACCTCATGGACTTCAGCCTACCAGGCTCCTCCCTCCCTCCATGGGATTTTCCAGGCAAGAGTACTGGAGTGGGTTGCCATTGCCTTCTCCAGACTTCTCTGTTGCGCTCCACCCAACTCTCCCAGATGAATCCCATTGTTCTGTAATTGCTTATCTGTACACCCCCTGCCTCAGGGAAGACTCCATGCAGGCCTTCCACCTCTGCAGCTCCATAGCTCAGCCTGGCATCTCATACAGAGGGGCAGAAAAAAATCTGGTGACTTATAGTATGTATGTATGCTTAAAAGATTCATTATTATTATTATTATTTTTATTGGGGTTACTTTTATTGAAGTGGACTTGATTTACAATGTTGTATTAGTTTTGTGGGTACAGTATATTGATTCATATATATATATATATATTATGCATCTATATATTTAGATTCTTTTCCATTATAGATTATTACAAGATATTGAGTATAGTTCCCTGTGTTACACTGGAGGTCCTGGTTAGTTATCTATTTTTATATATAGTAGTATGTATATATTACCCCACTCCAGTACTCTTGCCTGGAAAATCCCATGGATGGAGGAGCCTGGTAGGCTGCAGTCCATGGGGTCGCTGAGGGTCAGACACGACTGAGCAACTTCACTTTCACTTTTCACTTTCATGCATTGGAGTAGGAAATGGCAAGCCACTCCAGTGTTCTTGCCTGGAGAATCCCAGGGATGGGGGAGCCTGGTGGGCTGCTGTCTCTGGGGTCACCTGAAGTGGGTCACAACTGAAGCGACTTAGCTGCAGAAGCAGCAGCAGTGTGTATATTAATCCCAAACTCCTAATTTATCTCTCTTCCCCACCCTTTCCTCTTTGGTAACCATTAGCTTATTTTCTGTGTCTGTGAGTCTGTTTCTCTTTTGTAAATATGTTTTCTTGTATCTTTTTTTTTTTTTTTTTTTTAGATTTCACAAATAAGTGATATTATATGATACTTGCCTTTCTTTGTCTGACTTACTTCACTTAGTGTGATAATCTCCAGGTCCATCCATGTTGCTGCAGATGATACTATTTCATTCTTTTTTGTGTATGAATAATATTTTACTGTATATACATACCACATCTTCTTTATCCATTCATCCATTGATGGACACTTAAGTTGTTTCCATGTCTTGGCCATTAAATGAGAAAAAATATCCATAGAGTGAATAGTGTCTCCAATGGAGCAAAAGCACAAGAATACTGGTAGTTAATGGGGTGAATCTAAGACAAAAGGGAGCCCCCGCATGGACAGCAAGTATGAGATGCAACAAAAGCTGAACTTAGGCTTCGTTGTCTCAATACAATCAAGAAATTTGTGAAGGCAAAACAAAGCACCACAAAAAAACAACAACAAAAACTGGATTTTTGCTTGAAATAGTGATAATTGATCATTGTCCACAAGTTTTCAGCAGATGTGTGTACCACATCTATTAAATTTCTCCCTAAAATCAAACTACATTTGCTTTGCATTCAAACTGAAGAATCTAAAACATAACTTCTCTACTTCATCGACAAGTAATATTTTCTGAAAACTTTATAGAAGAAGGAATGGATATTTTACTTACTCAGTGGGGAGGATATTTGGTATTCATCACAAACACTTTTACATTAAAAAAAATAGTCAACTCCACATTAAAAAACATGGTAAAAAAAAAATGGTAGAGTATATCAGAATTACCTTGGAACTTTTTTGAAAAATGCAAATGTCCAGACATTGTTATTTTTATCCAAAGATCCAGATGTGTTTCTTATGAGCATCCATTTTTAAAAACAACTGAACCATATGAAGATATTTTACTTTTATCTGGTTTGTTTCACTTTTTCTATTTCATATTCAGTGCTCCCATTTCATTTTGCTTATGTTCTCCAATTTCTCTGTCTCTTTTTTGTTGTTGTTGTTCTTTCTCAAGCCTTTATCAAGTGCAGTAGAAAAGCTTTTGTACACACACATATATTTTATATATATAAATATATATAGTATGTGTAATATAAATAAATATATAGATAGAATGTATAATATAATATACATATTTGAGAAAACTTACCAATTTTTGCATAGCTAAAAAAATGTATGACATTCTGATTCCACTTGATGACTTTTGGATTCTGCTTGTTTGATTTAGTTTGAATAGAATGCTAGATAGATTTCAAATTTATATTCACTCAAAACTTGGATATAGTTCCATGTATTTTAGCATCTAATATTATGGCTTAAAGACTAGAATGTTTATTTTCTTAGTGATTTAAAAAAAATTTGAATGAGGTTTGAAACGTCTAATCCAATTCTAAGAATGTAAAGAAATACTACGTTGTATGAAAAACAAAACAGGAAATTAACATGTGATACAATATTATTAAATAAGGTTTAGATTTTATTCAAATTTCAAAGAATTTTATGCCAGTGTCCATTATTTATTTTCATACCTTATTCAAGATTCCACATTACATTTAGCTGCATTGACCACTTTCAGGTACATGCAACAAATTCTGGTAAATTCTCTTTTCATTTTTATTCTGTTAACAAATATTTCCTAATCTTCCGTGTTATGGCTTCTTAGATACATCCATCACTTATTAATAAAAATGGACATTTAATTTATAAAGTATTTTTAAGTATCTTTGATATTAATTTCTCATTAATACTTTCTGTAATCACCCTCTGTGTTTTTTCAGTCTTCTTACTTTATTGAGGCTTTCAATGGCTAAGTCAAATATTTTGCTTGGTAAATGTCATACTGCACTTGAAAATATGTATGTTACTTTCAAATATCTTTTGATATTCATTTCTAACCTAATTCCACAGTGATAAGAGAACAGACTCTGTATGATTTTAATATCTTTAGGCCATGAAATTTCTGCACCTTGTTTTATGCCCCTGGATATGTTCCAGTGTCTTCTAGTTTATAATCTATTGGAGTGTGAACAGAATTTATATCCTACTGTTGTGTGAATATTGTAAAATTCTTAATAATATTGAATAAGTCTATGGTGCTTTTCAGGTCTACTATATGCTTCTGCTTTTCTGTATATTCATTGCATTAATTTTTGAGAGTTTAATATTGAAATTTCAACTAAAAATCTTAATTTATCTACTTAAAAATAATTGTAATATATTAGCCAAAATAACATGGTGGAATAATGAACTTCTCATATCAAAGTGACGTATTTGTCAATCACAGATAAAACTAACATGTATAACCTACTGTTTAATCCAAATAAATCATAATTGCTTACCCTTAAGTTCATTGCCACAGAAGTGAGATAAAATGATGTCCAGTATTAAATTTATTCACTGAGATATCAGCAAAAGGAAATAGAAATATCACAAGGTAATGGAGAGGAAAGGGAATGTGAAACTCATTTGTTTCTTTGAGAAAACATGCTGCTAATGAGTCCCTAACACACTATTTGCCAAGAAATAATCAGCATAACAATCACATTTGATGCCTTTTGTTCATTGCAGTTGGTTAGTTTCTTAACTTTTGCTCAAAGAGGAAAAATCAAGATTAGAACACTATCATGAGTATTTACAATTCTAAAGGACTCTAGGATTGCAGAATTTGGAAGAATTTTTTTTTTTTTTCATCATGGAGTTCAAATACTCATGTATTCTTATTTATCCTCAAACGTTATTGACTGTATTCCTACTAGAGCAGGCACTGCCCTATATTATGGAGACACAACAAAAGTGCATATCACGGTATATCTGTGGTGGAACTAGATATGTTTGGTGCTTTTACAGTGACTGACCAGAAGAGTAAAGGATTCTGTAAGGTAGTAGCAAAGAAAACAATACAATGGAAAAGTTAAAGTCTCAGTTTATTTATTTTAAAATATATAACAAATTCAGTGTTAACATTTTAGTATTCATAAAAAAAGAAATAAGAACAAGTGTTATGTACAGATAACATAATTCTAAAAGACACTGCAGAACACTGTTGTCTAGAGGTCACCAACATTAGTTCATAGTGATTGAATTCCAGATTTACTACTCAACTTCTGTCAATCTTCAAAACAAGTTTAGCATCCAATAGCTGCTTCGTTTACTGAAAAGAACGTTGAATGACAGTCAAGAGCATGTAGTCTGGTTGCTAGGCCTATTAGCTATGTGGTCTTAGATGTAGTCCTTACATTCTGAGACTTAAGTACGTAGACAACAATAACTGTTCCACCTATCCCTAGAGCACTGGCCAGACCAACAAAAGATTGGGTATTCTTGGGCTTTCTATATGACTGCTAGAGGTCAGTATCCCAATCCCCCCACACCTCAGTGGGCTGGGTTCTGGTCAGGTGCAACTGATCCCTGCAACTCCTATCAAATTTTTTTTCTTGTCATGAATAGTAGCATGGGACTTTTACAATGCTTTTGGAAAGGATGAGAGTATAGGAAAATTATAGAATAATCTGAAGAATGCAATGAACATATCTATCCTTAGCCCCAGGCAATAGGCCCTTCTGGGTTCTCCAAACCTCATCCACTTCAACATGTTCTACTCTTTTATTCATCATCCTCATTCCCAGGTGATGTTGCTGTCCTCTGAGATTATATTTTGTCTTGTTCATTTTAGTGATCCCTATTCCTCCAACCAGAAACCTTCTCCTGCCACCAACCCAAATACTCTTCCTGCCTGAATCCTACTCACCTAAAAATTGATCTACAGTTCTCCACTCCGGGGATCTCAGGACCACTCAGCTTCCAAAGGCTCTCTCCTCTGATCACTCAGGTCACTTAAATTCCCTGTGGTTTTGCAAGATGCTTGTCCATCACTGTGAAATCCAAGTTATCCATTATATGTATGTTTTACTCCTAGCTCAGCATTAATTATCTTCTTGAAGGGAGGAACTGTGCCTTAAATGTTGTTTAATCACTCATAGCACCTCATGCAGTGTCTTGGTGATAGACTTATAGGAAGCAGATATCATTCATTGACAGTGTACTAGGTAGAAATCTCAGAAACGTGAATGTGTTGTTTATCTTTCAAACTTACAGTTACAGATGAGACTATTTTTTGATCACAGTGAAGAAAGTAAAATAATTATAAAATGGAATTTGTAAAAATGACTGTTCTTTCACTGAAATAGAATTATATTAATCTCACCCTGGCTGATTCCTCTTAGCAGTATGTGAAAGGCATATGCATTCCTTTTGTCAGCAAAGAAAACCACGGATACAATGAAAAGACAATGTACTGAATGGGAGAAATACTTGCAAGTGTTATGGCTACTAAGTAGTTAATATCTAAAATATATAAACAACTTAGATATATCAATGTAAGAAAAAACAAACTACCCAATTAAGAAATGGGTGGAAGACCTGAATAGACATTTTTTCCCCCACAGAAGACACGTAGGCACATGAAAAGATGCTCAACATTGCTAATTATCAGAGAAATGTAAATCAAAACTACAAGATATCACCTCACACCAGTCAGAATGGCTTTCATTCAAATGACCACAATCAACAGATGTTGGTGAGGATGTGGATAACAGAAAATGCTTCTTTATACACTGTGGGGATGTAAATTGGAGCAGCTAATGTAAAAAACAGTATGGAGTTTCCTTAAAGTACTAAAAAATAGTACTACCATGTGATCCAGCAATTTCACTCCTGAGTATGTATCTGAAAAGAACAGAAGAAAAAGAACAAAAGAACAAAAACACTAATTTGAAAAGATACATGTGTCCCAATGTTCATAGCAGTATTGTTTACAATAACCATGATATGGAAGTAATCTAAGTGTTCATAAACAGATGAATGGATAAAGATGTCATACATGCACACACACACACACACACACACACACACACACACACACACACACAGAGTATCACTCACCCATGGAAAAGAATGCCATTTTGTCATTTGCAATAACATGGATGGAGCTGGAGGGTATTATGCTTAGTGAAATAAGTCAAACAGAGAAAGACAAATACTTAATGTTATCACTTGTATGTGGAATCTAAAAAAGAAAGCAAACTACTGAATATAACAAAAAGAAACAAACTCACAGATGTAGAGAACAAACAAGTCGCTACCAGTAGGGAGAGGAAAACATAGAGTGGTAAGATAGAAGTAGAAGATTAAGAGATGCAAACTGTTATATATAAAATAAATAAACTGCAAGCCTATATTGTTCATCACAAGGAATATAGCCAATATTTTATAATACTATAAATGAGTATAACCTTTAAAATTTGGTAATCACTATTTTGCATACCTAAAACTTTTATAATATTATAGATTGACTGTACCTCAGAAATATTGCTTTCTAAAAACTCTATCAGCCCTTGAAGATATATATTGTCTTCCTTTCAATTAAGAGATTAAAAAAGAAAATCTCATGTCTTTCTCGTAATAGTATTGTTTAAATTGGATGTGAAGCCAGTGTGTGGGTTTGCAGAGACTTGTGAGACCTTTCAAAGTATAAAGCCACTGAGGAAGCTGCCTCATCAAACATAAATTTTTAGAATTGATGCTCCATACAGAATTTTAAAACTAGAGTGCTTCTTTTCCACTTCTGAAACTGAGAATTACACAAACTAAGGAAAAAGTCTTCTTCCTTTAAAAACTAATGAATTACTATTTGTCATTTTGTTGTAATCATCTTTCAGTTGTGCACTAATAATAATACATTGTTTCTTCTATTACTACCTAAGTAAAATAATTAGCCTCTGCAAATGGAATGATTGCCTTTGTCAGAAACAAATCAATTTCCATAAGGACCACTTTAAAGACCCTTTTAATAATTTAATTTTGTAGATGAAATTAACTAGATAACTATATATAAAAACTATCTAGCTCATTGATTATTGTCGCTTGTGTCACTAGTTACAAAATTTACATTCAAAAATATACAAAATGAAAAGAGTCATACTAAGAAAAATATATGCTGTATGATTCCATTTATGTAAATTAATCTATATCTTGGAAAGCAGATGATTGGCTCTATGGATAGAGGCTGAGGTGAGGAATTACTAAGGAACATAGGAAAACTCTAGGAATATACATGGGTATGTTTATTAACAATGGTGATGATTTCACAGGTATTATACATATGTTAAAAGCATAAAGTTATATGTTTTATGTGTGTACAAATATATTGTATTCCATTATATTTCAATGAAGTTGTTAAAATAACGTTCCTAAAGTACTTTCATTATACTAGATAAAATTATCAGTTTGAGACCATCTACTTTACAGCCCCTAACCCTGTTGCCCTAGCAGTGCTTCCTGTCCAGCTCGAAAAGACATCAGCTTATACTCATTGCCCAAATTAATCTATGACCTGTTGGAGACAATAACTTCTCCTTCTCATTTTAAACTTCAGTGTCATAAAAACCAAGCAGGACTTTATGAGAACTTCCCAGAATAGGCTACTACCCATGTTCTCTGCCTGCCTTTTGTCTGTAGAAAAGTTTAGTCAAATAATAAATATAATTAGAGAAGAGATGAAGTGGAGAAAGAAAGGAAAACAATTGAGCAAGACAAAATAATAAAACTTTATCCATTAAATAAGTCAAGGACATTTAGCTGTTCCTCAGGAACTGTGGATAATATTCTGAATCAAATCCTTTGAGCTGTTTTGCAGATACTGAAACAACTATGAGGTGGGAGAAATTAAATGTATGCTGCCCATAAGCATGTGGACCCCAGGCTGGAATCAGAGGGTTGATAGTGCTGACTCCCAACTACCTCATCACCAACCAATCAGAAAAATGCCCATAAACTGAGCATGCCCTGCTCCTTGAATACTATAAGACTTCTCAATACCCACTCCAGGGTGAGACACACAGCTTTGAGGGCATTAGCGCACTGTAACTGGCAAAGAAATAAAGCTATTCTTTTCTGCTTCACCCAAAACTGTATCTCTGTGTTTCTATTAGGTACTGGTGGACAGAGGCTGAGTTTTGGAAACACTTTCAGATTTTTTTCTACTCAAATCTGTTCTAAAAAAGCACCAACATTATATTCAGCACAAAAAGTATTTAGAATCCCAAATACATTCACACACACGTACACATTTCCTTCTTTTAGCAATTACCAAAATGCTCAATCAAAAGGATAAAATTACCTTACTGAATTGGCAGGCATCAGGATGAATGAAAAGCAGGTTAGAGTGTGATATATTACACTCAGGTTCAGCCTTGCTCAAATCATGTATGTATTCACACATTCAGTCAATCTCTTACTCATTCATGTGATAAATATTTTTGAAGACATACAATAGGTGAGGCTTGGAGTTCAGTCTTGACAGTTTAGAGACAAATATAATCTCCTTTTCCTTCTAATCTCATAAAAGAAAGGGAGTAACAAATGAATACATATTAACAGTATAATGTGAATTATTAACATATGTCTAGTAAAGGTCATATTATCATACAAATATGCCCCTTCCTGTTTTTCTTTCACAAGTACACCATTTTTTGTGTGTCTCTAAATATTATGTAGAATGCCTTATATTTTTAAAATTTATATTCAAAGAATATATAATTTCTGGAATAAGAGAATCAAGTACTCAATTCTTTAGAGAAATCATAGAGGCTTTCTGGAGAAGGTGATGTTGAATCTGAGTCTGGAATGTTGAATATTCAGTGTTAGTATTGTTAACCTGTATATGTGATGGTATTAACATTTCTTCCTCATAAGAGAAAACTTCCTAAATAAATGTCCCCATGTCACTCATAAAGATGCCCATATCACTAAATTATTTAGTATTGATTTACATTTTCTTACTCATAAATTTCTGGGAACCTTAAGACTACCAGAATACTCTACTGAGCTTTAGCAAAATAGATACAAAAAACAAAACCAGCACTTTGCTTCCCACCCTGGGTGAGACCTTTAAGTCTGTATGGAGTTACAATAATATAAAGAAATTAGAATTGGAAATAGGCATGCATCATCTTTAATTTAGATTCTACCAGTCATTTTTCCATTTGACCAGAAAATATTAAAATAATTTTCCTATAGCTTGGCTAACCAGATGTAAAAAGCCCCCCCTTTTTTTTAACATGTATGCAGAAATATGATGATACTCCAAGCTTCTTCCTCAAGAATTTAAGCAAGTGGGCTCTAATGTAAAGAAAATGAATCAAAAACAAATCTCAAAAATCTAACCAAAAGTATAACATTGAATGCAAATATTTAAAAAGAGAAAAAATATCTAAAGCAAATAATCTAAGTTTCCACATTAGGAAACTAGAAAAACGTCTAAAGTAGGAAGAAACATAATAAAAAGAATTAAAACACAAATGAATAAAATTGAAAAAATAAAACCAAAGAGATAACAAACAAAAGCAAAAGTTCTTTGAAAATATCTATAAAATCAATAAGCCTCTAGTTAGATTTAATAAGAAAAAATGATAACACAAATTGCTAGAAAAAGAAACGAAAGAGGGCTATCACTACATATATGGTAATTAAAAGGATAAAAAAGGAATAAGTGGACAAGATTTAATAACCTAGATAAAATAGACCAATTCCTTGAAAGACAAAACTGCCAAAACACACACAAAAATGAAACAAACAATCTGAAAAGGCCTATGTCTATTAAATAAATTGAATCAATAATTAATAACCGTTCAAAACAGAACATTAAGCTCAGATGAGTACAATGGTGGATTTCTCCAAACATTTATGAATAAAATATACCAATTATCTACAATCTTTTCCAAAAAACAGAAGCAAAGGAAATACTTTCTAAATCATTCTACTGCTAAGCTGCTTTAGTCATGTCCCACTCTTTGCAACCCCAGGGACTGTAGCCCACCAGGCTCCTCTGCCCATGGGATTTTCCAGGCAAGAATACTGGAATGGGTTGCCATGCCTTTTTCCAGGAGATTTTCTTCATGCAGGGATCGAATGGGCATCTTTTACATCTCCTATATTGGCAAACGTGTTCTTTACCACTAGTGCCACCTGGGAAGCCCAGCTCATTCTAAGACCAGCAATATTTTAACAACAAAACCAGACAAAGACATCCCAAGGGCAGGGGGAGGGAACTACTAATACAAGTCAATATCTCTTATGAACATAGATGCAAAAATATCAACAAAATATTAGTAAACCATCCAAAAATGATAATAATGAATTGTATACCATGGTTAAGTGGAATTTATGCCAGGTATGCAAGTCTCATTCAACATTTGAAAATTAATTAAGGTAATTCATCACATCGACAGTCTGAAAATGAAAAACCTCAGGATTATACCAATTAACACACACACACACACACAAAGTGTTTGAAAAAATCCAACAGCTGCTCATGAGAACAACTCTCAGAAAACTCTGAATAGAGAATTTTCTCAACTGGATAAAGACTATCTAAAAAGCTCCAGCTAATACCATACTTGGGCTTCCCAGTTGTCTCGGTAATAAAGAATCCACCTGCCCAGCAGGAGGTATAAATTTAATCCCTGGGTTGAGAATATCCCTGGTGAAGGAAATGGCAACTCACTCCAGTATTCTAGCCTGGAAAATCCCAGGCAATGTAGGAATCTAGCAGACTGCAGTCCATGGGGTCACAAATGAGTCCAATATGTCTTAGTGACTAAGCAACAACACCAATAATACCACACTTTTTGGTGATAAACTTGAAACTTTCAAATTCTGATAACTTAGAAGGTAAGGATATCTCCTCTTACCGCTCCCTTTTAACATCATACTGAAAGTCCTTGCAAATACAAAAAGGCAAGAAAACAAAAGATATACAGACTGTGGAGAACAACATAAAATTGCTTTTCTTTTTCTTTTTTTTTTGCAGATGATGCAATCATCTATGTAGAAAATCTGAAAGAATAAAGCAGAAAAGTCCTGAGACAAATTATTATAGCAAGATCACAGCATACATGGTTAATATACAAACATCAATTTCTTTCCCATATAGCAGCAATAACCCAGAAGAATTTGAAATTAAAATCACTGTATCATATTTATTAACACACCCTACCCTGAAAAATGAAATGCCTAGGTAAATCTAACAAAATAAATATAAAATATACATAAGGCAAACACAAAATTGTAATAAATGAAACCAAAGAACTAAACAAATGGAGAGATATATCATGTTCATGGAAAAGATGACTCTATATTATCAAGATGCCAGTTCTTCTCAACTTAATTTATAGATTCAATGCAATTTTAATCATAATCCTGCTGCTGCTGCTGCTGCTGCTAAGTCGCTTCAGTCGTGTCCGACTCTGTGCGACCCCATGACGGCAGCCCATCAGGCTCCCCCGTCCCTGGGATTCTCCAGGCAAGAACACTGGAGTGGGTTGCCATTTCCTTCTCCAACGCATGAAAGTGAAAAGTCAAAGTGAAGTCGCTGTGCCGTGTCTGACTCTTAGCGACCCCATGGACTGCAGCATACCAGGCTCCTCCATCCATGGGATTTTCCAGGCAAGAGTACTGGAGTGGGGTGCCATTGCCTTCTCCGAATCATAATCCTAGCAAGGCATTTTATGGATATCAATAAGATGATTCTCAAGTTTATGGGGAGGTTCAAAAGATATAGAATAATCTTCAAAATATTAAAGAGAAGAAGTTGGAGGACTGACAACACAACTTTAAGAATTAATTTGCTGCTGTTGTTTAGTTGCTAAGTCATGTCCAACTCAAGACTTACTTTAAAGCTACAATAATTAATAATTTGATATTGAAACAAGTTTAGACTAACAGATCAATGGAACAGAGCAGACAGCACTGAAATAGACACATGTAAACATAGGCAATGGATCTCTGACAAAGAAGCAAAGGCAATATAAAATTATAAAGATAGTATTTTCAACAAATGATGAAAAAATGGCATCCATTTGCAAAAAGTGAATCTAGACACAGACTTTATATTCTTCACAAAAATTAACTCACAAAGGATCACAGATCTAATTGTAAAATTCAAAATGAATCACAGACCTAATTGCATTATTCTAGAGGATAATAGGAGAAAACCTACATGATCTTTGGAATGGTAATATACATTTAGATAGAACATCAAAAAACATCTGTGAAAGAAATAATTGATATGCTGAAGTCAGGTAACATTTTTAAAACTTCTATTTGAACAACAATATCAAGAGAATTAGAAGAAAAAACACTGTGAAAATATAATTTCAAAAGACACATTCAATATGAAAAATGTTATCCAAAATACACAATGCTCAACATCAAAAACAACAAAACAAAAAATCTAATTAAATAATAGACATAAGACCTTAACCAACATTCTCCATAGATGTACAGATGGCAAATAAACATATGAAAAAGTGCTCAACATCATATGTTATTCAGTTCAGTTCAGCTCAGTTGCTCAGTCATGTCCGACTCTTTGTGACCCCATGAATTACAGCATGCCAGGCCTCCCTGCACATCACCAACTCCCGGAGTTCACTCAAACTCACGTCCATCGAGTTGGAGATGCCATCCAGCCATCTCATCCTCTGTCGTCCTGATCTCCTCTTGCCCCCAATCCCTCCCAGCATCAGAGTCTTTTCCAATAAGTCAACTCTTTGCATGAGGTGGCCAAAGTACTGGAGTTTCAGCTTTAGCATCAGTCCTTCCAAAGAACACCCAGGACTGATCTCCTTCAGAATGGACTGGTTGGATCTCCTTACAGTCCAAGGGACTCTAAAGAGTCTTCTCCAACACCACAGTTCAAAAGCATCAATTTTTCAGTGCTCAGCTTTCTTCATAGTCCAACTCTCACATCCATACATGACAACTGGAAAAACCATAGCCTTGACTACACGGACTTTTGTTGGCAAAGTAATGTCCCTGCTTTTGAATATGCTATCTAGGTTGGTCATAACTTTCCTTCCAAGGAATAAGCGTCTTTTAATTTCATGGCTGCAGTCACCATCTGCAGTGATTTTGGAGCCCAGAAAAATAAAGTCTGACACTGTTTCCACTGTTTCCCCATCTATTTCCCATGAAGTAATGGGACCAGATGATTTTCGTTTTCTGAATGTTGAGCTTTAAGCCAACTTTTTCACTCTCCACTTTCACTTTCATCAAGAAGCTCTTCAGTTCCTCTTCACTTTCTGCCATAAGGGTGGTGTCATCTGCGTATCTGAGGTTATTGATATTTCTCCCGACAATCTTGATTCCAGCTTGTGCTTCCTCCAGCTCAGTGTTTCTCATGATATGCTCTGTATATAAGTTAAATAAGCACAGTGACAATATACAGCCTTGACATACTCCTTTTCCTATTTGGAACCAGTCTGTTTTTCCATGTCCAGTTCTAACTTATGCTTCCTGACCTGCATACAGGTTTCTCAAGAAGCAGGTCAGGTGGTCTGGTATTTCCATCTCTTTCAGAATTTTCCACAGTTTATTGTGATCCACACAGTCAAAGGCTTTGGCATAGTCAATAAAGCAGAATTAGATGTTTTTCTGGAAATCTCTTGCTTTTTTGATGATCCAACGGATGTTGGCAATTTGATCTCTTGTTCCTCTGCCTTTTGTAAAACCAGCTTGAACATCAGGAAGTTCACGGTTCATGTATTGCTGAAGCCTGGCTTGGAGAATTTTGAGCATTACTTTGCTAGCGTGTGAGATGAGTGCAATTGTGCAGTAGTTTGAGCATTCTTTGGCATTGCTTTTCTTTGGGATTGGGATGAAAACTGACCTTTTCCAGTCCTGTGGCCACTGCTGAGTTCTCCAAATTTCCTGGCATATTGAGGGCAGCACTTTCACAGCATCATCTTTCAGGATTTGAAAGAGCTCAACTGGAATTCCATCACCTCCACTAGCTTTGTTAGTAGTGGTGCTTTCTAAGTCCCGCTTGACCTCACATTCCAGGATGTCTGGTTCTAGGTGAGTGATCACACCATTGTGATTATCTGGGTCATGAAGATCCTTCTTGTACAGTTCTTCTGTGTATTCTTCCACCTCTTCTCAATATCTTCTGCTTCTGTTAGGTCCATACCTTTTCTGTCCTTTATCGAGCCCATCTTTGCATCGGTATCTCATATGTTATTAGGGGAATCAAATTAAACAACATGGAACTATTACTTATTAGTAATATTTCATTTATTATTTATTATCTAATAAATAACACTTAGTAGACTAATCTAAATCCGGCACACTGATAACACCAAATATCCATGAAGATGTGGTACCATAGGAACTCTCATACATTGCTGATGGGAATGTAGACTCATACACATAGTTTTGAAAATAGTTTGACATTTCTTACAAGACATATTATCTTCTTATCATGTAATACAGCAATTGCATTCTTTGGTGTTTAATCAAGGAGTTGAAAATTTGTGTTTGCACAAAAGTCCAAGCAAAAATGTTGATAACAGCTATATTTTTAATTGCCAAAACTTGGAAGCAACCAAGATGCCTTTCAGTAGTTGAGTGGATAAATATATGTTGTGGTAAAACTAGGAAATGAAGCAATCTTCAGGGTTAAAACAAAATGAGCTATTAAGCTGTGAAAAGAGACTGGGAAATCTTACATATGTATTTTAAAGTGAAATAAGCCAATCTGAAAAGGCTAACATACTGTTGATTTCAAGTATATGAAATTCTGGAAAAAGCAACACAATGGATACAGTAAAAAGATCAATGACTGACAGGGAGAAGGGGGATGATAAGTAAGCACAGTTCAGGATATTTTTCAGTTCAGTTCAGTTCAGTTACTCAGTCGTGTCCGACTCTTTGTGACCCCTTGAACTGCAGCACGCCAGATCTCCCTGTCCATCACCAACCCCCAGATTTTACTCATGTCTATTGTGTCGGGGATACCATCCAACCATCTCATCCTCTGTCATCCCCCTTATCCTCATGCCTTCAGTCTTTCCCAGTATCAGGGTCTTTTCCAATGAGTCAGTTCTTTGCATTAGGTGGCCAAAGTATTGGAGTGTCAGCTTCAGCATCAGTCCTCCCAATAAATATTCAGGACTGATTTCCTTCAGGATGGACTGGTTGGATCTCTTTGCAGTCCAAGGGACTCTCAAGAGTCTTCTCCAACATCACAGCTCAAAAGCATCAATTCTTATGTGTTCAGCTTTCTTTATGGTCCAACTTTCACATCCATACATGACTACTGGAAAAACCACAGCTTTGACTAGACAGACCTTACACAGGATATTTTTAGGGCAGGAAGTATACTTTATATGAGATTATATTGATGTATATATGTTATTATACATTTGTCCTAACCCATAGAATGTTCAACACTAACAGTGAATTTAATATAAAGTCTGGACTTTGGATGATCATGATATGTCAGTGTTGATAGAACAATTGTAATAAATGCACCCCTCTGGTGTGGAATGTTAAAAACATATCAGGGGAAGCTATGGATATGTTGGAGTAGGGGATATATGGAAATCTCTGTATCTTCCTCTCAATTTTATTTTAAACCTAAACCTTGAGTTTTAAAAAAGAAGGCAGCTGACTATTTCCTAGATCCTTCAGAATATCTGAAATGTTTAGTTGTGGCATATTTTATGTGTGTATCTAGGTCTTTATTCATACTCTTTAGAGGGAAGAAAGTTTGTTCTCATTGGCATTGCTGAAAGTCTTTTAGGCACACAATGTGAAACCCTTTCCTTTTCCTCCTCCATGCTCCTGAGGCATATTTTCTTCTAATAAAGAGTGTTGTGAAGTATTTGTTGATTTTATTTTTTTCCCCTCTCATGACTGCTGTGGGCAAAAGCACTGACATTGATCTCATTTCAGAGATGCCTTGTCCTAAGGCTTCTAATCAGCACAAAGCTGTCAGTTTAAATTCCCCAAGAAACTCTCCTATGTTAGGGCTTGATGTAAGAAATGGCACCAGGAAATGGAGAGCACAGAAAAAAGAGACATACTGTATTCCAGACTCATCAAGGATTCATTTTCCAACCAAAATCTCTCATCAGGTGGCCTGATAATTTCTCATGGGGTTTTGCAGTGTCCTTCACTAAGTGACCTCTTATTTAGGTTTCAATTTCAATTTGCTTTTCCAGATAAAATGACAAAGAAAGTTGTGATGCAATCAGATTAAGTGTAAATACAGTCCTGAAGGGGTAAAATATGACTTTATATGTATTTTTCTTTCACTTTGCCTTAATATTTTATTTATTGCCTATCTATTTACAATTAAGTAGTTAAATAAGTACTTTTTGAGAGCTAACTATAAACACTGGGTAAAATTCAAACAGTTTCTGCTTTTATTCTTCTGATGTGTTTAAGATCTACTGAGGATATATTGCTATAGGAAAGTCAAAGTTGTGAAAAGTCCTCAGCACTTTATTCAGGATAAAAACTTCTGATTAATTAAGTGAAATGAGCTCTTTTAGAATCCCATCTTCCACTTCAGTAATAAAAAGTCTAGAAAACACTAATGTTAACACCACACATGTTCTCAGTAATGTGGCTTTGGGGAAATACACACTAGTATAAGTAATATGCTAGGTGTACAAATTAGCATGACCATTATAAAGGAAAATCTGGAAAGACATGAGAATGAAAGAAAAATTAGCTTCATTTCCATGTCTCTGAAGATATACCACCAAAATTATAAATCTACTTGCACACAAGATTATTTACTGCTTCACTTTTCCTCATAACAAAATATTGGAAATTATTTTCATACTCATTTAAAGAGATTGGCTGAATAAACTGGCTCACCCACCTGTTATGAAATAAAATTACTAAGAAAAACTAAAAACTGCATATTAAAAATGTATGTTATTTGTGTGAGGAAATATTGGAAGTGAAATACGTGGTGAACTAATTTTTTGCTGAAAAGAACACTAAAAATAAACCACAAGTTAATGAGATTGATGAATTATAAAGGGTGGATATGAATGGGATAGAAATATTGAGGTTGGAGGGAAGGTATCTCTTTGATTTATGTATTTTTGTATAGTTTTAACTAAGGAAACTGGTTCAGTTCAGTTCAGTCACTCAGCCATGTCCAACTCTTTGCGACCCCATGACCGCAGCACGCCAGGCCTCCCTGTCCATCACCAAATCCCAGAGTCCACCCAAACCCATGTCCATTGAGTCAGTGATGCCATCTGACCATCTCATCCTCTGTCATCCCATTCTCCTCCTGCCCTCAGTCTTTCCCAGCATCAAGGTCTTTTCAAAAGAGTCAGCTCTTTCCATCAGGTGGCCAAAGTATTGGAGTTTCAGCTTCAACATCAGTCCTACCAATGAACACCCAGGACTGATCTCCTTTAGGATGGACTGGTTGTATCTTCCTGCAGTCCAGAGGACACTCAAGAGTCTTCTCCAACACCACAGTTCAAAAGCATCAATTCTTCAGCACTCAGCTTTCTTTATGGTCCAACTCTCACATCCATACATGACCACTGGAAAAACCATAGCCTTGACTACACGGACTTTTGTGGCAAAGTAATGTCTCTGCTTTTTAATATGCTGTCTAGGTTGGTCATAGCTTTCCATCCGAGGAGTAAGTGTCTCCTAATTTCATGGCTGCAGTCACCATCTGCAGTGATTTTGGAGCCCAGAAAAATAAACTCAGCCACTGTTTCTACTTTTTTACCCATCTATTTGTCATGAAGTGATGGGACCAGATGCCATGATCTTAGTTTTCTGAATGTTGAGCTTTAAGCCAACTTTTTCACTCTCCTCTTTCACTTTCATCAAGAAGCTCTTCGGTTCCTCTTCACTTTCTGCCATAAGGGTGGTGTCATCTGCATATCTGAGGTTATTGATATTTCTCCCGACAACCTTGATTCCAGCTTGTGCTTCCTCCAGCCCAGTGTTTCTCATGATATACTCTGTATATAAGCTAAATAAGCACAGAGACAATATACAGCCTTGACTCACTTCTTTTCCTATTTGCAACCAGTCTGTTTTTCCATGTCCAGTTCTAACTGTTGCTTCCTGACCTGCATACAGGTTTCTCAAGAGGCAGGTCAGGTGATTTGGTATTCCCATCTCTCTCAGAATTTTCCACAGTTTATTGTGATCCACACAGTCAAAGGCTTTGGCATAATCAATAAAGCAGAAATAGGTGTTTTTCTGGAACTCTCTTCCTTTTTCGATGATCCAATGGATGTTGGCAATTTGATCTCTGGTTCCTCTGCCTTTTCTAAAACCAGCTTGAACATCTCGAAGTTCAGGGTTCATTTATTGCTGAATCCTTGCTTGGAGAATTGGAAACTAGTTAATATGTCTCATGTTTTCAAATATAAGATGAAATTGACAAAGATGGGAAGACAAAAAACCTAAAAATTAACTCAAACCAAATGATATAACTATGTTTCAAATAGTCATTGTAACTACCCTGAAGGCAAGGAGTAGCTTTGGACTGCACTATTTTCATCACAATTAACTTCTGTGGTTACATTTTAATTTTCATATATGATTATTTCTTGATGATTACTGAATGAACTCTCCAAGCTTTTTGAAAGATATTTTTTTCTTTGTAATGCACAGTGCATAACGGTTTTCCAGAAAAGATTTACTCAATTTACTAGCTTTTTGTGTCCTACACCTACTATTGCATTCATTGTCCTAAAGCTAAATAAGTTCCATGTTGTAGAATTTCTTTATCTCTGAGGTCAGACTAAAAGGTGAAGACATTCAACTCCTCCTCTACTGAAAATATGCATACACATAGACAGCAGTACTTCTCTCCTCAAATGGATTCAGCCTTTGTTTCATATTTCCAGGAAATGAAAGATATCTTGTCTTTAAGAAACTGTGGCATATTTTTGCCTTAAAATATAAGCTCAGAATTAGGTATGCTGGAATCCTCTATGCCTCATGTTCTCCAATAATAAGAGAAGTGTGTATAAAATACTGTGTGTCCAGAAGTACTCTGACATGTTTAACAAGTCTAGTAATAAAAGAATGGTAAAGAGCATGGTCCATTATCTGTGACTCACCAGGAGTCACCAAAAGGCAAGTGGGATTTAGCATTTTGCCTGCAGACACCTGTCAGGTAAGCAGCAGAGAAGGAGAAAAAAAGAGCTTATGATCTCTTTTTCCCAGATCTTCACTCACTCTCCCTCAAAGCAGTTACCCTAACATGCCCTTTCCTGTTACAATTATTGATCTGATACATAAAAAAATAATGTTTGAGTGATGGCAGGCATTTCATGCTGCTATTCAATACAAGGAAAGATTTCCTTCCTGAAACTAATTGGTCATGACCAAAGGAAGGGGATCTTATCAGAGTCAAGAAGATAAAATACTAGCTTTCAGATGAGGTACTTGAAGGACACATATTTGGTTCATTAAATTGTGTATGGCTGTCTTTAGGAATCACATTCTTCAAAAATGCTACACAACAAAGTTCAAATTTGATTGTGCTCCTATGCCCAGTGGATCTCATCAAATAGTACAAGTTTTCTCTCTTCCAATGTCCTTGGTAATAGCTTTCAATGGATCATGAGGATACTTAGAGAAATACTTTTTGTCTAGTGGGATATGAGCTGGGAGGTTTTTTCATAGAATAACCTACACAAGAGTTGTTTTATTTTTCTCTGATCTTTGTCGATGACTGGAGAATGACAAATGATTGACTAGCATTCTCCTGCCTAATTAAGGAAATATATATTTATAATCTCTATTTCTAAACATCAGAGAGGGAAATAGTCTGATTTTCCATATCAGGAATTCTTTGCATCAGACTCAATCATGAGCATCTGCCCCTCTCTTCTTCCCTTTTCATATTCATTGCAGCTTTTTGAAATGCATTTCTCTGTAGTTTTGGTTTGGGTAACTTTTTCCTCTTTCTCATAACCAGGTATACCTTTCTGCTGACCACCTATTCATTTAGGGATCCTTTTATGCCTCCTGAAGTATCCAGATTGTGAGACAATCAAAAGAGTTGTCAGGCTGTTTATGCAGATCATCTCCTGTCCTGTTCGTTGATATATCTTAAGATGAGGAAACAGTGAAAACTGTGTCAGACTTTATTTTTTGGGGCTCCAAAATCACTGCAGATGGTGATTGTAGCCATGAAATTAAAAGACACTTACTCCTTGGAAGGAAAGTTATGACCAACCTAGATAGCATATTAAAAAGGAGAGACATTACTTTGCCAACAAAGGTCCGTCTAGTCAAGGCTATGGTTTTTCCTGTGGTCATGTATGGATGTGAGAGTTGGACTGTGAAGAAAGCTGAGTGCTGAAGAATTGATGCTTTTGAACTGTGGTGTTGGATAAGACTCTTGAGAGTCCCATGGACTGCAAGGAGATCCACCCAGTCCATTCTAAAGGAGATCAGTCCTGGGTGTTCTTTGGAAGGAATGATGCTAAAGCTGAAACTCCAGTACTTTGGCCACCTCATGCAAAGAGTTGACTCATTGGAAAAGACTCTGCTGCTGGGAGGGATTGGGAACAGGAGGAGAAGGGGACGACAGAGGATGAGATGGCTGGATGGCATCACCAACTCGATGGAAGTGAGTTTGAGTGAACTCCGGGAGTTGGTGATGGACAGGGAGGCCTGGCGTGCTGCAGTTCATGGGATCGCAAAGAGTCGGACACGACTGAGCGACTGAACTGAACTGAATCTACCCATAAACCTGGAATCTAAAAATCAATGTACATGGAATCACTTATTTAAAGACCATCAATCAATCAATCAATCAAAATAGATGATAGATGCCCACAGCATCCTTGGGTAGTCAGATTTGTACACGTTGAATGAAACCCAAATAATCAAGTGTCTGTAGTTTCTGAGGCATCACACAAAACGTGCTGAATGATCAAATTGGAACAATTTCAGGAAGCACATTACAGGTATAGGTGAAATAGTTGATAATGTCGGGTGAAGGTGAAGTGGTTCAGCCGTGTCTGACTCTTTGTGACACCATGGATTGCAGCCTACCAGGCTCTTCCAGCCATGGGATTCTCCAGGCAAGAGTACTGGAATGAGTTGCCATTTCCTTCACCAGGGCATCTTCTTGACCCAGGGATCGAACCTGGGTCTCCCGCATTGTAGACAGACGCATTTACCCACTGAGCCACCAGGGAAGTCTAGGTACAAATATGGTCCCAACCACCCTATCATAAATGCCAGTAGGATATTCAATTGCACATAACCTGAATCTGCAAAATAATTGTTTAAAACAGTGTTTGTAAAGCTTGTGCTTGTAAAACATGTAACTGACTTAAGTGGAAATGTAACACACCATATGGGTTCATTGCTTAATGGTTTAATGTGTGGATTTTGCCATAACAATGACTTCCCTGGTGGCTAAGATGGTAAAGCATCAGCTTACAATGTGGGAGACTGGGGTTCAATCCCTGGGTCAGGAAGATCTCCTGGACAAGGAAATGGCAACCCACTCCAGTATTCTTGCCTGGAAAATCCCATGGGAGGAACTTGGTAGGCTACAGTCCATGGGGTCACAAAGAGTAGGATATGAGTGAGTGACTTCACTTTCACTTTTTGCCATAAAAGTGAATAGCAGAGGCAGGAAAAGTAATCTAAAGACAGAGAAGGAAAATAGAAATTTCAGCTTATTTTACCTATAAATCTATGAATTTATTTATCCATAGACATATACGATGACATTTCTTTTTCAACTGGTATCAGTTATATGGCAGAAAATGATAGACCTAAACAGACATTTCCTGGAAGAAGACATGCAGATGGCCAAGAGGCAGATGAAAACATACTCAACATTGCTGATCATTAGAGAACTGCAAATCAAAACTACAATGACTTACCACCTCACACCAGTCAGAACAGTTGTCATCAAAAGTCTACAAACAATAAATGTTGGAGGGAGCGTGGAATAAAGGAAACCCTCCTACACTTTCTGTGGGAATGTAAACTAGCACAGCCACTACAGAAAACAGTAGGTAGGTTCCTTAAGAAACTAAAAATGGAGCTACCTTATGATTCAACAATTTCACTCGTGGGCGTATATCTGGAGAAAATGTTGGTTCAAAATGATACATATACCCCAATGTTTGTTGTAGCACTGTTTACAAATACACGGGGAAATAGATGCATAATGGTATTTTTTTTACAGATATTAAAACAGAACCTAAAAAATCATTGAAGAAATGTTAAATCAGAGTAATAAAATTGTAAGGTGTATAAAAAGCTATGTGGATATTGAGGAATCATCCTCCATTTCCAGCTTGCTAATTTGTGTTTTGTTTTTTGTTTGTTCATTGTTTAGGGATTTTATTTATTTATTTTGTTTGTTTGTTTCCTAACCACTTGGTTATCTTCCAAGCAAACTTGTAAAAGAAAGTATGTGAAACAGTTTTGAAGAAACTGCAAGCACAACATTTTTCAGCTAATTTACTAAAATAGCACATCCATAACTGAGAGAAAATGGTTAGAGGCAAAAAGAGAGCTGTATTTCCATGGACCTCTGAGCATTTAAGCCTGTGTGTAATCAGTTTACATTCAAGAGAAATCAGTGTTGAGCTATTTAGGTGACACTCTATGTCTTGAAAATCTTGGTTATTTTGAATTTTCTTTAAACATAGACTTCAGGCTGTCCTAATTAAATAAGAGTTTTATTATCAGCAAAGATGGCACTAGAACCAAGGTAACTTTAGATACTAGAGTTGTTTTCTTAGTTTGGGAAAAGTAAGAGTAGGGCTAGAAGAAAGAGGGGTTCACATTTTTTGTAATGACATCAAGGAGACTTAAAAAGCACTAAAACCACCAGAGCTCCTGAGAACAAAGTGAAGTGGTCGATTTCTGTGTTTACTTTGGCTTATCACCTAATTTCTCAAACACCGTTAGTTCACTTGCCTAAGAAATCAGCTCATCAACCACTGCAATCAATGGTTGTCATGGTGAGGATATTTCTGGAATTATCTTCAGGACCTTGCTTGGTCACCACAGCAAAATTGCTCACAGACAACAGCTCTTTCAGTATGGGAGACTTGTAGCACCTGTGGCTCAAAAAATCTTAGATTTGGAGGGAATTTTAGAGATTAGCTCATTATCTCTCCATATAACCTGTTAAAGATAGGCAAATGGAGAGCAAGGGAGAGACTTATCTCGAGTCCCAGGAAGACTTGTCCCCACTGACTCCATTATTGTAGTTACTTCAATAAATATTAACAGGAGCCCACTATGTGGCAGGACTAGGACTATTCATATTTCCTAAACTCCACAGCCCCTGATTTCAGGCTGACTTAAAAGAGGAATACAAAGGAGACATAGAAGAAGGAGCTTCCTGTCATTGAAGCTGTGCTCCTTGGAGGTAGATTACCTTTTAGGAGCTGATCATCTAAAAGATGATTGCTTTCTTTTTATAATTCACAGATCTGCAGCCAATCAGAAGTTCTGATCTGTGTGGTGCACCCCTTTATCTCCTGATGCACAGTTATCCCCTATTCCTTGAGGACTGGTTCTATATGGTAATATTTTGTATAGCCAATGCACTGAATTTTGATCTTTGTAGAGGTCTGTCTTGAAGAAGAATGACAGACAGTATGAGGCAAGATCAGATAAACAAATATCTGAGAAGTGATTCTCAATCTCACTCCCAACACCTATTTCAACATTTTTGACTTATTTCCTCTTTAATTGTAGACAGCAATGCACACATTATCCTGTCTTCCCTCTACCACTCTCTCAAATATCATCTTAATATGGTTCAGGATAAAGTGACAGAAAGATTTGGGATTGACTTATGAAAAACATTTTTTAGAAAATGTATTCCAAAAACTACATGACTTCTAGTCTCTACAACTATGAAAAAATAAAATTCTTTACTTTAAGCCACCCAGGCTGCAGTATTCTGTTATGGAGGCCCTAGAAGACCAATATACTATTTATATGTGGACAATACCCAAATGCATGTTTCTAAACCAAGTTCTTGCATGTTTCAAAAGCACATCTGCAGAACCAAATTAATGCTCTCTTCCATTCACAATGGATTTCCCTGATAGCTCAGTTGGTAAAGAATCCACCTGTAATGCAGGAGACCCCAGTTGGATTCCTGGATTGGGAAGATCCCCTGGAGAAGGGAAAGGCTACCCACTCCAGTATTCTTGGGCTTTCTTTGTAACTTAGCTAGAAAAGAATCTGCCTGCAATGCGGGAGACCTGGGTTTGATTGCTGGGTTGGGAAGATCCCCTAGAGAAGTAAACAGCTACTCACTCCAGTATTCTGGCCTAGAGAATTCCATGGACTATAGAGTCCATGGGGTCACAAAGAGTTGGACACCACTGAGTGACTTTCACTTTCCACTCACATAAGTTTATATTTCCACTATTTTCTCTCTTCATCCATCTGCTGCTGCTAAGTCGCTTCAGTCGTGTCTGACTCTGTGCGACCCCATAGACGGCAGCCCACCAGGCTTCCCCGTCCCTGGGATTCTCCAGGCAAGAAGACTGGAGTAGGTTGCCATTTCCTTCTCCAATGCATGAAAGTGAAAAGTGAAAGTGAAGTCGCTCAGTCATGAAATGTCCGACTCTTAGCGACCCCACGGACTGCAGCCTACCAGGCTCCTCTGTCCATGGGATTTTCCAGGCAAAAGTACTGGAGTGGGGAGCCATTGCCTTCTCTGCTTCATCCATCTAGCTACATCCAATGTAAATCTACATCTAGCTTTACACATGCAGAAGGAAATGGCAACCCACTCCAGTGTTCTTGCTTGGAGAATCCCAGGGACAGTGGAGCCTGGTGGGCTGCCATCTATGGGGTTGCACAGAGTCAGACACGACTGAAGCAACTTGCAGCAGCAGCAGCTTTACACAACTGTGTTACTCTCACATCTCATACATGATTAAGCTCTGTCAATTTTGCCACCTAAATGTTTATTGAATCAGTCCACTTCTCTCCATTTCTTCCAAGTTGGTGTAAACTAGTGTTGTTTCTCATCCATACTATTAATAATATTACAATAACCTTTTAACTGGTGTTCCTTGTTTTTAATGTTTACAGTCTGCGCTTCCTACAGCTCACCTACCCCATTAACATCCTTCATTCCACCCTTCCATTGATTTATAAGAATGATAACACTGAAAATGATGTACAAGGCAGTTCTAGCCAATTGGTTGGAAAATCAGTTTACCAAAACCTTTTGCTGAATTGTGAGGATTTATTTTGTATTTTTCTTTGACCCCAGCTCCTGTTCTTGTATCTGAGCTTGAATCAGTCCCTACTTTTTAAAATTATTTTATTGAAGAATAGTTGCTTTACATAATTTTGTTGTTTTCTGTCAAACTTCAACATGAATCAGGCATAGGTATACATATATCCCCTCCCTTTTGAACTTCCCTCCCATCTCCCTCCCCACCCCATCCCTCTAGGTTGATACAGAGCCCCTGCTTGAGTTTCCTGAGCCATACAGAAGATTCCTGTTGGCTATCTATTTTACATATTGTAATGTAAGTTTCCATGTTACTCTTTCAATACATCTCACCCTCTCCTCCCCTCTCCTCACATTTACAAGTTTATTCTCCAAGACTGTTTCTCCATTGCTGCCCTATAAATAAATTTTTCAGTACTATTTTTCTAGATTCCATATATATTCATTAGAATATTATATTTCTTTTTCTCTTTCTGACTTACTTTACTCTGTATAATAGGTTCTAGGTTCATCCACCTCATTAGAACTCACTCAAAGCTGTTCCTTTTTATGGCTGAGTAATATTCCATTGTGTATATGTACCATACTGCTTTATCCATTCATATGTCGATAGACATCTAGTTGTTTCCATGTTCCAGCTATTGTAAATAGTGCTGCAATGAACAATGGGATAAATATGTCTTTTTCAATTTTGGTTTCCTCAGGTATATGCCTAAGATTGGGATTGCTGAGTCATATGGTGGTTCTATTCCTAGTTTTTAAAGGAATCTGCATATCATCTTCCATAGTGGCTGTATCAGTTTGCATTCCCACCAACAGTGCAAGAGTACTCCCTTTTCTCCACACCCTCTCCAGCATTTATTGTTTCTAGATGTTTTGATGATGGCCATTCTGACCGGTGTGAGTTGATATCTCATTGTAGTTTTGATTTGCATAATGAGTGATGTTGAGCATCTTTTCATGTGTTTGTTAGCCACCTGTATGTCTTCTTTGGAGGAATGTCTGTTTAGATATTTTTCCTACTTTTTGATTGGGTTGTTTGTTTTCCTGGTATTGAGTTGTATGAACTGCTTGTGTATTTTGGAAATTAATTCTTTGTCAATTGTTTCATTTTCTATTATTTTCTCCATTATGAGGGTCGTCTTTTCACTTTGCCTATAGTTTCATTTGCTGTGCAAAATCTTATAAGTTTAATCAGGTCCAACTTGTTTATTTATTTTTAATTTCTGTTACTCTAGGAGGCAGATCATAGAGGATCTTGCTTTGATTTATGTCATCAAGTGTTCTGCCAATGTTTTCCTGTAAGAGTTTTACAGTTTGGGGTCTTACATTTAGGTCTTTAAACCATTTTGAGTTTATCTGTGTGTATGGTGTTAGGAAGTGTTCTAATTTCATTCTTTTACATGTTGCTGTCAAGTTTTCCCAGCACCATTTATGGAAGATGCTGTCTTTGCCCCATTGTATATTCTTGCTTCTTTTGTCAAAAATAAGGTGCCTATAGGTGCATGGGTTTATTTCTGGACTTTCTATCTTGTTCCATTGTTCTATGTCTCTGTTTTTGTGCCAATACCACACTGACTTGATGACTGTAGCTTTGTAGTATAATCTGAAGTCAGGAAAGTCGATTCCTCCAGATCCTTTCTTCTTTCTCAAGACTGTTTTGGCTATTTAGGGTCTTTTGTGTTCTCATATGAATTATGAAAAATTTTGTTCTAGTTCTGTGAAAAATATCATTGGTAATTTGATAAAGATTGAGTTGAATCTGTAGACTGCATTTGGTTGTATAGTCATCTTCACAATATTGATTCTTCCTACCCAGGAACATAGACTATCTCTCCATCTGTTTATCTGGTCTTTGATTTCTTCATTAGTGTCTTATAATTTTCTTTGTACAGTTCTTTTGTCTCCTTAGGTAAGTTTATTCCTAGATATTTAATTCTTTTTGATGCAGTGGTGAATGGGATTGATTCTTTCATTTCTCTATCTGATTTTTCATTGTTGGTATATAGAAATGAAAATTATTTCTATGTATTCATTTTGCATCCTTTGACTTTGCTAAATTCACTGATTAGCTCCAGTAATTTTCTGATACTATCTTTAGAGTTTTCTATGTACAGTATCATGTCATCTGCAAACAGTGAGAGCCTCACTTCTTCTTTTCCAACCTGGATTCCTTTTATTTCTTTTTCTTCTTTGATTGTCATAGCTAGGATTTCCAGAACTATGTTGAATGATCAAGGGGAAAGTGGGCACCCTTGTCTTGTTCCTGATCTTAGGGGGAATGCTTTCGCTTTTTCACCATTGAGAATAATGTTTGCTGTAGGCTTATCATATATGGCCTTTACTATGTTGAGGTAGATTCCTTCTATGTCCATTTTTTGAAGAGTTTTAATCATAAATGGGTGGTGAATTTTGTCAAAGATTTTTTCTGCATCTATTGAGATTATCATATAGCTTTTATTTTTCAGTTTGTTAATAAGTTGTATCACATTGATTGATTTGTTTATATTGAAGAATCCTTTCATCTCTAGAATAAACCCAGTTTAATCATGGTGTATGAGCTTTTTGATGTGTTGCTGAATTCTGTTTCCTAATATTTTGTTGAGGATTTTTGCATCTGTGTTCATCAGTGATATTGGCCTGTAGTTTTCTTTTTTTGTGTGTTGTCTTTGTTCGCTTTTGGTATCAGGGTGATGGGTGGCCTCACAGAATGAGTTTGGAAGTTCTCCTTCCTCTGAAAATTTTTTAAAGAGTTTTAGAAGCTTAGGCATTAGATCTTCTCTAAATGTTTGATAGAATATGTATGTGAAGCCACCTGTTCCTGGGCTTTTCTTTTTTGGGAGATTTTTGATCACTGCTTCAATTTCAGTGCTTGTACTTGAGTTCTTCATAATTTCTATTTCTTCCTGGTTCAGCCTATTTCTGACCTGGTTCATTCTGGTCAGGAACGAAGATTCCACAAGTGGTTTGTTATAGCATTAAGTGAGATTAAAACACATACTGAAAAATAAGAAACCAAAGATGAACCCCAAACAAATGGCAGTTATAAAATCAGGAAAATAATAATTAAAATAATGGAATATACACATATATGTTACACCCATAAGCAAAGTCAAAACAGTCCCACTAAAATAAAGTACAGTAGATTGACCTGGCAAACAAAGGAAATAAAAAAATTATATTTAGCATTTAAGGACAAAACTAAAGCACAAACCGAAAAAAGAAAAAAAAGAAAAAAAAAAAAACCAACTAACTAAAGCAAGATGTCAAGCAGGGAATAAAGCTATGAAAACAAAACTAAAAATATGATGAGAGGAAAGAAAAGAAAGAAAGAATAGATGTGCAAAGTTAAATAGAGGTAGGTGAATAAGATATATATATTTTTTTAATGTATATATATATTTAATGTATTATATACACACACTCACACACACACACATTAAAGATTAACTGCAAGGGGAAAAGAAACGTAGGAAAGGCAAACAAAGAAATATAGAAAAAAAGATAATAGGTTTAAAAAAATCAAAAGTATAAAAAAGAGAGAAGAAAATAAAAAAGGAAAACTCCACAGAACTGCAAAAGCCCAATGTAGAAGCAGAGATTTATAACAAAAATGAAAAGTCTGACTGAATATACACATATACATATATACCCATAAGCAAAATCAAAAGTCTAACAAAAATAAAGTTACAATAGTTTGATCTGGTGAACAAAGGAAATAAAAATTATATTTACCAGTTAAGAACAAAACTAACTAAAGCACAAACTGGAAACAAAACTAAAACAAGATGCCAATTTGCCAAATGGGGAATAAAGCAACAAAAGTAAAACTAACAAATATTTTGAGAGGAAAGGAAAGAAAGAAAAGAAAGAATAGATATGCAAAGTTAGAGGTAGATAAAAAGACATATACATTAAAGATTAACTGCAAGGGGAAAAGAACAGCAGGAAAAGTAAACAAGGGAATAAATGTAGAAAAAATAATAATAGATTTAAAAGTGAAAAATTAAAATTAAAAAAGAGAGAAGAAAGAAAAAGAAAAAAGGAAAACTCCATGGAATTGTAAAAGGCCAACATAGAGACAGAGGTTTATAACAACAACAACAACAAAAAATGTGAGTGAGGAAAAAAAAAAAAACAACTCAAAAGCTTAATTAGAATTCATAGTACCAATAAAATTGGCAACTACAAGAGGAGGGGGAGAAAAGGAAAATTTTAAAGTCCAAGAAACTTTAAAGAACAAGTCAAAACATAAGAATAATAAATGTTTTTCTTAAGTCACTGCTGTCAGAGTCCTTTCCCTCGCTGGGAGTCACAGTCCACCTCACCTCCCTAGGATGCCCTCTAACACTGTGCCGATCTCTGGACCTGCTGTGGGGACAGCTCAGATTCTAATCTGGTCCTATTTCTATGTGTTCTTGCCTCCAACACCCACAGCTATCAGAACTAATGTGTTTTCTTTTGTGGGAGTTCTCAATGTCCTTTTATATATTCCATAGAAACAGAGTCTGCCTAATTGATCCTGTGGATTTAATCTGCAGCTTGTACAGCTGGTGGGAAGGTTTTGAGTCTTCTTCCTTAGCCACACTGCCCCTGGGTTTCAACTGTGGTATTATTTCCACCTCTGCATGTGGGTCGTCCACTGGGGATTGCTCCTGAGTATGCCCTGGAGGACTTGGGTTTTCCCCTGTGAGGGCTGGGTGTGGAGGTGGTGCAGCTGCTTGGGTTGCAGGGGTTCTGGCAGCACCAGTTACTCAGGGGAGTTGGCGGCTAGGGCAGCAGGAAATATAGTGCTCTAGAAGGGTACGGCAACCAGTATTGGCCAATACGCTCCAGTATTCTTGCCTAGAGAACCCCTGGACAGAGAAGCCTGGCAGCCCACAGTCTACAGGGCCACAAAGAGTTGGACACGACCAAAGCGACCCTGAGCACATAGACACAATATATATGTATGTTGTGTCTATGTGCTACTCTGTAGCACATATATATATGTCCTACTCTGTAGATCAGTGCATCAGTCATTTAAAGGAGCACCTTGGGTGGGGGTCCTTCTCTGTATTTAGTGCATCAGACATTTGATGGGCCAGCCTATCTATTGTTCAGCTGCCAATGATGGCCTGTGGGGAGAGAAAGGCTATGGAGATGGCTCCACCCCCTACATGTAACTCAGCATATCTCCTTGCTTCCACAACTGCCAGGCTTTCCTCCGCAGGCGTTTCCCACCACGATCTCCTCCCTCACATCCCCCTGATCTGTCTCTCTGCAGTCAACAGCAGCCCTCATCCTGGGATTGCTCCACAATTCATAAACTCCAGCTTCTAGCTACTATGCCTTCCAGGGATCCTGCTTCCCTGTCTGGAGTATGTATGGCTGTGGCAAGAACTGTCTGATTCTCATTCCACTTAGGCTGCCACAGATCAGCTGCTTCACTCCCAGCCTTAAATGTTTCTCCTCTGACTCAGACAGTTGCCCCGATGTGGGGATTGGATCCCTGCTTCAGTTCCCCCACCCGCTGAGGGCAGGTCCAGTTCTATGAACATGCCCGTTTCCCTTCCTAGTTCCTTCATCCTACTGAGTTTTGTATGGTTCTATATACTCTTGTCCTTTGGTCAGGTACTCATGTACACTCTGAACTTGTGTTCTACATGCACTTGTGTCTGAAGGTGTATTCCAGATGTATCTGTGGCGAGAGATGTACTCCACATATACTACTCCTCCGCCATCTTTGTCTCTACCTTTTTGTAAGCTGTTGTTTATAGCCACAAAATAATTGTTCCACAGTTCTGCAGAACTGTTCTGTGGGAAAACCCACAGATGTAGAGTAAAGACACAATGAAGGACAAACATAAAGATGGGGTGAGACTAAATATTCAATAGATGAAAGACCACTCAGCACATCGATTTGTGAGAATTCACTCTGGGAATCAATTTCTAAGGATTGTTTTTTCCCTCTTTTCCCCAGAGGTTTAAAGATATGGCATTACCATGGTTTACAAGCTCACTTCATATCAATGTCTTCTCCACTGACCTGTCAATTGCATTTAAAGACAGGAAGCTTTTTAAATTTCTATGGGGCTTTAGCGGGAGATGTTGAGCTGCCTTGAAGATGATTCTAAATGTGGAGGAGCATTTGGCTATTATGGTGGGTTTGAGCCTTGGATTTGGGCCTTTAGTGTATGAAGACCAGAAATGCCAAATATCGTTCATTGTAGGCAACAATTGTGCACAATGCAAGCTGTGTTGATAAACATTTGAAGTGCATGAGCCATATCACCACAGGCCTCCTACTTTGTCCTCCAATGCTGTTACCTTCTCTGTCTCTTTTTAACAAGGTAGTTTCTATTTAAACTTTAGACCTCAGATAAGTTGCTACTATACAGGAAAATCTTAATCTCTCTAAATACATCAGATTATACACATAGTCCTATTCATGTGTCCATGAATAAATGTCTTTCTACCCAAGAAGACTGCACAGGTTCTAATGGCCAAGAACTGCCTATGGTTTAGTGATAACTGCATCCCCAGTGACTGATAGAATATCAAGCATTGAGAACACTTTGTGAGTGTTTGTTGAATGTAAAATTAAATGAGTGCATGAATGGCACAGCCCCTGATCTTAAGGGACTTGCTTTATGGCAGGAAATAGTGAATAGAGCCTGTGATGAAACACCATGGAGTTGTCTGTGGGCAAAGAAAGGGCACCAAAACAGTTTTGGCACAGTGAATCCACTCTGTGCTGAGGCATAGCTATCATTAAGATTTCACACAGACGTTTATTTTAGTCCCTACAGTCTCTCTGGATGGAAATTTTTCATTGGAAAGGTAACACTTAAGGTGAACCACTTCAAACAGGATGACCACTTCAACTCTCATCTCTCTGGAAAGGCTCCCAAGTCAGCTAAGTGTCAACCACATGCACCTTCTCTCTGCAGGACTTGGAACATATATGGACTACAGAATTTTCTTTTTTATTTGCTTTTACTACAAAGGATCAGTCCTCTTACTGAACAAGAGAAGAAGAAAGCAAGGGGTCAGATGGTGGTCAGAGCAGGCTTCAGAGCTGGGGAATGAAAGAGCAGAGGATGAGGAAGAAGGAATATGGATGCTACTGGAGAGGAAGAAGAGCAGGGAATAAAAGCAAAAGCAGCATTGCCGTTATTCCCCCTGGTTAAGAAGAAAAGCATAGTTCTCTCATTTGCAAAGAAATCTAGGGCAGACAGACATCTCAAGATATTCATTATTTCTTTAAACCTTTAATTGAGCACTTCAAAAGATCACAATTAAGCTTTTTAAAAATATAAAGTTTAAGTTAAAAGGAATCCATGGAGATTGACCCCATTGAATCTTTTGGTCCAAATCAATGGCCTTATTAAAAACAAGAGGGGGTGATGGTACAAAGGCACATTCCTGAGTAAGTGGTTAAAGGAAGCATTCAGACATTCTTCCTTCTGTTAATGGGCTAAGAATGAAGAAGAAATGCAGGGAGAGACAGGAGATTATTCTCTGTTCCACTGATTTTGATGGAGTGGCAAAATCAGTCTGAAGGCTTGTGAAAATAAAATTTGGGGAAATTATTCTCCATGCCTTGAAATCTGCCTCTGTATTTGCACCCTCTAGTCCTGTTACAAATTAATACTCTGTGAATCAGTTCATTATTCTTACTTTCAGGTGTTAGATAACTCACACTTATACTGGATGTGCCCTGCTGAGGCCTCAGCCCTCGATAGCCTGTTCAGTCCTGCCCTGAATGGCAGCATGCCTTTCTCCTGATGCTGTCCTGTTGGACTCAGCTCTGCTCTCTAACTTACGATTGCCTTTATAACATCCATCCTTTTTTTCCCTGCCCTGGAGTCCCACTCACTCTAACTACCAGGTGTATTCATTGTCCTCGTTGTTGCAAAGTTCTGCCCAGCTTCTGCAAGGCACAAAGGAAGGGAAATAAGTCCAGCAAGTTGGAATTTTACCACTGTCTTCCTTGCTACCCACTGGGTTTGCTTGTTCTTTTAACCTCATCTTTGTGTTTTGCTTTTTGTCCTTTTCAATGTAACCAAACCCCAAGAAGGGTATTTTAGAGCTCATATTTCCACAAGTTCTTTGGATCAGCTATGACAGAGGCTCTGGGTTGTTCTAGAAGTTCTGTTTGTTGGTTTTTTAGGTTCAAAGTCTTAATCCTGAACGCCACACAAAAAAAGCTGAGTAGTTATCACTTTATCAGAAACTTCTTGAATCTTTGCTGGGACTTCTACTTTTTTATGGGCCAGAATGACCAGGCACGAAGCTCCACATGGCCAGCCCATACTACCTGATGTTGAGGTCCCATTACACTGAATTACAGTTTTCCTGTATGTTCACTCTCAAGACACTCCATAGGCCTCTTCTACCCTCTGCCCACAAATCTAGTGCTCCCATTGGGTGACTTTCCAACGTGCCTGATGTAACTTGCACATCTTGTTGATTTCTGAAATTTGATAAAAGTTGTGGCACTTCTGGGTTTTTGATGGATATTTTTTGACTCTATCCCAGCATCAATTCTTCAGTTGTCAGCCTTCTTTATAGTCCAACTCTCATATCCATACATGACTATTGGAAAAGCCTTAGCTTTGAATATATAGACCTTTGTAGGCAAAGCAATGTCTATGCTTTTTAACAAGTTGTCTAGGTTTGTCATAGCTGTTCTTCCAAGGAGGAAGCATCTTTTAATTTCCTGGGTCCAGTCACCATCCACAGTGATTTTGGAGCCCCCGAAAATAAAGTCTGTCACTGTTTCCATTGTTTCCCCATCTATATGCCATGAAGTGATGGAACCAGACACCATGATCTTCATATTTTGAATGTTGAGTTTTAAGTCAACATTTTCACTCTTATTTTCACCTTGATCAAAACACTTTTTAGTTCCTCTTCCTTTTCTGCCCTTAGAATGTTACCATCTGCATATCTGAGGTTGTGGATATTTCTCCCAGCAATCTTGATTCCAGCTGGTGATTTTTCCAGCCCAATCCAGCATTTCACATCCATCCTGCCACTAGTTAATGGGATGACATAAAGCCATCCCTGAAAAGTATATCAAAGGTGAAAATAGTATGTGAAATCTTTAGGATTTGGAGAAAGATGTTTAACTTCTGGAAATGTTAAGGGTCAGTTTTAAACATTATATGTTATAATGCAATCTTGAAAGATCTTTGTTTAGTTCTTTTAAAGAGACTGTGTGAATTTTTCTTATATGGAGACAGTAGTAGTAGAACATCGTTGATTCACTTCAGTGTAGGAAATTATAATAATTAATGCCAATCACACTCACTTTCTGTATATACAGGGGAAACTGTCATTCAGAGTAGACTAACATCTTCCCATTTGCCACCAAATCTGTACACTCTATAAAATTAAGACAGACTGGCACCTGAGACCTGGGGCCATTGCTGAAGTGCTTGCACCTGGATAGATGTCTCCTTGAGCAACACAATGACAGGAAAAAGAAAAAACAAACAAACAAACAAACAAAAAACAACTATAAGGGACTAAAAGTGACTACATGCATGTGCAGTTGGGGTAAATTATGGACAACAAAACATAAAAATACCAAAAGTTCAACTGCCAATTTTGAAAAGCCAGGAGCAAAAATAGTGCACTGTGAATGCATCCTGCATTCAGCACCACCTAAGGGTGCAAAGCACTTAAACGACCCCTCCAGCCTCACCCCTGAATCTGCCTCTGGGCTCACCCCTGTACAGAGCTGGTTGTCCACTCCTGCCACCAAGTGATCAAGGGAAATTTTTTCTTGTTTTTGCTCCCTCCCACTGTAGCAGGAACCCCAATAATGCCCTGCCTGAGTTTCCTGCTTGACCTCTTACCAATTTCTATTGATTAAGGAAGGTCAAGAACCCAGATCAGTAACAGAATGAATCTGCAATGGGCGTGCAAAGGCATGTAATTCATGTTACTCTTCTAGAGAAGAAGAAACCAAGGGCTATTGAGGTCATGTCATATAAATATGACCTGGAATCAGAAGACCTAGGAAATAATTCTGACCCTGCAATTCACAATGTCTTTGATCATAGTCATTATTTGTTTTATATGAGCCTCAATTTTCCTCTTGTAAGAAGGGAAGTGTATATTAAACCTCAGACATCTTTTGTGAGAAGGAAATAAAATGATAAGAATGTGAATTATCTCTGATAAGATTTTCAGCATACACAAGATGCCTTTGTATCTACTTCATCCCAGGATGTGAAAGCTTATCCTTGAACTTTTCAGGAACCAGCTCATTTTTGTAAGACTTTCATAAAGTCTAGTCCCACTGCTCACTGAAAAGTCATTAAATCAGGTCCATTACTTCCCACATTTACTTGTTCTGATTTCTAAACAGTGGTCTTTCATTTTACACTTGACTCCAGTATTAGTTTCCTGTGGCTGCCATAACAAAATGCCTCAAATTTGGCTTAACACATGGACTATTATTCTCTCACAGTTCATGAGGCCAGACATCTGGAATTGAGGTATCAGCAGGACTGCCCTCTCTCTAGTGTCCAGAAGAATATGCCTTCCAGTTCCTGATGTAATCTCATTAACTGCTACTTGATGATCAAGTGACAAAATTATCTAGAAGGGTGTTTGAAATACAAGCTTGCATTCACTGTTATGAACAAAGTGTGCTTTGGGTATATTTTGTGCCTGAAACAATTAGAAAATGATAATAGAAAGTAAAAATGACTGGCATAATTTATATATGTGTTGCTAATTTCATATTTAGCTCATATTTAAAGCATTCTGATTTTATATGTTTTATAATACAGATAATATAACTTACTCGACAGTAGTACGTATTTGGTGGAGATGCTTGCATTTGTCTTTCGAAGATGTACAGTCAAAAAGATTCAGTGATCATTTGTCTGTTTCCTGTGACTTATAGTTCTGATTATTTATTCTACCTTTATATTCTCAATCTAACTTCAGTTCAATCCCTCTTAGATTTGCAACTTTGATAACTTCAGTTACTTTGACTGTCTTTGTGTCTTTCCATTTTGATTTGAAATAGTCTAAATTTACCCAGACTAAACCCCTCCAGGACAGATTCAAACCTGTTCCTGGAATATACTGATAGATAGTATTCAAACACAATATACTTGTAACAAGAATAAAGGATTTAAATATCAAAACATTTAAGTCAAATAGAGAGTTATCATATGATTCAGCAATCTCACTCCTGAGCATATATCCAGAGAAAAGCATGGATTAAAAGGATACATGGACCCCACTGTTCATTGCAGTACTGTTTACAATAGCAAGGACATGGAAATAACTTAAATGTCCATCAAGGGAGAAATGGATAAAGATGGTATAGTACATAGATTCAGTATAATATTACACAGCCACTTAAAAGAATGAGGTAATGTTATTTGCAGCAATGTGGATGGACTTGGAGATTATGGATTTCATACTAAGTGGAGTAAGACAGAGAAAGATACATATTATATGATATCACCTATATGTGGGATCTAAAAAATAATGATACAAATGAACTTATTTACAAAGCAGAAACAGACTTAGAGAATGAACTTATGGTTACTGGGGGAAAGGCAAGGGGAGAGATAGATTGGGAGTTTAGGAATGCCATGTACACACTGTACAATAGATAATCAACCTTAAAAAAGGAAAAAGAATAATAAAATTTATCTGTAGGATGAAAATTTAAAAAATGTAAGAGGGTGTCCCCATCTCCAAAAATAGAATATAAATTCCTTAATTATGATTAATAAGGGTTTCTGCTTATAAAAAAGTTTGAAAATTTATACACATCATGCACAGTCACCTACGAAAATGCTAGAGTTTCATTGTGGGAAAACATGACTATGTGCCAGTGGAAAGCCCATAGGACTCTACATGGTATAGAGTGGTGTATACAATTAGGTAATCAAGAGACTAGAGACTTTACATGTGATGTTAGGCTAATAAGAGCTTTCTGTTTGAGTCTTAGTTCAGTTTCTTACTATATGACTCACCTTTATATCTGTCTCAGTTTTAACATCTATAAAAATAGAACAAAATTCTACCAATTCAATGATAGCAGGAAACAATGAGGAAACCCCCAGGAAAAATGCCTATCCATGAGCTTCTCTTTTACTTTCATTTCTACTTCCTGCATATTAGATCTTCAAGTGTTAATGGTGAGCAATTGTTTTGAGTATGGTACCTATTTTATTTAAGACTGTTTTCTCCAATATTTGAATCCGTTCAATCTGGGGCTAAACTTCCCTGCATTTTTCATGAAACAGTTAATAAGAGTCTCTTGAGAACATTCTTGTATAGTTGTATTTGAGGAAATAATGATATTAATTAAAATAGCAACTGTTTATTAAGACTTTACTATGTACAAACATTGGACTGCTTTATCTAATATCCTATTTAATTTTGATAATCTTGATGATTGAAATCTAAAGCATTTAGTGTAATATTTGCAGTATGTTAAAAATCTATGATATGTTGAGTAACAATGTAAAATGTACAATGCTAAGTAATAAAATATTGATGAAATAGAGAAAATAAATAAATAAAGCTATAGTTTTATTGATACTGATGTGAAACTGGCTTGACTAACTATTTATATGAATACTGAGATGCTTTTGTTGTAATATTAGTTAAATATATTTGTATTGAAAATATTGGACTGTTCAGAAAATTATTTTCAGAATAAACATTTGCAAATTCTGGATGCCTTTATAAGAGCAAGTTGCAAATTGTATTGGTTGATAAAATAACCAATGAAATGCAAATTATGATTTTTAACATTGAATCAAGACTAGGGTGTCCTGAGCTTAAAATAAAGAAAAATAAAATAAAAGAGAGAGGGAGAAGGTACTGAAAATGCTGGAAAGAAGAGGTATAATGGAATGAATAAACACCTAGTAATTGTCCAAGCTATATAATATGGTATACAGGAAACAGTAGAAGATGCATCTATCCTAGCTTGTTTAATTGTTTTGATCATATGTCAAAGGATTTAGAATTTGACACATGACATATGATAGAGATTCAGGTACATTTGAAGTACCTTGAAAATGTCTACTCAAGGAAAATTCCATTCCATGTTTCACTCCTATACTGGGATAAAAGAGTAGAAATTGATAGAAGGCATTAACTCCTAACACACTAGTCTCAGTTACAAATTGGAGGAGAATTTCTCAACTGCTGATTTAGATAAATGGAGAACAAAAGATAAAGCCACTGAAATGTTAAAACATCTATAGTCAGTATCATCCATTTAATGAATAAATAGCATTTCTAGAAACCCTGGATTCCAAGAATTATCACTGATTTTCTAAGCTTGGCAATATCTCAAAGGGTTGAAGACTGAGTGGGTCAACCTCCAAAGCACCCCTGTCACAGAGGTCAATTAGAGAAACTTCCTCTCAGTGCTGTTGGGTTAGACTATAAACTTGTGTTTGCTTACCTTTCCCCTGCTCACCTGACCACATTACACTCTCCCATTTGTACTTCCTCTTCTAGCCACTAGGGTCATTGGAAAGATCCCAAAATTTGTCAGGCTCTTAACTACCGAACAATTGCACTCATCTCACACGCTAGTAAAGTAATGCTCAAAATTCTCCAAGCCAGGCTTCAGCAATATGTGAACCGTGAACTTCCTGATGTTCAAGCTGGTTTTAGAAAAGGAAGAAGAACCAGAGATCAAATTTCCAACATCCGCTGGATCATGGAAAAAGCAAGAGAGTTCCAGAAAAACATCTATTTCTGCTTTATTGACTATGCCAAAGCCTTTGACTGTGTGGATCACAATAAACTGTGGGAAATTCTGAAAGAGATGGGAATACCAGACCACCTGATCTGCCTCTTGAGAAACCTGTATGCAGGTCAGGAAGCAACAGTTAGAACTGGGCATGGAACAAGAGACTGGTTCCAAATAGGAAAAGGAGTTCGTCAAGGCTGTATATTGTCACCCTGTTTATTTAACTTATATGCAGAGTACATCATGAGAAAAGCTGGACTGGAAGAAACACAAGCTGGAATCAAGATTGCCAGGAGAAAAAGCAATAACCTCAGATATGCAGATGATACCACCTTTATGGCAGAAAGTGAAGAGGAACTAAAAAGCCTCTTGATGAAAGTGAAGAGTGAAAAAGTTGGCTTAAAGCTCAACATTCAGAAAACGAAGATCATGGCATCTGGTCCCATCACTTCATGGGAAATAGATGGGGAAACAGACTTTATTTTTCTGGGCTCCAAAATCACTGCAGATGGTGACTGCAGCCATGAAATTAAAAGACGCTTACTCCTTGGAAGCAAAGTTATGACCAACCTAGATAGCATATTGAAAAGCAGAGACATTACTTTGCCAAAAAAGTCCGTCTAGTCAAGGCTATGGTTCTTTCAGTGGTCATGTATGCATGTGAGAGTTGGACTGTGAAGAAAGCTGAGTGCCGAAGAATTGATGCTTTTGAACCGTGTTGTTGGAGAAGCTCTTGCGAGTCCCTTGGACTGCAAGAAGATCCAACCAGTCCATTCTAAAGGAGATCAGCCCTGGGATTTCTTTGGAAGGAATGATGCTAAAGCTGAAACTCCAGTACTTTGGCCACCTCATGCGAAGAGTTGACTCATTGGAAAAGTCTCTGATGCTGGGAGGGATTGGGGGGCAGGAGGAGAAGGGGACGACAGAGGATGAGATGGCTGGATGGCATCACTGACTCGATGGACATGAGTCTGAGTGAACTCTGGGAGTTGGTGATAGACAAGGAGGCCTGGCGTGCTGCGATTCATGGGGTCGCGAGGAGTCGGACACAACTGAACGATTTATCTGATCTGATCTGATCCCATATAAATTATTACAAAATATTGATCATAGGTTTCTGTCCTATACAGAGGACTTCCCTGCTGGCTCAGACGGTAAAGCGTCTGCCTACAATGTTGAAGACTCGGGTTTGATCCCTGGGTCAGGAAAATCCCCTGGAGAAGGAAATGGGAATCCAGTACTCTTGCCTGAAAAATCCCAAGGATGGAGGAGCCTGGTAGGCTACAGTCCATGGGGTCACAAAGAGTTGGACATGACTGAGTGACTTCATTTCACTTCTGCCCTATAGCAGTATGTCCTTGTGTGTATCTATTGTATTATACGGTAGTGTGTATAGTGATATCTTTAGCAACATGGATGAACCTAGAGAGAATCAGGCTAAGTGGAGTAAGACAGAGAAAGAAAAACATTGTATGATATCCCTTATATGTGTAATGTAAAAAATTATCCTATACAAAACAGAAACAAATACACAGACATAGAAAACAAAAGTATGGTTACCAAAGGGGATAGATTCAGGGAGGAGGCATAATTTAGAAATTTGGGGATAGCATCTGCATATCCTATTTATTCTTTTCTGCTAAGTCTGAAGCTCCAGACTGATGCACACTGAGCTGTGGAGGTGGAAAGTCTGGCGCTAGAAGCTGCAGCTCTTGGTGAAATTTCACACTGCCAGTCCCAGTAATTTCACTGATTATCAGTAGCAGATCACTTTGCCAAGTGCCAGGAAGAACAAGGGAATTGAGAAAGAGACAGTCAACTCCTGGTCATCTTGCTCTGAGTGGCTTTTTCTGCTCATTCCTTTCCAGAGAATCTGGACTTGTAATCATCGCTGGATTGAAAAGAAGCAATTATGGTCGATTTTAGGAAAAGAACACAGCAGGGGCAAAGAAATCGGGCAATGGTACCTTTGCATTATGTTTCCAAACCATCTGCTCCATTCGGAGATGGTGGGATAGAAATATGTGCACTCATCTTCTCCTGAAAGAACTCCAAAATTACAACTCTCTGCTGAATAACCATCCAGAGGAGAATGTTGTGTCCCACCAAAAAAAGATATCCAATGTCCAAGGACAAAGGAGAAGTCACAGCAAGACGGGAGGAGGGGTGAAAGAATCAAACCCCACGCCCTTCAGAGATGCTTGGAGGGCTCAAACAAAATCTAGTGTGCACCAGGAGACCCCACAGAAACTGTGCCAGACCTAACCTTGAATGCTTGAGTGTCTCCTGCAGAGGTAAGGGTTGGCAGTGGCCTGTCCCAGGGGCAGGGGATCTGGGTGCAGTAGAACAGGTTGTGTCATTAGCCCCATTGTAGGAGGTCGCCATTAACCCCAAAATAGAGCTGTCAGAACTTACACAGGACTGGGGAAACAGACTCTTGGAGGGCACAAATGAAACCTTATGCACACCAGGACCCAGGAGAAAGGAGCAGTGACCCCACAAGAGACTGTCCCAAAATTGGCCATGAGTGTCCAGGAGTCTCCGGCAGAGGTGTGGGTCAGCAGTAGCCTGCTGCAGGGTCGGGGGCACTGAGTGCAGCAGTGCCTGCATGTGACCTTTTGAAGGAGGTCACCATTATCTTCAGTAACTCCACCATAGTTTGGACTCAGGTCAAACAACAGGGAGGTAACACAGCCCTGCCCATCAACAAAAAATTAGGCTAAAGTTTTACTGAGAATGGCCCCAGTTATCAGAACAAGACCCAGTTTCCTTCTCAGTCAGTCTCTCCCATCAGGAAGCTTCCATAAGCCTTTTATCCTTATCCATCAGAGGGCAGATAGAATGAAAACCACAATCACAGAAAACTAACCATACTGATCCCTTGGACCATAGCCTTGTCTAAGTCAATGAAACTATGAGCCATGCCATGTAGGGCCACCCAAGACAGATGGGTCGTGGTGGAGAGTTCTGACAAAATATGGTCAACTGGAGAAGGGAATGGAAAACCATTTCAGTATTCTTGCCTTGAGAACCCCATGAACAGTATGAAAAGGCAAAAAGATAGGACACTGAAAGATGAACTCCCCAGGTTGGTAGGTGCCCAATATAGTACAGGAAAGAGTGGGGAAATAACTCCAGAAAGAATGAAGAGACAGAGCCAAATAAAAAAAGAATACCTAGTTGTGGATGTGAATGGTGATGGAAGTAAAGTCTGATGCTATAAAGAACAATATTGCATAGGAACCTGGAATGTTAGGTCCATGAAGCAAGGCAAACTGGAACGGGTCAAATAGGAGATGGCAAGAGTAAACATCGACAGCTTAGGAATCAGTGAACTAAAATGGACTGGAATGGGTGAACTTATTTCAGATGACCATTATATATACTACTGTGGGAAAGAAGCCATTAGAAGAAATGGAGTAGCCCTTACAGTCAACAGAAGAGTCTGAAATACAGTTCTTGGGTGCAGTCTCAAAAATGACTGAATGTCTACAAGACTTTCTAGAATTAACACCAAAAAAAAGATGTCCTTTTCATTATAGGGGAATGGAATGCAAAAGTAGGAAGTAACACACAAATTTGGCCTTGGACTACAGAATGAAGCAGAACAAAGGCTAACAGAGTTTTCCCAAGAGAATGCATCAGTCATAACAGCATCTTCCAACAACACAAGAGAAGACAGTATACATGTATATCACCAGATGGTCAATATTGAAATCAGATTGATTATATTCTTTGCAGCCAAAGATGGAGAAGCTCTATACAGGCAGCAAAAACAAGGCCGGGAACTGACTGTGACTCAGATCGTGAACCCCTTATTACAAAATTCAGACTTAAATTGAAGAAAACAAAGAAAACCACTAGACCATTCAGGTAGGATCTAAATCAAATCCCGTTCGAATATACAGTGGAAGTGACAAACAGATACAAGGGACTAGATCTGATAGAGTGCCTGAAGAACTAGGGAGGGAGGATCATGACATTGCACATGAGGCAGTGATCAACACCATCCCCAAGAAAAAGAAATGCAAAAAGGCAAGTGGTTTTCTGAGGAGGCCTTACAAATAGTGGAGAACAGAAGAGAAGCTAAAGGCAAAGGAGAAAAGGATAGATACACCCATTTGAATGTAGAGTTCCAAAGAATAGCAAGGAGAGATAAGAAAGCCTTCCTCAGCTCAATGCAAAGAAATAGAGGAAAACAGTAGAATGGGAAAGACTAGAGATTGCTTCAAGAAAATTAGAGTAATCAAGGAAATATTTCATGGAAAGAAGGGCACAATAAAGGACAGAAATGCTATGGACCTAACAGAACCAGAAGATATTAAAAAGAGGTGGCAAGAATACACAGAACAACTATATAGAAAAGACATTCATGATGCAGATAACCACAATGGTGTGATCACTCACCTAGAGCCAGACATTATGTAATGCAAAGACAAGTGAGCCTTAGGAAGCATCACTGTGAGCAAACTAGACTGGAGGTGATGGGATTCCAGTTGAGCTATTTCAAGTCGTAAAAGATGATGCTTTGAAAGCGCTATTCAGTATGCCAGCAAATTTGGAAAACTCAGCAGTGGCCACAGGACTGGAAAAAGTCAGTTTTCATTCCAATCCCAAAGAAAGGTAACACCAAAGAATGTTCAAACTGCCACACAACTGCACTCATCTCACATGTTAGCAAAGTAATGCTCAAAATTCTCCAAGCCAGGCTTCAACAGTATGTGAACTGTGAACTTCCAGAGATGTTCAAGCTGGACTTAGAAAAGGCAGAGGAACCAAAGATCAAATTGTCAACATCCGTTGAATCATGGAAAAAGCAAGAGAGTTTCAGAAAAACATCTACTTCTGCTTTATTGACTACACCAAGTCCTTTGACTGTGTGGATCACAACAAACTGTGGGAATTTCTTAAAGATATGGGAATACCAGACCACCTTAAATTCCTCCTGAGAAATCTGTATGCTGGTCAAAAAGCAACAGTTAGAATGGACATGGAACAACGGACTGGTTCCAAATCGGGAAAGGACTACGTCAAGGTTGTATATTGTTACCCAGCTTATTTAACTTATATGCAGAATACATCTTGCACAATGCTGGGCTATATGAAGCACAAGCTGGAATCAAGATTGCCACGAAAAATATCAGTAATCTCATATATGCACATGACACCAACCTTATGGCAGAAAGCAAGGGAAAACTAAAGAGCCTCTTGATGAAAGTGAAAAAGGAGAGTGAAAAAGTCAGCTTAAATCTCAACATTCAGAAAACTAAGATCATGGCATTCAGTCACATAACTTCCTGTCAAATAGATGGGGAAACAATGAAAACAGTAACAGACTTTATTTTTGGGCTCCAAAATCACTGCAGATGGTGACTGAAGCCATGAATTTAAAAGATGCTTGCTCCTTGGAAGAAAAGCTTATGACCAACCTAGACTGCATATCAAAAAGCAGAGACATTGCTTTGCCAAAAAATGTCTATCTATTCAAGGCTATGATTTTTCCAGTAGTCATGTATAGATGTGAGAGATGGCAATGGACAGGGAAGCCTGGGCTTCTGTAGTCCATGGGGTCACCAAGAGTCAGACACAACCGAGAGACTGAACTGAACTGATGCTATTTATTGCTGTTGTTCAATTCCTAAATCTTGTCTGACTCTTTGATACCATATGGACTTCAGGGTTCACTCTCCTTCATGCCAGACTTCTCTGTCCTTCACTACATCATGGAGCTTGCTCAAAGTCATCTCCATTGAGTCATAATGCCATCCAACTATTTCATCTTCTGTCATCCCCTTCTCCTCATGCCCTCAAACTTTCACATCAGAGTCTTTTCTAATGAGTCGGCCCTTCACATCAAGTGGCCAAGGTATTGTAGTTTCAACTTCAGCATCAGTTCTTCCAATGAATTTTCAGGGTTTGATATCCTTTAGGATTTATTTGATTGAAATCCTTGCTGTCCAAGGAACTCTCAAGAGTCTTCAGTACCACAGTTTGAAAGCATCATTTCTCACTGCTGCTCAGTCTTCTTTATGTATGCTCTTAACTTTGCTAAAAGAAAAAAAAATGAAAAAACTCCTGTTAATCCCATAGCTGATGCAATTGTGTCAGTCAAGTCTGAGCTTACAGGTAGATCTTCCCTGGTTGTTTTTGTTCCATTGCTCAGTCATGTCCAACTCTTTTCACCCCACAGACTGCAGCAATGCCAGTTCTCCTGTCCTTCCCCATCTGTTGGAGTTGCTCAAACTCATGTCCATTGAGTCAGTGATGCCCTCCTACTGTCTTGTCCTCTGTCATCCCCTTCTCCTCCTACCCTCAGTCTTTCCCCCCATCAGATCTTGCCCTTTGATTGTCAAATTGATGCCTTGATTATGCTTTTCTTGGCATTTATCTCACTGTGTAAGAATGAGTGTAACATGTTTTTATATTTTTAGACTGTGAGCTTTAAGAGTTCAAGAACATTCCTGCTTCATTCACTCATACAGCCACAGCCTCTGCCATAATAAATGGCCAGTTGTTCAATAATGTTGCAGCATAAATAAATGATGGATACAAGAGGAAAACACACAGTCACTTTTTAATATATATGCCAATTGTTGATTATCAGAGTCACTCAGAAAATTTCTAGAAGTGTTTAATTCCTGGGGTAGATTCTGAGAGATTATGATTCAGGAGTTCAAGGCTCACTATGCAGGAGTTCAAGTCTCACTATGCAGGAGTTATGACCAACCTAGATAGCATATTGAAAAGCAGAGACATTACTTTGCCAACAAAGGTCCGTCTAGTCAAGGCTATGGTTTTTCCAGTAGTCATGTATGTATGTGAGAGTTGGACTGTGAAGAAAGCTGAATGCTGAAGAATTGATGCTTTTGAACTGTGGTGTTGGAGAAGACTCTTGAGAGTCCCTTGGACTGCAAGGAGATCCACCCAGTCCATTCTAAAAGAGATAGGTCCTGGGTGTTCTTTGGAAGGAATGATGCTAAAGCTGAAACTCCAATACTTTGGCCACCCCATGCGAAGAGTTGACTCGTTGGAAAAGTCTCTGATGCTGGGAGGGACTGGGGGCAGGAGGAGAAGGGTACGACAGAGTGTGAGATGGCTGGATGGCATCACCGACTCGATAGACTGAGTCTGAGTGAACTCCAGGTGTTGGTGATGGACAGGGAGGCCTGGCGTGCTGCGGTTCATGGGGTTGCAAAGAGTCGGACACGACTGAGTGACTAAACTGAACTGAACTGATAGGCAACACTGTAACCCAGATAATAAAAAAGTAAAATCAAACAAATTTCCTCCTCTTAAGAAGATCTAAGTTTATGAGAGAGAGGCTCACCAACAGTTGACAACATCTTCCATAGATATGAAAGCTTGACAGAAATGAAAAAAAAAAAGAAACCTGGAACCCCTTAGGTACATGAACCTGGTGACACACCTTTACCCATAAGGAAGTATTTCTATATCATGGAGAGGTGTGGAGATCCAGAGAAGCCTCACAGGACTGAGAATTTTCAACCCAGATCTAGTGGGAGGCACATGTGAGCCTGAAGGACCCCTGGGGTCCTACTATGCAGGTCAGAGCTTCCCTCTGCCAGGTACAGCATCTGCCTTCAGGAAGCCTAAGGCCCAGGAGAGGAGAATGAGTAAAATGGCAATTAAATCACAGAATCACAAATGCACAGACAGGAAACCCCAGGCTGTGTTCTCAATAACACCTAGATGTCAAGCCAGTGGAGGAAAAGGAGAAATATTCTAGACAGAGATTATATTGCACTTGAAGGCTTAGAGATGAGGCAAGCCTTCATATATTTTAAGGAAAAACTAACACTTTTCAGTGTTTCTAGTGCATATGAGTTTCTAGTGAGGCAGATATAAATCTGCAAGGTAGAAAGGAGACGGAGCTTGTAGGAGCTTAAATGTCATGCAGAGAGCTTGGATTTTATTGTTTATCAGTGGAAATCCTCCAAAGGATTTTATGTAGGAAAGCACCATGATCATATTGCTATTATCAGTCTTGTTAGGAAAGAATTGCAGAGAAGAAAGTGAGATGGAGAGATCAGCTGGGAAGCGGTCTCAACTGTCCAGGTGGGATACAGTGGGAATTGAATCACAAAGATGAGTATAAGAAGGAAACAGCTATTACTCAAAATAAATAAATAAAAATAAAATAAAAGAATTCTCAAGCCTTTACACAGAGACTTTTTTCTCCTGTCTGTTATAGCTCACAGGAGGTGGTTGCTGAATTTCCCACCTTATGGAATAATTTATTAGAAGCACAAGTTAAAATATGCAGTGGGGATGTATGTGGGGTAAACAGGACTGCTTAGCAGCCCAGATATAAGAGAAAAAGGGCAAAGCTAAAAGAAAAATCTAATAAGCAGAGAGATTAAATAAACAAATAAAAAGCAGACCCAGGGACTCTAAATCAATAGTATAGCATTTAGTCTGAGGCAAACAAGCCTGGATAGCTGAGTCCATCAACAGACTCAGACAGACAAGAGTAAGAGATATTTCTAGGGACAATAAGTCTCTTCAGGTAAAGAGTGAAATGTGTTCATTAAGGTGAGGGTACTTATTTACTTTAAGCACTTTTTAATTTATATTTCTATTCAAAATCACTCAAATGAAAGCTTATTTTGGCACTTCCAGGTACATATGGAAAGCCATGCAGTTCTGTTGACCATTAATCTCTGGCCCAGCTCACTTTTTCATTGACCTTGTCATCTGAAAAAAAAAAAAAAAAGCACAATATGGGAGTTGTGAGTTTGATTTTATTTGAGACTTACTGAGAACAATAGTCTGGGAGCCAGCCTCTCAGAAACCTCTGAAGATCTTCTCCAAAGAAGCAGTGGGAGAGGTCAATGAATATATTATTTTGATAAAGGGGGAATACATGCACTCAAGTAGACATCTTGGTAGAAAGTCACGAGGAGCAGACATCATTAATGATTGCAGTGCTTTTCTGAAAATAAGAGCAAGAAACTGGGTTCATACAATTTTCTTTTTCAAAAAATATTTAACTTTCTGTAGGTCTGCTCTGCTGGTTTTTCCCAGAGCACAGAATGCCTCATTCCTGATCTCTGCCCTGAACTTCTTTCAAGAGGTATTGAAGGCCAGCAACTGCAGAGGCCAGTGACTTCATCCTTGTAGAGCTGGGAGGTAAGCAGTATTCTTTAGTTGGCAACCCTAATTCTGGAAGAGAACACACAATTTGAAAGTCAATTACCCAGAGAATGCTGCTCCCTGTCCTACTTTAACGTTAGAGCAGAGCAAGTGGAAGTTGAGATGTTACAACAGAAACAATATTCCTGCAGATCTGATGTGATTTCTGGTTATGGTAATCTGGAATGGCAGGGTGAAAATAGCAAAGAGGGCTGTTGCAAATACTGTGCCTCTGATACAGAGAAATAGTCAAATTGCAATTGCAGTTTTCGGCTTTAGGGTTAGAAATTAAAGATTGTGTTATAGTTATTGTGCTTTGTCACAAGCCTTAGGGGTATTACCGCTGAGTTAGTTTCCTAAATTAGCACATTTCTGAAGCTCTGAGACAGTCAGTTCAGTTCAGTCACTCAGTCATGTCCGAGTCTTTGTAACCCCATGAACTGCAGCACGCCAGGCCTCCCTGTCCATCACCAACACCTGGCGTTCACTCAGACTCATGTCCATCGAGATGGTGATGCCATCAAGCCATCTCATCCTCTGTCATCCCCTTCTGCTCCTGGCCCCAATCCCTCCCAGCATCAGAGGCTTTTCCAATGAGTCAACTCTTCGCATGAGGTGGCCAAAGTACCGGAGTTTCAGCTTTAGTATCATTCCTTCCAAAGAAATCCCAGGGCTGATCTCCTTCAGAATGGACTGGTTGGATCTCCTTGCAGTCCAAGGGACTCTCAAGAACTTCTCCAACACCACAGTTCAAAAGCATCAATTCTTCGGCACTCAGCCTTCTTCACAGTCCAACTCTCACATCCATACATGACCACTGAAAGAACCATAGCCTTGACTAGACGAACATTTGTTGGCAAAGTAATGTCTCTGCTTTTGAATATGTTATCTAGGTTGGTCATAACTTTCCTTCCAAGGAGTAAGCCTCTTTTAATTTCATGGCTGCAGTCACCATCTGCAGTGATTTTGGAGCCCCCCAAAATAAAGTCTGACACTGTTTCCACTGTTTCCCCATCTATTTCCCATGAAGTGATGGGACTGGATGCCATGATCTTAGTTTTCTGAATGTTGAGCTTTAAGCCAACTTTTTCACTCTTCACTTTCATCAAGAGGCTTTTTAGTTCCTCTTCACTTTCTGCCATAAGGGTGGTGTCATCTGCATATCTGAGGTTATTGCTATTTCTCCCGGCAATCTTGATTCCAGCTTGTGCTTCTTCCAGCCCAGTGTTTCTCATGATGTACTCTGCATAGAAGTAAAATAAGCAGGATGACAATATACAGCTTTGACGTACTCCTTTTCCTATTTGGAACCAGTCTGTTGTTCCATGTCCACTTTAATTGTTGCTTCCTGACCTGCATATAGATTTCTCAAGAGGCAGGTCAGGTGTTCTGGTATTCCCATCTGTTTCAGAATTTTCCACAGTTTATTGTGATCCACACAGTCAAAGGCTTTGGCATAGTCAATAAAGCAGAAATAGATGTTTTTATGGAACTTTCTTGCTTTTTTGATGTTCCTTAGGATGTTGGCAATTTGATCTCTGGTTCCTCTGCCTTTTCTAAAACCAGCTTGAACATCTGGAAGTTCACAGTTCACGTATTGCTGAAGCCTGGCTTGCAGAATTTTGAGCATTACTTTACTAGCATGTGAGACAGAGGTGATAGTAATTTGATAAAATGTGTGCCCATAACAGAAGGGACAGATACTGAGAAAAAGGAAAGCAAAACACCACAAAAATATTTAGGTTACAATTTAAAAATTTGTAAAGCTTAGTAATTGTGATCTTTCTGGGAATTTATATCTCTTTTTTTTTAATTGGGATGTAGTTATCTTACAATGTTGTTAGTTTCTGCTGCATGATGAAATAAATCAAACATATGCATACATATATCCCTTCCCTCTTGGACCTTCCTTTCATCCTCTCATCCTACCTTTCTAAGTCATCACAGAACACTAAGCTGAGCTCCCTGTGTTATACAGCAGCTTCTCACTAGTTACCTATTTTACACATGGTAGTGTATATATGGGGCTTCCCAGGTGGGATCAGTGATAAAGAACCCACCTGCCAGTGCAGGAGACATAAGAGATGCAGGTTCAATTCCTGGGTTGGGAAGATCCCTTGAGGAGCTCCTGGAAACCTTCTCTAGTATTCTGCCTGGAGAATCCTGGCAGAGACAGAGTAGGACAGTGGAGCCTGGCTGGCTACAGTCCATAGGGTCACAAAGAGTCAGACAGAACTAAAGTGACTTAGCATGCACACATGCACAGTGTATGTATGACAATCCCCTTCTCCCAATTTATCCAACCTTCCCTTCCCTTCCCTCCCTGTGTCAACACATTAATTCTCTACATCAGCATCTCTATTCCTGCCCTGCAAATATGTTCATCTGCACCATTTTTCTAGATTCTGCATATGGGAATGTATGTCCTTTTAAAATAGTATCTATGAGAACAAGGGCATAGAGATAAAGTTCAAATCCAAGAGACTATAATGAACCCAATCATGGGAATAGCTCTCTAATTGATTAAGTCTGCAGATGTGGAACCTGTGGATATAGATAATCCTGTACTTCTTTGTTTCATAAAATAAATTTGAGCATCTGCAGTCTTTGGAATGTGCAGGGGGTGGGGTCCTAGAACCAATCTCCAGTGAATATTAAGGGACAATTATATTTGGAAGATAAATCTTTGCAAGAGGAAGTCTTGTGAAAATATGACAGGTTGACTAGAAATATTTCAAGATTGCAATAATAGTTATACACATTCCAGGTAGCTATTTTGAGCATTTACCTTTTTGCCAGGCACTCTGCCTCTGTTAGCTAATTTTACCTTCCCTTAAAAGGGAAGAAACAACATTCTATTTTACTGATGAAAAAAATTTGTGTTGAGGGTTAACTAACTTAAATAAGGCCACATAGCTAGTGAGTGGCAGGCTGGTAACCTAGCTCCAGGGCACAGTGCTTTGAACACTAACTTGGGTTAGTTTGTTTCTAAAAGAAAATTGCAGAATGTGCCAAATGCTAAGGGGAAGAAAAACTCTTGAACTTAGTGTTACAATTTCGACATGGAGCTGGGAAGCATATCTAGTTGATCTGATCAAAGGTCACCTACAAACAACCATGATCAGATTCAGTCTTCAAAAGAAAATCACTCCCATATTGTTTTCATCTAGTTCAGAATCACTTAATAGCTATGACTTCTCTGAAAGAGTAAGTGCACATTCCTGAACCTGGCTTCTACTGCCTTCACAATCTGGTTACAATCTATCCCGATTCAATACTCTCTGTTCTTCTTACATCCATATCTCTTCCCACATTCTCCCTCAAAATCTCTACTGCAACCACAGTGAATTACTACTCCCCTAAATGTACTTTGTATGTGGGCTTCTCATTCACTATCAAAATTGGGATTGTTCTGGTCACAGAAAATAAGCATGCATTTTTGTTTCTCTAAAACATCATAGCCGGCTGAAACAATTGTGAACACAATAATTCATAGGATTCTTCTAAGGATTTTATGAGAAGGTGTATTTAATAAATTACCTAGCCAACAAAGACTGGTAGGTTTTTCATAGCAGTTAAATAATTTTGTCAACACTGACTGTATATTGAAACTGACCAGAGAATTCAGACTAAACATCTTCTTCCTGAACCTAAAATGTTTGGTTTTGTTTTTCACCACATTGATGATTTTTAGCATCTAATCACCCTGTTGAGAAGACATTTATACTTATGTTATTTTTTCCAGGCCAAAACTGATTCTAGAATGTCTCTAGTTCTATTTATTGAAACATAATTGCCTATAATCCATTCATTGAAGACACAGCAAAGAACTTCAAGAGTATTACCTTGTTTAACATGCTCAAGTATCATACTCTCTGCTGCTGCTGCTGCTAAGTCACTTCAGTTGTGTCTGACTCTCTGCGACCCAGAGACGGCAGCCCACCAGGCTCCCCTGTCCCTGGGATTCTCCAGGCAAGAACACTGGAGTGAGTTGCCATTTCCTTCTCCAATCATGAAAGTGAAAAGTGAAAGTGAAGTCACTCAGTCGTGTCCGACCCTCAGCGACCCCATGACTGCAGCCTTCCAAGGCTCCTCTGTCCATGGGATTTTCCAGGCTGGAGTACTGGAGTGGGGTTCCATTGCCTTCTCCGAATGTCATGCAGAGAACAAGGCAAATGCAAGCTGGATTTTTTCCAATCCTGTTCTCATTTATATTTCTTTCTGGTTTAGGTCCTTCTGTCAATTCCATTCAATAAATGTCTCTGGAGGATACACTTTATGCCAGATTTTTAGAAACTGAAGTCACAAAAGTTAGCAACACACAATGTACTTTTTTTTCTTTCTTTTTTTAAAAAAATTGGTCTTGTTTGTTTATCATGGATTTTTTAAATCAATTTTTATGTATATTTTGGCCATGCCCTGTAGCATGTGAGACTTTAAATCCCTGACCAGGCCCCCTGCAGTGGAAGCTCAGAATCTCAACCACTGGACCACCAGAAAAGTCCCCAGAATGCACTCTCTATAGCAACCAGTGAGGTCCTTATCACAGAGACCAACCTGTTGTAAAATAGGAATTTATTAACAATAATTCTGCAGATATTTCTTTGCAGGGGATTGCCACAGTCATACCAGTTTGGGGCATGCTTCATGCCATTAGCTATTCCTTGATATTTGTTGTGTCTATTAGCTTATTAGATATCCTGTAGTGAGGAAATATGTTTTACTTTATTTAGGTCTGGTTTTGCACAAGAGAATTGCAGTTATAGAAATGTTACTTTTTCCTCTTGCAAAATGTAGTAAAATTCTATGAAATTAGATTTCCTTCAAACACATTTTTAAGGAAATAGTTACCTAAAATATTTTTACTAGGCTCATAACCAGTATTTCTATCTCTCTTCTCCCTTATCTGATCATTCTTTTACACAATTGTCAAGATTATCTTCCTCAGAGAATTATCAGATGATGCAGGCTCTATTTTTTTGTTGGAATATCAAATAAAGCATTTTCAAACAAACAACCAGCCTATAATTTTACAATTAATTCTAACACATTATCAGAGCCTTTTCGTTTAGTTTTATTTTCTGTCAAAGTTGCTTCCACAGCTTTATGTCCTTCTGTTTTTTGTTTGTTTGTTTGCTTTTAGTCTCTCAAGCTGAGTAAAATGGTACCATGTGTGTGTGGGGGGGCTGTGCTCAGCCATGAATGACTCTTTGTGAACCATAGACTGTAGCTTGCCAGGTTCCTCTATCCATGGGATTTCCCAGGCATGAATCCTATGGATTCATTTCCCAGGGAATCCCATGGATGTCCCAGGCAAGAATACTGGAGTGGGTTGCCATTTCCTTCTCCAGGGGATCCTTTCTCTCAAAGTCACCACAAGGCACATATCCTTAATGTCTGTGTCTAGAATATCCCTTTTCTCTTCCTATGCCTCTATGTTTATTGAAAGTTAAAGGGAGAAAAAAGGGATGCTTTGGGGTAAGCTGGTGGCCTAATTTAATCTGAGGAGACTTTTGGAAACAAATGAAAAGATATTATTTTCTTAAAAGTTGGCTAAATGCAGTTTTTACTGGGTGATTTAGTAAGACACAGGATTTTGCTTGAATTGTTGTACATTATACTGCCAAAAAATAGATTGGAAATGTCAGTGGCTTGTTTTAATGTATATTCTCCATGTGTTTGGTAAAACATATTTGCTTCAAAGTAATAGTGTACTTTTGACTTGATATATATTGACTCATACCTAGCAGGGACTTATTGATTGTTTTCAGTAAATACTCTGTGAAATGTTTTCTCATTTAGCTAAAAATAAAGCTCAGCTTTCAGCAAGAATTTTTTTTTCCCCTGTTCAAGTGGAAAAATTTGTTGATCATAGTACCTGTTCTTAAAGTAGATCTGAAACTATTTGCTTAATGGGTGCAAAATCCAGAGACCTGAGTGAAAAAACACTTTTTTAAAGATAATAATGCTAATTTAGAAAATAGCATTTTCCTACCACGTTTATACACATAAAATGTGGTTAGTATTATTCCAACTATATAAAACTTGCAAATAAAAATGATGTAAAAAGATTAGAATATATGCATAAAATTAATATTAATCAGGAATATTCTCTAATTAGTTTCCAATTTATAAATAAACATTTAACCAAGATCATGTTTTAGTCCCAAAGATGTGTTTGCATTGAGAAGTTTCATTTCACTGTTTCTCCTCATGCAATTTGAAAACATTCTTTAACTTTCATTCATGTTGTATCACTTACTAAAATGTTACATTTTCTACAATGAGATAAAGCTTAATTTTTTTCAGATTTATGTAGCAATAATTACTCTGTTTCTGAAATTAAATAGGCCCCCCAAAAAATGTTACCATATTTAGATAAGCATGTTGGAGACTTGTCCAGTGTTTTTGACAAACAAAAAAAGTATTTTCGTATATGAGGGTGTAACTCAAACTCAGGTCCCAAGAAAATCACAATTATTAAATCAGGATACTTTTATTATTACATCCAAATAGCTAAAACTATGTAACTTGGCAAATTTCAAGGGTCTTGTCTATACCAGTTTGTAACTATCAATAATAAATGATGCATACAGAGTATTCTTTCTGCTACTTTTCTGGGCTTTCCAAATTTTCCTTAATTATTTATTTTTTTTTTAAGTTTTTTTTTTTTAATTTTATTTTATTTTTAAACTTTACATAATTGTATTAGTTTTGCCAAATATCAAAATGAATCCGCCACAGGTATACATGTGTTCCCCATCCTGAACCCTCCTCCCTCCTCCCTCCCCATGAGATGATAATTAGAGCCATTTTTAAAATATTTGCAAATGAAACTAAGGCTTTATTTTTTAAAAATATTTAATTATACTTAATTTACAATGTTGTGTTAATTCAGGTGTACAGTAAAGTGATCCAGTTATACATATGTATATATCTATTCTTTTTCATAATACTTTGAGCTGTGGTGTTGGAGAAGATTTTTGAGAGTCCCTTGGACATCAAGGAGATTAAAAAAGTCAATTCCAAAGGAAATAAGACCTGAATATTCATTGGAAGGACTGATGCTGAAGCTCCAATGCTTTGGCCACCTAATGCAATTAACTAACTCATTGGAAAAGACCTTGATAGTAGGAAAAATTGAAGGCCAGATGAGAAGGGGATGACAGAGGATGAGATGGTTGGATGGCATCACAAACTCCATGGACATGAATTTGAGCAAGCTCCAGGAGTTGGTGATGGACAGGGAGGTCTGGCGTGCTGCAGTCCATGAGGTCACAAAGATTCTGACATGACTGAGCGACTGAACTGAACTGATTATTTTTCAGATTATTTTCCCACATCAGTTCACTTCAGTTCAGTCCCTCAGTCGTGTTCGACTCTTTGCGACCCTGTGGACTGCAGCACACCAGACCTCCTGGCCATTACGAACTCCCAGAGTTTACTCAAACTCATGTCCATTGAATCAGTGATGCTATCCAGCCATCTCATCCTCTGTTGTTCTCTTTTCCTCCTGCCTTCAATCTTTCCCAGTGTCAGGGTCTTTTCCAATGAGTCAGTTCTTCTCATCAAGTGGTCAAAGTATTGGAGTTTCAACTTCAATACCACTCCTTCCAATGAACATTCAGGACTGATCTCCTTTAGGATGGACTGGTTAGATCTCCTTGCAGTCCAAGGGATCCTTAAGAGTCTTCTCCAACACCACAGTTCAAAAGCATCAATTCTTTGGCACTCAGCTTTTTTTATAGTCCAACTCTCACATCCATACATGACTACTGGAAAAAACCATAGCCTTTACTAGATGGACCTTTGTTGAGAAAGTAATGTCTCTGCTTTTTAATATGTTGCCTAGGTTGGTCATAACTTTTCTTCCAAGGAACAGGAATCTTTTAATTTAATGGCTGCAGTCACCATCTGCAGTAATTTTGGAGCTCCCCAAAATAAAGTTTGTCACTGTTTCCACTGTTTCTCCATCTATTTCCCATGAAGTGATGGGACCAGATGCCATGATCTTAGTTTTCTGAATGTTGAACTTTAAGACGACTTTTTCACTCTCCTCTCTCACTTTCATCAAAAGGCTCTTTAGTTTCTCTTCACTTTCTTTCATATGGGTGGTGTCATCTACACATCTGAGGTTATTGATATATCTCCCAACAATCTTGATTCCAGCTTGTGCTTTATCCAGCCTCACATTTCTCATGATGTACTCTGTATATAAGTTAAATAAGCAGGGTGACAATATACAGCCTTGATGTACTCCTTTCCCTATTTGGAACCAGTCTATTTTTCCATGTACAGTTCTAACTGTATTTTCCCATGTAGGTTATTACAAAATATTGAATATAGTTCCTCATGCTATACAGTAGGTCATTTTTGGTTATCTATTGTATATATTTTGCTGTGCATATCAAACAAACTTATAATTTATCCCTTCCTCTCAAGGCCTTTAGAAAGGGGCAGCAGAGGATGAGATGGTTAGACAGCACATGAATTGAAGCAAACTCTGAGAGATGGTGAAGGACAGGGAAGCCTGGCAAGCTGCAATACTTGGGTTCGCAGAGTCAGATGTGACTTAGGACTGAATAATAACAAGAAGAGGTTTTTCAGTATAATTTGTTAACACAGACATGCACACACACACACACACACACACACACACACATATATATATATATATATATATATATATATATATATACATATATACCAGGCTCCTCCGTCCATGGGATTCTCCAGGCAAGAGTACTGGAGTGGGGTGCCATTGCCTTCTCCAATAAATATATGTAGCATAGTGTAAAACACATATGCCATAGCATTAGAAACAGATATTTTACCTGTGTAATAGAGCATGTCTTTTCATAACTGTTACAAAGATTGGGCGCTAGTGGTCAAATGTACTGGCAACATGTAATGAGAAGGAGCTAGAATTAGCATCCTTCTTGCATTAGGAAAGGGTTTTGTAGGGACTATCTGTCAGACTGCTCTCAGGTCTGTTTTCTTATTTTGGCTATGCTGTTCTCTATCACAGAAACCACATTTGCCTGGAGGCTTTGCCAACTTACTCTCCAGGGAGTTCAGCCAATGCGAGATGCAGGAGGGTGACTGGAAGGGTGCCTCCGGCTGAGTGTGAGTCTGTTCTGCAGAAGAGACTATAAGTCCTCCACTATGGTTCCCAGACTTGCTAGATGACAAAGTTGTAGTCCAGTATGCCAGGTTTCAGGAAGCTGTCTCCTTTCCTGGTACCTCCATTTTTAGTAGTATTTGTTTCCTGTGTTGTTAGTAGTTAGGTTGGTCTCTGGTCTCCATCATCATATAACTGATCTTCTGCATTAAATTTCTTCTGTTTGAAGTATTTAGATGAGCTGCTGTTTTCCTGATCAACCACCCAGAAATCCAGACATCATTACTTTGTTTCAATTTTGTGAACCCTTGGTATCTTGAATATTTGTATTGTTTATTTTAATGCTCCTATTAATTGGGCAGCCAAAATGTACCAGGCATTGTGAATTTCTGCTGGCCTACCTGTCTCTCTAGTCTCATATCAAGAGACAATTGCCTCAAAAGGTGTGAGGGAGGGATGGAGTGGGAGGTTGGGACTGTTGTTCAGTCTCTAAGTTGTGTATGATTATTTGTGACCCCATGGACTACAGCATGCCAGGCTCTCCTGTCATCCACTATCTCCCAGAACTTGCTCAAATTTATGCCCATTGAGTCAGCAATGTTGTCTGACAATCTCATTCTATGCCACCCCCTTCTCCTTTTGCCTTCAGCTTTTCCTGGCATCAGGGTCTTTTGCAATGACTCGGCTCTTTGCCTCAGGTGGCCAAAATATTGGAGCTTCAGCTTCAGCATCAGTCCTTCCCATGAATAGTCTGTTGATTTCCTTTAAGATGAGCTGGTTTGATCTCCTTGCAGTCCAAGGGACTCCCAAGAGTCTTCTCCAGCATCACAATTTGAAAGCATCAATTTTTTGTTGTTCAGCATTCCAACTCTCACATATATATATGACTACTGGAGAGACCAAAGCTTTGATGATACGGACCTTTGTTGGCAAAGTGATGTCCTGCTCAGTTTCAGTCACAAGTCTTGGTGTGTAGCCAGGTTCCTATGACCTCAGGCCTGTGCTCTATTTAACTCATTACAATTTCACATTCTCGCTTTTGGGACATAAAACCATTATAGCAAGTTTACCACAAGTTATATCAACTTGAGCCATTTGGTCATGATCAATGTATTCCTGCTCACCATCCTCTCCACATTTCACAGTAGAAGAAGCAGGTGCACACAGAATTAAAGATAGAATTCTGCTTTTGATTCTGGGCCATTTCAGCTCCAAAAGGTATAAGGTAGGCCTTTGTTAGCAGGGCAGTTAGGACACCAATAATGATAAAACAAAATGGATATTGAACTCTAGAAAGCCAGTGAATTCTGTATTATTTCAGAGCTCTGGTCAGTCTTTTACCATTGATCAGGAATGGAGCAACAGAGTCTAGTGTTGGATCTACAGATGACTACGATGTTGTGTGAAGAACTTCAGTTCATATGTCACCTTCATACACAGAGGCATTATTAGACCATCAAAATGATATGTTTGAAGCGCTGACCAGTGAAAACCCTGTGTTTAGTTCTCTGTCTTTTAAGTTAACTGTGGCATTTCTTAAAATTCTTTTGATATCTTAAGAGCCACTAATGAATACAGATGAATAAAAGCCTGCTGTAGGCACCAACTGTGAGAGCTTACATCAGACTGCCTAGCTGTAGAGTTCTTTCATTCCAAATATCTTAATACCAATCTGGGGCATGTCCTTTCCTCTGCTATCTTTAGGTCCCAAGAATAAAAGGAAATATCCAACTTAATTATAATGATGAGGTTGTGAGTGGGACAGTGAATTGAAACTGATCAGGCTTGGAGTTTTGATTCTAGCTGCAGCATGGACTAGTTATCAAAGTTTTATCCCTCTGGGCTTTGCCTGTTAAAATGCGGGCATTTGTAGCATTTAAATCTGAAAGTTATTTGAAGGACCACATTGATAGTTCCTATTATACACATAAATTCTATGGACATGTCTTAGATTTATGGTAAAGGTTGACTCTGATATATATATATTTACTGATAATAATTATTACTGATAATAATATATTTACTGATAATATTTACTGAATAATATTCAGGATGAACAACTTGATGTGAAAGAAAATCATATTGAAATCTCATTGCCACATTTAAGATACTTGAGCTGAGACAGCTAAATTGTCTTTACTATTCCAAGAAATAGCACTGTGCTTAGAGCAACATAGTATAACTTACTGGACTAATTTATTTTGTCATTGGTTATTAGGAGGTTAAAGTGCAAGATTCCAAATTCCCTTTCAGATGAAAAACAAGCAAACAAAAAAATACCATGATTCTCTAATTTATATCTGCTGTGTTTGTGTATTGCAGTCTACAACCTTTATAGAAAGTGCTGTCTGAAGCTCTTGAGAAATTCTGACATTCTAATCCAACACACAGTGGAATCAAATTTCATTAAAAAGCATGTTCTATCTGAGAAAGAGCATCATTTACAATCCCAAATAGCATTTGATGCAATCCATAATATTATCCAGATCCAGGCTTAAAAAATAAAGGTTAATAATACTTCTTCAGATAACTCAGATTGCTTTATTCTCTGATTTTGATAAAACAAAAATAAAAATTTTATTAAATATTAAGGCCTATGAAATAAGAGCAATCTCCTTTAAGAACCAAGATTAAAAATATAATGGAGATTTGTCTTCCCAGTTTTCACTCAAAATTTCTATCTAACTTTTAAAAACCCTGTCTGTATTAATGAGGTTAGAAACTGCAATGCTCTAATATCTATTTGCTGGAGAATAAATAATGCTTTACCTGGGTGTTCTGTTTTTCTGTGTTGCTGTTATACAGGTCATTTGACAGACCTATAATACATTTGTGTATTTCAAGTATTCTCTAGTCTTACAAGCACTTTATTGCCTCTTCTGATTCACTGTCTCCCCAAAATTTTTTCATTTATTCAAGAATCCCACAAAAATATAAACTTATCTGCCTTGAGAATTTCTGTTCTTTATCTGGAAGACTGCATCCCTTGTTTTATAAACTGAAGTAATGATAACTTGTAAGCATTTATGTTTGTACTTCTTCAGTTTTGAACTCTCAATTAGCTGGTATTCTGGAAAATGAGATTTCTTTAAGATTTTATTTACTGTTTATCTTTCTTTTCTTCTCAGTAGCATTAATAATAGAGATTTAAATGTGGCAATGAAACTTCCATGTTTATTACTTATATCACTGACAAAAATTTAACTTGCCTAAGATACAAAACTAATATTTTAAAAGAGAGAAGAATATGGTAAAAAATGTTAGATAGAAAATGGGTTAGAGATACAAGCATATATTTTATAGAAAAAGAAAATGTAGTGTGCTTAATCATATAAAACAGTTTTTAAAATATACTTTCAAACTGGGTAATGAGATAAATATTTTTTTTAATTCAGTGATATATAATTTCTTATCCAACACATTGGCAAAGTGTAAAATTTGACCATGTGCATTGTTGTTGAGACAGTAGAGGAATAGTGACCCTAGAAACACAAAATGATCCTTTGCCTACTGTAGGAAATGTGGCATTGCTATCAGACTTACCTATGCATTAACTCTCTGATCCAAGTAATTCCTCCTTTAAGAATATATTGCCAAAGATGGTACTGATGAATCTATTTCAGGGCAGCAATGGAAATGCAGACATAGAGAACAGACTTGTGGACACAGTGGGAGGAGAGGATGGGACGAATTGAGAGAGTAACATGGAAACATATACATCACCATATGTAAAATAGATAGCCAATGGGAATTTGCTGTATGATGCAGGGAGCTCAAACCCAAGCTCTGTGATAACAAAGAGGGGTTGGTTTGGGTGGGAGTTGGAAGGAAGGTTCAAGAGGGAAGAGACATATGTGTACCCATGGCTGGTTCATGTTGATGTTTGGCAGAAACCAACACAATATTGTAAAACAATTATCCTCCAAATAAAAATAAATAATTTCTAAAATATATTTGGCAAATCTAATACAGTTATGTAAAGTTTAAAAATAAAATAAAATTAAAAAAAAAAAATAAAAAAAAAATAAAAAAAAAAAATAAATAAATAATTTCTAAAATATAAATAAAATTTTAAAATTTAGAAAAAATATATATGTTGCAAGGCAGCCACATAGTATATCATCACCTGGATGGGCTGTCCCTGTCAGGACACCCTCATCAGAGTTCCCAGCTCCACCCCACCACAGATCCCACCTGCACGATGGCAGTCCCCATACAACAGGGGAGATAGAGGGTCTGTCAAGTGAATCTGGTTAAAAAAAAAAGGAGTATACATATCTTATACACAGAAAACTTATTTTTTATAGCAAAAGATAGAGATACCCCAAATGTCCATTATAAGGGGAAGATTGAATAAAATAATAGATCTATGAAAATAATAGGCAGCTATATAAAGGAATGAGAAATATCTCTATATGATCCTATGAGAGATATCCTAAATATAAGGGGAAGAAGGAGGTAAACAATATGGAGAAAATATTTACTGTAAATGAACACAATCATTTACTAATTGATTATTAAGAAACACAACACAATAAAGCAACTATACTCTGATAAAAATTAATAAAAATTAAAACCTGAAGATTTCATGTTAAAAAATATATAGTTCATGTATGTAGATACAAGCACACATACAAAACACGTCTGCACTTATAAGAAAAATAATGAAAGCATAAATCATAAAATTAAACAGATGGTTAATTTTGTAAGGAAAAAGGAACAAAAGGTGGAAGTGACAGGAATAGAAGTTAGAATTCTCTGAATATGTGATATTTTCCAGATATGACTTTTTTAGAATGTGAATATTTTATATACATGTAAAGCAATATCCAAAACCAGGCAAAATGAAACAAACACACCCAAAATTGTCTCAAGTTGGTGACATAATTGAATCAAGAAAAATTATTTCAAAATATATAAAACACAACAATTTTACTGTTATTCCAGTGGGTGGATTATACCATAAGGAAAAAGTAAACTTTCGCCGAACAAACAAAACATTAACTAGTTTAGTAGTCATATTGTCAAAGGTAATGGTGGTATAATTATCCTGAAGCTGTTGACTATGTATTATGAAATAAAGCACTGAGCAATATTCTTTTTTTATAATTTCTTTTTAATTGAAGAATAGTTGCTTTATAATATTGTGTTGGTTTCTGCCATACATCAACATGAATCAGCCATGCATCTCCTCCTTCTTGAGCCTCTCTCCCACCTCCCACCCCATCTCACCCCTCTAGGTTGTAACAGAGCCAAAGTTTGTGGTCCCTGAATCATACAGCAAATTCCCATTGGCCATCTATTTTGCATATGGTAATGCATATGTTTCCATGATACTCTTTCCGTTCGTTCTACCCTCTCCTCTCCCTACCACACCATGTCCATAAGTCTGTTCTCTATGTCTGTATCTCCATTACTGACCTGCAAATAGTTTCATCAGTACCATCTTTCTAGATTTCATGTATATGTGTTAATATATGACATTTGTTTTTCATTGTCTGACTTACTTCACTCTGTATAATAGGTTCTAGGTTCATCCATCTCATTACAACTGACTCAAATGTATTCCTTTTTTATGGCTGAGTAATATTCCTTTGTATATATTACCAGAGCTTCTTTATCTATTTGCCTGTTGATGGATATCTGGGTTGATTCCATGTCCTAGTATTCCATTGTAAATACTGCTGCAATGAACATCTGGGTACATGTGTCTTTTTCAATTATGATTTTCTCAGGGTAGAATTAGGGCAAAGGAGATACAAGGTAAGGTCACTGAAGCTCAGTAAAAATCATGCAGTTTTGAACTGAATTGGAAGTACCAGTATGGACTTGAGATATGTCTGAACTAATAAACACCAAAAAATTAACAAAATTAGAGTACTTGATTTGCAACTCCTAATGAAGTATTGTATCTAGATAGTGACCATCAACAGCTACCAACATCATTATTTTTGGACAATCCACTAAATGTTGTGTATTCCCTAGTGGCAATAAACTACCAATCTGTGGAGAATGCTTACTGAAAGTTTTATGATTCTTATCAGACCCAAAAATGAATTAACAGGAAATGTTGGAAACTGAGAACACAGCACATGCGAGCAGAAAGACTAACTATGAAAACTTTATATGAGAAATATCTAATTTCTTCAGCAAACAATTGCAAGTGAAATTAAAGAGTTAGAATCAATAATTCAAACAGAACTTAAGAGACATATCAGAAAACTGCCACATATTTGAATCCAAATTTAAGCAAGCAAACTTTTTTTAAAATTTTTTAATGACAGGAAAATTTAAAGGCTACCTACTAAATAATTGATTATATTAAAAATCATTTCTATTTTACTTATAGTTTTGAGCATAGTAATGTGGTTATTTTAGAAGGAAAAAGGCCTTATCTTTTAGAAATACATGCTGATATGTTTACAGATGGCATGGTGTTACATCCAATTTCTTCAAAATAACCAAAGTTGGGATAACTTCTTGATGGTATAGGTACAAAAAAAAAAAAAACTAGTCATGACTTGATAATTTTTGATATGTATCTAGGAGTTTATTACATTTTTCACACTATTTTTTATTTTTAAATATCCCTTAATTTAAAGCAGAAAAACATATTCATTGTGTAATTGTTTAGCAGTTTGAGATACCTCAATATGGATGAAATAATTAAGCTGTAAGGTGTTATAAAGAAAACTCATATAATGATTCCTAGAATAAAAAGAAAAATCCGTGCCAGCTGGCCATATGCTATCTACATTATTTTTATTCTATGGTCATGGATTTTGTCTCTAGGAGTCTATTGTTAAAGTAAAAAATTCTCCCACAATAAAAACAGAATAATTGCTCCAACATTGTAAGAAATTCTACCATCAGAGTTTGGCAGTTCTAATAGCTAAAAAGTAAATAAATATATAAGAGTAGAACATTTTGATATAAGAATGGATTTAAAAGCACTGTGTAGCAGCTCAGTTACAGAGAACTGATTTTAATCTAGCTAGCTTAAGTTGGAAGGGGTTTATTATAGGATGTAACATTGTCACAGAGGGTTAGAAGAGCTAACAATACATTCTAGGTTGAGCTTCTAAACATTACTACCAAAACCTTTCATCAGACCTGAGCTTCCAAAATTGCTGCTGTATAATCTATGATAAGAAAATTCATGCTATCATTATATCATCAATTTGAGATATTGCTCCAATCAGGAAACCAGCTTCAGGACCATGAGCCACATTTGCTACAATGTGCATCAGAAAGAAAAAAAAAAAAAAAAAAAAAAAGGATGCAAGTAGGGCTGATTGGCCCAATCTAAATTAAATCTGGAACTCTATGTAACAAATATCTTCTACTTGCAGAAGCATGGATGCAACCAGAGGTTACCATACCAAGTGAAACAAATCAGAAAGAGAAAGACAAATACATATAATACATTTACATATGGAATCCAAAATATGACATAAATGAACCTATCTATGAAACAGAAGCAGACTCACAGGCATAGAAAACAGAGTTGTGGTTTCGAAGGGAACGGGGTTAGGGGAGGGATGGATTGGGAGTTTGGGATTAGCAGACACAAACTATTGCATAAAGAATGGATAAAAACAAGGTCCAATTGTATATCACAGGGAACTGTATTCAGTAAGCTATGATAAACCATGATGGAAAAGAATATTTTAAAAATATAAATATGGAATTCCCTTGTGGCCCAGTGATTAGGATTCTGTTCTTTCACTGCCAAGGACACAGGTTCAATCCCTGGACAAGGAATTAAGACATGCAATGTGGACAAAAATTTTTAAAATATATTTATGACCTTAATCAAATCCATTATAATTATACAGTGGAGATGACAATTAGATTTAATGGACTAGATCTGGTAGACGAGGTGCCTGAAGAACTAAGGACAGAGCTTCATAACATTGTACAAGAAGCAGTGACCAAGACCATCCCAAAGAAAAAGACATATTAAAAGGAAAAAAAGTTGTCTGAAGAGGCTTTACAAATAGCTGAGGAAAGAAAAGAAGCAAAAGCAAAGGAGAAAGGAAAAGATTAATACAAATGAACACAGAGTTCCAGAGAAAAGCAAGGAGAGATAAGAAGGCCTTCTTAAGTCAACAATGCAAAGAGATAGAGGAAAACAGTAGAATGGCAAAGACTAGAGATCTCTTCAGGAAAACTGGAAAGATTAAGGGAACATTTTCTGCAAGGATGGATACAATAAAGGATAGAGATGATGAGGACCTAACAGAGCAGAAGAGATTAAGAAGAGGTGGCAAGAGTACACAGAAAAACTATGCAAAAAGGTCTTAATGACTGGGATAACCACGATGATGTGGTCACTCACCTAGAACCAGATATTCTGGAATGTGAAGTCAAGTGGGCCTTAAGAAGCATCACTACGAACAAAGCTAGTGGAGGTGATGGAATTCCAGTTGAGCTATTTCAAATTCTAAAAAGATCATGCTGTTCAAAGTGCTGCACTCAATATGCCAGCAAATAAGGAAAACTCAGCCATGGCCACAGGACTGGAAAAGGTCGGTTTTCAATCCAATCCAAACAAAAGGCAATAGTAAAAATTGTTCAAACTACCTTACAATTGCTCTCATTTCACAGAATAGTAAGGTTATGCTCAAAATCATTCAAGCAAGGCTTCATCAGTAAGTGAAGAGAGAACTTACAGATTTAAACGTTTAGAAAAGGCATAGGAATCAGAAATCAAATTGACAATACTCATTGGATCATACAGAAAGAAAGGGAATTCCAGAAAAATATTGACTTCTGCTTCATTGACTACACTAAAGCCTTTGACTGTATGGATCACAATAAACTGTGGAAAATTATTAAAGAGATGGGAATAACAACAGATCATGTTACCTGTTTCCTGAGAAAGCAGTATATGGGTCAAGAAGCAACAGTTAGAACCTTACATTGAACAACTGACTGGTTCAAAATTGGGAAAAGAATAAGACAAGTCTGTGTATTGCCACCTTCCTATTTAACTTATAGGCAGAGTACATCATGTGAGATGCTGGGGTGGATGAATCACAAGCTAGAATCAAGATTGCTGGGAAAAATATCAGCAACCTCAGATAGGCAGATTATGCCACTCTAATGGTAGAAAGTGAAGACGAACTACATAGCCTCTTGAAGGTGAAACAGGAGAGCAAAAAATCTAGCTCTAGCTTTAAACTCAACATTCAAAAAATTGAAATCATGGCATGCAGTCCCATTACTTAATGACAAATATAAGAGGAAAATGTGGACACAGTGACATATTTTATTTTCTTGGGCTTCAAAATCACTGCAGATAGTGACTGCAGCTTTTTTTTTTTTTTAAACTTTACATAATTGTATTAGTTTTGCCAAATATCAAAATGAATCCGCCACAGGTATACATGTGTTCCCCATCCTGAACCCTCCTCCCTCCTCCCTCCCCACACCATCCCTCTGGGTCGTCCCAGTGCACCAGCCCCAAGCATCCAGGATCATGCATCGAACCTGGACTGGCAACTCGTTCCATACATGATATTTTACATGTTTCAATGCCATTCTCCCAAATCTTCCCACCCTCTCCCTCTCTCTCAGAGTCCATAAGACTGTTCTATACATGAGTGTCTCTTTTGCTGTCTCGTACACAGGGTTATTGTTACCATCTTTCTAAATTCCATATATATGCGTTAGTATACTGTATTGGTGTTTTTCTTTCTGGCTTACTTCACTCTGTATAATAGGCTCCAGTTTCATCCACCTCATTAGAACTGATTCAAATGTATTCTTTTTAATGGCTGAGTAATACTCCATTGTGTATATGTACCACTGCTTTCTTATCCATTCATCTGCTGATGGACATCTAGGTTGCTTCCATGTCCTGGCCATTATAAACAGTGCTGCGATGAACATTGGGGTACACGTGTCTCTTTCCCTTCTGGTTTCCTCAGTGTGTATGCCCAGCAGTGGGATTGCTGGATCGTAAGGCAGTTCTATTTCCAGTTTTTTAAGGAATCTCCACACTGTTCTCCATAGTGTCTGTACTAGTTTGCATTTCCACCAACAGTGTAAGAGGGTTCCCTTTTCTCCACACCCACTCCAGCATTTATTACTTGTAGACTTTTGGATCGCAGCCATTCTGACTGGTGTGAAATGGTACCTCATAGTGGTTTTGATTTGCATTTCTCTGATAATGAGTGATGTTGAGCATCTTTTCATGTGTTTGTTAGCCATCTGTATGTCTTCTTTGGAGAAATGTCTATTTAGTTCTTTGGCCCATTTTTTGATTGGGTCATTTATTTTTCTGGAGTTGAGCTGTAGGAGTTGCTTGTATATTCTCGAGATTAGTTGTTTGTCAGTTGCTTCATTTGCTATTATCTTCTCCCATTCTGAAGGCTGTCTTTTCACCTTGCTAATAGTTTCCTTTGATGTGCAGAAGCTTTTAAGGTTAATTAGGTCCCATTTGTTTATTTTTGCTTTTATTTCCAATATTCTGGGAGGTGGGTCATAGAGGATCCTGCTGTGATGTATGTCAGAGAGTGTTTTGCCTATGTTCTCCTCTAGGAGTTTTATAGTTTCTGGTCTTACGTTTAGATCTTTAATCCATTTTGAGTTTATTTTTGTGTATGGTGTTAGAAAGTGTTCTAGTTTCATTCTTTTACAAGTGGTTGACCAGATTTCCCAGCACCACTTGTTAAAGAGATTGTCTTTAATCCATTGTATATTCTTGCATCCTTTGTCAAAGATAAGGTGTCCATATGTGTGTGGATTAATCTCTGGGTTTTCTATGACTGCAGCCTTGAAATTAAAAAAAAAAAAAAAAAAACTTGCTCCTTGAAAAGAAAGCTATAACACACCTAGACAGTGTATTAAAAAGCAGAGACATTACTTTGCCAACAAAGGTCCATACAGGCAAAGCTATGGTTCTCCCAGGAGTCATGTACAGATGTGAGAGTTGGACCATAGAGAAGGCTCAGCTCTGAAGAATTGATTCTTTCAAGTCGTACTGGAGACGATTTTTAAGAGTCTCTTTGGGCTGCCAGGAAATCAAATCAGTCAACCCTAAAGGAAATCAACCCTGAATATTCATTGGAAGTACTGATGCTGAAGCTGAAGCTCCAATACTTTGGTCACCTGATTGGGAAGAGTGAACTCACTGGAAAAGACTCTGATGCTGGGAAAGATTGAAGTCAAAAGGAGAAGAGGGTGGCAGAAGATAATGTGGTTAGATAGCATCACTGACTCAATGGACAGGTATTTGAGCAAACTCTGGGAGATAGTAAAGGACAGAGAGGTCTTGTGTGCTGCAGTCCATGGGGTCACAAAGAGTCCAGACATGACATAGCAAGTGAACAACAATAAATATATAAATGAATCACTTTGCTGTAAAGCAGTAACTAGCACATTATAAATAAACTATATGTCAATTAAAAAAAAAAAGTCTTCAAAAGATAGGTTTAGTTTCTCAGTCATTTAATCACACTAGGCAGAAAATAGGATGGAAGAAAACCACCAGTCAACAACATCAGAAAACTGCCACATTTTCTGTTCATATTTCATAAATTAGGACACTTTGCAGCCTTCTCTTTGTCCCCCTTACCTCCATCAATTGTAAAACTTAATCCTTTGTGACCATATGGCACTTGCAATTGTATAAAATATACTTTTTAATCTTATCCTATTCATTTGCACCATCCATTTATTTGAGTAGTTACAATATAAACACCAAAATCAACAAGACATTGTTTGCCAGGTGTCACTTAAGGCGTGTATCCTCATGTCTACATGGATCAAAACTAGCCCAGCATCCACATGCACTCACTTCTCAGGCACACTCTTTTACCCTGAAGGTTGCTTTGGAAGTGATGTTGCAGAGTATCAAGCTTGAAGATGAATTTTCTTGCCTGTCATTCTGATATTGTGACATTTTGTAGTTCATTTATTTATTTAGTCTTTCATACTTTTTCAATTCAAATTCTGTATTTAGCCCCTTTCTGTATCCTCACTGCCAATATAGCATCTGGTGAGCTTTAAGGAGGAAACAGCTAATTAAAAAGTACATACTTAGTGCAATGAGGTCACTTTAAGAAAGAAGGGGCTCCAGGCAGCCCATCTATGGACTCCAGGGATCAGAGCCTCTGGGAGTGAAAAGACTACAGAAAAGAGAGCCCTGGAAGGAGCCAGATGAAGAAATCACACCACAGGCAATGTGACTGGAAAACAGTACTGCTTGGATGCAGGGAAGCTTTTCCTAAATACAAAAAATAAAGCCAGCTACTTGTTTGTGGAAAAAAAAAAAGAACAGAACACATATCAGTATAGTAATCAAAGCCTGGTTTCAAATAATGCACCAGTGTCAGGAGGAGATAATGGCATCTAATTAAGACATTAATTAAAACTCATAATACCTAATTAGAAAATGTAAAAGTACTATTAGATTTTTTTCCCTTTTAAATTAGCTGAAGCAGCTGATTAGCAGGTGTTCTTAATGTAATATTTTATTAAATAGAACACCATATGGGTAAAAATTAGATCGGCAAATGGCGGTATCACGATTAGTCATTATTAAAAGCTTGGAGCAATGGCTGGAGGGGTGATGTGGGGGTCTTGGCCTGCCCCACTGCAACCTAGTTCCTTCCCTGGTACCTAGCCATCTTGCTACCTGCTTATTCCCACATCCCACTGTAGTTTAATTGGAAAAGCTCCATTCTGCAACTTCTTCCTGAACTTTCTAGGAGTTCTTTGGCCCTTTGAATGTGTCAGAACTCAAGTTCTAAAAGGAAGAACCCAAGGGAATGATTTAAATTGGTGTGGAAGGAATATAGGCTAAAGACAAGAAATAATGTAGCAGGTACTTAGGAAGTTAGCAAGACCCTTTAGAGGCTACCCTAGACCCTAGAAAACAAACTGTCTTCTCATTTGGTGACGATACTGAGGGGTCAGGTCAACCTACAACAGCTTCTCACATTTATGTCATATCATTTCTGGATATTATACTTTATATGTATTGATACTATACTAAATTATGTTATAAAAATGCACTTTTTTCTTTTTTTGCTTATTTCCTTCTCACTGGTCAAGGTATTCTTCCCGAGAGTAGACATTAGTCTGTTGAAGTGTAGTGATTGTTACAGCCACAATACCCAAACAAGACTGAGTACAAAGTAGGTACTTAATATTGTTTAGTCCTTCAGTAGTGTCCCACTCTTTTGTGATCCCATGGACTTTAACTGCCAGGTTCTTTTATCCATGGGATTTTCCCAGCAAGAACACTGGAGTGGGTTGCCATGACCTCCTCCAGGGGATCTTCCCAAGAGTATCTTCCCAGGGAAGACCCAGAGATTAAACCTGTGTCTCCTTCATTGACAAGCAGATTCTTTACCACTGAGCAATCACGTGAGCCCAGGTGCTTAGTAAATATTGGTTAAAAAACAAGTAAATGAATGAGACTACTAAGTTTTATGTATTCTGTATGATTGTGTATATGTGTTTGTGTGTGTGTGTGTTTATGCTACTTTTAGTTTTATAAATGTTTGGGAGTCAGACACTGAATTTGAAATTTCTAATAGAATCACAACCCCCAAGCATTCTGGTCAATGGTCATACATTCTTACCAAGCCTGGATGTACACTACATTGCCATGGGGGAATCTAAATAAATGTTATTAGCCTGAGACTCATAAAAAGATGGCTAGGCATCAGACATTCAGTTTATACCCTATTAGTTCCTACAAACACTCCACGAATAGAGAACCCTAATCCTAAGTGTCAGCATGAAAGGAAAGACACAAAAATGGTCAGATTTAACCTCCCTAAGAGACCAGTGATAAATTTGAGGCATTGAAGGAAATAAAGGTACACAGGTATAAATTCTAAGCAGTCTGCTTGGTTAGTGCTTATTTATAATTGAGCTGTTGGGATAAATGCACAAACAAACAAAAAGTCTGAATAAGATGACCAGGTCCAGGAAATCAAAAATTTTGAAGGTATGCAAAGAGACATGCAACTTTTTTTACTTGACGTCAACATTAATCCTCCATGGATTTTAATTTAAAAATTGACTTGTATAAAAAATATAGCTAATGAGAACATACTGTATATCACAAGAAAGTTTACTCAGTGCTCTGTGGTGATCTAAATGAGAAGGAAATCCAAAAAACGAGGGGAAGTATTTACACATATAGCTGATTCAGTTTGCTGTACAGCAGAAACTAACACAACATTGTAAAGTGACTATACTCCAATAAATTTTTTTAAAGCATTGACTTTTGAAAAATGTCTTTAGAAATATAGGTGAGAAATTCTTATACAGAATGGACTAGAGGAGAAAAACCAGGAGGTAGAAATAGTACATTGGATGGTAAACATTTCTTCCATTTCTGATTTTGTATTTTCTCAAGTGTCTCTGTTAATTACACGAGGAGGACTACTCCTTCTGCCCTTTTAGCACTTTTCTTTAAGGTTTCTCATTCCAAGGGAAATTTTTTAAGTCCATTGAGGCTTTCTTTGTAAATTGAAAGTATGAAGTGAGGAGGGAGGAAAGAACCTGAATCTATCAAAACAGTGATTTTCCTGATAGGTGCTTTAAAAAGGCTGCCTATCTTCCCAAGTCTTGGTGTATGCTGAATAAAAGCACTGATGTCTTCACAAAAGAGAAAACATAAAAGTGCTACCTAAAAATTGCTAGGCAGCTATAAAGGAAATAAATGACTCTATTATTTTGAAATGTAAGCAAACATTGACACTAAAGCCCCGGGCAAGACAGGAAGCCATCTACTACTAATAAGTGAGTTTGATGACCCTACCTCATATGATACATAAAGGAACAACAGCATCATTTTCTGGGAAAAGCTATTTAGATGCTCGTGTTTGGAGTGGGATCACAGGGTTGTTTGTGTTGTCTGTCCTTTTGCTTTGGGTCACTGTTTGGCTACACCTATGTCCAGGGCAGATGGTGACCAAGTCAGAATTCAGCATCTGTCCTTGGACAGTTGAAAAGATTTTATCAAAACAGAAATCATGGGGTTCCAAGCAGAACTTAATGTTTTCCAGCATATCTCCACCACCTATTTTAGGAGACTCCTTTATCATCCATTTGTTTGTTCAACATGGTAAATATGAGTTGGTACAGGTACAGGTAGCTTAGGGTGGATGGAGTGGGGGAAAGGGGCTAAAATCATTCAGGTGGGAAGAGGGAGTGCTTAGACCTTTCACTTTATTTTTTTCTTTTCTTCTCTCTCATGTGATTGGCTGGTGAGAAAAAACATGGGATGTCCTGATTCTGGACCCTGGAATAGATTCAGAAAGAACAAGGCCTTGAGTTTGCAGGGGAGATAATCTGAGAGAGGGAAATGCTCAGAGAAGGGCTTTAGGCTCCCTGTAGACCCTGCTTCATTCTGCCCTTGAGATAGAAGACAAGATGAGGGAACCAACCATTGAAAAAAGGAGCAATAAGGTTTATCTTAGGTAGCAAAAAATTAAAGCTCATTTTCTTGAGTCGGGCTTAATTGACCTTGGGCAACCTGGTGGCTCAGATGGTAAAGAATCTGCCTGCAATGCAGGAGACCCAAGTTTAATCCCTGGGTCGGGAAGATCCCCTATAGAGGAGAATAGCAACCCACTTCAGTATTCTTGTCTGGAGATTCCATGGACAGAAGAGCCTGGTGAGCTATAGTCCATGGGGTAACAAAGAGCTGGACACAACTGAGTGACTAACACTCTCCATCTTTCTTTTCAAACCTCTAATAATCTTTTTGACTCGATTACTTTGTGTATAAAACACTAAAAAAATCCCACATATATAGTATTTCATCCACAGAGGTTTGTGAGCACAAAATAATCTGACATACACAAGTTCTAAATAAATATTCACTGTTTCTCAAATTTATTATTATTATTGTTATTGAGAATAATACAAAGGATCTTCAGGATTCTCACAGAGACAAAAATAACTGGTAAAATGAGATCACTGATATGTGGAATCTAATTAAAATGACATAAATGAACTTATTTCTAAATCAGGAACATACTCACAAATTTAAAACACAAACTTATGGTTACCAAAAGGGAAACATGTCAAGGAGGGATAAATTAGAAGTTTGGGATTAACGTACTCACACTACTATATATAAAGAGAACTAACATGGATCTACCATATAGTACAGGGAACTCTATGTTCTGTAATGATGACCTATATGCAGAAAAAAAACTGAAAAAAAATGAATATATGTACATGTGTAAGTGAATAATTTTGCTGTACACCTGAAACTAACCTAATATTGTAAATTGATGATACTCCAATAAAATTAGGAAAAAAAAAAAAAAAACTGATCAGAAAGGAAACACACTAGGGATTGTGTGCCTCAATAACCAAAAGAAACATTGGCCAAGCAAGTTTGTTCAGATATTTACTTGAATTCAAACGTGTGCATACAAACCCCTATGCATCCATTGGAATCTGCATCTGTAATGGAGGTTTTAGGATTAGGGATTGGGCTTCTATCCACATTCTATTCCAAGGTTCATTCAGCATTTAGCAGAAAACTGTGATGCACAGCAAGATCTCAAAAACCCTACTGCAAACATCTTGCAATCAGGAAAAGCCTTTGAATCATTGCAATATCCTAATAGTACCTTGAGCTGCATCTGGCCTTTATACCACAGTACCATCTCTTTAGGGACCATGGCTTACCTGGGGTTAAATAAGGTCACATGACAGCCAGTCTCTGTAATTCCTTCCCACTTTCTTTTCTAATGGCCTTTCTCTTCCCCTAAAACTAGAAGCTATCCACTAGGTACCCACGAAAGTGAAAGTGTCAGTTTCTCAGTTGTGTCTGACTCTGCGACCCCATGGACTCTATCCTGCTAGACTCCTCTGTCCATGGGATTTCCCAGGCAAAAATACTGGAGTGGGTGGCTATTTCCTTTTCCAGGGGATCTCCTTGACCCAGGAATCAAACTTGGTTCTCCTCCATTGTGGGCAGATTCTTTACCATTTGAGGTACCAGGTTAGGTGTGTGTACCATTTCCTAAATTTAGCCAATAGGCCATAATCTGATAGCACCTGATTTTAATGCAATGGCTCTAATTTAGGTGAAAAAATCATGATGGACTTCTTAGAAGATGGATGGGTTACCACTACTGAGGCAACCAGAAAACAGACTGTCTTCCTTCCAGAAGTGCAGAAACATCTGGATTCTACCCATATGGACTCCAAACTTGAAAGTTTCTGGTGGTTGTCACTCCTTCCCTGTCAGGACAGTGGCTGCTTGCTTTTGCTTTCTGACTAGCTGCAGCCCAGTGGCTGCAGGAAGAAACTCACTCCCCCTTCTTCTCTAAACCCTCAGTCTGCATAGGGGTCTGCTGTCTAGGTACTTGAGCCCTTTAATTCTTTCTTTGACCTCACTGACTTTGCTTCTTCTCTGAGTGTAGGGGGAACAGGGACACTTTGCTTCTCTGGAAATGCTCACTTAATGTGGAAAAAAGTTTAGGTTTACTTGAACCCTAGCTACAAAGTCACATAGAACAGTAGGTAAATGCATCTAGGATCCATAGGAACTAGACAGTTATCCCTTCAATTACCAACTATCAGCAGCTGGTGCTAAGGTTTGGTTGTGGCAGAGGAAAGTTTTGGAGACAAGTCCTACCTATGACCTTGAACTTGAGTCCCCGTTCACATGTTCCCTGGAGTCCTAAAACCATCAGCAAGTTGATACTTAGCTTCTTAGTCTGCTATTTTGTCCTCATGAGCCTCCCAAGATAGTCAGGTGATTAGTAATGTATCATCTTACTTACTTCCCTCCCTTTGATATCAAGCACTATTAAAATTTTATCTCTAGTTTTGACAGCCTTAAAGAATTACTTGTTGTGTTTATGTGCAGTATCACCTCTGCTCCTGGATATTATCTTGAATTCAAATCCAAATGTAACAGAGCATCTGTTCAGGTCAGACAAGTTTGTCAAGGTCAAGAGATGGTGTATTCCATTGGAAGGGAAACAATTTTAGTTTACAAGAAGTCATGTGCACTTACAAAGGAGCAAGAGAAAAGGAAAGCGAAATCAGATAAACTGAGTGTTAAACAGGTACTTTCAAATGTATCAGTATTTCATTCTGACAACAAATCTAGAGAGTAAGCATTACTATATTTTAAGTTTCAAACTTTGATTTGACTTTAGATTGGCATGAATTTGTAAGATATAACACAGAAAGATCACAGTATCCTTCATCCAATGTCCCCAATAGTAGGAATTTGCAAATCTGTGCTAGACTACAGGGAGTAGATATGTATACTCTTCCCTGGAAAATACCATGGATGGAGGAGCCTGGTAGGCTGCAGTCCATGGGGTCACTAAAAGTCAGATATGGCTGAGCGACTTCACTATTCTGCATTTATTACTTCTTTAAGGATTATTATTTATTATGGAAGAGACAAGTCTATAAAAATTCTTCAGAAACAGAAACATGTTGTGAGCTTATTGATTCGAATAATGAAAGTAAGTAGAAGCATCATATAAACTTGCAATTAATTACCTTCTCAGCAAGTGAGTGGAGAACTAAAAAAAAAAAAAAAAAAAGAATTTGAAAGCTTAAAAAACAATCCTTAGGTTTCATAATGTTCTCTTTGGTGGTAGACTGATAATGTGGTACAAAGGGTGCCCATGTCTTAATCCCTGAAAGCTGTGAATATGTTAGGCTATGTGGCAAGGGGAAATTAAACGTGCAAATGAAAGTAAGTTTCTTAATTGACTGATCTTGAGATGGGGAAATTATTCTGACTTGTGTGGGAGACCCAGTGCAATCACCAGGATCCTTATTAGGATATAGAAGGAAATTGAGTGTCAGAGTGACGCAGCATGAGAACAACTTAATCATTCATTGTTGGCTTTGAAGATGGAAGGAGATGAAAACCAAAGAATACAGGCAGCCTCTAGGAGACAGAAAACAAAAGAAATAAGTTCTTTCTTAAATTCTCCAGCAGAATACAGTCTGTCAACTCCTTTTTGTTAGCCCAGTGAATACCATTTTCACATCTGACCTCCATAACTGTAAAATAATAATGTTGTTGTTTTAACCCACAAGTGTATGGCAACTTATTAAAGTAGCAATTTGCAATACAGCATCTATTGCTCTTTTCCTTCAAGTTGATATTTCTCTAGTTCTTGACATATCAGTGATTTCCACTTGAAATGTGGACAACAAGAACATTATATTTTTACCTTCTGGGTCTTAATTCATTTGCTTTCACTGACCATTCGTGATATCACTGTGGCAGGGGAAGGATGGATGTGTCCTTGAATTACCAAGTCGGGGTAGAAGGTCAGTTGACACTCAGCCTCTATTGCTTGGGGATGGAGGATGTCCTCTTAATTAGTTCTGGATGGAGATGGGATTGCCAGATCTCCAACACTGCTATTGATATCACCTTTCCTGGAAGGAGCAAGGACACCTCATTATTGCTATTCGTGTTGCCTTTGGTGGCACCTTCACTATTGTGTTGTGGTGAAACATCTGCCTTTTTACCTGGTCTTTTAAAAAGTGATTCGAACATGGAAAGAGATAATTGCGTTGTGACTTCTCAATGTAGATGAACTCCAGGTTGCTCATACGGTTTCCACTGATACCAAAAGTCCGGAGTTAGTTTGCATATTGTTAATATGCTATTTTCATATTAGTTGAAAAATTACATATTTTCAACCCAGAAGGAATGACAAATCTTGCTTCTTATGCAGTCTTCTCTGCTACCCATTCGGCTTGTGCGGTACAAGTGGTGGAGGGGTAACAGTCTTTTGATGGCGTTTGGCTGGTAAAGTTGTTACTGCCAATATTCTTGGTTCTTTGGCTAAAAGGCAACATTTTATCTGGAAGTTTTGTCTGTGCCCTTTGGAGTTTCTTTGTTCCCTACTTCTTCTACTTCATTTATTGGATATAAGAAGCAAAATGAAGGCCCAGGGAACTCAAAGCTGTATTGGTCCTTGTGCTGTGAGACCCCTGGCAGATCTGTCTTCTCTCTGATTTTCACTGTTCTCAGGTTTTGTGTTTTTGGTTTGTTTTTGTTATTTTATGCTTGTTTCTTTGTTTGTTCATAAACTGTCCAAGATAGTTTTGTTCTTAGCAGGATAAATAGATTAAAATGTATCTACTTCATCTTCCTGTAAGTAGAAATTATGCTTTTCTTTAACAACAATTCTTTAATTTTTTTAATTTTTAAAGAAATTTATTGGCGTGTAGTTGCTTTTTTTTTTTTTAACTAATCAAAGTTGAGATTCAGAATTGCCAAACAACTTTCTGAAGCTTGCACATCATTTTATCCAGTACCAGTGACTGAATATCTTGATTACCCCTGTATTTTTTCCTACTCCTGTATCTAGAATTATAAATGAGAAACCACATAACTGAGTGGTAACTTGGAGAATGTAAACCTTATCCTAAAAATAACCCAGAAACATAGACAAGATTTGAGAAAGGCTTGGAAGAGCATGTGATCAAGTCATCTGGATGAAGTTTTTATTTAAAATAAGACTGCTTTCTCCTTCTAAAACAATTTTTTTTCTTCTCTGAATAATCTCTTCTCAACTCTGGCTATCTTTTGAGTTGAATACCTATTTGGGGATTTTTACTTGTTATTCTCACTGATATTTCTCATGCCTCAAAATAGACCAACTGGGAGAAGAAGGCTGCACTGTGTCAGGTTACAGAGTCTCAGGCATAAAGTGAATAAGGATAGTATTTAGAAGTATTTTGACAGAGGTGCCAAATTAAAACAATTTTTAGAATATGTATTTATACAGTACATCTTAGTCCAGCAGCTGTAAGTACCTTTAGAAAAAAACAGAAAATGCACCAGTTGTACAGAAACCAGCTTTCTTCTGCTTATTGATTCAAAGAGATGTGTGTATTTATACACACAAAACATATCTCATACATACCTGGAAGCACTGTGTATCAGATATACCATGATAAGCTATAAAATCATAGATTTGCTTTCCCTTTCTTTTATATGTTTTTCAAAAAGTTCCAATGAAATGATCTTTATCTAAATAATTAAAACTTATGGCATTTGACTAAATAAATAACCAAGAGTGTATTGAACAATTACGCTATGCTTAGCTGTATAGTAAAGTAGATTCTTTATGCTTTAAATCTTATCAACCCCTTAATTCAGTCCTACATACTGATTTTCAGCAATCTCACTCCCTTCTCATTGAGTAGTCCTGGCTAAATGAACAAATTTCTTTCACTTTCTCTTGTCTTCATTTGAAAATGTCAATGTTTAAATCCCCTATGCTTCTGTCTGACAATAATGTATATCCCCCTCTCTTCCTATGCTAACTTCTCCATCTAAGCATTTGTTCCCCCTATCCATTTTTAATAAAGAGAAAATATTGTATATTTTCTGACAATAATGTATATCCCCCCTCTCTTCCTATGCTAACTTCTCCATCTAAGCATTTGTTCCCCCTATCCATTTTTAATAAAGAGAAAATATTTCTAGACTTTCTATATTCACAATGCTGGTAGAATCTCAGTAAAATTTTCAGTGCATTCTGATGCCAAAAGAAAAACCTAAAAGTTCCAGTTAAGTAACTAAGTATAAAGAGTAGTAATAAATAACTATATCCTAGTCACTTTGTGTCTGGTAAAAAATAATATAGGAGAAGGCCTGCCTTCTTTTTTTTTTTATTTTTTGACATTTTTATTTTATGGCTTAAGCCATAGTTACTTATGTCAACTGAAAGGAAGGGGGAAAAAAAAGCAGAACCTAGAAACTGAGAGCTCTGTTTTACTTGGCAGACATTCTGAAGATTTCAATCCCAGGACACAGTATCTCAGACAATGCTGAGAAACTGTTCTGAAGAGTTGAAGTGGAGAGCCAGGATATATAGGAGTTTTTGCAACAAAGGTCAAGTAGTCAAAACATCAAAAATTATTGTTAATTATAGAAAACCAGACATCTCAAGTTAATGAAATTAACACTTTTCTGTAAATGGAAAGATGCAGGAGTCTGGGCTCATCTAAATCATTTTATTTTTGATGTGCACCTCAGCTATCTGGGGCCATTTTCTCATCCTGAGTCTCTTCAGGGTGCACAATAGCTGCATCATTCCATTCCATTCTGGGTTCCCTCAGGGCTCACCACTGGGGCAGCTGTAATGTGGTGGATTCATATTTTTCATTAACACTTCCTATTGGGATAGATGTGCCTATTGGGCACTGCACAACATCTCAAAACATAGAACCATACTGGATGCCACCACCCTCATACCCTGTTTCATAGTGATTTTCTCATTATACCTGCATTTTATGGCAGCAAATACTAAGACAGCTTCACATCAATAAGAGTATGGTACAGTCTAAAGGAGGGCATAGCAACCCCCTCCAGTACTCTTGCCTGGAGAGTCCCATGGACAGAGGAGCCTGGCAGGCTACAGTCCATAGGCTCACAAAGAGTAGGACATAACTTAGCTTGCACATACACACATAGTCTAATGTCTAAAATGCCTAATACCTTACCTAAGTAGTTGACATGGCACATTGCTGTTTTCAAATATTACTGTGTTTCCCTCAAAATTTTAAATGACCCCACCCAGAGAATGGCATGACTGAAGCAATTTAGCACATATGCATGCACCATGGATCCAGGTCACCATGGTGCTCCAGACATTTGAGCACTTAGTTCAGGAACCATGGTCAAGTATCAACCACAGAGCCAGAAAGTCTCAGCTCAAATCCAGATCTGCCGTCTTCTAGGTATGCACTGCAAGAAGCATCTAACCCATGTTTGTGTGTGTGTGTGTGTGTGTGTGTGTGTGTGTGTGTGTATTTTCACTTGAAACATTTACAATGTTCAAAATTTGGAAAGGAATACAACAAGACTGTATACTGTCACCCTGCTTATTTAACTTATATGCAGAGAACATGTGAAATGTCAGACTGGATGAATCACAAGCTGAAATCCAGATTGCCGGGAGAAATATCAACAGCCTCGGATATTGCAGATTATATCCATGGTAGAAAGCAAGGAGGAACAAAAGAGCCTCTTGATAAGGATAAAGAGGGAGAATGAAAAAGCTGGCTTCAAGCTCAACATTCAAAAATCTAAGATCACAACATCTGTTCCCATTACTTCATGGAAAATAGAAGGGGGGAAGTGGAAGCAGTGACAGACTATTTTCTTGGGCTCCAAAATCACTGTAGATGGTAACTGCAGCCATGAAATTAAAAGATGCTTGCTCCTTGAAAGGAAAGCTATGACAAATCTAGACAGTGTATTAAAAAGTGGAGAAATCATTTTTCCAACAAAGGTCCATATACTCAAGGCTATGGTTTTTCCAGTATTCATATATAATGTGACATATAAAATAGGTTGAGCACCAAAGAACTGATATTTTCAAATTCTGGTCCTGGAGAAGACTTTTTTTTTTTTTTTTTTGGAGAAGACTTTTGAGAGTTCCTTTCAACTACAAGGAGCTCAAACCAGTCAATCCTAAATAAAATCAACCCTGAATGCTCATTAGAAGGACTGATGCTTAATTCAGAAGTTCCAACACTTTGGCCACCTGATGCAAAGAGACACTCATTGGAAAAGACCCTGATACTGGGAAAGATTGAAGGCAAAAGGAGAAGGGGGTGGAAGTGGATAAGATGGTTAGATATCATCACTAACTCAATGGAGATGAATTTGAGCAAACTTCAGGGGATAGTGAAGGACAGGGGAGCCTGGTAAGCTGCTGTCAATGGGGTCACAAAGAGTTGGACACCACTTAGCAACTGAACAACAACAACAAATAGCATTGTACTAATGTTTACAATGACAGTATTCATTTTGTAGAATTTTAGTAAAAATTAAGTAAACTTCTATAAGCAATGCCTTTAAAACAAATCTATGCATAGAATATACATTGTCCAAATAAGTGTTACCTATTTAAATATTAGCAATGTCTTCATTTTCCAGAATCTTTAACCTCTTTGTCAATTAGATATTTCCCATAAGGCCTAATGCAGATTAAAGGCTCCTTCCAATCTGAAAATAAGAAAGAAACATATTGAGAGAAGTTGTACAAATAAACAATAAAATCTCCCCTGTCCATTAATCCAAGACTTTCCATCTCTGTAGCTGTTGTCTCTAACTCCTGAACTGAAGGTTTCCCACTACAGGAAAGGCATGGTAACTAGGCACTGTTCAGCAGGTGAGTTTCTGTCCCCTTATGCTACCTGTCTCTATTGATAAGTACAAACCAGTTTGAGTTTTTGTCCAGAGCCAGTAAGCAAGTTCACACAGTGTATCCCAGGGGCAAATAGGAGACCAAAAGAACACAACTCTCATTTTGCATTATTTCCTCTCCTGCATGCCTAATGACAACAGTTGATGTGCTTTTCAACTGGTTCTTACTTGGAAATAAGGTTTACTCTTGAGCAAAAGATCTTAGAAAGTCCCACAATGTATTCTTGCTCCTGAAAAATTGAAGGAATCCATCACTAAAGTGATAAGCAGGATATGAAATTTGTGAGCAGAGGAAAATAGTTCAGTAATAGGATGTTGCCCTGTGAAATAAAGAAATCTATGGAGTTGTTTAGCTCTTAGTAAATACATGATAGAGAAGAGAATTAAAAGTTCATTCAAATAGAATTAAATATGAAAAATGAGAGGGCAAATGGGATCTTGTTTAAATACTCTGTGTTCTCAGCTAGGTGAGATAAAGCCACAGCCCCTCATCTTGACAATAATTTATTGCCTAGAGGAATTTTCATTACTGCTTTTTCACTGAGATAGCTTCATCAATAAAAAGTATAAAGGATAAGAACAATGTCAAAATATCATCACCCAAGAAGGAACCATCTCCTTTATTCTCAGTGGAAAATGTTCTTTAAAAGGATTTGCTTTGACTTTAGTCAGAATACCTATCTTATTTACAAAGTAAAGGGAAAGTCTCTCAGTCGTGTCTGACACATTGAGACCCCATGGACTATACATTCCATGAAATTCTCCAGGCTGGAGTACTGGAGTGGGTAACCTTTCCCTTCTACAGGGTATCTTCCCAACCCAGGGATCGAACCCAATTCTCCTGTATTGTAGGCGGGTTCTTTACCAGCTGAGCCCCAAGGGAAGCACATTTACAAAATAAGGAAAATACTGTAACAGATTTGGTCTAAAAGTATCCAGCAAAGGACAGGGCAAGAAATTGCAATTCTATCAGCAGTGCTGAGGCCAAAATATTTTAGAGTTCTCTACACAGAAACCAAAGTGGGCTTGGAGGCTCAATATTTTAGGTTTTATTCACAGTTCTGCTGTTTAGTCTTAGACCACGGACAAATTATTTAAGGTGCCCTGGCCTCTGCTTCCTCATCTCTAGGGGATGGGCATCTTACCAGAAAGCAATTCATATTGCAGCTGAATAAAAGTCACAGAAACTGTCCTCAGAGAGGCTCTTTTTCACTTCATCCTACTCTAGGGCCTCTCACATTCCTTCCAGTTGATTCCCAGAGGCCTTAGGACTGTCACACATTTGTTGATGCTCTTACCTATGAGAAGCAAGTACCATTTTCTTCTCTGCTAACAAAACTCACATCTTTTGTTGCTGTGAAAACACAGGGTCTGTTAGGGACTTTCCTGTCTCCCTTGTAGATGCTTGATGCTGCTAGATGTCCAGATTAGAATCAATATCACTTTAGTGTTTCTCATTTTCTTTAGGACTCTTTCTGTGTGCAGCTCTAACTGGTCCCCCAGGCTATTATACTTTTTAGCTCTCAATCACTTTTTGTTTACAATGTTTTTATTCTGCTTACTGCATTGCACTAATTTGTGTATGTGACTCACTCCTCAATATTTATTGAATGAATCAATTAATTAAAGAAGGTGTGCAAGTGAGCAATAATGAGGCCTTTAAGACTGGAGAAAGCAGTGTAATAGAAAGTGAGCTTTAACTTCCTTAGGAGTTAAAGCTTTCCCTACCCAAGACCCACAATCCAAGCAATCAGTACAATTTCTTTCTTGGCTGGAAAATGCCATTATTGGTCCAAGTCAAACCTGTATAGAAATCAGCATTTTGGCAGTTGAATTTTTTTAAAGATAATGTAAGAGGAAAGGAGTTGGTTTGGTACTCGATCCTTCCAGACCAAGGGAGAGGCAACAGTAATAACACAGCCAGAATCAGAGAGAGACAGACTCTGTCTTATTTTGGTCTTCATCCTCATGGCTTAGAATAAAATTGAATGGAATAGAATGAGACACATAATATTATCTATTTATTATCTATCTACATATATATGGAATGAATTAATGAATGAATGCATAGACCTCTGAACTGGTGGACACGGGTAGATATTCTGAAAGTTAAAAAGCATCACTGTCCTTTTCTTTATCCTGATAGAATAATTTGGTTCAGTTTTTTTTTCTTTCTGTACATTCTGAAGAACTGAGACTAAGAAAATGCTTGTAAGCATAAAAATTGTTGATGTTTTTCAGTGGAGAAGAAATTTGCAAGCAAATGAAGTTGGCAGAACTTGGTCTGAGCAGTTAACTGAAGGTGAATCTTACCATCCTAATGCAGTTAACTGAAGGTGAATCTCACCATCCTAATGGTAGACACACACACACACACACACACACACACACACACACACACACATACACAAACACCTCTTTATATCTCATCAACTTGTTAATAACACTAGGATTTTACCACTAAGGATCCAGTTACTTGCTTTTAGAGTCTTTATTTTATAGCATAAATTACTTGGTAGATTCTTTTCAAAGATGGGATGGAATATAAGAAGTTGACAGAAATATATGGGGAAACAGTGGAAACAGTGTCAGACTTTATTTTTTGGGGGTTCCAAAATCACTCCAGATGGTGACTGCAGTCATGAAATTAAAAGACATTTACTCCTTGGAAGAAAAGTTATGACCAACCTAGATAGCATATTCAAAAGCAGAGACATTACTTTGCCAACAAAGGTCCGTCTAGTCAAGGCTATGGTTTTTCCAGTGGTCATGTATGGATGTGAGAGTTGCACTGTGAAGAAAGCTGAGCGCCGAAGAATTGATGCTTTTGAACTGTGGTGTTGGAGAAGACTCCTGAGAGTCCCTTGGACTTCAAGGAGATCCAACCAGTCCATTCTGGAGGAGATCAGCCCTGGGATTTCTTTGGAAGGAATGATGCTAAAGCTGAAACTCCAGTACTTTGGCCACCTCATGCGAAGAGTTGACTCATTGGAAAAGACTCTGATGTTGGGAGGGATTGGGGGGCAGGAGGAGAAGGGGATGACAGAGGATGAGATGGCTGGATGGCATCACTGACTCGATGGGCATGAGTCTGAGTGAACTCCGGGAGTTGGTGATGGGCAGGGAGGCCTGGCGTGCTGCGATTCATGGGGTTGCAAAGAGTCGGACATGACTGAGGGACTGAACTGAACTGAACTGAGGGAGGACAGATGGAGAAGGCGATGGCACCCCACTCCAGTACTCTTGCCTAGAAAATCCCATGGATAGAGGAGCCTGGTAGGCAGCAGTCCATGGGGTCGCAAAGAGTCGGACACGACTGGGTGATTTCACTTTCACTTTTCACTTTCATGCATTGGAGAAGGAAATGGCAACCCACTCCAGTGTTCTTGCCTGGAGAATCCCAGGGACAGGGGAACCTGGTGGGCCGCCGACTATGGGGTCACACAGAGTTGGACACGACCCAAGTGACTTAGCAGCAGCAGCAGCAGGGAGGACAGAGGTCTTTTGAGCTAGAGAGAAGGCATTGCACAGCCTTCACACACCCTAACACTTAGACTAAATCCACAAATTCTGTCTCCATGTGTCTGCTATCCTCTCATGGGTTAACAAATTTACTCCTCCCAAAACACTGTGAGAGAGGACATTATTATTACTCATACTACATTAAGGAGGGTGGGGATAAAAACTGAGACCAAAAGACTTAAATTCATTTCCATGTGTGCATATGTTCTAAGTTGCTTCAGTCTTGTCCAACTCTGCGATCCTATAGGTTGTAGCCCATCAAGCTCCTCTGTCCATGGAATTTTTTCAGGCAAGAATACCCTGCTCTCCTCCAGGGAATCTTTTCAACTTAGGGATCAGAGCCATGTCTCATGTTTCCTGCATTGGCAGGCGGGTTCTTTACCACTAGCACTACTTGGGAAGCCCTGAAATTCATTTCAAATAAAGCATTAAGTGGGGGATCTGGAAATTAAATGCAGACATTTGGAACTCATAGTATACAATAATAAAGGCTGAAATAGAAACTTCTATCTCACTCTTGTCAGCAAGAAGTTAGCATTATCCCTGATTCCACAGAAATGGTTCAACATCCCAGCCATCACTAAATAAATAATAAGCAAATATGTATATATGCATAAACATACATGTGCATATTTTTCTCCTAGACTCCCCCCTTTCCTGTTTATTTTTATCCCTAATCCTGAAGCTAACTCTCCAATTTGAGGGCTCAGATTCTAAAAATTCAAATAGGCACACAAAACAGAAAGTGTATTGAATATTTATTTATTTAATGCAGAATAGCAGGAGCCCAAAGAGCTAAAAAAACTTTGGTTTGGGGAGATTTCTGAGGCTTGATTTATTTATTTAGAAAACTATTAGGCTATCTTCTAGGAGATGTAACATCGAGTTAAAACTTTACCATTAACTTCTATGGCTCATCACTAGTGGTCTAGACTTTATTTTCCTAATCCATGAAATAAACTATTGAGTTCTATGATATATGAACTTTCTAATGTTTATGAAATCTTAACTTTTTTATTAATATTAAGTAAAAATGAGAGGAAATGTGATAAAATGTTACTAGTTGTAGCTTATTTTTATAGCTATCAAATTAGTGTGACTTATCAAAAAGGCTTAGCATCCTGGTCAGAAGCTTTTATTGTATTGCTTTAAATAAAGTCCAATCCTGAAAACTTTGATTCATTCTCCGTCCTTAAAAGTTTGGCATCTCATTGCATATTAACTAATCTTCTGCCTTGTCCTACAAGATTTAATCAGGTTCTTTTTTAATAAAATTTTTTAAATTTTTATCTTTTACAAAGGGTAGAATGTTTTAAGATGTACACATTCAAGAAACTCAGAGTTGCTATAATTTTATAAACTTCATACAGAAATAACACAAACAAGAAAGTAATCACTCAAATAACATTATAAGATACAAGCAAATACAGTTTGACTGTGATGTAAATTGCATGAGAGACATAGGTACCTAGAAATGTGAACTTCAAGAGGCTAATAGTTTGTTTTATTTATTTATTTTTTTCCAAGTAAAGATTTTATAATATAAGGGAAAGATATTCACTGTAGAAAAACCAGAGTATAGATTCCTCAAAAGAAGTAAAGTAAATCACCTGTGATCCCAAACTCAACAATAAGTGGTATTAATTTATGCATGTATATACGCCCTTCTACATACTTAGGCATATTTTCAGCAGGAATGAGATTATATAATGCTACAGTCTTATAATTTGCTTTTTGTCCCCTCAGCTATGTATAATAAATACTTTCCCTTGTGATATAAAACTTTATGATGTTCTGTTTGTATTCTGTATTGTGGCCATATAGTATTCCCTTAAATGCTGAACCACGTTTTACTTGGTCAGTTCCTTGTTGTTGGATGTTTAGGCTCTTTCCAGTTTTTATTATTATACACAGCACTGTAATGAACATCCTTATATCTGTGTCACTGCCAGTTTTCTCAGGATAAATTTCTAAAACTGGAATTGCTTAGTCAGTGGGTATGCATGTTAGACTCTGCTAAATATTTTCAAGTGGCCCTAGCAAAATGTCATTCCAATTTATACTCCCAAGTAAATATCTTTTTTATGACTTGCTTTTAGGACTGTTAGAATCGTAAGAATTAATTATGGTACTTTGCAATGCTTAGTGAAAAAGTATAACATTTCAGAAGAAATGCTTTTCCCTTGTAAACTTTTAAAAAATACTCAGTCTGCTTTGCTTGTTTTTAATTTATCAATAGCTGGTACATATTCCAACATAACTCCTCAAGGGTGTCAGCTCCAAGTATCCTTGTTCTTGGTTCTGAAAAAGTCTTCAAGATAATCCTTTGTGTTAGAACTTTAGGATCTAGAATTTTTTTCCCATTTTATTGTTACACTTTGGCTTGCATTAAAAATCAGTTTTGTCTATCAGCCAGCCAGTTTGTTTCTGCTAAAGACTAGAGTTCTGAGAACCACGTTAGCATAGCATAGAAGCAACAAGTACCAGTTGTCTTGAGTATCCCACACAGTGAAAATTTAATAATGTAGATGTTAAAAAAAGATTAGAAACTGTTAGGCCAATTTGGACCTCACTATAAGATACCATTAAAAGATATCGCCTCATTTCATTCCTTGTACTAGCAAAGTTATAAACACCTTTTATATGTAATACTATAATTACAAATGTAATGCATACTGTGTATGATTTGGTCATGTGTTGAATGAAAGGTGCTGTGACAACAAATGAATATTTTAATTATATTCCCCACTTCAAGCAGCACATTGCCAGGCAAGGGTAATAACTTGGTGTTAGTTCAGTTTATCGCTCAGTCATGTATGACTCTTTGCGACCCCGTGGACTGCAGCACGCCAGGCTTCCCTGTCCATCACCAACTCCCAGAGCTTGCTCAAACTCATGTCCATCCAGTCGGTGATATCATCCAACCATCTCATCCTCTCTTGCCCCCTCCTCTTCCTGCCTTCAATCTTTCCCAGCATCAGGGCTTTTTCTAAGGAGTCAGCTCTTCACATCAGGTGGCCAAAGTATTGGAGCTTCAGCATCAGTTTTTCCAATGAATGTTCAGGACTGGTTTCCTTTAGGATTGACTGGTTTGATCTCCATGAAGTCCTAGGGTCTCTCAAGAGTCTTCTCCAACACCACAGTTCAAAAGCATCAATTCTTTAGTGCTCAGCTTTCTTTAGGGTCCAACTCTCATATCCATACATGACTACTGGAAAAACAATAGTTTGTTTTAAATACATTGTAGGTGCAGTAGTTTAATATCATCATAGAATTCCTTTATGTTTAAGACACTAAAGCATATATCAAGCTCTTTTATTTTGAAGACATTTTAGTTTATCTATGGAAGATAAAATCTTTAGGAAATATTTGAGATCAATCAAAAACAAGACATCGGGCATATAAAATCTGATAATCTTAATCACTGAAATTCAAAGCAAGTTTATGTCTACCTGGGTAACATTTCAGACACATTAGTCAACACATGTTACTTTCTATTTGGTAAGTGTATTGTTAGTCACTCAGTCATATATGACTCTCTGTAACCCCACGGACTGTAGCCTGCACAAACAGGAATTCTGTCCTTGGAATTCTCCAGGCAAGAGTATTGAAGTGGGTAGCCATTCCCTTCTCCAGGGGTCATTTCCCAACCCAGGATGAACTACATACATAAGTTGGAGCCTTGTGTTCATTGTGAGCTAAGTGAAAAATCATTCCTTTCACAAATATTTATCTGTAAGTAGTAGTTAGAGTTCTAGGCTTTGAAACTGAGGCAGACACATTCTTTTGCTCTCACAGAGCTTGCATTTCAGTGAGGGGAACAGGATATATATATATATATATATATATACACATACATATACAGGATTATATATATATTTATTTAGGATATATATATTTATATATAAATCACATATACAGTATATATATATAAATCATATATACAGTACATATATATATATATATATATTTATACAGGATAAATTTTAGGAAGCGAAGAAAACCATAAAGCATTTTAAAAGGGTGATTTGATAGATACTACAAATAATTATTTAAATGGGAGATCTTATAAGGTTTCAGTGAAGCTGAACTGACATTTGAAAAAAGAAAGGCAAATAGATAAAGATAGTATGGTCAGGTCTACAGGGATTCAGAGTCTTGTGAGCAAAGTAAAACACATGGCTTTCATTTTAAATCTGAAAAACGTCTTGTGAGATGGGGAAAACATTTAACTAACTTCTCTTCTTAATTCTTGAATTGTATGTCAGCCATTCCAGCACTGTTATATATCCTGATACCATTTGTACTTACTCTCCCTCCATTCTGTTAGATTTTCCTTTTTAATCATATTTCTTTCTCCCTCTCCAAAGATTGAAACAGTGGCTCCAGATTCCTTTCCTTTTACATCAGGCAACATTTCAGCATAGCCCTTTTATTCCCACTTTCAAAATTAGATACTCAATCCTATAATGCTTGATGACTTAAAAAGGGGAGAATTCTTGTTCACATAACTATCAATTGAGTCTGTCTTGAATTGGAAGTTCCTAGACTAAGTTATTTCAAAACTTTTCATTGAAGAAGTTCAGTTCAGTTCAGTCACTCAGTCGTGTCTGCCTCTTTGCGACCCCATGAATTGAAGCATGCCAGGCCTCCCTGTCCATCACCAACTCCAGGAGATCACTCAAACTCGTGTCCATCGAGTCAGTGATGCCATCCAGCCATCTCATCCCCTTCTCCTCCTGCCCCCAATCCCTCCCAGCATCAGAGTCTTTTCCAATGAGTCAACTCTTCTCATGAGGTGGCCAAAGTACTGGAGTTTCAGCTTCAGCATCATTCCTTCCAAAGAACACCCAGGGCTGATCTCCTTCAGAATGGACTGGGTGGATCTCCTTGCAGTCCAAGGGACCCGCAAGAATCTTCTCCAACACCACAGTTCAAAAGCATCAATTCTTTGGTGCTCAGCTTTCTTCAGTCCAACTCTCACATCCATACATGACCACTGGAAAAACCATAGCCTTGACTAGACGGACCTTTGTTGGCAAAGTAATGTCTCTGCTTTTGAATATGCTATCTAGGTTGGTCATAACTTTCCTTCCAAGGAGTAAGTGTCTTTTAATTTCATGGCTGCAGTCACCATCTGCAGTGATTTTGGAGCCCAAAAAAGTAAAGTCTGACACTGTTTCCACTGTTTCCCCATCTATTTCCCATGAAGTGATGGGACCAGATGCCATGATCTTAGTTTTCTGAATATTGAGCTTTAATCAAATTTTTTCACTCCCCTCTTTCACTTTCATCAAGAGGCTTTAGTTAGTTATGGCCAAAATATCACTAATTTGGTTTTTCACTTTTTTTTGTTAAATGTAAGGTATTTTATTCAAATTCAATAAAGCAAGGAAAGTCATATCCTTTATGATCTCTTGAAATAAAGTAGCAAAAGAAAACTGAGTAAAGGGATTTTTCAAAATTAGCCAAACATCACTCAAAATAGTCAAAAAATTCAGCTTTTTCCTAACATTTTTTGCTTTATTCCAGAAGGTAATGGACACCCTCTCCTCTACCTCTACTTGGAGGACATGGTGCTCATCATTTCATTCTAGCTTTAGTGGATAGATAAGCAAAGAGTACACTCAAATAGGGCTCTTAAAAATATTAATATTTATTCCACATGCATCCCAGTAGAATGTAAGTTTTGAAGTTTACAAAGTTTGGCTTTGCCTAATTAATGTTTACTTTTGTTCATCACTAATGTACAATGAAGAAACAAAAGAACATCTTTGGGGGCATTTTTAGGGGACTAAAAGTGATGCATTTTATTAAAATTCAACACACCAATACATACTTGTTTTGTTTTTCAATTATTTAATCCCTTAACTACACACATCATATTTGGAAATATGTGAACATATAGGAACTTATGTTTACAAAGCTATTATCTGGATACTTCTCTCTCATACAAATATACAAAGACAGTACTACACCTCTCATATAGATGTTTATCATTCCACACTTTAGCTAGGCAATGGTGAATTTCTCATCTCTAGTCAACCTCTCTCTATCTTTATTCTCCTCCATAATCTCTTCAGATTATTATCCACCAGACTTCCAGGCATGAGATTCAACTAGTTTTTTTAATCTATTTTTTTTTTTCCTTCATGGAACAGGAGGAAAATATTTCTTTCATGGATGAAAGCATAAGTTTTCTCCAAAGACACATGAGTTTTTCTCAGAAAAGCAGCAATTATCTTCACTTTGTAGGAAATGACATAGGACTCTATGAAGTGCCAAAATGAATGTGGAAACACTTAATACTTTAAGACATATTGGAGGATGAGAAGGAAGTCTGAAGACTTCTCAGAAACATCAACAAGATGGAGCCCTTGACTTCATTCCTATTGACCTTGTGTATTAAAAAAAAAAAGCACACAAATTACTGCTTGTTTTGTTTGAAGAATGATTATAAAATTTTGTTAAATCTCTGTGACTTGAATTTCTATACAAAGAGCAGGGAGTAGTCATAGACTTTTTGTTGACTACTGATTTAAATCCTTCAACTGGTTGATTAAATCCTTCACTTGGTTAGCCTTTGCTAATGCTCCTATGTCATGATAGGAGCTTTCTGGTCCTTGATGGCCTGCTGTGCAACTGGTCTTATGCATGTGTCCTTAGGGTCTTAGGTTTATAAAATCAACAAATATAAGTCCCACAAGTTGACCACAGAGAATCATTTATAATTAGGCAATTTTTACAGACAAAGTGGCCCTTTAATAGAATTGTTGTCCTCTATCTTGGCTTAATCAAAGGGATTTAGGGTTATATCATATATAGACTGCTTCCCAGGTGGCACTACTGGTAAAGAACCTGCCTGCCAATGCCGGAGACTTAAGAGAGGTGGGTTCAATCCCTGGATCAAGAAGATTCCCTGGAGAAGGGCATGACAAACCATTCCAGTATTCTTGCCTGGACAATCCCATGGACAGAGGATCCTGGTTGGCTACAGTCCATAGTGTCACACAGAGACAAGGATGCCTGAAGTGACTTAGCATGGCATGGAATGCATATATAGGTTAATGGACTGTGTTCTTTATTTTTCATATGTATGGGGAATGCATAACCCTGGTGGTTTCCAGATATATATTCTATACTTCTCAGTGTCCCAAATTTCATAAACACACAGAAATGTCATGGATTTTAATATAGCCTTTGGTCTAGTTTGGTAGCTGGTAGCCATCTTAACCGTTCTGACCTCATTGTTCTTTTGATTTCTAATGGTTTGAAATGAAGTACTTATCTTCAAATTGCTAAATCTTGAAGGATCTTTGTATAGGGTCTACTTTATTAGAATTGGTTGCCTTCTGACATCACCATGCTCTCACCTCGTGCCCAAACATAGTTTCAACAATGTGAGATGGGACCCAGAGAGTGGAACACCACATTCTATGACAAAGTTTGGGGCAGAAATCAAAGCCATTTCAGTTCTCTTCTGATCTGGTTCCTCCTCCTCCTGCCTGGGAACTTAGCTGTCCCTGGTTTTCCCGCCTCAAAATCAACTTACTGTAGCAACTTTGACTATGTCCCTTATGTTTTTTCTTTCACCACCTAAGACTTTTTGATGCATGCCCCATGCCTTGCTTCTTCCTCAGACCCTAGTTCTTTTCTTTAGCCTGCACCTGGTACAGCTTTAGAACAAGTGGGACTCAGAGGAAACTGACTATACAAGGTTAAGTTATTCTTATTCCCCAGGGCTTCCCTGATGGCTCAGAGAGTAAAGCATCTGCCTGCAATGCAGGAGACCCAGGTTCGATCCCTGGTTCGGGATGATCCCCTGGAGAAGGAAATGGCAACCCACTCTAGTGTTCCTGCCTGGAGAATCCCATGGATGGAGGACCCTGTTAGGCTACAGTCCACGGGGTCACAAAGAGTTGGATACGACTTCACTTCACTTATTACCCATAAAACAGTTAGTGGCCCCAACACTAACACATTCATTTAACCAATCATAGTACTACCAATATTCAGTTTAGCTCATAATTTATTGCAAAAATACAAGAATGTTTTCTGATCCAAGTGCCTTGGTTCTTCTGATGCAAGGATGTATTTAGAAAAAAAAAAAATAAGAGTTTAGGATGATACCATTCTAATCATGTGTGTATAAACATACATTTTGACTGGAATATTATACTGATCACCTACAGGCTTTACTTTAAAAAAAGAAAATCACTCTGAATTTCAAGCAAAGTGTTAAACTCTTCTTATATACCCACATTTTAGTACATTTCACAGACTTTAGGAAATTTAAAATAATAGCTGAAAATTCATTTTTATAGTTTTTGCCTGGTGACTCAGACAATAAAGAATTTGTTTATAATGCAGGAGACCTGGATTTGATCCCTGGGTCAGGAAGATCCTCTGACGAAGGGAATGGCTACCCACTCTAGTATTCTTGCCTGGTGAGCTCCATGGACAGAGGAGCCTGGCGGGCTAAAGTCCATGTGGTTGCAAAGGGTTGGACCCAACTAAGCGAGTAACACACACATATCCACTTTTATATTAAGTTGATATTATTATACATCCAAGAATTATAAACCCTAAAAATCAAGAATAATTACTTTTGTAGTTTCAATTTCTAACTCTTCATTATTGAATAACTAAAGTCTAAATTATTAAAATTGTCCAGTCATAATTATGTGATTAAACAAGGTAAACAAATATTTCAAAAGATAGAATTAGGTTTCCAGAGCAATGTGATTGTTCAGAAGTGCATGTGTGCTTGCTTTCTCTTGCCTCTATTCCTATTGAACTGATAATAAGGAGTTGAGGACATTATGTGATGGGAAAAATAACAGGAACAGGGCTGTCAACAAATAAGAAGTTCAAGGTGTTGACAGAAAAATCACTTAGATGGAAGAAGTCTCAGCTCAGGATAAAGGCCGTAGGAGCCTTCAACAGAAGAGATGTCCCTGAGAGGGACACCAGGAATGCCGTCTGGAAGGTCCCAGGGTAAGAACAAGAGATCAACCTGGATATAAGAGGATGAATATAAAAGCTGCTTAACTCAATCTAGGCTCCTGACTGTCCATAGCCTCTTATACTCTTCAACCTTCCTTCTACACCAAGATGTAATGAGGCATGAATACCCACTGAGAAAAAACAATTTGAAGAAAGAAAACAAAGGCTCATTATCTAAAACTCTTGCAAAAACTATCTACAAAAACTGGAAATGGCATTAATTCTATTCTAAACGGGGGGAAAGCCAGATAAAATACATAATTATAACTTTTATTGAATCTGGGAAGCTCTCCATATGATTTCCTTCATTAAAAGACCAGATAAAATCAGAACTCTTCCATGGATTTCCCTCTGCATCCCTCAACTCATTCCAATGCCTAAAGCAAGTGTTTTGCCTGTATGTCTACAACTCTGACCCATCTTTTTCTGCCTGGGTGTCTAAAGTGTGTTATGTAAGCATCCTATTTTCTCCAGGGTACTAATTTCCTTAAGGCAAAAAACATGTCTAAAGAAATAGTATGTGTCATCCTCTATAAGCTATGTACTGTTTCATTAATAGTTCTTTATTTTTATTGTCAATTAATCCACTACCATTGTGTCTGACACTGTTTCTGTTGCTTGAATTATAGCACTTAAAATAGATTGTGTTTGTAAAATTGACAGTCTGGTAGGGAAATAAACATTATAAGTAAATAACAAAGCTTGTGGAGGTTATGGAATTCCAGTTGAGCTATTTCGAATTCTAAAAGATGATGATGTTAAAATGATGTACTCAGTATGCCAGCAAAATTGGAAAACTCAGCAGTGGCCACAGGACTGGGAAAGGTCAGTTTTCTTTCCAGTCCCAAAGAAGTGCAATGCCAAAGAATGTTCATTGCACTCATCCCACAGGCTAGCAGTGTAATGCTCAAAATTCTCCAAGCCGGGTTTCAAAAGTATGTGAACCATGAAATTCCAGATGTTCAAACTGGATTTAGAAAAGGCAGAGGAACCAGAGATCAAATTGCCGACATCCGTTGGATCATCGAAAAAGCAAGAGAATTCCAGAAGACATCGACTTCTGTTTTACTGATTACACCAAAGTCTTTGACTGTGTAGATCAAAACAAACTGTGGAAAATACTTCAAGAGATGGGAATACCAGGCCACCTTACCTGCCTCCTGAGAAATCTGTATGCAGGTCAAGAGGCAACTGTTAGAACTGTACATGGAACAACAGACTGGTTCCAAATTGGGCAAGGAGTACTTCAAGGCTGTATATTGTCACCCTGCTTAACTAACTTCTATGCAGAGTACATCATGTGAAATACTGGGCTGGATGAATACAAGCTGGAATCAAGATTGCTGGGAGAAATGTCAATAACCTCACATATGCAGATGATACCACCCTTCTGGCAGAAAGTGAAGAGGAACTGAAGAGCCTCTTGATGAAACTAAAAGAGGAGAGTCGAAAAGTTGGCTTAAAACTCAACATTCAGAAAACTAAGATTATGGCATGCAGTCCCATCACTTCATGACAAACAGATGGGAAAACAGTGGAAACAGTGGCAGACTTTGTTTTTTTGGGGGGCTCCAAAATCACTGCAGATGGTGACTGCAGCCATGAAATTAAAAGTCTCTTGCTCCTTGGAAGAAAAGCTATGACCAACCTAGACAGCATATTAAAAAGCAGAGACATTACTTTGCTGACAAAAGTCCATCTAGTCAAAGGTATGATTTTTCCAGTAGTCATGTATGGATGTGAGAGTTGGATCATAAAGAAAGCTAAGCCCTGAAGAACTAATGCTTTTGAACGGTGGTGTTGGAGACAACTCGTGAGAGTCCCTTGGACTGCAAGGAGATCCAACCAGTCATTCCTAAAGGAAATCAGTCCTGAATATTCATTGGAAGTGGTAGCTTTCTGTGAACAATGTCAGATTCATGATCTCTGAATAAGAAGATTTAGCTTCAGGACCAGGGACCAGGCTTGATCACTCAAGTGCTTTTGTTTAGCAGAGTTTTATTCAAGTGAAAGAGGACAGAGAAAGTTTCTGACATAGACATCAGAAGGGGGAGAAAGAATGCCCCCCTCTCTAGTCTAAGCAAGTGAGTTACATACTTTTTAAATTAGTTATTACAATAAATCCAAAGAACATTTCAAGGTTGTAAAGATCTTACCAGACCCACTCCCATATTGTACATTTTAAGATAACAGGTTTAGCCAGAAGGATTCCAGGAAGGAGAAATTGTCCTTAAGCAGGATATATTGTTCCAAATAATCCTTAGTACAGAGTTTAAACTGAATTGTTTGTTCTGTAATCATCAGTTCCTGGCTTAAAGTAAAAAAAGTTTTGTGAGTAAGACTTAGGAATGTAGAGGGGGAAAAAAAAAAATGTTTGTTCTTTTCTCCTCCTTGAGAATTCCAGATCCCTTTCTCCTCCTTGGGGAGCATGGACTTTTTTATCAACCTACCTAGGAATTGACTCTCACAGGAGAACTGATGCTGAAGCTGAAACTCCAATACTTTGGCCTCCAGATTCGAAGAAGTGACTAATGGAAAAGACCCTGATGCTGGGAAAGATTGAAAGCAGGAGGAGATGGGGACCACAGAGGATGAGATGGTTGGATGGCATCACCAACTCAATGGACATGAGGCTGAGCAAGTTCTGGGAGTTGGTGATGGACAGGGAGGTCTGGCATGCTGCAGCCCATGGGGTCACAAAGAGTCAGACACAACTGAGCAACTGAACCAAACTGAACATTTTCTGAAATGCTACAAATATATGAACTTCAAACCTCAACTCTATCATTTATATGTCTTCTCTAAATCTAAAAGTCCACATTTTAACCACTTAGTAGTCAGTTTTATCTAGATGTTTTGCTACCATCTTAAATCCTGTGTTGCCTCATCAGAATTTAGCAATGTCCCCAGCCTAGCCTCCTACTTTCCATTTTCCTAATTCTACTAATAGCAGTATCTTTGACCAATGATGCATGTTTTTTGTTTGTTTCTATATTCTAATTCTAATCAAGAGCAGCAAAGTCCTCAACAGCATTTATATATTTCCCTTTGTTTTTAGGTCTGTTGCTATCACTTGGTCAATGTAGATAGATATTGGGCTTCCTAGGTGGCTATAATGCTGCTGCTGCTAAGCTGCTTCAGTCATGTCTGATTCTGTGTGACCCCATAGACAGCAACCCATCAGGCTCCACTGTCCCTGGGATTCTCCAGGCAAGAACACTGGAGTGGGTTGCCATTGCCTTCTCCATCTTAGATGGCTCAGAGGTAAGGAAATCTGCCTGCCACTGCAGGAGATCCAAAAGATGTGGATTCGATCCCTGAGTCAGGAAGATCCCCTGGAGAAGCAAATGGCAACCCACTTCAATATCTTTGCTTGGGAAATCCCATGGACAGAGGAACCTAGTGAGCTACAAGTCTATGAAGTCACAAAGAATCAAACACAACTGAGCACACATGCAAAGCCCATATACAGTCTTTTTTATGTTCTTTTCCCTTATAGTTTATTACAAAATATTGAGTATCATTCCTTGTACTGTAGAGTAGACCCTTGTTTGTTACCTATTTTATGTATAGTAAAGTAGGGTGTTTTTCCACATGTTTTTTCCAGTGGTCATGTATGGATGTGAGAGTTGGACTATAAAGAAAGCTGAGAGCTGAAGAATTGATACTTTTGAACTGTGCTGTTGGAGAAGACTCTTGAGAGTCCCTTGGACTACAAGGAAATCCAGCTAGTCCATCTTAAAGGAGATCAGTCCTCGGTGTTCATTGGAAGGACTGATGTTGAAACTGAAACTCCAATACTTTGGCCACCTGATGTGAACTGACTCCTTTGAAAAGACCTTGATGCTGGGAAAGATTGAGGGCAGGAAGAGAAGAGGATGACAGAGGATGAGATGGTTGGATGGTATCACCAACTCAATGGGCATGGGTTTAGGTGGACTCTGGGAGTTGGTAATGGACAGGGCGGCCTGGCGTGCTGCAGTTCATGGGGTTGCAAAGAGTTGGACATGACCAAGTGACTGAACTGAACAGTAGGGTGTATATGTTTTTGTTAGTCTATAGTTTCTCTACTGACATTTGATCTTCACAAACTTATCAAATCCAGTTTTATTCTAAATTATTCACTCTGTTAAGCACCTTTAATGCCAAAAATATCAATACTGACTCCTATAATCAGTTGTTCTTGTGTCAGAGAAGGCTGGTAGAGAAAGTCATAGCTCAGCAGAGCCTTAAAGTCTAGTTAAGAACTCAGAAATAGATTGGTAATAAATTGTGGGAAGTTGAAGGGGGATGGTGTGTTTACTGTGGGAGACAGGGTTTCCATGAAGAGAGAAGTTGTATCTGAACATCCAGAAGCTAATGGTCTTAGAGTTCAGGGTGGCATTGAGAGGAGTGACAGTGAAAAATACAGGAGAAGGGAAGAGTCAGGTAGGTTGAGCAGGATAGCACTTGCTAAACTATTTCTCTTTGATTTTGCAGGCGCTGGAAAGCCAAGAAATGTCTTTAGCAAGGTAATTATGTGCTTGCATTGTTGTTGTTAGTCACTCAGTCCTGTCCAACCCTTTGCAGCCCTATCATTTGTAGTCCACAAGACTCCTCTGTCCATGGGATTTTTGAGGCAAAAATACTGGAGTGGATTGCCATTTCCTCCCTCAGGAAATCTTCCTGACTCAGGGATTAAATCACATCTTCTGTGTCTCCTGTATTGCAAGTGGGTTCTTTACCACCTGAGCCATTGTGATTACATTGGGAACTTAAAAAAAAAAAAAAAAAAATTGTTCTGGTAGCTTTCCCTGAGCAAATTAGTTCAAACTGTGTATTCTTTTTCTGGTAGGTTAGGATCTGCCCAAGGATGAGTACTAGGTCTTACCCAATTCAAAATCTCTAATGAGAACCAAAGTGCCTATAGCAGACACACATTCCATGTGAATTGATAATGGATTATAACAGGAAGTCTTTTCCAGTCATTTGCCATTTAATTATGTGTTAAGGTCATCATTGAACTACTCAACAGTGTGCAACTTCTCTCTTCAGCTAGACAGACCACTAGATTTTCTTCTTTCCAAGCAAGGCTTTATTAGGGTCCCTGTTGTAGCAGGGGTTTAAGAGAAAAAGTAACTGTTTCCTTTTGGCATTTTTGGTATTTTTAAAAATCTTTTTGTCCAGAATTTGCCCCAACTGTGCATGCATGCAGTTTTTAGTCCCATATGGTTTCTTTGCAGTATTTATTTATTTATTCATTTTTAGCTCTGCGTGGTCTTCATTGCTGCACGCAGCAAGCTGCAGCTGCAGCAAGTTGCATTGCTTGCTAGTTTCAGCGAGCAGGGGACTACCCTCTAGTTGTCGTGTGTGGGCTTCTCATTAAGTTGGCTTCTCTTGTTGCAGAGCACGGGCTCTAGATGTGGGGACTTCACCAGTTGCAGCATGCGGGCTGCAATAGTTGTGGCACACAGACTTAGTTGCCTCATGGCATGTGGGATCTTCCTGGACCAGGAATCTAACCCATGTCCCCTGTAGTGGCAGGTGGAGTCTTAACCACAGGACCACCCGGAAAGTCCAAGTTTCTTTGTATGTTGTTACTGGAGGAGAAGTTTGTCCAGATGCAAGCATTGTAGCACTGCAGCAAAACATTTCAGGTACCTTTTTAAAAGACAAATGTAATTCCATGTTTTACTATTAAATCAAATGTTATTTATGGAGAGCCTTCCTTGAACCAGAAACTGTTTCATACGCTTACAATACAGGAAGTGGGTGAGATGGAAGAGATCTTTCCTCTCATTTCAGATTACACACTACGTCACTCATAAATCTCTCATAAATTGGAGACATTGACAAACTCTATCATTATTTAAAAAAAATAATGTAACAGCTGTTCTAATGTAACCTTTCTGATGTTTTTAGAACTTGTTCCAAATGATATTTGCCTAACATGTCTGTTCTTCTAATGCCACTTTTTCTGGTTTCAGCACATCTTTTAGATTAGTTTGTCACTGAATGTGTTAATTTTTATATATTTTGAAATAACGTGATGGATTTTGAAAAGGAACACTCTAACTTGTTTACATAATTCAATTTGTAGCATCTGTTTCTTCTGCAAATATTGTGCTAACCTAAAACCCAAGCAGGGAAGAAGAAATAAAGCAAATTCTGTTCAGAACTATTTTCCTTAGGAGCAATGATTAATAATTCACTTATAATATCAGAGTGTGGCTTGTTCCAATAAATTATTAATGAATAACTATATTTTGTGTTGATATGAAAAACCTGTCTCCAGCAATTATAAAATATCAGAGCCCTATTGTATGCTATAGTGAAAGGCTACGTGGGGCTAAAGCTCTGATAGTAATGTATATTTAGTTTCTCCATCATTGGGAAATTGTTATTAAGCAGTTAATTATGTATGATGAAGTACAAAAAAAGCACATAAGCCTGATGTTTGTGCTTTTAAGCTTTGTATTCTGAAATAGTCCTTAGAATTTACTATTATTCAGTAAACACTTTCTGAACACCATGGCAGGTACTGTACGAGCACCTTAAGAAGAATACAAATCTGCCTTTGAGGTGAACAGAAATGTTTGGTACACAACAGTACTAAATGTGTTACCACTGCTGACCCTTCTGCCTTCCTAGGCTTGGTCATTTGGGCATTAGTTTCCCTCCATGAGAGCAGGAAAACCTGGAGGAGCCCTCATTGCTTGGTTTAATGTTTTGCCTCAGGCATTCCCTAGGCTTATGCTCCTCATAGCTTTGATTTTCCACAGAGAAGCAATCATCATTAGTTAGAACAAGTCAAACAATAACACAATTGTATTTATTTATATTAACCCATCAAGTCATAGACAGGTACAACAAGGGGCTTCCAGATATCCAGGGCCAGCAAGATCTTGTGAACTGATTTCATAAAACACAATTCTTGACTGTTTTCCAAAGGAAGGGGACAAACTTGTGCTGCGACTTCTTCACTACAGTTCAGTTAAGTTCAGTTCAGTCGCTCAGTCGTGTCTGCCTCTTTGCGACCCCATGAATCGCAGCACGCCAGGCCTCCTTGTCCATCACCAACTCCCTGAGTTCATTCAGACTCACGTCCATCGAGTCAGTGATGCCATCTAGCCATCTCATCCTCTGTCGTCCCCTTCTCCTCTTGCCCCCAATCCCTCCCAGCATCAGAGTCTCTTCCAATGAGTCAACTCTTGGCATGAGGTGGCCAAAGTACTGGAGTTTCAGCTTTAGCATCATTCCTTCCAAAGAACACCCAGGGCTGATCTCCTTCAGAATGGACTGGTTGGATCTCCTTGCAGTCCAAGGGACTCTCAAGAGTCTTCTCCAACACCACAGTTCAAAAACATCAATTCTTCGGTGCTCAGCTTTCTTCATAGTCCAACTCTCACATCCATACATGACCACTGGAAAAAACATAGCCTTGACTAGATGGACCTTTGTTGGCAAAGTAATGTCTCTGCTTTTCAATATTCTATCTAGGTTGGTCATAACTTTCCTTCCAAGGAGTAAGCGTCTTTTAAATTCATGGAGGCAGTCACCATCTGCAGTGATTTTGGAGCCCCCAAAAATAAAGGCTGACACTGTTCCCACTATTTCCCCATCTATTTCCCATGAAGTGGTGGGACTGGATGCCATGATCTTCGTTTTCTGAATGTTGAGCTTTAAGCCAACTTTTTCACTCTCCTCCTTCACTTTTATCAAGAGGCTTTTGAGTTCCTCTTCACTTTCTGCCATAAGGGTGGTGTCATCTGCATATCTGAGGTTATTGATATTTCTTCTGGAAATCTTGATTCCAGCTTGTGCTTCTTCCAGCCCAGCGTTTCTCATGATGTACTCTGCATATAAGCTAAATAAGCAGGGTGACAATATACAGCCTTGGCATACTCCTTTTCCTATTTGGAACCAGTCTGTTGTTCCATGTCCAGTTCTAACTATTGCTTCCTGACCTGCATACAAATTTCTCAAAAGGCAGGTCAGGTGGTCTGATATTCCCATCTCTTTCAGAATTTTCCACAGTTTATTGTGATTCACACAATCAAAGCCTTTGGCATAGTCACACATGCTATTTATTATGTTTGCATGTGAATTTATAGTCTGTAGCCTCTTACATTTTTTACTTTTGCACAAAAGTCTATAAATAGTGAGCTGATTAAATATAATGAAATCCAATTCTTTTGCACATTGTGTAACTATCTTTATCTATACCTATACATACACCTATATCAATAACTATAAAGAGACAAGGAATAAGCTTCACCATTGAAAGAAAGAACATAAAGGGGAATTGATTCAGTGGAGAAGATACAAACAATCATCTTGAAGAAGACTATGATGAGCAGATCTTGGGATAATAGGAGTCAGAACACCAGGTAACAGCAGAATCTGGAGAGGATAAAGGGAAGGGAGAGGATGTGAGTCACAGCAACCTATCTGTGCAGAGGTGAAGTTAGGCTATTCTCTGTGTCCTGGAATTGAAGTAAGTAAGATAGAAAAGTGTACACAAACTTTCAGTTTTGAGAGGAAGAAATTATTACAAATGTTTTCTCCTTGACTCCTCAAGGTGAAAGCAGATCATTGGACTTACAACCCTCAGAGAAAACACTTCTTGCCGTCTCTTTTCATCTTCAAGAGACAAGTCAGGGAAAGATAGACATGTAAGGTTTGGGAGCCTGGACTGGATGATTTCAAGACAGGGCTTGCAAGTTGGGAACTGGTTGAAACTGAACAGAGTTATCTAAGAACTTTGGATCTGCTGGTGTGAAGAGTTGTCTAAGTGAATATATGAACAAGATGTTAGCCTCAATGAGTGAACTAAAGTAACTGAGGTGCAATTGTATTTTCTAGGAACAAGTAGTTCTAGGAACAAGCAATCTTTGACCATCTTCATATTGATGAGTTCAGAAGCAGGAAAGATATACATTATCCCAGAATTGTTTAGCAAAAAGATAGGAGGGTATCTTGGTTCGAGTTCTCATTGAATTTTGAAGGGGTTTTAGTGATGTTAGGGTTCAGTTCAGTTCAGTTCAGTCACTCAATAGTGTCCGACTCTGCGACCACATGAATCGCAGCACGCCAGGCCTCCCTGTCCATCACCAACTCCCAGAGTCCACACAAACTCACGTCCATCCAGCCGGTGATGTCATCCAGCCGTCTCATCCTCTGTCATCCTCTTTTCCCCCTACCCCCAATCCCTCCCAGCATCAGAGTCTTTTCCAATGAATCAACTCTTCGCATGAGGTGGCCAAAGTACTGGAATTTCAGCTTTAGCATCAGTCCTTCCAAAGAATACCTAGGGCTGATCTCCTTTAGAATGAACTGGTTGTATCTCCTTGCAGTCCAAGGGACTCTCAGGCATCTTCTCCAACACCACAGTTCAAATGCATCAATTCTTTGGCGCTCAGCTTTCTTCACAGTCCGATGTTAGGGTTACACAGGGTTAAAAAGTAAATGGGCTGAACTTCCATATGTTGAAGGAACACAGAGACCGAGGACTCAAGAAGACATGTTCTCCTTTGCTGATTTTATTTCTAGTCTCCATCTGTTAACTCTGGAAGCCCCTCAATGTTTCTCTTTCCCTCTGTAGCTATGCAATGATGGTTTTCAATATGTTGGTGGTGGAAGTGGTTTCACTTCTAGTCGGCAATCAGTCTGCCTTCTCTGTGATGGAGAAGAGCCACAGGAACCAACTTCCACAGCTACTGCCTCATCAATAGCAGCCTCAGGGTTCCCCAAAGCCCCAGACTTCACACATTTATCTCTTCCTATTCCATGTCAGTTTCAACAGTGGGGAATGCCCTGGGGCTGGACTAGACACAAGATCCAAATGAATCAATGTCCTATAAGTCTAGTGCTATGCCTTCAAGCAAGGCAGAACAATTATTACCCAACACGGGTGCCCCTGCTGGTTCTCAAGGACAATCAGGAGAAGTGAATCCATCAGAGCTCTGCCATTTGAGATGTGTTTTAAATGACAGTGGCTCTTCTGCACTGGCATTGTTCATTTGTGCTCAGTGTCATTCTCATTCTCAGCATTCTTTCAAGATTGGCAATTTGCGCAAAGAAAAAGAAGGGTTAGCGGCTTTAAAACTGAAACTAAAATGGGGTAAAAACCACTCTTCTGGGAGAAAGAAAAGCTCTTGTGTGAGAGTTTGGGGGGGCATATCTAGTTAAGTGTAAATTCTTCAATCCAGCTTGACAATGATAATCAAAATATGGAAGTGTGTGTGTGTGTGTGTGTGTGTGTGTGTGTGTGTGTGCATTGTCACCATACTTACAAAGAAGTCTTAGTTTGGTATTTAATTAACTTCTATTGGGGAATATAGTGGGAGACAGATGGGAATATCTTCAAGGAGATCCCTTTCTGATGGTGGAAATAGCAATTATAATAACAGTGATCAAATTAGCAGACGAGATAGAGGAAAGGCATATCTGGAGCATAAAAGAAGGAGTTTGACACATCTGTCTGCCAGATATGCCTGAGCAGAGTTTGTAAGAGTAAGGAGCAAAGAAAGACTAGGGAAGAGCATTCTGGACACAAAGAATCATGTGTTTAGAGAGAACATTCCCAGTTCAGTTCCTGGGTTGGGAAGATCCACTGGCAAAGGCATAATCTATCCACTCCAGTATTCTTGAGCTTCCCTTGTGGCTCAGCTGGTAAACACTCTGCCTGCAATGCAGGAGACTTGAGTTCGATCCCTGGGTTGGGAATATCCCCTGGAGAAGGGGAAGGCTACCCACTCTAGTATTCTGGCCTGGAGAATTCCATGGACTGTATAGTCCACGCGGTCACAAAGAGTCAGACATGACTGGCACTTTCACTTTCACTTGGTGAAAGGTAATGGTTCATAGGCATTGAGAACAAGATCTGAGAAGGGCAAGAAAGCAGAGATGAAAATAGAAAGATAGGACCAGAAATAAGTGTACCTTCAGCAGAATCATGATGCACCCATTCTGGTTCTAGAACAATAGACAAGTTTTTTGTAGCAGTGACTCGTTGCCATTCAGGGGCTCCATCTAAGAGAAGATACTAGACAAGAGTTGTTTTATGTAGCTAACCATTCTGGTTTGCTAATTGTTTTCCTGCCTATAAACTCCTTGAAGTTGTTGCTCATTGAATTATTTGGGGGAATGATTTTTTTTTCCCCTTCTTCTTTTGCTTGTTGTTTTCTTTTTTTCATTGTAAGATACACTTTGGACTTTTCATTGGAAGTGCTTGAGATCATATGTCCTGGAAATGGCAACTTGCAGAAATCAGAAAACAAATTAGGACACCCTAGCCTGATGGCTAAGCATCTTAATCTGATCACAGAAAAGCAGGGTCTGGGAGTGTTTCGGAGAGCCTGCTTCAGAGAAGAGGCATGACAAATTTTCAGAAAGTAGACCAAGAGGACAAGGTAGACTTCAAGAGTGCTCGTGTGTTCATTTAGGTTGAGTCTGAAGCAGAAAATGCTTGGGAAGCCTTCAGGCTGGAGTTGGTGAGTAAAAATCAGAATGGCATATAGAATAACAGCATGGGAATAATATACAAACATTGGAAATATGAAATTAAAGTCATAGCCTGCAGGTGCTAGAATTGAACAGAATTTAATGGTCCCATTTCAATCTGAACTGAAGGAAGGTTTAGACATCAAGGACTCAGAGAGATTAATAAATTAGGACTATGAAAATCTAGACAAAACTTTAAATGTACCAACTCTTGTGATATTGAAAAGGAATGGTGAGTAAAGTGCTTACTGATGCCTGCAGGAGAGTTTCAGGCCATTTGCAGATTATGGGAAGGAAATAAGGTCATACAATGTACAAACAAATTCAAGACTAAAAGATACTGGCACAGACAATGTCTATCATTTAACTCAAATATGCCCTCTTTTTTCAAAATATAATTTACTAAGGCTTCCCTGGTGGCTCAGAGGTTAAAGTGTCTGCCTGCAATGTGGGAGACCCAGGTTCTATCCCTGGGTCAGGAAGATCCCCTGGAGAAGGAAATGGTAACCCATTCCAGTATTCTTGCCTGGAGAATCCCATGGAGGGAGGAGCCTGGTAGGCTATAGTCCATGGCGTTGCAAAGAGTCAGACACGACTGAGCTACTTTACTTTCACTTTCAAGTATCCTTATATTTAAAAACTTTATTAAATAGTGTGGAAAGTAAGTGTAAAATGGCTTTTATTGAGATTCTAAAGATGAAACAAATAATATTTTTCTCTGTTTGCTAAGTGGGCAGTGGTGTTAAGTGCATGCTAAAAAGACACCAGTCAAATGTGAAGAAGGCTGAGTGCAGATGGTGACTGCAGCCATGAAATTAAAAGACGCTTACTCCTTGGAAGAAAAGTTATGACCAACCTAGATAACATATTGAAAAGCAGAGACATTACTTTGCCAACAAAGGTCCATCTATAGTCAAGGCTATGGTTTTTCCAGTGGTCATGTATGGATATGAGAGTTGGACTGTGAAGAAGGCTGAGCACCGAAGAATTGATGCTTTTGAACTGTGGTGTTGGAGAAGACTCTTGAGAGTCCCTTGGACTGCAAGGAGATCCAACCAGTCCTTTCTGAAGGAGATCAGCCCTGGGATTTCTTTGGAAGGAATGATGCTAAAGCTGAAACTCCAGTACTTTGGCCACCTCATGCCAAGAGTTGACTCATTGGAAGAGACTCTGATGCTGGGAGGGATTGGGGGCAAGAGGAGAAGGGGACGACAGAGGATGAGATGTCTGGATGGCATCACTGACTCGATGGACGTGAGTCTGAATGAACTCCGGGAGTTGGTGATGGACAGGGAGGCCTGGCATGCTGCGATTCATGGGGTCGCAAAGAGGCAGACACGACTGAGCGACTGAACCAGTTCAGTTCAGTAGCATCATGAAGAAGATAGTGTCATACAATTGTCACCAGAATCATTTTCTATGGTAGATAGCAGAGATGAAGAATCATGGTATTTGGATTCAGCCATAAGGGTAACGGGAGAGAACTTTCACAAAAAGTTTCTCTGTTGTGCTGGCAAAACAACTTACAGAAAATTTTTGTTATAGCCTGAGGTTGCTCTGGTTGCTGCCAGAGGAATCCTGCTCTTGTTTAACAAGAATCAGTCAGACCTCTGTGTAGCCACATTCTGTGCATGTGAGAGGATATCTTTGGATCCTCTGCAGATCTTGATTTACTTTCCCTTGACATCAATATCCTCTGAAGGTAAATCAGTCTACTGAAGACACTTATGAATATTCCAAAGTTGCATTCAGGATCTCCAAATCATTGTTTATCAAAAAAAAAAAAAAACAAATATTAAAAGTTTTAGGTTCACTTTAGACAATATAGAAAAATATCAAGCATAAAAATTACAATCACCATTCAGAAATAGAAGTTGTCTTGGTCAATGGCAGGAAGGAGAATAAGATATTTGAACAGAGAGAGTAAGTTGTTCAGATTTACAAAGCTAATGCTTGGCTGTAGCATGTTAGAAAAACAACAAATGGCTTGTTATGGCTGGAATATAGCATTAGGTGAGGATGAATGAACGGTGAATGAATCAACAGACAAATCAGTTTAATGGCGTGTCAGAAACCCAATATTTTGTGAAATCTGAAAACAGTTGTTAGGTAGTTAGAATAGGAAAAAAGAGTCCAAAACGGCCACAACTAAAAGACAAAGGGAAAAGCCCACAAAAATAGAACAAAGAAAGGTCCAAGAACCTTTTACCTGAGGACCTCAGGCAAAACAAACAGCACTCCTGGCTAGCCCAATTTACACAGGGCAGATCCTGGGTAAGGAGAAAAAACATAAAAAAAGAGCAGCCAAAACGGGCCAGGGCCTCTCTTCCCTTCGAGTCCTTTGGGTCAGCATTCCCTCATGCCTCGAGGATGTATTCTCCTTTACTTTTCTAAATAAAACTGAGTGGTAACACTGGCCCATCCAAGAGCTGTTACAGTGGTCCATCCAAGGGCTGTAACACTGGTCTATGCATCGCTTCAAATTTTTGTTGCAATGAGATAGAAGCAAGGAAATTACACACTCCCCTGACATCTATGATACTGTTTCTTGGACTTAACCTGGCTGAAACAACCTCAGTGGTGAGGCCCTCACAAGGAGGAGGCCAAGGACAGTTCAGTTCAGTTCAGTTCAGCTGCTCAGTCTTGTCCGACTCTGTGCAATCCCATGAACCGCAGCATGCCAGGCCTCCCTGTCCATTACCAACTCCCGGAGTCTATCCAAATCCATATCCATTGAGTCAGTGATGCCATCCAACCATCTCATCCTCTGTCGTCCCCTTCTCCTCCTGCCCTCAATCTTTCCCAGCATCAGAGTCTTTTCAAACGAGTCAGTTCTTCACATCATGTGGCCAAATATTGGAGTTTCAGCTTCAACATCAGTCCTTCCAATGAACACCCAGGACTGATCTCCTTTAGGATGGACTGCTTGGATCTCCTTTAAGATGGACTCCTTGGATCTCCTTACAAGGACACGAGAAGCCCAACTTAGTGAAAGCTCCCTTGGTGGAAGCTGAACATGAAGAAAACTCAGCACAGGGGAAGTGAAAAGAAGCCCAGTGTGCTGGCACTGGGGCAGTGAAAACAAACTCAGCAGAAAACTCACATGGCTCAGTCTCAGATTCCAGAAGACCTCCAGTTAAAGTAGGAGGTCCTTGCTTCTATGGCTGGAAGGACATATGCCTAGTCAGTTCAGTTCAATCACTCAGTTGTGTCCAACTCTTTGCAACCCCATGAATCGCAGCACACCAGGCCTCCCTGTCCATCACCAACTCCCGGAATTCACTCAGACTCACGTCCATTGAGTCAGTGATGCCATCCAGACATCTCATCCTCTGTCGTCCCCTTCTCCTCTTGCCCCCAATCCCTCCCAGCATCAGGGTCTTTTCCAATGAGTCAACTCTTCACATGAGGTGGCCAAAGTACTGGAGCTTTAGCATCATTTCTTCCAAAGAAATCCCAGGGCTGATCTCCTTCAGAATGCACTGGTTGGATCTCCTTGCAGTCCAAGGGACTCTCAAGAGTCTTCTCCAACACCACAGTTCAAAAGCATCAATTCTTCGGTGCTCAGCCTTCTTCACAGTCCAACTCTCATATCCATACGTGACTACAGGAAAAACCATAGCCTTGACTAGACGGACTTTTGTTGGCAAAGTAAAGTCTCTGCTTTTGAATATGCTATCTAGGTTGGTCATAACTTTTCTTCCAAGGAGTAAGCGTCTTTTAATTTCATGGCTGCAGTCACCATCTGCAGTGATTTTGGAGCCCCCCAAAAATATAGTCTGACACTGTTTCCACTGTTTCCCTATCTATTTGCCATGAAGTGATGGGACCTGATACCATGATCTTTTTTTTTTTGCATGTTGAGCTTTAAGCCAACTTTTTCACTCTCCTCTTTCACTTTCATCAAGAGGCTTTTTAGTTCCTTTTCACTTTCTGCCGTAAGGGTGGTGTCATCTGCATATCTGAGGTTATTGATATTTCTCCCAGCAATCTTGGTTCCAGCTTGTGCTTCTTCCAGTCCAGCATTTCTCATGATGTACTCTGCATATAAGTTAAATAAGCAGGTTGACAATATACAGCCTTGACATACTCCTTTTCCTATTTGGAACCAGTCTGTTGTTCCATGTCCACTTCTATCTGTTGCTTCCTGAACTGCATACAAATTTCTCAAGAGGCAGGTCAGGTGGTCTGGTAAGGACATATGCCTAACAAAATCTTAATTCCTTTACAATCTCTCATTTCTTTTTTCCTCAAACCTATTTGAACAGGTGAGCAGCCGTGGGTGCAACTGAGCGGCTCTAGCAGGGGTTCTTCCTCATTGTGTCCTAAAGGCTCCACTATCTGCTGGGGCCAAGTAGCTGTTACCCAAGCCAGTCGGGGTGTTCTGTCCCTAATCTTCTTTGTGCCAAGGATCAAGCCAGTGAAAACTGTGAGCACGGGTCAGGTATTTAGCAGATTTTCTGGCAGGTTATATAGGGATTCCTCAGCATGTTTTCCCCACTGCTTTTTTCTCCTGTCCTTCAGCTTCTCTCTCCCAGGACTTGAGCTCAGCCAAAACCCATGGTACCTGGCTTCAGGATCTAATGAAGCTCAGGCTCTGATGTCTCATTGTAAAAATTCAGTGAGAGACACAGCGATAGGTAAGAGGTGGATTTGTTCAGATTCAGAGAGAAGCACACTCCTCAGGGTGTGGGCCATCACAGAGGGTAATTGCAGCAGCCTTGGAATGTAGTGTGGCTAGGTTTTGGGTGAATTCATATGCTAATAAGTGGGAGGATCATCCCAACCATTGGGGAACCACCCACTCCTCTATCTTTTAAGGGCAGCAGCCAAGAGAAGTTACCCCACGTCCAAGGTCAGGGGCAGTGGCCAAGAGTGTCAGGCTGCGACGGTGCAGGAATGGCCGAGAGGAGCTAACCCACACCCAAGGCCAGGGGCAGCGGCCGGGAGGACCAACCCCACATCCAAGGAGCCGTGGCTGCGCGGGCGCAGGAGGGCCTAGAGGAGCTATCCCACATTGAAGGTTATGAAGGGCGTCAGTGAGGAGATACCTCTCATCCAAGGTAAGGAGCAGCAGCTTCACTTTGCTGGAGCAGCCCTGAAGAGATACCCCATGCCCAAGGTAAGAGAAACCAAGTAAGATGGTAGGTGTTGCAAAAGGGCATCAGAGGGCAGACACACTGAAACCATACTCACAGGAAACTAGTCAATCTAATCACACTAGGACCACAGCCTTGTCTAACTCAATGAAACTAAGCTGTGCCCGTGGAGCAACCCAAGACGGGCGGGTCATGGTGGAGAGATCTGACAGAATGTGGTCCACTGGAGAAGGGAATGGCAAACCACTTCAGTATTCTTGCGTTGAGAACCCCATGAACAGTATGAAAAGGCAAAATGATAGGATACTGAAAGAGGAACTCCCCAGGTCAGTAGGTGCCCAATATGCTACCAGAGATCAGTGGAGAAATAACTCCAGAAAGAATGAAGAGATGGAGCCAAAGCAAAAAGAATACCCAGCTGTTGATGTGACTGGTGATAGAAGCAAGGTCTGATGCTATAAAGAGCAATATTGCATAGGAACCTGGAGTGTTAGGTCCCTGAATCAAGGCAAATTGAAAGTGGTCAAACAGGAGATGGCAAGAGTGAATGTTGACATTCTAGGAATCAGTGAACTCAAATGGACTGGAATGGGTGATTTTAACTCAGATAATCATTATATTTACTACTGCGGACAGGAATCCCTCAGAAGAAATAGAGTAGCCATCATGGTCAACAAAAGAGTACGTAATGCAGTACTTGGATGCAGTCTCAAAAATGACAGAATGATCTCTGTTCGTTTCCAAAGCAATCCATTCAATATCACAGTAATCCAAGTCTATGCCCCAACCAGTAATGCTGAAGAAGCTGAAGTTGAACGGTTCTATGAAGACCTACAAGACCTTTTAGACTGTTCTATACATCAGTGTCTCTTTTGCTGTCTTGTACACAGGGTTATTGTTACCATCTTTCTAAATTCCATATATATGCATTAGTATACTGTATTGGTGTTTTTCTTTCTGGCTTACTTCACTCTGTATAATAGGCTCCAGTTTCATCCACTTCATTAGAACTGATTCAAATGTATTCTTTTTAATGGCTGAATAATACTCCATTGTGTATATGTTATGTAAAGTTTAAAAATAAAATAAAATTTTAAAAAAATGAAAAGACCTTTTAGAACTAAACCCAAAAAAGATGTCTTTTTCATTATAGGGGACTGGAATGCAAAAGTAGGAAGTCAAGAAACACCTGGAGTAACAGGCAAATTTGGCCTTGGAGTACGGAATGAAGCAGGGTTTTGCCAAGAAAATGCATGGTTTAGCAAACACCCTCTTCCGACAACACAAGAGAAGACTTTACACATGGACATCACCAGATTGTCAACACGGAAATCAGATTGATTATGTTCTTTGCAGCCAAAGATGGAGAAGCTCTATACAGTCAACAAAAACAAGACCGGGAGCTGACTGTGGCTCAGATCATGAACTCCTTATTAACAAATTCAGACTTAAATTGAAGAAAGTAGGGAAAACTACTAGACCATTCAGGTATGACCTAAATCAATCCCTTATGATTATACAGTGGAAGTGAGAAATAGATTTAAGGGCCTAAATCTGATAGAGTGCCTGATGAACTATGGACTGAGGTTCGTGACATTGTACACGAGACAGGGATCAACACCATCCCCATGGAAATGAAATACAAAAAAGCAAAATGGCTGTCTGGGGAGGCCTTACAAATAGCTGTGAAAAGAAGAGAAGCAAAAAGCAAAGGAGAAAAGGAAAGATATAAACATCTGAATGCAGAGTTCCAAAGAATAGCAAGAAGAGATAAGAAAGCCTTCCTCATTGATACATGCAAAGAAATAGAGGAAAACAACAGAATGGGAAAGACTAGAGATCTCTTCAAGAAAATTAGAGATACCAAGGGAACATTTCTTGCAAAGATGGGGTCGATAAAGGACAGAAATGGTACGGACCTAACAGAAGCAGAAGATATTAAGAAGAGGTAGCAAGAATATACAGAAGAACTGTATAAAAAAGATTTTCATGACCTAGATAATCCGGATGGTGTGATCACTCACCTAGAGCCAGATATCCTGAAATGTGAAGTCACGAGGGCCTTAGAAAGCATCACTAGGAACAAAACTAGCAGAGGTGATGGAATTCCAGTGGAGCTATTTCAAATCCTGAAAGATGATGCTGTGAATGTGCTTCACTCAATATGCCAGCAAATTTGGAACACTCAGCCATGGCCACAGGACTGGAAAAGGTCAGTTTTCATTTCAATCCCAAAGAAAGGCGATGCCAAAGAATGCTCAAACTACCACACAATTGCACTCATCTCACACGCTAGTAAAGTAATGCTCAAAATTCTCCAAGCCAGGCTTCAGCAATATGTGAACCATGAACTTCCAAATGTTCAAGCTGGTTTTAGAAAAGGCAGAGGAACCAGAGACTAAATTGCCAACATCTGCTTGATCATCACAAAAGCTAGAGAGCTCCAGAAAAACATCTATTTCTGCTTTATTGACTATGCCAAAGCCTTTGACTGTGTGGATCACAATAAACTGTGGAAAATTCTGAAAGAGATGGGAATACCAGACCACCTGACCTACCTCTTGAGAAATTTGTATGCAGGTCAGGAAACAACAGTTAGAACTGGACATGGAACAACAGACTGGTTCCAAATAGGAAAAGGAGTATGTCAAGGCTGTATATTGTCACCCTGCTTATTTAACTTATATGCAGAGTACATTATGAGAAATGCTGGACTGGAAGAAGCACAAGCTGGAATCAAGATTGCCAGGAGAAATATCAATAACCTCAGATATGCAGATGACACAACCCTTATGGCAGAAAGTGAAGAGGAACTAAAAAGCCTCTTGATGAAGGTGAAAGAGGAGAGTAAAAATGTTGACTTAAAGCTCAACATTCAGAAAATGAAGATCATGGCATCTGGTCCCATCACTTCATGGGAAATAGATGGGGAAACAGTGGAAACAGTGGCTGACTTTATTTTGGGGGGCTCCAAAATCACTGCAGATGGTGACTGCAGCCATGAAATTCAAAGACGCTTACTCCTTGGAAACAAAGTTATGACCAACCTAGAGAGCATATTCAAAAGCAGAAACATTACTTTGCCAACAAAGGTGTGTCTAGTCAAGGCTATGGTTTTTCCTGTGGTCATGTATGGATATGAGAGTTGGACTGTGAAGACAGCTGAGCGCCGAGAATTGATGCTTTTGAACTGTGGTATTGGAGAAGACTCTTGAGAGTCCCTTGGACTGCAAGGAGATCCAACCAGTGCATTCTGAAGGAGTTCAGCCCTGGGATTTCTTTGGAAGAAATGATGCTGAAGCTGAAACTCCAGTACTTTGGCCACCTCATGTCAAGAGTTGACTCATTGGAAAAGACTCTGATGCTGGGAGGGATTGGGGGCAGGAGGAGACTGGGACGACAGAGGATGAGATAGCTCGATGGCATCACTGACTCAATGGACGTGAGTCTGAGTGAACTCCAGAAGTTGATGATGGACATGGAGCCCTGGCATGCTGTGATTCAGGGGGTCACAAAAAGTCCAACACAACTGAGTGACTGAAGTTAACTGAACTGATGGAACAGTCCTGCCACTTCTGAGTGTTTCATTTAGCCTAGATTGGGTATCAAGGTTTAATTGAATTTGCTTGTCTTCTTGGACCTATTTGATTTTATATGCCCTTGTGCTATGTCATTCTTTGAAAAGTTTTTCCCTGCCCTCTTCACTCCTCTTTCATGCTCTTGTACTGAGCCCCATCCGGACCCACAATGTTGCCTCTACAATCTTCTTGGGGGACAACCAGAAAATAGTTGGCCCTTGGGAGGGAAATACTGTATAATATCCAATCCCTCTAGATATTCAGGCCTTCATCTTCCATGTTTCTGACAATATGTGCCACAACAGCATCTCTCAGTGATCCTGCTATGGTGGGTGACAGGTACACAATGCCTGCTACAAGTCCATCTGATGGCATCCTTTCTAGGGCAATTGGGCTTCCAGGGATAGTGTTTGCCACTTTGGGAGTTAGCCCTATAGGCTCTTTGGGCCCAAACTCTTACCACCCCTCTCCTAAAGTTACAAACATACTCCCGGATCAAATCTCCACTTCACTTTTATGGAATATCTGGTCTGTTGCCTTTTATTAATTTGTTCTTAAGCCACTTACTAACTCCTACAACCAGGATCCTGCCTCCTTGTAGGCAACATCGCTCCACCCAGCCTGTTATTAAAATACTCTTAATGCCCCTAACAGGACCAGATAACCCAGTCCTTTGTCATTACTTCTGTTATCACCTAAAGTGGGTCTATGACAATGAAATGTTTACCATTGGAAACACCCTAAGCTGCTCTTATGGAGGACTAGGGGAGGAAATTATTGACTTACATTCTCTAGAGCAATAAGAGATTAAGGCTTATGGCTGTTTCACCAGGTTACCAGTGTCAGGGCACAGGCTTGGATAGGTTTACATCATGATATCTATTCCCATCTACGGTGAAAAAACTGGCAATAAGTTAGAATTCAGTTCAGTTCAGTTCATTTCAGTCACTCAGTCATGTCCGACTCTTTGCGACCCCATGAATCACAGCATGCCAGGCCTCCCTGTCCATCACCAACTCTTGGAGTTCACTGAAACTCACGTTCATCGAGTCAGTGATGTCATCCAGCCATGTCATCCTCTGTCATCCCCTTCTCCTCCTGTCCCCAATCCCTCCCAGCATCAGAGTCTTTTCTAATGAGTCAACTCTTCACATGAGGTGTCCAAAGTATTGGAGTTTCAGCTTCAGCATCATTCCTTCCAAAGAACACCTAGGACTGATCTCCTTTAGAATGGACTGGTTGGATCTCCTTGGGGGTGCTCAACTCCAGCCCAGGGGGTCCCAGGAGGTTGACCTGCCTCAACCTGCCTAAGGATCTGGTCCCCAAGAGGTTGTCATACCTCAGCCTGCTTGAGGATCTATCAGCCTGGGATCACAGGAAGTCGACCTGACTATGGATCTGGTCCCTGGGAGACTGTCACACTTCAACATGCTCAGGGATCTGCCAGTCCACGGGTCCCAGGAGGTCAACATGCCTCGACCTGCTCAGGGACCCAATTCTCAGAAGGCCAACCTGCCTAGGGATTTGATCTCCAGGAGGCTGTCATGCCTCAGGTTGCCTGGGGATCTGCACCCTGACCTGGGGACACCTGGCTCTCAGGTTGCAACAGTACTGGGTAGGATAAACTTCAGAAAGATTCACCCATAAGGAAGTCCACCAATGGAAATAGAAGGAAGCCTATTACTTGTGGGACTGTGACCAATTTCAGCAATAACTCAGGAGCCCAATGAGAACAATATTGCCTTTCTGGAAAGGCTAAAAGAGGCCCTCTGAAAGTTTACCAATCTGGACTTGGACTCTTACGAGGGACAGGTAATTTTAAAGGACAAATTCCTGTCCCAATGTGCATCAGACATCTGGATAAAGTTACAACAAATGCAGCAGCAAGGCCCTGCTGCCTCTTTAGATGAGATGGTCCAGACCACTACCAGTACCTTTTATTTTATTTTATTTTAATTTTATTTTATTTTTAAACTTTACATAATTGTATTAGTTTTGCCAAATATCAAAATGAATCCGCCACAGGTATACATGTGTTCCTCATCCTGAACCCTCTTCCCTCCTCCCTCCCCATACCATCCCTCTGGGTCATCCCAGTGCACCAGCCCCAAGCATCCAGTATCGTGCATCGAACCTGGCCTGGCAACTCGTTTCATACATGATATTTTACATGTTTCAATGCCATTCTCCCAAATCTTCCCACCCTCTCCCTCTCCCACAGAGTCCATAAGACTGTTCTATACATCAATGTCTCTTTTGCTGTCTCGTACACAGGGTTATTGTTACCATCTTTTTAAATTCCATATATATGTGTTAGTATACTGTACTGGTGTTTTTCTTTCTGGCTTACTTCACTCTGTATAATAGGCTCCAGTTTCATCCACCTCATTAGAACTGATTCAAATGTATTCTTTTTAATGGCTGAATAATACTCCATTGTGTATATGTACCACAGCTTTCTTATCCATTCATCTGCTGATGGACATCTAGATTGCTTCCATGTCCTGGCTATTATAAACAGTGCTGTGATGAACACTGGGGTACACGTGTCTCTTTCCCTTCTGGTTTCCTCCGTGTGTATGCCCAGCAGTGGGATTGCTGGATCATAAGGCAGGTCTATTTCCAGTTTTTTAAGGAATCTCCACACTGTTCTCCATAGTGGCTGTACTAGTTTGCATTCCCACCAACAGTGTAAGAGGGTTCCCTTTTCTCCACACCCTCTCCAGCATTTATTACTTGTAGACTTTTGGATCGCAGCCATTCTGACTGGTGTGAAATGGTACCTCATAGTGGTTTTGATTTGCATTTCTCTGATAATGAGTGATGTTGAGCATCTTTTCATGTGTTTGTTAGCCATCTGTATATCTTCTTTGGAGAAATGTCTATTTAGTTCTTTTATAACAGAGCACAGGAGAGGGAGGCCAAGGCACAAGAAAGGGAGAAAAGGAAAGAGACAAGACATGCCCAGTTGCTGGCCACCCTCCAGGGAAGCCCTATGAAAAACCCCGAATCTTTAAAGAAGGAGGCATGAAGGAAATGCTTAATTTGTAGACAGGTGAGGCATTGGGCCAAAGAGTGTCCAAACCATGAGAAGCCTCCTAAAACAGATTGGTACAAATGTCTTCAATTGGTACATTGGGCGGCACTCTACCCTTGGCACCCAAGAGCCTCCAGGTCAAGCACCAAGCCTTCCCTCATGATGGTTCAACAGGACTTAATTGGCCCACTCCAGCCAGCCTGCCTGTCACAGATAACCATCACGGGGCCGGGGCCAAGGGTACAGCTGGATGTGCAGGTAGCTGTGAGAATTTCTTGATTGACACAGGGACTACCTATTTTGTCCTGACCTCCTACTTTAGAGTTCTCCTGCCAAGCTTGTACCATTTTGGGTACTTTAGGGCAAACAATTACAAAAGATTCACCCAAGCACTTCTTCATTGCTGGGATGAACAAACATTTTCCTGCCAGTTCTGGTGGTCCCTGAGTGTCCTACACCCTTATTGGGAAGAGATTTTTCCTGCCTTTGAAATCATGCAGCTATTTCAGTCCTGATAGAAGATGCTTTAAAACTTTCTCTTGGGGGCAAGCTATTTTTCCCAGCCAAAAAGTGAAACAACTCCTGAATGGGAGAGGCCATTTATGGATGTCTGATCAAAGGGTCCTTAGATATCAAGTAGTGCTGATGGAAAATCTAGGCCTGACTATATCCACTTGTGAGCTTCTTAACCCAGCTACACTCCTGCCTACCCCTGAGGGCTCTTTTCTTTCACTCTTGCCTAGAAACTTTGGACCATTGGACAAAACCCCATGAGGCATTGTCAGAAGATCCTCTGACCAATCCTGAGGAAATATGGTACATTGATGGAAGCAGATTTGTCTTGGATGGAAAAAGAAGAGCTGGATATGCAGTAGTCTCCAATTTTGAGACCATAGAGGCTAAACCTTTGCACCAGGTACTTCAGCCCAATTAGCTGAACTCATAGCCCTGACTTGAGCTTTAGAGCTGGGAAAAGGAAAAAGAGTAGCCATTTGCACTGACTCCAAGTATGCCTTTCTGACGCTACATGCACATGTTTGTATTTGAAAAGAAAGAGGCCATTTGACCACCTGAGAGTCCCCAATCAAATAAGGTGATCAAATCCTTAGACTCTTGGAGGCAGTCCATCTGCCCACTGAGGTTTCAGTCTCCCACTGTAAAGGACATAGAAAAAGAAGCATGGAAGTGGCAGAAGGGAACCAAGCAGTTGATCAGGCAGTTAGGAGAGCAGCATTATAGAACAATGACCTAATAGGGGTTGCCACCTTAGTTCCACAGACTAATTTGCCAGAAACCCCTTCATATACTGAAGGTGAGACTCTTAAAGCTAAGAGTGAGGGCTTTCAAGAAGATCATATGGGGTGGTTTCAAAAGGAGAGACTCGTTTTCTTCCTGGGAACCTCCAATGGAAGGTTATCTCCTTACATGCCACCACTCATTTAGGGGAGAAGGCCTTCAAAAAATTACTAGAGAGTTCTTTCAGAGGAACAGGCCTTCAGATGACTATAGGGCAAGAGGTCTTCTCTTGTCCCACTTGTCAATAAGATCCTCTGATCTTATACCATGGCCATTGTGCAATTCCAGCAGGATATAAGCTTGTGGGGTGTAAGTTCAGTTCAGTTCATTTCAATCACTCAGTTGTGTCCAACTCTTTGCGACCCCATGAATCGCAGCACGCCAGGCCTCCCTGTCCATCACCAACTCTTGGAGTTCACTGAAACTCACGTCCATCGAGTCAGTGATTCCATCCAACCATCTCATCCTCTGTCATCCCCTTTTCCTCCTGCCCCCAATCCCTCTCAGCATCAGAGTCTTTTCCAATGAGTCAACTCTTTGCATGAAGTGGCCAAAGTACTGGAGTTTCAGCTTTAGCATCATTCCTTCCAAAGAACACCCAGGACTGATCTCCTTTAGAATGGACTGGTTGGATCTCCTTGCAGTCCAAGGGACTCTCAGGAATCTTCCCCAACACCACAGTTTTGGGGTGTCAACTAGGACTCAAAAGATTCTAAAGATTCACCTCTATATGCTTCAGAGATTCAAGTTCTAATTAAAGTCTGGAAAGATGGGTCCCCAAAGGCTCAACTCCAGCCCACATGGAAGGGCCCCTACTCTGTAATACTTTCTACCCCCACAGCAGTCAAGGTACCAGGATATGACTCCTGGATTCACTACTCATGAGTCAAGCCATGGAAGAAAACAGAAGAGAAAATCCCATGGACGGAGGAGCCTGGGAGGCTGGAGTCCATGGGGTTGCGAAGAGTCGGACACGACTGAGCGACTTCACTTTCACTTTTCACTTTCATGCATTGGAGAAGGCAATGGCAACCCACTCCAGTACTCTTGCCTGGAAAATCCCATGGGCAAAGGAGCCTGGTAGGCTGCAGTTCATGGGGTCGCTAAGAGTCGGACATGATTGAGTGACTTCACTTTCACTTTTCACTTTCCTGCATTGGAGAAGGAAATGGCAACCCACTCCACTGTTCTTGCCTGGAGAATCCCAGGGATGGGGGAGCCTGGTGGGCTGCCGTCTATGGGGTCGCACAGAGTCAGACACGACTGAAGCGACTTAGCAGCAGCAGCAGCAGCAGCATGGCTGGAGGAAGAGGATGAAAGAAGTTTGTCTTTGCTAAAGGATACAGGGTGTCTTATGCAGGTGATGAAAATATTCTTAAATTGACTAAGATGATGATGGTTGCATATATTTGTGACTATAATTTTGTTGTTCATCAGTCACTAAGTCATGTTCAACTCTTTGTTGACTCCATGGATTGCAGCATCCCAGGCTCTCCTGTCCTTCACTATCTCCCAGAGTTAGCTCAAAATCATGTCCACTGAGTTGGTATAAATTATGCTGTTTAAATGAATGGCTTGTACAGTATATGAACTATGTATCAGTAAAGCTATTAAACGATTTTTAAAGGTGCACATGTATACCTGTGGCAGATTCATTTTGATATATGGCAAAACCAATACAATATTTTAAAGTTAAATAAAATTAAATTTAATAAATAAAAATAATTAAATAAAAAATAAAGGTGCTTCTGACAAAGTTCAGGCTTTGTATTTTCATTTATATATTAAGAAGGTATTAAGAGCCCTCTTTGGAAATAACAGAGTGAGCAGTGCTGAAAGAACTACTGTAGTGAGGTATGGATCCATTTCGGTTCCCATCAAAAGGAATTGACTCAGTTAATACAACAGATTTTGCTGAACACCAGCTGTACACCTGATCCTGAGATATCAGGGACCAGAACCATGGTCTTTGCCTTCAAACCAACTCATGTTCTAAAAGAACAAATAAAGAAATAGTGTGGAGATGATACAGGGTGGGAATCTAATCCAGCCAGAATGTTTCAGGTCACAGATGTTTCTGAAGCCTTCCTGAGAGATGTCACAGCTAAGCAAGCTCTAGAAAGGTCACTAGATACTAGTCATTCAGATGAGGATCAGAGGGAGTGGAAACATTAGTGGACTGACAATGCAAAAGCAGAGAAGAGGAGAAGCTTAGATGTCTGAGTTCCCCCCCCCCCCTTAAAGAAAGATGATAGAGGGTTAGTGAGAAAGCTTCTCTTTTGCTTCTCCATTTGATCTCTTTTCCAACTCTCTTGTTGCTTACGAAGTAGACATAAGCCTTGCTTGAGGTTTAGGAAAGTGTCACTCTCAAGTACCAAGGAAAAGCAGAAATGAGAGTCCCTTGGACTGCAAGGAGATCCACCCAGTCCATTCTGAAGGAGATCAGCCCTGGGATTTCTTTGGAAGGAATGATGCTATAGCTGAAACTCCAGTACTTTGGCCACCTCATGCGAAGAGTGGACTCATTGGAAAAGACTCTGATGCTGGGAGGGATTGGGGGCAGGAGGAGAAGGGGATGACAGAGGATGAGATGGCTGGATGGCATCACTGACTCGATGCACATGAGTCTGAGTGAACTTCGGGAGTTGGTGATGGACAGGGAGGCCTGGTGTGCTGCGATTCATGGGGTCGCAAAGAGTCGGACACGAATGAGCGACTGAACTGAACTGAATTGAACTGAAGGCAGAGGAAAAAATAGGAAGAGAAGAATCCCTCTGTGTATTAATAAAAATTCAGTGCTGTGAAATCCTGCAGGATTAAGGATTTCAGAGACTTGACTAGATCATCAAGAGTTGAGATATATAAGAATAATACCTGGAATTTATAGAGCTCATTGACTTCCAAAGTACATCTCCATCTATCTTCCTGCTCTCCTCCTGGCTGTGGGCAAGGAGCACAGGGCCTTCTGAAAGGAGAACTCAAATATTTTTCTGAGTTTTTGCCAGGGATACAACCTTCAGTGATCCTTTAGGCCCTTCTGCTAACCTTGGAATAAGGGAAAGTCATTTTCTGAAGCTTTTTTGCAGTCTAGACATGCTAGGGGCTCAAGAGGCATTTCTTCTTCTCGGTAATCTGATGAATTTTAGCCCCCTATTCCTACTGTGGAGGTTAAGGTTCAGGAGAATTGAGTAACATGCTCAAGGCAATGCAGCTGAAAAATGACAGAACTGAGACTCTTGGACAAGTTTGTGTTCTTTCCAACTGTAGCATTCTGCTTCCAAAAAAGCAAAGATTAGATTTCTTTTGAAGACTGTTGAATTTGAAAAATTTTTTAAATATATAGAAGAATTATACTTTTTTGGGACAAATGGAATTCTTCCCCAAACTATGTGAAATTTCCCATTATCAGTGAGTCTTTGTAGGCATCATTATGTTCATAAACATATTCTGTAAATGTATATAGTGTATGCCTAGTATATGTTGATATTTATTTCATGTAAAATTAATCTACTTAATGTACACATCCATATAATACATACATAAGAATTATAAATATACATGTATACACATACCCAGAGTTTTTGCTGATACCCTAACCTTCTGTCCTCTGGCTGAACAGGGAAAGCTTGCAGAAGAAAAACTCAATCAGTTTGCATGATCAGAGCAGCGTAAGTTAATAGAAGATGCTCACCTTTGTTAAGACCGACACTGGTGGCTCTTTGTGTTCTACAGTATCAGAAGTTGTGTGTCTGCGTCTGTGTATACTTTGAGGGGTATCAGAAGGAGCTGAATAAATTCAGATTCCAGACCTTTGGTAACACAGAGGATAATCTTTAAGGTTGGTTTCTTAGGGAGTTTGTATGTTGGAATGCATTAAATTAGAAAGGTGACTACAGGAATGAAGCAACCCAATATAATATTATGTGTGAATTGTTCTGAGACTTAAATCAGCACATTTCTTGCCTTCAGCATATATCTGAAAGGAGCTTATTCCTTTTTGGAGCAAACAAGTAAATTTAAGTGATAAAGCAAAGGTACCCTTCTAAAAAGACATAATATATAAGGATAAAAACATCAGCTATAAATCAATGCACATTGATTTAAATAAATTGGATGATTGTCCTCTGCTAAACCTAGTTTGGAGGCTAAGCCAGCAGTATCTCTTGCTCAGAAATCCATTGGGTTTGCATTTCTAAGCATAAATCTAAAGGGGGCATTTCCTCTAGGACTTAAATGACCTGTACTATGTTACAGTTTCTGATTTTATCCAGATGCTATGCATATCCAAACAAAGCTATACAGAGGCGTTGGGCTATGGGTGAGAAGAGCTTTGCTGGAAGGTATCTATGTCTGTCTTAAATCAAAATGAAATATGAACGAGACACTTCCACAGAAGAATTAAGGCAGCTGCACCAGGAAGTACAAACCAGGAGCACTTCAGTGTTGCTATCCTGCTTGACACGTAAGCAGCTCTCAATTTCATCCCAGGTATTGTGTAGAGCTTTACATATATTAATTTTTAATTTAATCTTATTAATAATAACCTGGTGAGGTAGGTTACCATTATAACCCTCTTGCACTGAGTTTCTGGCAAGCAAATTTAAAGCAATATATTGTGACATATGACCACTTCATTCACAACCTCAAAAAAGTCACACAGCTCATAACAGGAGCTGCAATGGATGAGTCTGGGAGTCTGGGAATTCAGTGTTAATCTTCCCCATTATTAGCTCTGTGATCTGTCATTAATTAGCTGTATGCTGTATAGCAAGCCCATTTTTTCTTCTGGGCCACAGGCTCTTTCACTGAAATATAAGGATGTAATTTTCTGGCTCAAAAGTTCCCCATCCATTATTTCCCTTTGACTTGGGAAAAAGACAAAACTTCACAGCAGGGGAGGCTTTTGAGTTTTGGAGCAGGAGGCTTAGATTTGAATCCAGGCTCCCTTGTCCCTAGCAATGTGAAATTAAGCCATTCACTAAAGTTCATGATCTTTCTTTGTGAAATGGCAGCTTGAAAATCTGGTTGTCATTTGGGTTGACAATGCATTTAACCATAGCCTCTAAATGCTAAAAGGGGACTCATAAAACGTAGTCAGAACTTTGAAGGGGAAGTTCAAGTGAAAGGTCTCATGTCTTGCAAAAAGCACATACAGGAGCAATGAGAAACTTCCTGCCACCTCCACTCCCCAGATGCACTATTGTGACAGTGTGATGACAAAGAGCCTTCCATCAACTCCACTTGTTTCAGAAATGGCTGGTCATGCAGAATCTTCTGACCCTGATATTTAATAAACTTTCTTCTTCCAAATTGTTTCCAAACAACTTTCTTGCCCCCTTGTAGCCAACTGACTGACAAATGTATGTAAAGACCAATTGGAAAAACTCCCAACTTTCTAAAAGCCCAACTTAATAGAATGCTTGGCCTTCCACATTTCCCTTTTGTACCTTATAAAATTAACTCCACTTTCAGACGATTTTGAGACATTGCTGAAACAAAAGTGATAGTAAATGGGTTCCTTTATCACAAATTTATGAATAAGTGGCCTTTGTTAATTTTGTCTTAAAGTTAGTTTTGTCTCTGACAGCAAGAAACAGTTGAAGCAGAGGAAAAAATTTCAATATGTGGAGGCTGACTCTTTCCCGTAATCTAAATAAATAAGCACACCCATAGGTCAATAAATCCAAACATCATCAGTTTGGACAGTCAACATATTACAATTGATTGATGTAATACATGAATACGGAGTCTCCTGTTCCCCAGAGTTTTCCAAGGTACTGATACATTTTGACTGATGGATAATTAGATCAGTGCTTTGTCTCAAGAGGAAGGTGACTACTGACCATGATCAAGTCTGAAAACTATGCAAGGTACTGAACTAAGTACCTGTACCAGATACTAAACAAGACATCAGTCTTTATCTAGTTGGGTTATATCAGTCACAGAAATTGTCTTGTCAGTCTCCAAAGTTTCCAAATTTTCTGAAGCTTTCTCAGTGTGTCTTTGTTAAGCAGAAAACTCACCTTTATTGTAAATCCCATTCTATAATGAATTCCACCCAGACATTCATTTTTATAGACTTTTTTATACCAACATACTGCAAAGGTGTTTCAGATTGTGCCGTATAAATCATAATGGTGTGTTGATGGGTTTTCTTCTAGATACTTTGTCTTTCCTCATACCTTTCCTGTTGTTACTAAATCAAACAAATGTTTACACATTTTGATGGAAATAACACAAAAAAGACAAGATACCTTTGTGTATGCTGAGGGGCTGACTAAATGCATCATTAAATCCAGCCTTATAGACACATTCACACTGCAGATAGATACTAAGGGAAGATAAAGTTCAGAATATACATATGTAGATTATGCAAATAAACCTGTACTGTTAAAATAATATTGTCAAAGTCATAAAAGGTTAAATACTATTTGTTTAATGTTATTTTTGAAATAGAGATTTCACTGGTTGTGCAGAAAACTTCTGCCTATTACAAAAGTTTGTAACTTCACAGCCTACATTCTTCAGGAAGATACATACAGGTAAAATAAAGAAAGATCTAAAACTTGATTAGCCCTTTTAAAGCAGTAGGGTCAATTAAGTTCTCTCTTGGAAACTTCCAACTATTTTTTCCTTGGTTCTTTTGTTTCCCCAGACAAGTTAGAGGATCAAGAAGACTTCATTTAGCATATAACTTGGGAATTGTGATTTTAAAGACCAGATGGATGTAAACTTTTAATGATCTGAAGGAAAAGCACCATTGCAGACACAATACAGAGGAAAATACTAAGGCTTTGGCAGGTTAAAGGGACAGTAAGAAAAGTTAGATGATAATGTGTGTGTGTGTGTGTGTGTGTGTGTGTAAGATCAGTTGCTCAGTTATGTCAGACTCTTTGTGATCCCATAGACTGTAGGCTGCCAGGCTCCTCTGTCCATGGGATTTTCCAGGCAAGACTACTGTATTGGATTTCCATTTCCTTCTCCAAAGGATCTTTCTTACCCAGGGATTGAAACCTGCATCTCTTGAGTCTCCTACATTGGTGTCTCTTGCATCTTTTTATCACTGAGCCACCTAGGAAGCAGAAGATGATGGGGAGAATACAGTATGAACAGGTGGGAGGGATGCTCAGGGTCCAAACATGTAAGGAATTCAGGGGCAAAATCAATGTTCATAGTTCATTTAAATGCAACATGCAGCCACCAGAGATTGCATGAGTAGGATTTTCATAAGGAAATATACAACACTTCAGTCCAAAGAATTCAGTGAAGGCTTTTTGGTTTGTTGTTGTTGGGGTTTTTTTGTTTGTTTGTTTTTCTTTTCTTTTTTTACAATTGTAGAAAGACTCAGCCAAAAAGCAAGAAGAGAGGTTTGGGATTCCAGGTATTAGCAACTATTGGAAGCTGTTACCAATCCTTGGTCTGAATGTAAAAATGAAGTGGTCAGTTTTACCATAATAGACTCAGAGACATGGAAGAAAGGCTGCCATTCCGAGTTATATACCTAAGGAAACACAGCTGCTGCTAGAACAAACAAACAAAAGACAGAAAGGGAATCAGTGCCTCACCTTCTCAATTCTCTTCTTTTTGCTCTCTGGAGAGCATGGCAACCTTAGTGCTGTAGTTTGTTCAGGTCAAATTCACATAGTGCAGACTAAAGCCGACAAAGGTGAGGGCTGGAGGGTGGCAAACAAAGATTAACCACACCAGGATTTTATATGGTACTCATAGAAGAAAGTGTTTGGACTTTAAAGAACACAACCTAACATGAACAGTGATTTTCTGAAAACTAAAATTACTTGTAATTTTATTTGGAGTACATTAAACTAAAGAAGTGTCAAAACAGTGATGTGAAGTCAGTGGAACAAACTCATGTCAGAGCATTTTTATTCCAAGCAAGCAGTATTATCTTTGTATGAAAAATCATCAAAGACAGATAAAAAGAAGGTTCAAGAACTGCTGCTGCTGCTGCTGCTAAGTCACTTCAGTCATGTCCGACTTTGTGTGACCCCATAGATGTCAGCCCACCAGGCTCCCCCGTCCCTGGGATTCTCCAGGCAAGAACAGTGGAGTGGGTTGCCATTTCCTTCTCCAGTGCATGAAAGTGAAAACTGAAAGTGAAGCAGCTGAGTCGTGTCTGACTCATTGCGACCCCATGGACTGCAGCCTACCAGGCTCCTGTGTCCATGGGATTTTCCAGGCAAGAGTACTGGAGTGGGTTGCCATTGCCTTCTCTGGTTCAAGAACTGAGATGCACCAAATCTCTAACTATAAACTGATTTTAAAGTACATAGTTGTTTTGAAACCTGACTGCATTAAATTATTTTATCTGTTCTAAAAAATGCAGATTTCTCAACTGCCACCTCAGAGATATTGAATATTTCATCATCTCTCCAAATAATTCTGATTATAGTCATATTTGGAAATCACTAATGCAGTGCACACTGTTAATGGGGTTCTTCATGCAAGAATACTGAACTAGTGTTAAAAAGTAGAGACATTACTTTGCCAGCAAGGTCCATATAGTCAAAGCTATGGTTTTTCCAGTAGCCATGTATGGATGTGAGTTGGACCATAATCAAGGCTGAATGCTGAACAATGATGCTTTTGAACTGTGGCACTGGAGAAGATTCTTGAGAGTCTCTTGGATTGCAAGTTGATGAAACCAGTCAATCTTAAAGGTAATCAACTCTGATTATTCCTTGGAAGGACTAATGCTGAAGCTAAAGCTCCAATCCTTAGGCCACTTGATGCAAAGAGCTGACTCATTGGAAAATATTGATGCTGGGAAAGATTGAGGGCAGGAGGAGAAGAAGGCAACAGAGACTGAGATGTTTGGATGGCATCACTGACTCACTGGACATGAGTTTGAGCATACTCCAAGTGACAGTGAAGGACAGGGAAGCCTCATGCTGCAGTACATGAGGTTGCAAAGGGTTGCACATGACTTAGTGACTGAACAACACATTCCTAATGACTGCACAAATAAGAACTATTAAAGATGACTATGGACCACTCCATATACACAGATTATATGGATGAAATGAATTTTCTAGAAAGTGCAAAATTTTCTCAGTTCAGTTCAGTCGCTCAGTCATGTCTTACTCTTTGTGACTCCATGAATTGCAGCACACCAGGCTTCCCTGTCCATCACCAACTCCCTGAGTTCACCCAAACTCATGTCCATCGAGTCGGTGATGCCATCTAGCCATCTCATCCTCTGTCGTTCCCTTCCCTTCCTGCCCCAATCCCTCCTACCATCAGAGTCTTTTCCAATGAGTCAACTCTTCACATGAGGTGGCAAAAGTATTGCAGTTTCAGCTTTAGCATCAGTCCTTCCAAAGAACACCCAGGACTGATGTCCTTCAGAATGGACTGGTTGGATCTCCTTGCAGTCCAGGGGACTCTCAAGAGTCTTCTCCAACACCACAGTTCAAAAGCATCAATTCTTCAGTGCTCAGCTTTCTTCACAGCCCAACTCTCACATCCATACATGACCACTGGAAAAAACATAGCCTTGACTAGATGGACCTTTGTTGGCAAAGTAATGTCTCTGCTTTTCAATATGTTATCTAGGTTGGTCATAACTTTCCTTCCAAGGAGTAAGCGTCTTTTAATTTCATGGCTGCAATCACCATCTGCAGTGATTTTGGAGCCCCCAAAAATAAAGTCTGACACTGTTTCCACTGTTTCCCCATCTATTTCCCATGAAGTGATGGGACCAGATGCCATGATCTTCATTTTCTGAATGTTGAGCTTTAAGCCAACTTTTTCACTCTCCTCTTTCACTTTTATCAAGAGGCTTTTTAGTTCCTCTTCACTCTCTGCCGTAAGGGTGGTGTCATCTGCATATCTGAGGTTATTGATATTTCTTCTGGCAATCTTGATTCCAGCTTGTGCTTCTTCCATCCCAGTGTTTCTCATGATGTACTCTGCCTATAATTTAAATAAGTTAAATAAGCAGGGTGACAGTATACAGCCTTGATGTACTCCTTTTCCTATTTGGAACCAGTCTGTTGTTCCATGTCCAGTTGTAACTGTTGCTTCCTGATCTGCATATAGGTTTCTCAAGAGGCAGGTCAGGTGGTCTGGTATCCCCATCTCTTCCAGAATTTTCCACAGTTTATTGTGATCCACACAGTCAAAGGCTTTGCAATAGTCAATAAAGCAGAAATAGGTGTTTTTCTGGAACTCTCTTGCTTTTTCCGTGATCCAGCAGATGTTGGCAATTTGATCTCTGGTTCCTCTGCCTTTTCTAAAACCAGCTTGAACATCTGGATGTTTATGGTCCATGTATTTTCTAAGCTGACTCAAAAAGAAGCAGAAAATCTCAGAGAAATACGTAGATTGAATCAGTAATCAAAAATCTCACTACTAAGAAAAATCCCAGAAGCGGGTATCTTCATCTGCAAATTCTACCAAATATTTAAAGAAGAATTACAAGCAAACTTCTCAAATATTTTCAAAAGACACCAGAAGAGAAACTACTTCTTTCTCTTCCTATAAGGTTAGCATTAAAGGAAGACATAAAACTGTCACCATTTGTAGATAATATGCTCTCTATATATACAGAAAACTCTAAAGCCTCTAACCAAAGACTGTTAAAATAAATATAGGAAATAAGAACATTTGCAAGATATAATATTAACATACAGAATCTATTGCTTTTCTAAACAGTGATAATAAACTACCAGAAAGAGAAAGCAAATAATAATAATAATAAAAGTCCCATCAAAATCACATCACAGAGAAATATACCTAGAAATAAATTTAACCAAGGGGGTGAAAGACCAAGATTATGAAAACTATAAAACAATGATATGGTGATCACCTATAAGCGAAGAGGCAAAGTCTTGGAAAGAAACCTACCTGTTAGCAGTTTGGCCTTGGAATTCTCAGCCTCTTGAACTGTGAGATATCATTTCTATTGTTTAAGCCACCTAGTCAATGATGTTTTGTTATGCCAGCCATTGACAACTAATATGATTAATTTACATTAAAAAATCAGAGTTATTTTACTAAGCTTAAAGTAGTATCAACTTATTGATCTGTTTTGCATTTCTCTATTGATTATATTGTCAACTTGTTTATTTAACTTTTCAGAGTATAACATATGGAATGCTGGGCTGGATAAAGCACAAGCTGGAATCAAGATTGCTGGGAGAAATATCAGTAACCTCAGATATGCAGATGACACCACCTTTATGGCAGAAAGTGAAGAGTAAGTAAAGAGCCTCTTGATAAAAGTGAAAGAGGAGAGTGAAAAAGCTGATTTAAAACTCAATATTCAAAAAACTAAGATCAAGGCAATGACATTTGGTCTCTCACTTCATGGCAAATAGATGGGGAAACAATGGAAATAGTCACAGACTTCATTTTCTTGGACTCCAAAATTACTGCAGATGGTGACTGCAGCCATGAATTTAAAAGACACTTGCTCCTTGGAAGAAAAGCTATGACCAACCTAGACAGCATTTTAGAAAGCAGAGACATTACTTTCCAGACAAAGGTCTGTCTAGTCAAAGCTATGGTTTTTCTAGTAGTCTTGTGTGGATGTGAGAGTTGGATCTTAAAGCAGACTGAGAGCTGAAGAATTGATGCTTTTGAACTGTGGTGTTGAAGAAGACTCTTGATAGTCCCTTGGATTGCAAGAAGATAAAACCAGTTAACCCTAAAGGAAATCAGTCCTGAGTATTCATTGGAAGGACTGATGCTGAAGCTGAAGCTCCAATACTTTGGCCACCTGATGCTAAGTGTTGGCTCATAGAAAAGACCCTGATGCTGGAAAAGTTTGAAGGCAGGAGGAGAACTGGACGACAGAGGATGAGATGGTTGGATGGCATCACTGACTCGATGGACATGAATTTGAGCAAGCTCTGGCAGTTGGTGTTAGACAGGTAAGCCTGGCATGCTACAGTCCATGGGGTAACAAAGAAAAACTGAACTGAACTGACCTAATCTCATAAACATGCAATTTGAAAATACAGTCTCCCACTCTGTAAGCTGTAGTTTCACTTTCTTACTAATGTCCTTTGATACACAAAATTTTAAATTTGATGAAGTTCAATTTGTCTATTTTGCTGCTCTTATTTTTGGATTATATGTAATAAACTATTGCCAAATCTGAGGTCTTAAAGATTTATCCATAATCCTTCTTCTAAGAGTTTAAATTTTGCCTCCCATTTAGCTTTTTGTTTCACTTTGGGGGTTAATCTTTATATACGGTGTAATATAAGGGTCCAACTTCACTCCTGTGTTGGTGGAAATCAAGCACTATCTATTGAAGAGGCTAGCCTTTCCTCAGTGCATGGGTTTTTCCATCTTACAAAAATCCAATTTGTCATAGGTGCATTCCCCTTTAACACTATTATTAATAGTATCCTCAGCTAAATATCCAGTTTCATTTCTTGCAAGTTATACTTTGGTACAACAATAAAATATGACTCAGCTAAGTTTTTCGACACTTTTTTACAAAGTACTGCTTTTTCTCTAGTTTCCAATGACTATTTTTTATTTCCTTTGAAGATTTCTCCAGAATGACCTTCAATAACCATATTCCTACCAACTGACTTTTCATGAAAATCTAGGCTTTTTCCCAGTATGCACATCAAAACTCTTCCTGTCTGCACCTATTATAAGCTTCAAAGTTCCATACATATTTTAGATATTTGTCACAGCCTCACCCTACCCTGGCACCCTTCACCTATATTACTTTACTAGGGCTGTCATGCTAAAATGCCATACACTGGGTAGCTTAAACAACAGAAATTTATTTTCTATTGCTCTGGGGACTGGGACAGATAAGATTAAGATGTCAGCAAGGTAGTTTTCATTCTGAGGCCTCTTCTCTTGACTTGTATGTGGTCACGATCTCATTCTGTGTTTGTATAGCATTTTCTTTATGTGTGTGGAGGAAGAGAGTGAGCATGATTGAGCAAGAGTGTGAGAAAGAGAGAGTGCCTTGATGTCTCTCCTCCTATAGATTAAATGCTCAAGTCTTATGACCTCATATATCCTAAATTACTTTCTTAAAATCCACCTCTTCAAATACATTTACACCATGAGTTAGAGCTTCAACATATGCATAGAAGGGGAGCAGCATAAACACCCAGCCAAAAACAACAAGTATTGACAAGAATGTGAAGAAATTAGAACCCTGTGCATTGAAGTGTAGCTGCTATGGAAAAGAATTTGTAAGATCCTCAAAAAGCTAATCAAATTATGTTGCCTATGATGCTGCAGTTCCTCTCTCTTAGATATATTTATTCAAATGAAATGAATATAGTGACTTTAACTGATCCTTGTGTGCCAGTGTTTATTGTTATGTAATTCACAAAAGAAAAAAATAAGAACTACCTGACTGTCCATGAACAGATAAATGGCTAATCAAAATCTTGAATAAACATGCAATGAAATATTATTCAGCCATGAAAAAGAATGAAGTTCTTACGCATGTTACAGCATGGATGAACCTAAAAAATATTATGCTAAGTGAAATAAGCCAGATAGAAAGAACACATTTTTTCTGTGACATGGAGCAACAGACTGGTTCCAAATAGGAAAAGGAACACGTCAAGGCTGTATATTGTCACCCTACTTATTTAACTTATATACAGAGCACATCATGAGAAACGCTGGGATGGAAGAAGCACAAGCTGGAATCAAGATTTCCAGAAGAAATATCAATAACCTCAGATATGCAGATGACACCACCCTTATGGCAGAAAGTGAAGAGGAACTAAAAAGCCTCTTGATGAAAGTGAAAGAGGAGAGTGAAAAAGTTGGCTTAAAGCTCAACATTCAGAAAATGAAGATCATGGCATCTGGTCCCATCACTTCATGGGAAATAGATGGGGAAACAGTGGAAACAGTGTCAGACTATATTTTTGGGGGCTCCAAAATCACTGCAGATGGTGACTGCGGCCATGAAATTAAAAGACGCTTACTCCTTGGAAGGAAAGTTATGACCAACCTAGACAGCATATTGAAAAGCAGAGACATTACTTTGCCAACAAAGGTCTGTCTAGTCAAGGCTATGGTTTTTCCAGTAGTCATGTATGGATGTAAGAGTTGGACTGTGAAGAAAGCTGAGCACTGAAGAATTGATGCTTTTGAACTGTGGTGTTGGAGAAGACTCTTGAGAGTCCCTTGGACTGCAAGGAGATCCAATCAGTCCATCCTGAAGGAGATCAGCCCTGAGTTTTCTTTAGAAGGAATGATGCTAAAGCTGAAACTCCAGTACTTTGGCCACCTCATGCGAAGAGTTGACTTATTGGAGAAGACTCTGATGCCGGGAGGGATTGGGGGCAGGAGGAGAAGGGGGCAACAGAAGATGAGATGGCTGTATGGCATCACCAACTCGATGGGCATGAGTCTGAGTGAACTCCGGGAGTTGTTGATGGACAGGGAGGCCTGGCGTGCTGTGATTCTCGGGGTCGAAAAGAGTCGGACACAACTGAGCAACTGAACTGTACTGAACTGAATATCAAATTTCTAGAACCGGTGAGCTCATAGAGACAGAAATTAGATTAGAGGTCTCAGGAGTTGAAGGTATGAGGATGGGAAATCATTGCTTAATGGCTCCAGTTTATACTTTGGTGATAAGAAAAATTTTGCAGATAGTTGCACAATACTTTGATTGAAATTAATGACACTAAATGTTACACTTTAAAAGTTAAAATGGCAATTTTTATGGTATGTATATTCTACCAAATTTTTAGAAAATTAATAGTGTACCCAACCCAGGGATTGAACCTAGGTCTTCTGCATTGCATCCTGATTCTTTACCATCTAAAACACCAGGGAAGCCCATAGTGTACCCAGAAAATCATTGAAATTCATACTTTAACTGGATGAATTATATACAATGTGAATTATATTTCAAGAGAAGAGATTCATAAAATAAGCTAGAGACTGGAAGAAAATACCTGCAAAACACATATCTGATCAAGTTCTTAAATCCAAAATGTATACATGCAAAAAACATTTAAAACTCAACAATAAGAAATGAAACATCCTAATTGAAAAAATGGGCTAAAAATCTGAACATTCTTCTTACCAAAAGAAATACATATATATAGATTGCTAAGAATATGAGAAAATAGTAAATCATTTGTCATTAAATAGTTGAATATAAATACAACAGTGGTATACCATTATACAAGTATTAGAATTACTAAAATTCAAAATACTGAAAATATTAATTGCTGGCAAGGATTTGGAACATAAGCAACTCTCATTCTTTTCTGATTAGAATAAAAAAATAGTACAGATAAATTGGAAGAAAATTTGGCAGTTTCTTACAAAATGAAACATGGTCTTACCATATGTTCCAGCAATTATGTTTTTAGATATTTATCCATTGAAACTGAAATTTTATGTCCACACAATAATCTGCTGATAAATGTTTATAGTAGATTTATTCATAACCACCAAATCTGGAAACTACTAGGATATTTTTAAATAGGTGAATAAACTTCAGTATATCCATAAATTGGGATATTTTTGAGCAGTGAATATACCTGAGCTAGCTACCCACAAAAAAGATGCATAATAACCTTAAATTCACATTGCTTAGTGAAAGAAGGTAGTCTGAAAACTGTCTGATGATAGTATAGAGTGATTCTATACTATACAGAGTATAGTATGATTCCAGTTATATGACATTATGGAAAAGGTAAAGTTACTGTTACAATAAAAAGTTCAGTTGTTTCTACAGGCGTGGGGACACAAAGTGTTGAGTTATTGAAGCACAGAAGATTTTTTCCTTAAGAAAGTAAAACTATTATATAGGATACTGTAATGGCATATATTTGACATAATGCATTTGTCAAATCCATAAAACTGTAAAACTTAAGGCAAATATTAAGGTATCTAAATTAAATATGTATGTTTTTACACAGGGGCTACATAGGGGATCTCAGGATGGAAGGTGACAAAATAATCTAACCATACTGTAAAGTTATGAAAAAAGTCTCATGGAAATGAATAGGGGAAAAGTGCTGATATATGTAATATTGGGGATGAGCGGAATTTGTAGGACTAAAGGTTAAGAAGCTATCATGAGCACTGTACTGTAAAAGATAAAGTTATCTTCTAATTCCTTTATTGGATAATGAATTTCTAAAAAGGAACATATGTATAGTAAACTTCATATTATGATACATTGTTCAGAAATAAAATGGCATGGGCTTATACTACCACAACTTTTATTAAAAAATATACTGAAAATGCAAGATATTGTAATAAGAGAAGAAAAATAAGCATATAAAGACTTAGCAAGAAAAGGAAGCAAAACTTATTTATTTGAAATGTGAAAAATTCAGGGCACCAATAAAACGAACCATTTGAAATTGCTGGAGTCAACTGGATGTCTTTTAGTCAATACCCTGTAATAAAGTGGAGTTTTTCTCATCTCTGTTAATTGTCAAATAATTCATTGTTCTGGAGCAATAACAAGGTTAGTAAGAAATACTCAGGGGGCAAGCCTGTGTCCTTATCAACCTCTATATATAGACTATTTTTTTAGCTAGATATAAAATAATCAGGGATTATAAAATGTATGCTGAAAATCACCAATCTGTTAGAGAGGGATTCCTCTCTAAATTTTCAGCTTTTCTATCTTTGTTCACCTTTTCATTCTTCCTTGTGTTTGTTTGTGGTTCAGTCTCAAATTTTACATTACATCAAAGAGGGGGAGATAAAAAGTTCCAGGATTATTTTCTCCTAATTAGTTTTTTTTTTCATAGTGGGTAATGCTTTTATTTATTTATTTATTTTTTTAAATTTTATTTTATTTTTAAACTTTACATAACTGTATTACTGAGAAATAAGAACATATATTAGAAATAAGTGAAGGCTTTATATTTTCTTAAATATTTATTCAAGTATGTAGTAGAAATATTTTCATTAATTTCCCAAAATATTATCATATTCTATAAGTTCATATTCATTTTACTTGCTATCAGATCCCTAATATTCTATCATTATCCAAACTTTTATCTGCTCATTTATTCATTTCTGGTATGAACAAATTAAATCTGGAATAATTAATGAGGATGTGTATTCATTTTACTGTAAATTATGCATCACCAGCAATTACTGATTCACCTTTTTAGGACTTAGCTAATGTGATCTAAACTTCCTTCTTGTTTTATCTTTTCCCTATTAGTTTTCACAGAACTATTTCTCATTCTAGAAATTAGTAATGTTTATTTATAAGTTCATGAATTAATTGGAAAAATCCATCTCATTAAGAGATGAGTTTCACTTAAAACTTACTTTTATTTTAATAGTGATTAATCCAAATTGAAATATAAAGTTATTTTAATCATTTGTGTACTACTAATAAATGTAATGATAGCTTAATCCAGAAGATGCTTAATGCTTTTTGATCACAAGAAACATAAAGAAACAAAAACATCTAAATTTAAATACAGAGATATATTTTATTGCAGAAATGTAGAAGAAGAAGATAAATAGATGTTCAAGGATAAAAATGTATTACTTTAAGACTAAATTCTGTGATAAAATAAGAAAAATACCAGGTTAAAGATAAAGTGGAACACTATAAAATGTATGACTTGAAAAGTATTTTTAGTTTTTAATAAATGGTTTCTAATAAATAAAAACACTTCTAATTGGTATGGTATTTCTACTTCATTGTATATATTTATGTAACAACTTAGACAGTGTATTAAAAAGCAGAGACATCACTTTCCCAACAAAGGTCTGTCTAGTCAAAGCTATGGTTTTTCCACCAGTCAAGTACGGATATAAGAGTTGGACTATAAAAAAGGTTGAGTGCTGAAGAATTGATGCTTTTGAACTGTGGCATTGAAGACTCTTGAGAGTCCCTTGGACAGCAGAGAGATCAAACTAGTCAATTCTAAAGGAAATCAATCCTGAATGTCCATTAGAAGGAATGATGCTGAAGCTCCAATACTCTGGGCACCTGATGCAAAGAGCCAACTCATTGGAAAAGACCCTGATGCTGGGAAAGATTGAGGAAAGGGGAAGAGGACAACAGAGAATGAGATGTTTGGATGGCATCATTGACTCAATGGACATGAGTTTGCTCAAACTCTGGGAGGGAAGGACAGGGAAGCCTGGCGTGCTGCAGTCCATGAGGTTGCAAAGAATCTGACACATGATTGAGCAAGTGAATAACAGCAACAACTTGTCGACACAGACTTTTTCCTTATTTGCCATGCCAGGTTTCTCTCAGATGCTTCTTTGTACCTGACAATTGGCAAAAATGCCTCTCACCTCCCAAACCCAGATTGTACAGAACATTCATTCTCAGAAGCTAACCCTGATTGTGCTCTTCCTTGTTTCCCCTAGTACCTAGCCTATACAACCTTGTAATTATCTTATCATATTGTAAGCAACTCATTGCAGGAAACCACACTTTGCAGGAAGTGCCTTTCCTTATCACTTTAATAAAGCTATATTGTAAACTAACATTTAAACCAGGCACTCCTCAGGCTTTACTTATCTCTAAACCAAGCATACCTTTCAAATCTTTTAATCACATAATACTTTACCTAACTTGTGGGTTCGTTCTATAGATCAAAGAAGTAGAAATGGAGAATAGTAATTAGCAGATGATAAGATCACTTCCCTGGCTTCCCCTTCAGTGAAGTAAAGTGAAGCCAAAGTCACTCAAATGTGTCTGACTCTTCATGACCCCATGGAATATACAGTCCATGCAATTCTCCAGGCCAGAATACTGGAATGGGTAGCCTTTCCCTTCTCCAGGGGATCTTTCCAATGCAGGAATAGAACCCAAATCTCCTACACTGCAGGCTGATTCTTTACCAGCTGAGCCACAAGGGAAGCCCAAGAATACTGGAGTGGGTAGCCTATCCCTTCTCCAGGGGACCTTCCTGATCTAGGAATTAAACCAGGGTCTCCTTCATTAAAGGCAGATTCTTTACCAACTGATCTATCAGGGAAGCTCTCAAAAAAAAAAAAAAAAAAAGCCTGTATGGCCAAACTGTGTGAACAACGTAAAGGAAACTCATGAGGAGACAGAGAGCCTGTACCCAGTGGAGGGTTACCTATCTCAGTAATTTACTGAGTTTATTTACCTGCTTCCTTTTAAAAAGTCACATAGCAAAGGAAAATCTTTGGAGGTGGTTTTTGGGGGTGCTGAGTCCATCAACACCCCAGATTGCCAGCAATCAGATTAAAAGCACCTTTCTCCTCTACCATTTATGAGTATGTAATGATTTTGCAAGCAGTGAGCGGTGAGACCTGATTTATTCAGTAACAACACTTCAAAAATCTGTGTTTCTGTCCATCTCCTTTATCTTTAGTCTTGATTAAGGCAATGGCACCCCACTCCAGTACTCTTGCCTGGAAAAGTCCCATGGCAGAGGAGCCTGGTAGGCTGTAGTCCATGGGGTCGCTAAGAGTCAGACACGACTGAGAGACTTCACTTTGACTTTTCACTTTCATGCATTGGAAAAGGAAATGGCAACCCACTCCAGTGTTCTTGCCTGGAGAATCCCAGGGACGGTGGAGCCTGGTGGGCTGCCCTCTATGGGGTCGCACAGAGTCTGACACGACTGAAGAGACTTAGCAGTAGCAGCAGCACAACAAGATAGGAGCATAAAGTACTCACTCTAAAGATGCTCATCAATTCTTCTTTCTCTCCAAACTGCTCACATTTTCTAAACGTGTCTGAAAGGGTATATGCAATCAAAGTATTTGAAGAACACAGAGCTCATTTGTCTTTTAAGCTCAAAGTTTAATCTAACTGAATATTTAGTTTGAAGATTTGAAATTAGAAAAAGGACCTGGGGACTAGTTCATGGAAATTCATGTAAGTACCTTAGGCTTGTAAGCCAGATTCTGTCCATAAATCATTTCATTTAACCCTCATAACAAGGCTATCAGATAGGTATTATATAGACCATCTGACAGATATATGTACTTATAGAAAGTAACACGAATACCACAGTGTATCCAGGGTTTTTTAAAATTAATTTATTTTAATTGGAGGCTAATTACTTTACAATATTGTAGTGGTTTTTGTCATACATTGACATGAATCAGCCATGGGTATACATGTGTCCCCCATCCAGAACCCCACTCCCACCTCCCTCCCCATCCCACCCCTCAGGGTTGTCCCAGTGCACCGGCTTTGAGTGCCCTGTTTTATACATCGAACTTGGACTGGTGATCTATTTCACATATGGTAATATACATGTTTCAATGCCGTTTTCTGAAATTATCCCACCCTCACCTTCTCCCACAAAGCCCAAAAGACTGTTCATTATATCTGTGTTTCTTTTGCTGTCTTGCATACAGGATCATCGTTACCATCTTTCTAAATTCTGTATATATGTACTAATATACAGTATTGGTGTTTTTCTTTCTTCACTCTGTATAATAGGCTCCAGTTTCATCCACCTCATTAGAACTGATTCAAATACATTCTTTTTAATAGCTGAGTAATACTCCATTGTGTATATGTACCACAACTTTCTTATCCATTCATCTGCAGATGGACATCTAGGTTGCTTGCATGTCCTAGTTATTGTAAACAGTGCTGTGATGAACATTGGGATACACGTCTCTTTCATTTCTGGTTTCCTCAGTGTGTATGCCCAGCAGTGGGATTGCTGGGTCATAAGGCAGTTTTATTTCCAGGTTTTAAAGAAGTCTCCCCACTGTTCTCCATAGTGCTGTAACTAGTTTGCATTCCCACCAACAGTGTAAGAGGGTTCCTTTTTCTCTGCACCCTCTCCACCATTTATTGTTTATAGACTTTTTGATAGCAGCCATTCTGACCGGCATGAGATGGTACCTCATTGTGGTTTTGATTAGCATTTCTCTGATAATGAGTGATGTTGAGCATCTTTTCTTGTGTTTGCTAGCCATCTGTATGTCTTCTTTGGAGAAATGTCCATTTAGTTCTTTTTGATTAGGTCCTTTATTTTTCTGGTATTGAGCTGCATGAGCTGCTTGTATATTTTTGAGATAAATTTTTTTAGTTGCTTCATTTACTATTATTTTTCCCATTTTGAAGGCTGTCTTTTCACCTTGCTTATAGTTTCCTTTGTTGTGCAAAAACTTATAAGTTTAATTAGGTCCCATTTGTTTATTTTTGCTTTTATTTCCATTACTCTGGGAGGTGGGTCATAGAGGACCCTGCTGTGATTTATGTCAGAGAGTGTTTGCCTATGTTTTCCTCTAGGAGTTTTATAGTTTCTGGTCTTACATTTAGATCTTTGATCTATTTTGAGTTTATTTTTGTGTATGGTGTTAGAAAGTGTTCTAGTTTCATTCTTTTACAAGCGGTTGACCAATTTTCCCAGTACCACTTGTTAAAGAGATTGTCCTTTCTCTGTTGTGTATTCTTGCCTCCTTTGTCAAAAATAAGGTGTATGGATTTATCTCTGGACTTTCTATTTTGTTCCATTTATCCATATTTCTTCTTTGTGCCAGTACCATGCTGTTGTGATGACTGTAGCTTTGTAGTATAATCTGAAGTCAGGCAGGTTAATACCTCCAGTTCCATTTTTCTTTTTCAAGATTGCTTTGGCTATTTGAGTTTTTTTGTAATACAACTCATTTCATCATGTCATGAAAGTAATGTGAGATTCATTACTTTAACAGGGTTGGGGGTGGTGGAAGTGATTTAAAAAGTTTAGACCTGCTCACTGTCCAGGCATGCTAAGTGACATCAATTCAGTGAGTGCAATTCCCCATTTGATTTGATATTTCACAAAGTCTTCATTGTAAATAAATCCATCATGTTAGCAATCAGAAGGGTTAGGAAATTACAGAAAAGACACTTTTTCCTACAAGTACTTTTTTATTTTATGGAATAAAGAAAAATCTTTTAAATAATTTTAAAATATTTCATTCTAAAATTGTCACTCTCCCCCAAATGACATAGATTTCCACTTCTTTTGATAAACCCACTGCCCATAATTTAACACTTTGGCTGGCATCACTGACTCAATGGACATGAGTTTGAGCAAGTTCCGGGAGATGGTGAAGGATGGGTAAGCCTGGTGTGCTGCAGTCCAAAGAGTCAGACATGACTGAGCGACTGAATAAATTATTTTGCTATCCTTGGTTTCCCTTTTGGCTGATGGTAAAGAACTGCCTACAATGCAGGAGACCTGGTTTTGATCCCAGGGTCAGGAAGATCCCCTGGAGAAGGGAATAGCTATCCACTCCAATATTCTTGCCTGGAAAATTCCATGGACAGAGGAGCTTGGAGGGCTACTTTCCATGGGGTTGCAAAGAGTTGGACATGACTGAGCGACAAACACACACATTCTTTTACTACTCTTGAACTGCAGAAATCCTAAACATTTTGTAGAAACATTTTTTTCTTAAGTCGTCACAAAAAATAGATATACATAGAAAGTTTTCTTTCAGGAATTTGCAAAGTTCCATTTAGTATTTTATTGCTTCTTTTTTAATTGTCCCCAGTCCTGTGCATAGTGATTATTAATACAATTATGCCTCAGGTTTCATCAGTACTAGTAAAGCATCACAAAAGTGTACAAATATTTCTATTGACATACTTTAAACCTAAAGTATTGGGGATAAATTAATCTATCATTGTTCTTCTTTGGTAGGAACATGTGGGCAGTGCAGGTAAAAAAATGATGCCTCCTCTGTTGTGTGATTCTCCAGGTAAACTGCTACCTGAAAGGTACAGCTTTCAATTTTTGTTTGACTGAAATAATTTATTTTCTACAGCATTTTGTTTAGAATGTATTATATCACATAGACACATTACAATGTAATTCATCCATTTATATGTCTGCCTTCTCCATTAGAAAGATAAATTCTGAGAAAAGTAAACTGTCTGCTTCATCTTAATATTCTATGACCTTGGGTGCTTGTAGGTGCATAGAGAAATCCAGTTAAAATCTGAATGAATAAGTGCATGGTAACTCAGAGTTTTCTGTCTCACTAATTCTATGTATCCCTCCTTTCACTCAAATTTCTTCTTAAAAGGGAATGCTTTAATCTAACAATTTTTAGAGTTAAACCATGAGAAGGAATGTGTATTGGCAGGTAGAAAGTTTGTCTCAGAGAGGATCTATATTGGCCAGTCTAAAATAGTTACTACTTCTTCAAAGGAAAATTGTGATCCTACACATACTATGGAGAACTCTAAGGATGCAAGAAGGAGGAATGATACCTGAACAGTCTTGATCAGAAAGTGCTTGGCCAGAATAGGAAAAGGTCAGTGTGAGCAGCACATCAACTGTGTAAGAATGTTGAAATAGAAAGAGGGGAAAAGACATGTAGGAAAAAAAGCTCATCTGAGGCTGATTCCACAGGGTAAAAAGGATGATGCTGCTGTGAAATGAAATACTCTGTATGGTTCTCTAGATGTGTATATGTTTGATGATTTAGCTGGTGTTCTGTTCATGGATTGTGCCTGGTTGCCTTTCTGGACATTTGCGGGGTATAATGCTGGGATCACAAAATGAAAGAGAGATACAAAGAATTATCTCTTTGTTGAGAGATACAAAAGAATTAAAAGATGCATTAGCTGGTGTTCTATTCATGGACTGTGCCAGCTTGCATTTCTGGAGATTTTTTTTTTTTAGGGGGGGGAGTATAATGCTGGGATCACAAAATGAAACAGAGATACAAAAGAATTAAAATTGTTCCCAGATACTGTCCTTATTTTATTTAAATAAAAAAAAGAATCAAGGGTCAATTAATTCCTCAACTACCATTTCACAAATTCTTTAGATCCCTCATAGATATCTCATCTGTCTGGAAAATAAAGCTTTATAAAGCTTTCTTCATATGCGTTTCTCTAGCTTATATGGCCCATAAAACATCCATGTTTACAAATTCCATCTCTCAGCTCCCACCTGACCCATTGACCTCAATCACTGACCAGAAACAATGACTTCAGTTTGCTTGGAGAATACTCAACTGTGCATGTGAAATCCAGTCTCAGAATGCTATATTTTCTATAAGGCTCTAGTGGGATTTGGTTTTCTTCTCTAAAATCTAAATAATATAATAATTTTACTGTAATACATTCAGAAGTGAGGCACATAAAGAAGCTGTCCTATATTAGCCATATAAAGTTAATAGAAACAAAATGAAAAAAGAATATGAAAAGGCAAAGAGGTAATGGGAAAAGACTTTCACCAGAGCTAAATGATTGATTTTATCAAACATTGATTACCTAAATTGTAATTCATTCACATTAATGTACAATGAGATACAATAAATAAAATAAAGTAACAATAACTAAAATTATAGTGTTCAAAAAGTATGTGTGTGCACCACTTTATAGTCAAAATATACAAAAGATTCTATTTCACAAGCATACTGACTTTGTTACAAAGAAAATAGAATGGTATATAACTCTAAGGGAGATAAATGTAGCAAATGCATTTCACTGTCTAGAAGAGGAAAAGAATAATGATGATGATCATATCTTAATCTGAGAAAAAAATGAAACAATGAAGATAACTGTTTATGAAGTGTAAGAGAAAGTGATAATTGAATAAAGATTATACTTAAATTTCTCATTTAGTCCAGTGGACTGACTTTATATTTTCCTTCTCTTTCTACTTTTGTTCTTAATGGATAAAAAACATGCAATACATATACACAAGAAAATATTACTCAGCCATAAAAAGAATGAAATAATGCCATTTGCAGCAACATGGATGAACCTAGAGATTATCATACTAAGTGAAGTAAGTCAGACAGAGAAAGACAAACATCATATCACTTATATGTAGACTCTAAATAAAAGATGCAAATGAACTTATTTACAAAACAAATAAACCCACAGACATAGAAAACAAACTTAAGGTTACCCAAGGGAAAGGGGGAGAGATAACTTAGAAGTTTGTTATTAATATATACACACTACTGCTGCTGCTGCTGCTGCTGCTGCTGCTGCTGCTAAGTCGCTTCAGTCGTGTCCGACTCTGTGCGACCCCATAGATGGCAACCCACCAGACTCCCCTGTCCCTGGGATTCTCCAGGCAAGAACACTGGAGTGGGTTGCCATTTCCCTCTCCAGTGCATGAAAGTGAAAAGAGAAAGTGAAGTCTCTCAGTCGTGTCTGACTCTTAGCAACCCCATGGACTGCAGCCTATCAGGCTCCTCCATCCATGGGATTTTCCAGGCAAGAGTACTGGAGTGGGGTGCCATTGCCTTCTCCGATATACACACTACTCTATATGAAATAAACAACTAAGGCCTACTGTATAGCACAGGGAACTATACTCAATATTTTGCAATAATCTATAAAGGAAAACAACTGGGAAATATATATGGGTTCCCAGGCGGTTCAGAGGTAAAGAATCTGCCTGTCAAGCAGGAGACATGGGTATAATCCCTCGGTCAGGAACATCCCCTCAATCAACCCACTCCAGTATTCTTGCTTGGGAAATTGCATGGACAGAGGAGCCTGGCAGGCTACAGTCCATAGGTTTGCAACCAGTCCGACATAACAACTAAACAACAGCAATAACATATATGAACATATATAATTGAATCAGTTTGCTGTATACTTGAAACTAGCAAAACTTTGTAAGTCAACTATGCATCAATTTCATAACAAAAGAATTATGAAGCTACAAGTATGGGAAGGGGCCATGAAAAAATCCGGACAACTTGGGCAAAAGTAGTTCTTAAAAGAAAGAGATAAGTGATAAGCATGGTCATCTCAAGGCAAGCACTACCAACTGTCTTCAAGTGGTGAGGCACTCTACACTCTGTAAAATGTAGAGGGGCTGAACAGCCTGGGAAGCCCATGTATATATTTCCCAATTGTTTTCCTTCATAGGTTATTACAAAATATTGTGTATAGTTCCCTGTGCTATACAGTAGGTCTTAGTTGTTTATCTATTGCATATAGACTAGTATATGTATATTAATACCAACTGATCCTCAAACGAATTTGGTTATGAAGCAATAGTAATGGCACTAATTGTGGAAATGTACTGTGAAACATTTGATCTACAGGAGAAATTTTATGAACAGAAAAGTTGACTTTAAAAATTTATTTAAGTAATAAATATCTTTTGCAAGCCAAACTTGTATCATCCACTCTAGGAAATCTTATGGGTACCACAGTTAAAAATTTGCAGTCTTGGGGCTCACATACTAATAAACTAAAAGAAGCTGGAAGAGGTCAGGCTACATAATTTAAAATATGTACATTTCTAAAAGACATTTTTTAATATGTGCCATTATCAATAATTTCCCTGTATTAAATTTATTTCATCAAATACTAGTAGTCAGTAGAGAGAAATAAACAGGGTGGAGAGAGGGACAATATTTTTAGAAATAGGTTTATAGAATTTTTTTAACTGGGAAAATTAATTTATATGGTTGATTGTTTTCTTCTCTTTTTCCTTTTCTGTGAATTAAAATAATGACCACCATTATTGTATAAAAAGAAAACATGTATGCAAAGAAAAAACTTAGTCCAGTTTGGAGAAGTATAGTTGATAATTATTGAGACAGGAAACAATTCAGTCAACTGGGGCTTGATAAGCAAGAGTGCTAGTTAATAGAAATGATAAAAATGTTAGGAAGCAACATCTGAACTTCTCAAAAATAGAGATACAGTATGATGCTACAATACCACATTTGGGTGTATATCCAGAGAAGCACTAATTCAAAAATATGCATGCACTTCAAGGTTCATAACAGCACTATTTACAAAATTGCCAAGACATGGAAGCAACCTAAGTGTCCATCAAAAGAAGAATGGATGAAGAAGACATGGTATATACATACAGTGGAATATTACTTAGCCATAGAAAAGAAAGAAATAATGCCATTTGCAGCAACATGGAGGGAGCCAGAGATCATCATACTGAGTAAAGTAAGTCCAACAGAGAAAGACAAATATTATATGATATCACTTATAAATGGAATCTAAAAAAAAGATAAAATAACTTACATATACAACTTTCTGTATGTAGATCACAGACATAAAATAAAATAATCACGATGTACACTTAAAATTAATATACTATAAATGAACTATACTTCAATTTAATAACATAATCTGAACATTTTATAGGCTAATGTGTTCCCTAGAGGTAGCTGGGAATAGTTCTCTAAATCCAAGTTGGCAATAGAGCTAAGATGTAGCAAAATCATTGAGAACAGGAAGCTATACATGTGTGCAGATCAAATTCAAGATGCAGAGACTGATACAGGGGTGGGACTACAATATGAAGATCCAAGGACTGGGAGGAAATGCAAGGGTCAAGACCAAACCAACTGGAGGAAGAACTTCTTTGTGTTCTTGTGAGAACTGAGTCACATGGGATGATAGCTACGTGCTACATGTAATTATTGTACATTTTGAAGTATGACTAGTTCAGAGATGGGTGGTAAGTGTAAAATGCACACTGGGTTTCCAAGATATAGTACAAAATATATAAAACAATGTAAATAATATCACAGATACAATTATATTTTATATGTCAAAAGGATAATATTCTAGATATATTAGATAATATAGTCTTTCTTTTAATGTAGTTTCTAGGAAATGTAAACTTCTACATGATGTTTATATTTCTACTGGACAGCATGTTTAGAGAGTTGATTCTCAGATTTTTTGAACATGTACCCTATCAGTAAATACAATTTAAATATATCATCAACATTTATTTTTAAATGACAAATCTGCTAAGCTCTATGAAAAGATAATATATTTTTATAAAATGTGTGACAAAATAGAAAATATAATCAGGTAAAATAAAAATATAGATAGGAATTCTAACACACTTTCTTCCAGTTCTATGTGGATCATATGATACACCCTTTTGGAAGCTAAAAATTCATATTTCTCATGTGGATTATAAGACAGTCAGTCTTGGGTGGATGATCAAGACAGGCTTATAGAGCCAGAAAGACTTCAAAATAAGTGTTTACTTTTAACTATATTTTAAGTCATATTTAAAATTTTGCATTGGATTGAAATACAATATTATATTAAATCCATTCATGTATTTGCAAAAGTACTAAATTAACATAAATATTAAATTAGCATAAAATAAAATATAAGTCTTTATTTTACTGAACAAGTTTAAGCAAGATTTATAAATATGAGACTAATGTTCACCTGCTGGTTTATCTAATTTTGAAGAAAAGTAAAGAAAATATGAAAAGAAAACCTTATAGAGAATATACTGCATAAGTTCTAATTATTAAATGGGAAAAAAATGCCCAATTATCTCAATTACATAGCAATGTATCCTAAACCCAAATATTATTTAACTTATACAAATTTGGATTATAGACACTCAAAGCTGGCAGAAAAGTCAATAAGCATATCTTCCACTCTTTAAAGGTGATCATGCAGAGGACCAAAATTCCAGTGATGGTCAGGCAGCACATGGTGGAAGGTTGTGGGGGCTAAAATTACACCCTGGTATTAGACATAGACTCTGTATCTTTCCCAGTCAATAGCATCTTCTGAATTCATAGCAATATGAATTCATATTTATGCAGAGACAGTTGTGTTTTGTTTATATTTGCTTTTGTTTTGAAACTTCTTTGATTATTCCACATTCTCCTTTCTCATGCACAATACTTTTACAACTCATAAATAAAGTTATTATTTCCAAATTTTTCCTAACTTAAAGTCAAATGTATCATGTTTGGATAACCTTAATTATCCCAAACTATGAAGGGTCTGAGTTAATAGGATTTTACTGAATGTCACAGCAAGGGAAACAGCTCCCAGTTCAGTAGCCCATTCTCTACCCACTTCATGCTGTGCTTTTTTGTTTGATTAAATGAAACATTATGAATTCCCCAAATAACCTCAATATGTTTTTATGATAAAGTACACCATTATGTTCAAATATTTATCTTACTCATTGTAACAGTAATGATGTGGGCAGCACTTAATATTCTATTGCACCTTCCCTGTTGATATTCTGGATTAGAATGGAGCAGATGTTCATATAAAATAAACCATATTTTAAAGTGCACATGTGCAAACATCAGCTTGCACATCAATTTTTCAGTGTGACAATTTTAAAGAAAAGAGAAGCAAAGTATTTGGTAATTACAGTTTTTACCATTTACAGACAAAATTTTATACACTTTCCATTGGTATGAAAAGATTAACATTATAAAATGAAGAAATCATTAATTTTTTTTTTGGTTTTAATCAAATCCAATGTAATCATGTCAATGGCCTTTTTAGAAAAAGACTGCCAATTTTATTTTGTTAGTATACAATTTTTCTAATCAAATTTTGTAAGGAAAGAACATGCTACTACAACCTATAAGTGACATTTTAGTTTAGCACACAACCAGAAAGAAGATTGAGTTTGAAAAACACTTTTAGGCATTATTTTTCCAAGTGGTCAAAAATATCTCAGCATTTCAGTGAGTTTCAACATTTCAGTGAGTTTGCCATTTAAATTTTCAAGTAATTTTCTCTCTAATTACATGGTATCATATTACATGATTTCACAGCATTTAATAATTAATACATTCCTACAAAGTTACTAGTTTGATGAACAGGAGATTTATTGATGATGTAAGATTGAGTGCAAATATTTTTAAAATTAGACATTTCTTTAATGAATATTTTTCTTCTGTAAAAATTGTATTTCTTTTATAAGTCTCAACTGCTGGGATTCTTATAGAGCAGGCAGTGCTACTCAGGGAGTGGAATCACAGAAAGTTCTGGATTTACTTGATATTGGCCAGTTAGAAGACTATTGCAGGGATTGAGAGCTTACATTCAGGAAGACTTTAAACACTTTGGCGCTGTCATATCGTCCCATCCTTGACTGGTGGGAATCAGCAAAACCTAGTTCGCGTGTTGTCAGACTTGTGTATTGAATTACACGGGTGCCACTCACACACAGTGAGGTCAGCCTGGAATTGGGATCTGAAATCGGCTGGAAAAATTATTCAGCAAAATGAGTTTTCTTTACTTGTACCTTAACAAGAGAGCTAATCCCTACTCCCTGAGATGAGGGAGCTGTATGGCCTAGTGGGGTAACTACTCACCACCTGTGGCTTTGGAGACTCTGAAGTGTGTCTAGTCCAAACTGAAATGTGCTGTACTTTATGTGTAAATTTCAGACTGTGTTCTGAAGCTTTCATATATGAAAAAAGAAAAATATATTGTTAACAATTTAATATTGAATTCCTATTGATAATTCTTTTGATATTTTGGATTCAACAAAATAAGTATTACCTTTAGTTTCACCTGTTTCAGTTTACTTTTTTTGTGAAGCAACTAGAAAACTTTACATTAAAATGTGGCTTTCATTTCATTTATATTGGATGCTGCTGCACTAGAATATCTTGAGCAGAAAATCATACAATGACATCTAAGTTTTGTGGTGAACACTGGGTAAAATTTATTCCACTTCCAGACTTCAGACAATACTGCAAAGCCACAGAAATCAAAATGGTGTAGTACTGGCACAAGAACAGACATATGGGTCAATGGAACACAGTAGAGAGCCCAGAAACAAACCCACACATGTACAGTCAATTAATCTTCAACAAAAGAGGTAAGAATATAAAATGGGAAAAAGTCTCTTCAGCAAGTGGTGCTGGTAAGTTTGAACATTTGCATGGACATCAATGAAATTAGAACACACTCTCATGCCCTGCACAAACATAAACTCAAATGACTGAGACTTAAATATAAGACATGATACCATAAACTAGATGAGAACACAGGCAGAATATCCTTTGACATAAATTGTCAAAATGTTTTCTTAGGTCAGTCTGCCAAGACAATAGACAAAAAAACAAAATATGCAAGGGGATCTAATCAAACTTACAAGATTTTGTACAGTAAAGAAACCATAATGACAACTTATAGAATGAGAAAAAAATATTTTCAAATGATGTGACAGATAAGGGCTAAATCTCCAAAATATACAAGCTGTTCATACAACTCAACAACAACGACAAACAATTAAAATGTGTACAGAAAACCTTAATAGGCATTTCTCCAAAGAAGACATACAGATAGCCAATAAGCACAGGAAAAGATGTTCAGCACCTTATTTGAGAAACAGCTTCCTAGGTGGCACTTGTTGTTTTTCAGTAGCACAGATATGTCCAACTCTTTGTGACCCCATGGACTACAGCACACCAGACTCCCCTGTCCTTCACCATCTCCTGGAGTTTGCTCAAAGTCATGTCCATTGAGTCGGTGATTCCATCCAACCATCTCATCTGTTTTCCCCTTCTCCTCCTGCCTTCAGTCTTTCGCAGTATCAGGGTCTTTTCTAATGAGTCAGTTCTTTGCATCAGGTGGCCAAAGATTGGAGCTTCAGCTTCAGCATCAGTCTTTCCAATGGATATTCAGGACTGATTTCCTTTAGCATGGACTTGTGTGAACTCCTTGCTATTCAAGGGACTCTTTGAATCTTCTCCAACACCACAGTTCAAAAGCATCAATTCTTCAGCACTCAGCCTGCTTTATGGTCCAACTTGAACATTCATAAGTGACTACTGGGAAAAAAAAAAAAAACAAAAAAAAAAACAACAAAAAAAAACATAGTCTTGACTAGATGGAGCTTTGTTGGCAAAGTAATGTCTCTGCTTTTTAACACTGTCTAGGTGTGTCATGGCTTTTCTTCCAAGGAGCAAGCGTCTTTTAGTTTCATGGCTACAGTCACCAACGGTAGTGATTTTGGATCCCCCCCCAAAATAATGTCTGTCACTGTTTCCATTGTTTCCCCATCTAATTGCCATGAAGTGATGGGACCAGAAGCCATGATCTTCGAGTTTTGAACTTTGAGTTTTAAGCCAGCTTTTTCACTCTCCTCCTTTGCCTTCATCAAGTCGCTTTAGTTCCTCTTCGCCACCAGGTGATGCTAGTGGTAAAGCGTCCACCTGGCAATGCAACAGATGTGGGTTCCATACCTGAATTGATATCTCCTGGAGTAGGAAATGGCAGCCCGTTCCAAAATTCTTGCCTATCCCATCGATAGAGGAGCCTGGTGGGCTACAATCCACGGGGCCACAAAGAATTGGACACAGCTAAGCAACACACACATTAGAGAAATACAAATCAACCTACAGTGAGGTAACACCTCACACAGGTGAGAATGGTGATCATTGAAAAGTCTATAAATAAAAATGCTGGAGAAAAAGACACCCTCATACACTGTGGATGTAAATGTAAGTTGATATATCCACTATGGAAAATGGTGTCGGTGGAAGTTTCTCAGAAAACTAAAAATAGAATTACTATATGATCTAGCAATCCTACTCCTGGATACATACCCAGACAAAACTATAATTCAAAAAGATACATGTACCCCTATTTCATAGCATCACTATTCACAATAGCTAAGACATGGAAACAATCTATATCCTCATCGACAGATGAGTGGATAAAGAAGATGGGGTACATACATACATTCCATACAATGGAATACTAATCAGCCATAAAAAGAATGAAATCATGCCATATGCAGGAACATGGGTGCAATTAGAAATTATCGTACTAAGTAAGTCAGAAAGAGAAAGACAAATACTACATGATATCATTTTACTGTGGAATCTAAAATATGGCTCATATGAACTTATCTACAAAACAGAAACAGACTAACAGATATAGAGAACAGACTTGTGGTTGCCAAGGGGTTGGGGCTTAGGAGAGGGAAGGATTAAGAGTTTGGGGTTAGCAGATGCAAACTATGATATACAGGAAACTAAAAGACAAAATCCTACTGTGTAGCACAGGGAACTTTTTCAGGACCCTTTGATAAACCATAATGGAAAAGAATATATAAAGTGATGTCTATATGTATATAACGGAGAAGGCAATGGCACTCCACTCCAGTACTCTTGCCTGGAAAATCCCATGGACGGAGGAGCCTGGTAGGCTGCAGTCCATGGGGTCGCTGAGGGTTGGACAGGACTGAACGACTTCACTTTCAGTTTTCACTTTCATGCATTGGAGAAGGAAATGGCAACCCACTCCAGTATTCTTGCCTAGAGAATCCCAGGGACAGGGGAGCCTGGTGGGCTGCCGTCTATGGGGTCGCACAGAGTCGGACACGACTGAAGCGACCTAGCAGCAGCATATGTATATAAATGAGTCACTTTGTTGTACAGCAGATTGCCACTACATTGTAAATCTACTATGCTTCAATAAAAACAACAACAACAACAAAATAAACTTACTCTAACTCATGAAGTTATTTGACTTTCTGAGCCTTCTTTCATATTAAAATTTACCAGCATGCAGTGAATCAGTTTAACTGTATGAAAGTTTGGCTTGAGTTGGTTATGGTAGAGGTTGAGTGTATAGGAGGATTATTTTTAATATACTAAATATTTTAGCTTTAGCACACAGTTACTTATAACAGTCCACTTATTAAAAGCCTGAAGAAAAAATTAAAGTATGTAAACTAGATTTTCCAGGTTCAGACAATAGTAATAAAAAATTATATTTTAACTTATAAATGGAAAAGTGAAGAAAGAAAGTAAGCATTCATGGAGCCATGATCTTAACCACTGTACTTTATTAATGTAGGCTATGATTGTCAAAAGTGTATATAAAAAAATCTTATACAAATAGAAAACATTCTATTTATTACATGTGTCCAGAAAGTGTCTCAGGGCTGAACCCTAGGTTTAGTGTGCTTTTTGTTATCCTAGGAGCCATAAGCATTTGAAAATGAGTCTATTTTCCTCCTCATTTTCATTGCTGGAAAGTTGTGAGCCCTTTTTATGGTCCAGCTTGATCAACTCTCTCAGGAGACAGGCCCCTACTCTGTAATTCTAATCTCATGGTAGACTTGACTAATTCTTTTTCAATTATGTCTTCCTTACTCAAATACTGGGTTAAATATGATTAAAAGAAAAAGACAAAACAAACAACAACAACAACAAAAAAAAGGTGTTAATGAAAGTGCTGTTTCTAAGATATTTGCCGAACTATATAGTGATTCTGCCATGCTTTGTCTAGACATAGGTAAGCAGCTCTTTAGCCTCATGTTTGTCTGTTTTTGTTCCCCTTAAACCTTAATTATAAAAATGAGATTTCCAGATAACATTTAACCTAACTCTTGACTTATGCTCTGTTAAATGTATGCAATACTGTGCCTAACATGTTGATTTCTTTTCTGGATTAAAATAAGAGTGAATAATTAAGTAGATAAAGAATGACTGTCTCTAGACTTCCCTTAGTAAATCTGCATGTGGCACCACAGGCACTGGTGGCTCATGTAGGCAAGAGAGTATCCAGTTGTAAGCAGACCACATGGGCAAGACAGTTTATCAAAAGATCAGAGAATTCAGCACGTCTGCACTCCATGCAAAAATGATAAGGAACCTGACCTCCTACCAATGATTAATTGAAATAGCTTGCCCTTTTTCCTTTAAAAACTGTCATGGCTGAGAAGGATATTCAGAATTGGTATCTGGACAAGAGTCCATCTTCTCCCCAGATTGTTAAATTTTCTGAACAAAGTACCTTTCTTCTCTACCAACACTTGTGCTTTGATTACTGGCTTTTGAGCAGGGAACAGCTGGACTTGAGTTTGATAACACATAGACAAGATTGGCAGGAAGCCCATTTCACTCAATCATATAATCAAGGCATCTGATTAAGTCAGTACACACAAGAGAGATGGATCATCATGTATAGGAGCAGAAGAATATAGGACCAAATGTGTTTATGTGTTTAGGAGCACAGAGAATATTCCACATATCATTTTTTTCAACAGGAAAGCAAAAGTTTTGTTTAATACTCAAATATAAAACTTAAACTTTTCCCTCTAAGAAAATAATCACCATAAGAGGGCCACACAGGCTGTACTAATCAGGAGTTGTGTAGTCTGAACCACCTCATTAACTGCTTTGTGACTCTCTTTCTTTCTTGAATTAAAAAGAAAAAAAAGTGACTATTTTTCAGAATTTGTGTAATTAGACCTTGGACAATCAATAGCCATATTTATTATTATTTTTTAGATTGTAATCAGACGTTGAGATCTTTACAGGCTGTAAAAGAATATTGATCCTCAGGAAGAGGACAAGCACAGGAGTTTATGCCTAGGATAAACTCCACTGCTTTTCCATTATGTATTTAAAACTCCATTGTTTCTGCAGCCTCTAAAATTCCATTGTCTGTGGACCTCTATCCTGGAAGAGAGGCAACTGAACAACAGGCAAGGATGCATAATACTCAAAACATTCAAATGCCTATTTAAATATCTGACTTTATCCTTTATCCCATTTCCTTCCTTTATCCCTCAACTCTATAATGTTAATTATTCAAGTCTTATAAGATTATCCTAATTATTTGATATTATGATTTTATTTACTTTAGACAGAATGAAGATATTTCTCTTTTTTTATTTTATTATTTTTTTTAATTTATTTTATTTTATTTTTTAACTTTACAATATTGTATTGGTTTTGCCATATATCAACTTGAATCTGCCACAAATTCTTAGTTAAATGTAAAATAGCTAAAATGTCTCACTCTGGGAGAAACAGTATGGTCTGTAATATATACCTGTTAGGTTTCAAGATTTAAATAACTTGCTGCTATTAAGCATATATTAAGTGATGGAAGGGCTTCCCCAGTGACTAAGTCAGGTAGAGAATCTGCCTGCAATTCAGGAGATGCAGGTACGATCCTTGGGTTTGGAAGACCCCCTGGATAAGGAAATGGCAACCCACTTCACTATTTTTGCCTGGGAAATCCCATGGATCCTCTGAACCTGGTGGGCTACAGTCCATGAGATCACAAGAGTCAGACACAACTTAGTGACTAAACCACCACCACCACCAGTGATGGGAACTCAAAGACCAGCACATAGTGGATTGAAATGATAAGTGATTAAGAAACCCAGGAGAAATTTCTTGACCAAAAGTACACAAGTCAAGGAAAGTGTTGAGAAGCAGAAAGATATCAACCAGTATGATAGGAACATAGTTCTAAGCTTTTGTGCTACATCACCAAGCAACTATGCTGGAAACAGCCTTGTGATGTTCTGAATGTGAAAGCAAGCCATATGTTTCTGTCAAGAAAGACTATAGAAAGAGTTAGTTTAGGCTAATTCTTGAAAGTCTACACTTAAAGGCCTTATTTTTTATTTCTAGTTTATTAATATGGCCATGTAGTAAATAATAGATTAATTGTGGTTGTGAATATTACTATCCCACCATAGTTAGAAAGTTCTAGAAGCCATTTAATGTTTCCTTGCCTTGTGATAGATGCTTATCATAACCATTTGTTCACTCATTCATTAATTCATTCACATTTTTTTAAAAAACTGTGTAATAGATTCCCTGCTTGGGATAAGAGAGTGGGAAAAAAAAAATTCAAATACCCCGCAGAATTTACAGATCTGGAGGTAAACCTTCTCTTGCCTTGTAAAGAATAATAAATGAAAGAAAAAGAAAAAATGTTGTTCAACAATTCCTTAAAAATCAGCACTTGATATATTTTTGTAGTTTTCTAGTTCATTCTACATTCTCTATTTAAAAAAAAAAAAAGAAGGAAGGAACATTGGATTTCAGAAAAAAAAAAAAACTGCTCTTTAAAAGACAAGAAGCATTTATGTCATTTTCTGCTTAACTTGAATTGCTGAATTATGTGACCAGCATCTGTACTGATCTTGCAGAAATGCTCCCTCTTGTTTCAAAAGCATTGCAGATCATAATACAAACTTGTATCATTACAATGGATTATTTACCATTGGACTATAACCTTGGAGAAATTTTTCAAATTTTGCAAAACAGCAAAAGTTCTTCTCTCCTTGTTGAAGGACTAAGGACACACATATAAAGAAAGAATAATGGCCATTTAATAAAAATCTGTCGACTTTAAATAAATCTAAACATTTGGTGGGAGAGCTCTAACTAGTAAATATTTAGCCTATATTAATTTTCTTTTACAGAGTACAAATACGTTAACACTCACTATTATTAGATAAGAAATAACATGGGCTCTGAGATGAGCCTTGGCCAAAAGGATAGAAAGACTTTAACACTGCTAATAAGCTTAATCACATAGAAATATTTGCACTGATCAAATAGATATAATGTACCATTTCAAATATATATGGTACAGCCACAAAAACCCCACAACGAATATTAACAAGTTTGTTACAATGCAACAAGATTTTTAAAAAGTAAAATAGAACTGAAATCCAAAAATCACTGATCAGAATGTTTTAAAATTAGAAATAAACAGAAAATAAGGAGAAAACTCTGCAAACCTAAAAAATCATGCAAGTTCTAAAGAACTCTTCACACTACAAACCATTCACTAATAAATAATAATACAAAATACTACATATGAACCCCTCCATATACAACCAAAACATAATCAGAAAAAAAAATGATAAACTAAAATATTTTTAATAAAAACTCAGAAAAACTGAAAAAAGAAGTAAACTAACTCCAAATCCCCAAAATGCATGTTTAAATAATAAAATAAACTAAAAGGGTAATAAAAAATAATTTTAAGAAAACAGCAAAGATTAAGAAAATGGTAGATTTGATATGTGCAATGACTGTATATTTTACAAATTCAAAAACGGTAAAAAAGGCAAATGTACAAATAAATAAGACTAATGTACATATATAAATTATTTCTTAAATAAAAATAGAGAATATTTTTGAAAATTTTATGGTAATAATTGGTAAACTAAACAGGTCATGAAAGTTTTTGTTTTTTCTTTTCTCAAGGAAGTGTAAAATCTTTTCAGGCTGAAAAAGTAAATTTCATGGAAAGTTTCATACTTCTATTTTACACACAGAAGCACATACATGTGTACCAGCTGCTTCCCAATAAGTTTTACTTCTCATGTTCTATTCTGGCATCAAGAAACAGATAATATGCATATTACATATCTTGTTTCATAGTCTAATAGCTATAAAAGAAACACATGCACAGTTAACTAAATTGCTATTAAAAATGTGACACTAATTCCCAAAGGGACATGTGAGACATTTCTGGTCCACTATCATTATGATATCATCAATGTCAATGTTAATTAAACCTTGACAAACTGAAACAAGAGCATATCAAAAGAAGTTACACTGTTGGTGGGAATGCAAACTAGTACAGCCACTATGGAGAACAGTGTGGAGATTCCTTAAAAAACTGGAAATAGAACTGCCATATGACCCAGCAATCCCACTGCTGGGCATACACACCGAGGAAACCAGAATTGAAAGAGACCCGTGTACCCTAATGTTCATCGCAGCACTGTTTATAATAGCCGGGACATGGAAGCAACCTAGATGTCCATCAGCAGATGAATGGATAAGAAAGCTGTGGTACATATATACAATGAAGTATTACTCAGCCATTAAAAAGAATACATTTGAATCAGTTCTAATGAGGTGGATGAAACTGGAGCCTATTATACAGAGTGAAGTAAGCCAGAAAGAAAAAACACCAATACAGTATACTAACGCATATATATGGAATTTAGAAAGATGGTAATGTTAAGTTTAAAAATAAAATAAAATTTAAAAAAAGAAAAAGTGAAACATAAAAGTTTAAAAAAAATAATAATAAATAAATAAATAGAAAGATGGTAATGACAACCATGTATGCGAGACAGCAAAAGAGACACAGACATATAGCACAGTCTTTTGGACTCTGTGGGAGAGTGAGGGGGGGATTATTTGGGAGAATGCCATTAAAACATGTATAATATCATATAAGAAACGAATCGCCAGTCCAGGTTCGATACAGGATGCAGGAAGCTGGGGGCTGGAGCACTGGGATGACCCAGAGGGATGGTATGGGGAAAGAGGTGGGAGGGGGGTTCAGGATGGGGAACACGTGTACACCCATGGCAGATGCATGTTGATGTATGGCAAAACAAATACAATATTGTAAAGTGAAGAAAAAAAAGTCCTTGAGCAACCCATCCTAGTGTTTCAAGAGTCACCAGTATACTCAGTATTAGAGAAAAATTACTGCAAAACACTGTGTTAATACATTACAGGGAAATATCAATAGAACAAAATTAGTAGTTAACCAAATCATAATGATTGCAATACATAATTCCAAACTAAGTTCACAGACTCAATATTCATAGCAAATAATAAAATAAAGGAATTGTTCTTAATTTGTTAAAGATAGTTCACCATAAAAGAACATTCTTGGTGATCAAATATTAAAAGACTTCCTATTAAAAAAAGGGAGAGGATAATGATGCCTGCTAATACTCCTATGAGTCAACAACAAAGGAAGTAAATGAATAAATAAATAAATAGAGAGACATACATATCTAAAATTAAAAGTTATAGATGTCATATTTCAAGATGTTATCATTCAGTTCAGTTCAGTCGCTCAGTTGTCTCCCACTCTTTGCAGCACTCCAGGCCTCCCTGCCCATCACAAACTCCCAGAGTTCACTCAAACTCACATCCATAGAGTAGGTGATGCCATCCAGCCATCTCATCCTCTGTCATCCCCTTCTCCGCTTGCCCCCAATCCCTCCCAGCATCAGAGTCTTTTCCAATGAGTCAACTCTGTGCATGAGGTGGCCAAAGTACTGGAGTTTCAGCTTTAGCATCATTCCTTCCCAAGAAATCCCAGGGCTGATCTCCTTCAGAAAGGACTGGTTGGATCTCCTTGCAGTCCAAGGGACTCTCAAGAGTCTTCTCCAACACCACAGTTCCAAAACATCAATTCTCCGGCGCTCAGTTTTCTTCACAGTCCAACTCGCACATCCATACATGACTACTGAAAAAAACATAGCCTTGACTAGACGGACCTTTGTTGGCAAAGTAATGTCTCTGATTTTGAATATGCTATCTAGGTTGGGCATAACTTTCCTTCCAAGGAGTAAGCGTCTTTTAATTTCATGGCTGCAATCACCATCTGCAGTGATTTTGGAGCCCCCAAAAATAAAGTCTGACACTGTTTCCACTATTTTCCCATCTATTTCCCATGAAGTGATGGGACCAGATGCCATGATCTTTGTTTTCTGAATGATGAACTTTAAGCCAACTTTTTCACTCTCCTCTTTCACTTTCATCAAGAGGCTTTTTAGTTCCTCTTCACTTTCTGCCATAAGGGTGGTGCCATCTGCATATCTGAGGTTATTGATATTTCTCCCGGCAATCTTGATTCCAGCTTGTGCTTCTTCCAGCCCAGGGTTTCTCATGATGTACTCTGAATATCATTACCTACTAGATAATCCAAAAGAAATAATGAACAATAGTAGAACAAGAAACAAAATTAAAGTTAAAAAAATTAGGAAAACATCTTCAAGCTATGAAAGTAATTACTCTTCTTTATATTGAATACTAGTTTACATACCAAAATACTACTACAGCTAACACTCAAACCTTAGCAACATATGTTTCCTTTCTCTTGACCACTATATCCAAACTGCTGCTTCTTGGCTTCTTGGGTGGTCAATTCAAGCTCTGCTGAGCCATGAAGGAGACCCTCTGTGTTTCAGCGCTTTTTTTTGTTTTGTTTTGTTTTGTTTTTGACCTGTGCTTTCTCAACCAGGTTTGCAGTTTCCTCTTGATAGCTAGCTGGGTGCATTTGAGATTTCCGTTTTTTCCCCTCTCCACAAAACTTTCCATGACTGAACCTCTTGTTCATCTTTTTCTCTAATTAATCTTCATACATGCACAAAGTATCAGGAAAAGTCACTATTAACTGAATATTGAAATAAAGTAAGCAGTAAGGCCATGGTTCATGAATTTATGTCCATTCCATTTCACAGTATGCAATACCCTTTCAACTCGTTTGCATGGATATTTCTCCAGGAGAAATTCATTTTAAAATCGTTTACAAAATTGTGGCACACTCAGGTAAGTTTTAAATATACCATCAAACTTTCATAAGAAGATTATTTGAATGTGAAATAATAATCTTTTGTGTTTGTGTGTGAGAGAGGGAGACAGAGAGATAAAGAGATAGAGACAGAGAAATAGAGAGAGAGATAGATACAGAGATAAAGAGAGTGATGAGAGACAAGACACTTGTGTTCCAAAATAGAATAATTTAAAATACACTCTCATAGTTTATTTCATTTCTCACAAATCATTTGCCTTTATTTTCTAGCATCATCCTAATGTACAACCTTTTTGCAGAAAGATCATAAAACTCACAAATGCTTGATTTTTTGACTCACATATTAAGCATGTGTCTTGTGGCTGTTATTCTCTGTTGACTCAGTGTTTCCAAAAGAAAGAAAGAAAAAAAAAACCCAGAAAATGTCAGTAAAGAATATTGCCATAATCACTTCAGTTCAGTTGCTCAGTCATGTCTGACTCTTTGTGACCCCATGGACTACAGCACAACAGGCTTCCCTGTCAATCACCAACTCCTGGAGCTTGCTCAAACTCATGTCCATTGAGTCAGTGATGCCATCCAGCCATCTCATCCTCTGTTGAACCCTTCTCCTCCTGCCTTCAAACTTTCCCAGCATCAGGGTCTTTTGCAAGGAGTTAGTTCTTCACATCAGGTGGCCAAAGTATTGGAATTTCAGCTTCAGAATTAGTCCTTCCAATGAATACTCTGGACTGATATGCTTTAGGATTCACTGGTTTGATCTCTTTTCAGTCCAAGGGACTCTCAAGAGTCTTCTCCAATACCACAGTTCAATAGCATCAATACTTCAGCCTGCTTTATGGTCCAACTCTCACATCCATAGAAGACTACTGGAAAAGCCATAGCTTTGACTAAACAGACATTTGCCAGCAAAGTAATGTCTCTGCTTTTTAATATTCTGTCTAGGTTGGTCATAACTTTTCATCCAAGGAGAAAGCGTCTCTTAATTTCATGGCTGCAGTCACCATCTGCAGTGGTTTTGGATCCCTAAATAGATAAATAAATGAATAAAGTCTTTCACTGTTTACATTGTTTCCCCATCTATTTGCCATGAAGTGATGGGGCCAGATGAGATGATCTTCGTTTTTTGAATGTTGAGTTTTAAGCCAACTTTTTCACTCTCCTCTTTCACTTCATCAAGAGGCTCTTCAGTTCCTTTTCATGTTCTGCCCCAATGGTGGTGTCATCTGCATATCTGAGGTTATTGATATTTATCCTGCAATCTTGATTCCAGCATGTGCTTCATGCAGCCCAGCATTTAGCATGATGTACTCTGCATATAAGTTAAATAAGCAGGGTGACAATATATGGCCTTGATGTACTCCTGTCCCAATTTGAAATCAGTCTCTTGTTCCATGTTCAGTTCTAACTGCTATTTCTTAACCTGCATACAGATTTCACAGGATTCAGTTCAGGTGCTGTGGTATTCCCATCTCTTGAAGAATTTTCCACAGTTTGTTGTGATCTACACAGTCAAAGGCATTGGTGTAATCAATAAAGCAGCAGTAGATGTTTTTATGGAATTCTCTTGCTTTTTCTATGATGCAATGGATGTTGCCCATTTGATCTCTGGTTCCTCTGCCTTTTGTAAATCCAGTTTGAACATCTGGAAGTTCATGGTTCACATACTGTTGAAGCCTGGTTTGGAGAATTTTGAGCATTACTTTACTAGCGTGTGAGATGAGTGCAGTTGTGTGGTAGTTTGAGCATTCTTTGTCATTTCCTTTCTTTGGGATTGGAATGAAAACTGACCTTTTCCAGTCCTGTGGCCACTGCTGAGTTTTCCAAATTTGCTGGCATATTGAGTGCAGCACTTTCATGGCATCATCTTTCAGGATTTGGAATAGCTCAACTGGAATTCCGAGAGTGCCAGACTGCGACAGCGCAGGAACGGCTGAGAGGAGCTACCCCAAGTCCAAGATTGGGGGGATGGCCAAGAGTAGATACCTAGCGTCCAAGGTCAGGGGCGGTGATGAGAGGAGTTACCCCGCATCCGAGGTCAGGGGCGGCAGCTTGGAGGAGATACCTTATGCCCCAAGCCCGAGGCCAGGGGTGGCGGGAGGGAGGAGCTACCCCACGCCAGAGGCCAGGGGCGGTGGCCGGGAGGACCAATCCCACGTCCAAGGAGCCGTGGCTGCATGGGTGCAGGAGGGCCTAGAGGAGCTATCCCACATTGAAGGTCAGGAAGGGCGGCAGTGAGGAGATATCCCTCGTCCAAGGTAAGGAGCAATGGCTGCGCTTTGTTGGAGCAGGCGTGAAGACATACCCCACGCCCAAGGTAAGAGAAACCCAAGTAAGATGGTAGGTGTTGCAAGAGGGCATCAGAGGTCAAACACACTGAAACCATACTCACAGAAAAGTAGTCAACCTAATCACATTAGGACCACAGCCTTGTCTAACTCAATGAAACCAAGCCATGCCCATGGGGCACCCCGAGATGGGCGGGTCATGGTGGAGAGATCTGAAGAACTATAGACGGAGGTTAATATCACAGAAGGTAATGTCTAAAACCATCCCCAAGAAAAAGAAATGCAAGAAGGCAAAGTTGGTGTCTGAGTAGGCCTTACAAATATCTGCAAAAAGAAGAAAAGTGAAAGGCAAAAAAGAAAAGGAAAGATATACTCAAAGGAATGCAGATTTCCAGAAGATAGCAAGGAGATATAAGCAAAGCTTCTTAAGTGAACAATGCAAAGAAATAAGAAAAAAAAAAAGACCAAGAAAGACTAGAGATCTCTTCAAGAAAATTACAGTTACCAAGGGAACATTTCATGCAAGATGGGCATGATAAAGGACAGAAATGGCATGAACCTAAGAAGAGATTAAGAAGAGGTGGCAAGAATGCACAGAAGAATCATTAAAAAAAAAAAAAAAAAGTCTTATTGAATCAAATAATCACAAAGTGTGGTCACTCATCCAGAGCCATACATACTGGAATGTGAAGTCAAGTGGGCCTTAGGAAGCATTATTACAAACAAAGCTAGTGGAAGTTATGAAATTCCAGCAGGGCAATTTAAAATCCTAAAAGATGATGCTGTTAAAGTGCTACAGTCAATATGCCAGCAAATTTGGAAAACTTAGCAGTGGCCACAGGACTACAAAAGTCAGTTTTCATTCCAATCCAAATAAGAGAAATGCCAGAGTAAGTTCAAACTACCATACAATTGCACTCCTTTCATATGCTAGTGAGTTAATGCTCAAAATCATTCAAACTAGGCTTCAACAATATGTGAACCAAGAACTTCCAGATGTACTAGTTAGAAAAAGTAGAGGAACAAGAGACCAAATTGCCAACATCCTCTGGATCGTAGAAAAAGCAAGGGAATTCCCAAAAAAATCTACCTCTGTTTCAGTGACTATGCTAAAGCATTTGACTTTGTGGATCACAGTAAACTGTGGAAAATTCTGAAATAAATGTGAATATCAGGCCACCTTACCTACCTCCTGAGAAACCTGTATGCAGGTCAAGATGCATCAGTTAGAACCATACATGGAGCAATGGACTGGTTCCAAATCAGGAAAGGAGTATGTCAAGGCTGTATATTGTTACCCTGATCATTTAACTGATGTGCAGAGTACATCATGCAAAATGCCAGGCTGGATGAAGCATGAGATGAAATCAATATTGAGAGGAGAAATATCAACAACCTCAGATATGAAGATGATACAACATTAATGGCAGAAAGTTAAGAGGAACTAAACACCTCTTGATGAATGTGGAAAAAGAAACTGGCTTAAAACTTAACATTCAAAAAACTAAGATCCTGGAATCTGGTCCCATCACTTCACAGCAAATAAGAGGGAATAAAGTGGAAACAGTGATAGATTTCATTTTCTTGGGCTCCAAAATCACTGAGGATGGTGACTGCAGATATGAATTTAAAAGACATTTACTCCTGAGAAGGAAAGTTATGAGAAACCTAGACAATATATTAAAAAGTAGAGACATCACTTTCCCAACAAAGATCTGTATAGTCAAATCTACTGTTTTTCCCGTAGTAATGTAGGGATGTAAGAGTTGGACCATAAAGAAGGCTGAGCACTGAAAAATATATGCTTTTGAACTGTAGTGCTGGAGAAGGTACTTGAGAGTCCCTTGGACATCAAGGAGATCAAACTGGTCAATCCTAAAGAAAAATCAATCCTGAATATTCATTTGAAGGACTGGTACTCAAGCTGAAGCTCCAATACTTTGGGCAACTGATGCGAAGTGTTGATTCATTGGGAAAGAACCTGATTCTGGGAAAGATTGAAGGCAGGAGGAGAAGAAGGTGACAGAGGATGTGATGGTTGGATTGAATAACTGACTCAATGGACATGAGCTTGAGCAAACTCAGGGAGATAGTGAAGCACAGGGAAGATTGTTGTGTTGCAGTTCGTGGGGTAGCAAAGAATCAGACACGACAGTGACTGAATAACAACGGCAACAACAGTGATTGATTATTGAATGACATACCAAACAATATTCCTGGAATTAATCCATTTTAGTAACAATACATAATCATTTTCAGTATATAATGAAATTCATTTGGTAGTATTTTGTTTTGGATTTTTATTTTTGGTCATACAAGATGTTATTTTTCTGTTCTTGCAATGTCTTCCCCAGTGTCACAGTGGTTAAGAAACTGTCTGCAATGCAAGAGACACAAGGTCAATTCCAGGGTCAGGAAGATCATTTGGAATAGAAAATGGCACATCACTGTAGTATTCTTGCCTGGAAAATTCCATGGGCAGTGGAGTCTGGTGGGCTACAGTCCATGGGACCACATAGAGTCAGACATGATTGAGCACACAGTACATAATACAATGTCTTTAACAGTTTTGAAATCAAGATTGTTCCATACCTTCAAAAACTTGGGCAGTATAATATTTTGCTTTTTCTGGGTAAAAATTGTCACAAATTTGGCTTAAATGCATGGTTTGAATCTACAAGGATTTATTATTACACAGTTTTCAAGGGTCAAGAGTGTGAGCACAACAAAAATGGAGTCTCAGTTTCAGTTCAGTTCAATTCAGTCACTCAGTCGTGTCCAACTTTTTGCAACCCCATGAACTGTAGCACTCCAGGCCTCCTGTCCACCACCAACTCCTTGAGTTTACCCAAACTCATGTCCATTGAGTCGGTGATGCCATCCAACCATGTCATTCTCTGTCATCCCCTTCTCCTCCTGCCATCAATCTTTCCCAGCACCAGGGTCTTTTCAAATGAGGCAGCTTTTTGCATCAGGTGGCCAAAGTATTGTCGTTTCAGCTTCAACATCAGTCCTTCCAATGAACACCCAGGACTGATCTCCTTTAGAATGGATGGATTAGATCTTCTTGAAGCCCAAGGGAAACTCAAGAGTTTTCTCCAACACCACAGTTCAAAAGCATCAATTCTTCGGTGTTCAGCTTTCTTTATAGTCCAACTCTCACATCCATACATGACTACTGGAAAAACCATAGCCTTGACAAGTCGGACCTTTGTTGGCAAAGTAATGTCTCTGATTTTTAATATTCTGTCTAGGTTGGTCATAACTTTCCTTCAAAGGAGTAAACATATTTTAATTTCATGGCTACAGACACCATCTGCAGTGATTTTGGAGCCCCCCTCCCCTCAAAATAAAGTCTTCTACTGTTTCCCCAACTATTTGCCATGAAGTGATGGGACCAGATGCCATGATCTTAGTTTTATGAATGTTGAGTTTTAAGCCAACTTTCTCATTCTCCTCTTTCAATTTCATCAACAGGCTCTTTAGTTCTTCTTCACTTTCTGCCATAAGGGTGGTGTCATTTGCAAATCCAAGGTTACTGATATTTCTCCCAACAATCTTGATTCCAGTTTGTCCTTCATCCAGTACAGCATTTCTCATGATGTACTCTGCATGTAAGTTAAATAAGCAGAGTGACAATACACAGCCCTGATATACTCCTTTAACTATTTGGAACCAATCTGTTGTTCCATGTCCAGTTCTGTTGTTTTCTTACGTGCATACAGGTTTATCAAGAGGCAGGTCAGGTGGTCTGGTGTTCTTCTCTCTTTAAGAATTTTCCACAATTTATTGTGATCCACACAGTCAAAGGCTTTGGCATAGCCAATAAAGCAGAAATAGATGTTTTTTTGGAACTCTCTTTCTTTTTCGTTGATCTAGCAGATGTTGGCAATTTGATCTCTGGTTCCTCTGCCTTTTCTAAAACCAGCTTGAACATCTGGAAGTTCACGGTTCATGTATTGCTAAAGCCTGGCTTGGAGAATTTGGACCATTACTACTGTATGAGATGAGTGCAATTGTGTGGTAGTCTGAACATTCTTTGGCATTGCCTTTCTTTGGGATTGGAATGAAAACTGACCTTTTCCAGTCCTGTGGCCACTGCTGAGTTTTTCAAATTTGCTGACATATTGAGTGCAGCACTTTCACAGCATCGTCTTTCAGGATTTGAAATAGCTCAACTGGAATTCCATCACCTCCACTACCTTTGTTCCTAATGATGCTTCCTAAGGCCCACTTTACATTCCAAGATGTCTGGTTCTAGGTGAGTAATCACACCATCGCAATATCTGGGTCATGAAGATATTTTTTGTACAGTTCTTCTGTGTATTCTTGACACCTCTTCTTAATATCTTCTGCTTCTGTTAGGTCCATGCCATTTATGTCCTTTATGGAGCCCATCTTTGCATGAAATGTTCCCTTGCTATCTCTAATTTTTTTGAAGAGGTTTCTAGTCTTTCCCATTCTATTATTTTCCTCTATTTCTTTGCATTGATCACTAAGGAAGGCTTTCTTATCTCTCCTTGCTATTCTTTGGAACTCTGCATTCAAATGGGTATATCTTTCCTTTTAGCCTTTGCTTTTCTCTTTTCTTCTTTTCACAGCTATTTGTAAGGCCTCCTCAGGCAGCCATTTGCTTTTTTGCATTTCTTTTTCTTGGGGATGGTCTTGATCCCTGTCTCCTGTACAATGTCACGAACCTCGGTCCATAGTTCAGCAGGCACTCTGTCTATCAGATCTAGTCCCTTAAATCTATTTCTCACTTCCACTGTATAATCATATAAATTTTTGGTTTGACAATGAAACAGTCATATAAGGAATTGGGGTGGGGGGGAGGAAGAGAGTTGGTCTTAAGCCGAAACAGACCCCTGACTGACGGACAAGGAAGAAAGGGGGCCTGAACTCTACAGCATCCAATAGTCTGAATGTCCTTGGAAGTTGTCTTCCAAGGTCATTGTATAATCATAAGGGATTTGCTTTAGGTCATACCTGAATGGTCTAGTGGTTTTCTCCACTTTCTTCAATTTAAGTCTGAATTTGGCAATAAGGAGTTCATGTTATGAGTCACAGTCAGCTCCTGATCTTGTTTCTGCTGACTGTATAGAGCGTCTCCATCTTTGGCTGCAAAGGATATAATCAATCTGATTTCACTGTTGACCATCTGGGAGTCTCAGTTTAGGATCTCATAAAGCATAAAGCCAAAATGAAGATGTTTGCAAGTGTGTGTTTCTTTCTGGAAGCTCTAGGGAAGACAGCTTCCAAGGTCATTCAGGCTATTGGATGCTGTAGAGTTCAGGCCCCTTTTCTTCCTTGTCCGTCAGTCAGGGGTCTGTTTCAGCTTAAGACCAACTCTCTTCCTCGCCCCCCACCCCAATTCCTTATATGACTGTTTCATTGTCAAGCCAAAAAAAATAAAATAAAATAAAACAGTGTGTTAAGTTGTTCTCACACTTCTCATCTCTCTGACCTCCATTTCTGATTTCTTGTTCTAACTATCCTACCTTCTTATTCTGACACCAGTCTGAGACAGATATCTGTTTTGAGGGGTATATGTGATTAGATGAGGGCTAGTTAGATATTTTCCTTTTTCTTACATAAGCTATTATATAACATAATACGATTATAGGAGTGATAGCTCATCACATTCAGGGGTGCTGAGAATGTGTTCATTTGTTCATTCACCAAGTCATGTTGGACTCTTTGTGACCCCATGGACTGCAGCACACTGAGGCCTCCCTGTCCCTCATCATCTGCTGGAGTTTGCCTAAGTTTGTGTCCATTGGAATGGTGATGCCATCCAACCATCTCATCCTCTTTTGCCCTCTTCTACTTTGCCTTCAATCTTTCTCTGCATCAGGGTCTTTTCCAGTGAGTCAGTTGTTCACATCAGGTGGCCAAAGTACTGGAGCTTCAGCTTCAGCATCGTTCCTTCCAATGAATATTCAGGGTTGATTGATTTCCTTTAAGATTGATTAGTTTGATCTCCTTGCTGTCCAAAGGACTTTCAAGAGTTGTCTCCAGCACCATAGTTCCAAAGCAACAATTCTTTAGTACTCAGCCTTCTTTGTGGTCCAACTCTTTCACCCATACATGACTTTTGGAAAGACATAGCCTTAACTATATGGACCTTTTCTGGCAACGTCATGTCTTTGCTTTTTAATACACTGTCTAGGTTTATCATAGTTTTCATGCCAAGAAGTAATCTTCTAATTTCATGGCTGCAGTCATCATTCACTGTGGTTTTAGAGCCCAAGAAGAGGAAATCTGTCACTGCTTCCCTATTTGCCCTGAAGTGATAGGTCCAGATGCCATGATCTTACTTTTTTAATATTGAATTTTAAGCTGGCTTTTTCACTCTTGTCTTTCACCCTCATCAAGAGGATTTTTAGTTTCTCTTCACTTTCTGCAATTAAAGTGGTATCATCTGCATATCTGAGGTTGATGATACTTCTCCTAGCAATCTTGATTCCAGCTTATAACTCATCCAATCTGGCATTTCTCATGATACACAACCTAGTCATATTTCTTTCTCAGTTTTGAACCAGTCATTCCAGATAAGGTTCTAACTGTTGCTTCTTGACCATCATACAAGTTTCTCAGGAGACAAATAGGATTATCTGGTATTATCATCTCTTTAAGAGTTTTCCACAGTTTGCTGTGATTCACACAGTCAAAGGCTTTAGTGTAGTCGGTGAAACAGAGATAGATGTTTTTTCTGGAATTCCCTTGCTTTCTCTATGATTCAGCAAATGTTGGCACTTTGACCTCTGGTTTGCCTGCCTTTTATATACCCAGTTTGAACATCTGGAAGTTCTCAGCTGATGTACTGCTGAAGCCTAGCTTGAATGATTGTGTTGGGAATAGGGGGCATAGAATCTTGAGAAGGTGGGCATTCCTAAAACTTTTTCACACTATATATAATATTCTCATCTTTGTAAGGGATTTCTGAAAAATCAGTGCAAATTTTGTGTTAATTTTTCCCTAGATACTCTAATAATTTGTTTTCTTTTTGCAATGTATATTATTATTTTATTTAAAATTTAATTTATTTAGTAGTTTTCAGATCTCTTGCTTATTCTTTTATCAGGTTTAGTAAGTGATTTTTTAAAGAATTTCTTCATATCATGCAAATTTTGACTTTAAATGGAAAAAAACACTTGAAAATTTGCTCTAATATTTTAAAGCTTTATAATATATAATTATATCTCATTTTATTTTTTATATCATTAGGCTGTGACTTCTTTCCTATTTTTTCTTGGTTAGTGCATAATTTTTATTAGAAGTCCAAAGGATTGACTTTTTTTTTTTTTTAATTTTTTTAATTGTTTTTTAATTTTATTTTATTTTTAAACTTTACATAATTGTATTAGTTTTGCCAAATATCAAAATGAATCCGCCACAGGTATACATATGTTCCCCATCCTGAACCCTCCTCCCTCCTCCCTCCCCATTCCATCCCTCTGGGTCGTCCCAGTGCACCAGCCCCAAGCATCCAGTATTGTGCATTGAACCTGGACTGGCAACTCGTTTCATACTTGATATTTTACAAACTTTTGAGATTGCTATTTATCTTTTGAAAAATTTTCCTATTTTTTTCTGTTTTTTTTTTTTTTTTTTTTTTTAACCTGTTTAGAATTATTTTGTTTCATTTTGTCTTCAGATGGCTACCTACCATTATTTTCCAGATTTTTGTACCATGTATATTTAAGGCTAGAAATACAGTAGCATATATATTTAAGGTTAGAATTTTCCAGGGATGTATTTATCTTATATCTTTATCCCATTAATTATATATTTTAGTTCAATTTTTATTCAGTTAAAATATTTACTAATTTCCTCTATAGTTTATTTTATAAAATCATACTTTTTATTTTAGAATAGTTTTATACTTACAGAAAAGTTGTGGAGATATTACAGAGAATTCTAAAGCTAAACCCCTCTCACAAACATATACATAGTCCCCTATTATTAACATCTTTTAATATTTTGATGTTTGGTACAATCAATAAACTAATATCAATATGTAATTATTAAATCAAATTCATATCTCTTCAGATTGCCTTAGTTTTTACCTTAGCTTCTTTTTCTTTTCCAAGATCCAATCCAGAATAGCAGACATTTAGTTAGTATACCTCCTTAACTTTTTCTTACCTGGGACAATTTCTCAAATTTCTCTTGTTTTAGATAATCATGGCAGTTTTGAAAGTATTGGGCAGGCATATTATAGGATGATTTTTTTATTGGAGTTTTCTGCTGTTTTTCTTATAATTAAAGGGGGGGGTTATCATTTGGGGGAGGAAGATCACAGAACTAAAGTGCATCTCATCATATCATACTGGGAAATAAGCTATCAACTTGATTTATGACCACTGATATTGAACTTAATCACCTAGCTGAAGTAGTGTCATTAGATTTCTCCACTGCAAAGTTACTCTCCCCTGCTTTTTTCAGACTTAACTCTTTCAGAGAAAATCTCCATGCAAAACTCACATTTAAGAAATGGGTAATGTCTTTCTTTCTTTCATTTATTTATTTATTGTGAGTCATTTTGCTCAACTTCAAAATTGTTAGTAATTTTTCTTGCTAATTTTGCTTTTAATTATTAACTTTATTTAACACACTGGTCAGAAAACATAAACTAGGTTATTTCAGTTTCTTGAAATTGTTGAAATTTGCATTACTGCTTATTCTATAGGAAAAATTTTGTAAATATATTATACATTCTTGATAATAATGTGTATTTTCTAATTGTTAGCTACAAAGTTCTATATATTGAATTATACAAATTTGTTAATATCTGTTCAAATCTTCTAAATCTTTAGCATTTTTTAATGTTTCCATTATCAGAAAAGATATATTAAAATTATTTTCAGTTTGTATAGGAAAAATTGAGCAACAAAATAAAGTACTATTGGATTATAACCCAAACTTTAAAATGAATACCCATGAATTCAAACTGATATAAATAAATGACTGCCTAAATAAAAGGGAGGGAAGAGAAATTTCTCATGAAGAAGAATTTCAAATAATTTATGTAGCTATATGCTCTCAAGGAAAAGAAGTATAACAAACATACACAACTGATAAACACTATTTCAGGCAGGTGATCAAGTTCAGTATTGACAATGATACATCATATTTATAATATGTACACTTTATATGGCATGATAAGAATGGTATTTCACCTCTGTGGTCTTCCTCCAAAAGATCATAACCCCAGCCTAACCAAGAGAAAAAAATCAGCATCTTTGACATAAATCAGTCAAAAAAGTCTAGGAAATATCAGAATATATGGCACCTTTAGGAGTGAATCATATATTCAGAGGAATAGAGCTTCCTTGGATGAAATTAAGGGGGTTATGTGTATTTGGGAGTTTGATACAACATACAGAACACAGCACATAGAAGACACATACATAGTAGCTGTGTCCCCTTCTGCTACCCATTTATGAGGGAAATAGTGGAGAAGCTCCTGATAAGCAACTGGAGGTCCATGGAAAAAATTCCAAAATCAGGAGTTTTAGAGCTCTAGACAAGATGGTTGTTGTTTTGGATTTTATAAGTATTAGGATTTCAGCTCCAGGAAGAGCTGGAATGTAGAAGAAATAGTCTACTTTTTGGGAGGAGAAGTGATAAGTGACAGAAAGGAAGAAAGCCAAAAGGTAAAGAAGAATAGAAAAAAGGAAATACATTATGTTATAAAAAAAAAAAAAAAAAAAGGAATGAAGAACAGAAGCTAACATTTTGTTGAGACCCTACTATGTGTAGACCCTTTATTTGACCCTCCTTTGTGTATTATTTCTTTTAATTTTTTTTTAATTTAATTTTATTTTTAAACTTTACATAATTGTATTAGTTTTGCCAAATATCTTTATATAACTCCTCCATAGGGTCACAAAGAGTCAGACAGGACTTAAGCAACTTTAATGCACCATGGAATAAAGAGAGAAATGAAGTGATACGAAATTGTTGCTGTTGTTTAGTTGCTAAGTCATGTCTGGCTCTTTGTGAGCCCATGGACTGTAGCCCATCAGGCTCCTCTCTCCATGTTACTTCCCAGGCAAGAATATTGAAGTTCATTGCCATTTCTTTCTCCAGGGGATCTTCCGAACCCAGGAATCAAACCTGTGTCTCTTGCAATGCAGATGGAGTCTTCACCACTGAGCCACCAGGGAAGCCTAGAAAAGAACCAAAAGAGTAGCAGAAGGAATTGGCTTTGGAGTTCAGAGTTATTCTATTTTAAAATATTTTTCTTAAGGACAGGATTTGCTAACTTATTTTCTGAATTGTCTGTGTTCCTCATTCTCTGATACTTCAGGAAAAATACAGGAGCCAAAAAAAGACCATCCTCATGAATATGCACCCTTCCTTTTGTTTTAGTTTCCTCCTACAATAAAAGAACTCTTCTCTTTCCCACATCAGCACTTCTGCTTCTATTTTGAATACAGATCCTGAAATTTCATTTTTTTTTTCTTGTCTAAGCTGCTGTGGCACCACAGTCTCTCCAAACATTGGTTTTCCTCAAACTAAATATTAGAGCCCCTTACTTTTTGAATTGGGCCTTATTTCATAAAACTTACTGAAGTGATTTTCTCTCTTTTCAGAATAGAAATACCATCATTAGAAATAACATCTTTGATGATTCTTAAAGACATATCTTCTTCCCAAGACTTTTTTGAGTTCTACACAGGAATGGATTCTGCATTTACAAATCCATTTACTTGATAGAGTTTTTGTCTAACCATTAAATTAATATTTTTGATACTTTTGGGGTCATTTGTGGACATGCACAGAGCTACAAAAATTTTGGTGTTTACCCTTTGCATACCTTCCCAGTTCAGGTCAGACAAGGCAATCCTCTGTCTTCTTGTTTCAGCTCCTACTGTAAACAAGTGTCCTCTTTTAAATCTATTTAGTGTCATTTTTTCCCCCACTCTTTATACTTTTTGTTTATAACATGCCTATTTAAAATGATCTCCAAGTTACAGTGCTGAAGTGTTTTCTAGTGATCCTAAGAAGAGAAGCAAAAAGCAAAGGAGAAAAGGAAAAATACACCCATTTGAAAGCATAGTTCCAAAGAATAGCAAGAAGAGATAAGAAAGCCTTCCTCCATGATCAATGCAAAGAAATAGAGGAAACAACAGAATGGGAAAGACTAGAGATCTCTTCAAGAAAAGTAGAGATACCAAGGGAATATTTCATGCAAAGATGGGCTCCATAAAGGACATAAATGGCACAGACCTAACAGAAGCAGAAGATATTAAAAAGAGGTAGCAAGAATACATAGAAGAACTGTACAAAAAAGATCTTCATGACCCAGATAATCACGATGGTGTGATCACTCACCTAGAGCCAGACATCCTGGAATGTAAAGTCAAGTGGGCCTTAGGAAGCATCACTACGAACAAAGCTAGTGGAAGTGATGGAATTCCAGTTGAACTATTGCAAATCCTAAAAGATGATGCTATGCAGGATACAGGATACTTGGGGCTGGTGCACTGGGATGACTCAGAGTGGTGGTATGGGGAGGGATGTGGGAGGGAGGTTCAGGAGTGGGAGCACATGTACACCCGTGGAGGATTCATGTTGATGTATGGCAAAACCAATACAATATTGTAAAGTAATTAGCCTCCAATTAAAATGAATAAACAAAAACAAATTTTAAAAAAAGAAAAAAAGAAAGAAAGAGCTGCACTCAATATACCAGCAAATTTGGAAAGCTCAGAAGTGGTCACAGGACTGGAAAAACTCAGTGTTCATTCCAATCCCAAAGAAAGGCAATGCCAAAGAATGTTCAGACTACCACACAATTGCACTCATCTCCCACAGTAGTAATGTTCAAAATCCTCCAATCCAGGCTTCAGCAATATGTGAACCGTGAACTTCCAGAAGTTCAAGCTGGTTTTAGAAAAGGCAGAGGAACCAGAGATCAAATTGCCAACATCCGCTGGATCATCTAAAAAGCAAGAGAGTTCCAGAAAAACATCTACTTCTGTTTATTGACCTTGCCAAAGCCTTTGACTATGTGGATCATAATAAACTTTGGAAAATTCTGAAAGAGAGAGGAACACCAGACCACCTGACCTACATCTTGAGAAACTTGTACACAGGTCAGGAAGCAATATTAGAATTGAACATGGGACACCAGACTGGCTCCAAATAAGAATAAGAGTACGTCAAGGCTGTATATGGTCACCCTGCTTATTTAATTCATATGCAGAATACATCATGAGAAACACTGGGCTGGAAGAAGCACAAGAGGGAATCAAAATTGCTTGGAGAAATATCAATAACCTCAGATATGCAGATGACACCCCCCTTATGGCAGAAAGTGAAGAAGAACTAAAAAGCCTTTGATGAAAGTGAAAGAGGAGAGTGAGAAAGTTAGCTTAAAGCTCAACATTCAGAAAACTAAGATCATGGCATCTGGTCCCATCACTTCATGGCAAATAGATGGGTAAACAGTGGAAACAGTGGCTGGCATTATTTTGGGGGGCTCCAAAATCACTGCAGATAATGACTGCAGCCATGAAATTAAAAGATGCTTAGAGGAGCTACCCCACTTCCAAGGACCGGTGGCTGCGTGGGTGCAAGAGGGCCTAGAGGAGCTACTCCACCCTGAAGGTCAGGAGGGGTGGCAGTGAGGAGATACCCCTCTTCCAAGGTAAGGAATAGCAGCTGGGCTTCACTGGAGCAGCCGTGAAGAGATACCCCATGTCCAAGGTAAAAGAAACCCAAGTAAGACAGTAGGTGTTGCAAGAGGGCATCAGAGGGCAGACATACTGAAACCATAATCACAGAAAATTAGTCAATCTACATGGACCACAGCCTTGTCTAACTCAAACTAAGCCATGCCCTGTGGGGCCACCCAAGATGGGTGGGTCGTGCTGGAGAGGTCTGACAGAATGTGGTCCACTGGAGAAGGGAATGGCAAACCATTTCAGTATTCTTGCCTTGAGAACCCAATGAACAGTATGAAAAGGTAAAATGATAGGATACTGAAAGAGGAACTCCCCAGGTCTGTAGGTTCCCAATATGCTACTGGAGATCAGTGGAGAAATAATTCCAGAAAGAATGAAGGGATGGAGCCAAAGCAAAAACAGTACCCAGTTGTGGGTTTGACTGGTGATAGAAGCAAGATCCGATGCTTTAAAGAGCAATATTGCATATGAAGCTGAAAGTGTTAAATTCGTGTTAGGTCCACGAATCAAGGCAAATTGGAAGTGGTCAAACAGGAGATGGCAAGAGTGAACGTTGACATTCTAGGAATCAGCAACCTAAAATGGACTGGAATGGGTGAATTTAACTCAGATGACCATTATATCTACTACTGCAGGCAGGAATCCCTCAGAAGAAATGGAGTGGCCATCATGCTCAACAAAAGAGTCTGAAATGCAGTACTTGGATGCAATCTCAAAAACGACAGAATGATCTCTGTTCGTTTTCAAGGCAAACCATTCAATATCACAGTAATTCAAGTCTGTGTCCCAGCCAGTAATGCTGAAGAAGCTGAAGCTGAATGGTTCTATGAAGACCTACAAGACCTTTTAGAACTAACACCCCCAAAAGATGTCCTTTTCATGATAGGGTACTGGGGTGCCAAAGTAGGAAATCAAGAAACACCGGGAGTAACAGGGAAATTTGACCTTGAAATATGGAATGAAGCAGGGCAAAAGCTAATAGAGTTTTGCCAAGACAATGCACTGGTCATAGCAAACACCCTCTTCCAACAACACAGGAGAGGACTCTACACATGGACATCACCAGATGGTCAACACTGAAATCAGATTGATTATATTCTTTGCAACCAAAGATAGAGAAGCTCTATAGAGTCAGCAAAAACAAGACCGTGAGCTGACTGTGGCTCAGATCATGAGCTCCTTATTGCCAAATTCAGACTGAATTTGAAGAAAGTGGGGAAAACCACTAAACAATTCAGGAATGACCTAAATCAAATCCCTTATGATTATACAGTGGAAGTGAGAAATAGATTTAAGGGCCTAGATCTGATAGATAGAGTGCCTGATGAACTATGGACTGAGGTTCGTGACACTGTATAGGAGACAGGAATCAAGACCATCCCCATGGGAAAGAAATGTAAAAAAGCAAAATGGCTGTTTGGGGAGGCCTTACAAATAGCTGTGAAAAGAAGAGGAGTGAAAAGCAAAGGAGAAAAGGAAAGATACAAGCATGTGAATGCAGAGTTCCAAATAATAGCAAGAAGAGATAAGAAAGCCTTCCTCAGTGATCAATGCAAAGAGATAGAGGAAAACAACAAAAGGGGAAAGACTAGAGATCTCTTCAAGAAAATTAGAGATACAAAGGGAACATTTCATGCAAAGATGGGCTCCATAAAGGACAGAAATGCTATGGACCTGACAGAAGCAGAAGATATTAAGAAGAGGTGGCAAGAACATACAGAAGAACTGTACAAAAAAGATCTTCCAGATAATCATGATGGTATGATCACTCACCAAGAGCCAGACATCTTGGAATGTGAAGTCAAGCGGGCCTTAGGAAGCATCACTATGAACAAAGGTAGTGGAGGTGATGGAATTCCAGTTGAGCTATTTCAAATCCTGAAAGATGACGCTATAAAAGTGTTGCACTCAATATGTCAGCAAATTTGGAAAACTCAACAGTGGCTACAGGACTGGAAAAGGTCAGTTTTCATTCCAATCCCAAAGAAAGTTAATGCCAAAGAATGCTTAAACTACCACACAATTGCACTCATCTCACTTGCTAGTAAAGTAATGCTCAAAATTCTCCAAGCCAGGCTTCAGCAATATATGAACCGTAAACTTCCAGATGTTCAAGCTGGTTTTAGAAAAGGCTGAAGAACCAGAGATTAAATTGCCAACATCCGCTGGATCACTGAAAAAGCAAGAGAGTTCCAGAAAAACATCTGTTTATGCTTTATTGAGTATTGCAAAGCCTTTGACTGTGTGGATCACAATAAACTGGAAAATTCTAAAGAGATGGGAATACCAGACCACCTGACCTGCCTCTTGAGAAACCTGTATGCAGGTCAGGAAGCAACAGTTAGAACTGGACATGGAACAACAGACTGGTTCCAAATAGGAAAAGGAGTATGTCAAGGCTGTATATTGGCACCCTGCTTATTTAACTTTTATGCAGAGTATTTCATGAGAAACGCTGGGCTGGAAGAAGCACAGGCTGGAATCAAGATTGCCGGGAGAAATATCAATAACCTCAGATATGCAGATGACACCACCCTTATGGCAAAAAGTGAAGAGGAACTAAAAAGCCTCTTGATGAAAGTGAAAGAGGAGAGTGAAAATATTGGCTTAAAGCTCAACATTCAGAAAACGAAGATCATGGCATCTGGTCCCATCACTTCAAGGGAAATAGATGGGGAAACAGTGGAAACAGTGGTAGACTTTATTTTGGGGGGGGGCTCCAAAATCACTGCAGATGGTGACTGCAGCCATGAAATTAAAAGACACTTACTCCTTGGAAGGAAAGCTATGACCAACCTACATAGCATATTGAAAAGCAGAGACATTACTTTGCCAACAAAGGTCCATTTAGTCAAGGCTATGGTTTCTCCAGTGGTCATGTATGGATGTGAGAGTTGGACTATGAAGAAAGCTGAGCACCAAAGAATTGATGCTTTTGAACTGTGGTGTTGGAGAAGACTCTTGAGAGTCCCTTGGACTGCAAGGAGATCCAACCAGTCCATTCTGAAGGAGTTTAGCCCTGGGTGTTCTTTGGAGGGAATGATTCTAAAGCTGAAGCTCCAGTACTTTGGCCACCTCATGCAAAGAGTTGACTCATTGGAAAAGACTCTGATGCTAGGAGGGATTGGGGCAGGAGGAGAAGAGCATGACAGAAGATGAGATGGCTGGATGGCATCACGGACTCGATGGACGTGTATCTGAATGAACTCTTGGAGTTGGTGATGGACAGGGACGCCTGGCGTGCTGGGATTCATGGGGTCGCAAAATGTTGGACACGACTGAGTGACTGAAATGAACTGAACTCCTTGGAGGAAAATTATGACCAACCTAGACAGCATATTAAAAAGCAGAGACATTACTTTGTCAACAAAGGTCTGTCTATAAGGCTATGGTTTTTCCAGTAGTCATTTATGGATGTGAGAGTTGGACTGTAAAGAAAGCTGAATGCCAAAGGATTGATGCTTTTGAACTGTGGTATTGGAGAAGACTCTTTGAGAGTCCTTTCGACTGCTAGGAGATCCAATCAGTATGAGTGGCCTACTGTGGTTCATGGGTTAGCAAAGTGTTAGAGATGACTAAGCAATTGAACTGAAAAACAAAAAGGCGTGCTGTCAAGCAGGAACACATTTTTAAAAAGATTACATATTGATTAGTTCATGAAATTATACCTGACCACTGGCAGGAACCTAGCCTTGTGTTTCCCTTGGGGGCCATAGTTCAGTACTGGTGAATTCAGTTGGATCACAGAGCCATTCACAATTTATTATGTAACACACTGAACCCTTTTTAGTCATTCACCATCTTGTTTACCTGTAAATAGTATCATTACCCTATTTGTTAACTAAGCCATAACTCTGATATTCTTTTTGTTAATGTTTTCTGCTTCCCACATCCAATCTGGTATCTAATCCTCTTGATTCTATCCCCCAGATTTATACAGAATATAACCATTCCTCCTGAACATCTGTAAACCCAGTCCCTCTATTCCCTTCTTTTAATTCAAGGCAATGCAATTCTACCAGATTAGGTTCTGAAGTTCAGAAAGCAGACATGTTAATTATTCTACTTAAATCCTTTAGATAAATCCCAAAGTCTTTGAAATTATTTATATGTCTGACATGTTCTTTTCATTCACTACCTATGGTGGGGGGGTGTAAGGTTTTCCCTGGTGACTCTGAATATAAAGAAACTGTGTGTAATGCAAGAGCCCTGGGTTGGCTACCCACTCCAGTATTCTTGTCTGGAGAATTTCATGGACAGAGGAGCAGTTTTAGGAGTTCCATATACACTGTAGATATTAATCTCTTGTTAGGTATACAATTTGCATTTTCTCCCAGATATTTGCATCATATTATCTCTGAAGTTTCCAGTAGTTCAAGGTCTCAACCTTATTCTCTTTGCATCATCAATTGGGCATTGTAGAAAACTGTCACACAATAAGTGTGAAATTAAACTTGATTTAATGTCGGCTGGGGGGACATTATTATAACATCACATCAACTGAACAAGGTCTTGTGGTTTATTGATTCCTGCCTATATATGTGAAGCATGGTAAAACAAGCTAGAATGTCTTTCTTAACAGAGATATGACTTTGGTTTTGGCTTTGATATATGGGTCACTGAAAACTGTTACTCATTCCCTTTTTGATTCTTTCAATTTAATTGGCACAATAAATTGAAGTCTGATTTTATGTTCATTTTGAGCCCCATATGAGTCTTATATTTGAAATATTAAGTATTCTTAGAAATTTAATGTAGAAAGATTGCTATCAGTAAATCCTTTTGAAAATGGAAATTCAGTAGTTTTGTACAATTTTTAAGTTTTATAATTTCTTTCCTTCTCTATTACTATTATAACTTCCTTTCAAGTTGAGAAAGACAGTGGCTATTTATTCAAGGTAGGAAAGCAACAACAAATATAAAAAATAATTTACTCTCAAATACATGCTAATTAAAGGCATCATATATATTGAATCAATACTTGTGAGGCTCTGACTTACTGAATTTCCTTAAACACTTGACATTAGTAATGTGCTTAGAAATAACAAAATTATGTTTTTGACAATATTTAATGACTGAAGTTAATATTATTATTCCATACTTATTCTTAAATAGCTAAAATTTTATTTATAATAATATGTTCTCCACAAACTGCATTTTTGTCAGTGTCATCAGTTCACTTCAGTTCAGTCTCTCAGTCATGTTCGTCTCTTTGCGACCCCATGGGCTGCAGCATGCCAGGCTTTCCTGTCCAAAATCAGCTACTGGAGTTTACCCAAACTCATGTCCCTTGAGTTGGTGATGTCATCCAGCCATCTCATCCTCTGTTGTCCCCTTCTCCTCCTGCTTCAATCTTTCCCAGCATCAGGGGCTTTTCAAATGAGTCAGCTCTTCGCATCAGGTGGCAAAGTACTGGAGTTTCAGCTTCAGCATCAGTCCTTCCAATGAATATTCAGGACTGATCTCCTTTGGGATTAGCTGGTTTTATCTCCTAGCAGTCCAAGGGACTCTCAAGAGTCTTCTCCAACCCACCACAGTTCAAAAGGATCAATTCTTTGGCGCTCAGCTTTCTTTATAGTCCAACTCTGACATCCATGCATGAATACTGGAAAAACCATAGCCTTGACTAGACAGACCTTTGTTGGCAAAGTAATGTCTCTACTTCCTAATATGTTGTCTAGCTTGGTCATAACTTTCCTTCCAATGAGTAAGCATCTTTTAATTTCATGGCTGCAGTCATTAGATATATTAAAAACAAATAAATAGAACAATGCACAGGATTTTAATAAGAAAAGAATATTCAAAATAGTATTTCATAGAAAAAAAAAAAAAGTCCATGACTTATGTAAGTCATGGACTCTTGTTTTCATGTTGCTATCATGAACATTTCTAGCATAGCCTGGATTTTTACTAATATCAAGCCTCCTTGATCGCTCAGTTGGTAAAGAATCCATCTGCAATGGAGGAGACCCAGTTGGATTCCTGTGTTGGGAAAATTCCCTGGAGAAGGGAAAGGCTACCCACTGCAGTATTCTGGCCTGGAGAATTCCATGGACCCAATCCATGGGGTTGCAAAGAGTCAGACAGGACTGAGCAACTTCACTTTCACTTCAAGCCTACTTACGTAAAAAGTAGCCTCTACCAGAGTCCCAAAGGAAGGCAGTGCCAAAGAATGTTCAGACTACCTCACAATTGCACTCACCTCACATGTTAGCAAAGTAATGCTCAAAAGTCTCCAAGCCAGGCTTCAACAGTACATAAACCATGAATGTCCAGATGTTCAAGCTGGATTTAGAGATGGCAAAGGAAGCAGAGATCAAATTTCCAACATCTGTTGGATCATCGAAAAAGCAAGAGAGTTCCACAAAAAAACATCTACTTCTGCTTTATTGACTACAACAAAGCCTTTTACTGTGTTGATCAAAACAAACTGTGGGAAATTCTTCAAGAGATGGGAATACCAGACCATCTTATCTGCCTCCTGAGAACTCTATATGCAGGTCAAGAAGCAACAGTTAGAACTGGACATGGAACAACAGACTGGTTCAAAATCAGGAAAGGAATGCATCAAGGTTGTATATTGACACCCTGCTTGTTTAACTTCTCTGCAAAGTACATAATGTGAAATTCCGGGCTGGATGAACATAAGCTGAAATCAAGATTGCCAGGAGAAATAGCAATAACCTCAGATATCCAGATGATACCACTCTTATGGCAGAAATCAAAGATGAACCAAAGAGCTTCTTGATGAAATCAAAGAGGAGAGTGAAAAAAGCTTAAAACTCGACATTCAGAAAACTAAAATCTTGACATCTTGTCCCATCAGTTCATGGCAAATAGATGGGGAAACAATGGAAACAGTGAGACACTTTATTTTGGGGGGCTCCAAAATCACTGCAGATTTGAAATTTGCAAATCTGAAATTTGAAATTTGTGACTGCAGCCATGAAATTAGAAGATGCTTCCTCCTTGGAAGAAAAACTATGACCAACTAGACAGCATATTAAAAAGCAGAGACATTACTTTGCCAACAAAGGCCCATCTAGTCAAAGCTATGTTTTTTCCAGTAATCATCTATGGATGTGAGTTGGACTATAAAGAAATCTGAGTGCCAAGAATTGATGCTTTTCAACTGTGGTGTTGGAGAAGATGAGAGTCCCTTGGACTGCAAGGAGATCCAACCAGCTAATCATAAAGGAAATCAGTCCTGAATATTCACTGAAAGGACTGATGCTGAAGCTGAAATTCCAATACTTTGGCTACCTGATGTGAAGAACTGACTCTTTGGAAAAGACCCTGATGCTGGGAAAGATTGAAGGCAGGAGAAAGGGACGACAGAGGATGAGATGGTTAGATGGCATCACTAACTCAATGAACATGAGTTTGAACAAGCTCTGAGAGCTGCTGATGGATAGTCAAGCCAGGCGTGCTGCAGTACAAGGGTCACAATGATTCGGACAGGACCCTGCAACTGAACTGAACCAGAGTCTTATCAGATATCTGATATCTTATCAGACATCAAAATCCTCAATGCTATACTCTGTCAGTAAATGCAGGTAGTATACTGAAATCAGGCTGGGACAGCTTTGGCCAAGAGTTAAGTGTAGAGGGACTCTGATAAATGTGAGTGAATAAAACACACAGGATGTCAGTGTTGCTGTTGGCACATGCCACTCCTCTGTATTTTTATTCTTCTTCCATGGAAGAGGAGGGACAAAACTCAGGGCACTCTGGGAAGTTATATGCATTATTGAAGTCACAGCGAAGGACAATGGTTAAACTTAGTCTTTCATCCAGGGACTGCCATTAGGGTCCACCATGTGGTGTGGTATGCAGAGCACAAGGATGTCACCATCATTAGGCAGGACAGATGGAAGCTATACACAATCAGCTTGGAAACTTGATTAGAATATTAAAGACTACATAAACCAAAGACCACAGAGACTATTTGAGATAGTCTCTCTTTGTGTTAAAAAAAAAAAAAATCAACTTGGTAAATTTGAAGATCAAATTGGTTTTGCCCAAAAATTCATGAATCAGGCAGAATACAATCTAGTGCATAGGAAGAAGCTATAAATAATTGCAGAAAAAGAAAATTTTTTAAAGGCAGAAAGGAGGTGGGAAAAGGAAGTCACAAATAAAAGAAAGGCTTATTTCAGACAAGGCCACCTTCCTGTTGGTGATGGCAGGGGTCTTTAAGATGGATCAGCTCACTAGTGCTGGCCAGGAAATTCCAGACTGACTGTAAATATGACTTTCTTAAGAGAGGCTGAAACTACAATTAGATTAGGCATTGTCTTGTTTTGGTGTGGAGAAGGAAATGGTAACCCCCTCCAGCCTGGAGAATCCCATGGCCAGAGGAGACTGGGAGGCTATGATCCATAGGGTCACAAAGAGTCAGACAGAACTTAGTGATTAAGTATACACTTGGTTTGGTGACATAAGTTAGCACAAACAAACTCCATTTTGGACCTACTTAAAAAAAAAAAAAAAAAAAAAGAACAGTTTACAGCATTTTTGGGGGGTTGGGGGGTAAAACTATAAATGCTATTAAGTATGCCAATACAAAAGACAGGACTGTCAAATAAGTTTGGAAGTCCTAACCCTGGAACACTTTTTGAGGCTTCAGAATACAGTAATCAGGTTAAAGATCCAGCAATCTGGCAGAAAACAGATTTGTTTTCATTTATCTAATCCAGCATATCTTAAACTAATTTGGTTATCTCTGTAATTTATATAATAAATTTATATTTATTTTTATATATAATGAATTTATATATATATAAATATACATTACATTAATGTTAAATATATATTTATATATAATAAATATATATATAAATTTATAAATATATTTATATATAAATATATATATAAATAAATTTATATGTATAATTTATATAATAAATAATTTGGTATCTTTTTAATTTATATAATAATATCCTATAGATCTGTGGGTGGGGGGACCCTACATTTTTAAGGGCTGCTTAGTTTGAAAGATATGTGTTAGAATCAGCCTGAAAATGAAAATGAACCCTGATCTCAGCTTACTAAATAGTGATGGATAAACACTGAAGAGTAACAATAAATTGTTAACTGCTAATTTGCATTATATTAAAAGATATATGATAAATCATTATATACTTTAATATCTATATATTTATAGTCTTATTTCTATATTTGAAAAAATATAATAAAATCATCACTTAAGACAAATAGTCATGGACAAACCATAGTTAAGTCATTTAGTTCAGTTCAGTTCAGTTGCTCAGTCGTGTCCAACTTTTTGTGACACCATGGACTGCAGCACACCAGGCTTCCCTGTCCATCACCAACTCCTGGAGCTTGCTCAAACTCATGTTCATTGAGTTGGTGATGCCATTCAACAATCTTATCCTCTGTCGTTCCCTTCTCCTCATGCCTTCAATCTTTCCCAGCATCAGGGTCTTTTTCAATGAGTCAGTTTTTCACATCAAGTGGTCAAAGTATTGGACAGTTTCAGCATCCGTCCTTCCAAAGAATATTCAGGACTGATTCTCTTTAAGAAGGACTGGTTGGATTGCCTTGCAGTCCAAGGGACTCTCAAGTGTCTTCTCCAACACCACAGTTCAAAAGCATCAAGTTAAGTCATTGGGTAGCATCAATTTTGTAGAAAAGCACATCTAGGAAATATTAATAAATTCTGAAATGCTAGACTTACAAAAACAATTCAAATGATTAAAATCCTTACAAAGTACTATGACTTTATAATTGTGAAACTTTTCTGAAACACTACACTGGCCAAATTATATTGAACCAGTATGTCCAAACAATACAAGAAAATAAATTTTCACTATTTGTTATTATTTTATAATGTAGGAGGTTCTAGTTTCTGAATATTACAAAGATTAGATTTTAGACAATTCATCTTCCACATAGCCTAGTGATTTTGGGCTATTCACCTTAATCAGCCAGTCTTGCCTCATGTGCAGGCAGGAAGATTCAGTGACCCCTAAGGGAACTGGAGTATTCTGAGCTGTGTGTGCTTAGTTTCTCAGCCAGGTCTGAATCTTTGTGACTCCGTGGACTGTAGCCCACTAGGCTCTGCTGTCCATAGGATTCTCCAGGCAAGAATACTGGAGTGGACAGCCAGTCCTCTTCCAGGAAATTAAGAACTCAAATTATCCCTTTAGTTCCCACATTTTTCCAAGAGGGAGAAGAGTCAAGAAGGGACGTGTCCTTATTTTAAATATGGAAACTGAAGGCAAAAATATTATTTTCCCCATATATCTCCAAATAAAAAATTCAGTCTGTTATTCTTTGCATTTGTCCCTGAATATTCACTCCTTGTTAGTATAGTAGTGACTATTTCCACCTGTCACGTGGGAGACCAGATTCAGTTCCCCAATAGGAATGCCACATGGCATTTGGGCTTCCCAGGTGGCTCAGTGGTAAAGGATCCACCTGTCAATGAAAGAGATGCAGGAGATGTGAGTTCAGTCTCTGGGTTAGGAAGACCCCTGGAGAAAGGAATGGCAACCCACTCCAGTATTATTGCCTGGAAAATTCCATGGACAGAGGACAGAGGAGCCTAATGGGATACTGTCCATGGGGTTGCAGAGTCAGATATAACTTAACAACTAAGCATGCACTCACTCTTCACTTGGACGACCCTAAAGTTCCAGGTCATATTTATATTTAGTGCAGAGGAAATATATAAAAAAAAAAGTCCCTGCAATCCATATGCCTATTATGGAACTGTCCTAATAGAAGTCACTAGATACACAATCTTATAGAAGGCATGACCTTCTCCTCAAAGCAGCTGATAGGGGATAAATCCAAATTATAAAAAAAAACCAAGTATATAATGTTTGTGTGTGTGTGTACACAGAGAAATAAAGGCATTAAATTTGAAAAACAGCAAAAAAATCTTAAAACACAAAGTATTATAACAGAAGTTTAGAAGTTTGTAAGTAGAATGATTCTCTTATCCAATCAATTGGTTTTTATATTCCTCAAAAATTGCATCCCATCCTTTACTTTTAAATCTACTTTCCAGCACCCAGGAATGAGCAAAGCCTTTGCAATAGGGTAAAAAGGGACAATAACAACAAAAATAAGCACTTTTGAGTAGATTAATTGATTTCACAACATGGTTTTGCATTCTTTATTCATTCACATGTAACCATTCTTTCATTCATTTATAATTAATTATTTAATTAATTTGCAGTTTACTCTGGTTAGATAATAAAACAGTGGAACAAAATTAAAACAATAAGAACATTTAAGCCCTTCACAGTCACAAAAGCATTGCTCTTGATTGCTTTTGTTATCTCTGCTAACAAGGAGGCTGCAATGGAATTACCACATGGGTAGCAGACTTGGGGAATCGATATGCTTTGTTATCATTTATTCCCAGCTGCAGTGCTGTTGTTGCCCTGGCTGCCAAGAACTCTAACCTCCTGGGAGACACCTAGAGAGGTTAATTAGTTTACAGCTGGCCATAATTAGGATCAAAAGGCAGCAAGAAAGAAACTCTTTAAGCATCCGGACAGAAAGCATATGCAGAGGTGAAGCTGTCAGCTTGAGCAAACTCCAGAGTTTTAATTAGGAATTAGATTTAAAAGTTTGAAAGTTGTTAGATAGAAATGCCAAGGGAAGATACAAGTAGGAAGGATAGATGCTCCCAGAAATATGAGGGTCTCAGGTAGCTCTGGCATCAAGAAGGAGACATCTGGGCTTCATTGGTCATGGTTATCCCTGTGAACCAGCTTGTTCAAAAGTGAAATAAGGTGGTGTCTTAGAACAGTGTACAGGCTTAAAAGCCCAGTCTCTACATGACTAAAAAGGAACACAGGAGGTGTTACAATGAGAAATAAAGGCTTGGGTCAGTTAATTCACAGCAACAATAGCAATAGCTACCAAACCTTTATCTTCCTCAATGGCTCACTGGTAAAGAACTGCTGGCAATTCAGGAGACACAGGAGATGCTGGTTCAATCCCTGGGTTAGGAGGATCCCCTGGAGGAGGAAATGGTAACCCACTTCAGTATTCTTGCCTGAATAATCCCATGGACAGAGGAGCCTGGCAGGCTACAGTCAATGGGGCCACAGAGTCGGACACAACTGAACACACACACACACACCATTTAATATTTTATTTCATCTCCACAGCAATCATAAAAAAGTGGAGGTTAATGACACCATTATATAGATGTCAGAAATGAGATGACAAAAAGAGAGGTCACTCCTCTAGATCGCATCCTCAAGAGTGAACCAACTGAAATTCAGACAGACAAGTCTTAGTGACTATCCATTTAACTCATCTAGCTTATTTTCCAGAAATCTAGAGAACCAGTAGAGAAAGGAAAATAAATGTCTTGAGTGAAAACTAATTAGTATAACTGAATATCATTTTTCTCCAGAAGCTTCTTCAATTGGCAACAGAAAATCGTGGTTTTTCAGTTACAAAGTCATATCTGACTCTGCAGCCCCATGGACTGCAGCACACCAGGCTTCCCTGTCCTTCACTATCTCCAAGAATTTGCTCAGACTCATGTCCATTGAGGCAGTGATGTCATCCAGCCATCTCATCCTTTTACACCTCCTTCTCCTCCTGTCCTCAATCTTTCCCAAAGTAACAAACTTTTACAATAAGTCAGTTGTTTGCATCAGGTGGCCAAAGGGTCGGAGCTTCATTTTCAGCATCTGTCCTTCCAATGAATATTCAGAGCTGATATACTCTAGGATTGACTCATTTGATCTTCTTGCTGTTCAAGTGCTCTTAAGAATCTTCTCCAACATCACAATTCAAAAGAAAAAATTCTTCGAGGCTCAGCCTTCTTTAAGGTCCAACTCTCACATCTGTACATGACTATTGGAAAAATCATAGCTTTGACTTTTATGGACCTTTGTTGGGAAAGTGATGCCTCTTCTTTTTATTACACTAAGTTTGGAAGCTTTTCTTCCAAGGAGCAAGTGTCTTTTAATTTTGTGGCTGTAGTCACCATCTTCAGGGGTTTTGGAGCTCAAGAAAATAAAATCTGTCACTGTTTTCACTTTTTCCTCATCACCAACTCAATGGACATGAGTTTGAGCAAGCTCCAGGAATTGGTGATGGATAGGGAAGCCTGACATGCTGCAGTCCATGGGGTCACAAAGAGTCAGACACAACTAATCAACTGAACTGAACTGATGGGACCGGAAACCATGATCTTAGTTTTCTGCATGCTGAGTTTTAAGCCAGCATTTTCACTCTCCTCTTCCACCCTTATCAAGAGGCTCTTTAGTTCCTCTTTGCTTTCTGCCATTAGGGTGATATCACCTGCATATCTGAGGTTGTTGACATTTGTCTCAACAATCTTGACTCCAGCTTGGGATTCATCCAGCTCAGCATATTGCATGATGTACTCTGCATAGAAGGAAAATAAACAGGGTGACAATATACAGCCTTGATGTATTCCTTTCCCAATTTTGAACCAGTCTGTTGTTCCATATTCTGTTCTAACTGTTGCTTCTTGACCTGCATACAGGTTTCTCAGAATACAGGTAAGGTGGTCTGGTATTCCCATCTCTCTAAGAATTTTCCACAGTTTGTTGTGATCCACAGAGTCAAAGGCTTTAGTGTAGTCAATGAAGCAAATGTTTTTGTTTTGTTTTGTTTTGTTTTTTCCCCAGGAATTTGTTTGGTTTCTCTAAGATCCAGGGAATGTTGGTAATTTGATCTATGGTTACTCTGCCTTTTCTAAATCCAGTTTATACATCTGAAATTGGAAAAAAATGTAAATCTCAGGGTAGGAAAAGGAAAATACCCTAGCTATGCCTTTTACTTCATTTTCTCAATTTGTTCACATAATTCTTAGAACTTCAGAACTACCTTCCCTCATCAGAGCTTTTTTTCTTCATTATTTCAAATTTTTCTTCATGGCATTACTTTTTAATTTATCATTTTGTCTATCTCTTCTAATGCAATATGAGCTCTATGAGGGCAAGGTATGGGAGCATTTGTTTAATACTTTTTCCCCGGAACCTAGACTCATAACTGGAGCAGAGAAGCAACTCAACATATTTTTGAATACATTATTGAATGAGTGAATAAATAGATGGATGAATGAACAATGAATGAACATTTTATAAATGGGGACTATGAACTTCTGAGAAATTAAGTAATTTGTACAAGTTACATCATTAATAATTCTATGATGAGATCTCTGACCTGTTTGCATCCTGACCAATATCAAGTATACCCTGCCATCCTCCCAAGAATGACATGGCGCTTGCAAACTTCTGTCCAGCCAAGGAAATTGTCAGTAGCTTTCTGATATCCTACACAGTTCAAATGAATAAGGGTAAAGAGTGGCCCATGATAATTTCTTACCAAAATCATCATGATCCTTAGAAGCTATGTCCAGGTCAAGCAAGGATTGATTCATGGAGGTAAATGAACAGTCTTACCAGAGCCCATCATATTAGTTCTTGAAATCCATTTGCCAATATGTATTAAAATTCTTTTATGGGAACTTCCCTGGTGCTCCAGTGGTTAAGAATCTGTCTTCCAATGAAGACGACATAGGTTCAATGCCAGGTCAGGAAACTAAGATCCTGCAAGCCGCAAGGCAACTAAGCCCATGCACCCAAACTACTGAACTGGTGCACTCTAGAGCCCATGCTCCACAACTAGAGAAAGCTCGTTTGCTCACCACAACAAAGACATGGGGGAGCCAAAAACAACACCAAACAAACAAACAAAAAAACTCTTTAATGGGTTCTTAACCTGTGATGCACTAATTTCACACCTGGAAATATATTCTAAAGTATAACTACAAAAAAAGATAGATATGTAGATTTATTTATAACCACAAATCTTTTTATGAAGAATCTAAATGCCAAATAATGTTACATCAGTGAAATGTTTTGATGGCATGTGAAAATTGTTATGAGTTAAAATTAGTTGGTTAAAAAATAACTGTAACTGTAAATAAAAAAACATATGCATACATTCAGGCTCAGTTGCTTCAGTCATGTCTGAGTATTTGTGATCTTATGGAATGTAGCCTGCCAGGCTCTTCTGTCCATGGGTTTCTCCAGGTAAGAATACTGGAGTTGGGTATTATACTGACCCAGGATTAAACCCATGTCTCTTCTGTCTTTTACATTGCAGGCAGATTCTTTACCACTAAGCCATCAGGGAAGCCCCCAAAAAGCCATATATCACATATGAAATACTGGACAAGGTAGCATTAATGGTCAATATGTGTGACAAATTTATAAGTACTTTACAGAAAAAGACTCTTACATTGCTATTATATGAGTTTTTAATGGGTATATATATTTTTTAAATTTTATTTTATTTTTAAACTTTCATAACTGTATTAGTTTTGCCAAATATCAAAATGAATCCGCCACAGGTATACATGTGTTCCCCATCCTGAACCCTCCTCCCTCCTCCCTCCCCATTCCATCCCTCTGGGTCGTCCCAGTGCCCAGCCCCAAACATCCAGTATCGTGCTTCGAACCTAGACTGGCAACTCGTTTCATACATGATATTTTACATGTTTCAATGCCATTCTCCCAAATCTTCCCACCCTCTCCCTCTCTCACAGAGTCCATAAGACTGTTCTATACATCAGTGTCTCTTTTGCTGTCTCGTACACAGGGTTATTGTTACCATCTTTCTAAATTCCATATATATGCGTTAGTATACTGTATTGGTGTTTTTATTTCTGGCTTACTTCACTCTGTATAACAGGCTCCAGTTTTATCCACCTCATTAGAACTGATTCAAATGTATTCTTTTTAATGGCTGAATAATACTCCATTGTGTATATGTACCACAGCTTTCTTATCCATTCATCTGCTGATGGACATCTAGGTTGCTTCCATGTCCTGGCTATTATAAACAGTGCTGCGATGAACATTGGGGTACACGTGTCTCTTTCCTTTCTGGTTTCCTCAGTGTGTATGCCCAGCAGTGAGATTGCTGGATCATAAGGCAGTTCTATTTCCAGTTTTTTAAGGAATCTCCACACTGTTCTCCATAGTGGCTGTACTAGTTTGCATTCCCACCAACAGTGTAAGAGGGTTCCCTTTTCTCCACACCCTCTCCAGCATTTATTACTTGTAGACTTTTGGATCGCAGCCATTCTGACTGGTGTGAAATGGTACCTCATAGTGGTTTTGATTTGCATTTCTCTGATAATAAGTGATGTTGAGCATCTTTTCATGTGTTTGTTAGCCATCTGTATGTCTTCTTTGGAGAAATGTCTATTTAGTTCTTTGGCCCATTTTTTGATTGGGTCATTTATTTTTCTGGAATTGAGCTGTAGGAGTTGCTTGTATATTCTCGAGATTAGTTGTTTGTCAGTTGCTTCATTTGCTATTATCTTCTCCCATTCTGAAGGCTGTCTTTTCACCTTGCTAATAGTTTCCTTTGATGTGCAGAAGCTTTTAAGGTTAATTAGGTCCCATTTGTTTATTTTTGCTTTTATTTCCAATATTCTGGGAGGTGGGTCATAGAGGATCCTGCTGTGATGTATGTCAGAGAGTGTTTTGCCTATGTTCTCCTCTAGGAGTTTTATAGTTTCTGGTCTTACGTTTAGATCTTTAATCCATTTTGAGTTTATTTTTGTGTATGGTGTTAGAAAGTGTTCTAGTTTCATTCTTTTACAAGTGGTTGACCAGATCTCCCAGCACCACTTGTTAAAGAGATTGTCTTTAATCCATTGTATATTGTTGTCTCCTTTGTCAAAGATAAGGTGTCCATATGTGCATGGATTTATCTCTGGGCTTTCTATTTTGTTCCATTGATCTATATTTCTGTCTTTGTGCCAGTACCATACTGTCTTGATAACTGTGGCTTTGTAGTAGAGCCTGAAGTCAGGTAGGTTGATTCCTCCAGTTCCATTCTTCTTTCTCAAGATCGCTTTGGCTATTCGAGGTTTTTTGTATTTCCATACAAATTGTGAAATTATTTGTTCTAGCTCTGTGAAGAATGCTGTTGGTAGCTTGATAGGGATTGCATTGAATCTATAGATTGCTTTGGGTAGTATACTCATTTTCACTATATTGATTCTTCCAATCCATGAACATGGTATATTTCTCCATCTGTTAGTGTCCTCTTTGATTTCTTTCACCAGTGTTTTATAGTTTTCTATATATAGGTCTTTAGTTTCTTTAGGTAGATATATTCCTAAGTATTTTATTCTTTCAGTTGCAATGGTGAATGGAATTGTTTCCTTAATTTCTCTTTCTGTTTTCTCATTATTCGTGTATAGGAATGCAAGGGATTTCTGTGTGTTGATTTTATATCCTGCAACTTTACTATAGTCATTGATTAGTTCTAGTAGTTTTCTGGTGGAGTCTTTAGGGTTTTCTATGTAGAGGATCATGTCATCTGCAAACAGTGAGAGCTTTACTTCTTCTTTTCCAATTTGGATTCCTTTTATTTCTTTTTCTGTTCTGATTGCTGTGGCCAAAACTTCCAAAACTATGTTGAATAGTAATGGTGAAAGTGGGCACCCTTGTCTTGTTCCTGACTTTAGAGGAAATGCTTTCAATTTTTCACCATTGAGGATAATGTTTGCTGTGGGTTTGTCATATATAGCTTTGATTATGTTGAGGTATGTTCCTTCTATTCCTGCTTTCTGGAGAGTTTTTATCATAAATGGATGTTGAATTTTGTCAAAGGCTTTCTCTGCATCTATTGAGATAATCATATGGTTTTTGTTTTTCAATTTGTTAATGTGGTGTATTACATTGATTGATTTGCGGATATTGAAGAATCCTTGCATCCCTGGGATAAAGCCCACTTGGTCATGGTGTATGATCTTTTTAATGTGTTGTTGGATTCTGATTGCTAGAATTTTGTTAAGGATTTTTGCATCTATGTTCATCAGTGATATTGGCCTGTAGTTTTCTTTTTTTGTGGGATCTTTGTCAGGTTTTGGTATTAGGGTGATGGTGGCCTCATAGAATGAGTCTGGAATTTTACCATCCTCCGAAATTTTCTGGAAGAGTTTGAGCAGGATAGGTGTTAGCTCTTCTCTAAATTTTTGGTAGAATTCAGCTGTGAAGCCGTCTGGACCTGGGCTTTTGTTTGCTGGAAGATTTTTTATTACAGTTTCAATTTCCGTGCTTGTGATGGGTCTGTTAAGATTTTCTATTTCTTCCTGGTCCAGTTTTGGAAAGTTGTACTTTTCTAAGAATTTGTCCATTTCTTCCTCGTTGTCCATTTTATTGGCATATAATTGTTGATAGTAGTCTCTTATAATCCTTTGTATTTCTGTGTTGTCTGTTGTGATCTCTCCATTTTCATTTCTAATTTTATTGATTTGATTTTTCTCCCTTTGTTTCTTGATGAGTCTGGCTAATGGTTTGTCAATTTTATTTATCCTTTCAAAGAACCAGCTTTTGGTTTTGTTGATTTTTGCTATGGTCTCTTTTGTTTCTTTTGCATTTATTTCTGCTCTAATTTTTAAGATTTCTTTCCTTCTACTAACCCTGGGGTTCTTCATTTCTTCCTTTTCTAATTGCTTTAGATGTAGAGTTAGGTTATTTATTTGACTTTTTTCTTGTTTCTTGAGGTGTGCCTGTATTGCTATGAACTTTCCCCTTAGGACTGCTTTTACCGTGTCCCACAGGTTTTGGGTTGTTGTGTTTTCATTTTCATTCATTTCTATGCAAATTTTGATTTCTTTTTTGATTTCTTCTGTGATTTGTTGGTTATTCAGCAGCGTGTTGTTCAGCCTCCATATGTTGGATTTTTTAATAGTTTTTCTCCTGTAATTGAGATCTAATCTTACTGCATTGTGGTCAGAAAAGATGCTTGGAATGATTTCTATTTTTTTGAATTTACCAAGGCTAGCTTTATGGCCCAGGATGTGATCTATCCTGGAGAAGGTTCCATGTGCGCTTGAAAAGAACGTGAAATTCATTGTTTTGGGATGAAATGTCCTATAGATATCAATTAGGTCTAACTGGTCTATTGTATCATTTAAAGTTTGTGTTTCCTTGTTAATTTTCTGTTTAGTGATCCATCCATAGGTATGAGTGGGGTATTAAAGTCTCCCACTATTATTGTGTTATTGTTAATTTCTTCTTTCATACTTGTTAGCATTTGTCTTACATACTGCGGTGCTCCCGTGTTGGGTGCATATATATTTATAATTGTTATATCTTCTTCTTGGATTGATCCTTTGATCATTATGTAGTGACCATCTTTGTCTCTTTTCACAGTCTTTGTTTTAAAGTCTATTTTATGTGATATGAGTATTACTACTCCTGCTTTCTTTTGGTCCCTATTTGCATGGAAAATCTTTTTCCAGCCCTTCACTTTCAGTCTGTATGTGTCCCCTGTTTTGAGGTGGGTCTCTTGTAGACAACATATGTAGGGGTGTTGTTTTTGTATCCATTCAGCCAGTCTTTGTCTTTTGGTTGGGGCATTCAACCCATTTACGTTTAAGGTAATTACTGATAAGTATGATCCCATTGCCATTTACTTTATTGTTTTGGGTTCGAATTTATACACCATATTTGTGTTTCCTGTCTAGAGAATATCCTTTAGTATTTGTTGGAGAGCTGGTTTGGTGGTGCAGAATTCTCTCAGCTTTTGCTTGTCAGAAAAGCTTTTGATTTCTCCTTCATATTTGAAAGAGATCCTTGCTGGGTACAATAATCTGGGGTGTAGGTTATTTTCTTTCATCACTTTAAGTATGTCTTGCCATTCCCTCCTGGCTTGAAGAGTTTCTATTGAAAGATCAGCTGTTATCCTTATGGGTATTCCCTTGTGTGTTATTTGTTGTTTTTCCCTTGCTGCTTTTAATATTTATTCTTTGTGTTTGATCTTTGTTAATTTGATTAATATGTGTCTTGGGGTGTTTCGCCTTGGGTTTATCCTGTTTGGGACTCTCTGGGTTTCTTGGACTTGGGTGATTATTTCCTTCCCCATTTTAGGGAAGTTTTCAACTATTATCTCCTCAAGTATTTTCTCATGGTCTTTCTTTTTGTCTTCTTCTTCTGGGACCCCTATGATTTGAATGTTGTAGAGTTTAATATTGTCCTGGAGGTCTCTGAGATTGTCCTCATTTCTTTTAATTCGTTTTTCTTTTGTCTTCTCTGATTCATTTATTTCTACCATTCTATCTTCTAATTCACTAATCCTATCTTCTGCCTCTGTTATTCTACTATTTGTTGCCTCCAGAGTGTTTTTAATTTCACTTATTGCATTAGTCATTATATATTGACTCTTTTTTATTTCTTCTAGGTCCTTGTTAAACCTTTCTTGCATCTTCTCAATCCTTGCCTCCAGGCTATTTATCTGTGATTCCATTTTAATTTCAAGATTTTGGATCAATTTCACTATCATTATTTGGAATTCTTTATCAGGTAGATTCCCTATCTCTTCCTCTTTTGTTTGGTTTGGTGGGCATTTATCCTGTTCCTTTATCTGCTGGGTATTCCTCTGTCTCTTCATCTTGTTTAAATTGCTGAGTTTGGAGTGTCCTTTCTGTATTCCGGCAGTTTGTGGAGTTCTCTTTATTGTGGTGTTTCCTCGCTGTGTGTGGGTTTGTACAGGTGGCTTGTCAAGGTTTCCTGGTTAGGGAAGCTTGTGTCGATGTTCTGGTGGATGGAGCTGTATTTCTTCTCTCTGGAGTGTAATGAAATGTCCAGTAATGAGTTATGAGATGTCTATGGTTTTGGGGTGACTTTGGGCAGCCTGTATCTTGAAGCTCAGGGCTGTGTTCCTTTGTTGCTGGAGAATTTGCTTGTTATGTCTTTCCCTGGAACTTGTTGGCCCTTGTGTGGTGCTTGGTTTCAGTGTCGGTATGGAGGCGTTTGATGAGCTCCTGTCAATTAATGTTCCTTGGAGTCAGGAGTTCCCTGGAGTCAGGGTTTGGACTTAAGCCTCCTACTTCCAGTTATCGGTCTTATTTTTACAGTAGTTTCAAAACTTCTCCTTCTATACAGCACCATTGATAAAACATCTACATTAAAGATGAAAAGTTTCTCTACTGTGAGGGTCACTCAGAGAGGTTCACAGCGTTACATGGGGAAGAGAAGAGGGAGGAGGGAGTTAGAGGTGACCCAAATGAGATGAGGTGGAATCAATAGTGGAGAGAGTGGGCTAGCCAGTAGTCACTTCCTTATGTGCACTCCACAACTGGACCACTCAGAGATGTTCACGGAGTTATACAGAGAAGAGAAGAAGGAGGCAGGAGACAGAGGTGGCCAGAAGGATAAAAGGGGGAAATGAAAAGGAGGGAGACAGATCCTGCCAGTAATCAGTTCCCTCAGTGTTCTCCACCGTCTGGAACACACAGAAATTCACAGAGTTGGGTAGAGTAGAGAGGGGTTAGGGAGGAGATACAGGTGACCTGGTAGAGAAAATGGAGAGTCCAAAGGGAGAGAAAGCAGTCAAGCCAGTAATCTCGTACCCTAGTGAAAAATGGGTCCTGAAGATTGGGTTCTTAAAGGTACAAAATTGGTAACAAATACATAAAAGCAAAAATTAAAAATCTAGAGTAGAGTTTGGAATTTCAAAAATGCGATGTTAATGAAAAGAAGAAGGAAAAGAAAGAGAGAAAAAACGAACAAAGAAAAACAAACAAGGTCGCGAAAATTATAAAGAAACTACAGGTACAAAATTGATAACTAATACCAAAAAGCAAAAATTAAAAATCTAGAGTAGAGTTTGGAATTTCAAAAATGTGATGTTAATGAAAAGAAGAAGGAAAAGAAAGAGAGAAAAAACGAACAAAGAAAAACAAACAAGGTCGCGAAAATTATAAAGAAACTACAGGTACAAAATTGATAACTAATACCAAAAAGCAAAAATTAAAAATCTAGAGTAGAGTTTGGAATTTCAAAAATGCGATGTTAATGAAAAGAAGAAGGAAAAGAAAGAGAGAAAAAACGAACAAAGAAAAACAAACAAGGTCGCAAAAATTATAAAGAAACTACAGGTACAAAATTGATAACTAATACCAAAAAGCAAAAATTAAAAATCTAGAGTAGAGTTTGGAATTTCAAAAATACAACGTTAAAAAAAAAAAAAAAAAGAAGAAGAAAAATAAAGAGAGAAAACAAACCAACAAAAACAATGTCACAAAAATTATAAAGAAAATACAGGTACAAAATTGATATCAAATACCAAAAAGCATAAATTAAAAATTAAAAATCTTGAGTATAGTTTGGAATTGCAGATATACGATGTTATGTAAAAGAAGAAGAGAAAGAAACAGAGGGAAAAAAAGAAAAAAAAATCACAGAAATTATAAAAAAAAAACTATAGGTACAAAATTGATAACATATACCAAAAGGCTAAAATTAAAAATCTAGAGTAGAGTTTGGAATTTCAAAAATACAATGTTAAAAAAAAAAAAAGAAGAAGAAGAAAAATAAAGAGAGAAAACAAACAAACCAACAAAAACAATGTCGCAAAAATTATAAAGAAAATACAGGTACAAAATTGATATTGAATACCAAAAAGCATAAATTAAAAATTAAAAATCTTGAGTAGAGTTTGGAATTGCAGATATACGATGTTATATAAAAGAAGAAGAGAAAGAAACAGAGGGAAAAAAAGTCACAGAAATTATGAAAAAAACTATAGGTACAAAATTGATAACATATACCAAAAGGCTAAAATTAAAAATCTAGAGTAGAGTTTGGAATTTCAAAAATACAATGTTAAAAAAAGAAGGAAAAAAAAAAAAAAACACGGTCAAAAAATTACAAAATATATATATGAAGTTTGCTGAAGAAGAAAAAAAAAAATAGGGTCTTTTTTTTTTTTTGCAAAGTAATAGTTATAAAAGTGAAAATTAAAGGACAATAGAGGACTTAAAAAAATTTTTTTTTAATTAAAAAAAAAAAAGAAAGAAAGATTGATCGTAAAAATAGTAAAAATATATCTAGGTCTTTCTCTGGTTTTGTTGTGAGTATTGTGGGTTCAGTTCATTTTTGGCTAGTTCCTTAGTCCGACTTATATTTCTCAAGATCTATAGGCCCCTTCCTATGTAATTCGTAGTAACCACAGGGTTTTAATCTATGGCCTGTAGCTTCCAAGGCGTTTCCCTCTGTTATAGCTTCTTCTGTTTGCTGGTCTCTTCAGTGTCTGGTTCCCGCCCCGACACAAAGGGGACAGTTGAGGACACTATTTTTTTTTTTTTTTTTTTTAGGCTCACTTGTTCAGCCGCGCTGTGGGGAGGGAGGGAGGGGTGCTGTAAACAGATAACACTGGCGTGCGCTCGCAGTGCCTCAGCCCCACTGGGTCTGCCCCCGCTCACGGTGCGTGTAGCCTCCCTGCCCACACTGCTCGGGCTCGAGGTTGTTCCGTCGGGAACAATCAGAGGCCGGCCCTGGGCTGAGCTCCCAGGTCCAAGCTGCTCAGGTTCAGGCACTCGGGTAGTCCTCAGAGGCGCAGACTCGGTTGTGCCTGCGTTTTGTGCTCTTCCCAGATCCGAGCAGCTCAGGTGATGTGTTTGGCGGGCGCCAATGCTGCGACTTATCGCCTCCCTGCCACTCGGTTATCTGGGTGTAAAACCGGCGCACCTTCTCAGGCAGATGTTGACCGTCCAGACCCCCAAGAAGTTTTAGTTAGCAAAGAAGCCTGCTTACAGTTTTATAGATAGTGTCTCTCTGGGGCTGTGATTGCTCCCTTCCGGCTCTGGCTGCCTGTCACCGGAAGGGGAAGGTCTGCAGCCGGCTATCCCTGTTCAGTCCTTTGTTCCGTGCGCGGGCCTGGCGGTGTCTTAGGTTAGGGCTGGCTTTTCGCGTGGTAGATATCCCACAGTCTGGTTTGCTAGCCCAAATTATTTCGCTCAGATAGCACTCAGGACATTCGGCTCGATTCTTACTCTAAGGGACACAGCCCGCGCTGCACTTCCCTGCCCAGCCCCCGCTTGCTAATGCCGTGTGCAGGCGTCTGCGCTGCTTCTCCGCTGGGGGAGTTACCGTGGGGCTCACAATCTGCGATTTTTAATTGTTTATTTATTTATTTATTTTCCTCCCTTTTATGTTGCCCTCTGTGCTTCCAAATCTCGGCACAGATCGGCAGTGAGAAGGTTTCCTGGTGTTTGGAAACTTCTCTCTTTTTAAGACACCCTTCCCGGGACGGAACTCCGTCCCTCCCTCTTTTGTCTATTTTTTTTGTCTTTTATATTTTTTCCTACCTCCTTTCGAAGAGTTGGGCTGCTTTTCTGGGTGCCTGATGTCCTCTGCCAGCATTCAGAAGTTGTTTTGTGGAATTTACTCGACGTTTAAATGCTCTTTTGATGAATTTGTGGGGGAGAAAGTGTTCTCCCCGTCCTACTCCTCCGCCATCTTGGCTCCTCCCGGGTATATTGTTTTATATAGAATTTGCAAATAAAGAAGAGTGAGATAAAAGCAAAATTAAATAAATTAACAAAAATCACCTCCTGTCTAATCAATCTGTGGTTATTTTCAGTATATAATTTACTGAAGATATGATAACAACCAAATGTGAATTATCTTGCAAAATTATCAAATATGATTATGGATCAACACACAACCATGATTGGTCTGTACTGTAGATTGAATGCTTTGTCTCCTCAAAATTCATATGTTTAACCCTAATGGCATTCTATTTGGAGGTGAGAACTTGTGAAATTTATTAGGTCATGAGAGTGGAACTCTCATATTAAGATTAGTGTCTTTACAAAAGAGACCTCAGAGAGCTTTCATTGTTGTTGTTGCTTCTTGCCATGTTAAAGTGTTAGTCTCAGTTCTGTCCAACTCTTTGTGACCCCATGGACTGTAGCCACTAGGCTCCTCTGTCCATGAAATTCTTCAGGCAAGAATACTGGAGTGGGTTGCCTTCCCTTCTTCAGGGGATTTTCCCAAGCCTAGGGATCGAACCCAGGTATCCTGCATTGCAGACAGATTCCTTACCATCTGAGCCACCAGGGAAGTCATGTAAAGTTACAATGAAAAGCTGTCATCTACAAATTAAAAAACAAGTCTTCACCAGACACCAAGTCAGTCTAAACCTTGATCTTGGATTTACAGCCTCCAAAATGATGAGAAATAAAGTTCTGTTGTTTATAAGTTATTGGTATTTTATTACAGGAGTCCACATGCTTATTTGCATTCTTTTAATTTTCCATCTAATTAGGTTTTTATTTGCAAGTTCTACAGGTGAGTCTAGGGTCAAAGTACAGAAAAAAAAAAAATAAAATCAGTACATCTACATCATAAGATGAAGTTTTATGAAAAGAGTAGTTTCTGTTTACCCTGTGAAACACATTCAATATTTCTGAGTTATACTCTGACACAGCAAAGTGGCTTGAGAAAGGATGCTATATTAACAGCAAATCAGATACTTTAGGGAGAAGACAATGGCACCCCACTCCAGTACTGTTGCCTGGAAAATCCCATGGATGGAGAAGCCTGGTAGGCTGCAGTCCATGGGGTCGCACAGAGTCGGACATGACTGAAGCAACTTAGCAGCAGCAGATACTTTAAACATACAGAAAATAATAAATTTAAAAGAGCACATCTATTGAAATAATACCAGAAGAAATTGATACATTGACAAGTGCAAATCAAATCCGATCTTTTGATTTCAGCAGAAGAAAAGAAGAAAGACTGTTATGAGTCTTTAAACAGTATAATACCTAGAATGAGACAATCAGGGGGATTTGAAATACAGTGTAGAATTCAGTGTTTTATTTCTTTTTCAATATATGCAATTTTATATTTGAGCATCATGACTGGAAGCAATAGATCATTAACTTACCTAGGATTACAATAGGAGGGCCATCTCAAGATAAGATATTAAAGCAGCTGATGCAAAAATAATAGCAGAAGCTCAAAAGCATCTGCTTTTTATTAAGGCAACTTGATTAGAGATACATATAAAATGACTTATAGGAAGATGCTGAAAAGGAAATGTTTTTCCTAGACACCTACATTTTTGGATGTGTGCATCATTACTCTTTAGTACCATCTTTCTCTGCCCAGAGTGGTAGGTGTGTCAGTGATGACTCAAGCCTGATTAATATTTTATTTCTCCTAGGAAATGTCCGAAAATTCTGTTCAACCAATCAGATTGTCTGTACTCGTTACTCCTTCAAATACTAACTCAGTCACATGGCTTTATTGAGTGCACACCATAAACCAGACTCAGTGCTGGGCAGAGGAAAGCAGAAACAAATAAGAGAATAGCCCTGCCCTTACAGACTTTACAGTCTTGTGAGGAAATCAGACAAGGAAGCAATTACAATAGAAGTAGATAGATGCTGAATATAAAGTCATATGAGTGTGAAATCATACCCAACCTAATTTAAAGGAATCCAAAAAGTCTTCCTAGAAGAAAAGACAGCTGAGCTGAGAGTTTAAAGACAGTTTAACCTTGATAAAAAAAAGAGCAAAATTAAGTGAGGGCATTTCTGACAAAAATAAAAATTAATTTCATGCTTTTGGAAATTTTCCCATGCCTTGACAGGTTTCCATAATTATAAATTATTTGAATTCCTTATTTTACTGTTTTCCCCTTACCTCTATTCTCTCTATTTTAATTCTGGGAGTCAGTTTCTAGATGTGTGGTGAGAAATCTAGTAATAAGTAGATTGTGGTAACAAGCAGTGAAATGTTGATATATCAACTAGCTTCTGGAAGCATAGACTGTGTTTCCACCTTCAGAACTTCAAAAGATAGTGAACCAAGCAGGTGCAAACTGATTTGATCAGTTTAGGTGCCTGTATGTGTAATAGTAATAGTGACAAGCTGTATTTATGCAGGATATGAAGAAAGGGTTGAGAAGTTTACACTGACATCACAGTTTAGCTCAGGAGCTACTCTGTTTGGTAGATGATTATATATTAACCAAGGAGGCATTTAAGTACTGAGAATTGTGCTAGAGAAAAACAAGGAAATAAACACTGATAATGCAGAGTGAGAAGGTGAAATATTGCAGAATATACTAGGAAAATCAGAGTTGAGTATGCACAGAGTGAAAGAAGGCTCATAAGATTATGCTGGAGAATCTAAATCATGAAATCCTGTTTCTCACTTAATTCATTATCTTGAAGGCAGGGAGGAGACCCTAAATTATTATTTTTTAAGTAGATGACTATGGGTGATAAGTTGGGACAGCTTCAAGTAGGATTGCTAAGTCGCTTCAGTCGTGTCCGACTCTGTGTGACCCCATAGACGGCAGCCCACCAGACTTCCCCGTCCCTGGGATTCTCCAGGCAAGAACACTGGAGTGGGTTGCCATTTCCTTCTCCAATGCATGAAAGTGAAAAGTGAAAGTGAAGTCACTCAGTCCTGTCTGACTCTTAGCGACCCCATGGACTGCAGCCTACCAGGCTCCTCCATCCATGGGATTTTCCAGGCAAGAGTACTGGAGTGGGGTGCCATTGCCTTCTCCGATTACCATGCTCTAGAAACTTACAGTTATTGCAGTAGTACCATGCCAGGAAAATGAACATCAAACTCCACGGTACCTATAAGACACTTATAATGCTAAGGTTTTCAGACAGAGACACTTTTTATTCAGACACATCAAGCTTATTAACAGTATTTGCTGCAGTCATAACACGAGAACTCTATATCAGTTTTCAGAAAATGACTCCAGTATCAATGATATCTGTACCATGTGTGAGTGCTGTCACCTTAGTCGTGTCCAACTCTGCGACCCTGCGGACTGTAGCCCACCAGGCTCCTCTGTCCATGGGATTTTCTAGGCAAAAATACTTGAGTGGGTTGCCATTTCCTTCTCCAGGGGATCTTCTCCATCTAGGGATCAAACCAGCATCTCTTACGTGGCCTGCATTGGCATGCAGGTTCTTTACCATTAGTGCCATCTAGGAAGCCCTGGTATCTGCATCAGCTCCCAACTCAAATAATTGCAACATGAGTTTTGATTATTTGAATTTAATGAAAAGTATGTTAAGTTTAACTTAATATAGAAAACATGATTGGTGTCTGTGGTTGAGGATGGTATAGAAATACAAATTTTAGCTGTAGGAATCATGCTCTGTTTCAAGCTTCATTTTGTATAACTGTAGCTGGGAGAAATACATTCACTCCTTTTAACTGACATCAAATGATTACCTTCTTTCTTTTTAGCCTCTTTCTCATTATTTATAGTTCCTTAGTTATATCTGGTCCCATCACTTCATGGGAAATAGATGGGGAAACAGGGGAAACAGTGTCAGACTTTTTTTGGGGGGGGCTCCAAAATCACTGCAGATGGTGATTGCAGCCATGAAATTAAAAGATGCTTACTCCTTGGAAGGAAAGTTATGACCAACCTAGATAGTGTATTCAAAAGCAGAGACATTACTTTGCCAACAAAGGTCCGTCTAGTCCAGGCTATGGTTTTTCCAGTGGTCATGTATGGCTGTGAGAGTTGGACTGTGAAGAAGGCTGAGCGCCGAAGAATTGATGCTTTTGAACTGTGGTGTTGGAGAAGACTCTTGAGAGTCCCTTGGACTGCAAGGAGATCCACCCATTCCATTCTAAAGGAGATCAGTCCTGGGTGTTCTTTGGAAGGAATGATACGAAAGCTGAAACTCCAGTACTTTAGCCACCTCATGTGAAGAGTTGACTCATTGGAAAAGACTCTGATGCTGGGAGGGATTGGGCGCAGGAGGAGAAGGGGACGACAGAGGATGAGACAGCTGGATGGCATCACCAACTCGATGGACGTGATTTTGAGTGAACTCCGGGAGTTGGTGACAGACAGCGAGGCCTGGCATGCTGCAATTCATGGGGTCGCAAAGAGTCGGACACGACTGAGCAACTGAACTGAACTGACTATGTCTACCATTCTATTTAAAAAGAATCATTTCACATTGCTTGGCACAAGAAAAAATATTTAAATTTTCTACTTCAATTCGTTCAACTTCAACATTCCTAATTTAATTTCTTTCTGTTGACTCAAGAAGTGCCAGTAACCAAAATATCATATTATAATGAGGAACACTGTATGGAAATTCTGTGTGAAGTCATCATGAAAAAAAGGGGAATAGTGAAGGCTTTAAAAAAGAGGACGCCATTAAAATATGATAAGTACTTCAGTTACCATATCATCACTATAAACTTGCATAAGGAGAAAAAAATAAGAATCTTCAGATTAATCCTCTGTTGAGGTGAATTTTTGACTTTTTCTTGTATCATCCACTCAGCTAATTTATTTTCTTTCTGTCACTGAGAGCCAGTTCACTTCCCCAGGAAACTAGCATGTGGAGGTGTCTCATTATTTTCCAGAGAGAACTCAATATTAGCAAAATACATTGAAATAAAGGCTTGCTGTCATATTGAACTGAATCTGAAAACATGAGCTCTTTATTAATGAAAAGTATGGATTAAACTTTGATATTTAGAAATCGTAGAACACTATTAGGAAGCTATATATTAATAAGCTGAAAAACTGTTTATTGATATTATGCGTGTGTGTGTTTATTAACATGTATATACTTCCAGTTACCACAGAAATAACACTAGAAGAAAATAAAGCCAATTATGTGAAAGACCAAGACTTATTTCCTAACTCACCTTGACATCTATAAAAGATTAAATTCCTGCTCTTGGTGTGTGATCTAGTCAGTATCCTCCAGACTAGAAAGTTTGACTGATGCTTTTGTTGAGAAAAAAATCTTAATTCACTTGTTATTCCATCCAGGCTGGATAAATTGTTTGTTAACCAAGTACATTATATGCATCAGATGGAGGGAGGCCCGGTGAGCACAGAGTTGGCAGATTCTAAGTCTTTCCAAATTCTTCACGTTAAAAAACAAACAAACAAAAAAAAACAAAAAAACTTTTTTTTTCCAGAGAAAATACTTTTTTTTTTTTTTTTTTTTTTTACTGAAAGAAGCACTGGAAGGTTTCTTTTTAGAAACTCAGTAAAAAATTTACAGAGAATTGACTTCCAGTGTCAGATTCAAGACTACTATCAGAGCTTCCTTTCCAGCACTCCATAATTCTGAATTTTTTTCTTTCTTCAAACCCATCTCCATGAACTTCTTAATAATCACTATTAATAATTTTGCCTATTTTTGCATACATTCATGAATATAGTTTATATTATTATTTTCATCAGTTGTTTTTCTTAGAATGATTTTTTAATTTTGGTTTTGTTGAATCTAAATTCTACTTTTGCTACACATTTGTAGATAAATACTGCTCATGAAAAGATTTCTTAAAGACTATGTGAAATTATTTTTTAAGTAGTCTCTTTGTAATATTTGGAGAAATTTAAATCATAGTATTTGGTAAACTACATAATGAAGCTATGAATTAAAATCATATTACTAACTCTAAAAGAATAATGGCTGTATTCATTGAGTTAGTTTACCTGTTATTTATTATTTTTTAATTTCTCTATCTCAATTAGAAAATCCAGGTAAATAAAGACATGATTCCAAATTTCCTGTATAAGTCAGTAAATCTTAGTAGAACCTTGTACCTCATTTATTTTTGTGTAGCTTTCATGTATTCATTTATAGATTTCCTTTTTACACATTGTTATACTTAGTTTCTCTTATCTTGGGTGTGCGGTATCTCTTCAAGGCTGCTCCAGCAAAGCCCAGCCATTGCTCCTTACCTTGGACGAGGGGTATCTCCTCACTGCCGCCCTTCCTAACCTTCAACGTGGGATAGCTCCTCTAGGCCCTCCTGCGCCTGCGCAGCCACGGCTCCGGCTCCAGGTAACTCCTCTCGTTGCCATCCCTGGCCTCCAGCGTGGGTTGCTCCTCCCGGCCGCCGCCCCTGGCCTCGGGTGTGGGGGCGTGGGGTAGCTCCTCCTGACCGCCGCCCCTGACCTCGGATGCTGGGGATCTCCTCTTGGCCACCGCCCTTCGGGCATGGGGTCCTCCCGGATTCTGCCCCTGATCTTGGACGTGGGGTGGCTCCTCTCCACCGCGCTATGGCGCACCCATCACAGCCGCCTGCGCTATGGCGCGCCCGTCGCAGCCGGTTGCAAGAGGGCATCAGAGGGCAAACACACTGAAACCATACTCACAGAAAATTAGTGAATCTAATCACACTAGGACCACAGCCTTGTCTAACTCAATGAAACTAAACCATGCCCGTGGGACAACCCAAGACGTGCGGGTCATGGTGGAGAGATCTGACAGAATGTGGTCCACTGGAGAAGGGAATGGCAAACCACTTCAGTATTCTTGCCTTGAGAACCCCATGAACAGTATGAAAAAGCAAAATGATAGGATACTGAAAGAGAAACTCCCCAGATCAGTAGGTGCCCAATATGCTACTGGAGATCAGTGGAGAAATAACTCCAGAAAGAATGAAGGGATGGAGCCAAAGCAGAAACAATACCCAGCTGTGGATGTGAGTGGTGATAGAAGCAAGGTCCGATGCTGTAAAGAGCAATATTGCATAGGAACCTGGAATGTCAGGTCCAGGAATCAAGGCAAATTGGAAGTGGTCAAACAAGAGTGAATGTCGACATTCTAGGAATCAGCGAACTGAAATGGACTGGAATGGGTGAATTTAACTCAGATGACCATTATATCTACTACTGCGGGCAGGAATCCCTCAGAAGAAATGGAGTAGCCATCATGGTCAAGAAAAGAGTCTGAAATGCAGTACTTGGATGCAATCTCAAAAATGACAGAATGATCTCTGTTCGTTTCCAAGGCAAACCATTCAATATCACAGTAATCCAAGTCTATGCCCCAACCAGTAACACTGAAGAAGCTGAAGTTGAACGGTTCTATGAGGACCTACAAGACCTTTGAGAACTAACACCCAAAAAAGATGTCTTTTTCATGATAGGGAACTGGGGTGCCAAAGTAGGAAGTCAAGAAACACCTGGAGTAACAGGCAAATTTGGTGTTGGAATACGGAATGAAGCAGGGCAAAGACTGATCGAGTTTTAAGGGAATGCACTGGTAATAATAAACACCCTCTTCCAACAACACTAGAGAAGACTCTACACATGGACATCACCAGATGGTCAACACCGAAATCAGATTGATTATATTCTTTGCAGCCAAAGATGGAGAAGCTCTATATAGTCAGCAAAAACAAGACCAGGGACTGACTGTGACTCAAACCATGAACTCCTTATTGCCAAATTCAGACTTAAATAGAAGAAAGTAGGGAAAACCACTAGACCATTCAGGTATGACCTAAATCAAATCCCTTATGATTATACAGTGGAAGTGAGAAATAGATTTAAGGGCCTAGATCTGATAGATAGAGTGCCTGATGAACTATGGAACAAGGTTCGTGACATTGTACAGGAGACAGGGATCAAGACCATTCCCATAGAAAAGAAATGCAAAAACAGCAAAATGGCTGTCTGGGGAGGCCTTACAAATAGCTGTGAAAAGAAGACAAGCAAAAAGCAAAGAAGAAAAGGAAAGATATAAGCATGTGAATGCAGAGTTCCAAAGAATAGCAAGAAGAGATAAGAAAGCCTTCTTAAGCGATCAATGCAAAGAAATAGAGGAAAACAACACAATGGGAAAGACTAGGGATCTCTTCAAGAAAATCAGAGATACCAAAGGAACATTTCATGCAAAGATGAGCTCGATAAAGGACAGAAATGGTATGGACCTAACAGAAGCAGAAGACATTAAGAAGAGATGGCAAGAATACACAGAAGAACTGTACAAAAAAGATCTTCACGACCCAGATAATCATGATGGTGTGATCACTGACCTAGAGCCAGACCTCCTGGAATGTGAAGTCAAGTGGGCCTTAGAAAGCATCACTATGAACAAAGCTAGTGGAGGTGATGGAATTCCAGTTGAGCTATTCTAAATCCTGGAAGATGATGCTTTGAAAGTGCTACACTCAATATGCCAGCAAATTTGGAAAACTCAGCAGTGGCCACAGGACTGGAAAAGGTCAGTTTTCATTCCAATCCCAAAGAAAGGAAATGACAAAGAATGCTCAAACTACTGCACAATTGCACTCATCTCACATGCTAGTAAAGTAATGCTCAAAATTCTCCAAGCCAGGCTTCAGCAATATGTGAACCGTGAATTTCCTGATGTTCAAGGTGGTTTTAGAAAAGGCAGAGGAACCAGAGATCAAATTGCCAACCTCTGCTGGATCATGGAAAAAGCAAGAGAGTTCCAGAAAAATATCTATTTCTGCTTTATTGACTATGCTAAAGCCTTTAACTATGTGGATCACAATAAACTGTGGAAAATTCTGAAAGACATGGGAATACCAGACCACCTGATCTGCCTCTTGAGAAATTTGTATGCAGGTCAGGAAGCAACAGTTAGAATTGGACATGGAACAACAGACTGGTTCCAAATAGGAAAAGGAGTTCATCAAGGCTGTATATTGTCACCCTGTTTATTTAACTTCTATGCAGAATACATCATGAGAAACGCTGGACTGGAAGAAACACAAGCTGGAATCAAGATTGCTGGGAGAAATATCAATAACCTCAGATATGCAGATGACACCACCCTTATGGCAGAAAGTGACGAGGAACTAAAAAGCCTCTTGATGAAAGTGAAAGTGGAGAGTGAAAAAGTTGGCTTAAAGCTCAACATTCAGAAAACGAAGATCATGGCATCCAGTCCCACCATTTCATGGGAAATAGATGGGGAAACAGTGGAAACAGTGTCAGACTTTATTTTTCTGGGCTCCAAAATACTACAGATGGTGACTGCAGCCATGAAATTAAAAGATGCTTACTCCATACAAGGAAAGTTATGACCAATCTAGATGGCATATTGAAAAGCAGAGACATGACTTTGCCAACAAAGATTCGTCTAGTCAAGGCTAAGGTTTTTCCTGTGGTCATGTATGGATGTGAGAGTTGGACTGTGAAGAAGGCTGAGTGCCAAAGAATTGATGCTTTTGAACTGTGGTATTGTAGAAGACTCTTGAGAGTCCCTTGGACTGCAAGGAGATCCAACCAATCCATTCTGAAGGAGATCAGCCCTGGGATTTCTTTGGAAGAAATGATGCTAAAGCTGAAGCTCCAGTACTTTGGCCACCTCATGCGAAGAGTTGACTCACTGGAAAAGATTCTGATGCTGGGAGGGATTGGGGACAGGAGGAGAAGAGAAGACAGAGGATGAGATGGCTGAATAGCATCACTGACTCGATGGACGTGAGTCTCAGTGAACTCTAGGAGTTAGTGATGGACAGAGAGGCCTGGCGTGCTGCGATTCATGGGGTCGCAAAGAGTCGGACACGACTGAGCGACTGATCTGATCTGATCTGAATGATACTTAATTTCGTCACTTTTTTAGTCCCTGAGGTCACAAAGATAAACAAGTCTTAGGTTCGGACCCTGGAAGCACAGAGTCTCATATGGTAGGAAAACACATAAACCAAGAATGGAAATGTGGGTTAGAAAAGTTTGTGGAGATATATGCATAGATTTCTGTGAGAAGTCACAAAGAATAGTTCTTTATGATTCGAGGAAAACTTCAAGGTGGGTTCTCTTGAAGCTGGATTTTAAAAGAACGAATAGATATTCAGAAAAAAGAGTTGGAGGGACATGCTAACAGGAAGAACAGCGTTTTCAAAAGCGGAAAACATCTGGACTTATCTCAGGGCCATCAGTGTCAGAGGGGATTGTAACGGCAAAGTTAGGGTCAGGTTAAGAGTTAACAGACATCTATGTTTCCCTAGGGAATTTGTGTTTTTTTCTATAATCATACATCAAGTTTTGCATTTTTATTATCTCATCTTTGTCCACAGTTGTGTGAATATAGCTTAATTTATCTAAATTTAGGTATCTTTATCTACTAATATAGAAATAGGCTTTTTCTAGCCTTGTAATGAATGTTGGAAATTATGTGAGCATCCTACGCATGACTTATAAGTATAATTGCTCATGAAAGTTAGTTACATCACAATTTCCATCCTTATTGCAGAACGGCTAGTATCAAATATGTTTGAAAATGATTATCCTAGGAATTAAGATGGATGACATTTAAAAGTAGGAAGTCAACCAGGAGTCTAATTCAGAAATATATACAGGTGGAATCAGAGTGTGAAATGAGAGTTTAGGATAAGAACGGCAGGAATGGGAGGCTAATTCAGAATAATAATAATAACAATAACATCAGCTACCATTACTAAATGCAAGTTCATGAACTCTCCTGGACACTCTATATGTTATCTCATTAGCCTCCACAGCAACTTGTAGATAATATTCCCCTATTTTTTATGAAAAGTGAAATAACATAGTTTGTGCGTGCTCTGTTGTGTCCAACTTTTTGTGATTCTATGGACTGCAGCATGCCAGGCTCCTCTGTCCACAGGATTCTCCATGCAAGAATACGGGAGTGGGTTACATTTTGTCCCCCAGGGGTATACTAGACCCAGGGATTGAATTTGCGTCTCTAAATGTCTCCTGCACTGGCAGGTGGATTCTTGACCACTGAGCCACCTGGGAAGCCCCCTAACATAGTTCACGTAAGGTAAATACCCAATGTAGAACTGAATATCAAATTCTCATTTTAACGTAAAAGTCATTTTAACTTAAAGTCATTTTATGGTGTGATGTTACCCAAATCACAACTTGGCAGACCCCAGCCACTATACCCCTTAAAAGATCAATACTTAGACAGCTGTCTTTGAACAAAAACTACTCCGTGAGATCTCTGGAAACTACTTAAAAAACTTTAGCAACATACCAGAACAACAACAACAACAAAACATGAAAATAACCACACAGGAAGAAAGAATACAGCTTCAGTTTTATGCATCATCATCATCCCTGTAGCCAGCATTGTTCAGTGCCAGAAAATTAGCAGCTAGAAAGAGTTCACTTCACTGAGAAAAGATTCCCCAGTATTTTGTGCATCACTTGAAGGTCTCATTTCAGTTTCAGCCCACCCAGACGGGCAAAGCTAAGACTATAGAGATGGCCAAGAACAGGAAAAGAAAGGACTATCCAGGACAGCCAGACAGTGGGAGTGGTCACAGTTTATAGTGACCCACTCTGCCAAAAAAATACAGCAGATTTTGCCACTGAAGAAACTATCTGCTGGCATAGACACTCTGAAGCCCTGCATAGAACAGTCTTCACCACACAGGTATTTGTGCTCACTTATGTCAGACCCCTGAGTTCTTAGGGTTCCCCTCCTCTACCTCCACTGGAGCCAAGAAACACACTGGCAGCTAGCTCATGTTTCTGCAGTTGCATCAGTACAAAAAGCCAGCATAGACCCTTGCATCACTTAGGAAGCATCACTACAAAAAAAGCTAGTGGAGGCAATGGAATTCCAGCTTAGCTATTTCAAATTCTAAAAGATGATGCTGTGAAAGTGCTGCCAGCAAATTTGGAAAACCCAGCAGTGGCCACAGGATTGGAAAACTCAGTTTTCATTCCAATCCCAAAGAAAGGCAATGCTAAAGAACACTCAAACTACCACACAATTGCACTCATCTCACACGCTAGTAAAGTAATTCTCAAAATTATCCAAGCCAGATTTCAGCAGTATATGAGCCATGAACTTCCAGATGTTCAAGTTGGATTTAGAAAAGGGAGAGGAACCAGATACCAAACTGCCAATATCCGTTGGATCAAGAAAAAAGCAAAAGAGTTCCAGAAAAACATCTACTTCTGCTTTATTGACTATGCCAAGGCCTTTGACTGTGTGGGTCACAACAAACTGTGGAAAATTCTTCAAGATATGGGAATACCAGACCACCTATCTGCCTCCTGAGAAATCTGTATGCAGGTCAAGAAACAACAGTTAGAACTGGACATGGAATAACAGACTGGTTCTAAATAGGGAACAAAGTACATCAAGGCTGTATTTTATCACTCTGCTTATTTAACTTAAATGTAGAGTACATCATGCAAAATGCTAGGCTCGATAAAGGACTAGCTGGAATCATCATGGACAGGAGAAATATCAATAACCTCAGATATGCAGATGGCACCACCCTTGTGGCAGGAAGCAAAGAAGAACCAAAGAGCCTCTTGGCGAAAGTGAAAGAGGAGAGTGAAAAAGTTAGCTTAAAATTCAACATTCAGGAAACGAAGATCATGGCATCTGGTCCCATCACTTCATGGCAAATAGATGGGGAAATGTGGAAACAGTGTCAGACTTTATTTTTGGGGGCTCCAGAATCACTGCGGATGGTGATCGCAGCCATGAAATTTAAAAGACGCTTACTCCTTGGAAGGAAAGTTATGACCAACCTAGACAGCATATTCAAAAGCAGAGACATTACTTTGCCAACAAAGGTCTGTCTAGTCAAGGCTATGGTTTTTCCAGTAGTCATGTATGGATGTCAGAGTTAGATCATAAAGAAAGCTGAGAGCAGAAAAATTGATGCTTTTGAACTCTGGTGTTGGAAAAGATTTTTGAGAGTCCCTTGGACTGCAAGGAGATCCAACCAGTCCATCCTAAAGGAGATCAGTTCTGTGTGTTCATTGGAAGGACTGATGTAGAAGCTGAAACTCCAATACTTTGGCCACCTGATGCTAAGACCTGACTCATTTGAAAAGACCCTGATGCTGGGAAAGATTGAGGGCAGGAGGAGAAGGGGACGACAGAGGATGATATGTTTGGATGGCATCACCAAGTCATTGGACATGACTTTGAGTAAGCCCTGGGAGTTGGTGATGGACAGGGAAGCCTGGCGTAGTGCAGCCCATGGGGTCACAGAAAGTCAGATACAACTGAGCAACTGTACTGATTGACTGTGACCCCTGCAGCTGTGCACTTGCATACTGCCAGCCTGAAGCCCTTCACAGGCCTCTACTGCAGTATGCACACCTGGAAGCAGACTCCAGGATCCCAGGAGAGCACACTAACAACCATGGCTGCCTTGGGTGCTTGTGGGTCTGGATCAGGCCCTGTCTTCAGTTACTGGCCCGCACAAGCATAGTTTCCTACAGCTATTCTCTCCACCTATGTACCTGCATGGTCTTGACGTCCTTTGATTATTGCCTTTCACTGCAGGGCACATGCAAGTTGGGAAACAATGCAGTCACAGGAAAACACGATAGCAATTCTGACCCCTCCCCCCACATCCCCCTACCTGAGTTAGCAAAGCCAGTTCCCAGAGTCTCTGACCATAGGGCCCTAAAAGACCCAGAGTCATCCCACTGATGGGTGAATTCAGCACTCAAGGGGATCCTGTGGTTGGAGTCTGTCACAGGTTGGTCAGGTTAATTCTAGTGTTAGTCCTGGTCTACTGGTAGAGCAAGCCATGCCCCCGGGTCTCCAGATGGAGGTTCCTGAGACTTCCAAGTCTAGTACTGACCTGCTGGTACCTAGTAGGTCCAGGTCCTAGTCTCTCTGGTGGGTAAGGCTGGATCCTGGGGAAGCTATGGACTCATGGGGTCTTAAGGCAACCAGCCTGCTGGTAGATCTCCACCAGGCTATTTGCTTAGACTGAGATGTTCCCTACTGGCTCTGACCGGCTTACAGATAAGACCAGTTCTCTGCACTAATCAGTTACAGGGAGAATTCCAAATGCAGTAGGCAGCACCATGTCCTTATGGTGCTGATATAATGAGCCTTAAACATAGCTACTGCCAGAGTATGTATCCCCATGGTGAGCTGCAGTGGCTGCCTCTCTGGAAGCCTTTTCAAGACCACTAAGTGGGTCTGATCTAGCCTGCTTTTAGACTATCACTTCTAGTCTGGGTGGTAGAGCATGTGAGGTTTTGTGTGTACCCTTTAAGTATGAAGTCTCTGTTTTCATAGCCCTTTGGCTTTCCTCAAAGTAAGCAAACTTTCTGGGGCTTTTCTTTCTGGTGCAAGATTGCCAGATGGAGAGCCCAGTGTGGTTTTCAGATTCCTCACTCCTTAGAGAGGACCTCAGCTATTGTAATTATTCTCCAGGCTGTGGGTTGACCATCTTGAGGCATTTCCACCCCTCCTACCATCTCATTGTGGTTCTGTCTTTATATCTTCAGTTGTAGATCTTTTCTGCTAGCCTTTCCAGTTTCTCATCAATAGCTTCTCTGTAAATATAATTTTGATTTGCCCATGGAGGAGGTGACCACAAGGTCTTCCTACTTCATCACGTGGGCCACCAACCTCCTGATGATTCTAATACATATCAGAATTGGAGACTACTGCTTTTCACTACCCTTTATGCTTTTTACTTGTACAGTCTTATATTTCTTACTCATTGTAACCTCTTTTGATGAATCTAAAAGGAACTTGACAACAAGCCAAATTACAGCTAAGTCAAAAATTCTTCACCTACTCTCAGATGGTATTTAACACCATGGTGTTAAACCTCATGGAATTTAGTCCAAGTTTCTCTGGTCTCAGTTTGAGTTCCTCCACTCTATCCCACTTTCAATAAAAGGAAAAATTCTAATAAGATTACAGACTTTGGGGAATTTAGTGGTCACTCCCTAAAGAGTTCCCATTGTATGGAATCAAGTTTAGTTATTAAAGTCCTCTTTTTTTTCTTGAAATTCATATATTTTTTCTTCTATTAGAGTAAGGAGGTCAAGAATGCCAAGTGATCTGTTGCTGGAGACCAGAAACGATGCGGTAAGGAAATGTCTATTCCTTGGTTTACAAAAAGCAAATATGCAGCTTATATTTGTAGGAACAACAGAAAATACTTTCTTAATGATAATAAATACAAATATTTCTAAGAGTTGGGCTCCCATATGTATACCATTGGCTGTACTCCAAACTGTCTAACACCCTGACATTATTATAAGCTCAATTTTGCAAATGAGAGAAGTGAGTTTTAAATGGCTTTTTCAAAGTCATTCAATAATTTAGTGGTAAGGTCAGGGTTCTTTCATGTACCTCTTTAACTCCAAAGCTCATACTTCATCTCCAAAGCTACCATGCTTTGATACCTCAAAAAAGTGTTCCTGAGTATGTTAACTGTATGTTCATGGGAAGACATAGTGGTTGGCATAAGCAGATAGTTCAGGAGAAAAAAATTAAGTCTTCCTGTCCTCTTCAACAGCAGACAGAGGTTAAAGGCACAGAAAATGAGAACAAAATGGGTGCTCTACAGTGTTTGACTATATTCAATAGGTTTTGAGTTAGATATCAATTTAGGCAAAATTCCTAACAAATAATTGTGTGTCCAGGATCTATACAATACTTTGAGAAGGGTAATTATTAAGAAATAAGTATTTGATCCTGTTTTTTATTTTATTTTTTAGGTTTAATTATAACTCCTTTTTTCTTTTTTTTGAAAACTGCTGTCATCAACAAGAAAGTGAGTTTTGTTAGTTGCTTCATTAATGCTGCTGTTATTGCCTATGCTCCATTTTTAATGTAATCTCCTAGAGGATCTCAAACACAGTTTGCACATTTTATGAATATTAAAATAATCAGTCAATCACAAGCTCTTGTGATTTTCCAAGTATCTTTAGCTGGTGTAATAAATAGAAGTTTTCCTTTCAGAAGCTCACTTATCTTCAATATGAATTTCTAATTTAATAATGAATTAACAATAATTATCAATTATTTATTAGAAATATATTTAAAAGTATGGTAATAATGATACTGATATCTTGTACATTGCTTTTATTGCAAAAGTCAGGACTAAATCACTCGTCTAGAACATGGCACTTAAGATCAAAGACAGCTCCAAAATTAAGGAAAAATTTTCAAATATATATAAAAGGTTGTATTTCTTCACAAGAATATTGAGTCAGTGTTGATTCACTGCTTCTCTGAATCTGGTAATCATCCCCTACAGCTGGGAAAATAAACTCTGTGTGTGGGTATGTGTTTACTGACTGCCCTTAGAAGAGGACCTCTCAGTTACTGGCCACATCATTCTCCCTTATCCTGAAACCCCTACACTCAAAATAGCTTTTTACTTAAAATTCTCCTTCTTTTAATAGTCAGTCTTCCAGTCAGTCCCACTGATCCTTCCATCATCTTCCTCTTAACTCTTGCCTTTAAACGTCTAATTTTAGATCCTGCCTCAAAAGACTGAGCACTCTAAAGCTTGTCTCTGTCTCATTTAGTCTGTTAGGCAGGCATTCTCCAGAAGCTTTAAAAATGTTTTTTTAATTAAAACAATCATTTTATATTGGAGCATAATTGATATACAATGTTGTGTTAGGTTTGGGTGTACAGCAAAGTGATTCAGTTATAGATGCATATATATTTTTCAAATTATTTTTTTTTGAAACGTTTTTTGACAGTTCACAGTTTTACCTTGTCATCATGCTGATAGAGGGATTCAAACCTTTTATGTATCGTTTTTTCCTAATTGGATACAAACAAACTAGTTCTGTTTTAAATAATCCAAGTGGCAATTTCCTCTATTAAGGAGATTACACCAATGTTTATCTTTATTCCTCTTCACTATGGCTTGCTGTTCTACTCAAATACCTTCCTCCTGTCTGCCATGGCTCTTTTGACCTCAGAAACATTGCTCATATATCATTTCATGAATGATTCTTCCTCTTCTCTTTGTCTATCCAAACCCTACCCTTGTATTGGAGTGGAAATGGTGCCATGAAGTGTGCATATTGGAATGTACACAGTGTCAGCCAGACATATCCATAGGTTTGAGAGAAATGATGCTGGACATGTGTTTACAATGGATGCTTAGAATTTGTGAGTAAACATAATTGAATTGTTTGGATAATTGAGGAAAAGTCTTTTCGTTCTTTGTAAATTTGATACCTCATATTCAACAGTGAGGTTTAGATGCTTTATGCTCAGGTTTTTGTTTATTTATTTATTTGGGAGGAGGGGTGAAATAGGAATAGCTTTATTACTTACCAAGCAAAGGGGGCCACAGTGAGCTAATATCATCAACACAGCGTGTCCCAACCCAGGGTGTCTTTGGATGCTCAGATTTTTTAAAAACATGTTCCATGTCCTTCCCTTGTGTCCTCTTACAGTCAGTGGTCCATTCTTATTTCTGATATCTCATCAATTTTGTCAAATATCTGTTGTAGTAAATTCTCAGCAGCTTCCTCTCATTTTGCTCTCAATATTCCAACCAACTTCAGATCCTTAATCTGATCCATTTCTTGTGATTTGATAAATCCACTTCATTCACTGATCATCTGAATGCAGAAAGTATTGGAAACTAGGTCTGAAAGGAGATGGCCAAATGTGCACAATGTTTTTTCATTATATCTTTGATAGGGCAATATTGTAGAAAGAGCACCAAATTCTTGAGGCAGGGTACTACAGTCTCTGGTTTTAGTGTGCACCTGAGTTTAGATTCCGGATCTCTGTAACTTTGGGTGAGATACCTAATACTGAAAAATAATAGATTTCTCAGTAAAGTAATACAAAATATCTCATGTATTTATCATGAGGATTCAACTGGATGATGCCTATAAAATGTTTAGCACAGTGCCAGGTTCATAATGTTCAGTTCAGTTCAGTTCAGTTCAATTGCTCAGTCATATCCGACTCTTTGCGACCCTATGAATCACAGCATGCCAGGCCTCCCTGCTCATCACCAACTCCCGGAGTTCACTCAAACTCATGTCCATCGAGTCATTGATGCCATCCAGCCACCTCAGCCTCTGTCGTCCTCTTCTCCTCCTGCCCCCAATCCCTCCCAGCATCAGAGTCGTTTCCAATGAGTCAACTCTTCACATGAGGTGGCCAAAGTACTGGAGTTTCAGCTTTAGCATCATTCCTTCCAAAGAAATCCCAGGGCTGATCTCCTTCAGAATGGACTGCTTGGATCTCCTTGCAGTCCAAGGGACTCTCAAGAGTCTTCTCCAACACCACAGTTCAAAAGCATCAATTCTTTGGTGCCCAGCTTTCTTCACAGTCCAACTTTCACATCCATACATGACCACAGGAAAAACCATAGCCTTGACTAGACAGACCTTTGTTCGTAAAGTAATGTCTTTGCTTTTCAATATTGCATGCTAGTAATTATAATTGTTATTTGTTGCTGCTGTTTGAAAGTAGGACTGGGTTAAGTTGCAAGCTACCTCTCTTAGTGACAGTCTGATAAATACAATAGTGACACTTCAAATGGTAATTTTTCTAAAATCTGACACAAAACAGGTAATTAATAAATCTGTGTTTCCACCTTTGCCAGACAATAATAATCAAATGATATGTTTAATGTGCAAATTGGTGGGGAAAGAGGAAAAGATCAAAAAAATGTTTTTCTAGGTTTATTATTATTCAGAATTCTTGTTTTTTTGACTGTCCTTCCTTAATTTATCAGAAACGGTAACTTTGTTTATTCTTATTTTTACATGCAGACACAGTCTCTAATGGACATAGCACCTCCACACATATTAAATATTTTTTTCTGATAATAAACCAATCAAGCTGTGCCTTTCTTCCCTGCCGATTTGATTGACATGATAATCACCACAATACACTGCTTCCAAAATAAATTTGTCTTTTAGCCAACCCACAACTTCACACTCTGTGAGATTACAGTTAACATTGAATAGATTTGCATAGCCAAGTACTGTTTTGTTAAATTTTTAATCATTTAATTAAAATTTCAAGCCTATGCATTACCACTCTGAAAATTTGCAATTTGTGAACACAGAAAATGTTATTTTTTAGAAAAACTAGGGGTTTATAGGATAATGTATGGAAATTATATCATTTCACTCTCATAAATTGCACGTACAATCTTAAAATTGCCTAAAATAGTAACATGGCTTAGAACATTTGGAAGACAGAGAAGATAGTAGTCTGTTCTCTTGTTCTGGAATACTGGTCAGTTCATGCAGTGCTCATGCAGGGGTGGAGATGTTTGCAATAGCAAGACAAAATTTTCTTTCATTCTTTCAATAGCTATTTATTTACCATCTATAATTTGCCAAACTCTGATATAATAGGAGGACAGCAATATTTTTTTTAGAAAAATCATGTCATCAATTTGCTCATATTCTAGTTCACAAAAGGTAAATAATCAACACAATAAGCAATTAAATTAACAATAATTTAAAATAACAAAAGGTTCCAATGGGAAAATACAGCAGAGTAAGGTGATTATCTTAAGTGGAGTAGAGAGGATTCTACTTCAATTGGAATGGTCAAAGAAGATCTCTGAGGAATTATGAGTTAAGTGCAGTAATGGAGCTGGCCACATAAAAACCATTGAGAAGGTGTTCCAGGAAGAGGGGAGAACAAATAGTCTGTAGACTAAAGTTATGCTCACCCCAATGCCCATAGTCACATAGTATGTCTAAGGAAAGAGAAGACTAATAGCTAGAGTTAAGTGTACACCAGAAAGAGAAAAAAGGGCTGAGATGATGCCAGTGAGGTGATAAGAAATTATCCAATTCCAGAAACAGAGAGAGTGGAGCTGGACTTAGACTGAATTGGATGTGGAAATGACTAGGGAGAACACAAGGCACAAGGGTTCCTAGATTTGGGCCTGAAACATTGAGTGGATGATGGTGCTAGTAACCAAGACAGAAAGACACCCAGGACATTTCTGAGTGGAGAACCAGTTTAGCTTTTTTTTGTGTCAGAGGTCAGATCCTTATTAGACATTCAGGTTAGAGATGGTATGTAAACAGTTGCTCTCCTTCAGTTGCTCACCTTCCTGAGGCACAGAGGAGGAGCTGGAGATGAGCATTGTGAAGGTGTTAGAATACTGATTAAAGTCATGTGACTGAGAAAACAGAGGGAGATTATATGGGTAGAGAAAAGAAGGGCACTGTGATCTGAGAAAAGGATGAGCATCTGGAAAGAGAGACTGAGAAAGAGAACCAGAAGTAGAGCAGAAAAACTAGAGAGGTGTGGTGTTCAAGATCCCTGGAGAAAGGGATTGTCAAGAATTAAGATTGGTGAACTAGGAACTTCCCCAGTGGTCCAGTGGTTAATACTTTGCACTCCCAATGCAGAGGAGTGTGGGCTTGATCCCTAGTTGGGGAACTGTGCATGGTGTGGCAAGAAAATAAAGATTGGTCAACCATTAAGAGCTCAAATAAGGAATGGGTGAGGAATTAACCAGTTGAATTTAGCCAATTAGGATTTTGTGAGTGAGTCTGATGACCCTCCTGGGTCAGTTTGTTCAACTTGTAACCATTCCATTTATAATACAGTATTTTAGCTGGAGTGGATCAAATCATTATGTTCAATTCATCATTGTTTCCTTGTAATAAGATCATACATTCATACCCTTTGTGTTGGGACTCTGCTGTGCCTCCAGGTAAAGGAGGCAAAGTGCACATCCCTCTCTTTTGATTTAGAGTTTGACCATTTAACTGGTCATACATAACAGGAGAGACAGAAGGAAATCAGTACAGTTTAAATCTGCTAGTTGTCAAGAATGTCACTTGGAGGCCAGAGGATTACAAAATATATAGTAGAGGAAAGCTTAGAAAGAAGTAGTCATCTTTTGCCCATGGAGTGGGAGGAAAGATCAAATATATGGGAAAAGATGCAAGCAGATTAGTGAATATGTTTGTAGAAAGACAGGTTATAATCCTAATCTCCCTGCTAAACCTTCTCTAAATCATCTCTGATAAAATTTATAAGGACTCTGCTCTTCTTGATCATTAAAACACATTATTACTAAGCAAAGTAGCTCACAAGTTTAGATAAGATTACTTTTACTGAGAGGTAGGGGGTTACTTTTGCAGTATTGGCCAAAGCCAGGGGTTCTAGGTATTTAGGAATCTGAGTCCTATTGGGTTGGCCAAAAAGTTCATTTGGGTTTTTCCATAAAATGTCATAAAAACCTGAACAAACCTTTGGCCAACCCAATACATAAAGCAAAGGACTTTTGCCTCCCTCCTGTTATTTAGGATAAGAATAGACTCCAGAAACAATAGACAAAGCAGTGTGCAGTGGCTCAACACAATACAACACAGGACTCTCTAAGAAGGAAGCTCTTTGTTCTTCTCATGGACCCCTTTCAGCAATTGACTCCAATATTCCTACAGCAGTGGGTTCTCATACTTTATCCTGTTTTGTGGTCATGTGGAGGGCTTGCTAAAATGCTGACTTCTACATCTCATTTCTGGAGTATCTGATTAAGTAGTTCTGTGGTAGGATTGGAGAGTATACATTCCTAAGAATTTCCTCATGTGACAAGGCTACTATCCTGGGAACATTAGACCGACTACCCTAGAGTAATTATTACTGGCTCCAGCTAGATGATAACAGTGGAAAGAAGGTTTGGGAAGTATTTGCTGAGTGTCTTTTCTATGCTCCTTTTTATCAACTCATTGTCTTTCCTCAACTATGCCCCAAGAGGCTGGTCTGCACCAGTGGACCTCCTTGATCACTGGAATTCAATTTGGCTTAACCCATGAGGAACATGAGCAAACAATGAAAGGGAGAGAGGTGAGAGATTAGATTGTTTATTCTGACGCCAGTGTAATTGCTGTTAGCTGGTTGTGTCCATAATCCAAATTCTAACTCTAGGCAGACAGCTCCCTCTACACAGCTCTCTCTTTCTTCATTGTTCAATATCTGTACCCTCCTCATGGGCTTCCAGGCCTACAGAGTCCAATGGCCTCTCTGCTACCAGCCCCAGGAGCTGCAGTTTTCTTTATGGAATCTTATGTCTCACCCAGTGATTTAGTCCCAAATCAAGCCAGAGGAATATTAGCATTTGATTTCTTTACTATGTCTCCTAGTATAGTTTTGCATAAGTATTTACATACTGAATATATATTATTTTATCTTTTTCCTATTAAAGATAAGGGATTATATTGATTTTTCATTTAAAATTATATTCCCTAAGTACATAAAAATCAAACAAATAAAATCACAATCTCATGTGAAATCAAAAAAAAAAAAATTATATTCCCTAAGTTAAATAGAATTATGATTATATTATAGCTTAAATGTGTGTTATAAAAAAAAGCTTTGGTTTTTGCAGGGTTGAGAACCATATTTTACTAATAAAGAGACTTTTGAAAAGATATGTATAGTCAACACATGTGGGAAACCAGAGTGTGAATCAATGAATCAACATGAAAGAAAAAGAAGAAAAACGACACATGTCAATGACATACAAGTGACAGTTGAACGGAAGCCACCAGACACTCCAGCCTCAGAAGCTTTGGAAAATGGCAATGCTGTTTGCACAAATTCCCCTGAATTTGAAAGCTGTCCTTATTACGGAGCCTTACTACCTTCCCAGCCACAGACAACTGTACCTAATTTGGGTGTTTGATTTCTAAGAAGAATCTGGGAAAGCCCTAGAAGGAAGGGTTAGATCCATTTTATTTGTTCATTGAATAGCATAACTTCAGTAACAGCTTGTGGTATTATTTTTTTTTATTTTAAATATAAATTTATTTATTTTAATTAAAGGTTAATTACTTTACAATATTGTATTGGTTTTGCCATACATCAGCATGAATCCGCCACAGGCATGCATGTGTTCTCAATCCTGAACCCCCCTCTCTCCACCCTCCCCGTACCATCCCTCTGGTTCGTCCCACTGCACCAGCCTCAAGCATCCAGTATCATCCATCGAACCTGGACTGGCGACTCATTTCATATATGATATTATACATGTTTCAATGACATTCTCCCAAGTCATCCCACCTTCTCCCTCTCCCACAGAGTCCAAAAGACTGTTCTATACATCAGTGTCTCTTTTGCTGCAACTTGTGGTATTATTAATACTACCTGAAGCTATGGCATATTTTCCTTCCTTTGATCATGTGGGTATTTTTTTAGAAATTAGGGCCAAAAATGAAAACAAAATATTAATCTTTATATCTCTGTTATAATAATAGGAAACAAAGAACTACAATATAGAGATTAAAAACAAACAAAAATCAAAAACACCTTGAGTGTTAAAGGGTAACATGCACACGTTATTGATAATATCTTATATGCATGCTATTTAGAGTTATGCGTGAGGTCTAAAGTTCTAAAGTAATATATGAGTTCTCATATATTACTTCATTTTTTCTTTACCATGGCTCTGTGAGATAGTTATTATTATAATTAATCCTCTCCTAAAGAGAACATGAAATTCAGAAGGGCTAATTAAATTGTCCAGCATTACTAAATTAGTAAAGTCCAGGAGTTAGGAAGAAAGATTCAAAATTCCAATAGCTATTGTTATACCACAAGCAATGTCTTCCTTCATGCTGAGTTTGTGTCTGAAACTTTTGAGGTGATGAAAGACAGAGCACCTTGAATTTGATCAAGAAACTAGACAGATTCTATAAACTATGTAAAATATGCCTTAATCTCCAACTGTCCTTCAGTCCTCTGTATTTAATTCTTTTTTTTTTTTTTTTGTAAAATTACACCAATGAAATTGTTTACTGATAACCTATTTTGATAACTAGTAGAGTAAATTCAGAGAAGGCAATGGCACCCCACTCCAGTATTCTTGCCTGGAAAATCCCATGGATGGAGAAGTCTGGTGGGCTGCAGTCCATGGAGTCGCTAGGAGTCGGACACGACTGAGCGACTTCACTTTCACTTTTCACTTTATGCATTGGAGAAGGAAATGGCAACCCACTCCAGTGTTCTTGCCTGGAGAATCCCAGGGGGCGGAGCCTGGTGGGTTGCCGTCTCTGGGGTCGCACAGAGTCGGACATGACTGAGCGACTTAGCAACAGCAGCAGCAGAGTAAATTCCTTTCCTCATTTTCATATGATCTCTGAAATCTTAACTTGGACATTTTTTGAAACATGTATATACGTTTATCTAGATTACTTCTTACCATTCATTAGAATAAAATTAAAACCACATCTATATACACTCTTTTTAGATGAGTCCAGCTACCCCTGGTGGTTTTTGTGGCCCTCTACAGATTGGTAGCACTCACAACTTTTCTCTGAGATCATGACCTCAGTCTCTAATTAGTGACTCAAGATCTTCTCTTAAATATTTCATGGACAATTCAGGCTCAATGTGTAAAATATGACCTCTTTGTCATATTTTCTTCCATCCACCCTTCAACATACATACATTCTTCATACACCCAATAACTTCCTTTATCCTTTTATGGATCTTGAGTTCTGAAAACCTAAGATGCACCCTTGCCTTGTCCTTTACTCAAATCATTGCTGCTTCATATATTAATCATTACATCTCGTATTTTTGTACTCTTATCCACATGACCACTAACTTAGCTCTGCTCCCTGTCATTTCCTAAACAAATCACTTCAAATCCTCCTAATCTTTATGATCTCAGAATTTCCACATTCTGATCCACTATTTAGGTTACAGGCATAGTAATATGTTTCAAACAAAAGTCTGATAATATTACTCTTCTGTCCTCACTTCTACTTAGTCAGGTATACCAGAAGAACAGACAGGGGTATGCAGTACCATGTTCTCTTTCTCTCTGTCTCTCTCTCTCTCTCTTTTTTTTTTTTTTTTTTAAATTGGGGTATAGTTGTTTATAATATTGTATCAATTTCTTCTGTACAATGAAGTCAATCAGCTATATGGATATGTATATCCCCTCCCTCTTGGAATCTCCCACCTATCCCCATCCCACCCCTGTAGGTCATAACAGCACCCACCTGAGCTCCCTGAGCTAGAAGCAGGTCCCCAATAGCTATCTATTTTATACACAGTAATGTATATACGTTAATCCCAATGTCCCACCCTTCATTCCCCTCCCCATGTCCATGTGTCCATTCTCTACATCAATGTTTCTATTCCTGACCTGCAAATAGGTTCATCTCTAACCTTTTCTAGATTCTACTGCTGCTACTGCTAAGTCACTTCAGTCGTGTCTGACTCTGCGACCCCATAGACAGCAGCCCACAAGGCTCCCCCATCCCTGGGATTCTCCAGGCAAGAACACTGGAGTGGATTGCCATTTCCTTCTCCAATGCATGAAAGTGAAAGTGAATGTCAAGTCGCTCAGTCGTATCCGACTTTTAGCACCCCCATGGACTGCAGCCTACCAGGCTTCTCCGTCCATAGGATTTTCCAGGCAAAAGTACTGGAGTGGGGTGTCATTGCCTTCTCTGCTAGATTCTACATATATGTACTAATTTTTTTTTTCCCCTTTCTGACTTAATTCAGTCAGCATGATAGTCTCTAGGTCCATCCATATCTCTACAAACAGGTCAGTTTCATTCCTTTTAATGGCTGAGTAATATTCTATTGTGTGCATGTACCACATCTTCTTTATCCACTCATCTGTCGATGGACATTTAGGTTGCTTCCATGTCCTCACTATTGTAAATAGTGCTGCAATGAACATTGGGGTGCATATGTTTTTTTGAGTTATGGTTTTGTCAAAGTATATGCCCATGATCTCTCTTGTTAGCTACTGCATATTGTGATTTCTACATCTAGAAGCCTTCAGCCTTCTCTTGAAGAGATGTCATCAATTTGGGAGGTTATTCTTGATCACGGACTTATCATTATCATGGGACTTTTGTTACCACTTTAAATAATATGCATATTTATTTATTTCACTCACTCAACTTTAATCAACCTGAGATAAGATTTTGCATCTTATACATCATTGTAACCCCAGAAGCTAACAGTGTCTGACAAATAGAAGACATTCTGTCAATATTAATCAAAAGAATGAAAGACTTACTGAATGAATGGATGTATGTGAGTAGAACACAAACTGTTTGTGCAGTCACATATAGAAGTGTCTCTCTCCTTCCTGGTTTGATTAGACCTGACAATCCTACAAAAATGTTGCTTACCCCAAATCTGAATGACCCTGACTTGAATCAAAAAAACTTGAGAATAAAGACTTTGAAAGAATTATCTCTGTATTTTAATGGTAGGAGAAACTTTTATATATGAGTTACATTGCTTCTCTGAGATTATCTCAGATAGACACACAAACACACGCACATGAAATACTGCTGTTTACCTCATGGGTTGTTGTAAAGAGAATATTAGGTTATAGATAGAATTTATATGGTGAGAACCACTTAATAAAAGTATTTTTGGAAGTGTTACTGCACAAAGATACTGGTTCAACCATTTCAATGGAAATCAATTTTGATTAGTGTAAGTGGCAAACTCAATAATTCAATCAAGTTAAATGTATCCCACAAAATTAACTGCAGGATATCAGTGCAACTGTGTAAGAATGTGATTCCACTGAGACCATCATACATTTCTTCCATTTGTGGTTTTAATAATTTACAATCTGAGTATGGGCTTTGAGGATTTCCCTTCTACAAAGTGAATGGCTTAAAATAAATGTTCAATACTGAAAATTATTGTTGTTATTATTTATTATTAGGAGAAGACTATTAACAGGAGAATATTCAAATAATGTTTTTAAATAATTTAATAATCTATAAATATTTTACCTTTATTAAGATATTGTTTCAAGAAATGTTTGTAATTTATATTTTCCTAACACTAGTGATGGGCTTCCCTGGTAGCTCAGTTGGTAAATAATCTGTGTGTAATGCAGGAGACCCAGTTTGATTCCTGCATCAGGAAGATCCCCTGGAGAAAGGATAGGCCATCCATTCCAGTATTCTTGGGCTTCCCTGGTGGCTTAGATGGTAAAGAATCCTCTTGCAATGCGGGAGACCTGGGTTTGATCCTGGGTAGGGAAGATCCATGGAGGAGGGGATGGCAACCCACTCCAGTGTTCTTGCTTGGAGAATCCCATGAACAGGGGTGCCTGATGGGCTACATTCTGTCCATGGGGTTGCGATGAGTCGGATACAACCGAGCGACTAAGGCCAGCACAGCATACAACACAGCACACTAGTGACACTATTATTAATATGAAAATTCTTAAAATTAGGTAATAAAAGACATACTGCCATACTTCATCTTCAAGACAGCTCTACTTTCTAGAAAATGTGTGTGTGTGTGTGTTTAAGAGGAAAAAAAAAAAAAAACAGAAAAGAGCACTAATTTATTTATCAGTGCATAATAATTTGGGAAGTTTTCCAGCTCTAAAATTAATGAGATAGCTGCAGTTTCAGGCTAACTTTGTAACTTGTGCAGTTTCTGTTTTCCCAGGACTCGATGTGATGGACTTTGAGGGCAGAGGCAGCACTGATTATACAACAGTATATGAGCAATAATTTCCTTAGTAACCTTAAGAATGGGCACAAATCCTTGGTAAACAAGGCTTGGACCTTCTGATAAGTAGAAATCAGTAGTGGTTTGCTTGTCAGATTCTTATTTTCTGTTGCATTATAAAAGAAGTTTGCACTTGTAAGAATATATAGATAAAGGTTTAAAATAAGCAATTTCTGAAGGTAAATTGTAAGGTTTCTGTGTCCATAGGATCCCCTGAGGTTGTTTTTGGCCATCATGCCATCCTACTCACTCCAAATTGAAGACCATCTTCAGTTAGGAGGTGGTCATGGATATATACAGTTTCATAGTGAGAACTTTGAAAATCCCTTTTTCATCTCATTATGAAAGTTCTCTCAAGCATAATTCAAGTACCAGGTCAGAGTCTCTCAATAGGTCCCAAGAAAGTCTGGGAGCAATGCCTTCTGATACAAAAAGAAACAGATCTAGTGAGATCTGAAAATGATATAGGGGGTTGAAAGAGAGGAAGTCCATGCATTCCCATGTTAATGGGCACCAAATAGTTATGTGTTTTCCCCAAAATAGAATATCTGTGCCTCAGGGTGAAGATAATTATTATATCAAATACCTAAACAACATATTTAGAGGTATAAATCTCTTGGGGAATATAACATAGTAATAGTCCATTTCCCTTTTATTGTTTAATTACTTTTTCATTTTGGAAAAAAAGTAAATATATAACACATGGAAGAATAAATAACATGAAATCAAATTTTATTCACAAAACAATATAAATTATATTTGATTATCTCTTCTTTTGATTTGTCTAGGCTACACTGGTGTTAACAGTCCATTTAGAGTCAAGGACTCTGGCAAAAACTTCAGAGTAAATTCATATCTAATGGAAACCACTCCCGTTCAATAAATTATTTCAGTCACTTTCACCTTAACATTTTACAAGTCAGGAATCTCCTTACTGCATTACATAAGTGATTCCACAATGTAAAAACATTTTCTAAGGTACTTATTTTAGATAGTGTTTACACAAGACTTTCAGAATAACTATTTGATGGATTTTAAGTTACAAAAGTGGTGGATTCATCACTTAACTGAGGTAATGAATCTCTACCAAACTGATCATATGACATGAGCTTAATTGTATAGGAGCATCAGCTCCAACAGAGGCAATCTAGCTTCCAGTTTCAAAGAAAAATGAGTCTTATCTGATTCAGGCTTGCTTGGCAAACTTGACTTCCAATTGCAGGGTTGACTGAAAAACACAGCCTTCTGGCATTGGAGAAGAGTACAAAGTACAAGAAAAGTATTTGTAGATAAACCTTGTTTCATATCCCAGATCAATCTCTTCCCAGCTGTGTGACTAAAATATTGAATATTTTCATCATTTTTCTCACCTGTGAATTGACATTGAAAAATATCATTGCTGAACACTCTTATAAAGTTGAATTTTACACATATTCAAAAACTTGGCTCCCTTTGGGCTTATGCAAATAATATCTATACATTCTCACTTCTTTGGACTACTTAATTTTGTTTATTTAGCCTTCATTAATTTATTTCTTCAAAATACATACAAAACACACATTAGGACATTTAAATTTTATCCGCTTCTGCATTCCTCTATTAGAGCATGTATAACCTCAGTCAGTCGGTTCGGTCGCTCAGTTTCTGACTCTGCGAACCATGGACTATAGCACGCCAGGCTTCCCTGTCCATCATCAAATCCTGGAGCTGGCTTAGACTCATGTCCATGGAATCAGTGATGCCATACAACCATCTCACCCTCTGTCATCCCCTTCTGCTTCTGCCTTCAATCGTTTCCCATCATCAGGGTCTTTTCCAGTGAGTCAGTTCCTCGCATCAGGTGGCCAAAATATTGGAGTTTCAGCTTTAGCATCAGTTCTTCCAATATCTATTCAGGACTGATATCTTAGGGTTAACTGGTTTGATCTTGCAGTCCAAAGGACTCTCAAGGGTATTTTCCAACACCACAGCGCAGAAACATCAACTCTTTGTCACTCAGCTTTCTCTATAGTCCAACTCTCAGATCCATACAAGACTACTGGGAAAACCATAGCTTTGATTAGATGGACTTTTCTTGGCAAAGTAATGCATCTGCTTTTTAATATCCTGTCTTTTTAATATGCTGTCTAGGTTGGTCATTGATTTTCTTCCAAGGAGCAAGCATCTTTCAATTTCATTGCTGCAGTCACCACCTGTACTGATTTTGAAGCCCCCCAAAATAAAGTTTATCACTGTTTCCATTGTTTCCCCATCTATTTGCCATGAAGTGATGGGACCAGTGGAGAAGGCAACGGCACCCCACTCCAGTACTCTTGCCTGGAAAATCCCATAGATGGAGGAGCCTGGTAGGCTGCAGTCCATGGGGTTGCTAAGAGTCAGACACAACTGAGCGACTTCACTTTCACTTTTCACTTTCATGCATTGGAGAAGGAAATGGCAACCTGCTCCAGTGTTCTTGCCTGGAGAATCCCAGGGATGGTGGAGCCTGATGGGCTGCCGTCTATGGGGTCGCACAGAGTCAGACACGACTGAAGCGACTTAGCAGCAGCAGCAGCAGATGGGACCAGATGTCATGATCTTAGTTTTCTGAGTGTTGAATTTTAAGCAAACTTTTTCACTCTTCTCTCACTTTCATCAAGAGGCTCTTTAATTCTTCAATTTCTGTCATAAGGGTGGTGTCATCTGCAGTTACTGATATTGATATTTCTCTTGGCAATCTTGATTCCAGCTTGTGTTTCATCCAGCCCTGCATTTCGCATGATGTACTATGCATATAAGTTAAATAAGCAGGGTGACAATTTACAGCCTTGACATACTTTCTTCCCAATTCGAAACCTGTCTATTGTTCCATGTCTATTTCTAACTGCTGCTTCTTGGCCTGTATACAGATTTCTCAGGAGGCAGGTAATGTAGTCCGGTATTCCCATCTCTTTAAGAATTTTCCACAATTTTTTGTGATCCAACATTCAAGGGCTTTGGTCTAGTCAATAAAGCAGAAGTAAATGTTTCCTGGAACTCTCTTCATTTTTTGATGATCCAACAGATGTTGGAAATTTGATCTCTTGTTCCTCTGCCTTTTCTAAATCCAGCTTGAACATTTGGAAGTTCATGATTCACATACTCTTGAAGCCTGGTTTGGAGAATTTTGAGCATTACTTTGCTAGCATGTGAGATGAGTGCAATGAACCTTCCTTGGCATTGCCCTTCTCTGGGATTGAAATGAAAGCTGAACTTTTCCATTCTTGTAGCCACTGTTGAGTTTTCCAAATTTGCTAGCATATTGAATGGAGCACTTTCACAGCGTCATCTTTTAGGATTTGAAGTAGCTCAACTGGAATTCCATCATCTCCTGTCTAGCTTTGTTTGTAATGATGTTTCCTAAGGCCCACTTGACTTCACATTCCAGGATGTCTTGCTCTAGGTGAGTAATCACACCATCATGGTCATCTGGGTCATGAAGATCTTTTTTGTATAGTTCTTCTGTGTATTCTTGATACCTATTACTAATATCTTCTGTTTCTGTTAGGTCCATACCATTTCTGTCCTTCATTGTGCCCATTTATGCAAGAAATGTTCCCTTTGGTATCTCTAATTTTCTTGAAGAGATCTCTAGCTTTCCCATTCTATTGTTTTCCTCAATTTTTTGCATTGATCAATGAGGAAGGCTTTCTTATCTCTCCTTGCTATTCTTTGGAACTCTGCATTCAAATGTGTATATCTTTCCTTTTTTCCTCTGCCTTTAGCTTCTCTTCTTCTCTCATATATAACCTGCCTTGTGCTTTATTTTTCCACACCTCCTTCAAAACCATGAACTTCTCATCAGTGAGAAAAATCTCTAATATCCAGCCTTTAGAATTTACCCAGGCATAAACTGAAGACTTTCTGAAAATCATCACTGCACTCTGAATGTTTCTAAAACATAGTTTAATTTTGTGGATGCCTTGCTTAAGAATAGAATATACAAGTCGATGATGGACAGGGAGGCCTGGCGTGCTGTGATTCATGGGGTCGCAAAGAGTCAGACACGACTGAGCGACTAAACTGAACTGAACTGAATATATTCACTCGCTAGCTATCAAACAGCATTATAGTTTCTAAGTTAGACAATAGATAAATAGATGTAATTCATCTTCTATCTCCACTAAATCTTTTCATTTCCTCTGCTCCAGTTACCTGAAATCTAGGTAGAAGGAGAGTTAAAAAGCTAACAGATACTCATGAATGTATTTTGTCTGCCTTTGTTCATTTAAGTGCACTTTCCCCTGTAAGTTCCTTACTAACAAGGTATTATCCAAACACAAACTATTCTATAAAAACATTTCTGGACTTAACATCATCATGACCATGTGTTCTATTTTCTTAACCTGCCCATCAGTTCAGTTCAGTTCAGTCACTCAACCCTGTCCAACTCTTTGTGACCCCCTGAATTGCAGCAAGGCAGTTTTCCCTGCCCATCACCAACTCACTGAGCTTACTCAAATTCATGTCCAGAGAGTCAGTGATGCCATCCAACCATCTCATCCTCTGTCATCCACTTCTCCTCCTGCCTTCAATCTTTCCCAGCATCAGGGTCTTTTCCAATGAGTTAGTTCTTTGCATCAGGTGGCCAAAGTATTGGAGTTTCAGCTTTAGCATCAGTTCTTCCAATGAATATTTAGGACTGCTTTGCTTTAGGGTTGACTGGTTTGATCTCCTGTTTTTCAAGGGACTCTCAAGAGTCTTGTCCAACACCACATTTCAAAAGCATCAATGCTTTGGCACTCATCTTTCTTTATGGTCCAATTCTCACATCCATACATGATTACTGGAAAAAACATAGCTTTGACTAGATGGGCCATTGTTGGTAAAGTAATGTCTCTGCTTTTTAATATGCTGTCTAGGCTGGTCATAGCTTTTCTTCCAAGGATCAAGCATCTTTTAATTTCATGGCTGTAGTTTCACCATCTGTAATGATTTTGGAGCCCAAGAAAATAAAATTTCTCACTATTTCCATTTCTTCCCCATTTATTTGCCATGAAATGATAAACTGGATACCATGATCTTCATTTTTTGAATGTTGCATTTTATTTTATTTTATTTTAATTTTATTTTATTTTTAAACTTTACAAAATTGTATTAGTTTTGCCAAATATCAAAATGAATCCGCCACAGGTATACATGTGTTCCCCATGAATGTTGCATTTTAAGCCAACCTTTTCACTCTCAACCTTCACTTTCATCAAGAGGCTTTTTAGTTCCTCTTCACTTTCTGCCATAAGGGCGTTGTCATCTGTATATCTGAGGTTATTGATATTTTTCCCTGCTATCTTGCTTTTAGCTTGTACTTTATCCAGTCTGGCATTTTGCACCATGTACTGTGTATATAAGTTGAATAAGCAAGGTGACAATATGCAGCCTTGTAGTTTGTATCTCTTAATACTCTCCCCATTACTCTTCCTACTGGTAATGAATGCTTTTCTTCTCTATATCTGTGAATCTATAACTATTTTGTTGTTTTCATTTTGTTTTGTTTTTATATTCCATATGCAAGTGAGAAGTTCTTTATCTCTCTTTCAATTATGAATGATACTTTTGTTGGGTAGAGTGTTCTAGGTTGTAGATTTTCCTTTACAGCACTTTATTTTTTAAATATATTTTTTTCAAGTTTTATTTCTTTTTTGGCCACACTCTGAACATGTGGGATCTTATTTCCCTGACCAGGGATCAAACCTGTACCCACTAAACTGGAAGGCAAAATCCTAACCACTGGACTACCAGCAAAATCCCCCTTTTCAACATTTTAAATATATCATGCCATTTCCTCTTGGCTTGCAAATTTTCTGCAGAAAAAGACTGCTGGTAGTCTTATGGGGATTTCTTTGTACATGACTCTTTCTTAGATCAGGCCACTAGAATGTTTTTAAATATAAGTATAAAAAGAAATAAAGAACTGACTTGAGAAAAAACTGTGGAGACTTTCTAATAAATTCACAAGGAAATTTGAGGTGGATGCAAGAAGTTTACCTTCATTTTTCTGCCTTTCAAATTAAAGGTATAAACAACACAAATGCAAATTTGTGCTGTCAGCACTGAGAGAGGGGCTATCACCATTGAGCCCATGGGTGTTAAAAGGGTAATAAAAGAATACTGTGAACAACTTTATGCCACAAATTTGATGACATAAATTAAACAGTCCAATGTTTTGAAAGGTACAATGTGTCAAAATTCACATAGAAGGAATAGAAAATCTCAATAAACCTATATTTATTAAAGAAATGTAATCATGGCAATTAATGACTTTCCAAAATAGAAAACACCAGTCTCAATGAGTTGAGTGGTGAATTCTATCAAATATTTAATGAAGAAACTATACCAATTTTCAAAACTGTTTTCTAGAAGGTACAAGTAGAAGGAATACTTACTCTTTCCATGAGGCAAGCGTTTCCCTAAACAAAAATCAGACAAAAACATTGCAAGAAAATAAATCACAGACCAACATCTCTCATGAGCATAGATGTGAAAATTCTCAATATAGTGCTAAGCAATAGAATCAGACAGTATATAAAAAAATATAGGCCACAATCAAGTGGTATAAACTAGGTATGCAAGGCTTGTTCAATTAAAAAAAAAATCACCTACACTGACACTTCACATGAACAGCCTAAAGAAGAAATATCATGATCATGTCAGTAGACGCCACGGAAGCATTTGACAAAATCCAATACCCATTTCTGACAAAACCTGTTAGTAAACTACGAAAAAGGGAAACTTTCTCAACTTGATAAAGACTGATAGTTAAAAAAATAAAACAAAAAGAGGCTATAGGTAACATCCTACTTGATAGTGAGAAACTGGAAGCTTTCCCAGTAAGATTAGGTACAAGGCAAGGATATCACCTCTCACTACTGCTTTTTAACATCATACATAAAGTCCTAACTAATGCAAAATGATGATAATATAAAAAGTATACAGACTGGAAAGAAAGAAATAAAAATGCATTTCTTTGTGAATAATATTAAAGCAGAAAACATGAAAGAACAAAGGTTTGCAATTAATATGTTGTAATATCAATGGTGCAACTTATAAAGTCGGTAAACAACAATCAATCACTTGCCTATAAGTGAGCAGTGAACAGATAGAATTTGAAATTAAAATATAATATTGTTTATATTAGTAACTGAAGACATGAAATGCATAGGTATAAATCTAATAACATATATTGTAGGTCTATGCAAGAAAAACTCCAAAATGATGAACAAATTAAAAAAAAAAAACTAAATAGAGAGATATTTCATGTTCTATAATAAGAAGACTCAATATTGTTTAGATGTTAGTTCTTTCTAATATGACCTATAGATTCAATGTAAACCCAACGAAAATACCAGGAAGTTTGTTGTAGAAATTAACAAATTGTATCTAAAGTTTACATGGAATTTCAAAAACCCAGAATAGCCAACACAACATTGAAGAAGGGCAAAGTTGGAAGACTGACATTATCTGACTTGATTTACTATGAGGCTAGAGTAGTCAAGACGGAGAAGGCAATGGCAACCCACTCCAGTACTCTTGCCTGGAAAATCCCATGGACGGAGGAGCCCGGTAGGCTGCAGTCCATGGGGTCGCTAAGAGTCGGACACGACTGAGCAACTTCACTTAGAGTAGTCAAGACAGGATGTTACTGCAAAAACAATAGAGAAGTCAATGAAACAAAATAAGAAGCCCAGAAATAGACTCAATTATATGCAACTGATCTTTGAAAATGGAACAAAGACAATACAATGGTGCAAATGGATCAAAATAAAAATGCCAATTTAAACTGTTTATTTCTCACTGTAAAATCACCAGATACAAATGAAATTTTCCTTTCCGTTACCAAAACAGTCCCTAGACACTTATACTCAAAGCATATTGAAAGTGGATGCAAAAAAAAAAAAAAGTGTGTTATACACAAGTTCATTTAATTTAAGGCCACAAATTGTTAAGGCCACTTAAATTATCCTGATGTATTCCCTTGTAGTTCAGTCGGTAAAGAATCTGCCTGCAGTGCAGGAGACCAGGGTTCAATCCCTGGGTTGGGAAGATCCCCTGGAGAAGAAAATGGCAACCCACTCCAGTATCCTTGCCTGGAAAATCTCATGGACAGAGGAGCCTGGTGGACTGCAGTCCATGGGGTCGCAAAGAGTAGGGCACGACTGAGCGACTAACACTAACATAGTTGAAGACTGTGCACATCTTGCATCTTTGTCTCTGAATCTGTTTTTGGTTTTCATAGGGCTATTCTCCTGCTGTTTATTAGTTTGCTTGTTTTTCTAAAAAGTTCTTGAAGAGAATTCTGATTTTTCACTTTTTCCATCACTCCACAGGACCTAATTTAATATTCATTGCATGAACTCTCTGTTACAATTGCTTTGAAGAAAAAGATTGGAACTTAGTCAAATAACTTGTACTGCTTGCTATATTGGGCATATTACATGTCTCCTTTAGATTGCAGTTCCATTTAAAATTCAAGTAAAATAAGCGTATATATTTTCATTATCAGAATTCCTTGTTTTATTGTGCTTTGCAGATATTGTGCTTTTTACAAATTGGAGGTTTGTGGCAACCCTTCATTAAGCAAGTCTATTAATATCAGTTTTCCAACAATACCTGTATACTTCACATTTCTTTGTTATACTTTGGTAATTCTCCCAATATATTAAATTCTCTGGGCTTCTCTGGTGGCTCAGCAGGCAAGAATCTGCCCTCAATGCCAGAGAAACAGGTTCGACCCATGGGTCAGGAAGATCCCCTGGAGAAGGAAATGGAAACCTACTTCAGTATTCTTGATTGGGAAATCTCATGGACAGAGGGACCTGGTGGGCTACAGTGCCTGCGGTTGCTAAAGACCTGAACACAACTGAGCGACTAAACAACAAGATTAAATCCTCCACCAGCAAAAAGATTATAACTTGATGAAAGCTCAAATAATGGGTGGCACTTTGTAGCAATAAACTATTTTTAATTAGGATACACAGGATACACAAAATGTAGTTTTAGACACAATGCCATTTCACACAGAATACAAGATAGTGTAAATGTAAATGTAAAAAATAATTGTGTGAGCCACTTAATCATGATATTCGCTTTGTTGCAGTTTTCTTGAGCCAAACCAAAAATGTTTCCAAGGTATGCCTGTATATTTCATGATTTTATTGAAATAACAAGTTTTTAGATTCATCTAACTTTCTGAGTTGTAAATTCCTCACCTAGGGTCTTGTTTCATATTGCAGGTTTGCAAGTAATATTTATCTAATTTTAAATATTTAATATGTTCCTTTATTTAAAAAAACAAAAAATAATATATACTAAGGGTTGACTATAACAAATATTTAAATATTCTAAAGGAACTTATTAAGGTGAATGTTTTTTTACTTTAGTCATCATTATCATAACCATACATTCTAACCAGGTAACACATAACTCTAAAGTTTTTATAACTTGTTTTTAGTAATTTCTAACAACATTTTTTTTCTCCCAGACCTCATGCTGATTCTCTCCATACTTCCACTTTTGCCCATTTCAGTCAAAATACTGAGTAGTAACTAAGGTAATCATAGGTAGAAACTTAGGACAAGTTTTCCTTCCTTTACCAATCTTTAAGCAGGCTCTGTGAGTCCTCTTTATAGCTAGGTATCACCCTCAGTCCAGTCTTAGCTTGCCTTTAATGAGAATCGGTTTTAGACCCATTTAGCAAGGATCTTCCTACCCTAGATTTCTAACCAAATTGCTTTTAGCAATTTCCATCTACTTTCCCCCCTCACTTTGCTGCTGCTGCTGCTGCTGCTAAGTCGCTTCAGTCGTGTCCGACTTCGTGTGACCCCATAGACGGCAGCCCACAAGGCTCCCCCGTCCCAGGATTCTCCAGGCAAGAACACTGGACTGGGTTGCCATTTCCCTTCTCCAATGCATGATAGTGAAAAGTCAAAGTGAAGTCGCTCAGTGGTGTCCGACTCTTAGTGACCCCATGGACTGCAGCCCACCAGGCTCCTCCGTCCATGGGATTTTCCAGGCAAGAGTACTGGAGTGGGGTGCCATTGCCTTCTCCGGGTCACTTTGCTGCTGCTGCTAGTTGACTCTAATTATTAGCTGTCTTTGATATTCTCAGAATTGAGCTCATATCTATGCTGAAATCTCTCTCCTCTATTGCAGTGGCTTGAATAAAATATGTCTTACAATTTTAACCAGTGTCTTTGAAAAAATTTTTCTTCTATACGTATGGAAAAAGTAAAAATGATAGCTTTTTCTTAAAAAGCTTTTGGAAAGAAACTTCTAGATTCAAAGACCGTATTTTTAAACTGGATTCTGTGTAGCCCTGCTCAGAGTCCATTATTCACATTATTTACAAAGTATTCAAAGAGAGAAAATGGTCAATAAAGATTTTCTCCTGTCCAAAGAAGTTATGATATCCTGAAATTTGGGGGGGGGGGGCACTCAGGAAAAGAAATAGCATTTGCTTTTTGGGGAAAATATGCTATGTTTAATTGCTCAGTTATGTCCAATTCTTTGCAACCGATGGACTGTAGCCCACCAGGCTCCTCTGTCTGTGGGCATTCTCAAGGCAAGAATAGTGGGGTTGCCATGCCCTCCTCCAGAAGATCCTCCCAACCCAGGGGTTGAACCCAGGTCTCCAGCATTGCAGGTGGATTCTTTACTATCTGAGCCACCAGGTCAAACCAAAATCTTCCCCTAATGCAGAAAACCTTTACAAAGATAGAAGACCAATACAATGTTATTATTGAATAAGCATTAAACCAGATTGTGATGAGACACATTACATAGGTAAGCAATCTGCTAAAGAGTTTGCAAAGACAGAAATAAATTTAATCCTTTCATAACTAATTGGATATGATCCATTCAGTAAAGGATGTAGGCTTTAAAATTCGGAATCAGATGACACCTGAAATAAGACTTATCTCCTTCCAGGGAACTGGGAGGTATAGTAGTATTTTCCTTGATGATTGCATTTCAAAGATAAGGCTTTCAGATCCTTGAAGAAACATTGTTGAGTTTTGAAATTGGCAATTTAAAAATTTGCATAAATTTGGATAGAACCAAGAGAGAAATTCTAAAAGAAAAAAAGAGGGTGAGTCTTTCCTCTTATTTTTAGCTGGAAATAAGTCTCCCATGTTCAATTTGCACTTCCCCAAGACAATAGCAAAAGATCATTAATGAATAATATCAGTAAGGTAATAATAGCTGCAATTATTTGTTAAATTTACTACACCTTAGAAAATATAGTAGCTGTTTTACAAAATGTTATCTCATTATCTAAACCTCTAAATAACATTATGACTTTGCTAAGCAAGCCCCGTCTCTCATTATTGGCTCAAATGTTCCTGTCCGTCTCAGCTATGTACCAGTTATCAAAATGTGTGTGTGTGTGTGTGTGTGATCATGATAAGGGGTGGGAGAATGTACACATTTTGGAATGTGTACACATTCTTGTTCTGAAGAAAATACCTTGTTAGCTCAGGTCTTGAACGAAGGCTTCTAAAATAAAACATGAGGCCAGCCCATTCATTTTAATAAAATGGATATTCTTTTTTCCATATGGTAATATTTCATCTTTAAAATATTTTTACATAAGTCAATCCTATTTCAAATAAATTTAGCTTGACAAATCAAATCAAGTTTCTTTCCTATAGTAGAAAATCTCCTTGTAAAATAGTGGTAAACATAAGCATTCAAGTGAATAAACTAATGATCCACATGACTGCTAGGAAACCTAAAAATTAATTGGATTTTATACTCACTCAGGATAAATCCCTGGAGTTCTTCAGGCAATGACCAAAGATACTTTTACTTTCCTCATGCAAGATAATGGGATTACCAACTAGTCTAAATCTTTAATCTCTGTTGATAAAGTACAATGAATACTCAGGAAATACAGTAGTTGGGCTTATATTGCCAAAAGAGAGAGAGAGGGGAGGAAAAGCCAGAAGTGCTAGATTGTTTATCAGGGAAACAGAATTAATTGAAAGCACATTTACATAGTTGAAGAGAATTTCTAGCCATAGTTGAAAGGTTTAATTTTTAAGTTCTTGTCTAATGTAAATAATTGACATTATAATGAGCAACCTAATGTGTGTTCTTTCATTTCTACCCTTTTGATTGGAATATGATGTTTTGCTGTTTTTTGTACATCTGCACACATTATTTCTTTTAAAAAAGGAAAGAAATAATGTCTTTGATTTTCTTAATGAGAGAAATGATGTATTCCTTCTATTTTAATTTATATTATTATTTTTTTTAGTGTTTTGTTTTCTTTTCCACTTCAAATTGCATATGTTAACTATTAGGTTTGCTAGAGGATAGCTTCAAGCAACTGATTTGTTTTTCAAGTTGGCTAAACATTATGCATTTTTAATAAATGCATTTTATCATGCTTGATAATTTTTTCATATAATTGATGGCTAGCATAAACATGTTATTCTTTATTAAAATAATTTAGTTTTTTATGATATCAACTTAAAAAAAAACATTACATTTTATCCATTTGAAAAAGTGAACTGGGCCTACCTCAAATAGAGGACAAAACTAGTTTTGGGATATTTATTTTAGCTAAAAATAAGCAAGCAAATAAAAATCTGCAATGCAGACTTCATTTTCAGGTTCATAAGTCTCATACTTAGAAAAGTAAACTACTTTGCCAAGTTCATACAGCTAGTAAATGGTGGAGCCAAAAATGCAAGCTCTTAACTCCTGTGATTATTGTTTCTGAACATGTTCCACTCCTCATCCCCAAATATTGCCTTCTGACACCTTATTAGTCTAAAGTATCCATGAATCTTTGTGTGATCTTATTTGTAAAGATGTCTTTCTACATATGGTAAACAGCAAATTTTGTTGGATGATAAACCTGAGAGTCACAAAGGTACAAGGTCATAAACACCTACAGAGTTACACAAGTAAATATTGTATATAAACAGACATTTCTAAGTCAGATATCATCAGATCCTTCAGTGACACAGCATTTTAATCAAGCCACACCTCTAAAATTTCAAGGAAATTTTTTGAAGTTAGGATTCTATACTTGGCCAAATTTTTAATCTTAAAGATAAATGAAATATATTTTCAAAGTCCTACTTTTTAAAACATATATATATATATATATTCTTTATAGACTCAGCAGGAAAAAAGAAAGAAACCCGATTATGATGATTACATTATCCATATCAGTGGCTTCTCCCTTTACACATGATGCCTACCAGATGCACCATTTATTTTTTCCAATTAGAGACATCTTCAAGTGCAAGAGTACAGATGTACTTCAGTTCACTAACTTGATAGAGCATCATCAGATAGAAAAACAGAGCTGGCAAAAAATAAAAACAGAGCTGGCATTTTGTCTACCTCACCTATGTGACAAGGCCAGTCTTACATTTATTTCCCACATGGTAAATTCATGGTTGAAAAAATTTGCATCTGCATTTCAATGAACACTAAAACAAAATAAGATTTGTGTTTTATTGATATTCTCTCACTGTCAGTTTGATAATCTGATAATTTGAATCAATCAATTTTGAGAAAATGATAAAGAATTTAAGATATGTAGAGTACTCTCTGAAAGCTCAGCATGATATCAATCTTTTCCATGCATTTCCTTCTTTGATACTCATCAAAAATGTCTTTGCAATCTCCTCATTAGAAACTTCAGCTTCTTCCAGAGCCTGAATCCTTAACCATGAGCAAGGCTGCCTGCCTCTATTTGAATTCAGTGGGGAAATAGCTGGAACCAGACTTCAGTACTTGCCTTCTTTGAAGAAAGTTCAGCAAAGAGACCAAGATGGTGAAATGGATAAAGTGTTTATTACAAGCAAAGTACATGTGAAAGAGTGCACATGGGTGAACTCAAAGAGTGAGCTGCTCCTAATGTTGCTGTTTTATTTAGTGACTGAGTCCTGCTTGACTCTTTTGTCACCCCATGGACTGTAGGCCACCAGGCTGCTTCCAATAGAGGTGACTTATATTGGGGCATTCTTCTGGGTGTCTCTGGCTAATCATCTTGCTTGTGTCCATATTTGACCTTACTCAGTGTTCTTTTAGATGAAATGTGTGCATCTCTCAGCCAAGATGGATTCCAATGTGAAGGTTTCTAGGGGTTGGCAAGACATATTATGGGATGGTGGCTCCTCCCTTCATTGGCCTCTCCCTAGACTGAGGACCTTCTCTGCACATGAGTTATTCTGGAAAATGCTTTTGACTTCAAGATTGAAGAAATTGTAATCATTTTGTCTTCCACCCAATCAGAACCCAATGCTCCTGTTCTTGTCTCAAAGTGTTAGCAGGAGATTGGTTGCAACTGCTCAGCCTGGACCCACCCGTCTATCTCCTACCTCACATCTTCCCTACCAAATAAGAAGCCCAGGATCTAGATTTACATTCTCTCACACTCAAGGAAAAGATATAAAACTAAGTAGTTCCTGCTGAGATCTACTATGGGATATTTTAAGACTGTATCTCATTACACTTTAGCACCACTGCATCATTTGATTTGGCAATTCTATCAAATTTCACTGGTTTATGTAAAGTGTGTGTATGTGTATGAGTGTGCTTTTCCAGGATAGCGATTTGACTTAGTGACTATGCTAACTGGAAGATATCACTGGTGATCTATACTTTCCTACAATATGTTCTTATGTAGAGTCTTTCTCTTCAAAAATTTCATGTTATCCATTTTGGCTTTGACCTTGGAAACTGAGTCCTCTTCTGTTTATCCGTCCTTTGCTAAAGGGCAGAAGTATCAAAACATCTCATTTTGTATATCATTTATAAATGTATTCAAAATAGACACTCATTAGTGTTTGATAACCTTGATCATACTTAATTATTTCTAATTAGTCTCTCCACATAGATAAATATTAACAAAAAGAAAATGGACATTTTAATCAGAGGGAGACTGCTTTCTAAAGACTCAGCAATCTCGCTCTTTCCATGGAAGAGTTTTTAATTATGGTCATTCATACTCTTTGTTTAAAGTAGACTCTAGAATTTGAAGCAAGTGTTCACAGAAAAGCTTTAGTTACAAAAACCTTTTATTGCTGTGCTTAGTTTTCTCCAGAACACACATACGTGCATACACACATTAGTTTGCCAGAAAAGAAAAATTTTAAACATTGTCATTTGATTCTTCTAAATCCATCTGTCAGCAAATCAGTGAAATTTTGCTGCTGAGGAGCCAGGGGGAAACATGAACATCTGGTAAAACAACTGCACATATAGATAGGACACACACATTATTCCACATTTGTAAGGATTTTGTATCACAAGGATAAGTCACATTTGGACCTTTTTTCCCCAAGCCTTTAATCTGACTCAGAGGAACCTCATCCTGTTAACAATTGTGATAACACAAGTTTTATTAAACAAATGGCAAGATTAAAAATCTACCAGAGTAATAATAAAAAGATTCCTTATTTCCAAACAGCTTTTTCCACTGTGAAAGGACCTCAAATTCTTTCCCAGTCCAGCAGGAAACTTTTCTGGGGTTTTTGAAGGATATCAGCTCTGAAACTATGCAGGACACCCTTTTTAGGTGGACTTAAAATATAACTTCTGTGAACAGGGAAAAAGGAAGAATCCAGTGAGTGCATTTATTTCTCTAAAAATCCTCAATATCTAAGTGTGGGTGCTCAGATCAGTATCTACAGAATCTGAAGAGGGTGGCATTTATGCTCCATTTTGTATTTATTAATTCTCTCCATAGTGGCCATTGATTCACGCTCTAATAGGTTCCCTAATGTTGCCTAATAACATGCTGATCCCTCTCTAAGCCTCTCTCCTTGTCCCCCCAGTGCACCCGACCTTCTAGCTATATTCTAACTAGCTATATTTGGTGTCCTTATTGTTTAATATTTGATTGAGAAGAAAAAATCATTTTTAATACTCTGGATTGTCATGCCTTGTGTCAATAGTCTTGAATCATATTTATGTTATTAAAATGCTGCTGTTGCTGCTGCTGCTGCTGCTAAGTCGCTTCAGTTGTGTCCGACTCTGTGTGACCCCACAGACGGCAGTCCACGACGCTCCGCCATCCCTGGGATTCTCCAGGCAAGAACACTGGAGTGGGTTGCCACTTCCCTTCTCCAATGCATGAAAGTTAAAAGTCAATGTGAAGTTGCTCAGTCGTGTCAGACTGGTAGCGACCCCATGGACTGCAGCCCACCAGGCTCCTCCATCCATGGGATTTTCCAGGCAAGAGTACTGGAGTGGGGTGCCATTGCCTTCTCCGTATTAAAATGCAGTTTGCCTTAAAAAATACAAGAGAGATGAAAAGAGATTAGATTAGGAACTGTGCTACCTGTTTACTATTTTTCAGCCATTTATACCAAAGTCTGTATGGGCTTCTCTTGCAGCTCAGCTTGTAAAGCATCCGCCACAATGTGAAAGACTTATTTGATCCATGGGTTCGGAAGATCCCATGGAGAAGGGAAAGGTTACCCACTCCAGTGTCCTGGACTGGAGAATTCCATGAACAGTTAGAGCCCATGGGGTTGCAGAGTCGGACAGGACTGAGCGACTTTCACTTTCACTTTCTGTATGTAAGGGGTAGTAGCACTGATAACAAGGGACCTTAATCTAACAGAGTATCATAATGGGATAAACAATAAAATACAAGTAATAGAGGCTTTCGAATACATTGTCTTGTATTTATCATTCTTAGCACTGTTTTATGTATTGTGTTAGTCAAAACTAATGAGGTAAATTAGTGGTAGAACATATGCTCTGTGAGATATGTGAAGACAAGGAGGGAGACTGGGAAGATCCCATATTTTAAACCATAATGTGAAACCGAGCCAAGAATGTACTTATTATTGGATTATGGCAGATGCTATTGATATTCCATCCATATGCCTTCAGCCTACTCACTGTCCTTGCATTCTAGTCTGAATTCAAATGACCAGCATCTGCATCTTTGTTAGAGTGTTTCTCTCAGGTTGCAGGAATCTGTTGTATGTAAACAAATGTCCTTCTGGGGGAAGCCCTTAAACAAAAAAGACAGATGTTGGGAGGTAAATAGTTTTATCTTTTTGACCCTTAGCAAGAAGCATATCCTAGTCAAGGCTATGGTTTTTCCCATAGTTATGTATGGATGTGAGAGTTGGACTATAAAGAAAGCTGAGAGCCAAAGAATTGATGCTTTTGAACTGTGGTGTTGGAGAAAACTCTTGAGAGTCCCTTGGATTGTAAGGAGATCCAACCAGTCCATCCTAAAGGACATCAGTCCTGAATGTTCATTGGAAGGACTGATGTTGAAGCTGAAACTCCAATACTTTGGCCACCTGATGCAAAGGACTGACTCATTTGAAAAGACCCTGATGCTGGGAAAGATTGGAGGCAGAAGGAGAAGGGGGGGCAAAGGATAAGATGGTTGGATGGCATCATCGACTCAATGACTTTGAGTCAACTCTGGGAGCTGGTGATGGACAGGGAAGCCTGGAGTGCTGCAGTCCATGGGGTCGCAAAGAGTCTGACAGGACTGAGTAACTGAATTGAACTGAACTGAAGAAGTGTATTAAGGTGACTTTTGAGATTTTCCATAGGATTAAGCTTAATCCCAATCTGAAGTCACCAATCTTTCCTTTTCCCTTAGGGTTAGGACTTGGGCTAGTGTTAGGGTTGCCTCTCCCTTTCTTCTTCCTGGAATCACTTTCTATCCTCTGCTGGTATCTCTGTACTTTCTGTATAAACTCCACGCATTCCATTCTTATTTCAGAGAGAGTAAAGGTATTCTGCTTCCAGAGGTCAGGACAAAGAATCCAGCAAACCAAGAATTCTTGGTTAATAATTGACCTAGAAAATATTTTTTTCTAGTAGCACAAAGAATGGAAAATGATCTTTATGTTAGTTTGTATGATGAAGAAGCCTACAAACACACACACACAAGTTGAGATCATTAATTGAGGTTTGCCAAGTTGAAGCCATGGACTTGACTTTGTGTTTGGGAGAGAATAAATAGAAAATAAGAAGAGTATATGGGGCACAGGGTGAACTTGAGAGATAGAGTGAAAGCCCTGTAGAAAAAAATGAGCTAAGCTCAGGCTCCTCTGGAATTAAATAGATCAACTATGACCATGAGCCAACAGTAGGGTATATGACAGTGGGTGAGAGCAGTTTGTTGTTAGAGCAAGGAAGGATGAATAACCAAGCCTGTGTGTGTGTGTGGACTACTCCCATGGACTGTACCAGCCAGACTCCTCTGTCCATGGAATTTTCCAGACAACAATACTGCAGTGGGTTCGCCTTTCCTTCTCCAGGGATGTTCCTGACCCAGGAATCGAACCCATGTGTTTTATGTGTCCTCTATTGGCAGGAGGGTCCTTAACCACAGAACCATCTGGGAAGCCCAGAAATCTAAAATGACAAATGTCTAAGATGAGTGAGCAACATTAAAGAGTTTTATCCATTTTGAAAAGAATTGGAGGCAGCGAAATAATAGAATTTTTTTTTTAATTTTATTTTTCCTTTTCTGAAATATGGATTTAGAATTTCAAAGAGTCTTTGGGTAACTATAGGAGTTCGAAGTGATTTGGGGATAGCATGTTTGTGGAGTAATCACCAAGAGATGACATTGAAAATGTGAAAAATTCTATATTAAAGCGCCCTTTTCTAGCTGTATGTGCAAAAAAGAAGAGGAATGTACAGGAGGAAAGAACAGAGTATTTGAAGAGAAATTTGGGAAAGAAATTGGTGAGGGGGCTGATAAAAGTGGGGCAGTACGGAAGAAAAAGAAATTTGTATTTATTTTACACTGTATCCTAGCGCTCATGTTGTGTTGGTGACTTTTTAAAAATGCATATTTTATTTTTTATCTATAATAGGCTGGATTTTATTTGTATGGCTTGACTATTTCCTATGTTCTAAATGGCAGTGAAATGGTTGAATAAATTTCATCTTTTAGCACCATCCAACTTTCAGAACTAGATTACTTCTTTTCCCTCTTTGTTTCCAATCTTCTAAAGTCAGCATCATCCTCATTTTTTAAACACCTGCAGTTCATTTGTATTCTAGTCTTTATAGTGTAAGCTCTTTAATTCTCATATTTTATATACATTTATTTTATATAATGTATTTTATTTACTGAAACCACTATAAGGCATTCATGTAGCTATAAAAGAAATAATACTTAAAGTAAGAATAATTTTATATTGAGTCTCTTGAGTTTTGTTGTTTTTCTGATGCAGAAGTGTTTTAGTAATGCTCTCCGACAGTTTTATCTTTGAGATATTCATGAAAATGAGACATAAGGGTGTGTATTTATGAAATAATACCACTGAACCTGTTTTTAAGTAAATATAGTACTGTTCTTTCTTCTAATAGCCTGAGTTTTCCAAAATGAGTAAAGACTGCGTCACATCCCCAAATCAATTGAATACAACACTGCTGATTGAGGATGGCTTTGCAAGAGTAGGGATTTGTACTCTAGACAGAAAAAAGTGCAATAGAGGCCTGGGATCTGCTACATGGTTTTCTATGCTTTTTATACTCTTCTCAAAATATGATATTTTATCTCATTTTTCAGTGGTATAACAAGTAACCATGCCTCACCTATAAAACATGCCAATAATATTCACATCTTTTACTTTCAGTGTCAAAAAGTGTCAGCTATGTCAGTGAGCTGAGGTGACCTTCATAGCTAAGATACTTACAGCTGTGCTGAGATGCTTTCAAGTAAAGGGAGTACCCTCATTCAAAGGTAGGCTCCATTCTCAGGCAGCCTGTAATGAATAACTGGTCTACATAGAGTATAAGTGATCAGGCTGCAGCCTAATTTGGAACAATTCTGAATAGTCATCTCAGCTTTAGAAGTCATAGTGGGGTCAGCTGAAAGGTTTGTTGAGACTGTGTTGCAGACCAGCTTCTGTCTATTCTGCCCCCAAAAGTCACCTCTAGGTAATGACTCATAGCATCCTTCAAAAAACTTTATTCATGATAATTTCCAACTCAAAGCAAGCTTCTCAGGGAACCCAATATGAAAGAGATGGGAAAAAAATAAGTGGGAGAGAGCTCTAAGATAGGTCATTAAGAGTTCAATTGAGTTTAATTGAATTGTGGCAATAGATGTATGTTGTGAATGTCATGCTTCTTTGAAATAAGAATACAGAAAAACATAGAAGTTGAAAAAGTTGGCCAAGATCACATAGCACATTTTGTTAAATATTTCTTCTTCAATAACAGCCATCTTCCATTGTCCCATTAATCATAAACTTTAAAATTAAAATATTTGACTCTGAAAATTATTTTTTCCTTATGGTTCAGGTAGGTAATACTGTGATTTTTAACAAATATACATTTGGTCAATCAGATTACCAAATTACATTTCTCATATATATTTGATCTTTGTATGAAGTTCCTGACTCACAGCTCCCCAAACAACTGCATTTTCCTAAATTGGAATTACAAGTGTCAAGAATGATAAAGATGTCTTTTTTTATTTGAATAAAGTGACTTTTGGAAAGCTTGTAATCCTGGGAGCTGATTGCCAGGGGGGAAACCATGTGGTTAGAGGGTTGTGATTTTCATTTCCAACCCCTGACTTCAGGAGAAAGAAGAGGGAATTAAGAGTAAATTAATTGCCTATGACCAATGATTTAATCAGTTATGTCTATAAATGAATTTTCCATAAAAATTCAAAAGGAAGCTGTTCAGAGAGCTTCCAGACTGGTGAACATATAGAGGTGCTGGGAGAGTGACCCACCTAGAGGGGGCATGGTGATGCCATAATCTTGGCTCTCTGTGCATTAAAGCTGAATATTCTATACAGAGTCATAGTTATAGAGGAGAGAGCAAGAGAAGCTTTGTTTTTGCCAGGCAAAGAAGGAACACAGTAGGCTAGTGCCCCAAGAACTTGTTCCGTGGGGAATAGGGAGACATCTTACAGTCAGGACTCATGATCAGGAGTATGTAATAATGATCAAGATAGTGACAGTCTTGCATTCTTCTGATGCATTAGTGGTGAGGTAAGCAGGAGTCAACGTCATCAACTTTCAGGTTCCAAATCTTCTGGGGTCTATATGTTTGTGGGCAGCATAATTAATTGTTAGCTTCTGCTACCTAGAGGAGATTTCAGTATCTAAAAAATGGTTCAAAGATATTGTTATGTGAATCCCTTGATGGGGAACCAGGACCCTGCCCCAGGGCTGCATTATTATTTCTCTCGGCTATTTGTTTCTCCCTTGTCTGGCATTCCCTCCCTCCCTTAATTAACAACTGCTGGAACCTTCCCATTGGAACTTATGGAAGATCATGGAGGCTGAATGAAGCCTATTTCCTGTAATCACACAAATGGAGGAAGCAGAAAGGATTTGTGCCCAAGAGCCCCATGAAGTCCTGCTTGGTATCAGTGAGAAATCCAAGCCCTTTTCCCACATCTTGCTATATGCATCTCTTTCATCTGGCTATTTCAGAGTTACATCCTTTTTAAACAAATCAGTAATCTGGCAAGTAAATGTGCACTGCTCTAGCAAATTAATCAAACCCCTGATTTATAGCCACTTGGTTAGAAATACAGTACCTGGATTTGTGACTGATATTTGAAGATCAAGTAGGGGGTCATGGAAACCTTTAATCTATGCCTGTTCAGTCATAAGCACAGATAATAACCTGAGCTTACAACTGGTATCAGAACTGGGTAGGGGGTGGGGTGGGGTGGCAGAAACTTTACCCCATGAAATTGATGCTATTGAAACTGAGACAGAACCCTGTAGGGCTCCTGGATACAAATTATTTGTGTCCCTTGTTTCATGTTTGTAGGAAATAGGCCTTATTCAGCCTAATTAAACTTCCCTGAGATACAAAGAGCAGATTCAAATAATTGCTAATCATGGAACAGAAAGAACAGAGAGATAAGGGAGGTGCAGTCAAGAAACAGTAGTGCAGCCTTGGACCAGGCTCCTGATTCCTCCTCAGGGAATATATACAACAATGTCTAGAGTCCCAATGTAGAGAGTAAGGTCCCCATCCAGGTAGAGGATGATAACTTCAGGCTGAGCACAAGATTACTGGAGAACTTCCTGTTATCTCACCACCAATGAATCAGAAGGAAATAACATGTCTACAGCCCTAACCCCAAATTTATCCTATAAAAACATTTCCTGGAGTGCCCTGGTTGTTCAAGGTTTGGGAATCTGCTTTCCAATGTAGGAGACATGTATTCAATCCCTGTTCCAGGAAGATTCCACATGCCACAGGGCTACTAAGTCCATATGCCATAACTACTGAGCCCACATGCTACAACTACTGAACCCATGAGCCACAAGAACAGAGAAAGCTCATGTGCAGAAATGAGAACCCAGTGCAGCCAAATATAAAAATAATAAAAAATAAATAAAACTTTCCCCCAAATCCACCAGGAAATTTGGGGTTTTTGAGCACAAACCACCTGTTCTCCCTTTTTGGCCCTGCAATTAACATTTCTGTGCTGCAAACTAACATTTTGGTCTTTCTGGCCTTGCTGTGCCTCAGACATAGGAACTTGAGTTTGGTTACACATTCTCCAAGTAGACAGTGTCAGAATCAAACTGAATTGTAGGACACCTAGCTGGTGCCTGAGAATTCCTTGATGTATCAGAAGCTCCTATCCCTTTATCACACTTTAGAATTGGTACCACAATCAATTTATATAAATCATTTTTAAAGTTTTTATCTTTTAAAATTAAATTACTAATAAAATTTAAGTATAATGGAGTTGTCATCATTTTAGCTGGTATTTATATTGATTTATCATTATTTTGTTGTTGTTTGTTTAATCAAACATCTCTGTGACTATTATGCTATTGCAAGTCTCTGTTAGCAATGATAAATCCTCAGATATCCATGACGAATGGTTAGGGCTCTCTATTTGCTGTTAAATCTTGCCTTAGATTTTAACTGCTATTTTTCATGTTAACTTTGGAAAGCATGTTGGCAAATGCTGAAATTTAATCAATATCCTGATCACTCTAATATATACATTTTTACTTCTGAGCATTCCACTGAAGAGCCTAGGAGCCTATTTTATTTATTTGAAACCTCTTTGATTTAATGCTGCAAATTAACATTGGGGAAATCTGAATGGAAAGAAGAAATGTGTATTCTTTAGAATGAAAGTCCTCTTTGTTCCTGTTTATGTTTTTTTTTCTTTTTTCTCTTTATTTTCTAGATTATTTAGTTTTGTTCCCATGAACATTAATTGCTACTTTTATGCATCATTTATTTGGCACTTTAATATTGAGTCAAGTATATTTATTGCATTGAAACATTTTACAATAAACTTAAAACACACACCATTCCACAATGTAGAGAGGTGGTAAACAAGGCTATCTAAAAATTATGACTGAACTTTCCCCGTGCTATCTGGGATAAATAAAACAGTGCCACTCAGTTGCAGTTTTTCAACTTAAGAAAGGGAGACTTAAAAGCGTAATATCTAAATAGAAAATATTAATATTTAATCAATAATCATTTACTGAGCTCCTATTATGTGTCAGAGACAGAGAAATTTAGGATGGATAAGCAAGGCATGCTCCAGGAGCTCGTATAAAATGGAAGATCACCTGAATGCTTTTGGTGACTCCTATTTCTTTCCCTCAAATTTTAGGCACTTTTTAAAATATCCTCAAATAATTCAAAATCCACTGAAGATCAATGGAATTAACCTTATATTTTTATTAATAAACTGGGGCATGGGGAATGTGAGAGGTGCATAATATTCAGTAATCACCATGTAGTATTTCTTCCTCTACCCTTCAACAGCTCTACTTCCTTGACTCTGTTCTCTCAGCTCTTTCCCCAGGTGTCTTATAATATTAGGTCTTCTGCTGTTCCTAGAAGTTTTAGTTGTTATTATTTGCTTGAATAATTCATAAAATTTTTAAGAAGATACCTTAAATCACTGAATATTAACCATAGTCATGCATTCTTCTTTCAACAAAAGCTTTGGGAATCTCAATTCAACTTCAAAGAGACAAGTAAGTACATTTTTATAATTCACATCATAAGAGCTTTAAGTAGCTATATTCTAGGAATAAGGGTGGCAGTCATTTTATTTATTCATTCACCAAAATTTTATTGGTTTACCAGGTGTACCAGGCATGGTGCTAGATCCTAAACAGCAAAATCTTCATTTACCTTCTCTAAAAATTTACTTTAAGATGATGTTCTAACCCTAAAAGTTAGTCCAGTATTCTACAAATGTGCCACACTCACTTATCTAAAGTAATAATTGAACCTTAACCAAAATGTGGGTATCTCCTTTCAAGAATTGAAACAACCAACAAACCAAAAATAAACCAATAAAGGAAGAAATGTATTGAGAAAAAAATGGATTAATCTAAAAATAAGCTTTTAAATTGTTGGAAACCAATGACTTCTATTAAAAATGGATAAAGGATTATGCCTGCTTATGGGAAGATGAAATACTTTTCTTATTTCTTCTACTAAATAAAATTAGAAACCTTAAACACTTTGCTAAAAACAACATAAGAAGACTAAACAGTGGTGGGGAAATGTAGCAGATCATCAAGGTACCCTAGGATCCAAAAAAAAGAGGTGCAATAGTAAGTTTCTTTCTTTCTTTTTTTTTCTTTTTAATATCCCAGACTTAGAGCTGAATAAATCAGTGAATACAAATGGCAATAAGTACAGATTAAAAAAAAAATACACAAAAGCCTGTTCTGTCTGTAAATGATCAAGAAAATGTCAACCTAGCAACACAGAAAGCACTTTTAAAATAATTGTTCTATTCCGGCCAATGCCACAGAAACAAACTGGATGTCCCATGTAGTGCTGATACTTATCCACATCAGCAAGGGCCTTGTGGAAAGTCTACTCTTCTGGCTTCACCAGAACCTAGTGATGAATCCCAAGATATCTGCTTGGGTAATGTCAGAAAAACCAAGTAGGAAGCTGACATAGTCATTGCACTATGCAGGGACACTTGCCCCTACCCAGTGTCAATAACAACCTCCTGGGGAGCCTGGGCTTTCTGTCAATCAATGGCAAAGAGGCAACCCTCCAACTTCCCAATGAATAGGGTCAAATAAACTTTAGTGGCAAGTCAAGACTTTTGTCCATGCCCAACAATAATAAAGCCATCAGCCCATGTCAGTAGGGATTGCATGGTGAGTAATAACACAATTTTACTCTTTCCATTGCATGTGTCAGCAGAGGCCCAGTGCTCAACACTGCCCAGCAGTAACGAGAGTCTCTCTCAGGTGTTAATGGGCTATTTCTACCTACACCTGGCAGAAATGAGATGGTATCCTCTCTTCCCTTGTTAGCAAGTTAAAACAGAAGGTTAAATAACATAATGCCTAAGTTTGTTCAGGTTTCAATAGAAAAATCAGTCACCTTATTAAAATCAGGAAACTCTCTCCTTTGCCTTGAATGAAAAGACAACCAAAACATACCAACACTGAGATGATAAAGATGTAGAATTAGCCAATAAAAACTAAGCCAATCATAATAAAAATTCTTCACCAAATAAGTATAGACATTATAGAAACAAAAAAGTAAAGTTCTGTAAATAAATTGAACATAGAAAGAAAAATAAAATGATAAGCTAGGATTGCAAAACAATAACTAAAGTATAAAACTCAACGAAAATTCTCAATAGTAGAGTGTGTGGCATATAAGAGGAGTTAAATTTTCTAACTTCCCATGAACTTGTAAAAGACTGGAAACCAATAGACTGTGTTATGTCAAAATATATGTAGCAGTAGGAAGAGAAAGAACTAATAGAAATATACAATGAGATATACACAAAACAAAAGACTTAAATCCAAACACAATCTAAATATTGTTCAAAAAATCCACAGTTAAAGAGAAAAAGGGAAACAAAAAGCAGAAAACAAAGAAAACAAAAAGAAAAAGAAAATAAGAGAGAAAATTTTATTTAAGCCTTAGTAATTACATTAAATATAAATGTTGTCAGCAGAATAACTGAAGGATTGATAGAGTAGATTAAAAAACAGACCCTATGCTATACTCTCTACAGACTTCATTCATGTCAACTATGACAATGGAAATGCATAGAAAGTAAAAACATGAAAAATTAAGTATCATGTAAATATTAATCCAAAAAAAGCACAGGGAATAATAATAATATCAGACAAAGTAGACTTCAGCTAAGAGAGTTGCCAAAGACAAAGGAAAACATTAGAGAACTAGGAAAGGATGAATCGACCATGAAGACATGGCAGTTCTAAATATATTTGCATCAGTAAATTTAGCTACCAAATGTGAAAAGCAAAAACTGATAGAACTGAAAGAAAAGCAGATAAATCCACTGTTAGAGTTGAAAACTTAAATATTTCTCTTTTAAAAATAGATAAAATAGGGGGACCTGCAAGATGGCAGAGGAATAGAATTAGGAGACCACCTTCTCCCCTACAAATATATCAAAAAATCATCTGCATGTGGGAAAACTCACACAGAACATCTTTTACATGCTGGCAGAGTACCCCAGACTTCCAAAAAGGCAAACCAATCTCCTTGGAATGGGGTGGGGGGAAAGATAAATGCAAAAAGGGAGACAAAGGAGTTCAGGATAGGGACCTGCACCCCAGGGATGGAGTCATGAAGGAGGAAAAGTTTCCACACGCAAAGGTGTCACAGTCCAGGTCAGGGAGGGAAATCTTAGGAACCTAAGAGGGCAGCAAGACAGGTTCTCAGAAATAGAAATGGAGAAAATTCACCACAGAGATCATTCCAAACCACACTTATGAGCTGAGAAGTGGCTCATAGCCACTTGTTCTTAGTTCTGAGATGGAGGCCTTTCACAGGGCTCTTGACTATAATATTCCATGGGGTCAGGAGTTCTCTGGTGGTCCAAATTCCTGGAGCTGAATCTCCTGCATCTGGGGTTCAGTCCCAATCCCTTACAGTAGCCTTAAGACTTCACAGACCAAACAGAACAGAAGACAAAACTTCTAGACTAGTGGTAAAACATTCTCATTAGATAAGAACACTGAAAGAGATTCACACACTTTTATAGAGAAGAGAGATTTTTAATAATAAAAGCAGCAAGGGAAAACTAATATAAAGCTAACAGGCGATCTTTCAATAGAAACTCTGCAGGACAGAATGGAATGGCAGGATATACTTAGAGTGATGAAAGGGAAAAACCCACAACCAAGATTACCCTATATAGCAAGCATCTAATTCAGATTCAAAGGAAAAACCAAAAGCTTTAGAGACAAGAAACAAGCAAAAGTTAAGAGAACTCTACACCATCAAACCAACTCTTCAACAAATGCTAAAGGAAATTATCTAGACAGGAAACACAAACAGAAAGGGCCTACAAAAACAAATGCAAAGCAATAAAGTAAATGGCAACATAATCATACAAGACACTGACTTTACACCTAAGAACACATACAGACTAAAAGTGAGGGGCTAGAAAAAGATTCCATGCAAGTGAAAGTGAAAGTGAAGTCAATCAGTTATGTCCTACTCTTTGCAAACCCATGGACTGTAGCCTGTCAGGCTCCTCCATCCATGGTATTCTTCAGGCAAGAATATGGGAGTGGGTTGCCATTTCTTTCTTCAGAGGATCTTCCCAATTCAGGGATCAAACCCAGGTCTCCCACACTGCAGTCAGACCCTTTACCATAAAGGTGATTATAGCAAAAAGTCCATAAAACTAAAAGCTGGTTCGTGGAGAAGATGAACAAAATTGACAAACCTTAAGCCACATTAATCAATAATAAAGGGAAAAGACTCAAATCAATGAAATTAGAAATGAGATTTTAAAAAATTATGACAACACAGAAATGCAAAGGATCATAAGTGACCACTATGTACATACCAATAAAATGGAAAACCTGGAAGAAATAGACAAATTCTTAGAAATGTATAACATTCCAAACCTAAACCAAGAAGAAATAGAAAATGTGAAACGGAGCAATCACAAACAAGAAAATCAAAATTGTAATAAAAATATTTCAACAAACAAAAGCCCAGGGCCATGTGGCTTCATGGGTTTCCCTGATAGCTCAGTTGGTAAAGAATCTGCTTGCAGTGCTGAAGACCTGGATTCAATCCCTGGGTTGGAAAGATCCCCCGGGGAAGAGAAAGACTAGCCACTTCAGTATTCTGGCCTGGAGAATTCCATGGAGTATATAGTCCATTGGGTTGCAAAGAGTTGGACACGACTTAGTGACTTGCACTTTCCCTTTCACACTTTCACATGGCTTCATAAATGAATTTTACCAAAAGTTTAGAGAAGCACTAAAACTTATCTTGATCAAACTCTTCCAGGAAATTACAGAGAAAGAAGAACTCCCGAACTCATCTTATGAGGCCACCATCACCCTGATACTAAAACCAGACAAAGATGCCACAAAGGAAGAAAATCACCTGCCAATAACACTGATGAACATAAATGCAAAAATCCTAAACAAAATTGTAGCAAACAGAATCCAACAAAACATTAAAAAGAGCATACATCTTGATCAAGTGAGCTTTATCCCAGGGATACAAGGATTCTTCAGTAGATGCAAATAAATAAATGTCATACATCATCTTTACAAACTGGAAGATAAAAGCAATATGATCATCTCAATAGGTGCAGGAAAACTTTTGACAAAATTCAACACCCATTTATGATAAAAAAAAAAAAACTCTCCATTAAGTAGGTGTAGAAGGAACATACCTCAACATAATAAAAGTCATATATGACAAAGTCACAGAAAACGTTATTCTTATTGGTGAAAAGCTGAAAGAAATTCCTCTAAAATCAAGAAGCAGACAAGGATGCCCACTTTCACCACTATTGTTCAGCATAGTTTTGGAAGTGCTAGCCATGAAAAGAAGAAAAAGAAATTAAAGGAATCCAGATTAGCAAAGAAGAAGTAAAACTCTCCCTGTTTGCAGATGGCATGATTCTTTATATTGAAAACCCTAAAGATGCCACAGAAAAATTACTAGTGCAAATCAATGAATATAGGGCTTCCCAGGTGTCACTAATGATAAAGAACAAGATATAAAACATGGGGGTTCTATTCTTCAGTCAGGAAGATTCCCTGGAGAAGGAAATGGCAACCCACACCAGTATTCTTGTCTGAAGAATCCCATGGACAGAGAAGCTTGGCAGGCTACACTCCATAGGGTGGCAAATAGTCAGACATGATGAAGTAACTTAGCATGCAATCAATGAATATAGAAAAGTTGCAGGAAACAAAAATTCCTTGCACTCCTATTCACCAACAATGAAAAATCAGAAAAAGAAATTAATGAAACAATCCCAATAACATTGCAACAAAAAGAATAAAATACTTAGAAATGAATTTACTGAAAGAGACAAAATAGCTATTTGCAGAAAACGAAAAGACACTGATGAATGAAAATAAAGACGACATAAGCAGTTGGAGAGATATACCATGTTCTTGGATTGTAAGAATCAGTACTGTGAAAATTACTATATTATCCAAAGCAATCTATGAAAAAATGGAATACTTATCAAGTTATTCAATGATATTTTTCACAGAACTGGAACAATAATTTCACAATTTGTATGGAAACACACACACACAAATAAATAAATAAATAAAACCAAATAGGCAAAGCAATCTTTTGAGAAAGAAGAGTGGAGCTGAAGGAATCAAGCTTCCTGACTTCAAACTATCCTACAATCATCAAGACAGTATAGTTCTGGCACAAAAACAGAAATATAGACCAATGGAACAAGATAGAAAGCCTGGAAATAAATCTACATGACTATGGGCACCTTACTTAGCCCAGAAAGTCAAAACAATGTTTTTTCCCTGTAGTCATGTATGGATGTGAGAGTTGAAGAAGACTGAGCCATGAAGAAGACTGGGCCATGAAGAAGACTGAGCACCAAAGAACTGATGCTTTCAAACTAGTGCTGGATATGACTGTTAAGAGTCCTTTGGACAGCAAGGAGATCAAACCAGCCAATCCTAAAGAAAATGAACCCTGAATATACATTGGAAGAACCGATGATGAAGTTGAAGCTCCAATATTTTGGCCACCTGATGGAAGGAACTGACTCATTGGAAATGCTGGAAAAAATTGACAGCAGGTGGAGAAGTGGGAGACAGAAAGTGAGATGGTTGGATGGCATCACTGACTCAATATACATGAGTCTGAGCAAACTCCAAGAAATAGTGAAGGACAGGGAAGCCTGGTGTGCTGCAGTCTATGGGGTTGCAAAGAGATGGATGTGACTCAGTGACTGAAGAACAACAGCAATGGGCACCTTATCCTTGACAAAAGAGCAAAAATATGCAATGGAAAAAAAAAAAAAAGACAAACTCTTCAATAAGTGGTTCTGGGAAAATTGGGCAACTGTATGTAGAGGAATGAAATTAAAACTCTTCCTAATACCATACACAAAAATAAACTCAACGTGTATTAAAGATCTAAATATAAGACCAGAAACTATGAATCTCATAGAGGAAAACATAGGCAGAATACACTTTTACATAAATCATAGCAAGATCTTCTATGACCCACCTCATAAAATAATGGAATAGATACAAAAACAAACAAATGGACCTAAATAAACAAACTTTTTTGTTTCACAATGAATAAAATTATAAGCAGGGTGAAAAGACAACACTTACAATTGGAGAAAGTAGTAGCAAATGAAACCACACAGGATTAATCTCCTAACTACATAAGCAACACATGCAGCTTAATATCAGAAAACCAAATAACCCAATCAAAAAGTGAGCAAAAGTCCTAAACAGACATTTCTCCAAATAAGATAACCAGAGAGCTAATAAACACATGAAAAAATTCTCAACATTGCTCATTATTAGAGAAATGAAAATAAAAACTACAATTAGGTATTATTTCACAGCACTCAGAATGGACATCATCAAAAAGTCTACAGGCAATAAATGCTGGAGAGGGTGTGGAGAACAGCACACCCTCTTGCACTGTTTGTGGAAATACAAATTGACAGCCACTATCGAGAACAGTGAGGAGGAACTAAAAAGCCTCTTGATGAAAGTGAAAGAGGAGAGTGAAAAAGTTGGCTTAAAGCTCAACATTCAGAAAACGAATATCATGGCATCTGGTCCCATCACTTCATGGCAAATAGATGGGGAAACAGGGGTAACAATGGCTGACTTTATTTTTCTGGGCTCCAAATTCATCTCAGATGGTGATTGCAGCCATGAAATTTAAAGACTCTTACTCCTTGAAAGGAAAGTTATGACCAACCTAGATAGCATATTCAAAAGCAGAGACATTACTTTGCCAACAAAGGTCCATCTAGTTAAGGCTATGGTTTTTCCAGTGGTCATGAATGGATGTGAGAGTTGGATTGTGAAGAAAGCTGAGTGCTGAAGAATTGATGCTTTTGAACTGTGGTATTGGAGAAGACTTTTGAGAGTCCCTTGGACTGTAAGGAGAACCAACCAGTCCATCCTAAAGGAAATCAGTCCTGGGCGTTCATTGGAAGGACTGATGCTGAAGCTGAAACTCCAATACTTTGGCCACCTCATGCGAAGAGTTGGCTCATTGGAAAAGACCCTGATGCTGGGAGGGATTGGGGGGCAAGAGGAGAAGGGGACAACAGAGGATGAGATGGCTGGATGGCATCACTGACTCAATGGACATGAGTTTGGGTGAACTCTGGGAGTTGGTGATGGACAGGGAGGCCTGGCGTGCTGTGATTCATGGGGTCGCAAAGAGTTGGACACGACTAAGTGACTGAACTGAAGTGAACTGAACTGAATGGAGAACAGTAAGGAGATTCCTTAAAAAACAAGGAATAAAACTACCACGAAAGTGAAAATGAAGTAGTTCAGTCATGTCCAATTATTTGTGACCCCATGGACTGTAGTCCACCAGGATCCTATGTCCATGGGATTTCCAAGCCAGAGTCCTGGAGTGGGTTGCCATTTCCTTCTCCAGGGGATCTTCCTGACCCAGGGACAGATGCTTTACCATCTGAGCCACAAGGAAAGTCCTAAACACTACCATATGACCCAACAATTCCACTACTGAGCATATACCTTCAGGAAACCATAACTGAAAAAGACACATGCACCCCATTGCTCACTACAGCACTATTTATAATAGCTAGGGCATGGAAGCAACCTAGATGTCCATGAATGGATAAAGAAGTTTTGGTACATATACAGAATGAAATATTTCTCAGGTATAAAAAGGAATGCATTTGAGTCAGTTCTAATGAGGTGGATTAAACTGCAGGCTATAATGCAGACTGATGTAAGTCAGAAAGAGAAAAACAAATATCGTATATAAACACATATTATATGGAATCTAGAAAGATGGTACTGATAGTACTTTTTGAGGGCACCAAAGGAGACAAATACATAAAGAACAGATATTTGGTAACAGTGGGTGAGGGAGAGGATGGGATGACTTGAGACAGTAGTATTGAAGCATATACTTGACCTTATGTAAAATAGATAGCCAGTGGGAATTTTATGGATGATGCCCCAATTTTGATTTAGCTAACAAAAACTAGTTTTCTTGTCCTAGAGTTTCATATAAGTAGCAAAATACAGTAAAATAAATAAATAAATAATTGAGAAACTGTGTACGGATACAGATGGACTCAATAACACTATCCATCAATAGGTTATAATCAGCCAACAACAGTATAATAATCATTATTTTCATATATCTATGAAACATATACCAAGGTAAACAATATTTGAGATGACCTAACACTTTTCATTTTGCCTTTTCATACTGTTCATGGGGTTCTCAAGGCAAGAATACTGAAGTGGTTTGCCATTCCCTTCTCCAGTGGATCACATTCTGTCAGACCTCTCCACCATGACCTGTCCATCTTGGGTGGCCCCTCACGGCATGGCTTAGTTTCATTGAGTTAGACAAGGCTGTGGTCTGTGTGACCAGATTGGCTAGTTTTCTGTGATTATGGTTTAAGTGTGTCTGCCCTCTGATGCCCTCTCACAATACCTACCATCTCACTTGGGTTTCTCTTACCTTGGACGTGGGGTATCTCTTCACAGCTGCTCCAGCAAAGTGCAGCTGCTGCTCCTTACCTTGGACGAGGTCGCCCCTCATGACCTTGAACGTGGAGTAGCTACTCTCGGCCCTCTTGCACCTGCACAGTTGCTACTCCTCGGACGTAGGGTAGCTCCTCTCCGCAGCTCCTGCACCATCACAGCCTGGCGTTCTCCGTCACCGCCTATGACCTGGGTGTGGGGTAGCTCCTCTCAGCCACGCTTCTGGGCGGCCCCTCCCAGCTGCTACACTTCAACGCGGTATGAAAAGGCAAAATGATAGGATACTGAAAGAGGAACTCCCCAGGTCGGTAGGTGACCAATATGCTACTTTAGGTGCCCAATATGCTACTGTAGATCAGTGGAGAAATAACTCCAGAAAGAATGAAGGGATGGAGCCAAAGCAAAAAGAATACCCAGCTATGGATGTGACTGGTGATAGAAGCAAGGTCTGATGCTATAAAGATCAATATTACATAGGAACCTGAAATGGTAGTTCCAAGAATCAAGGCAAATTGGAAGTGGTCAAACAGGAGATGGCAAGAATGAACATCAACATTCTAGGAATCAGCAAACTAAGATGGACAGGAATGGGTGAATTTAACTCAGATGACCATTATATCTACTACTGTGGGCGGAATACTTAGAAGAAATGGAGTAGCCATCATGGTCAGAAAAAGAGTCCGAAATGCAGTACTTGGATGCAATCTCAAAAAAAAAAAAAAAAAAAAAGGAATGATCTCTGTTCATTTCCAAGGCAAACCATTCGATACCACGGTAATCTAAGCCTACTCCCCAACCAGTAACTCTGAAGAAGCTGACGTTGAACGGTTCTATGAAGACCTACAAGACCTTCTAGAACTAACACCACAAAAAGATGTCCTTTTCATTATAGGGGACTGGAATGCAAAAGTAGGAAGTCAAGAAACACCTGGAGTAACAGGCAAATTTGGCCTTGGAATATGGAATGAAGCAGGGCAAAGACCAATAGAGTTTTCCAAGAAAATGCATGGTCATAGCAAACACCCTCTTACACATGGACATCACCAGATTGATTGACATCACACTGAAATCAGATTGATTCTATTCTTTGCAGCCAAAGATGGAGAAGCTCTATATAGTCAGCAAAAACAAGATCAGGAGCTGACTGTGGCTCAGATCATGAACTCCTTATTGCCAAATTCAGACTGAAACTGAAGAAAGTGGGGAAAACCACTGGACCATTCAGATATGACCTAAATCAAATCCCTTATGATTATACAGTTGAAGTGAGAAACACATTTAAGGGACTAGATCTGATAGACAGAGTGCCTGATGAACCATGGAAGGAGGTTTGTGACATTGTACAGGAGACAGGGATCAAGACCATCCCCATGGAAAAGAAATGCAAAAAAGCAAAATGGCTGTCTGGGGAGGCCTTACAAATAGCTGTGAAAAGAAGAGAAGCCAAAAGCAAAGGATATTAAACTGATAATAAAAGGAAAAATATACACATGTGAATGCAGAGTTCCAAAGAATAACAAGGAGAGATAAGAAACCCTTCCTCAGCGATCAATGCAAAGAAGCAGAGGAAAATAAGAGAATGGGAAAGACTAGAGATTTCTTCAAGAAAATTAGAGATACCAAGGGAACATGTCAAGCAAAGATGGGCTCTATAAAGGACAGAAATGGTAGGGACCTTACAGAAGCAGAAGATATTAAGAAGAGGTGGCAAGAATACACAGAAGAACTGTACAAAAAAGATCTTCACGACCCAGATAATCACCATGGTGTGATCACTCACCTAGAGACAAACATCCTGGAATGTGAAGTGGGCCTTAGGAATCATTACTACGAAAAAGCTAGTGGAGGTGATGGAATTCCAGTGGAGCTATTTCAAATCCTGAAAGTTGATGCTGTGAATGTGCTGCAGTCAATATGCCAGCAAATGTGGAAGACTCAGCAGTGACCACAGGACTGCAAAAGGTCAGTTTTCATTCCAATCCCAAAGAAAGGCAATGACAAAGAATGCTCAAACTACCGCACAATTGCACTCATCTTACACGCTAGTAAAGCAACGCTCAAAATTCTCCAAGCCAGCCTTCAGCAATACGTGAACCATGAACTTCCATATGTTCAAGCTGGTTTTAGAAAAGGCAGAGGAACCAGAGATCAAATTGCCAACATCCGCTGGATCATCGAAAAAGCAAGAGAGTTCCAGAAAAACATCTATTTCTGCTCTATTGACTATGCCAAAGCCTTTGACTGTGTGGATCACAATAAACTGTGGAAAATTCTGAAAGAGATGGGAATACCAGACCACCTGACCTGCCTCTTGAGAAACCTGCATGCAGGTCAGGAAGCAACAGTTAGAACTGGACATGGAACAACAGACTGGTTCCAAATAGGAAAAGGAGTATGTCAAGGCTGTATATTGTCACCCTGCTTATTTAAATTATATGCAGAGTACATCATGTGAAACGTTGGGCTGAAGGAAACACAAACTGGAATCAAGATTTCTGGGAGAAGAATCAATAACCTCAGATATGCAGATGACACCACCTTTATGGCAGAAAGTGGAGAGAAATTAAAGAGCCTCTTGATGAATTTGAAAGAGGAGAGTGAAAAGTTGGCTTAAAGCTCAACATTCAGAAAACGAAGATAATGGCATCTGGTCCCATCACTTCATGACAGATAAATGGGGAAACAGTGTCACACTTTATTTTGGGGGAGCTCCAAAATCACTGTAGATGGTGATTACAGCCATGAAATTGAAAGATGCATACTCCTTAGAAGGAAAGTTATGACCAACCTATACAGCATATTAAAAAGGAGAGAAATTACTTTGCCAACAAAGGTCTATCTAGTCAAGGCTATGGTTTTTCCAGTGGTCATGTATGGATGTGAGAGTTGTACTGTGAAGAAAGCTGAGTGCCAAAGAATTGATGCTTTTGAACTGTGGTGTTGGAGAAGACTTTTGAGAGTCCCTTGGACTGCAAGGAGATCCAGCCAGTCTATCCTAAATGAGATCAATCCTGGGTGTTCATTGGAAGGACTGATGCTGAAGCTGAAACTCCAATACTTTGGCCACCTCATGCGAAGAGTTGACTCATTGGAAAAGACTCTGATGCTGGGAGGGATTGGGGGCAGGAGAAGAAGGGGACGACAGAGGATGAGATGGCTGGATGGCATCACTGACTCAATGGACATGAGTTTAGATAAACTCTAGGAGTTGGTGATGGACAGGGAGGCCTGGCGTGCTGAGATTCATGGGGTCCCAAAGAGTTGGACATGACTGAGCGACTGAACTGTACTGAACACTTTTCAACAAATTACAATAAAAATTGACATGATACAAAGTGTATGCTCTGTCAATAATGAGATACATGTAGCAAGCAGGACAGAAAGATAAAAAAAAAATCATGTAGTACTTGGAAATTAAACAGCTTTCTTCTAAGTAAGCCACGAGTCAGAGGGAAATCAAAACAATACATAAACTGAATGGCAATGAAATACAACATATGAAAAACTGTGAGACAGCTACAGTGTTGCTTAGAGGGAAATTTCTAACACTAAATAATTATGCTGGTGTAGATGAAAATTTTCAATTTTAACATTTTAATTTTCATCACAACATTCCCCCACAACACTCACAACAGTAGAGCAAAATAATCCAAACTCACATGAATGAAGCAATTGATAAAAAGAATAACATAAATTAATTGAAAACAAACAAAAATTGACAATGTCAATGAAGCAAATGTTAGGTTCTTTGAAAAGGTCAATAAAATTGACACAACTCTCACAATACCGACAATGTAAAGATAGAGATAACACTACCAATTAGGAATAAAATAGGAGATACACTCTTGCTTGCTTGCTTGATCAGTCACCCAGTCATATCCAACTCTTTGTGTCCCCATGGACTGCAGAATGTCTGGTCTCCTTCTCCCTCACCATCTCCCAGAGTTTGCCCAAGTTCATGTTCATTGCATTGGTAATACCCTCTAGCCTTCTCATCCTCTGACACCCTCTTCTCCTTCTGGCCTCAATCTTTGCCAGCATCAGGAACTATTCCAATGAGTTTTCTGTGTGCATCAGATGACCAAATTACTGGAAACTTCAGCTTTAGCACCAGACCTTCCAGTGAACACCAGAGGTTGATCTCCCTTAAGATTGATTGTTTTGCTCTTCTTGCTGTTCAAGGAAATTTCAGGAGTCTTCTCCAGCACCACAGTTTGAAGGCATCAATTTTTTGGTGTTCTGCCTTCTTTACAGTCCAGCTCTCACAACCGTATGTGGCCACTGGGAAGACCATAGCCTTGACTATACAGACTTTTGTTGGCAGAGTAATGTCTCTGCTTTTCAACACACTGTCTAGTTTTGTCATCATTTTCCTGCCAAGAAGAAATAGTCTTCTGATTTCATGGCTGCAGTCACCGTTCACAGTGATTTTTGAGCCCAAGAAGAGGAAATCTGTCACTACATCCACATTTTCCCCTTCTACTTGCCGTAGTGTAAAGGGACTGGATACCATAATCTTAGTTTTTCTAGTACTTTGTCTTAAGCCTGGTCCTTCACTCTCTTCCTTCACCCTCATCAAAAGGATCTTTAGTTCTGTTTTGCTTTCTGCCATTATAGTGGTGTCATTCGCATATCTGAGGTTGTTGATGTTTCTCTTGCCTATCTTGATTTCAGCTTGTAATTCACCTGGCCTGGCATTTCTCATGATGTGATCAGCATATAGGTTAAACAAACGGGGTGACAACAGACAGTCCTCTCATACTCCTTTTTCAAGGTTGAGAAAGGAGATAGAGTCTGTGCTTAATCGCTCAGTCATGGCCAACTCTTTGAGACCCCCATGAACTGTAGCCCACCAGACTCCTATGTAAATGAAGATTCTTTAGACAAGAATATTGGAGTGGATTTCCATTCCCTTCTCTAGAGGATCTTCCCAACCAAAATATTGAACCCAGGTCTCTTGCATTGCATGTGAATTCTTTACCATCTGAGCCACAGTCTATAGGCATCTAAAAGATAATAGGGAATACTATAAACAAGTCTACACACATAAGAATGACATCTAGCCAAGATACAAAAATTGTTCCAAGTGCACAGTGTACCAAAATCCATCCTACATGAAAACTAACAAACAAAAAACAAGTGAATAGGCTTATAACTAGAATCCTTGAAACTATGAGCCATGCCATGCAGATGGGTCATGATGGAGAATTCTGACAAAATGTCATCCACTGGAGGGAATAGCAAGCCACTCTAGTATTCTTGCCTTACAAACCCTAAGAACAGTATGACAGGCAAAAAGATGTGACACCAAAGATGGGCCCCTCAGGTCAGAAAGTGTCCAATACACTACTTTGGAAGGGCAGAGATAAATTACTAATAGCTCCAGAAAGAATGAAGCCACCAGGCCATAGCAGAAATGATGTTCACTTATGGATGTGTCTGGTGGTGAAATTAAAGTCTGAGGCTATAAGAACAATATTGTGTAGGAACCTGGAAAATTGAGTCCGTGAATCAAGGTAAACTAGACGTGATCAAGCTGGAGATAGCAAGAGTGAACATCAGCATCTTAGGAATCAGTGAACTAAAATGGATGAGAATGGGTGAATTTAATTCAGATGACCATTTTATCTATTACCATGGGCAAGAATCCCTTAGGGGAAACCAGGTAGCCCTCATATCAACAAAAGAGTCCAAAATGCAGTACTTGGGTGAAATCTCAAAAATGACATTTTTGGAAACATTTTGTTTCCAATGCAAACCATTAAATATCACAGCAACCCAAGTCTATGCCCCAAACATTGATGCCAAAGAAGCTGAAGTTGAACAGTTCTATGGAGACTTACCAAAGCTTCTAAAACTAACACCAAAAAGTTGTCCTTTTCATCATAGATGATTGTAATGCAAATTAGGAAGGCAAGAGATACCTGGAGTAACAAGCAGGCTTGGCTTTGGAGTACAAAATAAAACATGGCAAAATCTAATAGAGTTTTTTCAAGAGAACCCACAAGTCACAGAAAATAAACTTTTCCAACAATACAAGAGAGGACTCTACATATGGACACCACCAAATTGTCAATACTGAAATCAGATTGACTTTTTTTTTTATTTATTGATTTATTTTTGCAGCCAAACATGGAGAAGCTCTATACAGTGAGCAAAAAGAAGACTTGGAGCTCACTGTGTCTTGGATCATAAGTTCTTTATTGCAAAATACAGACTTAAATTGAAGAAAGCAAAGAAAACCACTAGACCATTCAGATATGACCTAAATCAACCCCCTTTTGATTATACAATGGAGGTAACCAATAGACTTAATGGATTAGATTTGGTAGACAGAGTGCCTGAAGAACTATGGATAGAGCTTCATACGACTGTACTGGAGTCAGTGAACAAAACCATCCCAGAGAAAAAGAAACACAAGAAAGCAAAGTGGTTTTCTGAAGAAGCTTTACAAATACCTGGAGAAAAAAGAGAAATGAAAAGCAAACAGGAAAGGGAAAGATATACCCAAATGAATACAGAGTTCTACAGAATAGCAAGGAGAGATAAGAAGGCCTTCTTCAATGAACAGTGCAAAGAAATAGAGGAAAATAATAGACTGAGAAAGACTAGAGATCCCTTCAAGAAAGTTGGAGATATCAAGGGAAAATTTCATGCAATAATGGGTATGATAAAGGACAGAAATGGCAAGGACCTAACAGAGAGAGAAGAGATTAAGAAGAAATGTCAAGAAAACATAGAACTATACAAAAAGGATCTTAATTACCAGGATAACCATGATGATGTCACTCACATAGACTCAGACATCCTAAGTGTGAAATCAAGTGGGTCTTAGGAACCATCACTACAAACAAAACTAATGGACGTGATGTAATTCCAGCTGGCTATTTCAAACCCTAAAAGATCATGCTTTTACATTGGTGCACTCAATAGGACTGGAAAAGGTCAGCTTTCATTCAAATCCTAAAGAAAGACAGTGCCAAAGAATGTTCAAACTACCAAACAATTGCGTTCTTTTTTCATGCTAGTAAGGTCGTGCTCCAAATCCTTCAAATTAAGCTTCAGTAGTATAAGAACTGAAAACTTTCAGATGTACAATCTGGGATAAGAAAAGGCAGAGGAACCAGGGGTCAAGTTGCCAACATTCATTGAGTCATAGAGAAAGCAAGGGAATTCAAGAAAACATCTACTTCTGCTTCTTTAAAAGCATTGACTGTATGCACACACACACACACACACACACACACACACACACAACTGTGTAAAATTTAGAGATGGAATTACCATACCACCTTACCTGTCTCCTGAGAAATCTGTACGCAAGTAAAGAAGCAACAGTTAGAACCAAACATGGAACAACTGACTGGTTCAAATTTGGGAAAGAGTACAATACATTGTCATCCTGTTTATTTAACTTATATGGAAATTCAGTTCAATTCAGTTCAGTCACTCAGTCGTGTCCGACTCTTTGTGACCCCATGAACTGCAGCACACCAGGCCTCCCTGTCCATCACCAACTCCTGGAGTCTACCCAAACCCATGTCCATCGAGTCGGTGATGCCATCCAAACATCTCATCTTCTGTTGTCCCCTTCTCCTTCTGCCCTCAATCTTTCCCAGCATCAGGGTCTTTTCAAATGAGTCAGGTCTTAGCATCAGGTGGCCAAAGTATTGGAGTTTCAGCTTCAACATCAGTCTTTCCATGAACACCCAGGACTGATTTCCTTTAGGATGGACTGGTTGGATCTCCTTGCAGTCCAAGGGACTCTCAAGAGTCTTCTCCAAAACCACAGTTCAAAAGCATCAATTCTTTGGCACTCAGCTTTCTTTATAGTCCAACTCTCAAATCCATACATGATCACTGGAAAAACCAAAGCCTTAACTAGACGGACCTTGGTTGGCAAAGTAATGTCTCTGCTTTTGAATATGCTGTCTAATTTTCCTTCCAAGGAGTAACAGTCCTTAAATTTCATGGCTGCTCTATTTCCAGTTTTTTAAGGAATCTCCACAGTGTTCTCCATAGTGGCTGTACTAGTTTGCATTCCCACCAACAGTGTAAGAGGGTTCCCTTTTCTCCACACCCTCTCCAGCATTTATTACTTGTAGAATTTTGGATCGCAGCCATTCTGACTGGTGTGAAATGGTACCTCATAGTGGTTTTGATTTGCATTTCTCTGATAATGAGTGATGTTGAGCATCTTTTCATGTGTTTGTTAGCCATCTGTATGTCTTCTTTGGAGAAATGTCTATTTAGTTCTTTGGCCCATTTTTTTTATTGGGTCATTTATTTTTCTGGAGTTGAGCTGTAGGAGTTGCTTGTATATTTTTGAGATTAGTTGTTCGTCAGTTGCTTCATTTGCTATTATTTTCTCCCATTCTGAAGGCTGTCTTTTCACCTTGCTAATAGTTTCCTTTGATGTGCAGAAGCTTTTAAGGTTAATTAGGTCCCATTTGTTTATTTTTGCTTTTATTTCCAATATTCTGGGAGGTGGGTCATAGAGGATCCTGCTGTGATGTATGTCAGAGAGTGTTTTGCCTATGTTCTCCTCTAGGAGTTTTATAGTTTCTGGTCTTACGTTTAGATCTTGTACCCCAGTGTTCATCGCAGCACTGTTTATAATAGCCAGGACATGGAAGCAACCTAGATGTCCATCAGCAGATGAATGGATAAGAAAGCTGTGGTACATATACACAATGAAGTATTACTCAGCCATTAAAAAGAATACATTTGAATCAGTTCTAATGAGGTGGATGAAACTGGAGCCTATTATACAGAGTGAAGTAAGCCAGAAAGAAAAACACCAGTACAGTATACAAACGCATATATATGGAATTTAGAAAGATGGTAACAATAACCCTGTGTACGAGACAGCAAAAGAGACACTGATGTATAGAACAGTCTTATGGACTCTGTGAGAGAGGGACAGGGTGGGAAGATTTGGGAGAATGGCATTGAAACATGTAAAATATCATGTATGAAACGAGTCGCCAGTCCAGGTTCGATGCACGATACTGGATGCTTGGGGCTGGTGCACTGGGATGACCCAGAGGGATGGTATGGGGAGGGAGGAGGGAGGAGGGTTCAGGATGGGGAACACATGTATACCTGTGGTGGATTCATTTTGATATTTGGCAAAACTAATACAATTATGTAAAGTTTAAAAATAAAATAAAATTTAAAAAAATAAATTTCATGGCTGCAATCACCATCTGAGATGAACTTGGAGCCCAGAAAAATAAAGTCAGCCATTGTTACCCCTGTTTCCCCATCTATTTGCCATGAAGTGATGGGACCAGATGCCATGATCTTCGTTTTCTGAATGTTGAGCTTTAAGCCAACTTTTTCAGTCTCCTCTTTCACTTTCATCAAGAGGCTCTTTAGTTCTTCTTCGCTTGCTGCCATAAGGATGATGTCATATGCATATCTGAGGTTATTGATATTTCTCCCAGCAATCTTGATTCCAGTTTGTGTTTCCTCCAGCCCAGAGTTTCTCATGATGTATTCTGCATAGAAGTTAAATAAGCAGGGTGACGATATACAGCCTTGGCGTACTCCTTTTCCTATTTGGAACCAGTCTGTTGTTCCATGTCCAGTTCTAACTGTTGCTTCCTTACCTGCATGCAGGTTTCTCAAGAGGCAGGTCAGGTGGTATGGTATTCCCATCTCTTTCAGAATTTTCCACAGTTTATTGTGATCCACATAGTCAAAGGCTTTGGCATAGTCAATAGAGCAGAAATAGATGTTTTTCTGGAACTCTCTTGATTTTTTGATGATCCAGCAGATGTTGGCAATTTGATCTCTGGTTCCTCTGCCTCTTCTAAAATCAGCTTGAACATCTGGAATTTTACGGCTCACGTATTGCTAAAGCCTGGCTTGGAGAATTTTAAGCATTACTTTACTAACATGTGAGATGAGTGCAATTGTGCAGTAGTTTGAGCATTCTTTGGCATTGCCTTTCTTTGGGATTGGAATGAAAACTGACCTTTTCCAGTCCTATGGCCACTGCTGCATTTTCCACATTTGCTGGCATATTGAGTGCAGCACTTTCACAGCATCAACTTTAAGGATTTGAAATATCTCCACTGGAATTTCATCACCTCCACTAGCTTTGTTCATAGTAATGCTTTCTAAGGCCCACTTGACTTCACATTCCAGGATGTCTGGCTCTAGATGAGTGATCACAACATCGTGATTATCTGGGACATAAAGATCTTTTTTTTGTATGGTTCTTCAGTGTATTCTTGCCATCTCTTCTTTATATCTTCTGCTTCTGTTAGGTCCATACCATTTCTGTCCTTTATCGAGCCCATCTTTGATTGAAATGTTCCCTTGGTATCTCTAATTGCCTTGAAGAGATCTCTAGTCTTTCCCATTTTGTTATTTTTCTTTATTTCTTTGCACTGATCACTGAGGAAGACTTTATCTCTCCTTGCTATTCTTAGGAACTCTGCATTCAGATGCTTATATCTTTCCTTTTCTTCTTTGCTTTTGGCTTCTCTTCTTTTCACAGCTATTTGTAAGGCCTCCCCAGACAGCCATTTTGCTTTTTTGCATTTCTTTTTCTTGGGGATGGTCTTGATCCCTGTCTCCTGTACAATGTTACATACCTCCATCCATAGTTCATCAGGCACTCTGTTGATCAGATGTAGTCCCTTAAATCTATTTCTCACTTCCACTGTATAGTCATAAGGGGTTTCATTTAGGTCATATCTGAATGGTCCAGTGGTTTTCCCCTCTTTCTTCAATTTCAGTGTGAATTTGGCAATAAGGAGTTCATGATCTGAGCCACAGTCAGCTCCTGGTCTTGTTTTTGCTGACTATATAGAGTTTCTCTATCTTTGGCTGCAAAGAATAGAATCAATCTGATCTCGATGTTGGCCATCTGATGATGTCCATATGTAGAGTCTTCTCTTGTGTTGTTGGAAGAGGGTATTTGCTATGACCAGTGCATGCTCTTGACAAAACTCTACTAGTGTTTGCCTTGCTTCATTCTGTACTCCAAGGCCAAATTTGCCTGTTACTCCAGGTGTTTCTTGACTTCCTACTGTTGCATTCCAGTCCCCTATAATAAAAAGGACATCTTTTTGTGGTGTTATTTCTAGAAGGTCTTGTAGGTCTTCATAGAACTCTTTAACTTCAGCTTCTTCAGCCTTACTGGTTGAGGCATGGACTTGGATTACTGTGATATTGAATGGTTTGCCTTGGAAATGAACAGAGATCATCCTGTCTTTTTTGAGACTGCATCCAAGTACTGCATTTCGGACTCTTTTTCTGACCATGATGGCTACTCCATTTCTTCTAAGGGATTCCTGCCCATAGTAGTAGATATAATGGTCATCTGAGTTAAATTCACCCATTCCAGTCCATCTTAGTTCACTGATTCCTAGAATGTCTATGTCCACTCTTGTCGTTTCCTTTTTGACCATTCCAATTTGCCTTGATTCATAGAGCTAACATTTCAGGTTCTTATGCAATATTGCTCTTTACAGCATGGAACTCTGCTTCCATCACCAGTCCCATTCACAACTGGGTGTTGCTTTTGCTTTGGCCCCATCCCTTCATTCTTTCTAAAGTTATTTCTCCACTTATTTCCAGTAGCAATTGGACACCTACCGACCTGGGGAGTTCATCTTTCAGTGTCCTATCATTTTGCCTTTTCATACTGTTCATGGGCTTCTCAAGGCAAGAATACTGAAGTGGTTTGCCATTTCCTTCTCCAATGGACCACATTCTGTCAGACCTCTCCATCACAACCCAGCCGTCTTGAGTAGCTGCACAAAGCATGGCTTAGTTTCATTGAGTTAGACAAGGCTGTGGTCTCTGTGATCAGATTGGCTAGTTGTCTGTGATTGTAATTTCAGTCTGTCTGCCCTCTGTTCCCCTTTCTCAGTGCCTACCGTCTTACTTGGGTTTCTCTTACCTTGGAAGTGGGGTCTCTCTATATGGCTGCTCCAGCATAGCTCAGCCGCTGCTCCTCACATCTGATGCAAGTTAGCTCCTCTTGGCCACAGCCCCTGACCTCAGTCACGGGGTAGCTCCTCTCAGCTGCTGCCCATTGTCTCCAACACAAGGTAGCTGCTCTGGGCTGCTGCCCCTGACCTCAGGCATGGGGTAGCTCCTCTTGATCTTGATCGTGTGCCGTCTCAGCTGCTGTACTCGTGCACCCTGCATAATGCTGGGCTGGATGGATTATAGGCTGGAATTGTGATTGTGGGGAGAAATATCAACAACCTCAGATATGCAGATGATACCACTCTAATGGCAGAAATAAAAGACAAACTAAAGAGCCTCTTGATGATGGTGAAAGAGGAGAGTGAAAAAGCTGGCTTTAAACTCAACTTTCTAAAAACTAAGTTCATGGCATCCAGGCCCATCACTTCATGGTATATAGAAGGGAGAAAAGTGGAAACAGTGACAGATTTTATCTTCTTGGGCTCCAAAATCATTGTGGATCATAACCAGTGCCGTGAGATTAAAAGACGCTTGCTGCTTGGAAGGAAAGCTATGACAGACCTAGACAGCATATTAAAATCAAAGACACCATTCTGATGACAAAAGTTCAGATATTTAATGCTGTGGTTTTCTCAGTTGTCATCTAACGATGTGACAGCTGGACCATAAAGAATCTCTGTACTGAGAATTGATGCTTTCAAACTGTGGTGTCAGAGAAGACTCTTGAGAGTCCCTTGGATGGCACAGAAATCAAATGAGTCAATCCAAAGGAAATCAACCCTGCATATTCATTGGAAGAACTGATGCTAAGGTTAAAGTTCCAGTACTTCGGCCACCTGATGCCAAGACCCTACTCATTGGAAAAACCCTGATTCTCGGAAAGGTTGAAAGCAAAAAGAGAAGAAGGTGGCAGAGGATGAGATATTTAGATAGGCTCACTGGCCAAATGGCAACCCACTCCAGTACACTTACCTGGGTAATCCCATGGATGGAGGAGCCTGGTAGGCTGCAGTCCATGGGGGTCTCTGAGAGTTGGACATGACTGAGCAACTTCCCTTTCACTTTTCACTTTCATGCATTGGAGAAGGAAATGGCAACCCACTCCAGTATTCTTTCCTGGAGAATCCCAGGGACAGGAGAGCCTGGTGGGCTGCTGTGTATGGGGTCGCACAGAGTCGGACATGACTGAAGCAACTTAGCAGAAGCAGCAGCAGCAACTGGCCAATTGGGCATCAGTTTGAGCAAACTCTGGGTGATAAAGACAGGGAAGCCTGGTTTGCTAAATCCATAGGATTGAAAAGAGTGGGACATGACTTAAGGACTGAACAACAACAACAAATCCTATAACTATTGAAAAAGTTGAATTTTTAATTAGTAGATTCCTCAAAAAAAGAGACATTTTGGCCTATAAAACTTTACTATGGAATTATATATAACTTTTCAAAATAATTAACATCAAATATTTATCATCTCCTCTAGAAAACAGAAGATGAAGGAATACTTCTCTATTTATTTAATGAAGGCAAAAGCTAAGAGTATCATAGGAAGGAAGCAAAAAGAAGGGGGAGTGTGAGGAAATTAGACAGGAAAAAGGGAGGAAACAGAAAAGAAAATTAAGACATTAGCATTTCTCATGTATTAAAAAGTAAAAATTATTTAAAATAGTAGCAAATATGATTCATGAATAGTTGATAATTATACTGTACATCATGACTATATGAAGTTCATTCCAGTGATATAAGAACTGTTTAATATTTGAAAATCAATCAGTATAATCTAACATATAGCAAGCTGAAGAAAAAAAATCACATGATTATATATAACTTGATGTAGGCAAAGCACTGGACAAATCTCAACACATATTTATAATTAAAAACTTTCAGAAAAAACAAGGAAAAGAAATTAAATATCTTAACTTAGTAAAGAACAACAAAAACTATAGCGATCGACTGTATACTCTTTAGTATACACTTTTACTTAAAGGTGAAAGACTAAAACTGTTCCACATGAGAACAGGAAGAAAGCAAAGAAGTCTGATCTCACTATTATTATTCAATAGAGTATTATAATTATTGCACAATGTACAGAAATTTTCCTAAAATTAATGAGCTAAACTGCTACTGGATAAAAATGTACTGAAAAAATAAAAAAAAATCAATTTCATTTCTATATACTAAAAAGTAGAGAGAAGTTTGACTTAAAGATGTACTTTACATGCTTTATTAAATAAACATGTAGATAAACATATTTCATATAATTAATTATTGTTTTAACATTTCATAAACAATTAAAATGAAGTCTTTCCTTAAAAATAATATAAGAGAATGCTGGGTGCCAGGAAATTTAGTTTCATCACTTTTACTTAGGTAAACAACAAATGAAATGTTCTCATGTATTTATCAAGATTTATTATATCTCAAAAATGGTTAAAATATTGGTAGTGAAAAATTTCAGTTCAAAAATTCTGAGTATTTAACTTAAATGTTATGATTTTTCAATTTTCTATACCTTTTCATAAAATTGTTTTGAAACCATAGAAATCAGTTCAGTTCAGTCGTTCAGTCGTGTCAGACTCTTTGCGACCCCATGAATCGCACCACACCAGGCCTCCCTGTCCATCACCAACACCCGGAGTTCACTCAGACTCACGTCCATCAAGACAGTGATGCAATCCAGCCATCTCATCCTCTGACGTCCCCTTCTACTCCTGCCCCCAATCCCTCCCAGCATCAGAGTCTTTTCCAATGAGTCAACTCTTCGCATGAGGTGGCCAAAGTACTGGAGTTTCAGCTTTAGCATCATTCCTTCCAAAGAAATCCCAGGGCTGATCTCCTTCAGAATGGACTGGTTGGATCTCCTTGCAGTCCAAGGGACTTTCAAGAGTCTTTTCCAACACCACAGTGCAAAAGCATCAGTTCTTCGGTGCTCAGCCTTCTTCACAGTCCAAGTCTCACATCCATACATGACCACAGGAAAAACCATAGCCTTGACTAGACGGACCTTTGTTGGCAAAGTAATGTCTCTGCTTTTCAATATGCTATCTAGGTTGGTCATAACTTTGTTTCCAAGGAGTAAGCATCTTTTAATTTCATGGCTGCAATCACCATCTGCAGTGATCTTGGAGCCCAAAAAAATAAAGTCTGACACTGTTTCCACTGTTTCCCCATCTATTTCCCATGAAGTGATGGGACTGGATGCCATGATCTTTGTTTTCTGAATGTTGAGCTTTAAGCCAACTTTTTCACTCTCCACTTTCACTTTCATCAAGAGGCTTTTGAGTTCCTCTTCACTTTCTGCCATAAGGGTGGTGTCGTCTGCATATCTGAGGTTATTGATATTTCTCTCAGCAATCTTGATTCCAGCTTGTGTTTCTTCCAGTCCAGCGTTTCTCATGATGTACTCTGCATATAAGTTAAATAAGCAGGGTGACAATATACAGCCTTGACATACTCCTTTTCCTATTTGGAACCAGTCTGTTGTTCCATGTCCAGTTCTAACTGTTGCTTCCTGACCTGCATACAGATTTCTCAAGAGGCAGGTCAGGTGGTATGGTATTCCCATCTCTTTCAGAATTTTCCACAGTTTACTGTGATCCACACAGTCAAAGGCTTTGGCATAGTCAATAAAGCAGAAATAGATGTTTTTCTGGAACTCTCTTGCTTTTTCGATGATCCAGCGGATGTTGGCAATTTGATCTCTGGTGCCTCTGCCTTTTATAAAACCAGCTTGAACATCAGGAACATTGTCAGGAAGCAATTCAGGTAAATAGTCATTTGATAAAATAAAAATTAAAACGTAATAAGGAAGAAATGACTTAACAGCAAAACCCTTTTAAATATTTGACAAAATTTCAGCTCAGATAGCTTGCACTTCCCCAAACATTCAACAATTATAGATGTGTTAGTCTATTTATGTTTAATTGATATTCAGTAGAGACACCAAGACAATTCAATAGTGTAAAAACATTAAATTCCACATATGGCTCTGGGACAGCTGGGCATCCAGATGCAAATTAGTAAATTTGGACCATTACATCACATCATAAACAAAAATTAACTCAAACTGGCTTGTGGACTTACATGTAAGAGTTAAAAATATACAACTATTAGAATAAGTCACAGATGTAAAGTCTTTGTGATTTGAGTTAGGCAGTGGTTTCTTAGATATGACTCCAAAATCACAAGTGACTAAATAAAAAATAGATATATTAAACCACAAATATAAAAAGATTTATATTCCAAATGATATTACAAAAAAGTTAAAAGGCAACAGAAAGAATGATTGAAATATTTACAAATAATGTGTTTAATGGAGAACTTATACCTAGAATACATAAAGAACTCTGCAATGAATAGTAAAAAGACAAACAAATGTATTAAAAATGGGCAAATTATCACCTCGCACCATTCAGAATGCTCATCATTAAATAGTCTATAAACAATACATGTTGAAGAGGGTGTGGAGAAGACGGAATGCTCCTACACTGTTGCTGGGGATGTAAATTGGTACAGCCTCTATGGAGAACAATATGAAAGTTTCTGAAAAACAAAAACAAAACTAAAAATTTAGCTGTCATATGATCCAGCAAGCCTATTCCTGGTTATATATATGAAGAAAACAAACAAACAAGCAAAAAAAAAAAAAAAACATCTGAAAAGATATGTGCACCCCAATATTCACAGCAACACTCTTTATAATAGCCAAGACAAGAAACAACCCAAGTGCCCATAAACAAATGATTGGCTTACGAAGATGTGGTGCATGAATACAATGAATAATTCTGGAGCATAAAAGAGTAATGAAATATAGCCATTTACTGAGACATGGGTGGCCCTAGAGAATATTATACTTAGTGAAGTAAATCAGAGAATGGCAAATACTCTGATATCCATTATATCTGGAATCTAGGAAATAATATAAATGAATCTACACAAGGCAGAAACAGAGTCACAGACATAGAAAACAAACTTACAGTTATCAAAGGAGAAAACAAGGAAAAGAGGAGTGAATTAAAAGCATGAGATTAACAGATCTAAGCTATGGTATACATGAAGCCAATAAGCAACAAAAATTCACTGTACAGAATAGGAAATTTTATTTAATATCTTGTGAGAGCCTATAATGGGAATATAATCTGAAGAAAATATGTAACTGAATCACTTTGCTGTACTCCTGCTATAGGCCTGTACTATATTTTCAATATAGTAAATCACTCTGCTTTAATTAAAAATGGGCAGATTACTTGAATAGAGGTGTCTCCAAACAAGATACACAAATAGTGAACAAACTCTTGGGAATATGCTGAACATATCATTAACAATGCGTGCATGTAAGCCACTTCAGTCATGTCCCGCTTTTTGTGATGTTATTCAAAACTTCAAAGAGATATCACTTTACACACACTAGGCTAACTGTAATCAAAATGTCAGAGAATTGTAAGTGTCGGTGATGATATGGATACATTGGAACTCTTATACACGGCCCATGGGTATGTAAAATGAGATAGGCACTTGAAAAATAGTTTGATATTTCCTTAAAAAAAATAAGTATGAAATTGTCTATGACCCTGAAATTTTACTCCCAGGTAGATATCCAAGAGAAAGGCAATATATATTTACACAAAAATTTAGACACTAATATTCATAGCCAAAAGGTAGAACCAACCTAAATATCTATCAGCTGCTTAATGGATAAACAAAATGCGGTATGTCCATGTGATGGAATATTTGTCAACAATAAAAATAAATGAAGTATTGAAAACATATGTTGCAACATGGATGCAGCTTAGAAATGTGATGCTAAGTGAAAAATAAGGCAGTTGCAAAAGAGCACATACTGTATGATTTAATTTAAATGAAATATACAGAATGGGCAATATATAGAGAGAAAAAAATAGGTTCAGTTCAGTCACTCAGTCGTGTCCGACTCTTTGTGACCCCATGAATCTCAGCATGCCAGGCCTCCCTGTCCATTACCAACTCCCAGAGTTCAGAGACTCACGTCAATAGAGTCAGTGATGCCATCCAGCCATCTCATCCTCTGTAGTCCCCTTCTCCTCCTGCCCCCAATCCCTCCCAACATCAGGGTCTTTTCCAATGAGTCAACTCTTCTCATGAGGTGGCCAAAGTACTGGAGTTTCAGCTTTAGCATCATTCCTTCCAAAGAAATCCCAGGGCTGATCTCCTTCAGAATGGACCAGTTGGATCTCCAAGGGACTCTCAAGAGTCTTTTCCAACACCACAGTGCAAAAGCATCAATTCTTCGGCGCTCAGCCTTCTTCACAGTCCAACTCTCACATCCATACATAACCACTGGAAAAACCATAGCCTTGACTAGATGGACCTTTGTTGGCAAAGTAATGTCTCTGCTTTTGAATATGCTACCTTGGTTGGTCATAACTTTCCTTCCAAGGAGTAAGAGTCTTTTAATTTCATGGCTGCAGTCACCATCTGCAGTGATCTTGGAGCCCAGAAAAATAAAGTCTGACACTGTTTCCCCTGTTTCATCTTCGTTTTCTGAATGTTGAGCTTTAAGCCAACTTTTTCACTCTCCACTTTCACTTTCATCAAGAGGCTTTTTAGTTCCTCTTCACTTTCTGCCATAAGGGTGGCATTTGCTAAGACTGGTAATATGAGTGAAAGTGAAGTTGCTCAGTCGTGTCCGACTCTTTGCAACCCCATGGACTGTAGCCAGCCTACCACGCTCCTCTGTCCATGGGATTTTCCAGGCAATAGTACTGGAGTGGATTGCCAGAGGAGGGTAAATGGGAGTAACTGCAAATGGCTTTGTTTCTTTTTGAGATGAAGAAAATGATCTAAATTAGATCATAGTGATAATTGAACATCTCTGCATATGGTAAATTCTAAAAACTACTATATGTACTTTAAATGGGTAAATTTTATGGCATGTGATTTATCGCTTAAGAAATATGTCAAAAACAATTACAACTATTTGTACTGTTCTGTTCAGTTTTGCAAACATGAAGAGGAAGAGAAATAATTCTAACAGTTTGTGGAAGGCATTCTTTTGAATTACAACCAAGATGACACTCACCCCATGCCTCAGAGTATCTGAGATGTTATCAATTTCAAATATTTTACCTCATTGTCCCTTGGGCAATTGTAGTTGTTTGAAGATGTAATATGCCTTTTCTGTTTGACATTTATGATTATAATAACCTTAACCACTGGTTCTTTGATCAAGTTCAGCTTTTTTGATTGCCATAACTCTTTTTCAAGTGTCTTTCATACTTAGATATGTCTAAAAGTAGTCATTTACAGAAAAGAAAAAGAAAAGAAGGTTTGAAGATAAGATCTATAAATATAAACTCTTTTTCTTGTCAGTACATTTCTTTCTACAGAAGAAAAAGATGATTTTGACATGATTTCACTGAGGACAACAGCTAATGGTATATGGATGTCCTGGGCTCCCATGCCCTTCATTCAAAGTGCTCTCCTTGTGTGGACAAACACTGGCCTTATGAGACTGAGACATCGTAATGGTGCTGTTGTGGGGGCAGCTGGTGAGGAGGTATGAGCTCCCATGTCAGGTTCTGGTGCCAGTCCTGCACAGCAGATTGGTAGCTATGTCTACTGAAGGAAGTAAGCTTCCCTTTGCCATTTGAAAATTGGGAAATTAAGCCCTACTTTTATTTCTTTATTTTTAATTGAAGTGCCGCTGATTTACAATGTTGTGTTAGTTGTGACCTAATATATACCCTATATAAGCCCTAGGTAAACCTATATTCTATTGTGTATATGTATGTGTGTGTATGTATATATATATATACATTTGTGAGCCCTACTTTAAGAGCACAAGGGAATGAAAATCTACGTGTAGTACCTTACACTAATCTTTCCTGCATGCATTGGTGCCCAGGGTATACCCTGGCCTCCTTGTTCTAGATTTTGGATCAGTTTCTTAAAAGCACTTCAGTCATTTACTAAGGCTGTCTGTATGATGTGCAATGTACTAACATGTTATTTTTCAGTATTTCATTAGTAATAATTTTCTATAGTTAGTTAAAATATAACCAAAGATGAGGCCAACATATCTGGAGATTTCTGTCTAGAGATTTTATTAAAGCAAATCTGGAGATTTACAGGAGTCATGACATATATTTGACTCTAAAGTGGTTGTTCTAATTCACATAACCTAGAAACCATTTATTTAACAATGTGTTTTACATTTTTCTCTATTATTTTATTTTTTCTCTTGACCAATGAACTAGGGTAAGATTGTTAAGAGTTGTAGTCCTGGTAGTCCAGTGGTTAAGACTTCATCTTCCAATGCAGGAGATTTGGGTTTGAGCCCTGGTTAAAGAGCTAAGATCCAACATAAAACAGAAGCTATACTGTAACAAATTCAATAAAAACTTTAAAATGATCAACATCCAAAAAAAAAATCATAAAGAAAAAGTTGGTTGTAAAATTCTGCTAAAATTGTCAAAGTAAATGTAATTACTTTTAAAAATCTCTCCAATTGCCTTTACTCTGCCATCCCAATTAATTTGTTTACACTTGAAACATTACCACCTCTAGTTCCTTAACAGACATAACATTACACTTCCATTTCCTGGAAGCAATTCTGATATCTCATTGCATTGTGCAAATGCTCTTCTTATAGTGATGTTTTTAATGCAAAAGGCAGGCAACAAATGTTCTCAATTATTTTTAAACATATCCAAATCACAGAGGAGATATTTACAAAGTTGAAGGAATGTAATGTTTGCAATTTCTCTCTCCTGTAAAAATACACCAGAGTCAACCATTTCTGTATAAATATCAAGAGTGATCTGTATAACTTCTTGACTCAAGCATTTCCGATAAGACTCATTTTAGCAATGCCTGGGAGTAAAACAGTTTCTTTCTTTCCTTCTTTTTCATTTTTCTAAGTAGTTGGAGCCACCACATAAAAGTTTGTGTATTTTCCCATTCATGCATTCATGTATGAATTTACCACACAGCAGAAGCTATCATTTGATCCCAAATACACCAATTTTTTCTTGGGGATGATCTTGATTCCTGTCTCCTTGTACAATGTCATGAACCTCCATCCATAGTTCATCAGACGCTCTGTCTATCAGATCTAGTACCTTAAATCTATTTCTCACTTCCACTGTATAGTCATAAGGGATTTCATTTAGGTCATACATGAATGGTCTAGTGATTTTCTCCACTTTCTTCAATTTCAGTCTGAATTTGGCAATAAGGAGTGCGTGATCCAAGCCACAGTCAGCTCCCCGTCTTGTTTTTGCTGACTATATAGAGCTTCTCCATCTTTGGCTGCAAAGAATGTAATCAGTCTGATTTTGGTGTCAGCCATCTGGTGATGTCCATGTGTAGAGTCTTCTCTTGTTTTGTTGGAAGAGGGTGTTTGTTATGACCATTGCATTCTCTTGGCAGAAGAAACTGAAGAATAACTAAAGAGCCTCTTGATGAAAGTGAAAGAAGATAGTGAAAAAGTTGGCTTAAAGGTCAACATTCAGAAAACGAAGATCATGGCATCCGGTCCTGTCACTTCATGGCAGACAGTTGGAGAAACAGTGGAAACAGTGTCAGACTTCATTTTTCTGGGCTCCAAAATCACTGCAGATGGTGATTACAGCCATGAAATTTAAAAAGACACTTATTCCTTGGAAGAAAAGTTATGACCAACCTAGACAGCATATTAAAAACTAGAGACATTAATTTGTCAACAAAGGTCCATCTGGTCAAGGCTATAGTTTTTCCAGTGGTCATGATGGATGTGAGAGTTGGACTATAAAGAAAGCTGAGCGCAGAATAATTGATGCTTTTGAACTGTGGTGTTGGAGAAGACTCTTGAGAATCCTTTGGACTGCAAGGAGATCCAACCAGTCCATCCTAAAGGAGATCAGTCCCCTTGGTGTTCATTGGAAGGACTGATGTTGAAGCTGAAACTCCAATACTTTGGCCACCTGACGCGAAGAGTTCACTCATTGGAAAAGACCCTGATGCTGGGAAAGATTGAGGGCAGGAGGAGAAGGGGATGACAGAGGATGAGATGGTTGCATGGCATCATCGACTCAATGCACATGGGTTTGGGTGGACTCCGGAAGTTGGTGACGGACAGGGAGGCTTGGCGTGCTGCAGTTCATGGGGTCACAAAGAGTTGGACACGACCTAGCGACTGAACTGAACTGAACACCGATTTTAATTTCTCTTCAAAATTCTAAATGAAATGTGTCGCTATTAGAAAATACCCCAAATTGGGGAATATTTGAGCCTCCTCAACTCTCAACTACATAGTCATAAATGCCAATGAATTTGCATCCTTTAGAATTAACATTCCCTCCTGGGTGGTAGAGATACCTGTCTTTATTATCTTTAATATCATCTGCTTCACGCCCTTAAAAGCTTTTTAGGAAATCACCCAGCCTCCTAGCACTTAATGAAAAATTGGAATTTTACATCTAATGAAGTAAGCCAGTCCATTTTAATTCTAAGTTTAGTTTTCTTTGGACATAGAAAGCAAACACCTCTGCAGTGGGAAAAAGAAAAAAATCTGTAATAACTTTTCTTACTTTTATATCATGTCCCAGTTCCCTTGTCAATGGACAGATCTGCACTTCAACAAGCCAGAGGATTGCAGCCTTGCTCCAAGATGGGGACCAGAACAGTCTTCACAAGTCAGTCACCCTAATGGAAGTCAGGGTATCAGCTCTTGCAAGTTGGAACTGCTTATTCTTTTTTTTTTAGTTACTTTTTTGCCTTGACTCCAACCTGACTCCAACAGAAAAAGAGAGAGTGAGAATGAGGAATTTTCCTTTGGCACAGCTTCACTTGAGGCAAAATGGCATCAGTAACACTCCATTTATTTTGCATCATGCAATATTCAGTTTCTGCACAGCAAGATGGAAGACTAGGTCCCTAACTTTCTCTCCTAGAATCCATTAATATTAATAGTCTGTAGTAGGGATTAAAGGCTGCTCTGAATGGAGCATACAGACCCCTCTTTGGTGAATTCTCCCAACTACCTCTTTCTTTCCATCATTAAGTACTTTAAGTTGAACTATACACATGAGGGGTTTATTGACTAATAGCTATTTTTTATCATAAGACTTCCTGCGGTGGTAATTTTGTGAAGATAAAGAATTTTAGAATTTCATAAAATCTCAATAAGCACACACAGAGATGCATATATATATATATATATATATATATATATATAAAATCATATATATAATCTAACATACAAAACAAAGAAAAAAGTAATTGTAAAGTAGCAATGTAAATTACATGTTTTATTGTTTGTAGGCTTTTGGATTGCAGCCATTCTGACTGGCATGAAATGGTACCTCATTGTGGTTTTGATTTGCATTTCTCTGATAATGAGTGATGTTGAGCATCTTTTCATGTGTTTGTTAGCCATCTGTATGTCTTCTTTGGAGAAATGTCTATTTAGTTCTTTGGCCCATTTTTTTATTGGGTCATTTAATTTTCTGGAATTGAGCTGCAGGAGTTGCTTGTATATTTTTGAGATTAGTTGTTTGTGAGATGTTTCATTTGCTATTATTTTCTCCCATTCTGAAGGCTGTCTTTTCACCTTGCTCATATTTTCTTTTGTTGTGTAGAAGATTTTAATTTTAATTAGATCCCATTTGTTTATTTTTGCTTTTATTTCTAATATTCTGGGAAGTGGGTCATAGAGGATCCTGCTGTGATTTATGTCGGAGAGTGTTTTGCCTATGTTCTCCTCTAAGAGTTTTATAGTTTCTGGTCTTATGTTTAGATCTTTAATCCATTTTGAGTTTATTTTTGTGTATGGTGTTAGAAAGTGTTCTAGTTTCATTCTTTTACAAGTGGTTGACCAGTTTTCTCAGCACCACTTGTTAAAGAGATTGTCTTTTCTCCATTGTATATTCTTGCCTCCTTTGTCAAAGATAAGGTATCCATAGGTGCATGAGTTTATCTCTGGGCTTTCTATTTTGTTCCATTGATCTATATTTCTGTCTTTGTGCCAGTACCATACAGTCTTGATGACTGTGGCTTTGTAGTAGAGCCTGAAGTCAGGCAGGTTGATTCCTCCAGTTCCATTCTTATTTCTCAAGATTGCTTTGGCTATTCAAGGTTTTTGTATTTCCATACAAACTGTGAAATTATTTTGTGGGGAGCCAGTGGGAGGCACTCCGCCCGTGGCAAAGGTCATGAGGAAGGAGACTAGACATACGCAAAGGCGGGATCAAGCCTCAGGAGTCCTCCTGGAAATCCTCGAGCATCTACCCCCATAACCAGAGCCTGCCTACTTTACTACTTTGTGCCCTCACCTACACCTCTAACTTTATGGGGGGCTGTCCCCCACCACCTCTTTCGGAGAAGGAGTTAACTTAGAGCTCCAGTTAATAATAATTCCTGGGCGTGACAGGAGTGTTTCTACCTACAAACTCCTCTGAAGGTTCTCTAGCCTGCCTGACAGGCTCGTGCGGCCACATGTGATTGCTTACAGCCTCCCAACCGTGAGAGGCATGAGATGCTTTAAACCTAAAAACAGGCTCCTTAGAAAAGTTAAAAAATTATTAGTATAAGTATAGTGGGCTGATTAGAAATTGTATTGGTGAAGGGTTTTTCATTTGTTGAGTCAATGTTTACTGCTAAGTCTCCCCATCCCCTGCCCTTACACACATTAATGAATATATAGAAGAAATAAGTATTCACCTTTGATATTAATCACGTTAGACCTTAGTCTAAGTAAATTATTTCCTTAATTAAAACCCACTACACCCTCACCCTATAGGAATGTAACTTTATGGTTGGCGTCTGTTTTAAGAATAATCACCCCTGGAGAAATAAATGTCCTGGTTGACTGACCACTGTCACAAGGAGAGGGTCATAAATTGTCAGCAGGCTCCCTGGCCAGAAGATGATGTAACACCCCTAAGACCTCTGTATACATTTGTATGAAGCACCTGACTTTGATAAAAGTCAGGATGGCTGACCCCGCGTGACTTTTGCATAACATCTCAGTGTATAAAAGTAGACCATGGAAAATAAAGAATTGGGATCAGTTCCTCGAAAGACTGGTCTCCCCATGTCTCTCTCTCTCTCAAACTCTGGCTGAGTCTCTATCTGGAGCGCGGAGCCTGCCATGCTTACTAATTATGCCTGGGCTTCTAAGATCCGACCGGTGAGGCCTCAGTGTCTCCTCTCCTTCGGGAGAATGGAAGGACGCCTGCGGCCTATGTAGGTGGTGCAAGCTTCTTGTCTTGAAGTTTTATTGGTTTCCCGCGTAAACCAAGCTACTCAGCCTCTTTTCTCCACTGAATTTTCCTGCTGAGCTATCCTCATTCTATTACTCTTTACATCTCTAATTAATATCTAATTGAAGCTATTGTATCCCGATCCTCTCCGACGCTGTCCCCACTTCGAACTCCCTGGATCAGCCGGGGCTGGACCCAGGCATTATTTGTTCTAGCTCTGTGAAAAATACCGTTGGTAGCTTGATAGGGTCTACAAGCAATAAATGTTAGAGAGGGTGTAGAGAAAAGGGCGGAGAAGGTGATGGCACCCTACTCTAGTACTCTTACCTGGAAAATCCCATGGATGGAGGAGCCTGGAAGGCTGCAGTCCATGGGGTCGCTGAGGGTCGGACATGACTGAACGACTTCACTTTCCCTTTTCATTTTCATGCATTGGAGAAGGAAATGGCAACCCACTCCAGTGTTCTTGCCTGGAGAATCCCAGGGACAGGGGAGCCTGGTGGGCTGCCATCTATGGGATTGCACAGAGTCGGACGCGACTGAAGTGACTTAGCAGAGAAAAGGGAACCCTCTTATACTGTTGATGGGAATGCAAACTAGTACAGCCACTATGGAGAACAGTGTGGAGATTCCTTAAAAAAAATGGAAATAGAACTGCCATATGACCCAGCAATCACACTTCTGGGCATACACACCGAGGAAACCAGAATTGAAAGAGACACATGTACCCCAGTGTGCATCACAGCACTGTTTATAATAGCCAGGACATGGAAGCAACCTAGATGTCCATCAGCAGATGAATGGATTAGAAAGCAGTGGTACATATACACAATGGAGTATTACTCAGCCATTAAAAAGAATACATTTGAATCAGTTTTAATGAGGTGGATGAAACTGGAGCCGATTATACAGAGTGAAGTAAGCCAGAAAGAAAATCACCAATATCACCAATACAGTCTACTGACACATATATATGGAATTTAGAAAGATGATAACGATAACCCTGTATGCAAGACAGCAAAAGAGACACAGATGTATAGAACAGTCTTTTGGACTCTGTGGGAGAGGGAGAGGGTGGGATGATTTGGGAGAATGGCATTGAAACATGTATAATATCATATAAGAAATGAATCGCCATTCCAGATTTTATGTAGGATACAGGATGCTTGGGGCGGGTCCACTGGGATGACCCAGAGGGACGGTATGGGGAGGGAGGTGGAAGGGGTGTTCAGGGATTGAGAACATGTGTACACCAATGGCGAATTCATGTTGATGTATGGCAAAACCAATACAATATTGTAAATAATTAGCCTCTAATAAAAATAAAATGTGAAACCTAAAAAAATAAATAAATAAATTACATGTTTTAAACCAACTTTACTTTTTCAATTCTGATTCTTTTAATTCTAGTCCATTTGCTTTCTCTTAAATAGTTTATTGCAAAGCTAGAGTACTAGACAATTTATTATTGTAAAAGAAATGTTTACAATCATTTTGCATTTTAAATTCAGTTTTGGAAATCTATTTCATTTGTTATGTTTGAAAAGTCAGAGTAAGTGATGTGTCTAAAACATCATTAAGCTTGACCTCCACTGACCTCTGTCCTCTATGAACTGCTGTTATATTTATGATCTATCTCTAATTATTATGTTCTGAATTGTTTCAATTATAAAATGCTTTTCCTTTAAAATGAAATTTTGTGAAGGCCAGAATTGCTGTGTATATATAAATATATATTTATACACGCACACACACATATATATATATATACTTGATATATCTACATGTATAGTAATACATATAGAATGTGCATGCAAAGTCACTTCAGTTGTGTCTAACTTTCTGCAACTCTTAGGATTGTAGCCCACCAAGCTCCTCTGTCCATGGGATTCTCCAGGCAAGAACACTGGTGTCGATTGCCATGCCCTCCTGCAGGGGATCTTTCTTACCCAGGGAATGAACCCTCATCCCCAGCATTGATAGGAAAGTTCTTTACCACTAGTGTCACCATATGTATGTGTGTGTGTGTATGTATTAGGAAGCCAAATATGCATTTATTCGCTAAAATAAAATAATAGATATGACAATTTCTGTGATGAATTGTGTCTGATTTTCTAAAGCAAACTATAGACTTGGTTAAGAACTTTTCCAGTTCTAATACCAAGGAAGCTCTTATTAAATGTATGACTTTTGAACTGATCTATTCTCATCTATGTCATCTGCATATCTGAGGTTATTGATATTTCTCCCAGCAATCTTGATTCCAGCTTTTGCTTCTTCCAGCCCAGTGTTTCTCATGATGTACTCTGCATAGAAGTTCAATAAGCAGGGTGACAATATACAGCCTTGACGTACTTCTTTTCCTATTTGGAACCAGTCTGTTGTTCCATGTCAAGTTCTAACTGTTACTCTCTGCTCTGCATGCAGGTTTCTCAAGAGGCAGGTCAGGTGGTCTGGTACGCACATCTCTTTCAGAATTTTCCACAGCTTATTGTGATCCACACAGGCAAAGTCTTTGACATAGTCAATAAAACAGAAATAGATGATTTTCTGGAACTCCCTTGCTTTTTAGATGATCCAGAGGATGTTGTCAATTTATCTCTGGTTGCTCTGCCTTTTCTAAAACCAGCTTGAACATCTGGAAGTTCATGGGTGAAGCCTGGCTTGGAGAATTTTGAACATTACTAGCGTGTGAGATGAGTGCAATTGTGAGGTAGTTTGAGCATTCTTTGGCATTGCCTTTCTTAGGGATTGGAATGAAAACTGACCTTCTCCAGTCCTGTGGCCACTGTTGAGTTTTCCACATTTTCTGGCATATTGAGTGCAGCACTTTCATAGCGTCATCTTTCAGGATTTGATATAGCTCAACTGGAATTCCATCACCTCCACTAGCTTTGTTCATAGTGATGCTTCCTAAGGCCCACTTGACTTCACATTCCAGGATGTCTGGCTCTAGGTGAGTGATCACACCATCGTGATTATCTGGGTCATGAAGCTCTTTTTTGTACAGTTCTTCTGTGTATTCTTGCCACCTCTTCTTAATATCTTCTGCTTCTGTTAGGTCCATATAATTTCTGTCCTTTATCAAGCCCATCTTTGCACGAAATGTTCCCTTGGAATCTCTAATTTTCTCGAAGAGATCTCTAGTCTTTCGCATTCTATTGTTTTCCTCTATTTCTTTGCATTGATCACTGAGAAAGCAATCTCTTATCTTATCTCTTATTTCTTATCTCTCCTTGCTATTCTTTGAAACTCTGCATCCAGAAGCTTATATCTTTCCTTTTCTCCTTTGTTTTTCACTTCTCTTCTTTTCACACTTATTTGTCAGGCCTCCTCAGACAGCCATTTTCCTTTTTTGCATTTCTTTTCAAGGGGATAATCTTGATCCCTGTCTCTTGTACAATGTCACAAACCTCCATCCATAATTCAGCAGGCACTCTGTCTATCAGATCTAGTCCCTTAAATCTATTTCTCACTTCCACTTTAGAATCATAAGGGATTTCATTTAGGTCATACCTGAATGGTCTAGTGGTTTTCCCTACTTTCTTCAATTTAAGTCTGAATTTGGCAATAAGGAGTTCATGATCTGAGCCACAGTCAGATCCAAGTCTTGTTTTGCTGACTGTATGGAGCTTCTCCATCTTTGGCTGCAAAGAATAGAATCAGTCTGATTTTGGTGTTGACCATCTGGTGATGTCCATGTGTAGAGTCTTCTCTTGTGTTGTTGGAAGAGGGTGTTTGCTATGACCAGTGCATTCTCTTGGAAAAACTCTATTAGCCTTTGCCCTGCTTCATTCTGTACTCCAAGGCCAAATTTGCCTGTTACTCCAGGTGTTTCTTGACTTCCTATTTTTGCATTCCATTCCCTTATAATGAAAAGGACATCTTTTTTGGGTGTTAGATTTAAAAGGTCTTGGAAGTCTTCATAGAACCGTTCAACTGAAGCTTTCTTCAGTGTTACTGGTTGGGGCATAGGCTTAGATTACCGTAGTACTGAATGGCTTGCCTTGGAAACAAAGAGAGATCATTCTGTCATTTTTGAGATTGCATCCAAGTACTGCATTTTGGACTCTTTTGTTGACCATGATGGCTACTCCATTTCTTCTAGGGGATTCCTGCCCACAGTAGTAGATATAATGGTCATCTGAGTTAAATTCACCCATTCCAGTCCATTTTAGTTCGCTGATTGATAGAATGTTGACGTTCACTCTTGCCATCTCCTGTTTGACCACTTCCAATTTGCCTTGATTCATGGACCTGATATTCCATGTTCCTATGCAATGTTGCTCTGGATGTGAGAGTTGGACTGTGAAGAAAGCTGAGCACCAAAGAATTGATGCTTTTGAACTGTGTGTTGGAGAAGACTCTTGAGAATCCCTTGGGCTGCAAGGAGGTCCAACCAGTTCATCCTAAAGGAGGTCAGTCCTGGGTGTTCATTGGAAGGACTGATGCTGAGGCTGAAACTCTAATACTTTGTCCACCTCATATGAAGACTTGACTCATTGGAAAAGGCCCTGATGCTGTGAGGGATTGCAGGCAGGAGGAGAAGGGGATCACAGTGGATGAAATGGCTGTATGGCATCACCGACTTGATGGACGTAAGTTTGAGTGAACTCTGGGAGTTGGTGATGGACAGGGAGGCCTGGCATGCTGCGATTCATGAGGTGGCAAGGAGTCAGACACTACTGAGTGACTGAACTAAACTGAACTGATTCTGATCTATAAATGCTTTAGTCTCAATTCCCTATTTAATTCTGAGTTCTACCCACTTCTCTATAATCCTGCTGACAATTTCTAAGTTCAGTGCTTTAAAGCCTTCTTCTAATCTTGTACAGTAGCTTCTATGTTGTCTCTCTGTTATGGGTCTTTCACTCTCCAATCCATACTACAAAGAGCTGTCAAAATTATCCTTCTTAAATCAATATCTTTTCCTTAAATGACATAAAAATCACATATTGTGTTAACTGGCCTTCATGGTCCTTATTATCTGACTTTTCTAAGCCATAAAGTGTGCTATACATGTTCTGCGCTACCTATTTTTGCAGGATGTGATACATATCAAATTTCATGAGTATTTGCTTTGACTATGCTCTCCTATGTTCCTACTTACTCATTTGCCCTTTATAAATTTGGTCAAATGACTCTCCAAAATGATCTTCTACCATGGAGCTCTAGATTCTTCTCTCCTTTGTTGCCTGCTGTAGCATCTATTCTATTAAGTTATATTCAAGCTGCCATGCTTACTCCTTGGAAGAAAAGTTATGACCAACCTAGATAGCATATTCAAAAGCAGAGACATTACTTTGCAAACAAAGGTCCGTCTAGTCAAGGCTATGGTTTTTCCAGTGGTCATGTATGGATGTGAGAGTTGGACTGTGAAGAAAGCTGAGGGCCGAAGAATTGATGCTTTTGAACTGTGGTGTTGGAAAAGACTCTTGAGAGTCCCTTGGACTGCAAGGAGATCTAACCAGTCCATTCTGGAGGAGATCAGCCCTGGGATTTCTTTGGAAGGAATGATGCTAAAGCTGAAACTCCAGTACTTTGGCCACCCCCTGCGAAGAGTTGACTCATTGGAAAAGACCCTGATGCTGGGAGGGATTGGGGGCAAGCGGAGAAGGGGACGACAGAGGATGAGATGGCTGGATGGCATCACTGACTCAATGGACGTGAGTCTGAGTGAACTCCAGGAGTTGGTGATGGACAGGGATACCTGGTATGCTGCGATTCATGGGATCGCAAAGAGTCAGACACGACTGAACAACTGAACTGAACTGAACTGAATTTGTTGTATACCTCACTCCTCTGTCTGGAAAGATCTTCAGGAGTTTATCTTTCACACTCAATGTGAACAGTGTCTGCCAAATACTAATTGCTCAAAATATTCTGTTTTTATGAGTGAATGATTGAATGAACACATTAACATGTTGCTGAATTTATGTTGGAATATAAATTTTAGAAAGTAGTATCTCTATTCACTTCGCATATATGGCTGTCATTGTCACAAATTTCTAAATGCTTTTATTTTGTTTACTGATTATAAGTTAATATAAGCTTAAGACTAGCTAGTTTAATCAGATAAAGTTCTGTGAGTGTGACAGACCAGGCAAATAGACTTTCAATAAAACAAAACAAGAGGTTGGAAAGGGATAAAGAGACAGTTTTGGATTAGCATATGCAAACTATTGTATATGGAATTATAAACCACACGGTCCTACTGCATACCACAGGGAACTATATTTGGTATTCTGTGATAAACCAAATGAAAAATAATGTATATATTTATAATACTGAACCACTTTGCTGTACAGCAGAAATTAATACAACATTGTAAATCAGTTGTACTTCAAGAAAATAAATTTTAAAAAATAAAAAGATAATCAAAAATTACTTTTGCAAAAAGATAATAAATAAAGACATGAGTGGTAAGTTGCAAAGGAAAAATGAGGCAAATATTAACTGAAAAAACAGAGATGCTCTGAAAGAAAATGTATATGTTCAACAGTTCTTGACAGTTCAACAGTTCTTCATCGAATATGGACTATGGATCAGGAACAGTTTAGACTCTGGACTTACAGGGTGAACAACAACAAAGGAATCACAATCAACACAGATCTCATCCACTAAAGACTGAATGTGTAATCACTTTTTATATTGCAATTGTCAGCTAATTTTTAGTTTAACTGCTGTAAAACTTGAGTACTTTTTTCAGATTCAAGACTATATTCTAGGAGGAGGAAAACTGGAAAGTGACTGTGTGTGATGTGATTTATAGAGCTAACTGCTACTTTATCATAATGGGCAACCAACACTGACTGTATGAATAATAAACTAAGAAATTGTTTTATAAACACAGCCTTTGGAGAGCTGGTGGTAACTTACAAAGAAAGCAGCTAACTTGAACTAATTGTATCTAGAGAATAAAACTAAAATGTAGATTGAGACAGATAGATCTTTTGCATTATTTCATTTAAAAACATGGATGCATTCTTTTGGTGACCATTTATAAACACCAAAACTTTGAAAGAAAAAGAGCTACACCATATGAATAACACATTTTACTATTTGTAGGACTGCATTCAATGAGTTACTTATGATATGATGGTATGCTTTTCTAAAAATAAAATCATCAAAAGAAAAAAAAAATATTTTGCTCAAAGATGATAATATCAGTTATGTTACTGTGATGAACAATACTCCTTACATAAACTGTACTACATGGAAAATTTTCATTAAACATATTGCTAGAGTAAAATGGAGTATTTTTTAAAATTATCAGTTATCTTCTCTTTACTGGGAAATACAATGTAATAACACATAGCCCTTTATGACTTGTCTGCTAGGGAGAACACGGTGAACCAAATATATTGTGGCAACCATTTTTTTTTCTTCTTTTTAGTTTCTGATTAAAAAAAAAATCTAGTCGTATTTTATAGCCTTATTATTTATGACTTTTATTATATTCTGCCTCAAACCCTAGCAAAGAAGTGACACATGAATAAAGTAACAAGGTGTGCTACAAATATAAATGTGACAAGAAAATGCTCACAGGTCCTAAAAAGATTTCATAGTTCAGAATGTGAGATTCAGGGGTCAATCTAAATATGAGTGTGAGATAAGTCAGCATAGGTGTGTAGCAAAATTATTATAGCTGTAGACAGACCAGGGAGAGTTCACAGTTGAATTCAATGCATTTAGCTAGATAGTAATATTTTGTTCTGGTAGGACTAGAGTGATATTGAAGAGAGAAAAAAACTACATAAAGGAAAAAAAATAATAAATACAACAGCATTAGTGAGACTAGGTTATGATCCCTTTGTTAGGAGATTAACAGAAAATAATGGAGTTTTCTATCAACTCTGAAAAGGAAAATAAAGAAAAAAATGTGAGGAGTAGGAGGAGGAAGGGGAGGGAGGAAGGGTTGAGGGAAGAAGAGGAAGGGGAAAAGAAACATGAATGAGACTGAAAATATCTAGACGGGCTTCTTGCACCCTAAAACCCAGTCATCTTTTCTATAATAAAAAAGAAGTAGATGTTAGAGTCAGAATGTCTTTCATATTCAGTCTAAGAAAATTTTTCACAAGGTGCACATAAAGACCCATGAAAGAAAAATTGAATCCCTGCTCTTCTTCCTAAATTATTCAAGCTATCTTGTTCAACAACTTCATCTCACTGCCCTCCTCTCTCTTCCCCTCCTTGCTGCCAAATAGAAGTTCACCTGGCAAGGATATTTCAATTCTTACCGATTACGGTGACTAGGTGTCTTTTGATTATGTTATTTCACAATCTTTTGACACCATATTGCCACCTTTCCAAAATTATTGTGCATCTTAAATTCTGCTAGGCTAAAACTGTGTAAATGAATTAAAATATATTAAGGATTTTTGAGCATAAACTCAATAGCATACTGAGAAGTTATAAGCCTGTTGACTGAGTGTAAGGACCAATATGTTTAATGCTCTTGTCTTGTAGCATACAATATCGAAGCACAGCAGGACGCTATGGTCTTTGCTTTTCCGTGTCCTCTGCCTGCCATTTGTCTGTGGAAAAACTTGAGTCAAAGGATAGGTTTAATCAGAGAAGTGAGAACACGTGGAAACAAAAGAAAATAAAGGAGACCAAATAATAATAATAAAGTCATTAAGCAGAGTCATGGATATTTTGTTCTTTCTCAAGGGCTAGAGATAATATTCTGAGTTATATCCTGTGAGCTCTCTTATAGATACTGAAACCCCCGCCAGGTGGAGAATTTAACTATATGAAGACCAGACTGTAGTTATGACATAAGCTGCCACAATTCAGAGAATTTGCCTCAAAGAAAAGTAAATAAACCGGAACCCTGGAACTGACCTAAAACAGCCAAGATGACCCTGGTCAGACCATTGATGATCAATTTGAAGGTGACTATCTAAAGCTAACTTTCCTTTCTACCACCCTGGCCTTTTGATTGGCTTTTGAGCAGAAGAAGCCAGACCCTGCTTTTCAGAAACAATATCATTTTGCCACAGTTTTAGAATTATTTCCCGTTGGAATGGGATTAACATTAACCCAGAATTCACACTATATTAGCTACTGTTCTATGTCTTTTTTTACTCTACAGCACAGAAATATCTTTCCTACTTCTTTAGAGATAAGAATGTAGAGGGACAAAGAGGCCAAACAGCACAATCAAAGAAGACTTAGGGGAAAAACCTGGATTTGTGCTTCCCCAAAATTAAAGCAGAGGACTAAATGATGGATGGCATCCTCGATTCAATGGACATGAGTTTGAGCAAACTCATGGGAAACCTCCAATACTTTGCTTTGCCAATACTTTTCCAATACAAAGCTCCTATTCTTTGGCCACCTGATGCAAAGAACTGACTCACTGGAAAACACCCTGATGATGGGAAAGATTGAAAGCTGGAGGGGAAGGGGATGACAGAGGATGAGATGGTTGGATGGCATCACCAACTGGATGGACATGAGTTTGAGCAAGCTCTAGGAGTTGGGGATGGACAGGGAAGTTTGGTGTGCTGCAGTCCATGGGGTCACAAAGAGTCGGACATGACTGAGTGACTGAACTGACTAATGGAAAACCTGGCATGCTGCAGTCCATAGGGTGTCAAAGAGCCAGACATGACTGAGCAAATGAACAATATAAGTTAAAGCTTCCCAGGTGGCACTACAGAAACTAAAGAACTCACCTGCCAATGCTGGAGATGTAAGACATAGCGGTTTGATCCCTGGGCCAGGAAGATCCCCTGGAGGAGAGCATAGCAACCCATTCCAGTATTCTTGCCTGGAGAATCCCACAGACAGGGGACCCTGGTGAGCTACAGTCCATGGAGTCTCAAAGAGTAGGACACTACTGAAGCAACTTAGCAGATTCAAAGCAGATTCTTATTCTCATAAATACAACTGAAGCACCAATAATAAAACATCAATAATACATGCACTTCATCAAGACATGCTCATCAAGGGCATGAAAACTGGATCAAAATTTCTAATTCTCATTCTCCTTTTCTTCAGAGGAAGTTTTTAGCTTGCTACTTAGATCCATAAATCCTCCATAATTTAGACATTGCGTGCTATATTTTGGGTTAATATTTTTATGAGAACTTTATTTTTTTTATATTTATGACATTTTATTTTCAACTTGTCAATTTTATTGTGCCACTAACACTGGTACTGTGTTTTTTAATCATTTATTTTAAAAAGAAGCCTTCAGTGCTGGTGATCCAGAATAACATATCTGATAGGCAATTCAGTGGGAAATAAAACCCCAGACACAAACACATTTCTGTCCTGGTAAGGAAAGATTTCCCAATAAATCAGATGTGCTGACTTTCTCTTTATTAACGAGAAATTACTGACTAGAATTTTAATCTTTTCCTGTTTGTGATATATTTGGAAGTATCTCAGTACTAAATATAAGTTTAAGTTAGCTGTCTTTTTGTTTCTTATTTCTGGCCCACCACACTGAAGATGCTTTGTATGAAACAGTCACCTGAATTATCCACATAAAGATGAGGGATAGGCAGCAGGTGTTGAGGCAGAGGAGCTGAATTCCAGTTCATCACTGTTTGTTGTTGTTCAGTCACTAAGTCATGTCTGACTCTTTGTGACCCCATGGACTGCAGCATGTCAGGCTTCCCTGTCCTTTGCTATCCCCTGGAGTTTGCTGAAACTCATGTTCACTGAGTTGGTGATGTGATCTAACAATCTCATCCTCTGCCACCCTCTTTCTCCTTCTGCCTTCAATCTTTCCCAGAGACTTGAAAAGTAAAACCATAGAGAGGAGTCAGTGACATCATTTTAGTGGTTTAACTGAAAATATAAAATGTAGTTATAAAGGCACTGGACTATATTTAAGAATAAGTTCTACCAATTAGGAACTAGATCATTTTAGAAACAAACAAACAAAAAAAAAATCTGCAGCTTCCTCATCTGTAGAATGGAAGTATGTATACCTAGAATGGAACTATAAGGTTTACAGATTTTCATGAGCATATGAATTTTCTGGATATACTAGAATTTATTGTAAAAATGTTTATGTCACTAAACCATGGCCGTTGTAAATGTCTTTTATGATTGCATGGAAAAGGATGTTACATGTAAAACAAGACTTTTAAAATTCATATTTTACTAAGCTAGAAATAGAGTAATTGGAATATAGAGTTTTTACTTCCAAAGTGCTTTAAAAAATAGATGTTGACAAAGAAAGTTATTATCTTAAAAGACTATAAAGTACAATATAAATAATTTAGCTTAGTACTTTCTTTTTCAAGTACTAAAAGCTCCTGTTTATATATGAGCAGTTTTCTACTAAATACATCAATCATGCCTATGGACTGAAGGGATTTCTCTGTGACCTCTTACTTAGTGGCTCCTTTTTAGTTTAGTGCAAGTTACTGTATAACTTTTAAGTCATAAAATGGCATCCATGAAAGTAAATTTTTATAATTCCAAATTTGGCTCTAGCTCAATGATCTAACTACTGAAAGTGGGTTAGATTAGACTCATACTGTGGAATGTCTGATTTTCTAGGTATAACTCAGCAAAAAAATAATGACTCATTAATTGACTCAAAACATTCTGGATTAGTTTTTACCATCGCTGGGAAGTTTTACATCATATTTTTTTACTGCTAATTTCATAACAGGAATAGATGATATATAAATAATGGCCATAGGGAAAATATTCTTATCTCTTATATACTACTCATTAATTTCACTATTTTTATTATAACTTTTACCGCATTTAACTGAATCCTCACAACAACTCTGTGAACAGAGGAAAAAAGCCGAGATATTAAGTAAATATATCAATCAAAATATCAACGGTTAACAGAGGATCCAGGATATAGGACCAAAACATGCACACATTACACTGTATAACACTGGCATATTCAAATACATTTAACAATTTGAATTGTTCCTAATCCAGTTCACGGTATCTATAAGCATAGATTTGAAATTATGGGGTTTCAAATTAATCCAATTGTTTTTAAATAATGTAATAAAATTTTCTGGATTTAAATTACCCACAGCCAAGAAGATACACTAATGAAAGCAGCTCTTTTACCTCTTTCCTGTTTAACCATTTATACCCACCTCTAACTTTAAAAACCTAGTCACAGGAATGAGATCAGTAAACAATTAAAACCAGCTCTTGACTTATGCTCTCCTGAATGCACACTATACTTTGCCTAAATGTAGATTATTTTTACTGAATAAAAAGAAGTGAGAATAAAGCATTAAGCAGCTAAAAAATGACTAGGTCTCTACCTCCCTCAGCCCCTAAGGAATTCTGCAAGCAGATCACATGGGCAAGATAATATGTGAAGAGAGTCTGCCAGTCTGCACACAATGGAGAAAGATGCAAAACTGAACCTCCTGCCTTAACGATTCACTGAGATTCTTCTTCCCTTTTCTTCTTTAATAATGGTCATGGCTAAGCAGAATCTTCAGAGTTGATCTTAGAACATGAGTCCACCTTCTCCCCAGATTGGTAGGTTTTTTGGTTTTTTTTGTTTGTTTGTTTGTTTTTTTATGATTAAAGCACCTTTCTACTGATTCTTGTCTCTCAAGTTACTGACTTTGAGTGGGGAGCAGTTGAATCTGAGTTTGGTAACACTCAGATATCCCTGTCTTAAAAATTATACATTTTCCAGCTAAATTTACTTTTTTCCTATGTAGTAAACAAGTTACTCTAAGCAAGAATATGGCATTTGCACCTCTTTTTAAATTAATTTTTATTGGTGTATATTTGCTTTACATTGTTATGCTAGTTTCTACTGTACAAAAAAATGAATCAGTCATACATATATATATATCCCTTCCCTTTCAGACTTCCTTCCTATTCAGGTTACCACAGTGCATTAAGTACAATTTCCCATGCTATATCATATGTTCTCATTAGTTATCTAGCTTATATATAGTTTCAATAGAGTATATGTGTCAATCTTAATCTCCCAGTTGCTCCCCCCCTCCCCCCCATCACTTTCCCCCTTGGTATCCATATATTTGTTCTCTACATGGGTATGTCTCTATTTCTACTTCACCAATAAGATCATCTATACCATTTTTTCTAGATTCCACACATATATGTTCATATATTTGTTTTTCTGTTTTGATTCACTCTGTGTAAGACTCTAGGTCAGTCCATGTCTCTACCAGTAATTCAATTTTGTTCTTTTTTATAACTGAATAATATTCCATTGTGTATATGTAGCACATCTTTATTCATTCCTCTGTTATCTCTTTTGTTTGCCTGAAAAATAAAATTATAGGCTTCTCATATTTTAGTACCTTAAAATGAAAGAAGTTGTTATCCAGACAGAATTTCCTACTCTTGTACAATCCAATGGGGTGATAAGAGAAACTCTCAGGCAAACATATGGTTTGGAGAAGAACTTGCCCTGAACAAAATGACAAACACTGAAATTTGCTCTATCTAATAACTTCAAACTCCTGTCTAAACACATGAATCTTTTTAAGTCTAAGAAAAATGGATAGAGGTCTTTCCACCTATTATCAGGGTCATCTTTTTTCTCTTACCTGGGAGACATGAACTGCCCTCATATGATACTCCTGTAGGTGAGTGCATGCTCATTCACTCAGTCATGTCTGACTCATTGCAGCCCCATGGATTGCATTCTGCCATATTCCTCTGTCCATGGGATTATCCTGGCAAGAATACTGAAATGGGTTGCCATTTCTTCCTCCAGGGGATCTTCCCCACTCAGGAGTCTCCTATGGTTCCTGCGTTGGCAGGCAGGTTCTTTACCACTGAGCTACCTGGGAAACCCAATTCTTAAAAGAGCTTCCCCCAAACAAATTCTCTGTTGGATTCATTAGGGCCGTATTCTCTGTAGTCTTCTAATTCCCTTGAAGGAATGAGCTTAGAGAGATTTCAAGTATTTGTATGACTTTTTAAACCTTCACAAGGAAACAGCAATAGTGGAATTCCAGATATGACTAAACAGACAGAAGCCAAGATTGTTGGAGAAAGGACACTGATATCTATTTTTCTGCAATTCCACCTTGTATTCAGTCACTCCTGGTGTGCATTCATGAAATCAGGCAAGAACATAAAAGCAGTTGCATTTAAAAGTTTTATTATTCTAGCCATAAATCTTTAACAGCTAACTGTCAATGCTGCTGCTGCTGCTGCTAAGTCGCTTCAGTCGTGTCTGACTCTGTGCGACCCCATAGACGGAAGCCCACCAGGCTCCCCCATCCCTGGGATTCTCCAGGCAAGAACACTGGAGTGGGTTGTCATTTCCTTCTCCAATGCATGAAAGTGAAAAGGGAAAGGGAAGTCGCTCAGTCGTGTCCGACTCTTGGCGACCCCATGGACTACAGCCTACCAGGCTCCTGCGTCCATGGGACTTTTCAGGCAAGAGTACTTGAGTGGGCTATAAAACAAAGGGAAAATACCCCCATGATGTTCTATTATAGAATGTGACATCATCATGCTTGTGCCTAGGATATAGTAGTCATAAGATACTGTTTGTGAACATCAAACTTAACCTAAAAGCTAAGACCACTAGAAGATGTTCTAAGAACTCTTCATTTAAAAGTTTCCACTCATTGGAAAGTTTTAAAGAAGATGTGGCATATATATATAACTGAATAATATTCAGTCATTAAAAAAAAAAGGAAATAATGTCATTTGAAGCAACATGGGTAAACCATTAGATTATCATATTAAGTGAAGTAAGGCAGTCAGTCAGTTCAGTTGCTCAGTCATGTCCGACTCTGCAACCCCTTGAACTGCAGCACACCCGGCTTCCCTGTCCATCTCCAACTCCTGGAACTTGCTCAAACCCATGTCCATCAAGTCAATGATTCCATCCAACCATCTCATCTTCTTTCACCCCGTCTACTCTTTCCTTCAATCTTTCCCAGCATCAGGGTCTTTTCCAATGAGTCAGTTCTTCGCATCAGGTGTCCAAAGTATTGGCGTTTCAGTTTCAGCATCAGTCCTTCCAATGAATATTCAAGACTGATTTAGAATTGACTGATTTGATCTCCTTGCAGTCCAAGGGACTCTCAAGAGACTTCTTCAACACCACAGTTTAAAAGCATCAATTATTTGGCATTCAGCTTTCTTTATGGTCCAACTATCACATCCATACATGACTACTGGAAAAACCATAGCTTTGCCTAGACGGACCTTTGTTGGCAAAATAATGTCTCTGCTTTTTAATATCTTGACTAAGTTTGTCATAGTTTTTCTTCCAAGGAGCAAGTGTCTTAAGTTCATGGCTGCAGTCACCATCTGCAGTGATTTTCGAGCCCAAGAAAATAAAATCAGTCACTTTTCCCATTTTTCCCCATCTATTTGCCATGAAGTGATGGGACTGGATGCCATGATCTTAGTTTTTTGGGTGCAATATCAAAAACAACAGAATGATCTCTGTTTGTTTCCAAGGCAAACCATTCAATATCACAGTAATCCAAGTCTATGCCCTAACCACTAATCCTGAGAAGCTGAACAGTTCTATGAGGAACTAAAAGATCTTCTAGAATTAACACCAAAATGATGTCCTTTTCATCATAGAGGACTAGAATTCAAAAGTAGAAAGTCAAGAGATACCTAGGGTAACAGGTGAGTTTGGCCCGGGTGTAAAAAATGAAGCAAGGCAAAGGCTAACAGAGTTTTGCCAAGAGAACACACTGATCATAGAAATCACCCTCTTCCAACAACACGAGAAGACTCTACACATGGACATCACCAGATGGTCAATACCAAAATCAGATTGATTATATTCTTTGCAACCAAAGATGGAGAAGTTCTATACAGTCAGCAAAAACAAGACTGGGAGCTGACTGTGGCTCAGATAATGAGCTTCATATTGCAAAATTCAGACTTAAATTAAGCAAAGTAGGGAAAACCACTTGACCATTCAAGTGTGACTTAAATCAAATCCTTAACAATTATATAGTGGAAGTGACAAATAGATTCAAGGGATTAGATCTGATAGAGTGTCTGAAGAACTATTGATGGAGGTTCATAATATTGTACAGGAGACAGTGATCAAAACCATTCCCAAGAAAAAGAAATGCAAAAAGGCAAAATGGTTGTCTGAGGAGGCCTTATGAATAGCTGAGAAAAGAAGAGAAGCAAAAGGCAAAGGAGAAAATGAAAGATATATCCACCCTAATGCAGAGTTCCAAAGAGTAGCAAGGAGAGATAAGAAAGCTTTCCTAAGTGATCAATGCAAAGAGATAGAGGAAGTGAGACAGAGAAAGAGAAATATCATATGATACCACTTACATATGGACTCTAAAAAATCATAAAAATGAACTTATTTACAAACAGAAACAGATACACATACTTAGAAAACAAATTTATGGTTACTAAAGAAGAAAGGTAGGGAGAAGGAGTAAATTAGGAGGTTGGGATGAACATATACACACTACTATATATAAAATATATAATCAACAATGGGCTACTGTATAACACAGGGAACTCTATTCAGTATCCTGTAATAACCTATGTGGGAAAAGAATCTGAGAAAGAATGGATATATATTTAGGTATCACTGCATCGTTTTGCTGTACATCTGAAACTAACAAATACTGTATCAATAAATCAACATATATTGTGAAATAAAATAAAAATTAATAAAATGTTTCATTCCAAAAAAGAAAAATCTCACTGTTCATATGGCATTATAATTGGAATCAACCAGCAAAAGAGACACAGATGTATAGAACAGTCTTTTGGACTCTATGGGAGAGGGCGAGGGAGGGATGATATGGGAAAATGACATTGAAATATGTAAATTATCACATGTGAAACAAATCGCCAGTCCAGACTCAATTCATGATACAGGGTGTTCGGGCTGGGGCACTGGGATGACCCAGAGGGATGGAATGGGGAGGGAGATGGGAGGGGGGTTCATCATGGGGAACACATGTACACCCATGGCGGATTCATGTCGATGTATGGCAAAAACAATACAATATTGTAAAGTAAAAAAATTAATTAATTAATTTTAAAAAACCACAATTTTTCTGCTATTGTTTCAAATATAATTAATCAGTTTTTATCCAACTTCATTACTAAACAGATACACAGTGACTAAAAAGTATGTTATTTACCTATTACTGCAATAACAAATTGCCACCCACTCAACAGCGGTTTAAACTAACAAATTTATTTTCTTAGAATTCTGGAAGTCAGAAATTCAAAATCAGTTTCACTGGAACTAAATCAAGGTGCCTTCAGGGAGATGCTTCCTGTAAGAGCTTTAGGGGAGAATCTATTTCTTTTTCTTTTTCAGCTGCATTCCTTGTATTTCTTGGCTGGTGATCCCTTCCTCCATCTTCAAATTCAACATTGTAACATCAAATTTTTGCTCCCATAGCTGCATGGTCTTCTCTCATCTTTTCTTGATTTTGACTCTCTTGCTTCTAATTTATCAGAAACCTTATGATTACAAATGTGAGCTTGTGTGAATAATGCAGCATAACATCCCAATCTTAAGATCCTATATTTGTAAAATTATCTTTCCTGTATAAAGAAACAAATTTACCAATTCTAAGGCTCGAACATGGCCATCTGTTATGTGTGTGTGTGTGTGTGTGTGTGTGTGTGTGTGCACACACGCACACACACACATATAAAGGAGACTTCATTAGCCTACCACGGCATACAATATGGTTAAAAATGTGAATATAGGAGAAATATATTTGAGGAAGACATAATACTTTAACTCTGGCGTAATACTTTTTAATAATTTCAATTTTTTGAGATAATTTTAGACTCAGATTTGCAAATCTTATATAGCTATTATTCAGTTTCCATTTATGTTAATATCAAACACAATCACAGGAAATTAACCTAAGGTATGAAATTAAACTTGGCACAGTACTACAAACTAAACTATAAATTTTATTTGGATTTCACCAGTTTTCCATTATTGTCCTTTTTCTGCTCCAGAACCCAGGATCCCACATTGAATTTAGACGTCAAGTCTCTTTAACCTCTCCAATCTATGATACTTATCAGTCTCCTCTTGCCTGTCATAATTTTGACTTTTTGAAGAGCCCATTACCTTCACATCTTGGTTGACTAAAATAAAGTGCATAAATTTCAAATTTTGTTCTATACAGTTTTACAAGATTTGGACAAATGAAGAAAATTCTGCTCCTCCACTAAGATTTTTCCATTCTAAATATTTCTGTCACCTCACTTTCTCTCAAGCTCTTCCCTGCAGATAATCCCTGCCCTCCCAACCACAGACTTGCTTGCTTCCCTCTAGTTTTGATTTATTGTATAGAATTATACAATATTTATCTTTTGGAGTTTATCTTCTTGCAAGTCACAGAAAAACATTTAACAGCTAACCAAGTTACTGCATAAATCAAGAATTCTTATGTAGCATTTTTAATGTATGTCTGTATCACAGATTGTTTATGCATTGATGAGTTGAAAGACATCTGGAGGCTTTCAGAGTTTGGTATTATTAATAAAGCTTCCATAGACATTCATGTATAGGTTTTATATGAACAAAATATTTCATTTCTCTAGAGTAGAAATCTAGAAGAGAGATTTCTGAGTTGTATGGTAGAAATGTTTAACCTTACAAAAAAAGAAGAAGAAATGTTTTCAGATATAGCTATATCATTTTATATTTTCACTAGCAATGAAAGAATGTACCCTAAACAAAGATTTTAAATTGAAATAAAGTTCAACTTATCATTTTTCTTTTACAGATCATACTTTTGGTATCGTGTATACCAACTGTTTGGTTAATCCAAGATTGGAGCTTTTTCTCCTGTTTTATTCTAGAAAAATTTTATAGTTTTAGGTCTTACATTTAGATCATGAACCATTTTGAATTAATTTTTTAGTAGATGTAAGCTAAAAATTGAGAACTATATTTTTAGAAACTTGATGGCTCAATTAAGGTAAAATACACATATCATATCACTTCCCAATTTAAATTGTGCAAATGAATGTCTTGTAATAGAGTTGTACAATATCACTTCAATCAATTTTTTTAACATATTCATTATCATAAAAAGAAATTTTGTGTTTTATAATTGTCACTCCCCAATCCCCATAGTCTGCATATATGTACTATATATATTGACTACTTTATCATTATATAATGCCCTTCTTTATCCCAAATTAGATTCCGTATTTTGAAGTCTATTCTAGCTAATATTAATACTTTCTTACACTTCATTCTGGTTAGTGTCTGCATGATTAGAATAAATTCTTACCTTTTTAGGCAACCTATCAGTACCTGTCTTTAAATTGATGAATCTCTGCTATTCATATTTTGTTTGATTATTGAGTTCATATTCAGTTCAGTCCAGTTCAGTTGCTCAGTTCAGTTCAGTCACTCAGTCGTGTCTGACTCTTTGTGACCCCATGAATCGCAGCACACCAGGCTTCCCAGTCCATCACCAACTCCAGGAGTTCACTCAGACTCACATTCATTGAGTCAGTGATGCCATCCAGCCATCTCATCCTCTGTCGTCCCCTTCTCCTCTTGCCCCCAATCCCTCCCAGCATCAGAGTCTTTTCCAATGAGTCAACTCTTCGCATGAGGTGGCCAAAGTACTGGAGTTTCAGCTTTAGCATCATTCCTTCCAAAAAAAAAAAAAAAATCCCAGGGCTGATCTCCTTCAGAATGGACTGGTTGTATCTCCTTGCAGTCCAAGGGACTCTCAAGAGTCTTTTCCAACACCATAGTTCAAAAGCATCAATTCTTCGGCGCTCAGCCTTCTTCACAGTCCAACTCTCACATCCATACATGACCACTGGAAAAACCATAGCCTTGACTAGACGGACCTTTGTTGGCAAAGTAATGTCTCTGCTTTTGTATATGCTATCTAGGTTGGTCATAACTTTTCTTCCAAGGAGTAAGCGTCTTTTAATTTCATGGCTGCAGTCACCATCTGCAGTGATTTTGGAGCCCAGAAAAAAAAATGTCTGACACTGTTTCCACTGTTTCCCCATCTTGCCGGGGTCCAGCCCCAGTGGATCCAGGGAATTCAAAGGGGAGATGGCTTCGGTGATCAGAATACGATAGAATTAAAGATATAAAGAGTGGTTAAATAAGGATAGCTCAGCGAAGAAATTCAGTGAAGAAAAGAGGCTGAATAACTTGTTTACGTGGAAAACCAATAAAAATCCAAGACAATGAGTTTGCATCACCTACGTAGGCCGCAGGGGTCCTCCTGTTCTCCCGAGGGAGAGAGACACTAAGGCCTCCCCAGTCAGATCTTAGAAGCCCAGGCATAATTAGTAGGCTTGACGAGCCTCCACGTTCCAGATGGGAATTAAGCCAAAAGGTGAAAGAATGACATGGGGAGACCAAGCTTCGGTGAACAAGGCCCGCACTTTATTTTCCAAAGTAGTTTTTATACCTTAAGTTGTGCATAGAGGATAATGGGGGAAGGTCAGCAGTCCTTGATCCTTATCGAAGCCAGACTTTTAAACTTATCATATGCAAAATTTAGGTGATTTACATCATCTTCTGGCCAGGGGCCTGTTAACATTTTATGACCCTTTCTTCAGAAAACTTATTTTTCTCTAAAGGTGATTATTCTAAAGTCAGGCGCCACCCTCTGAAAGCATTAGATAAAGTTGCATTCCTATAGGGCAAAGTTGTGGTGGGCAATAACAAGAAAAGAATTAACTCAAGGGTTCAAGGTTACAAACATTAAAGCTGCTACTTACATTCCTATACACCAATTATATTAATCAATACACTCCCAAGGACACAGTAGGTAAGGGATACAGAAACTTAGCAGCAAACATTGGCCCAACAAGTGAAAAACCCTTCACCAATACAATTTCTAATCAATCTTTTAATGCTCAAAGGAATCTGTATTTAGATAGTTTAGAACATCTCATGCCTCTCATGGTTGGGAGGCTGTGAACAATCACATGTGGCTGGAAGAACCTGTTCAGGCAGGCTAGAGGACTTCCAAAGGAGTTTGTAGGTTGAAACACTCTTGTCACACCCAGGAACTTTATCAACTGGAGCTGTAAGTTAACTCCTTTTCAGAGAGAGGTGGTGGGGGACAGCCCCCTGTAAAGTCAGAGGTGTAGGTGAGAGCACAAAGCAGTAAAGTAGGCAGACTCTGGTTTTGGGGGTAGGTGCTTGAGAATTTCCAGGGGGACTCCTGAGGCTCGATCCCGCCTTTGCGTATGCCGAGCCTCCTTCCTCATGACCTTTGCCATGGGTGGAGTTCCTCACACTGGTTCCCCACACCATTTATTTCCCATGAAGTGATGAGACGAGATGGCACGATCTTCGTTTTCTGAATGTTGAGCTTTAAGCCAACGTTTTCACTCTCCACTTTCACTTTCATCAAGAGGCTTTTTAGTTCCTCTTCACTTTCTGCCATAAGGGTGGTGTCATCTACATATCTGAGGTTATTGATATTTCTCCCGGCAAACTTCATTTCAGCTTGTGTTTCTCTCAGCTCAGCGTTTCTCATGATGTGCTCTGCATATAAGTTAAATAAGCAGGGTGACAATATACAGCCTTGACGTACTCCTTTTCCTATTTGGAACCAGTCTGTTGTTCAATGTTCAGTTCTAACTGTTGCTTCCTGACCTGCATACAAATTTCTCAAGAGGCAGGTCAGGTGGTCTGGTATTCCCAACTCTTGAAGAATTTTCCAGTTTATTGTGATCCACACAGTCAAAGGCTTTGGCATAGTCAATAAAGCAGAAATAGAGGTTTTTCTGGAACTCTCTTGCTTTTTCTATGAGCCAGCCAATGTTGGCAATTTGATCTCTGGTTCCTCTGCCTTTTCTAAAACCAGCTTGAACATCTAGAAGTTCATGGTTCACGTATTGCTGAAGCCTGGCTTGGAGAATTTTGAGCATTACTTTATTAGCATGTGAGATGCGTGCAATTGTGCAGTAGCTTCTGTTAGGTCCATACCATTTCTGTCCTTTATTGAGCCCATCTTTGCATGAAATGTTCCCTTGGTATCTCTAATTTTCTCGAAGACATCTCTAGTCTTTCCCATTCTGTTGTTTTCCTCTATTTCTTTGTATTTATCGCTGAGGAAGGCTTTCTTATCTCTTCTTACTGTTCTTTGGAACTCTGCATTCGGATGCTTGTATCTTTCCTTTTCTCCTTTGCTTTTCGCTTCTCTTCTTTTCACAGCTATTTGTAAGCCTCCCCAGACAGCCATTTTGCTTTTTTGCATTTCTTTTCCCTGGGGATAGTCTTGATCCCTGTCTCCTGTACAATGTCATGAACCTCATTCCATAGTTCATCAGGCACTCTAGCTATCAGATCTAGGCCCTTAAATCTATTTCTCACTTTGACTGTATAATCATAAGGGATTTGATTTAGGTCATACCTAAATGGTCTAGTGGTTTTCCCTACTTTCTTCAATTTTGGTCTGAATTTGGCAATAAGGAGTTCATGATCTGAGCCACAGTCAGCTCCTGGTCTTGTTTTTGTTGACTGTGTAGACCTCCTCCATCTTTGGTTGCAAAGAATATAATCAATCTGATTTCGGTGTCGACCATCTGGTGACGTCCATGTGTAGAGTCTTCTCTTGTGTTGTTGGAAGAACTCAGTCATGTTCAATTCTTTATGACCCCATGGACTGGAGCACAGCAGGCCTCCCTGTCCATCAACAACTCCCGTTGTTTACTCAAACTCATGTCCATTGAATCGGTGATGCCATCCAACCATCTCATCCTCTGTTGTCCCCTTCTCCTCCTGCCCTCAATCTTTCCCAGCATCATGGTTTTCTCCAATGAGTCAGTTCTTCACATCAGCCAGCCAAAGTATTGGAGTTTCCGCTTCAACAACACTTCTTGCAATGAATATTCAGGACTGATTTCCTTTAGGATGGACTGGTTGGATCTCCTTGCAGTCCAGGGACTCTCAAGAGGCTTCTCCAACACCACAGTTTAGAACGATCAATTCTTCAGTGCTCAGCTTTCTTTATAGTCCATATAAAGAAAGTCCTTTCTATATAGTCCAACTCTCACATGCATACATGACTACTGGAAAAACCACAGCCTTTACTGTATGGACCTTTGTTGACAAAGTAATGTCTCACCTTTTTAATATGCTGTCTAGGTTGGTCATAACTTTTCTTCCAAGGAGTAAGTGTCTTTTAATTTCATGGCTGCAGTTACCATCTGCAGTGATTTTGGAGCCCCCCAAATTAAAGTCTGTCACTGTTTCCACTGTTTCCCCATCTATTTGCCATGAAGTAATGGGACCAGATGCCAAGATCTTCCTTTTCTGAATGCTGAGCTTGAAGGTAATTTTTTCACTCTCCTCTTTCACTTCATCAAAAGGCTCTTTAGTTTTTCTTCACTTTTGCCATAAGGGTGGTGTCATCTGCATATTTGAGGTTATTGCTATTTCTCCTGGCAATCTTGAATCCAACTTATCCTTAATCCAGCCCAGGGTTTCTCATGATGCACTCTGCATATAAGTTAAAAAAAGCAAGATGACAATATACAGCCTTGACATACCCTTTCCCAATTTGGAACTGGTCTGTTGTTCCATGTCCAGCTCTAACTGTTGCTTCCAGACCTGCATACAGATTTCTTTTTTGTTTGGATGTAATTCCTTTTACTCCCTCTCGCCTACCTCCAGCCTTTTGCCTAGGGCTTTCAAGTTTTGGCTAAGCATTTTATCTAAGATTCTTTACATATTTGGTGGCTGCAGCTCTCCAGTAAGGGTACAATAGTTATTTTTTATTTTGTTTTAACTTCCTCCTGAATTTTAAAGAGACTCTCCTCATTCAATTTTTTTTTTTCTTGTTGTTGTTAAGAATACAATCCTCTCCCAGTCTCCTGACACATTTTACAAACTAGACTTGCAAAGTTCACAGAATTCTGTGTTCAGCTGACTCAGTCTTCTCACTGGTGTGGCCACATACTACAAAACTTTGCTCTAACAATCTCCAATCTGTCTGGCCACTGTGATTATTGATACATTTGCGTGATACTCTTCCAATTTGCTAGCTGTTTTTCAGTATACCGTAATGACACGACTTTCAAGTGAATGCCTTGAGTCCTTGAGCTAAGGCCAAATGTCAGTACCTCAATGAGAACGGCTTAAGAAAGAAGCTTATTTACTAAAAATATTTGGTAGGGTCCACAGAAAAAGATGGACAACTATCCAACCCAGATGTTATGTAACTTTTTTTCCTAAAAAAATGGAAAAAAGTATATGATTTTTTTGTAGGAAGTAAGTTCCACTCTGAACAGATCTGAAAGAATTTTAGCCCATTGTGCCAGTAATCTTTTCATCTAGATAAAATTCTTTTATTCCATCTTTGCATGTTTGAATTATTTATTTATATAAAAACAATAACATCAAATGTCTATTATGTATGCACTCAATATTGTAAATCTTCCTGTGTTTTCCCAGAAATTCCTGCTCTGTTTCTCAGTAACTTATGTCCCTCTTTGGGTAAAGATATATTTTTCACGTTGCCAATAGTTAGCAAAGTGTATGGAACTTGGTTACTACAATTCAGCTTTTCTGATGGAGGAAATGAAAGTTATTATCTAAATTATATTCAGACTTGATTGGTAATGATGTTAGTGAATAGCAAATATATTCCCTTTCTATTTGAGGCTTTTAGGAAAAAGATAAATCTTCACTTATTAAATTGTCAAATGCTTATATTAACTGAGGATATTAGAATGTAAATATTTAAGTTATTTGCAAATACAGGTGCAGACTAAACAAACTAATTTGTGTAAAGCATTGAGGTCAGTGTGCCAAGTCAATCACTCAATATATACATATAAACATATAAAGAAAATAAGTGTTGTAATGTACATAGATTTAAAAAAATAAATAAACTTAAGGATAGACAGCAACACCAAGACTTAGGAATTAAGGTTAAGAAATCCCTCTATGGAATAGCCAAAACCAAATTAAGGATTAAGCTGTTTCAAAATAAGCTGTGGAATTTTAATTAAAGTTTTGTTTTCTATGCAATCACTTCTTTTCTTGAAAAGTGAGGAAGAATGACAAGATTGCGACTTGACTAATGAATACTGAGTACATTAACTGGAAAAATGATGGACTGCAAAAGACCAGGTCTTTACACACACTAAGACACGTAGACTTTGTCATCATCAGTCTACTCATTTATTCACCTAAATTCTACCCATCTAAGAATTAATTTAAAGAGAGGGAGAGAGTATACAGTGCATAGCACACCAAAGGGAAATACACAGTAGTGGCTCAGACCATTAATTTTGGAGCTAGAGTGACAAATCATACTCTGTCTCTGCTTCTGTATTATTGTGTAATCTTTTGCAAATTACTTAGTTCTCTTGTCCTTAGGACCATGGGAAATGGTATTTTATCTTCCCAAAAGATTTTTGATGAGGATTAGATGACAGATGCTGTCTTACAAAAGAAACTTGCTCATAGTGCTTTGTAAGTATACATGTATATTTTTATAATTATTACAAAGCCATGTAAAACACCAGATAGTCAATGAGCTAAATAAAATGTGAAAGATAAGAATAAGAATGTCACTTACATTAAAAATGAGGTAAGAAATTCTCTGGTGGTCCAGTGGAATCTGCCTGCCAATGTAGGGGACTTGTGTTTTATCCCTGGTCTGGGAAGATTCCACATGCTGTTGGCAATTACATTCGTGCGCCACAGTTACTGAGCTAACATGCTGAAACTACTACCCTAGAGCTCATGCACTCTGTAGCCTTTGCACTACAACAAGAGAAGCTTCCACAGCAAGCCAGTGCACTGCAACTAGAGAGTAGCCCATGCTTGGTGCAACTAGAGAAATCTTGCTGCAGAGCAAAGACCCAGTGCAGCCAAAAATAAATTAATTCATTAAATCTAAAAATTTAGGAAGCCTCACTTTTTAAAAAAATGAGTTAAAAATGTATACTGACAATCTTTCTATATGTGGGTCACAGATTTGATTCTAATCTTTCCAGAATCCAACCTAAAAATTTGGTAAGTTATACTTTTCATTGTGATCTTAAAATTAAACAGAAATTAACTATTTAGTGGATAAATAACTTCTTGATGGTGAAGCAGACTATTTCTTTCAAGGTTGCTGACAAAGAATGCTCCAATTTCATAAAGATGTCCTTAGGGACATCCTTACAATGGACACAGAGGCTGGCTTCACGGAGATGCTTTTAGAAAAAGGTTTTGGGACTCTGATTTAAAACCCTTTCAAATAAGGCCTTTCTCTGGAGGACTAGAATACTCAAAATCCAGTCTCTGCTTTTTCCACATGACTTGGGCAATTAGAGGGAAACAAAAATTAATACACTGCAATAATTCTGAAAAGGTGAATTTAAAGTGAGACTTTTAGGCAAAGAACTTCACTGTTTCATTAGAATTAAATTGTTAGTGGGATATTGTAGATTTTTTTCTTGTGAGTCATGTTACCCAGAGGTCTTTAAGTTCCTGGAGTTTTTGTTACCAGATATATACTGATAAGCACCCCCAAACATCAAAGTTTTCACTGAAATGGCTAAATAGAAATCTCTTCATTATTTCCCTAAGGGTTCTAAACCAAATTAAATGAATATGACTTGAACCGTCAACATTTTCTCTAACATAAATGGCTAGAAACCTCTTTATTCAACTATATTCCCTACAGATATCAAATGCCAGTAGAATGAGTAAAATTTTGTAAGTCTAAACTTAATATCTGTAGTTGAGTTATTGAAAATATTCAAATACTGTTTTAAAAAATAAACATTATATATTAACCTCAAGAAACATTTGATAAATAAGAACTTTAGAGACAGAATAAAGACTAAATATTTATTTTCAAAGAACTTGCAGACTAATAATAATTCAACTGTCTTCAACTTTTCTGGATACATCTAGCAATAATCATTGTGAAAGTCTGAATATATGTACAATGTGTTGATCATTTTCATATCCCTGATAAAAAATTTTTAAGGATAAGGATAGTAAAACAATGCATATCAGATTCACCAATTTGTGTAAATTAGTAGGAAAAAACCTTTGGCCAGAGAGGATTCCATTTCTGGCTTTAATTTATTTGGCCTTTAGAATGATATAAATCTGGTGCCTCTTTTTAAAACTTGGAGAGGAAACTTCCTTCTGTAAGGTGAACTACTGTCACTGGCTATTTCTAAGTCATATCTAAAGAATGAAAGATACAATGTTTAGAAATGCGCTGCTATGATTTACATGAACAATGGACCCTTAAAAAAGCAACACTGAATGCAGAGTTCCAAAGAATAGCAAGAAGAGATAAGAAAGCCTTCTTCAGCGATCAATGCAAAGAAATAGAGGAAAACAACAGAATGGGAAAGACTAGCGATCTCTTCAAGAAAATTAGAGATACCAAAGGAACATTTCATGCAAAAATGGGCTTGATAAAGGACAGAAATGGTATGGACCTAACAGAAGCAGAGGATATTAAGAAGAGATGGTAAGAATACACAGAAGAACTGTACAGAAAAGATCTTCATGACCCAGATAATCACGATGGTGTGATCACTGAACTAGAGCCAGACATCTTGGAATGTGAAGTCAAGTGGGCCTTAGAAAGCATCACTACCAACAAAGCTAGTGGAGGTGATGGAATTCCAGTTGAGCTATTCCAAATCCTGAAAGATGATGCTGTGAAAGTGCTGCACTCAATATGCCAACAAATTTGAAAGACTCAGCAGTGGCCACAGGACTGGAAAAGGTCAGTTTTCCTTCCAATCCCAAAGAAAGGCAATGCCAAAGAATGCTCAGACTACCCCACAATTGCACTCATCTCACACGCTAGTAAAGTCATGCTCAAAATTCTCCAAGCCAGGCTTCAGCAATATGTGAACCATGAACTTCCTGATGTTCAAGCTGGTTTTAGAAAAGGCAGCGAAACCAGAGATCAAATTGCCAACGTCCGCTGGATCATGGGAAAAGCAAGAGAGTTCCAGAAAAACATCTATTTCTGCTTTATTGACTATTGCAAAGCCTTGGACTGTGTGGATCACAATAAACGGTGGAAAATTCTGAAAGAGATGGGAATACCAGAACACCTGATCTGCCTCTTGAGAAATTTGTATGCAGGTCAGGAAGCAACAGTTAGAACTGGACATGGAACAACAGACTGGTTCCAAATAGGAAAAGGAGTACATCAAGGCTGTATATCGTCACCCTGTTTATTTAACTACTATGCAGAGTACATCATGAGAAACACTGGACTGGAAGAAACACAAGCTGGAATCAAGATTGCCAGGAAAAACATCAATAACCTCAGATATGCAGATGACACCACTTTTATGGCAGAAAGTGAAGAGGAACTCAAAAGCCTCTTGATGAAAGTGAAAGTGGAGAGTGAAAATGTTGGCTTAAAGCTCAACATTCAGAAAACGAGGATCATGGCATCTGGTCCCATCACTTCATGGGAAATAGATGGGGAAACAGTGGAAACAGTGGTAGACTTTATTTTGGGGGGGCTCCAAAATCACTGCAGATGGTGACTGAAGCCATGAAATTAAAAGATGCTTACTCTTTGGAAGGAAGGTTATGACCAACCTAGATAGCATATTCAAAAGCAGAGACATTACTTTGCCAACAAAGGTTCGTCTAGTCAAGGCTATGGTTTTTCCTGTGGTCATGTATGAATGTGAGAGTTGGACTGTGAAGAAGGCTGAGCGCCAGAGAATTGATGCTTTTGAACTGTGGTGTTGGAGAAGACTCTTGAGAGTCCCTTGGACTGCAAGGAGATCCAACCAGTCCATTCTAAGGTGATCAGCCCTGGGATTTCTTTGGAAGAAATATGCTAAAGATGAAACTCCAGTACTTTGTAACTCCAGTATTTTTCCTGGAAATCTTGATTCCACCTCATGCGAAGAGTTGACTCATTGGAAAAGTCTCCGATGCTGGGAGGTATTGGGGGCAAGAGGAGAAGGGGACGACAGAGGATGAGATGGCTGGACGGCATCACTGACTCAATGGACGTGAGTCTCTGTTAACTCCGGGAGTTGGTGATGGACAGGGAGGCCTAGCGTGCTGTGATTCATGGGGTCGCAAAGAGTTGGACACGACTGAGTGACTGATCTGATCTGATCTGATCTGAATAGCACTCAGTAACACTCAGAATATGGTTTCATTCAAATATTATATATATATCAGATCAGATCAGTTGCTCAGTCGTGACCAACTCTTTGCGACCCCATGAATCACAGCACACCAGGCCTCCCTGTCCATCACCAACACTTTGAGTGTGTGTGTGTGTGTGTGTGTGTATATATATATATATATATATATATATATATATATATATATATATGTTATTTAGTGGCCCAACAGCATAAATTCCCTCTTGTATCTCAGTGTCAATTTTTTCTTGATTGCCTTAATTTGTCTAGTAAATTTAAAGTAATTTTGGCTTTCAGCAAATCCCCAAACTGAATGTATTTGGAAATAAATAAATCTTTGATTTTTCTCTTCAAACAACAACAATAAAAATAAGGTTTCATGGAAAGATGGAATAAAAATAGAAAAACACTTTAAAAAAATATATCTTTACCTCATTTCTTCTCCTACCATAATTCTGGCTCTGTTTCACTTAACTTATTACTTCCTAAACATTTATTTTTCATTCACTTTATCTCATTTCTTACTTGATCTTCCTTTTCCCCATCTTTTTTATTTCTATCTTGTATTTTCTTTCTCCAGTCAACTTTCTCTACTTATATATCTACTCATTTTCTCCAGGAAGTGGCTTTTGACTCTTTGCGACCCCATGGACTGTAGCCTAACAGGCTCCTCTGTCCATGGGATTTTCCAAGCAAGAGTGCTGGAGTGGATTGCCATTTCCTTCTCCAGGGGATCTTCCTGACCCAGGAATCAAACCCGAGTCTCTCACATTGCAGGCAGACGCTTTACTGTCTGAGCCACCAGGGAAGCCCCATATACAAAGTCAAATAGGCCTTAAGAAGCACTGCTGTTAATAAAGCTAGTGGATGTGATGAAATTCAAGAAGAATGATTCATATCCTTAAAGGAGGATGCCATTAACGTTTTACATTCATATATCAGCAAATCTGGAAGACCCAGCAGTGGCCACAGGGACTGGAAAAGGTCAATCCTTATCCCAACTTCCAAAAAGGGTAGTACCAAAGAAAATACTAACCATCAGATAATTGCCCTCATCTCTGATACTAGTAAACTCATGCTTAAAATCTTGCATGGTAGGCTTCAGTGTTATGCAAACCAAGAACTTCCAGATATCCAAGCTTGGTTTAGAAAACAGAGAGGAACTAGAGATCAAATTGTCAACATTCTCTGGCTCATAGAGAAAACAAGGAAATTTCAGAAAAACATCTCTGTTTCATCAACTATGCTAAAACCTTTGACTGTGTGGATCATGACAAACTATGTCATGGGAGAGCTTTGAGATGGGAATACTAGACCATCTTACCTGTCCCCTGACAAACATGCATGTGGATCAAGAAACTACAGTTAGAACCTTGTATGGAACAACTGATTGGTTCAAGATTGAGAAAGGAGTATGACAGGGCTGCCTGCTGTCACTCTGTTTGTTTAACCTGTACATGAGCACATCATGAGTAATGCTGGGCTAGATGAGTTACAAGCTGGAATCAAAATAGGTGAGAGAAACATCAGTAACCTCAAATATGTGGATGATATCACTCTAATGGCAGAAAATGAAAAAGAACTACAGAGCCTCTTGTTGAGGGTGAAGGAGAAGAGTGAAAAGCCTGCTTAAGGCTAAATATTAAAAAAAAAAAAAAAAAAAACACACACTAAGATCATGGAATCCAGCTCCATTACTTCATGGCAAATAGAAGGGGAAAAAGTGGAAGTAGTGACAGATTTCCTCTTCTTGGGCTCCAAAATCACTGTGGACAGTGACCACAGCTATGAAATCAGAAGACAATTGCTTCTTGGCAGGAAAGTGATGAGAAACCTAGGCAGTGTGTTGAAAAGCGGAGACATTACTCTGCCAACAAAGGTGTGTATTGTCAAGGCTATGGTCTTCCCAGTGGTCACATTCTGTTATGAGAGCTGTACCATAAAGAAGGCAGAATGCCAAAGAATTGATGCCTTCAAACTGTGGTGCTGGAGAAGACTCCTGAATGTTCCTTGGACAACAGGAAGAACAAAACAGTCGATCTTAAGGGATATGAACTCTGAATATTCACTGGAAGGACTGATGCTGAAGCTTAAACTCCAGTATTTTGATCATCTGATACAAACAGAGGCCTCATTGGAAAAGTCCCTGTTGCTGGGAAAGACTAAGGGCAGAAGGAGAAGACAGTGTCAGAAAATGAGATGCAATAAACATAAATTTAGGCAAACCCTGGGAGGTGGTGAGATACAGGGACACCTAGCATGCTGTAGTCCTTGGGGTCACAAAGAGTTGCACACAACTGGGCAACTGAACAACACAGGGATGTGTCAGATTGAGTTAGAGCAGAAGAGAATGTCTTCAAAGGGTGACAGACTTTGTATATATATATTTTTTTAAGTTAGGTTTGGGAGTCACTTCCTTGATTGATTTTTACATAAACAATTAGGTTATAATTCAGTTGACATTTTGTTAAGAACACTTTGTTTAAGCAGAATCTGAGTTTATACAAATCAGGTTAGCTACATGCAACATTTATTTATCCACTCACTGATTTATTTATCTATCTATTAACTTACTCACTATCTGACTTGCCCAGTCAGAGAGAATGCTTTGAAACTGAACATATGGAAAGCACTGAATGAGACATTAAACATGAATCTGAGTGGTGTCTTCTTCAATTGGTTTACAGTTTAGATACAAGATGCACACATTTACTAATGAGCTCAACAAAGCATCAAGGATTCCAAGTTAGAAATTCACACTAATTAACCCACTGCCTCAAAAAAGGGAACTCCTTCCTGAGGACATGATACTGAAAGAAATTTCATTATGGAATTTTTGAAATCTTGAAATAGGATTTTTTGTTTGTTTTGTTTTTTGTTTTACAAATAGTGCAAAGCAGTCAAAGTTGTCCCTTACAGGTGCAAAATGAATAAAAAATCCTGGATGACAACCTTCTTGGGATTCTAAAAGTTGTAAATTGTCCCAATATGTGATTTACTGTCTCAAAGCAGTGTTTCTAAACTGGAGGACGGTAACTTATCAGCCCAAGGGTCAGTTGCAATTTCTGGAGAAAGTTTTGATTGTTACAATTGAGTTGGAGTGCAGGGGGGCTACTGGCAACTAATAAGTAGAGGCCACAAATGCTGATAAGCATCCAACAATGAATGAGCTAGATCTTTTTTCCCAAAACAAAAAGAGTAATCTGGTAAAAATGCCAAGAATACCAAAGCTCAGCAATTTTTATTTAAAGTAAAAATGTAAGGAAGTAGAACTGCTGCAAAATGATAAATATGGCTGAAGATGCTCCATAAACAAGATAGGAGACAACCTTGTAGACTATGTTAAATTATTTGGAATTTACAGGCAAGGGTGGACACGGAAGGTTTTTCCATTATATTTAAACATCATTCTTAGCAGTAACAGAAGCTTTGAGGGTGGAATATTGAAGGACAGGAAGGGAGAACAATAAACATTGGGTAAATTTTTGTATGAATTCAGATTTGAATAGGCTGTATGGCTCTTTGAGTCTGTTTTCTCACTTACAAAATGAGAGCTTTGAACTAGATAATCTATCACACTAAAAGTATTCAGTTCAGTCACTCAATCATGTCCAACTCTATGTGACCTCATGGACTGCAGCATGTCAGGCCTCTTCTGTCCATCAGCAGCTCCCAGAGTTTACCCAAACTCATATCCATTGATTTGATGATGCCATCCAACCATCTCATCCTCTGTCATTCCCTGCTCGTCCCACCTTCAATCTTTCCCAGCATCAGGGTCTTTTCAAATGAGTCAGCTCTTCACATCAGGTGGCCAAAGCATTGCAGTTTCAGCTTCAAGATCAGTCCTTCCAATGAACACCCAGGACTGATCTCCTTTAGGATGGACTGGTTAGATCTTGCAGTTTAAGGGACTCTGAAGAGTCTTCTCAAACACCACAGTTCAAAAGCATCAATTCTTCTGCACTCAGCTTTCTTTATAGTCCAACTCTCATATTCATACATGACTACTGGAAAAACCATAGCTTTGACTAGATGGACCTTTGTTGACAAAGTAATGCCTCTGCTTTTTAATATGCTGTCTAGGTTGGTCATAACTTTTCTTCCAAGGAGTAAGCGTCTTTTAATTTCATGGCTTGCAAACACCATCTTCAGTGATTTTGGAGTTCAAAAAAAAAAATAAAGTCAGCCACTATTTACGCTGTTTCTCTATCTATTTGCCATGAAGTGATGAACATTTCTCATGATGTACTCTGCATATAAGTTAAATAAGAAGGGTGACAATATACAGCCTTGATGTACTCTTTTTCCTATTTGGAACCAGTCTGTTGTTCCATGTCCAGTTCTAAATGTTGTTTCCTGACCTGCACACAGATTTCTCAACAGGCAGATCAGGTGTTCTGGTATTCCCATCTCTATCAGAATTTTCAACAGTTTATTGTGACCCACACAGTCAAAGTCTTTGGCATAGTCAATAAAGCAGAAATAGATATTTTTATGGAACTCTCTTGCTTTTTCCATAATCCAGCATATGTTGGGGATTTGATCTCTGGTTCTTCTGCCTTTTCTAAAACCAGCTTGAACATCTGGAAGTTCGTGGTTCATGTATTGCTAAACCCTGGCTTGGAGAATTTTGATTACTTTACTAGTGTGTGAGATGAGTGTAGTTGTGTGGTAGTCTGAACATTCTTTGGCATTGCATTTATTTGGGATTTGAATGGAAACTCACCTTTTCCAGTCCTGTGGCCACCTCTGAATTCTCAAAATTTGCTGAAATATTTAGTGCAGCACTCTCACAGCATCATCTTTTAAGATTTGAAATAGCTTAACTGGAATTATATCACCTTACTAGCTTTGTTTGTAGTGATGCTTCCTAAGGCCCACTTGACTTCACACTCCAGGATTTCTGGCTCTAGCTGAGTGATCACACCATCATGATTATCTGGGTCATGCAGATCTTTTTGTACAATTTTTCTGCGTATTCTTTCCACCTCTTTTTAATATCTTCTGCTTCTGCTAGGTCCATACAATTTCTGCCCTTTATTGAGCCCATCTTTGCATGAAATGTTCCCTTGGTATCTCTAATTTTCTTGGAGAGATCTCTAGTCTTTCCCATTCTATTGTTTTCCTCTATTTCTTTGCACTGATTGTTGAGGAAGGCTTTCTTATCTCTCCTTGATATTTTTTGGAACTCTGCATTCAGATGCTTATATCTTTCCTTTTTTTCTTTGCTTTTCTCTTGTTTTCTTTTCACAGCTATTTGTAAGGCCTCCTCAGACATTCATTTTGCTTTTTTGCATTTCTTTTCCATGGGGATGCTCTTGATCCCTGTCTCCTCTACAATGTCATGAACCTCCATCCATAGTTCATCAGAAACTCTGTCTATCAGATCTAGTCCCTTAAATCTATTTCTCACTTCCACTATATAATCATAAGGGATTTAATTTAGGTCATACCTGAATGGTCTAGTCGTTTTCCCTACTTTCTTCAATTTCAGTCTGAATTTGGCAATAAGGAGTTCATGATCTGAGCCACAGTCAGCTCCCGGTCTTGTTTTTGCTGACTATATAGAGCTTCTCCATTTTTGGCTGCAAAGAATAGAATCAACCTAATTTCCGTGTTGACTATCTGATCATGTCCATGTGTAGAGTCTTCTCTTGTGTTGTAAGAGGATGTTTGCTATGACCTGTTAATCCTTTTGGCAAAACTCTATTAGCCTTTACCCTGCTTCATTTTAAAAATTTTTGGAAAAAACATAGTGCAATCAAGACTTGTTCTTAATGTGTATGCTTTTATTACTCTGAGTCCCATGGACGTGTGCAAGCACACACACACTCAAGTGTATGTACTCCCAATCTCCTGATTTTAAAACCAGTTTTACCTAGTTAAAAACAGATTACAAAACCAGTTTACTTAGGTGGACTTACAAAGACCGGTTAGCCCTAACTTAAGCTTGTATATTCTTCTCTAAACCATACACGAATAGAATTCTCACTGTCTTATCTGAAATTAAGATAATAAACTAAATAACCTTGAAGGTACATCTTTGTCATGTTAAGACAATTTCTAGCCATGTAAGATATGGGAGGATTTTTGAACCCTCGTGACCTATGATATGAGAATTTTCATCACAACCTTGGTAAATATCATCTATTGCTTCTCACTAAAAGAAAACATTATACTGTCTGTTGAAAAGAACTTTACTTTTATGACATTGTAAAAGACTTAACATTAGAAAATTATGCCTGTATCACATTATCAGAAGTAAAGCATATTAAAGAAAATTAATTTGTGTGAAGTATGGGACCAAGGCTAGAAAGAATGGCAGGGGCTCCAAAATTCTGCATAACTTTCAAGACAGATTTCGAACACCCATTGTCTAACAAAAGTATCCTGGAACTAAACCTCTTAGGGTTTCCTATGTGTAAGAGAGTCATCAGAGTGTTAGGCTGGGTAACTTGATCATAAAAAGAGACATAAAACCCTAAAAACAACATCAGGTGCATGGTGCAAAACATGACTGAATAAATATTTGCATCACAGTGGGTTAATCAGAAGGCCCAAATTATATTGTACTTTATCAAGAAGTAAATATTAAAGAATAAGACATTGCCAAAACACAAAATGAAGAATGTTAGAGATAATAATTTTGCTTTAAAAGTAAAGACAACAATGAGAAGGAAGCTAAGTTCCTAAATGTCAGGCTCCAGATACCTCACATTTCCAGCTGCAAATGCCTATGTTGATACCATAAGATTCATGTAGCTTTGTTGTCATCTTCTCTAATCAACCTGGGGAATGTTGATTTTTATGTATGGCTTTGAAAGTGGAAATTAAACACTAAGTTTTGAGGAAATAGCAGAGGAGTTTCAATTATGTTCAGGATGAGCAAAGATGACAGCTGTGGGCTTGAGGCAATTTGTGAAATTCTGCAAACTCCATTTAATATATTATTTGGTTAACCCCTAAACATATCTATGCAGTGGCAGGTTAGTGCAAGAAGGTAGCAAAGGGGAAATCTTCCAAAGATTATGGAGCTTAGTTATAAGAAAAAAGGAATCACAAAAGGGACCAACACCCATGGTGGGAAGTTGAAGGTGAGGAGAGGTTCCCACACTCAGAAAAACCCTCTTGTAATAGGGAAATTAGCTGGGACAGAAAGGGACCTTTGGAGAATCAAAAGAAAATGCAGTGGATGGTCTGAGGAGGGCAGGACAAAGTAAAAACTGGACTTATGGTCCATGTCTCAGCCTTGTGCATCCCAGCATGAATCCTGAGTCTCCTGTTGTGGAGGGGTATGGGTGTTGGAAAGTGAGATTTGAAGTGTGAATCCAGTAAGGTGATAGCTGTTGGCTTTGAAAGGACACCTTGGAGGGACAGGAGTAAGAATCTCTAACTAGGAATGTTTGAAGAGGAAGCCCAGGATACCATAGAAGCAAGGTGTCATTATTAAATGGTGCACAAGTTGTGGGGCAAGGCAGGCACCATTGCATCCCCCTCCCCACCCACTGTCATCTGCGTCTGTAGGCCCTGGGAGGGGCACTCTTTTGAGCAGGATCACTCATGGTTCAAACCAAGGCCTCTTCTACCAGCATAGGCTAGTGGATCCTGAGTGCTGCCCATGCCAAAACCTCCTTCAGAGCCAGCTCTGGGTGTCCTTGCCTGAGATAGGAAACTTCCAGTTCTGTCAGGGGCCAGGTGGTGAAGCATTGAGGTGGGAGAGTGCCTCTGGGGAGAGGACAACTGTTGGCTGTGAGGATACTACAGAGAGAATGGGAATGAGGGGCTCCATGGCCAGGAATGCCCTTAGAGGAAGTGTGGTTTATTGTTGAGTGGCATGGAAGGGACTCCCACCAAGGCCAGCATGTTCCAGTCAGTTGTAACTGCCTGTCAGTCTCTGCCACCACAGGCACTTCTCCTACACCCCAGTTGTGGCCATTGTACCCCTTCCAGGTTGAGTGAGTATCTATACCGACATGAAGAACTGGCTCTACCCAATGGCCTGGAGGCTTCAGTGCTGGACACCTCACAATAAGCAACAAGAAAGACAGGAACACAGCCTCACCCATCAGCAGATAGGCTGCCTAAAATCGTACTAAGCTGACAGATACTGCAAAATACATCACCTGGTGCAGCCCTCCCTATCAGAGGGAAAAGACTCAGCTCCATTCATCAGAGTGTAGGCACCAGTCCTTCCCACCAGGAAGCCTACACAAGCCCTTGGACAAAATCCATCCACTAGGGAGCAGACAAGAGAACCAAGATGAACTACAACCTACAGACTATGGAAAGTAGACCAAAAACACATTAAGTTAAACAAAATGAAATAACAGAAAAATAAGTTGCAGATAAAGAAGCAAGATAAACCCCACAAGACCAAATAAGTGAAGAGAAAATAAGCACTCTACTTGGGTCTTCCCTGGTGGCTCAGAGGATAAAGCATCTGCCTGCAATGCAGGAGACCTGGGTTCGATCGCTGGGTTGGGAAGATCCCCTGGAGAAGGAAATGGCAACCCACTCCAGTATTCTTGCTTGGAGAATCCCATGGACAGAGGAGCCTGGCGGGCTACAGTCCACGGGGTTGCAAAGAGTCAGATGTGACTGAGTGATTTCACTTCTTCACTTCACCTGAAAAAGAATTCAGAGTAGCAATTAAAAAGATGATCTAAGATCCTGAGCTTGGCTTTGTTTCATGGATTTACTCAAGTATAACTTTTGTCTAAATTAAAGAATTTTAAGGCCACCTGGGTTTTGCATTTTCTGTGCTGAGCCATGAAATGCAACCCTAGGGCCCTTTATGCACAGAGAGGATGATCTCCAAGCATCACGAGAGGCAGTATATCCTGTGTGCACCGGGCATCTGATACTCCAGTAGAAAGAGCGCTCAGGCCACTGGTTTGGACACTCCTACCCATGGCTGCCCGTTTGTGCCCACAGTCGGTGTGATGACCACATTGTCACTGCCTACAGTCTTGACCCACTTCAGCTCCTAGAGCTGCTCCAGCAGGTCATGGTTCAGTGCTTGGCTGGCAGAGAGGCCATCCTGAGGCATGTGTCATCAGCATCTCAGAGGACTCGCAGCTGCAGTGCTCACCCAGAGAGGACTGGCACCACTGGTTGAACTGATTGGCTCTCTTGGAATAAGGATAAAACAAAGAAGGAGTTACTGGAATAATTCCTACCAAGGAAAATGATATTTGTTTGGAAAATTGAAATTGCGGATAGTCCTATTCATGGAGAATATCTCACACCTTTTTTAATGAGAAAGAATGATGAGACACAGTCATCACGACATCAAGATGGACTGAGTGGTGGAATGCAATTGCCAACAAAGAGAGTGTACAGATAAACAAGCTTAATTCCAATTTGGCCAGGAAGAAGCATTTTAATCACATCTTCAAGTAAAGATTTTTGTCCTTGGTGGACATGGTGGAATAGAAGAACATATGTTCATCTTCTCCTGCGAGAACTCCAAAATTACAACTTGCTGCTGAACAACGATCAGTAGGAGAATGTTGGATACCACCAAAAAAATATACCCCACATCCAAGGGCAAAGGAGAAGCCCAGGCAAGATGGTAAGAGGGGCAAAATTGCATTTAGAATCAAACTCCATACCCACCAGAGACGTTCAGAGGGCTCAAACAAAACCTTGTGCACACCAGGAGACCCCACAGAGACTGAGCCAGACCTGCCTTTGAATGTTTTAGTGTCTCCTACGGAGGTACCAGTCAGCAGTGACCTGTCACAGGGGCAGGGGCTTTGAGTGTGGCAGACCTGGGTGTGGCATAGGCTCTGTTGAAGGAGGTCACCATTAACCCCACCATTGAGTCACAGAGAAAAGGACCCACAAAGTGCAGAACAATTATATCAAATAAATTCTTGCACTGTTAAGAAAGTTCTAGGATAGGCAAAAGATTTCCCTACCTGCGGATCTGGTAAAGGGACTAAGAACCCCACCCCCACCCCCAGGGAGTTTTACTTTGGAGATCAGTGGGATTTGATTATAAAACTTACACAGGACTGGGGAAACAGACTCTTAGAGGGCACAAACAAAATCTTGTGAACACCAGGACCCAGAAGAAAGGAACAGTGACCCAAAACAGAAAGACCCATACTTGCTATGAATGTCCAGGAGTCTTCAGCGGTGGTGTGGGTCAGCAGGGTCCTGCTCCATGGTCAGGGGCACTGAGTGTGGCAGTGCATGCACAGGACCTTTTGAAGGAGATCACCATTATCTTCATTAACTCCACCATACTTTGGTCTTAGGTGAAAGGACAGGGAGGGAACACAGCCCCACACATCAACATAAAATTGGAGTAAAGATTTACTGAGCATGGCCCTGCCCATCAGAACAAGACCCAGTTTGCCCCAGTGTCAGTCACTCCCATCAGGCAGCTTCCATAAGCCTCTTATATTATCGTTCAGAGGACAGACAGACTGAAAACCACAATGACAGAAAACTAATCAAACTGATCACATGGACCACAGCCTTGGCTAACTCAATGAAAGTATGAGCCATGCCATGTAGGGTCACCCAAGACAGATGGGTCATGGTGGAGAGTTCTGACAAAACGTGGTCTACTAGAGAAGGGAATGGCAAATCACTTCAATATTCTTGCCTTGAGAACCCCATGAACAGTAAGAAAAGTCAAAAAGATATGACACTGAAAGAGGAACTCCCTGGGTCAGTAGATGCCCAAAATGCTACTGGGGAAGAATGGATAAATAACCACAGAAAGAATGAAGAGACAGATCCAAAGCCAAAAGAATACCCAGTTATGGATGTGACTGATGATGGAAGTGACCGATGATGGACGTAAAGTCCAATGCTATAAGATCAATATTGCATAGAACATGAAATGTTATGTCCGTACTGTTACTGTACTGTTAGTGTGTGCAATCAGTCATGTCCAACTCTTTGCCACCCCATGGACAGGGACTCACCAGGCTCCTCTGCCCATGGGATTCTCTAGTCAAGAATACCAGAATGGGTTGCCATTTCCTTCTCCAGAGGATCTTCCTAACCCAGGGAGCGAACCCACGTCTCCTGTGGCTCTTGCATTGACAGGCAGACTCTTTGCCACTGAGCCACCTGGGAGAAACAAAATTTGCTGAACCTCACAAGGGGATGGAGAGTGAAGTTGCTCAGTTGTGTCAGATTCTTTGCGACCCCTGAACTGTAGCCTGCCAAGCTCCTCCATCCATGAGATTTTTCAGGCAAGAAAACTGGAGCACATTGCCATTCCATTCTCCAGCTGATCTTCCCAACCCAGGTCTCGAATCTGAGTCCCCTGCACTGCAGGAAGACTCTTTATCAGCTGAGCCACCAGGAAAGTGTTACATCCATGAATCAAGGTAAATTGCAAGTGGTCAAACAGGAGATGGGAAGAGTGAACATCGACATTTTAGGAATCAGTGAACTAAAATGGCCTGGAATGGGTGAATTTAATTCAGATGACCACTATGTCCACTACTGTGGGCAAAAATCCCTTAGAAGAAATGGAGTACCCCTCACAGCCAACAAAATAGTCCAAAATGTAGTACTTGTGTGCAATCTCAAAAAACGACAGAATAATCTGTTTCTAAGGCAAACCATTCAATATGTCAATAATCCAAGTCTATACCCAAACCAGTAATGCTGAAGAACTTGAAGTCGAATGGTTCTATGAAGACCTTCTAGAAATAATACCCCCAAAAAATGTCCTTTTCATTATAGGGGACTGGAATGCAAAAGTAGGAAGTCAAGAAATGCCTGGAGTAAAAGGCAAACTTGGCCTTGGAGTACAAAATGAAGCAGGGAAAAATCTAGCAGAGTCATGCCAAGAAAATGCAATGGTCATAGCAAACACCCTCTTCCAATAACACAAGAGAATACTCTATACATGGGCATCACCAGATGGCCAATACTGAAAGCATATTGATTATATTCTTTGCAGCCAAAGATGGAGAAGCTCCATACTGTCAGAAAAAAACAAGACTGGGAACTGACTGTGCTTACATCATGAACTCCTTTTTGCAAAATTCAAACTTGAGTTGAAGAAAATAGGGAAAACCTCTAGATCATTCAGTTATGACCTAAATAAAACCTCTTACAATTATACAGTGGAAGTGACAAATAGACTCAAGAGATTAGATCTCATAGACAGAGAGCCTGAAGAACTATGGACAGAATTTTGTGACATTATACAGTAGGCAGTAATCAAGACCATCCCCAAGAAAAAGAAACGCAAAAAGGCAAAATGGTTATAATAGCTGAGAAAAGAAGAGAAGCAAAAGGCAAAGGAAAAAAGGAAAGATACACCCATTTGAATGCAGAGTTCCAAAGAATAAGGAGAGATAAGAAATCCTTTATCAGTGATCAATGAAAAGAAATAGAGGAAAAAAATAGAATGGGGCATACTAGATGTCTCTTCAAGAAAATAAGAGATACCACAGTAAAGGATAGAAATGGTATGGACTTAACAGAAGCAGAAGATATTAAGAGGTGGCAAGAATACACAGAAAACTATACAGATAACCACGATGGTGTGATCACTCATCTAGAGCCAGACATCAAGGAATGCAAAGTCAACTGGGACTTAGGAAGCATCACTAAAAGCAAATTGGAGGCGATTTCTCTAACTAGCTCAAATGGAATTCCAGTGGAGCTATTTTCAAATCCTAAAAGTGCTGCTCTCAATATGCCAGCAAATTTGGAAAACTCAACAGTGGTCATAGGGATGGAAAAGATCAGTTTTCATTTTAATCACAAAGAAAGGCAGTGTCAAAGAATGTTCAAACTACCGCACAACTGCACTCATCTCACATGCTAGCAAAGTAATGTTCAAAATTCTCCAAGCCAGGCTTCAACAGTACGTGAACTGTGAACTTCCAGATATTCAAGCTGGATTTAGAAAATGCAGAGGAACCAGAGATCAAATTTCCAACATATGTTGGATCATAGAAAAAGCAAGAGAGTTACAGAAAAACATATATTTCTGCTTTATTGACTACACCAGTGCCTTTGACTGCGTGGATCACAAAAAACTGTGGAAAATCCTTAAAGACATGGAAATACGAGATCACCTTACCTGATTCCTGAGAAACCTGTATGCTGGTCAAGAAGCAACAGCTAGTACTGGACATGGAAAAATAGACTGGTTCCAAATAGGGAAAGGAGTACAACAAGGCTGTAAATTGTCACCCCGCTTATTTAACTTATATGCAGACTACATCATGTGAAATGCCAGGGTGGATGAAGCATAAGCTGGATCCAAGATTTCCAAGAGCAATATCAATAATCTCAAATACACAAATGACACCACCCTTATAGCAGAAATTGAAGAAGAACTAAAGAGCCTCTTGATGAAGTTGAAAGAGGAGAGTAAAAAAGTTGGCTTAAACTCAACACTCAGAAAACTAAGATCATGACATCCAGTCTCATCACTTCATGGCAAATCAATAGGGAAATGATGGAAAGAGTGACAAACTTCATTTTGGGGGGCTCCAAAATCACTGCAGATGGGGACTGCAGCCATGAAATTAAAAAAATGTGTGCTCTTTGCAAGAAAAGCTGTGACCAAGCTAGATAACGTATTGAAAAGCAGAGACATTACTTTGCTGACAAAGGTCCATTTAGTCAAAGCTGTAGTTTTTCCAGTAGTCACGTATATATGTGAGAGTTGGACTATAAAGAAAGCTGAGCACCGAATAATTGATGCTTTTGAACTGTGGTGTTGGAGAAGACTCTCGAGAGTCTCTTGGACTGCAAAGAGATCAAACCAGTCAATCCTAAAGGAAATCAGTCCTGAATATCCATTGGAAGGACTGATGCTGAAGCTGAAACTCCAATACTTTGGCCACCTGATGCGAAGAACTGAATCATTGGAAAAGACCCTGATGCTGGAAAATATAGAAGGCAGGTGGAGGCAGGGACGACAGAGAATGAGATGGTTGGAGGGCATGAATTTGAACTGGCTCCAGGCTTTGATGATGGACAGGGAAGCCTGATGTGCTGCAGTCCATGGGATCCCAAAGATTTGGGCACGACTGAGTGACTGAACTGACTGAAGATCTTGAAAATTGAATAAAGGCATAGATCAAGAAGATAGAGAAATGTTTAACAAGGACCTAGAGGAACTAAAGTACAAATAATCAGTGATGAACAACACAATAAACTGAAATTGAAATGCAGTTGAAGAAATCAATTGCAGAATAACTGAGGCAGAAAAAACAGGAAATTGAGCTGGAAGATTGAATGTTTAAAATTACTGCTCTGGCGCAGAATAAAGAAAAAAAAATACAAAGAAATTAGCACAGTCTCAGATACTTGTGAGACAACTTTAAACAAGCTGAAATTTGAATTATAGGGGTCATAGAAGAAAACAATAGAAAGGATCTGAGTTATATTTGAAGAGATTATAGTTAAAAATGTCCCTAATATGAAAAACGGAGAAGGCAATGGCACCCCACTCCAGTACTCTTGCCTGGAAAATCCCATGGACAGAGGAGCCTAGTGGGCTGCAGTCCATGGGGCCGCTATGAGTCGGACACGACTGAGCGACTTCACTTTCACTTTTCACTTTCATGCATTGGAGAAGGAAATGGCAACCCACTCCAGTGTTCTTGCCTGGAGAATCCCAGGGACGGGGGAGCCTGGTGGGCTGCCGTCTCTGGGTTCGCACAGAGTCGGACACGACTGAAGCAACTTAGCAGTAGCAGTAGCAATATGAAAAAGGAAATTTTCACCCATGTCCAAGAAGCATAGAGAGTCCCATTATAGGATAAACCCAAAGGAAAACATGCAAAAACCTATATTAATCAAACTAACCAACGAATAATATTAAAAGTAGCAAAGGAAAACAGAAAGTAACAAAGAAGAATCCCCATAAGTTCATCAGCTGATTTTTATTTTTTTCCACAGCAGAAACTTTGCAGGCCAGAAAGGAGTGGCAGAATATATTTAAAGTGATAAAAAGAAAAATCTAGAGTCAAAATTACTCCACTCAGCAAGGATCTCATTCGGATTTGATGAAGAAATAAAAAACTTTCAGACAAGCAAATTCTAAGAGAATTCAGCACCACCAAACTAGCTTTACAATAAATGCTAAAGTAACTTCTCTAGGCAGGAAACACAAGAGAAGAAAAAAATACCTAAAAAGCAAGCCCAAAACAATTAAGAAAATGGTAACAGGATGTGCATTGATAATTACCTAAGTGTAAATGGATTCAATGCTCCAACCAAAAGACACAGACCAGCTGAATGGATGCAAAAACAAGATCTGTATATATGCTGTCTATAAAAGGCCCACTTCAGACCTAGGGGTACAGACTAAAAGTGAGCACATGAGAAAAGATATTCCATTCAAATAGAAATCAAAAGAAAGTTGGAATAGCAATACTCATATCAGACAAATTAAATTTTAAAATAAAGACTATTATAAGAGAAAAATAAGGACACTACTTGATGATCAAGGGATCAACTGAAGAAGATGTATCAATTTAAATATTCATGCACCTAACATGGGAGGACCTCAATACATAATGCAAATGATAACAGCTATAAAAAGAGAAATCAACAGTAATACAATAATAGTGGGAGGCTTTAACACCTGACTTACACCAATGGGCAGGTCATTCATACAGAAAATTAATAAGGAAACACAAACCTTAAATGATACATTAGTTTAGATAGACTTAATTGATATTTATAGGACATTCCATACAAAAGCACAGAATACAATTTCTTCTCAAGTGTATATGGAATATTCTCCAGGATAGAGGACATCTTGGCTCACAAATCAAACCTTGATAAATTTTAGAAAATTGAAATTCTATCAAGCATCTTCTCTGCTCACAACTCTATGAGATTAATAATTAATTACAGGAAAAAAGACTGTAATAAATGCAAATACATGGAGGCTAAATGACATGCTACTAAATAGCCAAGAGATAACTGAAGAAATCAAAGGGGAAACAAAAAAACATCTAGAAATAAATGACAATAAAAATAGGACAACCCAAAACGAGGGCATGCAGAACAATCAGTTCTAAGAGAGAAGTTTATAGCAATACAATCCTAACACAAGATACAAGCCAACAAAAATAAACAACCTAATATTATACTAATATCAACTACAGAAAGAACAAAACAACACCAATGTTAGTAGAAGGAAAGAAATTATAAATATGATAGCAGAAAAAAATGAAATAGAAGCAAAGAAAACAATAGCTAAGATCAATGAAACTAAAATCTTGTTCTCTGAGAAGATAAAATTGATAAATCTTTAGTCAAATTCATCAAGAAGAAAAGGTGGAGGATCAAAAAATAAAATTAGAAATAAAAAAGTAGTTACAATGAACACCACAGTAATACAAAGGACAATAAGAGACTACTACAGGAAACTATATAAAAATAAAATGAATGCCCTGGAAAAAAATGGAAAAATTCTTAGAAAAGTACAACTTTCCAAGAGTGAAACTGGAAAAAATAGAAACTATGAGCAGATGAATCACAAGTAATGAAACTGAAACTGAATAAAACATTCCAGGAAACAAAATTCCTGTATCAGATGACTTTGCAGGTGAATTCTATCAAATATTTAGAGAAGATCAGATCAGATCAGTCATTCAGTCATGTCCGACTCTTTGCTACCCCGTGAATCGCAGCACGCCAGGCCTCCCTGTCCATCACCAACTCCTGGAGTTCACTCAGACTCACGTCCATTGAGTCAGTGATGCCATCCAGCCATTTCATCCTCTGTCGTCCCCTTCTCCTCCTGCCCCCAATCCCTCAAAGCATCAGAGTCTTTTCCAATGAGTCAACTCTTTGCATGAGGTGGCCAAAGTACTGGAGTTTCAGCTTTAGCATCATTCCTTCCAAAGAAATCCCAGGGCTGATCTCCTTCAGAATGGACTGCTTGGATCTCCTTGCAGTCCAAGGGACTCTCAAGAGTCTTCTCCAACACCACAGTTCAAAAGCATCAATTCTTCAGCACTCAGCCTTCTTCACAGTCCAACTCTCACATTCATACATGACCACAGGAAAAACCATAGCCTTGACTAGACGAACCTTTGTTGGCAAAGTAATGTCTCTGCTTTTGAATATGCTATCTAGGTTGTCATAACTTTCCTTCCAAGGAGTAAGCGTCTTTTACTTTCATGGCTGCAGTCACCATCTGTAGTGATTTTGGAGCCCAGAAAAATAAAGTCTGACACTGTTTCCACTGTTTCCCCATCTATTTCCCATGAAGTGATGGGACCAGATGCCATGATCTTCGTTTTCTGAATGTTGAGCTTTAAGCCAACTTTTTCACTCTCCACTTTCACCTTCATCAAGAGCCTTTTGAGTTCCTCTTCACTTTCTGCCATAAGGGTGCTGTCATCTGCATTTCTGAGGTTATTGATACTTCTCCCGGCAATCTTGATTCCAGCTTGTACTTATTCCAGTCTAGCCTTTCTTATAATGTACTCTGCATATAAGTTAAATAAACAGGGTGAAAATATACAGCCTTGATGAACTCTTTTTCCTATTTGGAACCAGTCTGTTGTTCCATGTCCAGTTCTAACTGTTGCTTCCTGACCTGCATACAAATTTCTCAAGAGGCAGATCAGGTGGTCTGGTATTCCTATCTCTTTTAGAATTTTCCACAGTTTATTGTGATCCACACAGTCAAAGACTTTGGCATAGTCAATAAAGCAGAAATAGATGTTTTTCTGGAACTCTCTTGCTTTTTCTATGATCCAGCGGATGTTGGCAATTTGATCTCTGGTTCCTCTGCCTTTTCTAAAACCAGCTTGAACACCAGGAATTTCATGGTTCACATATTGCTGAAGCCTGGCTTGGAGAATTTTGAGCATTACTTTACTAGCGTGTGAGATGAGTGCAATTGTGCAGTAGTTTGATTATTCTTTGGCATTGCCTTTCTTTGGGATTGGAATGAAAACTGACCTTTTCCAGTCCTGTGGCCACTGCTGAGTTTTCCAAATTTGTTGGCATATTGAGTGCAGCACTTTCACAGCATCATCTTTCAGGATTTGGAATAGCTCAACTGGAATTCCATCACCTCCACTAGCTTTGTTGATAGTGATGCTTTCTAAGGCCCACTTGACTTCACATTCCAGGATGTCTGGCTCTAGGTCAGTGATCCCACCATCATAATTATCTGGATCGTGAAGATCTTTTTTCTACAGTTCTTCTGTGTATTCTTGCCATCTCTTCTTAATATCTTCTGCTTCTGTTAGGCCATACCATTTCTGTCCTTTATCGAGCTCATCTTTGCATGAAATGTGCCTTTGGTATCTCTGATTTTCTTGAAGAGATCCCTAGTCTTTCCCATTCTGTTGTTTTCCTCTATTTCTTTGCATTGATCGCTTAAGAAGGCTTTCTTATCTCTTCTTGCTATTCTTTGAAACTCTGCATTCACATGCTTATATCTTTCCTTTTCTCCTTTGCTTTTCACTTCTCTTCTTTTCACAGCTATATGTAAGGCCTTCCCAGACAGCCATTTTCTTTTTTGCATTTCTTTTCTATGGGAATGGTCTTGATCCCTGTCTCCTCTACAATGTCACGAACCTCATTCCATAGTTCATCAGGCACTCTATCTATCAGATCTAGGCCCTTAAATCTATTTCTCACTTCCACTGTATAATCATAATGCATTTGATTTAGGTCATACCTGCATGGTCTAGTGGTTTTCCCTACTTTCTTCAATTTAAGTCTGAATTTGGCAATAAGGAGTTCATGGTCTGAGCCACAGTCAGCTCCTGGTCTTGTTTTTGCTGACTGTATAGAGCTTCTCCATCTTTGGCTGCAAAGAATCTAATCAATCTGATTTCGGTGTTGACCGTCTGGTGATGTCCATGTGTAGAGTCTTCTCTTGTGTTGTTGGAAGAGGGTGTTTGTTATGACCAGTGCATTTTCTTGGCAAAACTCTATCAGTCTTTGCCCTGCTTCATTCCGTATTCCAAGGCCAAATTTGCCTGTTACTCCAGGTGTTTCTTGACTCCCTACTTTTGCATTCCAGTCCCTTATAATGAAAAGGACATCTTTTTTAGATGTTAGTTCTAAAAGGTCTTGTAGGTCTTCATAGAACCGTTAACTTCAGCTTCTTCAGCATTACTGGTTGGGGCATAGACTTGGATTACTGTGATATTGAATGGTTTGCCTTGGAAACGAACAGAGATCATTCTGTCGTTTTTGAGATTGCATACAAGTACTGCATTTCAGACTGTTTTGTTGATCATTATGGCCACTCCATTTCTCCTGAGGGATTCCTGCCTGCAGTAGTAGATATAATGGTCACCTGAGTTAAATTCATCCATTCTGGTCCTTTTCAGTTCCCTGATTCCTAGAATGTCGACATTCACTCTTGCCATCTCTTGTTTGACCACTTCCAATTTGCCTTGATTCATGGACCTGACATTCCAGGTTCCTATGCAATATTGCTCTTTAAAGCATTGAACCTTGCTTCTATCACCAGTCACATTCACAGCTGGGTATTGTTTTTGCTTTGGCTCCATCCCTTCATTCTTTCTGGAGTTATTTCTCCACTGATCTCCAGTAGCATATTGGGCACCTGGGGAGTTTCTCTTTCAGTATCCTATCATTTTGCCTTTTCATACTGTTCATGGGGTTCTCAACGCAAGAATACTGAAGTGGTTTGCCATTCCCTTCTCCAGTGGACCACATTCTGTCAGATCTCTCCACCATGACTGGCCCATCTTGGGTTGCCCTGTGGGCATGGCTTAGGTTCATTGAGTTAGACAAGGCTGTGGTCCTAGTGTGATTAGATTGACTACTTTTCTGTGAGTATGGTTTCAGTGTGTTTGCCCTCTCATGCCCTCTTGCAACACCTACTGTCTTACTTGGGTTTCTCTTACCTTGGGCTTGGGGTATTTCTTCACAGCTGCTCCAGCAAAGTGCAGCCATTGCTCCTTACCTTGGACGAGGGGTATCTCCTCACTGCCGCCCTTCCTGACCTTCATAATGGGATAGCTCCTCTAGGCCCTCCTGAGCCAGTGCAGCCACGGCTCCTCTTGACGAGGGTAACTCCTCTCGTCGCTGCCCCTGGCCTCGGGTGTGGGTTGCTCCTCCCCAGTGCCGTCCCTGGCCTCGGGCATGGGGATGTGGGGTAGCTCCTCCTGGCAGTCGCCCCTGGCCTCGGGCTTAGAGAAGAGTTAACATCTATTCTCCTCAGATTCTTCCCAAAAGTTTCAAAGAGAGGAATACTCCTATCCTCATTTAATTAAATCATCATCATCCTGATACTAAAATCAGACAAAGATATCACACACGAAAAGAAAATGACAGACCAATATCACTGATGAACACAGATGTAAAAGCCTTAAACAAAATAATAGCAGACAGAATCCAACAATATATTAAAAGGATAATAAACCATGATCAAGTGGAATTTATCCAGGGATGCACAGATTCTTAAATATGCACAAATCAATCATTGTGATACACCATATTCACAAAAAGAAAGAATAAAATCTGTGTGATCATCTCAATAGAGGCATAAAAATCTCTTGACAGAATTTAACACCCATTTATGATTAAAAAACTCTCCAAAGAACAGAAACAGAGGGAAAGTACCTCAACATAGTAAACACAATCCAGTCAAAAAATAAGCAGAGGACCTAGACAGATATTTCTCCAAAGAAGACACATAGATGCCCAAAAATACAGGAGAAAAAATTGTTCAAAATAACTAATTATTTGGTTCAATCGCTCAGTTGTGTCCAACTCTTCATGACCCCATGACTAGCAGCACACCAAGGTTCCCTGTCCATCACCAACTCCTGGAGTTCACTCAAACTCACGTCCATCGAGTCGGTGATGCCATCCAGCCATCTCATCCTCTGTCATCCCTTTCTCCTCCTGCCCCCAATCCCTCCCAGCATCAGAGTCTTCTAATGAGTCAACTCTTCGCATGAGGTGGCCAAAGTACTGGAGTTTCAGCTTTAACATCATTCCTTCCAAAGAACAACCAAGACCGATTTCCTTTAGAATGGACAGGTTGGATCTCCTTGCAGTCCAAGGGACACTCAAGAGTCTTCTCCAACACCACAGTTCAAAAGCATCAGTTCTTCAGTGCTCAGCCTTCTTCACAGTCCAACTCTGACATCCATACATGACCACTGGAAAAACCATAGCCTTGACTAGATGGACTTTTGTTGGCAAAGTAATGTCTCTGTTTTTGATTATGCTGTCTAAGTTTTCATACCTTTCCTTCCAAGGAGTAAGCGTCTTTTAATTCCATGGCTGCAGTCACCATCTGCAGTGATTTTAGAGCAGTATACAGCCTTGACGTACTCCTTTTCCTATTTGGAACCAGTCTGTTGTTCTATGTCCAGTTCTAACTGTTGCTTCCTGACCTGCATATAGGTTTCTCAAGAGACAGGTCAGGTGGTCTGGTATTCCCATCTCTTGAAGAATTTCCCACAGTTTATTGTGATCCACACAGTCAAAGGCTTTGGCATAGGCAATAAAGCAGAAATAGAGGTTTTTCTGGAACTCTCTTGCTTTTTCCATGATCCAGCAGATGTTGGCAATTTGATCTCTGGTTCCTCTGCCTTTTCTAAAACCAGCTTGAACTTCTGGAATTTCATGGTTCACGTATTGCTGAAGCCTGGCTTGGAGAATTTTAAGCATTACTTTACTAGCGTGTGAGATGAGTGCAATTGTGCGGTACTTTGAGCATTCTTTGGCATTGCCTTTGGGATCAGAATGAAAACTGACCTTTTCCAGTCCTGTGGCCACTGCTGAGTTTTCCAAATTTGCTGGCATATTGAGTGCAGCACTTTCACAGCATTATCTTTCAGGATTTGAAATAGCTCCACAGGAATTCCATCACCTCCACTGGCTTTGTTCATAGTGATGCTTTCTAAGGCCCACCTGACTTCACATTCCAGGATGTCTGGCTCTAGGTGAGTGATCACACCATCGTGATTATCTTGGTTGTGAAGATCTTTTTTGTACAGTTCTTCTGTGTATTCTTGCCACCTCTTCTCAATATCTTTTGCTTCTGTTAGGTCCATACCATTTCTGTCCTTTATCGAGCCCATCTTTGCATGAAATGTTCCCTTGGTATCTCTAATTTTCTTGAAGAGATCTCTAGTCTTTCCCATTCTGTTGTTTTCCTCTATTTCTTTGCATCGACCTCTGAGGAAGGGTTTCTTATCTCTTCTTGCTATTCTTTGGAATTCTGCATTCAGATGCTTATATCTTCCCTTTTCTCCTTTGCTTTTCACTTCTCTTCTTTTCACAGCTATATGTAAGGCCTCCCCAGACAGCCATTTTGCTTTTTTGCATTTCTTTTCCATGGGGATGGTCTTGATCCCTGTCTCCTGTACAATATCATGAACCTCCATCCATAGTTCATCAGGCACTCTATCTATCAGATCTAGGCCCTTAAATCTATTTCTCACTTCACTGTATAATCATAAGGGATTTGATTTAGGTCATACCTGAATGGTCTAATGGTTTTCCCTACTTTCTTCAATTTAAGTCTGAATTTGGCAATAAGGAGTTCATGATCTGAGACACAGTCAGCTCCTGGTCTTGTTTTTGCTGACTGTATAGAGCTTCTCCATCTTTGACTGCAAAGAATGTAATCAATTGTTTTAGAGAAATGCAAATCAAAACTACAATGACTTATCACCACATATCAGTCAGAATGGTCATTAAAAAAAAAAAACCTACAAAAAAATAAATGTTGGAGAGGGTGTGGAGAAAAGGTACCCCTCTTTCACTGTTTTTAGGAGTATAAATGGGATACAACCATCATGAAGAGAGTAGAATGGAAGCTCCTTAAAATGCTAAAAATAAAGTTACCACAAAATTAATCCCACACCTGGACATATACTCAAAGAAAACCATAATTCAAAAAGATACATTTACCTCATTTTTCATTGTGGCACTATTTACAGTAGGCAGGACATGTAAGTATCCATGTACACAATCATTACACAACAGAGTAATGGATCAAGATGTGATACACATATATAATGCAATATTGTATATATGTTATTCAACCATAAAAAGAAATAAAATTGTGTCATTTGCAGAGATGTGGATGAACCTAGAGAATGTCATATAAAGTGAAGTAAATCAGAAAAAGTAAAACAAATATCATATATTAACACATATATGTGGAATCTAGAAAAATGATTTAGATGATATTGTGTCATAAATTATAATGTCTTTTCTTTCACTTTCTATTAAATTTTTTCAACAAATTAAGTATAGAAGGATAGTATCTCAACATAATAAAGTCCATATAGGAAAGCTCAAGAGCTAGCATCACACTCTATATTAAAAACACTGAAAGCCTTTCTTTTAAGATCAGAAACAAGGCCAAAATATCCAAGCCTACCACTCTGTTCAATATAGTACTGGAAATCCTAATCAGAGCAGTTAGGCATAAAAAAATAAACAAATATCCAAATCAGAAAAGAAGAGATAAAATTATTACTGCTTATATATGACATGAACTTACATGTTCTAGCAATCTATGAATAAACTATTAGAACTAATAAACAAATTCAGTAACATTATAGGATACAAAAGAAATAAATAAAGATCAGCTGCATTTTATACACTAACAGCAAACTAACTGAAAAATAGATTAGGAAAACAATCTAACTTACAATAGCATCAAAAAGAATAAAATATCCAAGAATAAACTTTAAAAATGTGAAAGACCTACGTACTGAAAACTTCAAAATATTGATGAAAGAAATTTAAAAAGACACAAACAAATAGAAAGAAACCCTGTGTTTATGGATTAGAAGACTTACTACAACTAAAATATCTATATTCCCCAAGCCAATCTGCAGATTCAATGCAGTTTCTAAATCCTAATGATGCTTTTTACAGAAATAGAGAAACCAACTCTAAAATCAATATGAAACTACAAACGACCACAAGTTATTAAATCAATTTTTGAAATGAAGAGCAAATCAGGAAGCATTGCACGTCTTGATTTTGTAATACACTAGAAAACTAAAATAATCAAAACAATATGGTACTGTCTTAAAGACAGCCATTTAGACCAGTAAAACATAATAGAAAGTCCTGGAAATAAATTCACATTTTTACAATCCATTTTTCTTTAACAAAGATGCAAAGAATAGCCAATGAAAAAGCAGTAGTTTTTTCAATAAATGGTGTTCGCAAATCTAGATATCCAGGTGCAGAATTATGAGATATAATTTGTTTATATCTTGCACTATAAGCAAATTCAATTCAAAACAGATTTAACCTAAATGTAAGATCTTAAACTGTAAAGCTCCTAGAAGGAAAAATAGGGGAAAGATTTATGACATTAGTCTTGACAACACTTTTATGGCTATGACATGAACAACACAGGCAACAGAAGCAAAAGTAAATAAGCAGGAAGCCATCAGTTAAAAATTTTCTTCACGGAAAAAAAAAACAACCAACAGAGTAAAAAGTTAACCAACAGAATGGGAGAAAACATATGCAAATTATATATATATATATATATATATGGAGAACATCTAAGAAACTCAAAAGCAATTAAAATTTATTAATACAATTAAAGACTTGCATAGACATTAAGAAGATATGTAGTTTTCGGTGTAGCCAATCATCAGGGAAATTTGAATCAAAACTAGATAAGATGTCACCTCATACCTGTTAGGATATCTATTATTAAAATAACTACAATTACAATCACAAAAGACAAGTGGTGATGAGGATGTGGAGAAATTGGAGCCCTTGCATACTGTTGATTGCAGTGCAAAATAGTGACGTTGCTATGGAAAATAGTATAGCTTTCTCAAAACTTAAAATTTGAACTATTATGTGATCTAGCAATCCCTTTTTGGGTATTTATCTAAACAAATTGAAACCAGGGACTTGAGATATTGACAGTCCTTTGTTCATTGCAACCCTATTCACAATAGCCCAAATGTGGAAATAAATTAAATGTCCATAGACAGATGATTGTATAAAGAAAATGTGGCATATACATACAGAAAAAACACTATTAAGCCTTTAAAGGGCTTCCCTAGTGGTTCAGATGGCAAAGAATCTGCCTGTAATGTTGGATACCTGGGTTTGATCCCTGGGTCAGGAAGATCCTGGAGGATCCCCAGGAAGATCTCATTCCTGGAGAAGGAACTGGCAACCCACTGCAGTATTCTTGCCTGGAAAATCCCATGGATCCTCTTAACTTGGTGGGCTACAGTCCATGAGATCATGAGTCAGACATAACATGGAGAGAAGAGCCTGGCAAACTATAGTCCAAGGGGTCACAAAGAGTTGGACATGCCTGAGTGACTAATACACACAACCTTTAAAAAGAAGTAATTCTGTATTATGAGACAACACAGGTGAACCTTCAGCATACTATGCTACATAAAATAAGTCAGGAACTGTAGACAAATATTATATGATTCTACTTTTATAAAGTACATAAAATCATCAAATTCATAGAATCAAAGAGTGGAATGGAGATTGCCAGGATTAGGGGGGAGGTTAAAATGTGGAGCTGCTAATCAACGAGAATAGTTTTGTTCAGTTAAGCAAGATGATTAAACTCTAGAGATCTACTTTGAAATTTTATACCTATAGTCTATGGTAACAGATTGCATACTTGAAAATTCGTTTAAAGGGTATACCTCATGTGAAGTGTTTTTGCCACAATAAAACAATCAAAATAAAATTCCACAAAGGTGATTTGGAGACATGAACAAGTTTATTCTAAAATTTATGGGAAAAATAGAGCCACTTTGAAAAAGAAGAATAAAGTGAAAGATTTACTCCATGTAGAATTAAGCCTTATTTTATTGCTTCAGTAATCAAGGCAGTGTGATACTGGCAAAGATAAGGACACATAAATTAATGGAACAGAATAAAGAATTCAGAAACACACCCACACTAATTCACACAGTGAATTTTTATATGAACTTTGCATAATAGCTTAACTGAAATATAATTTACATACCATAAATTCATCCTTTAAATTTTATAATTAAGTGATTTTACTCTATTCACAGAGTCTGCAATTATTACCACTAATTTTAGAACAAGTGACTTTTGGCAAAGATGGAAAAGCAATGCAGCAGAGGAAGTACAGCCATTTCAACAAATAAACCTCAAGTGGAATATCTTACCTGTGTGAAAGTTAACTCAAGTCAGATCATGGACTTAAATGTAAAATGGGAAATTATGAAATCTTAGAAAAAGAAAAAAAATGAGAGAAAATCTTCAGAATTTAAGACTAGGAAAACATTTCTTAAATTTGACAGCAAAAGCATGAGCTATTAAATTAGGCTTAATCTAAATTAAAAAATTTGCTTGGTGAAAGATCTTGTTAAGAGAATAAAAAAAAAAAAACTACAGAAGGAGAGAAAAGATTTGCAAACCACATGCCCAATGAAGGACTAATATCTAGAATACATAAAAAAATCAAGACTCAATTAATAAATTATTTAATTAGAAAAATGGTTAAAATATATGAGCATTTCAATGGCAAATAAGCATGTGAAAATATGTTTGATATTATTAGTCATTAGGGAAATGGAAATTATAATAATCATGAGATATCACTACAAGGTTATCATATTTGCTAAAATGAAAAAATAATTATAATATCAAATGCTGATGATTATACATAGAAATTGTTTCATTAACACATTATTGATGGAAATGTGAAATGGTACAACCTCTCAGGTACAATATCTTATAAAACTAATATATAATTAACACATGAAATAGAAAATATGGTCATTTATTTCAGAGAAATAAAAATTTCTTTTATGTTCATATTCAAACCTCTACACAAATGTTCACAGCAGGTTTATTCATATTACAAATAAATGAAACAGTTCAGATGGTCTTCAGTTAAAGAAACTTTAAAAACTTCAACTTCCATAAAATGAATAATACTCAAAAATAGAAAAAAAAATCACTTAATAACTTGATGAAATATGCAAGTGAAAAACACCAGTCCCAAAATGCACATCTCATATGATTCATCCAATAGTGGAAAAGAAGATGCCAGTATACATCAAATAGTGGAAAAGAAGATGCCAGTATACCCAGGATGGGGAGCATATGTATACCTGTGGCGGATTCGTTTTGATGTTTGGCAAACTAATACAGTGTTTCAGGTTTAAAAATAAAATAAAATAATAAAATAAAATAATCAGTGGAAGTTTAAGAGCAAGAAAAAAAAAATAAAAATAAACAGAATGGAAAAAAAAAAGAAGAAGAAGAAATTGGTGATTGTCAGCAGTTAAGAAAGCAGTCAGGAAAGGAAAGTGGGTATGGCTATAAAAGGTTTATGTGAAAGAGTCTTCTGGTTGTTAAACAATTTTCTGTTCTGACTGCAACATTATCATTATTTACAATAGTCAGGACATGGAAGAAACCTAAATTTCCATTGACAGATGAATGGATAAGGAAGATGTGGTACATATGTATAGTGAAATACTAGTCACAAATAAGAATAGGACTGGGTCATTTATAGAGATATGGATGGACCTAAAGTCTGTCATACAGAATGCATTAAGTTAGAAAGAGTAAATATCATATAGTAATGCATGTGTGTGGAATCTAGAAAAATGGTAGAGATGAACCTATTTCCAGGATAGGAATAGAGATGCAGATGTAGGAAAGGGACATGTGGACATGGAGAGGGAGGAGGGCAGGATGAATTGGGAGATTGGGATTGATATATGTACACTATCATGAGTAAAACAACTAGTGGGAAGCTGCTGTATAACACAAGGAGCTCAGCTAGGTGCTTTGTGATGACTTAGACGGGTAGGATGGGGTGGACAAGAGGGACGTCCAAGAGGGGACTTATATGTGTGTGCTGTACTGTACTGTGTTCAGTCGCTCAGTCGTGTCTGACTCTTTGCGACCCCATTGACTATAGTCCTCAGGCTCCTCTGTCCATGGAGTTTTTCAGGCAAGAATACTGGAGTGAGTTGCCACTTCCTCCTCCAGGGGATCTTCTAAAACCAGATACAGAACACATGCCTTTGTGTCTCTTGTATACATATAGCTTATTCTTATACAGCAGAAGCTAACACAGAACTGTAAAGCAACTATGTTCCAATTAAAAAAAATATATATATATATATATATATATATATATATATATATATCACTGGGTAAATTTCTTAAAAGGAGTGTGTGATCTCTCTGTATTATTTCTGACAATTGTATAAAACCTACAGTTATCTCAAAATAAATAGTTTAATAATAATGATGATGATGATACTACTTACCACCACTGTTACTATTAATAAAAATACAAGATAAGAGAAAATGCACTCCTGGTCTTTTCATTCTGGAGTGTGCAGTAAAATGGAAGGAGGATCAACATGCATAAAAGATAATGAAAGCAAATAAATCTGAGGTGAGATACTACAGTAACACAAACCATTCTGTGAAGTAATCAAGGCTCTTTGGCACTCAGGAGCCAGGTACACATTATGATTCATCCTTTACAAATTGGAAAACCTGATTGAATCCTCTAGCCTACCTGGAACTTATTTTCTTCATATGTGGAAGAATCATCCATGTGCTCTTCAGTTAAATGCATAACATGAGATTAGTTATATCAGTACTAAACACTTCAATTTTTCTTGGCAGTTAACTCTGTCGCATCTTCTTACTTTTCTAATGATATGTGCCTACTTGCAATACAGCAGTATCTCAAGGAAATATACATGTATTCTGAGACTAATGCTCTAAATTATTTGATTATTTGTATATTTCATCTCCAGTCCAATATTATGTCTATGTAAAGCCAAGTGTTTCAGTAGAAAGTTGGAAAAAGGATCAACTTCTCATTGTTAATAGTCATTTTAGAATGTTGGCATTGAATAAGATATGAAAAATCATTTACCTTAAATTCTTCATTTTAAATGTGTGGCAAAAAATCCAGATAGAGGGATAACTGATGTCATAGCCTATATATTTAATGGTCTGGGAAGATAGAATGAGGCATGCTCCTGTGTTAGGAAGCTCCACTCTCTCATACCTGAAACATCTGGAAAGGATACCTATCTATGCCACATGGGGAAAAAAAAAAAAAAAAAGAGTGCATGAGAAATTGTATAACAGCACTTACATGCAGGCATACCTCACTGTGCTCCCATTCCATTGGATAAAACAAATAACAATGCCACTGTGTCTAACCCAAGAGGATATACAATTGTAGCCCTTCTTGTGCCCTACTCTGAATGAATAATGAAATCTTACTGGAAATGGAGATGATGAGAAAGACTGTTTGAGACCCACAAAGTAGGTCTGTGAGTGACAAAATGTTACAGAGATGCCGTGAATCAACTTAAATTTGTTTTGTATCTTTATATTTAGTCTGGTATAAACAATTGCATAAGAGTGATTTGCTAAATTATACCCACATGATTATATTCATGATGATTGTCTTTCATTGCCAAGCAAAATTTATCACTTCTTGACAAGTAAATTTCTTTTCTCACTGCACACAGAAGTCTCTGTTCCCCATTCTTGCATTTGTAATCCACCAATATTTTCTGGCTGAACTTCTATGTCTTTGATGCTAGTGGTTTATCTGTCTGTAGCAAGTTTTCTCAACCTCACCAGTATTAACATTGGGGCATGGATAATTTTGCTTTGGGGAGGGCTGTTTTCTGCATTGCAGAATGTTTATTAACATCTATGGCTTTGACCCAGGAAGTGTCAGTTACTACTTCTCACCAGTTATGAGAACAAAAAATCTCCAACATTGCCAAAATCCTCTGGGGTCAAAAACCTTTACACATTCAAAAACTGAGAACTACTGACCTACAACTTGTGAACTGCCAGTTTCTTTTCTTTCTATTGCCACTGAAAACTGTTTTTCTTCAATGCCTTCCTGAAATCTTACTTTCTAAATAGATATTAAGATGTCTCCTATTTTCTTACTTTTTTTCTTTTGAGAAAGTTTTGATTTGTAATATTTTTCTCATTTAAAGTACTTTAACTTGTTGACTCATGATACAATACTTCTACAAAATTTGTTCACTGCAGCACTATTTATAATAGCCAAGACATGGAAGCATGTCTTGACACATGAATGGATAAAGAAGATGTGGCACATATATACAGTAAATATTACTCAGCTATAAAAAAAAGAATGAAATAATGCCATTTGCAACAACATATATGGATTTAGAGATTAACATACAAAGTGAAGTTAGCCAGATAAAGACAAATATCAATATCACATATATGTGGTGCTTTTAAAAAAAGATACAGATGAACTTACTTACAAAGCAAATAAACTAGCAGACAGAGATAACAAACTTTATGGTTACCAAAGAGGAAAAGGGGGATACATTAGGAGTTTGGGATCAATATATATACATTATTATATATAAAATAGATGACCAATAAGGATTTTCTATCTAGCACAGGGAACTATACTCAATATTTTATAATAACACATAAGGAGAAAGAATCTGATATATATTTTTATATATATGTATGTATGTGTATATATACACACACATATAACTGAAACACTTTGCTGCATATCTGAAAATAACACAATATTGTAAATAAAGTATACTCCAACTAAAAAAAAAAAAACAAAACAAAGAAAGCAATTCCCAGAAAAAGTAAAGAACTACATCATTATTACATAAACTGTAAGTGACAAATTATGCTTTGTAATGTGGCACCAATGCATTAGCTGCAATGTTAAGATAACCTGCTAACTTCATGGAATTTTTTCTAGTATATTTGTTACCTTAGTCTTATTTTCACTGACTTTTTTAATGGATGCTTATTCTGCTTCTGTTAGAAAATAGTACCAGAATTCCATTAGCATCTTTTGTTTTTTGTATAATATTTTATGTGATATAAAATATTTTTTCTTAATTGGTTATTTATTTGGGGTCTTAAAGACACTTGTAAGGGGCAGTTTAGTGCTTATGGCAAAACCCTATGTTTTAACAACTAGTATTAGCCTTATTGTAGATATGAAGAAATTGAGTGTCAAAGATTTAATGGTAGGTATTTGACAGGGTCTGTACTGTAGTCCAGGCTGATTGAATTTGTAGCACATATTCTGTAACTGCTACCATTAAACAAATAAAAACTATTTATTGCATTATTTTCACTCTTATTGTCTTAATTTGGGGGTGATTCACAAGGCCAAGTATACCTGGTGGCCATACACAAATCAGCAGAGGTCATCACGATATGGCAGACTCACCTTCTCATGCCAAACTGTCATGGTCCAGTGGGAACTTTCAGGCCCCAGCATTGTCCATCAGTGGCCCTTTGAAACACTTTTCTTAACCTTTACTCCAATGATGGAATGCTACTCAACACCTAGAAAAATGAAATAAGCAAATAAGAAATCACTCTCAAGTATATATATTAGGATGTGAGTTGAGTCCTTTTTAATTGACTGGATATATGTCACTTTTTATTATGGGCCATTCTGTAGTGAATTATGACTCAAAGTTCTTTATTTCTTGAAACCCTCTAAGCATAGGACCATTTGTTTTGCCTGCATTATACAAAGGTTCTATATTCTTTTCAAAAGTTGGACTTATTAATTTAGCAAAACTAACATGTTCCTCTGACTTCAAAATCAGAACATATTATCTGACATGTATGATAACAAGACAGAAAGTTTGAAACTAGAACTTTCCTGAAAGAGTAATTTCAAGAACAGTTGCTATAATTACAGATGTTTGTTTTACAGGGTTAAGTTAAGCTAATCTATTCAAAATATAAATTCAATTTAGAAACCAAAATTTTCTTAAAGGACTTTGATTTTTATCCTATAGTTCCCAAGTCCAGGCTACTTGATATTTCCAAATGACTGAAGCTGTCTGTGATCCTTTTCTGTTATCCATTCTGCACATGGCACAGATACACATTCAGAGTTAATGAGCCAGGGAAGAGCCTGCACTTTCACTTCTAAAACAGTCCTTTCCTTTCTGATGGAACTATTTGAATAATCTCATGTCTGTTCACAGTGTGAATTCATCCGAAACTCCAGGACGTTTTCCTTCTGAGGATAAATCAGGACCAACCTGTAACACCTCTCCTTCCCTTTACACTACATCAAAGAGTTCCTCAATTTGTTCACAAAGGAAAGTTTTGTAATATGGGGAGATAATGAGACTTGTTCCCTAAGACTCTGGTACCCTGTCTCACCCAGGGCCCCTCTCCCTCCCTCTTATTCCTCAAGTGCAGTCCTAGACTTGCATCCAGGAAGGGAAGAGCTTGCTGTTCTTTCCTAGACTGTGTGTTGGCCACTGCCAGCACACAGGTGGCAGTAGAGGACTGAGCTGAAGCCAGCAGCCTTTGCTGTTCCATTTCCACAAGTCTGGTGCTGCAGCCCTGTGAGCCCCACTGTAGCAGAATCACTCAAACAGCCCTGCTACCTGAACATGGGCTCCATCGTGCTCATGCTAGCCCAGCCTGGAGTAGTTCCAAAGCCAAATAAACTGCCAGACTCAATGTGAACTGTTGAGCCTGTTGTGGCTTCAGCAAGCATCTGTTTTCTTTCCTACATCTTACAATTTGCTTCAATTTCTATCTAAATAATTTTTTCCCTCCACTACATTTTCTTATCTCTTAAAGAAACATCATCATTATTTTAGGAAAATTGCCTTTTCAAGTGGAAGGAAAGGAAGAAGGGAAGGGAGATGGAAGAAAGGATAAGAAGGAGGCAGAGAGGGAGGGAAGGAGGGATTAATCATTTATTTATAAAGTAAATAATATGGCTCAACAATATAATATTCTTAATAATTAACACTGAAGTTAAATACATTCTGTTAGTCCATTATCTACAAAATAAATGTCAAATGTCTTGTCAAAGAAGGAGGTGTATATTAAATTCACAATAAATAGGGTGTATCTTTGGTTCCAGCCCTTCCCACAAATACTGCATCACCCAGCCTTCAGGACCAAGCATTTCTCCATGTGTCTCATCCCTATGCTCCATTCTGTGCCTGTGAATACTAAGCTTTGTTCCTACAATGTGCTCCTCTGCCCACAATACCTAGCAAATCACTGGCCCTAAAAAGTCAATCCTAAAGTCATCTTGTCTATGAAGAGCTTTTTCCTAGTACAAGTTATATTTGTTTTTGTATCTTCCTTACCACTTCAGTCAGAGAAGGCAATGACACCCCACTCCAGCACTCTTGCCTGGAAAATCCCATGGATGGAGGAGCCTGGTGGGCCTAAAATCCATGGGGTTGCTAAGAGTCGGACAAGACTCAGCAACTTCACTTTCACTTTCCTGCATTGGAGAAGGCAATGGCAACCCACTCCAGTGTTCTTGCCTGGAGAATCCCAAGGACGGGGGAGCCTTGTAGGCTGCCGTCTATGGGGTCGCACATATCGGACTCGACTGAAGCAACTTAGCAGCAGCAGTACCACTTCAGTGTTCCTGCCTTGAGAACCCCATGAACAGTATGAAAAGGCAAAATGAAAAGATACTGAAAGAGGAACTCCCCAGGTAAGTAGGTGCCCAGGATGCTACTGGAGATCAGTGGAGAAATAACTCCAGAAAGAATGAAGGGATGGAGCCAAAGCAAAAACAATACCCAGCTGTGGATGTGACTGGTGATAGAAGCAAGGTCCAGTGCTGTAAAGAGCAATATTGCATAGGAACCTGGAATGGTCAGGTCCATGTATCAAGGCAAATTGGAAATGGTCAAACAGGAGATGGCAAGAGTAAACGTTGACATTCTAGGAATCAGTGAACTAAAAGGGACTGGATGGGTGAATTTAACACAGATGACTATTATATCTACTACCTTGGGCAGGAATTCCTTAGAAGAAATGGAGTAGCCATCATGGTCAACAAAAGACTCTGAAATGCAGTTCTTGGATGCAATCTCAAAAACGACAGAATGATCTCTGCTCATTTCCAAGGCAAACCATTCAATATCAGAGTAATCCAAGTATATGCCTCAACCAGTAATGCTGAAGAAGCTGAAGTTGAACAGTTCTATGAAGACTCACAAGACCTTTTAGAACTAACACCCAAAAAAGATGTTCTTTTCGTTATAGGGAACTGGAATGCAAAAGTAGGAAGTCAAGAAACACCTGGAGTAACAGGCAAATTTGGCCTTGGAATACAGAATGACGCAGGGCAAAGACTAATAGAGTTTTGCCAAGAAAATGCACTGGTCATAGCAAACACCCTCTTCCAACAACACAAGAGAAGACTCTGCACATGGACATCACTATATGGTCACAACAAAATCAGATTGATTATATTCTTTGCAGCCAAACATGGAGAAGCTCTATATAGTCAGCAAAAACAAGACCAGGAGCTGACTGTGTCTCAGATCATGAACTCCTTATTGCCAAATTCAGACTTAAATTGAAGAAAGTAGGGACAACCGCTAGACCATTCAGTAATGACCTAAATCAAATCCCTTATGATTATACAGTGGAAGTGAGAAATAGATTTAAGGAACTAGATCTGATAGATAGAGTGCCTGTCGAACTATGGACGGAGGTTTGTGACATTGTACAGGAGACAGGGATCAAGACCATCCCCATGGAAAAGAAATGCAAAAAAGCAAAATGGCTGTCTGAGAAGGCCTTGGAAATAGCTGTGAAAAGAAAAGTGAAAAACAAAGGAGAAAAGGAAAGATACAAGCATCTAAATGCAGAATTCCAAAGAATAGCAAGAAGAGATAAGAAAGCCTTCCTCAGCGATCAATGCAAAGAAATAGAGGAAAATAACAGAATGGGAAAGACTAGCGATCTCTTCAAGAAAATTAGAGATACCAGGGGAACATTTCATGCAAAGATGGGCTCAATAAAGGACAGAAATGGTACAGACCTAACAGAAGCAGAAGATATTAAGAAGAGGTGGCAAGAATACACAGAAGAACTGTACAAAAAAGAGCTTCACGACTAAGATAATCAAAATGGTGTAATCACTCACCTAGAGCCAGATCCTGGAATGTGGTCAAGTGGATCTTATAAAGCATCACTTCAAACAAAGCTAGAGGAGGTGGTGGAATTCCACTTGAGCTATTTCAAATCCTGAAAGGTGATGCTGTGAAAGTGCTGCACTCAATATGCCAGCAAATTTGGAAAATGTCAGTTTTCATTCCAATCCCAAAGAAAGGCAACGCCAAAGAATGCTCAAACTACCTCACAATTGCACTCATGTCACATGCTGGTAAAGTAATGCTCAAAATTCTCCAAGCCAGGCTTCAGCAATATGTGAACTGTGAACTTCCAGCAGTTCAAGCTGGTTTTAGAAAAGGCTGGGAAACCAGAGATCAAATTGCCAACATCCGCTGGATCATGGAAAAAGCAAGAGAGTTCCAGAAAAAAACATCTATTTCTGCTTTATTGACTATGCCAAAGCCTTTGACTGTGTGGCTCACAATGAACTGTGGAAAATTTTTCAAGAGATGGGAATACCAGACCACCTGACCTGCCTCTTGAGAAACCTATATGCAGGTCAGGAAGCAACAGTTAGAACTGGATATGAAACAACAGACTAGTTCCAAATTGGGAAAGGAGTATGTCAATGCTGTATATTGTCACCCCGCTTATTTAACTTATATGCAGAGTACATCATGAGAAACGCTGGGCTGGAAGAAGCACAAGCTGGAATCAAGATTGCTGGGAGAAATATCAATAACCTCAGATATGCAGATGACAGCACCCTTATGGCAGAAAGTGAAGAGGAACTCAAAAGCCTCTTGATGAAAGTGAAAGAGGAGAGTGAAAAAGTTGGCTTAAAACTCAACATTCAGGAAACGAAGATCATGGCATCTGGTCCCATCACTTCATGGCAAATAGTTGGGGAAACAGTGGAAATAGTGTCGGACTTTATTTTTCTGGGCTCCAAAATCACTGCAGATGGTGACTGCAGCCATGAAATTAAAGGACGCTTACTCCTTAGAAGAAAAGTTATGACCAACCTAGACAACATATTGAAAAGCAGAGACATTACTTTGCCAACAAAGGTCCGTCTAGTCAAGGCTATGGTTTTTCCAGTGGTCATGTATGGATGTGAGAGTTGGACTGTGAAGAAAGCTGAGTGCCGAAGAATTGATGCTTTTGAACTGTGGTGTTGGAGAAGACTCTTGAGAGTCCCTTGGACTGCAAGGAGATCCAAGAAGTCCATTCTGGAGGAGATCAGCCTGGGATTTCTTTGGAAGGAACGATGCTAAAGCTGAAACTCCAGTACTTCAGCCACCTCATGCGGAGAGTTGACTCATTGGAAAAGACTCTGATGCTGGGAGGGATTGGGGGCAGGAGGAAAAGGGGACGACAGAGGATGAGATGGCTGGATGGCATCACTGACTCGATGGACATGAGTCTGAGTGAACTCAGGGAGTTGGTGATGGACAGCGAGCCCTGGTGTGCTGCGATTCATGGGGTCACAAAGAGTCGGACACGACTGAGCGACTGAACTGAACTGAACTATATCTCTTCTCAGACAGTTACTGGCATAGCCATGATGGATTGAGTTATTGGTCCAACATCATTACTCCATTGTAATGTTATACTTTCACAGCCTTGCCAAGTGGTGGTGTTATTCCCCAGTACCTTTACTTCATGAGTCCAGGTAACTTAATTTGTTCAATAGGGCATTAGGAAGACTTAACACAAGCAGAATATTGGGATGTGCTTGTGTGGCTGGGTTTGCCCTCTCATTCTCTGTCATCACCATGAGAAGACATACCCTGGATTACTGCTTGCCTTTCAGCCCAGATCTCAGGTAAGACACATGAAGCACATAAAAATCTGATGTGCAGTCTGGAGCCAAGATTCTGGATCAAGCCTAGATTATCTAACCCCAACTAATGCACACACTGAGGAGTGAGAAAAATAAATATAGGTTGTGATAATTTGGGGATATTTAGTGGTTATTTAAAGTTAACATTATTGTGGCAACATCTCACTGATAAATATTCCTCCTCTGTTAAGAATTCAGGGTCAAAACTTATTTTCCTATATCTTGAGAAATTCTTATTAACTTAACTACATAAAATAATGATGCTCCTATTGTGATTGATATCAGGTTGACTGGCCTAAGTGTTATGTCTTCACAAAATGTAATTGTCAGGTAGGACTGATAAGACACACATATATGTAGATAAAATGCAGAAGAATGTAATGTGTTATGAGACTTCCCATAGTCAAATTTTACAGTGTGACTAAGGAAGTTTTTTTTGACTATATGAAAGTATCTGAGTGGAATTTTGAAAGCAGACAGAATTTTCAGCATTATTTCAGAATCAGAAATAAAATAAATATTGTAAAAGAATGGGTCTAGACTTTCATGGGGAAATGGAAGGGCTTCCATAGACAGATATCTTAACAAAAACACAAGGAAATTCACTCATTGAAAATTGTAGTTGGGCTAGTGTGTGGAATAAATAAAATTATCATGGAACCAAGATGGAAATACATCTTGAATGACAATCCCAAAATTGTTAATTTTAAACTAAAAAATATATATTTCCTTCATTAGGCAATGAAGAACCATTTCAGTTTTCTGAGGTAAGTGAATTCATTCTTTATGTATTAAGGTAAAAGATTTTTAGGCATGACACATGATATTAGGATAAAACTCTGTGTGGAAAGTAGAACAGAAGTAAAAATTCAAAGACACCAAGGTATTTAAAATTTCTAACAGTTAATGAAGATAAGTATATTCATGTATATTTTACCTTCTGCAAAATGTATAGGTAGAAAATCACTATGATATTCAGACTCTATGACATGAATTTTAAAAAGTGATATAACACCTTTTAATTTTTCAGTGTCAGCTTTTACACTGTGAATTTTTTTTTCTTGCAACTAATTATAATCGAAACATTTTAGGTGTAAACTTCCTTTGTGAAAGGAAATACAGTACCTATCAAAAAATTAGGAAGTAGTAGAACAAAAAAATTTGAAGACCACCACTTGTCCCCCTTTGCTAAGGGATGAAAAGAAATGAAACTATGTTCCTTGCCTTATAAATTTTGGAAATCCTATGTGAACAATGCATCCCCTGCCTATACAATGTACATTAGCATTTTTAAGGTTATAGAAGTTACTAAATGTACTTGACCACAGACCTTTCTCCTGTATTTTGTTGTTGTTGTTCAAATAATGATTATTAATAATTAATGCAGGTGGTTTTCTGTTGGGTACAATCCAAAGAAACATTTTAAAGTGGAAAGAATTAACAGTTACTTAACCTGGCTACATACGGACAAAGATTACTTTGGGGATTTGGGACAATAACACATTTCTAACTCCTACAATGCTTAAAAGTTCATTCTAGCCCCAGTTAAGAATGGGCTTTATGAAGTAGAAACAGAGGAGCCACATGCTTCAGGGCCTAACAATAAGATTAATTTGATCAGTAAAGAGAAAACAGAGGAGAATGACTGAGGAAGGGAAAAAAGGAAATTCCTGTAATAAATATACTGAGAAATGATTATTTGAAATAATAATGATTTGAGAGAAAGCAAAGGTAAAAATTAGGATTGCTCTTGAGTTACTGATATTTTTAAAGGAGTTAAGATTTTTGTTGTTGTTGTTTTCAGTTGATCTGTGAGCCAAAACAGTTCTATTTCTCCCTTTAGCTTAAGACTCCAGTTGTTACAGAACACGGGACTGGCTGCTCATTGCTCGAAAATCAATACTGGAGAAAAAGAAAAGCTGCTTTTAATCATAATGCTTCTAATCTGAGGAGATGGTGGACTCAGTGTCCCCCAAAAACCATCTCCAAAGATTCTACTCAGCCATTAAAATTTTTTAAAGGGAAAAAGAGATGTCACTTTAGTTAATCATTAAGATAAGGAGTCAGAGTCATCACCATTTCCCAGTGCATGTAGGTTTGTTGACTTCTTGTTATCTTTCTTTAGATCCCATCTTATTCTCTGTGCACAGTTTGTTCTGAAAGGAAAGCTAGGGAAGAGATCTGATCATTTGTTAATTATTTTTTTTTTTCATTTGTCCTCCTTTGATCTATAGGACTAACCAATAGGTTAGGCAAAGTATTGTGTGATTAAAAGATTTAAAAGGTGTGCTAGGGCTAGAGATGAGTAGCCCAGGAGGGGGCCTGATCTAAGTTAGTTACAGTGTATCTTTGCTTAAAGTGACAAGAAAAGGAGTTTCCTGCTGAGAGCATTTCCTACAAAGAGCTGCTTTCACAGATTTTGGGTAACTAAAATATTCCTTAGTTAATAGCATTGAAATGTAGTTTCAGAGTAATTTTTCTAATGAATGAGATACAAATCATATGTATGTGCATTAATATAAAATATTATGTTCCAAACTATTATTTATTTTTTATCACAGAACTACAGAAACATGCAGATACGGAAAATCATAACTGAAACAACAGAACAGATAAACATAACAAGAACGAAAAAGAAAATCCAGATAGCATAAGAACCCTAACCCTAACTTAAAAATTTCAATTAGTAACTTCAGAAAGTTTCAAAAGGCTAACTACAGAGAGTAAAATAAAATCTTTAAGACAGTAGAAAAATAATCTGCTATGAAAAATCAGAGGCTGAGAGTCTTGGAAATTAAAATCAAGATTCAGTTCAGTTCAATTCAGTCTCTCAGTCGTGACCGACTCTTTGGACCCCAATGAACTGCAGCACGCCAGGCTTCCATCACGAACTCCTGGAGTTTACCCAAATTCATGTCCATTGAGTCGGTGATGCCATCCAACCATCTCATCCTCTGTCTTCCCCTTCTCTTCCCACCTTTAATCTTTTCCAGCATCAGTGTCTTTTCAAATGAGTCAGTTCTTCGCATCAGGTGGCCAAAGTATCGGAGTTTCAGCTTCAACAGTAGTCCTTCCAATGAACACTCAGGACTTATTTCCTTTAGGATGGACTGGTTGGATCTCCTTGCCATCCAAGGAACTCTCAAAAGTCTTTCCTAACACCACAGTTCAAAAGCATCAATTCTTCGATGCTCAGCTTTCTTTATAGTCCAACTCTCACATACATACATGACTACTGGAAAAACCATAGCCTTGACTAGATGGACCTTTGTTGGCGAAGTAATGTCTCTGCTTTTTAACATGCTGTCTAGGTTATTTGCGTTAAAAACTTTGTTAAGTTTTTTTTTTCATCAACTAACTCTCAATTTTTTTAGACCGTCTACTGGTCACAAGACACCTCACCATCCCCCAGTCACCCACTAACAGCCCCCTTCAAACACCAAGTACTTGTTTATACCTCTCTGTTGATATTTTTACACTCCTACATTTCCTTCTGTTTCTTCAATATCTCATGCTCTTCCCCTTCATTAATTCAACCTTATTTTCCCTGCCCTGTATAAGTGTTAACATTCTGCAACTTTTTTTTAAATCTCTTTCAGTATTATCTTTACTCCTTAGCTCTCAAACTTTCTACCTTACAGTATATCAACTCATGAGACCTCAGTAATAACACAGTCCACAAAAGTTTGATTTCCTTTTCCTTCCACAAGACATCATTCTCATAATACCAGTGAGGTATTATGCTGAATGACCTCGTGAGTAAAAAGCAGTGACACTTATAACCACAGTGGTAAGATATTTGATTCTCAGAAAGTGCAGAATAAATCTACTAAAATTCAGGGGCCTTCCACCTCAGTGAAACTTCTGAGAATCCAGTGATATATGGCATGCCAAGGTATTTCTTCTAAGGTGAAGGTTAAGTTGTTGCATCTGGCTCCTCCTGAAAGCCAAACAAGGCATGATGTCTAGTGGAACTCTTGAGATTTTGGAGGCAACATATTTCTCATTTGAGTATAAGACTCCAGCCCAAGTAACTCAATAAAGTTGATACTGGAACTTCCCTGGCAGCTATCTGTCAGGATTCTGCGCTTCTACTGCAAGAGACATGGGTTCCATCTCTGGACAGAGAACTAAGATCTCCCATACTGCAAGACCAAAAAACAAAGAAACAAACAAAAAAAAAAAAAGCTGCTACTTTTTAATGTGGCCCACTTGATACCCGATAGAGATGGTATCCACTTGGGTAATATCATCCAGCAGATTGTACGGCCATATGGCAATTGAAATGTCAATGGCAGATACAGATAAAGTTTTTTGCAGCAGGATTTTGGAGTAAAGCCTTGACATACTCTATGGATAACTACTCTCCTTTTTCTCAAAAAGCTCTTGAGTTTCTACTAGGCTTTGTGGGACTGAACACTTAACCATGTACCACCAAATAATCATGTTATCTGAGCTGCCCATTATGAGCAGGGTCTTATATGAATCACCAAACTATTAAGTTGGGCATGCACATTAGTACTCCAACAGCACTTGAACAAGCATTGAGATACCCGTTAAATTACAGGGAAGAGGCACAATTTCCCCTTGTCTTCTCTCTCCAGCCTCTCTCTCATGAAGAGTTTGGCCTCATGAGGAGTTTCCTATAATCTGGTGACAGAGAAAGAGAAAACTTTGGTTTTATTTGCAGATGGTTCCTCCAGTATTCTTACCTGGAGAATCCCATGGACAGAGGAGATTGGCGGACTACAATCCATAGTATTGCAAAGAGTTGGACATGACTGAAGTGACTTAGCACGCACATACTGCAGGATAGGCAGAAACCTCCCCAAAGTGGTGCCCCTTTCTTGGACATCCCTAGAGGACAAAGGTTCATATAGTCACAGCTATGTTTTCTTTTTTTTTTTCTCCAGTAGTCATGTGCTGAGGTGAGAGTTGGACCATAAAGAAGGCCGAGCACCAAAGAATTGATACTTTCCAACTGTGGTGCTAGAGGTAAGAGTCCCTTGGACAGCAAGGAGAACAATCCAGGCAATCCTAAAGGAAATCAACCCTGAATATTCACTGGAAGGACTGGTGCTGAAGCTGAAGCTCCAATACTTTGGTCACCTGATGTGAAGAGCTGACACATTGAAAAGACCCTGATATTGGGTAAGATTGAGGACAGGAGGAGAAGGGGATGGTGGAGGATAAGATTGTTGGATGGCATTGTTGACACAATGAACATGAGTTTGAGCAAACTCCAGAAGATAGTGAAGGACAGAAAAGCCTGGCATGCTGCAATCTGTGGGGTCACAGAGAGTCAGATACAACTTAATGACTGAACAGCAAATAAAGGACAGTAGTGAAGAGAAATCCTCTTAGTGGTACAATTTTAAGCACACTTGTTTTTGTTTTTGCTTTTGCCTCAAAGGGTAAAAGGCCAGAGGTATAATTTTAAGTTGCGGGAGGAGATAAAAAAGGCAACACAGCTTTAGAGGCCAAGATCAGTGCACCTAGTATAGTCATAGAAACAGAACTACACAGGCATTCAGGAGGAATGTACAGAAATGATAAAAGAGATCCTAGGGGATTTGGGCAGAGTAATGGCAGCGTCTTCACCAAATACAAATCTTATTTTATTACTTTTCCTGAATGTAGCACCATCTACAGGCCTTAGTCTATTGAAGAATAAAAATTTAAGTTGCTTATTTGATATATAGTTCTATCATATACCAAGCTCCCATTTATGTGTGGATCCATCTATCTAAATGTTTTTCTTGTATCCAATGCAGCACTGTTTTAATTACTGTAGGTTTAAAATGCCTGATAGCATATATCATCAATAAATAGTCTTCAGCTTCAAAATTATCATGTTAATTCTTAAGCCTTTAATTTTTCATATGAATGAGAAGGTCAATTTCTTATTTTCACTTCATCATTGCTATTAGGATTTTAATAAGAATGCCACTGGATTTGTAGATTAACTGACATATTTTAACACTGAGCCTTCTAATTCATATACATTCCTTACTGTTTCATTTATGTAGGTGCTTTATTTTTTCAATAGGTTGTATCATCATCTCTAAGAACATCTTGTTTCTATCTTTTTTATTGATTTTAAGTACTAAAGTTTTGTTGCTATTTTGACCAGTTTATCTTTTTAAAATGAGATTTTACTTTCATTGTATAAATATGGCATTAATTTTTATACATGGATTTTATATAGCAACCTTGATGAACTCCTTGATTAGTTCTAATGTATTATAAATTCTATTTTTAATGTAAATAATGATATTATCTGCACATAAAGTATTATAGCTTCTTCATTTCCTTTTTTATATCTATTGTTTTTCCTTGTTTACTTTCTCAATGAACATTCAAAAGTTTGCAGTTAAATAGACTTAACTTATTATTTTCCCTTCCTACGTAAATAAGGATCATTTTTACTGTGACAGGGTGTTGATTCTTACTGAATTATTTTTATTTCTCCATTGAGATATTTGCATAAATATTCCTTCTAAGTATGGTAATGAGGTTTTACATTAATATGTTTTTAAAAAATTATTTATTGGAAAGATAATTGCTTTAAAGAATTTTGTTGTTTTCTGTCAAACCTCAACATGAATCAGCCATAGGTAGACATATATTCCCTCCTTTTTGACCCTCCCTCCCATTTCCCTCCCCATCCCACCTCTCTAGGTTGATACAGAGCCCCTGTTTGAGTTTCCTAAGACATACAGCAAATTCCCATTGGCTATCTATTTTACATATGGTAATGTAAGTTTCCAAGCTACTCTTTCCATACATTTCATCCTCTCCTCCCCTCTCCCATATCTATAAGTCTATTCTCTATGTCTGTTTCTCCATTGCTGCCCTGTAAATAAATTCTTCAGTACCATTTTTCTAGATTCCATACATACCCCTCAGAATATGATATTTATCTTTCTCTTTCTGACTTACTGTATTTTGTGTAATAGGTTCTAGATTCATCCACTTCATTAGAACTGATTCAAATGTGTTCATTTTTATAGCTGAGTAATTCCATTGTGTATGTACCTCAACTTCTTTATCCATTCATCTGTCGATGGACACCTAGGTTGCTTCCATGTTCTAGCTATTGTAAATAGTGCTGCAATGAACAATGGGATACATGTGTCTTTTTCAATTTTGATTTCCTCAGAGTATATGACTAAGAGTGAGGTTGCTGGGTCATATGGTGGTTTTATTTCTAGTTTTCTTAAGGAATCTCCATACTGTTTTCCATAGTGGCTGTATCAATTTACATTCCCACCAACAGTACAAGAGCATCCCCTTTTCTCCACACCCTCTTCAGCATTTATTGTTTGTAGACTTTTTGATGATGGCCATTCTGACCGGTGTGAAGTGATATCTCACTGTAATTTTTATTTACATTTCTCTAATAATGAGTGGTGTTGTGCATCTTTTCATGTGTTTATTAGCCATCTGTATATCTTCTTTGGAGAAATATCTGTTTAGGTATTTTTCTCCCTTTTTTATTGGGCTTCCCTGGTGGCTCAGATGATAAAGTGCCTGCCTGTAATGCGGGACACCCGGGTTCGATCCCTGGGTTGGGAAGATCCCCTGGAGAAGGAAATGGCAACCCACTCCAGTATTCTTGCCTGGAGAATCCCATGGACAGAGGACCCTGATAGGCTACAGTCTATGTGGTCGCAAAGAGTCGGACATGACTGAGAGACTTGACTTTCACTTTTTTATTGGGTTGTTTTGTTTTTTGGTATTGATTTGTATGAGCTGCTTGTGTATTTTGGAAATTAATACTTTGTCAATTGTTTAATTTGCTATTATTTTCTCCCATTCTGAGGGTTGTTTTCTTACCTTGCTTATAGGTTTTTTGCTGTACAAAAGCTTTTAAGCTTAATCAAGTCCCATTTGTTTACTTCTGCTTTATTTCCAATACTCTAGGAGGAGGGTCATGAAGGATCTTGCTTTGATTTATGTCGAGTGTTCTGCTTATATTTTCCTCTAAGAGTTTTACAGTTTGGGGTCTTACATTTAGGTATTTATTCCATTTTGAGTTTATCTTTGTGCATGGTGTTAGGCAGTGTTCTAATTTCATTGTTTTACATGTAGCTATCCAGTTTTCCCAGCATCATTTATTGAAGAGGATCTCTTTGCCCCATTGTATATTCTCACCTCCTCTGTAAAAAATAAGGTACCCTTAGGTGCATGGGCTTATTTCTGGGCTTTCTATCTTACTCTTTTGGTCTATATTTCTGTTTTTGCACCAGTACCATACTGTCTTCATTACTATAGCTTTGTAGTATAATCTGAGGTCAGGAAGGTTGATTCCTCCAGCTCCATTATTTCTCAAGACTGCTTTGGATATTCAGGGTCTTTTGTGTTTCCATATAAATTGTGAAATATTTTGTTCTAGTTCTGTGAAAAATGCTGTTGGTACTTTGGTAGGGATCACATTGAATTTGTAAATTGCATTTGGTAGTACATTCATTTTCACAATAATGATTCTTCCTACCCAGGAACATGGATTATCTCCCATCTCTCTATGTCGTTTTTTATTTTTTCATTAGTGTCTTATAATTTTCTGTATACAGTTCTTTTGTCTCCTTAGGTAAGTTTATTCCTAGATATTTAATCATTTTTGTTCCAAGGGTGAATGGAATTGATTTCTTAATTTCTCTTTCTGATTATTCATTGTTAGTATATAGAAATGCAAGTGATTTCTGTATGTTGGTTTTGTATCCTGCCACTTTGCTAAATTCACTGATTAGCTATAGTAAGTATCTGATATTATCGTAAGTATCTGATATTATCTCTAGGGTTTTCTATGTACAGCATCATATGACCTACAAACAGTGAGAGCTTTGCTTCTTCTTTCCTGATCTGGATTCCTTTTATTTATTTTTTTTTTCTTCTCTGATTGCTGTAACTAGGACTTAGAGAACTATGTTGAGAAATAGTGGTGAAAGTGGACACCCTTGTCTTGTTCCTGGTCTTAGGGGGAATGCTTTAAGTTTCACACCATTGAGGATAAAGTTTGTTGTTCAGTTCAGTTCAGTTCAGTCCCTCAGTCGTATCTGACTCTTCATGACTCCATGGAACACAGCACACCATGCCTCCCTGTCCATCACCAATTCCCGGAGTTTACTCAAATACATCTCCATTGAGTTGGTGATGCCATCCAACCATCTCATCCTCTGTTTTCCCCTTCTCCTCCTGCCTTCAATCTTTCCCAGCATCAGGGTATTTTCCAATGAGTCAGTTCTTCCAATGAGGTGGCCAAAGTATTGGAGTTTCAGCTTCAGCATCCGTCCTTTCAATGAACACCCAGGACTGATCTCCTCTAGGATGGACTGGTTGTATCTCCTTGCAATCCAAGGGACTCTCAAGAGTCTTTTCCAACACCACAGTTCAAAAGCATCCATTCTTTGGTGCTCAGCCTTCTTCACAGTCCAACTCTCACATCCATACATGACCACTGGAAAAACCATAGCCTTGTAGATGGACCTTTGTTGACAAAGTAATGTCTCTGCTTTTCTTTTTTTTCTTTCTTTTTTTTTTTTTTTGTCTTTTTGTCTCTGCTTTTCAGTAGGCTATCTAGGTTGGTCATAACTTTCCTTCCAAGGAGTAAGTGTCTTTTAATTTCATGGCTGCAATCACCATCTGCAGTGATTTTGGAGCCCAGAAAAATAAAGTCGGACACTGTTTCCCCATCTATTTGCCATAAAGTGATGGGACCAGATGCCATGATCTTCATTTTCTGAATATTGAGTTTTAAGCCAACTTTTTCACTCTCCACTTTCACTTTCATCAAGAGGCTTTTTAGTTCCTCTTCACTTTCTGCCATAAGGCTTGTGTCATCTGCATACCTGAGGTTATTGATATTTTTCCTCAGCAATCTTGTTTCCAGCTTCTGCTTCATCCAGGCCAGCATCTTTCATGATGTACCCTGCATATAAGTTAAATAAGCAGGGTGACAGTATACAGCCTTGATGTATTCTTTTTCCTATTTGGAACCAGTCTGTTGTTCCATGCCCAGTTCTAACTGTTGCTTCCTGACCTGCATACAGGTTTCTCAAGAGGCAGATCAGGTGGTCTGGTATTCCCATCTCTTGAAGAATTTTTCACAGTTTATTGTGAGCCACAGAGTCAAAGGCTTTGGCATAGTAAATAAACTGGAGAAAGTTTTCTGTAGCCTTATCATATATGGCATTTACTATGTTGAAGTAGGTTCTTTCTATGTGCATTTTTTGAAGAGTTTTAATCATAAATGGGTGCTGAATTTTGTCAAAGGCTTTTTCTGTATCTATTGAAATTATCATATGGTTTTCATCGCTCAATTTTTTAATGAGGTGTATCATATTGATCAATTTGCATATATTCAAGAATCCTTGCATACCTGGAATAAACCAACTTGATCATAATGTATGAGCTTTTTGATGTGTTGTTGAATTCTGTGCTAAAATTGTTTGAGGATTTTTGCATCTATGTTCATTGGTGATATTGGCCTGTAATTTTCTTTTTGTGTGTTGTCTTTGTCTGGTTTTAGTATCAGGTTGATGGTGGCCTCGTAGAATGAGTTTGGAAGTATTCCTTCCTCTGCAATTTTTTGAAAGAGTTTCAGAAGGATAGGTATTAGCTCTTCTCTAAATGTTTGCTATAATTCTCCTGTGAAGCCACCTGGTCCTGGGCTTTTGTGTTTTGGGAGATTTTTGATCAGCTTCAATTGCACTGTTTGTAATTGTGTTGTTCATAATTTCTATTTCTTCCTGGTTCAGCCTTGGAAGATTTAACTTTGCTAAGAATCTTTTCATTTCTTTTAGGTTATCCATTTTATCATCATATAGTTGTTCATAACAGTCTCTTATAATCCTTTGTATTTCTGTATTGTCTGCTGTAAACTCTCCTTTTTCATTTCTAATTTGGTTGATTTGATTCCTTTCTCTTTTTTTCTTGATGAATCTGGCTAAAGGCTTGTCAGTTTTGTTTATCTTCTCAAAGAATCAGCTTTTAGCTTTATTTATCTTTACTATTGTTTGTCACACACTAGTAAAGTAATGCTCAAAATTCTCCAAGCCAGGCTTCAGCAATATGTGAACCGTGAACTTCCTGATGTTCAAGCTGGTTTTAGAAAAGGCAGAGGAACCAGAGATCAAATTTCCAACATCTGCTGGATCATGGAAAAAGCAAGAGAGTTCCAGAAAAACCTCTATTTCTGCTTTATTGACTATGCCAAAGCCTTTAACTATGTGGATGACAATAAACTGTGGAAAATTCTTCAAGAGATGGGAATACCAGACCACCTGATCTGCCTCTTGAGAAACCTGTATGCAGGTCAGGAAGCAACAGTTAGAACTGGACATGGAACAACAGACTGGTTCCAAATAGGAAAAGGAGTATGTCAAGGCTGTATATTGTCACCCTGTTTATTTAACTTATATGCAGAGTACATCATGAGAAACGTTGGACTGGAAGAAACACAAGCTAGAATCAAGATTGCCAGGAGAAATATCAATAACCTCAGATATGCAGATGACAGCACCCTTATGGCAGAAAGTGAAGAGCAACTAAAAAGCCTCTTGATGAAAGTGAAAGAGGAGAGTGAAAAAGTTGGCTTAAAGCTCAACATTCAGAAAACGAAGATCATGGCATCCAGTCCCATCACTTCATGGGAAATAGATGGGGAAACAGTGGAAACAGTGTCAGACTTTATTTTTCTGGGCTCCAAAATCACTACAGATGGTGACTGCAGCCATGAAAGTAAAAGACACTTACTCCTTGGAAGGAAAGTTATGTGCAACCTAGATAGCATATTCAAAAGCAGAGACATTACTTTGCCAACAAAGTTTCATCTAGTCAAGGCTATGTTTTTCCTATAGTCAAGTATGGATGTGAGAGTTGGACTGTGAAGAAGGCTGAGCACCGAAGAATTGTTGCTTTTGAACTGTGGTGTTGGAGAAGACTCTTGAGAGTCTCTTGGACTGCAAGGAGATCCAACCAGTCCATTCTAACAGAGATCAGCCCTGGGATTTCTTTGGAAGGAATGATGCTAAAGCTGAAACTCCAGTACTTTGGCCACCTCATGCAAAGAGTTAACTCATTGGAAAAGACTCTGATGCTGGGAGGGATTGGGGGCAGGAGGAGAAGGGGACGACAGAGGATGAGACGGCTGGATGGCATCACTGACTTGATGGACGTGAGTCTGAGTGAACTCCAGGAGTTGGTGATGGACAGGGAGGCCTGGCATGCTGTGATTCATGGGATCGCAAAGAGTCAGACACAACTGAGCAACTGATCTGATCTGATTGTTTGTTTCATTTCTCTTTCATTTATTTCTGCTCAGATCTTTATGATTTCTTTCCTTCTACCAATTTTTTGTTGTTGTTGTTGTTCTTCTTTTTCCAGTTGTTTTAGGTGTACAGTTAAGTTGTCTGTTCAATGTTTTTCTTGTTTCTTGAGGTAGGACTGTATTGCTATAAACTTTCCACTTATAACTGCTTTTGCTGCATCCCATAGGTTTTGAGCTGTTGTGTTTTCATTGTCAGTTGTTTCTAGAAATTTTTTGATTTCCCTTTTGATTTCTTTAGTAACCTGTTGGTCATTTAGAAACGTGTTGTTTAATCTCCATATGTTTGTGTATCTTATAGTTGTATTTTTTTTTCCTTATAATTGATATCTAGTCTTGTAGCATTGTGGTCAGAGACGATGCTTGATATGATTTCAGTTTTATTAAATTCACTGAGGTTTGATTTGTGACCAAATATGTGGTCTATCCAGGAGAATGTTCCATGTGCACTTGAGAAGAAAGTGTAGTCTTCTGCATTTGTATGGCATATCCTGAAGATATCAATGAGATTCATCTCATCTAATGTATCACTTAGGATGTGTTTCCTTACTCATTTTCTGTTTTGATGATCCATCCATTGGTGTGAGTAGAGTGTTAAACTCTCCTACTCTTATTGTGCTACTGTAAATTTCTCCTTTTATGTCTGTTAGTGTTTGTCTTATGTATTGAGGTGCTCCTATGTTGGGTGCATAGACACTTACAATTGTTGTCTTCCTTTAAGATTGATCCCTTGATCATTATGTAGTGTCCTTCCTAATTTCTTGTAATATTCTTTATCTTAAGGTCTATTTTGTCTGGTATGAAGATTGCTACTCGAGCTTTCTTTTGCTTCCCATTTGCATGGAATACATTTTTCCACCCGCTCACTTTCAGTCTATATGTGTCTTGAGGTCTGAAGTGGGTTTCTTGTAGATAGGATATATATGGGTCTTGCATTTGTATCCATTCAGCCAGTCTGTGTCTTTTGGTTGCAGCATTTAATCCATTTACATTTAAAGTAATTATTGATATATGTGTCCTTATTGCCATATTCTTAATTATTTGGGGTTGATTTTGTAGATCTTCTTTCTTCTCTTGTATTTCTTGATTATATAAGTCCTTTACATTTGTTGTAAAGCTGATTTGCTGGTGTAGAACTCTCTTAATTTTTGCTTGTCTGAAAAGCTTTTTATTTCTCCACCAATTTTGAATGATATCCCTGCTGGGTATAGTAATCTTGGTTATAGTTTGTTTTTTTGTGTTTTGTTTTGTTTTCCCTTTAAGTGCTTTAAATATATCCTGTCATTCCCTGTGGCCTGCAGAGTTTCTGCTGAAAGATCAGCTGTTAAGTGTATGGGGTTTCCCTTGTATGTTACTTGTTGCTTTTCCCTTGCTGCTTTTAATTGTCTTTCTTTGTGTTTAGTCTTTATTAGTTTGATTACTGTGTGTCTTGGTATGTTTCTTCTTGGGTTTATCCTGTATGGGACTCTTGTGCCTTTTGACTTGATTGACTATTTCCTTTTCCATGTACTGGAAAATTTCAACTATAATCTCTTCAAAAATTTTATTTTTCTCTTCTTCTGGGTCCCCTATAATTCAAATGTTAGTGCATTTGTTATTGTCCCAGAGGTCTCTGAGACTATCCTCAGTTCTTTTCTTTCTTTCTTTCTTTTCTTTTTTCACTCTGCTCTTCAGAATTTATTTCCAGCATTTTGTCTTCCAACTCTCTGATCCATTTTTCTGCTTCTGATATTCTGCTACTGATTCCTTATAGAGTATTTTTAATTTCAATAATTGTGGCATTTGTCTCTGTATGTTTATTCTTTAATTCTTCTAGGTCTTTGTTAATTGATTCTTACATTTTCTCCATTCTGTTTTCAAGTTTTTTGATCATATTTACTATCATTATTCTGAATTCCTTTACATGTGGCTTGTCTATTTCCTCTTCATTCATTTGGACTTTTGTGTTTCTAGTTTGTTCCTTATTTTGTGTAGTATTTCCTGCCTTTTTACTATTATTATTTTTTAACTTATTGTGTTTGAGGTCTTCTTTTCCCAGGCTTCAAGGATAGTTGAATTATTTTCTTGAAGAAGGTTGGATCATTCCTTCCTTTTGGTTTCTGCCCTTCTAATGTTGGTACAGTGGTTTGTGTAAGCTTCATATTGGGTGAGATTAGTGCTGAGTTTTTGGTTTGTTTGTTTTTCCTCTGATGGGCAAGGCTGAGTGAGGTGGTAATCCTGTCTGTTGATGATTGGGTTTGTATTTTTGTTTCCTTGGTTGTTTAGATGAGGCATCCTGCAGGGGGTGCTACTGGTGGTTCAGTGATGCTGGGTCTTGTATTCAAGTGGTTTTGTTTTGTGAGTTCTCACTATTTGATACTCCCTAGGGTTAGTTCTTTTGGAGAAGGCAATGGCAACCCCCTCCAGTACTTTTGCCTAGAAAATCCCATGGATGGAGGAGCCTGGTAGGCTGCAGTCCATGGGGTCGCTAGAGTCAGACACAACTGAGCAACTTCCCTTTCACTTTTCACTTTCATGCATTGGAGAAGGAAATGGCAACCCACTCCAGTGTTCTTGCCTGGAGAATCCCAGGGATGGGAAGCCTGGTGGGCTACCATCTATGGGGTCGCATAGAGTCAGACATGACTGAAGCAACTTAGCAGCAGCAGCAGCAGCACGGTTAGTTCTTTGGCAGTCTAGGGTCTTGGAGTCAGATCCTACTCCAGCTCCTACTCCAAAGGCTCAGGGTTTGATCTCTGGTCAGGAACAAAGGTTCCACAAGTGGTTTGTGATGGCATTAGGTGAGATTAAAACCATTATCCAAAAATAAGAAGCCAAAGATGAACCCCAGACAAGTGGCAGTTACAAAATCAAGCAGAGAATAATTAAAATAATGGAATATACACATATACATGTGCACCCATGAGCAAAATCAAAACAGTCCAACAAAAATAAGGTACAGTAGATTGACCCGGCAAACAAAGGAAATTGAAATTTATATTTACCAGTTAAGAACAAGACTAACAAAGTACAAACTGGAAAACAAAATTAAAACAAGGTGCCAAGTGGGAAATAAAGCAATGAAAACAAAACTAACAAATATGTTGATGGGAAAAGAAAGAAAGAGAAGAAAAAATAGATATGAAAAGTTAAATAGAGGTAGATGAAGATTTATATACATTAAAGATTAACTGCAAAGGAAAAGAACAGTAGGAAAGACAAAGGAATAAATGTAGAAAAAGCATAATAAGTTTAAAAAAATAATATAATAAAAACAAGGAAAGAAGGAAAAAGGAAAAAAAAAAAGAAAAATAAAAGGAAAAGCTCCTCAGAACTGCAGAAGCCCAATGTAGAGGCAGAGGTTTATAACAATAAAAATTGTGACTGAATATGCACATATACATATACACCCATAGGCAAAATCAAAAGAGTCCAACAATAATAAAGTACAATAGATTGATCCAGCAAACAAAGGAAATCAGAAATTATGTTTAGCAGTTAAGAACAAAACTAACTATAGCACAAAATAAAAACAAAACTAAAGCAAGGTGCTGATTGGGGAATAAAGAAATGAAAAGAAAACTAACAAATATATTGAGAGGAAAGGAGAGAAAGAAAAGAAAAACTAGATATGTAGAGTTAAATAAAGGTAGATAAAGAAGATTTATATACATTAAAGATTAACTTCAAGGGGAAAAGAACAGTAGGAAAAGCAAACAAAGGAATACATGTAGAAAAAATAATAATAGGCTTAAAAAATCAAAATTTAAAAAAGAGAAAAGAAATAAAAAAATGAAAACTCCATGGAATGGAAAAAAAAAACCAATGTAGAGGCAAAGGTTTATAACAACAATAAAAAATGTGACAGAAAAAAAAAAAAAAAAGGCTCAAAAGCTTAATTGGATTTCATAGTGTTAATAAAATTGACAACTACAACAAAGGGGGAAAAAAGAAAAAAAGATCCAAAAGAATCTACATAACAAGTCAAAACATAAGAATAATATATATATATATATATTTTTTTTTTCCTAGTCACTGCTGTCAGAGTCCTTTCCCTTGCTGAGAGTCACAGTCCACCTCACCACCCTAGGATGCCCTCCTACACTGTTCTGATATCTGGACATATGTGGAAGCAGCTCAGATTCTAATCTGGTCCTACTCCTGTGTGTTCTTGCCTCCAATGTCCATAGCTATCAGGACTAGTATGTTTTCTTTTGTGGGAGCTCTCAATGACCTTTTATATATTCCATAGACACAGAATCTGCCTAGTTGATCATGTGGATTTAATCTGCATCTTATACAGCTGAGGGAAAGGTTTTTTGGGTCTTCTTCACTAACCACACTGCCCCTGGGTTTCAATTGTGACTCTATTTCCACCTCTGCATGTGGGTCGTCCACTGTGGTTTGCTCCTGAGGCTTCCCTGGAGGACTTGGGTTTCCCAAGTGGCAGCTCTGCTCCAGTGAGAGCTGAACATGAAGGTTGCACAGCTGCTTGGCCTCTGGAGACCCTGGCAGCACCAAGTGTGCGGGGTTCAGCCGCCGATGCTGGCATGTGGAAAGAGAGAGGCTATGGTAATGGCTCCACCCTCTGCGTGTAATTCCGCAGTATCACCTTGTTTCCATGGCTGCCTGGCTTTCCTCCACCAGCATTTCTTACCACGATCTCTTCCCTCACATCCCCTCAATCTGTCTCTGCAGTCAACAGCAGTCCTTGCCCTAGGATTGCTCCACAATCCCTAAACATCAGCTCCCAGATGCTGCACCTTCCAGGGGACCTGTGTCCCTGTCTGGGGCTTGTACAGCTGCAGCAAGGACTGTCTGATTCTCATTCCATTTAGGCTCCCACAGATCAGCTGTTTCACTGCCAGCCTTATTTGTTTCTCCGTCAGCCTTATTTGTTTCTCCTCTGACTCAGACAATTGCCCCGATGTGGGGATCAGACCCCTGCTTTACCCACCTGCAGAGGGCAGGTGCAGTCCTACCAACACTCCTGTTTTTCCCCCTAGTCCCCTCATCCTACCAAGTTTTGCATGGTTCTATATATTCTTTTCCACTGGTCAGGTACTCCTGTCCACTCTCAACTGGTGTTCTGCATGCACTTCTGTGTCTGAAGGTGTATTCCTGATGCATCCATAGAGAGAGATGTACTCCCTGTCTATCTACTCCTCCACCATCCATTTTATGTTTTTAAATGGTAAGCCACTATTTTCTGTTTCTTCACTGAATTTTACTTGGCTTTTGTAAAGTTAATTAAGTTTCATGACCTTATTTACTACTATGTCATTGCTCTTTAAATTAGAAAATAAACATTTATTGTTCTTTTTTCAAAGTAAACTGGTTTTGAAGGATAACTAGCATACAGAAAATTATTCAAAATATTAGTATACACATTTAATTAAATTTTCATAAAGAAAACACACCTTATTTTTTTTACATAATAAAATTATATCCATAACATATTTTATTTTATTTATGGCTTTTTTTATTCACCCTTATAAAGATTCATTCATCCCTATAGTTTGGAGATATAATTTGTTGACTCTTGTTTTATATGAATATATGTTGAATAAGTATATTTCAGTTTATTGATTTTACTGTGATAAACATCTGAATTACATCAAATTTATGGTCATTATTACAGTATAAATATTGCTGCCATACCTTTGTTTATTTTTCCTTAAAGGTAAAATTGATTTAGTGAAATGAACAGATCTTATGTTTAATTCTCAAATAGCTATGAAAAATGTTCAACACCTCAGTTGTAATATAGAACATTTTCATCACTCTTGAAAGTTCCATGTGTATACCTTTCAGTCATTTCCCCCTTTTGAAGAGGAAGCTTCTGCTAGTCATGAGAAATAGTCATCACCATGAAGTGTCTTAGTGTTTTTCTAGAAATAAAAAGATAGAAAAATTGGACTCATAAAATCAGCTCCTGAGAATATCTAACTACCTGAAGACCTGTTCTGCCAGTTTTCTGAAAACATGTGCTATGTGCTCAGTCACTTCAGTCCTGTGACCTGATGACATAGACTGCCTCATTTCTGCTTTCTGCCCTGAACTCCTTCAGGAGGTGTTGGAGGTCAGCAGCCACAGCAGCACATGACTTAATCCCTGTTGAAGCAGATGGCAAGTGACCATAGCAAGTGCCAGTTTGTGGTTGACACAACCTTAATGTGTTCTTCCAGATATGGAAGAGAATACAGAAGATCAATTATATCTGCAAATGTTTTGCCTAGAAAGAAATTGAACTACTGATCAAATCATTAGGATTGAAGCTAGAGGAATCAAGGAAAAATATGAGCTCTCTCTTTGTCATTAGAGTTGATCCTTTAGTATAAGGTTTATACTTCTTGAAAAATATTTTAATCCTTTGTATCTTGTTTATATCCTAGACTAGAATGTTAAATTCTTAAGGGTAAGGCCTAGGTCACATATATGAATAGTTTATCTTCTGCCTACCACAGTGCTTAGTACAATTCAGGAAAACAGTAAATCTCTACTGCTGTATTTTAGTTATAATTTTAGTTAAATATGTGTTGGCTACTTCCAAGTATAGTATAAGTGCTTTAAAGACCAGAATAATCTGCTAAGATTCTTAGCACATAATGCAAAGGGCTATTTTTCAGAGACCAATAAATTGTCCTGATTGACATATTTCTATACAGTTGCATGATATAATTTGTTGTCATGACTACTGTAACTGATTTGACAATATTTGATTGCAACTACAAAGAGTTAGAAATTTAAAAGGCTTAATCCTTTATTTATAAGTTCCTTAGGAAAATTGTTAAGCATCTATATGTATCACACACTGCACTAGGAAAGAATGCAACCACAAGTAGAATCATCCCTGTGTTCAAAGGGCTATGTATTATGTACCATTTTATTTGAAAGTGAGTGATAAGCAAGGAAGCAAACAATCACAGCACAACAATATATGTTAAAATATAGGTAGGAACACATGTCTATGGGAGGAAGGAGAATAAATAGTTTTATTAACCCAGGAAAGTGGAGGAGTATCGAACAAGAAATGCCTTTTAGGGATATTAACAAGTTAGCTGAATTGTAGAGGCTTATTCAGAGTCAGCCAATTAAAAAGGAGCTGTGCATTCCTAGCAATGGAAAGTTATCTTCAAAGGCATGGCTGTGAAAAAGAGTGTATGGTACTTTCAGAAAATAACTAACAACATAGTTAAGTTTGAAACATAAGGAAACGGAGGGAGGACTGGAGAGTTAGCTGACATCATTATGGACTGGCTATGCGTCATCGCAAGTGTGGAATTATAGCCTAAAAGAGAACTTTGACCCACTTAATTGTATTATTTTTCAAAGTCTCATGAGATCCCACTCTCTAAACCCAATAGATGAGACCCCCTACACTTACTATTCAGTATTCTTTCCTGGAAGTGTTTATTCAGCTTCCGAATTTTCCCCAGTTCTTTCTAGATTGCCAGAGGGAATGAAACCCTGAGTTTCTTTCAGAATAAAATGCCAGGCATGCAGTTAACATTCATAGTAAATGTTCCATTTGGAGTTTCAGCCAAGAGAAAGCATTACTCCAGGAGGCTTTGCCTAAAAAGATGTTAATCTGGTATATTTAAATAAGGGGAGGGGATAAAAAAAGTGCCTCATATCAGATTCAGCAGTGAGTGACTGAGAGAACACTGTTGATAGACCTTCCTGAACCCCAATCGCTGCCAATAAGCTTATGATATTAAACACCCTTAGGTGTAAATCCAAATGCTCTAACTCCCTACTCAAGCAATATCACTTTTATACTTCTGTTTTGTATGCTGGCTTTATTACAGAGTTCCTAAGGGAGTGCTAAATTGCTGGGAGTTTTCTTCGTGCCTGACTTTCAACATTAACCTTTAGGCTATCAAATTGCCTAAATTAAATGTCATAAAAATACCTTTAGGTTATCATATTGCATAAATTATGCATCATAAAATATAAATAAACAGACTTTAAACATGATTGCATCCCTTGTGAAGCATGCAGAGAGAATTCCCCACAAACATGCTTTATTTTGCAAAGCTGCTAAAATATATTTCATGTGATTTCTGTTCAGGCTTGATTTGAGGCAAAAGGAAAGTCAAAGGTGCCTTTTCTATATTGCAGCCTCCATGCCCAGAATGAGGAGAGGAAACACTTTCTGTTTTTAAATAGTAATATGGGTTGGGCTGTGACATTGCAGTCTGAGCCACACTGATTTGTCCTATTGTTGTGAAAGACCCTGTTATAGCCTGAACTGTACATGTCAGATTCATATGTTGAAACTTTTATCCCCCAGTAAGGTTGTATTGATATTTCAAGATAGGGTCTTTAGGGAAGTCATTAAGATTAAATGAAGTCATAAGTGTGTGGAAGGTCCATGTGAGAACCCAGGAAAAAAAAAAGATTGTTGACAGGCTAGGAAAAGGAGATCCACCAGAAACCAACCTCATTGGCACCTTGATCTTGGACTTCAAGCCTCTTGGACTTCAAGCCTCATGTACTGTGAGAAAATAAATGTCTGTTATTTAAACCTTCTAAACTGTGGTCTTTTTTAATGGCATTCCTACCAGACTAATATAAACCTCTTAGACGGAGGCACTTGGGGAAAGTACAGTAAGTCCCCTACATATGAACCTTCAAGTTGAGAACTTTCAAAGATGTGAATGTGTGTATCCTGTGTGAGTGAAATTGCAGCTTCCCCTACATTCCCTATTACTGAAGATCCTTCAATCCTACCTCGCCCCTCCTCTCCCTCCTCCAGTCAATACATGGTTCCCTGTTCACTCGATGCCAGACCTTGTATGCTAGCTGTTGTACTCTATTACTCTACATTTCAAGGTACTGTATTATAAGATTTTAAATGCTTTATTTATTTTTGTGTTTTTTATGTATTATTTGTGTGAAAAGTATTATAAACCTATTACAGTACTGTACTATGTAGCTGATTGTATAAGCTGAGTATCTAGCCTAACTTTACTTGACTTATGAACAAAGTGGATTTATGAACATGCTCTCAGAACAGAACTCATTTGCATGTAGGGGACTTAATGTATAAGACAGTTTAGGGAAAATATACTGGAATGCATCTACAAAGACTCAGAAAGTACCTTAAAGGATATAATTAAATACCTTCCTTTAGTTACTATTGTTTGCAGCCTCTAAGATGTTCTCCAATGAACCAAACTACTCATTTTCATGCTCTTCTATAATTCTCCACCCCTTTGAGTGTGAGTTGAGAATAGGGATTAGCTTCTAGTGAATAGAATGTGACAGAAGTCATGTTGTTGTTGTTTAGTCCCTAAGTGATGTCCCAATCTTCTGTGACCCTATGAACTGTAGCCTGCTAGGCTCCTGTATCCTTGGGGATTCCCAGAGAAGAATACTGGAATGGATTGCCATTTTCTTCTCCAGGGGATCTTCCCAACCCAGGGGCTAAACACAAATTTCCTTCATTGCAGGTGGATTCTTTTTCACTGAGCCACCTGGAAGCCTGATAAAAGTCATAAGATGTTATTAACTTCACTTTGCCAGAATTTGCAAGCAAAAATTCAGGATGCCCAATTAATTTTTAACTTTCAGATAAACATTTTTTTTAGTATATACTTGCCACATGTAATGTTTAAATATTCTTGGAAAAGTATTCTTTATCTAAAATTTAAATTTAACTTTGTATACTGTATTTGGGGGACTTCCCTGGTGGCTCAGAGGTAAAGAATCTGCCTGAAATGCAGGAGACCTGGGTTCCATCCCTGGGTCAGTAAGATCCCCTGGAAAAGGGCATGGCAACCCACTCCAGTACTCTTGCCTAGAGAATCCCATGGACAGAGGAGCCTGGTGGGCTGCAGTCCATAGGATTGTACAGAATCATACACGACTGACGTGACTAAGCAGCAGCAGCAAGCTGTATTTTATCTGACAAATACTAGACCAGTTCAAATGGAATGTGAAAGAAATGGTGGAATATCACTCCTAACATTATGTTACAAAAATCTGGTTTCCAACCTGGGTGCTCCCACCTCTCTCTTTTTACAGAAAAGAAAAAAAGTGAAACACTTTTATTTTCCACAATGAAGAGCAATAGAAAAAATTAAATCATTTCCCATATATAATTTTCTTAAAACAAGTCTGCAAGGACATATTTAGCACTAAATGAAAAAGAAGAAAAAGAGAGAGAAACTATAAACAACCATAGAATGTAATCTATAAAGCAAACATTTAATGATGTACTTTGTTTTGCTAACCTTTTGGATTTTACTTTTCCTAATTGAAAAATCAGGTATCTATCTTGAATACTGGAATACACCTGTGAACCTCATTTTTATATCAGAAATCGACCAATATTTGGAGAAGGCAATGGCACCCCACTCCAGTACTCTTGCCTGGAAAATCCCATGGATGGAGGAGCCTGGTAGGCTGCAGTCCATGGGGTTGCTAAGAGTCAGACACGACTGAGCAACTTCATTTTCACTTTTCACTTTCATGCATTAGAGAAGGAAATGGCAACCCACTCCAGTGTTCTTGCCTGGAGAATCCCAGGGATGGAGGAGCCTGGTGGGCTGCCGTCTATGGGGTTGCACAGAGTTGGACATGACCGAAATGACTTAGCAGCAGCAGCAGCAGCAACAACAGCAGACCGATATTTAGAAGGAAGTCAAGTTTAGTGCCCTCCGGATGTTCTTTTTCCTAGTTTTCCCAGGAAAACTAGGGAAGACAGTTTTACTATTCTGAGCTCTCTTTGGAAAGTAACCAAGTGTTGTCTCTGCCCAAGAAAGAGAGGTCTGGAAACAGTCATGCGAGTGAGTTTGGAAGATGATACTTCCACACAAAAGTCTTAAGATGATTGCATCCCTGATAAATACTTTCATTATAACCTCTCCAATTCAGAGAGATCAACTAAATTGTGTCCATTTTGTTAATCTATATAACAATGATGTGAGAATTATTTAAAGCTGCCAAGCTTTGAGAATTTTGGCATGCAGTAATAGGTTTCCCTCATACCTTAGTTGATAAAGAATCTGCCTGCAATGCAGGAGATCCTGGGTTGATCCAGGTTCAATTCCTGGGTTGGAAAGATTCCCTGGAGAAGGAAATGACAATCCACTCCAGTATTCTTGCCTGGAAAACCCCATGGACAGAGGAGCCTGGAGGGCTATAGTCATGGGGTTGCAAGAGTCATACATGACTTAGCAACTAAACCACCACAACAGGTAAGTATTACAGAAGTTGAGCCCTCCCCAAGTCAGTCACTTCATTGTTCTTTACTTGTTAGTACACCTGGTTATCTGTAGTGCAGGGATTCCCACCTTCCAGGATCTAAAGTCTGAGGATTTGAGGTGGAGTTGATGTAATAATAATAGAAATAATGTGTACCACAAGTGTAATGTTCTTGAGTCATCCTGAAACCACCCCCCATGTTTCAGTCCATGGAAAAACTGTCTTCCATAAAACTGGTACCAAAAATGTTGGGGATCACTGCTTAGGTATACAGTTTAAAGATCACCTCTTCTAAGAAGCTTTCCCTAAATTTGAAGGATCTTCTTATACATATCCATAATATATTCAAAGTAGTCTTATTGCATTTACTACCACACTACACTTCAATTTTACTTTTAAAATTGTTTGTTTCCTTTTATTCTCTGACTAGTTGCAAGTTTTCAGGCTAGCACTATGTACTTTGTATAGTGAGTGACAGCAAAGAGTAGATACATGAGAATGATCAGAAGCACATTAAAAATAATGATCAAGTTTTGGCCTAACTCTTCAGGATTTTTGGAAGGGGAATAAACTCTGATTGTGCCCTCTTCCAATTAAAGTACAGGGGACATTCACTAGAGAGAAGTCTGGGTGTGAGATTTCTGGAAGCCTTCACAACCAAGAGGCATTAGGTGGAGAAAATTATGAAAAGAGAGAAGGAAATGGTACTCCTTCTGTTTTCCAAATGGCTGAACTCAGAACATCAAGAGATGTTATATTTGATCAGGAGTGTGGGCCAGACAATCTGAATCTTGCCTTGTATGTCACTTCTGCCTTCAGAAAATACCTTTAACTATCTATACTTTACCTCTCTCATTAATAAAATAAAGGTACAAGAAGGCTGGGTGCTGAAGAATTGATTATTTTGAATTGTGGTGCTAAAGAAGACAATTGAGAGTCCCTTGGACTGCAAGGAGATCAACCAGTCAATCCTAAAAGAAATCAACCCTGAATATTCTTTGGAAGGACTGATGCTGAAGCTGAAGCCCCAATTCTTTGGTCACTTGATGTGAAGAGCCTACTAAATGGAAAAGACCCTAACGCTAGGAAAGATTGAGGACAGGAGGGGAAGGGGGCAACAGAAGATGAGACAGCTGAATGTCACCACCGACTCAATGGACATGAGTTTAAGCAGACTCCGGGAGATAGTATAAAACAAGGAAGCCTGTGTGCTGCAGTTCATAGGGTTGCAAAGAGTCAGGCATGACTTAGCAACTGAGCAACAATGACAACAGTAAAGAAAAATTGATGTGTAGGAAGTGTTAAGAGTAGGCTAAAAAAATGGGCCTATTGCAATAAATATTTCTATGATAATGTATATATGCATTATAAGAAAAAGCATAAGCATATAGACACTATAAAATGCAATATGGCTTTTCCTCAAAAAACTAAAAAGAGTTGCCATATAACCCAGAAATGCCACTCTTGGTCACCTAAGTGGAGAAAACCATACTTAAAAAAAAAAAAATACCTGCACCCCAATGTTCATAGCAGCACTATTTGCAATAGCCAAGACATGGAAACAATTTCAATGTCCATCAACAGATGACTGGATAAAGAAAAGTTGGTACATATATACAATGAAATATTATTCAGCCATAAAAAGGGAGATAATAATGCCATTTTCAGGAAGTGAATGTATTTAGAGATTGTCATATTAAATGAAATAAGTCAAACTGAGAAAAAAAAGTCATATGATATTGCTTATATGTGGAATCTAAAGTATGATACGAATGAACTTATTTATTAAATAAAAATAGACTCAGACATAGAAAACAAACTAGATAATTTTTGGTATTGCAGATGGTCTAGTGAAACATAATACAATTAAGCATTTTATCCAAAGTCACAGAACTAGTAAACGTTGACACTAAGACTTGGCTGCAGCCATGAAAATAAAAGATGCTGTTCCTTGGAAGAAAAGCTATGACAAAACTAGACAGCATATTAAAAAGCAGGGGCATCACTTTGCCAAAAAAGGTCCATATAGTCAAAGCTATGGTTTTTCAGTAGCCCTATATGGATGTGAGAGCTGAACCATAAAAAAGGCTGAGTGCCAAAGAATTGGTGCTTTGCAACTGTGGTGCTGGAGTAGACTCTTCAAAGTCACTTGGACAGCAAGGAGATCAAACTAGTCAATACTAAGGGAAGTCAACCCTGAATATTCATTGGAAGGACTGATGCAGAAGTTGAAGCTCCAATACTTTGACCACCTGATGCAAAGGGCCAACTTGAAGGAAAAGACTCTGATGCTAGGAAAGATTGAAGGCAGAAAGAGAAAGAGGCGACAACAAAGGAGATGGTTGGATTGCATCACTGATTCAATGGACCTGAGTCAGAGCAAACTCTGGGAGAGGATGAAGGACAGGGAAGCCTGGCATGCTATAGTCCATGGAGTCACACAGTGGCGGACGTGACTGAGCGACTGAACAACAACAAAAGTCTTGACCACACATAATCAGGATTCAGAGCCTGGGCTATTAATCACTTCACTACCCCTTCTCTCCTGAAAAGTCAGTTTTCATTTCCTACATCAATTCTAGCATCTGCTATCTAAGATTTTTATCTTGGTGGAAAGTTGAGATAGATATTATTTAGGATTACCACATTTTTTTTTTTTTTTTTTTTTTTAGTTTCTATAATTATTTCCTTTATCTTCCTTACCTCCACCATACTTTAGCCTCAGGTCAAATAACAAGGAGGAAAAACAGCCCCACCCATCAACAGAAAATTGGATTAAGGATTTAATGAGCTGGAATCAAGATTGCCTGAAGAAATATCAATAATCTCAGATATGCAGATGACACCACACTTACGGAAGAAAGTAAAAAAGAACTAAAAAGCCTCTTGATTAAAGTGAAATAGGAGACTTAAAAAGTTGGCCTAAAGCTCAACATTAAGTAAACTAAGATCATGGCATCCGGTCCCATCACTTCACGGCAAATAGATGGGGAAACAGTGGAAACAGGAGAGACTTTATTTTTGGGGGGCTCCAAAATCACTGCAGATGGTGACTGCAGCCATGAAATTAAAAGATGCTTGTTCCTTGGAAAAGCTATGACCAACCTAGATGGACGTGAGTCTGAGTGAACTCTGGGAGCTGGTGATGGACAGGGAGGCCTGGCGTGCTGCGATTCATGGGGTCACAAAGAATCGGACACAACTGAGCGACTGAACTGAACTGAACTGAACTGAACCTAGATAGCATATTGAAAAGCAGAGACATTACTTTGCCAACAAAGGTCAGTCTAGTCAAGGCTACGGTTTTTCCAGTGGTCATGTATGGATGAGAGAGTTGGACTGTGAAGAAAACTGAGCGCCAAAGAATTGATGCTTTTGAACTGTGGTGTTGGAGAAGACTCTTAAGAGTCCCTTGGACTGCAAGAAGATCCAATCAGTCCATCCTAAAGGAAATCAGTCCTGAATATTCATTGGAAGGACTGATGCTGAAGCTGAAACTCTAATACTTTGGCCACCTGATGCAAAGAACTGACTTATTGGAAAAGATCTGATGCTGGGAAAGATTGAAGGCAGGAGGAGAAGGGGCTGACAGAGGATGAGGTGGTTGGATGGTATCACCGACTCAATGGACATAAGTTTGAGTAAGCTCCCAGAGTTGGTGATGGACAGGAAAGTCTGGCATGCTGCAGTCCATGGGGTTGCAAAGAGTTGAACACGACTGAGTGACTGAACTGACTGATAATTGTTTTGCCTCAGTCATCCATTTTCTATTTTATTCATATAATTACTTTTAAAAGGCAATTTGAGGTGTTGTTTTTTGTTTTTTTGTTTTTTGTTTTTTTTTTTTTTGAGAAAGCACTGTGGAAAATAAAGTTATGTTTCTGTTCAGCTTGAATTTGTTTTCTTTGTGGTCTAGAAAAGAAAGGCAATGCATTTTGACAATAAAATGTATTTATCCTTTTTGTTGAGGGTTAGAAACAAAGTATAGTCCCATTTTAGCTATCAAGTTTTATTGTCTAAGAATAGTGTAAAGATGGTATGGACATTAAGTGCAGTTGTTCCCTGTTGTGATGGGAGGAACACAAAGCCAGAGACACCCAAAGAGAATAGTGAATCTAAAAGGTATAGACGACTGAGTCTAGACTGTCAGTAGATCGTGGATCATATTTAAGGCATCCTGGTGTCACTTTTCTATGATTGAAGGGTTTAAAGTGTCATAGCCTTATGAAAAATCAGAGCTTATTGCTATGATTGAGCTATGGACCAAGGATTGAATATCCTTGTTATATATGTATTGAACATCTGTCACCTGGGAGGCAGAGTGGTGCATAGTAAGAATACTGGAGATAAATGTGCATCGTATATCTGATGATTTGGAAATGGACATAACACATAGGCACACCTCAGACACATAGCAGATTCAATTGCAGACCACTGTGATAAAGCAAATAACAGTAAAGTGAGTCACACAAGTTTTTTGTTTCTCAGTACATATAAAAGATGAAAAGTGCAAGTGTTAGTCACTCAGTCATGTCCGACTCTTTGCAACCCCATGGACTATAACCCACCAGCTTCCTCTGCCATAGAATTCCCCAGGAAAGGATTTTGGAGTGGGTTGCCACACTCTTTTCCAGGGGATCTTACCAACCCAGGGATAAAACCTGGGTCCCCCATATTTCAGGCATATCCTTTACCGTCTGAGCCACCAAAAAAGCTTACACTCTACTGTAGTCTATTGAATGTGCAATAGTATTATGAGTATACATACAATAACATAAGTATACATAAAGATTGTGTATATATATACAAAAATAATATACATAAATTAACTTTAAAATACCTTATTGTTGAGGAAAAAAGGTAACCATCATCTGAGTCTTCAGCAAGTTATAATCTTTTGCTGCTGGAGAGTCTTGTTTTGACGATGATGGTCAGGGTAGTGATTGCTTAAGCTTAGGGTGGTTGTAGCAATTTCTTAAAATACAACAATAACAAAGTTTGTCACATTTATTGACTTTTTCTCTCATGAACAATTTCTCTGTAGCATACAACATTGTTTAATAGGATAGTACCCAAGGAAGAACTTTTTTTTTTCAAATTGAAGCCAATTCTCCTAAACTCTGCTGCTGCTTTTTCAACTAAGTTTATGCTATAGTAGCAACTTTGTTATCATTTCAACAATCTTTTCAACATTTTCAGCAAGAGCAGTTTCTATCACCAGAAACAACTTTATTGTCTCATTCATAATAAATAGCTCCTCTTCTGTTAGAGCTTTATCATTAAATTTAGTCACATCTTTAGGTCCCACTTCTAATTATAGTTCTCCTTCTAGTTTCCCTACATCTGCAATTATTTCCTCCACTGAAGCCTTGTACCCTCAAGCCATCCATAAGAGTTAGAATCAGTTTCTTCCAAAATCCTGTTAATATGCTCACCTCTTTCCAAAAGTCACAAATGTCCTTAATAACACCTAGAATGTGGAATCCTTTCTAGAAGTTCTTCAATTTACTTTGCCAATATCCATTAGAGGAATACCTATATTTGGCAACTAAGTTCTTGTGAAATATATTTCTTAAATAAGAAATAAGACTTGAAAGTAAATATTACTGCTTGGTCCATGGGCTGCAGAATGAATATTGTGTTAACATGCATGAAAATAGTAAAGACTCTTTTGCATCTCCACTAGAGATTTTGGGTTGCCAGGTACAATATATAATATTTGAAAAGAATATATATATTTTTTTCCCCTGAGAATCAGATCTCAGTAGTGGGCTTAAAATATTCAGGAAACCATGTTGTCAACAGATGTGCTATTGTCCTGAATTTTTTGTTCCATTTATAGAGCACTGCCAGAGTAGTTTAAGCATAATTCTTAGGGGCTCCAGAATTTTCAGAAAGCTAAATGAGCTTTGGGTTCCATTTAAAGTCATCAGCTGCATCAGCTCCTAACAAGAGAATTAGCCTGTCTTTTGAAGCTTTGAAGTCAGGCATTAACTTCTCTGTAGCAATGAAAGTCCTAGACGTCATCTTCTTCCAGTATAAGAAAAGTAAGTGCTACTTCAGTGAACACATGAATGATAAGAAAGAAAAACTGATTACTGATGTAGAAGATGCTTTAGTGGTCCAGATAGAAGCTCAAATTGGCCACATTATTTCCTATTTTGTCTATATTGGAAATATACAAAATATATATTGTCTATATTTGTAGTGGAGCACCCTTCATTAGACATCTTATCTGAATCTTCTGGATAACTTGCTACAGCTTCTACTAATACATCAGCATTTGTTGCTTCACCTTGTGCTTTTATGTTTCAGAGGCAGCTTGTTTCCTTAAATCTCATGAACCAACATTTGCTAGTTTCAAACTTTACTTCTGCAGCTTCCTGCTCTCTTTCAGTCTTCATAGAGTTAAACAGTGTTAGGGCCTTGCTCTGAATTAAGCTTTGGCTTATGGGAATCTTGTGGCTTGTTTGATCTAATACTTTCTCCATATCAGCAATGAGGTTTTCTGCTCTTTTATTTTTGTGTTCACTGGAGTAGCACTTTTAATTTAAGAACTTTTCCATTGCATTCACAACTTGGCTAGCTGTTTGGTACAAGAGGCCTAGTGTGGGGCTTGTCTCAACTTTTGGCTTCCCTTCCTCACTAAGCTTAATAATTTCTATCTTTTGATTTAAAGTGAGACAAGTGTGACCCCTTCCTTTCACTTGAGCACTTAGAGGCCATCATAGCATTATTAACTGGCCCAATTTCAGTATCATTTTGTCTCAGGAAATAAGGATGCCAGAGCAGAGGGAGATAAATGGGAAACTGCTGGTTGTTGAAGCAGTCAAAATAAGTACATTCATAGATTAAGTTTCCCATCTTATATGAATGTGGTTCACAGGGCCTCAAAACAATTACAGTGGAGACATCAAAAATCACTGGTCATAGATATCCATAAAAAATATAATAATGATGAAAAACCTTGAACTATTACAAGGATTATCAAAATGTGATACAGAGACATGAAGTGAACAAATGCTATTGAAAAAATGGCACCAATAGACTTGCTTGTGGTAGGGTTGCCACAAACATTTAATTTATTAAAATATTAATCTGTGTAATGCAATAAAGCAATGTGCAACAGAAGGAGGTACACCTTTAATTAGTGTGATAATGGAGGTATGTAAAAGTTGCCAGGAAATAGACAAAATATAGTATATTATAGGGTGAGTAATTTTTTTCTTGCACAGTTGAGGGCAGTCTGTCAGATTGGAGAGGGCATTCCAGGCAAAGAGCACAATTTAGGCAAAGACATCACTGTATGAAAGAAAGAAAATTACACATTCTGGAAACTGCAAGTGCTTCTATGTGGATGGGGAAAAAAATGTGTCTTTCTAGAAGATGAACACACACTGGCTTATCTTAGGGCCAGTTTAAGAAAAGCATTCTATGTCATGCTCAGGAATCTAGATTTATACTATAGAAGTCAATTAAAAATTATCCACAGGCACAGGCATAAAAATTTTTATTTCAGACATTTGACTGTGTTGGTGGTGGGGGTATTTAGAATCAATAGGAGTGCAAGGAAAGTTATTGATATAGTCAAGTGAGAAATTATATTAACTCTAAAAATAGGAATGGATTAAATGCAGTTTAACAATAGAAAAGAGTAACTTGTTGATCAGTTAGGTAATGTGAGTGAGAGATATAAAATAATCAATGTTGACTCTAGAGTTCTGGCTGGGATAGCAGTGTGAAATCTTTAGTATGTTTAGGTATCTACTAGGCTGCAGTCCATGGGGTCACGAAGAATTGGACATGACCGAGTGACTTCTCTTTCGCTTTTATGCGTTGAAGGAAATGGAAACCCAATCCAGTGTTCTTGCCTGGAGAATCCCAGTGACAGCGGAGCTTGGTGGGCTGCCGTCTATGGGGTCTCACAGAGTTGGACACGACTGAAGTGACTCAGCAGCAGCAGCAGCAGGAAAGTAGCACATTCATCTTCTTTGAAATAAATATTTGAGGATATTGGCAAAGAGATTGTTTTCTATTCACACAAGAAGTTTCAAAATTAGAGTTCATAACTAGCATAATAGATTCAAGAAGTTGTAACCAAGCAAGACCCTATGGAGCCTACCCAGGAAAGACCTCTTGATGTCCTCTGCCTGCTTCTTGCTTGTAGAACATCTTTAGCTTTGCAGGCCTCCCCTGAACCTGGCTCAAGAGTTAATAATTGAAAAAAAGTGAATATGTGGTTAGAAAAATAACAGTTGGGCCAAGAAAACTAGTAAAATTTTTAGTGTTTATTTTTTAAAATAAGTACAAAGTCAGCTGTATAATAACTACAGAGTCTTTAGCTCCTCTCTGAAGGACATAGATAACAATTTCTGAACCACATACCTGAGTTATTTTGCCAATACTAAAATCCTCAGCAGATGGAAAAAGTTAACTACATGATGACCATGAGACATAGTATTCAGACTGGTTGGAGCCAGAGGGCTGATGATTGAGATTCATATAGGACCATCCTGTTACTTCACCACCAACCAATTAGAACAAAGTCACATATCGTGCAGCCTTTCCCTCCAAGCTGCCTTTAAAAACTCTTCCTTGAAATCCATCAGGGAGTTCAAGTCTCTTGAGTGCGAGCCACCACTTCTCCTTACTTGGTCTTGCAATAAACCTGTCTGTGCTTCAAACTCTAACATTTCAGACTGTTTTGCCTCACTGTGGATCTCACACACAAATTTGGGTTTAACAATGATTTCATCAGAGATCTATTCCTTTCCTCTTAGCCATTCTGTAGGCTGTTTCCAGCTATGAGGTCACCTTATAGTTCAGAGTTGGTACAAGAATTTAAATTTTCATATTTATTGTGTAGGCTAAAAATGGAATGAGAAGAAATGAGGGAAAAATCAACTATGCACCATTCTTACTCTTTTTAAGGAGCTTTCTTGAGAACTTTATATAACTCTGTAATTATATATCTCATCCATCAGACCTGAGTCATAGCACCACACGTAGGTATACTATAGGTGTGTATGTGTGTGCTAAGTCACTGCTTCAGTCACGTCCCACTCTTTGTAACCCTCTGGACTGTAACCCACCAGGCCCTTCTGTCCATGGGATTCTCCAGGCAAGAATACTGGAGTGGGTTGCCATGCTCTCCTCCAGATGCTGACTTCTTATTTGGTAAGAAAGTGCATACCTTCAATTTAGAGTCCTGCTCCTAAAACAGAAGAAGAGAATGTGGGGACAACTATTGGTCTCAGTAACAAATAAAGGAAACTTGGGCATGAAAGAAAATAATATATTATCCAGATATTTAAACTGTACAAAGCCTACTAAATGTCATGCACAGAAGAGAGCCTGAGTAAAAGTTTTGTTTTGAGCCATTTTTACCACATGAACTTTTCCTTTATCATCCTTGAGTCTTTATTTGTTTTGTGAAGTGAAGTCAAATCACTCAGTTGTGTCTGACTCTTTGCGACCCTAGACTGTAGCCCGCTGGGCTCCTTTGTCCATGGGATTCTCTAGGCAAGAATACTGGAGTAAGTTGCCATTTCCTACTCCAGGGGATCTTCCCAACCCAGGGATTGAACCTGAGTCTCCTGTATTTCAGGCAAGTTCTTTATCCTCTGAGCCACCAGGGAAGCCTGTTTTGTAAATGCTACCAAATATTTAAACCAAAATCACATTTTTTTTTGGAAAAACTGGGATATTTTACCTTTGTTTCTTGGTTGTTCCAAGGGTAGAATTTAGTTTGGGCTTTTATGTATGTTTTGAGGGGCATTGATAGAACTATAAATTTGGGCACAGAGTTAAGAATGAGACTACTTCATTCTACTTAACTTTTGAAATATGTTTCCTACCACTAGCACCACAGAGACAAAAATCAAATAGTACTTCTTTTTTGCTTTACCAAATTATATCTTCATTTTTTATTGTAAATAGAGCTGTTTGACTTTTGTTGCGATCTTCATGTTTTCTGTTTGTTTGTTATGTTTTATTTCCACTTCCAAAAATGAAAACAACTTTATCTTTTTCTTAGAGGAGGAAATATTATAGCATTTTCTGCATAAAAAGGTTTATGGTTTAAATCCTTGTCTACATTGGTGAAAATGTACAGATACATATTTGTTGAACAGTTGTTAAATTCTCAGCAATAGTAAACAAAGGATTTCAGTGTTTAAGCTGTCAGTAAATTTCCCCATAGAATGTGTCCCAAAAGTGTAATAGGAATAAAAGTATCAAGGCAATCTGTTTTACAATAGTCATTATTATAAAGTTAACATAAGAGTCTTGCTAAAATCAGTGCCTGGACATGTGCATGCCTGAGAAGCTTGGGGTAACTACATTGGACAATGTCTCTGCCTCCCTGGTAGATGATAGCATTGCATGACTCAGAGGGCATGTGAAGGTGAAACTATGTGGCCAGTTTGGGTCAAAGAGTTTTCAGTGACTGTGACAAACATCATATAATTACTGGTGAAAGGCTCTCTGGAGAGCTCTCTTCTCACTATGGAAGAAACTGAAGAACTTCAAGATGATAGCAAAACAGACTTCCTAAATCATGAGGGTCATATAACATGAATAAGGATCAAATTGTTAGGTAGTTACAATAGGAAAAAGGAGTCCAGATGGCTGTGGCTAAAAGACAAGAAAGGGAAAAGCCTGCGAAAATAGAACAAAGGAAGTTCCGAGGACCAGAGTGAGGACCTCAGGTAGAGCAAACATCACTCCTGGCTAGCCCAATTTACATAGGGCAGGTCCAGGGAGAGGAGTAAAAAACATATAAAAAGAGGAGCCAAAGGGCCAGGGGTCTCTCTCTCTCTCTGTCTTCTCTTTGCATCTTTTGGATCTGCATGCCCTCACTCCTCGAGGTTGTATTTTCCTTCATTTTCTAAATAAAACTGAGCTGTAATACGGAACTGTAACACTGGTCCTTCCAAGAGCTGTAACACTGGTCCATCCTAGAGCTGTAATGCTGGTCTGTTACTTCATATTTTTGTTGTGATGAGACAAAACTGAGGAAATTACACACTCCCCTGACAAAATCAAATTCCCTGTTTTTACTGTTGTTGTTGCTATTGTTACTGCTACCTCAATAAAACCTGTCCATCTTGAATAAAACAGATCTCAATGATCTTTGTTTTTAAAGAACATGAGGAAACAACCATGGAACAATAGATGGTATTTTGCTGTTAGCTTACCAAGAAAGCCTGTTTGCTGGAAATGGCCTAATTCACTACGTGTAAGCGATTAGATGTAAGGATTTCATAATGGGATTGCTTGACTGGAATTCTTATAAACAAAAAAAGAGATTCCTATTGTCTTTATATGATAACCAGACTCCCCATCTTGTTTTTCAAAACCCTCAACACTGGCTACAGCCAACTTACCCTAATTATCCCACAAATTCCCACTGCTTCTGCTCAACTAATTGCTACATTAATTAGCATATTCTATGTTAATTCCTGCTTTTATGCTTACACCTGGGCAGATGCCTTCACCTTTATTGCTTTCTCTTTTCCCTTCTTTATAATTATATCCTGCAGGAATACAAGTGGAAATGATAAAGACCTCTAGAAAATCTATTCTTAAAAACAGTGAAGAAATTGCAAAATGGTAAGCAACATTTAGGCAATCTAACTTTCTGACATTTGTCTGATTTTTGTCCATCTCAGGGTACTCACGGGCTAAAGTTTAGACTTTCCCTAACCAATTGAGGTTCAGGCTTTTCCTAACCAGTTGAGGTCAGAGACTTAATCATGAATTGCCCATTTAGCCCCAGCTTCTATTTCCTCAGAAAAGGATGTTATCCTTGGAGGCCATTGAGTAAAGGCTAAAGCCTAAATTCTGGGCCACTGGAAGCCCAGGCCCCCTTGCTGTGAACCTGGGGCCTGACTGATCAGATTCTGCTGTTGTCTTGTTGTAAAAAAGAAGAACCAGTGGATGAATGATGGATAGATGGAGAACCATGAATGTGCAGTACTGTGCACATATGTGTGCACACACATCCCTGAGTAGAAACATTTCATGAGCATGAGAGCCTGCAGAATATTAACTGAAAAATGTCAACTACAGGCTTGCAGCATTTGTTCAAGAAAAACAGCTAAATCTTGATAAGGAGAGTAGGGTAATAGTATTTTAACTTGTCTTTCCATATTCCTCTTTTCAACTGCAGTGTAACCTTATGCACCAACAATTGCATCCATGTTAAAACCAGCAGCAGCTGACCAGAACAAGAAAAAGTGAATTTGGAGCCTCCTTATAGCCTCATCTCAGAGAATTGTCATTATTTAGCCTGGGTGGTGATTCACTGGAAGAGCACATTTTCAAGATTTCCTTTATCAGGGCTTACTTGGAACTTGCTCAATGAGAAAAGTCTTTTCCCAGGAATGTTTGTCAGAAATTATAAAAGAAATCTTAACTTTCACTCATGCATGAGGCAGGGCATAACAGTTGAGAAAAACCATAGGTTAATCAAAATGCTTAAAACTTCAGCAAGTAGCTATTCATAGGAAGTTTGAATGTTTGTGATGAATTCCTTATAATCTAGAAAGCTGTATACATGTATAGGACTATATGTCTATCAATTAAACAACTAGGAGAGGTCTAAGCATTTGCTTTCACTGTGATGCTGAGTTTCTGTGCAAACAGAAAGTGAAGGTTGAGGCTGAGTGGTAAACTGCCTCTCTCTTTGGTGAAGGTGTGTCCCAACATGCACTCAGAATTCCTCATCAAAGGCAGGGAAACTCACTGCTTCCAACAATTTAAGGAAATCTGTCTCTGACCATTAAAATAACTGAGCAGAAATTTCAATGGCCATACATGCTTAAGACTATATGTATTATAGAATTGAATCAGTATATCCACTAAACTTGAAAAAAAAAAAAAAAAAAAACAGAGAAATAACTCCAGGAAGACTGAAGAGATGGAACCAAAGCAAAAACAATGCCCAGTTGTGGATGTGACTGGTGATGGAAGAACAATATTGCATAGGAACCTGGAATATTAGGTCCCTGAATCAAGGAATATTGGAAGTGGTCAGACATGAGATGGCAAGACTGAACATTAACATTTTCAGAACCAGTGAACTAAAATTTACTGCAATGGATGAGTTTAATTCAGATGACTATTATATCTACTACTGCGGATAAGAATCCCTTAGAAAAAATGAAACAGCCCTCATAGTAAACCAAAGAGACCAAGATGAAGTACTTGGGTGCAATCTCAAAAATGACAGAATGATCTCTCTTAATTTTCAAAGCAAACCATTCAATATTACAGTAATCCTAGCCTATGCCACAACCACTAATGTTGAAGAAGCTGAAGTTGAATGGTTCAATGAAGACTTACAAGACTTTCTAGAACTAACATAAAAAAAAAAAAGTTGTACTTTTCATCATAATAGAGTGAAATGAAAAAGTAGGAAGTCAAGAAATGCCTGGAATAACAGGCAAATTTGGCCATGAGGTACAAAACGAAGCAGGGCAAAGGCTAACAGAGTTTTGCCAAGAGAACAAACTAGTCATAGCAAACGTCGTCATCCAACAACACAAGAGAAGATGCTACACATGAACATCACCAGATGGTCAATACTGAAATCAGATTGATTATAGTCTTTGCAGCCAAAGGTGGAGAAGATCTATAGAGTCAGCAAAACAAGACTGGGAGCTGACTGTGGCTCAGATCATGAACTCCTTATTGCCAAATTCATACTGAAATAGAAGAAAGTAAGGAAAACCACTAGACCATTCAGGTATAACCTAAATCAAATCCCTTACGAATATACAGTGGATTCAAGGAATTAGATCTGATAGAGAGCCAAAAGATCTATGGATGGAGGTTCATGACATTATACAGGAGGCAGGGATCAAGACCATCCCCAAGAAAAAGAAATGCAAAAAGGCAAACAGTTGTCTGACCAGTCTTTACAAATCATTGAGAAAAGAAAAGAAGCCAAAAGAAAAGGAGAAAAGGAAAGATATACCCATTTGGATGCAGAGTTCCAAAGAAGAGCAAGGAGAGAAAAGAAAGCCTTCCACAGTGATCAATGCAAAGAAATAGAGGAAAATAATAGAATGGGAAAGACTAGAGATCTCCAGGAAAATTAGAGACACCAAGGGAAGGTTTCATGCACAGATGAGAACAATAAGGGACAGAAATGGCATTGATATAACAGAAGTGGAAGATATTAAGAAGAGGTGGCAAGAATACAGAGAAGAGCTATACAAAAAAGATCTTCATGACTCAGATAACCACGATGGTGTAATCACTCACCTAGAGCCAGATATCCTGGAGTGCGAAGCCAAATGGCTCTAGGCAGCATCACAACGAACAAAGCTAGTGAAAGTGATGAAATTCCAGCTGAGCTATTTCAAGTCCTAAAAGATGATGCTGTGAAAGTGCTGCACTCAATATGGCAGCAAATTTGGCAAACTCAGCAGTGGCCACAGAACTGGAAATGGACAGTTTTCATTCTGGTCCCAAAGAAAGGCAATGCCAAAGAATGTTTCAAACTACCACACAATTGCACTCACTAGCACACTAGCACAGTACTGCTCAAAATTCCACAAGTGAGGCTTCAACAGTATATGAACCAAGAATTTCCAGATGTTCAAGCTAGATTTAGAAAAGGTAGAGGAACGAGAGATCAAATTGCCAACATCCATTGAATCATAGAAAAAGCAGGAGAGTTCTAGAAAAACATCTGCTTCTGCTTTGACTGTGTGGATCACAATAAACTGTGGAAAACTCTTCAAGAGGTGGGAATAACAGACCACTTTACCTGCCTCATGAGAAATCTATATGCAGGTCAAGAAGCAAAAGTTAAAACTGGACGTGGAACAACAGACTGGTTCAAAACTGGGAAACAATTACAACAAGGCTGTATATTGTCACTCTGCTTATTTTACTTATATGCAGAATACATCATGTGAAACGCAGGGCTGGATTACACAGGGCAGAGTAAATCATGTGAAACGAAGCACAAACTGGATTCAATATTGCCAAGAGAGATATCAATAACCTCAGATATGCAGATGACACCACCCTTATGGCAGAAAGTGAAGACGAACTGAAGAGCCTCTTGATGAAAGTGAAAGAGGAGAGTGAAGAAGCTGGCTTGAAACTCAACACCCAAAAAACACAGATCATGGTATCTGGTCCCATCACTTAATGGTAAATAGATGGGGAAACAATGGAAACAATGAGAGACTTTATTTTCTTTGGCTTCAAAATCACTGCAGATGGTAACTACAGCCATGAAATTAAAAGACACTTGGTTCTTGGAATAAAATCTCTGTCAACCTACACAGCATATTAAAAGCAGAGACATTACTTTGCTGGCAAAATTCCATGTAGTCAAAGCTATGGTTTTTACAGTAGTCATGTATGGATGTAAGAGTTGGATCGTAAACAAAGCCGAGAGTGGAAGAATGGATGCTTTTGAACTGCGGTGTTGGAGAAGACTCTTGAGAGTCCCTTGGACTGCAAGGAGATCCAACCAGTCAATCCTAAAGGAAATCAGTCCTGAATATTCATTGGAAGGACTGATGCTGAAGCTGAAACTCCAATACTTTAGCCACCTGATGTAAACAACTGAGTCATTGGAAAAGACCCTGATGCTGGGAAAGATTGAAGGCAGGAGGAGAAGGGGACGACAGAGGATGAGATGGTTGGATAGCATCACTTATTTGATGGACATGAGTTTGAGCAATCTCCTAGAGTTAGTGATGGACAGGAAAGCCTGGTATGTTGCAGTCCATGGGGTGGCAAAAAGTCAGACATGACTGACCAACTGAACTCAACTGAACTGATCCACTAAACAAACTACAGTGTCAATAACAGCATCAACAGCAAAGGGTAACAGGAACAATTCCTGGGGTGAGGGAAGAACTTTATTTCCATATTTAATTCACAATATTTTATAGAAGGTTTAGTTTTCAACAAAAATTATGAGATATGCAAATACACATAGAGAACTGTAAGTCGTAGGTCAAACAGAAAAAACAAAATCTATTAACAGAAATTGTCCCTGAGAAAGTAAAAAAAAAAAAAAAAAAATGAACTTAATAGAAAAAGCCTATAAATGAATTATATTAGTCAGTTCAGTCACTAGTCATGTCCAACCCTTTGCAACCTCATGGAGCCCCAAAAAATAAAGTCAGCCACTGTTTCCACTCTTTCCCCATCTATTTGCCATGAAGTGATGGGACCAGATGACATGATCTTAATTTTCTGAATGTTGGGCTTTAAGCCAGCTTTTTCACTCTCCCCTTTCACTTTCATCAAGAGGCTTTTTAGTTCCTCTTCACTTTCTGCCATAAGGATGGTGTCATCTGCATATCTGAGGTTATTGATATTCCTCCCAGCAAACTTGACTCCAGCTTGTGCTTCATCCAGCCCAGCATTTCTCATGATGTACTCCGCATAGAAGTTAAATAAGCAGGGTGACAATATACAGCCTTGACATACTCCTTTACCTATTTGGAACCAGTCTGTTGTTCCATGTCCAGTTCTAACTGTTGCTTCCTGACCTGCATGCAGGTTTCTCCAGAGGCCGGTCAGGTGGTCTGGTATTCCCATGTCTTTCAGAATTTTCCAGTTTATTGTGATCCACACAGTCAAAGACTTTGGCATAGTCAATAAAGCAGAAATAGAGGTTTTTCTGGAACTCTCTTGCTTTTTCCATGATCCAGCAGATGTTGGCAATTTGATCTCTGGTTCCTCTGCCTTTTCTAAAACTAGCTTGAACATCTGGAAGTTCACGGTTCACATATTGCTGAAGCCTGGCTTGGAGAATTTTGAGCATTACTTTACTAATGTGTGAGATGAGTGCAATTGTGTGGTAGTTTGAGCATTCTTTGGCATTGCCTTTCTTAGGGATCAGAATGAAAACTGACCTTTTCCAGTCCTGTGGCCACTGCTGAGTTTTCCAAATTTGCTGGCATATTGAGTGCAGCACTTGCACAGCATCATCTTTTAGGATTTGAAATAGCTCAACTGGAATTCCATCACCTCCACTAGCTTTTTTCATATTGATGCTTTCTAAGGTCCACTTGACTTCATATTCTACAATATCTGGCTCTAGGTGAGGTCAGGAGTAGCAGCTGCACAGTAGCGCAGGAGTGTCTGAGAGGAGCTACCCCATGTCCAAGAAGCAGCAGGGAGGATCTACCCCACGTCCAAGGTTAGGGCGGCCAAGAGGAGCTACCCAATGCCCAATTTCAGGGGCGATGGCTGAGAGGAGCTACCCCACACCCAAGCTCAGTGACTGTGGTGGAGAGAAGCTATCCCACTTCCAAGGACAGGGGCAGCGACCGAGAGGAGCTACCCCACATCCAAGGTAAGGAGCAGCGGCTGTGCTTTGCTGGAGCAGCAGTGAAGAGATACCCCACGTCCATGGTAGAGAAGTCCAAGTAAGACAGTAGGCACTGAGAGAGGGCATCAGAGGGCAGACAGACTGTAACCACAATCACAGACAACTAGCCAATCTGATCAAACGGACCACAGCTTGTCTAACTCAATGAAACTAAGCCATGCCATTTGGGGCCACCAAAGACAGAAGGATCATGCTGGAGAGGTCTGACAGAATGTGGGCCACTGGAGAAGGGAATGGCAAACCACTTCAGTATTCTTGCCTTGAGAACCCCATGAACAGTATGAACAGTATGAAAAATAAATTATATTAAATATATCCAAATAGCCAATGGAAATCGTGCCTAACCAACCAAAGAGAAATATAAAAATAAAGTGTCCCCAAATAGAGAATATAAATAAAAATATAGAGATTATTCTGAAGAGAAACAAACAGAAATTCTAAAATTGAAATATACAATACTGAAAAAAAAAATCACAATAGGGGTTTTGACCAGTCAGAAGAAAAAAATCAGTAATCTTGAAGCTATGTCAACAGAGATCAACCAATCTGAAAAATATAAGGGAAAAGGAATAAAGAAAAATGAACACACAGAGTTCTGCGGGATGCCATCAAGCATATCATAGTACCATAATGGGAGCCTGAGAAGAGGAAAGACAGGAAAAGGCAAAAAGAATATATAAGAATAGACTGGTTGTTTAATTTCTCTAGGAGTTCTTCCCCAGCTCAGGGTCTCTCAGCAAAGAAAACGTAGAAGAGATTCATGGTGAAATTTGGAAGGTTGGGTAGAAGAGGCTATACTGGAACCCAGGATGAGCTGTTATTGAGTATAAAAGAGGGCAGCTAAGAAACTTGAATCAGAAGTGTTTCTAGTTTATTTGCAAAGTTGGATTCTACTTATTGTTGTTTATATACAATACATAGAATTACTGCTTTGAGAAAACAGTAAACAAGAGTTTTGCACCTTATGAAAAGTAGAATAACCCACTTATTTCACTCTTATTTAACTAGGTAAACCCATCATGCAATGAGGAAAAGCTGTGAATAACCATAGTAACCAACACTGGAGATTTTGATACAGTCAAGATATTCTCTTTTCAACTTTTAAACATAGTCAAGTCTTCCCACTTTTTGGTAATCCACTAACGCCTTAAATCCTAAGTTTATAAAATAATAAGATTTTAAAAACCTCTTTTATTGTGTGATATAGGAAAAAATAGAGCTTTTAAATGATTGCCTCTAATACTGAGAGCCATTAAAAATGTGGTAGAGTTATACTCATATTTTCCCAAAAGACATTTAAAAGTAGATAATTTTATTACCCCCCTGCATGAGCTAGATAATTAATTAGGTATCCTAATGTGATTTATTAATAGGTGCTCAGTATTAAATAACATCAGCCTTTTTCCATAGGGAATTAATTTGTATTCTGAGCAACCAGGAATGAGCAAGATATGAAACAAATGATGTTTTGGTAGCAAATGAAATCAGTTATAATAACTTTACATAAATAAAACTACTTTTAAGCCTTTCCTTGAGTTGTATTTGTGTCTCTTCAAGGCAGGGTTGTAGTGCTCTGCTCTTGTGGAAGGCCAGGGGCGAGAAAACACTGATTACATTTTCAATAATCTTGAATGCTTCATATGCATCTTATTATATGTTACACTTTGGTAACTGAGATAAATAGCAACATAGTAAAAGTCATCATTTAGCACAAAATATTAACTGATATCAAAAAAAATAGCCTGGTAAAAGCCATAATTATCAGAGAGGGGCCAGAGTCTGCAGACTTCTTCTCAATGCCATGCTTTATTATAAGAGACTTTAACACTTCATAGGGAGAAAAATAAGTCATAGAGATGACATTTATTTTTTGGGTATAAATGTTATTTTTTTTATTTTTTTTATGCACATGTACTATTTATGGAAATATATTTCCTTGTGTTTTCCTACTAGTGAATAGTTTTTGTTAGAGTAGTGATTTTTTAAAATTAATTTTTACTGGATTGTAAGATATGCAGCTTTGATCCCTGGGTTGGGAAGATCCCCTGGAGGAGCACATGGCAATGCACTCTAATATTCTTGCTTAGAGAATTCCCCAAGGACAGAGGAGTCTGGCAGGCTATAGACCATAGGGTCGCACAGAGTCAGACACCACTGAAGCAGCTTAGCACGTAATACACAGTTGTTTTCCTATGTTGTGTTAGTTTCTACTGTACAGCAGAGTGAATCAGGCATTGTTGTTTTTAGTCTCTAAGTCCTGTCCAACATTTTGGGACCTCATGAACTGTAGCACACCTGGCTCCTCTTTCTCCACAATCACTCAGAGTTTGCTCAAATTCATGTACTTTGAGTCAGTGATGTTATTTAATCATCTCATCCTCTGCTGTCTCCTTCTCCTTTTCACTTCAATCTTTCCCAGCATCAGGGTCTTTTCCAATAAATTGGCTCTTTGCATCAGGGGGCCAAAGTATTGGAATTTCAGATTCAGCATCAGTCTGTTCAATGAATATTCAGAGTTGATTTCCTTTAGGATTGACTGGTTTGATCTTTGTAGTCTAAGGAACTCTCAAGAGTCTTTTCCAGCACCACAATTCAAAAGCATCGATTCTTTGGTGCCCAGCTTTCTTTATGGTCCATCTCTGACATCTGTACGTAACTACTGGAAAAACCATATTCTTGACTATAGGGACCTTTGTCAGCAAAGTGATATGCTGTCTCAGTTTGTCCTAGCTTTCCTTCCAAGGAGCAAGCATCTTTTAATTTCATGGCTGCAGTCACCATCCAGTGATTTTGGCCAAGAAAATAAAATCTCTCACTGCTACCACTTGTTATCCTTCTATTTGCCATGAAGTGGTGGGGCTGGAGGTCATGATCTTACTTTTTTGAATGTTGAGTTTCAAGCCAGCTTTTTCACACTCCTCTTTCATCTTTATTAAGAAGCTCTTTAGTTCTCTTCACTTTCTGGCATTAAAGTGGTATCATCTGCATATCTAATGTTGTTGATATTTCTCCCAGTAATACTGATTCCAGCTTGTGATTCATCCAGTCTGGCATTTTGCATGAGGTACTCTGCATGGAAGTTAAATAAGCAGGGTGACAATATACAGCCTTGTACTCCTTTCCCAATTTTGAACCAGTCAGTTGCTGCTTCTTGACCTGCATGCAGTTTTCTCAGGAGACAGGTGGAGTGGTCTGGTCCTCCCATCTCTTTAAGAATTTTCCACAGTTAATTGTGATCCACCCTATCAAAGGCTATAGTATAGTCAGTGAGGCAGAAATGCATGTTTTTCTGGAGTTCCTTTGCTTTCTCCTTGATCCAATGATTGTTGACAACTTGATATCTGGTTACTCTGCTTCTTTGAAACCCAGCTTATACACCGAAATTTCATGGTTTACATACTACTGAAGCCTAGATTTAAGGATTTTTAACATAACCTTACAAGCATGTGAAATGAGTGCAATTGTATGCTAGTTTGAACATTCTTTGGCATTGCCCTTCTTTGGGATTGGAATAAAAACTGACCTTTTCCAGTGGAGTGGCCACTGCTGAGTTTCCCAAATTTGCTGAAATATTGAGTGCAACACTTTAACATCATCATTTTTTAAGATTTGAAATACCTCAGCGGGGATTCCATCATTTCTAGTAGACTTGTTGATAGTAATGCTTTCTAAGATCCACTTAATTTCACATTCCAGGATGTCCAGTACTAGATGAGTGCACACACCATCATGGTTATCTGGGTCATTGAGACCTTTTCTGTATAGTTCTTCTGTGTATTCTTGCCACCATTTCTTAATCCCTTATGCTTCTCTGAGGACCTTACCATGTCTGGTCTTTATAGTGCCCATCTTTGCATGAAATGTTCCCGTGATATATCCAACTTTTTTGAACAGATTTCTAGTTTTACCCATTCTGTTGTTTTCTTATATTTCTTTGCATTAGCCACTTTGAAGTCTTTCTTATTTTTCCTGGCTCTTCTCTATAACTTTGAATTCAGTTGGCTATATCTTTTCCTTTCTTTATTCCCTTTCCCTTCTCTTCTTTCCGCAGCTATTTATAAAAGCTCCTTAGAAAACCACTTTGCCTTCTTGCATTTCTTTTTCTTTGGAATTGTTTTAGTCAATGCCTCTTATACGATGTTACCAACCTCTGTCTATAATTTCTCAGGCTTTCTGTATATTAGATTTAATACCTTGAATCAATTTGTCACCTCCATTGTATAATCATAAAGAATTTAAGTCGCCCCTGAATGGCCAAGTGATTTCCCCTACTTTTTTCAACTTAAGCCTGAATTTTGCAATAAGGAGCTCATAATCTGAGCCACAGTCAATTCCAGGTTGTTTTTTTTTTTTTTTTTTTTTTCTTACTGTATAGAGCTTCTCCATCTTTCAGTTCAGTTCAGTTGCTCAGTCGTGTCTGACTCTTTGCGACCCCATGAATCACAGCACGCCAGGCCTTCCTGTCCATCACCAACTCCCGGAGTTCACTCAGACTCATGTCCATCAAGTCGGTGATGCCATCCAGCCATCTCATCCAGTTATCCCCTTCTCCTCCTTCCCTCAATCCCTCCCAGCATCAGGGTTTTTTCCAAAGAATCAACTCTTCACATAAGGTGGCCAAAGTATTGGAGTTTCAGCTTTAGCATCAGTCCTTCCAATGAACACCCAGGACTGATCTCCTTTAGGATGGACTGGTTGGATCTCCTTGCAGTCCAAGGGACTCTCAAGAGTCTTCTCCAACACCACAGTTCAAAAGCATCAATTTTTCGGTGCTCAGCTTTCTTCACAGTCCAACTCTCACATCCATACATGATCACAGGAAAAACCATAGCCTTGACTAGATGGACCTTTGTTGGCAAAGTAATATCTCTGCTTTTCAATATACTATCTAGGTTGGTCATAACTTTCCTTCCAAGGAGTAAGCATCTTTTAATTTCCTGGCTGCAATCACCATGTGCAGTGGCTTTGGAGCTCCCCAAAATAAAATCTGACACTGTTTCAACTGTTTCCCCATCTATTTCCCGTGAAGTGATGGGACCAGATGCCTTGATCTTCATTTTCTGAATGTTGAGCTTTAAGCCAACTTTTTCACTCTCCTCTTTCACTTTCATCAAGAGGCTTTTTTGTTCCTCTTCACTTTCTGCCATAAGGGTGGTGTCATCTGCATATCTGAGGTTATTGATATTTCTCCCGGCAATCTTGATTCTAGTTTGTGTTTCTTCCAGTCCAGCGTTTCTCATGATGTACTCTGCATAGAAGTTAAATAAGCAGGGTGACAATATACAGCCTTGACATACTCCTTTTCCTATTTGGAATCAGTCTGCTTTTCCATGTCCAGTTCTAACTGTTACTTCCTGACCTGCATATAGGTTTCTCCAGAGGCAGGTCAGGTGGTCTGGCATTCCCATGTCTTTCAGAATTTTCCACAGTTTATTGTGATCCACACAGTCAAAGGCTTTGACATAGTCAATAAAGCAGAAATATATGCTTTTTGGAACTATCTTGCTTTTTCTATGATACAGAGGATGTTGGCAATCTGATCTCTGGTTCCTCTGCCTTTTCTAAAACCAGCTTGAACATCAGGAAGTTCACAGTTCACGTACTGTTGAAGCCTGGCTTGGAGAATTTTGAGTATTACTTTACTAGCATGTGAGATGAGTACAATTGTGTGGTAGTTTGAGCATTCTTTGGCATTGCCTTTCTTTGGGATTGGAATGAAAACTGACCTTCTCCAGTCCTGTGGCCACTGTTGAGTTTTCCAAATTTACTGGCATGTTGAGTGCTGCACTTTCACAGCACCATCTTTCAGGATTTGAAATAGCTCAAGTGGAATTCCATCACCTCCACTAGCTTTGTTCGTAGTGATGCTTTCTAAGGCCCACTTGACTTCACATTCCAGGATGTCTGTCTCGAGATGAGTGATCACACCATCGTGATTATCTGGGTCATGAAGATCTTTTTTGTACAGTTCTTCTGTGTATTCTTGCCACCTCTTCTTAATATCTTCTGCTTCTGTTAGGTGCATATCTCCGTCTTTAGCTACAAAGAAAATAATCAATCTAATCTCAGTATTGACCTTCTGGTGAAGTCCATATGTAGACTTGCCTCTTGTGTTGTAAAAGTGTGCTTGCTGTGACTAGCATGTTTTCTTGACAAAACTCTTTTATTTTTTATTATTTTTTGTTTGTTTGTTTGTTTTAATTTTATTTTATTTTTAAACTTTACATAACTGTATTAGTTTTGCAAAATATCAAAATGAATCCGCCACAGGTATACATGTGTTCCCCATCCTGAACCCTCCTCCTTCCTCCCTCCCCATTCTATCCCTCTGGGTCGTCCCAGTGCACCAGCCCCAAGCATCCAGTATCGTGCTTCGAACCTGGACTGGCAACTCGTTTCATACATGATATTTTACATGTTTCAATGCCATTCTCCCAAATCTTCCCACCCTCTCCCTCTCTCACAGAGTCCATGAGACTGTTCTATACATCAGTGTCTCTTTTGCTGTCTCGTACACAGGGTTATTGTTACCATCTTTTTAGCCTTTGCCCTTCTTCATTCTGTACTCCAAGGCCAATCTTGCCTTTTATTCTGGCTATGTCTTGACCTCTTGCTTTTGCTTTCCAATCTCCTATCATGAAAAGGACATCTGTTTTTGGTACTGCTTCTAGAAGGTTTTGTAGGTCTTCATAAAAGTGATCAGTTTCTTCAGTATTACCGGTTGGGGTATTGATTTTGATTACTGTGATGTTGAATGATTTGTCTTAGAAAGGAACAAAGATCTAAACATAAGACCAGAAACTATAAAACTCCTAGAGGAAATCATAGGCAAAACATTCTCCAACATACATCACAGCAGGATCCTCTATGACCCACCTCCCAGAGTATTGGAAATAAAAGCAAAAATAAACAAATGGGACCTAATTAAACTTAAAAGCTTCTGCATAACAAAGGAAACTATAAGCAAGGTGAAAAGACAGCCTTCAGAATGGGAGAAAATAATAGCAAATGAAGCAACTGACAAACAACTAATCTCAAAAATATACAAGCAACTCCTACAGCTCAATTCCAGAAAAATAAACGACCCAATAAAAAATGGGCCAAAGACCTAAATAGACATTTCTCCAAAAAAGACATACAGATGGAGAACAAACACATGAAAAGATGCTCAACATCACTCATTATCAGAGAAATGCAAATCAAAACCACTATGAGGTACCATTTCACGCCAGTCAGAATGGCTGTAATCCAAAAGTCTACAAGCAATAAATGCTCAAGAGGATGTGGAGAAAAGGGAACCCTCTTACACTGTTGGTGGGAATGCAAACTAGTACAGCCACTATGGAGAACAGTGTGGAGATTCCTTAAAAAACTGGAAATAGAACTGCCTTATGATCCAGCAATCCCACTGCTGGGCATACACACTGAGGAAACCAGAAGGGAAAGAGACACGTGTACCCCAGTGTTCATCACAGCACTGTTTATAATAGCCAGTACATGGAAGCAACCTAGATGTCCATCAGCAGATGAATGGATAAGAAAGCAGTGGTACATATACACAATGGAGTATTACTCAGCCATGAAAAAGAATACATTTGAATCAGTTCTAATGAGGTGGATGAAACTGGAGCCTATTATACAGAGTGAAGTAAGCCAGAAAGAAAAACACCAATACAGTACACTAACACAAATATATGGAATTTAGAAAGATGGTAACAATAACCCTGTGTACGAGACAGCAAAAGAGACACTGATGTATAGAATAGTCTTTTGGACTCTGTGGGAGAGGGAGAGGGTGGGATGATTTGGGAGAATGGCATTGAAACATGTATAATATCATATATGAAACAAGTTGCAGGTCCAGGTTCAATGCACGATATTGGATGCTTGGGGCTGGTGCACTGGGACGACCCAGAGGGATGGTATGGGGAGAGAGGACGGAGGAGGGTTCAGGATGGGGAACACATGTATACCTGTGGCAGATTCATTTTGATATATGGCAAAACCAAAGAATATTGTAAAGTTAAAAAATAAAATAAAATTTAAAAAAAAATAAAAAAGAAGAAGGGAACCAATATCATTTTTTGTTTTTTAGGACTGCTTCCAATTATTGCATTCTGTACTCTTGTTGACCCTGAGGGACACTCCATTTCTGCTAAGAAATTCTTGCCCATAGTAGTAGATATAATAGTCATCTGAATTAAATCCACCCATTCTCATCCATTTTAGTTCACTGATTTCTAAGATGTTGATGTTCATTCTTGCCATCTACTGCTTGACTATGTCAATTTACCTTGATTCATCGACCTAACATTCCAAGTCCCTATGCAGTATTGCTCTTACAGCATTGGACTTTCCTTTCACCACCAGATACATCCACAGCTGAACCTCATAACTAGTTTGTCCCAGCTGTTTCTTTTTCTTAATTTGTTTTTAATTTTTTTTATTGAACAATAATTGCTTTATAGAATTTTGTTGTTTTCTGTCAGACCTCAACATGAATCAGCCATAGGTACACATAAATCCCCTCCCTTTTGGACCTCCTCCCATCTACCCCTCCCATCTACCCCATCCCCAACCCATCCCTCTAGGTTATACCCTGAGGAAACCAAAACTGAAAAGAGACACGTATCCCACTGTTCATTGCAGCATTTTGTTTTTTTTTTTTTTTTTTTTTTTTTTTCCTGGAACTATTAGTAATTGCCCTCTGCTCTTCCAGAGTAACATTTTGGACACCTTCTGACCTGGGAAGCTCATCTTCCAATGTTGTATATTTTCCCTTTTCATGCAGTTCATGGAGTTCTCCAGGCAAGAATAATGGAGTGGATTGCCATGTCCTCCTCAAGTGGGCTGCCTTCTGTCAGAACTCTTCACTTTTACCTGTCCATCTTGGGTGCCCCTGCAAGGTATAGCTTCTAGCTTCATTGAGTTAAGCCAGCCCTTTGCCATGACAATGCTGTCATCTATGAGCCATTTCTATACACTCATCTCCCACTTCTGAATTCCTCTCCCATCTAGGTCACTGCAGACTAGAGTTTTGCACTCTGGACAGAGGATTCTCGTTAATTATTTATTTTATACAGGCTTTCCTCCACTCAGTCAGTAAAGAATCTGACTGAAATGTGGGAGACCCAGGTTCAATTCCTGGGTCAGGAAAATCCCCTGGAGAAGGAAATGGCAACCCACTCCAGTATTCTTGCCTGGAGAATCCCATGGACAGAGTAGCTTGGCCAGCTACAGACCATGGGGTCTGAGTTGTACACAACTTAGCACTAAACCACCACTAGTGTATATATGTCAGTTACAATCTCCCAATTCATCCTACCCCCTATCTGTCCCCCTTGGTGTACATACATTTAATGTTTGTCTTTGTCTTTATTTCTGCTTTGAAAAGAGGTTCATATGTATCATTTTTCTAGATTCCACATATAAGTGGTATCATGCACTATTTGTTTTTCCCTTTCTGACTTCATGCTTCCATGTCTTGGTTATTGTAAATAGTGCAGCAAGAGTGTATGTATCTTTTTGAATTACGTTTTTTTTTTAAGGTATAATCCTAGAAGTGGGATTGCTGGGTAATACAGTAGTTCTATTTTTAGTTTTCTAAGGAAAGTCCGTACTGTTCTCCATAGTGGCTGTGCCAATTTACATTCCCACCAACAGTGTAAGAGGTTTCCCTTTTCTCCACACCCTCTCCAGCTTTTATTGTTTGTAGACTATTTTATGATGGCCATTCTGGCCGGTGTGAGGTGATATCTCACGGTAGTAATTTTCTAATAATTAGTGATGTTGAACAGCTTTTCATGCGTTTGTTGACAGTATCAAAATTCTTAGTGAAAGGTTTTGTGTATCTTCAGTTGGTAAATGGATGACAACTAGATGTTGAGATATGTTTTCACAAAACAGGCTGTTAGGGGTCTCCTAATGGGGATGAAAATCTCAACATTCCAGAGTTAGCCTTTGGCAAAGTTACAGTTACAAAGATAAACAAAATAATCTTTTTTTGGCAACTGTTCATCTCTCTTTTATCTCTCCCCTCTTTTTTCATACCAAATTCTCAAAATTCCATATACTTTTTCCTACAGATTACATAACCTGCTATTTTATTTACTTTTCTTTCTTTCTTTCTTGTTTTTCCTCAGTTAGCTATCTGCACTTAACTGGAAAAAAATTTGCAAGTTTACGTCTTTTCCGTGTACTTTTCTTTTGTTATAATTTGCAGATACTGAGCTGTTTTAAACAAATTGAGGACATGTGGCAACCTTTCCTCTAGCAAGTCTGTGGTTGTCATTGTTTCAGTAGCATTTGTTCACTTTGTTTCTCTGTGCCATAGTTTGATTATTCTGACAACATTTCAAAATTTTCCATTATTTTTATATTATTGTTATGATCAGAGATCTTTGATGTTACTGTTGCAATTGTTTCGGGGCCCCACAAACCACACTCATATAAGACAGCAAACAGTTGATAAATATTCTGTGTGTTCCATATTCATCTCTTAGTTGCTACTTTAAAAAATGATGACTTTAGTTTATGGAAACAAAAATTAGTGGTGCGCTCCTATTTCACACAGATCAGGTGAAAATATCTTTGACAAAAGAGTCCTTTCCAAAATACATTTATATTTAAATTACAAAATGTGTGTGTGTGTGTATAATGCATAGTTTCTCAGTCATGTCTGACTCTTTGTGATCCCATGGACTGCAGTCCGCCAGGCTCCTCTGTCCATTGGAATTCTCCAGGCAAGAATACTGGAATGGGTTGCCATGCCCTCCTCCACGGGATCTTCCTAACACAAGAATTGAACCCATGTCTACCACTGCCGGGGTCCAGCCCCGGCTGATCCAGGGTATTCGAAGGAGAGACGGCATAGGCGAGGGTCAGGAAACAACTGCTTAATTACACGTTAATTAAGGATACAAAGAGTAATAGAATGAGGATAGCTCAGTAGGAAAATTCAGTGGAGAAAAGAGGCTGAGTAGCTTGGTTTACGCGGGAGACCAATAAAACTTCAAGACAAGAAGTTTGCACCACTTACGTAGGCCGCAGGCGTCCTTCTGTTCTCCCGAAGGAGAGGAGACACTGAGGCCTCCCCAGTCGGATCTTAGAAGCCCAGGCATAATTAGCAAGCATGGTGGGTTCCGCGCTCCAGATGGAGACTCAGCTAGAATTTGGGAGAGAGAGTGACATGGGGAGACCAAGTTTCAGTGAACAAGGCCCGCACTTTATTTTCCAAAGTAGTTTTTATACCTTAAGTTATGCATAGAGGATAATGGGGGAAGGGGTGGAGTCATGCAAGGACAGCAGTTCCTGGTTCTAATCTAAGCCAGGCTTTCAAACTTATCATATGCAAAAGTTCAGGTGATTGACATCATCTTCTGGCCCGGAGGCCTGTTAACATTTTAAGAAACTTATTTTTCTCTAAAGGTGATTATTCCAAAGTCAGGCACCAGCCTTCCAAAAAGCATTGGACAAAGCTGCATTTTACATTTCTATACACCCATTATATCAATCAATACACTGCCAAGGACACAGTAGGTAAGGAGTATGGAGACTTAGCAGCAAACATTGGCCCAACAAGTGAAAAACCCTTCACCAATACAATTTCTAATCAATCTTTTAACTACTCAAAGGAATCTGTGTTTAGGCAGTTTAGAACATCTCCTGCCTCTCACAGTTGGGAGGCTCTGAACAATCACATGTGGCCGGAAAAACCCATTCAGGCAGGCTAGAGGATTTCCAAAGGAGTTTGTAGGTTGAAACACTGTCACACCCAGGAATTATTAACTGGAGCTGTAAGCTAACTCTTTTTTCAGAGAGAGGTAGTGGGGGACAGCCCCCTGTAAAGTCAGAGGTGTAGGTGAAAGCACAAAGCAGAAAGTAGGCAGACTCTGGTTTGGGGGGTAGATGCTCGAGAATTTCCAGGGGGACTCCTGAGGCTCGATCCCGCCTTTGCGTATGCCGAGCCTCCTTCCTCATGACCTTTGTCATGGGCGGAGTTCCTCACGCTGGCTCCCGGCAGTGATAGAATTCCAGTTGAGCTATTCCAGATCCTGAAAGATGATGCTGTGGAAAGTGCTGCACTCAATATGCAATATGCACTCAATATGCAATATGCACTCAATATGCAATATGCCGGCTCCCGGCATACCACATTGCAGGCAGATTCTTTACCATCTGAGCCACCAGCCAAACACACATTACAAAATAGATACTCACAAAATATACATTCTGTTTATTATTTTGAGGCTATAACTAAGTTTACCTTTTTATTTTATAAATTATGTATCTCAGCAGGTAGAGGTGTCTTGACCTGCAGTTATTCCCAAATGCTTTACTACCTGGTTAGGCCACAGCACAAAAATATTCCATTTCATTTCACAATCTAAAATTTCACTGTCTAATCAACTGGAATAAATTGTTCTCTATTTTGTTCTATTTAATTCAACAAATAATTCCTGAGGTGGTCCTAAGACCTACAATATATGCTGGAATACTAGTAAAGAAGAGGGATTCTGTTCCTGCCACTGCTCAAGTGTACTGGTAGAGACAAACAGGTAAACAGATTTATGGTGTGATGTGCTTTTGAAGACAAGTAAGTGCAGAGTGCAGTTGCTATACACAGAGGGTCTGGCTACATATGTTGGTTGAGAGGAGAATTAGTCATTTCAGTGAAGGTTTCAGAGGGAAGATTCTGTACTCTTAGGATCATTCATGGTGGATGTGACATTTACACTCTGGGTATATCAGTGTCAATTTATCAGCAATATCAGGCCTCCAAAATACAGGATAACTTCTATCTTGTATTAGACTGCTTTTTTCAAAACATATAGGTTAAACCTTTTTCCATTTTCTGATTTGTCAAGAAAAAGAGTATGTATAAGAAGAGAAGCAAAGACATAAAACTTTCATAAAGATTCTTTTCGATCTTCTAAAAATCCACACTTTGTTAATGCATTGTAATGTTCTCAATGAAACTGATCACAAGGTAGAATTTGGAACAATTTTTTACTTTAATTTATATTGTGTGAGTCATCTTTCTTTTTCAAAGCCTAAATAAGTTTCTAAAGGGAAAAAACCATTTACTAGCACAGAGTAGGAAGCTTATTTTTTTGTATTCGGGTTTTCCTTCAAAAGGAAAAAAATAACTAAATGCAATTTTTAAGTTCTTCTAAGTGACACACAGAGGTCTTTCTGTTTTTTTTTGTTTGTTTGTCTGTTTGTTTGTTTTGTTTTTTTTTAACTTTACATAATTGTATAAGTTTTGCCAAATATCAAAATGAATCCGCCACAGGTATACATGTGTTCCCCATCCTGAACCCTCCTTCCTCCTCCCTCCCCATACCATCGCTCTGGGTCATCCCAGTGCACCAGCCCCAAGCATCCAGTATCGTGCATCAAACCTGGACTGGCAACTCGTTTCATACATGATATTTTACATGTTTCAATGCCATTCTCCCAAATCTTCCCACCCTCTCCCTCTCCCACAGAGTCCATAAGACTGTTCTGTACATCAGTGTCTCTTTTGCTGTCTCGTACACAGGGTTATTGTTACCATCTTTCTAAATTCCATATATATGCGTTAGTATACTGTATTGGTGTTTTTCTTTCTGGCTTACTTCACTCTGTATAATAGGCTCCAGTTTCATCCACCTCATTAGAACTGATTCAAATGTATTCTTTTTCATGGCTGAGTAATACTCCATTGTGTATATGTACCACTGCTTTCTTATCCATTCATCTGCTGATAGGCATCTAGGTTGCTTCCATGTCCTGGCTATTATAAACAGTGCTGCAATGAACATTGGGGTACACGTGTCTCTTTCCCTTCTGGTTTCCTCAGTGTGTATGCCCAGCAGTGGGATTGCTGGATCATAAGGCAGTTCTATTTCCAGTTTTTTAAGGAATCTCCACACTGTTCTCCATAGTGGCTGTACTAGTTTGCATTCCCACCAACAGTGTAAGAGGATTCCCTTTTCTCCACACCCTCCTCAGCATTTATTGCTTGTAGACTTTTGGATCGCAGCCATTCTGACTGGTGTGAAATGGTACCTCATAGTGGTTTTGATTTGCATTTCTCTGATAATGAGTGATGTTGAGCATCTTTTCATGTGTTTGTTAGCCATCTGTATGTCTTCTTTGGAGAAATATCTATTTAGTTATTTGGCCCATTTTTTGATTGGGTTATTTATTTTTCTGGAGTTGAGCTGTAGGAGTTGCTTGTATATTTTTGAGATTAGTTGTTTGTCAGTTGCTTCATTTGCTATTATTTTCTCCCATTCTGAAGGCTGTCTTTTCACCTTGCTTATAGTTTCCTTTGATGTGCAGAAGCTTTTAAGGTTAATTAGGTCCCATTTGTTTATTTTTGCTTTTATTTCCAATATTCTGGGAGGTGGGTCATAGAGGATCCTGCTGTGATGTATGTCAGAGAGTGTTTTGCCTATGGGTTCAGGGTTCAGGTGTTTTATAGTTTCTGGTCTTACATTTAGATCTTTAATCCGTTTTGAGTTTATTTTTGTGTATGGTGTTAGAAAGTGTTCTAGTTTCATTCTTTTACAAGTGGTTGACCAGATTCCCCAGCACCACTTGTTAAAGAGATTGTCTTTAATCCATTGTATATTCTTGCCTCCTTTGTCAAAGATAATGTGTCCATATGTGCGTGGATTTATCTCTGGGCTTTCTATTTAGTTCCATTGATCTATATTTCTGTCTTTGTGCCAGTACCGTACTGTCTTGATAACTGTGGCTTTGTAGTACAGCCTGAAGTCAAGTAGGTTGATTCCTCCAGTTCCATTCTTCTTTCTCAAGATCGCTTTGGCTATTCGAGGTTTTTTTGTATTTCCATACAAATTGTGAAATTATTTGTTCTAGCTCTGTGAAGAATACTGTTGGTAGCTTGATAGGGATTGCATTGAATCTATAAATTGCTTTGGGTAGTATACTCATTTTTCACTCTATTGATTCTTCCAATCCATGAACATGGTATATTTCTCCATCTATTAGTGTCCTCTTTCTGAATATAAAAGATTTAGAAACCATCATAGAGATCATTTAGAAATGTAATCAATCCAGCTCTCCTATTACTTGATTACATTTGAAGTGCCATTTTACACTTGTTTCTCTTCTATTTCACATTTTTTTGTCCAATATTGTTTCTCTTAGGTGCCAGCAGTGAATTCAAAATTTTTGTACATGGTGTGATATAAGTAATGTTTTGTTCACTATTTATTACACTTTTCTTATTTTTTAAATGCGCTGATATTTGTATTTCATTTTTTCATCTAAGTCATAATTCTCACTTGGTATACTTATTAAAAAGTTGTAAAGAACATTTATAATATTTAAGTAATATTTTTGAAAAAGTCATCCTTTACATGATGCATAACAGTACATGCATAAAGGTAAAACTAATACATAGATAACATCTTAAGACTAGTAAGTTAATATAGTGAGGTCACTGATAAAAGATTAATATAAAGTTCCTCACTTTTAGTAAATAAGCAACTAGAAAATGAAAAAATAAAATATAATTTACAATAATAACAAAATTCTAATTACTGAGAATAAATTTAAAGATAAGTATTCTAAATCTCTACACACAAAACTAACCATTCAATTGAAGTGAAAGATATTAAAAAAACCTAATTAGGTAAAGTTTTGTACAATGTTAAGGTATTGAGGGAATGAATAGTAGAAAAATATTAATTATACATAAAACAAGATATGAATTCCATATACAGATAAATTGCAGCATGTTTTTAATGAAAATTAGCAAATATTTTAAAATTTATGTAGAATATGTAAAATTTATGTCTGGATCTTTTCACTTAGCCTAATGTTTATGAGTTTCATCCAAGTTGTAGCATGCATAGTGTTTCATTCATTTTAAAATTTTGGAAAGTATTCCATATATGTATATATTACAATTTTAAAAAATCGTTCATCAGTTGATAAATGTTTCAACTGTTTCCACTTTAGACTATCATAAGTAGTCCTTCTATGAACATACATACATCTATTTACCTATATTTCTTTGAATATGTTCTCCATTTATTTGGATATAGATATAGGAGGGGAATTAATGAGTCTTATGGTTATTTTATGATTACATTTTTGAGTCATTAATAGTCACCAAACTCTTTTCAACAGATGTTCAGCCATTTTAGATTCCTAACAGTGATATTCAAGGGTACTCATGCCCACCTTTCCTCTCACTCTCTCTCTCTCTTTCTCTTTACAGCTACCCTACTAAGCATAAAGTTGTACCTCATTGTTGTATTCATTTTCTTTTGCTTAATGATTAATAATGTTGAGAAGCTTTTTATATTCCTATAAGGCATTTGGTAACTTTTAATTGTATTGTCTTTATATTGTTCAATTTTAAGAGTTCTTTACATATTCTGAATATTATATATACACATATACACACACATAATTTCAAAATATTTTCTCATATTCTGTAGGCTGTATTTTCACTTTCTTGATAATGTCATTTGATAAACAAATGTTGTTTAATTTGGATGATGCCCAATTTATCTCTTTTTCTTTTTGCTGCTCATGTTTTTGGCCTTAGTATCCACAAATTCATTGCCAATTCCAAGGTCATGGGTGTTTATTCCTATGCTTGTTTTCTTCTTCATCAATGTTTTGGCTATTCAAGGCTCCTTGAGATTCTATATTAATTTGAGAATCAATTCAATTTGTCAAAAGGCCACTAGAATTTTGATTGGGATTGAATATTTCCATGCATTGTTCAGAATAGATAAGTAAATAAAGGTAGAATATGAACTCATGGTTGCCAGGGGATTAGGAGAGGGTACAATGGAGAGAAACTGCTTGCTAGAAATTAATGAAATTTAACTGTGGAGTTATAAAAATGTAGTTGTACAATGTTGTCAGTGTGTTGTACATCACTGAATTATTCACTTTAAAATGATTATTTTATGTTAAATGAATTTTATCTCAATACATTAAAAATTATATAGAAAAACCAAGATGAAGAACAATCAGTGTAATCTAGAAAAAGTAGAACTATATTGAAAGAAATACAAACTGTAAGATACTGAAACCTATTACAAAGCTATATAATGTAAAGTGTGGTAAAAACACAAGGATTAAAATACAAATGAATGGTATAGAATTGTCTGGAACAAGAATTCATATATATATTTATTCAAAAGCATTGGGAAAAGACTTAACTTTTCACTTAGTATTGTTATTAGAATAGTATTGTCACTTAGAATAGTATTAACTATTCACTTGTCATTGGAGGTGTTCATTGGGAAGACAATAAACAAATGAATGACCTTCATTATATAATATACTATATATTACATATATTACACGTATTAACGTGCATGCACCTAATACAAGAGCCCCTAAATATATAAGAAGCACTTAAATACATTCTTTCTTCATGTATAGGAAGAAAAATGAGAAAAGCACAAACACGCAGAGTCTAAAGAACATGCTTATAGAAAACCAGTGGGAAGAAATCAAAGGAGAATCAAAGCAATCTGTTAATAGTATCTACTAAATTTGAACAAAAGTATTACTTATTTTCCAGCAATTTTACTTCTAGGTATATTAATGTAATAGATGAAAATATGCTCATCAACAGACTTGTACAAGGATGTTCATAACAGTGTCATTTTATTTTAGATAAAAATTAGCAACAAACTGAGTATTCAACATTGGTGAAAAGAATAATTTGTAATACACTAACCTGAATTTCATATAATATTGAAAATAAATTCCTTGTTATGCTAAACCATATGGATGATTATTGAAACATACTTTTGAGTGAACAAAGCCAAAAACCAAAAGTACATGCTAAAGTATTTAGTTTCTATAAAGTTCAACAATAAGTTGATCTAGTCTAGACTGCTAGAAGCAAGGGTTGTATTTAACACTGGGAAAATCATGGGTTGTAGAAACTAGAGGGGCTGCCCTTCAGTTCAGTTCAGTTGCTCAGTCGTGTCCGACTCTTTGCGACCCCATGAATTGCAGCACGCCAGGCCTCCCTGTCCATCACCAACTCCCGGAGTTCACTCAGACTCACGTCCATCGAGTCAGTGATGCCATCCAGCCATCTCATGCTCTGTCGTCCCCTTCTCCTCCTGCCCCCAATCCCTCCCAGCATCAGTCTTTTCCAATGAGTCAACTCTTCGCATGAGGTGGCCAAAGTACTGGAGTTTCAGCTTTAGCATCATTCCTTCCAAAGAAATCCCAGGGCTGATCTCCTTCAGAATGGACTGGTTGGATCTCCTTGCAGTCCAAGGGACTCTCAAGAGTCTTCTTCAACACCACAGTTCAAAAGCATCAGTTCTTCGGCGCTCAGCCTTCTTCACAGTCCAACTCTCACATCCATACATGACCACAGGAAAAACCATAGCCTTAGAATGTTGGAAAAAAAGATTCTGTTTCAAGTGGTGGTTATGTGTGTGTGGTTACATTGTGATAATTTATAGATCTCTATACTTATGATATCTTTTTTTTTTTTTGACTGAATGTGTTATATTTCAATTAAGTGGCTTATTTCAAAATGTTGCTGCTGCTGCTGCTGCTAAGTTGCTTCAGTCATGTCCAACTGTGTGCAACCCCATAGACCACAGCCCACGAGGCTCCGCCATCCCTGGGATTCTCCAGGCAAGAACTCTGGAGTGGGTTGCCATTTCCTTCTCCAATGCATGAAAGTGAAAAGCGAAAGTGAAGTCTCTCAGTCGTGTTAGACTCATAGCGACCCCATGGACTATGGCCCGCCAGGCTCCTCCATCCACGGGATTTTCCAGGCAAGAGTACTGGAGTGGGGTGCCATTGCCTTCTCTGTCAAAATGTTAATTACTGATAAATATACTGAGATGTTTTTAGTAAAAGTAGTATTAACTAAATAGGCAATGGAATGAAGGTCAACAGTCATGTAAATGTCACAGTAATCTGACAGAATTTGGAGATTTAGCAGATACTGTAAACTGCTTTATTGAATTCTAACGATGCATATCATAGCATATAGTACTCATACCAGTTAACTAATCAGAGTATCTTATTATTATTTATTTATTATTATTTTTTTTTTGCTCATTTAAACTGCTTTGTTGTCAACATTGTCTTGTTTTTTTTTTTTAATTTTTTATTTTATTTTATTTTTTAACTTTACAATATTGTATTGTTTTTGCCATATATCAACATGAATCCGCCACAGGTATACACGTGTTCCCCATCCTGAACCCTCCTCCCTCCTCCCTCCCAGTACCATCCCTCTGGGTCATCCCAGTGCACCAGCCCCAAGCATCCAGTATCGTGCATCAAACTTGGACTGGCAACTCATTTCATATATGATATTATACATGTTTCAATGACATTCTCCCAAATCATCCCACCCTCTCCCTCTCCCACAGAGTCCAAAAGACTGTTCTATACATCTGTGTCTCTTTTGCTGTCTCGTATACAGGGTTATTGTTACCATCTTTCTAAATTCCGTATATATGCGTTAGTATACTGTATTGGTGATGAATGGATAAGAAAGCTGTGGTACATATACATAATGGAATATTACTCAGCCATTAAAAAGAATACATGTGAATCAGTTCTAATGAGGTGGATGAAACTGGAGCCTATTATACAGAGTGAAGTAAGCCAGAAGGAAAACATTTTCTTCTTGATCTGTTCTTGATTCATAACCATGGCTTAAGAATTATGCTTGAACATGAAATTAAATAGATTAAAAGAGTATATTAACATGAACCCACTGTGGCAGATTCATGTTGATGTATGTCAAAACCAATACAATATTGTAAAGTAATTAGCCTCTAATTAAAATAAATAAATTTTATTTTTTTAAAGAGTATATTACTGTTCTTTGTTTTCTTAGAATTATGTTTCTGTTGGAGAAAACATAATTCTAAATTTATGAATATATAATTGCTACAAAGTATAATAAGAATACTTATAAGATCAAGCATATTATACAATAAATGGGAATCTCATTTGTAAATTGATGATCTGATAATTTTAATTTATTAAGGTGCTCAGACATCTGTGTCTGAGAAGGTAAATGAGGAAATGTTGGAGTTGACTTGGAAAAGCAACACAACTAGGTCATTCTCAAACCAGTGAGCTCCTGAGAAGACAAGAGAGTACCAACATGGGGATTCAACACGTTACACAGACAAGGATTCTCTTCCTGTCTCGGTGAAATGGCTAATTCTCTATACCACAGGATTATTTACTTATATTAGAGACTGTTAGGTATTTTAAAGTAGCACTAAAACACCTAGATTCTGTGATACTGGAAATTTCAATCCATTTGGAATCAAATTCATACCCGCATTTAGCTTGAGGAGTAGTTTTTAGTTCACTAAGGAGGAATTTCAAAAGAAGAAAGTTATTGCAAACTGAAAATGTTGAAGGACTTGTCTTCATATATTTAAGTAGGAAACCATATTGAATTGTCACTTTATATGTGTGTCTAACCTTGGAAACATGATTTCACTCATTGTTTCTAAACCTAAAGGTATACTAATTTGCACTGTTATTTAGAAATCTGCACTGAGTTATGCATAGATGGGGAAACAGTGGAAACAGTGGCAGACTTTATTTTTCTGGCTCCAATATCACTGCCGATGGTGACTGCAGCCATGAAATTAAAAGACGCTTTCTCCTTGGAAGGAAAGTTATGACCATCCTAGACAGCATAGTAAAAAGCAGAGACTTGACTTTAACAAAGGAAGTCCATCTAGTCAATGGTTTTTGCAGTAGTTATGTATGGATGTGAGAGTTGGACTATAAAGAAAGCTGAGCACCGAAGAGTTGATGCTTTTGAACTGTGGTGTTGGAAAATACTCTTGAGAGTCCCCTGGACTGCAAGGAGTTCCAACCAGTCCATCCTAAAGGAGATCAATCCTGGGTGTTCATTGGAGGGACTGATGTTGAAGCTGAAACTCCAATGCTTTGGCCACCTGATGCGGAGAGCTGACTCATTTGAAAAGGCCCTGATGCTGGGAAAGATTGAGGGCAGGAGGAGAAGGGGACGACAGAGGAAGAGATGGTTGAATGGCATCACAGACACAATGGACATGGGTTTGGGTGGACTCCAGAAGTTGGTGATAGACGGAGGCCTGGTGTGCTGTGGTTCATGGGGTCGCAAAGAGTCGGACATGACTGAGCGACTAAACCGAACTGAACTGAACTGAGTTAAAGCTTACTGATTATTATAAAGATTTTTAAAGAAAAACAATTTCTCTAACAGTAAATTTTTAGCCTCCTAAAGTACTGTCTCTTAAAGTAGAATGCTGTAGAATTGATGCTTTTGAACTGTGATGTTGGAGAAGGCTCTTGAGAGCCTCTTGGACTGCAAGGAGATCAAAACAGTCAACCCTAAAGGAAATGGGTCCTGAATATTCATTGGAAGAACTGATGCTGAAGCTGAAACTCCAATACTTTGGCCACCTGATGCAAAGAACTGACTCATTGGAAAAGACCCTGATGCTGGGAACGATTGAAGGTGGGAAGAGAAGGGCTTGACAGAGGATGAGATGGTTGAATGGCATCACAGACTCAATGGACATGAGTTTGAGCAAGCTTCGGGAGTTGGTGATGGACAGGGAAGCCTGGTGTGCTGCAGTCCATGGGGTCACAAACAATCGGACCTGACTGAGTGACTGAACCGAACTGAAAGTACTGCACAAGTATTTCTATTCAATTAATTATATATTAAATGACATTATGTTCCAGGCCATGATCAGGGGTGAGGAAAGAAATAGATAATGGCCTCAGGAAATTCATTATAATAGTGAAGACATTTATGTGTGTCTATACATTGCATGTGTACATGTATGGATATATATGACATTTATGTGTATACACATAGATATGCTTATGTGTAATATGCCAAATATATTCAGTATTAGAAAAGATGATTAGAAGTAAAGGTTTGCTTAACTGTTTGAACCATCATTTCTAAATAATGATTTACTTGAATGTATTATGATATCTGTTCTTTAAAAAGTTAAAAACTGTCAAAGCATAATATAAAAAAGAAACAAATTACTTCAAATGGCTCCATCTAAAAATGCCCAGTGTCAAAATGTATAATGATACCAGTAAGAAACAAAATCCATTCCAGAGAGTTAAGAAAAAGCAGTTTATTAAAAATCTTTGAGAAGGCTAAAAAAACAATTCTAGGATAAATATTCAGTCACGTATATATTGAGTGAACAAAGGAGTTGCTGCATTTGCCAATAGCAGGAAAAAGCAAATCAATGAGCCATCACTATAGGTACTTCCATTATAACCATGTCCCTTATATCAAGATAGGCATCAACAAAACAGATGACCTGCTTTCTACCTCTCTCTCCCACACAACTTCAGTCAGTCAGTTCAGTCCCTCAGTTGTGTCTGACTCTTTGCTACCCCATGGTCTGCAGCATGCTAGGCTTCTTTGTCCATCACTAACTCCTGGAGCTTATTCAAACTCATGTCAATCAAGTTGGTGATGCCATCCAACCATCTCATCCTCTGTCATCCCCTTCTCCTCCCACCTTCAATCTTTCCCACCATCAGGGTCTTTTCAAATGAGTCAGTTCTTCATGTCAGGTGGCCAAAGTATGATATATCATGGTAGTCCCTATAACTATTTATTTTTCCAAATATAGGCAACCTTCTGAATTGGGCAATTTAAGTTTGCAATGAAACTTAAGTGCATTGCAATTGTGATTTTTCAATATAACTATTGTACTTTGTATTGCCATGTGGAAGTGGAAGTGTTATTTGCTCACTTGTGTCTGACTCTTTGCAACCTCATGGACTGTTGCCCACCAGATCCTTCTGTTTATGGTATTTTCCAGGCAAGAATACTGGAGTGGATAGCCATTCCCTTCTACAGGGGATCTTCCCGACTTAGGGATCAAAACCGAGTCTCCTGCACTGGCAGGCAGATTCTTTACCATTTGAGCCACCAGGTAAAAACAGCTTGTAGCCCACCACTCAGAGTCAAATTGCTGCCTCAAAGGCCCTCCTAAATAGTAGTTGGGGAATCATTGTCATAGAGCTAATATAAATTTTTTTAACTCTGGAATATTGTGAACACAATTGTATCACCACCCCAAACATAATAATAGAAAGTTAAACAACTGGATTAGTGTAGCAATAAAACAGAAAATGAGAACTTTTTTAAAAATTACCCTACAAGAAGACTACCATTGTTGCTGGTCATAGGGATGATGTTAAATTGCCATAAAATAGTATTTTGTATATGTGGGACAAAAAGAATGGCCTTATCCGATTTGGAAATTTATTGAGGATATAAATACAGAAAAAGGATAACAGTAAATACAGAAATGTATATGCTGTTTTTCAGAAAGTGCATGATGATCTTAAATAGACTACACATTAGTTGTTCAGTTTTATGTGTAGTTTGCAACAAAAACAACCCTTTTCTTTTGGAAATAAAACTTCAGAACTCAAAAATATGTCTTTAGGAAAGGGCAACCAAGTTAAACAGAATTGTCTACATTTCTTTAGTAAAACTGTAACATTTAAATTCCAGCCTCAATTTCACAAATTCATATTATTTCTTTGCTTTAAAAAGTTTACTTGAGGAAGGTTAATCTATGACATCTAATGACTTTCAGAAGGGGATTTCTTAAATTTTACTGATAAATCAAAGATATATTATTAGAAAGAAAAACAAGTAGAAAAATATGGTATCATGGGACAGAAAAACTGTTCAATACCTTTTTTTTGTTGTTAAATATATAGTCTTTGTTTACTTAGTTTTATTGTAATGATGATTTCCCTAGAAAAAGTCAAACACCTTGATAGCTTAAGAATACATGATAATAAAACCTACAAAGTTTAAATACTCAATGAAGAATTTAAATATAAATAAAATAAATATTAAAATAAGTTAGAGAAGAGAAAAATTTTATACTATATTGTTATGTTTCTCTAACACATTGTTGTAGTAAAATTGTTGTAGTACACTCAGTATGATTCTCTGCAACCCCATGGTCTGTAGATTGTCAGGCTTCCCTTTCCTTCACCATCTCCCAGAGCTTGCTCAAACTCATGTCCATTGAGTTTAATCATCTCATCCTCTGCCATCTTCTTCTCCTCCTGCCTTCAATCTTTCCCAGCATCAAGGTCTTTTTCAATGAGTTGACTCTTCTCTCAGTTGGCCAGAGTATTGGAGTTTCAGCTTCAGCATCAGTCCTTCCAATGAACATTCAGGATTGATTTTCTTCAGGATTGACTAGTCTAATCTCCTTGTATTCCAAGGGACTCTCAAGAGTCTTATCCAACAGCACAGTTTGAAAGCATCAGTTCCTCAGTGCTCAATCTTCCATATGATCCTACTCCCACATCCATATGTAATTACAGGAAAAGGCATAGCTTTAACTATACAAACGTTTGTCAGCCAAGTAATGTCTCTGCTTTTTAACACTGTCTAGGTTTGTCATAGCTTTTCTTAGAAGGAGCATGCTAGTAAATACTATTTGTTTAACTAACCCAAATATTAATTACTACTAATAGTCACTAGTAACTAAGTTTAAGGTTGTTTTATTTCATTAACATCATTTATGTAACAAAAATAAACATAATAATATATAATTCTAAATAAATGTCTACTTTATTTTTAGCTTAAATTATAATATGTGTATACAATATTTTCCCTTGATATGGCTGTTCTTATTATTGGCTCTCTAAAGAGCTGGTTACTGTATGATATTATGAGAAATGCTGGGCTGGATGAAGCAAAAGCTGGAATTAAGATTGCTAGGAGAAATATCAAAAACCTAAGATATGCAGATGACACCACCCTTATGGCAGAAAGTGAAGAATAACTAAAGAGCCTCTTGATGAACGTGAAAGAGGAGAGTGAAAAGTTGACTTAAAGCTCAACATTCAGAAAACCAAGATCATGTCATCTGGTCCCGTCACTTCATGGCAAATAGATGGATAAACAGTGGAAACAGTGATAGATTTTATTTGGGGGGCTCCAAAATCACCACAGATAGTGACTGCAGCCATGAAATAAAAAACACTTACTCCTTGCAAGAAAAGTTACAACCAACCTAGACAGCATATACAAAAGCAGAGACATTACTTTGCCAACAAAGGTCCGTCTAGTCAAGGATATAGTTTTTCCAGTAGTCATGTATGGATGTGAGAGTTGGACTATAAAGAAAGCTGAGCGCCAAATAATTGATGTTTTTGAACTGTGGTGTTAGAGAAGACACCTTTTTTTTTTTTTTTTTTTTAATTGGAGGCTATATGCAGAGTACATCATGAGAAACGCTGGACTGGAAGAAACACAAGCTAGAATCAAGATTGCCGGGAGAAATATCAATAACCTCAGATATGCAGATGACACCACCCTTATGGCAGAAAGTGAAGAGGAACTCAAAAGCCTCTTGATGAAAGTGAAAGTGGAGAGTGAAAAAGTTGGCTTAAAGCTCAACATACAGAAAACGAAGATCATGGCATCTGGTCCCATCACTTCATGGGAAATAGATGGGGAAACAGTGGAAACAGTGTCAGACTTTATTTTTCTGGGCTCCAAAATCACTGCAGATGATGACTGCAGCCATGAAAGTAAAAGACATTTACTCCTTGGAAGGAAAGTTATGACCAACCTAGATAGCATATTCAAAAGCAGAGACATTACTTTGCCAACAAAGGTTCATCTAGTCAAGGCTATGGTTTTTCCTGTGGTCATGTATGGATGTGAGAGTTGGACTGTGAAGAAGGCTGAGCACCGAAGAATTGATGCTTTTGAACTGTGGTGTTGGAGAAGACTCTTGAGAGTCTCTTGGACTGCAAGGAGATCCAAGCAGTCTATTCTGAAGGAGATCAGCCCTGGGATTTCTTTGGAAGGAATGATGCTAAACCTGAAACTCCAGTACTTTGGCCACCTCATGCGAAGGGTTGACTCATTGGGAAAGACCCTGATGCTGGGAGGGATTGGGGGCAGGAGGAGAAGGGGACGACAGAGGATGAGGTGGCTGGATGGCATCACTGACTCCATGGACGTGAGTCTGGGTGAACTCCGGGAGTTGGTGATGGACAGGGAGGCCTGGAGTGCTGAGATTCATGGGGTCGCAAAGAGTCGGACACGGCTGAGTGACTGAACTGAACTGAACTGAATTACTTTCAATACTGTAGTGGTTTTTTCCATGCATTGACATGAATCAGCCATGGGTTTACATGTGTTCCATCCCTTGGACAGCAAGGAGATTCAGCTAGTCCATCCTAAAGGAAATCAGTCCTGAATATTCATTGAAAGGACTGATGTTGAAGCTGAAACTCCAATATTTTGGCCACCTGATGTGAAGAGCCATCTCATTTGAAAAGACCTTGAAGTTGGGAAAGATTGAAGGCAGGAGAAGGGGACGATAGAGGATGAGATGGTTGGATAGCGTCAGTGAGTCAGTGGAGGTGAGTTTGAGTGAACTCTGGGAGTTGGTGATGGACAGGGAGGCCTGGCATACTGTGGTCGATGGGGTCACAAAGAGTCAGACACGACTGAGGGACTGAACTGAACTGAACTGAATTGTATGACTTGCCTCATAAACCAATTAGGAAGTGCCCACTTCTCTATTATAGTCTTAAAACGTTAGCAAATAATTGGTATTCTCTCAGGCTTCCCAGCTGGCACTAGTGGTAAAGAACCTGCCTGCCATTGCAGGGGACTTAAGAGGCTATGGTTCAAACCCTCTTAGGTGGGGAATGCCCTGGAGTAGGACATGGCAACCCACTCTAGTATTCTTGCTGGAGAATCCCATGGACAAAGGAGCCTGGAAGGGTACAGTCCATAGGGTTGCAAAGAGTTGGACATGACTATAAGCAACTTTGCTCCCATGCACACAAGATTTGGTAGAATTCACCAGTGAAACTATTTGGACCAGAAGTTTTCTTTAGCAAAATTTTTATTACAAAAGGAGTTCCTTTAGTAGATATGAGCTCTTGATTTCTGTGTTTTTGTTTTCTTGTGTGTATTTTTTGGTTTGTTTTTGGCTGTACTATATGGATTGCAGGAGCTCCCTTGATGAGATATGGAACCCAGACTCCCTGCAGTGGAAACCTAGAGTCCTAGCCACTGGACAACCAGTGAATTTGCTTCTTGTGTCAGTTTTGATAGTTTGTTTTGTTTGTTTGTTTTAGGAATTTGTCATTTTTTGTTATAAATTATCTTATTTATCAGCAAAAACTTGTTCATAACAAATCTTTATCATTTTAATATGCACTAATTTTAATAATGCTCCCCTTTTATTCTTAACATTGGTAATTTTCAATGCTTATACTGAATTTTGTCCCCTGGATTTTAATGACTAATAAATGTGTCAAAATATCCAACTTTGATTGTGGATTTGTAGCTCTCTATCTTGAGACCTGTCAATTTGTATTTAATAATTTGTAAGTTTTTAAATATTTTATATATTTATATTGCAAAATATTGATCTCATAACTTTAAAAAAATCTTTCTGTGTTTTTAATAGAGTCATTCCATCTTTTTTTATGTTTATGACAGAACTTCTACCAACATTTTCTTTCAAATATTTTGCGTCTTTATGTTTCTTATAAATAGTACATAGCTTAGTCTTATGATTTATTTTGATTTGTATTTTTATTCATTTTAGTTTTCTTTAATCCAGTTAATTATTTATGCCTTTTAATTTTCATTTAATCCAATTATGCATAATGTAACCATTGATGTGATTGTATTTACATTTCTCATATTTGTATTCCTGTATATAGATATATAGATATATAGATATATATATATTTTTTATCCCTGGAGAAGGGAATGGCAATCCACTCCAGTATTCTTGCCTGATTTTCTCTGTTGAGTTTTTGTTACATATTAATGCATTATTACTCTATCAATTATTTTAGAACTTATCTTCAAATTGTGAAAGTACATCTTTAAATAATACATTACCTTATGCAAAATGTAAAAAGCTTATGTGACTATAACTTTGTTGACCTCCTTTAATCTTTTCAATTATCTTGCCTTAAATTTTATTTCTATAACTGCACTATAAACATTACTATTTTTAAATTATTTTTGCTTTACTCAATAGTCGTTTTCAAATATACACATAATTATTCAAAAGGACACTAAATGTTTACCAAAATACTTCTGCCTTCTGTTTTCTTCATTTATTCCTAAATATCTGGACTTATTCCTGGTATCATTTCCTTTTAGTCTGAAAAATATTTGTTAATATTTTATCTTCAGCAAATCTGCTTGAAAAATTTTATTCCAAATATTAACTCTGTAAGAATAGTTTCATTTTAACTTCAATTTTGAAGAACAGTTTAACCAGATTCAAATTTCTACTTTGATAGTTTTTTTCTCTCTTATTCATTACCTTCAATATTCCATTCTGTAATCTTCTAACCACCTTTGTTAATTGTGAGAAGTCAGCTTTCTTACCATTGCTTTTAATATCTGGTCTTTACCTTTGTGGCTATTTTTTTTTAATTTATCCTTTTGCAATTCACAGAGCTTTTTGAATTTATGGATGAATTTCTTTTCATGAATTTTGGAAAGTTCTTCATCATTTTTTCCTCAAATTGTATTTCTGTCCATTATCTCTCATTTCCCTTTTTGGAATTCCAATTATATATACATATTTATTCTAATTTTTATTAAAACACAAATCTCAATTTTCTGCTTTCTTTTTTTTCCTTTACAGGTGGTTGTTTGTTTCAGTTTGGGTTTTATCTTTCAATTTGTCTTCAATCTGAAGACTCTTTCATAGACTCTTCCCTCTGTGCTCTTCATTCTGTTATTAAGCACAAGTCATAATTTATAATACCGTATTTTCATTTCCAGCATTTCTAGTTGGACCCTTCTAACATTTTTGTAACTCTACTGAAATGACCCATTTCTTCACACATCATTCACATTTTCTATTATATTCTTTATCATTTTTCTAAAAATTATTTTAGATCTTGTTAAGAATTCTAACTTCTGAATCTTTATTTACTGATTATTTTCTCTTTTAATCATGGGCATTTTTCTTTGCCCATTCTGGAACTTGTATTTTGATATATTATACACTACTATACAGTACATACATATGTGTATACATACATATATAAATGTATTAGTAAGTAGATGGGTTTATATATGGCTGCCAAGCTTTTAGGTCACTGAGATACATTGTTTTCCAGCCTTGTCCACTGTTTCCCACATAATCACTTACAGCCTTATTTCTCCTTCCAAACATTTTGAAAGTCATATGGCAGATATAATAGTCTCCATAAAGGTCTTGGGGCCCCTGAAACAGTGCTTTTTCTTTTGCTCTTCTGTACCATATTCATCCCTTAGTGATTCAACACTGGAATGCTGGACAGCTTACCTTAGCTTTCCTTTCCAACCCTCAGATTTCTTCAGCTGAAAGCAGAAATACTTCCAATGGACTTTTTTTTTTCCCATTCTCCAGCTCTCCTTCAATCTTATTTGGGACATCATACCTAGGAGAGATTCCACATCCTCAGGGGAGATGTTTCTTAACTATTCTTTGTAGCTCATCCACTTTGACTGCCCTCTGTCAGTTCATTCATTGAAAATGACTGGGGAATGCAAACTTGTTCTGAGGTTAGGACTTTTCTAGATTCTAATCTGTCAGCTCTACAAACATGATTGTTAAAATTTGTTAAAAAGATATAGGGTTTTTACACTTCTTCTCATTCATTCATTCATTCATGCAGCACATACTTCTTGAGCATCCGCCATTTGTCTCAGATGACTCTGGTGACATAAAGTACAAAATAGAAATAACCTGGCCTCTTGAGGAATAAAGAAAACTGGAGAATAATAACATTCAACTTAACACTTTTTTCAAGATACTTTTCAAAGAATAGTGAAACAAGGTAGAAATGAGTATTCTGAAATTCTTCATACATGGTGGTGTCTACAACAACTTGTTTCCAGAAAGAGGCAACACATAAATATTCATAGGTTTGTTTGAACTATGTACTCATACTGTGAATAATTCAAATATATTTTCAAGTATGAGTAAATATTCAATTCAAATTGTGTTTACTTATTCACAAGGATTTGTGTATTACATAATGGTACAATATTTTTGTGCTGTACTTTTGAAAACTGTCAGTTCTAGTGAGGTGGATGAACCTAGAGCCTGTTATACAGAGTGAAGTAAGTCAGAAGGAGAAAAACAAATATCATATATTAACATGTATATATGGAATCTAGAAAAGTGGTATTGATGAATCTATTTGCAGGGAAGGAATGGAGATGTGAATGTAGAGAATGCATTTGTGGTTACAGAGGAGAGAGTGCGAGGAATGGAGAACGTAGCATCGACATATATGCACTACCATGTGTAAAATAGATAGCTGCTGAGTAGTTGTTATGCAACACAGGGAACTCAGCCTGGCACTCTGTGATGACCTAGAGGGGTGGCATGGAGGGCAGAGAGGGAGGCCCAAGAGGGAGGTGATATTTATATAACTATGACTGACTCAAGTTGTTGTATGCAGAAACCAGCAAAACATTGTAAAGCAAACTTCCTCCAATTAAAAAAAAAAAAAAAGAACTCTCAGGATTTAATTCCATTGTGGAGTTTTTTAGTGTACACACTTCACACTCATTCAGTTATGATTGATGGCTTATGGTAATTGAGATAACTAGCCATGGTTCATACTGTCATCTTTATTCATCAGCAGACTTCTTCACAAATTCTCTGTAACATTACCTTAATAGACTATAGAGATACCAGAATATAGCAAAAATAATTCCTCCCAATTATTTTGGTTTTTAATATATATAAATTGTAATATATGTGGTGCTGCTGCTGCTGCTAAGTCGCTTCAGTCGTGTCCAACTCTGTGCGACCCCATAGACAGCAGCCCACCAGGCTCCCCCATCCCTGGGATTCTCCAGGCAAGAACACTGGAGTGGGTTGCCATTTCCTTCTGCAATGCATGAAAGTGAAAAGTGGAAGTGAAGTCGCTCAGTCGTGTCTGACTCTTAGCCCCACCATGGACTGCAGCCTACTAGGCTCCTCTGTCCATGGGATTTTCCAGGCAAGAGTACTGGAGTGGGGTGCCATTGTGGTAAATCATGACAAATGAAAAAATGGGAATGGAGCTTGGTGCATAAAGCAGAGGTTGTGAACTTCAAAAACAGTAACTGTGTGATGTTGGCAAAATGGTAGAGCAGGCAGCTTCAAGCTCTAGTCCCCCTTGCAGGAACAATGAGAGAAAGCAGGAACTGTCAGAACCAACTTTGTCAAAACTCTGGAAAATAGCTAAAGCATACAGAGGAATGCTGCATCAAGGAAAAGGCAATTTGATGAGACTACCCTCCTGGTCCAATGGCTAAGACGTTTCCCTTCCAATGCAGAGTCTTAGGTCTGTTCTCTGGTTTGGGTTTCCCTTGTGTCTCAGGGGCGATGGCCAAGAGGATCTACCCCACATCTGAGGTCAGGGGCGGCAGCTGGGAGGAGCTACCCCACACCCTAGGCCAGGGGCGGCAGCCGGGAGGACCAGACCTACGTCCAAGGAGTGGTGGCTGTGCGGGCAAGGAGGGCCTAGAGGACCTATCCAACGTTGAAGGTCAGGGAGGGCAGCAGTGAGGAGATACCCCTCGTCCAAGGTAAGGAGCAGCAGCTGCACTTTGCTGGAGCAGTCCTGAAGAGATACTCCATGCCCAAGGTAAGAGAAACCCAAGTAAGACAGTAGGTGTTGTAAGAGGGCATCAGAGGGCAGACACACTGAAAACATACTCACAGGAAACTAGTCAATCTGATCACACTAGGATCACAGCCTTGTCTAACTCAATGAAACTAAGCCATGCCTGTGAGGCAACCCAAGACGGGTGGGTCATGGTGGAGAGATCTGACAGAATGTGGTCCACTGGAGAAGGGAATGACAAACCACTTCAGTATTCTTGCCTTGAGAACCCCATGAACAGTATGAAAAGGCAAAATGATAGGATACTGAAAGAGAAAATCCCAGCTCAGTAGGTGCCCAAGATGCTACTGGAGATCAGTGGAGAAATAACTCCAGAAAGAATGAAGGGATGGAGCCAAAGCAAAAACAATACCCAGCTGTGGATGTGACTGGTGATAGAAGCAAGGTCCAATGCTGTAAAGAGCAATAGTGCATAGGAACCTGGAATGTCAGGTCCATGAATCAAGGCAAATTGGAAGTGGTCAAACAAGAGATAGCAAGAGTGAATGTCAACATTCTAGGAATCAGTGAACTAAAATGGACTGGTATGGGTGAATTTAGCTCAGATGACCATTATATCTACTACTGTGGGCAGGAATCCCTCAGAAGAAATGGAGTAGCCATCATGGTTAACAAAAGAGTCCGAAATGCAGTACTTGGATGCAATCTCAAAAACGACAGAATGATATCTGTTCATTTCCAAGGCAAACCATTCAATATCACAGTAATCCAAGTCTATGCCCCAACCAGTAACACTGAAGAAGCTGAAGTTGAATGGTTCTATGAAGACCTACAAGACCTTTTAGAACTAACACCCAAAAAAGATTTCCTTTTCAATATAGGGGACTAGAATGCAAAAGTAGGGAGTCAAGAAACACCTGGAGTAACAGGCAAAATTGGCCTTGGAATATGGAATGAAGCAGGGCAAAGACTAATAGAGTTTTGCCAAGAAAATGCACTGGTCATAGCAAACACCCTCTTCCAACAACACAAGAGAAGACTCTATACATGGACATCACCAGATGGTCAACACCAAAATCAGATTGATTATGTTCTTTGCAGCCAAAGAAGGAGAAGCTCTATACAGTCAACAAAAACAAGACCGGGAGCTGACTGTGGCTCAGATCATGAACCCCTTATTATTTAATTCAGACTTAAATTGAAGAAAGTAGGGAAATCCACTAGACCATTCAGGTATGACCTAAATCAAATCCCTTATGATTATACAGTGGAAGTGAGAAATAGATTTAAGGGCCTAGATCTGATAGAGTTGCATGATGAACTATAGGATGAGGTTCGTGACATTGTACAGGAGACAGGAATCAAGATCATCCCCATGGAAAAGAAATGCAAAAAAGCAAAATGGCTTTCTGGAGAGGCCTTACAAATAGCTGTGAAAAGAAGAGAAGTGAAAAGCAAAGGAGAAAAGGAAAGATATAAGCATCTGAATGCAGAGTTCCAAAGAATAGCAAGAAGAGATAAGAAAGCCTTCCTCAGCAATCAATGCAAAGAAATAGAGGAAAAAAACAGAATGGGAAAGACTAGAGATCTCTTCAAGAAAATTAGAGATAACAAGGGAACATTTCATGCAGAGATGGGCTCAATAAAGGACAGAAATGGTATGGACCTAACAGAAGCAGAAGATATTACGAAGAGGTGGCAAGAATACACAGAAGAACTCTACAAAAATATCTTCACGACCCAGATAAGCACGATGATGTGATCACTGACCTAGAGCCAGACATCCTGGAATGTGAAGTCAAGTGGGCCTTGGAGGGCATCACTACAAACAAAGCTAGTGTAGGTGATGGAATTCCAGTTGAGCTATTCCAAATCCTGAAGGATGAAGCTGTGAAAATGCCCCACTCAAGATACCAGCAAATTTGGAAAACTCAGCAGTGGCCACAGGACTGGAAAATGTCAGTTTTCATTCCAATCCCAAAGAAAGGCAATGCGAAAGAATGCTCAAACTACCACACAATTGTACTCATCTCACATGCTAGTAAAGTAATGCTCAAACTTCTCCAAGCCAGACTTCAGCAATACGTGAACCTTGAATTTCCTGATGTTCAAGCTGGTTTTAGAAAAGGCAGAGGAACCAGAGATCAAATTGCCAACATCCGCTGGATCATGGAAAAAGCAAGAGAGTTCCAGAAAAACATCTATTTCTGCTTTATTGTCTATGCCAAAGCTTTTGACTGTGTGGATCACAATAAACTGTGGAAAATTCTGAAAGAGATGGGAATACCAGACCAACTGCCCTGCCTCTTGAGAAATCTATATGCATGTCAGGAAGCAACAGTTAGAACTAGCCATGGAACAGCATACTGGTTCCAAATAGGAAAAGGAGTACGTCAAGGCTGTATATTGTCACCCTGTTTATTTAACTTCTATGCAGAGTATATCATGAGAAACGCTGGGCTGGAAGAAGCACAAGCTGGAATCAAGTTTGCTGGGAGAAATAGCAATAACCTCAGATATGCAGATAACACCACCCTTATGGCAGAAAGTGAAGAGGAACTAAAAAGCCTCTTGATGAAAGTAAAAGTGGAGAGTGAAAAAGTTGGCTTAAAGCTCAACATTCAGAAAACTAAGATCATGGCATCTGGTCCCATCACTTCATGTGAAATAGATGGGGAAATAGTGGAAACAGTGTCAGACCTTATTTTTTGGGGCTCCAAAATCACTGCAGATGGTGACCTCAGCCATGAAATTAAAAGATGCTTACTCCTTGGAAGGAAATTTATGACCAACCTTGATAGCATATTGAAAAGCAGAGGCATTACTTTGCCAACAAAGGTCCATCTAGTCAAGGCTATGGTTTTTCCTGTGGTCATGTATGGATGTGAGAGTTGGACTGTGAAGAAGGCTGAGCACTGAAGAATTGATGCTTTTGAACTGTGGTGTTGGAGAAGACTCTTGAGAGTCCCTTGGACTGCAAGGAGATCCAACCAGTCCATTCTGAAGGAGATCAGCCCTGGGATTTCTTTGGAAGGAATGATGCTAAAGCTGAAACTCCAGTACTTTGGCCACCTCATGCGAAGAGTTGACTCATTGGAAAAGACCCTGATGCTGGGAGGGATTGGAGGCCGGAGGAGAAGGGGATGACAGAGGATGAGATGGCTGGATGGCATCACGGACTTGATGGATGTGAGTATGAGTGAACTCTGGGAGTTTGTGATGGACAGCGAGGCCTGGCATGCTGCAATTCATGGAGTCGCAAAGAGTTGGACATGACTGAGCGACTGAACTTTGGCTCAGCTGGTAAAAAATCCACCTGCAAATGCAGGGGACCTGGTTCAATCCCTGGGTTGGGAAGATCCCCTGGAGAAGGGAAAGTATACCCACTCCAATATTCTGGCCTGGAGAATTCCATGGCCTGTATAGTCCATGGGGTCATAAAGACTCAGACACCTACTGAGAGACTTTCCCTTTCACATTTTCACTTTGGAAATTAGATTCCACATGTTGCAACTGATTTCCCAGGTGACGCTAGCAGTAAAGAAAATGCCTGTCAATGAAGTATATATAAGAGAAGTTGGTTCAATCCCTGGATCGGGAAGATCCCCTGGAGGAGGGCATGACAACCCACTTTGTATTCTTAACTGGTGAATCCCATGGACAGAGGAGCCTGGCGGGCTATAGTCCACAGGGTCTCAAAGAGTTGGACGTGACTGAAGAGCCTTAGCATGCATGCCCTTATGCAGCAAATAAAAGATATGGCATTCAGCAGCACAGTGAAGGTCCAGGGAGCTACAACTAAGACTCAGTGCAGCCAAATAAAAATTTTAAAAAAGAAAAAGGCAACTTGAAAATGGCAAGAAAGCCTTGTGTCATTTCACTTGCCCTTGCCCTTGCCCTATGCTCTCTCCAGTTTGTGACTATCTTTTTTGAAACACCATCCATAGCCTGGGTTCCCAGCATGCAATCCTCCTCTCTGGTTTCAGAGTGAGTAAAATAGACCACATTTGCAAATTATTATGTATGTCTGTTCTAATCTGTCTGGGGGCTAATTAAAAACATTGACAAAGGTAGATAAACAACACAGTCCTACTGTACAGAACAGGGAGCTATATTCAATATTTTGCAATAACTTAAAATGGAAAATAATCTCAAAATGAATATGTATAAATAGATATAGATCTATAAATACATATATGTGAATCAAAGTACTGTACACCAGCAAACTGACAAAACGTTGTAAATCAACTGTAGTTCAATAATAAAGCAGAAATAAAAACAAAAACCTGACACAAGGCACTCTTGTCTGTTTCACCTAAGTAGGAACCTAGATCATAAATAAATATGTATATGTATGTGTTCTTGTGTAGTCTCTCAGTCGTGTTCTATTCTTTGTGACCCTTTGGACTGTAGCCCACAAGGCTCCTTAGTCAATGGGATTTTCCAGGTAAGAATATGGGTTGGTTTGACATTTCCTTCTCCCAAATATGTATATGTATATATACAAAATATGCATCTACCTACAAGTGGGTGATGCAGAAGATGACAGTTCAATTCTGGGTTGAGAAGATCCCCTGGTGGAGGGCTTGGCAACCCACTCCAGTATTCTTGTCTGGAGCGTTCCATGGACAGAGGAACCTGGTGGGCTATAGTCCATGGGATCACAAGGAGTCAGACAAGACTGAATAACTAACATTAAATAATTTATATATGTGTATGTGTATATATATATATATGTGTGTGTATATATATATATAATCACAGTACAACAATTCACAATTAAATGAGTAGGGTATCTGCTTAAGGATAACCATCAGCTCTGCTCTATGCAGCTTTGTATGACTGCATTTTGGCAAAGTGTTTTTCAGGGTAGTCATCACTTTGATAGCTCTGCTATATGTAAATTTTATTCAGTAATTCATTCATTAATTTAATCATTAATGAAACACTCATCAGTTACCAGTACTTTGATAAGCATGTTTCTAGAGCTGATCATAAAATGATAGATAAGACACCACTTCTTTCCTCACAGTACTTACGGTTACTATGGGAAGTTCAATAAATAAGCCAGCTATTACCAAGAAATATCCTAAGTGAAATATACAGGGGAGATAAAATAACCAACAGTATAGCACAGGACTGACCATAGAGAATGATCACAGGTATAGGACTAGAACATGACGATGTAGGTCTTATTTTGTTGTTGAATTTGGGGGCACTGTGTCATATGTGAGGAGAGGCATGTCCTCCTTCACTTGGCCAGGGAGATTTAGATGATCATAGTGGGTCACTGGGAGAAGGCAATGGCACCCCACTCCAGTACTCTTGCCTGGAAAATCCCATGGACAGAGGAGCCTGGTAGGCTGCAGTCCATGGGGTCGCTAAAAGTCGGACACGACTGAGCGACTTCACTTTCACTTTTCACTTTCATGCATTGGAGAAGGAAATGGCAACCCACTCCAGTGTTCTTGCCTGGAGAATCCCAGGGACAGGGGAGCCTGGTGGGCTGTTGTCTATGGGGTCGCACAGAGTTGGACATGACTGAAGCAACTTAGCAGCAGTGGGTCACTTGTAGGGCATAAGACAACAGCTGTTTACCAACTGGTATAGAATTCTCTAGACAGTTTTTCCATTAGTACATCTCTTGCAGGATGCACTGTCTATCAACCCCAGGGAATACTAAGCAAGGTTCCCCTAGGATATAGAGCTAAGACACTTAGTTCAGAGTTTGGGCATTAGTTCAGCAGGTTTTGATAGGAGTATGACATCTATAGTAAAGCATAGGCAAGAATTATTCACATGGAAAAAGAAAAGAAGGGTGACCAAATTCACTGGGCTAGTGGACTGCAAGTGCAAAGAAGCTTCAGAGCATGTGGTGGTTAAATTCAGTTGGTATAAAGTACACTATGTTTGAGAATGGTGAGCAGAAGTTCACAAAGCTTTATAAAGGTCTTATATATAATGCCAATTTTATCTTACAGGAATCAGAGAGTGTTCATGAATTGTATGAGGAACTAAAATATAGCACTGGTCTCTCAAAACCTCACTTTTTTATTTTTTAAGATCTTTTTATGTGAACCATTTTTTAAAGTCTTGTTTGAATTTTTTACAATATTGCTTCTTTTTTTATGCTTTGGTTTTTTGGCCATCAAGCATGTGGGATCTTAGCTCCCTGACCAAGGATTGAACCTGCACCCCCTTCATTAGAAGGAGATATATTAACCTCTGGACCACCAGGGAAGTCCCAGAATTCTCACTTTTGAAGCCATTTAGAGGATAGTTTGGAAGGAAGAAAGGAAAAAACATGGAAGCTAGAGATCTTTTATGAAAATCTAAGTAATGTTTGTCATATTACAATATATAAGTGTGTCAAGTTACATGCTATACAGCTTAAGCATACAACGTGTTTATGTTTTGCTTATTCAATAAAAAATATATTTCATATAAAAAAACCTATGTGATAAATGTTGAGGACTTGTATATTAAGACTGGTAATGAAAAAGAGAGAATAGAGTTGAATAACATTTAAAGTGTTAAAATACATTATTTTGGTCAAAAAAGTTATGTGATCCCCAATGAATGAGACAAAATGTATTATTTAGCCCTATGCTAACATAGCTCCCTGATGGCTTCTATAATGACCCTAACCAATAGCATAGGTTTAAGAATTGCTTAATGAGGAATGTTGTTTGAGACTTAATGAGATGGTATAATACACAAAATCTTAACATGGATAAGTGGATTTAACGTAGGAAAGTGAGAGCATAGCATCCTGTTTGGGATTATGAATCTGAGATTCACAATGCTGAATCTCTTCAGATAGACTACAGAGCTATATATCTAGTAAATAGGAAAAAACCTCATGAGAAGGCAGGTCTCTGAAAATTCAGCCTGTGTGTTAGGATATCTGGGTGAAGTTGGCTTCAAATAGGAGTATTCAGCAAAGAAAAAGCAATCAATATAGTCAAGGAAATATTCAAAGAGTTTTTCATGAAGACAAGCACCTTACTGTGCAGATTTTAAAGTATTGTACATAAACTTAGAAATTGAGGTATACTGACTAGTTTTATCTTTCAGCTTTTGTTACTTACAATCCGTGTAAGCAAGGCTTATTTACTTAATCTCTGTAACTCTTACTTTCTCATTTTCAAAATGGGTAAATCTAGTGAAAAGCTATGACCAACGGAGACAGCATATTGAAAAGCAGAGACATTACTTTGCCAACAAAGATCCGTCTAGTCAAAGCTTTGGTTTTTCCTATAGTCAAGTATGTGTATGAGAGTTGAACTATAAAGAAAGCTGAGCGCAGAAGAATTGATGCTTTTGAACTGTGGTGATGGAGAAGACTCTTGAGAGTCCCTTGGACTGCAAGGAGATCCAACCAGTCCATTCTGAAGGAAATCAGTCATGAATATTCATTGGAAGGACTGATGCTGAAGCTGAAACTCCAATACTTTGACCACCTGATGCGAAGAACTGACTCATTGATGCTGGGAAAGATTGAAGGCAGGAGGAGAAGGGGACGACAGTGGATGAGATGGTTGGATGGCATCACCAACTTGATGGACATGAGTTTGAGTAAGCTCCAGGAGTTGATCATGGACAAGAACGCCTGGCATGCTGCAGTCTATGGGGTCACAAAGAGTTGGACATGACTGAGCGACTGAACTGACTATGTCTCATTATTGTAAACATGGAATAAAATGTATATAGGATTCAGCATTTGCACTAGTGACACAGAGAGTTCATCAATGTTCATGTTCTCTCTCCTCCAGCTCATCTCAAGACCAACACACCCAATGTCTAGTTAAAGAATGCTTCCTCCTGCTGTCATATTGGGTTAAGTTTCTTGTAGAGTCTTACCTCAGTAAGTCTGTGTATTTATCATCATATTTTAGATGGTGAAACTAAAACACAGGGATGCTACTTAAATTTACACAGAGTTTGAATTTATAATGAGTTTTGCCTCTCATCTTTGAGTCCACTCTTTTTGCAATGTTAGCCCCTTCCTTCTGAGAGCTGATAGGAATTGTGTTAGTTCTTTATTGGGAATTCTCTATTTTCCATCTCTGGTGGCACTTACATGTCTTCCTATCTTCAAAATAAATATGTGACTTTCACAAGAGAAACTTAGAGCCTCCTGGGCTCCACAAGGGGTATATTTACTCCTGATCAATCTCATGGTCTATGGGAAAAACACATACACGACAAAATGTGCCAGAAATACTTACTTATCCTGTTTCAGCTTTATAATTAACCAATAAATTATACTTTCATCATTAGTAAACCAAGTTACTTACTTAATATAATGCAAAGGACTTGAACTTACATCTCTTTGATTATAAAGTCTATAACAATAGACCAGAACTTTTGCTAAATTGGATTTGTGCTGAGAAGACAAACTTACTTAGTTTTGTTAGAAATAATAATGAATACATTGTTCATAAGAAGTCTGGTTTATCAAGGCTCATAGTAAAGTTAGATCAGTTCAGTGCAGTCGCTCAGTCGTGTCCGACTCTTTGCAACCCCATGAATCCCAGCACGCCAGGCCTCCCTGTCCATCACCAACTCCAAGAGTTCACTCAAACTCATGTCCATCGAGTCGGTGATGCCATCCAGCCATCTCATCCTCTGTCATCCCTTTCTCCTCCTGCCCCCAATCCCTCCCAGCATCAGAGTCTTTTCCAATGAGTCAACTCTTCGCATGAGGTGGCCAAAGTACTGGAGTTTCAGCTTTAGCATCATTCCTTCCAAAGAAATCCTGGAGCTGATCTCCTTCAGAATGGACTGGTTGGATCTCCTTGCAGTCCAAGGGACTCTCAAGAGTCTTCTCCAACACCACAGTTCAAAAGCATCAATTCTTCAGCACTCAGCCTTCTTCACAGTCCAACTCTCACATCCATACATGACCACTGGAAAAACCATAGCCTTGACTAGATGGACTTTTGTTCGCAAAGTAATGTTTCTGCTTTTCATTATGCTATCAAGGTTGGTCATAAATTTCCTTCCAAGGAGTAAGTGTCTTTTAATTTCATGGCTACAGTCACCATCTGCAGTAATTTTGGAGCCCCCAAAAATAAGGTCTGACACTGTTTCCACTATTTCCCCATCTATTTCCCATGAAGTGATGGGACCAGATGCCATGATCTTAGTTTTCTGAATGTCGAGCTTTAAGCCAACTTTTTCACTCTCCTCTTTTATGTTTATCAAAGTTAGATACCAAAAGTTAAAACATGTGAATCATATTTTTTCAGTTAGTGATCCAATATATGAATTGCAGGAATAGAACAGGAATTATAGAGACATTTACATTGTATCTTAAATAGATATTTATATTTATTCTTATAACTTAAGTAGATATCCATATACATAAGCTTATATAGATATCTAGGCCTTTAAATTTATGTAGACATCTACATTCCAACACATATAAATGTCTATGCCCCTAACTTACACAGCTATCTGTTTCCCTAAACTTGTACAGAAGGATTATACCTCAAGTTTATGTAGATATGTATGCCTTTAACTTATAATCCACTATCTTAAACTTATAAAGATATTTATAACTTTAAATTTATATAGAGAGCTATGATCCTATAGCTATGATCCCTTACAGGGATCTCAATGCTCTTAAATATATAGATATTAATATAACTAATTGAATTTGTTTACACTTCTCAAATTACATAGACATTTGTATCCCTAAACTTGAATAAATATTTACATATCTAACTTATATTGATAGCTATGCCCCCAAAGCTGTATTAGTAATAGTAGTAGTAAAAATAGCAGTAGTAGTAATAGTATTGAAGTCTTAATAATCTACAATTGGGAGCAAATTTAGTGACAGAGCTAGGTTTCCCTCCTGTAATGTTCTTATATTAGAAGACAGATATCATGCTTGATGAGTGGCTATGCTGTCATTTAAGAAAAAAAAAAAGAAAAAAAGAAAGTCAGGATTTTTTTTCCTAAAGCTCATAATTTCCATCTGCATAACTTTAATCCCATTTGCCCATCTGGCTAGTCCAGATGGAATATGTTGCTCTTATACCACCATCTGTTTAGAGATTGACTGATATTACTTAGATTAATAATTAGATGAAGATATATAAGAGGCTTTGAAAAATCACCTTGTGGATATAATGGCTCTGTTTGGAATAAGTTTTGATTTGTGACTTAATTAAATACAGCACAGACTCTCCATTGAATTTGAATAATTACTTATCAGAGAAGGAAGACAGAGAGAAATGGTCTAATGTCTCCTAGAACAGAGGGAAAAAAATTCAAAAGTCTCTCCTGGCTACAGAGTTCCCCTCCCTCTTCTCCACTCCCCACGCACTCCCCATCAAAATAATAGTATTAGCAGACTGAGCTGACTCTTTAATCTTAAGAGTCATGGTCTTCAGAACTGAGCATAACTGTCCAGGTCATTGATAGACGGAAGAGTGAGGTTAAAAAAAAAAAAAAAAAAAACTGGGATGAATGGATGCATTAATATAACACGTTTGCAAAAAGAAGCAGCAAAGTAGCTAACTGTCCCTTAAAGTCTGGTCTTTGTATTTAGTAAAAGTTCTAAAGTTAGCCTTCCTGGGACCTGCTAGGAAAGAAGCAACATCATTAAGAGCCGAGGTTCCCCATGCATCTACTCAGCCATCAGAGTAAGCCTGCCTTTTATTTCTAAGCTTGGTTCCTCAAGGTGGCCACTGCCAATATCCACCTTACATGTTCTCTTAACAGATTTTCATAAGGAAATATTATTTCCAGATTCTATTTTCACTTTTCATCCTGGGGTAAAATCCTTTCCCAGAATCATTTCAGGATACTCACCCTACACTTCACTGTCCAGAGGGGTTGCATGCTTACTGTTAAGCCTATTACTAGGATTGATCAGATTGGTCTGGACCAATCAGGATTCACCTCAAATTTAATGGACACAGTCACACTAAAACTGAAACAACATACCCTTAGAGTAACTGCAAAATGAGCTCAGAAAAATTAACATCTAAGATGATATGATGATAAACCCTTTCTTTAATTTTTAAGAAATTAAAATACGCTTACTCCTTAAAGGAAAACTATGACCAACCTAGACAGCATATTAAAAAGCAGAGACATTACTTTGCCAACAAAGGTCTGTCTAGTCAAGAATATGGTTTTTCCAGTAGTCATGCATAGATGTGAGAGTTGGACTATAAAGAAAGCTGAGTGCCTAAGAATTGATGCTTTTGAACTGTCATGTTGGAGAAGACTTTTGAGAGTCCCTTGGACTGCAAGGAGATCCAACCAGTCCATCCTAAAGGAGATCAGTCTTGAGTGTTCATTGAAAGAACTGATATTGAAGCTGAAACTCCAATACTTTGGCCACCTGATGTGAAGAACTGACTCATTGGAAAAGACCCTGATGCTGAAAGGAGAAGGGGACAACAGAGGCTGAGATGGTTGGATGGCATCACCGACTCAATGGACATGAGTTTAGGTAGACTCCAGGAGTTGGTGATAGACAGGGAGGCCTGGTGTGCTGCAGTCCATGGGGTTGCAAAGAGTTGGACACAACTGAGTGATTGAACTGAACTGAAGATGATACAACTTTTATCTGGGAAGACTGATACTCAAACACTAATGTTTATTTTCACAAAACTGTTTTACATTTTCTGTATAACACACTCTTCTACAGCATCTTTAAAGAGCTAAAATTTGGGTGGCCTCTTCTAAGTTGTGAACCATGTCATGACAATGGGACCTCTGATCAGCAGAAAAGCAAAATCAAAAACAGGTAAAAATGATTTTTAATACACAAAAATCTGACAGATTCTGAAAGAACCCTGGAATTGATACTTTGAGTTTTGACCTGTATGGGAGAGAAGAGAACATTTTTGTGGCTAACCACAGTGCTGTAGACTGAATGTTTGTGTCCCTCCAAAATTCATATCTTGAAGGTCAACCCCCAATGTGATGGTGTTAAAGGGCAAGACTTTTGGCAGGTGCTTAGGTCTTAAGAGTGAAGTCTTCTTGAGTAAAATTAGTGTTCTTATAAGAAAAGATAAGCCACCTGAGCATACAGTGAAAAGGTGATTATGTCCAAAAACAGGAAGTTGGATCTCCACAGGAGCCCTAACTGCTGGCACCTTGGTCCTGTACTTCTCAGTTGCAGAATAAAAAGAAATATGTGCTTGTTGTTTAAGTACCCTCAATCTATAAAAAATCGATTTTTTAAATAACTATTCAAACTGACAAAAATGCATGACTTGAACAACCAGAAAGAAGGGTAGATGGTTACTCTACACCCTAAGAAGCACACGTGTCACTTTCTCTCTGTACTTTAACCTGGTCCTTTAGATCCCCAAACATTACATCTGGCTGTCCATTACTTCTCAACTAGGCTCCAAAACCCACATGTTTCAGTTCCAATACTTCTATTTGTATAAGGCAAAGCTATACAGAAAAATTCTGGACCTTGGTTGACATTAAACTTTAAGCTGTTTTCTTAAAGTTCTGGATTTCTGGCTTGTTTCCAAGGGCCAATATATATGTTAAAGATAAACTTATAGATTGAAAGGGGAAAGTAGAAAAGCCTCTACCACTTCCTATGGTGACATACATTGTCTCACCTTTGTAAGTTACATTACTAGAAGCTAATGAAAGATGTGAAGAGAGCTCTACTACTATCACTTGATTTTCAGGTGGCCTTGAATGAAGGAAATCAATTCAGTACTTTGCAAACTTATGTAAAATCAGGGCTAAATGATTTCTATCTTAATTTATTTTTTATTTTTTTAATGCAATGCATGTTAAAGGGAGACTTTTTTAGTCATTGACTGTAACTCTAGAGGACCCCATAAATAAGTCAGTGAAGTGAAGTGAAAGTCAGTCAGTCGTGCCTGACTCTTTGCAACCCCATGGCCTATACAGTCAGTGGAATTCTCCAGGCCAGAATATTGGAGTGGGTAGCCTTTCTCTTCTCCAGGAAATAAGTCAGTATTTCATGCCACAAAACATTATTTGACAGCTTCACACTTTCAATCTCTTCCTATTTAAATGTCCTTTCATGTATTCTGATTCCATCAAGGAGAAAGTTTCAGTTGAGCACTAATGATTTTAATTAGCATTTTCAACACCTGGTAATCTTTTAAAGGGAGAAAATACAAGCAAGAAAATGGTAGTACGAAACACAGAAGATGCAGGATGTGAGAGGTGATGCTGGAGTAACTCCAGGAAGTGATTTTGTTAAATATTTGAAAGCAAATTATTGTACCTGATCTATAGAATAAGACTCTGTGAATGAATACATGACCTACACCAATTACAAATTTTTGGAACTGGAGTCTGAGAACTCATGTCTTTGATTTTCCTTTCTTTTATAAATTAATAAATTGAAGCATATTTTATAGATTAATAAATTGAGACACGGAATTCTTAGATAAATTATAAGAGATGGTTCAGGCATTTTCTGACAGACTGTGCCTAGAAACTTGAAGACTCAATTCAGCATTCTTTCCACAATACCTACATTACATCGGATACAGAAAAACTGATGGACCACTAAATAGATTTTATATCTCCCCTTGTTATGATATTCTGCAGCACTTGCAGAAATGATGAACTTTTTCACATAGCCTTTGCTTAGTCTTATTGGATGCACCAAGTCCACTCACTTGAAACAGCATTAGTGATACGAAGATAGTTAAGATTTCATACTCACTTACCTTTTCTCTAAGCTAAATCACCCCAATAAATCATTGTCACAGACAATATCTGTATTTCTTCATTTTTCTTACTCTATGCAAATGGTGTCATTATTTTATAAGATGCAAAAATAGTCACCTCCCTTACAGAATTCAGTTAGTATCCAACAGAGCAGACTCTGCTTTCCCACAGAGGATTCATAACAGTATATTTTCTGCTTATATGCATATCTATTTCTTCCTTCTTGTAGTTTGATTTAGCCATGTGAGTATTTCCAGTTTATGGGATTAAGTAGTGCCTCCCAGGTGGCTCAGTGGTAAAGAATCTGCCTACCAATGCAGGAGACACAAGAGACATGGATTCAATTCCTGGGTTGGAACAATTCCCTGGAGGAGGAAATGGTTACCCACTCCAATATTCTTACCAGGAGAATTCCATGGATAAAGGAGCCTGGCAGGCTACAGCCCACAGAGTTGCAAAGAGTTGGACATAACTGAACACACAATGAACACAACACAATGCATGGGGTTAAATGGGCCTGTGCTATATCATTTCTAGATGCAAACATTCTTAATACAGTATCCTTCTACACTATTTTCCCATGTCAACTGAGCAGACCACAGGTTCCAGATGGTAACCTGTACGTAATCCTGTAGGTTGAAGGAGCTACTATCTGCCTGGATCACAAAGAAGAAAAATGGTTCCAGAGAGCTGCTTCACAGGAGTGGAAAGGAAAGCTCTGAGATTTGAGGTTCTTTGTTACTAGAGCTTTATTTAACTTATTCTAGATAAAAGTTTTATTCCAAGTACTTTCCCTTTCTCCTGAATGTTTTTAATATTTAAATTTCAGAGAATAAAGTTCTATCATTATTTTACCTAGTCATTCATTTATGATATCTGTTTGATTCTACGAATTTTGTTAAGCACTAAGAACCTCAAAAAGAACATAACCCGACTATGACTGGGGTGCTTCACAATCTGAGGCAGAAAACAAACAAAAGTATAATAGAGGGATAGATACTAAAAATGAAGCAGGTACTCAGCAATCTGGACAAAACAAGAAGAGAGGATTTGATACTTCCTGGAAAGTCACTGTGGCTTTATGAAAGATTTTGCATGAGAGCGAAAAAGGGCCGAACACAAGCTCTGCTGCTGCTGCTGCTGCTAAGTTGCTTCAGTCGTGCCCCACTCTGTGGGACCCCATAGATGGCAGCCCAACAGGCTCCCCCGTCCCTGAGATTCTCAAGGCAAGAACACTGGAGTGGGTTGCCATTTCCTTTTCCAATGCATGAAGTGAAAAGTGAAAGTGAGGTCGTTCAGTCATGTCCAACTCCTAGCGACCCCATGGAGTGCAGCCCAGCAGGCTCCTCCATCCATGGGATTTTCCAGGCAAGAGTACTGGACTGGGGTGCCATTGCTTTCTCTGGAACACAAGTTCACTCATTGGGTAAAAGTTGCCAGAAGCACAAAGCGCAGGAGGGAAAGAACAAGTGCATTAGAGGCTCAGGGTGAGAAAGCAAGGTATTTTGATAAAGTTTTTTGGCATAGTTAAAATGAAGGGCTATCATTAGAGATTAAGTTTGAGTAGTAAGTAGGTTGTCCAATTATGGAGGGCTCACATGCTACACAAGGGGTTTTGTTTTTGTAAATTTATTTTGGTAACTAAGCTTTACCTTGACTGCCATCAGTCAGATTTGCAGTTGGTATCTGAAGCTCTGTGCTAAGATGAAGTCTGACTGTGCTTATATTAATGCTTAATTTGTAAAGTCCATCATGGGACTGGGGTATAGAAATAGCATATATGATCAGATCTTTGCAAAAAACTAGCATCAACCCAGTACACACAGTAGTTCTTTTTCTGAGGACTACCCAAATATTCATGGTTTTATTTCTTTGTTTTTTTTTTTAAACCAACAACAATGACCAAATACACATGCACACACAAGTTCTATATCTTCTTGATTATTAAGAGAATGAGACAGAATTCTGAATACATTTTTTTAGAAACAACAAACAAAAGGAATACAATTTTTGAGTGATCTATAAGAGTTTCCTCCTTCCTTCATTTTGGCATTACAAAGAGAAAGTATAATTATTATCCCCCATTAAAAAAGTAAAACAGGAAAGTTCAAATAGGAACTTGGGAAAGAATACATGGTCTCCAAATTCTACTGTTCAGAAATGAATGTCATTAACAATTGAGGGGTCCTCATTCTAGACAGCATTTCATGTGCAAACACCCATAAAATATTAAGAGATGATTTGTATGGAAATCTATGAGATGAGCATGCAAAGCTTATGTGTATGAAATTCTATTGCTGGCTATTGTGTATTTATTTACTGGAAGTGATACTATTTTATGGGACATTTCTAGGTGGAAAAACCTAATGACTGTAATGGAAGCAAGTAAACTAATCTCCACAGGCTTAAACTGTGGTACATACAATATATCCATTCTACAAATTTAAAAACTGAGATAACTAAGATGAGCTTTTAGTTCAGGGTCATGCAACTGATGGAGACAATTATAAAATTCATGCCTCATCTAATGTAAAATTTTACTTGCCCATGCTGACTGTGTGGAGCAGAACTTTATCAAAACAACTGGTTTGAGATTTATCTACACCTATAAAGAATTTGTTTCTGAAAACTAGAAGAAATATTTGTCTAGAGAAATCATGTCTTTCTCAACAGATTTTTAAACCCTCAGAATCTGAGACACTATATCCTTATCATGTGCTTCCTTCTAAGAACACAGTCTATAAATATAGTATGTAAAATAAGAACATATGGATTGCCTGAGCAGACCACTATTTATTATTAAATTACATTATAGACAGACTTCTCTGATTTTTATATTTGTAAATTATTTGGGAAGTGATTGTTCTCATTGCATTCTAGTAAGTGTGTTACTTGATTCCCAGTTTAACCTTGTCTTCATTAAAACAAGCAGCTTCCAATTCTTCTTATAGATCTGGAGATCTGAGTGTGGTGTGTACAACAATCAAGAAAAAATCGTACACAATAATGAAGAAAGGGGAAATAATGCTCCAGGATCTAACCTGACAACCAAAAAGCTCAAAGACTATTGATTTTATATAAAAAACTGCTATTAAAAAATGTTTCCCACCAGAGTATAACAGCACTCAAAGTAAAAAAGAAATCCAATGTTTAGAAATTTCAAAGAAAATTATATTTAATTGACAACAACTTCCAAACAACCCATAGTTTATTGTCCTAATTTACTATTCAGTTTTATATGACTCTAAGAAGCCCACAGTCAATAGATTGATGCTATTACATAAAGAAGTAATGAAATCAATTATTATCTGACTATTTTAATATGGAATTATGAAGTCAAATAGATTTAAGAATATCTAATAGTTCATATTTTAAGACTATCAGAGGAAGTATAAGAGCAAAGGTGCCAGAAGAAAGTGTCAAGGTGAATACCTGCATTTCAGATAATGGAAAGGAGGTGCCAAAGACTGCATTGCTTTTGGGTATGACATTTCCCCTAAAAGAATAATTTTGCGTTACTTTAAAGGGATATCCACTAACCAATAAAAAGGTGATACCCTATTATATATTTTATGATTTAACACAAAAACCTGGCAGTTTCTTGACATGGATTTACAGCTTCTAGCATCTCTTATACTCCACAGAATAACACAAGTTTACTTTTCTGATGCAACTTGAGTAAATATATATCTGGTGAGAAATATTTTATTTGATAGACATTTCAATGAAAAAATTTATTTCTAAGATGGGAGGAACTTAAAGTGGTCATAGAAACATAGTCATAATAAAATATATGTATTCTAGGGAAACTGAAGAAATAGCAGCAGCCAAGAGAAAATCCAGAATAGAATAAATTGTTTGTAAATAAAAAGCATGATGATAGTCTTAATAGACTCATTTATTTGAAAACTGTAAATGCCAAGAGAGGTGTTTTGACACTTCTATATTTTTTGTTTATGTTTAGAAATATTAACAGTAATTGGGTGAGCCACAGAGGTAAGACAAATGTACAGTAAGGGACACATGAACTGTATAAAAGCAGATTAACGTCACACTAAAAATTCAAGGGATGTGTAGTCTGAGATGAAAAATGATATATTTAATCTCAAGGTTTGATTGGCTTCAAATTGATAGGATGAGAGAAAAAAGAAACACTGTAACAGACAAGATACAAAGTCACAGCCTTCTAATCCTTAATTCGGACACCTGGGAAATTGACACCTCAGATTCACAGCACTCCAGTTCAGTTCAGTTCATTTCAGTGGCTTAGTCATGTCCGATACTTTGTGCTCACAGGAATGAAATTATTTTGTAGACTGGCCCCACCCTATAGTGTAGGTCCAGGTCTACGTTATCTCAAGCCAAGTTTCACATTCAAAAGAATCTTTGAGGCTGCAAAAGCTTTACTTCTGTACTGAAAAGGGAATTAGACAAGCACTCAGGGGATAAAGCAAAGCAATAGAGAAAAATAACAGATATCCTTCCAAATGATTGAGTTCCAATCAGTTTCTGCTTGTGTTGCTATTCAACCTCCTATTCACATTCTCAAAAACATTTCACAGAAGCACTAGCCATCCAACTCAATAGAACTATTTAAATAGAATGCGATACTGACAATGATGACAATAATGGTGAAAAAATTAGTGTGATACCACTCAAAATTTTACATTTTCATAGAACTTTTGGTATTCAAGGAAATTTTTAAATTTATGACTTTACTTTATTTTATAAGTTGTATTTCAGAGGTAACCTCCAAATTATTCTAGGGAATCAACTTACTGAAAGCCAAATAATTAAGTGTGAAATCTGTGACTAGTGAAGAGTACAGTAGATTATGTCTTGTTGAAATGGCTCCTTTTAGCAGAGATAAAATGACAGTTTTATCAATTTAAACAAATAATTTGAATAGTGTATAATATAATGTTCTAGATCATGAATAAAGAAAGAATTCCTCTCACCCAACTTGATAGGGATATAGAAATTGGAACATATGAGTTAATATGCAACATTATTTTTTGGGTGTTCAATAACTGAGGTATGGGGTGTTAAATAAAAAGGATGCACAATGTGAGAATTGCAATTTAGTATTTTATTTGCAGGAAAATGAGGACTGCAGCCTGGGAGACTGAACCTCAGATAACTATGAAGACTGTCCCAAATAGACAGTGGGGGAAGGTCAATATATAAGATTTTGGTGAAGGGGGAATTCAATGTACTCACGCACTTACTTTACAAAAGGTTTTCTGCTAGCACAAGGAGTTGATTCAACATGAAGGGATTTGGTGATTTTCTAGATAAGAGGAAATGCAAAGATAAGGATCATGAAATCTGCTCCTGAAAATATGTAACTGTCTAAAGGCCTGTTCCATCAGTTTCCCTGAAGCTCAGAGTGCTCATTCTCCACCCTGAATTCCCCTGAGAGGGTGTTGAAGGTTGGCACCCACAGCAGCACAGGGCTCAGTCTCCACAGAGGCAGACAGGAAGCACTGTTGTTCAGTCACTGGCAAATGCTGTTGTCAAGTGTCAATTTGTAGTTGACAAGGGTAGAAAGGTAATGTAGGAGGGAGTGATGTCCATTTTGTTAGAAGGAGGAAGAATCAAATATTTTCTGGAGATAAGAATGGTTTAAAATGGTATTTAGCACTTTGGAATCTTTATAAGAAGTGGATGTTGAGTTTTCTGCTTGAGAACTCACTGAAGTTCAGTGAAAGTACAACTCAATTCAATAAACATAATGAATCCTCACTTTACAACAGATATACAGTATAAACACAAAACATTGTGCATGCCCCCATGAATTTAATTAAATGGAAAGAGATATAGCCATATAGGAAAATGGTTTCAATATCACATGGCAATGCTCTCATATAGAGTAGCATGGTATGCTCAGGGGCTCAGCAACTTTAGTCTGTAAAATCCTTGACCTGAAAGATCATACAGAATGGAGGTCAGAGGAACTTCTAAGAAAATAATATCTGGGCTGGGTCCTCATTATTTAATAGGATTTAGCCAGGAAAAGAGAATAGTAGGATTGATGGGAAAATAAAGAAGAGTGTATAGTGGTTGTGAAGGATACATTCCAGAGAGAATAAATAGCATTAGAATAGAAACATGTCCTACCATGGGGAGTGCAAGGAAATATCAGCTCTGTGCATAGAGGGGCCTGGAGGAAGTAAAGACCTGGTGGGTTGCCAGCAGCTGAAGGAAGTAGCTATCTTAGTATTTCAAATCAATCATACTTGCTGTTTATATATATATATATATATATATATATATATATTTTTTTTTTTTTTTTTGAAAGTAACAATATTTGACTCAGAAGAGCAGATAGAAGGTATCTTAGGGATCCAGGTGAGAGTTATGAGGAAGTGAGTAGGATTGAGAGAAAGAACAAGTTCAAGGCATATTTTGATGATAAATTAATGAAGAATCTTTATTTTTGTGGGAAGGTGGGAGTTTTTGGACTGGCCAATTTGGTGGTCCCACATGGAAGTAATTTAATGAAACAGTAGCATAATTTCCTTTTTTGTGTGTTTCTTTTTTGAATTATTTTCCACCCATAGAGCATGATTCTAAAGGTGCTGTTTCTTTCATCCCATGTAGCTAAAAAATCCATATATGTGTGTGCATTTGTGACTCTAAACATTGATTTATTATCTATCTATATATTAATATATCCACAAACCATTTATTTTTGTTTTAAAGCTTTTCTTTCCCCTCAAAAATATAATTCTAACATATATCATCATCAGTTTAAAGTACTGAGGAATAAAACTTAAGGTTTGCCACTCCTTGATAATATAAGGTAGTCACAGTTTCACAAGCACTTGCAGTTTTTGTCCCAATCATTTGAATATTTCTCCTTTTTCCTTAAAAAAAAATCTTTTTTTTTTTCTTCCAGAAGGTCTTGAAGGATGAAGTCCATGTATAAGGGTAGGGAGTTTACTTGCTCATTATTGATCTCTTTAATAATAGTTCCATGCATTTCATTGATATTTCTTCTAAAGGTTATGCTAATTCACCTGCCCTGGGAAGCCAGTTATGAAGACAGAGTTAAGAGTGCAAGAAATGTATTAGTAAAAAATACAGTGGGAGGAAGTACAATTGAGCATTTGCTTTCTAAATGCTTTGTAAGTCTTATATTCATGAAATTAACGGATTGAGAAAGCAGAAATTTGTCAGAACACCTCACTGTGCGGTGGAAGAGTTCTACTTAGAGCAGAAATGGCCAGATCCTCCTGTCTTCATACTTTCATTGCTTAAGGGAATGTGTGTCCAGGAAGGGATTCCTTGGTAGATCAGCTGGTAAAGAATCCATCTGGAATGCAGGAGACCCCATTTCAATTCCTGGTTTGGGAAGATCCCTTGGAGAAGGGATAGGCTACCCACTCCAGTATTCTTGGACTTCCAGGAAGAGTGTGTTCTCAGATTTAATGCTATGGAAGAGTCTCACAGTTCAACAACAGACTCTTTCTCAAGGGAGAATGGCTGGATGAAGGACTCCCTTGGCTATGGCTATTCATCCATATACTATGTGAATCCACATTTTTGACACACTTTGGGGAATACATTCCCTGGCATCCCAGTATGCATTTTTTAATTAAGAGGCTTTGAAAACAGAAGTATTGGGGTGAATGGCATTTTGCCAACACTGCAGGTAGGCACCAGGTAGTACTCATTTACTCCCTTCCTTAAACTGTGCTCTAAATGCTCCTTGCTTTCACATATTCCTATGGTCTTGGAGATTTGCTGAAGGATGTGATTCATATCCTCATTTTGAGGAAGTCTGAAACCCTGATAACCACTTCCTTCTCATGAGCTAATTTCACAGTCTGGCAACAGAATTCTGGATGCCCTGAGTTACACACATTTCTTCCTGCCCTCACTGTGTATCAGCAGCCTTACCTCTTCTAGCTAATCATGGCTCATTACCCTGGCATGACAGTGACTCCTTTTCTTGCCTGCTGGCCCATGGACACAGGAGTTCTGAAGCATTGTTAGCTGTTCTCTGTGGCTCTATGAGACTGTAGTTTTGTCCCTTTGTATGAGTGCACTATGTTTAGGGACCAGGATGTCTAACTTTGCAAAGCCCAGAGTTCGATAGATGGGAAGAAAAATTTCCCCAGTGGCTCAATGACAGTGATGTTAAATATGCTTCCAGTCACTTTTTCCCTACATTCATATTTCTTCCTGCTGGAACATGGCATGTTAAATATGTGGGTTCCATGAGTATATCACAACCTGGAAGATGTTTCCTGTTCCTGTTTACTGTTCCTACAGCTGTGACTTTCAGAGACCATCCCATGTTCTGTTAGGTTGCTTTTGAACAAAACACTGTGAAAAACAATCAGTGGAACCTTTGGAAAAGGGCTTCTTACCTGTAAAAGGCGTCCACTAGTCAGTAGCTGTGTTATATGGGATTCAATGTCTGTGGACCAGGAACTTTGTCATTATTAATAGTGATGATGATTGAGGTTTCCTAGGTAAGAAAGGAAAACTTCAACAAATGTAAGTTTCAAGTCTAGGAAAAATAAACCTCAGACTGAAGATGTGAAGTAAACTTACCACCAAGTGGCCATTAGGTCTTCCCAAGGGATGGTAACACCCTGGGAACTTGGTACTGGACTCTGTGCTGGCAGGTTGGCCATTCAGAGGTGGCAACAGCTAGAAGACCCTTGAGAGTAGAACTCCATACTTCAGAGACTATATCTTTGCCCTTAGGCCACTCATTTAATATGTCTATATGTGCATAGCAGATGACCAAATATGATAATTTTAAAAAGCCAAGTCTTTTCTGTTTTTATTAGAGAGACTTGTTAGAGGTTTATCAATTTATTATTCCTTTCAAAGAACCTATTGTTCTTGATTCATTTATTTTCTCTATTGTTTTCAATTTCATTTATTTTTGCTCTATTTTTCCCCTTTTTTCCTGCTTGCTATAAGTTTAATTTGCACCTCTTTCCTTGGTTTTTAAACTGAAAGTTGGGATCTTGATTTGAGATCTTCTTGATTTTCTTATATGTGAATTTAAAGCTATAAATCTCCCAATAAGCACTGCTTTAGATGCATATTACACATTTTTATTTTAATCTAATTTAGAATGCTGTTTAAATTTCTTCTGAAACAATTCTTTGGTCAACAGATTATTTAGAAAAGTTTCTAATTTCCAAATATTTGGGGATTTTCCAGCCATCTTTTTGTTACTGATGTCTAGTTTACTTCCACCACAGCTTGACAACATACTTTGTGTTATTTCTATTCTTTTGCAACTATTAAAATTTGCTTTATGTCTAGAATGTGGTCTATCTTGATGAATGTGTCCTATCTTGATGAACATGCCATGTAAGCTTGATAAGGATGTATATTCTGCTTGTTTTTGATGGAATATTCTACATATATCATTTGATTCAGTTGACTGATAATGTTGTTCAGGTCATCTATATACTGTTACTGAATTTCTGTTTGTTTGATCTGTCAATTACTAATTGAGATGTGTTAGTACTTTGGCCACCTCATACGAAGAGCTGACTCACTGGAAAAGACTCTCATGCTGGGAGGGATTGGGGGCAGGAGGAGAAGGGGATGACAGAGGATGAGATGGCTGGATGGCATCACTGACTCGATGGACACGAGTCTGAGTGAACTCTATGAGTTTGTGATGGACAGGGAGGCCTGGCGTGCTGCAATTCATGGGGTCGCAAAGAGTCGGACATGACTGAGCGACTGAACTGAACTGAAGGTTCACAACTATAATAGTGATTTATTTATCTTTTCAGTTCTATCTTGTTTTGCCTTATGTATATTGACACTCTATGGTGAGTTACATATGCCTTTAGGACTTTATGTCTTCCTGAAGAAATTAATTATTTATGTTTATTATGTAATTCATCTTTATCTATTATAACTTTCCTTTAATGCTTCATAAAAAATTCATACAACTATTCAACCATTCATTGGATTAATATTAAAATGATATATCTTTGCTGTTACTTTACTTTTATCTTATTTGAGTCTTTATATTTTAAATTTCTTGCAGACAATAACTATAACATGTAGTTGATCTTGGTTTTTAACTTACTCTGATGATCTCTGTATTTTAATTGCTATATTTAGACAATTATCCTTTAAAGTGGTTATTCACATATTTGGATTAAAATATACTATCTTTGAAACTATTTTCAACTGTTCCTTTTGAAATTGCTGATAATTGTGCTGAAGACTTTAAATTCAGAACATATTAATTTCCCTTGAAGATGGGGCATTGCTTCTTTTTTTTTTTTTTTTTTAATTTTTGGCATCATACATTGTTGTAATTGATGCTTTGCAAATCTGTCTTTGGGAGCTGATGGTATGGGATCTGAACTATTTAGTATCAATAATACCTACATGAGTACCTCTCCATTAACAACTTCTTACAAAGCATTCATTGAATGAAAGATTAATATATGACAAGCAAATACTGGGGGATAATGAGAGAAAAGTAGCCAAAAATCAATATTAATAGCAATTATAATAACTTTTAAAGATGAGACACATACAATTATATAAAGTTTAAAAATAAAATTAAATTAAAAAATAAAAATAAAAATGAGACACTTATATATTATACCCTATGATAAGTGGCCTACATGTATTATCATGTAATCCTCATGAAATGTCCATATTTTAATATATATATTTTCATTTTTATATTTGAAGAATATATGCTTTTAAAAATAAAAGCTAACTGTTCAAAAAGTTAACAGGTTGTAACTTTCAGTGTCAAAATCCACACTAAGGTTTTTAGATCTCCAAAGATCAAAATATCTGTACACCAAAGACATGCTGCCTAGACGCCAAATGTTGCTCAAGAGGCTATGAATAACCAAACATCTATCATTAAGCCCATTGTTAACTAATCAGTTTAAATATACACATTTTGTAAAGAAGCTACTGTTAGCAAAACCAAGAATGTTTCATTTCCTAACTCGGAGATTCACTGTCAAGACAACTCTTGCCTCAAGTTATTAGTGGTTTTCTTGAGATCATCCTTTTCTTCATTTGTCACTGGAAACTTGCTTCCCCTTTGAGGAGTGACATAATGCCCCCCAAATATATTACTGTACATGAAATTCACACTTCTGATGCTATTTGAAAAGCATATATGTATAAATATTGTGTCAGGCAGAAAATATTTGCTCAGATGGCCAAGTGAGTAAAAATTTATTTCTGGAGGGGAAAAACTGCAGGCAGGAAGAAGACACACAACAGCAATAAAAGGTACCTCCCATGAAAGGCTCCATTCACATCAGCATAAATGTGGCCAGAAACAGAATAAATTTTGTATAGAAATAAGAAGAGGTAAAAATGTGCTAATATATTTATCTGAGGGCAGTGTGCTATGGCAATGGGCTGACATCTTCCTGTCCATCAGCAGATTTTGACTTTCAGGGGGAATACATCTGGATGTGTGGTAATGAGGACCACAAGAGAGAAGTAGCACAGCTGGGTTCTTCTAAACTTGGGACCATGTCTATGTTAACAGAGGGGGATAAATGAGCTGTGCTCAGTGCAAAAGGCTTGGAGCTAAAGTATTGTCCACATTAGTTACAACTAACTAGTTGCTTTTGAGGGGTCAGTATTGCATTTCTTAGAGCTTAAATTTTCTCATCTGCAACATGGGGAAAATAACACTTTCAAGATGGCTGTGAGGATTGCAGGAGATAACACGTGGGAAAACAGGTAGCATGGAGGCTGGTGCATAATGGATGCTCAACCATGCCAATGTTTCTTCTTCTCAATTTTGGGGAAATCATCAAAGCAAAACCATAAGTCATTAATGCTGGAATACTGAAATGTGAAATCTGAGTTTTTTTCACAGAGCTGAAGAAAGAATTCTGAAAACTTGCAAACACTCACACAGGCAAAGTTTATTTTAAAGGCCAGAGATAAAACTTTCACAGCATAGGCATTGAGAGGGGGTGAAAAGCCCCCAAAAGGTGAGGATTACAGTAATTTTATATCTTTACTAGTATTGATCTGTATATTTTTGGTTGGCTTGTGACTTTAATATATGTCATTTTTGACTAGTTGGTTTGAATGTCACATTATCCAGTTTGTCATTTTTATGTTTTCTTTTTTTTTTTTTTGATTCCCCAGTTTCTCTAGACATTCCCATGCCACCCCTTAACCTTTTCTTAAGACCCATTTAAGGACCAAATGTATGTTTAAGAGCTAATGGGCTTCTTGGAGTTTGGTGGGTTTTTTTTTTCCTTGATAAACTAGACAGAAGTTAATGATTGTCTTGTCCTGGGTCTGAATGTTTTATGATCTTCCAGACTAGGGAGAAATTCCACTGAATGCATGGAAACTGGAACAAAGAATGAGATGCTTATTTGAGAAGAGAAAAATAAAATTGAATTAAAAAAAGGAAACAAGGTCTTAGAGTCTTATACTGTCTAGCAATTTCTGCCTGATTAGCATATATTCTCTATTGATATTTTACAAAATTCTCCCAAATGACATCTCTTGTAACAGTTAGATTTCCCATCATTAGGTATCTGCAGCCAGTTTCAGAACTGTGGGAGGTCTAGGAAGCCATATGGGTCTCACACCTCTAAAAGCCTCTCTCTAAAAAAAAGGACCCCTTCTTGCTATCATAGTTCCTCTGTGAGATTGCTCAAGTGATCTTGCGTCATCTCATACTATGTCCTGAAGTGTTTCTACCACCAGTCCTGGACTCACCAGTCCAGTCACTTGTCACTGCAAGTAAAAAACACAGTCAGTGTACTTCAGAGAAATCTCCCAGTTTAATAATATGTGTTTTGTTGAAACTTGCTCATATCTCCTGTTTGCTTCTATATCCTCTAATCCATCTCCCCTATCTATTCTTCCCCTCCCCCATCATGTCCATTGTTCTGCTTGATTTCTTATGGCTAATTCCTACAATAGTTCTAGTTATTTCAGACACAAATTGTGCTGTATTTCATTATAAGTTCCACCTTTAAGTTACTAATGATGAGTTTTTAAATTTGTAACCGCTAGGTCACCTGAATTTTTCCTGTTGTTCTACCCTGGCAGTTGCTGCCAATCCCAGATTGTATAGCATTTTGAACTTCAATCTATCAATCTATTGCATTCTTTTGTCCAGTTCTGAAAGCAGCTCTACTGTCCCTTTCCTGTTAGCCCATTTTTGTACCCCTCTAACCTTGAAAATACCTAATTATAGGAATGAGATCACCAGGCAATTTAACTTAACTCCTGACTTATGTTCTTCTGAATGCACACCATGCCTTGCCTAACCTGTTGATTCTTTTCCTGGATTAAAAAAAAAAAAAAAAGAATAAAGAATTAAATATTTAAAGAATGACTAGCTCTGTACCTGCCATCAGCCTCCCTTAGTAATCCTGCAGGCAGATCACACAGGCAAGAAGGCAAGATAATATCTGAAGTCAAAGTGAGCAAGTCAGTCTACATGCAATGGAGAAGGATGCAGAACCCACTCTGATGATTCACTGAGATTCTTCCCTTTTTTTCTCTTAAAAACTTTCATGGCTGAGCAGAACCTTCAGATTAAAATATATTTAACAATAAATATATTAAAATGTTTATATTTGTCAATTCATTCTTCTTTGGTAATTGGTACTTTTTGAATCAGCAATGCTAATTAAGGAGCATATTCATGTGTAGTTACTTGGTCTCAGAACATGAGTCCATCTTCTCCCCACACTGATAGCTTTTCTGATTAAAGCATCTTTCTTTTCTACTGACATTTGCCTCTCAAATTATTGACTTCTGAATGATGAGCAGTCAGAATTAAGTAACAGTTTTAGAAAGAGAAGGAGACTAGAAAGATTATGCTGCTCCCATATTTATATATTTATACTACTGGTTGTAATTATAATAACAAAACAAAAATATTTATTTATATTTTTATTCTTATAAGTCTTTTTTTTAATCTTAATAAGAAATATGCAAGACCTTTATTTATTTTTTTTTTTTAGTGTCCCAATTTAAATTTATTTTCCTTAATTTAGATATTTTCTTAAAGTACTTCACATACAATTAGCACTAGTAAAGAACCAGCTGTGAGGATGACTAAACAGAGCAGCCAGTGGCGGATTCATTTTGTTTTTTTGTTTTTTTATTTTTAAACTTTACATAACTGTATTAGTTTTGCCAAATATCAAAATGAATCCGCCACAGGTATACATGTGTTCCCCATCCTGAACCCTCCTCCCTCCTCCCTCCCCATTTGTAACACAGTGTTCTTCAAATAATTTGCAAAATTACATTGTAGTTTGTCACTAATGACTTTATTGTGTTTCACCAAATTTTTTCACTATTAGCAGTATTCAAAGTAATTCTGCATTTTTTCAAGCTACCACCTCATCTTCTGCTTTTTCTCCTATTCTTTTTTACTTTTATTGACAAGATTCTACTCATATTTATTTCTTCATGATGCCCATGATTTGTTTCTTATTACTCCTTTCCTGAAAATTCAATATATTTTAGTGGAGGATGAATGGGTGAGAGGAAACCTGAGTCACTGCAATAAATATATTAAAATGTTTATATTTGTCAATTCATTCTTCTTTGGTAGTTGGTACTTTTTGAATAAGCAATGCTGATTAAGGAGCATATTCATGTGCAGTTACTTGGTCATTCTGGTCTTGTTTATTCAATTACTGACAGTATTCAGAAGAGATGTTGGCATATCCAATATTCTTAGAAGAGAACATCTGCAACCTTGATGTACATACTTTCTTTTAAAAGACACAGAAAATCAACTTTTACTAACAATAATTTAATCACAAATCCAAAGTTCTAAGAAATCCTAGGCTGTTGTTTTTGTTTTTTTTTTTTCCTCTCAGTCTTTTTAACTCAGTCCTTCAAAGACATCATCTGTATCTTTGCAATCTCTGGGTTCCTTCACACTGTCTGTATTCATCTATAGCTTTTCAAACCCTTAACATTTTGCTCCATCCTCACATGTCCCACCTTTTTCTCCAGTGGCCCCTCATGTGCCTCTCTGTGTTAACTCCCATAAGTCTGCAAGGGAATGGAATACCCCTTTCTTTCTTTAATATATTGCAATTTCTGTTCATCATTTTTTGCCTGTATATCAAGTTGCACAATCATAGAAACATTATTAGCTTTAAATTTCCATCTATTTAATACTTCATTTAATACTTTTTACCTCCCTCTTTGTAAACAATGCAGCCCTACATGATTGTTCTCTAGTGGGAACATCTAACACCTATATTCTGAGCCAAGCTGTCAATGCTTACTTGTATTGTCAGTTCAGTTCCGGATTTTTTTTTTTTTTCCTTTTGGTGCTCCATAAATGTTGACCACTGAATTAAGACACAAGAGTGACCAACGCATGAAAAGCAAAAGTGAAATCACTCAGTCATCTCCGACTCTTTGCGACCCCATGGACTGTAGCCTACCAGGCTCCTCTGTCCATGGGATTTTCCAGGCAATAGTCCTGGAGCGGATTGCCGTTTCCTTCGCCAGGGGATCTTCCCAACCCAGGGATCGAACCCGCGTATACCGCATTGTAGACAGACGCTTTACCGTCTGAGCCACCAGGGAAGTAACTTCGTGAAAGAATTCCCATTTTTGGTGTGGAAACAGCTACTTTGAATTATCATGGACTCTTCTGGTTACAAGAAATGTGTCTAAAACTGGATAAAAAATGGGAATTAATAAATTACTAAATTAAAAGTTCTAAGGATCTTTCTAGTGTCTTGCATGATAACATCAGGAACTTCATAGTAAGTTTAGTAATCAATATTTATACTTAGATTCCAAGGTGATATGGTAGAAATAGTCTAAATTCCATATAAATTTTCAGGCCTAACTTTGGCAATTGTTGAAATAGAAAATAATTTCTAAGTCCCTTCCCATTTTTTTTTAACATCTTTAATCTACTTAGATTTATCATTTTATCATTGCAAGTAGATTGGAAGTGATTCAAGGTTAATAATTGTGTCTTATATTTCTATATTCAAACAGTTCACAACATTGGGCATGATACAGGAGTTCAGTGAATATTTGATATATTTGCTAATATTTTGTCTACCTCATTGTTAGGAAAACTAAGAAAATAAATCAATATGTAGAAATGTCAATATAGGAAGCAAACATATGCGTTGACTAGCGTAGGATTTTTGGGTGTTGGTAGGAGAAAACACAGTTCTTGAGAAATATTTAATAGTAATGTCCAAAGTTTTACTAATGAGTATATTGCTATCTAAGAGAAAATATTTTGTCTATAAATGGTTGGATTATTCATCATTTTTCATCTATCTGCCAGTCAGTTTCACAGTTTTTCACATTTAAGTGAATTTATTTTAATCATATAAATAAAGTATTGAATAGATGTGAATTCCAAACTGATAACTGCACACAGATTCTGTTAGTTAGCACATAAAAATATATCCCCTGACTCTTGTAGATATTTGCCTTATTTTTTTTTTTTTTTCCAGTTTTCTGGAATATTTTCTAAGTGAAACCACTAGGTGGCATTTCAGGGTCTCCAAAGAGCTGCTATTGCTAAGTCGCTTCAGTCGTGTCCAACTCTGTGCGACCCCATAGACGGCAGCCCACCAGGCTCCCCCGTCCCTGGGATTCTCCAGTCTAGAACACTGGAGTGGGTGGCCATTTCCTTCTCCAATGCAGGAAAGTGAAAAGTAAAAGTGAAGTCACTCAGTCCTGTCCGACTCAGCGACCCCATGGACTGCAGCCTACCAGGCTCCTCTGTCCATGGGATTTTTCCAGGCAAGAGTACTGGAGTGGGGTGCCATTGCCTTCTCCATCTCCAAAGAGCACCAGTCCTTTATGTCTCAGTGCAGAAAGGTGGGAGGGGGGGTTCAGGATGAGGAACACGTGTATACCCGTGGTGGATTCATGTTGATGTATGGCAAAACCAATACAATATTATAAAGTAAAAAAAAAAAAAAAAAATCAGTGCAGTGAAAGGCAAAATGGTAAATAAGACGTGATTTATTAAAATAGGACTTTTGTGAGGATTACAAGCAACTGAGTGAGAGGGTGCCACACTCCTACAACTTAATTAGCTACAGTTTCCTATAATCAAAGGAAAGAGGGGAGGGTGAAAAATACACCTTCTTTCTCATGAGTAGACGTCATGATTCCATCATCAACTCCTCCTCCCGGATGGGCAGGGGAGTTTTCTTGTCCCTACCTGGTCAATCCAGAACTGTAAAAATTATTTCCATTCTCTGTATAATGAGCACCCTTCAATCCTAGAGAACATTAGCTTACTGAGCTCACTGGGCAGGATGTGGGTCTCATGCCACGATTGTTTATTATTTGGGGGCATGTTTCCTGTTTCTGTTGCATAGTTTTGTGGTTTAGCTTGCTTGGTTTTGGTGTTAAGCAAATCTGCTTTCTTGAGTAATCATTAATTTATACGGGTCTCCCATATTTTCTCCTACTTACAATCCCCTGGTGAGATTAACTAATCACCTACTCTGTCCCTTTACTCTGTCCTTATTATAAGCACTAGGCTGAACACTCTGAGTTTATGAGAAGGAAGATGGTAACCTTGGGATTTTCTTTCTCTTGTAACTCCATAGGACTGAGTAGTATTCCAAGAATACATCTAATTACCATTTAAGTATTTTGAGATGATTTGTGTGTGAGAGAGATAAGATGCTTCAGTCATTCTGATTCTTTGTAACCCTGTGGACTGTAACCCATCAGACATCTCTGTCCACAGGATTTTCCAAGCAAGGATACTGGAATGGATTGCCATGCCCTCCAGGGAATCTTCCTGACCCAGGGATTGAGCTTGTGGCTCTTATGTTTTCTGCATTACAAACAGGTTCTTTACCACTAGTGTACCTGGGAAGTATCCTTGAGTTGATTTCACTTTGAGATGATGTACTACCTATTTTTTGAGCATGCAACTATCATAATAAGGAGTAAACAAGAATGTATTAAGGTCACATTATGTGTGAAGAGCTTATCTTGAATAATTTTATATAATCTGACAAATCTGAGTTCTAATATGCTTAAAGTCCAACTATTTATGGCTCAAATTAAAGTCATCAAAGACTTTTTATGTTACTTTTTTTTTAAAATTGTAATTTTGTTCTCTGTTTATTATGATAGAAAAATAGGTTGGTAATAGTGAAAGAAATAACTAACAACCATTATACTATGTCCTAGATAGCTATCATTAACATTTTGTTGCATATCCTTTATGCATATTTATATTAACTCTATTATATGCATGGTTTTCTATCCTTTTAATAGTTAGAATTATGTCATCAGTATTATTCTATGCAAAATAATCTCATTATTATGTTTGACAGCAATCAACATGTGTGTCCTAACTCTTTTTCAAGAATTTTTATCTAGTTCAAACTTGAAATATAACTTATTTCTCTTCATAGGAACTGAGGAGAAAAGTCCAAACTATTTCCTCTTCAGGTTAATTCTAATTTATATAAGTGGCTCTGTTATCAAGTCAATCTACCCACCAGAATGAGATAGACAAAGAATGAGTCTTCATATGAAGTGATAGGGTAGGATTTAGAGAAGAAAATAGATTTAGCAAACAATCATAGGCAGATACTAATTTTTTTTCTAACCAAATATATGACAGTCTATAATTTAAGAAAATATTGAATCTAAAAATTGGATGTCTTGTTCACTTGATGCCTGAGATTTTTCTTTTGGATGACAATGATTAGGATGATTTTAAAATTATGTAAAAATACATATTTATTGTAGGAAAATGAAAATGAGAATTTTGAAATAACTTTGGGGGATTGAAGTGATTAAATGAATCTCCTACTCTCTGTGCAATTGTTTAAGAACACTGAGGTACATTTTTCATTTGTTGCTAATAATAGGCTCTTATTTTTTTAATGCTAACTGGATTTTAATATCTTTCTGGAATTGGAAATTTTTAAAATAATACTGTATATGAAAAATAAATGTTAGCAAAGAATTTTATCTGTTTACCTACCACACTGAGTAGGCAGTTACCTTATTTTATTCATAGGGTCTAACATTAAGCCAATTTGGAATGTCTGAAAGCAGCTATTTTGCTTCTTTCCTGTTTGCCCATTTCTATTTCTCTATAGCCTTAAAAGAACCTAATTATAGGAAAGAGATCACTAAGTAATTGAAAGTAGCTTCTAACTTATGTGCTCCTAAATGTTTTCCTAGATAAAAAGAAGTAAGGATGAAGAATTAAGCAGTCAAAAAATGACTGACTCTCTACCCCTGACAGTCCCTTTAGCCAGTCACATGGGGAAATTAACATCTGGAGAAATCAATCAGTCTGCATGAAATGGAGAAGGATGCAGAACCCAATCTCTTGCTTCAATGATTCACAGTCGAGCAGAATCTTGGGAGTTGATCTCTGGACACAAGTCCACTATCTCCCCAGATTGTTGGCTTTTCTGATTAAAGAAACTTTCTTGTCTACTGACTCTTGCCTCTCGGATTATTGACTTTCAAGTGCTGAGCAGCCAAACCTGAGTTTGGTAACATAACCACAATGTACACTCCTGTCATCCCTGACAAGAAGTTCTCAGCAGCTAAGTGACTCTCAGAGTCAAGTGTCCTCAGGACCAGTCTGTGTCACTACTACTGGATCCCAGCATGTCCACTGTCATGTCTCCAAAGGAGCAGATTTTGGCTCTCTGTCCTGAGATGTGATCTCTGCTTTGGCCCCTATGGATTCTCTGTCTTTCTGAAACTCCCTGGAGATCTGGGCCATGCACCTGAAGTCCCTGTTTCCTAAACTTTGTATCTTCCTTTGTCTCGTAGAGGTTCCTCTGTGATTATCCAGTCCTCTGGGGTCCTGTCCTTGTGCCAGTCACCACACCCTCTTCATGAAAAATTTTGGGAAAGTATTATGAATCTCCTGTAAGAAACGATAGATATAATCAATGTAAATACTATTTCCTTTTCTTATTCTTTTTGGCTAGCAGTTGGTGAGGCTCATTACTTTCCTTCTCTGATTACATATAAGGTCACCTGAAATCAAACCACACCAGCACAGTCCCTTGCACAGATGATAATGTCATGACTTGCCAAGCATAATCCTCCCAAGGTACAGTTTGCTAGATAAAATGTACGTACTAATCCCTTTCCTGATTAATTATAACTTTCAGTTCAGCCCCTGATGTCCCTAAGGAACTTTGATTTTGTTCTATGGAATTCTCCTCATATGATACATGGTGAATAGCCCTTATTCTTCCTCAAGGTGGCCTTTTCAAGTCTGAGCATCATAACCTATATGACAAGGTGACAGGGTGCAGAAGATAGGTCACTCTGGATCCACCTGAGTGCACAGCAGAGTTTGACAGACTGGCTCCTCCTCAACACCCTTCCTTACCAAGCCTAGCCCAGGGGAGGCACAAATGAGACATCACACATCATCTTGCCTGGACATAATTGTAATAATGAAAATAGCCAATAACATTCTCTGGACACTTGAGAGTAAGTTTCCAGAAGGTAGAACTTTCATTTTCTTGCAGATACCATGGTCCTTGAGAACATAAGATCTCTGTCCTTGAAGCACTTCAACCAACTGCCAGATTTGTTTCAGACCCCATCAAACTGAGTTGGAATGACTGTTTCTATGTAGTCCTCCCTACTTTGGGGGCTTTGGGATTTTAAGTGGGTATTGAAATACTGAGAGAAAGTGATCATTAAAAATGTCCCAAGACATACATATTATTTTCAGGCATGATAGTTAACCTTGATATCTTGGCCCTTTTCCAATTTGAGTAATTGCATTCTGCCAAGCTCAAGCATATATTTTTAATTGAGGAAGTATCCTTCCTTCTTCTCTTAAAACCTGCTCGTGAGTTTATTCATGTCAGCAAAGCAGATGGGCCATAGTGCCCCAAGGCACCCCCACCTGTGATTGGTGAGACAGTCAGAATTCTGAGAAGACAGTCTTTTCTTGAGCAATTGTAGTAGGGCTTTGAAAAGAGCAATTTCATACAACTCATTTGCATATTAGTATCTGATGTTTATGATACCAACAAAAATCAAAGAATTGAAAAGAAAATGAGCTCACATTTAACATGAAGAAAAATTTAATTGCCTATAATGCACAGACTAATAGCAGAATGGCCAGCTCTGAAATAGAGAAATACAAAAAAAATGCAAACCATAGCTTCCACCCAAATGCTCTTTGTAGGTTACTTTTCACAGGTTAAATGGAGTTTATCCATTTGTGTGTGTGTGTGTCACAGTGTCAATAAAACCTTATATACAAAAAGCTTCAATGAAATACTCTTTTTCTTATTCTAACATTTGCTTCAAGACGTTGAATGACCTGTAGATTGGCTAGATTGGTTTTATATTTCTCTTACTTCTTTTGCTTCCACTGTCAATTCCATCTTTTAATCACAAACTTCATAGTAAAAATGTTAGTAATAGCGAATATCCTAGCAGTTGGGCAGTTATTATATTCTTGCACTGAGCTAAAAATATTAAATGCCTCATCTCATTTGATCCACACAGAAATCCTCCTCAATAATCACTGTTATTATGATTCTACAGATAGGAAAACTGAGGTTTCCATGTGGATAGATAACTTGCTCAAAGTTACCCAGTTATCAAGTAACCGATCAAGACTTCAGAATACATCTGACTCCAAAACCTGTACTCATTCTACTGTGCTTCCTGCTTCTCTTCTGCAGCTAGAGATAATTATATAAGAACAAGATTAAATAAACAAACAATAAAAAGAAAAAGTTCCAAAAGTTTCACTGTTTGTCCATGCTGGACTGGAGATTTAGTTAGGATGTTTGGTTGTTATTACAACAGTGCTTTACTTTAAAAATTCTCAAAAACTGTAAAATCTGATCTATTTTTATATTTATCAAACACCAAGACAGCATGAAACTATTTTTATAAACTCACAACACTCTTATCCTAGAAATCAGTTTTATGACAATATTTGTGAGTATTAATCATGATCAAGACTCTTAGTTGAAACAGCTGTCTAGCTTAAAAGAAATACAGTGGAAGTTTTCACAGATGCTCACTTTAAAAGAAATATCTAACCCATTTGTCCATTTTGCAGGTGGAGGGTTAAAGGGCAGCTACCACTCAATACATCTTTTATTTTATTTGCCTTTGTAATAATTTAATAAATGAACATTTGATTATCCAGTAAAATGAGTTTCTTTTATTCAGTTTCTTCATGTGATAGCAGAAGCTGACATAAAATATAACACACACACACACACACAAATAACATAAGAAATAGTACCAGTGAGACAAGCTCAGCTTTTTCAGTTTCCAAGGGAGATAATTGTCCAGTTTTGAACTTTTATTAAGCCATACCACATAGATGTTATAGCAGTCAGGTAGTAGACACTGGCAGGAAAGAGGGACGCAGGCCACATGGCAGGAAACCACACATCTTGTAAACAGTGAGGTTCCTTGGGCAGACAAAGAAAAGCAGGAACCTCCAAACTGACAAGAAATCAAACATATTGGTGTGATTAGTGTCCTGGAGGCAGACCAAGAAAGGTGGGAAAATGGTGAATCTTCAGCTTCCAAATGAAACCTTTTGCACATTATGTTCTCACTACAATAAAATAAGCCTTGCAGGTAAAAAGTCTCTGTCATCCACTGAGACTATGACAGTTCCCATCAGGACTAAATAAGGACAAAAATTCCTCCTCCTCTCAGGAAGGTGGAGCTAGGATGAAAATCAGGAAACACAACCCCCAAACCTCTCCCTCCACAATAAATACGTGTTCCTTCATTTCTATGCCCCGCATAACCAGCTTGCCAAAGAAAGCCAGGGAAGCTACATACCTGAGCCTCCTAGTCGCCCTTTGAGAGCAAACTATTGCTTAATTAAATCTTCAGTTTGCTTTGTTGACCTCTCTGTCTCTTCTCTGAATTGTTTCTGCAAAGAGACAAGAACAGATGTCAACAGAAAATCTCAACCAATGGTTGCCTATCTCCAAAGCTTGCATTCACTCCGCTATCTTCTCAACAGAGCTCACTTTATAAATGATCTTCACAAAAATTCTCTTCTTATCTTCAAAGTGAGCAAAGGATGAGGTGGCTTGAAGCAGGACCTTGGTCCTTGTCTTATTTGAAGAAAGTATTCAACAAACAGAGATTGTGAAGTAGAGGACTGGTTAGAAGTGAAGTACCTGTGAAATAACACAAGAGTGGATTCAGAGTGAGTCGTGCATAATAGGGATAGCTTAAGCACACTTATATGGGGACAGTTTTCTGGGCTCCCTTTTGGCCAATCATTTTGAGCTTTCTCATATTTGGTCTGACTCAGGGCCCTACCCAGTGTTCACATACATCCTTCCCCCAAGATAAATTCTATCTTAAGGGTTTCTGGGAAGTTGGCAGCCTGGCAGTGGGAGTAAAGCTCTGATAGGGTAAAAAGTACATTTTTTTTTTTTTTCATTTTGATGGTAAAGGAGATTTCCCAACCCACACATGTTCATAGAAGTTCCTCGGGTATCAAAGGAAGGAAGGAGATGCTGCCAAAATAAGAAAAAAAAAAGTAATAAATGTAGTTTTTACCCTATCAGAGCTTTATTTCCACTGTTATCTTGATGTGTCAGCAGGATACTGGTTGCAACTGCTCAGCCTAGGGCCCATGTATCTCCTACCTCAAAAGGATAATATTCTACAAAACATTGCTAATCCACAATGGCAGAATTTCTCCAACAATAAGTTGCAATTACTTTTCTACAAAATTATTGCCATAGGAGATACTCTTAAAAAGAATACTCAGAGCAACTGGGCTCCCTCAATTCTGCAGCTTCAAAATAGGAATAAAATTTAACTCATCATCAAGTCAAGAAGGATTTCAAGTAGAGTAAATTCCTGGTATTTTGCTTCAATATACTGAGTTCCATGAATCTCTCAACTTTTCAAAGATTTTCAGCTATTGCTCCAGGAAAAAGGAATGAGATGATTTCCCTCCTAATTTCCCAACATTAAGTAGTGTTCATTCTGCAAAATTATGCATATCTCCTAAGAGTGAAGCAGAATATACAGCACAGATGGAATTCTGTAAATGAAAGATCTGTGCTGATAAAAATTCCTTCAGATTTGGAAAAGCACAGAGCAGAAAGACATCAGCATACCACTTCACAGCTTTTAGTTTTCTTTTATGGAACTCTGCCTTTGGCTCTGAGGGATTCCACACATGTTTACTGAGTAGCATCTCTGTGTCAGACACTGTGATATATATCAGGAAATAACTGAAATGTAGTCCTGTCTTAAAGCCTTCTTCACACTCATCTCAGGTGAGAAGCAATGCCTATGCATATATGTGAGGCATCCTGAGGTTCTTCCTAGAGAACCAGAGTGTCTTCACAAAGTTCAGTCACAGTGCTGGTCCTCAAGGAAAAGTTTTAATTTCTCAGCAGAAAAGTAGATCATTAAATATATGAAGGCACAAGGGCCTTTACTCACAAATCTCCTATTCCTTGAAACTCTTCATTTCCAGGGGTGACTCCTAGACATTTCTTCTCTTAACTTGTAACTGCAAATGCCACTGGAAAACACCTTGTTTCAGGGCATGAATCTGAATTCCAGCTGTGATATCAGCAAGTTATATAATCATAAACTGATTAAACTCTCTAAACCTTGCAGTTTTTATATGACTAATATACATATAAATTAGTCATATTATTTATATATATATATATATATATATTTCTTACCTCATAAGATGATTATGAGGTTATAAAGAAACAAAATATTTATTAATGTCTATGCAAAAGCAAAATTCACTAGTTGGTATATCCTTTATTAAAAAAAATAGCAACAACAAAACTTCTAAATGAATGAGAGGGTAATCTGGGAAACATTTTAATTTGTTTCCAAGTCTGAGATCCTATGATTAAGCAAAGCACAGTCTTCTGGAGATTTTTATTTATTGATAAAATTCAATAAATTCAATAAAAGGTCATTTTTACTCTTTTCCTTTTGACCCAAAATAAATGTCTTTGTTATATTTATCCATTTAACTTAGTTGAAAATTTGACTTAATACAAATTAATTAATTAATACAAACAGCTAATTCTTTACTTCATTAAACTGCTATTGAAATATCTTTTAAAATAGGCTTCAAATTGAGTTACTTATATTCTCCATATTAGAAAATCTTGCTTCATATGTGTTTCAAATAAGGGAACTTCTTCCTAACTCCTGAATAAAATCTTATGTTCACAAATAAAGCTCATTTTATTTTTATGATGTTCACATTTTTCTAGGGATAATTTTTCCACTTTGAGATAGAAAACTAAATGCAAATATTTTTATGAGAGAAAAAAGTGGCTTACATTCACACTAAAGATGGAATGTTTGTTATCAAATTCTTCTGTCTGAACAGAGCTTCTAGTGAAGGCAGGGAAAGTGTTCTCTGTACTACGAGAAAGCAGGTGAGCATCTGAGTGCAAGAAAGCAGAAGATAGGATGGGAAACAGGTAGGATGAAGAGATTCTTAAAGGAAATTGAGCTAACTGAAGGTTTTCACCAAAGGCTGTTTCTGCTCCTAAGGAAAGAGGCATTTCACTTGCATCCAGAGAAGCTTCAAGTAGAGATTGAAACAATGTCAGTGCTGAAAAAAGCCTTGAGAGGTCACTTGTCCAGAAAGCTCCAATTTAATTAACAATGTAAACCAAAATTTTTATTTTTGTTTGTTTTTAACAAAGGTTCTACCAACTAGTGAATTTTGTCATTGCCTAGACATTAATACTTACCTCATTTCCAGAATCTCTGCTCTCAATTTTACCTTAGACATTCCTGGACTAGGAACAAGATATTTATGTATGTGTCAATTATTATCCTCAGTTACAACTGGATAAAACCAACTTAGGTTGAATATATTAAAAGGGTAAATGAAAGTTCTTAGGTTCCCCAGGAAAGCTGGAGAACCAAATTTGGGAAGATTGGAGTGATGTAAAGTGGGAAGGTAACCAGGACCACAGAGAATCCCCTCAGTTCCCCTTGCATCCAACCTGGGTGGCATTGTTCCTGACCCTCTACTGAAGCTACAGCTGCTGCTCCCCCACAGCAGGGCAGACACCATGCTGCTGTAACTGAAGACTTCATGAATTCTCTCCTCTCTGCTTCTCTGTACTGCTAATTCCAGATTCAAGATCCAGGCGGCCAAAAATCTGGTTGGTGGCTTAGACTAGGTCATGCATGTCCAGGCCCAATCAGTTAGGGGCACTTGAAAAAGTGAGATAAGCCTTTCCTTGATCTTGTAGAAGGAGTAGGTGCCTGTAACATAATTATATAGTAGATTGAGAAACAAACATAGCAGCTAATCTCAAATAAGTCTGAATGCAGGGTCTAGGCTTTGTTTGGTATTGTTTTGACTTTCCAAGTAGGGTGTCAAGGGCCAAGAAGACAAAGAAGCTGAGGACCTAAAAGATAGAATTGTGTCTGAAAAGGTGACTTTGGAGCAGAGGCCTTAAGGAAGTGGTGGAATATCTTACACACGCCCTAGGAAAATGTGCTCTCAGAAAAGAACAGCAGATGCAAAGGCTCTGAGGCAAATGCATGCCTGACACAAGCATTGAATAGTAAGATGGACTGCTTAATGGATGGAGAAAGAAAGAAAGAGAGAATCCTGGGAGGTAGGATGGAGGGGCTGGCACATTTCACCTGAGTCTTCTAAGCCATGAGGCTTTGTCTTTTATAAGGAATGAGATGGAGAGCCATGGAAGATTTGGGAGAGAGCAGGGATCTATTGCTCAAACCTAGTGCAGCAGTTGTCTCTGTATTATTATTCTATCCTCCACAATCTTTTAACTAGTCACTCCTAAGTCTGATGTGGTTGGTATACTCCAGACAACATCTTCCCTAACTAATACCAATTTTGAGGCAAGAAACAAGATGGCAAGAGAAACTTTCCTCATAAAACTTCATTTCTTTCCAAGACAAAAATATTTCCCAGAACTTTCTCCCATCCTGAGTTCCAAGACTTCACCTCACATCTTCTTGTCTAGAGCTGATTTACTTGCTATTTCCTAAATCAATTACTGGCTAAAGGGAATGGTGCAGATAGACCTATAAGTTTCAAGTTTGGAATAGGGATCCACTTTCTCTAGAGCATGCCAGGATCTGAGGAAAACCTAGTATGAGTTAATTGAGACAAATGCGGGATTGTAGGCAATAAATGGCATCTTCCCAGAGTCAGGAATAGCTTGAAAAGAAGAAAGACATTTGCAAGCTGAGTAATCAAACAAGTACCTAATGGTGGGCATTCTATAGTCTTTAAATCCCTGGGGAGACTTGTTAATCTATGAGCTGGTCTGATATCAAGGAGGAGTATGTCTTGTGACCCAGAAAATTAATTGACTGGCTTTCATAGAATATTCACCCTCTAAGCTTGATACCCATCAAAGATGAGATACAAAGTAATCAAAGAAACCAGTCAAAAGAATTATCAGAGTTGCTTAATTTCCAACTCAAAAATCACTGATGCTGAGTTAATAATCAAGGGGAATTCTTACTTTTTACCAAAAGCTTCTTGAATTTTCACTAACTGATCAATTGTTTTTAATCAATGTTCATATTAATATTAATATTAATATGAACACTGATTAATATTAATCACTGTTCATATTAATACTATAGTTTGTTTATCACTCACATACTAAAGGACTTATTGGTTACTTCCAACTGTTGGCAATTATGAACAAAACTGCTCTAAACATCTCTGTAAAGCTTTTGTGTGGATGGAACTTTTTAACTCCTTTGGATAAATACCAAGAAATGTTATTGCTGGACATTAGAGTAAAAGTGTGTTTGCTGCTGCTGCTGCTAAGTCGCTTCAGTTGTGTCCGACTCTGTGCGACCCCATAGATGGCAGCCCGCCAGGCTCCCCCATCCCTGGGATTCTCCAGGCAAGAACACTGGAGTGGGTTGCCATTTCCTTCTCTACAAAACCACCACACTGTCTTCCAAAGGAGATGTAACAATTTACATTCCTGTCAGCAATGAATGAGTTCCTATTTCATGTTCGTGCCAGCATTTGGAGATATCAGTGTTCTTAATTTTGGCCAATGCATATTAGAAAATTCTAATAAGTGAAGTTATAGTGGTATCTGTTTTAATTTGCATTTCCCTATGATATCTGCGGAGAAGGCAATGGCACCCCACTCCAGTACTCTTGCCTGGAAAATCCCATGGACAGAGGAGCCTGGTAGGCTGCAGTCCATGGGGTCACTAGGAGTCGGACACGACTGAGCGACTTCACTTTCACTTTTCACTTTCATGCATTGGAGAAGGAAATGGCAACCCATTCCAGTGTTCTTGCCAGGAGAATCCCAGGGGCAGGGAAGCCTGGTGGGCTGCCGTCTATGGGGTCACACAGAGTCGGACATGACTGAAGCGACTTAGCAGCAATGATATCTGATGTGGCTATCTTTTCATGTGTTTATTTACTATCTCTATATATCTTTGATGTGGTTGGTATTGTTCAGGTCTTTGGCACTTTGTTTAATGAAGTCGTTTTTTTACTTTTTCTACTTTTTTTTTTTTAATCAGAACATCTTCCTTATTGATTTTGCTTCTTATGAGATGAGAAGTACCTAATCAAAAATCTATTTTGAACTTGTTCAGTTCAGTTCAGTTGCTCAGTCGTGTCCGACTCCTTGCAACCCCATGAATCGCAGCACAACAGGCCTCCCTGTCCATCACCAACTCCGGGAGTTCACCCAGACTCATGTCCATCCAGTCAGTGATGCCATCCAGCCATCTCATCCTCTGTCGTCCCCTTCTCCTCCTACCCCCAATCCCTACCAATATCAGAGTCTTTTCCAATGCGTCAACTCTTCGCATGAGGTGGCCAAAGTACTGGAGTTTCAGCTTTAGCATCATTCTTTCCAAAGAAATCCCAGGGCTGATCTCCTTCAGAATGGACTTGTTGGATCTCCTTGCAGTCCAAGGGACTCTCAAGAGTCTTCTCCAACACCACAGTTCAAAGGCATCAATTCTTCTGTGCTCAGCCTTCTTCACAGTCCAACTCTCACATCCATACATGACCACAGGAAAAACCATAGCCTTGACTAGATGGACCTTTGTTGGCAAAGTAATGTCTCTGCTTTTGTATATGCTATCTAGGTTGGTCATAACTTTTCTTCCAAGGAGTAAGCATCTTTTAATTTCATGGCTGCAATCACCATCTGCAGTGATTTTGGAGCCCCAAAAATAAAGTCTGACACTGTTTCCACTGTTTCCCCATCTATTTGCCATGAAGTGATGGGACCAGATGCCATGTTCTTCGTTTTCTGAATCTTGAGCTTTAAGCCAACTTTTTCACTCTCCACTTTCACTTTTATCAAGAGGCTTTTGAGTTCCTCTTCACTTTCTGCCATAAGGGTGGTGTCATCTGCATATCTGAGGTTATTGATATTTGACTGTGTGGATCACAATAAACTGTGGAAAATTCTGAAAGAGATGGGAATACCAGACCACCTGATCTGCCTCTTGAGAAATTTGTATGCAGGTCAGAAAGCAACAGTTAGAACTGGGCATGGAACAACAGACTGGTTCCAAATAGGAAAAGGAGTATGTCAAGGCTGTATATTGTCACCCTGCTTATTTAACTTATATGCAGAGTACATCATGAGAAAAGCTGGACTGGAAGAAACACAAGCTGGAATCAAGATTTTGAACTTGTAACCCTTGATTAATAACTCATTCATAATATTAAATATTAATCTATAATGGAGTAATACCTGTAGAAAATAGGGACAATTTAAAATCCTTCCCTAGTCACCAACTTTGCTAGGGATTTAGCAAGTTTCTTAAGGTAAAATTGCCCAATGGTCATACATTTGCTCATAGGTTTTCCTTTGTTCTGTAATTTGTATCTCTGGTGGGTTTGTAAGAAATCTCTTTATAGGATGTCCTTGATATAACTCTTGCTAATGTCCTTGAGAAATGGAATATTTCCTGCCATACCAGTAAAAATGAATTTCACAGTCATCAGCATTTTTAGCCCTCCAATGTAAGCCACTGAGCCCTAAGAAAACTCAGGAAGACAAAGAATACCTGCTATATAGTAGCCATCAGACTGCAGTCACTCCACATAGTGAGTCCTGAGAAACTCAGGATGTGAAAACACAGGCTACTGGCCCGAGATAGCTAAGGTGCATATCAAAGGAAGAAAGGATTTCAGTGAACCCAGACTCTTGCATCTTTCCATGCATAGAAAAGCACTAAATTCTTTAACATCTGATTTTCTTTAATTTATTAAAAACAAAACAAAACAAAAAAAACTTCTGAAGTTCAGACTACCTGCCCTTTGTTACAAGACTTCTACATACCCTGGCTCCTTCCCTTGCTTCCTTGGACCAGTTCTCTCAGGGTCACTTGACATTCTGCCTCTCAAGCTTGAAGTCTTAAAAATTTCCACCTAATAAAACATAACTCTCAACTTTTAGGTTGCATATGTTTTCAGTCAACATCCTTTTAAAGCCATCATAAGCTTTCATATTATTTTAAAAACTAAAAGACTTGGAATCTTCAAAAATGAAATGCTATTCATTGTTCCATAAATTCTGAGGTAGCTTGAAAATGTCAAGATGTGTTTGTCATGACTGAAAAGGCTGACATTAAAAGCCACACTTGCCACTCTTCCCTAGATTGAGGAACTGAGTTTCTGGAACTTTATAAACCTAGGACAAAGTGTACTTATTTAATATAAGTTACCTGTTATTGTGTCTTGACTTCTGAAGGATAACAACTTTCTCAAGTGTCTATGAATTGGCTGTTAACAGCCATTTTTAGATTACCTTGGGACTCTGTGGAAACCATGGCCTGTGCATAGAACAAATGCTAAGGAAAGATCAGCTAAAACTATAACTATTTTCTTTTCCTCCCAATTTTCCTAATGAGTCATTTCTCTGGCAAGTGTATTTTTGTGTCTTGTAGCCATGAAAATTATTGGTTTAAAACATAAAATTTATGAGTAATTTTGCTGCTGTCAAACTTTGATAGAATGTTTAATGAATTAACAGATCTATTCTTAGTTAGGAGTATAGGTATGCCCAGTTTTGAATGTTTAAATCCAGTTAGACATAAGACTATCTTTATTTAATTGATAAATAATTGAGGTAAGACACTGTAGTAGTCTTAGGTATACAACTTAATGATTTGACACATGTATATATTGCCAACGATCACCACAATGTGTCTAGTTTACATCCATAACCACACACACCTCATCCTTGTGATGATACTATTTAAGATAAACTCATTTACAAACATTTAAATATTGTTATATTTTACATTACATTCCCATGACTGATTTATTTTATAACTTCCAGTTTCTACTTTTTGAACTCCCTTGCCCATTTTGCTCTCCCACACTCCCACTTTGGCAGTCATTATTAATCTAGTCTCTGTACCTATAAATTCCTTTTCTTTCTAAGTTACATATATATGTGACACAACATGATACTTATTGTTCTCTGTCTGATTTGACTTAGTTCACTTGCTATTTTTTTTTCCTTTGAGATCCACCTATGTTGCTAAATATGGCAACATCTCAATTTTTCCTATCTTGTTTAGGTATAGGTGCTTCATTTCTACTGTACAATGAAGTGAATTAGCTATATGTGTATATTATATATAGCTATATACTAGCTTATATATAATTAGCTATATATTCCCTCCCTCTTGGACCTCCCACTCAACCCCCCACAATCCCACCCATCTAGGTTACCATAGAGCATTGAGCTGAGCTCCCTGTGCTATACAGCTTGTTCCTACTAGCTATCCATTTTGCACATGGTAGTGTATGTATTTCAATTCCAGTCTCCCAATTCATCCCAACCATCTCCTCTTACCGCATGTTCACAGATCTGTTCTCTATCTCGCTCTCTCTCTCTCTCTCTCCACCCTGCAAAACGTCTTCTGTACCATTTGTATACATTCTGCATATACATGTTAATATATTTGTTTTTCTCTTTCTGAAATACTTTACTCTGTATGACATTTCTCCAAGGAAGACTTATAGATGGCCAAGAAACACATGAAAAGAAGCTCACCAATACTAATTATTCAGTTCAGTTCAGTCACTCAGTCATGTCTGACTCTTTGCGACCCCATGAATCACAGCAAGCCAGGCCTCCCTGTCCATCACCATCTCCCGGAGTTCACTCAGACTCACGTCCATCAAGTCTGTGATGCCATCCAGCCATCTCATCCTCTGTCGTCCCCTTCTCCTACTGCCCTCAATCCCTCCCAGCATCAGAGCCTTTTCCAATGAATCAACTCTTCGTATGAGGTGGCCAAAGTACTGGAGTCTCAGCTTCAGCATCAGTCCTTCCAAAGAAATCCCAGGGCTGATCTTCAGAATGGACTGGTTGGATCTCCTTGCAGTCCAAGGGACTCTCAAGAGTCTTCTCCAACACCACAGTTCAAAAGCATCAATTCTTCAGTGCTCAGCTTTCTTCACAGTCCAACTCTCACATCCATACATGACCACAGGAAAAACCTTAGCCTTGACTAGACAGACCTTTGTTGGCAAAGTAATGTCTCTGCTTTTCAATATGCTATTTAGTTTGGTCATAACTTTCCTTCCAAGGAATAAGCATCTTTTAATTTCATGGCTGCAGTCACCATCTGCAGTAATTTTGGAGCCCCCCAAAATAAAGTCTGACACTGTTTCCACTCTTTCCCCATCTATTTCCCATGAAGTGATGGGACCAGATGCCATGATTTTCGTCTTCTGAATGTTGAGCTTTAAGCCAACTTTTTCACTCTCCACTTTCACTTTCATCAAGAGGCTTTTGAGTTCCTCTTCACTTTCTGCCGTAAGGGTGGTGTCATCTGCATATCTGAGGTTATTGATATAATTATTAGGGAAATGCAAATCAAAATTACAATGAAGTATCACTTCACACTGATCATAATAGCCATTATAAAACATATATATATATATACACTTATTAAGAATAAATGCTGGACGGGGTGGTGTGGAGAAAAGGAAACCATCCTACACTGTTGGTGGGAATGTAAATTGTTACAGTCATTATGGAGAATAGTATGGAGGTTCCTTAAAAAATTAAAAATAGAACTACCTTATGTTCCACTCCTGGGTATATTTCCTGAGAAAAACATAGTTCAAAAATACACATACATCCCAAGGTTTCATTGTGTTTAATGGTCAAATAATATTCCATTGCATACATGCAACACATTTTCTTCATTGATTCATCCATTGATAGACGTTAGGTTGTTTCCATGTTTCTAGTATTGTTAATGATGCTTCAATTAATATAAGGATACACATATCTTTTCAAATTAGTGCATTTTCATTTTATTTGAATAAATACCTGAAAGTGGAATTGTTGGATCATGTGGTACTGTTATAATTTAATTTAATTTTAAAGAAACATTTATACTGTTTTACATTGATGGTGTAATCAATTTACATTACCACAAATAGTGTTTGAGGTTTTCCTTTTTTCCACATTCTCACTAATGTTTATTATTATTTTTAGTTAGTTAGTTCAGTCACTCAGTCAGGTCCTACTCTTTGCAACCCCATGGACTGCAGCACACCAGGCTTCCCTGTTCATCACTGGCTCCCAGAGATTGCTCAAACTCATGTCCATCAAGTCAGTGATGCCATCCAACAATTTCATCTTCTGTCATCCCCTTATCCTCCTGCCTTCAATCTTTTTCAGCATCAGGTTCTTTCCAATGAGTCAGTTCTTTGCATCAGCTGGCCAAAGTATTGGAGTTTCAGCCCCAGCATCAGTCCTTCCAATGAATATTTAGGACTGATTTCCTTTAGGATTGACTGGTTTGTTCTCCTTGAAGTCCAAAGAACTCTCAAGAGTCTTCTCCAACACCACAGTTCAAAAGCATCAATTCTTTGGAGCTCAGCTTTCTTTATAATCCAACTCTCACATCCATACATGACTACTAGAAAAACCATAGCTTTGACTAGATGGACCTTTGTCAGCAATCTTTCTGCTTTTTAATATGCTGTCTAGGTTGGTCATAATTCTTCCAAGGAGCAAGGGTCTTTTAGTTTCATGGCTGCAGTCACCATCTATAGTGATTTGGGAGCCCCCCAAAATAAAGTCAGCCATTGTTTCCATTGTTTCTGCATCTAATTGCCATAAAGTGATGGAACCAGATGCCATAATCTTAGTTTTCTGAATATTGAGTTTTAATCCAACTTTTTCATTCTCCCCTTTCACTTTCATCAAGAGGTTCTTTAGTTCTTTCTCACTTTCTACCATAAGGGTGGTGTCATCTGCATGTCTGAGATTATTGATATTTCTCTCTGCAATTTTGATTCTAGCTTATACTTCATCAAACTCAGCATTTCACAAGATGTGCTCTACATATAATTGAAATTAGCAGGGGGACAATATACACCCTTGACATACTCCTTTTCCGATTTGGAACCAGTCTATTGTTCCATGTCCAGTTCTAAGTGTTGCTTCTTGAACTGCATTCAGATTTTTCATGAGGCAGGTAAGGTGATCTGCGATTCACATCTCTTGAAGAATTTTCCACCATTTGTGGTGATCCACACAGTCAAAGTTTTTGGCATAATCAATAAAGAAGATATTTTTCTGGAATTCTCTTGCTTTTTTGATGATCCAACAAATGTTGGCAATTTGATCTTTGATTTCTCTGTCTTTTCTAAATCCAGCTTGAATGTCTGGAAGTTCAGTGCTCATGTACTGTGAAGTCTGGCTTGGAGATATTTGAGCATTACTTTGCTAGCATGTAAGATGATTGCAATTGTGTGGTAGTTTTAACATTCTTTGGCATTGCTTTTCTTTGGGATTGGAATGAAAACTGACCTTATCTAGTCCTGTGGCTACTGCTGAGTTTTCTAAATTTGCTGGCATATTGAGTGCAGCACTTTCATAGCATCATCTTTTAGGATTTGAAATAGCTCAACTAGAATTCCATTTGAGCTAGTGGAGGAATTGTCTCCACTAGCTTTGTTTGTAGCAATGCTTGCTAAGGCCCACTTGACTTCGCATTCCAGGATGTCTGACTCTAGGTGAGCGATCACACCATCATGGTTATCTGGGTCAAGACGGTCTTTTCTGCATAGTTCTTCTGTGTATTGTTCCCACCTTTTCTTAATATCTTCTACTTCTGCTAGCTCCCTAATGTTTCTGTTCTTTATTGTGCCCATCTTTGCATGAAGTGTTCCCTTGATATCTCTAATTTTCTTGAAGAGATCTCTAGTCTTTCCCATTCCATTTTTTTTTTCTCTTTCTTTCTTTGCATTGATCATTGAAGGCCTTCTTATCTCTCCTTGCTCTTCTTCTGAACTCTACATGCAGAGTTCCAAAGAAGAGCAAGGAAAGGTAGGTAAAAAGTAATTTCTTATGGTTTTTATTTACATTTCCCTCATGATTAGTGATGATGAGCACCTTTTAATATACCTATGTGTGTATATTGACCATCTGTGTGTATTCTTTGGATACATACCTATTTGAATTCTCTGTGCATTATTTAATTGAAATAGTTAAAAGTGAGTTTGATTATATAGATAGATAGATACCTATGTAATTTACAAATATTTTCTTCCATTTGGTAGGTTATATTTTTATTTTGTTGATTATCTTTCCTTTGCATAAGTTTTGTAGTTTGATGCATACCCACTAGTTTTTTCTTGCTTGTATTGGCTTTCATTTAGGTGTCAAATCCAAAATCTCATTGCCAAGACTAATGTCAAAGAGCTCATTACCTGTGTTTCCTTCTAGAAGTTTTATGGTCTTATGTCTTTAATCCAGTTTGAGTTAGCTTTGTGTATCATGTTAGATAGTAGTTCAAATTTATTATTTTGCACATTCAGCTTTCCCAACATAATTTACTGAGGAAACTATACCTTCCTCATTGTGTATACTTAGCTCCTTTGTCATAAATTAACTTACAAAATATGCTTGAGTTTATTTCTGGACTCTCTTTATGTTGCATTGATCTATGTGCCTCTTTCATACAAAAATCATACTGTTTTGACTGCTAGAGCTTTGTAATATAACTTGAAATCAGAAAATGTGATGTCTCTAGCTTTGTTCTTCTTTCTCAAGATTGCTTGAGCCATTTGTAGCCTTTGTGTTTTCATGAAGAAAGCCAAAGTGATAGTTGCTTATCTATTAGATGATTGATGGTGGTTTAGTCACTAAGTTGTGTCCAACTCTTGAGAACCCAGGTCTGTAGCCTTCAAGGTTCCTCTGTCCATGGGATTCTTATGGCAAGAATCCTGGAGTTGATTGTTATTTCCTTCTTCAGGGGATCTTACCAACCCAGGAATTGAACCTGAGTCTCCTGCATTGCAGGCAGATTCTTTACTGACTGAGCTATGAAGGAAGCCCCATTAGATTATTAGTTATTAATATATAATTAAAGAAAACCTATGACAAACCTAGACAGCATATTAAAAAGCAGACACATTACTTTGCCAACAAAGGTCCATCTAGTCAAAGCTAGGGTTTTTCCAGTAGTCATGTATGGATGTGAGAGTTGAACCATAAAGAAAGCTGAGTGCTGAAGAATTGCTGCTTTTGAATTGTGGTGTTGAAGAAGACTCTTGAGAGTCCCTTGGACTGCAAGGAGATCCAACCAGTCAATCCTAAATGAGATCGGCCCTGAATATTCATTGGAAGGACTGATGCTGAAGCTGCAATACTTTGGCCAACTGATGCAAAGAGCTGACTCATTGGAAAAGAACTTGATGCTGGGAAAGATTGAAGGCAGAAGGAGAAGGGGACGGCAGAAGATGAGATGGTTGGATGGCATCCCCGATTCAATGGACTTGAGTTTGAGCAAGCTCTGGGAGTTGGTGATTTACAGGGAAGCCTGGAGTGCTGCAGTCCATGGGGTCATAAACAGTCAAACACAACTGACTGATCGAACTGAACTGAACTGAACTGAATAATTAGATGATTATATGGTTTTAATCTTTCATTTTGTTATTGTGATGTATCTCATTGATTGATTTGTGGATGTTGAATCATTTTTGCATCCCTGGAATAAATCTCACTGGATTATGATGTATAATTCTTTTAAAGTGTTTAACTTTCAGTTTGCTAGTAGGTTGTTTCCTTACTGTTGAGATTTATATTATATATTTTGGAAAATGACCCTTTATTGGATATAACTTTTGCAAATATTTCTTCTTTTCTGTGGCTTGTCTTTTCACTTTCTTGCCAGTGTCTTTTGCATGTTAGAGAATTTTAATTTTAATGAAATCCAACATATCTAGGTTTCTTTCATGTATTATACCTTTGATGTTATACATAAAAATCATCATTAAAAGCAGTATCATCTAGATTTTCTTCTCTGTTACATTCTAGGAGATTTTTAGTTTCACGTTTTACAATAGGTCTAGAAATTGAGTTAATTTTTGTAAAGTGTGTAAAGTGTATGTCAATGTTGCTTTTCAAATTTTGTTTACATGTGATATTAAGTTGTTCCAGTACTTTTCTTGGGAAAAAAAAATACAGTTTCTTCGTTGAATTACCTTTCCTTCTGTCAGTGATAATTGAATACGTTTTTATGGCTCTATATTTTGTCCCATTGATTTTCTTTTGTTTGTCTGTTAGTTAATTTTTGCTTTGCTCAAACCCACATTGTCTTGATATGGAAGCTTGAGAAGAAGTCAATGTTGAGTGAGCTAGTCCTCCAACTTAATTATTTTTTAAATATTTCATTGGCTATTTTGGATTTTACTTTTCATATAACATTTAGCACTAGTTTATCAATATCCACAAGATAATTTGTTGGGATTTTCATTGAATTTTACAGAATTACAGATAAAGTTGGGAAGAACTGGCATTGTGACAATATCTGGTCTTTCTATCCAAGAACATGAAACATTCCTTCATTTGTTTAGTCTTTAACATATTTCCTTTGAATTTTATAGTTTCCTTTACATTAATATTATACAAAGTTTGGTATATTTATAGCTTAACATTTCAAGTTTTGGATGGTAATGTAAATGGCATTGCAGTGTTGGTTTTTTTTTTTTAATTTGCTCATGAAGATTTATTGATTATATGTATAGTTTTGAATAGAGAAGACAGTGGGTTTTCCTATAAAGATGAGCTAAGAAAAGACATCATCACTTGGCAGAGTCTGGAGGAAAATACTTGAATGCATAACCAACATTATTGACAGTAACTGCCTTATGTCTTTGGACAAGTTGTGACATCCTTAATCAGATGCATGTGTTAGCCTATAATGTCAGAACTCCTTCTCCTGTCTTAGCCTGCTGTGGTTAAATGGTTCTATAAATAACTGTGAAGATTTGACTGTGTCTTTAAAGAATCCTGCTATTTTTTTAAGCAATAACGCTTGTTAACAGCAGTCACAACACTATGATCATTCCCACCACACCTATGTATATGTTAACTAAATTTTGGTCTGTGCTTGGAAGCTATCAGAGTAGATGAGTTGATTAGTAAATTATCCTCAAGGATGGTTTCATGGTAAACTTCCTATTGAATATCTACATTCATTAACTTCTCCCACTGACATCGATCTCTCCCCATCCCAAAGTAATTGACTTTAATTTATACATGTGGAATTATATCCATGTGACAATCAAAAGAGGAGTGAACTCTGTTGTTAGATTTAATAGATACAATTCCATTATCTCCTTCATTTATGTAACTTTAACAATGGTTTTGTTTTATAGCCAAAATCATACTGGTCATACAGAATAAATAAGAAAATATAAAGAATATTTATTTATATTTAATATTTAATTACAGTTGTCCTTGTAACACCTTCAAAAAATGCCATGTATAATTTTTTTCCCCTCTTTGCCTTCATTTATCAAGTACATTTTTAAGTTTATCATGGGGGAAAAAAGAGAAAATTGATAGTCTTTTGTGACCAAACATATTTTCTAATTAATCTGGGCATCTCAATGTCATGACAATAAATATTAATTTAACTTCTTTTGCCCTATCAGGGGCATCTTTATAAAAAAATCTGTAATTTGGCAAAGTATTTTTTTAGATCAAAAGATAGAACTTACCATCAGAGGTCTTTCAATTAAAGACTGCTATTAAGTCATTTATTTCATTATATTCATCTTTCTTCTTCATATTTAGTTTTGCTAATTCAAACAGTAGACAGGGTATATATGCTGCTAAGTCACTTCAGTCATGTCCGACTCTGTGCGACCCCACAGACGGCCTCCCACCAGGCTCCCCCATCCCTGGGATTCTCCAGGCAAGAACACTGGAGTGGGTTGCCACTTCCTTCTCCAATGCATGAAAGTGAAAAGTGAAAGTGAAGTTGCTCAGTCCTGTCTGACTCTTAGCGACCTCATGGACTGCAGCCTACCAGCCTCCTCAGTCCATGAGATTTTCCAGGCAAGAGTACTGGCATGGGGTGCCATTGCCTATATATATATATATATATATATACATACACAGATAGATAGATAGATAGATATTTTTTTAATTTTCCACAGAGATTTACTTTAAACCATAAGTCACTTCCCTATGTGATCTCAACTTGAATTGAGTCTTTGACATTGGTCATGGCTATACATTCATTTCGGTCAGAGGAAAGCACAGCTGGTAAATGAACAGAGTTCAGAAACATTCAAAACATTCAACAGCATTTGAATGTAGAACCAGATACAGACATTTAATATTGTGTGAATATAGATAGATAGATAGATTTAAAGAGCATTTTTTACAGCAAAAATCCAACTGGTCTTTTACCTTTTTTTCTTTTTGTTTAAGTGAAGGATTACAATTGAGAAGCGGCCCGCAGCAAACACAATCAACTTCAATTTTTCCACATTAATGATCAGAAGAGGTTTAGATAATGCCAAGTGCACGTACACTTGACTGTAATTTGGGGGTTTCTATAGCTTTCTTAGACCCTTGTTTCTACCATTTCCTTTAAGAGGCTTTTGATAAATCACGTGTTTAAAATCTCTTCACTATTCTCATGAGGCACTTGGATACAAAAGAGAAGAATCTAAATTAATTCTTAGGATGAAGCAGAAGGTAGAAGACATATTGAAAAGACCTAAGCAGAACTATTCTGCTCAGAAGGCCCATAGTTAAATGCATAAGTTATTTTCTGGATTCCCTTGTCTTCCAGTGGCAACAAGTATTAGCCTCAGAAGAAGTTAGATGTTCAGAGATGAAATGCATCAGTGGCTAGTGAAAGTCTCTTTCTTTTTTACAGTAAATTGAACACAGGATTTATTTGTAAAATATATTATGGACATTATTAAATTACTATTTATGTCTATTTCATCTTTGGAACTATAGTGAGTATAACAATCAGCAGAAATTTTTCAATTGTCTGAATGTTTCTTTCTGATATCTTACCTCTACTAACCAATAAATTCTTTGGGACTCATAATACTGTGTCAGTCAAACACGTTGAAAGACCTGTTTTTTAGTATTCCATAATGTTTCCATAAATAGACTATAAATCACCCAGGGCTCCTTTCCATTATTAATTTTCTAATGAGAAAAATTGAAGGTAGCTAAAAATCAAAAGAATAAAATTCAAGGGTGCCATAGGTCAAGCATTAGAGAACTATAACTTATCTGTATTCCTTGTGGCTCTTAAACAGATAACATATATTGGGTAGTCACTAAGCCAAGCTTGGAAAATGAGGTATCTTTTCAGAGGAAATAGAGTTAACCTTTGGAGTTGAAGCCCAATTCTGTCTTTTAGTGGTCTTATGACTCTGGATAAATCACTTAAATCTTGGGATCTTGTCTTCATCTTTAAAACAAGGGAAATGGTGATCAGTACAGACGGTTATTGTGAGTAACATACAAAAAATGATGGATATGAAAGAATATCCTGTTAGTGGGAAGACATCTGAATATTCTTTCCCCCAATATTCTCCTGGTAATTATGGTCATATATAATCCCTTTATATTGAGTAATTTGGTTCTAGGTAACAGAGTATGGATAGAATGATCTCCTTGTGATTAAGTTACCACAAACTCTTATCTACTGACTCTCTATTGCTTGCTTTGATAAAGTAGGCTGTCTTGTTGGAGAGATACACATGAGAAGAAAGTAAAAGTGTCTTTCATCCAACAATCTGCAAGCAACTGTGATCTCCAATCCAACTGCAAGAAATTAAATCTTGTTTATAACCACATATATGAGCTTAGAAGAAGATCCTTCCCCATTTGAACTTGGTGCTAAAATCACAGCTCTATCTCAGACCAAGACAGCAGCCAGTCAGAGGCCTTGAAGTAGAGGACCCAGCTAAGCCATACCCAGGTAAGTGATCCCAGAAACAATCGTGAGATAATAAACATGTGCTGTTTTAAGTCACTAAGCTTGCGAATAATTTAAGTGATAGGTAACTAATAAAAAATACTAAATAATCGACACATCCATTGCTATAGATACTCAGCACAAGAATCTTAGTCTTTTTGTGTTCCATTCTTTCTATCATACCCTACATCTGATTTCTCAGTAATCCCTTTGATTCCTCCTTCATAATATATTCAGAACCGACCACTTCCCTGCTACTCTACTGAAGCAACTCACCATAATCTCTCTACTGGATTATCAGTTTAAGTGTCCTAAAATCACCCTCTCACCACTGGGTTTCCTGCTCTGTCACTCCCCTATGTGATCTATTCCCTCCATAATACCAGACTCTGCTCCTTCTCTGGATGAAAACTACCAAGAGTCCCTCACAAATGCTAATAAAAGACAAAATCCTTCTAATGACTTTTGTGTCTCTAAACTGGCCCCTGAAATATCAGAGCCTTCATTTTCTGTCACATTCTCTCTTCATCCAGCATCACTTCTCTTAAGGCTTTACCAGGAAACGCTGACTTCTACTGGATGAACTTTGCATCAGGACATTTGAGTTTGTTGTTTCACTGAATATATAATGAGCTTCCTCCAGGTAATATGGCTCAGGCTCATTACCTCACCTCTTTCAGATCTTTGCTGCACTTCACTTTCTCAGCATGCCTGATCCTAATTACCTTATTTAAAATCCCATATATCATCATTCTCTACTATCACTTCCCTGCTATATATTTCTCACTGTAAAGTCATCATTACTCTCTGAGATATTAATTATTTTACTTATTTTTCTTCTCTTAGACATAAATGCAATGAGGGCAACCATTTTTCTTTTTTAAAATTATCATTTTGCATACCTTCAGTTCCTAAAGGATGGGTTGACTGAATGAAGAAATGAGAAATAGTAAGAAAATAAAGCAATGAATTTGAAATGAGACTTTGATGTGTCCTCTTGAACTTTCTAGTACTGAGGTCAGAGTCATATAAGTGGAGTTGTCTCTCAAGATCTATGCTGATAAACATGCAGGTATAATGTCCAAGAAAAGGAGGTTTATTTTTTTTTTTCAATATAGAGAGAATAACAGCAATAACTAAAATAACATATATAAAGTACTTGGAATAATGTCTAGCATAGAGAGTTTACAGGCTTCCCTGGTAGCTCAGCTGTTAAAGAATCTGTCTGCAATGCAGGAGACTCCAGTTTGATTCCTGGGTTAGGAAGATCCCCTGGAGAAGGGAAAGGATACCCACTCCAGGATTCGTGGGCTTACCTGGTGGCTCAGGTGGTAAGGAATCCACCTTCTATGCGGGAGACCTGGGTTGGAAAAATCTCTTAGAGGAGGGCATGGCAACCCACTCCAGTATTCTTGCCTAAAGAATCCCCATGGACAGAGAATCCCGGCAGTCTACAGTCCTTGGGGTTGCAAAGTGTCAGACACGACTGAGCAAATAAGTATAACAGCACATGGGGAGATTATGCAAATAATATTAGTTGATGTCATTACTATTATCAACATTCTTACATTCTCTTCATATTTCTGTATATTTAGCCTTAATAAGAAACAAGATCTGGATGAATCTTGCAATGAGAGAGAAAGGAGAGAGTTGGGCAGTGAATCAGATTCTCAGTTTTGTTCTATTAGTCTTTGTAAAGAAATTTCATAGAACAAATAGTAGTTTTGCTTGGGAAAATTAAAGTTTTAACATCTAATTCATAAGTAAAACATTATGTTACTACTAAATGGTTTAAGAACAACTTAAAATATTTGCTTACAAGAATGATTTGGTGACTTGTGAAAGTCAGTGATTTTAAAAAATATAACCCTATCACAATCAACAGCAACAACAACAACATTGGATCAAAACAAAAACAGCAACATCAAAATTGAAATCAAGTCACACAAAAATCAAATACACATTTACAAACATGTAACATTATTAAAAATAAAGTTAGAAAATTTGAACTCAAGACTAGGATGGGTAAGTCATAAGGAAAATGAATTTATATTTTCTTAAAAATCAGAAACATGCTTTTTATCTTTTGGATGAAAACAAGTATTTTTCAATTCTAAGTTAACAAACATTTATAAACACATATGGAAAATACTATAACTAAATATGAAGGATTTAAATTCTTTAAAAAAAATTTTGGTGCTATTACCAATCTAGATTTTTTTTAATATACCTGAGTGCAATCATTTGCCTAGACAACTGTTAGCCCTTACTTTCATTTCATATTGGCATTTTTTTCATGGCATGATGTTATCTTTATCTAAATCTTCTCCATTGGTCTATGATAAATCTTTGAGTTGGTATGTCATCATTCTGCTTGATTTCTCCATTTTTATAAGATGTCTAAGTATTTCCCCAAGATTTCAATTGTACACATTATAAAAATAATATTGCCTGCTAAATATAAGCCCAAGAAGCTGACTGTGACTCAAATCATGAACTCCTTATTGCCAAATTCAGACTTAAATTGAAGAAAGTAGGGAAAACCACTAGACCATTCAGGTATGACCTAAATCAAATCCCTTATGATTATACAGTGGAAGTGACAAATAGATTCAAGGGATTAGATCTGATAGAGTGCCTGAAGAACTATAGACAGAAGTTCATGACATTGTACAGGAGGCAGTGATCAAGACCATCCCCAAGAAAAAGAAATGCAAAAAGGCAGAATGATTGTCTGACAAGGCCTTATAAATAGATGAAAAAAGAAGAGAAGCTAAAGGCAAAGGAGAAAAGGAAAGATATACCAGTTTGAATGCAGAGTTCCAAAGAACAGCAAGGAGAAATAAGAAAGCCTTCATCAGCAATCAATGCAAATAAACAGGGGAAACAATTAAATGTGAAGGACTAGAGATCTATTCAAGAGTATTAGAGATACCAAAGGAATATTTCATGCAAAGATGAGCAGAATAAAGGACAAAAATGGTATGGATCTAACAGAAGCAGAAGATATTAAGAAGAGGTGGCAAGAATACACAGAAGAATTGTACAAAAAAGATCTTCATGACCCAGATAACCACGATGGTGTGATCACTCACCTAGAACCAAACAGCATGGAATATAAAGTCAAATGAGTCTTAGGAAGCATCACTTTGAACAAAGCTAGTGGACGTGATGGAATTCCAGTTGGGCTATTTCAACTCCTAAAAGATGATGCTGTGAAAGTGCTTCACTCAACATGCCAGCAAATTTGGAAAACTCAGCAGTGGACACAGGACTGGAAAAAGTCAGTTTTCATTCCAATCCCAAAGAAAGGCAATGCCAAAGAATGTTCAAACTACCATACAATTGCACTCATTTCACAAGCTAGCAAAATAATTCTCCACGCCAGGCTTCAACAGTATGAGAACCATGAGCTTCTGGATGTTCAAGCTGGATTTTGAACAGGCAGAGGAACCAGAGATCGTATTGCCAACATCTGCTGGATCATCAAAAAAGCAAGAGAGTTACAGAAAAACATCTACTTTATTGACTACGCCAAAGCCTTTGACTGTGTGGATCACAACAAACTGTGGAAAATTCTTCAACAGATGGGAATCCCAGGCCATCTGTCCTGCATCCTGAGAAATCTGTATGCAGATTAATAAGCAACAGTTAGAAGTGAACATGGAACAACAGACTGATTTCAAATTGTGAAAGGAGTACATCAAGGGTGTATATTGTCACCCTGCTTATTTAACTTATATGAAGAGTACATCATGTGAAATGCCAGGCTGGATGAAGCACAAGCTGGAATCAAGATTGCTGGGAGAAATATCAATAACCTCAGATAAGCAGATGACACCACCTTTATGGCAGAAAGAACTGAAGAGCCTCTTGATGAACATGAAAGAGGAGAGTGAAAAAGATCTTAAAACTCAACATTCATAAAACTAAGATTATGGCATCTGGCCCAATCACTTCATGGCAAATAGATGGGGAAACAGTGAGAGACTTTATTTTGGGGGCTCCCAAATCACTGCAGACGGTGACTGCAGCCATGAAATTAAGACACCTGCTCTTTGGAAGAAGAACTATGACCAACCTAGGCAGCATATTAAAAAGCAGAGGCATTACTTTACCAACAAAGGTCTGTCTAGTCAAAGCTATGGTTTTTCGAGTAGTCATGTTTGGATGTGAGAGTTGGACTATAAATAAAGCTGAGCACCAAATAATTGATGCTTTTTAGCTGTGGTGTTGGAGAAGACTCTTGAGAATCCCTTGAACTGCAAGGAGATCCAGCCAGTCCATCCTAAAGGAAATCAGTCCTGAATATTCATTGGAAGCACTGATGCTGAAGCTGAAACTCCAATACACTGGCCACCCGATAGAAGAAATAACTTATTTGAAAAGACCCTGATGCTGGGAAAGATTGAAGGTGGGATGTGAAGGGGAGGACAGAGGATGAGATGGTTGGATGGCATCACCGACACAATAGAAATGAGACTGAGTTAATCTCTGGGAGCTTGTGATGAACAGGGAAGCCTAGCGTGCTGCAGTCCATAGGGTCACAAGGAGTCGGACACAACTGAGTGACTGAACTGAACTGAACTATCTGGCAGAATGAAATAGAACTGCATAGGAAAGAAAAAGTAACATTAATAAAATCATCCTTCAAAAGTAAATTATGGGATGTTTAATAGATGTAGACATTGAACAGTTGTACATTGATTTCCATTGATTAAACATGACCCTGTTCACCCCCAGGCTCCTCAGGAGTAACCATAGACTCTTTACAGAGTATATGCCATAACCATTTCATCTTCATCTCCACCAGCCAAACTTTTTACAGACCCATGAATTCACTCTTCAGCAAGGGACAATAATAAGCATATCTTTGACATATTTATCACTGAGGTGCAGTGTTAGAGCATGTTAATTCATAAAAGAAATATTGATGTGTGTTTGGCGTTTTATTTTGGTAGGTGAATTTTTTGATTCTTAAATGTGACAGTATATAAATTTGCATTGTTTCAGCCAAGCCTATGTAAGTTGTCTATCCTTTCTTTAAAGCCAGATCTAAAGAAAATTTTTTTTTAATAAAATTGACCAGTCTAGTATGGAGATTTCTCCTCCTTTGGTTTTAGTGATGTGATTGTTTCTTCATTTATTTCATATATAAATCAATATTTTACTCTTGACTTTACAAAATTAATGCATTACCCTAAAATTATCTGTGACTTCCCCCCTTTTTAAAAAATAATGCATAAGAAAAAAAATCCAGGATAAAACTGCATTCAGAAACACTGTACATGTCTCTTGGACACAAGACAGTGCTGGTTACTTTGGAATAGTGAGCAGAAGAGATGGGAATGAGTCCTAGAAGAGCTACTTAATATTAGATGTGTTCATATGCGAAAATAATATCTAGTCTCAAAAAAAAAAAAAAACTTTTTTGATGCTATTTAGGAAATGGATCCTTGAGTTGCATTACTTTGCAGCTCAGCTCTTAACTCTTCTGCCAATCTTTCTTTAATGACAGCAAATCTCTCCAGCATAATGAGGCTTACATGGGAGGAAGAAGACCATCAGCTAAGCAGGTACAGTGCTCTATAGCAAGTAGTAGGGTTTTAAAACAGCTCATTAAAAAGAACTCCTAACCACCTCCTGAAATTATGCTAAATCTGTTTTAAAGGTGCAGATGAAGAGATTGAAACACAAAGATATTTAATCTTGTTCAAGGCAGATAAGAGTAGTTTAACAAGGTTTTGGTTGCTAGTTGAAAAGCATCAAGGGAAACACACATATTTAATTGTGCAGCAATTAGTTGATGAGCTCTTATGGTTGACAGCATTCTAACAACCCTGCAACTGTAAATCTTACTCCACATTTAATTTTTCTGACATTGTATTTTATAGTTTTATGTGTTTATTTCTACCTACCTACTGCAGATATAGATGATTTTATCTGTTTTGTCTTTTAAGCTTCTGAATAGCTTTTTATAAGTGATTGGTATAATAACTTTACTTATATTTTCCTTTACCAATTATAATTTTTCTTTCTTAATTTTCATATTTCTATTGATAGCCTTTTATTTTCTGCTAAGTACCTGTAACATTTGTGTTAAGTCCCTTTAACATTTTTTTAAAGCTAGTTTAGTATTGTTGAACTCTTTTAGCTTTAGCTTTTCTATAAAATTCTTTATCTCTCCTTCAGTTCTGAATGATAAACTTGCTGGGTAGAGTATACTTTGTTGAACGTTTGGTCTTTTCTTTCATCAATTTGAATATGTTTTGCCACTCTGACATTCATTATTTCTGCTGAAAAGTTAGTTTATATACTTATGGAAGGTTTGTGTGTGTGTGTGTCTGTGTACGTATTTAACATAGCCAGTGTATACGTGTGTATATGTATTTAATGCACATATGTGTACTTGTATGCATATGTATTTAACATAAGCAGTTGCTTTCTTTGCTGCATTTGATTTTCCTTTTATCTTTAAGTTTTGCCATTTTAATTTTGATGTGTTTGGTGTAGACTTCCTTGGTTTCATCTTGTTTGGGATTCTCTGTGTTTCCTGGACCTGGATGCCAGTTTCCTTCCCCAGATTAGGGAAGCTTTCCACTATTGTTTCTTCAAATAAGTTCTGTGCCCTTTTCTCCTTTTCTTCTCCTTCTGCTGCTAAGTCGCTTCAGTTGTGTCCGACTCTGTGCGACCCCATAGAAGGTAGCCCACCAGGCTCCCCCATCCCTGGGATTCTCCAGGCAAGAATACTGGAGTGGGTTGCCATTTAACCCCTATAATGTTAATGGTAGTACACTAGATATTGCCCTATGCTGTTCTAAGTTGCTTCAGTCGTGTCTGACTCTGTGCGACCCCATAGACGGCAGCCCACCAGGCTCCCTCCTCCCTGGGATTCTCCAGGCAAGAACAGGAGTGGGTTGCTATTTCCTTCTCCAATGCATGAAAGTGAAAAGTGAAAGTGAGGTCGCTCAGTCCTGTCCGACTGTTGAGGATCCCATGGACTGCAGCCTACCATGCTTCTCCACCCATGGGAGTTTCCAGTCAAGAGTACTGGAGTGGGGTGCCATTGTCTTCTCCGAGATATTGCCCTATAGGTCTCCTATTTAAATTTAAATTTAAAATATATCCTCATTTTAAATTTTTTATATGTGTTCAGTTTCGTGATTTCCATTGCTTTGTCAAGTTCACTGATTTGTTTTTCTGTATAATCTAATCTATGTTTGATCCTGCGAGTGCATTTTTAATTTCAGTTACTATATTTTTACCTCTGCTTGGTTCTTCATCATATTTTCTAACTCTGTTAAATTTCTTACAATGTTCATCCATTCTTTTCCCAAGTTTAGTGAGAGTCTTTATAATCATGTCTTGAAATCTTTATTCTGTAGATTGCTTATCTCTACTTCATTTAGTTCTTTTTCTGAGGTTATGTTTGATTTTTGTTTGAAATGCATTCCTCTGTTTCCTCACATTCCCCAATTTGTTTATTCCAATGTGTTAAGTAGGTCAGTTACATTTCCCAATCTTGGAGAAGTGGACTTATGTAGAAGCTGTTCTATGACACCTAGTAATATCTCCTCTCTGACTAGGAGATCTACATGCTCTAGGAGTGCCCCCTCTGTGTGCTGTGTTAGTCTTCTGCTCTGGTGGGGCTGACTGCTGAGGGCACACTAGTAGGCAGGGCTAGTCTTTGGGCAAGTTGTCTGTGAGGCTGTGGCGGCTTCACGTCATGGCTGCAGGCCAGCTAGATGGCAATGTAGACTTCCCGAATGGCTGTCTGTGTGGGCCTCTTTTTGTGAGGGGAGGAGTCTTGGGCTTGGTGCTGTCCAGCTGGAGGATGGGGCTGAGTCCCAGTATTTTTGTGTTGTACAACTCAAGGGGAACTGGGGTTGGTGCTCACACGCTGAATGAAGGGGCCAGATTCTTCCTGTACTGTCTGCATGTCCATGGGATTTTAGGGTTGGTGCCAAAGTGTTGGTGAGTAGGCTCTAATGGGCTAGAGGGAGGATTAAATAATAGTAATTGCCAGCATCATTGTTATTGCAGTAGAATAGGCTTTGAAAAGTGATAGCTGCCAGCGTCTATATCCCTGGGAGAGTCTTAGTTGTCTGCTTTCTCTTTAGAAGGTTCTCCAAGATCCACAAGCAGGCCTGACCTAAGCTCCTTTCACTATCATCTCTGCTCTAGGACTCAGAGTATGTGAGATTTTTCAGGTACTTTTTGAGTGTGAAGTCTGTGTTTCCTATAATCCTTTACCTCTCCTGAATATAAGCCCCACTGGTTCAAAGTCACACTTATTAGGGGTTCATCTTCCCAGTATAGGACTCCTAGGCTGAGGAGCTCAATGTTAGACTCAGTTCCTTTACTCCACGGAGATAACCTCTATAATTGTGATTGTCCTTCCTGTTTGGAGTTTGCTAACTCAGGAATGTCAGTCCTGACTATACCATGTTCTGCTCTTCCTACCCATTTTGTGGCTTCTTCTTTTTGTCTTCTGTTGTGTAAAACCTTTCCTGCTAGTCTTCAGGTTATTCTTAAAAATAGTATCTCTGTAGTTAATTTTGATACATCTTTGGGAGGATTTGAGTTCAAGGTCTTTCTATGTTACCATCTTGGCTATCTCCTAAAAATTCTTAATAAGCAGTTATTTGCTCCCATGCTTACAAAAATGCTATAACCCTATGCTTACAATAATGTTATTGATTTATTAATTAAAATCATTATTTTTAGATGTCATAAAATCATGTATCCAGTAATTTTATGCCTATCAGTTTATAGTTTGGGGCCTCAGTTTCCTTAGTAATGAAAGTTAGGCTTTGGAACAGCTTGAAATTCCTCCAATCAGTCAAACACTATTTACATTTCTGTACTGGACAGTATATGATTTTGTATTTTCTATAAAGGATTTTTCTGAATAATATAATAAAGCAGGGGAAGGAGGATAGACATAACATCACAGACCCCTAATAAGCATAAGACAGTGAGCTGTGTGCATAAAAATTGACTTCTACAAAACTCTGCAAAGCCAGTATTGCAGTGTTCATTTAATGGAAGAGAAATAGCAAGAAAATATTGTTGGGTCAGAATTTTAAAAGCTATGTTACAAAGCAGAAGAAAATTACTGGAATAATAGAGGTAGACAGGGACTTTTTAGATAACAGAAGACTGAGCGACCAACTTCTTTTCAGAAGTCTTTTTTTAAATATTAGTGAATCTACCAAAGTCTAGGCTATAAACATCAGAACTTTACAAAGTTCCTTCCTTGAAAATGAAATGGCTAAAAATATATCACAGTAATAGAAATTTAAAAAATGATTCTCATTCTAGATATCTTTGTTCATTCAGTTCCAAACTTGGAATGCATCCTTGGAACTTGAAATATCATTATGCAGCCATGGCCCTTTCTATAGTAGAACTTATTTGAATTACTCTTATTGATAGGCCATTCAATATTTAATGCTAGTCCTCAAGGTTTCCAACATGTCTGTTTTGGCCCTAATGTCTTTGCATCAAAACTAATGATGTCCTCACTTCCACATTGAATTCATCATGTTTATACTCTACTTAACTTTTTTCCAGGTAGGAAATACCTGTTTCCTGGTACCAATCCTCCTACTAATTTGGAAGGTATCTCCATTCATTACTTGCTTCAAGTTTATTAAACTTGATAACATTTTCTCACATATGAGATTTAACTTAAGTGATATAATCAGCAAAATATTAAAGACATTACTTGAAGCTGGAAAATGTCACCATCCAATAATTTTCACCAAGTATAGTATTATAAAATAGTCAATTCTATAGTCTAAGAGTGAGCTTTAAATTGCCTTAACCATAAAATGAAATGTAAATAATAGAAGTTTAAAACTCTTTGAGAAAAAAAAAAATGCCTTCATGCCTTTTGGTTCTATGAGCTGGAGAGAGTGTTTTGAGAGGTGTTTATTTTGATAAATAAAGCAACAGTTATTTATGGTAGATGTTTCCAGAATATTGGTGTTATTCAGTCATGTTCGATTCTCTGTGACCTCATGGATTGTAGTCCACCAGGCTCCTCTGTCCCTGGAATTCTCCAAACAAGAATGGTGGAGCCAGTAGCCATTTCCCTCTCCAGGGGATCTTCCTGACCCAGGGATTGAACCCAGGTCTCCTCATTGCAAGCAGATTCTTTACCAACTGAACCACCAGGGAAGCCCAAAATGTGCTTAGAAGAAACTTTAGAAAGAATTAATTCTATCTTACTTCCTATAGAAGGAAGATTACCTCTCAGAATTAAACCACAAAATAATTGCTTGATTTTGGAATTTGAAGGTATGTGAGGAGATAGAGTGAGGAGATAAACATTGACAAAGGCACAGAAAGACTTAAGGATCTGGCAAATGACTGGAAAGTGCCAGAGAGTTATGAAGTTGCTTGCATGTTGATGAAACACTGGAGTGTTTATATAATAATATAATGAAACATTCATTAATTCAAGTTTATATTAATTAGCTGCTCCTCCTTATTGGGAACTTCTTCCCAATTATGTATAGTATTGGTGGGTGAAAACTACTTCCCATATCTTTCAATAGAAGCAGACCCCTTTTGGCTTGAGCAAACAGGCTCATCATATTGGGGTTTTGATGGTCAATAAAAAAACATAAAGATAATGAGGTATTTGTGATTCACAGATACTATGTCACTCTCAAATATTACTGTCAGCTAGGTAGTAAAATACAAGTGATGATATACTGCTTAGATATACTGGCATACTGGTTACCAGAAATGCAGTCAGGAGAATCCCTGGAAAAAAAAAAAATTCTAAACAATTTCTCAAAGAATGATTGGATGATTGCTTTACAGATGCACCCATGGCAGAATTATAACTCAGCAATGGTGATTCACCATTCCAACACAAGCCAGAATCAAGATTGCTGGGCAAAATATCAATAACTTCAGATATGCAGATGACATCACCTTTATGGCAGAAATCAAAGAGTAACTAAAAAGCCTCTTGATGAAAGTGAAAGAGCAGAGTGAAAAAGCTGGCTTAAAATTCAACATTCAAAAACTAAGATGGTGGCATCCAGTTCCATTACTTCATAGCAAATAGATGGGGAAACAATGGAAACAGTGACAGAATTTCTTTTCTTAGGCTCCAAAATCACTGCAGGTGGTGGCTGCAGCCATGAAATTAAAACACACTCGCTCCTCGGAAAGAAAGCTATGGCAAACCTAGACAGCATATTCAAAAGCAGAGACATCACTTTGTTGACAAATATCCATATAGTCAAAGCTATGGTTTTTCCAATATGCATTTATAGATGTGAGCGTTGGAGCATAAAGAAAGCTAAGGACTGAAAAATTGATGCTTTTGAACTGTGGTGTTGGAGAAGACTCTTGACAGTCCCTTGGACTACCCATGGACTACAAGGAGATCAAACTAATCAATCCTAAAGGAGATCAACCCTGAATATTCATTGGAAGGACTGATGCTGAAGCTGAAGTCCAACTTTGGACACCTGATATGAAGAGCCGACTCATTAGAAAAGATGATAGATAGATAGGGTAGAGATAGATAAAGATAGATAAAATATGAGTTGTACCACAATGAAGTGACTAAGGAACACAGAATAGATTTTGTAGGTTTTCATCTCTCAAATACGGATTCAGAATATGCTAGTGCATTATCAGGTCTCAGATGAATCATTAACCTTTACTTGCTAAGAACAGTTAACATACTGATATTTTTGACAATTCACTTAAAAAGTGAGAGAATTATGATCAAAAGGGAGGAATTTGTCACATAATCCTACCAAATTACTGTTGAAATTATGCAGAGGAAATAAAAAAGAATAAATAAGAGATATTTGAATGCAAAATTGACTTTAGACAGAGAGATTGGTAGCTTAGAGGTGTGGGCATGGGAGCACTACTATTTATGATTAAAAAAACACTCTGCTTTGTTTGAATATCAAAGGAATATATCATTGCCAAAAAGGCAAAAGAAACACATTTTCCCATAGTAATGTAACTCTCAGCAATGTGTACTTAGATATAGTTTTTTTGGTAAACATTTATATTCAGTTATGAAATATAGTCCATAAACCTGAATATTCCCTTCAAAGAAGGTCTATTTCTGTTCACCATCCCTGGTGTGTTACAAAAAAAAAAAAAAAAAGGGCACCCACAACTCTGGTTTATAGCAATACCACATTCAATCAGCATTTATACTGAAAGCATAAAAAATGTATTTTCTTTAGTATACAAAAATTTCCCACTGTAGCCATGAAGAGCATTATGTTAGGATATTCTTGGTAAGAAAATTTCCAGACTTCATGGTCTTATATTGCTTCTTAGGAACTGAATGATTTACTTGTCACTATTCCTAAGTCCTTGAAAACTCTTTTCCTTTCAAATGCTTCTATTTCCATAACATGATATTAGTGATTATCTATACACATGGCACCCCACTCCAGTACTCTTGCCTGGAAAATCCCATGGATGGAGGCGCCTGGTCGCTAAGAGTTGGACAGGACTAAGTGACTTCACTTTCACTTTTCACTTTTCACTTTCATGCATTGGAGAAGGAAATGGCAACCCACTCCAGTGTTCTTGCCGGGAGAATCCCAGGAACGAGGGAGCCTGGTGGGCTGCCGTCTATGGGGTCCCACATAGTTGGACACGACTGAAGTGACTTAGCAGCAGCAGCAGCATACACACACACACACACACACACACATCTGTTTTAAATGAAAAATTAAACCTTGGTCCCTAAAATCATAAAGGGACCCTTATATCATACATTTATATATATGGCCTCACAAACTGTGTACCAGTGATATGTGAGGTCTTTAGTAATCCAATGAATCAATAAGTATGTAAAAAAAAAAATCCTTGCCTGAATGTGCAATGCATTGTACCAAATGCCTCATCTTTGACCAGATTCAATTGATGATTGACTGCAAAGAACATTTCCAAGTTGAAAATCCAATAAAATTTATTTGAGAAGAATCATTATACAATCACCCAGTAATTAATCCTTTCCACCCTTTCCAAATGCCACTTCCTTTGTGCTGGTGTCATAAACCTGCCTTAATCCCAGTTCAGTCCTAAGTGCAAAACTTCTTAAATTCAAATTTGGTGAGACCCTTTCTCAAAACCTTCAATCATCTAGTATTCTTACTTGTGTGAATCTGGTTAGCTGAAACAGAAATAATTGAATATAAGCACATTGTACTTCCTTGGTGGCTTAGTGGTACACATTCTGTTTGCCAATGCAGGAAACACAAATTTGATCCCTTGGTCAGGAAGATCCCTTGAAAAAGGAAATAGCAACCCATTTCAGCGCTCTTACCTAGGAAATCCCATGGACAGAGAAGTCTGGCAGGCTACAGTCCATGGGGTTGCAATAGTGTCAGACACAACTTATTGACTAAACAACAGCGGTATACATTACAAAATAAATGGAAAAATTTGAAGAAGATAACTAGAAAAATGGGCAGAATCCAAAACTACTCTGTGGGACAAGATATAGGCAATGTCATATACACTTGCTTAAGAATGGTATGGAGATGGATATTATTAATCTGTACATACATACTCTACTGCTGCTGCTGCTAGTCTCTTCAGTCATGTCCGACTCTTCGTGAGCCCATGGACTGCAGCCTACCAGGCTCCTCCATCCATGGGATTTTCCAGGCAAGAGTACCGGAGTGGGTTGCCATTGCCTTCTCCAACATATATACTCTAGTCACCTGATACATATTGAGTAGAACCAAGGGAAGGGGATGAATCATTTTCAGACCAGGCCTCCTGAGCTACAGTCCTGTTCCAGAGAAAATACACTTCTTGACTTGTCTCTCAGTGTGGAATAAATCTCCTTCGTCAGTGGGTGAAATTTTCTTACCTATAGGTAAGTAGAGACAGCTATTCTTTGGGGGTTGCCCAGGGTATCTGGAGCAGAAGTGGTTTTAGTGGGATCTTCACAAAGGCACTGAGATCCAAGAATTCCAAGATGATGTCCCAAGGGCAATAAATCACATACCCGTCAATGAAGGTTTATATAGCACTGCCAAGACTGAACTACAACTCAGCTTGAATTTGTTAACTACAACAGGCTGTTTCCAAATAGGAAAAGAAGTACATCAAGGCTGTATATTGTCACCCTGCTTATTTAACTTATATGCAGAGTACATCATGAGAAACACTGGGCTGGAAGAAGCACAAGCTGGAATCAAGATTGCCGGGAGAAATATCAATAACCTCAGATATTCAGATGACACCACCCTTATGGCAGAAAGTGAAGAGGAACTAAAAAGCCTCTTGATGAAAGTGAAAGAGGAGAGTGAAAAAGGTGGCTTGAAGCTCAACATTTAGAAAACTAAGATCATGGTATCTGGTCCCATCACTTCATGGGAAATAGATGGGGAAACAGTGGAAACAGTGGCAGACTTTATTTTTTTTGAGCTCCAAAATCACTGCAGATGGTGATTGCAGCCATGAAATTAAAAGACGCTTTCTCCTTGGAAGGAAAGTTATGACCAACCTAGATAGCATATTCAAAAGCAGAGACATTACTTTGCCAACAAAGGTCCATCTAGTCAAAGCTACGGTTTTTCCGGTGGTCATGTATGGATGTGAGATTTGGATTGTGAAGAAAACTGAGTGCCAAAGAATTGATGCTTTTGAACTATGGTGTTGGAGAAGACTCTTGAGAGTCCCTTGGACTGCAAGGAGATCCAACCAGTCCATTCTAAAGGAAATCAGTCCTGGGTGTTCATTGGAAGGACTGATGCTGAAGCTGAAACTCCAGTACTTTGGCCACCTCATGCGAAGAGTTGACTCATTGGAAAAGACTCTGATGCTGGGAGGGATTGGGGACAGGAGGAGAAGGGGACAGCAGAGGATGAGATGGCTGGATGGCATGACTCAATGGACATGAGTTTGAATGAACTCTGGGAGTTGGCGATGGACAGGGAGGCCTGGCGTGCTGCGATTCATAGGGTCACAAAGAATCGGACATGACTGGGCGACTGAAATGAACTGAACTGAGGACTGCAATATTTACCAGAAGCCCCATCAGACTCTGCAAAGCATTCTTAGCAGCATGTGCTCCTGGATCTTTACAGAAGAAAGATACTTAGCAAAACTGCCCCAGACCACATGGATTCCTGAAGAAGCCAGAGGTACTGCATCTTGTACTGTGCATGTGTTAGATTAGTTGCTTGTGTCTCTGCTGCTGCTAAGTCACTTCAGTCGTGTCTGACTCTGTGCGACCCCATAGACAGCAGCCTACCAGGCTCCCCTGTCCCTGGGATTCTCCAGGCAAGAACACTGGAGTGGGTTGCCATCTCCTTCTCCAATGCATCAAAGTGAAAAGTGAAAGTGAAGTTGCTCAGTCGTGTCCAACCCTCAGCAACCCCATGGGCTACAGCCTTCCAGGCTCCTCTGTCCATGGGATTCCCCAGGCAAGAGTACTGGAGTGGGGTGCCATTGCCTTCTCCGCTTGTGTCTCTAGTCACCTCTGAATTAGGGAACCGATGATAAAATAAAGATGCTTTTGCCTGTTCTCTGTACATAGCCATCTACAATGTTACATTAGCCCCAAGAGAAACAGATTCAAGTCTGTATCAGCTCACCATGCCCCTGTTCTTGAACCACCATTGTTGTCATTCAGTCACTCAGTCCTGTCCAACTCTGCAGTTCCACGGACTGCAGCACATCAGGCTTCCCTGTATTCGGACATATTCAGGACTGCTTTCCTTTAAGGTGGACTGGTTTGATCTCCTTGCAGCCCAAGAGACTCTCAAGAGTCTTCTTCAACACCACAGTTCAAAAGCATCAATTCTTCAGTGCTCAGCTTTATTTATGGTCCAACTCTTATGTCTATACATGACTACTGGAAAAACCATAGCTTTGGCTAGACTGACCTTTGTTGGCAAAGTAATGTCTATGCTTTTTATTATGCTCTCTAGGTTTGTCATAGCTTTTCTTCAAAGGAGGAAGCATCTTTTAAATTCATGGCTGCAGTCACCATCTGCAGTAATTTTGGAGCCCAATAAAAGAAAATTTCACTGTTTCCATTGTTTCCCCATCTATTGCATTAGACTGCAAGCCATGATCTTAGTTTTTTTGAATGATGAGTTTTAAGCCAACTGTTTCACTCTCCTCTTTCACTTTAATCAAGAGGCTCTTTAGTTTTGTTTTGTTTTTTTTCCTGGCTGCTGTAAGGGTGGTGTCATTTGTGTATCTGAGGTTATTGATATTTCTCCCAGCAATCTTGATTCCAGCTTGTGCTTCACCCAACTAGGCATTTTGCATGATATACTCTGTATATATGGAGAAGGAAATGGCAACCCACTCCAGTATTATTGCCTAGAGAATCCTGTGGACGGAGGAGTCTGGTGGGCTGCTGTCCATAGGGTCGCACAGAGTTGGACATGACTGAAGCAACTTAGCATGAAGGCATGCATTGGAGAAGGAAATGGCAACCCACTCCAGTAATCTTGCCTGAAGAATCCCAGGGACAGAGGAGCTTGGTGGGCTGCCGTCTATGGGGTCGCACAGAGTCAGACACAACTGAAGCAACGTAGCAGCAGCAGCAACAGCAGCACTCTGCATATAAGTTAAAATAGTAGGGTGACAATATACTGCCTTGAAATATTCCTTTCCCAATTTGGAACCATTATATACCCAGTATCTGTCTTATTCTTAACTCATCACAACAATCCATAAGCTCAATATGAGTGATTCAATGCACAGAGAAGGAAATATCATAAAGAGACTTAAAAATCTTGCTCTGGTTCACATAACTCTGTGATTCCAGGGCTGAAATTAGAGTAAATCTTAACTTAAACTCAAAGTCTACAGTGGATACAATCTGTATCCCTGTACTGATGTTAATTTTTCTCAAGTTAAGTGTTAACTTTTTTACTGCACTAAATGTACTGAAAAATTCATACTCTGACTTCTGATAAATTGTTTCTCAACTTCTTCTGTACATTGTCCAACCACTGCCTTGAGGACACTGCATTCAACCAAATAATTAATACATAGCAGGAAGCTCAAAAAGTGTCTCTTGAATAAATATGTATGCATACAATTCAGGTCATCCTTCAGATGTGATTCACCTACAAGGTTGTGTGCGTGTGTTAGTTGCTTAGTCGTGTCCAACTTTTTGCAACCCCATAGACTGTAACCTACAAGGTTAAAACTGTGTTATTCCAGACTAAGATGACTAGAGAAAATTCAAAATTATAATAGATGTGTCATTAGGAAAATAAAAGTCAAATAATCTATTTTTTCTCCTTTTTTGTTATTGTGTATTTACTGAATTTATCTGGCAGTATATTGAAGATAGTCAATACAGCTAATGATAGTATAAATGTAACACTTAGAATCTTCTAAAGTCTGTTCTGAGGATTTTATTTTAAGTTTTTTTTCTTTGTAACTGTCAGTTTCTGAAGACTTCTTTATTTAGTGTAACTTGGTAGGATTTGAGATATGATATTTTTAAAAAGGAAAAATATATACATGTTCCAAAGGATCTTCAAATAGTATCCATTTTACCTTTAAAAAGATTTTGCTTCAATTTAAGGTATAAAAGTAGAAGAAAGAAAGTTATTTTATAATAGAAACACAAGGAGTCTAAGTCTCTTTCAGCAGAGAAAGCTTTATGATTAGTGGAATGTACACAATTATAAACTTAATTGTTAAATCAAAACACATCCCAATCACACTAGCATGTCACTTTTAATAGGCAAAACATTCCCTAAGAAGTCAAGTTCTCTGCTAACAGTATTGAACCAAATCATCAAAATTCAAAGATGGGTCTATAAAATGCAAATTCCTTCAGCCAAGTGTGCAGTGGGCTGCAACATGTAGATTAATGGGAACCCTGTCAAGTATTTTAATGTATGCCTCAATCGTTGAAACACATGTGATGACTAGTAAAGTATTTGGTCTGAGCAGTAAAAGATATAAAATAAATTAAAGTCCTGGCACCTTCTGAATTAATAAAGCATTTGGTTAGACTGTATTGGCAAATTTCTAGTACAGATGAAAAAACCCCATAACTGCATGCATTTTCCCCCAGGCATGCTGAGAACCCACACTGGCCTCTGCCAGTGGCATCTTTCTAAATGAGGATCTCTGTGAAAGCACCAGTGCTGTCTCTGAAGAATCTCAGAATTCGAACACTCACCAGTTTGAATATAAACCTACATTTATAACTGGCATCTCTCATATTTCTTTTGAGTTCCATAGATGAGATTTCTTTTTCTTAAGTCTGTTTCAAAACTACTCTTACCTCGAAAGCAATTTTCATTATTTTCTTTGAAGTATATCCCTGGAAACACTGAAGCTGAAAAATACATACCAGAGCAGAAGCGATGGACTAAATAAATCTACTGTCACTTTGGTTAGTGGTATACATTATGGGAGATGGAGGAGGTGAAATATTGAAGTTTTATTGAGGCAGATTCATCAGAGTGGTCAAGACAATGAAATTCAAAGGGTCAAAGAGATTCACCTTGTTCTTTCATGTCAGGTTTGGCAAGTGAAGCTGCTATGACAATTTGGTTAGTATTTAGTGCTCAATACCAGCTTTGCCCAGTAGGAGCACTCGTGACTTGGAGGAGAGAGAAAAAAATCTTAATTTTTAAATGGTGTCTTTTGGAGGCAGGGATATCCAGATGGAAAGGAACATTACTTTTATTGAGGGATTAAATTATATGCATGGATTGCTTTTCCAGGTTTACTATGCATTTCAAAGGTCTATTCAATCTGGCATGAGAAGTTGAAGCACATGTAGATATTTTGCACTGAACATAAACACAAACTCAAGGATATTGCTCTTTATCACCGTGAAGTTTGAAACTTGATAATTATTTACAGTAATAGTACAAAATGGAAATGTTATGAAAGTGCAAAGAAATGAATGATATGTATATTATATGGCATCCCACTGAATCCCAGTGGTTTGTGAAAACTGAGAAAATTTCTTTATAGAATCAGTACAAGAGATTCATCTTGGACAGTGAAGATATTTCTGGACAATGATATTGAATAAACAAATTGCTCTCACATGGGATGGAGGGTATTTATGTTGAGGAGAAGACACCCAGAGTGACAAGTAGAAAAAAGTTTACACCATAACTTGTAAAAATTATTTCCAATTGGATGAATGTTTTCCCAATGATAAAAAGATGAGATATTGATCATGAGACACATTTTGCCTATAATATTTCTGTAATGGCTTTAAGAAAGTAAAAAAAGAAAAATTTAAGCAATGAACTCCCCATCAATAAAGATGTTCAAGTGTTGAATGACAGCTTGAGAAAGATGTTGAGGTTTTTCTAACTTAGCAGTTTATATTCCTATGAAATATAAGTAGCCTGTTTCAAAAGGGAAAACTACTCACAGAACAGTCATATTTAGGGCAGTTAGAATCCACTATACTCATTGTGACTCTGACAATTTTTTTTTTTTTTTGCCAGAAAAAATTATGTTTATGCAGGAGATATGTAAACACCTTGTCATATATTCAAACACTTTGTCAGATATGTAAAGACCTTGATTTTGACATGGAGTATGAAATATATGTTTACAAACTTTATTTTTCATTTAACAAATTTTAATAGATTATAGAAGTTGGAATAAAATTTTAGATGACCCATAGCTTGGGTAAAAGAGATTTTTGGATCTAAATAAGAAAGCTAACAACATCAAAATCATATCAAATATTTTTTGAATGATTGAATAAGAAATAAATGACTACTGCAGAAAATGTTGGGAAATAGGAAAAGTATAATGTACACAAAAATTATTCATTTTACTCTTGATTATCAGCTGCTTTTTTCCCAAGATATGTATTTTAGTTTGGAATTGTCTAGTTTCTATGTTGTTCGTGTACTGCTTTTTAATTTCATTGTGTATACTATCTTCCATATAATTAAGCATTACTGAAATGGGTATGTTTAAAATACATTCAAATAATTTACCTCACATTTATGATACAATTCATTTAATCAGTCCCCATTGTTAAAGATTTGACCTATTAACCACAATGTAATCAAACTGTCTTTTCAAATGGTATTTTCTAAGCACAGCCAGTGAAAACATCTGCTTCACTGAATATGCTTAAGTCTTTAACTGTATGGCTCACAACAAACTGTTGAAAATTCTTCAAGAAATGAGGATATCAGACCACTTAACTTGTCTCCTGAGAAACCTGTATGCAGGTCAAGAAGCAACAGTTAGAACCAGACATGGAACAAAGGACTGGTTCAAAATTAGGAAAGGAGTATGTCAAGGCTGTATATTGTCACCTTGCTTAGTCAATGTCTATGCAGAGTACATCATGCAAAACGCTGGGCTGCATGGATCACAAGTTGGAATCAAGATATGCAGATGATACACTCTTAAGGCAGAAAGTAAACAGGAACTAAAGATCCTCTTGAGGAAGTTGAAAAAGCTGGATTAAAACTCAACATTCAAAAAATCTAAGATCATGGTATCAAGGCCCACCATTTCATAGCAAATAGGTTGGGAAAAAGTAGAAACAGTGACAGATTTTTGGGGGCTGCAAAATCACTGTGGAGAGTGACTACAGACATGAAATGAAAAGATGCTTGCTACTGGAAGTAAAGTGATAAACCTAGACAACATACTAAAAAGCAGAGACATTACTTTGCCAACAAAGTCCATCTAGTCAAACTATGGTTTTTCCACTAGTCATGTACAGATGTTAGGGTTGGACCATAAAGAAGGCTGAACACTAAAGAATTGATGTTTTCAAACTGTGGTGCTGCAGAAGACTCTTGAGAATCCCTTGGACTTCTAGGAGATCAAACTAGTCAATCCTAAAATAAATCAAACCTGAATATTTATTTGAAGGACTGGTGCTGATGCTGAAGCTCCAATACTTTGACCACCTGATGTGAAGAGCCAACTAATTGGTAAAGACCCTGAGGCTGGGAAAGACTGAGGGTAGGAGGAGAAGGAGGCAGTAGAAGATGAGACGGCTGGATGGCATCACCAATTCAATGGACATGTGTTTGAGCAATCTGCAGGAGACAGTGAAGGACAGGGAAGTCTGATGTGCTGCAGTCTAAAGGGTCAAAAAGAGTTGGACACAACTTAGCAACTGAACAACAACGGTTAAAAATGGTTTTATTTATGTAAAAATGTAGAAAAATAAATGACTACATTTTTATATATTTTTTAAAATATTGACATGACTAGGGACTAGAAATAAATTATCTTTCACAGAAGTAACAATTCTTAGGAACCGAGTGGCCATACATGCCAACTTATACCTGCTGGTCTTTGGTAACTGTGATTGTTAAAGTAGGGGCAACATTTTCCATTCATTGAAATGTATAAGTTTGATTGATAAATCATATAATCAATTATATTAACAGTTAACAGTTAGCAGTGTAAATGCATTTCTTCTACATATTTAAATTTGTATACCTTGTACATATGCAAATTTTAAATTTTTGTATACATTGTAGCAACTTATTTAATAATAATATTCCTTAAGGAATTTTTCATAACAATATAACTCAGGCTCATTCCTTTAATTTCTGTAGTATTCCTTCCTCAAAAGATCAAAAGATGAACAAACATTTATTAATATAGATGATAATAATTTCCTTATTATGATGCTAAAGGATAATTTTTTTAAATATATGACCATAAATTGAAAACATTTCAAAGACTTTCTTTAGTTCATCGGTTAATTAAACCAGTAAGATGTTTGAACTTGTTCAAAGAATTCAGCACAGACACACACACACACACAGATATACAAATACGATCTTGTGTTTGTATGTGCACACTCAGTCTTGTCCTACTCTTTGTGACCCACAGACAATAGCCTGCCCAGCTACTCTCCATGAGATTTTCCTGGCAAGAATACTGGAGTGGGTTGCCACTTCCTTCTTCAGGGGAATGTACCTAAATAAATTTATAGATATGTACAAAATTACCAATATTTACAGATCGAATGGATTAAATTGACTTGCATTTATATATAAATGAACCTACTATTAGTTCACTACAGAATTGTTCAAAGACTATGACAGGCAGAGATAACTTAGAGGGTGTGCTTGACAAGTCACCAGCTCTCTTTTTTGCCAGTTTTAGAGTCTTACACAGTTTCTTCTGCCAATGGAATTTTAGATAGTATTCAGAATATTTGTCATTGTAAATAATGCTACACTAAACATTTGTCAGAATGTAACATTTTCTCATGCAGACATATGTTTTTAAGATAATTATCTAGAAACTGCTGGGTCAAAGATCCAGATTGATGTTTTGTTTTGTGGTTTTTTTTCCTCTTCCTTTAAGATGTATTCATTTATTTTTAGAACAGCTGCTGAACTCCGTTTACAAGTGCTACTTCAATGTATTCTATCATGAATTATCTATAAATGCACTGTTTTTCCTACATTAAAAAATATCAGGTTATTTCACTTTTTTCTTTAATCAGGTCATTGTTTTGATTCTTACTGACTCAATTACTGATGAGACAGACATATTTTCATGTATCTATCAGTCATTAGTATTTCTTCTAAATTCAATTAACTATTCATATAATTTTTATTTTTTATTATTTAAGTTTTATTCATATAAGAGAATACATTACATGTTTTATAATAGTTATTACCTTGTAGGAGTATATTTTTTTTGTAGTTTGTCAATTATCTTTTAAAAAATGTTTCTTTAAGTTATATTTTTGCATTTTGGTAAATACATATATTTATGTTTATCATTTAAATGATCTCCAAGTTTATAACCCAGAGCCATTGTGTACATTCACAACATTGTGTAACCATCATTATCTATATCCAAATTTTTCTTTTATCTCAATAAAAATACTATCTATTAAAATTATAAGGTCCCATCTCTCTCTTCTCTCAAATTCTACACTACTTTCTGACCCTGTGAATTTGCTTTTCCTACATACCCCATATAGTTAGAGATGTACAATGTGTATCCTTATTGTATATATCTGCCTTTTGCCTACAAAGCAGAAGACCTGGTTTGGGAAGATCTCCTGGAGGAGGGTATGGCAACCCATACTAGTATTCTTGCCTGGAGAATCCTGATGGACACAGGAGCCTGGTGTGTTACAGTCTATGGGGTCGGAAAGAGTTGGAAAGACTGAACAACTAAGCAAGCACACAGCACATTGCATTTAGCATGTTTTCAAGATTTACCCATGTTGTAACATGTACATTTCATGCAAGTTCAGTTCAGTTGCTCAGCTGTGTCCCATGGACTGCAGCACGCCAGGCTTCCTTGTCCATCACCAGCTCTGGGAGCTTACTCAAACTCCTATCCATCGAGTAGGTGATGATATCCTACCATCTCATCCTCTGTCCTTCACTTCTCCTCCAGCAGTCAATCTCTCCCAGAATCAGGATTATTTACAATGAGTCAAAACTTCATATCAGGTGGCCAAAGTATTGGAGTTTCAGCTTCAGCTTCCAATGAATATTCAGGATTGATTTCCTTTAGGATGGACTAGTTGGATCTCTATGCTGTCTAAGGGACTCTCAAGAATCTTTTCCAACACCAGAGTTCAAAATCATCAATCCTTCAGTGGTCAGCTTTCTTTATAGTCCAGCTCTCACATCCATACATGACTATTAGAAAAATCACATCTTTGACTAGATGGACCTTTGTTGGCAAAGTAATATCTCTACTTTTTATTATTCTGTCTAGGTTTGTCATAGCTTTTCTTCAAAGGAGGAAGCATCTTTTAATTTCATGGCTGCAGTCACCATCTGCAGTGATTTTGGTGCCCAAGAAAATAAATTTTCACAGTATTTCCATTGTTTCTCCATCTATTTACCATGATGTGATGGGACCAATGCCATGATCAGTTTTCTGATGTTGAGTTTTAATCCAAATTTTTAACTCTCCTCTTTCATGTTCATCAAGAGGCTCTTCAGTTCTTTTTTGCTTATTGCCATAAGGGTTGTGTCATCTGCATATCTGAGGTTATTGATATTTCTGCCGACAATCTTGATTTCAAGAGTTGGGGATACCAGACCACCTGACCTGCCTTCTGAGAAATCTGTATGCAGGTTAAGAAGCAAGAGTTAAAACAGTCATGGACTGGTTCCAAATTGGGAAAGAAATATATCAATGCTGTATATTGTCACCCTGCTTATTTAACTTATATGCCTGGAACATCATGGGAAATGCCAAGCTCGATGAAGCACAAGCTGGAATCAAGATTGCCAGGAGAAATAATAAGCTCAGATACACAGATGACACCCCCCTTTTGCAGAAAGTGAAGAGGAACTAAAGAGCCTCTTGAAAGTAAAAGAGGAGAGTAAAAAGCCTGTCTTGAGCCCAGCATTCAAAAAAGTAAGTACATGGCATCCAGTCCCATCACTTCATGGCAAATAAATGGGGAAACAATGGAAACAGTGAGAGACTTTATTTCCTTGAGCTCCAAAATTACTGCAGATGGTGACCACAGCCATGAAATTAAAAGACACTTGCTCCTTGGAGGAAGAACTATGACCAACCTAGACAGCATACTAAAAGCAGAGACATTATTTTGTCAACATAGGTCCATCCAGTCAAACTATGGTTTTTCCAGTAGTCATGCATGACTGTGAGAGTTGGACCATAGAGAAACCTGAGTACTGAAAAACTGATGATTTTGAACTGTGGTGTTGGAGGAGACTGTTGAGAGTTCCTTGGGCATCAAGGAGAGCAAACCAGTCAATCCCAAAGGAAATCAGTCCTGAATATTTATTAGAAGGACTAATGCTGAAGCTGAAGCTCAATATTTTGGCCACCTATGCTAAGTACTGATTCATTGGAAAAGACTCTGATTCTGGGAAAGATTGAAAGCAGGAGAAAGGGATGACAGAGAATGAGATTTTAGATGGCATTTCTGACTCGATGGCATTGAGTTTGAAAATTCTCTGGGAGTTGGTAATGGACAGGGAAGCCTGGCGTGCTGCAGTGCATGATGAAGCAGAGAGTTAGACATGACTGCATGACTGAACTGGACTGAACTGAACTGAGTATGTACCAAAATTCCATTCCATTTTAAGGTTGAGTAATAGTATTTCATTTTATTATATACAACATTTTGTTTATCCATTCATCTATTGATGCACAGTTAAATTATTTCTACCTTTTGGCTGTTTTGAATAATGGTACTATGAACATTGTTGTAAAAATACATTCCCTGCTTTTAATTCTGCTTCTGTAATTCTGGTTATAGTTAATTACTATATACCTAAGACTGGCATTACCAGATCATGTGGCAATTTTATGTATAACTTTTTGAGTAATGGGTAGCTTTTGACAGTACCTACCTAACTTTACATTCCCATCTTAAATGCACATGCTCTAATGTCTTCATGTTCTTGGCAAAAAAATATTATTTATTTTTAGTAACACTGTGTGTGTGTGTGTGTGTGTGTGTGTGTGTGTGTTGTTTTTACATTTAGTCTACTCCAACCCTTTGGGATTCTATGGACTGTAGCCCACCAGGCTCCTTTTTCTGTGGAATTTTCCAAGCAAGAATACTGGAACAGTTTTCCATTTCCTTCTCCAGGGGATCTTCCCTACCCAGGAACCCAACCTGCATCTCAAGCCTCTCCTCCATGGGCAAGCATATTCTTTACCACTGCATCACATGGGACGCCCCTTAATAGCACTTTAATGGGTATACAATGGAATTTCATTGTGATTTTTATTTGCATTTCCTTGATGACTAGTGATGTTGAGCATCTTTTCATGTGGTTGTTATTTGCATATCTTCTGTAGAAAAGTTCTACACAAACACTTTGCCTATTTTTAATCTTCTTTTATTTGTTTAGTTTTATTTTTGTTGTCATTGAGTTTGAAGTTTTTATATACTCTGGATTTTACATTCTTTTCATACATGTGATTTGTACATATTTTCTCCTAGTTTGTAGAATGCCTTTTAATTTTCTTGATAGTATCCTTTGATGCACAAAAGTTCTTATTTTTGTTGAAGTCTAATTTATTTACTTGTTATTTTGTTGTTTGAGATTTTTGTCTCACATCCATGAAATTGTTGTCAGAGCCATGACCTGAATTCCGCCCCCACCACCACATTGTTCTGTTGCAAGAGTTTTATACTTTCAGTTTTTAAGTTTTGATTCATTTGAGGTATATTTTTACATATGATGTGAAGTAATGGTCCAAATTCATTATTTTGCAAATGGGTATTCAGTTTTCTTAGCACCATTGTTGAAAAGAATGCCCTTTACCTGTTGAATAGTCTTGGTATTCTTGTCAATAATCAGTTGACCATATATGAGGATTTATCTCTGGGATTTCTGTTCTATTTCATTGCTCTATATATGCCCTTATGCTACTGCTGCTGCTAAGTTGCTTAAGTCGTGTCTGACTCTGTGCGAGTCCATAGACAGCAGCCCACCAGGCTCCCCCGTCCCTGGGATTCTCCAGGCAAGAACAGTGGAGTGGGTTGCCATTTCCTTCTCCAGAGCATGAAAGTGAAAAGTGAAAGTGAAGTCGCTCAGTCGTGTCCAACTCTTAGTGACCCCATGGACTGCAGCCCACCAGGCTCCTGCGTCCATGGGATTTTCCAGGCAAGAGTACTGGAGTGGGGTGTCATTGCCTTCTCCGATGTCCTTATGTAAGTACTATATCCTCTTAATTTTTGTAGTAACATTTGAAGTCAGGAAGTGTAAGTCCTTCAAGTTTGTCCTTTTTCTAGAATAATTTGACTCTTTGGAGCCTCTTGCAATTCCATATCAATTTGAAGATCGTCTTTGGCATTTAAGCAAAAACTTTGGAGAATATTGGCATCTTAACAATGTTGAAACTTCCAATTCATGAGCATGGAAAATATCTTTCCATTTATTTATTTTATATTTATTTAGTATTTTTCACCAGTAAAAGATTTTTTTTTTTTAATTTTGGAAGTCATATATGTTTTTTATTTTTTAAATGCTGTTTTGTTCTCATAATGTCCCTCTTTAATCCATTCTTTAGAGTATAATCTTTGTATTTAATAATTCCTTATTATTAAAATACATTATTATTTATTTTATCTCAATTTGTAAGGTATAATTAATTTATGCAACTGATATGCTTTTTTCAAATCCATACTAATCAATTCCCACAACATTTGACTGATTTATTTTATATTTACCATTTTGAAATACAACAGAATACATGTGTCAACTTAAAAAATACTCACAACCTAAAAGTTGAGAGTTACATTTTATTTGGTTGGAATTTTTAGGATTTCAAGCCCAGGAAAAAGCATCTCAAGTAACCCTAAGGGAACTGCTCCAAGGAGGTGAGGGAAGGATCCAGGTTAAAGAGAAGTTTTGCAACAAAGGGCAAGAAATCTGAATTTTTAAAGATTATTTTTAATTAAAGAAAAGCAGATATTTCAAGTTAAGGAATTTAGCACTTTCCTATGTATGGGAAGATTCAAAAGTCTGGGTTCACTGATATCATTCCTTTCATAGGCTTCTCAGCTGTCTGGGGCTAGTATCCTGCATATTTCATATCCTGAATTCTTGAATACTCAACAAAGGGAGTGGCTGCAGCCTTGTGGCTGCAAGATTGTGCATCTTGCACATCTTTCCAAGTGGCCTTAGGGCTCAGGAATTCACACTTGAAGGGCCAGAATCGCTGAAAGCTGTGACATCCTTGTTTACTGATATGGCAGGAAATATTCCACTTCTCGGGGCTTCCCTGGTGGCTCAGATGGTAAAGAATCCACCTGCAATGTGGAACACCTGGGTTTGATCCCTGGGTAAGGAATCAGATCCCCTGGAGAAGGGAAAGGCAACCCACTCCAGTATTCTTGCCTAGAGAATCTTCATGGATAGAGAAGCCTGGCGGGCTATAGTCCACGGGTCACAAAGAGTCAGACACAATTGAGAGACTAAGCATGGCACACAGCACTCCATTTCTTGCATGCTATATTGCTGTATCCCTTGGACTGCATGGAGCTCCAACCAGTCCATCCTAAAGGAAATCTGTCCTGAATATGCACTGGAAGGACTGATCTTGAAGCTGAAACTCCAATACTTTAGCCACCTAATGTGAAGAACTGCCTCATTTGAAAAGACCCTGATGCTGGGAGGGATTGGGGGCAGGAGGAGAAGGGGACAACAGAGGATGAGATGGTTGGATGGCATCACCGACTCAATGGACATGAGTTTGAGTAAACTCCAGGAGTTGGTGATGAACAGGGAGGCTTGGCCTGCTGCAGTTCATGGGGTCGCAGAGTTGGACACGACTGAACAACTGAACTGAACTGATATTGCTGTATGTTCAGTTTGATTTCTGGACCCTGAAATAGTTTGATTTACTTGCACATTATGTGTGAACACTATATTGTCTGAATCTCTTTGGTTTAACAGTAAGTTTTCATTTCTGATAAAAAAATTCACATTATTCTTAGTTATTATTCCCTCTTCTGTTTTTTTGTTTGTTTGTTTTTTGTTTTTTTGTTTCTCCTTCAGATTACTTTTGCAGTAAATTAAGTTACTTTAGGATTTCTGATACTGTTATAAATGAGATTTTGTTAAATTTTTAATCAATTTTTGGAGCAATAACATCTCTTATTATAGTGTTTCTGTCTGATTAGGAACAATGTAAGTTTCGTCATTAATTAGTGTTCTCTTTGCCTTAGTTTATACACACACACACACACACACACACTGGCTTTTCACAATTTAGTGGCATTTCATAATGTTATTATTTTTTTCTTCTGCAGTTGATGTGTGTATTGATTTGAAAATTGGATATTTAACCCTAGGGATACCACTTTCCCTTCGAGTGAACTCTAACTTAGGTTGAAAAATCACAATGCTTTAAGAAAAAGACTTTACCAGAAAGCTGCAAAACATGCTGACATTTTAAAAGAGTCCTAAACCTTATTAACTTTTCTGCTGGTTTCAAGGCTGCTGATTTTCAGGACTAGCATGAATCTGGGAGAGGGTCAGGACATTGACAGTGATGCATTCTTTCTAGTAGGTTCTAAAGAAAAACATCATATTCTTTGCTTTTCAATCATGTAGAAGCTACCTACATTTCTTGTCTCATAGCTCCTCTCTTCCATCTTAAAAACTAACAAAGGCAAATCAATTTCTTCTCACATAGCAAAATCCATCACATTCACAGTTCTGGGGGTTTGATGTATATGTACTTAGGAATGGGGGATTTTGGAGACATTCTTAGAAGTCTAACAACATTGCATTATCCAGAAATGTATCACCATTATATTTTTAAATTTAAAATCAATGCTTTAGAGGTAAAGATAAAAGATAACCAAAATTTAAAAATTAATGGACAGATGTATTAACTGCTTAGTCACAATTCAAGAAAGAATTAGCAGCCTATTATACACCAGCAGAAAGCATCTGTAATAAATTAAGGAAAGACAAAAATATATATAAAATACAGGATATAAGAAAAAAACAAATCAGGATAAACTGAAATAAATCGGACAGTGAAAGATAAATGCCATATGATCTTATTCATATGTGGAATCTAATAAAACCAAATTTGTAGAAATAAAGAGCACATTAGTGTTCGCCAGAGGTAGAGGATTGGGGGGAAGGCAGGTGGAAATTGGTGAGGATGATCAAGAGGTACAAATACCTAGTTATGTGTCGAATGAAAAAAACTGCACAACTTAGAAACTGACAATTATATTTTTATTCAACAGATATCCTGAGGACTTAAGCCTGGAAGAGAGCCTCACAGATGCTCTGAGGGACTGTTCTGAAGAGGGAAGGAAAGAGCCAGGGTATATAGAGGTTTTTGCAACAAAAACCAGGTAATGAGAACATTTAAAAAAAAAAAAAAACACTGTTAAATAAGAAAATCAGACATCTCTAGTTAAAAAATTTAGCACTTTGTACTATTGTTGTTTGGTAACTAAATTGTGTTCGACTCTATGACCTCATGAACTGCAGCGCAGCAGGCTTCCCTGTCCTTCACTATCTCCAGGAGTTTGTTCGAACCCATGTCCATTAATTTCAGTGATGCCATCCAACCATCTCATTCTCTGCTCCCTAATTATCCTGTCCTCAATCTTTCCAAACATCCCCGTCTTTTCCAAAGAGTTGGCTCTTTGCAAGAGGTTGACGTAGGAGATAAATGGGGTTCAGGGTAGAAATTGACAACTAGCCCCTGTCTGCATTTCCCAAGGTAAGAGATAGGTGAGCTCCAGTTGGGGCATTTACAATCAACCTCTTATCCACCCTCTAAAATGGAAATAATAGTAGAAACAAGGTAAATAGCCAGTGTTTGTCTCTTCAGTTAGCGCAGTCATGTCCCACTCTGCAACCCTATGTACTGCAGCACGCCAGGCTTCCCTGTCCATCATCAACTCCCGGAGCTTGCTCAAACTCATGTCAATTGAGTTGGTGATGCTATCCAACCATCTCATCCTCTGTCATCCCCTTCCCCTCCTGCCTTCAACCTTTCCCAGCATCAGGGTCTTTTCCAATGAGTTAGTTCTTCACATCAGGTGGCCAAAGTATTGGTGCTTCAGCTTCACCATCAGTCCTTCCAATGAATATTTAAGCCCAATTTCCTTTAAGATTGATTGGTTTGATCTCCTTGAAGCCCAAGGGACTCTCAAGTCTTCTCCAACACCATAGTTCAAAAGCATCAATACTTTGACACTAAGCTTTCTTTATAGTCCAACTCTCACATCCATACATGACTACTGGAAAAACCCTAGCTTTGACTAGATGGACCTTTGTCAGCAAAGTAATGTCTCTGCTTTTTAAGATGTTGTCAATTTTGGTCATAGCTTTTCTTCCAAGGAGCAAGTGTCTTTTAATTTCATGGCTGCAGTCACCATCTGCAGTGGTTTTGGAGCCCATGAAAATAAAGTCCGTCACTGTTTCCATGACTTCCCCATCTATTTGCCATGAAGTGATGGGACTGGATGTCATGATCTTAGTTTTTTGAAAGTTGAGTGTTTTTTTTTTTGTCATTTCATATATGATATTATACATGTTTCAATGCCATTCTCCCAATCATCCCACCCTCTCCCTCTCCCACAGAGTCCAACAGACTGTTTTAAGCCAGCTTTTTCACTCTCCTCTTGCACTTTCATCAAGAGGCTCTTCAGTTCCTTTTCACCTTCTGCCATAGGGTGGTATCATCTGCATATCTGAGGTTACTGATACTTCTCCTGGCCATCTTGATTCCAGTTTGAGCTTCATTCAACTCGGCATTTCGCATGATGCACTTTGGATATAAGTTAAATAAGCAGGTTAACAAAATACAGCCTTGACATACTCCTTTCCCAATTTGGAAACAGTATATTGCTCCATATCCAGTTCTAACTGTTGCTTCTTGACCTGCATACAATCATGACATCCTGATTTCTCAGGAAGCAAGTAAGGTGGTCTGGTATTCCCATCTCTTGAAGAATTTTTCACATTTTGTTGTGATCTACAGTCAAAGGCTTTGGCATAATCATAAAGCAGAAGTAGATGTTTTTTTCTGGAATTGTCTTCCTTTTTATATGATATAACAGATGTTGTCAATTTGATCTCTGGTTCCTCTATCTTTTCTAAATCCAGCTTGAACATCTGGAAGTTCACACTTCAATATTATTGAAGCTTGGCTTGGAGAATTTTTAGCATTACTTTGCTAGCATGTGAGATGAGTGCAACTGTGCTGTGGCTTGAAAATTCTTTGATATTGCCCTTCTTTGAGATTGGAATGAAAATTGACATTTTCCAGTCCTGTAGCCCCAGCTGAGTTTTCCAAATTTGCTGACATACTGAGTGCAGCACTTTAACAGCATCATCTTTTAGGATTTGAAATAGCTCATCTGAAATTCCATCATCTCCACTAGCTTTGTTTGCAGTTATGCTTCCTAAGGCACACTTGACTTTAGATTCCAGAATATCTAGCTCTAGGTGAGTGATAACACCATCATGGTTACCTGGGTTATGAAGATCTTTTTTTGTATAGTTCTTCTTTGTATTCTTGCCACCTCTTCTTAATATCTTCTTCTTCTGTTAGGTCCATTCATTTTCTGTTCTTTATCATACCCATTTTTTCATGAAATATTTGTCTCTTATAAATACCCTAAGGTAATAGTCATAGCAAGAGCAAAGAGGGGCAAAACTCTGTTTGAGCAAGGGATTAAGGAATTTCCCTCCCTCCTCTTTTGGGACAAGGGAGACACTACACATAGGCAGAAAGTCTCCTTGTGGGTTAATAGTCAAGGGATAATCCCAGGCCATAATAAGTCTTTCTCTTCCCAGAAGCCTTCACTTCATGGTCCATCTTGGCTGAGGGATGCATGTGCACCCCAGGGGAGGGTTTCAGGACAAGTAGGGTATGGAAAAACAAACCAGATAATTGACCGGAAGCAAGGCAAAGACACAGAAAAATTGACCTATACAAACGCCTTAACTGCCTCTTTACTGCATTCCTCCTCACTGAGGGGACACCCACACCCTTTTATTCAGAATATGCATCGCTGCCTTGCTTCTGTTTCAGCTAAACAAACCCTTTCTCTATGTGCTTTCCTACTTTTTGTTGAGGTATATTTCTAACAAAAAAACTTTGTACCTGCATTTACACTTTATGCTTCCATGATAAATGCATTTTTCACTTTGAGGAAAATACAGAGAAAATTAGCTTCTAGCCTCTAGCCATTTCTGGTCTGATGGCTAGGATTTCTGGTTTTTATCCAGGCTACCCAGGTTCAGTTACTGGGCAGGAAATAAGATCCCAATTCAGGCCACCATTTGGTGCTGTCTTGTCAAGATCTAGGCGGCCAAAGTATTGGAGCTTCAGCTTCAGCATCAGTCCTTCAAATGAATATTCAGAGTTGATTTCCTTTAGGATTGAAAGGTCTGGTCTCCTTGCTATCCAAGAGAGTCTCAAGTGTCTTTTCCAGTACCACAATTCAAAAACATCAATTCTTCAGCATTCAGCCTTCTTTATGGTCCAACTCTCACATTTGGAAGAAAAGCTGTGACCAACCTAGATAGCATATTGAAAAGCAGAGACATTACTTTGCCAACAAAGGTCCGTCTAGTCAAGGCTATGGTTTTTCCAGTGGTCATGTATGGATGCGAGAGTTGGACTGTGAAGAAAGCTGAGCACCGAAGAATTGATGCTTTTGAACTGTGGTGTTGGAGAAGACTCTTGAGAGTCCCTTGGACTGCAAAGAGATCCAACCAGTCCATTCTGAAGGAGATCAGCCCTGGGATTTCTTTGGAAGGAATGATGCTAAAGCTGAAACTCCAGTACTTTGGCCACCTCATGCGAAGAGTTGACTCATTGGAAAAGACTCTGATGCTGGGAGGGACTGGGGACAGGAGGAGAAGGGGAAGACAGAGGATGAGATGGCTGGATGACATCACTGACTTGATGGACGTGAGTCTGAGTGAACTCCGGGAGTTGGTGATGGACAGGGAGGCCTGGCGTGCTGCGATTCATGGGGGTTGCAAAGAGTTGGACACGACTGAGCAACTGAACTGAACTGAACTGGGAAAACCATAGCATTGATTATACGGACCTTTGATGGCAAGGTGATATGTCTACTTTTTAATATGCTGTCCAGTTTTGTCACAGCTTTTTTTTTCCCCAAAAAGCAAGTGTCTTTTCATTTTCTATAAAGATTAAATAAAGACAAACCCCCTGGCTCCTAGGGAAGATAGAGCTGGGATGAAAATCAGAGAATTCAATCATTTAACACCTCTCTCTCCAGTGAACACTCCAGCCCTTCATTTTATGCTCTACAAAACAGTGTCTATGCCAAGAAACTCAGGGAAGGTTCTCATCTTAGTGTGTCCACTCTCCCCTCGAGAGCATACTTATCCCTTAATCAAGTTTGCTTTTTAGACCTCCCTGTCACATATCTGAATTCCCTCTGCATTGAGATAAGAACCTGCCCTCTGAGAACATAAATATGTGATATAATTCTGGAAGTAATTAAATAAAATTAAATGCTTTAATATTTTTACCATTTTCTGAGAAAAGGAAAAATGTACCAGATAATTTGGATGTTGATAAGACTTTAACAAAATTCTATGTTTTAATTCTTAGAATAATCAATAAAAGATTAGAAAACTGGGGGCATATTTCTAAATTTATATAAAGTAGTTAAATAAAAATAATTTATCCAAAAAATAATAAAAGAGCTAAGTGACATAGAAGAGGCTACCATATAGAAAGTTCAGGATACAATCATATATTTAAATCTATATACCAGTATTATATTTAATATAATTTGTATAAATAATATAATTAAAAGGAAAAAAATTTAGATTAAACTTTAAAAAGCATATGTTGCTATCAAAAGACATCTAAGTATAAATTAACAAGAAGATTGATAATATAAAATAAGAAAAGAATTCTAAGTAAACAAATACAGCTGGTGGATTTGAATCCATCTAGAAGAAAGAGATTCTAAATAAAAAGGGTTTACTATAGATATCTGGCCTCATGAATATCAAATGTTTCATTTGATATTTGATATAATAGTTATAAATATGTATACCCTTGCATATTGCCACACAATAGACACAATTTCTTATGCCAAATACATGCTGAACATATCAGTAAAATTCATAAACATTCATTAAGAAGAAAGCAAACTTTGGATAGAAGTAAACTTTGATATCTAACTTTTATCTTTTATCTTCTATCAATAGTAAACATTATTTTTGATAAAACATTAAAATTTGCATTGCTTTATTGGGAAGAAAGCAAGGAGACTATTCTCAGGTCTTCTATTGATTTTTGGACAAAAGTTCCTCAGCAATGCAACACAGCAGGAAAATGCAGGAAAAGAGAGAAAACTGGAAAGAAGCAAAAATGTTATTATTTTTGGTGGATAAAATTATGATAAAGAAAAGAGAAGAGACACCTAGAAAACTATTTGAATTAAGAAGGTATTTTAATGTTTGTTGAATTAAAAATTGATGTAAAATAATGTTTTATATATAGGATTGGGCTTCCCTGATAGCTCAGCTAGTAAAGAATCCATCTGCAATGCAGGAGACCCCAGTTCAATTCCTGGATCAGAAGATCCCCTGGAGGAGGGCATGGCAACCCACTCCAGTATTCCTTCCTGGAGAATCCCCATGGACATAGAAGCTGGTGGGTTACAGTCACTGGGGTCACAAAGAGTCAGAAACAACTGAGCAACTAAACACAGCACAGAACATACTCTCAAGGGGGCTTCCCAGGTGGTACTAGTGGTAGTGAACCACCCTGCCAATGGAGGAGTCACAGGAGATTGTGACTCCTGTGGGAGTGACCCAGTCACTCCTTGGGTCAGGTAAATCCCCTGAAAGGCATGGCAACCCACTCCAGTATTCTTGCCTGGAGAATCCCATGGACAGAAAAGCCTGCCAGCCTACAGTCCATGGGGTTGTAAAGAGTCGGACACGACTTAGTGACTAAGCACAGCACAGCACAAGCACATGCAGATTCATTTTGATATTTGGCAAAACTAATACAGTTATGTAAAGTTTAAAAATAAAATAAAATTAAAAAAATAAAAAAATAAAAAATAAATAAATAAATTAAAAAAAAAGAAATTTTTTTAAATATAAAGTAGCCTTATAGTATGAAAAAACTTGAAGATTAGTATATAAAAGCAAGCAGAAACAAAACCTCTTCTAGATCTTTAAGCAGGAAACTTTAAAAACTATTGAAAAAATTTAAAATTGTGACTAAATGGAGTTGAAAATTCAGTCTTGTAAATATATAACTGTCTACAGATTGACCTAAAGATTTAATTTTTTTAATCATAAACTCCAAAAGTAAGAAAACAATCCCTTTTATAATTGAAAAAGAATAAAATATATAGGAATATCATTAACCAAGGAGATGAAAAAGCTGTACTTTGAAAACTATAAGACATTGATTAAATAAATTGTTTTAGATGGAAAGATATTTTTTTGCTCATGGAGAATAAGGATTAATATTGCTAAAATGTCTATAAAACTCAAAGTAATCTACAGAGTTAATGCAATCTCTATCAAAATTCTAAAGCGATCTTCTAAAATGTGCATGGAACTACAAAAGATACCAAATAGTTAAAGAAATCTTGAAAGAGAACAAAGTTAAAAGTATCACACTTCCTGACTTAAAACAATATGCAAAACTATAGTAATCAGCAGTATTATATTGGCATAAAAATAGAATTATAGATCCATGAAACAGAATACAGAGCCTAGAAATAAACTCAAGCATATTTGCTCCATCAGTTTACAATGAAGTAGCCAAAAATATGCAAGGAAAAATGACAATTTTTCAACAAATGTTAAAAGAAAAACTGGACAGTCACATGCAAAGGGATGAAAATGGATCAATATACCATACACAGAAGTTAACTCAAAATGAATTAAAAACTTGAATTTAAGTCCAGAAATTAAAAAAAAAAAGACTAGAATAAAAATAGGTGTATAGGTGTTAAGCTTCTTTATATTTTTCCTGGAAATGATTTCAGGAAGATAATACCAAAAGAAAAGTCAATAATAGCAGTTTTGTTAAGAGTGGAACTATATCAAATTTTAGAAGTTCTGCACAGCAAAGAAATCTATCAATGAAATGGAAGGATAATTTACACAGAGAAAATATTTGCAAATCACAAGTTTAATCAAGGGGTAATATCTAAAATATTGAAATTCAATAGCAAAAAAAAATAAACAAATCTGAATAAAAATAGACAAAGGATCTTAATAGACATTTTCCCAAAGAAAACGTACAGTTGACCAACACATACATAAAATAAGATGCAATGTCACTGATCATCAGATAAATATATACCAAATTAAAATAAAATATTACTTTACATTTGTTAGAATATATATTATCAAAATGACAAGTGTTGGTGAGGATGTGGAGAAAAAGGAAGATTCTTACACTACTGATAGGAGTGTAGATTGGTGCGTCTAGTACCAAAAACAGCATTGAAGTTACTCAAAAAATTAAAAATAGAGCTATCACATCACTCAGCATGTCCATTATTGAATTTCTGATGAAAGGAGACAAAAATCACTCTCTCCAAAAGATATGCACACCCATAGGTTCATTTAAGCATTATTTAAAGTAGTTAAAATCCAAATATTTATTGATTAATGAATGGGAAAGAGACTTGTGGGAAATGTAATTTATATATCTATATATGTATATATATATAATATATATCATTATAATTATATATTATATACATATAATTCAGACATATATATATAATGTATATAACCCAGTCATAAAAATGAAATATTCCTATTTATGGTAACACAGATGGACCTTGAGAGCATTATGCTAAGTGAAATAAGTTAGGGAAAAACAATATATGTGAAGTGAAGTGAAAGTCGCTCAGTTGTGTCTGACTCTTTGCTACCCCATGGACAACAGAGTCCATGGAATTCTCCAGGCCAGAATACTGCAATGGGTAGCCTTTCCCTTCTTCAGGGGACCTTCCCAACCCAGGGATCGAACTCATGTCTCCCTCATTTCAGGCAGATTCTTTACCAGCTGAACCAGAAGGGAAGCCTACATATATATGTCATCTAGAAAACAAAAACTGAACACATAGTTATAGAAAACAGATTGGTGGCTGTAGGACTGTAGGAAGTGGGAGAAAGATGAGTGTGGTATGGTCAAATTGAGTATAAATTGAGTGAGTATGGTCAAAAAGTTATAAAATTTCAATGATGAGATGAATAAGTCCTGAGGATGTAATATACAGCACGATGAATATAGTTAACAATATTGTATTGTATACTTGCAAATTACTAAGGGAATAAATTTTGAAAGTTCTCATCACAAGGGAAAATTTATAACTGTGAATGGTGATGGACACTAACTAAACTCATCACGGTATGTAACTTGCATATATATATCAAATCATTATGTTGTACACCTAAAAAGAATAGAATGGGCTTATATGCTAAGTCATGTCTGACACTTTGTGACCCCATGGACTGTAGCTTACCAGGCTCCTCTGTCCATGGGGATTCTCCCGGCAAGAATAATGGAATGGGTTGCCATTCTCTTCTCCAGGGGATCTTCCCAACCCAGGGATTGAACCCAGGTCTTCTGCAATGTGGGCAGATTCTTTACTGTCTGAGTCACCAGGAAAGCCTAAGATCACTGGAGTGGGTAACCTGGGTCTCCTGCATTGTAGGAGGATTCTTTACCAGCTGACGTACCAGGGAAGCCCAATAGAGTGTTTTATGTTGATTATGCATGTGTATGTGTGTGAGTGGCTCAGTTGTGCCTGAATCTTTGCCATCCCATGGACTGCAGCCTGCCAGGCTCCTCTGTCTATGGGATTTTCCAGGCAAGGATACTGAAGTGGTTTGCCATTTCCTTTTCCAGGAGATCTTCCTGACCCAGGGATCGAACCCTGGTCTCTTGCACTGTAGGCAAATTCCTTACTGACTGAGCTACCAGGGAAGTCTCCATGTCTTAATCCAAATAAAGAAAATGGAGATTTATAGATATAGATTTGTCAGGAGCCGTGCTAGGCATTACTGACAAAACGGAGGCACGGCCCCAACCCCCTCTCCTCATCCAGCAGACATGGTCCCAGGATGAAGGAGTTATGTCTTATGATTCTGACTTGTTCTTTCTTTTCTTCAGTTGAGTTGGCTGGAAAGAATGTTAAGGGGCTTATTGTTCTTGAGAGAAGCATGAGAAAGCACAAAGCCTTCTGCAGTTGTGCCCAGAAAATAATCTATAAAGTAACCATTGACATTTGTTCAAGGATCTTTACAAAGAATGTTCCAGGATGAGCATGTAGGCCACAGGTTGAGGCCATGGGAAGGATAGTTATTTGAGACCTGTTTGTGAGGGGAATGTTTATGGCAAAGGAAATTTGCTGAGCTTAGGGTTTAGGAATATTTAAGAATAGCTAGAAACCTTTTTAGGAGATAGTGAGCTTAGGATTCTATGGACAGGCAGGATTTAGAAAGATAAGAAATAAACTGAGGGATATGGTATGCAGCCCAGCCATAAGCATGAGTTACAATGTAATTCTGGTTGAAGGGCAACAATGATTTATGGAGATAATTAATCTGGGTGAGGGGGAGCTGAAAAGGTAAAACCTCTGACCTAATGCTTTTGAAAACACTCTGATGCTGAGAGGGACTGGGGGCAGGAGGAGAAGGGGACGGCAGAGGATGAGATGGCTGGATGGCATCACTGACTCGATGGACATGAGTCTGAGTGAACTCTGGGAGTTGGTGATGGACAGGGAGGCCTGGCGTGCTGTGATTCATGGGGTCACAAAGAGTCGGACACGACTGAGAGACTAAACTGAACTGAATGCTTTTGAAAAAGTATAAAAGAAGACCTTATGCTTGAAATAAACATGCAGTCCTGCACCTTGAGTCAGAGGCTACATTATTCTCCACCGACACTGCTCGTCTCTTCAGGCTGATTGCCTGGCTGCTGGAGCTGGACTCCAGCATAGATTGATCTGATATTAATAGATATTAATAGGTAGAAAAATACATACCAAATTGCTGTTTAGTCTCTAAGTTATGTCCAACTCTTTTTGCAACCTCCTAGACTGTAGCTTACCATGCTTCTCTGTCCATGGAATTTTCCAGGCAAGGATACTGGAGTGGGTTGCCATTTCCTTCTCCAGGGGATCTTCCTGACCCAGGGATCGAACCCAAGTCTTCTGCATTCCAGGCAGATTCTTTACACTGAGCCACCTGAGAAGCCCATACACACTGAATACATACATGTATATATGTATTCAGCATGTGGTAAGCAATGTAATAGAGGTGGTAAACAAACTGATTTGGCAAGCAAATTAAGTGTTTATATGCCAGCATCACAATTTTATCCACAAAAACTTAGCAGTATGGTGATTCCAGCTGAGAGGTACTATTTATTTTTGAAAGTTTTTTTTTTCATTTAAGTTACTTAACAACAATGAAACAAAATATGTTTATTTCCATTTATTTATATATTTTGATATTATTAACAAAATTATTTTTATATCTATAGGGACATAACCAAGAAAGTTTGAAGAATAAAGTATTAGGTAGTTAGAATAGGAAAAAGGAGTCCAGAATGGAGGTGGTTAAAAGACAAAGAAGGGAAATGGAACAACAGAAGGTCTGAGGTCCGGAATGAGAACTTCAGGTAAAACAAACAGGCTTCCTGGCTAACCCAATTTACATAGGGTAGGCTCAGGAGGAGGAGGGGGGAAAAAACAAACAAAAAAAAAAAATATATATATATATATATATATGAGCCAAAATTGGGCCGGGTCTTCTCTACTGGTCTTTTGGGTCAGCCTGCCCTTACACTCAAGGATATATTTTCCTTTACTTTCTAAATAAAACTGGGTTGTAACACAGAGCTGTGACACTGGTCCATCCAAGGAAATTACACAGAGCTGTAACACTGGTCTGTCTGTCACTTCAAATTTTTGCTATGATGAGGCAGAACCAAGGACATTACAGACAGCTGTAAATACCTTTTATAACAGAGAACAGGAGTGGGAGGCCAAGACCGAGAAAAGGGAGAAAGGAAACAGACAAGGCATACCCAGATGCTGGCCGCCCTCCAGGGAAGCCCTATGGCAAACCCTGAGTCCTTGAAGGACAAGGCATGAGACAAATGCCTAATCTGTAGACAGGCAGGACATTTGGCCAAAGAGTGTCCAAACCATGACAAGCCTCCTAAAACAGCTTGCTACAAATGCCATCAATTAGGACATTGGGCAGCACTCTGCCCTTGGGACTCAAGAGCCTTAAGGTCAAGTGCCAAGCCTTCCCTCACAATGGCTCAACAGGAATGATGCAGCCCACTCCAGCCAGCCCACCTGTCACAGATAACCATCACAGGGCTGGAGCCAAGGGTACAACTGGATGTGTCAGGTAGGTCCAAGAATTTCTTGGTTGACACAAGGGCTACCTACTCTGTCCTGACCTCCTAATCCTAAGCTTTCTCCTCCCAAACCGGTACCAATTTGGGTGCTACATGAAAAGCAATTACTAAAAGATTCACCGAGCACTTATTTGTTGCTGGGATGGACAAATATTTTCCCACCTGTTTCTGGTGGTCTCTGAGTATCCTACTGCCTTATTGGAAAGAGATATACTCACTAAACTGGGGACCACCCTTGTGATGGGAAGCTTTTCAGCTCCTAGAGCCCTACAGCTTATGGTTACTACAGAGGAACCCATTACACCCTCTCCAATAGAGAGGGATCAAAAACTATGGAAGGACTAAATTAACCCTCAGGTGTGGGACCAGGGGACTCCTGGATGAGCCCACCACGCTGAAATAGTCACCATTGTCCTCCAAGATCCCACTCGGTTTCCAAACCAGAAACAATATCCCCTCAAAAGAGAAGCTTGGGAAAGACTACAGCTTCTAATAAATAAACTCCTTTTCTGTGGGCTATTGGTCCCCACCAATTCACCAGGTAACACCCCGATCCTCCCTGTAAAGAAAAAGGATAGGACTTGGTGAATGGTTCAAAATCTCTGGATCATAAATGAAGCTGTAGTCCCCCTCCATCCCACAGTACCCAATCCCTATGTAATCTTGGGAGAAATCCACTCCCCCCAACCCCAGTGCCAAGTAGGTTACAGTCTTGGATCTCAAACATGTATTCTTTTCTATATCACTGGCTAAAGAATCACAATATCGTTTTGCCTTTGAGTGGGAGGCTCCAGGAGAAAGACACTAACAGATGACTTGGACAGTACTGCCTTAGGTGTTCAGAGATAGCCCCCACCTGTTTGGGCAGGCTATTAGCTGGGATCTCCTAAATCTGGGCCCAGACCTAATGGGAAAACAGTACAATACGTAGGTGACCTACTAATCTGCCCTCCAGATGAGAAAAGTGCCCAACAACATGCAATTCAGGTTCTAAACTTTTTGGCAGAGAGGGGATATAAAGTCTCCTGTGCTAAGGCACAGATGGTCCGCACAAAATTCACTTACCTGGGAGTTCAGATTACACACACATCCAGGAGGCTGTCCTCTGATGGGGTGTAAGGAACCCACCAGTTGCCCTCCCCCAGGACATAAAAACGATTGCAAGGTTTCTTGGGGCTAACTGGGTATTGTAGAATCTGGATACCAAACTATGGTCTAATTGCCCTTATACGAAAGCTTGAAGGGATGCTATGATTCAATCCCACTGATGTGGGGAACTCCTCAAAAGAAGGCGGAGGCTAAACTAAAACAAGCCTTAACTCAAGCACCTGCCTTGAGGTTGCCATAGCCAGAAAAAGCATTCCAACTTTATGTCCATGAAAAAAGAAGGAATAACCTTGGGAATGTTAACTCAAAGGTTGGGACCTGAGCCTCAGCCTGTAGCTCACTTATCCAAGAGCCTCGACCCAACCACCTGAGGCTGGCCTCCCAGCCTTTGAAATCTAACAGCTATTGCAATCTTGATAGAAGATGCTTTAAAGCTCTCTTTGCAGGGCAAAATAACTATTTTTACCAGCCACCAAGTGAAACAACTCTTAAATGGGAGAGGACATTTATGGATGTCTGATCAAAGAATCCTCAGATATGAAACAGTGCTGATGGAAAATCCAGGCCTGACTATATCCCTTTGTGAGGTTCTTGACCTAGCCACCCTCCTGCCTACCCCTGAGGGCTCTCATGCCTTTCACTCTTGCGTAGAAACCTTGGACAATTGGACAAAATCCTAAGGACAATTGGACAAAACCCTAATATCCTCTGACCAATCCTGAGGAAATCTGGTACATTGATGAAAGTAGCTTTGTCTTGGATGGAAAAAGAAGAGCTAGATATGCGGTAGTCTCCAATTTTGAGACCAAAGAGGCTAAGCCTCTGCCACCAGGTTCAGTTCAGTCACTCAGTCGTGTCCGACTCTTTGCGACCCCATGAATCACAGCACGCCAGGCCTCCCTCTCCATCACCAACTCCCGGAGTTCACTCAGACTCACATCCATCGAGTCAGTGATGCCATCCAGCCATCTCATCCTCTGTCGTCCCCTTCTCCTCCTGTCCCCAATCCCTCCCAGCATCAGAGTCTTTTCCAATGAGTCAACTCTTCACATGAGGTGGCCAAAGTACTGGAGTTTCAGCTTCAGCATCAGTCCTTCCAAAGAAATCCCAGGCTGATCTCCTTCAGAATGGACTGGTTAGGTCTCCTTGCAGTCCAAGGGACTCTCAAGAGTCTTCTCCAACACCACAGTTCAAAAGCATCAATTCTTCGGCACTCAGCCTTCTTCACAGTCCAACTCTCACATCCATACATGACCACAGGAAAAACCATAGCCTTGACTAGATGGACCTTTGTTGGCAAAGTAATGTCTCTGCTTTTGAATATGCTATCTAGGTTGGTCATAACCTTCCTTCCAAGGAGTAAGCGTATTTTAATTTCATGGCTGCAGTCACCATCTGCAGTGATTTTGGAGCCCAGAAAAATAAAGTCTGACACTATTTTCACTGTTTCCCCATCTATTTCCCATGAAGTGCTAGGACCGGATGCCATGATCTTCATTTTCTGAATGTTGAGTTTTAAGCCAACTTTTTCACTCTCCACTTTCAGTTCAGCCCAATTAGCTGAGCTCATAGCCTTGACTTGAGCTTTACAGCTGGGAAAAGGAAAAAGAATAGCCATTTACCTGACTCCAAGTATGCCTTTCTGGTGCTACATGTACATACTGCTATTTGGAAAGAAAGTGACCACTTGAGCACCCGAGGGTCCCCAATCAAATATGGTGATCAAATCCTTAGGCTTTGGGGAGCAGTACATCCGCCCACCAAGGTTTCAGTCTCCCACTTGTAAAGGATTACAAAAAAGGAGCATGGAAATGGCAAAAGGGAACCAAGGAGCTGATCAGACAGCTAAGAGAGCAGCATTACAGAACAAAGACCTAATAGGGGTTGCCACCTTAGCTCCACAGACAAATTTTCCAGAAATTCCTTCATATACTAAAGGTGAAAATCTTAAAGCTAAGAGTGAAGGCTTTTGAGCGATCATATGGGGTGGCAATGGCACCCCACTCCAGTACTCTTGCCTGGAAAATCCCATGGATGGAGGAGCCTGGTGGGCTGCAGTCCATGGGGTCACTAAGAGTCGGACACGACTAAGTGACTTCACTTTCACTTTTCACTTTCATGCATTGGAAAAGGAAATGGCAACCCACTTCAGTGTTCTTGCCTGGAGAATCCCAGGGATGGCAGAGCCTGATGGGCTGCCGTCTATGGGGTCGCACAGAGTCAGACACAACTGAAGCGACTTAGCAGCAGAAGCAGCATGGGGTGGTTCCAAAAGGAGGGACTCCTTTTTCTGCCTGAGAACCTCCAATGGAAGTTCATTAACTCCTTACATTCAACGACTCATTTAGGGGAGAATGCCCTCCAAATATTACTAGAAAGGTGCTTCAGAGGAACAGACCTCCAAAAGACTATAAGGCAAGTGGTCTCCTCTTGTCCCACATGCCAATTAAACAACCCCCAGGGAGTTCAAAGACCCCCAGCTGGCTCAGCCTATCCAATTACGTGGAATCTACCCAGGAGAGGAATGGAAGTTGGACTTCACCCAGATGCTAGTTTCTCAAAGGTATAAATACCTATTAGTCATGAGAGATACATTCACAGGATTGATTGAAGGCTTTCCCACCCAGACTGAGAAGACTAGGGAAGTGGTGGAAAAAAAAAAAAAAAACTGCTCCATGAAATCATTCCAAGATTTGGTCTTCCCAGGTCATTACAAAGTGACAATGGGGCATCATTTACTTATAAGGTCACCCAAGGGGTCTCTAAAGCATTGGGCATTACTTATTATCTCCATTGTGCCTCGAGGCCTCAGTCTTCAGGAAAAGTAGAAAGAGCCAACCAATTCTTAAAATTAACAATAAAAAAGATAATCCAGGAGACCTCCCTAGGATGGAAGGAGGCTTTACCAATAGATCTCTTCTGCACCTGTATTGCCCCTAAGGAACAGGTTGGTCTTGGTCCTTTTGAGATGCTATGTGGGAGACCTTTTGTTGATGACAATGACCTCTTTCTACATTCAGAGGCTCAGACCCTCTGGTCTTATACCATGGCTATTGGGCATTTCCAACAAGATGTACACTTGCGGGGTATCAACCAAGACTCAAAAGATTCTAAAGAGCCACCATTATATGTTCCGGGGACTCAAGTCCTAATTAAAGTCTGGAAAGGTCAGTCCCCAAAGGCTCAATTCCAGTCCACATGGAAGTACCCCTACACTGTAATACTTTCTACCCCTACAGCAATCAAGGTTCTATGACATGACTCCTGGATTCACTACTCATGAGTCAAGCCATGGAAGAAAACAGAAGAGGACACTCAATCCACCTGTGAGCCCCTGGGAGATCTCAGATACCTATCCAGAACTACAAATGAGTGCTATTCTAGTGAACACCACAAAAATTAAGTTTCTGGGGATAATATTTCTCAGGATAGCTCTAAAGAGCCAGCATAGCTTGGCAGGGGTTGTACTCCAAAATAAACAGGAGATAGATCTCCTGATCACTGAATAAGGAGGGACTTGAGCCATCTTGAATGATACGTGTTGTTTCTGGGTTAATACCTCCAGCTAAAGTAAAGAAAGTCTCACAGTTCTCAAGAAAAACATTCAGATCTTTGAGATCTTATAGGATCTCAAAGAATGAGCTGGAGAGTTCTCGGTGTGGCTACAATCTCTCTTTGGGGGATCCTTCTGCTGGCAAAGGAGAACTTGGAGTTGGCTAATGCCCCTACTAATCCCTGTTATCACCATATTGATGCTGCTTATGATTGCTCCATGTATTATCAATTGTCTAACCCATTTTTTCTCTGCCCAGGTCAACAAGCTACAACACGCAGTGCCAGTTCAACAAAGATATAAAACTATAGCAGACCAAAGAAAATATCATTCACCCTTAGATGGACATCGCTATATAGACTCTGAGTCTTTAGATTAGCAAGAGGGCGTTGCCCAATGACCCTTACTGTTGCAGTTCAGCAGGAAATAACCAGAGAGATCTTGATGTCCCTATTCCCAAAGAATTGGGCCTGCCATCTCTTTATGGGGAAATGTTAGGAAGTTAGAGTAGGAAAAATGAGTCACGAATGGCAGTGGTTAAAAGACGAAGAAGGGACAAGCCCTTAAAAATAGAACAAAAGAAGGTCCAAGGACTGGAGTAAGAACTTGAAATAAAACAAACAGCCCTCCTGGCTAGCCCAGTTTACACAGGACAGGCTCAGGGGGAGGAGAAAAAAAAAAACATATAAAAAGAGGAGCCAAAATCCAGCCAGGGATTTCTCTTCTCTTCCTGTCTTTTGGGTCAGCCTGCCCTCATGACTGGAGAAGGCAATAGCACCCCACTCCAGTACTCTTGCCTGGAAAATCCCAAGGAAGGAGGAGCCTGGTAGGCTGCAGTCCATGGGGTCGCTAAGAGTCGGACACGACTGAGAGACTTCACTTTCACTTTTCACTTTCATGCGTTGGAGAGGGAAATGGCAACCCGCTCCAGTGTTCTTGCCTGGAGAATCCCAGGGATGGTAGAGCCTGATGGGCTGCTGTCTATGGGGTCGCACAGAGTCGGATACGACTGAAGCGACTTAGCAGCAGCAGCAGCAGCAGCAGCCCTCATGACTTGAGGATGTATTTTCTTTTGTTTTCTAAATAAAACTGAGCTATAACACGGAGCTGTAACACTGGTCCATCCGCGGAAATTACATGGGGCTGTAACACTGGTCCAAGCATTGCTTCAAATTTTTGTTGCAATGAGACAGAACCAAGGAAATTACAGACTCCCCTGACAAAAAGAAATACTAGCATCATAAGGCCTACTGTCATTAAAAGATGGACTTATCAATGGCCTGTAGGATAGGATAGCACCAGATAAAAACTTCCCACAGGTTCTATAGGTGTTGGGGACTGCTCCCTGATGTGTACTCAAGGAAGCCTAAAAGTGTAAAATACATCTCTCTGTCCTTATGCAGAGAGGTACAAGGGTTGAGAAAGGGTGGGGTCTTACTTATGCAATTTGGTCGCCGTGGAACAGTCAGAACCAAAATCTTTAGTGCTTACCTGTGATACCCAAGTAACTTGACATAATAAGACTGTAATCAAGATTAATAAGAATTAGTAAACTGAGGAAAGAATCACAGTGACTGAAAAAAAAAAAAAAAAAGGAAATTACTGAAGAGAATTTCAACAAAAACAGCAACAAAAAAAGCAAGCATCATTCTTGGGAACAACTTTTATTTAGAGATTTAGAGTAAATTTCAACAAATATACAGAAAAAAATATATAGATATAAAAGTTTTTTTTCAAACATTCACAACATGAGGCAAAGTAAAACACAAAGACTAGGAACTGTTGTGACCTGAATTAGTATTCTAAAAGATGAACTGAAAGAAAAGAATCTTAAAACCCCACATATATGGAAAAACTGAGAGAACAGACTGGGGACTTGAATAACAGATACTGAGACACAGTAGGGTGGTTCAGGTAGTAAAGAATCTACCTTCAATGCGGGAGACCCAGGTTTGATCCTTGAGTGGGGAAGATCCCCTGGAGAAGGAAATGGCTACCCACTCTAGTATTCTTATCTGGAGAATCCTGTGGACAGGGAAACCTGGCAGGCTACAGTCCATGGGGTCACAGGGTTGGACACAACTGAAGTGATTTAGCACACACAGCACAGCATTTCTAAGAGAAGAAATTTCTTCTAAGAGAATAAATTTTTAAAGAATCTTTGTGGCTTCTCTTGTCATATTGTACCCATTTCAGGGAGGAGATTATATATGTATATGCATATGTATATGCATATATATATGTATATGCAAACGGTGGTGGTTTAGTCTCTAAGTCGTTTCCAACTCTTGTGACCCTGTGGACTGTAGCCCACCAGGCTCCTCTGTTCACGGATTTCCCTGACAAGAGTACTGGAGTAGGTTGCTATTTCCTTCTCCAGGGGAACTTTCCACCCAGGGATTGAACCTGCATCTCCTGCATTGGCAGAAGGATTCTGTACTGCTGAGCCACCAGGGAAGGCCCATGTATATATAAATATATGTATATATACACATATATGTATCATATATGCATGAAATTTTCTGATGAAATTTTTTAATCACCAGGATATATATTAAATTTACAAACTTACAGATATAAATACTTCTTGCATGAAAAAAGCAGTAACAAGAGCATCACTCTAGAATTTTATAATCATATATCCACAAAACAGAAAATAGATGAACTTTGTACCTTAAATGACAAAAATTATTGCTCACTATTAGAACTGAATGAAAACAATTAAACTAGAAGACTTATCTCAAAGTTTAAAAAAAAAAGGAGTAGAAAAAACAGAAGTAAATAATTAATTTAACAATAAATAGAATGTCTTAAAATGATAAATAATAATAATGATAAATAATATATAAATGAGAATTTATAAGAGATTAATATTTTATTGGAGCAGAGAATGTATATTAAAAGGAAAATTGAATATTGGTCTAAACATAGCAGGAAAACATAATAACCACAAACTTGTAGAAAGAAAAATAGAAAATAGAGATTTTCAGAAAATTATAACTTTTAGGTGAAGGAAAAGGTATAGGAAATGAAATCGTTTGACTGGAAGCAGCAATATTATGTAGTGTAGATACACTACCAAGGAAATGGCAATTTGTATAGATCAGTTAAAGAGAAGACATCAAACACTAGGAGAATTAAAAAATCATAATATAACTACCAAACTCCCAGACAAGGACACAGATCAGAAAGAGTAATACAGAAAGGCAAGGACAACTCTGTGAAAGTATGAAAAAGACAGGGTAGGAGGGGCAAAGGTAAGTCAACAATCAAATGTAAAAAATTGTACATTTAAAGCACAGAAGCATAAAAGATATCAGTTAAAACACGAAAATATGAAATTATTTTATCAAAAGACAAATATTGTGAGGCTCACCGAGAACAAATGAAAGCATTTATTTTCAAAACAATGACTCTAAATGTTTAATAAAATGGGAAGACTTAAGACTTATAAAGAAAATGAATTCTCCTCCACCTTCTCCAATAAATATATTTTAAAAAAATCAGTATCTAAAACAGAAGAGTTAGAAATTAAGGCAAAAATTTTAAATGGTACATTAAAAGATTTTCTTAAATGGTGTAAAGGATGATGTTACAAAATTTTCAAATTAACGCACATTAATTCAGACTAATTAGTCAGGCAAGAGGCATCAGGAAAGCTGAAAGAGATGAAAAGTTAAAATAATGCCATGTCATAAAAATAGCAACATTGATATTTTTACAATAAAAATCACCAAAGGACAGAGAAATAAGTGAACAAAGGGGATTTTTTTTTTTAAAGGAAATAACTGTTAAAACATGAAAAGCCAAAACTCTCTGGGCACACAGATTGGTAAATATCACATGAGATAAATTTAAGGATAATCACAAAAGAAGGAATGATAAAAGAAGCCACAATATTCTAACATTGTATTAATGAGAGTAAAATTGGTATGTCTCCCCAAAAGTAAATGGATACAGTCCACACTCTTATATGTAAACTTAAAAATGGATAAGATGATAAAAAAGACTCCTCAAAAAAGTCACTACTATACATGAAAATAAAATAAAGTTTTCTTTTTTTTTTTTTTAAGAAATAACACTTCAAAAAATAATCTTGACTGCAAAAATAAACAATAATATATGGACTCAGAATAGTAAAGCACAATTTTATTTCCTGAAAAGTAGTCTGCAAGAATAGCTCCATTCAGTAGAAAAACAACTCAGAAGGATATGTCAAAATAAATGGTATGTAAAGATAAGTAATGAACTTAGGAAAGCATTGGGTTTGCAAAGTTGCAAAAACAACAAAGAATATGTTTACAACAATCTTAAACTAAAACTCTAGATCTAGATACCCACAAAGCATGAAATAAGGGAGGTGACAAATAACTAAGACACTTCCTCTGAAGAGGAAGATATACCTATTGCTACATTTAGAATTTGACAGAGAAAAAAATGGATGCAAGTAGGGTGAATTAGTAGATTCAAAATAGAATTATGATGTTAACCTGAAGATAATTCTGTATATTCAATGGAAAATAGAAAAAGAAATAAAGAATGGGAGTAGATGAAAAATGATCTAGCAATAGTTGTTCACAACACACACACACACACACATGGATTCAAAAAGAGAAAACAAAGGAAGGAATAATGAAATATCAGGAGGATATGACCAGTTTCTTGCTCCACATGTAAAGAGTTTGGAAAGCACTGCTCCATTCTGACAAAAAAGTTTAACAGACTAAAAAGTCAACAATTCTTTCTGGAACTATAAAGAAGGGAGGAAATAGTGCAGCCACTACGCCTGAGATTGGAGAGAGAAGTGATTACAGGAAATCACAGCTTATTGGAGCAGACTCAACAGCAGAAAACTCCTGAAGAATTTATGTCAGGGTAAGAAAACCTAACTGTAATTGACACACTGCTGAGACTGAAACTGAGGTGTGGATCATTCTATGAGTTAAAACCTCCAAAGGGCCCCAGTCATTCAGGGGACTCTGCCACTTTGTGAGATTTACCACAAGCTTAAAAAGGTTCCTACAATAAATACTATAGATAAATTGCTTTGGGTACCTAGCAGAGGAAAATCATACTGTCTCCTATCAGACCAAAATGGAATTAAACTAGATATCAATAACAAAAAAGATAACTAGAAAATCTTGCAACATGTAGAGACAAACAACAAAATTTAAATAACATATGGATCAATTAAGACTTCTCAAGAGACATTTTAAATGGTTTTGAACTAAATTAAAGTGTGAACAATTTATCAAAGTTTGTGAGATGCAGAGAAAATAGTGCTTAGAAGGAAATTTATAGCTTTGAATGCGTATATTAGAAAAGAAGAAAGATCTAAAATCAGTCACCAAAACTTCTACTTTTGGCAACTAAAAAAAAGAAAGTAAGTAGAACAGAGTAAGTAACAAAAATGAGAGCAAGAATAAATGAAAATAAAATAGGAAATCAATAGAGAAAATCAACAAAACCAAAAGGTGTTTCTTTGCAGAGATTAATAAAATCAATAAACTTCTGTCCAGACTAAGGAGAGAGAGAGAGAAAATGAAAACACACGTTACTAATATCAGAAATAAAATATCACATCACTACAGTTCCCATGTAAATTAAAATAACAATAAAAATACTATAAACAAGTCTATGTTTATAAATTAGAAAGCCTAAGATGAAGCAGATTTCTGGAATGACATGATCTGCCATAATTTATACAAGAAGGAATAGACAACCTGCTAGATCTATATCTATTAAAGAAATTGAATCAATAATTATTGATTGAAAACAGAAAGCACCAGGTCCAGGTGGGTCCAATGGTGAATCTACCAACCATTTAAGGAAGAATTTATACCAATTCTCTATAATCTCTTTCTGAGGATAGTGCTGAGGGAATCAGTCCACTTCAGTTCAGTCACTCAGTTGTGTCCTACTCTTTGCAAGCCCATGGACTGCAGTACACCAGGCTTCCCTGTTCATCATCAACTCCAGAAGCTTACTCAAACTCATGTCCATTGAGTTGATGATGCCATCCAATCATCTCACCCTCTGTCCTCCCCTTCTCCTCTTGCCTTCAATCTCTCCCAGCATCAGGGTCTTTTCAAATGAGTCAGTACTTCACATCAGGTGTCCACAGTATTGGAGTTTCAGCTTCAGCACCAGTCCTTCCAATGAATACTCAGGACTGATTTCCTTTAGGATGGACTGGTTGGCTCTCTTTGCTGTCCAAGGGATGGACTTTCAAGAGTGTTCTCCAACACCACAGTTCAAAAGAATCAATTCTTTGGTGCTCAGCTTTCTTTACAGGCAAATCTCACATCCACACATGACTACTGGAAAAACCAAAGCTTTGACTAAACGGACCTTTGTTGGCAAAGTAATGTCTCTGCTTTTTAATATGCTATCTAGATTGGTCATAACTTTTCTTCCAAGGAGGAAACATCTTTTAATTTCATGGCTGCAGTCACCATCTGCAGTAATTTTTGGAGCCCAACAAAATTAAGTCTGTCACTCTTTCCATTGTTTCCCCATCTATTCGCCATGAAGTGATGGAACCAGATGCCATGATCTTAGTTTTCTGAATGTTGAGTTTTAAGCCAACGTTTTTACTCTCCTCTTTCACTTTCATCAAGAGGCTCTCTGAGGGAATAGCCCGCATTAAAAAGTTTAAATTTGGCAAAATCACAGTTACAATTTAAGATACAGTCACTACTATCTAAACATCACAACATTTTTCAGTGTTCAGATATTAAGAAAAGCCCATCACCACAGTCCAAAATAGTAAGAAGTATTATTCTCAAGAAGTTTAAAGAATATATTAGTCCTTAATTAACATAACAGAGTCTATAAAAAGGCATTTATTCTGCCTTCTGAGCCTCATATCGCCAGCTCTGATGTATAGTTTCTCACTTGCAATTATTCTATGATCCTCAAAGGCCAGTTAAATATCCTTCAGCACAATGTCAAAGCTGAGTGAATCTAAATTCTAGTTTAAATGCAACCATTAGCCTTCATCAGTTACTAAAGAAAAGAAAGTGTTACTGTCTGCTATCTACAAATAGTTCTAGAACCTCTCTCAAGGATATTATTGTCAATCCTTTAAATGTGGTATATTAAGAATATTTGACATCATTTTTATCAGAAAAAATATCACACAATGGAGAAAAAAGTGTGGGATTTAGTGGAAATAAATGAAGAAATACTGCTCTTCTGAGGTCTTTGACATATAGACACCTAAAATTCATATAATGGACTCCCTCACATCTTCTTGATTTTCCTTCACATGTTAATATTCAGTAAGTAAATAGCTGATTAGTTTGGCCTTTGTTTGATCTGTGTATCTCAATCAGAGTCCATGAAACAATAAATGTTTTAAAATTTAAAGCAAAAATTAATACAGTATCCATAGAAGCTATCTTTCAAAATAAGAATTTTATAATGAGATCTAAGATCATGGCATCTGGTCCCATCACTTCATGGGAAATAGATGGGGAAACAGTGGAAACAGTGTCAGGCTTTATTTTGGGGGGCTCCAAAATCACTGAAGATGGTGATTGCAGCCATGAAATTAAAAGACGCTTACTCCTTGGAAGAAAAGTTATGATCAACCTAGACAGCATATTCAAAAGCAGAGACATTACTTTGCCAACAAAGGTCCATCTAGTCAAGGCTATGGTTTGTCCAGTAGTCATGTATGGATGTGAGAGTTGGACTGTGAAGAAAGCTGAGCACTGAAGAATTGATGCTTTTGAACTGTGGTGTTGGAGAAGACTCTTGAGAGTCCCTTGGATTGCAGGGACATCCAACCAGTCCATTCTGAAGGAGATCAGCCCTGGGATTTCTTTGGAAGGAATGATACTGAAGCTGAAACTCCAGTACTTTGGCCACCTCATGCGAAGAGTTGACTCATTGGAAAAGACTCTGATGCTGGGAGGGATTGCGGGCAGGAGAAGAAGGGGACGACAGAGGATGAGATGGCTGGATGGCATCACTGACGATGGACGTGAGTGTGAGTGAACTCTGGGAGTTGGTTGATGGACGGGGAGGCCTGGTGTGCTGCAATTCATGGGGTTGCAGAGTCGGACAGGACTGAGCAACCGAAATTAACTGAACTGAAGATGGTCAAAGTGTGTTGAGGACTGGAAATATACCCAAAGCACCCATGGGAAGGACACGTGCACTTTCTGACTAACCAGCCTCACTGCCATATTTACTGAGATTTATGGACCTGAAGATAGATCAGTCTGATTAATTTTTACCTAGAAGTTTCCTGAGGTGTAGCAGTTATTCTCTGTTTTGTAAGGAGAAATATGGGTGCTTTTCTGAAACCATTTTGCTTCTTATGTACCCAAACAAGCATTATTTCCTTTATTCTCTTTTCTCTCTTACTCCACACAGTGATCCTACTAGAATGTGAAATGTAAGAGTGAATTACTACTGACATATTTTTGAGCTTTTTAAGTATGACTAGACCTTAGCTTTCTGAACCTTTATTTCACAAAGCTTTGCTAATAACATAATTTTAATATTGTACATAAGATGCCAATTATTGGAGTTATTCAATATTTAATTTTCAAGTATTTGATAAATTCATTTTCAAGATATCATGTGATGATACACTATTATGCATAATATAACCTAACAAATAAAGACCATTCACAGATACCTTACCTAGATCTTGCAAAGTATCAGTAAAATTATCAAAAAACAAGAGTGCATAAGCAATTCTTTATGAACAAGGATTAATTGAGTCTGCTACCATGTTTTGTGTTGTCTGCTCCAATCCATTTTCAGATTTGATGAAATTTTCTTTCCTATTTCTGCCTCCTTCCCTCCTATTTCCTGCTCTCCATAATGTTGATACAGTTCTGTTTATATTCCATCTTCCGAACTCCAACACTGGTGTTTCTCCCTCTAGGAGTTGCTATGCATGTACAATATTAAGGGACAGCAACAATTTTTCCTATTACTTCTTTATGACTTTCTGCTTTCCACACCATCACTAACTCTTGAGATAGAGGCTTTATGATCTGTATCAGCAATGAAGCAAATAGAACTCCTAAATGCTAGATATTTTTACATGAGTACTGAATGATTGTTATCACTGTACATTTCTTGTGAACATTCTAAGTTCAGTTATCTCTAAGAGTCTAATATTATTGGAGTAAAGTGAGTGACTTCAATACTATCTGTTAGAAAAACATGCTTGTTCACTCTTAATTAGGAGTGCAGGTAAACCAAAATGAAATTTCTCAAGGATTTATTATAAATAAGCCTGTTACAACAGAGAATTTGTTGTACTTTATTTTATCTCCCTCTAATATTAAAATAATGTCCTGTCACAAAGTCGCCACTCTTAAAGCATTCATTACATTTAAACTATAGCTGAACTTTAATTGAACTGTTTCATCAAGCAAGGTAAATCTATGGCTTTTGTTAATTAGTGTTTGAAGGATATATGGAGGAGTGAACCATAGAAAGAAATTATTGCTCACTCACTCACTGTTTTCATTTTTAACTACAGTACCTTACCCTTATCTCCTAATTTATTGCTAAAACAATATATAGCTTAACTCTTAATGGATATCCTGAAGGTCAGTGAAGAGATAGAAATTGGATTCCAGTTTTTTTTTCCCCCCTAAGGAAAATTATTAAAGTATCATACAGGAAACTTCTTACCATAATGTCAAAGATTAGAGCTGCATATTAACCTAAATATGGCAAACTCAATTCTCTACTGTCACTATAGGGGACAGTTGTAGTCCAAGGTCAAATTGAAGGAAATATATGGAAGAGTGCCCACAAGTTTGAAAGTCACATTGACTAAATTGTAAGCCTGATGCCAAAACTTGACCTCTGTGCACCAGTGTTGAATCTTGGAGACAGAATTTTTGGTGAAGAAGAAAAGAATAGTCTTATTGTGTTGCCAGCAAATGTGGATACAATGGGCTTAGGCATTCAAAAAATGTGTGTTCCACATTAGGGAGGATTTGGTGAGGAGTTTTATAGCAATAGTTTAAGGGCTGAATTGTTGATAAGGATCAGGGTTTGTATAGAGCCTGCACTCCTTTAATCTGGCCTCAGGTGATCTCCTGATGAGCTTCTGTGTTCTTGTGTTGTTGCTCAGTGCTTAAGTCCTGTTGGACTGTTTGCAAACCCATGGACTGCAGCATACCAAGCTTCCCTGTCCTTCAGTTCAGTTCGGTTCAGCCGCTCAGTCATGTCCAACTCTTTGCGACCCAATGAATCGCAGCATGCCAGGCCTCCCTGTCCATTACCAACTCCCAGAGTTTACTCAAACTCATGTTCATTGAGTCGGTGATGCCATCCAGCCATCTCATCCTCTGCGTCCCCTTCTTCTCATGCCCCCAATCCCTCCCAGCATTAGACTCTTTTCCAATGAGTAAACTCTTCGCATGAAGTGGCCGAAGTATTGGAGTTTCAGCTTCAGCATCAGTCCTTCCAATAAACATCCAGGACTGATCTCCTTTAGAATGGACTGGTTGGATCTCCTTGCAGTCCAAAGGACTCTCAAGAGTTTTCTCCAACACCACAGTTCAGAAGCATCAGTTCCTCAGTGCTCAGCATTCTTTACAGTCCAACTTTCACATCCATACATGACCACTGGAAAAACCATAGCCTTGACTAGATGGACCTTTGTTGGCAAAGTAATATTTCTGCTTTTGAATATGCTAGATAGGTTGGTCATAACTTTCCTTCCAAGGAGTAAGTGTATTTTAATTTCATGGCTGCAATTACCATCTGCAGTGATTTTGGAGCCCCAAAACATAAAGTCTGACACTGGTTTCACTGTTTCCCCATCTATTTCCCATGAAGTGATGGGACCAGATGCCATGATCTTCGTTTTTTGAATGTTGAGCTTTAAGCCAACTTTTTCACTCTCCTCTTTCACTTTTATCAAGAGGCTTTTTAGTTCCTCTTCACTTTCTGCCATAAGGATGGTGTCATCTGCATATCTGAGGTTATTGATATTTTTCTGGCAATCTTGACTCCAGCTTGTGCTCCTTCCAGCCCAGCGTTTCTCATGATGGACTCTGCATATAAGTTAAATAAGCAGGGTGACAATATACAGCGTTGATGTACTCCTTTTCCTATTTGGAACCAGTCTGTTGTTCCATGTCCAGTTCTAACCATTGCTTCCTGACCTGCATATAGGTTTCTCAAGAGGCAGGTCAGGTGGTCTGGTATTCCCATCCTTTCAGAATTTTCCACAGTTTATTGTGATCCACACAGTTAAAGGCTTTGGCCTAGTCAATAAAGCAGAAATAGATGTTTTTCTGGAACTCTCTTGCTTTTTTGATGATCTAACGGATGTTGGCAATTTGATTTCTGGTTACTCTGCCTTTTCTAAAACCAGCTTGAACATCTTAAAGTTCACCGTTCACATATTGCTGAAGCCTGTCTTGGAGGATTTTGAGCATGACTTTACTAGCGTGTGAGATGAATGCAATTGTGCGGTAGTTTGAGCATTCTTAGGTATTGCCTTTCTTTGGAGTTGGAATAAAAACTGACCTTTTCCAGTCCTGTGGCCACTGATGAGTTTTCCAAATTTGCTGGCACATTGAGTGCAACACTTTAACAGCATTATCTTTTAGAATTTCAAATAGCTCAGCTGGAATTCCATCACATTCACTAGCTTTGCTCATAGTAACTCTTCCTAAAGCCCACTTGACTTCACACTGCATGATGTTTGGCTGTAGGAAAGTGACCACACCATTGTGACTCTTTGGGTCATTAAGATCTTTTTTTTTTTGTACAATTATTCTGTGTATTCTTACCACCTCTTCTTAATCGGTTTTGCTTCTGTTAGGTCCTTACCATTTCTGCCCTTCATTGCGCCCATTTTTGCATGGCTCAGCCTCTTCATTCCTTATGGAACTATTCCTCTGCTCTTTCCCAGTAGCATATTGGACACCTACTAACCTGGGGGCTCATCTTTTAGTGTTTTACATATATATATATATATATATATATATATATATATATATTATATATATATATTTTTTTTTATTTATTTTTTTTTTTTTTTGCTTTTTCATAGTGTTCATGGGGTTCTCAGAGCATGAATGCTGAAGTGGTCTGCCATTTGTTTCTCCAGTGGACCACTTGTAAGAACTCTCCATGGTGACCCATCAGTCTTGGGTAGTCTTGCATGGCATGGTTTATAGTTTCATTGAGTTATACAAGGCTGTGATCCATGTGATCATTTTGGTTAGTTTTCTGTGATTGTGGTTTTCATTTTGCCTGCCCTCTGATGGATGATGATAAGAGGTTTGTGCAAGCTTCTTGATGGGAGTGACTGGCTGCAAGGAAAACTTGCTCCAGTGGGCAGGACCATGCTCAGTAAATCTTTAGTCTAATTTCCTGCTGATGGATGGAGCTATGCACCACCCCCCCAATAGTTTTTTCTGAGGTGTCTCAGTCCTGGAGTCTGCAGTCTCTGTGGTAAGGCTATAGGGTCTATGGTAGAGCTAATGGTGACCTCCTCCAAGAGGGCCTAAGCCAAAACATTGTACCTCTCAGGACTGTACTGCAAGTATCCCTGATCCTGACACATGCCACTGTCAACCCATGTAATCCCATAAGAGACTAAGCCAGACTTGCCTATGAGTGTTTTGGAATCTATTTTTCTAGAGTTTATCAAATTGTGATCTTCTCTGGAATGAAGAATGCTTCATCAAGTAGTTAAATTACCATTTGTAGGGGATTTTAGTTCTGCAGAAGAGTTCAAAGATATATTATGTGTATCCTTTGAGATAGGATCCTGCCTGAAGGTTACTCTATTCTAGTCTGCTTCTCCCCTGTCTCTGCATCCTCTCCCTTCTCTAGTTAGCAACTGTTTTAACCTACCCTTTGGAACTCAGGGAATGTCAATGAGGCTCCAGTCCATTTTAGTCACTCAGTTGTGTCTGACTCTTTAAGACCCCATGGACTGCAGCATGCCAGGTTTCCCTGTCCATCAACCAACTCCCAGAGCCTACTCAAACTCATGTCCATCACGTTGATGATGCCATCCAACCGTCTCATCCTCTGTTGTCCCCTTCTCCCACCTTCAAGGAGGCTCAATGAAACCTATTTCTTACAAACAAAAATAGGGGATACAAAGTAGGTTTCATACCCAGGAGCCCCATAGTTTCTTGCTTGTTTTAAAGGACACATTTGGTGCATTTTCTTGGCACATCTCTGGTCTCCATCTGGCCATCTTGTATTCTCTACCTCCTGGCTACAGTAATATACCCTCTTTTTTACCCAACCATTGTTTTGTCCTGTATAATCATAGTGTTATCAAAAGGTATGCATGGGGGTCAGACTGCTTGCTACTCAAAAGCCAGTAAACAGGCCAGGTTGTTGGAAAGGGAAGTTTGCTTTATTTCAGATGCCAGTAACTGGAGGGAAGGGTTGAAGACATCTGTGCAAAGGCAGACTTCCCCACCCCTGACAAACAGGGGGTGAGAGCTTTTATAGACACAGTTGCAGGGGGGAGGTTACATGTAGAAATGTTAAGAGTCATCTCTAACAGTCATCTTCAAATTGGTCATCAGTGGTCTGGCTAGCATCATCTTGGTTGTTTTAGGTATAGTTAATCACATGGAATAACAGACTGGTTCCAAATAGGAAAAGGAGCCCGTCAAGGCTGTATATTGTCACCCTGCTTATTTAACTTATATGCAGAGTACATCATGAGAAATGCTGGGCTGCAAGGAGATCCAACCAGTCCATCCTAAAGGAGGTCAGTCCTGTGTGTTCATGGGAAGGACTGATGCTGAAGCTGAAACTCCGATACTTTGGCCACCTCATGTGAAGAGTTGACTCATTGGAAAAGACCCTGATGCTGGGAGGGATTTGAGGCAGGAGGAGAAGGGGACGACAGAGGATGAGATGGCTGGATAGCATTACCAACTCGATGGACATGAGTTTGGGTGGACTCCAGGAGTTGGTGATGGACAGGGAGGCCTGGCACACTGTGATTCATGGGGTCGCAAAGAGTCGGACATGACCAAGCAACTGAACTGAACTGAATTGCCACATTTAGTCCCTTTGTTCAAACTTTTATTTTTAAGAATACTGGCTTATTTCCTCTATTAATAAAAATAATAAAATTCTATTCAGTCAATGGACAAGTTAACTAGTGAATGATTTTTCGTTTATCAGTCAGTAAAATATGCTCAATATAACTAGAATTCTTACTGACTTCAGTCTTTAAAAACAGTCAGATCTTGCTCTTTCAACCTTTATTTTCACGATTTTTAAACAGAAATGAGACATTGTTGTGGCCTTATAAAGATGAAACCTGGAGAAGTGCAAGGGAAATAGCAAATATATAAACACTTAAAAAAGATGGTGTAGTTCATGATGGAGAATTTTCTGACAGACAATAGGATGGGAATAAAAATTTAATAAGATGTTTTAAAATGTATTGCTTAGTATTCAGAGTCTTCACTTATTCTTTTTTATCTTTAAGATTAAATCTTACAAAACTGGCACTTTAAAGTTTAAGGTGGATCTGAACTTTGTTGGATAAACTATGATTTATATCTTAAAATTACCTCATTACTTTATGAAAATAATACTACTTCAAATATTCCTACCATTAAAATTAACTGGGAAAGAATGGAAACACCCATTCCACTTAAACAGTTGAGAAGTTTTATGATTTTAGGCTCTAAATCAACTATTGACTGGTTTATAAAGTGGGAATATAGCAAGTTGGTATGGAGTGGAGGGATGTAACTTTAAAAGAGTAACACATTAGGAATTTCCTGAAGGTCCAGTGGTTAGGACTCAGTGCTCTTACTGCTGGTACTGGGTTTGATCCCTGGACAGGGAATTATGATCCTGCAAGCTACACAGACATGACCAAAAAAAAAAAAAAAAAAGTGGGAGAGAATAGTCCGTTCAATAGAGACATGGGCATAGAGTAAAAACTTACAGACACCAAAGGGGAAGGGAGGGGATGAAATGGGAGACTAAGATTGACATATGAACACTATTGATACTATTTATAAAACAGATAACTGAAGAGAACCTACTGTATAGCACAGGGAAATCTACTCAGTGCTCTGTGGTGAGCTAAATGTGAAGGAAATCCAAGAAAAGAGAGGATATATGTATACATATAGCTGATGGACTTTGATGTATAACAGAAACTAATACAACATTGTAAAGCAACTATATGCCAATAACAATTAATTTTAAAAAGAGTACCCCATTAAATAGTCTAATCATTTAACATTTTCCTGAATGTTAAAATATTAATATTAAATTAATTTTTCCTAAATATTGCTTGTCATTTATTTCACACAAAATATTCCCAAATAACAATGAACCCCTATTTAGTAGTCACTTATATGCAAGAGACTCATCTCATTTCACCTTCATTCAGAAGTTAGGGCAAATATTATACTCATTAATTTAATCTAAGAAATGAAATCATCTGCTTTATTTTATGAGGACTCCAAAACATAAAAATTAATCTAATTGCCTTGGTTTGCCTGACACCAAAACCACATTGATTTTGCTTGATCTCTCTGCTACCATCAACTTCTTATTTCTACAAACAAGAAGAATTATTTTCAAGCATTAGCCATTAATCACTAATTGGTTCCAAGATTTTAATAGTAAATTAATTATTAAACTTCAGCAGATATACTATAATTGTGTACATATTTTTAAAATTAAAATTTCTAGATTCCATCCCAAGAGATGCTGGTTTAGATTGGAGCTCCCAAATCTGCATTTTACCAATCTCCTCATGCTGGAGACCCAGCACACTTTACTGCCCCAAACTTCAGTAGAGTTGATGTAAATTATATGACTAATGTTCATATATGAACATTATATGACTAATGTTTGATGTTCAAAGTACCACCCAAATACACGCTTCTCACAAGTTAGCAAAATAATCCTCAAAATTCTCCAACCTAGCCTTCAACAGTGAACCATGAACTTCCAGATGTTCAAGCTAGATTTAGAAAAAGGAGAAGAACCAGATCAAATAGCCAATGAACATACATTGGATCATCAAAAAAGGAAAAGAGCTCCAATAAAACATTTACTTCTGCTTTATTGACTATGCCAATGCCTTTGACTGTGTGGATCACTACAAACTGTGGAAAATTCTGAAAGAGATGGGAATATCAAACCACCTTACCTGCTTCCTGAGAAATCGGTATGCAGGTCAAGAAGCAACAGTTAGAACCAGACATAGAACAATGGACTGATTCCAAATTGGGAAAGGAGTATGTCAAGACTGTATATTGTCACCTTGCTTATTTAATTTATATGGAGAGTACATCATGCAAAATCCAGGGCTTGATGAAGCACAACCTGGAATCAAGATTGCTGGGAGAAATATCAATAACCTCAGATATGCAGATGACACCACCTTTATAGAAGAAACTGAAGAAAAACTAAAGAGCCTCTTGATGAAAGTAAAAGAGGAGAGTGAAAAAGCTGACTCAAATCTCATTCAGAAAATGAAGATCAATGGCTAACAAACACATGAAAAGATGCTCAACATCACTCATTATCAGAGAAATGCAAATCAAAACCACTATGAGGTACCATTTCACACCAGTCAGAATGGCTGTGATCCAAAAGTCTACAAGTAATAAATGCTGGAGAGGGTGTGGAGAAAAGGGAACCCTCTTACACTGTTGGTGGGAATGCAAACTAGTACAGCCACTATGGAGAACAGTGTGGAGATTCCTTAAAAAACTGGACATAGAACTGCCTTATGATCCAGCAATCCCACTGCTGGGCATACACACTGAGGAAACCAGAAGGGAAAGAGACACGTGTACCCAATGTTCATCGCAACACTGTTTATAATAGCCAGGACATGGAAGCAACCTAGATGTCCATCAGCAGATGAATGGATAAGAAAGCTATGGTACATATACACAATGGAGTATTACTCAGCCATGAAAAAGAATACATTTGAATCAGTTCTAATGAGGTGGATGAAACTGAAGCCTATTATACAGAGTGAAGTAAGCCAGAAAGAAAAACACCAATACAGTACACTAACGCATATATATGGAATTTAGAAAGATGGTAACAATAACCCTGTGTACGAGACAGCAAAAGAGACACTGATGTATAGAACAGTCTTATGGACTCTGTGAGAGAGGGAGAGGGTGGGAAGATTTGGGAGAATGGCATTGAAACATGTAAAATATCATGTATGAAACGAGTTGCCAGTCCAGGTTCGATGCACAATACTGGATGCTTGGGGCTGGTGCACTGGGACGACCCAGAGGGATGGAATGGGGAGGGAGGAGGGAGGAGGGTTCAGGATGGGGAACACATGTATACCTGTGGTGGATTCATTTTGATATTTGGCAAAACTAATACAATTATGTAAAGTTTAAAAATAAAATAAAATAAAAATAAAAAAAAAAGAAAATGAAGATCATGGCATCTGGTCCCATCACTTTATGGCAAATAGATGGGGAAACAATGGAAACAGTGAAAGACTTTATTTTGGGGGCTCCAAAATTACTGTAGCTAGTGACTGTAGCCATGAAATTAAAAGACAGTTGCTCCTTGGAAGAAAAGCTATGACCAACCTAGACAGCATATTAAAAAGCAGAGTCATTACTTTGCCAAAATGGTCCATCTAGTCAAGGCTATGGTTTTTTCAGTGGTTATGTATGGATGTGAGAGTTGGACTATAAAGAAAGCTGAGCACCGAAGAATTAATGCTTTTGAAGTGTGGTGTTGGAGAAGACTCTTGAGAGTCCCTTGGACTGCAAGGATATCCAACCAGTCCATCCTAAAGGACATCAGTCCTGGGTGTTCATTGGAAGGACTGATGCTGAAGCTGAAACTCCAATACTTTGGCCACCTCATTTGAAGAGTTGACTCATTGGAAAAGACCTTGATGCTGGGAAAGATTGAAGACAGGAAGAGGAGAGCATGATGGAGGATGAGGTGGTTGGATTGCATCACCTAGTCAATGGACATGAGTTTGAGTGGGCTCCAGGAGTTGGTGATGGACAGGGAAGTCTGGTGTGCTGCAGTCCATTGGGTTGCAAAGATTCGGACACAACTCAGGAACTGAACTGATATGACTAATATTATAGAACATATTAAATGTTCTGGTCACTCTCCTAAGAATATTATGTATCGCCTCCCTGTACCTGCTCCAACCCCACTCCAAATTTTTCTTTGAAAATTATTTCACTCTCATTCAGTTATTTTTTGTCTTATTCTGTAGCTCTGTTTCACTTCTGAAGACTGAAGAAGTGAAAATCTGGTTTGCCTGAGAAGACTTCTCAAACCATGCTGCTGCTGCTGCTGCTAAGTCACGCCAGTCATGTCCGACTCTGTGCAACCCCATAGATGGCAGCCCACAAGGCTCCCCAGTCCCTGGGATTCTCCAGGCAAGAACACTGGAGTGGGTTGCCATTTCCTTCTCCAATGCATGAAAGTGAAAAGTGAAAGTGAAGTCGCTCAGTCATGTCCGACTCTAAGCAACACCATGGACTGTAGCCTACCAGCCTCCTCCATCCATGAGATTGTCCAGGCAAGAGTACTGGAGTGGGTTGCCATTGCCTTCTCTGCAAACTGTGCTAACCTACACCTATTTTTCTGTTCTATTTACAAGAAAGGTGTTTTGCTAACACATTCCACTATTTCACGACAGAAAAAGTGTCATACTTATGAATAATTTACTCCATATGTTTGTGTCTCTGTGTATATGTGTGTGGTTCATAAAGAAAGTCATCTTCAAAAGGACTAGGATTTGGCTACACATCACAGGACTCATTCAGAACTAGAACATGTTGAGATTACATAGATAAAGGGACTTTGAGTGAACAGATTCTATTGAAATAAGCATGCAATTTGTCCTATTTCCTATAGGAATCAGAGACAAGAGTCTGGGGAAATAAATGAATTTGTGTATCCTTGAAGAATACTGAAAGCTGTCATGCCATTCAGATCTAAATGAGTTTATCTACATTAGCATGCTCACCTTGGAATATTTTACACATATAATGCTGCAGATTAGCTCTTTTCTAAAATGTAAACTGATTGCTAGAAATCTGCTTCAGGATGAAACCAAACTCCTAATTATGACCTGGGCTTGCCTTCTTTGTTGAATTTTTTATAAACTCATTGCAGCCTTATTGAAATATTTACATTTTATAATTATTACAGTAAATACCCAGGTCTTAAGATATGTTGTTCACTAGGCTTGTAATTGGAGAAAGCGATGGCACCCCACTCCAGTACTCTTGCCTGGAAAATCCCATGGACAGAGGAGCCTGGTGGGCTGCATGCAGTCCATGGGTTCACTAAGAGTCGGACACGACTGAGCGACTTCACTTTCACTTTTCACTTTCATGCATTGGAGAAGGAAATGGCAACCCACTCCAGTGTTCTTGCCTGGAGAATCCCAGGGACGGGGGAGCCTGGTGGGCTACCATCTATGGGGTTGCACAGAGTCGGACATGACTGAAGTGACTTAGCAGGCTTGTAATAACTTCTTCCTCAAATATTGGCTGGATTTCTTTATAAATGACTTCCTTTTATTCTTCCACGAAGGTGGAGATGGAAAGTACACCTTACTATTTAAAGGAATGAGAAAATAGTATGCATTGTTTTTTAACATTTGCTCCCTGTCTTCTCCACCTCCCCCCCATAAACACACTTTCCATTTCAACAGATATAATACATTCTTTACTGTTCTCTATTCTGCTCTGTGCCCCATGAAGACTCTACTCCCCAAGCTATATCACTTGGAATTTTGCAATACTTTACATAAAATTAAAATTTCTGACTTTCATAAAAAGAAGAAAAAATATCTGATAATGTGGAATATGGACTCATACTAATTTGACAACAATGGGAAGGAGCTGACAAGCAATTGCATCCCTTAAATGGGGCAAATACCATTCCCAAGGATCTCTTCATTTACATCTAGGTATATATTCTTGGGTTGCTTAAACCATTTATGTTGGCTTCAGGATCCCCAAATGCCACTTTAACTGCTGCTATGTGGTCATGAGAAACACTGGACTGGAAGAAACACAAGCTGGAATCAAGATTGCCGGGAGAAATATCAATAACCTCAGATATGCAGATGACATCACCCTTATGGCAGAAAGTGAAGAGGAACTCAAAAGCCTCTTGATGAAAGTGAAAGTGAAAATGGAGAGTGAAAAAGTTGGCTTAAAGCTCAACAGTCAGAAAACGAAGATCATAGCATCTGGTCCCATCACTTCATGGCAAATAGATGGGGAAACAGTGGAAACAGTGTCAGACTTTATTTTTCTGGGCTCCAAAATCACTGCAGAGGGTGACTGCAGCCATGAAATTAAAAGATGCTTACTCCTTGGAAGGAAAGTTATGACCAACCTAGATAGCATATTCAAAAGCAGAGACATTACTTTGCCAACAAAGGTCCATCTAGTCAAGGCTATGGTTTTTCCTGTGGTCATGTATGGATGTGAGAGTTGGACTGTGAAGAAGGCTGAGCACCAAAGAATTGATGGTTTTGAACTGTGGTGTTGGAGAAGACTCTTGTGAGTCCCTTGGACTGCAAGAACATCCAACCAGTCCATTCTGAAGGAGATCAGTCCTGGATGTTCTTTGGAAGGGATGATGCTACAGCTGAAACTCCAGTACTTTGGCCACCTCATGCGAAGAGTTGACTCATTGGAAAAGACTCTGATGCTGGGAGGGATTGGGGGGCAGGAGGAGAAGGGGAGGACAGAGGATAAGATGGCTTGATGGCATCGCTGACTCAATGGACGTGAGTGTGAGTGAACGCCAGGAGTTGGTGATGACAGGGAGGCCTGGCGTGATGCGATTCATGGGGTCGCAAAGAGTCAGACATGACTGAGCGACTGAACTGAAATAAACTGAACTGATGTGGTCACTGATGGAGGATTTGTGCTTTTGAAATTTCATTAAAGGTAACCTACCCTTCGAAGAGGCAATGGCACCCCGCTCGAGTACTCTTACCTGGAATATCCCATGGATGGAGGAACCTGGTAGGCTGCAGTCCATAGGGTCGCAAAGAGTCGGACATGACTGAGCGACTTCATTTTCACTTTTCACTTTCATGCATTGGAGAAGGAAATGGCAACCCACTCTAGTGTTCTTGCCTGGAGAATCCCAGGAACTGGAGATCCTGGTGGGCTGCTGTCTATGGGGTTGCACAGGGTCAGAGATGATGGAAGTGACTTAGTAACCTACCCTTGCTTTATTTTTTTCCCATCATTCCTTCCAAATAATATCAAGATGTCTCAGTATATGGAGAAAACATTTCTTTTCCATACAAGTATTTCCTCACGTCAGATTAACTTGGAGCCTTCTTAAGCACTTTCTTGCTGGCATCCTAGTCTATCAGCTCCAAGTTTTGCAAAGAAATATATGCCTGCAAAATGGCATAGAAACAGCTGAATGGGCAGTAAGGCATTTCCATTTTACACTACATTTTCTATCCCTGGGACTGTTTATATCTGCGAACTCTCTAAACCTTATGTTTTCCAGTAGCTGCTCCCTATATGAACCACAGGAAAATGAGCTTTCCAAAGAGGATCACATTTCTGCTTGCTCCATGCCTTGGTGGAATCAATCAAGGAGAATAATGCCAGGAAGACTGAAAGAGAAAAGGAGAACTAGTAAATTCAGTTTTATTCCAACAAACCACTTAACCTAAGAAAACGATTTGTGGATCTGACAGTAGATATTGCAAATGAATGTTATTTTGCAGGAGCAGAATTGCTGTTACTGCTGTCAGTAAACAGCAGGTGGTTGGAAGTTGGCAACTTTTATGAAAACCATTTATATCACAGTACATTGCATATAAACAGTGTGAATAAAGAGCTAAATTGTTCCAGGAGTAGGATGCAAATATTACAAATGGGTTTTCTTCAATAAGAATTTGGCATCTTATTTGAATTAAAATAAAGAATAAATTTAAGATACCGTTGACACATTCAATATATATTTGGCTCTAAGTGTCACTGGTAAATTATTTCCCACAGTCATCCTAGAGAGATTCTTGTTAATCTTGCTGAATCTGCCATTTTGGAGGCTATTAACAATATTATTTCACTTCTTGAAGTTACCAGTCAGGTCACTGCTTTTGCGTTTTGGAAGATACATATCTATATATTATCTCTGTATTTTCAATGAAAGTAACAGTACTACAGTACTATATTGGTCTTCAGTTAAGTTCAGTTGCTCAGTCATGTCCGACTCTTTGCGACCCCATGAATCGCAGCATGCCAGGCCTCCCTGTCCATCACCAACTCCGGGAGTTCACCCAGACTCATGTCCATCGAGTCAGTGATGCCATCCAGTCACCTCATCCTCTGTCGTCCCCTTCTCCTCCTGCCCCCCAATATTTCCCAGCATCAGAGTCTTTTCCAATGAGTCAACTCTTCGCATGAGGTGGCCAAAGTACTGGAGTTTCAGCTTTAGCATCATCCCTTCCAAAGAACACCCAGGACTGATCTCCTTCAGAATGGACTGGTTGGATGTCCTTGCAGTCCAGGGACTCACAAAAGTGTTTTCCAACACCACAGTTCAAAAGCATCAATTCTTCGGCCCTCAGCCTTCTTCATAGTCCATCTCTCACATCCATACATGACCACAGGAAAAACCATAGCCTTGACTAGACGGACTGTTGTTGGCAAAGTAATGTCTCTGTTTTTCAATATGCTATCTAGGTTGGTCATAACTTTCCTTCCAAGGAGTAAACGTCTTTTAATTTCATGGCTGCAGTCACCCTCTGTAGTGATTTTGGAACCCAGAAAAATAAAGTCTGACACTGTTTCCACTGTTTCCCCATCTATTTGCCATGAAGTGATGGGACCAGATGCCATGATCTTCGTTTTCTGAATGTTGAGCTTTAAACCAACTGTTTTCACTCTCCACTTTCACTTTCATCATGAGGCTTTTTAGTTACTCTTCACTTTCTGCCATAAGGGTGGTGTCATCTGCATATCTGACGTTATTGATATTTCTCCCAGCAATCTTGATTCCAGCTTGTGTTTCTTCCAGTCCAGTGTTTCTCATGATGTATTCTGCATAAACATTAAATAAGCAGGGTGACAATATACAGCCTTGACGTACTCCTTTTCCTATTTGGAACCAGTCTGTTGTTCCATGTCCAGTTCTAACTGTTGCTTCTTGACCTGCATATAGGTTTCTCAAGAGGCAGGTCAGGTGGTCTGGTATTCCCATCTCTTTCAGAATTTCCCACAGTTTATTGTGATCCACACAGTCAAAGGCTTTGGCATAGTCAATAAAGCAGAAATAGATGTTTTTCTAGAACTCTCTTGCTTTTTTGATGATCCAGCAGATGTTGGCAATTTGATCTCTGGTTCCTCTGCCTTTTCTAAAACCAGCTTGAACATCAGGAAGTTCACGGTTCACATATTGCTGAAGCCTGGCTTGAAGAATTTTGAGCATGACTTTACTAGCGTGTGAGATGAGTGCAATTGTGTGGTAGTTTGAGCATTCTTTGGCATTGCCTTTCTTTGGGATTGGAATGAAAACTGACCTTTCCAGTCCTGTGGCCACTGCTAAGTTATATTCAAATTCTTTTCTGTTCATCTTTTGGAGTCTTCAGTTTTAGTGCTTGCATAACTTTGGGGAGATTAGAATTTTCTCGAAGACTTTTTTTTTTTAGTTTATTAAACTAAAACCTAGAAATAGATAATGTAGCAATAGTTTGAATTCCCTAGATTATTCCTAAACTTCTTTTTGTTTCAGTTAGTAAAACTGAATAAATAAATCTGGATCAAATAAAATTCAAAACACCCAGATACTTACAGCTGTATCAACTGCACTGTTACAAAAGAAAATATGAAATATATTCCCTTTATCAAGCTATGTACAATCTTGTAAACACATTAATATATATGTGTAATTTTACTGTGCCAACTTATATTTATAAATTACCACAAAATTTCCTTGAAATAACTGATTTCATTTAGAATGATGACTGAAAAATTGCATGTTTATTTAATATAAGATTTAAGAAAACCTAAAAACTAGATATTTAGCCTCTAATTAAAATAAATAACAAACCTAAAAACTAGGTATTTAGCCTCTGATTAAAATAAGGTGAAAAGACAGCCTTCAGAATGGGAGAAAATAATAGCAAATGAAGCAACTGACAAACAACTAATCTCAAATATATACAAGCAACTCCTACAGCTCAATTCCAGAAAAATAAATGACCCAATCAAAAAAATGGGCCAAAGAACTAAATAGACATTTCTCCAAAGAAGACATACAGATGGCTAACAAACCATGAAAAGATGCTCAACATCACTCATTATCAGAGAAATGCAAATCAAAACCACTATGAGGTACCATTACACGCCAGTCAGAATGGCTGTGATCCAAAAGTCTACAAGCAATAAATGCTGGAGAGGGTGTGGAGGAAAGAGAACCCTCTTACACTGTTGGTGGGAATGCAAAGTACAGAGTACAGCCACTATGGAGAACAGTGTGGAGATTCCTTAAAAAACTGGACATAGAACTGCCTTATGACCCAGCAATCCCACTGCTGGGCATACACACCGAGGAAACCAGAATTGAAAGACATGTGTACCCCAATGTGCGTCGCAGCACTGTTTATAATAGCCAGGACTTGGAAGCAACCTAGATGTCCATCAGCAGATGAATGGATAAGAAAGCTGTGGTACATATACACAATGGAGTATTACTCAGCCATGAAAAAGAATACATTTGAATCAGTTCTAATGAGGTGGATGAAACTGGAGCCTATTATACAGAGTGAAGTAAGCCAGAAAGAAATACACCAATACAGTATACTAATGCATATATATGGAATTTAGAAAGATGGTAACAATAACCCTGTATATGAGACAGCAAAAGAGACATTGATGTATAGAACAGTCTTTTGGACTCTGTGGGAGTGGGAGAGGGTGGGATGATTTTGGAGAATGACATTGAAACATGTATTATATATATGAAAGTAGTCGCCAGTCCAGGTTCAATGCATGACACTGGATGCTTGGGGCTGGTGCACTGGGACGACCCAGAGGGATGGTATGGGGAGGGAGGAGGGAGGAGGGTTCAGGATGGGGAACACATGTATACCTGTGGTGGATTCATGTTGATATATGGCAAAACCAATACAATACTGTAAAATTAAAAAAATAAAAAATAAATTGAAAAAAATAAAAAAATTTAAAAAAAATAATTATCATCAAATAAAATGAGACTGGAAAAGCTTAAGTTCCAGTCTCATTTTATTTGATGATAATTATTTTTTTTTAATTTTTTTATTTTTTTCGATTTATTTTTTATTTTTTTAACTTTACAGTTAAACTTGCATATAATGTGTAGCCTAACTAGGATTAGCCAGGAAGTCTCTGTCCTTTCTGTCTTTTCTCCTCTTTCCCTCTATTTCACTTCTTTTCCTCCTCCTTCCTTCTTCTTCCCTCCCTTTTCATTTTCTCTCCTTCATTTAGTTTTTCATTATGGTAAGATACATAAGATAAAATTTACCATTGTATCATTATAAGTGTCAAACTTACTACATTGAGTTCATTCATTTGGTGCACAAATGTCACCACTAACCATTCCCAGAAATGTTTCATCAACTCAAGCAGTAACTGTACTGATTAAATAGCCACTCTCCATTTCTTTTAACCTCCTGCCCCTCTTTTACTTTCTGTGTCATATTTTAACTATTCTATGTACCTCATGTAAATGGAATCATCAGTATTTGTCTTTTTGTAATGAGCTTATTTCAATTAACAATGTCCTTAACTTTACATTGTGGCATGTGTCAGAATTCCCATCCTTTTAAAACTTGAATAATATCCCATTGTATATAAATATATGTACACTATCAAAAATCTATTCACTTGTTGAAAAAACCTTGACATAGCAAACATCCTCTTCCAACAACACAAGAGAAGACTCTACACATGGACATCACCAGATGGTCAATTGATTATATGCTTTGTAGCCGAAGAGAGAGAAATATCAATAATCTCAGATATGCAGATGACACCACCCTTATGGCAGAAAGTGAAGAGGAACTCAAAAGCCTCTTGATGAAAGTGAAAGTGGAGAGTGAAAAAGTTGGCTTAAAGCTCAACATTCAGAAAATGAAGATCATGGCATCTGGTCCCATCACTTCATGGCAAATAGATGGGGAAACAGTGGAAACAGTGTCAGACTTTATTTTTCTGGGTTCCAAAATCACTACAGAGGGCGACTGCAGCCATGAAATTAAAAGACGCTTATTCTTTGGAAGGAAAGTTATGACCAACCTAGATAGCATATTCAAAAGCAGAGACATTGCTTTGCCAACAACAGTCCATCTAGTCAAGGCTATGGTTTTTCCTGTGGTCATGTATGGATGTGAGAGTTGGACTGTGAAGAAGGCTGAGCGCCAAAGAATTGATGCTTTTGAACTGTGGTGTTGGAAAACACTCTTGTGAGTCCCTTGGACTGCAAGGACATCCAACCAGTCCATTCTGAAGGAGATCAGTCCTGGGTGTTCTTTGGAAGGGATGATGCTACAGCTGAAACTCCAGTACTTTGGCCACCTCATGCGAAGAGTTGACTCATGGGAAAAGACTCTGATGCTGGGAGGGATTGGGGGCAGAGGAGAAGGGGACAACAGAGGATGAGATGGCTGGATGGCATCACCGGCTCGATGGACGTGAGTCTGGATGATGATGGTGATGGACAGGGAGGCCTGGTGTGCTGCGATTCATGGGGTTGCAAAGAGTCAGACATGACTGAGCATCTGAACTGAACTGAACTGATTTTCTTATAATACTTCTGTCTGGCTTTGATACCAGGAAAGTCTGGTCTCACTGAATGAGTTTGGAAGTGTTCACTTCTTTTCAAATTTTTGTAAAAATTTGAAGAGAGTAAGTGTTTCTTGATTGCTTTTTATTCTTTACATGTTTGGTAGAGTTCACTAGTCAAGATTTCCGGTACTTGGGTTTTCTTTATTTGAGAAATTTGATTATAGATTCAGTCTCCTTACTAGTTATAGGTATCCTAAATTTTCTATTTTTTTCATAATTCAGTCTGGCAAACCACCCTTTTCCATAGAGTTATCCATTTCATTTAGATTTTCCAGTTTTTCAGTGTGTAGCTCTTCAAAGTACTCTCATATATATATATTTTTTTTTCTTTTTTTTTTTTTCTGGTAAATCAGTTGTAAACATTTCCTTTCTTATTTTTGATTTTACTTCTTTGTGTCTTTTTTTTTCCTTAGTGAACCTCCAATTTGTTTGTTTGTCAATTTTGCTGATCTTTTTGAATAACCAACTCTTAGGGTTCCCCCCCCCCATACTTTTGATTCTTTGTTTTGTTTCTCTCTTTTCTAATCTTTATTATTTCCTTCCTTCTAAGAGCTTGGGATTATTTTTTTTTTCTAGTTCTTTAAGCTGAAAATTTAGATTTTTGCTTTAACATCTTTGTTCTTTTTTACTCTAAGTATTTACAGCTATAAATTTTCTTTATCAGCACTGCTTTTGCTACATCCCATACATTTTGATATTTTTTTCGTATTTTCTAATTCTCTTGTGATACTTCTTTTTAGAATTGATTGCGAAGGGTGTGCTTCTTAACTGCAAGTTATTTTTGGATTTTTAAAATTCTCCTCTTACTATCAATTTCAAATTTTATCCCACTGTGATTAGAAAGATACTCTATCTTATAAATGTTTTCAAATTTTTTAAGAATTTAAACCTCTTATACAGTCTGTTTTAGAGAATATTCTATGTCTATTTAAGGGCAATATAATAATCTGCTCTTGTTGACTACAGCATTCCAAAAATGTTTTTTAGATTCATCTGAACTGTAGTATTGTTGATGTGCTATATTTCCTTATTGACCTGCTATTGTAGTTCTATGTGTTATCCAAAATAAGCTGTTGAAATATTCTATTACTGGAAAACTGTTGATATTTACCTTCAATTCTGTTAATGTTTGCTTCATATATTTATGGGGTTTCCTGGTGGCTTAGATGGTAAGGATTCCTCCTGCAATGCAGGAGACCAAAGTTTCATTCCTGGGTTGGGAAGACCCCCCTGGAGAAAGGAAGAACAACCCAGTCTAGTATTCTGTCCTGGAAAATCCCTTGGACAGAGGAGCCAGGTGGGATATAGTTCATGGAGTTGCAGACAGTCTGACACTGCTGAGTGACTAACACACTGGTCGTATATTTAGGAGTTCATATATCTCATGAACATTAGTTCATAATTGCTGTATCTTTTGATGAAATTACACATCATTATATAGTTTCTTAACTTATCATTTGTAACTGTTTTTTACTTAAAGTTTATTTGTTAAATTTTGTTTTATTCACCTTTGGATTGTTTGTTTGTTTTTGGTTACAAATTGCATGCTCTCTTTTTCCATCTTTTCATTTTCAACCAATGCTTGCTTGCCCTTTTATCAAAAGTGAATTTCTTAAAAATAGTATAGAGCATAATACTTCTTTTCTTATCCATTCTACTAATCCAGGTCTGTTGATTAATCCACTTTTTTTTTTTTTTTTAAGTAATTGATGATAGGGGAGGACTTACACTGCTATTTTGTTTCTGTTTCTTTTTATGCCTTAGAGCTTTATTGTCCTTTGTTTTTATTATGTCTTCCTTTGTTTTCAGATTTTGTGTGTGTGTGATATATTCTATGTTTGTTTTCCTATAGCTGATTACATAAAATATCTTAAAGTTATAACAATCCCTTTTAGTTGATAGCAACTTAACTTCAATCACATAAAAATTCTCTATCCTTTCACTGCCTTGTCCCTTCCTTACTTTATATCATTTGTGTCACAAGTAATATATTTATGTACTATTTATCCTTTAATATGAGCTTTACTGGTGGCTCAGACTGTAAAGAATCTGCCTGCAAAATGGGAGACCTGGGTTTGATTCCTGGGTTGGGGAGATCCCCTGGAGATCTTGAGAGCATACCAACACTATCTGTGACTGGAGAATCCCCATGGACAAAGGAGGCTGATGGGCTATAGTCCATGGGGTTGCAAAGAGTCAGACAAGACTAATGACTAAGCATATCTTTTAATATAGATCTAAAATCATCATGTATACTTTTGTCTTTTAAATTGCATAAATGAATGAAAAGTATAGCTAGCAATAAATTTACAGTATGACAAGATTTTGTCTAACTATTTACCTTTATCTGAGAACTTTATATTTTCTTATGCATTCCTGGGGGGTGTGCTTTCCAGGTGGCGCTAGTGTTAAATAACCCACTTGCCAATGCAGGAGATATAAGAGATGTTGGTTTGATCCCTGGTCAGGAAGATCTCCTGGATGAGTGCATGGCAATCCAATATTCTTACCTGGAGAATCTCATGGACAGAGGATCCTGCTGGGCTACAGTCCACAGGTTCACAAAGAGTTGGACATGACTGAAGCAACATAGCATGAATGCATTCTAGATACTGTCTACTATCTTTTGTTTTAACTTGAATGACTCCCTTTAATGAAAATCATGCAGTGTATTTCCTCAGGTTTTATTTATCTGGGAAATTCATAAATTATCTACCATTTTTGAAGGGCAGTTTTGTTATGTGTGGAATTGTTTTATATTACTTTTTTCCTTTAGCACAAATTACTTCATTCCATTGTATTCTGCCCTGCAAAGTTTCTGCTGAGAAATCAGTTGATAAGTTTATAGAGGTCCCCAGATATATGACAAGTCACTTTTCTTCTGTATTTTCAAGATTTTCTGTCATTGACTTTGAAAAGTTTGATCATAATATGCTCCAATTTGAGTCTCTTTGGATTTTTTTCCTCCTTGCATTGTGTTAGCTTCTTGCATTTGCATTTTCATATTTTACTTTTTCCAAATTTGGAAAAATTTTGGTCAATATTTTTTTTAAATAAGATCTCTGCACTTTTCACACTCTATCCACCTTCTGGAATACCTATATTCATATACTGTTCTGCATAATGGTGTCTCATAAGTGCCTTAGTCTCTGTTCAGTTATTATTATTATTATTATTATTTTCTCCTCAGATTCAATAATTTCAAATGACTTGAGTTCAGTTCCCTAATTATTACTTCTAAGTGTTCTACTCTTGTTGGACCCTCTGAAGTAAACTTTTCAATTCAGTTATTGTGTTTTTCAACTTCAGAATTTGGGGGTTATTTCTTTCTTTTTACCTCTTGTTTATATTCTCATTTTGTTTATATATTAAAGATTTATTTTTTTTTTGAATGGTTTTTTTTTCCTTGTTTATACTTTTGTGTTATTTTTGTGTGTTTCTTTCTGATGTCCTGTGATATTTTGTTGAAAATTGGGCCTTTGAGAAAACAATTACTTTTCTCATTCTTTGTGGTCTGGCCATTGCTTTTAGAACAGAAATCAGCCTGTTCTAAAAGCTCAAGCATTTTCTGGGGGTGTATTTTCTCTGAGTCTGTGTATGAATTTATATTCTAGTTCCATTGTATACATTGTTGTGTTTAAAGGCCTTAATTTTCTGACAATATTATCCTTGCTTCTTCTGAGAGTCTTAGCTATTTCTTCTATAGCATTTCCTTATGGATACTTTCTTGGCCCTAGGCAAGCCACACTGAGCAATCTTGTGGCTCAGTGTCTTGCATTGACCTCTGTCTTGATAACCACCTTTCTTGTTAGCCCTCTAGGTTAGGAGAGACAGACACACTTAGGCAGTTCCTTTACCAATTCTTGAGATGAAAATGAAAGCAAGTTTCTGCTTCAGCTTCCAACCTGAAAGAGGAAACAGGAACTAGATGTTTTTTTTCTGACCACGTCCCATGGTCTTGAGTATGGGGTTGGGCTAAAGGTAAGGAAAAATATCACAATATTTTCTATAATTTTGAATGTGCTTTTCTCAGTTAGGCATTTGTTTGATTGCTACAGAAACTTAATTGGATTCCAGTGTTCCACAAAGCTACTTTTGTCTTTATATTATTGTTTTTTGTTTTTATGGGGAAATAAGCAATGAAGGCCTGGAGCTTCCTAGTCTAGTCTTTTGCTGATGTCCTGTGGTGATACATTTTGATTCCAGTTTTGTTACAGGGAAGAGCAAAATTGAATTCCATGCTGGAACTGTTTCCTTTTATTTTCAATGCTTTTGTTATTATAAACATACCTAATGGCCTGTCTCAGAAAACCCCACTCCTCAGCCTGACTCTTAAGTTACAGTGCCTTTGTTCAGCTCACAGAGAAATGATCTCACCTTGTGAAAGGCTGCAAGAAAGAAGAGATTAACACCTCCCTTCCATGGCCCTTTTCACTTTATTTCTTCATCTCTTCTCCCTCTCCATTTTGCCTTTTTTTACTTTATTGCCTCACCTTTCCCACATCTCTGTTCTGTAAAACAACCTGGCATCCAGATGCCAAAAAGATGGTTATTCTGAAACATAAGTTCACCATCTTCTTGGTCAGCTGGCTTTCTGAATAAAGTCATGCCCCTTTTTCACCACCTTGTCTCTAGGATTTTTGGCCTGTTATGTGGCAAGCAGAGTGAGCTTGAACTTGGTAACAGTTTCACCTCCTTTCATGTGTATTCTATTGATATTTTAATTGTGGTTAACATGGGGATTGCATATGACATCCTAAAAGTTAAAACTATCTAATTTGAATTGATATAAACTGAAGTTCAACCTCATATCAAAACTGTACTCTTGTACAACTTCATTCCCCTTTTTTTGTTATTGATGTCACAAATTACACATTCATACATTAAGTCTATAGGAAGAAACCTGGAGTGACAAATCATAATTATTTAGAATAATAGTGGTTTTTATATTTGCCTATGTATTTATCTTCACTGGAAATTTTATAACTTCATATTTTTGAGGTTACTTTTCAGCATTCTTTTATTTCAGCCTAATGGATTAAATTTTTCCTTTCTTTCTAATTTTTTTCTTTCTGTATAACAAGCCTATAGGTAGTAAACTACCTCAGCTTTTCAAAAATCTTGGTATGTCTTACATTCTTCCTTACTTTGAAGGACACTTTTTCCAGATGTAAAATTCTTTGTGGGTTTCTTTCTTTCTTTTTTTTTTTTTTTTTTTTTGTAATTTTTTCCCTCAGTACTTTAAATAGATCATTTCACTGCCTTCTCACCTCTACAGTTTCTCATGAGAAATTAGCTGATAATATTATGGAGAAACTCTTATACATAACAAATTGTTCCTCTCTTGCTATTTTTAGATGTCTTTTTTTTTTTTTTTTTTTTCTCAATCTTGAGCCCTTTGTGTCTCCAAGTCTGTTTGGGTTTTTCCCACTTAAAGTTTATTGCATGACAGATTTGTCAATTCAGTTTTTTCATAAAATTAGAGAAGTTGTGTCTATTTTTTTTTTTAACTTTTTAAATTTATTTTTTAGATTTTTTTAAATTTTTGATGGAGGATAATTGCTTTACAATATTGTTTTGGTCTCTGCCATACATCAACATCCAGCCACAGGTATATATACAAATATATACACACATATTCCATCCCTCTTGAACCTCCCTCCCACTCTCACCCTATCCCACCCCTCTAGGTTGTCACAGAGCACCTAATCTGAGCTCTCTGCATCATTCAGCAAATTTCCACTGACAATCTATTTTACATATGGTCATGCATACGTTTCCATGCTACTCTACAATCTTTAGCCTCATTTTCTTTCTTTTCTTCTGTAATGTCCATAATAATTATACTGGTCTGTTTGATGATGTCCCTCCCAGCAATTCACTAGATGCTTCACTTTCTTTTTTTTTTTTTCTTTTTCCCTTCAGACTTGGTAACTTCAGTCATCTTATCTTCCAAGTTTGCTGATTCTTCCTTCTGCTTGTATAAACTTGTTGTCAGATACATATAATAACTGTTTGTTTTTGTTATTGTGCATATCCACTTCAGAAATACTGTGTGAATGCTTATTGTAATTTCTTTCTATTGATACTTCCTTTCTTTAAACCATACACTTTTTTTGTTTTTTCCCCCTTTGTTGTTTTTAGCTCTTTGTGCATTTTTGTTTTTTCCTTAGCTCTTTGAATATACTTAAGACAATTATTTTAAAATATTTGATTAGTAGTTTCAGTATCCAGGCTCACTTTATATATGCATATCTATCTATCTGTAGCCTACAGATAGATGTCAATTTACTTGTGCCTTTGAATTAAGCAATTCTTTCTATTGCTTTGCATTTATTGTAATTTTTTGCTCTTGTTGAGATTTGATTATTTGACTATTTTAACATGATTACTCTAGCAATCAGGTTTTCCTTATTCCCCAGGACTTGCTGATTGGATTTTGTTGGTTTTGCCTTGATTTTTGTTTGGGCTTTTGAAGACTGTTATAGTCTTTTCATTTTAAGAAACTTCCAAATTATTTTTACAGACTTTCCTCTTCATGAGTGACTCTTAAGTCTGATCCTTTAGCTTGTGTTCAGTTAAACTTTTGACAGTGATTTCCTGGAATGCCAAGAGATGAAAGAAACAAACACATAGATGAAGTTCCCAAAATATATTTATAAGAGGGATATCAGCCACTTCTCCCAGTGTTTGTAAATGGGCACTGTGCTGATTCTTCATTTAACTAAGCTTTCTCTGAGTCTCTGGATTGGTCAAGATGAAACCCTAAGCCATTCTCAGGGCTTTGCTGAGCACATACCTTCCTTGGGCATGCAGGCACTCGTATGTACAATCACTTTGGAATGTAAACCCCTTCTTTTCCTTCCTTAGATCTTCCTTCCTGGACCTTCCTTAGTTGGTCTGTTATATTTTTCCACCCACAATCTCTTGCCCCAAGCCATTGTGGTTTTGCAGTCTTCTTGTAGTTTTTAAAAGCAGTGTCCATCATTTTCTTCCCTTGCCTTCCATGTTATGCAAAACAGATACATATATTGTATCAATCTTTTGAATGCCCCTCAAGCAAGTTAGGACAATTATACACAATAATTTAGCAATAAAGTTTGTCCTGCTTTCTTCAGTTTTGAGGGGTGCAGGACTTAGAACTGAGTTTGCACCTGCTCAAGATGAAGACCACTGCTATGCTATGGAAGGACTGATGCAAGGACAGATATGAATACCACAATACGTTCCTATGATTTTAAAGAAAAATCTTGATTGGAATTTGGTTAATTGTTGTAAACTTTTGACTATTTTCAGAGCTCTAAGTTGGTTTAGACATCAGTTTTTTGTTTGTTTGTTTTCAATGTTTCTGTGGAGAAACAAGAGTTTGGAGCTTCCTGGTCCACCATTTTGCTAACAAAAATAAATATATATACTTTTAAGTGTGTTAAGGATTCAATTATCCTTTTAAATATACTTAAATTTCATATATGAGGCCATGATTGATACAGATATTTAAGGTGGTTGAAAGGTAAGCAGTGTGCAGTAAATGGGATTTGAAATTGTAACTTAAAGAGTAGCATGTGTGAGGTTCAAAAAATGTTTAAAAATGTTCAGAAATTGAATTAGTCATTAGTAAACTTAAAAATAAATCCCAGCTCATGCTTGCAGGTTGAAACATCTTCACTCCAAAGTTTACTATCTCTCAGTATCAAGATTACTCCAGGAAATAAGCACAAAGTCAGTCCACTACCCACTCTAAAATTATTTTCCTTCTTTTTTCAAGATAGAACTATGAACGACTAAATCCTTTCAGAGTCAACCTAACTTTCAAGTTACAGTTGGACAGATGGCAGAAAATATGTACACAAGCTCACCTGGTCAATTATTTTACCATCAGAAGGGGGAAGCTATCTTTATGCACATTTTAATTCATTTAGGTCATGGCATTGGAAACTTTCATTTAGTGTCATGGCAATGGAAGCTTTCCCAAAGGTCTAAATGGAAACAAGTGTCTCTAAGGTGATAGTATTTCATTTTTTGATAGGAATAGTATTTGACAATATTCTGTACATGAGCCTGAACACATAATTCAAATATATTTCAGGATTTTAAACCAGGAGTCAGCAAACTTTTTCTACAAAACACCAGAGAGTAAGTATGTTAAGTTTCACAGTCCATAAAGACCTGTTGCAAGTACTCAACTCTCCTTGGAGTATGAATAAAGCCATAAACAACATGTAAACAAATTAACTTGGCAGTGTTCCCATGAAACTTAACAAAGCAAGCATCAGGCTGGATTTTTCTCATTGGTCATATTTTGTCAACCCCAGCTTTAGACTATTGATTTGGTGTGCTTCCCTCAAACAGTACATGAAAGTCATCTGTTAAAAGGTCCCTGGGCACTATCCTGAGGACCTATTCAGAATAGTCTGGATTGCATTGTAATCATAGGCTCTAGGTGATTTTTATGTATGTTGAAGTTTCCGAACCACTGCACAATTCCATGCTCCATAGAGAAGATATGTAAGAAAATGATTTTTATTCAAAACAGAAAGAGAAAGCATTTCTTGGGATTGGAGGTTAGAGGCAGAATTCAGAAGCTTAGTGCTACAATCTTGCTACAAGAAGAGAATTAATGAAAAGATAAAGTCAAGAGAAAAAGCAAATTGAAAGAAAAGTTTCCCACATCATAAGTGACACAAACTCTTTGTTCTTTTTATAAATTTCACAAAATGTGTTTGACTTAAAAGATGTATAATAGCCTTCAACTTTTCACCTGAAAGATTTAGGTGTCAGAATTTCTGGAGTCTCCCTCCTAGTCATTTTCTGGAATTATTTCATCTCTTTACAAAAAAATTCACATTATAAGGTTAATTACAGGCCCATGTCTGAGAGAGCAGTTTGCTTGTCTACTTGAAATAAATAATAGCAGTATTCAAAAAGTTCATCTTCTTCCCTGCACAATCAGTTGGGTTGTATCTCTGACATAACAGACAATGGGCACAAAATCCCAGAGGAATCCTTAAGGGAATGTAAATAAGCAGTACAGTAAACAATAATAACCAGCACCCAAGTGAATTTCCTCAATCCAAGAAGAAAAAAAAAAAAATAACCAGTTTGTGTTTTGCTTTGTTTTAAATGAATTATGTTTAGCCATTGGGAAACATTAGAGCCTAATGATCATTGACCACTTCATATGGGTATATTCTATAGATACAATGCCATTCCTTAACGGGTTCCTCTGTATAATTAAGAATTAAATTAAGTAGCTAATAAACTCTATGCACTGGTTTAATTACCATGATTTCCACAGAATAAAATATTAATCTTCATTCAAATGACATATAACACTATACCAATTGCTATGCACAAAGTTGTAACAGAATCAAAATGATGGAGGTAATAGAGGTGAACCTACCAATGTGTACTATAATTTTCTTATGTGTAATTCACAGAAAATAGTATCAACTCTATCTAGTTGTGATGTTTAAATGAGGCAGTGTGTATACAGTCTATAATTAAGCAGTTGCCTAACAAATATTGTGACTGTGTTCAATAATCAGCTATTATTGGCAGATAATATATATATTAATAGGGATCATGGAAGCTTAGTCAGTAAATGCAGAGATGGAAGGAATAGAAAACTGGAAATGTGCATTAGAATTCATTAGATCTCTGCTGCTGCTGCTGCTAAGTCGCTTCAGTCATGTCCGACTCTGTGCGACCCCACAGACAGCAGCCCACCAGGTTCCCCCTTCCCTGGGATTCTCCAGGCAAGAACACTGGAGTGGGTTGTCATTTCCTTCTCCAGTGCATGAAACTGAAAAGTGAAAGTGAAGTCGCTCAGTCTTGTCTGACTCTTAGCGACCCCAGGGACTGCAGCCCACCAGGCTCCTCCATCCATGGGATTTTCCAGGCAAGAGTACTGGAGTGGGGTGCCATTGCCTTCTAGGCATTAGATCTCTAATTCTGAGCAAATAAGTTTCTTTACATGTATGTTTCTCAACTGACAAAGAGGGAACAGAACCTGTCCTACCATTGATTGGCTTTATTATGAGGCTCAAATAAGACTATATGAAGATTCTTAGACAAAATGTGTTCTTTCAGAAATTTATTATAAAGATACCTGACATCAGGTAGTTGCAATGGATATGTTTTGCAAGAAAGTCTAAAAATGCCTTGCACTTAGCCCAGCTGTTTTTCTGTTAAGATTTTTTTAAAAGATATCATCTCATTTGAGGGAAATTTATAAAGAATATAAGATGGATCCAAATCATGACAATGACCCTTTATAGAAATTCATATATTTAATAAATATATTTGCATCTTCTTTCAGTATGTTGTATGTAAAATTACATCTCCACTGTAGCAAGACATCTATAGAAAATATGAAAGCATTTTAATAGAGAGATAATTTGTCAAACATCTTCAAAGAACTTTGGAAATTATCCTAGCCTTCATATACACATATGAGAGTCAGTTCTGTTCTCAAAAACAAACTTGCTTGTAATGAAAACACTGCGGCCTACATACCAGAAAAACTTCCAGACTGTGTTATACTAACCCCAAGGACAGGTGGCCATTTCTTAGTGCTGTGTTGCTCTCAGTCATATCTGTTTCTTTGCAATCCTTTGTCCTGTAGCCTGCCAAGCTCCTCTGCCCATGGGATTTTTCAGACAAACATACTGGAATGGGTTGACATTTCCTCCTCCAGAGACTCTCCTCTACCCAGGGGTCAAACCCACATCTCCTCTGTCTTCTGTACTGCAGGTGGATTCTTTAACCACTGAGCCATCAGGGAAGCCCAGCTATTTCTTATAGGGGGCACACTTTTTACAGAATGACAAAGGGAAAAAAATGCAAAAAAAAATAACTTTTTTATATGAAAGGGAAAAAATTTGTAGGAAGCATCCTAAAGTATGGGCATGCCTATCAAGGAAAGAGTAATTGGCATCTGCAAACTCATATAATAAAACAAATGCTATAATAAAAGGTGTTTTTACATCATTCACGTTTAAAAATCTCCATGAAATGTGATTTTACTGTAGTAAACTGAATTTAAATATATTTATATTTTCTAATGAAACTTAAAATAAAATGAATGTTAATTAATTACACTTGTACAAAAGCTTCAATCTATTACAGTGTGAAAAATTTAGTTTCATATACATATATTCACATAAGACCTATTTTATAAAATTTGATATTATCTTTGAAAAGCTGATCATGTTTTGCTAAAGAAATCTGTTTCTGATTTGCTAAAGAAAAGAAGGTATCAGAAAGGTTTCCGTCTCCTCTTTCAGAGTCCCACATGACTCTTGATACTTGATACTTTTGATACTCCCACATGAGTATCAAAACAGAGGTCTTGGGAATGAGAAGACTTTATATGGCACATGTAAGAAAAGAGTACTATAATTAAATTATAGCTTCTTAAATTTGTCCATGTTCAAAAAGAAAAATCTTATGATAACATTTGGGTGATACTACATTCTTCTTTGCTTCCCTGATACTCAGGTGGTAAAGAAGCAGCCTGCAATTCAGGAGACTCTGGTTCTATTCATGGGTAGGGAAGATCTGCTGGAGAAGGGATAGGCTACCACTCCAGTATTCTTGGGCTCCCCTGGTGGCTCAGCTGGTAAAGAATCCGTCTGCAATGCAGGAGACCTGGGTTTGATTCGTGGGTTGGGACGATCCCCTGGAGAAGGGAAAGGCTACCCACTCCAGTATTCTGGCCTAAAGAATTCCATGGACTGTATATTCCATGGAGTTGCAAAGTCAGACATGAGTGAGTGACTTTCACTTTCACATCCTTCTACATACATTTATACACTTCTTTCTCATAACCTAAACTTTATCAAGTTACACCTAAGGTACTCTAATTAATGAGAATATGTTTAGATGTCTTTATGTTTCACGTTAATCTACATTTTACTACTTTGTAGGAATTATTTTGTTTTAGTCTCACAACAGATACATGGGTCAGATGACATGAACTATGTATTCAGCCAGATATTGCTCCAACTGCTCTAAAGCACAAGAAATAAAACAGGATCCTGGGTCAGGCTTTTGGAACTTTTGACATTTATTTCCAATGTGATCTCAGATAACACCTCTAAGGCTCTGCTACACATCCGTGAGTGGTAATAATTAGTGTATAGAAATCTCATTAGGTCAAAGTGAACATTAATTGAGAAAAATCCAAGTAAATCCCTCTAGCATATTTCATAATCATTAAAATAGAATCAACAGCTGATGATGTTGAATAATGGTGCTTATAATAGTGATGGTACTGTTGCTGTTGCTGCTGTTACTGAAGGTGGTGAGGGTGGTGATGATGATGGTGAGGATAATTGGAACAAAGATGACATGGTGATAATAGCTACACATGTGATTCTCAACTGCTAATGACTAGTGGTTGAATATGACTGTTTTTTTTTAATAGAATATCCATAGAAATACATTTTTGACTTGAGCAATCAGGGTTCAAAGATGTTCAGGCTTAGACACCAGTGGTCTCAAAGTTCTTGCTCAGAATACACAAAATTGAAGGAAATGTTAGGACATTGCTTTATCTTAGTCATTATCTACATGTAAAATAAGATTTTTGTAAAAATTATGTTCAAAATAAAGTGTGAGATCCAGTAAAGTAATAATTCATTTGAATTATTCTGTGTCTCATATTGAGTATGAACTTCCATATTAGCAAATTTTACAAAAAGGAAACAATTTTATTAAATTCTGTATCAATTAAGCAATTTGATAAATGTAAAATGCTTTTACATTTAATGTTTATTTAAATCTCTTTACATTCCACAGTAAAATTTAATAACTCTATTTTAACCAGTCTAATGTTTTTTATTTCATTCTCTCATGAAATCTGAATTTCTGGGAGCAAAAGTCAGCATTTTAACAACAAGGAAGTGCTTCACTTTGTATTTTATTGTTAAGATGACCTTGCTTTCTGTAGACACAGTCATGGATAGATGGTGAGTTACTGCAGAACAAGAATTATTAACTTTCTGTCTTCTGCATTCCCTAACACTGTAATGGCAGAAAATAAAGAGGAGCTAAAGAGCCTCTTGATGTGGGTGAAGGAGGAGAGTAAAAGATCCAGGTTAAGACTAAATAGTAAAAAAAACAAAACCAACAAACAAAAAAACTAAGATCATAAATAGCACCTGGCCTCACTCAGTTCAGTTCAGTTCAGTTCAGTCGCTCAGTCGTGTCCGACTCTTTGCGACCCCATGAACTGCAGCACGCCAGGCCTCCCTGTCCATCACCAACTCCCGAAATTCACTCAAATTCACGTCCATCGAGTCGGTGATGCCATCCAGCCATCTCATCCTCTGTCATCCCCCTTTCCTCCTGCCCCCAATCCCTCCCAGCATCAGAGTCTTTTCCAATGAGTCAACTCTTCGCATGAGGTGGCCAAAGTACTGGAGTTTCAGCTTTAGCATCATTCCTTCCAAAGAACACCACCCAGGGCTGATCTCCTTCAGAATGGACTGGTTGGATCTCCTTGCAGTCCAAGGGACTCTCAAGAGTCTTCTCCAACACCATAGTTCAAAAGCATCAATTCTTCAGCATTCAGTTTTCTTCAAGGTTCAACTCTCACATCTATACGTGACCACTGGAAAAACCATAGCCTTGACTAGACGGACTGTTGTTGGCAAAGCAATGTCTCTGCTTTTCAATATGCTATCTAGTTTGGTCATAATTTTCCTTCTAAGGAGTAAGTGTCTTTTAATTTCATGGCTGCAATCACCATTTGCAGTGATTTTGGAGCCCAAAAAATTAAAGTCAGCCACTGTTTCCATTGTTTCCCCATCTGTTTCCCATGAAGTGATGGGACCAGATGCCATGATCTTAGTCTTCTGAATGTTGAGCTTTAAGCCAACTTTTTCACTGTCCTCTTTCACTTTCATCAAGAGGCTTTTCAGTTCCTCTTCACTTTCTGCCATAACGGTGGTGTCATCTGCATATCTGAGGTTATTGATATTTCTTCTGGCAATCTTGATTCCAGCTTGTGCTTCTTCCAGCCCAGCATTTCTCATGATGTACTCTGCATATAAGTTAAATAAGCAGCGTGACAATATACAGCCTTGACGTACTCCTTTTCCTATTTGGAACTAGTCTGTTGTTCCATGTCCAGTTCTAACTGTTGCTTCCTGACCTGCATATAGGTTTCCCAAGAGTCAGGTCAGGTGGTCTGGTATTCCCATCTCTTTCAGAATTTTCCACAGTTTATTGTGATCCACACAGTCAAAGGCTTTGGCATAGTCAATAAAGCAGAAATAAATGTTTTTCTGGAACTCTCTTACTTTTTCCATGATTCAGCGGATGTTGGCAATTTGGTTTCTGGTTCCTCTGCCTTTTCTAAAACCAGCTTGAACATCTGGAATTTCACAGTTCACATACTGCTGAAGCCTGGCTTGGAGAATCATGATTGTGTGGTCACTCACCTAGAGCCAAACATCCTGGAATGTGAAGTCAAGTGGGCCTTAGAAAGCATCACTACAAACAAAGCTAGTGGAGATTATGGAATTCCAGTTGAGCTATTTCAAATCCTGAAAGTTGATGCTGTGAAAGTGCTGCACTCAATATGCCAGCAAATTTGGAAAACTCAGCAGTGTCCACAGGACTGGAAAAGGCCAGTGTTCATTCCAATCCCAAAGAAGGGCAATGTCAAAGAATGCTCAAGCCATCACACAATTGCACTCATCTCACACCATGGTAAAGTAATGCTCAAAATTATCTAAGCCAAGCTTCAGCAATACATGAACCATGAACTGGCCTCATTACTGCATGGCAAATAGAAGGGTGAAATGTGGAAGTAATGACAGATTTCTTCTTCTTGGGCTCCAAAATCACTGCAGACGGTGACTGCAGCTATGAAATCAGAAGATGATTGCTTTTTGGCAGGAAAATGAGGACAAACGTAGACAGTGTGTTGAAAAGCAGAGACGGTACTCTGTCAACAAAGGTCCATATAGTCAAGGTTATGGTCTTCCCAGCGATCACGTCTGGTTGTGACAGCTGGATCATAAAGAAGGCAGAATGCCAAAGAATTGATGCCTTCAAAGTGTGTTGCTGGAGAAGCCCTTGAAATTCCCTTGGACAGCAAGGAGATCAAGCCAGTCAATCTTTAGGGAAGTCAACCCTGAATATTCACTGGAAGGACTGATCCTGAAGCTGAAGCTCCAGTATTTTGGTCACCTGATGCAAACAGACAACTCATTGGAAAAGTCCCTGATTCTGGGAAAGATCGAGGGCAGAGGAGAAGAAGGCATCAGAGGATGAGATGATTGGATGGCATCACCAATGCAATGAACATGAACCTGGGCCAATTCCAGGAGATGAAGAGAGACAGGGTGGCATGCTGCAGTACATGGGGTCTTGAAGAGTTGGCACGATGTGGTGACTGAACAACAACAACAACATTCCCTATTTTTCCCAGACCATTATATAACATCATACAATATCAAACATGTTGTGATTTCTCCATATATGTGTGTGTGTGTGTGTGTGTGAATGAATGGATTATCTTTTCTCAGATGATTAGATAAATTAGGAATGAATAAAATTTTCTTTTTCTGACAACAAAAACAATATATTTTATTTATGAAAAATTAGACACTGAAAATGTAAATGAAGAAAGAAAATATTACTCAAAATTGAAATGTTAACATCAGGTTTTATTTAGTGTTTTTCTATACATATTATAGACTGGTTTACTTCGTGTGTGTCCATATATAATTAACATTTAGTTACAACATTTTACTTTATTTTCTTGCTTATATAGTTTCTTTAAGATTGGTATAGGTAGGACATTGAGAATGTTTTAAATTTTTATGATGATAAAGAATGTTAAATAAAATACTTTTGTATATCTTGCATAAATTCTCAGAACTGAAATTTAGAGGGAAATTATTTCAAACATGTATATTCATATAGACTTATCATCTATCTGTCTAATTTATGTCTAAGATATTTACATCAACTTAAACTACTTACCACTAGCAGCCTATGAGATTAAACATATTCAAAATTTCTTATGTGCATTCCATCAATTTAAAAATGAAAGAAAGAAAAGCTGTCAGCTTGATTTCTTGTTTCTAAGCTCTGAAAAGTTGGAGAAAGATTAGGAGAGAATAAGTGAGAGAAAGATTGCAAGTTCTCTGGGATTGATATATGATTGCTAGATTTTTTCACTTTCTTTTAAAATTTTCCTCATTTTACCTTTATTCATTTGTATGTTGGAAATCTATTTCCAAGTAACTTCATTATGTGACAATTTGTGTTTCAGATGTGTATACGTTTGTGTGTATAAATTTTTATATTGCATTTTCAGAAATGCTGAATTCATCTTCTGATGCACTGCTGTGTTAATTTTGACAAGTAGCATTTCAGCCAATAATGTGACAGTCCTTGTTTCATTTAGCTTTAATTGAATCTGAGTAAGTGTAGAATCTGTTGTATAAATATATGGATGCAAACATTTTCTTAATGCTGTCAATGTTGAATTTATTTTACACTAGAACAATTTGAAGTGACCGTTCACAGATGTAAAATCCAATTGATATAAATCTTCATCAAGCAAAGAAGAGTCTTAAGTTTTAAAAGCAAGTTCACATGTAACATTTGGTGTTTTATCAATCATTTTATTCTCTTTCTCAGTCACAGCAATGCCTCATTTATTCAGCGGTGTTAGAGAATGATATGTTCCATAAAAGTTAATTTTTCAGATAACTGAGGTTTCTTATTTTAGATTATAGAGCTTTTAATATTCTCATTATTTTTATGAAAATATTTGTGAATACATTTCACCTATGTCTATTTTTTATTTTATAAATGTATTCTTTGTTTTTCATTGAAACATATTTTATTTACAATGTTGTGTTACTTTCTGGCATACAACAAACTGATTTAGTTAACTCCAGTGTTCTTGCCTGGAAAATCCCAGGGATGGGGGAGCCTGGTAGGCTGCTGTGTATGGGGTCGCTCAGAGTCGGACACGACTGAAGCGACTTAGTAGCAGCAGCAGCAGCATAATATATAATTATATTTATATTATTTTTCAAATTATTTTCCATTATCACTTATTATAGAATATCTCTCTGCTTTAATAAGTAGTGTATTTTTCTTTCTAGAAGTACAGCAGATGATTATAAAAACTGTACAGACTTAGAATTAATCACACATGAATATTGATTTTAATTTTTCTATTTACCAACCTATGTATTTGGTAACTTGTTCAATCTCTATAATGCTTTGGGTTCTTTATCTGTTAAAAGGACAAATAATCATTACTTTTAACAATGTAGTAAATATTTAATGAGATAGTAAATGTAGGAGACAATGTGGTCATTGTCAATGTAGTGGATGCTCAGTAAGGACCAGTTACTTTACACTTTGATTCATCTCTTTTTGTCTCCCAACATTAGAACTGTTAAAACACAAAAGGAGTTTTGCCTGGCATTGTGGAAATGAAGAATATGTAAATTCAGTACACCATAGCCAGAATGCATAAGCAAGAGAGTGGCAGAAACAGAAATGTAATTTTAACTCAGGCACTTGCAAAGGAGATGAAAAATTTACCTCTGTCCTCTTTGAGCTTTTTGCCTGGGACTAAAACTATTAGACAGATTAATAAGAGGCAAACACATGAATTTATTTATTGAATTTTTTTTTATGATATGAGAGCTTTCATAAGGAAAACTCAAAGTGGCAAGACTTAATTTCTTTTATTTGAACAAAGAGAAGCAATTTGGGGAAAGTAACAAAATCATATGGAGTGGCTAAAAGAAAATAAAAACTATTTTAATAAGTTCTATTTTTACAGAATTTTCTCAGCTTTAACTCCCTGTCAAAGAATGTTTGTTTTCTTCTGATACAGGGAGAGCATATTTCACAGGAGCTTTTTATCTGTCAATTTTAGGAGAAAAAAATGAGGTTAGGACACCCTTATTGCATCTGTTGTTTCTCAAATGCCTTTAGACCAAAATAACCCTTATGCCCAAGTGGCATATATTGGAGTGGCATATTTTGCCACTATTGCCATATTATAGTAAAGTTCTTAGTTGTCAAAAAGTATGATCTCTGGACTCAGATCGCCCCTGAAAGACTAATCCTAGCTCCCGGAGAGAGTAGTTTATTAAAGGGTGACACACTTCACCTTTTCATGATCTCAAACATCCTTTGAAAACAGTGGAATTTTTAATCAGCCTCTGTAGTATTTTGAAAACTATAGCATCATCATGAATATGAAATGTGAGACAGGAGAAGGCACTGGCTGAAACATCTGGTAAACCTTGATATATGTTTTCAGTTACTCTGGCTGGATGGATGCTGAACCTCCACTCTCTGTTTATGTCTCCACAGAGATAAATTATTAATAACATCACCTTTCAAGTTATCCGAAGCAGTGCTATCCTTGGGGATTGCCCTAACTGTGAAATCCTATCCTATGAAACCTAAAAATAGAGCAAATGCTGTGGTGTGAGTTAGGGATGGAACAAGAAGAGAGGTATGATAGAGGGTGTCAGTTGCTCATATCATTTAGTACTAGAAATTCTACAATATTTATGTAGCTTTTGTGCCAAAACAACTACATCAACATGGCTTGTCATCTAAGTGTTCTTGTCAAACATGCATAGTTAGTTGCTTTCTCTCTTCATGTATATAGCAGTTCACAATGAATAAGCAGAGTCTTAAGCCAAGCCAGACAGATATTTTGAAATGTGTGTTCCTTAAATTAGTCAGAAACCAACATACTTAACATAAAATATCCTGCTCATTTAACTTTTCACATTTTAAAAAGTAATAATTGCTAATATGTTCTTTCATCTATGACTTCCCTGGTGGCTCAGACGGTAAAGTATCTGCCTACAATGCAGGAGACCCGGGTTTGACCCCTGGGTCAGGAAGATCGCCTGCAGAAACTAATACAGTTATGTAAAGTTTAAAAATAAAATAAAATTAAAAAAAAAAAAAAGAGATACACTAGACTTGAAAAAAAAAAGAAAAAGAAAGAAATGGCAATCCACTTCAGTACTTGCCTGGAAAATCCCATGGATGGAGGAGCCTGGTATGCTACAGTCCATAGGGTCACAAAGAATCGGACACAACTGAGCAACTTCACTTCACTTGTTTCATCTATCTTGATGCAGACACTGTATTATATGGTTGACATGCATTAATAATGTCTTTTAATCCACATAAATGATCTTGCAAAATAATAATAATAAAAAAATAGCCTACTTTCCGCATGAGAGAAAAACTGAATCTTGGAGAAGCTTGTTTCTTGTCCAAGGTCACAGAGATATTTATTTGTGTTGAGATTCTCTTATTCTTTTTCTTAATCTTTCTGTGTTCTTGAGATAAGATAGCAAATGAGCTGACAAATTATTTAAAAACACTGATCAACAAACCAAAGAAATCCATTTTAAAATGTATTGTTTATATTGAACAGAAGGCTTCCCAGGTGGCTCAGATGGTAAAGAATCCACCTGCAATTTGGGAGATCTGGGTTTGATCCCTGGGTTAGGAAGATCCCCTGGAGGAGGGCATGACAACCCACTCCAGTATTCCTGCCTGGAGAATTCCCATGGACAAGAGGAGCCTGGCAGGCTACAGTCAATGGGGTTGCAAAGAGTTGGACAGGACTGAGCAATTAACCACAAACATTGAACAGAATATTTATGATTTTGATTGCATCAAAGAGTTCTATGTTTTAAGGAACTCTGAAGAAAACCTTTCAGTCTGAGGAAATCAAATTCTTTTCTCCTTTTACCACCCCTAATTGTCATGGTGGGCTATAAAGAGAGATCTCATGGAGCACATGATAACCATATGTATATGTTAAAAGTATTATTATATATTTCAAAATATATCCCAGGCTGCTGGTCTAGATTTTAGCAGGTAGAGCAGCATCACTGAAAGAAAGGCAAACTTGAGTTCAGAATATTCAATTTCGGTTTAGGATGATCTGCAGTTGTCCTTGCCTGGAAAATCACATGGACGGAGGAGCCTGGAAGGCTGCAGTCCATGGGGTTGCTAAGAGTCGGGCACGACAGAGCGACTTCACTTTCACTTTTCACTTTCATGCATTGGAGAAAGAAATGGCAACCCACTCCAGTGTTCTTGCCTGGAGAATCCCAGGGACGGGGGAGCCTGGTGGGCTGCCATCTATGGGGTCACACAGAGTCGGACACGACTGAAGCGACTTAGCAGCAGCAGCAGCAGCAGTTGTCCAGCCTCAGATGCTTGTCCTGTCTGGGTGATGTCAGCTTCCCAATGCTGGATGATGTTGAGGAACAAATTGGATAAATGTTGGATAAATAGTAATGGACAAAATAAACTTCAAGTTTCCTTCTATTTCCAATATTCTATTCATTTTATGTAGAAGTTTTTGATACATGCTTTCTGAGTAGGCAACAGGGAAGAAAGAAATATTTGGACTGGATCACAGGTTTGCTGAAAAGTTAAATTATTGCCATGACTAACATGTTAGTTGATGAATGTAATTAATACCAGGATGAATAGAGTGACACTTCAGTCAGTTGGAGCCTTCAACCTTGATAATTTGTCTATTCAAGATATGACTTTTTCCATTGAGCTGTACTCTTCTAATTGATTATCTACATATCCAAAATTATTAACCTAATTAAAACAATAGCACCTTTCATTAAGTGGGCTAAAGATGCACAATACTAGATTTGCATATGAATCCATTTTTAATTTCTCTCTCAAGCATTAGTTTGCCACCTGCTCATCAAGAAGTGATTCCTGAATTTAATCTTTAATATTAGATTAGAGCAATCATTAATCCATTGCTCCCTTTCATATGGTAAAAAATAGAGCTTGGATTTAAATGACATAAGGAAATAAAGGCAAATGGAAGGAGTTCATATGGGAGGTGGTTATAAAAAAGAACTATTTCTGGCATAATCTTAATTAAAGTGAGATAAAAGAAGGATTAGATGATGAAAAATTGAAATAGATTGTCATTTATAGTGGTGTGAAAGATTTATGAAGTTTTTATTTAGTTGTTCAAAAAATACTGCCCTATAGGATGAAGAAGGAAAGAGCAACCCACTCCAGGATGGGAAATGCTATGGACAGAGGAGCCTGGTGGGCTATAGTCCATAAGGTGACAAGAGTCAGAAACGACTTAGCAACTAACAGATGAGCCCTATAGGAAGACAGAGTTTGGCACAATTAGAAGACAAAGAAGCACAGAATTACATCAACAATGCAACACTAAAGGTCCTTAGCAGAATGTAAGAAAATAAAGACACTTACTTGAGACTCAGGCAAGCTAATGAGTAAAAGAAACAATTATTATGCTAAAAAAGAAAAAAGGAAAACAGAGTTAAATAAGACAAGGAAAGTTTTGAATTTAAAAGACTAGAAATTCAATTCTTAAGATGATGTATAGTATATACATATTAATTTACAAAGTGACAAAATATAGAGATTCTGCCTTAATACATCATTGCAACTGAAATTCAGGGCCTTCTATCATTGAGAGTCCAAAGGTTATCTATACAAAAGCATTATAATAAGACAGCTTTATAGATCATTTTTTGTTTGATTTTGTTTTGTTTTGGTTAAGATGAAGAAATATGACACGTCTTTCAGTCTCTCAACTCCTTTTGGTCTTTTTATTTGTCTATAACATATAAACACACTCTACTGCAATAAATCCATTGTACCAGAGTTTGTTGGTTGCCTATTCTAAGCATTACTGATTCAAGTTATTGCAATTACCTCATTGGCAGCTTGACGAGAAGGTGCTGTGAACATCAAGTCAGAGTGTGTAGGGTGATAAGGAAGAAAATATGACGTATAACTATAGGAGAAAACAGCAAATGATCAAGAAGAATATAGGCTAAACTGCTTTAAAGTAAAACACCACCAGCAAGTTAATATGACAGTAAAGAACACATTGCTAAGTAGAATTCTGGGGGTAGCAAAAGAGTAGACACTGGAGTTTGAGTACAGGTTTTATATCAGCATCTGCGAGTCATTGATGAGAGTTCTGGCATGCTGTGCCACATGTATTTCTGAATTCCAAGAGAAAAATGTCAAATGTTTCTGGAAATGCCAATTGTAGGCTCTGATTGATGAGTTCTTGTTTTTATTGCCGCTGAAACTGTTTCATTATTGCTTTGAAACTAAACCTGTTTCAAAGCCTTATTTAACAGAATGCACCTCCTGCCTCCAAGAAGAAAAATGTTGTGTGTCCAACAGCTGGTCCAGCCCTTGTTAGTTGGAGACACTAATAGGAGGAGTGTAGCATCTTGGAATTGTCTCATTAAAGTGTGTTAAGTTTACACTGCATGTCCTTAATGAAAATTTCATGGTATCTTTATTTTTATTTGTCCAGCTGGTTTCCCAATTTTAGTGACCAATGTTTGTGCACACAGCATAAACTATAGTTTATGATAGTTGTACAAAATCAGAGGTTGAGACACAAAGATAACTGACCTGCTGATTGGAGAATGATTGTTTAGTAAAAATTCCTGTTATTTACCTTATAAAATTACCTGGTTTCTTTCTGTAGTTACAATTGTATTTATAATAAACTCCTGAACAAGGGAAATGTGTAGATTAAAGTCAGTGTTGGTGGTTGGAGGAAGAAGGTATTGCTTCCTGAACTTCTATATGTATTGACCTATCTTTGCACCAATAATAATATAAAAATAGAATATTAATATATAAATATTTGTTATTATTTAAATTTTATTATATTTATTAAATGTTTATTGTATGTCTTCTACATACTAAAAATACAAGTTTGATTAAATGATGCTTTCTACTTTTGAAAGAGGCCTCAACCCATTAATTTCATTATTCTACAAATAGTGGTTTATTTACACTATGATTCAGGCACTGAAAACATTGTTTAACAAAAATGACCTGCCCCTTTCCTAAATTCGCCTGTGATCTGAGACATTACATTTACACATATGAAACATGAGAATGCAAATACATTTATTAAGGTATGTGTTGTTTGGACAAAAGTCATGACCCTGTATTCAGTTGTCTAGGAAAGGTATTCTCTCAGAATGAATGTCACCGTGTCACAGAGCACATTCATACATTCCTATAATCACAAGCTTCACCATCTACCTCCAGCATGAACAGTGACATTAGTATGGCTTTTACTGAGGTATTTACACACCCATATCTGAACTAGAAAGCTTTAAGAACTCAGAAAAGTAAAAGTTCACTATGTACCTGAGTTATGTTCTGGAAGGAATAGGATCTGTGATGAGCAGGAAAGGATGGATAAGGCCTGGAAAGGTGTTGTTGTTCAGTCCCCAAGTTATGTCCGACTCTTCACAACCCCATGAACTGCAGCACACCAGACTTTCCTGTACCTCAGAATTTCCCAGAGTTTGCCCAAGTTCATGTCCATAAGTGGAGAGAGGTTTTTTATGCTCCAGAAGGAGATAGGATCAAACCATAGATGGAGGAGAAAGACAGAGAGGAGAGCAGCTTTCACCAATAGATATTTCCAACTGGAAGATGGAGCTGAGTAGGTGGACCAGCTGGGGATAAGGAAGACTTTGAACACTCAGAGACCATAAAATTGTCTACACAGAGAGAGTATCCGTTCTGAGGTTTCCTTGAATGCTTCGTCTTTCATCACATATTTTACCAATGGAGAATTGTCATATAGAAAACAAAATAACGTGAACTATGAGAAACACAAAAGTGAAAAGTAAAGTGTTAGTCACTCTTTATGACCCCATGGGCTGTAGCTCACCAGACTCCTCTGTCCATGGAATTTTCCAGGCAAGAATACTGGAGTAGCCAGCCATTCCTTTCTCTAGGGGGTCTTCCCGGATAAGGGATCAAACCTGGGTCTCCTTCATGGCAGACAGAGTCTTTACCATCTGAGCCACTGGGGAAGCCACAAGCCAGATGCTATTTCACAATTTCTAGAAAGATGATAGATGATTGATTGGTAAGTATATAGATTGATAAATAAATAGAAATGGATATAGATGTAAGTACTTAAGTAAGACCACAATTGTCTTATGCTTGTTGCTAGTGGCAGCAAATAGTTGGTGCTCCAATCAAAATTAAGTTTAGCTTCTGAATGTCTTCCCAGTCTGTGTTCAATTCGTAAGGTTTAGACCTATTTGTTAAATATTTTACTGTGCAATGTTTTCATGATTATAGATCATAATCCTGCTAACATCCATAGCTTCTCCCTTCCACGAAAGCGTACTTGGCACATTTCCAAATAAATGAGGAATATGTAGCAGGAATTGGGGTGCACATCATAACATACTGCAGCAATTTTCCAAGAGAGGAAAATTAAATTATTGCAATTTGATGGTCAAAAGTTCATGGAGGAGACTAAATAAATTATGAAATAAGATTCCAATATAATTTATTTTCATGTGGAATGTATATATTTTAAATAAAAAGAAGAGATTGATGTCTCAGCCACCTGCTTCCAACCCAAACTTTCTAGTCCCTATACCTCTGCTCTCACACATCTTTAATTGCACAAAGGACAGTTATTAAAGTGGGAAAGGTGCAGTTCAAGCTAGCTCTTGTTTTGGAAAATCACTATTCAGTACACATTGATTTGATTATTTCTTATCCAAATTGTGATGATTAATTGAATTAAAAAATAAAAGAATTTTAGTAAGAAAAAAGACTCCAGAAATTTTAAGTCTCTATCACATCATTTTCTTCTTTATATTATAATCTTCCTAGGTGACATACTGTGGTTTTGCTAAGTCTGATGATGCCAAAACATTACTATTAGTACTATATATAAACATCAAACTCTTTCTGGTTGGTGAACAAAATCAGGTAGCTTTTTCTCTCTCTTTCCATATAGTACAAGAATCCAAAAATTAAAATTTGCATAATACAGAAGTTAATAGAACTTTGATTCTCTCCCAAAGAGTACATGCAGTGGCCAACATGAGTATTTTGTCCTGAATTAGATAATTTAATGTGGTGGCTTAGATTTCATTTGTCCTAAGTATGAAGGCATAATCAATCCTTGACTCCTCTGAGTCCTAGTCTCTCCATTTCTAAAATGAACATACAATTTACTCTACCTGGTTATGATAATGTTTAAATGAGGTGCATAAACAAAGATGTTAGCACTGTCCTTGGCATAGAGCGAGCATTTTTCATAAATGCTAGTCCTCCCATGAAGAGTGCTCTATGGTCACCAAATTGTCCAATAAATATAGTGTTTTAATAATTGCCATGTCTTAATCCTTAAACTATGATCATCAAGGGCTTGAACTAAAATGATCATTTCAAGATTCCTTTTAGCATCTTCATGGAACATTTAGACAATCATTCTGGTCTGTTTAGAGCCATAAATATTTCTGTACAAGAAACTAGTTGTGCTTCACCAAAATGGTAATCATATTGAACTTTACCAAATTGAGACAAAATACACAAATAACACTTCTTGCTAGACAGCTTTCAGCCTGAGCTGAACAGGCATGTCACAATTTACCTTGTCAATAACCTTGACAAGTGTTGATTGTGCCAAATTGCAACTTATGGTAAAATTTCAGTCACTGTCACAAGAAGTGGCTGCAAGATTTTTGGAGCAGCAGGAATTTCCTGTTGGCTCTGAAATCATGCCCTGTACCTGTTATAGCAGCAGCTTAAGCGTTGAAGCTGACTTGCTCTGGTCCTCTCAGGACACCAGTTCTTAGATGGAAATACTTTTTTTGAGGTCTACAAAACATAACACAACTAGAAAAGATCAGATTTGCCAGCCAGTTCTTGACAACTGGGTTTATGTGATGGTCTTATTACTTTAGCCAGAATCCTCCTCAAGTAATGTTGAACAGATGTATTATTTTCCAGTGACTGCTTCATTGGTGCACCCTCTCCAAGTATCCCTTACCCCGTTAAATGCATAAAACCTCTAAAGCTGATTTACTAACAAGAAAGCTGCTTGACATTCTTGGTAAATTTGGCAAAAGAGAGTGAATATTTTGGAGAAATATTTGCTCTTGTTGTGGAGAGGTGAAGGGAACCTCTTCTAGGGACTGTGTCTCAAGCTCTTCAAAACACATGTAACTTGAAGATTCTTTGTATGTGTTTTTTGTTTGTTTGTCTTGTTTTTATTTTTTTTTTCAACTCATTTCATTTAATTTAACCTGGAAAACAAATGTACAAGGTGTTTGATTTTTATGGAAGTATAAAATAATCTTCTAAACCTGCCCAAGGTCACTTGTATAATCAGGAACAATGATTTGGGTTTCTTTTTTTTTTAATTTTTTTTTTTATTTTTTAACTTTACAATATTGTATTGGTTTGTCTTGTTTTTAAATGAAGGGCAGTTGTTTTACAATGTGTTAATTTCCACTGTGCAGCAAAGTGATTCACTTGTACATACACACACACACGCACATACACACATACATACATATATACATATATTCTTTTTAATATTCTTTGCTATTGTGATTTAATCACAGCATAGTGAATATAGTTACCTGTTCTATAAGTAGGACCTTGCTGTTTATCCACTCTCTAAATAATAGATTCTGATTTTCCTACCATCCATTTTTAATAACAGGTGCCCCAGTCAAAGCTAAATTTTGCCTCTGGGAGTTTTCCTAGTCTAGGTTCCATTAAAGACCATGCCCTCTTCTAATGATGCATTCTAGGAAGTGTCAGTTTCAGTCAACTGAATAGATTTAAGTAACTGTCCCTCATTTAGAAAGCATCAAGGAAGGGGACACCATATTCATAGCCATCAAGCTTTGACTTATTAAGTATGGCTCACAGAAGCAGTCTTATTTTCCACTTCTTGAAACTGATCTCTGGTGGCCTCAGCCTGCAGCATCTTGAAGCAGGGTTTCAGTTCCTGGCCAGAGATTGAGGACAGGTTGTGGCAGTAAGAACGTTGAATCCTAGTCACTAGACCAGTGGTCAGTGATAAGGCCCTGGCCCTTTGGCTTTGCAGAAAAGAATCCCCACAAAGATGGAAAGTGGTGAAACAAGTAAAGTGTTTATTAGGAGGGAAAAGAGTACATGTGTATAGACACTATACAAGGGCAGGCTAAGAGAGAGTAGTGCCCTCTTGGTAGTTTGAATCACCTTTATGGGGCATATCTTCCAGATTTTCTTTAGCCAATCATTTCACTTTGCCTGTTTCTGAGTCCATATTTGGTTTATTTCAGGATCCTCCCATGTGTGTGCACATGCATCTCCTACCCAAGATAGATTCTAGCAAAGAGGTCAATGGATAGTGACATCACCTATTATAGTTTGGCCCCTCTCCCTTTTTGACCTTCAAGGAGCGTTAGAGTTGGGAAGGTCTCCTTGACATTGAGAATGAGAAATGCACAGTCTCTATCTTTCATCTGGGCAAGCCTCAGCCTCTCCTATCTTCGTCTTGGAGTACAAACTCCAGCTACTCAGCCTGGGGCCCATCTATCTCCTGCCTCAAAACTACATTGCATAGAAAATGCAACATTTTAATAGTCTATTAACTTGGGATAGCTTCTGAGGACTAATGGAAGTTATGAAGGATCTAAAGTCACACCATGAAACAGCATACGCTTCCTAAGTCACTGTTGCAGGAGATATTAGTTCTGAGAATGATTCCTGATTAGCAAAGTTTATGTGGACTAAACCTGGGCCCCTAGGCTAAGCTGCTTATATTAACAGCTGGAAACTAATCTGGATCCAGATAGTTCATGTGCCCAGTCACATGTTAGGTGGTGTAGTGATAAAGAATCCACCTGTCAATGCAGATGTGAATTCGTTCCCTGGGTTGGGAAGATCACCTGGCAACATACTCCAGTATTCTTGGAGAAGTCCAGTATTCTTGCCTGGAGAAGTCCACAGACAAAGGAATATGGTGGGATAGAGTCCATGGGGTCAAAAAGAGTCGAACAGGACTGAGCAAACATGCACAACAGCAACTGTTCCATATTGTTTATCTAGGAGAACAAATGGGAACTGAGGACTGAAACACAACTTCTTATAAAAACGAAACCCTTCAAGAATAACTTTTAAACACACATCCCTAGTGCCAAAGGAAAGATGTGGGTTTGCACATTTTTGAGGGGAGGAGGTGATATAAATTAGCTGATGATATAATGGTGGTCAGTTTTACACAAGAGGACATTAAATGAGTAAGAATTGACCTGTGTGCATTTCCAGAAAAGGATTTCCTAAATTGCTTAAAAATAATAAATAAGAATTTTATTTTCCCTCTCTCCCTTCTGAGAGACCTGGAAATTAGAAAGAACAGTGTATCTTTCCCCATTTTCCTTGGCTGATGTGCCCACTGGGAAAATAAACGCACAATGTGACAGTTGTGAGTCCAGCTTTCTTTGGGGCAAACAAGGGCTACAGCCTGGGAGACAACATTGCAGCTGTCTCTGAGAAAATGCTCTGGAGAGGTAGGAGGGAAGGTCATGATATATGTGACTATCGTGAAGGTGGGCATGTGCAGTCAAGCACACATTTTTGCAGAAGATTGCTGCTAGCCATGAGGAACAGATGTGACCATTAATGATTTTATTGCTTTACAAGATACAAGGAAATGAAAGAATTGGGCTCATAAAATCTCCTCAAAATATCTAACTATATAAAGGCCTGCTCTACCACTTTTTCCCAGAGTACAGAATGCCTCATTCCTGATCTCCACCCTGAATTCCTTTCAATGGATGTTGAAGGTCAGCAGCCATAGCAGCTGACTTAGTTCTTGTGACTTAGTTCTTGTAGAGGCAGATGGCAAGTGCTGATTTTTAGTTGGCACATGTTATAGCCAATATTTCCAAAGTCAAAGGTACATAGAGAATGGCTTTGAGGAATTCAGGGCATAAGATCTTGGTTCTCTTTATCTGGTTACTGCTGAAGAGTGTCTACAAAGTGATTTATGATGTTAGGTCCATTACTGCTTAGGGGGGTAGGTTTTTCTACCTCCACATATGTCACTTTGTTATGAGAATTATTTTGATATAAAAGGCAATCAAAAACCCAGTCCATTCAAGAAAAGCTATTTACCTCTTCATCAACTGCTGATTTAATTTAATGGACTTCCCTGGTGGTGCTAGTGATAAAAAATCTGCCTGCCAACCAGGAGACCCGGTTTTATTCCTAGATTGGGAAAATCCCCTGGAGAAGAAAATGACAACCCATTCCAGGATTCCTGCTTTAGAAATCCCAGGGACAGAGGAGCCTGGTGGGCTACAGTCCATGAGGTCTCAAAGAGTCAGACATAACCAAGCAGGTAAACAACAAAAGCAACTGCTGAAGGACATAGCAACCTATTCCAGTATTCTTGCCTGGAGAACCCCACAGAGAGAGGAGCCTGGAGGGTTACAGTCCATAGGGTCACAAAAAGTAAGACATGACTGAAGAGACTTAGCACACATTCAACTGCTGATATTTACATTGGAAAGAGTGCTATTACCATTGATGTGTTATTACCTGAGAAACATCTAACAGAGCAATATTTGTTTTCTAAACATGTCCCCTGCCTACCTGTGAAAACCCTTATCCTCTTTGTATCCCTTGATGTTATTCAGTTGCTCAGTCAAGCCCGACTCTTTGCGACTCCATGGACTGCAGCATGCCAGGTTTCCCTGTCCTTCGCTATCTCTCAGAGCTTGTTCAAACTCATGTCCTCATGAGTTGGCAGTGCTATGTAATCATCTTATCCTCTGTTGCCCCCTTCTCCTCCTACCCTTAGTCTTTCCCAGTATCAGGAACTTTTCCAATGTGTTGGCTCTTCACATCAGTTGGCCAAAGTATTGGAGCTTCAGCAAAATTCTTTCCAATGAATATTCAGGGTTGATTTCCTTTAGGGTTGACTGGTTTGATATCTATGATGCTTCCCCTTTCCTTAGCTCAGGGCATTATATAAGCTTCAATTAATTGGCTGTACTTATGAGACTCACATATATGTGTAATTTTTTCCTCTGTTAATCATCTTATGTCATTTTAAATATTAAACTGGCTGAAGAATCTAGAAAGGAAGAAAGAAAACATTTTTTGTTTGCTTCCTCTTAATGACAACAAAAAATTGGCACTTGCATCTGTCTCTAAAAGGATTAAATCATGAGGTCTGTAGTCACTGACCTTCAGCATCCCTGAAAGGAGTTCAGGGTGGAGATCAGGAATGTGGCACTCTGTGCTCTGGGAAAAACTGGCAGAACAGGTCTTTAGATGGGTATTTTTAGGAGATTTTAACTTCTTTAGGTGCCCAACTTCTTGTGTCTCATCACATCTAGAAAAACACTAAAATCTTTAACGGTGACATCTGCTTCTTGTGACAAACCTCTGCCAAAATATGTGCTTGACTGCACATACCCTGCTTGACTAAAATTATATATAATACTGACCTTCCCCTTGTTGACTTAAAAAAAATGCACAGTGTGAGAGTTACAAGTTAAGTCTTATTTGGGACAAAATGAGGGCTGCACCTGAAGAGACAGCACCTCAGATAGCTCTGAGAAATTGCTCTGAGGAGGGAGAAGGAAGGTCAATATATATGAGATTTTGGTGAAGGTGGAGTACATACAATCAAGCACTTTGTTTTGTTTTTGCACATTTCTACAATTCACAAGAAGCAGACATCACCCTGAAGGATTTAGTGCTTTTTTAAGATATGAGGAGATATAAGAATTGGGCTCATAAAATCGACTCCTGAAAATATTTATCTGAAGACCTGTCCTGCCAGTTTTCCCCCAAGCACAGAGTGCCTCATTTCTGCTCTCCACCCAGGACTCCTTTCAGGGGGTGTTGAAAACCAGCAGCTACAGTAGCATGTGATTTAATCCTTGTACAAGTGGACAGCTAATGCCAATGGCAAGAGCCAATTTGTAATTGACAGACCTGTAAACAAAAAATTAGTTGATCTAAGAAAGAATTAGAAAATTTTGAGTCAAATTTGAAGATTATAACATAGGAAGAGCATCTCAGAAAGCTCTGAGAATTGTTCTACCCACTGGAAATCAAGACACAGTTTATATGTTTCTGAGGCAAAGGGTTGTACATTAAATGATGTATTAGAGATAGTTTACACAATCCAGATTTAAGCGCCATTGTGGTAGACCTTTCAAGGTCTTCCCTGTCGGTCAAATGGTAAGGAATCTACCTGCACCTCAGGAGATCCAGGTTCAGCCCCTGGGTCAGGAAGATCCTCTGGAGAAGGAAATGGCAATCCATTTCAGTATTCTTGCCTGGAGAATCCCATGGACAGAGGAGCCTGGTGGGCTACACAGTCAGTGGGATTACAAAGAGTCTAACACGACTGAGCTTCTTCATTCAGTGGTAGACCTTGTGACCCTTTACAAGATTGAGAAGAAATGCCATCTTTTATGGAGTTGTTTTGCTGATGCTAGGAGAAGATTGCTGTTGATGGTTGGGCTGGTATTCTTGCTGATGGGGGAATGTTTGGTCAATGCATAGTGTGGATATACAATGCACAGTGAGGGAAGAGGGACTGCAAAGGACAGAGAAGAATTTTAATTTTTCCTGTCTTGCCATACAATGTGAATTTTATTTCAGACCCCCTTTTTTGGAGCAGTTCCTCAGAGTTATCTCAGGTCCTGTCTCCTGGGCTATAGTTCTCATTTTCCCCCAATAAAACTTAACTCATAACTCTCATATTGTGCTTTCTTTTTTTTGTTTATTTGTTTTTGTTTGCTTGTCTGTTTATATTTTTTCAGTCAACAACCACTATAGTCCAAACAGCCCAAGAGGCACCCTGACCCTCAGCTTCTGCTGGTGTCAAGTAGTGGAATGGAGCAGCACAGGAACTCATGAAGCCTTGCAATAAGGGATTTATTTTTTGTTCAGACCCTAAGAAAAATATGACATTTCCAATCTGCATCTCTTCTCATTAACCCTGAATGCAGTGACAGAAGTGTATCAGTACCCACTCTAATAACTAACATCTGTTATTATGGATGCAAAATAATTTACATGTAAAAACTCCATATATAGACACAAAGCCACATAAAGAAGGCATCATTTTTACTCTTGCCTACTGCACACATGAGGAAACTAAAGTTTTGAAAACTTAAGTAAGTTGGTTGGAAACTTGGTTAAAGGCAAGAAAACCACAGTATTTCACAACCACATTTGGTACAAACATGGTATTTCACAACCACAAGTGAAACAAGCAAGTGGCTTTATAATATGGAAGAACTTTACTTCCTTGACACTTAGGAGTGAGCTGCAAGCAAAATGGAGCACTGTCTAGACCAAGTGAAGAAGCAGATATTCCAGTAAATACACTGAGGGTCTCAGGTACCTGGACCGGACACTGATAGGAGACACTCAACACCCTTAATGTGAGTTGAATACAGTTATGTAGAAAACACATGTTATTTTTATTCTAGAGTGTAAAAGCCACAACTCTTATGTTATTTCTGATACCTTGCATTAGGTTAGGGGTAGAAACTTTCAGGAATTGCTCTGTATCAGTCCATGATCTGGATAAGCATACTTCCAGAGGTAGACTAGCACAATGATTGAATGAAGGGTCTGGGATAAATAAGCAGGATATTAGTTGTTTGATTTTAGACAAATTACTTACACTCTTCATGTTTCAGTTTCCTCAGCTATAAAGTAAGGACAAAAGTTTCTACCTTCTAAGATGGTTGTGATAATTCCATGAGTCGATACACAGAAAACCTTTGAAACAGTGACTGACAGAGATGAAACACATTAAATCCAGCTATTGTATAGTCAATGATTGTGATGCCCATCATGAGTAAGTAATACTCTTCTGCCTGCCTCAAAGAAATATGTCTTAATCAATTCATCACTATTGATACCATGTCACACTAGCTCTTTAAGGACACCTTCTCAAGTAGCCAAAGCTTTCAGGTAAATTAGAGACTGATGTGACATAAATCACAACATAAGTACTTGCTTCATTTGAATCAAATATGCTTGGAGGAGGAAGATTATCTACCTCAGTTTTAATACATTCGTTGCTATCTACCTTTTGGCAAAATGATTTCCAGCTATGACATAGAATGACTTCAGCAACCCTGTTCAGATTGAAGTCACAAAAAATGAAGAATAGGGATATAATGTAGTGACTTGGAAAGACACATTTATGGCATTGGAGCAAGGTCTTTGATGGAAACTTCACTCATTGTCTTTCAACCATAATTTTTTGTCAACCCTCCAAATGTTTAGATTCTTTATGTATGTCTACATCTCTTAAACACACACATGTGGGTGCGTGCGCGCGCACACACACACACACACACACACACACACACCCCTTTCCAATATTGAGTTAACACTTCTTAAAAATAAAAGTTCAATTTCAACAATTCTATCTTTCAGTGTAAATTAAGAACTTTCAGGAAATTATACAAGTACTGTTTGTATTTTGGACTAAATCATGAAAAAGTCTAAGCTCTCCTTTATGTGATAAAAAGATTAAGCTTGTATTTATTATGGTTCAAGTGATGCAAATGTAACCCAAGAGCATGGCAGAAATAGCAAATTAACATACAGAACCAGACAGAGAGCAAACTGAAAATCAACAGGGAGCTAAAAGGCAACCAAAAAGAGAGTGAATTATCTTGTCAAATGGGCAAGTTTGAAAAGCAGAAATAAAATATGCAATGAGGGCATATTGAAGTCCAGCATAAGATCAAGAGACAATATTTTCTCAGTTCTTCCATGTAACCTAAACTTAACCATAATGATTAGCTTAGCTGAGATTTAAGTAGCTTAAAACTGAATAAAACAAACATATCCACTCACAGTCATAATTCAAAACTCTCTCTGCCTGTAGAGTGAGACTCGACTTACATCAAATGACACAAGAAGTATACTGATTTTATTCCTTTTATTACAAGTACAGCTCCCTGGAGCAGGACTGGTTGCTGAAAATTCATGTAAGCTGGTACATTGTGAGCCCTTATTTACACGGCATTAATAATACATCAGGAAGACAAAGGAATACTCCAAATAATAAACTCTCCTAACAGCCCTGAACCACATTGAAATGCAGTTATTTCCTCAGTCCAGTTCACAACACAGTTTCCTCTTGCTGAACTTTGTTCCTTTTATTCTTTGTGAGCTTCTGGTGAGGAAGGACTTTCTTCAAGATATAGATTATGTTTCAAGATCCTAATTGTCTTGATGAGAGGGTCTAAAGATTGTGTGATTTTTTTTCCCCCACTTTGGAAACATTTAATATGGATCATTCTTGTGACTAGAGGGAGGGTTTTAAGATGACTCAAGGGAACATAGACTAAAACATCCTGATTTTTTCTGTTCTCAGAAGTTTGGGGACATTGATTTCTTACCCAAATGATGTGCAGATTTGAAAAGAAAATGAGAAAAGGCAGAAAACTAGATATAACTGACACTATCATCAGAAATAAACATTTTGAGGAAACAATGGGGCATTTTATATGCAGATGAACATTTTTATTTTTTAAGAGAACATTTTTAAAATACAGCGGCCTTACGGACTGTAAAAATGCCTAGGTGGTAGGCACCTATGGAAATATTTCTAGAACATTGCATGATGGTTAACCACAGGAGTTTTTTTCACTATGACTCCTACTTTCAAATCACGATTCCAAGTTGGTTGATGCTTCTGTGCCTATTGTCTCATATGTAATGCAAGAATATCTAATTTATAGTTGTGTTTTGCTTGGCAAATTGTATGTATCCAGTATATTTCAGATATTGTTATTGTTGTGTTTTTAAATTTTACTACTATTTTTATTAGTATTAGGATGGCTTATTATCACATTTAAACTTAAATGATCTCTTACTGTTCTGCCTGAATAGTTCCAGCATCTCTATAGAATTATGCACTCACCATGGGGAGGAACTGGTAAACACTGAACCAACTAGTTGCTATATTTTCTACAATACTTTGAAACATGGCAAAATAGGGGGAAAGCTTTGAAGACAAGATTGAGTGGGAACACTACTTTTTCCGTTACCAATTCTGTGATGTCAGAAAGTTGTTCTACTTCTCCTGGGGTGGGGTAACAAAGGCAGACAAGGCCTACCTCACCCCAAGATAAACAATGGTAATAAAGATAAGCAAACCCATTTATTTATCTTAAGTTATGAGAGTTGATGAATAAAGACTGTCTCTACAGTCTTTTTGAAGCATCACATTTTCTTTATTTCAGTTCAACTCAGTCACTCAGTCATGTTCAACTCTTTGCAACACTATGGACTACAGAACGCCAGGCCTCCCTGTACATCACCAAATCCTGGAGCTTGCTCAAACTCATGTCCATCAAGTTGATGATGCCACCCAACCATCTCATCCACTGTCAAACCCCTCTGTTCTTGCCTTCAATCTCTCCCAACATTAGGGTATTTTTCAATGAGTCAGTTTTTCGCATTAGGTGGCCAAAGTATTGGAGCTTCAGCTTTAGCATCAGTCCTTCCAATGAATATTCAGGACTGATTTCCTTTAGGATCAACTGATTGGATCTCCTTGCAGTCCAAGGGACTGTCAAGAGTCTTCTTCAACACCACAGTTTAAAAGCATCAATTCTTTGGCACTCAGCTTTCTCTATAGTCTAACTCTCATATCCATACATGACTACTGGGAAAACCATAGCTCTCACTAGATGGACCTTTGTCAGAAAAGTAATATCTCTGCTTTAGAATATGCTGTTTAGGTTGGTCATAGCTTTTCTTCCAAGGAACAAGTGTCTTTTAATTTCATGGCTGCAGTCACAATCTGTACTGATTTTGGAGCCCAAGAAAAGAAAGTTTGGCACTCTTTCCCCTGTTTCCCCATCTATTTGCCATGAAGTGATGGGACCGGTTGCCATGATCTTTGTTTTTTGAATGTTGAGTTTTACGCCAGCTTTTTCACTCTCCTCTGTCACTTTCACCAAGAAGGTGTTCAGTTCCTCTTCACTTTCTGCCATAAGGGTGGTGTCATCTGCATATCTGAGGTTATTGATATTTCTCCCAGCAATCTTCATTCCAGTTTGTGCTTCATTCAGCCTAACATTTCTCATGAGGTACTCTGCATATAAGTTAAATGAGCAGGGTGACAATATAAAGCCCTGATGTATTGCTTTCCCAATTTGGAACCAGTCTGTTGTTCCATGTCCAGTTCTAACTGTGGGTTCTTGACATGCATACAGATTTCTCAAGAGGCAGGTAAGGTGGTTTGGTAGTCCCATATCTTTAAGAATTTTCCATTGTTGTGGTCTACACAGTCCAGGACTTTGGTGTAATCAATAAGCAGAAGTAGATGTTCTTTTTGGAGCTCTCTTGCTTTTTCTGTGAGCCAACGGATATTGGCAATTTGACCTCTGGTTTCTCTGCCTTTTCTAAATCCAAATTGAACATCTGGAAGTTCACATACTGTTAAAGCCTGGCTTGGAGAATTTCTTTATTTAGCCTTGGATTAACCTTAGTGATGTTCAAGGGATTCTGAAAAAAGTTTCCAGGATCCTCATTGATCCTTCTCTCTCTTCCCCTCAATTCTATGACTATTCAATATTTTTCTCCTTTCAGTAACCTGATCTGTGAAAAACACAGTGACAAATAGTAAGCTTACTTAATTAATATCTGATCAGTAATTCTAACTCCATGAAAATACCTTTCATTGTGTATTCAGTTATGTATTTAAAATTTTTTTATCATCCCCTAGAATTTGATGTACTCCTCTGCACACAATCCATGGCATTTAACACAGTGACAGCCGCACAATAAAAAATTCCACAATACATATATTTATTGAAAAAAAATTTATTGATTATACTAACATCTAAGGGGAAAAAAATGAACTCCCCACAGTGATTATTTGGGACATGACATACTAGTTATTGATATATTAATTTCAGCTTATGGCATAGCATAAATGATTCCAGTATCTAGATCTGATACTATGAAGAGTTGTAGTCAAATACATGTGAAGGAGCTATTAAATTCTGAGCTTTTGGGTAAATTCAAAACTCAAAATAGCATCTTTGCTGATAAGCAGATGGCAGTAGTTTGCTAAGACAGAAATGGTCCTATTTTGTACAAAGATTAAGGCAGAAATTGAATAAAAACTGTTAATATTAGCCCAACAGATAAGTGATCATGACAAAAAATAGAATATATAAGCATCAAATCTCTCCTGCTTAGATTCAAAGCCTGGATGAAGTAGGTAAGATGTGAGACATTCATGAGTTTCATAGATTATTAAAGCAAACGGTAGAAGCCTCATGCTCAGGTTCTTAAACACACTCATGAAAATATCCATTAATGATCTTTGGCACTGGAGGCCCAATTATTGTTTTGCTGCTTCTTTTTTTTTTTAATTTTTAATTGTCTTCATTCCTAGGACTGTAACTCAGGAGGGAAATAAGAGATGCACTTTCAAAGTAAATTTTATTAGCTTTTAAAACATTTTATCAAATGAAAAAGAAAACCTACATAATTAATCCCTTGTAAGATCAGCATGGGCTTTGGTCACATAAAATTGGTTTTCAGTAGAGATTCAACCACATTACAGCTGCTACACATTGAGCTTATTAAATAGCTTCTCTTTTCTCACTCCTCTATTACAGTGTTTAACACAGAACAGAGGAGAAACACATAACTTTGGATTAAGATAAACTAGAGTTGAAACCTGTTTGACTCATGACTTGAGAAAAGAATGCATTTTGTTGAGCCTCTGTTGTAAAAGGAGAAAAAATAATCTGGTAGGACTGTTTTGCAAAAAGAGTAAAATGTAGGATCGCAGGAATGGTCCATGGAGGTTACACCATACACGCCAATGAATTATCGTCCTCGGCCTCTCCCTTCCTGCTCTTCCCCTATCCAACCTATACCATTCCCAGGGTGAGTATTTAATCAAAGAGGGATAAAATGATATACGTAAATGTCCATTCCACAAGCATGGGTTCCTCTGCTCTTCTATAGAAGATCTGTCAGTTAATGCTGCATTGGTGTCTAGAGATAAGACAATCATCTGTCCATGAATGTTTTTGCAAAGGAAGATATGACTGAAAATGAGACTGGCACAAGAAGACATGTGTTACTTTGAAGAGAGCTTTGTGTTCATAACCACAGCCACACAAACAGCCACACAGAGTTTAGGAAGAGGACAGCTAAGCTGATACAAACACACACACAAGTAGGCAGTGTAGATGGCAGAAATGTATGAGTGAACAAAGGAAAAAAGAGCCAGTCGAAGAAAGATCTGCAGGTTTGAGGTATTACATCCTCCCCGTGGTCTATTGAAGGGCCTTTCTCTTCAATACTGAGATTACATAATGGAATTGACAATCTACCACCAAGCTGTTCTAACTTTCTTTGTGCTATTTCTATGCTTAGGTGTCTTCTTTGAAACCTTCTTTCCTCCAGCTCAAATCTGTATTATTATTGTTATAAAATAATCTATACAGGAGATATTTGCTCAGTGAGACTCCCACCATTCAACACCAAGAAATGGTAATGAAGAAGAAATAATTTTCTTTCAGTTATTATTGCCAATCAGTACAAAATATTGAATTACAGATGACTGGGCTGCATGAAAAAATGAGATAAGAATCCTTACCTTCATTATGATTCAAAGTATTCACACAAAAGAAAGTAAAGTAATAATACCACATGATGTCATGGGAGGGGTCCAGGATGATCCATGATTAACTATTAGATAATTGGCATAGAAAGAGTGCCTGCTTTGGAAATCCATAAAAGAACAAGGCCTGACATGGCACAAACTAGTACAAACAGATGAAATTTGAACAGCAGTTTTTGGGTGATTTGCACAATGGAGAAATGTGAAGAGTTGTCTCAGTTGGTAAAATTGCATAGACAAAGTTATAGTAGTCAGGAAGAACCATTGTCTCCATGGCAATGAATAAACAAATTTGCTTTTAAGAAAAACAGGTTTGAGTAAATCAGAGGAAAATGACATGCTGGTGTATCATCCTAGAAGGATTTGTCTGTCAAGCAAAATAATTTGTTGTAAATAAGAAAAAAAATATAAAATAAGGGAAGAAAATAATATATTAATATTTTGTGCATGCATGCTAACTCGCTTCAGTCTTATTTGACTCTTTGCAACCCTATGGACTATAGTTGGCAAGGTTCCTCTGTTCATGGGATTCTCCAGGCAAGAATACTGGAGTGAGGTGCCATGCCCTCCTCTAGGGGATCTTCCTGACTCAGGGATCAAGCCTGTGTCTCTTGCCTCTCCTCCATTGGCAGCTGGGTTCTTTACCATTAGTGTCACCTGGGAAGCCCAATATTAATATATAGGTATATTTTTTAAAAATCGTTTAGGTCAGTGGAACTGTGTGATATGTAATGGTGAACATGACATTATTCATTTGTCAAAATATAGAGAGCTGCACAACATTAAAGCATGAAACTCAACATAGCTATGGATTTTATTTAACAATAATGTTTCTATGTTGATTTATTCATCTATGATAAATATACCACATCAAGTAACATGTTAATAATGGGAAATAAAAGGGGAAAGGAGTGAGACAGCATATAAGGGAACTGTCTCTACTATCTTTTCAACTATCTATAAACCTAAAACTTCTCTAAAAATAATGCTTAGTAATTAAAAAATATATTTACAGAGAGAAGGCAACAGCTAACAATGCATGTAATGGCCCAGAACATTATATTTCATATATCTCCAAAATCTAACCAGAGTCATGTGATCCTTCTCTAACTTCAAAATTACCCATAGCCTGCTCCAGATTTTTTTTCTCCATCAGAGTTTTTGCAGACCCTTAATTTACTTTTAAGAATTACCTTGTGTTTTGGACTAAGACCTTGTACTTTACTGCTCATCTTGTTGGCTTTCATGAGTTGCTTTCTTGCTTGAGTTACTAGACTATAGGCTGTTCTATCTGGGGGAAGGTCATAAGAATGTGTGGTGTTTTCCTGATTTTAATAGTAATATTACAGAATAGTCGTGTGATTTGGTAGATATTTGGAAGGTTTCTTGAGTAGAATAAATAAATGAGCCTATAACCACACAATTAAGGCATTGTTTAAATTTATATATATATATATATATAATTTTTGGTGTTAAGAAGCTGTTTAATACTATGATGTTTTAAAAACACACCTTTCCTTGAATTCTAAAAATAAGGCATTGTCTAAATCTTGCTAAGGGACTTCTGGAACAGATTGCTTTCCACATGAACTTTATAAAGGCCTTTAAAAAAATGTTGTGGAATTGGTGATAAAGAGAAGAGTGGGGAGACTGTATTAGTTTTATTTTAATGCTGTAATAAATCACCACAAACCAAACAGTTCAAAACAACACAAACTATTATCTGAAGGTTAAAAGTCCAAAGTGAGTCTTGCTACAGTGCTAAAATCAAGGCATTGGCAGAGTCTCATGTCTCCTAGAAGTTCCAGGGGAGAAACGATTGCCTTGTTTTTCCTATAGACACAACTCACATTCCTTGGCTTGTATCCCCTTCTTCTGCCTTCAGATCACATCACTTCAATCCATGCTTCCATCATCACACTACCTTGACTCTAATCCACCTGCTCTGATATTATGAAGACCCATGTGAATACATTGGGTGAATTTCATTAGTCCAACATAATCTCCCCCTGTCAAGATCTTTAACTGAATCATATCTTCAAAGTCCCCGTTTCTAAGTCTCTTTCTGTGGATAAGGATGTGGACATCTGTAAGGATCCATTATTTCACTGACCACAGGGAGCTAGATCAGAATGTGAGTACAGATGGTTTATCTGATTAAGAAATGGAGACAGAATCACAGGTGATAAGGGAGTTAAAATATAAGTAATGCAATCCTGAAAATGGGAAAAAGGGAGAACCAAATGTGTATCTTTCTACATACACACTTAACATGGAAGGTTATTTTACAATGAAATTCATTTTTAAGAATTTTCTTGTAGACATACTGTTTGAAATTTACAAAATATGGATTTTTGACAAATTCCATTTTGCTTCCCTGGCAATTATAACTAATGTGGAAATTCATTTTCAATATTAGTTTGTCAGGAAGCTGTATAATGTGTGGAAGATTTGCAAGGGAAGGGACCAGATAATGTGATTTGACTGCATTATGCAAATAAGTCTTCCATTTCCTGTCTCTGTTCAATTTATGAACAGAAAGCTCACACATTACTTCAAAAGATTTAATGTAATTTTTTTTCTTTTCATTTTCCCCAAGAAAGAGATGATTATAATAAACATGATGTAAATAAAGTTTTTATTCCAAAATATCAGGATTACCAAGAAGTTGCTATTTTAAACAAATTGTGCTATTGTTTTACCTTGGTGAGTTTGAGCGGAGAGACAAACCTAGCTAGAATCATGTTTCTGCTACTTAGTAGTAATTCAGTCTAAGTCTCAGTTTTCTCATCTGACACATGGGTACACTAATGTCTTCCTTACTACTATTTTTCATAATAGATTGGATTGCATATAAAAAACATCTGAAACATAACAATGGCCATTTTTTATTGACTGACTCCTCATGGCTCAATAAATGGTGATCATGTTATATATTATATATTATGCATCATTTTTTAGTCCTTTGCTCAGAAGTATATTATTGAATATTTAATTTTCTGTAACTTCACACAAAGTAGATAAATATCTGTATCTGCATAGAGCATGCGTGCTAGCAGACAGAGGCAGACAATAAAATAATGAGTACTGGAGCTGGTTAGACAGTGATAAGTACAGTACAAAATACAATAAAACAAAGAGTTTAGGGATGTGTGGGAGCACTGTCTGTAATAATAATTATGTTATCGAATGCACTGGTGGCGGTGGGGGGGGAGAGTACTGGGAGGGAGGGAGGAGGAGGGTTGAGGATGGGGAACATGTGTACACCCGTGGTGGATTCATGTTGATGTATGGCAAAACCAGTACAATATTGTAAAGTAATTAGCCTCCAATTAAAATCAATAAATTTAAATTTAAAAAAAAGATAGAAAGGAAAGGTACCTTTCATTAGAATTCCAGCAATCTGGGGAGATGGTGGACTCAATATCTGTCCAAACCAACCTTCAAAGATTCTACTGAGCCACGAAAGCTATGGGAAACACGGAAGGAATCTCAGTTAATCACTGAGATGGGGGACTCGAGTTGTTGCTACCCCTACTGTGTGCAGGCTTGTCAACTCCTGATGATTTCCTCTAGATGCTGTATTGTTCATACAGTTAGTCTGCGAGATTCTGAAGGGAAAACTAAGGAAGAGCTCAGTCATCTATTATTTATTTTCATTTCTACTTCTTTGATCTATGGAAAGAATCAACAGGTTAGACGAGGTGTGTGTGTGTGCTCAATTGCTCAATCGTAGCCAACTCTTGGAGACCCTATAGACTGTAGCCCCCCAAGCTCCTCTGTCCATGGGATTTCCCAGGGAAGAATTCTGGAGTGGGCTGCCATTTACTCCTCCAGGGAATCTTCCAGATCCAGGGATTAAACCTGGGTCTTCTGCATCTCCTTTGTTGAGGTCAGGTTCTTTACCACGGAGCCACTGGGAATTTAAAAGATTTGAAAAGTGTGCTCGGGCTGGAGATGACGAGACATGTGGTTGCCTGGTTAAAAGTAAATTACAATATAGCTTTGCTAAAGTGACAAGAAAAGGGGTTTCCTGCTGAGGGTGGTTTCCTACAAAAAACTACTTATACTTGGAGTGGTAATGACAAACTTTATTGTGAAATTGAAATTTAAGTAAAAGAGTTAAAGGAAGCAAAGAGTTATCTAAAGAGTTTTATGGCAAACAAGTGTTTCAGGCAGAACAAACAGAAGGGCAGAGGCAGGAATGTTGAAGGAGTGGCCTGTAGATGAGGTGCTGGAGCATCAGGAGAATCCTAGGTAAGGAGATCAGAGAAGAAGTGGGACTATGCCTATAAGAATTTGAAGGTACTGTAATACCACTAGCTTGTACCCTGTGAAATGGAGAGAAATATCAGTGGTCTATTCATACAGGTGAGATGACCTTACTTCTGTTATAAATAATCATCTTTCTGCTATGTTAGAAATGCACTTTTAAAAGGCAAGAGTGTAAATTAGCAGTGTTGATAAACATACTTGGTGGAAGTTGATGATGGCTGAGACCATGACAGAAGGAACGGAGGTAGAAAGAAATGTTTGGGTTCTGAGTCTAGTATAAAGGTAGATATGGGGACTTCTCTGGTTGTCCAGTGGTTAAGAATCTACCTTTCAATGTAGGGAATGAGGGTTCAATCTCTGGTCAGGAAACTAATATCCCACATGTTATTGGGTAACTAAGCCTATCCACCACAACTAGAGAGAAGCCATTATTCACAACAAAGAGCCAATTCAAAATAATGGAGGATCTCACATGCTATATTGAAGATATGCAATTGGGACTTGATGCAAAATATGTAAATAAATGTTTTAAAAAATAAATACAGAAGTGTCACAAAATATGATCTATATTAAATTTGATACAGGTCAAAATTAATAAACAGGTGTTTAAAATTTCCAAAATTAATAAACAGTTGTTTGATGAATAGTTTGCAATAAATGTTTTATTAACCCATGAAAATGTGAATCTGTATTGATAAGATATATAATTTTAAAATGTCCTTTATTATACTATTATTTACGTAATACAAATTCTCTGTGACTATATTTAACTAGTGTCTCCTTGGTTTGTCATAAACTACAGGTTATATATTAAACACTCTACTGTGTAGCCATCTTGTTACATTCTCTCTGCATTTTAAACTGCTTTGCTTTATAAATTTTGATGCTATCTAATGCAAAAAAATTAATGAGTTATATTTTCTTTGTAGTTTCTAATTCTTATCAATATAAAATGAACATCCTTCGATGTTCAATGTTCCTTCAGATACCAATTCTGCTATCTGCTATAAACATTTTCATACTTGTTTTGAGGACTTTGTTTTTTCATTTCATTTGATTTATTTCCCAATGCTTTGATTTTAACATTTTTTTTTAATTTTAGGTACAGCAGTAAAAAGAAGCACATAGATTATCTCATTTCAAATGTTCCTTAGATGTGCTCCTTTCCTACGAAAAAAGAGATACAGAAATGTTTAATAATGTGCCCATGTGTACCTGGGCTTTTGAAAAAAAATATTGTAGGAAATTCTACTTTGCAACAAGTTGTCCACTACATGAGGTATAATTAATATAACTTTTGACATTATAGAACAGTGTGAAAAATCAAGTTAATCATCTCCCTGAATAGTCCCAGAAACCAGTTGCAATGTTTACATTGCTACAACATCACTCAAAAAAATAAGAATCTTTGAATTTCATCCACAATTTGATTCAGTAGTATGTTTCAAATTGGAAGAATATTTCAAGAAAGGGCAATCATTAGTGGATCATTTTAGAGGAATTCCACTCTGTTCAAATTGATATATGTTTTTGTATTTTAGATTTAATGAGCTCATTTGTACTCAGATCACAGATAATGTTTGCTTTGTTTTGATTGTCTTAATATCCTTTATAAATACACTATTGTAATTTCCCATCTAAGAATCATATTTTTTTGGTCTGGTTAAATTATACATGGACATGCAATTTGGTTTAGCTTTCTCTCTCTCTCTCTCTCTCTCTCTCTCTCTCTCTCTATATATATATATATATATATATATATATATATATATGCTAAAGGAAAAGTTCAAAAGGAAAGATATACCCAGCTGAATGCAGAACCCAATGAATAGCAAGAAGAGATAAGAAAGCCTTCTTCAGTGATCAATGCAAAGAAATAGAGGAAAAGCCTCTTGATGAAAGTAAAGAGGAGAGTGAAAAAGTTGGCTTAAAGCTCAACATTCTGAAAACGAAGATCATGGCATCTGGTCCCATCACTTCATGGGAAATAGATGGGGAAACAGTGGAAATGGTGTCAGACTTTAATTTTGGGGCTCCAAAATCACTGCAGATGGTGACTGCAGCCATAAAATTAAAAGACGCTTACTCCTTGGAAGAGAAGTTATGACCAACCTAGATAGCATATTGAAATGCAGAGACATTACTCTGCCAAAGGTCCATCTAGTCAAGGCTATGGTTTTTCCAGTGGTCATTTATGGATGTGAGAGTTGGACTGTGAAGAAAGCTGAACGCTGAAGAATTGATGCTTTTGAACTATGGTGTTGGAGAAGACTCTTGAGAGTCCCTTGGACTGCAAGGATGTCCATTCTAAAGGAGATCAGCCCTGGGTATTCTTTGGAAGGAATGGTGCTAAAGCTGAAACTTCAGTACTTTGGCCACCTCATGTGAAGAGTTGACTCATTAGAAAAGACTCTGATGCTGGGAGGGATTGGGGGCAGGAGGAGAAGGGGATGACAGAGGATGAGATGGCTGGATGGCATCACTGACTCAATGAACCTGAGTTGAGTGAACTCTGGGAGATGGTGATGGACAGGGAGGCCTGGCGTGCTGCTATTCATGGGGTCGCAAAGAGTCAGACACGTTGAGCGACTGAACTGAACTGAACTGAAGTTAATAGAATGGGAAAGATGAGATCTCGTCAAGAAAACCAGATACCAAGGGAAGATTTCATGCATAGATGGGCACAATAAATTACAGAAAGCTAACAGAAGCAGAGGATATAAACAAAACAAGGCAAGAATACAGAAAAGAACTATACAAAAAAGATCTTCATGACCCAGTAATCACGATGGTGTTATCACTCATCTAGATCCAGACATCCTGGAGTGTGAAGTCAAGTGGGTCTAAGGAAGCATCGCTACGAACAAAATTAGTGGAAGTGATGGAATTCCAGCTAAGCTAATTCACATCCTAAAAGATGATGCTGTCAAAGTACTGCATTCAATATGCCAGCAAATTTATAAAACTCAGGACTGGAAAAGGTCATTTTCATTCCAAATCCTGAAGAAAGGCAATGTCAAAGAATATTCAAACTACCACACAATTGTATTCATCTCACACGCTAGGAAAGTAATACTCAAAATTCTCCAAAACAGGCTTCAATAGTACGAGAACTGTGAACTTCCAGATGTTCAAGCTGGTTTTAGAAGAGGCAGAGGAACCACATACCAAATTGTCAACATCCATTGGATAATCGAAAAAGTAAGAGAGTTCCAGAAAAAAAATCTACTTTTGCTTTATGGACTATGCCAAAGACTTTGACTGTGTGGAACACAATAAACTGTGGAAAATTCTTAAAGGGATGGGAATGCCAGACCACCTGACCTGTCTCCTGAGAAATCTGTATGCAAGTCAAGGAGCAACAGGTAGAACTGGGCATGGAACAATAGACTTTTTCCAAATTGGGAAAGGAGTACATCAAGGCTATGTATTGTCACCCTGCTTATTTAATTTATATGCAGAGTGAAATGTGAAATGCCGAGCTGGATGAAGCCCAAGATGGAGTCAAGATTGCTGGGAGAAATATCAATAATCTCAGATAGGCAGATGACACCACCCTTATGGCAGATAGTGAAGAGGAACTGAAGAGCCTCTTGATGAAAGTGAAAGAGGAGAGTGAAAAAGCTGACTTAAAGCTCAACATTCAGAAAACTAAGATCATGGCATCTGGTCCCATCACATTATAGCAAATAGATAGGGAAACAATGGAAACAGTGAGAGACTATTAAATTGGGCTGCAAAATCACTGCAGATAGTGACTGCAGCTATGAAATTAAAAGACACTTGCTCCTTGGAATAAAAGCTATGGCTAACCTAGACAGCAGAGACATTACTTTGCTGACAAAGGTCTCTCTAGTCAGAGCTATGGTTTTTCCAGTAGTCATGTATGGAAGTGAGAGTTGTACCATAAAAAAGCTGAGCGCAAAAGGATTGATGCTTTTGAACTGTGGTGTTGGAGAAGACTCTTGTGAGTCCCTTGGACTGTAAGAAGGTCAAACCAGTCCATCCTAAAAGAAATTAGTCCTGAATATTCATTGGAAGGACTGATAGTAAAGCTGAAACTCCAATATTTTGGCCACCTGATGCGAATAACTGACTCTGGAAAAGATCGTGATGCTGGGAAAAATTGAAGGCCAGAGAAGGGGATGACAAAGGATGAGATCATTGGATGGCATCATAGACTTGATGTACATGAGTTTGAGCAAGTTCCAGGATTTGGTGACAGGCATGGAAGCCTGGCATTCTGCAGTCCATGGAGTCACACAGAGTCGGACCAAACTGAGTGACTTAACTGAACTGATAGACTGGAAAAAAGACAACTCTCATTAGTGGTGTAAAAAGAGCTGGATGTCATTAGCAGTATTGTGGAAACTATGTAATGTACTCAGGGAAGGCGATGGCACCCACCTCCAGTACTCTTGCCTGGAAAATCCCATGGGCAGAGGAGCGTGGTAGGCTGCAGTCCATGGGGTTGCAAAGAGTGGGACATGACTGAGCTACTTCACTTTGACTTTTCACTTCCATGCATTGGAGTAGGAGATGGTAACCCACTCCAGTGTTCTTGTTCTTACCTGGAGAATCCCAGGGACCGGGGATCCCCGTGGGCTGCCATCTATGGGGTTGCACAGAGTCAGACACGACTGAAGTGACTTAGCAGCAGCAGCAGCATGTGATGTACTAAATAATTATGAGCTTCTGGTGAAGAGCTGAAGGGATAATTAACATGACTTGAATGCTATTTTCTCATTTGATATTATTTTCCAAGAAACAGAAAAACTCAGGACACGTAGAAAAACCCCTGGCACATAATTAGGCAAACATTAAAGAGAACAAGGACTCTGGAATTGATTTTTATTTACAACTGGAAAAGATAAAAATAGGAATTCCTTTAAGCAACTAAGTATTATTAAAACCCAGCTTTATATAAAGGGTTCAATCAGCTGTATTGCAGGCACAATGGTTGTTAAAATGTCTGAGTTGATTAAAATGTGGGGAAAAAAATCACTCAGAGAGGATATCTAAGATGTGGCTTTCCCATGGAACAGGTATATGTTCAATATCAGTTCAGTTCCGTTCACTTCAGTCACTCAGTCGTGTCTGACTCTTTGCGACCCAATACATAGCAGCACACCAGGCCTCTCTGTCCATCACCAACTCCCAGAGTTTACCCAAACCCCTGTCCATGCAGTCAGTGATACAATCCAGACATCTCATGCTCTGTCGTCCCCTTCTCCTCCTGCCCTCAATCTTTCCCAGCATCAGGGTCTTTTCAAATGAGTCAGCTCTTCGCACCAGGTGGCCAAAGTATTGGAGTTTCAGCTTCAACATCAGTCCTTCCAATGAACACCCAGGACTGATCTCCTTTAGGATGGACTGTTTGGATCTCCTTGCAGCCCAAGGGACTCTCAAGAGTCTTCTCCAACACCACAGTTCAAAAGCATCAATTCTTCTGTGCTCAGCTTTTTTATAGTCCAACTCTTACATCCATACATGACCAATGGAAAAACCATAGCCTTAACTAGATGGAGTTGACAAAGTAATGTCTCTGCTTTTTAATACGCTGTCTAGGTTGGTCATAACTTTTCTTCCAAGGAGTAAATGTCTTTTAATTTCATGGCTGCAATCACCATCTGCAGTGATTTTGGAGCCCAAAAAAATAAAGTCTGACACTGTATCCACTGTTTCCCCATCTATTTGCCATGAAGTGATGGGACTAGATGCCAAGATCTTAGTTTTCTGAATGTTGAGCTTTAAGCCAACTTTTTCACTCTCCTATTTCACTTTCATCAATAGGCTCTTCATTTCCTCTTCACTTTCTGCCATAAGGGTGGTGTCATCTGCATATTTGAGGTTATTGATATTTCTCCCAGCAATATTGATTCCAGCTTGTGCTTCCTCCAGCCCAGCATTTCTCATGATGTACTCTGCATATAAGTTAAATAAGCAGGGTGATAACATACAGCCTTGGTGCACTCCTTTTCCTATTTGGAAACAGTTGTTTGCTCCACGTTCAGTTCTAACTGTTGCTTCCTGACCTGCATACAGTTTTCTCAAGAGGCAGGTCAGGTGGTCTGGTATTCCCATCTGTTTCAGAGTTTTCCACAGTTGATTGTGATCCACACAGTCAAAGGCTTTGGCATAGTCAATAAAACAGAAATAGGTGTTTTTCTGGAACTCTCTTGCTTTTTCCATGATCCAGCAGATGTTGGCAATTTGATCTCTTATTCCTCTGTCATTTCTAAAACCATCTTGAACATCTAGAAGTTCATGGTTCATGAACTGCTGAAGCCTTTCTTGGAGAATTTTGAGCATTACTTTGCTAGTATGTGAGATGAGTGCAGTTGTGCGGTAGTTTGAACATTCCTTGGCATTGCGTTTCTTTGTGATTGGAATGAAAACTGACTTTTGCCAGTCCTGTGGCCACTGCTAAGTTTTCCAAATTTGCTGACATATTGAGTGCAGCACTTTCACAGCATTGTCTTTCAGGATTTGAAATAGCTTAACTGGAATTTCATCACCTCCCCTAGCTTTGTTTATAGTGATGCTTCCTAAGGCCCACTTGACTTCAAATTCCAGGATGTCTGGCTCTAGGTGAGTGTGAGTGATCACGCCTTTGTGATTATCTTGGTCATGAAGATCTTTTTTGTACAGTTCTTCTGTGTATTCTTGCCACCTCTTCTTAATATCTTCTGCTTCTGTTAGGTCTCTACCATTTCTGTCCCTTATTGAGCCCATCTTTGCATGAAATATTCCCTTGGTATCTCTAATTTTCTTGAGATCTCTAGTCTTTCCCATTCTATTGTTTTCCTCTATTTCTTTGTTTGATCACTGAGGAAGGCTTTCTTATCTCTCCTTGCTATTCTTTGGAACTCTGCATTCAAATGGGTATATCTTTTCTTTTCTCCTTTGCTTTTCACTTCTCTTCTTTTCACAGCTATTTGTAAGACAGCCATTTTACTTTTTTGCATTTCTTTTTCTTGGGGATGGTCTTAATTCCTGTCTGCTGTACAATGTCATGAACCTTCATCCATAGTTTATCAGGCACTCTGTCTATCAGTTCTAGTTCCTTAAATATGTTCAATATTCCTGTTACTAAACATAAAGTGAGAGGCCTAACTAGAAAATAATTATCAGTAAAATAGTTGTCACCCAGAACTAACCGAAAGTGAATGCAGTAGAGAGAAGATCAAATAAGGTTTGGAGAAAATTGTACTGCTCAATGAACTACAAATTTGAATCAAAAGATACAGTAATAGTTTAAGACATCAATTGTTCATTAAATTATCAACTTTCTCATAGAGAAGAAGCAGGCTGAAAAATCCCTCTTAAAGAAGGCCTAGAAGGATGGCAAAAAAAGGAGGTCCTCAGAGATTGCACAGCCAGGATCCTTGAAGTACAACAGGCTGGAGATATCTGAGACTTAAGACAAATGACCCATCTTGGGTACCTCTTAACTTTTCCTTGTCAAGATTTCATAAATAATATGGACCAGTATTTTTCATGTGGCCCTCTTTCTTTATTTTTACAATGAATGTGGTAAATATAATCAAGCCAGCCCGATGTTACCACTCTGTGTTCGATGAGTGAGGACATTAAAACTAGGAAGTATATCTGTGATTGAATGACGTTGTTGTGTTTCCTCTTGGGAAGAAAGGCTGAGTTAAATTTTATTGTGGATTAAAGGTGCATACTTAGGATTCAGAAGATGGTAATATTTAGATTTCTTTATAAATCTCAAGTACTCTTTTCTCCTCCCTACAGGTATATGTTAACTGTTAGCTACTATACCTTTAAAGTCACACTTTATCACATGTCTTTCTTTTTGGCTCTGACTATGATCAGCAGAGAAACATTCCTCTTGCCAGCAGAAACTTTAAGAGCCATTCTGTGGTATCTTATATCATCATAATAGTAATTTCCAGAGACTGGTTATTTCATTACCCTGGGTTTCCAAATGAAAACAACAATGATGGAGATTGAGCATGAGAAGTAAAAAAAATCTTTGTTTTTGCAAGTCAGAGAAATTTGGGGGCCACTGGTAACCAGAGTGAAATCAAATGAAAGATGACCAAGACAAATCCACCACTGACTCTGATTTATTTGACTCATCCCAGGTGAAAATGTCTTTGTGATTACTAATAAAAAAGATGGTTGTAATGAAATACCTTTATTTCCACTTTTTCTTGAAATATTCTGAAAGAGAAGGAAATTAATGAAATTAAAAAAAAAAAATGAAACCAATTACAGGGTTAAACTATGTGTTAAAAGTAAGTACTATATTTTTCAATTCACTTTTTAAGTCAATTCACTGACTTGAGTAAGTTTCTAGGCCAAGGGAAATGGGGACACTGTCTGTATGTAGTGGAAGACCTCATGGGGGTTGAAACTGGAGGAAAAAATCATACACTGACAGTGGTGTCATATTTGACTGTCACCTGACTTCTTAGTTGAGAGAGAATGGCAGAAGAAATCCTTGATGTAGAAAGGAATCCCAATGGTCAGAATGAAATGCAGAGATTCTGAAATGTAATACCACAGGTGAAAAATAACACCAGAATAAATACAGTGGGCAGTAAATGGAGAGACACAGTGGCAATGAAAAGTACAAAATATGTAAAATTAAAGTTAGAAAAATAAAAGATACAAAAGACAGAGCAAGAGGATTTAAAATACTTGCAATTAGTGCTTTTGATTAAAAGAACAAAGATAAGTGAAGAAAAAAATGCATCTAATTAAATCATTTCTAAATGAACAATTCTGTTTATGGCTTCAAGGGACATTCTGTGTGTCAAAAATCATTTCAGAAGAATGAGCAATGAATTGTCAACAATTCCAACCATAACAGGGATCCCAGTAGTAAAAGCAATTCAGAAGGAAATTCAGACTGCTCTCAGATAGCCACAGAGAAGCAGTTTACATTTCTGGAGTAAATTGTGGTGATGGTCATAAAGGGTAGAGTTGTCTTTAAGCTCATCTGGTTGTATACATTAAATAAGTACAGTTTTGGAACTTCTCTGGTGTCTCAGATGATAAAGAGTCTGCCTGTAATGCGGCATACCTGGGTTTGATCCCTGGGTCAGGAAGATCCCCTGGAGAAGGAAATGGCAACCCACTCCAGTATTCTGGCCTGGAAAATCCTGTGGATGGAGGATGCTGGCACACTATAGACAACAGACTCTCAAAGAGTCAGACATGACTGAGTGACTTCACTTTCTTTCACTTTGGCATGTCAATTATACCTCGATACATTGGTTTAAAAAATAATACAATGGAGCAATTTCTACAATATTCTGAAGAAAAGTAAGGGAGTGAGTCTCTAACAGTATGTCCAAGTTATTTTATTTTATTTTTAATTTTGTTGTTCATCATGGATTTATTCTTGTATCAGGTTTTAATGTTATTTTCTTTTGACTGTGCTTTGGCGCATGTGGCATCTTCATTTCCTAGTCAGGCACTGAACCCATGCCCTCTGCATTTGAAGCTCAGAATCTTAACCACTGGGTTGCCAGGGAAGTCCCAAGTTGCCATTTTAATTTGCAGGTTATAGACATACCTATACAATCATTTAAAGTTTGGAGAAACTATGTCAAAGTGACTCCTACTTGAGAACAAAAATGAAAACTCAATCCAACTAAGAAATGAGTCCAAAAAAGTAACTTGAAAATAAAATGCACTGTTAAAAATATTTGGTCGTAAGAATTTATTTCCATTAAAGTAGAATGGATTTGCTGTTATTCCGTCCCTCAGTAGTGTCTAATTTCGACCTCATGGACTACAGAATGCAAGGCTTCCCTGTCCTTCATTATCTCCCCAAATTTGTTCAAACTCATGTCTATTGAGTCAGTGATGCCATCCAATCATCTCATCCTCTATTGTCCCCTTCTTCTCTTGCCTTTGATCTTTCCCAATATCAGGTCTTTTCCAATGAGTCAGTTCTTTGCATCAGGTGGCCAAAGTATTGGAGCTTCCACTTCACCATCAGTCATTCCAATGAATACTAAGGATTGATTTCCTTTAGGAATGACTGGTTTGATCTTCTCGCAGTCCAAGAGTCTCTCAAGAGTCTTCTCCAACACTACAGTTCAAAACCATCAATTATTTGGTGCTCATATTTCTTTATAGTCCAACTCTCACATCCATACATGACTAATGGAAAAACCATAGCTTTTGACTAGATGGATCTTTGTCAGCAAAGTGATGTCTCTGCTTTTTAATACACTGCCTAGGTTTGCCATAGCTTTCCTTCCAAGGAGCAAGCATCTTTTAATTTCAATGCTGCAGTCACCATCTGCAGTGATTTTGCAGCCCAAGAAAATAAAGCCCATCACTCTTTTCATTGTTTCCCCATCTATTTGCCATGAAGTGATGGGACTGGATGCCATGATATCAGTTTTTTGAATGTTGAGTTTTAAGCCAGCTTTTTTACATTCCTCTTTCACCTTCTTCAAGAGGCATTTTAGTTCTTTGCTTTATGCCATAGGGTGGTGTCATCTGCATATCTGAGGTTATTGATATTTCTCTAAGCAATCTTGATTCCAGCTTGTGCTGCATCCAGCCCAGGATTTCACATGATGTACTCTGCATATAAGTTAAATAAGCAGGGTGACAATATAAAGCCTTGATGTAACCCTTTCCCAATTTTGAACCAGTCATTTGCTCCATGTCCAGTTCTAACTGTTGCTTCTTTACTTGCATAGAGGTTTCTCAGGAGGCAGGTAATGTAGTCTGGTATTCCCATCCATTTAAGAATTTTCCACAGTTTGGTGTGATCCACACAGTCAAAGGCCCTAGAATAACCAACGAAACAGAAGTAGATGTTTTTCTGGAATTCTCTTGCTTTTTCTATGATCCACCGGATGTTGGTAATTTGACCTCTGGGTCCTCTGCCTTTTCTAAATTCAGCTTGTACATCTTGAAATTCTCAGTTCACATTCTGTTGAAGCCTAGTTGAGTACTATTACCTGGTAGATTATAAAATGTAGATTAGAAGATAAAAAGTCAACAAATTTTAACAATGTAGAAATCATAGGTTAAATTAAAAAAAAATATGGATATGAAGTGAGGGAAGACAGAGGTATTATATGTGTGCTAAATTTTTTTGCCTAAAGAAAAAAATCAGTGGATACTCAACATGGATAAAATATGTTCTTTAAAATTAGGATGAACTTTAAATATTTATATCATTTCTTGAAAAATATTTTTGCATGTCTATATTTTGCAATAATATTCATCTGTACTTCAGATTCAGTACTTCACATTTTTTTCTTGAGCTAATTTAAGTAAGATGAAATGTATGCTTTATTTAAATAACATGCCTGCTATAATCCTGGCTTTTAACTATTTTATTCTCTCTCTTTAAAAGTTAAATTTTCTCTGCCTCTTTTCTCTCTGTTTACATACTTTTCCTCCTTTCTGCCCTCTATTTGTAGATATACGTGATATCTGGAATAATGTTCATAAAATATATGAAATGGTTGTTTCTGAAATAGGAAGTTGAGGTCATTTTTATTTGTATTCCTTTACTTTTCTGTAAAGGAAAAGTAAAAGCTTACTTAAAAGTTACATAAAAACTTACATAAAAGTTACTTTTATGACTTTTTTCCCCTCATTTTTAATAAATACATATCATTTAAAAATTAAACTATACTTTTAAAATGAACTCACTCTTTTTACAACATGTGAAGCAGCAAGATTCTTCACAACACCTCAGGACTGTATGCTCACCAGTTCCCTTGTCCTGGGTGACCTTCCAGTTAACAGTGGTTCGTTGAGGTCCCCATGGGACCTTGCATTCTTTATCTATTCAGCAAATGGCTTGCACTAGGTGTTTTCTGAACTACCTTAAGGCTATGTGCTCTGTGGTTCTAACTAGATCCCCAAGGACTCAGAGAATTAAATTGTGCTTGAAATAATAAATAGAAAATGTACTTCAAAAATTATGTAAGACAAAAATGAAGCTTAAATAACATTTTCTGGCCACATTCCAAAGTTTCCATTATTCTATTGATTGAGAGAACATATGAATTGCACTTTAATCAGTGCCCAGTGAACATTAAATTGACCTTGAATTCATGGCCAGTGTTGAAGTACAGGTCTTCATCAGTTTGATGCAGCCAGCAGTGAAGAGCCAAATGGAGAAGCTCTGATTGTGCCTCAAGGCTGGAATTTATTATATTTTCAGTAAAAACAATTTTTGAAATAAGATGACTGTTTTCCTCTGAATTGTTTCATTAAAATTTGATCAGAGAGAAGAATGCTTCTATTTAACTTCAGAAAATGTAATTTTAGCTTCCACTCACAGCGAGAAGTTTTCCACAGTGTTGCTCATAGTTGTGGAGAGCACTAGGATGAATTATATTTCCTTGTGAAGTACTATTCCAAAAACACAGCCATCAGGAATAACATCATCTATTTGTCAAACTTGTTTTAGAAAAACTACATACTTGTAAATATTGTCCATTTATAACATCTGCTTGCATGGCACTTGTGAATGTTCTTGAATATTTGGTTGCAATAAACAGTAGCTGTGCTCAGGAACTTTCATCATTTAAGATATATTACATTAAGAAATATCATTTACCAACTAGTCTTTCTTGTCCATTAAATATTTAGGTTCTCCTTACTGTAAAGCAGAGGAATGAGAAAGGCACAACTACCTTGCTAGTCCTGTGTGGGGGACACAATTTGGCCATGGTTTTGGTATTCAGTTCTACTGCAAAAAAAAATGGTCTAATCTGTTTGATCTCCAGTATTATTTTAAAGCAGACTTTATTTTAAAATTTCAATACAATTTTAGGCCCATTATCCTTTCTACCAATAAGCCATCATGGAGACTAAGAATAATACCATTTTAAAAGAACAGGAGATAATTTCATTGTTGGCACTATTATGAATAAAAGGTCCTATTTCTCCCTGAGGTATATCTCACAGAGCCTAGCAACAAATTACAGTGTATTTACAAAATAAATTTAATAAATAAAATAAAACACTGCCTTGTTACTATCTAGAAAGAACAAAAATGATTCCATTATAAATATAAGCAAACCTTCTGTTAGACATTTTTGTTAAGTCTAAGACAGAAGAAGTTAGGGCTAAGGATTTGTCATTTGAAGTTTAACATTTTGTGAATCAACTGATCTTCTTGGAAGCCAAACACACACACACACACACACACACACACAGATACATAGACACACACAAACATGAGTATAACAAACTTATCAACACACAAAAAGTGGAGATTTTTGGCAGACAAATATTAACTCTCATCATCCCTATCCTCTAGTGTCACTTGCAACTTCCCTGATGGCTCAGTAGGTAAAGAATCCACCTGCAGTGCAGAGACACAGGAGATGTGGGTCTGATCCTTGGGTCAGGAAGAACCTCTGGAGGAGGAAATAACAGTCCACTACAGAATACTTGCCTGGGAAATCCCACAGACAGAAGATCCTGACAGGCTATAGTTCCTGGGGTTGCAAAGAGTCAGACACAACTCAGCAGGCACATACTGCTGCTGCTGCTGCTAAGTCACTTCAGTCATGTCCAACTCTCTGAGACTCCACAGATGGCAGCCTACTAGGCTCCTCTGTCCCTGGGATTCTCCAGGCGAGAACACTGGAGTGGGTTGCCATTTCCTTCTCCAATTCATGAAGGTGAAAAGTGAAAGTGAAGTCGCTCAGTCGTGTCTGACTCTTAGCGACCTCATGGACTGCAGCCTACCAGGCTCCTCCATCCATGGGATTATCCAGGCAAGAGTACTGGAGTGGGTTGCCATTGCGTTCTCCAGCAGGCATATACTACATAGATATAATCACATGAGCCCTTAAAAAGAGAAGCAGAAGATAAAATTATAAAAACCCAAAAGACAAGAAAAATTCTATGCACTATTATTGGCTTCTGAGATGGACAGGGCTGTGAGCCAAGACATGTGAGCAGACTTTACAAGCTACGAAATACATCAGACCAATCGCTAGACCTTCCAGCTAGCAAGGGAATGGAATCTTGGTCTTACAACTGCAGAGAACTGAATTCAACCTGAATGAAGCTGATGAATTATCTCCCAGAGGCTCCAGATAAGAGCCTGAAATGGCCCATATTTTGGTTTCAGTCTGTGAGATCCTAACAGGGAAACCAGTTGTTCTTACTATGCCTGGACTTCTGACCCAGTCATAAGATCAACATTTTTTTTTTTTTTTTTGGTTTAGGATCATTCATTTGTGATAATTGGTTACATAGCAAGAGGAAATAAATACAAGAGGCAAGTGAGTGGCTGCCAAAAGGACAAGGCCAGAGTTGGAAGGTAGGAATGCTGTCAACATAAACAGATAGCAGGAAGAGTTCCTTCATGGTGATGGAGCAATTCTGTACCTTGATTTTAGGAGTGGTTGCACTAATTTATAAGTGGAAAGCACTGCATATAACTGAACACTCCCCTATGTAATCAGACATACACACACACACACACACACACACACAAAAGGTTCATATAAATAATGGTGAAAACTGAATAAGGTTTATAGTCTAGTCAATGGTATTGCATTCATATCAGTCTTCTGGTTTTTATATTGAACTATAGTTAGGTCAGAGAAGGCAATGGCACCCCACTCCAGTACTCTTGCCTGGAAAACCCTGTGGACGGAGGAGCCTGGTAGGCTGCAGTCTATGAGGTCGCTAAGAGTCAGACACAACTGAGTGACTTCACTTTCACTTTTCACTTTTATGCATTGGAGAAGGAAATGGCAACCCACTCCCGTATTCTTGCCTGGAGAATCCCAGTGATGGGGGAGCCTGATGGGCTTCCATCTATGGGGTCGCACAGAGTCGGACACGACTGAAGCGACTTAGCAGCAGCAGCATAGTTAGGTAAGTTGTCACCACTGGGGAAGTTAGGTGAATGGCAAATGGACTGTATGCCTTTTTTTTCATTGAGGTAGAGTTGATAGCATTATTAACTCAATACTGACATATTGGTATTATTGACAAAATGAACATAAGTTTGAACAGTATCTCCAGGAGATACTGGAGGACAGAAAAGTCTGGCAGGCTATAGTCCATGAGGTCACAAAGAGTCAGACACATTTAGCGACTGAAGAACAAGAGTTGATTTACAATGTTATGTTAGTTTTAGGTGTACAGCAAAGTGATTCAATTATACATACATCTATATTCTTTTTTTCTGATTGTTTTCCCTGGAATCTGTACATTTTTGCAACTTCCTATGAATCTGTAATGACTTCAGAGATTTTTAAAACAATGAAAAGATGAAACTGACCATTACAGTGTAGACCATCCATCTCTTAGTAAATCTTTGAAGCAAAATGAATCCCAAAGTTGACCTCATCTCAGAGTTGTGAGATTCAACAATAGATTAAATTTTCATAATGAAATTCATCTCTTGAACACATACTTTATGAGGTACTTGAAATGTGTTACTGAATTTAATTCTCATACCAAATATCAGATCTGGTTACCAACACTTTCAGATTACGGACAAGTGTATATGAACTTCAGAGAAATAACTTATCCAAGATCACAGGTTTACCTTGAACCAAAGATAATGGACAAAAGAATCTTCTTTGACAAATCACTGCTACTCCAAAAAGCAACAGAATAGAACTAAGGATAATGTAGGAAGACTGAGACATATGTAGATTTTTAGAATCCCAGAGTCTTAGTTACTATAGACATAATTTTTTTTTTCTTCCTCTCCCCAGAGTAGAGATGATGGAGAAAAGAACATTTATAGAAGTTTGTTTGGTCACCCATAAATTTCTGATGCAGTTGGGCTTAAGAAAATAGTTTGGCCTGGCACTAGAATATTGCATTTATTCAGAAAAATGTCCAACTACCTCTAAGTAACCTTTGTATTTATTACTTAAAAGGTCCTCATAAGCTTCCTGTTGAAGAAGGAAATAGCAACACACTCCAGTATTCTTCCCTGAAGAACTCCATGGTCAGAGGAGCCTGGCAGGCTACAGTCCATGGAGTAGCAAAATGTCAAATACAACTGAGTGACTAACACACAAATTTCCTGAATAAAAGCAAAAATAAACAAATGGGACCTAATTAAACTTAAAAGCTTCTGCACAACAAAGGAAACTATAAGCAAGGTGAAAAGGCAGCCTTCAGAATGGGAGAAAATAATAGCAAATGAAGCAACTGACAAACAACTAATCTCAAAAATATACAAGCAACACCTACAGCTCAACTCCAGAAAAATAAATGGCCCAATCAAAAAATGGGCCAAAGAACTAAATAGACATTTCTCCAAAGAAGACATACAGATGGCTAACAAACACATGAAAAGATGCTCAACATCACTCATTATCAGAGAAATGTAAATCAAAACCACTATGAGGTACCATTTCACACCAGTCAGAATGGCTGCAATCCAAAGGTCTACAAGCAATAAATGCTAGAGAGGGTGTGGAGAAAAGGGAACCCTCTTACACTGTTGGTGGGAATGCAAACTAGTACAGCCACTATGGAGAACAGTGTGGAGATTCCTTAAAAAACTGGAAATAGAACTGCCTTATGATCCAGCAATCCCACTGCTGGGCATACACACTGAGGAAACCAGAAGGGAAAGAGACACATGTACCCCAATGTTCATCGCAGCACTGTTTATAATAGCTAGTCCATGGAAGCAACCTCTACGTCCATCATCAGATCAATGGATAAGAAAACTTTGGTACATATACACAATGGAGTATTACTCAGCCATTAAAAAGAATACATTTGAATCAGTTCTAATGAAGTGGATGAAACTGGAGCCTATTAGACAGAGTGAAGTAAGCCAGAAAGAAAAACACCAATACAGTATACTAACGCATATATATGGAATTTAGAAAGATGGTAACAATAACACTGTGTACGAGACAGCAAAAGAGACACTGATGTATAGATCAGTCTTATGGACTCTGTGGGAGAGGGAGTGGGTGGGAAGATTTGGGAGAATGGCATTGAAACTTGTATAATATCATGTATGAAACGAGTCGCCAGTCCAAGTTCGATGCACGATACTGGATGCTTGGGGCTGGTGCACTGGGATGACCCAGAGGGATGGTATGGGGAGGGAGGAGGGAGGAGGGTTCAGGATGGGGAACACATGTATACTGGTGGCAGATTCATTTCAATATTTGGCAAAACTAATACAATATTGTAAAGTTTAAAAATAAAATAAAAATTTTAAAAAAAAACAACAAAAAAAGAAAGAATAGCGTTTCAAAAATTACATTGTCTGCATTTTTTAATTAAATGAACAAGTTTAGAAAGGACATTTTTTCCTCCTTTACAAAAATAAACCAACTTTAGCAAGTTCCAGATGCAAAACAAGAGGTCCACAACAGACATTTATTTCAACAAAGTTATTTAAGATTCTCCCTTTCTTAAAGTGCTCCAGGAATCAGATGGGCAACTATGTGCTAACACCACTTTTGTCAAGTATTGGCAAAGGTTATAGCTGGGAAGGCAATGGCACCCCACTCCAGTACTCTTGCCTGGAAAATCCCATGGATGGAGGAGCCTGGTGGGCTGCAGTCCATGGGGTCGCTGAGGGTCAGACAGGACTGAGCGACTTCACTTTCACTTTTCACTTTCATGCATTGGAGAAGGCAATGACAACCCACTCCAGTGGTCTTGCCTGGAGAATCTCAGGGACGGGGGAGCCTGGTGGGCTGCCGTCTATGGGGTCGCACAGAGTCGGGCACAACTTAAGTGACTTAGCAGCATAGCTGGGAAAGCCTTTGCTTGTTGAATGAAAGAGGTATCACAGAACTGAGTAATTGATAATACTTTGATCTTGAATTAGGTTAGGTTTTGAGATCTGTTTTTAGCCAGTTGATCTCTTGAAATATGTGGGCTGTGCAATAATTTTTTTGATTGCTCTATGATTTTCTTCTTGCTTTTACATTTCATATATTCTTAATTTGTTTTACAGATCATTTTTCCCCCTCTTTGGAATAAACCAATGTGGATAAGAGAGCCCAAAAGGGAATTAATCCATTTTGGTGATTAATATTGTTCTGAAATTAGGATTAAAGTAAACTTTTTATTTAGGATAATACAGAGAACAACATTCACTGAGGATAAAGTAAGTATTCTAAGCTTTCCTCTCCTAGGCATCTTCTCTCAGGCACTGAGACTGCAGCCATTCAATACATGGGGACAGGCAGAAAGAAGAGACTTCAAAAGTCAAATATATTTCAACAGCTAATTTTTAACAAGTCTGGCAATGAGATATTTCCATTCTTCTCTCTTCTGTGTGATATATGTAGGAGTGAGTAGCTGCAGTAGTGATTCTGGCTGTTATCTAAAGAAGTTCTGACACAAAGCCTCAGTGTTACATATCATGTACATCCCACAGTCCTAGCTGTTTTGTTGAGCAGGGGCTTTCTCTGCCATAAAGGCCAGTTTGTATCCTTTTCTGCCTAAGAAAGCTGCTACCTTCTTTGCACGGAATGAGTTACTACTACTATGAAGAATCATAATAAAAAAAGCCATTTTTATCTTGCAGATAAACAAACAAGCTCCAGTGGGTTCCCCCAGCTGCATGTGTGGAATTATCACTGATGGCTAAAAATATAACTCTCTTGTTTGGGAGGTCCAACTGCTCAAGGAACAGCGCCATCTCTGCTGGGTTGCCAGTGCACTTGATGAACTGAGTAACTTCAGGGCTGATGAAGCAGACATGGTCAGTGCAGTCATGAAATTGACTGTTGGCAAAGTACTCAAAGACAAACCCAATATCATGGTCATTGAGCCAGCTTGGAGGATCCAGTAGTGAGACATCTAATTGCAGTACATTGTCCATGTAACTCAAGACTACTGGATCCATCTTGTACTGACCAGGGGTGTTTAGAAATTCCAGAAGCTGCTTTGGACCTCACCACCACTTCCAGCATCCAAGCAGCTCTCTACAGGCTGGAAAAGTATCTAGAATTTTATTAGGAATTCTATAATATTCAGACCATTGACAGAAACAGTTTTCATGGTGAATGTTCTCACTTGATCTTCATTATATTTTTCACATAGCTTTGCCCAGTTGAATGAAGACAAGCTTTTGCAGGTTAAGCATTGCATTCTGTCTTTATTTCTAGCCTGAACTAAGGTAAAAACCCTGCCTAACGCATAGCAATGGAGCTTAATGATATGGAACATAAATAGTGAGGAAGTGTCCTACTCCACCAAGGACATAAGACTTTACTTTAGCATTGTTTTCAGTCAAATCTCTAATGGAGAATTAGGATTGCAACCTGTTGAAACATCTTTGAAAATACATGCAAATGTATTGCCAAATATATACCTACAATTAAAGGAAGTTTGTGTTTAATTTTGTCCTTTCAAAAAAAAAAAGAAGAAAAAAATGGGAGGAGAAAAGGAAAATTTTTAAAGTTGTGGGGAAAAAAAAACCCTCCCATTTATTCAAGTTCACTCTGTCTTGATTTTCTAGAATAAGTCAGACCAAAATAAAGAAAAAAAGAAGCTACTTAAATATTTACCCTTGGAATTTATTAGTTCTAAAATAGGCTGATATATTGGGTTAGCCAAAAAGTTGTTTCAGGTATCACTTTATGGAAAATAGATGGGGAAATAATGGAAACAGTGAGAGACTTTACATTTTGGGGCTCCAAAACCACTGCAGATGATGACTGCAGCCATGAAATTAAAAGACGCTTGCTCCTTGGAAGAAAAGCTATGACCAACCTAGACAGCATATTAAAAAACAGAGACATTACTTTGCCAACAGAGGCCCATCTAGTCAAAGTTATGGATTTTCCAGTGCTCATGTATGGATGTGAGCGTTGGACTATAAACTGAGCACCAAAGAATTGATGCTTTTGAAATGTGGTGTTGGAGAAGACTCTTGAGAGCCCCTTGGACTGCAAAGAGATCAAACCAGTCAATCCTAAAGGAAATCAATCCTGAATATTCATTGGAAGGTCTGATACTGAAGCTGAAACTCCAATACTTTGGCCACCTGATGTGGAGAGCTGATTCACTGGAAAAGACCCTGATGCTGGGAAAGACTGAAGGCAGGAGGAGAAGGGGATGACAGAGGATGAGATGGTTGGATGGCATCACCGACTGTATGGACATGGCTTTGAGCAAGCTGTGGCAGCTGGTTATGGACATGGAAGCCTGGCATGCTGCAGTCCATGGGGTCACAAAGAGTCGGACATGACTGAGCGACTGAACTGAACTACAGAAAATTCTGAATGAAGTTTTTGGCCAACCCAATACTTAGCTAGTTTAAGAATAATGCAAATTTATTAATGATAGTTAAAAAATTAAATATACAAGTATTATTATTATGGGGCTTACCAGGTGGTGCTAGTGGTAAAGAATCTGCCTGCCAATGCAGGAGACCTAAGGGATATGTGTTCAGTCCCTGGGTCAGGAAGATCCATTCTCTGGAAGAGAAAATGGCAATGCACTCCAGTATTCTTGCCTAGAAAATCCCATGAACAGAGGAGCCTGGCAGGCTATAGTTCATGGGGTCGCAAAGAGTCACGCACAACTGAGCACGCACACAATTATTAGGGGAAGCCAAAGGCATTTTTGCATTAAAGCTATTAGTTTTTGAATTTGACATGATGGAATTTAAAAACTTGCTTTAAATTGCTTTTTTTTCTCTGACACAGAATATTCACCCTCTATTAAGAAAATGGTAGTCCAGAAATCACCCTTATAACAAAGGCAAAGAGATCTTAATGGGATGGAGTCAATTCAACCACCAGAAAAGAGACTTGAAATATCTGTTAAGATGAAGGCATGAGAGAAACTGGGAACCAAAACAAGGGTTAGAAAGATACCTATAGGACCAGTACCTATTCAGCTGGCAGTATATACCTCAGCGGATTTCTTTAAGATATAAAAAGTGTGAGGATGCTCTTGAAAAGGACCAATGGATGAGGTTTAAATAAAAAAAATTATTTTAAAGAGTCAATCATTTTTGATTTTCAAAACATTAGTAATTTCATGCGGAGAAGGCAATGGCACCCCACTCCAGTACTCTTGCCTGGAAAATCCATGGACAAAGGAGCCTGGTAGGCTGCAGTCCATGGGGTCGCTAAGAGTCGGGAATGACTGAGCGACTTCACTTTCACTTTTCACTTTCATGCATTGGAGAAGGAAATGGCAACCCACTCCAGTGTTCTTGCCTGGAGAACCCCAGGGATGGGGAAGCCTGGTGGGCTGCCGTCTCTGGGGTCGCACAGAGTCGGACATGACTGAAGCGACTTAGCAGCAGCAGCAGTAATTTCATGTGATTCAACCTATAGTACAAGAAAGAAAATGAAACAGATTTAAGAGAGAAATCTTTTTTCCTTAAAGGGTGGTAGATACATATACAAAACCATTCCTTATAAGTTGCAGGGCATGGGCATTTCAAAAAGAAGCATCTAAATTCATATATTGAATCAGTATGTTGCTTTCTGGGATCAGCAGCAAGGTTTGATCCTCCAAAAAATTCTTCTTCATGCAGTATGCATATCGTGCATGAAAAATGAAGTCTCTGAACTTCCTCATGGGAGATCATTGTACCATTCACTAGTTCTCATTAAAATCTCTCTCGTCCTAATTCCCATCTTAAATTTTCCTTTCATTAATTTCTTCTATTATGTCCAGTCATGCCCAATTTTATGTGAATATATGTGCATTGGTCTTGAAAAATAATCTCACCACTTTTATTTTAGAAGAATATTTGATTATAACACTTGAGAAAGTGTAAGCTTGGTACTCATATTCAAGTGGCAGATTCATCTTAATGTTTAACACCTATTTGTCATTAAAAACATTTTTTTTGTTTTTAGTATGGCTCAAATTTGATTGTTAATTAAAATTTCATTGCATATATCTTAAGAACCTGCAATTCAAGAAGCCTGATGAAATGTAAATGATTTGATGTACATGTGAAAATAGGATAAGGGGTCAGATATAATTTGTAATAATCACTGTTAATTATTGGGATTGTTCAATGAGTTATGAGAAAACTGGGGCCACTTTATTTACATGTATTAGAATAATAGCAATGTTGATAAGCACAGGAATACATTTTTATTGCTCCCATCTCTCAAAAATAACCATCTTTGAAATTATTTTTCATTATAGGTTATTGCAAGATATTGACTATAGTTTCCTGTGAAAGCAAAAGTCACTCAGTAGTGTCCGACTCTTTGAGACCCCATGGGCTATATGCTGCTGCTAAGTCACTTCAGTAGTGTCCGACTTCCTGCGACCCCATAGACGGCAGCCCACAAGGCTCCCCCATCCCTGGGATTCTCCAGGCAAGAACACTGGAGTGGGTTGCCATTTCCTTCTCCAATGCATGAAAGTGAAAAGTGAAAGTGAAGTCGTTCAGTTGTGTCCGACTCTCAGAGACACCATGGACTGCAGCCTACCAGGCTCCTCCAATCCATGGGATTTTCCAGGCAAGAGTACTGGAGTGGGGTGCCATTGCCTTCTCCATGGGCTATATAGTCCCTGGAATTCTCCAGGCCAGAATACTAGAGAGTGTAGCCTTTCCCTTCTCCAGGGGATCTTCCCAACCCATGTCTTCTGCATTGCAGGCCGATTCTTTAGCAGCTGAGCCACAAGGGAAGCCCTGTGCTATACAGTAAACCTTTATTGCTTGTCACATATCTATGTTTTTTAACTAGAAATGCAGCATTCTATTTATATTAAGTCAAACAAGTGGAATGAAAATGTCATAACTTTTTAGTTGGGCAAAAATTCATGTTTTCTAAAATATATATTGCATGTATTATTTACATATATGTATATAAAAGAGATGCTCTTGAGAAAGAACACCAAAAAAAATAGGAGATGGAAAAGTTGGAAAACATAAGCTAAATAAACTAATTTCAAAAATGATATACGTGTATTTGTATAACTGAATCACCTTGGCGTGCACCTGAAATATTGTAAGTCAACTATACTTCAGTAAAATATATATATTAAGAAAAAAAATAGCTGTCTTTTTATCTAACTCTTTCTGGTTGCCACTCCATTCCTTTCCTTATCTTTCAGCAAAGTGTCTTCAAGTACATGTCCATACCTACTACCTCTAATTGTACTTCTGCATTCTCTCTTGAAACCCCCTTAGTCAGGCAGTCATCTCTAGCAGTTCAGGGAAATTGTTTCTGTCAAGACACGCATGGCCTCCACATTGCTAAATTCAGTGCTTACTCTCATTAGCAATATTTGACACGATCCATCTTTTTCTCCCCCCAGAAACAATTTCTTCATTTAATTTTCACGACATGTTAATGGACAGCTCCCCCTCACCCTTCTGACAAAATTTAGCTACATCTTTTCAGTTTTCTTCCTTATCTCTGATCACTAAATGTTAGAATTCAAGACACAGGATTCAATTCTTGTCTCTTCCCCCTCTCCTTTCTACACTCACCACTGAAACACAGATGATTTTATGACTCTAAATACAAGATATATGTTCATATTTTCCAGATGTATCTCTCCAATCCAGGCTTCTGCCTTGATGTCCAGACTCTTCTATAATGTTTTTAAAACTGAGTTCATGTTATATCAGTCCAGTTCAGTTCAGTCGCTCAGTTGTGTCCGACTCTTTGCCACCCCATGAACCGCAGCATGCCAGGCCTCCCTGTCCATCACCAACTCTCGGAGTTTAACCAAACTCATAACCATTGAGTCGATGATGCTATACAACCATCTCATCCTCTGTCATCCCCTTCTCCTCCTGCCCTCAATCTTTTCCAACATCAGGGTCTTTTCAAATGAATCAGCTCTTCACATCAGGTGGACAAGATATTGGAGTTTCAGCTTCAACATTAGTCCTTCCAATGAACACCCAGGACTGATCTTCTTTAGGATGGACTGGTTGGATCTATTGCAGTCCAAGGGACTCTCAAGAGTCTTTTCCAACACCACAGTTCAAAAGCATTAATTCTTCTGTGTTCAGCTTTCTTTATAGTCCAACTCTTACATCCTAAAGGAGATCAGTCCTGGGTGTTCACTGGAAGGACTGATGTTGAAGCTGAAACTCCAATACTTTGGCCACCTGATGGAAAGAGCTGACTCATTGGAAAAGACCCTGATGCTGGGAAGGATTGAGGGCAGAAGGAGAGGGGACGAGATGGCTGGATGGCATCACTGACTCGATGGACATGAGTTTGTGCAGACTCCAGAAGTTGGTGATGGACAGGGAGGCCTGGCATGTTGCGGTTCATGGGGTCACAAAGAGTCGGACATGACTGAGCAACTAAACTGGACTGAACTCACATCCATACGTGACTACTGGACAAACCATAGCCTTGAGTAGACAGACCTTTGTTGACAAAGTGATGTCTCTGCTTTTCAATATGCTGTCTAGGTTGAGCATAACTTTCCTTCCAAGGAGTAAGCGTCTTTTAATTTCATGGCTGCAGTCACCATCTGCAGTGATTTTGGAGCCCAAAAAATAAAGTCAGTCACTGTTTCCACTGTTTGCCCATCTATTTGTCATGAAGTGATGGGACCGGATGCCATGATCTTAGTTTTCTGAATGTTGAGCTTTAAGCCAACTTTTTCACTCTCCTCTTTCACTTCCATCAAGAAGCTCTTTAGTACTTCTTCACTTTCTTCCATAAGGGTGGTGTCATTTGCATATCTGAGGTTATTGATATTTCTCCCAGCAATCTTGATTCCAGCTTATGCTTCTTCCAGCCCAGCGTTTCTCATGATGTACTCTGCATATAAGTTAAATAAGCAGGGTGATAATATACAGCCTTGATGTACTCCTTTTCCTACTTGGAACCAGTCTGTTGTTCCATGTCCAGTTCTAACTGTTGCTTCCTGACCTGCATACAGGTTTCTCAAGAGGCAGGTCAGGTGGTCTGGTATTCCCATCTCTTTCAGAATTTTCCACAGTTTATTGTGATCCACACAGTCAAAGGCTTTGGCATAGCCAATAAAGCAGAAATCGATGTTTTTTGGAACTCTCTTGCTTTTTTGATGGCCCAGCTGATGTTGGTAATTTAGTCTCTGGTTCCTCTGCCTTTTCTAAAACCACCTTGAACATCTGGAAGTTCATGGTTCACATACTGTTGAAGCCTGGCTTGGAGAATTTTGAACATTACTTTGCATCCTCAAATGTGCCCTTCTCAGTCTTTTCAGTCAACCTTCTACAGTCATCCTTTGGTATCTGCAGAGGGTTGGTTCCAGGACACCCATGGATAATAAAATCCTTAGATCTTCAGTTTCCTTACATAAAATGTCATAGTACAGTGGACCCTCTGTAACTCACTGAGGAAGCACCCACCAGAGAACCAACTGTAATCAATTTTGACTCCAATTTCTGTAATATTCCACTTCTAAATGTAACAGAAAATTGCAAACCTGACTCCATGATGGATCTATTCCTTGAGCTCCAACCTTTGTACTCTGTTACCTATGCTTAGCCATGCTAGCTCTGCACCTTTTGTAAATGAACATTGTCTATAACCTGAAGTATACAAGATAGCCCATTCTCAAGGCTCTGTCCTTTAAACATATAGCACTTTCATTGGTATACAGATAAAAAGTTGTAGAACATAGAATAATATTTTTCTCCTTAGAGGTTTCTAGAAACATTGCAACCATACCTTCCTGAGCAGCTGCAGGAAAAACAGGATTCTGGCACCAAGATGTTTGCAACAACCAGCCACCCACAAGTATAAAAAAAGCCTGGACTCTAACTTGGGTAAAATGGGTGTTTTGGAAACTGTTCACCATTTTATTAGTTTTCTGCTTTTCTGAACAAAGTCACTATTCATTGCCCCAAGACCTGGTCTCTCAATTTATTGGTCTGTCATGTGGTAAGCAGTATAAGCTTGGACTTGATAACACAAACTGTTAGCAAATCCTATAAGTTTACTTAAAAATTTTGTATAGATTGTGATGATTTATCATCAGTTTCACTGCTCTCTCTGTAGTCCAAACCACCATTATCTGTATCTGGTTTGTTGTAAACAACTGTTTGCTATTGTCTGACCTTTCCATTTGTGCTTCTTAATCTATTTTTCAACACAACAACCAGATCTAACTTGTTATTTTTCTTCTTTATTCAAAATCTTCAGATATTCTTCCTCCTTCACGGAATGAAAGCCAACATTCTAGCCCAGACCATCAAGGCCTCATAAGGCTTCTTTCCCCACTTTTGTATCTCTCTTGTTTTTTTCTCCTTAGCTTGTCACTGATATTTTTGCCTCCTCCTCGATGAGAATAGATTTTTCTACTGTTTTCACTGCCACAGTACACAGCATGATATTTACTACATAATAGAAACTCAAGAATATTGATTGATTTGATTAAACTAATTAATAATTATTTATTATTGTTGTTATTATAAAAGTATTTAAGTCATAAGCTTATATCTACTATGATACCAAAATAAATATTGAACAATGGGAAGCATATTAATCAGCTGTTCAATTAACTAGCTTAACATACCTTTTAATTAGCAAAAGAAATTGATGCAGTCATTTTTTGAGTAGACAACCTTCATTCATTTATTTTAGCACTTTTTAGGAAATACATTTATGCACCATTTAACATTAATAAAATAAGTGCTATTATCTCTTCATTTATAATCACTATTTACATAAACACTAAGGAATCGGGTATAGCTATTTATTGAATTACAACCTCTGTTGACATAATATACTACACAAAGAAATTAGTCTAAGAAAGTACAGAGAGTAGTTGGGATATTTACTAATTTTTGAAATTTAAATAAATTTCTTAGAGTTGTAAGTTAAACTGAAATTTCATAATACTTTAATATTTTAACTTCAATATACCATGTAGTTTTATTGAAAATTTATTTCAGGTTTTTTTTTTTTTAAAGAACTCTCTCATTATTTAGATTATTTTTTTTTTCCTTTGGCCTACAATATATGCTTGGTCAGTTTCCACATTAACTAATTAGTCATTTTTTCTTCTAGATGATACCAGTTACTATGAAAATTATTTTCTGTGGAAAATTATATAGGAGAGAGAATGTTTTGGCTGCAAAGTTGGGACTCATATTCAAAGTTATGACAAAATAACTTGAATGGGAGCCTAATCTTTAACTTTGATATCAATCAAGTAATAGATTGAGACTTCCCTAAACTGGAAATCAACTTGGAAGCATTTTACCATGAATCTGATTGAAACATTAAGGGAAAATATTTTATTTTCAAATTCTTATTGAAAGTTAGTGTTATGTCATGAGAAGTGGTAATTAATAATTACAAGAGAAACTCTGGCAATAGAAATTGTGTGAATAGGAAAACAATTGGAATTTGTTAGATCTGGTGTGTATAATTTGAGAGTATGTAATATTTATTGCATTTTAGTGGTAAACACATTAATAAGCTCTTCTCTTCAGTTGCATGCCTCATTGAGACATCAAGATTTTATAAAAATATACATCACAAGTTTATAAAAATCTACCACTGATAAATTGTATATGAAATATTTATTTATAGTATTTATAGATATTAATTTATATTTATAGATATTTGCAGTATTTATAGATAGGATTACATTAATTAACAATCCTTATTTAGCTAGTCTGCTTATTCAAATTTTACTGAAAGTGCTCTTTAGATCAACTTATTCAGAGTTATCTAAATGTCCTAATGCTTGGAGAGGATTAAACATGAATTTGTCCTGTTATGAAAGCATGAATAGAGTAGTACATACTCTACATACAGCATTTTTAAAACAGTATAACTTCTATATCATAAAGCATTAATAAAGTAGTGCTAATACATATATGTATATATAGAATATATTATAAAATAATTTTTTAAATAGAATCACATTTTTATCTCTTTGTTACTCCATGTTTTAAAACTATTAATTTGAATTTTTCCACAATGAGAGAAATTTAGATACATATGATTTAAAGTCTAGGCCATATGATATTTATAAAACTAACTTCAGGGATTTGTGAGAGGCACCTCATAGAGTCAATTGGACAAAAGCTGAAACTGAGAAACAGTTACCATATGATGAAGCAACAAGCATGTTGTGAATAATATCTCACAGAGTCAGACACGACTGAAGCAACTTAGCAGCAGCAGCAGCAGCAAATCACTGCAGATGGTGACTGAAGCCATGAAATTAAAAGATGCTTGCTCCTTGGAAGAAAAGACATGGTAGGTAGAGAGCACAAAGAGATTTTCCATTGGAGCTCCAAATTTAAAGCCACAAAGATGGATGTAAATGGCAGCCATAAGTTGGGAATTCAACTACCTCTTACCTAAGCAACTGTACTATTTAGGGTAAATGATTTCTTAGTAACACTGATTTGCATAAAGAATACTGGGAGTCTTACAATAGATCATATCTTAAAATTAAGTAGCCACATTAAAATAAAACTTATATTTTCTACAGTAAAATTTTAAAATTACAAACTGTTGATTTAAAATCAGGAATTATTTTCATTTGCTATAGTTCCCAAATCTGCTTTTCTTTGCTATCAACTTTTATGGAATTGAGATATAATATTTAGTTTTAAAATAACTTGGAATTTATGTTAGTAGGTTTCCCATTATTCCCTTTATTTCTATATCAGAAATTTCTAAGTTTTGATATTTTTTTATTATATAATGTGTTCTTTACTCTGTGATAAGAACATTTTTTCCAGCTCATTTGTGCAAACCTAGGACCCACCTACCAAATTGTTGAGAGTTATCATTATGGAGTCTGAACAATTGCTTTGATTCACCGTATCTTAATAATTTCATTACACTTGTAAAAGTCAAAGAAAATAAGTTCTTATTAAGCACTGATTATGAATATGCATTAAACAACTGGAAGGGAAAAGTTTAGCCTATTGCTCTTTTGATCTTCACATGTTTTTCAAATTTTATATAAAACAGAACCTCAAGTATTTAACCAGTATTATTTGCATTAGTTTTACCTATTGGAAGAGTTTTAATAACACAGAGAAACATAGTTTTTGGAAAAACAATTCTAGGTTTATTGACTATAGCAAGTTTTCCAAATGTTCTGCTGTTAAAGAGCCAATTCTTGTTTAGATGGAGACTTATTTTCTTCTGTATACCAGTAGAATTCTTTTGACCAGGACGGAGACAGAATTAATAAAGATACGTTGGTTTTAAATGCTTCAGAGCACTAGGATTCGGAGGAGTCCACAAAAAGAAATATAGACAATGTTCTTTCAGTTTGTCCTATAATCAATATTCTTGCCAAGTAATAAGGCTTGTGTCTAAATGGACCTGTCTTCTTTGATTTGGCTTTGAACTAAGCCTCCAGTACAGCCTCAGCTGTTCACATTTGGGTTTGGAATCATATGGCTGACATTTTGAGCTGTCATCAGCCATTTTGTTGTTAAACATGAAAAACAGACCTCTTCTAAGTACTGTTAATTAATGCTCTCTGACAGTGTCTTATCACAGGTTAGTATTGGGTATTTGGAGGGTTTTTCCCTTTAAAATTTTGTTTCACTGCTGTTATAATGTGTGATTCTGCTTCTTAACTTCTCTTTATTAAGTACATGTTGGTTCTGATGCCAAGTGGAGTTTTCAATGTTTGTATAAGTGTCTTCATTATATATTATATTAATTTGTTAAATTAATTTATTCCTAAACCCAGGAAGAAGCAATATTGCATTCTTTCTAAGAGGTAGCAATATTTTGTCTCAGATGGTAAAGAACCTGCCTGCAACGAAAAAGACCCATTTTGATCCCTGGGTCCAGACGATTCCCTGGAGAGGGGAATGGTTACCCACTCCAGTATTCTTGCCTGGGAAATTCCATGGACAAAGGACCCTGGCAGGTAATAGGCCATGGGGTCACAAAAAGTCAGACATGACTGAGTGACTGACACTTTCCCCTTTTCCCAAATCTTTAAATGCTTCCAAATATTTAAAGACATGCAGTTTCACTTTTAATAACCTAACCAAAAAAAAAAAGGCATTAGAATAGAAATAAAGCCACATATATTCTGTCAGCTATTCAAGTCATCTCAATTGCAAACCACAATGATTAAAAAATATAATAAAAATATGAAGGTGCCACCACCCTTGCACAGATTTTTAAACCATATGGCTCTAGATATGTAGCCTGGATTTGCCTTTTACAAAGTCTGTGAGTAGAGCAGCCTACATAATCTGCCAATTTCATTTAAGTTATTTTTAAGATCCATGTTTTTACAAGTACTCAAACCTTAGGCATCATCTCCCCCAGAATACCTTTCTAGTCCCTTGCCAATATAAGTTTGGTGATTTTTATAAATGTACTCCCTTGTGGCAGCCTATTTTGTGTTGCAATTTACTGTTTGCTTATGTGCTTCTGCAACAAGATCAACATCTACTTAAACTAAAGGCTGAACCACTTCTCTTTATCTCAGTTTCTAACATTTGTTTAAACTATAATAAGGGCTTCATGTATAATCACAATTCTTTCTTTCCTCATATTGCCCAATAAGGTTGAAAAAGATTATCCATATTTAACTAATCAAAGAGCATATATATTCAATAAGCCAAGACAAAATCAAGATTACCTGATTCTGCTATTATTTTCATTTGAAGTAACTGGTAGAAGTTTAATGAAAAGTGTAGGAGAAAATTATGAAAAGTGTAGGAGAAAATTTTAATATGGAAATATATCCCTGGATGAGAAGATTCAATAACACAACACTGACGTACATGTGTGCCTGCTCAGCAGTGTCCAACTCTGAGATCCCATGGTCTGTAGCCCACTATGCTCCTCTGTCCATGGAATTTTCCAGGCACAATTAGAGTGGTTTCCATTTTCTTCTCTGCAGAATCTTCCTGAACCAAGGATCTCTTGTGTCTCTTGCATTGTCAGGCAGATTTTTTACCACTGTGCTGCCTGGTTTCTCTCCAAATCACTGTGAGTCCAACGGCACGGTGTTGAAGGAGTTTCCTTGGAAAAGGAAAATGGACAAGAAAATGCACAAGGAGGGAGAATAATATTTGGAAAAGAAGAAAATGAGCATAACTAGTTTGCCAAACCATATGACAAAGCCATAATAATGAAGTCCATGTGAGATTTATGCAAAAATAAACAAACAGATTTAAAAATAGAATCCATAAATAAGTCCATGCATATTACAATAATTTAGTTTACATAAAGTGTGACATTTCAAATCAGTGGGGAAAAGATAAGGTATTCAATTAAAAATATTTAAACAACTGGCTATTTGAACAAGAAAGTAAAGAGTCAGATACTTATTTTATACATTCTCCTATCTTTCTGCCTCTCTTACATACATACATATGTATAAATACATGCACACATATTTAATCAAGGTATATCAAACATACTTTTTAAAAACCCTTAAATATTTAATGAAAATATAATATTTTCAACATTGGGAAAAATAAGACCTCTAAAATAAAACATGAAATATTAAAGAAAAATGCATAGATTTATCAAGGTTAAAATGTCAAACTTATGGTTAACAAAAAGTAAAATGTTGTAACAGTTTAAAAAAAGATAAAAGAATAGAATGATAAAAATAATTTCAGCTATTCTCTATAGAGTATATAAGAATGCCTTAACATATACAAGAAAAGAATAAACAAAAGCCTAGCCAAACTGTATAAAGACAATTTACAGAGGAAATTCATATAGTTAATAACTCATGAATAGATTCTAAGTGTCACTAGTGACCCTATAAAGCACATTTTAAAAGACATTATAACGTGTTTTTACCCATAAGGCTGAGAATTATTTAACAATAGAATCAAATATTGAAGTATCTTCAGGGAACATATTGATGATAGTTTAATCTATATAGCAGTTTTGTAGGGCAATTTGGCACAATTAGCTAACATTTAATATGTACATGCTGTAGCGTACACGGAAATTGAAATATAAAGTAGTAGGCATGAAACACATAATGTTATCAGCCAATGGTACAACAGTAAATTTAAAACTTTTTAATAAAAAATAAAATGTGCATAATACATGGCTCAGTAATTTTAATCATGCATTAATATATACCTAAAGGAACTCTCCCATGTTAAAACTAGAAAGCAACTAAAAAGATATATATTGTAGCATTGTTTATAATAGCACAACAGTAGAAAACAATCTACTGTTTGTGTGTGTGCTGTGTGCTAAGTCGCTCCAGTCATGTCTGACTCTGCAACGCTATGGACCGTAGCCCACCAGGTTTCTCTATCCATGGGATCCTCAAGGTAAGAATACTGCAGTGGGTTGCCATGCCCTCCTCCAGGGGGATCGTCAAGACTCAAGGTTCAGACCAGTGTCTCTTAAGAATCTACTATATATCACAGGAAACTCTACTCAATATTTTGTAATAACTTACATGGAAAAAGAGTATGAAAAAGAATTGATATATGTATATTTATAACTAAATCACCTTACATAGGAAGCTAACACAATTTTGTAAATCAACAATACTCCAAAATAAAATAAAAATTAAAGAAACATAAAACAGTTATGATTCCAGATGGCACAATATTATCCAATAGGTTAAAAGAAAAAATTTACATTTTTGCTAACCCACAGACATCTAAGGTTTATATGTTATAGAAGCTAGCATGATCATAATCAATACATAATTGGCAATGTAAGTGGGATTCTTCTATTTAAATAGCCTCATCTATGTAATTCAGTGATGGAGTGGCAAGGAAACCAGTGTTAGAGGTTGGAAAGAGGGAGTCTCGTGTTACTGAGTTCTAGAAGACTTAGCTTCTGTCAGCGAGTCTGAGAAAGCAAACACATCTATCAAGTTTATGAATCCAGCAGAAGACTTTGGAAAATAGACTTTTAGTTGAATATTTGGTATGAACTGGCTTCATTTAGTAAGGTATTAGAAATAAGAGATGAACTTTAAAAAGCTGTCTGGTTGAAAAACAGAGATGAAAGAAAAAAAATATAGAGGGTTGATAAATGTGGGGTCAAAACTGGTTGGAAAAGTCAACTATTTCTAGATATAAAACAGAAAAAAAAAAAAAAGTTTTAAAATGCCTCTGAGAAACAAAGTCTCTTTGACAGACCTATCCATTTGGCAAAGAATAATCTTTTTATAATATCAACAAGGCTATAAGGTGATATATTAGGTATATATATATATATATATATATAATATTTGCTATATTAGGATACAGACACCCAGGACTGGGAAAGATTATATATATATAATATTATAATATAATATATAAAGATTAGACAGGTAGACAGTTCTGTATCTATCTATCCAGAGAGAGAGAAAGCAAGGAAGGAAGGAAGAAAGAAAGGAAAGAAAGCCTGGGAAATAATTTGGATATGACTAAAGGCACATGACTTGATTAAGAAAGTAAGTGAGTAGCTCATTATTAAGTGGAAGGAATTGTATTCCCAGACAAACCATGAACTGGGGTCTAAGAAGAAGAAGAAGAAACCTTTACTCAAACATGAAGGAGGCAGCAAAAACTATGTATGCACAATAAAGCACATTCCTCAACATCCACTTCAGATGTGCCCATGTTTGTAAACAATGAGGAAAACTCTTATAACACAGGGCCAAGAGTAGTGGAAAATGATACATAGAAAACAAATATCCCAGAAAACATAATGGAGGCCTAAGCAAAGACCTTCTCCAGTGTCAGATCAGAGAGCTCTCCCAATAATTTCACTGGATGATTTCAACATCTTCAAGGATGAGTAACAGCTTTATGCCTTCTGTTTCTCTGTTTTACAATAAATGTGGTTTGATACTGTGGGTACTCGTTACAGCTTCACTACTGTACATAGAGTTTTTCTATGAGGGAGGGAATCAATAGTCTTTTGTTTCTTGGTTACCAGACCTTGAAAAAAATACATAGTTTATTGTTGCTTGTTTTCACACTTCACTTTAAAAAGATATTGTATTGCAATAATTTTCTGGTATTTTCATTTTTTCACACAAAATGATTTTATAATTCATCTATATTGTTGCATGTCATTGTATTTTATTCAGTTTAATTGTTGTAACATTTACATAACCTATTCCATGAATATACTACAAAACTTTATCTATTCAATATTGCTTATATGTGGAATCTGAAAACATGGTACAGATGAGCATATTTACAAAAGAGTAATAGAGTCACTTATTGCAATAGTGTAATAGAGACTTTATTGCAAAATCCAGGCTTAAATTGAAGAAAGCAAGGAAAACCACTAGATTATTCAGGTATGACCTAAAGCAAATAACTTATGATTGAACGGTGGAGGTGATGAAGAGATTAAAGGGATTAGATAGGATGGTCAGAGTGCCTGAAGAACTAGGGATGGATGTGTGTAACACTGTACAGAAGGTGGTGACCAAAATCATCCCAAAGAAAAAGAAATGTGAGAAAGCAAAATGGTTGTCTGAGGACGCCTTACACATAGCTGAGAAAAGAAGAGATGTGAAAGGCAAGGAAGAAAGGGAAAGATATATCCAACTGAATGTAGAGTTCCAGAAAATAGCAAGGAAAAATAAGAAAGCTTTCTTAAGTGAATAGTGGAAAGAAATAGAGGAAAACAATAGAATGGGAAAGACTAGAGATCTCTTCAAGAAAATTGGAGATACCAACAGAATATTTCATGCAAAGATGGGCACAATAAAGGACAGAAACAGCAAGGAAGGACTTAACAGAAGCAAAAGAGATTAAGAAGAGATGGCGAGGCCCTCCTTCAGGGGATCTTCCTGACCCAGGGATTGAACTCACTCTCTTATGTCGCATGCATTGCAGGCAGATTCTTTACCGCTGAGCCACTAGGGAAGCAAGAATATACAGAGGAGCTGTACAGAAAAGGTCTTACTGACCTGGATAGAACAATGGAGTGTTCACTAATCTAGAGCCAGACATCCTGAGGCCTGAAGTAATGGGCCTTAGGAAGCATTATGATGAACAAAGCTAGTGGAGGTTGATGGCTTACAGTGAACAGTGCCAGATTCGTGATCTCTGAAGATTTATTTTTGGGGCCGGGGATGAGGCTTGATCACTCAAGAGCTTTTGAGTAGCAGAGTTTTATTAAAGTATAAAAAAGACAGAGAAAGCTTCTGACACAGACATCAGAAGGGGGATGGAGAGTGTCCCCCTCACTAGTCTTATCAAGGCCTTATATACTTTTACCAGACCTACTCCCACAACATACATCTTAAATTAACAAGATTGGAACTAACAATAGAAAGGTCTTACCAGACTCACTGCCACTATATACACCTTAGGATAACAAGATCAGTTAGAAGGTTCTTGTTAAAGAGAAACATGTCCTTGACCAAGATACATTCTTATATCGACTAAGACAAAGTAATGTAGGAAAAAAAAAAAAGTTTGTCCTTTTCTCCTCCTTGAGAACTCCAGACTCCTATCTCCTCCTTAAGAGCTCCTCTCCTCCTCAGGGACGCTGGAATTCTTATCAACCTGCCTAGGAATTGACTCTCTCAAGGTATGGAATTCTAGCTGAAAACATTCCAAATCCTAAAAGATTATGCTGTTAAAGTGATTCACTCAATGTGCCAGCAAACTTGGAAAATTTAGCAGCAGCCACAGGATTGGAAAGGTCAGTTTTCATTCCAAAGAAAGGCAATGGCAAAGAATGCTCAAACTACCATACAACTGTGCTCAGTTTACATGCTAGCAATGTAATGCCTAAAATCCTTCACCCTAGGTTTCAGTAGTATCTAAACTGAAAACTTACCGATGTACAAGTTGGGTTTAGAAAAGGCAGAGGAACCAGAGATCAAATTGCCAACATTCATTGGATCATAAAAAAAGCAAGATAATTTTAAAAAGCCATCTACTTCTGCTTCATAGACTACACGGAAGCACTGGACTGTGTGGATCACCACAGAGCTTCCCAGGTGGCACTAGTGATAAAGAAATTGCCTGCCAATGTAGAAGACAAAAGAGACCTGGGTTTGATCCCTCTGTCAGGAAGATCCCTGAAGAGGGGAATGGCTACAACAAACTGGGAATTCTTCAAGATATGAGAATACCAGACCATCTTAACTGCCTCCTGAGAAGCCTGTATGCAGGACAAGAAGCAACATTTACAACCAGACATGGAACAATGAACTGTTTCAAAATTGGGAAAGGAGTAAGGCAAGGTTGCATATTGCCACCCTGCTTATTTAACTTCTATGCAGAGCACATCATGTGAAATGCCAGGCTGGATGAAGCACAGCTGGAATCAAGATGCTGGATGAGATAGCAACAACCTAAGATATGCAGATGATACCACTCTAATGGCAGAAGGTGTAAAGGAACTAAAGAGCCTCTTGATGAAGGTGAAAGAGGAGAGTGAAAAAGCTGACTTAAAACTCAACATTCAACAAACTAAAATCATGGCATCTGGTCCCATCTTTTCATGGGAAATAGATGGGGGAACAGTGGAAACAGTGACAGACTTTATTCACTTGGGTTCCAAAATCACTGCAGATGGTGACTGCAGCCATGAAATTAAAAGACACTTGTTCCTTGGAACAAAAGCTATGACAAATCTAGATAATGTATTAAGAAATAGAGACATCATTTTGCAAAGAAAGGTCCATATAATCAAAGCTCTGGTTTGTCCATTAGTCTCATATGGATGTAAGAGTTGGATCATAAAGAAGGCTGAGAGCTAAAGAACTGAGGTTTTCAAATTGTGGTGCTAGAGAAGACTCTTAAGAGTTCCTTGAATAGTAAGGAGATCAAATCAGTCAATCTTAAAAGAAATCAACCCTGAATACTCACTGGAAGGGCTGATGCTGAAGCGCCAATACTTTGGTCATCTGATACAAAGGGCCGACTCTTTGGAAAAGACCTTGATGCTGGGGAAGATTGACAGAAAGAAAAGGGAGCAACAAAGGATGAGGTGGTTGGATGGCATCACCAACTCAGTGGACATTAGTTTAAGCAAACTCTGAGAGATAGTGAAGAACAGGGAAGCCTGGTGTGCTGCAGTTCATGGCATTGCAAAGAGTTGGACATGAACTTTTTTTGCTCAGTTAGAAGCTGAGCAAAAACAACAGTAAAGTCACAGGTATAGAAAACCACCTTATGGTTACCAAGGTGGGCAAGTGGGGAAAGGATAAACTGGGAGGTTGAGATTGACATAAACACTACTATATTTAAAATAGATAATTAATAAGAGCCCACTGTATAGAATAGGCAACTCTACTTGATACTCTGTAATAAACTAAATGGGCAAAGAATCTAAAAAAGAGTAGATAGATAGATAGGTAACTAATTCACTTTGCTGTACACCTGAAACCAATACAACATGGTGAATCAACTAACTACACTACAATAAAAAATTTTAAAAATTTAAAAGAATAATGAAAAGTTTTGTCTTATCATGTTCATCTTATCATGGACAATTGGGTCATGTTCACTTTCGGTTTTGCAATTATTCTTGCATATAATTCCCAGTAAAGTTTGTCAAGTCTTGGGTATATGATTAAGAATGGTACTGCTAGATCTAAGGGTGTGTAGATATTCAGCTTCATGAAATAACATCAAATTCCCCATGAGAATATACCTGATAGCAATTATTAAAGAGTCTATTATGATTCACTTTTTTTTCCAGCATTTGGGATTTTAAAACTGCTTAATTTTTGCCAGTTTTAAGGTTATCAAAAAAACATATTACCATGGTTTTAATTTTTCACACCAAATTACTAGTGAGATGGAATATATTGTCATATATATATATATACTAAATAATTATATTTTCCCTTCTATGAAAGTGTTAGTTGCTCAGTCATATACAACTCTTTGCTACCCCATGGATTATAGCCCACCAGGCTCTTCTCTCCATGGGATTCTCCAGGCAAGAATACTGGAGTGGGTTGCCATTCCCTTCTCCAGGGGATCTTCCCAAACCAGGGATCAAATCCAGGTCTCCTGTGTTAGAGGCAGATTCTTTACCTGCTGTGCTACCAGGGAAGCCCAATACAATGTTCTCTTCTACATAATGTTCATTCTGTTCTGAGTTGTTTCATATTATTGATTTTGTGGTTTGTTACACATTCATAATGTTATTTATTGGTTATCTAGGTTCTAAATTTATTCTGGAGATCTATAGCTTATCTTTCCACTTAGTGATTGGCAATTATATTTTGGAATATTCAAATTTATGAACATTTTTATAGCTAACCCTTTTTATATTTTACTTAGGAAACTGTTCTCTAGCCAGAAGTTAGAAAGGCACTCATCTAGATTTTTACTTATGAAATCAACCTTCTTAAACCATTAGGGGTTGATGTTTGTGTAACATGTTTACTATTATTATTTTTGTACAAAATGTTACATTTATTAAAATCTGCCTCAGGTTCTTTGTTGGACATATTCTATAAATCTACAAACAAATGTATACAGAAACTGGCCACATTATGGATGGCGGGGTACTGTACAGAATAAAAGGAGCAGACAATGTAGGAAATAGATCATTTTATTCTGCCAATGACTGGCCACAAACAATAAAAAGACTGTTGAACAGCAAGTGTAAAGAAACAGCTGTGGAATACAGAATGAAGTCCTAGAAGCTTATCTTGCTTGACATAATGCTAAAGAGCTCAGTTAACCTAACTTTATGATTTCCTTTACTATGATAGTTTCCACTGAGTTGAAATGTGCTTCAAGTTCAGATTTTCTTTTCTTTTCTTTTCCCCTTGTGTTGAAATGTAATATTTTCTAACCTCAATCTGAGGTGGGTCAGCAATAAACATTTCATAAAATCATTGAATTATAAACAGAGATCTAGAATTCTCAGTTATATAAGTATAGGTGATGGTAAGAAACACAGAGGAAAATTTTAAAGTATAGAATTCAGGACTCTAATATTGGCACTTGCTAATTAAATAATTTTTTCTTTGGGCCAAGAAATAATTCCTAAATATTATACAGGCAATTTTAACAATTAAACAAACTTGGGAAGTATCAAGACGTTAGTTTTGGGTAAGACTGTTGAAGCTGAAACTCCAATATTTTGGCTACCTGATCCTGAAAGCTGACTCATTTGAAAAGACCCTGATGCTGGGAAAAATTAAGGGCAGGAGGAGAACGGGGTGACAGAGGATGAGATGGTTGGGTGGCATCACCGACTCAATGGACATGAGTTTGGGTGAACTCCAGGAGTTGGTGATGGATAGGAAGGCCTGGCGTGCTGTGGCTCACGGGGTCACAAAGAGTTGGACACGACTGAGCAAATGAACTGAAGTGCACCACTTTTAGCAGTGGAATATATAGAAGGTTCAAGACCCTAGGCTCAGTAATACAATAAAAGTGAGATTTCATATTTAACTATAGGTGATATAAACATAAGTATAATGTATATATATGCATTTATAGACAGAACCTGCATTTGTGAGACATACATGCACCCTTATACCTTGATTTCTGCTCTAGAGAAGGAAGCAGTAGAAATAAAATTCACTTGAAACCTAAAATAAGTAGGGTTTCTGATTTCCAATTCTGCATGTAAGGACCTTGGAAATTGCCAATCCACCCTAACAGCAAGTAAAAAGCCAAACACATTAGATCAAATGGACTTATTATAGGTAGATAGATAGATAATAGATAGATAAGAACATTCCATCCAAAGCAGCAAAATTTCTCTCAAGTACATTTGAAACTATTCAAAACATAGCACATGCTCAGCCAAAATTCAAATTTCAATGTTTAAAATTTAAATCATATTAGGCATCTTTTCCAACCACAATGAAACAAGAAATCAATTACAAGAAGAAAACTAGAAAGTCACCAATATATGGCGCTTAAATAACATGCTACTGAGTATCAATGGGTCAATGAAAAAATTAAAAACTGGAAATACACCAGTGCTATTATCAAAAAGTTTTACACCTCCTCTTAGGGCTCATTTCTTTCCAAGCATTATAAAAATTAAGGATCAGCAAAAGTGAAAGAGGAAAATGAAAAAGTTGGCTTAAAACTAAGCATTCATAAAACTAAGATCATGGCATCTGGTCCCATCACTTCATGGCAAATAGATGGGAAACCAATTGAAGCAGTAAGAGACTTTATTTGGCGGGGGGCTTGGAAATCACTGCAGATGATAACTGCAGCCATGAAATTAAGAGACACTTACTCCTTGGAAGAAAAGTTATGACCAAATTAGACAGCATATTAAAAAGCAGAGACATCACTTTGCCAACAAAGGCCCATCTAGTGAAAGCTATGGTTTTTCCAGTAGTCATGTATAGATGTGAGAGTTGAACTATAAAGAAAGCTGAGTGCCGAAGAACTGGTGCTTTTGAACTGTGGTATTGGAGAAGACTTGAGAATCTCTTGGACTGCAAAGAGATCCAACCAGTCCATCTTAAAGGAAATAAGTCCTGAATGTTCATTGGAAGGACTGATGTTGAAGCTGAAACTTCAATACTTTGGCCACCTGAGGGGAAGAACTGACTCATTTGAAAAGACCCTGATGCTGGGAAAGATTGAAGGCAGAAGGAGAAGGGGATGACAGAGGATGGGATGGTTGGATGGCATCACCGACTCAATGGACATGAGTTTGAGTAAACTCTGGGAGTTAGTTGGTGATGGACAGGGAGGCCTGGTGTGCTGCAGTCCATGGGGTCACAAGGAGTCAGACATGACTGAGCTTCTGAATTGAAGTGAAATGCATCATTTTGCATTGAAGGAAGAGAGCACTAAGGATTCATCAGATTGTGACTACTTGCTTTTAAATCTATATCTTAAGGTCACTAATGAAAACTGGTCTAAAATTGGTCATCGAGGCCTCTTGTGATCATTCCAGATCTCTCCTTGATCATCAAGATCACTATGGAATGAAAATTTAAGAGCTTTGAAAGCTTTTCCCTTTCGTTTGTTTTCCTGATCATACTGCTTAGTGCTCATCACTTTTAATCTCTCAGGGGACATTCAATGAATCCTGTGTCAGAAATGAATTTGGAAACACACAGAGATCTGTAATCATGGTCTATTTCCCTTCCGTGCCTAAAGGTTGAAGCAGCCTTTCCTTCTTAACTCTTGAAGTACCAAGCATTTGATGAGATCTACTCAAATCTCATTAATGATCTAACATTAGATCATTACTAATTCCATGCTTTAAGGATAACTATTCTCAGTGGCAGCATAAAAACTCTTCACCTGTGGGAGCATAGAAAACTACCTGTCTTATCTCAAATAAGATATAACAATTTCCCATAACCTCCTACTTAAACCATTTCTATTCTGCCTAAATTGTTTATTTTAGCTTTTCTTATAGTGAGGATCTGCTGGTGATAAATTTTTAGCTTTGTGTATCTTCAAAAAGCCATTTCCTTTTTTAGGTTTTTTTTTTTTTCCTGTTTTTTAAAAATGTGTATTTATTTGTCTGTGGTAGGTCTTAATTGTGGCATGTGAGATCTATCTACTCTGTGGTATGCAGGATCTTTAAGTTGCAACATACAGGATCTAGTTCCTTGACCAGGGATCCAACCAGGAACCCTTGCATTGGCAGCATGGAGTCTTAGCCACCTGACCATTAGAGAAGTTCAAAGTCTTTATTTCAACTTACTTTTTGAAACTATATTCACTAAATGTAACATTCTAAATTTACAGTTATTTTGTGGTTGTTTTTCATTTCTTTTCAGTTACTTAAAGAACTAGTCCACTCTTCTCACTTATCTTGTGCTTGAGCTTCATTGAGTTTCTTAGATATGTGTGCTTATAATTTTAATCAAATTTGTGCATTTTTAATTTTTTTCAGCTATTTTTGTTTTCAGTTAGTTTCCACCAGTATTTCAGCACCATTTCTTCTAGTTAGTAAGTTTTTCCTTTGCACTGGCCTGAAAACTCTCTTTTTAGCCTGAATAAAGCTGTTAGATTCCTGCCTCTGATACTATAAAGCTCTGGGCTTCCTAGTGGCTCAGCTGGTGAAGAATCCTCCTGAAATGCAGGAGAATCCAGTTTAATTCCTGGGTTGGGATGATCCCCTGGAGAAGGGATAGGCTACCCATTCCAGTATTCTCAGACTTCCCTGGTGGCTAAGACAGTAAAGAATCTGCCTTCAATGTGGGAGACCTGGGTTCAATCCCTGGGTTGGGAAGATCCCCTGGAGGAGAGCCTTGACAACCTACTCCAGTATTCTTGCCTGGAGAATCCTCATCAACAGAGGAGTCTGGTGAGCTACAGTCCACGGGGTCACAAAGAGTAAGACATGAGTAAGTACAGCTCAGTGAGATTTTAGGCAGGCCATTTTACTGCTAGGACATTACTTCCATCAACCAGAAAATGCTGAATTAGATGATATCTAAGGTCCATCTCAGATAAAACAGTGTACATTTTTTTCTAAGACTATTTTCTTGTTATAGCACAAAAACTGTTTCAAACCACTCACAAAGTACAATGACATCTTTGCTGCTATAAGTACATGCAAAATAAGCACATGTGAGTATTATTTATGATCAAAGGACATCAATTTGCAATGACTCACATCGTGAATAAAGACCTAAACTAGGACATGCACAAAGATGACTGGCTAATGTTGTATGATAACTATTGTTGACCATGGGGTAGGACATATGGTATTTTCTTCAAAAATTCTCAGTGATCCAAAATAAAACTAAACACGTATGATTTTAGGACTGATTCAGCATTTTTTAAAATAGTTTTATGGTTTTAAACCATAAAACCACTAGAGTGTTAATTATTCTGTTAAGAAAATGATTTGGATGTTGGATAACAACGAAATTGAGGCTGGTTAGTAAGGTAAATGAGTATAGAATGGTTAAAATGTCAATTACCTGTTAGCTTAGTTGGTAAAAAATCTGCCTGCAGTGCAGGAGACCCAGGTTCGATCCCTGGGTTGGGAAGATGCCCTGGAGAAGGAAATGGCAACCCACTCCAGTATTATTGCCTGGAAAATTTAATGGACAGAGGAGCCTGATGGGCTACAGTCTGTGGGGTTGCAAGAGTCGGACAGAACTTAGTGACACAGTGGTAAAGAGCCAGCCTGCCAGTGCAAAAGACATAAGAGACACTGGTTCAGTCTCTGGGTTGGGAAAATCCACTGGAGGAAGATATGGCAATCCACTCCAGTATTCTTGCCTGTAGAATCCAATGGACAGAAGAATCTTGAGGGCTGTGGTCTATAGGATCACAGAGTCAGACAAAACTGAAGCAACTTAGCACAAGCATGCACATACAGACAGGACTATGATTAAAGTTTCCAGATATCAATGCTTCTATGAGAAATGATCTGGTCATGAAAACCTGAGAGAGATAAATTAATATGTAAAACTCCCAAGAAGCAACAATTCTTGAAGACAGATAGATTCACAGTATGGTCTAACTTTGAGTGGATAAAATGGTATAGAGATAAAAGGAGTACGTTATGCTAGAATGGATTGACCACAGGATTCGGGCATTTACAATGATATGTATTTCAGTGGAACATAAAACCATAGTTCCCTAGAACTCTTATTAAGGAAAATGTAATAGTGACTGAAAAGTAAATCAATGGCAAGACAAGGATTCAAGAGAAGTAAAATCTCATAGTTTATGGTTTAAAAAAGAGGCTTTGAAAGAGAAAAGAACAAAATTCTTAGCATGAAAAGTAGAAATTGTGAAAGTAGCCTTCAGATCCAAGCCTTGTGGGCTTTCCAGGTGGTTCAGTGGTATAAAGAGTCCACCTGTCAATGCAGGAGACGTGAGTTTGATCCCTAGGACAGGACGATTCCCGGGAGCTGGAAATGGCAACCCACTCCAGTATTCCTGCCTGGAAAATCCCATGGACAGAGGAACCTGGTAGGCTATAGTCCATGAAGTAGCAAAGAGTTGGACACAATTAGTGACTGAGCATGCAGGAATAACTAGCCTTGTAGCATAAAAGTCTTAGGAAAGTGCTTACCATTGGAGCAAGCTGCAAGAAATGCAGGTTAGGAGCAGCAAGAATGGGGAAAGAGTATCTGTGCAAAAATTTCAGAGGGTAAGTGTAAGAGTCCACACACAAGTGTAAGAAGACACATTTCCCACATGAACCACTTCTCTAGGTCTCATTGTTTGCCCATTAGTTTTGATAAAGTGTGGAGTTTGGATTTGACAACTACGGAGAAGGCAATGGCAACCCACTCCAGTACTCTTGCCTGGAAAATCCCATGGGCGGAGGAGCCTAGTAGGCTGCAGTCCATGGGGTCTCTAGGAGTCAGACACGACTGAGCGACTTCGCTTTCACTTTTCACTTTCATGCATTGGAGAAGGAAATGGCAACCCTCTCCAGTATTCTTGCCTGGAGAATCCCAGGGATGGGGGAGCCTGGGGGGCTACCGTCTGTGGGGTCGCACAGAGTAGGACACGACTGAAGCGACTTAGCAGCAGCAGCAACAGTAGAGCTTTTCCTAGTTCTAAGCTTTTCAATGTTTTGGTTCTCCAGGACAGACTTTTCGCCCCTTTAATGTCCTCAAGTGATAAAAGGCATAGTCTGTTAAAGTGGCACTTGAACTCTCATGAACCACGGATGCCCTAGGTAGAAGTTTAGGAGGAGAAAGGACACAAATATTGTATTTATAAGCAGAAGAACAGAAAAATAACATAATCAGTTTGCTTAAAAATATACCAATATGATCACACAATAGATTATGGATGGAGAGGCAAGTTTTTGTATTTAATTAAATGCAAAAATTCTACTCCCCCAAGAATATCTCCCTCACCTAATCTGATCATCTTTTGATTTTCATTACTTGTGATTGTATCACTCAATACATTTTCTTCTTGTAATGAATTCTTAGGAACATGAGCCCTCACTAAAGCCATGTTATATTAAATATTTCATGATTAAAAAAAGGAGTTTCAAAATTCTGTATGTATGTTCAAATTTGGGGTTCAAGGCAAAAAGTAGTTTGTGAGACTGAAATATTATCAAAACTGAAAGCTGAAAAGTAATTTAATTTCAAAACCTTTCTTGGCTGAATATGTCAATCAAATCGGTAAATATTTTTGAACATTGACCTGAGCTGTGGCAGGCAGGCATAACACCTGGCTTAAAGTTTAGAACTTCATTGTGAGATGGATTGTATAAATCAACTATGCCATTTATATCATGGAATACAATATCACTGATTAAAACAATGCCAGTTCTACAAGCCCATATAATTATGTAATGACTAACTTACAATGTTCCACCAGACATATTTTGTATACAAATAAGTATAATATGACAACATTTTGGTAGAAGAAAAGAAGTAAACCTAAATACATATATATATATATATATATATATATATATATATATGTATGTATGTAAGTATTTAGTTAAGATACATAACAATGCTAACATGTTCCTCTAGGAAACAAAATCGTAAAGAGTCAAGGATGGCTTAATTTTTTCTTTATTTTTAATTTTTTTGAACCCAATGTGTAGCACGTGGAGTCTTAGTTCCCTGACTAAGTATGGAATCAATGCCCCCTTCAGTGGAAGCATGGAGTCTTAACCACTGGACCACCAGGGAAGTCCCAAGGGTGGCTTTATTTTTAATCCATTCTGTTTAAAATGGTTTCTACAGTGGTTGTGAAGCAATGTGGTTGTTATGTAATAATTATACAAAAATTTTTAATGAGATAAATGTAAATGTGCTAATATTGAAGGTTTCTCTACATATATATATATATACACACACACACACACACATACAGTACAAATATATCCTTATATACACTACTAAAGAACCTAAGGAGCCAACTTGCACAGTGAATTCTCATATGTGTTTGTGTGTGTGTGTGTGTGTGTGTGTACACACCCTACACATGCACAGACATTAGTCTACAGTTTAAATTTTCCAACTTTTCCTTTCACTGTTTCCCTTGTGAGAGTAATCTCTCACAATGCCCTTAGATAAAGTTCCCTCTTGCCCCATAACATTTAATTGTTTTCCTTCTCAGGTAAATGTTCTTATTCTCATGTTAAAAAAAAAATTAAGTGTAAATAAAGCATCCTTGCAGAGTCTGGACTGTCTGGTACTCCATTATAATAAGAATTCTATCTTTGTAAATGTCAACAAAATCCAAGGACCATCGCCACTCAAGTTTTAGCAATTTTCTGATCATTTTCTCCAGGTTGGCTATGAGGAGGGAGGACCAGTGAAAAAATAAGTCCTCTTTGAACTGGACTACTTGGTACCCTTAGTAGTCCAGCTCCATGCTCATTGAATGTGGGACAACTTTAAAGAGACTTTCTTGTAAGGGGCTGTTTTGAAAAGGTTCACAGCCAGGATCCTCTCTTCTGCCTTGATGCATGTATTTCTCTTTTAGGTGGTTGTGTCTATAGTTTCTTCCTTTGTTAATGATGCTTAACTTGGAGCTTTCCATTGCTGTCACTCCTAAAATTCTCTGGATTGTCATATTTGCCATATTTTTCATATACAACCATTGTCTGGTTGTATATGAAATTTCATATCTGTATTATCTTTTCATTTTTCTATCTTAACCTCAATTCTCCAGAAAGAGAGGCATAATGCATAGACTTATATATGAATACCATATTGGTTAGTGTTCCTAGGAGTTGGATTTCAGAGACATGAGGGGAAAGGAAAAAGAAGGGGAAACTTAACATAAGGGTTTATAACAGAGCTTGCCACCACCAGGCATTACTAGTTTCAGTTCCTTCAGTGCCCAGCTGGTCAAAATTGTCAATATGGGGCTTTAACTCAGGAAAACAATTGGGTTTTCCAAGCAAGGAATCCCCAGAGAAGGACATAGGGCAGGAAGCAAGAGGGTGCTGTGGTGGATTAGGAAAGAATCTAAAAGTTTTAATCTATGTCAAGTTGGCTATGCCTACACTGAATAGCTGGGAGAAAAGACAAATTAGAACAAGAGAAATCAAGTAGAGCATAGGAAGTGCTCCTCCACTCCATCACAAGAATTCACTAGCACCATTCTGACTCCTGGGCAAGATCCTACAGAAGTAGAGGGTGGAGTTCCTAGTCAAGCTTCCATGTCAATGCCTTATTACATATATGTGCATATGCATAAATCAGAATGGAAACCCAATCAACTATCAAGATGATTACATTTGAATTAAGGAATTGTACTCTTGGAATTGTACTCTAGGACTTCCCTGGTGGCTCAGATGGAAAAGCATCTGTCTACAATGCGGGAGACCTGGGTTTCTATCCCTGGGTCGGGAAGATTCCCTGGAGAAGGAAATGGCAACCCACTCCAGTACTCTTGCCTGGAAAATCCCATGGACGGAGGAGCCTGGTGTCCATGGGTCACAAAGAGTTGGACACGACTGAGCGATTTCACTTTCACTTTCACTTTTGGAATGGGAGGCTCTTTACTTAAAAATTTTTACCATTTAAAATTTGAGTCAAGTGTTTAGAAAAGAAACAACCAGATGACAGTTGACTGAAGCATCTCATATATACCTCCTGAAGCCCATTGACCTTTTTATTTCTTCAAAATAGACCATGTATCAAATTGGGTAAATATAATTCCTTCTCATCTAAATAAAAATTTGCTAAGTCTGTGTCTGCCAAACAATATCTTATTTTGAAGAATTTTTAAATATTTATTTATTTATTTGGCAGCATTAGGTCTTCATTGTATCATGCGGAAGCTTTAGCTACCCCATGTGGGATCTAGTTACCTGTTGCTGTTGTCCAGTCACTCACTCAGTCATGTCCGACTTTTTGTGACCCCATGGACTATAGCAAGCCAGACTTCCTTGTCCTTCACCATCTCCAGGAGTTTGCTCAAACTCATGTCCATTGAGTTAGTGATGTCATCCAACCATCTCATCCTCTGTTTTCCCTTTCTCCTCCTGCCCACAATCTTTCTTATCATCAAGTTCTTTCTGAATAAGTCAGCTCCTTGCATCAGGTGACCAAAGTACTGGAGCTTCAGCATCAGTTCTTCTGATGAATATCAAAGTTGATTCCTTTTAGGACTGACTGGTTTGATCTTCCTGTTTAAGAGCTATCAAGAATCTTCTCCAGCACCACAATATGAAAGCATAAATTCTTTGGTGCTCAACCTTCTTTATGGTCCAACTCACACATGACCAGTGGAAAAACCACAGCTTTAACTATATAGACTTTTTCAGCAAAGTGATATCTCTGCTTTTTTAATACACTGTTTAGGTTTGTCATTTTTTTCCCTCCAAGGAGAAAGCATCTTTTAATTTCATGGCTGTAGTCACCATCCATATTGTATTTGGAACCCAAGAAAATAAAGTATGTCACTGTTTCCATTTTTCCACATCTATTTGCATAAAGTGATAGGACCAGATGCCATAATTTTAGTGTTTGGAATATTGAGTTTTAAGCCACCTTTTTCATGCTACTCTTTCACCCTCATCAAGAGGCTCTTTAGTTCCTCTTCACTTTATGCCATTAAGGTGGTGTCATTTGCATATTTGAGGTTGTTGATATTTCTCCTAGGAATCTTGATGGCAACTTGTGCTTCCTCAAGCTGGCTGTCATCCAGGTATTTCACATGATGCATTATGCATATAAGTTAAATAATCAGGGTGACAATATACAGCCTTACCATATTCTTTTCCCAATTTTGAACTCATCCATTGTTACCTGACTGGGATCAAACCTGAGTCCACTGCCTTGGGAGTGCAGAATCTTAGCCATTGGATCACCAGGGAAGCCCCTGTTTTAGTGTCAAATAAGTGATACCATCTTCTATCATCAATTAACTGCTTTCATTTTCTTAGAATTATATTTTCAATGATTCAATGATTACATATGTCGAGGGTCTTCTCTGATGACTTAACAGTAAAGAATCTGCCTGCAATGCAGAAGACACAGGCTTAATCCCTGGGTTAGGAAGATCCCCAGGAAAAAGAAATGGCACCTCACTCCTGTATTCTAGCTGGGAAATCCCATGGGCAGAAGAGCCTCATTGGGCTCCATAGCATTGCAGTGAGTCAGACAAAACTGAGCAACTAAACAAGAATAATTAGTGCTGAGACTCAGTGCTCTACTTCATTAGTGATGGTTACACTATCGTTTCCAAATTTGAATACATATCATTCTGTATTTGGTCTTTCCTACATGAGCACTAAAGTTTTCTCAGCCTTTGTCTATGACATTCAAGTTGTTAGAAATATTTTTTAATATATATTTTCCTGGACATGTGGACAGGAAAGTCTCTATGGTTTATTGGAAAGTGAAAAGTGAAAGTGTTAGTCGTTCATTCATGTCTGACTCTTTGTAATCCCATGACATAGCCTGCCAGGCTCCTCCATCCATGGAATTCTCCAGCCAAGAGTATTGGAGTGGGTTGACATTTCCCTCTCTGGGGGATCTTCCTGACCCAGGAATTAAACCTCTGTCTCCTGAACTGGCAAGTGGATTCTTTACTGCTGAGACACAAGGGAAGCATGTGGTTAATATCCAAAGAAAAAAATTGTTGACCCAAAGTGAATGTATATTGAATTTTACTTTATATTGTCAAATCGCTCTACAAAGTGGTTGCACAAATTTATATCCCGACAACAGTGCCTACTCTACTACCTCCTCACTGATGGTGTTGTCAAATTTCTTAAAACTTACCAGTGTAATGGACATGAAATGGCATCTCATTATAGTTTTATTAGGTATTTTTTGTTTACTACTGAGGTTGAGCATCCTTTCAAACACTTATTGACTGTCTTGGTTTCCTCCATTCTGAATTACCTGTTTAAAGTCATTGCAAATTTTTCTATTAGATTACTAGTTTTCCCCAATTTTTTGGAGTTATTTGTATTTTTGAATACTTAACCACTAAGACAAATATACATTGCATATATCCTCTCTCAGGCTGGGGCTTGTCATTTAACTTTTTTCTCATAGTGACTTTTATTGATCCAGAGTTTTAAATTTTAATGTAGTCAAACTGATCAGGTTGTGTGTGTGTGTGTGTGTGTGTGTGTGTATGTGTGTGTGCATTTTTTACAGAGATATTCCCTATACCATAGCAAAAATCTTTGATAATACATAGTCTTTAACTATATAAAATATTTATTTTGTTCATTAATTTCTTCATTCACTTGGAATTGGCATGTGTGTGTGTGTGTGTGTGTGTGTGTGTGTGTGTTGTGTGTAGATGCAAAGATTGGGCCATCAAGTAGAATTAGGTTTGAAATATTTGGGACTGAATTTCTTTTCCATGTGTATTAACTCATGCTTCACCATAATTTGTTAAATTTGTTTCCTCTAATTTATTTTGCCATTTCACTCATATATGCCAATTCTATGTTTAAAACTCTTTTTCTGGTTTCTTTTGTTCTAATGTTGTTGTTGTTGTTTAGTCACTGTCATATCTGGCTCTTTGTGACCCCATGGACTGTAGCATGACAGGCTCCTCTGCCCTCCATTATTTCCTTAAGTTTGCTCAAATTCATGTCCATTATGTCAGAGATGCCATCCTAACATTTCACCTTCTGTCTTCTCATTCTCCTTTTGCCTTCAGTCTTTCCAGCATCAGGGTCTTTTTCAATGAGTCAGTTCTTCGAATCAGGTAGCCAACGAATTAAAGCTCAGGTAGCCAAAGTATTGGAGCTTCAGAATCAGTCCTTCTAATGAATATTCAAGGTTGATTTCCTTCAGGATTAGCTGGTTTGATCCCCTTGCAGTTCAAGGGACTCTCAAGAGTCTTCTCTAGCACCACAGTTTGAAAGCATCTGTTTTTCAGCACTCAGCCTTATTTATGTTCCAGCTTTCACATCCCCACCTAACTACTGGAAAAACAATAGCTTTGACTACATGGACATTTGTCACCAAAGTGATGTCTCTGCTTTATAATATGCTGTCTAGGTTTGTCATAGCTTTCCTTCCAAGGAGTGTCTTTCAATTTCATAGCTTCATTCACCATCCACAGTGATTTTGGAGCCCAATAAAATAAAATTTGTCATTGCTTCCCTTTCTATTTGTCATGAAGTGATGGCACTGGATGGCATGATCCAAGATTTTTGAATGGTGAGTTTTAAGTCAAGTTTTTCACTCTCCTCTTTCAACCTCATCAAGAAGATTTTAAATTCCTTTTCACTCTCTGCCATTAGGATGATATTATCTGCACATCTGAGGTTATTGATATTTCTTCCAGCAATCTTGATTCCAGCTTGTGATTCATCCAGCCCCATATGCAGCGTGATGTATCTGGTAGTTCATCTGGTAAAGAATATGCCTGCAATGCCAGAGACACTGGTTCAATCCCTGGGTCAGAAAGATCCCCTCAAGAAGGGATAGGCTACCCACTTCAGTATTCTTGGACTTCCCTGGTGGCTCAGACAGTAAAGAATCTGCCTGCAATGAAGGAGACCTGGGTTTGACCCCTGGGTTGGAAAGATCCCCTGAAGAGGGAAATGGCTACCCATTCCAGTGTTCTTCCCTGGAAAATTCCATGGACAGAGGAGCCTAGTGGGGTACAGTCCATGGGGTTGCAAAGAGTCAGATATGAGTGAGCAACTTTCACTTTGACTCTGCATATAAGCTAAAGAAGCAAAGTAACAATATACAGCCTTGTTGTAGTCCTTTCTCAAATTTTAACCAATTCATTGTTCCATGTCCAGTGCTAACTGTTGCTTATTGATCCACATACAGGTTTCTCAGGCAATAAGTAAGGTGGTCTGACATTCCTATCTCCTTAAGAATTTTCCACTCTGTCCTGTGATCCACAATATCAAAGGCTTAGGCGTCAATGAAGAAGAAGTAGATGTTTTTTTCTAGAATCCCTTGCTTTCTCTATGATTCAAAGAATGCTGGCAATTTGATCTCTGATTCCTTTTCTAAACCCAGCTTGAATATCTAGAAGTTCTCCAATTGTAATACCATGCAGTTTTTAATTCATACAGGCTTATAATATGTTGTGAAACCTGGTAGGGCAAATTTCAAGTTCTTATATTCACTTTAGTGACTTAAATTTGAGTTCATCTGAATTTTAAGGTCAAGTTGTCAATTTCAAAACTGAAATATACTTTTAGATTTTCCTTAAGAATTCATTAAATGTACTTTCTTGGGCTCCAAAATCACTGCAGATGGTGACTTCAGCCATGAAATTAAAAGACACTTGCTCCTTGGAAGAAAAGCTATGACCAATCTAGACAGCATATTAAAAAGCAGAGACATTACTTTGCTGACAAAGGTCCATCTAGTCAAACCTACAGTTTTCCCGGTAGTCATGGATGGATGTAAGAGTTGGACTATAAAGAAAGCTGAGCACTGAAAAATTGATGCTTTTTAACTGTGGTGTTGGAGAAGACTCCTTGATAGTCCCTTGGACAGTCCTGAATATTCATTGGATGGACGGATGCTGAAGCTGAAACTCCAATACTTTGGCTACCTGATGGGAAGAACTGACTCACTGGAAAAGATCCTGTTGCTAGGAAAGACTGAAAGCAGGAGGATAAGGGGATGACAGAGAATGAGATGGTTAGATGGCATCACTGACTTGATAGACATGAGTTTGAGCAAATTCTGAGAGTTGGTGATGGACAGGGAAGCCTGGCGTGCTGAAGTCTATGGGGTCACAAGAGTCATGACTGAGTAACCGAACTGAACTAAACTGAGCTGAAGTGGGCTTCTTCTATTTAAATGGCCTCATTTTTGTAATTCATTCCTGGAGTGGTAAGGAAACCAGTGCTAGAGATTGGAAAAGAGAATCTTATGTTATTGAGTTCTAGAAGACTTAGCTTCTGTCAGCAAATCTGAGAAAGCAAATACACGTCTACCAAGTTTATGGATCCAGCAGAAGAGTTTGGAAAACAGACTTTGAATTGAATATTTGCTATGAACTGGCTTCATTCAGTAACATATTAGAAATGAGATGAACTTTAAAAACTGGGTTGGTTCAAAAGCAGAGAATAAAAAAAAAAAAAAAAAAAGATGGGTAAACGTGAGAAAAGGAGACTATACAAAGATAAATAAAACTAAAAGCTGGTTCTTTGAGAAGATAAAATAGACAAACCAAACATGGACATGGGTTTGGGTGGACTCCGGGAGTTGGTGATGGAAAGGGAGGCCTGGTGTGCTGCAGTGCATGGGGTCGAAAAGAGTCAGACACGACTGAGAGATTGAACTGAACTGAACTGAACTGTTGTGATCCACTTAGACAAAGACTTGACGTAGTCAATAAAGCAAAAGTAGATGTTTTTCTTGAACTCTCTTACTTTTTTGATGATCCAACAGTTGTTGGCAGTTTGATCTCTGGTTTGTATGCCTTTTCTAAATCCAACTTGAACATCTGGAAGTTCACAATTCACCTACTCTTGAAGCCTGGCTTGGAGAATTTTGAGCTTTACTTTACTAGCATGTGAGATGAGTGCAATTGTGTGGGAGTTTGAGCATTCTTTGGCATTGCCTTTCTTTGGGACTGGAATGAAAACTGACCTTTTTCACTCCTGTAGCCACTGATGAGTTTTCCAAATTTGCTGACATATTGAGTGAAGCACTTTCACAGCATCATCTTTTAGGATTTGAAATAGCTCAGCTGGAATTCCGTCACCTCCACTAGCTATGTTCATAGTGATGCTTTCTAAGGCCCACTTGGCTTTGCATTCCAGGATGTCTGGCTCTAGGTGAGTGATCACACCACCATGATTATCTGGGTTGTGAAGAGCTTTTATGTATAGTTCTTCTGTGTATTCTTGCCATCGATGGGGAAACAGTGAAAACAGTGTCAGACTTTATTATTTTTTTTTTTTTTGGCTCCAAAATCACTGCAGATGGTGACTGCAGCCATGAAATTAAAAGACGCTTACTTCTTGGAAGAAAAGTTATGACCAACCTAGATAGCATATTGAAAAGCAGAGACATTACTTTGCCAACAAAGGTCCATCTATAGTCAAGGCTATGGTTTTTCCAGTGGTCATGTGTGGATGTGAGAGTTGGACTGGGAAGAAAGCTGAGCACCGAAGAACTGATGCTTTTGAACTGTGGTGTTGGAAAAGACTCTTGCGAGTCCCTTGGACTGCAAGGAGATCCAACCAGTCCATTCTAAAGGAGGAGGGAGGAGGGTTCAGGATGGGGAACACATGTATACCTGTGGCGGATTCATTTTGATATTTGGCGAAACTAATACAATTATGTAAAGTTTAAAAATAAAATAAAATTTAAAATAAAAAATAAATAAATAAATAAATAAAGGAGATCAGCTCTGGGTGTTCTTTGGAAGGAATGATGCTAAAGCTGAAACTCCAGTACTTTGGCCACCTCATGTGAAGAGCTGACTCATTGGAAAAGACTCTGATGCTGGGAGGGATTGGGGGCAGGAGGAGAAGGGGACGACAGAGGATGAGATGGCTGGATGGCATCACTGACTCAATGGAAGTAAGTTTGAGTGAACTCCAGGAGATGGTGATGGACAGGGAGGCCTGGCATGCTGCGACCCCTGGGGTCTCAAAGAGTTGGACACGACTGAGCGACTGAAGTGAAATGAACTGAACCTCTGTTAGGTCCATATTATGTCCGTAGTTTATTGTGCCCATCTTTGCATGAAATTTTCCCTTGGTATCTCTAATTTTCTTGAAGAGATCTCTAATCTTTCCCATTCTATTGTTTTCCTCTATTTCTTTGCATTGATCAATGAGGAAGGCTTTCTTATCTCTCCTTGCTATTCTCTGCAACTCTGCATTCAAATGGGTATATCTTTCCTTATCTCCTTTACTTTTTGCTTCTCTTCATTTCACAGCTATTTTTAAGGCCCCCTCAGACAACCATTTTGCCTTTCTGCATTTCTTTTTCTTGGGGATGGTCTTGATCCCCGCCTCCTCCTATACAATGTCAGGAACCTTCGTCCATAGTTCTTCAGACACTCTATCAGATCTAATCCCTGGAATCTATTTGTCACTTCCACTGCATAATTGTAAGCAATTTGATTTAGATCATACCTGAATGGTCTAGTGGCTTTCCTTACTGTCTTCAATTTAAGTCTGAATTTGGCAGTAAGGAGTTCATGGTCTGAACCACAGTCAGCTCCCAGTCTTGTCTTTGCTGACTGTACAGAGCAAAAAGGAGAGTCAGAAAAGAAAAGAGCAATCAAATCAATAATCAAATCCTAAGTAAAAATGGGTACTAAAGATTAGACACTTAAAGATACAAAAATGACCTAGAAGGATGGTACGGGGAGGGAGGGGGATTCTGGATGGGAAATACGTGTATACCTGTGGCAGATTCATGTTGATGTATGGCAAAACCAATACAATATTGTAAAGTAATTAACCTCCAATTAAAATAAATAAATTTATATTAAAAATAAAATTTTTAAAAATTAATAAGAAGAGATCAAAAAGCAAAAATTAAAAATTTAGAATAAAAATCAGACTCTCACAAGTTCAATATACAAAACAAAACATCAAAACCAAAAATTTTTAAATTATAAAGTTTATTTACAAAATAAAATTTTCTTTAAATTTTAAAAGGTAAAAGTAGTCTATAAAAATAAGAATTAAAAAATAATAAAGAATCTTATTAGGACAGTATGAAGGAAAATAATAAGGGGGAAGAAAGAAAATAAAAACAAAAATGGCAAAGAAAAAATTTAAATAATAAATAAAAATAAAAGAAAAATATATAGAGGGAAAGATTATATATATATATATATATATATATATAGGAGTGAGAGGAATGTTCATGTGATTTCTCATTTTTCCTGATCCAGTTTTTTGCCTACTGAGAATTTCCTCCAATATATCTAGGAAGGTCTCTGAAACCCTTGTGGGCAGTGTGAAGTCAATTCAAACTCATATCTTCCCTTGTTTCAGCTTGTACTTGCTCTTAAAGTTTAGAGTTGCCTCTAAAGCAGACAGTCTCAAATTAACTGCAGGATTTTTAATCTGTTGTACCTGTCATTTTCAGGGGCAGTTAGCCCTTCTTTGCTTTTCTCATGCTCCTGCTTGATTTTTTGGCCTTTTTCTGCTAGCAAGTCTCTCTCCAGTGTCTGATCTATGCTCTTGCATAAGAGGGCAAAAGTGACCACTTATTCAGCTCACTAGCTCAGTTGTTCTGAGGAGAGGGAGGGATACTGCAAATGCCGCTGGCATGTGTGGGGAGTGCTTGTTGTGAGTAGACCCAATGGGGAATCGTCACAGCCTGAAGCAAGCATGCTCCTCCTAGGCAAATTGATCCTGGCGGACAAACTGTGGGACCCTTGGCAGAGTCAGCCCACTCAAGATCCCAGCTGGACCACATGGACACTGTCTGAGGCAGATCGTGTGCTTTCCCAAGGGAGCTGGTCTTTGATTGTGACATTCTTAACTTGAGATCCATGTCACTCAGGACCCTAGGAAGATGTAGGCAGTGACCGCAGCTGCTCACAGCTAGGCAGTAGTAGATTCTATCTCTGGGCCAAGATTGTAGTGACCCCTTGCTTTCTGCCCCTGGCAGTTATGTGCCTACTTCCCTGGATCTGGTGCCATAGACTGCAGCCAGTTTGCCCACATTTGGTATTCCTTAGGGCATGGTCCTTTATTCTGTGGGCAAGTCAGGAGTAAGAGTGCCACATTAGAGCTTTCCTGAGGAATAATCTTTTGTTTCTCTAGCAGTCCCAGGGTTTTCCTTGTCCTGACTGTGGTGTGTCATACTAGCCCCCTCTGAGTGCCTTCATGGCATTCAAGCCTTGTCCTTTCTCTGAGGACTGACCCCTTCACAGCCTGAGCCTCTGCACTGAGCCCCCACTCACTCTGTGTGAACATGAGCATGTGTGAGTCACTTCTCAGCTGGATATTGCCTTTCAGCACAATCTCTGTGGTGAATTTTCTCCATTGTGCCTCATTGTGCTCTCTTCTGAGTTTCCTAAGCTCCTCCCTGACCTCCTCTGTGAGAAGGTTTCCTGTTGTGTGGAAATTTCACCCTCAGGTCTCCCTTCTCAGGACATGTTCTCCATCTCCAAATCCTTTGACTCTATTTTCAGCTTTACCTTTTGCCCTTCCTTATTCTTAGGAGATTAGTTTGCCCATCTACATGTCTGGGGTCCTCTGTCAGCATTGAGAAGTTGTTCTATGGGAATTGTTACAGGTGGACGTGATATTCTGATCTATTTGTGGGAGAAAAGATGGTCTCCCTGTCCTATTTCTCCTCCATCTTGAAGCTACCCTTCAATTTATTCTTTTAATCACATTTTCAATTGAGCAACAAGAAGAAACCAGAATGCCTTCAACACTTTTCTGAGAAATATTTTTAGCTTAATATCCAAGTTTATCACTGAATAATGATGATTCAGTGAATAATCAATGTGTGTGCTTAATCCCAGAGTTATGTCCAAGTCTTTGTGACCCCAAGGACTACAGCCACCAAGCTCCTCTGTCAATAATAATAATAATATAATATCAATAATAACATCCACTGAATAATAATAATTTTCATCACAATAGAAAAAGATTCAGTCATATCTTTTTGCCATTTTTTAATAAGGTCTTTCTTCCAATGACCAACATCATGTTCCTCATTTCCTTCTGACACCACAATGGAAGCACTTTTAATCTCTTAATTTTTAGTTTCTACCAAATTAATTTTTAATTTCTACCAACGTTCTGTTCACATTAACATAGCGTATGTTATGAATTCTCTACAATGAGAGAAGCTTTCTTTACCATCGTCCCCACTGCCTTCTGAGACCACTTTAGAATCACTTTCAACATCCATTTTTCTACCAGCAGTCTTTTCAAGATAAGTTTTTATTTTATTTTAATGTTTCTCAAAGTCCTTCCAGCCTTTTCCTGTTACTCAATTCCAAAGCCATGTCTACATTTTTATTTAGAAATTTACTACAGCAGTACCTACTTCCCAGTTACCAAAATCTATTAGTCAGGTTTCTCTACAGAATTAGATCTATCTTTCTATCTATCTATCTAGATGTAGATATAAATACATATATACTGAACTACTTTAATCTCATCTCAGATGGTCAGTCTTTAGCAGCTTCTTGTTGTTATTCAGTTGTCCAATCATGTCCCCATGCAGACCCCATGGACTGAAGCACTCCAGGCCTCCCCGTCCCTCACCATCTCCTGGAGTTTGCCCAAGTTCATGTTCATTGCATTGGTGATACCATCCAACTATCTCACCCTCTGATGCCTTTCTCTTCTTCTGCCCTCGATCTGTCCCAGCATCAGGGACTTTTCCAATGAGCCATCTGTTCACATCAGATAACCAAAATATTGGAGCTTCAGCATCAGTCCTTCCAGTGAACATTCAGTGTTGATCTTCCTTAAGATTGATTGGTTTGATTTTCTTGCTCTCTAAGGGACTTTCATGAGTCTTCTCCAGCACCACAGTTCAAAGGCACAAATTCTTTGACATTCTGCCTACTTTATGGTCCAGCTCTCACAACTGTACATGACCACTGGGAAGACCACAACCTTGACTATACAGACCTTTGTCGGCAGAGCAATGTGTGCTTTTCAACACGCTGTCTAAGTTTTTCATTGCTTTTCTGTCAAGAAGCAATCATCTTCTGATTTCATGGCTGTTGTCACCATCCATGGTGATTTTGAAGCCCAAGAAGAGGAAATCTGTCACTGCTTCTATCTTCTGGCATTTCTTTAATCTTGCCCCAGGTGGTTTCTTGGCTGTTTCTCCCTTTTCTCTGCATCCTCTCCCTTCACCAATTAACAACTAGTTTAACCTGCCCTTTGGAATGGAGGGAAGGTCATGGAGGCTGGAGTCTATTCCCTACAAACAAGAAATGGAAGACACAGAAAGATTTCCTTAATTATATCTGTAAGGACCTACTTTCCAAATAAAGTCACATTCTGAATTTCCAGGTGGATACGAATTTGAGGAAGGAGAGGTCGCTATTCGACCTATTATGCTTATATGAAATCTATCAATAACTTTCTATGTGTGAAATTAGGAACTTTAATAACAACACATTAAAGTGGATTTTACTCTTGAAATAGTAAATATAAGTGATAAAATGCCAATGAATAAAATAGTAAGAGATTTTATTTTGAATTATATTTATGCTTAATTATATTTGCAAGTGACTATTTAGCTATTAAAAATGCATATAAATGACAAACCATGAGGGTATTTCTGATACTTTTAACAGTGATATGTTGGCAAACTACATATTTGAAATGACATCACCAGTGAGAATTTGGCAATTTAGTGTGACTTTCAAAGGAGTTAAGAAAAAAATAGCAAATATCATTAATAGCCAATAAAACTTCAGAGTGCTTCTCATGGAGGTGTGAATTAGACATTGAAAGTCCCAGACCTTGGATGGGAGGGAAGTTTAGGGGAGAATGGATACATATTTACATACGGCTGAATCCCTTCACTGTTCACTTGACACTACCACAACATTAATTGACAGTCAATTAAAGGGGTAAAGTTGATGGGGGAAAGAAAGTACCAGGGCTGTTACAGTTTCTGCATGTCATTTAAGGTAATGAAAATATATTTCTGTTAACAATTCACTATTCAGATTCTCATTTAAGAAGTTAAATTTTCAGTTTTGTATGGGTTATCTGTTAAGTCAATACTTAAAATTTTTTTGACTATTTCTTTATTTAAAAGTTACAAATCATCAATGAAACAAAACTACAATTAGCAACTTGATACAATCAAGTATAACTCTCAATTTGATACCATCCTTTATACACATGACTATATCCACTGGTACATGTGCAATACATTTACTGTTTTTCACATTAAAAACTAAATAGAACATCAGAAGACATAGCTATGGTTACCCAGTAGTCATGTATGGATGTGAGATTTGGACCATAAAGAAGGCTGAGCACTGAAGAACTGATGCTTTCAAATTGTGCAGTTGGAGAAGACTCTTGAGAGTCCCTTGGACACCAAGGAAATCAAAGCAGTCAATCTTAAAGGAAATCAGTCCTGAATATTCATTGGAAGGGCTGATGCTAGAGCTGAGGCTCCAATACTTTGGACACCTGATGTGAAGTCATTGAAAAAGACCCTGATTCTGGGAAAGATTGAGGGCAGGAGGGGAAGGGAATGGCAGAGGATGAAATGGTTGGATGGCATCACTGAATCAATGGACATAAGTGTGAGCAAATTGCAGAAGATAGATAGTGAAGGACAGGGAAGCCTGGCATGCTGCAGGTCATAGGATTGCAGTCAGATACAACTTAGCGAGTGAACAACAACAATCCAATTCTGTAGAAATAAGACTGATTTGAGGTCATAGAGAGAATTAGTGATTTCTCTAGAAATGCACTGAGCAATATGGTAGACATTAGCCCCAACGGCCTATTTAAATTTAAATTAAGTAAATTAGATAAACTTAAAAATACAGTTCCTTAGTCACAGTAGCAATGTTTCAATGCTCTGTAGCCACAGATGGCTAGTAGCTGCCATATTCAACAGTGCAGATACAAAACATCTCCATTATAGCCACAAGTTGTTTTTGACTCTATTCTCTAGTATCAGATTTTCAATGTTGTTCAAATATGCATATGTATGTATATATGTGTGTATTCACATGCATTTATGAATCAACATATTTTACATGCTAATTAATATGTGCTAGCTTCTAATAATGAAATGTTCACATATTTAGTCCATCATGTTGCTGTGCCCACTTACTTTTGACTACAAGAGAATTGCATTACTGAACTGGTAACCTTACCTTTTCTAGGATACATGAATATAAATGCGGCTCCCTGAAACTTGATTACAAAAAACAGGAACTTTAGTTCAGTGGAAGCATTGGTTATAAGGCTGAGAAGAGAGAGAGACAGTCTACTCTATCACTGGAAATGTACACACAGATAAAGTGAAATACCCGTCAGAGTGATGAATGGGGTTTCTTGTTATCTTACTGTCTATATCATTTCCAGTTCTGATTCCCCAGTGATGCCTGGATTGCATGGGGAAAGCAAAAGGAGAATTGTCCTGCATATTTTATTTCTGCTCAAGCAATATAAGAAGATTTTTAGCTATATTTATAAACAGGATTGGTCTCATTTTTACTTCATTAATCTTAGAATTTAGAGTAATTTTTGCCCCACATAATCCAAGCCTATTTCAGTAAGTCAGGATATTGTATTTTCTTCCCTGCATTTCTGTTTGTGTTTTGTTTTGGAGTTCTTTTTTTAGATTTATGTGGCATCTTTTTTCTGCAAGACAAAGGAAAAGGTATTTTGAAATGTATATTTGTAGAATCAGGCTAAATGAAATAAGAAACTCCAAGATATTTTGACAAAGCAAAATCAGAAATAACTGACCAATTGTAAGGCATATAGGAAGATAAGTCTTGGCATTTTTTCATGAATATCTGCATGTTCCTTGTTCGAATACATATACTGTATTGAGTCATACTATTGGACATGGATGACCCCACCTCTCCCACTCCCTAGGCTTATCTGAGAGCAGGAGCAGCTTTAGATGTAGAATCAGAGCAGTGATTTCTCATCTGAGCTCATTCATGAAACTTTGAATAAACTATTTGGTCATTCTGAGCTTCAGGTCTCTCTTCTAAAACATGTATTAATAAAATATTTTCCTGCTTGATATTCAACTGTTAAATAATATGAAACTAATTATGAAAATAATATCATCTATATTTTTTGCTCACCAGGTATACACTGCTCTGCATGGATTCTTGGTAGACTCAGTTTCATCTGACTCTCCACAACCCCATGGAGTACAGCCCATAAGACCCCTCTGTCCATGGGATTTTCTAGACAAGAATACTGGAGTGAGTTGCCATTTCCTCCTCCAGGGGATCTTCCCAACCTAGGGATTGAAACTGCATCTCTTCACTTCCATTGGCAGGCAGATTCTTTATCACTGAGCCACTGGGAGGCCTGTAGATGTACACTGGATCCTGGACAAAGTTTAATAGTGTTATCTCATGTAATCGCTGGAGAAGGTAATGGCAACCCACTCCAGTACTCTTGCCTGGAAAATCCCATGGATGGAGGAGCCTGGTAGGCTGCAGTTCATGGTGTCCTGAATAGTCGGACACAACTGAGCGACTTCACTTTCACTTTTCACTTTCATGCATTGGAGAAGGGAATGGCAACCCACTCCAGTGTTCTTGCCTGGAGAATCCCAGGGACAGAGGAGCCTGGTGGGCTGCTGTCTATGGGGTCGCACAGAGTCGGACGTGACTAAAGTGACTTAGCAGCAGCAGCAGCATACACTATATATATTTATATAGACATGTACTGCCTTGTATCTATCTATCTATCTATATATATATATGTAGACATGTACAGGTGAAACACTGGGGTTGATGAAGCACAAGCTGAAGTCAATATTGCTGTGAGAAATATCAATAACTTCAGATATGTAGATGACACTACCCTTATGGCAGAAAGTGAAGAGGAACTAAAACGCCTCTTGATGAAAGTGAAGGAAGAGAGTGAAAAGTTGGCTTAAAGCTCAACATTCAGATAACAAAGATCATGGCATCCAGTCCTGTCACTTCATGGCAAATAGATGGAGAAACAGTGGAAACAATGGCAGACTTTATTTTTTTGGGAGTCCAACATCACTGCAGATGGTGATTGAAGCCATGAAATAAAAAGACAGTTACTCCTTGGTAGCTACTTGTTGGCAGCCACATGAAATAAAAAGACACTACTCCTATGACCAACCTAGACAGCATGTTAAAAAGCTGAGACATTACCTTGCCAACAAAAGTCCGTCTAGTCAAGGCTATGGTTTTTCCAGTAGTCACATATGAATGTGAGATTTGGACTATAAAGAAAGCCAAGTGCCGAAGAACTAATGCTTTTAAACTGTGGTGTTGGAGAAGACTCTTGAGAGTCCCTTGGACTGCAAGGGGATCCAACCAGTGCATCCTAAAGAAGATCAGTCCTGGGTGTTCATTGGAAGGACTGATGTTGAAGCTGAAACTCCAATACTTCAGCCCCCTAATGCAAAGAGCTGACTCATTTGAAAAAACCCTGAAGCTCGGAAAGATTGAGGTCAGGAGAAGGTGATGATTGGATGGCATCACCTACTCAATGGACATGAGCTTGAATAAACTCCAGAAGTTGCTTATGGACATGGGGGCCTGCCATGCTGCAGTCCATGGGGTGCAAAGAGTCGGACACAACTGAGCAATTGAACTTGAACTGAATTGATAAACATATACAGCCTTGTATATATATGTGTGTACACACACACACGTATATATTAATTAGATCAACAAACTTAAACATTAATATCAGGGCTTGCCAGAAGGCACTAGTGGTAAAAAGCCCACCTGCCAATGCAGAAGACATAGAGACTGCAGGTTGATCCATGGGTCAGGAAGATGTCCTGGAGAAGACAAATGCAACTCACACCAGTATTCATTCCTGGAGAATCCCATGAACAGAGAAGCCTGGCCACTGCAGTCCATAGGGTTGCAAAGAGTCCAATAGGACTCAAGGAGTTAGCCCACACACACACACATCAACTTAATACTGAATATTTCCCCAGTCAAATGAACTTGAAATTCATTTTGGCCAGTCTCTTTAAATGTAAACTTTTTTTACTAAAACTAAATAGAGCTTATTATAAATTCAATTTTGATAGTACCTTTTAGAAGTAAAGATATCTCATATGTATAATGTGTACATAGGCATAAGCAGGCAAACTAGAGATCTCATGGCTTTACTTAAAAGCTTAGTAACGGACTAGGTATTACAATATAAATTTACTAGTTTACAAAGTACATTAAGTTTGCTTGCTCAGATAACTAAGGCTTACTCTCTGTAAGGTTTGCCTGAGGGAGCATCCCCAGCAGTTTGAATTTTAAAACTGCCACATTTTCCCCTGGTTTCAGGTCTTGCTTGCTTGTATTTATTTACATTTTGGTTTGAGATTTGCAAGAGAAAGACAGTTGCTTTTAGCTCCCTAAAGAACAGTTCTGTCACCTAACAACAGGAAAATCAGTGACAAGATTTTTAACTAAACTGAAATTTGTTTTAGGAATTGTGTGTCCTAGAATTTTAGAGTTTTATTTATGTATCAAAGGTTTCTATGTGGCATTCAGCAAAGGCCTTTCTAAGTTTATGAATTAAACCCAAAGAAAAATCACTATTTTAATTTTGTTAACCCTTGTATGTTAGTTTCCAGTTTTTATGTATTTAGTGTGACTCGGGTAGGCATTCCATGGTGGCTCACAAGGTAAAAATCTGTCTGCAATGCAGTACACCTGGATTAAATTCCTGGGTCCAGGAGTTCCCCAGGAGAAGGGAATACCCGGCCATTCCAACATTCTTACCTGAAGAATTCTATGGACAAAGGAGCCTGGTGGGCTGAGCCACTGATTGAACTGAATTTTTCCTCCCTGGGTATCTTCTAGTTCAATTAAACTTATTGAAAGGTATGTTTGCATTACTTCCTCTCATAGGATTTTTCCAGTGCTCCTTTGGCCAAAAAAAAAAAAAAAAAAGAATCCTGTGCTTACTCTTGCTATTGCATGACAATACATATTGTAATCATGTATTGTTATTTCTGATGAGGGCTCTGCATTTAAGGCAGAGGTGTTTTCTTATTAACCTTTGCAGTCGGCGAGATAGATAGCCAGATGCCTGATGCGTAGTGAATTGAATTTACTCACTTTATAGCTGCACACAAGGTATGTATAATTAAAAAAAAAAAAAACTTGTTAGTTACAAGTTATTTTCAACTTCTAGAACTAGTCTATGAGTGCAAGTTCTTTAAAGAGAATTCTATGTCTTTTCACTATGATGGGCTGGGAATGTTCTTTCAGGTCATATGCCTGCTATTTGATTTCATTTTTACTTAGTATCACTATGTTATTTTACTTAGCTTCCTAAGTGGTTTTCCTACTTGCTTTCCTTAAAGAAGAAACATTTCGCAAAAAATTGGTTCAAAACTGTTGACAGCTACATTACTCAGAGTATATTAATTGATTTATGTGTACATATATATAGTTCATTCTCTTGGGAAAAACCTTAGTTTGAGTTTGTAAATGTAAGTTACCACCCAAACTTAAAGACAGTTCTACAAGATCCAGCATCATAGTAAAATGATAATATATTCTTAAAAATCAGTTTGCTAAACCTGTTTTACCCAGATAAGAGAGTGTGAGGTGTGGTGGCCATGATGGCAAAGAATGTGACTTTTTATTTAAATTTACAAATTCTCAAACTATTAGGCACTCAATAAATGTTTGTTTACTGCACTTCTTTGAACTGAATTAAATTATGCTAAATTTAGTTTAATTAATCCACATAATAAGCCTGTGATGTACAGATGGTACAGATAATTAACATTTATTTTTTGTATAAGAAAAGTTCTAAATAAATTGAGTCAAGTTGTAGAGTTAGAAGTAGGAAAGACAGAACTCAAATGCAGGTTTTCAACTGCAAAATCACTGCCAAGTTCTAATTTAAATGTCCTTCTGATTTTAGTAAGACATTTAAAAATATAGTTCACCTAAAGGAGACAGGAAAAGACATTTGATATTTTAGAGTCTGTGTATAGGATTCTCATAAAAAGAAAAAAAAAATTTCCAAATTAACCATTTTTTTTCCTTCTTTTATCTCAACCTGCTTTTCAACCCAACATATGAGGATGACAAAATTAAGGGTATAGTTTTCTTTCAGTAGCTGTTGTTGTTCAGTCGCTCAGTCATGTCCGACTCTTTGCAACCCCATGGACTGCAGCACACCAGGCTTCCCTGTCATCCACCATCTCCCAGAGATTGCTCAAACTCATGTCCATTGAAATAGTGAGGCCATCCAACCATCTCGTCCTCTGCAATCCCCTTCTCCTCCTGCCTTTAATCTTTCCCAGCATCAGGGTCTTTTCCAATGAGTCAGTTCTTTGCATTAGGTGGTCAAAGTATTGGAGTTTCAGCTTCAACATCAGTCCTTCCAAAGAATATTCAAGATTGATTTCCTTTAGGATTGACTGGTTTGATCTCTTTGCAGTCCAAGGGACTCTTAAGAGTCTTCTCCAACACCATTGTTCAGAAGTATCAATTCTTCAGTGCTCAGCCTTCTTTTTGGTCCAACTCTCACATCATACATGATTACTGGAAAAACCATAGCTTTGACTTAGATGGACTTTTGTTGGCAAAGTCATGTCTCTGTTTTTTAATATGTTGTCTAGGTTGGTCATAGCTTTTCTTCCAAGGAGCAAGTGTCTTTTGATTTCATGGCTGGAGTCACCATCTGCAGTTTTTTTGGACCCCAAGAAAATAAAGTGTGTCACTGTTTCTATTGTTCCCCCATCTATTTGCCATGAAGTGATGGAACCCAATGCCAATGATCTTGGTTTTTTGAATGTTGAGTTTTAAGCCACCGTTTTCACTATCTCTTTCACTTTTATCAAGAAGCTCTTCAGTTCCTTTTCACTTTTTGCCATAAGGGTGGAGTCATCTGCATATCTGAGGTTATTGATATTTCTCCTGGCAATCTTGATTCCAGCTTGTGCTTTATCCAGCCTTGCATTTTGCATGATGTACTCTGCATATAAGTTAAATAAGCAGGGTGACAGTATACAGCCTTGACATAAACCTTTACCAATTTGGAATCAGTCCATCGTTCCATGTCCGGTTCTAACTGTTGTTTCTTGACCTGCATACAGGTTTAGCAAGAGGCAGTTAAGGTGGTCTGGTATTCCCATCTTGAAGAATTTCCAACAGTTTGTTGTGATCCACACAAAGGCTTTAGCATAGTTAAGGAAGCAGAAGTATATTTGTTTTTCTTTTTTTTTGTAATTCTCTTGCTTTTTCTATGATCCAACAAATATTGGCAATTTGATCTCTGGTTCCTCTGCCTTTTCTAATTCCAGCTGTGTTTTGGAAGGTCTCGGTTCACATACTGTTGAAGCTCAGCAGGGAGAATTTTGAGTATTTCTTTGGTAGCATGTGAAATGAGTGCAAATGTACTGTAGCTTGAACATTCCTGGTAATGCCCTTTTTTGGGACTGGAATGAAAACCTAACTTATTTTACATAGCACAATATCCTGAAGGTTCATCTGTGCTGTCCCATAATCCAGAATTATCTTATTTTTGAAGGCTTGTGTGTGTTAGTCATTCAGCTGTGTCCAGCACTTTGTGACTCCATGGACTATATTCTGCCAGGTTTGTCTCTCCATGGGATTTCACAGGCAAGAATACTGGAGTGGGTTGCCAATTTTCAAACAAATCCAAAAAAACATGCTTTTCTATTAATTTGGCTCTTCCAAAATACTATTTATTTCTCTCTATATTTGCATATTTTGACTATTTCTCTCTCTTCCTGTTTCTAGATCTTCATTGTTCCTCCTCATTGCTACTTGCTTTTTTTTTTCCTACAGTCTGGCTTGTGTCAAGTTCCCTAATCAAAACTTGCCAGTGGTTTCTATAATCCTTACATAAATACAAAACATTTTGGTCAGAATTCAAGGATAATAGAGTATTTTTATTACCTTTTCCTTGCAAGCTTCTGCCACCTTAAAAAGTACACAATGTGAGAGTTGTGAGTCAAGTTTTATTTGGGGCAAAATGAGGACTATAGCAGGGAGACAGCATCTAAGATAGCTCTGAGAAACTGCTCCAAAGAGGCAGGGGCAAGGTCGTATATATTTGATTTTGATGAAGGAGAAGTACATACAATCAAGTACATAATTTTTTGCAGAATATTTCTAACTCATAAGGAGTAAGTAGATATCATGAAGGACTTTAATGCTTTTAAAATATAAGGAGATAAAGGAATTGAGCTTATAAAAATCAGCCCCTGAAAATATCTATCTGAAGACCCATTCTCTAAGTTTTTCCCAGAGTACAGAGTGCCTTATTTGTGCTGTCCATCTTGATCTCCTTTCAGAGGGTTTTAAAAACCAGCAACTGAAGCAGCATATGATTTAATCCTTGTAGAGGTAGATGACAAATACCAATGGCAATTGACAATTTGTATTTGAAGTTCTAAAATCCTAATTTCACTCATTCAAATGAGTGAACCACTGTTCCCAGTTGGTTATTTATATGTTTATATCTTAGAAAGATCATTCTTGATTCAGTAAGGAAAATAATTTAAGTGGTGGGAGGGAAAGTGCAAGAAGATACATAAAATCTTTAAATGAATTACTTTAAAAAGGAAGATAATAAGGAAAAATATAGTTAAATATGTACTAAGGATGTTTTCTTTAAATAAAAGGAAAATATATAGCAATAAGTAGAATAAGAATATTGGGTCCCAGAGAGACGAATATTGAAATTCAACAAAGTTTGGATGTACTATGTTGAAGTTACCAGAATCACTGAAGCAAAAATTATGAGATAATATTTATTATAAAAATACTAACAAAGAAAGGAGAAAGAGTATTCAACAAGCCTGATTCTTATGTTTAATAAATAAAATGAAATGAAAGAGAAAAGATGCTATATTTTTTAAAGTGATAACAATATAAGGATATTCCAAGAAATTACAAGTCTATCAATTGAAGTGGTGATTGGACAATGATGATCAAAGAAGTATATATTGTGTTGAAATAGCTGCTGGCATCTTAAGTAAAAGACATAAATTGAGAGATGTTAATAAATTGGGAAAGAGGGTAGAGAGTGAAAATACATAAACACAAAAAATAGAAAGAAAGAGATGTGAGAACTGTAGAATATTCACATTCATTTAACGGCAGGATTGAGAGGATCCATCTTGAAAAAAAATAAATGTTAAAATTAAATGAAAGCTTAATTAGACAAGTTTTCCTCCCCATCACAGTGACAATAGGGCTTTCATCTTTTGATCATCAATTTTTCCATAACAAAATAATCTTGAAAATTGACTAGATACTGATTCAAGCAGAATTTGATGTTATCTAGCTAATGCTTTACAGGAGGGAAATCTTAGGAAGGACTTGAGATGAATTTGTGACACAAAGGATGAGACCATTAAGATAAGTTTAATTGTACAAAACAATTGAGAAAGTACTCAGTTCAATATGTATATGTTATTTGTCATGGGTCTAGCTGCAAATACATGGTTTTGGAGACTTATATTACATATTTGTTCTACTAATCTGTGTGACTAAAAAGTGACACCATCCCTCACCTGTGATATAGTTATAGTGGTGCTGTCAGTCTGCTGTTTAGATTTATATTCTATGCTTCACCACAGGCTGCTAAAATTTAACTATAAGTTTTAATATAACTACATGCACAATATATTATGATACCATCCTTGTATACTACACAAGAAGAGCAACCTGAAATTAGAGCCAAAGATTCCATTTTCAGATCCATATAATATGAAAATTATTGAATAGTTTAAATAAGTTTGGCTATGAAAGTGATTTACTTTTTGACTAGAGGCTCAGGCTTGTAAAGGTCAAAATTACTTCAAAATTATTGTGGGAATTCTGTAGGTTTAGAATAAACACATTAATAAGATTTACAGGTAAAAAGGGAGCATGGAAAAAAATCCAAAGTCCATGTAAAAAATAAAAATACAACAATGGTCTGTTACTTTTCAAAAAGAAGAATAATTAGAGGAAAGTTTAACTTATTGGATCATATTTTGAAAGAAAAGCTGATTATATATGCTATTCTCAGAACAAAATAAATTATAGATGTTTCAATGGTTTAAATGTGAAAGATTATTACAAAGAAATTAAAAATGAATACTTTTTTAAATATAAAAAATATAGAGGCTAAAAAAGTGTTGATTGAAAAAAGGGCACAATATGCGTGTTGTAAGTTAAGTTTTATTTGGAGAAAAATGAGGACTATAACCTGGGAGACAGCATAGCTCTGAGGAACTACTCTGTAAAGGTAGGGGAAATATTGGTACATATGTGATTTTGATGAAGAGGAATACATACAATCTAGCACATAATTTTTGCAGAAGGTTTCTGCTAGTCAAGAGGAGCAGTTGTCAGCATGAAGGACTTTAATGCTTTTCCAGATATGAGGAGATGCAAGAATTGGGCTTGTAAAATCTCCGGAAAACATCTAACCATCTAAAAGAAACTGTTCTGCCAGTTTTTCTGAGAGCACAGAATGCATCATTTCTGATCTTTACATAAAAATTCTGTCAGAGTGTGTTGAAAGTCAGTGCCTGTAGCAGTTTGAGGGGCAACTAATCCTTGTAGAGGAGATGACAACTGTCAATTTTTATTTGGCAAAAGGAATGATAGATATTTGAAAATTTTAAATTATAAAAGTTCCGTGTAGAAAGTTACACCAAGTGGAAAAAAAAATGTGTAAATTAGTGAAATATTGAAGTACATATGGCAAGATAGTAAATATTTATTTAACAAATAAATAAAATTATATTAATAAGTTAATAACAATATAAGTCATTAATCTATGACTGGATGCACAAACATAAGCATAATAACAAAAATGCATTCTACAAGATGCAAATTAATTTTTACAGGCAAAAAGATTAATATTTTTACCTAATTGTGGAAAAAATAAACATTTTTAAACACAAAATTCTAATGTTTGGAAAAATAAAGACTTCATTAAGTAGGGCAGAATAAATACTGCAATTTATACAGTTTCACAGTGTTAATAAAAATTTCAACAATGTATATGTATTTTGATAATAAAGGTCTGCTGCTGCTGCTGCTAAGTCGCTTCAGTCGTGTTTGGCTCTGTGTGACCCAGTGGACGGCAGCCCACCAGGCTCCCCCATCCCTGGGATTCTCCAGGCAAGAACACTGGAGTGGGTTGCCATTTCCTTCTCCAATGCAGGAAAGTGAAAAGTGAAAGTGAAGTCGCTCAGTCGTGTCCGACTCTTCGCGACCCCATGGACTGCAGGCGACCAGGCTCCTCTGTCCATGGGATTTTCCAGGCAAAAGTACTGGAGTAGGGTGCCATTGACTTCTCCGAATAAAGCTCTACTTATAGACAATTATAAGTGTCTTTTCACCTGTACATAAATATTTTATGAAAGAGTATTCAATGAAGCATTTCTTGTACAAGGAGAGAGTGTTCAGTTAACTTCAGTTCAGTTGCTCAGTTGTGTCCAACTCTTTGTGACCCCATGAACCACAGCACACCAGGCCACCCTGTCCATCACTAACTCGTAGGGTTTACCCAACTCATATCCATTGAGTTGGTGATGCCATCCAACCATCTCATCCTCTGTTGTCCCCTTCTCCTCCTGCCCTCAATCTTTCCCAGCATCAGGGTCTTTTCAAATGAGTCAGCTCTTCACATCAGGTGGCCAATGTATTGGAGTTTCAGCTTCAGCATCAGTCCTTCCAATGAACACCCAGGACTGATCTCCTTTAGGATGGACTGGTTGCATCTCCTTGCAGTCCAAGGGACTCTCAAGAGTCTTCTCCAACTCTACAGTTCAAAAGCATCAATTCTTTGGCACTCAGCTTTCTATATAGTCCAACTCTCACATCCACAGATGACTACTGGGAAAAAAAAATAGCCTTGACTAGGTGGACCTTTGTTGGCAAAGTAATATCTTTGCTTTTTATCATGCTGTTTAGGTTGGTCATAGCTTTTCTTCCAAGGAGCAAGTGTCTTTTAATTTCATGGCTGTAGTCACAATCTGAAGTGATTTTGGAGCCCCCAAAAATAGTCTGTCACTATTTCCCCTGTTTCCTTATCTGTTTGCCATGAAGTGATGGGACTGGATGCCATGATCTTCGTTTTCTGAATGTTGAGCTGTAAGCCAACTTTTTCATTCTCCTCTTTCTCTTGAATCAAGAAGCTCTCTATCTCTTCACATATTGCCATAAGGGTGGTTTCATCTGCATATCTGAGGTTATTGATATTTCTCTGGCAATCGTGATTCCAGCTTGTGCTTTGTCTAGCCCAGCATTTCTCATGATATAATCTGCATATAAGTAAAATAAGCAGGGTGACAATATACAGCCTTGAGTACTCCTTTCCTGATTTGGAACCAGTCTGTTGTTCCATGCCCAGTTCTCACTGTTGCTTCCTGACCTGCATACAGGTTTCTCAAGAGGCAGGTCAGGTGGTCTGGTATTCCCATCTCTTTCAGAATTTTTCACAGTTTATTGTGATCCACACAGCCAAAGGCTTTGGCATAGTCAATAAAGCAGAAATAGATGTTTTTCTGGAACTCTCTTGCTTTTTCAATGATGCAGCAGATGATGGCAATTTGATCTCTGGTTCCTTTGTGTTTTATAGATCCAGCTTGAACATCTGGAACTTCATGGTTCATGTATTGCTGAAGCCTCTCTTGGAGAATCTTGAGCATTATTTTACTAGAGTGTGAGATGAGTGTAATTGTACAGTAGTTTGAGCATCCTTTGGCATTGCTTTTCTTTGAAACTGAAATGAAAACTGACCTTTACCAGTCCTGTGGCCACAGCTGAGTTTTACAAATTTGCTGACATATTGAGGGCATCACATTCACAGCATCATCTTTTAGGATTTGAGATAGCTCAACTGGAATTCTGTCACCTCCACTAGCTTTGTTCCTAATGATGCTTCCTAAAGCCTACTTGACTTCACATTCCAGGATGTCTGGCTCCAGGTGAGTGATAACATCATCATGATCATCTGGGTCTTGAAGATCATTTTTGTCCAGTTCTTTTGTGTATTCTTGCCACCTCTTCTTAATATCTTCTTCTCCTGTTAGGTCCATACCATTTCTGTAATTTATTGAGCCCATCTTTGCATGAAATTTTCCCTTGGTATCTCTAATTTTCTTGAAGAGATCTCTAGTCTTTCCCATTCTGTTATTTTTCTCTGTTTCTTTACATTGATCAATGAGGAAGGCTTTCTTATCTCTCCTGCTATTCTTTGGAACTCTGCATTCAAATGGGTATATCTTTCCTTTTCCCCTTTGCTTTTTGCTTCCCTTCTCCTCACAGCTATTTTTAAGGCCTCCTCAGATAGCCATTTTGCTTTTTTACATTTCTTTTCCTTGGGGCTGTTCTTGATCCCTGTCTCCTGTACAATGTCACAAACTTCCATCCACAGTTCATCAGGCAGTCTTCCTATCAGATCTAGTCCCTTAAATCTATTTCTCACTTCCACTGTAAGATTGTTAGGCATTTGATTGAGGTCATGCCTGAATGGTCTAGTGGTTTTCCCCACTTTCTTCAGTTTCAGTCTGTATTTGGCAATAAAGAGTTCATGATCTGAGCCACAGTCAGCTCCCAATCCTTTTTTTCCTGACTTTAGTGAGCTTCTTAATCTTTGCCTCCAAAGAATACAATCAATCTGATTTCGGTATTGACCATCTGGTGATGTCCATGTGTAGAGTCTTCTCTTGTGTTGTTGGGAGAGGGTGTTTGCTATGACCAGTGCGTTCTCTTGGCAAAACTCTATTAGCCTTTGCCCTGCTTCATTCCGTACTGCAAGGCCAAATTTGTCTGTTACTCTAGATGTTTCTTAACTTCCTACTTTTGCATTCCAGTCCCCTATAATTAAAGGGACATCTTCTTTGGGTATTAGTTCTAAGAGGTCTTGTAAGTCTTTGTAGAACTGTTCAGCTTCAGCTTCTTCAGCATTACGGGTCGGGGCATAGACTTGGATTACCATGATAATGAATGGTTTGCCTTGGAAATGAATAGAGATCATCCTGTCGTATTTGAGATTGCATCCAAGTACTGCATTTTGGACTGTTTTGTTGACTATGATGACTACTCCATTTCTTCTAAGGGATTCCTGCCCACAGTAGTAGATATAATGGTTCTCTGAGTTAAATTCACCCATTCCAGTCCATTTTAGTTCCCTGATTCCTAGAATATCGACGTTCACTCTTGCCATCTCCTGTTTGACCACTTCCAATTTGCCTTGATTCATGGACCTAACATTCCAGGTTCCTATGCAATATTGCTCTTTACAGTATCGGACCTTGCTTCTATCACCAGTCACATCCACCACTGCATGGTGTTTTTGATTTGGTTTCGTACCTTCATTCTTTCTGGAGTTAGTTCTCCACTGATTTCCAGTAGCATATTGGGCACCTACCAACCTGGGGAGTTTATCTTTCAGTGTCCTATCTTTTTGCCTTTTCATACTGTACATGGGGTTCTCAAGGCAAGAATACTGAAATGATTTGCCATTCCCTCCTCCAGTGGACCGTATTCTGTCAGACCTCTCCCCCATTACCCGGCCATCTTGGGTGGCCCCACATGACATGGCTTGGTTTTATTGATTTAGACAAGCTGTGGTTCATGTGATCAGATTGGCTAGTTGTCTGTGATTGTGGTTTCAGTCGGTCTGCCCTCTGATGCCCTCTCTCAGCGCCTACCATCTTACTAAGGGTTTCTTCCAAGGAAAGAGTGTAAAACAATCTAATTGCGCAGAAGTAGAGATGAGCTAAGGAAATGTGGGATTCTATATAAGGGAGTATCCACAGACAGATAGAGAAAGGCTGAGGAGCTTGCATGTACTAAAAGGAGAAATGTTAATATTTTAATTGTAAAAAGAAATACTCTCCACCTGGAGTAAAAATGAAAGAGATATTTACATTCTTTTTTTTGTGTGTATGAAATAAATAGAAAATTCATGTTCATTGTGTGTGTGACAACCTATAGAATAATATTCTAGCGACTGCCAAGTGTGATTCTGGAAAGTGAGACTGGTTAACTAAGATGGGAGAAAGACATTTTATTACTTTTTTTTTTTTTTTTAGCATATGTGTGTGCTAAATTTTTTACTTAAAAATGTGTTTGAAGAATACAATTGCTATGTGACCTGAACTTATATTTAGGTGTCTTGATAGAGGAAATTAAACACTGTAATTGCTTTGTTAAAATCTGAGCCAGGGAATACAAGACAAATAGGCTGTTTGGGAATGTGTAGAGTTAGCTCAATTTGGAATATCACAACAAAAGCCAAAATGATTCACTCCTCATAATGTGCTAGTCAAAGTTTTAATTACCATATGTGTATTAACTCAATATAATCCCTACAACAATTGAATACAAAAGTTTAAAGTTCATGATACCTTTTCAAAATTCTTATCACAACTGCATATATAATTCCTGTGTCATTCATTACAACACACACCCATCAGAGTTGTGAACAACACTCCATGAATAAATATACTAACATTTTTGCAGAGCATATATACATACTTACACTGAGTGTGATAAAGAGACTCTTAGCCTCTAAGTTATCCTAACCTGAAAGATTTAAAGTTCTTTTAGAACATTCAAGTAAAGGCATCCAGTTATGAAATTCAGAAATGGATCTGGGCATGATGACTAGAAGGATGGTCATTGTAGGATAAAATTATCCAAGGTCAGTGTGCATGTTGAGAGAGGAAGCTGACCTGTGGTTTGAACTTGAAGTATGCCAACATTTAAGAGACAGGATAAACACATGGATCATAAATAGTATGTACAAAGCATTCTCAGGAAATGTATATATATTATTCTATTCCATCTTTCCATTAATTCGATCAGATAGATATTGTCATCTCCATTTGTTAGATCAGGAGTGAGACACTATTAGTTACCTAAGATAGGTCACAAACTAGTGAATGTTACTGTCTCTGTACTGTTCTAAAGACATTGCTTTTTCTATCACACTCCACTACACAAAATAGGGGAGACACTTATGTGGATGAAGAATTGTGCTTAGTCGTTCAGTCATGTCTGACTCTGAGACCCCATGGACTGTAGCCTGCCAGGCTCCTCTGTCCATAGGGATTCTCCAGGCAAGAATAGTGGAGTGGGCTGCCAGGGTATCATCTGGAGTGCCCACCTCCAGGGGATCATCCCAACTCAGGGATTGAACCCAGGCTTTCCACATTGCAGGTGAATTCTTTACTGTCTGAGCACTAGGGAAGTGCCACCTGCCATATCAGTAAACAAAGGATGTTGCAGCCATCAAACTCTCAGCTAACTGTAGCCACTTCCAAGGCTCCACCCTCAGGAGATGCAGAATGGAAAGTAAGTTAGAGAAGGAGAAATATTGTATGACATCCCTTATATGTGGAATCTAAAAAGAAATAATACAAATAAACTTACAAAACAGAAAGAGACTCACAGACTTATAGAATGAACTTAATGATTGCCAAGAGGAAGGGTTGGGGGGGAGGCGGGGATAGTTAGGGAGTTGGGGATGGACATGTACACACTATTATATTTAAAATGAATAACCAACAAAGACCTACTGTACAGCAGGGTTATGTGGCAGCCTGAATGAAAGGGGAATTTAGGGGAGAATGGATACAAGTATATGTATGGCTGAGTCCCTTTGCTGTTCCCCTAAACTATCACAACATTTTTAATTGGCTGTACCCCAATACAAAATAAAAAGGTTTGTTTTTTTTTAAATATGCAGTACAAATAAAACAAACAGATAATGGCCCCAGATAGCTGAGGTGCACGTAAAAGGAATGATTTCAGTAAGCCCAAGCTTGTGTATCTTCCTATAGGAAATGGCAACTCACTCCTACGAAGTTCTATATATCCTGGCTCTTCCCTTACCTCTTTGGAGTGGTCTTTCAGGGAAATTTGAGAGTCCTGTGTTCTGGGGTTAAAGTTATCAGAAAAGACACCAAATATAATATCAACATAACTCTCAACTTTGAGGTTGTTCACTTTTTTCAATCAGCATCTAGAAACATAATATTTTACTAGTGTTATTACCTTTGTTATTAGTTATATTTAACTTGTAATGTACTTACTTTTTATTAAATTATTAAGTTGTTTCTAAACTACTTTATTAACAACTTCATTATGTATAAACTTAACTTTTATTTTTTTCCAAAACTATTGACTGCATGCTCATAAGCACTGGGGAATCTATTTGATCCTTGGGATAATATAATAAATAAATAAAATTTCAATTTTGAGTAGCTTAAGGAACTAATAGCTACTTACAGAACAAGGTGATGATAGTTCTCAGGAGGGTCACAAAGCTTCTTTGGGAGATGACAGAGGTGCTTTCTCCAAGAACCTGAAATCTAAGCTATGAACTATAGTATGAATGAGAAAAAGAGGGCAAATTCTTCATGCAGAGTCATGAGAAGAATGCTCCAAAGGATAACACAGGATGAGCAAAGGCCTCACCTGACCAAATAAAGGACAGTGTAAACTGGAAAGTTCACTGTGGTTGCATGATTGTGTAGAAAGAGGAGAGGGCAGAGGAAAAAGGGTCTAGATCTAAAAGGCTCTTTGTGATCCCTTCTGGGAGGTTTTGATTACTGCATGATGTCTGGCTACTCCACCAGCATGTGACTCACAAAGAAGTTTGACAAGTAACTTGAAGCTTTCATATATGTGTTCATACCAGTTTGGAACAGGTTTTCCTGGTAGTTCAGATGGTGAAGAATCCACCTACAATGTGGAAGACCTGGATTGCGTCCCTGGTCGGGAAGATTCCCTATAAAAGGGAATGGCTGCCAATTCCAGTATTTTTGCCTGGAGAATTCGATGGACAGAGGAGCCTGGTGGGCTACCTACAGTCCATGAAGTCGCAAAAGAGTTGGACACGACTCTGCGGCTAATGTTTTCATTTTCACTTTACCAGCAAGGAACAAATTTGCAGCAAAAACATAAATGAGAGCACTGATCATGTGAAAAATGCATTATATTTGAGATAATATTTTAATTCTATATAAAGGAGATTAGTTACCATTTTTAATTAATGTGCTATTCCCATGGCTTGGATCCTGAGTCACATAAAGCTTGAATGAAGTTCCTGGTATTTCAGAACTCAACAGCAATTGAGCAATTCAGAACTCAACACAGAAATGGCATTTAATTAACTCTTTTAAGGCAGTGTGGGGTAGTGGGAGGTATATGAACTTCAGAATAGATGGGCTAGGATTATAGGTCAATTAAATCTTGATAAAACTGGGGAAAATGTCTTGGGGTTCAGTCCTATCCATCCACTTGCAACCTGTGTTACTTTGGGAATTTTTAAAAATTGTTTTAAGTTGATATGTTGTAGTTTTCATTTTGATTCAGTTTTCTGTCTCCCTCTCTCTCTCTCTCTTTCTCTCTCTCTCTCTCTCTCTCTATATATATATATATATATATATATATTAGATCAGATCAGATCAGTTGCTCAGTCATGTCCACTCTTTGCGACCCCATGAATTGCAGCACTCCAGGCCTCCCTGTCCATCACCAACTCCCGGAGTTCACTCAGACTCACATCCATCGAGTCAGTGATGCCATCCAGCCATCTCATCCTCTGTCATCCCCTTCTCCTCCTGCCCCCAATCCCTCCCAGCATCAGAGTCTTTTCCAATGAGTCAACTCTTCACATGAGGTGGCCAAAGTATTGGAGTTTCAGCTTTAGCATCGTTCCTTCCAAAAAAAATCCCAGGGCTGACCTCCTTCAGAATGGACTGGTTGGATCTCCTTGCAGTCCAAGGGACTCTCAAGTCTTCTTCAACACCACGGCTCAAAAGCATCAATTCTTCAGTGCTCAGCCTTCTTCACAGTCCAACTCTCACATCCATACATGACCACAGGAAAAACCATAGCCTTGACTAGACGAACTTTTGTTGGCAATGTCTCTGCTTTTGAATATGCTATCTAGGTTGGTCATAACTTTCCTTCCAAGGAGTAAGCGTCTTTTAATTTCATGGCTGCAGTCACCATCTGTAGTGATTTTGGAGCCCAGAAAAATAGTCTGACACTGTTTCCACTGTTTCCCCATCTATTTCCCATGAAGTGGTGGGACCGGATGCCATGATCTTCGTTTTCTGAATGTTGAGCTTTAAGCCAACTTTTTCACTCTCCACTTTCACTTTCATTAAGAGGCTTTTGAGTTCCTCTTCACTTTCTGCCATAAGGGTGGTGTCATCTGCATATCTGAGGTTATTGATATTTCTCCCGGCAATCTTGATTCTAGCTTGTGTTTCTTCCAGTCCAGCGTTTCTCATGATGTACTCTGCATATATATATATATATATATATATATATATATATATATATAGCCATATGAGTGGCAAAGAATCCACCTCCAATGCAGGAGCTGCAGGTTTGATCCCTGGTTCAGGAAGATCCCCTGGAGAAGCAATGGCCACCCACTCCAGTATTCCTGCCTGGGAAATCCCATGGACAGAGGGGCCAGGAAAGATAAAGTCCGTGGAGTTGCAGAAGAGTTAGGCACAACTTAACAACTAAACAACAACAACAGTGTGAGATCTTATTTCCCCCAACGGGGATAAAACTTGTGCCCCCTGCAGTGGAAATGCAGTTTTAACCACTGGATTTCCAGGGAAGTTCCACTTTGGATTTTTTTTTTTTTAACTTTCACTTTTCCACCCTCCAAATTGTTCTCTTCAGAAGTAGAAATTATGAAATTGAGCTCTCATTCCCTCTCTTATTATTTTAAAAACTGATATTACAAAAATTCTTGTTTTCTCTCTGAAGCTGTTTGTCCTTACCTACTGGATCGTGGAGAAAAGTTTGCTTAGTCTATTGACATTTGAGTTTGCAAAGGAGAAAAAAAAATGAATGCAGCATACATGATTAATATTAATAATAACAATAAAAGCTCCCAGAAAGGTTTCCCACTAATCTTTTATTATTCAGGCTCTGATGCATAATGAACATTCTGAATATTTAATAACTGAAAGAAAGAAAAGCCAACTGAACATCTTGAGCTGTCATATATATGCATGAGAAAGCTCCTTATTCCATGAAGAGAGAGAACAGACTGGATCTGTCAACGATAAAATATGACATTTTTACACCCCTAGTCAAATGTCACTATGGATTGCAAGTGACATCTTATAACCAAGAACAACTTCCTATAGAATATGAAAAATATAAGTGCTTATTTCCTTGCTAAGAATTTATATTGAAAGGTCATTGCAGTGCATATAAAATCCCACTGAAGCTGCTTAATGCAATTTCTATTTTCACTCCAATATCATCAGGTGGTGAGTGTGGGCTTGGTCTAATTAAAAAGCAGATTGCAATTTGCATATGCAGAGACACTGGAAAAGCAGATAAGTGAGGATTTGCTTGGGGGGAAATGGTTGATCAAGCAAGAAATAATGGGGAAATGACGGAACAAAAATTTCTAGGCCTTTGCCCTTTGTAGAAAGGTTGTTTTCTTCTTTATTCCTCTTCCTTTCCTTCTAGATATTCATAGCAAGGTTTCAGCATCTCCTTAGGGCAAAGGCATGTTCCTCCAAAACACATAAAGACTTTATGAGATACAAAGTTTTCTTAAGACAATAAGATTTTTCCAATTCAATTCACCCTGGAAATAAAATTAGTTTGGTGTATTATGTGAATTGTGGCTTTTTTCTTTCTTTTTATATTCCACATTTTGAATATAACAGAGACTAAGAGCATAGTTGGGGGAAAAGAATAGAACCCCAAAGCCATTGTTCGAGAATGAAGAAAGTATATAAAAAAAAAAAATTAGCCTTTCTTTTTATTGGATAAGCTGTTATACAACACTTTTCCTCTTTATTTGTAAACTGTCATGCTATCAGATGAATTCTTACTGTTGTATCTTCTTTGCTTCCACTGTGCTCTTATTCCTACCCTAGAAAACAATAAAATTGGTTTCAATATTGTTTCCATTTTTGTCTTCATTAACGTTTATCTATTTATATTTGGCTTAATGAAGTTTTCACTAAAAGATTGACAAGCCCTGAAATCAAGGTTATAAATCCTCTAAAAACTTACTGCCAAGGAGGATTTCCCAAATGTGCTTAAGTTCACATAACCACTGGGTGTTGCGAAAAACTCCTGTTTATCAATGTGCTGTGACAGACACCAACATCCCTGGACATCTCAACATCTGCTGGCTAAGAGGAACTTATTGAGTTCATCAGTCCATTCTCAGATATAAAGTAGTTGTGAAACTAAAGTAGTAAAAATGGAAATCCATTCTATTATGAATGTTCAAAACTTATTAGGTATATAAAAAGTGCACTATATATTTGTCCACCAATTTTTAAAACCCTGGTACATTTTACCATGATTAAAAGTATTTTCCTTCATTGAACAGAAAATATGCCTTCCAAAAAGTCATGAGATATTGAAACAAGGGCAAAAATATTACTTATATATTATGTTGATAACCATGACATCACAATGCACATATAAGAAAATACTTTAAATATTAACAGTGATTGTTTCTAGGTGTTAAAATGTGATTTTTTCCAGATTTCAGTTTTAATTTATTTGCTATATCCAATTGACTAGATTTTGCGATAATAGAAAAGTTTACCATTTAGAAGTGGTGCACTTAAAATATATTTCAAATCAAATCCTCTAACACTTTACATTATAAAATTTCTGTCTTCAAATATAAAATTAACAAAATCTCCCTAATTTGAACTAAGCTGAAGAGTTTTAATGACCAATACTGGCTTTATCATACACTGAGTATCTGTTTACTCATTTGTTTATTCAACACCATGTCTGAGCGCCTGCTAAATGCCTAACAAGTCACCAGGCATACTGTAGATACATCACGGATTTTTTTTTTTTTTTTTTTTTGCACTAAGGCAAAAGAAGAAAAATATGTTAGGTACTCTACAAGAGGATGAAATTATTGAGATGATCAAGAAAATCCCTCTTGCTTTATTTTGTATATATCTGTATATGCATTCTGATAGCTCAAGGGATTAAAAGTCCAGATATCATTGATTAACTTCGGAAAACTGCAAAAAATATACAGACTACTATACATAAAATAGATTACTGATAAGAACCTACTGAATAGTACAGGGAACTCAATGCTCCATAATGATCTATATGGGAAAAGAATCTGAAAAGGAATGGATACATTATATATAAAACTGACTCACTTTTCTGTACAGCTGAAACTAACATAACATTGTAAATCAACTGTACCCCAATTAATTTTATTTTAAAAGTACCCCTTTTTCTTAAAAGATAGAAACTGCAGTTTTGTGGCATTTTTCTCTGTCATTTTAGCTGTTGCTTCTAACCAATACCTTCATTATGACAGCCCATGGAAATACAGTACACCAACAGATGCAACATAGCTGGGAAAAGGACATTTTTAGAGCAATAACAAAAACAATTATAGCCTCTTCTAATTTATATGCTAAAGCATGCAACTTTTTTGGCCACACCACACCAGATTTCAGGATCTTAGTTCCCAGACCAGAGATTGAACCCAGGCCACAGAGGTGGAAGTTTTGAGTCCTAACCACTATACCACCAGGGAATTCTTAAGACATGCATACATTGTGTCCTCTCTGTAGGTATGTAGCATTATTTCATTTTACAGATAAATAAACTGAGATAAGGGGAAATTGAGCTTCTTCAGTGGTTCAGTGGTTCAGTTGTAAAGAATCCTCTTGCAGTGCAGGAGATGTGGAGACATGTATTTGATTCCAGGGTTGGAAAGAATTCCTGGAGGAGGAATTCTGGGCAAGATTCCAGTAATCTTGCCCAGAAAATCCCATCGACAGAGGAGTCTGGAGGGCCACAGTCCATGGAGTCACAAAAGATTCAGACACAACTGAGCAACTAAACAACAGGAACAAAGAGAAATGATATTCTTCTCTAGGTCACATCTATATTAAGACCTGCAGTGTGCCCATCAGTCAGTAGTCATCAACGCTGAGGTAAGACCTTCTACCAACAAAAAGATTATGGCTTGTTGATGGCTTAGATGATGGTTATCATGTTTTAGAAATAAATTATTTTTAAATTAAGGATAAAAAATAGAACTGGAGTGTATAAATCTCTGGAGTCTCTGCTGAGTCCATTTCAGCATCCTCAAGCACGTTTGATGCCATAGGATCTCACTAAATGGATTTTAAAGATATTTTTTGACATTTAATATATTTTGAAGTGTACATGTAATGTATAACTAAGGTAGGAAGTATGAAAATAAAATGTACCCATATATCTCCGACATGTTAAAATCTAGACTAGTATCAACAGTTTTGATCTATTTATCTGAAAGTCTGTAAAGATTCCTGTTATCTCAAACACTTTAAAAAATATAAATAGAATCTAGTTTCGTTTTTAGTCTTTGCTTTATTTTCTTTATGAGTCAGAAGGTCCACAATATTGTTAAGAGTGGAGTTTGTTGTTGCTATTGTTCAGTCTGTAAGTTAGTTGTCTCTTCACAACCCCATGGACTGCAGCACGCCAGGCTCCTCTGTCCTCCAAGATCTCCTGGAGTTTGCTCAAATTCATGTACACTGAGTTGGTGATTCTCTCTAACCATCATCCTCTGCTTTCCCTTCACCTTTAGCCTTCAGTCTTTCCCAGCATCAGGGTCTTTTCCAATAAGTCAGCTTTTTGCATCAGGGGGCCTAAGCACTGCAGCTTCAGCTTCAGCATCAGTCCTTCCAATCAATATTCAGGTTTAATTTTCTTTAGAATTGACTGGTTTGATCTCTTTGCAGTCCAAGGGACTCTCAAGAGTCTTCAGCAACACAATTCAAAAGCATCAATTCTTCAGCATTCAGTTTTCTTTATTGTCCTATTCTCATATTATAGACTAACTATTTTGAGCTTGAAAATGTATAATTTGCGATGTAAGCATGAAAAAAAATTCTATAAAAATTGGGGTTTTAATCATGACTTAGTTTGAAACTCTGGGCTCCTTAATCTTAAGTCAAGTCTTTGTTCATGTTTCATACTTTATGAGATAAATTAATAAAACATGTATTGTCAATGTTTTGTTCTTTCATGTGGCTTCATCCCATCTCTTCAAAATGTTAGGTGTTCTCATAGATGGTAGCTTCCTGAATGTATGCTTTTGATGAATTTAGCATATGAATTTAGGGTTATGAGTTAAGCTAATGTGACAGAGACTCAAAACAGCTAAGACTTAACAATTAGACATAGCAGTCCAAGACTGGTGTGGTGGTTCAACAGTGTCAGTGAGCCAGGCTCCTACCATCATATGACTTCAGCATCTGAAATTTCCTTAATCCTATGGTCCAGGATGACTCATTGTTTCTCTAGTCCTAAAAGAGAGCAGAGGAATAAAACCGGGAAAGCTCGCCTGTCTTCATTCAAGAACAGTAGAAGCTACCTATCAAGTGCCCACATATCTTACCAGTAATCACATGGCACACCAAGCCACAGTGAAGTTGGAAAATGTAGTAGTATACTTTCAGCAACATTTGGGAGATCTATTATTATGAAGAAGGAGGAATGAATAACAGAGGGTAATCTGTTTTCTTTCTTTGTTTATTGCTACATTCTCTAAGAGTTCTAAGACACCATGATGCAGAGAATATAGTGATAAGCAATGAAATATTACATCATATATGTGGAGCTTGAAATGTTACTCCATGACTAACAGGCAGAGGCTATGGAACTGTTCTTAGGGAATTTCAAGACACGGTGATTCAAAGAACAGTTACACAACCTCTGTGCATCAGCCATGGAACAACATTTCAAGCTCCAAATATATTATGTAAAATTTAATTTTTTAAAAGTCAGTTTGAGTTTCCCACCCACCCTATAAAAAGATTGAGTAAGGATTTGAGTGAACGTAGTTCATTACAAAATGATCCAGAAAGCATTATGAGAATATGGGGAAGTCAAGCAGGGAGATTATAAAAGCCAGTAAGTCACCACAGTGGATAATCAGGGTCTGATTCTATTGGGGACTTTCTGAAAAGCTGTGTGGTCTAAACCTTCAATTTGTCCAATAAAGAACAAGGAATGTAGGGTCATTATTCACCATATTCATCAAATTCCTTTCTTCATTGGTTGAGGTTTGCTCCTGGGAGCTGACTATTAGACAACAGAGCCCTGCCCTGTGTATGAGCCAAGCACACTCCCCTGGCCAAAGAACACCATACTGAGACACTGAAGAAGCTGTGCACATGCATATGCAGGTAACCTGGAGAAAAAAAAAAAAAGGCTGAAGAATTATGAGCAGGGCACCAGCAGTGATTGCTAGATAATATATCTCCATTTTCCCAGTAAGGACATTTGATGCTCTTAGAGGTTTTGAACACCTGCAATGTGGGATAACTGGGTTCAATCCCTGGCTTGGGAAGATCCCCTGGAGAAAGGCATGGCAACCCACTCCAGTATTTTTGCCTGGTGAATCCCATGGACAGAGGAGTCTGGTGGGCTGCAGTCCATGGTGTCACAAAGAGTCAGACACAACTGAGCAACTAAGCACAGCAGAGCACAGAGTTTTTGAAACTGGCCTTGTTAGGGTCCCAGTAAGACTTCTAACCCTTTCCAATTTACTACATATCCTATGCTTTATATGACTGATCAACTAGAGAGTTCAAAGGCTCTCACTATAAAATCTCTACTCTTTTCTCAGAATTTTGATCCTTCAATATGACTGTGCTGCAAACCCTTGTCTAAGTTTCTCCATTGATCCAAAGATGCTATTCAGTCTTCTTTTCACTCCAAAGCAGTTTCCAGTCCTAAAGTAGCTCTGACTCCATTTCTTCCATTTCCAGAGTCTGTTGGTGGTCATTGCTGCCATGGAATAATTGGTTAAATAATGTAGCATTGAGTTGGTTACTTGTATTTCTTATCCTCTATGAATCTGTACACTGCTATGGGAAGGACCAGTTTGACCTAGAGAAGGCTTAATATAATTCTGGTGCTGGATTTTCTCTGAATTTCTGTTTATAAGCAGAGAAAGGTAGTTGTCTCCACCTTGGGGAACATTCCCCTTAAAGCAGTTGAAGCTGTTTGGATTTTATTTTTCAGAATGAAGAAATGAAGTGTATGCATTGTGTGTGCATGTGTGTTTCTGTATCCACTTCTAGACTAAATGAAATACGTGGGTCTATTCCCATAAACTAATTTTTTTCCCCATTCAATATATGATGTTACACAGAAGTAACTGAAAGATCGAAGAGAGAACAAAATTTAAAATTTCCCCAACCAATGAATTTTACCTTTTCTGCCTTTCCTGGGAGACTCCTACCAAATTAGAGGGGGAGGGGAGGAATCTTTTCAAATAAGATATAATATTATAATATTCCTTCCTTCTTAAACAGAAAAAATACAACATATTGAATACTTGCTTGATGACTCAGCTGCATTGTTATTTAACATCACATTCTCTGTAATTCTCTCTCTCTCCCAATCCATCTCTCTTTCTCTCTCCAATACAATCTGCCTGGAATGTGTCCATTGTACTGCCACCCATGCCCCCTAGCTTCGACCCAGGCCCTGGGCAACATGGTTGGTTTGTCACATCCTCTGGGTGGTGCTTCTAACCCCTGGCATCAGTTTCATTGGTTTACACTTTATTTCAACAGTATTTATCCCAATTTTAAGTTTATAGTTATATAAATAATTATTTGTGCAACACAAGGTTCCCTCTATATACAAGCCCTATAAGGAACAGACCCATATATTCCATTTCCACCACTGTATTTTCAACAAAATGTATGATACAGGGCAATCAAAAAATTTGGCTAGATAATGATTCTAAAATGTTTAGTCTAATTTAAAATAAAAGATAAGAGACTTTTCCTTCTTTCACATATTCTTCTATTCAAAAAGGACAGTTTTAAAATTTTTTCATTATTTTAACTACAATATAAACCATAATTCCAAATTCTTTTGGATTTGAGGTCTTATCAAACTTGAATTTTACATATATATCTTCACATGGAAGTGCTAAGTCGCTTCAATTGTATCTGACTCTTTGAGACTCTATGGATGATAGCCCACCAGGCTCTTCTGTGCATAGAATTCTCCAGGTAAGAATACAGGAGTATATGTACCACAGCTTCCTTATCCATTATCTGTGGATGCAGATCTAGGTTGCTTCCATGTCCTAGCTATTGTAAATAGTGCTGATTTGTACTGATGTATGGCAAAAACCATCACAATACTTTAAAGTAGTTATCCTCCAGTTAAAATAAATAAATAAATAGAAAAAACAAACAAACAGAATACTGGAGTAGGTTGCCATGCCCTCCTCCAGGGATCTTCCCAACCCAGGGATCGAACTCTCTTCTTTTACATCTTCTACATTTGGCCACGTGATGTGAAGAGCTGACTCATTTGAAAAGACCCTGATGCTGGGAAAGATTGAGGGCAGGAGGAGAAGGGGATGACAGAGGATAAGATGGTTGGATGGCATCACCGACTCAATGGACATGGGTTTGTGTGGACTCTGGGAGTTGGTGATGGACAGGGAGGTCTGGTGTGCTGTGGTTCATGGGGTCACAAAACATCGGACACTACTGAGCAACTGAACTGAACTGAACACTGGCAGGCAGTTTCTTCACCGCTAGTCCCACCATATCTTCATAATCTTACCTTATTTAATGATTTAAATAATGGTTTCACATTGACATTGGGTGATGACACTGCTGTAGTGTTATTAATTCTTCCAAAATGGCTGAATTTTTAATGTTTTCCATTTTTTATTATTGTATCTTATCTTACAATAAGCAATCTTTATGTGCATAAACTTTAAAATTTTTATTTATTTATTTAGATCCATTCCTAGAAACAGAGGTCTCTATGTATACAGATATTTATGCCGTTTTTTAGAATCCCATCACTTCATGGCAAATGAATGGGGAAACAATGGAAACAGTGAGAAACTGTATTTTCTTGAGCTCCAAAATCATTGAGATAATGACTGCAGCCATGAAATTAAGACACTTGCTCCTTGGAAGAAAAGCTATGACAAACCTAGACAGTATATTAAGAACCAGAGACATTACTTTGCCAACAAATGTCCATCTAGTCAAAGCTTTGGTTTTTCCAGTAGTCAGGTATGGATGTGTGAGTTGGACTATTATAAAGAAAGCTGAGAGCTGAAGAATTGATGCTTTTGAACTGTGGTGTTGGAGAAGACTCTTGAGAGTCTCTTGGACTGCAAGGAGGTCAAACCAGTCAATCCTGATTTTCAAAAGGAAATCATTTCTATTCAGTTCAGTTGCTCAGTCATGTCTAACTGTTGATTACCTCATAGACTGCAGCATGCGAGTCTTCCCAGGTCCATCACCAACTCCTGGGGCTTGCTCAAATTCATATCCACCAAGTCGCTGATGCCATCCAGTCATCTCATCCTCTGTTGTCCCCTTCTCCTTCTGTCTTCAATCCTTCCCAGCATCAAGGTCTTTTCCAATGAGTTGGCTTTTCACATTGGGTAGCCAAAGTATTGGAGCTTCAGCATCAGTCCTTCTAACGAATATACAGGACTGATTCCCTTTTGAACTTAAAAAGCATATTAAAAGACATGATGTTGAAGCTGAAACTCCAATACTTTGGCCACCTGATGAGAAGAACTGATTCATTTGAAAAGACCCTGATACTGGGAAAGATTGAAGGCAGGAGTAGAAGGGGACGACAGAGGATGAGATGGTTAGATGGCATCACCGACTCAACGGACATGAGTTTGGGTAAACACTGGGAGTTGGTGATGGACAGGGAGGCCTGGCATGCTGCAGTTCATGGGGTCGCAAATAGTCAGATACGATTGAGCTACTGAACTGAACTGAAAACATCTTTTTAAAATAATCTCTAAAAGCAATGTATCAGATTTTATTTCTCCCCACTATATAGGAGCCCCATTCTCCCTTTCCACTTCCAAGATAAATTAAAAAAACTTGATCTGTATGCCTTCACATTTTTCTCTATTTGTAGAAGTTTGAAAACATACATAAAAAGAAAGGTGTGTTTGTCCATTTCTCCTTTTCTTGATTTTTTTTTTTTGCTCAATACTCCATCACATAAATTAAGGAAGATATAAAATATTATTTGAAACAACTACTATTTCATTGAATAGATTCTCAAAATACATTCTTCTATTAATAGCTATTTTAGATTGTTTCCAAGTTTTCTTTTGTTTTTGCCAGTGCAAATAATACTCTATAGAACATTCTTGTACATAAACTGTACTTAAGAAAGTGAAACTTTGGAAGTTTCACTTCCAAACTCTCTAAAAAGAGATTTACACAAGTGAGATAACTGAGAAAAGGCTATCTGCCTGTAAATTTCAATAGATATTGTCAGATTTCTTTCAAAAAATACTATAAATTCAACCTCTTCACTACATGAGATAAAAATAAAAGCAATCATTTTCTGTTTTCTTGGCAAGCCTAATTGGATGCTGGTAACTTGATTTTTTTTTTTTTCATTTCTGACTTGCCAGCTTCCAAATTCTGCCAGTTTTTCTGTGTGTAATTTATTTTTTTCTCATGAATTTTAGGACCTGTATTTGTAATTAATATATACCCTTTTATCTGTCATATGGATTGCAAAAAAGTTTATTAAAATATACTGTTTATATATTTTTTCTTTTTAAATTAATTGATGCAGTAAAATATGCTGATGGACAAATCTAACAATCATGGGTCTTATAGCATTGCACAAATGGAAGTCTGCATGTCTATGTCTAAATTTATATATCCTATGTCTAAATATTTGACAGTTATAAAGTATTATAAAATATGCTGCTAAATAAAATATATTCAATCTCTGAATAATATACCTACATAACTACATGGAAAGTCAATTTAAAATTTAACACATACACAATGGCATAAGGACCCCTGGACCACATTACCATGAGGATGGGAGTGATTTCTATTTGCTGGAGTTCTAACAGTCATCCTTTATCATTTTCATTATATATTTTTTGAAATTTTTGGAAGACAAACATTACCTACCAACAAGTTATAATGACTGATCAATTGTTCAGTGTTTTTACTTCTCTCTCTACACCCTCATGCCCTTTCTTTCTTAGTTTTTTCTTCCATTTATCAGTTTCTTCTGAATAATGTTGAATAGAGGCCATGATAGTAGTGATTCTGGTGTCTATTCTATTAGATAGTAGTTATCAAATATTTCCTATAAAGTTCTCAACCTCATAAGAAATCACTTTAAAGTGCCATGACTAACACAATGATTGCTGTAGATTTCTGAGATAGACATTTGATCAAGTTAAAAAGAAGGCTTAAGATGTATTTATTTTCTAAAATTTTGAATGCTGAATGGTTGCTTACTTTATCAAAATATTTTTTGCACCTATTAGGATGATGGTAGAGTCCTGTTATTTTAATATTCTACTGTGATGTGTAACATTTCTGATTTTTAACATTTATTCACTCTTAAGATAATCATATATTTCTATACATATGCATTTATTTTTACAAATTTCCATAAATATGTTTTTAATGCACTTTTTAAGTTAGTTCAGTAAATATTTCTAAGCCTGGCATGTTTTGTGTTTTTTTTTAATTTGCTTTTAAAGGTGTTTTTTTGTCCCTTTCGTGGATTTATTTTTGTGTCTCTGCCTTCAGTAACCATGAACTCACTTCTTAATGTTGCAGTCTCTCTTAACACAAGTAGAAGTCATTGCTCTAGAGAGCATGAGGGAAATATTTTAAGTATTCAAACATCCCACTTTATTTGTGACTTAGTCATTCTGAATTTTACATGTTGTGTGTGTGTATGTATATAATAACCTCATTTATGGAACTATACTATATTTTTCTGGTATTAGCTGAAGCAGGAATTGTGACCAGTGATTAAGAACAGAAACTTGAGATTCATCTTGGCTCCACTTAACCCTTGCTCATGTTTCTAAATATATACACCATCTGATCACAGCAGAGAGTTATTTAGTTGACTCCTTAAGCTCTTGTTTTGTCAGTTTCTTTTTGTTTTCTCTGCATTGTTCAAGGTAAGCTTTGCTTTGCAACTAGACATCACAGTTCTGTCTTAACCATGATCTTTCTTCATAAATCTAATGCCAAGAAACAAATATTAATATTTAGGCTTTATGAATCAGTTCATTGAACTGATTCTAAGTATTCCATTAGAAATAAAATACATATTTTAAAATAAGGGCACTAAGAAATTCTTTTTGGGTCCTCAGAGATTTTTCTTGCTTACTCATATTCTCCATATTTTTTCTTATTGTTGTCTTATGTAGCTTTTATTTTCTAGAGTTTATGATAAATTAAGCACTACATGGATGAATGCATACATTGACGGTCAAATAAATACTTGATGTTCAGTGTCTCAGTCGTGTCTGATTCTTTGTGACCCCAGGGACTGCAGCACGCCAGGCTTTCCTGTCCATCACGAACTCCTGGAGCTTACTCAAATTCATGTCCATCAAGTTGGTGATGCCATCCAACCATCTAATCCTCTGTCGTCCCCTTACCTCCTGCCTTCAATATTTCCCATCATCAGGGTCTTTTCCACAGAGTCACTTCCTCACATCAGGTGACCAAAGTATTGGCCTTTCAGCTTAAGCATCAAACCTTCCAATGAATATTCAGGACTAATTTCCTTTGGGATAGATTGATTTGATCTCCTTTCAGTCCAAGGACTTGCAAAGTCTTCTCCAACACCACAGTTCAAAACCATCAATCCTTTGGGGCTCAGCTTTCCTTATGATCCAATTCTCACATCCATATTTGACTACTGGGAAAACTATAGCTGTGACTAGATGGACCTTTTTTTGGGAAAGTAATGTCTCTGCTTTTTAATATGCCATCTAGTTTGGTCATAGCTTTTTTTTTTCCCCCAAAGACTTGGCTTCGTTTAATTTCATGGCTGCAGTCACCACCTGCAATGATTTTGGAGGCCAATAAATACATAAAGCCTCTCACTGTTTCCATAGTTTCCCCACTTAATTGCTATGCCATGATGGGACCAGATGCCATGATCTTAGTTTTATGAATGTTGAGGTTTAAGCCGGTTTTTTCACTCTCCTCTTTCACTTTCATCAAGAGGCTCTTTAGCTCTTCTTCACTTTCTGCCCATAAGGGTGATGTCATCTGCATATCTGAGGTTATTGGCATTTGTCCTGGCAATCTTGATTCCAGCTTGTGCTTCATCCAGCCCAGCATTTCCATGATGTAATCTGCATATAAGTTAAATAAACAGGGTGGCATTATACAGCCCTGATGTACTGCTTTCCCAATTTGAACCAGTTTGTCATTCCATGTCTGGTTCTAAGTGTTGCTTCTTGACCTGTATACAGACTTCTCAGGAGGCAGGTAAGGTGGTCTGGTATTCCCATCTCTTGAAGAATTTTTCACAGTTTGCTGTGATCTACACAGTCAAAGGCTTTAGTGTAGTCAATGAAGCAGAAGTAGACGTTGTCCTGTAATTCTCTTGCTTTTTCTATGATCCATCGGATGTTGGCAATTTGATCACTTGTTCTTCTGCCTTTCCTAATTCAACTCGAATATCTGGAAGTTCTCGGTTCACATACTGTGATCACCTAGCTTGGAGAATTTTGAGAATTACTTTGCTAGCGTGGGAAATGAATGCAATTTTGTGGTAGTTTTAAGATTCTTTGGCATTGCATTTTTTTTTTTTGTGATTGGAATGAATATTTTTCCAGTTTTGTGGCCACTGCTGAGTTTTTCAAATTTGCTGGCATATTGAGTGCTAGCCCCTTTCTTTTATAGGAGTTATAAATATATTGAAAAACATAGTCATGAAATATTCGCTTTGAGATAGAAATTCCTAATATTTAATTATATATAATAATACCTTTGGATGGATAAAATGAATATCTAGGAAAATGGCAGTGAACTAAGAGTTCATCAATCTGGACTTGGTTTGCACTCTGTCTGACTACACATTATGTATTGTAAAATTTGTAAATCTGTTTTTATAGTAAATTTTAAATAAAATAAACTTTCTAAATAGAACTTTCAGGCACATAGATGAATAAACATTTCCAACAATTCTACTCCTCTTTCAAACTAACAATTAACAATTTGGAGTATATTCTTTGACATTTTTGTGTAAACTGATATACCTGTTTAAACATGAAGAGTTCTGTTTGTTGTTAGTTTTTACTTTGCTAATAAAGAGTCACATTATTAAATAATCTCATTGTTTCATTGTTTTCTTTAATAATATACCAATGGAAAATTTACAAGGTAATAGTTATTGATAGGTCTAAACCTTGTTAACTAAAAGACATTATAAAATTGTATATTCAAAAGACTTTTAAAATTTGTTGTTTGGTTTTAATACTCAATTTTTCCAACAAACTTACTCAAAATATATCTTTATATATAGCATGTGGTCTTTAGGATTGCCATTATCAAAGTTTGTCATTATTATTATTTTAACTTTTCAGATACTGTGAGATAATACCCAAAACATTGTGGTAGTTGACATTTCCACAAGCAGTGGATGAGAAGAATAATATTATCAGCTGGTCCATGATCTGTCTAAATTGTTACAAGAATGATGGATTAAAAATAATATAATTTTTAATTTTAGTTACTATTATGGAGATTTAATATCTTTATTAGTGATTTTGATACCTTCAAAAATCAACTGTCATTCATGTATCTGTCAACAATATTGTGACATGAAGAAGAGTTGGCATTGCCGAGGACAAGACAAAGTGTGTGCTGTCATCTTTTACATTTCCAATACAAATTTCTGTTGTAAAGAAGAACTAAACAGCGTCTTGACAAAAGTGAAAGAAGAGAGTTAAAAAGTTGGTCTAAAGCTCAACATTCAGAAAACTAAGATCATGGCATCTGGTCCCATCACTTCATGGCAAATAGATGGGAAAACAGTGGAAACAGTGGCTGACTTTATTTATCTGGGCTCCAAAATCACTGCAGATGGTGATTGCAGCAATGAAATTAAAAGACGCTTGCTCCTTGGAAGGAAAGTTATGATCAACCTAGACAGCATATTCAAAAGCAGAGACATTACTTTGCCAACAAAGGTTCATCTAGTCAATGCTATGGTTTTCCAGTGGTCATGTATGGATGTGAGAGTTGAACTATAAAGAAAGCTGAGAGCCAAAGAACTGATGCTTTTGAACTGCGGTGTTGGGGAAGACTCCTGAGAGTCCCTTGGACTACAAGGAGATCCAACCAGTCCATCCTAAAGAATATCAGTCCAGGGTGTTCATTGGATGGACTGATGTTGAATCTGAAACTCCAATACTTTGGCCACAATATGTGGAGAGCTGACTCATTTGAAAAGAGCCTGATGCTGGGAAAGACTGAAGGCAGGAGAAGAAGTGGATGACAGAGGATGAGATGGTTGGATGGAATCACGGACACAATGGAGATGAGTTTGGGTGGATTCCGGGAGTTGGTGATGGACAGGGAGGCCTGGCATGTTGTGGTTCACAGGGTCGGAAAGTGTCAGACATGACTGAGTGACTGAACTGAACTGAACTGAATACTCTTTGATAATGATGATTGGAAAGGAAATGATTTTGCCATATCAGTAGTTATAGCCCAAATGCCAGATGCTATACTGATATATTTCAGTACACTCATCCCAGGCTATAGATGTTACAACTTGTCAAGTTGTAGTTCTTTTTCATCATAATTTTGAAGGCGGTAAAGGGAAATGGACTGTAGTTATAATGGAGTTCATCATAGTGCAATTTAAGTCTTTGGTGTTGGTATGTATTAATTCTTCCTGGGATAAAACATTGTTTTTCATTTATTCCATTAATCAGATAAGGACAGTTTCAGGAGCCTTTCCTTGATAATTCCTTGCATAATAATTCTTAACTTTCAGAAAATAATTATAAAGTGTAGATGGCAAACAAAGCCAAAAGTTCTTATGTTTTTTTTAAAGACTAATAGCAAACTTCTGACACAATCAATGAAAGAACAATAGAGTTAGTTAGAGACAAAGAAACAGAAAGTACACACATAAGCACATATGCAAATAGTATTACATATAAAAAGAAGACATATGCTTAACTATGTTGGACATTTAAAAAATACATATGTAATTTCAAAAATATACCAATACATTTGAAAACTCTTAGAACACTTTACTAAAAATACGTAGTAACCAAAATTTGCTCAAAGGGAAATAAACAATATGAATAAACCTACAAATATTAAAGATAATAAATTATCCCCTAAGTAACTCTATTTCTGGAGAAGGCAATGGCACCCTACTCCAGTACTCTTGCCTGGAAAATCCCATGGAGCCTGGTGCGCTGCAGTCCATGGGATCGCTAGGAGTCGGACAGACCGAGCGACTTCACTTTCACTTTTCACTTTCATGCATTGGAGAAGGAAATGGCAACCCACTCCAGTGTTTTTGCCTGGAGAATCCCCGGGACGGGGGAGCCTGGTGGGCTGCCCGTCTGTGGGGTCGCACAGAGTCAGACACAACTGACGCGACTTAGCAGCAGCAGCAACTCTATTTTACCAAGGTGCTTTACATATTGAAACTGAAAGTGAAAGTGTTAGTCACTCAGTCCTGTCAGACTCTTTGCGACCCTATGAACTGTAGCCCACCAGGCTCCTCTGTCCATGGGATACTCCAGGCAAGAATACTGGAGTGGATTTGCCATTCCCTTCTCCAGGGGATTTTCCTGAACCAGGGATCAAAGCCAGGTCTCCTACATTGTAGGCAGGTTCTTTAACATCTGAGCCACCAGGGAAGCTCACTTTGTATATTAGATAATACCAATATTACTTGACCCACATCATCATAAGACAACTAAAAAAGAGGGAATTCTGACAAAATCTATTCTAAAATCACTATAATCTTTATACCAAACCAGCTAAGGAGTGCACTTACAGACTACTTTCACTCATGAGTATAGGTACAAAGACTCCTAAACTCTTAGCAAACAAAATCTAGTAATGTGTAAAATAATATCAAATGAAGTCAAGTTCCTAGAAATGTAATAATTATGTAATGTTATAAAATCTGTTAATTATTTTTTACTGAATTATGAGTTCATAATTATGAGTTCATAAAATTATCTGAATAAATATAAAAATGTGTTTGATCTATTTTTATAGCTATTTGTTTTAAAACCCTTAGAAAACTATGAATACTATGAAAATTATTTTACAAGATGATTATCTACAGATCAAATATCATACCTAATGGTAGAACATTAGAAATTGTTATTTTCATTTCAGAAATGAGTAAAATGTTAATTAATACTGTGTCTATCAATATAGAATTGGAGGCTCTAAACAGATGAACAGGAATAACAAATAAATAAAAATAAGAACATTTTGGAAGAAACAAACCTGTCATTAATTGAATACAGCAAGATTTCTCATAAACTTAGAGATTATAAGGGCAGATATAGAATACAATGCTTAACAGATTTTTTAGGTATAATAAGGTCAATATATAAAGCTAATGAAATATATTTTTATCAATTTATACAACATATGTTATGAGTCATATGTGTAAAATAGCCATAAAATGAAAGTCTTTAGGAATGAGTCTTATAAATCTTATAAATGATCCTTCAAGAGAAATTTAATTTTCCAGAGTGTTTTGTGGAAATTGACAGTTTCTTAATTTTATTTTAATAAAAGATAAAGATTAGCTAAGAAAGCAGTATTGTACAGAATAACCCCCAAAGACAACCCACACATTCATAAATCTGATAAATGATTAAAAAAAAATATATATATATATATACGTCTGTATAATGGACTTACTTGACTGTAATAATAACAATGAAGAATTGACGTACATTACAATATGGATGGATGAACCTTGAAAACATTATGCTGAATGAAAGAAGCCAGTCACAAAACACAGATATTACATGATCCTACTTACATGAAATATCTAGCACAGGCACACCTACAGATACCAAAAGTAGATTAGTGTTTGTTTATGGCTCTGTGGATGATGGGGACTAGAAACTGAGTGATGCTGGGGAACATAGTTTTATTACCAGGTGGTTAAAATGTTCTTAACTTAAACTGCAGTGATAGTTGTATAACCCTGGGAATATACTAAAAATATATTAAATTATGCACTTTAAATGGATGGAGATTTTAGTACATAAATTATATCTCAAAAAGATGCAGAAAAATATTGGCTATAACAGTTTGCAAAGGAACGGGTGTATATATTAGGACAGTATGTTTTGACACTGATTGACAAACAATAGAGAGTGAAAAACAATAGACAAGCCAGAGATAGACAGATGCATTCATAAAAGTTTTTTGAAATGGCTTTATAAATCATTGAGACAAAAGATGAAATAGTCAACAAATGGTTCTTGAAAAAATAAAATGGAATCCTTTGCATGATACACAAAAATAAATTAAAGATAAAAAGCAGGAGAGAAAAAGATTAAGTTTTTTGGAGGGAATACATAAAAATATGTTTTCTATGTTAATATAGGCAAATAATTATTAACATATAAGAAAATATAAGCCATGAAAGAAAATATTGATCGATATATATATTAACATGTGTAAACTTTTGTGCATCAAAAAAGTAATAAAAATGATATGATAAGCCACACTGTAGCAGAAATTATTTATAGCAAATATATTACATTTTTATCTAAAATAAAGAATCATGAATAAGTAGAAAAATAAAACAGTCTAAGATAAAAATTATGAATAGATAATTAACACAAAATGAAGTTCTAGTTTACAATGAGCTTATGAAAATTTGCTGAACCTCACAAGGAAATGGAGAGTGAAGTCATTCAGTTGTGTTGGACTCTTGGCAACCCCATGAACTGGAGCCTTCCAGGTTCTACCACCAATGAGATTTTCCAGGCAAGAATACTGGAGTGTGTTGCCATTTTCTTCTCCAGCTGATCTTCCCTACCCAGGTATCAAACCCAGGTTTCCTGCACTGCAAGCAGACTCTTTACTATCTGAGCCACCCGGGAGGTCCTCACAAGTGGATGGAGAAAGCTAGTTAAATCCACAGGGGAGCATCTTTCACAGTTCAGTTCAGTTCAGTTGTTCAGTCATGTCTGACTCTTTGTGACCCCATGGACTGCAGCATCCCAGGCCTCCCTATCCATCACCAACTCCCAGAACTTGCTCAAACTCATGTCTATCCATTCAGTGATGCCATCCAACCATCTCATCCTCTCTCATCTTCTTATTCTCTTGCCTTCAATCTTTTCCAGCACCAGGGTCTTTTTCAATGAGTCAGTTCTTCACATCAGGTGGCCAAAGTATTAGAGATTCAGCTTCAGCATCAGTCCTTCCAATGCACACTCAAGAGTGATTTATTTTTAGGATGCACTGGTTGGATCTCCTTGCAGTTCAAGGGACTCTTAAGAGTCTTCTCCAACACCACAATTCAAAAGTATGAATTCTTCGGCACTCAGCTTTATTTATAGTCCAACTCTCACATCCAAACATGACTACTGGAAAATCCATAGCTTTGACTGTATGGACCTTGGTTGGCAGAGTAATGTCTCTCTGCTTTTTAATATGCTGTCTAGGTTGGTCATAGCTTTTCTTCCAAAGAGCAAGCACCTTTTAATTTCATGGCTTCAGTCACTATCTGCAGTGATTTTGGAGCCCCAAAAATAAAGTCTCTCACTGTTTCCCCATCTATTTGCCATAAAGTGATGGGACTGGATGCCATGATCTTAGTTTTCTGAATGTTGAAATTTAAGCCAACTTTTTCACTCTCCTCTTTCACTTTCATCCAAGATGATGTGATCACTCACCTACAGCCAGACATCGTAATGCAATTGCCTGGACACTCACAGGCAAGTCTGAGTTAGTCTCTTGTGGGGTCACTTCTCCTTTCTCCTGGGTCCTGGGGTACACCTTTTGCATTCTTACTCTATTTTTCTAGAAAGAACAGAGAACAGAGAATACTATGACTTGATGAAGACATAGATCAATGGGAGTGCTTTTGTAATTTCTTTTGTTAATGGGCTTATAGATGTTAATTGCTGCAATCTTTTTGAGTAACTATTTTTTATATTAAAGTTGAAGATACACATCTTCTGTTACCTAGCAATCCATTCCTAAACATATTTCTTAGAGAATTTCATATATGTTTATAAATGAGTTACATATCTTTATTGTTGTTACAAATAACAATGCTTAGAGTGTGTGTTTATATATGGAAATACTTGTGTATACATTATGTACATATACCCACAGTAACACAGTCATTTTCTTATCAACAGAAGAATGGGGTAAATAGGGGTTTATTTATACAATATGAATATAGTCAGTGAAACTATAAACACTAAAGTAACAAATGCCAACACGAAGAGTTTGACAAATTTATTGATTGACAAAACATACACAGTAAGTAACTACTTAGATAAACATGAAAGACAAGATATATATAATAAAATATAACATAATTTTATATAGATGTACATATTTACTAAGATATACATACACATGTGAATAAAGAAATAAAATTCAGATTATTGCTGATTATTAGAAAGGAAAACAATTGTATTTGATGCAACCAGATGGGTATCAGGTACTATAACTGGATTGGAAGTATAATATTTACTTATAAAGCTGATGGTGAAACAGAATTTTTTTTTAATTTTATTCTTTATGAGTTGGCTGTATTTCAAAAAATTTTAAAAACTAAATAGGCTTATAACATATACTAGTAGTTTGTGCTGCTCCATGTGTCACTCAGTTGCGTCCAACTCTTGTGACCCTTTGGACTGTAGCCCAACAGGCTCCTCTGTCTATGGGACTATTTAGGCAAAACTACTGAAGCAACTTGCCATTTCCTCCTTGAGGAGATCTTAGAGCGCTTAAGAAATATGTAATCTAATTTTTATTCTATTCATTCTTTTCAACAACATAGCAATTTTCCAAAGTTTAGAATTTTCAAATTACCCTTGTCAGTGTATAAGTCACCCTGAATAGCTTCTGAATAGTGAAATAATTCTAATATATTTGCTGTCGCTACATATCTTGCTGGACAATTATATAGACCATGTTCTGGAATGTTTAGTCCACTGTGTTCAAAGAAAGCTACAAGGAACTAGCAGGTGCAATAATGCCTATTAAATTAATTTTAATAAGAAGCCATAAATACTAATTTAAAATACATTTTAGAGTAGGAACATGGTTACAGGTATTGAATACATTTTATTCAAATGGTTGTTGTTTATTTACTAAGTTGTATCCAACTATTTTGCAATCTCATGGGCAGTCTCCTCTGTCCATGAGATTTCCTGGGCAAGAATACTAGAGTGGGTTGCTATTTCCTTCTCCAGGAGATGTTCTCATCCTGGGTATGGAACCCACAACTTCTGCATTGGCAGGTGGATTCTTTACCACTGAGCAACCAAAGAAGTCCCAAGATATAATCAAATTGAAAGTAAAGGTTAGCATCATGGTGGTATAAGTTGTCTCTCCTTTTTGTCTTCTCCTTTAAAATCTAAAATTTACCTTTCATTCATGAACAAAAAATGCCTCCTTGGGAGCTTTGAGACCAGCACCATATGCCAAGCTTCTCAGAAGGAGCACTGACCATCCATGCATCAGGAAATAGGATAGACTTTGGTGCAAACTGTGGTACCAGCAGGAGCCTCATCCCTCTTACCTATATTCAGCAAACACCTGGGGAGCACTGACTTGAGCAAATAAGGCAGCTTTTTTTTTTTTTTTTAGTAGTCCCAGTGTCTAGAGGAAAGGTTCAAATATTCTGTTGGAGCGGTGGAAATGCAAGCTTGGAGGCATAGGAAAGTGTAAGAGAAACTTTGCCAGTGTGCCCCTTACCTATGATAGAGCAATGTGGAACTGAACTAGCCTGCCGTGACCGCTCCTGTGAGGGAAATGAAGTGTGGTGAGTGCTCAACTTCACCAGTGTGCATAATGCTGCAGGGGAAAACTTATTTGGTACCACAGCACCCTGAGTACAGAGACAAGACCTCCATGACTGGGGAGAGGGTAGGTCAAGAAAGAGGCAAATGAGAACATGAGATGGCATTAAAATGATCCAGCAGAAAGCATGCCCACAAACTGCTGGGTAAGCATAACTGTCTGAACCCCTTAACTGGCCCCAATTCATAAAGTATCAAACCCCTACCTCTCCTCCTTACTACACTGCCAGTTCCTTTCATGCTCTTTCAAGAGTGACAGTGAGAGCAGGCTCCAGTAAATAGTAAGTACATGTAGAAAACAAGCTGAAGTCTTATGGCAAGAATATATGCGTTTTCTTAGCCACTCAGTCCTGTCTGACTCTCTGTGGCCCCTGGATTATAGCCTAGAATTTCCCAGGCAAGAATACTGGAGTGGGTTTTGCCATTTCATTCTCTGAGGGGATCTCTTAGACCCAGGAAGGGAACCTGTATCTTTTGTGTTTCCTGCATTGGCAGGTGGGTTCTTGAAGGAAAGAAACTATAAACCTCAGCTGCAATACCACCTTCAGGAAAACAAATCTGAGGTTTCCAGCAACCATCCTGATGAGCTATGAAATCAAGAAAAAACACTCAAGAATTCTTCCATAAGAAGAAGCAAGGGTCATGAAACAACTGTATTGATACAAAATCAGAAAATATCTCAGACAAAATCTGATGTAAGAAGTATCTCCCATCTGAAAAGCAGCTAGTAAACACTGTTGGATATGACAACTCTTTCAAAGGTAAAACAGCAAAGCAACATTCCAAAGAACACGAAGAATCAAGGAAGTATGGAATCACTAAAAGATATCAATAGTCTTTCAGTAATCAAACCAAATACATGGAAATCTAAGATTTACTCCAAAATAGATTTCTTTGGCCACACCGCCTGTCTAACATGAGAGATCTTAGTTTCCTGACCAAGGATCAAACCTGTGCCCCCTTCAGTGGAAGCTCAAAGACTTAACCACAGGACTGTCAGGAACATCTCAACTCAAAAATATTTAAAATATTTTTTTATTTTTAAAATATTTTTTTGAGGAAAATCAGTGAGCTACAGAAACAAAGTGAAAAAAAAATACAAACAAAAAACACAGCGACACAAATCAAAGATAATAGAAAATTAATACATGAATAAAATGAGAGATATAGTAAAGATATATAAATAAAAAACAGATTTTGAATAAAAAAAGAAATTCTGAAACTAAAGAATTTAGTGACTGAAATGACGAATGCAAAAGAGAACACAGACAGCAAAATAGACCAAACAGAAAAGAGAATCAGAGAATTGGACTGTAAGAATTTTGAAACAATCCAGTAAGAGGAGAACAAAGAAAAAGGATGAAAAAGAAAACAGAAAATCTTTGTGATTTATAAGATTCCAACAGAAAAGCAAATATGAGAATCACTAAAGTCCCAAAAGGAAAGAAGATGGAGAAGGGTGTATAAAGTTTATTTAAACAAATAGTGGCTGAGCACTTCCCAAATTTTGGAAGGAACTTAAACATTTATTTTCCTGAAGTTAATAGATCACTTATAATTTCAATCCAAAATGATCTCCCAGACATGATAATGAAACTGTCAAAAATCAAAGATTAACAGAATTCCTAAAAGGACCAAGAGAGGAAAAAAAAAAAAAAAAGATTATAGCCTACAAAGGAACTGCAATAGACTATCAGAGTTCTCAATAAAACACCTTACAGGTCAGGAAATAGTGCAATGAGTAAATACATACAGCAACATTTATGTTATGTTTATGTTATGTTTATCTGGCAAAGTTAGCTTTCGGATATGAAGGAGAATTGAAGAATTTCCTAAATAAATAAAAGCTGAGGGAATTTATTACCACTAGACCTACCTTACAAGAAATGCAGAAACGAGCTCTTCAAGCTAAAAGAAGAGCATATAATTAGTAATGTGAAAAAAATGGGAAAATACACTATACTAGTAAAGGTGAAACTATATAGTCATTTTGGAAAACTTTAATTCTATAACAGAATGATGAACTGACCAGTTAGCTATAGTGCAAATGTTAAAGTATATTAAAAATAACAATGTGTGTGTGCTCAGTTATGTCTAACTCTTTGTGACCCATGGGCTGCAGACCACCAGGCTCCTCTGTTCATGGAATTTTCCAGGCAAGATTACTAACATGGGTTGCCATTTTTGTTTCCAGGGGATCTTCCCAAACCAGGGATCAAACTCATGTCTCTTGCTTCTCCTGCATTGGCAGGCATATTCTTTGCCACTATTGCCCCTCCCTCAAATAATAACTACTATAATTTGATAATGAGTATTTAGTATAAACTAACAGAGATCATTCTGTCATTTTGGGGATTGTATCCAAGTACTGCTACTGCGTTTCGTACTCTTTTACTGACCATGATGGCTACTCCATTTCTTCTAAGGGATTCCTGTCCACAGTAGTATACATAATGGTCATCTGAGTTAAATTCACCCATTCCAGTCCATTTTAGTTCACTGATTCCTAGAATGTCGACATTCACTCTTGCCATCTCCTGTTTGATTACTTCCCAATTTGCCTTGATTCATGGACCTACAGTACTCTTGCTTAGAAAATCCGATGGACGGAGGAGCCTGGTAAGCTATAGTCCATGGGGTCGCTGAGGGTTGGACAAGACTGAGCGACTTCACATTCACTTTTCACTTTCATGCATTGGAAGAGGAAATGGCAACCCACTCCAGTGTTCTTGCCTGGAGAATCCCAGGGACAGGGGAGCCGGGTGGGCTGCCGTCTATGGGGACACACAGAGTTGGACATGACTGAAGTGACATAGCAGCAGTAGCAACAGCAGCAGCATGGACCTAACATTCCAGGTTCCTATACAATATTCCTCTTTACAGCATCAGACCTTGCTTCTATCACCAATCACATCCACAACTGGGTATTGTTTTGCTTTAGCTCCATCCCTTCATTCTTTTTGGCATTATTTCTCCACTGATCTCCAGTAGCATATTGGGCACCTACTGACCTGGGGAGTTCCTCTTTCAGTATCCTATCATTTTGCCTTTTCATACTGTTCATGGGCTTCTCAAGGCAAGAATACTGAAGTGGTTTGCCATTCCCTTCTCCAGTGGACCACATTCTGTCAGACCTCTCCACCATGACCCATCTGTCTTGGGTGGCCCCACATGGCATGGCTTAGTTTCATTGAGTTAGACAAGGCTGTGATCTGTGTGATTAGATTAACTAGTTTTCTGTGATTATGGTTTGTGTGTCTGCCCTCTGATGCCTCTCACAACACCTACCATCTTACTTGGGTTTCTCTTACCTTGGGCGTGGGGTATCTCTTCACTGCTGCTCCAGCAAAGCGCAGCCACTGCTCCTTACCTTGGACGAGGGGTATCTCCTCACAGCCGCCTCTCCTGACCTTGAACCTGGAGTAGCTCCTTTCGGCCCTCCTGTGTCAGCACAGCACCACTCCTTGGACCTGGGGTAGCTCCTCCCGGCCTCCACCCCTGACTTCGGGTGGTGGGTAGCTGCTGAGGTCCAGCCCCGGCTGATCCAGGGTATTCGAAGGGGAGACGGCTTCGGTGAGTTCACTGGATACACTGGCTTTAATTAAATATTAATTAGAGATATAAAGAGTAATAGAATAAGGATAGCTCAGTAGGAAAATTCAGTGGAGAAAAGAGGATGAGTACCTTGGTTTAAGTGGGAAACCAATAAAACTTCAAGACAAGAAACTTGCACCACTTACGTAGGCCGCAGGCGTCCTTCCATTCTCCCGAAGGAGAGGAGACACTGAGGCCTCCCCGGTCAGATCTTAGAAGCCCAGGCAAAGTTAGTAAGCTTGGAGGGCCCTGTGCTCCAGATGGAGACTCAGCCAGAGTTTGAGAGAGAGAGAGTCATGGGGAGACCACTATTTTGAGGAACTGATTCCAATTCTTTATTTTCCAGGGTCTATTTTTATACACTGAGATGTTATACAAAAGTCACGCAGGGTCAGCAGTCCTGACTTTTATTAAAGTCAGGTGCTTCACACAGATGTATACAGGGGTCTTAGGGGTGTTACATCATCTTCTGGCCAGGGGGCCTGCTGACAATTTATGACCTTCTTCTTGTGACAGTGGTCAGTCAACACTTATTTCTCCAGGGGTGATTATTCTTAAAACAGATGCCACCCAAATAAAGTTACATTCCTATAGGGTGAGGGTGTAGTGGGTTTTAGTTGAGGAAAGAATTTACTTAGCCTAAGGTCTAACGTGATTTACATCATAGGTTAATACTTATTTCTTCTATATATTCATTAATGTGTGTAAGGGCAGGGGATGTGGAGACTTAGCAGTAAACATTGGCTCAACAAATGAAAAACCCTTCACCAATACAATTTCTAATCAGCCCACTATACTTATACTAATAGTTTTCTAACTTCTCTAAAGAACCTGTTTTTAGAAGGTTTAAAGCATCTCGTGCCTCTCATGGTTGGGAGGCTGTGAGCAATCACATGTGGCCAGACAAGCCTGTCAGGCAGGCTAGAGAACCTTCAGAGGAGTTTGTAGGTTGAAAACACTCCTATCACACCCAGGAATTATTATTAACTGGAGCTCTAAGTTAACTCCTTCTCTGAAAGAGGTGATGGGAGACAGCCCCCCGTAAAGTCAGAGGTGTAGGTGAGAGCACGAAGTAGTAAAGTAGGCAGGCTCTGGTTCTGGGGGTAGATGCTCGAGGACTTCCAGGGGGACTCCTGAGGCTCGATCCCGCCTTTGTGTATATCGAGCCTCCTTCCTCATTACCTTTGCCACGGATGGAGTGCCTCACGCTGGCCCCCAACAGGTAGTTCCTCCTGGCCCCTGCCCCGACCTTGGACGTGGGGTAGCTCCTCTTTACCGTCGCCCCTGACCTTGGGCAAAGGGTAGCTCCTCTCCGCCATGCTTCTGAGCAGCTCATTGCAGCCAGCGGGCTTCTGCTGCACAGTCCATCATTACTGTGATGGACAGTAATGTCCATCTGTGATATCATGTACTGTGATTCAATATCATAGTAATCCAAGTTTATGTCCCAACCAGTAACACTGAAGAAGCTGAAGTTGAATAGTTCTATGAAGACCTACAACGCATTTTAGAGCTAACACCCACAAAAGATGTCCTTTTCATTATCTGGGACTGGAATGCTCAAGTAGGAAGTCAAGAAACATCGGGAGTAACAGGTAAATTTGGCCTTGGATATGGAATGAAGCAGGGCAAAGCCTTTTTTTTTTTGCCAAGAGAACGCACTGGTCATAGCAAACACCCTCTTCCAACAACACAAGAGAAGACTCTACACATGGACATCACCAGATGGTCAACACTGAAATGAAATTGATTGTATTCTTTGCAGCCAAATATGGAGAAGCTCTACATAAAAGCTTTGTTTTGTCAACAAAAACAAGACGGGGACCTGACTGTGGCTCAGATCATGAGCTCCTTATTGCCAAATTCAGACTTAAATTGAAGAAAGTAGGGAAAATCACTAGACCATTCAGGTATGACCTAAATCAAATCCCTTACGATTATACAGTGGAAGTGAGAAATAGATTTAAGGGACTAGATCTGATAAACAGAGTGCCTGATGAACTATGGACAGAGGTTTGTGACATTGTACAGGAGACAGGGATCAAGACCATCCCCATAGAACAGAAATGCAAAAAAGCAAAATGGCTGTCTGGGGAGGCCTTACAAATAGCTGTGAAAAGAAGAGAAGCGAAAATCAAAGGAGAAAAGGAAAGATATAGGCATCTGAATGCAGAGTTCCAAAGACTAGCAAAGAAAGATAAGAAAGCCTTCCTTAGCTATCAATGCAAAGAAATAGAGGAAAACAACAGAATGGGAAAGACTAGAGATCTCTTCATGAAAATTAGAGATACCAAGGGAACATTTCATGCAAAGATGGGCTCAATAAAGGACAGAAATGGTATGGACCTAACAGAAGCAGAAGATATTAAGAAGAGGTGGCAAGAATACACAAAAGAACTGTACAAAAAATATCTTCATGATCAAGATAATCACGATGGTGTGATCACTCACCTAGAGCCAGACATCCTGGAATGTGAAGTCAAGTGGGCCTTAGAAAGCATCACTACTCACAAAGCTAGTGGAGGTGATGGAATTCCAGTTGAGCTATTCCAAATCCTGAAAGATGATGCTGTGAAAGTGCTGCACTCAATATGCCAGCAAATGTGGAAAACTCAGCAATGGCCACAGGACTGGAAAAGGTCAGTTTTCATTCCAATCCCAAAGAAAGGCAAAGGCAAAGAATGCTCAAAGTACCACATAATTTCACTCATCTCACACACTAGTAAAGTAATGCTGAAAATTCTCCAAGCCAGGCTTCAGCTATACGTGAACCGTGAACTTCCAGATGTTCAAGCTGGTTTTATGAAAGGCAGAGGAACCAGAGATCACATTGCCAACATCTGCTGAATCATCGAAAAAGCAAGAGAGTTCCAGAAAAACATCTATTTTTGCTTTATTGACTATCCAAAAGCCTTTGACTGTGTGGATCACAGTAAACTGTTGGAAATTCTAAAAGAGATGGGAATACCAGACCACCTGACCTGCCTCTTGAGAAACCTATATGCACGTCAGGAAACAACTGTTAGAACTGGACATGGAACAACAGACTGGTTCCAAATAGGAAAAGGAGTACGTCAAGTCTGTATATTGTCACCCTGCTTATTTAACTTATATGCAGAGTACATCATGAGAAATGCTGGGCTGGAAGAAGCACAAGCTGGAATCAAGATTGCTGGGAGAAATATCAATAACCTCAGATATGCAGATGACACCACCCTTATGGCAGAAAGTGAAGAGGAACTAAAAAGCCTCTTGATGAAAGTCAAAGTGGAGAGTGAAAGAGTTGGCTTAAAGCTCAACATTCAGAAAACGAAGATCATGGCATCTGGTTCTATCACTTCATGGGAAATAGAATGGGAAACAGTGGAAACAGTGTCAGACTGTATTCTTTTGGGCTCCAAAATCACTATAGATGGTGATTGCAGCCATGAAATTAAAAGACACTTACTCCTTGGAAGAAAAGTTACGACCAACCTAGATAGCATATTCAAAAGCAGAGACATTGCTTTGCCAACAAAGGTGCATCTAGTCAATGCTATGGTTTTTCCAGTGGTCATCTATGGATGTGAGAGTTGGACTGTGAAGAAAGCTGAGTGCCGTAGAATTGATGCTTTTGAACTGTGGTGTTGGAGAAGACTCTTGAGAGTTATTTGGACTGCAAGGAGATCCATCCAGTCCATTCTAAAGGAGATCAGTCCTGGGTGTTCATTGGAAGGACTGATGCTAAAGCTGAAACTCCAATACTTTGGCCTCCTCATGTGAAGAGTTGACTCATTGGAAAAGACCCTGATACTGGGAGGGATTGGGAGCAGGAGGATAAGGGGATGACAAAGGATGAGATGGCTGGATGGCATCACCGACTCGATGGACATAAGTTTGAGTGAACTCCTTGAGTTGGTGATGGACAGGGAGGCCTGGCGTACTGTGGTTCATGGGGTCACAAAGAGTCAGACACACTAAGCGACTGAACTGAACATCAGAGCACAGAAGTGTATTAAGAAAATACTGTTAGATCTGAATGGAGAAGTATCAATACAATGATATTAGAGAAATTCAATAGCCCACTTTCATTAATGGATAGACGACTGAAAATTAACTGGGAAACATTGAACTTGAACTATACTTTAAACCAAATGAACTGAGTTGACATATACAAAGCATTCCACACAACAGCATAAGAATACAGATTTTTCTCAAATGCATTTGAAACATACTCTAAAACAGATCATATGATAAGCCACAAAAGAAGTCTTAACAAACTTGAGATTGAAGTTACATCAAGTGTTTAATATTTTTTCTGACTACAATAGTAAAAATGTAGAAATCAACAAGAAAAGGGAAAGATAGAAAATTTCAAAAATTTTAAAATCAACAACATATTCCTGAACATCCAATGAGTCAAAGAAAAATTCAAAATGGAAATCAAAAACATCTTGAAAATGAAAACACAACACACCCAAAGCTATGGAACACTGATGAATTTGTACTTTGAGAAAATTTTGTAGCAACAAATGCATATGTTAAAACACCAGTCCAGGTTCGATGCAGGATACAGGATGCTTTGGGGCACTGGGGTGACCCAGAGGGATGGTATGGGGAGGGAGGAGGGAGGGGGGTTCAGGATGGGAAACACATGTACACCTGTGGCAGATTCATGTTGATGTATGGCAAAACCAATACAATATTGTAAAGTAAAAATAAATAAATAATGATTCAACTCAAAAAAATAAAATAAAATAAATAAAAATGATCTCAATTACACACATATGTTATATTTCAAGGAAGTAGGGGGAAAAGAACAAATTGAGCTCAAAATAAGCAAAAAGAAAGAAATAACAAAGATCAGAATGGAAATAAGTAAAACAGAAAATAAAATGTATATAAAAATAATATTTCTAAAAATAGAAAATAACAAAGTTAAAGCCTGCTTTATTTAAAAGATAAACAAAATTGACAGAACTTTAACTAGACTAACTCCAAATAAATTTGATAAAAATTTCAAATAAAATCAGGAATGAAAGAGAAGAAATTGAAATTACACAAATACATAGGATCGTAAGAGACTACTATGTACAATTTCAAGCCAACAAATTGGATAGACTAGAAGAAACAAATTCTTAGAAACACACACCTAAGAGTGAATCTTAAAGAAATAGGAAACAGACCAGTAGCAAGTAAGGAGATACTGACTCAGTAATCAAAAACCTTCCAACACAGAAAAGCCTAGGTCCAGCTGGTTTCACTGGCAATCTACCAAACTTTTAAGGAAAATGTAATGGCAATTCTTTTCAAATTCTTCAAAAAGTATTAAAGAGAGGAAAAAACAAAAAACAAAAAACCTTCAAACTTATTTTAAAGGCCAGAACCATACTAACACCAAAGCTAGATAGGGACATTACAGGACAAGAAAATAATAGATCCATCTTCCTGATAGATATAGATGCAAAAATCTCAATAAAATATTAGCAACCTAAATCCAACACAACACTAAAATGATTATGTACCACAATCAAATGGAATTTATTACTAGTACACAAGAATAGCTTACTATATGCGTCTTTAAATGCAAAATAAAACATTAATAGGTTGAAAGATAAAATTTATATGATCAACTCATTCATTCATTCATTCATTTCAGTCGCTCAGTCATGTCCGACTCTTTGTAACCCCATGAATCACAGCATGCCAGGCCTGCCTGTCCATCACCAACTCCAGGAGTTCACTCAAACTCACGTCCATCAAGTTGGTGATGCCATCCAGCCATCTCATCCTCTGTCATCCCCTTCTCCTCCTGCCCCCAATCCCTCCCAGCATCAGAGTCTTTTTTTTTTTTTTTAATTTTATTTTATTTTTAAACTTTACATAATTGTATTAGTTTTGCCAAATATCAAAATGAATCCGCCACAGGTATACGTGTGTTCCCCATCCTGAACCCTCCTCCCTCCTCCCTCCCCATTCCATCCCTCTGGGTCGTCCCAGTGCACCAGCCCCAAGCATCCACTATCGTGCATCGAACCTGGACTGGCAACTCGTTTCATACATGATATTTTACATGTTTCAATGCCATTCTCCCAAATCTTCCCACCCTCTCCCTCTCTCACAGAGTCCATAAGACTGTTCTATACATCAGTGTCTCTTTTGCTGTCTCGTACACAGGGTTATTGTTACCATCTTTCTAAATTCCATATATATGTATTAGTATACTGTATCGGTGTTTTTCTTTCTGGCTCACTTCACTCTGTATAATAGGCTCCAGTTTCATCCACCTCATTAGAACTGATTCAAATGTATTCTTTTTGATGGCTGAGTAATACTCCATTGTGTATATGTACCACAGCTTTCTTATCCATTCATCTGCTGATGGACATCTAGGTTGCTTCCATGTCCTGGATATTATAAACAGTGCTGCGATGAACATTGGGGTACACGTGTCTCTTTCCCTTCTGGTTTCCTCAGTGTGTATGCCCAGCAGTGGGATTGTTGGATCATAAGGCAGTTCTGTTTCCAGAGTCTTTTCCAGTGAGTCAACTCTTCTCATGAGGTGGCCAAAGTACTGGAGTTTCAGCTTTAGCATCATTCCTTTCAAAGAACACCCAGGGCTGATCTCCTTTAGAATGGACTGGTTGGATCTCCTTGCAGTCCAAGGGTCTCTCAAGAGTCCTCTCCAACGCCACAGTTCAAAAGCATCAATTCTACGGCACTCAGATTTCTTCACAGTCCAAATCTCACATCCATACATGACCACTGGAAAAACCATAGCATTGACTAGATGCACCTTTGTTGGCAAAGTAATGCCTCTGCTTTTGAATATGCTATCTAGGTTGGTCATAACTTTTCTTCCAAGGAGTAACTGTCTTTTAATCTCACGTCTGCAGTCACCATCTGCAGTGATTTTGGAGCCCAAAAAAATAAAGTCAACTCAATAGATGCTAAAAACAGAGTATTTGACAGATTTCAATATTCTTTTATAATGAAAGTATTCAGTGGATTGGATATAGAAGGAATATTCTATAAAAATAAAAAAAGACCATCTGTAACATACTCAAAGTTAATATCATATACAACGAGGGAAGGTTAAAAGCTTTTCTCTTAAGATCACAGACAAGACTAGAATGTCCACTCTTACCACTCTTATTCAATATAGTTCTGAATGTCCTAGCTAGAGCAATCATCAGGCAAGGTAAATAAATAAAATCCATCCACAATTGGAAAGGAGGAAATTAAATTTCTGTTATTTGCTGCAAAAGACATAAAGTAAGCCCATTCTCAATAACACCAAAAACAATAAGGTATTTAGGAATAAAGTTAATGAAGAAAGGGATAATCTGTACAAAGAAAAATAAGACTATGTCATAAAAAATGAAGGGACAAAAAATTGAGGATATTCCATTTTCATGGATCAAAATAATTAGTATTGTTAAAGTGTCCATATTATTCAAAGCCAAATATAGATTCAATGCTATTTCTATCAAATACCAGTAACATTTTTTTGTAGAAGTAGAACAAAATAAAATCTGTAAGAAACTACAAAAACACAAAAACCAGAAATAGTCCTGAGAAAGCTGGAGGCATCATACTTCCTGATTTCAATCTATACTACAAAGATATAGTAATTTAAACAATAAGGTACAAGCATAGAAATAGACACATAAATCAATGAAACACAACAGAGAGCCCACAAATAACCCCCACATATATGATCAGCTAACATTTTAACAAATGAGCCAAGAATATTCAATGCTCTGGGACAACCTAGAGGGGTGGGGTGGAATGGGAGGTTGGGGGGGAATTCAAGAGGGAGGGGATATATGTATACCTGAGACAGTTAACTTTGGCAAGTTGATAAGGAGTCCAAGCTTAAAGCCTCTTTAAGGAGGAGATAAACATTCTTTCTTTTTCACATTCTTTTGCCTTAGACAGTAGGGCTGGCAGGCAGCAACATTTCTTGTTCAGGGCATGCCTTTTTTTTTGAGCTTCAGATGTATGTTATGGAAGAGGTCTGGCTAAAAACTTCCATAGCCTTAAGTTCTGGGTTAACCTGTTCCTTCTGGCTAATCTCGTGCTGATGTCATCCCAGGGTGTATGTTATGGGAAAGGGTCTGGGCAAAATTCTCACAGCCTTGAGGTAGTTTTTATTTATTCTCAGTAGCTAATTGAGAAGAACGAGTGAAAGTCGCTCAGTGTGTCTGACTCTTTGTGATCCTGTGGACTATACAGGCCATGGCATTCTCCAGGCCAGAATACTGGAGTGAGTATCCTTTCCTTTCTCCAGGGCATCTTCCCAACCCAGGGATTGAACTCAGGTCTTCCACATCACAGGCGGATTCTCTACCAGCTGAGCCACAAGGGAAGCCCGAGAAGTACATAAGACCCCATTTAAATTAGTTAGGTGGGTACTCTCCTGCTCCCTTCTGATGTCTGTGTCAGAAGCTTTTTCTATCACTTTCACTTTAAATAAAATCTACACAAAGCTCTGAGTGACTGAGACTGTTTTTGGTCCCCAAGTTAAATCTCCTCCTCAGAGACAAGTATGGCAGCATTGTTCACCATTCACCCCTAAGCTATCATACCTATGGCTGATTCCTGTCAATGTATGGCAGAAACCAGCTCAGCTGGTAAAGAATCCACCTTCAATCCAGGAGACCTGGGTTCAGTCCCTGGATTGGGAAGATCCTTTGGAGAAGGGAACAGCTACCCGCTCCAGTATTCTGACCTGGAGAATTCCATGGACTGTATTAGTCCATGGAGTCACAAAGTGTTGAAGATAACTGAGCGACTTTCACTTTCACATGGCAGAAAACCACACAATATTGTAAAGCAAGTGTCCTCCAATTAAAAAATAAATAAATTAAAAAAAAAAACTATAAGTATGTGACTTGAGGGGTATTAGCTAATGATATAAAAATAATCACATTGCAATATATAAATGTATCAAATCAACATGTGCATCCTAAACGTATACAGTATAACATGAAGCTGACTGGATGCCATAAACCTGGAGGAGCCAAAATACAAATGCCTAATGAATCCTAAAGTTCAAAGCACTGCATCCATGCTGCAAAGATGACGGATAATGGGAAAAGGTAAAACAATATTTGAAAACTCATAGAAAAAGTGTTTTACTGTATGCCAGGTAGCAAACAAGCAGTAAATAAAAATGGAGGAGCAGAGATAAGTATGGTGGAAGTGAAAGTCACTCAGTCGTGTCTGAGTGATTGATTCTTTGTGACCCAATGCTGATTCTTTGTGACCCAATGCTGATTCTTTGTGACCCAATGAACTATATAGTCCATGGAATTCTTTGGGCCAGAATACTGGAGTGGGTAGCCATTTTCAGGGACTCTTCCCAACCCAGGAATCTAACACAGGTTTTCTGTATTGCAGGCAAATTCTTTACCAGCTGAGCCACAAGGGAAGCCCGAATATGGGGAAGGAGGGGAGATATCTATCTCAAAATGTCCTTTAAAATCTAGTAAAGACTATGTGTGTGTGTGTAATTGAATCACTTTCTGTAGATCTTAAATTAACACATTGTAAATCACCTATATTTCAATAACACTTTTTAAAAAATCCTTTAAATAATCTTACACTAAGATATCTTTAAATAGCCTATATATATTAAAGTATTTCTGGAAATATACAAATCTATGCAGAAAGGAACTTAGGCTAGAATACAGGGATATGGGAGGAAAATTTTTCAGCATATTAATTTTATCCTTTAATTTTAAATTTTGAATCCTGTGAATATATTGCCTACTTAAAAATTATAGAATGCTAACACTAGGAAGATAAAAAGAAAGAAAATTAAAGCCTAACTGTTTACAAAATTTTAAGTACCCAAGCTCTAAACTACAAAGATTTTTAATTTCATGCATAGTTAAATAAAAATTTTCTATCAGAGAAAAAGCAAAATGTATTAAAATAACTAATTACAAGGTCAACAATGGGCCCATGATCATTAAGTATACTTTTCTCATTGATACTTCCCTGTAATTATAAAGATTATCCATAAAGAGGTGAATTCTGAGAGGGTAGTTATGGTTTTATGACTTGAAGCAAATTCTATAAGTCAATGATGCTTTTATATATCTCATTTACTCAGTTATCAATCCATTAAATGTTGAACTGATCACCTATTATGTGTTCAGTTCACTTCAGTAGCTCAGTTGTGTCCGACTCTTTGTGACCCCATGAATTGCCGCACGCCAGGCCTCCCTGTCCATCACCAACTCCCGGAGTTCACTCAGACTCACATCCATTGAGTTGGTGATGCCATCCAGCCATCTCATCCTCTGTCGTCCCCTTGTCCTCCTGCCCCCAATCCCTCCCAGCATCAGAGTCTTTTCCAATGAGTCAACTCTTCCCATGAGGTGGCCAAAGTACTGGAGTTTCAGCTTTAGCATCATTCCTTCCAAAGAACACCCAGGGCTGATCTCCTCCAGAATGGACTGGTTGGATCTCCTTGCAGTCCAAGGGACTCTCAAGAGTCTTATCCAACACCACAGTTCAAAAGCATCAATTCTTTAGCACTCAGGTTTCTTTACAGGCCAACTTTCACATCCATACATGACACTGGAAAAACCACAGCCTTGACTAGACGGACCTTTGTTGGCAAAGTAATATCTCTGCTTTTGAATATGCTATCTAGGTTGGTCATAACTTTCCTTCCAAGAAGCAAGCGTCTTTTAATTTCATGGCTGCAATGACCATCTGCAATGATTTTGGAGCCCCCAAAAATAAAATCTGACACTGTTTACACTATTTTCCCATCTATTTCCCATGAAGTGATGGGACCAGATGCCATGATCTTAGTTTTCTGAATGTTGAGCTTTAAGCCAATTTTTTCACTCTCCTCTTTCACTTTCATCAAGAGACGTCTTAGTTCCTCTTCACTTTAGGGGAGAAAATGTTCTTCCCTTAAGGGCTTTGCTGGGTTGTTACACAGACAAATGGTAACACATACACACATGCATAAACTTTGGATTCAGAATAAACAATACCTAATCTAGAAAGTTTTGTGTATGAGCCACAATTACTGGCTTCAGAAAGTAATATTGAGAAAAAAATAATTCATGAAATAATAAGGCTGGTAGTAATTGTCTAGAAACCTTGAAGAGATGAGTATCATTATTTCTTAGAGGTTATAATGGCAAAGATTTATTTTAAAACATTTTAGGGTTCATGATCCACTGAACATCATTCTATTCTTGCAAGAAGGGAATAGAACTATGGACAGAGGTTTATGACATTCTATGGGAGGCAGGGATCAAGACCATCCCCAAGAAAAAGAAGTGCAAAAAAGGCAGAATATTTAGCTGAGGAGTCCTTACAAATAGCTGAGAAAAGAAGAGAAGCTAAAGGAAAAGGAGAAAAGGAAAGATATACCCATTTGAATGCAGAGTTCCAAAAAATAGCAAGGAGAGAAAAGAAAGCCTTCCTCAGTGATCAATGCAAAGAAATGGAGGAAAACAATAGAATGGGAAAGACTAGAGATCTCTTCAAGAAATTTAGAAATACCAAGGGAACATTTCAAGCCGAGATGGGCACAATAAAGGACAGAAATTGTATAGACTAAGAGAAGCAGACGATATTAAGAAGAGGTGGCAAGAATACACAGAAGAACTATACAAAAAAAAATCTTCACAACCCAGGTAAACACAATGGTGTGATCACTCACCCAGAGACAAATATCCTGGAATGTGAAGTCAAATGGGCCTTAAGAAGCATCACTACAGACAAAGCTAGTGGAGGTGATGGAATTCCAGTTGAACTATTTAAGTTCTTAAAAGATGATGCTGTGAAAATGCTGCACTCATAGGCCAGCAAAATGGAAAACTCAGCAGTGGCTACAGGACTGGAAAAGGTCAGTTTTCATTCCAGTCCCAAAGATGGGCAATGCCAAAGAATGTTCAAACTACTGCAAAATAGCACTCATCTCACACACTGGCAAAGTAATGCTCAAAATTCTCCAAGCCAGGCTTCAACAGTACATGAACGGTGAACTTTCAGATATTCAAGCTGGGTTTAGAAAAAGCAGAGGAAGCAGAGATCTAATTGACAGCATCTGTTGAATCATTGATAAAGAGAGTTCCAGAAAAAACATCTACTACTATGCCAAAGTGTGTGGCATCACACACTTTGACTGTGTGGATCACAACAAACTGTGGAAAATTCTTAAAGAGATTGGAATACCAGACCACCATACATTCCCCTGAGAAATCTGTATGCAGGTCAAGAAGCAACAGTTAGACCTGGACATGGAACAACAGACTGGTTACAAATCAGGAGAGGAGTTCGTCAAGGCTGTATATTGTCACCCTGCTTATTTAACCTATACACAGAATAGATCATGTGAAATGCCGGGCTGCATAAAGCACAAGATGGAATCAAGATTACTGGGAGAAATATCAATAATCTCAAATACACAGATGACATCACCCTTATGGCAGAAAACAGAGAAGAACTAAAGAACCTCTTGATGAAAGTGAAAGAGGAGAGTGAAAAAGTTGGCTTAAAATTCAACATTCATAAAACTAAGATCATGATATCTGGTCCCATCACTTCATGGCAAATAAATGGGGAAGCAGTGGAAACACTGAGAGACTTTATTTTCTTGGGCTCCAAAATCACTGCAGATGGTGACTGTAGCCGTGAAATTAAAAGATGGTTACTCCTTGAAAGTAAAGCTATGACCAACCTAGACAGCATATTAAAAAACCAGAGACATTATTTTGCTGACAAAGGTCAGTCTAGTCAAAGCTATGGTTTTTCCAGTAGTCATGTATGGATGTGAGAGTTGTACTATAAAGAAAGCTGAGAGCCAAAGAATTGATGCTTTTGAACTGTGGTGTTGGAGAACACTCTTAAGAGTCCCTTGGACTGCAAGGAGATCAAACCAGTCCATACTAAAGGAAATCAGTCCTGAATATTCATTGGATGGACTGATGCTGAAGCTGAAGCTCCAATACTTGGGCCACCTGATACCTAGAACTGACCCATTGGAAAAGACCCTGATTCTGGGAAAGATTGAAGGTGAGAAGAGAAGGGGGTGATAGAGGATGAGATGGTTGGATGACATCACCGACTCAATGGACATGAGTTTGAGTAAGCTCTGGGAGTTGGTGATGGACAGGGAGGCCTGGCATGGTGCAGTCCATGATGTTGCAAAGGGTCGGACATGACTGAGCAACTAAACTGAACTGAAACAGGAACAATATGGTGGCAGATTTTGTCTCCATACAGGAGCTGAACAATGAGTGTTATTTCCTTAGTCTCTGAAGCTCAGTCTGTTATCATTGTACAGAAATTACTTTCAGATTATCTGGAGAAACTCAACCACTGTGAATGAGTTCTGAGGAGAGGAAACTCAAAGGCACCTGGGACAGACACAAAAGACTTTGATGGAAAAGAATTGGCAAATTATTACAGGGAAAGAGGGTGGGAAAAGAAGGATGGAGGAATTTCTCTGAGTAACTATTTTTCCCCCTTAGGTAGAATTTCTGTTCTTTTTTTTTTTTTTTTCCAAGAAATTCATTGTTTTATTGAATGTTTCTTATATATATTTCTCTTTCATATCTGAAATTTCTGTTCTTAAACAACCTCAAGTAATTTAGCCATTTAATTTCCAAGAAGTCTTGCTACCCAAGCAGGTGCTAGAAGTCAAGTAAGCAAATACACTTAATATTCAGAGAGAGGCTGTATTTTGTCTTCCCTGCAGTGTTACATAATTAAAATCGGAGTTGAGATAAGAATAAAGATAGGAAAGTGTATTGCTTTTGTTATTGTCCATTTAGGTAGTCTGAGAGGTTCTTCCAAACTAATCTGCATTGAGTTGCAATATTCTTTGAGTAATAATTCCTGAGATTAATGTAAAAACCTTCTCCAAGGAGCTAAAGGATTTTTATGGACATTATCTAATTAGTCTTTTTAAAGCTTTGCATAAAAGAAGGTTGGTGCTTGTGACCCAATAAGCACAAAAGAGAAAATGTAGATGTGAAATTGTAACTAACATCACTTAGAAAAGCATTAGTGATGGCTATTGAAGAGGCTCCTCATCCCTACCAAGTGTCTTTTTTTTATTTTTTTAAAGATCTTTCTTTCAAGGCAGGGCACAGGGCTTGCAAGTAAAGAAATTTGGTTTGAAATTCCACCTGTGCTAGTTATCAAACTGTGTGTCCTTGGACATGCTAGACCTTTCTAAAGCTTCTAGAAAGATCTTCCTGAAAATGTTTCTAACCTGTAAAATGTTAACAGCAAGAATAGTGTAATTTTGAAGATTCAGTTAAATAATGTGTACAAAACTCTGGCATCACCGAAGTGATGGACATGAACTTGGGCAAACTCCAGGAAATGGTGACAGACAGGGATGCCTGGCATGCTGCAGTCCATGCAGTTGCCAAAAATCAGACATGACTGGGTGACTGAACAACAACAACATAAAGCTCTGAGAATTGTTACTTACAGAGTGAATGTTCAACCAATGTTAGTTCCCTTATGCTTAGTCCTTCAATTATGTCTGACTCTTTATAGCCTCATTGACTATAGTCTGTCAGGCTCCTCAGTCTATTGAATTCTCCAGGCCAGAATAGTGGAGTGGGTAATCATTCCCATCTCGAGGGGATCTTCTCTACCCAAGGATCCAACTCAGGTCTTCTGCATTGCAGGTGGATTCCTTGCTATCTAAGCCACTAGCGAAACCCAGGGACATAATATTAGCTCTAAAATATCACATCCAATAATACAATACTAAAAGCCAGAGCCAATATTTATTTATTTAAATTTTTATTGAAAATGTAGTTGATTAACAATTTTGTGTTAGTTTCTTATATACAGCAAAATGATTGCTATTTATGTGTGTGTGTGTGTAACTGAATATACATGTATTTATTTATCCTTTTTACATTCTTTTCCACTAAAAGTTATTACAAAATGCTAAGTATAGTTCCCTGTGCTATATAGTAGGTACTTGTTGTTTATCTATTTTATATATGGTTGTATGTACATTTTAATCCCCAAAACATGATTTATCCATCCCCTTTTCCCTTTGGTAACCTCCATGGAGAACAGTACGACAGTTTCTCATAAAATTAAAAATAGAGAAACTTTATGATCCAGTGAGCCCACTTATGGGCATATATCTGGAGAAAACTCTAATCTGAAAAGATACATGTACCATGATGTTTATTGACACACTGTATACAGTGGTCGAGATATGGAAGCACCCTAAATGTTCATAAACAGATGAATGGGATAAAGCAGATATGATGCATATATACAATGAGACACTACTCAGCCATAAAAAAGAATGAAATAATGCCATCTGCAGCAACATGGATGAACCTAGAAATGATCATAAAAAGTGAAGTAAACCAGACAGAAGAAGACAAATATATGAGAGTTAGACTGTGAAGAATGCTGAGAGCTGAAGAATTGATGCTTTTGAACTGTGGTGTTGGAGAAGACTCTTGAGAGTCCCTTGGACTGCAAAGAGATCCAACCAGTCCATTCTGAAGGAGATGAAGCCTGGGATTTCTTTGGAAGGAATGATGCCGAAGCTGAAACTCCAGTACTTTGGCCACCTTATGCAAAGAGTTGACTCATTGGGAAAGACTCTGATGCTGGGAGTGATCAGGGGCAGGAGGAGAAGGGGACGACAGAGGATGAGATGGCTGGATGGCATCACTGACTTGATGGACATGAGTCTCAGTGAACTCCGGGAGTTGGTGTTGGACAGGGAGGCCTGGAGTGCTGCTATTCATGGGGTTGCAAAGTGTTGGACAGGACTGAGTGAATGATCTGATCTGATCTGATCTGATCTGTGGAACCAGAAAAACTGATACAAATAGACTTATTTACAAAATAGAAATACTCATAGACATGGAAAACAGACTAATATTTATGTGTATTACAATGTATTAAGTTAACTGAAAAGGGTCAGTCTGCATCCTATTTCTTCAATAAAGCCTTGACAGAGTTCTGAACCCCATTTTAGGCTCCCAACACATTAAGTTGCTCCATGCATCTCTCCACAGATGCACAACAGAGTCTTAGATTCTCTTAATTCTTCAGCTTTCCCACTTTTCTCCCTGCTTGCTCAAAACACATGTTCTTCATTTTATGCCCCATTTCTAAGGAGATTTTCTAAGTGCTCTTTTAATAAACTCACTTATATTAAGTTATTAATGTCTTGAACAAACTGTCTTGGAAAGTCACAGAGTTTTCTTTCTTTCTTTCTTTCTTTGTATTTTGCTTAAGTGGAGCAACTTCCCAAGAGATGAATCCTATAATTTTACACATTACAAATATTCAAAGAAGGAAGTATGAATCATTGTCTATGAAAGTGAAGTCGCTCAGTCATGTCCGACTCTTTGCAACCCCATGGACTGTAGCCTACCAGGCTTCTCCGTCCTTGGGATTCTCCAGGGAAGAATACTGGAGTGGGTTACCATTTCCTTCTCCAGGGGATCTTCCCGACCCTGGGATTGAACCGGGGCCTCCCGCATTGGAGGCAGACGCTTTAACCTCTGAGCCACCAGGGTCATGTGGGTGGATGGGATAGGAGTTCAAACAGCTACTCAAGTGCCAGGAAATTTATAAACATCTTTAATTAAAAGCGATAGTAGTGTCTATTGCACCAGTGTGTTTCATTAAAAAGAAAAAAAGTTCTTGCTCTTACTCTCAAAAGGATAGCATTTAAGACAATTAATTATATGATAAACTTATCTTTCATCTTCATGTACACACAACCACATACATAAGAAAGTTAAATTTAAAAATAACATCAGTAATTCAGAGGAATTAAATAATTTTATCCTAAATATACATTTGCTATAGCCAGTGTACAAAATTTGGAGCATAATACTTATCAGTGGACATGAGTCTGAGCAAACTCCAGGAAATGATGAAGGACTGGGACGCCTGCATGCTGCAGCCCACAAGGTCGCAAAGAGTTGGACACTCTACTGAGTGACTGAACAACAACAACTTAGCATATGACACGTAATACAGATTATTTTCATGAACTGACTGACAAGATCTGTGGTCCCTCCTCTAATAAAACGTTATCATTTTGAGACTTCCCTGGTGGTCCAGAGATTCTTAATTCGGGGGGCTCAAGTTCAGTTTCTGGTTGGGGAAGTAGATCTCACATGCCACAACTAAAAGATTATGCATGCCACAACTAAGAACTGGCACAGCCCCTCAGTAAATAAATAAATATTAATGATACTATCACCTTGTATCACCAAGCTTAGATTTAAAATGTGATTTTATTTAAACCTAATTTATTTTATGTTTTATGTCCAATTGACCTGGGAAAAGAAAGCCAAGAGAACTCAGAGGTGTGTGTTTTCAGTGAAAAAGTTAAACATAAGTGTGAGTTTGAGTTGAGTTTTGAACATACTTAGTTGGAAATACAAGTGGCACATTATGGTGGACATGTTAAATTCAGAATGAGGTTTATGTGTCTGGAACTTGTAAAGGTGTTCTGAAGTTATGAGTTTCTGAGGCACTGATATATAAACAATATGTGAAACTATTCCACTAAAGTGAATGTGTTAGTCACTCAGTTGTGTTGACTCTTTGCAACCCCATGGACTGTAGCCCTCCAGGCTCCTATAACCGTGGGATTCTCCAGGAAAGAATACTGGAGTGGGTATTCCCTTCTCCAGGGGATCTTCTCCAACCAGGGTTGAATTCAGATCTCCCGCATTGCAGGAAGATTCTTTACTGTCTGAGTCATCAGGGAATGAAAGCAATATAGAGACAATATATAAAACTATTCCAATAAGACTATAATCAAATGCTACTCATTTTACATAATAGTTTACTGCATGTACATTAAGTAGATTATAAGCTTCTTAAAAGGTGTTAGGAAACCAGACCACCAACACTGGACTAATCATGTAGAAATTATCAACAAATATTCAGGAAGTTGACTTGCTTTGGCACAAATAAAATACTGTGACCATGTTTCTTTCAACTCCTATGTGTTTCAATTTTTTTCTCTATAAAATGGGGTTTCTGAACTAGACACTATTTCCAATTCCTTTCAAGTTTAAAGCTCTGATTTTATATATTGTTGAACACTATTATATAACTCCTGTTGGTAGTTTATTAAATGCCTATAGATGGATCTTCAAAAGCCCATGATTAAGTGAGATATCCTGGTTATCATTCTGGGTGAGCAAAGAAAGTCTTGATTTGTGCCCTAAAAATAACTTTATTGTACAAAAGTCTATGTGGCCAGGAAATATATTTGGTTCAAGTGGTTGGTTTTCTTATTGAAAGATAGCACTGAATGTTTCAGCCTGTTTTATCTATATGAGACAATTTATTTTAGGTGACTTTTATGAATGTGTGACTTTTCACCTATTATGTTTCAGAATGGAATACAATTGGAAAATACTCTTTAGTACAGAAATGTTAAAGTTATGCACTCAAAAGAATTCTTTAAGGAAGAAACAGGTGATTTTTCCAAATAGGAAGCAACATTGTGAAAGATGGGTATTTGTTATGTATTTGAGTCTTGCAGAGATTTCAAAAGATTCTCTTTTTCTTTCATTTCTTTCTCAAAGTGTGTTTACTACCTATAGAGTTTTATCAAGTAATTTATGTTCAATGAAACTCTGTTTTTCTCACATCAGAATATTGACATGGCCAAGAAATATCTCAAAAAGTTAAAATTAAATAGCATTAGATAATATTACATAAAGTTGAATATACACTTATAAGAATACACTTATTCAACATCATTTTACCAAACACAGCACAAGCTTTTAACAAGCCCTTAAAAATATAATTGCTTATTTCTGAATGGAGTAAACATGGAATAAAATGAATAAAAAGCAAAGCATAATATACTCCAAAGATACTAAGAGATAGAATCAGAATGGGACTATTTAAAGTCCAGCTAACATTTCCAGAGAATCTAAGGTATGATAGACATAAAACTGGAAATTCATGCAATGACTATGCCACTTTATCTCCTAAATTCTCCTATAAATGATGTTGCTCTTATTTTGTAGATTAGATAATTGAGTTTCAGAAGTCAATGATTCTTTACAAAATTTTGCAAGGTATTTTATGTATGTATCTAAGTTTGGTAGCTAAATGCAGGCTACTCATTTAAGTTTTAATCAGATAAACAACTATTATTTTTAGTATAAGTAAGTATCAAATACATATCTATGCCAAATATACATAGCTTATCTGCAATTTAAACTTAACTGTATATCTTGTATTTACACTTGCTAAATCTGGGAACACTGTCTATGATTATACCCAGAATTTTTCACTAGAATACCCTTTATTTCCACTATTTCCTATGTAATTTAGGCATCTGGACATTCCATGTAGATGCAGCAAAGTGTAGAAAGTGCACAAAATTTGGAGCTATTAATAGAAGAGGAGGCTTCAAGTATATTTGGCTACTGGTTGGCTGGATAGCCTTAAGAAACTGCTTAATGTTTAATTCCTACTTTATTTACTATAAAATATGAGTTGTTCTGAACAATTGATCAAGTTGTCTCATAACTGGACTTCCCAGGTGATGCAAGTGGTAAAGAATCTGCCTGCCAATGTAGGAGACACAAGAGACAGGGGTTTGATCCATAAGTTGGGAAGATCCCCTGGAATAGGAAATAGCAACCCACTCCAGCAATCTTGCCTGGAAAATTCCAAGGACAGAGGAGCCTGGTGGGCTCCAGTCCATGGGGTCGCACATTGTTGTAGATGACCGAGAGGCTTAGCACACAAACACCTCACAACTAAGCAACTTAAAAATAATTTATTAGTATTATTATATCTCATGAATCTATGGGTTAGTAAAATGAGTAGGGTTCAGGTGGGAATTTCATCTACACATGACACCAGTCAAGCAAATCTGATAACTGGCAACTGGCAGCTAGACCAGTCTGGAGCAACAAAGACAATTTTTCTCTCCAATCTATTTCATGTAAGCGTATTTTGTCTGATATTAGTCCAACCATGCTAGCTTTTTGTTATTACTTGCATAGAATTCTTTTTCTGGTATTTCACCTTCAATCTGTTAATATCTTTAGATCTAAAGAGGACATATACTGGATCATGCTTTTTCATCCACCCTGTCAGTCTCTGCTTTTTGCTAGGAGATTTTAAGGCATTTATACAGACTCAATGGACACGAATTTGAGCAAACTCCAGGAGATAGTGAAGAACAGGGAAGAGTGGTGTGCTGCAGTTTATGGGGTCACAAAAAGTTGGACAAAACTTAGCAACTAAACAACAACACAAAGCAATTCTGATATTACTTCTGTCATTTTTCTGTATGTCTTGAACTTTCTGTCCCTCATTTCTCCATCAATGTTTTCTTTTTTATTTAGCTAACATTTTAGTTGATAAAGTTTGGTTCATTTCTCACATTTTTTTTTTTGTATATACTGCAAACTCTGTCTATATGTGTGGTTACCATGGGGATTACACATAACATTCTAAAGATATAACAATTTAATATCAATTGACATAAAATTTGCATCAACCACATATGATAATTTGACTTCTACATCACTCTTCCATCTCTACATTAGTCATAACACAAACAACTTTATGCATTGTGTGCCTAACAATGTAAATTATATTTTTGCATTTGTCTTTTAAAGTCTGTGGAAATTTTTCAAATGGAATTAAATATTAAAATTATAATAGAGCTGGCTTTTACATTCCTCATATATTTATCAGGATACTTATGTCTTCATATGGTTTTGAATTACTTTCTAGTATTCTTTTTGTCAACCTGAAGGACAATTTTCAGTATTTGTTATAGGTTAGGTGCAGTGATTATCAACTTTCTCATATTTCATATTTGTCTTCATTATATTTATGTCTTCATTTCTCCTTAATTTTTAAAGGACATTTTGCAGAATATGGAAATTTAAGTTAACTTTCCTTTTCTTTCAGTACTTTGAATATGTCAATTCTTCTGTCTTATGTACTCTTATTTTTTTGATGATAAATCAGCTACTGGTAGTAACCAGATTGAGGAACTCTTGTATATAATAAGTTAATTTTCTCATACTGTTTTCAAGATTTTTTCTTTCTCTTTGTCTTTAACTAATTTGATTATAATTTGTTTAATTGGAGGTCTCTTGGAGCTTATCTTAATGAAAATTCACTGAATTTCTTGGATTTATAGATTCATGCCTTTCATTAACTTTGGGACTTTCTAGCCATTGTTTTTTCAAATACTCTCTCTGCTTCATTTTCTTTCTCTCATCATTTTGGATTCACATTGTATATTGGCCTGCTTCATAATGATGATGAATCCTTTATGTTGTGCTCATTTTTCTTTCTCTCTTCCCCAGGCTTGGTAACTTCAATTATCCTATATTCAGTTCATTGATTGTTTCTTCTTCCTTCTTAAATATGTGTTGTGCTGTGCTTCATCACTCAGTCATGTCTGACTCTTCGTGACACCGTGGACTATAGCCTGCCAGGCTCCTCTGCCCATGGGGAATCTCCAGGCAAGAATACTGGAGTGGATTGCAATGCCCTTCTCTAGGAGATCTTCCCAACCCAGGGATCAAACCCAGGTCTCCCATAGGCAGCAATTGCAGGCAGATTCTTTATCATCTGAGCCACCGAGCGTACTGGAGTAGGTAGCCTATCCCTTCTCCAGGGGATCTTCCCAACCCAGGAATCTAACTGAGTTCTCCTGCATTGCAGGTAGATACTTTACTTGCCGAGCTACCAGGGAAACCCACTCAAATATATTCCATATATAATAGAATTCTACTGAACCATGAAAAAGAATGAAATTCTGCCATTTGCAACAGTTTGAATGGACCGGTAGGGTACTATTCTAGGTAAAATAAGTCAGACTGAGAAATACAAATACTATATGATATCATTATATGAAAAATCTAAAAAATAATACAAATGGACATATACAACAAAAGAGAAATGGATTCACAGATACAGAGGACAAACTAATGGTTACTAATGAGACATCTGAAGCTGAGAGGGGTGAGATAGTGTTATGGGATTAAGAGATACAAACAACTACGTATAAAATAAATAATATATACAAAACGAATATGTTGTAAGAATAAGTAATATAGCCAATATTTGTAATAATTTATGAAGTGCAATCTATCAGAATATTGAAACACTATGTTTTGCACCTAAAACTAACATAAGTGTGTGAATGAACTATATTTCAATTAAACAGAAGAAGCCAAAGCAAAACAACACCCAGTTGTGGATGTGACTGGTGATGGAAGTAAACTCCTATAGTGTAAAGAACAATATTGCATAGGAATCTGGAATGTTAGATGCATGAATCAAGGCAAATTGGAAGTGGTCAAACAGTAGATGGCAAGAGGGAACGTCAACATTTTAGGATTCAGCAAACTAAAATGGACTGGGATGGGTGAATTTAACTCAGATGACCAATATATCTACTACTGTGGGCAAAAATCCCTTAGAAGAAATGGAGTACCCATCATAGTCAACAAAAGAGTCCAAAATGCAGTACTTAGATGCAATCTCAAAAAAGACAGAATGATCTCTATTTGTTTCCAAGGCAAACCATTCAATATCACAGTAATCCAAGTGTATGCCCTGAAGAATAATGCCAAAGAAGCTGAAGTTTAAAAGTTATATGAACATCTACAAGACCTTCTAAAAATAACACCCAAAAAAGATGTCCTTTTCATTATAGGGGAGTGGAATGCAAAAGAAGGAAGTCAAGAAACACCTGGAGTAACAGGCAAATTTGGCCTTGGAATACGGAATGAAGCAGGGCAAAAGCTAATAGAGTTTTGCCAAGAGAATGCATTGGTCATAGGAAACACCTCTTCCAACAGCACAGGGGAAGACTCTGCACATGGACATCATCAGATGGTCAATATGGAAATCAGATTGATTATATTCTTTGTAGCCAAAGATGGAGAAGCTCTCTACAGTCAGCCAAAGCAAGACAGGGAGCTGATTGTGGCTCAAATCATGAACTCCTTATTGCCAAATTCCAACATAAATTAAAGAAAGTAGGGAAAACCACTAGATCATTAAGGTATGACCTAAATCAAATCCCTTGCAGCTATACAGTGGAAGTGAGAAATAGATTCCTAGGATTAGATCTGATAGAGTGTCTGAAAAACTATGAACAGAGGTTAGTGACACTATACAGGAGGTAGCAATCAAGAACATCCCCAAGAAAAAGAAATGCAGAAAGGCCAAATGGTTATCTGAGGAGGCCTTACAAACAGCTATGAAAAGAAGAGAAGTGAAAGGAAAAGGAGAAAAGGAAAGATATATGCATTTGAATGCAGAGTTCCAAAGAATAGCAAGGAGAGGTAAGAAAGCCTTCCTCGGTAATCAATGTAAAGTAAAAGAGGAAAACAATAGAATGCAAAAGACCAGAGATCTCTTCAAGAAAATTAAAGACACCAAGGGAAATTTTCATGCAAAGATGAGTACAACAAAGGACAAAAATGGTATGGAACTAACAGAAGCAGAAGATATTAAGAGGTGGCAAGAATACACATAAGAACTATACAAAAAAGATCTTCATGACCCAGATAATCATGATGGTATGATCACTCACCTAGAGCCAGACATATGGAATATGAAGTCAAGTGGGCCTTGGAAAGTATCACTACGAACAAAGCTAGTAGAGGTGATGGAATTCCAGTTGAGCTATTTCAAATCCTAAAAGATGATGCTGTGAAAATGCTGCACTCAACATGCCAGCAAATTTGGAAAACTCAGCAGTGGCCACAGGACTGGAAAAGATCAGTTTTCATTGCAAACCCGAAGAAACACAATGCTAAAAATTGCTCACGCTAACACACAATTGTCCTCATTTCACACACTAGCAAAGTAATGCTCAAAATTCTCCAAGTCAGGCTTCAACAGTACATAAACTCAATTTTCCAGAAGTTCAATTTGAATCTAGAAAAGGCAGGGGAACTAGAGATCAAATTGCCAACATTTGTTGGATCATGGAAAAAGGAAGAGAGTTCCAGAAAATCATCTACTTCTGCTTTACAGATTATGCCAAAGTCTTTGACGGTGTGAATCACAAAAAAAAAAAAAAAAAAAAAAAAACAAAAAAAAAAAAAAACACTGTGTAAAATTCTTAAAGGGATGGGAATACCAGATCATCTGACCTGCCTCCTGAGAGATCTGTACGCAGGTCAAGAAGCAACACTTAGAACTGGACATGGAATTACAGACTGGTTCCAAATCAGGAAAGGAGTATCTCAAGGCTATATATTGTCACCCTGCTTATTTAACTTATATGCAGTGTACTTCATGACAAATGCTGGACTGGATGAAGCACAAGCTGGAGTCAAGATTGCCAGGAGAAATATCAATAACCCCAGATATACAGATGGTACAACCCTTATGGCAGAATGCGACGAAGAACTAAAGAGCCTCTTGATGAAAGTGAAAGAGGAGAATGAAAAAGTTGGCCTCAAATTCAACATTCAGAAAATGAAGATCATGGCATCTGGTCCCATCATTTCATAGCAAATAGATGGGGAAATAATGGAAACAGTGACTTATTTTGGGGGCTCCAAAATCACTGCATATGGTGACTGAAGCCATGAAATTTAAAGACGCTTGCTCCTTGGAAGAAAAGGTATGATCAACCTGAATAGCCTATTAAAAAATGATACATTACTTTGCCAACAAAAGTCTGTCTAGTCAAAGCTATGGTTTTTCCAGTAGTCATGCATGGATGTGAGAGTTGGACTATAAAGAAAGCTGAGAACTGAAGAATTGATGCTTTTGAACTGTGGAGTTGGAGAAGACTCCTCAAGAGTCTCTCAAAGTCCCTTGGACTGCAAGGAGATCCAACCAGTCCATCCTAAAGGAAATCAGTCCTGAATAATCATTGGAAGGACTGATGCTGAAGCTGCAACTCCAATACTTTGGCCACCTGATGTGAAGAACTGACTCATTTGACAAGAACCTGATGCTGGGAAAGACTGAAGGTGGCAGGAGACGGGGACACCTGAGGATGAGATGATTGGATGCTATCACCGATATGATGGACATGAGTTTGAGTAGGCTCTGGGTGTTGGTCATGGACAGGAAAGCCTGGTCTGCTGCAGTCCATGGGGTCTCAGAGTCAGACATGACTGAGCAACTAAACTGAACTGAAAGAAGATAGAGCATATTTCTCCACTCAAGTGTGGGCACTGCACTGTAACTTTATTTCAAAGAAAATCATACAGAAAAGGAGATAAGAAGAGTAAGTTTATAGTGAAGAAATCTGTCAAACATAGTTAACCTATTTAAAAAATTGATGTTGCTACTAAAATGACTAACTCTTTTTTAAAGTAGCAGGAAATTGTAATTTGAGACAAGCAAACTACGGCAAACATAGGCATGTCTGGAGAAAGGGGGATGGGGCTGGCTTTTCCAGGAGAAAGCAGGGAACTTGGGAGGATTTTGGTGATTCTTTACTGGCTGCAAACAATGGGCAGCATGTTGTGGCTGCATCTGAAGAAAATCTTCCTTCTTGTTGGAGTCTGTAAGCTGCTGCTGATGCCTGTGTGGGACTTCTCTCTTTAGGGGTTTTTGATTTCATTTTAAAACAGAGTTTTTTTTATTTTTTTCCACACTATCTCAGCAATGTGATGAAAAATAATATGTTGATAGCTAATATTAACATGATATGATATAAGAAAATGACACTTTACCTTTGTGGTCTTCCTCCCTAAAACCCATCTGTTGTTGTTGTTGTTCAGTCATTCAGTCGTGTCTGATTCTGTGTGACCCCCATGGACTGCAGCATGCCAGGCCTCCCTGTCCTTCGCACCTCCCAGAATTTGCTCAAACCCCAAAACTCATGAAATGAAGTGAAAGTCGCTCAGTCGTGTCCAATTCTTTGCTACCCCATGGACTATACAGTCCATGGAATTCTTCAGTTGGATCTTCCTGACCCAGGAATGGAACTGGGGTCTCCTGCATTGCAGGTAGTTTCTTTACCAACTGAGATATCAGGGAAGCCAGTATAGCTCCAGTCTAATAATGGAAAAAACATCAAACAATGATGCAATGACCCCACTCCCAGGCATATCTCCAGACAACACTCTAATTTAAGAAGATACATGCACTAATATTCAGAGCAGCACTGCATACTGTAGCCAAGACATGGAAGCAACCTAAAGGCCCATCGACGAATAGATAAAGAAGATGCTACACACACACACACACATACACACACACACATACCACACATACACACAATGCAATACTACTCAGCCATAAAAGAGAATGAAACAATGCCATTTACAGCAAACATGGATGGATCTATAGAGTATCATACTAAGTGAAGTCAGAAAGTTAAAGAAAAATACCATATTATATCACTTATATAGGGAATATAAAATACAATATAAATGAACATATTATGAAATGAAAATAGACTAACAGACATAGGAAACAGACTTGTGATTATCAATGGGAGAGAGATGGGGGGGTATGGATTAGGAGTTTGGGATTAGCTGATGAAAATTATTATATTTAGACTGTATAAACAACAAGGTTCTACTGTCTAGCAAAGACAACTATATGAAATATCTTTTAGTAAACCATAATGAAAAGAATTTATTAAAATGTATATATATTATATATATGTATGTAACTGAATCACTTTGCTATATACCATAAACTAACATAACAGTGCAAATCAACTATGCTTTAATAAAGATAAATTAAAAAAGAAAAACATCAAACAAATTCCAATTGAGCATTATTCTACAAAACACTTGACCAAACCTCCTCAAAATCATCAATATCATGAGAAACAAGGAAAGTCTGAGAAACTTTCACAGGCCACGGGACTCTAAAGTAACATAACTACTAAATGCAATATGACGTCTTAAATGAGATCCTGAAACAGAAAAAGGACATTGCACCGAAACTGAGGAAATTAGAATAATTATAGTGTATCAACATCAGTTCATTCATTTTAACAAATGAATCATGCAAAATATTATCAATAGGGGAAACTAGGTGTGGGATATTTGTGAATTCTCACAACCCTCCAAGTAATTATTCTATAAATTGAAATGTGGGACTCTAAGTGCCTATGTTCAGACCCTTTAGAGGAAAGGCAGATCAAGTGATGAAAGAACCAGATGAAATTTCTGCCTCTCTGATCTCATATACTAGGAAAAAGACAAACCACAAATGAGTAAACTAATAAAATGATAATTTTGTATAACATAAAATGATAAGGGAATGAATCATATATTAAAATAAAGTGACTTTGTGAGACAAAACAGATGTTGATGTTTGATATGTATTGATATTTAGCCAGATTATCAGCAAGGCAAGTTACAGTGTTAAAAACCACCAAGACTATGACTATTCACTCACATATTATGCAAAATAAAACAGCAATTTTAAAATAAGTCAAATATTTTCAAATTATTTTCTTTTGACAAGTTATTATTGTGTTTATTAGTACTCACCCAGAAACCATATTTGCTGCAGTATTAAAAATGCCTTTATTTTGATCTTCAGGCAACTACATCTGAGCTCAGATCTAGAAGGTAAGAAAGAATCAGAGACTTCAAAAGCAAGGAAGGGCTGAAAATCCTGTTTTGTTTTGTTTTTGTTTTTATTTTTTTTCCTATAGGATAGCTCTTGTAGTGGTTAGTTGTCTTTAACTTCATTCAAAACAATTTTTTAAGATTGTATTGTGACAGGTGTAAAACCAGCATGCATTTTAAAGAAACTTAAAATTGGGGAAATTTTGATACCCATTTTAATATTGAAGATGGAAGAAAAAGTACCATTTTGGCATATATGCTTTATTATTTCAAGAAAGGTAAAAATGCAACTGAAAAACAAAAAGAGATTCATGTAGTGGATGGAGAAGGTCCTGTGACAGATCAAATGTGTGAAACCTGGTTTGCAAAGCTTTGTGCTTGAGATTTCTTGATGAATGATGCTCCACAGTTGGGTAGACCAGTTAAAGTTGATAGCAATCAAATCGAGACATCAACTGAGAACCATCAAGGTTATAGCACATGGGAAATAGCTGACATACTCAAAATATCCAAACCAAGATTTGAAAATCATTTATACAAGCTTAGTTACATTAATTACTGTGATATTTGGGTTCCATATAAGTTAAGCAAACAAGAAAGAAAGAAAAAAAAAAAACTTCTTGACCATCTTTCTGTATTCAATTTTCTACTTAAATGTAACAAAAATGTTCTGTTTTTAAAACAAATTATGATGGGTGATGAAACATAGATACTGTACCATAATGTACAGTAGATGAGATCAAGGGACAAGTGAAATAAACCACCACCAACCACACCAAAGGCCAGTCTTCATCCACAACAGATAATGTGCATGTATGGTGAGATTGGAAGGGAGTTCTCTATTATGAGTTCCTTCCAGAAAACCACACAATTAATTTCAAGAGCTATTCACAATTAGACCACCTGAAAAGCAGTACTCAACAAAAAGTGTCTGGAATTAGTCAACAGAAAACATGTAATCTTCCATCAGGATAATGAAAGAATGAATGTTTCTTTGATGACCAGACAAAAGCAGTTACAGCTTGACTAAGTTCTGCTTCATCTACTATATTCACCAGACATTGTCCTTTGGATTTCAATTATTTTGGTCTATACAAAATTATCTTAATGGAAAAATTTTTGATTCCCAAAAAGACTATAAAAGGCACTTGGTACAGTTCTTTGCTCAAAAAGATAAAAAAGTTTGGAATATGAAGTTGCTTGAAAAAAGGCAGAAGGTAGTAGAAAAAAATGGTGAATACATTGTTAAATGAAGTTCTTGGTGAAAATGAAGTGTGTCTTTTATTTTTACTTAAAAACTGAAGGAATATTTCAGCCAGCCCAATAACAATGGCTACAGTGAAAGTGAAAGTTGCTCAGTCATGTCCGACTCTTTGCAACCCCATGCACTATAGACTCCATGAAATTCTCCAGGCTAGAATACTGGAGTGGGTAGCCGTTCTCTTCTCCAGGGAATCTTCCCAACCCAGGGATTGAATCCAGGTCTCCCACATTGCAGAAGGATTCTTTGCTAGCTTAGCCACCAGGGAAGCCCAAGAATACTGGACTGGGTAGACTATCACTTATCCAGCAGATCTTCCTAACCCAGAAATTGAATCAGGATCTTCTGAATTGTAGGCAGATTCTTTACCAGCTGAGCTACCAGGGAAGCGATACAACATGAGTACATACAACAACAACAAAAGTAACAATTTTAAATATATTGAGTGCTTCCCTTATATGTCATGGATTATTCTTAATATTTTATGGGTACTACCTGATTTGGTTCTAACAACAACCCTGTGTGATAGGTATTATGTATCCCAGCTCTACTGGTTAAAAAAAAAAAAATGAGGTTCAGAGACATTTACTTGCCACAAGGTAGGATTTGAGCTCATGTCATCTGAACCCATAACGTACACTCTTAACCTTATGACCACACTTCAGGCTCTGATTCAGCCAACATTTGTTGAGTGTTTAAATGAATCCTAAGCAATGTTCTAGGCAATCACTGCTATTAATCAACCAGAGCAGGTTGGTTCTAGAGGTCATGATCCATTTAGACACAGAGGCAGGGATGAGTTTGAAGTGCTTTGAGAATAGAAATAAGCCCAGGATAACTAGCTAGCAGCTGAGTATAATTAGATCAGGCTTTGATTGCATTATTTGCTTTTCTAAATACTATTTTCTATTGTTTTATTTTCTGCATAATTGTATTTATGGTGAGGTTTTCATAATTAGTATTTTTTAACTTCTTGACTTAGAAACTTATTTGAAATCTATTTTCTAAAATTGATAGATATGTTAAAACATTTATTACTGATTTTATTCTTTTGCTTTTCAGATGTAAACTGTTACAAAGATTGCTGAAAACTTTGAAGTTGGAAGTATGTACATCTAATGATCAAACAATTCTACTCCTAGAGTCAACCCTCTTAATCTTATACTGAGATGGAGTAGACTCTGTGGTCATTCTCCCTCCCTCCCTGCCCATGTCTTCCACATAACTTCTGACTGTAGAAAAATTTTCACCAAAGAATAAGTTTGATCAGAGAAATGATCAATCTCCAGAAGACTGTCAGAGCTGACTGTGCTGTTTCTGCATGTAGCCCCTCCCTTCACCTATAAAATCTCTGGACCACTGGTAATCAATACATGGTTGTTGTCCTTCAAACTGCAGTCTGCTCCCTCCACAGTTGAGTTCAGTTCAGTCACTCAGTCATTTCTGACTCTTTGAGACCCCATGGACTGCAGCATGCCAGGCCTCCCTGTCCATCACCAACTCCCAGAGTTTACCCAAACTCATGTCCATCAAGTTAGATGATGCCATCCAAGCATCTGATCCTCTGTTGTCCCCTTCTCCCCACTTCAACCTGTCCCAGCATCAGGGTCTTTTCAGATGAGTCAGTTCTTCACATCAGGTGGCCAAAGTATTGGAGTTTAAGCTTTAGCATCAGTCCTTCCAATGAACACCCAGGACTGATCTCCTTTAGGATGGATTAGTTGGATCTCCTTGCAGTCCAAGGGACTCTCAAGAGACTTCTCCAACACCACAGTTCAAAAACATCAGTTTTGCAGCTCTTAGCTTTCTTTATATTCCAACTCTCACATGCATACATTTTTACTACTGGAAAAACCATACCTTTGACTAGACGGACCTTAGTTGACAAAGTAATATCTCTGCTTTTTAATATGCTGTCTGCTGCTGTTGCTGCTAAGTCACTTCAGTCGTGTCTGACTCTGTGTGACCCCATAGACAGAAGCCCACCAGGCTTTGCCGTCCCTGGGATTCTCCAGGCAAGTACACTGGAGTGGGTTGCCATTGCCTTCTCCAGTGCATGAAAGTGAAAAATGAAAGGGAAGTCATTCAGTCGTGTCTGACTCTTAGCAACTCCATGGACTACAGCCTACCAGGCTCCTCCATCCATGGGATTTTCCAGGCAAGAGTACTGGAGTGGGGTGCCATTGCCTTCTCCAAATATGCTGTCTAGTTGGTCATAACTTTCCTTCCAAGGAGCAAGTGTTTTTTAATTTCATGGCTCCAGTCAGCATCTGCAGTGATTTTGGAGCCCCCAAAATAAAGTCTGTCACTGTTTCCACTGTTTCCCCATCTATTTGCCATGAAGTGATGGGAGCATATGCTTTGATCTCAGTTTTCAGAATGTTGAGTTTTAAGTTAGTTTTTCACACTCCTCTTTCACTTTCATCAAGATGCTCTTTAGTTCTTCTTCTCTTTCTGCTGTAAGTGTGGGGTCATCTGCACATCTGAGATTATTGATATTTCTCACAGCAATCTTGACTCCAGCTTGTGCTTCATCCAGTCCAGCATTTCTCATGATGTACTCTGCATATAAGCTAAATAAGCAGGGAGACAGTATACAGTCTTGACATACTCCTTTTTTGATTTGGAACCAGTCTGTTCCAAATCTGGACATGGAACCAGTTGTTCCATGTCCAGTTATAAGTGTTGCTTCTTGACCTGCATACAGATTTCTCAGGAGGCAGGTCAGGTGTTACGGTATTCACATCTCTTGAAGAATTTTCCACAGTTGGTTGTGATCCACAAAATCAAAGGTTTTAGCATACTCAATAAAGCAGAAATAGACATTTTTCTGGAACTCTCTCCTTTTTTCAATGATCCAACGGATGTTGACAATTTGATCTCTGGCTCCTCTGCTTTTTCTAAATCCAGCTTGAACATCTGGAAGTTCACAGTACACATACTGTTGGAGCCTGGATTAGAGAATTTTGAGCAATACTTTGCTAGCATGTGAGATTAGTGCAATTGTGCGGTAGTTTGAGAATTCTTTAGCATTGCCTTTCTTTGGGATTGGAATAAAAACTGATCTTCTCCAGTCCTGTGACCACTGCTGAATTTTCCAAATTAGCTGGCATATGAGTGTAGGACTTTCACAGCATCATCTTTTAGGATTTGAAATAGCTCAACTGGAATTCCATCACCTACACTAGCTTTGTTCATAGTGATGCTTCCTAAGGCCCACTTGACTTCACATTCCAGGATGTCTGGTTCTAGGTGAATGATCATGCCATCGTCATTTTCTGGGTCATGAAGATTTTTTCTGTATAGCTCTTCTGTGTATTCTTGCCACCTCTTCTTAATATCCTCTGCTTCTGTTAGGTCCATAGCATTTCTGCCCTTTATATTGCCCATTTGTCCTTTATTGTGCCCTCCTTAGTTGCTGGCATCCAAAATAAAGCAACGTTTTCTTTCCATCAGCCTTGACTCTTTATTAGCTTTAATCAGTTTGCTGCTGGATCCCCACTTCTGGTTGCAGGACTAAAATGTTATTTCCATTTTTATCATACATGAATCCATTAATAAATTTCTCACTACATCATTTACATCATTTTGTGTATACACAAAATTCAAAATTCTCTTTATTTACTTTTTTTCAGTGCCCACAATGTACTCCACACAAAGTAGGAACTCAATATGTTTGTATTGCAATGTACTCGAAAATTGAAAAAGCAGTGACATAGCAAAGAGAATATATGTTCAGTTGTATCTATTCTTTTGGAAAGCTTCCTTTAATTCTTTTCACCATTTCCTTCCCTGGCCAGTTGTAAGGGGTAGAGAGTTGCATAAATAAAAAATAAATCAGAACAACTTTCTTATTGACAACTAGCACATAAAATATCAAGAAGTTTTACTTCTGGAGACAAGTAAGAAAAGATTAAGAAAGTCTGAGGATTATAGCATCCAAGAATCTCTTGCTGTATTGTGTACGTCACTCTATTTTGAGAATCACAAGAGATTAAGCACTATGTTGGATTTATGCTTTATGTAAGCACCAAATCCCCAAAATCTTAACATTTCTCCACCTCAGATAACCCTCAATACACTTCAGTGCTTACATAAATACAATGAAATTCAAGTCTACTCTCAAAAATACTATATGACTATATAGTCTTTTTGAATGATCATATGGTATTGATGATATTTCAGTTTTACACTCCATAAGAGAGTAAAGTTTGACTATTTATTATGAATTTATTGCCTAAAACTAGACTATTTTATTTTTCCATGTAAGAGAGTCAATACATATTTAGCATTGGAAATGGTAGAACATAATATAAAGAGTTCTTTGCAATTACACAACATTTGTATTTTTAATCAAAATATTTTAATATTTGTGAACTCCTGATTTTTTAGGATTTTCAGAATTAAAAAATGTACAAAAACTCCCCCAACATTCTGAAATATGATTAACTGCTATTTTAAATGTATGCTGTACATACATCTAAGAAAGAAGAAAAAGAAGTGCATTCAAATTACAGGTAAGGAAATTACTTAAAGAGATAATAATGAGACACTATTATGAGTGTGAGATGACCATTGTGGTTAATACACATGAAGTAGAAGAAATGCCACCTGGGGAATAACCCAGAAGGAAGCCTGATTAGTCAAGAGTCCATCCTATTGATAGCAATTGGTCCAGGAATGAACATGTGACTGGCAGATGAAATACAAGGCAAGGTTGCAGCAAGATTTGGGAAACACAGTTATCATGCACTAAAGCAAGTTAAAAGAACATGTTCCATCAGGATGTCAAAAAGAAATGTGCAGCATTATTAATATATTTATGAACAATAAAATAGCATGTTTACAATACAGGGAATTATGTTGATTGCAGAACAGAAGGGTGGAAAAATCTAGAGTTTTTAGAGACTCAAAAAGCCTGTATTTACATTAGGTTTCCTATTATGTACACTATTGGATTCATAATTGTATAAAACAGTTTGGAAAAGATTGTTTGGTTTTGAAGGAGAATACTTTAGCTACTCAGAGACTTCTAGAATAAGCCACTATTAAAAACAACAATATTTTCTGACATCCAACTTGCAAACTTTCTATGAATGCAGCTTTTCATAAGGGAAAAGGGTAAAAATCATCTTACCATTTTCACATGGGTTCTTGTTTCAGCTTCAACATCATTCCCAGGATTGATCTCCTTTACGATGGACTGGTTGGATCTCTTTGCAGTCCAAGGGACTCTCAAGAGTCTTATCCAACACCACAGTTCAAAAGCTTCAATTCTTAGGCACTCACCTTTCTTTACAGTCCAACTCTCACATCCATACATGACTGCTAGAAAAACCATAGCCTTGACTAGACGGACCTTTGTTGGAAAAGTAATGCCTCTGCTTTACTCCTTCCAAGGAGCAAGCGTCTTTTAAATTCATGACTGCAATTTGCAGTGATTTTGGAGCTTCCAAAAATAAAAGTCTGACACTCTTTCCACTGTGTCCCCGTCTAATTCCCATGAAGTGATGGGGCCAGATGCCATAATCTTCATTTTCTGAGCTTTAAGCCAACTTTTTCACTCCCCTCTTTCACTTTCATCAAGAGGCTTTTTAGTTCCTCTTCACTTTCTGCCGTAAGGGTGGTGTCATCTGCATATCTGAGTTTATTGATATTTCTCCTGGCAATCTTGATTCCAGCTTGTGCTTCTTCCAGCCCAGCATTTCTCATGATGTGCTCTGCATATAAGTTAAATAAGCAGGGTGACAATATACAGCCTTGACATACTCCTTTTCCTATTTGGAACCAGTCTGTTGGTCCATGTCCATTTCTAACTGTTGCTTCCTGCCCTGCCTGTAGGTTTCTCAAGAGGCAGGTCAGGTGTTCTGGTATTCCCATCTCTTTCAGAATTTTCCTCAGTTTATTTTGGTCCACACAGTCAAAGGCTTTGGCATAGTCAATAAAGTAGAAATAGATGTTTTTCTGGAACTCTCTTGCTTTTTCAAAGACCCAGTGGATGTTGGCACTTTGATCTCTGGTTCCTCTGCCTTTTCTAAAACCAACTTGAACATCTGGAAGTTCACAGTACCGACAGCCAATTTCCAGAATACTATGTTTCTACACAATGTGCTTATTCAGCTAGCCCTTTTTCAGTATTTGTTCTACATTAGGTGCTACAGTGCTTACAAAATACAGCAATGACCCTTGCCTCGTAAAGAATTACACACAAAGTAAGGAAAAGTAAGGGTAGGAAACTAACATTTATTGAGAGCTGAAATTAGGCCAGGATGACTAGCTATTTTCACATGGCACTTACATGAACTTCCTCCCAACTCTCTGAAGTTTGTGGTTTTATCTCCTTTTTATAAATGGAAGTGGATGCTTCAAAAATTAAATAACTTCTAGAATTAGCATGAACTGTAAAAAAGCTGATATTTAAAGTCAATCTTAGGGAAAAAATAATGAAAGCCTCTCATAAGCACATGAAAGACTTAAAGAAAATGCTATAATGAATCAAGAATGTAGATTGAATGCCTAAGTCTATCATTTTTCCTGTAAAAAATAAATTCTTGAACACCTGAAAATATGAAACATGATATTCTGGAAAACAATGAAGGATGTCATTAGCAACACAAAATTTTGAATTATTTCTGGTTCATAAATCATTTTGAAAGTGGACCAGAAAAATAAACCTTCTAGTACAGTTGTCATTGTTCCTATTGTGGTCAAGTTCATGGTCAGTGGATTTGAGAGCAGAAAAGAACTCCAGAGCAATGGTCAGAATGATGATACGGGGTAGGTAGAGGATGTACTTATCTTGCACAAGGTAAGAGACATATCTCCATCTAGACCATAATTAACTAGGGATGTAGAGACCACACACCAAGATGGCAAGTCCTGCCCTACTTTTAATATACCTACTCCTTACTACCACCAGGGTCAGTCAAGCATCATGGTAACTAGTCCCTACAATGATGATAAAATAAGAATGAAGAGTAAGAAAGGGATTCTCTGATGACTCAGGGGTTAAAGGATATGCCTGCAGTGCAAGAAACATAGGAGATGTGGGTTTGATCCCTGGGTAGGGAAGATCCACTGGAGAAGGAAATGGCAACCCACTCCAGCATTCTTTCTTGAAAAATCCCATGGACAGAGGAGTCTGGTGGTCTACAGTCCAAAGAGCCACAAAGAGTCAGACATAACTGAGTGACTAAACACACAAAGTACAAAAGACAGGAGACACAGTCAAAACAGCCAACATTTTGAAAGGTTGTTGCTGAGCCATGAAAGACGCCAGGATTCTTCACCTCCAAGGAAGAGGAATTCAATCTGGGGCCAATGATGAGGCTTGATCATTCAGAACTTTTGTGTGATAAATTTTTATTAAAGTATAAAAGAGATAGACAAAGCTTCTGATGTAGACATCAGAAGGCAGCAGAAAGAGTGCCCCTCACTAGCCTTTAGCAGTATGTTATATATCTATCAGCAAGTTGTTAATTAGAGAAAAGAGATGTCTCAAAACTCAGAGTGTCACCAGGTCCCTCACCCACAACATGCATTTTGAGATAACATTGGTACCAGTTGAGTCATTCCAGGCCATAAAATGATTGACATGATTCTTGAAGAAAAGCAGGTTTCCAAGTAAATATATAGTTTCATTAACATAGATTAGGAGAACAATGTATGAGTCAAACATACTGGTTTGTTGAGCCCTTATCAGTTCTGAGTCTTAAGCAGAACAAACTTGAAGAACGACAGAGTCTAGGTTAAATATATAGTTCATTAACGTAGCTTAAGAAAAACATTTCCATAAGAAAAACTCATTGGTTAGCTGAAGGTTTGAGAAAAGTTAAGTTCAGGTGGAACCAGGTGTCATCATGGCAACAGAATTTCAAAAGAAACCTCCTTTTAATTTTGTATAGAGAAGGAAAAAATATGACACTTGTAGTTTATTTCCTCCATTTGGAGACCCCTAACCAGGCTGGAAGAAGCACAAGCTGGAATCAAGATTGCTGGGAGAAATATCAATAACCTCAGATATGCAGATGACACCACCCTTATGGCAGAAAGTGAAGAGCAACTAAAAAGCCTCTTGATGAAAGTGAAAGATGAGAGTGAAAAAGTTGGCTTAAAGCTCAACATTCAGAAAACAAAAATCACGGCATCCGGTCCCATCACTTTATGGGAAGTAGATGGGGAAACAGTGGAAACAGTGTTGGACTTTATTTTTTGGGCTCCAAAATCACTGCAGATGGTGATTGCAGCCATGAAATTAACAGACGCTTACTCCTTGGAAGGAAAGTTATGACCAACCTAGATAGAATACTGAAAAGCAGAGACATTACTTTGCCAACAAAGGTCTGTCTAGTTAAGGTTATGGTTTTTCCAGTGGTCATGTATGGATGTGAGAGTTGCACTGTGAAGAAAGATGAGTGCTGAAGAATTGATGCTTTTGAACTGTGGTGTTGGAGAAGACTCTTGAGAGTCCCTTGGACTGCAAGGAGATCCAAACAGTCCATTCTGAAGGCAATTAGCCCTGGGTGTTCTTTGGAGGGAATGATGTTAAAGCTGAAACTCCAGTACTTTGGCCACCTCATGCAAAGAGTTGACTCATTGGAAAAGACTCTGATGCTGGGAGGGACTAGGGGCAGGAGGAAAAGGGGACAACAGAGGATGAGATGGCTGGATGGCATCACCGACTCTATGGACGTGAGTTTGAGTGAACTCCAGGAGTTGGTGATGGACAGGGAGGCCTGGCGTGCTGCGATTCATGGGGTTGCAAAGAGTCGGACACGACTGAGCGACTGAACTGAACTGAACTGAACTGAGCCTTCCTGCCTTACTTTCTCAATTTGAAGGAATTAAAATCAAGATAGAAGGAAAGTTAGTGGAAGGACTAGTATATTAGAAAAATGAATCAGTAGACCAATAAAGACATTTAAAAATAAAGATAATTCCTATTGTCAGAGAGTGAATAGAATATTGTTTCACACATTGACATCTATACAAAAGAATAAAACAGACATTTTTGCATTTGAAATTTAATTACACACACACACACACACACATATCTGGGAGATGGTGAACAGGGAAACCTGGTGCTGCAGTTCATGGGGTCTCAAAAAGTTGTATACTACTCAATAACTGAACAACTATACACACACACACACACACACACACACACACACACATGCACACACCCCAAGAGGAATGTAAAGAACTGATGAAAAGTGATCCTCTAGAGCATGGCAGAAAAGGGCAAAGCTTTAGTGTGGGAAAGAAAATTCAAGAGATAAGGATAGAATCAGAAATACTAACTGAAAAATGTATTTAAATTTGCAAACATATTTAAGTCATCAGATTATAAAATTTGTTCCTTGAGAGTACAGAAAAGCATTAATAACAAAGATTAATATATTTTGGTGAATTTTTGAAAATTGAGAATGAACAAAAAATACGGAAGCTTCTAAAATAAAAAAATAGACCTATTATTTATTACAAAAACATAATTGAGAAATAATGTCAAAGTTCATATGAAGATTGCAGTGTGAATTAGAATTTCATACCTGGAAATACTATTAATAGCCTTAAAATAATAAATATATTTTAAAATTTCACATACAAAAAATAAAAAATAATTATCACAATCATATCTTTTCTAAAAATATAACTGAAAAATTCAACATAATAAAATAAAAAATGCATATGTGAGAAAATGAAATAGCTATAATATCAAAAACAAAAATGAAACTTGTCGATATTAATATCAGAAAAATAAAATTCAAGGTGAGCACATTAATAGGACCCAAGAAGTTACTTTTCATTTATAAATTATTTAATGAATCATGACTATATAGCAACTGTGTATATTTCTATATATATGCAAACATTTTCTCTATCCAAAAAATGAAAAAAACTGTAAATTGATAAAAATGAATGTAGACATTTAAAAAAAATCTATAATATGAAGTTTGATTATGAACACATCAATAATATAGAAAATATTTGTAAAAGTAAAAAACACAAAATTTATGTGATTATAGATTGCTCATTTTTTTAAACAAATTTAGACCAATTAAAAACATAAGTATATTTATTGAAAACAAAGAAACAAAACAACAGTGGGAGTAATAATAACTTTGAGAATTCTGTGAATGGGAGTTGAAGGTGGGGTTCATTATAGGAAAAAGGAAGGGCATGAATGGGGATCTAGGAAATTTAAGTGGGTATAATTTGCTGGTTGTTGCTATGATCCTAAGCTTCAGTTCAGTTCAGTCGTTCAGTCGTGTCCGACTCTTTGCAACCCCATGAATCGCAGCACACCAGACCTCCCTGTCCATCACCAACTCCCGGAGCTCACCCAGACTCACGTCCATCGAGTCAGTGATGCCATCCAGCCATCTCATCCTCTGTCGTCCCCTTCTCCTTCTGCCCCCAGTCCCTCCCAGCATCAGAGTTTTTTCCAATGAGTCAACTCTTCGCATGAGGTGGCCAAAGTACTGGAGTTTCAGCTTTAGCATCATTCCTTCCAAAGAAATCCCAGGGCTGATCTCCTTCAGAATGGACAGGTTGGATCTCCTTGCAGTCCAAGGGACTCTCAAGAGTCTTCTCCAACACCACAGTTCAAAAGCATCAATTCTTTGGCGCTCAGCCTTCTTCACAGTCCAACTCTCACATCCATACATGACCACAGGAAAAACCATAGCCTTGACTAGACGGACCTTTGTTGGCAAAGAAACATCTCTGCTTTTCAATATGCTATCTAGGTTGGTCATAACTTTCCTTCCAAGGAGTAAGCGTCTTTTAATTTCATGGCTGCAATCACCATCTGCAGTGATTTTGGAGCCCCCAAAAATAAAGTCTGACACTGTTTCCACTGTTTCCCCATTGATTTCCCATGAAGTGATGGGACCAGATGCCGTGATCTTTGTTTTCTGAATGTTGAGCTTTAAGCCAACTTTTTCATTCTCCACTTTCACTTTCATCAAGAGGCTTTTTAGTTCCTCTTCACTTTCTGCCATAAGGGTGGTGTCATCTGCATATCTGAGGTTATTGATATTTCTCCCGGCAATCTGGATTCCAGCTTGTGCTTCTTCCAGCCCAGCGTTTCTCATGATGTACTCTGCAAATAAGTTAAATAAGCATGGTGACAATATACAGCCTTGATGTACTCCTTTTCCTATTTGGAACCAGTCTGTTGTTCTATGTCCAGTTCTAACTGTTGCTTCCTGACCTGCACACAAATTTCTCAAGAGGCAGATCAGGTGGTCTGGTATTCCCATCTCTTTCAGAATTTTCCACAGTTTATTGTGATCCACACAGTCAAAGGCTTTGGCCTAGTCAGTAAAACAGAAATAGAGGTTTTTCTGGAACTCTCTTGCTTTCTCCATGATCCAGCGAATGTTGGCAATTTGATCTACGGTTTCTCTGCCTTTTCTAAAACCAGCTTGAACATCAGGAAGTTCACGGTTCACATATTGATGAAGCCTGGCTTGAGAATTTTGAGCATTACTTTACTAGTGTGAGAGATGAGTGCAATTGTGCGGTAGTTTGAGCATTCTTTGGCATTGCTTTTCTTTGGGATTGGAATGAAGACTGACCTTTTCCAGTCCTGTGGCCACTGCTGAGTTTTCCAAATTTGCTGGCATATTGAGTGTAGCACTTTCACAGCATCATCTTCCAGGATTTGGAATAGCTCAACTGGAATTCCATCGCCTCCACTAGCTTTTTTCGTAGTGATGCTTTCTAAGGCCCACTTGACTTCACATTCCAGCATGTCTGGCTCTAGGTCAGTGATCACACCATCGTGATTATCTGGGTCATGAAGATCTTTTTTGTACAGTTCTTCTATGTATTCTTGCCATCTCTTCTTAATATCTTCTGCTTCTGTTAGGTCCATACCATTTCTGTCCTTGCTTACCTAGTTCTAATTTCATGGAGCTGTCACACTGTGGTCAAAAGTCACACAAACTCTTGATATCTAATGGTCAAGTTATGAAATGATTTCAGTTGGCATTGTAAGACTGTCACATGGTAGGGAGGAGAACAACTTTTGATGGTCAGTGTGTTACATATCAGCACTTCACCAAATTTTTTACATTAAGCCTTCTCTTTAAAAATTTTTAAAATTGTAGTATAATGCTTTACAATGTTGTGTTACTTTCTGCTGTACAATGAAGTGAATCAATTATATATATATATATATATATATCCCCTTCCTCTTAGGCCTCTCTCACCCACCCCCATCCCACCCATTTAGGTCATCACAGAGCACTGAGCTGAGGTTCCCATCCTTTATAGCATCTTCCCACTATAATATTTGTATGATTGCTGTTCAGTCGCTCAGTCACGCTCTTTCTGACCCCATGGACTGCAGCATGCCAGACTTCCCTGTCCTTCACCATCTCCCAGACCTTGCTCAAACTCATGTCCATTGAGTCAGTGATGACATCCAACCATCTTATCCTCTTTTATCCCCTTCTCCTCCTTGCCTTCAATCTTTCCCAGTATCAGGGTCTTTTCTAATCATTCAGCTCTTCACATCTTGTGGCCAAAGTATTGGAGCTTCAGCTTCAGCTTCAGCATCAGTCCTTCCAATGAATATTCAGGGTTGATTTCCTTTAGGATTGACTGGTTTGATCTCCTTGCAGTCCAAGGGACTCTCAAGAGTCTTCTCCAACACCACAGTTCAAAAGCATAAATTATTTGGCACTCAGCTTTTTTAATAGTCCAACGCTCACATCCATACATGACTATTTGATGATACACTGGGTTAAATGGGGAGGAATTCCTGATGCTTCATTCCTATCTGGGTGCTTCCAAGCTGAGGAGAACAATACCATGGCATCTACAACCAATTCACAGATCATAGTTTGTCACCTCACCTTGCTGCAGAAATTATATTTGCCGAAGTGTAAGGCTTAAGAATATATATGCATAACTCAACAAATAAAATAACATGACAAGCATGTAGATATAAAGATGTAAAGAGAAATTTTAAGCCTAAAACACTCTGTGTATGTGTATGTGCCTGTGTGTAAGAGAGAGAGAGAGAGAGAAAAAAAGAGAGATTGATCTATGAAACATTTGCCTTTTTCATGCCCATTTACAAAATATGTATGAGGACGTAAGTAATTCCCCTTGGGTGATCTAAAAGCTCAAAATATTCTTATATTTTTAAAGCAGTATGCCCTGTTCAAAGCTTGTTATAATTGCTCTTTTTGTTTAAATTGTAATAGAGTGCTTGAAATATTAACACCAAGGCCCTTCAGATTTCCTTTCATGGGAACAGTATCCACGGTTGATTGAATTCTACTTTTCAGTAATTATTTATTTAAAAAACTTTGGTTATATTAGTTCAGCTTAATTAAATTTTATTTAACAGGTATTTCTGCTATCATTTTACAGTCAATTTTGAAATGATGAGTACACTTGCTCATTGTAATTTTAACATATGAACTGTTTGGCAGAAGTCTTGCTGAGCTTGAAAATTATTCTTTGGATATAAAACACTGGGCATCAATTTTATAACATTTGCAGATACATATTGACTCTGTTTACCACACACACACACACACACACACACACACACCCTTAACTCCCCTTACCTCTTAGGGAATTGGTTGTAGAAGCAATCTGGAGTATTAATTATGAGATTAGCATCAGATAGTCTCAAGATTCTCCTCCATCATGATTATTTACTGGATATGTGATCCTAGCATCTTTTTTAAAAATTTACTTCATAGCAATGTTGTGAATGATTTAAGTAGTATATAAACATTCTTAACATAAAGCTTTATAGTTGAAGCTCAAAATATGGTATCTGATACCATTATATAATTATGTAGCCAAAACTAATACATATGTATTGCTTTCTATATTGCAGGTATTATTTAAAAATTTCAAAGCATTAACTCTAACAAAACTTGTGAGTTGTATATCAATAAAATTATCTCCATCTTGCAAATTAGATCACTGAAGCATAGAGAAGTTAAGTGATTTACCTAAAGAATTTTAGGTGATGATATGTAGTGTCCCAAGCATCCTTATTTGGGTCCTTGTGTGAATGATGCTTCTAAATTTAAGCAATCCATACCAAATAAGTACAAGATGTGTTGTCATAAGCCCTTTCTACTGTACCCTCCAAAACTTAATTATCTGGTAAAGAAAACTTTTTCCTTCTGTTTAAATAATCTTGTCACTCTAGACTTAATAACACTTTATTGAAAACCATATTAAAATAATTAGAAGTTGTTTTCCTATATCTAAGTTCCTTTGAAAATACTGCAATTTTTAATATCCATTTCATTCTACAGGTTATGGCCATCTATCTCTGAATATTTTGAAAGACCTTCTTCTTGCCATAAAGTGATATGTTCACCACCCAACACACCAATTGCTCATTTACTTAGATTTTCAATTTCAGTGACCTTAAACAGCTTTACAAACTAAGTATCAAATTAAATTATTTCACTTTCTCCTATTATTTCCTATCATTCTAAATACTTCATTAGTTCCAGTCTGTTTTCATGGAATTTACATGGCAATGATTCTCCATCCTGGCTCTTATCATAGTTATCAGTAATTTTTTTTTAATGCATTTGCCTAGTCTCCACCTGAAGGAATTCTGATCCAACTGATTTGATAAGCATTCTGAACATCCATATGTTTTAAAACTTTCTTCCTATGTTTCTAATATGCACATTCTCTCAATTATTAATAGTTCCTTTCTTACTTTATTAGAAGTACAGTCATCTGTAAGTATCCAAAAGAGATTGGCTCTAGGACCTACCCCAGATACCAAAATCCATGGATATTCAAGTCCCAGAGGTGGCCATATGTATCTGCTGTTACTCATCTACAGTTCAACCTATCATGAAACTTGCAGTACTGTATGTATTTACTGGGGAAAAAAATCTGTGTATAAGTGGACTCCTGCAGTTCAAACCTGTATTGACAAAGGTCAACTGTATTCAGTTTGATGTGGAATCATGACTTCATCCTTTGTCAATACTCTTAATTCCCCTTCTCTTTGGGCCACAAAGCTCTTCAACCATAATCGGGCCCTCACTTCTGTATTTCAACTCTTCTAAATTTCGATTCCACCTCTTAATCATGGGCTTTTCCATTTCCCCTTTCCTTCTAGTCTCTGATTCTCAAGACTCAGAAAAACTTCCTTCCTTCTAGACCAGGCTATAGCCTGTCTACGATCTAGAGCGGGGAAACTCCCAAATAATTTAAACTTTGTTGTATTTGTTTTGTCTTGTTTTGTTATTTAATTCAGGCTATCACAAAGTCTAGTATGTTAATTTTAGTCACTCAGTCGTGACCCCATGGACACTTTGGGACCCCATGGACAGAGCTCACCAGGCTCCTCTGTCTATGGAATTCTCCAAGCAACAGTAATGCAGTGAGTAGCCATTCCCTTCTTCAAAAGATCTTCCCTACCCAGGGGTCGAACCCAAGTCCCCTCCATTTCAGGAGGATTCTTTACCATCTGAGCCACTAGAGAAGTCAATTGTCATAGTGGACAATATGAATTATCCAATGGAATATACATTACTTAGCATTTCTAAAAGTAATTGGTATGTGAAATTCTGTCAATGTACCATTTTTTCCCTACTTTTTTTTTTTTTTCTCTTTTTACCCTTTGGGAATTTCTGTTTTAAAAAAAATACAGGAAAACAGAATATAAGCTCTGATTATAAAATACTCAGTTCATTCAGGGTCATGATTCAGGTTAATGATTGCTAGTCATTCAGTCTGAATTTTCCATCAGATGCTACATTCCAGTTTCTTGCATCCAAAGTACAAAGTGATAGAAACCATAAATGTTAGATAGGAGCAACTGAGATTCTTCCCTGTGCCCTGATCACTAAAGTCTGTGTATCACAGCTGAGCACTAAAATGAACATAAGACACCTCTCCCTTTACAGTCACAAGTTGGCACAACAGCTTAAGACTCATTAGAAAAACAAAGACACTGAGAATGGGCCTTTAGGCTTTATAACCAGTGCTTTTCAGAGTTTAAAAGAAAGGCTCAGATTTATAAGTCCTCCTAAGAATTCAACTCACCCTACTCTGAATTGATTTGCACATCACCTAGTTAAATCTGTCTAATATTTTTAAATGTTCTGGATATTTTCTGATGAGATACATAGGCTACATTCTGGAGGCATGACAAGGCTTCTAAGACTGATGAATTACCCCCAGAGGATCAGGTCCTCCAAAAAGGGCTTACATTCTTGACAATATAGGAGAAATGGGGATTATTGTTTAATGTGATGGCCATATTAAAGTTTCATGAAGAAGAAGATTAAAAAGACTTTTTCTTTCTTTCTTTTTTTTTAATGGCCAAAGGCAGAAAAGGTGAACTGCCTGCCTAGCAGAGGAACCAAAATGTTTTTAGCATGTTTAAGGATGATAGACAGGTAGAGTGTAGTACTAATATTAGAGAATAATGGATGGTGCAGTTGCAAAGGTATTATCAAACCAAATTCAGAGGGCATATATATTAGATTAAAGCAAGGTTTCTTAACCTTAACATCTGTGACATGTTGCATGAGACCATTACCTGTTGTGGAGGCTGTCCTGTGCTATGAATATTAAAAGAATCACCAGGCCAACTGAAGGATTTTGAATGAGGAAAAAAAAGAAAAAAGTGTTTTATGTTTTATGGAGATAATTCTGTTGATAATGTACAGAATGTATTGGAAATAAGAAGATATCATTTAGGTGCTAAGTTGCAATAACATAGAGATCCAGAACTAATTGGTGACTCTGGGAAGAGGAGGACAAAATGTTAGTAAGAAGATGGGAGCTAAGTAAACCAGGTTCATCAGAATTATGACTAAGTTTGAGGAGAGAGAAAAGGAATGCTGATGGTTTTGAAGCCTTACAGGGATACAGTGAATACTACTGTATTATTCCTTTTACTCTTCCAGGCAGATTTTATTGTGATTTCTTTCCCTCCACCTTTATCCAAGTACATGTTAAATATTTCTTCTTGATATGATGGAGAGAATAAGTTATGGTGATTTAGAAATATCTATAAGTTAAAGATGGAGAACAATTTGTGAAACCAAGCAGGATGGGATCCTCCTGAGTACAAAAGCCTTCCCATGTCCCTGTTTCTTCTTTGTAGGAAAAAGGCTCCAACTTCCTAGACACTCCCTGAGTTCCAAAGGGCAGATTCAAACAGTTACTCCTTGGGAGAGGTAGATGTGAGGGAATGCAGAAATAATCAGTAGTGCAGCTATGGAGTAGGGTCCTGGTTCCTCTTGGTACTTCCTCAAAGAATATACATAACAATCTGATGCAGAGCTCTGAGTTTTTCTATAAGAACTAAGGCCCCTACCCAGGTGGAGGATGGTAACTTTGGACTGAGCATAAACCTGTGGACACCAGACCAATTGGAACTAGAAGTTTGATTCCTGGGCCACCCTATTTCCTCACCACCAACCAAACAGAGGGAGGTCACACACCTTGCAGATAGTTCCCCAATTTTTGCCTATAAATCTCTTCCCCCAAAACCATTGGAGAGTCTGGGTCATTTGCGCATGAGCCACTCATTCTCCTTACTTGGTCCTTGCAAATAATCTTTCTCTGGTCTAGACACTGAATCTGCTCCAAACTCCAACACATCAATTTGTTTGGAGTCACTATGTGTTGGGCACATCAACTTGGGTTCTGCAAGTTAAAAATTGGAAAATGACAATGTCCTAGGTGAAGATCTTTATGTAGAGAAGAGGAAGAAGGCAGGTGGTGGGAGAAGAAAATGTCAGGAGGTAAATAAAAACTCAAAGTCAGAGACATAAAGAAAAAAAAACTTTCAAGAAGAGTAAAATTAGAGTCAATATTTGGGACATTAAATATCATGAGATCTAATAAGAAACCAAAATATTTGTGTGAATAAAAGATACAGGCATTTATTGAGTAGTTTTAGGGGCAAGAATTAGGTGGATGTGAGCTATGGGAGTTGGAGGTGGCCCGGGAGGCCTGATGTGCTGCAATTCTTGGGGTGGCAAAGAGTTGGACACGACTAAATGAATTAACTGAACTAACTGAGCTATGGAATGGTGGCTGGCTATGTAGAAGCATAAGATGAGTACTTTGTCAGTATTTTGTTAGAATAAGAAAATAAAGAAATGGAATGCTATCCTGGGAGCGATTCAAGTAAATAATTTCTGGAGGTAAGAGAGATCTACATATATAGGAGGAATGCATAAATGAAAGAAAAACAATTGAAAGCTTGAGAAGTGAATTCTAAATATTATAGATTTGGGATGGAATGGTGGCTAGTTATGTAGAGGCATAAGCTGAGTACTTTTTCAGTATTTTGTTAGAATAAGAAAATAAAGAAATGGAATGCTATCCTGGGAGCAATTCAAGTAAACAATTTCTGGAGGTAAGAGAGATCTACGTATATAGGAGGAATGCATATGTGAAAGAAAAACAATTGAAAACTTGAAAAGTGAATTCTAAATGTTGTTAGGGGAAGCACACTGATTGAAACCTCCCACCCTGACCAGGCACCATAGTAACCATTTGCATGAGTTGTTTTATGACAGGAGCTCCTGATAAGGAATATGGAATTAATAAGCCACCACCAACTGGAAGAGTTCAGGAAAGGTCAAAAGGAGACAGCGTGTGTCCATCCACTTCCCATAATCCCTCTCGCTAGCATCCATCTTAGCTGAGTGGTGCATGCGCCACCAGGAAAGACTCTGAATTAGAATGATTGGCCAAAGACTGCCCGGAAACTAATCCTATCACCATAAAACCCGACACTGGGAGCCACGCAGCAGAGCAGTTCTCCTGGGTTCCCTTACCCTATTGCTCTCCACCTGGGTGCCCTTTCCCAACAAAATCTCTTGCTTTGTCAGCACATGTGTATCCTCAGACAATTCATTTCCAAGTGTTAGACAAGAGCTCAGTTTCAGGCCCTGGAAGGGGTCCCCCTTCCTGTAACAAATGGTGACTCTGGTGGGACTATTCTTCACTGAGACTGACATCCTGACCACTCGAAGTACTCAGGGGCCAGCTTGCCTGCCAATGGACCAGACCCAGCGGCCGTAACTGGGACCTTTTTGTCCCTGGTCTCCTCCTGACGCAGACAACTGGCCAGAGTGTCCCGATTGGGTAAGGAACAAGAGACTTTATTGACCTCTCTCCCCTTCCCTCTCTCTTTCCTCTCCTTAACCCTTCCTATCCTTCCCCATTTTTCTAGTCCCCCCGTCCCGGATGCAGGAATCTGGTCAAAGGGCCTCAGCCTGAGCTGTGGATTGGACACTGATCATCTCCTCTTGTCAGAGAACTCAAATTCTGGTCCTGGTCTGGTCTGATTTCTGGTAGGGCCGAGTTCCAGTCCTCCCTTCTCTGGAGGCCCAGGGCAAAGTCCCATAAGGCCTGAGTATCTGCAGGTGACAGAAGATGTCTGTAAGGCAACCCCTTTTGCCCCCCTCTCCCGCCTCCTCCCCCTTCTTCTTTCAACCTGGCATCCTTTCCTCCCTTTGAAATCTCTGAAGCTGTTAGCACTTAGATCTGAAGTTATGTGTCTCTATAGGAGGTTTTCTGAGAGACTGTATTCTTGTATTTAAGGGAGTGTCTGATGAGAACTGCCAGGTTTATATGGGTGTGTCTTAACTCTGTGTTCTGTGTTGTGATTTTTGATGGCCATTTTGCTTTGTCTGGCCACCATTTAGTTTAGACCTGCCGCCTTTTTCTTAGAACTTGATTTTCTTTCCCTGTGCCTTGAGACCAGGGCTCTCAGGAACACTTATCTAGACAATCTCTAACTCCTGAGACTGAGGGAAAAGGGGAAAAAGACTAAAAATTTTATTTCAACTTTTTTTATAAACTAGTAAATTTTATATTGTACTATCTAATTCATGACTAAACTTAGAAAATAAAGCTAGATCTTGCACTGTGTCTGTCTAAATATGTCTTGGTATGTCTGTCTCTGGGTAATATTTGTGAGGTTAATTTGTAAATGAGCTCTATTTATTTGGTTTAAAAAAAGGTAAGTGCTTACAAATCAAATAATTCTAAATTAAACAATAAATTCCAGATTCATGTGAACTGGGAAATATTCAGTATTAAATAACTGATATTAATGTTTGTTTGTTGACCTATCTAATATAGACATGTCTTAGAGTAATTAACATTAAGTAGAATATTTTCATTGTACCTAGGTTTAATATAAGTTAAATATTACATCTGTTACAAGTTTATCAACAAGGAAATTACCTCGAGTGAAGAAACTTCAAAAAAAATGTAAATGAGATATGAGCTTTTATATAAACTCTATTAAGAATAATTATCTTTAGAAATATCTGTCTAAAATAGTCTCTCCAGATTGGCGTAACTTAAATTTCTAAGGGTTGTGCCAAGTGTGCTGAGTGTTGGAAGTCTATTGAATAGTTAGGTCATTTCCAAATAAAATAAGATTTTGAAACATTTACTACTAAACACTAATTTCCTTTTACAGAGAAACTAAAGAGATTTGGGACTATAAATGAATAATGTTTGGTGCCATCCTAAAATGTTCTAAGAAAGCAAGGGTTTTAGAAATTATCACTGGTATTTATGTTCACCAATATATAAAATGCTAACATAAAAGTTAGTTCCTGGTTGCTAAAGGAAAGTAGGAAGTGTGTTTTCAGTAAAAAAAAAAAAAAAAAAGGAAAGAAAAAGAAAAAGGTATGAAAAAATACTAAAGAGTTATGCATGATCAGGATTTTCTAAAATTGTATTACAATTAGTTAGATAAATGGATTTTGTTAGAAATGACACAGCTGTAACAAAACTGGTTAGAGTCAACTAGGTTCAAGATGGCAGAGCTGACCTAGACCTTGAACCTTTGTATTTAGGCCTATTGTGACAGATCAACAAGCTAAATGATACACCCATCAACATTGACTACATCTGACCAAAAGTTCTAAACCCCATTAATTGATCTTTTCAATAAAACTTCCTAAATAGAATTATTTTGAAGTTCTTTTGACCTTTAGCTAAATTTGGGGTGCTTCAGGGGGCCCCAAAACATCCCAAAGAGAGATATTAAACTGTGTTTGTTTGATTGGTTAAATTACATGAAAAAGATTATCAAATGAGTAATAAATCTGCTCATGGTATAATGTATAGTAAAATTACTAATACAGATATCCTAGAAATTATATGGAGTTCTTAACATTCAGATGTTCAAGCTGGTTTTAGAAAAGGCAGAGGAACAAGAGATCAAATTGCCAACATCTGCTGGAACATGGAAAAAGCAAGAGAGTTCCAGAAAAACATCTATTTCTGCTTTATTGACTATGCCAAAGCCTTTGACTGTGTGAATCACAAGAAACTGTGGAAAATTCTGAAAGAGATGGGAATACCAGACCACCTGACCTGCCTCTTGAGAAATCTGTGTGCAGGGCAGGAACTAACAGTTAGAACTGGACATGAAACAACAGACTGGTTCCAAATAGGAAAAGGAGTACGTCAAGGCTGTATATTGTCACGCTGCTTATTTAAATTATATGCAGAGTACATCATGAGAAACGCTGGGCTGGAAGAAGCACAAGCTGGAATCCAGATTGCCGGGAGAAATATCAATAACCTCAGATATGCAGATGACACCACCCTTATGGCAGAAAGTGAAGAGGAACTCAAAAGCCTCTTGATGAAGGTGAAAGAGGAGAGTGAAAAAGTTGGCTTAAAGCTCAACATTCAGAAAATGAAGATCATGGCATCTGGTCCCATCACTTCATGGGAAATAGATGGGGAAACAGTGTCAGACTTTATTTTTGGGGGCTCCAAAATCACTGCAGATGGTGATTGCAGCCATGAAATTAAAAGACGCTTACTCCTGGAAGAAAAGTTATGACCAACCTAGATAGCATTTTGAAAAGCAGAGACGTTTCTTTGCCAACAAAGGTCCGTCTAGTCAAGGCTATGGTTTTTCCTGTGGTCATGTATGGATGTGAGAGTTGGACTGTGAAGAAAGCTGTGTGTTGGAGAAGACTCTTGAGAGTCCCTTGGACTGCAAGGAGATCCAACCAGTCCATTCTGAAGGAGATCAGTCCTGGGATTTCTTTGGAAGGAATGATGCTAAAGCTGAAACTCCAGTACTTGGCCACCTCATGCGAAGAGTTGACTCATTGGAAAAGACTCTGATGCTGGGAGGGATTGGGGGCAAGAGGAGAAGGGGACAACAGAGGATGAGATGGCTGGATGGCATCACCGACTCGATGGACGTGAGTTTGTGTAAACTCCAAGAGTTGGTGATGGACAGGGAGGCCTGGTGTGCTGCGATTCATGGGGTCACAAAAAGTCAGACACGACTGAGCGACAGAACTGAACTGAACTGAACATACTGGTATGTCCTGGTATTCTAGTGGAAAACCTGATGACTTCAGAAAAGTTACCAGAAGGATTGAATGAACCAGCGAATATGCTTATAACTTTTTTGGTTTCTATCTGAAAAATTATGGATTTGGTTCATAGGTTTTCAGGGAGTAGGGAAAACCTTCCTCTCAAACTAATTATGACAATACTTTGGAAAAATTAAACGTTATAAACAAAACAATTATATTTTCTCTCTCTGACTCCTCCAAAAATTGGAAATTCTTAGGTTTCCAGTAAGTTTATCAAATGAGTTAGGAAGGTTAGTTATCTCATGGGTACAAACATCTTAAGAAATTTTTGAGACCTTAAAAAGGGAAGAATTCACCTGGATTTGTTAGGCAAAATCTGTGATAAGCCTTTGGTATGAGTTTCCCAGCCCTGTTTTATTTTAAAAGTTCAGTCTGTGTCTCTATGATGTTTCAGCGAAATAAAAAGTCTATAATCAATTATGGTTATATAAATCATCAGACCAAAATTAGTGAGAACAGACCTATTTTGCAAACAAGCTAGCCTTAATATGGTTATATTTGATAAAAACGAGGGTAACTTTAGGGAGAAAAAGATATTTCAAAAAAATGTTAAATTCCAGTTTGTTAATGGAGGTCTGCATCTAGTAAGACTCATCCCTTGGTTCTTTGCTGATATGTGATATTAATGTAAAATTTAATTGAATTCTTAAAGAACACCCTAAGTTTGTTTCTGAAGCTTATCTCAGTAATCTCTCTTTGGATGAAGATCAGATGCCTCATGACCTGCAACCAGGACTGGAAAAAGACATAATTTAAGGGACTATCTCCAGCCTGGATGGAAGGACTTTTTTATCAGGTACTCTTAACTAGCTCATGCATAATGAAACTGAAGGGAAATTAACTCTTAGATTAAATCCCACTTTCCCTACATTGGATTGGTCTATAGAGAAGACAGCTGACCTGATCTCACCTTAAAATGATGCTCAAGCAAGAGAAACTACACTACATCAGGATGAGAAGACGACGACATAAGAGGTAGACAGCTTGCCCAAGATGCTGGACCTGATTAGTATGATCATTTATGTTTTCTTGACTTCTTAGACCTTTGCATATAAATCAAATGCTTTTCTATCATAGGCCTGATTCTATGCTAGTTTTAGAAATCAATTCAATTGTTGGGTTTATGGCCAATTACCTGTGTCTAGTTCTGGGTTACCTTGGTAAATTTCTCTACTACAAGACTCTAACTGGTTGGCCCTGAGAAAATTTACTTAAAAAAAAAAAATTATAGTCATATTCAGGTCGCTGTGATATTACTAGATGGGATCCCCACACCGGGCCAATTAATAATGCCTGCTCTGACTCTGGCCATAAATTTGAGCTTTTTTCTATTACTCAAGCTCAATCAGAGCAATAAGAAAAGTTTCAGCAAAGGATGAAAAAATCTCCCACAATTATGGGATGGATTTATATAGATAACACCAGGCTATGGTAACTTAGGCTTAAAGTTTCCTGTGTGTTAGAAACAATTAAATCATACTAAGGACAATCAATCTAGTAACACTAGAAAACTGGGCTATGTGCTTTATAGATGGTGCCAATATATAATTTCCCTGGAAGATAAAGATTCTACAGAGCAGACTAAGTCAGATGACCTGAGATATACTAGGCTACATCTAATGGAAGCTCCTAACTTAAGTCTTACTTGTGACTTTACTAATACTGCCGGCTATGTTATTTGTATTTCACCTGTTTGACAAAATTGCTGTTTCTTACACTGTCAAATGTGTGTCTGAGGCCTCTAATAGAATAATATATACTCCCATATGAGATCGATGATGGTAACAGTTAACTCTAGATATGGGAAGAAGCAACAAGAGGGAATATTTTCCTGGACCAAGAGGCTAGTAAGACACGTGGTCCAGAGAGTTTTAGATTCTGTTTTATGGCCTAGTCCAGTAACAGCACATTGAGTGGCCTGTCAACAAAATCTTTGCCAAACCTGAGAATGGACATTCTCATTACCATGGGATAAAATGGTCATGAAATGCCCCCCTCAAAATCATGGTCAAGTTTATGAGCAAAAAGGGGCTCTGCCAACTGAAGACTGACACTTGCCATCTACGTCTACGAAGATTAAATCATGGCCACTGCAACTGCTTACTTTCAACAACCTTGAAAGTAGTTCAGGGTGAAAATCAGGAATGAGGCACTCTGTGCACTGGGAAAAACTGGCAGACCAGGCCTTCAGATAGTTAGATCTTTTCAGGAGAAGATTTTATGAGTCCCAATTCTTGCATCTTCTCATATCTAGAGAAACACTGACGTCATTAACGGTGAAATCTGCTTTGGCTATTAAGGAAAAGTTTACAATTAAAAGTCAAAATAGAGTAGCTATGGTTCAGATATCCTGGGAAATAACTAGGTGATGCTACGGGTGTACTTTCAGATTAGACCTTGTATTGCTAAACACTTGAGTTTTCTGAATCATGTCAGGTTTGGATGCCACCATTCTCAAAACAATGTTTGCTGGAAGCTAGTAATTGCAACCTTACTTTTTATAAAACTAGGCAACTGGCTACCTGGCTACAAGTCTCCTGAAGTGCCAGGTCCAGACTGGGTTTCAGGCCTATTCTTCTAAAAAGAAATGAGATTTATTTTGTCTACTAAATTCCAGTTATCACTCCTTCAACTACTTCTAATTGGGTCTGTTACACCAAAATGGCAGACCAAGGGATTGAGATTTTAATCATACAAGACTCAGATCTAGAACTTGGAACTCAGAAATACTTCCCATTAAGTGTCTATACTCCAAGCTGAGGCAGTCTTATGCTCCATTTTGACAGGAAGTTATCACTGTCATAGTTGCCTAGTTCCCTAAATTAAAACTGAGTAGAACTCTGTGGAGCTCTGGAGTAGATCTCTGCTCTGTGTTCTCCATTTGTTGTCTGTAGAATATAGGCTTCATTCAGCCTCCTTGACCTTCCCTGAGTTCCAAAGGGTGGATTCAAACAATTGCTAATCAGGGGAGGGAGGGGATACAGAAACAGGAGAAGCAATCAAAGGTTTGTACAGCCTTCAGACAGAGTCCTGGTTCCTACTCAAAGAAATATGCATAACAATGTCTTTGAGCCCCCACCCAGGTGGAGGATGGTAACTTCAGACTGAACACAAGATTCCTGGAGCACAGCTCTGTTGCCTCACCACCAACCAATCAAAAAAGGTCAAAAACCCTGCAACTCACAACCCAAATGTTGCCTTCTGTTTCTGGAGACCAGAGATGACCATCCTGCCGGGTATCCTGTTTGGCCCCTGTCTATTTCATCTCTGAAAGGGGCCAACAGTTTCAAACTACATTGCTGTTATTACAAGGTGAACGCTGGTTTCAGGCAAAAAATACCTTGACTTAGATCTGGTAGAGAGAGACTTCTGCTCTGCTAGGCAGGCCTATGCCCATGCACAGCAGGAAGAAGTTACAGAAGACCTCCACCCCAATTCCCAAGAAGTATCTTGAGTATGGAGTCTCTCAGGGGAAAGTTGTTAGGGGAAGCACACGGATTGAAACCGCCCACCCTGACCAGGCACCATAGTAACTATTTGCATGAATTGTTTTATGACAGGAGATCCTGATAAGGAATACAGAACTAATAAGCCACCACCACGCAGAAGAGTTTGGGAAAGGTCGAAAGGAGATACCGCGTGTCCGTCCACTTCCCAGAATCCCCCTTGCTAGCATCCATCTTGGTCGAGCGATGCGTGGGCCACCAGGAAAGACTCTGAATTAGAATGATTGGCCAAAGACCACCCAGAAACTAATCCCATCACCGTAAAACCGGAGACTGCAAGCCACGTGGCAGAGCAGTTCTCCTGGGTTCCCTTACCTTACCACTTCCCAGAATCTTTCTCTCTGGCATCCATCTTGACTGAACAAGGTGTGCACCACCAGGAAGGACTCTGAGTCAGAATGATTGGCTAAAGGCAACCTGGAAACTAATCCCATCACCATAAAACCGGAGACTGCAAGCCACATGGCAGAGCTGTTCTCCTGGGTTCCCTTACCCTACTGCTCTCCATCCGGGTGCCCTTTCCCAATAAAATCTCTTGCTTTGTCAGCATGTGTGTCTCCTCAGACACTTCATTTCTGAGTGTTAGACAAGAGCCCAGTTTCGGGCCCTGGAAAGGGGTCCCCCTTCCTGCAACATAAATATTACAGATTTTGGTTAAATGCAGGCCTATCTCTGTTTTGTGTAACTGGTAACAGCCAATTTTTACTCCTCTGTGGTAGATCTGTAATTATTATAATTACACATAATGGCCTGCCTAGGAGAATCCTGCCTCTCTGCCTGACTGTTAAGCTGAATTGCCTTTGTTCAGAAAACTGACAACCTATAGATTGCAGGAAGGAATAAATTAACGTATTCCCCTGGATGTGAGCTATGAAATGATGGCTAGTTATGTAGTGGCATAAGATGGGTACTTTTTCAATATTCTATTTGAATAAGAAAATAAAGAAATGGAATTGTTGCAGGAAGGAAGACCCCCTTCCAGGGCCCAAAACTGGGCTCTTGTCTAAAACTCAGAAATGAATTGTCTGAGGAGACACACGTGCTGACAAAGCAAGAGATTTTATTGGGAAAGGGCACCTGGGTGGAGAGCAGTAGGGTAAGAGAACCCAGGAGAACAGCTCTGCCACTTGGCTTTCAGTCTCAGGTTTTAGGGTGATGAGATTAGTTTCCAGGTTGCCTTTAGCCAATCATTCTGACTCAGAGTCCTTCCTGGTGGTACACGCCTTGTTCAGCCAAGATGGATGCCAGAGAGAAGGATTCTGGGAAATGGTCAGACATGTGGTGTCTCCTTTTGACCTTTCCTGAACTCTTCCAGTTGGTGGTGGCTTATTACTTCAGTAATCTTTACCAGGACCCCCTGTTGTAAAACAACTCATGCAAATGGTTACTATGGTGCCTGGCCAGGGTGGGCAGTTTCAGTCAGTGTGCTTCCCCTGACAGAATGCTATCCTGGGAGTGATTCAGGTAAACATTTCTGGAGGTAAGAAAGATCTACTTATATAGAAGGAATGAATAAATGAAAGAAAAACAATTGAAAACTTGAGAAGTGAACTCTAAATCTTATAGATGTTGGTTAAATGTGAGCCTGTCTCTGTGTTTGTGTAACTGGGAAGAGCCAATTTTGACTCTTCTGTGGTAGATCTGTTTGGGGGGCACTTTTGTTATTATAATCACACATAATGGCCTGCCTCAGCGAATCCTGCCCCTCTGCCTGACTGTTAAGCTAAATTTCCTTTGTTCAGAACACTGACAATCTGTAGATTACAGGGAGGAAGAAATTAACATATTGCCCTGCCTGAGGCTTGCCATTCTACGAGATACTTGAAAGATTAAATGGCCTTTTTACCTTGTTTTCTCACCCACCCCCATCTCTGATCCATAAAAGTTGGGGTCTGGCATCCAGACCCCAACAAGATGGTTATTTTGAGACATTAGTCTGCCATTTCTCGGCCAGCTCAGCATTCCATCTCTTGGATTCACTGGCCTCTTGTATAGCAAGCAGAGTGAGCTTAGACTTGGTAACTTTTGTGTAGACTTTCATAAATGAACTACTTTCTGCTTCAATATCTTTGAGCTGTGTTAGGAAAATCATGTCTACAAAAGGGAAAAGAAGTAACTGTGTTCTCCTAATGTCAAAGTCATGAACAGAAACACATCCACAAGAATCAATAAAACTTGTGTATTTATAGCCAGTGCTTCTGGATGGAGAAAAGGTGGCAGTTTTCTTTAGTGAACTTTATACTCTGGGCATTTGACTGTTTTTAAATGTTTGCCACATTTTTGCAAGAGGCCCTAAACTTTCTCAGTAAAGCTTGTTAACCATACATGCTAAAACATCAAACTTTCACAAGCCATGTTTACCCAATTTGTTTCAGAAAAGCAAAGTAGCAGAAATAACTTATATATTGACTCTAAAACAAGAAGCTTTAGTCATTTCAACTGAAATTCTTTATTTTTGTTTTGGTTTAGACATCAAAATGAGAACTGGCATTAAAATACAAAGCCTCAACTCTGCCTGTCTATAGCTCACTGAATTGCCTCCTGCCTGTCTCAGGTTTCCACTGTTGCTTTCAGCTGGGGAAGGTAAAATATTCGAATAGATATGGGGTTTGCTCTTTGAGGTAAGTTAAAATTGTGAACAATATGAGCATTATTCATTTAATGCTGTGTTTCAAGTCAAGGGTGAAAAATGACTGTAGTTACTAGATGCTGTAAAATAATGCAATGCAGTTTTTGTATGTACAGTCACCCTTTGTATCTGCAGGGAATTGTTTTCAGGAACTCCTGTGGATACCAAAACATGTAGTAGTTTTTCCGTTATATAAAATGGTGTAGTACTTGCATATAACCTATACGTATCCTCTGATACTTAAAATCATTTCTAGATTACATATAATACCTAATGTCATGTAAATTCTATGTAAATAGTACTACTTACAATATAGATGCTGTGTAAATAGTTGCCAGCATGGGGTAAACTCAAGTTTTGTTTTTGGGAAGTTTCTGAAATTTTGGGGGGATAGTTTTTATCCTTGATAGGTTGAGCCCATGAAAATAAGACCTCTGGATAATGGAGCCCAACTGTATGGTCATAGCTGTTTTCTGTTAATATTTAACTTTAAATTTGCATACTTAGTTATTCAACATATGTTCCTTCACCACAGGCTCAAAGAAATCACGCATCATCAAAGTTTATTACTACAGACGTTGATGAATTTCATCTCTGTTCCCACTTCTTACAAATTAAAAACACAGACTGCAGAAGTTATTAGTTAACATGAACTCATTTGCCATCCCTAGCGTTTTCTACCCACATTGTGTTCACTATTACTTACTGGAGACTTTGGAGTTCCTTTTTTGTGCAGGCCTTATACTGGAGAATAAGGATAAAAAGTGGAATGAGAAATACTTCCTACTCTCTTGTGGCTCACAGTAGGTATAGTCACTACAGAAGATGTACACGGTATGAGTAGGGAGGAGTGACGGAAACCTTGAACAGAGGAGACCCATGAATGCTATGTTGAAATATGCCAGGTCATCGGTTAAGGTTATTGGGCATCCAGAAAATTGAAATAGCATGCACAAATCCAGACTCTGATAGGACATGATAGATTTGGGAAATTGTAATCATTTCAGAATATTCAAAGCTTAGGAAACATGACTCCATGGTTAAAATAAGGAAAGATTTAGGAGTGACAATGTGAGAAAGGTACAATAAAAGGAATGTTCTGGAAACTACATTTCCCTAACAAAGATGCTAGCAATAGTGATTGAAAGTGGCTTTTGTGCTAATGGAGAATATAAGAGTGAGAAAGTCCATGCTGCCCTCCAAATCCAACATCTGGAGCTTTCTCTAAGGATGGGATTTTTATAAGAAATTAGGCAAGAAAGTCAGGGACTAGATCCAAAAGAGCTTCTCTCCCTGTACTTTCTTGAGGTGATAGAAGTCATAAAATGTTCTTGCCAGAATGAGATAGTGGTTTCAAAATTCAGGAAGAGCCTTATGGGATTCAGCGAAGTCTGGGCTGGAGTAGATTAAGACTGGAGTGAGGGCCCTTTACCTAGGTAGACTCTTTTCTTGGAATTAAAGGACACAAAGATGTGACTGAGATGATGCCATGAAACTCCTGCTGATGACCGTGTAACAGATTGGCATTGGATTTGTCTGCCATTGATCATATATTAACTACTTCTATTTTCAGGCAGCATTAGGTAATGAAGTCAGACAGTTTCAGATTAGACTTAGCCCAATCATTAGCCATTAGACTTCCAGCAAATTCTGAACCTACTTCCCTGCCTCCATCCTTTTCTCTGTTCCTTTCTTTCACATTAAAAATTCTATTCTTATGCATTTATTTGCATAGTATAGCTTATTTTTTAATTATGCATATACACAATAAAAAATAAATTTTATGAAAACTGCTATAAAAAACAGAAAATCCCCACTTTCATCATCTCAATTCCCATTTCTTCAAGCAAGATATTATTGGTATTTATGTATTATTTTGGTATTTATATATTATTAGTGTTTATATGTTATTTATATATTTCTTCAAGCAAGGTATATTATATATATATATATAATTGGTGTTTATTTTGGTACTAGTATTATTTTGATACTCATTTCTAATTACCTTGTGAAATGTGTTATTCTTCATTTGCATTAGAAAATTATACAGAAGCATTCTCCCATAAAATATGAAGTTTTAGATTTCTGTCACATAGTACTCTACCTCTGATGGCAGAGCAGGTAAAGAATTTGTCTCCAATTCAGAAATAGAAATAGAATGAGAGCTATATAAGTAAGTTTAAAGTTTAGAGCATTTCTAGGTGAAAGAGATCATTCATGGAAATATTGTTTCCAATCTTCACACAACTGTGTAAGGTAAATAGTATTATCCCTACTTTAAAGTTGAGAAAATAAGGGTTTGGAAAATAGTTGGAGGATTTCTTCAGCTGGCCAATTAAACATGCATATTCTACCCCAATATCACATGAGGATTTCATTAAAATTTTATTTACAAGCATAAATTTACAATGAAATAGAAGCAAAAACAATGACTATAATGTTTTTGGAAGCTGCAAAGCTGACAGATGCATGTGAAATAACAGACCCAGAAAGTGATAGTCTGTTAGCTAGCAGTGGGGGAAAAAAGAAACTCAGTATATATCAAAATAAAGGAAGAGAGAAAAGGAGGAAAGAGCAATAAAGAAAGGAAGAGAAAGACAGAAAAGAGGAAAACCAAAATGTGCATAACTTCATTCTAACAGGTACAATAGTGGGTGTAAAGCCAGGACTAAAAACATTATATTTTCTTAAAATGGAAGACATTTATTCCCTCTCCCACTCTGCCTAGCTGGACAGCTGCTTCATAAGGGAAAAAGGAAAGGTCTATTTTCTATAGAATACAAAATAATGTTTATTGCATTGGGTATACAAGCCCAAAATTATCCCCTTTGGGCCAAGAGGTATATCTGAGATAAAGATAGTTACATTAAAAGAGGATATTTAAATGAACACTTATAAATAGAAAATCAAGATAAACATTGTTAAAATTCTGAATACTCTGGAAAAAGAAAAGATAATGGCAAAACTGAATGCCAAAAGATTAGAAAGCTAAATTTTAAATTCAGGACAAATATCTCCCAAACTAGACATCCCTACCCAACCAGTGTATGAGTTTATTTTGATAATACAATAAACATGTGATTGTTTATAAAGTTTCACTTTTCTTGCACTTTGCCTAAAAAAGATACTATAAGATATTCTTTATCCACCAAAACATTAAATGTCTTCAGGATAAAACACAGTGCGAATAGAATCAGATAATGACAAAAGAGAAAGATTTTACCACTGGACCTTCTCTTTTATAAAAGTGAACTACAAATTCAATTGCAATTTGTTTGTACTTTCAAATCTCATTACTTTGTAAGACTGTTCATTTGTACGATGCTGTTAGTAGCTTGTGGAGAAGGAAATGGCAACCCACGCCAGTATTCTTGCCTGGCAAGCTCCAGTCCATAGGGTCACAAAGAGTCAGACATGACTGAATGAATGAGAACATTAATAGAATGCGCTATGACCTACAGATAGAACTCAGCCTAGCTATGAGAAAAAAGTCAAAAAAGATTGGTGAGGCTAGAAATGTTTAAAATGATATGGATTCTTTAAATGAATCTATAATCCTCAATTTGCACACCATTTTAATATTAATTTCCTCTCAGTGCATTCACTTCCAAACACACCAAATACATTTAATCATCCCTAGTTCCCTATTTCTGTTACAAGAACTGGGAAACTGATGGAGCAGAGGTACAGGGCTATGCTGGTTCAGGCAGCTCCAGCAGAGAGTCTGAAATAAATAGATCTGAAATAGATCTAGAACAGAGGTCACGCAGTATGATTGAAAATTGTTGATCCCTTGAAAATACCAACAGGAAGTGATGAGCAGACAAGAAGACAAAGGGAGGAAGTGGAGGTTGAAACAAGGATAGCAGAAACAGAATAAAGACATTAATGACTTGCATGGGGATTCAAGACAAACTTCAGACATCCTCAGAGCCTGCCATGGATTGTCCTGAGTTTCTGTCATAGGACAGAACCAATGCAGTTCATTCTTATATATCCCCATTTTCTACTGAATGAAATACAAAAGATAGGACACTGATTCTTCAGAACCTTGTCCTAACATTTTGTTGCCAGTCTTGCTTCTTTAAATCAGCCCCATTCTTCCTTGACTGGTCTCTCTTCACTACAAAGTAGATTAATTTTCTAACCATTTTACAGCATCATATAGTAAATAAGCTCGCAAGGATGACTCACTGACTATCAGAAGAAGTTTACGCTCAGTCTCACTATTGTCATGTAATGGAGACCCTGTTTCCGTATTTTAAACAAACAAAAGCAAAGCATGACAGATCTCAAATGTAAAAAGATGAGTTTCAGAATACGGTGAACATGATTTTAACATAATAGTTAAGGTCAGGAAGCAACAGTTAGAACTGGACATGGAACAACAGACTGGTTCCAAATAGGAAAAGGAGTATGTCAAGGCTGTATATTTTCACCCTGCTTATTTAACTTATATGCAGAGTACATCAGGAGAAACGCTGGGCTGGAAGAAGCACAAGCTGGAATCAAGATTGTTGGGAGAAATATCAATAACTTCAGATATGCAGAGGACACCACCCTTATGGCAGAAAGTGAAGAGGAACTAAAAAGCCTCTTGATGAAAGTGAAAGAAGAGAGTGAAAAAGTTGGCTTAAAACTCAACATTCAGAAAACGAAGATCATGGCATCTGGTCCCATCACCTCATGGGAAATAGGTGGGGAAACACTGGAAACAGTGTCAGACTTTATTTGGGGGGGCTCCAAAATCACTGCAGATGGTGATTGCAGCCATGAAATTAAAAGACACTTACTCCTTGGAAGAAAAGTTATGACCAACCTAGATAGCATATTGAAAAGCAGAGACATTACTTTGCCAACAAAGGTCTGTCTAGTCAAGGCTGTGGTTTTTTCAGTGGTCATGTATGGATGTGAGAGTTGGAGTGTAAAGAAAGCTAAGCGCCGAAGAATTGATGCCTTTGAACTGTGGTGTTGGAGAAGACTCTTGAGAGTCCCTTGGACTGCAAGGAGATCCAACCAGTCCATTCTAAAGGAGATCAGTCCTGGGTGTTCTTTGGAAGGACTGATGCTAAAGCTGAAACTCCAATACTTTGGCCACCTCATGTGAAGTGTTGACTCATTGGAAAAGACTCTGATGCTGGGAGGGATTGAACGCAGGAGGAGAAGGGGACAACAGAGGATGAGATGTCTGGATGGCATCACCAACTCGATGGACATGAGTCTGAGTGAACTCCGGGAGTTGGTGATGGACAGGGAGGCCTGACGTGCTGCAGTTCATGGGGTGACAAAGAGTTGGACACCACTGAGTGACTAAATTTAACTGAAGCCTCTGGAAATTAATAGCCTGCATTCAGATCTCACTTCACCGTTTATTATCATAAGTTGTCAAACTACTTATCTTTCTTATACTTTGATCTCCTAATCTCAAAAATGGGGTAATCACAACAGAATCAACTTCATAAGGCTGTTTTGAGAATTTAAATGAAACGCAAAAATACACATATAAAATTTGCAAATTTTAAATGCTCAATAAGTGTTCACTATTATTAATTATTGATTGAGAAAACATGCATTGATAAAATAAGGCATTATAAATTTGTATGTTATTCACAAGTGCATTTCCATAAATTTGGAACCGGAAAACAATAGTTAACAAGCATATGGTGTATTTGTAAAGTCTGTAGAGGATATTTAGTGCACATTTGGAATTTCAGATTGATTTCAATAGTTTTCTGGTCTCTTGGGTTCTAGAACCAGTGTGTTTAGCATAATTACATTCAAGACTTTTTAATTTGCTAATCATATTACTTTTAAAATCAGTGTTTTTAAATCATTTTGAAGTTCTATATCCTTTTAAAAGTCTGATAAAAGCCTTTGATGCTCTCCTCACCATGGAAATGCATAAACATGAATACATATGAAATTAGATATTCTAATCTCACTAAATGAGTTAATACAAACATAGCCTTTGAAATTATGTCTGAAATTGCCAATACATTAAATGATATGCATTAATTATAATTTTATGTTTAAAGGAATGTGTGCCGAGGTCCAGCCCCAGCTGATCCAGGGTATTCGAAGGAGAGACGGCTAGGCGACTTATTCAAATGTTAATTAGAGATAATAAAGAGTAATAGAATGAGGATAGCTCAGTAGGAAAATTCAGTGGAGAAAAGAAGCTGAGTGGCTTGGTTTACGCGGAAAATCAATATAACCCGTGACACCAGGTTAGCTCTGACCACGGAGGCCGCAGGCGCCCTCTCGAATAGCGGAAGGTGCCCCACCTTAGACACCTTCTCGAGTGGGTCTTAGAAGCCCAGGCAAATAAATGGTCGCAGAGGATATCCGCGCTCCAGATGGACACTCAGCTGGAAGTTAAAGGGAAGAATGACATGGGGAGACCAAGCGTTGGTGAGCAAGGCCCATAGCTTTATTTTCAACAGGGGCTTTTATACCCTAAGTTACACATAGAGGATAATAGGGGATGCGAAGTCAGCAGTCTTTGATGCTTATCAAAAACCAGGGTTTCTTTCCTGCAAATTTATCGTATACAAATGGTTTAGGTGATTTACATCATCTTCTGGCCAGAAGGCCTATTAACATTTTATGACTCTTGACAAGGACTTAGCAACAAAGACTTATTTTCTCTAAGAGTAATTATTTTAAGGTTTGGCGCCATCTTCCGAAGATAAGATTACATTCCTATAGGGCGGATGTGTAATGGGTTTACAAAGGGAAGAATTTATTACCTTAAGGGTCTAAAGTTACTAACACTAAGGCCACTACTTATTTTTTCTACATACCAACTATATTAATTTATACACATTCAAGGATACAATTCAGGGGATGTGAAAACTTGGCAACAAACATTGGCTCATCAATGAAATCTTTTACTAGTTTTATTCTGACAGTTTCTAATTCTCTGAGAGGCTCTAAGCTATTTGAATATCTTAAGCTTCCCGTGCCTCTCAAGGCTGGGAGACTGTAAACAATCGTATGCATAGCTGTAGGTGTCCAGGTAAACTTGTCAGGCGAGTTCGTATGCATAGCTGTAGGTGTCGGGGTAAACTTGTCAGGCGAGTTAGAGAGCCATCTGAGGGATTTGGATTTAAACACTCCTAATTGCCCAGGAACTTTATTAATTGGAGCTGTAAGTTAACTCTTTGACAGAGAGAGCGAGATGGTGGTGGGGGACAGCCCCCAGTAAAGTCAGAGGTGAGAGCACAAAGCAATAAAGTAGGCAGACTCTGGTTTTTTGGGGGTAGATGCTCGAGAATATCCGGGGGCACTCCCGAGGCTCGATCCCGCCTTTGCGTATGCCGAGCCTCCTTCCTCATGACCTTTGTCACGAGTGGAATGTCTCTCGCCGGCTCCCGGCAAATGTGTAAGCACATTTCCACCACATTTTTTTTTCATGAAAAAAAGAAAGAAAATAAAAATATCCCCAAACAATTAGAAGAATAAGATCAGATCAAGTTGAAATTTCAATGAGACTAGGAATTACACATAATGTCCTCATAGTGCTCAAGGGAAAGCTAACAGATGTATTGAAAATTACATGAAAGAGTGGAGAGATACATAACCTGACATCTATAGCTGGTGACCTCATGCAAATGTAAAATCTGAACAATTTTCTAGAGTAGATATCTTGCTTGGAAGGATCAAATTGACATTATCTTTAGAACAATGGCAATGGACTGTTGGTGCAGTAGTGAAAGTTTTCTTGAATCTCATTTCACATAATGAAGAAGCAAAGGAGTCAAACCTGTTGATGAAGTACACAGAGAAGTCATTTCACTGGATGCTGTCTCTCTGTGAAGCATATCACATAAAAGAGGTTTTTATCACTTTGAGTAACCTGCAGCTCTGATCTCTATTGCCTGGGAAGAAGTTCAAGTCAGATCAATGAGGGTAAAATGACTATACAATATACAATGTATATATTGTATATATGTATGTATATACAATATATATACAATATATAGTCATTTTACCACATGAGATCTAGAGAGAACTTCTTACTGAGAACATTTTACTGAGATCTAGAGAGAACTTCTGGTTTACAATACTTCTCTAGCTTATTCCTACAATAAAACTTCTTCTGGTTTATAATACTTCTCTAGTTTATCCCCATTAAAATAGCTGATACAAAGTATATGTTTTATTCAGAGGTGAGAAATGTTAAAACAGGCAACAATACAATGTAGGAGACACTACTTGTAACACTAAAAGGGAATAGGAGGTTAGAGACATGATGAAAAGTATAGAATCCTTGACAGGAAAGAAAAATCACAAAGCTGATAAAAGTGGTGACCACACATAAATCGTAAAAGATGGAAAATACAAGATAAGGGTAGGGGATTAAAAGGTACAAATTACAATGTATAAAATAAATTAAGCTATAGGACATATTATACAGTACAGGGAATATAGCCGATATTATATAATAACTTTAAATGGAGTATAATCTATAAAAACATTGAATTACTATGCTGTACACCTAAAACTAATATAATATTTCAAATTAACTATTTGTCAATAAAAAATAAGCAAATAAAATGAAATTATGTAGATTTTTGAAAAATTATAAGATATTGACATAAAATCAGAGGTATTCAAAGTTTAAGATGATAGTACAAAATAAAGTAAGATATGATTCAGGATCTGAGACCTTAGTTAAAACAATGACAAATTTTAGAAAAAGTGAAATAGAGGAAAATAAATTCATGCCAGAAATAAACTCTATGTAAGAAGTATTATAAAGACAAAGTCGATACTGCTGAGAGCAGTTCAGTTCAGTCGCTCAGTCCTGTCTGACTCTTTGCGACCCCATGAACCACAGCACTCCAGGCCTCCCTGTCCATCACCAACTCCCGGAGTTCACCCAAACCCATGTCCATCAAGTCGGTGATGCCATCCAACCATCTCATCCTCTATTGTCCCCTTCTCCTCCTGCCCTCAATCTTTCCCAGCATCAGCGTCTTTTCAAATGAGTCAGCTTTTCACATCATGTGGCCAAAGTATTGGAGTTTCAGCTTCAACATCAGTCCCTCCAATGAACACCCAGAACTGATCTCCTTTAGGATGGACTGGCTGGATCTTCTTGGTATATACAAAGCAGAATGTAAGGGAAAAGAGTAAGAGAAAACAAACAACAAATTAAAAGGAAATAGAGCTATTTCTTAGGAAAGACAAGAGATGCCACAGTTACATAACTATTGTCCTGTTAAACTACAAGAATTAAATTTGAAAAGTTCCAAGATACAATGCAAAAAAAAAAGAAAGAAAAGAAAACCTAAACCTAGGCATTGAGGTAAATGTTGCTTTCCTAAAGAAAAATTTAAAAAATATCATTAACATTATACAGAATTGAAAATCGATGGATTAAAATTATTGGCTTTTGCAGGATGTTTACGTCTTAATCTCCAGTAACTCAGAATGTGACTGCATTTAGAGATAAGACTTTGAAAGAAATAACAGTACTAAATCCAGTCCAATAAAATGTCAGAAAGTAAAACAAAAGGATGCAAACTAATAGAGGCCTGGCCATGTGAAGAAACAGTAAGAATTGCCAACAGCAAGCTTAGGAGAGAAGCCTTCAAAGACATAAACCTTCCTGGCACCTCAGCTTTGAAAATCAAGCATCCAGAACAATGAGAAAAGAAATGCCTATTGGTTAAAATACTCAGTATCTGGTACTTTGTTATGGCACTCCTAGCAAACTGATGCCAGAATATTTAAGGCAAAATAAAATATCAAGCTACATGGAAGGTTACAAAAAACCTGAGATAGGTCTTAGAGGACATTATACAATACCTCCAGAGCTCTAAGGAACACAGTAGTTCAAGAATTTTATATCTAATCAAACTTCTATGAGTTAAATGAAACAGATGAATATTTATAAATATAAGAGAATTTAGTATAGTTTGCATGATGCATATATGTTTATTTAAGAACTGCTATAGAATATAATTTAGTGAAAGAAAATGCTGTTTAATTAACAACAAAATATCTCTCAGAGAGCAATCAGTTCAGTTCAGTCATTCAGTTGTGTCTGACTCTCCGTGACCCCATGGACTGCAGCACACCAGGCTTCCCTGTGATCACCAACTCCCAGATCTTGCTCAAACTCATGGCCATAGAGTGGGTGATACCATCCACCCATCTCATCCTCTGTCATCCCCTTCTCTTGCCTTCAATCTTTCCCAGCATCAGGGCCTTTTCCAATGAGTCAGTTCTTTGCATCAGGTGGCCAAAGTATTGGAGTTTCAGCTTCAGCATCAGTCCTTCCAATGAATATTCAGGACTGATTTCTTCTAGGATGAACCAGTTTGATCTCCTTGCAGTCTAAGGGACTCTCAAGAATGTTCTCCAACACCACAGTTCAAAAGCATCATACATTAATTTAAATTTATAATTGTCTCAAAATTTTGTGGGATTTTTGTTTTGAACAGAACAAAAATCTTAGAAACTGGGTGGATGGAAACTTAAAATATGGATGTAGAAATAAAATGACTCATAACAGGTACTAGGGGAAGGAAGAATGAATACTGGGAGTATTATAAACCACACTTTCTCAGTTTAATATGAGGGGTCAAAATGTAACTTAAAGAATATAAACCAAATATTAGATATATGAATGTAAAAAAATGAAACTAAGGAAAATAAAATAATGAAATGTAATATGTGGTGAAGCTGAGAGGAAGAGGATGGAGAGATGTACAAAACATAAAGTATACTGCCATATACACTGCTATGTTAGGAAATCAAGGGTTACCACTGAAAGGAAAAGAAGACAATATATTATAGAAGACTATGGTTAAAGCAGCAATGGCCAGAAAGACTTTTCTTAGAAAAGAATTTAAATTATTAAAAAGTATTTACATATAGAAAATTAATAGCAAAACATGAAATATAAATACAACCATATCAATAATCATACTAAATGCAAAGGACTATAGACCAATCAAAAGTTAGATAGTATCTGAATAGAGAAAACATGTAAATATATGTTGTCTTCATGAGACAAACCTTAGACTAAAAAAAAGTTTATGTTTTATTTTAAAGGAATAGAATAGTGTATATTATAGAAACAATGAAAATATTAGAAATAAAATGAATGTATTAGCATGAAACTAAATGACTTAAGAAAAAAAAAAAAGTCTCACTAGTAACATAGAGGAACTTTCCTAAAAGAGTCAATACACTAAAAAGACACAGCAAATATAAGTGTATATATGTTATAACAGAGTATCAAAATACATGAGGCAAAAATTGGAAGAACTGAAAGAAGAAAGAGACAAAACAAGAATAATATTTGGAGATTTCAATACATGATAACCAATAATTGATAAAACAACAAAACAAAAAATCAGCAAAGACATAGAAGAGCTTAACAACACTTTTAACAACTTGATCTAACTTATATAAAATGTTGAATTCAACTATTCAAGAATATGCACTATTTTTCAGCATACATGAAGTGTTTTCATATGATAGACTACAAAAAATTTTTTAAATATTAAAGCCATAGAAAGAATGCTCTCTGACCATTGCAGATTTAAATTAGAAATCAATACTGAAAAGAAATATGGGAGATTTCCAAATATCTTGAAGTTAAATTATCCTCTTCTAACTAATGAGTCAAGAAAAAATTCATGGGAATTTTAAAAATACTTTTAACTTAATGGAAACAAAAACAGAATATTATAAACCTATCAACAGGTCAAGTAGTATTTATAAGTAAATTTACATTGCAAATGCCTAGACAGGAAGAAAGAAAAGGATTGAATCAGTTAGCTAAACTACCATCAGGAGAAACTAGAAAAATGGAAGTATACTAAACTCAAAGCAAGCAAAAATTTTTAAAAATAGAGCAGAAATCAATGAATTTTCTTCAAAAAGAAAACAGAACGCAAGAAAGAAAGGCAATGAAACAGAAAAATATGGCTTTCTGTACAGATCAAGAACATTCATATACCTTTAGCCATATCAGAGGTTAGCATTTTGGCTTGTGCTCTGTTTCCTGAGAAAAGAAAAAAAAAAAAAAAAACTTTTACTGCAGCATAGCAATTCTCTCTCCTTTATGTGCTGTCTGTGGTTACTTTTACGTTACAGTAATGGGGTAAATTAGGTGCAATAGATATTATGGCCTGTAAGTCCTAAAACATTTTTTATCTAGTTTTTTACAGAAAAAAATGTACCAACCTCTGATACAGACTGACTAATACAAATGAAAAAGACAAAAACTATCATATTGAGGAATAAAAAAGGTAATAATTACCAACTCTTCAGAATATAGAATATGGGAAAAAATAGGTCAACAAATTAGACAATTTAGATGAAGCTAATAAAATCTAGGAAGACAGAAATTACTATAACTTACTCAAGACTACAGGAAAACAAAAAATAAATTTCTAAAAGTTGAACTAAAGATTAAAAATATTAGCCCAAAGAGAAGCTTAGACTCAAATTGCTTCAGTAATATATTCTACCACTTTATTTAAAGAAGAAATATCATTTACAAACACTTCCTATTAATAAAACAACATTTTCCAGCTTATTCTATGAGTTCATTACCCTTATACTAAACCAGACAAATTGGAGAAGGAAATGGCAACCCACTCCAGTATTCTTGCCTGGAGAATTCCATGGACAGAGGAGTCTGGTGGGCTGCAGTCCATGCGGTCACAGAGAGTCGGATATGACTGGATGACTAACACACAAATCAGACAAAGATATCACAGCCAAAGGAGACTACAGACTAACATTTTTTATGAGCATAGACATAAAAATCTTTAACAAAATAGTAACAAAATTAATGTAGCAACATACATAAAGAATTTTAACCATAAAAAGTAGAATTTATCTTAGGAATGTAAAGTTGGTTTAATGACCAGAAATCAGTTAATGTAATACATGAAGTTAGTATAATAAAGCATATGAATATCTCAGCTGATGTAGAAAAATTAACAATAGTTTATATAAACATAATAAAACTCTTAACAAACTAGGAATATAAGGGAACTTGTTTAACCTCCTAAAGACTATCTGTAAAAATCTCATAGCTAAAATTTTACTTAATGATAAAAGACTGAATTCCACCCACTCTAATATAAGGAAGAAGTTCAGGATGCCTGCTTTTGCTACTTTCAATTAATAGTGTGCTGTGTTTCTAGGCAGTGAAGTCATGTTGAAGGAAGAAAAGAAGGAAAGGAGGGAGGAAGAGAGGATATAAAGTTATGAAGATAGAAAAACAAAAAATCTGTCTTCATATTTCTATATGTGGAAAATACTAACACACAAGAAGAAAAAAATGCTAAAAAAATGCCCAAGTTTATTATAGTGGCATAGTATAGCATCAACACATGAAAAATAAAATTAATAATTCTATATGTGGAAAATACTAATACACAAGAAGAAAAAAATGCCAAAAACATGCCCAAGTTTATTATAGTGGCATAGTATAGCATCAACGCATGAAAAATAAAATTAATTTTACCTCTAAACACTATCAGTGAACAGTCCAAGCTAAAATAATATTAAGGAAACAATTCCATTAGCAATAGTCTCCAAGAAGAAAAATAAATTAAATAAAACAAATTAAAATCTAAATGACAAAATGACTAAATATTGCTGAGAAAAATTTAAACAAAGGTAAATGAAATATATTTCATGATCACAGATTGGAAGACTAAAAATTTCAAAATCAGCAATTTTCTACAAAACAATCCACAAATCCAGCATGCTGCTGCTGCTGCGAAGTCACTTCAGTCATCCGACTCTGTGTGACCCCATAGACGGCACCCTACCAAGCTCCCCCATCCCTGGGATTCTCCAGGCAAGAACAATGGAATGAGTTGCCATTTCCTTCTCCAATGCATGAAAATGAAGTCGCTCAATTGTGTCCAACCTTCAGCAACCCCATGGACTGCAGCCTTCCAGACTCCTCCATCCATGGGATTTTCCAGGCAGGAGTATTGGAGTGGGGTGCCATTGCCTTCTCCAAAATCCAGCATACTTCATATCAATTATCAGTTGAGTTCAGTTCAGTCGCTCAGTCGTGTCCGACTCTTTGTGACCCATGAACGGCAATATGCCAGGCCTCCCAGTCCATCACCAACTCCCAGAGTTTACTGAAACTCATATCCATTGGGTCAGTGATGCTATCCAAGCATCTCATTCCCTGTCGTCCCCTTTTCCTCCCACTTTCAGTCTTTCCCAGAAAAAGTGTTTTTTCAAATGAGTCAGTTCTTTGCATCAGGTGGCCAAAGTATTGGAGTTTCAGCTTCAGCATCAGTCCTTCCAATGAATATTCAGGACTGATTTCCTTTAAGATGGACTGTTTGGATCTCTTTGCAGTCCAAGGACTCTCAAGAGTCTTCTCCAACACCACAGTTCAAAAGCATCAGTTCTTGGGCACTCAGTCTTTTCCATGCCTTCCTCCATGAGATCTCCTGACCCACAGATGGAACTCACGCCTCTTATGTCCCCTGCATTGGCAGGAGGGTTCTTTCCCACTAGTGTCACCTGGGAAACTCCAGCTATATATCAACTTATATCAACTATAATGGCTTTCATCAAAAAAAAAAAAGAAAGAAAGAAAGAAAAAAAACAGAAAATACAGAGTGTTGGTAGGCACATAGAAAAACTGGAAACCTCAAGCATTGCCGCTAGGAATGTAGAATGGTGCAATTACAATGGAAAACATTTGATAAACTTTCAAAATTCTAAAGATAAATTTTTCATATGACCCATCAATTCTACCTTTAGGAATTTATTTGGCCTTTGTAGCGGAGGAGGGGTATGCCCACAGATTTCATAGCAGCATCATTCATTGTAGTCAAAAACAGAACAGTTGTCATCTTGTAAATGAATAAACAAAATATGGCATATTCCTGCAATAAAAATGAACCAACTACTGACAAATACTACTGACATAGTATTTCAAAAATACTATGAACGAAAAAAGCTAGACATAGAAGTATTGATATGAAGCTTCAACTGTATTGATATGGAAACATTTTTTCAGCTGAGTGATGTGGGTATATGGTTGCTCAATATATTTTTCAATATATCATTTTAAGTACTTTATAATATGAAAAAGTATAAATTTTAAAATAGAAACAAACTTAATGAGAAATACAAACAATAAGGGGGAGGATAGTAAAGCATACCCTCTCCTTTTATAAGAAAATAATATCATAAAGTCTCTAATTTTTCCTAAATTCATCTATAAAGTTAATAAATTCCTAATTAAATTGACAACAGGATTTTTAAAGAACTAGAGTAACTATTCTGGGGAATTCCCTAGTGGTTTGGTGGATAGACTCTGCTTTCACTGCTGAGGGACTGGGTTCTATCCCTGGTAGGGGAACCAAGGACCCACAAGCCATGGGGCTGCAGCCAAAAAAAAAAAAAAAAGAAACAGTTTTTTAAAGAACTAGAGTTATTATTGTTAATAAATATAAATAAAAGCTCAGCTTATTAATAGGCAGGAAAATTCGGGCTATAATCAAAGAACTATGAGCAGAAATTAGCCCTGCTTGAAACCAACTCCAACTATATAGCTACAGCAGTTAAAAATAGCATGCTAGTGTATAAATAAATAAAACATTAGAGAAACAAATGGAAAGTCCAGAAATATACTTAAATAAATATAGGAAATGTGCATATAAAAGTGGTAATGAAACTTCAGTGTTTTAAATAAACTCTATTAAATAAATGTTGAGGCATTTAATAGATATCTAGAAAATCAATTCACATAGACAATTAATTCCAGATGAAACAAGTATTAAAGGTGAAATATAAAATACTTTAGGTAAAAATATGAGGTCTTTATGGTCGTAACATGAAGAACTTTTTTTCAAAATATAATGGAAATTCAAAATTATTGAAGCTTTATGAATTTGAATTTTTAAAAGGATTCTACATATTTAAAAATCACTAAGTCAAAATATAAATTAAAAGTAGAGGAAGATCTTTTTAATCATAGTACAGATGAGTTGATAACATCTTTAATAAATAGTTTCATGAGTTATTAGGACCATTTAATAAACCCTTTAGGAAAATGGCAATTGATGTGAGTAAACAAGTCAGAAAATGAAACACAAGTGGCTCTGGCTAGCTGAATAAAAATCACAATTTAATTCAAACTAAGAAATGTTCAAATTAAAATTATAACAGGATATGAGTTTTGCTTAAAGTAATAAATTTCAAACAAATTTATAGTACACTTCATGGTTTGATAGGGAAACAGAAATTCTCTTACATTCCTACAATGTAAAATGATTATTCTCTGTTGGGGCAGTTCAGCAACACTTATCCACATTTAAAATGCACACAAACTTTAGCACAACACTTGGATTTCCATGACTGTGTTCTGCTAATATCAATACTATATGCATAATGAATGTACAGGTTGAATATTGAGCATGTGTGTGTATTAGCAAAAATGAAAGCAATCTAAATGTCCAGCAATGTGCTACTTGTTTAAAGATTGTATGGCAAATACATAAAACTAGATATCATGCTTCTGTGAAAAAGAAGGAGAAATCCATGTACTGAGGTGGACAAATCTCCAAGATATATAATACAAATTAAAATAAAGCAGAAGATAGGACTACTCATATATGCAGCATTGGATTAAAAAATACAGTTCATATTCTATACATTAAATATCCCTGGATGGATACAAGAAACCAACAGCAAGAGTTACCCTGATAAAAGGCATGTTTAGGAGATGGTCAAGGACCTTAGAAGGATACATACATTTTACTATATATATATATTTTTTTTTCTATTAACTAAGTTTATTTGGTTTGAATGCTCAGAGAAATAAATGATGTTCACTTGTATGTAAAGCTTCTGGTTCAGTAATATATCTATTTGTATAGTATCAGTTTTATGAAATGTTCGTATATGACTTTCTCAAGAAATTATTTTAAAAATATTCAGGATGGATGATAGAATAGGACTTTTAGTCTCCTATTTTTTTAATATCTCTTTTTAAAGATTAAGTAGTTAATAATTTTTGGCTACATTGTGTCTTTGTTGTGGGCTTTGTCTAGTTGTGGTGAGCAAGGGTTACTCCATTTTTGCAGTGTGAAGGCTTCTCATTGCAGTGGCTTCACTTGTGGAGCACAGATTCTAGGTTCATGGGCTTTGGTAGTTGTGATTTTCAGGCTCCAGAGCGAGAGGTAAGTAGTTGTGGCCCATGGGCTTAGTTGCCCCCCAGTGTGTGTGATTTTCCTGGACCAGAGATCAAACCCATGTCCCCTGTATTGGCAGGTGGATTATTAACCACTGAACCACCAGGGAAGTTCTAGTCTCCTGTGTTTGATTACAATTCTTAGTCTAAGAAGAAAACAAGATCTGCCAAATATTCCAAAGCAAACTGCTAGACCATTGATGAAGGAGTTTCATTAACTTATATGATTGTTTATTTATTAAAGGCATTACTTATCTGTACTGTTGCAAAAGTTTTCCCAATTTTTCACTTGTCTTTGACTTTGTTTTTTCAGAAGACTGGCAGTTCTCAGGTGTTAGGTTTTTTCCAAACTGTTGCTGGCATACTATGGCCCTCATCTCCCACAGTCTCTCCTGAGCAATACAAAGGAAGATTTCCCTTCACCTTGATACACATGTAGGGAGTTTTAAGGAAAACCTTTCAAAAATTCACCTTTGCCCCTAGGAGTTTTGGTGTGTGAAACTATGCCATATAGAACCCTGAAGCAGTCTATTCTTGAGAGGATGGCTCAAGAGTCTGAAGGGGGTTTCTGGGGAGCCAGGGGCATTTGTAACTATTCTGGGCATAGGTAAATGTTTGTTTTATAATGGGCTGGTTTTGAATCTCACAAATGGAAACTCTACTGGGTCACTTTAAATACTGGGTTGGCAAAAAAGTTTTTTTTTAGTTTTCCTGTAAGATAGTATGGAAAACCCAATCGAATTTCTTGGCCAGTCCCAATAGAACTTGCATTTTGAAAAGAACTCCATCATCTTGGAAAGAGCAATTCTCAACAGTTAACTTCAACAGAAATTGTCCAATGAGGTAAGCTTTCAGATCTGGGAGCACACAGAGTATTTGTAGCCATTACAAAAGAGGTCAAGAAACTACCAATTTCAGGGAGCTTCAAAAACTATGAAGCAAAGAATCCTCATTCAGAATCCAGAATGCATAGGAGATCCTACCTGTTCAAACAATCTTGCTAGGAGCCAACCCAAAATTCACTGGAGATCCAGACAGAGACAGTGAAGAACAGAGAGGGTTACCAACAGAGACAGTTGTTAACACTTCTACGCGGCTTGCCTTGTAGCTCAGTGAAAAATAATCTGCCTGCCAACGCAGGGCACATGGGTTTGCTCCCTGATCTGGGAAGATCCCACATGCCAAGGGGCAACTAAGCCCATGCACCCCAACTATTGAGCCTGGCTCTAGTGTCCACAACTGCTGAAGTCCACAAGCCCCAAAGCCTATGCTCTGCATCAAGAGAAGCCACTGCAATGAGAAGCTAGTGCACTGCAACTAGAGAGTAGCTACTGCTGGCCAACTCTAGAGAAAACCCCAGGCAACCAAAAAGACCCAGCACAGCCAAATATATATATGCACATATATATATAAACTGATCTGAAGCTTTAAAACATACCACACTCCAGGGAGGCAGGAACATTGAGCCCAATATCCTGGGTCACCAGGCAGAAGCTGGAGCCTTGGTGGGTCTGTTAAACTGGAGATGGAGCCACAGAAGAAATGTCACCTAAGACAAAAAGAAGGGCTAGAAATACCATGTAGTTTTTCCTTCTTCTTGATCTTAATACTATTCCGATGTTTTCCATTGGTCAAGCCCTGTCAGAGGTCACCCCCTTGCTGGATGTAGAGTCACTAAGTGCCAGCTACCCAGAACTTCAGAGCAGAGGGGAAGGTGGAGGAATGTATGTGAGACAAAGGTGCTCAAACGTGCTCATTAGTCAGATGAGCCATTCCTGCAGTGCCCAGCACACAAGGGAGACAAAAAATTGCAAGGCAGAGCACAGAGAAGAAGCCAAGTATTTTCCTCACCCATCCTTCTCAGTCCCAAATTCCCCCTCCACACAAAGCCTCTTCTCAGGGTGTCTAATCAATGTGATATTCAGCAGGCTGTCAAGAATGCCTTAAGTCTGATCTGGCCCACACTGTCACCAAATCCCAGCCTCTGTGCACCACTTATACCAAATTGAATCTCAGAGACAGAGTTTTGGGTAAAGCAGAAAAGAATAGCTTTATTGTTTGCCAGACAAGGGGATCACAGTGGGCTAATGCCCTCAAGAGTGTGTGTCCTGATCTGGAGTGGGTAGTGAGGAGTTTTATAGTAGTGGTTAAAGAGGGTATTGGATATTCTTCTGATTGGTGATAAGGGAATCAGCATCATAAGCATTCTGGTTCCAGCCAGTCTAGGGTCTAAAGGTTAGCAGTTTTCATCTGGTGGGGTGTCTCATTTCATTTCAGTCCCTCCGTAATGTCCAACTCTTTGTGATCCATGGACTGCAGCACTCCAGGCTTAACTGCCCAACACCAACTCCTGGAGTTTGCTCAAACTCATGTCCATTGAGTCAGTGATGCCATCCAACCATCTCATCCTCTGTCATCCCCTTGGCCTCCTGCCTTCAATCTTTCTCATCATCAGGGTCTTTTCCAATGAGTCGGTTCTTCACATCAGGTGGCCAAAGTATTGGAGTTTCATCATCAGTCCTTCAAATGAATATTCAGGATTAATTTCCTCTAGGATTGACTGGTTTGATCTCCTTGCAATCCAAGGGACTCTCAAGAGTCTTCTCCAACACCATAGTTCAAAAGCATCAGTTCTTCAGCACTCAGCTTTCCATATGGTCTAAATCTCCCATCAATACCTTACTATTGGAAAAACCATAGCTTTGACTAGATGGAACTTTGTCAGTAAAGAAATACATCTGGTTTTTCAAAACACTGTCTATGTTTGTCACAGCTTTTTTTCCAAGGAAAACGTGTTTTTTAATTTCATGGCTGCAGTCACCATCTGCAGTGATTTTGGAGTCCAAGAAAATGAAGTCTGTCACTGTTTCCATAATTTCCCCATTTATTTGCCATGAAGAGATGGGACTGGATGCCATGATCGTTTTTTGAATTTTGAGTTTTAAGCCAGCTTTTTCACTCTCCTCTTTCATTTTCATCAAGAGGCTCTTTAGTTTTTCTTCACTTTCTGCCATATGGGGGGTGTCATCTGCATATCTGAAGTTATTGATATTTCTCCGAACAATCTTGATTCCAGCTAACACTTCATCCAGCCCAGCATTTCTCATGATGTACTCTGCATAGAAGTTAAATAAGCAGGGTGAAATTATACATGCTTTATGTAGTTATTTCCCAATTAAGAACCAGTTCATTTTTGCATTTCTTCCATGACTTCCATGTATTGCTTCTTGACCTGCATACAGATTTCTCAGGAGGCAGGTCAGGTGGTCTGGTATTCCCATCTCTTTCAGAGTTTTCCACAGCTTGTTGTGATCCACACAGTCAAAGGCTTTGGCATAGTCAATAATGAAGAAATAGATGTTTTTCTGAAAATCTCTTGTTTTTTCGATGATCCAACAGATGGCAATTTGATCTCTTCTTCTTCTGCCTTTTCTAAATCCAGCTTGAACATCTGAAATTTCACAGATCACATACTATTGAAGTCTAGCTTGGAGAATTTTGAGCATTACTTTGCTAGAGTGCGAGTTGAGTGCAATTGTGCAGTAGTTTGAACATTCTTTGACATTGCCTTTCTTTGGGATTGGAATGAAACTGACCTTTTCCATTCCTGTGGCCCCTGCTGAGTTTTCCAAATTTGCTGGCATATTGAGTGCAGCACTTTCACAGCATCATCTTTCAGGATTTGAAATAGCTCAACTGGAATTCCATCACCTCCACTAGCTTTGTTCGTAGTGATGCTTCCTAAGGCCCACTTGACTTCCCATTCCAGGATGGCTGGCTCTAGGTGAGTGATTGCACCATTATGGCTATCTGAGTCTTTAAGATTTTTTTCTGTATAGTTCTTCTGTGTATTCTTGCCAACTCTTCTTAATATCTTCTGCTTCTGTTAGGTCCATACCATTTGTGTCCTTTATTGTGCCCATCTTTGCATGAAAATTTCCCTTGTTATCTCTAATTTTCTTGAAGAAATCTCTAGTCTTTCCATTCTATTGTTTTCCTCTATTTCTTTGCATTGATCATTGAGGAAGTCTTTCTTATCTCTCCTTTCTATTCTTTGGAACTCTGCATTCAAATGGGTATAACTTTCTTCTCCTTTGCCTTTCACTTCTCTACTTTTCACAGCTATTTTTAAGGCCTCCTCAGACAACCATATCCCTTTTTGCATTTTTCTTGGGGCTGGTCTTGATCACCACCTCCTTACAATGTCACGAACCTCCATCCATATTTCTTCAGTCTTTCTCTGTATCAGATCTAATCCCTTGAATCTATTTGTCACTTCCACTGTATAATCGTAAGGGATTTGATTTAGGTCATATCTCAATGGTCTAGTGGTTTCCCCTACTTTCTTCAATTTAATTCTGAATTTGGCAATTAGGAGTTCATGATCTGAGCCACAGTCAGCTCCCAGTCTTATTTTTGCTGACTGTATAGACCTTCTCCATCTTTGACTGCAAAGAATATATTCAGTTTGATTTTGGGATTTACCATCTGGTGATATCCATGTGTAGAGTCATCTCTTGTGTTGTTTGAAGAGGGTGTTTGCTATGACCAGTGCCTTGTCTTGGAAAACACTGTTAGCCTTTGCTCTGCTTCATTTTGTACTCCAAGGTTAAATTTGCCTGGTATTCCAGGTATCTCTTGACTTCCTACTTTTGCATTCCAGTCCCCTGTGATGAAAAGGACATCTTTTGTGGGTTTTGGTGGGAGTATACTTTCTGTTTAAACAACATAGGAATGTGTGTCAGGCCATTATCTGTATCTTTCAAGGAACTGTGAGTTTGGTGGTTTTACCATGTGGCAGATTTTTGTCAAAATTATTACCTGTCCCCTAGCCCATTGGCTATTCTTTGTTTCTACATCTTCACATTTCCCAGTCATTAACTCCTGAGTCATCCTTTTACCTCAAAAGACAAGGACATAAAGCATTGTAAACGGTTTTAAAACTACACCAAATGCAGGCTCTGTGCCACATATTCTGGTTCTAGTTACTAGACAGCTCACCAGCAATAATAACATTTTTCCTAACAAAAGAAAGTAGAAATAGGAATTTCATGGATTCTGCTTCAAATCTGGCTCTCTTTTCATTGATACTAATGATTTCACTCAAGTTGTTTAAGCTCTCAGAAATGAAATGTGCTTGTCGGTACTTGGGAATAACCAAGTCAAACAAAGTTCATCCTCTGACCTGGGACCAGGAAGATGCCTAATGACTACTGGTCTCTTTCCACAATTTTATTAATTATAATATTCTCAATCTTTTCTCCATCTATGAGAAACTCAATTATTGGATAAATCCCACCTTAAGTCTCTTTTTCAAGATTAAATCTCTGATGAGTCTTGTTTATCCATACAACTCTTTTTCCCATTTGTTGTTGTTCAGTTGCTCAGCTATGTCCTACTCTTTTCAACCCCATAGACTCTAGCACGCCAGGTTTCCCTCTCGTTCACTACCTCCCAGAGTTTGCTCAAACTCATGTCCATTGAGTTAATGATGCCATCCAACCATCTCACCCTCTGTTGCCCCCTTTTCCTCCTGTATTCAATCTTTTCCAGCATCAGGGACTTTTCCAAAGGGTTGGCTCTTCACATCAGGTGGCCAAAGTACTGAAGCTTCATCTTCAGCATTAGCCTTCCCAATGAACATTCAGGGTTGATTTACTTTAGGATTGACCTGTTTGATCCCCTTGCCATCCAAGGGACTCTTGAGAGTCTTCTCCAGCATCACAGTTTGAATACATCAATTCTTTTATGCTCAGTCTTTTTTGTGGTCCAATTCTCACATCTGTATGTGACTACTGGAAAAATAATTGCTTTAACTATATGGACTTTTGTTGGCAAAGAAACACCTCTGCTTTTTAATAACACTGTCTAGATTTGTCATAGCTTTTCTTTCAAGAAACAAGCATCTTTTAATTTCATGATTGCAGTCACCACCTGCAGTGATTTTGGAGCCCATGCTTCTGCCACATGGTAGTTATACAATATACTCAACATGAGGGTTATAGAGGATGAACAGTGGAAGAGGTGACTTCATTCACAGAGTGGGTTCCAATCTGCATAAGATGCTTGAAACCAAGTATGGTACACATTAGGCACTAGATAGAGCTTGGATATTGTGATCATTTGGATGTACAGGTAAGCTTTTAGATCTGTTAAGTAACTAATATACACTCAAGTGTGATTTGTTACTGGGGGAATTTTCTATTTATTTGTATTCATTTTGAAACATTCTCTTCCACTACATTTATCACCACAGAGAAGTTCATATGCACAAAAATATTTGTAAAGATTCAGACCCCAAAATACTTTAAACAGATTTAATCTATTTTGTAGATGGTTTTCCTAAAATAAATGACAGCCTGAATTGAATCCCATGGGAAAATGGAGATCTTATCTATGGCAATGTATCTATATATATTAAAAAATTACATTTGTATATTCATTATCTTTGTGTACATTCCTTCCTCATATAATAAATATTAGGAAAATAACTTTCATCTATATAACACTTTTTTTTTTTTTTTTTTCAGAAAAGGAGATGAATAAATTTATGTTTTAATATGTTTGACCTGTTTTCTTTACTATCTATTCTTATAAAGAGTTTTGGTCCCTGACTTGCCTCTAGTAAAGTCTACATAGTCCTGACATATGGTGTCCTTCACACTTCAGATAGGCTGCAAAGAAGGGAAATCAATTACAGATTGGTCTACCCTGGCAGATGCCCTAACCTTAGTGAGCAATCAGCTACTAATTGACAGGGCTGCTGCCTCACATCTCACATTTGTCTCCCTTTTACCTGGCCCATGGTATTGTTTTTAAAACAAAAACTTCATATATCCACATTACAAAGAAACCACAATTTTAATTGCCTTCGCTTGTGCTTTTCAGGTTCTGTAGTGAACATCTGTCATTTTTAGGCCAATATAGTTTAAAGCACAGTTTGTTCATTTTCCTTTCCTTTCCCCCTTTCTAAATAAAGATTATATCACTACCCACTCCTCAATACTACCCCTGACACTCCTCTACCACCAAAGACACATCCAGCCAGGCTGTTTTATGTCCAATTTGTTTATTGTAATGAGAAATGTGAAAATCTTTGACAGAGGTCATTAATTTTATTGCTTGTGTTTCAAAAAGTAGTTCCTGGGCTATTTACATCTCTTGATATTAACACCTAAGAAGATGAATGTGCTGAAGATATAAAGTTGAAAGCAAATTGTGTTTGCTGTCTCCTTCTAAATATAATTTATGGCTTAGAAAAGATCTTTACGGTTCATGATCAAATATTTCCTTGTTGTTACATTTGATGTTTGCCGCAGTGACACTGAACATCTTTGGGTCTTTTGATTCCAAGACATTTAGCTTCCTGGTGGATATTGGTATTAAAGGTGAAATTATTACAATTCATCTTAGTAGGCACAATTCCTCTTTGAATTAACTGATATGAGTGTCATTAGTTGCAAAAGATTTTCAATTTAGGAAAACAAAATATATTTAATTTATAAAAGAGAAATTTAAAGGAATCTTAGAAATTACACAGTGTCATCTTATTTATCTTATTTCATTGATTTTTAAAGTTCATCTTTATTAGTGGGAGGGGACATGGGTAAACCTATGGCTGATTCATGTTGATGTTTGGTAGAAACCAAAAAATACTGTAAAGCAATTATCCTTCAATTAAAAATAAATAAAGTGAAAAAATTAACTTTTACTGAGATATTCACAAAATTGTAAGATATTTATAGCAAACATTATGGTGACTTTATATATACATATGTATACACATACATATAGATATACATTGTGAAAGAATTCCTACCATTTATCTGGTTAACATTTCTATCACTTCACATATTTATCTTTTGTGTGTCTCTGTGTGAGAAAATTTGATTTCTATTTTCTTAGAAAAGTTCAATTATTCAATATAGTGTTATAAGCTTTATTTTTAAAGCTTTTTTTTTATGGGGCATTGCCCCACCACAGTTTACAGGATCTTAGTTCCCTGATCAGAGATGGAACCCACATCCTCAGCAGTGAAAACACATAGTCTTAACCACTGGACCACCAGAACATTCTCTATAAATTTTAGTCAGCACTGAATCTTTGAATCCCCATAATTAACTCATAGTAAAAGTTTAGACATTTTTACCAAACTCTCCTTACTTCTCCAATCCCCATACCTGACAACCATTTTTCTTCTTGGGGCAGCTGTGAGGAGATACCACTTGTCCAAGGTAAGGAGAAGTGACTACACTTTGCTGGAGCAGCCGTGAAGAGATACCCCATGCTCAAGGTAAGAAAAACCCAAATAAGGCAGTAGGTGTTGCGAGAGGGCATCAGAGGGCAGACACACTGAAACCATAATCACAGAAAACTAGTCAATCTGATCACACAGACCACAGCCTTGTCTAACTCAATGAAACTAAGCCATGCCGTGTGGGGCCACCCAGACGGGCAGTTCATGGTGGAGAGGTCTGACAGAATCCGGTCCACTGGAGAATGGAATGGCAAACCACTTCAGTATTCTTGCCTTGAAAACCCCATAAATAGTATGAAATGGCAAAATGACAGGATACTGAAAGAACTCCCCCGATCAGTAGGTGTCCAATATGATACTGGAGATCAGAGTAGAAATAACTCCAGAAAGAATGAAGGGATGGAGCCAAAGCAAAACAATACACAGTTGTGGATGTGACTGGTGATATAAGCCAAGTCCGATGCTATAAAGAGCAATATTGCATAGGAACCTGGAATGTCAGGTCCATGAATCAAGGCAAATTGGAAGTGGTCAAACAGGAGTTGGCAAAAGTGAACATCGACATTCTAGGAATCAGCGAACTAAAATGGACTAGAAAGGGTGAATTTAACTCAGATGACAATTATATCTATTACTGTGGGCAAGAATCCCTTAGAAGAAATGGAGTAGTCATCATGGTCAACAAAAAAGTCCAAAATGCAGTACTTGGATGCAATCTCAAAAATACAGAATGATCTCTGTTTGTTTCCAAGGCAAACCATTCAATATCACAGTAATCCAAGTCTATGCCCCAACAAGTAACCCTGAAGAAGCTGAAGTTGAATAGTTCTATGAAGACCTACAAGACCTTTTAGAACTAACACCTAAAAAAGATGTCCTTTTCATTACAGGGGACTGGAATGCAAAAGTAGGAAGTCAAGAAACACTGGGTGTAACAGGCAAATTTGGCCTTAAAATACAGAATGAAGCAGGGCAAAGCCTAATAGAGTTTTGCCAGGAGAACACATTGGTCATAGCAAACACCCTCTTCCAACAACACAAGAGAAGACTCTACACATGGAGATCACCAGAGGGGCAACACCAAAGTCAGATTGATTATTTTCTTTGCAGCCAAAGATGGAGAAGCTCTATACAGTCAGCAAAAACAAGACCAGGAGCTGAATGTGGCTCAGATCATGAACTCCTTATTGCCAAATTCAGACTTAAATTGAAGAAAGTAGGGAAAACCACTAGACCATTCAAATGATCTAAATCAAATCCCTTATGATTATACAGTGGAAGTGAGAAATAGATTTAAGGGCCTAGATCTGATAGATAGAGTGCCTGATGAACTATGGAATGAGGTTCGTGACATTGTACAGGAGACAGGGATCAAGACCATCCCCATGCAAAAGAAATGCAAACAAGCAAAATGGCTGTCTGGGGAAGCTCACAAATAGCCGTGAAAAGAAGAGAAGCGAAAAGCAAAGGAGAAAAGGAAAGATATAAGCATCTGAATGCAGAGTTCCAAAGATTAGCAAGGAGCGATAAGAAAACCTTCCTCAGCAATCAATGCAAAGAAATAGAGGAGAACAACAGAATGGGAAAGACTAGACATCTCTTCAAGAAAATCAGAGATACCAAAGGAACATTTCATGCAAAGATGGGCTCGATAAAGGACAGAAATGGTATGGACCTAACAGAAGCAGAAGATATTAAGAAGAGGTGACAGAAATACACAGAAGAACTGTACAAAAAAGATCTTCACAACCAAGATAATCACGATGGTGTGATCACTCACCTAGAGCCAGACATCCTGGAATGTGAAATTAAGTAGGCCTTAGGAAGCACCACTTCGAACAAAACTAGTGGAGGTAATGGAATTCTATTTGAGCGAATTCGAATCCTGGAAGATGTTGCTGGGAAAGTGCTGCAATCACTATGCCAGCAAATTTGGAAATCTCGGCAGTGTCCACGGGACTGGAAAAGATCTGTTTTCATTCCAATCCCAAAGAAAGGCAATGCCAAAGAATGTTCAAACTACCACACAATTGCACTCATCTCACACGCTAGTAAAGTAATGCTCAAAATTCTCCAAGCCAGGCTTCAGCAATACGTGAACTGTGAAATTCCTGATGTTCAAGCTGGTTTTAGAAAAGGAAGAGGAACAGAGATCAAATTGCCAACATAAACTGAAACATCAAAAAAGCAAGAGAGTTCCATAAAAACACTTATTTCTGCTTTATTGACTATGCCAAAGCCTTTGACTGTGTGGATCACAATAAACTGTGGAAAATTCTGAAAGAGATGGGAATACCAGAACACCTGACGTGCCTCTTGAGAAACCTATATGCAGGTCAGGAAGCAACAGTTAGAATTGGACATGGAACAACAGACTTTTCCAAACGGGAAATACGTCAAGGCTGTATATTGTCACCCAGCTTATTTAACTTCTATGAAGAGTACATAATGAGAAACACTGGGCTGAAGAAGCACAAGGTGGAATCAAGATTGCCGGGAGAAATATCAATAACCTCAGATATGCAGATGACACCACCCTTATGGCAGAAAGTGACGAGGAACTCAAAAGCCTCTTGATGAAGGTGAAAGAGGAGAGTGAAAAAGTTGGCTTAAAGCTCAACATTCAGAAAATGAAGATCATGGCATCTGGTCCCATCACTTCACGGGAAATAGATGGGGAAACAGTGGAAACAGTGTCAGACTTTATTTGTTTGCTCTCCAAAATCACTGCAGATGGTGATTGCAGCCATGAAATTAAAAGACACTTACTCCTCGGAAGGAAAGTTATGACCAACCTAGACAGCATATTCAAAACCAGAGACATTACTTTGCCAACAAAGGCCCATCTAGTCAAGGCAAGGCTATGATTTTTGCAGTGGTCATGTATGGATGTGAGAGCTGGACTGTGAATAAAGTTGAGCACAGACGAATTGATGCTTTTGAATTGTGGTATTGGAGAAAACTCTTGAGAGTCCCTTGGACTGCAAGGAGATCCAACCAGTCCATTCTGAAGGAGATCAGCCCTGGGTGTTCTTTGGAAGGAATAATGCTAAAGCTGAAACTCCAATAGTTTGGCCACCTCATGGGAAGAGTTGTCTCATTGGAAAAGACTCTGATGCTGGGAGGGATTGGGGGCAGGAGGAGAAGCGGACAACAGAGGATGAGATGGCTGGATGGCATCACCAACTCGATGGACGTGAGTTTGAGTGAATTATTGGAGCTGGTGATGGACAGGGAGGCCTGGCGTGCTGCAATTCATGGGGTTGCAATGAGTCAGACACGACTAAGCGACTGAACTGAACTGAAGAGATTGAGTCTCTATATGAGTTTGATTTTTTTTTTAGATTGTATAAGTAAGTGAGATAGTAATATTTATCTTAATATATTTGAATCATTACACTTAAGATAATGTCCTTAAGGTCCATCCATATTGTTGAGGAAAAAAAAAAAAAGCAAGGTTGTCTTCTTTCTTGTGGCTAACACTATTCGATTGTATATTTATACCACATCTCTTTGTCCATTTATCAATTGATAGACACTGAATTTATTTCCATATCTTGGCTAAGTGAATAATGATGCTATGAACATGGTACTGCATACACCTCTTCAATATCTTGTTTTAATTTCCTTTGGGTGTTTACCCAGAAGTGAGATTGCTGGATCATATAATAATTCCATCTTTGGGCCTTTTGATTCTAAGACATTTAGTTTAATTTCTTGAGGCACTTTCATACTATTTTCCATGGTGTCTGCACCAGTGTAAATCCCCACCAAGAGGCTACAATGGTTTTATTTACTCCACCTCCTTGCCAGCATTTGTTATCTCTTCTCTGCCTGACAATAGCCATCCTAATAGGTATGAGAAGATATTTAAATGTAGGTTTAATTTACATTTCCCTAATAGTTAGTGATGTGTACAACTTTTCATGTACTTCTTCATTTGTAAGTCTTCTTTGAGAAAATTATATTCTGTTCTTCTGCCTATTGTTAAATCAGATTTGCATAAATCAGATTTGTGTGTTTGGGGTCTTTTGTTTGATTTTTGCTATTGAGCTTTATGTCTTTATTATGCATTTTGAATATTAACTCATTATCAGATATATGAATTATTAATTTTATCCTATTCTATAGGTTACCTTTTAACTTTGTTGATGGTTTCATTGCTTATGCAGAAATTTTTCAGTTTGGTGTAGTCCTGCTTGTTTTATTTTTACTTTCATAATATTTGTTTTTGGTGTCACATAAAAAAAAAAAAATCATTACCATGATAAATATCAAATAGTTGATCCACCATGTTTTCTTCTAGAAGTTTTGTGACTTTTGATCTTATGGTCAAGTCTTTGATCCATTTTGGATTGATTTGTATGTGTGTGTCTGTGTGTACGGTATAAGATAAAAAACCACTTTATTTTGTATATTAATTTGTATATCCACTTTTACCAGCACCATTTATTGAAGAGACTATTATTTCCCTATTGTATACTCTTGGCTTCATTGTAATAAGTTGATTTGACATGTATGCATATATTTATTGCTGTCCTCTCTCTCCTGTTTCATTGGACTATCTCTGCCTCTTTTTATGTCAATATTCTCTTTTGATTACAGTAGCTTTGTGATAAAGTTTGAAATCAGAAATTGTGATTTCTTTAGGTACATTCTTCTTTCTTGTTATTGGTTTGAGTAATCAGTGTTCTTTGTACTTCTATACAAATTTCAGGTTTTGTTCTCTGTTTCTGTGAAAAATTCCATTGCATTTTGATAGACATTTCATTGAATCTATAGATTGCTTTAAATAGTAATGGACATTCTAAAAATATTAGAAAAATAAGAATTTGAGAGAAAATAATTAAATAAAAAGCTAGAAGATTTAAAACACAGAAATAGAGTCACAAACATAAAAAACAAATTTATGGTTTCCAGGGGTGAAAAGGGGAGATGGAGGAATTGGGAGATTGGAATTGACAAATACACATTGCTATATACAAAAGAGATAACTAATGAGAACCTACTGTATAGCACAGGGACCTCAACTTATTACTCTATACTCAATGAACTATATGAGAAAAGAATTTAAAAGACAGTGGAGATAGATAGATAGATAGATAGAGATATATATTTATATAGATATATACAATATGTAACTGACTCACTTTGCTATGCATGTGAAACTAACAGAGTAAAAATATCTTTAAAGTTTAAGGAAAATCAAGGCTTCTAACCTGTAATTTTAATAAATCAAATGTTAATGTTAAAAAGTTAGGAGATAAAAATATGATATGAATTTATTAATAAAAAATAAATATTTACCAGCACCTGCTATGAGCCAGGCACTGTTGTAGAAGAAAAAATACAGTGTAGATAGGGAAACAGTGGAAACAGTGTCAGACTTTATTTTTCTGGGCTCCAAAATCACTGCAGATGGTGACTGCAGCCATGAAATTAAAAGACGCTTACTCCTTGGAAGGAAAGTTATGACCAACCTAGATAGCATATTCAAAAGCAGAAACATTACTTTGCCAACAAAGGTTCATCTAGTCAAGGCTATGGTTTTTCCTGTGGTCATGTATGGATGTGAGGGTTGGACTGTGAAGAAGGCTGAGTGACGAAGAATTGATGCTTTTGAACTGTGGTGTTGGAGAAGACTCTTGAGAGTCCCTTGGACTGCAAGGAGATCCAACCAGCCCATTCTGAAGGAGATCATCCCTGGGATTTCTTTGGAAGGAATGATGCTAAAGCTGAAACTCCAGTCCTTTGGCCACCTCATGCGAAGAGTTGACTCATTGGAAAAGACTCTGATGCAGGGAGGGACTGGGGGCAGGAGGAGAAGGGGACGACAGAGGATGAGATGGCTGGATGGCATCACTGACTTGATGGACATGAATCTGAGTGAACTCTGGGAGTTGGTAATGGACAGGGAGGCCTGGCATGCTCTGTTTCATGGGGTCACAAAGAGTCAGACATGACTGAGTGACGGATCTGATCTGATCTGAACCAAGATAGATAATAGCACTTCCCTCAAACTGCTTACATTTTAGTAGAAAAATACACAGGGGAAAAAGACAAATGAAATATAATTTTCAGACAGCAGTAAAGTACTAAAAAGATAAGCAGGTTAGGGGGAAAAAAAAAAACTAAAGAGTTACAATAACAAAAAAAATAACACTTAGCATCCCAGAAAACACATTTATTACTTGGATTTCAAGGAAGCCTGGAGGATCAAGCTTTTACAGTTCCATAAAAGTGCTAGTTATTCAGTTGTGTTCAACGGTTCAGATCAGATCAGATCAGTCGCTCAGTCGTGTCTAACTCTTTGCAACCCCATGAATCGCAGCATGCCAGGCCTCGCTGTCCATCACCAACTCCCGGAGTTCACTCAGACTCACGTCCATCGTGTCAGTGATGCCATCCAGCCATCTCATCCTCTGTCGTCCCCTTCTGCTCCTGCCCTCAATCCCTCCCAGCATCAGAGTCTTTTCCAATGATCAACTCTTCGCATGAGGTGGCGAAAGAACTGGAGTTTCAGCTTTAGCATCAATCCTTCCAAAGAAATCCTGGGGCTGATCTCCTTCAGAATGGACTGGTTGGATCTCCTTGCACTCCAAGGGACTCTCAACAGTCTTCTCCAACACCACAGTTCAAAAGCATCAATTCTTTGGCGCTCAGCCATCTTCACAGTCCAACTCTCACATCCATACATGATCACAGGAAAAACCACAGCCTTGACTAGACGAACCTTTGTTGGCAAAGTAATGTCTCTGCTTTTGAATATGCTATCTAGGTTGGTCATAACTTTCCTTCCAAGGAGTAAGCGTCTTTTAATTTCATGGCTGCAGTCACCATCTGCAGTGATTTTGGAGCCCAGAAATATAAAGTCTAACACTGTTTTCATTGTTTCCCCATCTATTTCCCATGAAGTGATGGGACCAAATGCCATGATCTTCGTTTTCTGAATGTTGAGCTTTAAGCCAATTTTTTCACTTTCCACTTTCAATTTCATCAAGAGGTTTTTTAGTTCCTCTTCACTTTCTGCCATAAGGGTGGTGTCATCTGCATATCTGAGGTTATTGATATTTCTGCTGGCAATCTTATTCCAGCTTTTGTTTCTTTCAATCCAGCATTTCTCATGATGTACTCTGCATATAAGTTAAATAAACAGGGTGATAATATACAGCCTTGATGTACTCCTTTTCTTATTTGGAACCAGTCTGTTGTTTCATGTCCAGTTCTAACTGTTGCTTCTTGACCTGCATACAAATTTCTCAAGAGGCAGGTCAGGTGGTCTGGTATTCCCATCTCTTTCAGAATTTTCCACAGTTTATTGTGATCCACACAGTCAAAGGCTTTGGCATAGACAATAAAACAGAAAGAGAGGTTTTTCTGGAAATCTCTTGCTTTTTTGATGATCCAGTTGATGTTGGCAATTTGATCTCTGATTCCTCTGCCTTTTCTAAAACCAGCTTGAACATCAGGAAGTTCACACTTCACATATTGCTGAAGCCTGGCTTGGAGAATTTTGAGCATTACTTTACTAGCGTGTGAGATGAATGCAATTGTGCGGTAGTTTGAACATTTTTTGGCATTGCCTTTCTTTGAGATTGGAATGAAAACGGACCTTTTCCAGTCCTGGGGCCACTGCTGAGTTTTCCAAATTTTCTGGCATATAGAGTGCAGCACTTTCACAGCATCATCTTTCAGGATTTGAAATAGCTCAACTGGAATTCTATCACTTCCACTAGCTTTGTTGGTGTGATGCTTTGTAAGGCCCACTTGACTTCACATTCCAGGATGTCTGGCTCTAGGTCAGTGATCACACCATCGTGATTATCTGGGTTGTGAAGATCTTTTTTGTACAGTTCTTCTGTGTATTTCTGTCACCTCTTCTTAATATCTTCTGCTTCTGTTAGGTCCATACCATTTCTGTCCTTTATCGAGCCCATCTTTGCATGAAATGTTCCTTTGGTATCTCTGATTTTCCTGAAGAGAGCTCTAGTTTTTCCTATTCTGTTGTTTTCCTCTATTTCTTTGCATTGATCACTGAAGAAGGCTTTCTTATCTCTTCTTGCTATTCTTTGAAACTCTGCATTCAGATCTTTATATCTTTCCTTTTCTCCTTTGCTTTTCGCTTCTCTTCTTTTCCCAGCTATTTGTAAGGCCTCCCCTGACAGCCATTTTGCTTTTTTGCATTTCTTTTCCATGAGGATGGTCTTGATCCCTGTCTCCTGTACAATGTCATGAACCTCATTCCATAGTTCATCAGGCACTCTATCTATCAGATCTAGGCCCTTAAATCTATTTCTCACTTCCACTGTATAATCATAAAGGATTTGATTTAGGTCATACCTGAATGGTCTAGTGGGTTTCCCTACTTTCTTCAATTTCAGTCTGAATTTGGCAATAAGGAGTTCATGATCTGAGCCACAGTCAGCTCCTGGTCTTGTTTTTGCTGACTGTATAGAGCTTCTCCATCTTTGGCTGCAAAGAATATAATCAATCTGATTTCAGTGTTGACCATCTGGTGATGTCCATGTATAGAGTCTTCTCTCATGTTGTTGGAGGAGGGTGTTTGTTATGATCAGTGTATTTTCTTGTCAAAACTCTATTAGTCTTTGCTCTGCTTCATTCCGTATTCCAAGGCCAAATTTGCCTGCTACTCCAGGTTTTTCTTGACTTCCTAATTTTGCATTCCAGTCCCCTATAATGAAAAGGACGTATTTTTTTTTTTTTTTTTTTTGGTATTATTTCTAAAAGGTCTTGTAGCTCATTGTAGAACCATTCAACTTCAGCTTCTTCAGCGTTACTCATTGGGGCATAGACTTGGATGACTTTCATATTGAATGGTTTGCCTTGGAAACGAACAGAGATCATTCTGTCGTTTTTGAGATTGCATCCAAGTACTGCATTTCGGACTCTTTTGTTGACCATGATGGCTACTCCATTTCTTCTGAGGGATTCTTGCCCGCAGTAGTAGATATAATGGTCATCTGAGTTAAATTCACCCATTCCAGTCCATTTCAGTTCGCTAATTCCTAGAATGTTGACATTCACTCTTGCCATCTCTTGTTTGACCACTTCCAATTTGCCTTGATTCCTGGACCTGACATTCCAGGTTCCTATGCAATATTGCTCTTTACAGCATCGGACCTTGTTTCTATCACGAGTCACATCCACAGCTGGGTATTCTTTTTGCTTTGGCTCCATCCCTTCTTTCTTCCTGGAGTTATTTCTCCACTGATCTCCAGTAGCATATTGGGCACCTACTGACCTGGGGAGTTTCTCTTTCAGTATCCTATCATTTTGCCTTTTCATACTATTCATGGGCTTCTCAAGGCAAGAAACTGAAGTAGTTTGCCATTCCCTTCTCCAGTGGGCTACAGTCTGTCAGATCTCTCCACCATGACCTGCCCATCTTGGGTTGCCCCATGGGCATGGCTTAGTTTCATTGAGTTAGACAAGGCTGTGGTCCTAGTGTAATTAGGTTGACTACTTTTCTGTGAGTATGGTCTTAGTGTGTTTGCCCTCTGATGCCCTCTTGCAACACCTACCATCTTACTTGGGTTTCTCTTACCTTGGGCATGAGGTATCTCTTCATGGCTGCTCCAGCAAAGCACAGCCATTGCTCTTTACCTAGGACGAGGGGTATCTCCTCACCGCCGCCCTTCCTGACCTTCAACGTGGGACAGCTCTTCTAGGCCCTCCTGCGCCTGTGCAGCCACGGCTCCTTGGACGTGGGGTTGGTCCTCCCAACCACCGCCCCTGCCCTCGGGCGTGGGGGCATGGGCTAGGTGCTCCCAGCCGCTGCCCCTGACCTCGGACTTGGGGTAACTCCTCAGACAACCTTTTTGCCTTTTTGCATATCTTTTCTTGGGCATTGTCTTGATCCCTGCCTCCTGTACAATGTAATGAACCTCCATCCTTAGTTCATCAAGTACTCTGTCTATCAGATCTAATCCCTTGAATCTATTTGTCACTTCCACTGTATAATTGTAAGGGATGTGATTTAGGTCATACCTGAATGGTCTAGTGGTTTTCCCTCCTTTCTTCAATTTAATTCTGAATTTGGCAATAAGGAGTTCATGATCTGAGCCACAGTCAGCTCCCAGTCTTTTTTTTTTTTTTTTTTTTTTGCTGACTTCTTCATCTTTGGCTGCAAGGAATATAATCAATCTGATTTTGGTATTGACCATCTGGTGATGTTCATGTGTAGAGTCTTCTCTTGTGTTGTTGGAAGACAGTGTTTGCTATGATCAGTGCGTCTCTTGGCAAAACTTTGTTAGACTTTCCCCTGCTTCATTCTATACTCCAAGGCCAAATATGCCTGTTACTCCAGGTGTTTCTTGACTTGCTACTTTTGCATCCCAGTCTCCTATAATAAAAAGGACATCTTTTTTGGGTGTTAATTCTAGAAGGTCTTGTAGGTCTTCATAGAACTGTTCAACTTTAGCTTCTTCAGCATTACTGGTTGGGGCATAGAATTGGATTACTGTGATATTGAATGGTTTGTCTTGAAAATGATTAGAGATCATTCTGTAATTTTTGAGATTGCATCCAAGTACTACATTTTGCACTCTTTTGTTGACTATGATGGCTACTCCATTTCTTCTAAGGGATTTTTGCCCACAGTAGTTGACATAATGGTCATCTGAGTTAAACTCACCAATTACAGTCCATTTTATGCTGGGAAAAATTGAGGGCAGGAGGAGAAGGGGACGACAAAGGATGAGATGGTTGGATGGCATCACCAACTCAATGGACATGGGTTTGGGTAGACTCCGGCAGTTGGTGATGGATATAGAGGCCTGGCATGCTGCGGTCCATGGGGTCGCAAAGAGTCAAACATGACTGAGCGACTGAACTGGACTGAAGTCCATTTTAACTCACTGATTCCTAAAATGAGAACGTTCACTCTTGCCATCTACTGTTTGGCCACTTCCAATTTGCCTTGATTCATGGACCTAACATTTCAGGTTCCTATGCAGTATTGCCCTTTACAGCATCGAACCTTGCTTCCATCTTCAGTCATATCCACAGCTGGCTGTTGTTTTTGCTTTGGCTCCATCTCTTCATTCTTTCTGGAGTTATTTCTCCACTGATCTCCAGTAGCATACTGGGCACCTACCGACCAGGGTAGTTCATCTTTTAGTGTCCTATCATTTTGCCTTTTCATACTGTTCATGGGGTTCTCAAGGCAGGAATAATAAAGTGGTTTGCCATTCCCTTCTCCATTGGACCACATTTTTTCAGAACTCTCCACCATGACCCTTCCATCTTGGGTGACCCTACACAATATTACTCATAGTTTCACTGAGTTAGACAAGGCTTTGGTCCATGTGATCAGATTGTTTAGTTTTCTGTAATTGTGCTTTTCCTTCTGTCTGCCCTCTTATGGAGAAGGATAAGAGGCTTATGGAAGCTTCCTGATGGGAGAGACTAACTGAGGGGAAAACTGGATCTTGTTCTGATGGTTGGGTCCACGCTCAGTAAATCTTTAATCCAATTTTTTGTTGATGGGTGGAGCTGTGTTATTTACCTGGGGCCAAACTATGGTGGAGGTAATGAAAATAATGGTGACCTCCTTCAAAAGGTCCCATGCATGCAATGCTATGCTCAGTTCCCCCAATCCTGCAGCAGGCCACTGCTGACCCATGCCTCTGCCAGAGACTCCTGGACATTCACGGGTAAGTCTGAGTCAGTCTCTCATGGGGTCAGTGATCCTTTCTCCTGGGTCCTGGTGCACACGTTTCTGATTTTGGTATTGACCATCTGATGATGTTCATGTGTAGAGTCTTCTCTTGTGTTGTTGGAAGACAGTGTTTGCTATGATCAGGTGCTGTTTCCCAGTCCTGTGTAAGTTCTGGTAGCTCTATCGTGGGTTTAATAGCGACCTCCTCCAAAAGGGCAATACCAAGGTCTGCTACACCCAGAGCTGCTGCCCCTGCAGTAGTTCACTGCTGACCCGTACCTCCACAGAAGACACTCAAATACAGTTCTGTCTCAGTCTCTGTCAGATCTCTGGGTCCTGGTGCACACGTTTGTTTGAGCCATCTGAGCATCTCTGGCATGTGTGGGGTTTGATTTTAAATGCGATTTTACCCTTCCTACCATCTTGCTGGGGCTTGCTTCTCCTTTGCCCTTGGACGTGGGGTATCTCCTCATACCTGCTCCAGAGCCATACAGCCATAATTATTTTAAAAAATAAATAAATAAAGATTAGGAAATTGAGGTTCAAAAAAAAACAAACAAACCACAATATTAGTACAACACAGAGACCTGTGTTCTCACCCCTGGGTGCTCTGCATATAACCTGACATGCTCATCATCAGACAGGCTAGGAAGTCACTGCAACTGTGGCCTTGGGAAAGTCAGTGGATATGCCTTTTTTGTCAGGCAAATGAGCCATCCCCACTTGTATCACTAACTTCCAATTAAATATCTAAGATTAATGCATCTAATGGAGACTTGGCTTCTTTAGCATCCAGGAAGTCTATAAAAATAGACGATATTTTCAGTTTTAGATTATGAAGCACACTTTGTCTCCTAAATATGTAGTTTATTAAAACACAGGAGACAGTTTCAGAAAAAAAGCATCAAAACAATGACAAATATCTCCCACAGTGGATAAAGGGCTCAAGCTGCAATTCCAGGACATGCTTTCATCTTCCTCTGCCTTCAATGTCTTCACTTCCTCATCTGCAAAACTGAAGAGTAGGATCAAGTTATTGCTGAAGTCACTTCCATTTTTCCCATTTTAAAATTCACTAATTCAAAGAGAAATGACAAGGACAGTTAAAATGCAATATTCAGAAAATAGACAAGTGGAGCAAAATGTGAAAAGGATTCTCTGAGTCAAACAAGAAATTCAGTGCATTCTTGTTATTGCAAAATGACGACAAAATGTAGATGTATGAGAAAGAGAAATAGAGACTGAGAAAAAACAGTATGCAGAGAAAGTGACATGTATTTATGAGACAGTTGAATTTTTCTTAGAAACTCAATGAACCAAACTCACTGGTAAAAGAAGATAACCATGAATATTCTGCAGCTTCATATTCATAGAGGTGTTCACAAGATAAAACTCACAATGCTGAATGCCTAACCTGAAGGGGGAAAAAGTCTATGAATATAAGAAAGGCTTATCACTTATTCACTCATTCAACAAACATTTTGCTTTATCTTCTACATTATTAAGAATGAAATGGATGTTCCCAGTTGACAATGACTCTCAGTCTAGAAATTAATGATTGCAACAGTATGGCAAAAGTCAAAAAATCAATAACGCATGTAACATCAGAGGACAGAGGAAGAGTACTTAACAACCAAGAAGTATGAAAATATTTCCAAGAGGAGATAAAACTGAATCTTGAAGGAAGAAAAGAACTCACCAGGAGGATAAAAAGAGGATGCTTGTTTTAGGAAAGAAGAGAATATATGACCTGAGAAAATAAAACTGAAAAAATGTGTTTGACTTAATTTGAGGATTCAAGGTCATCACAGGTGATATGGTGGTGGTTGTCATTTTTCAGCTGCTAAGTCATGTCAATTCTTTGCAACCCCATGGACTGCAGCATGACAGGCTACTCTGTGCTCCACTATCTACCAGAGTTTGCTCAAATTCATGTCCATTGATTCAGTGATGTTATCTAACCATCTCATCTTCTACTGCCCCCTTCTCCTTTTGCCTTCAATCTTTTCCAGAATCCAAATGAGTCAGCTATTCGCATCAGGTGGCCAAACTATTGGAGCTACAGTTTGAGCATCAGCCCTTCCAGTGAATATTCAGGGTTGATCTTGCTGTCCAAGGGACTCTCAAGAGTCTTCTCCAGCACCACAATTTGAAAGCATCAATTCTACAGCACTCAGCATTCTTTATTGACCAAATCTCACATTGATACATGACTACTGGAAAACCCGTAGCTTTGACTATATGCATCTTTGTCATCCAAGTGACATCTCTGCTTTTTAATACACTGTCAAGGTTTGTCATAGCTTTCCTTCCAAGGAGCAAGGGTCTTTTCATTTAATGGCTGCAGTCACTATTCACAGTGATTTTGGAGCCCAAGAAAGTAAAATCTGTCACTGCTTCCACTTTTTCCCTTTCTATATGCCATGAATTAATGGCACAAGATGCCCTGATCTTAATTTTTTGAATGTTGAGTTTCAAGCCAGGTTTTTCACGCTTCTCTTTCACCTTCAACAAGACACTCTTTATTAGTTCCTCTTCACATTCTGCCATTAGAGTGCATCATCTACATATCTGAGGCTGTTGATATTTCTTCCAGTGATCTTGATTCCATTTTGTGATTCATCCATCTGGTATTTTGCATGATGTACTCTGCATATAAGTTAAATAATCTGGGTAACAATATACAGTGTTGTCGTACTCCTTTCCGAATTTTGAACTAGTCCATTGTTCCATGTCTGGCTGTAACTGTTACCTCTTAAAATGGTGGTTATATATGAAAAAAGGAATCTGGAAACCCAAGACATGAGGCACGTCCCACTTGGTTTTGTGTTTCTTGCCAAGTGGTTGGTGCTCTACAATGTGGCACAGGAGAATTTGGGACAAGGGAGTACCAAGGCCAGAGTTGGGGATTTTGGAAGTTGGAAGCAACAGGACAAATTAAAGGATGACTCTAATAATGCACAAAGCAAGCTATGAAAAATCCAAGGCAAGGGAATGGAGATGAAAAAAACAACAATAGCATCAAAGAAAATGTGGAGGATTGTTTAAGAGGGTGCTTGAGTGTGATTTCTTCAAGCCCTCCATCAAACTGCTTTCAATCTGAAACACGGGAAAGAAAAATGTGTGTCTGTGTGCATGTGTGTGTGTGTTGTGGAAAATCTAAGAGGGTACATTATCACATTGTTTTGTGGTCGTTACTCAGATTGCCATATTTCCTAAATGTTAGCATTTATATAAGGCTAATATATTCAAGAAACTATTGTTTTATGGAAAAAAGTGGAATTTTTATTGCATCTTTAAAGCAAGTAATATTTAGCTCCTCAGAAAAGAAAAAGGCAGGTTTTCAGCTGTGAGAAATAAATTAACCAAGATAATACATTTGGCATTACTCTGACTTGGGCTAGGGATAGTGAGAGGAGGACACAAACTAAATAAATCATCCACATGTATGGGGAATAAGTGTAGAATGTGAAGGAGAAGAGAATAATCAGCCTCCTCTTGAAAAATTATTGATCTTGTCTTATGGGTGGTAGCAATAGTAAGAATTGAGGGAGCGATAGTTGAAGAAATAATTTGAAGGCAAAATGGGGATAATTTTGATAGGTGTCCTGGGCTGTGAGATAGTGAGGGATAGCTTTCAGAATTTGGAAAACAATAGGAGAAAAATCAGGACCTGGGAGAACTGAAAGGGTTTCTAAGTTTGGGAGAGATGGAAGAGATACACTTTGATAGCTGATTCTTATTTTGTCTAATAGGGACAAAAAAGAAAAGGGCATTTCAGACAGCAGGATTATCCCATGTGAAGAGGTGATTATTCAGTGACAAAGCATGTTTACAGCACTATGAATGGCCAGGCATGTTGGAATGATAGGGTATCAGTGTGTGTGTGTGTGCGCGTGTGCACGTGTGCACATGTGCACATTTGGGCCAGCGATGCTAAAAATATGATGAAGCACTCATATGTTGAGAGAGAACTTAACCACTGAAGAGGGCATGAAGTTAGAGAGGTAGGAGCCAAGTTTTAGAGGGTCTTATAGAGAATCCCAATGAGTCTGAGCTTCATCTGACAATGTGTCATTAAGATCTATTGTGAGGTTTGTAATTTTGAAAGATCTATCCTTATCATAGAAAATGAAAGGAGGTAGGATAGAGACAAAATTAAGTCATCCTATTTATCCTACCTATCCTCAAATTTTATTTTGTATATTAATCTCCTGAGGACCTCATGAAAAAGTATAAGAAAAAGATTCTGATCCACTGTTTGGAGCCAGAGTTTTTGTATTTACAAGATTTCTATCAGCCTGAAGGTATTGGCTTACAAGATACATGGGCAGGAGTTTGAAAAGTAAGGGTTAAAAAGTCATTTTTCTGACCCTGATGAAGTGTTGAGGCTGTCACTGTTGTCATACACCTGTTTAGTATTAACCAGGTGATTTCCTGGTTAGTAATATTCATGATACCTAGCATGCATGAATTTCAATTATTCCTTGGTATAACCACTTGAGAATGTTCACACAGGCTTATTTCCTCTACACCTTACCTTCTGTGTAAATCAAAACCACATCCTATTGGCATGTTTCTCTTCTTTGTATAAATACCCATTTCATGAAGTTATATGTCTAACTGCTTTTTCTAATAGAAATATAAAAGCAGATAACAAATTGTAGTGCATTTTTCTAATATTCACAGGATAAAGTTTTTACTCTGAACTGGAGATGTGGTAAAAAGATATTCGTTTTCAAACTATGTTTGAACACTAACATAACAAGGCTTCTGATTCCTCTCCTGTACAGATTTGAGAATCCGTATTTGTCAGTAAAAGGAGCTTTCTTATGTTTCAATATTCTTCCAGTGATGTGTGCATATTGCTGTACTTGGTCATTGATTTTAGGTCAAAGTGTTACTGGATATTCATTCTCCAAACTCAAAAAGAAAACTTCTGACATATATTTATTTTTGTATATTGGGTCAAGCAATTCCCTAAAGTAACTTTTCCTTCATTATCTGACATAAACTTTGTATATGATTTGCAAGAATAGCAAATGAATAGGAGCTTGTTTTAGTTGTAAAATATTTTCTCAGATTCATTTGAGGCTTTTATTTCTTCCTGTGTTGTGCTGTGTTGTGCTTAGTCACTTCTTCATGCCTGAATACTTGCAACCCCATAGACTGCAGCCTGCAACACTCTTCTGTCCATGGAATTCTCCAGGGAAGAGTACTGGAGTGCCCTTCTCCAGTTTTTTCTTTGTATCTCATATTTATTCTTTCTTATCTTCTGGACTCATTTCTAGTTTCACCTGGGAAATTTTCATACTCAAATTTTTTTACTCCTCTAAGTTTATCTTAAAAATAGATATCTATCAAATAAAAGCAAAAAAAGGTGGTGAGATTTTTTTTTAATTTTTTTAAGGTATCCATTAGATATATTGTCAAAAACTGTGAAGGATCAGAGATTTTACTTTCTTGCAAGCCAGTAAGTTCACCAGCCAGTTTCAATGTTCTGTGAGAAGATGCAAGCAAGACTCCTAGATCAGAACCACAGGACATTTATTCCTGGAAATCAGGGCATTGCATCCCCAAACCTGCTGGTTTTCTTGTTTCCTCAGACTAGTTCCACAAGGTGAGAGAGTGGAGAGCCCCAGATGGATGCTGTCCATTCATTGAGTTCCTATCACTGCCAAAGAACCCTAAGCTTAGGGAATCCAAATCTTTTATTTCTGCTAGAAGAAGATAGGATCTTTATTATATGGATAGTAAACAAATCTGTCTTTTACTCTGAAGGGAGACACCATTTCTGTACTCCTAAGCTGCTCACTCTATAAACGTCCTTGAAAATACAGTTGAACAGAAAAATTGTCAGTGTCACTGGTTGAAAGAGGTATAGGAATGTGAGAGGCCCAAGGACAATCGTCTTCCAACACTTATCAGCAGATTTCTCTAATTTAGATATAAACTTTATTTTAGTCTGTTGGGTCAAGCCAGTCCTTAAAGTCAGTCTTTTTTCATTGTTTGACATAAACTTAACTTTGTATATGATATGCAAGAATAATGGATGTATAGGAATTTGATTTAGTTGTGAAATCTTGAAAAATATAAAAGTTTATTTTTTAAATTTCATTTTGAAATGTTGCCACCATGAAAAGTCATCATTACATTTCTCAAAGAGGGAAACATTAAAGAGCTTTGGATTTTGAAAGTCATGAATTTAATTGTGGTTTGGTTATAGCTAGATGAACAACTTTGGACAATATGTCTTGCCTGTCTAAACCTCAGACACCAGGAACCTAGGGAAGGCATACTACTATTTCTATAATGCTGATCTCTCAGACAATACCTGGATCATTGAAGACATTCACTGAATATGTCTTTGGTTCATATCCTTCTTTCCTTCCCTTACTCTGGGAGTTTAGTCCTATAATTAGGAGCATACTTGCCTTCTGACTTAATTCTAAATAGTTGAGAGAAAAGTTCACCTGTCTACCATTTACTTTCAAATTATTCTATGACTCATCAAAGCAGGGAAAGAAAAAGGAAATATAATCTGGACCAGTGTATTTAGAGGTACAAAAAGCAAATACACTGGACCACAAACCTTATTGAAAAAAAAAATTTTTTTAAGCAATTGTTACAGTGATGTAACTTGATTGGAGTTATCTACAGGCACCTTGTCTAATGGTTGCAAAGGAACACAAACGTTGGAGCTATGCCACCTTAAACCCAACACTGTTGGCTTTGTTCATAAACTTGAAAGGTTATCAAACCTGGATGATTTCAATGTTCTATGAGTAAAATGAGTTTTAAAATATGCATCTACCCTTTTGTTGGGATTTAATGAGATAAAAAGGTGAAACACCTAACATGCTATATTACAGAAACGTTAAAAAAAAAAGTTTATTTCCTCCAAAAAATTAGCTATTTCTTTCCTGTGTCTAATATTTCTATTCTAAATCTTTCTCTTAAGTATACATTTGAGGCCTTCATGATGATGCTTGAGAAACATCTCACTTGACCTTACTCTTCCTTCCAATTACATCCTGCTTCTTCCTCAAACTACCAGAATTCACAAATGAGTGACTAACGTCAGTTTTTATTAAGTGAATTTTCTTAAACATGACCCCTTTTACTGACTACAACCCTGAATTCCATGCATGCACACTAAGTCACTTCCGTCATGTTCAGCTCTGTGTGACCCTATTAACTGTAACTTGCCAGGCTTCTCTGTCCATGGGATTCTCCAGGCAAGAATATTTGAGTTAGTTGTAAAACTCAGTACAGTTCAGTTCAGTCACTCAGTCGTCTCTGACTCTTTGCAACCACATGGACTGCAGCAATCCAGGCCTCCCTGTCTATAACTAACTCCCAAAGTTTACTCAAACTCATATCCATTGAGTCAGTAATGCCATCCAACCATCTAATCCTCTGTCATTCCCTTCTCCTCCTGCAATAAATCTTTCCCATCATCAGGGTCTTTTCCATTGAATCAGTTCTTTGCATCAGTTGGCAAAAGTATTGGAGTTTCAATTTAGCATCAGTCCTTACAATGAACAGATAAGATCAGTTGCTCAGTCGTGTCCGACTCTTTGCGACCCCATGAATCGCAGCATGCCAGGCCTCCCTGTCCATCACCAACTCCCGAAGTTCACTCAGACTCACGTCCATTGAGTCAGTGATGCCATCCAGCCATCTCATCCTCTGTTGTCCCCTTCTCCTCCTGCCCCCAATCCCTCCCAGCATCAGAGTCTTTTCCAATGAGTCAACACTTCGCATGAGGTGGCCAAAGTACTGGAGTTTCAGCTTTAGCATCATTCCTTCCAAAGAAATCCCAGGGATGATCTCCTTCACAATGGACTAGTTGAATCTCCTTGCAGTCCATGGGACTCCCAAGAGTCTTCTCCAACACCACAGTTAAAAGCATCAATTCTTTGGAACTCAGCCTTCTTCACAGTCCAACTCTCACATCCATACATGACCACTGAAAAAACCATAGCCTTCACTAGACGAACCTTTGTTGGCAAAGTAATGTCTCTGCTTTTGAATATGCTATCTAGGTTGGTCATAACTTTCCTTCCAAGGAGTAAGCGTCTTTTAATTTCATGGCTGCAGTCACCATCTGCAGTGATTTTGGAGCCCAGAAATATAAAGTCTAACACTGTTTCCATTGTTTCCCCATCTATTTCCCATGAAGTGATGGGACCAAATGCCATGATCTTCGTTTTCTGAATGTAGAGCTTTAAGCCAACTTTTTCACTCTCTACTTTCACTTTCATCAAGAGGTTTTTTAGTTCCTCTTCACTTTCTGCCATAAGGGTGGTATCATCTGCATATCTGAGGTTATTGATATTTCTCTCGGAAATCTTGATTCCAGCTTGTGTTTCTTTCAATCCAGTGTTTCTCATGATGTACTCTGCATATAAGTTAAATAAACAGGGTGATAATATACAGCCTTGATGTACTCCTTTTCTTATTTGGAACCAGTCTGTTGTTTCATGTCCAGTTCTAACTGTTGCTTCCTGACCTGCATACAAATATCTCAAGAGGCAGGTCAGGTAATCTGGTAGTCCCCTCTCTTTCAGAATTTTCCACAGTTTATTGTGATCCACACAGTCAAAGGCTTTGGCATAGACAATAAAACAGAAAGAGAGGTTTTTCTGGAAATCTGTTGCTTTTTCCATGATTCAGCAGATGTTGACAATTTGATCTCTGGTTTCTCTGCCTTTTCTAAAACCAGCTTGAACATCAGGAAGTTCACGCTTCACATATTGCTGAAGCCTGGCTTGGAGAATTTTGAGCATTACTTTACTAGCGTATGAGATGAGTGCAATTGTGCGGTAGTTTGAGCATTCTTTGGCATTGCCTTTCCTTGGGATTGGAATGAAAACTGACCTTTTCCAGCCCTGGGGCCACTGCAGAGTTTTCCAAATTTGCTGACATATTGAGTGCAGCACTTTCACAGCATCATCTTTCAGGATTTGGAATAGCTCAACTGGAATTCGATCACCTCCACTAGCTTTGTTGGTGTGATGCTTTGTAAGGCCCACTTGACTTCACATTCCAGGATGTCTGGCTCTAGGTCAGTGATCACACCATCGTGATTATCTGTGTCATGAAGATCTTTTTTGTCCAGTTCTTCTGTGTATTCTTGCCATCTCTTCTTAATATCTTCTGCTTCTGTTAGGTCCATACCATTTCTGTCCTTTATCGAGCCCATCTTTGCATGAAATGTTCCTTTGGTATCTCTGATTTTCCTGAAGAGAGCTCTAGTTTTCCCCATTCTGTTGTTTTCCTTTATTTTTTTGCATTGATCACTGAAGAAGGCTTTCTTATCTCTTCTTGCTATTCTTTGAAACTCTGCATTCAGATCTTTATATCTTTCCTTTTCTTCTTTCTTTTTTCTTCTCTTCTTTTCCCAGCTATTTGTAAGGCCTCCCCTGACAGCCATTTTGCTTTTTTGCATTTCTTTTCCATGAGGATGGTCTTGATCCCTGTCTCCTGTACAATGTCACGAACCTCATTCCATAGTTCATCAGGCACTCTATCGATCAGATCTAGGCCCTTAAATCTATTTCTCACTTCCACTGTATAATCATAAGGGATATGATTTAGGTCATACCTGAATGGTCTAGTGGGTTTCCCAACTTTCTTCAATTTAAGTCTGAATTTGGCAATAAGGAGTTCATGATCTGAGCCACAGTCAGATCCTGGTCTTGTTCTTGCTGACTGTATAGAGCTTCTCCATCTTTGGCTGCAAAGAAAATAATCAATCTGACTTCGGTGTTGACCATCTGGTGGTATCCATGTATAGAGTCTTCTCTCGTGTTGTTGGAAGAGGGTGTTTGTTATGACCAGTGCCTTTTCTTGGCAAAACTCTATTAGTCTTTGTCCTGCTTCATTCCATATTCCAAGGCCAAATTTGCCTGTTACTCCAGGTTTTTCTTGACTTCCTAATTTTGCATTCCAGTCCCCTATAATGAAAAGGACAACTTTTTTGGGTGTTAGTTCTAAAAGGTCTTGTAGGTCTTAGAACCGTTCAACTTAAGCTTCTTCAGCATTACTGGTTGGGGTGTAGACTTGGATTACTGTGATATTGAATGGTTTGCCTTGGAAACAAACAGAGATCATTCTGTCATTTTTGAGATTGCATCCAAGTACTGCATTTCGGACTCTTTTGTTGACCTTGATGGCTACTCCATTTCTTCTGAGAGATTCTTGCCTGCAGTAGTAGATATAATGGTCATCTGAGTTAAATTCACCCATTCCAGTCCATTTCAGTTGGCTGATTCCTAGAATGTTGACATTCACTCTTGCCATCTCTTGTTTGACCACTTTCAACTTGCCTTGATTCCTGGACCTGACATTCCAGGTTCCTATGCAATATTGCTCTTTACAGCATCGGACCTTGCTTCTATCACGAGTCACATCCACAGCTGGGTATTCTTTTTGCTTTGGCTCCATCCCTTCTTTCTTCCTGGAGTTATTTCTCCACTGATCTCCAGTAGCATATTGGGCACCTACTGACCTGGGGAGTTTCTCTTTCAGTATCCTATCATTTTGCCTTTTCATACTCTTCATGGGCTTCTCAAGGCAAGAATACTGAAGTGGTTTGCCATTCCCTTCTCCAGTGGGCTACAGTCTGTCAGATCTCTCCACCATGACCCGCCCATCTTGGGTTGCCCCATGGGCATGGCTTAGTTTCATTGAGTTAGACAAGGCTGTGGTCCTAGTGTGATTAGATTGACTATTTTCTGTGAGTACGGTTTCAGTGTGTTTATCCTCTGATGCCCTCTTGCAACACCTACCATCTTACTTGGGTTTCTCTTACCTTGGGCGTGTCGTATCTCTTCACGGCAGCTCCAGCAAAGCACAGCCATTGCTCCTTACCTTGGATGAAGGGTATCTCCTCACTGCCGCCCTTCCTGACCTTCAATGTGGGATAGCTCCTCTAGGCTCTCCTGCACCTGCGCAGCCATGGCTCCTTGGATGTGGGGTTGCTCCTCCCGGCTGCTGCCCCTGGCCTCAGGCATGGGGGCGTGGGGTAGCTCTTCCAGCCTGCTGCCCCTGGCCCTGGGCTTAGGGGCGTGGGGTATCTCCTCCCGGCCACCGCCCCTGACCTCGGACGCGTGGTAACTCCTTTAGTTGCCGCTCCTGACCTCGAATGCTGGGTATCTCCTCTCAGCCATCCCCCCACCCCCAGCCCGACCTTGGACGCGGGGTAGCTCCTCTCGGCCCTTCCTGCGCCGTCGCGGTCTGGTACTCTCGGCTGCTGCCCCTGACCTTGGACGTGGGTTAATTCCTCTTGGCCACTGCCCTTCAGGCATGCAGTCCTCCAGGCTTCTGCCCCTGACCTCGGACATGGGGTGGCTCCTCTTGGCCGTGCTTAGCACACCTGTCGCAGCCGCCTGCGCTAGCACTCCAGTCGCAGCCACAAGAGCGCCGGTCAATGAACATTCAGGAATAATTTCCTTTAGATGGATCCTTTGGATCTCCTTGCAGTCCAAGGGGCTCTCAAGCATCTTCTCCAACACCACAGTTCAAAAGCATCTCAATTTTTCAGCACTCAGCTTTCTTTATAGTCCAACTCTCACATCCATACATGACTACTGGAAAAAACCATAGCTTTGATAAGGTGGACTTTTATTGGCAAAGTAATGTCTCTGCTTTTTAATATGGTGTGTAGGTTGGTCATTGCTTTTCTTCTAAGGAGCAAGTGTCTTAATTTCATGGCTTTAGTCACCATCTGCAGAGATTTTGGACCCCCTAAAAAAAATCTGTCACTGTTTTCATTATTTCCCCATCTATTTGCTGTAAAGTGATGGGACCAGATGCCATGATCTTAGTTTTCTGAGTGTTGAGTTTTAAGCCAACTTTTTCACTCTCCTCTTTCACTTCCATCAAAAGGCTCTTTAGTTTTCACTTTCTGCCATAAGGGCGGTGATATCTGCATATCTGAGGTTATTGATATTTATACTTGCAATCTTGATTCCAGCTTGTGCTTCACCCACCCCAGCATTTCTCATGATGTTAAGTTAAATAAGCAGGGTGACAATATACAGCCTTGACATACTCCTTTCCCAATTTGGACAGTCTGTTTTTCCATGTCCAGTTCTAACTGTTGCTTCTTGGCCTGCATACAGAATTCACAGGAGGCAGGTCAGGTTGTCTGGTATTCCCATCTCTTTAAGAATTTTCCAGTTTGTTGTGATCTACACAATCAAAGGCTTTGGTGTAGTCAATAAAGCAGAAGTAGTTGTAAAATTAACTAACAATTATAATGGGGATTTACTGTACCATACTCTAGGGAATCTTTCCAACCCAGGGATTGAACCCATGTCTCTTACATCTAACCTGCATTGTCGGGGTGATTACTACTAGCACCACCTGGAAAGCCCTGAATCCTGAAATAAGCCCATCCAAATCCAATGCCAAATCACCCCCTCTGACCATTCTTTCAAGCATGTTTCATTCTGTATGTTGTGATAGATTATTCTAAAAATAGCCACAGCAATATTGCTATTCTCCCCCATACTCTGTGAAGACCTTACCACTCCTTATCAAGAAGCTGAGTATTTCCCCTTCTTTTTAGGCAGATCCCTGGCTACCAGGACATGGAAGCAACCTAAATGTCCATCAACAGATAAATGGCTAAAGACGTTGTACATATATACAATGGAATGTTACTTGGTCATAAAAAAGAATGAAATAATGCCATTTATAGCAACATGGATGGACCTAGAGATGTTTATACTAAGTGATGTAAGTCATATAGAGAAAGACAAATATCTTTGATGTCACTTTTAGTGGCTTCTAAAAAAAGTCACACAGATAAACTTATTTTCAAAACAGAAATAGATACACACTTAGAGAATGAACTTATAGTTACTGGAGGGAGGGGTAGGGGAGGAAGGATAGATTGGGAATTAGAGGTTGAACAGAAAAGCTTAAGATTCTGCAAATGCCTCCTTAAATTGGGCTATAGGCACCTCACTTGCTCATCTGATCTCTGCTTCTTAATCTCTTTCTAAATATATTTCCCTGACAAAACCCTAGCTTGTATGTGTAATCCAGTGATAAAATGAGCAAGCTCACAAGTTTGACTTTCTGGGTTTGAATCTCAAATTTGCACTAACAACCTATTTCACCACCAGGCATGATTTTTACTCAAGTACTTAAGTTTTGACATCTATTAAGTGAAAGAGGAGAGTGGAAAAGTTGGCTTAAAGCTCAACATTCAGAAAACTAAGATCATGGCATCTGGTCCCATCACTTCATGGCAAATAGATGGGGACACAGTGGAAACAGTGGCAGACTTTATTTTGGGGGGCTCCAAAATCACTGCAGGTGGTGATTGCAGCCATGAAATTAAAAGATGCTTACTCCGTGGAAGGAAAGTTATGACCAACCTAGATAGCATATTCAAAAGCAGAGACATTTACTTTGCCAACTAAGGTCCATCTAGTCAAGGCTATGGTTTTTCCAGTAGTCATGTATGGATGTGAGAGTTGGACTGTGAAGAAAGCTGAGTGCTCAAGAATTGATGCTTTTGAACTGTGGTGTTGGAGAAGACTCTAGCCCTGGGTGTTCTTTGGAAAGAATGATGCTAAAACTTAAACTCCAGTACTTTGGCCACCTCATGTGAAGAGTTGAATCATTGGAAAAGACTCTGATGCTGGGAGGGATTGGGGGCAGGAGGAGATGGGGACAACAGAGGATGAGATGGCTGGATGACATCACCTACTCGATGGACATGAGTTTGAGTGAACTCCAGGAGTTGGTGATGGACAGAGAGGCCTGGTATGCTGCAATTCCTGGGGTTGCAAAGAGTCGGACACGACTGAGTGACTGAACTGAACTGAACTGAAATGGTCATGGTATCATGTATCTCTTAGGGCTAATGGAGAGATTAAATTAATTAATGAAAATAAAGATCTTAAAACCATACCTGTAAGCCAAACAAAATCGACTATTATTATTCTGCATTATAATTGTTTTCCTATCCTTACATGTCTCTGAATAATAATTTCTATGTATGTCACATTGTATTTATGGTCAGAATAAAAAATAACAGTTTATTTGAGTCTCTCCACTTCTACTGCTGATACTAACATTATGTGACTCAGTAGGCCCAAATTTAAAATAATCTTTGAACTACTGTCTTCCTTTAGCCAATTTTAGTAAATTTTGGTAATGAAACCCATTGTACCCTTCTCTCCTTTTTCATCTAGTCTTTTGGACTCTAGATAGCTGATGAAATTCTGATAGAATGAGAATTAGCATTTAAGGGTGTTTTACTGATATCTCAATGGGATCACCACCCCACCCAAAGAAAGAAAATAAATAGATACTGTAAGTAGCATTCCTCTGGCCACTCATTGCCACTTCTGGCTGTCATGCATCATTCACACTCAAATTCTTCTAAGGTCTCTTATTGTGTTAAACTCTTCTTTTCCCCTCCAGTTCTCTTTCATCAGAAAAAGGGCTGAATTCCCTACTTGTTAGTTCAATAATCTCAGCTCTACTGTCAACCTCTACTTATCTCAGCTTTACTATCAAGGCTATCCAAAAAAGTAACTTATTTGGTTTCATTTTTCATTAACATATAAAATATATTTTCCCAAGTAGTCTCCTGAATGTGCTACAAAACAAAATTGCTAGTTTAAATATGTGCCTGTGTGTACTGTAGTTCATTATAGTTTTTTCATGATACACATGACACTTTTTCAGCTTTGACCTTTCTAATTGGCCACATTTAGTGTATTTGTTGGTGCTGTTTAGTTGCTAATTCCCAGGCAAGAATCCTGGAGTGGGTTGCCACTTCTTTCTCCAAGGGATCTTCTTGACTCAGAGATCAAACCCGCATCTCCTGCATTGCAGGCAAATCCTTTATTGCTGAGCCACTGGGGAAGCCCTTAGGGTATAATTGCTCAGTATTACATAATATTGAAGATAATTTTCCAATCAAATGAGCAAATTGCAGAAGGATATTTTAAAAGATACTGGAAAGAGAAAAATCTATCCTGGAAGACTAGCAATTTGATTTATTACAGGAAAGAAAGCAAAGATTTTGCAGGTTGATATCTCAAAAGAGACTGCATTTTGTGAGAAAACTTTTCCTTCCTGTAAATATTGGACAGTTTATAACAATTAAGAATCTGTGACCAAATATTGATAAATGGTAGATAAAACTTCCCTCAGGAATTGAACAAGGGGCAGATGATTGAGTACCTTGAAAGTCTGTGACTGATGCTTTCCTTCAAAACACTGTTACCTGCAGCTTGTTGTTCAGTCGCTCAGTTGTGTCCGAATGTTTGCTAGAATGCCTCGAATTTGAAAAGTAATGAAAAGCTGGTATGGGAATTTTATTGGGGTATATAATTTCAAGTCATAGAAGTAACATCTGATCCACACCCTCACCATCTATAATATTTAATATCAACCATTAAGCCTATTAACAGAAAACTATAAAAGCAAATGTATATGCTCCAAAAACATAATGAATGACAAAAACACAAATTGCTATAGAGCATACTGTCTCATCCCTGATATCTTATGATTAACATTAACGATTAAGAAAAAGGTCCAAAATGTCTGAATTCTGTTAGATGATTGAAAATCATAGATTCACCCTGACATATCTGAAGCACTGTCTAATGGATTGAAGAATGACCAACAGGCTAGATGTATGTCAGTTGACAAATAGAAGTTTATTCAGCTAAGAGGCTTTCCTATGAAGTGCCATGGGGATGCGAGTTGGTTGCATCTAATCTGTTTTTGTTATTAATGATATGGAGCAGAGGAGAAACAACAGATAAATGAGCAGAAAAAAGAGGAACAGAGAGAGTTGCATATCCATGCAATACAATGATGAGGCCCAAAGCAATTTGAAAATCTATAATGCATCCAAGAGATAACAAATCACTATTGACATTAGAAAATAGCAAAATATACATAAAAGCAAGCGAGGTATTCAAATTCAGAAAAAAATTCAAAACATAAGAATATATCAAGTTAAAATGATTAAGACTTGAAGGGGCAAGAACAAATCATATATGTAATTTTAATATGTTCAAGACAATAGGTATCTCTTAGTATTATATGTACTTAACCTTTACGTACTTTAATTCATCATGGGCTTCCCTGGTAGCCCAGCTGACAAAGAATCTGCCAGCAATGTGGGAGACCTGGGTTCATTCCCTGGGTTGGGAAGATCCCCTGGAGTAAGGGAATGACTACCTACTCCAGTATTCTGGCTTGGAGAATTCCATGGACTGTGTAGTTCATGTGGTCACAAAAACTTGGACACAATTGAGTGACTTTCATTTTTACTAATTCATCACAATTGTCATGCTATTAATGTATTAATGCTTATTGTGAAGGCTTGCTGCTGCTACTGCTGCGAAGTTGCTTCAGTCGTGTCCGAATCTGTGCGACCTCATGGACTGCAGCCTACCAGGCTTCTCCGCCCATGGGATTCTCCAGGCAAGAACACTGGAATGGGTTGACATTTCCTTCTCCAGTGCATAAAAGTGGAAAGTGAAAGTGAAGTCACTCAGTTGTGTCCAACTCTTAGTGACCCCATGGACTGCAGCCTAGCAGGCTCCTCCATCCATGGGATTTTCCAGGCAACAGTACTGGAGTGGGGTGCCATTGTCTTCTCCCATTGTGAAGGCTTCAGTTCAGTTCAGTCGCTCAATCGTGTCTGACTCTTTGGGACCCCATGAATCGCAGCACACCAGGCCTCCCTGTCCATCACCAACTCCCGGAGTTCACCCAGACTCACATCCATCGAGTCCGTGATGCCATCCAGCCATCTCATCCTCTGTTGTCCACTTCTCCTCCTGCCCCCAATCCCTCCCAGCATCAGAGTCTTTTCCAATGAGTCAACTCTGCGCATGAGGTGGCCAAAGTACTGGAGTTTCAGCTTTAGCATCATTCCTTCCAAAGAAATCCCAGGGCTGATCTCCTTCAGAATGGACTGGTTGGATCTCCTTGCAGTCCAAAGGACTCTCAAGAGTCTTCTCCAACACCACAGTTCAAAAGCATCAATTCTTTGGCGCTCAGTCTTCTTCACAGTCCAACTCTCACATCCATACATGACCACTGGAAAAACCATAGCCTTGACTAAACGGACTTTTGTTGGCAAAGTAATGTCTCTGCTTTTGAATATGCTATCTAGATTGGTCATAACTTTCCTTCCAAGGAGTAAGCGTCTTTTAATTTCGTGGCTGCAGTCACCATATGCAGTGATTTTGGAGCCCAGAAAAAGAAAGTCTGACACTGTTTCCACTGTTTCCCCATCGATTTCCCATGAAGTGATGGGCCCAGATGCCATGATCTTCGTTTTCTGAATGTTGAGCTTTAAGCCAACTTTTTCACTCTCCTCTTTCACCTTCATCAAGAGGCTTTTTAGTTCCTCTTGACTTTCTGCCATAAGGGTGGTGTCATCTGCATGTCTGAGCTTACTGATATTTCTCCCTGCAATCTGGATTCCAGCTTGTGCTTCTTCCAGCCCAGCCTTTCTCATGATGTACTCTGCATATAAATTAGATAAGCAGGGTGACAATATACAGCCTTGACGTACTCCTTTTCCTATTTAGAACCAGTCTGCTGTTCCATGTCCAGTTCTAACTCTTGCTTCCTGACCTGCATACAAATTTCTCAAGAGGCAGGTCAGGTGATCTGGTATTCCCATCTCTTTCAGAATTTTCCACAATTTCTTGTGATTCACACAGTCAAAGGCTTTGGCATAGTCAATAAAGCAGAAATAGATGTTTTTCTAGAACTCTCTTGCTTTTTTGATGATCCAGCAGATGTTGGCAATTTGGTGTCTGTTTCCTCTGTGAAGGCTTACTTACATACAAATACATAGATTTTTATTGTATATTCTTCTGAAAAATGATGTAAAACAATGTAAAAAGGACAGTGATGTAGCAAATATTCAACTTCTTTGTGACTTTTTTTTCAGGATCCTATCAGTATGGAAAGTGTCAGTAGTAGTGCTGTGCCTCTTGTGGACATTCAGGGCACATAAATTGACAACAGAAATTCACTATATCTGCTCTTGCTCTGGAGAGATTCCCTCCCACTTTGTTTTGTATTTTTGACCAAATACAATGAGATTTATTGCACAGGTTGACATGTTCACTTTCATGAATTTAAAACCTTGCAAAGCTATAGCCCCATTTTGGAGTTACCTTCTACGTGATCCTAATGATCTTTCCACTCTAAAAGATTTTACAACAATTTCCTAATTTTACACATTGTGAATCAGAAAGGACCAAATAAACAAAAAAAAAGTTAGTCTTTGTGCAGAAAAAGTAAGAGATTTTTCAGAAAGGTATTTGGCCCTCACCTCTGTACACATTATAGCTGGTTGCATCCTCTTTATCTGTGGAAGGCAGACCTAAGCTGGGACTAGAAACACCAGTCAACATAAAATAACCAATTTATTGACTCCAGCTATAGTGGACTTCAAAAAGGCATAAAACAAATAATAAAACACTTAAAATAAAAATCAAGAGGTGGCCAAGTTGGTCATAGATCCACCAAATTGTGTTGGCTCAGGCTGTAGTAATTACATTAAAACATTCTTGGAACAAATACAGCCAAATATCAAATCATAGGCTCTTGGAATGGAAAGATAGATGAGGTCATCTATATTAACCCTCTAACTATATGCTTAAATTCCAAATAAGTGATCCTGTAGCCTCTTATTGCACGTTTGTAGTGATGGCAAATTCACTGCCCCACCAGACATTTCATTTCATTTCAGGAAAACTGTAATGATTTGAAAGTCCTTTCTTCCATTAAGTGCAAATCTAGCTCCTCATAATTTTCACTTATAGCTTAGTTCTTCTTTCTGTGGCCTCAAAATAGAAACAGCCTAACAATTCCTTCCTCATACTAAATATGTGAAGGCAGGAATCATGGTAGCCTAAGTCTTCATCACAGGCTAAATATCACTTCCCCCAACCCTATCTCTTCTCTTGATAAACTCTTAATGGTATATTCACAACTGTTTTGTCCTCTATATCTTCATCCCTAGTTGATCTTGGTCATTTAGAAGAGTTGTAGACAGGATGAAATATGCCACTGCTCTAAATGGTGATGCAGTCATGTAGCCCCATTTCTACTTGGTGTGGATATGGAATTTATTTTACTGCCAAAGGCAATACCAGTTCTACTATTAATAGAACATCTGTGGGTTCATAATGGTTGGTTCTCACCTACACTGAATAACTTCTGGTCCCATCTTCTCTCAAAACTCTTTTTCTCATTGATAGATCATTGGTGCTTCAAGAATCTTTGAATGAAAATATAATTTCTCATCCCACTACTCCTTCATGTAGGTCGTGTTAAAGTGTTAGTCACTCAGTCATGTCTAACTCTTTGTGACCCCTTGGATTATAGCCTGCCAGGCTCCTCTGTCCATAGAAATTTTCAGGCAAGATTTTTGGAGTGGGTAGCCATTCCCTTCTCCAGGGGATCTTCCTGATTCAGGGACTGAACTCAGGTCTCCTGCACTGCAGACAGATTCTTTACCATCTGAGCCACCAGGGAAGCTCAAACAATGATTTTAAATCAGTTATTTGACAGCACAGCTATTTATTATTAAATTACTGACAAGTGAGTAAGGAATCTGATTAAATGAATGGGAATTTTATACAGAGAAGGAAAGGGGATAGGAGAATATACATGTGAAAGAAAAAACATACTTTGCTAATCTACACATTTTTCCTAAAGTCCTATTCCCAAGAAATATGTTCAGTTCAGTTCAGTCACTCAGTCATGTCCGACTCTTTGGGACCCCAAGAATTGCAGAATGCCAGGCCTCCCTGTCCATCACCAACTCCCGGAGTTCACTCAAACTCACGTCCATCGAGTCAGTGATGCCATCCAGCCATCTCATCCTCTGTCGTCCACTTTTCTCCTTCCCCAATCCCTCCCAGCAACAGAGACTTCTCCAATGAGTCAACTCTTCGCATGAGGTGGCCAAAGTACTGAAGTTTCAGCTTTAGCATCATTCCTTTCAAAGAAATCCCAGGGCTGATCTCCTTCAGAATGGACTGGCTGAATCTCCTTGCAGTCCAAGGGACTCTTAAGAGTCTTCTCCAACACCACAGTTCAAAAGCATCAATTCTTTGGTGCTCAGTCTTCTTCACAGTCCAACTCTCACATCCATGCATGACTACAGGAAGAACCATAGACTTGACTAGACAAACCTTTGTTGGCAAAGTAATGTCTCTGATTTTGAATATGCTATCTAGGTTGGTCATAACTTTTCTTCCAAGGAGTAAGCATCTTTTAATTTCATGGCTGCAGTCACCATCTGCAGTGATTTTGGAGCCCAGAAAAAGAAAGTCTGCCACTGTTTCCACTGTTTCCCCATCTATTTACCATGAAGTGATGGGACCAGAAGCCACGATCTTAGTTTTCTGAATGTTGAGCTTTAAGCCAACTTTTTCACTCTCCTCTTTCACCTTCATCAAGAGGCTTTTTAGTTCCTCTTCACTTTCTGCCATAAGGGTGGTGTCATCTGCATATCTGGGGTTATTGATATTTCTCCCGGCAATCTTGATTCCAGCTTGTGCTTCTTCCAGCCCAGTATTTCTCATGATGTACTCTGTATATAAGTCAAATAAGCAGGGTGACAATATACAGCCTTGACGTATTTCCTATTTGGAATCAGTCTGTTGTTCCATGTTCAGTTCTAACTGTTGCTTCCTCACCTGCATATAGGTTTCTCAAGAGGCCGGTCAGGTGGTCTGATATTCCCATCTCTTTCAGAATTTTCCATAGTTTATTGTGATCCACACAGTCAAAGGCTCTGGCATAGTCAATAAAGCAGAAATAGATGTTTTTCTAGAACTCTCTTGCTTTTTTGATGATCCAGCAGATGTTGGTAATTTGATCTCTGATTCCTCTGCCTTTTATAAAACTAGCTTGAACATCTGGAAGTTCACGATTCACGTTTTGCACATTTAATGAGATATAATTGTCATTTTTGAAGACAAATAGATTTGGCCATGAATATATGCTCATCCACCTATGACAGAACTGCAAAATTTCTCTAATACTTAATTTTCTTCTTTATAAAATTGCATTAATTATAACATCGAGTTTAAAGGTTTAAAATGAGAATTAGGTAAAAATAACATACTAAATTGATGTGCAAAATTTATGAGTATAAAGCTCTACATCTATGTACAGTAACTTTCTTTTCCTCCCTGGTACCTAAGATATGATTCATGAAAAGTTGTAAGTCTAAAGATATCTCTTTAATAATTCCCATTGCTCTTAATTCAAACCCTGGCCTAAAAGTAAATAGATACTTAAATAATTGTGATTTGAGAGGAAATGAAAGTAACTTATTGCCTGTAAGCATTCCCTCTACCTCATGCTATTGTGTTTTGATCCCTTCTGAGTAGTTCTTCAAATCTCTTTTCTCTGTGAGAGCTGAATGATCAGGAAGTGTAGGGGAAAGGGAAAGAAAGTAGATAAAGCTAAGATGAAGGTATGAATCAGTGGCCACTTGGAGAAGGTCAGCTCAGGAAGGATGCTTCTGCATGACTGAGAAATGGAAAAACGACAGTGCAAGTGATATGGATGGCAATGGGGAAGGGGAACAATTGGTCCTCGTTGGGAAGTCCCCCTAAAACTTGGGATATTTATGTCATATTTTAGAATGGATTAGACTTGTGCCTAATTGACATGGAAGGAACATATCAGAGCCAACAGAAGACAGCTGACCCAAAGGGCAGGAAACACTCATTTTTGGCATAAAAAAAAAAAAAAAATTACCAGAAGAATAATAAGAGCTAGGGCACGAAACTCATGGCAGGGCATAAGGTAATCAACCAGGAACCCATGGAATGACTCAGGAGGCAGAAGTTAATGTAAGATGAAGATTCTGATTATCTCATGGAAAAAACAGGGATGCTAGACTTCCATCACCAATGGACAGTGGTACCTGAGTACAGAAAGTAGAATTCTCCAAAGGTCCAGAGAGAGGTTGTACAGACAGATTGTACAAAACAAATATCCCTTTAAACTATATCCTGTGTTGTCCTTGACCAAATCAATGTATTCAAATTCTTATATTATTTTGTTAAGACACCTTTATCTTTCATGACATAGAAATACTGGGAATGCCATAATATGTACATCTGACCTAAATGTCACACCATAATAATCACAGGTATATTATGCCGGGAGCTGGCATATTGCATATTGAGTGCAGCACTTTTTCAGGATCTGGAATAGCTCAACTGGAATTCTATCACTGCCGGGAGCCAGCGTGAGGAACTCCGCCCATGACAAAGGTCATGAGGTAGGAGGCTCGGCATATGCAAAGGCGAGATCGAGCCTCAGGAGTCCCCCTGGAAATTCTCGAGCATCTACCCCCCAAACCTGAGTCTGCCTACTTTCTGCTTTCTGCTTTCACCTACACCTCTGACTTTACGGGGGGCTGTCCCCCACTACCTCTCTCTGAAAAAAGAGTTAGCTTACAGCTCCAGTTAATAATTCCTGGGTGTGACAGTGTTTCAACCTAAAAATTCCTTTGGAAATCCTCTAGCCTGCCTGAATAGGTTTTTCCGGCCACATGTGATTGTTCAGAGCCTCCCAACTGTGAGAGGCAGGAGATGTTCTAAACTGCCTAAACACAGATTCCTTTGAGTAGTTAAAAGACTGATTAGAAATTGTATTGGTGAAGGGTTTTTCACTTGTTGGGCCAATGTTAGCTGCTAAGTCTCCATACTCCTTACCTACTGTGTCCTTGGCAGTGTATTGATTGATATAATGGGTGTATAGAAATGTAAAATGCAGCTTTGTCCAATGCTTTTTTGGAGGCTGGTGCCTGACTTTGGAATAATCACCTTTAGAGAAAAATAAGTTTCTTAAAATGTTAACAGGCCTCCTGGCCAGAAGATGATGTCAATCACCTGAACTTTTGCATATGATAAGTTTGAAAGCCTGGCTTCGATTAGAACCAGGAACTGCTGTCCTTGCATGATTCCACCCCTTCCCCCATTATCCTCTATGCATAACTTAAGATATAAAAACTACTTTGGAAAATAAAGTGCGGGCCTTGTTCACCAAAACTTGGTCTCCCCATGTCGCTCTCTCTCAAATTCTGGCTGAGTCTCCATCTGGAGCGCGGAACCCACCATGCTTGCTAATTATGCCTGGGCTTCTAAGATCCGACCGGGGAGGCCTCAGTGTCTCCTCTCCTTTGGGAGAACAGAAGGACGCCTGCGGCCTACGTAAGTGGTGCAAACTTCTTGTCTTGAAGTTTTATTGGTCTCCCGCGTAAACCAAGCTACTCAGCCTCTTTTCTTCACTGAATTTTCCTACTGAGCTATCCTTATTTCAGCCGCTTTTCTCCACTGAATTTCCTCACTGAGCTATCCTCATTCTATTACTCTTTGTATCCTTAATTAAAGTGTAATTAAGCAGTTGTTTCCTGACCCTTGCCTACGCCGTCTCTCCTTCGAATACCCTGGATCAGCTGGGGCTGGACCCCGGCAATATTAACTATTCATTATGAAGTTGGTTATATCTAAGCACATAAAGCAGAAGGGTGATGATTAAAGTACCAGTGACTGAAGGAGACACAACTATGCATGGCTTTTTGTTTTATTTTAATTTTGACTATAGATAATGCTCTCTGTTTACTTGTCTTGCTTTAGAGAAACTCTGGTTTTTAGTTTGTTTCAATGTGTGATTATTTTTAACCTGCAAATATATGATTACTATATTCTTTGCTGATAAATTCAGCCACTAGTTTCCCATAAATTAAGAAAAATAATCCTTTTCTTGAATAAGTAGAATTTTAAAAATATACTTGTAAAAGAGTAAATAAAATCTGTCACTTTCATCATGGTTTGAATAAATCCAATTTAGTTTTTAAGGGCCATTATTGCTCTAAATAAGGCATAATTTTAGTTCTTAAAAGGCTATCTTGAAAAAGGTCAGCTGTGTTATAAGTCTTCTGTCAAGAGCCTTTATTTCAGGTGTGTATGCAAGGCAGCAAAAAATGAGTGACCTCACTGTCTCCTGAACACTCACACACATGGACTCACACCAACACACCAGCCATGTAACAGACAGCAGAAGTTCAATCACACTGCTGATTTAGCCTAACCCAGATTCAATCCAAAGCCCCTGAACTGTGACCTTAGAAGATGTATTTAATATCTCTGAACCTCGTTTCCCTGCCTGCCAAACTTTTACACATTTATTATACCAGTTTGAATAATGCTAACACTATGTCTAGCAAATAGAAGGTGTGTGTCATATAGTGGCCAGTATTATCATCATCCATAAGTAGAAAACATTTAGCATAGTGCCATAAGCTTATATGCTATTTAAGAAGTAGTGTCTAGTACTATATGTATTACTCTTTTATCTTAGTATTAGGTGTGGAGCACCAGATCAAATACCATATATAAATATTAAAAAAAAAAAAAAATATATATATATATATATATATAAATGACACAGAAAATACAAGTGATGGTTGCACAGTAAACTAAAAGCTATTCTTATACAAATACAGCAGGTGAGATGCATCTAGATCAAGACCACATTTCTAGAAGCCTCATGATAAATGATACTGAGAAGAAGGATGATTCATATTGCATATAAATCTCCTGGTACCAAACTAAATCCACAATATTTGCTTAATAAATGGTCACTATTATGATCTCCAAAACGAGTATCAAGACTAATAAGTTTACCATTGGCTCAATAGCCCCCCATGTCAATATGAATATTTATGCTGCTTATGAGGGTTAACTTTAGGAAACCAGCTTTCATTTTCAATAAGCCTCCTGATATTTTGTTTTGTTTTCTTTTTTCAAAGTATATAGCCCTTTATTGATACAAGAATTATCTGAAACAAATAACATGAGCCTGTGCAAAGAAAAGAGTGAAGTGAAAGGGAAGAAATATCTGTGTCAGAATAATGGTAAATATGGGCAGATCAGATGTTTGTTACTTATGCAGTTCCCTGACATAGACAATCCATATGTCATTCTGTCAGCACACAGTGTTTGGGAGCCAACAATCACTGAACAAACTCACTGCCAAGTGCAAACTGTGGGGCACAGATGTGAAGGGGATTTTTCTGTTAAGGAATATTCTCTGTTCGCAATTCCAAGAACTAGGACCACAATCTTTTCCATCTAAGAAGGTTGAACTGCTTTAGCCAAGTTCAGTGTCATATTTTTGAGAAAAATTATTGTAATAAAGCTAACAGATAATCAAGAAAACTAGCTTAAAAGTGTTTTATTTGTTTGTTTGCTTTTGCCATTGGTTATTGCTCATGCCCATCTAAGCCTGCTATTAGATTGAGATTCAGACAGTTGAAAAAATTCACCCAAGATTCACTCTGAAAACACACGTATATGCTCCAAACAGAAGAACAAATAGAAATTTTCAAGCGTTATTTGGCAAAAGCTTAAGAATAAATTGTACTTCATGTACCATAGATTTAGATGTTCCCCATCTGTGTGCCTACAAGAAGTCAAGCATAAGATCACAAATAACTGAAGTACTTCTGCCTTTCTCTTCTTAATGCTTTTGTTGATTTAATTTTGTCAGTTATATGCAGGATAGCTCTAATATGTATAATGTTTGATTCTTACACTTGTGAGAAATGGGTGGGCCATGATTATGATTAAATAGATAAGTCATGGTCATCATGAATTAATTTCAGATGCATGGACCACCTAATTTTCCCACCATTTCTTTAATATATCCAAGACTATTTTTAAGAGGCAACTACAAACTCCAGTACCCTTGGAGAATGAGCACTGTGACTTAAGTTTACTTCATATAAGTGACTACCAAGCATCTTTCCTGAAAAATGAAGTCTAGTGGAAAAAAAAAAGGAGAAGAGAGAACAAGATGATGGAAGATGAAAAAAAAAGATGACTGAGATAAAATTGATGATGAGGACTGAAGGAAAACCTCACTGTTATTTGGCAGCAAAAATTGGAGACTCTAATTTCTGTTCATCTCATATGACAAAGGGAATAAGTCTGATAACATAAAATTTGCTATAGAAATCTTAATTGGACTCCAGGAAAATTGAGAAGCTAAAAGTCTTTAGGCTTCCTGGCTTCTATCTTTCTTATATTCTTATCTCTTCAACTCAAAATTCACCCATGGAAGTCTTAAATGAACATCCACTAATCCTCATTAAAGCCCTAGCTGACAGAACTTTATGAAGCTCCTCTGGTTAAAGGTATTGGTGATGCCAACTTTAAATAATCCAAATTTCCTGTTTTTCCTTTGTTGCTTGTGCTATTGGTGTCATATCCAAGAAAGTACTGCCCAACTCAGGTTTATGACTATTAACACATATGGTTGCTTCTAACAATTTTGCAGTTTTAGTTTTTGCATTTAGATTTATAATATTAATTTTTGTGTAAGATAGGCGATTGGGATCCAACTTCATTCTTTTGTATGTGAACATCCTGTTAAGACTAGCATCACTTGTTGAAAAGACTATTCTGTCCCCATTTAATTGTCTTCACATCCTTGTTGAAAATCAATTGACTATATATGCAAAGGTTTATTTCTACATTTTAATTTTATTTTCTTCAAATATATACACTAATCTTATTCTAGGAATACATTATTTTAATTACTCCAGCTGTATAAATTTTCAAATCAAAAATAGTGGTAGTGACTACTAATAGATACAGGGTTTCTTTTTGAAGATGATGAAATATTCTTGAGTGGCATAATAGTGATGAAGGTGTAAATCTGTGAATGTACTAAAACCACTGATTTCCACATATTAAATGTATGGATTTTATGGTGTGTACATGATATTTCCAAAAATGCTTAAAAATTCAGGAAACATTTCCCATAGAATCTGAGATCTGATATAAAGTTTTGATATAAAGATTTGTCAGGTGAGGAAAAATATAAAATTCTAGATGGGTTACTGAAGGATGTAAATGCAGAGTGATATAAGACCACATCAAATAGTCAGGAAACTCAAAACTGTTTTGTATGATTTAAGTGTGAAATAGAATAAAATATTATGGGTGATTATGTTGCAGGAGGAGGAAAGAATCTGTTGAGAATTTTATTCTACCCAACAAAAAGACATTCAGATTTTATTTTTTGACTGATCAAAATGTTTTTACTATGTACCATCTATATAAGTACTTACAGAGTTTCTAGTTATAAAATATAAATATATGCTATTGAATAACTAGTTTAATAGCATATTCATACATTTTACATTAGTTTAAATTATTTAAAAGTCATAAAATATGGGCAAATATACAAAATAAGCTTTAAAAACATGAACAGAAAGTCGAATTCCTTTTTCTCATCTCAAGCAATAAAGCTCATTCCTTGGGTATCACCAGGTAAATTTGGAACTCTTTGCTGTTTTTTTAAAAGTGGATTTTAATTTAGTTTGCAATAATAAATCTAGAAAATATATCAAATTCCAAAAGGGATCCATTTTTAATAATGAAACCTAACCTGAGATGTTAATAGTGAAAAATTTGAGGGCTGGAGAACTGACACATTTTAAATAAAAGAGCCTTGATAGTCACACATTTCTTTATCCACTTGCCTTTATCCTGCATTAGTCTCCTTTATTTTTGTTTAATTTATTTATTTTTAATTGGAAGACAATTGCTTTATAATGTATTGGGTTCTACCATAAATAAACATGAGTCAGACATAGGTATACATCCCCTCCCTCTTGAACTTCCAACTTATCCCACCCCATTAGGTTGTCAGAGAGCACCAATTTGAGTTCCCTGCTTCATAAGCAAATTCCCACTGGCTATCTGTTATACATATGTAATGTAAATGTATATGTCTCAATGCTACTCTCTAAATTTATCTCACCCTCTCCTTACTCCACTGTATCCACAAGTCTATTCTGTAGGTCTGTGTCTCAATTGTTTCCCTAAACTGACAAATTTCTATTTGTATAATAGGCTTTTGCTTCATTCACATCACTAGGACTCAAATTTGTTCCTTTCTATAGCTGAGTAACATCCCATCGCATATATGTACCACAACCTCCCCATCCATTCATCTGTTGATTGACATCCAGGTTGCCTCCATGTCCTGGCTATTGTAAATAATGCTGCAATGAACACTGAGGTACATATGTCCTTTAGAATTGTGGTTTTTTCAGGGCATATGCCCAGTATGGGATTGCTGGATCATATGGTAGTGTTATTCCTAGTTTTGTTCTGGGCTGGATGAAGCACAAGCTGGAATCAAGATTGCCAGGAGAAATATTAATAATTTCAGACATGCAGATGGCACGACCCTTATGGCAGAAAGCAAAGAACTAAAGAGCTTCTTGATGAAAGTGAAAGAGGAGAGTGAAAAAGTTGGCTTAAAAATCAACATTCACAAAACGAAGATCATTGCATCTGGTCCCATCACTTCATGGCATATAGACGGGGAAACAATGGAAACAGTGTCAGACTTTATTTGGGGGGATGCCAAAAATCACTGAAGATGGTGACTGCAGCCATGAATTAAAAGACACTTGCTCCTTGGAAGGAAAGTTATAACCAACCTAGACAGCATATTAAAAAGCAGAGACATTACTTTGCAAAAAAAGGTCCATCTAAGTCAAAGCTATGGTTTTTTCAGCAGTCATGTATGGATGTGAGAGTTGGACCATAAAGAAAGCTGAATGTCAAAGAATTGATCCTTTTGAATTGTGGTGTTGGAGAACACTGTTGAGAGTCACTTGGACTGCAAGATCTAAGCAGTCCATCCTAAAGGAAATCAGTCCTGAATATTCATTGGAAGGACTGATGAAGAAGCTGAAATTCCAATACTTTGGCCACCTGATGGGAAGAACTGACTCATTGGAAAAGACCCTGATGCTGGGAAAGATTGAAGGCAAAAGAAGAAGGGGATGACAGAGGATGAGATGGTTGGATGGCATCATCAACTCGATGGACATGAGTTTGTGTATACTCCGGGAGTTGGTAATGGACTGGGAGGTCTGGCATGCTGCAGTTCATGGGGTCGCAAAGAGTTGGACATGACTGAGCGACTGAAATGAATTGATTCCTAGTTTTTAAAGAAATATCCATACTGTTCTCTATAGTGGCTGTATCAATTTACATTCTTACCAACAGTACAGTAGAGTTCCCTTTTCTCCACATCCTCTCTAGCATCCTTTGTTTATAGATTTTTGATGATGTCATTCTGACCAGTATAAGGCAATAACCTCCTTTATTTTTAAGGGTCAAGCTATGGTGTAACAAAAGAATGGGATCTGGCCTTACCCGCAAACTATCCAGTTTAGCTGGTTATTTTTCTGGCTTGAGTGGAAAATGATTTGCATGTTACTTGAAATGTATCATTCATGATTTTCCACTGTAAAAAGTGACAATAAGATAAAGTTTTGTTTATTCTTGATTACTCAAAAGAAACACAGATTCCTGAAGGGTTGGAAGCCTGTTCTCTTCATCTCCCTTTACCCTTCAGATAAAAAAGATAATGACAACAAACAAAGTGCTTCATATTTCATTAAGTAATATTCAAGGTCTTCTCACTATTTCATTTGATCATACTTTCAACTTGTAATACAGTAGAAGAAAAGAGTTTGCAATTTCCATTTCATAAAAAAATAAATAAATAAAGATAAGTAAAATTTGTGGTGGGAGTATGTACCCAAGCCTGCACCCAAGCTTCTTGCAAGTCCACAGGGGTTGGTGCTCAGTGCAGCAGGCAGGGCTCAGAGGAGAGGGACCACCATTCTGAGTTAGAATGCAAAGCCATGTGGGGAGCTGCTAAAGTTGCTGGCAATGCTCCTCAGATCTGGAAGTGGCTGTAATGGAGGAGGAGGAAGAGCAGCAAGAGGTGGGTGGGGCCCTCAGAGGAGGACAAGGTGGTTCCTAGATCATCTAGTTACTGAAGTGATCCAACAGCACAGTTCAAAAGCATCAATTCTGAAAACATAGAATCAAATAAAAAAATTTAGAAATGAAAGAGATGTTACAATGCTAACTGAGAAATGCAAAGATTCATGAGACTATTATAAAATATTATATGCCAACAAATTGAATCACCTATAAGAAATGGATGTATTTCCACAAATTTACAAGACTGAACAAGGAAGAAACAGAAAATCTGAAGAGAATAATAACATGTAAGGAGTTTGATTCAATAATCAAAAACTTTCTAGAAAAGAAAAGGCTCAGACCTGATAGTTTTACTGGTGAAATGTATTAAACATTTAAAGAGGAATTAATATCAGTCTTTCTAAACTTCCAAAACCTGAAAATGGAACCAGTCCAAAATCACTTTACAAGACCAAATTCACTCTGAAACAATAGTCAGACAGGACACAACCAAAAAAAAAAAAGAAAAAAGAAAATCACAGACCAATATCTGTGGTGAATACAAATACAAAAATCTTCACCAAAATATTAGAAAACCCACTTCCAGTAAAAGGATCATATATCATGATCAAGTGGCATTTATCCATTAGATGCCATGATGATTCAAATCTGTAAATCAATGCAAAACACCATGTTAGCAAAATGAGGGTAAAATTATATGATTATTATTATATGTAAAAAGAAAAGCATTTGATGAAATTCAACATCATGATTAAATTTTCAAGGAATCATGTATAGAAGGAATGCACCTCAACATAGTAAAGGCCACAATGACAAGCCCACCACAAACTTTATGCTCAATGATGAGGAACTGAAAGCTTTTTCTCTAAGCTCAAAAAGAAGACAAAGATGCCCACTCTTATCATTTCTATTCAATATAGTATTGGAATTCCTAGCTAGAGCAATTAAGAAAAAAAGAAAAAAATCCAACTCAGAAAGGAAGCGGTAAAATTGTCTATATTTGCAGATTACATGCTATATAGAGAAGATACCTGTTAGAACTGATGAACAAATTCCACAAAATTTCAGGATACAAATTCAATATATAAAATAAGTTGCATTTCCATATACTGGCAATGAATTCAGTTCAGTTCAGTTCAGTCTCTCAGTCATGTCTGACTCTTTGCAAGCCCATGAATTGCAGCACACCAGGCCTGCCTGTCCATTACCAACTCCCAGAGTTCACTCAAACTCACATCCATTGAGTCGGTGATTCCATCCAGCCGTCTTATTCTCTGTCGCCCCCTTCTCCTCCTGCCCGCAATCCGTCCCAGCATCAGAGTCTTTTACAATGAGTCAACTCTTCGCATGAGGTGGCCAAGGTATTGCAGTTTCAGCTTTACCATTATCCTTCCAAAGAACACCCAGGACTGATCTCCTTTAGAATGGACTGGTTAGATCTCCTTGCAGTCAAAGTAACCCTCAAAAGTCTTCTCCAACACCACAGTTCAAAAGCATCAATTCTTTGGTGCTCAGCTTTCTTCACAGTCCAACTCTCACATCCATACACGACTACTGGAAAAACCATTGCCTTGACTAGACAGACCTTTGTTGGCAAAGTAATGTCTCTGCTTTTGAATATGCCATCTAAGTTGGTCATAACTTTCCTTTCAAGGAGTAAGAGTCTTTTAATTTCATGGCTGCAATCACCATCTGCAGTGATTTTGGAGTCCAAAAAAATAAAGTCTGACACTGTTTCCACTGTTTCCTCATCTATTTCCCATGAAGTGATGGGATCAGATGCCATGATTAGCAGAAACATAAATTTTAAAAGTAATCCCATTTATAATAAAATCAAAAAGTTAAATACCTAGGAATAAATTTAATCAAGGGGATAAAAGACCTGTATACTTTAACCAAGCCCAATCTTTAAGAAATTTAAAGCATAGATAAATGGAAAGATATTTCATTTTCATGGATTGGAAGAATTAATATTTTAAAAATATTATCCATACTAACAAAGCAGTCCGTAACTTTACCATAATCCCCACCAAAATTCCACTGACATTTTTCTCGTAAGTAGAAAAAAAAAAAAAAAAGCTGGGCTTCCCTTGTGGCTCACCTGGTAAAGAATCCACCTATAATGTGGGAGACCTGAGTTTGATCCCTACGTTGGGAAGATCCCCTGGAGAAGGGAAAGGCTACCCACTCCAGTATTTTGGCCTGGAGAATTCTATGGACTGTATAGTCCATGGGGTCACAAAGAGTTGGACACAACTGAGCAACTTTCACTACTAGTAATAGGGGAAAAAAAGCTATTTTAATATTCATATGAAACCATAAAAGGCACTGAATAGCAAAAGCAACCCTGAGAAAGAACAACAAAGTTGAAGGCAACTCATTCTCTGATTTTATACTACATTACAAAGCTATAGTAATAAAACCAATATGGTATGGTCATAAAAACAGACATGTGGACATATGGAACTGAATAGAGAGCTCAGATATAATCCAGCCTGTATGGTTAACTAACTTTGACAAGAGTGCTGAGGACAAAAAATGCAGAAGGACTAGTCTCTTCAATAAATGGTGTTGTGAAAACTGGATACACATATGAAAAAAATAAAACTAGACCCCAATTTTTTATCACCCACAAAAATTAACTTGAAGTGGACTAAAAACTTGACTGGAAGATCTAAAGCCATAAAATTCCTGAAGGAACACATAGAAAAGGGGTTCATTGACATTGGTTTTGACACAGATGTTTTGAAAATGGCATTAAAAGAGCAAGAAAGAACAGAAAAAAAGTCAGCAAGTAGAATGACATTAAACCAAAAAGCTTCTGCACAGGAAGGAAATGATCAACAAAGTGAATAGACAAGCTAAAGAATGAAAAATATATTCAAACCATGTATTAGCTAAGAGATTAATATAAAAATATGTAAGAAACTCACACAACTCAATAGCAAAAACAAGTAAACGTGATTTTAAAATATTTAAAAGATTTCAATAGAGATTTTTCCAAAGAAGACATATATACAGGGCATGGAAAGGTGCTCAACATTAACTATCAGGGAAGTTCAAGTCAAATAGAATGGCTTTTATCTGAAAGACAAGAGATAATAAGTGGTATAGAGAAAAGGGAAGCATTTTGCCCAATTGATGGAAATATAAATTATTTTGGCCATGATAGAAAACAGGGGGGAAAATAAAATAGAATCCCGTATGATCCAATAATCCCACTTCTAGGTATAAATTCAAATTAAATTAAATCAACATTTTTAAGGAATATCAGAACTCCCATATTTATTGCAGCATTGTTCACAAAGGTATGGAAACTACTTGTTTGTCAATGAACAAATTGATAAAGAATATATGATACATAAATATTTATATCCATACATCACTGACTCGATGGACTTGAGTTCGAGTAAACTCTGCGAGTTGGTGATGGACAGGGAGGCCTGGAGTGCTGCGATTCATGGGGTCTCAAAGAGTTGGGCACAACTGAGCGACTGAACTGAACTGACCCATAAACATATGCATGTTTTCAGTGACTATTATTTAGTCATGAGAAAGAAGGAAATGCTGACATTTTTAACAACATGGATCAACCTAGAAGATGTTATGCTAACTTAAATTAGTTAGATAGAAAAAAAAATACTGTGATATACATGTGAAATGTAAAAAAAAAAAAAATTAATTTAAAAAGTTAAATTCATAGAAACAGAGTAAAATGATAATTACCAGGAGCTGGGGGATGGAGGAGATGGGGAGAGATTGGTCAAAGGGTACATTGTTCAATTATAAGATGGATGAGCTCTGGGGATCTAATGTATAACATGGGGACCAAAGTCAAGAATACTATGTTTTGGCTTGAAATTTGCTAAGACAGTAGATATTAAATATTCTCACCACATATACACACACAAAAAATAACTAAGTGAGGTGAAGAATGTGTTAATTAATCTGAATTATGATAATTATTTCACAAAGTATACATATGTCAATTCATCAAATTTTAAGATATATATACACATATACATACACATTTTCTTATCAATTTTAGCTCAATAAAATTGAGAAAATTTTTAAATACATTAATAAAAATAGGAATATGGGCATGAGCTAGATGGACTTAATTTTTTATTTCATTTTTACAGTTTATATCTTTGAAAGATAATAAACAAATAAAATAAGAAATATGCAATATAATCTCAAATGAAAATAGGTGTTTTCCAGAAAATAAAGCAGGAAAAGAAGTGGGAAACTGACTGAGGGGTGAATGAAAGCATTATTTTTTTACACAATGGGGTCAAAGATCTTTGAGGAGACATTTTTACAAATATTTGAGTAAATGTGAACAGAGCCTTGCTTAGCTGGCATTTTAGTAATCGTTGCAGTAAGTACAAAGGCCCTAGAGCCTGAAGAAGCAATTAGCTTGTCATATTTGAGAAAGAACAAGAAAATTGGAATAGCTGGGGTGGAACAGGAAGTCTAGACCATGTAGAATTTTGATGGCCTAGGTAAGGACTTAAGCTTTAATTATATATGTGAGATAAACCATTGAAGGTTCTGAAATGTGGAGAGATATGATCTTATTTAAAATTAAAATATATCATTCAGAAGTAGAAATAGGGAGAGCCATTGGGGGCTCTTTAAATAAGAGATGATACTGTTCAATAGTGGGCATTCATGAAACAGTGGAAAACAGCACATTTAGATGTAATAAAGGAAGAAGAGACCAAATCCATTGATCGGTTCAACTTGTGGTATGGTAGAAATGGGAAAACCAAAAATAGTTCATTCATTTTTTAATTTTCTTTTTGTTTTGCCTGAGCAACTGGGAAAATGATGTGTCTAATAAATTATCTGGGAAAAAATGGGAGAAAGTAGATCTTTGGAGTTAGTGAGATAAAAAATTCTTTTGGGGTCACAGTTTGAAGTGACTCTTAGCTGTGCAAATAAGAATGTAGAGCAGGCAGAGGAATATGCCATATTTTATTAATCCCAATGTTCATTTTTCTTTCACATTTTAATACTGTTGTAAAATAGGAATGCCTCAACCAATTGACAGGAAGCCAGGTGGTGGTCATGATGTACTTGTCATTGTCATATCATGTACAAACTTAGTGGTCAATCTATTAGTATTTTTAGGACTTCTATTAAGTGCTATGCAGTGTTAGTCCTTTGCTACATAAATGCCATTCTTTTAGTCATAGAAATGTTTGAAACTATCTAGCATATAAGTTGGAGAAGGCAATGGCACCCCACTCCAGTACTCTTGCCTGGAAAATCCCATGGACGGAGGAGCCTGGTAGGCTGCAGACCATGGGGTCGTGATGAGTCGGACACGACTGAGCAACTTCACTTTCACTTTTCCCTTTCATGTATTGGAGAAGGAAATGGCAACCCACTCCAGTATTCTTGCCTGGAGAATCCCAGGGACGGGGGAGCCTGGTGGGCTGCCGTCTGTGTGGTCGCACATAGTCGGACACGACTGAAGTGACTTAGCAGCAGCAGCAGCAGCATACAAGTAGCATTTAAGACATAGAGGTGGATGAGATTCCCAAAACGAAGTTGCTAAGTAGAGGGGCTATGGGTTTCAGTCAGAGTGGGATTGGCTTTAAAAAGAAGCACGAACAATGCTGCTTCAGCTGCATCAAGAACTTTCTTTGCATTGAGTAGAGGAGAGGTCATCTGCCTTTGCTAAGGATAGCCAGAATGATCTAAAAGGCAAAGGACCACACACTAAAGTATTCCAGGCCTCCAATACCCTCCTCTGTCAAGTGCATCTACACCACATACATTTCCATAATGTTCAGGACACTACAGGGACCCATGCAAAGTGAGATGCCAGGGCAGTTTGAATGATTCACGAGTCTACCCAAATAAGATGTTAAGGTTGCTTTCCATCAGTTTGCTGTCAGCAACATTTTCTCCTCTATGTGCCAGTGTGTCTCTGAGCACCACGCCAACCAGCACCCAATTTATTAACATCAGTAAAAAGCCCTGCTGGAGGAGAAACCATGAGTTTCACTCTACAGAGCTTGTTGTATACCAATAGCTTGTATATCAGGACAGTTTGGAATGCACTTGGTGACCTGAGTCTCCAGGTGTGACTTTCTTCAGGGTATGATGTCTGTCCCAGCACCACCAGGCATTCCCCGAAGCCACCAACTGCTGTGCTTCTGAGGAATCCTTGAAAGCCTAGGGCTTAGGAGGAGATGTCAGTATCATACATCTGCAGAGAATTAGAAAATGTGAGAGAACTTTACTGGGATTTGCTAAGCAGAGGTTTTAGGATTTCTTTTCTTTCTTTAGCAATTTCAGATATTTGCTGTATGTATGTTTCTGTTGATTACTGTCAACTCAATTCAGTAGATACTTGAGGAATGCCTACATTTCAGGTATGGCCTTAGTCTTGAGGAACTCAGAGCTTAACAACAGAATCTATACACAAGTGATTGTCTCAGGAGAACTGAATTGGGAGAGACAAATTTAGAGTTCCCCAGTGGAATGAATCAACAACTGTCTCAACATCAAGTTGGTAGTCTAGAATCCTGATTTTATATATATATATATATATATATATCAGATCAGTCGCTCAGTTGTGTCTGACTCTTTGCGACCCCATGAATCGCAGGGCACCCTGTCCATCACCAACTTCCGGAGTTCACTCAGACTCACGTCCATCGAGTCAGTGATACCATCCAGCCATCTCATCCTCTGTCGTCCCCTTCTCCTCTTGCCCCCAATCCCTCCCAGCATCAGAGTCTTTTACAATGAGTCAACTCTTCACATGAGGTGGCCAAAGTACTGGAGTTTCAGCTTTAGCATCATTTCTTCTAAAGAAATCCCAGGGCTGATCTCCTTCAGAATGGACTGGTTGGATCTCCTTGCAGTCCAAAGGACTCTCAAGAGTCTTCTCCAACACCACAGTTCAAAAGCATCAATTCTTCGGTGCTCAACCTTCTTCAGAGTCCCACTCTCACACCCATACATGACCACAGGAAAAACCATAGCCTTGACTAGATGAACCTTTGTTGACAAAGTAATGTCTCTGCTTTTGAATATGCTATCTAGGTTGGACATACCTTTCCTTCCAAGGAGTAAGCGTCTTTTAATTTCATGGCTGCAGTCACCATCTGCAGTGATTTTGGAGCCCAGAAAAATAAAGTCTGACACTGTTTCCACTGTTTCCCCATCGATTTCCCATGAAGTGATGGGACCGGATGCCATGATCTTCGTTTTCTGAATGTTGAGCTTTAAGCCAACTTTTTCACTCTCCACTTTCACTTTCAACAAGAGGCTTTTTAGTTCCTCTTCACTTTCTGCCATAAGGGCAGTGTCCTCTGCATATCTGAGGTTATTGATATTTCTCCCAGCAATCTTGATTCCAGCTTGTGTTTCTTCCAGTCCAGCATTTCGCATGATGTACTCTGCATATAAGTTAAATAAGCAGGGTGATAATATACAGACTTGACGTACTCCTTTTCCTATTTGGAACCAGTCTGTTGTTCCATGTCCGGTTCTAACTGTTGCTTCCTGACCTGCATACAGGTTTCTCAAGAGGCAGGTCAGGTGGTCTGGTATTCCCATCTCTTTCAGAATTTTCCACAGTTTCTTGTGATCCACACAGTCAAAGGCTTTGGCATAGTCAATAAAGCAGAAATAGTTGTTTTTCTGGAACTCTCTTGCTTTTTCCATGATCTGTTGGATGTTGGCAACTTGATCTCTGGTTCCTCTGCCTTTTCTAAAACCAGCTTGAACATCAGGAAGTTCACGGTTCACATATTGCTGAAGCCTGGGTTGAGAATTTTGAGCATGACTTTACTAGTGTGTGAGATGAGTGCAATTGTGCAGTAGTTTGAGCATTCTTTGGCATTGCCTTTCTTTGGGATTGGAATGAAAACTGACCTTTTCCAGTCCTGTGGCCACTGCTGAGTTTTCCAAATTTGCTGGCATATTGAGTGCAGCACTTTCACAGCATCATCTTTCAGGATTTGAAATAGCTCAACTGGAATTCCATCACCTCCACCAGCTTTGTTTGTAGTGATGCTTTCTAAGACCCACTTGACTTCACATTCCAGAATGTCTGGCTCTAGATTAGAGATCACACCATCATGATTATCTGGGTCATGAAGGTCTTTTTTGTACAGTTCTTCTGTGTATTCTTGCCATCTCTTCTTAATATCTTCTGCTTCTGTTGGGTCCATACCATTTCTGTCCTTTATCGAGCCCATCTTTGCATGAAATGTTCCCTTGGTATCTCTAATTTTCTGAAGGTATCTCTAGTCTCCTATTTTGTTGTTTTCCTCTATTTCTTTGCATTGATTGCTGAGGAAGGCTTTCTTATCTCTTCTTGCTATTCTTTGGAACTCTGCATTCAGATGATTTTATCTTTCCTTTTCTCCTTTGCTTTTCACTTCTCTTCTTTTCACAGCTATTTGTAAGGCCTCCCCAGACAGCCATTTTGCTTTTTTTGCATTTCTTTTCCATGGGGATGGTGTTGATCCCTGTCTCCTGTACAATGTCACGAACCTCATTCCATAGTACATCAGGCACTCCATCTATCAGATCTAGGCCCTTAAATCTATCTCTCACTTCCACTGTATAATCATAAGGGATTTGATTTAGGCCATACCTGAATGGTCTAGTGGTTTTCCATACTTTTTTCAATTTCAGTCTGAATTTGGCAATAAGGAGTTCATGATCTGAGCCACAGTCAGCTCCTGGTCTTGTTTTTGTTGACTATATAGAGCTTCTCCATCTGTATATGAGACAGCAAAAGAGACACTGATGTATAGAACAGTCTTTTGGACTCTGTGGGAGAGGGAGAGGGTGGAATAATTTGAGAAATGACATTGAAACATGTATAATATATATGAAACTAGTCACCAGTCCAGGTTCGATGCACGATACTGGATGCTTGGGGCTGGTACAGTGGGACGACCCAGAGGGATGGTATAGGGAGGGAGGAGGGAGGAGGGTTCAGGATGGGGAACACATGTATACCTGTGGCGGATTCATTTTGATATATGGCAAAACCAATACAATATTGTAAAGTTAAAAAATAAAATAAAATTTTAAAAAAGATAAAAAAAGACTTCCTATAGACAAAAAAGGTAAAAACCATAAAAACAGTTCTCAGAAAGTATGAAATGTGTGAATCTATTTTTTATTCCTGCCCATTCCTTGTTAGAGCATTCCCTGAATGGTTTGTGTTTACTGTTATTGTAAATGGAATTTTTAAAATTAAAACTTTAATAAGTAGCTATTTCCATATAGAAAGCTATTAATTTTCTCATTGGATTTGTAATACCCACTGTACTGAACTTTCTTATTTTTCTCTAATCAACTCATTGTGGTGGAATTTCTAAATAAAGAATCAAATGTTCCATACGTTAAAAAAAAAAAAAAAGTAATATAATCAATCTGATTTCAGTGTTGACCATCTGGTGATGTCCATGTACAGAATCTTCTCTTGTGTTGTTGGAAGAGGGTGTTTGTTATGGCCAGTGCATTTTCTTGGCAAAACTCTATTAGTTTCTATTTGTTTCTTTAGGTAGATATATTCCTAAGTATTTTATTCTTTTCGTTGCAATGGTGAATGGAATTGTTTCCTTAATTTCTCTTTCTGTTTTCTCATTATTCGTGTATAGGAATGCAAGAGATTTCTGTGTGTTAATTTTATATCCTGCAACTTTACTATATTCATTGATTAGCTCTAGTAATTTTCTGGTGGAGTCTTTAAGGTTTTCTATGTAGAGGATCATGTCATCTGCAAACAGTTAGAGTTTTACTTCTTCTTTTCCAATTTGGATTCCTTTTATTTCTTTTTCTGCTCTGATTGCTGTGGCCAAAACTTCCAAAACTATGTTGAATAGTAGTGGTGAGAGTGGACACCCTTGTCTTGGTTCCTGACTTTAAGGGAAATGCTTTCAGTTTTTCACCATTGATGACAATGTTTGTTGTGGGTTTGTCATATATAGCTTTTATTATGTTGAGGTATGTTCCTTCTATTCCTGCTTTCTGGAGGGTTTTTATCATAAATGGATATTGAATTTTGTCAAAGGCTTTCTTTGCATCTGTTGAGATAATCATATGGTTTTTATCTTTCAATTTGTTAATGTGGTGTATTACGTTGATTGATTTGCAGATATTGAAGAATCCTTGCATCCCTGGGATAAAGCCCACTTGGTCATGATGTATAATCTTTTTAATGTGTTGTTGGATTCTGTTTGCTAGAATTTTGTGAAAGTGTTTCTTGGTGTTTGGAAACTTCTCTCTTTTTTAAGACTCCCTTCCTGGGATGGATCTCCACCCCTACCTCATTTGTCTCTCTTTTTATCTTTTTTATTTTGTCCTACCTCCTTTCGACAGCACTGGGCTACCTTTCTGGGTGCCTGATGTCCTCTGCCAGCATTCAGAAGTTGTTTTGTGGAATTTGCTCAGCGTTCAAATGTTCTTTTGATGAATTTGTGGGGGAGAAAATGGTCTCCCTGTCCTATTCCTCCACCATTTTAGGACCGCCCCCCATATATATATATATATATATATATATATATATATATATATATAGTGTTTCAAATTATTTTTCCATTTGTGTTATTAGAGAATATGAGACAGAGTTCTCTGTGCTATACAGTAGGTTCTTCTTGGTTATCTGTTTTAAATACAGTAATGTGAACATGTCTGCCCTAATTTGCCAGTTTGTCCTTCTCCTCCACCTTTCCCCTTTGGTTACCATACATTTGTTTTCTATGTCTGTGAGTCTATTTCTATTTTGTAAGTTCATTTGTGTCATACTTTAGATTCCACATACAGATGATATCATATGGTATTTTTCTTTCTTTGTCTGACATACTTCACTTAGTATAGTAATCTCTAGGTACATCTATATTGCTGCAAATGACATTATTTCATTTTGTTATTTTTTATGACTGATTAATATTCCATATTTATCCAATTATCTGTCAATAGGCATTTAGTTTTTTTCCATGTCTTGGCTATTGTAAACAGAGCTGCAATGAATACTGAAACATGTGTATTCTTTTGAAGCATGGTTTTCTCTAGATATATGCCCAGGAGTGGGAGAGCTAGTTCATATGGTAGCTATGCTTTTAGTTTTTAAGGGATCTCCATACTGTTCTCCTATATGTGATTTTAAAGGAAATGGAGGATGGAATATTTTGGAAATTCCAGGAAGACAGAAGAGCATTTTCAAATTCAACAATATAAAATGATAACATTGTGGATGACTGTGAACTTTTCAATTTATCCCTCTTCTGAAAGTGAATCCAGTTGCCATCCATTACAAACTGTTCTTCAGCTTGTGAGACTAGCCTCACCTGAAAGCATGCTCTTCCTAGGGAAGCCCCTTGTGTTCATTGAGCAAAGTTGGGATATCCAGGACTGACCCTTTGATTCTACATGAGACAACTCTACCAGCCAGTATACACTCCAGAGCTCCCTAGCAGTTTGACTGAGGCTTTCTAGGCCTGCATTACAATCCAACTTTTCCTTTCACAGGTGTTGATTCTTAGCAACACCTTACAATTTAAACTCTGTATCAATGTATGTTTCTGGAATGTCCAAACTGTCACAAGGGAGCAGGTTGTTGGCTGCCTTTGACCTATGGTGCTCTGATCTCCTAAAGAAAAATCTCTTTTGATACTTAGTATTTTTGTTTTCAATTGTATTCAATTTTTCTTAGTGAATAAAAATTTCTTATGATTTAAACTGTTTTTCACAACTTTTTTCCATTAGAATGCTGGGTGGTTTGTATTTTTTTTTTTTTTTTAATGAGAGGCAGCTAAAATTAGGGCACTGAAGGGCTGAGACAGAAGGGAGAGACTAAGAAATTAGAAAACTGTGAACTGGAGGAGGCCTTAAAGGATATCCATGTCATATATCTGGTTGTTCCCTTGATAAAATAAGTGCAAAGGTTCAGAATGGGGGAGACCAGGATGGGAATAGAGGATGCTGCCTGCCAGGGTGAGGAAGAGGCTAATCTCATAATGCCATGAGACAGTGTCTTGTACATAGCAATAACTCAATTAATAGTGACTGTTTGTTATTATTGTCTATTGTTTTCATTATAATAATTATCAGAAATAAAAGAAAGAGAGAGAGTGTGTGTGATGAAGACAAGCTTCAGCTACTCTGCAACTTTGCCTAGGGCCAGTCTTCTTGCCCATACAAACTGCAGAAGAAATGCTTAGCCTCATTTGTTAAGCAGAAATAACTGAATAAATCAACTATAATTTTCTGCAAAGTCTTTACTTAAATGTAAACATGGGGAAGTAAGAAAAAGAAATTAGGAATGAAAATAAAACTTAAGATAATGAGCATTTGAGAATAAATGATGATTCATTCTTTTAATTGCAGTACAGATAAGAATTGATTCAGGCCATTTGCAGAGGAGGCATGTGAAGAAAAGAAGAGGGGTGTGAAAAGCAAAATGATTTCAAAGGCATCAAGATAAACAGATGAAAGGCTGGCAAAATATGAATTGGAAATAAACATTCAAGGGATTAAAAAGCTATGGAAAAAAAACTTCTCTCACCTGTAGAGATAACTCAGTTCAGTTCAGTTCAGACTCTCAGTCATGTCTGACTCTTTGCAACCCCATGAATCACAGCACGCCAGGCCTCCCTGTCCATCACCAACTCCTGGAGTTCACTCAAACTCACATCCATAGAGTCGGTGATGCCATCCAACCATCTCATCCTCTGTTGTCACCTTTTCCTCCTGCCCCCAATCCCTCCCAGTATCAGAGTCTTTTCCAATGAGTCAACTCTTCACATGAGGTGGCCAAAGCATTGGAGTTTCAGCTTTAGCATCAGTCCTTCAAAAGAACACCCACGACTGAGATCCTTTAGGATGGACTAGTTGGACCTCCTCACATTCCAAGGGACTCTCAAGAGTCCTCTCCAACACCACAGTTCAAAAGCATCAATTCTTCGGTGTTCAGCCTTCTTCACAGTCCAATTCTCACTTCTATACATGACCACTGGAAAAACCATAGCCTTGACTAGACGGACCTTTGTTGGCAAAGTAATGTCCCTGCTTTTTATTTTTTTTATTTTTAATTTTATTTTATTTTTTAAACTTTACATAATTGTATTAGTTTTGCCAAATATCAAAATGAATCCGCCACAGGTATACATGTGTTCCCCATCCTGAACCCTCCTCCCTCCTCCCTCCCCATACCATCCCTCTGGGTCGTCCCAGTGCACCAGCCCCAAGCATCCAGTATCGTGCATCGAACCTGGACTGGCAACTCGTTTCATACATGATATTTTACATGTTTCAATGCCATTCTCCCAAATCTTCCCACCCTCGCCCTCTCCCACAGAGTCCATAAGACTGTTCTATACATCAGTGTCTCTTTTGCTGTCTCGTACACAAGGTTATTGTTACCATCTTTCTAAATTCCATATATATGTGTTAGTATACTGTATTGGTGTTTTTCTTTCTGGCTTACTTCACTCTGTATAATAGGCTCCAGTTTCATCCACCTCATTAGAACTGATTCAAATGTATTATTTTTAATGGCTGAGTAATACTCCATTGTGTATATGTACCACTGCTTTCTTATCCATTCATCTGCTGATGGGCATCTAGGTTGCTTCCATGTCCTGGCTATTATAAACAGTGCTGCGATGAACATTGGGGTACACGTGTCTCTTTCCCTTCTGGTTTCCTCAGTGTGTATGCCCAGCAGTGGGATTGCTGGATCATAAGGCAGTTCTATTTCCAGTTTTTTAAGGAATCTCAACACTGTTCTCCATAGTGGCTGTACTAGTTTGCATTCCCACCAACAGTGGAAGAGGGTTCCCTTTTCTCCACACCCTCTCCAGCATTTATTACTTGTAGACTTTTGGATTGCAGCCATTCTCACTGGTGTGAAATGGTACCTCATAGTGGTTTTGATTTGCATTTCTCTGATAATGAGTAATGTTGAGCATCTTTTCATGTGTTTGTTAGCCATCTGGATGTCTTCTTTGGAGAAATATCTGTTTAGTTCTTTGGCCCATTTTTTGATTGGGTCATTTATTTTTCTGGAGTTGAGCTACAGGAGTTGCTTGTATATTTTTGAGATTAGTTATTTGTCAGTTGCTTCATTTGCTATTATTTTCTCCCATTCTGAAGGCTGTCTTTTCACCTTGCTAATAGTTTCCTTTGATGTGCAGAAGCTTTTAAAGGTTAATTAGGTCCCATTCATTTATTTTTGCTTTTATTTCCAATATTCTGGGAGGTGGGTCATAGAGGATCCTGCTGTGATGTATGTCAGAGAGTGTTTTGCCTATGTTCTCCTGTAGGAGTTTTATAGTTTCTGGTCTTACATTTAGATCTTTAATCCATTTTGAGTTTATTTTTGTGTATGGTGTTAGAAAGTGTTCTAGTTTCATTCTTTTACAAGTGGTTGACCAGATTTCCCAGCACCACTTATTAAAGAGATTGTCTTTAATCCATTGTATATTCTTGCCTCCTTTGTCAAAGATAAGGTGTCCATATGTGCGTGGATTTATCTCTGGGCTTTCTATTTTGTTCCATTGATCTATATTTCTGTCTTTGTGTCAGTACCATACTGTCTTGATAACTGTGGCTTTGTAGTAGAGCCTGAAGTCAGGTAGGTTGATTCCTCCAGTTCCATTCTTCTTTCTCAAGATCGCTTTGGCTATTCGAGGTTTTTTGTATTTCCATACAAATTGTGAAATTATTTGTTCTAACTCTGTGAAGAATACCGTTGGTAGCTTGATAGGGATTGCATTGAATCTATAAATTGCTTTGGGTAGTATACTCATTTTCACTATATTGATTCTTCCAATCCATGAACATGGTATATTTCTCCATCTATTAGTGTCCTCTTTGATTTCTTTCACCAGTGTTTTATAGTTTTCTATATATAGGTCTTTAGTTTCTTTAGGTAGATATATTCCTAAGCATTTTATTCTTTCCGTTGCAATGGTGAATGGAATTGTTTCCTTAATTTCTCTTTCTGTTTTCTCATTATTCGTGTATAGGAATGCAAGGGATTTCTGTGTGTTGATTTTATATCCTGCAACTTTACTATAGTCATTGATTAGTTCTAGTAATTTTCTGGTGGAGTCTTTAGGGTTTTCTATGTAGAGGATCATGTCATCTGCAAACAGTCAGAGTTTTACTTCTTCTTTTCCAATTTGGATTCCTTTTATTTCTTTTTCTGCTCTGATTGCTGTGGCCAAAACTTCCAAAACTATGTTGAATAGTAATGGTGAAAGTGGGCACCCTTGTCTTGTTCCTGACTTTAGAGGAAATGCTTTCAATTTTTCACCATTGAGGATAATGTTTGTTGTGGGTTTGTCATATATAGCTTTTATTATGTTGAGGTATGTTCCTTCTATTCCTGCTTTCTGGAGAGTTTTTATCATAAATGGATGTTGAATGTTGTCAAAGGCTTTCTCTGCATCTATTGAGATGATCATATGGTTTTTATTTTTCAATTTGTTAATGTGGTGTATTACATTGATTGATTTGCAGATATTGAAGAATCCTTGCATCCCTGGGATAAAGCCCACTTGGTCATGGTGTATGATCTTTTTAATGTGTTGTTGGATTCTGATTGCTAGAATTTTGTTAAGGATTTTTGCATCTATGTTCATCAGTGATATTGGCCTGTAGTTTTCTTTTTTTGTGGGATCTTTGTCAGGTTTTGGTATTAGGGTGATGGTGGCTTCATAGAATGAGTTTGGAAGTTTACCTTCCTCTGCAATTTTCTGGAAGAGTTTGAGCAGGATAGGTGTTAGCTCTTCTCTAAATTGTGGTAGCATTCAGCTGTGAAGCCGTCTGGACCTGGGCTTTTGTTTGCTGGAAGATTTTTGATTACAGTTTCAATTTCCGTGCTTGTGATGGGTCTGTTAAGATTTTCTATTTCTTCCTGATCCAGTTTTGGAAAGTTGTACTTTTCTAAGAATTTGTCCATTTCTTCCACGTTGTCCATTTTATTGGCATATAATTGTTGATAGTAGTCTCTTATGATCCTTTGTATTTCTGTGTTGTCTGTTGTGATCTCTCCATTTTCATTTCTGATTTTATTGATTTGATTTTTCTCCCTTTGTTTCTTGATGAGTCTGGCTAATGGTTTGTCAATTTTATTTATCCTTTCAAAGAACCAGCTTTTGGTTTTGTTGATTTTTGCTATGGTCTCTTTTGTTTCTTTTGCATTTATTTCTGCCCTAATTTTTAAGATTTTTTTCCTTCTACTAGCCCTGGGGTTCTTCATGTCTTCCTTTTCTAGTTGCTTTAGGTGTAGAGTTAGGTTATTTATTTGACTTTTTTCTTGTTTCTTGAGGTGTGCCTGTATTGCTATGAACTTTCCCCTTAGGACTGCTTTTACCGTGTCCCACAGGTTTTGGGTTGTTGTGTTTTCATTTTCATTCGTTTCTATGCAAATTTTGATTTCTTTTTTGATTTCTTCTGTGATTTGTTGGTTATTCAGCAGCGTGTTGTTCAGCCTCCATATGTTGGAATTTTTAATAGTTTTTCTCCTGTAATTGAGATCTAATCTTACTGCATTGTGGTCAGAAAAGATGCTTGGAATGATTTCTATTTTTTTGAATTTACCAAGGCTAGCTTTATGGCCCAGGATGTGATCTATCCTGGAGAAGGTTCCATGTGCGCTTGAGAAAAAGGTGAAATTCATTTTTTTGGGATGAAATGTCCTATAGATATCAATTATGTCTAACTGGTCTATTGTATTGTTTAAAGTTTGTGTTTCCTTGTTAATTTTCTGTTTAGTTGATCTATCCATAGGTGTAAGTGGGGTATTAAAGTCTCCCACTATTATTGTGTTATTGTTAATTTCTCCTTTCATACTTGTTAGCATTTGTCTTACATACTGCGGTGCTCCCGTGTTGGGTGCATATATATTTATAATTGTTATATCTTCTTCTTGGATTGATCCTTTGATCATTATGTAGTGACCTTCTTTGTCTCTTTTCACAGCCTTTGTTTTAAAGTCTATTTTATCTGATATGAGTATTGCTACTCCTGCTTTCTTTTGGTCCCTATTTGCATGGAAAATCTTTTTCCAGCCCTTCACTTTCAGTCTGTATGCGTCCCCTGTTTTGAGGTGGGTCTCTTGTAGACAACATATGTAGGGGTCTTGTTTTTGTGTCCATTCAGCCAGTCTTTGTCTTTTGGTTGGGGCATTCAACCCATTTACGTTTAAGGTAATTACTGATAAGTATGATCCCGTTGCCATTTACTTTATTGTTTTGGGTTTGAATTTATACACCGTTTTTGTGTTTCCTGTCTAGAGAATATCCTTTAGTGTTTGTTGGAGAGCTGGTTTGATGGTGCAGAATTCTCTCAGCTTTTGCTTGTCTGAAAAGCTTTTGATTTCTCCTTCATACTTGAATGAGATCCTTGCTGGGTACAATAATCTGGGCTGTAGGTTATTTTCTTTCATCATTTTAAGTATGTCTTGCCATTCCCTCCTGGCTTGAAGAGTTTCTATTGAAAGATCAGCTGTTATCCTTATGGGAATTCCCTTGTGTGTTATTTGTTGTTTTTCCCTTGCTGCTTTTAATATTTGTTCTTTGTGTTTGATCTTTGTTAATTTGATTAATATGTGTCTTGGGGTGTTTCACCTTGGGTTTATCCTATTTGGGCCTCTCTGGGTTTCTTGGACTTGGGTGATTATTTCCTTCCCCATTTTAGGGAAGTTTTCAACTATTATCTCCTCAAGTATTTTCTCATGGTCTTTCTTTTTGTCTTCTTCTTCTGGGACCCCTATGATTCGAATGTTCTAGTGTTTAATATTGTCCTGGAGGTCTCTGAGATTGTCCTCATTTCTTTTAATTCGTTTTTCTTTTATCCTCTCTGATTCATTTATTTCTACCATTCTATCTTCTAATTCACTAATCCTATCTTCTGCCTCTGTTATTCTACTATTTGTTGCCTCCAGAGTGTTTTTAATTTCATTTATTGCATTATTCATTATGTATTGACTCTTATTTATTTCTTCTAGGTCTTTGTTAAACCTTTCTTGCATCTTCTCAATCCTTGTCTCCAGGCTATTTATCTGTGATTCCATTTTAATTTCAAGATTTTGAATCAATTTCACTATCATTATTCGGAATTCTTTATCAGGTAGATTCCCTATCTCTTCCTCTTTGGTTTGGTTTGGTGGGCATTCATCCTGTTCCTTTATCTGCTGGGTATTCCTCTGTCTCTTCATCTTGTTTAAATTGCTGAGTTTGAGGTGTCCTTTCTGTACTCTGGCAGTTTGTGGAGTTCTCTTTATTATGGCGTTTCCTCGCTTTGTGTGGGTTTGTACAGGTGGCTTGTCAAGGTTTCCTGGTTAGGGAAGCTTGTGTCAGTGTTCTGATGGGTGGAGCTGTATTTCTTCTCTCTGGAGTGCAATGAAGTGTCCAGTAATGAGTTATGAGATGTCTATGGTTTTGGGGTGACTTTGGGCAGCCTGTATCTTGAATCCCAGGGCTGTGTTCCTTTGTTGCTGGAGAATTTGCTTGGTATGTCTTGCCCTGGAATTTGTTGGCCCTTGTGTGGTGCTTGGTTTCAGTGTCGGTATGAAGGCATTTGATGAGCTCCTGTCAATTAATGTTCCTTGGAATCAGGAGTTCCCTGGAGTCTGGGTTTGGACTTAAGCCTCCTGCTTCCAGTTATCAGTCTTATTTTTACAGTAGTTTCAAAACTTCTCCTTCTATACAGCACCATTGATAAAACATCTATGTTAAAGATGAAAAGTTTCTCTACTGTGAGGGTCACTCAGAGAGGTTCACAGCATTACATGGAGAAGAGAAGAGGGAGGAGGGAGTTAGAGGTGACCCAAATGAGATGAGGTGGAATCAATAATGGAGAGAGTGGGCTAGCCAGTAGTCACTTCCTTATGTGCACTCCACAACTGGACCACTCAGAGATGTTCACGGAGTTATACAGAGAAGAGGAGGAAGGAGACAGAGGTGGCTAGAAGGATAAAAGGGGGGAATGAAAAGGAGGGAGACAGATCCAGCCAGTAATCAGTTCCCTAAGTGTTCTCCACCGTCTGGAATACACAGAAATTCACAGCATTGGGTAGAGTAGAGAGGGGTTAGGGAGGAGACACAGGCAACCTGGTGGAGAAAAAGGAGAGTCCAAAGGGAGAGAGAGCAGTCAAGCCAGTAATCTGCTCCCTAGTGAAAAATGGGTCCTGAAGATTGGGTTCTTAAAGGTACAAAATTGGTAAGAAATACATAAAAGCAAAAATTAAAAATCTAGAGTAGAGTTTTGAATTTCAAAAATACGATGTTAAAGAAAAGAAGAAGGAAAAGAAAGAGAGAAAACAAACAAACAAACAAAAACAAACAAGGTTGCGAAAATTTTAAAGAAAATACAGGTACAAAATTGATAACTAATACCAAAAAGCAAAAATTAAAAATCTAGAGTAGAGTTTGGAATTTCAAAATACAATGTCAAAAAAAAAAGAAGAAGAAAAATAAAGAGAGAAAACAAACAAACAAAAACAAACAAGGTCATGAAAATTATAAAGAAAATACAGGTACAAAATTGATATCAAATACCAAAAAGCATAAAGTAAAAATCTAGAGTAGAGTTTGGAATTTCAGATATACAATGTTATATAAAAGAAGAAGAGAAAGAAACAGAGAAATAAAAGTCACAGAAATTATAAAAAAAAAAAAACTATAGGTACAAAATTGATAACATATACCAAAAAGCTAAAATTAAAAATCTAGAGTAGAGTTTGGAATTTCATAAATACAATGTTAAAGAAAAGAAGAAAAAAAAAAGAAAGAAAAAAGGTCAAAAAATTATAATATATATATATATGAAGTTTGCTGAAGAAGAAAAAAATAGGGTCTTTTTTTTTTTGCAATGTAATAGGTTATAAAAGTGAAAATTAAAGGAACAATAGAGGACTTAAAATTTTTTTAAAAAAAATAAAAAAGAAAGAAAGAATGATCGTAAAAATAGTAAAAGTATATCTAGGACTTTCTCTGGTTTTGTTGTGAGTATTGTGGGTTCAGTTCATTTTTGGCTAGTTCCTTGGTCCGACTTATATTTCTCAAGATCTATAGGCCCCTTCCTATGTAGTCCATAGTAACCACAGGGTTTTAATCTATTGCCTGTAGCTTCCAAGGTGTTTCCCTCTGTTATAGCTTCTTCTGTTTGCTTGTCTCTTCAGTGTCTGGTTTCCGCCCTGACACAAAGGCGACGATGGAGGACACTTTTTTTTTTTTTTTAGGCTCACTTGTTCAGTTGCGCTGTGGGGAGGGAGGGAGGGATGCTGCAAACAGATAACACTGGCGCGCGCTCGCAGTGCCTCAGCCACACTGGGTCTGCCCCCGCTCACGGCGCGTGTAGCCTCCCTGCCCACACTGCTCGGGCTCTAGGTTGTTCCACCGGGAACAATCAGAGGCCGGCACCTCCCAGGTCCAAGCCGCTCAGGTAGTCCTCAGAGGCGCAGACTCAGTTGGGCCTGCATTTTGTGCTCTTCCCAGGTCTGAGCAGCTCAGGTGATGAGGTGTTTGGCTGCGACTTATCGCCTCCCCGCCACTCGGTTATCTGGGTGTAAAACCTGCACACCTTCTCAGGCAGATGTTGACCATCCAGACCCCCAAGAAGTTTTAGTTAGCAAAGAAGACTGCTTACAGTTTTATAGATAATGTCTCTCTGGGGCTGCGATTGCCCCCTTCCGGCTCTGGCTGCCTGTCACCGGAGAGGGAAGGCCTGCAGCCGGCTATCTCTGTTCAGTCCTTTGTTCCGTGCGCGGGCCTGGCGGTGTCTTAGGTTAGGGCTGGCTTTTCACGTGGTAGATATCCCACAGTCTGGTTTGCTAGCCCAAATTATTTCGCTCAGATAGCGCTCAGGGTACTCATGCCAGATTCTTACTCTGAACGATGCAGCCTGCGCCGCGCTTCCCTGCCCAGCCCCCGCTTGCTAATGGCGTGTGCAGGCGTCTGCGCTGCTTCTCTGCTGGGGGAGTTACCATAGGGCTCACAATCTGCGAGTTTTAATTTTTTATTTATTTTTTTCTCCCTGTTATGTTGCCCTCTGTGCTTCCAAAGCTCGGCACAGATTCGGCAGTGAGAAGGTTTCCTGGTGTTTGGAAACTTCTCTCTTTTTAAGACTCCCTTCCTGGGACGGAACTCCATCCCTCCCTCTTTTGTCTCTTTTTTTGTCTTTTATATTTTTTCCTACCTCCTTTTGAGGAGTTGGGTTGCTTTTCTGGGTGCCTGATGTCCTCTGCCAGCATTCAGAAGTTGTTTTGCAGAATTTACTCGACGTTTAAATGCTCTTTTGATGAATTTGTGGGGGAGAAAGTGTTCTCCCCGTCCTACTCCTCCGCCATCTTGGCTCCTCCCCTCGTCCCTGCTTTTTAATATACTATCCAGGTTGGTCATAACTTTCCTTCCAAGGAGTAAGCATCTTTTAATTTCATGGCTGCAGTCACCATCTGCAGTGATTTTGGAGCCCCCCCCCCCAAAAAAAATAAAATCTGACATTGTTTCTACTATTTCCCCATCTGTTTCCCATGAAGTGATTGGACCAGATGCAATGATCTTAGTTTTCTGAATGTTGAGCTTTAAGCTAACTTTTTTACTCTCCTCTAGGTCTGCTTAAAAGGAATGTGCTTGTATGAATATAGGCCAATATCTGTTCTCTTAAGAGACATTAACAGGACTCTTTTTTTCTATTAAATAATGTTGCATGTCTTGTGAGGCAAGTAGCTCCAGAACATATTTCTCCTAAGCCTGGAGTTAAAATCAGTAGAACTGAACACTTCTAGGACACAATTTAATCTAATCTCTTCATTCAAAAACTAATGATATGGGACTTCCCTGGTGGTCCAGCGGTTAAGACTTCATGCTACCAATGCAGGGGGCCCAGATCTGATTGCTAGTCAGGTAACTAAATCCTTCATGCCACAGCTAAGAGCCCTCCTGCCCCCACAGGAAAGAGCAAAGGTCCTGTGTACCACAACTAACACCGTGAACAGCCAAACAAATAAAACAAGTAAGAAAAAAAAAAAAAAAAAAAAACTAATATATAGAATCCAAGGGTGATAAAATGGTTTATATTAGGTTACAGAGATAGTAAAATTCAGGTCCTGAACCACAGTCCAATACACTTTAAAATATCCCAAGATTAAAAGTATCATTTAATTGCAACTAAGAAGCAGTTCCATTCTTTTGCCATATATAACAAATTCTCTTTTGTTCCAAGAAATTTCAGGAGTGTGCTAAACTAGGGGGAGAAACAACAGATTCAGAACTTTGTTGACTTCCGTGATGTAAATATGAACAACTTCAAGCTATTAAAATAACTTCACTGGCCATGCATTTGAAAGAGATATGGGTTAACAGTGATAATCACAATCATCCAGGCTATTTTACTTGGTCTATAGCAATCCTCTTCATCTGCTCTTGCTTTCCCAGATTCCTTGTGTGATTAAAAAAAAAAAAATCATTCATTGCAGGATACAAATACAGTTAACTAGAGAAGAAACAAGGTCTTCTACCACAAAGAATCTCTAGAACTTATCCTGCAATGTGAATCACTTGCTTTTAGGGTCCTCAGGAAACAAGTGAGGACAAAATTTCCTCTCATCTTCAGGAATTAGGATACAAGGTAATATGCTTGGAAACCATATCTCAATTTGTTCCTTAGAGTACCAGATATGTGTAAATGTGTCATTTACTATTTTAAGCTAATGACCACTTTCATCACATAATAGAATTTTTCTAGTCTTCCCCTTAAAAGATTAGAACCAAAATTCTGTGCTAAATATCCTAGCAAGGTAAGTATTAGAGTCCTGTATTCTTACTTCCAAACACTTTCAAATTCACTTCTCTCTACTGACTTAGATGAGGATGAGACTTAGATGATAGAGGATGAGATGGTTAGATAGCATCACTGACTCAATGGACATGAATCTGAACAAACTCCAGGACATAGTGAAGGACAGGGGAGCCTGACATGCTTCAGTCCATGGAGTCACAAAGAGTCAGAAATGATTTAGTGACTGAACAACAATAACAACTGACTTAAGTAGACTTTTGTTTCTAGGAATAGCAATAAGTTTCTATAAAACCATTTTTATCTCCCAGAAATAAGAGGATCTCGAATTGTTTTTCCACTGTGGGAGAATCTTACTGACAACTGTGTCCGAGTTCCATAGCTCAAGCCTCTGAGTCTAACATCTCCCTCTTGAATTCTATTATTTCAGTGTTGCATTCTTTCCTTCATGTGTTCCTCCCTAGATTCACTTATAGAATATGTTATCATACAGTAACAAAACTTCAAAACTAGCATTCAGAGGGTTCATAGTCCAAAATGGATGACAGTCAAATCAAAACAAAATCAACAACAAAAATAATATCAGTATAATGTAGCTCAGCTGGTAAAGAGTCCTCCTTCAAGGCAGGAGACATCAGTTCAATCCCTGGGACAGGAAGATCCCCTGGACAAGACATAGGCTACCCACTCCAGTTTTCTTGGGCTTCCCTGGTGTCTTAAATGGTAAATAATCTGCCTGCAATGTGGGAGAGATAGGTTTGATCCCTGGGTTGGGAAGATCCCCTGGAGAAGGAAATAGGTACCCACTCTAGTATTCTTGCCTGGAAAATTCCATGGACTGAGGAACCTGGCAGGTTACAGTCCATGGGGTTGCAAAGAGTCAGACATGACTGAGTGACTTTCACTTTCACTTTTCATTACCATTCTTACCGTGGGAGGTAAGAAGGAAGTAACTCAATCTTCTGTTGTTGTTCAATCACCAAGTTGAATCCTACTCTTTGCAACCCCATGGACTGTAGCACGCCGTGCTTCTTTGTCCTCCACTATCTCCCAGAGTTTGCTCAAATTCATCGAGTCAGTGACGTTACTTAACCATCCTATCTTCTGTCACCCTGTTCTCCACCTGCCCTCAATCTTTCCCAGCATCAGGGTCTTTTCTAATGGGTCAGCCCTTTGCATCAGGTGGCCAAAGTATTGGAGCTTTAGCATCAGGCCTTTCAATGAATATTCAGGGTTGATTCCCTTCAGGATTGACTGGTTTGATCTCCTTGCAGTCCAAGGGACTCTCAAGCATCTTTTCCAAGACCACAATTTGAAAACATCAATTCTTCAGCAAAGTAGGTTATAAAAGATTCAGAGGATTTTGGATCCTATAGGATAATTAGGAGTTTGCCAACATAGTGAGGAAAATGATTCAGGAAGTGAAAGTAATAACATATCTACATACCCAGATGCTTTTTTCAAGGTTTAACCAATGGGCATATTGATGTCTGACATATACTCCTTCTGCATCTTTTTCTCTATCAATTCACCTTCTTAAGTCCAAGGAATATCATCACTAAGGGATCAAGGAACAAAGACCCTTAAATAAATATACATTAAAAAAAAAAAGAATTAAAGGTCTTACACTTGAAATATTTTGAAAAAGAAGTATCTCCAACTGTAAAGTTTGTACTCCAGAAAAGGTATAAAATTGATAGGCCTTTTATAAAAGCAAAGTGGCATGAAACAGACTTTTAAAAGGTGAGAGATACCTATACATATGTAGTGAATTACTTTAATATGCTCAGTAAGTGATAGCATATGCTAAAGTAATAATCATGTTAAAGTATTGTTCAGTTCATAACCTTAATGGATTATGTAACACTAATAACATGAAAAAGGGAAAAAAGAAGAGAGCTATATCAGAGCACTATTTCTGTGTGTTATTTGATTCAAGCTAGTGTAAATTTGAACCTTATTCTGATAAGTTACATGTATACAGTCAATCCTGAACCAATTGCTTTTAAAACAGAAAATACAAACAACTATTAATGCAATTAAAATGCTATAATAAAAAAAAAACACTCAATCCAAAAAAGCAAAAAATGAAGAAATAAGCAAAAGGTGATGTGAGACTTATAGAAAGAAAACATTTAAATGGCTCATATAAATTTGAGTATATCAATAATTACATTAAATATGAGTGAATTAAACAGTCTTCTCAAAAGGCAGAGATTGTCAGATTGTAACAAAAATAAAGAAACCCAGCTCAACTATAAGTTGTTTATAGGAGATAGATTTAATTGAGAATAAAAGGATAGAATACTTTTATTATATGAACAGCAACAACAGAAAAACTGGAGTACTTATACTAATATTAGACAATTAAAAAATTTAAATTTTAAGATGAAGTTAAAAATAGATTTTGTTTTAAAACATTATAAAAAGGGACCTCTTAATAAAATAGAGGCTAACCCATTAGGAATAAATAATAATTATAAGCATGTGCACATAAAGCAGAGTACCAAATATACAAAGTAAAACTAACCTAAATGAAAAGAGAAAGATACAGTTCAACACTAATTGGAACATTTGATTTCCTATTTTCAATAATGGACATAACAACTAGATAGAAGATCAGCAAGAGAATAGAAAATTTGTACAAGACGACAAGTTATCTAGTTTTAACAGACATCTCCAGAGCATTCCACCAGAACAACAGAAAACACATACTTCTCAAGTATATGGGGGATACTTGATACAAAGTATGTTATCCAACCACAATTGAATACAATTAGAAAATTGGCTCTTTCTTTATCAGGAAAGGAAAGAAGGCTGGAGGAAATAGTTTAAGTAGTAATATGTTCTGCCATTGGAGAAGGCAATGGCACCCCACTCCAGTACTCTTGCCTGGAAAATCCCATGGATGGAGGAGCCTGGTGGGCTGCAGTCCATGGGATCGCTAAGAGTCAGACTCGACTGAACGACTTCCTTTCACTTTTCACTTTCATGCATTGGAGAAGGAAATGGCAACCCACTCCTGTATTCTTGCCTGGAGAATCCCAGGGACAGGGGAGCCTGGAGGGCTGCCGTCTATGGGGTCGCACAGAGTCGGACACGACTGAAGCGACTTAGTAGTAGTAGTAGTAATAGTATGTTCTGCCATAATTAGGAAAATAGATCAGAGTTGATGAGATAAGGTAGAGAGACCAATTAAATTACCTTGGCAGTTTTCTTTGTCTGAACAAAGGCAATGGAGGTGGGAATTCAGAGGAGACTATCAAGGTAAACCTTTGTTATACCATTTCCCTTTTGAGTCTATACTTTGGATCACACACAGTTTCTCACCCAGATTTATTGTAATTATGATTTTCATGATTGGGGTGCAATATTTGATAGCCAAATTCTTTTGGTGAGGAGGCAAAACTCTGGGATGAGTTTCTTCCTCTGGGAAGTGTTTCTTGACCCAATTAGAAGAATGCTGCTACCAACAATCATTGTAATAGCAACAGCAGTAATAAAAGCCAAGACAAAGTCAATCAGAATAGGCACCAAAAGCAAATCAGAATAAGAAGAAAGCTTACAATATCAATAATGCTGAGACATTTTGGATGTTTTGGGTCTTCATTAATAATGTATAACAAAGTACAGAGTAGATTGAAATGAGAGAATTATCAGGAAAAAGAACACCTGCATTTAGCAATGGAATTTTTGCACATGAGAATTAAGACAGGGACATAGATCAGGTAAATAAAATAATTCTTACTAGGCTGTTTATTGGTTTAGAGCAGGATATATCAACCCCTATGTAAACATGCCTGAGGATGAAAAACAAGAATTGCATTAGGTAAAAGGTGACACTACAGCTCAGAGTTGAACTCACCTGTACATGCATAAAAATGGGAGAAGGGAATGCAGAATTGGGATAACTCTGGAGGAATTTTCCAAATGCAGGAGCAGGAAAAGAGAGAGTAAAATGTGAGTAAAAACAGATGATGTAAAAGGATTGCATAAAGGGAGGGTAAAAAAACAACACTGAGTGACAAATTAAGTTTCCCTATCAGTTATAGGGGGACAACAAAGGTGTTCCTGGCAAAGCCCATTCTCCTTTGGGTGGGTCAGAATTTCTGAGGAAGGATTGAATTAAATATATCTGCCAGCTCCACTCATAAAAGGGAAATATGTTCTTTGACCATACAATAGATTCTGCTATGAAATTGCATGAGTTGAAGACTCATCTTTAAAAAAAAAAAAAAAAAAACAAAAAAAAAAAACTTCATTCATAGCACAGTAAAGGGAATAAATAGGCTTCTAACTAAACTTACCATCTTTAGAAGTGTGGCAAATACCTGTATTTACTGAGAAATTGCTCAAAAGTGCCTAAAGACGTGACAATTATGATACATTAAATGAGAAATATGTCAGCAAATTTGGAAAACTCAGCAGTGGCCACAGGACTGGAAAAGGTCAGTTTTCATTCCAATCCCAAAGAAAGGCAATGACAAAGAATGCTCAGACTACTGCACGATTGCACTCATCTCACACACTAGTAAAGTAATGCTCAAAATTCTCCAAGCCAGGCTTCAGCAATATGTGAACCGTGAACTTCCAGATGTTCAAGCTGGTTTTAGAAAAGGCAGAGGAACCAGAGATCAAATTGCCAACATCCACTGGATCCGAAAAAGCAAGAGAGTTCCAGAAAAACATCTACTTCTGCTTTCTTGAGTATGCCAAAGCCTTTGACTGTGTGCATCACAATAAACTGGAAAATTCTGAAAGAGATAGGAATACCAGATCACCTGACCTGCCTCTTGAGAAACCTATATGCAGGTCAGGAAGCAACAGTTAGAACTGGACATGAAACAACAGACTGGTTCCAAATAGGAAAAGGAGTACGCCAAGGCTGTATATTGTCACCCTGCTTATTTAACTTATATGCAGAGTACATCATGAGAAATGCTGAGCTGGAAAAAGCACAAACTGGAATCAAGATTGCCAGGAGAAATATCAATAACCTCAGATAGGCAGATGACACCACCCTTATGGCAGAAAGTGAAGAGGAACTCAAAAGCCTCTTGCTGAAAGTGAAAGAGGAGAGTGAGAAAGTTGCCTTAAAGCTCAACATTCAGAAAACTAAGATCATAGCATCTGGTCCCATCTCTTCTAAGGAAATAGATGGGAAAACAGTGGAAACAGTGTCAGACTTTATTTTTTGGGGCTCCAAAATCACTGCAGATGGTGACTGCAGCCATGAAATTAAAAGACGCTTACTCCTTGGAAGGAAAGTTATGACCAACCTAGATAGCATATTCAAAAGCAGAGACATTGCCAACAAATGTCCATCTAGTCAAGGCTATGGTTTTTCCAGTAGTCATGTATGGATGTGAGGGTTTGACTATAAAGAAAGCTGAGCACTGAAGAATTGATGCTTTTGAACTGTGGAGTTGGAGAAAACTCTTGAGTGTCCCTTGTACTGCAAGGAGGTCCAACCAGTCCATCTTAAAGGAGATCAGTCCTGGGTGTTTATTGGAAGGAGTGATGTTGAAGCTGAAGCTCCAATACTTTGGCCACCTTTTGCAAAGAGCTGACTCATTTGAAAAGACCCTGATGCTGGGAAAGATTGAGGGCAGGAGAAGAGGGGCATGACAGAGGATGAGATGGTTGGATGGCATCACCAACTAAATGGACATGAGTTTGGGTGGACTCCAGCAGTTGGTGATGGTCAGAGAGGCCTGGCGTGCTGCAGTCCGTGGTGTCGCAGAGTCGGGCATTACTGAGTGACTGAACTGAACTTAACTGAAAGAAGAAAATCTTTTGGCAGCAAAATGTGATAAAACATGAGGAATATTAATTTTGAAAAGCAAAATTCATTGGAAAATTATGAACCCAATTGCATTACTTTTTAATCCCCAAACACCATCTCCCTATTTTTATCTTCTATGCATTAGCCTACTCACCCACACAGTTAAGATATTAGAATACCCAGGATTTTTACTTTCTGAAGAATTATTTCATGAATTCTATCACTAAAATGTGCATGTATCTACCTCCAAATTGTCTGAGAACATTTATAAAGTCCTTTTGGTAGATAGGCCTCCATAATAGCAGTATCATGTAGAATTAGCTCCCTACTTTGCCTGTCTCTTGCTAGGGCATTAGGTCTGTGATCAAAACTACTGAAAAACTTTAGCTCTTTGCTATGCCATAGAAAGTAAATCCACATATCAAGTGCTTCATAAATGGACAGAACTGTCCAGTGTTCCAAATTGTCTTTGTCCTCCAGTGGTTGGAAGTCTGCTAGTTTTCATGAACTGGGGAACTGGGGAGAAGGAGATGTACCAGGGCAACTTAAAAGGCACCAAGTATTCTATTCTACTGATGTTTAGCATTTTTTTTTTCTTGAATAAATACTCCTTGCAACTTTGATTAATTTCTAGAGTTCTGAATTACTTGATTTTGACATTTATTTTTTCCTAGTGCTTTTATTCAGAGAAGGCAATGGCACCCCACTCCAATACTCTTGCCTGGAAAATCAATGGACAGAGGAGCCTGGTAGGCTGCAGTCCATGGGGTCGCTAAGAGTCGGACAAGACTGAGCGACTTCACTTTCACTTTTCTCTTTCATGCATTGGAGAAGGAAATGGCAGTCCACTCCAGTATTCTTGCCTGGAGAATCCCAGGGACGGCGGAGCCTAGTGGGCTCGCACAGAGTCGGACACGACTGAAGCGACTTAGCATAGCATAGCATAGTGCTTTTATTGCTTTTATGGAATAGATTCTTACCTCCTCTTATGGACTGAACGTTTGTACCTGCCTCCACCCCAGAAATCACGTGTGTTGAATCCCTAACTCCTATGGAGATGGTGTTTGGAGGCAGGGCCTTTGGAAGGTACATAGGTCCCAAGAGTGGAGCCCTCATAATGGAATTATTGTCCTAAGGCAAGGGGACACAGGAAGATCTCTATCTCTTGGCCATGTGAGGACCCAGCAGGAAGATACCTATCTGCAAGCAAGAAAGAGTTCTCATCAGGAATCAAATCAATTGTCACCTCGTTCTTGGGTTTCCCAGCTTCCAGAACTGTGATACATATATTTCTGCTGTTTAAGCCACTCAGATTATAATATTTTGTTATAGCAGCAGGACCTGAGTCAGACACTCCCTCACTCCAGATTTTATATACAATATTTAATTTGATCTTCATTTTCTAGTCAGTTACTGCAGCTATAATTATCTTTGCATTTGATTTTGTAAATAGATATAAAAAGAAGAAAAAGGATGAGATGGAAGAGGAGGAAGTGAAAAAGTAGAAAAGGAGGGGAGGAGAAGAGAAGGGGAGAGATGGAGTAGGGAATCAATCCACTGATCTTAAGTGCTTGGCTTCTTAAAATCAAACATCTCCTAATTAGGCAGTGCTCATTTACTCATATCTGGATTTCTGTATTCTAACCTACAGAACTCTCAGTGCATCCAGAGTAAAAAATGCAATGACAATATTCTTATTTAAAACTGGAATAATTTATTTGGAAAGATTTAGAGAGGAATAATTGTCAGTTGCCTGTGATGGTTAAGTTGCAACTTGACTGAAATATAGAGACTCCAATAAAATTACAGGAACAATGAGCAATCATCAACATTTCTCTAGGTTCAGATAATTCCTAAGTGGGGCATAAAAGTCAAAGGCACAGAATTTGCTTATGGCACCTGACATAATACCATAAATAATAGGCATCTTTGGGAAAAGCCATAATATTATTTACCTGGATGAATATAAAACATAAGACCACTATGATAATGTTTTGATTTTCCTAGTTTTGGGGAATGTCTGGATTCACACAGAGTTCCTACCCCATAAACTTTTCCCTAAGTTATCTCAGAGAGGACCCCAAGGACTTCATTTTAGTGCTGAGAAGGTTGAGGATGAGAGAGGTTAAGTGATTTCTTCAATATTATCCCAGCATTCATAATGTTATAGTTGGGATCAAAGTCTCCTAATTTCCATGGACTTTTTCCTTCAGATTACCCTATCTTCATAAAAAAAAACACCCTGATTTTTAAGATTATGATTGAGGCCAGAATTAAACAGTAAAACTTCTCTGTATGAAAAGAACTCTGATCCAAATTCCAGATGATCTGGAAAAGCCAAAGTCTTTTCAAAGAAGCAGTAATGAGATTGGCATTTTGAGTAATACTGATTAATGATGACATGGGACAACAAAATTGTAGCTGTCTTTGCCTGGTCCTGTTAAAAACAATTAAAACAAAAGATAAAAACAAACAAACAAACAATGAGCATCCTTCATCATCCAGTCACAACTCACTGTAGTCACCACCAAGAGTGTACCCTGAGATGAATTCAGGATTAAACAAAACAAAATAGGATGCAGTGCTCTGCACACTGGATAAACATCTCTAGGTAGTGAAGATATATTCCTTAGGATGAATTTCATTGACCACTGATTCTTGCATCTTCCCACACATTGAAAGCACTAAAATCACTAAGTTGAGATATCTGTTCTTTTTGATTAGCAGTAATCTCTTAACAAGATACATGACTACATTGCCATGTATGTCCCAGTTCCAACTCTCTCCAAAATAATATATATATATATATATATATATATAGAGAGAGAGAGAGAGAGAGAGAGAGAGAGAGACTTCCCTTGTGGCTCAGCTGGTTGAGGATCTGCCTACAATGTAAGAGACCTGGGTTCGATCTCTGGATTGGGAAGATCCCCTGGAGAAGGGAACAGCTACCCACTCCAGTATTCTGGCCTGGAGAATTCCATGGACTGTGTACACAACTGAAAGACTAAGAGTGCATGTGGGCATGTGCACACACACACACTGATTTCTTCCTTATCTTTTAGGAGCAGTTTACTCAGAGCTACTGAATGGTTGTGACCCTAAATAAAATATAAACTTGCAACTATCAAGCTGAGCATTCTTCTTTTAAGTTGGAAATTTCAATTCTGAAATTTAAGGTGTCCTTCAGAGAACTTTGAACTCTTAAATTCAGAGAAATAAAATATCACTTAGAAGATGTGACTTAGGCCACAGGCTTCTTATAAATTTACTTGTCCTACACCCCCACCCAGTACCTGTTTTCAATAAGTTTCTCAATCAACTGGCTCATCTTAAAGAGATAGTATAGTTAAATTTGTATCATTTTATTGTGTTTAGATTTCTGCTAGAAGAAAAATAACGCTTATCAGTCCCAGGGCTTTGGTTTTTAAACATGAAAAACCACTGTGAAGTTACAGTCTAGTTCACCAAATATGAAGAGTCAGCAATGGAAATTAATTCTATCACCTGGAAGGGAGTTTCAAAACAAAATTGAAAATACCCTTTCTTTATACAATCATGGTGTGTGTGGTTGTGGTTATTTTTCCCCTAGTGATTTTCCTTTTAATTTGACAAGGCACTCTGCAGGAAGGGACAGCAAAATAAACTATAAACATTTCCTGACCAAAAGGAACTTAGATTTATTTTCCTAAAATATGCTTTCCTATGTCACTGTCATGCTAAACATTGGTTAAGCATGGGATATTCTATGCAGATTCCTGAGTTTGGTCTGGAAGAGAATGGAAACAATGCTGGTTTAACAGCTGCCATTTATTTGTTCATTACCTAATATATGTCAGGCATTCAACTAAGTTGATAGATGATTTGTTTGTTCATTTGGTTATGTATTATATTTTGCAATTAGAAGCACAGAGCAATACCAAGGGAAAAGCATTAACTTGGATTTCAGCTGATGTGGTTTCAAATCCTGACTCTACCGCTTAATATTTCTGTCATCTGAGAAACCTGCTAAAACTTTATGAGACTGTTTTAATTGGAAGGGGATTTTGAAGGCTATATCAGATAATATATTTAAAGTTTTTAACACACTCAGAAAAGGTGCTTAACAATAAGATTAGATATTTTCTCTTAGTTTTTTATTTTATTCAATCTATAGTTGGAAAACTGAAACTCAAATATATTAGCAATATGCAGTAATCATATAACTAGAGAGTGCAATAGTTCCAAAGTCGTGTTTTTTCCGAGAGATTGTATTTAATCTCCATACAGCCTCCAATTTCTTTTTTAGTTTGTTTCCTCTCAGTTCAGTTCAGTAGCTCAGTCGTGTCAGATTTTTTGTGAACCCATGAATCGCAGCACGCCAGGCCTCCCTGTCCATCACCAGCTCCTGGAGTCTATTCAAACTCATGTCCACCGAGATGCCTTCCAGCCATCTCATCCTCTGTTGTCCCCTTCTCCTCCTGCCTCCAATCCCTCCCAGCATCAGAGTCTTTTCCAATGAGTCACTTCTTCTCATGAGGTGGCCAAAGTATTGCAGTTTCAGCTTTAGCAACAGTCCTTCCAATGAACACCCAGGACTGATCTCCTTTAGGTTGGACCTCCTTGCAGTCCAAGGGACTCTCAAGAGTCTTATCCAACACCACAGTTTAAAAGCATCAATTCTTCAGCACTCAGCTTTCTTCACAGTCCAACTCTCACATTTATATATGACCACTGGAAAAACCATAGCCTTGACTAGACAGACCTTTGTTGGCAAAGTAATGTCTCTGCTTCTTAATATGCTATCTACGTTGGTTCATAACTTTTCTTCCAAGGAGTAAATATCTTTTAATTTCATGGCTGAAATCACCATCTGCAGTGATTTTGGAGCCCCCCAAAAAATAAAGTCTGACACTGTTTCCACTGTTTTCCCATCTATTTGCCAAGAAGTAATGGGCCAGATGCTTAGTTTTCTGAATGTTGAGCTTTAAGCCAACTTTTTCACTCTCCCCTTTCACTTTCATCAAGAGGCTTTTGGTTCCTCTTCACTTTCTGCCATAAGGGTGGTGTCATCTGCATATCTGAGGTTATTGATATTTCTCCTGGCAATCTTGATTCCAGCTTGGGCTTCATCCATCCCAGTGTTTCTCATGATGTACTCTGCATAGAAGTTAAATAAGCAGGGTGACAATATACAGCCTTGACGGACTCCTTTTCCTGTTTGGAACCAGTCTGTTTTTTCATGTCCAGTTCTAACTGTTGCTTCCTGACTTGCATATAGGTTTCTCAAGAGGCAGGTCAGGTGATCTGGTATTCCCATCTCTTTCAGAATTTTCCTCAGTTTATTGTGGTCCACACAGTCAAAGGCTTTGGCATAGTCAATAAAACAGAAATAGACGTTTTTCTGGAACTCTCTTGCTTTTCAACGATCCAGAGGATGTTGGCAATTTGATCTCTGGTTCCTCTGCCTTTTCTAAAACCAGCTTGAACATCTCGAAGTTCATGGTTCACATATTGCTGAAGCCTTGCTTGGAGAATTTTGAGCATGACTTTACTAGTGTGTGAGATGAGTGCAATTGTGGAGTAGTTTGAGCATTCTTTGGCATTGTCTTTCTTTGGGATTGGAATGAAAACTGACCTTTTCCAGTCCTGTGGCCACTGCTGAGTTTTCCAGATTTGCTGGCATATTGAGTGCAGCACTTTCACAGCATCATCTTTCAGGATTTGAAATAGCTCAACTGGAATTCCTTCACCTCCACTAGCTTTGTTTGTAGTGATGCTTCCTAAGGCCCACTTGACTTCAGATTCCAGGATGTCTGGCTCTAGGTGAGTAATCACACCACTGTGATTTTCTGGGCCATGAAGCTCTTTTTTGTACAGTTCCTCTATGTATTCTTGCCAACTCTTCTTAATATCTTCTGCTTCTGTTAGGTCCATACCATTTCTGTCCTTTATCGAGCCCATCTTTGCAAGAAATTTTCCTTTGGTATCTCTAATTTTCTTGAAGAGATCTCTAGTCTTTCCCATTTTGTTGTTTTTCTATATTTCTTTGCATTGATCTCTGAGGAAGTCTTTCTTATCTCTCCTTGCTATTCTTTGAAGCTTTGCATTCAGATGCTTATCTTTCCTTTTCTCCTTTGCTTTTTGCTTCTCTTCTTTTCACAGCTCTTTGTAAGGCCTCCTCAGACAACCATTTTGCTTTTTTGCATTTCTTCTCCATGGGGATGGTCTTGATCCCTGTCTCCTGTACAATGTCACAAACCTCTGTCCATAGTTCATCAGGCACTCTGTCTATCAGATCTAGTCCCTTAAATCAATTTCTCACTTTCACTGTATAATCTCTACCACTCCATTAAAGCAGCCTTCCCTAAGGTCACTTTTTACCAGCACGGCTCCTTAACATCTTTTGGTTGCTAAATCATCTGATATAAGATTGCTCATACTATAGTAATTATGGCATTTTAATTACTTTTATACTTATTTGTCCTCCAGCTAGATTTATTTCATACAAGGAAGAGTCAAGATGCTTATGTCTGAGTCCCCATTGTTTGACAGGATAGTTAATAATTGTTTATTGAATAAATTGAAATTCATTGCAAAATAAAACTGAATTAAAAATATGAATGAAGAAAAAATAATAAATTCTGTTATAACCTTCTGTGTCCTCTGTTAATGTCTTCCTTGGAGATAAAATATCCCATTATGGTTGAATCCATGGTCTTCTTTTTTCTGAATGTGTACCTTAGACAAGTTACTTAATTTAATTTACAGGCTTAACAGAAACTTTAAAATCATGGAATGGATATATGGATTCTGAAATTTCATTTTCTCTGAAATCAGAGCTTGATACAGCTTTCTATGTAGATAGTTTATTTAAAAATGTGAATGCATATAGCAAGTGTGTGGGACAAAGGAGTAAACAGAGAAGGAGGAGATAAAGGCAAATAATATGTTAGTGAGTTTTCCATCATCACAAATCTTTCTGAAGAGCCTACAGAGCAGCTTCACAGAACCAACTGCCTGCGAGACAAAGGCAAAAAAAAATCATTTATCCATTGACTTCTGTTCCCAGTTGGTCAAGGTGACCACATGAGTGTTCACTTTGATTTATTTCTGAATTACACATGATGAGCAACAGCAGCTTCCTGTGGATGTGTCATGCTGCAGAATCAGAAAAACTCTAGGATGGGAAGTGAAAGGTCTACAAAATAAGGCCAAGGTAAAACACTGTAACATTGCACCTTCCTGAATTGATTAACACCTATGCAGTGCTGGTCATAGTTGTGGTAGTTAGAATAAGAATGGGTTTAGAAGTTAGGATGTAGTGCCTGAGGAGAGCAAGACTGTCCACTTCTTGTACTCTTTGGACCCATTTTTGCCTTCAAGTCCACTTTATCACCACTTCAAGTTGAAGGCCAATCACACTCTCTTCAAATACTTAATTCAAATAATTAATGGGATAAGCTAGAGTCCCCACTGCTACAGTTTTACCTGAGGCAATAATGAACCCTGCAGTCCCTTTACTTGACTGGTGGGATCACCAAGATCAGGGCCCTTGCTCTTGTTGACCTGAGGTTGTTAATCTATCTTGGAAACCATTACCACCTGCATGGAAAAATCAGAATTGCTCTAATGTGTCTCTGGAACTGTGAGTTGTGCTCTTCACATCCACATTACAAAACAACTCTGCACAATTGTAATCAGAGTTAATTATCCTTACTAGTAAGGTAAAACATCCTTTGCCTTCAGGTCTGTTCACATGAGGGATATAAAATAAACACATTATAATAGCGACATCATGTTCTGTATAAAATTTTCTCTCTGTCCTCTAACTAAAGTATTTCCCCACCTCCACCCCAGAAACAACACTCTCTATTAAAGCAGAGTCTATGGGGAAAATGAGAAAAAAAAAAAAATCATATGTATGAGGGACATATTCTACCTTCTGTTTCACAGACACTTAAGCCTAGTTTTGGGGGGGTATGGCACCATATAGTAGTTATTTATTAAGCACAAACACTTGAAAGACAGTGTCCCAGTGCTGTGCAATATTTTCCTGAACTAGCACCTTCTCTGAAACTTTAATATATCATTCTTTTTCTAAGACATCAATACCTCCATTTACATAGTCATTAGATATCTCAATGTCAAAAGCTGAGTCTCCAGCAGGTCCATAGTAAGTGGGATAATTATTTACAGAACTGATTTCAAACATCCAGTAGTACTCTGCCACTGTAGGAATGGCCTTGCTCTAGAAATATGAAGGTGCATCCTGCAAATATTTCTATTAGGACTTGCCGACTTCATAAGGAATCCTTATCTATTTTATATACTAATAATTTCATTAGATTTATAGGACTATACAACTTTAATGGCATAGCAATTTACCTCACACTAAACTTGCTGCCCTGGTGGCTCAGAGGTTAAAGTGTCTGCCTGCAATGCGGGAGACCTGGGTTTGATCCCTTGGTTGGGAAGATCCTCTGGAGAAGGAAATGGCAACCCACTCCAGTATTCTTGCCTGGAGAATCCATGGACTGAGGAGCCTGGTGGGCTACAGTCCACTGGGTCGGAAAAAGAGTCGGACAGGACTGAGCGACTTCACTTTCACTTTTCAAACTTGCTGTAGAGATTCCCTTGTTTGGGACATTACTCAAAACTGCCAGCCTTATGAGTCACTAGATAAGTAAGTTTTTACCAAGTATAGCATATGCTGACTGCAAAATACAAAAAGGCCCACCAAAAGCTATCTAAGAGGGCAGGAATGAAAAGCAAGAACTTATCTTTGACTTTAGATACAATGTCACAATGTGCTCCAAATCATCAAACTTCTAAAAACTTATTCATGCATCAGACTCCCAATCCTTTTGACTTTATCTCCTTCACTCTGGCATAACAATGTCTTAGTTGGTTATTTAGAGTACTTGCTACACTACTCATCTAATCCTATTAATATTAGAATAGTGGATAACATCAGAATAGTGGATTACAAAATGTTCTAGAGATTGTCAAAATGATCAACATTCCTTAGGACTGTATTAAAAAGAAAATTGAACTATGTCTAGAGACAGTTAACAAATATGTCTTCCAATTACTTAAGCTTCTTTTTGTAAATTTTGCTTTTTTTCAATAAACCAACTCAGTTTTACAGATCTTTAACATTTTTCTATTCTTCATTACATTTTTCTGCTTTGATCTTTGTCATACCCTTACTTATACTAACTTTGGGCTTAACTTGTTCTTTTTTCAATTTTTATGAAGTATGAATTTCAGTTCAGTTCAGTTGCTAAGTCATGTTCAACTCTTTGTGACCCCACGGACTGCAGAATTCCAGGTTTCCCTGTCCATCACAAACTCCCAGAGCTTATTCAAACTCATGTCTATCAAGTCAGTGATGCCATTCAACGATCTCAACCTTTGTTATCCCCTTCTTCTGCCTTCAATCTTTCCCAGCGTCAGGGTTTTTTCAAATGAGTCAGTTCTTCTCATCAAGTGACCTAAGTATTGGGGTTTCAGCTTCAACATCAGTCCTTCCAAAGAATAGTCAGGACTGATTTCTTTAGGATGGACTGGTTGGATCTCCTTGCAGTCCAAGGGACTCTCACGAGTTTTCTCCAACACCACAGTTCAAAATTAGTTCAAATGTGTGTTTGAGATCTTTATTTTTATTGTATATATTTATTGCTATAAGACTCCTTCTTAGCACTGCTTTTGCTTCATTTTGTAAGTTTGGGTATGCTTTGCTTCAATTTTTATTTGTTTCAAAATATTTTAAATTACTTTTTAAATTTCATTTTCTACCCATTGGTTGTTCAGCATGGTTGTTTATTTTCCATCTATTTGTGAGTTTTCAAGTTTTCTTCCTGTTAGTGATTTCTCATATTATATTATTATGTTTGGAAAAGATACTTGGTATGCTTTCAATCTTTTAAAATTTCCTGAGACTTATTTTTCAAACTAACACATAATCCGTTATGGAGATTATTCCATGTGTACTTGAGAAAAATGTATATTCTACTGTTGGTTGATATAATGTTCTGTATATATCTGTTAGGTTCATTTGGTTTAATGTATAGTTCAATTTTAACATTTCTTTACTGATTTTCTGTCTGGATGATCTATCCATAGCTGAAAGTGGAGTATTGAAATTCCCTACCAGTATTGCATTGTTGTCTATTACTCCTTCCAGACCTGTTAGTATGTACTTAACCAAAAAAAGAGAGGACTCAAAATAAATAAAATTATAAATAAAAGAAAAGACACTGAACAAAGACTATTATGAACCATAATATGCCAATGAATTGTACAACATAGAAAAAAAAGACAATTTCCTAGAAACATGCAACCTACCAAGTCTGAATCATGAAGAATTATAAAATCCAAATTTGAAACAAAACATCCCAATAAAGAAAAGCTCAGGACTAGAGGGCTATATGGTAAGTTCTACAAACATTTTTTTTTTTTTAATTATCATCAATATTTCTCAAGTTCTTTTAAAAACAGTGAAGAGGAGAGAATACTCCAACTTCATTTTATGAGGCCAGAATTACCGTAATTCCAAAGCCATATAAGGATATTACAAGAATGAAAACTGCAGGCCAATATCTGTGAAGAACATAGCTACAAAAATCCTCAACAAAATGCTAACAAGTAGAATTCAACAGCACATTATAAGAAGCATGCATCATGATCAACTGAAATTTATCCCTGGGATTCAAAGATAGTTCAGCATATACAAAGCAATAACTGTGACACACCACACTAATAGAATAAAAGACAAAAATCATATGATCATCTCAACAGATACTGAAAAAGTATTTGACAAAATTCAGTATCCGTCCATAATAACAACTGTCAATAAATTGAATATAGAAGAAACAAAACCCATAGTAAATATCATACTTATGCTGAAGTGTTGAAAACTTTCCCTCTAAGTTCAGAAGTAAGACAAGTGTGTTCACTTTCACCATTCCTATTCAACATAGTACCAGAAGCCCTAACAAACAGGCAAATTAGGTAGTTAGGCAAAGAAAGAGACAAAGGGCATATAAAGCAAAAATAAATATATAAAATTGTTGCTGTTAGCTTATGACATGATCTTGTGTGGAAAAAATCTTTACACAAAATATTGCAGCAATTAAACACATTCTGTAAAGTTTCAGAGTATAAAGTCAGTATATAAAATCAGTTGCTTTTCTGTACAGTATTGAAAAATAAATTTTAAAAATGTTGTGTTTACAGTAGCATTAAAATAACAAAATTCTTAGGAATAATTTTAACTGAGGAAATGAAAGATCTAGAAATTGAAAAATATAAGACTATAAAGCATTATGAAAAAGACTGAAGAAGACAAAGATAAATGGAAAGATATCTTGCGTTCATGAACTGGAGACATTAATATTGTTAAAATGATTATACCACCCAAATCTATCTATACATTCAATGAAGTCCTTACCAAGGACCCAATCTCATTTTGCAGAGAGATAGAAAAAACAATCTGAAAATTTGAAGGAATCCTAAAAAACTGAATATTTATAATAGATAAGACATGGAAACAATCTTCCGTTAATGGATGAATGGATAAGGAACATGTATATCACACAATGAAAAACCTTATTCAACCTTATTCAACCTTATTCAACCTTATTCAACCTTTACAAAGAAGAAAATCCTGCCATTTGTGATAATATGGATGGACCTTGAAGGCATGATGCTGAGTGAAATAAGTCAGACTTGGAAAGACAAATACTGTGTGATCTCACATATATGGAATCTAAAAACATCAAGCTTAAAGAAACAAAGAGTAGAATGGTGGTTGCTAGGGGCTGGAGGATGAAAGGGAAGATGTTGATCAAAGGGTACAGATGTTCAGTTATATGATGAATAAGTTCTGGGCTAAAGCACATAATAGTTACCATAGTGAACAATGTTGTATTGCACACTCAAAAGTTACCATGAGAATAGAGATTTACCTTTCTTACCATAACAACAAGAACAAAGTGGCTACTGTGTGAGGTGAAGTACGTGTTTACTAACATTGTGCTAAACCTCCAGCAATATGTACATGTTTACATCATCACACTGTACACCTTAAGTTTAAATAATGTTGCATTTCAATTATATATCAGTAAAGCAATGGAGGGGAGCTTATTTTGTTCTTTCTTATTGATGAGAAGAGTCTGTTCATTAGATTAATAACCATATACTAAGCACCAGAGGATACACTCTGTTAATCTGTTCAAGTAAAAATATCACATCACACATGTAACTGAAAATGTGGCTATCATTTATCCAAGTTTAGTAGAGCACTATCATATCCTAAGAGTGATCTTTGTTTGCAGGATGCTGGGGCAGTAACTCTACAGCATCCTTTAAATGTTTAATGATGGCTTTAATCCTTGAAATTCCTATAGGATGCATTATTACTTCTCATTTATTATTGTTAACAGGGCCTTTTAAGGGATTTCAATTGGTCCTTGCTATCACAATGGCTCCTTTGGCACCATGAGGTTCTGCCAGTTCTAAATACATTTATTCCAATTATATACTTGGGGACTAGAGATATGATCACACAGAGGGTCTTTAGTAAGAGTCAACGCATCTGGAGATGACCAGGTCTAGAACGCAATTTATAATTGGCATTACTAGCCAGAAGATTTGGAGAAAGCAATGGCCACCCATTCCAGTACTCTTGCCTGGAAAATCCCATGGACGGAGGAGCCTGGGAGGCTGTAGTCCATGGGGTCACAAAGAGTCGGACACGACTGAGCGACTCACTTTCACTTTACACTTTCATGCATTGGAGAAGGAAATGGCAACCCACTCCAGTGTTCTTGCCTGAAGCATCCCAGGGATGGCAGAGCCTGATGGGCTGCCGTCTATGGGGTTGCACAGAGTTGGACACGACTGAAGCGACTTAGCAGCAGCAGCAGCAGCAGCAGCAGCAGCCAGAAGATTCTGATGAGGTTTTGGTTTCTCCATATTGATGATATATCTAAACTCATAGCCAACCTCTCTTGAAAAGTCTGGATATTCTTTCTTATGTAGTGCAATTTTAGTCAGTTATATTATTACTGACTTTTATGTGAAAAGATTTGGTAATATTTAAGATTAACACTTGTGATAGCATTGCAAAATCCTTCCTTCTGTCCTCCCCATTCAGTGGATGGGTTCTGCACTTATCAGTAGTACTATATGGGGGCCATAGTTTTCCATGAGGGTTGTCGTCTGCCTCTGGCATAGCAACTTGCTTTCTCTCTCTCTCTCAATGGATTATAGACCTATCCTGTCTCACTGAATGCTGTGATCTATTAGCTGTCACCACAGATCCCAGATGACAGGATATTCTCATTGTCATTCTAGCTTCCCTTTGCATTTTGGTGATTATATCTTGCCTCTGACAGTTAAACAGAATCACTTTGCCTCTGCCATTCTGAAATCCCTTCCTTAATGCTCTGTGTCCATCATCTGCATTGTTACTAGAGAGCCCAGGCCCAGGACGACATCTCTTGCTGTCAGCTCCAGCCTACAGAGAAGAACCAGCACTGATATTATTAAAATGCTCAGGGCTCCTCTCTGGTATTTGCCTCTTTATCTTAGTTAAAAGAGTGACCTATTTGCCTGTCTAGAGAACATAATGAAAGGGTGCTTCACTGGTTTTATATAAAAAAATCTATTTACACTTTCCTGTACCTTCTGGTCATTACCTCTATTCCCTGACACTGTTGTCCTGCCATATCAATGTCATTTGCATTCAAGCATTACTATGTCAAAGCCTGAAGGAGCCATACCCACAAAACATACAGTCTGCTTCTAGCTGAACTTGCCAGAATGCTAAAGCTCAGGCACAGGTTGCTACTCTCATGTCAAACTTATAATCCAGTTTCCACTGCAGCCCCTCGAGATTTCCCCAATTCTTGCTGGTATCTTAATATGTGGGTGCTGTATGCATGTATTTTTTTCTTTTTGGAGTTATTTCTATCTGAATATTGGACTGTATGTACTGTGATGAGATCTTACCCTGCTAACTGCCCTGGAGGTGATGAGGGATAGAGGAGAAACTGCAGAAGAATCAGTATCATCTTGCAAGGCACTTGCTGCAGGTGAAGTTCTTCAGGCAAGATGACACTTGAACAAATACCTGAAAAGGGGATTGAACAAGCCATCATGGAATCTGGAGTAAGCAGGATCAAAGCAAAGATGACTTGAAGAACAAAGCACTAGGATAGGAGTGTAGCCGGGAGAATTGGATGGAGGTGTGAAGACTGGACAGACTGACTGGGAAATCTGTGAAAAAGAGAGTGATAGGAAGTGAGGTTGAATAATCACTAATCCTCACAAGCACCTTATGAGGCATGATCTCCCATTTTCATTAATTTATAGCTTAATGAAATTTACATAATTTGCCTAAGAGAGCTCTTCTAAAGATGTTATTCAAACCAAGGAGGAATATTTCTAAAATGTGTGTGCTGAACAGCCATGCTGTAGTTGTGCGCCCAGCCCTATGTAAACCTGCTGATCTGAAATACCTTGTAAATAGTCCCTCAGGCTCTAGATCACAGTTGTTAGTCCAGTACCAGCTTTAAGCAATAGATGCCAACCAGATGTACATAAGTGTGACTTGACAGTGCTCCATCTAGGCTGCTCACCCTTGTAGAGATCCTCTTCCATCTTATTTTAAATGAAACTCCCTCCAGCCCTCCCTGTCCCCCTCCTCTTATGTAATATTCTTCAATTCACTTATACACTATAATACTATGCCATAAAATGTATTCATTTTCTTACTATCCCCCAGCTAGAACATGTGATCAGAGGGCATCCTGTTATGCCTCCTAATGTATCACTAGGCCCTACAAGAATACCTCCTATACAGAAGGCATACTACAAATATTTATTCAATAAATTAATAATAAATATGCCTAAAACCCACTTAAAACAGTATTAGAGCTGTGCTAAGAGTAGTAGTCATACTTACTGTTATTTGTTTCATTGCCTTGATTTCTTACTTAATCTTGCTCATTTTTACTTGAGCAACTGCAAAATGGAAGAATTGTCTGTCCCATATGATAATTATAAAACATATGCGAGATAATGTATAAGAGGCAAAGAACACAAGACCCAGCTCTTAGTCAGAAAGCAGTAAATGGCAATTTTCATCTTTTTTATTATTACTTTGTCAATTTGAGAAGCATTAAATTCTGTATGATAAGTTTACTTCAATTGAGAGAGACCTGCTCCATTTAATGTAATTGGAACTGTGTGCTTTCACAGATTTTCTCCGTTTCAATGTTTCTCTCCTCTATTTGTTATTCATTACTCACTAAATGCAATAATCATGGCTTAGCCTCGAGGTCCTATGAACAAATGACACTGCATGGAAACCAAACACATTTTCTCACACATACACACAAGTATTTCAGCACAAATAAAGATCACTTAAAATGTACAAGGGGTCTCAGGATTCTTAAAGAATGTGAATTATTCTGTGAAAATACCCAACAAACCTTGTGGCTAAGTAATGAATGCTATCTCTTCTCCTGTTGATGGTGGGGCACACACTTGGTCTCATGGTCAGTCCCAGGACCTGGTCAAAGTACTGATATTTATTTGTATGTTATTTCCATTTGGCCATACCATGTTTACATGACTAAGTTGGTTAAATTTGTTTTTAACTAAATGGAATGATTTCCTAGCAAGAGTTAAGAGTTTCTTCTTTCCTTTTTTTTATTATTGAAAATAGAATTCTCTGGACTTATTCCTATTGGTTTTCAAAATAAAACTCAACCTTGGATGTCAGTCAACTCTAATTAAATTATGTCTCAGTCACATTCCCAGTGATGTTAAGGATCTGAACTTCACCAAGCTTCAGCTTCAATTTTGGCAATTGCAAAATCAATACTTCACAAGGTTAATGTGAAATAATCTTAAAGGGAGATAATGAATGTAGGTGCGTGGCTCCTAAAACTAATAATCTAACATTAGTTTTGTTTTTAAAAATATCTCTCAAATGCCTATGATATGGTATGTACTGCTGTAAGCTCTTTGAATGTATTATTCAATTGCCACAATTCTTTCCATTAAGTATGTGTAATTATCTTCATTTTATAGTTTTTGACCTGGACAGAGAACCCACAGAACCTGCCTGAATCCCACAGGCCAGGTGCTGTTCTCAGAATTTACTTGGGCCACTCAATCCTCTTCACAACCTTTTCATGAGGTGCATAACAGCCAGTATTTCATGGAGGAGATGACATTTCAGAGAGCCAGGCAATGTGTGATACCTTATTGAAGTTCATAATATCAAAGCAATCTGAGTCCATGGTCAGACTTTTGTCCTGCTGCTCTTTTTGATGAGTGAAATTAAATAATTAAGGCAAATGATGGAAAAATCTCAGTCTTTGGATCACTTTCCTAGGAAATGCTACTTTTTAAAATTGAAGTATAGTGGAATCACAATATAATATTAGCTTCATATATGTAAGTAATTTTAAAATTATACTCCATATGAGGTAATTATAAAATATGGGCTTTATTTTCCTATGCTATATATGTTTATTATTTATTTTATACATAGCAGTTTGTATTTCTCTTAATCATGTAATAAACATTTGTCCTCTGAATTGAAGCAGTGAATTGAATCTCAGATTTTTTGGTGAGGCAGAAACATGCAGCATTATTGCTTTGCCAGGCAAAAGTAGCTTCAGGAGGCTAATTCCCTCAAAACTGTGTGTCCGACCTGGAGTGGGTAATGAGGAGTTTCATAGTAATGATTCAAAGAGGGTATGGTAAGCTTGTGGACATTCTGATTGGTTGTGTGTGTGTTAGTTACTCAGTTGTGTCTGACTCTTTATGACTCTATGGACTGTAGCCCGCCAGGTTCCACTGTGCATGGGATTCTCCAGGTAAGATAACTGGAGTGGGTTGCATTTCCTTCTGATTGGTTGATGGTGAGGTAAATGGAAGTCAACATCATCAACCTTCTGGTTTCCATTTCAACAAGTCTGGTCTACTGCTTGCTGGTAGCACACAATTAACTTCTCCCATCTAGTGGGGATTTCATTATCTGCACAACAGCTCAAAGATATTGTTATGTGTATCCCTTGAGGGAAAGCCAGGATCCTATCTTAAGGCTGCACTATTGTTTCTTGGCTGCTTTCCCTTGTCTCTGCCTCTTCTCTTCCCTGATTAGCAACTGTTTGAACCTGCCCTTTGGAACGCAAGGAAGGTCATGGAGATTGAAATCTATTTTCTGCAAATTGGGATAAGGGAACACAGAAAGGCTTCCATGCCCCTCCCTTCCCCTCCCCTCTCCCTACTGGTAACCAGTTTTTTCCTCAATATTGGTAAGTCTGTTTCTGTTTTACTTATTATTTGTTTTAAGATACGATTTTTTTAAGTTACTCATATAAGTGACAACATAGAGTAAGCATTTGTCTTTCTGACTTTTTTCGCTAAGCATAATACTAAGGCTATTCATGTTACTGCAAATGGAAAAATTTCATTCTTTTTATAGCTAAAAAATTATCTGTTATATATACCACAATTCTTTACTCATTTATCTGTTGATGGACATTTAGATTGTTTCCATATCTTGGCTATTGTGAATAATGCTGTTATGAACATTAGGGTATGTGTATCTTTTCAAATTAGTGTTTTCATTTTACATGAATATGTACCCTCAAGTGGAATTGCTGGGTCATATTGTATTTCATTTTCTGTCCTTTGAGCAACCTCAGTAGTGTTTTCCATGGAGGCTGCATTGGTTTACATTCCTAGCAACAGTGTTGAGGGTTCCTTTTTCTCCATATTCTTACCAATATATATTTTTTGCAGCCTTTATTTACCACATCATTCTGACAGGTGTGAGATAATATCTTGTGTTTTGATTTGTATTTATCTGATAATTAGCAATGTCAAGCACCTTTTCATGTGCATGGTGCCCATTTATATATCTTCTTTGGGAAAATGTCTATTCAGATATTCTGCCCTCTTTTAAACTGAATAGTTTTTTATATTGAGTTTTATGAGCTATTTATATATTTTGGATGTAAAACCTTTATTGGTCATATCATTTGCAAATATGTTCTTCCATTCAGTAGGTTGTCTTTTAATTTTGTTAATTGTTTCCTTTGCTATGGAAAAGCTTTTAAGTTTGATTAGGTCCTATTTGTTTGTTTGTTTCACCTTAGGAAGCTGATCCAAAAAATATTGCTATGATTTATGTCAAAGAGTGTTCTGTCTACGTTCCCTCTTAGGAGTTTTATGATTGCAGGTCTTACATTAATAATAAAATATCAGAAAGAGAAAGTGAGAGAATGTCCATTTAAAATCACACCAAAACCAATAAAATGTCTAGGAATAAACTTAACCAGGGAGGTGGAAGACCTACACTCTGAAAACTATAAAACACTGATGAAGAAAATCAAAGATGATACCAAGAAATGGAAAGATATCCTATTTTTATAAATTGGGGAAAAAATATTGTTAAAATGTCCATATTACCCAAAGCAGTCTACAGATTTAATCCAATCTCTATCATAATACTCATGACATTTTTTTCACAAAACTAAACAAGTAATTCTAAAATTTTTATGGAGTCACAAATGACCCCAAATTGCCAATGCAATCTTGAGAAAAAGGAACACAGCTGGAGGTATTACACTCACTGACTTCAGTTTATACTATCAAGTTACAATAGTCAAAATAGCATAGTACTGGGACCAAAAAAGGACACAGGATTAATGAAAAATAATAGTTCAGAAATAAACCCAAGCACTTATGGTCAATTAATCTATGACAAAGGAGGCAAGAATACAAAATGGAGAAAGGATAGTTTCTTCAATTAGTGGTACTAGGGAAACTGAACAGCTACATGTAGAATAATAATTAGAACAAATTATCACACTATATATAAAAACATCAAAATTATTTACAGTATAAATGTGAAACACTATTGTTTTTATTCACAGTGTATTTCACTAACTCCTGGGATCACTGGAAACTCTGCCAGGGACAGGCAAGGAAAGTGATGCTCCCTCCTTTCATTGCAAGTGGGAAAACTCCCACCCCACTCTCAGCCTCACCTTGAATAGAGGAGTCAGTGCCCAGTTGCAAAACAGAGAGAAATAGAAACCTAACTGGTTTTCTATCTCTCAAGTGAGATGTCTATTCATGTGAGAAAAATCACTGCATTAAAAATAATTTGACTCAGAATTATTTTTCCTGAAAAGTGATCTGAACAATATCCCTGTGTTCTATGTGAAGTCAGAGGAAAAGATAATTCCATTTAAATACTTAAAAACATATTACCCACTGATGTTTTGGGTCAACTTCTAGCAGTAAATCCCATAGGAACTAATGTGTGAATTGGGAACAATGTTTTATTCCAGTGGAAGAAAGAAAAAGAAAAAATATAAATGTAATCCAAATTTATGCTAACCCATCTCAAGATATTTGTTCTTTTCTGATCTGTGATTGTCAAAGTTACTATTCTGCTGAGTTTCCCCACACACACACAGGTTGTGCATTATATCTGTTTAATATTTTTCAGTGCATATGGCATTGTATACATGGCAGACACGCAACAAAAAATTGAATTTTATGCAAATAATATAATTATAGCATTTTGACCTTATGAGACATTCAGAAGCCATTTAATTCTTGTCCCAGTTTTACAAATGAGAACAAAATGAAGCCAACAGTTAAGTTTTTGCACAAAGCCATGCAATTAATGTGGAGAAGGAAATGGCAACCCACTCCAGTACTGTTGCCTGGAAAATCCCTGGATGGAGGAGCCTGGTAGGCTGCAGTCCATGCAGTCACGAAGAGTCATACACGACTGAATGACTTCACTTTCACTTTTCACTTTCATGCATTGGAGAAGGAAATGGCAACCCACTCCAGTATTCTTGCCTAGAGCATCAAAGGGACAGAGGAGCCTGGTGGGCTGCTGTTATGGGGTCGCACAGAGTCAGACACAACTGAAGCAACTTAACAGCAGCAGCAGCAGCATGCAATTAATGTATAACTTTAAAATAATCCAAGCACATATTTGCTTAGGAAGTAAATCTCTCATTCATATTCTTTTTTTTTTTTTTTTTAGAATTTATGTTAGCATGATAAGAACACAGCATAAGATCTGACCTCTTAATCTTTAAGTAAACATACATTATTGTGTTTTTTTTTTAATTGGAATATAGTTGTTTTTAAAATGTTTTGTTAGTTTCTGCTGTATAGAAAATTGAATCACCTATACATATATCCATTCTTTTTTGGATTTCTTTCCCATTTAGGTCACCATAGAGCTTTAAGTCGAGTTCCCTGTGCTATCCAATAGTTTCTCATTAGTTATCTATTTTACACATGGGTATCAATAGTGTATATATGTCAATCCAAATCTCCCAATCCATCCTACCACTTTGTTTCCTTCCTTGGTGTCCATATGTTTGTTCTCTATGTTTTCATCTCTATTCTTGCCCTGCAAATAGGTTCATCTTTACCATTTTTCTAGATTCCACGTATGTGCATTTAATATACAATATTTGTTTCTTCCTTTCTTACTTCAGTTCAGTTCAGTTCAGTTGCTCAGTCGTGTCCGACTCTTTGCGACCCCATGAATCGTAGCACGCCAGGCCTCCCTGTCCATCACCAACTCCTGGAGTTCACTCAGACTCATGTCCATTGAGTCAGTGATGCCATCCAGCCATCTCATCCTCTGTCGTCCCCTTCTCCTCCTGCCCCCAATCCTTCCCAACATCAGAGTCTTTTCCAATGAGCCAACTCTTCACATGAGGTGGCCAAAGGACTGGAGTTTCAGCTTTAGCATCATTCCTTCCAAAGAAATCCCAGGGCTGATCTCCTTCAGAATGGACTGGTTGGATCTCCTTGCAGTCCAAGGGACTCTCAAGAGGCTTCTCCAACACCACAGTTCAAAAGCATCAATTCTTTGGCGCTCAGCTTTCTTCACAGTCCAACTCTCACATCCATACATGATCACAGGAAAAACCATAGCCTTGACTAGACGGACCTTTGTTGGCAAAGTAATGTTTCTGCTTTTGAATATGCTATCTAGATTGGTCATAACTTTCCTTCCAAGGAGTAAACGTCTTTTAATTTCGTGGCTGCAGTCACCATCTGCAGTGATTTTGGAGCCCAGAAAAATAAAGTCTGACACTATTTCCACTGTTTCCCCATCTATTTCCCATGAAGTGATGGGACCGGATGCCATGATCTTCGTTTTCTGAATGTTGAGCTTTAAGCCAACTTTTTCACTCTCCACTTTCACTTTCATCAAGAAGCTTTTGAGTTCCTCTTCACTTTCTGCCGTAAGGGTGGTGTCATCTGCATATCTGAGGTGATTGATATTTCTCCCAGCAATCTTGATTCCAGCTTGTGCTTCTTCCAGTCCAGCGTTTCTCATGATGTACTCTGCATAGAAGTTAAATAAGCAGGGTGACAATATACAGCCTTGACGTACTCCTTTTCCTATTTGGAACCAGTCTGTTGTTCCATGTCCAGTTCTAACTGTTGCTTCCTGACCTGCATACAAATTTCTCAAGAGGCAGATCAGGTGGTCTGGTATTCCCATCTCTTTCAGAATTTTCCACAGTTTATTTCACTCTATATGACTGTCTCTATATTCATTCATGTCACTACAAAAGGGACAGTTTTGTTCCTTTTTATGACTGAGTAATATTTCATTGTCAGAGAAGGCAATGGCACCCCACTCCAGTACTCTTGCCTGGAAAATCCCATGAACGGAGGAGCCTCGTAGGCTGCAATCCATGAGGTCACTAAGAGTCTGGCACGACTGAGCGACTTCACTTTGACTTTTCACTTTCATGCATTGGAGAAGGAAATGGCAACCCACTCCAGTATTCTTGCCTGGAGAATCCCAGGGACAGGGGAGCCTGGTGGGCTGCCATCTATGGGGTCACACAGAGTCAGACACGACTGAAGCGACTTAGCAGCAGCAGCAATATTTCATTGTATATATGTACCAAATTTTCTTTATTCATTCTTTCATTGTTAAGTCTTTATAGACCTACTTTACCAATTGTTTTTCTGTTTAAATCAAGTATGGATTAAGTATTTCTATATCCTCTGACACAGTACCTTCAATGAAACCTGAACACATTGTGCTTCAATTCTCTTTTTAGTTAACTGTCTTCTCAATTACAGTGTGAACAACTTGAGGCCAGAGGCTTTGCATTAGTTGTCATTGTGTCCTCAAAATCATCCTTAGAGCTTGAGAGTGAAACAAGGAGAAGCCCAAATTAATAAGTCCCAACCACAGATTTTTTACTAAACAGAGTTCACAAGCCTACTTAGGTGTCATAAAGGAGAACAAGAAAGGAGAGTTTAAAATAACCTGCTGGTATGTATTCTGAATACAAGAAATTTTAGTCCATTCCAGTATTTCTTGAGTATTCTTAATCATTATTTGTTCAACCAAGAAGATTTTATGAAATTTAATTTCCACAGTGTGTGTTAAGAAAATGAAACATATTTATTCTAAATATAAATAATATTGCATTTGTTATTTGATACTTCCTTACTGTCAGCTTTCCTGGTGACTCAGATGGTAAAGAATCTGCCTGCAATGAGGGAGACCTGGGTTCGATCCCTGGGTTGGAAAGATCCTCTGAAGAAGGAAATGGCAGCCCACTCCAGAACTCTTTCCTGGAGAATCTAATGGATAGAGGAGTCTGGAAGGCTACAGTCCATGGAGTCACAAAGAGCGGGACATCACTGAACAACTAACACACACTTTCTTATAGTCATATTACCCCTGAAATGATGATCTTCTTTGGGAAAGAGTGTTTTCTCCCTACTGGTTGAGAACAATTGGTGTTGGATAGTTAAAATCACATTTATTTTAAACATATATGTCTGATAGATGGTATTTAACCACTATTAAAAATGATTGGAGAGATTGGTTCAAGATGGCAGAGTAGAGGGACCTGTGCCCCTCTCTTCCTGGGAGAGCACCAAAATTGCAACTAGCTGTTGAACAACTGTAGATAGGTGGATTCTGGAACCCACAAAAAAAGATACCCTAACTTCAAAGACAAATGAGAAACCACAGAAAGATGGTAGGAGGGGCTCAATTATAATAAAATCAAATCCTATATCTGCTGGGTGTGCAACCCATAAACAGGAGAACAATAATACCAAAGAATTTCTTCCATTGTCAGATTGTGAGCCCCACATCAGGCTTCCCAACCTGGGGATCCAGCAAAGGGGCTAAGAATCCCCAGGGAATCTAACTCTGAAGACCAGTGGGATCTGACTGCAGGGCTTCCACAGGACTCGGGGGAAACAGAGATTCCATACTTAAAAGGCACAGACAAAATGTTGTGCACAACAGGACCCAGGGGATATGAGCAGTGACCCCACAGGAGCCTGAACCAAACCTACTTGTTAGTGTTGGAAGGTCTCCAGAAGAAGTGTGGGTTGGCAGTGGCTCACCACATGGACAGTGGCACTGGCAGCAGCAGTCCTGGGAGGTGCCCCTAGGCATGAGCCCTTGTGGAATTTGCCATTACCATAAGCCTGTAGACTACAAAGCTTGATCACTTCAGGTCAACCAACTAACAGGAAGGAAACACAACCCCACCCATTAGCAGATAATTGGATTTTAGTTTTACTGAGCAAGGCCCTGCCCACCAGACCAAGACCTAATTTTTCCCACTGCCAGTCCCTCCCATGAGAAGCTTATACAAGCCTTTTAGTTTCAACCTTCAGAGGGCAGACAGAAGAAACAAGAACTATAATTCATAGCCTCCAGAATGAAAACCACAATCATAGAAATTTAATCAAAATAAAAAAAGCAGAGGATTATGTTCCAGACAAAGGAACAAGATAAAAACCAAGAAAAACAATTACATGAAATGGAAATAGGCAAACTTCCAGAAAAAGAATTCAGAATAATGAAAATGAAGGTCACCCAGGATTTCAGAAAAAGAATGGAGAAGATGCAAGAAATGTTTACCAAAGACCTAGAAGAACTAAACAACAAAGAGAAATAAAAAATACACTGAAAGTGAAAGTGAAGTCGCTCAGTCGTGTCCGACTCTTTGTGACCCCATGGACTGCAGCCTACCAGGCTTCTTCGTCCATGGGATTTTCCAGGCAAGAGTACTGGAGTGGGATGCCATAGCCTTCTCTGATACACTAGAAGGAACCAATAACAGAATAACAGAGGAAGAGAAACAGATAAGTGAAAATGATCTGGAAGACAAAATTGGTGGAAATCACTGCTGAAAAACAGAATATGGAGGGGGGGGAAGTGAAAAGAAATGAAGATAGCCTAAGAGACCTCTGGGACAACATTAAATGCACCAACATTTGTGTGATAAGGGTCCCAGAAGAAGAAGAGAGAAAGGACCTGAGAAAATATTTGAAGAGATAATAGCTGAAAACTTCTTTTACATGGGAAAGTAAATAGTCAATTCAGTCTGGAAGTGCAGAGGGTCGCAGTCAGGATAAACCCAAGGAGGAACACATGGAGTCACACAGTAATCAAATTGGCAAAAATTAAAGGGAAAGATAAAATATTAAAAGTAACCAGGGGAAAATGACAAATACCATACAAGGGAACTCCCATCAGGTTATCAGCTGATTTCTCAACAGAAACTCCACAAAGCAGAAGGGAATGATATTATATATTTAAAGTGATATAAGGGAAGAACCTACAACCAAGAACACTTTACAGCAAAACTCTCATCCAGATTTGATGGAGAATTCAAAAGCTTTACAAGCAAGAAAAATTAAGAGAATTCAGCACCACCAAACCAGCTTTACAACAAATACTAAAGGAACTTCTCTAGGCAGGAAACACAAGAGAAGGAAATCATCTGCTAAAAAATAAACCCAAAACACTTAAAAATGGTTAACTAACTGCATTGTTTAGCATGTACTGTATATGGATATGTATGTTTCTGAGAATCAACATGTAGCTCTATTTGAAGCAAAAGTGTTTCCTGTACTATTGTCACAGATTAAAATGAACATGTATAATCAAATATACCATGTCATGATATTGCAGATGCTACGACAAAGCTGGTGAATCTCTTTCTGCTGTTGTGATCTTTGGACTTCTAAGAGGGTAACTCCACTTGAAAGTGAGAACACAGGGGATGTTATATCTACCCTCTATTATTCTGGATACTTCTACTGCAACTGCTTTGTCTATTAAAGATCTGAAGCCAATGTCAATACACTGAATTTTGTCTCAGCTTAATTTTACTCTTAAAGAATCATAAGAAAAGCAGTTGTCTTTCTAGCTTCATAAGTATCACTTTGTAATAATTGTTCTTCTCCTTCAAATGCCAGGCTCATTCTCCCCTGAGAATCTACTTTCTCATTGGTCTTCTAAAGACATATTTCTTTATGGTATAGTTCATATTAACTTAAAAAAAAAGTGGAGACATTTTTCAAATATGGAACTAATTTATTTGTGCCTTTCCAGTTATAAATCTTCCCATCTATTGGTTGAGTCACACTAATAGCAATTTTGCCTGACTTAATTGGTTGTATCAGATATACAATTTTAATATAAGCTGAGGAATTTGGAAATGATTCCTGGAAGTGGTAGAAAATCACATAAAATGAAACTGCTATCAGGAAATGTAGTAGTTTCTGGCAAATGCATTCACTTAGCTGCACTCACTTCTTAAGCTTGTGCCAGACCCTGACCTGGGCTCCAAGGGTAAGGAAGCAAAGTCTAGGTTTGGGCTCTGCCTTCCAGAAGGTTATAGCCAATTGTAGAGATACTTGTACACAGATTTCTGCAATTCACCATGTAGTAATTCACTGATTCAGACAATAAATACTGCAGATTTAGAAATGGGAAAGATTAATATGGTACGAATTGAAAAAAATTGCTCACTTATGTGGGGGAATGAAAAGATTGTACATTGAAAAGTGTATTGAGAAGTATATTATTGAAATTTTAGTCACAATAATCAGTGGCCTTTTGATCTTATCTACAACTCACCTGAAGTCTTCATACTCCATAGCCAAATGTAGACTTACATTCTTTCCAATGGATGACTTCTAATCACTTTCTGCACTTGAATTCCAGACCCAAATATGACCATCTGTAGATCATTTCCACCTCTATGATGCATAAGTCCTTCGGATCAAAATGACCTCAACAGATTTCTTTATTGTCATCTATAAAATTTCATCCTTCTCTGATGTTATGATTTGCACCACTAAACCAAAACACAAGGAATCATTCTAAATAATCTAGTTGACTTTTCTTATTAGTTGTCTGTCTGTCTCATTGCTACTACCACTTATTGTCTTATTCAGATCAGATCAGATCAGTCGCTCAGTCGTGTCCGACTCTTTGTGACCCCATGAATCGCAGCACACCAGGCCTCCCTGTCCATCACCAACTCCCGGAGTTCACTCAGACTCACATCCATCGAGTCAGTGATGCCATCCAGCCATCTCATCCTCTGTTGTCCCCTTCTACTCCTGCCCCCAATCCCTCCCAGCATCAGAATCTTTTCCAATGAGCCAACTCTTCGCATGAGGTGGCCAAAGTCCTGGAGTTTCAGCTTTAGCATCATTCCTTCCAAAGAAATCCCAGGGCTGATCTCCTTCAGAATGAACTGGTTGGATCTTCTTGCAGTCCAAGGGACTCTCAAGAGTCTTCCCCAACACCACAGTTCAAAAGCATCAATTCTTCAGTGCTCAGCCTTCTTCACAGTCCAACTCTCACATCCATACATAACCACAGGAAAAACCATAGCCTTGACTAGACAAACCTTTGTTGGCAAAGTAATGTCTCTGCTTTTGAATATGCTATCTAGGTTGGTCATAACTTTCCTTCCAAGGAGTAAGCATCTTTTAATTTCATGGCTGCAGTCGCCATCTGTAGTGATTTCCGAGCCCAGAAAAATAAAGTCTGACACTGTTTCCACTGTTTCCCCATCTATTTCCCATGAAGTGGTGGGACCGGATGCCATGATCTTCGTTTTCTGAATGTTGAGCTTGCATTAACAATTTAATCTGCTTTTCAGTACCTTCCTGATTCATCTTATACATTCTCTGCACCTATGTTTGTTTTTGTTATTAATAAAAGTAATTTAATTATTTTAAATTAATAAAATCAATATTTTATCAATATTTTAACAATTTAATAATTAATAATTTATTAATATTTTAACTCAAAGATTTTTCCATAACTGAGCATTATATATTGTCAGCAGATTATCTCCTCACCCTAACTGCCCCTTTACTCCCCATTTGTCCCCACCGCTCTGAGGACAAATTCCTCAGTCTTGTTCAATATTATATAGCAAATAAGAGGTAGAGCCACCAGGAAACAAAACAAGATCTGGTTACTTCAGCACTCTTTGTAGCTTCCTTCACACACTTGTAAATCACTGGGCTTTTGGTTGCTGTAGTTGTCTTTTCCCCCAGGAATTATATTCCATAGACTTCTCCCTTCCATTTTTCTTCTGTGTCCCATACCTTTCACTCTCAGAAAATGCCTGGGAGTGTCTATCCTAAGTTATCCCCTCAGGATAGGTCCTTTCTGTCTTGTTCTCTGAAATGGAATTTGCTATTTCCCACCATGAACTTGATGCCATCTTCTAGAGAGAGCACTTGTCTTTACAAGCACCTTGACATCATTTAAAAACTAGTCAGGTCATCATATTCTTTAACGGAGTAAAATTTATGCTATATCTAATTTTTTTTTAAAAAATTAATCAATTATCTTGAGTTGTAAGTGGGATTTGAAAGTGCATGCCAAGGTGGATGATAGAAATCAGAGAAGTACTGTTTATATTATCTACCAGAGAGAGCAACTATGTCTGAATACCTGGAACAGAAGAAACATCTGTCCTATCAGATATGGACTGAATTGTCAGTAAAGGGTAAGGAAGAGGGAGGTAATGTATTGAGACATTGAACACAGCATTGAAAGCTGCATCATTGGGGTAAGAGGAAATATTTGGAAAAGCAAAATAAATGTAGTAGAACTAAAGATGTAGATACACAAAAAATGTATATATACATATATTTCCAGATACTTTTCCCTTATAGGTTATTATTAAGATATTAAGTATAGTTCCCCATGCTATAGAGAAGGTCCTTCCTGTTTATCTATTTTTATATATAATAATGTGTATCTGTTAACCCCAATTTATCAGTCCCCCCAACACTGCTATCCTCTTTGGTAACCATTAGTTTTCTATGAATATGAGTCTATTTCTGCTTTGCAAATAAGTTTATTTGTATCATTTTTTGGATTCAACAAATAAGTTATGCAAATTATATTTGTCTTTCTCTGTCTGACTTACTTCACTAATTGCGATAATCTCTAGATCTATCATGTTGCTGCAAATTAATTCCTTTAGAATGTAGAATTCAAAGATGACCATATCCCTCAAAGAAGGGAATGCATACTTACACCAAGGCACATCCAGAAATGGCAAAGGATACACAATGATTGAAAAACTTGGTTTAACCTTATTTCAGTTGTAATTATTTTACTGAAGGTAATTTATTTTTTTCTTAAATAAACATCAATAACTTACTGAATAAAATGAGAAATTTCACACCTGTATTTATAAGAGAATACAAATATTAATGTAGCATTTTTCAAACTACTTTAGATTATATTTCGATACCCATTGACTAATGTGTAGAAAAACTGTAGAAGGATGAAAATGATCCATCCCTGTTCCCCAAACTCAGTATAACTCTTCAATGCCAAATCTTCTACTATAAGAGACTTTACTCATTTTTATTACAAAAATATTCATTCTAGTTACTTACAGTTTAGAAAGCATGGTAAAGTAAAAAATCAGAGTTAAGGTCACATGATGAAAAAAATTTAGAACCTTACTTTTTCTATTAATCAGTATCTTATGAGCATTTAATATGTATCTAAAAATGCTTAATAAATAGCATTGATAAGGGCTGAATACTGCTCTGCTAAGTCTATATCATAATTTATTTGGATCATTTATTGTTAGGAATCTACATTATTTCAAGATATTCTATTATACATAATTCTTTGATGACTATTTTAAAATAAACATTTGTTATCTAATTCTGTGTTATATGCTTAGGATAGATTCCTAGAAAAGAAAACAAAAAAAAAAGAAATAGATAAAAACCAAAATTCTTTGTTAAGGTTAAATAAATTATTTCCATGTGCTTCTCTTTGGTACAAATGGGTATTCCTATCTAAACAACTCTTCTAGATTAACTGGATTCCTTATGCGGTCCCCACAGTGGGTAATATTCTGACAACTGCTTAGCATCATGTTGCCCAAGGAGCATCATCTGTTCAAAGTGAGGACCATCTTCTGGAGGCATCTAAGGCCTGGAGGCATCTCTGTGCCCTCTAAGTTTGATGGTTGGCAGTTCTGATGATCAAAACCAACCTCAGTTTTGATAATTCACTACAAGTGCTCACAGAACTCCCTGAAAACCTACAGTACTCACAGTTATATTTGAGTTCAGTGAAAAGATACAGATCAAAATCAACCAAAGGAAGAGACATAGGGCAGAGTCTGACCTACGTTCTTTGACTCCAACCAATGGAAATAAGTCGGTGTTAATTCTGTTACCAGCAAAGTAAAACGGGCTGCTTTGTTTCAGCTCAAAATAATGAAAATATTTGGTCTTCAAATTCAAAATCCTCCTGGATAAAGAGGAAAGTGTTTGAGAAGGAAAATATCTCAGGAAAAGGAGGTCAATGCAGTAAATGGTCACATCTTCGAAAATACTTCTGGAAAGTGAGGAGTGCAGATGAGGGGCAAGTAATCCAGTTAGAAGGTGAGGAGTTGGGAAGAGTTTGAGAAGAAAGTGGACAGTTACAACAAACTAGTCAGGATTAGAGAGGTAAAAGTTAGAACAAGGAAATTCTGAAAAAGTACACCTCATGCCTACACACACACAAGTACATACACACACATACATACATTTCATGCAAGAACCAAAGAATATATGTTAAAATAATCACAGGTAACAGCTAACACTTATTGAACATATAATTATGGGTCAGTTGCTGTAATAAGCTTATTGGCTTAATTAGCTTGTTGCTCCTCAGATAGTGAGTCACAAAGAACATATTTTATCTCATTTGTAATCAGTCCCAATTGGATAATAATTCTACTGGCCATAATTAATGCAAAGATCATACCACACACAACTTAGCATGTAAATTTGACAACATCCAAACCAATCTCTACCCTATTCAACTAGACCTGTCCACTGATTATACTCTTATATGTCATGACATTGACAGCTTACTATAAAAAATTTTAAAGACATCTTCTTTACTTGTGTGTGTGCACTTTCTCTGGACCAATAACTAAGAATGCTGCACAGACAAAACCCTTTCATGGTGTGTGACTTCCGTAGCTTCATAGTATACATGTTTTAAAGGATTTCATCCTTTGTGTAATGCTCTGTTGTCACCATCTTGAAATTCTTAGCAATTCTTGAATTTTCAGTTGAAAGGGAACTTCAACTTCATCATGTACTAGGCCCTGCAAACTATGTAGCTGCTCCTATCTAAAGACCACACTCTGAGCAGCACTGTATTAATACATTGAATTTTCACAAACACCCTAAGAGGTATTTTCTATTGCTATTTTCATTTTCAGGAGAGAAATGTAAGGTATAGCCTTGTTGAGGTAAATACAACTGATGAGAGAACAGATACATCTTAAGTCAGGCAGCTTGACTCCAAAACCCAGACTCTTAACTACATGGAAAATAAGACTAATTTTGAGAAATCATTAATATTCAGTGTTGCCAAAATAGAAGAAAAAGCAAGTAAACAACAAACAAACAAAAAAGGATTGACAGAGAAAAATAATTTGCCCCTCACAAACAGAAGGAATAGCAGTACTAATCTCAAAGACACTGTAGTATAGTAAGTCCCCTACATACAAATGAGTTCTGTCAGACAGTGCATTATGTACAATTTGTAATCCCAACAAGGTTAGCCTAGGTACTCAACTAACACAATTGGCTATACAGTACAGTACTATAACAAGTAATATTATTTTTCACACAAATAATACATGAAAAAACACACAAAAAATAAAGAAAACATTTTTAAATGAATAGTACAGTGCCTTGAAAAGTGTAGTAGTACAGTACAACAGCTGGCATACAGGAGCTGGCATCAAGTGAACAGGCAAGACGAGTTACTGACTAGAAGAAGGAGAGGAGGTGGGAGATGGTAGAGCGGAAGGATCATCAGCAATAGGAGATGGAGGGCAAGCTCAATTTTCACTCACACCTGATGTTGATGAAGCACATTCATACCTTTGAAAGTTTGCAACTTCAAGTTTTGTATGCTGGATACTTGCTGTGCAGGCAATGAGACTTTACTATTTACAGCCTGGTGAGAATGGCAAGGGAGATTGCACTAGATGCCTGTCCTTTGTGGAGTTCCAACAGCAGAAATCTCTGTGAATTTGGAGTGCAATCCTGCCAGGAGTTTGAGTGGTCCAGATGCTTTCTTCTCAATCTCTCTCACATAAGAACATGGGCATGTGACCAGGGGTCAATGAGACAAATGCGTACACTTTTATATCAGATCAGGAGCTAGGGACAAACAGAAACAGTGATGGAGACTGGGCCCATGTTGAGTGCAGAACTCTTGGTGGTGCCTTTGATGGTGGCTTGCATTCAGCCAGGAGGGCAGTTGTCCCTCACTCATACAATTCTGGAGTGTGGATACTAGGTGTAGTCTCTTATGGCTTCTGCACATTTACCAGCCAAGTTTTTCCAACCTTCACTCTTCTGTCTGACATTTGTTCAGTCATTTCCACTTTTGCTCATATCAGCCCTAATCTATGTCTGTGACATGCTCTTGGGAACTCTCACTAAAACAAAGATTGAGTGTGAAGATGGCATAAATCTTAACATTTCAAAGCAGATGACAGCCCCAGAAGAGTAGTGAGGTGCTCTGGGCATGAAAGAAAGTAAGAGTTCCAGAAACACCATAAAAATGTGGAATGAGAATGAGGTTAATTATTCATTTTAAAATTAAATATTAATAATCAAGATTAATAAAATCTTACATTTATGGAATGTGTTTCCTACTTGAAGAGCCTCCAAGAGCCCATTTGAATTTATAAGCTACAGTAATATATAGAACATAAAATCATTAATTAAAACATGAAATTCATGAAATAGATACATCTTTAATCAGCAGGGGAAAAAAAAAGATTATGAAAACCTAATGAGCATTACTCATTAACAGAGTTTCAGGAAGTTACTGGAATTGAGTTGGTCGGTTTTGTCTACTGATGGCTTTGTGATGGACAGTCACATTTGTGATGCCTTTGTTTCTTCACCCTGGGTTCTCAGAAACTTCTGTCGGGCTGCTTTTCCCTTTCAAACATTTGTTCAGCTTAGAGTCTTAATAATTAGGAGCATGGAGCAGAGTCTGTGGAAACTAGTCCCTTTTTCAGACAAGGATTGAGGTTTACATGTGATTCCATCACAGTCCCATGGGAGGCAATGCCCCAAAGCAACAGGACAGAGTTCTGCATCTGGAGTGTCCTGGCTGGTTAGCATCTCTGAAACATAAACCATTGAATTCCCCACCTACCACCATCTAGCTGGAATATGCTACACATTTGCATTTTAATTGGTATTTTATGTGCTTTCTCTTTTAGTTCTCATTAACAATGCTTTTTAAAAAATCTCCTTGTGTGGATGAGCACTAAAGCTGAAAGAGATAAAGAAGTAACCCATGCAAGGTCACACAATTTAAAAGTGGAAAACTCAGAGCCCCAAACCCATACTAAATTATGCTAGTCTTGCTCTGCCTGGATTTCAGTGTTTAACCTCAAAGACATGATCCTTCTGGGATGAGCGACCACAGTGGAGGAGGACCATAGGCCTTCCTAGAGTTGGTGTCAGAAGTTTATGTTGAGTTGGGGCTTCAGCTTCAACATGAAAAGGAAAGTAATGAACAGTGATAGCAATTATCAGACCCTATGATATTCCACATGGCCAGTGAAAATCAGAGGTGTGAATTCCACAGACCTGGGCTCAGGTTTAGTCTGCTTTACAGATGTGTCAAAGGAGCTTTGCCAAATTATTCAACTTTTATCAGCTTCTGTTTCTCCATCTGTAAAAACAGAGGGAAAGAGAGGAATTAACAGTTCTTTTATTTATAGAATGATTGTGAGAATTTAGTGAAATCATGCAAGGAAGGTATTTTTCCTAGCACATGGAACCATTTCCTGGATCCTTAAGCCTTGTAACATATGATCACTTGTTAATTTGATTTCATGAATTACTATTCCTCCTCTATGTCTGTATAACTTGAAAGATTTGATGTGCTTTGTATTTAGGAGACTCAAAGAAAGAATTCAGGCTTACAAGAGAGTTCCCAAGTTAGACTGTATAGAGACACTACCCAGAAAAGAGGAAGCCTGGTTAAATCCCTGGGGTTGGGGGCATGAAAAGAGGAAAACAGGCCAGCTGAATGTCAAGCAGCATTCTATATGAGGCTCCTCCACCACTTACAATGGCAAGTTCACGTGTTCTCAGCCTTGGCTGCACATGATATCACCTGGGCCCTGGCATAATCATTCTGGCTTCATTAGTCTGGGTACAGCCTGTATGTTAGGAGTTCCTAAATTTGCTGCTGATGATAATTTCACTTGCAGCAAAGTGTCTCTTTGGGTATCACTTTAGCATGTTGATCTCCTCCTTCTCAGCCCCTCCAGGAGTCTAGTCTAAAATTATCCTGGCCCTCTTTACTTTGTCTTACATTCCCACTCACATTTTCTGGGGTCTCCACAATATCAAAAGATTTCATTCACCTCTCTCATTTTTTCAGTTTGTAACAGAATGTGACCATTCTATGTTAGACACATATGTAGGTCACAGTTGCTTTGTCACTCTGGGCATCTCTGTTACCATCAAACAGGAGCAGACCCCTTGTCCTGTACCACACCCAGACCTTCTCTGTGTGTTAATGGGGACTGTGAGTAACCAGAGGCAGGAGGAAGTCCTGGATATCTTTGCAGTCCCAGCCCTAAAGCGAGGTGTTAGGAGCTGTGTGGAAGCAAGTGTGAACCAGACAATTGAGGAAGTAAAACTGGGAAATGTTTCATTGATGACTGTATACACTCAAAAATATCAAAACGATGAAATTTTTCTTGGCAAAAGATGATAAGCATGTGCATTGGACCATTATTTGTGACTCTCTTTTCCACCTCCCACCATCTTGGTTGGATTCAGCTTTATTTGGAAGAGCTTCTGTAGTATAAGATCCTTGAGACAAAAACTTCACCTTCTTACATCCATATACAGTCCCAGGCCCCAGCAGATCACAATGTTAGGGTAGCAGTGAATGTCCTTTGATAAGTGTATATTTAGATATAGATATAGATAGATAGATAGATCACCAGTCTTCTTTCATATATATATATATATATATATATATATATATATCTTATCAGTTTATGTATATATATAAACTGATAAGAAGGCTGAGCACTGAAGAATTGATGCTTTTGAACTATGGTGTTGGAGAAGACTTTGGCTACCTGATGTGAAGAGCCAGCTCATTATAAAAGACCCTGATGCTGGGAAAGATAGAAGGCAGGAAAAGAAGAGGATGACAGAAGACAAGATGGTTTGATGGTATCAGTCATTCAATGGATATGAGTTTGAGCAAGCTCCTGGAGATGGTGAAGCACAGGTAATCCAGGCATGCTGCAGTCCATGGGATCACAAATAGTCAGACATGATTGAGCTATTGAACAAAAACAAAACCGATTCACTTTGCTTTACAACACAAATTGCCACAACACTGAAAATCCACTATACTTTTATAAAATATTTAAAGAGAAGCTCTTTTTATATAGTGAGTGCTTGGCATATGTGTCACTGTTGGCTGGCTGGCATGGCATTTCTATTATTGTGTAAGGCAAATATTGTATGCATGACTTTCTGAACAGAGAAAGCATGTTGAAATGGAAACAAAAACAGAACACCACTGTCAGGGCAACACCATAAAACCTTCCCTTAGGACCTGATTAGCTTTTTCAGACCTGAAAATGTATGACTCTCTTAGGGGTATATGTTACCTGAAATACTCTAAATTCTTTTGCTTTGAACGTCATCATATATTTTTTATCCATCACTTTCCTGCAAAGGCAGGGATAGTAGAGATTAAGGGAAAAAGAAGGAGTAGATCATTTTATCAGTATTAAGACATCCTCTATGCTTTCTGTTTAATGTGATTTACCAGACCCTGTACTGTATCAGGGAGCAAGGTCCCAGATGATTTTACTTCATCTTCCCTATTGTCATCAACAGCACTGACTTGACTGGAGGAATAGTGGAAAAGGTGATCATTTTCTTATAATAAACAACCAACCAGGGTAAGCCAATCCAAATACAAAGAGTTTTGAATGTGACCTTACAGGAAATGAAGAAAAGTCAGCTTAATGGCAACTGAAATGACTTGTTCTTTTCCTCCAGCCCTTTTGTTTATTTCTTCTCCCCTTTGGGGCTTCCTGAAAGTAATTATGGCAATTTCTTCTGTAATTTCATGACTTTTGCTAAGAATCTATGCAATGAAAGGCCATTTCTGTCATTTAAAAACAAAACCACATTGCTTTGAGCGTTATAGAGATCCCCCAGGGAGAGAGAGCCTGAACTGGTCTCTGTTTGCAGAACTGACCTTTGCCCAGCAAAGAGTGGGCAGTCACCCTGCAAGAGTGATGAATGGTGCCATGGCTCCCAGATGGAGATTGTGTCCTTCCGCTGGTTCAGGGAATGAGCCTCCCTTCTAGTCTAAGCTACAGTAACTCTCATTAATGACAAGAGGGAAAGAGAAAACAGCTTTTCAAACTCTCTGAATGTATCTTTTGTCTGTATCTTGAACATATCAGCTTACTCTGTAAGTAGATGGGTTAGGGGGTCCCCAGAGAAAGAGAACCAGGAAAGGTTTTCCTGACATAAGAGAACCCATTTTTACCTAAGCCATATTGTGATCTAAGCTTAGCTGCACTGCTTGCCCTTGAACAGGTCTAATAATTAATGAACTTAAAGAAGGGAATATATAAACAAGAGAGGAGAAGTCAAGAAACAATAGTGCAACTTTGGGAAAGAGTCCTGATTCCTCACGGGATACATAATAATATAACTTTGAGTTCTGCAGGAACCTAGGTGGAGGATGGAATGATGCTGCTGACCCTTTTAAATTTAGTCAGCTAATGCTTGGACTCTGTAGACCTTAGCCCCAGTTCTATGCTGAATTCTCTTCTTATCAAGCTCCCTCATGAATGTGCCTTAGCTTGAAGCTTCCCAATTTTGCTGTTTGTGGAAACACTATTTTGGGAAGGATCCCTATTTTTCTCCTTACTTGCTGAAAGGAATAATAAATCCTTCATTAGCCTGAGCTTTGGATTGGTTTTGTCTATTGGCTCAACACCTACAAAGAGATGAACCGAGTTTTCAGGTAACAAATCCTGCATTGGTGCCTTTGTACTAGCTCTTCCTCTCAGCAGAACACAGTCCTTCAGATAATATTATGTCTGTTTCTTTCTAGCACATGAGCCTCTAGTTAAATACCTTCTCTTTAACCCATTTGAACTGCACACTCTAAGTCTAGTCACTCTCTAATACACATCATGAAGTTGTATTCTTCATAATGCCTAGCATGACACAAAGTCATCTGTCATTATATATTCATTTCCTCATTTATTTTCAATTGCTTCTCACTCAGAGTATTAAGTCATCAAAAGCAGGTATTTGGGTTTCTTCTCAGCTCTATTTCTAGTACCTAGAACAGGGCTGACACAGAGTAAACACCTTCAAGACAAAGAGAATGTGAAGAATAGAGACCATGTGAATTACACTAGAGCAAGAAACACTCAGTTTGAATGAAACTCACAATCTGTTTGATCTTGAAGAGAATGTTTAAATCCTTTGGACTTCAGTCATTCCATTTTGAAAAGAACACCTAACTTGGGGAGTGGACAATAGGACTCCCCATGAGTAGAAGCAAAGTCAAGCAAACAAATAGTATTTCTGTTTATCTTTTCTGTATTATGTCTATCTACAAGCCTGTAGGTTGGAGTTGCCTTCAGAAAATGCATTATTACAAAGTCAGTTGGTGTTTTTGTTACTGACAATTAGGTGAAATTATATATGAAATGATTCTAACAGAACACCTGAGGGGTTGGCACTCAATGAGTATTGTTTTATTTACTCCAAGAAATAGTACATAAAATGTACTATTTCCCTGATATTTTGTAGACAAGACAGATGCCAATGAACAGCTAAGTCAGAGCTTCTGATTTTACATTTGTGGGAAAGAGGTGAAAGGTGGAAGGAATTCAGGTGAGAAAGGTAGAGAACAAACCATAAGGTTATTGGCAGCATCAGGAAGGCAATGGAGAAGGGAAGATGCTGTAAGGTCATCCCATATCCCTACAGTCTACTTTCTCAGAGAAGACAGGGATAATAAAAATAGACTGTGCCCATTGCAAACTGACCTCAGATGTGAACCAAAAATCAGTTCTGTGTTCTGTACCAGTTACCACACTGGAGTATTAGAGATGTCAGGGTTAGAAAGTATTTCAAGATATCACCTAGCCCAATAAGGACAGCATTTGGTAAAAGAGGAGAAAAGGCTTTGGAGACAGTGAACTACATATGAATCTTGGATGTTTTCCTTACAACCTTCTTCACTTTTGACAAGCTACTCAACTCATCTGAATCCGGCTTTATCATGTTCACATTACTCATAATCATACCAATGGCAGCAAAGAGCCCAGGGTGTCCTCAATTCTTGGGTTGGTCCCAAACAATGAATGACAGTGAAGATGCCAGAGTGCCCTCCACTCCCGAGTGTCCTCCAACATTGGATCCAGTCTTTCCCGGAAACCTTTTCCAGTGACTCCAGCAGGGCCTTTGCCTAAGCTTCCAGGTGTTACACTGACCAACATTCAAGGGCCAGTGGAGGTTTGCACACTCAACAAGGACCAGCAGTGAGATAACAAGGACACCAGAAATGTCATCCAGCTATGTGCAGCAGCTGAAGGTCATGTCCCTGCTAGTCAGGGCCTGACAAAATATGGTCCAGTGGAGAAGGGAATGGCAAACCATTTCAGCATTCTTTCCTTGAGAACACTGTAAACAGTATGAAAAGGCAAAAAGATATGACACTGAAAGATGTGTCCTCCAGGTTGGTAGGTTTCCAATATGCTACTGAGGAAAAGTGAGAAATAGCTCCAGAAAGAATAAAGAAGCTGAGCCAAAAGACAAATGATGCCCAGTTGTGGATGTATCTGGTGGTGAAATTAATGTCCAATGATGTAAAGAACAATATTGCATAGGGACCTGAAATGTTAGGTCCATGAATCAAGGTAAATTGATGTGGTCAAGCAGGAGACGGCAAGAGTGAACATTGACATTTTAAGAATCAATGAACTAAAACGGACAAGAATGGACAAATTTCATTCAGATGAACACTGTATCTACTACTGCGGGCAAGAATACCTTAGAAGGAATGGAGCAAACTTCATGATCAAAAAGAGTCCAAAATGCAATTATTGGGTGCAATCTCAAAAATGACCAAAAAGTCTCCATTCGTTTCCAAGGCAAACCATTTAACATCATGGTAATTCAACTATATTTCCCAACCACTAATGCCAAAGAAGCTTAAGTTGAGCAGTTATATGAAGATGTACTAGACCTCCTAGAACTAGCACAAATAAAAGATGTTTTTCTCATCATAGTGGATAGGAATGCAAAAGTAGGAAGTCAAGAGATATCTGGAGTAACAGGCAAATTTGGCCTTGGAGTACAAAAGGGAACAGGGCAAAGGCTAACAGAGTTTTGCTAAGAGAAATTACTAGTCATAGCAAACACCCTCTTCCAATAGCACAAGAGACAGCTCTAGACGTGGGCATTATTAAATGATCAATATTGAAATCAGGTTGTTTATATTCTTTGTAGCCAAAGGTATAGAAGCTCTATACAGTCAGCAAAAATAAGAACTGGAGCTGACTGTGGCTCATATTCTGAGCTCCTTATTGCAAAAATTCAGTCTCAAATTGAAGAAAGTAGGGAAATAAGTAGGCCATTTAGACATGACCTAAATCAAATTCCTATGATTGTACAGTCAGGTGATGAATAGATTCAAGGACTAGATCTGGTAGACAGTATGCCTGAAGAACTATGGACAGAGATTCATAACATTGTACAGGAGGTGCTGACCACAACCATCCCAAAGAAAAAGATATGCAAGAAGACAAAGTGGTTATCTGAGGAGTCCTTAAAAAGTAGCTGAGAAAAGAAGAGAAGCAAAAGGCAAAGGAGAAAGGGAAACATAAACCCAACTGAATGCAGAGCTCCAGAGAACAGCAAGGAGAGATATGAAAGCCTTAAGTGAACAATGCAATGAAATAGAAGAAAACAATAGAATGGGAAATGCCAGAGATCCCTTCAAGAAAATTAGAGATTCCAAGGAAACATTTGTGCAAAATGGGCACAATAAAGGATAGAAATAACAAAGACCTAATAGAAACTAAAGAGATTAAGAAGAGGTGGCAAGGGAGAAGAATTGTACAAAAAAAAGTCTTAATGTACCAGATAACCACGATGGTGTGGTCACTTACCGAGAGCCAGGTATCCTCGAATATGAAGTCAAGTGGGCCTTAGGAAGCATTACTATGAACAAAGCTAGTGAAAGTGATGGGATTCCAGCTGAGCTATTTCTAATGCTAAAAACTGATGTTGTTAAAGTGCTATACTCAGTATGACTTCAAATTTGGAAAACTCAGCAGTGACATAGGACTGGAAAAGTCAGTTTTCATTTCAGTCCCAAAGAAAGGCAGTGCCAAAGAATGCTCAAACTACCACACCAATACACTCATTTCACACACTAGCAATGTAATGCTCAAAATCCTTCAGGCTAGGCTTCAACAATATGTGAACCGAGAACATTCAGATGTTCAAGCTGGATTTTGAAAAGGTAGAGGAACCAGAGATCAAATTACTGACATCTGCTGGATCATAGAAAAAGGAAGAGAATTAAAAAAAAATATTCTTATGTTTCATTGACTATGCAAAAGCCTTTGACCCTGTGGATCACTACAAACTGTGGAAGATTCTTAAAGAGATGGGAATACTAGACTACGTTACCTGCCTCCTGAGAAACCTGTATGCAGGTTGAGAAGAAACTATTAGAAATGGACGTGGAACAATCGGCTGGTTTAAAATTGGGAAAGGAGTACATCAAGGCTGTATGTTGTCACCTTGCTTATTTAACTTATATGCAGAGTACATCATGTGAAATATGGGGATAGCTGAAGCACAAGCTGGAATCAAGATTGCCAGGAGAAATAACAACCTCAGATATGCAGACAATACCACATTAATGGCAGAAAGTGAAGAGGAACTAAAGAGTCCCTTGATGAAGGTGAAAGAGGAGAGTGAAAAAGCTGGCTTGAAACTCAACATTCAAAAAAACTTAGATCATGCACCTGATCCCATCACTTCATGGCAAGTAGATAGAGGGAAACTGGAAACAGTGACAGATTTCATTTTCCTGGGTTCCAAAATTGCTGTGGTTGGTGACTGCAGACATAAAATTAAAAGATACTTCTTCCTTGGAAGAAAAGCTATGATAAACCTAAACAGCATATTAAAGAGCAGGGACATTATATTGCCGACAAAAATTCAACTAGTCAAAGCTATGGTTTTTCTAGTAGCCATGTATGGATGTGAAAGTTGGACCATAAGTAAGGCTGAGAGATTAAAAATTGATGCTTTCAAACTGTGGTGTTGGAGAAGACTCTTGAGAGTCTCTTGGACTGCAAGGAGATCAAACCAGTAAATCCTAAAGGAAATCAATACTAAATATTCATTGGAAGGACTGATGCTGAAACTGAAACTCCAGTAGTTTTTTCACCTGATGCCAAAAGTTGACTCATTGGCAAAGACCCTGATCTGGGAAAGACTGAGCGCAAAAGGAGAAGAGGGTGACAGAGGATGAGACGGTTGGATGGCATCACTCATTCAGTGGACATGAGTTTGAGAAAACACCAGGAGATGGTGAAGGACAGGGAAGCCTGTCGTGCTGCAGTCCATAGGGTCACAAATAGTTGGACATGACTTACCGACTGAACAGCAATACCAACTTAAGGACTAACATGAAGAGTAAATAAGATAGTTTAGGTAAATACATCTAGCAGAGACCCTCCTATAATAAAGTTTCAAAACAAGCAAGCTATTACCATGCTTTAGCACAGAGGTCCCCAACCCCCAGGCCACATACCCGTACCAGTCCGTGGCCTATTAGAAACCTGGTCACACAGCAGGGAGTGAGCAGTGGGTGAGTGCATGAAGTTCATCTGTATTTACAGTTACTCCGCATTGGTCACTCGCATCACCACCTGGGCTCTGCCTCTTATCAGATCAGCGATGGCCTTAGATTATCATAGGAGTACAAAGTCTACTGAGAACTCTTCATGAGAGAGATTTAGGCTTCATGCTCCTTATGACAATCACTTGGAAACAATCCCCATCCCTCTACCCCTGTTTGTGGAAAAATTGTCTTCCACAAAACTGATCCCTGGTGCCAAAATGGTTGAGGACTTCTGCTTCAGCAGATAAAACTTTTGCATTTTGCCATGCTTCACTGTGTTCTCTTGTGGTACATTTTACAAAAAGCAACTGAAGTCAAGATGCCAACTGATTTGTGCCAGGTCACAGGGTCCAGAAGAAAAGGATCTAAAGCTACCTTCTGTGCTACTTATTTGGTATTGCCTTTTGCAACTCACAAAGATTTGGGGATATCCAATGGCTTGATCAAGTTCCCCATATCTAGTGACCCTAGGGTCCTCTTGACCATGTTTGTCAATCAGTAAGTTTAATGAACTCTCAGGGCTTGACAAGATGCTGAACAAATGAATGGTCTGGTTGGGCTTATTTTTTTGAAAAGATGCAGTTCAGTTCGGTTCAGTCACTCAGTCGTGTCTGACTCTTTGCGACCCCATGAATTGCAGCATGCCAGGCCTCCCTGTCCATCACCAACTCCCGGACTTCACACAAACCCATGTCCATTGAGTCGATGATGCCATCCAGCAATCTCATCCTCTGTCGCCCCTTCTCCTCCTGCCCTCAATCTTTCCCAGCATCAGGATCTTTTCAAACGAGTCAGCTCTTCGCATCAGGTGGTCAAAGTATTGGAGTTTCAGCTTCAACATCAGTCCTTCCAATGAACACCGAGGACTGATCTCCTTTAGGATGGACTGGTTGGATCTCCTTGCAGTCCAAGGGACTCTCAAGAGTCTTCTCCAACACCACAGTTTAAAAGCATCAGTTCTTCTGCGCTCAGCTTTCTTCACAGTCCAACTCTCACATCTGTACATGACCACCGGAAAAACCATAGCCTTGACTAGACGGACCTTTGTTGGCAAAGTAATATCTCTGCTATTCAATATGCTATCTAGGTTGCTCATAACTTTCCTTCCAAGGAGTAAGAGTCTTTTAATTTCATGGTTGCAATCACCATCTGCAGTGCTTTTGGAGCCCCAAAAAATAAAGTCTGACACTGTTTCCACTGTTTCCCCATCTATTTCCCATGAAGTGATGAGACCAGATGCCATGATTTTCGTTTTCTGAATGTTGAGCTTTAAGCCAACTTTTTCACTTTCCTCTTTCACTTTCATCAAGAAGCTTTTTAGTTCCTCTTCACTTTCTGCCATAAGGGTGGTGTCAACTGCATATCTGAGGTTATTGATATTTCTCCTGGCAATCTTGATTCAAGCTTGTGCTTCTTCCAGCCCAGTATTTCTCATGATGTACTCTCCGTATAAGTTAAATAAGCAGGGTGACAATAGACAGCCTTGACGTACTCCTTTTCCTATTTGGAACCAATCTGTTGTTCCATGTCCAGTTCTAACTGTTTATTCCTGACTTGCATATAGGTTTCTCAAGAGGCAGGTCAGGTGGTCTGGTATTCCCATCTCTTTCAGACTTTTCCACAGTTTCTTGTGATCCACACAGTCAAAGGCTTTGCCATAGTCAATAAAGCAGAAATAGAGGTTTTTCTAGAGCTCTCTGGATTTTCCCATGATCCAGCAGATGTTGCCAATTTGATCACTGGTTCCTCTGCCTTTTCTAAAACCAGCTTGAATATCTGGAAGTTCACGGTTCACGTATTGCTGAAGCTTGGCTTGGAGAATTTTGAGCATGACTTTACTAGCGTGTGAGATGAGTGCAATTGTGTGGTAGTTTGAGCATTCTTTGGCATTGCCTTTCATTGGGATTGGAATGAAAACTCACCTTTCCCAGTCCTATGGCCACTGCTGAATTTTCCAAATTTGCTGGCATATTGAGTGCAGCACTTACACAGCATCACCTTTCAGGATTTGAGACAGCTCAACTGGAATTCCATCACTTCCACTAGCTTTGTTCATAGTGATGCTTTTTTAGGCCCACTTGACTTCACATTCCATGATGTCTGGCTCTAGATCAGTGATCACATCATTGTGAATATCTTGGTCGTGAAGCTCTTTTCTTCTACAGTTCTTCTGTGTATTCTTGCCAGCTCTTCTTAATAGCTTCTGCTTCTGTTAGGTCCATACCATTTCTGTCCTTTATCGAGCCCATCTTTGCATGAAATGTGCCCTTGGTATCTCTAATTTTCTTGAAGAGATCTCTAGTCTTTCCCATTCTGTTGTTTTCCTCTATTTCTTTGCATTGATCACTGAGGAAGGCTTTCTTATCTCTCTTTGCTATTCTTTGGAACTCTGCATTCAGATGCTTATATCTTTCCTTTTCTCCTTTGCTTTTCACTTCTTTTCTTTTCACAGCTATTTGTAAGGCCGTCCCAGACAGCAATTTTGCTTTTTTGTATTTCTTTGCCATGGGAATGGTCTTGATCCCTGTCTCCTGCACAATGTCACAAACCTCCATTCATAGTTCATCAGGCACTCTATCTATCAGATCTAATCCCTTAAATCTACTTCTCACTTCCACTGTATAATCATAAGGAGTTTGATTTAGGTCATACCAAATAGTCTAGTGGTTTTCCCTACTTTCTTCAATTTCAGTCTGAATTTGGCAATAAAGAGTTCATAATCTGAGCCACATTCAGCTCCCAGTCTTGTTTCTGCTGACTGTATAAAGCTTCTCCATCTTTGGCTGCAAAGAATATAATCAATCTGATTTTGGTGTTGACCATCTGGTTATGTCCATGTGTAGAGTCTTCTCTTTTGTTATTGGAAGAGGGTGTTTGCTATGACCAGTGTGGTCTCTTGGCAAAACTCTATTAGCCTTTGCCCTGCTTCATTCCGTATTCCAAGGCCAAATTTGCCTGTTACCCCAGGTGTTTCTTGACTTCCTACTTTTGCATTCCAGCCCCCTATAATGAAAGGACATCTTTTTTTGGGTGTTAGTTCTAAAAGGTCTTGTAGGTCTTCATAGGACCGCTCAACTTCATCTTCTTCAGCATTACTGGTCGGGACATAGACTTGGATTACTGTGATATTGAATGGTTTGCTTTGGAAACAAACACAGATCATTCTGTCATTTTTGAGATTACATCCAAGTACTGCATTTCAGACTCTTTTGTTGACCATGATGGCTACTCCAACATCAAGCTACTACCTTGACGTTCAAGCTCAAGAGGGGCAGCTGTGAGGAGATACCCCTCGTCCAAGATAAGGAGCAGTGGCTGCACTTTGCTGGAGCAGCCCTGAAGAGATACCCCAAGACCAAGGTAAGAGAAACCCAAGTAAGATGATAGGTGTTGCGAGAGGCATCAGAGGGCAGACACACAAACCATAATGACAGAAAACTAGTCAATCTAATCACATAGACCATAGCCTTGTCTAACTCAGTGAAACTAAGCCATGCTATGTGGGGCCACCCAAGATGGACAGGTCATGGTGGAGAAGTCTGACAGAATGTGGTCCACTGGAGATGGAAATGGCAAACCACTTTAGTATTCTTGCCTTGAGAACCCCATGAGCAGTATGAAAAGGCAAAATGATAGGATACTGAAAGAGGAACTCCCCAGGTCAGTAGATGCTCAATATGCTACTGGAAATCAGTGGAGAAATAACTCCAGAAAGAATGAAGGGATGGAGCCAAAGCAAAACCAATACCCAGTTGTGGATGTGACTGGTGATAGAAGCAAGGTCCAATGCTGTAAAAAGCAATATTGCGTAGGAACCTGTAATGTTAGGTCCGTGAATCAAGGCAAATTGGAAGTGGTCAAACAGGAGACGGCAAGAGTGAACATCGACAGTCTAAGAATCAGTGAACTAAAATGGACTGGAATGGGTGGATTTAACCCAGATGACCATTATATCTATTACTGTGGCCAGGAATCCCTTGGAAGAAATGGAGTAGCCATCATGGTCAACAAAAGAGTCCAAAATGCAGTGCTTTAAAAAAGATAATTGTTACAAAACAGTCAGTTCAGTTACAAAACAAACCATCATAAAATTGTAATCCAAATACCAAGATAAGTTAAGGTTGCAGGTATCAGACTAAAGAATTCCACCCATCAAAAGAAAAAAAAAAAATTGGTTTCACCTTCCTGTAGTTCTCTATTTATACACCTAAATCTGCTTGTAGTTCTCTGTCTGATTCTTCAAAGAAACAGCAGGGGATTCAAGAAATAATGACTAAAGATCACATAGAATGGAAAATACCATCATGCATGTTACAGTGAGAATGCTTTGTATAAACATGGAGATTACAAGTTTATCCCCTGATTTCTGTATCAGAACAGTCTATGAACAGTGACAGATCCAAGTCAAGGATGTTCAATATTGAAAAAAAAAAAATGAAAGATAATGAGGTAGAGGGTATTTCTGCATAATACACCACCATCTGATTAAATTCCCTTGTCAGAGAGAATTTATTGCACTTTCTTAGATATTTTGATTATAGTTTCACCTTTTCATAAACTCTGAGAAAGTCCTCCCAGATTGATCTTATTTTTGTGATCTTTAACATCTAGGATCTAGTAGTTCTATATTATATTCTTGGCCACAAAGAGAAACTAATCACCCTCAAAAATGCCTTTCTCTCCCATTTAGTACAGTGATGTAAATGGATATGTCTTAAATGCAAGCACTCTGTGTGAATCTCCCTTGAAATAAAATATTGCTCAAGTTTGAAGCTGAAATCATCCTCTGTACCCTGACACCAAATTAAATCTCAGAGACAGAGATTTGGGTGAAATAAAAAAGAATAGCATATTGCTTTGCCAAGCAAATGAGGCCACAATGGGCTACTGCACCCAACGTTGTGTGTCCTGCCTTGGAGCGGGTAACAAGGAGTTGTTTAGTAATGATTCAGAGGAGAGTGTGAAGTGCTTATGGGAATTCTCCTGACTGATGGTGAGGTAAGTAGGAGTCAACACCATCAATCTATGTTCTGACTTTAATAGGTCTGAGGGTCTTTGTGCTTGTGGGCAGCATTCAGTTAATTTCTTACACATGATGGGTGTTTTAATACCTGCACATTAGCTCAAAGATATTGATATGTATGTCTCTTGAGGTGGAACTGAGACCCTGCCCCAACGTTGCACCTTTGTTTCTTGGCTGCCCTTCCCCTATCTCTGTATCCCTGCCTTCCCTGATTTGCAACTGTTTGAAACTGATCCTTGGAACTCAGGGAAGGTAATGGAAGCTGCATGAAGCCTTTATTCTGTAAGCAGGAATTGGGGGACACAGAAAGGATTTTGTGCCCAGAAGGCCCACAGGGTCCTGCTCAATCTCAAGTTCAAAGAAGAGAAATTTCATAGACCATGCCATTATACTGGGTTGCATAGTGCCTCTCTCCCCCATTTCATTTCCAGTGAGAATCTCAGAAAGTAACCTTATTTGGATGTAGACTTTTTGTAGATGTTATTATTTAAATTAAATGATGGATTACACTGGGCCCTAATTCAATGACCCATAAGAAAAAAAAAATGAAGACATAAAAATGTAGAGGAGATGTGAAGACAGAGATTAGAGTAACACATCCTTGAGTTACAGAATGTCAAGGATTGCAGCACCTCCAGAAACTAGAAGAGACAAGGAAGGATTCAATGCTGGAGACTTCAGAAACAGCATGGCTCTACAAACCCTATGATTTTGATTATTGATTCCAGAACTGTGAAATAATAGAATCCCATTGTTATAAACCATACATCTTGTGGTACTTTTTTATAGCAACCAAATAAAACTAATGGTCATCTGTAGGGTGAGAGGGAATATTATACAGGCAATTAGGCATTGAGTGAAAGTCACTCAGTTGTGTCCGACTCTTTGTGAGTCCATGGAATTTTCCAGGCCAGAATACTGGAGTGGGTAGCCTTTCCCTTCTAATCTAGGGGATTTTCCCAACCCAGGGATTGAACCCAGGTCTCTTACATTACAAGCAGATTCTTTACCAACTGAGCTATCAGGGAAGCCCAAAATCAGCCAATCCTAAAGGAAATCAGTCCTGAATATTCACTGGGAGGATTGATGCTGAAGCTGAAGCTCCAATACTTTGGCCACCTGATGCGAAGAACTGACTCATTGGAAAAGATCCTGATGTTGGGAAAGATGGAAGGCAGGAGAAGAAGGGGACAACAGAGAATGAGATGGTTGGATGGCATCTCCAACTCAATGGGCATGAATTTGCAAAAGCTCTGGGAGTTGGTGATGGACAGGGAAGCCTGGTGTGCTGCAGTTCATGGGGTTGCAAAGAGTCAGACACAACTGAGCGACTTAGCTAAACTGAACTGAGGTAGTGAATGATGACACTTTTATCATACTTTAAAAAATTTATTTTTTAAAGTATAGTGGATGTACTATGTTAATTTCTACTGTACAACAAAGTGATTCAGTTATACATATGCATGCATTCATTTTCATATTCTTTTCCATCATGATTTATCATAGGATATTGAATATAGTTCCCTGTGCTATACAGCAGGACCTTGTCTATCCATTCTATATGTAATCTTTTACATCTTCTAACCCAAAATTCCCAGTCCAGCCCTTCCCCACATCCCTTCCTGTTGACAACTACAAGTCTCTTCTCCAGGCCTGTGAGTCTATCAATACTTTTAAAATTGGGAACAGAATGCCACAAAAATGTAAAGGGAAATGACAAAACTGTCAATATTTATTCTGACATCTCAAGAGAAAAAATAAATCAGCAAACCTAAGCAATTTAGGCCTTAGAAGACATACTTTTAGAGAAGATGGAGTGGGATTATTGAGTTATACCATCTCTTGGATGAAAATTTTTAGAAATTTCCTTCTCTCTCTGGTATAATTTCATATTTCACAAGCTCTAGCATAGGAGATCCAAATGCCTTTGTCAATAGAAAAGGTTATTGACACATAAATATTATATTAACATACTGGCAAGCTGATGTAGTGGGACTATTTTCTCTAGGTTTTCAGTCCAGTTTCCAATCTCGCAAGGAAAAGGCCAAGATTGTAAGTGGTTGAGGATGTAACAGGGTGTAAGCATCTGTTAAGAGCAGGTATATTGGCTTTATTCTAGTGGAGCAAACACTGGTTAAAATATTATGATTTCAATTCCTTCAGAAAAGTTTCTATATACCCTCATGATACATCACTTGTTGTTTTTGGTTCAGCAGATTAGTTGTGTCCTACTCTTTGCAACCACATGGACTGCAGCACACTAGGCTTCCCTGTCCTTCACCATCTCCCAGAGCTTGCTCAAACTCATGTCCACTGAGTCAGTGATGCCATTCAACCATCTCGCCTTCTGTTGTCCCCTTCTCCTCCTGCCTTCCATCTTTCCCAGCATCAGGGTCTTTTCTAAAGAGCCAGCTCTTCACATCAGGTGGCCAAAGTATTGGAATTTCAGCTTCAGCATCAATCCTTCCAATGAATATTCAGGACTGATTTCCTTTAGGATTGATTGGTTTGATCTTGCTGTCCAAGGGACTCTTAAAGGTCTCCTCCAACACCGTAGTTCAAAAGCATCAATTCTTTGGCACTCAGCCTCCTTTATTGTCCAACTCTCACATCCTTACATGACCACTGGAAAAACCATAGCTTTGACTATTTGGCCCTTTGTTAGCAAAGTAATGTCTCTGCTTTTTAGTATGCTGATTGGTTTGTGATAGCTTTTCTTCCAAGGAGCAAGCGTCTTAATTTTATGGCTGAAGTCACCATCTGCAGTGATTTTGGAGCCCAAGAAAATAAAGTCTATCACTGTTTCCATTGTTTCCCCATCTATTTACCATGAAGCGATGGACCAGATGCCATGATCTTTGTTTTGAACCAGTTTTTTCACTCTTCTCTTTCACATTCATCAAGAGGTTCTTTTGTTCCTCTATGCTTTCTACCTTAAGGGTGGTGTCATCTGCATGTCTGAGGTTATTGATATTTCTCCTTGCAATCTAACTGCAAGTGCTTGAAATTCCCTCACATAATATTTCTCAAATTTTCCTGCACAATGAAATCACCTAGAGGACTTTAATCATATTTATGCTTGAATTTCATCCATAGAGGATAACGTAATTGTTGGACACCGGCATTCTTAAAGCTTTCGGTGTTCAGGGCTGACAGAGAAAAAACACAGCAGACAAATTGCTGCAACTTTAGAATTTTACCAGAAGTAGGTATATCCTTTCTCTATTCCTGAAGAAGTATTACTTAAACTAAACTTTTAGTGAGTTTAGTTTAAGTTTAGTTTTAGTTTAAGATAGTGAGTTTCTACATAGATTAATATCTGAAGCAGATTGCTACCTGTTCAGTCAAGTCTATTGTCATCAGAAGAGCCAGATTGTCTGAAAAATCCAGTACTGAACCCATAGATAATACTAAAACTTTCTTCTCCCTACCCTACACTGGATTTTTTAGCCAGTGAATATTCCTTTGGATGTAGGTGGAGTGGAACTGACAAAAAAGCATCTGAAATGGTAGAAGGAGATACACACTAAAGACTCATATGAAAGTAGTTTCCACAGGGAGAAAAGAAGAGAGAAAATAAATACCTCATTTCACACCAACGCTGAGCTGAGGTGCAGCTGGAAAGGTGAAAACAGATTGGATTTTTTTCATGTCCAATCTCATTCAACAGAGAGAGTTCCATTCAGCTGAAATCATATGGTAATGGCAGCATTTGTACTCTACTTCTGGGTTTCTGGAATTCTGGTGACCATGTAAAGCTTGCCTTATGCAGCACAGAGAAAGCAAGACTCATCCACTCTTCAGGGCTGACTTAAATGTTGCATTCCTTGCCTGTGGACTACTGCTTACAACAATAAGGTACAGTTTTCCACAGACCAATCACTAAAAAGAAACAAAGCTTTTTATCTCCTGCCTAAGATGAGTATAGATGGGAGAGCAGAGTGTCCTGTGGGGGAGGCAGGCATCTAAATAGAATTGGAGAGTGATTTCCTGGAGTATATTATTTAGTATCTGTCTCCATAGAATACTGGCTTTTTGATAATTCAAGTCTGGAGAGAACTGCCATTTCTAAAGATTTCTGTAGAATAAAATGAAGATTTCTTAAGATAAAGGACAGAAAAACAAAAGCACTGCAATCTCATTTCCCCTGTAGAGTCTTAAATCTTTACACCATTTTGTCCTTGTGTGATTCAACTCTTCTTGATACAGGGATCCTGAGAACAACATCTGCCCTTCTCTCCCAGAAGGTGTAACAGTGTATTCTGAAGTCATGAAAGAAAACATATTGGTTTGTTACAGTTGAAGATTTTGCTCCATATCTTTGAATATGTGAAGTGGCTGGCTGACCATATTTATCCGAGGGTCTTGGAGGGAAGAAGGTACCAGTCTGAATGAACTTATTTACAAAACAGAAATAGACCCAAAGACATAGAAAAGAAACTTATGGTTATCAAAAGGGAAAGGTGTCAGGGGTGGAATAAATTAGGAGGTTGGCACTGATATATGCATACTACTATATATAAAACTGATAACCAACAAGGACCTACTGCATAGCACAGGGAACTATATAGTCAGTATGTTGTAATGACCTATAAGAGAAAAGAATATGAAAAAGAATATAGAATTAGTGTAATGTACCCCTGAAACGAAGACCATATTGTAAATAAACTATGCTTCATTAAAACTATAAAATAATAATAAAGAAGGAAAGAATCTGAGAGGCATGTCTCATGTGTTAATATGGAGTACTCAGTACTATTTTGGGGATTGGGGGGAGGGCTGAATAAAAAAAGAGAAAAAAGAAGTCAGAAAGTGAAGGAAAGCAAGAATGGGGAAAAGTCAGCAAAGAGCCTGGGCATCATGACATTATAAATGAGAAGTCTGAACCTGAACCCAGTCAGAAGTTAAGACAATCAATATTGGGTGTGAAAAACTGAAGGGGCCTGTACTCTGTCCCACCCAGGTGCTCTTTCAGATAGAACCAGATTTTCAGGCAAAATTGTCTTGGACTAAAAATTGAAGTGAGGAACCCTGCCTTGACTGGGCAGTGAAGAGGGAAACATATGTGTGCATCTCCTAACAGGAAGTCCATAAAACTCTGTATCAGATCAATTAAGGGGAACATGAACTTCCAAAGGGAAAAGTCAGTGGACTCAGCTGACACACTCCATCTTCTTTTCCTGCCATTACTCATTACCATGTTTGACTGGGTGGATAACCAAGCTTCTTCAAGTTTGTCAACATGGGAACCTAAACTAAGTTAAGACATCGTATGTGATTTATGTATGCAAAGATTGCTAGGAAAAATATCAGTAATCTCAGATATGCAGAGGACACCACCCTTATGGCAGAAAGTGAAGAGGAACTCAAAAGCTTCTTGATGAAAGTGAAAGTGGAGAGTGAAAAAGTTGGCTTAAAGCTCAACATTCAGAAAACAAAGAACATGGCATCTGGTCCCATCACTTCATAGGAAATAGATGGGGAAACAGTGGAAACAGTGTCAGACTTTATTTTTCTGGGCTCCAAAATCACTGCAGATGGTGACTGCAGCCATGAAATTAAAAGATGCTTACTCCTTGGAAGGAAAGTTATAACCAACCTAGATAGCATATTCAAAAGCAGAAACATTACTTTGCCAACAAAGGTCCATCTAGTCAAGGCTATGGTTTTTCCTGTGGTCATGTATGGATGTGAGAGTCTGACTGTGAAGAAGGCTGAGTGCTGAAGAATTAATGCTTTTGAACTGTGGTGTTGGAGAAGACTCTTGAGAGTCCCTTGGACTGCAAGGAGATCCAACCAGTCCATTCTGAAAGAGATCAGCCCTGGGATTTCTTTGGACGGAATGATGCTAAAGCTGAAACTCCAGTCCTTTGGCTACCTCATGCCAAGAGTTGACTCATTGGAAAAGACTCTGATGCTGGGAGGGATTGGGGGCAGGAGTAGAAGGGGAAGACAGAGGATGAGATGGCTGGATGGCATCACTGACTCGATGGACGCGAGTCTGAGTGAACTCCAGTAGTTGGTGATGGACAGGGAGGCCTGGCGTGCTGCAATTCATGGGGTCGCAAAGAGTGGAACACGACTGAGCGACTGAACTGAACTGAATCCATCATATCCCAAAAGTATTTAGAAAATTTGAAATCACTTACAAAGTCCATAAAAACTTTACTTTTGATAATCTAATCATGAAGCACTGTAATGTTAAAAGTAGGCATTTCACCCGTTTTAGTACATGCATAGAGTTCATCTTATTGACATGTATAAATGATTTCATGTATCCTTAATTAAAAATAGACACAGTTTCAACCTTGAAATTTTATTTGAAGATAAAAATATAGCCTAAAAATCCTACTTATTAGTAATGAGAAATTCAAGTGGCAAAGCTAAGTGCCTTAATTGAGTCAGTAACCTATGTCACATGCTTCTATTTTGTCATAAAATAAAATAAAAACTGTAAGCAAAAATGAACTCTAAGGGGATTTGAGAGAGAAAAAGATGAAATATTTTCAGCTCCCATGAGAAGCCACATATCTATAAATGGGTACATAGGAAGTATATATTTTCCTGAAAACACATCTGTTTTATGCAAAGGAATTGCTAGCACACTTATATTTCCATAAATAAAATGTAAACTGCAATATTTTGCATTTAGAATGACACAAAAGAACAATCTTAAATTGCTCTGTGGATGGGGGCTAAATTGGTCGTTTTTCTAGGCTTATTTCTCCCCAGTTCCAGAGTAATTATGACTGATTCAGTGAGATTACACTAGAGACAGCATTGAAATATATAGATGTTAATATATACAGTATATTCCACAGAAATCATGGCATCATAATGGAGAATACAATTCTGCCAGCCACCATCCTCTAGTTATTGATTGAGCATCATGACTGAACCCTTATTGCTGTGAGAATGGCTCTCTGCCTCCCTCTCATACACACATACACACACAAATGCCCATGTGATGATCTAACCCCTTCCTATACAGAGCAATAATTTTCCTGTTTCAGCTTAACAAATCAACCATGAGAGCTTTTCCCTTTTATTCCAGAAGAAACAAAATTAAAATCTTTGTACACTGCTTGTAAATAGTTAATATACTAGACTTCAATTGATAATACATTTTGGAGATTAACATCCTTTAAATCAGAAGTGTAGTTGAAACTGTATATGATACTTAACTGGATACAGGAGTGTCACTCACAGAGCTGCTGTGGAAATGGTGAGGCTGAAGGGATGTGTGATGATAGCTCCCAAGAACGGAGGAAATGCTGTAGTCTCCATAGATCTTCCACATGTAAATTTTTTAATAGAATTGACCTGGGTAGGAAGTGCTTAAAAATTCACACATGAAAGTGTGAAATTCTCTTGCTACAACCAGCCAGAAAACATCACACAAAAGGACTGCTTACCTGGGACTAAACCAAGGTTATAGGGACTCTTATTGGCAGAAACAACTTGCCTTAGATATTAACACAAAAGGGACTTCTGTGGTGGTCTAGTGGAATGATGGTTAAGAATTCTTAATGGTGGTTAAGAATCTGCCTTCCAATGCAGGGGACACAGGTTTGATCCCCAGTCGGGGAACTAAGATCCTACATGCTATAGAGCAACTAAACCCCTAGAGAAGTTTGTGTACCACCAAAAATTAGAATAAATAAATAAATGAAAGCAATTCAAACAAAACCCCAAAATGATCAATCATTCATAAGAAACAACACAAAACAATGAAAAATGTTATTGCCAATAACTGAGATTAAAGTGAAGCAAAATGAGTATGAGAAATGCTTTTGGAAAGTCCAGAACACAGAATAGTTAATTGGGATTGCTTGCTCCTACAAGATTACCTATTCTAGAGGTATTAAAATAAATTTCAAAACTTTGATGCCATGACTTTGACATTAAAATTTACTCTATTTATAAGTTATGTAAACTGTTGATTGGCTTGAAAAGTTAAAGGCCAGATATCACTTTAAAACCATGGGAGGAACATTGGAAATCTAAACAGGAGATTTCTAAAATTGACTATTATTTTTTACTTAAAAATAGACAATTGAAAATGAATCATAATTAAGTTTAGGATGAATATAAATACGGAACAAAAAAGTTGCAAGTAGCAGAGTAGGAACTTGTTGTTGGAAATCTGAGTGCAGATTTCCACTCAAAAGCTAAGCAGTAAATGTGAATTCTAAAATGACTAGACACAAATCAATATCAATCAGTCCAAAAATACCATTAAAGGTTTCACAATGGATACTCCCCTACCACATTTGTGTTAAGGATGGAACAACAAACCTTGTTGACATGTGAGAACATATTATTCAAAAATCTTTCACGTTTTATAAACTAATATCCTAGATGAAAGTTAAGGCTGACCAATCTTTTATGCATATCCCATACCAACTACAAATTTAGGGCTTGTAGTCCTGATACTGTTTTGTGGTGACTTGGTTTTCTAATACACTATGCTGAAGCTCCAATAATTTGGCCACCTGATGAGAAAAATTGACTCAGTGGAAAAGATCCTGATGCTGGGAAAGATTGAAGGCAGGAAGAGGAGGGGACAACAGAGGATGAGATGGTTGGATGGCATCACTGACTGGATGGACATGAGTTTGAGCAAGCTCTGGGATTTGGTGATGGACAGGGAAGCCTGGCTTGATGCAGTCCATGGGGTCACAAAGAGCTGGACATGACTGAGTGACTGAACTGACTGATGCTGATGCTGCTTTAGCCAAGAATGATACCAAATGAAAACATCACTTTAATAGTCAGGGGATAAGGCTATAATGTCATCTTTGGGCATGAGACACAATCTGTAGGAAATTGAAACTAAGGATTCTCAATTTTGAAAAAGCCTCTGGAATAGTGGCCTTTTTGCTAAAAGAGAGACTAAAAACACCTCACCCAAAGTCCTGAGGAAATGTCAAGTCAATATTAGTGAGAGTCAAATCTATAGCACTCATGAATCTGCAACATTCATTTGCATGCTGCACACTGAATATGAAACTCCAAAAGAAGAATTTAACTCCAAAACACCTGTGAGCAATGGTCCTAGTTCCCTAAAACCACCTCTATAAATGTAGGATAAAGTAAAATTAAAAAAAAAAAATAATCCTCAAATGTATTGGGCCAACAAAAAAACTTGCAAACCACACAGGGCATGAGGCAAAATCAAACAGAAGAATCAAATGGGTGAACAGTACAAAGAACATGAGATAATAAGACAATATGAAAGACACTATAAATATGTTTAAGATTATTAAAGGGATAAAAATCCAAATAAATAAAAATAAAAGAAGAATACTATAAAAGTAAAATAGAACAGCTTTCCAAATGCACTTATTATAATGCCTGAGAAAGGAAAATAAAATCATTTAAATTAAAAACTTAATAAGTGTAACAGCTGATTCAATAAAGTTGAACTGAAGATAAACATAAGATAATTCTTTGAAATGCAGATAGATGGAGAAGAAAAAAGTAAATAAATAAATGAGTAGTAAGGAAATAAGCATAAATAAGGAAATAAAGCAACCGTTGAATACTCAGAAGGTGATATAAACGTGAATTAAGAGAATGAATATAAAAGAGATAGTTGTTAAGAATTCTCCAGACTCAATGAAAGAATAAATCCTTGGATTGTTACAAGCAGGCCAAATCCTGAGCAAGATACAGGGAATTAAATCCACACACAGAAATTCTTAGTGAAATAATAGAACTCCAAAGGTTGGAGATAAAGAGTTTTAAAAAGAGAAGGAAAAAATAGAATGTGGAACAATATTATTCTCACAGTGCTGATAGAAAATAACTGTCAACCTAGAATTCTCCACGCAGCAATCTGTCATTAAGAATAAGATTGAATTCAAGGTATTTTCAGTCAAAAGGAGTTTATAGTTCACATATCCTCTTGGAAGCAAGTTTAGAGAGGAAAAAAAAAAATTGAGAAAGACAAAGGGAGTATCAGATGCATTTGTGAGCAAAATAAATAAATAAATAAACATAAATGAAAACTAGGCATCTACTGAAAAGTGAAAACAAAAATAACGACTAATTTTAGATATTCAAATGAGACAGAAAAATTCTAAAACAACACACAAATAAAATATGATATATTGCCTCTGTTGTTAGTAAGGATGGTGGTGATATTAACTTTTTGTAGGTGCAATTATATCTTAAGGGAAACTATAAAAATAATGTAAATAAAAGAAAGACTTCCAACCTGAGGAGAGGAGAGAAAACAAAGAAAAAAATTATGTTTAATAGAAAGATGAAAAAAATTATTTACAGAAATAAGGTAGCAGTATGAAAAATAAAAATGATATAAAGAACAAACCCAATTCATTCATATTTACAGTAAAATATAAACAGATTATATTCTTTTTTAAAAGTTAGAAATTTATAATTTGAGTTAAACAACTATTTTCTTTAAATTAGCAACAAGTTTATTTGTGAGTTGTCTACCAAATAAACAACTGAACCCTAATGAACCATAAAGTCAAATAGACCTAAATGCTCATCATTATTCCCTTTATACCTTCTGCAATGTTGTAATCTTCATTTTGATATATTAATTTTATTTTTCTGATCTGTGTTGTATATTCAAGTATTCATAGGCATCATAGTTTTTAAATAAACTTTTCACAAAATAACTGAAGGTTCACACACAACTGTAAGAAATAATAGAGAGATACAATTTGCCGTTTATCCAGTTTCTCCCAAAGGTAATATCAAAACCACAGCACGACATCACTCCCCAGAAACTGAACTTGATGCAGCATTGTACTGAGCATATCCATCATGGGGGTTCATCATGTTTCCCTCTTAAATCCATACCTACCTACCTCATTCTCACCCCTTCCATAACCATCAACTGCAACTGATTTGTTGTTCATTTCTGTGTGCTGTAAGTGCTCAGGTGCTCAGTCATGTTCAATTCTGCAATCCTGTGGACTGCAGCCCACCAGGATCCTCTGTCTATGGAACTTTCCAGGCAAGAATTCTGATACAGGTCATCATTGCCTCCTCCAGAGGATCTTCCCAACCCAGGGGTCAAACCCATGCCTCTTGCATCTCCTGCATTGACAGCCAGATTCTTTACCACTCTGCCACCTGAGAAGCCCATTCTCCATTTCTATAGCTTTGTTATTTGAAGAATATTATACAAGTGAACTTTTCCACTCTGGAGCATAATTCTCTGGAGATTCATACAAGTTGTTGCTTGTGTCAATAATTTATTCCTTCTTATTGCTGAGTAGTATTTCACAGTATGACTTTATTACATGTCGACCCATTCACTCATTGATGAACACCTGGATTTTTCTAGTAGTTGGAAATTACAAATAAAGCTGCTATTTGTGGGCTTCTCTGGTGGTTCAGACAGTAAAGAATCTGCCTGCAATGAAGGAGACCTGGGTTTGATCCCTGGGTCAGGAAGATCCCCTGGAGGAGGAAACGGCAACCCACTCCAGTATTCTTGCCTGGTGAATCCGCATGAACAGAGGAGCCTGGCAGGCTACAGTTCATGGGGTTGCAAAGAGTCGGACATGACTTAGCAACTAAGCACACACATAAATATTCATGCACAGGTTTTCATGGAAATGTTAATCTGTTTCTTTGGGATTAAAGCCCCAAAATACAATTACTGGGTTATATGATAGCTACATGATTTGTATTTTTGTTTGTTTGTTTGAGGGTTTTATTTTGTTTCATGTTAAGAAACTTTTTTCCCCCCAGAGTGACTGGGCTGTCACATTTCATGTTCCCACAACAGTGTATGTGAGGGCCAGCTTCTTCTTATAGCAGAAAAAATTGTCCCTGCTTTTTTTCCCTTTTCTTTTTCTTTTCTTTCTTTCTTTTAAATTTACTACAGAAGTTAATGAGCTTACTAAGGATTCTAATTTTTAAATATTTCTAATAGGACAGACTTTGAACAAAGACAACATTCTTGGTCTTAATCTAAATTCTACTAGATAATCACCCTTCTAACACCTTAAAGAAGTGGTATGGGAAGTATCTTTTTCTTCCCTTAGGTGTGGTTTTGTGATACTCCATCTTGTTATTTCCAGTTAATATTTCTGGTATTACTTCATATTTCTTAAAGAGTTACCAAAATCTGTGGACTCTCTTTTTATTTTGTTATTTTTATCTTGTTTATGTTTATTGATTTACCTTTTGACCTGCTTTATCCATTTCTTCCACTTCCCCATTACTCACTTCTGGCAACCACCAATCTGTTCTATTTCTATTGATCTATCTATTTATTTTTCTATATTTCTATCCAGTGATTTTTTTCTAATTACTTAATTTAGTGCATTGAGCATCTGCTATGTGAGCATCACTGGTTTCATCTCCTGGGATACCTCAGGGAACCAAATAGAAAAAAATGCCTCTCCTATGGAGGAAATAACTGGTGGGTTTAGAGAACACAAATGATAGGCAATTATCAGTAATACTTAAGTTGATTAGTGCGTAGGTAAGACCTCAGGAGTACATTACATATCTACTATAGTCACAAAATATGAACTATATTAATCAAAAGTTAAGAATGGTAGTCAGGTATATAAAGAAATTGTATATTCTATTAACAAAAAGCAACTAACCTAAAAAGAAAAATTAAGCAAAATATGTTGACATCTCACAAAAGAAGGTATAAAGGAAAGAAATAGGTATAACATGGGTGAATCTCAAAAACATTATGCTAAATAAAGGAAACTTTATATGTAAAAATTCCATATGATTCCATTTATATGAAATCCTAAAATACACACATTCTTCTTATGTTTAACTAAAAAAAAAAAAATAAATTAGTGTGGGGGCGGGGTAGTTGTAGTGGGAAATGACTGATAGATTATGAAGAAATGTTCCTAGGTGGGTGTAAAGTTTAGTATATTGATAGAGGGGTTTGGTTTTACAGTGTATGCTTTTGTCAAAAAATAACAGTATATGCAGTTTATCATTTGTAAACATTACTTCAAAAGGGAAAAGCACTATTAACAAAATAATATACATGGTATATTATAATTATATACATGTTAGAGCGTTTATTATGTATATCTATTTAATTCACTTGGTAACCCATCAAAATGATGTTCTAATAGCTGAAGATAGGGGTGGATAGAAAGACGTCATATGATTAAAACAAGCATAGTAAAATGTTAACAGTAAAATCTAGAGGTGTTTAGTGCAAAATTTATTCAATTTTGTGTTATCTTTGAGAATTTTTATAATATAATGTTGGAAAAAATTAAATAAGAATTTAAAAAATAGTCAGAGAGATTGGAGGCTTCCAAGCACCCTAAGTGTGCTTCTTGCTCTAGTTGTATGTTTTATGTTTGAGTTTTCAAGAAACCATTACATAAGGACAGGTAGGCAGGATTCTAGAGTTCATGCTGTCTGGACTTGGAAGGCTACAGGCCATGCCACAGTCTGGGTATGACCTGACATTGGTCTTCCTAGCCCTCGAAATATAACTTTAGCTGAGAGATCATCTGACCAGAAAACAGACACATTACTCTTCCCCTTGTCTTTGAGAGGTACCAAGAAATATATGTTTTCCAAGAAAGTTCTATTTAAATGTCAAAGATGTGACCCTTATTCCAAAACCACAAAGCACATGCTGTTGACCTCTGTTGAAGCTGGTCAGATTGCTGCCTTATGAAACTTTTCAGCAACAATCCCACTGCCTGTCAAATCAATACCTCAAACTCGATACCTGGAGCTGGGGTGTTTTATTACCACCAAAGATTTTCAAACATACTGTTTCATTGAAGTGAGTTCAAATACTATTGCTCAGAAGAAGGCTTGGTAAGAAAAATACAACTCTATATTCCCTCAAAAATTAATGCTCCTTGAGGAAAATATTGTAAAATGGAGAGTAAGAATTACATAGCAGACATGCTTTAAATTGCATTTTAGACAATTTTTCCCATCTGAAGCCTTCCTCACTTTTCACAAAAGATCTAGATGCCCCAGGCTCTAGTAATAATCGCTAAACAATTTTGGGGGAAATTGTAACAGTTATCACCCAGTATTATAACTGCTTGAACAGAGAACTTTCTACTAGATTATGAGCCCTTTGAAGCCGGGCCAATAAACTTCTCATCTCTATATTTCAGTTAAATATATTTACAAGATAAAACTAAACTAGTTTTCTCTGGTGAGTCAAAAGAACTGGTTAACTGAAAAAAGAATGTGTTGGTTAACTTGATTGTGTTTAGAGCTTGATTCTATGTATTATCTAATGCCACATGTAAGATGGTATAACAGGGATATTTTAGTTGCAAATGTACAAGAAAAAAAACAGCCCATGTTGGCTTAAGCAAAAAGACTCCTGCAACAAAAAGCTGTTATCTCTGTGGTAAAGAATCCGCCTGTAATGCAGGAGATGCAGCTTCAATCCCTGGGTTGGGAAGATCCTCTGGAGAAATAAATGGCAACCCACTCTAGTATTCTTGCCTGGGAAATCACATGAACAGAGGAGTCTAGCAGGATACAGTTCATAGGATTGCAAAAGAGTCAGACATGACTTAGTAAGTAAACAGCAACAACAAGACTGGTTTCCCTGGTGGTTCAGTTGGTAAAGAATCTGCTGCAATTCAGGAGACTGCACACAAGAGACTGTCTGCAGTTCAGGAGACTTGGATTCAATCCTTGGATGGGGAAGATCCCCTGGAGAAGGAAATGGCAACCCACTCCAGTATTCTTACCTGGGAAATCCCATGGACAGAGGAGCCTGGCAGGCTACAGTCCATGGCATAACAAGAGTTGAACATGACTTAGCAACTAAGCCCCCAAACACCAAGTCTGTTTTTAAATATACATATTCTGGGACAAATGTGAATCTTTTTCTTCATCTCTCTGGTCTCCTTTTACCTACTCTTCTCCACATTTTTGTCTTAGTCACTTTTAAACCCTCCTTTAAATCCCAACATGGATGCAGCCCTCAGGCAACATCTTTCCAGCTTCTGATCAAGTGAGGGAAGAATCTCTCCCTCTGTGTGCACAACAATCATTCTGAGAGCTACAGTTTGTTGTAGCTTGAATGTATCCCCTTCCGGCATATCACTGTTTTTGTTTCCCATAAACTATCACTTTTGATATACACAAATACATATTTTTAAGAAGTCTGTAAAGAATCCACAAAGAACCTACAGACTCATTTGAATGATATACATATATTTTTCTCACTCATTTTTCAAGTGTGATACTAGGTAAGTTGTTTATATTACTTTTTTCCAATTTATCTTTCCACCAGGTGATATATTACATAGAAAACTACTTCCTTAGTATTGTTCTCCATCTTTCCATAAAAACTTTAAAACTTTAGCTTTTGCTAAAGTCTCTTAGTGTTCATCTGAATGCCACCTAACCATCTTTCAAGGGCCAGTTCAAGTTCTTTCTTTTCTTAAGGAAATACTTTCTGACTCCCCCAAAGACAAAAGTCATGCCTCTTGTGTCTGAACTAAAATGATATATTTAGGGTCCTTGTCAATCATTGTGTATCACTCATTTTATGTATACTAGCATTGGGAGAAGGCAATGGCACCCCAGTCCAGTACTCTTGCCTGGAAAATCCCATGTATAGAGGAGCTTGGTAGGCTGCAGTCCATGGGGTTGCGAAGAGTCAGACACGACTGAGCAACTTCACTTTCACTTTTCACTTTCATGCATTGGAGAAGGAAATGGCAACCCACTCCAGTGTTCTTGCCTGGAGAATCCCAGGGACAGGGGAGCCTGGTGGGCTGCCGTCTATGGGGTCACACAGAGTCGGACACGACTGAAGCGACTTAGCAGCAGCAGCAACATTGAAAGTGGTCCTTAGTTTAATCTAGTACCTAAAAATATCCTGCATAAATTTAGTTAGTGACAACATCTTTCATCTTATTTTTTCTTAGTTGAAATGTGAGTAGAAAATGCATGCGTCATCAGTCTAGCCAGGAATAAAGAGATTCGACAAGCAGTATGTTCCGAATGTGTTTGGAATACAGTAAACACAGAAGTTATAAATACATAAATATAGTAAATGCAGAAGTTGTAGGTTCAATTGTAATAAATTCATTCTGACTTTTTGAGGACAGATAACCTGTTCCAAAACGTTGGGTTTTTTTTTTTTTTCTGTATCCTTAGCATGAACCACAATTCTTTGAAGATCAAAGTTGTTCAATACATTTTGATCAAATATCCTCAGTTGCTATTACAAGTGATGGGAGATTTGTGCAGTGGAAATTTTCAAGCATAAGACACTATAGGCTGGTAGAAGGTATCTTTTTATGGAAATATTTATCAGTTTTTGATACTGTTCTTGTCTTTTCTGAAATTGTTCTGTCCACAATATATTTTTCAAGGGTCCTTATCCATAGAAGTCTATCCATGCAGAACAGAGCAGTCAGTATAACAATGAGCTCTTTTCCATTTTTTTATCTTATTGAGATAAAAGTCTAATAGTAATACAATTAAGAAGGGAAAAATTGTTCTTTGTAAGGGATTATTTTAGGGTGGACAGGTTCTCTTTGTTAGAAACATTCTTAGAAAAGGATTTTCAACAAAAGTATTTATCTCCATTGTACATTTATCTCGTAGAATTTCTGAGCTTGAATTTTTAGATATTTCCAAGACTACAGCCATGAGATTAAAAGACACTTGCTCCTTGAAAGGGATGCTATGAGAAACCTAGACAGCATATTAAAAAGCAGAGACATCACTTTGCCAACAAAGATCCACATAGTCAAAGCTATGGTTTTTCCAATAGTCATGTACAGAGAGTTGGAACATAAAAAAGGCTGAGCGCTGAAGAATTGATGCCTTTAAATTGTGGTCCTGGAGAAGACTCTTCAGAGTCCCTTGGCCTGCAAAGAGATAAAACCAATTAATCCTAAAGGAAATCAACCCTGAATACTCATTGGAAAGACTGATGCTGAAGCTACAATACTTTGGCCACCTGATGCAAAGAGCTGACTCATTGGAAAAGATTCTGATGCTGGGAAAGATTGAAGGCAAAAGGAGAAGGGTGGGTAGCAGAGGATGAAATAAATAGCATCACTGATTCGATGGGCGTGAATTTGAGCAAACTCCGGCAGATAGTGAAGGACAGGGGAAAACCATAGCTTTGACTTTATGGACCTTTGTCTCCAAAGGGATGTCTTTGCTTTTTAATACGCTAAGTTTGTCATAGCATTTCTTCCAAGAAAACATTCATTTTTTTTTTAAAGCGTTATTGGTAAAGTGATACCATTTGTTAAATCTTGTTGACTGGTACATGATAATTTGCTATTTTTTTGTACTTTTAATCATATTTGAAAAATTTTCCCCAAAGAATGTAATTAATGTAGTCTCAGGATATATTTGAAATATTTCACAAAAAAAAGGAGTAACTTATAGAGGTGTCAACAGAAAAGAATTTATGGTGTGCAGTGAAGCTCAGAGAAGGCACTGAACCATATTTCTGGAGCAGTGACAAGAAAGTTTTCATTAAGAAGACAAAACTACCACTAATCCTTAATGGGTTTTAAGAATTCACAAGGGAAGTACATTGGAAACAGAAATGCTAATTACAAGAAACTGTATAACCAACAGGATAAAGGCACAAGGGGAACTTCTGTGGGAAATGCCATGGATGGAATAAGCTTCTGTGAAGAGGACAGCAGAGGAGGGGCAAGGCTGGCCCTCAATGTGGACAGAGAACAGGATGCCTTCATAAGTTGCTCTGCTGTAGGTATTTCTGGATCCCCATGCTAAGTCAGGGAAGATGTTATACTTTCCCCCAGTGGCACAACTAGCATATTTTAAAAACACAACAAGTCATTTTTTAGCCAATCTCTTTTATTAGACAAAATTATTTTCAGTATTAATAATTCAATAAAATTAATAATATCAATAAAAAAGAAAGGAAATATGATTAGTAAAATTGTTATTATAAAGAACTTTGGGAGATGGAAATGAGAACCACTCCAGTATCCTTGCCAGGATAATCCCATGGACAGAGGAGCCTGGCAAGCTACAGCCCATGAGGTCTCAAAGAGTCAGATATGACTGAGCACCCACTGAGCTAACCAACTTATGTCCTGGATGTGTTCCAGTGTCTCCTAGTTTATAGTCTATGTGGACTTGAGTAGAATTTATATCCTACTGTTGTGTGAAAGTTATATAAATCTTAATTATGTCAAAAAGGTTCATGGTGTTTTCAGGTCTACTATATCCTTCTAATTTTCTATATATACATTTTATTAATTTTTGATGATTTGATATTGAAATTCCAACTAAAAATCTTATCTACTTAAAAATAATTGTAATAAATAGTAGAACTATATGTAACTTTGTTGTGTATTTTCCAAGTCCCTTGTAAATGTGCTGTCCTACTTCCATAATTAAAAAAATAAAAAATAGAAAAAAAGAACTTTGTCTATATAATCATGTGAATAAAAATTAGAAAAATAAATAAAAGACAAAATGAACAATACAGTACAAAAAAGGCATACCGATTCTACTTCAACAATACAATGCATATATGAATAGCATCATGTATGGTTTGAATTTTATACGTATTAAGGAAAAATGTTATACCTCACCATTTGTACTTTTTCATAGGTGGATTAATTAATTTGGATATGGTAATCATTTCACAATATATAAAATCTGTAGAGTACCACCAGCACTGGAGACACATAACCCCAAACAAGCTTAAACAATCCCAATCCATTCCTAACTTCCTCTTCAGGTGAAGGCGTGTAGTGAGTACAACAACATATTTCAGTCCCTCATTGTCTTGCCTCACTTTATTGGGTTTGGGAACATCAGCTGGTGAGTTCTTCAAGGGTTGGGTATTCGACCAACAAAAAGGCATGCAGAAGCACCAACTCCTTCTTGGAAAGAGTTTTTAAGTTTAAATCTAGTAAAGTTTTGGTTAATAACTAATGTTGGACATTTAAAATTATTCAAATGAGATTCTGGGATCTGAAGTATCTCTAGAATTTCAGTTATCTAAGACCCCCAGGAAGTCATAAAGTTTTATACCAGGTATAGGGTATGTATGCTTTCACATTCTCTCTAAGCTGATGATTCCTAGAAATTAGTGATCGTATTCATCAAACTGGGTATTGGGTCCAGTATAGAACAGTCATTAAAGTATCTTGTACAAGTTTGATTTGATTATGAGACAACTGTTTTAGTCCACTGCTGCTGCTAAGTCGCTTCAGTCGTGTCCGACTCTGTGTGACCCCATGGACTGCAGCCTACCAGGCTTCTCCATCCATGGGATTCTCCAGGCAAGAACACTGGCGTGGGTTGCCATTTCCTTCTCCAATTTAGTCCACTAAAGCTGCCATAACAAAATACTACAGATTGGATGGCTTAAACAGCAACAACAGCAAAATTATTTTCTCATCAGTTCTGGAAGCTAAAAGTTCAAGATCAAGGTGCTATTGGGTTTGGTGTTGGTGTGAGTTTTCTTCCTGGTTCACTACCTCCCAGCCACCTCCTCACACCCCTTCCTCTGTGTGTTTATACAGAGAGAGAGAGAGAGAGAGAGAGGATTCTTTCTCTTCTGTTTCTTTCTCTTCTTATAAGGACACCAGTCCTGTTGGATTAAGGAACTACCCGCATGACTTCATTTAATCTTACTTACCTCTCTGAAGACCCTTTCTCCAAATAAGTCACACTGAAGAATAGGGCCTCAACATATGAATTTGGCAGGAGACAAAATTCAGTTCATAAAATAAGCCTGGAAGAGAAAAGACTGACAAATAGTCATGTGTATAGTTTTATTTCAATAATATGCAACAGGAAAAAGTCAGCTGATGACATGTGATGAAGTGTGGTTAACAGCTTTTTGGGAGGACAGGGCAAAGAAGTCAACCCAGGAAGGGAAGTGAAGTTGTTAGTCTACTGTCCCCTCAGTCCTACTGATTTAGGCTAATATCTCAGGGGAGGAGCATTCTTCACACCTAAATCACAAATGTATGTTTGAGAAAATCTAGTTTAAATAATGTGAATTTGTTCAAACTTGTAGATTTGTTCAAACTAATATTTTTAATATAATCAATTTTGATGAAAAAAGATGAGGGGGGAAGAATAAGATACTACAATAAATAAAACATTAAAAGAATGCAAAAGGACTCTTGGAAAGCAAAATTATGATATCAGAAGCTATCCAAGTAGAGAAACACAATCAACAATGTGTAAAACAATGTTCAGGAAGAAGAGTTAAAATGATGGAAGAATACACCAAAAAAAAAGAGAGAGAGAGAGGGAGAATCAGACCTAGATTCCCCAAATCATTTGTTCCACATAGACAGACAGATAAATCAGAAAAGAGAAATTTATCAAAGAATGCTTGAGCTTTTTAAACCACAGTCTAGAGGGGTTTGGTGTGTGCAAAACACAATGAACAGAAAAATACTCAAAAATGGCAGTGTCATCATGGAATTCCAGAACAGCAACAAAAGGAAAACCCTCAAAGTCTTAGAAAGTGTATATAAACAGTCATCTTATGTTGCATAAGGAATTGAAATGACATAAGATTTTCCAGTACCTCTATCCAAAGCTAAAATTGCTGTGAAGCATTGCCTTCAAAATTCTAAAGGAAAATATTTTCAAGCTAAAAATTCTGTACTTCATCTGCCTAGCAATCAGGTAAAGAAAAGAGCTAGGACTTTACATATAATTAAGGTCTAAAATTTTTCATTTTCCTCATCTGTTTTTCTCAAGATACACTCTCCCAAAATAAGAGAAAAAGTCAAAGAGCAGAAAGACATGGCATCCAGGCAAAAGGAATAAAATGTAAAATAAAACATAGAGTAGTGAATTTCCTGGATGATGGTGAAGGTAAAACCCCAGGAGGATAGCTCAGTAATGGGCCTGGAGAACAAAATTCTTGGTAGGAACAGGCAGATCAAAGTCTTTAGAATAAAGGATAAAAGGAAACCACAGACCTGATGTATTTCAGCAGATTGAAAGGACATTCACATGTCAGGCAGTTTAATGTTAAGCTTATGATAGGCATATGACCAATGAAACCAGTGAAAATATAAAGAAATAAATATTTGTAAGAGAATAAATGCAATTGTTGTACATTAATTGGCCCAGTATGGCTAATATATGCATAGTCACAATGATATAAACACTGAATATTAATGCAAATGATTATGCATTCATTGTTCTGTGTGGATGGTAGAGGGTATATAAGAAAAGTCAATCCTTATTGTCAACAGTAGAAAAATCTTAGTGATATTTAAAATTGAAAAGTCAAAAGTTAACAGCATATGCATATTATTTAGAAAAATAGACAATCGTACCAGAAGAAAAGGGTGCCTGGTGGCTCAGTGATAAAATATTCACCTGAATGCAGGAGACATGGGTTCAAACCCTGGGTTGCTAAGATACCCTGGGGAAGGAAATGGCAACCCACTACAGTATCCTTGCCTGGGAAATCCCATGGACAGAGGAGGCTGGCAGGCTAAAGTCCATGGGGGTCACAAATCAGTGACTAAACAATAACAATCAGAAGAAAAAACTGAAATGGATTCAAGTCTTTTGCGGGGGGCATGGGGGGTAGTTAAAATCAGGAGAAGAGGTAATCAGGGTAGAAAATTATTTTAATTCTAAGATTAATTAATCATTTTTACTTCTTAAAATACACAAATGGTCTAAGTTGATTAAATTATTTTAAAAGTTAATTATTTAAATTAAAGTTAGCTGTGGATGCCTACTATGATCTGGGAATTGAAGTTGATACTGTGGGGAATGTGGAAAATACTGGAGAAATTTTAGTATACATTCTGCAGCAAACTTAAAATTGGGAGCCAGTTGTACATAAATAAACCATTTATAGAGTCATAATTCAATGAAAAGTTTTTATAGAATAATAAGTAGCCAAAAAAGACAATCCCATGTAGGCTTAAGTAGTTATGGGAAGCTTCACAGAGATGAGATTAAACTCTGGGCCAGATGCTATCTTTGATGATTTCTGCTCATTCTTTTATTTAATTCTTAGTTCAAACTCTAACTGTAGGCTCTATTTTTTTTTTTTTACTTTATTTTATTGAAGCATAGTTCATTTGTGTGTATGTGTGTGTGTGTGTGTGTGTGTGTGTGATAGTCGCTCAGTCATGTCTGACTCTTTGAGACCCCATGGACTGTAATTCAACAGCCTCCTTTGTCCATGGAATTCTCCAGACAAGAATACTGGAGTGGGTTGCCATTTCCTTCTTCAGGATATCTTCCCAACCCAGGGATTGAACCCAGATCTCCCACAATGCAGGCAGAATCTTTACCATTTGAGCCATCAGGGAAGCCCCATAGTTCATCTACAATCCTCCTGCAGTGCAGGAGAGACAGGAGACTCAGGTTCAACCCCTGGATTGGGAATATCCCCTGGATGAGGGCTTGGCAACCCACTCCAGTATCCTTGCCTAGAGAATTCCATGGGCAGAGGAGCCTAGTGGACTACAGTTTCAAAGAGTTGGAAGTGACTAAAGTAACTGAGCATGAGCATAAACCAGATGTATATATATATATATGAGGATATTGAACATAGCTCCCTGGGCTATACAGTAGGACCTTGTTGTTTATCCATAATTTGTTATTTATAATAACATATTGTTAATATATCCCTAATCCTTATTGTTTATAATAATTTTGTTCTGCTAATCCCAAACTCCCACTCCACTCCTCCTCCAACCCCCTCCTCCTTGGCAACAAGTCTGTTCTGTATGTCTGTGAGTCTGATTCTGTTTTGTAGATAGGTTCATTTGTGCAATATTTTAGATTCTACATTTAAGTGACATCATATGGTATTTTTCTTTCTCCTTCTGACTTCACTTAATATGATAATCACTACATCCATCCATTTTGCTTCAAATAGCATTATTTAATTTTTTATGGCTGAGTAGTATTCCATTGTCACCTGGAGTAGGAAATGGTAAGCCACTCCAGTGTTATTGCCTGGGAAATCCCATGGACAGAGGAGCCTGGTGGGCTACAGTTGATGGGGTTGCAAAGGGTCAGACATGACTGAGTACACATGCTGTGTTCCATTGTATATATGAACCACATCTTGTTTATCTATTATCTGCCAATGGATATTTAGGTTGTTTCCATGTCTTGGCTTTGTGAATAGTGCTGCTATGAATATATGAGCACATGTATCTTTCTGAGTTATAGTTTTGTCTGGATATATCCCAGGAGTGGGATTACTGGGTCATGTGGCAACTCTTATTTTTAGTATTTTGAGGAAACTTCACACTGTTTTCCAAAATGACTGCACCAATTTACATTCTCATTTCCCTGATGGCTCAGCTGGTAAAGAATCTGCCTTTAATTCAGGAGACAACTGCCTCCAATGCAGGAGACCTGAGTTTGATTCCTGGGTCAGGAAGATCCTCTGGAGAAGGAAATGACTACTCACTCCAGTATTCTTGCCCTGAAAATTCCATGGACAGAGGAGCCTGAGGGGCTACAGTCCATGGGGTAATAAGAGTTGGACGTGACTTGGCAACTAAACCAGCACCACATTCCCATCACTGGTGCACAAGTGTTCCCTTTTCTCCACATCCTCTTCAGCATTTGTTATTTGCAGATTTTTTAATAACTTCTATTCTGACTGGTGTAAGGTGGTACCTCATGTATTGGCTTTATTATTACCCCTCTTTTAAAGATGAAACACCTGAGGATCTAGACAAAACATCTTTCGTAAGGCCACATTGAGTATTTAGTAACCAGTTGAGAGTGAATGAGCATTTCATGGAAGTTCTCAGCTTTCTCATCGGAAAAAATAAATATATTTGGCTTAGTGTATTCCAAGACTTCTGTGACTTATTCTTACAGTCTACAATCTCCAAATTATGATTTTCTTTGGGGGTTTGCTGAGGATGTGATGGAAAGAGCAGTGTGTGCCCAGCATATTTATGGTTTATTTTTGAAATTTGAATAATAGTATCCATTTCTCTCAAAGTTTAAGAAAGAAAGAAAAGAATAAAAATATATAGATGGTGGTTAGGTCCCCAATGATTAAAAATTCAATAATGCATCAGCTAGTTTGCTCTTGTGACCCCATCACTGTTGAAAGGTAGCCATTGCTGAGTTTGTAATTCAGTGACTTTTAGGTTTGGAAAACAGCCCAGTTTATAGGTCCATGCACCTTTAACTTGCATTCTAATTGTTGGGTAATTTAACTGGACGTTTGACCCAGAGCAAAGTGCTTAATCTCTTGGTGAATTACCTGTTTCATTTGACTGTATCTGATATAATGACAGTATTTGAGGCTGCATCTGCTCATTCAGTATTAAGAACTGATATTACCAGATCACAGCCCAGGCTTTTTCAGTGCATATATTTTTCTACTGGCTACCTCATAGAAATAGAAGACAGTAGTTGAGATCATGGGATTTGGACTCAAGACCTGTTCTTGAGTCTTTGCTCTAAGACCTTGGTGCTCTCTCAAAAACTGTTTCCTTATCTGAAAACTAGGAAAGAAAGAAAATAATAATAATAATGCCCATTTCACAGGGCTGTTGTATTAAGTTTCTAGCACAGTACCTAATGTAAGTTTCAACACATATCAAGTATTCTTTACATTAATATTTAGTTTAGTCCTAATTTTTTAAAACATTTTCAGGAACTTATCAATATGTGTCTCCATCTTAACTCCAATCAACTCATTGGTTATTTAAGGGACACTTCTGTGTGTAGTGATCCTTCCAAAGGTTCACTTTATTTTGCATTCCAGGATGTCTGGCTCTAGATGAGTGATCACATCATTGTGGTTATCTGGGTCATGAAGATCTTTTTTGTATGGTTCTTCTGTGTACTCTTCCCACCTCTTCTTAATATCTTCTCTTTCTGTTAGGTCCATACCATTTCTGTCCTTTATTGTGCCCATATTTGCATGAAATATTCCCTTGGTATCTCTAATTTTCTTGAAGAGATCGCTAGTCTTCCCCATTCTATTGTTTTCCTCTATTTCTTTGCACTGATTACTGATGAAGGTTTTCTTATCTCCCTTTGCTATTTTTTGGAACTCTGCATTCAAATGGGTATATCTTTTCTTTTCACCTTTGCATTTATCTTCTTTTCTCAGCTATTTGTATGGCCTCCTCAGACAACCATTTTGCCTTGTTGCATTTCTTTTTCTCGGGGATGGTCTTGATCACTGCCTCCTGTACAATGTCACAAATCTGCATCCATAGTTCTCTATGCACTCTATCAGACTTAATCCCGTGACTCTATTTGTCACTTCCACTGTATAATCACAAGGGATTTGATTTAGGTCATACCTGAATGAATGGTCTAGTAGTTTTCCCTACTTTCTTCAATTTATGTATGAATTTTGCAATAAGGAGTTCATGATCTGAGTCAGTCTGCTCCTGGTCTTGTTTTTGCTGACTGTAGAGAGCTTCTCCATCTTTGGCTGCAAAGAATGTAATCAATCTGATATTTGTATTGAATATCTAGTGATGCCCATGTGTAGAGTTCTCTCTTGTGTTGTTGGAAGAGAGTGAGTGCTGTGACCAGTGTGTTCTCTTGGCAAAACTCTGTTAGCCATTGCCCTGCTTCATTTTGTACTCGAAGGCCAAATTTGTCTGTTGCTCCAGATAGCTTTTGACTTCCTACTTTTGCATTCAGGTCCCCTATAATGACCTGGGTATTAGTTCTAGAAGTTCTTGTAGCTCTTCATAGAACCATTCAACTTCAGCTCCTTCAGCCTTACTGGTTGGAGCATTGACTTGGATTACCACGATATTGAATGGTTTGCCTTGGAAACATCATTACAAACAGAGTAGTGATCACAAAAACAAAGCTAGCAGAGGTAATGGAATTCCAGTTAAGCTATTTCAAATCCTGAAAGATAATGCTGTGAAAGTGCTATCCTCAATATGCCAGCAAATTTGGAAAACTCAGCAGTGGCCACAGGACTGGAAAAGGTCAGTTTTCATTCCATTTCCAAAGAAAGACAATGCCAAAGAATGCTCAAATTACCACACAACTGTATTCATCTCACATGCTAGCAAAGCAATGCTCAAAATTCTCCAAGTCGGGCTTCAACAGTATGTGAAGCATGAACTTCCAGATGTTCAAGCTGGATTTAGAAAATGCAGAGGAACCAGAGATCAAATTGCAACATCCGTTGGATCATTGAAAAAGGAAAAGAGTTCCAGAAAAACATCTGTTGCTGCTTTATTGACTATGCCAAAGCCTTTGACTGTGTGGATCACAATAAACTGTGGAAAATTCAGAAAGAGATGGGAATACCAGACAAACAAATCTGTCTCCTGAGAAATCTGTCTACAGGTCAGGAAGCAACAGTTAGAACTGGACATGGAACAACAGACTGGTTCCAAATAGGAAAAGAAGTATGTCAATGCTGTATATTGTCACCCTGCTTATTTAACTTATATGAAGTGTACATCATTTGAAATGCCAGGCTGGATAAAGCACAAACTGGAATCAAAATTGCTTGGAGAAATATCAATAACCTCAGATAAGAAGATGACACCACTCTTATGGCAGAAAGCGAAGAAGAACTAAAGAGCCTCTTGATGGAAGTGAAAGTGGAGAGTGAAAAAGTTGTCTTAAAGCTCAACATTCAGAAAACTAAGATCGTAGCATCCGGTCCCATCACTTCATGGCAAATAGATGGGGAAACTGTGGAATCAGTGACAGACTTTATTTTTTGGACTCCAAAATCACTGTAGATGGTGACTGCAGCCCTGAAATTAAAAGACATTTGCTCCTTGGAAGAAAAGCTATGACCAACCTAGACAGCATATTAAAAAGCAGACATTACTTTCCCAACAAATGTCCATCTAGTCAAAGCTGTTTTCTCTAGTAGTCACATATAGATGTGAGATTTGGACTATAAAGAAAGCTGAGCGCCAAAGAATTGATGCTTTTGACTGTGGTGTTGGAGAAGACTCTTGAGAGTCCCTTGGACTGCAAGGAGATCCAACCAGTCCATCGTAAAGGAAATCAGTCTTGGATAATCATTGGAAGGACTGATGCTGAAGCTGAAACACCAATATTTCGGCCACCTGATGTGAACTAATGAGTCCTTGGAAAAGACCCGAGTGCTGGGAAAGATTGAAGGCAGGAGGAGAAGGGGATGTCTGAGAATGAGATGGTTGGATGGCATCACCAACTTGATGGATATGAGTTTGAGTAAGCTCTGGAAGTTGGTGATGGACCTGGAAGCCTGGCGGCTGCAGGCCATGAGTCATAAATAGTCAGACATGACTGAGCAATTGAACTGACCTGAACTGAACTGATATATAAACATTTTAGAACAATTATCCCCCAACTCAAAAATTGATAAATAAAAAATAAAATCTTCAAATCATAAATTCAGTTAGGAAGATCCTCATAATACATCTTACCTAGTTTCTTCATTTTAAGGGAAAATGAAGCCCAGAATGGCAAAAGATTCATGGACCCACACAATTCATTAAAAGAAGACTTCTGCTTAATCAGTGGGGTTTCACATGCTTAATGGAGTGTTTATCATCTTTTTTTCATTTAGTTTAATGTCATATTCTTTTTTTAAAATAGAAAGGAAGACAGAAAGGCACAGCCTTTAAAAGAATTACATAGCCATAGGATAGATGAAACCTGATTAGAATCAATTAGGACCAAGATGGAGGGATATTCATCTTCTAGTTGACCGTGAACCTCATCATCAGATCAGATCAGATCAGATCAGTCGCTCAGTCGTGTCCAACTCTTTGCGGCCCCATGAATCACAGCACGCCAGGCCTCCCTGTCCATCACCAACTCCCAGAGCTCACTCAGACTCAGGTCCATCGAGTCAGTGATGCCATCCAGCCATCTCATCCTCTGTCGTCCCCTTCTCCTCTTGCCCTCAATCCCTCCCAGCATCAGAGTCTTTTCCAATGAGTCAACTCTTCACATGAGGTGGCCAAAGTACTGGAGTTTCAGCTTTAGCATCATTCCTTCCAAAGAAATCCCAGGGCTGATCTCCTTCAGAATGGACTGGTTGGATCTCCTTGCAGTCCAAGGGACTCTCAAGAGTCTTCTCCAACACCACAGTTCAAAAGCATCAATTCTTCGGTGTTCAGCCTTCTTCACAGTCCAACTCTCACATCCATACATGACCACAGGAAAAACCATAGCCTTGACTAGACGGACCTTTGTTGGCAAAGTAACGTCTCTGCTTTTGAATATGCTATCTAGGTTGGTCATAAATTTCCTTCCAAGGAGTAAGCGTCTTTTAATTTCATGGCTGCAGTCACCATCTGTAGTGATTTTGGAGCCCCAAAAAATAAAGTCTGACACTGTTTACACTGTTTCCCCATCTATTTCCCATGAAGTGGAATGATCTTTGTTTTCTGAATGTTGAGCTTTAAGCCAACTTATTTACTCTACACTTTCACCTTCATCAAGAGGCTTTTTAGTTCCTCTTCACTTTCTGCCATAAGGGTGGTGTCATCTGCATTTCTGAGGTTATTGATATTTCTCCTAGCAATCTTGATTCCAGCTTGTGTTTTTTCCAGTCCAGCGTTTCTCATGATGTACTCTGCATATAAGTTAAATAAACAGTATGACAATATACAGCCTTGACGAACTCCTTTTCCTATTTGGAACCAGTCTGTTGTTCCATGTCCAGTTCTAACTGTTGCTTCCTGACCTGCATACAAATTTCTCAAGAGGCAGATCAGGTGGTCTGGTATTCCCATCTCTCAGAATTTTCCACAGTTTATTGTGATCCACACAATTAAAGGCTTTGGCATAGTCAATAAAGAGAAATAGATGTTTTTCTGGAACTCTCTTGCTTTTTCTATGATCCAACGGATGTTGGAATTTGATCTCTGGTTCCTCTGCTTTTCTAAAACCAGCTTGAACAGCTGGAAGTTCACGGTTCACATATTGCTGAAGCCTGGCTTGGAGAATTTTAAGCATGACTTTACTAGCGTGTGAGATGAGTGCAACTGTTCAGTAGTTTGAGCATTCTTTGGCATTGCCTTTCTTTGGGATTGGAATGAAAACTGACCTTTTCCAGTCCTGTGGCCACTTCTAAGTTTTCCAAATTTTATGGCATATTGAGTGCAGCACTTTCACAGCATCATCTTTCAGGATTTGGAATAGCTCAACTGGAATTCCATCACCTCCACTAGCTTTGTTCATAGTGATGTTTTCTAAGGCCCACTTGACTTCACATTCCAGGATGTCTGGCTCTAGGTCAGTGATCACATCATCGTGATTATCTTGGTCATGAAGATCTTTTTTGTACAGTTCTTCTGTGTATTCTTGCCACCTCTTCTTAATATCTTCTGCTTCTGTTAGGTCCATACCATTTCTGTCCTTTATCGAGCTCATCTTTGCATGAAATATTCCTTTGGTATCTCTGATTTTCTTGAAGAGATCTCTAGTCTTTCCCATTCTGTTGTTTTCCTCTATTTCTTTGCATTGATCGCTGAAGAAGGCTTTCTTATCTCTTCTTGCTATTCTTTGGAACTCTGCATTCAGATGCTTATATCTTTCCTTTTCTCCTTTGCTTTTCACTTCTCTTCTTTTCACAGCTATTTGTAAGGCCTCCCCAGACAGCCATTTTGCTTTTTTGCATTTCTTTTCCATGGGAATGGTCTTGATCCCTGTCCCCTGTACAATGTCATGAACCTCATTCCATAGTTCATCAGGCACTCTATCAGATCTAGGCCCCTAAATCTATTTCTCACTTCCACTGTATAATCATAAGGGATTTGATTTAGGTCATACCTGAATGGTCTAGTGGTTTTCCCTACTTTCTTCAATTTCAGTCTGAATTTGGCAATAAGGAGTTCATGATCTGAGCCACAGTCAGCTCCTGGTCTTGTTTTTGCTGACTGTACAGAGCTTCTCCATCATGGTTATTGTAATACATTAGCCTAAACAAAGTGACACATCCACCAGCACTATGGCAGTTCTAAGGCTAATCATCAAAGACCAAAAAGTGGGCATTGGCCCAATTCCTGGAAATCTCTGCCCCTCCCTCCAAATAGTTGAAATAATCTTCCCATTCATTAGCCTTATGAGATTACCCATCTGATAAAAATTAACCACACCATATTCAAGGTCATTCTCAACTTCTGAGATGATCCATACTCTTCCTATGGAGTGTGTTTTTCTCTAAATAAATCTGCTCCTTACTTATGATTTTTGTCTCTCACTGAATTCTTTCTCTAATGAGACATCAAGAACCTGAGATCCAGTAAAACCTGAAACCAGGTTTATGATCTTAGTTAAAAGACTGTGGGCTCAAGTTCCAATCTGAGTTAGTTTTATTTTTAAAAATCCTTTTTAACATTTGAGATTATTGAAATGTGTAAACTCTGACAATTAAATCACAATATTGTCATCCTCTTTGTCCTTTGCTTGCTCTCTGATTAGCACAGTATCTGGGCTCTCTTTTCTGTGCAGACATGCACTCTCATCATTCCAGTAAATATTGCTAGCCTATTTAAAACCAATCTTCAAGGATAGTGATCATATCTGGCAGCCTGTATCAGTGGCCACAGAACTACTCAGAAAAGTGTTTACTAAAACTAATAGTCTATCTCTCACCAGACTGACACTATCATATTCAAATACCTGAAATTTAAAAGCTACAGCACTACATTCCCTAAGTTTTTCTCAACTTTCACATGCATTAATTCTGATTCTCCCACATTTTCCTATTTTTGGGTATACTTTTGTAACGCGAGTGTATGTTCCTTGGTTCTTTGTCTCATCACAACAAAGATTTGGAGCGACGAACATTAAAGCCCTCAGCACGTCACAGCTCTTAGGTCTTGGACAAACCGTGCTACAGCTCTTAAGCAAATCAGTGTTACAGCTCTATTTTATTTAGAAGATAGCAGGAGAATCTAAGACTTGAAGAGAAGAGAGTGAAGGAGTGCATGGGGAGGGAGGGAGAGAGAGTGAGAGAGAAAGAGAGTGAGAGAGAAAGAGAGAGAGAGAGAGAGAGAGTGCATGCACACGGGAGAGAGAGTCCGTGAGAAAGCGCTTTGGCTCCTCCTTTTATATGTTTTTTCCTCCACCTGGGCCTGCCCTATGCAAATTGGGCTTAGCCAGGAGTGCTGTTTGTTCTGTCTGAAGTTTTCACTCTGGTCCTCGGACCTTCCTTTGACCTTCCTTGTCTTTTAGCCACTGCCATTTTGGACTCCTTTTCCCTATTCTACCTACCTAACATTCCCCCTTCAAGAGATGGGAGGCCCAATTCTTTGGGAATAGGGGCGTCGAGGTCTTTCTGGCTACTTCCTGCTGAACTGGACAGTGAGGGGTATTGGGCCTCCCCCTCTTGCTAGTCTCAATCCTCGGAGTCCTTATAGTGGTGTCCAAGGGTGTGTGATATTTTCCATGGTCAGCTGTAGTTTTATATCTTTGTTGAACTGGCACTGCATGTTGTAGCTGGTTGACCCGGCTCTTCTTTTTCCATCCAAGACAAAGCTGCTTCCATCAGTGTACCAGATTTCCTCAGGATTGGTCAGAGGATCTTCTGACAATCCCTCTCGGGGTTTTGTCCAGTGGTCCAAGGTTTCTAGACAAGAGTGAAACAGGAGAGAGCCCTCGGGGGTAGGTAGGAAGGTGGCTGGGTTAAGAACCTCACAAGGGGATATAGTGAGGCCTGGATTTTCCATCAGCATTACTTGATATCTGAGGATTCTTTGTTCAGACATCCATAAATGGCCTCTCCCATTTAGTTGTTTTACTTGGTGGCTGGTAAAAAGTTAGTTTGCCTCCAAAGGAGAGTTTTAAAGCATCTTCTATCATGATTGCAATAGCTGCAAGGTTTCGAAGGTAGGGGGGCCAACCTCGGGAAGTTGGATCAAGCCTCTTGGATAAGAAAGCTACAGGCTGGGGTTCAGATCCCAACCTTTGAGTTAACACTCCCAAGGCTATTCCCTCTCTTTCATGGACATAAAGTTGGAATGCTTTTTCTGGGTCTGGCAACCTCAAAGCAGGTGCCTGAGTTAAGGCCTGTTTTAGTGTAGCCTCTGCCTCCTTTTGAGGAGTTCCCCACATCAGTGGGATTGAATCATCTCGTCCTTTTAAGCTTTCATATAAGGGTTGGGCAATTAGAACATAGTTGGGTATCCAGATTCTACAATAACCAGTTAGCCCCAGGAAAGATCACAATTGTTTTCAAGCCATGGGGGAGGGCAACTGGAGGATTCTTTGTACCCGATCAGAGGACAGCCTCCTGGACCCGTGTGTAATCTGAACTCCCAGGTAAGTGACCTTTGTCTCAACCATCTGTGCCTTAGCACGGGAGACTTTATATCCCCTTTCTGCCAAGAAGTTTAGAACCTGAATTGCATGTTGTTGGGCGCTTTTCTCATCTGGAGAGCAGATTAGTAGGTCATCTACGTATTGTAATATTTTCCCATTAGGTCCCAGGTCTAGATCTAGGAGATCCCGGCTAAGGGCCTGTCCAAACAGGTGGGGGCTATCTCTGAACCCCTGAGGTAATACTGTCCAAGTCATCTGTTGATGTTTTTCTCCTGGGGCCTCCCACTCAATGGCAAAAAAGTATTGGGATTCTTTAGCCAGTGGTATGCAAAAATATGCATCTTTGAGATCCAAGACTGTAAACCATTTCGCACTGGGTGGGATTTCTCCCAAGATTACATAGGGATTGGGTACTGTGGGATAGAGGGGGACTACAGCTTCATTTATAATCCGGAGACCTTGAACTATTTGCCAGGTTCTGTCTTTTTTCTTTACTGAGAGGATTGGGGTGTTACATGGAGAACTGGTAGGGACCAATAGCCCACAAGCAAGGAATTTATTTATTAAAGGCTGTAGTCCCTCCTGAGCCTCTCTTTTCAGAGAATATTGTTTCCGGTTAGGAAACCGAGTGGAATCTCGGAGGACAATGATGACCGGTTCAGCTTGGTGGGCTCGTCCAGGAATCCCCTGGTCCCACACCTGGGGGTTAATTTTGTCTTCCCATAGTTTTTGGTCCCTCTCTATTGAAGGTGTAATGGGTTCTTCAGTAGTAACCAGTAGCTGTAGAGCTCTAGGGGCTGAAAAACTTCCCATCACAAGGGTGGTCCCCAGTTTAGTGAGTATATCTCTTCCCAATAAGGGGGTAGGACACTCAGGGGCCACCAGAAACTGGTGGGAAAATATTTGTCCATCCCAGCAACAAAGAAGTGCTCGGGTGAATCTTTTAGTAGTTGCTTTTCCTGTAGCACCCAAAATGGTACAGGTTTGGGAGGAGAAGTCTCCGGAGTAGGAGATCAAGACAGAGTAGGTAGCCCCTGTGTCAACCAAGAAATTCTCGGGCCTACCTGCCATATCCAGTTGCACCCTTGGCTCCAGCCCCGTGATGGTTATCTGTGAGAGGCAGGCTAGCTGGAGCGGGCCGCTTCAGTCCTCTTGAACCATCGTGAGGGTAGGCTTGGCGCTTGACCTTGAGGCTTTTGGGTCCCAAGGACAGAGTGCCACCCAATGTCCCAGTTGATGGCATTTGTGGCAAGCCATTCTAGGAGACTTGTCACAGTTTGGACACTCTTTGGCCCAATGCCCCGCCTGTCTACAGATCAGGCATCTGTCTCGTGCCTTGTCCCTCAAGGGCTCGGGGTTTGCCATAGGGCTTCTCTGGAGGGCAGCCAGCATCTGGGCATGCCTTGTCTCTTTCTTTCTCTCCTTCTCCTGGGCCTTGGCCTCCTTCTCCTGTTCCCTGTTATAAAAGGTATTGGTGGCTGTCTGGACCATCTCATCTAAAGAGGCAGTAGGGTCCTGCTGTTGTAGCTTCTGTAACTTAATTCTGATATCTGATGCACATTGGGGCAGGAATTTGTCCTTTAAAATCACCGGTCCCTCGTAAGAGTCTAAGTCCAGGTTGGTAAACTTTTGGAGTGCCTCTTTTAGCCTCTCCAGAAAGGCAATGCGGTTCTCATTGGGCTCCTGAGTTATTGCTGAGACCCGGGCATAGCTAATTACTTTTTGTTGGGCTGCTTTCAATCCTGCCTTCACACAGATTAGAAAATGATCTCTTTCCCAGATGTGCTCAGGGTCATTATAATTCCAATTAGGATCGGAGGAGGGGACTGCAGTTTCCCCTACTGGGTATCTATCATTGGACATGTGGAGCCCTGTTGCATACCTCCGGGCTTCCTTTAAGACTCTGGTATGTTCAGGATCAGATAAAGTTTGACTAAATATGACCATGATGTCTTTCCACATCAAGTCAAAGGCCAAGGTAATATGTTGGAATGTATCTATATATTTGCCTGGGTCATCTGTATAACTTCCCAGGTCTTGTTTGATCTGCCTTAGTTCTAAGAGGGAGAAGGGCTTATGGACCCGGGTTGGCCTGAATTCTCCTCCAGTTTCAATTAAGAGACATACTCGAGCTGGCTTTTGTGGAGGAGGTGCTCCCGGATATGGGGGCACATTTGGGTACGAGGAAGGAGCACCAGGCAACTCGGGAGCTGTGGGAGGTCAGCCTTCACAGGGGGTTCCTTTTCTTGGTTGCCTGTGCCTGGCACCATTTGCCTAGTGGGCTCACTTTTAGGGCGTACTACAATCCCATACTTAAGACAGAGTTCTTTCATATCTCTTAGTGGGAAGAAAATTTGGACATAGGGGATCTCTGTCCATTTCCCTTGTCTTTTGCAGAATAATTCTAATTGCAGGATGGTATTGCAATTTAAAGTTCCATCCTCAGGCCAGTGTTCCTTGTCCCCCAGTGGATACTGTGGCCACGCAGTGGCACAAAAGAATTTCAAATTACTTCTCCTTAGAGCTAGAGGGTCCAACAGCTTCCAGTTATCAAGGATACATTTCAAGGGCATCTGCCGGGAAGTGGATTGGTTATTTCCCATCTGAAAGACAGTCATGACTGGGAGAAAAGAAAAAGACCTCTTTCGATTTCCTTAAGGGTGAATCTTTCTGAAGTTTATCCTGCCCAGAACTGTTGCAACCTGAGAGCCAGGCATCCCCGGGTCAGGGTGCAGATGCCCAGGCAGGCTGAGGTGTGACAGCCTCCTAGAGATCGAATCCCCAGGCAGGTCGAGGCATGACGACCTCCTGGGACCCCTGGGACTAGAGGATCCCTGAACAGGTTGAGGCGTGACAACCTTTCAAAGACCAATCCCTAGGCAGGTCAAGGCGTGATGACCTCCTGGGACCCCCCGGACTGGAGTTTGGGAGTCCCCAAGATCTCCAGTGTGACCAGTGCTGGGTAGAATTAAGAGGTTTGTTTTGCCCACTGTGGACGGGAATAGGTATGATGTAAGTTCATCCTACCCAGTACTGTTGCAACCTGAGAGCCAGGCGTCCCTGGGTCAGGGTGCAGATCCCCAGGCAGGCTGAGGCGTGACAGCCTCCTAGAGATCGAATCCCCGGGCAGGTCGAGGCGTGACGGCCTCCCAAGGATTGGGTCCCTGGGCAGGTCAAGGTGTGATGACCTCCTGGGACCCCCCCGGACTGGAGTTTGGGCGTCCCCAAGATCTCCAGTGTGACCAGTATTGGGTAGGATTAGGGGGTTGGATATTATAGAGTATTTCCCTCCCAAGGCCAGCTATTTTCTGGTTGTCTCTTCAGAAGATTGTAGAGGCAACCTTGTGGGTCTGGATGGGGCTTAGGAAAAGAGCATGAAACAGGAGGGAAAGGGGCAGAGCACAACGTTTGAAAGAATGACATAGCACAAGGGTATAATGTAAACCAATTAAAATCAATTGGGTCCAAGATGACAAGTCAAATTCAAGTAAACCTTAATCCCCAATCTATAAGCCTACAGACACACCCAGAGGTGGCAGGACAGCTCTAAGGCCCAAGGTCAAAAGAGGGAGGAGTGGGTGGTTCCCCAATGGCTGGGATGATCCTTTCACTCATTAGCATATGAATTCCATCCCCTTACAAAACCTAGCCAGGCTTTATACCATGGCTGCAGCCCTTGCCCTCAGCAATGGTTCACACCCTGAAGGGTGGCTTCTCTCTGGATCCTAACAAATCCACCTCTTATTGCTTTGTCTCTCAATGAATTTTTGCAATGAGACATCAGAGCCTGAGTTTCATTAGTTTTGGCCGGGATAGAGTCCTGGGAGAGAGCTGAAGGACAGGAGGAAAAAGCAGTGGGAAAAACATGCCAAGGAATCGCCTTCATAGCCCGCTGGAAAATTTGCTAAATATCTGACCGGTGCTCACAGTTTCATTGGTCTGATCCTTGGCACAGAGAAGAGAAAGGACAGAAGAACCTCCACCAGCTTGTGTAACAGATATTGGGGCTCAGCAGATAGTGCCCTTGGGACATACTGAGGAGTAGCCTCTCCAGAGTCCCTCAATTGTGCCCCTGCTGCCTGCCTGTTCGTGGGAGGTTCAAGGAAATAAGAAACAAGAGATGGTAAAGGTCCCTCCAGCCATAGGAGCGAGGACCTCTTACCTTAACCTGAGGTCTTCTGGAATCTGAGACTGGGCCACATGAGCTTTCTGCTGAGTTCGTTTTTCGCTCTCCCGGTTTCCAGCACGATGGGCCTTCCCCTGTGCTGGGTTTCTTTGCCTTCTGCTTCTACCGCTGGAGCTTCACTGAGTTGGGCTCCTGTTGTGCTTGGCCTCTTCCACGTAGAGGTTGTTTCAGCCAGGTTATATCCGAGTCACAGCACCACAGATGTCACACGAGTGTATGTTCCTCGGTTCTTTGTCTCGTCACAACAAAGATTTGGAGCGACGAACATTAAAGCCCTCGGCGCGTCACAGCTCTTAGGTCTTGGACACACCGTGCTACAGCTCTTAAGCAAATCAGTGTTACAGCTCTATTTTTTTTAGAAGATAGCAGAAGAATCTAAGACTTGAAGAGAAGAGAGTGGAGGAGTGCATGGGGAGGGAGGGAGAGAGAGTGAGAGAGTGAGAGAGAGAAAGAGAGAGAGAGATAGAGTGCATGCACACGGGAGAGAGAGTCCGTGAGAAAGCGCTTTGGCTCCTCCTTTTATATGTTTTTTCCTCCACCTGGGCCTGCCCTATGCAAATTGGGCTTAGCCAGGAGTGCTGTTTGTTCTGTCTGAAGTTTTCACTCTGGTCCTCAGACCTTCCTTTGACCTTCCTTGTCTTTTAGCCACCGCCATTTTGGACTCCTTTTCCCTATTCTACCTACCTAACACTTTGATGATACATTATATCTTCTGCCTTCTCTCTTTTCTCATTCCCAGAGGGAGGAGGGTCCCAAGATATAAGGGCATTTATTTGAATGGACCCAGTGGGAAATCTCCTCCTGATGAAAGAATATGAGGACTAGAGCTAAGACAATGAGGTATCTTTAACATATATTTAGGAGGATGGAAAGAGATAAAAATAATCAAGACAAGAGAGGTAATATATTCCATGACTCCTACAGACATTTGTAACTAGAACTTCTTCTTGCCTCAAGGAGCAAGAAAGGAAGGAAAGCTTGAAGAAGACTTAGTGATGCACTGGAGTTTTATTTCATCTCCTGTTTCCCTGCTTACCCCATTCAGACCTACCTGTGTTCAAATTCTAACCCTTAAACACTTGACTTTATACTTTTGACTTTATTTAGCTTTTCAGTTGCTATATGTGGAAACTGGAAATATGAATGTCTAGAATTCATTTTGTAAAAATCTTAGTCACTCAACATATGGTAGGAAAGATGATTCTGCTGTTGATGGGGAGTTAGAGAAAACAGGCAGTGTTCATCCTCAAATCTTGGGGGAAATGATGTTTTCTTAATTCTTCAGGCTATTCATTTATTACGGAGAAGGCAATGGCACCCCACTCCAGTACTCTTGCCTGGAAAATCCCATGGACAGAGGAGCCTGGTAGGCTGCACTCCATGGGGTCGCTAAGAGTCGGACATGACTGAGGGACTTCACTTTCACTTTTCACTTTCATGCATTGGAGAAGACAATGGCAACCCACTCCAGTGTTCTTGCTTGGAGAATCCCAGGTTCGGGGGATCCTGGTGGGCTGCCGTCTATGGGGTCGCACAGAATCGGACACGACCAAAGTGACTTAGCAGCAGCAGCATTCATTTATTAAAGCAAAAATAGTTTGCTTTGCTCTGGAACTCTAATCTATGGCATTAGCTATTCAGACAAACTATAGCAACTAAGTTACTATACTGATGAAGAAGGATAGATTATCAACAGATAGTAGATTCTGGGCAGATGATCAAAACCAATATGGTGGTAAATGGGGATAAGAGTGGGTCAATTTCACTTTGTGGATGATGTCATGGTGGTTAACTAAATCTTCTTACACAAAGTATTTCTGAGTGTTTTCTGCTAAAATGTTCTGATACTGTACTTTGATGTGCCTGAATCTTGCATTCTCCCCAATCAATTGCTCTCCTGTTCTGTTGTTCATCCTTCAGATTCACCTGGGTTCAATTTCTTGATCATATTCAGGAGACAATTTGGAAACTCAATATTTTGAGCAGAGATCATTCTATCATTTTTAAGGTTACATCCAAGTACTGCATTTCAGACTCTTTCATCAACTATGATGGCTATTCCATTTCTTCTAAGGGATTCTTGCTCACAGTAGTAGATAAAATGGGCATCTGAGTTAAATTCACCCATTCCAATCCATTTTAGTTCTCTGATTCCTAAAATGTCAACGTTCACTTTTGCCATTTCCTGTTTGATCACTTCAAATTTGCCTTGATTCCTGGACTTAACATTCCAGGTTCCTAGGCAATATTGCTCGTTACAGCATCGAACTTTGCTTCTATCACCAGTCACATCGACAACTGGGTGTTGTTTTTTCTTTGGCTCCATCTCTTCATTCTTTTTGGAGTTCTTTCCCCACTGATCTCCAGTAGCATATTGGACACCTAAACACTCTCTACCAACAACACAAGATAAGACTCTATAGATGGACATCACCAGATGGTCAACACCAAAATCAGATTGATTATATTCTTTGCAGCCAAAGATAGAGAAGCTCTATACAGTCAGCAAAAACAAGACCAGGAGCTGACTGTGGCTCAGACCATGAACTCCTTATTGCCAAATTCAGACTGAAATTGAAGAAAGTAGGGAAAACCACTAGACCATTCAGGTATGACCTAAACCAAATCCCTTATGATTATACAGTGGAAGTGAGAAATAGATTTAAGGGCCTAGATCTGATAGATAGAGTGCCTGATGAACTATGGAACGAGGTTCATGACATTGTACAGGAGACAGGGATCAAGACCATTCCCATGGAAAAGAAATGCAAAAAAGCAAAATGGCTGTCTGGGGAGGCCTTACAAATAGCTGTGAAAAGAAGTGAAGCAAAAGCAAAGGAGAAAAGGAAAGATATAAACATCTGAATGCAGAGTTCCAAAGAATAGCAAGAAGAGATAAGAAAGCCTTCTTCAGCGATCAATGCAAAGAAATAGAGGAAAACAACAGAATGGGAAAGACTAGAGATCTCTTCAAGAAAATCAGAGATACCAAAGGAACATTTCATGCAAAGATGAGCTTGATAAAGGACAGAAATGGTATGGACCTAAGAGAAGCAGAAGATATTAAGAAGAGGTGGCAAGAATACACAGAAGAACTGTACAAAAAAGATCTTTACGACCCAGATAATCATGATGGTGTGATCACTCACCTAGAGCCAGACATCCTGGAATGTGAAGTCAAGTGGGCCTTAGAAAGCATCACTATGAACAAAGCTAGTGGAGGTGATGGAATTCCAGTTGAGCTATTCCAAATCCTGAAAGATGATGCTGTGAAAGTGCTGCACTCAATATGCCAGCAAATTTGGAAAACTCAGCAGTGGCCACAGGACTGGAAAAGGTCAGTTTTCATTCCAATCCCAAAGAAAGGCAATGCCAAAGAATGCTTAAACTACTGCACAATTACACTCATCTCACACGCTAGTAAAGTAATGCTTAAAATTCTCCAAGCCAGGCTTCAGCAATATGTGAACCGTGAACTTCCTGATGTTCAAGCTGGTTTTAGAAAAGGCAGAGGAACCAGAGATCAAATTCCAACATCCGTTGGATCATAGAAAAAGCAAGAGAGTTCCAGAAAAACATCTATTTCTGCTTTATTGACTATGCCAAAGCCTTTGACTGTGTGGATCACAATAAACTGTGGAAAATTCTGAGAGATGGGAATACCAGACCACCTGATCTGCCTCTTGAGAAATTTGTATGCAGGTCAGGAAGCAACAGTTAGAACTGGACATGGAACAACAGACTGGTTCCAAAATGGAAATGGAGATCGTCAAGGCTGTATATTGTCATACTGTTTATTTAACTTATATGCAGAGTACATCATGAGAAATGCTGGACTGGAAGAAACACAAGCTGGAATCAAGATTGCTGGGAGAAATATCAATAACCTCAGAAATGCAGATGACACCACCCTTATGGCAAAAAGTGAAGAGGAACTAAAAGGCCTCTAGATGAAAGTGAAAGTGGAGAGTGAAAATGTTGGCTTAAAGCTCAACATTCAGAAAACGAAGATCATGGCATCCAGTCCCATCACTTCATGGGAAATAGATGGGGAAACAGTGGAAATAGTGTCAGACTTTATTTTTGGGGGCTCCAAAATCACTACAGATGGTGACTGCAGCCATGAAATTAAAAAACGCTTACTCCTTGGAAGGAAATTTATGACCAACCTAGATAGCATATTCAAAAGCAGAAACATTACTTTGCCAACAAAGGTTTGTCTAGTCAAGGCTATGGTTTTTCCTGTGATCATGTATGGATGTGAGAATTGGACTGTGAAGAAAGCTCAGCGCTGAAGAATTGATGCTTTTGAACTGTGGTGTTGGAGAAGACTCTTGAGAGTCCCTTGGACTGCGGGGAGATCCAACCAGTCCATTCTGAAGGAGATTAGCCCTGGGATTTCTTTGGAAGGAATGATGCTAAAGCTGAAACTCCAGTACTTTGGCCACTTCATGCAAAGAGTTGACTCATTGGAAAAGTCTCTGTTGCTTGGAGGGATTGGGGGCAGGAGGAAAATGGGACGACAGAGGATGAGATGGCTGGATGGCATCACTGACTCGATGGATGTGAGTCTGAGTGAACTCCGGGAGCTGGTGATGGACAGGGAGGCCTGGCGTGCTGCGATTCATGGGGTTGCAAAGAGTCGGACACAACTGAGCAACTGATCTGATCTGACTGACCTGGGGAGTTCATCTTTCAGTGTCCTATCTTTCTGCCTTTTCATACTGATCATGGGGTTTTCAAGGTGAGAATACTGAAGTGGTTTGTATTCCCTTCTCCAGTGATCCACATTTTTTCAGAACTCTCCTCTATGACCTGTTTGTCTTGGGTGGCCCTACATGGTATGGCTCACAGTTCCTTTAAGTTAGACAAGACTTTGGTCCATGTGATCAGATTGGTAGTTTTCTGTGATTGTAGTTTTCATTCTGTCAGCCCTCTGATGGAGAAAGGTAAGAGGCTTATGAAAGTTTCCAGATGGGAGAGACTGACTGAGGGGAATGTGGGTCTTATTTTGATGGGCGGGGCCATGCTCAGTTCAATTCAGTTCGGTCGCTCAGTCGTGTATGACTCCTGGCAACCCAATAGACTGCAGGCTTCCCTATCCATCACCAACTCTCGGAGTTTATTCAAACTCATGTCCATTGAGTCGGTGATGCCATCCAACCATCTTATCCTCTGATGACCCCTTCTCTTCCTGCCTTCAATGTTTCCCAGCATCAGGGTCTTTTCAAATGAGTCAGCTCTTCACATCAGGTGGCCAAAGTATTGGAGTTTCAGCTTCAACATCAGTCCTTCCAATGAACATGAAGGACTGATTTCCTTTTGGATGGACTGATAGGATCTCCTTGCAGTCCAAGGGACTCTCAAGAATCTTCTCCAATACAACAGTTCAAAAGCATCAATTCTTTGGTTCTCTTTATACTCCAACTCTTTATACTACAGCTTTCTTTATACTACAACTCACATCCATACATGACCACTGAAAAAACCATAGCCTTGAATAGACAAACCTTTGTTGACAAAGTAATGTCTCTGCTTTTTAATATGCTGTCTAGCATGGTCATAACTTGTCTTCCAAGGAGTAAACATCTTTTTATTTCATGGCTACGGTCACCATCTAGAGTGATTTTTGAGCCCCAAAAAATAAAGTCTGCCACTGTTTCCACTGCTTTTCCATCTATTTTCCATGAAGTGATGGGACCAAATGCCATTATCTTAGCTTTCTTAATGTTGAGTGCTAAGCCAACTTTTTCATTCTCCTCTTTCACTTTCATCAAGAGGCTCTTTACTTCTTCTACACTTTCTGCCATAAGGGTGGTGTCATCTGCATATATAAGGTTATTGATATTTCTCCTGGCAACCTTGATTCCAGCTTGGGCTTCCTTCAGCCCAGCATTTCTCATGAAGTACTCTGCATATAAGTTAAATAAGCAGGGTGAAAATATATAGCCTTGATGTACTCCTTTCCCTATTTGGAACCAGTCGGTTGTCCCATGTTCAGTTCTAACAGTTGCTTCCTGACCTCCATTACAGGTTCCTCAAGAGGCAGGTCAGGTGGTCTTGTATTCCCCTCTCTTTCAGAATTTTCCACAGTTTATTGTGATCCACACAGTCAAAGGCTTTGGCATAGTCGATAAAACAGAAATAGATGTTTTTCTGGAACTCTCTTGCTTTTTTGATGATCCAGCAGATGTTTGCAATTTGATCTCTGGTTCCTCTGCCTTTTCTAAAACCAGCTTGAACATCTGGAAGTTCATGGTTCACATACTGTTGAAGCCTGTCTTGGAGAATTTTGAGCATTGCTTTGCTAGCGTGTGAGATGAGTGCAACTGTTCAGTAGTTTGAGCATTCTTTGGCATTGCCTTTCTTTGGGATTGGAATGAAAACTGACCTTTTCCAGTCCTGTGGCCACTTCTAAGTTTTCCAAATTTTCTGGCATATTGAGTGCAGCACTTTAACTGCATCATCTTTTAGGATTTGAAACAGCTCAATTGGAATTCCATCACCTCCACTAGTTTTGTTCATAGTACTGTTTCCTAAGGCCCACTTGACTTCACATTCCAGGATGTCTGGCTCTAGGTGAGTGATCATACCATCATGATTATCTGGGTCGTGAAGATCTTTTTTGTACAGTTCTTCTGTGTATTCTTGCCACCTCTTCTTAATATCTTCTGCTTCAGTTAAGTTTATACCATTTCTGTCCTTTATTGTGCCCATCTTTGCATTAATGTTCCCTTGGTATCTCTAATTTCTTGAAGAGATTTCTAGGCTTTCCTATTCTATTCTTTCCCTCTATTTCTATGCACTGATCACTGGGGAAGATTTTATCTCTCCTTGCTATTCTTTGGAACTGTGCATTCAAAAGGGTATACCGTTCATTTTCTCCTTGCCTTTTGGCTTCTCTTCTTTTCACAGCTATTTGTAAGTCCTGCTCAGACAACTATTTTGCTTTTTTGCATTTCTTTTTCTTGGTAATGTTCTTGCTCCCTGTCTCCTGTACAATGTCATGAACCTCTGTCCATAGTTTATCAGGCACTCTGTCTGTCAGGTCTAATCCCTTTAATCTATTTCTCACTTCCATTGTATAGCCATAAGGGATTTGATTTAGGTCATACCTGAATGGTCTACTGGTTTTCCCCACTTTCTTCAATTTAAGTCTGAATTTGGCATTAAGGAGTTCATGATCTGAGCCATTGGAGAAGGCAATGGCACCCCACTCCAGTACTTTGGCTGGAAAATCCCATGGACGGAGGAGCCTGGTAGGCTGCAGTCCATGGGGTTGCTAGAGTCAGACATGACTGAACGACTTCCCTTTCACTTTTCACTTTCATGCATTGGAGAAGGAAATGGCAACCCACTCCAGTGTTCTTGCCTGGAGAATCCCAGGGATGGGGGACCCTGGTGGGCTGCCATCTATGGGGTCGCACAGAGTCAGACACGACTGAAACGACTTAGCAGAAGCAGCAGATCTGAGCCATAGTCAGCTCCCAGTCTTGTTTTTGCTGACTGTATAGAGCTTCTTCATTTTTGGCTGCAAAGAATAGAATCAATCTGATTTCAGGGTTGACCATCTGGTGATGTTCATGTGCAGAGTCTTCTCTTGTGTTGTTGGAAGAGGGTGTTTGCTATCACCAGTGCATTCTCTTGGTAGGACTCTATTAACATTTTCCCTTCTTCATTCTAAGGCCAAATTTGCCTGTTATTTCAGGTGTTTCTTGACTTCCTACTTTTGCATTCCAGTCCTCTATAATGAAAAGAACATCTTTGGGGGGTGTTAATTTTAGAAGGTCTTATAGGTCTTCATAGAACTGTTCAACTTCAGCTTCTTTAGCATTACTAGTTGGGGCATAGACTTGGATTACCATGATATTGAATGGTTTCGCTTGGAGATGAACAGAGATCATCCTGTCTTTTTTGAGACTGCCTCCAAGTACTGCATTTCAGACTCCTTTGTTGACTATGATGGCTACTCCATTTATTCTAAGGGATTCTTGCCCACAGTAGAAGACATAATGGTCATCTGAGTTAAATTCACCCATTCCAGTCCATTTTAGTTCTCTGATTTCTAAAGTGTCAATGTTCACTCTTGCCATCTCCTATTTGACCACTTCAAATTTGCCTTGATTCATGGACTTAACGTTCCAGATTCCTAGGCAATACCGCTCTTCACAGCATCGGACTTTGCTCCATCACCAGTCACATCAACAACTGGGGATTGTTTTTGCTTTGGCTTCATCTCTTCATTCTTTCTGGAGTTATTTCTCCAGTAGCATATTGGGGCATATTGGGTACCTACCAGCCTGTGAAGTTCATCTTTCAGTGTCCTATCTTTTTGCCTTTTCATACTGTTCATGGGGTTCTCAAGGCAGGAATACTGAAGTGGTTTGCCATTCCCTTCTCCAGTGGACCACATTTTGTTAGAACTCTCCACCATGCATGACCTGTCAGTCTTGGGAGGCCCTACACTGCATGGCTCATAGTTTAATTGAGTTAGACAAGGCTGTGTTCCATGTAATTAGATTAGTTAGTTTTCTGTGATGTTGGTTTTCAGTCTGTCTGCCCTCTGATGGAGAAGAATAAGAGGCTTCCTGATTGGAGAGACTGACTGAGGGGGATACTGGGTCTTGTTCTGATGGGCGGAGCCATGCTCAGTAACCTTTAATCCAATTTTCTATTGTTGAATGGAGCTGTGTTCCCTCCCTGCTATTTAACTTGAAGCCAAACTATGGTGGAGGTAATGTAGATAATGCTGACCTCCCTCAAAAGATCCCAGACATATACTGCTACAGTCAATGTCCCCAACCCTCAGCAGGTTACCGCTGACCCATGCCTTAGCCAGAGACTCCCAAGTACCTACAGGCAAGTGTCTTGTGGGGTCACTATTCTTTTCTCCTGGGTCCTGGTGCACAACGTCCTGTTGTTCCATCCAAGAGTCTATTTCCCAGTCCTATGTAAGTTCTGGCAGCTCTCTAGTGGGGTTAATAGCAACCTCCTCCAAGATGGCTTATGCCATACCCAAGTCTGCTGCACCCAGTCATACCCAGGTCTACTGCACTCAGCCATACCCAAGTCTGCTGCACCCAGAGCTCCTGCCCCTACAAGCCATGAGGAGATACCTCATGTCCAAGGTCAAAGAAACCCAGCAAGATGGTAGGCGCTGAAGTGGTGGCTGCACAGTGCGGGAGCGACTCTTTGGAGGTACTAGTCCACTGCTGCCCTGTGACTCCATAGGAGATGCTCAAACACAGTTCTGTCTCAGTCTCTGTGGGTTCTCTAGGTCCTGGTGCACACAAGGTTTGTTTGAGCCCTCTGAGCATCTCTGGTGGGAATGGGATTCTAAACGTTTGATTCTAAACGTGAATTTGCCCCTCTATCCTTTTGCTGGGGCTACTCCTTTGCCCTTGGATGTGGGGTAACTCCTTGAAGTCACTCCAGTGCCACTGTCTTGCTGGGCTAATCTGACTTTGGGTATGGGATATCTCCAAAGAGTCACTCCAGCACTGCACAGCCACTGCTCCAGTGCCTACCATCTTTCTGGGGCTTCTCTGACCTTGGACATGAGTTATCTCCTCATGTACGCTCCAGCACCACACAGCTACCTCTCCAGCGCTGTGCTGCCACTGCTGCTGAAATATCAGTAACTTCAGATATGCAGATGGCATCATCCTTATGGCAGAAAGCAAAGAAGAACTAAAGAGCCTCTTGATGAAAGTGAAAGAGGAAAGTGAAAAAGTTGGCTTAAGACTCAACATTCAGAAAACTAAGATCATGGCATCCGGTCCGATCACTTCATGGCAAATAGACGAGGAAACAGTGGAAACAGTGACTGACTTTATTTTTCTGGGCTCCAAAATCACTGCAGATGGTGACTGCAGCCATGAAAGTAAAAGACGCTTGCTCCTTGGAAGAAAAGTTATGACCAACCTAGACAGCACATTAAAAAGCAGAAGCATTGCTTTGCCAACAATGGTCTGAATAGTCAAAGCTATGTTTTTTTTCCAGTAGTCATGTATGGATGTGAGAGATGGATTGTAAACCAAGCTGAGCACCAAAGAATTTATGCTTTTGACTGTGGTGTTGGAGAAGACTCTTGAGAGTCCCTTGGACTGCAAGGAGATCCAACCAGTCATTCCTAAAGGAAATCACTCCTGAATATTCATTGAAAGGACTGATGTTGAAGCTGAAGCTCCAATACTTTGGCCACCTGATGCAAAAAGCTGACTCATTTGAAAAGACCCTTATGCTAAGAAAGATTGAAGGCAGAAGGAGAAGGGGTCAACAGAGGATAAGATGGTTGGATCTCATCACTGACTGAAAGGACATGAGTTTGAGTGTTCTTTCAACTTGTATGCTAAGTCACTTCAGTCGTGTCTGACTCTGTGAAACCCCATGGACTGCAGCCCACCAGGCTCCCCCGTCCCTGGGATTCTCCAGGCAAGAACACTGGAGTGGGTTGCCATTTCCTTCTCCAATGCATGAAAGTGAAAAGTGAAAGGGAAGTCGCTCAGTCGTGTCCGACTCTTAGCAACCCCATGGATTACAGCCTAACAGGCTCCTCCATCCATGGGATTTTCCAAGCAAGAGTACTGGAGTGGGGTGCCATTGCCTTCTCCATCAACTTGTATACACACATTAAAATGCCAGATTTGAACATATTTAAATATATTTGCTCATGTATTATTTTTTTACAAATTAATTACATAACAAAATTTTTATTAACATATAGTTGATTTACAATGCTTCATGTATAAATCAATGTGACTGTTCCACATATATATAGGTATATACATATATTATTTTTCAGAGTCTTTTCCATTATATGTTATTATAAGGTATTGAATATTATCCCCTGTGTTATACCACAGGTCTTATTGTTCATCTGTTTCATACACAGTAGTTTGTATCTAACTCCAATTTTTTAATTTATTTTCTGCTACACTTTCCTCTTTGATAATCATGTTTGTTTTCTGTATCTGTGAATCAGTTTCTATTTTATAAGTATGTTCACTGGTATCATTTTTTTTAAGATTCCACTTAGAAATAATGTCATATGATATTTGTCTTCCTTTGTCTGACCTCATTTAGTATGATAAACCACAGGTCCATTCATGTTGCTGCAAGCAGCATTATTTTGTTTTTTATGGCTGAGTGAAAGTGGAGAGTGAAAAGTTTGGCTTAAAGCTCAACATTCAGAAAATGAAGATCAAGGCATCCAGTCCCATCACTTCATGGGAAATAGATGGGGAAACAGTGGAAACAGAGTCAGACTTTATTTTCCTGGGCTCCAAAATCACTGCAGATGGTGACTGCAGCCATGAAATTAAAAGACGCTTACTCCTTGGAAGGAAAGTTATGACCAACCTAGATAGCATATTCAAAAGCAGAGACATTACTTTACCAACAAAGGTCTGTCTAGTCAAGGCTATGGTTTTTCCTGTGATCATGTATGGATGTGAGAGTTGGACTGTGAAGAAGGCTGAGCACCAAAAAATTGACGCTTTTAACTGTGATGTCGGAGAAGACTCTTGAGAGTCCCTTGGACTGCAAGGAGATCCAACCAATCCATTCTGAAGGAGATCATCCCTGGGATTTCTTTGGAAGGAATGATGCTAAAGCTGAAACTCCAGTACTTTGGCCACCTCATGCGAAGAGTTGAATCATTGGAAAAGACTCTGATGCTGGGAGGGATTGGGGGCAAGAGGAGAAGGGGACGACAGAGGATGAGATGGCTGGATGGCATCACTGACTCGATGGGCGTGAGTCTGAGTGAGCTCTGGGAGTTGGTGATGGACAGGGAGGCCTGGCGTGCTGTGATTCATGGGCTTGCAAAGAGTCGGACATGACTGAGCGACTGATCTGATCTGATCTGAGTATTCCATTATATATTTATAATATATGTATTTATATTTATATAATCTTTATCCGTTCATCTGTCAATGGTTACTTCTACATCTTGGCTATTATAAATACTGTTACAATAAATATTGGGGTACATATATTTTTTCAAATTAGAGCTTTTCCCCAATATATGCCCAAGAATGGAACTGCATGATCATATGGCAACTCTATTTTCAGTATTTTAAGGAACCTCCACAGTTTTCCATACTGGCTGCACTAACTTACATTCCCATCAAGAGTAAAGGGCTCCCTTTTCTCCACACCCTCTCCAGCTTTTACTATTTGCTGAATTTTCAATGATGGCCATTCTGACCAGTGTGAGGTTCATTTTTATTTTTATATTATTTTAATTTTCCATAGAACACATATGTACAGCTGTTATATCTTTTATGATGACCAAAGTTTAAATGGTGCTGCCTGTTGTTCATGACCTTAACTAAGCCTATTCTTAATGTCTTTAAGGACAAGCATTAGTCATCCCATATTTCTGAGACCACTGAAGATCTGTACTATGTGAGGTTTGAATGCTATTATTTTTATTATAATAAAAGCAATGCTGATGAGCAGTTAGCCCAATAACTCCACCTAAATGAAAAGTGCTATTTCTGTGATAACCTCAGATCAGATCAGATCAGATCAGTCGCTCAGTCGTGTCCGACTCTTTGCGACCCCATGAATCGCAGCACACCCGGCCTCCCTGTCCATCACCATGCTGCTATTGGGATACATTTAAATGAACTGGAAGTCTTATTTCCATCAGTTAGATCTAATCAACTAAACTTTTAAAAATACTTTCCTTAACATGAGGTTAATATTTAAAAGGCAATTTTAAACTCAGTGTACAGAATTCAATAATTGCTTGACAGCAATAAACTAATAGTAACAGCTGAATTTTCTGGGAAAAACAAATTCTTTACTTTACTTCAAAGTTTTCAGGGATTTGTTCTTGACTTCATTTATATCTTCATCAAATTTAAATATTTCCTGGGGGTTATTTTCAAATATTTTATATATTCTTCTGAACATTCGTCACAAGCCTCTCTGACTCAAATTGCCCACTCACGTTGTTGTTGGTATTTTAGTCTGAAACTACTGAGCTATTCAATAATACAAATGAAGAGATCTTAAAGCCTTCTATGCTTTCAAGAATGTGTAAGGAAGGGTATACTAAGGTTTGGTCACTGCCTTCAAGAATCTCAGAGACTGACAGGTAAAGATGGAAACAGAGGCATGCAGATATTTCAATCGCAGAAAATCTGAGGGGCAGACATCTTGGTCATATAACCCACAATAAAGAGAGAGTCCTTCATTTTCACCACCATTTTTATTAAAATTTTATCTTCTTTGACAAAAGTTTAAATATATGTTCCTTTATACAAATGTTTACTCTTTCTGTTTTTTTTTTTGTTTGTTTGTTTTTTTTTTGTTTGTTTTTTTGGATGCACCATGTGGCTTGTGAGATTTTACTTTCCTTAGTCTTAACCAGGGATCAAACCAGTGCCCTCTGCAGTGGAAGCACAGAGTCTGAATCACTGGACCACTAGGGAATTCCCTCTTCACCTTTCTGAACAAGTATTTTTGCTATCTTCCCTCATGTTCATCAAATTTTATCACCTTTTCTTTTTTTTTTTTTCCAGTGGTTAACTTGGCCAGCTTATAATATCATCTTGACATATATTTATTCCTTTTATAGTTCTTCCCAGTGAGTTTTATCATTATATTTGATAAGGATATTTCCAATTTTTAAAGAGGGGTTACATAAGTTGTAAAATATAACACATTCTAGGACTAACTATTGTTACATTATATACATGGCCCTAGTTGGGATTGAGTTATTGATAATTACTTTAAAGTCAGCTATTTTTCAACCAAAATATTATTCTGAAGTCTGCCCTTTTGTTACTTATTGAGAAGAATGTCTTTTGAGATAGAATTGATCAAAGACTTCTTGGAAATAAGACAGATGGCTGTTATTGTTTCCATCTTGTTTCTATATTCTTGTACATTTTCACTGAAATAAATTAAACTGATCTAGGGAGATTTGTTCTTTTCAAAACCTTGTGTTCGAAAACCATAACATCTCATGCTACTTTAGGTTATCCACAATGGGTTATTTGATAGTTTGCTAGCTTCTTTTCCTTTTTCTCTTGTTTTATTTCTGACTGGCCTGTAATTTTTTATAATGTTTTTTCTCCTCTTAAGGACAGGTACCTAGGTTAAAATGCCAGGGATCATGGCCAAGACAATTGAAAGTCTGAAGGGCATGACATTCAATCCTGATTTAAATAGACACTGCTCATGGCTCTTTTTTATCTTTCAACACTGCGATTTGACCTTGCAACAAAACTGACAGTTATTCTACTAAAAACATTCACATCCAGTCTCTTTTTTCAAACTGAAAGGTGAATAAGTCATACGAACTCCAGGATTTTTATGGTTTTTTATTTAAGAGTTTTTTTTTTTTCCCTGAAAGGACACAAAACGTGTGTAAATTTTCACAAGCCACCCTCTCTTTTTGGGGGGGTTTTGCTTAGCATTGTCTTGCTAGCTTTAGTCTTCCTATATTTAATCCTTAAATAGCCTTTCAATTGTTTTCTGCTTAACTATTTAGTTTATGGTGCCTATTTCGTTTCCAAAATAGAGATTTGGGCTTATTGAATTTGAGCCACCATATCTGAACCATTATTTTAGGCGCTTCAGACATGGTCCCCAACTTGAGTAATCCAGTCACCCAAAGCCCTGTCATTTCTCACTAGGAACTTAGAGAATCAGTATCTTACTACAGGTTTGGAAACTTAAAATTGGCCTATTGAGTCTTCTTATACATTGACATCATCTATGCCAAGCAAACAAAACAATATTTTTTTCTCCCCAATAATTATTTTCTTTAAAGTGATTTGGCCTAATTAATTTGATCTTATAATTAAATGTAACAGCCACTCATACCCTGTGGCATTTGCAAAAGTTTCTAACTACTTTTGGCTCTCCCAAACCAAACTAGCAAGATTACAACAAAGAAGAGAATTTGTCATCATTCACATCTATATAAACTTTATGGATAACAAGTATCTTCATATTCCCAGCCTCTTCTGTTTTCTAAAATTTTATTTTCATAGCAACTCTTTGAGGTAAACAGGAAACTGAGGTCAACCAGCTCATGCTAATCAAAGTTGTGGTCCAAAGGGACCCTTTGTTTTAACCCCTTGTCATTAAACTCACTAAAGAGCAGTCTTGATCTCTTTTGAATTCCATATCTCTCAGTTGAGTTCAGTCACTCAGCCGTGTCTAACTCTTTGCAATCCCATGAACTGCAACACACCAGGCTTCCCTGTCCATAACCAACTCCTGGAGCTTGCTCAAACTCACGTCCATCAAGTTGGTGATGCCATCCAAACATCTCATCCTCTGTCATCCTCTTCTCCTTCTCTCAGAGAGTATTCAGAATTCAATCTTATTTTCTATGTTTGTGTGCACATTTTAATGATATTGGGTGAAAGAAAAAGAGCAAATATTTTATATCTCCGCTTCTCACACTAACAGAGGCTGGACTTTAAATTCAGTGAGTAATTTGTTTAATTAAGGAGTTAGCAAACTATGACCTGGAAGTCAAATCTGGCCAACTGCCTGTTTTTGTACAGCCTGTGAATGGAGCATGATTTTCTGCATTTTTAAGTGGTTGAAAAAAAATCAAAAGTAGACATGTTTTAGTTTCATGTCAGGTGAAAATTCTATGTCATTTAAATTTCAGTCGCTAGGCATAAAGCTCTATTGGAGCATGCTCACTTATTTCCATAGTGCCCACAGCTGCTTTCACACCATAAGGGCATAGTTGAGTAGTTGTACCAGAAACTGGTCCTCAAATCCTAAAATATTTACTGTCTGGCTTGACTGTTTAATTGATGGATATTTTTTCCCCACTATAGGCTTGCAGATGTAATATTAATTGATATTTGTATTGCTTTATGTAGTTTAAAAAATGCTTTCACATTTCTTATTTTATTAATTATTCATAACAACTCAGTAAACATTCCATACTCATCTGAAAAATTAGACATGCAAAGCTGAAAACACTGATTCAACTCTCCCTGGTATATATAGCCAGAAAGGAGAGAGTTAGGACAGGTTGGGAATCGTCTGACATCAAATCCAACTTAACACTTGGTTGGACATAATATAACCTAAATATTACATAATACCATTTCACTTTTACACATCTCTTGTTTTGCCACTTTTGCTTTCCTTACCCCTATGAAACTCTGATGCGACAGGTCATTTTTACATCTTTGCTGAGTTGCCTGTCATATTTGAATAACAACTATTTAATTTTGTCCTAAGCCATATTGAGCTATGTACAATTTCCTGAATTGGCATACTTGTTTTTGCTTTGGTGCCTTCTTTCAAATGCTATTTCATTTTTCATATTTTATTTTTAATTAATTAATTAATTTACTTGGGTGCCTCAGGTCTTAGTTGCAGTACATAAGATCTTCCTTGCAACATGTAGGATATTTCGTTCTAGATGTGGATTCTCAAGTAGGCTTCTCCAGTTGTGGAATACAGGTTTCATCGCTCTATGGCATGTAGGATCTTAGCTCCCCAAGCAAGGATCAAATTGGCAATCCCAGCATTGAAGGTGGATTTTTAACCACTGGACCACCAGGTAAGTCCCTCTCTTATTTTAAACCTCAATTTTAATCTTTCTCTAGATCTTCGAGACACCAATGAAACAACACTCACTTTGGTCAAATGCATGGTCCCTTATCATTTTTGCTGCTTAGAATTCTGGGCCATTCACTGTAGCACCTGCTTTACAGCTTGTCCTTTACCTGATGACTTCCCCAATTAGACCTAAGGGCCTCTGCCAGAAGAATTCATGTCATCTTATGTGATTACTCCCATAATCTCACTTGAAATCCTCATCAAAAGAGCTCATCACTGATGAATGAATGAGTTAATGAATAAATGAGAGAGGAAACAAATGGTTAGCCTCAGATAATATACAATGGTGGCAGTATTATATATACCTTATGATATTAACACTATGAAGGTATCTTACAAATCCTAAAGAGTAACAGATTTAAAAGATGTGTTTTCATATAAGGTAAAATACTGAAGAACCTACATATACATCGACATTTTGATCCCTGTATGTTTGACTTCTTGCAATTTGGTTTGTGTTTGCTTATCTTGTAAGATTTAAATCGAGAAGGCATAAATAGGGAATTCATCATCTAGCACACTGCAGGTTTTTAATTAACACCACATACCATTCACAAGTGTAGGTTTATTGACTCCTTCATAGATCCAAAGGCAAGATCCACTGGAATTGGAGTATACTATTACATGAGAGTACCACTAGTATGCCATGATGGATAACACCATTGATGAAAGATCTCTGTTTGATTATTGAGAGGGAGCATTTGAGGTTTACTTGGTTGAAAACTTACATGCTTCAAAATGTTTCCTGTTGGCCCCAGTCTCAGGTTAGTATTATTCTTCCTAAAGAGAATATGTCTTTTTAGGTATCCACAAAGAACATATCAGCTACACTGCCCATGTCACCATTCACAAGGCATTGGCCTTGAGAGTAGTTGCATAATAGAGTGATTTTTCCAGGTACAAAATGATTCCTCAGTGCTAAATCACACTCTACTGACATCTCGGTTTCATTGTTGATTAAATAGAAATTCTTCAAGCTTGAGAAAGCCTGGCTTTGGTATTTATGACTTCTAACAGCTCCCTTGGAGAAGACTCTTGAGAGTCCCTTGGATTGCAAGGAGATCAAACCAGTCAATCCTAAAGGAAATCAACTCTGACTGTTTGTTGGAAGGACTGATGCTGAGGCTGAAGCTCCCATACTTTGGGAAGGTTGACTCATTAGAAAAGACCCTGATGCTGGGAGAGATTGAAGACAGAAGGAGAAGGGGGTGACAGAAGATGAGATGGTTGGATGGCATCATCGACTCAATGGACATGAGTTTGAGCAAACTGCAGGAGATAGTGAAGGACAGGGAAGCCTGGCATGCTGCAATACATAGGGTCACAAATAGTTGGACATGACTGAGCGAAAGAACAACAGCAAGAACTCTTTGTGTATGTGTGTGTGTGTGTGTGTGTGTGTGTGTCAGTTGCTCAATCATGTCTGACTCTTTGCAACCCCATGGACTGTAACCCTCCAGGCTCCTCTGTGCATAGAATTTTCCAGGCAAGAATACTGGAGCAGGTTGTCATGCCCTACTCCAGAGGTTCTTCCCAACCCAGGGTTGAACTCATGTCTCTTGCATCTCCTACATTGGCAGGTGGATTCTTTACCACTGAACCACCTAGGAAGCAACAACTCTCTTTACCATCTATTTATCTTTTCAGCTGTAAGTCTTCCTCTAGTGTCACTGAGCAGTAGAAGTCAGGAACAGAGTAGATGCACCAGCCCCCAAATATATTACTTGAATTAGTTCAAGCAGCAGCTGGGTATAGGTAGGTATGATTTAAGGCCAAAGCATTTTAAATCTTTATTCCTTTGTACTCATATATATATATTAATTTTTATGTTCTCTTCCCTTATGATTTATCCCAGGATATTGAATATAGCTCCCTGTACTACACAGTGGGACCTCATTTTCCATCCATGGATATAATAGTTTGCATCTACTCACTCCAAACTCCCAGTCCATCCCTCCCTCACACCCCTCCCCATTGGCAATCACAAGTCTGTTCTCTATGTCTGTAAGTCTGTTTCTGCTTTGTAAATCAACCATACTTCACTAAAAGTAAATTTAAAAAGGATAAATTTCTACTCCTTCATTAACTATCTATGTGATTCTGTGAGATAGACATTAATATTCCTATTTTCCAAATGAGAAACTGAGACTCAGATAGGGTAAGAGGTTTGTCTTAAAGTGATATAGATAACAGACCAGGCATGGAATCCAAGTATTTGTGATAGAAAAAACTATGCAGTTCTTTTAGCAAATTAATTTTCTCATGCTGGATATTTTTATATGCACAGTGGGGAAAAAAAAACATCTCTCTTGTAGTTTTAGTGTGACAATAAGAAGGAAAGTGCTGCATCAAGTACTCAGCGTGGGCTTCCCTGGTGGTCCAGAGGTTAAGACTCTGAACTTGCACTTCAGAGGGTGTGGTTGGATCCCTGGTCAGGAAAGTTTTACATGCCCCGGGGTTTGGCCAAGGGGAAAAAAAAAAAAAATCCAACTCAACCATTAAGACTCCCTCATCAAGAAATTAATAAATAGTTTCTTTAATAAAATAAAAATAAAATAAAATAAACTACTTGACCTACAATAGGTCCACAACCATTGGCAAGGTAATTATTTTATTTTTGCATTATTACTGCATGAATATATTTGACTCATGCCAATCCTCCTCATAAAGCCCATAGCTCTTAAATGAGAGCTTTGCACACAACAAAGAGCCCTGGGAACCAAGGACAAATTGTCACACTTTCCAAACCAAAGTGTCAGGGCAGCAAGAGCCTCCATGTTGGCCTTTTGCCAGGGAGTATCTTTATGTGCTCTGGGGTGGTGGCATTTCTCCTTTCAGTGAAAGAGATGCTCTAAGGCAGCCTTTAATTCTCCAAGACCTATTTGAAGAGTTGGGGCTCTCAAAGTACTCAGTTGAACTGGATTTGCCTTCTCAAATGGCACTGTCATTAGCACTCCTGTGTCCTCCCCATGGGTGAATTTCATTTTCTAGGCTCAGCTTTCAGTAGCCCCCAGGTGTTGGTGTCAAAACTCCTTCCTCTACAGTTGGCATGCCTTCAAAGTGCTTTTAGCCTGGCTCAGATGTGCAGATTCTGAGAGATCATTTGCCTGATCAAATTTGAGGCCATTGGGAATTTAAAGGTGTCATGAGAAATAAAATAGATTCATATATAATTTAAATATTTGCTATTAAAAATACCATGAGGGTCTCCCACACACACTTATTATATGTCTGTTTGGACTGAGAATCATTTTTCCTCTTTTATTCTACAGACTTAAACCAAATGCACATATGAAGGCATGAACAGGAGGTTAAGATTAACAGAGTCCTTCATTACTTCTTGTACCTCTGATTATATGATATGAGGAGAAAGCAGAATCCGAAAAAGATATTTGGAAAACTGATACATATTTTAAGTACAAGCACATTGCTTTAAAATCTATTGAGTGATGAGGCTCTGAACCTCAAAAATGAGAAAGGGCTTATTTATTTACTGTCTCTCAGCTACTAATTAGAAGAGTTGGTATTTGAAGGCATGATTGTCTGGCCAAATTCTCTAATCAGTTCCTCTGATAGCAAAAAGTATTGCCAAAGTTTAATATACTTGACTCTTTTCAGTATTTAGAATTGTGGACTCTCTTTTGGGCAGGTTGGGCCTCTCCAAAACATTGATGGAGGAGCTATAACTAGAATTCAAGACCTCTTCCTGGTCTTGTCTTGTCCACTTACAAATGACATCTGAGCCCTCTTAAGAAGCAAAGCAGCACTGCCTTGTCTGTGCCTCCTTGTATTAAATTCTAGGTGACACATGTTATTTTTTTCTACACATTAGGAGGTAGTAGGGTGATAATGATAGGGACATTTTATGGAGGGCTCTGAAGACGATGGACCTGGCTACTTGGTTTGCACATATTGTTTCAATTACTCCTAAAGATCTTTAAAGCTTTTTTGTTTTATTTTCCAATTTAAATATGAAAAAAGTAAGGATTATGGTGGTTCATTTAAGACACAAAACTAGAGAATGGATATTTTGTGATTTGAACCCCAGTGTGCCTGGTCCAGTCTTCCCAGGTAGCACTAGTGGAAAAGAACCTGCCTGCCAACACAGGAGACATAAGAGACATGGGTTCAGTTCCTGGGGTGGGAAGATCCCCTGGAGGAGGGCACGGCAACCCACTCCAGTATTCTTGCCTGGAGAATCTCATGGACAGAGAAGTCTGGCAGACCATAGTCCATAGAGTCACAAAGAGTCAGACATGACTGAAGCTACTTAGCATGCACCCATGCATGTGCCTAGTCCAAGTCCATGTATGTCCATACTACTGGATTCCTTTAAGCCTTGGTCCTTGCCATTCCCTACCTTCTCTATGGTGTCAGATGACTCCAAGCAGAATTTCCTTCCCATGTCTTTTTCAAGTGGCTCTAAAAAGGGTCTTGGATACCTTTTCTTGCTAAATATGTATTCTCATCTCACTTAGTTTCTCAATAGAGTTGAAGGACTGTCCATTTCTCCTTGATTAAGCACTTTGTTTTCTGGAACCCAGCTTACTCACCTGTTTTTCTTCCTCCCTCCTTGTCTGGCCCTTGGTTCTCTGACAGATCACTGTTCCACTGTCTAAAATTTTCTAGTTATACTCACACTCTAGACTATCTTAATGAGTGTCTCTCTCCTCCTGCCAATGCAGGAGACAAGGGATTGATTCCTGGGTGGGGCAGATTCCTTGGAGTAGGAAATGATAACCTTTTCCAGACTCTTGCCTGGGAAATCCTATGGTCAGAGGAGCCTGGTCGGGTCACAAAAGGTCCATGAGGTTGCAAAAGAGTAGGACACAACTTAGCCACTAAAGAACAACAATAGATACATATAAGTATACATATATCTTCCACGTGTCTCTCTGGACCAGACCTCACTCCTGAACTGCCGACTACATACCCAGATACGTGCTCTGAATCCACAATCTATTACCTAGTTGGAATCTCAAACTTCACAAAATCCCAAGCTGGATTTTTTATCCACTTTTTCCACTTCACAGCCCACACTCCTCTAAAACATAACTATTTGCTCTCACCCATTCAGTCACTTAAGCCCCAAATTCTTATCTTTCTAGATTCTTTGTTTCCCTCATGCTTTCTCTTTAATCTGTGAGCGAGCCCTATTGGTTGTGTTTGGACACAGCTTTATTACAACTTCCGCTATGACAGCCCTGGTCCCAGACACCATACCCTACTACAGGCTTCTGAAGTGCATCCCAACTATTCTCTGCCTTTTCTTTTGTTTCCAAGGTCCACTCTCCACTGTGCAGTTAGATGAGTTTTTAAAAGTTAAATGTAAGTCTGCTTCATTGACAGGTTCATTTGTGCCATATTTTGGATTCCATATATAAGGGATAACATACAGGATCCTACTGTAGAACACATGGAGCTATATTCAATATCCTGTGATAAAGCATCATGAAAAAGAATATTAAAAATAATGTGTATATTATGCAAAACTGAATTGCTTTGCTGTATAGCAGAAATGAACAGAGCATTGTAAATTAACTCTACTTCAATAAAATAAATAAATTAAAAAAGAAAGTTAAATCTGATGATGTCATGGTTCTGTTCTATTGAAAAACCATGTCAGTTTTCAATTTATGTTTATTGGCTCCATACATAGAAATCTTAATAAATACTCAATGAAGTGAATTGCATTTCATGACAATGCATACTTAGTGTCTCAAACATATGGAATTAAGACTGTCTCTGATAAAAAGGGATAGCCAAGGAGAGGTATGGGGGATGGCTTCTGTGAGTGAGTGGGTGCTGAGGAAGGTTTAGAAGAGAACCCATCCCAGATTTCATGTGCATCCCTGAAACCAGAGTGACTCCTGAGCCTTGAACTTGACTTCTAATGAAGTCAGTGAGCTTGGTCTTGTATACATCTGAGCCAGTATAAACCACTGAAATCTCAGAGAGCCCACAGCAGCACTTTTAGGCCTGGTAAAATCAATAAACCCGGGGAGTGTGAGGTTCATGTTTCTGCAGCAACCCCACAGGTCATGTTGTCTGGGAGTTAATGGTCTAAGGAATGAGAATGGGTGTTAAGGGATTAATTGTTTGACTCTTCATTAACCCAAGAAAACACAGTGAGCCACATTTGTCTTCCACACAAAATCATACAAAATTCTCTCTTTATTAAATATACATTATTTACAGTGTAAGTCTTTCTTCTGTACAACAGGAACCATAGAAAACAAAGAAATCTAAGGCTAACTTTTATTTTTTTTTCCCCATACAGTGTATTAAGACATGTTACATGGTCTACAAAACTGACTTGAAATGAGGCAACATCACTTGGGATTCTGTTTCAGGAACAAATATGGGAAGGTCAAAAGGAAAAGCTAGACTCCAGAAGATCTACAAAGAGAGGTGACCTGTTTTGTGCTTTTGCCATTATAAGTATCTGACATATATATTTTTGAAGAAGAGGTTATTTTGTATTTTAACATTTCCTTGTTAAAAATAATTTCCCTGTTCTTTCCCATTCTTCAAGAAGGAGAACCACTCTATGCCAAAACAAAACTGATTTTCCATCTGAAGTGGACATTGTAATATTGCATAACAAGGATTAGCAAACTATAGCCCATGAACCAAATCTCATATGTTGCCTATTCTTGAAAACAAAGTTTTACTGGAACATAGCCATGACTCTTTGTCCATGTTTGGCCCACTTCCTACTACAACAGGAAAGATGAGCAACCGCAATGGAGACTAGCTGTCCTATAAAGGCTTAAGTACTGACTATCTGGCCCTATGCAGTAAACGTTTGCTAGTTCCTTACCTAGCATATCCTGGAGACTTATCTGTGGTTCCTCCTCAGCCTGCATTCCAATTTCCAGTGACACCTCTGCACCTTCTGTGCCTCCTCCAGTACATTGAGGGGAGTGACAGCCCAAAGCAGCACAGCATATCATGAGACCTGTCAACTACCAGATTCAGAAGGAAAGCATTCTTGATGTTGGACCTCACTAAATACAAAGTCCCTCTTGCCATATAAGCACACTGTTGTAAGCAAGGTTTGGTATTTTTGCATTAGTATTTAAGGCAGGGCAAGGTTACACAGGTTGACACTGCCATTCATAGAGAAGAGACTATAATTCCCGTGAAGACTGGGGGATGGTGTTGGCTATAATTAGGATGTCTGACTAGGCAGAAGCTCATTAATACTATTCCTTAAGGTTTACTGAAAATTCTATCTATGGGAAGGCTTTCCAAAGAGTCTGCAGGGCGATACAACAGTCTATTTCATCTGGTTTTCATGTCCCCTGAGGCTACTTCTGGCATTGGAGGCATGGAAGAATATGATGTTGAGGAAAATTAAGACTAGGATTTAATCACTAAAACAACTAGCTTCACCTTTGATTGTGACCTAAGACAGCCCTCTTAATTTGTCTTGCTGTTTTTGCAAAAGTTCCCCTGTATAACTGGGGACGATTGAAGAAAGCAGTGTTCCCAGATAGTGTTGGGTGATAGGTCCCTGAAAGTATTCACTGTCAGGTATGGGGAGTAGCACATCTCATCATCATTCTGCCATGTCCACATATGGCTGGACCAATAAGGGGGAGAGGAAGATCCCTAGGCTGATTTCAGGTCCTCGGGGCTTCTACCCATGGGGAATGCTGATTCAGGGTAGTGGACCTAAGGAGCTTCCTCATAGTTCCTCTAACTGTTCAATCTGGGCAGATTAGATCATTGTGGTGATAGCTCTAAAGCATCCTAGAAAAATCCCAATGAAATACAAATCTAGAAAAAAAAAATGTGGTTGTTGTACTGGGAAGAGACAAAAATATTGTGCCAAGTTAAGTAAAGAATCCCTCATGCAAACCCCATGATATTGCCTCTTTCCCTAATAGGTAAAGTGAAGATCCAAATGCACTAAAGAGATTCCAGAGTTAAGAGCCAGGAAAGTGGGAAGAGCTGCCACCAGTGAGACTGTCTGGAAGCAGCAACCCTTCTGTGGGAAAGTCATCAGTTGTTACCAAGTTTATGCCAACTGTTCTCTCTTTCTCCTCATCCTGTTCCCACCAAGTGTGGTCAAAACACCCAAACCACTTTTGCTTTAATCTTTGCTCATGTCTGTTCTACTGCTTTGTAGACTATAAACGTTACAAAAGACAGACAACTCACTTACAAAGTACAGTAGTTCACTAAAAAAAATGTGCTTTTCTGTTCTCCCTCAGAGTACCTTAGTGCAAAGTAGACAAAAGTTACTCAAAAGCAGAAAAAAGAGTTAAATATGAAAACCTCCTCTGAAAGTTTCAAATAACTGTTGACTCAAATGAAAATGTGTTTCTTCTTATTAAATAGAGATGTATGGAGGATGTCATAGAGGAAGCCTGTATATCAGCCCTATTTTGACAAAGAGATTGTGTAGGTATGTGTTTGTGATTTTTTTTTTTTCCCCCTTTAAGAGGTTCGAATATTTGGAATTTGTGAAGCAGAGATAAAAACGAAAGAGAAGCAAAATCTGCAAATTAGATGACTTAATAAGTAAGAGTGTGGGTGAGGAAATGGAGGGTGGGTAAGAAAGACTCAAGAACAGAATAGAAATAATTCAATCACACTTTGTGTGTGTGTGTGTTTTTTTAAGAAAACACTTTCAAACTGCATGAGAGACATGAAATAGCACTCAGTTGTCTTCCAAGTATTCTGAAAATTTTGAGTTTGATGGCATCTTCTTCCTTTAACCATCTCTGCATTGTCAGGAACAAGGAAGCCTCTTTATTGATTGGTCTACTCGGGACTTCTAGGACAAAGGAGGATTAAGTATACCTCAGCCTTCAGGTTAAGGAAGAGTATCAGAGCTATACACTGTGTCTCAGATTTCCTTTGGCAAGCTCAGGCTACAATATGATTTTGATGGATCGTAGCCTTGTAGAAATTCAAAATATGCCAGTTATTGGTGGACAAGCTGTCAAGACTTTTTATAAGAAAGAACTCAAGGGCCTGATTCCTATCTCTGTAAGGGTCTTGGAGTCTCCTGGGGTAGCTCTTGTAACTGAATGAGGTTCTTGCAGAGACGAGAAATGTGTGATTTTTTTCAGAATTGGGAAAATCCCCCCAGAGCACAGATATGAGACTTCATTTAGATGGATGACACCTTTGAGTCAATGAGTTACTCAAAGCAGTGCTTCATCCAGTTCTCCGAGATCTTCCTAAATTGAGTCAATATGGTTCATTAGGATGCAGTAGGGTTTTAGGAGAAGCTAGAGTATGACAAAAATGCCTTAAGGAAAATCTGGAAGAACAAGGGCATGCAATAGGTCATGAATAAATTTCATAAAAGAACTGGGAAATGAAAAGGGGGAAAATGGAGATTGTTGTTTCCTACCTCAGATAGGGTCCCTGTGTGATCACTGAGGTCTGACCCTTAGAAGGAGGGCTTTCAGAATCCCCTACCCAGAGTTAAAACAAGAACGGAGAGAATACAGCTTCCCCAAAAGTACTCTAGAGATGGAGATCATTTATTCTTGTCCCTACAGAGTCAATCCATCTCCCTCCAGAGAAATATACCTGCAGAGATTGATACTTGCTTTAAGAAAGGAACACAAAGCAGCTTATTGAAGGCAGAAGTAATAAGCAAGAAGAAATATATAGAAATATTTTCCAGAAAGTATCTGTTTCTTTCAGTCTCCAGCAAGTCTACGACAACAATACATGCCTCCCCTGCCAGATTTTGGCTTTCCAAGGGCAAGAACAAGGTGCAGTATATGTTAATATACTCAGTATCTAACACAGCCCTTAGAGTATTGGGTAATAATTACTCCATGAATGAAGTACAGACCAGTTTTCTTCTTTTGTTCTGATCCTGCTCCTGCTACCCTGTGGTGGGCAATAGTCTAACAAAAGATGGAAGTTAGGTTAGTACCATCTCTGTTATTACTCAAGGGCATAAAAACTGTTTTGAAAAAACCAGCCCTAGGATCCTTAAAATAAATATTACATTTGCAGTTCAGAGTAGAGAATAAGTGAAGCTTTTCTTTAAAAATATATCTAGAGAAGTGACAAATGTCTAACTCTCTAGACAAATTCTCCTATAAACCATAGCATTCAAACCTATGCACATAAGGAATGATGCAGCGTTAAATATATGTTTACGGTAAGCAAACACACTGCTGCTTACATAGATAGATTTGTTTGGTGGGAATGATATAATTGAAATGGCCCCCTTAAAATGTGAAATTTCACAGGTGTTTTTGGTTTTCCTATAAAGCATATTCTATAAAATACTTTGGTAAACAACAATTACCAAAGAGAGTTAAAGTATAGGATTATGGCGATCCAACTGGCCAACATGTGCAGTCAGGAAACTCAAAGCAGAAAACTGTGGTTAAGGAGGCATCAGAATGGTTTCAAAGACTTTTGCTTTAGATTATAATTGTTCAAGGATTGAAACACACAAATCAACAGTTGCACAAAACTCCATGGATTTTGGTACCAATGAGGAAATATAGGCAGAGTTCACACTTCTTTGTCACTGAAAAGTGTGTTTTCCTTTGGAAGGAGCAGCATGCTTGCTTTCCATATACATCTAGTGAAAGTTAGTGTTCTCTGGGGTTATGAAATATTCCAACCCTGTAAAAATAAGTTTTATTTAGCCCTGAGACTCTGCTTATAAGAGTGACGTGCTGATTGCACTGTCTTGGCATTCGTCATTAAGTCTGTGATACGTAGTATGTATGGATAGATAGTCTACAGATATGGGGAGGTTTGCTGGTAGATTCTGTAGTGGAGATGTGGCAAGGATGGAGTTTCCCAAAGTTTTCACCCTACAGAACTACCCACAAGCATAAGTAGATGAGAAAAACGAATACTCCAAATCGGCCTCTGTTAGTCCTCCATTTCTTATATCTGTACTATGTCAGCAAAATGTAGTTCCTACTTCTCAGAGACTTGAATAATGAGCAGTTCCAGCTTTATTACTCAACCTTCTTTTTCCTTCCATTTCATTATTGGAGATGCTTCAGGCTAAACCCACTGCACTACATGATGACTTTTATTTCAGGGGACAGAGGACGATGTCGCCAAGCAAAAGGCTGATTTATAAAGTCTATTTATGGAAATAGAAAATTCAAAAGTGAACATTGGAAGTAGGAGAGAACAGGGCAGGAGGAAACAATATTTTAAGATCTTTCCTCTTATGAATGGATCATTCATCTTATTAAAGTTAGAAGGGAAAAAAAAGCCCTTGTTAGAATTATTTTAAAATAAATTTGCTAGCAAAAGGATATAATGGAAATGATTAAGTAAGAATCCACATAAAATTTTTAAAAGAGAGTGTGTCTTTAGAACACCTACTATTTGAGAAATATGATTGCAAACGAAATCCTTTCCCCATGTTCTCTGACATTGAAAGCCTGAAATAGACCTGAAATGGGGTGAAGCTGAGGAGCCCCTCATTGTGAGCCTCATCATGCAGGAAAGTGTTAAAACAGTCAGAGGTGACAGACACAAAAAGGAAAAGATGGAATTCAAATTGAGTCTGTCTTGTAAAGAGAATCAGCAAGTACTTTCCACATCTGTGGCTCATTCTGTTTGCATTCCCAGCATACTAGAACATTTATATAGTTTTCCCCTTATCTTTTTCCTGAAGATGGCCCAGAGACAAAGAGTGAGGAATGTTCCTATAGCAAAACCACCAGGATTCTTACCATCACCTCGAGGATGAGCCCAAGATAGCTTCTTGAAGGAATGATGATGTTTCTCGGCTGTTTTGGTACCAAAATGATGCATACCCTGAAACATGTCACTGCCTCATCTGGGAGTTTATGCCTATAGAAGGAAGCATGTGGGGACCTTTATATACATAGGATGCAGCAGACTTGAAAATATGATACACTGTAGAACCTAAGGGCTCCTCTAAAATTATGAAAAGCAGTGGTAGCTTCCTGGAGCTAGTCAGAAAGCCTCATATGTCAGTTCATCCTAAACCTCCTAGAAAAAAATGGCTCAGTGGCAGACGTGGGTTATTATGTCTAGTCTAAAATGTGAAACTTGTGTTTACGCTTTTCACCAGATCTTTAGTGAGGGGATGGAAGGAAAAAATTCTGTTTGGCATTTCTTTGCTTTCATGCAGTTTTTGTTTGTTGTTTGTTTGCTTTGCTTTTTGTTTTTGTCTTGTTTTTATTTTTCTTAAAAGCTGAGTTGAGATGGTTTAAGCTCTTTCACAGAACCAAATACTATTTTAGACTTTGAGTTGTTTTTGATGTAATAACTGATATATATATATATATATATATATATATATATATATATATATATCAGTATAATAATCTCAGGAATAACCTAGCTAATATTTCTTACAAAATTAGAAGAGGCATTTTCGAAGTTATAGAACATCTACTTCCTAGCAGCTGTCTTTTTACCTCCTAGTTTCAAGTGACTATTTTCCATGCTTCCCCTAGGTTTAAGCTATTGTGTGCTGTTCTAAAGTGTCAGCCCCAGGAGAGAGTAGTAAGAAAGGAACACAGTAATAGCTTATGACTATCAGGAGTCCTATTTTTGAAAATACTCAGGGGATAAGAGAGTGAACAATGATGATGAGTTAGGGCAATGGGCTTCCTATAGTAAGGAAAATTAACACACAACAAACCTCTCTTTTTCCTTTTAAAGTGCCACTGACACAAACCAGGCCCTAGCATCTTCCTTTTTGGTACCCTGAGTTCTCTGGTCAGAGTGGAATTGAAGTGGGGGAAGGTGTCGAGGATGATGGTTACATGCCGAAGTCACAGAGCTCAGGTTCAAGGTAAGCCTGCAAGACTGAATAGTTGCAGAACTGAAGGCTGCATCTTAGAAATCAGAAATACAGAACAGAATATGGACATGTGCACACCCATGTGTCTCTTCCTTGTCTAAAGTAGTCAAATCAATCTCTTGAGTGATCATTTTCACCATGATAAGTTTGTTAAAGAGGAAGGCAGTGGCCATAGCTGCCTAGTATTCTGGGCTAGTTTGAGGGGATAGATGCTCTGGTGAATGCAGATATGTCCCCAAAATAAAAGGGAAACAGAGAAAGAGAATGACCAAAATTAAAGTATGGGAGAAAGTTGATAAGGAGAAACCAAAAATAAAAAAGAATATGAGATGACCCTGCAGTTTTTCAGATGAAATATTCCCGCTTACACTCGCTCACTGTGTTTTGTAAATCAATGTCATTTCTAAAGGAACTGTCCAAATTTTCTGGATATTCCTTCTCCTTCATCTGGTTGGTGCGATGTGACTGCTTATGCTGGTAAAGGAAGCGGCTCATGATGCCAATGATCGAGAAGATGATGAATATCACCACTGCTATTACTCCTGTTGAGAAAGAGGGACAAGAGAGAAGGCAATTATCACAGATCATCTGATCAGGAGAAAGAACTTAAAGAAGACAACAAGGTCACTTAGGACAAAGAACCAAACAAAAACAAACAAACAAGCAACAAACTCTGCCACATGTCCAGAAATAAACACAGGCTAAAATGTTTTCAGGCTTCAATTAGCAAAAAAAACCCTCTTTCAGACTAGTGACAGAGCAAGCCAGTTTATATCAGAGAAGGTTATATTTAACAGACTAAGAATGTCATCAAATAAACATGAAATCAGACTAGCAAATGATCTCTTAATAAATTCCTTCAAGACTTGCCTTCAAGAATATGCCTGAATCACTTTTAATTAGCACACTTCTTTGTCACCTTGCAAATAAGTAAGTATCTTAGAACTATTTCAGCATCCTAGAAAACAATATTTAAGTATCTCACTTCCCAGTACATACACTATGGATGTAAATTTGTTTGCAATATATGTTTGCTTTACTAAAAATGTCTTATTAATAATGAAATGCTTACTAAACATTCAGGGCATTTTACCCTGCTGCATACTCTGTAAGATGCAGGGTAGTCTGAAGATGGTACCCTTCTGTCCTCCAGAGTCAACTACAATAGCAAATGTCTGCCCTATTGTGTCACATTCTCCCCTACTTTGGATTGATTGTATGTGATTTTACTGGACCTACTTGGCAAGTCATCCTCACTGATCCTAAGGTCTTGACCCTACCTTTGGCAGGAATTCTCTTGAGAAGTGAATAGCAAAGTGAGCAAAGGATGGTAAAAATGTGGATACTGTCAAAATTTCTAAAGAGAAAAAGAATCTATAGGAGAAAGTGTTTCTCAACATTAAAATCTTTGAAAAATTTGTATGATATTCAAAGATAAATTCATTCCTAATAAAGTATATTTTCTGCTGTTTTCTTATCTAAGTAGAATGACTCTTGAGACAAAATGTTTATTTTACAAAGTAAGATGGTTTACTTTTTAAAATATTCCTAAACCATAACATTTTCCCCAACTATTTTAGAACAAGGCAAAGTAAAACCAGGTAAGTTAACAAGCCTAGAAATAAACTGGGTATAGTGAGTGATACCCAGGAATGGGCTGCATAAAAGATGAAATATAGAACCAGTTTCTACTTCTTCAGGACATGGAATATTTAGGGTGGGAGGCTGTGAACCCCCAGGAATTTTCTTCAGGGGTTGGGATGAATATCCTGTTCTTAGACTCAAGGAAGCCTGTACGCTAGTGGGAAAAAGTCAGCAGTCACTAAAGTCTTTTACTACTTGTCAAGTGAAAAATTATGTGAAGAGAAATACGCATCAAATGGTTTCCTATATTTCTTGTTGCAAAACAAAAATCCACTTGGACTTTATTCCTGAAGCAGGAATTCAGGCCAGACATTTGAAGAACTTCATTAAGGAAACGTGTGTATGTGTATGTGTATGTGTGTGTTTTCCTCACAATCATATTGTAATTATGCACCTCTGTGCTCCCCTTGCCAGTTGTGCTGCCTACCTTAAAACACCACTCACTGGTTCTGTTGTTACCTGTTTACCTACCCCATCCCACCCAACCCCAGCCAAGCTGTGAGTTCTTACAGGGCAGCATTCACGTTTTTCGTCATTCTACTTCTATACTTAGTGCTGGTCCTGACCCGTAATGGGGCTCATTCTATAGATGTTAAATAAATGGTTAATGTTGATTTTTAAGAGCAAACTCCATCTGGTGTAGAACAGCTCATCTAGCCTGACAGAAGGCAGAGATAGGGGCGCTGTGAGGACCCTGGTTCTCAGATGGAAATGATTTCAGTCTCTCACAGGCATCTTCCATTAAACAAGGTTTGGGAGTCATTCTGTGTTGCAAGGCCCAGATGGACAAATCAAGCTCCCAGAGGTAGCAGCCAAGCTGAGGAAGAATACAAAGTGGAGAAACCAAGAGGCAGGGAGAAAATGGAGAAGTAAGGGAGGAGAAGGGAAGGCGGGGTTCACAGCAGAGCAGACAAGATCTGCCTCTGTAACCATATGTGTTGCTGGATTGGAAACTACAGTCCTGTGGGCTTCACCCTGCTCATTTGATCCACTCGGTGGAGAAAACCCGACAGGATGATGGCTTTGCCCATCTGTTTGTGCCAACATGGCTTCTTTCCATATGTAGTTTTATTGGTTTACTTTGTTTGTGCTTTAGGAAAAATGACAACTGGATGAGATCAACAGGATGCATGCTGCCTGTCTGGAAGTAAATTATCCAGCTGTTGACTCTGTGCTCAGCTGCCTGGTGGTTTAGGGGAAAGAAGATTCCATGGAGCTGCTGGTACCTGGCCTGGGGGGAGGGTGTCTTTGATCATCAAAGCATTATGACTATTCATGAAAAGGCTCACATTCTTGCAGATCATGCAGGGCTCTGGGTGCTGGATGGCCACAATTGAGGAAGAATTCAGATAATTCCTCCAGACCACAGAATCACTTATGTCTGTTCTGCTTTCAGCCACAAAGCATGGTTTACCTCCAATGACGGCCGAGTCACTTCTCACTGCATTGGTGAGTGGTTCCTGCTCATCTGTCTTCCCAAAAAGATCTGAAAGGAGTAAAAGACACTCAAAGTCCTAGCAGAAGGTCTACAATATGCAGTTGAGATGACACACCTGTGGGTTAGACCAGGTGATCTCAGAGAGTTAGTAGCTGGCATTTTGGAAGGAACCCAAACAAGCATATACAGGAAAAAAAAAAAGAGTATTTGAAGTACTCTGCTTATACCCCATACTTGCATGATTCTGTTAGATTCTATATAAGCTGTAATATAAGGGGTTAAACAAAGTGATGGTGGTATTATGTCTGCTTTAGTCTACTGCTTACCTCTCAGCCTACTTTTGATGTCCTTTTCTGCTTTGCTGGACAGTTTCTATACATGACAACACCTTCTTCCCTCAATCACACTTGCCTCTGCTTCAGAGGTTTCTTTCTTTATTTATTTTTTTTCCAGAGGTTTCTTTAATTACAAGAGATTTATGAGCTCATTGGCAGGAAAGAACAAAAGTGTTGGTGCATTAACACACCCAGGAAACCCTCACTAGAGGGTTTTACTAGATGTACATTAACATATATGTTTTTTGTTTGTTTGTTTGTTTCTTAAAGAGCATCAAGTTTGAAGGCACCTAGACCTGGGTTCTAATCTTTGCTCTGACACTTATCAGTCCGGTGATACTGAACTTTGTACATTTTAAAACAACAACCTGCAAAGGTATTAAAACGGGTTAATGATCCTAGAGGTATCCATATAGTGCACATAAAACTTGCAGGACTTACAGCACCTATCATTAATACTGCTCTATCATTTAATTCTCTGAAAATAACTCCAACATGATTATTGTTTTTCCCATTTTCACAGATATCAAAGCCATTAAGTAACCTGCCCAAAGTTCCATAGTCTAGCATTGGAAGATTCAGAACACAAATCAAGCCTAGCCAAGTGTCACATTCATGTACTTTTCTAGGATACATACCTGACTGCTGCCAAGTCAACACCAAGATCAGTAATAAGAAGGTAGCAGAAAAACTCTATGCCCTTTCTTTGCTCATAATTCATAACTTATTTGGCAATTGATGAACATACCTGACTAAATTAAATCCTAAGAATACTTCTAGACACCTAGGATGATGGTGACTAATAAAGCTAGAAAAGGTATTTCAAGGAGTGGTAAAATAAGAGAAGATATGTGGATGATAGTACCATGGGGCTTTCCTATTATTAAGGAAGGTTGGTTTTAATCACATGAATTTTATTAGTTCAAAGACCAGCTTACCTTCCTGTCCTCAAAACTCTTCAATCCTCAGAGCAGTAGCCACTTTAAATAGTAGTGAAAAAATAAATATACCTACATACATATATGGGCTTCCCTGATACCTCAGTTGGTAAATAATCCACCTGCAATAAAGGAGATCCTGGTTCAATTCCTGGATTGGGAAGATCCACTGGAGAAGGGAAAGGTTACCCACTCCAATATTCTTGGGCTTCCCTTGTGGCTCAACTGGTAAAGAATCTGCCTGCAATGTGGGATACCTGGGTTCAATCCCTGGGTTGGGAAGATCCCCTGGAGAATGGAAAGGCTACCCTCTCCAGCATTCTGGCCTGGAGAATTCCATGGACTTTATAGTCCATGGGGTCACAAAGAGTCAGACATGACTAAGTGACTTTCACTCACTCACTCACAGACATATATGTATGCATTTCTAACTACTCATTATATTAGAAGTTGTTGTTTGGTAGCTAAGTCCTGTCCAACTCTTTTTGCGACCCTGTGTACTGTAGCCTTCTAGGGTCCTCTCTCCATGGGATTTCCCAGGCAAGAATACTGGAGGGGGTAGCCATTTCCTTCTCCAGGGGATCTTCCTGACCCAGGAATAGAACCTGCATCTTCTGCTTGGCAGGCAAATTATTTATCACTGAGCCACCTGGGAAGCTCTATACTAGAAATAGGATTATTTAAATATATTAAATATCAATCTAAGAAACCAGTCATAATTCTTAACTGCCTGTAATCATACAAGGTAAGAAATTGATTCACGTTAGCCTTTAGCCTGAAAGCTTCTTGAAGACATCTAAGTAGTACTGGTGAAAGAAGTTTCGTGGAGTATTTTCTTGCACACCTGATGAGGAATGCACCGTGGTCACCGCATTCACATCCGAGTCCGTCAGAGAGGCACAGCTGGATTCTATCAAGGCCCCTTGGATGGTTATAGGTGCAGTGGTAGAATGGCGCAGGGCTGCCTTCAGTGGTGTAATATGGTTGTATTGGACTGAGGCCAGACACCCAACAAAACCCAGGGCATTGGCTTTAGCAACTTCAGCATCCAATCCAAGATTCTCTGCAATGTGAAAAACAATTAGTTTAAAAAAAACAAATAAAAACAAAAAACTGTTCCATCTCCATGTTAAGTAATGTTTGAAATTACAGAAAGTGCCTTTTTATTCTTTGAATAAAGGAAATTGTCCTTTCTCTCTCTTCATCTACTTTCTCGAAAGTCTACCCAAAATATGTGTCAATACATCAACCACATATCACAGAAAATTGCTTGGGCTATTTTGCCTTGAGATAATGTTTCAAACTTCTAAATTTTCATTCATGTATTTTATGAACTGTAACAAATACTTAATAAATCTCCTCTACACTCTAGATGTTTTATATTATAGAATTTAGATCATTATCTCCATCACAATTTATTTATGGATGGTGATTAATTCAAGCATACTACAATGCTCATTACAATACTTCACTCAAAATGATAGTAAGAAAAAAAGTGAAATGAGGCAGAGAGATAGGAAATGTAAAGTGATCCTCTCAGAAGTTTATCATGTTTGGTGTTTTCAGCAGCTTGTATACACTATATACTAATACATTTTCATACACTAATAGCTTGACCATATATTCAATATTTTCACATGCTTAGTTCTGTCCATATTACTGACTGGTGAGCATGGATTTTCTATGACAGCACTCAATCTCCCAAAGTGTCTTTGAGTTTTTATAAAAGATAATGAGGGAATCATTTATGAATCATGGCAAGATCAAATGTCTCATTTTCTTGAAGATTTGTGGTAATATTACTCAGTATGCCATTTCTTTATTTTAATAAGGATCATTTGAACAAAGTTCTGTGATGCAATTGCATAAGATGACAAAGCAGGATGGACTTTCCCCCCTCTTTTAAAGCATAACAGTTTCAATAGACCTAGATGGTTCAAATAGTTATTTTATTATGATAATATGCTTATTTTCTGGAAGAAGACAAGGACTTTCCTCTCAATCAGATTAATTATAATTTACTTCCAGTCATTAATGATCAAAGAGTGCTTCCAGGGATCATCAAGCAAGCATTTTGTTGGCCACATTTAGGGAAGTTATATAGTGGACATATAGAGGAAAATTAGAAACTAATATCCCTCAACAATGCTATGTCTACTTTTGACCTTATTATTATTCCTTCCTGAGCAACGCCCATGTAAACCTCACTAATTTATCATCCCTCTTATCTTACAGGAAAATAAAAGAAATTATGTGTATTAATTTAATGTGGCTGTTGTAAACAATTGTTATTGATGTTGCTCGGTCACTCAGTCATGTCTAACTCTTTGCTACCCCATGGACTGCACCACTAGGCTTCCCTGTCCTTTACCATTTCCCAGAGCTTTCTCAAACTTATGTTCCCTGAGTCAGTGATGCCATCCACCATCTCATCCTCTGTCATCCCCTTCTCCTTCTTCCTTCAGTCTTTCCCAGCATCAGGGTCTTCTCTAATGAGTCAGCTCTTTGCATCAGGTGGTCAAAGCACTGGAGCTTCAGCTTCAGCATCACTCCTTCCAATGAACATTCAGGACTAATTTCCTCTAGGATGGACTGGTTTGATCTCCTTGCAGTTCGAGGGACTCTCAAGAGTCTTCTCCAACACCACAGTTCATAAGCATCAATTCTTCAGCAATCAGCCTTCTTTATGGTCCAATTTTCACATCCATACATGACTACTGGAAAACCATAGTTTTGACTAGACAGAACTTTGCCGGCAAAGTAATACCTCTGCTTTTTAGTATGCTGTCTAGGATGGTCATAGCTTTTCTTCCAAGGATCAGCATCTTTTAATTTCATGGCTGCAGTAATAATCTGCAGTGATTTTGGAGCCTAAGAAAATGCAGTCTGTCACTGTTTCCATTGTTTCCCTATCTATTTGCTGTGAGGTAATGGGACTAGATGCCATGATCTTTGTTTTTTGAATGCTGAGCTTTAAGCCAGCTTTTTCACTCTCCCCTTTCACCTTCATCAAAATGCTCTTTAGTTCTTCTTCACTTTCTGCCATAAGGATGGTGTCATCTGCCTATCTGAGTTTACAGATATTTCTCCCCACAATATTGATTCCAGCTTGTACTTTATACATCCTGGTATTTCTCATGATATACTCTGCACAGAAGGTAAATGAACAGAGTGACAATATACAGCCTTGACATATTCCTTTCCCAATATGGAACCAGTCTCTTGCCGCTGGAGACTCCCTGGCACTCACAGGAGAAGATGATTGCATGTCCTTCTACTTCACCGTCTTGAAGCATTTGATCACATGGATCACAAGCCTTGTCTGACTCAATGAAACCATGATCCATGTCATACAGGGCCAGCCAAGATGGATGGGTCATGGTGGAGGGTTCTGTAAATGTGGTCCACTAGAGAAGGGAATGGCAAACCACTTCAACATTCTTGCCTTGAGAATCCCATGAACAGTATGACAATGCATAAAGATATGACACTGAAAGATGAACACCCCAGGTCAGTAGGTGCCCAATATGCTACTGGAGAAGAGCAGAGAAATTATAACAAATTAGCATAAACTTAAACAACTTAGCATAAAACAACACATGCTTTGTCTTACAGCTCTGCAGAAGTCTGATACAGGTTCCCACTGAGCTAAAATCAAGATGCTGTCAATTTGCATTTTTTGCTAGAGGCTCCAGGGGATAACCCATCTCTTTGTCTTTTCTTTTGTTCTCTTTCTTTAAATTTATTTATTTATTTTAATTGGAGGCTAATTACTTGACAATATTGCAGTGGTCTTTGTCACACAGTGACATGAATCAGCCACGGGTGTTCATGTGTCCCCTATCCTGAACCCCCCTCCCACCTCCCACCCATTCCATCCTTCAGGGTTGTCCCAGTGCACCAGTCCTGAGCACCCTGTCTCATGCATCAGAACTAGACTGACGATCTAGTTCACATATGGTAATATACATGTGTCAATGCTAATCTCTCAAATCATCCCACCCTTGCCTTCTTCCACAGAGTCCAAAATTCTGTTCTTTACATCTGTGTCTCTTTTGCTATCTCACATATAGGGTCAACGTTACCGTATTTCTAAATTTCATATATATGCAGTAATATACTGTATTGGTGATTTTTTTTCTGACTTACTTCACTCTGTATAACAGGTTCCAGTTTCATCCACCTCATTAGAATCAATTCAAACGCTTTCTTTTTAATGGCTGAGTAATATTCCATTGTATATATGCACCACAGCTTTCTTATCCATTCGTCTGCTGATGGACTTCTTAGATTGCCTCCATATCTAGCTATTGTAAATAGTGCTGCGATGAATATGGGGGTACACGTGTCTCTTTCATTTCTGGTTTCCTCAGTGTGTATGCCCAGCAGTGGGATTGCTGGGTCATATAGCAGTTCTATTTCCAGTTTTTAAGGGAATCTCCACACTGTTTTCTACAGTGGCTCTACTAGTGTGCATTCTCACCAACAGTGTAAGAGGGTTCTGTTTTATCCCCACCCTCTCCAGCATTTATTGTTTGTAGACATTTTGATAGCAGCCATTCTATCCAGTGTAAGATGGTACCTCATTGTGGTTTTGACTTGCATTTCTCTGATAATGAGTGATGTTGAGCATCTTTTCATGTGTTTGTTAGCCATCTGCATGTCTTCTTTGGAGAAACGTCTGTTTAGTTCTTTGGCCCATCTTTTGATTGGGTCGTTTATTTTTCTGGAATTGAGCTGCATGAGCTGCTTGTATATATTTTAGATTAATTCTTTGTCAGTTGCTTAATTTGCCATTATTTTTTCCCATTCTGAAAGAAGAGAGTTGGCTTAAAGCTCAACATTCAGAAAACTAAGATCATGGCATCCAGTCCCATCACTTCATGGCAAATAGATGGGGAAACAGTGCAAACAGTGGCTGATTTTATTTTTCTGGGCTCCAAAATCATGGCAGATGGTGATTGCAGGCATGAAATGAAAAGATTCTTGCTCCTTGGAAGGGAAGTCATGACCAACCTAGACAGTATATTAAAAAGCAGAGACATTATTTGTCAACAAAGGTCCATCTAGTCAAGGCTATGGTTTTTCCAGTAGTCATGTATGGATGTGAGACTTGGACTATAAAGAAAGCTGAGCGCCAAAGAATTGATGCCTTTGAAATGTGGTGTGGGAGAAGACTCTTGAGAGTCCCTTGGACTGCAAGACGATCCAACCAGTCCATCCTAAAGGAGATCAGTCCTGGGTGTTCATTGGAGGGACTGATGTTGAAGCTGAAACTCCAATACTTTGGCTACCTGATGTGGAGAGCTGAGTCATTTGAAAAGACCCTGATGCTGGGAAAGATTGAGGGCAGGAGGAGAAGGGGACGACAGAGGATGAGATGGTTGGATGGCATCACCGACACAATGGACATGGGTTTGGGTGGACTCTAGGACTTGCTGATGGACAGGGAGGCCTTGCGTGCTGTGGTTCATGGGATTGCAAAGAGTCGGACACGACTAAGCAACTGAAATGAACTGAACTCTCCCATTCTGAAGGCTGTCTTTTCACCTTGCTTATAGTTTCCTTCGTTGTGTAAAAGCTTTTAAGTTTAATTAGGTCCCATTTGTCTATTTTTGCTTTTATTTCCATTACTCTGGGAGGTGGGTCATGGAGGGTCCTGCTATGATTTACGTTAGAGCGTGTTTTGCCTGTTTTTCTTTAGGAGTTTTATAGTTTCTGGTCTTATATTTAGACCTTTAATCCATTTTTGACCTTATTTTTGTGTATGGTGTTAGAAACTATTCCTAGTTTCATTCTTTTACAAGTGGTTGACCAGTTTTCCCACCACCACTTGTTAAAGAGGTTGTCTTTTCTCCATTGTATATTCTTGCCTCCTTTGTCAAAGATAAGGTGTCCATAGGTGTGTGGATTTATCTCTGGGTTTTCTATTTTGTTCCATTGATCTATGTTTCTGTCTTTGTGCTGGTACCATATTGTCTTGATGACTTGTAGCTTTGTAGTATAGCCTGAAGTCAGGCAGGTTGAGTCCTCCAGTTCCATTCTTCTTTCTCAAGATTGCTTTGGCTATTTGTGGTTTATTATTTGTGAAATTATTTGTTATAGTTCTCTGAAAAATACTGTTGGTAGCTTGATAGGGGTTGCATTGAATCAAAGATTGCTTTTGGTAGTATACTCATTTTCACTATATTGATTCTTCCAATCCATGAACATGGTATATTTCTCCATCTATTTGTGTCATCTTTGATTCTTTTATCAGTGTTTTACAGTTTTCTATATATGTCTTTTGTTTCTTTAGGTAGATTTATTTATTTATTATTTCTTTAGGTAGAAATATTTTATTCTTTTCATTGTAATGGTGAATGGAATTGTTTCTTTAATTTTCTTTGTGTTGTCTTATTGTTAGTGTATAAGAATGCAAGGGGCTTATGTGTATTAATTTTATATCCTGCAACTTTACTATATTCATTGATTAGCTCTAGTAATTTTCTGGTGGTGTCTTTAGGATTTTGTAGAGGATCATATCATTTTTATGTAGAGGATCATATCATCTACAAACAGTGAGAGTTTTACTTCTTTTCCAATCGGGATTCCTTTTATTTCTTTTTCTGCTCTGATTGCTGTGGCTAAAACTTCCAAAACCATGTTGAATAGTAGTGGTAAGAATGGGCACCCTTGTCTTGTTCCTGACTGTAGGGGAAATGCTTTCAATTTTTCACCATTGAAGACAATGTTTGCTGTGGGTTTGCCATATATAGCTTTTATTTTGTTGAGGTATGTTCCTTGTATGCCCGCTTTCTGGAGGGTTTTTATCATAAATGGATGTTGAATTTCCCAAAGGCTTTCTGTGATCTATTGAGATAATCATATGGGTTTTGTCTTTCAATTTGTTAATGTGGTGTATCACATCGATTGGTTTGTGAATATTGAAGAATCCTTGCATCCCTGGGATAAAGCCCACTTGGTCATGATGTATGATCTTTTTAATATGTTGTTGGATTTTGTTTGCTAGAATTTTGTTAAGGATTTTTGCATCTATGTTCATCAGTGATATTGGCCTGTAGTTTTCTTTTTCTGTGGCACGTTTGTCTGGTTTTGGTATTAGGGTGATGGTGGCCTCACAGAGTGAGTTTGGCAGTTTACCTTCCTCTTTTATCTTCTGGAAGAGTTTGAGTAGGATAGGTGTTAGCTCTTCTCTAAATTTTTGGTAGAATTCAGCTGTGAAGCCATCTGGTCCTGGGCTTTTGTTTGTTGGAAAAATTTCTATTACAGTTTCAATTTCAGCAGTTGTGATAGGTCTGTTAAGGTTTTCTATTTCTTTCTGGTTCAGTTTTGGAAGGTTATAGTTTTCTAAGAATTTTTCCATTTCTTCCAAGTTGTCCATTTTATTGGCATATAGTTGCTGATAGTAGTCTCTTATGATCCTTTGTATTTCTGTGTTGTCTGTTGTGATTTCTCCATTTTCATTTCTAATTTTGTTGATTTGATTCTTCTCCCTTTTTTTCTTGAGGAGTCTGGCTAATGGTTTGTCTATTTTATTTATCTTCTCAAAGAACCAGCTTTTAGTTTTGTTGATTTTTGCTATAGTCTCCTTTGTTTCTTTTTCATTTATTTCTGCCCTAATTTTTATGATTTCTTTCCTTCCACTAACTCTGGGGTTCTTCATTTGTTCTTTTTCTAGTTGCTTTAGGTGTAAAGTTAGTTTATTTATTTGATTCTTCTCTTGTTTCTTGAGGTAAGCTTGTATTGCTATGAACTTTCCCCTTAGCACCGATTTTGCTGAATCCCATAGATTTTGGGTTGTTGTGTTTTCAAGTTCATTCATTTCTATGTATATTTTTATTTCTTCTGTGATTTGTTGCTTATTCAGAAACGTATTGTTTAGCCTCCATATGTTCGTATTTTTGATATTTTTTTTTCCTGTAGTTGACATCTAATCTTACCACATTGTGATCAGAAAAGATGTTTGAAATGATTTCAATTTTTTGAATTTACCAAGGTTAGATTTATGGTGCAGGATGTGATCTATCTTGGAGAATGTTCCATGTGCACTTGAGAAAAAGTTGAAATTCACTGTTCGGGGGTGAAATGTCCCATAGATATCAATTAGATCTAACTGGTCCATTGTATCATTTAAAGTTTGTGTTTCCTTGCTAATTTAATTTTAGTTCCATAGGTGTGAGTGGGGTATTAAAGTCTCCCACTATTGTGTTACTGTTAATTTCCCCTTTCATACTTGTTAGCTTTTGCCTTACATATTGCAATGCTTCTATATTGGGTGCATATATATTTATAATTGTTGTATCTTCTTCTTGGATTGATCCTTTGATCATTATATAGTGTCCTTCTTTGCCTCTTTTCACGACCTTTATTTCAAAGTCTATTTTATCTGATATGAGTATTGCTACTCCCACTTTCTTTTGGTCTCCATTTCCATGAGATATCTTTTTCTAGCCCTTCACTTTCAGTCTGAATATGTCCCTTGTTTTGAGGTGGGTTTCTTGTAGACAGCACAGATAGATGTCTTGTTTGTGTATCCATTCAGCCAGTCTTTGTCTTTTGGTTGGGGCATTCAACCCATTTACATTTAAGGTAATTATTAGTAAGTATGATCCCTTTGCCATTTACTTTGTTGTTTTGGGTTCGAGTTTATAAACCTTTTCTGTGTTTCCTGTCTAGAGAAGATCCTTTAGCATTTGTTGAAGAGCTGGTTTGGTGATGCTGAATTCTCTCAGCTTTTGCTTGTGTAAAGCTTTTGTTTTCTCCTTCATATTTGAATGAGATCCTTTCTGGGTATAGTAATCTGGGCTGTAGGTTTTTCTTTGTCATCACTTTAAGTATGTCCTGCCATTCCTTTCTGCTCTGAAAAGTTTCTGTTGAAAGATGAGCTGTTATCCTTATGGGAATCCCCTTGTGTGTTATTTGTTGTTCTTCCCTTGCTGCTTTTAATATTTGCTCTTTGTGTTTGATCTTCATTAATTTGATTAATATGTGTCTTGGGGTGTTTTGCCTTGGGTTTATCCTGTTTGGGACTCTCTGAGTTTCTTGGACTTGGGTGGCTATTTCCTTCCCCGTTTTAGGGAAGTTTTCAACTATTATCTCCTCAAGTATTTTCTGATAGCTTTTCAGTCTTCTTATTCTGGGACTCCTATGATTGAAATATTGAGGCATTTAATATTGTCCTAGAGGTCTCTGAGGTTGTCCTCATTTCTTTTTTTTCCCCCCTCTCTGCTTCATTTATTTCCACCATTCTATCTTCCATCTCACTTATCGTATCTTGTGCCTCAATTATTCTATTGTTGGTTCCTTCTAGAGTGCTTTTGATCTCAATTATTGCATTATTCATTATTGATTTACTCTTTTTTATTTCTTATAGGTCTTTGTTAAATATTTCTTGCGTTTTCTCAATCCTCATTTCCAGTGTATTTATCTATAACTCTATTTTGTTTTCAAGATTTTGGATCACATTTACTATCATTATTCTGAATTCTTTATCAGGTAGACTCCCTATCTCCTCCTCTTTTGTTTGGTTTCATGGATGTTTATTATGTTCCTTTACCTGCTGAATATTTCTCTGCCTTTTCATTTTGTTTAGATTGCTGTTTTTGCAGTGGCCTTTCTGTAGGCTGGAAGTTTGTAGTTCTTTTTTATTGTGGAGGTTGCTCCCTGTGGGTGGGGTTGGACTAGTGGCTTGTCAAGGTTTCCTGGTTAGGGAAGCTTGCATCTGTGTTCTGTTGGGTGGAGCTTTATCTCTTCTCTCTGGAGTGTAATGAAGTATCCAGTAGTGAGTTTTGAGGTGTCTGTGAGTTTTGTGTGACTTCGGGCAGCCTATATTTTAATGCTCAGGGCTGTGTTCCTGCATTGCTGGATAATTAGCTTGGTATGTTTTGCTCTGGAACTTGTTGGCTCTTGGGTGGTGCTTGGTTTCAGTGTAGGTATGGAGGCTTTTGGAATAGCTCTTGCCAAGTAATGTTCATGGAGTCAGGAGTTTTCTGGGGTCTCAAGTTTTGAATTTCAGCCTTCTGCCTCTGGGTTTTAGTCTTATTCTTACAGTAGCATCAACACTTCTCTATCCATACAGCACAGATGATAAAACATCTAGGTTAATGGTGAAAAGATTCTCCACAGTGAGGGACACACAGAGAGGTTCACAGATTTACATGGAGAGGAGAAGAGGGAGGAAGGAAATAGAGGTGACCAGGAGGAGAAGAAAAGGGGAGAGAGCAATCTCGCCAGCAATCAATTCCCTACATGCTCTCCACAGTCTGGAACACTCAGAGATGTTCAAATAATTGCATAGAGAAGCAAAGAGGGACAAGGGAGAGAGAGGTGACTAGGAGAAGAGGGGGAATCAAAAAGGGAGAGACCAACTGAGCCAGTAATCAGTCCCCTAAGTGTTTCCCACAGCCCAGAACACCCAGAGAGATTCACAGAATTAAGTAGAAAAGTGAAGGGGAAGGGAGGAGATAGAGGTGACCTGAGGGAGAAAAGAGAGAGTCAAAAGGGGAGAGAGCAATCAAGCTAGTAATCACACCCCTAAGTAAAAATGTGTACTGAAGATTAGATTCTTAAAGGTACAAAATTGATAACAAAAACCATAAAGCAAAAATTAAAAATCTAGAGTAGAGGTTAGAGTCTCAAAAATACAATATTAAAAATACAAAACAAAATCAATCACAAAAATTATAATATATATACATATATATATATATGAAATTTGCTTTAGAAGTTAAAAATGATAATAGTAAAAATATATCTAGGGATTTCTCTGGAGTTTTTGAGGGCAGTGTGGTGTCAATTCAGTTTCAGATAATTCCTTGTTAAAGCTTATACTTTTTTTCAAGGTCTATAGGCTCCTTCCAATGCTTAGCCAATGCTAACTACAGGGTTTTAATCTGTTTCACCTGTCACTTCCAGAGTGGTTCCCTCTTCTTTATTTTGGCTTCCTCTGTTTGCAAGTCTCTTCAGTGTCTAATTTCTGCCCTGACACAAAGGGGTGAAGGTGGTCACTTATTTAGGCTCACTTGTTCAGATGTGCTGTGGGGAGGGAGGAACACTGGAAAGAAATATCACTGGCTTGTGTGGGGAGTGCTCGCAGTGTATGGACCACACTGGGTTTGCCCCAGCTCACGGCAGCATGTGCTTTCCCAGCCTACATTGCTCAGGTGCCAGGTTGCTCTGCAAGGAAACTGTCCAAAGCAGACCTGTGTTTCGTCCACTTGCCAGGTCTAAGCTGCTCAGGCTCAGGTTCTTGGGTACTCCACAAAGACACAGACTCAGGCATGCATTGTGTGCTCTTCCCAGGTCTGAGCAGCTCAGGCAACGAGGTGCTTGGTGAGCACACTGCACACTGTCCCAGGTGGTCTGTGCATCTTAATTACCTCCCTGGTCCCAGCCACTCAGTTTCCCAGTGTGCCACAAGAGCGCCATATCAGGTGTGCTTTGTGTCTCCTCTAGGGAGTTGATCTCAGGCTGCGACCCTCCTGGCAGATGTCAACCGTCCAGGATCCCAAGAAGACTTGGTTAGCAACTGGGAGCCTGCTCACAGTTTGGTGGAGGATGCCATCTCTGGGGCCGAGATTGCCCCTTGCCTTCCAGCTCTGGCTGTCGCCCACCTGCCTCTCTGCCTCAGGTGGGGGGACGGGCCTGTCCACAGCTGGCTAGCTCCCCTTTAGTATTCGCTCAATTCTTTGTTCTCTGAGCAGGCCAGGCTGTGCCCTAGTGAAGTCAAGTGAAAGTGAAGTCGCTCAGTTGTGTCCAACTCTTCACGACCCCATGGACTGCAGCCTACCAGGCTCCTCCATCCAAGGGATTTTCCAGGCAACAGTATTGGAGTGGGATGCCATTGCATTCTCCGAGGCTGTGCCTTAGGTTAGAGGTTTTCACAGGAAAGTTCTCTCTCTCTCTCTCACTCTTTTTCTTTTCTCTCTCTGGCTATCCCACAGTTTGGGTTGCTATCTCATGTTAACTCCCATAGATTGTCCTCAGGGCACTTACCCTAAGCAATGCAGCAGGTGCCTCTCTGTTGAGCCCCTGCTTGCCGGTGGTGGGTGCGAGCGTCTGGGCTACTTCTCCATTGGGAGTTATGGTTACGCATATATTCTGTGTTTTTTTTTTTCTTTGTTTCTTTTTCCTCCTGGTTATGTTGCCCTCTGAGATTCTAAAACTCCCCCACATACCTGCTGGTGAGAGGGTTTCCCACTGTTTGGAAACTTCTCCTCCTTCACAACTCCCTCCAGGGACAGGTCTCCATCACTAACTCTTATGTCTCTCTTTTTGTCTTTTATATTTTGCCCTACCTTCTTTTGAAGAGAATGGGCTGCCTTTCTGGGTGCCTGGTGTCCTCCACCAGCATTCAGAAGTTGTTTTGTGTAAGCTGCTCAGCATTGAAATGATCTTTTGATGAGTTTGTGGGGGATAAAGTGGTCTCCCTGTCCTATTCCTCTGCCATCTTAGGACCACCTCTCTTTGTCTTTTCTAACTGCCATAAACCACCCACATTCCTTGGCTTATAGCCCCCTTCCCATACTTTCAAAGCCAACAGTGTTGCATGTCTGTGCATCTTTCATCTGAAATCAGATTTAATTCTAATTATCTTCTTTTGCCCCTTTCTTACACTTTTAAGGATCTTTGGGATTGTACCAAGCTGAGCCATCCCTGGTGGCTCAGACAGTAAAGAATTCACCTACAGTGAGGGAGACCTGGGTTCAATCCCTGGGTCAGGAAAATCCCCTGGAGAAGGGAATGGCAACCCACTGCAGTATTCTTGACTGGAGAATTCTATGGACGGAGGAGCCTGGCAGGCTACAGTCCATGGGATTGCAAAGTGTTGGATACAACTGAGTGACTTGCACATCACATCCCTATTTTAAGGATAACTGATTATCAAACCTTAAGTCTTCTATGCCAGTTAGCCTAACATAGTCACAGGTTCTGAGGATTAGTATTCAGCTGTCTTTGTGGGTCATTATTCTTTCTACCACTCCATTCTTCCAGACATGCTGCATCTGAGATTCTCTGAAAACTCTCCAGGTAATAATAATAAAAATAAAATCGAGATGTGAAGTGACACTTCTTCAAGTGTGAAAGAACATAGGGTGGGGAAGAAACTGCTCTCTTTCAAATATTCCAATAAATATCCTTCCAGGGTGGAACATATTTGTTACTTACTCATGAATGCACCACATATGTTTATCTTTTATTCTAAGCTTTAAAAACAAGATTATGAGGGTAAAAGACTGTTCAAACATTGTTATTCAACAGTCTTACACACCAAAAGTCTTTAAGTAAGGCTAGGTGCTATTTGTTGAGTACCACAGAACTCAGTGTAATTCAGAAGATGCACTAGTTACTGATTGGTAGTTATTAAGGGGTAGTTAGAGATCAGAGGAATTTACAGAGAGAGGCAGAAGACAAGAGATGGAAAGCATGAACTGGCATGAGGTTTTTGCCTTGTAGAATTTCAAAGCAGTGGAAAGTGACATGTCATTGTAGCTAATGCTCTAAGTCAAAACTGCCACATCTCATTCCTAGAACTCAGTTAAAAAGAAGCCTATATCGGTGCCAATATTTGAAGGATATTGTTACTGTGACTACCTTGAACCCAAGTTCCAGGTAAAAGAAGTAGGACATGAATAAATAAGGCAACATGCCAGAAAATGACTACCTCTCTTCAAAGGAAGAAATATTTTGGATGAAACCTTATCTCTAGGAAAGCTTATTTATTCTAGATATATGAAAAGCATGCAAACCTTGAGAGGTTTATGAGAGAAAAAAAAAGAAAACAAAGAGTCCTTGATAGGAGAAAATATTCTTAGTATGAAGTTGACATAATGATTTCTCAGATTCTTATATATATATGGAGAAGCAAAAAAAAAAAAAAAAACTGTTAGGATGATTCCAGATTGTATTTACTTCTTACAAACTTGTTAAATAATATGCCATAATAAACAATTATTTGCTAAAGATACATTTGTTCAATATTCAACAATTATTAAGAGCCGACTATATAATAATGCAATATTTTTAAAATTTTTGAGAAGTGGTTGACATAAAACATTATGGGTTTCCCAGGTGTGCTAGTGGTCAAGAATCCACCTGCCAATGCGGGAGACAGTGGGCTCAATCCCTGGGTCAGCAAGATCCCCTGGAGGAGGGTAAGGCAACCCACTCTAGTATTCTTACTTGGAGAATCCCATGGACAAAGGAGCCTGGTGGGCTACACTCTGTAGGGTTACAAAGAGTTGGATACAACTGTAGCAACTTAGTATGCACACACATACAATGTTAGTTTTAGGTGCACTATATTGTGATTTCAGAGAAGGCAATGGCACCCCACTCTAGTACTCTTGCAATCCCATGGACGGAGGACCCTGGTAGGCCGCAGTCCATGGGGTCACTAAGAATCAGATACGACTGAGCGACTTCACTTTCACTTTTCACTTTCATGCATTGGAGAAGGAAATGGCAACCCACTCCAGTGTTCTTGCCTGGAGAATCCCAGGGATGGGGGAGCCTGGTGGGCTGCCGTCTATGGGGTCGCACAGAGTCGGACATGACTGAAGTGACTTAGCAGTAACAGTAGCAGTAGCATACTGTGATTTGACATTTGCATATGTTATAAAGTGATCACCATGATAAGTCTAGCAACCATCTATCCCACACAAATTTATTACAATATCATTTACTGTATTTCTTATCACCATGGCCCATTTATTTAATAACTGAAGGTTTGTATATCTTAAACCCATTCACTTATTTTGACCACTCCCCTAACTACCATCCTTCTGGAAACCACCAGTTTGTTCTCCATATGAGTGTTTCATTACTTTCCTTGTTTTGGCTTTTAGAAGTCACATATAAGTGAGATTGTATTTGTCTTTGATATATTTCCCTTAGCATAATAGCCTCTAGATTCATCCATGTTGTAGTGTATACACACACATATATATATATTTGATGTAGTCTCATTCTTTCATTTATTTTTTTTTAATTTTATTTTATTTTTAAACTTTACATAACTGTTTATACAAGTCTGAAAAAACTGAAATTATTAAAGTTAAAATATATACAGGAGATCATGTGGCAATGTTGAGATTTAAACCAAAGTATTTATGACTTGAAATGCCAAGTCAACACAAAACTTTTATGTAAACTATGCTTCCTCCCTAAAAAAACCTTCCAAAAATATCCTAAGTACTTTTGTAAAACACCTTTACATAAATTAGTTAAGAAGAAATAGGTTGCAAAATCTAAGAAAATCATAGGTCATTCTGAACTCTTTGTTATATTAAAGATAATGCAGGGTGGGAGAGAGTAATATTTAAACATGTATATTATCATATTTAAAATGGATATTTGTGGAGCATGCTAAGTTGCTTCAGTCGTGTCCAACTCTTTGTGACCCCATGGACTAAAGTTCACCAGGCTCTTCTGTCCATGGGATTATTTAGGCAAGAATACTGGAGTGGGTTGCCATGCACTCCTCCAGGGGATCTTCCTGACCCAGGGGTTCAACCCATGTCTCTTATGTCTCCTACATTGGCAGGTGTAATCTTTACCATTAGCACTACCAGGGAAGCTCATGTAAGGGATAGTCAGTGGGAATTTGCTGAATTATGCAGGGAACTTGAAGCTGGTGTTCTGTGACAACCTAGAAGGGTGGGATGGGAAGGAGATAGGAGGGAGGTTTAAGAGGGAAGGGACATATGTATACCTATGGTTGATTCATGTAGATATATGGCAGAAACCATCACAATACTGTAAAGTAATTACTCTGCAATTAAAATCAAATTAAAAAAAGAGAATCCAATTCTTAAGTCATTTTATTCAATTTTTAGATTACAGTCACATTCAAGTTATAAGGAATTAGGCAAGGGGACTACTGTGTGGGTTGAGCTACGGAATAAATATGGAAGATAAACTTCACAGTGAAGGCAGCTTTTCAGAAGCGGTAGAATGGGATTGCAAAGAAAGGCTCTACCATGGGAAAATGCCACTCTTCTTTCTCATTCTTCCCAAGGTTTTCTGCTCATATATAAAAGTCCCACCTAATCAAGAACTGAAAGGTTTGTCTTCATATAATATATACCATCATCTTGAAAAACCATAAATATCTTACAAAGAAAAATCTTAAAAATTCTTATTCGAAGCTGACATTGTTTCTACCTTCTAACACACTTTAAATATCACTGAAATAGTGTTTCTGATTCTTATTAGAGTTTGTCTCCCTGCCCTCAAATACCGGTGTATAAGCAGCATGGTGTGCTGAAAGAGCACAGGTTGGAGGTAGCCTGAGCTGATGAATTATGCCCTTGAACATATGACTTGTATTTTCTCATTTCTGAGCTTCAGTTTTTTCCACTGTAAAGTAGTGATAAATAGTATTGACCACATTAATTGTGATGGGAATAAATATAATAAGTATGAATTCCAGCTCAGTGCCTTTATATGCATTTATTATTATTATTCCTACTACTTATCCAAAGAGTTCCAAACTCCTTTGTCTACATTCAATGACCCTCAACATACCCAAGTTCCAAACTCCTTTGTCTACATTCAATGACCCTCAACATGCCCAAGAAATACTTCATTTATATGAGAAAACTAAGACGTAAATCCTTATGTGCTTGCTGTAAAGACTAAATTTCCATTTCATACTGATGCATAACTTAATAAATGTAGTACTAAAACTTTGAATGACTCAGTTGGTTAAGTTATTATAGACTAACTTCTTTAAGCATCTAAAAATTTGACTATCTACATTAATTTGCAAGCACACCTTTCTTCAAAGCAAATCTATGCCCCTCTGTTGAAACAAGTGGATTTTGTTATGCCAAGGAAAACAGCACAGAACCAGTTTTAGTCCCAGAAAGTCCAGCACTTTGCAGAGTCACAGTTGTTTGACACTAAGAGAGTGATAGAGTCCAACCAGGTAGGTGGGTTTTTTTTTTTGTTTGTTTTGTTTTTCTGGATATTTAAAAAAAAAAAAGATCAGCAATTTGCTAAAAACAGACACTGCCGTAGGATGTACCATGACATTTGCTATATGTCAAAAGCCACAGAAGACATTTGAATCATGAAGTGTCAAAATACAGGTCATGCAGCCCACACATTCTTGACTTATGAAACTAAAATACTGTACCTTCATAAAACATAAAGAAAAAAAACTGATGTTAATGAAAAATATAAGTAATATATACAAGTAAAGAGTTTGCCCTCAAGAGTACTAAAAAGTGGCTTTCAGGTAAGAGACAAACAGTCTGATAATTTAGCTGGATATCGGAGATTATCCAGAGTCTAAAAACCATGTCCCTCAGATAAAGCTTTTAATCCTGAAAGAAGAATGTCAAACTGTATTTAAAAATAGCTGGCATTTACTTAATGCTTTTTTTTTCTTTTCATGGAATGTACATTCATACAACCTGTGTATTAATAAATATTCATCCTTTTGTAATAAGAAAATTAAGATAATTATACCCAATTACCAGTTAGGAAAGTTAAGACACAAGGTCAAGTAATTGTTTAAAGCAAGTTACCTAGTTCATGGCCAATTCAGGCCTGATATCTAGGTCTTTTATATTCTGTCCTTATTTCTTTCTATCATGCCATATTTAATACTTTTATGTAGGCATTTTAAAATTAACTTTTAGTATAATATAAATTGTTTCATAATGTTGTGTTAGTTTCTGCTGTGAAGCAAAGTTAATCAGCAATATGTATACATATATCCCTTGTTTTGGGGATTTACTTCTCATTTAGATCACCACAGAGCACTGAGTAGAATTCCCTGTGCTATACAAGTAGGTTCTCATTAGTTATCTATTTCATACCGAGTGTATGTATGTCAATCCCTATCTCCCAATTCATCCCATCCCCTTTCCTCTTTAGTACCCACACATTTTTTTGTCTATGCCTGTGTCTCTATTTCTGCTTTGAAAATAAGTTAATTTATACCATTTTTATAGATTCCACATATATGCATTACAATTGATTTTTTTTCTATTTATGACTTACTTCAATCTCTATGACAGTCTCTAGGTTCATCTAGGTCTCTACAAATGGCACAAGTGTATTCCTTTTTATGACTGGGTAATATTCCATTGTATAAATGTACTACATCTTTATCCATCCCTCTATTGATGGACATTTAGGTTTCTTCTATATCCTAGCCATTGTGAATGGTATTGCAATGAACATTGGGGTACATGTGTCTTTTTGAATTACGGCTTTCTCTGGATATATGCCCAGGAGTGGGATTTCTAGGTTTTATTGATTGTTGATAAAGTGAAAAGAAACCTCAGCTCCAAAGCATAACTTAGAAACATTCACCAGCAAAATCCCATGCACCCATCCAGCCCCATCTGTGCTACATAGAACCGAACGTCTTCTTTCCTGAATAGTAGCACACATTCTCTCTGCCTGTAAGGCTCTTCTGTCCCTTAACCACCTGGGTAATATCCACTCCTTCTTTGTAAGACCTACATCTATTTATTAGCCACCTATGAGAACCACGCTCCTTGTGAGACAATTGTCAGCTAAAGGACATTTTCCTTATCTCTATGAGATTTCAGTCACTTTGGAGGATTAATTGAATAGACCAGCAATGATTTCAAGCAAAAGTCTTATGGCGGCACAGATGCTTATGGCTCTGGGAGTACAGACAAAACCCCTGACACAATCTAGGGCAGCAGGGATCAAATTTAGTTTGTAAAATAAAGTTCCAGGTATATGTATGAAAACGTCTATCTTTAGATCTCTACTCATTCAGTAGGTCTGGTGTGGAGGTACAAAATAATTTGCATTTTTAAAGTGCATTCTTAGACAATTATGATACAGATGATTCATGAACCACATTTTGAGAAACAGTACTTTAGAAAAGACGGCTTGGAATAAATATATTAGGTCAATAAGCAAACATGAAAAGGTGGGCAGAGTGCTCCAGATACAAGCAAAGCCTGTACAAAGTCTAGAGTGTGAAAGACCATCACATTTCAAACATTAAAAAATTAAGTTAACTCTGACTTAAAATAAGACAAAAGATGATGCTGAAAAAACAGGGAGGGACCAAGTCGAGTTAAGTAAGTCCTTCTCCACGTTTCCAAGGCATTTGCTTACTTTTATCACATTTCTTTTATTCCACCATTATGTTTACAATCTGTCTTCCAACTATATTGGTAACTTTTTGCTTTTGGGTAAACTGTCCTTTTCTCTTCACCCAATTAGGATACCAGACCTAAGACACAGTGTTTCGTAAACTGAAAAGGGAATGAATAATTAAGAAACAAATGTTTCCAAATATCAACAACAATGCAACCTGATCAGTGATATTTAGATATATTTCAAACTTATTTATTCTGGCCACTTATAAGCACTTAGTTTATTTACTTTTAATAATCACACTCACAACATGTTATGTGGAATTCTCTTTGATGATGCCCAATCCTGATAAGAATTTCATTAATATCTCTTAATGAAATTAAGATAATAGCTCTTCCAAGGGTACTCATCAAATATTTCTCTTCATTATTCTCAGTATTTTGTTATCTAAAATTAAATAAACTGCCTAAAGGGTTCCCTAAAAGGAACCTGAGTGACCATGTAAATTGGATTGCTACACATCCCAGTGTCTATTATTCTTCATGACCCCACTGCCAAGGAGATACCTCCAAATGTTGCATGATAGACTCCTTACCTTTGGGTCCCATACTGAAAGCCCCTTCCTCAGCGAAGACATACTTAAACACCCAACTAAGGAGCACACACTCCTTCTGCAATTCTCAATTTCCAGCAGGAAACCAGATGATTTCCTTTCTAATTAATTGCATCAGACTTTGCAATTTTGTCTGTGTTTGTGTGTATAACATTGTTTCACCTTTTAGGTACCACTCCAGACCATCTATTTTATGTTGAAAATGTCCTTATTTGTTTACTGCTAACTATGTGTTGTTGCTATTCAGTCACTAAATCATGTCTGACTCTTTGTGACCCCATGGACTGTAGCACACCAGTCTTCCCTGACCTTCAGTATTTCCCAGAGGTTGCTCATATTTATGTCCACTGAGTCAGAGATGCTATATACTAACATATTATTTTGGCATAGAGGTTGCTAAACAAATGTCTTTAGGATGATTAATTGAGTCTGAATTGTACGGGACCTGGCATATGATAGGTATTGCATTATTTTTCTTTAAGTAAAAATATATACCTATAGATAAATAGAAGATAAATAGATGATAGATGCTAATATAAGAAAGATAAAAATAACCAAGATGATTCAGTCAACAAAAATTCTGCCCTTTGAGAATTCATTATCTCCAGTGAACATCTCACAAGCTAAATTATATTATTCACCTTTTAATTGGGTTCCTTAGTTGCATGCATTACATAAAGGCAGTTCTGTGGATATATGACAGTGAGTCCTGGATAAATAAGACTTTAGCAATATATCCAAAATTTAAACTTATAGATATCATACTCCCAATGCCAATTCTGCTTATTTTCTACAGAAAAATCACTTTTCTGAGTCTAAGATTGGAATGCTCAAGTTGATGTAAAAACTCATTCCTTTGGAACTGGAAAATTTAAAAAACAACAACAAAAAAGATCCCTGTATGTTGATTATTTATTTGATGTCACCCCAGAACCAGATAATTCACATGTCTTGATTCATATCTCTGTTGTTTACTCTGTTAAAGGATAGGAGCAAAACTAGAACCCTACATGTCCCCAAAAAGAGTCTTTTAACAGAGTCCAAAAATAACCTATAGAACTATATTATGCTCTGCTATGGAATTGCTAGCTGTGAAGTCAAAAGTACCAAAAGAGTAAAAGCCACACTGAGCACCTCCAGAGATCTGATGTTATTTCTTTTTGTTTGTTTGTTTGTTTACAGAGGTAGGCATAATGTATATTTTGTGAGGAGGTTTTCTGCTGTAGGTCACAGAAACTCCAGTGTGCAGAGACTTAAACATTACAGGGAAGCTGTCTCAAATAATAAGAAGTTAGAGACAAGGATAGTTCTGAGCATGGAGTTTCAGGGCTTCTTCTGCGTGGCTATCTCATATGCAGGCTGGAACCAGGGGTTGTGCAGTTCCAGGTATCACATCTAGATGCAATGATGTCCAGAAGCAGTATATAAATACATAAACAAAAGCTGCTTCAGTTTTATGCTGTTTTTCTTTTTGAGAATGGAGAATCCTTTCTCAGAACCACATACACACAGCAACCCTGCAGACTTCTAGTTGGCCATACTGTGTTCCAGGTTTGTGCTGCTTCAATCACTGGCAAAAGGAAGGGACCATAAGCATTTGTTTAGATCAGCAGTTTTCAAGACCTGTTTTCAGTTTCCAGATCCATTTTCTGTATTCAAAACCTTGAAGAGATTTTGTATATCTATAATTTGTTTTGTATATATCTATATCCATTGTGTTAAAAATTAAAAACTAAAAAAATTTTAAAAGAAGCCATAGCACATATGCCATTAGTTGACCAAGTGGTGATATCATTACATATCTTGGAGCCTCTGAAAAATTCCATTCTGTATGTGTAAGAGACAAGAGTGACAAAAGTTAATTAATATCTATTATCAAAATGAAGATAACTTTGTTCATCGCAGCACTGTTTATAATAGCCAGGACATGGAAGCAACCTAGATGTCCTTCAGCAGATGAATGGATAAGAAGGCTGTGGTACATGTACACAATGGAGTATTACTCAGACATTAAAAAGAATACATTTGAATCAGTTCTAATAAGATGGATGAAACTGGAGCCTATTATACAGAGTGAAGTAAGCCAGAAAGAAAAACACCAATACAGTATACTAACGCATATATATGGAATTTAGAAAGATGGTAACGACAACCCTGTATGCAAGACAGCAAAAGAGACACAGATGTATAGAACAGTCTTTTGGACTCTGTGGGAGGTGGGGGGATGATTTGGGAGAATGGCATTAAAACACGTATAATTTCATATAAGAAATGAATCGCCAGTCCAGGTTCGATGCAGGATACAGGAAGCTTGGGGCTGGTGCACTGGGATGACCCAGAGGGATGGTATCGGGAGGGAGGTGAGAGGGGGGTTCAGGATGGGGAAAACCTGTACACCCGTGGTGGATGCATGTTGATGTATGGCAAAACCAATACAATATTGTAAAGTAAAAAAATAAATAAATAAATAAAAGTAAAAAAAAATTAAAAAATAAACTGTAGTGACATTAAAAAAAAATAAAAGGTCAAACAAAAAAAAAATAAAGTGGCGGCCAATGAATGTAAAAAAAAAAAACGTTATTTTTGATGAGTCATATATTGACTTCTGCAAAAATCCCCATGTCTAGGTTGAATGACCAAAATTTGGCTGTGCTGTATGAGGAGAAAATGCACTATTCTCTAGGAATTGAATGGAGATTGGCCACAGGCAAAAATTTCCCTGCTGGTGATAATTATATTTAGTGCTACTCTCTGTGTGTATGTGTGTGTGTGTGTGGTGCCAATTATCATCTATTTCAGTACTTATCTGTATCACAGGCCTCATACTACTTGACAATATTATATATCACTCAGAAAGACTTTTGAAGTACTGTCCCATAAAAATAATAGGAGATATTGATTACTGAGCATCATAGATTAAGTGGTGAAGTAACAGATGAAGGGCACACACTAGTTTAAGACTTGGAAAAGACAGCAGTGTGGCATTATATCCATTATGCACATAAGGAAAAAAATATCAGAGAAATTCAAAGTCACTGTAGTGGAAATTCCTAGCACTTCCATTATATATTTTTCTTTACATGCATACTTACCTTTGAATCACAGAACAGAGCTTAACACTCAAGCCCCCAACTTGTCTATCTTTACAAAATGGCTCATCTTGTCATTTTAGACAGTCAACTAATACAGATAAATCAGAATATGGTGGCTACAGAAAACTTCTTTGAGGAGGGGCTGTCTCAAATCTCATGTGATAAGGTGTGGATTTGGAGGTGAGGAAAGCAACACATTAGGTACAGAGGCAGGGACAGCCTTGAACTCCCAGTCCTAGCAGTTCTATGTGTATAGCAATGACTGGTCCTTGCCTGGCAGCTGATCTTTCTTAGAAACTAACCTTTCTGTTCTGCTCCCAGGCCTGGGGAAGGAGAGAAGGCATATTTGTCTTTGTGTGTATAGATTATTATCCAACATATAATTGGTAACTTTTATATTAAATGAAAATAACTATTCAAACACTTCTAACATGATGATCATAAAGCAACCCCTTCATCTCTCTAAGCCTCAGATTCCTTATAAGTAAAATTGATCATTATGTATGCCCCGAGATTTGGTTTACAAGACACATGGTGTGGCAGAGAATAAGCTCTCTCTCTCCAAACATATCCACATCCTAATTTCCAGAATCTGTGAATTTTTTTTTACTTGGCAAAGAAGATTTTGCTAATATGATTAGCATGAGTTACATTATACTAAATATGATCACAAGGATCCATATTAAAATGCAGGCAAGAAAGCCAGCCAGAAGTAGGAGATATGATGACAGAAGTAAGAGATTCTAGCAATTTGAGAAAGGGGCTACAGGCCAAAGAGTGCAAGTAACCACTGTAAGCAGGAAACAGAAAGGAAACAGCTTCTCCCCGATGCCTTCAAAAAGAACATAGCTCGGCTGACACCTGAATTGTAGCTTCATAAATCTCACTTAAGACTTCTAACCTCAAGATTATAAGATAAATTTATGTTGTTTTTAAGCCACCAATTTTGTAATAGTTTGTTAATGTACCAATAGGAAAAAGAAATAAACAGAAGAACACTCTGAGAATGCTAAAATGGTTCTACACTCTACATTCAAAATGTGTTCAGCTATTAATATTTTAGTGGCTATAAGGCAATAATAATTTTTTTATTTAAATATTTCTGCTTAATAACATTAGCCATTGTAAACAGTCTCCTCTTTGTCCAGGCCCAAAATGCATGAATTTCAGTTACCATGATTTAAATAACAGCAGTCCTCTAACAACACTATTTAAGCTTCAGCGACTATAATTTAAGCATGAGTAATTGCATAAAGTTCAAACTCTGCTGCTAGATCTTCAGCCCACAAATTAATATATAAATAACATATGCACATCAAGATTAGTAACCAATCACATTATTTCTTTCAAAGTCTGCAGGTGACTTGGCCACTGCGCCATTGCTTATTTAAATAATACACAGACAGCAAAACGTGTTGCTTCTTTGTATCTCAGTAATAAATCCATGTGACATTTTACAAAAAAAAAAAAAAATAGATAACCGAAAGAGGGAATTGGTCAACAAGATGATTTTATGGCAAAGAAACAGAAAATAAGAAGACTGTAAGTGAAATTTAAATATAAATGGATTTATAGAAGAGCTGACCATGGAAATGCTGACACTGACAGTGTTTGAAAGACTGTAGATCTGCAGCCACAGGAAATTAGTGAAGGTGATGGGAATCGATATAAATGAGGTGGTTCATGACAAACAGAATGACAGTGTCCCAGAGGAAGTGATGCTAGCAAAAAACTTCACATTAAAGGAACTGTCGAAGACATCTCATGACATTGAAAACACAAAGGATGAAATGTCAGAAGCTGATCCAAACTTTAAAAGCAGTATGACAGCTTACCAAGGCATAGAAAAGATGCTCCTCCATATTCAGTCACACAGCTAGAAGGCAAACACTTCTCACACGCTTCTCGAGGTTTTTCTTGGCAAGCCTATGAAATACCCTAATTCTCAGTGTTTCTGATATTTTAGATTACACTGTACTATGTTCTCATGACATTAAGATTTTTTTCCCAGTTTCAGTTTGTGTGGTCACTTTTTCGGTTCTGCCATATTGTGTAAAGCAAGGACAACTTCTATAATATTCATCATGAAAGGATTGCTTATTAAGTGCCAAATGCTGCTTTAAGTGCCTTATAACACTTAATCATTTTCTGTGTTATTATTCCCATTTCAAAGGTGAGAAAATGGAGACAAATGAGGTTAAACAATAAAAAAGGAACAACCAATAAGTGATGGAGCTAGGATTTGAACCTGGCCTAAGTAAACTCATTCTCAGACTGCAGGGCACTACATCTGCTTGTGTAACTGCCAACACTCCTAAGACATCTTTTATGTGCCTGTCTTTGCTCTGCTCAAGTCAGATAAACAGTTATGTTGTGTTGTGTGTTATCACAACAACTTTATAAAATAAGGACTATGTAATTCCCATGCCACAGGTGAGTGAAATTAAGGTTTGGAGATGTGAAGTAACTTGTCCAAGGTCTCACAATAAATGTTAAAACCTGATATCAGACAAAGAGGATAGGTGTGGCAAAGGTAATGACATGGTATATTTTCTTGAATAACTTCAGTGTTTGACAAATACCATATGATATTATTTATATGTGGAATCTAAAAAAATGATACAAATGAACTTGTTTATGAAACAGAAATAGACTCAGACATAGAAAACAAACATAAGGTTACCAAGAGGGATAGGTGGGTGGGGAGGAGATTTGGGAGTTTGGAATTAATATATATACACTACTATATATAAAATAGATAAATACAAGGATCTACTGTATAGCACAGAGAATTGCATTCAATGTCTTACAATAGCTTACAATGGAAAAGAATATATATGTACATATTTTTGCTGTACACTTTTAATTAACATAACACTGTAAATTAATTATTCTATAATTTAAATAATTGTTTTTGAAAAAAAATGTGTTCAGTGATTGAAACTTGAAATTCTATTCTGCATCTGTTTTTTATAACCTCTGTAAATTTTTTTCCTGAATTTATTAAGCTACTTTGCAAAGTGTGCTAAAGTGTACTTTAGCAAAGTGTGAGTCAAATTCTCTTCCCCTCTTCAAGTTAACTGGCTGGCAACTTCATTTTTTAAATAAAGGGTGATGGCAAAGATAAGGATGGGACAGAAAATAGTAAAGTGTTTTCTTTTTTTTTTTAAATCAAACCACCAGCACTGAGGGCAACTAGAAGTTAGTGCTGCCAGGAAAATTCTAGGAGTCATTGGGGAATACATACCTAAACAGGAATTATCCCCATGGATGGTAAGAAACTGGAATATTTATACACTAGCTCGCAGACATTAAGTCCTTGATACTTTGAGCTTGTGACATGAATAGGCAAAGCAAGTTTCAGTAGCCAGAGAAAGCCCTCAGCAAAATAATCCCAGGTGCTGGAAGTTATAAATGACCTGCACTCAAGTGGTAAAGGCAAGAGAATGGGACAGAGCACCAATAGAGTCTTCTGGAATAACTGTGGGCAAGTTACGGAAACTTAATTGAAGAATGTGCATCTTTGTTAAGTGAAAAAAAATTGTACAAGGGCATATTTAATAAAACCAAAGACCTCCTCATATTTTAAGTCATCATTCTAGAATGAACCTTTGCTTATTGTCTAAAGTAATAAAGAGAACAGTACAGGTTTAAAAAAAGTTACTAATTTTTAATTTCCTCTTCTCTTAAATTAGGATAAAAAGAATTAATCCAAAAAGCAAAGCAATTGTACTGAATTATATATACATTATTTTTAATAATTCTAAAGTCCTGCCCTTGTAGAATTCAGATAAAGAATAAAGTTGGGTAGGTAGTTAGGGTCAATAGATATTAATTGACTGAAACTCAGTCATTCTATTAAAAATAACAGTACTTAATTCTCTTTAAATATGTATTCCCTTCATCTTAGAAACAACAGAGATAACAGTGGAGATAATATTATCTTAGTTTAAATAACCCAAATAATGTAATAAAAGCAAAAAGAAAATACTAACAGGAAATGCCTTACATGAAAAGAAAAGCACCCAACTATCATGTTATTCTAGCAAGTGTTGACATTTGCAGTAACAAATAAGAGAATTTACATTTTTAATTTAATTGATTAAAAACTAGCTATGTTATATAAAAGCACTTGAGTATATGAGTACAAAAGTATTACACAGTATGATCAAAAATATGATACCACAGCTTAGAAAAGAGCTCACTAGCTAGAGAAGACAAAGAAAGCTGTATTTAATAATTCTATTCTTCTTTTTGTATCTCATCTGCCAAGTTTTCTTTCTGGTCTGAATTCCAAGGCAATTTCTTTTATCATTTCCATTTTCAGATTCCCCTTCCATAATTGTGTCTCAATATATCATTTAAATATTAGGCAGTCACTGTGCCCTAAGCAATGTGCATGCAAATACTTTGTACATATATGTGCTTACACAAACACTGCACACATAATATTATTCAGCTATCTAGGCAATCATGATAAGTAGCAGTTATTATTCCTGTTTTACAATACACAATATTGCATAGGAACCTGGAATGTGACAGGAGATGGCCAGACTGAGCATCAATATTTTAGGAATCCATGAACTAAAATGGATGGGAATGGGCACATTTAATTCAAATGAGCATTATATCTACTATGGTGGGCAAGAATCCCTTGGAAGGAATGAGATAACTTGCACAGTCAACTAAAGATTCCAAAATGCAGTACTTGGTTGCAGTCTCAACAATATTGTGAAGTAATTAGCTTCCAATTAAAATGAATAAATTTATATTAAAAATGACAGAATGATCTTTGTTCATTTCCAAGCAAACCATTCAACAACAGAGTAATCCAAGTCTATGCCTTAACCACTAATGTCAAAGTAGCTGAAGCTGAAGGATCCTATGAAGACCTACAAGACCTCTTAGAACTAACACCAAAAAAAAAAGATGTCCTTCTTATCATAGGGGACTGGAATGCAAAAGTAGGAAGTCAAGAGATACCTGGAGTAACAGTCAACTTTGCCCTTGGAGTACAAAATGAAGCAGGGCAAAAGCTAACAGAGTTTTGCGAAGAAAATGCACTGGTCATAGAAAACACTCTTTTCCAATAGCACAAGAGATGACTTTACACATGGACATCATCAGATGGTCAGTACTGAAATCAGATTGATTATATCCTTTGCAGTCAAAGATGAAGAAGCTCTATACAGTCAGGTAAAACAAGATCTGGAGCTGACTGTGGCTCAGATAATCACCTAATTATTGCAAATTTCAGTCTCAAATTGAAGAAAGTAGGGGAAACCACTAAGCCATTCATGTATGACCTAAATCAAATCCCTTATGATTATACAGTGGAGGTGACAAATAGATTCAAGGAACTAGATCTGATAGAGTGCCTGAAGAACTATGGATGGAGGTTGATAACATTGTACAGGAGGTGGTAATTAAAACCATCCCCAAGAAAAAGAAATGCAAAAAGGCAAGTGGTGGTTTGAAGAACCTTACAAATAGCAGAGAAAAGAAGAGAGGTGAAAAGCAAAGGAGAAAGGGACAAATATACCCAACTGAATGCAGAGTTTCAGAGAATAGAAAGGAGAGCTAAGAAAGCCTTCCTAAGTGAACAATGCAAATAAATAGAGGAAAACAATATAATAGGAAAAACTAGAGATCTCTTTAAGAAAATCGGAAATACAAAGGAAATATTTCATGTAAAGATAGCACAATAAAAGATAAAAATAGCAAGGACATAACAGAAACAGAAGAGAGTAAGAAAAGGTGGCAAGAACAAAAAGAAGAACTTTACAAAAAAGCTCTTCATGCAATATGACCATGATGGTGTGATGACTCACCCAGAGCCAGACATCCTGGAGTGTGAAATCAAGTGGACCTTAGGAAGGATCACTACAAACAAAGCCAGTGGAGGTGACAGAATTCCAGTTGAGCTATTTCAAATCCTAAAATCCTAAAAGATGATGCTGTTAAAGAGCTTCACTCATTATTCTAGCAAATTTGGAAAACTCAGCAGCAACCACAGAACAGGAAAAGGCCAGTTTTCATTCCAATCCCAAAGAAGGGCATTGCCAAAGAATGTTCACATTACCGTAAAATTGCTCTCATTTCACATGCTAGCAAAGTAATGCTCAAAATCCTTCAAGCTAGGCTTCAACAGTATGTGAACCAAGAACTTCCAGATGTGCAAGCTGGATTTAGAAGAGGCAGAGGAACCAGAGATAAAAGTGCCAACATACACTGGATCATAGAAAGCAAGGGAATTCTCCCTCCTACCCCCCAAAAAAACATCTACTTCTGTGTCACTGACTATGCTAAAGCCTTTGACTGGGTGGATCACAACAAACTGTGGAATATTTTTAATGAGAAGAGAATATCAGACCATGTTACCTGTTTCCTGAGAAATCTATATGCAGGACAAGAAGCAACAGTTAGAACTGAACATGAGACAACAGACTGGTTCCAAATTGGGAAAGGAGTATGTCAAGGCTGTATATTGTCATCATGCTTATTTAACTTCAGTGAAGAGTACGTAATGTGAAATATGGGGCTGGATGAAGCACAAACTGGAATTAAGACTCCCAGCAGAAATATGAATAAACTCAGATATGCATATGATACCACTCTAATGGCAGAATGTGAAGAGGAAGTAAATAGTCTCTTGATGAAGGTGAAAGAAGAGAGTGAAAAATATGGCTTACAACTCAACATTCAGAAAACTAAGATCATGGAATCAGGTCTTATTACTTCATGGCAAATAGATGCAACAAATGTGGAAACAGTGTCAGATCTCATTTTCTTAGACTCCAAAATCAATGTGGATGGTGACTGCTGCCATGAAATTAAAAGATGCTTGCTCCTTGGAAGAAAAGCTATGACAAACTTAAATAGAGTATTAAAAAGCAGAGACATGACTTTGCTGACAAAGGTCCATATAGTCAAATCTATGGTTTTTCCAGTAGTCATGTATAGATGTGAGAATTGGACCATACAGAAAGCTGAGCACCCAAGAATTGATGCTTTTGAACCGACTCATTGGAAAAGACCCTGATGCTGAAAAGATAGAAGGCAGGAGGAGAAGGGGGTGACAGAAAATGATATGGTTGGACGGCATCACTGATTTAATAGACAAGAGTTTGAGCAAATTCAGGGAGATAGTGAATGACAGGGAAGCCTGAGGTGCTGCAGTTCAGGGGGTCACAAAGAATCAGACACAACTTAGCAACTGAAAAACAATAACAATTTCTGTTTTACATTAAACACACACACACACACACAAAGTGAGGCCTAGATAAAATGAGGAAGTTATTAAGATATTAACTGACCATCATTGAGCCAAGCTTCAGACTCAATCTTCTCCCCAGGGCCATTGCATTCTCCTGTTCTTATAATCCACACAAGTTAAACTTCATTCAATTATTCAGATGAGTCTCTAACTGATGCTTAATAAATAAGTAGCTCTCTCCCAAATGACAAATATAGACTATAGACATTTAAGGAGGTGGGACCACTAACTAAGATATAAAAGTAAGTTAAGCTCACCCTTCATTGTTCGAGGAAGCTCTAGATGGCATTCTTACATTGCTTTTGATCCCTGAAGATAGTTATCCATGAACCAAAGGACAGCAGTGGAAAATTTGAATTTGGTGCTTTTCAGTGTTACTAACATACTGAAATGCAAATTCCAATTGCTAATAACATAGATGTTACTCATAGGATTTTAGAGCTTCCAGGAGCAGAGCCCAAGGAAAGATAAAAAGTTTCATACCACATTTATATATGAGGAAGATTTTTCTGATTGACTTCCTAGGGGCAGCCTAAATGGCTTGAGGCAGTTTCAGAACTCAATACCTCACTGTATTAGTCACAGTTCTCCAGAAAACATACATATATATATATATATATATATATATATATATATTTTTTTTTTTTTTTTCAGCTTCCATCATCACAAGAGGCCTTATATAATGAAGAAAGTCCTCTTGTGATGATGGAAGCTGAAAAATCCCAAAATCTGCAATCAGCAGACAAGAGGAATGGGAAAGTCAATGGTGTGGTTCCAGTCCAAAGCCAAGAGGCTCCAGACCCAAGAAAAGCCAAATTTGAAAACCACTAAGGATCTAGAACCAGCTCTGCCCTTTTGTTTGATTCAGGCTTTTAAATGATTGGATGAGGCAATCTGCTTTACTTAGTCTAGTGGTTCAAATGCCCATCTACTCCAGAAACACCTCACAAACACACCAGAATCATGTCTGACCCACTGTCTGGGTCCATGGATCAGCCAAGCAGACACAAAATTAACCATCATCTCCAATTTCTAAAGAAATCAACACGTCCTCTAGCCTCCCGTAGCTGAAATTTCCTTTCCAACCTCACACAAAGGAAGAACTCTTACCAAGTATTAAAATTTCATAATAAGTCAATTACAAAGATGTGAGATGTATATAAATGGTACACACAGAAGTCTTCAACCATAGAATAGATACCACCATGATCCTCTGATAAAGTCGATTGTAATGAAGTCCTGAGCAATCTTGAGACACAAAATTTATGACAGGGACAGACAGAGCACAGGGAACTGAGAAAGCTTGAAGTCCTGAGTCTTATTGGTGACCTCAAGTCTTTGGAGAGCCTTCTTCATCCCCCCTTTTAAATCCCTGGGCATGCCCAAGACCATGAGTTCCACAAGTCTTCAATCTGCCACATCTAAAGTAAAACTAAGAGCTTTAGGTGGCTTGTCATAAAAGTTCTAGGGGTTAGGAATTTGTGATCCAAGAGGCCTAAGGATTCTCAAAGCAATTATACTGCAGAATCCAGACCACAATGAAAGTGGGTGACATGCATGTGTGTGTGCTGAGTCCTTTCAGTTTTGCCCCAGTCTTTGAGATCCCATGGACTGTAGTCTGCCATGCTCCTCTGCCCATGGGATTTCCCAGGCAAGAACACTGGACTAGGCTGCCATTTCCTCCTGCAAAGTATCTTCCCAATTCAGGGATTGAACCCATGTCTCCAGTGGCTCCTGAATTGACAGAAGCAATCTTTATCACTGAGCCACCTGGGAAGCCCAAAGTGGGTGCCATGTGACTCAAAATCACACAGATTAAGAAAAAGAAAAAGCTGAAGAGTAGTCAGGATGCCCACATGCAGAAGTAACAATATATTTCAAAACAAAACGATAATTCTCTGACAGTCCAGTGGCTGGGCGCTTGTCTGCAGTGGGAAGAGTCAATGAACAGAATACAGTTATAGGAAACCAAGGATGTAGGCATGGTCCACAAACGTGTGCAAAGTACAAAGGAACTGTGCCACCTATTGAGGTAGAGAGGGAAAGTTAACATTAAAATGTTAAATATCATATAAATATACAAACTTCTGCTTAAATATAATGATTGAACTCATGCCAGTATTTTAACTCAGAATTGCATAAAGTTCAGTGTCCTTTTTCTTTTCTTCAGATACTGAAAAGCATTTTTACTTACAGCCTAGGAGCTTGTCAATTTAGGTCAGAAAAATTGACTTTCAGTTGCCTTTGTTTGATTTTGTTTGTTTTGTTTTAATAGTGTGAAAAATGACTTTGACATTAGGATTTTTGAAAGACAAAGTTTATAAAATGTCCATATATCACAAAATCCTATAATATTCAACATTAGAATAAACTTCAGAGAGCATCTGGTAGACCCTGACATTTCAAAGAGGATGAATTTCCAGCCAAGAGATTTTGAGCAGCTGCTGAATAACTCAACTCTTGTGATTTCAGACACTCCTCTGCCTTCAAGTCTACTCCCTGTTCCTACTCTGGTTGTTAATATAATCTCTGCATAGTACGTATTACAAAAAAACTTTGGAATGTCATCCACTGATTGTTTTTTATTTTAAATCATCTATATTTGAGGCTTAGCAAGGTAAAGTGCAGCAGCATGTTTTCCTGCTCAGAGATACACACAGGTATGGTCTTCAAAAGAATAAATACAACCAGGAGTCCTCTTTAAAAATGTCTTTGTATTGCCAAGGAGTGTGGTGAGAGTACAAGGAACACAGCTCATATTGTAAGATTTCCTAAGTTGTTCCTGCTTTTCAAAGGCAGCAGTTTCCCTTCTAGACATGTACCTAAGAAAATCTAAACCAGCTATTCAAATAGATGCATATACATACATGTTCATAGTAGCACTATTTACAACAGCCAAAAGGTGGAAATAACTCAGTAGATTAATGGATAAATGCAAAGAGGTAAGACCATACAATGGAATATTATTCAATCATAAAAAGGAGTGAGGTATTAATACATGCTACAATGTTTCTGAGCCTCAAAAACTAGGCTAAGTGGAAAAAGTCAGACATAAAAGGTCACAAAATGATGTGATGCCATTTGTTGGAAATATCCTGAATAGGTGAGTCAATATAGACAGAAAGCACATGGTTAATTGCAAAAGGTAGGGAGGAAGGGGGTATAGGGAGTAACTGATTGTTGGTTCAGGGGCAACTTTCTGGGTAATGTTTTCAAACTAGCCAGAGGTAATGGTTGTGCAATATTATAAATGTATTAAATACCTCTGTAGACTTTAAAATAATTAACTTTATGTTATGTGGATTTTACTTCAATAAAAAAATAGAGAGAGAAGGTGAGAAGATGGTCTATTGATGATTCAACTTGGCTAGACCACAATACTGCTGCTACTGCTACTGCTAAGTTGCTTCAGTTGTGTCCGACTCCATTGTTCAATCAAACACTAATTCAGGTGTTGATGTGAAAGTATGTTGTCGATGTGAATAAAATCCACAGTCAGTTGACTGATTGTCCTAGATAATCTGGATTGGTCTGATGTAATCAGCTACAAGGCTTTATGGATAGAGGGGCTCTTCAGGCTCTCTGAAGTATCGCTTGCTGTTTGTCTATTTTATATGTAGTAGTGTGTATGTGGGCTTCTCTTGTGACTCAGCTGGTAAAGAATCCGCCTGCAATGCAGAAGACCTGGGTTTGATCCCTGGGCTGGGAAGATCCCCTGGAGAAAGGAAAGCTACACAGTCCAGTATTCTGGCCTCAAGAATTCCATGGACTGTATAGTCCATGGGGTTGTAAAGAGTTGGACACAACTGAGCAACTTTCACCCACCCAGTGTGTATATGTTAATCCCAAACTCCTAATTTACTCTCCCCACCACACCCCCACAGGGAACTATACACAATATCATATAATAACCTATAATGGAAAAGGATTTGAAAATTATACACACACACACATGCACGCGCACACTCACACACACACACACACACACACACACATTTACTTCTCCAGGGGATCTTCCTGACCCAGGGATCTACGCTGGGTCTCCCACATTCTAGGCAGATTCTTTACCATTTGAGCCACCAGGGAAGGCCCACATATATACACATATATATATAAGCACTTTTCTGTACACTAGAAACTAACACACTGTATTTGGACTTCATTTTTAAAACACGAGGGGAAAAAAAAGAAAATAAAGGATTCCTAAGTCAGACAGTACTTGGGCCACCTCATGCAAAGAGTTGAGTCATTGGAAAAGACTCTGATGCTGGGAGGGATTGGGTGCAGGAGGAAAAGGGGACGACAGAGGATGAGATGGCTGGATAGCATCACTGACTCGATGGACGAGAGTCTGAGTGAACTCCGGGAGTTGCTGATGGACAGGGAGGCCTGGCATGCTACAATTCATGGGGTCGCAAAGAGTCAGACACGACTGAGCAACTGAACTGAACTGAACTGAACTGAAGTCAGACAGGGAAAGACAAATATGATATTACTTATATGTGGAATCTTAAAAAAATGGTATAAGTGAACTTATTACAAAATAGAGTCATAGATGTAGAAAACAAACTTAGGATTACCAAGGGAGAAATGTGTGGAGGGATAAACTGGGATATTGGGATAGACATTATACACTTCTATATATAAAACAGATAACAATAAGGACCTACTGTATAGCACAGGGAACTCTATTCAATAGTCTGTGATGATCTATATGGGAATTGAACCTAAAAAAAAGAGTGAATGTATGTATATGAATAACTAATTCACTTTGCTGTACAGCAGAAACTAGCACAGCGTTGTAAATCAACTATACTCCAATAAATATTAATTAGAAAAAATTCCTCTTGTGGTTAGCCCATGTCTGACAGTTCCAGCTGCACTTTCTGATGGCCCACCTTGTGTCAGACCTCCATAATCACCTGAACCAATTATTTGCAATGAATCTCAATATATTCTCTCTCAAAAGTAGGCTTCACAGGTGGAATCCCAACTGATACAAGCAGATTCTAAATTTGAAGATTTGTCATTCAAAGGCCTTTGCTTTCTCTTAACCAGTTTTGCAACAATTCCCTCATAAAGATAGAAATCCTAGAGAAAGAGGAAATATTTCCTATCATTGTACTCTAGAACTTCAATCACCTGTAGGCATTGGAGAAATAAATGTTACAATGGGGTGGGATTATGACAAGTAGACAAGGAAACGCCTACAGTTGGGGTCAAGGATAATCACTGGAAAACAAACCCCCAAAATAAATAAATAAATAAGACTTGAAAGAACATTTCCCCAGCAGACCATTAGACCCATCCATCCTCCTTCCCAGACTGACTTTCAGAACCACCACCCTCCAAGAGGGAGATTGGAAAAGTCTTTCTTAGGAAATATGCTTATTCCAAGAAGAATGACTCAAAAATAAAATTGGAGTTTTTTCTATTAAAGACTCAGTGCAGCCTTTCATGTAGCCCCCAATCAGTGCATTATAACCACTCCATTCTTAAATACAAGCAAATGGCTCAGGGTCATCAAAAATGTGATGAAATCTTCTAATAGGAGTGAGAAAGACCAACTGACACAACAGAAAAAGCAACTAAGGGAAAACAACTATGCAGAAATAAGCAAAAGAAAGGTAGATATGCATGCACAGATTGTTAAATATACTGAAAGTGATATGAAAAGATAATTCAACCTTGAAACCTCATGTTTATATCCAAGAGCTAAGCTGGTTGCCATGTATAAATGTTTTATTCATACCTTTCAAGAATCACCCTACTAACACGTGTAGCCAAAGGCTCCCACCTCCCACAACAAAGCAAAGTAACCACCACAGGACCTGAAATAATGTGAACTTCTGCTGGACTAGAAGATACAAGTGAGACTTGGTGTTCAGAGATCTGGAGAAACTGATGCAATGTGCATTTGAGACACTTTCTAGTGCAAAAAACACTCTTGCTCGACATAGCTAGAGATGATTTGTTCATAAACAAGGAAGGGTCTGATCTTACACTCAAGATCAGTAGGGGAACAGTATTCTGGCTAAAGGTGGTTTTACTTTTGTATACATTAATCCCAAAGTCCTAATTTATCCTTCCTCCCATTGAAAGTGAAAGTGAAAGTTGCTCAGTCATGTCCAACTCTTTGCAACCCCATAGACTGTACAGTCCATGGAATTCTCCAGGCCAGAATATTGGAGTGGGTAATCTTTCCCCTTCTCCAGAGGATCTTCCCAACCCAGGGATCAAATCCAGGTCCCCTGCATTGTAGGCAGATTCTTTACCAGCTGAGCCACAAAGGGAACCCCTTCCTCCTGTTATCCCCCTTTGATGACCGTAAGTTTGTTTTCTATGCCTGTGAGTCTGTTTCTGTTTCATAAATAAATTCCTGTGTCATATTTTTTAGACTCCACATATAAGCATATCATATGATACTTGTCTTTCCTTTTCTGACTTACTTCAGTTGGTATGATAATCTCTAGGTCCATCCATGTTGCTTCAAATGGCACTATGTCATTCCTTTTTTACAGTTGAATAATATTCTGCTGTCTAAATGTACTACATCTTATCTATCCATTTCTCTATTGATGGACATTTAGGTTGCTTCCATGTCTTAGCTATTGCAAATAATGCTGCTGTGTACATTGGGGTGGATGTAGATGGTCTTATATTTGATTTCTCTTCTCTCTGGCTTCTTAATGTTCTTAGAATCTCATTTCCATGAGTTAGAGTTCCATTGTCTTATTATTTCTGCTTGTGTGCAACTTTATGTCACTACCTAGTCCCCTGGATTTTTTCAGGGCAGAAACAACCACATGCCCTTCACCAGTCATCTCAGCACATCTAGCTACTGGAATATGCATCCCAGCAGAGACTTTGCAAGTGTCAGCTGATAGACTGATGGGTTAATTCTCACACCTCCTCTAGTCTCCCTTGGGTTGACCTATGGCACACCTGCTGGGATGGCGGCAGCAGGCTCAATTGTGACTGTGAAAAACATGAGCTTCAGTTGCTCATCTGGTATTTGCCAACCACTGGGTCCAGTTTCATTACTCCACTCAAAACCCCTAAACTAAGTGTGGTTTAGGGAGGCTGAGTGCCCAGTGTTGTCCAAGATAGTTTCATTTTTAGCACTGATAATCCCACGTCCCTGGAAATGACTGAGTCTTTGGCCAACCATTCTGAAAACAGGCAATCTGTCTGTAATACACTAATCAAAAGAGCTGTGTTTGTAAAATACACACAGAAAACAGAGCACAAAGACTTGTACTACAAGATGGTAAGTGATAAAAATGTGGATAACAGCACATCTCTGCCTTCAAAGATTGCAGTTAGCCCCAGGGAAACAGTTATACACAGAGATAAGAAATACAAGTCTGGGGATTGTGAGCAAACCCAGGGCAGGGAGAGACATCCTACAAAGTAGTGGACTGGTCTGTGGCTCTTCTCCCTGTACCAGATGATAAGCATTTCACAAATCCCAAAGCAGCTGAGCAGGCCTGGGGTGTTGGCTTAAAGGAGGATTCCACCTCATCTCATTTGGGTCACCTCTAATTCCCTCCTCCCTCTTCTCTTCTCCATGTAACGCTGTGAACCTCTCTGAGTGACCCTCAGGGTAGAGAAACTTTTCATCTTTAATGTAGATGTTTTATCAGTGGTGCAGTATAGAAGGAGAAGTTTTGAAACTACTATAAAAATAAGACCAATAACTGGAAGCAGGAGGCTTAAGTCCAAACCCTGATTCCAGGGAACTCCTGACTCCAAGGAACATTAATTGACAGGAGCTCATCAAACGCCTCCATACCGACACTGAAACCAAGCACCACACAAGGGCCAACAAGTTCCAGGGCAAGACATACCAAGCAAATTCTCCAGCAACAAAGGAACACAGCCCTGAGCTTCAAGATACAGGCTGCCCAAAGTCACCCCAAAACCAGAGACATCTCATAACTCATTACTGGACATTTCATTACACTCCAGAGAGAAGAAATACAGCTCCACCCACCAGCTTCCCTAACCAGGAAACCTTGACAAGCCACCTGTACAAACCCATACACAGCGAGGAAACGCCACAATAAAGAGAACTCCACAAACTGCCAGAATACAGAAAGGACACCCCAAACTCAGCAATTTAAACGAGATGAAGAGACAGAGGAATACCCAGCAGATAAAGGAACAGGATAAATGCCCACCAAACCAAACCAAAGAGGAAGAGATAGGGAATCTACCTGATAAAGAATTCTGAATAATGATAGTGAAATTGATCCAAAATCTTGAAATTAAAATGGAATCACAGATAAATAGCCTGGAGACAAGGATTGAGAAGATGCAAGAAAGGTTTAACAAGGACCTAGAAGAAATAAAAAAGAGTCAATATATAATGAATAATGCAATAAGTGAAATTAAAAACACTCTGGAGGCAACAAATAGTAGAATAACAGAGGCAGAAGATAGGATTAGTGAATTAGAAGGTAAAATGGTAGAAATAAATGAATCAGAGAGGATAAAAGAAAAACGAATTAAAAGAAATGAGGACAATCTCAGAGAAATCCAGGACAATATTAAATGCTACAACATTCGAATCATAGGGGTCCCAGAAGAAGAAGACAAAAAGAAAGACCATGAGAAAATACTTGAGGAGATAATAGTTGAAAACTTCCCTAAAATGGGGAAGGAAATAATCACCCAAGTCCAAGAAACCCAGAGAGTTCCAAACGGGATAAACCCAAGGCGAAACACCCCAAGACACATAGTAATCAAATTAACAAAGATCAAACACAAAGAACAAATATTAAAAGCAGCAAGGGAAAAACAACAAATAACACACAAGGGAATACCCATAAGGATAACAGCTGATCTTTCAATAGAAACTCTTCAAGCCAGGAGGGAATGGCAAGACATACTTAAAATGATGAAAGAAAATAACCTACAGCCCAGATTATTATACCCAGCAAGGATCTCATTCAAGTATGAAGGAGAAATCAAAAGCTTTTCAGACAAGCAAAAGCTGAGAGAATTCTGCACCACCAAACCAGCTCTCCAACAAATACTAAAGGATATTCGCTAGACAGGAAACACAAAAACGGTGTATAAATTCGAACCCAAAAGAATAAAGTAAATGGCAACAGGATCATACTTATCAGTAATTACCTTAAACATAAATGGATTGAATGCCTTAACCAAAAGACAAAGACTGGCTGAATGGATACAAAAACAAGACCCCTACATATGTTGTCTACAAGAGACCCACCTCAAAACAGGGGACACACACAGACTGAAAGTGAAGGGTTGGAAAAAGATTTTCCATGCAAATAGGGACCAAAAGAAAGCAGGAGTAGCAATACTCATATCAGATAAAATAGACTTTAAAACAAAGGCTGTGAAAAGAGACAAAGAAGGTCACTACATAATGATCAAAGGATCAATCCAAGAAGAAGATATAACAATTATAAATATATATGCACCCAACACGGGAGCACCACAGTATGTAAGAAAAATGCTAACAAGTATGAAAGGAGAAATTAACAATAACACAATAATAGTGGGAGACTTTAATACCCCACTCACACCTACGGATAGATCAACTAAACAGAAAATTAACAAGGAAACACAAACTTTAAACAATACAATAGACCAGTTAGACCTAATTGATATCTATAGGACATTTCATCCCAAAACAATGAATTTCACCTTTTTCTCAAGCACACATGGAACCTTCTCCAGGATAGATCACATTCTGGGCCATAAAGCAAGCCTTGGTAAATTCAAAAAAATAGAAATCATTCCAAGCATCTTTTCTGACCACAATGCAGTAAGATTAGATCTCAATTACAGGAGAAAAACTATTAAAAATTCCAACATATGGAGGCTGAACAACACGCTGCTGAATAACCAACAAATCACAGAAGAAATCAAAAAAGAAATCAAAATTTGCATAGAAATGAATGAAAATGAAAACACAACAACCCAAAACCTGTGGGACACTGTAAAAGCAGTCCTAAGGGGAAAGTTCATAGCAATACAGGCATACCTCAAGAAACAAGAAAAAAGTCAAATAAATAACCTAACTCTATACCTAAAGCAACTAGAAAAGGAAGAAATGAAGAACCCCAGGGTTAGTAGAAGGAAAGAAATCTTAAAAATTAGGGCAGAAATAAATGCAAAAGAAACAAAAGAGACCATAGCCAAAATCAACAAAGCCAAAAGCTGGTTCTTTGAAAGGATAAATAAAATTGACAAACCATTAGCCAGACTCATCAAGAAACAAAGGGAGAAAAATCAAATCAATAAAATCAGAAATGAAAATGGAGAGATCACAACAGACAACACAGAAATACAAAGGATCATAAGAGACTACTATCAACAATTACATGCCAATAAAATGGACAACGTGGAAGAAATGGACAAATTCTTAGAAAAATACAACTTTCCAAAACTGGATCAGGAAGAAATAGAAAATCTTAACAGACCCATCACAAGCACGGAAATTGAAACTGTAATCAAAAATCTTCCAGCAAACAAAAGCCCAGGTCCAGACGGCTTCACAGCTGAATTCTACCAAAAATTTAGAGAAGAGCTAACACCTATCCTGCTCAAACTCTTCCAGAAAATTGCAAAGGAAGGTAAACTTCCAAACTCATTCTATGAGGCCACCATCACCCTAATACCAAAACCTGACAAAGATCCCACAAAAAAAGAAAACTACAGGCCAATATCACTGATGAACATAGATGCAAAAATCCTTAACAAAATTCTAGCAATCAGAATCCAACAACACATTAAAAAGATCATACACCATGACCAAGTGGGCTTTATCCCAGGGATGCAAGGATTCTTCAATATCCACAAATCAATCAATGTAATACACCACATTAACAAATTGACAAACAAAAACCATATGATTATCTCAATAGATGCAGAGAAAGCCTTTGACAAAATTCAACATCCATTTATGATAAAAACTCTGCAGAAAGCAGGAACAGAAGGAACATACCTCAACATAATAAAAGCTATATATGACAAACCCACAGCAAATATTATCCTCAATGGTGAAAAATTGAAAGCATTTCCTCTAAAGTCAGGAACAAGACAAGGGTGCCCACTTTCACCATTACTATTCAACATAGTTTTGGAAGTTTTGGCCACAGCAATCAGAGCAGAAAAAGAAATAAAAGGAATCCAAATTGGAAAAGAAGAAGTAAAACTCTCACTGTTTGCAGATGACATGATCCTCTACATAGAAAACCCTAAAGACTCCACCAGAAAATTACTAGAACTAATCAATGACTATAGTAAAGTTGCAGGATATAAAATCAACACACAGAAATCCCTTGCATTCCTATACACTAATAATGAGAAAACAGAAAGAGAAATTAAGGAAACAATTCCATTCACCATTGCAACGGAAAGAATAAAATGCTTAGGAATATATCTACCTAAAGAAACTAAAGACCTATATATAGAAAACTATAAAACACTGGTGAAAGAAATCAAAGAGGACACTAACAGATGGAGAAATATACCATGTTCATGGATTGGAAGAATCAATATAGTGAAAATGAGTATACTACCCAAAGCAATTTATAGATTCAATGCAATCCCTATCAAGCTACCAACAGTATTCTTCACAGAGCTAGAACAAATAATTTCACAATTTGTATGGAAATACAAAAAACCTCGAATAGCCAAAGCGATCTTGAGAAAGAAGAATGGAACTGGAGGAATCAACCTACCTGACTTCGGGCTCTACTACAAAGCCACAGTTATCAAGACAGTATGGTACTGGCACAAAGACAGGAATATAGATTAATGGAACAAAATAGAAAGCCCAGAGATAAATCCACGCACGTATGGACACCTTATCTTTGACAAAGGAGGCAAGAATATACAATGGATTAAAGACAATCTCTTTAACAAGTGGTGCTGGGAAATCTGGTCAACCACTTGTAAAAGAATGAAACTAGAACACTTTCTAACACCATACACAAAAATAAACTCAAAATGGATTAAAGATCTAAACGTAAGACCAGAAACTATAAAACTCCTAGAGGAGAACATAGGCAAAACACTCTCTGACATACATCACAGCAGGATCCTCTATGACCCACCTCCCAGAATATTGGAAATAAAAACAAAAATAAACAAATGGGACCTAATTAATCTTAAAAGCTTCTGCACATCAAAGGAAACTATTAGCAAGGTGAAAAGACAGCCTTCAGAATGGGAGAAAATAATAGCAAATGAAGCAACTGACAAACAACTAATCTCAAAAATATACAAGCAACTCCTACAGCTCAACTCCAGAAAAATAAATGACCCAATCAAAAAATGGGCCAAAGAACTAAATAGACATTTAACCAAAGAAGACATACAGATGGCTAACAAACACATGAAAAGATGCTCAACATCACTCATTATCAGAGAAATGCAAATCAAAACCACTATGAGGTACCATTTCACACCAGTCAGAATGGCTGCGATCCAAAAGTCTACAAGTAATAAATGCTGGAGAGGGTGTGGAGAAAAGGGAACCCTCTTACACTGTTGGTGGGAATGCAAACTAGTACAGCCACCTATGGAGAACAGTGTTGAGATTCCTTAAAAAACTGGAAATAGAACTGCCTTATGATCCAGCAATCCCACTGCTGGGCATACACACTGAGGAAACCAGAAGGGAAAGAGACACATGTACCCCAATGTTCATCGCAGCACTGTTTATAATAGCCAGGACATGGAAGCAACCTAGATGCCCATCAGCAGATGAATGGATAAGAAAGCAGTGGTACATATACACAATGGAGTATTACTCAGCCATTAAAAAGAATACATTTGAATCAGTTCTAATGAGGTGGATGAAACTGGAGCCTATTATACAGAGTGACGTAAACCAGAAAGAAAAACACCAATACAGTATACTAATGCATATATATGGAATTTAGAAAGATGGTAACAATAACCTTGTGTACAAGACAGCAAAAGAGACACTGAGGTATAGAACAGTCTTATGGACTCTGTGGGAGAGGGAGAGGGTGGAAAGATTTGGGAGAATGGCATTGAAACATGTAAAATATCATGTATGAAACGAGTTGCCAGTTCAGGTTCGATGCACGATACTGGATGCTTGGGGCTGGTGCACTGGGACGACCCAGAGGGATGGTATGGGGAGGGAGGAGGGAGGAGGGTTCAGGATGGGGAACACATGTATACCTGTGGTGGATTCATTTTGATATTTGGCAAAACTAATACAATTTTGTAAAGTTTAAAAATAAAATAAAATTAAAAAAAAAAGGAGGAGTACAAAGTATCAGCTTTATAATCCATTGTAACATGCCCTGAGTGGGTAAACATGGGCTCAGGCTTGATCAGAATGGTTTAATTTCCCTCTGCAATGACTACACAACTACCACTTTTTCTATTCTCTTGTGCTTACCTTTCCGGTCTACCTTATACTTCGACCCACCCACCCAGTAAATTACCTAGTTCTTCCAACTCTTGTTTTAAATTTCACTGTTATTCCCTTATTTTGTTCTTTCCCACTCAGAGGATGGGTTTTAGCATAACCTCCACATCAGTCTCTCCATCCTGCCCACATTTGACCTGTTACCCACAAAAGAACCAAAGAACCAACAGCAGCTCTGGCCATGAGACTTCCCTTAGATGGCTTCTCCCATCTATGTAATGAATTCTGGACTCCTTTGCAGAGCCCTGAAGATTCTTGGGAATTATGGTCCCAAGTGAACTTTCCTCTTTTCCATTCCTCTCTCCTCCATGGCATAAACAAGACCATTTGAAGATAGACTATTCACTGTTCCCAGCATACTATCTTTGTCTCCCTGCTGTCTTCTTTGGTCCATACCATCTATAATCTAAGCTATGGTTTTTCCAGTAGTCATGTATGGATGTGAAAGTTGGATCATAAAGAAGGCTGAGAGTCAAAGACTTGATACTTGCCAATTGTGGTCCTGAAGACTCTTGAGAGTCCCTTGGAAAGCAAGGAGATCCAACCAGTTAATCCTAAAGGAAATCACCCTGAATATTCATTGGAAGTACTGATGCTGAAGCTCCAATAACTTTGGCCACCTGGTGTGAAGAACTAAATCTTTGTAAAATACTTTGATGCTGGAAAGATTGAGGCAGGAGGAGAAGGTACAACAGAAGACTAGATGGTTAGATGAGATTATTGACTCAATGGACATGAGTTTGAGCAAACTCAGGGAGATAGTGAATGACAGGGAAGCCTGGAATGCTGCAGTCCATCGGGTCACAAAGAGTTGGACATGAATTAGTGACTGAACAACAACAATCCATCTTTCCTTAGACCACACTCCATCTCTTAAGACCACATCTGGCTTTGAGACCAGGGTAGGAGTTATCTCCTCCATGAGACTCTTCTGAATCACCTAAGCTAGAAATGATCTCTCCCTCATAAGAATTCTAATTGCCCTCGATCTGCATAACACTTACCAAAATTACTCATATTGTAATTATTAAATGTGTATTGTCTCCATAGATATGGGTTTTATTACTTCAGGAACAATGATCCTTAGGCTATATCTCTTTAAAGTGTTCTGAGTTTCACTTAACATCTTGATTTGTACAAATAGTTTCTCAAATGGTTCGCACTGAATGAGTTATCTGGGAATAATGCTAAGGAATCATTTTACCAATTTCAAACATTTAGATATTTTCTTTCAAAAAAGTTTTCACCTATGCAAAGCTTATACTCTATAGGTCCACATAGAGAAAATATACGGGAAAGGTAGAGCACATATCCAAGTTTGGGGGCAGATAAGAATAACCAGAAACTCCTCCTAAAGGATGAACTCAAACCAGAAATTTTCTCGATGTTCATGCTGATTTACTTATTTATCCTCCCAACAGGAAAGTCATCAATGTGCCTCTTTATCAAGGAAATGGTAGAGATCATTGGTATGTTAGCCACTGTTCTGAAATCTTGATCCTGATCATTGAGAAAATCCTTGTGGAAATGAAATGGAAAAATACAGGAATTCAGATCAAATCTTTCCCAGAAGTGGATATCCTTTAATCACATCTGAGTGTAAAGGGGCTTCATGTTATTTTAATCTGTTTTAATACTCCAAAAATTAAATCCCAATAGACTAAATGAATGGGGGCTTCCAAGGTAACACTAGTGGTAAAGAACCTGCCTGGTAATGCAGGAGTTGTAAGAAATGCAGTTTCAATCCCTGGGTCAGGAAGATCCCCTGGAGTAGAGCATGACAAGCCACTCCAGTGTTCATGTCTGGAGAACCCATGGACAAAGGAGCCTGGCAGGCTACAGTGCATAGGGTTGCAGAGAGTCAGACACAACTAAAGTGGCTTAGAACACACACACAGACTAAATGAATAACCAGTAACCAATGACTCTCTTTCTGCTTTGACTTCTTCTCTTTCTCCATAAGAAAACAATCAGAATTCTAACCTCTGCTGGCTCCACTTGTCCTTTTCAGCTTCTGACCCTTCCTGCCAAACTTGGGATAGAGACCTAAAAGGCTGGTGCAGAGTTCATTAGTCTTAGCTTGGATCCTCTTCACTTCATTACCTTGTCAACACTGACATTTTTAACACTGGTCCAGATTCCCCAGGCAAAGGATAAACAAATCAATATAGTGCCATTGGCAAGAAAAAGGAATATCAGCCAAAGAAAATCAATAGGCAGCATGGCTATATTATCTCAAGAAAAATAGTTGCTGTTTTCAAATACCACCATGTGTCTGATGTGTCAGACACTTTACACGCCCTATGTGTTATCTTTATAACAAATTGATTAAAAAATATTTGTATTGCTTTACAGATGAGGAAACTGGAGCTCAGAGAGGTGAACATAACAGTGATATAGCTGGTAAATGACAAGTATAGAGTTCGAGCTGCCAACTGTCTAATTCCAAATGCATTTTCTACATTTTCTACATCACCACCAGGCACCATTGTGAGAAAAGTACATTGTGTCTAAGGAACCTAGAGATCTTTACCCAAGATCTATTTGTAGCTGACTGTATAGTATGGAGCCTGTTAATATGTAGTATGATGACCTTTCAGCTCCTTCAGCCGTAACATCTACATATTATACTTTATTTTTTTTTCCTTCAAGAGACATTATAGGAGTTTGGGGTTAGCAGATGCAAGCTTTTATAAAGAGAGTGGATAAACATGGCCCTTGCTACTATATAGCACAGAAAACTATATTCAATATTCTATTACAAATCATAATGGAAAAAATATGAAAAAAATAATGTATATATACATATATATAACTGAACCACTTTTCTTTATAGCAGAAATTAACATAATATTGTAACTCATGTATACTTCAACAAATTTTTTAAAAAATAATTAAAAAAAAACACTGTGAACACTTAATATGTGCCTGTAAATACGGTAGCAAGAAGGATAAAATCATAAATAAGATTCAGGTCCTCTCTTTGGAACTCCATGATTACCTCATGCTGAGAGTGGGGAGGGGTGGAGGGGGTTGGCAACATCCTTAAAAGTCAGACTAGCCCCCACTTCCTGACTTACAGCTTTTTATAGTTAGTCCCTACCATTCTCAGGATAAAACCTAGACTCTTAATATGGCTTGTGAGACTCACGGTGTTCTGGTTCTTGCTCACCTCTCTTGGCCCCATCATTTGTCATCTTGCACTCTGATTTTCAGCTCCTGTGTCCAGAGATGCCACTTTTATTTCTCTTTTGCTCAGCCAGGTAGAACTCACCTGGGTCCCTTCTCTGTTCATTCTCAACTTAGATTTCACTTCCTCCACGGAAGTTTCAGTGTCCTTTCTCCCTTCACCCTGAGCTTACTTGTCTGCTTACTTGGTCTATTTTCTCACTAGATTGTGAGTTCCTTGAGGGTGCAGACTGTTCTTTACTTTCTGTATCAATAGTGCCTAGCTTGGTACCTTTCTTGGTGCACTTAGAAAATACACAATATGTATTTGTTTAATGAATACAAAATCAGACTACATCCCACACTTTGAAGCTTATCTGATGCACCAAGTATCACATGGTTCCAATCCATCAGAAGCAGCTTTAATTGTGAAAACATACATTCAAATAATGTCAGATATGTTTTCCCTGGTTTAATACTCTTAAGATGACTTTACTAGAAACCAAGAATTGGCCATATGTGCACCTTCACTATTTACCAAGCATCAGAGAGTCAAGGTTACATAATGTCTTTACATTCATTCATTCCACCCAAGCAGAAAGGAAGAGAGAAATTCAAGCTTTTTATGCAAAGAGTGAGTAGCCATCTTCTTTTTTTTCCCCTGAGAATTCCTCTTTTAGGTCTGGAAGACATTAGAGTCCAACGTCATTCTTGAAAGAAAAGTATTTGGATCATATGGGATGACTTCTTATGTACTTATTACTGTTATTGCAAACATTTAATGAGTTTCCATTATGCCAGGCATCATATTAGCCACATTACCACTGAGTCTTCCAAATAGTAACAGACATTATTGTAATAAATATCTACATTCCAATTGAGAAAAGTAAAGCTCAGAGAATTAAGTTATTTGTCCAGGTCAATTAGTCAGTATTAGACTTTGATTGGAATCGAGAGTGGATTCCAAAACCTGACCTACAATAAATATGCTATTCCCCCTCCACAATTAAAGCCTGGCCCTAGAGTCTACTTTTAAGCCCATCATGGCTAAGGCTAGGGACACAAGGTTCTAATTTAGGAGCCCTCAACAGAAAACAGAGTGTGTTTTGTTTTGTTTTGTTAATCTGGATTGTCTCATGTTATTACTTAAAAACCAAAATAGGGCAGGACTGATTGGGAGTGCCGGATCCAGATCTCAATGTATGACTTTACATGCCAAGTCTACCTCTGGCTACTTTTGTGACACTAGACAGGTCACTTAACCTCTGTGACACATTTTCCTCATCTATAATGTATGAGTAATAATAGTACTTATCTTCTTGGGTTGTGGAGGAGAGAAAAATTAGTTAACATAAGAGCTTAGCAATCTAAGTGTCCATGGTCAAATGAATGGATAAAGAAGGTGCAGTATATATATTTACAATGACATAATTATTGTTGTTGTTGTTTAGTCTCTAAGTCCCCATGGACAGAGGAGCCTGGTTGGCTATAGTCCTTGGGGTCGCTAAGAGTTGGACACGACTGAGTGACTTTACTTTCATTTTTCACTTTCGTGCACTGGAAAAGGAAACGGCAACCCACTCCAGTGTTCTTGCCTGGAGAATACCAGGGATGGAGGAGCCAGGTGGGCTGCCGTCTATGGGGTCACACAGAGTCGGACACGACTGACACGACTTAGCAGCAGCAGCAGCAGTCTCTAAGTCAGGTCTGACCCATAACAACCCCATGAACTATAGCCCACCAGGATCCTGCATCCATGGGATTCTCTAGGCAAGAATACTGAAGTGGGTTGCCATTTCCTTCTCCAGGGGATCTTCCAGACCCAGGAATCAAACCCACATCTCCTGCACTGGCAGCCAGATTATTTATCACTGAGGCACCAGGGAAGCCTACAATAGAATATTACTCAGCCATAAAAAAAGAATGAAATAATGCCATCTGCAGCAATATGGATGGCACCTGAGATGATCTTACTAAGTGAAGTAAATCAGAGAAGAATAAATATATGTGATATCACTTACATGTGGAATCTTAAAAAAAAATTATATGAGTGAACTTTTTACAAAACAGAAATAGACTCACCAACATAGAAAACAAACATATTGTTACCAAAGGTGAAACGGGGGGGAGGATGAATTTCAAATTTGAGATTAATAGATACAATATATAAAATAAATAAATAACAAGGACCTACTGTGTAGCATAGGGAACTATATTCAATATCTTGTAATAAGCTCTAATAGAAAAGAATCTGAAAAGAATATGTATTATACATATATATATGTTTGTGTGTGTGTGTAGATATATATATGTGTGTGTGTGTGTGTATGTATAACTAACTTTGCTGTACACCTGAAACTATCACAATGCTAAATTAACTATACTTCAGTTAAAGTGTTAGTCACTCAGTCATGTCCAACTCTTTGTGACCCCATGGACTGTTGCTCTCCAGGCTCCTCTCTTCCATGGGACTATCTGGGCAAGAATACTAGAGTGGGTTGACATTCTCTTCTCCAGGGAATCTTCCCAACCCAGGGATCAAACTTGGGTCTCCTGCATTTCAGACATTGAAGACAGGTTCTTTACCTGATGAGCTATCAGGGAAGCCCACGCTTCAATTAAAAATAAGGGAAAAATAAGACATAAGAGTTTAGATCTAGCACAGAGCAGAGCATTATTAAATAATAATAAGCAATGTTATTATTTTTATTACTTTTTATATAACAGTCATGTCATTGGATTCTGGTAAACTGCACAAAATAGCCTTTGTTAACACAGTCAAGAGAAGACATATAAAGTTTGTTAAAAGACATAAAAAGTTTGGTTTTTGCTTTTATAAAAAAATGCACTTGACTTTTACAAAGAAAGACAAGCATGCAGTAGGTCTGGGCTCTGATCATGCACTCGTTCCTTTAAAATGTAAAATAAAATTACATTTTTCAATCAGGAGATAACACACATTCCTGTTCCATGAGGTGAAACTGAATCATCTATTGCATATCCCATATTTTCTTCATATTCCATGAAGAAAAATGGAGTTCATTATTTTTAAAAGAAACAGAAACAAATCCCCTGTAGCCCAGCTGTGATTCAGTGTTGGTTATCTTTAAGTTAGAAAGAATAAGATGGGTTTTTAGGAAGTTGGAATGATTACTGAAATATGATATTTCTAGATCTTTTAAAACACTTCATTCACAGAGAGTTCAGATTAGATTAACCTGAATTTTTTTCTTTCTTGGGGAAACTATCATTAACCAAATTTTGGACATAATATGAGACAATTACCCACAATATCAGAATTTGAATCAGGAAGGACTGTGCTTTGGAGGGGCTGTAGTTTGGAGATCTTTATATTTGCTAAAGAACTGCTGCTGCTGCTAAGTCGCTTCAGTCGTGTCCGACTCTGTGCGACCCCATAGACGGCAGCCCACCAGGCTCCCCCGTACCTGGGATTCTCCAGGCAAGAATACTGGAGTGGGTTGCCATTTCCTTCTCCAGGCTAAAGAACTAGGAATGGCCAAAAACAAAGTGAAATATTATTTAATAAACCTATGCTTTCAAAATGAAATAATTTTTTCCAGGAGTCTCTTTGGAAGCTACAAACTTGTTCCAAAGAAGATAACAAGCATTTCTTAAAAGAGGGACTCTCAACTATTCTTTTTTTGTTGCAACACACTAGGATTGTGGCAATACACTTGGACTGTTGTTTGATGTATACAAACACAATGCAGTCCCCAAATTATGCACAACTCCAAGTCTATCTCTCCTGGTGAAAAGAGGTAGCAGAATGTGGATGAAGAAACCAATGCTATTACTGGATTATTGTTGATTCCTCCTCTCTAGCAAGAATACTTTGGCTTCCTTTTGAGAAATAAGCATCTCCTTATTCTTAATATGTGTGGTTGATATTGACCTGAACCCTTCACCCCATCCAGAGCGTAGTCGGGTGCATAATCCAATCAGGAACACCCAGTGTATCCCCAATCCCTTGGACACTGTCTTCATTTGCAACTGTCACTTGACACAAATTGCTCTTTTGAGATTCAATCCAGAATTTTTTCTGGAAATTTTAGAAATGAGAGGCTGTCTTTCCACCAGGGCTGTTGAAATAGTAGTCATGATGCATGGAACTACTGATTCAACTTTTGTTACCATTGAAATTCTGCCTGAGAATAAAGTCCCATAGAGAGGTAAAGAGGGTAAGAGGTAGAAAGAGAACAGACAGACAGGTAGATAAAGGCTTCATCACAGTCACATTTGAACTCGTGAACCCAGCTGTGCCTGAAGCAAAACTTACACTCTGAAGCTTCCATTTTCACCAATTATCTTATGGTCACTGTTTAAACTGGTTAATACTGATATACCATTAAAACAGTCTTAACTCACACTCCCATCTTCAAGGCTCACCATGCTTCAGAATTGCTCTTTAAGAATGCATTTGAGTCCATTTTGGAAGTTACCTTTATAATTACTTTTCTAGACTCATTAAAATAAAACTAGAAACAAAGCAAAACACAGTTATCCTCTATTTTGCCATGATCTTCAAAAATCAAAAGCTTCTAACATGTATGGAGCAGTGCTAAATATCAAATACTTCAAATACTTTGTATATAGTGTCTTATGGAATGCTTACTCAAATCTATGAATTAAATGCTACCATCCTCATTTTACTGACAAGGGACTATAGACAGATTTGACAGTTCACAATGGTCATACAACAGTAAGAAAGCCAAACATGAGTTAGTCTCTAAAAAGCTGTGCATGCTTCACTCTGTAATTTTGCTTTTAAATTTAATATCATTTGCACCAATTTTGAATCAGAGGGAGGGCCCAACTATTTAGAAAATTAAAAAAAAAAGTACAGTCTTACAAAACAAGTATTTTGAAATATCCACCTTTCCTTTATATGCATAAATTTTGCTGCATTGTCTAAAAATGGCAGCCATAACTCTTCACCTACAAAATGCTTGAGAAATGATTTAACGTGAACACAATCACAAATTCAGACAACAATGCTCTGATATTGCAGAAGACACAGTAGGTGTGATGTTCAAAACTGAGGGATTTGGGAGAGTCAAAGAATCCTGTTCTCTAGACACAATCAGAATTCACTTCATATGGACAAGCTCAAAGCACAGGCAAGTGCTCACAGCTAGCCCTGCAATTCCTAGATGAACTGGATTTTTTCGCAGATTGAGAAGGAATTCTTCCAATTTCTACATGGCTTATTAGGGCCAAGTGAATTTTGAAGCTACCTGGGCAAACAGTCATCAAAGCAGAAGAATAATGTCTCTGCCAACTGTGAGGTTTAGCCTACCAAACTGGCAAGTAGGCAAAAGAAATTGATAAATGAATAATCTTGTAAGTATGCCCTGAGTGCAAATAGCATTTGAATGTCTATGTGGAATCCGGCAGCTACAGTTTAAAAACAGTATACAATTCCTTTCCATCTAAGCTTGAAGATGTTTCTATATTTTAAAAAGTAATGGCTTCTTAAATCTGCAGTATAGTAAGAGTCTCTGCTCAGGAAGAAAATAATAATAATAATGATAATAAATTCCTTCATTTTTAGCTTCAATGCTATATATATATATATATATATATATATATATATATATATATAAACTTTGCCATTAAATTTAATTATATACTCTGGAACAGTAAATTAAGAGAAACCAGGACTAAAAAACATAAAACAAAGATAAAAAGCAAACAAAAAATGTACAGTTCCTTTTAGAAGTTTCAAACTTTCTAAATTTCTAAATCTGACTGAATGTTCCTGCACCAGTGCTAAATTGGATAGACGTAGAAACATACAGGTAATTCACACTCTTTGAATCTAAGGAATGCAGTTCTATATTTCTAAAGAATTCAGTAATTTTTCAAAAAGATGATCTTGTTCAAAAGGGTGACTTCCCTAAATAAACAGATTTTTTTTCTTTTTAATGCTATTTTCCCTTCAATCTATTCATGTAATAGGCCAGAAGCAAGAAGTTTTTTTTCTTAAAAGTCAAAGAATGTCAGTAAACAAAGGAACAAACCTAACAACAGCCCATGATTTACCATGGGTAAACACACACAATGCAATTTTAACGTCAATGATTATGTCTTCTATTTTCATGAACTAGTCTCTATATCATAGGAATTTTCAGGAAAGACATGCTTACTCATCTTGTTATCTATATAGTACATATCATGTAGAACCATCATTGGTGCTAAATAAATACCTTCTAGAATTATGAATTTGCCCTTTCTCTTAAAGAAAGAAAGTGAATACATGAGTTGTTTTACAATGGAATGCTATTACTGAGGAAAACTGGAACAGATTTGCTATACTTACTTGCCTTTGGTATATACAATGAAAAAATGCCTGCAAATACTTGTTTTAGAGTTGAAAATGTCCAACACAATGCTAGACATTTCTAAAGTTGTGGAGTAGGGTTGCATTTGTTATAAATACTACATACCCATTTCTGCACCATCCCTACCTACAGCAAATATTCCTACTCCAAGTTCTTTCTGATGCATGAGGCTTCCTTCCAAAAGGTCTGCAGGACAGATGTCCCTCCTTAATAATGAACCTAATGTTCATATCATCTTCTCTCACCTCTAGATACAGACCTTTCAAAGACCAGAAGTATGGAGGTTAATTATGGATCCAAATGCTCTGCTCTGCTTGTAGCCGTTTGGATGGGAAGAAAGGTGGGCAGGCAGGGGTTTTCCACACTTGGTCCAATGAAGACATTTTATTGGATACTCTTCCTCAACAATAACCTAATCCTTTCTAAAACAAAATGACAAGCTGGCCTGCAATAATTTAGTGCATGCTCAGTTGCTCAGTCATGGCCAACTCTTGGCCACCACAGAGACTGTAGCCCACCAGGCTCCTTTGTTCATGGAATTTCTCAAGCAAGAATAATGGAGTGGGTTGCTGTTTCCTACTGCAGGGGATCTTCCCAACCTAGGGACTGAACCCACATCTCCTTCATCTTCTGCATTGGCAGACAGATTCTTACCCACTGAGCCACACAGCAAGATAATTTAGTACAAGGTACAGTAATTTAGTAACTCGCTTTAAATTTTCATCCCTTCAGTCTTACATATTAGGGGTTTAGTTCAAAAGACAAAAATGCCACAGGAATGTCATACACAGTGTCAAGATTAACGGAAAGAAATTTTAAATAAGAGGATGTTTTTAGAGCTGCCATTGCAAAGCAGATAACACAAAAACAGCCCAAGCTTGGTGAGCCTACAGCCCTAGGAATCTCTCCTCTCAAAATTATTCTGAAATGTGGATTCAGTGGCTCAAGATAAATTTAGGTATGAGGGGACATGTAATATACTAGATAGTCAAAAAAGTAATTCTGCTTCATTAAAACCAAACAACACATTTTTAATATTTTGTTACGCTACCGGAAACAAAGAAGGATCCTAAGCTTGGGGAAGATTTTAGGGGAAAGAAACACAAAACCAAGACAGTAAGTCATCAGCCAACATTAAGTTTGCATCCAGGAGAGTACCTGAATCATCTTGAAGAACAGGAGTCCTGGCCTCGACCTGTTACTAAGTGAAGATATTCAACTTAAAATATTCACATTGAAACCAGTGAAAATGGACAAGAAAAATAAAATCACCTAACAGAAAAAAGAATAAGTCTGAGGTTTATCTAGTGCAGGTCAAAGCTAATTGAGTAGAGAGAATAAGAAAGAAGCATTAAAGAGATGTTTAGAATTTTTGAGAGCTAATGAATAGATACATATGAATAATACATATGAACTAGATACATAGAAACTAATGAAGAAATACAAGAAACATAAACATATCAACTAAGAGAATTAAATAGAAGTCTACAATCAGACATATGGTAATAAAACTATCAAACACCAAATTTAAAGAAATGATCTTAAAAATAGGTTTAGGGTGTTGGGTGTGGGGGTGGTCAGTGTATTTTCAAAGACAGGACAGACTGACAGCCAGCTTTTCAACAGTCACATCAGATGATGGAAGAGTAGAGTCCAGTGATGTGCTGGTGAGGGTTTAACCTGGCTGCCAAGGACCCCAAGGACCCTGACTTGTAGCATTTCTGAGATACATGGAAAAGAAACTCCTAGGTTGGCCAATTTCAAACTCCCATTGTGAAATCACCAGATGCAGAATTGTGCAGGGATATGTATAACAGGTTCTTATGAGCCAGTGTGAGCTGGTTCCATAACACCTATGAATAAATCCTTAAGATATAAGGGAAAGGTGTCCTTCAGTGTTGAATTACATGTCTAGCAAAATTATCTTCCAGGAATAAAGGTGAAAAATGAAAGACTTAATTTTCAGATAAAGGACCACTTATACAGAAAAAAATTCAAAAGAATTTACATCAGGAAGAAGGAAATTAAATCAGGCAGAAAGTAAAAGGTTTTGGAACAACAAATTAATGACTACACTGGTAAGTCAAAAAAGCAGTGTCTACATAAAGTAATAATTATTAGTAGTAGGAGGGGAAATAGAATAAGAAATAAACATAAAATTCAACCTACAAGTTGGTCAATGTTGATTGGCTCATTCAACTGTCATTTTGGAAGGTAAAACTGACCTTTTCCAGACCTAATAGCAGATAGATTTCTGGATGCACATTATGTTCTGGAAACTAGATACAATGTATGGATCTGGAAGGCTGTAGTGGGACAGGAGTCATTTTTTCTGCCTTTTCAGCTTTTTCTACTGGCCAGCAAAGTCATGGTAACTTGAAGTCTTTTCTCTGCCGCCATGTTTAAGGGAATTTTTCCACCTGTTGGATGCTAACACACAACACTGCATCAGTGACTGCTTGGTAGTTAATGGCTTCCCATTCATCAGCTCAGAACTGCTGGGGAGTCACTCCAAAAGACTAACAGGAATGCACGCTGTAAGTGCTGTTACAATTTTGTAAGCAAGTTATTTCCTGAGTTAAATACATTCCTGCTTAAAATGTTTCCAGCTATGAATGTTTTCTGCACTGTGTTGTGACTGAAAGAATAGAAAAGAACATGCTAGAATCACAGGAAAAGTTGAACAATTAGAAAATAAAGAGGCAGAAACAAACCCAACCATCCAAAGAACCCCAAAATGCACAGGGGCTTACATTTGCCAATTTATAAAACAGAAGATGGCCAGATTGAATGAAAATGCAATATTTGTTTGTCTACTCTCCACAAGATCCTATATAAGGCTCAAAAAAAAAAAAAAAAAAAAAAAAGACTGAAAGGGAAAATAAGGAAAATGATAAACCATAAGCCAGGCAAATACTAACTAAAGCAAAACTGAATTAGCTATATTAATAACAGACAAACTAAAGTACAGAGACATTAAAATTAAAAAATATGACTTCAGTGTGAAAAAACATTCATCAAGAAGATACAAAAATTTCAATCTTGCTTACACCTGATAAAAGTCATCATTTCATATAAAATGAAAATTGACAGAACTCCCTGTAGAATAAAAAAAAGCATCCATTATTGTCGTAGGACAATCTTTTGAATTTTTGATGAATTAGGAAAGAGATTAAGGATTTATAGAGTTAAATAATTGGGTTGTAAATCCTTAATTTCTTTAAGTGAAATTTATGTGAATTTAACTTAAAAAATTGAGTAAACATTGTAAATAGAAATTAAGTAAAAAATAATTATATTAATGAATTGCTCTGTTCATTTATGTTACTCAAGATTCTGTAAAGTAGATGTAAATGCTAGTTTCTGCTCCCTCCACACACGCTTTCCTGTCTCCACAGGACTCTTGGTCCTATGTGTTGGATATTATCTAGATCTTGCTGCTTTTCCCTGAAGAAAGTTATTTATTATTTATTTTATCAAGGCCAGAAAGACATGGACTAGAACAGCAAACCTGTGACTTTGCCCAAGGTGAGGGACCTGATAGCCCTGAACTCGACTTCTGGGGAGAAGTTATAACTGAGTCGGAGTTGTTGATCCATCTGCAAGAAAACAGAAAACAGAAGAGGCATCAGCAGAGGTCCTCACAGCCAAGGCATAAAACACTCCTGTCTGAAAATAGCTGGAAAACACAGGCAGGGCAGACACCTCTCTGGGATTTTTCTCCCTGGAGAAATGAGAAATGTCTCACTAATTCTCCCACAATGCACATAAAATAACCCTTTCTTTCTTTATTGGTGAAATAAAGGCTTTCACACAAGTCTTCTCCCTGGGAAATTCTGTACCGCTTTTGACAGGTATTTATCTCCCCACTGAGATTTTCTCACCAAATTCTTTGCTGCAAAGAAGCAAACAAATGAAGCGTTTTAGGAAGGACCCTGCAGGATTAACAAGAAAAGGAAAGCAGGTTTTCATTTCAAACTCTCCCTCCTCCCCATTTGGTTCTTAAAACCTTCACCTCCTCCTTTGCTCCAATTGACCTGGCCTCAATCAGGTGTGCCCTGGGGGATTTTCCTGAGCGAATATATTTCAGTTTGACAAAAAGTTTGAGTCTGGGAAGGGGAGACTCGCTGAACAGCTGCCACCAGCATGAACAGCTGATAATTCCATTTTGCAGGTGAATAAAAGCCACCAGGGGGATTCTTTGGAACTTTATTTCTAAGATCATCCTTTAGGAAACCTTCCCTTCCACACACATTAATTCCAGTTCCGTCTCTTTGTTGTCTCCATTTCAAGGCATGGTTCCCCAACCATCCCTAGGTTTTTCTGTCTAATCAAAGCGTACCATTTTTTCCAGAGTCTATCACAGCTCATATGTAGGAAGAGAAGACTAAGACCCCTTCAGCTGTGTGCCTGTCCCAGGATTGCCCTTGGGGAGCAGCTGATTGGGAGCCTGGTATCCCTAGCTCCCAATGCTGGACCCTCCTTCTGCACCCACTCCAGCCCAGACAGACCTTCCTCCAGGAACCTCTGGGTCCTGTAGTAGTTTCTGCTGTGAAAGAAATAAGTGGCTATGACTTGTAGTATGTGATTGTAGGCTTTATTCCTTTTTCATACATGGAATTATGCTTTAATAATACTTGTTGTTTATTGAAAAATTGCTATGTATGAGACATCATACTAAAGTATCCTTCAAAATGCATTCTTGCCTAGAATACCGTGAGATAGACATTATTATCCCTGTAGTACAGATGGTGGAAATGATGTCACCGAGCTCACAACTTTGGCCAATGCCACACAGCATTACATAGCAGGGACTCCTTGTCACATGGCCTGCCAACCACGCAGTATGGCATTTACTTTACTTGTCCATGCCTCTCTAGATGTTTGAGCAGCTGGTAGACAATCACTGTATGTTCTTATTTCTGAATTTCTACAAAATTCATTCAATAACCATTTAAGTATCTACTCTGTGCCAGACACTTTTCTAAGTTCTCCCATACTCCCAAAGTTCACCTCCTCTAGGAAGCTCTCCTTGAAGCTTTAGTTAGATTAATTGATCCTGTTTTCTGTTCTCATGGTACCACCCCCCCCCCCCACCTCTAACCTTGCATTTAAGATGCTGTATTGTAATGACAGCAAGGAGATCAAACCATTCAATTCTAGAGAAAATCAACCCTGAATATGCATTGAAAGGACTGATGCTGAAGCTCCAATACTTTGGCTACCTGATGGGAAGAGCTGACTCATTGGAAAACACCCTGATACTGGGGAGATTGAGGGCAAGAGAAGGAGATGACAGAGGAGGATTTCATTGGATGCTATCATTAACTCAATGGATACTAGTTTGAGCAAACTCCAGGAGAAGGTGAAGGACAAAGAAGCCTGGTGTGCTGCAACTTGTGGGGCTACAAATAATTGGACAGGGTTTAATGAGTGAACTATAGTTGTAATGATCTGTGTGCTCTCCCCATCTCATTTTTCTCCACTAAGCTATTGGCTCTTTGAAGATGTGGACATTTTATTGATACATGTTTTCTATATGGCCTATTACAATAACTGGAAAAGTAACTCCAAACAGATGTTTGCTGAATGAATAAATAGATATCCTGTGTTGATTCTCTTTCTATCTTGTGGGCTATGGAGCATCCAGTGCATCACCAGGACGCCTCTGGCTACCCTGGTAGCCTCTACATCTTAGATACAACACAGGGATTTTCATACCCATGGTCCCCATCTGTAATCTTTTAATGATCAGATTCAGTCCTGTCTTGAAGGAGTTTTCTCCCTGCCTTATCTCAGAACTCTCACCTATTCTCTGGAATTGCCCCTTCCAGCAGGGGGCAGGGTTCCTCCTCTCATGATTTGTTACTCAGGTTGGAGAGGAGGCTAAAGTGAGTGGGAATTTCCTGCTGAGAAGAGAGCAGTAGCATTCTTAGAACTGAAGGCTGAGCTGAGATTTCTTTAGCTTCTGACTCTAACTTCTTCCCCAGGCTCCCAAAGATCAAGTGATTCCCTCAACATTGTCACATTGTGTAGAAGACCTAATTGTTCTAGTACAGGAGTCATTCCTGACCTACTGTTATCCTTTATGGGAACTTATCTGGTCCTTCCAACTTTAATCAGATGATAAACAAGGGTGAGAAGGAGGTGAATGACACTCAATTATTTTGTTTCAGTTCAGTTCAGTCGCTCAGTCGTGTCCGACTCCTTTCGACCTCAGGAACCACAGCACACCAGGCCTCCTTATCCATCACAAACTTCTGGAGTCCACCCAAACTCATGTCCATTGAGTTGGTGATGCCATACATCTCCATGGAGATGAGGTCATCTCCATCCTCTGTCATCCCCCTCTTCTCCTGCCCTCAATCTTTCCCAGCATCAAGGTCTTTTCAAATGAGTCAGCTCTTCCCATCAGGTGGCCAAAGTATTGGAGCTTCAGCTTCAACATCAGTCCTTCCGATGAACACCCAGGACTGATCTCCTTTAGGATGGAGTGTTTGGATCTCCTTGCAGTCCAAGGGACTCTCAAGGGTCTTCTCCAACACCACAGTTCAAAAGCATCAATTCTTTAGTGCTCAGATTTCTTTATAGTCCAACTCTCACATGACTACTGGAAAAATCATAGCCTTGACTAGATGGACCTTTGTTGACAAAGTAATGTCTCTGCTTTTTAATATGCTGTCTAGGTTTGTCATAACTTTCCTTCCAAGGAGTAAGTGTCTTTTAATTTCATGGCTGTAATCACCATCTGCAGTAATTTTGGAGCCCCAAAAAATAAAGTCAGCCACTGTTTCCCCTGTTTCCCCATCTATTTCCCATGAAGTGATGGGACTGGATGCTATGATCTTAGTTTTCTGAATGTTGAGCTTTAAGCCAATTTTTTCACTCTGCTCTTTCACTTTCATCAAGAGGCTCTTTAGTTCTTCTTCACTTTCTGCCATAAGGGTGGTGTCATCTATATATCTGAGGTTATTGATATTTCTCCCAGCAATCTTGATTCTGGGTTGTGCTTCCTCCAGCCCAGTGTTTCTCATGGTGTACTTGTTTAAGTGTTAGTTAAGGTATGGAGACAAAGGTACAATGAGTCAAAGAAGGCTTGGGATACTTTGGGAATGGATTCCAGTCCTTAAGTGGAGTGAGTGCACATGGGGGCACCCCTAGTACTGGCTCAGGTGCTGGGTTACCTATTTGAAAAGCTTAGCAAATGCACAGAGCAAAGGCAAAAGGCCAGGGGTGGGGGGGAGTGGGTAGTTACCATAAACATTTATTTCGAGGACATCGACTTTATGATAGGGGCTAGGCAATCATTGAAGTCTTCAGTGAGAAATGCATTATTTTGTTATACTTCTTTATGTTCATTCTATGTTTTAGTGTTGTTTTTCTTTTTAATTACTCTTGGTGAGGTGGTGAGAGAGTGAAGTATCACAATCTTTTCAAGCTTAGATGCCTAAAATTTGTAATCTGGCCTGGAGAAGGGCTTCCCTGGTGGCTCAGCTGGTAAAGTAGCTTTGTTGATCTTAGAAGTGAGGATAGCAGTGGCCTTGTCAAGTCATTAAATGAGATTAAAAGAGATGGGAAAAGGGAGGAAATTGAACAAACCTTTTTCTTTTGAGTAAGCCCTAGACACCAGGCTTCATGCTTGGTCCTTTAGTTATGTTCTTGCTTTCCTATAATGGTTACCAGAACTGACTGAACTCAGCTGCATTTGTACCCCAGCCCACCCCCATAACATTCAAACTTTTTTTTTTATAGATAAATAGACTGAGCCTCAGAAAGGTGAATAGCAAATCTAAGATCTTATAGGAGATGGAGCAGGAATTCACACACAAGTCTGTCCCGAACTAGGGATCCCTCTCTTAATCTCAGAATCTTCAACTCTCAAAGGAAGTCATTGATTCCATGCTTTCAAAATGTCGGGCTCCCTCCATCTTTACAGCTGGTAGTTGTGCTGGCATTTTGGTAAACGGGTTTAATTTGTTTAATGTCATTAATATATTTTAAAGAGAGGCACTGAAGTCTACCTCAACCACCATGAGGGCACATGTGCTTTTAAAACCACTGGTCAAATTACAATTCTCAAATCATTACCAGGGTTTCTTACTCTTGGCTGTAGCCCAGTCCCTACAGATTCCTTCCAAAGCCACATAGAGCAGAGAGGAGAAGGTTCAACAACTCAAGGTCCCGAGGTGGTAGGAGAATGTGTTCTTACCTACTGGAGGCCTCTGGCTGGCTGAGCATAGTGATAACCATCTACCTTCTCCTTATAACTGTTTCTGAATAATGCCTGAGACCAGGCAGTAGCTTATCCTTTTCTGTTTTTAGTAAACAGTTTGTTCTTTTATTTTCCCCATTGCTTTTGTTTGTTTGGGGGTTTTGTTATTGTTTTAATTTGGCTACCCAGAGCCATATGGGATCATAGTTCCCTGACAGGGATTGAACCCATGGCCTTGGCAGTGAAAACCCGGACTTCTAACCACTGGAAGGCCAGGGAATTCTCTAGGGCTTTTCTAAGTGGGGAGGAAGGAGAAGAAATAAGATGGGGCGGGGGGGAAGTGGGAGTGTCACAGAGACAACTATGTTATGTAACTGTTTGAACAAATTGATTTAATTTAAAAAACAAAATAGGTCTCTGCCTCCATTTCTTTCTGCTACTTTTGTGCTTTTGAAATGCTACATCTTCCACTGATTGTGCTTATCAATCACTGCTTGTGCTTATCATTGACTATTAATTTGGCTGGTGGGAAATCTAGATGGAGAAGAGGGAATATCTCATTGTTCTCTCACCTCCCTGTTTGTGTTTTCATTGATGGAAAAGAAGACAGGAAATAGAAAAAGAGAAAGAGCCATTTATACAAATGCCCACCAGCATGCACCCCAGGTGTCTCACCACAGCCTCATTTAAGACATCTTCCAATAAGAAATCATCATTTCATCTCTATTTTCTAGTCTGACCTCAATCCAAAGACCTTTACCACTTATTTTAAGAGTCAATGCTATTAAATTATAATCACTCAAGGATTGTGATTTGTCTCCTATATTTGCCAATTATTCATGAACTTCCACCCAATCAAGAAAATGAACAGTCAGTCTTGACTTGAGTCTTGAGTCATCATCCATATCCAGAGGGTCACCCAAGGTTACCAATGTTCTGTCCAGATCTTTCTCAAGTCCTTCTCTCCTTGACTTCCCCACCACACTAGTTGAAGTCCTTATCTTTGCTTCCGGTCTGGTCTCTGTCCCATATCTCATCACTCCAAATGTGTATTTCCATAGAGAGATCACAGTGAGCCCCTGGAAATGGAAATCTACCCATGCTACTTCCCCTGCCTAAAACCCAGTGGTTTCTCTTCCTCTCTCCCAGGTCCAATTTAATCTTCTCCATACAAGCCGAGAAAGAAATGGCAACCCGCTCCAGTATGCTTGCCTGGAGAATCCCATGGGCAGAAGAGCCTGACGTGTTTTGGTCCATGGGGTTGCAAAGAGTCAGACATGACTGAAGCAACTTAGAACATACAAGCCATGTGGGATTAATTTATTTAGTTCAAAAATATTTATTGAAGGCCTTCTGTATGTGAGACACTGCTTGACAAACTGGGGGTCCCACGGTAATGTAAACAAACAAGAATCCCTGTCTTCATGAAGCTTACATTCTAGAGGAGGGAGAAAGGACTTATCTATTAAATAAATAGATAATTTGTATTGATTGCTAGAAGCATTTAAGTGGTTTAGGATTGAAGTCAAGGAGCTGGGTTGCTATATTACATAAGGTGACTGGAGACGGGGTCCCTGAGTCAATTTTTGAGTGGTGTTCCAAAGGAAGTATAAGTAACAGGTAGTGATGCAGATACATGAACAACTGGATTCTAGGCAAAGCAAACTCTAGTGAATTCAAGAGCTCTGGAAAGAGCAAGGATGCATCGAGTGGCCTGAGTAGAGTTTGAGAGGGAACTGGAATAGGTAAGTGTGTGTGTATTTGTGTGTGTCAGTAAGGAAACTGCAGACAGGGGAGGCCGTCTATAAATTATACTCATTTTTGACTAAGTGGAGGGTCAGTGATCCTAACATCCCCTCCTTGTTCAGGGTGAACTGAACTGATGCCCAGATGAGGTGGGTGCCCTCCTCCATGCTCTTGCATCACCTATCCACACTTCCCCCATAGCCCTTGCTGATCACTTGTGATTTCTTCCTTGCTTGTCTTCCTCATTATGTCACAGTTCAGAGGATGTCAAAACTGAACATGCAGCAGCATCATCTGCTGCCCCCTTCTTGAAAAAAAGCTTCAGATTAAGCAGATGTGACATAGGACCCAATAATTAGCATTTCTTGCAAGGTCTCAAGAGATGCTTCTGGAAAGCAGGGTGTGCCCTGAGGACCACTATTCTAGTTCTCCAAAGGCTGGGCCTGAGTATGATTAGTATGCATCCCCAGAACTCGGCTGCTCACTTGGCCTGGAGGCAAAATTCAGAAAACTTGTATTGAGCACCCAAGGTACATTTGCTGGAATGAGAAGAAGGGAAGTAAAGTACCTGAATGGTAAGCCCTCTGCCCTCTCTGTTAATCTTCAAGTGATGCAGTCTTCTGTTGGCAAAGTTCTCTGTATTGATGGTGAATACATGGGTTTCTTCCTTGTTTAGCTGGGAGCGAACTTGTAAGCTTCCTTGAAAGAAAAACATTAGAAATTAGAATTAAAAATAGACCTATATAGTGTAAAAAAGTGATCAGATTGCTTTTTAATTGATCATGGCTGTTTTATAGTGACCTGTGCCATAACCCTTTCTTCATTCACATTTTTAAAAGGTACTATATATGTCATGACTGTAGCATCTGGGTCCATATTAAAACTCCTGAGTATAGATGGAATATGCATGTGTGTGTGTGTGTGTGTGTGTGTGTGTGCGTGTGCGTGCGTGCTATCAGAAATGAAAATAATTTGATTGTGAAAACTTTAATAAGATTGTCCACACTCACTTCAGTTTCTACCACTTCCTAGAACTCCTTTTCTTCCTAATTGCCTTCGTGGAATTTCAGAATATGTAATGTGATCGCAAAGAGTCAGACACGACTGAGCGACTGAACTGAACTGAACTGAATGTGAAACAAGATTGTAAAGTAATCTAAGGCAGAATAGGTGAGAGGAATCTGGAGCAGTGAGGTCATTACCCAACAGGGTCAGCCAATAGCAGAAGCTCCCTACAGTTAGTCCTGATTCCTCCTCTCCCTTTAGTTCTGATCATCATAGATTTTCAACTTGGGAGCTTATTTTCTCACTTAAAAATTAATAATAGCTCCCTGAGAGTGCAAGTTGCTCAGTCCTGTCTGACTCTTTGTGACCTTGTAGACTGTGGCCTGGAGAAGGCAATGGCACCCCACTCCAGTACTCTTGCCTGGAAAATCCCATGGGCAAAGGAGCCCGGTAGGCTGCAGTCCATGGGGTCACTAAGAGTCGGACACTTCTGAGCTACTTCACTTTCACTTTTCACTTTCATGCATTGGAGAAGGAAATGGCAACCCACTCATGTTCTTGCCTGGTGAATCCCAGGGACGGGGGAGCCTTGGTGGGCTGCTGTCTATGGGGTCGCACAGAGTCGAACACGACTGAAGTGACTTAGCAGTAGCAGACTGTGGCCTGCTGGACTCCTCTGTCTATGGGATTCTCCAGGCAAGAATACTGGAGTGGGTAGCCATTCCCTCTCAGGGATTAAACTCGTCTCCTACATTGCAGGCATATTCTTTACCATCTGAGCCACCAGGGAAGCCAAAGAGGACTGAGGTGACTATATGAAAGTGAAAATGTTAGTCACTCAGTCATGTCCAACTCTTCGTGACCCCATGGATTGCAGTCCTCCAGGCTCCACTGTGCAAGGAATTCTCCAGGCAAGAATACTGGAGTGGGTTGCCATTCCCTTCCCCAGGGGATCTTCCTGACCCAGGAATTGAACTTGTGTCTCCTGCATTGCATGCAGATTCTTTACCTTCTGAGCCACCAGGCACCATGTAGGAAGCCCTAATAGCTCCCTATAAATAGCATATTTGGTGCTGAGAGGCACCTTCACCCGGGGCAAGGGGCTGGCCTGTGGCAGGGAAAGGGCCCCCTTTATAAACTAGTGGGCTGTTCCCTAGCAAGCTCTTTCAGGCTCTTTCTAAGAACTTGGGTTTTTAATACTATTTAGTGCAACGTACTATATAATATATAAATATGTTCCTAATATATAATGTATAAATTTTATATATAGTATATAAATATATATAATAATATACAAATTTTACATTATATACAATATAATATATAATTCAATAAAGTAAATCAGCATGTGATATTTATGTGTCAGGCATGGTAGTAAGGCACACATTCCTTGTAGTTATTTGGGATTCTTACCATTCCACTGAGTGAGTCATTCATACACACATTCTGCACACATCTATCTGTTTTAGAAATCACTTCCATTTTATACATCTTCACTAAAACTTGCCTAGGAACCATCCATCTTAGATGTTAATCATCTCAACTGGGACCCTGTCAAAGTATTTATTCTGAAGCCTCTCTGACACTCTAATTTAGGTCTAAAACACCTCAACAATTTCTTAGAGCCACGCACATACTGATCTCACCTTCTTAGGAGGTTTTCATGCAATCAGCGCCTCCCAAAGCACCCTAAGAAGATATCCTGAAACCTCTTGCTAACTCATCTGCACACAGCTCCTAGGAGGATAAACTCAATTTAAGACTTCTCAAAAATAAGCTTGCTACCATTAAAGGCTGACTTGCAGTCTTACAAGAAGCACTGGGGTGAGATGGAAATGGTTGGGACCAGAAATTCATTCATCACCTTCTCCTTAGCATCATGTTCAGCTGCTTGGTCAATGAGCAAAAAGACATGTGTCTCCTTTCAGCTACTTTGGTGTCACAAGGTTACTGTCACCTTCTTGGATGGCACTGCCCTGGACCCAAAAAGTTCACTGCTCTTAAGCCCTCTTTACCTAATTTATATGCTTCATCTCTCTGCTTTCATTTTTTTTTTTTTAATTTTATTTTATTTTTAAACTTTACATAACTGTATTAGATTTGCCAAATATCAAAATGAATCCGCCACTGGTTTACATGTGTTCCTCCCCAGTGTCTCCCATCCATACCTTTGCTTCCAAAAGTGTTTAGCAGAACGGTGATCATTGCAAGTGTAGAGTCCCTTAGACAGGGAACTGACTGAGGGAAGATGCTCTGAATCTAATCAATGAACAAACAAACAAACAAAAAAGGACTGTTTTTGGAAGCAACCTAAATGTCTATCAATAGAGAAACTGATAAAGAAGATGTGGTACATATATACAATGGAATTCAGCCACTAAAAAGAATGAAATAAGACCATTTGCAGCAACATGGATGGACCTAGAAATTGTCATGCTGAGTGAAGTAAGTCAGAAAGAGAAATAACTTATGACATTCCTTTGTATGTGGAATCTAAAAAGAAATTATACAAATAAACTTATTTATAAAACAGACTCACAGATTTAGAGAAAGAACTTATGGTTCTCAAGGAGGAAGGATGGGGGGAAGGGATAGTTAGGGAGTTTGGGATGGACATGTACACACTGCTATATTTAAAATGGATAATCAACAAGAACCTACTGTAGAGCACATGAAACTCTGCTCAATGTTATGTGGCAACTTGGATGGGAGGGGAGTTTGGGGTAGAATGGATACATGTATATGTATGGCTGAGTCCCTTTTCTGTTCACCTGAAACTATCACAATAATGTTAATCAGTTTTACTCTAGTACAAAATTTAAAAAAAAAAAAAATTAAAGGATCGCCTTAGCCAAGTGTTCACTATAATTTATCTAGGAAAATGTATCCCCTCTTACGTGGTCTCATTTTTTTTTCCATTAGTATGTGTTGACATTGCTACATTATAAACAGCATGCATTTACCTGTGTGTGTGTGGCTATGGGATGAAATAAGATGTTCAAAGTATAGAAAGGAAATGAAACTGATTTGAGTCTCAGGGCTTTTCCAAATATGCTTCTGGAATAAACATATGTATAATGGAATGACCTTTTGGTCACCAGCAAGTATGCTGTAAAAGTTTCATTGCATCTTATTAATATTGGAAAATTCTAGCTGTATATGTCCTCACTCTTTTTAGGTCTCCAGGCAAAATTCATATCATTATTTTTAGAATTATACAAGTATTATCAATGTCATTTTAAAAGTGTTGGAGAGAAATCAATAATCACAAAAAATGTATTCAAATACAATGATAAAGAATCTAGTTTAAATCAAAGAGGATGTAGACATATTCTGTTAAACACTCTTGCTACTTTCTGGACAGTTACTACCCCTTGGCTTCTCTCATTCTTGAGTTTTTTGCATAGGACTCCTCTTTCATCTAGAACTTTTTTTTGCTCCTTCCTTCATATGACAGGTGAAGGAACAGAGGTGAAGGAAGGTGAATAAATTTTCATCATTTATAGTAAGTGATTCACTCAGATTTAGAAATGAAATTGAGTTAGTTCTAAAGAGCATGATTTTCCCATGGAACACAAAGGTCCCATGTGTTCATCTCAGCCAAGAATAGGTCTTCCATTCCAACCTTTCCCATTAAGTTTATTCCTACTCAAACTCCAACATTAAGCATTCGGTTGCCTCTTCCAGGAAACCTTATCTGGCTTTTCCAAGGCGCCCTCCTTTGCTCCTGTGGGTCCTGTGCTCACCTCTGTGCTGTCTGTTTACTTGCCTATTTTTTCCTTCCTTCCTTGCCTCTCTCCCTTCCTTCCTCCCTTCTTTCATCCCTTCCTTCCTTTCATTCTTTTCTAAACTATATAAATTATTGTCTCAAATTCTGAAGGCTAGAAGTTTGAAATGTTCTCTCAAAGGATCTAGGCTAGGATTCTTCCTTGCTTCTTCTTAGCATTTGGTGGATACCTCCATTCCTTGCCTGGAAGATGCTTTAGTCCAATCTCCTTCTTTTCTTCACATGGCTCCTCTCTATGTGTATTAGATAGACCGACATTAAGAGCTACTCTAATACTGTAAAAGGATAATTCTGTTCCTTTTTTAGCCACCGATCTACTATTTATATTCTTCTTGACAATCACCTATTTGTGCGAATGTGAACATTATGGACTAGAAATTCGAAATTTGAAAAATTCATCATCTTGAATTGGGCCTCAGGATAAAGATTCTCACACCTCAGTTTCTTCAAGAACAACATTTTGTTGTAGTTTACTTGTTTCCACTTTGCCAGTTATCCTATGCCAATCTGTCTTCCATACTGTCATTAGTGTAAGTATTCTAACACAGGCTTTCTTGGCCACGTGATTCTACTCCAAGATTAATTTTACATGATGCATTCCAGTGTGTAGCCTGACATGCAAAGCCTCCTTCTTAACTTTTCAACTTTATCAACACATACTTTCCATAACTGAATCATATCTGAACTAACAGAATTCCTTCAAATAATGCTCCTTCTTGATTTTTTGCATTTTATTTCTTCATCTGAAACTGCCCCTGCCTTCTTACCTGTATGCCAACCCCTTCTCATTTATTAAGACCCAACTCATACGACCCAGGTCTCCACTTTCCTTCAAGACAGGTATGATCTTTCCTTCTTGTATGGTCACTGTGCTCATTTTTGGTAACATTCTCAATGTATCAAGCTTCACTTGTCTTTCCCCTTGAATTTAAGCTTCTCTGATATGAATAGATGCTTATTCATCTTGGTGTCTTCAGAGAAGAGCACAGAGCCAGCTATCTTAAGTCACCAGAAGACACTTGTTGAATAAAATAGGCACTCTGTAGAATGTTTGGAGAAGGCAATGGCACTCCACTCCAGTACTCTTGCCTGGAAAATCCCATGGATGGAAGAGCCTGGAAGGCTGCAGTCCATGGGGTCGCTGAGGGTCGGACACGACTGACCGGCTTCACTTTCACTTTTCACTTTCATGCATTGGAGAAGGAAATGGCAACCCACTCCAGTGTTCCTGCCTGGAGAATCCCAGGGACGGGGGAGCCTGGTGGGCTGCCGTCTACGGGGTCACACAGACTCAGACATGACTGAAGCGACTTAGCTGTAGCAGCAGCAGTAGCAGAATGTTATTATCACTTTGTCAAAATTATATACTAGCAGTTATTTAATGTTTACTCTGTATCAGACACAAAATTAGCAAATAGTTAAAATGTTATAGTTATGTCTTTAAGGGATTTGTTATCTAGCTAAAGGGGACAAAATCAAGGTCATACTTTCTTGCTTATGTGCCAACCATGCATTATAACTTTAATTTGGTACTAAAGACTTTTTTTCCCCAAAACGTCTCAGATTAGAGAGCAAAATTTCAGTGAAGTAAAATCTCTACAAATAAATAATAATAATAAAAGCAATTATTATGACATTCATAGTGAAATTGATTCAAACCCAGGAGGACAGAACATCAATGTGTCTGGTCCTTCCACTGTATCATGTTTCCTTCAAAGACATGTTTGCTCAAGTAGACAAGTGAGTTGATGAATAGAAAGATGTATGGTTGGGTAAAGGGAAAAGAGGATGATTATTTATAGACAATAGAGATACATGTTTTGTGAATTCAAATAATGAGCAGTTGTAAGAACTGAGGTAATGAGAAAGAGTCCTCACAGAAAGAGATTTATTGAAGAAGGTAGAACTGAAATAGGCAAAAAAGAAAAAGAAAAGTACTATGCTTATGTAGCTATAGAGATATAAGCAGAGCAATGTGACTGATTTTTACCATGATTTGAATAGAACCAACCAGAGGCCAATATGGCTGATGAGCATCTTTATAGACAGTCACCCAACTGATCTTCTCATTTTGAAATATAGAAACACTAAGACTCTGAAACATGAGTATAGCTTGGAAGAGGGTGGTAACAAAGAGAGAAGTCACAAGGAGAAGCCTCTTACTAAAAGGGCAAAGAATTTGAACTTCTTGTAAAGAAAGATCCCGTAAGGCGCTAAACACATGCCTGACTGGGCTGATATACACAAAGTGATAGTTTAAGAAGACTACCTTGGGTACCCCGTGTCTAGGTCAGATCTAAAAGGGAAGATAGAGGGCCTCCCTGGTGGCTCAGTGGTTAAAAAATCCACCTGCCAATGCAGGAGACTCAGATTCGATCCCTCATGCAGGAGGATCCTATGTGCTGGGGAGCAGCTAAGCCTGTATGTCACAATTATTGAGCTAGTGCTCTAGAGCCTGGGAGTTGAAACTACTGAAGCTTGCATGCCTAGAGCCTGTGCTCCACAGCAAGAGAAGCCACAGCAATGAGAAGCCTGCACACCACACCTGGAGAGTAGCCCCCAGTAGCCACAACTAAAGAAAAGCCTGGACAGGAACAAAGATTCAACACAGCCAAAAATAAAATAAATAAATAAATTAGAATAGAAGAGAAGATGAAACTACCAGTTTTTAAAAACATCAAAACAAGAACTATTGAAGGTGCTAGACTGCTGCTATGGAACAGGAATCCATATAAACACTGCTGTTAATATCACATGTCAATTTCTTGCTTTATCATTTCACTTTGAAATAAGGAGCTCTTCTACATCTTGATTGCTGTCCAATCCTTAGCAGCCCATATCAACTACAGACATATGCACCTTTCTATGCAGCTTTTAGTGTCTACTAACCAGGCCACCCTCACTGATCAGCTTCTCTTTTATCTTCACTGCCCTACTTAGTGGTAGGTAAGGCAATTATTTCACTTCAGTTCATTCACTCAGTTGTGTCCGACTTTTTGTGATCCTATGGACTACAGCACGCCAGGCTTCCCTGTCCATCACCAACTCCCAGAGCTTACTCAAACTCATGTCCATTGAATGAGTCATGCCATCCAACCATCTCATCCTCTGTCGTTCCCTTCCCTTCCTGCCTTCAGTCTTCTCCAGCATCAGGGTCTTTTCTAATGAGTCTGTTTCTTTGCATCAGGTAGCCAAAGTATTGGAGCTTCAGCTTCAGCATCAGTCGTTCCAATGAATATTCAGGACTGATTTCCTTTAGGATGGACTGGTTTAATCTCCTTGCAGTCCAAGGGACTCTCAAGAGTCTTTTCCAACATCACAGTTCAAAAGCATCAATTCTTTGGCATTCAGTTTTCTTTATAGTCCAACTCTTACATCCATACATGGCTACTGGAAAAAAGCTTTGACTAGATGGACCTTTGTTGGCAAAGTAATGTCTCTGCTTTCTAATATGCTGTCTAGGTTGGTCATAGCTTTTCTTCCAAGGAGAAAGCATCTTTTAATTCCATGGCTGCAGGCAATGGCACCCCACTCCAGTACTCTTGCCTGGAAAATCCCATGGATGGAGGAGCCTGGTAGGCTGCAGTCCATGGGGTCGCTAAGAGTCAGACTCGACTGGGCAACTTCACTTTCACCTTAATCTTTCATGCATTGGAGAAGGAAATGGCAACCCACTCCAGTGGTCTTTCCTGGAGAATCCCAGGGACAGGGGAGCCTGGTGGGCTGCCGTGTATGGGGTCACACAGAGTCGGACACGACTGAAGCGACTTAGCAGCAGCAGCAGCAGTCACCATCTAGAGTGATTCTGGAGCCCACAAACAAACAAACAAAAAAGTATCTCACTGTTTCCATTGTTTCCCCATCTATTTGCCCATGAAGTGATAGGACCGGATGCCATGATCTTAGTTTTCTGAATGTTGAGTTTTAAGCCAACTTTTTCACTTTCCTCTTTCACTTTCATCAAAAGGCTCTTTAGTTCTTCTTTACTTTCTGCCATAAAGGTGGTGTCATCTGCATATCTGAGGTTATTGATATTTCTCCTGACAACCTTGAGTCCAGCTTGTGCTTCCTTCAGCCCAGCATTTCTCATGATGTACTCTGCATGTAAGTTAAATAAACAGGGTGACAATATACAGCCTTGATGTACTCCTTTCCCTATTTGGAACCAGTCAGTTGTTCCATGTCCAGTTCTAACTGTTGCTTCCTGACCTGCATATAGGTTTCTCAAGAGGCAGGTCAAGTAGTCTGGTATTCCCTTCTCTTTCAGAATTTTCCACAGTTTATTATGATCCACACAGTCAAAGGCTTTGGCATAGTCAATAAAACAGAAATAGATGTTTTTCTGGAACTTTCTTGCTTTTTCCATGATCCAGCAGATGTTGGCAATTTGATCTGTGGTTTCTCTGCCTTTTCTAAAACCAGCTTGAACATCTGGAAGTTCATGGTTCACATACTGTTGAAGCCTGTCTTGGAGAATTTTGAGCATTGCTTTGCTAGAGTGTGAGATGAGTGTAATTGTGCAGTAGTTTGAGCATTCTTTGGCATTGCCTTTCTTTGGGATTGGAATGAAAACTGACTTTTTCCAGTCCTGTGGCCACTGCTGAGTTTTCCAAATTTGCTGGCATTTTGAGTGCAGCACTTTCACAGCATCATCTTTTAGGATTTGAAATAGTTCAACTGGAATTCTATCACCTCCACTAGCTTTGTTCATAGTGATGGTTCATAAGGCCCACTTGACTTTGCATTCCAGGATGTTTGGCTCTAGGAAGCATTTATTTACTTAGTGGTAAATAAGGACTCCTAGGTCAAGGCTCTAGGAGTCCTTATTTTGTTTATTTCCTCTATAAGCTACATATGCCACACATTTAAGTCATCTGCAGCTCCCTGGTCTCTATAAAGTAAATCCTACTTTACTGTACCTTACCTTTACTGTACTGTACCTACTTTACTGTACTTTACTGTAAAGAGGTCTCTGTACCTCTTTACAGCTCAACCATCATGCCCTCATTGTTCCATCATCATCTCTCACCAGGACTATTGCAATGCATTTGAACTAACTTCTCAGATTCCAGTCTTAGCTCTTTTCCCTCACATGCATACATTCTTTACTGGGCAGTCTAAATAAGCTTTCTGAAATACTTATCTGATGTTGCTACTTAAAATGTTTTAATGATACCCCAATGCACTTAGAATAAAATCCAAATTCTTTCTTGTAGATCCTATATAACCTTATTTCATTCTACATTTTCCCTCATTCACTAAACTCCAGCTACTGCATACCCACATTATGCTCCCATAATGTGCCAAGTCCACTCCTGCCTTAGAGTCTTTACATCTGCTTTCTCTAAAACTTGGAATGGTCCTCTTACAGATATCTGCCAGGAATACCCTCCTCATTCATGGCCTAAATCCATGCAGTGATGTCTTCTGTAGCCATGTACTCCTAACTCAATACCTCCATCTAAGAGTGTTTTCCAAACTGCTAGTCATGATTGACTAGTACATCATAGAATGAATAACAGAATTCAGTATCTGTTATTACTAACTGCACCCTCTCTAATTCCAGTTACAAGCACTTCACTCTCTGAATACAATATTCTCCCTTTCATTTTCCCTTCATCTAATCCCCAGATTCCCATAATCTATTTTTTTTTTTATTTGTACTTGGTTTACATGCTATGTTCGTTTTAGGCATACACAGTGATTTAGTTCATATATATTTATAGATTATATATATGTGTGTGTGTGTGTGTGTATTCATTCTTCTTCAGATTCTTTTCCCTTGTAGATTATTACAAGATATTGAGTGTGCTATCCAGTAAGTCCTTTTTGTTTATTTTATATAAAGTAGGGTGTATATGTTAATCCCAACTCCTAATTTATCCCTCCTGCCATCCCCTTTGGTAATCATAAGATGGTTGTCTCTGTCTGTGAATCTATATGTTTTGTAAATAAGCTCATTTGTGTCATATTTTAGATTCCATACATAAGTTATATCACATGGTATTTGTCTTTTTCTGTCTTACTTCACTTTTAGTATGATAATCTCTAGGTCCATCCATGTTGCTGCAAATGGCATTATTTCATTCTTTGCTATGGTTTAATAATATTCCATTGTAGTATATACCATACATTCTTTATCCATTCATCTGTTGATGGACTCTTAGGTTGCCTCTATGTCTTGACTATTGTAAACAGTGCTGTAATTGAATGCATGTATCTTTCCAAGTTATAGTTTTCTCCAGATGTATCCCTAGGAGTGGAATCACTTGATTATATTTTAACACATTTTAAAAAATGGGCAGAAGATCTAAATAGACATCTCTGAATAAGAATACAGATGGCCAACAGTCCATCATTAACAATTAATAATTAGAGAAAACATCATTAATAATTAGAGAAAATGCAAATCAAAACCACAATGATGTGTCCATTCACACCAGTCAGAATGTCCATTATCAAAAAATCCACAAATAAATACTGGAGATGGTGTGGCAAGAAGGGAATCCTCTTGCACTGTTGTTTGAATGTAAATTGGTACAGCCAGTCTGAAGAAGAGTAAGGAGTTTCCTTAAGAAACTAAAAAGAGTGCTATCATATATTCTGCAATCCTTATTATAAGGATTAATCTCACCAACTACTCAGTGTTCCTCAACCCCTTCATGTCCTCTCTTCTCTCCTTACCCAACCCAAATTGCTGGTCCATAAATATGACTTGGCCGAGAGAAGCTACCCCACGTCCAAGGTCGGGGCAGTAGCTGTGCTTTCCTGGAGCAGCTGTGAAAAGACACCCCATGTCCAAGGTAAGAGAAACACAAGTAAACACTGTAGGTGCTGAGAGAGGGCATCAGTGGGCAGACAGACTGAAACCACAATCACAGACATTTAGCCAATTTGATCACACAGCCCACAGCTTGTCTAACTCAATAAACTAAGCCATGCCATGTGGGGCCACCCAAGACAGATGGGTCATGGTGGAGAGGTCTGACAGAATGTGGTCCACTGGAGAAAGGAATGGCAAACCACTTCAGTATTCTTGCCTTGAGAACCCCATGAACAGTATGAAAAGGCAAAAAGATAAGACACTGAAAGATGAACTCCCCAGGTCGGTAGGTGCCCAATATGCTCCTGGAGATCAGTGGAGAAATAACTCCAGAAAGAATAAAGGGAAGGAGCCAAAAACAATATCCAGTTGTGGATGTGACTGGTGGTTGAAGCAAGGTCCAATGCTGTAAAGAGCAATATTGCATAGGAACCTGGAATGTCAGGTCCAGGAATCAAGGCAAATTGGAAGTGGTCAAACAGGAGATGACAAGAGTGAACATCGACATTCTAGGAATCAGCAAACTAAGATGGACTGGAATGGGTGAATTTAACTCAGATGACCATTATATCTACTGCTGTTGGCAGGAATCCCTCATAAGAAATGGAGTAGCCATCATGGTCAACAAAAGAGTCTGAAATGCAGTACTTGGATGCAATCTCAAAAACGACAGAATGATGTCTGTTCGTTTCCAAGGTAAACCATTCAATATCACGGTAATCCAAGCCTATGCCCCGACCAGTAATGTTCAAGAAGCTGAAGTTGAACAATTCTATGAAGACCTACAAGACCTTTTAGAACGAACACCCAAAAAAATATGTCCTTTTCATATAGGGGCTGCTGCTGATAAATCATGTCAGTCGTGTCTGACTCTATGCAACCCCATAGATGGCAGCCCACCAGGCTCCCATCCCTGGGATTCTCCAGGCAAGAATACAGGAGTGGGTTGCCATTTCCTTCTCCTCATTATAGGGGACTGGAATGCAAAAGTAGGAAGTCAAGAAATACCTAGAGTAACAGGCAAATTTGGCCTTGGATTACGGAATGAAGCAGGGCAAAGGCTAATAGAGTTCTGCCAAGAGAACGAACTCTTCCAACAACACAAGCAAAGACTCTACACATGGACATCACCAGGTGGTCAACACCAAAATCAGATTGATTATATTCTTTGCAGCCAAAGATGGAGAAGCTCTATAAAGTCAGCAAAAACAAGACTGGGAGCTGACTGTGGCTCAGATCATGTACTCCTTATTGCCAAATTCAGACTGAAATTGAAGAAAGTGGGGAAAACCACTGGACCATTCAGGTATGATCTAAATCAAATCCTTTATGATTATATAGTGGAAGTGAGAAATAGATTTAAGGGACTAGACCTGATAGACAGAGTGCCTGATGAACTGTGGATGGAGGTTCATGACATTGTAAGGAGAAAGGGAGCAAGACCATCCCCAAGAAATAGAAATGCAAAAAAGCAAAATGGCTGTCTGAGGAAGCCTTAAAAATAGCTGTGAAAAGAAGAGAAGTGAAAAGCAAAGGATAAAAAGAAAGATATACCCATTTGAATGCAGAGCTCTAAAGAACAGCAAGGAGAGATAAGAAAGATTTCCTCAGTGATCAATGAGAAGAAATAAAGGAAAACAATAAAATGAGAAAAACTAGAGATCGCTTCAAGAAAATTAGAGATACCAAGGGAATATTTCATGTAAAGATGGGCACAATAAAAGACAGAAATTGTATGGACTTTACAGAAGCAGAAGATATTAAGAAGAGGTGGCAAGAATGCACATAAACTGTACAAAAAAGATCTTCATGACCCAGATAATCATTATGGTGTGATCACTCACCTAGAGCCAGACATTCTGGAATCTGCAGTCAAGTGGGCCATAGGAAGTATCACTACAAACAAAGCCCGTGGAGGTGAGGGATTCCAGTTGAGCTATTTCAAATCCCAAAAGATGATGCTGTGAAAGTACTGCAGTCAAAATGCCAGCAAATTTGGAAAACTCAGCAGCGGCCACAGGACTGGAAAAGGTCAGTTTTCATTCCAATCCCAAAGAAAGGCAATGCCAAGGAATGCTCAAACTGCCGCACAATTGCACTCATCTCACACGCTAGTAAAGTAATGCTCAAAATTCTCCAAGTCAGGCTTCAGCAATATGTGAACTGTGAACTTCCAGATGTTTAAACTGGTTTTAGAAAAGGCAGAGGAACTAGAGATCAAATTTCCAACATCCGCTGGATCATGGAAAAAGCAAGAGAGTTCCAGAAAAACATCTATTTCTGCTTTACTGACTATGCCAAAGCCTTTGACTATGTGGATCACAATAAAAAATTCTGAAAGAGATGGGAATACCAGACCACCTGACCTGCCTCTTGAGAAACCTGTATACAGGTCAGGAAGCAACAGTTAGAACTGGACATGGAACAACAGACTGGTTCCAAATATGAAAAGAAATATGTCAAGGCTGTATATTGTCACCATACTTATTTAACTCATATGCATAGTACATCATGAGAAATGCTGGGCTGGATGAAGCACAAGCTGGAACCAAGATTGCCAGGAGAAATATCAATAACCTCAGATATGCAGATGACACCACCCTTATGGCAGAATGTGAAGAGGAACTAAAGAGCCTCTTGATGAAAGTGAAAGAGGAGACTGAAAATTTGGCTTAAAGATCAATATTCAGAAAACGAAGATCATGGATGGCATCTGGTCCCATCACTTCACGGCAAATAGATGGGGAAACAGTGTGAATAGTGGCTGACTTTATTTTTCTGGGTTCCAAAATCACTGCAGATGGTGACTGCAGCCATGAAATTAAAAGATGCTTACTCCTTGGAAGGAAAGTTCTGACCAACCTAGACAGCATATTAAAAATTCAGAGACATTACTTTATCAACAAAGGTTCATCTAGTCAAGGCTATGGTTTTTCCAGTGGTCATTTATGACTGTGAGAGCTGGACTATAAAGAAATCTGAGTGCTGAAGAATTTTTGCTTTTGAACTGTGGTGTTGGAGAAGACTCTTGAGAGTACCTTGGACTTCAAGGAGATCCAAACAGTCCATCCTAAAGGAGATCAGTCCTGGGTGTTCATTGGAAGGACTAATGTTGAAGCTGAAACACCAAAATTTTGGCCACCTGATGGGAGGAGCTGACTCACTTGAAAAGACCCTGATGCTGGGAAAGATTGAAGGTAGGAGAAAAAGGGGACAACAAAGGATGAGATGGTTAGATGGCATCACTGACTCAATGGACATGAGTTTGGGTAAACTCCGGGAGTTGGTGATGGACAGGGAGGCCTGATGTGCTGAGGTTCATGGAGGTCGCAAAGAGTCAGACACGACTGAGCAACTGAACTGAACTGAATTGAACTGAACCATGACTCTCCTCTCCTATAGACTCTCAACTCCTTTTGCCTACTCTTACTTCATTGAGAAGGTACTTGTTTGGCAGAACAATAACTGCTAAAATCTAACCTTCACTCTATCTTTGCAAGGTTCAGCTGGTAGAAAAATGTATAAACCCTGCAAATTGCTTATGAGCCACTTTAAATTATTCATGACCAAGTTCAAGTGGGGCTTTCTTGTGTTCCTCAACCTCATCGTATTTCCTAAGTCTATTCACCTACTGACTCAGAGAGCTACTTAATGGCATTAAGTTTTTGCTCAAATCTCCATCTTACCTTCTGCTTCTCCCATCTCAGTTAATAACCTTGACTCCTGCTTCTCTAAGAAAACTGAAGCAATCAGAAGAAAATTCCCTGAAATTTCTGCCAGCATATTGAATAACAGATCATTTTCTGAGCCTGTGTGGTTTCTCTACCTTTATAACTTAGATGAATTGTCTGTGCTTTTACTTAAATGTATCCTTACTTCACATTCTCCTGACCTGTTTCAAGCCATCACTCAAGCAATATCCCCTTTCTCTACCATTTTTCTTCCTCTCTATGACATCATTCCCATTAGCAATTTTTTCCAGATTTCAATGGAATAAAAAGAAACCTCTTCAACTTTCTTAACTTATCCATGACCACATTTCTCTGGTCTTCTGGCTTACAAGGAAACTCCTGTTACCATCCTGTTATACTTTCTGAGTCCAATTCCTTTTTTCCATTTGCTCTTAAACTTCATCTGGTAAGATTTTACCCCAGAGTCTCCATGAAAATTTCTTTTGCCCAAATCATCAATAACTTTCCTGTTGTTAAATCTAATTTTCCATTCAGGATCTCCAGTTTATTCTCACCAGCATTTTATCCAATCACTTTCTTCTCTTCTATAAAACTATTTGCTTGGCTTCCAGGACATGACTGTCTCCTAGTCATCTTCCCACTTCACTGGCTCCTCCTTCTTCCTCCCCATTTCTGAATCCTTATATTCTCCTTGACCTCTTAATGTTGAAGTTTCAAGGCTCACCCTGTGGGCTTCTCTTCTCTTTCAATACTCATTGCTTTGATAATTTTGTCTAGCATTATGGTTCCAAGTACCATTTTTCTGGTTTCTTATGACTGTTGTAGCACATAGTTCTAGATGCTAGAAGTCTGAAATCTAAGTATCATCAGGTCCATATTTCCAATAGGGGAAAGTCTTTCCTTTGTTTCCTGTGAGTTTATGGTAGCTCTTGGCACTCCTTTGTGTTCTTTGACTTGTAGCTGCACCATTCCCACAGTTGTCTCTATTGTTATGTTATGTGGCCTTATTCCCTTTGTGTGTCCGTTTATGTGTCTCTGTGTCTCTAGATCCTTATCTCCCTCTTCTTATAAGGACATTGGTGATTGGATTTAGGTCCCATTCTAATACAGCGTGACTTCACTTTAACCTTGTTTCCAATAAAGTTCACATTATGACGTTCCAGCTAGACATCAATTGGCAGGGGTGGTGGGTGGGGAGGTGGGGGAGGTGGAAATCTATTGAAGCCAGTATAGTATCTAACTACAGGCCAATTTCCAAATTTATATCTCCAGCTTGGTCATCTGCCCTCAATTTCAGACTCTTCTAATCAATCGTCTCTCTTCTTGTTTGGCTAATAGGCACCTGAGATTTAATACACCCAAGACTGAACTCATGATCTCTTCTAAACCTGCTTCTTCTATGACTCTTCCCTACTTAAGCACTGACAATCCTGTAAATTCAGGTGCTGAGCCAAAAAAAATCTTGGGTTCCTCTCTGGTGTCTTATATCTTATGTCCAACAGGGAATGACAAAGTTTGATGCCCCACCCTCCAAAATATACCTGAGTCTAACCATTTTTTTCATTCCTCACCAATTCCTCTATTGCTAATCCTCACCCCAGTCAGCCAGAATTTCTCATCCAGACTAATTCAGTAGCCTCCTAACTACTCTTCTTCTCTTCTAACCCCCTGTATACTATTCTCCACGGAGCCTCTAGAGAAATCCTGTTAATGTATAAATAAGCCTAACCACTCCTCTGCTTGTTCAGTGGGCCCTCATCTTTCCCAGTTTAGTTTAGTAGACATCTTTTTTTTTTCCTTTATTGAAGTATAGTTGATTTACAACATTGTTTTAATTTCAGGTGTACAGCAAAGCAATTAATATGTATATATGCATGTGTGTTAGTCATTCTCTCATGTCCAGCTCTTTGCAACCCCATGGACTGTAGCCCACCAGGCTCCTCTGTCCATGAAATTCTCCTGGCACAAATACTGGAGTGGGTTGCCATGCTCTTGTCCAGAGTATATATGCATATATATATATACATATTATATATATCCTTTTTAATATTATTATAACACAATTATATATTATTACAAGATTTTGAATATTTAATGTAGTTCCCTATGCTATACAGTAGATCCATATTGTTTACTTATATATAGTCCTGTGTATATACTAATCCTTAACTCCTAGTTTATCCCTTCCCACTCTAGTAACCATAGTTTTTTTATTTTTTTTAATATAAATTTATTTATTTTGATTGGAGGCTAATTACTTTATAATATTGTATTGGTTTTGCCATACATTGACATGAATCCAACACGGGTGTACATGTGTTCCCCATCCTGAACCCCCCTCCCACCTCCCTCCCCATCTTTCCTGAGTCTGTGATTCTATTTCTGTTTTGTAAAGAAGTTCATTTGTATCTTTTTTTTTTTAAGTTTCCACATAAAAGTGATATCATACCTTCTTTATATTTCTCTGTCTGGCTTATTTCACCTAGTATGATAATCTCTAGGTCCATCCATGTTTCTATAAATAGCATTATTTCATCCTGTTTATGGCTGAGTAATACTCTACTGTATATATGCACCACATCTTCTTCCTCTATTCATTTGTTGATGAACATTTAGTTGTTTTCTGTCTTGGCTATTGTAAATAATGCTGCTATGAACATAGGGGTGCATGTATCTTCAAATTAGAATTTTCATCTTTTCCATATATATGCCCAGATAGAAGGTGATTTTCTTGCTGTTATTATAAGGTCCTAAGGCCTCACATTTGTTTTTCCAGTAGTCATGTATGGATGTGAGTATTGGATCATAAAGAACGTTGAGTGTCAAAGAATTGATGCTTTCAAACTGTGAGGCTGGAGAAGATTTTGGAGAGTCCCTTGGACTGCAAAGAGATCAAACCAGTCAACCCAAAAAATAAATCAACCCTGAATATTTATTGGAAGGACTATTGCTGAAGCTGAAGCTCCAATACTTTAGCCACCTGATGCAAAGAGCAGGCTCATTAGAAAAGATCCTGATGCTGGGAAAGATTGAGGGCAAGAGGAGTAGAGGGCAACAGAGGATGAGAATGAGATGATTAGAGAGCATCACCGATTCAATGGACATGAGTTTGAGCAAAATGTGGGAGACAGTGGAGAACAGTGGAGCCAGGTATGCTACAGTCCATGCAGTCACAAAGAGTCAGACATGACTTAGTGACTGAACAATAACAAGGCCTTATATTACCTCTATTTCCTCATCAGCTACTACATTCCTCCTTGTCTCTGGATCCAGCCATGATGTTTTCCTTACCAGTTCCTAGAGAATATGCACACCTCTATTTCAGGACTTTGCATTCCTTATTTTCTCCACAATTATCTTCTCAGGGTATTCACAGGGCTCCTCCACCCCACTGCCAACTCCTTCACATCTTTGCTCAAATAGAACTGGTTTCAAGAGCTCTTCTCTAATGACCATGTCAAAACCTCCAAGATCCTTACCCCCACTTAAACATATCTTTAATTCCTTTACTTTGCTCTTTTTTCCCAATAGAGCTTACCATCTTAGAATATTTTGCTTCTTTTTATATGTATTATTTACTATCTATAGCTTTCCATTAGAATGAATGAGTGTGTGTGCGTGTGTGTGTGTGTGTTCAGTTGCTCAGTTGTGTCTGAATCTTTGCGACCCCATAGACTGTAGCCCCCTGGGCTCCTCTGTCCAAGGAATTTTCCAGACAAGAATACTAGAATGGGTTGATATTTCCTACTCCAGGGGATCTTCTCAACCCAGAAACTGTGCCTACGTCTCTTGCGTCTCCTGCATTGGCAGGAGGATCCTTTACTACTGCACCATGAGCCGCTATATATAGGGAAAACATTGTTTCAGACATACAAACATGCTGGATCACTATGTAAGAACATTTCTTATTGCATATTTTTTCCAGAAATTGTTGGAAAGTCCAGGTCTTTCAAATAGCTATTTTCATAGTATTTATCACCAACCTACTTATTTGTTAATTTTTATATTTTAAAATTTGTTTAGGGATTTTCATTCCCCATTTAAATTGAAAGCTCCATGATAACAGAGCCTTACTTGTGTTTTCCCCTGGGATATTCTTAGTGTTAAGAAAAATGCCTGGCATATAATTGGAGTCAATGGGGGTCAAAAAATATTTATTGAAGTCTTTATAGAATGAATGAATAGGTAGTTTCAATGATATATGAAATATATTTCTTTTATCTCAAACATGCTTAATTATATATATAATGTAAGCAATTATTTATGGGTTGATAACAATAATTGTAATAATTATAATTTTCTAGCTATTAATGTTAGCTACTGTCATTCTTATAATCAGTATCGTTAGAATTTCATTTAATGCCCATTTTGTTCTAGGAATTGTCTTAAATGATTTTGTCATATTTCAACTTTAAACCTCAAAAATACATCCTACATATTATTATTATTGTGCTGATTGTACATATGAAGGCAATTTAGCTTGTCTAAGCTAGTTAAACATTTAAATTTCAGCCATTTCACACAGGCTTTTCTCCAGTCTAATTGTAATCTGCATTTGCCACCACCTCACAAGCATGGAAAGATAATATCCAAACTCTGCATCTCTTCCTTAGCACCCACCATATGAAGATAAAGCTTTTAATAAAGTTCGTTTAGATGAAGGCATGTTTGTTTGATAATCCCACTTAGACTTCACAGAGGAAACATTAAAAAAAAAAAAAAATGTGGCTATTCTGAAACCAAACTCAATTGTCCAGAGCTTGTTGTCAAATCACCACAAGCACAATTGAATGCTAAATTTCATGAGATGTCTCCAAGCTAAAAAAAAAAAAAAAAAAAAAAAACTTTTTTAAAAAATCTTCTTTGAAAAAGAGAAAGTTTGTACTTAAAAACTGCACAGTCCATGGAAGATAAAGTCCATTTGCACAGCAAAGTTAAACATTAAGTTTATTCTTCCCAAGTTTCTATCTTTGGCAAGGTGAGGACAGATTAGAACCCTAAAGAATCAGCCACCCTAAAAAAATATTCCTAGTTCTTTGAGAATTTCTCACGAGTCAGTAATTGTAATGCACTGCGGCTTCTCAGATCCATTCAGCTAAGATGATTTTATACAGCTCAATTCATTCCTTATTCAAAAGCAACCTTGAAAACTCTCAGAGGAAGTAATGAACAGGTACCAAGTCTTCTAGCCTATTTGGTGATGGGTTGTGGTTTACTTCATTCAGCGCTATTCTAAGCACCTTCATAAGCAACAATTATCTTCTTCTATTTCAGCCTTTCTGTTTACGTTTGCACAAAATATTCCACAACCTCTTACCTTTAACTGAACAGTTGTTCGCATAGAAAAAGAGCCCCATTAAAATGCAGACCAACCGCCCCTCTTCCATGGTAGTCTGTCCAAACCCATCATTGTTTCTCTGCATCATGTAATGTCAGCCTTTTTTTCAGCCACAGAAAAATACACAAAATTATGAAATTAGGAGTTTAATTTTTCATTTTCACTCAGTTGATATGTATGAATGAAACCACACAAGTTCCTCTGGTTCATGGTTTGTCCTCTGAATTGAGTCTTTACAGCATGTGTAAAAGGCACACACCGCAAAACATAATGGGAGAAACTGACCGACGCTTTATGTGCTTGGAGACTTCATCATGGTACTACAGATCTATTTCCCTTCTTCTGAGACCCAATTAGAGTTCACTTCCATTTAAAAACTCTCTCCCCTTATTTGTGTATGATTTACGGGGTTTGAAGGCAATAGTCATTAGAACTAGACATTGTAATTAGTCTTTAAAGTATTCAGGATGAGGCAGCTTTGTAAATTTTATGTCCTCTTTTTATGATCCAATTGCTTTTGAATATAGAAGCTTTTGATCACGGTACTTGCAATTTTACAATATTTGGAGCAAATGTTAGTTGTGTGTGTTTTTGAACATTTTTTAAAAGTTTTTGAGCACCACAGATCCTGGTGATATAAAGCAATGCCAATTCACAGAAATATTGGGTCACGCTTTGTGATTTGTTTCCTGGGTGGTGAAAATGCTGCTAAGCCCACTACGTACCTGTAACAAGGGGCTCCTACTTTTTTTATGTACCTCCCCATGCCCAGTGCTGAACTCCCCAAAGCAGACCCTCCATCAACACATGGCAAAGATCCAAGCCCATTGATGTAACAGGAACAGTGATAAAGACACTACCCAGAGAAGAAAGATTCAGCCTTTCTCCCAAGATGCACACAGCCTAGTATGTGACCCAGAAAAAAAGACCATTACAATACAGGGAGAAGAGATGTTGGAAAAGGATATATACATGAAAGAAAACTGAAAAATCACCAGAGCCTTGCTAGGGGTGTTAAACCCTGAATCAGTCATGAAGAACACATAAAAGTTAGCCACTAAGATGAGAGGAAAGAAGTGGGTTTTCTAGAGGAAACAGTATGTCAAAGGGAGGGAAATGGAATAGACGATGGACTGCAGGTCTGTAGTTGAGTAGAAGGCAGCTATTACTATGGAGAATAAGTAGAAAGCAATACTAATACAAATTTGGGATGTGAAACATAATTGTGTTTTTAAGAAAGCTATCCCTGAAAAGTCAATGGCAACCCACTCCAGTACTCTTGCCTGGAAAATTCCATGGGTGGAGGAGCCTGCAGTCCATGGGGTCGTGAAGAGTCGGACACAACTGAGTGACTTCACTTACACTTTTCACTTTCAAGCATTGAAGAAGGAAATGGCAACTCACTCCAGTATTCTTGCCTGGAGAATCCCAGGGATGGGGGAGCCTGTTGGGCTGCCATCTATGGGGTAGCACAGAGTCAGACATGACTGAAGTGACTCAGCAGCAGCAGTAGCAGCAGCAAGAGAGCTATCCAGGTAGCGCTAGTGGTAAAGAGCCCATCCGCCAATGCAGGAGACATAAGAGACATGGGTTCAATCCCTAGCTCTGGAAGATCCCCTGGAGGAGAGTACAGTAACCCACTCCTGTATCCTTGCCTGAAGAATCCCATGGAGAGAGGAGACAGGCGGGCTACAGTCCATAGGGCCACAAAGACTTGGACATAACTAAAGCAAAAGAAGAGAAGTGAAAAGCAAAGTAGAAGAGGAAAGATATTCCCATTTGAATGCAGAGTTCCAAAGAATAGCAAAGAGAGATTAAAAAAGCCTTCCTCAGTGATCAATGTGAAGAAATAGAGGAAAACAACAGAATGGGAAAGACTAGAGATCTCTTTAAGAAAATCAGAGATACCAAAGGAACATTTCATGCAAAGATGGGCTCAATAAAGAACAGAAATGGTATGGACATAACAGAAGCAGAAGATATTAAGAAGAGGTGGCAAGAATACACAGAACTATACAAAGAAAATGTTCATGACCCAGATAATCACAATGGTGTGATCACTCAACTAGAGCCAGACATCCTGGAATGTGAAATCAAGTGGGCCTTAGAAAGCATCACTATGAACAAAGCTAATGGAGGTGATGGAATTCCAGTTGAGCTATTTCAAATCCTGAAAGATGATGCTGTGAAAGTGCTGCACTCAAAATGCCGGCAAATTTGGAAAACTCAGCAGTGGCCACAGGACTGGAAAAGGTCAGTTTTCATTCCAATCCCAAAGAAAGGCAATGCCAAGGAATGCTCAAACTACCGCACAATTGCACTCATCTCACACGCTAGTAAAGTAATGCTCAAAATTCTCCAAGCCAGGCTTCAACAGTATGTGAACCATGAACTTCCAGATGTTCAAGCTGGTTTTAGAAAAGGCAGAGGAACCAGAGACCTAATTGCCAACATTCGCTGGATCATGGAAAAAGCAAGAGAGTTCCAGAAAAACATCTATTTCTGTTTTATTGACTATGCCAAAGCCTTTGACTGTGTGGATCACAATAAACTGTGGAAAACTCTGAAAGAGAAGGGAATACCAGACCACCTGACCTGCCTCTTGAGAAACCTATATGCAGGTCAGGAAGCAACAGTTAGAACTGGACATGGAACAATAGACTGGTTCCAAATAGGAAAAGGAGTACATCAAGGCTGTGCATTGTCACCCTGCTTATTTAACTTTTATGCAGAATACATCATGAGAAACACTGGGCTGGAGGAAGCACAAGCTGGAATCAAGATTTCCAGGAGAAATATCAATAACCTCAGATATGCAGATGACACCACCCTTATGGCAGAAAGTGAAGAAGAACTAAAAAGCCTCCTAATGAAGGTGAAAGAGGAGACTGGAAAAGTTGGCTTAAAGCTCAACATTCAGAAAATGAAGATCATGGCATCCGGTCCCATCACTTCATAGGAAATAGATGGGGAAACAGTGGAAACAGTTCAGACTTTATTTTTCTGGGCTCCAAAATCACTGCAGATGGTGACTGCAGCCATGAAATTAAAAGATGCTTACTCCTTGGAAGGAAAGTTATGACCAACCTAGAGAGCATATTCAAAAGCAGAGACATTACTTTGCCAACAAAGGTCCATCTAGTCAAGGCTATGGTTTTTCCAGTGGTCATATATGGATGTAAGAGTTGGACTGTGAAGAAAACTGAGCACTGAAGAATGATGCTTTTGAACTGTGGTGTTTGGAGAAGACTCTTGAGAGTCCCTTGGACTGCAAGGAGATCCAACCAATCCATCCTAAAGGAGATCAGTCCTGGGTGTTCATTGGAAGGACTGATGCTGAAGCTGTAACTCCAATACTTTGGCCACTTCATGTGAAGAGTTGAGTCATTGGAAAAGACCTTGATGCTGGGAGGGATTGAGGGCAGGAGGAGAAGGGACAAAAGAGGATGAGATGGCTGGATAGTATCACAGACTCGATGCACATGAGTTTGGGTGAACTCCAGGAGTTGATGACAGACAGGGAGGCCTGGCGTGCTGCAATTCATGGGGTCGCAAAGAGCCGGACACAACTGAGTGACTGAATTGAACTGAACTGAACTGAAAGCAACTTAACACACACACTTAAGACACGCACAGCTATCATCTCTATCAAGCTGTATTTTTCAACCCATCATTTTGCTTTCTCCAAATGATAAAGTTAATTACAACAAGGACCTATTATATAACACAAGGAACCATAGCTGATGTTTTATAATAACCTGTATGGGAAAAAATCTGAAAAATAATTATCTATCTATCTTTATCTGAATCATTTTGCTGTACACCTGAAACTAATAAAACTTTGAAGATCAGCTATACTTCAATGTTAAAAAACAGTTCATTTCAACGTGCTGCTCTGGATGATTACTCAAATACATTTTCAAAGGCCATCATTCCAGGCAGTGGTGTGGGTGCTGATTTGCTCCAAGCATAAATGCATCTGTAGCACAAGGAGTAGAGTCATACTGCTTTCAGTGATCAATAAATAATAATAATAAACTTTCAATCATCTGAAAGTTAGCCTTAGCATCTAACACAATTTGCACCACATAACAGAAGTGGCTAGGAAGCAACACTCAAAATGAAGCAAAAAAGTGGAGCATAAAATCAGGTTTCTGTTGTTGCTATTATTGTTTTTTAGTTTAAAGAGATGGCAAGTGTAGCATGGTCAGGGTGGTACCCACACTCGGAGCCTTTGTGGTTTCCTATTGTCTGCTGATCCCATGCTGACTGCCAAGTACAAGGATTACAAAGCAGTTTAGTGCTAGCTTCAGGCATTTCCATAAATGAAAATATAAATGATGGTCAATTAGAGATGATTTCCTAAAGCATTTTCTAAAATCATTAACAAAGAGTGGAACTAGCTCATGAATAACTTTAGGCACTTTTCACAATGCAAAGTCATCAAGATATAACTATAGAGCCCTATTTAATGGCCCAGAGACAAACAGATGGAAGTTTTTCTTAGAGGCAGGGCTCCTCCATATTTAGCTTGTGGAATCCCACCTGCTTTGAAGTGAGGGTCCTGTCCAGGCTGCAGTCCCCTCCAGATCCCTTATTCCGATTCCATCGTTGGTCTTAGAAATGGAAATGTTCATTTGCATCTGAAGGATGGCCCTACGGACTGAATGAGTGGAGGATGACCTCATCACATCACAGTTCACTTCCCTTACATCACTCATGATTCTGAGTCCAGCCCTTTCTCATCTGTAAAATATGGAAGATTAATTATGTGGCCTTTATTCCCTCCCCAGGATCATCATTAGTGTTTGCTCTAGTTTTTCCTGTAGGCTTACTACATGACATCCACCATCTCAGTAGCCAAAAAGATCACTTCTCTTCAGTTCAAATGGAATGTTTAATTCTTTTTTGAGAAGTTAAATTGAATAGTTAGGCAATAGTTAGGCTGCACATGTCCAAGTACTAACTGGGAGAGAGTGTCTGTGTTAGTATGTTGTCAGAGGGGAGAGGGAAGATGTTGTTCTTTATTGTTATTTCAATCTTATTGTAACACATGTTCAGGAAGGAAGGAAGAATTGAGGAGAAAAATAGAAAGTATTCTGGACTGCTGCTACTGTCTCTTCTCACTGTTTTATTTTAGATCAGCAAGCAAAAATCACTGGCCACTCCACCAGCTTCCTATCTACCCCTAATCCACAGTATTGATTGGAGGAAGTTAATTAGGCTTGGAGACTTCAGGTAGATTTTAACTTCCTTGACCCAGAGGAAAGGTCCCAGATTCTGTGAGAGCATATAACAGGTGGAAAGGGATCCATCTCACTCAAGGAGATTTCTCTACCCCAGTATTCTCTGATGCCAGAGTCAGCACATGACTTTTGTATTAACCACCCTCTCTCTACATCCTTCTATGTATCAACAACACATGTCCCTTCTTTCACTATTTCTGTAAGAGTGTACCTCACCGTGACCAAAGCTCCCTACCTATCAACATGACAAAGTCTAATGCTTTTTGTATATTCTCCAATTTGATCTCAACAGTTCTATTGTCCTATCTCCACAAATCCCCTCCCAGTGTCTTACACTCCAGCCAAAAGGGGTTCATAACACTGCAAGCTTTCTTATATTTCTTCAACTTTATATAGTGAGTGCTAAGGATTCTGATGTGGAGCAGTCCATGGGGTTATGAAGGATTGGACACAACTTAAAAACTGAACAAAATCAACACTTAAATACCTGCCAAATGAAAGAATGAATGCACTTCTGAAAACCTATGGATAAAAAGAAAACTAATCATTGAAAAAGCAAGAGATTTCCAGAAAAACATCTAGTTCTGCTTTGTTGACTATGCCAAAGCCTTTTCGAGTGGATCACAATAAACTGTGGAAAATTCTGAAAGAGATGGGAATACCAGACCACCTGACCTGCCTCTTGAGAAACCTATATGCAGGTCAAGAAAAAACAGTTAGAACTGGACATGGAACAATAGACTGGTTCCAAATAGGAAAAGGAGTACGTCAAGGCTGTTTATTGTCACCCTGCTTATTTAACTTCTATGCAGAGTACATCATGAGAAACGCTGGGCTGGAAGAAGCACAAGCTGGAATCAAGATTGCTGGGAGAAATATCAATAACCTCAGATATGCAGATGACATCACCCTTATAGCAGAAAGTGAAGAGGCACTAAAAAGCCTCTTGATGAAAGTGAAAGAGGAGAGTGAAAAAGTTGGCTTCAAGCTCAACATTCAGAAAATGAAGATCATGGCATCTGGTCCCATCACTTCATGGGAAATAGATGGGGAAACAGTGGAAACAGTGTCAGACTTTATTTTTCTGGGCTCCAAAATCACTGCAGATGGTGACTGCAGCCATGAAATTAAAAGATGCTTACTCCTTGGAAGAAAAGTTATGACCAACCTAGATAGCATATTCAAAAGCAGAGACATTACTTTGCCAACAAAGGTCCGTCTAGTCAAGGCTATGGTTTTTCCAGTGGTCATGTATGGATGTGAGAGTTGGACTGTGAAGAAGTCTGAGTGCCGAAGAATTGATGCTTTTGAACTGTGGTGTTTGAGAAGACTCTTGAGAGTCCCTTGGACTGCAAGGAGATCCAATCAGTCCATTCTGAAGGAGATCAGCCCGGGGTGTTCTTTGGAAGGAATGATGCTAAAGCTGAAACTCCAGTACTTTGGCCACCTCATGCAAAGAGTTGACTCATTGGAAAAGACTCTGATGATGGGAGGGATTGGAGGCAGGAGGAGAAGGGGACGACAGAGGATGAGATGGGTGGATGGCATCACCGACTCAATGGACGTGAGTTTGAGTGAACTCCAGGGGTTGGTGATGGACAGGGAGGCCTGGCGTGCTGCGATTTATGGAGTTGCAAAGAGTCAGACACGACTGAGCGACTGAACTGAACTGAATGTGACTTTTTCACTAGGTCAAAAGTATTTGTTCACTAATGGACAGGTTGAAATAGAGACAAGTATGTTGTTGTTGTTGTTGTTTTGTTTTTTTGAAGGAAGAGTAAAATGCAATTGCATTTGAGTTTTCCCATCATCTAGCAAAAATCTCCAGAGCATCCCAGCTTCTTCTTATCATACAACTAGACAATACATTCTAGTTCAGATGAAAGGGGCAAGAACAAGATGATTACTGACAGGAAATTCAGTCCCCCATGGAGACCTGGGACGGATTATTTGCTAGAGTGCTTTGTATACTGTGGGCTTCCCCGGTGGCTCAGATTGTAAAGACTTTGCCTGCAATGTGGGAGACCTGGGTTCAATCCCTAGGTTGAGAAGGTCCGCTAGAGACAGAAATGGCTACCCACTCCAGTATTCTTGCCTGGAGAATCCCACAGAGAGAGGAGCCTGGAGGGCTACAGTCCATGGGATCATACGAGTCAGATATGACTGAGCAACTTTTCACTTTCACTTTTGTATACTTTGCCACTGAGTTTTGGTTCATAGTGCAGAGGTTGAGGAGCCAGAAAAGGTGAAACTGAGCAGGACCCTGTGGGGCTCACACGTGCGTATCCTTTCTATGTCCTTCATAACTCTCTAAGTTCTAAAGTGAAAGTTTCTCAGTCATGTCCAACTGTTCTAAAGGACAGATTCAAATGGCTGCTAATCAGGCCTCTCTGTCAATGGCTTTATTTTTACATTTTCAGCCTCCAATTCTCTCTGAAAGTCCAGTTCCCACATTTCTTGCTGTTTGTTTGCTATCTTTATCTTTTTAATTTATAAAATTTTATAGAAATACAGTTGTTTTATAATTGCTAATATCTGCTGTATAGCAAAGTGAAGCAGTTATATATATATATATATATATATATATATACACACACACACACACACATATACAGAAAGAATATATATATTCTTTTTCATGATGGTTTATCACATGATATTGAATAGAGTTTCTCAGCCTCACTGTACACAGGTGCCAAATCAAATCTGGGAGACAATGTTTTAGGTGAAGTAGAGGAGGACAGCTTTATTGCTTTGCCAGGCAAAGTCAGTCACACAGGGCTTCTGCCTCAAAAAGCTATGTGTACCAACACCAGAGAACTTGGTGAGGGTTTTTATAACAGTAGATCAAAGGCAAGGTCTCTGACAAAATTAGGGTGTGAGTGAAGTTTGCACTCTCTTAATCTCATTTCCTAATCTTAATGAGTTTCTCTGGTCCCTTTAATCTGGCCTCAGGTAATTTCTTAGCTCCTCCTCCCTTAGTTAGCAACTGTTCAAATCCACAATGGAATATCCACTTGGAACTCATGTAAGGTCATGTAGTCTAGAGTCTTGCCTATAAGAAATGAAGGACAGAAAGGCCTCCATGCCTGGGATCCCCACAGAGTCCCACTTGGCTTCACATTTCTCTAATAATTAGTGATGATGAACATTAATGTGCCTGTTGAAGAAGATATTGCTTTATAGTTAATTAGAAATGTTGCCTTCAGGTTCGTTCTTCAATTCTTCAGGTGCCCAGCTCAAAGACTGATTATCTGATTATTGTGTTTGAGAATGACAACTTTGTTTTTTAATAAGATACCCCATAATCCTTCCAATGACAGAATATCATCCTTCTATGACACGGTGGCCCAGATCACATATTGAGTCTGTGTGCCTGTCAACATATTTTTTCAGAGGCAGAACAGAGCAGTAGGTATGATTACTTAGTCTGCCTTGGTCAGATCCCAATACCTGTACCTGATATCAGGCAGGCCCTGGTCAAATCAAGTGACTGCCCAGTGCTCCCATTCTGAGTGAACAAAATGGGTATAATTATAGTATATACTTCATGAAATTGAAGCTATATTAAATACTTTAAAAGTATGTGACATAATGGTCATGCATGTTAACTACTATCATGATTGCTACTTTATTATTTAATCTCTCTGAAGCTACACTTGCAGGAATTCTATAAGGAAACAGTATAAAGAATCATCATCATCACTATTATCACAAGTTGGCTTGGCTTGATCCTTTATGTCATCATTTTTACTGTTAAAAGTGATTCTGAAAAGGGCATTCTTAAGGCAGTACTATATTTAGAAATCTTATTTACATGTAGTGAAATTAGAAAGAAACAAGTGTGGCTGAACACTGAAACAGCCCCTTGGAGAGCTAGTCTCATTACCAATTGAAACCAATTGAATATGAACAATCTTCTAGGTAGCCAGCAGCTTAGAAGACTTTTGAAAAACCTAATCCTCATTGCAAGTTCAAATTTCTGCCTACTGAAAGGGAAATTTTAGAACAGATGATTTCCTGGGAGAAGCAGGTTTATATAGAAACCTGGTTGTTATTTATTTACAGTTTTGTAGACAAAACTGTGCCTAAAATATTATACTTGCTACAGAATAATTTAATTTCATTTGAATTGCATGCTAAACCAAAAAATGCCCAAATAATTCTTCTACTGCTTTCCCAGGATGAAGGACTAAAAATAGAGCAAACTGTGAAACAAATAGGTCTACCCCATCTGCATATGTTTCATCTAGATAGCTCCCATCACTAGGAAAAGAAATTAGTTATTTCAGCCAAAGATGAGATATAGTCACTAAAGTTCAGCAAAGCCAATAATTAACACTGAGTTTGCAATATTGCACTCCATGCTTCATTTACTCTCTCTCCCCTCATCTTTATTGTTAATTAACAACAACTTCTGATAGTCAAGCTAAGTATAGAGCCATGGTTTTCCTTCCAAAAGTCACTTAAAGAAACTTAATGTCATCTATCTAGTTTTTTAAAATGCAGTTACAGTGCAATTTTCTCTCAGATTCAAATTCCATTTGGGTAAAGTTCAACCTGTTAATAAACCACGAGTCCTTCTTACAGAAGAAGAGAAATTAGATTCCACATATAAGTGATATCATATGGTATTTCGTTTTCTCTGTCTGACTTACTTCAGTATTTAGTATTATAATCTCTAGGTCCATCCATGTTGCTACAAATGGCATTTATTGTATCTGTACATCCAGGTTAACCACATATATCCATTTTGTAGACTGTTCTGAGCCTTTTTGGATTGCGAGGGTTTAACTCCTGATGGGGTGAAAAGGCTTTTATATATAGAATGGATAAATAACAAGGTCCTACTGCATAGCACAGAGAACTGTATTCACTATCCTGTGATAAATCAGAATGGAAAATAATATTTTAAAAAGTAGGTATATGTACAACTGAATCACTTTGCTGTAAAGGAGAAATTAACAGAACATTGTGAACCAACTATAACTCAATAACAAATTGATAAAAAAAGGCTGAGAGAAGCATAAACTTAAATCCTTAGGGATAAGTGTGTTCAAAATCAAAAGCATTATTTATTGTTTGCAATTCCTATTTGCAAAAATGCTTTGAGCTCCCTGGGGAAAGCCAGAATACAAACACTAGGTACGTGTATAATTAATAACTCTTCAGTAGGGATTATGGCCTCTCTGACTAAGAGTTATTTATACACTGACATGAAAAATAGTTAAACAATTTCCAAACAACTTAAGGCATATTCCCCCTGGATAGAGGGAAAATTCATTTGTATTACAGAATGCTCAAGAACATGGATGGGAACTATCACACACATATCACATTTCAATCAGCTTTTATCCCAAGAGGTGTGACCATGGGACATGAGTCCACTAGTCTTACTGGAGAACTGGTAGGAAGGAAAAGTAAAAGTAAATATGCCAATAATCATCTCCCCCCAAAATCATAAACCAAACCAAATTAATAACTGTGTCCAGTTCCTCCTATGAATAGTAGACAATATCTGTCTATAATAGTCCACAAATGGACATGTGTGATTGACATTAAAGTACAGATACAATAAATGTCATTTGCAGCAACATGGATAGACCTAGAGATTCTCATACTAAGTGAAGAAATTCAGACAAAGACAGAGAATGCAATATGATATCACTTATATGTGAAATCTAAAATATGACCCAAATAAACCTATCTATAAAACAAAACCATACTCATAGATAAAGAGAACAAAATTGACATTGCCAAGGTGGGGTTGATGGAGAAGTGTAGGGCTGGGAAGGATTGGGAATTTTGGATTAGCAGAGGCAAACTATTAATATTATGTATCAGTTCAGTTCAGTTCAGTCGCTCAGTCGTGTCCGACTCTTTATGACCCCATGAACCACAGCACGCCAGGCCTCCCTGCCCAACATCAACTCCTGGAGTCCACCTAAACCCATGTCCATCGAGTTGGTGATGCCATCCAACCATCTCATCCTCTGTCATCCCCTTCTCCTCCTGCCCTCAATCTTTCCCAGCATCAGTGTCTTTTCAAATGTGTCAGCTCTTTCCATCAGGTGGCCAAAGTACTGGAGTTTCAGCTTCAACAACAGTCCTTCCAATGAACACCCAGGACTGATCTCCTATAGGATGGACTGGTTGGATCTCCTTGCAGTCCAAGGGACTCTCAAGAGTCTTCTCCAGCACCACAGTTCAAAAGCATCAATTCTTCGGCGCTCAGCCCTCTTTATAGTCCAACTCTTACATACATATACGACCACTGGAAAAACCATAGCCTCGACTAGACGGACCTTTGTTGACAAGTAATGTCTGCTTTTTAACATGCTATCTAGGTTGGTCATAACTTTCCTTCCAAAGAGTAAACGTCGTTTAATTTCATGGCTGCACTCACCATCTTCAGTGATTTTGGAGCCCAGAAAAATAAAGTAAGCCACTGTTTCCACTGTTTCCCCATCTATTTGCCATGAAGTGGTGGGATCAGATGCCATGATCTTTGTTTTCTGAATGTTGAGCTTTAAGCCAACTTTTTCACTCTCCTCTTTCACTTTCATCAAGAGGCTCTTTAGTTCTTCACTTTCTGCCATAAGGGTGGTGTCATCTGCATATCTGAGGTTATTGATATTTCTCCTGGCAATCTGGATTCCAGCTTGTGCTTCCTCCAGCCCAGCATTTCTCATGATGTACTCTGCATAGAAGTTAAATAAGCAGGGTGACAATATAAAGCCTTGATGTACTCCTTTTCCTATTTGGAACCAGTCCAGTTCTAACTGTTGCTTCCTGACCTGCATACTGGTTTCTCAAGAGGCAGGTCAGGTGGTCTGGTATGCCCATCTCTTTCAGAATTTTCCACATAAGATGGATAAATAACAAGATCCAATTGTATAGTATGGGCTTCTCCAATGCCTCAGTGGTAAAGAATCTGACTGCAATGCAGGAGACAAAGAAGTGGGTTCAATCCCTGGGTCTGTAAGATTCTCTGGAGGAGGAAATGGCAACCCACTCCAGTGTTCTTGCCTGAAAAATCCCATGGACAGAGGAACCTGGCAGGCTACAGTCCAAAGGTTGCAAAGAGTCGGACATGACCAACAGACTGAGCATGCACTGTATAACACAAGGAACTATATTCAATATTCTGTGATAAACCGTAATGAAAAAAATATGAAAAAATATGAGCCACTTTGCTGTACAGCTGAAATTAACACATAAATCAGCTATATTTCAATTAAGAAAAAAACCTGGCAGGGGTGAGTTATCTGTGGTGTAAATGATTTCATTTTAGAGGTCACTTTTATTTTTAGATGACAATTTGAATATTTGCCCTAATATTATCTTCAGACTAATCCCACGAGTAATTTACAGCTGCATTTGTATGGAACTTTGTGCTTTACAAAGTACATGATTAACCATCCATTGACTCCAGAATCTTTCATGAGGGTTCTGAAGTGAACAACTTTCTTAAATCAGCTTCTAGCCTTTTTACCCCCTATAACCATCCTTTGGGAATTTCTAGACTTTCCCCAATGCCTCCCAATTCTCCTTTCTACACTTTAGACCATTCTCTGGCTTATCAGAAGATAACGTAGAGGTTTCTTACCATGAGATTCCACCCTAGGTTCACAATCTCCTGTTTATCCCTGTGATATTCTCTCAATCAGATCTCAGGAAGTAAGGAGGTCTCATTGCTTTCACTGGGAGAGTGGATGGGACAATCTGTTTGCCATGACATTAAAGTCTCCCTTATTGATGACTGTGTGTGATTTGGGGTAACAGATGGAGCTGCTTGGGTTTCCTGGATAGCTCAGTGGGTAAAGAATCTGTCTACAATCAGGAGACATAGGAGATGCAGGTTCAGTCCTTAGGAAGATCCCTTGGAGAAGGAAATAGCAACCCACTCCAGCATTCTTGCCTGAAAAATCCCATGGATAGAAGAGCCTGGCAAACTACAGTCCAAAGAGTCGCAAAGAGTTGGACACGACTAAACGACTAAGCACAGGCAGAAGTATGTGGAGCTGCTCGGTACATCTGTGCTCTGTTAGTGGGAATAGAAAAAGCTGGGCAGCCATTTACTGTGTGAGCTTTGACAAGCCGCCTGACATCTCTGCTACCTAGAGCAAAATAAGAATAGTATCTACTTGACAGACATGTAAACTAAAGTGTGCTCCAGCCATGCACAGTGCATAGATAGACATTCAACAAATACTAACTGTATTTAGTATTCAGATGCCAGACACCTAACACCATGCCTGGGGACAGGGTTGTGCTAAATGCCATAGCAGGGTTTTTTGTTTTTATGATTCAGACCTCGCGAGCACCACCCTACCCTTCCTGGAGTGGGTCTGGATGTGGCCAGCCTGGAGGAGGCTCACCCCAGGTAGTCCCCTCTGAATTTTAGATGCTTAGCCAGAGGTGTCATGGGGGACATGCCAAGTTCTGCAACCACCCTTGCAATTTGGCAGTGTATAAGTAAGGCCTTAACAAATGTACATGAACGTAGATTGAACAGTTTCACAAATAAGAATTTATCTGGGACAATAATTGAGGCCCCAGAGATTAAGCAGTAAGTAAATAATCACAACATTTAAAAAACTATAATATTAAGAATCAACCAAAGTATCCAACAATAGGGAACTATGGACAAACTAATCTAACATAATTTATCTGCTAGTATGTAACAACATGGAAAGATTTTATAACATGATAGTAAATGAAAATAATTCTAAACTAGTATGCATAATCTGATTACATTTGACTTAAACAGCGATAGATTAAAGTCACTATTAATTATGTTCTTTATACTAGACACTGTGTTAAATGCTTTACCTACATTACCTTACCTAATCCTCGCAATAACCCTTCACAGTAGGTATTAGTTGTGAGTCATTTTAAAGGTATCCTTAAGGCAAATACAATAGAGAAAGGTGTTGAAGAGGCCCCTGCTGGATTTGAAAGTGGTACCTTGAAGGCCATAGAGCATTGGAATCCATGGTTATGGCTTTGCTCAGTTTCCTTGAGGTGATTTAGGAGAACCTGCTGTCCTGTTACTTACAGATTGCACCGTGCCAGTCCCTGCTTCCAGTGCCATTCAACAAGAAATATCTCCCGGCAGCTTGCAGAGGCCTGCTGCAACCCTCCCCTTTATAGCCTGGATATTTAAACACGAACTACCTCTCTCTGCATGAAACATCTGGCTAGGAAGCCTGTGCCTTAATTAGCCATTTCTCCCTGGGGATCTGTGCTCAGTAAATTCACTCTTCAGAGAAAGTACAGCTGGAGAGATGAAACCACAGAGTCCATTGTCTAAAAATTTGTCTTTAAGGAAAACCTCATTTATGAATGTGTGGAGAGGGGTGGGGGAGGAGCATCTGCTTATACAAAGACACCAAGACTTCTGACTCCAGATTGACAGCTGCTCAGAGCTGAAGTCTGGGCCATCGTGGGCAAGAACACAGATTTTATTTTTTAATTCTTTTTCTAACTTAATTTCTTTTAAGAATGTTTTACTTTTTTAAGTTGAAGTATAGTTAATCGACAATGTTGTGTGAGTTTCAGACATACAGCAAAGTGATCCAGTTATAATATATATAGTTATTTATCCTTATTCAGATTCTTTTCCCATGTAGGTTATTATAAAACATGTAGTATAGTTTCCTGTGCTATAGAGCATGGTTATCTATTTTGATATACTAGTGTGTGCATCAGATCATGATTAGGCAGTTGAGAAGGCAATGGCACCCCACTCCAGTACTCTTGCCTAAAAAATCCCATGGGTGGAGGAGCCTGGTGGGCTGCAGTTCATGGGGTCGCTAAGAGTCAGACAGGACTTCACTTTCACTTTCACTTTTCACTTTCATGCATTGGAGAAGGAAATGGCAACCCACTCCAGTGTTCTTGCCTGGAGAATCCCAGGGACAGAGGAGCCTGGAGGGCTGCCGTCTATGGGGTCGCACAGAGTCGGACACGACTGAAGTGACTCAGCAGTAGCAGTAGCAGCACAGCATCTGGAACAGATGGTGGTGGTCATGTGTTCTAAGTCATGTCTGACACTTGCGACCTCATGGACTGTAGCCTGCCAGCCTCCTCTGTCCATGGATTTCTCAGGTAAGCATACTGGATGAGCTGACATTTCCTTCTCCAGGAATCTTCCCAATCCAGGATCAAACCCACATCTTCTTCCCTGAAGGCTCTCTTACATTGCAGGTAGATTCTTTACCTCTGAGTTACCAGGGAAATCCTAAAAGATGATGTTAAAGTTCTGCACTCAATATGTCAGCAAATTTGGAAAGCTCAGCAGTGGCCAGAGGACTGGAAAAGGTCAGTTTTCGTTCCAATATCAAAGAAGGGCAATGCCAAAGACTGTTCAAACTACCACACAATTGCGCTCATTTCACATGCTAAAGGCTTTGCTCCAAATTCTTCAAGCTAGGCTTCAGGAGCACATGAACTGACAACTTTCAGATATATAAACTGGGTTTAGAATAGACAGAGGAACCACAGAGGAACCAGAGATCAAATTGCCAACATTTGCTGGATCATGGAGAAAGTAAGGGAATTCCAAATAAACATCTGCTGCTTCCTTGAGTACGCTAAAGCCTTTGAGTGTGTGGATCACAACCTACTGTGGAAAATTCTTAAAGAGACAGGTATACCAGGCCACCTTGCCTGTGTCTTGAGAAACCTGTATACAGATCAAGAAGCAACAGTTACAAGCAGACATGGAATAATTCACTGATTCAAAATTGGTAAAGGAATACATCAAGACTCTTAATTGTCACTCTGCTTAACTTATATGTAGAGTACATCATTCAAAATCCTGGACTGGATGAATCCCAAGCTAGAATCAAGATTAGCAGGAGAAATATCAACAACTTCAGATACGCAGATGATACAATTCTAATGGCAGAAAGTGAAGAGGAACTGAAGAGCCTCTTGATGAGTGTAAAAAAGGAGAATTAAAAAGCTTTCTTAAAACTAAACATTCAAAAAACTAAGATCGTGGCATCTGGTCCCATCACTTTATGGCAAATAGAAGGGGAAAAAGTGGAAACAGTGATAAATTTTATTTTCTTGGGCTCCAAAATCACTGTGGACAATGACTGCAGCCATGAAATTAAAAGATGCTTGCTCCTTGGAAGGAAAGCTATGAGAAAACTATATAGTGTATTAAAAAGTAGAGACATCACCTTGCCAACAAAGGTCCATCTAGTCAAAGCTATGGTTTTTCCAATAGTCATGTGTGGATGTGAGAGTTCGACCATAAAGAAGGCTGAGCCCTGAAGACTTGATGCTTTCAAATTTTAATGCTGGAGAAAACTCTTGACAGTCCTTTGGACTGCAAGGCGATCAAACCGGTCAAATCCTAAAGGAAATCATTCCTTAGTATTCATTGGAAGGACTGATGGTGAGGTTGAATCTCCAATACTGTGGCCATTTGATGCACAGAGTCGACTCGTTGGAAAAGATCTTGATGCTGGGAAAGATTGAAGGCAAACTGAGAAGGAGGCAGCAGAGAATTAGATGGTTAGATAGGATCACTGACTCAGGGGAATGAATTAGAGCAAATTCTGGAATACAGTGGAGGATAGTGGAGCCTGGTAGGCTGAAATCTATGAGGTTTCAAAGAGTAGGACAAAACTTAGCAACTGAAGAACAACAAAGTGTGTGTATGTTAAACTCAAGGTCCTAATTTATCCCTCCACACTTCTCCTCACTTTGATAACCATAAATTTGCTTTCTATGTCTGTTGGTCTATTTCTGTTTTATAGATAAATTCCTTCTTTTTTTTTTTTTGCACCAACAATGATAGACCAAAACATTACCCTACTAAGTGAAGTAAGCCACGCAGAGTAAGACAAATATCAATATCATATCACACATCATGATATCACTTATGTGTGGAATCTTTAAAAAAAAAAAAGATTTTAAAGCAGAACATCCAGTGCCGATCTTGGATCTGCTAATTTATCACCAATTTGTTTGAATCTACACCAACTAAGTTTCATGATCTGTAATTTGGGGTGGAGTGACTAGTAACTAATGTATAAGATAGCACTCTGCAATGCCAGGAATGCAGTAAGCATTGCATAATTGCATAAGCTTGTTCTTTTTAAATCTTTTATCCCTTGGGTTTGTGTGGAAGACTCACAGTGGGTCTTAGGGAAACATCTGTTAAACAAATATTTACATTGTACTTATAGAGAAGCTATTTCTCAGGCAAAATCAACTAATCTTCCCAGCATCACAACATGAACTTAGAAATGAAACTCAGTTGCTCATACAACTGAATTTTTTCACTTTATTGTGGGAAACATCAGACATCTGAGTAAGATGTATCTCACGAAACTAGTTAATATAATCAATATTGTTTAAATGATATTATATGTAATTTATATCATGGGAAAGCAGAACACGTTTGTACCACCTCATAAATGTTGATTGTAATTGTTATGTATAAGTCTATTTAGTTTTATTTTCTAAAGAACTATTTGTGAAACTCTTGATTTTCAGTAAAATAGTGTTATCAGGAAAAAAAAAAAAAGACCATGGAGAAGTGAGCAAGAGGAGAAGGAATTTGCATTTTTGAAAACTTATTATGTGCAGGAATGATGTTAGGTATTTTACATATTCTTCCTTTTTCATAACACATTTTTTAAAAGGGAATTAGACTTCATTATCAAACTTTAGGGGCAGGGAAATGGTCTCTGAGAGATTAAATAATTCACGTAAGGTCAGGGCTGTGGTGACCTCAGGGCTCCACATATGATTTGTCACACATTGGTCCTGTCACCACAGTCTGTCTGCCCAGTGCCTGGTCCCCTATTAGAGCAACACACAGGAAAAGCAATGTGGGGCTGAATCAGAGACTATTTTTCTTCAACTTTACATCTGTTCCTGACACACAGGGTACAGTTTACCCAGACCAGAGACAATTTGAGACAGCAAGTTAAAGAACTCTCTGGATGCTAAGACCCTTAATCTGAGATGGCTGACAGCATGGAGGACAGGACAAAATTACTGAACACAGACAAAGAGCATGCAGCTGCCTTAAGGATGTCTCTGTTACAGCACACAATAAGCATGAGTGTTTACCATGCTGAATAGAGCTACCTACACAAGGACACACCACGTTTGGGTGACAATTACCACAAAGATGCAAAATGTATTACACAACACAAACCCTGAAATAGTCCTGTTTTATGTAGAGATCGAATAAGGATATAAGTGGTCTCTGATCTCTTTGAATGCCTCCCTTTGTCCTCAGATGCTGCTCTACCTGTGAGAGGCCCAGGGTTCCAGACCAAGGTGCCATGTCTGAGTGAGTTGAGTTTCCCAAGTCAATGGGAAAGGAAGGTCTCAGTTACTGCAGATTATCCTGTGGGGTAAGAGGTCCAGTCTGGAAGGCTTCACAGTGCTCTAATCAGAATGTCTGTAGAGAAGCTGCAATATTATGTAACCAGCCCAGGGATGTAAACCACCCCAGACCTGACTGAATACTGAGAAGACTGAGGGGACTTGGTGCTAAAAATCCCCATGGCCCATCAGTGAGACAGGAGCTGAGAGAGCAGGACATAAGTATTAAGAATAGGATACGATATAAACTGGAAGACAAGCTTATAGGTTTATAGGTTCTACGATATAGAATTAACGAGCCCCAAGATAGTGGAAGATTCAACTTCCAGTGGATCCTAAGCCTCAGTATATGCTCCTTGTAATACATTAGTTCTAAATGACACACTCACCTGCAATAGGAAAGTTCCAGAGGCAGACCATAAAAGGCCAGAAAAGTAGGCAAAGACCCAGTTCCTGGAAATCTCAGCCCCTTTTCCATTATAGTTGGACTATTCCTCCCACTCATTAGCCTATGAATTTATCTAGCCCATAAAACCTCACCACCCACACATCTCTAGGCTGCTCTTGTCTTCTGACACAGCTCACACTCTGTCTGTGTGCTGTGTGAACGCTAAGTCGCTTCGGTCACGTTCAACTCTGTGACTCTATGGACTGTGGCCCACCAGGCTCCTCTGTCCATGGGATTCTCCAGGCAAGAATACTGGAGTGGATTGCCATGCCCTCCTCCAGGGGATCTTCCCAACCCAGGGATTGTACTCAGATCTCCCACATTGCAGGCAGATTCTTTGCAATCTCTATCTCTCTAAATAAACCTGCTTTCACTGTCCTATGACTTGCTTTGAGTTCTTTTCTGCCAGAAGACAATGACTCTCACTTGGTGGCCCATCCCACTCAAGACCTGGGATGTGACCATCCTTTCAGGCCCCAATTTTCCCTCCTGCAACATGAGTAGTACACAGGGTGCCACAGGACATGGTAGGAAAGGTTACCCAGTGCTTCTCGAGCATAAGAATCCCCTTAGATGCCATTAGCAATCAACATATCTGGACCTCATCACCGACCCACTTAATCTACATCTTTAGGAAGAAACTTAGGAAGGTATATATTTAACCAACTGTCCATGTGAGTCCTATCACAGGGACTCTTTTGAAATGTTATATGGTTAAGACAGTTGTTCTCAAACTGGAACCCACATGAGAATCACCTGCAGACTTGTTAAAGCACATTCCTGGGCCACATCCCAAATTTTCCAATTTCCAATCTGTATTTCTAACAAATTTCCAAGTGATGCTGTTGCTGCCCTTCCAGAAACTAATCTTTGAGAAACTCTGGGGTTAGATAACACAGCTGATCCTGCAGAAAATCAAAGGATGGGGTACTAGGAAAGTCTGAGCTGTGTTCCAGAATACAGAGGTCAAAGGTCAGGGTTTGGGGAGGGGCTAGAAAGTGGACTTGGAAGCCCTGCTGACCACCTTCTCTCTATACCTCCTACCTTACACATTTTTTGTTTTCCTTGGCATCCAGGCTCCCAACTCGAAGCTCAATCCATCAACCAATCTGAATATCTATGGGACCCCCAAACTGACACTGAGAAAAGGCTATACAACAAACTTAAGATATTTGGCTTCACAGGTAATTCAGGGAAAGAGATTAACAAGAGATGATATTTTGGATAGATTTTAAACTGGGTAGAAATATGGTCATAAAGTTTCTTAAACTAAGGTACCTCTTTCCATTTTAAATATTTAATTCAGTGATACATCTCTGAGTAACATCTCAAAATCCAAATGATTTAGATTTTTAAAAATGCCACTTGAAAAAACTATGTTAACTATATGTCTTTTGTTGCTATTTTTTTACACAACTATTCTGGTTATATAGCAATAGCAAAGTATACTAAAAAGGAGAATATCCAAAATAGAAATTTAAAACCCTAATTCTCTATCTTTTAGTAAATAAGTTGATATGATTAATAAAGACTCCTGAGCCTTTTTACATTTTTATAGTTAAAAACCTTCATCTTTCAATTTTTTTTTAATTAAAATATGTTTTTGCCACCATTTTACCTAGAGGAATTGCATTAAACCACACTTACCACCTCCAGAGGTAGCCAATAGGTGAAAAGGTGTGGCTCAGCCCTGAAGAATTTTTGAGGTTCTGCATCCTGTCCACAGAAAAATCTCACACACATGCATGTGGATCTAATTCCAGACTTTCCTGGATGTGCTAGGGGGCAGCGAGGGCGGGAGAGGTGGGGGGAAAGCACTATAGCTCCATACAGCTGGTCTTCTCAAGAAAGCATATTTGCATTCTTTCTCCCCAGATTCCAGAATAAAAGGAGACTCTTGATCAGTACCCACTTCCAGGCCCTAAATTATAACTATCCCCAGGATTTTCCATTTCAAAAGCTGTTTTGATTAAGAATAGTTTTGTGTTAAATAAAACAAGAAAGAACCTTTAGAATACATTCTTTCGTTCCCCCATGAAGGCTCTGCTTTTACCCCTGTAATGTCTTTACTCTCTCAGCTCTATCCACAGAGCAAGGGACTGGTCCACAGTTGTCTGAACTAACTGAAGAGACTGCTCATAGTTTTGCCCTGTCACTTCTAATAGCCTTCCTGAAAGTCAGCTTACCTGCGATTTCAGATCAACAATTATAAGGAAACATTCCCCATGTTCACATGCCTACCCCCCGATCCAAATAAAGACATTTTAAAGACGGGAAAAATATAAGAAAAAAAACTCCTATTGGAGGCATAAATTACCGTTTCTCATTTATTTTAAGAATGTGTTGTGTCCGACTCTTTGCAACCCCATGGACTACAGCCTGTCAGGCTTCTCTGTCCATGGAATTCTCCAGGCAAGAACACTGGAATGGGTTGCCATCTCCTCCTCCATATTTTAAGAATATAAACATGTTATTGTGACTATGATTAAGGAATAGAAATCATCCACATCTTTTACTCTGTGTGAGAGAAAACAGATGATAGGGAGACCTTAGCAGAATGTGGTATTTTAAAAAATAATAATAATAACATGAACTCTAAATGCACATTGCTTAAATAATTATGATCTTCCTTTATCTAATTCTTAGCTTTTGCCATTGTCTTCTTCATTGGCTGTTCTCCCACTTTTACTGTTGTTAAGATCGTTTGAGTAGCTGTGGTATTTGTCTGAATAGAGGTCAATTGCTTTTCAAGGGAAAAAAAAAAAAAAAGAGGAATGAGTGACGAAGAGCAACATAAATTGAAACAGAGACTCTGTTTCAACACTGAGATTTTGTAAACATATGTTCAATCTAGGAATATAAGAACTACTGGAAAATGGATACATTAATAAATGAGGCATCACATCTTTTGTATTACAGTCATGCAATCAAATAATTAATTAAGGGTAGGACCAGTGTGATCATCAGGGGACAGTTGTGCCTGTATACCTCCATCCTGGGAACATGTCATTCATTGTGTCCACCTTCTAGCCAGCCCCAAGTAGTTCCCCAACTGTTTCCAGGGCAGATGTCACGAATCAGTGGGAGTTGCCATCTCTGGACAAGATAGTGTTTTAAATAATTGCCATGACACAGGTTTCCTCATGCTAACATTCGCTAGGTGCCAACACTGAGTGATGCGTCTCCCGACTGTTCTGCCTCAGGCACACTTCAGAGTGAACTTTTAACTAATGAACCCCCTTCTACTGCACACAATGGAGAAAACATCCTAGCAAACTGTGTCCTTGCAGCTTTTTGTTTATTCCTTTCAGTCAAACAGCCAGCACCTGTCAGCAAGCAAGCTACTTCCTGCTCGGGAATGCAGCAAGGCAATGAGCAGCAAATTGTTTCTAGCATTTTAGCAAGAACATTGAAAATGATGCAGATGGATGGAGAAAAAGGAATGATGACTCCCAGATAGTTCTGGGAAAGTGCATGGTCACTTGCATAAAAGAACCTCAGAAGTGTTGCTCCTTGCCAGCCTCGTGGTGCGGACAGCAATTACAGCAGAGGTACTAACTCATCACTGTATATTGGATACACTGTGGCGGACACGGCTGGCATTTGCCAGTTTGTACTCATCATTGCTGTCAGTCCACATAGCTGCCCTCTGTGGTTCTGCTGTTATGACAAATGGAGAACCTGTGGTTCAGACATGTGCATGGACTTATCCAAGGTCACTCAGATAGTCAGTGTCAGCTGGAATTCTCTGTCTACCTGTTTCCACCTGCTATACCACACTATAGTCTGATGGGGGCACCAAAGAACAACATGAGCAGGGACACTGCCATTTTCTTCTTGAGACCAGAGTTCACTATTGGCAAAAAGCTACTTATCTAGTTTGCAGTAAAGTCAGGGTTAAAATGCAAAAGCTTATAAACTTTGTCACTCTACATTCAACCTTTAGGATATGGGATTACAGTGGTGAAAGTCTTTGCTAACATGGAGTGTGTGAGGGGAGTCAGGGACAAGGCTGCTGGTGAGTCAGGGGGACTAGAAGATGATCTCTACACCCAACACAATGGCTCATAAATAAACAAGTGTCCACTAAGTATCTGCATGAAGTATACTAGTTCCTTTAGCTCTCAATCTGGTGTCTCAGGTGCTTTCCCAGAAAAAATTTCCTCAAGGAGAGGTTGATTCTAAGCCTACTGAACACCTGTGGTTATTATTGATGTAGGTAGGGAGACTCTATAAGTGGTGTGCCAGGAATAGTGCCAGATTATATCCATTATGAGGGTCAAACTGTAATTAGCACATCCCTTTTACTGTCAGAAACTTCCCTGCATTGGTGATAAAGTATTGGTTGCACTAAGCATATCCTTTATGACAAAATACTGAATTTTCTTTTTTATGTTATTTCTACAAGAGGATTTCCCTGGTGGCTCAGATGGTAAAGAATCTGCTTGCAGTGCAGGAGACCTGGATTCAATCCCTGGGTCTGGAAGGTCCCCTGGAAGAGAGCATGGCTACCCACTCCAGTGTTCTTACCCGGGAAATCCCAAGAAAAGAGGAGCCTGACAGGCTACAGTCCATGGGGTCTTAAAGAGTCGGACAAGACTGAGCTACTAACACTTAGAATTATGAACTCCTGTGGGCTGGAAGAGGGCTTTGTGCACCTCGATGTCTCCACATTTCAGGATGATGTGGGGCACACATATGTATAGTTGGGGCTCAGTAAATATTGACTTGTAACAAATATCATCTTCCTAAAATTTTCACCTAAGAAGCACCTACTTCAATTTCTTCCACAGATCTAGTTTTTTTAATTATTATTATTATTAAAAATGTCTCTCAGCAGACAAACCACCCCACAACAGTTTCCCATTCATTTAAATTCCCTTTTAGCAAATGCTCTGTAAGTGAGTAAACATAACATCTGTATTTGCTATGTAAACATTACAGATTTAGAGTAAAATGACTCAGGGTTTGCGTAGAAACCATAGGAGATGTTGATCTGTTTCTCTGATTTCATTGTCTGCAGTCTAGTTTTTTCTTCTTTCTTTCCTTCCCTCCTTCCCTTCCTTCACTCTGTCTCTCTCTCTCTCTTTCAAATTCAAAGAAAAAACTAAATAACTTCTGGATACAGAAATACTTTTCAAGACTGGCAATAATACATCTAGTTGGAAAGGAGTTTCTAATCACATAATGTTTTTCCATGAACAATTCACGCCAAGGCAGTCATGTCGGCTCTTTAGATGATTTGTGTTCCATAAATACACTATAGTATGACTATAATTATTTGTTTAATAGATTGCTTAAAATTGCCCAAAAGTCTATTCTCAAAGGATGAGGGGTTATACAGGATAATGCTGTAATGAAGAAAAGTAAAGGAAAAATGAATTTTTTCTTAATGGAAAAATGAAATCAGGAAAATCAGAGGTGCTCACTTCAGAACACGTGTGCATTCTCAGTTGCTCAGTTGTATCTAACTCTTTGTGACCCCATGGACTGTAGCCCCCTAGGATCCTCTGTCCCATGGAAATTTTCAGGCAAGAATACTGGAGTGGGTTGCATTTCTTCCTCCAAAGGATCTTCCCGATGCAGGAATTGAACTCACATCTCCTGCATCTCCTGTATTGCAGGTGGATTCTTCACATCCTGAGCTATCTGTGAAGCCCCACACTAGGAATCCCTATCTAAATCTCTCCACACCAACAGCAGATTAATGGGAAGCTGCACCTGGGCTGAGGTTCTGAGACCCTGTATTAGCCAGGAAGATACTAAGTGATGAACCCTGAGGCTATGGTGCATAGCACAAAGTATCGTGAGAGGTAAAATCATCAGTGAATGTCAAGCAGTCAGTTGTAACAGACTAAATGGCTGGATGATAAGACAGAATCCAGATACTCTGCAAGGAGAAGACAACCCAGGAAAAGAGGTGGAGTCAGTAGACTTAGGGTGGAGCCTGAGAGCCTGCATTTCTCACCAGGTTCCTGCTGGTCTGTGGCCCATATTTTGAGTAGCAGGACCACAGCAAACAAAGCCATATAGAGCTTCTACAGCGTGCTGCAGTGTTAGTTGCAGGGGTATGTGGGACCAAACCCTGGTCCTCAGCATCTGGTGAACATCAGAATCACCTGGGTCACCAGTTAAGCTGCAGGTGTCCTCAAAAATGGGGATTCAGTAGATATGAGGCAGAACCAACACTTTACATTCCAAGTCCCAGGGAATGCTGTCACCATTGGTCCAGATATGACAACTTAGAAAACTACTGCTGTAAGGCCCCTTCAGCCTTGCCTAAGTTTCAGAGAGGTGCTGTTAAAGTTATAAGACCAATTCATCTAACTTACTGTTTACTTTCCTAAATAAAACACAAAAAGAAAAGCTAATTTAGGAGTTATCTATTGCACCATGTTCTTGAGATGGAACCTTAAGGTGGTGAGTTTTGAAATGTGATTCCCTGGACCAACAGACTCAGTTTCATCTGGGAATTTGTTAACAAAATAATTTATTAGGGCCCCACTCTGGACATAACAAATCTGATATTCTCAGAGTAGGGCCGATCTATTTATGTTTCAAGAAGCCTTGAGGTAATTCTGATACCCACTAACGATTGAGAAGCACTGTGCTGTGCTGTGCTTAGTTTCTCAGTCGTGTTTGGCTCTTTGCAACCCCATGGACTACAGCCTGCCAGGCTCCTCTGTTCATGGAGATTCTCTAGGCAAGAATACTGAAATGGGTTACCATGCCTTCCTCTAGGGGATCTTCCCGACCCAGGGATTGAACTCAGACCTCCCACATTGCAGGCAGATTCTTTACTGTCTGAGCCACCAAGGAAGCCCAGAGATACTGGACTGGGTAGTCTATCCATTCTCCAGGGGATTGTCTTGACCCAGGAATTGAACCGGGGTCTCCTGTACTGCAGGTGGATTCTTTAGCAGCTGAGCTACCAGAGAAGCCCTTGAGAAGCACTATCTTAGGGCAAAAGGTAAGGCAGATGGGATAAAGAGATGGTAGGTAGATGTAAAAGTGAAATCCATGGGCTGGAAATTAGGTAACCTGAGACCCAGGCCAAGCTCTGTTTCTCTTCAGTTTTATGAGTCCAGTCACACCTCTTCATCCGTCTGTCCCTTGGTTTTCTTATCTATGAGAGAAATGGACCCACAAGCCTTATTTCCTTAACCTGGGACTCCGAATGAGGTGACACATGGAACAAAGTCACAGGAGGTTACCCACAGCCAGAGGAGCAATGTGAATGGTTGCTGATGGAGCCACTGAGATCTGAGCTTTGTCAGTGGTGACAACAACGCCGATATAGTAAACAGATCAGAAGGCAGAATGCACAGCAAACCTTGCGGAATGATAAATGCGGCCCCTATATTGAAGGGAGGATTCCAAAGACTTAGATGTCATTCCCGAATACAAACCCATCATCCACCCAAGGGGTGTTCAAACGGACCCAAAGCCTCCTGGAATCTTTCTTATAAATGGAGACAATCCTAATTATTATAGTGGTGAAACTCCCTAATATTCTGAAACTTTAAACATGCCTCTATGTTTGAAATCACACCTACGTTCTGGGTCATCAAAAAATGGACTAAAGGCTTAGGATAAGACACAACAGACAACAGCTTGACTCTGTGTGTGTTATAAGACAGAGGAAAGGGAAGAAACAAATGAACACTCATGGAGGTTCTGTCCATTTCTATAAGGAGGAAAATTTTCTACTTTCCAAGTAGTTCCACTGGTTTACAAATCAAACTGGCCTTGAGATAATATGGTATTACACCCCTCGGGCTGGGTTTCCCAGGTGGTGCAGTGGTAAAGTATCTACCTGCAGATGCAGGAGATGAAAGAGATATTTGATCCCTAGTTAAAGAAAATTCCCCTGGAAAAGGAAATGGTAACCCACTCCAGTATTCTTCCCTGGGAAATCCCATGGACAGAGAAGGCTGGAGGGATATAACCCATGGGGTTGCCAAAGTGTTGGACACGACTAAGTATGTGACATGCCATGCCATGACTCCCCTGGGGTAAAATCCCTAGAAAAAGAGGACTAATGCATGGAGCGGAGTTTATATGGGAGAATCATGGTGACCAGGAAAAGAAATTTCAGGGGAAGAACACATGGTAAACAGATGGCTGTACCGGGTGAGTCGGCTCTGCCTGGACAGCTTCTGAACATGGCACAGTGGTATGAATGTTTACCCCTGTTTGTCTTCTTTTCTTCCTTTCTGTTTCTCAGGTTTTTGTTTTGTGTTTTGTTTTTTTTTTGTTTGTTTGTTTTTTGCACTTTTACTGTTCTCACATCTCCTGGTTCCTTTTACTTCCACTCATGTTTCTTTCCCTCAGTTTTGTACTGTCTAATCCGGTTCTCAAATTTACCTATGAAGATAGAGGAATAAATCTTTCAAACACATCTCAGTTCATCAGGTCCACTGACCACCTGCTACTTTAAGTATAAATTTAATTCTCTGATGGGCTAAATGCTGATTTCATGCAGGTGTACCATTCACAGCATTGCTGATTGTTGACTTTTTTAAAAGATAAAATTATGATGTGATGAATAATTACAATTTCCAACAAACATCAAGCCATAGAGTCTAACAGACCCATGCTGTAATTTTAATAGTTAGACAATTTTATCAGTAGGAAGCACCACCACCCCAGTGGTGATGGTGGGGATCTCATAGCACTAATGGAAAAGCTAAACTGAACTTTCAACTATTAAATCAACTAACACTTGAATGAATGTCTACAATCTGCTGAGCACCATTCTAGGAACTGAAGATACTAAAGACAAAGTCTGTGCCCTCCGAAGTTTACATTCTAGTTTTGACCACAGGTGACTACAACAACAAAAATAAATGTAGACTATAATGCTATGGAGAAAATTCATGAGGAAACAGCAAGAAGAGAAAGGGAGGGCCTCAATCTGAGATAGTGTAGTCCTCATAAACCCCTCTCCTTCTGGTCCTCATACTGGAGCCTCTGATCAGGGAAGAACCCTCAGACTAGATGAAGTTTACAGGTGCTTCAGTGAAACTGACCAAAGTAGCATCCAGTGAAAGGGAGCTGCAGAAGACAGAAAGTTAGTGCCAAGCCTAAAGCATAGCCAGATGGCACCTTCCAGGAACAGTGAGAAGGTCACTAAGCCAGACTTAGAGACAAGGTGGGAGAGACTGAGAATGGATTCAAGAGATAGACTGTACAGAGTCTACTAGATCCAGGAAGAAACCTGGATTTCCTTCTGAGGGACAAGAAAATCAGTTCACAGTATTGAGCAGAGGAGTCATGAATAGCCTCATACTATGAAAGAAATCCCTGAGTGCTACGTGGGGAAGGGACAACCACAGGGCAGAGGGAGGGGGCCTTCTTAGGAGGCCACAGCAGCAGACTGAGCAAGAGGTGATGGGAGCCTTGACAAGACTGGAGCAGAGGAGGAAGTTAGCAAGGCTGGAGTTCAGAATCTCTTCTGAAGCCTAAGGTAAAGGGGTTATCTGAGAATTATTAAACTCATTAAACTTGTGTCATGAGTTTGCCAATTTTAACCCAGGCAAGCATCTCTGGAAGCCAGTTGCCTAATAGTTCTAGAGGTAACAGTTGGTCAGTGGCGGTTGGAGGAGAAAGCATAGAGACAAATGAGGCCAGATCACGTTCAGTGACCAGCCTTTTTGAAAATCCAGACTCCTTTAGAATAGACATTATTTTATCTGGGTGCACATCCATCTCCTCAGCTTCTTTTTCCAGCAAGGAGACTCAGTTCTCAGCTATTTCTGAACCCCAGTGCTTTGCACCATTGCTGGCAGGGGTATAACAAGTCAGAAGTGAAGGTGGAGCCATTGAGGTGGGCAAGAGTGTTGGATCACTGATAAAACTTAGAATGAGAGCTGCATGGTAATTCTGCAAAGCAGACCATTGTCTCCTCAATTTGATTGTTATTTTCAAATTTTCTACAATGTGCCCCTTTTTGCCCCTAGATGAAATTCCCACCTGGTCTGAAGGAACTTCCATATCAACAAGACAAAGATAATTTCTGAGCTGAAAGAGTCTTTCTTTAAGAAAATAGAAGTTCACTGAGCTTAATTTGATTTTCCAAGGCCAAAACTTTGTAAGTGGAAGAATGTGTAGACTGAAACTTTTATTAATGATTTCATTTGATGCTGGACATGATGTGGAGAAAAGGGAACTTGCCTATACTGTCAGGAGGAATTTGGATTAATACAGTCATCATAGAAAATAGTATGAAAGTTCCTGAAAAACTTCAAAATGTAACTACCGTATGATCCAACAAGCACACTCCTGAGCATGTATCGAGGCAAAACTCTAATTCAAGAAGATACATGTCCTGCAGCATTCACTGCAGCACTATTTACAATAGCCAAGATATGAAAACAACCTAAAAGTCCATCAACAGATGCAGGGATAAAGAAGATGTAGTATATAAGCTATGATTTTTCTAGTAGTCGTACAGATGTGAGAGTTGGATCATAAAGAAGGCTGAGCACTGAAGAATTGATGCTTTCAAACTGTGATACTGGAGAAGACTCTTGAGAGTCCTTGGGACAGCAAGGAGATCAAACCAGTTAATCCTAAAGGAAATCAACTCTAAACATTTATTGGAAAGACTGATGCTGAAGCTTAAGCTCCAATATTTTGGCCACCTGATGCAAAGAGCCAACTCATTGGAAAAGACCCTATTGCTGGATAAGATTGAGGGCAGGAGAAGGGGGCAACAGAGGATAAGATGGTTGGATGGCATCACTGACTCAGTGGACATGAGTTTGAGCAAACTCAGGGAGACAGTGAAGGACAGGAAAGCCTGGCATGCTGCCATTCATGGACAGTCATGCCAGACATGACTAAGTAACTAAACAACAATCCATTTATCTATCTATTGATCTATGTATATATACTCACACACTATGGAGTATTACTCATCCATAAGAAAGAATGGAATTAATGGCATTTGCAACAACATGGGTGGACCTGGAAATTATCATTCTTAGTGAAGTAAGTCAGAAGGAGAAAGACAAACACTATTTGATATCACTGATATGTGGAATCTAAAATATGACACAAATGAACACATCTATGAAACAGAAACAGACCCTCAAACATGGAGGGTAGACTTGTGGGTGCCCAAGGGGAGGGAGAGAAGGCGATGGGGTGGGAGGTTGGGATTAACAGATTGTTATCACTGTCAGTTAATCACTAAATCAACCGATTAATTGTTTGACTCTTTTGTGACACCATGGACTGTAGTCTGCCAGGTTCCTCGTCCATGAGATTTCTCAGGCAAGGATATTGGAGTGGCTTGCCATTTTCTTCTCCAGGGATCTTTCTGAGCCAGAGATTGAATCTGTATCTCGTGTTTGTCGAGCAAATTCTTTACCACTGAGCTACCAGGAAAGCCCAGGATTAGCAGACACAAACTATTATATATGGAATGGATAAACAACAAGGTCTTACTGAACTGCACAGGGAACTCTACTCAATATCCTGTAATGTAATATACTTGAAAATAATATGAACAAATATATACAATTATATATTATAAAAATGTAATATATACATAATATTCACTATATATAATATTTATTATATATGCATATATATATATATAACTGAATCACTGCTCTGAAGCAGAAGCTAATACAACATTATAAATCAATTATACTTACTTGTTTAAAAAAGAATTGTATTTGAGACAATTTTCAAAATAATTCTGGGCACTTTACAGCCACCCAGTGACAGCCACCCAATGAGTTTGATAGGTTCATCAGTATTTCATAAAACCATAATTGCATCATGTCAAAAGGCCCTTAATGATCAACAAAGTCAACCCCACGGTAAGGATTAGAAGACTGACACCATGGAAAATAAAGTGACTGGTCTAAGTTTACTTAGGGTTTTTGTTTGGTTTAATCTTTATTGAACTATAATGTGCAATTATGTTTAGAAACAGGAGACCCCAGTTCAATTCCTGGGTTGGGAAGATCCGCTGGAGAAGGGATAGGCTACCCACTTCAGGATTTTGGCCTAGAGAATTCCATGGACTACAGTCCATGGGGTCACAAAGAGTTGGACATGACTGAGCGAATTTCACTTTCACTTTTCTTAGAAAGTGCACCTGTCACTGCGTGTGATGCTCCACACCTATTCCCTGATGGAATACATCTAGTACAGGAGACAACATTCCAGCCACCCAGAGACACCCTCGGATTCCCTTATTGTTACTATGCCTCGAGTTAACCAGTATTATGCTTTTTAATTGCATAGATTAGTTTTGTGTATTTTTGAAAGATATAGAAATTGGCATTATAGAGAAAGTACATTTTTATGTCTGGTTTCTTTCAACATTGTTTGTGAAGTTTATCAATTTTGTTTTCACGTATACAAGTCACTCTTTCTTATTGTTTTCAGGGAATATATAAGAGTATCAAGTTTTTGATACCACAAAGCACTAGGAATGTGGCTGGCAGACTCTAGGGTGGGTCCCATGTTCAGTCCCACATAGGACTGCAACCCTTGAATTTAAGCAAGACGGATATGAGATTTGCTTTTAACAAACAGAATATGTCAGAGGTGGTGGGATGCAACTCCTTTGACTAATTTTCAAGATTCAACCATTCATACATATGCTGCTGCCCCCTTGCTGGCCTGAGGGAGTAAGTTCTGAGGGTCCATAGAGAGGACCATGTGACCAGATACCTTTGGCTACCTTTGGGAGCTGGGAGCTGGCAGCAATGCCTTTCTGATAGCCAGAGAGAAATCAGACCTTCAGTTCTAAAACCCTAAGGAGCTGAGTTCTGACAACACCAGAGAAAGCTTGGAAGCAGATGAGACTACAGCCCACCTGACACTTTGACAGCAGCGTGATACTCTGAACAAAAACCAGAGGAGCTGTGCTCGGATTCCTGACCTAAGGACACCCAAATGGGTACTCATTTAATCCACTGAGTTTGTGAGAAGATAGTAGTTAACAATAGGAAACAAATTCATGAACCCAGTTCTCTGGCTTTTTAGTACAGTGATTTTTATCAGTTTATGTTGCTAAAAGTAAACCCAACACTCTAGAAACATCTCCATATTGTTTCTCTGTAACCCATTCTAAACAATGATCAGTTTGGCAAATGTTCATCACAAAGTACATTACTCTTGGCTTAATAAGTTTAAATGTATGTGCATACATTATCACATGTATATACAACATAAATCATATATAAAATTATAATATATAAGTATATAATGGGCTTCCCTGGTGGCTCAGTGGTAAAGAATCAGCCTGCAATCCAGGAGACCCTGGTTTGATCCCTGAGTCAGGAAGATCCACTCCAGTATTGTCTAGGAAATCTAATGGACAGAGGAGTCCAGCATGCTACAGTCCATGGGGTTGCAAGAGTCAGACATGACTTAGTGACTAAACAGCAACAACAATATGTACATAATACATTTATATATAATATATAAATTACATATACATATATACATATACAACTTTTATTTTAAAGGTCCCTTAACTTTAAAAAGTTGGTTATTAATTGGTGAGACACAAATTGTGAAATACATGATAGAGGCTAATGTTGAGTATCTCTGAACAATTTTCAAGGAAGAATGATTGCCAAGGAGGAAAAGCAGAGAAGAAAAGTAAACCAGGGTTGTATAATCTCCTGATGCTATTTTTAGCATGTACTGCCCATAGACGCATCTTAAGCACTTTGGCACAGTGCCAACGAGGGTGCAATGTAGATATAAGTCAATATCATTACAATACAGGTGCTTAAAAGGAAGACATGACTGATGCAATACACCTGCTCTTGGGAGAAGAAAGCTTGCCCGCTCTGGGGAAATAAGTTTCCAATAGCCCATTTCTATGCCTTTTCACTGTGTCCTTGATTTATTGCTTTTGCCCAGCTTCAGCATGACAAAGGCTTCAGCTTTCAGCACAAAATGATATTCCAGGCTCCACTAAATATATTTGTAAGACAAGGGCAGCCAACAAAATTAAACTGCCAGCACAAAGACCCGCTGTTATTTAATGCTGGAGAGAGATTACAGGGGATTATTACTTTATCAAAAAAAATATTTCAGCTACGAAACCACTGTTTATTTCTCCAGTACCTTTGGCTGTGTGCTAATTTATCTCCCACCTTGCACGGATTTAGCTTTTCATTGTCAATTTATTGAAAAGCCTGACAAATGTCAATGGCCTCTGTTACAGGACACCCAGGCTTATTTAGTTATTGCTACAGAGAGCTGGAAATTAGGACCTTCACAGGGGATTTACATGTGCTGTTTCTTTGATTTTTATTGTTGTGCTTTCACTTGAACCATCAGGCATTTCTTCTTTAATCTCATTTTTCTTTTCACAGGTCCCACTTACAGAGGGCAATTCAAACAACTAAAATCCAATGGTATTTATCATTATAGACTTGGTTGCACTTTTTCCTCTATCTTTTTTAAATATGGAATTTTACCTCTATCAAATTGCATCCCTTTTAAGATATTTTTCCTCTGACCTTTAACAAACTTTGAGAGGAAAAGTACCTCTCAAAATTAAAAGTAAGAAGATAAGACTAATCCATTTTTATAATTTGCTACTTAAATTTTTTCTTTTATTTTAGCTTCATTAATGATTTTTAAGTGAAGGTGTTACCCAATTTCATCTGTTCTCCTTGATTCTTAGCTGTACTTTTGTACAATACAAAAAATTAGACAGTGAAGTCTTTTAAAGATGAACCATTAGAATATACTTCTAAAAAGGCTCTTGGCTTGAAAAAAAAAATTGTACCCTATTGTCATTCAAAGGTCTTAAGCAATTTCACTAGAATATGTTGTCTGTCATGGTAGAGTATTTATCATGTGTAGACACTGGGTCCCCAAATGGCACAAGAGCAGCGCTGAGTCAGTCCTTGAATTAGAGTCATAGCAGTGGATCCAAGAAATTAACAGAGGTTGTGACAATTTCTATAATAGGCTGCTGCATTAATTAAAAGGACACTTAACATAGTCTTTGGGAAGCGACTAGGAATGCTTCCCGGCAGTGATGTTAAACTTGGACTTGAAGAAATTAGTTGGCCAGCAAAGAAGTCCTGAAAGAGGGAAAGGAAAAAAATGCTTTGAGAAAAGAGCAAAGGTGAAAAGACCCAAAGTCCCAAAGATCATGATACACTCAATGATGTGAACATAACTCAATATTGCAAGAGGGTAGAGTGAGGCATGAGAATAATAAGAATTAAAACTTCATAGAAAAGCAAGAATCTAGGATGGAAGAGAGTTTGGAAATTGGCCTGAGGGCAATGAGGAGCAATCAAAAAATGAGTGACATGAATACATTTGAAATTAAAAATATATATATATATATATATCATCATGGTTAGAAGAGAGAATGGATTTAAAAAAGCACAGGCATAGAGGTTCTTGGAGGTATTTGAACACTTTTCAGTCTTATGATTCTGAGATTAGGGTGGCCACAATAAGGATAATCATAGTGGGAACATAAAAACTGGATAGCTAGAAAAGAGGCTGAGGAAGTCAATGCAATGCAATGTAAAGTGATTGAATAACACTATGTGATTAATGAACTCTAGAGAGGTAAGAAAGAGGAAGATAAGGAGGGTAAGACATCTTCCTGACTTGGGCACTTGGGTAAATATAGAGCACATCTCTGAGAAAGGGAAAAGTCAAGGAAGCAACTCTGTGTTTTGGTAGGGGGGAGTAAAACTTGACGTCCGTTTGGAAATGTAGAGTTATATTGGAAAGCCAAGTGAAGCAGTTTAGATAATTCTTCCAAAGTCATGAATAGTCTACATAATCACTAATTCAAGTCATGAGAAAAGATGATCCTTCTCAGGGAGGGTTTATCTTTTCTCCAAAAGAGCCAGAACTCCCACAAGGAGGCCAACATTAAAAGGGCATGTTAGTAAGTCAGAAAGGTCACCATCAAAAAGTCACAAATAAAAAATGCTAGAGACGGTGTGGAGAAAAGGGAACCCCCCTACACTGTTTGTGGGAATGTAAATTGGTGCAGTCACTATGGAGAATAGTATGGAGGTTTCATGAACAGTATGGAAAGGCAAAAGATGGGACACTGAAAGATGAACTCCCCAGGTCGGTAGGTGCCCAATATGCTACTGGAGATCAGTGGAGAAATAACTCCAGAAAGAAGGAAGGGATGGAGCCAAAGCAAAAACAACACCCAGAAGTGGATGTGACTGGTGATGCAAGGTCCAGTGCAAGGTGGATGCTCTAAAGGTAACGCAAGGTCCAAGATGCAAGGTTCGATGCTATAAAGAGCAATATTGCATAGGAACCTGGAATGTTGCTGCTGTTGCTAAGTCGCTTCAGTCATGTCTGACTCTGTGCGACCCCATAGACGGCAGCCCACGAGGCTCCCCTGTCCCTGGGATTCTCCAGGCAAGAACACTGGAGTGGGTTGCCATTTCCTTCTCCAATGCATGAAAGTGAAAAGTGAAAGTGAAGTCGCTTAGTTGTGTCCAACTCTTAGCGACCCCATGGACTACACCTACCAGGCCCTCCATCCATGGGATTTTCCAGGCAAGAGTACTGGAGTGGGGTGCCATTGCCTGAATTAAGGCAAATTGGAAGTGGTCAAATAGGAGATGGCAAGAATAAACCTCAACATTAACTAAGATTTACGGGAATGGGTGAATTTAAATCAGATGGCCATTATATGTACTGCTGTGGGCAGGTATCGCTTAGAAGAAATGGAGTAGCCATCAGAGTCAACAAAAGAGTCCAAAATGCAGTACTTGGATGCAGTCTCAAAAACAACAGAATGATCTCTGTTCGTTTCCAAGGCAAACCATTCAATGTCACGGTAATCCAAGACTATGCCCCGACCAGTAATGCTGAAGAAGCTGAAGTTGAACAGTTCTATGAAGACCAACAATACCTTCTAGAACTAATACCCAAAAAAGATGTCCTTTTCATTACAGGGGACTGGAATGCAAAAGTAGGAAGTCAAGAAACACCTGGAGTAACAGACAAACTTGGCCTTGGAGTACAGAATGAAGCAAGGCAAAGGTTAATAGAGTTTTGCCAAGAGAACACACTGGTCATAGCAAACAGCCTCATCCAACAACACAAGAGAAGACTGTACACATGGACATCACCAGATGGTCAACATCGAGATCAGATTGATTCTATTCTTTGTAGCCAAAGATGGAGAAGCTCTGTACAGTCAGCAAAAACAAGACTGGGAGTTGACTATGGCTCAGATCATGAACTCTTTATTGCCAAATTCAGTCTTAAATTGAAGAAAGTGGGGAAAACCACTAGGCCATTCAAGTATGACCAAAATCAAATCCCTTATGATTATACAGTGGAAGTGAGAAATAGATTTAAGGGACTAGATCTGATAGATATAGTACATGATGAACTACGGAAGGAGGTTCGTGACATTGTAGAGGAGACAGGGATTAAGACCATCCTCAAGAAAAAGAAATGCAAAAAAGCAAAATGGCTGCCTGAGGAGGCCTTACAAATAGCTGTGAAAGAAGAGAAGCAAAAAGCAAAGAAGGAAAGGAAAGATACACCCATTTGAATGCAGAGTTCCAAAGAATAGCAAGGAGAGATAAAAAAGCCTTCCTCAGCGATCAATGCAAAGAAATAGAGGAAAACAGTAGAATAGGAAAGACTAGAGATCTCTTCAAGAAAATCAGAGATGCCAAGGAAATATTTCATGCAAAAATGGGCTCAATAAAGGACATAAATGGTATGGACCAAACAGAAGCAGAAGATATTAAGAAGAGGTGGCAAGAATACACAGAAGAACTGTACAAAAAAGATCTTCATGACCCAGATAATCACGATGGTGTGATCACTCACCTAGAGCCAGACATCCTGGAATGTGAAGTCAAGTGGGCCTTAGACAGCATCACTATGAACAAAGCTAGTGGAGGTGATGGAATTCCAGTGGAGCTATTTCAAATCCTGAAAGATGATGCTGTGAAAGTGCTGCACTCAAAATGCCGGCAAATTTGGAAAACTCAGCAGTGGCCTCAGGACTGGAAAAGGTCCATTTTCATTCCAATCCCAAAGAAAGGCAATGCCAAAAAATGCTCAAACTACCACACAATTGCACTCATCTCACACACTAGTAAAGTAATGCTCAAAATTCTTCAAGCCAGGCTTCAGCATTACATGACCTGTGAAATTCCAGATGTTCAGGCTGGTTTTAGAAAAGGCAGAGGAACTAGAGATCAAATTGCCAACATCCACTGGATCATCACAAAATCAAGAGAGTTCCAGAAAAACATCTATTTCTGCTTTATTGACTATGCCGAAGCCTTTGACTGTGTGGATTACAATAAACTGTGGAAAATTCTGAAAGAGATGGGAATATCAGACCACCCGACCTGCCTCTTGAGAAACATGTATACAGGTCAGGAAGCAACAGTTAGAACTGGACACGGAACAACAGACTGGTACCAAATGGGAAAAGGAGTACATCAAGGCCATATATTGCCACCTGCTTATTTAACTTATATGCAGAGTACATCATGAGACATGCTGGGCTGGATGAAGCACAAGCTGGAATCAAGATTGCTGGGAGAAATATCAATAACCTCAGATATGAAGATGACACCACCCTTATGGCCGAAAGCAAAGAACTAAAGAGCCTTTTGATGAAAGTGAAAGAGGAGAGTGAAAAAGTTGGCTTAAAGCTCAACATTCAGAAAACTAAGATCATGGCAACCCATCATGTCATGGCAAATAGATGGGAAAACAATAGAAACAGTGGCTGACTTTATTTTTGGGGGCTCCAAAATCACTGCAGATGTTGATTGCAGCTATGAAATTAAAAGACCCTTATTCCTTGGAAGGAAAGTTATGACCAACCTAGACAGCAAATTACAAAGCAGAGACATTACTTGTCAACAAAGATCTGTCTAGTCAAGGCTATGGTTTTTCCAGTAGTTATGTATGGATGTGAGAGTTGGACTATAAAGAAAGCTGAGCACAGAAGAATTGATGCTTTTGAACTGTGGTGTTGTAGATGACTCTTGAACATCCCTTGGACTGCACCGAGATCCAACCAGTCCATCCTAAAGGAGATCAGTCCTGTGTTTTCACTGGAAGGACTGATATTGAACCTGAATCTCCAATACTTTGGCCACCTGATGTGAAGAGCTGACTCATATGAAAAGACTCTGAGGTTGGGAAAGATTGAAGGCAGTAGGAGAAGGGGATGACAGAGGATGAGATGGTTAGATGGCATCAACGGCTCAATGGACATGAGTTTGAGTAAACTCTGGGTGTTGGTGATGGACAGGGAGGCTTGGTGTGCTGAGGCTCATGGGGTAGCAAAGAGTCAGATACGACTAAGTTACTGAACTGAACTGAACTGATGGAGGTTCCTTAAAAAACTAAAAAAGGAGTTGCCACATAATCCAGCAATTTCTCTCCTTCGTGTATTCTTGGACAAAACTTTAATTCAAAAAGATACATGTACCCCAATATTCATAGCAGCACTATTCAGGTTACCCAAGACACGGAAGCCATTTAAATGCCCACTGACAGATGAATGGATAAAGAAGTTGTGGAACATATATATGATGGAATACTAGTCATAAAAAGAAATAAACAATGCCATTTGCAGCAACATGGTTGGACATAGAGATTATCATACTAGGTAATGCAAGCCAGGGGCTTCTCAGGTGGCTCAGTAATAAAGAATCTACCTGCCAGTACAGGAGATGCTAAAGATACAAATTTGATCTCTGGGTCAGGAAGATCCGCTGGAAGAGGAAACAGCAATCCACTCCAGTATTCTTGACTGGATAATCCCAGGGACAGAGGAGTCTAATAGGCTATGGTCCATGGGGTTGCAAAGAATTGGACACGACTGAAGCAACAGCATACATGCATCACTTATATGTGGAATCTAAATTATGATACAAATGAACTTACTACAAAACTGAAACAGACTCATAGACACAGAGAACAGACTTGTGGTTGCCAAGGCAGAGGGAAGGTGGGAAGAAATGGATTGGGAGTTTGGGATTAGTAGTTGCAAACAGAATGGATAAACAACAAGGTCCTACTGTATAGCACAGGGAAGTCTATTTAATATCCTATGATAAAACCATATCAGAAAAGAAAAGGAAAATAATAAAATATATTATAACTGAAATCTGCACAATGGAAACTAACACAATGATGTATTTCAGTAAAATGAATTTTAAAAGTTGAAAAGAAATAAATAAATGCTAGCCTGGGGATAAGGTATCCATGAGGAAAACTGAGGAGAAATATCAAGCATTATTTTGTCAAGCTCATGGACATGAAGACCTGAAACAGTTATAGCAATGAGGCCACTTCTTAGTGGTTCTAGCACAGACTATTGAAATAAAGTGTGCTTACCTGTTAAGGAAGTAGAATCATTTGTTATATTAAATGATTTCTATCAAATAAGTTCATTCATTTATTCTTCCATTTATTCCTTGGAGGACTCAATTCACTAACTGAGAACATGAAAATAGGGTATGTGTGCAGCTGTGCAATAATTATCTAAAGTGCTTTCAACCAATACTCTTCACCTAGTTATAGGCATTTATTGGTGGGGAAAAGAAACTGAGATTGTTCTAATTAACAATACAGTACATTTCTTTCTTTATCTTCAAATAATGTATTTGTTTTATGTTCAAACATGCATTTGATGATTGTTTATAAAAATCATACATTTTAAAAGTCAAATAGTATAGAAAGAGGTGAGGAACCAACCCCTGCCCTACTCCTTCCTATTTCTAAGTCCTCCTCATATGCAGTTACTTTTAGTTCTGTGAGTTTTCTTATTTTCCTTCAAATTTATTTTATTAAATATACTGCTAGTTCTTGACTTATAGATTTTAGACATTATATTATGCTTTCCCACATTGGACAATGAGTAATTATCTTTCTTGCACCCTTATATCCATAGGTAGACCCTTATATCCATAGGTAGACCCTTATATCCATATATGGTAAAATATATCCATATATATATATATATACACATATTTTATTTTTCTTTTCTTTTGTGCTCAGTTGTATCCAACTCTTTGCAACACCATGGACAATAGCCCACCAGGGTCCTCTGTCAATGGAATTTTCCAGGCAAGAATCTGGAGTGGGGTTCCATTTCCTACTCCAGGGTGTCTTCCTGATTCAGGGATTGAACCCACATCTCTTGTGTCTCCCGCATTTGCAGGCAGATTCTTTACCACTGTGCCACCTGGGAAGGCCATAGAGGTGTACCACTACACATTTTAGATAGGTTGCTTTTCAAAGTCTGTATTGTTGTATCTGATGTAAATATCACCCTTTGGTGGCATGTATCACTTGTGTGTTTTCTGTAAGAGTTCTCATATTAAAGCCTTATGTTGATATGTTTCATTCAAGGCCAAGTTTTCTCAACCTCAAGCCTATTGATATTTTTGACTAGATTATTCTGTTTGTGTGTGGGGGCAGTTTACTGCCCTGAATCTTTAAGATTTTTAGCAGCATCCCTAGCTTCTGTCCACTGTATACCAGTAACACTCACTTCTCATCTTGACAACTAAAAATGCCTCATAATAATGCAAAAGCTTCCTAGGGGGGAAGGAGTGGGCAAAAACTCCTATCCAGTTGAGACCACTGGCTACACTGTTGCTTACTATGATTCCTGCATGCTGTTATCCTGAAATGACCTTCCTGCACTATACCAGATGATTGTTTCCTAGTTCCCACATCTGTCTTTTTTAAATACTGCTTTCTTTGGGTAGAGCACATTATGGTAGGCTCTACAATGGCCCCAGTGATCCCTGCCTCCTAGTATCCATATGCAACCTCCTCCCACATCACAGGGTTCTATCTGTCCTTGTTGAGTTTAGGCTGTCAACTGGGGGGAAAAAAATGTACCACATGAGAGTCATGAGTTAAGTGTTACTTAGGGCAAAATGAAGACTATATAGCCTGGGAGACAGCTTATCAGCTCTGAGAAACTGCTCTGAAGAGGTGGAAGGTCAGTATTATATAAGATTTTTTTGAAGTGGGGTATGTGCAATAAAGCACATATTTTGTCACAGGCTCATTGTTAGTAACATGGAGCAGATGTCACTGTTAATGATTTTAGTACTTTTCTAGATACCAGAAGATGCAAGAAATTTGGATGATAAAGTATTCTGAAAATGTCCAACTATCTGAAGGGTCATTCTGCCAGCTTTTCCCAAAGCACAGAGTGCCTCACATCTTATCTCCACACTGAACTCCCTTTAGGAGTTGTTGAAGGTCACTGAGTGCAGGGCTCATGATTTAATCCTTGGAGAGGCAAATGGAAAGTGCCAAGTTTAGTTGACACTGCTGTAAGAGATGTTAATTTCAATATGAAGTATACTTCTTTTGTGTATCTACCCGATCTTTCTCTCTCCCCTCCTTCCCTTCCTCACTGTTTTCTCTGGGGGAAGCCAACTGACTAAATTCAGGAATGATTGTTATGTAGCAGAAGATAACTAACACATGCATATCAAGCAGTGTTTTAATAAAGGTGCCAAAACAGTTTTAAAGTATGATGAGAGATAACTCTGCCCTTTTATGTATGAATACATATTTATTTAGATCTTTGGATGAAAGATAGAAACCTCACTTGAAACTCATTTTCCCTTAGAATTATGAATATGCATTTCCATTATCTTTGAACTTCCAGTGTTTCTGTTAAGAAGTCATATGCAAGTCTGAGTTTTGATCTCATTTTTATCAAATTTGGGATTTTGCCTTTGTATGTTTTCTACTGTTAATTGTGCTTGTAGGGTAGTGAACATTCATGTGAGATTTCTTTTATCCTATAAAGTGCTTTCAATTACATCTTTGCTAATGGCCCTTCCCCAACTATTTTCTCTTTCTTGCAAATCATATTGGACATTTTTTTTGGGGGGGGTGATATGCTTTTAATGGAGGGGGGGTGATATGCTTTTAATGGAGGGAGGTACAAAATATTGCTTTTTTTTTTCAGGAAAGGCTTTATTAGGGCCCCTACTGTAGCCGTGGGAAAAGAGAACAACAAGTTCCCTTGTTGACAGGGGGTGAGTTGATTCCTTATACAGGGTGAGGAGTGTGTTCAGGGGTCAGGCTGGAAAAGTGGTTTAGGTGGTTTGCCCACCCCCTTAGTGGTGCCATATACAGCAGACCTTGTACAGTACCCTGCTTTTGTTCCCAGTCCCCTGCTATTGGTCCAGGTTCCTCAAAATGGCAGTTTTTTTCCTTGATCTCTTTTTAAAATTTTTGTCCAGAATTTGCCCCAACTGTCCAAGCATGCAGTTATTTTTATGGAGAAGTTGGGTTCTTCTATGGAAAAAACTTCCCATCTTTTGCACGGTAAAAGAAAATCCTCACTATGCGCTCTTGAAAGAGGGCAAAAATAAAGCTAGTAATTCAGCTCCCAGTGTACAGAATGCCACTTTATTTCTACCGTCAGCCCTGCATCTCTCTCAACCTCGCCCCCCATAGTTTGATCCCTATTAGTTCAATTCCTATAAATTACAAAATAAATCTCTAATCTCATGAGATGGAGGGGAAAGGAACTTGCTTCCTTGGCAGAACACAGAAAAGGGGGGCAAAAGTCAATATCTCCTTGTACAAATTTAGCACCATTTGCCCCAACTTCATGTCTCAGTGCAGCCTCTATGGAGCACAAACTAACCTGGGTCTGAACCTCCCCAGGATGCCTTCCTGTTAGCGTTAGCCTTCAAAGAGACCTGAAAGGAAGCAGTGTTAACCTCCATCTGTTGCCAATTTCCATCCTACCCTATGCTCTCTCATTTGTCCTTTTTGTCTTTTTGAGTTCCTACATTTCAAAAATTTTAAATTTCTTTATGTCACAGTGGAGCAGTTTAAGAAGAGAGTAACAATAAATGTGTGCCTTTATACTTCACATTCAAATAAGAGCATGCCCTTGTTACATGGGATTTTTCTGAAAAGTTTTTTCAGAAAAGTTTTGCTGAGCCCTATTCCCTATTATTAATAATAATTGTAAATTCACTTGCTCTCAGGAGGGAGCACTCCCCCATGCACTATTTCACTTCGAAATTTCAATTGGGAGTGAATGCCAAGCTTAGCTGGCTAGTGTCAGTGCTGCACCTTCAGCTAGTGCCTGCAACTTAAATCATAGACAGTGGCATCAGTAAGGAGGCTATTTTTCCCCAATTGATAGCCCTGTGTGCTTCAGTGCGCACCACAGTGCAGTTTGCCAAATATGAGAGGTACCTGGCAATGTCTTTTGTTGGCAGTGCATTCCCAAATATTCCAGTGGGGTTTTAGCACTCCTCTCACCTTGCCCCATCATTTCTATCTGGCCCATCTGTTTTATATTACCATTTTTACATTAAAGTATAATCAATTTACACTTCTGTCTTAGTTCATGTGTATAGCAAAGAGATTAAGTTTTACATACACACACACACACGCACACATATATATATATGCTATTTTTCAGATTCTTTTCTATTATAGGCTATTACAAGACATAGAATATAATCCCCTGTGCTAGGTCCTTGTTGTTTATCTATATTATATGCATTCGTGAGTATATGTTAAAAGTTCTAATTAATCTCCACCCATATCCTCTGGTATACATGTTTGTTTTCTATGTCTGTGCATCTATTTCCATTTTGTAAATAAGTTCATTTATATCATTTTTTTTTTAGATTCCAGATGTAAACAATATCATATGATAGTTGTCTTTCTCTGTCTGACTTATTTCACTTAATAATATAATCTCTAGGCCTTCCTTTTAAATAGAGTGCCATAAGCAAGCAGAGAAGGCAATGGGACCCCACTCCAGTACTCTTGCTTGGAAAGTCCCATGGACAGAGGAGCCTGGTGGGCTGCAGTCCATGGGATCACGAAGAGTCGGACACCACTGAGCGACTTCATTTTCACTTTTTACTCTCATGCATTGGAGAAGGAAATGGCAACCCACTCCAGTGTTCTTGCCTGGAGAATCCCAGGGACTGGGGAGCCTGGCGGGCTGCCGTCTATGGGGTCACACAGAGTTGGACACAACTGAAGCGACTTAGCAGACTTAGCAGCAAGCAAGGTGCTGTAGAGTGAATATGGCATTCGCGACAGTGCACACACATTAAATGAAAGCTAAAGCAAATACCAAAGAGAAACTAACAGGTTCTTGAGAGTGGTGTACACAATTCGAGGAGAGGTCAGAGCATAGAGCAAAACAGTTTATAAAATAAAAGGTTAGCCTAGCAGTGTTCGATTTTCAGCCCCACTAGTTCAGCTGTGTATTGTTGAACAAGTCATTTAACCTTTCTGTGCCTAAGTATCCTCATGTATAAATGGAAAAATGACACCGACTCCATAGCTGTTGGATGAGAATTAAATGAATGAATGTATGTAGAGTGCTAAACTTGCAGCTCTGCACACATTAAGTGCTTTATAAAATTGGCTGCTATTAACTGTATTCTAGTTGAGAGGTTGAGGGAGGTTTCTTGAGGATTGTGGTGGGAATTTAAACTAGACTCTGAGGTTTAGAACTTGTTCACCATCCCCCCCACTTCGGTGCTAGACAGAGGATCCAGTTTCCAGAGCTCTCATTTCTAGGCATCAAGAGGTCAAGCTACTTATTAAAGTGGGAACACATTTTCAATAACTTTAAATTAGGAGCAATAATGATAATCCAAGACTGGCTGCACAAAAGGTAATTAACTGCACAGAAAACTGAATGAGCCCTGGGCTTGGGCCTTCTGCTGAATTTGTTCCACATCTCGAGATAAAAGTATTTACAGGTCAAGTGGTCAAAGGAGAATAAAAACATGTCTTTTATCTGAGAAAAGCTTTCTTTGCACTGACTTCAACTACTTCCTTAATCTATAAGCCTCTAATTAAAGTTTCTCAACCCTCTCCATTAGGCTTTAAAAAAAGAGAATCAAGGGGGCTCAGTCACCAGCCAGCTCTTTGGTCTGTTTAGTAATAACCCTTCTTTGTCTTTATCCCGCATTTTTCATCTGATTTCCTTCAGACCCTTTACAAACAGGATCTCATTAATCCTCAAGAACACTGCTGTGAGACCCTTGACCACTGCAATTATCCCAAATTTACATATGAAGAAACCAAGGCACTCAGTGCAGGCCTTTCCTCTCCTTACCAGCAATCAAGCCTAAAAGCAGATAGTATTTCTCTCGATTCTCACACTAAACACACTCGTGACAGTTGTAAGCAACCAGCCTTGATGAAATAAACAATTACTCAATTCCTGGAACACTTCTGAAGAGTGGTTTAAACTTGGAAAGTACGAAAGTGAGAAGACAAAAGAAGCCTCCAAAAAAAGATAATCAAAGCAAGCCAGCTCCACAGAGCCCAGCTGCCCAAACAAGCTGCCACTCACAGGTGTATTACAGGGAACAGAGTAGGATCTCAGGAAAAACATTTTAAAAGACATTAATAGAATTTATATTTATATTCATGCCCATAATCACTAAGGTGTTTTCTGGATATCCTGGGAGGACCTGCCCAAATCACGTTCAACTCTTTGCAACCCCATGGACTGCAGCACACCAGGCTTCCTTGTCTTTCACCATGTCCCAGAGTTTGCTCAAACTCATGTCCATTGAGTTGGTGATGCCAGCCAATCATTTCATCCTCTGTTGCCTTACTTCTCTTGCCTTCACCTTTTCCCAGCATCAGGGTCTTTTCCAGTGAGCTGGCTCTTGGCATCAGGTGGCCAAAGCACTGGAGCTTCAGCTTCAGCATTAGTCCTTCCAATGAATATTCAGGGTTGATTGTCCTTAGGATTGACTAGTTTGATCTCCATGCTGTACATGGGACTCTCGAGAGTCTTCTCCAGCACAACCATTCAAAAGCATCAATTCTTTTGCACTCAGCCTATGGTCCAACTCTCGTATCTATACATGACTACTGAAAAACCATAGCTTTGACTATACAGACCATTGTTGGCAAAGCGATGTCTGTAAACCTATAAAGTCTCCTCATAGAGCCTATGGTAGTCTTTGATTATCACCCAGCACTTACTAAGTACACCCCTCTTTCTCCTACTAGATTCAAAATACATAATTCCATCCAAGAATACTGAGGCCAGCTATGTGCTAGGTACTCTGTTAGGTGTTAACATTATGAAAATCAATTGTATGTGGAAACTAACCTCAAGAATCACCCAAAAGCCAGTTATATCATATTAATATTTTTTTTTTTCAGTTTTCAGTATCAAGGACAGTTTGTCCAGTTCATGATAGTCATTAGGGACTGAAAGTTTGTGTTCCCCTCAAATTCAAATGTTGAAGCCCTAATCCTCAGTGTGGCTATATTTGGAGATGGACCCTGTAAGGAAGTAATTATGGTTAAATGAATCTACAAGGGTTGAGCACTGATCTAACAGGAAAAAAATGCCTCCATAGAGGAGACAGTGTAGAGCCCCTCCACTCCTCTCTCCTCTCTTTTACTGAGGAAAGGCCATGTGATCCTACAGCAAGAAAGCGGTGTTTGCAACCAAACAGATGACTCCCCACCAGACGTTAACCCTGCTGGCACACTAATCTCAGATGTTCAGTCTCCAGAACTGTGAGAAAATGCATTTCTGTAGATGGAGACATCCAGTTTGCAACATTTTGCTATGGCAGCCCCAGTTGCCAGCCCCAGCTGCCAGTAGGTATTCAATAGATGTTTGTAGATTGAATTGTATTTTCTTATTTTTGTTCATCTTATTTCCATGTTAGTCTTTGATTACCTCTCTTCTCAAGGGCTTGGCACACAGAGTCAGTAGCTGCCATTCCCTCTATTTTGATTTCTTAGACACTGGCACAGGCTTCTCAGTCCACTCCACAGTCCGAGGGGTTGGAGGTGAGGGAGGGCATTTCCTAGGTACTTAACTGTGTCTCTCCAGCTGTGTCCTGCTGGGACTGGTCTTTCAGGATGAAGAACTCTCTTCATCCATCCTATGCATATACCTTGCTCTTTTGTTTTATTTTGTTTTATTTATTTATTTTTTTCCTCTCTCTTTCTTTTAGAAACATCAGACAAGTTTTCCAAGGTCTCATTCAGAGGGCATTTGAGAAAGTCGTTCTTAAAGTTGTTTTTTTTTTTTTTTTTTTCTGATATCATGTTTTTGTACATCAAAAGCTTCCATCTGCACCTGGTGACAGCAGTTTATGTCAAGGGTGGGCACCCATCTTTTTCCTTCATCAAGGGAATGCCCGATTCATCAGGTACTCTGACTCTAGCAAATGAACAATGTTTATGTCCTCTTTGTATTCAAATTGCATCCAAGTTATCTTGAAGCCTACAGTTCACATGCATGCTCACCCAAGCATGCAGATAATTCATATTATTTTGTAATCATGAGTAAGAAACTACACAGTGTCTTGTGCTTTACAGTCTATGCCGCCCATCCTCTTGAATCATCTCATTTGATCTTTACCTTAGACTGATTGAGCTTCTATAACAAAATATTATAGACTGAATGACTCAAACAACAAAACTTTATTTTCTCACAGTCCCAGAGGCCAGCAAAACCAAGGAGCCAGTCAATTCAGTTTCTGATAAGAAGTCTATTCGTGGTTCCCAGACAACCACCTTCTCACTTTGATTCCACATGGCAGTGATAGAAAGACAGAAAGAGATAGGGACGGGGAGAAAAAGAAAGGACAGAAAGAGGGCGAGATAGAAGAAAGGTCTGGTTTGGCACTAACCCTATCAGATCAGGGTTCCCTCTTATAGCTTCATTTAACCTCATTAACTCATTACTCTAAATACAGACAAAGTAGAGTCAGATCTTTAACATGCCTTTTATGGGGACATGATTCAGTCCAGAGTATTAATAATCCTCAAGGACTTCTGAGCACACCACAAAAACATTAAGCCCCTACAACAAAGACTAAAGACCTAAGAATCATGACCAAAATTCAGTTTTGTAACATCTCTATTTCTCCTCTCAGGTCCACCCCATGGTATGGTGGACCAGCTGAATAATAATACTGGAGACACCATTTGCTCCTGCCTGTATCACTCTCCTTCCTCTAGAGGAAGTGACTTCTCAAGGTCACAGTCATATTATTGTGATGTAGAGGATAGAGGTCCAGCAGGACCTGGTATCTCCAAGCAAGAAATGACTGGAAAGCTCAGAAATGTAGCAAATGAGCCAACCCAAACAAAGTCTGGGTGATATAAAAAGACTTGGGAATTTTAAATTCCAAGCAGCAAAGTGCTGCTTGATATAAGCCCACAGATAAAAGCAATCGGGATTTAGTAAGGCCAAGGAGACATGCCTTCAGATGCATGCTTTTCTCAAGCTGTTTATCAGAATTCTTGTGACTCTGAGGAATCTCAAGCATATGCCAGTGTCAGAGACAGGGTGATGGAGGTAGCATGAAACTTTGAAAGTCTCCCTTGAGAAAATAGCCATAGTAGCCCTGGCTACAGCTATTGAGGATTGTACTTTGAAGATACTCCCTCTTGGGATTCCTTTTGATCCCTATCTCCCTTGAGTCAGTCTGTTCCAAAGGTGAAGTGTCTGGGTTCATCATTATTCCCTCCAAGCTGTGTTCAATCACAAATGCAGACAGTGCATCTTATGAATATATTGACATACGGTTAAAAAAAAAAAAAAAGAAAGAAAGAAAAAAAATGATAAAAAGAAACTGCCAAAGGAAAGTCAGATAGATATACCATTTGGTGCTGGAGGGCAGCTGAGGAGCCAGAGGGAAGGTGACCTGGAGTCCTGTTAGGATTTTGTACAGAAGTGATTTCACCCCAGATTGATGGTCTTAAAATGATTACACATTTAAAAATAATTTTTTTTAAACCCGCCATCAAAGAGTCAAGAAGAACAGATGATAAAAGGGTAGAAATGGGAATTGATTGGTTAAAAAAATATTTCATAAGTACTGGGAATAAAAAGGAGAAAATGAGGAACAATCAAAACAACTTATTTTATTAACAAGTATGCTGCTGCTACTGCTGCTAAGTCGCTTCAGTCGTGTCCGACTCTGTGCGACCCCATAGACGGCAGCCCACCAGGCTCCGCCGTCCCTGGGATTCTCCAGGCAAGAATACTGGAGTGGGTCGCCATTTCCTTCTCCAATGCATGAAAGTGAAGAGTGAAAGTGAAGTCGCTCAGTCATGTCCGACTCTAGCGACCCCATGGACTGCAGCCTACCAGGCTCCTCCATCCATGGGATTTTCCAGGCAAAAGTACTGGAGTGCGGTGCCATTGCCTTCTCCAGGTAACAAGTATAATATCACATAAAGAACACTGACATCTTTCAGGGACCAGTTTAAGAGTCATTACCTCCACGAAGGGTTTTCTGACCCTACCTCCCAGGAGACTTGCTCACTCTACCTGAAACAGGCCTCTGTGCTAGCCATGACACATGACACATCGTTGCCTTTGTTTGCTTTTTTCTTTGTCACTAAACTAGACTGGTTAAGGGCAGGACAGGATCTTGTATATCTCTGTCTCTCCTACAGATGAAATAGTGCCTGCCACAAGGAAGGTGCTCTGTGAATATTTGTTAAATGACAAGTTTGAAGGAGAACTTCCCGGTACTGAAGGCAGGCAGAGCCATCACTCAATAAAATGCTGTGAAAGTTAAATGTCTCTTCAGAACATTCTCATCTTCTCTAAACTCTTTTCCTCCTTCAACTGCTCCCTTTCCTCCAATTGCCATTGCCTGTGGTCCCAAACCCCCGGTTCTGGAAGCACAGTTGCTTTCTCTTTTCTAAGGACTCTCTGACCCCAAAATGTCTCCCATTCTGCCTCTGTTCTGCCATTTCAGAAATTAAAATCCTTTTCTTCCTTTAGGAAGAAGCTGTTTTCATTTGAAAAGACAGCAACAGCTTAACCTGAATGTCTCTAATTGGAGAAAATTCAAGAACAATGATAAAGGACAAAGGAGAATTCTAAAGCTGCCAGATTAAACCCTGCCAGGGAGAAACTTACAAGCATGGCTTTGAATTGCATTGCTCTGTCTCCTCTGGCCTGGATGCCCTTATTAAATACATTTGCAAACCAGGAATTTGTTCAGTATTTATACAGCTCATCTACTGGTCTCCAGCCCCTGGCTTCTTAACCCAGAGTGCCAAAATTGAAGCCATTTTGTATGACATTGGCCGTGGGCATTTTCTTCCTCTTGGGAACAAAGAAAGACTCATTTTAGGAGTGACCCTCTCCTCATAATTTCCACTAGATTCCCAAAGGTGTCTTAAATCAAAGAAAGGTTAAGAAAGCTGTCCTAACAGAAAACATTTCCCTCCACCTCAGAAGGTGTGAATCAATCCTATTATAAAATCCTTTCCATTGCTGTACACCTGAAACTACACAACATTATAAATTAACTGCTGCTGCTGCTGCTGCTGCTAAGTCGCCTCAGTCGTGTCCGACTCTGTGCGACCCCATAGACGGCAGCCCACTAGGCTCCTCTGTCCCTGGGATTCTCCAGGCAAGAATACTGGAGTGGGTTGCCATTTCCTTCTCCAATGCATGAAAGTGAAAAGTGAAAGTGAAGTCGCTCAGTCGTGCCCCGACTCTTAGCCACCCCATGGACTGGAGCCTACCAGGCTCCTCCATCCATGGGATTTTCCAGGCAAGAGTACTGGAGTGGGGTGCCATTGCCTTCTCCGTTGTAAATTAACTATACACCAACAAAAAAGTTTTTAAATTCCTGCCAGAGACTCTCTCAAATTAACTATCTTTGCTTTCCTAATTGCTATCCCAAAGTTTACTATCTTTGCTGCCCTACTCTTTCTTGTTCTTCTTCTTTTTTTTAATCTGTAAGAATTCTTTACTTCCATCAATATTTTTGGAGGCATATTTTTCAGTGAAATGTATCAAAGTTGTATTAGAAATATTTCTTATTTGCTACGATTCAGTGTTCTCCGTATCTTTCACTGGCAATGAGATTAGTGACCTAATACTATGAACATACTGGGAACACATTGTAGGAACCCTTGTTTTCCCAGAATAAATCTCTTTTTATTGATGTTGCTGTGGAAGAAATGAAGGTAATAATAAAATCTTGGCTAGTGGGCTTACTATTTACAAAGCTGCAGTAATAATAATTGTGTACAAATACTATATAGTCTTTTCTAATATCAGCAGCACATATCTACACAGTAATTCATCTTTCTTAATAACAGCTTTATGAAGGAGACAGGTATTGTTCTCTGTGACTAAGTGAAGTAAGTTAGACCAAAAGACAGATATTATATCGTATGATATAACTTATAAGTGGAACCTAAAAGAATAATACAAATGTACTTATTTACAAACTGGAAACAGACTCAGAAAACAAACTTATGGTTACAAAAGTGGAAATGGGGGGGGGGGTGGAATAAATTAGGAGTTTGGGACTAAAAGATGCACAGTACTGTGTGTTTTATACTACTACTATTTTATACTGTGTATAAAATAGATACACAACAAGGATCTACTATACAGCACAGGGAACTATATTTGATGTCTTGTAATAATCTATAATGGAAATGAATCTGAAAAGAATAAATATATGACTATGCCTAACTAAATTACTTTGCTGAATACTGAAACTAGCACAACATTGTAAATCAACTATTTGTTATTATTTAGTCACTAAGTCACGTCTGACTCTTTTGCAACCCCAACATAAAATTAAAGAAAAATATTAAAGAATGCTATTAACTTAAAGAATATGTGTGTGCTAAGTTACTTCCGTTGTCTCTGACTCTTCACAACCCTATGGACAGTAGCCCACCAAGAACCTCTGTCCATGGGATTCTCCAGGCAAGAACACTGGAGTGGATTACCATTTTCTTCTGCAAGGGATCTTCCCTACTCAGGGATCAAACCCAAGTATCTTAAGTCTCCTGCATTGGCAGGTGGGTTCATTACCACTAGCACCACCTGGGAAGCCCAATTTATAGAATACCAATTCTTAACTCCTTGTAGAAGCATTTCCAAGTCTATGAATGAAGCTCTAGTAAAAAGAAATATAAATGTAAGACTACATAGAAGCAGAAAAGAGAATCACAAAATCTAAAACTTGCCAAGAAATTAAGAGGTTATTTTTTTCTGCCATCCACTGCTAGAGTTCTTATAATAGTTTCTCTAACAAATCATGTAATTATTTTTTGAAGACCTCCAATGACAAACTCACTGTCACACAATGTATTTTGTTGTTGTTTATTTGCTAAGTCATGTCTGACTCTTTTGTGACCCCATGAACTGTAGCCTGCCAGGCTCCTCTGTACATGGGATTTTCCAGGCAAGAATACTGAAGTGGGTTGTCATTTCCATTTTCAGGGGATCTTCCTGACCCAGGGATCTAACTTGCATCTCCTGCATTGGCAGGTGGATTCTTTACCAGGTATATTACTCTACAGTTATAATCTCTGAATTTCTAGTAAATTCATTCTTAAAGTTAGGCAAAATCTAACTTACAGCTAGATTGCTTGAGAAATCTGGGCAACTGAAGTCCCTTTATCTAGATTGTCTTTGAAAAAGTTGAAGGTTGTGTTTGAGTCTCTCTTCTTTCTTGTTTTGAGACAGCACTGTATACTGTATCCTGCTTATTTTGGTCAGTCTCCCTAGGTCCTGATCCTCTGCAGGGGGACTAGTAATGACCCAGAGACAAAGCAATCCCACTTCTGGACATATACCTAGATTAAACCATAATTCAAAAAGACACATACACTCTTATATTCAGAGTAACACTATTTACAATAGCCAGGGCATGGAAGCAACCTAAATGTCCATCAAGAAATGAATGAATAAAGAAGATGTGATATGTATAAACAAAACAATATTACTCAGATGTAAAAAAGAATGGAATTGGGTAATTTGTAGAGATGTGAATGGACCTAGAGTCTGTCATACCGAGTGAAATATCAGGAAAATAAAACAAATATCATGTATTAATACATGTATGTTTAATGTAGAAAAATGGTACAGATGAACCTATTTGTAGGGCAGGAATAGAGACTCAGATGTAGAGAATGGATAGTGGACACAGGAGTGGAAGGGAGGGTGGGATGAATTGAAAGAGTAGCATTAAGATATGACTAGTGGAAACCTGCTGTATAGCACAGGGAGCTCAGCTTGGTTGTCTCTGATGACTTAGAGGGTTGGGATTGTGGGGATGAGAGGGAGGGCCCATAGGAAGGGGATATATGTATGCATGCATTCCATTCATTTTGTTGTACAACATTGTAAAGCAGTTATGCCTCAGTTAGAAAAAAGAATGAATTAATGAGCACCCATCTTAGTTGTTTCTCTGTAGGAAAAAGAGATAGCAGGAAATGTCCAGCATCCTGAATCACTGAGTCTTCCAGCGCTACCTACTTCAACAAGAGTTTCCTAGAACCTTGGGGTGGGATGAGGTGGAGGTGGGGAATACTAATTCTCTGAAACTGAGTGAGGGGAGGGAGAACACTCTATTTCTAACCACAGCTTGGAAATCCATTTCCTATATATTAGAGTAACCTGTAAGACTTTTATACCATCCCTGAGATTTAAGCTTAAGCCAACAAACACGGCATACGTATCTCCTTGCTTCCAGCATTTAGCCAGGGTTTCCAGCATGGAAATGCCTTTAAGGTAGGTAGAGCTTTCAGTGAAGTGAGGCTTTAGAGTATAAGAAAATACAGGTTAAGAAAGAATTCATGAATGTCTTCCAACCAACAAGGACCTACTCTATAGCACAAGGAACTATATTCAATATTTTGTAATAACCAATAAGGTAAAAGAATCTGAATATAATAGATAATGTATAGCACAGGGAATTATACTAAATATTTTATAATAACCTATAAGGGGAAAGAATCTGAAAATTAATGGATATGTATATATAATTGGGCTTCCCTGGTGGCTCAGAGAGTAAGAATCCACGTGAAATGAAGGAAACCCAGATTCAATCTCTGAGTTGGGAAGATCCTCTGGAGAAGGGAATAGCCACCCACTCCAGTATTTTTGCCTGGAGATTTCTATGGATAGAGGAGCCTGATGGGCTACAGTCCATGTGGTCTCAAAGAGTCGGACACAAATAAGTGACTAACAAATTAATTACAGAGAAGTGTTTAATATATAACTGAATCACGATGTTGGACACCTGAAACTAACACAACATTGTAAACCACCTACAATTCAATTATAAAAAAGAATGTCTTCCCAATTAAGTTTATTTAAAATGTGCTGCTTTTCAAGCAATTTATTTTATATATATATATAACATTTTTAATTTATCCCTTAGGCTTCAGACTGCCTACTAGACTTTAGAAGGAAAGACTGAAACCCAGCTCTTCTTACTGTGACATTTTAAGCAAGTTATTGAATGTCTGTCTACATGCCTTGGGCTTCCCTGGTGGCTCAGTGGTAAATCCTCAGACAGGAGTCTGGTGAGCTAGTCTTTGGGGTCACAAAAGAGTTGGATTTGACTTAGTGACTAAACAACAAAGAACAACAACTATATGCATTAGATTCTATGATCCTAATACTGATTATATTAATACCATGAATCACACAGGATTGGGCCTAAGTGATCTTTACATTAATTATATTAATTAATTAGAATAGTGCCCAGGTGTACAGTTTAATATATGTATATATAAATAATAGGGTATACAGAGGAATAGATATGTAATCTGAAATAGTTATTTTTGATATGCATTATCTGTATCCATAAGCAACTGTATCCAAGCAGATACTAATGTGCCCATAGAACCATAGCCAAAAGATGCTTTGGAGGAAATCTTTCATCTCTGTAACCGTCTGACTATAATTCAATCACATCAGAGGAGAATGATCTAGTTTAGAGGAAAGATTACTGATTATCCAAAGACCAGGCATCTGGTCCCAGCTGTCATGAGTTAGCTGGCTGGCCTAACTCATGGTTAATCAGTTAATCCATGCCTCCGTGTCCTCAGCCAGCCTTATTGACCTTACAAATATATTATAGTGGCAAGATTTAAAAACTGACATGTTTCTATAATGGTCCTTATCATATAAAATCTGCTAATAAATAAGAGGTCTAATAACACATAATGTTTTCCTTTTCTCTTGTAGAGTCTCTTAAGAGACTTGGTTGACCATTCATTATTCCTATTTCTCTCTTTTTTCTTCCCTTTCATGTTGCTTTTAGAATGAATGAGTCCTTTAGAGTTAGCCATTGTTATTACTATTGTAAATCAGGCCTGATTCAACCCATGGTCTAAATATTATTCTTAATTTTCTGTGTCATAAAAAGCTGGAAAGCAAGATGATACATAGAAGAATAAATCCAAGGAAAATAGAGGAAGAGAAATTTCTAGAGTTTCCATCTAAGGTCTAGAGAGGGCACAGGGTATCCCTGGCTTCCTGTATGCCACCCTCCCCACCCCCATAGTCCATCCCTGTGGTGGATGGTCCAAAAGCCCAAACTCATCTCACTATATAGCAGGTTACAAGAGAAGAAAGACATTCTAGATCATAAGAAAGAGTTCCTTGAGAACACAATATATGGCTCTCCACCTCTGCCCTTTTGGACTGTTCTAACCATTCTCTAGGATTTTGATCTCAAAGTGTCCTTTGCCATGACTACATAAATGATTCTCATCGCTGCAAGGTGGAATTAAGTCATATGAGGAGGAAACCTGACCTGCTAACAGACATCAAAATGTTCAATGTTGATGTCCATCAACATTCCTTGTATGAATTGGATTCTCATCCCTTTATTATTCTAATCTTTGCATATTTCATTTTTCTCACATTCTTTCCAACACCTGATTCCCAGCACCCAGCCCCATACTCCACAAGGTAATGACTCACTTATATTGCTTCTCTTTAAGACCGAGGCAATCACTTTCTATTAAAACAGCCTGCATTTATGCTAATTGTTTTAACAGCCCTCAGTAAAGGATCCTGCAGCATAGATGACAGGATATATGTGACGTGTGTCCTTCTGAAATTCAGACATGCTGATGATCTCCTTTATTCTTAATGGATTCCAGCACAGAATAAATACTAAAGAATGACTGCTACATAGTTAATGTAAATTAAAATCAATGCGTTTGTGACTTCAGCAGTGAATTGACATGGGTCCTGAGTACAGTGCAACTCATTAGGTAAAGCACAACCAAAGGTTGGTCTGGAGATCTGGAAATAAGCTACCCAGTGGGACCAAATTAAAACTGAAATTATGCAGAGTTCTGGAGGGCATGCACTGGCCCTCCAGTCCAAAATGACACTCCACAGACTTCATGCAATCAGAACTCACCATTCTTACAGAGCAGGACAGCCAGGAAGTCCTGAGAAGAAGAATTGATATACAGCAAGAGGCTGGGTGCCTGGGCTGTCACAAAGCTCAATGCAATGTTTTCTTTGGATAGGGCTGCATCCGCGTAAATTGCTGAGGAAGAGAGGCTCACATTCTTGGTCACGGGATAGGGTTCTTGAAACATGTAAGTCACTGAAGTGCCAGCCTCAAAAACAGCAGAAACCTCTGCAAAATATCAGAGAGGAAAGCACACATTGAAACATTCAGGAGAGTCATCATTGCTTGTTTACTCTTTCTTTCCTACACATCGGTCACTGTGTGACGGTTACATGAATTATAGAATATGCTTCCCACGATAATTTTAAAGCGGCAGAAATCATCATTCCTATTTACAAAGGAGAAACATAAGGCTTGCTGGGGTTAATCACCTTGAACAAGGTTGCACAGCTAGAAGAGAGAGCTCAGATGTTCATTGTGAAATGTAGGTCTGGTTTCACATATATCTGCAGAATAACTACCATGTGCCAGGCTGATTTCTTTAGAAACAAAGATGAGATGTCCCTCCCTACCTCCTGCACAGTAGAAATAAATTGCGTTGGGATTATCTTCCCTTCAAAACTGAAATCCTTACAATTTTTATGTTTTTCTCATGGGTCAGGAGGATGTTGAGTGGGCACAAAACTACTGAGAGTAGGATACTGGGAGAAAAAGTAATTCTCTATGATATTGCATTAAGTGTGAGGACCAACAGAAATGGAGGAGAGGAAATCCGTGGAAACAGTAGGAAAGGCACAGGTATCCAACTCCTGGATCAGTTATTTCATTTTACTTATCTGAATGAAGGATAGTTGATTTATAATATTGTATTAGTTTCAGGTGTACAGCACAGTGATTGAGTTATACATATATGTGTATCTATTCTTTTCAAATTCTTTTCCCTTACAGGTTTTTACAAAATATTGAGTATAGTTCCCTGATATACAATAGGTCTTTGTTGGTTAAAGAAAAACATGTGAATCTATATTTATATGATCAATTTCTCTTTTTCCTGAATGATAGGTTGACTATCCCCATGAAATTCTCTGAATTGGTGGCACCTAGAACATAATCAATCTGGCTTTTGTGTCCTAATTCCATTGCAGATTTGTTCTACTTTTGTGAAAATTCTATAACAGTCTGTAATAGTGTCAAAAGAAAACTAAAGTGGCATATTTATGCATATTGCTTAGCAGGTTGGGAATACCAGTCCCTTTTTCACTAAAAGTTCAAGAGAAAGTGTTTTGTATTTCTCATGCAGATTAGAACAGCATCAGTACTCCTCATTACAGAGATATACACAGAAACTGGTAACTGGGAGGATTCTAGCTGATCATCAGCTTGATTTAAGCACATTTCTTCTTTTTTTTCAAGCTCTTTCATAAGTGAATCTTTTCAAGGACATGTGGCCTGCATTTTGAGCTACTATCTTCTAGTTAAAATACTAATGACCTTTAAGGGATGTTTGTGTGTGTGTTCAAATATAAGTATAATTCAGATCATTCTGTATATTAAATACTAAGTATATTAAATGGGCATTCATATTACATTTTTCTTTATACTTAGGACAGTAAATTAAAATGAAAAGCACTTTTTAAACTAGAGTTGTCCTATCTGAAAGAGATGGGAATACCAGACAACCTGACCTGCCTCTTGAGAAATCTGTATGCAGGTCAGGAAGCAACAGTTAGAACTGGACATGGAACAACAGACTGGTTCCAAATAGGAAAAGGAGTATACCAAGGCTGTATATTGTCACCCTGCTTATTTAACTTATATGCAGAGTATATCATGAGAAATGCTGGGCTGGAAGAAACACAAGCTGGAATCAAGATTGCCGGGAGAAATATCAATAACCTCAGATATGCAGATGACACCACCCTTATGGCAGAAAGTGAAGAGGAACTAAAAAGCCTCTTGATGAAGGTGAAAGTGGAGAGTGAAAAAGTTGGCTTAAAGCTCAACATTCAAAAAACGAAGATCATGGCATCCGGTCCCACCACTTCATGGGAAATAGATGGGGAAACAGTGGAAACAGTGTCAGACTTTATTTTTGGGGGCTCCAAAATCACTGCAGATGGTGACTGCAGCCATGAAATTAAAAGACGCTTACTCCTTGGAAGGAAAGTTATGACCAACCTTGATAGCATATTGAAAAGCAGAGACGTTACTTTGCCAACAAAGTTCCGTCTAGTCAAGGCCATGGTTTTTCCTGTGGTCATGTATGGATGTGAGAGTTGGACTGTCAAGAAGGTTGAGCGCCAAAGAATTGATGCTTTTGAACTGTGGTGTTGGAGTCCCTTGGACTGCAAGGAGATCCAACCAGTCCATTCTGAAGGAGATCAGCCCTGGGATTTCTTTGGAAGGGATGATGCTAAAGCTGAAACCAGTACTTTGACCACCTCATGCGAAGAGTTGACTCATTGGAAAAGACTCTGATGCTGGGAGGGATTGGGGGCAGGAGGAGAAGGGGACACCAGAGGATGAGATGGCTGGATGGCATCACTGACTCAATGGACGTGAGTCTGAGTGAACTCTGGGAGTTGGTGATGGACAGGGAGGCCTGGCATGCTGCGATTCATGGGGTCACAAAGAGTTGGACACAACCGAGTGACTGAACTGAACTGAGCCTTAGTTATAAGTATTTTTATTACTTAGACATTGTGAATTTCAATTTAAATTCAGCAAAACACATGAATTTGATTTATTCCATTTCTTTTCTTTTATAATCTAAGAGTTAGAGTTCTCTGATCGTATTTAAGCCCTCTGATTAATCTGAACATCTGAAACCATTGGGCTAAATGGCAGAAAAATCTTCCCTTGAAGGTGATTATTATTAATAACCATCATAAAACTCTAGGATCACAATCACCAACATAGCAACATCCTTTCAGCACCTACATCATGGAAAGAACTGTGCTGATTAGATTTGGAGAAGACAGAACACATGTGAAAAGAAATAAGACTGATGTAATGTGGCCTTGGATATGATGTGTGAATGACAAAGACAGTGAATCCCAGAGATGGATCCTTCTGTGGTCAGGAGTAGCCTGAGAAGACTTGAAAGAGGAGCTTGGTAATGACTAGGTCTGAAAGTGTGTAAGGAATTCAGAGGAGGTGCTAGGAGACAAAGTGACGCTGGAGAGGACTTGTTCCCCTGGTAGCCTTGGAGCAGATTAACCTGGGCCTGGACCCTGGTGCTATGACCTTCTCCTGCTCTCTCAAGTGACTCTCTCAACCTCCGGCTAACACAAACAGGAATGAATTCAATCTCATGGTGAGGAGAAGGGTTGGGAAAAAGGATGTAAAGGAACAGCACATAGTAGGAATTCAATAAACAAATGGTCTTAATAATATAAATAGATTTAGAATTAAAGTATAAAGATTAGGCCTTAATGAATAGGCTAGCAGTTCTATAGAATCAGGCTGTACTTGATTTAGAAAAACTTCAAACAAACGGAAAATAAATGAAAGAAATGAGAATTTGAATTCTGGGTGGATATTTCACACTATTCAAAAATCATTAAAATTTTCTTATTAATACCAGTCTTGTAGATACATGTTTTTATGAGTTCTTATCTTTTAATAATACATATTACAATATTTACAGAAGAATTTATATGATACCTGGAATTTGCTTCACTATAATAAAAGAGGAGGAGGGATGATAGCCTATAGATGAAATAAAAATGATCATGAGTTAATAACAGTTGAAGCTAAGTAAGGGATGCCTGGAAGTTCTGAAACCTTCCTCTCTACTGCAGTACATAATTTAATTTTTCTGCAATAAAAAGTAAAAAAAAAAAATACAAGTTGGCAGGAAGGTATATATCATATCATTTTCTCAATAAGTTTTTGACAATTGCTAAATTACTAAATCTCCAGTACTCTTGCCTGGCAAATCCCATGGGCAGAGGAGCCTGGTGGGCTGCAGTCCGTGGGGTCGCTAGGAGTCGGACACGACTGAGCGACTTCACTTTCACTTTTCACTTTCATGCATTGGAGAAGGAAATGGCAACCCACTCCAGTGTTCTTGCCTGGAGAATCCCAGGGACGGGGGAGCCTGGTGGGCTGCCGTCTATGGGGTCGCACAGAGTTGGACACAACTGAAGAGACTTAGCAGCAGCAGCAAATTACTAAATATATGTATACTATTTTTCATTGAAATTCCATTAATAAGGGAATAATCAATACATATGCTTATCATAGCATTGTGAAAGTGAAGTCGCTCAGTCGTGTCCAACCCTTTGTGATCCCATGGACTGTAGCCTACCAGGCTCCTCCATCCATGGGATTTTCCAGGCAAGAGTACTGGAGTGGGTTGCCATTTCCTTCTCCAGGGGATTTTCCTGACCCAGGGATTGAACCCAGGTCTCTTGCATTGCAGGCAGACACTTTACCATCTGAGCCACCAGGGAAGTTCTACAGCAAGGTAGCTGCATTGTTTGTTACACCTGTCGAGAGTTATATTTGGTGAGAGCAGGACAATCTCATGAGAGATTATTTAAAACATTAGATAATATATTCGGAATTCTATTTGAAAATATACTCAGAAATCTAGAAAAATAAAAACCAATCTTATCATTCAAAAACAACTACCAAAAAGAAAATCCAATTTTCTTGTAGCTCTTTTCTTTGCATTTAGTGTAGCTGAGAAATTTTGTCTATTCCATTTTATTAACATATTATGGAGTGCTAATAGTTGTGTAACTTTGTAAATATAGTAAAAAAAAAACTGAATTGCCCATTTTAGAAGCATACATTTTGGGTATGTAAATTACATCTCAATAATAAAAAAAAAGAGAAACACACAAACAAAACAATAAAAAACCTTACATATTTGAATCCTATTACCACATTCTTGTGGTAATAGGATGAAATTAGGGTCAAAAAGTGTAAGTCACTAAACCAATATGACTGTCAGAGTTCTCATGTGTTAAATGCAATATTACTTCTTCCTTCATACCTTGGGCATAAGGAATAAATGCTGCAGTATATAACTACTAGCTAATTTGTGATTATTACTTGTTTCTATCCAGATCAGAAACATAAAATGGGTCAATAGATGGTGGTTCTAGGCCAGTCACTGGTCATGGACAAATGTCCCTAATTTCACCCTAGATATTTCCAAGATTTGCATCTCCTAAAATATACATGGTAGGTTAGCATAGAAGCCTCCTCCAATAGAGAACAGCCTTGTCTAGGACCATCTTGGACCTAAGTGTTCCCATTTCAGTCCAAAGCCACATTTCCCAGAGTCAACTGATATGGCTCAAAGATGTGGTTAGAAGGTTCATCTTACATACTTTGCAACTGCAGAATATAAAGGGAATTATTTCCTTAGATTTATGAGATGGGGAGAAAGTTCACAAACAGTGAAATATGAAGCAAGCTGAAAAGGCTAAGTACATATTTGTCCATTTTTCTTATAGATCACACTAAAACGTGGGAAAAGAGCACAGCAGATATTTAAACAAATACAGTCAAAAGATGCAGTGGCATGGACAGAAGATAATGAATAGGAGTTGTTTCAGAGAAAGGAACCAATGGGAAATTAGGCTAAATTTAGAGTGAGATGATCTATGAGATGTTTGAAAAATGTCTCTGGAGAAATGCATAGAGTTCTATCATTTTTCTTTATATTTTATTTTTTTCCCAAACAAACACTTGGTTATAGATCTTGTAAAATAATGCTAGCAGATTTTAGGGACTTGGGCTTGATAGTGTTTATTCTGCATTTGCTTCTTCTAGTCCATGGGGTCACTAAGAGTCGGACACGACTTCACTTTCACTTTCACTTTTCACTTTCATGCATTGGAGAAGGAAATGGCAACCCACTCCAGTGTTCTTGCCTGGAGAATCCCAGGGATGGGGGAGCCTGGTGGGCTGCCGTCTATGGGGTCGCACAGAGTCGGACACAACTGAAGCGACTTAGCAGCAGCAGCATGTAGAGCCAGTCTAAGGATGACATTCCAAATTTCAGGGGAAATTATTCCACAGACTTCCACCAATGTTAAAACCCAGGAGCTGACATGAACAGCCTACCAACACAGGACCTGCTTTAGTTCAATCTTGCATGCAGGCCTGCCACTCTGCTGGCCCTAAAATTTGTATCGGTAATTTTCTCCCAAGGAGCACAATGCTTTCCAGCAACAATAAGCAAATGATTCAAACTAACTGGGGAGGAGGCCAGCGTCAATGAATGAAGAGCTTAAATTACAGTCTTTTAAAAAGAACATTGAGCGTTTTTGTTTTTTTTTTTCTTTTCCTATTATTTTTAAATTCTAAGAGTAAGTTGAATGAAATAAAACACTGTTTGTTACTGGTGCTTGAAAGATGTGTTTTCATGAACTGACGAGAATTATTTGTAATTCCTATCATTGTTTGTATATAAATGGTGTTTCAAAGTGATTAAAACATTTTATTTTAATAGTTTAAATGCTGCTCTTGAACTAATGTTTACATTCTTTGTCCAACAATCTTTATTTTCCATCAATAGAATAAACTTTAGAAGATTCTGCAAAGATTGATAGCAGACCAAATCGTTTGTCCTTCTAGTTGAAAAACACTAGGTATTGATACTGAATTGTGAATTTTTATAGTTTGTAGTCAGTTTTAATTTATCTAGAGAATTTACACCATAAGCATCATTCCTTGTTCAAGTGTGTGTATCCAACATGATTAGCTTTTGCCAATGAAATTAATTTATAGGATTAGGAAAGGTACTAGGGCAGGGGCTTTGATGACTGTGCTCTATTCTCAGCCCCCTAGGAGCTAAATGTGAATCTTTGGGCAAGGCTTTTAAAGCCTCAGACCCCACTCATGTCACCTGCAGAACTGAGAGATTTTATTTTTTTAAATACATGATATGGATTTATTAACTTACCTATACTCTCCCTATTGTAAAAATGATTCATGATGGCTTCAAGGTCTCTCAAGGTTTTCCAGGGCTAGATTCTATGATTATTTGATCACATTTGTGGATGAAGAAATTGGAATTAGGAAAGTTAGTACAACAGAAATGACAGTCCACCTCTCCCAGGGCTCAGCTGGCTCTAGGCCACATCAAGTGTGTTTTCCTGTTACTGTCTATCCTATTCCACACACATGCTGCTGCTGCTGATGCTAAGTCGCTTCAGTCGTGTCCGACTCTGTGCCACCCCATGGACTGTAGCCCACCAGGCTCCTCTGCCATGGGATTCTCTAGGCAAGAATAATGGAGTGGGTTACCATTTCCTTCTCCACCACACACATGAAGGATGTGTATATGTAATTATGTTGAGAAGCAATCCAGAGAGTCTGCAGAGAGGGAAATGGAGGGAGAGTGAATGAATGTTTGAGGACTCTCTAAGGGCATGAGTTTCCTGTGACATGACCACAATCTGTAGGCACTAAAACACAACCTGTGGGGAAAACATAGATTTCTATCATACCTTTTTTGCAAAAGGGTCCTTCATATGGTGAACTGGTGCAATCGCAGAAGTATCCACTGTGCTTCTCCACACACTTGCCCCCATTGTGGCAGATGCTGCCATAACTGCTGCAATGGCCCGGGCATCCTGGCCGAACTCCAGACGTGACTTTTGCCCTCTCCTCCAGGTCCAGTTTCTGCCCATTCAAGTGTAAGGAGCGTATGCATCCTAGGAAGCCTTTCTGTCTTGATGATGTTCCCCCTGAGCCATGAAAAATAAAAGGAGAAAAAATATTAGGTACAGTGCTCACATTTTTGAGGTTTAATATCCCCAAAATGATAATACTTAATTAGTAATCTGTTAGCATGATGTGTTGGACTTTTCCATTAAATTTTCCAGTGAGAATTAAGACTTCAAAGAACCTGGGGAAAAGGGCATGTGTTTCCAGACTGGAAAAAGTACTCTCCCACTCAAAAAATAAATAGATAAATAAAATAAAAAACTATGGTTCATGTGGAATCCTCCACTTGACATGTTTAACATAGAAACTTCAGATGACTGGACTCCTTGCAAATGAAATAAAATGTATTCTTCCTCTAAAGTGATGTGCAAATTGCTCACTTGTGTCTGGCTCTTTGTGACCCCATGGACTACAGTCCATGGAGTTCTCCAGGCCAAAATACTGGAGTGGGAAACCTTTCCCTTCTCCAGGGGATCTTCCCAACCCAGTGATTGAACCCAGGTCTCCTGCATGCAGGAGGATTCTTTACCAACTGAGCTAACAGACATGCCCCAATCTTTGTCTATAGCAGACATTTATCTGAAGGTGAATACACAGAGTGGGACTGTCCCTCCGGCAATGTTAGAAGCAAGCTGTTTGGTGCACTGAGTTAGAAAAGGCAACAAGCTTTGTAAAGCTTGGGCGTCTCTGGTGGCAGGAGACCTGGGTTTGGTCTCTGGGGGAGGAAGATCCCCTGGAGGAGGGCATGGCTACCACTCCAGTATTCTTGCTTGGAGAATTCCATGGAGAGAAGAGCCTGGTGGGCTACAGTCCATGGGGTCACAGAGTCAGACACGACTGAGCAACTTTCACTTTGTAAAGCTTATGCAGCATTGTGTCAAGTACTATAAAGAGATGGATGTTAGGACCAGACAGACATGGCGTCAAACTCCATGCCAATAGCCATAAGACCTAATGACAATAATGACCACATAATGACTGAATCCCCTAAGCCTCAGCTCCTTGATCTCTAAAATAAGAATCAGTCTATTTCATGTGTTTATTTACAAGGCTTAGTTAAGATTATGGAATATGCTACGTCCTTAATCATTGTTCTTTTCTCTTGAGCCTCACAATGATTAGAACTAGTAGACTGTGTGTGTGTGCATGCATGTATGTGTATATATATCTCCCCAGTGATTACCCCCAAATCATTATTTGGAAAATAAATTTCTTCTTCTGTAATGCAGAAAAGAATTGCAACCCAACTTTCTCCTGAGGGTACATCTTGAAGGCTTCAGAAAGAGTTGCAACGCTTGTTGCAAATTAATCAGGAACAGAGGAGATTCAAAGTGACAGAGTGTTTTGTCACTGTTGGAAACCTAGAATTCTACCAACCTAAACCAGAGGATATAAGAAAAATGTGTGCAGAGAGACAATAAGCCAAGAATTAAGCCAAATTCCATCAGTAGTTATTGATTTGGTGTTGGGAATTCTGGGAGAGTTCACAGAGGATACAGAGTCAGCCTGTCCTTACAAAACACAAATTCTATTTCAAGTTCAATGCTTTGGCCTAAAGCCCATAGAAGTGGAAAAATGGAGGACACATTAAAGTCTCCAAGGTCTACAGAGTGTCCTAATGGAGAAAAGGTAAGTTGGAAAACAATGGCGGTAATGAGGTGGTATTTGTTTATTGTATAAATCATCTCTCCTTTCTGAGCCTCATTTATTTGTAGTCATTCATGCTATAATTTTATTAAATCCTGGTCCAGCAAGTGACTCAATAAAAATATATTCATATCAAAGTGGATACAAATATGAATTCTAAATGTGTTATCTCTGACCAGGAATATCACAATAAATAAGAAACAAAGCTATAAGTTAGATAAATGAATATATAATGTGAATAAAAAATCTGCAAGCCTGGCAGGGTGGACAAAATGTTAATTAGCAATAGGGTTGAGGAACTTCTCTGGTGGTTCAGTGGCTAAGACTCCCAGTTCCCAGTCAGGGATATAGGGTTCAATCCCAGGTCAGGGAACTAGATTCCACATGCTGCAACTAAGACCTGGTGTAGCAATATAAACAAATAAAAATAAACACATAAAAAAGATTTTCAAAAAGCAAGAGTTGGAAGTGGGGAGAATTCTGCCATCTCTGAATCACACCAGATTATCAGATCCATTGATATATATACAGTATTCACTGGCTGCTTCTGCAAGATTGAGACAAAATGTTTCTAAAGAATTAATCTAGTGTTTTATTCTGAAGGAGTGATAGAACTCCACTCTGTTTTCAGTTCTGATAAGTGATACCCAAGCAGGCCAGAAGGTCAAACCCAAATTGCTTTCTCCTGTCTGTCTCAATTTTAGTGAGTAAATCTCCTTTTAACCACAAGATAAATCAATTATAAACACAAGCAGATCATGAAAAAAGGTTCATTATTTCTTTCCTAGAGATGGTGTAGAATAAAGAGAGGAGACTTTATGTAGGCAACTGTTTTGTTTTATTTTTCCCCTTATTTTGTAGTCACTCCCTGTGGTGGATTTGTATAACTCTTCATATATCTTGTTAGCGGCATTTTTCTTCTAATAAGAGGTTGAGAATGCAAGATCTATTACACATTTGCTTGTGTGTGACTTAGTCAACATGTTTATAAATGAAGAAGTGGCTAGGGTGGTGTTTCTAGCAGAAATACACTCCTTGGTGTTTGAGACGTATAAAGTATGGTGAGAATGACCCGAAATAAGGGGTCATTTCAATTGCAGATGCTGGTAAAACACAATGACACAATGAATATGAACCAAATTGCACAATGAATTAAATTTCCATTTTTGCCTGGCCACTTTTTATTCTTTAAGAGAGAGAAAAACTAGAGGTTAGGCTCCTTTTTCTTATGGAGAGGTAATATTGTAGACTAAGAAAAGAGTGCTTCAAGAACGATGCTCCCCACCCACACAGTCATGCCCAATCAGGTGGTAAGCATGCTCCCTTTTCTGACAAGGTCACCTATTTTGTGTTGTGTTGGTGGAGGTGTGAATCTTTCCTGAAACTTGAATACTGTACAGAAAATGCTGCCACAGTCTTCACTCCCCTTTCTCACTCACAGTCCTTCTCCCTCAGTCCTGTCCTATTCATCTGCACCCTGAATTATCTTTGGATCCATCAGCATCTCTCCACACTAAGAGCCACAATCTTGAATTCTTCTCACCCTCACTTTAATTTCTTAAACTGAGAAAAGCTGGGACCTGGGATGATCATTTGCTGCAGTGCTTGCACCCGGAGAAATGTTTCCTCGAGCAACAAAATACAAAGGAACTGTAAGGGACTGAAAATAACTGTGTGTGTTCACAATTGGGGCAAATTATGGATGTGGGTGTGTGCTCAGTCGCTCAGTTAGGTCTGTCTATTTGTGACCCCATGGACTACAGCCCATCAAGCTTCTCTGTCCATGGGATTCTCCAGGCAAGAATAATGAAATGGGTTGCCATTTCCCACTCCAAATTTATGGACAACAAGATACACAAAAAACAAAAGAACCCAACTCCCACTTCTGAAGAATCAGAACAGGATACTGTACATGCCCCCTGCACACAACACCATCTATTCAGTTCAGTCACTCCGCTGTGTCTGATTCTTTGTGACCCCATGGACTGCAGCACGCCAGGCTTCCCTGTCCTTCACTATCTCCCAGAGTTTGCTCAAATTCATGTCCATTGAGTCAATGATGCCATCCAACCATCTCATCTTTTGTCACACCCTTCTCCTCTTGCCCTCAGTATTTCCCAGAATCAAGGGTTTTTCCTACGAGTCAGCTCTTGGCATCAAGGCCAAAGTATTGGAGCTTCAACTTCAGCCTCAGTCCTTCCAGTGAATATTCAGGACTGATTCCACTTAAACCATCCCTCTGGCCTGACTCCTGGACCTGTCCCTGCTGCTGCTGCTGCTGCTAAGTCGCTTCAGTCATGTCCCACTCTGTGTGACCCCATAGACAGCAGCCCACGAGGCTCCCCCGTCCCTGGGATTCTCCAGGCGGACCTGTCCCTACCCTCACCTCATATAAGAAATCAGCTAGATCTCTACTCAGGAAGCGAGCAAGGGAACATGTTACTTGTTCTCACTCTCTACAGCAGGAGACCCAATAAATACTTGTTTAAATTTCTTGTGGGTGCTGTGCTCAGTCACTTCAGTCATGTCCCACTCTTTGTGACCCTATGGATAGATACACACTACTATTTATAATAGGTAACCAACAAGATCCTGCTGTATAGCACAGGGAAGTACACTCAATATTTTGTAATGACCTATAACAGAAAAGGATATGAAAAAAATATGTATGTGTATAACTGATCGCTGCTGTACACCTGAAAGTAACACAACTTTGTAAACCAACTATACTTCAACTTAAAAACAAAAAATACCATACCCTTATTTTGGCACTGGGCTTGGCCCAGAGTAAATAAATAAATAAATATGAATAATTTTAAAAATTCTAGTAAGTCTTTCATTGAAAAATCTGAAAACCTGTTAAAAACGCACTTCCCTGATTGACAAAGCTCAGCTGCCCTGGGATCAGTTCCTTTACGACAAGATAAGAACTGTCTACTTGGCCCCATTCTTTACCAGGACAATTTCATTCTTTCAGACTGCCTTTCTGGCCCTTGAAGGTGTTTGAATTTTCAGCTGTTGCTCTCATATATTTTTAGCTTATTTATCTTTTTCTTGCCTAGAGTTTACTATAAAGTTGGGAGAAGAACAACAAGAAACATAGCAATAAAAAGAAGTTATTCTTAAAATAGCTGAGAATTATGTTTCTGATGCTTGCACTTAATCTAGATTAAGCAATGTGTTTAAGAATCAGAACAATGCTTCTAATTCTAAAAAAAAAAATTCAAACATACTTACTATATGCTAGAAACTGTATAACTAACTCATTTAATATTCATTTGGAAAGAAGAAATTCTTCATATTATTCACATTACAGAGTTGAGGAAACTTAGTGACAAAGCCAAAGTCAAGAATCAATTCCAGAGCCAGGAGTCAGACTGGGATCTCTTGACCTTCAACGCCTGGATACCTTCAAAGCCCTAAAAATCCTAAAATGAGCTATTTGATTAGACTATTTTGAAATGGAGCGGGGATGTATGGTCCTTCCTCCCCCACCCCATGTCCTCTGCCTGCCTTTGTCTGTAGAAAAACCTTAGTCAGAGAATAAATTTAATCAGAGAAGTGAGAAGATGCAGAAAGAAAGGAAATCAGTCAAACAGGACAAAATAATACTTTAGCCACTAAACAAAATCAATGACCTTTAGTTCCTTCTCAGGGTATATGATAATATTCTGAGCCATCCCCTATGAGCTGTCTTGTACATACTGAAACCCCCACCAGCTGGAAGTTTACTACATGATCACCAGATTGTAGCCATTACATAAGTTATCACAGTTTGGAGAACTGGTCCCAAAGAAATGGGAACAAATCCACCCAGAACTGAAGATAATTTTACCCAAAACAATCAAGATGATGCTAATCAGACCAGTACATGACCAATTTCAAATGACTGTCAGAACTGACTGCTGTTTTTACATGTAGCCCCCTCCTTCTGCCTATACACCCCTGAACCTCCCCTTTAAAAGTTGTTGAGCACTGATTGTCACTTTGGACAGGAGTCTGTCCTCTCCCCAAGTTGGCAACCTCCAAAACAAAGAAAACTTTCCTTTCTACCAACTTTCCTCTCCAGTATTGACTTTTAAGCAGTGAGCAGCCAGACCCCACTTTTGGTAACAATTTGGGTCTGTACTACAACTAAGTGCTGCTTCCACTTTCTTCTTCTCATCTCTTCCGTGGATTCTCCCACCAAGTAATATACACATGTGCATTTATTCTCTCTTCCATATCAATCTTCTGGATAGCCTAAACTATTAGTTCACTAGCCTACATAGAAGCAATTTTATATGACTCTCTTCTGTTGGCCCTTGGTATTAAGTGTCTTCATTATGATGATGTTTCCTTGGACTGAGTATGAATCAACTCTTAAAAAGGTTACCATCATCATTCTAAATCTGTCTTAGAAAATTGCCCTGTGTCAGCTCAACAAATGCTCATTGCTTCCAGAAAAACATCTCAATACCTTGTACCCTCCCTAAACAAGAGCCTCTGTTTCTCTCGTGTGTGCCTACAGTCTGGATCACACACATTCAAACAAAACTCCTTTGCTGAGGACCTTTTTTCTGGAACAATATTGAATGTGCCAGGTCAGGGTCCTGTTTCACAAAACTACACAGTGTCATACTCTCCCTCTCACGCTTTCTCTCTCCTTGAACTTGGAGCAGCTGTTATCTATATAAATTACTTTGCCTAAAGTCAAGAATTAAATGCAGATGCATTACTACACAGATTTCAAATTTTCCAGTAGCAGCAGGTTTAGCATGTACTTGTTAAACAAAATAAAGCAAAGCAAAACAAATGTGCTAACCATCAGTGACTTTTTCTTTTGTTCCTGCCCCTTCAATTGGCAGAATTTGGGTACCAGAAGGAAATCCTAGTGGAAAAGACCCTGATGCTGGGAAAGATTGAAGGGAGTAGGAGAGTGAGACACTCATTTTAATTCCAAAATATAATTTCCTTAAGGATAAGGCATGTGTCTGTTTACCTTTTGCTAGAAACAGAGATTGCTTGCTTAGGAATCAATAAACACACACTAATGCAGGTGGCACTAACTGGATGTCTACAAAGTAAAATGGGGATTTTATTGTTTTTGTTTTTCAGTTGCTCAGTCATGTCTGACTCGTTGTAACTTCATGGATTGAAGTGCGCCAGGCTTCCCTGTCCTTCACTATCTCCCAGAGTTTGTTTAAACGCATGTCCATAGAATCGGTAATTCAATCCAACCATCTCATCCTCTGTTGTCCCTTTCTCCTACTGCCTTCAATCTTGCCCAGCATCAGGGACTTTTCCTATGGGTCGGCTCTTAGAATTAGGGGGCCAAAATATTGAAGCTTTGGCTTAAGCATCAGTCCTTCCAATGAATATTCAGGATTGATTTCCTTTAGGATGGATTGGTTGGATCTCCTTGTACTCCAAAGGACTCTCAAGAGTCTTCTCCAGCATCACAGTTCAAAAGCATCAGTTCTTTGACACTCAGCCTTCTTTATGGTCCATCTCACTTTATGGTCCATGACTAGTGGAAAAATCATAGCTTTGACTATATGCGACCTTTGTAGACAAACTGATGTCTCTGCTTTTTAACATACTTTCTAGGTTTGTGATTCCTGTGTTGGGAAGATCCCCCAGAGAAGGGCATGGCAACCCACTCCAGTATTCTTCCCTGGAGAATCGCATGGACAGAGGAGCCTCGTGGGCTACAGTCCATAGGTAGCAAAAAGTCAGCCAAGACTGAAGTGACTGAGCATACAGCACAGGTTTGTCATAGCTTTCCTTCCAAGGAGTAAGTAAGTGTCATTTAATTTCATGGCTGCAGTCACTTGTCCACAGTGATTTTGGAGCCCAAGAAAATAAAATCTGTCACTGTTTGCATTTCTTCCCCATCTATTGCCATGAAATGATGAGCCTGAATGTCATGATCTTATTTTTTGAATCTTCAGCTTTAGGCTAGTTTTTTCACTCTCCTCTTTCACCTTCATCAAGAGGCTCTTTAGTTCCTCTTCACTTTGTGCCATAAGGGTAATATCATCTGTATAGGTGAGGCTATCTGGTATTTCTGATACATATGATATTTCTCCTGGCAATCATGACTCTAACTTGTGATGCATACAACCAGGAACTTAACATGATGTACTGTGCATAGAAGTAAGTAAGCAGGGTGACAATATATAGTCTTTTATTTTTTTAGATTTATTTATTTTTTGATAAATTTATTTATTTTAATTGGAGGCTAATTACTTTACAATATTGTATTGGTTTTGCCATACATCAACATGAATCCGCCATGGGTGTACATGTGTTCCCCATCCTGAACCCCCTTCCTACCTCCCCCCCACCACCCCCATACTATCCCTCTGGGTCATCCCAGTGCACCAGCCCTGAGCACCCTGTATCATGCATTGAACCTAGACTGGCAGTTCATTTCACATATGATATTATACATGTTTCAATGCTATTCTCCCAAATCATCCCACCCTCGCCCTCTCCCACAGAGTCCAAAAGACTGTTCTATACATCTGTGTCTCTTTTGCTGTCTCGCATACAAGGTTATCATTATTATCTTTCTAAATTCCATATATATGCATTAGTATATTGTATTGGTGTTTTTCTTTCTGGCTTACTTCACTTTGTATAATAGGCTCCAGTTTCATCCACCTCATTAGAACTGATTCAAATGTATTCTTTTTAATGGCTGAGTAATACTCCATTGTGTATATGTACCACAGCTTTCTTATCCATTCATCTGCTAATGGACATCTAGGTTGATTCCATGTCCTGGCTATTATAAACAGTGCTGTGATGAACATTGGGGTACATGTGTCTCTTTCAATTCTGGTTTCCTCGGGTGTATGCCCAGCAGTGGAATTGCTGGGTCATATGGCAGTTCTATTTCCAGTTATTTAAGGAATCTCCACACTGTCCTCCATAGTGGCTGTACTAGTTTGCATTCCCACCAACAGTGTAAGAGGGCTCCCTTTTCTCCACAACCTCTCCAGCATTTATTGCTTGTAGACTTTTGGATAGCAGCCATTCTGACCAGCGTGAGATGGTACCTCATTGTGGTTTTGATTTGCATTTCTCTGATAATGAGTGATATTGAGCATCTTTTCATGTGTTTGTTAGCCATCTGTATGTCTGCTTTGGAGAAATGTCTGTTTAGTTCTTTGGCCCATTTTTTGATTGGGTCGTTTATTTTTCTGGAATTGAGCTGCAGGAGTTGCTTGTATATTTTTGAGATAAATTCTTTGTTCATTGCTTCATTTGCTATTATATTCTCCCATTCTGAAGGCTGTCTTTTCACCTTGCTTATAGTTTCCTTTCTTTGTGCAGAAGCTTTTAAGTTTAATTAGGTCCCATTTGTTTATTTTTGTTTTTATTTCCAATATTCTAGGAGGTGGGTCATAGAGGACCTTCTGTGATTTATGTCGGAGAGTGTTTTGCCTATGTTCTCCTCTAGGAGTTTTATAGTTTCTGGTCTTACGTTTAGATCTTTAATCCATTTTGAGTTTATTTTTGTGTATGGTGTAAGAAAGTGTTCTAGTTTCATTCTTTTACAAGTGGTTGACCAGTTTTCCCAGCACCACTTGTTAAAGGGATTGTCTTTTCTCCATTGTATATTCTTGCCTCCTTTGTCAAAGATAAGGTGTCCATTGGTGCGTGGATTTATCTCTGGGCTTTCTATTTTGTTCCATTGATCTATAATTCTGTCTTTGTGCCAGTACCATACTGTCTTGATGACTGTGGCTTTGTAGTAGAACCTGAAGTCAGGCAGGTTGATTCCTCCAGTTCCACTCTTTCTCAAGATTGCTTTGGCTGTTCGAGGTTTTCTGTGTTTGCATACAAATTGTGAAATTATTTGTTCTAGCTTTGTGAAAAATACTGTTGGTAGCTTGATAGGGATTGCATTGAGTCCATAGATTTCTTTGGGTAGTATACTCATTTTCACTATATTGATTCTTCCGATCCATGAACATCTATTACTGACTTCTTTGATTTCTTTCACCAGTGTTTTATAGCTGAGTGCCGAAGAATTTATGCTTTTGAACTGTGGTGTTGGAGAAGACTCTTGAGAGTCCCTTGGACTTCAAGGAGATCCAACCAGTCCATTCTAAAGGAGATCAGTCCTGGGTGTTCTTTGGAAGGAATGATGCTAAAGCTGAAACTCCAGTATTTTGGCCACCTCATGTGAAGAGCTGACTCATTGGAAAAGACTTTGATGCTGGGAGGGATTTCTGTGTGTTGATTTTATATCCTGCAACTTTACTATAGTCATTGATTAGTTCTAGTAATTTTCTAGTAGAGTCTTTAGGGTTTTCTATGTAGAGGATCATGTCATCTGCAAACAGTGAGAGTTTTACTTCTTATTTTCCAATTTGGATTCCTTTTATTTCTTTTTCTGCTCTGATTGCTGTGGCCAAAACTTCCAAAACTATGTTCAATAGTAGTGGTGAAAGTGGGCACCCTTGTCTTGTTCCTGACTTTAGGGGAAATGCTTTCAGTTTTTCACCATTGAGGATAATGTTTGCTGTGGGTTTGTCATGTATAGCTTTTATTATGTTGAGGTATGTTCCTTCTATTCCTGTTTTCTGGAGAGTTTTTCTTTACTGATCCCTTTCCCGATTTTGAACCAGTCCATTGTTCCAATATCCAGTTCTAACTGTTGCTTCTTGACCTGCATACAGGATTCTCATGAGGCAGGTACTGTAGACTGGTATGCCCATCTCGTTAAGAATTTTCCACACTCTGCTGTGATTCACACAAAGGCGTTAGCATAGACAATGGAGCAGAAGAAAATATTTCTCTGAAATTCTCTTTCTTTTTTACCATTCAATGGATGCTGGCAATTTGATGTCTGGTTCCTCTGCCTTTTCTAAATAAAGCTTGAACATCTGGGAGTTCTTGGTTCACATACTGTTGAAGACTACCTTGAAGGACTTTGAGCATAACCTTTCTAGCATGTGATATGAGTGCAATTGTATGGACCTTTCTACCATGTGAAATGAGTGCAATCACAGGGTAGTTTGAACATTCTTTGGCATTTCCCTTCTTTGGAACTGGAATGAAAATGATATTTTCCAGTCCTGTGGCCACTGCTGAGCTTTCCAAATTTGAAGGCTCATTTCAAATATTGAGTGAAGTGATTTAACAGCAACAACTTTTAGGATTTGAAATATCTCAGCTGGAATTCTATCACCTACATTAGCTTTTTTCATAGTAATGCTTCCTAAGGCCCACTTGATTTCACAATCCAGGATATCCGCTTCTACGTGAATGATCACATCATCGTGGTTATCCGAGTCATTGAGATCTTTTTTTATACAGCTCTTATTCTTGCTATCTCTTCTTAATCTCTTCTATGCCTGTTCAGCTCAGTTCAGTTTCTGAGTCGTGTTCAACTCTTTGCGACCCCATGGACTGCAGCATACCAGGCCTCCCTATTCATGACCAACTCCGGGAGTTTGCTCAAACTCATGTCCATTGAGTCAGTGATGCTATCCAACTATCTCATCCTCTGTCAATCCCCTTCTCCTCCTGCCTTCAATCTTTCCCAGCATCAGGGGCTTTTCCAGTGAGTCAGTTCTTTGTATCAGGTGGCCAAAGTACTGGAGTTTCAGCTTCAACATCAGTCCTACCAATAAATATTCATGGCTGATTTCCTTTGGGATGGACCAGTTGGATCTCTTTGCATTCCAAGGGACTCTCAAGAATCTTCTCCAACACCACAGTTCAAAAGCATCTATTCTTTGGTGCTCAGCTTTCTTTATAGTCCAACTCTCACATCCATATATGACTACTGGAAAAAACATAGCTTTCACTAGATGGACCTTTGTTAGCAAAGAAATGTCTCTGCTTTTTAATACTCTGTCTAGGTTGGTCATAACTTTTCTTCCAAGGATTAAGTGTCTTTTAATTTCAAGGCTGTAGTCATCATCTGCAGTGATTTTGGAGCCCCCCAAAATAAAGTCTCTCACGGTTTCCACTGTTTCCCCATCTATTTGCCATAAAGTGACAGAAAGAGCTGACTCATTTGAAAAGACCCTGATGCTAGGAAAGATTGAAGGCAGGAGGAGAAGGAGACAGAGTATGAGATGGTTGGATGGCATCACCAACTCAATGGACATGAGTCTGTGTAAGCTCCGGGAGTTGGTGATAGACAGGGAGGCCTGGTGTGCTGCAATCCATGAGGTCACAAAGACTCAGACACGACTGATCAAATGAACTCAACTGAACTGATGGGACCAAATGCCATGATCTTAGCTTTCTGAATGTTGAGCTTTAAGCCAATTTTCACTCTCTTCTTTCACTTTCATCAGGAGGTCTTTAGTTCTTCTGGCTTTCTGCCTAAGGGTGGTGTCATCTGCATATCTGAGGTTATTGATATTTCTCCTGGCAATCTTGATTCCAGCTTGTGCTTCTTCCAGCCCAGAGTTTCTCATGATGTACACTACATATAAGTTAAATAAGCAGGGTGACAATACATAGCCTTGATGTACTCCTTTCCCAGTTTGGAACCAGTCTTTTATTCCATGTTCAGTTCTAACTGTTGCTTCCTAACCTGCATACAGGTTTCTCAGGAGGCTGGTCAGGTGGTCTGTTATTCCCATCTCTTGAAGAATTTTCCACAGTTTGTCATGATCCACACAGTCAAAGTCTTGGCATAGTCAAAAAAACAGAAATAGATGCTTTTTCTGGAACTCTCTTGCTTTTCCATGATCCAATGAATGTTAGCAGTTTGATCTCTGGCTCCTCTGCCTTTTTGAAATCCAGCTTGAACATCTGGGAGCTCACAGTTCATGTACTCTTGAAGCCTGGCTTGGAGGATTTTGAGCATTACTTTACTAGAATATGAGATGAGTGCAATTGTGCAGTAGTTTGAGTGTTCTTTGGCATTGCCTTTCTTTGGAATTGGAATGAAAACTGACCTTTTTCAGTCCTTCGGCCACTGCTGCATTTTCCAAATTTGTTGGCATATTGAGTGAGCACTTTCACAGCATCATCTTCCAGGATTTGAAAGAGCTCAACGGGAATTCCATCACCTCCACTAGCTTTGTTCATAGTAGTGCTTCCTGAGGTCCACCTGACTTCGCATTCCAGGATTTCTGGCTCTAGGTGGGTGATCATACCACCATGATTATCTGGGTCGTGGAGATCTTTTTTGTATAGTTCTGTGTATTCTTGCCACCTCTTCTTAATATCTTCTGCTTCTGTTAGGTCCATACCATTTCTGTCATTTATTGTGCCCATCTTTGCATGAAATGTTCCCTTGGCATCTCTAATTTTCTTGAAGAGATCTCTAGTCTTTCCCATTCTATTGTTTTCCTCTATTTCTTTTCACTGATCACTGAGGAATGCTTTTCTATCTCTCCTTGCTATTCTTTGGAACTTTGCATTTAAATGGGTATGCTTTTCCATTTCTCCTTTGTTTTTCACTTCTCTTCTTTTCACAGCTACTTGTAAGGCTTCCTCAGACAGCCATTTTGCTTTTTTGCATTTCTTTTTTGGGGGATGGTCTTGATCCCTGTCTCTTGTATAAGTCATGAACCTCCATCCATAGTTCTTTAGGCACTCTATCAGTTCTAATCCCTTGAATCTATTTGTCACTTCCTCTGTGTAATCTATGTCTGTTAGCTTCTTACTGTTTCTATCTTTTATTATGCCCATCTTTGCATGATATGTTCCCTTAGTATCTCTAATTTTCTTGAAGAGATCTAGTCTTTTTCATCTATTATTCATCTCTATTTCTTTACATTGTTGTCTTAAGAAGGCCTCTTATCTCTCCTTGCTGTTCTTTAGAACTCTGCATTTAGTTGGGTGTATATTTTCCTTTCTCCTTTGCTTTTACTTCTCTTCTTTTCTCAGCTGTTTATCAAGCCTCCTCAGACAACCATTTGCCTTGTTTCATTTCTTTTTTCTTGGGGATGCTTTTGATCTTTCCCTCCTGTACAGTTTTATGAACTTCCATCCTTAGTTCTAGTTCCCAAAATAAAAATGGCAAGCTATTCCAATCAAAATAAATATATAGGAATGTGGATGGGTATAAATATCAATATACAAAATCAATAATGTTCCTATAGAGCAACAATAACCAATTAGACCATGTGATAGCAAGAAAAGAATCTTATTCATCAACAAAAGCAGCCAAACATCCAGAAATTAACTTAAGATCTATGACTGTAAATGACTGTAAAAAGGAAAATAAAAAAAATTTACCTTGACTCATTTAGAATAGATGGAACATGCTTTGATACAATTTAGGAATGTATAGTTATTCTCTTTAATGCAATAAAATCCCAGAGAATAACCCAAGAAAAATTATTTTCATATAACATGAAAAGCTAATTCTAAGAACCATAAAGAAAATAATTATTAGTAGTTAACAGAGTGTTGAAAAGGAATCATCTGTCCTTGTGTTGGCGCGGTGGGTGAGCAGAGAGGGATGTTCTATTCAATATTAAAATATACCCTATAAGTATAATGTTGAAACAGGACCTGGAAAGAAAACTACATAAATAAAACAGAGCAGGGAATTCAGAAACATATTTTTCTTCCTTTTTTTTCAATATCTTTTTATTTTAATTTTTTAAACAGCAAAAACATTTGCATTGGGATATATGCAATTAACAATGTTGTGATATTTTTGGGTGAACTGTGAAGGGACTCAGCCATACACATACATGTCCATTTCATCCCAAACCCCCCACCCATCCAGGCTGGCACATAACATTGAGCAGAGTTACATGTGCTATACAATACATTTTTGTTGGTTATCCATTTCAGAAACACATTCTGTATATAGAGAGATTTCATACCTTATAATATATATATATATATATATATATATATATATATATGAATTCTAAATAGCTAGGGAGAAAAAGAACCATGAAATAAATGGAGATAGAAATAATATTTTGGAAAATAAAGTTACAATACTACCTCAAACAAATTCCAGATTAAATGAAGACATAAAAATAGCAGCAAACAAAACAATAACATAAACAAAAACTAAAAATATGAGTAAAATACAATATAGCAGTTTAAAATGCATATAAATCATATGTGATTTATACTGACATGCTATGTTTCCCATGGCATATATTAAGCAAAAATGCAAAAAAAACAAAACTAGCAAGCACACTGTGGTATAACACATATAAGTATACTGCTTATGTAGAAAAGAAAAAAAAAAGTGAAAACAGTGAAAGTGTTCGTTACTCAGTTGTGTATAACTGTTTGCAACCCCATGACTGTAGCCTGCCAGGCTATTCTGTCCACGGAATTCTCTAGGCAAGAATACTAGAGTGGGTTGTCATTCCTTTCGCCAGTAGATCTTCCCGACTCAGGAATGTAACCAAGGTCTCCTGCATTGCAGGCAGATTCTTCACTGTGTAAGCCACCAGGGAAGCCCTGCTTATATAAGTACACAAATAATAATACTGCATGGTGTTTCCTTAATGTACTTAAATGTATGTGACTGCCTCGAATGAGGCCAGGAAAGTATCACAGTGGCCTAATATCAGTTGTCTCTAGGAAGAGCACTAGGATTATTATTGAATAATTTTATAGCAAACATGTATTTATGTATTGACTGAATAATTAAAAATAAAATTTCATTTATTATGTGTATCATGCATAATGCTTCCAATCTTCTTTGAGTAATTTAAAAATTATTTCAAGTTTCAAAAAAAACCCACCTCGCTATATCTAGAATTGTGTGTATCTATAAAAATCCTTTATTAATCTATGTGTTATTTAGACATTAGCAAACATCTTTCCCAGAATCAGCATGTTTGTGCCTGGGGTATGGATTGGAGTCCATATGTAATATTCATCTTGGTTTTCTGTAAAGGTTCCCCCCTCCACCCCCGCAAGACCACAAGCCAAAAATAAGCATTTGCCTTCTTTTTAGCAGAATGGTAACAAGGCACAAGATTTTGCCCAGTAGAGTGGTATATGGGTATTCTATGGAAATCCCCATGTGGTTATTATTTATAATTCAGGGTAAGGAGAAAGAAACCTGAATTGTTAAACTTGAATTATTCCTGTTTCTGTTGCCCACAGAATTGTGGAGCAGTAGAGACAACTCCCAACACAGTTCTAGGTGGTTGATTTAGTGGTCCAACTGTCTTCCCAAAGAATTCTCTGAAGTATAGGTTTGCATCTCATCTGGAGATACCCCTGAGAGAACATCATTTGATAGGGCAGGCATCTGCAGCAACATGGATGGATTTGGAGAGTGTCATATCAAGTGAGGTAAGTCAGAGAAAGAAGGACAAATACCATATGATATCACTGACACATGGAGTTTGAAATAAATGACAGAAATGAGCTTATTTAAAAAACAAAAATAGACACACAGACAAGGAAACAAAATTATGATTACCATTGGGGAAATGGGGGAGGCATAAATTAGAAGGTTGGGATTAACATATACACACTGCTGCTGCTAAGTCACTTCAGTCGTGTCTGACTCTGTGCGACCCCATGGACTGCAGCCTACCAGGCTTCTCCATCCATGGGATTCTCCATATGTAAAACTGGAGAAGGGCATGGCAACCCACTCCAGAATTCTTCCCTGGAGAATTCCATGAACAGGGGAGCCTGGCTGGCTGTGGTCCACAGCGTCACAAAGAGTTGGACAAAACTGAGCGACTGACTAAACGATAATGGCAATATGTAAAATAGATAACCAACACAGACCTACTGTGTAGCACAAGGAACTCTACTCAATACAGTGTAATAATCTACATGGGAAAAAAATCTTAAAAAAGAGTGGGCATATGTATATGTATAACTGAATCACTTTGCTGTACACATGAAAATAACACAAGATTGTCAATCAACTATACTCTATTATAAAATAAATTTAAAGTAAAAAGGTAAAAAATGTTCTTTCAAATGATTTTAAAAAGAAGACAATGAGGCAGGAAAGTCCACCATAATCCTAATCAGAGTATGGAATTGCAACGTGAGCCATTTTGACTAAAAGGATCATCTCCCATCTCATTAAATGGAGAGCCAATTCACCCCTCACTGTGCTTCCTTCTGCCACAGTTTTTAAAGATGAAGTATCACCAGTAAAGTCACTATCAAAAATAGCCTTAAACCAACTTCTTGCAATAGCAATATGAGCCCCAGGTCTTTTCTAGAGTCAGCCAGAGAAGCTATTCACTTCTTCCAGGCTGGCTGCCAGGCCAAGTCATTACCTGACTGACAGGAGTTTCAGGGTTTCCTGGATGTTAGGGCCCTGGAAATCTGATTAGTTTTCTCCTGGGAGACCCTGCTGAGAACAGACATTACCTCAAAAGTTGAACCATAGGCCCATTCAAAGAAATAAGTCAATAAATTTAAGTCTGTAATTATAAGCTTTAAGAATTTTCCCTACTAGTCCCAACCACCCCAGAGTGATTTTACGGCTAAGCCCAGGAGACCTTGAAATACAAAAGGAGCCTACAATTCACTAAAAGAATAGGAGCAAGGGCAATTCAGGACAAACACTTTTCACAATCCAATATACTAACATTGCTGTGACATTTTGATGCAATTGTGCAGTAATCACTTTGGGGTCCTTTCTTATTCCAGCTTCCTTTGTGGAAGTGGTGGCTGCCATGTGACTAGGGACACATCATCAACACTGTCTTATCAGCAAAAATAAGTTGAAACTTGGAAATAAAACAAAAAATCATAGATGACATTTGTCCAGTAGAGATGCAGGTAATTTCTTTCCAGTGTAACAGATACCTCCAAAGATGGCATGGTAAGCAAGAGCTTCATATCTAACATCACAACTTTATCCTCTCTTTGTTGTTAAATTCCCCACACCATATCCTAGATTTTTAGATGTTCTCTGAACTGGTCATGACATCTTAACGGCTTCCTCATTAATTAATGAGTGAAATAAAATCTTTGACACGTTCATTTTCTATTTGCCTGAGACTCATGATTTTAGCTTTTGGAAGATTTGATTTTTAACACATACAACTAGTATTAGTTAAAATGGTGCTGTTCATCATTAGAAAGTATAAAACTGTTACAGGAAAGATCTTAACCCCACAATACATAATACTTGGGACAAATAATAATAATAATAAGATATTTAAAGAACTTTTTCAGTCTTTTGCATCATCAATGAAGAGGAGTCTGCCGGGTAAATTGAGGGTAGTTTGAGGGAAACTCAAACTCAAATCCATCCTAGTTTGAGGGAAAATACCATTGGAAGACTATGAGTCAGAGACTTCCTTGGTAGTTCCATGGTTAAGACTATGTTTCCAATGCAGGAGATGTGGGTTCAATTCCTGGTCCAGTAATTAAGATTCCACATGCCGGGCCACCAAAAATAAGAGAGAGTATGAATCACAACAATACAAACTTGACTCTAAGGAACCCATTAAATTTAAAGAGTACTTTTAAGAAGAAAATGGGAGAAGAGTAGGCAATATTTTATGGCTAATGCTTGGGAAGAATGAAAAATAAATTTCTTAAATCAAAGACAGTTACTTTGATTTTAAAAAGTATGTGTATGTGTGTCTCTGTGTATATTTTGCACAATAAATCCATGTCATTCTGCCACTGCTAGGGTTCTCCAGAAAACAGGCTTGAGATGAAATTAAAGAGGCATGGTGTTTTTTAGGGGGAACCTTTAGGAAACACATCTTTGATCCAGAGGGGAAAGAAGCATAAATGGGCAGAGAAGTGAGCTCTGGGACAGGTCTGACCATCTAGAACAGCCCCATGGAGAGTGGCAGAGCAAGAAAAATCGATCAGAGATTTGCTTCCTTGGGCCAAAATGGTTGGGTCTTTGTATTCTGGAGTCAACTGACTGTTGTCTGGGTGTATCTCGGCAGCAGATGCAGTACCTGAAAGGACAGACAGGGAAAGACTGTCTTCCAACAGCACTCCCAGTGGCAGAGCCTTCTTGAATGGGTACCTGGGCAGCACATCCCAGAGACTGCCTACCTCAGGTTCCTCAGCCTCTCTACACATCACAGATGGGGCCTGAGATGACCCTTAATCTTTAGCCTGAGACATGGATGATGAAGCAGGAAGCTGAATTAAAACATGGCACTTTTCACCTCTTCTACAGAATTGCCTTCCCCAACACAAGTGGCGCTGAAGCCAAATTCTTTTCTCTCTGAATCAGAAGGAATTTGGTACTACAATGAGACCAGAGTGTAAATCTGCCAGTCACATGTTCAGAGGGTTTGATGATGTCTTCTTCTGCTCCATCACTCTCCTCCAAGGCTTTCTTCTCTCCTCTTCTTAGTCATCAGCTTTGTTGCCAGAGCCTTGCAGATATGAAACAAGTTATAGGCAGCATTGCAGCATCAGCATGCCTGGCTGGGTCCATTCTCATCTAAACTGAAGCTTCCCTGGACATAGTTACATAAGCTCAATAGCATCTTGGCTTTGGAAAAGACAAGCAGCTTCTCATTTCCCTCAGTTTAGAGGGAATGTTGAATCCTTGAATGTCCAGAGAGTACTGTTTTATTTCTCAGAAAAGTCTGGCTTGAGTTCCTTTGTATAACTATCACCCTGGCTCCACATAAACAGTTCTGTATTAATGTTTTGTTTCTTCACTGAGTTACAGATTTTGATGACCGGAGGTGCCAGGGTAATCGGAATGACTGCTTCCATCATTGAGTTTTTGTTGTGGTCCAAATCTCAGGGCTTTTCTCCCTGGGCTGCCTGAGAAAAATGATGCCAAAGAGAATGTTGTACTTCTCTTTAAAAAAAAAGATGGCATGCTTTGAGATATGTTTTCTCAAAGGCAGAATTAAAAATTTAAACAGTTAAACCGAATAAGAAAAGTCTACCTTCTCCATCAATGGCCCATTAACAATCCAATGCAGCCAGTATGTGACAAAATGAGCTTCAGTTAAAGTTTTAGAGATTGTTGATAAACATTTCCAAAAGGGTTTTGGAATATTAGGAGCAGAAAAAACTAACATGGGCTTCAGGGTGGGTTTAACAATGATCAACAACTTCAAAATGAGACATCATGTAGCGGAAGGAATCATTTGCTCTTTTGTTGTTTCTTTTTCCCTTTTGGCTGTGCTGCACAACATTCAGGATCTTAGTTCACCAACCAGAGACTGATCCCCTGCTCCATGCATTAGAAGTGCAGTGTCTTAACCATTGGACTGCCAGGGAAGTCACTGGAAGAGTCATTTAATCATTTACTTCTCTGTCAATAAAAAGAACTAGTGTTTTTTTTTTTTTTTTTTTTAAGTATGTTCAAGTTCTAAGAATCTGATTTTGTGGAGCATATATGGTGTTGGGGAAGAAAAAAGTGCAAGAGGAAGCAGGTGGCTCTTGTTTTTTTCTTTATCGTAGAAGCACTGAGGAAGCAAAGCATTCATAGCACTTGCCTGCTGGTGTACTGAGGTCTGCTATGAACTTCTTAAATGAATCAGGACACCTCTTCTTACTGAACTATTACAAGAAATATTAGAAATCCTGTATTAATATTTTTTGCTAAAATGATTCAAGCATACTTGACATATTTAGCTTTGAAAAAAACTTTTGGTAAATCAGACCTTATCATCAGAAAGTATAGGATGTAGAAAGACAATGATATCTTCACTTCTCACCATTGACATCCTCCACACAACAATGGTTTTGCATAACAAATATGCTTAAAGGTGATTTTCTAATTCTTCCTTAATGTGAAAAGGATGTATATCTCCTCCTATACAGACATACATCTTTTCTGATAGAAAACTCTTCTGGCCTGTGTCAGGAAGCACTCTCAAGAGTAAATGTAAGTAACTATTCCACAGAGAGACTCTGGCACCATGACGTGTCAGGGCACAGAGCAAATGAGCACTGCTTTGCCTGTCTTCACCGCTGACCTCGCCAAGTTTGACATGTTTCATCTGAAAATAGGAATAATAATTCCCAACTGGTGTGGAAGCAGGCGCAGCACAGAGGGGCAGGGTGAGGCTCTGCAACTTTATGATTTATCAAGTTAATGTGGTATTTTCCCCAAGGAGTTCTAAGTGGGAGTTACTTCAATTTATTTTGATACAAATAAAGCAGCTGAGCCAAAAAAAAAAAAAAAAAGAAAGAAAGAAAAAGGAAAAAAAAAAAGAAAGAAAGAAAAAGGAAAAAAAAAAAGGTTCATGAAAAGCCAAAAAGGTAAGAAAAAAGTAAAGTAACACAAAATAAGACTTAGTCTCACAGCTCTACAAAGTGTCTACTCTATAATTCCAACATATTGGGAAAGATGAGATGTCGGATTTGGGGACAATGAGATATTTTCCTTGCTGTTACATACACACAGGCATGAGGGTAAGGATAATTGTCATGTCTAACATACACATGGAGATAATAGCATATCCACAAGTTGTAAGAGTTCCATTACCATACTCATCAATTCCATTCTGCAAATAAAGACAATGTGTCCATTTAGGCTAGTTGCTTTCCTACTAGTGTCCCAAGATCTGATGGCAGTTGACCTGGAGTTCACACCTAGATCTCTTCGTTTCACTTTTAGTGAAAGGTGCTACTTCTTAGATTTCTCTTGCCTCATCCTCATATTGACTTGAAAAGCTAGCACATGCATGCTAAGTCACTTAGTCGTGTCCAACTCTTTGCAACCCTATGGACTGTAGCCCACCAGGCCCCTCTGTCCATGGGATTACTTGGAGAATCCCATGGACAGAGGAGTAAGGAATAGCAAAAGGGAGGGACTATGCAGCCAAGGGTTTTAAAGTTGAAACAATCCCAAGCTTGCTGCGTTCATCTCAGAAGCTCGTGTTATGAAATTTCTCTTACTCTATTCAAAAAATGCCACCACTGAAATGGCATGGTTGCAACTGTCCCTAACTACCAGGGAAATAAAAGTCTGCAGTTACAATATTGATTCTGGGAATCTAGCATGCATTGACTTGGGTATCAGCACTTCAGCATTTCACATTCCAATGACAGGAGCATTGCTAAGAGGTGCATCCATTCTATAAAATTCAATCTGGTATTTAGGAAGCACTCATGGGCACAACAGCAATACCAGTGATTACCATGCTGAACAACAGTCTGTTTTGATTGAAAGATCCTTCAGTGGTTAAAGGTGTCTAGACAGACATATCCAAATGAATATTTAAGTACCGTCACATTCAATCTATCCAGTTAACCAACTGATAACCAACAAGGACCTACTATATAGCACCAGGGACTTATACTCAATATTTTGTAATAACCTATATTCAGAAAAGAATCTGAAAAAGAATGCCTATATGGATATGTAGAATGGTGTCACTTTGCTATACACTTGAAACTAACACGACATTGTAATTCAACTATACTTCAATTTAAAGAATTAAAGAAAAGAAGCACACAGCAATCATAGTTTTTCTGCCTAGCAAGTATAAAAATCCAGTGACAAAATTTCTGAATGATAGAGAATGCAATTCATCATTTTGGCTGCTCTAGCTAAGTAGAGGTTTTTTTTTTTTGTTTTTGTTTTTGTTTTTTTAACCACTGAACCATACAAAATGGAAATATCAAGACTTGAATTTTTTTTTTTTTTGCCACCCAACATTTCTAAGCAGACTGAACATTAAATAGCGAAATTCAAACCAACAGACTAAAATGACCTCCAACGGCATTTTTTCTTCTTCAAGTATATTAAGCCAAATTCAATAAAGCATAGTAACATCTGAGATGGAACTTATTAGAAAGAAACATAACAGAAACAGGTGCTCTTGCTGTAGCTGACCTTGGCAGCAGCTCGAGCAAGGTGTCTCCTCCAGACCCATAGACAACCTCTTATTCACTGCATTTATGATCAATTTAACAGAAATGTCTAGAGATTAAAACCTGCAAGAAACACAGCTGCCTCTTTTCACTTTCAACTTGCACAGTTTGTCACATTTTCAAGCTGTATGATAATTTCATAACTACATGAAATTTGCATGAAGGGATTGAAAAATTCCATCTTTATACACACCTTTCAACCAGAAAGATTCATCAATATAGTCTGAAGATAAATTAAACTTTGGCATGGAATATAATTTATGAAAATTGCAAAGTACTTGAATTGATTATACCAAAAAAGACATTAAATCTTGATAACTAGCAAACTTATTCAGAGCAATAAAATGTTATGTTTAAATAGAATTAAGACATCAATATAAATTAAAAATATATGTTTTAATAGTAAATCATATCACTTATGTAGGTTAATTAAGTGAATGTCTTTTCATCATCATTCATAAAAATGCTCTTAATCACTTATGTCTTAGCTTCTGCTGAATATGTAAAACATGATAGATGAAGAAAGAAATATGATTACTGTTGGAAAGACAGATTACATATTCTGTTACTTCCTTTCTTTTAGTTGGTGTGTTCTTAGTGACAACTTTCCTCAGAGTTAAAAGTTGCACAGACCCGGATTTCAAGAAAGCAATTAAGATGCATCCATTGATAGTTGACGACATTTCATTACTAGCAGTAAAGCTATATAGTGTGAGCTGATAAAATAAATACATAAGGAAAAAAACTTAAATCTGGGTATACTGGCAAATTTTGGAACTTATTGGTACTACTGTTCTAAGCATCTGAACTTCAAGTTTCAGATAAGAGCAGTGTCTTGGCTTTGATAATAATACAATATACCTAACATTTACAGCTCTGTTTTGTACTTTAAACCTATATATGCCCTGCTCAACCTATCAAAGAATACCTCCTAAATTATAGCAATAATGTGAACCTTTCTTTTCCTATATGGACTAATGTGGTGAAATTCTCTCTTTCTGTCTCCCTGTCTCCCACAACACACACACACACACACATACACACACAGTGAGCACTTGAAAAAGATGTTTTATTGCATAAGTCATCTTTCAATTCCCACCATCCAACAAGGAACCTGATTTGTTTTTGGTACTCACTTAATATTTATGGAAAGAATGAATGAAAGGCTCAGTGAAAGATATTTGAGCCCCCCAGGCCCTATTGCCAGCAGTGGCAGTCAGCTCAGATGAGCAACTTATCTAAAGGCTGATTCTGAGTCTCAAGGAGGAAATGATCAGTGGGGAGATGTATGCTTGGGGACCAGGCTATTTTTCTGTGCAAGTATCAGGCAGCCACCTAAGGGATGTGATTTCTGGGAGTATTAAAGGAGTTCTTAGCTTAAAAACTTCTAGTTCCCTCCCCTGCCATATTGTTGATTCCCCAAATCCCTTGAAGATGCTGTAACATATATCATTACATGGTTATCAAAAATCATCGGGAGTTAGGTGTCACTAAGAAAGATGAATTGTAGCCCATTGACAGAGTCAACATCTAAAAAGGTTTAAAGAGCTTGCACTCCTTTTTCTAGAGTATATTTTGATTACAAGGATGAAAAATAATAGGGGCCCCTAGACATCTAAAGGTACAATATGAACAAGGAGAAAAGATACAAAAAGAGTCTGAGACCCCTGCAAACTTTGCTAAGCAATGGCAATCTTTCATTCTTGAAGCTAATGAATCTAGAAAGGAAGAATTTGTAAAATTACATCTGTAATTATAAATGCTTTATGAAATACTGTAATCATTTCTAGGGCTAAAATAAAATAGTAATACTCCTTTGGCCCAATTCCACTGTAGTCATGTAGGGTTTTTAGCACAAAGGGCACCTTAAGATGTCCCCTACCTACAAACAGCTGGCTGTTGAGCTGTAACCGGAAATGGCCCTCTTCTGAGGTCTCCCTGGTCATCCTCGGGAGGTTGTCCACTTGGAGTGAGGTCTCCTTGAGGTTCCTCTCTGCCCGGACGTAATGCCATTGGTTGTCATTCAGAGAAGAAGGAGACTGGACTATGAGCTCTATGGGGCCATTCCCAACATCAATGGCAAAAGTGATCTCAGAAGGAGCTGAAACCAAAAATGGAAACAAGTAGAAAGATGAAGGGAGTTGTCAGTGCATTTAGGACACAAGCATATTCTGAGCGAATGGTAAAACGATTATAAATGCTAGGTAGGGAGGACTTCAGTTGAAATCCCTGCAGTATTGAAATTTCCATTGATAATAATAACTACCAACTACTAAATCCCAAGCTCCATCTTTTTCCCTCATTGGTTCTCATTGTGAAAATTCAGGAAATAGAATAGGGACCAGGGCCACTGATGCCAATCTGATAAAATACACCAGTGCCAAGGTGCTAGATTTTGCAGATCTGTTCTGACTTCACTTGTGTGCTTATAGATAGCTATAGATCCTGGGTTAGCTAAGACGACACCCTCCTACAGAGAGAAGAGCACAATCTGGAAAGTCCACTGCTTTGCTTATTCATTATGTGTATTATAGTAATGCATTTAATATATTTATAACATTATTAAATGTATTATATATTATTATTCTGTAATGTATTATTTTTTCAATACATATGATACAAGCATTTGTGCTATCCCTGAATTTTTTTTCAAAATGAGGCTCAGAAATTTTAAGTGCCTTATCTGCATCACTGGAATTGGCAGTATCTAAGTCAAATACAACTCTCCCTCCCCCTCAACTCCCCACACAGGGATTTTTTTTTTCATGACTCTTTCTACCCTTCTAAAATAATCTGCTTATTGTATTGGACAAGAAGCAGCTGTTGGGAATAATGTACCTATGATGATGATGATGATGATGATGATGATAGGAAGATAATAGTGGTCATGATGGTGGCAGAGGTGGTGGTAATGATGGTGATGATGGTGGTGAGGATAGTGGTTATGGTCATATTGGTAAGGATGGTGGTGGTGATGACCACAGTGGTGGTAATGATGTTTGAAAGGATAGTGTTGGTCATACTGGGGAGGATGGTGGTGGTGGTAGTGGTTTTGGTGGTAGTGACGATGTTACTATCATCCCTGAAAAACAAAAAGAAGTAGCAGCAGCACAGTACATACAGTGAACTCTGCTGAGCACTTTTCTAAGTACTGACCATAGATGCTCTCATTTTAATCCTCAGAACAACTCTATGAAAAAAAGTATGATTTTTAATTTCCATTTTATGGGTAAGAAAATGAAAGTAGAAATAATTTGCTCAAAGATTCCTCAGTAATTAGAATCATCATCATTTTTCTTTAATTTAGTATATCTTCTTGTATTTTCTATTATTATGTAAGAAATCTACATCTGAAGGATGTGGAGAAGCAAATAATAAATTGAATTTGAGGGGAAGACAGTCCCCTTTCAGGAACAGGAACCTTCATATTCCAGACCTTCCTTTCTTCTCAGAACCTTTTGACGGTCCCCCCTTTTTTATTCCCAAAAATAGGATATGTGTATTTCTTTGACAAGATCATCAACCAACAGATCTGAATTTTCAGCAATACCAAAGGTCAAACATCACCCTGAATCATACCGTCCTCAACCTTTAAATTTTAATAGAAAGCAGACCTTGATAAAGAATATTTCAATATGAGGATTTCAAATAGCAGAGAATTTGATTTTCCCTCCTGGTGAATATGAACCATGACCCCAAAGAGAGGCAATAAGAAAAAAGGTTTAAAAATGAGATTTGAGGGCTTCCCTAGTGGTCTTGTGGTTAAGAAATTGCTGCCAATGCAGGGGACAGGAGTTTGATCACTTCTCTGGGAAGATCCCACATGCCATGGAACAACTAAACCTGTGCAACACGACTATTGAGCCAGTGCTCTAGGGCCTGAGAGCCACAACTACTGAAGCCCATGCTCCACCACAAGAGAGGCTACCACAATAAGAAGTACACCCCACACAATGAAGACCCAGCAAGCCAAAATATAGACAAATGAATAAATATTTTTTTTAATGGGATTCGAGACATAGACTCTGGAGCCATCATAACCTGGGCAAGTTTTCAAGCTTGTTACCTCTTAGTCTTCTCCTTTGTAAAATGAGAATAAAATATTAACTAGTTGTCAGGTTGTTTATAAATTTATCCTGACAAAGTTGCTAGAACTGTGCCTGACATGTAGGATGAACTCAACAATAACAGTTATTGTTACCAACATGATTCATCAACCTAGATCAATTGTCTTTGCCTCATATATCTATGCATTAAAGGAAACAGAATTGAAGGGAGCAAATCTGATTCAACAATGAAAAGATTAAATAAGAACAAAGTTGTCCCATTGAGCCATTTCCTGTTTCTTATCAGGCCACCAGTGCCACCTTGAAGCTCTGCTCATCCAGAGACCAAATAAACAATTACTGAGAGGGTGAAGATAAATGCATTTCTCTTTAAAAACACAGGTAAGGACTGGTGAGACTGATGGGGAGGGCTGCTAAAGATTTTGCTAAAAGCCTTTCTGCAAAGCTGATCTTGTGGATATTAAGTTCCACACAGACAGCACATCTTTGTGGAGGGCTGGCTGCACAGCTCTGTCTGCTCTCCACCCCCTGCCATCCTTAACTCCATGTTATGTTTCCAGACTCTGCTTATCTCTACTTCAACATTTATCCCTCTGTTGTATAATGATCTGTTTATGGTCTGTCTCTCAGTTAGTCTGAAAACTCTAGATGAATACCTCATTTATTGGAAAACCAGAACCTAGGACTGGGCCTTGTATACAGGAAGCTCTCATCAAACTAAAATTTCATTCATTAAAATGTTACATTGCACATACTACATCCAGCTTTGCAGTTTTCTTATGTTTTTAATTTTACATCAAGATATTAAGTCCTTAAAAAATGTCTAAAATTATTATTATTTAACTTTATTCAAGTCACTACTAAAGACCAACTATGCTTAACTCATTCCTAGAACTAGGGAAGGATCAGTGAAATGTAATAATAATAGCCAACATTTACTGAGTGCTTACAATGATCCAGGCACTCTGCTAAGCATTTTTCATTAATCAACTCATTACAATCCTATGAGAAAGGAGGGAACTGATCCACAGATAGCTGATAAATTACTCCAACCCAGAGTCGGCAGAGTTGGTATTTAAATCCCGGTGATGTGTCTCTGGAGCTCACTTTTTAACCCACTTGTCCTGTGACAAATCTTTCATCCTCAAAACCTATGCAAGCCCTACCTGGGCAGTCAACTCTGGATATAAATCAGTATAATATAGGTTCTTCAAAAAAACTGAATGAAATAAAAAAGTAAATACATGGTGAGACATCCAACATTGGCTGGTGACTTGGTGGACTGGACACTTGAGACCAACGTGAACTAGCTCTTATTTTCTGGGGGGATAGACATAGCCCAGTGGCCCAAGATGGGAAAGCTGGTGGCCCTGTGGTGGCATTACCTTTATCATTAATTTACCTTCCTGCCTTTCCTTTTCCCAACAGTCTGACAAATATCCTCCCTCATTATTTATACCGTGTGGTTCAAGACAAAGTTAAGGAGTTACTTGAGTCTTTGGGTGGGTTTTTACCAAATCAAGCTTGTGCTAAGCAGAGACAAATGAAACAAAATGAGTTCATGGTGTACTTTAGAGAAGACTGGCAAAGAAGGGGCATGTCAAGTGGAGGAAAGTACCATAAGCATGAGCAATTGAATACCGAGTACTCCTAAGCAATTAGAAAAACTATCTAAAGCTTCTGTACAAAGCCCTTGCTTCCTTGAACTGTGACACCAACTCTGTGTCCTTAAAGTCAGGCATGTGAGATATATCAGGGACCATAATGGAATAAAGAAGATGCAAGATCTTATTGTAGTCTATCGATCTCTCTGATCTCCCATGTATTCACCTGTAAAATGACAGCCATAAATGAAATGAAATATTGTTAAAATTTTTTGGAGGCATGGACTCTCTGAGGATCTGATGACAAACATACCTCCAGAAAAAAGAAAAAAGCACATACAATTTTGCAATCAGTTGTAAAGACTTGCTAAATGTCTTATGCTTCAAAACAAGAAGGAAAATAATGCTATTTTTTCTATTTCTAACATTCTTGGTCTTTGAGGTAGTTTTGCAGAGCAAAATAAGGAGTTGTTCAAATGAACAGAGAATTGAATCCTGGATTCTGAATCTTACTGGGTGACTCTGGGTGTCATCTCAAGTCATTTACCATCTCAAGACTTATGTCCTCATCTGCATTTTGGACTATGAGTCAAACAATGTAAAACATAATATTATACATAGGATAATTTGAAAGCATAATTAAATAATGAATATAAAGCATTTAGTACTATGGCAGAAAGTGAATAAGAACTAACGAGCCTCTTGATGAAAGAGGAGAGTGAAAAAGTTGCCTTAAAGCTCAAATATTCAGAAAACTAAGATCATGGCACCAGTCCCATCACATCATGGCAAATATATGGGGAAGCAGTGGAAACAGTGGCTGACTTTATTTTTTTGGGCTCCAAAATCACTGCAGATAGTGATTGCAGCCATTAAATCAAAAGATGCTTACTCCTTGGAAGGAAAGGTATGACCAACCTAGATAGTATATTAAAAAGCAGAGACATTACTTTGCCAACAAAGGTCCTTCTAGTCAAGACTATGGTTTTTCCAGTGGTCATGTATGGATGTGAAAGTTGAACTATAAATAAAGCTGAGCGCCGAAGAATTGATGCTTTGGAACTGTGGTTTTGGAGAAGACTGTTGAGAGTCCCTTGGACTGCAAGGACATTAAACCAGTCCATCCTAAAGGAGATCAGTCCTGGGAGTTCATTGGAAGGAATGATGTTGAAGCTGAAACTCCAATACTTCGGCCACCTGATGCGAAGAGCTGACTCATTTGAAAAGACCCTGATCCTGGGAAAGATTGAAAGCAGGAACAGAAGGGGATGACAGAGGATGAGATGGTTGGATGGTATCACCGACTCAATGGACATGGGTTTGGGTGGACTCCGGGAGTTGGTAATGGACAGGGAGGCCTGGCGTGCTGCGGTTCATGGGGTTGCAAAGAGTCAGACATGACTCAGTGACTGAACTGAACTGAACTGAACTATGTTTAATCAAAGTAAATACTTAGCCATTTAGTATAAAAGTACTTAGTATTAACATTTACTGTTCTCTAAGGCTCTCAAATAGGTTTGATAAAGGACAGAAATGGTATGGACCTAACAGAAGCAGAAGATATTAAGAAGAGGTGGCAAAAATACACAGAAGACCTGTACAAAAAAGAGGTTCATGACCAAGATAATTACCATGGTGTGATCACTCACCTAGAGCCAGACATCCTGGAATGTGAAGTCAAGTGGGACTTAGAAAGCATCACAGTAGCTTAGTTAATAGTGATGCTTTCTAAGGCCCACTTGACTTCACATTTCTAGGATGTCTGGCTCTAGGTGAGTGATCACACCATCATGATTATCTTGGTCATGAAGATCTTTTTTGTACAGTTCTTCTGTGTACTCTTTCCACCTCTTCTTAATATCTTCTGCTTCTATTAGGTCCATACCATTTCTGTCCTTTATTGAGCCTGAGATGGAATTCCAGTTGAGTTATTTCAAATCCTGAAAGATGATGCTGTGAAAGTGCTGCACTCAATATGCCAGCAAATTTGGAAAACTCAGCAGTGGCCACAGGACTGGAAAAGGTCAGTTGTCATTCCAATCCAAAAGAAAGGCAATGCCAAAGAATGCTCAAACTACCGCACTATTGCACTCATCTCACACGCTAGTAAAGTAATGCTCAAAATTCTCCAAGCCAGGCTTCAGCAATGTGTGAACCGTGAACTTCCAGATGTTCAAGCTGGTTTTAGAAAAGGCAGAGGAACCAGAGATCAAGTTGCCAACATCCACTGGATCATGGAAAAAGCAAGAAAGTTCCAGAAAAACATCTCCTTCTGCTTCATTGACTATGTCAAAGACTTTGACTCCATCAATCACAATAAACTGTGGAAATTTCTGAAAGAGAAGGGAATACCAGACCACCTGACCTGCCTCTTGAGAAACCTATATGCAGGTCAGGAAGTAACAGTTAGAACTGGACATGGAACAACAGACTGGTTCCAAAGAGGAACTAAAAAGCCTCTTGATGAAAGTGAAAGAGGAGAGTGAAAAAGTTGGCTTAAAGCTCAACATTCAGAAAATGAAGATCATGGCATCTGTGCCCATCACTTCATGGGAAATAGATGGGGAAACAGTGTCAGACTTTATTTTGGGGGGCTCCAATATCACTGCAGATGGTGACTGCAGCCATGAAATTAAAAGATGCTTACTCCTTGGAAGGAAAGTTATGACCAACCTAGATAGCATATTGAAAAACAGAGACATTACTTTGCCAACAAAGGTCCGTCTAGTCAAGGCTATGGTTTTTCCTGTGGTCATGTATGGATGTGAGAGTTGGACTGTGAAGAGAGCTGAGCACCAAAGACTTGATACTTCTGAACTGTGGTGTTGGAGAAGACTCTTGAGAGTCCCTTGGACTGCAAGGAGATCCAACCAGTCCATTCTGGAAGAGATCAGCCCTGGGATTTCTTTGGAAGGAATGACGCTAAAGCTGAAACTCCAGTACTTTGGCCACCTCTTGTGAAGAGTTGACTCATTGGAAAAGACTCTGATGCTGGGAGGGATTGGGGGCAGGAGGAGAACAGGACCACAGAGGTCATCCAGATGGCTGGATGGCATCACCGACTCGATGCACATGAGTTTGAGTGAACTCTGGGAGTTGGTGATGGACAAGGAGGCCTGCAGTGCTGAGATTCATGGGGTCGCAAAGAGTTGGACACGACTGAGCGACTGAACTGAACGTTTGTTTACTGCTGAATCTATCCACAAATAAAGTATCCCACCAATTCTGTACTTAGTCACATGCCCTGGTACCAGTGGATTCCCATTCTTGTGTTTACCAGTTGAGTGAATTTTTTTTTTTTAAATTATAGTCAAATGTGTCTGCTTGGCATATGGGTGCCACCAATTCCATCTTGCACAAATAAGCAATGAAAAGATGAAGAACTTCTTCACAATTTATAGTTCAAGAAACAGAAATTAGAATCCACACTGCATTATCAACAATAGTCTCTTTTCATGATGCCAAACTGTTCTCAACAGCCATTTTCTTCTGCTCCCCTCATGTACCCCAAAATACCTATTTTTACCCACACAGCAATTGTGAGCTAATTGTCAAAATAGCTATTATTTTTGTCACATTTGAAACAAATCCATTAAGACTTGAGGACATGAAGTATCTTGTGTTTCATAGAGTATAGACTAATCTCAAGGTTACAAAATAAAAATGTCTTTAGTTGGAAGTGACCCAGAAGGTTTTAGACTGAGAATTTTATGCAAATTTGTTCTTCAATGTTCAACAATTTGGACACATCAATTTTGAAAACTTCTGTTCAGATAGTTACACAGTAACATTCCTTTGGGAGGAGAGAGAAATCTACTCTGAGAAATCTACTATGAAGGCTATTTTCTTTCTAAGAAGTTGACATGTAGAAGAATCTCTGGGATGAAAATTCCATCTATATAAAAAATGTAGTGGAGATTTCCCTGCTGGTCCAGTGTCTAAGACTCTCTGCTGCCAATGCATGGGGTTGGGTTAGATCCTTTGTCAGGGGACTAAGATCCCTCCTGCTGCAACTAAGCATTTGAAGGTCTCAGCTAATGATCCCCCATGTTGCCACGAAGATCCCACATGTGGAAACTGAGACCTGGTACAGCCAAATAAATAAATAAATGAGAAAGGCTTCTTATTTGAGGAAGGATTCTCAAAGCACAAGAAGATGATAGCCTAGCAGAAGAAGGACATTTAAAAAAAAAAAAAAAAAAGGACATAAGATGAATGAAGCTGTTAGTAAGAAATGAAAGATCCTTCCCCCATGCTTGTTTGTTTTTCCTTTTAAATTTATTTATGTATTTATTTATTTTGGCTAAGTCAGGTCTTCATTGCTGTGCACAGGCTTTCTTTAGTTGCAGTGAGCAGTTGGGGCTACTCTCTAGTTGCATTGTGGTAGCTTCTCTTGTTGCGGAGCACAGGATCTGGGGCACATGGGCTTCAGAAGTTGCAGCTCTCAATCCTAGAGCACAGGCTCAGTAGTTATGGTACACAGAATTAGCTGGCCCACTGCATATGGAATCTTCTCGGACCAGAGATTGAACCCATTTGCCCTGTATTGGCAGACAGGTTCTTAACCACTGGACCACCTAGTAAGTCCTGTTTTTCCTTTCAAATAATAATCATAAAACAAGATATTTTGAAAAATATGAGGCTTTGTATTTTGAAAAAGTTTACATAAAATCTTAGTTTGAAAAACACATGTTCTCTGATCTGGTGAAATGTGTACACCAAACAATGAGATTTAGTATCATTCAATCAGATTTAGTATCATTTGCATTTAAAATAGTTTTATACAATATAATAGTAAAACAAAAAGCATAAGAAAGAATCATGTAAAAGACAAAATATAGTACCAGAAAGTACAACAAATCGGACATTGAAATGTAATTAATACTAAATCATAGCTCATTACCTTGTGATAATATGCCATTTGCTGCTGCTTTAATGAATTGAAAGGCCTTAGGGCTTGATTTTTATTGAATTTACATTGAGATTATTATATCTATATTATTAAATGTTTGGCACTCAACTCCACATATTTAGAACTTGCCCAAGGTAGATATGAGGGATCTTATTTCTCACTAAAGCCCAAGAGCTTCCTCCCATTAACAGCCTAAATCACTGGAGTAAAAGGAGGTTAAAACTATCAATTAGAGAGATCTTTTTTTTGTACTGTGCTGTAACTGCAGAAGAAACACTTAACTGTGTGGTGCTCTGCAGGAGACTTATGCAGAGACTTCAGCTATCTTTTCCAGCCAGCACTTTTGTATCTTTCTCTGGCGTGCTCAAATTTCTAAGTTTCTGTTGCTAAGACATTACTTAAGCTTCCAAGGGTATTTCATATAGTCATATTACTACTGTAACACAGTCAATTGCATCAATCAAACCAAAGAAAATATCCATGTGGATCCAGGTAAATGAGACACCTAATGAAAAGCACACATCTCCCTAGTCATGACTTTAATAAGGGCAAGATAGTGGGAGCAGTCCAATTTGTGTATGAGAAAAAGGCGGGTACACTGAAGGCAGAGAATCAGGAAACTAGCAAGAGCAACTAAAAGATGTGTTTTCTATTATTGCCATACACAAGTAATTCTAAATAACGCGAGTAATAAAACATTCCTCTGCCAAGAAAAAAATTTGTAACAAATGCTGATGTTGATATTACTTTTTAATAATGTATATGTAAGGTTTAAATAGTACATTGCCTACCACTTAATACATATTATATTCAAGAGGAAAGTTAATAGTGAGAACTCCTGACTTACTATTGGCTCCTGAACACGCAGGCTAAAATATGTGTTTGTTTTTAAGAATAAGAATACAAGTTTTGATTTTCTGTTTTTGCAGTTGCTGTACTATCACTGCTTAACTTAGCTCTACTGTTGAAATAGGTGAACACAGAGTACCACAGGGACTGTGAACACAAATTGCACCTGAAGAGAGCTTGTGTTAATCTTTCAGTCATGTCTGACTCTTTGCAACCCCATAGACTGTAGTCCACCAGGCTCCTATGTTCAAGGAATTCTCCAGGCAAGAATACTGGAATTGGTTGCCATTCCTTTCTCCAGGGGCTCTTCCCAACCCTGGGATTGAACCTGGGTCTCCTGCATTGCAAGTGGATTCCTTACAGTCTAAGCCACCAGGGAAGTCCAAGAGAGCTTAAGTAATTCCAAGTCCTTAGGAAATATGTAAGGCTTCACCAAATGGAATAGTAATCCATGATGAATTTTCTAATACAAGTATTTTAGTGAATATTTTTTTTAATTTTGGAGATATTTGAAATTGCTTGCATTGGTGGTGAAAAATTAGAAAGCATTGCAGCTTCTGAAATTTATTGTAAAATGTAATTTTTATGAATGTCTATCAAATTTAGCCTTATGTTTAAAATCAATCTTTCCTAAAATGTATATATCTATTGCTTAACGTGCAATGTATTTTAAGTTTAAAATTAATAAAAAGTACCCTTTGATCAGTATGAGAGATGAATGGATAAATCTCATTATGCTCTCTTTTGAACATGAACATGCAAAGAAAATCAATTTTGATGACATCACTCACAAATTTGCATAAACCAAGCCTAAGAAACAGAAATTTCAATGTTACTACTATTCCTGTGACAGATCAATATGTAGATATTTTCCCTTTTATATAAAAAATTAATTAAGGTGATTAAAATTATTTATTGTATTGTCTTTTTTCTACTGGAATTTTTTATTGGCATGATCACATATAATGTTTCATTAATAAAACATTTCTCCATCTGCAGTTCTATTACCTTTCATTTAACTTCATGATTATTTCTGAATATACTTTGTTTATAGGAAATGGAATGTTAAAAAATTATCCACATCCTGACATAAAATTCACTAGATACACCCCTGTTCATGGTGAAGTGGTAGAGAAACAATGATTGTGTAGGCACATACTCCTGATGATGGGAAATAAGTCAGGAAGCACCTTGCGGAGCAAAAGTATAGCAACAAAGTTGACCCTAAGTATAAACAGAATGCAGAATACTAGTGTTCTCATCATTCCATAGAGATTGTAGTGGTGTGAAAACTTAACAAAAATATAATAAATGCCCATGGATCAGATAAAGAACACTGTAAATAAATATCTATGGGGATTTGGGGAATGCACTAGTTTGAAGAGAGGATAACTCTTTAAATACTGCTAGGTAATAATAAAAACTATAAGAAGAAACTAGAAATTACCATTGCTGATTTGACAGATACCCAGGGAGATTAACTTGATGGTTGAAATATATACTAGTTGCTAGTGGAAAAGATAAGATTAAAACTTCTGTTGATCAGTTACATTAGATTCATAAATGAGAAAACTTACAGCTTATTTCCAGTCGGATGAAGTCTTTAATGCCAAGGTTTTCTAGGAAAACTCCAGATAAAGCCGTGGTTTTAAAAAAGAAGGAAATATCAGCACTGAATTCTGCATGGAAGGTAGGAAAGTGGAGGTAAGAGGCTTCTGTATAAAATGATACCGCATTCCAAAAGTGTCCTGCAAATGAAAAAGAAATTCTGAAGCATGGAATGGGTTATAGGAAAGCACAGGGCATGTGGATAACTTCAGGACTAGGGGACACTGCAGGGGAAAAGGATAAGGGAATAAAACATCTTGAGCTTATGTAAGGAGAGAGAAAGCTTCTTTCAATTTAATACTCACGGTCGCCATAGCAACGCAAGGGCCCAATTCTCCAAGCAGCCTCTGAGTTTGTTCTGTCCGTATCAGTGATAACTATCTGAGTGACAGGTAAGTGGTCTTTGAAGGAAAGAAAGCCAGTATCATTTGTCCTGCAAAACATAAATTTAAGAAAAAAAGAGGAGAAAAATGTGGATAATCTAGGGATTCTTTACCAAGCCTCCTCTTTTCAAAAGTGATTTAGGTAGTTGCAACAGGGTGAGGGCAGAGAAGAGACTAACAGAAGGCCTTTCATCTATGTGTGAAAGTCTGGGATACCAATTACAAAATCCATGGCCAGTTTCCAAAACAAGTAGATTTTACATCTTCCTTAAGTCTTTCCAGAAAAGTAGATAGCTTACAGAGCTTGTTGCTGCTTTTTGTAGCTTGAGAGCACCCCACCTGCCCAACACAGCACTGAAAGAACATGAAACATTGCCTCTCTTACTATGAAGAGATCAGCTATCTCAGTAACAAATTTGAAATAGGCATCACAAAGCCCCTTGAAATCACTCCAAGGACTTGTTTCAGCCACCTGCCAACAGGTTTTAATCAGCTTAGGATGTTTCTTATCACCTTTTAACTCTAGGTAGTTTGTTGCTTTTCATTTTTCTCTTCTGCGTTTTAGAGATTTTGTTAGTTAATGACTTGGCTTTATCTCTGTTAATTATGCAACTAGGAAACTGATTAGTCAGCCTTTGACAAGAAAATTAAAAATGAATAGGGTTAAGTTATACACACCCTCCCCCCATCCTTTTTTTTGGGGTGGGGGGGTTGTGACTTTGGATGAATGGCAAGGACATACCATTTAACTGATAGTTTAAAAAAAAAAAGTAAGTAAGAAACTGGCATTGAATGAATATGCAGCTATTTAGAGCCAGAAATATACTGCTGCTGCTGCTAAGTCGCTTCAGTTGTGTCCGACTCTGTGCGACCCCATAGACGGCAGCCCACCAGGCTCCCCCGTCCCTGGGATTCTCCAGGCAAGAATACTGGAGTGGGTTGCCATTTCCTTCTCCAATGCATGAAAGTGAAAAGTGAAAGCAAAGTCGCTCAGTCGTGTCTGACTCTTAGCGACCTCGTGGACTGCAGCCTACCAGGCTCCTCCGTCCATGGGATTTTCCAGGCAAGAGTACTGGAGTGGGGTGCCATTGCCTTCTCTAGAAATATACTAGGGGATCTGTAATACCCTTGTGCAATGGGTACGGTTATTTCCATCACAAATGAGGAAACTGAGGCTCAGAGATATGGGATAACTTGCCTATGGTCACATGGCAGAAGGGGCAGAGGTCTAGTTACTTAGTGTATAGCTCAACCTTAAATTTAACAAGTATACATCATTAATACATCATTAATGTTAATATGAAATGAATTGAATCATATGAGGCAGTTTGAAAATTACACATGGATGAGCTGAACTCCCCACCCACGTAGACTCAGGTAAGCACAAGCTGGATCATCTTGTCTGTACCTAAGAACTGGGAGGCAGAACACCATGCCACAATGATCAAGGAAAAGTATATGATGCAATAGTGTTTTTATTAGAGCACAAAGGAGCAAGTTAATAGTGGTCTTCTCTCTGTAGTTACAAATAATTCAACACAGCTGTCAAAACATTCAAAATCAATGCTGTATTTCATCACCATTCACATATTATTTACAGCTCTGAGTCTAAAGACAAAGAAAATAATGTGTCTAATTATGAATTGGGGAAGTATGGCAAGGACCACGTAGTGTGATGTAGTGCTTTAAGGATAAAGCTTTAAAAGCATATGGATTTGTTCTGAAATCCCAGATCCCCAGTTTCTAACTATGCTACTTTGGGCAAATCATTTTATTTCTAAGATTCTACAGTATCCTCAGTTGAAAAATGGAAGCAATGTCTATATCACAGAAGAATAGCAAGAATTAAATGAGATGATATAGTCACTTAGCATGGTACCTTATCTATGGTAAATGCTCAAAAATAGCAGTGTTAGCACTCATTTGAGTTCTCATCCTCGTCCCCAAATCACTTTGCAGCCTGAGGCAAGTCTATTCATCTTTTCATACACCTAGTTACAAGTCTGTCTTGGAGATCTCCATACTGTACACAGAAGGTTGTAGAAAATTAAATGTTAAGATTAGGCATCCAACTCCTGAGATTTGTAGAAAAATGCACTAATTCACTTTGGTTATAAACAAATCAAATATTTACCTGTATATATACCATTATGGACTTCCCTGGTGGCTCAGACAGCCACCTGCCCACAATGCATGAGACCCGGGTTCAATCCTTGGGTGGGGAAGATCCTTTGGAGAAGGAAATGGCAACCCACTCCAGTACTTTTGCATGAAAAATCCCATGGATGGAACAGCGTGGTAGGCTACAGTCCATGGAGTTACAGAGTCGGACACAACTGAGCGACTTCACTTTCTTCATATACTGTTATAGTCTCATATATATATTAATATATTATATAATATTATATATAATATAATATACATATATAATATATTATACTATATAATATATATACTAATATGTAATATATTAGTATATTATATATTATATAATATTGATATATTAATAATTTATAATAGTTTATTATATTAATATATTATTATATAATATATATAATACATGAACATATCTAATATATATAACATAATCTAATATATATAGTCTAATCACCCAAAATGTAAAGAAATGAACTGTTATCCATAATTTGAGTACCATATTTAGAAGCTAATCAGAGGATATGGAATAAGGTTTTTGTGTTTATTTGAAAGCACATCTATGAATGTTAGACAGTATAAAATTTGAATCTTCATTTTCCAGTATTTTTTCTAGGAGACATTGCAAAGCAAATATCAAATGACCAAAGCAAAATAAAGACCAAGCCCATATAGTCTCCTGAAGAAACTTAAATTTAAACTTTATAGGATCTTATTTCTCCATGTTTTTTTTGTTTTTGTTTTTGTTTTTTCATTCTCAAGGTGGAAATGGTAGATTCTGGAGTCTGTTGATCAATGTCAACCATTGCTTCCCTCATATGCTATGGCATGTTTTCTACATCAATTTGATGTCCTTCTATCAAAGTGTTGGAATACACAAAATCACTCTAAGAATAAAAATCTCTTTCAAATAACAGAGAGAAAGAACTTCATAAACGCAAATGACTACAGGGGCAAAAAAAAATAATAATAAAAATGAGTGAAGCCACCTTTATGTTATGATAAGTGGAACCTGACACACAGCTTCAATATCACGTGGGAAAAAGAGGGAGAAAGAGAGGAAGACTGGGATAAGGATGGTGTTCTGTCTTCAGGAGGCAGTTATGGCCATTTCTAACAGGTAATTATGCTCTTCACAAATGTAAGACCAGTGGGCCAGACTGGAATATCAATATAAAACTACTCAATTTTTAAATCTTAAAAATGGATTTAAAATTCTTAAAAAAAAATAAGTGTGGTAGTAACCAACACTCCACTGGCCAATAAGACAGGTGAGGGGTGCCTTGCAAGCCCCTTAGGCATCAGGCTTAGGACTTTTCAAATTTATTCATGCACTTAGGGTCGCACTGAGAATAAAACTGGATTTAATTCAATGCGTGAATGACAAGACTGATTAAAACACTTCAAAGAATTAATGGGTAGAATATTTGGGGAGATGGCATAAAAATGATACCAATTATGGTGTACCTATTAATAGACAGGAAGTCTGCAGCTGCAGAGTTGATGTTCTACACACGAAGTTGTTTTTCTTTGGCTTTTGAGAAGAGCTTGTCTTCTCAAGGTCAAACACTTTACAGACTTTGTCTTTCTTTGGAACAACATACAAGACTCTTCCTAAAGGGTGCTTATGTACTTTTTAAGTACAGAAATGATTTTGTTGTAGTGGGAAGACATTGCAATTAGGCTAGAGGGCACAGGTTAAATCCATGTGCCTCAGCACACTATTTGTATGATGTCATGAGGTCACTGGGGTCTCAATTTCCTAATCTCTTCAGTTCAGTCACTCATTTGTGTCCGGTGCTTTGTGACCCCAGCACACCAGGCTTCCCTGTCCATCACCAACTCCCAGAGCTTACACAAACTCATGTCTGTTGAGTCAGTGATGCCATCCAACCGTCTCATCCTCTGTTGTCCCCTTCTCCTCCTGCCTTTAATCTTTCCTAGCATCAGGGTCTTCTCAAATGACTCAGTTCTTCACATCAGATGGCCAAAGTATTGGAGTTTCAGCTTCAGCATCAGTCCTTCCAATGAATATTCAGGACTGATTTCCTTTAGAATGGACTGGTTGGATCTTCTTGCTAACCCTAATCTCTTAAATGGGGATACTAATACTAATTTGGTATTGTTGTAAAAAGTCAAAGTAGATAATGTATATAAAAGTTAATAAGTCAACTATTGCATAATGGGGATTTAATAAATAGCTATAGAAATTCCCAGTCACCTTTGAAATAAAAATGTTGGCAGGGAGTTTGGGGGAGAATGGATACATATATATGTAGGGCTGAGTCCCCTTGCTGTACACTGGAAACTATTGCAACATTGTTTGTTAATCATCTATACCCCAATACAAAATTAAAAAAGAAAAATAATTAAATACAAAGAATTTTAAAGGGGAAATAAGAAAAGGAGCCCCATAGCTGGCATGACTGAGCAGGCCAGTCAGAGTCCCAGCTATGGAAGCTCAAAGGGCACAAAGAATATACTAGAGACACATTCTATATGTCTATACAATTTCCAGGTAATTTGGTATGTCATGGTAATTTCCAGGGCAGGAATAGACATACAGAGGTAGAGAATGGACATATGGGCTCAGGGAGGGAAAGGGGAAGATAAGATGAATTGGGAGATTACAGTTCACATATTTACACCACCACACTGTTGTTCTTCAGTCATGGCATCTTTGTGTCTCACTCTTTGTGACCACATGGACTGCATCCCTGTCCCTCACCATCTCCCGGAGTTTGCCCAATTCATGTCCATTGAATTGGTGATGCCATCCAACCATATCTTATGTCATCCCCTTCTCCTCCTGCCCTCAATCTTTCCCAGCATCAGGGTCTTTTCCAGTGAGTCAACTCTTCGAATCAGGTGGCCAAAGTATTGGAGCTTCAGCTTCAGTATCAGTCATTCCAATGAGTATTCAGGGTTGATTTCCTTTAAGATCCACTGGTTTGATCTCCTAGTTGTCCAAGGGACTCTCAAGAGTCTTCTTCGTCACCACAGTTCAAAAGCATCAAATCTTCAGCATAGGTCCAGTTCTAATCTCTGTACTTGACTACTGGAAAGACTATAGCCTCGACTATATAGCCCTTTGTTGACAAAGTGATGTCTTTGCTTTTTAATGCACTGTCTAGGTTTGTAATAGCTTTCTTGCCAAGAAGCAGTTGTCTTCTAAATTCATGGCTGCAGTCACCATCCACAGTAATTTTAGAGCCCAAGTAGAGGAAATGTGTCATTGATTCTACTTTTCCCCCTTCTATTTGCCATGGAGTTATGGGCCTGGATGCCATGATCTTAGTTTTTTTAATATTGAGTTTTAAGCCAGCTTTTTCACTCTCTTCTCTCACCCTCATCAAAAGCCTCTTTAGTTCCTCTTTGCTTTCTATAATTAGAGTGGTATCATCTGTGTATGTGTAAAGTGAATAGCCAGCATAAAGCTGCTGCGTAGCACAGGGAGCTCAGCTCAGTGCTCTGTAATGACCTGGAGGAGTGGGATGGGGGACGGAGAGAGGTCCAAGAGGGAGGAGATATATGTATACATATGGCTGATTTCCTGGTGGTTCAGACAGTAAAGAATCTGCCCACAATGTGGGAGACCAGGGTTCAACCCCTACCTAGGTCAAGAAGATTCCCTGGAGAAGGGAATGGCTACCCACTCCAGGATTCTTGCCTGGAGAATTCCATGGAGCCAGGAGCCTGGTAGACTACAGTCCATGGGGTGACAGAGTCAGACACTTCTGAGCAACTAACACTTTCATTTTCACCATTTCCTCCAGGCAATGTGAGGAGCAGGGGAGGGGTATGTGGGTATCTACCTGACTGATTTACTTCACTGTACAGCAGAAACTAGTAAAACACTGTAAAGCAATTATATTTTATTAAAAACTATAAAAATAATTCAAACAAAGACATGCATGTGTTTTAATGATAAAACATGAACATTAAGAAAAAGACTCAAATTTTCTCAAGAGCAAACTTATGGCATAGAATTAGCCAAAGTAGTCTCCTTTTTAGTTTTACTATCTGAATCTGAAGAATTTACCAAAATAAGGACTGCAGAGCAGAGGTCACTGATTTCTTAATGTGTCATTAAAGTGTAGCAAAACTTATATGCTGCCATTTTTCCATCAGCCAGTTTTTGGATAACTGCTGCAATTATTTTATAACATCACTTGGGTGACTGAGCTGATTAAATGAGGATTTTTTTTCCTTTTTATATTCTTCTCTCAGTCACTCAAATGTAACCAATAACATATTATTCATAAAGTAGATAAACTTAGAAAATTATACAAAGAACTCAAGACCTCAGGTCCCTCAGAAGCTCTTGTTTGAATCTGAATGGACTGATTTCAAGAGACTCTGCACACCTTTCTGTTCAGTGGGTTACATAATACTGTCCATTTGCTGTGGATGTGAAGGAAGAAAGGCTGGATGATGCCCACAAACAACCCAACAAGTCTAAATACCATATTGATATTTGCCAGAAATTATAACTTGACTTTGGTTAAGACAGTTATTTCCTTCTTGTCTTCCTTATTAAGACTTCCAGATAAACAAAAACAACCTAAGGGATCACATGACAAGAAGCTCCAGGGTCACTTGATTGACAAAAGAGCTCCAGGGTCACTTGGTTGAAAATGTGAAAACATTGACTGTGGTCACTGTAGTCTACCCCAGAGGATAATATCCCTTCACTTATGCCCATCTGGAGAAGGCAATGGCACCCCACTCCAGTACTCTTGCCTGGAAAATCCTATGGACGGAGGAGCCTGGTAGGCTGCAGTCCATGGGGTCGCACAGAGTCGGACACGACTGAAGCGACTTAGCATAGCATAGCATAGCATAGCATATGCCCCCTCTGCCACTGATCAGGCCATATCTATCTGGAGTCTTTATTTCAGTTCATAGTATTTCTTTTTTGGGGCAGGGTGTATAGAGCTGCTTTACAATATTGTGTTAGTTTCTGCTGTAAAACAAAGTGAATCAATCACACATATACCTATATCCCCTCCCTCTTGGACCTCCCCACTCCCTGCCCCATCCTACCTAAGTCATCACAGAGCTGAGTTCCCTGTGCTATACAGCAGGTTCCCACTATCTACCTATTTTACACACTGTAGTGTATATATGTCAGTCTCAATCTCCCAATTCATCCCACCCCTCTGCCCCGCTTTGTCTACATATCTGTTCTCTATGTCTGCATCTCTATTCCTGCCCTGCAAATATTCATCTATACCATTTTTCCAGATTCCACATATATGCATTCTCTATGAATTATTTGTTTTTCTTACGCCCATGTTTCTTATATGAAGGGCAAAACAAGACAGTGTTGGCATATATTTAATATTTTTGGAAACTGTATTTTTTTCTATAAATATTTTTTAAACCTGAAGGCACAGGGCTCCTCTCACATAGATGTGAAAAAACAAAATCAGGTCTTGGTATATAAATACAGTCAAAGTTTACCCAATGCTACTTCATTAGTAAGAAATGCAAATGGCCCTACAGAGCTTATGAGTATAAAATGGAATTTAAAAAGTATTAGCAAGGATTAAGGTTTTTGTAGTCATCATTTGATTAACGTGTTCCTGATAAGACAGGAAAGGAAGGAAGATTCGGTAGTGCCATAAAATCTCTTCACAAAATGTCTGCATACTTTTTCTCCTCTTTCACCCTTCTCCCAACCTAACCAAAATTAGCCTTTTCTCCTTCCACGCCCATGAAATGTCACTGAATTGCTCTTTTCCACAGAATATGTCACTGTCCAACTTATTCCACATGTTGCAGCATTTTAGTGTTGCCTTCTTTCCTGTTTCACACACACACACTCACACACACACACACACACACTCACATGCATTTTGTCATGAATACATACTCATTCAGCTGTCTGCGAAACATCTTTTTACATGTCAATAGTTATCTCTAACTCATATGCCCAAACCTCCACTGGTCACCTTCCCAGGGATTGGCCACCCTACTTGTTACTCTGTGAATGACTTGGCCCTGGGCTCCCCAGCTGCTGAGGTGGAACACCTGTGGGGCTTCATTTCTCCTCTTTTCCTCAGTTTCTCCCTCATTGTTGATCAACAATGTCCATCAAGCTCCCTTTCTTCACACTGCTATTCGCTGCCTTATCCTCATCCTCCTGGCTTCAGTTTTGTTCTGAGGCCCCGAGTCTGCCTGGGCCCGGGTGAGAGTTACCTGACCTGCTTTGGCTGCTCCTCCCTCAGCCCTGTCCCCTCTCACACTTACCCACTTGCTCAGAAACATACACATACATGTGGACAAGATGCGCTTCATTGCTTCAAACCTTGTAAAGAAATCTCTATCTCTTACAGGAAGGGTCCAAATTCCAAAATATTTAACATATTAGAGTAGACAAAAATTGCTATTTAAAGCCACCCTTGTCTTTTATAGGAGGAGTTCTTCCTAAAAGAAAAAGGCCCATAGGATAGAGGCCCTGCGTGGGTGTGGGGCTGCTATTCTTAGACCCTACTGCTGGCTCTGGGATTCCGCTGAGCATCTCACATTGCAGGACCTGAGATGGGAGCCACCTCTTGCCTTTCCCTGGCCAGGTGAGCACACAAATAAGAGTTTTACATCTGATCTCATTCCACCCTCACAACAGTCCTACGATGGTGTTATAACATTGCCTGCTTGTAAGCAGAGGAAACTAAGGAAAGAGGTGACTTCTCAGGGGATGGTGTTGGCAAGTGGAGAAGCTAGTGTGTGCTGACTTGCTTCAGTCATCCCAGGCTCTTTGCAATCCCATGAACCATAATCCACTGGGCTCCCCTGTCTGTGGGATTTTTCAGGCAAGAATATTGAAATGGGTTGCCATGCCCTTCTCCAGGGGTCTTCTTGACCCAGGGATTGAACCCACATCTCATGCATTTCCTGCATTACTGGTCGGTTTTTTACCTGATGAGCCATGGGAGAAGCCCAGGAGAAGCTAGGGTGGAAACCAAAGCTTCTGCTGTAACCAGCGTGCTTTCCTATCCTCCAGGCGTTGTGTGCTGCTTACAGAGAGTGGCTGTCTCATGAGTGGAAGCTGTGCTTCCCATGTTTATTTAGTATCTCCAGAGAGAACCAGAATGACCCAGTCCTGAGTCCTTGAGCTGTCCTGGCTCTCAGGCTGACTCTCCCATTCTGTTCACACAGGCTTTCTCCACACAAGATACACTTCAATTGATTAGGTTTCAGTTTTCTAACTTGCAATCATTTTCCAGCCCTGCATTCTCTGAGATTACACATAGGCCACCTTGACAGGAATTCTGGGAGCCCACAAACTCTTTGGTGACACGTTTAGCAAGCAATCTTCTGGTTTATCTCTAGCTGGCAGACCCAGCCCCAACCATGACAGCATGAGTTTTACCAGTGAACTTTCAGAGGGCAGCCCAATTCTGGGGAGTGAGGTCTTCAGTGCTCTTTCCTTATTTTACCTAGAGTGTGCTGGATGAATGATATATTTGATTACTCTGATACACTAGTTAATTTTCTTATTTTATTGCATATAGGTATGTACAGTTTTTGTAGAATTAAAGTAGTTAACTAATGATAACCTACTGTACAGCACAGGGAACTCTACTCAATGCTCTGTAGTGACCAAAATGAGAAGGAAATCCAAAAAAGAGGGGATATATATATGTGTGTTCATTCATCTTGCTGTAGAAACTAACACAACATTGTAAAACAGAAAAAACTATACTCCAATGAAAATTAAAAACAAACCAAAAGAAGTTAGTCTAAATTCTATAAATTGATATTGCCTCTTAGTTTAAGATGCTGTAAAAGTAATAAAATAATAATAAAACCAATGACTAACACATTTTTGAGAACTAAATATCTGGTAGGTCTGCTAGATGAGCAAATTCATGCCAACTCAGCCAGCACTCCCCAGAGATGAGCATTCTTTTCTTCTGTTTCTTTCCATTTTCTTAAATCAAATAAGAAGCTGAAACTCAGAGAGGCTAAATGATAGTAAGTGACAAATTCAGGATTTGATCATCCCATTACAAAATAAAATATGACATAGAGATAAATTACAGTTTAGATACAGAAAATGAGGGTGCAGCCAGAATAAGCAGCCGCAGTTGTGTGTGTTCTGTGTATTTATTACATATATTACTTTGTAATATTTTCACTACAAATCTATAAGACAGATTTACAAAAGAGAGAAAATTAATTCTTCCTTTTCTTCTCCTCCTCCTTACTCTCTCCTCTTTCTCCTCCTTCTTCTTAATGATGAAGACTCTACTCTTTGAAAACAGGGCCAAGACACTGGGGTATATTTGTAAATAGCAGGAATGTCACTTGGAGCACCAACAGGCACAGTAGAAATGACAAACGCAGAGAAAAAAAAAAATTTAAAGGAGGGTCCAACATCATCAGGGTCCTGTTAGAGCTGTCCACATCTGGCAAAAGGTTCTAGAAATTTCTGAGTGAAAAGAGGTTGTAATAAATGTCTCCCTGTATGGCTCTGTTGTTTTTGTTTTTTTTTAACTTTTTATTTTGTATTGGAGTATAGCCAATTAACAATGTTGTGATAGTTCCATGTTGACAGCAAAGGGACTTGGCCATACATATACATGTATCCATTCTCCCCAAAACTCCCCTCTCATCCAGGCTGCCACATAACATTGAGCAGAGTTCCCTGTGCTATACAATAGGTCCTTGTTGATTATCCATTTTAAATATAGCAGTGTGTACCTGTCCATTCCCAACTCCCAACTATTCCTTTTCCCCATCCTTCTCCCTGGCAATCAAAGTTGGGTCAATTGAAGGGTCTGTGTGGCTCTGTTTTGACGCTAATGAATTCTGCAGATCTAGTGAGTTCTGTGGTAAAGCCACCTGCTCACCCCAGGGTCAGGGAGGCCAGCTCTGAACTGACACCTTTGTGGTCTGTATAAAGTCCAAAGTCCCTTCTGCAATTTGGCCACATCTATCAGAGTAGAAAAGTGGATGATTTAACAATCTTACACTAGAAAGCTATGCAATGGAAATACTAATAATTAAATTTTTTTAAAAAAGCATGTCAAGACTTAGAAATGTTCATTGCAACACTTTTTCTAATAGTAAAATATCATTTACAAATAAAATGTTTATAATGTTATGACAAGCTATAAGCTATGGTACAACTTTACCTTACAGCCATTAAAATGGACAGGATGCATTCATGCTTATGCTTATTTAAAGATGCTAAGTCAAAGCTCTCTGAGACAAATTTCATGTAGAAAGCAAGTTGAAGAATGATATGTTTTGTATTAAAACAATGAAAAATGATAAACTTTAATATTAATAAATATGACAAATACATAGGAAGATATTTTATGTAGATGTACCCTACATGTGGGCTTCCCTGGTGGCTCAGACCACAAAGAATCTGCCTGCAGGGCAGGAAACCAGGGTTTGATCCTTGGGTCAGGAAGATCCCCTAGGGAAGGGAATGGCTACCGGCTCCAGTACTCTTATCTGGAGAATTCCGTGGACAGAAGAGCCTGGTGGGCTACAGTTCATGGGGTAGCAAAAAGTCGGATGTGACTGAGCAACTAACACTTTCACTTTCACACTTTGACTGAACATGCTCCACTATTACTATCTCAAGGTAATATGTAAAATGTTAAAATTTTACACATTAGGTATAAATAAAATAATTCCTAGTGATGATAAAGGAGGAGCTTCTTTTTTATTTACTATTTCTGCAATATTTGAATATTTATAATAAGGATATAAGAAACATATTTATATTGTGATTTTTAAAAACTTCTAAATTTTAAAAATCAGAAAAAATTATTCTCCCCACACATTGCTGAGTCAAAACTGACAGCTATAAGCAAACTTAAAGAGTGTCCAAAAAGGTAAGCAGCTCATCTAATTTTATTCTAAGAGCTACTTTTAGGTGAGTAATGCCATATACTGAGTGATAAGTCAGCACATTAAAATAGAAGCCAAAGACTCATTGCACTAAGTAGAATTATAATATTTTGGTATACAATAATGGCCCACATCAAAATGTTGTATAAAATTTACTAAAGAAATGCACATTTTTAACCTTGACATTGACTTTGAGTTCTATCTATTTCGGATACTCACAGTTCTGCAATTACCCAAGAAATGTGACTCTACATAAAATCTAGAGATTATGAAGTTGTACAGGTGGACAGGTAACAGAGGCAATAGAAGCCTCAGTCTACATCTTTGATCTTTATAATTGTAAAAAAAAAAAAAAGAAGAAGAAGAAGAAGCATATCTCATAGCTATGTTTTGTTTCCTAGAACCAATAGGTCTTAAATTACCTATTAGATATTTTGAAATTAGATGTTATTAATAGAATGGTAGCATTATTGAATAAAAAACACAGAAACAAAAATATCCCTTAATGCTACCCTTGGCAAAGTATTAACTATTGTGCTACATCTAGATTTCGATAAAGTGGTGATGTGATATGTTAGTTTTAAAATATCAATCCCTGATTATAAGTTGTGCTTTCCAATTTTTGTATTGTTCCTTTTATTCTTCAGTGTGTGATGCCTTCTTTCATCTCCTATCAGATACACTGCAAAACACTCTATTTAAAAACAATCTGAAACCCAGTCATAGGGTTGTTAGTATAAACAAGTTGCTCCAGGATATATACTTTCAGTGACAATTTACAGAATAAAAGAGCAGAACATAACCAGCAAGGAGAAAGCATATTTGTCCAGGATGAGAGTATGGGGAGAAAGGAAAAAAAAAAAAAAACTCATTGATTCATTCATTCACTCAGAAGTTAATGTATGAAGAACTTACCATGTGCCAAGCACACTTTTTCCAACGCAAGGCTCTGGCTCTGATTATATTGCTAGATGCACATGGAAATCGAGGACTGAGAGAGTAAAAACCCAGAGAACCCTTCATAATCGCTGGAATAGCTCATAAACAGATCTATGAATAAAAAATTTCTTCCAGTAGAGATTGTACAGTACTATTTTTTAAAATAAGAAATAGAGTCTTTCTTTTCCAGATTTCAGAATTCCTGCCCCATCTTATGACATTACCTAGTTTGAAGCACCATCGCTTCTCTGAGGGTAGGAATCCCAGAGGCAGTGGTTTTGGGGAAATCAAAAGAGGTCTGAAAGATCAAAGAATAGCCTGTGTGAAGAAACAGCAAAACCATAAACCCTTGGATGTAACCAGCATCATTTTCCCCAAGGCAATTGTCTCATTAAGTCTCCAAGGAAAGGAGTGAAGGGCCCTTGTGAAGGTCAAGGTTGTGGGACTGGATTAGACCTGTCTTTACAAAGAAAACAGCTCAAGGCAAATGTATAAAAATATAGCTTTGGGAGCGGCATGACCACTTCTGACTATCTTTGATAGCTGAGAGAAAATCAATCTGCAGCAAAAAAGTTTAAACTTTGAGTAAATATTTCTGGTGAGAAAATAAAAGGTGGGTAACAGTCAACACTGCAGTAAATATCTGTTAATCCCAGAATGATCATAGCCCAATTTGCAAAAAAAAGAGAGGTAAAAATGCCTTTACTCGAAGTCATCCACCCATTATACTTTCATGGCTTCAGCACCATTTATTAGATAATTTCTTGGTGGCAGAGAAGTGCAATCAAGGGCTAACAGTGATTTGAAGCTCCAGGATGCCACACACTGAGTAAAAAAGAATAACCTAAAAATCTTGCTTTAAAAAAAAAAAAAAAAGAACAATAGATTTCCTTTTTTTGATGATCAGATGACCAGAATATAAACTCTATACCATTTTCTCTTTCTATTCTGTGCCATGTCATTTATACAAGGGAGAAGTAAAGACAAGAGGCAAAGAACAGAGTGACTGAAAATCACATAAAATATCTATGGTTGCTTATGAATAAATTCAAGTATGTCCTGCTGTTAGAAAAGAGAGCTTCATCTTAGTTCTACCTGGTTGTTTGGATGAGAAAACTTTTCATCCGGGTCCGGGGCCATCGAGAGGAGGCACACTTTGGACCAGCTTTCTGCTCCTCCATCTCAGCACCCAATATTGTTTTTATTGTGCTACAACCATCCTTTATGTCCCAATTTGTTTTCTTCCACCCAAATGACTGTTTTTCCACCTCCAAACGCTGTCTTGTGAGATCTCTAGGCATGAGCTGTTTGCCAACTTCCCTTCCTGCATTCAGCAGCCCATTCGTCTGAAGTTATTAAGTCAGAAAACCCCCAACTGAGAGGAGGTCTAGAGGATGAGTCATTCTATTGAAGAGAAGTTCCTGTGCAAACAATCATTCACTGTGAGACTGTTATTCATTACAAGTTTTCTCATTTCTTTCTTTCTTCCTTTTTAGTTCTTCGACAGGGATGGAAACCCCTGCAGAAGTCAGCTCTATAGTACACCTGTTCAGATGTCTCTCTGAGGCTTCCTTTTATTCAAAGGAATCGTGTTTGGGGTGTTTCCTCCCTCCACTCTAATCCATCTTCAGAGCTGCTTTACTTTCATCTATACCCAGAGCATACTCATTTTTTCTTATTTACTTGGCACCCATCAAACCTCATCAAAGGAAATCAACCCTGAATATTTATGGGAAGGACAGATGCTGAAGCTAGAATACTTTGGCCACCTGATGCAAAGAGCCAACTCATTGAAATAGACCCTGATGCTGGTAAAGATTGAAGGCAGGAGGAGAGGGGGATGACAGAGGATGAGATGGCTGGATGGCACCACTGATGGACATGAGTTTGAGCAAACTGCAAGAAATGGTGAGGGACAGGGAATCCTGGCATTGCTGTAGTCCATGTGGTTGCAAAGAGTCTGACACAACTTAATGACCAGACAACAACAACATTGAAATATATGATAGCAAGTAACTCAGTTACAGAGGTTGCTCAAAACAGAATAAAAAATTATCAATTACTAGAGTCTTGGAAGACAACTGAGGCTCTACTTGGCTTAGCAGAAAGCAAAATATACCTTGCAGTGATTATGATTCGAGATGCCCCAGGAGAGGTCTCTTTGGCATCCTCACTGGCTGCTATACAAAATGCAAACTTAGCAACTCCTTGGATGCAGTCAGCAAGGGTACTGACTTCTACTCAGCTGGAATTTCCCATTCTAGCCCCTTAGACATGTTACTTTATCCAAGTCGCTTAGCATTTCAGAGACTTGGTTCCCTTTTCTGGAGCAAAGAGATAATAAAACCAACCTCAAGTGTTGTTGAGATAATTATATGAGATATAGTGTATACAATGCTAAGAAGACTTCAGTATATGAGACTTTTCCCCCATTTCTTTTATTTTTAATTTAATTTTGTTTTATGATACTTTTAAAAAGCAAATTTGATCCATGAAGCAGGGCACCAAAAACCAGTGCCCTGAGTCAACCTAGAGGTATAAGGTGGTGAGGGAGGTGGAAGGGGGTGAGGGATGGGGGGACAAATTCATGTTGATGTATCACAAAAACCATCATAGTACTAAAAAGTAATTATCCTCCTATGAAATAAACATAAAAAGTATTGAAATATAGTTGATTTACAATGTTGTGTTACTCTTAGTTATTCAGTTCAGTTCAGTCAGTTCAGCTGCTCAGTCATGTCTGACTCTTTCCGACAACATGAACCACATCACGTCAGCCCTCCCTGTCCATCACCAACTCCCAGAGTTCACTCAAACTCATATCCATTGAGTCAGTGATGCCATCCAGCCATCTCATCCTCTGTTGTCCCCTTCTCCTGCCCCCAATCCCTCCAAGCATTAGGGTCTTTTTCAATGAGTCAACTCTTCTCATGAGGTGGCCAAAGTACTGGAGTTTCAGCTTCATTATCAGTCCTTCCAATGAACACCCAGGACTGATCTCCTTTAGGATGGACTGGTTGGATCTCCTTGCAGTCCAAGGGACTCTCAAGAGTCTTCTCCAACAGCACAGTTCAAAAGCATCAATTCTTCAGCACTCAGCTTTCTTCACAGTCCAACTCTCACTTCCATACATGACCACTGGAAAAACCACAGCCTTGACTAGACGGACATTTGTTGGCAAAGTAATATCTCTTCTTTTGAATATGCTATCTAGGCTGGTCATAACTTTCCTTCCAAGGAGTAAACGTCTTTTAATTTCATGGCTGCAATCACCATCTGCAATGATTTTGGAGCCCCAAAAAATAAAGTCTGACGCTGTTTCCACTGTTCTCCCATCTATCTGCCATGAAGTGAAGGGACCAGATGCCATGATCTTCGTTTTCTGAATGTTGAGCTTTAAGCCAACTTTTTCACTCTCCTCTTTCACTTTCATCAAGAGGCTTTTTAGTTGTACAGCAAAATAATTCAGTGATATATATATAGATATAGATATTCTTTTTAAGATTTTTTCCACTATAGGTTATTACAGGGTACCCATTTCCTTTATAAGTTATTGCAGAGTATAGTTCACTGTGCTATATAGTAGGTCCTTGCTGATTACCTATTCTATATATGGTAGTGTGTCCACCTGACTTGCCTCTTGAGAAATTTGTATGCAGGTCAGGAAGCAACAGTTAGAACTGGACATGGAACAACAGACTGGTTCCAAATAGGAAAAGGAGTTCGTCAAGGCTGTATATTGTCACCCTGCTTATTTAACTTATATGCAGAGTACATCATGAGAAACGCTGGGCTGGAAGAAGCACAAGCTGGAATCAAGATTGCCAGGAGAAATATCAATAACCTCAGATATGCAGATGACACCACCCTTATGGCAGAAAGTGAAGAGGAACTAAAAAGCCTCTTCATGAAAGTGAAAGTGGAGAGTGAAAAAGTTGCCTTAAAGCTCAACATTCAAAAAACGAAGATCATGGCATTCGGTCCCATCACTTCATGGGAAATAGATGGGGAAACAGTGGAAACAGTGTCAGACTTTATGTTTTGGGGCTCCAAAATCACTACAGATGGTGATTGCAGCCATGAAATTAAAAGACGCTTACTCCTTGGAAGAAAAGTTATGACCAACCTAGATAGCATATTCAAAAGCAGAGACATTATTTTGCCAACAAATGTCCGTCTAGTCAAGGCTATGGTTTTTCCTGTGGTCATGTATGGATGTGAGAGTTGGACTGTGAAGAAGGCTGAGTGCCGAAGAATTGATGCTTTTGAACTGTGGCGTTGGAGAAGACTCTTGAGAGTCCCTTGGACTGCAAGGAGATCCAACCTGTCCATTCTGAAGGAGATCATCCCTGGGATTTCTTTGAAAGGAATGATGCTAAAGCTGAAACTCCAGTACTTTGGCCACCTCATGCGAAGAGTTGACTCATTGGAAAGACTCTGATGCTGGGAGGGACTGGGGACAGAAGGAGAAGGGGACGACAGAGGATGAGATGGCTGGATGGCATCACTGACTAGATGGATGTGAGTCTGAGTGAACTCCGGGAGCTGGTGATGGACAGGGAGGCCTGGCATGCTGCAATTCATGGGGTTGCAAAGAGTCGGACACGACTGAGCGAGCAAACTGAACTGAACTGAACTGAAGTATGTATATGTTAATTCCAGACCCATAATTTATCCCTCTACCACATTTCCCCTTTAGTAACTATAAGTTTGTTTTCTAGATTTGTGAGTCTGTTTATCTTTATAAATAAGGTTATTTGTGCCATTTTTTTCAGATTCCACATATAAACCATATCCTATGATATTTGTCTTTCTCTGACACTTGACATTTTTGGGAGACAATATTATCTAGGACTTGTAATATATCAATGTGCTATCTACTAAGTGCTATACTAGCCCAAGTCAGAATTCTGACTAACTTTACCAAGGGCAGAAACTTAAGGGAAGTTTATGAGGTAAACATGTTTGAGCTTTCTTACAAGCACTCAGACATCAAAAGGAACATGCCTGTCTGAAACAAAAATTTGAAATGCAAGGAAAGCCGGCTTGACCACATGTTATCTAAGAATCAGGTTGGAGGAATGTTAAGGAACATAATTATTCCCCAATGGTGTTAGATTTTGTACTTTAAATAATAACGAACACATTTCAAAAAGGCTATGCCAGGTTTCATTCTGAGTGTATATTCCATGTCCACAATCCCTATTACAGACAAAGCTGTTTCATTGTTATTTCACATACAATGAGCTTCATGATCTGGATTTGATCTTCTTCCCTGTCTACATATCGTGTAAATTACACACATGAAAACTGCAAAAACTACACTAAGATACTTTTATTTTGAAGAAGTAGCAATTTTTATATTATTACATTTCTGTGTCTGAATAAATGGCAGCACTTAACTGTACTATACTACCTTTTGTTACTTCTTCTGGTTCTTCAAAACTTACCTATACTTTTCCTTGAAATTAAACTATCCCAGCCCAAGTGCACCCTAGGTCGGACAAACCTGTGCTTATACGTATAATGAAACTTATCACACTAATGCATTTATTTCTAAATAATTAGCCTCTACTATTCCACTGCCCTGAAAGTTCCTCAAGGGTAAGAATTATATGCCCCTGACTTTCTCTGTAAAGCAGACTGTCTAACTGCCCAGAGTAGGCATTCTTTTGACAAATGATTTAAGAGTAAATGTCAGATGGAATAGTATGCCCAGTTGCCTGTATAACAAATTATTTCCCAGAATCACTGATGACAGATTATAGCTTGTCCTAAGAAAATGAAATCTAGAAGAGTTAAATCAGAATCTGCTGGGACTTGCCTAGTAATCCAGTGGTTAAGACTCTGTTTCCAAAGCTGGGGACACAGGTTTGATAGCTGGTCAGGGAACTAAGATCCTACATGCCACAGGGCCAAAAAAATTAGAATCTACTCTCTTATGAGAATGATAGAAGGAAATTCCTAATTTCACCTGGGTTGGAAAAGTGAATCAGAAAGCTAATTTGGGCAAGAATTTCATTTAGTATATAGTGATTTAATATATCGCAACCCCTAGATAATATTGTCACTTAACAATATCACATCCTGAAAGGTTCTTAGTATTTTATATATATACTGTATATTATATATATAATCTATATATGATATGCTCAACATAACTCTAGAACATCCATGGGTGAAGTGGGCATCTTTTCAGAGGGACAGTCAGATCATTTCTCTTGATCCTTCATAGGTTAATTGTTGAACAAAACCTACATCTAAAATTAAATGTTTATGCTGTAATCAAGGTTACTTGCCACATAAAATGGCACATGATAAAACTTTCCCCCTGGCTTTAAAGGGACAGTAAAAGGTTATGAAATATGCCATAACCTAAGTTGGTGGAGGTATGATGGCACCAGAGTTGAGGAAAAGTTTTCCTGAGCACAGCCTTGATGATGAAGTTAAGTCAAGAGGAGGGCTTCAAAGGCTAGCGAACAACTGAGAAGGTCAAAGGAAGGAGATTCTGGAATGAGAGTAGATGAGATGATTGATGGAAAGTCCCGGAGAAGGGAGGGTAGAGGCACTTCAATACTTGATAGTCTAATTTTCCACTTTTAAGTGATGTGATGTGATTCTCTCCCTCAGTGTTTAGTAAATTAAGTCCAGCTCTGGTCATTTGTTCCCTAGCAAAGGATGACACTAAGGCAGCATTCGGTATGGGAAGGGCTTCACCAAAGGAAAAAGTGAGCGAAGATTAAGCATTCAACCAAAAAAAAAAGAAAATTGAAGGCACTCAGGAGAAACACTTTCCCTTCTCAATGACTCTTTACATTCTAACCCCCCTTACTATCTTCTCTGATGATACAGAATAAAACAAAGGTGTTTGCATGTAAGTCTATAAATTCATACATTTCTAATGTCAGCACACAGCGAAAAGAAGTTAAAGAATCAAAATATAATGAGTGACTCAAACTGCTGGTTGCAGAGGATTTTGATTATGTTTTCCTGGCCACACAATCATGTCACTTTTTCACATGTCTCTCAAGCTTGTAGTTGCCATTTTGGGATCACTTCTCCTCAAAGGTCTATTACATTCATCTATTCAGCTAGCTACCATCAACTTATACTGTACAAAGGATAAGACTTTGGGGAAGTAATGTTAAAAGAGACTCAATATTCAAAAAGAAGGAGAGTTATTTTTTATTTGCAGATCTATAAGATGAGATAGAAGGCTCTGCAGATAGGGTGGAGACCCCAAAGAATGGAGACATCCAGTTAACTTTATCTGATTTGCCATGTTAGGAGAAGGGACCCAGGTGACATGACTCAGGACCCAAGCAGCCTAAAACATTCCGAATCCATGGACAATTTAGTGGAGCCTGATGGAGCCATATGTTTGATCTTTTCCTCACTGAACTAAGGTTTAAAGCAGACCTAAAATTTTATCTGAAACAGTCCTTGGTGTTATCAACTAAAACAGTGAAAGAAAAACACTTAAAAGTCATTTCCACTAGGTTGGGAGCAGTTTGACACAGGAATTCTTAACTATACTTGAGCAGTACTTGATGAAGCAAGCACAATTTACAAAACCAAAACCAAAGAAGGTCTTAAATTTTTCAAAACCAAACTGTCTTTGGAAATGTTCTGTGCATATTTTCACCATCACTACAGTGAAAAACCAAGCAATTGACCAGGAGGGCAAAGGAAAAGTAGATGTCATGGCCATGAGAACTAAAAACTAAATTTATCTACAAAAGTAACCTGGTATTGGGGAGTTCAAATTCTGGATCTCCCTTTTAATAGATGAGTGAGAAAATAATTTAATTTCTCTGTAATCTACATTCCTCAACTGTAAGATGCCAAAGTGAGAGGATCATAAAAAATTAATAGGTTTGCTTTCTTTCTCAAATTTATGGTTACTGAAGAGGAAAGGGGGGAAAGGATAAATTAGGAGTTTGGGATTAATGGATACACACTATTATATATAAAATGGGTAACCAATAAATAACTACTGTATAGGTCAGGGAACTCTACTCAGTATCCTGTAATAACCTGAATGAAAAAGAACCTGAAAAATAATAGCTATATGTTTATGTGTATCTGGGGCTTTTCCCTGGTGGCTCAGCTGGTAAAGAATCCACCGGCAATGCGGGAGACCTGGGTTCGATTGATCCCTGGGTTGAGAAGGTCCCCTGGAGAAGGGAACAGCTACCGCCTCTAGTATTCTGGCCTGGAGAATTCCATGGACTACATAGTCCATGGGGTCACAAAGAGTCAGACACAATTGAGCAAAGTTAAAAAAAAAATATGTATAACTATATCACTTTGCTATACACTTGAAACTAACACAACATTGTAGATCAAGTGCACTCCAATATAAATTTTTTTTAATCATAAAAAGGATCTACTGTATATTACAGGAAACTATAGTCAATAACTTGTAATAATCTATAAGGAAATAGAATCTGAAAAAGATGTATGTGTGTGTATGTAAGCCTGTGTGTACTGTACACCTGAAACTACCACTACATTTTAAACCAACTGTACTTTGATAAAAAATACAAAAGAATTAATGGGTTGTTATGAAGGTTAAATCGATGTTCAATAAGCATAAATTCTCTATTTTTACTGGCAATAATAGGGTTGGCTGGTGGCTGGGTCATTCATCAGTGAGACAATGCAACAATAAAGAAACAGTCTGTATAATTACACATTCCTATCTCCCATATTTTTTCCCAAAGCCTATATTCTACACATTATAGAAATGCCAGCTAAATTGCAAAGCTAAATATTACATTTCGTTCTCACATTGAAAATGGAATGTTGAGAATATAAGATGATGGTGTTGCCACATGCTTTATGTTACAAACTTTAGTAATAGCCCTAAAAGTACCAGGACTGGCAATTTCCAGAGTTAAAAATGATCACCATCATTAAGAAGCCCTAGTTCATATGGAATTTCTCATTCATGTTCCTTTATTTTATGGGATATTTTATACATCTCTTAGTGGGCTTCCTCCACAAGTGCAGAGAAATCAGCATCCCCATTACCATTCATCCTTGTCAGCGTCACAATTGCAAAAGTGTCGAATGTCCAGGCAGCTCTCATCCAGGCCACAGTCACATTGCTGAACTCCAGGAGGGGCGCCTCCCCAGTAGGGTTGCCTTTCATTGGACCGCCCAATCCACCAGGTCAATGGAGTTCCATCTGAAAAACAAGATGCTTCACAAGTCAGAATGGAGCAAGCTTGACATAGCACAGATGGTGTCACAGAAACTGAGAGGAAAATGTCTTGAAGAATATATATACATTGAACGTACATGCGTACAAATACATTTCATGAAAGTATTTATATGAGTATTTGTGTATAGATATCTATGTGTACACATACGTACATACACACACATAGACAGAGAGATGCAAGGAAAGAGAGAAAGAAAGAGATAGGAAAAAAGAAAAGAAAAGGAAGGAAAAGGGGGAAGAAAGAACAGAAGAAAAGCAAGCAAGGAAGCAAGAGAGCAAAGGATATACATATATACATATTTCCCTCCCTCCCTCTCTTCCTTCTTTCCACTCTTCCCTTCTGTTTTTTCTTCCCCTTTCTTTCTTCCTTTCTTTTTTCCTCTTTCACCTTCCTCTTCCTTGGTCTCACTCTCTCTCTCTCCCTCTCTCTCTCTCTGTATATATATATATATATATATATATATATATATATACACACACACACACACACAGAGATATATCCATACACATATATATACACTTTTGTGAAAAGTATCTCTAGAGAAGAATATTGAGTTCTGACAATGTTCAGACTCAGAGTCACAAGCTCAGATGCTAATCAAATCTGGCAGGCATATCACAATTGAGTACACTGGGCTAGATTTTAGACCAATAAAATTGAATATATACAAAAATCAATTTTTTTTAAGTTACAAAAGGATAAACAATAGCATGAGGGCCAAAATTAGCCTGACCTTAGTTCTCAGTGGGGAGGGGTACACATGAAAGTTGGGGAGGGAATGTTGGCTCAGAGGACAGGATGGCTCTGTTTTACCCCCCACTGATTTCTGTCATGACAAACACTAGCTCCAAGGTTATCATATCTTTTGAATTTTTTAAAAAGTCATAATATTTCAAGTATAAAGATTTGGACAAAAATATTATGAAAGTCAATACTGCATGGGTCAATAAAATCCCTTTGTATGTCATATTTAACCCATACAAAGCTAGTATGTAACCTCTAATTTGTGGTTTATGTAATTAATAGAAAACTTTTTTTGAGTCTTGTCCCTGTCATTTTTTTTCTTTGCAAAGTTTAGTAATATATGTTGAAGTTATCCTCTATAATTGAAAATATTTAAGCAGATAAAAATATTATCCAGAAGATGATAATACATCCAAAACAACAGATATATATAGGCAGAGATGTAGGTGTTATATACCTTAGGCTGAAAGAGGTTAGGCTTAGGTTCTTTTTGGGAATAGCTGATCTGTTTCTGTTTGGCATACAATACACTTAATGTGTATTTATCTTTTGAAAATGAAAGAAACGATTATTGAAAGCTATTTTCATGATTTATCATTTTAAACAGAATAATAACATTTATCTGAGAATGATATTAGCTTAGAATTTTGCCTTGTCAAGATTTGATTTCATATACAACTCCTGATGTACAAATATATAATTTATAAATTATTCATGTATACAAATAGAAACAACTTTCTGTGAATTGGTTTAACTGCAAATATCCTTATGGAAATCACTGAGGCAAATAGGAAGAGAATGACAATCTAGAGCTTCCAAGATCCTGCAAGTAATGAGAAAAAGATAAAATGGGTACTATGAAAACCAAAAGCATCTTAGGGATGCTGGGTTGGGGAAAGACAGACTGAAGGACTGTCCTCACCTGAAAAATACTACTCTTCACTCTAAAATGTTTCAATTCCCATAGGTATACTCATGTGGATATATGGCAGAAACCAACACAATATTGTAAAGCAATTATCGTTCAATTAAAAACAAACAAAAGAATTCTTGCATTTCTAACATAGAACTGCTCTGAATGAAATTATGTACACAAGAAAAAAAAATAAAATGTTTCAATTACCTTTATTACCTTTTAAATTAGAATTCCAGTTAGAGATGTCTGTTAACCACCGTCTTCTTTTCAAAGAATAATTCTATATGCATTTTACTTTGTTTCAATCAGCTGTAAATCATTGGACACTGGTTCTAATGAACTGCTTTCTTTCTGACCACTAGCTCAGATAAGCCATATTCAAGTGGGTTTATTTAGAGCAAAAAGCATTTTCAGGCCTGGGGTAAGCTTAAGCGGATCATTCCAGTGTATGAGTCCAGGTAACATAGGGGTAAAACATTGTGTGTTTAGACTTTCCTGGTGGTATAGTGGATAAGAATCATCCTGCCAATGCAGGGGACATGAGTTTGATCCCTAGTCCAGGAAGATTTCACATTCTGCAGGGCTACTAAGCTCATGGGCCACAACTACTGAGCCTGCGTGCTGCAACTTCTGAAGCCCATGTGCCTAGACCCTTTGCTCCCCAATAAGAGAAACACCCATAATGAGAAACCCATGGACAAAAATGAAGGGTAGCTTCTGCTTGCCGGTATTCCTCTGTACAGCAGTGATGACCCAGAGGAGCCAAAAGTAAAAACAAACCAAAAACACCTTGTGTGTTTGAATAAGTTTTCCCAAGTTGGCTTTAAGTACAAAAAATGGGAAGAAATCTCTCCACTTCTCTCTCTTGGCACTGTCCAAACCTCTCCTCCATTATGTAGAATCTTGATCATAGTGAAGTTCAATGTCATCATGGATTATTTTTATTTGTAAGCTAAACTAAGGTTGCAATCATATTAATAGTGTTATTATCAGTGGTCTTAGTTCTAAACAACCATCTTGTGCATGCAAGCTGGTGCAAATGTTGCCTTTTAGTAGTTTAATTAGTTCTTATTTGGTACCTTATTCCCCTGGAGGTGCCATTAGCATCCCAAGATTTTGTTTTGCTTGGAATCTATCAGTGTCTGTACCAGTGAAACTTGGGGTCCCCTCCTCATATCTGGAAATCATTATAAAATTTGCAAATTGTTTTGACTGATTGAATACCAATGAGCAAAAATTTAAGGATGGGAAACATAGGAAATAAAGACAAAACACACACACACACAAATTTGAAATCAGGAGCTTAAAATTATGGTTTAATTTTGGCCTTCCCTTGTAGCTCAGTCGGTAAAGAATCTGCCTGCAATGCAGGAGACCTGGGTTCATTCCCTGGGTGGGAAGATTTCCCCTGGAGAAGGAAATGGCAACCCACTACAGTATTCTTGCCTGGAGAATCCCACGGGCAGAGGAGCCTGGCAGGCTACAGTCCATGGGGTCACAAGAGTCAGACACAATTTAGCAGCTAAACTACCACCAATTATCTTCTTAGATGTCCCATGTTTGTGCTTATTCCCTGGTAGAGTACAAGTTGACATGCAACAAATGGAGAAACTGAGGATTAAAAAGGGTGACTGATTTGCCTTCATTCAAGGCCCTAATTAATGATGTAGTCAGGAAGAGAACTGGCACCCCTTCTCCACATTTTGGGCATTGAAGAGATTGGATTCACAGCATGTGGTATCGTGGGGCTCTTGCAAGTGCTGAATATCCCTGCCTCATTGATGTCTTCATCTTACTACTTGCTTTGGTCCCTGGAACAAGGGTGGGATGGGGTGAGAGGTGGGAGGGAGGTTCAAGATGGAGGGGACATATGTATACCTATGATGGATTCATGCTTATGTATGACAGAAATCAACACAATATTGTAAAGCAATTATCTTCCAATTAGAAATTTTTTTAAAAAAACAATGAGGTTATATCAGCTTTGAGCATAGACCTTAAGAAGCACGCATGTTTCCACTGCTCCTGGGAGCGGGGTGTCTCTGACATGGTGGGAGAACATATTTGAGATGATCACAGCCTCTCCAGGGGGACCTCAGGATGTGGCACATGGAACACCTGTCCTATGTGACATCAGACCTGTGAGCGTAAGTCCTGAACATTGCATGCCACTGAGTTTGGCAACAGGCAGCGTAGCATTACTGTGACAATCACTGATAAAATACAAATCAAATATCAACGACATTCAAAAATTCTGTTGGATGATGAGGAAGTAAACACAATAATCAACAATGGTCCTCCTTTCAATTGCAATTTGGTTGGCAACATGAATAAAGAGGCACACGAGAGGATGAGGAATATACAGAGAAACATCAGTTCTGTTATGGCCCAACTAATTTTCTATCTTCTGAAGCATAAATGGAAGCAGTCAGAGCAGACATTTTAGCAGCTGCTCAGGAAGTACCTTTCTTTACTCTCACATGTTCCTTACTTGAACCTAATCTGGGAATTAGTTACTCCTAGTCCGTCCCAACTCAGTTCCAATTATTGGTAGCATAACCCTGACTCTCAGGCCACCTTTGCCCCCTTCAAACATGATGCTTGGATCTTTCTGCAATTTAGAGAGCGGTTTCCTCCAGTGGTCATCAGTCTCAGCTCTTGTTTCAATGCTCTCACTCATGCGTTACTTTGAAGTTCTGCATAGAACTTTGGAGAAACTATTCCCATGGCTGATCACTGGCTGTCACCTGCCACAGCCTCCACCCATAGGTGATGTAAGAATTAAGCTTTATATATGTATATATGTATCTGGGATGGAGGTGGTCTCCTGCGCTTCAGGCAGATTGTTTTCCGACTGAGTCACCAGGGAAGCCACTGTATATACACACATATGTAAATAGATATGATTTATAAAACAATATGATTAAATAAAATGATATAAATTATTAGTGTGCATTACATTATATTATATATAATCATTCCATTCAATTATTTCTTAAATCTATGCTGTAAACGTCAAGGGGATATATCCTAATTATATAAAGTTCAATAGACTTTCACTGTCCCAAGGGGGCACATAACATTTAGGGAAGAATGTTATATACACAATTAAAAGAAACACAAGTCAAAATGAGTTTAGAGTCAAAATATAGCAATTAATAAAATGGTAGGAAAGTCCACAAGAAGAAACCATAAATTCTGTCCAAGATTCCTGAAAAATGTTTCACAGAAATTGTTTAAGTTCATGAAAATGGAAATGGTAAAATTTGACTGGAGGCTTGGTGTTGTGGGGACTTCAGCAAATGGTACCACCAAAGAAAAAGATATGAATAACAAACACAAGGAAAGGAATCCAATTTTCCCTATAGCATCATTAGGAAGCAACTGTTTGAAATAATGAGATTTCTGTACACACTAAAGATATGTTATTTCACTGATGGTATTTAAAGCATTTTGAGCTTAAAAATAAGAGGAAGGAGCCACCAAAGTTGTAAGGACAAATAGTTACAGTGATCACACCCAAATGTTTCATTTTATGATCAAAACATCAAAATGCTGATTTAGGAAAAAAGATTCTGAAAACCAAAGTCTTTCACATTATCTTTCTTTCTAAAAAGAGTGTAATCTATAAGGAAACATTTAGACAGAAAGAAAAACAACCTCATCCATATCACAAAATAATGTTAGGCATTCATCAAAGTCAATCTTGGTCTTACTGCGTGCTGGTCAGGATCATTAAATCTGAACATATGTCTAATAGTGTGATTAAGAGCTAGTCAGTGACATTAGAAATTAACATTTTTATAATGTTGTTCAACATTCTCTTCTCCCTGCCTATTTAATTGAAGTGAGCCCCCAAAAGGAGGGGTGTGCAGAAAAGATTAATGATACCGCCTCTCAAAACAAATGATAAAAGTCACTTTGCCGAGGTCATTTCAACCTAAACTGAACAAACCTCTCTAGAATGTGCCATAGGGATCCTTCATATTGAGGCAAAGAGGTAGACAAAATGATTCATTTAAATGATTCTATCTGCATTGTTTTAATTTTGTGGAAGAATATAATGACTCTTGGCATTTTGATAGTATATTTTATTGGAAGAGTTGTAATGAAGAATCCTAACAAGGTTAAATGACTTGTTCAAAGTCACATAGTCACTGAAGGCAAATCTGGACTCAAGGCTCTGAGTCCCTGAAACTCTCATGTCCTGAACAACTATCTTCCCCAAAACTCACAGACCTTCTGACTTTTTCATGTCCTAAAAACATATGAAGATAATGTGAGTCTTTCAGGGAAAAATGTCAGCTAGTGAAAATGGCAATTGTTATAAATTAATAAGAACTGATAGTACTAAATGAACACTGTATCATGGCAATGGGACCTTTAGTTTGTTACACAATTTCTCTGATAGGACAAACTTGAAAGCAGTAGTTTCTAGAAGTGGGGTGACAAGAATGGTGGGGGATTTCTGTAAACACATCAGACTAATGTGAGAAGAAAGAAACTGTCATTGTGTTAAGACCCAAAGACTTGGGGAGAAGCTTATTTATTACTATAGTATGAGTTAACCAATACTGATCAACATACTAAATAATTAATGAATGGGAAACAAATTTAGAAAATAAGATAATGTCTACACATGCTCAGAGAGAAAGAATTGCAAGAAAAAAAAAATTTGTGTATTAAGGCTCACGAAGCTTCCCTTGTGGCTCAGCTGTTAAAGAATCTGCCTGCAGTGAGGGAAACCTGGGTTTGATCCCTGGGTTATATGGGCACAATGAAGGACAGAAATGGTATGCACCTAACAGAGCAGAAGATATTAAGAAGAGGTGGCAAGAACACATGGAAGAACTATACAAGATAACAATGATGGTGTGATCACTCACCTAGAGCCAGACATCCTGGAATGCGAAGTCAAGTAGGCTTTAGGAAGCATCACTACAAAAAAAAGCTAATCGAGGTGATGGAATTCCAGTTGAGCTATTTCAAATCCTAAACGATAATGCTGTGAAAGTGCTGAACTCAATATGCCAGTAAATTTGGAATACTCAGCAGTGGCCACAGGACTGGAAAAGGTCAGTTTTCATTCCAATCCCAAAGAAAGGCAATGCCAAAGAATGTTCAAAATACTGTACAATTGCACGCATCTCACATGCTAGCAAAGTAATGCTCAAAGTTCTCCAAGTCAGGCTTCAACAGTACATGAACCGTGAACTTCTAGATGTTCAAGCTGGATTTAGAAAAGGCAGAGGAATCAGAGATCAAATTGCCAACATCTGTTGGATCATCAAAAAAGCAAGAAAGTTCCAGAAAAACACATATTTCTGCTTTATTGACTATGCTAAAGCCTTTGATTCTGTGGCTCACAACAAACTGTGGAACATTCTTAAAGACATGGGAACACCAGACCACCTTACTTGCCTCCTGAGAAATCTGTATGCACATCAAGAAGCAACAGTTAGAACTGGACATGGAACAACAGACTGGTTCCAAATTGGGAAAGGAGTACATCAAGGCTGTATATTGTCACCCTGCTTATTTAACTTATATGCAGAGTACATCATGTGAAATGCCAGGCTGGAGGAAGCACAAGTTGGTATCAAGATTGCCAGGAGAAATATCAGTAACCTCAGATATGCAGAAGACATCACCCTCATAGCAGAAAGTAAAGAAGAACTAAAGAGCCTCTTGATGAAAGTGAAAGAAGAGAGTGAAAATGTCGGCTTAAAACTCAACATTCAGTAAACTAAGATCATGGCATCTGGACCCATCACTTCATGTCAAACAGATGGGGAAAAAATGAAAACAGTGAGAGACTTTCTTTTCTTGGGCTCCAAAATCACTGCAGATGATGATTGCAGCCATGAAACTAAAAGAAGCTTGCTCCTTGGAAGAAAAGCTATGACCAACCTAGATAATATATTAAAAAACAGAGACATTACTTTGCCAACAAAGGTCTGTCTAGTCAAAGCTATGGATTTTCCAGTAGTCATATATGGATGTAAGATTTGCACTATAAAGAAAGCTGAGTGCCAAAGAATTGATGCTTTTGAACTGTGGTGTTGGAGAAGAAGCTCGAGAGTCCCTTGGACTGCAAAGAGATCAAACCAGTCAATCCTAAAGGAAATCAGTCCTGAATATTCATTGGAAGGACTGATGCTGAAGCTGAAACTCCAATACTTTGGCTACCTGATGCCAAGAGCCAACTCATTGGAAAAGACCCTGATGCTGGGAAAGATTGAAGACAGGAGAAGAAGGGCAGAGGATGTAATGGTTGGACGGCATAACTGACTTAATGGACATGAGTTTGAGTAAGCTCTGGGAGTTGGTGATGGATAGGGAAGCCTGGCATGCTGCAGTCCATGGCGTCACAAAGAGTCAGACATTACTGAACTGAACTGAATTGAAGGCTCACATGTCTGTTTTTTATTAATAAACCTCATTTTTAAGAAATCCAGCACCAATTGAGCATTTAACTATTCCAGGGAGTTATATTCACTTCCTATATCCTACTTCAATCAACATTATCTAATTTTGCAGATGAGGAAACAGAGCTATTAGACAGATGATGTATTACTTGTCCAAGGTCACACAGGAGTCAGTGGCAGACCTTTCCCAAAGCCACAGTGTTCTCTTGTAGGTGATTACAATATGCTCTTGCTCCATGTCATAAAAGGTATACTTATAGCATGAAACAGGGTCTTCAACAGTCTGCATCAGATAATTTGTCTCTCTGATTAAAATCCTCTAGTATTCTCATACATGTTCTTTCAGGTTTGCTGTCTCTATCCAAATCCAGCTTCTCATGGGTTTTTACAGTGGCTGATCATGTTCTGTCATGTTCTGAAATTTGATCCTGAAATTAAATCTCATCCTTTCCCAGTTGACCTTATTTACAATACTGAAAAGTCACTCCACTACTTTTTCAGGTGTACTTACAACCACCTGAAATCATACTTTTGTTTGTTTGTTGTTCATTTGTTTAACATGGTCCTCATATGTCATTAGAATTGTGGCAAGGGCTTTTAAGTCTTGTCCACTACTATATCTTCAGCATGTAGAATGTTCCTGATTTGTGCAAAGAATTAAATATTTGGTGAATCAAAAAATAACTAAATGATATTAATAAAAAAGAAAAGAAACATCAGGATAGAAGGATTTCACACAAATCCTATAGTTTTTTTTCAGAAACACATATTATTATGCTGCACTTAATCTTTATAGAAATATATGCATCTTTGGCATTTTATGCCATCATTGAAGACATCAAGCATTTTGAGTCATTTTAGTGATAGACCCAGAGCATGACATCTATCATGCCCATAAATGTGCCATAGAAAGAGATCACAGAACATAAAAGTGTCCATGTACCAATTCATTCATGTATTTAACCAAATGACATAAAGTATCTGGACAAAACACTTGTCTGGTTAGAGTATAAAAATACAGAACAAATATAAACCCTGCCATTAGGATCCTCATAATGTAGTAGATGAGGAAAAAAGTTAAAAATCACTTTTAATGCAAGTTAGAATAAAATAAATTTGAAGTAGAATTTTAAGCAACATGTGAAAAGTCAAGAGAAAAAAAGGCTCATGTTTAGTGAAGAGGACAGTTGTGGAGAAAACTCCAAATTCATCCCTATATTGAAAACACTTGCCATTTCTGTTTTCCAACCAGCAAAATAAAGTTGGTTTTCCATACCATTAGCCTTCATAACCAGGTTCACACTGTTTGTCATTTAGCTCTCCTAACAGCTCTGTGAAGTTTTTCATTTTTATTTCACAGAAAAATTGAAGCTAATAAAGGATTAGTACATTTTTCAAGATCACACAGATAGGAAGATGAATTTAGATCTTGTGGGTCAAACTCCAATACTGTTTTTATTGTATGTTATAAAACCTAATCCTATGATAGACTGAAATAAAAGCACATCATAAGTCTTCACAGAAATTGTTCTTAAATTGAGATTATGAGCATGCATCAAATAATTATTGGTAAAACTACAGGGTATTATTGCATATGTATTCCCACTATCTTAGGACTATTTCAAACTGCATTGTTTTCATATTTATTATTTATCTAACAATCAAACAAAAATGCCTGCAAACACAGGTGTTCTAATGATTAACATTGGTTCCAAGATTGATTTACCCAAACTCCTATAATTTTACTTAATAACTACCTAAGGAAGTGACAGGCCAATCTTATAACCAGGAACCTACTGAGATTTCTCTCTAGAAATCAGTTTCTCAAAATGTAGTTGCTGTCTGACTTTAATCAGAATAATCTGGTATCCTTCTAAGATTATAGGTTCACTGCAGCTTTTCCCAGACACTTAGGGAGTCAAGTCCCCAATTCTCTGTTTCTATCATCCTCATAAAGTGATGCTGAACTACTACACACTAAAATTTTAGAATCACTAGTTAGAAGGTTCATATTCAAACTGCTAAAATAACCCTTTTATTTTTGAAAAAAAATTGTATTTAATAAACACTACAGATTGTTAGTACTAGTAACCTTAGCTTCAATTTAATTCCATTACAAAAACACACGCAGTAGGTTGTATTTGTTCCAGCTAACAAAAGATATCATGATAGGAGAAAATGAATAAAATACATAACAGAAATTAAGCTTAACTTGTAACTGAGAAAAAGGTCACGGAAATTTTTATGAACTAATTCTTATATTTTGTCTTTGTCTAATAGAAAAATGGTTAGTGTGCATGTGATGCTGCTAATCATCTCTTGAATCCCCTAGAAGTTTCCTCAGAGAATCATCTCCAGTTTCTCTAGCCCCTCAGAGAAGTATCTCCCACAGTTATCCCTCCTTCTCTAGCTCCCATGTCCATCCCATTCAGTTCCTTTTATTTAGCAAGTTCTGTTTCATACTTTGGAAAGATTAGGGAGGGTCAGTTCAAATTCTCTTAATTTTCTTCTACTCTGTCTCACAAAGAAGAAAAAAAAAATGGCCCTTTCCACTTCGTATGTCAAATGTCTCCCATGTTCACTTTGCATCTGCTTTGATGAAAAGATGACGAAACTAGTCCTCTATCTATTGTATTCCTTTATATGTCTACTCATTGATCTTTCCACTCATCCATCCCCTTAACTGTTTTCACCTGAATCCTTCCCACTCACAACTCTTTGATGGGCCTGACCCTTGGAGATATGAAACATTTTTCTTTGTCTTTCTTCATAGATATTTCATCTATTACTTATACATGGATGTCTAAAAATTCTAGATTTCCCAGACCTTCATTCTTTTCTGGGTTGTTTGGTGGACACAGCAGTTCCATCAGTATCTTCCAGTATTTCTTACAAAGCATGAAGAGTATTTATTACTTGTTATCCTATGTGTATATATGTAAAATATGCACATAGAAATATTCACATATTCATATTCCCCAATAGCTCCTGATCTTTTATGAAATAAGGCACTCAATAAATCAATAATTGTGTGTTAAATAAAGTGAGAAAGAAGTAAATGTTGTGTTGCTAATCAAAATGCCATTGTGATCAGTGATGTTGATAAACCACCTCTAAATCTTTGTTACTGTTTAACAAGGCAACAACTAACCCACTGAGGTTTATAGCATGAATGTTTCAACTATATTATAAACTCTTCCTGAGGATGACATATTTTGTGGGACTTCTTGTGTGAAAAACTTGTAACAGAGGGAGAGAATGCTGATGATGTAAGGCACTTTATCATTTTTTATTGTTTAATCAACTAAAACAAATTCCATGTAAACTGCAGAAAGTTAGAAATAAACAAAGATAAGAAGATAAAGAAAATGAAAGACCTAACCTGAACCTTTTATGTAAATGTCTACATGAGCAAGTTTTTCAAATTATAATAAGTCAGCAAATTCATCAAAGAGAACATGAAGGAGACAAAGTGAGCTTGCTTTGCACAGTGCTAATGAACTAACAACAAACCCCTATTCATTTATTTCTGTACATAACTGATGGTTGTAAGTCTCATATTCATTAGAGGCCTGAACAAGACACAGACAGAAAGTTGATGGAGCTCACAGATCACACCCATTAGGAAGGGCTGGAAACAGTGCAAGGCATCAGCATAAGAAGAGTGGGCACAGAGCAGCTCTTGTAATGAATAAAATATGAAGAACTTGGCAATTACACAGACCAGAGAGAAGTGGCCAGAGGATCATCAGCATAATGATAGCAATAAAAACAGGATTTCATGCTTGTATCTCCTATTTCACATCCCCAAATCTGAATAATATTTATTAACCACTCTCCTGTTTATGGTTTTCTGCAGGGTACATAACAAAAAATAAAGCAAGGCTATGAGTTTCCTGCCTTCAAGATTTTTTTTTTCTGTTTCATGAGTGCCCACAAAGGTCATTTAATTATTCTGAAAGATATTCTACAATAGGAAAATATATGAAAGTGGTAATTTTGGTTTGTGAGTAGGAATGTGCCATTTAAGAATGCTTTGTATTTTAAACATTAGATAAAATGACCAGTTGAAAACATCGATTAACTATTTTGTCCCTACATTTCTAAATAAGAAGTGAAAAAAAATTAGCTAGTGGCACCCCACTCCAGTACGCTTGCCTGGAAAATCCCATGGACGGAGGAGCCAGGTAGACTGTAATCCATGGGGTCGCTAAGAGTCAGACACGACTGAGCGACTTCACTTTCACTTTCCACTTTCATGCATTGGGGAAGGAAATGGCAACCCACTCCAGTGTTCTTGCCTGGAGAATCCCAGGGACGAGGGAGCCCAGTGGGCTGCCGTCTATGGGGTCGCACAGAGTCGGACATGACTGAAGCGACTTAGCAGCAGCAGCAGCAGCAGCAGCAGTGTTTACTTAGGACTTACAATGTACCAGTTGCTATGTCTCCTCATATTAAAAGGTGGAAAGCAACCAATGATATTGCAAGAAGTTGACAGTAATCTACCTAAGGGCAGGGATAATAATTAGTAATCATTATTTATCCAGCAAATACTAGACATTAAGCAATTCTTTAAGTAACAATTGAATATATGTATATTACACCTATATATTATATTATACATTTTTTTGATTTCCCAGAGTGCTCATTGGTAAAGAATTTACCTACCAATGCAAGAGATGCAGGAAGATCCCCTGGAGTAAAAATGGCAACCCACTCCAGCATTCTTGCCTGGAAAATTCCATAGACAGAGGAGCCTGGTGGACTATAGTCCAGGGGATCACAAAGAATCAGACATGGCTGAGCGACTTGAGCACACCCATAATTCTACATTTATGTTTGTAGATATATATATATATATATATATATACACACACACAGTATTTAGTGAACTATCCTATTTAAAATATATTGCAGTATAAACACTCTTAAAGGTAATTCCAATATTATTAATTACCCCAAAGATTAATTATTTTACCTAAGATTTGAGACAGGAGCATTATCAAGAAATGTGTTACTGTACTGCTCCCAGCCAAGCACATATTTCATCAGCTAACATGATGCAGGGCTTCATCTTCAAGAGTCACTTTGTTGCAATCAGGAGGAAAAGCTAAGCGATTGGAATAAAATGTGATACACTACATCTAGACACAACTCCAGTGGGGGCAGACCTCCTCCTTGTCTCCTATCAGGATGCACCATTAATGGAGGTGACTTCTAGGATCTCAGTCAATAGGAACAAGTCAATTAAGGGCCCTTCAGTTGATAGCTAATGCACTGTTGGCTGCTCTTTGAAGTCTAGAATCAAATTAAAGAAATGAGTATATTACTGAGGGGGAAGTAAATACTTCCAAGAGTTAGCAGGTTTCTAGGAGTGATTAAAGTAAGACCTAAGACCAGGCCTCATTTTTGGTTATATGGAATATATTACAAAATAGAGGATATTATCGTATCCAAAGTATCTCTAACGATTCTGGAATTGTGAATAACAACTATTTCAATTGTTATGTATAATAAGTCATGTCATTGTTTTATGTACCACAAAAACTGAAAATCTACTACCAGTTCAACTAAGGGAGCGAGTGAAAGTCACTCCATCATGTCTGACTCTTTGTGACCCCATGGACTATACATTCCATGGAATGCTCCAGGCCAGAAATGGAGTGGGTAGCCTTTCCCTTTTCTAGGGGATATTCTCAACCCAGGAATCAAACCCAGGTCTCCCACATCACAGGCAGATTCTTTACCAGCTGAGCCACAAGGGAATCCCAAGAATACTGGAGTGGGTAGCCTATCCCTTCTCCAGCGGATCTTTCCGACCCAGGAATCAAACCAGGGTCTCCTGCAATGCAGATGGATTCTTTACCAGCTGAGCTATCACGGAAGCCCAGTTCAACTAAAATACACCATTAATTATAAGATTTACTTCAATTCCAGAGATACTAAAAACGTACAGTGAATGCTGGTTTTGATATAGTCAAGCCTCCCATGACTCATTTCATCTGCAATTAATCCTCCTTTTTATTTAGTCAAGAAAATTACCTAGTATTTATTTATGCTTGTTGTACATATAAGAAAGATAAATAATGTCTCCAGCAGGAAACAATGACAGAAAATCCATCAGGATTCTAACAGATTTCTTATGAACAATAACTACTGCTTACCTTAAATTATACATGTAATACCAATATTTTGTAAAAATATCTAAACACTAGAGTTATCAAATAAGAAAAGCATAATACATGTGGTGATTTCAAAAGAGGGCCTGAAAAGTCTCCAACACTCCCCTTCCTTTAAATAAGGGTGGGCTTGTGCCTACTAAAACCAAGAAAGCAGGAGAAAAGTGACATCAAGTGACTTGGCAGACAAGGTCTCAAAAAGCCCTGTCCAGTAGGTGCTGGACTATGATTTCATGAGAGACCCTTGCTGATTACATCCTAAAATACCCTTATCCTGCCTGCATACCAAAGAAGTGAGGAGCCTATGCACTAGTCTGAGAATGTCTTTTGGATGGATAAAAGAAAATAGCTGTTACAAACAGGATTATCATTTGGTTTAGTTGAAAAATTAGATTATAAAGAACTATTCAACTATCTTTTGGGGGAGTTACTAGACTCCCCAGATTTAATTTAGAAGATTCAAAAGGACTTACAGTGATCTTAAAGTTTTTAATTTAATATTTCTATGCCTCATATTTTACTAAAAATGTCACCTCTTCCGTGAAGCTTTCTTCAATTAGCTATAGATAGCTCCTACTCCTTTAGAAGTTTTGTGATAACAAACAAGTATCTGTAATAAAATTCTGTATTCTAAAGATAATTTTAAGTATCTTTGGAGAAGAAGTAATATTATTTATCTCTCTTCATTTCTCTGATTTCAGATGGTTTTCAAAAATAACATGATCAATTAATTCATAATAAAATATAGATTAGAATTATCTTCTTAGGACAGAAAATGAAATGATAGAAATAAATTATCTTAAATTCTACTCAATATTTTGCAATTACCTATATAGCAAAAGAATCCAAAAAAGTGGAGATATAATATATATATCTCCTTTACTTTGCTGTACACCTGACATTAACACAACATTGTAAATCAAAACTCTATTCCGATAAAGTTGTTTTTTTAAAGGAAAACAAATTCTATTTTGGCAGTAAAAGTACCAAAAAGAAAGATACCATCAGTTCTACATATCTTACAAAAAGATTTCCAATCCTCAAGTGAGATATAAGTATTTTTGAACATTGAGTTTTGAATTAATTTTCCATATGAGATTCTTTATGTGAGAACACAAATGAATCTACAGGAAAATGCACTCAATAGCACACCCACCAAAAAGGCAAAACATTAAATTTCACATGGAACAATTTCTTGAAGGTCCTGTGTAAAAAGCTAAGAAACTAATGCTGACAAATCAAGGTATTACCATCAAGGATGGGCCCTAAAATGACTGGCTTGATGGAAAAGGCTGAAATTAAGGAATGAGTGGATGGCATGGCTTTCCTCCAGCCCTCTCATTCCCTAATACTCCTTTTTTTAGCTGGTCTTTGGGTGATTGCTTGAGAGAAGATTCTTTGAGGATACACTCTTTAATAAGGGCTTGTGGTGTGTGGTGTGGCTTTGAATTTGGCCTGGATGTTTTAGAGAAGAGCTGTGCTGTGCTAGGTCGCTTTAATAGTGTCTGACTTTTTGCGACCCTATGGACAGTAGCCCACCAGGCTCCCCTGTCCATGGGATTCTCCAGGCAAGAATACTGGAGTGGGATGACATTTCCTACTCCAGGGGATCTTCCTGGCCCAGGGACTGAACCCATGTCACTTAAGTCTCCTGTGTTGGCAAGGCAGGTTCTTTACCTCTAGTGCCACCTGGGAAGCCCTGGGTGTCTCAGATGGTAAAGAGTCAGCCTGCAATGCAGGTAACATGGGTTCAATCCATGGGTCAGGAAGATTACCTGGAAAAGGGAATGGCAACCCATTCCAGTATTCTTGCCTGGAAAATACCATGGATGGAGGAGTCTGTCTGACTATAGTTAATGGGGTCACAAAGGGTCAGACACGACTTAGCAACTAACAGTTTCACTTTACAGGAGAGTTGAGATAATAATTCCACATCTATCCTATATAGCCAAATGGGGGAGAGAAAGGAGAAAAGGAATAAGTTGGACTTTTCAGCTCTATTTTCACTCTGCTTTCCCACATACTTTACTGTTCAGATGATTTGAGCATAGCAGGCGCTCAGAAAATATTAATTGATGGTGATATGTAATTGTTGTTAGCTCTTTGCAACTGGTGTAGGATGGATTGTGTCCTCCTGAAGTCCTGTTGAAGTGCCAAATCTGAATACCTCAGGATGTCTTCATATTTGCAGACATGGTCTTTCAAGAGGTAATGAATGGCTCAGACAGTAAAGCGTCTGCCTGCAATGCGGGAGACCCAGGTTTGATTCCTGGGTCGGGAAGATCCCCTGGAGAAGGAAATGGCAATCCTCTCCAGCACTCTTGCCTGGAAAATCCCACGGACGGAGGAGCCTCATAGGCTATAGTCCATGGGGTCTCAAAGAGTCTGACACAACTGAGCAACTTCACTTATGAGGCTTTTAGGGTAGGGGCCCAATCCAATGTGGTTAGTGTCCTTATAAGTTCTCTTCATTTAAAGAGACACAGGGGATGTGTGTGCACAGATGGAAGACCACATGGGGACACAGCAGGAAGGTGAGCGCCTACATGCCAAGAGGGATGAAAAACTATCCAATCCTATATCTCCATCTTGGACATCTAGTCTTGAGAACTGTGAGAGAGTAAACTTCGGTTTTTAAACCACTCAATCTGCAGTATTTTGGCAGAGCAGCCCAAGCAAACACAATCAGTACCATTTAGGATCCTCACTGAATTTTGAGAGTTTTGGATTCTAAAATCCCTAACAGACTGAATAAAAGCTATAATGACCCTGAATGACCAAAGGGGATAATGGTATTCATGAAAGGAAATAGGGCAAGACAAATTCAATTTGTCAGCTTGTTTTCTAAAAACTGTTTACTTTGATGTCTTCTGTGATTTTTGCTATGGTTTTGATTTAGTTTGTTTGTCTGTTTCTTGCACCTTTCATTTGAGTCTTACATATAAACCAAGTGGACATAGGTCCTTCTGGCAATTCTGACTACTGAGATTTGCCCTCCACCCAGGGTGAACAGAAAATTAGGCAGAGCAACAATTAATGTTGAAAGATACTTTTTTTTCTTCTACCAGTTGAATAGGATCTGCCATCTTCACACATGGGGAAATATGTTGACTTTGGAAAAACATGAAAATGGAAGCAGACAACTGTTCCACAGAGGATGGAACAGCATTATTTTTGTTGGTAGTGGAAAAAAAAAACAATTTTGCCACCTTAAAATATATCAAAGAAGAAAAGAAAATAAGGGTTTAGAAATTAAATTCTCAATATTATCTGGTAAAATATAAACTTATAACTTGCTTTCCAAGAAATTTAGCATTCTATTGTCATACCTAAAAGAACATAGACACACTCTTTGAGACCCATGGGCTGTAGCCCACCAGGCTCCTCTGTCCATGGAATTCTCCAGGCAAGAATACTGGAGTGAGTAGTCATTCCCTTCTCCAAGGATCTTCCCAAGCCAGGCATCAAACCTGATTCTCCTGCATGACAGGAAGATTCTTTACCCTCTGAGCCACAAGGGAAGCCCCACAAAAAATGATATATTGTGTCATTTTGGGGGAAAATACAATGAATATATTTTGCTATAGCAAATTTATTTAAAGTTGTCATTTTAATTTCTGAATGTTATTGTGTTTTGTATTTTCAAATTTCCTAGCAAGACTTGTTCAGGGAAAATGAACTTGGCTCTTCGCTCTACATTTTTCTATGTCCCTTTGATCTATGTCTCTACAAAAAGTAGCTCTAATTGGAGTAGGGTCCCCTAAAAGTTTAAAATACATTAAAAAAAAATCTATCTTCTAGGTCACTTAAAAATTGGGGACTGGAAAAAAAGAAGTTGTTCTCTAAAATACCATCAGCTGCTAGGTTATTCCTCATGTCGTCAATTACACTGTAAACTCATTGGAGCAGGAGGATTGGGAGAAACAAACCCATGTGATTCCAGCTTCCAGGAGAAATGAGAACACATGTTTTCAGAAAATATTCAAAGAAGGAAACCATTAGGGCTTTGAACAGCTTGAGTGACAATATTTAGCACTGAGTTAAAATACTTTCACACCTCACTAAAATGCTTCAAATACACACTCTGAACATAATTCATCAGTTAGTCAACATAAGACATCTTAGGAAGTGCAAAGGCCGTGCTCTCAGATGGAGTGCACGCCTGGTTTTGGGGACTGGCCTTGAATATAGTGTCAACATGAGAATGAGTTCACTCTGGATCTTGGAGGAACAGAGGCAGCACTAAATTCACATATAATCTGAATCCAGCTTTGAATTAAGGGTCTCACTACCCTCCTCATCTACATGGGCCATCTGTGTATCTGCAATTCCTCATTCATCCCTGAAAAAAATCTCACTTGTCCAAGAGATCACCTTTTTTTCTTTATCCATGAGTTCTTCTCAAAGAAATCATCTGTTTCAAGCAACGAAAACTACAAGCAATCTCCCAGCAAAATTTTGACCTCTGGACTTTTGCTTCCATGACCAACCTCATTTTTTCCTTTAAAAATCTCAGCTGTAAGCTCTTGGCAGGAACAAACTTTCTAGAGGAACAATGGCAGTATTTTCTAAAGTTTTACAACTCTAAAGATCTTTTTTAAAAAGTTCATTTTATTGAAGTATAGTCGATTTACAATGTTGTGCTAGTTTCTGCTATACAGCAAAGTGACTCAGTTTTATACACACACACACACACACACACATAGTTCTCTGTGTTATACAGTAGAGCCTTATTGTTCATTCAATTAAGATCTTTTTAAATAACTCTTGAAAAAAAGTATTCATCATAGTATTATTCAGAGGGAAAAAATGAGATATAATCTAAATTACCTCAATAAAGGAATGATTAAAAAAAAATCACAATCACATAAGGAACCATTATAGAGCCATGGAAAATCACCTTAGGCAAAAGGTTTTCCAATGAACATTGGGAAGTATATATCTTTTCAAATTATGGTTTTCTTGAGTAGATGACCAGGAATAAGATTACAGAATATTACTCAGCAAAAAAAGAAAGAAAAGATGACATCTGAAGCAACATGAATAGACCAGAGAGTGTCATACTAAGTTGAAGTCAGAGAAGGACAAATATCATATGATATTGCTTATATGTGGTATCTAAAAAAAAAAGGTACAAATGAATTTATTTATAAAACAGAAATAGAATACAGATATAAAAAACAATTTTATGGTTACCAGAAGGGGTAGGAGGGGATAGATAAATTGGAAAATTGGAACTGAAATATACATGCAACTATATATAATATAGATAACAAATAAGGACCTACTGCCTAGCTCAAGAAACTACTCAATATTCTGTAATGACATATATGGAAAAAAGAATCTAAAAAAGAGTGTGTATATATATATATATATATATATATATATATATATATAAAACTATATAACTGATTCACTGTGCTGTACACCTAAAACTAGCACAAAATTGTAAATAAACTATACACCAATAAATTTTTTTTCAAAAAATGAGCTTTCCAATTTCTACAGTGAAATTGCAATAAAAAAAAATTGCCATTTTAAAATCCTTTTTTAATAACCAGATATCAGATCAGATGATATTCCCTCCATTTCCAATCCCATGATAAGCTTACTATCTGGTCAGGCCACTTTTTGTGTGTGTGCTTTATATTACTTTGTAGATTGTTTTTGCACTGATAGACAACATTTGAACACTTTATGTCAAACACAGTACTAAAAATCTCTATATCTCTTATGGTATATGCATGTCACAAGAGGCAGTGAAGAATAAACATTGCTTAAACATGTATTATTTGCTAGCAATTGTGGGTGGTAATTTAGATATGTCATCTACTTAATCCTTTTAATATTTTCTAGAGAGAGTTTTACTTTACCCACATTATAGATGGGGAGACTGAGACTCAGAGAAGTTAAACAATCTGTCCAAATCATATGGACAGACCTAAATTTAAATCTGGCTTTGTCAGAGTCCATCTATGCTCTTATCCACTTTAGGGCCCTGTCTCCCCATTAACTGGCGGCACTCAGTAATTTCTGTTCTGTAAAGTCCCTGGCTTGACCTCTAATGAGTCCATGTCATTCCTTTAAGTTACTGATATCATGCCACATCCTTTCTTTCTGGGGTCTAGAATATTTATATATTTGGCCCCAAAGGAAGCAGAGTATGAAAACTCCTCCAATAGGATTATATTCAGTGTTCATAATCATCAACAGGAGGGGAAGAAAACTAAAGGCAATAGTTGTATTTTTTGTTTGTTCTCCCAAAGATGAACAGTTTGAGCTCTTTTCTTTATTTCTCTTCCATAATTTTCACTCTGACACACTGTAGAACAGTTGAAAAAAAATGCCACAATAGAGAAACAAGATAAACAAGTGTCGGGAAAATTCATGGATAGGAGTTTCTGGTGAAAACTGAAGTTTGTTCGATTGATTTTTATAATTTTTTCTAGGTGCAAAGGTGGGTTTATTAAGTGAAAGTAGGAAAAGGCATCCCTGTCTGTTACCAAACCCAGGTAGGACAGCTTTCTTAGGCACAGGAGCTTAATGAATATTAATAACTTTATGTTTGCATTTTTATATTTTTCTAAATTTTTTAAAATTAATTTTTATTGAAGTATAGCTGCTTTGGAGGAAAGAAATGGCAACCCACTGCAGTATCCTTGTCTGGAAAATCTCATGGACAGAGGAGCCTGGTGGGCTGCAGTCCATGGGGTTGCAAAGAGTCATCCATGACTGAGCGACTAACACACTAAAACCATAGCTGCTTTACAATGCTGTGTTAGCTTCTACTGTACAGCAAAGTGAATCAGCCATACATATACATATATCCTTTCTTTTCTCGGACTTCTTTCCCAATTAGGTTACCGCAGAGCATTAAGTAGAATACACTGTTCTATACAGTAGGTTTTCATTAGTTATCTATTTTGTGCAGAGTATTGATTCTGTATATATGTCCTAATTTAAAGTTTTTATTTCCATATCTTATCTGGTCAGAATGAGGCACGGTTGGAAATTTGGGCATTTAGGTGAGAACAGTCAAATAGCTGCCCTCTCTGCATTTGTTAATCTTCTAATTATTTGGAAAGAAGATGTGAAAAGACTGCTATGGATAGGCTATAATAACTGTGTGATTAGTGTTGTCAAGAAAATTGGATAAATCTACATTCAAACTCTAATGTTTTGTTTTTGTTTTGTTTTCCCCAGAAGTGGGCAAGTAATTTGGAGCACTAGGTATCTCAAGCCATTTGTTGTTGTTGTTCAGTCGCTAAGTCGTGTACAACTCTTTGTAATCCCATGGACTGCAGCATGCCAGGCTCCCTTGTCCTTCACTATCTCCTGAAGTTAGATCAGACTCATGTCCATTGAGTTGGTGATGTTATCTAACCATCTCATCCTCTGCCACCCTCTTCTCTTTTGCCTTCAATCTTTCCCAGCATTTGGGTCTTTTCCAATGAGTAGAGTCATGGCATCAGGTGTCCAAAGTGTTAGAGCTTAAGCTTTAGGATCAGTCCTTCCAACAAATATTCAGGGTTGCTTTCCTTCATGATTGACTGATTTGATCCCAAGCCATAAGGAAAGTCTAACTTCTCCTACAGAACAGCCTACCTTATTTCCTCCTGTAAGACCTCATATTAGCATAATCATATTTGTATCCATCAGTCAAACAAACATAAAGAGGGGCTAATCAGCTGCCTCTGTGGAAAGTAAGAGTCACCTGAGAAAATCTCATCCTCATTTTCCCTTAAGTCTCACTGTTCATTGAAATTATCATGGCTTACCTTGTTGATTCCCTATTGCACAATATTCTGCCAAAGTTGGCATCTATGTTTGAGTTCCAACAGACTTGTGCATAGTTGTGTTTCAGTGACGTAAATGGTAGATTCCAGGGTCTTAAATCACACTGACTGAATCAGAATTTCTGGGGATCAGGCCAAGAAATCAACACTTAGCAAACACCCCAGTTGATTCTTATGCACATCATGGTTTGGGGGATACTGTGTCAAATCAATGCTTTATTTCACAATTGCCTGTGTTATCATCTATTTAGAACAATGCTTATTGATTGCCTCTAGGCTGGCTCTATCATTCTGCACACTCATGTGCAACATTCAGTACTACTCAAGTATCCTCTAAATGTTGAAATGATATCAATTCCACAATTCCATTCTGAAATGAAAACCTTTCATTGAGTAGAAATGATGTCAACCTGGCAGCGTGCAACCTCTGAGCTCCACTGTGGCAAACACAGTATATGTTTGGCATAGCACTCTCCTCCATCCCCTTGCAGTCACCATCACACAGCAAATCGAATTGGATTCTAACCATTTTAATTTTATTCTCTGCTCTGGAAATGGCATCATTTGCTATCCTGGATAAAGGAGATGGTGCTCCTGATTAAAATAATTACATCCTGGGAGCTTGGCCAAATGAAAATAAAATGTGGGGGATGATCCTCCAGAGATTCAGAAGCGTGTTGAGGAGAATAAGCACCCAGGGTATTAAGGCAGAGGGTGATTATGAGTAACAGGAAAGAATTAGGCAAAGGAACATTTCCACTAAACATGACAGAAGTTTTGCCAAACCAGCCCTATTTTAGAGAAGGATGATTTCCCAAGAGATGAATATTTATCCACAGGTTGTTGGAAATTACAAAGCGATCAGCTGTCTAATTTTATTTCCTCTCATCCTAACTAGCTACCATGCCAGAAAAATCTATCAGCTAATCAATATCTATTTAATCTTAATGTAGTAGTTGCCTATTCTTTAAAAAGTGTGTGTTTGTGTTTTCTATTCACCTTAGCAACCCTAGTCTAACATGGGACTTTGCACATGGCAGGTGTTTGACTGCTGTTTAAGGATGGAAGGAGTACAGAGAAACAGAGTATTTTTCATTTCTCTTAACTTTGCAGTCTAATGTAAGTAAAATCAAATGCACATGGATAAGATGATTGTCTATTAAAGATATATAGAGTTTTCAAGTCTTGTACAAGTGAAAGCTTCTTCTAATACTGCTGCCACTGATCCACTTAATTTGTCCAGAAATTTCAGAGAGGGAGGGATTCCATAAGAGAATTTTCCATATAATAGATGTGGATTCTTTTTTATATTAAAAAGGTTTTTTTTTTTTAATTGGAATAGAGTTGATTTACAATGTTGTGTTTATTTATGAAGGTGTACCGCAAAGTGAATAAATTATGCATATACGTTTATCCACTCTTTTCAATATTCTTTTCCCATGTAGGCCATTGCAAAGTATTGAGCGAAGTTTCCTGTGCTATACAGTAGGTCCATATTAGTTATCTATTTCATACACAGTAGTGTGTATATGTCAATACCAATCTTCCAATTTTTCCCTATCCTGCTTTCCCCCTGGGCTTCCTTGCCTGGTGGATCAGACAGTAGAGAATCTGCCTGCAATGCAGGAGGCCCAGGTTCAGTCCCTAGCTAAGGAAGGTTCCCTGGAGAAGGGAATGGCTATCCACTCCAGTATTCTTTGGAGAATTCCATGGTCAAAGAGCCTGGCAGCCACAGGCCATGGGGTCGCAAAAAGTTGTACACAAGTGAGTGACTAACACTTTCAAAGCACTGGTAACCATAAGTCTCTTTTCTACATCTGTAGGTCTATATGTGTTTGGTAGATAAGTTCATCTGTAGCTCCTGTTTTTTTAGATTCCACGTATAGGTGAAATCATATAGTATGATATTTGTCTTTCTGTGTCTGATTTACTTCACCCAGTATGACAAGCTCTGATTCATTATTTTGCTCTTTTTATGGCCTGGTTTGAGCTTCCTAAGTCATATGGGAAATTCCCACTGGCTATCTATTTTATGTATAGTAATGTATATGTTCCCATGCTATTCTCTCAATTTGTCCCCTCCTCTCCTCCCCTCACTGTATACACATGTCTGTTCTCTATGTCTGTGTCTCCACTTCTGTCCTGCAAATGTGTTCATCAGTTCCACCTTTCTAAATTCCATATATGTTTATTAATAATAATATTTGTTAGGTTCTTCTACATCAGAGCTGATTCAAATGTGTTCATTTTAACAACTGAGTAATATTCCATTGTATATACGTATCACAGCTTCTTTATCCATTCACTGGTCAATGGGCATCTAGGTTGCTTCCATGTCCTAGCTATTGTAAATAGTGCTGCAATGAACACTGGGGAACATGTGTCTTTTTCAATTATGGTATCCTCAGGGTATATGCCCAGTAGGGGGATTGCTGAGTCAAATGCAATTTCTAATTCTAGTTTTTTAAGGAATCTCCATAAGGTTCTCCATAGTGTCTGTATCAATTTACATTCCCTCCAGCAGTGCAAGAGGATTCCCTTTCTCCATACTCTCTCCAGCATTTATTGTTTATAGATTTTTTGATGATGACCATTCTAACAGTGTGAAGTGATACTTCATTGTAGTTTTGATTTGCATTTCTCTATAAATGAGTGACATTTAGCATCTTTTCATGTGTTTTTTAGCCATGTCTATGTCTTCTTTGGAAAAATGTCAGTTTAGGTCTTCTGCCCACTTTTTGATTAGAATGTTTGCTTTTCTGGGATATTTTTTTTAACATTTTATTTTAAGAAAAAATAAGTACAGTGATATTTCTAATGGCAATTTTCAACTGTCCTAGGCTTTCTTTAGTAAAATGTGGCTCAAAATACTCTGGGAATCACTGTCCCACCGAGGTAGGAATACAGCAGACAATTTTGGCAGCCAACCCAGCAACTCTTCCTTCCACAGATTACTCATAAAACCTGTACTTAGAACAGTATAAGTAGATAAAGAGAAAACTCTGCATTATGCAGCTTGTGTATAAATCCTTGTAGCCATGTCATCTAGTGCAAAATGCTTAAACTTTATATGCTTTCATTTTCACTTATGTAAAATGGAGATAAAATTATTTACCAAATATGGCTGTTGTGAGGATTAAATGAAATAATTACAAGCAAATAATTACAACAGCATCTGACATGCTCGGGTTTAGCCATCATCATTATTGTTGTTGTTGTTGTTATTTGGCTGAGCCTCAATGGAGGTGGGTCCTAGAAGAAAACTAATATTGCAACTGTTTTAAACTTATCAATATAATTCAATTTATTTTATAGTAGTTGTTTCAGACAATGGTGTGTTATTCAATTCTGGCCAATAATATGCAAAAGAATATCAGACCAGGGAATCAAAATGAGTGGCAAGGAAGATCTTCTTCTGCTAACAGATGTTATTCATTCTGTCAAGATGCTGAAGCTTCTACAAACATCAGGGGATTCTGAGTGTGAAGCTTGAACAATAGAAAGAATCTTGTCTGTACTGACATGAAGTTAAATGATCCTTCTGCTGCTGCTGCTGCTGCTACTAAGTCGCTTCAGTCCTGTCCGACTCTGTGCGACCCCATAGACGGCAGCCCACCAGGCTCCCCCATCCCTGGGATTCTCCAGGCAAGAACACTGGAGTGGGTTGCCGTTTCCTTCTCCAATGCATGAAAGTGGAAAGTGAAAGTGAAGTCGTTCAGTCGTGTCCGACTCTTAGCAACCTCATGGACTGCAGCCCACCAGGCTCCTCCATCCATGGGATTTTCCAGGCAAGAGTACTGGAGTGGGGTGCCATTGTCTTCTCCATAAATGATCCTAGAACTGTCCAAATGTAAAAGTTTTTGTAAATGAGATAATTATTTTTATTGTGTAAATAAATTTGCAATAAGCTTTCTGTTACTTGTGACCACAAGCATCTTGATTGTTAGAATTAATACAAAATAAGAAGAGCCTAGATGAAAGCAGATAGAGACAGGGTAGAGAAGGTGGTTTTGAGAACATCAAAGATAATGGACTATAAGGGACCCAGTGACCATTTGCATGTTGAGCGCAAGGACAGAGGGGAGTGTCTGTTGTTAATGCCACTCCAATGAGTCATACAGGAGGAAGGAAACTCACAATGTAAAGAGATGATACACTCAAAAGGACTTGGGAAAGGAAGAAAGAGGGATCGTCTAGAAGACTAATGTGTAGTAGCAGTAAGAAGAAAAGCAGCAGAGGACACTTTCCTGGATACCTAGAGCAAGACTTTCAAAGAAATCAGGACAGACTCAAATGCCACAGAAAATTCAGGTTGAATAAAGTCTAAGAATTATACTTACCAATGACTTGGTCTCAAATTTCCCTAAAAAACAGTTTTAGAAAAGTACTAAAAGGAAACTATTCTGCAGCAGATAAAGAAGGAAGCTGGGGGTAAAAAAATTAAAAGCTGGAGATTGGGGAATCTGGTTATAAAGCTTCAAGGAGCGATGAAATTATATTCATTTTCATAGCTTCCATACAGCACTTGGCATACCATCTGCGTACAAGAGATATTTGCTGGGCGGATGAATAGATAAATGGACAGGTAGACAATGGATATGAAGTCCTCTTGTAGAACCGAGAACACTTAAGGATTTTAGGCTGAAAACTTGAAATTTATATAAGGCAGATACACTAGTTTTCTATCCCAGGTCTTGTACAAAGGTATCTAATAAACTAAAACGTCCTTCCAAAATCTGTCCAATTTAACTTTAGCAAGAAGTTACAAGATAGAAGCACTCTGAACAGAGGTAGACTGAAATTGTTGACCAAGACAGTGTTTTTAACTTTTCAAATTAACTTGCCAACATTTAAAAATCAAGAGATTTAACATAAAAGACTGGATTTCTGGGCTTGCTTGGAAAATCAGAAGTCCTGGAAGCACTTGCCCAAATTCCTACAAACTAGTTTTTCCATGAAGGATATATTTGGCCCTCCAAACACTCTTCCCATCATTTCCTGTCCAACTCATTACTTTCAGGCACTGAGGTCAAGCATCAGCAAGGGTGACCAAAAAAAAAAAAAAAAAAAAAAAAAAGAGGGATGTGGATGCACTGTTCTTTTTTGTTTGTTTCTTTGCATTTTCTGTAATTTTGTAGATGAATTAAAAGGAAAATAACTATTTACTTTACTATTTTACCTATCAAAATTGGGAAACCAAAAAAAAAAAAAAAAAAACCAGGGTGGTTATATGGTTTTTAAAAAAATAAAGAAGAATATGGCAAGTTTCTTTGTTAAGTAAAGTTATTTGAAACTTTGAAATAAGACAAAAAGGATGACTGATATACTTTCAAGGTCATACTAAAGCAGTAGTTAACAGGTCCATCCAATACTTAATTATCTAAAAGATAATTTAATTACCTAGGTGATTCATTATTTCTTTAAGGGCTCTATCTTTATTTGACTTGCTTTTAACTATTGATTAAGACAACAATACTTGCTAACTTGCAGATTTTTTGCCTAGTAGAAACAAACATGATTTCTGAATCCAAAAGTTATAATTTTATTGCCCTACACAACATCAACAACTGTTATCTCTAACAAGCTAAAATAAGCATGGTTTACTGACTAACTATGTAAATCTGTGTTCCTCAAGGGGTCTTCAAACAAACATCATCACTCTGCTGATTCTCTTATTGATGATTTGCCTAAATTTTTATCATATTTGTTCTACATTTGTATACAACTCATAGTTTTAACTTTATAAAAAAATATAATTTGACAACTTTGAGAAAGACAGACTTTTATATATGTTTATTGTTTACAGGCATCACTGACTCGATGGACATGAGTCTGAGTGAACTCCGGGAGTTGGTGATGGACAGGGAGGCCTGGCGTGCTGCGATTCATGGGGTCGCAAAGAGTCGGACACGACTGAGTGACTGATCTGATCTGATCTGATTGTTTACAGAAATTGAGTCTTTCTAGAAATAATATTTTAATTTCTATTAGCTGGTTGATGCATACTTATTTGTGATCACTATGAAAGTGAACACACACACACACACAAAGCTAGGTATTTCTTTAAGCAATTTTTTCTACTTAATCTCAGTATAAATGAATGTAATAAGGAATTTCCAAGAAACTTGTTACTTCTATCAAAGCCTGGGGCAGAAGTAATTTCAAATGAAAGTGATGCTAGCCAAAACATGGAAGCAACCTAGATATATAATGAAAGATTACTCAGTCATGAAAAAATGAAATAATGCCATTTGTAGCAATATGGATCAACCTTGAAATTATTATAATAAGTGAAGTAAGTCAGAGACAAATATTATATGATATCACTTATACGTGAAATCTAAGAAAAAGATGCAAATGAATTTATTTACAAAACAGAAATAGATTCACAGACTTAGAAAACAAACTTACATTACTGAGGAGAAAGAGGTGAGAGGTAAATTAGGAAGTTGAGATTAACATAAACACACTACTATATATAAACTAAACAACAAGGTCCAACTGTATAGCACAAGGAATTCTACTCTCTATATATATATATTGTCTATCTGGGTTTCCCAGGTGGTGGTAGTAGTAAAGAACCTGCCTGCCAATGCAGGAGACGTAAGAGATGTGTGTTTGATTCATGGGCTAGGAAGATCCCCTTGAGCAGGCATGGCAACCCACTCCAGTATTCTTGCCTGGAGAATCCCATGGTGAGAGAAGCATGGGGTCACAAAGAGTCAGACACAACTGAAGCAACTTAGCATGCATGCACGCATCATCTATCTACCTATACATAACTGAACCACTCTTCTGTATACCTAACAGTAAAATAATATTGTAAATCAAAACAGTACTTCAATTAAAAAACAGACTAAATAAATAACTAAATAAAAATGATGCTACCTACTGACCACTTTACAATTCAGTCCATAAGACACTCTTTCCAGTGGACATAGTATATGGTGACCAAGTTATGATTACAATTTAATGTTCAAAAAAGGATGGCCCAAGCTGAACTCTTCCCTTGTTGCAAAAATGGAAGAATCTTTTTCTGAAGCTTCTCTGTAGTAAGGTAAGAAAGAAATTCTGACATTAAAGGGAAACTATACATAAATAATTGTGGATTCACCACAGTTGGCAACTGGTGAGTATTGAACGCTAATAGTTAGGAATCCACTGTTAGTCTAAACCAAGACTCATTCTTAAAAACAGCATAGCAGCAAGAAGACTACATGTAGCCTCCTTACTCTATAAATGCCAGGGAACTATTTTACAAATGCAGAGCCAGTGATGCCACATCAATGCCAACCTGACTTAATAATAAGCAGCAATGTGATTTACATCCCTCTTGTGAGTTACTCTCCTTATACCGCCAATCACCAGGGTGTATATTCTCTGTCTTTGCTTTCCTTTCTTTGTGTTCTTGGAAGCTGCTCCCACAGACTGCATCACCCAAATTCCCATGTCTGTTTGCCAGAGGAAACACCAGCAGGAAGTTGAAAGGAAAAGGGCGTTAAGTGTATTTCATTCTGCCTTTCTCTATTTCATTCTTGCTTCTTCTCTGCTTTGATGGAACTACCCATGGCTGAGCTTCTTAACTGAATGCAGCTTTTGTCTGCAAGCTCTCTTCCACCACCCCAGCTTCATCTGCCCTTCAGCTCCAGGAGCAGTGATGCTCCCCACTTTTGCTAGTGTCTGGGTGTCTTTACATCATATGCTGTTATCTCCAAACCCTGCTGTCACCACTGTAAGCAGCTCTTTCAGTAAAGCCTCTTTATTCTGACTGACCTGAAGTCTAGATCCTACAATACTAATTGTGATAGAAAAGTTTCACTGAATGTAAGTATCACATAACTATAAACTCAAATAACACTATAAGCTCAACTGTCAATACTCAGATGGTTTAAATAACAACCACCACAAAAGCACTATATGGGTCCAACTAGTTACCTTATGTATGAGTTACCTGTACCCAACTGAATAGGTTTGATTGATATCATTATTGATATAATTTTGGTTGAATTTTATCCTGCCAGCATTGGCTCATATATGAAACATTACTGATCCCCACTTATACTTTAAGGTATCCAAATTGGAATAATAATTTAATGTAATTTGCTTGCAGGAAAAGGGCATTTATAATACTTGAGCTGATATGGGAGGCTTTTTAATTGGAGTACAATTGCTTTGCAGTGTTGTATTAGTTTCTGCTGTACAACAAAATGAATCAGCCATATGTATACATATATGCCCTCTCTCTTGAGACTCCCTCCCACCGACACACATCCCACCCATCTAGGTTATCACTGAGCAACAAGCTGAACTCCCTGGGCTATACAGCAGGATCCCACTAGTTATCTGTTTCACACATGGCACATAGACACCAATTCCAAAGAGAATTTCACCAAAGAAGACACACAGATGAGGCACATGGAGAGACGCTCAACATCACTGATTATCAGAGAAGTTGATCAAAACTGCAATAAGGTATCACCTCACATCAGTCAGGAAAAGACTTTTATAGTAAAGGCTGGAGAGGATGTGGAGCCTTTTTTTAATAATTGAATTTGTTAAAGGAAGATATACTTGTTTTATGGAAGGTGAGACAGAGAGGAGTTAGGAATCCTCATAGCCACTATAATATTAAAGCTAGAATCTAGTGCTCCCACCTCTATTCACCTGCCCCCATTCCTGACCATGATCTAAATGTGACTATTTTGTTTGTACTGAGCCTTCTAAACGGCCAAGAGAGAGCAGTGATGGGGCAAGTGGAGAGAGTGAGAGATTATTTCTTTAAACTTTATTTATATTTACTGGATCGTGGATTTATTGATATGATACAATACCATATGTAATACAGCTCAATAAATAAGCAAGTCTTTACACAAGTATTTTTACTCCCAGTTAATGACATTTGTTCATATCCAATGAAACTCTATTTTAAATGTTGATGACTTTTTAGAGAAGCCCAAACCTTTCTCTAACCTCTGCACTCATGTCCCTCACCAGGACACCCATCAGGATCATTGCTGAGGATGGACAATCCTGCTCCCTGCTCAGTGTCACTGGATAGTTGTTAAGTTTCCTCTTCTACCCTAGGACACTTTGAAGGCCATGAAAATCATGAGATGTCAGCAATGGACTAACAATGCTTTGGGAGAAAATACACGTAAGATCAAATTTTCATACAAATGTCAATTCTCCCCAAATAAAATTACCCTGAAATTAGTGATTCACATTAGATTTTAGCTGTGGCCAAGGGGAACAAAAGGGTTGAGACCACATAAAGCTTTGCATTCTCTTTTCCTTTATTTTCTAAACTGAAGGACATTGACCCCCAAGTGACACAAAACCAATTATTTCTAACATTTGGAAAGGAAACATTGGCTTTTTGACACCTCTGTTTCCTCCCAGATGAAATCTCAAAGGATGTGAAGCAGTAACTTACAATTCGAGCTATCACTTTCCAAGTTTTAAGGCCAAACCCAAAAAGACTTCTGGGCCCAGCACCTGTTGTGCAGATAGGGGAGACCAGACCTGGGAAGAGTGATGTGTTAGATATTTTTCCCTTCACTTGGGAAAACCAGAGGCCTGCCTACAGGGAAAGAGCCCTAAGTGGGATGAGTTGGGGGACTGGGATTGACATATGTGCACTGCCCTTGCATAAAGCAGATAGCTGGTGGGAGCTCAGCTCAGTGCTCTGTGATGACCTAGAGGGCTGAGGGGGTGGCGGGGGCGGATGGAAGGGAGGTGCAAAGGAGACGGGACATACATATACTTATGGCTGATTCTCAAGATTCTCTCAAGAATCTTCTCAAGTCTCTCAAGTCTTCTCAAGTCTCTCAAGAAGACTCTTGAGACTCCGTAGGACTGCAAGGAGATCAAACCAATCAATCCTAAAGGAAATCAGTCTTGAATATTCATTGGAAGAACTAATGCTGAAGCTGAAACTCCAATATTTTGGCTACCTGATGAGAAGAATTGATTCATTGGAAAATACCCTGATGCTGGAAAAGATTGAACGTAGGAGGAGAAGGGGATGACAGAGGATGAGAGGTTGGATGGCATCACTGACTCGACAGACATGAGTTTGAGCAAGCTCCAGGAGTTGATGATGGGCAGGGAAGCCTGACGTGCTGCTGTCCCTGGGGTTGCAAAGAGTCAGATACAACTGAGTGACTGAACTGAACTGAATTGAATGGCCGATTCACTTCATTGCACAGCAGAAACTAACACAACATTGTAAAGCAACCATATCCCAATTTTTCAAAAAGTCCATAGATTCTCAAAGTGAAAAGTATCATGAATGGTGAGAGGGTAGTAAAGCATGTTTTACTCATAGTTACTCTATTCATTACAAAACCAGTCTTCTTTTTGTTGTTGTTTTATAGTTGTCAGTTGTGTCTGACTCATTGAAAATCCATGGACTGTTGTCTGACAGGCTCCTCTGTCCATGAGGTTTTTCTGGTAAGCATATTGGAGTGGGTTGCCATTTCCTTCTCCAGAGGAATCTTCCTGACCCAGGGATCAAACTTTTAAACCTATGGCTCCTGCATTGGCAGGCATATTCTATTACCACTGAGCCACTTGGGAAGCCCAAGCATTTGAATATCTTAAAACTTTGCTCTAATTTTTACACTATTCATTTTATTATACAATAGACATTTTTCCATTTTTAAAGAATTAATATTGATCAAATTGCATTGCTCTGTTTCTATTACAAATCATCCATCATGCCAAGCCTCATCCATTCATCCAATATTTAGAGTGCCTGGTGCTCAGATGTTCCGTTGTGTCCAACTCTTTGTGACTCCATGGACTTTAGCCCACCAGGCTCCTCTTGCTTATGGAATTTCCCAGGCAAGAATACTGGAGTGGGTTGCCATTTTCTCCTCCAGGAAATCTTCCTGATCCAGAGATTGAACGTACTCTCTGTCATATGACAGGCACTATTCAAAGCATTGGAGGACATGGGGAGAAGAAGAAGCAGGAACAGACCTCGTAGGAGGACAGACCTCCTTAGCAAAGTCTGTTTTAGTCAGTTCTGGCTACTATAACAAAAATACCATAGACTGGATTGTTTCAACAACAAACCTATATTTCTCACAGTTCTGGAAGCCTGAAAGTCCAAAATCCAGGAGCAGAGACCCAATGTCTGGTTGTGTCCTCAAATGGCCAAGAAAGAGATCATCTTTTCTCTCAAAAAAAAAAAGATCTCATTTGTGGGTGCACCACTCTTATGACCCAATTACTACAAAAATCCCTGCCTCCAAATATCATCACATTAGGGATTTAGGCTTCAACATAAATTTGGGGGGGGACATACATAGTTCATCTGTAGCAAATGAATATTTGAGTCAAGCTCACAGGAGGTAAGGAGATGCACAGAGCACCTACAGATGGGGAGAGGGTCCAGGCAGTGGCAACTGCTGGCACAAAGATGTGACTGAGAGTGGAGGAACAACAAACATGCTGGTTTAACTTGGAAGCAAGGGAGAGTGAGGAGGGGACAGTGAGAGTTTGAATAGGGAACAGAGGGAGGCTGCAGGTTATGTAGCTATAGACTACTGCAAAGAACACCACAACTGGAAAATGACTGCAAACATTTCTCTTTTTTTAATTGGGATATAGTTGCTTTACAATGTTGTGTTAGTTTCTGCTGTACAACAAAGTGGACCAGCTGTATGTATACATATATCCCATCCCTCTTGGCTCTCCCTCCCACCCCTACATCCCACCCCTCTAGATCACCAAGGAGCACCAAGCTGAGCTCCCAATGCTTTACAGCAGGTTCTCACTAGCTATCTCTTTTACACATGGCAGTGCACATATCACATGAAGCTCACTATCAAAAAAATAAAATAAAATAACAACAACCCAATCAAGAAATCTGCAGAAGATCTAAATAGACATGTCTCCAAAGAAAACATACAGATGGCCAAGAGAAGCATGAAAAGATGCTCATCATCACTAATTATTAGAGAAATACAAATCAAAACAACCACAAACATTCTTGTATTTCTCCTCCTGACATTTTTTCTATATTTACACACCTACGTGGTTTCATAAAATGGTAAGCATATTAGAGATACTCTGTCCTATTGATTAATGATATTTTAAAATTACTTCCCCAAGATATGAAAAACATTCTGTATCAACACATTTAAAGTCTGCAAAGTATTCTATGTATCTTTCCAATGGACATGCTTGAAAACACTGCTTTACTCCTGGCATATTCCTGGAATAAAGATACACTTTATATCCAAACACTCTCTTGTTGTGTCTGTTTGATTTGAGGAAACTAAGAAAAAAATTTTCTTTAAACCTCATTTGGGAATTAACGATCTTTTCAGTGTGGGTCTTCTATGAATCCCCCCCCACCCCGGAGGGCCACCTAGGGGAATAACTCAATGTGTAACCACTGAGTTAGATGTGCAGTCGCCAGATCTGTCCCTGTGAATCAAGTTATCTTCAATAAAATTCTTAGGGTGAACCCTGCACTCCTTCATGTGATTATCATAGTAAACAACACAGAACTAAATCAATTTAATAGGGGTAACCCTTGTTCTTCTGCCTGGTGTCTGACAACTAGAAAAAAATCCCAAGAAGTAATGCTATTCTAAAGGTGACAGCTATCAAAATTCATGGATGTGCCTACAGGGATGTAACCAGTCTTTCACAGCTGTGGATGGAAACTTTAAAACTCAGACCTAAACCTGGGACAAATTCCTTAGAGTCAATTTTGTCCATGAACAATAAGAGCATGGGATTCACTAACTTGGCAGACACCGTCAGGCACTGATCTATGATATATCTAGAAATAGCAAATATTGTTAAAAGAAACCTTGACTTATTTTCCAAAGAAAAGAGAAAGGAAGTAGCAAAAGTGCCATTTATATGGATATTTGAGAGCAAAGAGTTTTAAAAGCTTTGTTTTATTTTTAAATAAAATGTATAGATGTGTATTGTGACATAAGGACAGCTGGCAAATTTAACATAATAATGTAAACATCTGTTCCTATTCGTATGTCAAAACAAGCACATCAGATGGTAATGTTTAAAAACTCAGATGCCTCTTAAAATAGTGCTCTGAAGTAAATGACACAATCAGAAAGAGGGAATGAGCAAAAGGAGCAAATAACTCCTTGAACTGTGCCCCCAACTCTCTTTAATGTCACATCACATTCCTTTGCCAATCATCTTAAATTCAGTTGCATTTTAATAGCTGCTTTTACATAATGGGAAATTTCCTTTCAATTCTCTTTCCCCAGTGCTGTGCAAAATTGATATAGGGCAGACATTGCTTGACATGCAATTCTCCAGCCCCTTCTGAAATTCTGCTGAATTTTCTCTTTAGAGCAAATAAAACACGTAAACTCAATGGCCATAGAATTGGAACTATTAAATTCAGCGACATAAAATAAGGCTCTAAAGGAGATAACTTCCCACTCAGAAAGACCTTTAAAAAAAGTCCACATCCTTAAGCAATTACCTTGGCAGTTGGAGCACAAACAAATTTGAGGGTGGCAATAATGGTTCTTTTCACCTGACAAATACACCCCCAGCAAAAAAGAAGGTGTTGCTAATAGATGCACAGAAGGGTATCATTCTTCTGAATTTGATATGATTTCAAGGACACATCTGTTCATGCCAAATGTAGCTTTTTATGAGAACTTATTGGACCCTTTTATTCAGATTTACAAAGTAAATATTCTCATTTGGAGGAGAACAATTTGGTTTTTTCTTTTGCCCTTAGTCTTGGATGGATTAATGCCTTTGTTTGTATTGAGAAAAAGGAGTCTTAACTTTTAGGAAGGAGGAAACAGTACCTTGAGTCTGCCACCTTTGACCATGTGCTGTCCTATACTAGAAATACACAGCAGGCCCCAGTGAGATTTGAACTCACAGCCCTACCATGTGATCCAGCAATTCCACTCCTGGGTCTATATATACCAAAAAAAAAAAAAGAAAAAACACTTATTTGAAAAGATATATTCACCCTGATGTTCAGTGAAGCGCTATTTACAATAGCCAAGACAGGGAAACAGCCAAAATGTCCACCAACAGATGAATACATTTAGAAGATGTGGTACATATATACACAATGGAATATTACTCAGACATGAGAAAAATGAAAAACTGTCATTTGCAGCAACATGGATGGACCTAGAGATTATCACACTTCAGTAACATCGAGAGAGACAAAAAATATCATATCACTTACATGCGGAATATAAAAATAATGCAATGAATGTGTATGCAAAACAGAAACAAACTTCTAGATGTAGAAAACATACTTCTGGCTACCAAAGGGAAGAAGGAAGTGGGGAGAGACAAAATAGGGTTATGGGAATAAAAGATACAAACTATTAGATAAGCAACAAGAATATACTGTGTAGCACAGTGAATTATACATGATTTTGCAACAATCTATGAAATATAATCTGCAAAATTACTAAATCACTATGCTGTACACCTGCAACTAACACAATATTTTAAAGCACCCATACTTAATAAAATAAAACAAATTTAGAAAGACAGATGAAGATTGCACTAGGAATATCCAGAAAGACTGAGGAAAGGAAAAATAACATCAACAGATTACAGTTATTTTTTAACAAAACAAAATATTAATTGTAAACAAATGAATAAGTATATGAGAGGTCATGACACAATTTTTAATTGCTTATATATATATTTTTAAACTTTACAGTGAGATGTTATAAAAAAATAGAATCAGAAACTCTGAGTTAATCATAAAATAATATAAAAAGATAGCCTGTAAGCTAGGACAGAATATTTTCAAATAATAATGTGACAAGTGTACAGTATCAGGAATGTATCAAGAACTCTTACAACTCAACAATACAAATAAAAATAATACAATAGAAACTATAAATCCTTTGCTATGAAAAGATGTTCCACATCATTAATTATAAGAATACAAATACAGATCACAGTGGCATGTCAATTCACACCCACTAGGATGACCATAATAAAAAAGAAAAACACTAACAGGTGTTGGCAAGAATGTGGAGAAATTGGACCCTATCAATACTGCTCATAAAAATGTAAAATGGTAGAATGGAAAACAGATTGGCGACTATAAGTTAAACACAGAATTACCATATGATACAGCTATTTCACCTCTGAGTGTACATGCCAAATTACTGAAAACTTATGTTCACTCAAAAGCTCGCATGTGTTATATATAGAAGCCAAAAAGTGGAACTAATTCAAATCTTCCGTTACTGATAAAAAAGTAAACAAAATGTATATGCAAGAGAATATTATTCAGCCATAAAAGGATGAAGCACTGATAAATGTTACTGCATAAATAAATCATGAAAATGTTATAAGTCAAATCAGAAACAAAGGGCAGTGTATATCTCAGTTTTATATTTAATAAATGTCCAGAATTGGCAGATCCATAGAGATAGAAAGTAGAATAATGTGTGAAAGGATTTTGGGGTAAAGGGGAATGGAGAGAGATGGTATGGGCTTGGAAGAGTTTTATTTAGGGTTGTTCTGAAATTAAAGATTGATAATAGTCAACTGAATATATTAAGATCATTGAAAATGGTGGCTCTTATGGGATTGGGATACATCTCAGTAATGGAAAGAAAGAAAAAATAAAAGTCAAACACAAGCATCTAAAATTGAGAAGAGTATATACACAGTCTGGAAGTGACTTTATTGGCCTGACCATAAAGATGGTCATTTAGCTTTGGCCATCTCAGTCAGTTAATCTTACAGGCCCAAAAAAGATGGTGCATATGGTTCTTCAGCAGATGTTTGGAAGAAGCAGCATGAGACAGCAGAAGAGAGGATTTGGATGCATAGACAGAATCTTTCCACCATCACAGAATGGTCCACTGGACCCACTGGGATAGACAGAGGCAGAAATAGCAGGAGAAAGAGAAGAGATATTCATCCATGCACAGGGAGAGGACAGAGTGGGTCTGTCTTGCACAGGCTGAATGATGAGCTGGGAGACAGGACATCCTCAGAGAGAAAGACTTCTGATAGACCTGGAATGCCACACCCTGGGCCTCAGCACTTCTAGTGAAGACCTAGATTTTGGTCCGCATCACCCAGGAGTTAGTAGTGGAAGCATTTTCCTGGACAATTAAAAAATAAATCTGAATAGGTTGTATCTGTTTTGATGTGAATAACTCTTTCATTATGACTTAGGTCATCAGGGAAAGATCTATGACATCAGTGTGGCCTGAAAACGTATCTAGGATGCAGCTCTGATCAGCCTGCTGGGCCATCAGGTGCCACTTACTCCTCTTGAATCTGCACGCATGTTGAAGTGCTTGCTACTTTTCTAAAAGTTCATCCTCCATCTTTTCTTTGGATCTCAGCACACTTTGCATCCTCAGATGGGTGCCTTGGTTTCCTCATGTAAAAGGAGGTAGTAATAGACCTTCTTCATAGGGTTACTGTAATGACTGATAAAGATAAGTGCATGGAACAGTATATAGTTGTTGTTGTTGTTGTTCAGTCACTCAGTCATATCCGACTCTTTGTGACCCCATGGACTGTGGCACACCAGGCTTCCCTGTCCTTCACCAACACGAAGAGCTTGCTCAAACTCATGTTCATTGAATCAGTGATGCCATCTAACCATCTTGTCCTCTGTCATCCCCTTCTCCTCCTACCTTCAACCTTTCCCAGCATCAGGGTCTTTTCTAATGAGTCACTTCTTCACATTAGGTGGGCAAAGTATTGGAGCTTCAGCTTCAGCTTCAGCATCAGTCCTTCTAATTAATATTTAGGACTGACTACCTTTAGGATTGATTGGTTTGATCTCCTTAAGAGTCTTTTCCAACACCACAGTTCAAAAGCATCGATTCTTCAGCATTCAGCCTTCATGGTCCAACTCTCACATCCATACATGACTACTGGAAAAACAATAGCTTAAGGAGTATAAAAAAAGATTACAAAGCAGCTGTGCTAGATTGTTAACAAATGAAAGAGGGCTAAAGTGTTGCCTCAGCTAGGGGAGCATCTGAGCTCCAGAGACCATTCCCAGATGAAGGATTAGATGTTGAGGATGTGTATGCCTTATACCAGGCTTCTGGAAGGATATGGCCTTTCTTCTCCTTCTCCACCTCCTCTCCCTCCCTCCTCCCCTTCTTCCTCCTCCTTCTTCTCCCTCTCCCCCTCCTTTTCTTTCTTCATTTAATTAAGGGAAAGTGTTTTTTCTTTTCTTTTTAATTAAAGGAGAACTTTTCAGATCTATTCTCAAATTACTCATTAACATTGCTCACTTAAGATAAGATAAGCTTCACTGAAATTGTCAGAAAAGTCAGCATTGAATAAGTGGAGAGATAACTTTGGATTCAAAATCAGGGCATCCAGCCTATAAAATACCTGACCAGTGCTTCTCAAAACTGCCAAGGTCATCAAAACCAAAGAAGAGCCAAGAAACTGTCAGACAGGAGGAGCCTTAAGGAGACATGACAAGCAAATGTAACATGGGATTCTGGTTGGGATCCTGGAGCAAAAAAAGACATAAGGTTGGAACTAAGAAAATCTAAATAAATTCTGAGCTTTTGTTATATCAATATGGATTTATAACTAATGTATCATGCTTATATAGGACATTAATAATAGGGATCCAGAGTATATGGGAACTCTTTTAATTTTAATTTTTTTTCTGAAAATCTAAAACTATGCTAAAAAATAAAGACTACTAAAATATTAGGTATTCATAATTGCCAAAACTTGGAAGCAAACAACGTGTCCTTCATTAGGTGAATGGATAAAGAAAATGTGATACATTAATTAAAATACAATATTATTTGGCACTAAATTGTCCTAGAAAGCCATGAAAAGACATGGAGGAGACTTACATGCATATCACTAAATAAAAGAAGCCAATCTGAAAATGCTACATAACTGTATGATTCCTGAATGTGTGGTGCAGGAGGTATTTGGAAAATATTTGTACTTTCCTTTCAATTTTGCTATAAAGAATAGTTCTAGAAAAGAATATTCTTTAATAAAAACAGAATATCTGAGTTGTATAAACACACCCACCACTGCAGCAAAGTAGATGCATGACTCTGTAGCTTAGACTCATCAACCTTCCTGAGGTGATTTCCTCATGCAAAGTCATAGTTGAAAGGAACAAAATTTGCTTTTTCACAAAGTTCTAGAATGTCATGATTTTAAATAGAGAAAGGAAAGACTCAACTCATAAATAATGAACTAGCTGTATCAGGAACCAAATCTTACTTTTTTGGAACCAAGTCTTAATTTGGAAATTGAGAAAGATGTACATGTGTATGCGTGTGTGTGTGTGTGTGTGTGTGTGTGTGTGTCTAATGATAAGATGCTGTCAGGGATCTGAGTAGGTTTCAGCCTTGAAGAATGTAACTTCTTGACTCATACATTTATGATGCTTCAAAGGTTGAGTGGAGCAAGACCATATGAGCTGTGGTTGTTACCCTGAGTTCATTGATTCAGGGTCAAAGGAAATATTTTAGAGAACTTTTATTTTTTTTCTTAAAACCTATATATATATATATTTTTTTTTTTTTCCCTAGGAGTTTCTGATATAACAAGTTTCCGTAGTGTTTTGCCTACAATTTTTTTAATTAATTATTTTTTTAATTGGAAAATAATTACTTTACAATATTGTGGTGGTTTTTGCCATACATCGACATGAATCAGCCATGGGTGTACATGTATCCCCCCATCCTGAGCCCCTCTCCCTCCCCATCCCATCCCTCTGGGTTGTCCCAGAGCACTGGCTTTGAGTGCCCTGCTTCATGCATTGAATTTGCACTGGTCATCTAATTTACATATGGTAATATACATGTTTCAGTGTTATTCTTTAGAGAACTTTTAAATGAACTCAACATCATTGCCCTTTCAGGAACATGCAATTCGATGACTCAGACCAGAACAGAGTACCTCAAGAGAGGTTAGTAAATAAGTAAGTAAAGTAGCTCAGTCGGGTCCGACTCTTTGCGACCCCATTGACTGTAGCCTACCAGGCTCTTCTGTCCATGGGATTTTCCAAGCAAGAGTACTGGAGTGGGTTGTAATTTCCTTTTCCAGGGGATCTTCCTGACCCAGGGATCAAACCTGGTTCTCCAGTATTGCAGACAGATGTTTTACCATCTGAGCCACCAGGGAAGCCCAAGAGAGGTTAGGCAGGGAGAAATTAGCTTTTTGCTGCTGCTGCTAAGTCACTTCAGTCGTGTCTGACTCTGTGCGACCCCATAGATGGCAGCTCACCAGGCTCCCCCGTCCCTGGGATTCTCCAGGCAAGAACACTGGAGTGGGTTGCCCTTTCCTTTTCCAATGCATGAAAGTGGAAAGTGCAAGTGAAGTCGCTCAGTCGTGTCCGACCCTCAGCGACCCCATGGACTGCAGCCTTCCAGGCTCCTCCGTCCATGGGATTTTCCAGGCAAGCGTACTGGAGTGGGGTGCCATTGCCTTCTCCGAATTAGCTTTTTACTGGTCATTTAAAGATCACTTTTCACTGAAAGGCAGGAAGGAAAAAAAAAAAAGAAAAAGTCAACTTAGATGAGATTGGAATTTAAAAGATTTATCTCTCTAGGACAGAAAAGATTCCAAGCCTGTTCATTTAATTTGAGTCAAAATTCTGAAATGCAAGATGAAGAGGTGAAATCAGGGATATTAATCCATAGTTTCCTTCTTCGTGGACTAGTCTGCAAAGGAACCCTTGTTTAGGGGAAAACAACCAAAAAGCTTTTCAAAATTTTCTATTCAAACCAGAACCTCAAAAACAAATGCTCCCTAATATACCTAACTTTCTACTGATAATTTTTCTTTCCTCTTAATAGGAATCATCCTGTGGTTCTTCTCCAGACTATCTAAATAGTCCTTAGTGACAGCAAGACATGTATTGACCACCTGGGAGGATGTTGAGTACTTTTCTTCTGTCTAAATCCTCAGATGAAAGAATAGAGGCCCTAAAGTTCCCCCTCCAGGTTAACATTCTGGCCTTACTTCTAAACAGATAAGTGATTTTGAGCAAATTACTTGGCTTCTCTTCTACCTCAGTTTCTTTGTCTTAAAAATGGAAGCAATACTTTTATCTAGGAAATTTGCCTTAACACAGCAGAAACCTGTACAAAGAACCCACAGCAGTACTCAGCACTCTTCACTCCCCTGGAATGCTCACCCAGGAAACAACTGAAAGTAAAAGCTTTTCACCATCTGTTCAACAAGGACAGCCTTGGGATGAGGACATTAGCATTCATAGCACGTTTGCCCAAACTCCCTCTATCTGGACATAGTGTGGATTTCTGGTTCCTAGGCTGAACAGCCCCATTCTGAGTAACAAACACATCATTACTTTCCATATGCTTTATACCCTACTTGGTTTGGGAGAAGTTTGATTTCTTTGAGATGATTTGAAAATACTTAGGTGCATATTTTAAAGGTTAATTCACAACTGAGATTTTATTTTTTTCTATATTCAAATTCTTCAGGTACAACCAGAGGGGTTCTGCAGTCAGCTTGTCCTGGCTCAAGATGGCAGATTGGTAATTGTTCAGAAACTTTGTGAACTGGTTGTGAAATAGAATCATTACTAAAATCTAAATCATATAAACTTACAATAAGTGAATCAGAATAAAAATAAAAAGAATATTCAAACTATTGATTTTTCAATGTTTTTACTGTATTTCATAACTACCTGTGCTCTTGAGGTTATTCTATTTTAAGTATGCAACATGAAAACGTAGGACAGTGGTGCTGCCTGTCTTGAACCAGCTCCACCTTCAGTGGCATCACGTTGATAGCATGTGATCAGACACAGTGAGTACCTCACACCATGGTGACTGACAGCACTAGAAATAATCACCACCATCACTGATTGTCTAAATTTCAGAAAGTATTCCAGACAGAAAACTATAATTCGAAGATACATGCACCCCAGTGTTCATGGCAGCACTGTTTACAATAGTCAAGACATGAGAGTAACCTAAGTGTCCATCAACAGATAAATGGATTGAGGAGATGTGCTGCATTTATACAATGGAATATTATTCTTCCATAAAAAAAGAATGAAAGAATCCCTTTTGTAGCAACACTTGTATGAGCCTAGAGATTATTTTACTAAGTGAAGTAAGTCAGAGAGAGAAAGACAAATATCATATGATATCACTTACATGTAGAATCTAAAATAATGGCACAAATGAACTTAGTTACAAAACAGAAAGAGACTCTTAGACATAGAAAACAAACATGATTACTAAAGGAGAAAGGGAGGAGGGATAAGTCAGACGTTTTGGATTAACAGATACACATGACTATATATAAAAATATCAATAGATAACAAGGGCCTATACACGATATCCTATAGTCTATAAAGAAAAAGAATCTAATGAAGACTATATAAAATATGTATAACTGAATCACTTAACTATACACCTGAAACTAACACATTATAAATCAACTCTAATTTAAAAAATTAAACTAAATTTTTAAAAATTTGGTCAAAAAAGTATTAAATAAAATGCAATTATACAGATAAAGCTTAGAAGTGTGTCATACTGCATCTATTACATTTAAATAACACAGAAAATTTATGAAATGTTCTACTACCATTTGAAAACTATTATCTGATTCACCAAAAATGTTGCTCACACCATTAACAGGTAAACTTTCAACATCTGTCTTCATTGTTTCATATACCTCTTAGTCATTAACATGAATGAAAATATCAACCAATATTCATACTCTTTTGGAGCAGTACTCTTTTATCAACTGTAACCACAGGTTGACTATGCATATCAGAATTTGGCAAAGATCAACAAAGAGTCAGACATGACTGAATGACTGAACTGAACTGAACAAGGACATTCCATGATTTGAAGAGTAAGATATATGTTTACTATTGTCTATAAGTATGCATTTGCTATGCATTCTTAGATAAGTAAATTTATAATAAACCCATATATATCCCCATGTGCGCATTTTTGGAGTTTGATTTTAAACATTTACCATGAACACTGAAAAAATTGTGTCTGTATGTTATTTCCATGCATTATAGTGAAATGATTCATATCTTTTCAACTATTATGATCTTTACCAATATTTTTGTCAAATCATACAGATACAAGATCATTTCAAACTGTGTCCATGTATTTGGCATTTTACTATAGAAAAGGGCATGGGGTTCGATATTTCACTATATGCAGGTGAGCATGGTGACTTGCCAGAAATGGGTATGTTCTAAAGACAGCCTGCTGGGTTTAAATCCCAGCCCTGCCATTACAAGCTAATGTCTACAGGCAAATTACTCATTCACTTCAAGACACATCAAAATATAAAACAAAAATTCTGGAGCTTAAGAATAAAACAGAACAAATTTTTAAATTACAATGCTGAGTCTATTTATTTGCTAGGTCAGGGAATACTCATTTGTAAAGAATTCATTAAATAGTGCACTGAGAAGGAGAAAGTGGGAGTGTTTTTCAAGGCTAGAAAGCAGAGGTTGTGGATTGTGCCAACTTAGTAATGAAGTCCAGGCCTGGGAGGAGGGGAATTAGCCTGTAAGTCTACACATGGTGGGTTATAAGAAATCCCACTTGTTCATGGTTCAGACAAGTTTCTTCAACTAGGTTCAGTAACAGTCATTTAAAGTCCATTGTCTCTTATCAGCTTCAGCTGACTAGAATCACTGGCGATGAAGCACAACAGTCACATCTCTTGTGTTTGTTTTCTTATGTTTCTATGCTTTGTCATATAACGTCACTTGAAATGATATATTACCTGGATAAAACTCTAATTTGAAAAGATACACGTACCCCAGTTTTCATAGGAGCACTATTTACAGTAGCCAAGACACAGAAGCAACCTAAAAGTTCATTGACAGGTGAATGGATAAAGAAGATGTGATATATACATACAATGGAATAGTACTCATCCATTAAAAAGAACAGATAGTGTCATTTTCAGCAATGTGAATGGACCTAGAGATTATCATACTAAGTAAAGGAAGTCAGACAGAGAAAGGCAAATACTGTATGATATCATTTATATGTAGAATCCAAACAACACAAATGAGCTTATTTACAAAACAGAAATAGACTCTCAGACAATTTATGGTTACCAAAGGGGAAGTGGGTAGGGCAATAAATTAGGAGTTTGGGATTAATAGATATACAACACTATATATAAAATGGATAACCAATAAGAACTTAATATGTAGCACAGTGAAATATATTCAGTACTTCATAATTAAGTATAATGGAAATGATTCTGGGAAATATATGCATATATTCAGAATATATATATGTATATTCAAATGTTTAAAAATTCTAGAAGGGAAACATAGCTTCACTCTATTGAAAACAGATTAGCCTAAACCAGTGATGTGACAGGAGGCCCAAAATTATCAGCAAAAAGTACAGCTATGGCATATGTGTGTCACATCATAGACTACATCAAAATATCAGATATAAAGTCACTAATGTATATAAAATGCTTAGAACTAAATACATGGTCTACACTTGGTGGGTGTCAGTTGTTTACATTATTATTTCAGAAAATGCTGAATAAAATCTAACCTAATTCTACATCCTAGTAGACCTGAGAGTTAACACCTCACATTAAAGAGTGTTCCATCACTTAATGATGTTCATCTTTGTAATTTCAGAGTTTGGCACAGTGTCTTAGACACATTATGTGTCTTGGACACATTCTCAGCAAACGATAATCACTGTTAAACTGTTCAGCAAATGGTTATCACTGTTCCCGGTGTTATTCCTGGGATTTTTATTTTGAACATTGACTGAGATCATCTTCAAACACAGTAAAAAATACATCTTCATTATTTTTAAAAAATGCAAAGATGAATTTACTAAGAACACAAAGATGAATTTACTAAGTGATGACTATATTTTCATTTTACCCACATTTTATAGAAAAGTGATGTACATACAGGCTCCTTTTCCAGGTCCAATAAACAGGTAAATGGTGTAACCAGGAATTGAACCTATATCTGTGGAACTCCAAAACACATATTCTTGCCACTATGGACTGCTGCCTTCTTTAAATACTCTAGAATTTGTCTGTGAAGAATTTCAGAATTCATTAGAAAAGATTTATGTGTCATAGGAAAAATATTCTCTAGCTAATTTCAAAAGAAGAGATGAATGTCACCTTTGGGGAATCACAAGGAAGGACTGAAAGTAAGTAAAAGAAGCTAAACACATAAGGAAAAAAAAAAAAAAGAAAAGCCTACTCATCAGCCAGGATATTCCCCAGACACAATGAGAATTGACTCCCCTGGCCTCTCAGCAGTTCATTTTGGATTCCATTTGATAATGTCAGAAGATAATACCTTTAGCAATTTTAATCCCATCACCTGCACATAATTGGGGAATATTTTTTACTTAATTTCTCTTACTCTGTGTTAATATTTTCTTTTCCCACATTAGCAGAAAAGGGAAAAAGGAAAAGCTCTCAAACAAATAAAGTATTGATTTTTCTTTGTACCAAGCTTCATGTACTAGGCTTTCATTACCATTTATACAAGGCCTAACCTCATATCGCTTGTGACATCTTTCTTTTTTTTAATTTATTTTATTGAAATACAGCTAATGTAAAATGTTGTGTTAATTTTTCCTGCATAGCAAAGTAATTCCATTTTTTTAATAAAAAATAGTCATTTTTTTCATATTCTTCCCATTATACTTTACCACTGAATATTGAATATAGTTCTCTGTATATTAAGACCTTGCTGTTGGATAGTCTCTATAAGTCGTTTACATCTGATAACCTCAAAATTCCAGTCTGTCTCTCACCCCTTCAACCTTGGCAACCACAAGTCTGTTCTCTGTGAGTCTGTTTCTATTTTGCAGATAAGTTCATTTGGGTCATATTTTAGATTCCACACATAAGTGATATCATATGGTATTCGTTTTTCTCTGACTTACTTCACTTAGTACTCTAGGTCCATCCATGTTGCTGTAAAAGGTACTATTCCATTCTTTTTTTATGCCTGAGTAGTATTCCATTTCACACACACACACACACACACACACACACACCCCACATCTTCTTTATCCAACATTTGTTGCTTCCATGTCTTGGCTTGGCTTCCAGGTGGCTCAACAGTAAAAGAATCCGCCTGCCAATGCAGGAGATGCAGATTTGATCCCTGGGTTGGGAAGAGCTCCTGGAGGAAGAAATGGCAAACCATTTCAGTATTCTTGCTAGGAAAATCTTGCAAATAGCTGGATATGACTGAGTGACTGAGCACGTGCACATGCATGTCTTGGCTACTGTGAATAATGCTACTATAAACATTCAGATGCACACATATTTTTGAATTACAGTTTTGTGTGATATCTTTCTTTACACCTTACTCATCTAGGGTTCAGCTGATCTCTGAGAGCTTGCATTTCAGGTATCTATTCAGTAGTAACTCAGTAAACTTTGCCAAACTTAGTGCCTTCAAAGGCAGATCCCCACATCTTCCTTAAAGGGCCAGGAAATTCATATTTCAGACTTCTAAAGCTGTATGTTCTCAATCATAAGTACTCTACCCTGGTGGTGCAAAATCATCAACAGGCAATATATCGACAAAAAAGTTTGTCTGTGTTCCATTACACCTTGATTTACAGAAAACAAGCAGAAGGCCACATGGGCTCTAGTTTGCTGACTCTTTGCTCAAGCCAAACATTTATCATTCCTCACACTTTTCTAGGCTATTCTTCTCTATATGTGGTATGGACTATGACATCATTAGTTAAGGAGCCTGGCTGAGGTTCAGTTCAGTTCAGTCGCTCAGTCGTGTCCGACTCTTTGAGACCCCATGAACCGCAGCACTCCAGGCCTCCCTGTCTATCACCAACTCTGGGACTTTGCCCAAACCCATGTCCATTGAGTCGGTGCTGCCATCCAACCATCTGCCATCTCATCCTCTGTCGTCCCCTTCTCCTCCTGCCCTCAATCTTTCCCAACATCAGGGTCTTTTCAAATGAGTTAGCTCTTCGCATTAGGTGGCCAAAGTACTGGAGTTTCAGCTTCAACATCAGTCCTTCCAATGAACACCCACGACTGATCTCCTTTAGGATGGACTGGTTGGATCTCCTTGCTGTCCAAAGGACTCTCAAGAGTCTTTTCCAACACCACAGTTCAAAAGCATCAATTCTTCAGCACTCAGCTTTCTTTATAGTCCAACTCTCACATCCATACATGACCACTGGAAAAACCATAACCTTGACTAGATGGACCTTTGTTGGCAAAGTAATGTCTCTGCTTTTAATATGCTGTCTAGGTTGGTCATAACTTTCCTTCCAAGGAGTAAGTGTCTTTTAATTTCATTGTGCAATCACCATCTCCAGTGATTTTGGAGCCCAGAAAAATAAAGTCAGCCACTGTTTCCACTGTTTCCCCATCTATGCCGGAATCCAGATCCAGCAGTCAGGGAATCAGCCTGAAGGTATGGGTGGTGTCGGCGAGAAATGAGGCAGCCTCTCAGTTTTCTTGGACTGCCTATTTATTTCAAGCTTAAGATTCTCTTTTATACTTTTACAAAAGCATTAGGTCAGAGGTTTGACATTTTCAGTTCCCCCTGGCCCAGATTTGTTGTCTCCATAAATCATTGTTGCCCCTCAAAAGGAGTTCCTACCTCAGCGATTCTCTTATCTACTTCTTCTCATGTGTCCTTGTGAATACATGGTAACTCATGTTAATGTCTGGGCTTCATACCACATTCCTCAATTTATTTCTTATCTTTCTAAATCCTGTTTGCCCCTAGTATCCTGAGCTCACTTTCTCTAAAAAGGCTTCTAACCACTAATATCTCCAAAATTCCTAATCTCTATAAGCTATAGTAAAATATGCTAACATTACAACATTCCTTAAATCTTTAGCTTCTATTTTAATTATTCCTAATCCCTAAATGCAGCAAACTCCTTTGCCATAAACATTTTGCTCACAAATAGGTTTCAGATGGCAATCCCTCCCATGCCTCAAGCTGCGGCCTACGTGCTCATCATGGAACACTCTTTTGTAAAGGTACTTGAATGAATGTCAATGATTAACTTTATGAATTATTCTCTGAGCACAGCTGCAGAAGGCTTTGTGCCTTCTCATGCTCCTCTCGAGAACAATAAGCACCTTAATATTCTTTTCAGCCAACTCAGCCAAGGAGAGGAAAAAACAAGTCAGAATCACAAGGCCTAACTCCTTCATCCCAGGTCCTTGCCTGCAGGACAAGGAGAGGGAGTTAGGGCTGTGCCTCCATTTTGTCAGTAATGCCTAATGTGGCTCCCGACACATCTACTTGCCGTGAAGTGATGGGACGGGACGCCATGATCTTAGTTTTCTGAATGTTGAGCTGTAAGCCAACTTTTTCACTCTCCTCTTTCACTTTCATCAAGAGGTTGCTGCTGCTGCTGCTAAGTCACGTCAGTTGTGTCCGACTCTGTGTGACCCCATAGACGGCAGCCCACCAGGCTTCCCCATCCCTGGGATTCTCCAGGCAGGAACACTGGAGTGGGTTGCCATTTCCTTCTCCAATGCATGAAAGTGAAAAGTGAAAGTGAAGTCGCTCAGTCGTGTCCGACTCCAGCAACTCCATGGACTGCAGCCCACCAGGCTCTTCCATTCACGGGATTTTCCAGGCCAAAGTACTGGAGTGGGGTGCTATTGCCTTCTCCATCAAGAAGTTGGCACATGCCAAAAAGCTTCATTCATGTCTGACAGCTCAACTGGGTGGGTATAGAACAGCTGGGGACTTTCTGATCCCATTTCTTCATGGGGTTATGTGTCTTTCCAGAGTCTAACTCACACATCTTCACATGGAAGTCAGACAGATCCCAAGAGCATGGATATAAAAACTGTAAGGCCTCCTTAGGTCTAAAGGGAGAACTGCCACAAAAATAAGTGGTCAAAGCAAGTCATAGCAAGTCAGCCTAGACTCACGGGAAAGGGAAATGGATTCTGCCTTGTTATGGAATGAGCAGAATGCTCATCTAGGGATGTAAGGGGTTGCCAAAGCTTCCTGCATCAACAACCTACTGGAGCACTTACCACTGAGTCATATAATTTATCATAAGACAATCCTGAATATTCACTGAAAGGACTGGTGCTGATGCTCCAACACTTTGCCCATCTGATGTGAAAAGCCAACTCACTGGAAAAGATACTGATGCTGGGAAAGATTTAAGGCAAAAGGAGAAGAGAGCAGCAGAGGATGAGATGGTTAAATAGCATCACCAACTCAATATGCATGAATTTGAACAAACTCCAGGAAATAGTGAAGGACAGGGAAGCCTGGTGTGCTGCAGTTCATGGGGTGGCAGAGAGTTGGACATTGAGCAACAACAATAGCGTGTGTAGACATACTAGATCACAGAAGTTCATGGTTTCATTGAAGAGAAGTGGGGCCAGTGAATGTATGGAGAAAATAATTCATTCCTAAAATATTGATTCAGTTTCCAATAAGGTCCACTCACTGCACAACACACCAGGGACGCCAGAAATATGGAGGGACTCATCTCCATCTTCAAGTTTACAGATAAGAGACAGAAAGTCCTGAAGGAAAGTAATTATAAGCAGCATAGTACATTCTAAACTAGACATCTGAAAAATAGAAGATCCCTGGGCTCACACTGAAGGGGACTCTTTGTGAAGATATAAAGAAGGCTTTGAGGAAGAAATCCTACTAGAACAAAAGCTGAATGAAAAAGGAGAAGCTGGCATGATGGCCAGATGTGGACTGTTCTAAATTCTAAACAGAAGGAACGGTGTGGAGGTGGGACAAGGCCTCAAGAGATTAGCTTCTTCCTCGGGAACCAGAAACCAACAGGGCAAGAATGAGGCTGGACAGTCCAGCAGGGAATGAAGTCACAGAGGCTTTGAGTGACATGGGGAAACATCCCACATCCATTCTGTAGGAAAAATTGATCTGATGCAGGTTCTTGGAATGGTAAGAATTTTAAGCAACTCCATGGGACAGAAATCAATGAAACAAGATAAGTGATAGAAGGCCATTATAGTACTGCAAGTAGTAATTGATGAGTTACGGGGGAAAAAAAAGAAAACATTTTGACCCATTTTGTCAATTCCTCTGCAAGGCTGAAGACTGCTTCAGAAGACTGACTCAGAGGAAGAACAATGCAAGAGGAAGAAAGTCCAAAGAAATAAATCCAGAGCCTGTTGTCTCACAGTAAGATTGCCTAAATAAAACTGTTCTGGATGAATGCAAAGAAATGAACTTGACCTTCAAGAATTAAATCATAGTTAACTTCAACAAAGGGCCATGTAGTGACACTGAATACAGTTTTAATCAATACAATAGCTGTCTTTTTTTTTTATTCCAAGCAAGAATTCACATTAGTACTGAAGATAATGCTTTTAAACATGTTTTAAAAGCATTTCTTGTTTTTTCTCAAGTTCTATAAGTAATGCATATTTATTCACAATAGAAAAATGTTCCAGTAACTGCAGATGAAAGAGAAATAATAAAGAGGAGGTGTGAGAAGGGAAAAAAGAACTCCTTTAGCACCTCTTAGATTTTCGCTTCTCTCCCCCCTTTTCCTTCTTCTGAAAAATGTTAAGATTCATTGTCCTATATTGGGCACAAGTAGACAAAATGGAAACAAAAAGAAATGGCAGTGTTAATTTTACTTCTTCCAGACATCTCTATTTAGTGTTCAGAACAAAAACAATTGAATTACAAATAAAAATGCCATGGAAAAATGTAAATTTAGACCATAATGCCTTCTGATCTATACTCTAGAGATAATCAGCTACTTCTGGTCACAATTCACTGTCCCCAGCCACAGAGATGCCACAAACACACACACACACACACACACACACATAAATGCATACACATGCATGCACACACCCACTCATATTGTATACACACATGCAAACTCACGTATACACATACGTGCATACACAAACATATACACGCAATGCTGTTTCCCACAGCAGGATCTTTGCTGATGACCCTGCTTCACTTCCTAGCCATAGATATCCTTGGTGTTCATCTTAGGGTGGCTAATTCCCACTCTTCCTTCAGCAGTTGCTTAAATGTAATTTTACTCAAGAATACATTCCCAGGGCTAGGCTCTATAAATACCTCTACCCTAAAAACAGTGATTTGATTTGAAATGGTTTGTTTACTGATTTATCTCCTCTGATAGACAGTGGGTACCTGAGGAGCAGTGTTCTTGTTTGCTTACCATTATAGCCACAGGAGTTAACATAAAACTGGGCAAAGAGTAAATGCCTGATAAATGGTTACTGAGCTCTGCGAGGTGGAATGCAATGCAGAAGTAGTTTTGGCACTAAGAACAATAATATCTTAGCTCCCAGGAGCAGGATGGTGGCAAGGGTTGATGTCTTCATTTAAGAGGACCAATCTAATGAGTCATTCTTTATATCCTAAATGTGAACATTATTCACCTATAATTATCTGCCTGCTATTATCAAAATACATTACCACTGAATTCAATGCTTTCCCCACCTTTTATTTTTCAACTGTTATACAGCTAACTTTTACCTGTGAATTATTCATAATACATTTTAAACGAGTATAAGATAATTGACCTTGTCTGTAAGAGGCACATAAAATCTCACCCTGTAATAATTAACTCTCAGACGTGAGCCATTATTTAAGGGTAATGACTTTTCATCAGTTTGGCAATACATTATGGCTTCACGGGTCCATCCAATTCTATATTTCACACCTTCACTTTTTAATTTTCCCCCAAGATGTAACACTTGCTTGTCCCAAAATGAACTTGGCGCATCACATCAGGGCATCTTCCTCCCCTATGAGTTCATTGCATTACCATTTACCACTTTCATGAAGCCAAAATTCTGGAAGTAGTTCTAGAACTTCAGGCCATTCTGTCTTCATTTCTGTACACTCTCCTTTTCCTTAAAAAGCTATCAAAGCTTACTGACTTTCTTGAAATATTCCCCATCCTCCCTCTCAGCTATATGCCCAGGGTCAGGCCTCTGACTCAGACTACAAACCAGGCTCCTAATCCATCTCCCCTCCTCAGCTTCTCCCTTCAAATCCTTTCTGCTGAGAATTCTAAAGCATAAACCACACCGTCACATGACTGATTAATCCATTCTTCCACCCCAAATACCCTCAGGCTTCTGCTTGCTTAAACAAACAAACACTTAAATGACCAGTTCCAAAAACATCACTTCCCAAAGGCTTGATCATGATCCCATTTCAACCAAACAAAAAGCAATTAGAATATTTGTTGTTGTTGGCCAGCAATATATAGTTGTTATACAATGGGCTTTGGGGTAGAGATTCCTATCGAAGAAGGCAATGGCACCCCACTCCAGTACTCTTGCCTGGAAAATCCCATGGGTGGAGGAGCCTGGTGGCTGCAGTCCATGAGGTCGCTAAGAATCAGACGTGACTGAGCGACTTCCCTTTCACTTTTCACTTTCATGCATTGGAGAAGGAAATGGCAACCCACTCCAGTGTTCTTGCCTGGAGAATCCCAGTGACGGGGGAGCCTGGTGGGCTTCCGTCTATGGGGTCGCACAGAGTCGGACACGACTGAAGTGACTTAGCAGCAGCAGCAGCAGAGATTCCTATAAAAATCCTAGTACTGAATCTTATAAATAGCAATGTTTCCCCCAATATTTACAAGAAAAACTAAAGTCTAGAGACCATGTGATGCTGAGAATCCTGCACAATTTTCATAAATATAGTAGTTTCATATCCTTGGGCCATGTAAATTATTGCTCATAAAATACACTTGAACAAATTTCTCAATCTTTTGGAATCATCATTTTATTTTATTTATTTTATAAACAGCAAACATTTATTTTTCACAGTCCTAGAAGCAGGTTTATCCAAGATCAAAGCACCAGCAGATTTGGTGTCTCCTGAAGTCCACTTCCTGGATCTTAAATGCCAACTTTTCACTGTGTCCTCACTTGGCAGAAGGGGCAGAGTATCTCTCTGGACCGTCTTAAATAAGGCACTAATCACATTCGTGAGGACTCCACCCTTATGACCTAGGCCCCTCCCATACACTCCACCTTCTAATACCATTGAAGTGAAGTGAAGTCGTTCAGTCATGTCCAACTCTGTGCGACCCCATGAACTGTAGCCTGTCAGGCTCTTCCGTCCATGGCAAGAGTGCTGGAGTGGATTGCCATTTCCTTCTCCATGGAATCAACATTTTAATAAGTAAATGTTTAACTCAGGAAAAGCAAACAGGCTAAAATTAACTTACTAAAGGGATACAATATAATATTTCCTAATATTTTAATACTTCAGTTGTATGTAAATAGTTTCTAACAACTACAAATGATTCTCTATATTCATTAAAATCCTGAGTAGATATGCAGAAGAGAATATACCTTTTAAAGTAATAGCTATTTTTTATGATCGACTTCTTGTAATTCAATCGGATCTTTCTGTCTGCCACTTAACAGTTTTCTCTGTAGTTTCCATCCACAGGAAGTATCATTTTTTTCTGAATATAGAAATTGCTTCCTGTGATTACCAACCACCTTTCCCATCAATATTCTCTAAGCTTTCGAAGGAGGAACTTAAGAAAAATGTAATTCTGCTTGAAAAGGGAACCCATCCACCCATGAGACTTTCAGATCAGTGCATTTTAGATATTTAAAAAAGTGTTCTAAGAGTGTTAAATATATCTAATGAAATAGTTAATAATTGTTTAACAAAGTCTGATTAAACATGCATTGATATGTAGGTAAATTGAATGATCATCAAAAAAGGAGAACAAACTTATGGTTACCAAAGGAAAAACAAGAGTAGGAGGAGAGATAAACAAAGAATTTGGGATTAACGTATACACACTACTATACATAAAGTAGACAAACAACAAGGACCCACTGTATAGCACAGGGAATTATACTCAACATTTTTAATAGCCTATTAGGGAAGAGAATCTGAAGCATAATATATATATATATATATTTATGCATATATATATTTATGCATATATATTGGGCTTCCCAAGTGGTGCTACTGGTACAGAATCTGTCTGTCAAGGAAGAAAACATAAAAGACATGGATTTGATTCCTGGGTTGAGAAGATCCTCTGGAGAAGGGCATGGCAACCCACTCCAGTATTTTTGGCTGGAGATTCCCGTGGACAGAGGATCCTGGCAGGCTATGGTTCCTATGGTTGCAGAGAGTCTGACGTGACTGAAGCAACTTAGCATTCATGCACATATTATGTATATTTATATATACACATATATAACTGAATTGCAGTTCTGTACACCTGAAACTAACACAATATTGTAAATCAACTATACTTCAATATAGATAAATTATAAAATAAATTAAAAATAAAAATAAAGATAAATTAAAAATAAATTTTAAAAAGAGTTTTGTTCAGGAATTGTATCTTTATTCATATCAGCTTGGATCCTTCTTATAATTCTGCTCTTGAGCCCTCTGCACAGAAGAGCTGGGGTGGGACATTGTTAATAGCACCCCAACTGTATGTACCACATTTTGAGATACACTGATTCTGTTTTTAGCAGTAACTATACCACTCCCCAGCCCAACCTCAGCCCTCATCATCCAACTAGCCATGTGCCACCAAGAAAGAATATAGTCATGAGGCCAGCTGATCTCTAACCTAGCAACTTATCTTCTAGGTTGTAAAAGCCAGGCACCAGAGATCAAATTTCCAACATCCATTGGATCATAGAAAAAGCAAGAGAGTTCCAGAAAAACATCTACTTCTGCTTGACTGACTACACTAAATCCTTTGACTGTGTGGATCACAACAAACTGTGGAAAGAGATGGGAATACCATACCACCTTAACTGCCTCCTGAGAAACCTGTAGGCAGGTCAAGAAGCAAAGCTTGGAGCCGGACACGAACAACAGACTGGTTTCACATTGGGAAAGGACTCCATCAAGGCTGTATATTGTCACTCTGCTCATTTAATTAATATGCAGAGTACATCATGAGAAATGCTGGGCTGGATGAAACACAAGCTGGAATCAAGATTTAAGGGAGAAATATCAATAACCTCAGAAACGCAGATGACACTACCCTTTTGGCAGAAAGTGAAGAGGAACTAAAGAGCCTCTTAATGAAATTGAAAGAGGAGAGTGAAAAAAAAATGGCTTAAAACTCAACATTCAAAAAACTAAGATCACGGCATCCAGTCCCATCAGTTCAGTTCAGTTCAGTCGCTCAGTCGTGTCCCTCTTTGTGACCCCATGAATCGCAGCACGCCAGGCCTCCCTGTCCATCACCAACTCCCAGAGTTCACTCAGACTCACATCCATCGAGTCAGTGATGCCATCCAGCCATCTCATCCTCTGTCGTCCCATCCTCCTTCTGCCCCCAATCCTTCCCAGCATCAGAGTCTTTTCCAATGAGTCAACTCTTCGAATGAGGTGGCCAAAGTACTGGAGTTTCAGCTTTAGCATCATTCCTTCCAAAGAAATCCCAGGGCTGATCTCCTTCAGAATGGACTGGTTGGATCTCCTTGCAGTCCAAGGGACTCTCAAGAGTCTTCTCCAACACCACAGTTCAAAAGCATCAATTCTTCGGCGCTCAGCTTTCTTCACGGTCCAACTCTCACATTCATACATGACCACTGGAAAAACAATAGCCTTGACTAGACGGACCTTTGTTGGCAAAGTAATGTCTCTGCTTTTCAATATGCTATCTAGGTTGGTCATAACTTTCCTTCCAAGGAGTAAGCGTCTTTTAATTTCATAGCTGCAGTCACCATCTGCAGTGATTTTGGAGCCCCAAAAAATAAAGTCTGACACTGTTTCCACTGTTTCCCCATCTATTTCCCATGAAGTGATGGGACCAAATGCCATGATCTTAGTTTTCTGAATGTTGAGCTTTAAGGCAACTTTTTCACTCTCCACTTTCACTTTCATCAAGAGGCTTTTTAGTTCCTCTTCACTTTCTGCCATAAGCGTGGTGTCATCTGCATATCTGAGGTTATTGAGATTTCTCCTGGAAATCTTGATTCCAGCTTGTGCTTCTCCCAGCCCAGTGTTTCTCATGATGTACTCTGCATATAAGTTAAATAAGCAGGGTGACAATATACAGCCTTGATGTACTCCTTTTCCTATTTGGAACCAGTCTGTTGTTCCATGTCCAGTTCTAACTGTTGCTTCCTGACTTGCATATAGGTTTCTCAAGAGGCAGGTCAAGTTATCTGGTATTCCCATCTCTTTCATAATCTTCCACAGTTTATTGTGATCCACACAGTCAAAGGCTTTGGCATAGTCAATAAAGCAGAAATAGATGTTTTTCTGGAACTCTCTTGCTTTTTCGATGATCCAGAGGATGTTGGCAATTTGATCTCTGATTCCTCTGCTTTTTCTTTTTTTTTTTTTAATTATTATTATTATTATTTTTTACTTTAGAATATTGTATTGGTTTTGCCATACATCAACATGCATCCACCACGGGTGGAACACGTGTACACCTCTGCCTTTTCTAAAACCAGCTTGAACATCTGGAAGTTCACGGTTCACATATGGCCAGTCCCATCACTTCATGGCAAATAGATGGGGAAACAATAGAATCAGTGACAGACTTTATTTTCTTGTACTCCAAAATCACTGCAGATGGCAACTGCAGCCATGAAATTAAAAGACATTTGCTCCTTGGAAGAAAAGCTATGACAAACTTAGTCACTATATTAAAAAGCAGAGACATTACTTTGCAGAAAAGGTCCAACTAGTCAAAGCTATGGTTTTTGCAGTAGTCATGTATGGATTTCAGAGTTGGACCATAAAAAAGGCTGAGCACCGAAGAATTGATGCTTTTGAAATGTGGTGTTGGAGAAGATTCTTGAGAGTCCCTTAGACTGCAAGGAGATCAAACCAGTCAACCCTAAAATAAATCAATCCTGAATATTCATTGGAAGGACTGATGCTGTAACTGAAGCTCCAATACTTTGGTCACCTGATGCAACGAGCCACCTCATTAGAAAAGACCCTGATGCTGGTAAAAATTGAAGGCAGGAGGAGAAGGGGACAACAGAAGACGAGATGGTACCACCAACTCAATGGACACCAGTTTGAGTAAGTTCCAGGAGTTGGTGAAGGAAAAGGAAGCCTGGCATGCTGCAGTCCATGGGATTGCAAAGAGTTGGACACAACTGAGCGACTAAACAACAAGATCATTATCCTCCCCTCAAATATATGCACTTCCACAGCTTTAGAGCTTATATTTTCCAATATTGTAGTTTCAGGTAGTTATTTACATTGAAGTTAATTAAAATCAAATAAAGTTTAAAATGCAGCTCCTTATTCATCTTTACTACATATTTAGTGCTCCAAGGCTACTGTAACAAGTGACTACCATATTACAACATGTAGCTAAAGAAAAGCTCACCATTGCAACAAGCCCTATTGGACAGTTCCAATTTAGGGAATTTATTTAGAATCTCAAATAAAGAAAGAAGAAATCAATAAGTATGACATTATTCCTCATAACTTCTGGTGCCTATAATTCATCTATTTTTACAAATTATCCAAGCTCTACCATTTCACATATCCATTTCTGAATAACAAACCATGCCAAAATTTTGTGGCTTTAAATAATTACTCTACTCTTCCTCACAGTTCTGTGGGTTGATTATTTCTCATCTAGATGATTCTTTTTCTAGTCTTACTTGAAGTTTCTTATACTTGTGATGCAATGGCAGCAGAAGTTGGGATGTCCAAAATGACTTCAGCCCCATGACTAGCATATTGAAAGATTCTTGACTTTACCTCCATGAAGGGAGGTATACTGGCATATTGGAAAGGTAGGGTTCATAGGGAGCAGTGGGAAACTGGTCCCCCTCTCATCCTTCCTGCCCCTCATTTCTCCATGCAGCCCCAGGTCTTCTCCTTCTGGAGGTGGGCCATTTTTGGAGAACATTTAATTCATCCTTTAATCACACTCCTCCACAAACTATTCTACCATTTGAGTCCACAGTTGTATAAATTTCCACAGGACTGTTGTGCTTTTAGCCTTCCTTGTCCATGTAGATGTCACATTGTCTTTCAAATCTTTCCTGAATTCATGCCTCTTTCTCCACGCCCACTAAACCAAAATATGTAAGTTTATTAAGCGCAGGAATTAGGTCTTAAGTATCTAATATCTTTGTACTACCCCAGACTTAAAGAACTTAGCTGTGTGCTCTGCACAAATTAATAATAAAATAATAACAAATAAATAAATGAACTTAATTCAACCTCCACAGCCACCTGTCCCAGACACCGCTGTGTCTGTTCAAAAGCAGAAAGGTGCCCATCAGTTCCTATGCAGGACAAAATGACAATGAACTTCAGAGTTATATGAACTAAGGTTTAAATCCCAGATCCAATGTCCCATTATTTCATATTGCTTCAAAAACAACCATAGGAGCTTTATAATATAATTGTGGAAAGGCCTTAAATCTATGAAAAGCTGATTACAGAATAAAGAGTAAAACATAGTTCAAGACAATTCTAGCGAAAATAATAACTCTTAGAGGAATTACAACATGAGGCTTCCAGTCCATATATTGCAAAGGAGTTCAGCCATTCCTTCTTTTTCATAGGAACACTCAGTCTTACACACACACACACACACACTTATTTTAGGTGTTGAATGCCTCTAGACTCTTTAACGGAGAAGGCAATGGCACTCTACTCCAGTACTCTTGCCTGGAAAATCCCATGGGCAGAGGAGCCTGGTGGGCTGCAGTCCATGGGGTCGTGAAGAGTCAGACACGACTGAGTGACTTCACTTTCACTTTTCACTTTCATGCATTGGAGAAGGAAATGGCAACCCACTCCAGTGTTCCTGCCTGGAGAATCCCAGGGACGGGGGAGCCTGGTGGGCTGCCGTCTATGGGGTCGCACAGAGTCGGACACGACTGAAGTGACTTAGCAGCAGCAGCAGCAGCAGCAGCAGCAGACTCTTTAAAGGCGTTAACCATATAGAAAAAATTGTCAATGAAGACTGCCTAGATAATAAATTGTGCACATTTAAAAAATCTCAGCTGTAAGCATTGCAATTTGCTTTACTGAAAATCCAGATTTTAGTGATTCAGGATTGAACACCATAAAACTGCTTTTGTTGGCAGTAAAAATATTTTCACTACCTCAAGTCATCACAAACACCCAATGTAACTATTTTTCTTTCAATGCAGAGATGCTGGGATACTCAGGCTCATAACCTACAAGGAAAAAATTTTATCAGCTGCCTTAGCCTTTGACACAAATATTTCTATAGGTGATTGAGATGATTTATGAGGGTACTAAGAAATAAAGTGTAAGCAGAAATAAGCCATTTTACAGTATTTATTCTGCACAGCCCCTAAAAGAGTGAATAAGATGAGATCTCAGACAGGAAAATGGAAATAATGTGTCTTCTTTAATTTATACAAGAGGCAAAAGGGAAATGAACCCCTTGCACCTTGGCAGTTGGAATTAAAAGAAGCATACTAGGGGATTTTCACCCAGGTGCATCTCAGCTCTCAAGTAATTTACATTTTGAAGATCAAGAGGCTTTATTAACCTATTTGAAGGTTGTGTACCTCAGAGGTTAACTAGAAATGTACTCAAATAGAGTTTTAATCCCTATGGCAGATACGAGAGTTGAAAGCAGTAATAAAAGCAAAGGAAGGAATTTGACATTGGGTGAGTGCTAATATTTACAAATGCAGTAATGCCTTTTGCTGCTGCTGCTGCTGCTAAGTCGCTTCAGTCATGTCTGACTCTGTGCAACCCCAGAGACAGCAGCCCACCAGGCTCCCCTGTCCCTGGGATTCTTCAGGCAAAAATACCTGAGTGGGTTGTCATTTCCTTCTCCGATGCATGCATGCATGCTAAGTCGCCTCAGTCGTGTCCAACTCTGTGCGACCCTATGGACAGCAGCCCAGTCAAAACTGGTCAAGGTCTAGGGCCACGCATAGTAGATCAGAAGTCCACTCCATCATTGACTTGCTGAGGTGACCATGAGCAAGTTGTTTGTCCTCCCAAATCTCACTTTCTCCAAATGTAAGACACAGGCAATAAGAGTTCACACCTTATAGGTTAGTTGTAAGAATTAAATGACATAATGAATTTAAATCAATTAGTGTACAGTCTGGCACATACTAAAGAGTCAATAAAGGTTATCTATAGATTTTTTTTCATTTAATCATCACAATTAAAACCATCCACAAGGATGTTATCAGCACTTTACCTCTAATGAATCAAAACTGCAATGAGGTATTACCTCACACTGATCAGAATGGCCATCATAAAAAGCTTATAAATAATGAAAGCTAGGGAGGGTGGGGAGAAAAGGGAACTCTGCTACACTGTTGGTGGGAATGCAGATTGGTGCAGGCACTACGGAGAACAGTTTGGAGGTTCCTTAAAATTAAAAATAGAGTTTTCTTGTGATCCAACAATCCCACCCCTTAGCATATATCCAGAGAAAAGTAATTTGAAAAGATACATGCACCCCTTGTGTTCACTGCAGCACAATTTACAACAGTTAAGACACGAAAGTCATGTAATTGTCCACTGATAGATGAATGGGTAAAGAAGATGTGGTGTGTGTATATACAGTGGAATATTATTCAGCCATAAAAATGAAATGATGGTATTTGTAGCAAAAATGATGGACCTAGAGGTTATCATACTAAGTGATGTAAGTTAGAGAAAGACAAATATATGCTATAACTTATATGTGGAACCTAAAAAAAAAATGTCATACAAATGAGCTTATTTACAAAATAGAATAGACCTATAGATGGCACCCCACTCCAGTACTGTTGCCCAGAAATCCCATGGATGGAGGAGCCTGGTAGGCTGCAGTCCATGGGGTTGCTAAGAGTCAGACACGACTGAGTGACTTCACTTTCACTTTCCACTTTTATGCATTGGAGAAGGAAATGGCAACCCACTCCAGTGTTCTTGCCTGGAGAATCCCATGGACAGAGAAGCCTGGTGGGCTGCAGTCCATGGGGTCGCACAGAGTCGGACACGACTGAAGCGACTTAGCAATAGACATAGAAAGCAAATTTATGGCTATCATAGGAGAAAGGGCCATGGGGGGATAAATTAGGAATTTGGGATTAACATATGCACAGTCTACATATAAAATATAAAATAAATGACCATCAAGGACCTACCAATAACTATAGGGAACTATACTCAGTACCTTATAATAACATATATACAATCCCCCCAAAAAAGCTTCCCAAATTCATACTGCCATCAGCTGACTTGCTTGCAAAGTCCATGCTTTTAGCCAATGTGGTCCAAAGTTTTTAGCTAGGAAGTCTCTGGTTTCCAGTCTGCATGAGAGAGTTAGCTCTCCAAGTAGAGAACAGTGGCCCTCTCCAGGTTCTGGTACAGAGTAAGGGGTATTAAATTTTCAATACCACAAATATTCAGTAGATAACTGTTGAATAAATGAATAAATAGTAAAAACAGGTACTGACACTTCTACTGCAATACACATGCACACATGCACAAGATTGCCTGCTCTAGTCATAAAGCCCAAGAATTTGCCTCTACCGAGTATGTGTTCAGACACCAAGGGGACCGTTTGTTAAAAGCAGTTTGTGGGCTTCATCTGAGTGACCACAACCCTCCACCGCAGACAGAGAGTTCCTGTCATTTCAGGGAGCGTCTGTTTACACATTTAGCTTTCACTTCTTTTCCCCAACCCAGATTCTAAACTATGACAGTGGGTCTAATGGGCTGTTACACTTTGCTAATTTACCTATTAATTTTGCAAATGGCCTGTTTCACGGAAGATAAACTTTATCCTTTGGAAACATGACATTCTTCAATACAATCTGGCTATAAGGATCCAGGCCTTGTGCAGAAAAAGAAAATGAATTGTCCAAGGTGGCATTTAGCAGCTTACTGCCTCCCTGGTGGCATTGTGTAGATAAAATGATTACTCACTCAATAAAGTAAGGTGATTAGTCAGTCAATAAATGCTAGCTGCTGAACATTTCGAAGGATTGACTTGAGGGCTGTTTTCTTTTTCCTTTTCTGTCATGAAAATGGTAGAAAACAAATGCAGTACATAATATAACCTACTGTGTCCAGAATTCAATAGGAGGTAGAATTTAAGATGAGCAAAGTCACACATATTCCCATGATTTCTAGTGATTAAGCAAACAGAAAAAATTAACATTAATGAAATTATTGGAACATGCTCAATAGACTTCCCTGTTTAAAGTGTTCACAGTGGATAACCAAGCGGTCTAAGTGCTCACCTACATAGTGTTTGGGGAAACAGGGGACACACCGTTCCCCAGGTCGATGATATGCACCTTTCAGCCACACTGTACTTACAGAGACGCCTCAATTATTTAGATTAACTGGAAGAAAAACCTCGATTATTACTTTGGGGTTCTAAAAATAGTGGATACTACCCTGAAAAATGTCCTCAAGTAAAAACAAATGAACCAAATAAACACACACAACTATACGTATGACACTCTACTACCACCTATTTTATAACAACCAAAATCTGTAAAATCATTTTCAATAGATGAGAAAGTTTATGATGACCACTCCAGTTGTTTAGCTATAAGTAAATACTGAGTGACTTCACTTTCACTTCTCACTTTCATGCATTGGAGAAGGAAATGGCAACCCACTCCAGTATTCTTGCCTGGAGAATCCCAGGGACGGGGGAGCCTGGTGGGCTACCGTCTAGGGGGTCGCACAGAGTCGGATAGGACTGAAGCGACTTAGCAGCAGCAGCAGCAGCAAATATTGACAAAGTAAAAGAAACAATTTGCTTTGTTAAGTACCCCAATGGGTTGTATCTTCTTTTTGCATCACTAATTAGTAACATCCTTTCCATTAGCTGGTAACAAGGTGCAATTCCTGCTAAACCAGCCTACACTCTCCCAAGTCCAACATTGTAAAATTAGCACCTCTTCAAAAATGAGAAGCCTGGGCACCGTAACTGAAGAGTAGCTCCCGCTTGTCACAACTAGAGAAAGCATGTACACAGCAACAAAGATCCAGCACAGCCTAAGCAAATTTAAAAAAAAACTAAAAATAAGAACTTAAAAAACTAGTAGAGAACTCCTCACTGCAGAAAATACAAAACACAGAATTAGTCTAAGATTGTTACTGAATGAATAAGCAACAACAAGGAGAACAGCAATAACAAAAACCCAGCAGAAAAACACAAACCTAGGACTGAAGAAAAAATCCAATAACAGAGTTGTTACAGCATGTTATCCAAAATGTCCAATTTTTAAAGAAATATATGAGACATGCCAAGAAACAGGAAAGATTGCTACAAATGCAGGAATAAAAGTAATCCACGGTAGTTCCCCCACGGGACCTAGAGGTAAACTTGGGAGATATGAAGCTAGTGGCCTGAAGAATTCCTACCAAAGGAGGCACTTGTAGGACCTATGTCTGATAACTGGAAAGATTAACTTTGGACATCTGGAAAATGCTCTCAGGAGCCCACTACATGGCAGGCACAGAAATATGGATGGGAAAAATAAATCTTGGCTTTCCTACACATCTTACCCATGTAGCTGACTCAGACCAATGAAGAGAAGGTGAAAACACAATGTCGCAGGGAACAGTAGCAAAGAGTGATGCTGTCAATGTTTCTGTAGAGAAAAGTACAGGAGGCCAAGGAAGCCAAGAGAAAGAGCCCAATCTAGGGAGTCCTGAAAAACTTCCCAGAAGACACACCATCTGCTCTGTACTCAGTCGCGTCAGACTCTATGGACCCTTTGTCTGTAGCCCACCAGGCTCTCCTGTCCATGGAATTCTCCAGGCAAGAATACTGGAGTGGGTTGCCATTTCCTTTTCCAGGGGATCTTGCCAACCCAGGTTAAAACCTGTGTCTCCTGCGTTTCCTGCACTGCAGGCAGATTCATTTACTGCTGAGCCATTTGAAAAGCCCTGGACATCTAAGCTGCATCTTAAAGGACAAAGAGAAGTTGGGCTGAACCTCATACAAATGAGAAACTTAGCATAGAGCCTGGAGATCATCTGACTAAAAGAGATATACTCTTTTTTAGGATGCAAATTCAATAATCAGATAAAATTTCTACTTCATAAAAACTTCAAAGTTACAGCCTGTAGCAACTAGTTTGTCCACAGACTAAATAGAAAAGAGAGAGAGGGAGAGGCAGCTGCACAACTGGATGGATACTAAACCACTTGAAAATCTGAACAGCCATGTACCCAAAAGAATTAGCAAAGAAGTTCATTTTGCTTTAAACCCAAAAGAAGTAATTTTTTTGTTGTTTTTAAATGGGACCACTTTCCAGAAAGCTGGGCTCTAGGCTTGGCTCTGGGATTTTCCCCAGTGGCTCAGTGGTAAAGAATCTGCCAGCAATGCAGGAGCCACAGGCAATGTGGGTTTGATCCTTGGGCCAAGGAGATCCCCTGGAGGAGGAAATGACAACCCACTCCAGTATTCTTGCCTGGAGAATCCCATGGACAGAGGAGCATGATGGGCTATGGTCCACGGGGTCTCAAAGAGTAGGACATGACTGAGCATGCACCCACCATCAGGCTCAGCTCTTCCCCTTACCTTGATTAATGATTTGGGGAAAGTTCCTTGACCGATTTTCTCCCTTGGAAAATGGAGAATAAATATTCCTGTCCTTTGGCCCTCACAATAGGGCCACTCTGAGGATCACCAGAGGTGATGGTTTGGTAAACCTTGATGTGTTTTAGAATCATTAGCTGTGAGCTGATAATGGTCATATTATTTTCAATAGCCATGAAAAACTGAGGTGGCATGGCAAGCTTTTCTTATTAGGAGAGGATAAAATTCCTCCTTCCTAGACACTGCATTCCCCAGTTTGTACATCACCAGGGAGGGCCAGTGTTAGCTCAGCTCAGCTACCTGAGATCTGTCATCTCCCAGGTTTATTTGTCTCCCCCACCACAGAGGTGCCTCCTAAAGTGGAGGGTGGTGAATTCTGCTGTGCCTTCCCAAGGCTTGCCTGGTTTTTGTGGCTTTGCCTCTGGCCTTTGCCACCTCGAGTAAGGAATATGTGGGTCAGGCAGACAATTCTCCCTTCTTTGTTATCCTGCTTGAAATGGGTTTGTGACAGAGATGTTGCCATGTGTGTGGGGTTCTGATGAAAGGTATACAATGTTCACTTTGCTTTATAAACATTTACTGAGTGTTTACTGTGTGCCAGGCCCTGGTCTGGGGCTTCCCATGTGGCACTAGTGGTAAAGAATCTGCCTGCCAAAGCAGGAGATGCAAGTCTCCTGGGTTTGATAGCTGGGTTGGGAAGACCCCCTAGAGTAGGAAGTGAAAACACTCCAGTATTCTTCCCTGGAAAATTCCATAGACAGTGAAGCCTGGTGGACTATAGTCCATGTGGTCACAAAGAGTTGGACACAACTGAGCACACGTACACACACAGGCACTGATCTAAGCTATGGGGATATGAAGAGATGATGTTCATGTCCGAGAGGAAGCTTATTTTCTATTGAAGGTATAGAGAATCTTGACTATTGAAAATCCTAAGGAATTAAATTTAAAAAGTTACAGATTGAATAAATGAGTTTAAGAATCCAGCAGGACATAAGATAAATATACAAAATTTAGTTGTATTTTAATATGCCAGCAATGAATAATCCAAAAATAAAATGAAGAAAATAATATATAATAAAATAAATATATATAAATAAAATAAGATATTTATAATAGAATCAAAAAAGAAAAAAACCTAGGAATAAATTTAACAGAATAATTTCAAGATTCATATACTAGAAAACATTGTTGCAGTAAATTAAAGAAGATCTAAATAAATGAAAAAACATCCCAGTGTTAAGGATCAGAGACAATTAATGTTGAAGAGATGGCAATAACACTCCAATTGACATATATATCAGAACAATCCTTATCAAAATCAAAGCTTTTTCTTTGCAAAAATTGACATGCCATGGGAATTCTGAAATTTACAGGGTAATTCAAGGGACTAATGAGAGCCAAAACAATTTTGAAACAATATTAATAAAGTTAAAGGATGCTTACTTCCCATTTGCACAACCTAATAGAGCACTATAATACTTGAGGCAGTGTGATGTTGGAATAAACACAGATCAATGGAATATAATTGAGATTCCAAAATGAGGCCTTTACATTCATAATTACATCATTTTGGACTAGGGTAATTCACATCTATGCCCCGAACACTAATGCTGAAGAAGATGAAGTTGAACGGTTCCATGAAGACCTACAAGACCTTCTAAAACTAACACCCAAAAAAGATGTCCTTTTCATCATAGGGGACTGAAATGCAAAAGTAGGAAGTCAAGAAACACCTGCAGTAATAGGCAAATTTGGCCTTGGAGTACAGAATGAAGCAGGGCAAAGGTTAATAGAGTTCTACCAAGAGAACGCACTGGTCATAGCAAACAGCCTCTTCCAACAACACAAGAGAAGACTCTACACATGGACATCACCAGACTGTCAACACCAAAATCAGATTGATTATATTCTTTGCAGCCAAAGAAGAGAAGCTCTACACAGTCAGTAAAAGCAAGACCAGGAGCTGACTGTGGCCCAAATCATGAACTCCTTATTGCCAAATTCAGACTTAAATTTAAGTAAGTAGGGAAAACCACTAGACCATTAGGTCATTCAGGTATGACCTAAATAAAATCCCTTATGATTATACAGTGGAAGTGAGAAATAAATTTAAGGGACTAGATTTGATAGAGTGCCTGATGAACTACAAACAGAGGTTTGTAACATTGTACAGGAGGCAGTGATCAAGACCACCCCCAAGAAAAAGAAATGCAAAAAAGCAAAATGGCTGTCTGAGGAGACCTTACAAGTAGCTGTGAAAAGAAGAGAAGCGAAAAATAAAGGAGAAAAGGAAAGTTATACCCATTTGAATGCAGAGTTCCAAAGAATAGCAAGGAGAGATAAAAAAGCCTTCCTCAGCAATCAATGTGAAGAAATAGAGGAAAACAATAGAATGGGAAAGACTAGAGATCTCTTCAAGAAAATTAGAGATATCAAGGGACCATTTCATGCAAAGATGGGCTCAATAAAGGATAGAAATTGTATGGACCTAACAGAAGCAGAAGATATTAAGAAGAGGTGGTAAGAATACATGGAAGAACTATATAAAAAAGATCTTCATGACCCAGATAATCACAATGGTGTGATCACTCACCTAGAGCCAGACACCGTGGAATGTGAACTCAAATGGGCCATAGGAAGCCTCACTACGAACAAAGCTAGTGGAGGTGATGGAATTCCAGTTGAGTTATTTCAAATCCTAAAAGATGATGCTGTGAAAGTGCTGCACTCAATATGCCAGCAAATTTGGAAAACTCAGCAGTGGCCACGGGACTGGAAAAGGTCAGTTTTCATTCCAATCCCAAAGAAAGGCAATGCCAAGGAATGCTCAAACTGCCGCACAATTGCACTTATCTCACACGCTAGTAAAGTAATGCTCAAAATTCTCCAAGTCAGGCTTCATATGTGAACCATGAACTTCCAGATGTTCAAGCTGGATTTAGAAAAGGGAGAGGAACCAGAGATCAAATTGCCAACATCCGCTGGATCATGGAAAAAGCAAGAGAGTTCCAGAAAAACATCCATTTCTGTTTTATTGACTATGCCAAAGCCTTTGACTGTGTGGATCACAATAAACTGGAAAATTCTGAAAGAGATGGGAATACCAGACCACCTGACCTTCCTCTTGAGAAATCTGTATGCAGGTCAGGAAGCAACAGTTAGAACTGGATATGAAACAACAGACTGGTTCCAAATAGGAAGAGGAGTATGTCAAGGCTGTACATTGTCACCCTGCTTATTTAACGTATATGCAGAGTACATCATGAGAAACGCTGGGCTGGAGGAAGCACAAGCTGGAATCAAGACTGCCGGGAGAAATATCAATAACCTCAGATATGCAGATGACACCACCCTTATGGCAGAAAGTGAAGAAGAACTAAAGAGCCTCTTGATGAAACTGGAAGAGGAGAATGAAAAAGTTGGCTTAAAGCTCAACATTCAGAAAACTAAGATCATGGTATCTGGTCCCATCACTTCATGGCAAATAGATGGGAAACTGTGGACATAGTGAGAGACTTTATTTTGGGGGGCTCCAAATTCACTTCAGAGAGTGACTTCTGCCTTGAAATTAAAAGACACTTAATCCTTGAAAGAAAAGTTATGACCAACCTAGATAGCATATTTAAAAGCAGAGACATTACTTTGCCAACAAAGGTCTGTCTAGTCAAGGTTATGGTTTTTCCAGTAGTCCTGTATGGATGTGAGAGTTTGACTATAAAGAAAACTGAGCACCAAATAATTGATGCTTTTGAACTGTGGTGTCGGAGAAGACTCTTGAGAGTCCCTTGGACTGCAAGGAGATCCAACCAGGCTATTCTAAAGAAAGTCAGTCCTGAATATTCATCAGAAGGACTGATGTTGAAGCTGAAACTCCAGTACTTTGGCCACCTAATGCGAAGAACTGACTCATTTGAAAAGAACCTGATGCTGGGAAAGATTGAAGGTGAGAGGAGAAGGGGATAACAGAGGATGAGGTGGTTGGATGACATCACTGACTCAATGAACATGAATTTGAGTAAACTCCTGGAGTTGTTTGTGGACAGGGAAGCTGGCATGCTGCAGTCTGTGGGGTTGCAAAGTTTCATATACGACTGAGCAACTGAACTGAACTGAGACTAGGATAGTGGGACTATTCAATAGCAAATAATAGGCTTTTAGATAAATAAGCTAGTCCAATTTTCATAATCTATCCAAAACAATTAACTTGAACCCTTATCTTACACCATAAATACAAATAACTTAAAAAGAATCTTAGATCTAAATTGAAGAGCTAGTACTATAAAAATCCTGGAAGAAAACACAGAAATAAATCTTTATGACTTTGGATTAGGTAATGGTTTCTTACATATAACACCAGGAAACACAAATGACAAAATTAAAAAAAAGGGTAAATTGGATATTTTTAAAGAGCTGAGCATCAGAGGACCTCATCAAGAAGTGAAAAGATGCCACAGAATGGGAAAAAATATTCTCAATTCACATACAAATGTATCTCATTTCACTAGGCTTTGCTTTTTGTGCTTCATGTTATGTTTTTTGTACAACTGAAAGTTAGTAGCAACCCTTCTGTTGCCAGATAATGGTTAGCATTGTTACCAATAAAGAATTTATTGTATAAAGTATGTGCATTTTTAGGTATAATTTTATTGCACACTTAATAGACTACAATGTAGTGTGAACATAACTTTTATATTCACTGAGAACTAAAAACTTCATGTGACTTGCTCTACTATGATTTTTCTTTACTGTAGTGGTCTGAAACTGAACCCATAATATCTCTGAAGAATGCCTACTTCTGATTAGAGAATATTATTCAGAATATATTTAAAACTCTTACGCATCAACAATAAAATGATAATCCAATTTTAAAATGTACTAATAATTTGAATAGACATTTCTTTAAAGAAGATATAAAAGGTCCCAATAAGCATATGAAAAAGTGGTCAGCAACTAGTGATTAGGAAAATGACATGGTTACAATGAGATACCACTTCACACCCACCTGAACAGTGAAAATAAAGACAGAGGATCAGAAACAGCAAGGATATGTTAAAACTGGAACCTTCATACACTGCTGATGGGAGTGTAAAACAGTAAAGCGACTTTGGGAAATGGTTTGGCAGTTCCTCAAAGTGCTAAACACGGAATTTCTATATGACCCAGTTATTTCACCCCAGGTATATATCCAAGAAAAATTAACACCTATTTCTCTTCAAAAATTGTACATTAATGGCTATAGCAGCATTATTCATCTTAGCCAAAAATGTGGGAACAACTTAATGCTCATAAGTTGATAAATGGATAAAGAAAACATGGTACATCCATATATCAATAATATGTTAATGATTAATATATGGAATATTAATTGGCAACAAGAGAATTAAACATAGATACATGCTACCACATGGGTGAATTTTTGAAATGTTATGCTAAGTAAAAATTTCCAGTTATGATAGATCATATATCTTATTATATGATAACATGTATGTGAAATGTCTAGAATAGGAAGGTAGATTAGTATTTACTTGTCATTGGGGCATTGTGAGTGGTAAGGCAGTTTGGAAGCTAGAATGGAGAATATAAAAATACATAGGGTATTATTTTGGATAGGTTAAAATATTCTTAAAAATTAGACTGTAGTGATATTTTCAACTTTATGAATATACCTAAACCAGGAACTATAGACTTTGAATGCACAAATCTTACAGCATGTTACATACATTTTTATAATTTTTTTTTTTAAATAGCACCTTATTATTGTGAAAATGTTTTAAGGCTTTGAAGTCAGGAGAAAGAAAACTAAGTTGAAATCTCTACTTATCCCACATAGCTAGCTGTGCAACTGTAGCAATTTCTTCTTCCCTTTGTACCTCAGGGGCTTTTCTACAAAATCAGAAAAATAGTATGGGTGATGATTAAAACATTACTGCACAAAGTAATTAGCCTGATTTTCTAGCACAGAGTAGGTGTTCAATAAATGGAGGTTGCTTTTATTATCCTGGTAGAAACTTTATTTTGTACACAAAGTGGCCCCCGTGAACTAAGCTTATTGAGAATATTAGATATAGGTTGGCTGAAATATTTAGAAAATCAAGTTAAGAGGCAGAAAAAAATGTAACTCACAAATATCTTTACCTTGTGATGTTAATTACTGATACCCTATAAGGAATTGCAGATTTGTCATTCAGTAGTTCTCATTTTACACACTCCAGTGTTCTTGCCTGGAGAATCCCAGGGACGGGGGAGCCTGGTGAGCTGCCGTCTATGGGGTGGCACAGAGTCGGACACGACTGAAGCAACTTAGCAGCAGCAGCAGCAGTTCTCATTTTAATAATCATCATGGGTACTATCACCACCACTATAATCATTAAGTTCAGTTCAGTTCAGTCGCTCAGTCGTGTCTGACTCTTTGCGACCCCATGAACCGCAGCACGCCAGGCCTCCCTGTCCATCACCAACTCCTAGAGTCCACCCAAACCCATGTCCATCGAGTCGATGATGCCATCCAACCATCTCATCCTCTGTCGTTCCCTTCTCTTCCTGCCCTCAAACTTTCCCAGCATCAGGGTCTTTTCCAATGAGTCAGCTCTTCACATCAGATGGCCAAAGTATTGGAGTTTCAGCTTCAACATCAGTCCTTCCAATCATAAAGTTAGATGCATTAAAAAAAAAAAAAAACACATTCTATGCACAGGTTAAGCTTTTTTTTTTTTTTTTTTAATGATTCAGTGCTTTAGAACTGAGTACTCCCATTGTTTAAGACAACAGAGTTATTATTACCAATAACCTTAATATTCCTTACAGTAGCTACCATTTAAATTATGCTATGCCTGGCTTACTAGCAAATGAAATTGAGCATACAATCCACACTGTGAGTGTCTCCTGGGGAATGATTTTCTTTAATCCTCATAGCAACCTTATTTTGCAGATGAGGAAACTGTGGTTCTGAAAAGTTATGACATTGATGCAAGGTCATAAGCTCAGTTCAGAAGCAGTGATGCATTATCACTGTTTCTTATGCCCATGTTTTTTGAGCCAAAAATTGGGTTACATTGCTCAATAAACTTATTTTTAAATTGAGTGTCCCGAAAAACCCCAAATGTGTGCTTCTATAGCTATAATTAGCTAGGCCCCAAGAGGAAGTGGAGACTTTCTAAATATTGCTGGATAGTGATGATTTTGCTGATAATTATGCCAATGATGAAATAACAGCTGAAGTCAAAGACAAGTCAGGAAAGGGACATAAAACTGCTTATACACAGTAAGAATCACTCTGCTGGTGATAAGCTGAACTCCTCTGCAAACACCTCCCCTGTAGCCAGCTCTGCTCCAGATGTGGCAATATGAGAATTTGTAAGCAGCCACTTGTCTGTGTCTTACCGACATAAAGTTTGGAAATATGCATACATAATTAAGTAACTTATATCATATGGAAGTAACTGATGAAGTAAAAAAATGGGGCTAGGGAATGCTGGGTCAAGGCAGGCTTCCAATTATAAACATGATAAAGAGAGAAGGTTTATATTTATGCCAAGTTAAAGGAGCAAGGCATGTGGTAAATTGGAAAAGAGCTCTGCATGTGGAGGAACAAACTCAAAAGCTCTAAGGTGGATTTTAGTTTTGACATTAAAAGTACAAACAGCAAAAGAAAAATACAGATAATTGGACTTCATTAAAAACTACATCAAAGGATGCTATCAATGAAGTTAAAAAACAAACTAGAGAATAGGAAAAATCATTCACAATCATATATCTGAGAAGAGTTTAGTATTTAAGATAGGTAAAACACTTAACAACAAAAAGACAAAAACCCAAATAGAAAATGAACAAAGAATTTGAGCAGACATTTGCCCAAAGAAGATATACAAATGATAACAAGCACATGAAAAGATTTGGGACATCATTAATTCTTAAAGAAATAAAATTCAAAACCAAAAGGAGATACCACTCCATACCTGCTAGGAGCAGTATAATTAAAAAAAAATGTGGGGGGAAGTGTTGGTGAAGATATAGAGGGGTCAGTTGGGTCCAAATTATGGAGGCCTTGGGCAGTCACTAGTCTTTCTTTAAGTGAGATGGGGAGATTTTGGATCTTTGTAGTTGAGGAAACACACTCTGGCTTTTAAGAACAAACTGGAGAATGAAGGGAAAAGGCAAGAAAATCCATCTTGGAGGAAATTGTAACAATCCAAATTAGAGATGCTGCTGCTTGGGTCTGGGGAAAGACCAAGTGGTGGTGAGAGTGGTTTACCATATGGGATCACAGCTAGCTGAAAGAAGGCATGCAGTAGAGAGAAATCCAGGAAAACTCCCAGGTTTCTTGGTCTCAGCATCTGACAAAATGAGCTGCCATTTACATGTCTGGGAAAGCATCCTGGAGGAGCAGATGTGGGAAAAGATCAGAAAATTATTTGTGAGCATCGTGAAACCAGGAGGCAGGTGGTTATATGAATCTTGCATTTAGAAAAGGAACCTTGGCTGGAGATCCAAATTTGGATCTTCAGCATTAGACTGAATTAAAGCCTCAGGGGAGAATGAACAGAGGAAGAAGAGAACCAGGGCAGAGTCTGGAGACTGAATCCTCACTTTCAGGGTGAGGAGAAAAGAAAGAGCCAATTAAAAAGATACTGAAAGCATTATCAGGTAGAAACTAAACTGGTGAGTGTTGAATCTTCAAAGTCAAGAGAAGTACATATTCCAAAGATGAGAATGTGATCACTGTGCCAAATCATGAAATCATTTCTCGGTACCACCATGGGATTGAGCAACTGTGGAGCTGTTGACTCTTTTAAGAGAAGTCTGGAGAAATCATATAATCAAAACTCATCATTTAGCATCTACTATATTCAAACCCGGGAGAAGGCAATGGCACCCCACTCCAGTACTCTTGCCCAGAAAATCCCATGGATGGAGGAGCCTGGTAGGCTGCAGTCCATGGGGTCACTAAGAGTCAGACACGACTGAGCGACTTCACTTTCACTTTCCACTTTCATGCATTGGAGAAGGAAATGGCAACCCACTCCAGTGTTCTTGCCTGGAGAATGCCATGGACGGAGAAGCCTGGTAGGCTGCAGTCCATGGGGTCGCACAGAGTCGGACACAACTGAAGCGACTTAGCAGCAGCAGCAGCAGCATATGCAAACCCAGGTATTGTGAATGTAAAATGAATACTGTTTGCATGCTAGTTCTAGGTATACAATTGGCTAAAACAAAAGTGGATAAATAATACAATGAAAAGATGAAGCAGGTATAAAGGGAGTGGAGAAAACAGACACTAACTTGGCCTGCATGAATCAGAGTGGGCTTCATGGAGGAGGCAGCCTTGGAAGGGAAAGAAGAAATGTGATCAGCAGTGATGCATGAGAAAGGTCCCACTCTGAAAGTGGGACCAGAGGTGAGACATGGAAATATAACAGATCCTAGGTTTCCAGCAGAAGAAAAAGCATCCTAGCACTTCCTAACCTTCTGCCATAGCAGAACCAGCTTTGAGTTTATGACCATTTCTTCCTACACTATTATTTAGTTCATATATTTTATTTTTAACTTAACTGACCTTAAACATACTAACTTCCTTTTAACTTATACTATGTTCTTACTAACAAGAGTATTGAAACCATGAATTTGATGTGGTAATTGTATATATATATATTTCCTAACATATGCTTGGGCTTCCCTGGTAACTCAGCCAGTAAAGAATCTGCCTACAATGTAGGAGGACCCAGGTTCAATTACTGGGTCAGGAAGATCCCCTGGAGAAGGGAATGGTAATCCACTTCAGTATTCTCACCTGAAATATCCCATGGACAGAAGAGCCTGGTGGGCTACAGATCATGGGGTTGCAAAGAGTCGAACATGACTGAGCAACTAAGCAACATATGTTCAAATTAAAACACAGATAATGTCTTTTAAGTCCATTCATGTACCATATAAAACATTGTTTCATGCTGTGGGAAACTCTGAGCTCAAAAATGGGTCAGAAAGGATCCATGGGAACATATAAGACAATAAGTAGTATTTAAATAATGATAAATTATTTAATAAATAATATATAAAATAATAAATAAGGAAATAAGGGAACCATGAAGGGAAGATAAGCTGGAGCCTGCCAAATCTTGACAAATAAAATATTCTGAAGGTCTCATTCCATATCACCCAGTTCCCTGGGCAATATCTTTTTCTCTACATATTAGCTATATATTTAATTTACCCTTTTTCCCTCAATGTCTCTGGAACAGACATGCAAAACAACTGCTCCTAAACTTTCTAGTTTCTAAAGGTCTTTCAGCCCATTGGCCCTCCGGCAGGGAGCCCCTGAAGGAAAGTGTGAAGGGAAATCCACAGCTTAGTGCAACTTCTAGGCTTTCACTGTTTCCTCCATACGCAATTGACTTTCTGGCTAAATGCAGGACTAACATATGCTTTCACTGATGGGATTGAGGCCCTAATGGTTGCATATACATTGAAGCAGGGTAAGAGGGCCTGATACCAGGCAGCATCGGAAGGCCAGAGAATTCCATACTACATCACCATCGGTCACTTATTTTAACCTTGACAAAATTCATTCTCTACTGGAATGACCTTTCCATTCCAGGATGAAAGAAGAGTTGACATTTTGTCATTTGATGAACAAGCACCATCCTCTTCATCTGCAGCACAGTTTTCGCCACAAATCCCCATCCTCTGGACCTGTTCTCCTATGGACTGTTTTGATCAATAAACCGACCTGTCTCAAGGATGCTGCCCTCAGCAGTGGAAGAATAAGATAGAGACAAGCAGGAACCGTTATCACTTTTTCTTTTTCATCAATGTAGGTGCCATTGCTAGCATCAGATTTTCATTAAGTGGTGTAGGAAGAAAAAATCAGAAAGAGAAAATAGACATGGAAATGGCTGGTCTTAAAAAATGAAGCCATGGGGAGTGCTTTCCATGCACTATTAATGTTAATGGAGTGGAATTGCTCCATCGTCTTAATTAGACTCATAATTCTTAACCTTTAGGTAAACTGTGTATTCAGACACAGTGGAGGATGAGAAATGAAATTAGCGCTGCCCTGAGGCAGGAAAGCACACATCCACAAAAGACCCAAGGGCACTGATGAATAACTGGGGGAGGTATTATACTTAACTTGATCAAAAGAGCACCACAGAGCAGGTGTGACGGAGCAGGCTTAAGTGCATGAATCCTTGGCTAGTCGTTGATGAAGACATCTTCATATTTAAACTGTGAAAGGCATGGCATTACTAAGACATTGGAGACCTGAGTTATCAAATCAAGGACATAGAACTCTGTGACACCCAGAGAACATGTGTGTAGATTAAAGAATCCACTGAGATAGCACAGAGACTGTCCTTCATTTACCAGGAGATAGGATTGCTTTTCAGGTGGCAATCAATTAGAACTATAGTTCTCTTAGCAGACCCTATAGAGATGCATTCAAATTGCCTGCAGCATAAACCACCCCAGGCAGTATTTTTCTTTAGCTTTCTTTTTTCATTTATTGGTTAAAACTTCTCCAACTGCCAGATGCTTAAAATCCTTTATAATATCAAAGGATTTCTACCAATCTAACTGCCTAGTCATTTTCATATGCCCTATTATTTTTTTTCAGACAGCACATCTAGCTGCCATAAAGTGTTTTTTTAATAATCCAGAGTAAGTGTCTTCCTTTGGTTCTTTGCTTTAGTCCATGTACCAGCACCTAAACATCTTTGAGTCTTGAAGGATCAAAACTTTCACAAACATAAAATATGAAGCTGCAGAAGAAGCCACAAAAGAGGGCAAATAACCCAAGCTACTGGGGCGCACTCAGTGCAAATTGGCCAATGGCATACTCACCTCCTTGGGCACTTGCAGTAATGGCGTGCCAGCCATCACTGCTAAGAGTAGCACTGTCTGCTTTGCCGGCTCTACACGTGCCAGATTGAAGTGGGTCAGCATTCAGAGCATGAGGGAAAATATGCCAGCACTGCACTGTGGTGTGCTGTTTCATACTTACATACAAACACAAACATATGGTCAGTATTTCAGAGGCAATAGATTCATAAAAGCAGCACTAGATGGGACATTGCATGAATGGAAAACTATATCATGATTTTTTATCTACATGCCAACATGTGCCTATAGAAACAGTTTTGTCCCCATGCATACTCAGGCTTTGTGACTAATTGCAAAATTAATTTGGAAAACTTGCTTTGATTTTCAAAAAAAAAAAAAGGAATAAAATAATACTTTCTAGATACAGGTTTTCCAAGTAAAGTTGATATTAGCATAAACTAACATGAAAACTCTGCTGGTACTGCTAAGTCGCTTCAGTCCTGTCCGACTCTGCGTGACCCCATAGACGGCAGCCCACCAGGCCCCACCGTCCCTGGGATTCTCCAGGCAAGAACACTAGAGTGGGTTGCCATTTCCTCCTCCAATGCATGAAAGTGAAAAGTGAAAGTGAAGTCGCTCAGTCGTGTCCAACTCTTAGCAACCCCATGGACTGCAGCCTACCAGGCTCCTCCGTCCATGGGATTTTCCAGGCAAGAGTAATCAAAACTCCAGTAGTAACTAAATACAAAAGCTAATTTTGATATTAATCAAGTATTTTCAGCTAAAATTAAAATTCAGGCTACAGATATTCATACATATGTGAAAATGTATAAATTTAAATTCACAGGTTTAAAATAGCTCATCAGAGTTTAGAGGTCTGGTATGTTTTTCTTTGCTGTGCCCACAATTTAAAAAAATAAACAAAATAATACACTTTATAGGATGAGAAGGATAAAGCAACATGGCAAACGTCCTTTATTCCAGTTCTTCTTTGGGTATGACTGTTTTTCCTGTTTGTTTTTTCCTATTTTCCCCTGTGTTATGAACACTAAGGTTACATTTGTTATTGTTGTTTTCTTCATTTTCCATGCATATAGTAGGATTAGGTATTTGATGAGGAGAATTTGAAGGATAGGAGACTATGCCTCTCCAAAATACACCATTTGGCCTATGGATCATTTTGAGCTGAAGACAATGGAGAATAAACAGAGAAAAGGGAGTTCTCTATCCTCCTCTATCTGCCTAAAAGCAGTACATGTTTTCCAAAGTGTCCATTTCTCCTCTCTACCAGGAAGTTAATCACCTGGAGACAACTTTAGAGTCTGTCAACCTGGAGATGGCCTCCAGAGGAATCTACATATCAAATATTAATAACTGGCTTCTATCTTTCCTGTTGGAAGCCTAAAACAACTGCCCTTTTGTCACAAGTTTATTGTTTGTTGAAGATGCTGCATGAGCTGGAGTTCTAAGTCATATCTTTGAGTTACTCATTTTTCCTTGGGTATCTCCCATCAAGATAAGAGTTATACATTTTAGTAAACTTCTGTTTGTTTTCCTTTTGTTAATCTACCTTAATACAGGGGTCTCTGCCAAGAACTCAGAAGCTTAGAGGAAAAATGAGATCTTTCCTCTCCTCCATACTTCCTTCTGGGAAATATGTCACTTCCAGGTTGTAGCAGGTTTGAGGGATTCCAGAGCCCTCTCTTCATCTTTCAAGGTGACAATTGAGAGACAAACTACTCTATAATTTTGGCTCCTTGAAGGAGAACACACAGCAGAACTCCTTCCCAGCCAATGCATGATGATTATCTGCCCTATTTGAAAAATGGAACATTGTTTTAAGACTTTGAGATGTTGTAACTTTCCCTTCCTTTTTTCCTTTTGCCTTTTTATTTTTCCTTCTTGGAGAAGGAAATGGCGACCCACTCCAGTGTTCTTGCCTGGAGAATCCCAGAGACAGGGGAGCCTAGTGGGCTGCCATCTATGGGATCACACAGAGTCGGACACAACTGAAGTGACTTAGCAGCAGCAGCAGCTTGTTATGGCAACATAGTTTACCTATCCTGTATGACATAGGATTATAAACTAATGTATTAATATAAACTAAAAGTCGTTTTAGACCATATTCTTATGATTTTTACATATAAGAAAGATTTTGTGAACACCTACTTTGTACCAGGTTCTAGAAGGATACAGAAATGAAAAAGACTCGGTAGTTATCCTTGAAGTATTCACAGAGTTGGAAAAGTCTCACTTGGAGAAGAAAATTTTATTTCAATTTTGCCACTTGGGAAATGTATGTCCTTTATGACTCTTGGCCAACAAATGACCAACTCAGGATCCAAATACCACATATCTCGACCTCTTCCTAGAAAATTCCTTATGCAATAGCACAGTTTTGAATAGTTGCATCCATTGTATAATTGGACTGTTGTTTTTAAACTTGAGGGCCTTGAGAGGATCACAGGGGCTTAGTTTCCTATCATGCTTCCATGTTGAGAATGTCTTTATCTTCACTCAAGATGCTAAATGAGATAAAATATAGGACCTTAATTCATAGACAGTTATCCAAAAGGTTTTCTTTCCCTCTCTTCCTTCCTTATTTCTTCCTTTCTTCCACCCTTCTTACTTCCTCTTTTTTCCTAATGCTCCCAAGGTGGAATCTGCAACTACGCCAATATTGTGACATCTTATCTTTTCTAAACTTAATCCAAAATTTTTGCTGAATATACAGATGGATTGTTAGAGTGTCAGCAACTTCATTTCTGATTTTCTCCTTATCTGACTTCTTTTCCCTGTCAGTGATGTGTTCATAGAGAGAATTAGTTTTCTATTCTTGGGAGCGTCTTATGAAATGATTATCCGGATAGATTTTGGAATGACTTCTGACTGTGTCTATATAATACAGTTTACTAGGCAAAATCCCATCTTGACTTGATTCAGTTCAAGAGAATGTTGTATAACTGGCATCTGGGTAGTTGATGACCTGGCAGACTCAAGCAAAGTTTGTTTTTGCTTGTCCATAAAGCTGAATTTAGGCAGATTTTAAGATTCACATGCATTTCTACAGATATGGGTAGAGTCACATGGTTCTTTACTTAACGTCTTTGAACCTCGGTTTGTTTTATTAGTAATAACCTATACCTCAAGACAGTGTTCAGTCCCTGGGTTGGGAAGATCCCCTGGAGGAGGGCATGGCAACCCACTCCAGTATTCTTGCCTGGAGAATCCCCATGGGCAGAGGAGCCTGGCAGGTTACAGCCCATGGGGTCGCAAAGAATCAGACATGACTGAGTGACAAAGCACAGCACACAAGCCACTGTAAGAATTAAACGAGGTGGTTTTACAATTCATCTTCCTTGTGGCTCAGCTGGTAAAGAATCAGCTTGCAATGAAGGAGACCTGGTTTCGATCCCTGGCTTGGGAAGATCCCCTGGAGGAGGGAAAAGCTACCCACTCCAGTATTCTGGCCTGGAGAATTCCATAGACTATATAGTCCATGGGGTCACAAAGAGTCAGACACGACTGAGCAACTTGCACTTTCACTTTTACAATTCATCTGTGCTAAAAACACTTGTAAAAACCTGACACATACCACGTATTAGATTCAAAAGTTATGCTGAATATTGTCTTTTCTTTTCCCTTTCTTCTAGTTTAGATAGTTACTACATAGGGATTATTATGAATCTGAAAAGAAAAAATATATATATATTTATATATATAGGTATACACATAAAATTCACATACACATTATATATATATACACATCATATAATGTATATGTGTGTATTTACACACATATTGTAAGGAGGTATACATAGGAAAGGCTGTGTTTTATATATGTATATAAATATGACATTTTGTGACCAGCTATATCTATCATATATAAACATGGCTTCTTCAGTAATCATATCTCTCCTTATTTGGTAGAACTATCACACCGAACAAGGTATCTGGACTCAGGATCTCAATCTTGTTTTTCCTTCTTCCCTTCTTGACGTCTGTGTCTGACTTCTACTAGTCATGGGCTTTGAAGTTAAATCTCCTTGGATTCAGTTTCTTCTAATATGATCTAAGGTATTTTGTTTGCATGCATGCTCAGTCACACCCAACTCTGTGACCCTATGGACTGCAGCCCACCAGGCTCCTCTGTCCATGGGATTCTCCAGGCAAGAACACTGACATGGGTTGCCATGCCCTCCTCCAGGGGATCTTCCCGACCCAAGGATCAAATCCATGTTTCCTGCGGTTCCTATTGGCAAGTGGATTCTTTATCACTGAGTTTCCATTTCTTCGTTTATAGGACTAGAATAATAACATCCTCCAAGTTAGGTTAACATGTTACCTGTTTTGCGGATAAGAAAAAGTGCAACTCAGCAACTCAGATTATATGACCTGATCATTGCTACTCAGGGAGAAGGAACTGGCAACCCACTCCAGTACTCTCACCTGGAAAATCCCATGGACAGAGGAGCCTGGTAGGCTGCAGTCCATGGGGTTGCTAAGAGTCGCACACGACTTCACTTTCGCTTTTCACTTTCATGTATTGGAGAAGGAAATGGCAACTCACTCCAGTATTCTTGCCTGGAGAATCCCAGGGATGGGGGAGGCTGGTGGGCTGCCGTCTACGGGGTCGCACAGAGTCGGACATGACTGAAGTGACTTAGCAGCATTGCTACTCAGCAAAGAAGTACAAGAGCAGTGGGGTTCAGTTATTTTTTGCTTCAAAATCTAAAATATCTCCAATGTGCCAAACTGAACTTATAGCTTAACAATCTCCACAACACCTAGAATATAGTTGGCATTTTTCATCAGACCCTACACATACACACACACACACACACACACACACACAAACACATGTATGAAGGAAAGTGCACAGAAGTAAAAACACCATAATGCGCTCACCCTTACCTTTTAGCAAAAATGAGAAGACAGTGAAAATTATAAATATAAAAATACCTCTGTCATTTAAAAGAACTTAGGTAAATTGAAAACTTAAATTATGAAGGCTACAGGTGTCCAACCATGTTTATCCTTCCAATGATATTCCAATGATATGGGTGCAATTAATGCTACTTTTATCAACTTCATTCTTTTTGATGAGGAAGCTGAAGCTTAGAGATGTTAAGGACCTTACCTAAGGTCTCATGGCTGATCTGCAGTGGACCAGGGGCATGGACAGAGCCAAATGATACCATGCCCTAGGCTCCTCAATGGACTCTGCTGCTTTTCTCTGGCACCGTTATCATGAGGACTCCAGGCAGGAAGGAAATACATGCTTAGCTCTGAATCCCTGGTAACAAGCTATGAGATGCCATTATAGTATAGACTGATGGGCTTCATCTGTGCAGCTGGTATAATTGTATTCTCATGTCTACCTTATCACCACCGAATATGTTATAAAGTAAATTATGTAATTGACACATAAATATTCTATGAAGTTAATGTTTTTGAAATAATGTCATTTGCAGTAATGTGGAAGGACCTTGAGATTAACATACTAAGTTAAATTAATCAGAAGGAGAAAGACAAATACCATATGATATCACGTATATGGAGTCTAAATATGACACAAAGGAACCCATCTACAAAACAGAAACAGTCTCACATGTGATTGTCAAGGAGAAAGGGACATGGAAAAGGACAGACTGGGAGTTTGGGATTAGTAGGTACAGACTATTATACAGAGAATGGATAAAGAAGGTCCTATTGTATAGCACAGGGTGCTACAGTCAATATCCTGTAATAAACCTTAATGGAAAATACACAAAAACAATGCCTATATTTATATGTATAACTGAATCACTTTGCAGTACAGTAGAAATTAACACAACATTGTAAATTAACCATACTTCAAATTTTTTTTTCTAAAAAAATAAGTTAATGTGTTTGCTATTCTTGACTTGTTATGACCTTGGGAAAGTTTCCTACCTTCTCTGCACATTCACTATTACCATATGGGAAGCACATTCTGAATAGATCAGGTGCGTGAAGATGCCAAAAATATCATCTCCTATTAATATATAAATAAGTTATCATATTTCATGGCCTTAACAGTCTCAGAAAAGTCCTTCTCTCTCTATTTTCTTGATTTATTTGTTTTATCAACTCTTCTTACTCCCTGTGATAAGAAAATAATAAGCTGTGACATCCATTTTTAACTCACTTTATGTTGGTTAGTATAGAATTGTCAGGCCAGAAAGGACACTTGGAGAGCATCACATAAAACCTGAGAGGATTAAAGATGGAAGAATTGATGCCTGTAAAATGTAACTTTCTCGAAGTCACAGAGAGTCTATGGTGGAATCAGAACAGGACAGCAGCTCCCAACACACAGCCCAGCCCTTCCTATTTTATGAAGCTTCTTTTTACTTATAAGAGTCCCTGAAACAGACTTAGTCAAATGCATGTGTTTCACTGTGTGTCTCCTGATGTAATATGACTACTAGCAATACTTTTTATTAGTTGGGGAAGAATTTTCTATTCTTTCAACTACTATATACTAAATGTTTATTGGGTGCCATTTCTCAGCATTCTGAGGTTAAAAAGGTAAATGAGACAAAGAAGTTCCCTTTTTCATGAAGTTCCCATTCTCCTGACAGAGGTAGACAGTAGACAAACAAATTGGAAGAAAATATCAGGAAGTAATAACTTCTATGCAGAATTTGGAAATAAGGTAAAATGAAAAGAACAAGGGGATGGATACTTTAGTATATGTCAAATTTAAGTTAAGCGAGAAGAGGAATGAAGCCTCTGAATATTGAAAATAGCTAGAACCCCACTATTAAGAGGTGGCGGGGGCAAGTTTGGCAAGAAACAGAATAAAGGGAAACAGAGTGAAATTTAATGGACAGATGGGTGAACAGGAGCTGGGTAAGTGTCTCAGCTGGCAGAGCTCTGTTAGCCACTGTGAAGAGTCTGGGCTCTATCTCAAGGGCACTGAAAAGAGTTTGAATTCCAGTTGTTCAATCTTGTTCTGGAAAGATCATCCCTTTGGCTATGTAGCAAGAAATCTAAAGACCAGGAAGTTGGGGGTACAGGGTGGGGTAGGAGAGGAAGCAGGAATTAGATGCACTTGTTTGGTCTGGAGATGATGGTTTACATTCAGGGAGTAACAGTGGAATCAGAAAGCACAGGCTGGAGCAGAGTCAGCTGTGATGGATGAGTGTGAGTACTGGTTGGGGTCCCAAAGGGGAAACAGAGGTAGTGGGGAGGGATGAGTCCTAGGTTGTGCCTTTAAGAAGCTAGATAGATGGTTCAGTTCAGTTCAGTTAGGTCGCTCAGTCGTGTCTGACTCTTTGTGACCCCATGAATCACAGCACACCAGGCCTCCCTGTCCATCACCAACTCCTGGAGTTCACTCAAACTCATGTCCATCAAGTCGGTGATGCCATCCAGCCATCTCATCTTCTGTCATCCCCTTCTCCTCCTGTCCCCAATCCCTCCCAGCATCAGAGTCTTTTCCAATGAGTCAACTATTCGCGTGAGGTGGCCAAAGTACTGGAGTTTCAGCTTCATTATCAGTCCTTCCAAAGAACACCCAGGACTGATCTCCTTTAGAATGGACTGGTTGGATCTCCTTGCAGTCCATGGGACTCTCAAGAGTCTTCTCCAACACCACAGTTCAAAAGCATCAATTCTTCGGCGCTCAGCTTTCTTCACAGTCCAACTCTCACATCCATACATGACCACTGGAAAAACCATAGCCTTGACTAGATGGACCTTTGTTAGCAAAGTAATGTCTCTGCTTTTGAATATGCTATCTAGGTTGGCCATAACTTTCCTTCCAAGGAGTAAGTGTCTTTTAATTTCATGGCTGCAATCACCATCTGCAGTGATTTTGGAGCCCCCAAAAATTAAGTCTGACACTGTTTCCCCATCTATTTCCCAGGAAGTGATGGGACCAGATGCCATGATCTTAGTTTTCTGAATGTTGAGCTTTAAGCCAACTTTTTCACTTTCCACTTTCACTTTCATCAAGAGGCTCTTTAGTTCCTTTTCACTTTCTGCCATAAGGGTGGTGTCATCTGCATATCTGAGGTTATTGATATTTCTCCCAGCAATCTTGATTCCAGCTTGTGCTTCTTCCAGCCCAGGGTTTCTCATGATGTACTCTGCATATAAGTTAAATAAGCAGGCAATATACAGGTTTGACAAACTCCTTTTCCTATTTGGAACCAGTCTGTTGTTCCATGTCCAGTTCTAACTGTTGCTTCCTGACCTGCATATAGGTTTCTCAAGAGGCAGGTCAGGTAGTCTGGTATTCCCATCTCTTTCAGAATTTTCCACAGTTTATTGTGATCCACACAGTCAAAGGCTTTGGCATGGTCAATAAAGCAGAAATAGATGTTTTTCTGAACTCTCTTGCTTTTTCGATGATCTAGCAGATGTTGGCAATTTGATCTCTGGTTCCTCTGCCTTTTCTAAAACCAGCTTGAATATCTGGAAGTTCACAGTTCACGTATTGCTGAAGCCTGGCTTGGAGAATTTTAAGCATTACTTTACTAGCGTGTGAGATGACTGCAATTGTGCGGTAGTTTGAACATTCTTTGGCATTGCCTTTCTTTGGAATTGGAATTAAAACTGACCTTTTCCAGTCCTGTGGCCACTGCTGAGTTTTTTAAATTTGCTGGCATGTTGAGTTCAGCACTTTTACAGCATCATCTTTCAGGATTTGAAATAGCTCAACTGGAATTCCACCACCTCTACTAGCTTTGTTCATAGTGATGCTTTCTAAGGCCCACTTGACTTCACTTTCGTAGTACCATTTATTAAATTTGAGAAAGGTAGACAGGTGAGTGGATTTGAGGGGTTGGTAGAAGAGAGGACATAGCTACAACTTCAAAAGTCAACAATGCTCTTGGATAGGTAAATATCACATGTACAATAAGTAAAATATAGTTTAGAAAATTAGTTCGTCTACAAGCCAACAGGAGACAAATCCCCTAATTGAACTATTTTACCAGGTATATCGTGGGATTCTGAGACCCCCTCCTGGAAGCCAAGGGAGCTAATATTCCCCTTGCTCTTTGGAAAAAGGGATAAAACAGTTACTAAAACAACAGCAGTATCTTAATATCTATGCAACTTCCAACATAAACTTATTACAATTATAGTCAAGGGAACTGAATCTTACAAAACCTATGTAACTTGCCCAAGATCTCCCAACTAATAAGTAGAAGACTTATTAGCAGAATTGAAGACCTAGTTTCATGATTCCAAAATGTAAGGTCATTTGGGGTTGCTGCCACTGTACTACATCTTCAGATTAGAAAACAGGATCCTTCTTCCTGTAAATACATTTGAGGCAAACTAAGTGAATGTGATCTTTAATGGTGTGAGAAGAAAAATAAAAACTTAACTGAATACAGGGTCCACATGTTGTGACACGGGTTATCTGTATTGACTGTTTAATGACTAATAGTCTGAATGGAAATTCACTTGCAGCCACATTCAAATCATGTTTTGAATTTATGTAGTAGTTTTATTTCCCTTAGATACACCCATATTTCTTCTTTCATTAAAGTGTATGTCTTCTTTGTAAAATCTACCCACCTTTAATTTTGACTTTATGTCCTTAGTGAAATACAATGACTAAGTTATTAGAAGATTTAGTAAGGTGGCTTTAGCACACAGACTTGCAGTGACTAAAATGCACTGACTTGATTAATGTGATGATATTTTTATATTTTTTTAAGACCTGTGGCAAACTCTTATAAACCTATTTTAGCTGTATTACATTAGGGGAGACAAAAGTTCCTAAAAGGGACACATGGAGAGTCAGACACATTTCCAGGCTGAATTAGAATTGATCGATCATTGGCTGGCAGGATATCAGAGTGAAAGAACCTGCACTGAGCTGTGTTTGACTCCTGCTTCTCCCATGCATTTGCTGGACTTCCTTAAGCCAGTTGACTATACAAAATTTTGAAGACATAGTAAACATGCATTTTACTTTTAAACATGTGCCTGCTGCTGCTGCTGCTGCTGCTACACTAACCCTATTACAAGACGGAATAACATTTGCCTCCCTTTGCACAATGACTAGCCTGAGTGACTGCCTTCTAATATTTACAAAGTTGCAAAATTAATACTGTTTGACTTGTAATACTAGCAAATAAAATGCAATATAGCTTTCACCTGATTTACTCTGCTTATTGGGATGTTGGTCCCTGAAAACTACCCATTGTATTATGAGAAAGCCACGCCACAACAGAGAAAGAATGTATATTCAATTAAGGTCCCAGCCCAGAGCCAGCACCAACTGATGGAGTGAGCCCCAGTCCTAGCACCAGGTAATGTGGAACGGAGCAGAGACACTACATGCTGCCGGACCCTGTCCCAGCTTCAGATTCATGGGCAAAATGAATGGAGAAAACATCCTCAAATGATGCCACCAACAAGAAATTAATTTCAAAACTATACAAATGACTCATAAAAGTCAATATTAAATAAACAAGCCAATTAAAAAAAATAGGCCGAAGATCTAAATAGACATGTCTCCAAAGAAGACATACAGATGGCCAACAGGTATGTGAAAAAATGCTCAACATCAGTAATTATTTAAAATTGCAAATCAGAACTACCATGAGGTATCATCTCACACCAATCAGGATGGCCATCATCAAAAAGTCAACAAATAATAAATGCTAGAGAGAGTGTGGGGAAAAAAGGAACCAGTCACTGTAGGGAACAGTTTGTAGATTCCTTAAAAACTAAAAATAGAGTTATCATATGATCCTGCAGGGGTTTCCCTGATAGCTCAGCTGGTAAAGAATTTGCCTGCAATGCAGGAGACCCCGGTTCGATTCCTGGGTTGGGAAGATCCCCTGGAGAAGGGATAGGCTATCTACTCCAGTATTCATGGACTTCTCTGTTGGCTCAGATGATAAAGAATCCACCTGTGGGATTCTGGGTTTGATCCCTGGGTTGGGAAGATCCCCTGGAGGAGGGCATCACAATCAACTCAGTATTTCTGCCTGGAGAATCCCCATGCACAGAGGAGATCAGTGGGCTACAGTCCATGGGGTCACAAAGAGTTTAACACAACTTAACAACTAAGCAAAAATGATCCTATAATCCCACTCCTGGGCATATGTCTGGAAATAACTATCATTCGAAAAAACACATGCACCTCAATGCTCATGGCATCATTATTTTATAATAGACAAGCTATGGAAGCAATCTAAGTGTTATTTAACAGATAAATGGATAAAGAATATCTGGTATATATACAATGAAAAACCAGTCAGCCATAAAAAAGAATGACATAATGCCATTTGTAGCAACATGGATAAACCTAGAGATTACCACACTAAGTGAGGTAAATCAGACAAAGACAGACAAATATCATATGATATTGCTTATATGTGAAACTGAAAAAAAAAGCTACAAATGAATTTATTTACAAAACAGAAATAGACCCACAAACATAGAGAACAAATGTATGGTTACCAAATGGAAGCAGGGGAGGGATAAATTAGGAGTTTGGGATGAACAGATACACACTACTATATATAAAATAGATAAACAACAAGGACTTACTGCTTAGCACATGGAACTACATTCAATATTTCATAATAACCTATATGGGAAAAGATTCCGAAAAGAATGAATATCTATATAACAGAATCATTTTGCTATACACCTAAAACTATCAGGATATTGTAATCAACAATATTTCAATTTTTAAAAATTACTATTGTTTAAACCACTAAGTTTTATGGTGGTTTGTTACATAACAGTTGATAACCAGAACATAAGATAAAACATTTATTTGGATACTTGTATTTTTATATGATTATCTTCCCTTCCTCTTTGAAATGTTTTTTATGTTTTCTGGGTGTTATTTTGGAATTTAGATGGAAGTGAAAGCTAGAGAGACATGTATTTGAAATGGTATCTAACACTTAGTGGCTAGAAGACTTTGCATGACCCTCATAGTTTCTTAGAGCTTCCCCTTCCATCAATAAAACTGAAAATAATACCAACTTCAAAAGACCATTGAGAGCATTAAATGAAATAACGTTCAAAATACCTGGTGCACAGAAGGAGCTCAGTAGCCAAGAGTCAATATCATCGCCAGCAGTGGTGATATCAAAGAGTATGCAATACAGGGACCATGAGTTTCTTTATAGATTAGATTCTTGCTGTACATAAAGTAGAAATAGTTTTTTATTAAAGAGATTTCAATTACTGCTCTGGTATTTTGTCTTGCAGATGTTACAGTATAGTTTTGTGGTTTTGATTATATTGCTCCTATGACAAAAGTTGTTTTTAATGGTATGGTTGACAGCCTGGTGTAATGAAAAGACCATGTGCTATGGGATCAGTTCTACCCCTGTATTTTGTGTGCAAATGTGCACAAGTGTCTTTGGTTTGTTTCTGTTATCCCTATTATAATCATGAGGGCAGAAATACTGGCTTTTTCACTGTTCAATTCTCACTGGCCAGAAAAGTATGTGGCGTATAATGGATAATCAATCAATAAAGATTACGTAAAAGAAAATACATTGTCATCATCTGTTAATGATCTTGTTTGGTACAGATATCGGGGACAAAGAGTTTTCAGTTTAGCAAACACCAGCGCACCTTGTAGTGCTATTTCTTTTATCTCAGTAATTTGATTTTTTGGCCTCATCATTCCTTACTTAGTTCTAAACCTAAATGTTAGCTTTGTACACACTGAAAGTTGAATATTGCAGATGGTCACGAGGGTTTCTATACACAAGTGCATTTACAGATCTATTTTGACATATAAAGATTATATAATGAACATATATAGGGCTTCCTAGGTGACTAGGTGGTAATGAATCCACCTGTCAAGTAGGAGACACAGGTTCAATCCCTTGGTAGGGAAAATCCCTACAGAAGGAAATGGCAACCCAGTCCAGTATTCTTCCTGGGAAATCCCATGGACAGAGGAGCCTGATGGGTTACATTCCATGGGGTTACAAAGAGTTGGACATGATTTAATGACTAAACAGCAGCAGCAAATAGAGTATAAATAATGCATATTTTTAATACATATTATAGTGTGTATATCCTGGAGAAGGGCATGGCAACCCACTCCAGTATTCTTGCCTGGAGAATCCCTATGGACAGAGGAGCCTGGCAGGCTACAGTCCATGGGGTCACAAAGAGTCAACTGAGCAACTAAGCACAGCATATAGTGTGTATGTATGTATATAGTAATATATATATATATGGTCTAAAGTATATATTATGTGTTATATATATGGCTAGCTAGCTGTATGTTCACTAAAATATCATTAATTAATGGAAATTTGAGAATTTAAAGTAGTGTAAGGAAAGTAGGATTTTATTACCTTCAAAGTCATGGGAACATTACTAGCCATAACAATTGACTTCAGGTGGAAACCCCTCATGACATGTCTGCATGAATAAATGAATAAGAACCTATTTCTGGGAGAGAAGTAGGGGTTCTGAGGTGCTATCAGGCACCCCATCATTAGTTCTTCTGAGGAACTTAAACAATTCTCACCACAGATTTGTTTGCAAGACTGATTTGCTTGAGGTCAAGCTGTCCTATAGATATTAGATTTCAAAGTAATGGGGTCTGAATGTCCAATGATTTTATGGGTATCATGACTGACTTCTTATCTCTGCCTTAGTAAGCTCATAGCTTTATTGGGAAAGGTATTCCCAAACAGGATTTCAGTACACAGAGTGCTAAGTGCAAAAACACACATACCACCTAGATACTTAGACTGTGATGAGTGAATTCAAGGTGAGGATTCTAGACACCATGGAGATGATTAAAAGAAAAGGTGGGGGACAGATAGGACTCTCAGTCCCCATTGCCTGCAGGGGCCTGGCCACCCCAGGAGGTCTCCTTCCTATGCCCCTCTCAATCTTGTCCTCCTTCTAGGCTGATGGACTGTGGGTTATGGAGCAAATTGGTCATGTGATTAAAGTGCTTTCTCAATAACTTTTTCTTCTATTCCCTGTGTGCATCCAGAACAGGATCCTTTTTCATTTCATATGCTTATCACATGATACCTTCAGATCTGGCCTCAGGCAAAATTCCTATGGACGTGCTGACCTTGAGAAAACGCCTGAGCTCAGCCAGCACAGCCCTTGTCCCTGGGCACAAATGGCCACCTCCTAACCCTGTGGCAGGGCACTGCTGAGAACTGGCTGACTGAGTAATGCTGTCTTGGAAACTTCTCTGTAGCACAGAGTCTCAGCCCTGCATCAAGCTCAGGGTAAGAAGTAGCAAGCAGATATAACTACAAAGATGTGTGGGAATAACACAGACACTTTTCCCATGGACCCTAGTGGCTTGGAATTCTTGTCCATTGCAGAGTTTCTAGTATAAACTTTCAGTTAAAGAGACAGATGACACATTTCACTGGCTGGCACTTATCAGCAGCTCTGGGGGACAATATCAGAGGAAACTGTCAGAAAATGACAGTGTCATGGTTCAGTCACTAACTAAATGAAAAAGACACAGTGCTGATCCAAGCCTGACCTTATCCTGCTTGTCTTTCTCCTCTTTCTGCTTCCATTGCCGCTAGAAAAACAGAACCAGAGCCAGAGGCAAGAGCAGACAAGAGACAGAGGAGACTTTGGTGACAATGTTTGGGATACACAGAGCCATATGGAGGGGTGTGTGGGCCCTAGAGGCTGCAGCATGTGAGCAAGGACACTGCCAACCTGTGAAGTTGCCCAGGAATTGCCCTCTTCAAGCCACCTTGACAATCCCACAGCCTTAATATACATGACTCTGGCAGCTGACTCGTCTCTCCATCTACATTTTCTTACAAAATAAGAAAAGTCATACAAACTCACGTATTCCCTGATGACCTGACATCCTTATAACTTTTGGTTCTTTGAGTTTTGCATGACTATCAGAGATCATATCCTCACTTTCTCCTTTAATTTTGATTGGCATCTAATTTATTTACAATGCTGTGTTATTTTCAGGTATGCAGCAAAGTTATCAGTTATGTATATCAACTCTTTTTCAGATTCTTTCCCATATAAGCCATTGCAGAGTACTACATAGGCCTGTGCTATACAGCAATCCTTATTAGTTATCTAGTCTTTGCTTTGCCCTGAGGCAGAGCAGGGTGCAGGTCTGTCCCTTGCCAACTGTGTGGCACTGATCAAGCATCCTACCCTCTCTGAGGTTCTATTTCCTAAAATGTCAGGTAGGATAACAACCCTTCCTGAGTAGAACTGTTGTTTGGATTACAGATCATGCTTGAAGACATCTTCAAATATGAGAAACAGTCACTGGCAGCCATTTAGAAAGTTACTTATTTTTCTCCTCTTGCTGTCTTTCATTTCCTCCCTTTATTATCTATTGTGTATAGTCTGGAGGAGGATCTATAGCAAGAAGGCATCCTTCACATTCTTCTCTTATTGATCTGAGTCCACTGTAGCCAAAATGTACAATATCGTATTTCTTCTACTAATCCTGAGTGCCTGTAGTTATCTCCTTCCAATAAGCTATGGGAATCAGACTACATATTTTTTAATTAACCAAAAATATTTAAAATTGTCTTTGATCCTCCTCTGCACTTATCAGATTGCCAAAGTTGAAGTGAGGTGTTAATACCTAGTGCTGGGAGATGGGCACCTGAGGCCTCACGGTGATGTTTGGAGTATAAATTGCTCTAACTGTGACCCACTGCAGATGTCAAGATGGCAAAAGTCTTCAAAATATGTACACACTTTGACTTGGTAACCGCACCTCAAGGAACTTATCCTAAAGATATTATATCTGTGTGCAAAAATTTTTTCGCAGCATGTACAATAATGAAAAAGAAGGAAAAATCTAAATGTCAAAACTAGATCTGTTCTGTCTGTCCATTGTGATACATCCATATAATGGAAGACTTATTAAAAAATAATGCTATAAAATCATATTTACTGATACAGAAAGATATGTGTATGTTGTGTGTGTAACACATACAGTAACTAAAACAGTTTCAGTGGGGGGCCCTGACTTCAGTAGATAAGGGGAACCCTTCCTCAGCTCTTCTAGAGAGTAGGTTGGGGAGGAGATGATGATCTCTAGTCCCTCCTCTGCTCTCCCTGTCTCTCACCAGGGGAAGGGATTTTCGTAATGGTTAGAGAAATTAGGTAAATATCCCTGTAGGTGTGTGCCTGTTGTGGACTAAATGTGTGTGTCCCTCCAAAATCCAAATGTTGAAATCCTAACCCCCAATTTGATGGCATAATGAGGTGGGGACTTTAGAAGGTAATTAGGTCATACCCTCTCTCTAGAATGTGCTCAGGGAATTTATAACAGTTGAACTAGACAAAAAGCACATGCTATTCACAATAACCAAGATACGGAAGCAACCTAAATGTCCACTGACAAATGAATGGATAAAAAAGATATGGTGTTATATATATATATATATATATATATATATATATATATATGATGGAATATTACTTAGCCTTTAAAAAGAATGAAATAATTCCATTGTAGCAACCTGAATGGAACGTAAAGAGTGTCATACTGAATGAAATAAGTCAGAGAAAGACAAATACCATATGATATCACTTATATGTGGAATGTAAAATATGATACAAATGAACTTATTTACAAAATAGAAACAGACTCACAGACATAGAAACAAACTTATGGTTATCGAGAGGGAGTAATAAATTTGGAGTTTTGGATTAAAAGATACGTACTACCATATATAAAATAAACAACAAGGACCTATAGTACAAAGGTCTTATTTAGCTATGTACAGTATAGCACAGGGAACTGTACTCAATATTTTAATAACCTACAAGGGGAAATATATATATACACACACACACATATATAACTGAATCATTTTGCTGTACACCTGAAACCAACCCAATTTATAAATCTACTATACTTTGATTTAAAAAGAGAAGCATATACAAGACAATGGTAAAGTCAAGCTGATATCACAGGATGCATATACTAAAGGAACCCCAAAACATAATTTAAAAAGACACATCTATACCAATGTTCATAGTAGCACTGTTTACAACAGCCAAGGCATGGACGCAACCTAAATGTCCATTGACAGATGAGTGGATAAAGAAGACGTGGTACATATGTACAATGGAATATTACTCAGCCATGAAAAGGAACAAATTGGGTCATTTGTAGTGATAAGTCTGTCATACAGAGTGAAGTAAATCAGAAAAAGAAAAACAAATATGGATGGTATGGGGGATGGGAGGAAAGTCCCAGAGAGAAGGGCGATAACACATATACATGCACACACACACATACACACACACACATACTTATGGCTGATTCATTTTGTTTTATAGCAAAAACTAACACAACATTGCAAAGCAATTATACTCCAATTAAAAATAAATGAATAAAGGAAATCCCATAGTCAGAATGAACATAATTCCATTTTCCCTAAAGTTCCACCAAACCAATGTTAGGAAACTAGAAGCAACACAATTAGAAAAGGGTAGCATGGTTTTCTAGACACAGACACTGCAAAGAGTGCTGAGAGTGACATGCAAGTTTGACAGTCAGGAGACAGGAAATCTGAACACATACAAATATTGACTCTCTGAGGATACTGGTAAAAAGGGACACCCAGCAGGGCCTCTGATCTAATCGACCCTGCGAGCATGGCTGAGTCCATGAAGACTAAAATAACTGATTTTCACAATGATGATCCCAAGTAATCAAGAAAAGGTTACATTTCACATTCAGAATTCTCTGCTTAAGAAGGCAAGGGAGCATGTAATCCATTTGAGAAACATTTTCATTTCAAATAGTTAAAAATTCTTTAAAAACAGTTTGGGTGCTTAAAGGGGTAACTGACAGTTACCTAGAAAATTCACTTATGTAGAACAACTTTTTCCCTAAAGACTCTAGATCAGTGAGGTGATGGGTAGTTGTATTTAGTTAGGTTTCTAGCACTTCTTCTTCTTTGACATTTCATTGTCTAATTTCCTGAAGCCTTTCAAAATTCCTCACTTTCAAGGAACATAAATTCCTTAAGGCTAAAGATTCTGACACCCTTTCTTGGATATTCCATATCCCTGTTATACTTGGGCTTTTTTTTTTTCCTGTCACAAATGATGAACTGACATTCACAAAAATAACAGACCCCCAAGGCATGCATCAACTTTGACCAAGCCCTCTTGACATTTTGCAAACCCTTTTGAATTATGGTAAGCAATCCTAGAATTGTCTTTTGCAACCCTTTATCAACCATTTGATCTAGAAAATACAGAAGAACAATCAATATATAAATAAAGTTAACATAATTTTTAAAGCAACCTTTATTTTTTTAAAGTCATTTCTCCTTGTTTAGGAAAACATCTTAGGAATTCGTGCAGAAATCAGCAACTTTTAGAAGATGTCTGCTCTCTTTTACTAATCCTGGATTTCAGCTGTAGCATTTACAGCCTCCAACCAACTCTGCTTGCTTCAGGCTGGCCTTCACAATCCAAACTGACTCTGGCCAATCTATCATGTTACTGTTTGCCCTGAATTCAGTTGTTTTTGCATACTGACAGACTCCCTTGATTTGTGTCAATTCTAGAGTCGAGGGGAGATTCTGTTAGCAACCAAGGACCTCTGTTCAGTCCCGAATGGTAGGTTTTCCCTTCAATTCTAGGGCTTGTCCCTATACTTGTGCTCCTAAGTGTACCATTAAATCCCCTGGATTGTCTGGGTGTTGAATATAGTGTGCAGTGTTCAATACATTGCACCCTTAGAGCTATTTTCCTTTTTATCTTCATTTCAAAAATCTGAACATAAAGCTAGCATGTACTTGAACTGTTGGTGAAAATTAAATGTTAATAAAGTAGTATACCCTTTAAAAAAAAAAAAGAGTCATTTCAATTCAGGCCTGCACTTTTCAGATAACATGAGTACTGTAAACACACAGGATGTGCCAGCCTGCCCACTGAGCTCATTGCCTAATACTGCCCCATTATGCATCCTTTCCCCAAATATAACTCACTGCAGTTTGGTGAATGAGCTGAAATCCTTGATGCTTTCTAATCTGCCGGAAAAACCATTTCCTCCTTCACACTTTCTAAATCTAGTTCAAGAGTCATTGCTCTCAAGAAAATTTCCATTCTCACCAGTATTGCAAAATGGGTGTTGTTACTGTCCCTTTTTTGAAGATGAGGAGAAAAACTTGAGAGGCTACAGAACCCCCTTGAGGTCACGGCCTGGGCACCAGAGAAAGAACCAGCCCATCAAGCGTCTCTCCTGGTGGCATTTTTCTCATGTATAGGGAACCATGTAGGTGCAGCCCCCTGGTTGGCAAACCTTTCTCTCCTTGATATTCCAGGGTTGGGGGCCCATGTGTCACACTGTGGTCCCCCTGTGTGGCACATGCAAAAGGGCCCAGGAGGGGTGTTTCTTACCTGGTGTGTTGAGCAGGCGAGACCTCTTGCAGTGGTAGGCTACCTCCTGCTCACAGTGCTCGGAGCCATCGATCACTGCTTCCAGCTGCTCCAGGCTGCCTCCGTAGTCCAAGGTCATGGAGTAGGGCTTCTCAGGGTTGGCACCTTGCACATGGGTCAATTCTGTGTTGTTGTGCTGCATCAACGTCCAGATCTTGTCCTCTGCCCAGAAAACATAACCCAAGCAAGGTGAAAAGATGATCATGCTTAAAGGCCTCCAAAAAGCTGGAAAAGTGAAACAGGATTGTGTGAGCAGTGTGATGTTTGGTGGCTGCAGGTGCATCAATTAATTGCCACTTGAGTGTTCTACTCATAAGAATTTAACCCGAGAATTTTTTCTCCTAGAGTTCCACCCAGAGGTAGTGTGGGGGTTAATTGTCTTAACAGCTAAATTTGTGAAGCCCTTACTCCACAAGTTCTATGCTTAATGTCCATTATCTCATTGAAAATGGACATGATTTATGAAAAGTCATAAAACAAAAATAGAAACAGACAACAGAACAGGAATAAAAGGAAATGAATTCATCAGTTGTGGGAAGGACAATTTGGAAGGGGAAGAACTTAGAAATGAGATATTTTGTGATCAGAAGTAGAATGTAACTAAATATGCTCAAAGATAACTATCATGGTGATGACATACATAGAAGAATATAGATCACTGACAAATTATCAAATGTACAACCTGTCGGTAATTAAATGAACAAAAATAAAATGTTAAACGTTTCCAATTAATAAATAAATAAAACTGACATCATCTAAATCAGAGGGAGTTGGTCCTGCCATGTTAAAAATGAGGGAAAAGTGAATAAGGAAAACTAGGCAGGTTTTCTAAGATTATATAGTTAGTTAATGACTAAGTGAGAATTGGAACCCAGGATGTCTGACTCCAAAGACACTACTTCCAGATAGTGATACACACTCTTCCTCACAAGAGAAGCACTAGCATAGATCATTTTCTCAGGGAACCATAAGCACCACTTTGAAAAGAAGACCTAGTCACAGAAAGCGTGTGTGACATATACATCATAACAAGGATGGGCATGTGTAATACACACATACATGCAAGGCACATAACTGAAGCTTGTTATTTATTCTCCATGATACTTCTACTTACCAAAAATATTTTAAGAGTTTTACATTAAAACAGCATGCGGAGATGAGGGCCTAAAGATCAGGGAAGGAGAACATGCTTTGCCTTCTATCCGTAAGAATGGAAGGTGAAGAGAGGAGAAGAATTTTATTTTTAGAGCTTGGGAGATCTGGACTTGAAAGCTATTCTATGAACAAGAAGCTTGGGCAAGTCAACTTCCCTTTTGGAGGGGCTTAATTTTATCATCAGTTTTAAGAAAAGAAGTTATGAAATCACAAGGCATTTGGGGATGCATCAGACATTCTGGAATAATAGACTGAAATATTTTCAGCAATCAGACATAGAATTGAATTCCGAACTTGCTCACAAATAAAGTGAAAGAGGAAATAGGAAGACTTGAAAAGCTTTTGTCATCTGAGAATCTTGCCCACATAATAACATCATTACTCTTCATAGATGCTCAGAGATGAAAAAGAACCTTGCCCAGACATCATGTGGTTTCCGTCCTCTCTCTCTCTCACTCATTTAGTTTCACAAATGAGGAAACCAGAGTCTAGGAAGGAAAGGAATGACCCACAGCATATCTATTAGATGAGCATGGTAAGCATATACACTGCCACTGTGACAAATATTTCTAGTTATAGTATATAACCAGCACTACTTAGAAGCAAGATGGTGGCAGCTGGTCATGAAAAAGAAAATAATATTAAAAACAACTGGCAAGCAGTATCCCTGGTCTTACTTTCTCTGTTTCAACTCTGTATATGAGTTAGGATAAGTAACTTCATTGCCCTGAACTTCAGTTTCAATATATTTTTAGAAAAGGGAGGAAGAGAAAGTTTGATCTTCACAGTTCCTAAATGAGGAAATATTTATTGCAGCAGAAAATTAAACTCTGCTCAAACATTCTGATTCTTCTTAACACTCTTTTCCTAAACCAACCCTCTGATAACCCATATCTCCAATGTTTAATTGAGTGACATTTTCTATAAAGTCTAAACAAATCAGAAGGTTATTGGATTTTGGTTTTGAAAGCAAAAATAAGGCTTTATTCATATTGGTAAAAATAATAATGTTACACAAACAATGAATCAGAAATTTCAAAAATGTTGGTACAAGTACAGACAAATGTCGATAAAATAAACAAAGTAGTCATTCAATAATACAACACTGTAGAAGGAGAAATAAAAACTGCCAATTTTGAAATGTCCATGGTACTTACAAGAAATGGAACTCTAATGAGATGCCATGTTACTGTTCCATTCTAAGATATTTTACATACATTATCACCAGAACTCATAACAATCATGGCAGATATCAATATAAATATAGAAACAAACATAGATATTATAGGTATCCATATACATACAGATATAAGAAGGAAAGAGAAAGTAAACTTGTCCCCAGTCTCAATGTGTCCAATCTGTCTGACTCCAAAATTGGTCCTCACAGCATCACTAAATTACACAAATTTGGATTTCCTTCTAAATGTACACTGATTTTCATACCTTTGTCCATCCAGTGTTCATACACTAATTAAACAATCTGCTTATTCATTTACTCATTAGTTCATTTTTTTTCCAAAATCTTACTCTATCTTTGGCAAGAGGGAGAACAAAGAGTGGTATCAGAGAGACAATCTTTTATCCCAAAGCCACAAATATCGCAACCCCCTCCTTCTGGACCCAGAGAGTGAAATTTTCAGAGTTGAACTCTTGGCACTTTTTGATATATGCGATAGACAGAAGACACAAAGGAACAACTAAGGGCTCCAAAAGCTCCCCTCAATTCACTTAACACACATCACAAGCACGGTCTGACCAACAGGAAGAGAGACGATTACTCGAAACCTAGGGTCTCTTAGGTGGTTTCATTTCAAAGACAGCCTTTGTCATCTCATTATTTTTCTCCTGGGTGATAGAAACATAAAGACTAAAAATAAGAAGAAAACTGGATGTTATCTTTTTCTCACTTTCTATTTTTTCTCCCACTTCCTGGGTTGCTGTGCAGATTAGGCCCTGAACCTGATGAAACATGAAAAGCCAGGGGTCAGTGCCACTCAGGAGAGTCAGCTTTGATGGCTGATGTTCCTGATGCATGGAATAAAGTAGGGACAGGTAGTTTTAGCTAGGGAAGGTATAGGTGAAAGATCTCAAGTAACATTCATTTTGAATAGGCTTTTAGGGGGACAGAGGGTGATCCATCAGAGAAGGCAATGGCACCCCACTCTAGTACTCTTGCCTGGAAAATCCATGGCTGGAGGAGCCTGGTAGGCTGCAGTCCATGGGGTCGCTAAGAGTTGGATACGACTGAGTGACTTCACTTTCACTTTTCACTTTCATGCTTTGGAGAAGGAAATGGCAACCCACTCCAGTGTTCTTGCCTGGAGAATCCCGGGGACGGGGGAGCCTGGTGGGCTGCCGTCTATGGGGTCGCACAGAGTCGGACACAACTGAAGTGACTTAGCAGTAGCAGCTGCAGGGTGATCCATGCATGGACCTACATATACTATAAATAAAACTGGACTCATGAGCTAAATGTTCAAGATGGTAAATTTAGTCAGTGGGCAATGGACAGAGAGCAAATTTTGGCCTCAGAAAATCTAGATTTGTAAGTCAGCCCTACACTTATTGGCTAACCATACTTGGTCAAATGATTACTTTTCTGAAGTTCAGTTTCTTCGTCAATTACACTTTAAAAAGCAGCAATGGTGCCAACTGTAGAGGATGGTTGTAAAGATTAAGAGAGGAGATCAGTGTGAGGAATTCTATTATTAACTAAATAATTAGGTATTTAATAGGGATCTGTGTGTATCACTTAGAAAAAGATATATGACTTCTCCAAATCCAGGAGCTCACAGATGTCTGATGCTGATATTAACAAAAGCATTAAAAACAAGGAGAAGATATGACTGGTCTCTTGTGGTTCTCAGGATAGCCTGCTTCAAGAAGGTTGTTTCCCAGTCCAGAAAGGAAGATCCACAAACATCTAGAGGAGAAACACACTAAGCTTGACCTTCTCTCTGCAGATCCATGAGGAAAACATACCAGATTCAAAAGTTCCAGAATGGAAAATGCTTCCCCCTGGTAGTCTGTGAACTTGGATTTTCACACAAGGAAACCAAACAGGAATAGTTTCATGCAGAGACCAAGGAGGAAACCAGCTAAAAGCTATGATTGGCAGAGCATCATAAAATCCTCCAGGCTCCAAACAGCACCTCAGCTGATGTGCCTCCAGCACCATCCCTCTGCCACATGGTGTCCACCCTAACTGCTAGTCTCTAAAGATGCATTTAAGGCTTCAAGGTACCATGAGACAGCCTGGCTTTAGAAACCCACCCACCTGATGAAGTCTATGTTCTACTCTAGTAGGAAGACTTTGAACAAGTTATATACATCTCTAAAGTTTCCTCATTGGTAAACAGTATATTTATATTAATCTTTCCATCCATGATGATATAATGATCCAGTATCATGTTTTACATGGACTTGTAACTGGTTGTCTGGCATGCAAAAGAGTGAAAAATCTTTATATTCAAACTTTTCTATGACATTAAAATGAGGACTGGGACTTCAATCCTTAGAGAGTTAGGGGTGGGAAACTCATCCTGCAAAGGAGGTTAGCTAGCAGACTCCTTGTGATATAGCTGCTACTATATATAATAAATGATTATTATCTTGTTGAATTACCTTTTCACTCTGAAATAGCCTCATGTGTTTCTAGATTTATTTTCATTCCTTGCATTTCAGAAATGTCTACAACAGAATATGTCATTTAGTTCTCATAGACCCAGAAACCTAGAAAATCATTGCCCTTGATACCACGGTTTGCTACCCAGGTCATTTTCTATTGTTTCTTCTACTGTATTCAGTCCCATGATGGGAAACAGAGCCACTCTTTCTAACTTGCTTAAAGGAATACAAGTATTGAGTTACTGAAGACAAATTGTCTGCTTAAGAGAGGACTGCATTTGAAGATTTTTTGAACTGGCAGAAACTTATTCAATTCACTAAGGATCTTAGTTAGTCTAAAATAAGTTATTATGCATTTTAAATGTTTATTATCCAGTAAATGGCTGGCAAATATTTTCTCTAATTTCTGAGATTGCTTTTTAATTTTGTTGACTATTTCTTGTGCTGTACAGAAGCTCTTTAATCCGATGTAGTCCCACTTGCTGATTTTTTCTTTTGTTTCTTGTGCTTCTGCTGTCAGAGTAAAAAAAAATCATTGTCAGAATGTCAAAGGGATTTCTTCCTTATGTTTTCTTCTAGGTTTTTATGCCATCAGACCTTCTGTTGAAGCTTTTACTCTTTTTCAAGTTAATTTTTGAGTAGTATAAGATAACGGGTCTGATTATTTGCCTGTCCAGTTTTCCCCACACCATTTGTTGAAGAGATTATCCTTTACTCTTGAGTATTCTTGGCTCCTTTGTCAAATATCAATTGATCCTTTATGTGGGAGCTTATTTCTGGGCTCTCTATTCTGTTCTACTGGCATATGTGTCTATTTTTATGTCAATATCATAATGTATTAATTACTGCAGCTTTGGAAAAATGGATAGATGTTTAAGTGCACAAACTTGTGATTAGCAGATAAATAAGTTCTGGATATCTAATGCACAGCTTAATAATTAGTCAACAATGCTGTATTATAAACTGCAAAGTTGCCAAGACACTAGGTCTTAATCGTTCCCACCAGAAAAAAAGAAAATAACTACATGACATATAGAGGTGTTAGCTAAGCATGGTAATCATACTGTAATATATAAATGTATAAAATCAACACATCATACATCCTAAAATTACACAAAGTTGTATGGCAATTATAAGTGATCACTCACCTAGAGCCAGACATCCTGGAATGTGAAGTCAAGTGGGCCTCAGGAAGCATCACTATGAACAAAGCTAGTGGAGGTGATGGAATTCCAGTTGAGCTATTTCAAATCCTGAAAGATGATGCTGTAAAAGTGCTGCACTCAATATGCCAGCAAATTTGGAAAACTCAGCAGTGCCCACAGGACTGGAAAAGGTCAGTTTTCATTCCAATCCCAAAGAAAGACAATGCCAAAGAATGCTCAAACTACTGCACAATTGCACTCATCTCACATGCTAGTAAAGTAATGCTCAAAATTCTCCAAGCCAGGCTTCAGCAATACGTGAACCGTGAACTTCCTGATGTTCAAGTTGGTTTTAGAAAAGGCAGAGGAACCAGAGATCAAATTGCCAACATCTGCTGGATCATGGAAAAAGCAAGAGAGTTCCAGAAAAACATTTATTTCTGCTTTATTGACTATGCCAAAGCCTTTGACTGTGTGGATCACAATAAACTGTGGAAAATTCAAGAGATGGGAATACCAAACCACCTGACCTGCCTCTTGAGAAACCTGTATGCAGGTCAGGAGGCAACAGTTAGAACTGGACATGGGACAACAGACTAGTTCCAAATAAGAAAAGGAGTACATCAAGGCTGTATATTGTCACCCTGCTTATTTAACTTATATGCAGAGTACATCATGAGAAACGCTGGGCTGGAAGAAGCACAAGCTGGAATCAAGATTGCCAGGAGAAATATCAATAACCTCAGATATGCAGATGACACCACCCTTATGGCAGAAAGTGAAGAGGAACTCAAAAGCCTCTTCATGAAAGTGAAGAGTGAAAAAGTTGGCTTAAAGCTCAACATTCAGAAAACTAAGTTCATAGCATCTGGTCTCATCACTTCATGGCAAATAGATAGGGAGATAGTGGAAACAATGGCTGAATTTATTTTTCTGGGCTCCAAAATCACTGCAGATAGTGATTGTAGCCCTGACATTAAAAGATACTTACTCCTTGGAAGGAAAGTTATGACCAATTTAGACAGCATATTAAAAGGCAGAGACATTACTTTGCCAACAAAGGTCCATCTAGTCAAGGCTATGGTTTTTCCAGTGATCCTGTATGGATGTGAGAGTTGGACTATAAAGAAAGCTGAGCACTGAAGAATTGATGCTTTTGAACTGTGGTGTTGGAGAAGACTCTTGAGAGTCCGTTGGACTGCAAGGAGATACAACCAGTCCTGGGTGATCAGTCCTGGGTCTTCTTTGGAAGGACTGATGTTGAAGGTGAAACTCCAATCTTTGGCCACCTGATGAGAAGAGCTGACTCATTTGAAAAAGACCCTGATGCTGGGAAAGATTGAGGGAAGGAGGAGAAGGGGACAACAGAGGATGAGATGGTTGGATGGCATCACTGACTCAATGGACATGGGTTTGGGTAGACTCCAGAAGTTGATGATGGACAGGGAGGCCTGGCATGCTGAGGTTCATGGGGTCACAAAGAGTCGGACACGACTGAGCGACTGAACTAAACTGAATTGAAAAAACAAAATGTTTGCTTTTTAAAAACAGCATTCACCACAGAACATTAAGCAGAGTTCCCTGTGCTATACAGTAGGTTGTCATTAGTTAACTATTTTATACATGTATCAATAGTATGTATATATGTCAATCCCAATCTCATAGCATACCCCATTCATCCCATTCCCTATTTTCCTCCTTAGTGTCAGTCAATACACCTGTTCTCTACATTTGTGGCTCTATTTCTGCCTTGCAAACTCTGTGGTGACCTAAATGGTAAGGAAATCCAAAAAAGGGGTATATGAATATATGCTGCTGATTCACTTCTCTGTACAGCAGAAACTAATACAACACTGTAAAGCAAATAAACCAGAACTAAAAAAAGAAAAAAAAAAAAAAACACATTCAGTCCAGTGCACTTGCCTGAGTATAAGTGATGCTGTAAGGTATTATGCCATCTTTAAGTATAAAGAACTTATGAGTTATAGGCCATCAAACAGCATGTGTTATAAAGATCCAAGGCTTCATTTCAAAAACATGACAAGGGTTGTTATGAAGACTAGTACAGCATTTCTTATGTTGCTTTGTGGATTTAGCTTTCAAGTCTATCTTCGTACAAACTTGAGAACCTCCCAGGATGTGAAATGTATCATTCTGTATACACTGTGTGCTAGTCCTCAGGGCACAGACACAGGTGAATAAAGCATGCTGAACTCTTTCAAAATCTTACCATCATTTGAGGGCAAAAGTGGCATATATGAGAACTACAAATGCCTCACACTAATATAAGCACTCTTGAGATTACGAGTAAGTGAGGATGCCCAGAGGTCTGCTGGGGCTGGGTTGGAGCTGGTGATAGAGAAACTGTACTCTGTTTCCCTTGAGAACGGGCAGGTCAACACTGGTCTTTCATCCATAGACCATCAGTATCTTGGCTAGCACTAAGCACCCTGTAAGACTTCAGGAAATCTTTATCAAGAGGAGGCTAATCGTCAGCATGTACAGTAAGTCCCCTACATATGAATGCTTAAGTTACAAAGATGTAAACGTGTGTTCCATCAGGGCCAGGCATGAGCAAACTGCAGTTTGCCCTCTGTCTCCTATTGCTGACGATTCTTCACTTTACTATATCCCACCTCCTCTCTGTCCAGTCAGTAACTCTTCTTGCCTGTTCACTTGATGCCAGGCACTGTATGCCAATTGTTGTACTATACTACTGTACGTACTTTCCAAGATACTGTACTGTAATATTAAGGATGTTTATATTTTTGTGTTTGTTTCTTATGTATTATTTGTGTACTGCTACTGCTACTGCTAAGTCACTTCAGTCATGTCCGACTCTGTGCGACCCCATAGACGGCAGCCCACCAGGCTCCCCCGTCCCTGGGATTCTTCAGGCAAGAACACTAGAGTGAGTTGCCATTTCCTTCTCCAGTGCTGCCATTGCCTTCTCCAGTGCACAAAAGTGAAAAGTGAAAGTGAAGTCGCTCAGTCGTATCCAACTCTTAGCAACCTCATGGACTGCAGCTTACCAGGCTCCTGCATCCATGGGATTTTCCAGGCAAGAGTACTGGAGTGGGTTGCCATTGCGTAACAAGTATTCAAAACCTAGTACAGTCGCCTCATGTGAAGAGTTGACTCATTGGAAAAGACTCTGATGCTGGGAGGGGTTGGGGGGCAGGAGGAAAAGGGGACGACAGAGGAAGAGATGACTGGGTGGCATCACCGACTTGATGGACGTGAGTCTGAGTGAACTCCGGGAGATGGTGATGGACAGGGAGGCCTGGCATGCTGCGATTCATGGGGTCACAAAGAGTCAGACACGACTGAGTGACTGAACTGAACAGTATAATGCATATAGCTGATTGTGTTAGTTGGGTACCTAGACTAACTTTGTTGGATTTATAAGCAAATTGGGCTTATGAATGTGCTCTCAGAATGGAGTTTGTTCATATGTAGGGGACTTATCGTATTATATAAGCATCCACATGTAAAATAATTTTCAAGTGATAAGATCAAAACACACACACTCAACAACATCAACAAGAGAAAAGTAAATGAGGTTTCACAGAGTGCCAGCAGGGTATCAATAGCAGGATATTCCAGAATAGTCCATATCTTTATCTTTCCTGTGAAATCTTTCCTAGTCATCACCCCAGGAAAACTGTTTCGGAACCTTCATCCTGGAGCTTTAGGTGATCCACCTTGATTATTCTTGCTTTCATTTCAGAAAATAAATTCTTTACATACAGAGCAAGCGTTTAACTCTCTTATTTTGGTTCTCATTCTATCTGATTGGTATTATTATTGTGATGATCACTATTATTAATAGTAGTCCTTACAGATGCTATAAAATATTCCATCTGTTACCATGGAGATCACCACTAAGAAGAAAAAGCAAACAGAAGAAAAGTGGAAAAAAAGACAGAAACACGTGATAACTCTGATTAATAAAACCTCATTCTACACACATATCTGACTCTGCAGAGCAAGGAAAAAACTGTAAATTTTCTCTCACAATGCTTGGAAAGAAGAGAGAAGTCTACAGATTGTCAATACCCAGCTTAATTGAACTTAAATCACTATGGGGAGCTGCTTACAGTCCTTTGAAAAGTGTGCCAATTCACTTATACTCCTATTGCAATAAAACAAGTCTATATTAAGGTCACCAGGGTCACTTCTGGTACAGTTATCTAAGTTGACAAAGTGAATTTTCTATGCCAAGGGTAAAGATAGCTTAAATAATTCTCAAAGCACTGTCTTTACCATTCATTTACCATCTATGCCATTTCTTGTCATTTTGCACTGGCAGTTATTTAATTTTTCATATGTTTGTCCCTTATCTCCCCATTTAAATCTTAGGCAATATCTACCGAGTAGATATCGGCTTGGGAAGGGTTTCTGTGGTTAGTGAAGGCAGATGTGATGGAGGAAAGCAAGGGCTTTGGGATCAACAGATCTGGCTGCCAGCTCTGCCACTGACCAAATTCCCAAACAAGGCAGAGACAGGGAGCCTCCCACAGCCTCAGTCTCCACATCCGTAAACTGGATATACCCATTAAGCGGTGATGCTCTGAGCACCGAATCAAACTCACAGCACTGAGCAGAACTCAGAGGCTGACTCAGGGTACTGGCCTCGAAATGAGAGTTGAACAGCCACAAGCCCTGCTGATGAAGTGATTCAGGGAGGAGCAGGGGCATCATTTCATTGTGGGAACAGTTCTGGGAACTTCTGATGAGGGGGTCTGTGAACCTTCCCCTCAACCTTTAAAAGGAAGGAAGACAAGAGGTGAAAAACAGTTTTCAACTTCTTTAAAAGGCTTCAGAATTTCTGCAAGAGTTTTCACTCTCGTGTGGCTCAGCCCAGAGGCCAAGGTGAGCATCCTCCTTGTCTGCTAAAACCACTGAAGATATGGTTGCTTTTAGTGTCTGAGCTTCTGCTGTTTGGAAGAGGGAGAATTACTGATTTAAGGCTCCTGATGGAGTCACCATGCACAGTGCATTAGCTGGAAGTAGGCACTGCAGGCTGCGGGGGGGTGGGGAACCTATTCCAGCCACTGCCGTTCCTCCACCAGCCCGCATGGACCACACACTTTATGACTTCCAGACAACATACTTGGCCATGATTTATTGCACTACTTTGCTGAGCCTTTACTTCTTATATACCTTTGGTGGGTTATTTTTCTTTTCCTTTGCTTTAAAATCAGTGGCATCATCAAAGAGGCCTGGGGAATCTGTTTTCTGATCTTGGAGGGGGCGTGATCTTGAATGGATTTCATGTGCAATTGCATGGTGCTTGTTTGTTTTTGATTAACTGGTTTATCCAAAGAAAATTCATGAAAAGTCTAGTGTGTGCAGAACACACTTAGGGGCTGAGTATCTTGAGGGTTACCAGGCTGAACACCATCCTGGACCCTGAGCTCAAGGGATTCATAGGTGCTTCAGAGAAAGAAATTCCTATGGAAATTAAAAGATTCACAGCAGCATGTATGGGGTTGTGGTTTGATCCCTTTGATGTCCAAGGGACTTTCAAGAGGCTTCTCCAGCACCACAATTTGAAACCATCAATTCTTCGGTGCTCAGCCTTCTTTATGGTTCAGCTCTCACATATGTACATGACTACCAGAAAAACCACAGCTTTGAGCCTGTGCTCACCTCCTGGGCAGGGGAAGAAGGGAAAGTGGACTGCAAATCAAAGTCACCTCATGATCAGGGAGGGGCTTTGGTTGCTATGAGACATTTTCATGAGGTCTTTAGGAGCATCTTTGTGATAAGCTCTGTTGAGGTGCTTTCTGAGGAAAAATCTAGGCACTGGATCCAACTTGAATTCAATCCTTCCATTTGTCAGTTACTAACAGAGTGATGCTGGAATGCTCTCCAACCTCTATGAACTTCTGTTTCCTCAAAATGCAAATGAGAAACAATTTCTACCTCATACTTTACCATGTGGATTTCACTCTAAGAGAATATATATTACCCAGTACCTGAATCACAAGTATACAGTAAATAGTAGTCCCTGGGCTTCCCAGGTGGCACAGTGGTAACAAATCTGTCTGCCTATGCAAGAGGTACAAGAGATGCAAGTTCAGTCCCTGGGTTGAGAAGATCCCTTGGAGATGGAAATGGCAACCCACTCCAGTATTTTTGACTGGAAAATCCCATGGACAGAGGAGCCTGGCAGACTACAGTCCAGAGGGTCGCAAATTGTACATGACTGAGTGACTGAGTACATCCTTTTTTTAGAAGAGTTAAGGTAGCCAAGATGGAACTCACAGGGTAAGAAGCTGATTGCAAAAGGTTTGCCTTAGTCCTGCGGCCATGAAATTAAAAGACACTTGCTCCTTGGAAGAAAAGCTATGATAAAACTAGACAGTATATTAAAAAGCAGAGACATCACTTTGCTGACAAAGGTCCTGTATAGTCACAGATAAGGTTTTCTCAGTAGTCATGTACAGATGTGAGAGTTGGACCATAAAGAAATTTGAGCGCTGAAGAACCGATGCTTTTGAATTGTGTGCTGGAGAAGACTCTTAAGAGTTCCTTGGACAACAAGGAGATCAAACCAGTCAATCCTAAAAGAAATCAACCCTGAATATTCATTGGAAGGACTGATGTTGAAGCTGAAACTTCCATACTTTGGCCACCTGATGTGAAGAACAGATTTATTGGAAAAGACCCTGATGCTGAGAGAGATTGAAGGCAGGAGGAGAAGGCAGTGCCAGAAGATGAGATGGTAAGATAGCATCACCAACTCAATGGACATGAGTTTGAGCAAACTTTGGGAGATAGTGAAGGACAAGGAAGCCTGGTGTGCTGCAGTCCATAGCATCTGCATGGGTTCAGACGTAGTGATTAAAAAACAAGTCCTCAGGAAGGATACCCAACATTTATGTTGCCTCTCTCCAGGTCACAAAAGTAGACAAGCTTTATGAAAATGGAAGAATCTACTTCTTCTTCCATGGATCTTAAATTCTGGTTTTGAAGGTGATTGACAAAATGAAAGCTCAAGAAGAAAGTGAAATTATTCATCTTTCTTTTGTCACAGTATCAATGATATACCAACTTCATCTCCAGAGAGAAAACTTTTCTAACTCCACCAGCATCCCGTGTTTGTCTCACTCAAGTACTATTACGCCAACTTGTTTACTCAGACCCTCCGATAAACTGAAAGCTCAGCAAGGGAAAAGAATGTCTCATAAGTCTTTGCCTTCCTAGCCCCTAACCCACAGTAGGTATTCACTTATCACTGAACTAAACCTTCAACAGACTACCAATATTTTTACTGGCTTCAGTAACAGTACTTAAAATCAACCACAAAGTGATATGATAGGAAACTATGTTTTGATATGTACTTGAAATTCTGCCATGCAGCCCAGAATATCTATTGCAAAAAGCAGAATATTGGAAAAAATATAAATATCTACCAAGAGCTGTCTGATTGAATAGAGGATAGTTAATTGACATAGTGAAATACTGTGTAACCATAATAAAGACCATGTAAGATTTCTTTAAACTGATCTAGAATTATTTCCAGGATAGACAGAATCATTTCAGGGTAACAAGGTACAAAAGACTATGCTATGGGTTTTGTAAGAATAAAGGAGAAATAGGGCTACAGACAAGGATAAACTAAATGATTATATAGAGCAGATTTGTAAGAACAGGGTGAAGACTATGAGAGAGAACAAGATGTAACCAGTCAACCATTGTAGCTATATTTGATTTTTGTAACAAGAAAATATTTTACATTTTTAAAACATAAAATTAAATCATAAAGATGAAAAGAGAAAAACACCAAAACTGAATATTAGAAAAAACAAAAAAGCCTGACTATATATTAAATAGATAACCACAAAGGAGAAAAAAATAATTAAAGTAACTTTTAAAATATAGTATTTTGTTCAGCTATACTCTTTTAAAATATAGTATTTTGTTCAGCTATATATATCCTGAGGCTATAGTCTAAAAAACAAAATGGAAAATTCAAGTCAGTCTTAAACTTTACCTTGTTATCAGTAGTGACATTGCTATTTGATTCTGAATCTGTTGATTAGTATTATAGGATAGAATAAATTATAAAATATATTTTTTCAATTTTAAATTTATTTATTTTTAATTGAAAGATAACTGCTTTACAGAATTGTGTTAGTCTCTGCCAAACATCAACATGAATCAGCCATCAGATCAGATCAGATCAGTCACTCAGTCGTGTCTGACACTTTGCGATCCCATGAATTGCAGCATGCCAGGCCTCCCCGTCCATCACCAACTCCCAGAGTTCACTAAGACAGAGAGTTCCAGAAAAACATCTATTTCTGCTTTATTGACTATGCCAAAGCCTTTGACTGTGTGGATCACAATAAACTGTGGAAAATTCTGAAAGAGATGGGAATACCAGACCACCTGATCTGCCTCTTGAGAAATTTGTATGCAGGTCAGGAAGCAACAGTTAGAACTGGACATGGAATAACAGACTGGTTCCAAATAGGAAAAGGAGTTCATCAAGGCTGTATATTGTCACCCTGTTTATTTAACTTACATGCAGAGTATATCATGAGAATCAGCCATAGGTATACATATATTGATTTTGTTGGGATAGTTTCTCAGTATATGAGAAGAGAAATACATATGGATGATGGAATGATGAGAAAAGATCTGATGGTGGTGGATTGGCATTAAAGTTAAGTATATAAATTCATAAATTAAGCACACACACACATGCATTTTTTTACCTGTGTCCATAAGAAAGACGGAGAAGCAATAAGCAAACCAAACATCTAGATTTTAATTTTCAAATACCATGTGCTACAAAAAGGAACTAGGCTTCTTTGGGAAAACAGCTGAGTCTGGGTCAGGCAGGGAAAGTTCAAAGTAACATCTTGGAACATCTTGGACTAGAAAGCATGCAAGTGTTTTAAGATTAACGGGGTCACTCACAAAAGACATAGGAACAGAATTAAAGGGATCATTAATCTGAGCATCAATAAATATAATGATAGTAGTAAAAACATATTAAACTAAAATAATTTATAAGTTTCAACTGATACAAGGGGGTTTCTCAGGTGGTACAGAGGTAAAGACTCTCCCTGCCAATGTAGAAGATGCAAGAGACATGGGTTCAATCCGTGGGTCAGGAAGGTGATGTGGAGGAGGAAATGGCAGTCTACTCCAGTATTCTTGTCTGGAGAATTCCATGGACTGAGGAGCCTGGTGAGCTACAGTCCCTGAGGTTGCAAAGAGGTGGACATAATATATGAAATATATATGTGAAAAATATTCTTTCCCATTATGATTTACCACATGATATTGAATATAATTCCCTGTGTTAGACAATAGGACCATGTTGATCTATTCTCTGTATAATAGTTTACATCTCATAACTTCAAACTCCCACTCCATCCCTCTCTCACTGCTCTCCTCTTTGGAACATTTTACTTACAACTGGTTTGTACTCTTCAAAAACCTAATGTCTGTCATGAAAAACGACCAAAACAAGATGGTGTGGGGGACCTGGCTTTCTAGTTAAAAGAAATTAAAAGGATAGGGCAATTAAATCCCACATATAGAAAGTGCTTGAGAGTCAAACAAAAAGACATTGCTATAAAAGACAGTGTAGGGACAAGATGAATTATATATTGGATAACATTCATTAAAGTGATCTTTATTGTTCTTACTATAAAAATAAAACTAAACCATGGTTTTAGTTTTGTGCTTATATAGCATTGTGTGTATTGTTACAAGTGAAGTCTTCAGATTTAAATTATCACCATGTCTACAGTTTGCTTTCAAATAGTTTAGAAATAAACATTTTTCTATGAGGACAAAGAAAGGACAGGCGAGAGAGAGGGAGAGAGGAGCTAAGAGTAGCACAAATGTGGGTAAACGGGGGCAAAATGTTCATGTTTGGAGAGTTTAGGTGAAAAGTTTATGGATGCTCATTTTAGTATTCTGTCAACTTTTCTGTAGGTTTGAATTTTTCAGAATAAAAACTTTGAGGAAAATAAGATAGAGCTTCACACAATGCTTCACATGTAGAAAAGGCTCAAAACCATTCTACTCTGCCCCAGCAAACCCATGTGAATGTGCTCTTACAACCACACACACACACACACACACATACACACACAGCTAAGAACAATGGACTAAATAGTTTTCCAATAGCAAACACTACTTCCAGGACATCCCTGGTGGTACAGTGGTTCAGGCTCAGCACTTCCACTGCAGGAGACATGGGTTCCACTCTTGGTTGGGGAACTAATATCCTGTATGCATAGGGCACAGCCAAAAATTAATTAATTAATTAATTACTGTAATAAAAGCTTAAAAGTATTATCAAATTCAATCATCCATGCCATGGTAGCTCATCCGTTTCAAATGGAAGTATTTGTTATTGCTGTTGAATTAAGTTGTAGGGGTGCTTTCAAGGCACCAGGTGTTACACATTCCTGAAGTTTATTAGTTATTATTTTCGTCACTGTTTCCCTTGCGGCTCAGCTGGTAAAGAATCTGCCTGCCATGTGGGAGGCCTGGGTTTGATCCCTGAGTTCAGAAGATCCCCAGGAGAAGGGAAAGGTTACCCATTCCAGTATTCTGACCTGGAAAATTCTGTGGACTGTAAAGTCCATGGGGTTGCAAATCATTGGGCATGACTGAGTGGCTTTCACTTTCGCTTTCATTTTCATCATTGCATCCCAGAAACACCAAGAAGCCAGTGTCAATGTTTCTGGGAACAGAGTGATGAAAATAATTTTATAAACTAGTACATATTGGATATATAATGCCAGAAAATGATTTTCTTGTGGTTTACAATGATTAACTCCTATAAAACTCACAACAGTCTCATACATAGGCTCTATTTGTAATGACCAAGAAGGCAACTAAGGAACAAGGAAGCCAAGTTATTCCTTGGATCACATAACTTGACAAAACTAGGAAGTGTCAGTGCTGGGATGCAAACCATGCCCAAGCACTTGCCACCGATGCTGGACTGGGCAGATGTTTACTGATTATGTGGATTCAAGGGGAAGCCATGAGAAAGGTGATGGACAGGAAAGTCATAGGAGCAAACAATAAGGGCTCAGTCTATAGAAGGAGATGAGTACATATCATTCCAGAACAAAATCATATCTAAGTCATAAGAGTTAGCCAGGACACTCACAGCTGGCAGGGAAAATACCATATGGAAACTGTCACCACAGATGGTCTACCCAGCCAATGTCTCTTATTAGCTCCTTTTTACAAGCAGATACAAATAGAACAGAGTCAAACTCTGCACAGAGCAGGCATGGCTGATTGGTGCTCATGAGGCTTGAGCTCACCTGCTGTGAAGCTCCATGAAGAATAAAAGCTCCTAGACTAAGGGTCCCTCTGCTTCCCCTGCATCACAAAATGTGGAATCACAAACCGCTAGTACCTTTTGGGCTTTTTTATTCTTTGTAATGTATAGACCGACTTTGATTCATCATCTCTCCCCAGAATTCTGAGCTCAAAGCAAAAGCAAGATTTCTAGGAGAAACCTTTGACTCCCACTTGTTATTTCATTCTCCTGAACAAGAAAAGTGTTTGCCCAAAGGTAAGACTGTATTAAAACACATGGATGAGCCAAGAGCCTTCAAACGAGTCAAGGAGCCCTTGGGCACAAGCTTGCTGCATCACCACATCCATGATGTCCCTGAGCTCATCAAGATTGATTTTTCCTCTTTTCTCTTCTCTGCCTAACTCAAGACACATATGTTTCAACTTCATAACTAAGCTCTATGTCTCCAACAAAGCCTTATTTGATTGCTTCTGTCCCTGATTCCTTCAACATTTAGATCTTCCCAATGGCTCAGCAGTAAAGAATCTGCCTACCAATGCAGGAGATATAGGAAACCCAGGTTCGATTTCTGGATCAGGAAGAACCCCTGGAGGAGGGCATGGAAACCTACTCCACTGTTCTTGCCTGGAAAATCCCACAGACAGAGGAGCCTGGCAGGCTGACAGTCCATGGGGTCATAAAGAGTCAGACACGATGGAGCACACATGCACACCGTTCATTATGATTACAGAGGCACAGAAATGTGGGTTTGATCCCTGGTTCAGGAGAATCCACTGGAGAAGGAAATGGCTACCCATTCCAGCATTCTTGCTTGGAAAATTCCATGGACAGAGGCACCTTCTGGGCTACACTCCATGGGGTCGCAAAGAATCGGACATGTCTGAGCACACACACAAACAAGACGATGGAGCTGCTTGATTGTGGCTTCTATCTTAGAAGCTCTTAGAGAATGCTACATATTGTACTGAGCACATGAGGTACATTGTTCATTTAATTTTATTTAACCCACACATCAACCCACTGAGGTAAGATTAACTGATCATTCCTATTGTACAGATGAAGAAACTGAGTCTTATAGAAGTGAACATGCTCGATATCCCATGGTGTTGAGAATCTATGGAATAACTGGACAAATTAAATAGAATGACCTAAAGGGAAAGGTTTTAAGAGCTGGAAGTTAAGCGTAAGTCCTAGAGCACAAGGGTCAGTGGTTTATAGTGGCTTATACAGCATGGAGCACAGAGGAGCCTCAATAAATACTGGTTGTTTGGACTGTGTCCTGATCCCCGTACACCACGAGGAAGGGCTTTCCAGGTACCCACAATAAAAAATGTGCTGTGAAAGTTCCATTAAGGAGGGGCAGGATAAGCCTTGTGTTCAGGTCTTAAAAAGAGCAGCTCTTTTAATCACTGACTAGTTCCCCCACCCTACTTAGAAGTGGGGAGACAAAGAAGGAAGGTAATTATTAAATGCTGTACACTGTGATAATCACCTTAATATAGATATTTCCCAAGATCCCAAATCTTCAGGTGCTTGCTAAAAATGTCATTTTTATCATAGTCCTAAACCTACTGAATAAACATTTCCGGGAACAGGCCTAGAAAATTCCATTTTAAATCTGTGTCTCAGTTCATTTTTAAAAGAAAGAAAACTTAAGCAACTTTATTTTATATAATTTTCATCTAATGTTTAGAACAATTAGGGGGTGACAGAGGATGGGATGGTTGGATAACATCATAGATTCAACGGACATGAGTTTGAGCAAACTCTGGGAGATAGTGAAGGACAGGGAATCCTGTTGTGCTGCAGTCCATGGAGTGGCAGAGTCAGACACGACTTAGCGACTCAACAACAAAAAGTGACAATCTAGGAAGGAATGATACAGATTTTCTCCCTGTAGGATCACTTCCTGGAAAAGATTTCCACCATGGCCTTCACCAATGGATGGCAGCAACACAGTGAGAGGAAGGGTCTGCGTGAACCAACACTTGGGTCTTCATTGGCCTCAGAGCATCTGTGTCATCTGGGCTAGGACCCCGGGAATAGGAATCACAAATTAGATCCAACTTCACTGTTTGCTCCTGACAAGAACTTGGACAATTTATTTAGCCTCTCAAGATTTCAGTGTCCTGCTCTGTAAAATGGAAATAATGATACCTTCTTCACATGATTTCTAAAAAACCTGAATGGCCTCATGAATGTAAAGTGCCTATCATGGCATCTCCAACAAATAGAAACTTGATTAAATGTTAGCTGCTTCTAGTATAATATTCAGCTCAGAGGGCATCTCTTCAAGCACATCTTCTCTGAGCACTGTCCCATCTCCATGCACCCCTTGATATAACCACTGCCTCCTTTGTACTCTTTCTGTGCTATTGGCTGCTACTCTATTTTCCATACCAGGTGTAAAAACTGTTACAACATCTGATTCCCTCTCTGAACTGTGAATTTCTTGAGAATAACACAAACATCCATTGTGAAACCTTGGTGCTTAGTCCAGCCAGTGCTCAAAGGTTATTTTAATGGCTTATCATAAATGACCAGCTGAATAAAGTGCCCTTAAATATAAGCCTTCAAGTTGCAAACCTTCAAAGATGAGAACATGTGTGCCACCTACCTTATGCCAGCCGTTAAACTGTACTACTGTACTTTTCAAGGTACTTAATGTAAGAATAAGATATTTTCTTTATTTTTTGTGCTTGTTTTTATGTATATATTTATTTTTTGTGCTTGTTTTTATGTATGGTGTGAAAAATACAGTACAGTACTATATATCTGATTGTGGTACCTAGGTTAACTTTATTGGACTTATGAACAAATCGGACTTACAAACGTGCTCTAGGAACAGAACTCGTTCATATGTAGGGGACTTACTCTAAGTGACTGATTCATTGATTGAATGAATGAGTAATGTGTAAGTAGGCACCTCTGCCAGAGAAGGCAATGGCACCCCACTCCAGTACTTTTGCCTAGAAAAATCCCATGGACGGAGGAAGGCTGTAGTCCATGGGGTCGCTAGAGTCGGACACGACTGAGCGACTTCACTTTCACTTTTCACTTTCATGCATTGGAAAAGGAAATGGCAACCCACTCCAGTGTTCTTGCCTGGAGAATCCCAGGGACGGGAAGCCTGGTAGGCTGCCGTCTATGGGGTCGCATAGAGTCGGACACGACTGAAGTGACTTAGCAGCAGCAGCAGCAGCAGCAGCAGGCTCCTCTGCCCATGGCATTTTCCAGGCAAGAATACTGGAATGGGTTGCCATTCCCTTTTCCAGGGGATCTTCCTGACCCAGGGATTGAACTCTGATCTTCCACATTGTAGGCAGATTCTTTACCACTGTGCCACCTGGGAAGCCCTGTCAATGACCAAGCCCATGAAAAAATAAATGCAAAAATAAATAAATGACAGAATTAATGAATGAGTAAATAAACGTTTAATAAAATAACCCAAGAAATGAGTTAGTAAATGGATGTGCATTTATGAACGAGCACCTAAATCTATGAAAATCACATTACAATCATTTTCCCCAACTTTGTCATGTGCTTTTTGTTCTCACCCACTTTGGCTGGAATCAACTGGCCCTGCTAAAGTGGTGTGTGTGAAAGGCATTTCTCTAAGTGCCTGTGAAAACCCTTGGCAATTCAAAGGTGACAATGCTTTAATTTCATGGTAATTCTACAGCTTTACAACTTAGTAGTTTTATTTAATGGCCCAATTTAGCAGGAGATTATGCAGTCTGCCACTAGTCCAAAGAGACTACTTTAAAGCTTGGGCCTTCCACACAAGCAAATCTACTCCCCAGCTTTACCTAAGAGACCAGCCTTCTAGAAGCTATATGTGGTCACCACGCCTTGGCTGACAGTGTGGTGGTGGTTTTGTTACTAAGTCGTGTCTGACTCTCTGTGAGCTTATGGACTATAGCCTACCGGCTCCTCTGTGCACGGCAAGAACATTTCCCAGGCAAGAACACTGGAGTGGGTAGCCATTTCCTTCTCCAGGGGATCTTCCTGACTCAGGGATCGAATCTGCATCTCCTGCATTGGAAGGTGGATTCTCTACCACTGAGCCACCTGGGAAGCCCCTCACTGACAGCATGATGTATTAAACAGGGAGACTGACTTAGTCTTCTGTCTTCTAAGCAGTTGGATGACCACCCTTGTTCAGTTCAAAAAGTCCCCTGGAAAACACTTACTTGGTCTACAGAAAGCAAACTGTCCCTCTGGAATATTAGGTTGGTGCAAAAGTAATTGTGGCTGGTGCAAATTCATTGCAATTGGTGCAAAAGTAATTGAGGTTTAAAAATAATTGTGGTTGGCACAAAAGTAAGAGTAATTGCAGTTGGTGCCAAAGTAATTGAGATTTGCGCAAAAGTAATTGAAGTTAAAAAGTTATTATGGCTGATGCAAAAGTAATTGCAGTTCTTGCAAAATAGTAATTGCAGTTGGTGCAAAACAGCAATTGCGGTTGGTGCAAAATAGTAATTGCAGTTGGTGCAAAAGTCAGCCACAATTATTTTTACACCAACTACAATTACTTTTGAATCTCAATTACTTTTGTACCAACCTAATAGAAGCAAAATACAGGCATTATTCCAACTGATTAAACTGCTAGTGAGCCACAGTGCATATGTCACCCATGAGTGAGTCCCAACCGAGCAACAATAACTGGACCATCAGGAGACAGTCTGTAGCATCCTCCCTGGATTGTGATGAGCCTGCTGTCCACAGACAAGGGACACGGTTCCAAGGGAAGGGGGGCGTGGAGATAAAGAGAAAAACCTCAGTTTCTTAGGTGTCAGTCACTCTCCAACATTGTTTAAACATTAATTCATTTAACTTGACTACATCTCAATCATAAGAAGACATCATCAAATGCTCCATTTACAGAGAGACTGAGATACAAAGACAAGAAGACTTGTTTGTGGACCCAAGGGAAATAACTATAATACATAATAAACATGATAATTTGGAGGATGAATATGTACCAGAAATTGCTCTAAGAGTTTCAATTAATGCATATGAATTCATGTATCCTCACAATCATGTCCTTAAAAATATATAATCCATGAATTAAAAGCTTGCAATTTGCACAAGCAGGATAAAGAGGTGAGAAGGTATGGGCAGACCTGTTTTTAAAGCATCACTCTTGCTGATGTATGAATTATGAATCAGAGTGGGAAAGATTTGGGTGTTTTGTTTCTTTTTTATCACAAGGACTTGAGATGATATATTCTGTGGAATTCGGGGACCGTATCTGAATCTTTTCTATATCTTAAGTGCCTTGTCAGTGCCTGGACAGAGCAAACAACCAATGCATATTGATTCAAATAGAAAACGATTGCCTTCCATGCTTTCCAGTCCTTTGATAAGAAGTATGGCGAAGTAGGCAGAGCCAAAGACTTAAATCTGCTGGTTCTAGTTGGAATCCTCTTTCTATAACTCACTAGCCTTGGCAGTGGCACTCCACTCCAATGCTCTTGCCTGGAGAATCCCATGGGCGGAGGAGCCTGGTAGGCTGCAGTCCACGGGGTCGCCAAGAGTCAGACACGACTGAGCGACTTCACTTTCACTTTTCACTTTCATGCATTGGAGAAGGAAATGGCAACCCACTCCAGTGTTCTTGCCTGGAAAATCCCAGGGACTGGGGAGCCTGATGGGCTGCCATCTCTGGGGTCACACAGAGTTGGACATGACTGAAGCGACTTAGCAGCAGCAGCAGCAGCCTCATTAGCACATTTGTAAAGAAAAGAACAATATTTCAAAGTAATGCATCTCGAACTAGTCTCATGACCAATAGATATTTAGCACAGTTTTACACGGTCTGTAATCAAGTCACTATATTTTGGCAACAGTACTTCTGCCATGATGGCAGAACCTGGAGAACTTGAGCCCAGCCCAGCTTCTACAAACTGTAGAAGAGTTTGGCAGATAATGGAAGCTAATACTTCCTTTTTGGTGTGTGTGTGTGTGTATGTGTAAACTGGAGTGTTTGGAATAGAAATCAGCCAATAGGAGATACCAAGACAGAACTTAATTACAAATACATATGGCACCAGAAACTGAATTCTACTCCTCTTGATGTAAATACAGCTTCAAAAAATTACCAAAGTACTATGAAGTTTGGGGGAAACAAATGTGCCATAAGTGAGTGGTCCCATTGTGTGTCATGAGTAACTCTTATTTCCTCTATACTGACAGACTCTTGTGCAGTCCATACGTAAGACTGTCACCTCAATGATATTGCTCTAACTTTGGAAAGCAAAGCCAACAACTATTGGTTGGTAAAGAATTGGCCTGCAGTGTGGGAGACCTGGGTTCAATCCCTGGGTTGGGAACTGAACTGAACGGGCATTTTTTTTTTTCTTTCTGTCAATGACTTGGATGATAATCTATTATCTGCAATCCCACTGCACAATTACGTGCAGGAATATTAGAGAGATTTCAATTGCATCTTCCCTACCTACTCTATCATGCATGCTTTGATGAGTTTTAATGAAAACAGAGCCTGTTGCCAAAGGAGTGAGAAACAGAGCATCATAACAGCAAGAGTGATAAGACATAGAAATTCCCAAGGTGGCTTGCCAATGAATTAGGAGCTATTTGAGAAGGAAAACAAGTTTTGCTTCCAAGATTTGACCAAATCTTCCTTGCAAACTTCTGTTTAGTGCCTGATGGTCTCTGTACAGGTCTAGCCACGTGAAACAGGTTTTGTATCCATCAAGACAGGAAATAAATGTGTTTTTGTTAGTGGTTCTAGACAAACAACTTTGCATATCAATATGCAATTATACTGCACAGAGGAAAAACCGTGTGGCTAGAAAACATATTTTAACATGTTGACAAGGTGTCTTGTTAACAATTCAAAATGGCAAAATGTAAATAGTAGAGTCAGTTGAAATGTCAAGTTCTAGGGAAAATCTTGTAAGAGTGTCTCTTCCTTCTAATTTTGCTTTATTGATCCTGGAAGTTTCCCCTCAGACATGCTCCCTCCAGGCTTCTAAGGTCTCTGAAATTTGTGGCAACACAGAAGGAATAAAAACACCATTGCTGGCAAGAGGAAATAGTTACATCTTACCACTCAATTATCACTGCAGATGGTGACTGCAGCCATGAAATTAAAAGACGCTTACTTCTTGGAAGGAAAGTTATGACCAACCTAGATAGCATATTGAAAAGCAGAGACATTACTTTGCCAACAGAGGTTCATCTAGTCAAGGCTATGGTTTTTCCTGTGGTATGTATGGATGCGAGAGTTGGACTGTGAAGAAAGCTGAATGCCGAAGAATTGATGCTTTTGAACTGTGGTGTTGGAGAAGACTCTTGAGAGTCCCTTGGACCGCAAGGAGATCCAACCAGTCCATTCTGGAGGAGATCAGCCCTGGGTGTCCTTTGGAAGGAATGATGCTAAACCTGAAACTCCAGTACTTTGGCCACCTCATGTGAAGAGTTGACTCATTGGAAAAGACTCTGGTGTTGGGAGGGATTGGGGGCAGGAGGAGAAGGGGATGACAGAGGACAAGATGGCTGGATGGCATCACTGACTCAATGGACATGAGTTTGAGTGAACTCCAGGAGATGGTGATGGACAGGGAGGCCTGCGTGCTGTGATTCATGGGGTCACAAAGAGTTGGACATGACTGAGCGACAGAACTAAACAACTGAACCACTCAGTTGGGGGCTTCTCTTGTGACTCAGTTGGTAAAGAATTGGCCTGCAGTGTGGGAGACCTGGGTTCAATCCCTGGGTTGGGAAGATCCCCTGAAGCAGGGAAAGGCTACCCACCCCAGTATTCTGGCCTAGAGAATTCCATGAATAGTCCATGGGATCGCAAAGAGTCAGACATGACTGAGCAACTTTGACTTTCATTTTCACCACTCAGATGGCCATATAGGTTCTATCTATACTACTAGGAGAGCAGTAAGAGTGAAAGAGGTCATGGTTAATATTACATCATGATATCTGTCTGCTCTGTTTCATGACCATCTACATTTTGGGACAAGGAACTTGCCATATATAACACATTCCTCAGATTAATCTCAAAAGGCAGACAATTTTATCATCTTCATGTCCCTGATAAGAAAACCAAGATCCAGAAATGTTGAATGACTTGTCCAAGGTTAACTAGAACATGCCAGAGCTAAGATAGGAACACCAATGTGACTCCAAAACCTGTATTCCTTCCACTAGTGACACTTACGTTGGGAGAAGAATAGGCCTTGGGGATACAGGAGAGCAATGATGGATCTTGGAACAATGAGGAGCAGCAGGACACTTTTCACTCTTGGACTTGTAGGAAAGGTTACAAATGGCAGGAGTGACTCAAGCTCAGTTCAGAATACAGTAAGCCCCCTACATACAAACCTTCAAGTTTCAGACTTTCAAAGATGCAAAAGTGTGTTTCATCAACATCATGTGTGAGTGAAAGTGAAGCTTGCCCTCCACCTCCTACTGCTGACAATCTTTCACTGTACCTCCTCCTGTGGAGGGCAGTAACTCTTCTTGACTGCTCACTCAATGCCAGCCCCTGTGTATGAGCTGTTGCACTTTTTACTACTGTACTTTTCAAGGTACTGTACTGTAGGTTAAAAATGTTTTCTTTATTTTTTGTGCTTGTTTTTTATCTATTATTTGTGTGAAAGTATTATAAACCTATTATAGTACAGTACTGTATAGCTGATTGTATTAGTTGGGTGCCTTGACTAACTTGTTGGATTTATATACATATTGAAGTTACACAGTCTTGGAACAGAACTCGTTTATATGTAGGGGACTAGACATGAAGGTAATATCTGTGGTTTCAAGCTGTCATTGATAGAATGGGCCACAGCCTTAGTCTAAGATAAATTATGGGAAGTGGAAAAAATATAAAAGGAGAAAGGCATAAATTAATGCTTAATGTGGCTGTGATTTCTCAGAGTTCCATGTACCCTGGGCCCAACAGAGTCTGTGTAACAGTAAATCTAGGAATTCCTGACACTCTGTTTCTCATTTTCCATCTAGGACCATGGAACACAAAAGTAAAGAGTGGTTATAATGCAGTGTGATCAGTAGAAATATTCAAAAAATGAGAACAGAGCACAGAGAAGGGATACCCAACCTCTGGGTACCAAGTGCATGAGTTAAGGTTCTCCAGAGAACAGAACCAACAGGATATATATATATATATATATATATATATATATATATATACACACACATGCTAAATCCAGTCATGTCCGACTCTGTGTGACCCTATGGACAGCAGCCCACCAGGCTCCTCTGTCCATGGGATTCTCCAGGCAGGAATACTGGAGTGGGTTGCCATTTCTTTCATATATATATATTTTTTTTTCCCCCAGTGCCTAATTGGTTCCCAGGATATGGAGGATAGGCCAGTAGGCTGGAAATCTAGTAAACTATAGCAATTCAAGCAGAAAGATAGTCTGCTGGGTGACTTTCTTCTTGCTTGGAGGAGGTCAGTCTTTGTTTTGTTGAGCCTTCAGCTGATTGGATAAGGCCATCTGGCTTTTTGGAGGGCAACCTGCTTTATTCAAAGGCCACTGATTTAAATATTAGTCTTATTTAAAAATCCTCTTCACAGAAGTATTCATGATAATGTCTGATATCATCCGCACATCATGACTCAACCAATCTGATATTTCACTCACCACATTTTTGTGTATCAACAACACACACTTCCCGCACAGGTACTTTGGATGTTCACTCATTCCAGCTTCTTACTGTGTCCTGATCTTTCTCCACTCCTGTCTTGCTCTGTGCATTGATTCTAGTGCCCAGCACTTCCTCACTTTTTGATGGCATCTAACTCATTCTGTGAGTCCACCTTATTCATTTTCACTAAGCAATACAATCCCAAGTAGAACTAGATTCCTTGTTGTCTCAAATGCATTCCTCCCTACTGGCCCAACTAGGCTGTTGCAGCCAAGGATGAACACGAACTTCACATCATTGTCTAAAACTGTCCACATGCAGGCTAAAAGACTTAGATAGAGGCATCAGATAGAGGCATAGGTCCCAGGTGTCCCTTTGAATAAAACATTACATGTTAGTATATGTCACTGTTTCTCTTAGTGGTTCACTTGTCCTTAATTATTCATCACTTGAGTGGCTTACCAACTTTGAGAGTCAGCTAGCTCTCTTAAGTGTCTCTTTCATGAATGTTCCTTGAATCCATTCTAATCTCATTTTCTTTGAAGCTGCAAATGAAGGTTCTTTCTGCTTCAAATGGGAACCTAATGAACAAATTAATACTTCATATATTTGCATGGCTTGTGGATTTCACTCACTGATCCTACTTCACAACCAACTTTCATCCTTAATGAATGCAAGTAACTTTTCCCCCTGGGTTTCTTTGGACAGTTCTTTAACCAGGATATTTTCCATTTGCTCCACTGGATGTACTCTCCACCCTTCTACAGCATTCTCTGTGCCCGGGAAAGCTCACTAAAAGCCTTACCTAAGTACAGTAAGTTGTCTACAAACAAATGATCTCCATTCTGAGAGTGAGTTCATAAGTCCAATTTGTTCATATGTCCAACAAAGTTGGCCTAGGTACCCAACTAATACAATCAGCTATATAGTACTATACTGTAATATTGTATAAGAATAAGCAACCTTTACCATCTTTTCCATACCTTCCAGATGTTCAAGCTGGATTTAAAAAAGGCAGAGGAACCAGAGATTAAATTGCTAACAGCCATTGGCTAATAGAAAAAGCAAGAGAATTCCAGGAAAATATCTACTTCTGCTTCATTGACTATGATAAATACTTTGACTGTGTGGGTCACAACAAACTGTGGAAAATTCTTAAAGAAATAGGAATAACATGCAAATCAATCAAGTGATACAAAACATTAACAAATTGAAAGATAAAATCATATAATTATCTCAATAGATGCAGAGAAAGTCTTTGACAAAATTTAACATCCATTTATGATAAAAAACACTCCAGAAAGCAGGCATAGAAGTAACATGTGAAAAGTGAAAGTGAAAGTCACTCAGTGTGTCTGACTCTTTGTGACCCTATGGACTATACAGTCCATGGAATTCTCCAGGCCAGAATACTGGAGTGGGTAGCCTTTCCCTTCTCCATGGGATCTTCCCCACTAAAGGATCGAACCCAGGTCTCCCACATTGCAGGCAGATTCTTTACCAGCTGAGCCACAAGGGAAGCCCATATCTCAACATAATAAAAGCCATATATGATAAAACTGTAGCAAACATTATCCTCAATGGTGAAAAGTTGAAAGCATTTCCCTTAAAGTCAGGAACAAGACAATGGTGCCCACTCTCATCACTACTATTCAACATAGTTTTGGAAGTTTTAGCCACAGCTATCAGAGAAGAAAAAGAAATAAAAGAAATCCAGATTGGAAAAGAAGAAGTAAAACTCTTACTGTTTGCAGATGACATGATCCTCTACATAGAAAACCCTAAAGACACCACCAGAAAATTACTAGAGCTAATCAATAAATATAGTAAATTTGCAGGATATAAAATTAATACACAAAATCCCTTTGCATTACTGTACACTAACAATGAGAAAACAGAAAGAGAAATTAAGGAAACAATTCTATTCATCATTGTGATGAAAAGAATAAAATACTTAGGAATAAATCTACCTAAAGAAACCAAAGACCTATATATAGAAAACTATAAAACACTGATGAAAAAAATCAAAGATGACACAAATAGAGAAATATACCATGTTCATGGATTGGAAGAATCAATATAGTGATAATAAGTATACTACATGAAGCAGTCTATAGATTCAATGGAATCCCTATCAAGCTACCAATGGTATTTTTCACAGAATTAAAATAAATAATTTCATAATTTGTATGGAAATACTAAAGAACCTAGAATATCCAAAGCATTCTTGAGAAAGAAGAATGGAACTGTAGGAATCAACCTGCCTGACTTCAGACTATACTACCAAGCTACAGTCATCAAGACAGTATGGTACTGGCACAAAGACAGAAATATACATCAACAGAACAAAATAGAAAGCCCAGAGATACATTCATGCACCTATGGACACCTTATCTTTGACAAAGGAGGCAAGAATATACAATGGAGAAAAGACAATCTCTTTAACAAGTGGTGCTGGGAAAACTGGCCAACTACCTGTAAAAGAATGAAACTAGAACACTTTCTAACACCGTACACAAAAGTAAACTCAAAATGGATTAAAGATCTAAATGTAAGACCAGAAACTGTAAAACTCTTAGCATAAAATATAGACAAAATACTCTCTGACATAAATCACAGCAGGATCCTCTATGACTCACCTCCCAGAGTAATGGAAATAAAAGCAAAAATAAACAAATGGGACCTAATTAAACTTAAAAGCTTTTTCACAACACTGGAAACTATAACCAAGGTGAAAAGACAGCCTTCAGAACGGGAAAAAATAATAGCAAATGAAGCAACTGACAAATAATTAATCTCAAAAATATACAAGCAGCTCATGCAGCTTAATTTCAGAAAAATAAACGACCCAATCAAAAAATGGGCCAAAGAACTAAACAAACATTTCTCCAAAGCAAACATACAGATGGCTAACACACACATGAAAAGATGCTCAACATCACTCATTATCAGAGAAATGCAAATCAAAACCACAATGAGGTACCATCTCACACCGGTCAGAATGGCTACTGTCAAAAAGTCTACAAACAACAAATGCTGGAGAGGGTGTGGAGAAAAGGAACCCTCTTACACTGTTGGTGGGAATGAAAACTAGTACAGCCAGTATGGAGAACAGTGTGGAGATTCCTTAAAAAACTGGAAATAGAATGGCCATACAAGCCAGCAATCCCACTGCTGGGCATACACACTGGGCATACACACTGAGGAAACCAGAATTCAAAGACATGTGTGTACCCCAAAGTTCATCGCAGCATTGTTTGCAATAGCTAGGACATGGAAGCAGCCTAGATGTCTGTCAGCAGATGAATGGATAAGAAAGCTGTAGTACATATACACAATGAAATACTACTCAGCTATTAAAAAGAATGCATTTGAATCCGTTCTAATGAGGTGGATAAAACTGAGCCTATTATTCAGAGTGAAGTAAGTCAGAAAGAAAAACACCAATATGGTATATTAATGCATATATATGGAATTTAGAAAGAGGTAATGATGACCCTATATGCAAGACAGCAAAAGAGACACAGATATAAAGAACAGAACTTCGACTCTATGGGAGAAAGAAGGCAAGGGTGGGATGATTTGAGAGAATAGCATTGAAACATGTATATTACCATATGTGAAATAGATCACCAGTCCAAGTTCAATGTATGAAACAGGGTACTCAATGCCGATGCACCGGGACAACCCTTAGGAATGGGATGGGGAGGGAGGTGAGAGTGGGGGTTCAGGATGGGAGACACATGTACACCCATGGCTTATTCATGTCAATGTATGGCAAAAACCACTACAGTATTGAAAAGTAATTAGCCTCCAATTAAAATAAATACATTAATTAAAAAGAAAGAGAGGTGGGAATACCAGACTACCTTACCTGCCTCCTGAGAAATCTGTATGGAGGACAAGAAGTAACAGTTAGAACCTGACATGGAAAAATGGACTGGTTCCAAATGGGGAAAGGAGTATACCAAGGCTATATATTGCCACCCTGCTTATTTAATTTATATGCAGAGTACATCCTGCAAAATGCCAGGCTGGATGAAGCACAAGCTGGAATCAAGTGTGCCTGGAGAAATATCAATAACCTCAGATATCCACATGACATCACCTTATGGCAGACAGCAAAGAAGAACTAAAGAGCATCTTGATGAAAGAACAGAGTGAAAAAGTTGGCTTAAAACTCAACATTCAAATAATGAAGATCATGGCATCTGGTCCCATCTATTTACGGCAAATTGATGGGGAAACAATGGAAACAGTGACAGACTTTATTTTCTTGGGCTCCAAAATTACTGCAGATGGTGACTGCAACCATGAAATTAAAAAACACTTGCTCCTTGGAAGAAAAGCTATGACCAACCTAGACAGCATATTAAAAAGCAGAGACATCACTTTGCCAACAAAGGTCCATCTAGTCAAAGCTATGGTTTTTTCAGTAGTCATGTATGGATGTGAGAGTTGGACTATAAAGAAATCTGAGTGCTGAAGAATTGAAGATTTTGAACTGTGGTGTTGCAGAAGACTCTTGAGAGTCCCTTGGATTGCAAAAAGATCAAACCAATCAATCCTAAAAGATATCAGTCTTAAACATTCATTGGAAGGACTGATGCTGAAGCTCCAATACTTTGGCCACCTAATTCCAAGAACTGACTCAATGGAAAAGATCCTGATGCTGGGAAAGATTGAAGGCAGGAGGAGAAGGGGATGACAGAGGATGAGATATTTGGATGGCATCACCATCTCAATGGACATGAGTTTGAGCAAGCTTCTGGAGTTGGTGATAGGGAAGCCTGATTTGCTGCAGTCCTTGGAGTTGCAAAGAGTCAGTCATGACTGAGTGAGCTGACTGACTGACCATATTTTCACCTCACTCCACTCTCTCATTTCCGTCATTATCACTGAGCAGTTAGCAGTTCCAGCTACATTGCTGCTGCTTTTATGCTTGCTTCTGGACATTCTGGGCTTGAAGTAAAGATAGTGAACTACTGTACTCTATACAGTACAGTACAGTAAAGTACATAAAAGTGCAACCACTTGTAGAGGATGCATGGCAATGCATGCCAAACACCTGAACTAAATTACATGATGGACATGCAAAAACAGGTTCACTTCTTTGAAAGTTTGCAACTTGAATGTTCGAATGTAGAGAACTTACAGTACTCTCGCCTTCTAAAATCTAGCAGAATTTGCTACATGAAGACGTAGGAAAGAGACTGAAAGGGGCAAGGATAGACTGAAGTTATTCCCCAGGCTCCTTGCTGGCTTTTGCCACGCTGGAGGTCATAGCTGTCTTAAGGCACAGATTCTTCACATCCTGACCTCCTTTCTTCTCTGGCCACACTCCTTCCCCTCACCTGAATAAGCCTGACAGTGGTAAAAGTTCGTTTGTTAAAAGGTCTGTAGTATAGTATATTTCCCTAATTTCTTCTTGTGCATTAACTCCTTTTTATTTTTTTTTAAATTTTATTTTATTTTTAAACTTTACAAAATTGTATTCGTTTTGCCAAATATCAAAATGAATCCACCACAGGTATACATGTGTTCCCCATCCTGAACCCTCCTCCCTCCTCCCTCCCCATACCATCCCTCTGGGTCGTCCCAGTGCTAAACAGTCCCTAAAATAAGCAATCCATTTTCCAGATCCAGTCCTCCAGAGTAGGAAACAGTGCCAAAAACCATCTATAACCTGAAAACTGGCTTGTTGTTGGTGCTCAGAAAATTGTTCAAATATGGATGTCCCTTTAAAAAACTAAAAATAAAGCTACCATATGACCCTACAATCCCACTTCTGGGCATATGTCTGGAAACAAAAACATGGTCCAAAAAGTTACATATACTCCATTGTTCATTGCAGCACTGTTTATAATAACCAAGACATGGAAGCAAACTAAATGTCCCTTGACAACGGAATGGATAAAGAAAACATAGTACATATACACAAGGGAATATTACTGAGCTATCAAGAATGAATTAGTGTCATTTGCAACAACATGGATGGATCTAGAGATTGTCCCAGTGAGTGAAGGATGTAAAACAGAAAAGCAACAATACCCTATGGCATCCTTTATATGTGGAATCCAAAAAGAAGTAATATAAATTAACTTATTTGCAAAACAGAGAAAGATTCAGTCTTAGAGAATGAACTCGTGGTTGCTGGGGGGAAGGATGAGGGTAGAGATAGTTAGGGAGTTTGAAATGGACAGGTACACTCTACTGTATTTTAAATGGATGACTACTGTGTAGTACAGGAAACTCTGCTCAATGTTACGTGGCAACCCGAATGGGAGGAGAGTTTGGGGAAGAATGGACACATGTGTATGTGTGGCTGTGTCCCTTTGCAGTCTATCTGAAACTATTACAGTGTTGTTAATAAGCTATCCTCCGATGCAAAATAAAAAGTTAAAAGTAAGAAAAGTTTTCTTCTTTCCTTTGGGGACAGGTAAATAGTCTGGCATGCTCAGGAATTGTCTGTGATAAAAAATTGAGTTTGGGATTAGCATATACACACTGCTAAGTCACTTCAGTCGTGTCCGACTCTCTGCGACCCCAGAGACGGCAGCCCACCAAGGCTCCCCTGTCCCTGGGATTCTCCAGGCAAGAACACTGGAGTGGGTTGCCATTTCCTTCTCCAATGCATGAAAGTGAAAAGTGAAAGTGAAGTCGCCTACCAGGCTCCTCCATCTATGGGATTTCCAGGCAAGAGTACTGGAGTGGGGTACCATTGCCTTCTCCCCATATACACACTACTATATATAAAATAGATAACAAGGTCCTACTGCATATTCTGTAATAACCTATATGGGAAAAGAATCTGAAAAAGAATGGGTATATGTATATGTATAACTTACTCTGCTGTATACCTGAAACTAACACAACACTATAAATCAACTATACTCCAATAAAAAATAAAAATTAAACTGAAGAAAAATCTTTCTTTTCCCTAAAATTAAGATAGCAGATTTCCTTGCTGACAAACTATAGTTCAGATGATGGATTTTCAAAAACTTCTGTTTTGTTCCTATTCAAGTGAGTTTGATCTTTTAATTTTTTAGTCATTCAGTTTCATGTATTTTCCAAATGTTCTAAACAAGAAACTCATCTGGTGAGCTTGGGCCCAACAAATGTGCAGGATCAAGGTTCCCTGGAACCTTGTTCTGACATTCATTTGCTCTTCCTGGAAATGCCATCCTTTGTGTCTTTTTTTGGTCACTTCCTACTCTCCATCCGGGTCTTAGAGACATCACCTGTCTGCCTGATAGCTCTTCCAAGAGAGGCTGGGCTAGGCGCCCCTACTGCATGCTCTCAGCACACAGCACGCAGGTACACCCTTGACAAGACATTTTCATTACCACTGTGTCTTTTCCATGATTAGCCTGTAAAGGAAACTGAAATGATACTGTTCCGTGCTGAATTGTGTCCCCAAAAATGATCTCTTGAATACCTAATCCTCTGCACCTGTGAATATGCAAGGCTTTAATGAGAAATAGATTCTTCACAAGGGTAATCAAATTAAGATAATATCGTACTCCATTAGGTTGGACCCTAATCCAACATGACTGGTGTCCCTATAAGAAGAAAAGAAAAAGATACACAGATGAATAAAAGGAAATGGTTACATGTGATGTGGTGGTCACATGGAACCAGGGAGACAGTCTTCAAGAGGCAAGGACAGGGGCTGCTGCTAGGAGCCCAGAAGTGTCCACGGGTCAGGCAAACTGCCAGATGCGAGAAGAGGCCAGGAAGGACTGAGTCTCCCCAAAAGGTATAAGAGGGGGTTGGGCCCTGCTACCACCTACGTTTTATTCTTCTACCCTTGAGAACTGTGAGATAACACACTCCTGGGGTTGTTATAGCCATCAATCTGTGAAATGTTGTTAAAGCAGCACAAAGACACTGAGGCAGACACACTGTGCATCCTTTGCAGTTTACACATGCAGTGCCTGAAATGTACAAATTTAAATTGAACTAAAATGAATTGTACATCATTTAGAGATAAGCTAAAAGCAGGGCAAACATGTATTCCTGAAGAAACATATTCTGTCTTTCTCATCTATAACTTCACTCAGTCCTCCATCTAAACACTGGGCCTTCTGTCTTTCCCACCCCCTAGTCCTGTGGTGAAAAGTGAAAGTGAAGTCCTGTCTGACTCTTTTCGATCACATGGACTATAGCCTACTAGGCTCCTCCACCCATGGGATTTTCCCAGCAAGAGTACTGGAGTGGGTTGCCATTTCCTTCTCCAGGGGATCTTCCCAACCCAGGGACTGAACCTGGATCTCCCGCATTGGAGGTGGATGCTTTACCATCTGAGCCACACAGGGAAGCCCAGTCCTGTAGTGAAGTTACTTAGAATGTAGCCTTGGGTATGGCACCCTGTTGAAATCTGTACAAGCCTACATTTAGTCCACCCTACACATCAGCTTAATCACACCCTTAGTTTCTTCTATAATTTGCCCTACCATCTCAGGCAGAGATCACACTGCTTTCCACCAAAGGGGATACTTGGGGACCTCATCTCCCGAAGATTACCCTGTAGTAGGTGAGATGCTGTTAAGTTACCTAAGTTGGGCCTGACTCTTTGCAAACCTATGGACCGTAGCCCACCAGGCTCCTCTGTCCATGGAATTCTCCAGGCAAGAACACTGGAGTAGGTTGCTATGCCCTCCCTCCTCCAGGGGATCTTCCCAACCAAGGGACTGAACCTGCATCTCTTAAGTCTCCCACATTGCAGGTTCTTTGCCACTACAGACTTAAATTTCCCAGGAGGGGTAAAGTGCCACCTCATCTGTAGAAATGGGTAGCATACACTGTAAAGAGACACATTGTATCTGGGATTCAGATTTACAGTTTTCCATAAATAAAACCTGTTCATCACCCTCAAGATATCCATTTACAAGTGTCTGCAGACTTATGAGAAACTTTTCTTTTTCCCTTTCTTTTGAAACTCAAATGATCTCTCTGAGCCCCCAGGGAACCCCACCTACCCACCCACCCAATGATGTCTCAGGGAGTTCTAAATGAGGAAGACCTGTGGGACCACTTGGCTCCAGATTCGTATTTTGGAAACGCACAGTCAGGCCAAAGCATTCAGCCAACTGGCACAAGGAAGAGAAGAGAGAGAACCCAGGTTCCCTGCCTCCCAGCATTGTTTATAGTTTCTATGTTATGACCTCAGGAATGCCTCTGAAAAGTGTGGAAACCAGTAGCTTTGTGCTACAGAGTGAAGTAAGCCAGAAAGAAAAACACAGATACAGTATACTAACGCATATATATGGAATTTAGAAAGATGGTAACAATAACCCTGTGTACGAGACAGCAAAAGAGACACTGATGTATAGAACAGTCTTATGGACTCAGTGAGAGAGGGAGAGGGTGGGAAGATTTGGGAGAATGGCATTGAAACATGTAAAATATCAAGTATGAAACAAGTTGCCAGTCCAGGTTCGATGCAGGATACTGGATGCTTGGGGCTAGTGCACTGGGACAACCCAGAGGGATGGAAAGGGGAGGGAGGAGGGAGGAGGGTTCAGGATGGGGAACACATTTATACCTATGGCAGATTCATTTTGATATTTGGCAAAACTAATACAATTATGTAAAGTTTAAAAATAAAATAAAAATAAATTTAAAAAAATTAAAAAAAATAAATAAAATAAAATAAACCACTAAAAAAAAAAAAAAACCACAGTGAACATGTGTCCCCCACCCTGTTCACTCTGGACATGTACACCCATGGCTGATTCATGTCAATGTATGGCAAAAACCACTACAATATTGTAAAGTAATTAGCCTCCAATTAAAATAAATTAATTAATTAAAAAAAAAAAAAACAGAGTGAAACACAGAGCATGTCTTCTCTGACGACTTCCACCTTCCCTTTCCTCCATCTCTGGCTCCCTCCCTCCCTTGTCCATCCCTTTCTTCCTTGAAGCACTTTGTCACACTTATCCTGTGTCATAAGTCAGTCTCATTTAATAACATTTAAGAACACTTAACATTCACAAACAAAAAAAAATGTACTTGATTACCATTATATTATGCATTAAAAATTTTGTCAGTTAAATATGAGAATTATATAATTCAGCCTACACAGAAGTTGGCTTCTATTTCTATAAGTATTTTTAGGAAAACAAAAACCAAACCAAACACCTATATATTTGCAATTGATGTGACCAAAAAGCATATTTCAAAGAATTTCTCAATCATGCACAAAACAGCCTATCAATTTTGGGACATAACTCAGAGGCCTTGATGCCTTTAGCATCATATCAGCAAAACAGCAAACTTTAATATAAGTAAACATTCATCTTTAGCCACTCATGAACAAATATCAAACATAAATCCTGAGAGAAATCTTTCCAAAGAGGGGTAGAGCATTTCATGTAAATGAGACACATGAATCAGTCATACATGGTGTGTTATTATATTTATATTATTTGGGGGAGTTAAATTTGTCAAGCTATATTCAACATATATATATATATATATATACCTTAATAAAAATAGGATTAGTCTGTGCTTATCTATTAAATTCATAATATAAAATATATATCTAAAAACATAAACATTCATAGAAAAACACACATATACATTTATATTAAAAAAGCCCCAAGGAAAATCTAATAATAAAATATCAATAACAATCTCTTGATTGTGGTTTATACATGACCTTATATTTCTTCACACTTTTTTCCCCCTTAAATTTTCTGTAATTAGCATTGATTACTTTTATTACAAAAATAAAAACAGGGTTTCAAGCAAAACAAAAGCAATACAAAGTATCCAATTAATGTTTCAGTGATATAGATTATTGCTGCACCAGAAGGTTTTGCTTGCTTCCTGAGTCTTGACTATAACTTTCAGGATTTATTGTCTAGCAGGTCATAAAATTCTCACATGCTCTTTCCTCCTATGTAATATATAGAGAGTTAAAAGTGTCTACCCCAGATTTTTGTTGCAAAGAATTAAAAGACATGATATCTGCAAACTCTCAGTTCAGTTCCCAAAGATGGCAGGAGCTGAGTAATTGATGCCATGACCAAAAATCCTATTACTATATGTCACACCCATCATTCAGCTGACACTGATCTCTTTTGCCTCATTCTGTAACCAAATCACTTCCTCCATTTTTTCAAATTGTGGACTGGGGACAAATTACATCAGAATCACTTGAAAAGCTCAGTAAAATGCATTTACTGAATTTAGAATTTCTGACTCTGGGAAGTCTATTTTTAACATTATTCCCCAGAGATTCATATGTTAATTAAATTTGGAAAATAACCAAGATCTACTAAGAAGTCTACTTCTTGACCAGGTTGTTGAACATTACAGGCTGGCATAACCATGAAAAGAAAACAGTAACACAGTTTCTAATTATGTCATAGGGCTATTGAGAAGCAGTTAGCATGCATTTTGGAGAAATGAAGTATTATGGAAATGGAATGAAATGACACACAATTCCATGTAACTAGCATTTTCTGCAGAAAGAGTGTGGTCCTTTGTATTCAGATGGGCAAATTATTGCTAAATGCCCTTCATCACTGTTTTGGCAATGGTTTGTTTACATTTCTACCTGTAATATTGCATGCTATTTTTCCTGATTTTACTGCCTATGAATGACAATGACTATGTCTTATTTCTCTGAATATCCTGGGTCCCCAGGACAGTGTTTGGCTATGGAAAGAGCTCCACAGATGTGATGCGGTTACCCAGTTGCAATAGAGCCTGGGGCCTAAGGACTCAAAGAGCCTTGATAGACTCCTACTTTTCTGCTTCACTACATGATTCTGCTGGCATTTTCAAAGGCCAGTGCTCAAAACAAACAAACCAAAAATGTGTATGTGCTGATTAACAATATTCACAACAAGGTACTCATATTGCTATATTTTTAAATAACTATTACACCAGGTTGTGGTGTGGAATTGTTTTTTTTTAAAGAATAAATTAGTAATCACATGCTGTTTCCATACAGTAACTGGCTCTTAATATGTCCTTAGACTACTTTTAGAAAGAAGTTACTAGATGTTATGAGATTGCCAGGGAAAATAGAATTATCCCAGGTTTTGATTAGGCATCTGCAGGATAACTGGTCAGTTGCACTAATATAGAAGATTTTGTTTAATCCCCCCAACCCTGAGAGGTAGAAACTACTATTTCCTCTTCATTGATGCAGAAATGAAGCTCAGAGAGAACCTCAGAGTCACACAGTCCTCAAGGACAGACCTGAATCCAGCTTTCCCACTTCCTGAGTCAGGGCTTTCTATTGATTTTGCTTTTGTCTTTTTTGTTTGTTGGGTTATTTTCCTTTTCTTTTTGTTTTTGACTTCTAAGAGAGAAATGACCTTGGTTAGCTCTGCAAAATATGCTTGATAATTAATCCTTGGTTCAGTGGAACCTTGTCAAGACCATTATCACATTCTCTTCTCTCATGAAAATAAAATAGCTGCTAATTCCTATTATTTACCTAAATACAATCTCCCCTCTGAAGTTGGTCTTTAATTTTTTTTTTTATTTATACAAGTGTTCCCTTCCAGTGGGTTTTCCTTTGCTCTGTACCATCACATAACGACATGAAGCATGAGTGGGAATTTTACACCCTTACCTGTGATGTTGCAGTATACTTGGAAAGGTCCCAGGGGCCCGCTGCCATCTGAGTCGATATAGAAGAAACCAGCCGTGTTGCCTTGGTGCCTGTACACCTCACAGGATTGCTCATAGAGGGCTGGAAAGACATAAAGGCAGCAGAGAGGAAACTTTGCTTGGCTTTGCATGTTCCTTTGGAGGATCAGTAACTCTTACTTACTGTATTGACTTCCAATTGTGATTTCTTTCCCTTCTCCTATAATCTTATTTCCCTCTAAGCCTTCAGAAACAAGTAGCCCAATGTTTGATGGAACTGTCTCCTGCATTCATCCGAATACCCATTCTTCTCAACAGCTCCTAGGTTACAGTCTCTACAAAATCTCCCCTTTCCTATTATACAGCCCTTCCCTATGCTGATGTATTGTCCTTCACCTACACTCACACAGCTGTGAAGCTAGGACATCATACACTATTCTGTCTCCTGCAATGGTTACAGAATCTAAGTGGTGACTGAGTGCAGTTTGCGGCTGTGTTTCATCACATAGCAGGCTGTCACACTCACAGTGGGATACAAAAAATTAAAAATGTACAAATAATAGATGCTAGAGAGGTTGTGGATAAAAAGGAGTTCTATGACACTGTTGATGGGAATGTAAAAGGCTTCCCTGGTGGCTCCTGGGGTCTCCTTCCAGCCTGCAATGCAGGAGACTCAGGTTCTATCCCCAGGATGTGAAGATCCACTGGAGAAGGGAATGGTTACCCACTCCAGTATTCTTGCCTAGAGAATCCTATGGACAGAGGAGCCTGGTGGGTTATAGTCCTGAGGATCACAAAGAGACAGACACGACTGAGGAACTAAAATTTTCACTTTCATGAAGGAGAACAATATAGAGGTTCCTTAGAAAACTAAAAATATGCTCTAAAAATAGAGCTACCATAAGATCGAGAAATCCCACTAATAAAGTAAAATGACATTATCTTATCTCTGTATACCCAGAGCTCAGAACAATAACTATCACCCAATAGGTGCCTGTAGGGAAAGAGGAAATTAGCCACGGTGGCATTGTCAGGCCCTCTTGCCCCATGGCTTCTCGCTCTTGCCCCACATTTTGTAAATAGTGACTATGTAAAAGCTGAGATCACTTACAGCACTGCACATGCGCATCAGGAGGTACTCACTTGGTCACGGGTGGCTGTGCATGGTACGGCTGTATGAGCTTCACCATAAAAGCCCTGACTGCTGCCACATTGAGACTACATTGGAGTGACACCATGGTTATGTTATAAGAAGTTATGCTATGGTTCCATTATGGCTACATTATGGTTAGGTTATGTCTGCTGCTACAGGTGCTGTGTCAGCCAGGAGAGAGGCTGTGTTATGACTGCCATGCCTAACAAGAGAGAATAAATGTGTCTACAGTTCCTATGGCTCCTGGAGTCTCCTTTCAGCCTCTTAGCTCACACCTTCCCTATCCTGGATTCAGCGAACAGTACTAACAGTGTGAATAACAAGACGATTGGCATCACAAACAGGATCATTAAAGATACAGTGCCCAATAAAGTTTAATTCAGTTTGACTTAAGAAGCACTTACTGAGTCCTTCATATATGTCAACACCATGGTAGCCAGTGAGTAACAGACCAAGGATAAGGCAGAGTGTCTGTGCCTTGGGAGGTTACAACCTGGTTACAGCCACAAAGACCCTTACGTGCTCAGAGAGAGGCAGACACAGCTGTCCTGAGATGGGACACTTTGAGCAATCTGCAGGTAAAAGAAATTTATAAATCTCATTACACCAACATGAATGAAGCTGGTAGGGTGGAAAGCAGGCATCTGCCGTCTCATGCATGAGAAAATAGAATGTCATTGGATGCTTGAAACAAAATAACATAGCTCAGAGAAGTAGGTACACATCCAATTATGTCATCCTGCATGCTTAAAACACTTCAGTGGCTCCTAACAGCTTTAAAGGTAGAGCAACAACTCCTCACCTTAGACAACGTGCCCCTGTGACTAATACCCCGTCCCAGGAACACGAAGCTTCAGTTTGTCACAATCAAGTGTGAGGGCTGCCTCAAATAATTCATTACCTATAAAGTTCTAAAGCTTCAGAGGCTTTGACTTTGTATAAATTAGAGTGATTTCAAGGTGATCCTTGTTCTCATGTAATTCTCCCTTGAAGTCACATACTGTTTCTAAAGCTGGGGGGCCAATGGGAAGATGAAAGCTTGTACCCTACATACTAAGCATGACATATACCTTATTTCTATTGGCTTAAACTGATAACACACCACGGTGTGTGTCACACACATGAAAATATGCACAGCAACCTCTAAAATAACTCACCTAATCTGCACTTCTTGAAATCCATACCCTCCCCATGAGTATAGGCTGGAATTAAAGATTTGCTTCTAACCAAATATGATGTCATTTTCAAGACCAGATTGTAAAAAAACAAGAAGTTTCCATCTTGGGTGCTTCTGAAGTACAAGGTTTCAGAGATGCCAACTGCTAGGTCCTGAAGAAGCCCTTTGAAGGGATCCACAGGATGAGTCTGGGAGCTTCTGAGGCATGCTGTGTACATGAGATCCAAAGATCTCTAGAGTTAAACACCTGTGTGACAACAGACCCTTAAGACTGAACCAGAACTACTCAGCCAAGTAGCTCAAGTACCCAGAGAAAATGGATCCTTTTAATCTGATAATGTCCACTGCCTCCAGTTTTGCAACAATTCATTGTGCAGCAATATATAGCTAATAAAGCTTCAAAGCATTAATTATCTCATGTGGTTATAGGTATAAAATGAGTCTATGTCATATAATTGTAGTAAGGATTCAGAGATAATCCATATACAACACTTAGCATAGTACGACACATAGGAAGAACTTGATGAATATAAACTATCATTATTAAGTTATTTCATGCTGTTTCCTCTTCTTTTTTTGGTCAATTTTCTGCTTATTGATTTTTTTTCCCACTTTTTGTAATGAATCAATTAGGGCCTACCAAGAAAAACCAATAGGCCCTACCTCCCTTCTGTGCAGAGGCTATGACATTTATTTCTTAGTTTATTCTTTGGGTATTAAATATTTTATCTCTCAATTGCATGTCCATATTACTACTTATAATATATTTATAGGTTATCTATTTGTTTATCAATGGGAAAGATGAGAACTTATCTTTTTCATCATGTCTTTCCACATGCAAAGAATTTTCTGTTTCCCTATACTTCCAATATAGGAGGATTGCAATTTTAGCTAGATCAGTAATCATTGTTTATGGTAAAACAACAATATGCATGATATTCACAAATAGCAAGCATAATAGTGTGGTTGTGTTTCCTGAACAAAATTTTCTTTTCCTTGAAATTAATGATTGTCTCATTATCTCTGTCATAGGCCTTATTTTTATCTACACATATATCACAAATTTAACTCCAAACTTACTAACAACTCTCCAAAATATTTTCCAAAATATTCAGGTAATAACTACTTTAAACAGATACCTTGGAGAAAGAAAAGGGGAGAGTAGACAGTCAAAAAGCTAGGCTTTTATGAATATATCATATTTTAAAATTTGAAATGATATATTTTAAATAACCAAAAATCAAAATTAAACATATTATTAGAAAATTTATGACATGCAATTCCTAAATATTGAAAGGAAATTAAAATAATTTATAAATTATTTCAAGTGATATTTAAATTCAGTGTTTTCTTTTTTACTTTTTATGACCCAAAAAAGTCATATACACACTAAGAGCACAGGGAGTAAAAACAAAATAAACTTGATATCACAATCAGTTTCAATAATAATCAGTATTTGGTAATCTTGTCTTGTCTCTATTGCTAGATAACAAACCACTACAGAACTGTCTTAAGACAATAATCATTTCATGATTCTGTCCTTGATAATTGAGGCTGGGGAGTACTTGGCCAAGCTTGGATGGTCTTTATAGGGCTGCCCAATTATCTGAAGTCAGTGCAGAGTCAGAGGAACTTGTTGATCACAAGCTGGGGTACTCTCGCGCTAACATCTCTCGAAAGTCAGCAGGCACATTTCTGTGGTAAAGACTCTAAGAACAACAAGAGAGCAAGTGTTTGTCAGGCCCCTGATTGAATGATGTTTGCCAAAAAAGCGAGTCACTTAGCCAATACAATCCAAACAAAGGATCCAGGACCTGAACAGAAATGGAGCTACAGGACAGACATGCACTGTGTCACTGACCTCATAGAGCAGGTCACATTGCAGTGTGATATGAATGTAAAAGAAACATCTTACTAATAAGGCACCAAGGATTAGGGTTCATTTCCAACCTTAGGTACCCTGCAATTCCTAATGCACGGTCTCCTTAAACTTTGGTTCAGTTACTGGGAGGCCCGGTAACAAACATTTCTATTTATGGATACTGTAAATGAGTTCAAAAATATAAGGTCAAAGACATACCAGCTGGTAAGCAGTTGTTATATCATTCCTTAATTTATTAGTGGAAACACTTGACACAAATAAATTATCAGCCATCAGCTAGTTGGTTTCTCTAAACTACAAGATTGCATGGGAAAAACAAGATAAATACTTGATGTTATCCCTTTAATTCAGAAGTTTCAAAATACCAAAGTGGTTCCTAGTATCCTCCAAAAATGACCAGTTAGAATATTTTTAGTTTTATTGTGAACTCATGGATTTAAACATGCTTGAAGTTAAAACAATAATATAACTACTAGTAAACAGTAGAGTTTTTCTAATGTTTCTGACCATAAAGAATCTGCGTGCAATTCAAGAAACCTGGGTTCAATCCCTGGGTTGAGAAGATCCCCTGAGAAGGGAATGGCTACCCACTCCAACATTCTTGCCTGGAAAATTCCAAGGACAGAAGACCCTGGTGGACTACAGTCTATGGTGTTGCAAAGGGTCTGACATGACTAAGCGACTATCACTTTCACTATCAAACATAGGGTATAACTATCATAAAAAATTAAACATAATAAAAATCTTAATATATATTAACTAGCCTTATCATTAATTAATACTGCTAAGGATTTATTAAACTGTTATATATATCAAGAAAAAGCTAATAACTAATTATGTTACTGACAACAGACTAGATTTTTTTAATGTAAAAGAGGAAATAAAAAATTGCAAAAAATACATAAAATTCTGCAGTGGCAATTTGAGTTGGTAATATCACTATAAACTCATAACTGTTTAACAATATATTTTCACTTTTGTGAAAATATAAGTGAAACTACTAGAAACAATCTAGTGACTGTGGTCTCTAAATACAGTTTTTCACTAAAAGGAAGAAGGGTTTTATAGAGTCCTTGTTTGTATCAGGATGAAATTAGAATGCCTTGCATTTCCTGAAAATAAGCAAGAAAGCTATCAAAAGTTGGAGTTATGTCAAATATGGCACAGGGGGGAAACAATGTGATGAAATAATTTGAGAATCAAAAAGAATAATCACTGTTTGTATATATTTAAATATACAAAATATATTAGCTCACTGTTTATCTATTTACCTACTATCTATCTGTCTACTGATACTTATATCCATTAGTTAATCTCTGGGGGTTGCTAAAGAATAGAATCATAATCTGAAAACTAAAAAGAATATAGATAATATCCTGTCTTTCCTGTATGTACTGTATTTGATGGTCATCTAACAGTACATGAAAAATGTCATTAGTGAATAACCAAATCCAGAAAGTAAAAAAGCAATAATAGAACTTGAAAACCATCCTTTATAATAACCAATGAAATAAAGAATTAGAAAACGATCATCAAAAATTGCTAAATTATTAGATGAAAAGTTGATGGGATCTTTTCAGCAGATGCTTTAAATTAATAATGCCCAAACTCATCACTGATCAACCTCAACATCCCCAAAGTGATTATTTAGATACCTGTGAAGGTGAGGCAATAAGAAATACACAGGTGGAAATTCAGAAAACAGGGGATATATGTATACATAGGTGATGGACTTTGCTGTACAGCAGAAACTAACAAAATAGAGTAAAGCAACAATGCTCCAGTTTAAAAAAAAATGCACAGTACTACCTAAGATAGCAAGAATCAAGATTGCCAGGAAAAATATCAACAAGCTCAGATAGTGAATGATACCACTCTAATGGCAGAAAGCAAAGAGGAACTAAAGAGTCTCTCACTGAGGATGAAGGAGAAAAGTGAAAAAGCTGGCTTAAAATTCAATATCAAAAAACCTAAGACCATGGCATCTGGTCCCATCTCTTCATGGCAAATAGAAGGGCAAAAGGTAGAAGTAGTGACATATTTCCTTTTCTTGGGCTCTAAGATCACTGCACATTTCATGGTGACTGTAGCCATGAAATTAGATGATTGATTCTTGGCAAGAAAGCTATGACAAACCTAGACAGTGTGTTAAAAAAGCAAAACCATCACTTTGCTGACAAATGTCCCTATAGTCAAAGCTATGGTCTTTCCAGTAGTCATCTACATATGTGAGAGTTGAGCTGTAAAGAAGGCTGAGAGCCAAAGAACTGATGCTTTCAAATTGTGGTGCTGGAGAAGATTCTTGAGAGTCCCTTGGACTGCAAGGAGATCAAATCAGCCAGTCTTAAAGGAAATAAACCCTGAATTCTCATTAAAAAGACTAAGGCTGAAGCTGAAGCTCCAATACTTTGGCAACCAGATGCAAAGAGCAGTCTCATTGGAAAAGACCCTGATGCTGGGAAAGACTAAAGGCAGAATAAGAAGAGGGTGACAGGATGAGATGGTTGGATGGCATCACAGTTTCAGTGGCCACGAATTTGGGCAAACTCTGGGAAATGCTGAGGGACAGGTAGGCTGGTGTCCTGCAGTCCATGGGGTCACAAAGAGTCAAACAGGAGACCTGGCAACAGAACAACAACAATCTCAGATACATTCTTGCCCAAAATCTGAAGCTAAATCTAATCAGGTCCTGAGATTTTAACACTAATTTACAGTAGAAAGAAAAGAAAGTGAAGTTACTCAGTCATGTCTGACTCTTTGCAACCCCTTGGACTGTAGCCTACCAGGCTCCTCCATCCATGGGATTTCCCAGGCAAGAATACTGGAATGGGTTACCCTTTCCTTCTCCAGGGGATCTTTTCAACCCAAGGATCAAACCCGGGTCTCTCACCTTGGAGGCAAACACTCTACCATCTGAGCCACCAGGGAATTTACAGTATGAGACAAAGAAATCTATAGTAAAAGATAAAGATCCTATTGTATCCAAAGGATACAAACAGCTAAATCCAGAATCTAGGAAAATATGACTCATTTTCTTCAACAAATAAATAGTAAAAGCAGAATAGGGATGCAGGAGAAACATCAGTCCAACACTATCTGCAGACATGGTTAGGATCCTGATTCCAAAAAAGCAAAGAAAAAAATTAAGAGAACCAGAAATATTTAAATTTGATTTGCTATCTTGAAGTATTTTTTTGATGTAGAAGCATGTTTATGTTTTAAATTTTAATTGGATGATAACTACTTTACAATGTTGCACTGATGTCTGCTATACAACTACATAAATCAGCTATATGTATACATATATCCTCTCTCTCTTGAACTACCCTCCCATGAACCCCCATTCCAACCCTCACAGTTGTCCAAGAGTGCAGAGTTGAGCCCCCTGTGCTATACAGCAGTCTTCTACCAGCTATCATAGCCAACCAAAATTTAAAACAGTTCTTAAGTTATCTTGAAATGCTTTTTTTTTTAATTTCATGGCTGCAGTCACCATTTGCAGTGATTTTGGAGCCACAAAAATAAAGTCTGTCACCGTTTCCATTGTTTCCCCATCTAATTGCCATGAAGTGATGGGACTGGATGCTATGATCTTTGTTTTTTGAATGTTGAGTTTTAATCCAGTTTTTTCACTCTTCTCTTTCACTTTCATCAAGAAGCTCTTTAGTTCTTTGCTTTCTGCTATAAGGGTGGTGTCATCTGCATATCTGAGGTTATTGATATTTCTCCCAGCAATCTTGATTCCAGCTTGTGCTTCATCCAGTCTGGCATTTTGCAGGATGTACTCTGCATATAAATTAAATAAGCAGGTTGACAATATACAGCCTTGGCATATTCCTTTCCCAATTTGGAACCAATCTGTTGTTCCATGTCCAGTTCTAACTGTTGCTTCTTAACTTGAATACAGATTTCTCAGGAGGCAGGTCAGGTGGTCTGGTATTCCTATCTCTTGATGAATTTTCCACATTTTGTTGTGATCCATACAGTCAAAGGCTTCAGCGTATTCAATAAAGCAGAAGTTGATGTTTTTCTGGAACTCTCTTGCTTTATCAATGATCCAATGGATGTTGGCAATTTGATGTCTGGTTCCTCTGACTTTTCTAAATCCAGCTTGAACATCTAGAAGTTCATGGTTCATGTACTGTTGAAGCCTGACATAGAGAATTTTGAGCATTACTTTGCTAGAGTGTGTGATGAGTGCAATTGTGCAGTAGTTTGAACATTCTTTGGCATTGCCTTTCTTTAGAATTGAAATGAAAGCTGAAAAGTTCCATCTAGTCAAAGTTATGGTTTTTCCAGTAGTCAGGTATGGATTCACGAGAGAGTTAGACTATAAAGAAAGCTGAGCACTGAAGAATTGATGCTTTTGAACTGTGGTGTTGGAGAAGACTCTTGAGACTCCCTTGGACTGCAAGGAGATCAAACCAGTCAATCCTAAAGGAAATAAGTCCTAAATATTCATTGGAAGGACTGATGCCAAAGCTGAAACTCCAGCGCTTTGGCCACCTGATGTACAGACCTGACTCAATGGAAAAGTCCCTGATCCTGGGAAAGACTGAGGGCAGGAGGAGAAGGGGACAATAGAGGATGAGATGGTTAGATGGCATCACTTACTCCATAGACATGAGTTTGAGCAGACTCTGGGAGTTGGTGATAGACAGGAAAGCCTGGTGTGCCACAGTCCATGGGGTCTCAAAGAGTCGGACATGACTGAGCAACTGAACTAAACTGAACTGAAGTATTTTTAATTTTGGCTATGATGAGGGGTAGTGTTGTTATGTTTTAAAAGTAAGAATTTAATCTTTGTTAGAGATAGATGCTTAGGGATTTGTAATAAAATGATTATGTCCAGAGTGTTTTTAAAATGCTCCAACAAAAAAATAAGGAGCTAATAGAAACCAATTTGACACTGTAAAAATAAATGTTGAAACAGAGGGGAGGGTACATGGGGGACAACTATATTATTTTACCTTTTTGTATATGTTAGAAAATATGTCATAATAATTAAATATTTGAGCATTTCAGATATTCTGTGGATTTCAACCTTGAAAAATTATCTTCTGGATCTTTCTGATTTGTAGCAATTTGGCCTAGTATGCTTTCCACCTGGTATATAGCTGTTTCTTCTGGTCATCCCCCAACTCTTGCAATAGGCATTCCCTCTTGAAACTAACTTTTTATCTCAGCATAATTCCTTTGAAATCTGCTTGAGTTATTTCATAAGCCCACAGTTTATTTATGCTTAATTTGTGAGTAGTGTTCCATGGTATAGATATCACAGTTTGTTAAACGATTAACCCATTGAAAGACATTTTCAACCTATTGAAAAAAATTTAGGTTATTTCCAGGTTTTGGTTAGTTTACTTGCAGCATTTTTTTTAAATTCCCTAGTCTTTCTCTGCACTCTCAGCACCTCTGAGTATTTTTTTTTTAATAGCAAGTAATTCTTGATATATTTCTAAAATCTCTGAAAGTATTGACTATGTCTTTTTTTTTTTCCTTCTCTCTGTGTACATTATTTCCTCCAAGGTAGCAGTGCGTGTGTATGTGTGTGTGCATTCACGTGCTTAGTTGGTATCCTTGTTTTGTGTTTCTTTTTGGTCTCTGTTTTATCAGTTATGCTAGACTTTTTCTGGAATGCCAGGTAATCTTTTGTAGACCACTTGTATTTAACAGTGGTCTCCAATATACTGATTGTTAGTACTAAGCAAATGTTTGTGGTTTGCTTTCCATGGACTTTATTGTAGGGTTAACTGGCTGGACAACTTAGTAAGAAATCATGTTAATGTCTTTAAGGCTTCTCTCTTGGCATTGCTGGAGTCCACCATTTAAAGGAATATTTTACATTAGATTTGGAATGTAGAAATGACACTGCAAACACATTCATTTTATGTTTGGGAGTTCAACGTAGGGCATGAGGTGCTACTGCAGATAATACACATTGTCACTTAATCTGCTGACTTTAGTTGTAAATATGTGGCAGCCAAGCCAGCTATTACTCCAGATAGGCTAGCTCCTCCTTTAGCTTCCTTAACTTCTGGCCAGGTGCACTTTAGATCTTTTATGATCACATTGTTATTAAAGTTGAAGGTTAAGAGGTAGTAAGAGACAAGATGTTTCTATCATCAGCTGCTGACAGGACCATTAAAAAATCAATTATGTGAAGTATTAGAAGGAGATGAAGGTAAATACACATGTTTAATCCACCAACTCTTCCAGGAAGCACAAATATGACACTTGCTGATTGAATTGTTCTTTCTCTACCACTTGCCAGTGCATTGTGTAACAAATACTCTATACACATTTACTGTATGACTACTAATTTTCAGTAACTCTGGCCTTTGAGAAAACTAAACAAGAGTTATGGTTATGATCTGAAGGAATTCAGGGTCTAAAACTCATCAAAATTAGTCCTGATTCAGATGGAAAATTTTAATAGATACTTTTAAAAGGCCAATACTTAAAAAATAAAGAGAAAAATCATTTAAAGAGCTTCCTAAGGAAAAATACAGCAGGATCCAATGTTTCCTCAAGAGAATCCTTTAAAGAGCAGATAATTCTAATCCTTACAAATAACTGTGAAAAGAAGAAAAGCGAAAAGCAAAGGAGAAAAGGAAAGACATAAGCATCTGAATGCAGAGTTCCAAAGAATAGCAAGAAGAGATAAGAAAGCCTTCTTCAGCCATCAATGCAAAGAAATAGAGGAAAACAACAGAATGGGAAAGACTAGAGATCTCTTCAAGAAAGTTAGAGATACCAAGGGAACATTTCATGCAAAGATGGGCTTGATAAAGCACAGAAATAGTATGGACCTAACAGAGGCAGAAGATATTAAGAAGAGATGGCAATAATGCACAGAAGAACTGTACAAAAAAGATCTTCACAACCCAGATAATCACGATGGTGTGATCACTCACCTAGAGCCAGACATCCTGGAATGTGAAGTCAAGTGGGCCTTAAAAGCATCACTACGAACAAAGCTAGTGGAGGTGATGGAATTCCAGTTGAGCTACTTCAAATTCTGAAAGATGATGCTGTGAAAGTGCTGCACTCAATATGCCAGAAAATTTGGAAAACTCAGCAGTGGCCACAGGACTGGAAAAGGTCAGTTTTCATTCCAATCCCAAAGAAAGGCAATGCCAAAGAATTCTCAAACTACCGCACAATTGCCCTCATCTCACACGCTAGTAAAGTAATGCTCAAAATTCTCCAAGCCAGGCTTCAGCAATATGTGAACCGTGAACTTCCTGATGTTCAACCTGGTTTTAGAAAAGGAAGAGGAACCAGAGATCAAATTGCCAACATCTGCTGGATCATGCATAAAGCAAGAGACTTCCAGAAAAAACATCTATTTCTGCTTTATTGACTATGCCAAAGCCTTTGACGGTGTGGATCACAATAAACTGTGGAAAATTCTGAAAGAGATGGGAATACCAGACCACCTGATCTGCCTCTTGAGAAATCTGTATGCAGGTCAGGAAGCAACAGTTAGAACTGGACATGGAACAACAGACTGGTTCCAAATAGGAAAAGGAGTACGTCAAGGCTGTATATTGGCACCCTGCTTATTTAACTTCTATGCAGAGTACATCATGAGAAACACTGGGCTGGAAGAAACACAAACTGGAATCAAGATTGCCGGAAGAAATATCAATAACCTCAGATATGCAGATGACACCACCCTTATGGCAGAAAGTGAAGAAGAACTAAAAAGCCTCTTGATTAAAGTGAAAGAGGAGAGTGAAAAAGTTGCCTTAAAGCTCAACATTCAGAAAACGAAGATCATGGCATCTGTTCCCATTACTTCGTGGGAAATAGATGGGGAAACAGTGGAAACAGTGTCAGACTTTATTTTTCTGGGCTCCAAAATCACTGCAGATGGTGACTGCAGCCATGAAATTAAAAGACGCTTACTCCTTGGAAGAAAAGTTATGACCAACCTAGATAGCATATTCAAAAGCAGAGACATTACTTTGCCAACAAAGGTTCATCTAGTCAAGGCTATGGTTTTTCCTGTGGTCATGTATGGATGTGAGAGTTGGACTGTGAAGAAAGCTGAGCGCCAAAGAATTGATGATTTTGAACTGTGGTGTTGGAGAAGACTCTTGAGAGTCCCTTGGACTGCAAGGAGATCCAACCAGTCCATTTTGAAGGAGATCAGCCCTGGGATTTCTTTGGAAGGAATGATGGTAAAGCTGAAACTCCAGTACTTTGGCCACCTCATGCGAAGAGTTGGCTCATTGGAAAAGACTCTGATGCTGGGAGGGAAGGGGATGACAGAGGATGAGATGGCTGGATGGCATCACTGACTCAATGGACGTGAGTCTGGGTGAACTCCGGGAGTTGGTGATGGACAGGGAGGCCTGGAGTGCTGTGAATCATGGGGTCACAAAGAGTCAGACACAACTGAGCAACTGAACTGAATTAACTGAACTGAACTTATACTCTCCAAAAATCTTCCAAATGTGTTATATGAAATAAGCATAAAGGTGATTCTAAAACTTGACAAAGATCACACCAAAAGAAAAGAATTTCAGACTCAGTTATAAATATAGATTTAAAAATTTCAAAAATAGCAGCAAATGAAGCTCAATACAATATTTAGAAAAAAAATAAAAACCAAATGGGGACTTAGTTCAAAAATGCAAGTAGGTTCAATGTTAGTAAATTTATTAGCATAGATAAAGAAATAGGTTTATCACAATAGGAAGAAAAAGGATATTATCTCTCCACTCATTTAAAAGATAACTAGTGGATAAATGTCTATTTAGTTCTTTGGCCCATTTTTTGATTGGGTCATTTATTTTTCTGGAGTTGAGCTGTAGGAGTTGCTTGTATATTTTTGTGATTAGTTGTTTGTCAGTTGCTTCATTTGCTATTATCTTCTCCCATTCTGAAGGCTGTTTTTTCACTTTGCTAATAGTTTCCTTTGATGTACAGAAGCTTTTAAGTTTAATTAGGTCCCATTTGTTTATTTTTGCTTTTATTTCCAATATTCTGGGAGGTGGGTCATAGAGGATCCTGCTGTGATGTATGTCAGAGAGTGTTTTGCCTATGTTCTCCTCTAGGAGTTTTATAGTTTCTGGTCTTATGTTTAGATCTTTAATCCATTTTGAGTTTGTTTTTGTGTATGGTGTTAGAAAGTGTTCTAGTTTCATTCTTTTACAAGTGGTTGACCAGAGTTCCCAGCACCACTTGTTAAAGAGATTGTCTTTAATCCATTGTATATTCTTGCCTCCTTTGTCAAAGATAAGGTGTCCATATGTGCGTGGATTTATCTCTGGGCTTTCTATTTTGTTCCATTGATCTATATTTCTGTCTTTGTGCCAGTACCATACTGTCTTGATAACTGTGGCTTTGTAGTAGAGCCTGAAGTCAGGTAGATTGATTCCTCCAGTTCCATTCTTCTTTCTCAAGACCGCTTTGGCTATTCGAGGTTTTTTGTATTTCCATACAGATTGTGAAATTATTTGTTCTAGCTCTGTGAAGAATACTGTTGGTAGCTTGATGGGGATTGCATTGAATCTATAAATTGCTTTGGGTAGTATACTCATTTTCACTATATTGATTCTTCCAATCCATGAACATGGTATATTTCTCCATCTGTTAGTGTCCTCTTTGATTTCTTTCACCAGTGTTTTATAGTTTTCTATATATAGGTCTTTAGTTTCTTTAGGTAGATATATTCCTAAGTTTTTAGTCTTTCTGTGGCAATGGTGAATGGAATTGTTTCCTTAATTTCTCTTTCTGTTTTCTCATTATTCGTGTATAGGAATGCAAGGGATTTCTGTGTGTTGATTTTATATCCTGCAACTTTACTATAGTCATTGATTAGTTGTAGAAATTTTCTGGTGGAGTCTTTAGGTTTTTCTATGTAGAGGATCATGTCATCTGCAAAGAGTGAGAGTTTTACTTCTTCTTTTCCAATTTGGATTCCCTTTATTTCTTTTTCTGCTCTGATTGCTGTGGCCAAAACTTCCAAAACTATGTTGAATAGTAATGGTGAAAGTGGGGACCCTTGTCTTGTTCCTGACTTTAGAGGAAATGCTTTCAATTTTTCACCATTGAGGATAATGTTTGCTGTGAGTTTGTCATATAGACATTTCTCCAAAGAAGACATACAGATGGCTAACAAACACATGAAAAGATGCTCAACATCACTCATTATCAGAGAAATGCAAATCAAAACCACTATGAGGTACCATTTCACACCAGTCAGAATGGCTGCGATCCAAAAGTCTACAAGTAATAAATACTGGAGAGGGTGTGGAGAAAAGGGAACTCTCTTACACTGTTGGTGGGAATGCAAACTAGTACAGCCACTATGGAGAACAGTCTGGAGATTCCTTAAAAACCTGGAAATAGGACTGCCTTATGATCCAGCAATCCCACTGCTGGGCATACACACTGAGGAAACCAGAAGGGAAAGAGACACGTGTACCCCAATGTTCATCGCAGCACTGTTTATAATAGCCAGGACATGGAAGCAACCTAGATGTCCATCAGCAGATGAATGGATAAGAAAGCTATGGTACATATACACAATGGAGTATTACTCAGCCATCAAAAAGAATACATTTGAATCAGTTCTAATGAGGTGGATGAAACTGGAACCTATTATACAGAGTGAAGTAAGCCAGAAAGAAAAACACCAATACAGTATACTAATGCATATATATGGAATTTAGAAAGATGGTGACAATAACCCTGTGTACGAGACAGCAAAAGAGACACTGATGTACAGAACAGTCTTATGGACTCTGTGGGAGAGGGAGAGGGTGGGAAGATTTGGGAGAATGGCATTGAAACATGTAAAATATCATGTATGAAACGAGTTGCCAGTCCAGGTTCGATGCACGATACTGGATGCTTGGGGCTAGTGCACTGGGACGACCCAGAGGGATGGAAAGGGGAGGGAGGAGGGAGGAGGGTTCAGGATGGGGAACACATGTATACCTGTGGTGGATTCATTTTGATATTTGACAAAACTAATACAATTTTGTAAAGTTTAAAAATAAAATTAAATTAAAATTAATAAAAAATAAAAAAAAATAAAAGATAGCTAGTGTAAAAACACTTGCTTGAATATCCCACTCAGGTCAAAAAAAGAACAAAAGCAAGCATATTTTAGATTGTGTTAGAGTTTCAGCCTTAGACATTAAATAAGAAAAAACAACTGGAGGCATACAAACTAGAAAGGAAGAAATAATACTCTTTGTGGATTATCAGATTACATATCTAGAAACACTAAAATAATCAATGTAAAATTAGTACAAACAAAAGTTGTAAGCCATAAAATTAACATATGAAAATCAAAAACTTCATCTATTCAGGCAACCTTAGTTTAAAAATAGAGGACACTCCTTTATGACACTGAAGGGAAGGAAGGAAAAAAAGAATGAAGGAAGAAATAAAGAAGACAGAAAAGAAGGAAAGAGAAGGCAAGAAGAAAGGAAAACGGGCAAGAAGGAAGGAAGAAAGTCAGAAAGTTAGGAAAGGAGAAACGAAGATCTCCAAGTGTAAATTTTATGAGAAACATCTAACAGCAAAATAAGGAAACTATAGCACATGCCTAAAAACACAAATACACTTGAACATCCTCTTAAGATAAAATTTCTCTCATAATTAATGTGTATATTTAACACAAGTTTAACTAAGAGACCATTAGGTGTTTAGTTTGTGTGCTTGTTTTGTTTATTTGTTCTAGACAAATTGATGATAATGCTCATTTGGTATAAGAAATAAGCAAGTCAATTGAGCAAGGAAAACACTGAAAAAAAGAAGTGGTGAGGTCAGTTCTACTGGCTCTGCATCAAACGTGGATGGATGATGGATGAATGCATTGAACAAGAGAACAATGGCTAGAATAGAATATCCAAAAGACATCCAGGTGCACAGGGAAATTTAGTATATGATAAGGGAAGACATGACTGAAGCCATGAAATTAAAAGACACTTGCTCCTTGAAAGAAAAGCTATGACCAACCTAGACAGCATATTAAAAAGCAAAGACATTACTTTGCCCACAAAGGTCCATCTAGTCAAAGCTATGGTTTTTCCAGTAGTCAAGTATGGATGTGAGAGTTGAACAATAAAGAAATCTGAGAGTCGAAGAATTTATGCTTTTGAACTGTGGTATTGGAGAAGACACTTGAGAGTCCGTTGGACTGCAAGATCAAACCAGTCCATCCTAAAGGAAATCAGTCCTAAATATTGATTGAAAAGACTTATGCTGAAACTGAAACTCCAATACTTCGGCAATCTGATGTGAAGAACTGACTACTGGAAAACCCTAACTCTGGGAAAGATTGAAGGCAAGAAGAGAAGGGAACGACAGAGGATGAGATGGTTGGACAGCATCACTGACTCGACGGACATGAGTCAGGCTCCAGGAGCTGGTGACGGACAGGGAAGCCTGGCGCGCTACAGTCCATGGGGTCACAAAGAGTCGGGCACAATTGAATGACTGAAGTGACTGAAAGGAAGGCAACATAAATCAACAAGGGAAAAATGACTCTTTAATAAGTGTTTCTTAAAAAATTGGGAAGCTGCATAGTAAAAGATAAAACTGGTTCCACTCCTCATACTGCAGACCAGGATAAAATTCCAAACAAAGAATTTAAATATCAAAAAATCAAATATATATGTGTATTAGAGGAAAACAAGAAAGAATTTCTTTACTAACTGGAAATGGCAAAAACTTAACTAACAATAATTCAGAACCCAAAAGCAATAAAAATAATGTGGATGAACTTATTTATATAAAAACATTTTTTAATGAAACAATTTTCAGATAACATAAATAAATTTAAAAGATTGACAAACTGGAAATATAATTTATATTGTAAAGTACTAACATTTCTTATATACTTTAAAAATTAAGATAAAAATGAAAAAGTCAATAATACATGGAAACATATGTTGAAGACAAGAACAGACAGTTCACAAGAAAATAAATGCAGATAAACCTAAAAGCAGGGAAAATATACCTGACATTGCTCACAATAGAATAAATGCTAATCAAAACTTGTCATTTTTCACATATCAAGTTAGCAGTAACCCAAAAGATCAAGAACATATTGCAGTATGTGGGGGAAAACACACTCCAATATATGGGTAAGGGCTATAAAAATTGTGTAAATGCTAAGTGTGAAATTTAGCATTATCTAGCAAAATTACATGGGATTTACACTTTGACCTAGAAACCTCACTTTGGTTCAAGTATCATTGGCCGTGGAACTTCCCTGGTGCTCCAGTGGCTAAGACTCCATGCCCCCAATGAAGGGAAACCTGGATTGATCCTTGGTTGGGGAATTAGATCCCCTGTGGCAAATCTAAGATGTGGCAAAGCCACATATATATAATATATACATACATATATATATATATATATTTTTTTTTTAAGGAAACACTGCTCTTTCCCCACATTTTTTAATGTATTATAGACTGACTGAGGACATCTTAAATTCATATATTGAAGCCCTATCCTTTCAATGTGATAGTATTAGGAATTAGGGCCTCTGGGAGAAGTAATTAGGTCTATGTGATATCATAAGGGTAGAGCCATCACAATATGAATAGTGCCCTTGTAAGAACAAGAAAAGAGACAGGAGAGTTTTCTTTCTCTGACAAGACACAGTGAGCAGAAGGCCATTCACAAGTCAGAGGACAGCTATCAGTAGGAATCAAATAAGTTGGCATCTTGATCCTGGACTTTTCAACTTCCAGAACTGTGAGAAATAAATGTCTGCTATTCAGGTCACCCATTCTATGGCATTTTGCCATAGGAGGCAGAGCTGACTAAGACAAAATGCATTCATAAAGATATTTTTACATCATTTATACCAGCAAAATGAGAGAACCATCTGAAATGTCTCTATACTGGGGACTAAACTGTGGTATATCCATACCATAGAATATAGGTGAGTTTGAAAATGAATGAAGCTTTGCACATAATCCTACAATGTGAGCTCCACAATATATGGTTATGAGAGAAAAGCAAAGTGGAATAAAGCATGTATAAAATGCTAATGTTTGCATAGGAAAGGAGGTAAGAATTTGTCTTTTTGCTTCACAAAATAACCACATTCTATAAAAAAAGGTGATGTATAAGGAGCAAGAGGGAAGTGGGGAGGAATAGAAATAAGACTTGTTTCAATATATTTATTTGGTTGGTTTTAGTGGGGAGTTGGAGAAGCAATGGCACCCCACTCCAGTACTCTTGCCTGGAAAATCCCATGGACGGAGGACCCTGGTGGGCTGCAGTCCATGGGGTCGCTAAGAGTCGGACACAACTGAACAACTTCACTTTCATTTTTCACTTTTATGCACTGGAGAAAGAAATGGCAACCCACTCCAGTGTTCTTGCCTGGAGAATCCCAGGGACGGGGGCTGCCATCTATGGGGTCGCACAGAGTCAGACACGACTGAAAAGACTTAGCAGCAGCAGCAGCAGCAGTGGGGAGTTGTATACATATTTTACATAATTATAAGGTTATTATTTTTTTCTGCAGAGGTAAGAGAGACACTATCATGGCTACCACCTTCAAGCTAAGTTTTAAAAGTTGAGTAGGTGTTTACCGTGTTGAATCAGATAGGTCCTTCTAGGCAGAGAGTAGCTTGGGCACAGTGGCACAACATAGTCACATGTGGATACATGAGATGTGTGTCCTTTGGGACTAAATCCCAGAGTCCTTCCTCCAGAAAATCTCCCTTTATCCAGCCTGAGTTACAAAGTCTTCCTCTCTGACCAGTGGAGCCTCAGCATATATCATTCATTTCTATCCTATTTTTCATTGTGTATGGTAATCCTTGGATTCACCTTTTGGTCTCCCTGATAGATCTTAAGTTCCAAAAGCACAAGAACTTTTCTCTAAATCTGAAAGGTAAACATTTAATGAATATTAGGTGAGTGTTCCCATTGCTTCTAAAGATTGAATTGACCCTAACGTGAGCAATTTTATGGCAGTTTCCTTATTCTCTGCAAAACCCATTCAAGTTAAAAACATAGAGACCTCCATCAACTGCATATGAAATGACCTGATGTGTCTTTTACAAGATCTAAATGGTCATTAGAAGTCATCTATAAGAGAACCATCTCATTTCCTATTGGGAAGAAGATGGAAGCGTGAAAGGAAAAAAAGAAGTTCTTTCAGTATCAAGACTTGTCTCCATTAATACTACTCAGCCATGAAAAAGAATGACATTATAACATTTGCAGCAACACTGGAAAGATCTAGAGCTTATCATACTAAGTGAAACAAGACAAAGAAAGACAAATACCATATGATATCATTTCTATGTGGAACCTAAAATATGACACAAATGAACATATCTACAAAACAAAACAAAAAAAGACTCAGACACAGAGGACAGACTGGCGGTTGTCAAAGGGGAGATAGGTAGCAGTAGATGAGGATTTTAGGATTAGCAGACACACACTATTATATAAACTATTATATAAAGAATGAATAAACAAGGTCCTACTACATATAGCACAGGGAACTCTACTCAATATCCTATAATAAACCACAGTGGAAAAAAATATGAAAAATAATATATATATATAAAAAACTGAATTAATTTGCTGTACTGCAGAAATTAATACATTGTAAATCAGCAAATTTGGAAAACTCAGCAGTGCCCACAGGACTGGAAAAGGTCAGTTTTCATTCCAATCCCAAAGAAAGGCAATGCCAAAGAATGCCCAAACTACCGCACAATTGCACTCATCTCACACGCTAGTAAAGTAATGCTCAAAATTCTCCAAGCCAGGCTTCAGCAATACATGAACCATGAACTTCCTGATGTTCAAGCTGGTTTTAGAAAAGGCAGAGGAACCAGAGATCAAATTGCCAACATCCGCTGGATCATGGAAAAAGCAAGAAAGTTCCAGAAAAACATCTATTTCTGCTTTATTGACTATGCCAAAGCCTTTGACGGTGTGGATCACAATAAACTGTGGAAAATTCTGAAAGAGATGGGAATACCAGACCACCTGACCTGCCTCTTGAGAAACCTGTATGCAGGTCAGGAAGCAACAGTTAGAACTGGACATGGAACAACAGACTGGTTCCAAATAGGAAAAGGAGTACGTAAAGGCTGTATATTGTCACTCTGCTTATTTAACTTCTATGCAGAGTACATCATGAGAAACACTGGGCTGGAAGAAACACAGGCTGGAATCAAGATTGCTGGGAGAAATATCAATAACCTCAGATATGCAGATGATACCACCCTTATGGCAGAAAGTGAAGAGGAACTAAAAAGCCTCCTGATGAAAGTGAAAGTGGAGAGTGAAAAAGCTCAACATTCAGAAAACGAAAATCATGGCATCTGTTCCCATTACTTCATGGGAAATAGATGGGGAAACAGTGGAAACAGTGTCAGACTTTATTTTTGGGGGCTCCAAAATCATTGCAGATGGTGACTGCAGCCATGAAATTAAAAGACGCTTGCTCCTTGGAAGGAAGGTTATGACCAACCTAGATAGCATATTCAAAAACAGAGACATTACTTTGCCAACAAAGATCCATCTAGTCAAGGCTATGGTTTTTCCTGTGATCATGTATGGATGTGAGAGTTGGACTGTGAAGAAGGCTGAGCACCAAAGAATTGATGCTTTTGAACTGTGGTGTTGGAGAAGACCCTTGAGAGTCCCTTGGACTGCCAGGAGATCCAACCAGTCCATTCTGAAGGAGATCAGCCCTGAGATTTCTTTGGAAGGAATGATGTTAAAGCTGAAACTCCAGGACCTTAGCCACCTCATGCAGAGTTGACTTATTGGAAAAGACTCTGATGCTGGGAGGGATTGGGGGCAGGAGGAGAAGGGGACAACAGAGGATGAGATGGCTGGATGGCATCATTGACTCGATGGACGTGAGTCTGGGTGAACTTCAGTAGTTGGTGGTGACAGGGAGGCCTGGTGTGCTGTGATTCACGGGGTCGCAAAGAGTCAGACATGACTGAGTGACTGAACTGAACTGAGCTAAACTGAAATCAATTATACTTTGCAAAATAAATTTTAATAAAAAGATTGTCACCACTAAAAACATCAACTAGTAATGCTCCTGCTACAATTAAAGGTCTAATATAACAGATACAACCAAAGGTACGTATTCTTTGATGAAAAGGACAATGATAGACCTATTAAGACTCTTTAGAATAGATTTTTATATTAATATAAACAGATGTATTATGTAGCTAGACAGGGCAGATGGATCTGTGTTTTCATAGTTAAGGAAAATATTCTGAGTCTAGTTGTGGCAGCTAATTTATTACCTAAGGAACAATTTGAAATGTCCTTGTGATGCCCACTTTCATTAAAGATAATGATAGTATTCAGGCAGAAAAATAGTTTTATTTAGACCTCACCTTTTCAAGTACCAAGGTCAGAGCAATACTTTCTCTGCCCCACCATTTACATTCCTATTGTAAAACTGTAGAAATAGACAAGAAATTTACTCGGTACATATTTTTCAGGCCTTAAAAATGTTTCCATGCTATTTTTTCCTCCCTCCCTCTGTCCCCAGCAATCTATTTACCACGATTGCAAATTTAGTTGCAGATCTACATACACAGCCTACAGATATAAATAAGATCAAATTAATTCTAGTAATTAAATAAATGCTTGTAAAGCTTTTTGCATTAACAGCCACTTATTTAATTAAGTTTATCAAACCTCTTGTGCAGTAGATTTGAGGGACTCTATCTTGGCCTGGTTTCAGTGAAGAAAAGAAAAAAAGAATTTGTTAAAACTGATTGCATTGCTGAAATTAGTTCAAAAAATGTGTCAGGGGATTAAATTAGAAAATAGATCTTTTGATGTCCCAGTCTGCACATAGCTCCTACAGCCTGAAAATAGACACACATTCTGTAACATTTTCATTACTTTAAAAAAGGCTACTGAAGATGGAAACAGATTGGTGTTTCTTAGAGGTTAGGGATGGGGGAAGATGGGTGTGGCCTTAAATGGATAGCATGAGGTTTCATCTTGTAATGACAACAATTCTGCATCTTGGTTATGGTGGCAATTACACAAGTGTATGCAAGTGATAAATTGCACAGAACCACACACACATGCACACACATCAATGCATGTCAAAATGGAGGCATCAGAATAGTTCTGTGTACTTTATAAAAGTCAATATCCTGATTATGATACTGCATCACTGTTATGTAAAATGTTCCCATTGTGGGAAACTGGGTAAAAAGTACACAGGACATTTGGGAATTTTTTTTTTCCAATTTGCTGTAAATTATTTCAAAATAAAAAACCTTAGAAAGGAGAACAGGAACCAATAATTTCATTCCCAGGTGCATACTCTGTAGAAAGGAAAACACGTGTCCACATAAAAACCTGTGCATGAGTGTTCACAGGAGTCTTATTCATAAACAGCCCACAATGGAAACAACTTAAGTGCTCATCAACTAAAGGACAAAATATGTATTACAGTAAAATCTTATTAGGGAAGGAATGATGTGCAGATACATACTACAACAGAGGTGAAACTTGAACCTTGAAAACATTGTGTTAAGTGAAAAAAGCCAGTCACAAAAGATCGTACACTGAGTGATTACACTTATGTGAAAGGTCCCAATAAGGCAACACTGTATAGCTAGAAAGTGCATTAGTGGCTGGTAGAAGGGTTGGGGTGGGCATTGGGGCTGGGGAATGATGGTTAATGTGTACCGGGTGTTGAAATAATCTACAACAGGTATGATGATGGTTGTACAACAGTGTAAATGTATTAAAACCCACTGGAACGATCAATTTAATTACATGAAATTTATGATACAAAAATATGGCTTAATAAACTTAAAAAAAAGTCAAGGGGCTGGATGTAATGCCCCAGAAAAGGCCCTAGAGGTGTTTTGGGTATCTGCAGGACACACTGCTCTGGACCCCTGGCATATGTTGTTTTATTTGGCCCACAGGGTCCAAATGGAGCACCGTTGCCATCAGATGACCTCTGATGAGTTCCAAAGGCTCCTCCTCTGCCTAAGACCACAGCCAAGATGAGGAGATATTCTATTCTCTCCTTAGAAACCACAACTTATTCCATTAAAAAAAAAAGAAAGTGAAGCATCAGTTGCTAAATTCAAATTGAAAATCTTGTAACTACAGGCCCATTAGAGATCACATCACTCTGGCCCTCTGTGATCCAGTAAATTAATCCATAAAACATACAGTAATTATCCTTAATAGTGTGTTATGTTATATTGCAATATAAAATATAAATATAGTTAGGGCTTTCCTGCTGGCTCAGATGTTAAAGAATGTGCCTGCAATGCAGAGGACCTGGGTTAAATCCCTGAATCTCGAAGATCCCTTGGGTCAATGTAAAGTAAGTATATAAACGTCCTTAGTACAAACCTTTCTAGGAATCTAGATCTGAATTAAGTCTAGCTCACCAGAGGCATGGAAACAAAGCAGTGGGAATCTTGAGGCCTGTGTGGCATGAACCTCAAAGGGCTTTGCTTCTAAGCAGTGATTCTCTGAACGTGGTCCTCAAACCACAGCAACTGTCATTACTCTGAGCTTACTAGACATGCAAATCCATAGACTCCATCCTAAATCAGAAACTCTGGGTATTAAGTTTGTGTAAATTGTGTTTTAACAAGATCTCCAGGTGATTCTTTAGCAAGTTAAAACTTGAGAAACCTTGTTCTGGAAGAAAAAAAATTTGAAAGCTTCCTTATTAAATAGTAACAGATACCATGAGTCTTCTTTTTTGTATAATTCTGTCTCATTTGCAGAAAACTCAAGTTTCTGATACATATTGGCACACACGTACTCAAAATAATGGTTTCAACTTTTGCTCAGAATGGTGCCTCTGTGTATTTTTCCCTTTTGGTTTTGCCTGGTGATACTGTATGTCTTTGGGGCAGTGATATTCATCATGCATCTATGTGAATCAAGAACAATTACCAACTCATACATTAAATTAACTCGATTAATACTGTTATCATTTTAACATTTGATGTCTTTCTGGAAAGACTTTGGAAGCTGGTAACTCTGAATTCAGACACCACTGATGTTTTACAAAGACTTGGAAAGTTTCCTAATCGCATGAGTTTTATCTTCTTTGTAAGGTTTTTATGAGAATGAGATAAAGTATGGAAATTGTTTTACCCGTTTGAACTGTGGTGTTGGAGAAGACTCTTGAGAGTCCCTTGGACTACAAGGAGATCCAACCAGTCCATTCTGAAGGAGATCAGCCCTGGGATTTCTTTGGAGGGAATGATGCTAAAGCTGAAACTCCAGTACTTTGGCCACCTCATGCGAAGAGTTGACTCATTGGAAAAGACTCTGATGCTGGGAGGAATTGGGGGCAGGAGGAGAAGGGGATGACAGAGGATGAGATGGCTGGATGGCATCACTGACTCGATGGACATGAGTCTGAGTGAACTCCGGGAGTTGGTGATGGACAGGGAGGCCTGGCATGCTGCAATTCATGGGGTTGCGAAGAGTTGGACATGACTGAGCAACTGAACTGAACTGAGGCATTCAGTCAATGAGAGCTATCCAATTGCTATCACATGTAAATACTCTAACTATTTAAATAACAGGAATTGAATATATTTACATAGTTCTTCAAAGAAGTTTTCAAATATGCACCATACCCAAAATCTGAATTAGTCATAGATGCTGGGCACACAAAAATGAATAAAGTATCACTCTTGCTCTCAAATGCTAAGTCAGATGAGGGAGTAAGTTAAATTGTATTCTCTGTTCCTAGGATGAATATTTTTGGAAATGGATAGTGAGTATCACTGTATTCTCAGTGACTCTCCTTGTCACAGTAGGTGTTCCACAAATGCCACAAATGAGTGTTGGTGAATTTAGAAACATATACATTGAACAAGCTGGAGAACCCATGTGGGAACCTGAGGACCACACATGCCTTCAGAAGAGGTCTTTCAAGAGACCTCTCTGCAAGCTGGGCCAGAACTGATAGACTGAGGGCAGAAAGATAAGTGAGGAGACTTGCATTAACACCCTGAAGAAGAAATAAAAGATAAGCCAAGGAAAGACAAATGTAGGTCTTTCTGTATGGTCCACTAATCGCTCTCCCAGACATACATCCAGAGAAAACTATAATTCACACTCCTAAGACTATGAACATGCACCCCTATGTTCATAGCAACAGTATTTACAATAGCCAAGAAACAACCTGTGTCCATCAAAAGATGAATAGATTAAGAAGATGTTGTACGTATATACAATGGAATACTATTCTGTCATAAAAAAAAGAAGCAATGCCATTTGTGCTACATGGATGAACATGGAGATTATCATATAAGTGAAGTAAGTCAGAGAAAAACAAGTATCACATGATGCCACCTATACGTGGAATCTAAAATACAACACAAAGGAATTTATTTACAGAAACAGACTCATAGACATAGAGAACAGATTTGTGGTGGTCAAGGGGGAGAAGCAGTTTGAGATGAGCATATGCAACCTAATATATAGAGAATACTATAAACCTGTTGTTTATCAAAGTCCTGCTCTATAGCACTGGAAACTATATTCAATATCTTGTGATCAAACATAATAGAAAAATAAATAAGATCTAAGCACAATCCAGGGTCATTTTTATGCATGTTTAAAATTAAAGAAAACTATCATATAGCTCATCTAGTACTCCATATTTATTGAAGAGCTTCCCCAATGGCACTAATGGTAAAGAAACCACCTGCCAATGCAGGAAACACAAGAGACTCAGTTTAGATTCCTGGGTTGGGAAGATACCCGGGAGAAGGTAATGGCAACCGACTTCAGTATTCTTGCCTGGAGAATCCCATGGACAGAGGAGCCTGGCATGCTACAGTCTGTAGTGTTGCAAAGAGTTGGACATGACTGAAGCGACTTAGCACACGCTTTGCATAGCTTATTTAGGAATCCATATATGTAAGAAACAATTAATCAGACATAATTTAAAGAGAAATGGAAATATTACTTTTTTCTGGGGCAAAAAAAAAAGTTTCAATACAGCGATGAGTGAGGTCTTACATGTATATTTTTGTAATCCAAACGTCCATTTCAAAATACACAAAAATTCAGAATCGGTCGAGGACACCACATCATGAGGAAGCATACAAATGCAGGGGAGAAATGTATCCAGCATAAGGAAATTGCAATGAAACAGAACACCAACTCACATGATGGTTATAGTTACGGTCTGATATTATATATGTTGGCTACTATGTGCTGGACATAGGCATAGCCTGACACACATCACACACAGGATGGCTAACCTCCACAGCAATGTCAGCCTCAGTTTTTGTTTTTGTTTTTGTTTTTGTTTTCATAGAGCATAGTGTTGTATTACTATCAGGTGTACAGGTAAGTGATTTAGTTATACATATACATATATATATATTCTTTTTCAGAGTATTTTCCCTTATAGGTTCTTATAAGATACTGAGTATAGTGCTATACAGTAGGACCTTGTTGATTATCTATAAATATAGTAGTGTGTATACCTGGAATCTAAAAAAAAAAATGAATTCATTTACAAAACAGAAATAGATAGAGTCTCATTTATTCTTAAAATATGGGTACATGTTACTTTATTGATGACACTTGAAAACATTTCTTTAATAAGGTAAAAAATATATATATTTATCTGAAATTAGATTACTGCTATGGTTTCTGGAGAAGGAAATGGAAACCGACTCCAGTATTCTTGCCTGGAGAATCCCATGGACAGAAGAAGCATGGTGGGCTACAGTCCATAGGGTTGCAAAGAGTTGGACATGACTGAAGGGACAAAGCACACACGCATCATGGTTACTCAACTCTGTGAACATACTAAAAAAAGCACTGAATTGTATGCCTTAAATGAGGAAGTTACATGTTAAGTAAATTATATTCCAAAAAAGCTGCCTTAAAGGAGGGAAAGAAGGATCTCTTTGGTAAGAAAAAAATCATTGTGATTTGACCATGAAAGAAAAGGTAACTGCAGCTATAATAAGCTACAGTTAATATCAGTTCCATTATTTTTTTTAAATTGAGGTATAGTTACTTCACAACATTGTGCTAGTTTCTGAAGTACAGTGAAGTGAATCAGCTATCAGTTCAGTTCAGTTCAGTCGCTCAGTCGTGTCCGACTCTTTGCGACCCCATGAATCGCAGCACGCCATCAGCCATATGTATATACATATTCCTTCCCTTCTGGATTTCTTGTGTTGTGGGCTGTGCTTAGTTGCTCAGTCGTGTCCCACTCTTTGTGACCCCATGGACTGTAGTCTGCCAGGCTCCTCTGTCCATGGGGAATTCTCCAGGCAAGAATACTGGAGTGGGTTGCCACACACTCCTCCAGGGGATCTTCCCAACCCAGGGATTGAACCCAAGTATGCTACAATGCAGAGGGATTCTTTATCATCTGAGTTAACAGGGAAGTCTTCTGAAGGGGGAGTAAAGAGAGGCTCAGAACAGCACCCTAAGTCCTCTGGGCTCACACAACCATGATCTTGGGAGTTGGAATCTGAGCCCAGCCATGGCTATGCTCTGTGTATTCTCTCCTTAGTGGAGGGAGGTTCTTGCATCTTATTGGGATACAGTGAATATGGAAAATCAAATATGATATTCAAGACTTATTTAAATATCAGAGTCTCCAGCAAACATTGACAAACTTTCCCATGCTCCCTGTAGTTAGCTCTGCAAATACGGCTGCCCTTAGCTCCAGAAGTTCTCCAAGGTCCTTGGAAGGACCTTGCCTCTTAATCCTGGCTCAAAGAAACCCTTTAGACTGTGGCAATACTTGCCTCTGAGAAAGCACTCCTAGATAATATTTGTGATTGCCTTTGTTTGGGACTTCTGACAAGATCACATCACTAATCTTTCCCTAAGCTAAAGAAGTGAAGCTTCTAAGAAGATACAGGACTAAAAGGAATATTTTACTCTCCATTTTATATCTAAAAACAAAACTCAACCAAAATTGAGGACCAGAGAGGTGAAATCACGAGCCTTATGAACAAGCCAGTGTCTGTTTCAGACTGGCTTCCAATTGGGCTAAGCTGGTCTCTCCTTCTATACCCAGTGGATTCCAGAACCCCTAAATCATGGCATTCCTGCCATCAGACATGGAACAAAATTAACTAATGAAGTAGGTTTAGCTGCTGTGAATGGATCAATGGTGAGGGCAAAAAATTGGTTGATTCATATAATGGGAACGTAATGCCAACGAAAAGATAGCCTAGCTCACTCAGTGACATTGGCTTGGCTCTTAAAAATGCCATAAGTGCGTAGGACTTCCACATGAAGATCTCCAATCTGTTCTGCCAGGAATGAAACAGAACAAAAAGCTTTGCCACCTCTAGCCCCACAAGGCCCAATTCCAGGCCCACCTTTCTCTGATCTTCCTGCTCCTGACTGCAGTTAAACACTGGGAACTAGATTCATGTCACATTTGGAGTGGTTCAATGTTTGTTTCATGCAAGTAAGCCTTGACTTCAAAACCAAATGTTCATTTCCTTGAGAATAGTGTTTGTTGGGAACAGAGAAAAAAGAAAAGTTTTTAAGCCAGAAAGTTTTGAATTAAAATCCTAACTTTGCTGCTTATGAGTTTTATGAGTTTTCTACACCTAGCCTCACTACTGTTCAAAGTTTCATTTTTCTGAAACATAAAAGGATGTTCACAGACCTACTTGAGGAGGCTTGTAATAAATTTCCAAGCAAGCACACAGTTAGAGCTCAAGAGTAGTCAGTTCCTACTCCTCTTCCTAGCCCTGTGCTGCAGTAAAGTTTCCACCACGTGTTTTCATCAAGGATTGACTGAGAACATTGCAGCTCAGAGTAAACATGCCCAGGATTCAGGTTTTGGGTACATCAAAAGTTTACAATAAGTGAGTTAGTCGCTCAGTTATGTCTGACTCTTTGTGACCCTATGGACTATAGCCTGCCATGCTCCTCTGTCCATGGGATTCTCCAAGCAAGAATACCAGAGTAGCCATTCCCTTCTCCAGGGGATCTTCTGGACCCAGGGATTGAACTTGGGTCTCCTGCATTGCAGGCAGATTCTTTATCATCTGAGTCAAGAGTTTGATCCCCAGGTCCAGAAGATACCCTAGAGAAGGGAATGGCTACCCACTCCAGTATTCTTGCCTAGAAAATGCCATGGACAGAAAAGTCTGGCGGGCTTCAGTCCATGGGGTTGCAAAGAGTCAGACACAACTAAGCAACTAACACTTTCACTTTTGTTTTTATATTCAGTGAGCATTCTGACTGGGTGAGCATCTCTCTAATCTCATTAGTAAATGTCCTTTCTGCACCACCACATGCTCTATATTCTACATGCTACTTCTGCTCTGCCATTATTATACTGACAACTAAATGATAACTATACTGCTTTTCAGGGACATTAAGAAGAAAACAAATCTGCTTTTCAGTAGAATAATGAAGAAAACATGCCACCATTTACAACAAAATATGATGTGGAAATATAATGATGATAAGGAAATGTACAAAATCTAGTTTACATTTGGTAAAAGAATAGTTGGGCCTACTAAAAGCCCTAGTTTGATAGAACTTGTCAATCAGTCAGTCAGTCAGTTCAGTCACTCAGTCGTGTCCGACTCTGCAATAGCAGTTGAGCTGGGTCTTAAAAGTTGTGGAGAAGTATCCTAGGCTGAAGTCCATCCTGTAGCATTTCTGGGAGCAGTGACAGCATGCTTTTTTTTTTTTTTTAATTTTATTGATGTAAGGTTGACTTACAATGTTGTGTTTAATTTCTGCTGGTCAGCAAAATGACTCAGTTATGTGTGTGTATATATATATATATTTTCTCATATTCTTTTCCACTATGAGTTATTACAGAATATTGAACATACTCCCCTATACTATGCAGTGGGACCTTGTTGCTTATACATTCTATATACAATAGTTTGCAATCCCAAACTCCCAATCCTTCCCTCTCCTACTGCTCTCCCCCTTGGCAACCACAAGTCTGTTGTCTATATCTGAGTCTGTTTTAGTTTCACAGATAAGTTCATTTGTGTCACAGTTTAGATTCCACATATAAGTGATATAATACAGTATTTGTCTTTCTCTGACTCATTTCACTTAGAATGATAATCCATAGGTCCATCGATGTTGCCGAAAGTGGTATTATTTCATTCTTTTTTGTTCTTTTTAATGGCTGAATAATATTCCATTGTATTGGGTTGGCCAAAAGATTTGTTCAAGTTTTTCCTGAATGAAACTTTTAGCCAATGCAGTTTATATATACCACATTTTCTTTATCCATTTATCTGTCAATGGACATTTAGGATGTTTCCAAGTCTTGGCTATGGTAAATGGTGCTACTGTGAACATAGGAGTGCATGTATCTTTTCGAATTAGAGAGGAGTGGGATTGCAGGGTCACATGGTAGCTCTATTTTTAGTTTTTTAAGGAATTTCCATACTGTTCCTCATAGTGACGGTACCAATTTACATCCCCACCAATAGCATAGGAGGGATCCCTTTTCTCCCCACTCTCTATTGCATTTATTATTTGTAGACATTTTAATGAGGGCCATTCTGACTGGTGTGAGGCGGTACCTCACTGCAGTTTTAATTTGATAGTATGTTTTAAGAGTCACAGGCAGACAGCATGCCATGTGTGAGCTACTAAGAGCACTTAAGTGTTGCTACAGCAGAAATGGGACAGGGAAATGAGTACCCTGCCAAGGTGAACCTTAGAAATTTCCCATGTGTGGCTCTCACATTTCCCCCAGGTTCACAGAAGGCCCCAACAATTCACAAGAAGGTGGAACTATAAGATATAAATGGACTGAGTCCCCATGGGACAGCCTAGGTGAGTCATACTACCATGTGATATGATCTGAAAAGCAACCTATTTTGCTAAGTCATTGAGGTTTGGGATGGTTTGTCACTTTACTAAGCCTATCTTTCCCTTGCTCCTTAAATTTTACCTCAGTTACTGGGAGATCTGAGTGATAACCTTGGTAACACACATTCCTATTTATGGACAATGCAAATGAGCTCACACAATCTGAGAGCTTTGCCCAAAGTCATCCCATGTGGTAAGATGTAGATCAGAGAATCTGATATTGGTTGCCTGACTTTAAACTCCTGGTCTTCTCCTCTAAGTGCTGAAAATAAACACAAACTTATAAAATAGTTATATTGTGGTCATAAGTTTATAAAACTGGTCTCAAGTAGAGTAATAAGGACAATTCTAGAGAAAGCTCTGTGAAGGCATCCTTGGAAATAATTTCACAATAGTTATCTGACTATATTTTGTCATCATTGTTAATCAATCCAGAATTCTCTGAGCAGAGGCCACCCTGGTAAAATAAGTATTTTGCATTTGCACACCATGAAGAAAGTGTCTACCTATGTTAATTGGTGAATGACAATTTTTTAAGCTGTGACAAAGGCACTTTACAATGAAAACAATGTGTGATTGTATTAATAGTACACTCAGTTCACATGATTTGTGACACCAAGAGACTGACAAAAATGCTCTAAGCTACTCCTACTGAGAGGATCCTTAATTCTGTTACTCAGTACAGCTCATGTTGGAGCAACATGAGATGCCACTTCTATCCATTAAAGTGTGGAAATGTTAGTTAGTCATGTCTGACTCTTTGTGACCCCATGGACTGTAGCCCACCAGGCTCCTCTGTCCATAGGATTCTCCAGTCAACAATACTGGAGTGGGTAGCCATCCCCTTCTCTGGGGCATCTTCCCAACCTGGGGATCAAACCTGGGTCTCCTGCATTGCAGGTGGATTCTTTACCATCTGAGCCACCAGGGAAGCCCATTAAAACACATTGTGATTCTTCCTATCAGATTATGCTTATAAATTCCTTCTCATCATCACAGAATTCAGAAAATATTAATCACCAAGAAAAAACATGACCAACAAAGAGGAAACTGAGACACAAATCTATGGCACAGAAGACAGTGATGCGGAGGAAGAATCCAGAGGAGGTAAAGCAGCCTTACTCCATGAAGACACAGCGAGTATGAATGACAAGAGCTGCTGCATCCCTTCCCCTATTTCCAACCTCCTCCTGTATCTCTACTATGCTGTCCTCTTAAGTGGAAATGCATTGGAAAGAAATTCTGGGGAATATGGTTCAGCCAAACCAAGTTGACACATTATAAGGCTACCACTGGAGAAGGGAAAGGCTACCCACTCCAGTGTTCTGGCCTGGAGAATTCCATGTACTATACATGGGTCACAAAGAGTCGACATGACTGAGCAACATTCACTACCACTATCACCAAGGCTACCACACTTTGCAAAAGTGAGACATTTTAATGACAAGTAGTTAACATAAGATCTTTAAGTGCAACTGGTTAATTCAGCTCTTTCTTTTGCCCATCTTGTTGTCACACTTCTCCTGCCAGGTAGCCTTGGAGAAGCCACAGAGAATTTTAAGATCTGATTAAGGAGAAGGTATGCGAGGATACATAACTGGTTTAGAGTGACAGGGTGTCACCATATGGTTTGTGGCCACTCAATTATATAGTTATTGCCAGTCACTAGGATTCAGGAATTGCCCCCATGAAGACTCCTGCTGCCTCCTATGCAAATCTATGCAAGAGTGTCACCAGATGGTGCAGGGCCAGAGGTCGCATCTCAATAGAAACATTGCCTGCAGCATCCAGCACCAGAAGTGAGTATGTCGTGGAGGAGAAGCCAAGTTTGAAGGGTATACAGCCAAACGCTAACCTGTGGGAATTCTTTTAAATCTTACATCTCATTTGTGAAACTGAACAGAACTGAAATTTTCCCAATTTCAACCATGCTCACAAAAGTTTATATGGCATAAAAAATGTGTGTGGGGAAATGAAAGTTATCATTTAATGTGTAAAGAATTTAAGTTGTACAACATGAAAAGCCTCACACTGAGAACAAATTTAATATCACTGAACTGTACACTGAAAACTGGCTGACAAGATCACTTTTAAATTATGTTATCTGAGCATAATAAAAAAAGATAAAAACAAGTTTAAATGTTTGCCTATAAACATCTGTAGATATTCCTAAAAATAGACATATTTAGTAGTTAAATATTAAATAACATTCCTAAAATTGTGAATATTTAGCATCCAATATATTAAGTAAATTAGGTAATCAGATAAGAAAATGACATATTTAAAATTTTTAATTCTATTTCCATTGCCTTAAAGTAGGTAATAAATAGATATTTTGAAAGTTTATGAAATTACCAATAATAAAATGGGAAGCTGAAAAAACTGTTTTCTAAATGAGGCAAGTTTTTAAAATTATTTTGCTCAAATTTAAAGAAACCTGAATTATTATTTTCTTATAAAAAAATGATAAAAATGTCATGTAAGGAGAAAATCAAAGGGAAAGTAGCTAAAAGATAAGACAAATGGAAATACTACTAAATTGTGTCAGGAAATAAAATACTATGAATTTTTTAAAATTTTGAAATGTATGTGATACTTGCCACATTTTTGTAATTTATAATGATTTATTTTATCATTCTAAAAATAATTTAGAAAAAAAAATCTTAAATGAGATCCCCAGAATTACATAAGTTCTGGGCTTTTTGAAACTTCAGTCAGTCTCAGCTCAAAGCATGGAGACTGAGCCCAGCCTCAGAAGCCCATTAAGGTTATGGAGCTAAGCTGGCAGCCCGCCTTTGACAGGGGTGTGTCTGAGCTCCTCACCCAAGTAACAGACTGGACTTTTGTCTCAGCCTGTGCTTGGTATGCAAGAATCCTTATTCTGCCTTTGAGTTCACTCTTTCACTGAGCCTTTGTGTAGCTGTGTCTTAGAAAATGAAACCAGACAGATCCCCCTAGCCAGGCAAAGTCAGAGAGGCTATGCAATTACCTTGGCACTGTGATTTCCTCTTCTATGTATTATCACAGCCATGTTTATCTCATGGGCATGCTTTAAAGATGAAATGGGATGGTGGAAATGTATGTATAAACTCTCTGAGGTATAATAGGTGTTTGATCAATAACTCAGATATGCAGATGACACCACTCTTATGGCAGAAAGTGAAGAGGAATTAAAAAGCCTCTTGATGAAAGTGAAAGAGGAGAGTGAAAAAGTTGGCTTAAAGTTCAACATTCAGAAAATGAAGATCATGGCATCTGGTCCCATCACTTCATGGCAAATAGACGGGGTAAGTAGAAACAGTGTCAGACTTTATTTTTCTGGGCTCCAAAATCGCTGCAGATGGTGATTGCAGCCATGAAATTAAAAGACACTTACTCCTTGGAAGGAAAGTTATGACCAACCTAGACAGCATATTTAAAAGAAGAGACATTACTTTGCCAACAAAGGTCCATCTAGTCAAGGCTATGGTTTTTCCAGGGGTCATGTATGGATGTGAGAGTTGGACTGCGAAGAAGGCTGAGCACCGAAGAATTGATGCTTTTGAACTGTGGTGTTGGAGAGTCTTGAGAGTCCCTTGGACTCCAAGGAAATCCAACCAGTCCATCCTAAAGGAGATCAATCCTGGGTATTCATTGGAAGGACTGATGCTGAAACTGAAACTCCAATACTTTGGGCACCTCATGCTAAGAGTTGACACATTGGCAAAGACCCTGATGCTGGGAGGGATTGTGGGCAGGAGGAGAAGGGGGCGACAGAGGATGAGATGGCTGAATGGCATCACCGACTCGATGGATGTGAGTTTGGGTAAACTCCGAGAGTTGGTGATGGACAGGGAGGCCTTACATGCTGCGATTCGTGGGGTCGCACAGTCGGACACGACTGAGCAACTGAACTGAACTGAACTGAACTGAAACTGAGAAGACCTTCTAGAACTAACACCAAAAAACATGTTCTTTTCATTATAGGGGTTTGGAATGCAAAAGTAGAAAATCAAGAAATACCTGATACTGAAAATCAAGTGACAGGCAAATTTGGCCTTGGAGTACAGAATGAAGCAGGGCAAAGGCTAATAGAGTTTTCCAAGAGAACGCAGTGGTCATAGGAAACACCCTCTTACAACAACACAACAGAAGACTCTACACATGGACATCACCAGATGGTCAACACCATGATTAGATTGATTATATTCTTTGCAGCCAAAGATGGAGAAGCTCTATACAGTCAGCAAAAACAAGACCGGGAGTTGACTATGGCTCAGATAATGAACTCCTTATTGTCAAATTCAGATTTAAATTGAAATAAGTAGGGAAAACCACTAGACCATTCAGGTATGACCTAAATCAAATCCCTTATGATTATACAGTGGAAGTGAGAAATAGATTCAAGGGATTAGATCTAATAGAGTGCCTGAAGAACTATAGACCAAGGTATGTGACATTGTACAGGAGGCAGAGATCAAGATCATCCCCAAGAAAAAGAAATATAAAAAGTGTATATGTTACTCTCCATTCATCCCATCCTCACTTTCCTACCCACCCCTCCACCCATGTCCACAAGTCTGCTGTCAATGTCTGTGTCTCCATTGCTGCCCTGCAAATAGGTTCATAAATACCATCTTTCTAGATTCCATATATATGCATTAATATACAATATTTGCTTTTCATTTTTCTGACTTACTTCGTTCTGCATAATAGGCTCTAAGTTCATCCACCTCATTAGCACTGACAAATAGTCCACTGTATATATGCACCACAGCTTCTTTATCCATTCACTGTCAGTGGACATCTAGGTTGCTTCCACGTCCTGACAATTGTCAATAGTGCTGCAATGAACATTGGAGTACATGTATCTTATCCAATTATGGTTTTGTCAGGGTTTATGCCCAGTAGTGGGATTGTTGAATCATGGTAGTTTTATTCCTAGTTTTTTAAAGGAATCTCTATACTGTCTTCCATAGTGGCTGTATCAATTTACATCCCCACTAACAGTCTAGCTCAGCTTTATATCATGTCAGAACAAAGAACATTAAACAAGTCCAAGATACACGTATTCAGGGTAAAGCACACACATACACACACAGATCAATCACACAAGGCCATCAAGTCACCATGGCCTTGGCACTTGAGAAGGGATTCTTATCATCAAATGAGTCCCAGCACTGGTACTCCAGGAAGGTAGGCATTTAATCTTTACTTTTAACATGAACATTCTTTACTTCTGGTCAATGTGCCTTTTTCTGTAATAATTAAAACTGATGTACAATGTACGATTGATAGGCTACAAATGGGCTATTTTAGTTAGCATCAAATTCAAGTTGAAATATGTAAAAGCCAGAATGGCTTCCTTATATCTCAAAATGTGAATATTTCTCTTACCACCAGCAAGGGGACCCTGGAGCCTGATCTCATCATTCTATGAATCTATTTTCATCTTTTATAAGTATACATATTAAACTGAATTGAATTCCAATTCCAGGCTGGACTGAGTCTTCCATTATCCTTCTGTCCTTAGAAATCTTGAGTTAAAGATGCTGCAGGAAACTGTTTTAAATGGTAACTTGACTGGGGAACCCTGCCTGCCTCTTAGAGTCATACGTTGGTTCCTGAGTAGACAACACAAGGTGAGCAGGAATCATTCACACTAGAAAGCTGTCTGCATGAGGCTGCTCCCTGCCCCTATTTGCCCTCTCTTCCCTAATCACTTGCCTGCAGACTGGCAGAAAAGGGACAGCCACTGAGGCCTTCTGACCCAAAGAAAACAAGCTCACAAGCTCATTCTGCATGGAATGTGACTCCCTGACATTGAAAAGTATACCAGATTTATTCAGCAACTTCCATTTATCATCTGTCTAGATTGCTTGCATGTCAGTCTTTCAAGTTTCACAGTAAGGCAGATAGAACTCAGAGAGGGACAGTTCACCATTTCTTTTAATAGGTCATTTTAAAATCTGTTCTTAAGCCATGCCTTCCTGTCTGTAAAAAGGGTCCCAGATTAAAAACATGCCTCTTTCTTGGACTCATAAATAGCTTCCCTGCCATACTATATACTATAAGGCAGTCCCCTTGGGGTATAGGTGTATCTGCTACAATGGGGTGGCTTTCTCTTCCTAGAGGTCAGGCTCCACATAGCACAGCATCTTCCTTTTCCTGACTGCCTGGGACTTCCTCAAGCATCACCTCACATTTCTTCCTATCTGTTTTCCTCCCTGTGCCTACTGGGTCTTTGGGTTTGAGAGGATGTCTCTTGACTGATCATTGCCCGGGAGTCTTCTTTTTGTTCAGTTTCAGCTTCCTGAAAGCTTAAATCTGAAGTTACCCAATTTTTGTCCAAACTTTCAAGCATTTCTCAGCCCTGGCTGCCTGAACTCTGCCTAACTTTTACCAATGTTCCACCAAGTTCTTAATGAGATTGTTTCATGTTGTCATGCTAGAAAATTGAAAATGAAAGAGCTTTGATTTCTTAGAGGAATCACATAAGGGAGTCTGTGCATTCCCTTTTATTCTTTATCTTCTAATTAGAAGACTGGAGTTTTTTAAGCAGAAAGAATGAGGAGAAGAAAGAAGATTATTACAAAGACAGTATTTCAAACTTCACATTTTTTCCCCTCTTTCACATTTATTCCCACCTTCACAGGACTCCAATTTACAATTAAGAAACCTGAAATGATTTCTACTCATAAAGAAACCAAAAGATCCATGTCATTCAGAGAAGAGTTTTGAAAGATTTGGAAGGTGTCCCTGCCCCAAACTGCTAGTAACATTCAGCCCATCCCTTCCCTAAGCAGCCTACCCAGTTGACCTGACCTCCTTAATCGTTCTTGAGGCAGCTAACTGAGCTTCCCCCTACTGTCTCTATCAATAATCCATGATACTTTAGGAGGAGCCTTTATGGACCCAGATGTTCCACCTGCCACCAAGAACTCCTATACCTCAAATATTCCTCATTTTGTGCAGACATCTCCATCCCATAAAGACTTGACACTCACCTTATCTAAAGATGCCCCAACCTTGGGGCATCCCATATGGTTCTGAATTCTAGAATTAGGGTTAGGGTGTGTATGTATATATACATATCTATATATACAGACAAATAAATAAAGGATAGATACAAGCACATTGTGTAGATGATATAGATACAGGCATGGATATAGGCATAGACAGATTCCCAGGTGGTGCAGTTGTAAATAATCTGCCAGCAAAGCAGAAGACATGGATCAATTCCTGGGTCAGGAAGATCCCTGGAGAAGGAAATGGCAACCCACTCCAGTATTCTTGCCTGGGAAATCCCATGGACAGAGGAGTCTGGTGGGCTATAGTGCATGGAGTCACAAAGAGTTGGACACAAATTAGCAACAAAACAACAACAACAATAGATACAGATATGCACTGCATACTTTTTAACATCAAGAACAAAGAAAGAACACTGAAGGCTGTAAAGAGGAGAACCAAACATTCATAGAGCTCTTCTACCATTTACTAAACACCACCAAGCCTTTAAAAATACTACCTCTATTTTCTCAAGAAATTAATTATCTGGTTGGCAAAAACCCAAACTTTTGACAACACGCTTTGTTAGTGAGTGTGTGGGAAAAACTGGACCTCTCATGCATTGCTGGTGGGGGTGAAAACTGGCTCAAGGCCCGTGGAAGTCAATTTCGCAACTGACATGCAGCAAAATCACTTCTATCCTTTTGATCCAGCAATCCCTCTTCTGGAAATTTAACCTACAGATATGTTTGCAAGTGTGTGAAATGGCATATGTTCAAGTTTATTCATTGTGACTTTATTTGTATGGGATTAGGGAAAAAAAATCTAAAAAAGCCTATCAACGTGAGCCTTATGAAATGAATTATGGCACAACTCGACAATGAAATTCTGTGCAACTGAAAAAAGAATAATGAAACTCTTTATGTACTGAGATGGAAAGATGAGCTCTAAGATAGACTATTATTTAAAAAAGGCAAAGTGCAAGGCAGTGTATATAACATGCATTTGTATTTGCTTGTATTTCTATAAAGATATTCAAGTGGAAGACACAAGTGACCTATTATATTCTAGTGGCAGGTCTAGGCAGACAGAATATAAGGTGTAGAAATAAAAATTTCCCTGCATATTTTCATATGGATTATTTTCTGATCCTGTGAACATATTGTTGTTGTTGTTTGTCAGTAAGTCATGCCCAACTCCTTTTCAACCCAGGGACTGAAGCCCAGCAGTTTCCTCTGACGCCTGGAGTGGGTTGCCATTTCCTTCTCCAGGGGATCTTCCTGACCGAGGTATTAAACCTGTGCCTCTTGCATTGGCAAGCAGATTCTTTACCACTGAGCCACCTGGGAAGACCATTCAAAATTCATATTAAAACTTCAAGCATTGCCTATATTTGAAATCATGCTCTTAAAACCTATTGAGGGACTTCCAGTTCAGACAAGATGGTTTAAACTTGTTTCTCCCTGATCTCCATTGCTAAATAAACTCTCAACCTGGAAAACAACACAAGAAGTAGCCAAGGACAACTCTGAAACCAGAAAAGAGGAAAGTCACATGGTTTGGGACCTCAGGATTGAAGAGAGAACACAGTAGCAGTGCATCTACACCCTGTCTTGGCGCAAGAAGGTGACTCAAGTCCAGCATTTCCTGGCCATAATCTAGCAAGAAGGGGTTGCAAAGTATCAGACATGACTGAGTGTCTAAGCACATACAGTGGAATCTATAAAAATTATATAGGTGATCTTATGTGCAAAGCAGAAATAGAAAGCAGCTGATTCTTAAACATCCTGTCAGGTTGCTTGCTTTGGGGTCAGTATCTGTCCTGGAGGTACTACCTGGCTTGCTAGCATCTTTTGGCATGGGAGATGACTGTCAACCCTGACAGTGAAGGTGACCCCTTTCCTGGCCATTTGCTGTTAGTGGGGCTGCTGATGGACCCCCCTGTTGGTAGTTGAAAGCTTATCTGAGCACTGAAAAATTGCTTTCCAACTGTGGTGCTGGAGAAGAATTTTAATAGTCCCATGGAATACAAGATTAAGCTAGTCAATCCTAAATCCAAAGGGGAGGGATATATATGGTAAATAACCCACCTGCCATTTAAGGAGACATAAGAGAAGTGAGTTCAATCCCTGGGTCAAAAAGATCTCTGGAGGAGGACACAGCAACCCACTTCAGTATTCTTGCCTGGAGAATCTCATGGACAGAGGAGCCTGGTGGGCTACAGTCCATAGGGTTGCAAAGAGTCAGACATGACTGATAGAACTTAGCACTGCATATATTTATGTGTGTATATATATATATATATATATATTTATATATATATGTATATATATGCATATTAGCCATATATACATATACAGCTGATTCATTTTGCTGTGCAGTAGAAACAAGCACAACTTTGTAAAGCAACTATATTCCAATAAAATTATTTTTAAAAATAATCAGCTGCTCTATTTATCCAGAAACACAAACTGTAATACACATTTATGGGACTCAACTGAACAAAGAAAAAGGCAACAATCTTATTCCTCCACATATCCCTTCCTTTTCCACAGGTCCTCAGCTGCCACTAGTCTTTTAGAATCTCATCTTTCAATGAAAATTGAAGTATTGATGCCCATCTTAACCTCGGATTTTTAAGTTCTTGTACTGGGTATATATTTTGTGATATAAAGGAATCATAAGAATGCATCACCCATGAGTGAGAAAATAATCCCAAGAGGTCTTACCCAGGATTGAACCCAAAGGCAAGTAAATTATGTTCATTAAATAAAATTTAAAGCAAGTATATAAGACAAACGTCGAGTGCTGTTTTGATTGCCTGAACGATCACATGTTCAGCACCTTAGTCACATCAGAGGAGCTGATGAGGATAACACTGTGCTAAGTGTTACCATTAAGGTGCTACACAAACCTGAATGATGCCAACTGAGTCCAGGAAAGTTGTATCATGTGAAGCAGAAGGATGTTATGTCAGGCAGAACTGCAACTAGTATAATAAGGGAAGTAAGTCAGAGAAAAACAGATACCGTATGATATCACTTACAGGTAGAATCTAAAATATGACACAAATGAACTGATTTATGAAACAGAAACAGACTCACAGACATAGAGAATAGATTTGTGGTTGCCAGTGGGGAGGGGTTAGTGCAGGAAAGGATTGGGAGTTTCGGATTAGCAGATGTAAACTAGTACATATAGAATGGATAAACATTAAGGTCCTACTGTATAGAACAGAGGACTATATTCAGCACCTGTGATAAGCCATAATGGAAAAGTATATGAAAAAGAATATACATATATATTGTGAATCACTGAAGAATATACATATATTCATATATATAGATAGATAGATAGATAGACAGATAGAGATATATACTGAATCACTTTGCTGTACACCAGAAGCATAAACTGTAATTAAGATTGCTGGGAGAAATATTAATAACCTCAGATATGCAGATGACACCACACTTATCCCAGAAAGCAAAGAGGTACTAAAGAACCTCTTGATGAAGGTAAAAGAGGAGAGTAAAAAAAGCTGGCTTAAAACTCAACATTCAAAAAATTAAGAACATGACATCCGCTCCCATCACTTCATGGCAAATAGATGGGGAAACATTGAAACAATTACAGACTTTATTTTCTTGGGCTCATAAATCATGCCAATGGCGACTGCAGCCATGAAATTAAAAGATGCCTGCTCCTTGGAAGGAAAGCTATGATAAACCTAGCCAGCATATTAAAAAGCAGAGATATTATTTTCCCAACAAAGGTCCATATAGTCAAAGCTATGGTTTTTCCAGTAGTCATGTATGGATGTGAGAGTTGGACCATAAAGAAATCTGAGCATCAAAAAATTGATGCTTTTGAATTGTGGTGTTGGAGAAGACTCTTGAGAGTCCCTTCGACTGCAGGGAGATCAATCCAGTCCATCCTAAAGGAAATCAGTCCTGAATATTCACTGGAAGGACTGATGCTGAAGCTGAAGCTCCAGTACTTTAGCCTCCTGATGTGAAGAGCTGACTCACTGAAAAAGACCCTGATTCTGGAACATATTGAAGGTAGGAGAAGGGGACGACAGAGAACAAGATCGTTGTATGGTATCACTGACCCAATGGACATGAGTTTGAGCAAACTCGAGGAGATGGTGAAAGACAGGGAAGCCTGGCGTGCTACAGTCCATGGGATTGCAAAGAGTCAGACACAACTGAGTGAATGAACAATAACAGAAGCTAGGAACTATAAATTGTAAATCAACTATGCATGCATGCTTGCTAAGTTGCTTCAGTAGTGTCTGACTCTTTGCAACGCTATGGACTGTAGCCCTCCAGGCTCCTTTGTCCATGGGATTCTTCAGTCAAGTACACTGGAGTGGGATGTCATGCCCTCCTCCAGGGGATCTTCCCTACGCAGGAATCAAACCCACATTGCTTATGTTTCCTGCATTGGTAGGCAGGTTCTTTACCACTAGCACCACCTGGGAAGCCCAAATCAACTAAACCTCAATTTAAAAAAAGAAAAAGAAAAGCAGAAGTTACAAGGTAGAAATTTCTAAACACAAAGAAAATAATGGAAGCATAACTAAAATAACTAAATATGGTTAAAGGAGATGAATACAGGTACAGCACTGACAAATGGGCAGACTGGAATAATCTGTTTTATGTGTCAAATAAGCTGAACTATAGTCCTCATAGCTGTGAAGGTATTTTGTAGATATGAAGAAAGTCCATAGTCAGCCAATTCTAAGTAATATAAATTATCCTGAAAAATTTGGATGGACCTATTTTAATCAGTTGAATGGCCTTAAGAGCAGAATACAGGCTTCCGAGAAGAAGAAATCACCCCCAAGAACTGCAGTTTCAGCTCCTGCCCTATATTCTGCCCACCCCTCCTGACTGCCTGCCCTGTGGACCGCAGACTTGTCAGACCAATTCTCTCAATCATATATACCATTTTGTGGTAAGAAATCTCTCAATATCTACCTCCTCCTGGTTCTTTTTCTCTGTTGGGACTTTGCCTGACTGATTCCAACTTTGTTTCTTATCATTATTCCTCTAACCCCAACTTATGTGGGTCACTGTCTTTCACCCTGTATTCTAACCATGCCCCACTTCCTCTGCTATACAGATAACACAAAGAGACCAGGTTTTGCTCAAATGCAGCACCACCGAGCTCTCCCTCTCTTCCTGTCTCATCTTGTCCTGCATGCCTTGTGCCTGTATTTCTGTCTTCAACTTTATTCAGCTTGTTCTTTGATCCTATACAATCTTGAATTATTTTTTGAGTGGATAATAGAATTTTCCTCTCCCATCCACCATTGTTGCTAGTTTTAAAGATCTTGAGAACAGAAATAGAATCTTCAGGTTGCTTTAGTATAATTCTGGTGGACCCAAAGTAGATACTTATTTATTATACATGACTGATGTAAGCATATATTGTGTGGAAGGGTGATCTGAAAAGAGGGGAGATTTACTAGACTTCATGCTAAATGAAAATAAGCATCCCAAATAAATCTCAACATAACAGCAGCCAGAATAGATTGTAGAATCATCTATGTTTACTTACTTGGAGACCAATTACAATGATTATACTATGAGAATGAAAAGTGTACATATATTGGGTCAGTATATGTACACTTAGTCGTGTCCAGCTCTTTGTGATCCCATGGACTCTATAACCCACCAGACTCCTTTACCCATGAGATTCTCCAAGCAAGAATAACTGGAATGGGTTGCCATTTCCTTCTCTAATACATATATTAATTATATACAATTATATAACTAAGTTAAAGCACATTCTTGCTTTGATTATTACCTAAGTACCTCCTGGAATCCAGTGATTTCAAGAACTGTGATGCCATCAACATTCTACTTTATTCCAGGCAACTGAGAAAATGATGGTATGTCCTATTCTTTGGGGGACTTGTAAAAACTGTGCTAGGAGACCCTACCTGGCAGGCTGTCTATGATAGGGTTATTTCAGATACAACAAAGACTAATTACAGAATGTTAGAAGAAGGTAGATTGCATCTTCTAAGAGAAACCTTCTAGCCATCAGAGAAGCAAGATGTATTAATTAACCTGTTTCTAAAGCATCAACTTGAGGAAGGATGCACGTAACATATGAAAATGACTTGTACTAAAAGATCCCTTCTAAACAGAAATCAGTATTTGTTACCAATCTAAAATTTATCCATAAAAGACCAGAAAAAGAAGAAGTGTAAAGGATTGATGAAGCAGAATAAATAAACTGAGTGTGTCTTACTTACATAGGCACCACACTAGATGCTCTAGATGTAATCTCTTATTTCATCATCAAAAATTCCTAAGACACTAATGATATTATTTCTCCACTTAGAAATGAGAAATCAAGGTTCAGATAAGTTGATTAATTTTTCCCAGGTTACTCAGTGAATCATTGCTAGAACGTAGGACTGAACTCAAGCCAGACTAATTTTCAAAATCAATTTTCTTTTCATACACCTCCATTAAAAGTGCTTAAACACATTTATTTTCCATTTCTTTTCACAATCCCCTAGGGACGTTATTATTAAGATGTTATTAAGAAGAGGTGGCAAGAATACACAGAAAGTGAAAGTGAAAGAAAGTGAAGTCGCTCAGTTGTGTCCAACTCTCTGCGACCCTGTGGACTGTAGTCTATCAGGCTCCTCCGTCTGTGGGATTCTCCAGGCAAGAGTATTGGAGTGGGTTGCCGTTTCCTTCTCCAGGAGATCTTCCCAACCCAGGGATCAAATCCGGGTCTCCCGCATTGCAGGCAGATGCTTTACCATCTGAGCCACCAGGGAAGAACTGTACAAAAAAAGATCTTCATGACCCAGATAATCACGATGGTGTGATCACTCACCTAGAGCCAGACATCCTGGAATGTGAAGTCAAATGGGCCTTAGGAAGCATCACTATGAACAAAGCTAGTGGAGGTGATGGAATTCCAGTTGAGCTATTCCAAATCCTGAAAGATGATGCTGTGAAAGTGCTGCACTCAATATGCCAGCAAATTTGGAAAACTCAGCAGTGGTCACAGGACTGCAAAAAGTCAGTTTTCATTTCAATCCCAAAGAAAGGCAATGCCAAAGAATGCTCAAACTACTGCACAATTGCACTCTTCTCACACACTAATAAAGTAATACTCAAAATTCTCCAAGTCAGCCTTCAGCAATACATGAACTGTGAACTTTCAGATGTTCAAGCTGGTTTTAGAAAAGGTAGAGGAACGAGAGATCAAAATGCCAACATTTCCTGGATCTTTAAAAAGCAAGAGAGTTCCAGAAAAAACATCTATTTCTGCTTTATTGATTATGCCAAAGCCTTTGACTATGTGAATCACAATAAACTGGAAAATTCTGAAAGAGATGGGAATACCAGACCACCTGATCTGCCTCTTGAGAAACCTGTATGCAGGTCAGGAAGCAACAGTTAGAACTGGACATGGGACAACAGATTGGTTCCAAATAGGAAAAGGAGTACGTCGAGGCTGTATATTGTCACCCTGCTTATTTAACTTATATGCAGAGTACATCATGAGAAACACTGGGCTGGAAGAAGCACAAACTGGAATCAAGATTGCCAGGAGAAATATCAATAACCTCAGATATGCAGATGACACCACCCTTATGGCAGAAAGTGAAGAAGAACTAAAGAGTCTCTTGATGAAAGTGAAAGAGGAGAGTGAAAAAGTTGGCCTAGAGCTCAACATTCAGAAAACTAAGATCATGGCATTTGGTCCCATCACTTCATGGCAAATAGATGGGGAAACAGTGGCTGATTTTATTTTTCTGGACTCCAAAATCACTGCAGATGGAGATTGCAGCCATGAAATTAAAAGACACTTACTCCTTGGAAGGAAAGTTATGACCAACCTAAATAAAGAGCACATTAAAAAGTAGAGACGTTACTTTGTCAACAAAGGTCTGTCCAGTCAAGGCTATGGTTTTTCCAGTGGTCAGGTACAGATGTGAGAGTTGGACTATAAAGTAAGCTGAGCACCGAAGAAATGATGCTTTTGAACCGTGGTGTTGGAGAAGACTCTTGAGAGTCCCTTGGACTGCAAAGAGATCCAACCAGTCCATCCTAAAGGAGATCAGTCCTGGGTGTTCTTTGGAAGAACTGATGTTGAAGCTGAAACTGCAATACTTTGGCCACCTGATGTGAAGAGCTGACTCATTGGAAAAGACCCTGATGCTGGGAAAGATTGAGGGCAGGAGGAGAAGGGGACGACAGAGGATAAGATGGTTGCATGGCATCACTGACTCAATGGAAATGGGTTTGGGTGGACTCTGGGAGTTGATGATGGACAGGGAGGCCTTGCATACTGGGGTTCATGGGGTCGCAAAGAGTCGGACATGACTGAACGACTGAACTGAACTGAACTGAAGGATGTTATTGGACCCAAGACTTTTTTAAGTAGAAGCATAAGAGCGTGTGTCCTTCCTCAGTCTGTGAGCACCAGGGATACCCAGTTTGCAAGTTATATTACTGTTATTCTATTGAATGCCCATTTAGACAACATGCAGCAATAAAATCAGATGTTAGCAGACAGATTCACTTGCTTCCTCTTCCAGTCATCACAGCCATGGGATCAGAGAGACAGGAGTGAGGGGATGATTGCCAAGGTTTTCATCATCACATTAGCTGCCAGCAGGAAATCTGTGCTGCCAAAAATTGACTTTGACAACTCTTCTGTTGACAGACTAATAAACTCAGTTACATGTCCTGCTATGACGATGGATAGCTTTATTTTCATTTTATGTTTTCAACATATATTTACTTATCCAAACACTCCGTTTCAGCTAGTATCTTAAAATCACGCACTATAACTGTGCTGACAGAAAGATGATTTACTGGCCAGTTTGAGAGCTAACAGGGGACTTGATGGGATCTTTAAGAAATGTGCTTTGAATTCAAAGCAGGAGCTCTCAGTTCTTCCATCCAATTAAAAAGGAAGCCTAATGGTTGCCGTGGGGGTGTCAGATTATTTATTGTTTTCTGCTTCCTTTCAATGCAGAAAATATACAACTACACCTTAAGGAAGTGCCAAGTTGAAAATCAGAATTCCATTCACTCAGCCCTTGTTTTGTGTGTGCAGTGTGCCTGACCTGGTACTTGGTCTCAGGGACAGATGCATGAAAACCTAACATGCCTGACCTCAAGGAGCCAAAGAAAGATCAAAAAGTGAATTATGGCAGCCACTTATGCACATGAAGGTTACTCAGGCAAAGTGCTGGGGCAGGATAAAGAATGATCTGGAACAAAAGTAAGGAAGAAAGTTCAGGGTCTAAAGAATGGAGTGATACTTCTATAAAATTGTACATCAACTCTACTTCAATAAAAATAAAATAACACATTGACACACAAAAGAGAATGGAGTGATAAACTCTACTCAATGTTCTGTGGTAACCTAAATGGGAAGGAAATTCAAAAAAGAAGGGATATATGTATACATATAACTGATTCATTTTGCTGTATAGCAAAAAATAACACAGCATTGTAAAACAACTATACATCAGTAAAAATTAAAAAGAATCTAATGCATTTAAGGAATGAATAGTCAGTGAGTACCAACATAACTTGACCCATATGGGAATGCAACTGAAAATACTGGGGTTTAGGAGGGTGCCATGTGATGAGTAGTCACACTTACTGAACTGTGTGTGTGTTAGTCGCTCTGTAGTTTTCGACTCTTTGCAACCCCATGGACTGTAGCCCACCAGGCTCCTTTTACCATGGGATTCTCCAGGCAAGAATACTGGAGTGGGTTGCCATTTCCTTCTCCAACTGAACTGAGAAGCAAGGATTTTCTCAATGAGATAATGTGGATAATATAGGATTTGAAGCTGAGCAGTAGTAGACTCAGAATTTCTTTTAGAAAATAAGTTACATATATGATATCATATATGAAACGAATCGCCAGTCCAGGTTCAATGCATGATACTGGATGCTTGGGGCTGGTGCACTGAGACGACTCAGAGGGATGGTACGGGGAGGGACAAGGGAGGGGGGTTCAGGATGGGGAACACGTGTATACCTGTGGTGGATTCATGTTGATGTATGGCAAAACAAATACAATATTGTAAAGTAATTAACCTCCAATTAAAATAAATAAATTTATATTAAAAAATAAAAAGAAAATAAGTTACAAAAAAAAGTGTTATTCACTCAGTCATGTCTGATTCTTTGCAACTCCATGGACTGCAGCCTTCCAGCTCCTCTGTCTGTGGAATTCTCCAGGCAAGAATACTGGAGTCAGTTACCATGCCCTCCTCCAGGGGATTTTCCCCATACAGGGGTAGAAACCAGATCTCCTTCATTGTAGGTAGATTCTTTACTGTCTGAGCCACTAGGGAAGCCCACGTAACAAAAATGCTAAATCAACCTTGGAATTTCACTAATAATTCCTGTTTTTTGGAGCATGATATAACTGGAGAACCTTTTGAAGGATACTCACACTGACAAAGTCAGAGACAATAAGAACATCCAGGTTTGAGTCCTACTCATCTTATCATTGAACGTTCTTGGGCTCTCCATCCTAAATTACCCTTGGGTCCTTCCTATGAATACTTGCTTTGTCCTCATCAAGGTTATTGTGGGAACAAAATGATGTAAATGTATAGGAAGAAGGAATCTGTGAGGAAGGATTAGAATCATACTTGTCAAAGGGATTTCATGCCCATTGATTCATGAGTTTATTCCAGTTGCAATAAGGGACAGAGTCTATTATTTTCCTCTGTAAGGCACAAGGAGGGATCACATCAGTGAAATTACTTGCCATGGGTCACAGTGTTATTGCATTACAGAATTTTAATGGATAAAGGGATATTTTATAAATTTTATCTCTGAATTACATATGCAAAATATGTCCACAAGATTGAAACTGAGCACACTGAGAAATCCTTTCTTTAATGACAATTTACAAACTCCAACCTCACTCTATTGTTTAAAATAGAATTGGTAAACTATATTAAACAATCACACTTTCTCTCATTCTCTTATTGCTCATTATTCTTATTATTCTTTTAGTTGATTCATTCCAAATAATAATCGCAGCAGTTCAACTCAACCACAAGCTTTAATGAAAGTAGGCAAGAGCTTGAAACATCTGAGACCTTCATACCCCTCATGTTTCCATTTTTTGCTTTTCAAGATTATAAAAGTAACATCATGAAAGAGTACTCAGTATTGTCTAAACCATAGTTAAGAGATGGGAAAATATAATCTGAGCTAGAATATCAGAAAATGGCAAAGGTGAGAAAATGAAACTTTACAGTATGATAACAAGTTATTGTGAAGTGTGACATCACACTATGGGAAGTCAACACATTTGTTCTGAGTCATACAACTGGAGCAAATCAAAACTTTTTTCATAGTGACCATGTATAATCCATGATAATCAACAGTGTAGTCCTGAAGAATATAGGTCACAAGAAATATGTGATTTGCCTAAGGTCATTTATGACAGATAGTTTTGACTCAGGCCTTTTGAGCCTAGACTGGGCTTCTTTCTACGACATTTATCTCTATATTATAATTTCACCAATGGCAACACATGTGCCAGACTCTAATATCTGTTTAGTAACCTACAATGCAAAAAGTGTTCTATAGCCTTATGATTTGGTAGCATAGGAACACAAATTATTGAATGGCTTACATGAAAAATATACCAAAACTTTCACAAACATAATTTTACACATATAGTAGACACCATTTAACATGGAAATGCCAGATCCCAAATATTATGCAAGATATTTTTCATCTCTTGCTTCCAATCTATATAGTAACTGTTTAAATGAGGCTTTATTGTTTTAAAGATCAAGCAACTAAGGCTGAAAAATGGTAAATAACTTGTCCAAGATTAGAAAGCTATAAATATAATATATATCTGTCTAGCTCCAAAGCTGAGGCACAGATGGAAAATGTGTCTTCATATATTAAGTTTAATATGTATGTATCCAGTCCAGATTACTTCTAACTCATGAGCTATACCAGAGCTTTCTATTTCTATGGCAATTAGTCTTTTTTTGATTGAAATACATTAGAAATAGATGTACATTTTTCCCATTCAGTGTTCAAAGTAAATATCAATGGTTTCCAAAGAAATACAACATCAACAATTAAATTATTCCCAGTTAATTATCTACTTTCATATTTTGGGATCTTTTGTTGCTTCTAAGGATTTGGAATAAAGTCAATCTTGTGATTACATTTTTTTGCACATTGTCAAACCAACGTAAGTATTTGAAATTAGCTTTACTGCAGCTTCAGTTAATGAGGGGAAGGGGAGGTTGAGGGAAAGATGGAGAGAAAGAGGAAGGAAAGACCAAATAAAATAACTCACCATGGAGGAAATGACTGTGGGAAACTTAAATTGTTAACGATGCGTTCAAAAGGAAGAGAATCGATCCAAGGTGAATATGCAACATTCATTCCTCCTCCTCCTGTTTAAGCAGAAGTCTTCGTATCCATTTGTTTATAATCCTACCATGTTCCATAAAATATTTAAGCATGATCTTTATTCCACTGTGCATGCAAAGTGCTTCAGCTGTGTCTGACTCTTTGTGATCCTGTGGACCAAGGTCTTCTGTCCATGGGATTCTCCAGGCAACAATACTGGAGTGGGTTGCCATGCCCTTCTCCAGAGGATCTTTCTGACCCAGGGATTGAACCCATGTCTCTTATGTCTACTGTATTGGCAGGCATGGCCTCTTTACCACTAGCACCAACTGGAAAGCCCCTTTCTTCCACTTAGAGATGTTTGAATGTGATAAGGAAATGCTTGTGAATCACTTAAAACTGAGTTCAATCCCACTTCCACCAGCTTTGTGGCTTTAAGCATTAGTATACTGCTAAGTCGTTTCAGTTGTGGCCGACTCTGTGCGACCCCATAGATGGCAGCCCACCAGGCTCCTCCGTCCCTGGGATTCTCCAGGCAAGAATACTGGCGTGGGTTGCCATTTCCTTCTCCAATGCATGAAAGTGAAAAGGGAAAATGTAGTTGCTCAGCCGTGTCTGAATCTTAGCAACCCCATGGACTGCAGCCTACCAGGCTCCTCCTTCCATGGGATTCTCCAGGCAAGAGTACTGGAGTGGGGTGCCATTGCCTTCTATAGATGACCCTTTTTGCAAAGTGGAAATAGAGACACAGTGGTAGAAAACAAATGGGTGGACATCAAGGGGAGAGAAGTGGGTGGGATGAATTGAGATATTGGGGCTGACATATATACACTATGAGATAGATAACCAATGAGAAACTACTGTATAGCACAGGGGAGAGAAAGAAGGTTCAATCTGTTTGTAGGACATATATTAAGCTAACCTTAAAAATACATTTTGATGTCCTGTAGGTGCAGACAAATGCTGTTTGATTCCACTTATATGAGGTACATAGAACAGTCAAATTCATAGAATCAGAAAATACATTGGTAGATACCAGGGGCCAGAGGGGTAGGGAGGAGGGATGGGGAGTTCCTATTTAGTGGGTACACAGTTTCAGTTTAAGAAAGTGAAGAATTCTAGAGATGGATATTAGTGAGAGTTGCACAACAATGTTACTGTACTTAGCATCTCTGTACTGTACAGTCAAATATGGTTAAGATAGCACAATTCATATTATGCTACTTTTATCACAATACATTTTTTAAATGTTTACATTTGTTGATTCTCAGCCAGTAGGGACCAGATATAAACAAACAAACAAAAAATGGCAGTTTAGGAAGAAAAACAGGAACTAAATATTTACATTTGATATGGTGGAATTAATTATGTGTGAGTGTGTGGGTACTAAAGGGGCAAAGAGAAGCAGTGTCTAGGAAAGATCTGGGTAGGCTTCATGCAGGAGGTAACAAAGTTGCTGGAGCAAAGAAAGCATAAGAAGAATATCTGGTCAGGAGATTGGCACATGTGAAGACCCTGATGTTTCAAGAAGTCACAGCCCAACAAGGTCAGGGCTAAGGATGTGAGGGAGCCTCAGAGAGTGAGGCGAACTGTTTAAACTGCCCAGTCCAGGGCATGACACTTAAAAGAAGCTCAATGATCGTTCTTTCTCTTGCCCTTAGGCTGTGCCTTGAGTGAAACTCAAACATTGTCTATGCTCATCCTTATTTCAAATCATTCCTTTGATTTTCACCCTTGAAAAACACTCTCCTACGACTTGTCTGCCTACCAAGTCCAGTCCTTGTGTTCAGGCCTGGTCACTCCTCCAAGCCTTTCACATCAGTTCAGTATCTTCCGATCTCCCTTTTTACAGACTAACAGGCACCTTGCAATCAGACTCAAGCACGTGACTGCACAGCTCCTTGAATTACTTGTTTATTAACAGATGAAAAGATATCAGTCCTTCCTCCTGAAGGGGAGGAAAATCATTCCAATGGCATATAATGATTTTGAATCACCTGAATCCTGATAACACTTAGACAGTTAACAAGCAACAAATTCTCTTGAAAAGAGAATACTCCAACAGAGTTGATGGGACTGCAAATTGGTGCAGCCACTATGCAAAACAATATGAAGGCTTTCCAAAAAATGAAAAATAGAGTTGTCCAGCTATACCGAAAATGATCCAGCAGTACCACTCGGGCATATATCTGGACAAAACTCTAATTTGAAAAGATGCATGCACCCGTATGTTCACAGCAGCACTATTTACAATAGCCAAGACATAGAAACAACCTAATTGTCCATCAACAGGTGAATGGGTAAAGAAGATGTTGTGTGCATGTTCAACTGCACAGTCGTGTCTGACTCTTTTGCACTCCATGGACTGTAGACCACCAGGTCCTCTGTCCACGGGATTTCCAAGGCAAGAATACTGGAGTGGGATGCCATTTCCTTCTCCAGGAGATCTTCCCAAACCAGGGATTGAATCTGCATCCCTGGCATCTCCTGCATTGGTAGGCAGATTCTTTATCATTGGCACCACCTGGGAAGCCCAAAGAAGATGTAGTACATATATACAATGGAATACTCCTCAGCCATAAAAAAGAATGAAATAATGCCATTTGCAGGAACATGGATGGACCTAGAGATTACCATACAAAGTGAAGCAAATCAAAGACAAATATCATATGGTATTGTTTATATGTAGAATATAAAAAATGACACAAATGAACTAATTTACAAAACAGAAATAGATTCACAGACATAGAAAACAAACTTAAGGTTATCAAAGGGTAAGGAAGAAGGAATACATTAGGAGTTTGGGATTAATATGCACACACTAGTATACATAAGTAAACAGCAAGGTTCTACTCTATGGCACAGGGAACTATATTCCAGATGAGACTGGGCACATTCAGGGTGGTATGGCCATAGACATGAACTATATTCAATATTTTGTAATAACCTATCTTATTAAGAATATGTGCATGTGTTTGCATGTGTAACTGAATTACTTTGTTTTATATCTAAAACTAACACAACAATGCAAATCAACCATAGTTCACTAAACAATTAATTAGTTAAAAATAAATTTTAAAAAACGGTGTCTTTCTTTCACTTACTGTGTTTTTATCCAATTTCTTATTTAAACATCCAGCCAGTCATTCAGCTATGACCCTTCACCATGATGAAGAAGTAATCTTGGGAACATCACTTGGATATTTCTGTTTATAATCTAATCTTAGAACGCTTCTCTTCTGCTTTTTAGTTTATTGCTTTTCTTATTTCTCCCCTTTTCTTTCCTCACGCTTCCCTCTTTAATTGTAGCTCAGTTGTATGTCTTCTTGAGACCCTTAAAAGTCTTGGAAGTGAAGTTTTACATTGCAGGTACCAGACTTACTGACCAATATCTGATTGACTTCATCTACTCAAAAGGTTTCAACAACTATATACCCAGTGATTCTGATCTTCCCCTTGGACGACCTGGTTCTGGGATGTCTAGGTACTACTGCACTGGAAGCATCACCTCAAGGAAACATCATGTCCCAAACTGAACTGAAGATGGCACATGCAAAGTCTTCCCCTCTGTCTCCACATCCTCTCTCTGTTCAAATGATCAGAAACCTTGCATTTGCCAGGCACCAGGCTAATACTTTATGGGGATTCTTTTATCTAATCCTCATGATACTTCCATGAGGTGGCTGCTAGTCTTAGCCACGTATCACAAATAAGGACATTAAAGCAGACAAAGCTCACAAAACTTGCCCTAGGTTATACATCTTGTAAGTTGCAGAGCCTGGATTTGACACAGGCTGTCAGGCACAGACCAACCTGGGGACTTAGTCACCACATCCTTCATTCATGAAGTCTTCCAAGTTACAAAGCTACAAGTCATCCTTCTCTCTGCTGTATTTGATTTGGTTTGTCTTCAAGTCTGTTTGATCCAATTTTATATATATATATCATACACACACACACATATAATCTTTCAAGTAAGGTCCCTTCTTTCCAGCTTGTTCTCACTCTCATTATTTGCTGCTCACACAATTGCAAATAGCATTGTATTTCTCCCTTGCACCCAACACATACCCGCCTTGTACCTTGACACCCGGCATGAAGTTGTCTTCCAACTTCAGTGCATGCTCTACAATACCATCACAGTTAGAGTCCCAAAAAGTAACTGATAAGTAAAACAACAACAAAATAATTATTAGCAAGTTAATTCTCAGTATGAAAACAAAACCAAAATACCATGGTTGGCTTCAAGGTGCTCAACAGAGAAACAAGCTCCCTTTCAATGAATCACCTATCTTCTCTTCTTTCTGCGAATCCTGTCTCTCTCTTCCTCCGTTTCACCCTAGATTCTAGCTGCGCTAAGCATCTCATCATCCTCTCTGCTGCATGAACTTTCACGTATCTCTCTGTCTCTTCAACTTGTCCTTTTCCTCTCTTATCCCTCACGTTTCTGCTTGTGTCAATTATTGTGAAAACTTTCTCACCTCCCCCAGAAAGGGACAGCACCCTCACCCTAGTAACTCCCCATTACTGTGTGCACCTATCTGATTTATCTACCCGTGTGTACAGCAAACAGCAAATATCTATGATGTGTCACAGATTAGACAAAAGATTGGTGACATAAAGAAGATTCAGGCACTATCCTTTCCTTATGGAGTTTCCATTTAATGTCACACCAAATTATCTTTTTTTCTGTTTAACTGTCTCAGCAATTACATAACATGCCCTTCATATCACAAATTCCTTGGATAGGGTTAGTATAATATAAGCAAGACACAGTTCTTCCTTAAAGCAGTTTATCATCACTGCAGAGGAGTTAATATGAATAAAAATTGTGACACTGAAGGTGGTGGTTAGTGTCATAAAATGAAGCAGGGTGTGGACTCAATGATCCATTACTGTTCTTGCTTTCTTTTTCTTCTATGTTACATATCTAGTTACATCTTGGAACACTTGCTGTTGGCATTCAGAGTCAAGCATGGAGATGAATTTTCTTTAGATCTTCTTAGAAAACATGAAGAATACTAGAATATGAGTTGATCTGAGCTAAGAGATATGAGTCCTGCTTGTAAGTAAAACTCCTATTAGTAGAATCCCCTACCCTCTTCCAACCTTTGTTTCTACTATGAAATATCATGTAGCGAGAGGACCATTACCTACTGCTAAAACAGCTAAAGTGTTATCCCTCTGTAATGACTACCTTAGAGGCTGAGAGCCAGATGACTTGATATGCTCCCAATCAATATCTGGCTATTGATTGCCCAAAGGGAGAGGCACTACATCAAGCTTGGGAGAGCAAGAAAGCTGACATCCTCTTGCCAAGCTGAAAAGTGAACACTAGAGGTATTGTTAAGATGTCAGAGAGGCTACGCTGTGAAACAGGATTAGCAAAGGCCGAGAAAGGGTGAAGAGACCCTGCAAAGGGGCCATGTGAATGTGATCAGACAGAAGTGCTGAGAAGATCAAGGATGGCCCCACTCATTAGGCAACATATGGAAGATGAGAAGTAAGTACTTGGATCATTTACTGAGTCTGCTTAATATGAGAGTAATTGTCCATTGCGTGGTTACTGACATCAGATGTGTTTTCAAAAGGTACTTATTGTTGAATGGTTAAATACAATTCTGTGGGGACAATCTTATTCCTATTGTAATTCACCTAAAAACCCTCTCTTATTCTTCCATCTTCCCCTTTCTTTCTTCATCATGAGAGTCAATAATAATTTCCATTTCAGGATACAAATATTTTAGTAAAAACACATGCAAAATGGTTTTATAACATATAGTGAAAAATTCTGGCTTAGAAGGTGAAATAAGATATCTCAAAAAATACTGATCAGTGTATAAACTGTAGCAAGATTTTAGGAAAACAGGTTGAAATATGAATCAAGACCTTTAAAATGATTCATCATCTTTGACTCAAGAATGCCATTCCTACGCCAGTTCAAGAAAACAAAAAAACATGTGAGGTTAAAATCTATTTAGGCACAAAGAAGCCCACTGTGAGGTTGGTTATAATAATAAATATTTGGAAACAAATATAGGGCTCATCATCCCCCACCCCCAAAAAAGATTAAAATAGTTGAATAAAAACAAAGTCATTAAATAGGCTATTTATTATATAGTCATTAAAGTGGTATTTATAGATACTGCAATAACATGTGAAAAGCTTTGGTAATAACAGAAGTGATCTCAGATTTCCCCTAGGGGAAAGTGCTTTATAGGAACACCATTTGGGCTTTAGCAATGAATGAAAAGAGCTATTTATTTTCCCTTTCTTGAGCCAGCAAATAAATGCGTTGTCCCAAATCACAGTTTATATATATTCTACCATCACATTTGGCTCTTGCCAATCTGTTTTTAATAGGCTTCCCTCATCCTTGTATTTAGTTTAATTTGAGCCGTCTTTCAAGTGCTAACTTATCCTCTTTACTTCCAGGATGATTTCATTATTATTCTAGAACACAAAACTGTTCTCACCTCTAAGTCTTCTAGAACTGAATTTTCTGTTTGGTATCACGATATTCTACTGGGTGTCAAGTAATATGAAGGATATCATGAATGTCCCATCACTAATTCATATAAAGAGGTTTTCAAAATGTCTTATTGTTTGAAAATAGAAGTAAGATATAGGATTTATCTTACATCCCAGTCAGATTCCCTCCATTCCAGTCCCAGCTCCTTCATTTGCTATAGTTATGTTACCTTGAGTGACACTTTTGGGCTTCAGTGTGCTCATCTATAAAATGAAGAGAATAATAATATCCATCTCCCTTTATTGTTACATTGTAGTTTGATCTATGAATTAAGCTCCCATAACCAAATTTCATTTTAATCTTAACTTGGATTCATAATATATCATGACAGACCTACATTAATACATTGAGTACTCAGTAATTTGGCTTCAATTACACAACCTTCTAAACTTGGACATTTTAGAAAACCAATAACTGGAATAACTGTCTCTGGTGACTGGAAGATCTGATCAGTGGGTGGGTTGCCAAGACTTAATCGGGACTGAATGCATTTGAGTCAGTTCTGATAAGGTGGATGAACCTAGAACTCATTATACAGAGTGAAGTGAGTCAGAAAAAGAAAGATAAATATTGTATTCTAACACATACATACGGAATCTAGAAGAAGGATACTGAAGAACTCATTTATAATATACCAGTGGAGAAACAGACATAGAGAATAGACTTATGGACATGGAGAGAGGGGAGGAGAGGATGAGTCTAGGGAAAAAGTAACATGGAAACTTATATTACCATATGTAAAATAGAAAGCCAACAGGAATTTGCTGTATGGCTTAGGAAACTCAAACAGGGGCTCTGTATCAACCTAGAGGGGTGGGATGGGGAGGGAGACGGGAGGGAGGTTCAAAAGGGAGGGGATATATGTATACCTATGGCTTATTCATGTTTGACAGAAAACAACAAAATTCTCTAAAGCAATTATCCTTCAACAAAAAATAAATAAAAAAAAAAATCTGGACTGAAAATACTATGTCACCTCCAGTCATCCTTCTGGTGAATAGTATACAACTCGGGATAAAACTGCTAACCAAAATAACTTACAGAGATAATAATGTTTAATGTCAGTTTATTGGACAAATGTTGATCTCACATTTCCTCCTCCTATGGGGACCCTGCCACAGATGGGAAAGGACATGTCCTTTACTTATCAACTCTTCCTAAGCAGGAAGTTTTGAACAAAGTGTGTTTGAAAAAATCACAAAACTTGCATGCCCAAGTTCTTTATGTTTCATCAGATGAAAAGGAAAGAAAATTGAAATGGAATCATGACATATCTACTTGTAATACTATGCCTACTATGCTTAAAGACTTTGAGAATTCCCATTGTACCATTCTTTAGAGTTCATCATGCCCTTCATTAAGCCAGACCCCTCTGTTAGCCACAAAGCTAGACAGAAAGAAGCAAATTCTGTCTAAGTCAGCCCTATTGGTTCACATTTACTAGGATGCACCAAGAATGAAGAAACCAAACTAATCCTGAAGAGAATGAAAAGACAAAAGACCAGTAGTCAAGAAATTATTTTTTTAATATCATCAGAAATGTTTTAAAAATGTGAAGGTCTTTCATCACATTTCAGAACATTTCAAAAATGTTCTGATTATGCATGACTGTTTGAAGAAAATAAACCCCTGTTGAGCAAGGACATTACCATTTCCACACGAGCAGGGTTGTGAAGTTGTTTGTTTTGCTTTTACCTGTCTTCTGTATTTTACCAGCTCTCGTTTCTGATCCCCCTCATTCAGAGCACATGCTTTATGAAGACAGAAACGTATGGCTTGATTTACTCAATCAACTCAAATCTGACTCAAAACAGTGCTTCTTACCCATTTGGAGGAGGAAGAGGGATTAGTCAGAGGAGGAAAGTTCTTAAATTGCACAGACACCCAAGGTATGTGTGCCAAACCTCACAGCCACCCAGGCACCTCTGATCTGCCCTGGCTGGGTGCCCAGAGGGAAAGAATGGGTTTAATAGTATTGCAGTCAATGGTATAGACATTGAGCAATGTTACAGAAAGGAAGATTGGAAGGTGTTCAAAATAAGGAATGGTATTTTTAAGGCTTGATATGTTCAGTTTCCTGCTCATCAATTTTGACAGTGTTCCTTTGAAAATCAGAACTAGACTTCCATCGACTTTCAAGTTCACACTACTTTTATAAAGTTGGAGATCTATTTTTAGCCTGATAGATGTATAAATTTAAAGGAGGAGAATATCTGTAGAGATGGACTTAACAAAATATCGCTGAAAGTGAATAGAATAACCTTTAAAAATCTTAGGAATCTTATCCTGTGACTTGGCAGATATTTGGATAGTTTTGACTTAAATCTTCAGGCTTATTTCATCTCACTATTAACTTGACGGCCATTTGTTTGCCTCTGAGTTTCTTACATCAGCACTGCAGTGCAAACTGGACAGTCCTGTACGTGTCCTCTAACGTATCTGTACAATTACCGTCTTTTCTTTAGGGATACATTTCTGGAACCAGACTCAACACTTATAGATTTGATATTTATTGAGAATCTTAAATAAAATCTTGCAATTTTAGCCTTAAAATGGTCTCCAAGATCTTGCTGCACACCCCGTCGTGTCTAACTCTTTGCGACCCCATGGACTGTAGCCCACCAGGATTCTCTGTCCATGGAATTTTTCAGGCAAGAATACTGGAGTAGGGTGCCATTTCCTACTCCAGGGGATCTTGCTGACCCAGGGATCAAACCCACCTCTCTTGCATTGGCAGGCAGATTCTTAACTACTGAGTCACCAGGGAAGCCTCTATACTACACTTGATCTTAGCCAAAAGGCTGAGAAGCAATTTAGTTAGCTTTCCTTTATAGGATCCACGAGAAAACTGAGGTCTGGAGTGTCAAAATTGTCTTCTTGTTCAAGTGCAAGAGCTTGGTCAAATTTAAATCTAATCTCTGTCAGTCTAGTGTTCACTATTCCAAATATCTAAATAGAAAGTTATAAGAAATTTATATCATTATAAATCCAGGCAGTGTTTTTCTCTTCCACAGGCAACTAATAGCAATAACATCATCCCACAAGGGCCATTGGGCTACTTCTTCTCTGATTTGCTTAGACTCCTCTATGACCATCATTGGTGAATAGTCAATTCTAAGGTATAAAAGAGGCTACAGAATGACTCAGGAGTCTTAAAGGATGAGAGCACCAATGCTGTTCATCCTGGACCAGTTCATCCTGGACCAGACCCAGCTGGAAATTCCCTTTCCCTTTCTGCATTTTGTGTGCCATCCCAGGAAAAGCAGAGACTTAAGAAACACCAGTGAGATCAGGCCCTGAGGGATAGTCTCCCTATAGTCCTGAGAATAGCTCCAGCCTTGGCTTGGCTCTTACATTAGAAGGCCCTTCTTACTAGAAGGCCCTTCTCCTATGCTTCTACCTTCTAAGTCAATTTCTAAGTCCATATTTTCTGTGAAGTCTCCTACAACTGTAGCCAGCACTTTCCAGTCATGCATGCGTACTCAGTCATGTTCAACTCTTTGTAACCCCACGCACTATTGCCTGCCAGGGTCCTCTGTCCATGGAATTTTCCCCACAAGAATACAGAAGAGGGTTGCCATTTCCTCTTCCAGGGGATCTTTCTGACCCAGGGATCAAATCTGCAATTCCTATATCTTCTTCATTGGCAGGCAGATTCTTTGCCACTGAGCCACCAGGGAATTCCCGTTCCAATCATATATTTGTCAATTAAACTTCAGTTCATGTCATACAGCTTACAAACAATCCTCCAAATGTCAATCCTTCTCTATTTCAACCTGTGTTTTTTATCATAACCCTGACGAGAATATAAAATTATGGGAATCAGGACTCACGTTCTTCCTTTACTTTTTCCTCCTCACTCCTTATTCTTTGTGTGCTCTAATCTCCTCAATTTCTGCTTCCTTTCTTACTACTTACTGTCAGCATTCTCCAGCTATCTCCAAATAATTGCAGATTCCATTTCCTTTTTCTTTTCCTTGTCTACCACATCCCTACTACAGGATCAGCTCAAACCTTCCATCTGAAGCCTCCCTATCATGGGCATGCAGACAGTGTCAGTACTTATCCACAGTCTGTGAGTTCCATTGCCTCAGATCCCATGGTAAGGGGAGCCCTCTTTCCCTCTTGACATTAGGTACCCACATGACTTTGCTTGGCCAATGTTATATGAGTAGAAGTCATGTTTGGCACTCCCAGGTAGAAGCTTTTTTTTTTTTTTTTTAATCTTTGGCCACACTATGTGGATGTAAGATCATAATCCCAGGGATCAAACCAACACCCCTTCAGTGAAACCATGGAGTCTTAATCACTAAACTCCCAGGGAAGTCCTAGGTAAAAGCTTTTTAAAGCACATGTTTTCTTGGGCTTCCTTCTTCCTGCCATAGCAGTATTCCAGATGATGAAGTCTCTGTCAGCCTCCCAGAAGGAGAACGCCTTTGGAAGAGTTGGTCCCCTGTAGACCTGTGCTATGTAGGTAACATAGGCATGACTCAGCTGCTTATTACTTAGGCCACTGAGATTCAGGCTCCTTATTGAACAGCCTAACTTAGCCCATTTAGACAATGCAGTTGACTTCATAGCTCACCTTTATATGCCTACAGCACTTTGACTTGTCCCTGGCTCAACAATTACCCGACTTTCTGTCTGTCTTCATGGTAAACATTGAGCTCCAGAATGACATGGCTTTGTACCAGTGCATCCTCCATGCTCTCCACAGTGCTTGGCATAGAGTAGCCTCTCAAGAAACACACAATGAATGAATGAATAAAAAGTGCCCACCCTATGTTGAATATATTAATATTCTGACGCTATTCCTAGCATTCCTGGATTTTTGCCCTAGAACGGGGAATCTGGGAATCTTGCCATAGAATCTGTGGGGAATCATGAGTTACTCACAGTTACGGCAGGTGGCTCCTATGTAACCTGTATCAGTGCAGTTACAGTAGAAGGTCGTCCAGGACTGGGAGCAGCTTCCTCCATGCTCGCAGTAGTTTGGCAAGCACCTAGTAAGAGATGGAGCAAAATCAAATTAAATAAACCAAATCAATGGAAATAAGGCAGGGGGATGTCTTATATTCAACTAAATGAGTTAATGGTGAGAGTCAGTCGGCTACACTACTATACCTAAGTGAGACTTGAATACGTGAACAAAAGACAGCAATTTCCCCACAGAGATGGGGGCCTTTACAGTGCCTGGTTCTCCTGGCCAAAGGAAGGCTCAGAGCTGATTTAGGCAATTAAATGAAGCATTTCAACATCGGGGCACATTTTCATTGACTTAAAGTTAATTTGGAATAGTCAGAAATTGTAAGGTTTTTCATTTGCCAAAGAATAAAATGGACAAAGAGTGTAATTTTGCAGTTTGGAAAGGTTTTACATTTTTAAAGGTAAGGGGAAAGGGGCAGATAATTGAGGTCATAATCCTCCTGCTTCTCTGTTGGGTGACAGACAGAAATCTATTTTAAAATACTCATGAAATTTGAATAGATGCTACATGTTCAGTTAACATACAAGGAAACTCTATAATTATTAAAATAGCCAATAACACCCTTAAAATGAGGCCTTAACTATTTGTATTGAAAACAGTATGATCATTTTGAAAAATATTTCACCATACACTTTAAAAACTTTCTGAAACACTCATGTAATTTGACCCAGCAATCACACTCAGATGGCTCTTTCTTAAGGATGTATCTAAAACTATAAAAACTATATGTACTAATTGTCATTATTCACAATGATGTTATGATGAATCCCTGTACTTTTCCTACATAAGATTTCTTAGGAAAGTTGTCATAATTAATATTAACAGGCCATAAAAAAGTCACTACAAATGAAATTAGCAAAAGGATTATAACAGACTGGGGCTGAATTAAGTAGAAATTCAAGATATGAAGCACAGCCATAGTAAAATAAAACAAACACTTTATAGTGAAAAAATAAGTAGAAGGACAAATGTTAAGTGCCATTTAGTTAATGGGAGTGAAGGCAACATTCAGTCCTTCTGGACAAAGACCCAGCTCAGCCATTTATACATGGTGTCTGTAGGTAATTCTCTTCACCTCTTACATACATATTTTAAATTCTCTACACTGCAGCCACTGTTGCTATTAAAAAATAACCAGCAAGTTTTCAACATGTGTAATAAACAAAATTAAAAGTAAAAGCCATGATAAATACTGAAATGTTTGAAAACAATCTTTATGGGAAGAATAAAGTCTCATGAATTTCACCAGGAACAGGACACAAATGGTGAAATTACAGAAATGGTATAATACAACAAAAGGACTCACTGTGGAGCGTCTAAGAATGTGGGGCAAGAAAAATTAAGATGACTTACCCTAAATGTCCTATGTAAGTATGAAAACGTACAGCAATGATTACTTCAAAGCCCAGAAACTAATATTCCTGCCTATGTTCAGACATATTATTAGAAATTTTCTACTCACTACAGCAAACATACAATTGTGCCAATAGGGCTTATATTTGGGAAAAGCTTATTGATAACTCCATAGTATCCAGCCATGGCTTAGAAACAGGGGAAAAAAAGGGAGGGAATAGGATGCAGTAATTTTGCTCTAGAACATGATCACAAAATCCAACCAATCAACGAATAAACCAAAAACGGGCCCTTGCCAACTCCAAATTCTACCCTCTCTCTGGGTCCCATACACCCAGGTAGCTGGAAAAGAAAAGACAGTCTTATTACTCAAGACTGGCACATGTTTCCTCCCTCAACTCCACTAACCTTGTGCTGTGGGGAATTTAAACTTGAAGCATCAATGTCCTCATGAACAAAAGCCAAGCAAGAGCCTCTGCCTCTGGTTGTGCCCTGATGGAGAGCCTGAGAAGGCCTCCCTGCCTCCACAAGTTTTCTTTTGCATCCCAGAGCCTCCTCATTTCTGAACACTGCTGCTCTGCAGGGTGATTTTCTCTAGACCTGTCCCCTCTAAAATGCTCAAATTCTTACATGACATCTCTACAGCTGCTCCAACCCAGCCCATCCTACTTCACTCCCCCAATCACACAAACATACACACATACACTCACACATAGATTCAGCGTCCATGAGTGACAAATAATGGTATTACTGTTCCTCTCCCTCTGCCAACAAAAAGTTAATTGCTTTAAAGATGGAAAGCTGAGCAAAACCAGGTCAGTAGATATTTATCCTATAGTTCTTCTGGTTTTGGCACCAAGAAAGTTTAGATCAGCCCCTTTTTTATGACTGAAGCTAAAAGGAAAAAACTCAGAAGTTCTCATTGGCCATGTTTTCAGCCATGAGAAGAAAGCTTATCTGCAGTGAAAGAAAGAGAGAGAAAAAAATGCTAAGTTTCAGAATGCAGAAGAAAAGAGAGGAGATCATCCTGACAATGGTCATTAGTATATCCCTGTTGTTTCAAAGATTAAGCTGAATCCCTGACCTTTCTGAGGGCCTGACTGCTTTAATCTAGCTTAGATTCTGTGAGACAACCCAAGATCTTTCTAGGAAAACCCCAATTTTAGTCAGGCTAGCTTGAGTTGGGACTCTCACATTTCCAGCTAACAACCTTAACTTTTTATAAAACCACATCCTATAAATACAAACAGAAATGGGAACACATTTTTCCTTATAATTTTACACTTTAAATATTTTTAAAATTGAAGATTGACAGGTTATCCTGGGCATGTAGGGAGAGAGATCTTATGGAAAACTGTAAGAACAACTTGGTTACTTTGAACATATGTAAAAAGCCTCACACAGACTGTGTTTTGTGTGTGTGTGTGTGTGTGAGTGTGCACACATGTGCACACTCAGTCGTGCCTCACTCTTTGCAACCCCATGGACTATGGTCCATCAGACTCCTCTGTCCATGGAATTTTCCAGGCAAGAATACTGGAGTGGGTTGCCATTTCCTTCTCCCGGGGATCTTCCCCACCTAGGGATCAAACCCACATCTCCTATGCTGGCGGAGGTTCTTTACTCCTGTACTACCTGGGAAGCCCCACAGACTTCGTATTGCAGCATTAATAAACTCAATTTACCAACAAATATGTAGGCTAGAAATTCATTTGCTTATGGTCACTCAAAACTGATGTATTTCTGAGAGAGAGAAAGGAAAAAATCTAATATTCCTAGAACAAGCAAGAAAATGAGTGAATACTTACAGGGCTGCCTTTGAGCTTGGTTCATTTTGGTTCAACACACACTGTAATTAGAAAAACTCATTTGTAAAGTAGACATGCAAAATAAAAGATGTATAACCTCAATTTGCTTATTTAAAAAGGGCAGTTTTAGGAGTATAATTTCCTTGTTCTTTAATCAGTTCATTTTAACTGGTGTTTTGTTTCTTTTTCTCTCTACTTGGCATACACTGAGCACTTAAGACATGAACCCTTAAAGAGGTCAATGTGGAACTACGGATGTGAAAAGAACTCATTAAATGTGAGGACAGTTACAATCTTAGGTGTAAGGTGCTGAATTCAAATTGCTAAGAGATAATCATTCTGAATAGCTACCTTCTAAAATCTTAATGATATTTCATATATAGCTGAATCAGATGGATGTGCCTTCCTGTAGTGTACGATGTTTAACACAGCTTTCAGCATAAACACAACTGTTGATGTCATGCTCTTTAGAAGCCCAAAGAAGCATCAAGATGTGTGCCAGCAAAGACTTGGAGGGCAAGACAGATGCATCAGAAGCTGTGTGCCCCTTTATAGGAGAAGGTTGTACACATATAAAGGGGGTTGAATGAAAGAGTTGATGGAAAGGCACAAAAGAGTTAGAAATATAAGAAGGAAAACACAATATAACAGGGACAAAAGTTATATATGAGTTTTATAAAAGAATGTATATTTTCCACCCAAATCAAAACTTCTTCCAAAAGAGAAGGATCATTGCTAGTTGGGGTTGGAAACAAGGCAGGTAAGAGATAAAGCTGGAGGAAGTGTCCATCCATAATGGCCCATGGACCTCATTAATGGTCCCATCCAGCCTTCAGTGGTATATGGTTCTGGCTTCACTGTTGTTTGGCAGTGTGCTTTCTTGTTCACAGTGAGAAATGAAGGGGAAAAAATGTCTCCTTAACCATGCATAGCAGTGGAAATAGATAAACTGCTTCAAAGAAAACTGTATGTTACAGAATATTGAGAGATTGATCTACCTGAAGACTAGAATCCCATTTCAAGCATCCTGGCAAGCATATTTTCTGCAAAACACACCTCCTCCCCATTGGAATTGTGAAGAACAAAGGGTCCCCTGCCATTTTCCTTGAGAAAGATCACAGTGATTCTCTCCCTAACTTAGCTTTCCCTGAGGCCAGGTACAGCTTTCTAGCTGGAGCAGATCACATCTCAGGGAAAGCATTAGGAAAGCAATGGTACTCAACATAGTTTTGAAAAAAGCAGTCAGTGTGTTTGCAATTTAGAAAGTTTCACAGAATCAATATAAATTATTGGTTTCCCTTAAATAAAAATCAGATTACTGAGAATAGTCATAACAAATCTCTTGATTTTCCATGCCAAATTTATATTTTGAGTTTAGTCTTTAGTAACTTCCAATTTTTTATTTTGAGTTTTGTCCTCTCTTTTGAATTCCAGACCTATAAATCCAGCTGTCTGCTTCATAGTTCCACTTGAGTGTCCATCAGATGTTTCAAACTGCATGTTCAAACCTAAATTTCTGATCTCTTACCTTGCCTACTGACCCCAACTTCACTACCCATATTCTTCACTATCTGAGGAGGGCAACTCCACACTTATCACTGTTCAGACTTCAACACTTGCAAGCCCCGCCCCCCCAACTTCCTTCATAGCGCACATCTCAGGGACAAGCACGTGTCTCTGACTCGGCTTTAAGACTCTATCCTGCATCTGACTACTTCTCAACACCTTCTGCCACCATTCTGGTCTGAGTCAACAGCATCTCTTGCCTGAACATCCGTGTTTATTAGCCAACTGGTCTACTAGCTCCATCTCTGATCCACTCAGCACATTCCCAATACAAGAGCAAGAAAGACCATATTAACATCTAAGAAAGATAGTATTGAAACCCTTCAAGGGCTTTTTGTTTTTATCAAGATAAAAGCAACATTCTTAAATGACCATTTCCTGCTGATCTGTACTTCCATCACTTCTCCAAATTCATTCCTAATCTTTTCCCTTTTCTACATCTCCCCCAACCACGCTGTCATCTTTGTTGTCCCTAAAGCACACAAAAGATCCTGCTTTGTCAGCGTCTTTGCACTGAGGTTCTCTTTGCCCAAATGCTCTCCCTCACATGTCCAGATAGACCATGATTCACCTCCTTCTTGTCTCTGTTCAAAAGGCACCTTCTCAAAGAAGTACACAGCAGTCATGCTATTTAAAATTGCATGATCCTGCAGTCCCACTGCTGGAAATTTATCTGAAGAAAATTTTAATTCAAAAAGATACATGCACTACTATTCACTGAAAAAAGATTCTTTGCAGCACTATTTACAATAGACAAGAGGTGGAAGCGACTTAAATGTCCATTGATGAATGAATGGATACAGAAGATATTGTGTATGTACATACAATGGAGTATTACTCAGCAGTAAAAAAGAATGAAATAATGTCATTTGCAACAACATGGATGAACCTGGAGATTATCATACTAAGTGAAGTAGGCCAGATAGTGAAAGACAAATATCATATCATATTGCTTATATGTAGAACATTAAAGAGGATAAAAAGGAACTTGTTTGCAAAGTATAAATTGACCCACAGATATAGAATACAAACTTATGGTGACTAAAGTGCAAAGCGGGGAATAAATTAAAAATTTGGTATTAACATATGCACACTACTATATATAGCATAGATACACAACAAGGACCTATGCATAACACAAGGAATACTACTCAATATTTTGTAATAGCCTATAAAGGAAAAGAGTCTTAAAAAATGAATATGCTGCTGCTGCTAAGTCGCTTCAGTCGTGTCTGACTCTGTGCGACCCCATAGACGGCAGCCCACCAGGCTCCCCCGTCCCTGGGATTCTCCAGGCAAGAACACTGGAGTGGGTTGCCATTTCCTTCTCCAATGCATGAAAGTGAAAAGTCAAAGTGAAGTTGCTCAGTCATGTCCAACCCTCAGCGACACCATGGACTGCAGCCTTCCAGGCTCCTCCGTCCATGGGAAAATCCAGGCAAGAATACTGGAGTGGGGTGCCATTGCCTTCTCCGGAAAAAAAAAAAAAGAATATAGGTATATGTATAACTGAATTACTTTGCTATTCACCTGAAGCTAATGCAACATTGTAAATCAACTATACTTTAAGTTTATAAAAGTTAAATAAAATAAAGTTGCAACTCTCCTCCTCTCTGCAACACTAATTGGTTTTCCCAGCCATTCTCCTTTTTCATTCTTAGCACTTCCTAACTTCTAATTCAATATGCACTCTGCTTATTCACTACTCTTATGATTTGTTACCTGTGTACTTCTCTGGTGATATGTACTTCACTGGTGATGTGTACTTCCCTATGTCTCAGACAGTAAAGAATCCATCTGCAATGCAGGAGACCCAGGTTTGATCCCTGGGTCAGGAAGATCCCTGGAGAAGGAAATGGCTACCCACTCCAGTACTCTTCCCTGGAGAATCCCATGGACAGAGGAGCCTGGCGGGTTACAGTCCATGGGGTCACGAAGAGTCAGACACTATCAGTGCTTTGTTACCTGCCTTCCCACAAAGGAATGCAACTTCCATAAAAGCATAGGTTATTGTCTATTTTTTTCACTGAGTACTTGATGTAGTAAAGAGAGTAGCACTCAATAAGTGGCTGTTGACAGAATGAAACAACATATAGTCTGGGGGTACAATCACCAGCTAAAGCGATCTTTATTTAGCTTAACCTGTCCAGTTAACCATAGACCCTCTGACCTTTACTGTTACCTTTCTGACACTGAGCAGCACAATAAGAGCTGACTGGAGTAGAGGGGAGACAAAGAGCTACACCTTTTCTTTTTTTTTAAGTGGTGAAGAAATATTGAGACAAGTAAAGGGAGCCTTCGGTGCAGCCATAGGCAAGAAGCAATTTAGAGGCAGAAGAGAGAAACAAGGTACAGAAGGGAAGAGGTAAGATGGACACTATGAATGGGATCCTTTTTGGTGGCCTTCAAGGATGCAAGTAAATTTTGCAATTCCTTTTTATTACTTGTATTTTGGAGTCCTGACAGCTCTATATCTGAAGCAGTTACACAGATAATTTTCTGCAAATTGGTCAGAAGCATATGCTTTTTAAATGAGGTGAAATAATGCAACTTAATGTTCCTTTGAGGGCTTCCCAAGTGGTGTTAGTGGTAAAGAACCCACCTGCCAAAGCAGGAGATCTAAGAGATGACGATTTGATCCCAGGTCCAGGAAGATCCCCTGGAGAAGGGAATGGCTACCCACTCTGGTATTCTTGCCTGGATAATTCCATGGACAGAGGAGTCTGGCAAGCTACAGTCCATTAAGTCGTAAAGAGTTGGACAAAACTGAGTGAGTAACACACACAGTGTTCCTTTGAGGACATATCTAGCATTCTTGATAAAGCTGAGTACAATCTTTGATACACTTCATTCAGATTAAAAAGTCTACTTTGGAAATTCAATTTCCCTATCTAGCTTTTGTTATCTTTAACCATATATTTTTTAAAGTGCAATGATCTGTAAACACTTTGTGACTAACCTAAGAAAGTTAGTGGACAAAATATTTCCACCAAGGGGCAATGAATGTGGATTTGGCTTTCCTGAAGTCTTTCCCCTTGCCAATAAGCTTGAAAGGAAGCTTCAATTCAAGCTTATAATCATATCTGAGATGTAGCTGTAAGGTATGTTTTTCTTTGTTTTATAGACAAAGAAAGTAGACAAGTCTAAATAACTTGTCCACGTGTGAAGTGATGGAACCATACCACCTGTCACTGAAGCCCGTAGTCTCAAGCCCTGTGCAGTCTTCCCACCATCAAATGCCATGTGATAAGTCTCCTTAAAGTGAACTCGAAGCATGATCTTAGCGTATTAATTCTGAGAGGGAAGGGAAAGGGGCTTCACATAATTTCCCATTGATTCTAGAAACTAGTTAGCAAACTTGGAGCTGTCAGTTTAGAGTACTTAAAAGATATTTTGGGGACTTTCCTGGTGGTCAAGCAGTTCAGGATCTGCACTACTCCTGCAGGAGATGCGGGTTCGATCTCGTCAGAGAACTAAGATCCTGCATCCTGCATGCCATGTTGCCAACAAGAAAAGAAAATTTCTTGACCTGAATAAAAATGAAAATACAACATATCAACTTTAAAAAAAAAAGAGACATTTTTGGTGGGAGAAGAGGTATAGATGGCCATGGGAAACTCAAGTATATGTTCATTATATTAGCACAGTGATATATAATTTAGTCTATAAATCTCATACAGTGGTGAAAGGTTGGGAAAGAAGGTTTTGATTCTATTTCACTCTTTATTACTAATCTGTGAAATCTTTGAAATAATAGGTAAGAAGATATCCTCTGTCCCTGCTCTGCTCTTGTTTTTATTTTTTTTTTCAGATAATAAAGACTTTTTCTACATTTTCTATGTCTATCTGAGTTAATGTAACTGCTTCCACACTCTGCCTGCTTTAGGAGGAAGGAACTTATAAGTTATTACTTCAAGCCATACAAAGCCTTTTAGCCTATTCAAAAATTCAAAATTGTACCCTTTTTATTAAACATAAATTTAAGAACTAACTAATCACAGTTGGTAAAGAACCTGCCTGCCAATGCAGGAGATGCAAGAGACATAAGTTCAATCCCTGAGTTAGGATGATCCCCTGGAGTAGGAAATGGCAACACACTCCAGTATTCTTGCCTGGAAAATTCCATGGACAGAGGAGCCTGGCAGGCTACAGTGCACGGGGTTGCAAAGAGTCGGACACAGCTGAGTATGAATGCAATAATCTTACAAATATAGAAAAAATTCAGAGACTCATCAAAGTCTTAAACAAAATAAAAAATCCATTCAGGATTCATCTTTTGTCTTTGCATACAAGAGTATGGGCTTCAGAGTCAGCCCACTAGCAATGCTATGGAGTCCTTGATTGAACATAGCGGCCAGGGTATCCCAGAAGCATCAACAACAAGGATCATGCATGCATCTTCATCTCTTAGCATAAGTGCTTACTGTAGACATAAAATTTCTAAACCCCAGTGTTTGTGATCTCAGTTTCAACAAAAAGATAATCAAAGATAATCAGTATTTATATTCTGGGGTGAAGAAGGAATATGATACTGAGAGAAAATTAAAAATGATCCCAACACTGATCTTGGTCAGAAACTTTTACATGATTTATCTTTCTGGGAAGAAACTGACACTTTTGACTTTGAAAAGGTGCTTCAGCATATTTATAGTTGATTTTAATAAGATTAAGAGCAATGTCAGTCTATTGTCACCCTTAAGAGGAACCTTACCTAGGACCTTGAACAGTCTTACATCAAGTCAAGGAGTTTCATAACATGTCTAACAAGGAATATTTAATTCTTCCTTTTTCATAAAATAGGGCCTGCCAAGAGTTGGGTATTTGAACTGATCTGAGATAGGTTTTTTCTCTTGTAGCAAGATTGTATTAAAACTTTGAAAACATTTTGTTAATAATTATTTGGTATTTGTAATTTTTAAGAAAATTCAGCCTATTTTTTTTTTTTGCTTAGAAAAACATACATACAATAAATGACATCTTAGAGTTTAAAAGATTTTTTAAAAAGTGTAATGTAACTGATTTAGACCTTAAAATTTTTCCTTATTAAAACATCTCAGATAAATTAAGTTCATCAAAGTTAAATGTTCATGTATCTGGATATTTAACTTTGATAGATATTTGGTATTCTTTTTTAATGTCATAACTTGGAAAGTAAATAAAACATAAATGCAATTTAAAATATCTGAAGGTATTTAAATAACTAAATCCATGAATGGCATTAAGCAGTATTCAAAGTCCTTTAGACCTGATTACTAATACTTGCTAGACTATACATAGAATACAATTTTATAAGCTGAATTAAAAAAAATTAAAGAACAGAATTTTGAATCTGTAATTTTGAGAAATTGAATATCAGTCTTTGAAACCAGAACTAAACCTTTTGAACCATCTGACCTGCATACAAAATTCATCCTTTGTGAGCACCACAACGCTTTCATCAGCAGCTGTATTGACTTCCGTTCAGATCTTGGATTTCCCCTTCACCCTGCTGTTCCATCAGGCTCTGCACAATGCCTAGAGCATCCCCAGGGGTGGCTTCCATTTGCTGAGCCTGAAGCATGAATTCTGTCTCTAACCCCCCTGCTTCTGTGTCTTTTCTGTCACTTTAGCATTTTTTGGTGAAAATAACACATTTTAGGTTCAATCTGCTAGACAAACTTTCCCCCCAAATGCTCTGCTGCTGCTGCTGCTAAGTCGCTTCAGTCGAGTCCAACTCTGTGTGACCCCATAGATGGCAGCCCACCAGGCTCCCCCGTCCCCGGGATTCTCCAGGCAAGAACACTGGAGTGGGTTGCCATTTCCTCCTCCAATGCATGAAAGTGAAAAGTGAAAGTGAAGTCACTCAGTCGTGTCCAACGCTTAGCGACCCCATGGACTGCAGCCTACCAGGCTCCTCCGTCCATGGGATTTGCCAGGCAGGAGTACTGGAGTCGGTTGTCATTGCCTTCTCCAAATTCTCTAAACTCCCCTAAAGAATATTTAAATGAAACTGCTTCTGTAAAACCAGCCAACCTTGCATTTTGTTTTTTCTTAATGTACCAGTGGTAGAGGAAGAGCATTACTTCCTTTTACTTGCCTTTTTTTTAAATATTGGAGGGTCATTCATTTTGTATTTTGGTTATATTTTCAGGATATTTCTTCTCATTTTATATGTTGCCCCTACATAGCCTTGGTCAGTCTTTCCCTATTATGTTCCTTGCTGTTCATGCAATGTGCAAGGACCATTACTACTAATATAGTGGCATTTCCAGACCTTAAATTATATATCTGCTTCAACCTACCAATTCTAATTCTTGGAATAATGTCCCAGAAATGATTTTTTACATGCACAAAGATGTATGTAAAATTATTATTAACAATTAGCAAAAAGGGCTGCAGTCCATGAGGTCACTAAGAGTCGGACACAACTGAGTGATTTCACTTTCACTTTTCACTTTCATGCATTGGAGAAGGAAATGGCAACCCACTCCAGTGTTCTTGCCTGGAGAATCCCAGGGACAGGGGAGACTGGTGGGCTGCCGTCTATGGGGTTGCACAGAGTCGGACATGACTGAAACGACTTAGCAGCAGCAGCAGCAAAAAGGAACTAAAGAGTTCTCTTGATGAAGGTGAAAGAGGAGAGTGAAAAAGCTGGCTTAAAACTCAACATTCAAAACTTAAGATCATGGCATCCAGTCCCATCACTTCATAGCAAATAGATGGGGGAAAATCAGAAACAGTGACAGATTTTATTTTCTTGGGATCCAAAATCACTGTGGATGGTGACTGCAGCCATGAAATAAAAAGACACTTGCTCATTGGAAGAAAAGCTATTGCAAACCTAGACAGCATATTAAAAAGCAGAGACATCACTTTGCTGATGAAGGTGCATATAGTCAAAGCTATGGTTTTTCCAGTAGTCATGTACAGATGAGAGAGTTGGACTGTAAAGAAGGCTGAGCTCAGAAGAATTGATGCTTTCAAACTGGGATGTTGGAGAAGACTCTTGAGCGTCCCCTGGACAGCAAGGAGACCAAATCATTCAATCCTAAAGGAAATGAACCCTGAATATTCATTGGAAGGACTGATGCTGAAGCTGAAACTCCAATACTTTGGCCACCTGATGTGAAGAACCGACTCACTGGGGAAAAAACCTAATGCTGGGAAAGATTGAAGGCAGCAGAAGAAGGGGACAACAGTGGATGAAATGGTTGTATGGCATCACCAATTAAATGGACATGAGTTTGAGCAAGCTCTGGGAAATAGTGAAGGACAGGGAAACCTGGCATGCTGGAGTCCATGGGGTCACAAAAAGTCAGACATGACTAAGCAACTGAATAAAAACAGCAACAACTCCATTGTTTTGGGAATGTTTACATAAATGATGGTACGTCCACACTAGGCATGCTATGAAGGAATTAAATATGCACCTCTATATGTAAGTATATTAGAAAATTTATCATGCATAATATAGTATGAATTACAAAACAAGAAATTGCAGAGTAACTTGTATAGTATCTGCTATGATTATCCTTGTTGTTGTTAAAGAGAGAAAAAAAAAAAACCCTCTGGAAGGAAATAGACGAAATTAAAATTTTTTAATAGTGGTTAATTGTGGGAATTAAGGTACCATCTTACTCTTTATATATTTCTGGGAGTGATCATGGTTTATACAATGAAACTAGAGAAACATATGGCTGGGCTGCTATTCATATTTTATTTTGCTATTAGATAAGAGAAAAGAGAAACTCATTCTACTTGGAAAATGGTCACTAGGAAGAGGTAGTCAAACTTAGTCTTAGTCCAGGGGTGCTACTCTGCTGGACCAGAGAAAATATCCAGGTGAAAGTCTTCTTATATACATAAAGCTACAGAAGTTCAAGTAGGTTCCAGCTAACCAACTCGTGCAGAGCAGGCATTCACGACTGTGTCTTAATAGATCATTCTCCACTTCCTTCATTCAGTTCTGGAAATAAAACTCAGTGGGTGAACCCTTTGCTCCTTTGGAACAAAGCCCATCTGGTAATACACTCCTAATACTCACCATTCATTATGATCCTCTATCAATCTATGACTATTTTAAATCACTTGTAAAAATTTAAAGAAAATGGTCTTTGTCTAAGAAAAAAAGCCCAATGGTTAGCTGTATATGCTGAATGTTTGCCTTTATACAGCAGTTATTTAGATACATGTAATGTTTAGAAACAGGCGTGCTCCCTTAAAGAATGAACTTGAAAGAATCTAAAGAAAATTACCTGTTAAGATAAGTTGATGTAAAAAATAATCAGTATATTTATATAAACACCTATAGAAATATTTTTCTCACTATTAAATTTCTCTCTTCTCCATTTCCCATAATAGACTGAAATGAGTAGAACATCCATCGACAGGCCTCTGAAATTCCCAAATGGTCAGATAAACGGTTATCTATAAATGAGTCTGAATGTATTTATGCTCCATGGAGTTACTTTCCTTTTTAAGAATTCTCATCTCTCCTTTATGTATTTGAAGGTCAGTTTCAATTTCTATATGCTTTCCTTAGAGACAAAAGAAGAAAACATTTCAATAGTCCTCAAAATGCAAGCTGACTAATGTAAGCCTTTTAATGAAGCTCATACATTAAAAATCAGCTAGGTTGCCTTCTTTCCTTTGTCTGTTTGCTTTAATTAGCAACCAACCGCATTGATCTTGTTTTGGTCAGATAGTTTTTCTGAAAGCTTTTGAAACCTATTTCTGTGCCTCTCCATTCTAACAATTACCATAATCCCATTTTACCCCCACAGTTGGATTTTCATTATAATTGAATTTTGTTGTAATTACAGCAGATGTAGACATTAAGGAATTAAGGGAATAGAAAGAAAAGTGTCAGAAGTCAGTTTTCTAAATTTTCCATGGTCTAGTTCACAGCAGGAGTTAATTGTCAATGCTTTCTGAAAAAGATCCCTAGATAATGGACAAAGCAATGATGATCAAATAAGTTTGCAATGCACATCAGTGATCCCAGGAGTACTGCTGTTCAAGATAGAGCCAGGCACACTACACTTCTCCTCCTTGCACTAGACTTTGATTACCAATGAATAGAAAAATGGGAAGGACCTCCCTTTACTTTCCTGTAAACCTCAAGCTTTTGACCAAGAGAGGCTAAGCTGTCCTCAAAATCCATTCTTCAAAGACAGCACATCCAAACCAAAAGGAATTTATCAGTGAGCCATTCCAATACTTGTTATTATGAGAAGCATACAGAGGCCAGGAATCTAACAGCAAATAATTGCTACCTGGTTACCTTAAAAGCAAAGATACATACTTCCTTTCTCCAAGTAACAAAGTAATATGTTTTTGTTTTTTTTTTTAATTCACAGGGAAGAAAACTCCTTATTTGCCTGATGTGTGTCATTTTGACTAAAGAACATGGAATCAAATTTCTCTAATCAATCCATTTGTCTCTATAGCATAGAAGCACGTCCTTGAAATGGAAACAGCACACCATTTACAGATGGGCTTTCCCTTTCATAGGATTGAGAAATCTGCTTTGGTTTTTCTACCTCATTACCACTTAGGTAAAAGGTTTTGTGTGCCTTGCAGGAGAATGATTTTGTTTAACATCATTTAGAGGGTACCTCAATTATTATGTTCTGTCTATGCAGAAAATGCAAATAGTAGAGCACTCCATTTTACTAAAATTGTCTTATTCTTAAATTTTAGGACATCGTTCAAATCCCAATATGAATGGAAACAATCTTATCATTTGTTTGAGGGCTTCTCAAAATTTGTTTAAAATGTAAACTGATATAGTAGGTCTGGGGTAGAAGCTAAGGTTCTGCATTTATAATGAGCTCCCTGGAGATGCCAAGGCTGCTGATCTTCACACTGCTATGAATAGCAAGGCTCTAAATTCCTCAGAAGAACTAAAGAGCATCTTGATGAAAGCGAAAGAGGAGAGTGAAAAAGTTGGCATAAAGCTCAACATTCAGAAAACTAAGATCATGGCATCTGGTCCCAACACTTCATGACAAATAGATGGAGAAACAGTGGAAACATTGGCTGACTTTATTTTTCTGGGCTCCAAAATCACTGCAGATGGTGACTGCAGCAATGAAATTAAAGATGCTTACTCCTTGGAAGGAAAATTATGACCAACCTAGACAGCATATTCACAAGCAAAGACATTACTTTAGCAACAAAGGTCCGTCTAGTCAAGGCTATGGTTTTTCCAGCAGTCATGTGTGGATGTGAGAGTTGGACTATAAAGAAAGCTGAGCGCCAAAGAATTGATGCCTTTGAACTGTGGTGTGGGAGAAGACTCTTGAGAGTCCCTTGGACTGCAAGGAGATCCAACCAGTCAATCCTAAAAGAGATCAGTCCTGAATATTCATTGGAAGGACGGATGCTGAAGCTGAAACCCCAATACTTTGGCCACCTGATGCGAAGAGCCAACTCATCTGAAAAGACCCTGATCCTGGGAAAGATTGAGGGCAGGAGAAGGGGACGACAGAGGATGAGATGGTTGGATGGCATCACCAACTCGATGGACATGTGTTTGGGTAGTCTCTGGGAGTTGGTGTTGGACAGGGAGGCCTGGTGTGCTGCGGTTCATGGGGTTGTGGGGAGTCAGACACGACTGAGCGACTGAACTGAACTGAACTGAACTGAACTGAAATTCCTCAAGGAGATTATGAGGCACAGGGAGAGGCCTGGCATGATGCAGTCCATGGGGTGGCAAAGAGTTGGACGTGACTGGGTGAATAACAACAGCACATTGTTTTAGATAATCATCCTGCAAAGATGATTCAGAGGGTGGCAAATGGTGGTGGTCGCCACCACACACCCTTTTTTTTTTTTTTGTAAATTTAAGCTTTTTTCAAATTTTATACTAAAATATTACAGCTTTCCAATATGTTGTGTATCAGATTTTAACACACTACCCAAGCAATATGCTAGTTTTTGGCACCAGTTTAACCCTGGAGACTTTGCTGTGAATCATCTGCTTCCCCTGTGTGATCATGAGACTAAGGCTATGCTAGTGTTACTGGGCTTCCCTGGTGGCTGAATGGTAAAGAATCCACCTGGTAATGCAGGAGACATGGGTTCAATCGCTGGTGTGGGAAGATTTCACATGCTGTGGAACAACTAAGCCTGTCACCACAGCTACTGAAGCCCCTATTCCACAACAAGAGAGTCCACTGCAATGAGAATCCCAAGCACTGCAACTAGAGAGTAGCCCCTGATCTCTGCAACTAGAGAAAAGCCTATGATGCAACAAAGACCCAGCACAGCCAAAAATATAGGTAAATAAATAAAATTTTTAAAAATATTTTACTACTGTTATCAATGGGGAAGGATGTTGCACTGCACCAGCCAAATCTCTTCCAGTCTGCACAGACTCATGCACACTACTCAGCCACCCCAGTGGCTGGGGTGGGGGTACACTGCTACACTTAAACTCATTTAAATCCACTTTAACCCAACCAAGCCCAGGAACATTTACTTGCCACATGCTTTTTCCCTGAGTAATAATGGAGCAACAACAAGTGAATGGATGAATCTGACATCCAAATAATTCCATATCATAATGAGGATGAAAAATCTAATGCCATATTAGATCTCTTCCTGTCGCCTGTGCATAGTCAGGCTGGCTCTGAACCTTTTGTAAAAGAATGTTGCCTATAGCCTGAAATAACACAGGATTGCTTGTTGTCAAGGCTCTGATCTTTAAGAGCCCATTCACACAGAGATAAAAAGTTACAGAATAGAGAATAACACCATCTTGCTGGAAGTTTACAGGAACATTGTAATCTGATCTATATGGACAGCTGCAAGAACAAAGGATTCCAACACCAAGAATTTTGCAACAACTAACCATACCCCTCACTAACCTTGCCTTTAAAAGTGCTTCGCTGAAACCACTCAGTGAGTTTGGACTTTGGGGTGCACAGGCTGCCCAACTCCTCCTATGGCCTTGCAATAAACATTTCTCTGCTCCAGACTTCAGTATTTTGGTTTGTTTTCCCCTGTGTGTAAGGCACACAAACTTCCATTTGGTGACAATACTATAGAAAGTAATGACACCGACTAGACATTTACCTGACATGTATTTGTAATGAATACACATACTTCTCAAATTTGAAATAAAAGGGTACACCTACTCTTAACACTTCTGGATAAATCTTAAAGAAAAATATCTGCTGTTACAAGCAAGGTGTTCAAAACTTGTATCAGTTGGCAACTACTTTCTTGTGTGAATCAAGATATTCTAAATATTTAGCAACCAAAACAGAAAAGCCATATAAAAAGAGTGCTGAGTATAACATCAGACTATAATCTATGACTCTTGGGTCGAAATGCTCCTATGTCTTCACAGACCAAGTTCAGAAATATTTAACTTAATCTTCAAATATTGTTTTCATCTGTTATAAGTAGCCCTACAATTTTATTTGTTGGAGTAAAAGGTTTTCATTGTCAAAAAAAAGAAAGGAAAAAAGCACTCATATAATACATGCAAGAAGGACACAGGTTTTAATTGGGTTCATCAATCACCACTCAGGTTTTGTCATCCAGTCTCCTCCAAGGCTGTATTTTCTAGTGGAGACTAGTACTGTCCAAGAGAGCCCTTAAGGCTGTGGTCATTGCCATGGCCTCCAGACCCCAAGAATAGTGTTACCAGACATGACACAGGCATGGCCTGCATTATCCAGGATGCTGAGCCATGCAGACATGTTTATAAGGTCCCTTTATTTCTGCTTTAAAAGTCATCTAATTCATAATAGGGCTTCGCTGGTGGCTCAGATGGTAAAGCATCTGCCTGCAATGCGGGAGACCTGGGTTTGATCCCTGGGTAGGGAAGATCCCCTGGAGAAGGAAATGGCAACCCACTCCAGGACGCTTGCCTGGAAAATTCCATGGACAGAGGAGCCTTGTAGGCTACAGTCCATGGGGTCGCAAAGAGTCAGACACGACTGAGCAAGTTCACTTCACTTTAATTCATAATACCTATCATTACAGAAAAGGGTTTGAGCCCTAGGAATCCTGGATACATACCAAATTCCTACATGAAACAAGGCATTCAAATTACTCTACAGAAAAATTAGCAAAAGATGAGAATACTCACTTTATAAAAAAGGAAAGCATTAATATATTTATGAAACTTAACCTCCTCGGTGGCTAAAGAAATGCCAAGTAAAATAAGAACAACTTTGCAAACAAACAAACAAATAAAATCATTCAATCCAACGAAACTTGATGTTTGAGAACCAAAGACTCAGGAAGTCCATATGCTCTCATTCCTGAGCACAGAGACTTCACTGTAATGGACTGAGGATTTTTCTGGGATTATCCAGTGTCCTAGTTAAGTTCTAGTGTGGGTTCCTGCACAGAGGTGAGAGAGTGCCCTCAAATAACCCGTACTTCAGATTAGAGAGACCTAAGTTAAAATCTCAGTTGAGTAACTTTCTAGCTGGCCTGATGCTTGAAATTATTTATGATTCTAAGTTTTAATTTCCTCTTTAGTCAAGTCAAGACTAAAACAATCTTAAATCATTCAGAGGAGGAAATAAGTTCTTGTAGGATGTGAATAAGTATGAATGCATTATTATTTCCATGTACACTTGCAGGTGGTTTGTGACACAGATCCAGACTGTGTTTTTTTCTTTTCTCTTTTTGCAGCAGATACTTTTCCCCCAGTTCATGGAGAGAGAGCTTTGGTCTGAATATTGCTTAACTCAGTTTGCTACTCATCCTGTCTGTGCAGAGCTGGCGTTTCCATTCTCTTGTTAACCTCAGGAGCTGCTAAGAAATGTCACACTTCATCTTTGCTCATATAAGTTTCAACCGTGTCCTGACCATTTAGCAGCAAATCTGGCTTCTTTGAGAGAAATGAGCAGCCACCACTCTGCTTTGAGTTCGGACTTGCCTCTAGGGCTTGAAGAAGTAAAGCAGCAGACACCTGACCACACTCTGTGGCCATGCACTTCCTCACAATAAAACCACTGATGGCCAACCCGCTGATGTCCAAAGTAGAAGCTCTTGATTTCGACTACAGCCAGTCTTCATTGGCCACTGACTTTGTGTCTGTTCTAAGAATAGGCTCTGAATTCAATTTGAGCTAAAATTCTAGGACATTTGTACATGATGATTTCAGAACCAACAAAAAAAAATGCTAAATCCTTCTTTCCAAAATGATATTCTTCTCCTTTTCAACTTGTTTAGATTTTTTTACTGCCAGACTTAAAAGTGTGGAAAATATCTTCTATCTTATACTAATGAAAACAGTAGTTAGGAATATTCAAAATCCAAAGTTAAAAATCCACACCACAGTACAACACTTAAGTATTCAACAACTGAATTTTTATCCAGTTGGACTAAATAACATATTGACATTCAGTCTAAGATGACTGAGGCCACCTCTTATTCTTGTGTTTCATTTTTCCTTGCATGGCTAAGAAAAAAGTTGGGAGTCACTTCACTTTCACTCCCTCCTACTGCTATGGCAGAGACCACCACGCACCCACTATAATCTTTCTCTGCAGAACCTGAACGCTGCCTCAGAATCACTTGGAATACTGTCCGAAGTATTAACCTTGGTAACATCATGGAGGGTACCAAAATTACAGCCTATGCTCCATCTCTAGGGTTTTAGGAAACAAATTATACATTGTGTTTGTTCCCTTTTCTTCCTGAATTTTCTCTGAAAACTTTATACATATTAAATAGCTTTAACCTGAGTACCTTTTTTAAAAAATATTTTTTTAAAATTGAAGTATACTTGATTTCAGAGAAGGCAATGGAACCCCACTTCAGCACTCTTGCCTGGAAAATCCCATGGATGGAGGAGCCTGGTAGACTGTAGTCCATGGGGTCGCTAAGAGTCGGACACGACTGAGCGACTTCCCTTTTACTTTTCACTTTCATGCATTGGAGAAGGAAATGGCAACCCACTCCAGTGTTCTTGCCTGGAGAATCCCAGGAACAGGGGAGCCTGGTGAGCTTCCGTCTCTGGGGTCGCACAGAGTCGGACACGACTGAAGTGACTTAGCAGCAGCAGCAGCATACTTGATTTACCATGTTGTCTTAGTTTTAGATGTGCAGCAAAGTGGTTCAGTCATATATATATATATATATATATATATATATATATATATATAGTTGTTGTTGTTCTTGTTCAGTCGCTCAGTCATGTCCAATTCTTTGAGACCCCATGGACTGCAGCATGCAGGCTTCCCTGCCCTTCACCATCTCCTGGAGCTTGCTCAAACTCATATCCATTGAGTCAGTGACGCCATCCAATCATCTCATCTTCTGTCGCCCCCTTCTCTTCCTGCCTTCTATCTTTCCCAGGATCAGGGTCTTTTCTAATGAGTCAGCTTTTCGCATTATGTGGCCAAAGTATTGGAGATACAGCTTCAGCATATTCCAATAAATATTCAAGGTTGATTTCATTTATGATTGACTAGTGTGGTCTCCTTGCAGTCCAAGGGACTCTCAAGAGTCTTTTCCAACACCACAGTTCATAAGCATCAATTCTTCAGCACTCAGCCTTCTTTATGGTTCAACTCTCACATCCATATACGACTACTGGAAAAACCATAGGTTTGACTACTTGGACCTTTGTCAGCAAAGTTGTCTCTGCTTTTTAATATGCTCTCTAGATGGGTCATAGCATTCCTTCCAAGGAGCAACCATCTTTTAATTTCATGGCTGAAGTCATCATCTGTGTGATTTTGGAGCCCAAAAAAATAAGTTCTATCCCTGCTCCATTGTTTCCACATCTATTTGCATGAAGTGATGGGACCGGATGCCCATGATCTTAGGTTTTTGAATGCTGAGCTTTAAGCCAGTTTTTTCACTCTCCTCTTTCACCTTCATCGAGAGGTCTTTAGTTCCTCTTCGCTTTCTGCCATAAGGGTGGTGTCATCTGCATATCTGAGATTATTTATATTTTTCCCGGCAATCTTTTCCAGCTTGTGCTTCATCCAGTTCAGCATTTCACATGATGTACTCTGCATATAAGTAAAATAAGCAGGGTGACAACATACAGCCTTGAAATACTCCTTTCCCAATCTGGAACCAGTCCATTGTTTCATATCTGGTTCTAACTGTTGCTTCTTGACCTGCATATAGATTTCTCAGGAGGCAGATAAGGTGGTCTGGTACTCACATATCTTTAAGAATCTTCCAGTTTGTTGTGATCCACACAGTCAAAGGCTTTGGCATAGTCAATGAAGGAGAAGTAGATGTTTTTCTGGAATTCTCTTTATTTTTTTATAATCCATTGGATGTTGGCAATTTGATCTTTCATTCTTCTGCCTTTTCTCAAACCAGCTTGTACATCTGAAAGTTCTCAGTTCATGTGCTTTTGAAGCCTAGCTTGAAGGACTTTGAGCATGACCTTGCTAGCATGTGAAATGAGTGCAATTGTGTGGTAATTTGAACGTTCTTTGGCATTGCCTTTTTTTGGCATTGGAATGAAAGCTGACCTTTTCCAATCCTGTGCCCATTGCTGAGTTTTCCATATTTGCTGGCATATTGACTGCAGCACCTTAAGAGCATCATCTTTTATGATTTGAAATAGCTCAGCTGGAATTCCATTACCTCTACTAGCTTTGTTCATAGTGATGCTTCCTAAGGCCCACACTCCAGGATGTCTGGCTCTAAGTGAGTGATCCAGGATAACCATATGATTGTGGTTATCCAGGCCATTAAGATCTTTTTTTCTATAGTTCTTCTGTGTATTCTTGCCATCTCTTCCTATTATCTTCTGCTTCTGTTAGGTCTGTACCATTTCTGTCCTTTTTTGTGCTCATCTTTGAAATATATATCTTATTTTCCCTTACAGGTTATAACAAAACATTCAGCATAGTTCCATAGTTCCATGTGCTTTACAATACATCCTCATCGTTTATCTATTTTATACATAATAGCGTGTTTTTGTCATTCTCAAGCTTCTAATTTATCCCTCCTCCTCCACACACAAGAATTACCTTCATGAGTGAATGTTTGTTTTGTTGAGAAAAGGGGAAAAAGAAAGCTACTGTTTGTGATGACTCTCTAGTTCTCTGTAATGCTAGCTTTTGAAGTCACTTTGTCTACACCACTGACCGCCTCCTGGTGTTTAACTATGATTTTATTGTACCCCAGGACAACATTCCAAACGTGTGCTATGTGGCTAATCTGTGGAAAGAAGAATCTCACAGTCGAGTATATTTGTAAAATTGTGAACTGCTTCTCAGCAAGTCCCTTCTTGCACAGTTTATAAATGTATGCATATGCACACACACACACATTCACACACACACACACACACACACACACACACACACATGCTGAGAAGTCCTGCAGTAATGAAACCCATTTAACTTCACTCACTCGAGCGTTTCTCAGACTTATTTGAACAAAGAAGTCATTTCTGTAGAATACCATTAACATGAGGCAGAACTAGGAATATTGTTCCCCACTGTGTAGAAAAAATTTCAGTGAGACTATATTCTGATGAACTCAATTAGGACACTTCTCAGTTTAATCTGCTGACTCAATATTTCTGAAAGACGGATCCAGAGGCATCCTGGAGTGTTTGAGAAGCTGTGTAGATTCCAAATCTTCATCTCAAATGGACTTAATCAAAATCACTGGGGTTGTAGGGTTCAGAAATCTGCATTTTAAAACTGTTTTCCAAGTGATATTTGTTCATTCCAGAAGTCGAATTTACTATCCAGTAAGGTTGGGGTCAAATCTTAAGGTATGCTTCAACCCATTGGTACCACTGAAAAGTGTGCTATGTTAAAATCTGCAATCTGGTATCTGTCTTTCCTTGAGGGCATCTGTGTGAGTACAAAGACTCAGGTGAAGTCAACTATGGCTATAAGCATCCCATTAGGTGACTTTGACCTTGAAATCCTATCCAAAGGTTAGGCTCTCAACCTGAAAAGCATTGAAATCCAAGCTTGACATATTTATAGGACCGTTAGTCACCAGGATTGTAACTCACATAAGTACATTCCCAATAAACTGATCTGTAACACTAGAATTGCAATTTCTGAATTTACATGGAAAGCTACAAAGTATAAAGGGCCCAATATTTCCACCAGATTGACTAACACATCCTCTTCCTTTAGGTAAACTTCATTAACTTGCAAAATATTAGAAAGAAGTCAGTAAACTTGAAATTAAAACAAAGATATTTCTGGGATTTCTGGGTTCAGTCAATTACTCCTTAATAGATTGACTGATCCAAACCCACACTAGTGAATGAATTCACATAGATTTTACTAGTTTCACAAATTACCCTTTTACTCCAAGTTGTTTAGATAAGGACAGGCAGTGTTTAGAGATCTATCAATAAATATATACATATATGATAATATTTGGAAACAATTAAAGAATTGTGGTTTTCAGTCACTCAGTCGTGCCCAACATTTTGCAATTCCATGGACTTCAGCACACTGGCTTCCCTGTCCTTCACTAACTCCTGGAGTTTGCTCAAACTCATGTCCATTGAGTAGAAGATGTCATCCAACCATCTCATCCTCTGTATTATCTTTTAAAAACTAGAAGCCAAAGCGTTATATATGCTCTAAAATTAGATAATTTTGTTGTTGTTGTTTAATCACTAAATTGTATCCAACTCTGTGATACCATGGACTGCAACACTCCAGGCTTCCCTGTCCTTCACTTTCTCCCAGAGTTTGCTCAAACTCATGTCTATTGAGTAAGTGATCCCATCCAACTATCCCATCCTCTGCCTGCCCTCAATCTTTCCCAGCACCAAGTTCTTTTCCAATGAGTCAGCTCTTTGCATTAGGTGGCCAAAGTTTTGGAGCTTCAGCTTCAGCATCAGTCCTTCCAATAAATGTTCAGAGTTGATTTCCTTTAGGATTGACTAGTTTGATCTCCTTGCTGTCCAAGGGACTCTCAAGAATCTTCTCCAGCATCACAGTTTGAAAGCATAAGTTCTTAGGTGTTCAGCCTTCTTTATGGTCCAACTCACATCCATACATGACCACTGGAGAAACCGTAACTTTGACTATATGGACCTTTGTTGGCAAAGTTATGCTTCTGCTTTTTAATATGCTGTCTAGGTTTGTCATAGCTTTCATTCCAAGGAGCAAGTGTCTTTCAACTTCATGGCTAGATGGTAAGGTACAGGATTATTCAAAATATATCCCAATTTAGAAGGCAACATTGAATTGGTCAAGAGCTATAGCAAAAGGACACTTGAAGTTGTAAAGTCATCTTAGCAATCTAAAGTTTTGACAGTTTGAATGTAGAATAGTTAAACCCCTGGTCTGTTGAGATCTTGGGAGAATAAAAGGCAAAAAGTAGTGGTATTCTCTTTTGATATAAATGACATTGTTAAAGGCAATATAAAGACCGTGGACACATGTAGCCAGGCTGTGATGATGGGCATCACATTTACCCACTGGGTCTGAATTCTAAGGTCCAAATCTAATATTTGGAATTATCACAGGTGCAATGCTGAACTAGAAAAAAAATCTATGTCCAAGAGTACTGGCTCAAGCAGAAAGTCTAGCTTCCTACTATGTAATATGGCAGTCACCAACCACATGTGACCAGGAGCTGACTGTGGCTCAGGTCAAGAACTCCTTATTGCCAAATTTAGACTTAAATTGAAGAAAGTAGGGAAAACCACTAGACCATTCAGGTATGATCTAAATTAAATCCCTTATGATTATACAGTGGAAGTGAGAAATAGATTTAAGAGACTAGATCTGATAGAGTGCCTGATGAACTATGGATGGATGTTCATGACATTGTACAGGAGACAGGGATCAAGACCATCCCCAAGAAAAAGAAATGCAAAAAACCAAAATAGCTGTCTGAGCAGGCCTTACAAATAGCTGTGAAAAGAAGAGAAGTGAAAAGCAAAGGAGAAAAGAAAAGATATAAGCATCTGAATGCAGAGTTCCACAGAGTAGCAAGGAGAGATAAGAAAGCCTTCCTCAGTGATCAATGCAAAGAAATAGAGGAAAACAACAGAATGGGAAAGACTAGAGATCTCTTCAAGAAAATTAGAGATACCAAGGGAACATTTCATGCAAAGATGGGCTCGATAAAGAACAGAAATGGTATGGACCTAACAGAAGCAGAAGATATTAAGAAGAGGTGGTAAGAATACACAGAAGAACTGTACAAAAAAGATCTTCACGACCCAGATAATCATGATGGTGTGATCACTGACCTAGAGCCAGACATCCTGGAATCTAAAGTCAAGTGGGCCTTAGAAAGCATCACTGCAAACAAAGCTAGTGGAGGTGATGGAATTCCAGTTGAGCTATTTCAAATCCTGAAAGATGATGCTGTGAAAGTGCTGCACTCAGTATGCCAGCAAACTTGGAAAACTCAGCGGAAGCCACAGGACTGGAAAAGGTCAGTTTTCATTCCAATCCCAAAGAAAAGCAATGCCAAAGAATGCTCAAACTACCGCACAATTGCACTCATCTCACATGCAATGAAGTAATGCTCAAAATTCTCCAAGCCAGGCTTCAGCAATACGTGAACCGTGAACTTCCAGATGTTCAAGCTGGTTTTAGAAAAGGAAGAGGAACCAGAGATCAAATTGCCAACATCCACTGGATCATGGAAAAAGCAAGAAAGTTTCAGAAAAACATCTATTTCTGCTTTATTGACTATGCCAAAGCCTTTGACTCTGTGGATCACAAGAACCTGTGGAAAATTCTGAAAGAGATGGGAATACCAGACCACTTGACCTGCCTCTTGAGAAACCTATATGCAGGTCAGGAAGTAACAGTTAGAACTGGACATGGAACAACAGACTGGTTCCAAATAGGAAAAGGAGTACGTCAAGACTGTATATTGTCACCCTGCTTATTTAACTTCTATGCAGAGTACATCATGAGAAACGCTGGGCTGGAAGAAGCACATGCTGGAATCAAGATTGCTGGGAGAAATATCAATAACCTCAGATATGCAGATGATACCACCCTTATGGCAGAAAGTGAAGAACTAAAGAGCCTCTTGATGAAAGTGAAAGAGGTGAGTGAAAAAGTTGGCCTAGAGCTCAACATTCAGAAAACTAAGATCATAGCATTTGGTCCCATCACTTCATGGGAAATAGATGGGGAAACAGTGTCAGACTTTATTTTTGGGGGCTCCAGAATCACTGCAGATGGTGATTGCAGCCATGAAATTAAAAGACACTTACTCCTTGGAAGGAAAGTTATGACCAACCTAGATAGCATATACAAAAGCAGAGACATTACTTTGCCAACAGAGGTCCTTCTAGTCAAGGCTTTTTTTTTTTCCAGTGGTCATGTATGGATGTGAGAGTTGGACTGGGAAGAAAGCTAAGCGCTGAAGAATTGATGCTTTTGAACTGTGGTGTTGGAGAAGACTCTTGAGAGTCCCTTGGACTGCAAGGAGATCCAACCATTCCATTCTAAAGGAGATCAGACCTGGGTGTTCTTTGGAAGGAATGATGTTAAAGCTGAAACTCCAGTACTTTGGACACCTCATGAGAAGAGTTGACTCATTGGAAAAGACCCTGATGCTGGGAGGGATTGGGGGCAGAAGGAGAAGGGGACGACAGAGGATGAGATGGCTCGATGGCATCACCAACTCAATGGACATGAGTTTGAGTGAACTCCGGGAGTTGATGATGGACAGGGAGGCCCAGCGTGCTGCAATTCATGGGGTCGCAAAGAGTCAGACACGACTGAGCAAATGAACTGAACTGAACTGAACCACATGTGACTAACTAAATCTACATTGATTAGAACAAATAAAATATTCAGTTTCTCCATTCATAATATACTTATTTCAAGTTCTTAGTAACTGCTAGTGACAAATTGTTGGACACTATTAGAAAGATCCTTTCCTGAGATTGTACCTCACACCAATTGAATGATCTGTCTTAGCACTATTTTTTTGAAACTGTCACCTCATGCTTGCATACGTGCTCAGTCGTGTCCAACTCTTTGCAATCCCATGACTGCAGTCCACCACGCTCCTCTGTCTATGGAATTTTCCAGGCAAGAATACTGGAGTCGGTTGCCATTTCCAACTCTAGGGGATATTCTTAAACCAGGGATGGAATCCACATCTCTTGCATCTGCTGCATTGGCAGGTGGATGCGTTACTACTGGCGCTACTTGGGAGTTACACCAATCGAATGGCCATCATCAAAAATCTACACATAACAAATGCTGGGGAAGGTGTGAAGCAAAGGCAAACTTTCCACACTGTTGGTGGGGATGTAACTGGTGCAGGTCATTTACCTCCAACAGTATGAAGGTTCCTCAAAAACCTGTAAGTACAGCTACCATATGATCCAGTAATCCCACTTCTGGGTATGTATCTGGTGACAACTCTAATTTGAAAAGATACATGCACCCTTATTTTGATAGCAACACTATTCACAATAGCCAAGTCATAGAAGCTACCAAATGTTCATGGCCAGATAAATGGATAAAGCAGTTGTGGTAGATATATATATATATATAATGGTATATTACTCAGCCATTAAAAAAATGAAACAATGACATTTGCAGCAACATGGATGGACCTAGTGATTATCATACTGCATGAAGTGAGTCAGAAAGAGAAAGACAAATACCATATATCACTTATATGTAGAATCTAAAATATGACATAAATAAACGTATTTAAGAAACAGAGAGACTCATAGACATAGAGAACAGACTTGTAGTTGCCAAGGAGGAGTTGGGTAGGGGAGGTATGACTGAGAGTTTGAGATTAGAAGAGGCAAAGTATTACATTTAGAATGAATAAACAAAGACCTACTGTATAGCACAGGGAACTATATTCACTATCCTGTGATAAACCATAATGCAAAAGAATATGAAAAGGGGGGCTTATATATGTATAACTGAATCACTTTGTTGCACAGTAGAAATTAACACAACATTATAAACCAACTATACTTCAATAAAACAATTTTTTTAACAAAGAAATCATTTCCATCATATCACAATGTTCTACTGGACAGTTAGTATTTGATTAGTTGAGGCAAACACTTATATTCTATCCCCATAGTCTATATTCATACCTCAGAAGAAATATTCAAATCCACGATGATCTTTCCTCTGAGATCAGAAATGCAGGGTTGCAGGGTTGTACAAATGATGTCATTTATACCTCTTCTGTTTGACGCTACCCTGGAGAAATGGGCTGCTTCTTTTTTTTTAAGTGTCTGAGGTTAAAAAGGTCTTAATTTATTTCTTCAGCTACAATAAGTTTACCTATTTGATTTTTCTTATTTATGATTCAGTATCTTCCCAACCTACTTTTACTTGACACATTCTTTCTTTAGAAATAGTAACAATAAGCCAGGCATAGTCCAGCCTGGCCTAGATTTTATGTGTTATCTTCAAGATAATCCCTTAAACTCCATTAGATGTTTAGCTTCACTTTCAAAGGGCAACATTATTTCTTTTACTTCCAGGCTGTTTGGGGCCCATTTACTTCCAACTAAAATACCTGCTGTCTATATAACCTTGGAAAACATTTAACATCCACAACAAACTTCAGTCCCCTCCTTTGTAAGAGAAGAAGAGTTTACTTTAAACATTTTAATATAGCTCTCCATAGATTTGAACAAGATAATTAGTAGCGGGAGAAACCTAGCAAGGCACCTGGCCTGTCACTAAATTTCACTAAACTTAGGTGACTCGGTGAGAATAAAATGTAGAAACAAGTAAAGAGAAAACCTCAGAGGAGAATAAAAAAATGATAAATCTATATGCTTTTTTTTTTTAAACAAAGAAGCTTTAGATGGCATTTGGCAAAAGTTGGAAGGTGCTCTCTATGTTAGGAGACACTAGAGAATTTGATATAACCAAATGAATAATAACAATGTTGTTTAAATCTCTTCCAGGCACTTTTGAAAAAAAAGTAAAAATAGAGACAGTGACAGAATATGGATTGTATATGATTTCAATCCCACTCTCTGGGCTCACAGGAAACTTTTATTCTTCTTTATTAACTTCACTTTCAGATAAAGAGCTGACACATTTACAGACACACTGGCACCTTTCAGTAGCACTTTGTTTCATTCCATCCCTTCCACAGGTAAAAAATGCCAATTTCCCAAGCTTTTCCAACTCAGCCTCCAGTGAGCCTTTAGAGGGTGCAGTCCCTAGAAGCTATTATGGGGAGACCTCCTTTCACAATTACTAAAAAAATCCTGTACATTTCTCTGTATCTGCCTTTCATTCTGAGTCACTTTCTCTTGCAGAGTTACCCCCTATTTTTCCCTTAAAGCACAAGATTGTAATAAGGATAATGCACTGGTATGCTTGCTTCCACTGTAATATTTATAGACTACATTGCTTAAATACCGTGTGGTGGTTTGCTTGTCTAATTTTACGATGCCCTTGCTAAACAAAAATATTCTTTCTCGCTAGTGCTTACAGAAGGAGCATTTCACACCATGTGAACGATGACAGCTGGCACCAGCTGCTTTCATTAGGCACTCTTGCTCTTCAAACACAGTGATATTTGGCATGAACCACATTGGGGAGTTTTCCAGATGAGAAAGAGGTGAAGGATTTTACCTCTCAAATCTTGGACAACGGTCTCTAGAGTATGGGATGTGATACTAAACTACAAAGATACTAAAGATGATTAAGTTCATTCCTATCTTAAAGTAGTATTACACCCAGCACCAAGTGGCATGTTGAGTTTCATAAGCTCCACATGTGTTAATGTATGTAAGTTTTTGTGCCCTGTTGAGGCCACATAAATCGAAAAGCTTGAGACCAAACAAATTGAAACAGAGGAGTTTGTAGCATAGAAAGGTTTACAAAAGGACCAAGCAAGGAAACAAGAGACTTGTGTCCAAAAAACCAGAACTCCAGAGAGGGCTTCAGCAAAGCACTTTTAAGGCCAGGTGAGGGAGGGACGAGATTCGTTGTTGCAAACTTCTTGGTATCAAAATCCTTTGTTCTTGCAGCTGTCCTAGGAGGTCAGGTCTTGATGTTCCTGTAGGCTTCCAACAACACAAATGTTTCTGAAACATTTTATCTCTATATGAATGGACTCTTAAAAGGTCAGAGCCTTGAGAATGGACTATCCTGTATATTTCAGTCTATGCAACATTCTTTTACAAAAGGTGCAGAGCCAGCATGATTAAACATAGGCATCAGAGCACAAAGTTTAAGGTAAAAGGAACAGATCTAACATGGAGTCAGATTTGCTCTTGCCTATTACACATGCAGTTCATCAGTAGCTACCATGAGCAAATGCTGCTAAAGTTGAAATAATTGCAAAGCAAGTGCCCTCAACTTGTTACAGAAAAGAAAAATCTGACTCTAATATTGGATCTACTCTGTGAGAGATTAAAAGCTGCAAAACAGAATAACCTTAGTCTTGTCGGAGGTTTACAGGAACATTGTGACACAAGCAAGAACAAAGGATTCCAGCACCAAGAAGTTTGCAACAACCAGCTACAAACCTTTCCATTTTAGTTTAAAAGAAACCTAAATTCTAACTTGGAGAGATGGTTCTTTGGGGCACTAGCCCATTATCTTCTCAGTCTGCTGTCTTTCTGAGTAAAATCACTATTTCTTGCCCCAACACCTGTCTCTCAATTTATTGGTCTGTTGTATGGCAAGCAGTACAAGCCTGGACTCAGTAACAGCATCATTCCCCTCAGTGCCAGGAGATCCTCCATGTAAATTGCCACGCTTGCTTGTCTAGCTCTCTTGTTGAGTTTTTGTTAGGCAGAGGCTTTACACACACACACACACACACACACATAACACACACAGGAACATCACAGATGCTCAGTAAATACATATAGTTGGAAGGATAAATTAATATCATAGGAAATAAAGGTGAATAGGAAAGGAGAGGTGAGGTCATCGGAGACCTCAAAAGACAAGCCAGGGCATTTAGACCCTTGTCTTTAGAGCCTTAGGTTCCATCATACGCTGGAGAGCATGTGAAATACATGTCCAGAATCTGAATATCACAGTAGCTAGAGCTGTAATAAAACATATATGGTAGGAAATGGGAGAGCAGTATGAGGCAAATTGCCACCAAGAGAATAGCTCTTAGCTGTTTTATTTCCTTACCTAAAACATGGTTCACATTTAAGATAATTCCATCAAGAAAAGTTGTGTTATGAATTCACTGTGATGTGGGGAATGAAATAGTTGCAAATGGAAATGGTAATGCAGTCAGGAGCTCATCTTTGGGGTCTCTCTGATGGGTCCCCATTCGACTGTACAGCCTGTGAATTTAAAGGAAATACATCATGGAATGACAGGCTTTCAGAGCTATGAGGACTTGACCTGCTCTTTATCAAGGCTTGGCTCTCCTCTACTTTTCAGATGTCTGGGACATTGAAGAACTATTTGATATCACTGAAACAATAGTAATTTGTATTATTCACCTTCCCATTTGCTCAGGTCCCTGCAAACCACGTGTTCTCATTTTACCCACAGTGTGCGGGATGTCTCACATCAACTCCACAGTCACAGCTTAACGTGAGTAAGCATGGTAATTGGAATGACCTTTAAAATGCATATTCCTCCTGTCACTTTCAGCATCTCGGGCTTTACAAAACTGCCTGCTGAAATATCATTCCCACCTTTATGCTGGTGTTTATTTTAAGTGGGCAGACATGGCCTTTCTTCTGTTGTGCTAAGTGTAGGTGTAGCCTGTATGTTATTAGATTAATTACTAGAGGGTAAACCCTTTAACCATGGCAGTCAGGATGGTGGTGTATGGAGGGTGGGGGCTGTAAAGGAATGCTATTAATGGTAGACAGAAGAACTCTCAGTACATTCATGTTTTGAAAAAAAAAAAAAAAAGTGGGAATTTGTTTTCGCCTAAAATCCCAGTTACGAAAGGCCCTTCCTATGAAAGATACCAGAATTTTGCACTTGTTATCTGCTTAGCCCCCTTTCGCTAAGCAAACAGTGATTTCAGCAGAGGACACACACAGGCAGGAAACTGAGATCAGAATCTCCAGCCAGAAATTTGTAGGCGGCAGAGCATGGTGCAAACACTGAGTAATGCAGGACAGCTACAGCGGCACAGCATTGAGGATAGCACACCTGGACCTCCCTTTTCTGGTGTACAGTCCTCACCCCTATAAAAACCACCTTTCCTCTCAGATTCTCTCCTAGTGCTCTGCGTATGTGCTTCCTGCCTCTCATATTTGGGCACATAAATGCCTATTTATATACATGTTTATTTGATCAAACAATCATGTAAATAAACATATGCTTCTGAATATGAGATTTTCCAAATAAGGAGATGAATGGATGAATGGCCCATAATAGTACAGGGCAGGCCCAGGGTCCAAGGACGCAAGGAAGTAGGAAAAAAACAGCCACTCTCTGAATTGTTCACTCCTGAATCTACAAGACAAAAAAACATGCCTTGCACATAGTAGATGCTCAGAAAAGATTTGTATAATGAATGGTTGGGTCACAAAGGAAGATTAGTAGACCTTGGGCAGCCCCTCAGCAAGTAAGAAGGTCAAATACACCAGGACTCACTGGACACTGCCATACATGTGCACTGTGTGTAACCATCTGCATATGTACGCACACACATAAAGGCTGGAGCTTGTAAGTAGGATTCTCATTTCAGAGTGTGAGGTTCTGTCATTGTAACACAAGTGTTTGGTCCAATCCATAAACCTTGCATTGTTTAAGAACCACATCTGCGATTTTATGTTTTTCTGAGCAGGGTTAGCTCCCTACCTAATTACGACAAAGAAAATTACGTCTTTCAGCATGTAGTTGGCAGGTATAAGGTGATGATAACACCTTGTCATAATGAAGTTAACAGTGTTCCTGATGCTTTCACAAGAGTTTAGACACTAAAATTTGACACATTTAAGTTCTCTTGTGTAACTGTCTCCTTCAGGTTTGTTTTCTCCCTCTGCATTTTCCACATATTGAGGTCTCTCTTCGTTTGGTCCACAGATCTCTCTTAACATATCCTAATGTTAAGAGAGACAAGCCCTGCCATTGACTTAGTAAATCACACTGAAGGAATTTTTAAGATGAGGCACAGGAATAAGATACAGATGTGGAGAAGGGACATGTAGACACAGAAGGGGAAGGGGAGAGTGGGACAAATTGGGAGAGTAGGACTGAGTATATATGCTCAGAGGGAAAGAGAGAGAGAGAGTGTGTGTCAGTGTGTGTGTATACACACACACACACACACACACACACACATATATATATATGGACTTCCCTAGTGGCTCAGATGGTAAAGCATCTGTCTACAATGCAGGAGACCCAGGTTTGATCCCTCAGTTGAGATGATCCCCTGGAGAAGGAAATGGCAACCCACTCCAGTACTATTACCTGGAAAATCCCATGGATGGAGGATTTCACTTCATATATATATATATACTGCTAAGTCACTTCAGTCATATCCGACTCTGTGTGACCCCATAGACAGCAGCCCACCAGGCTTCTACATCCCTAGGATTCTCCAGGCAAGAATACTGGAGTGGGTTGCCATTTCCTTCTCCAATGCATGCATGCATGCTAAGTCACTTCAGTCATGTCTGATTCTGTGCAACCCCATGGTCAGCAGCCCACCAGGCTCCTCTGTCCACTGGACTCTCTAGGCAAGAATACTGGAGTGGGTTGCCATTTCCTTCTCCATATATATATATATATATATATATATATATATATATATATACTACCAGGTGTAAAATAGATAACTAGTGGGAACTTTGTGTAGAGCACAGGGAGCTCAGCTCCATGCTCTGCGATGACTGAGAGGGGTGGGATGGGAGAGAGGGAGGGAGGCTCAGGAGGGAGGGGATATGTGTATATATACAGCTGATTCACTTCATTGCACAGCAGTAACTAACAACACTGTAAATCAGTTATACTCCAAAAATAAAATTTTTTAAAAAGAAACAAAAGAAAATTATGAGTTTTGAAAGGAAAAAGATTTTATCACATATATTTAAAAATAAGATGAAGCAAAAGCTGGAGGGAATATTTTAAACCCATAACTTGAACAAAGTGCAAATATTAATCATTTATCTGAAAAATAAAATAGGTTATATAGGTAGGTAAATTATTCAGAAAGGTGTCCTTCTTTTCTGCCTGTATATGGGTTATCTAAAAATCTGAGACATGTACAGCCCCATCCATTTCTGTCCATCTTACTTTTAACTTCAAGAACTTTCATCCTCCTAATCTCAGTCAATCCTGGCCAAATTCCAAGAGGGAAGCAGTAATGGTATCGCCTAGTTCTTATTTTACAACCTGTAGTGATAAAACAGATGCACTGTCCCCATCTGACAACTGAGGGAGCCGAAACAGGAGGAGGTTAAGTCCAACATTAGGGTAAAATGTAAACAGAAGGGGTTCACCACCTTGAGACCCTGAGTTTGCTCTCATTTGGAGGTAAATTATTAAATATACATTAAAGTCTGTTTCCTCACCTGCCAAGCAGGGAAGCCAATATTCCCTTTGGGCACTGTGAGGGTTGCATTGAATGGCATATTATCACACTGCCCATGTCCTGGAAGCAGGGAGCAGAGGGTCTAACTCAGCATTCAGAAGTCTATGTCCCTGGAAAACCTAGGAGGCTGGATTCCTGTCCTGTGAACTTCCTGTGATATATCTTAATACAAGAATAAAATAACATAGGGCTAATTTTAAATTTTGGTTTCACTGCAGAAATGGGTGAGGACATTTTATCAGAGGTCAGATTTGCTTTTTTCCCCAACTAAAATCATATTAAGCTCCTTTTCTCTTCCAAATGAATCTATAAATGGTACTTACAGTGCAGCACCAATGAATTCTTTTAGACTAAATAAAAACAGTATTCAAGGCTACTGGTGCTTCACCTCAGCGTCCTAGCAAGTGGACATCCATGCAGAAGAGAAAAACCTGAATATGACAATGGCTGCGTAGAAGGACACTCTTTGGAGAATGGGAAAATGGATGGGCAGCCCTTATCAGGGTTTTGGAAAAGTTAAATAAGATCATGATTGGGACTTCCTTGGCCATCCAGTGGTTAAGACTCTGTGCTTCCAATTCAGGTGGCACGGGTTCAGTCCCTGGTTGGGGAACCAAGAGCCCACAAACTGCATAGCATGGCCAAAACATTTAAATCGGTAAAAAATCATGATTGATAGAATGGATAAACAACATGGTCCTACTATGTAGCACAGATAATTATATTCAATATCCTGTGCTAAGCCATCATAAAAGTATTTTTAAAAGAATATATATGTAAAACCAGACATGAAATAATGGACTGGTTCAAAATTGGGAAAGGATTATGTCAAGGCTGTCATCTGCTTATTTAATTTATACACAGAGTAAGTACATCATGCAAAATGCTGGACTGGATGAAGCCCAAGCTGGAATTCAGATTGTCGGGAGAAATATCAATAACCTCAGACATGCAGGTTGACATGCAGGTGTCAGACATGCAGATGACACCACCTAATGGCAGAAAGCAAAGAGGAACTAAAGAGCCTTCTGAAGAGGGTGAAAGAGGAGAATGAAAAAGTTGGCGTAACACTCAACATTCAAATAATGAAGCTCATGGCATTTGGTTCCATCACTTCATGGCAAATACATGGGGAAAAAATGGAAATAGTAACAGACTTTGTTTTCTTGGGCTCCAAAATCATTGCTGACAGTAACTGAAGCCATGAAATTAAAAGACCTCTTGCTCCTTGGAAGAAAAACTATGACAAACCTTGACAGCCTATTAAAAAAAGAGACATTACTTTGCCGACAAAGGTCCATATAGTCAAAGTGATGATTTTTCCAGTAATCATGTAGGGATGTTAGAGTTGGACTACAAAGAAGGCTAAGTGCTTAAGAATTGATATCTTTGAACTGTGGTGCTGGAGAAGACTCTTGAGAGTCTCTTGGATGGCAAGGAGATCAAACCAGTCAACCCTAAAGGATATCAACCCTGAATATTCATTGGAGGACTGATGCTGAAGCTAAAGTTCCAGTACTTTGGCCACCTGATTCAAAGAGCCAATTCACTGGAAAAGACCCCAATACTGGGAAAGATTGAGGACAAGAGGAGAAGTGAGGGAAAGTGACAGAAAATGATATGGTTGGATGGCATCACTGACTCAATAGACATGAGTTTGAGCAAATTCCAGGAGATAGTGAAGGACAGGGAAGCCTGGGGTGCTGCAGTCCATGGGGTCGCAGGGTCAGACATGACTGAGTGACTGAACAACAACAACAATATGTATAACTGAATCACTTTGCTATACAGCAGAAATTAACACATTGTAAGTCAACAATGCTTCAGAAAAAAATATTGATCATGATTGCATGAAAGGAGCAAATATGGAAGAATCTTTTCTTATTATTAATTTAGAAATGTTTTCTGCAGGCTTAAATATAAACAGTGCCTCACAGATGTAACTTAAGAACCTCAAACAAGCTTTTATTCACATTTCATTTTAGATCAAAAATTTTCCTCGCCTGCTGCATTGTCTGAAACATCAGCCATTCTTGGACAGTTATTTCTTAGGAGGAATGATCCAAGCACCTATTTGTTCAGAGCAGCATATTCTTACCCACATCTGAATGCAGACATCTCACCTCAGCCTCATTCCTAGAGCTCTTGGAATGAAACCCTCATCTTCGGAAGAGTTTGTCATTATTCACCCAAATCTTGCTCTGGCTTTGTTTTCAGCACAAACATTTCAGATGACCATTTGGCAAGGGAAGAGACTCACCATCTTCAGATGGGACAGAATGAAGTGCTAACCTTGATTTGTCAGCATAGTTATACATGAAGCAAAGGGACCCTGATGCCCTTCCCCACACACAGGGAGACCAGTGCCGTTTTTCATCAAGATAATGATCCCATTTTCTTATGCAAATGAGTGATGAGAGAAATGAGCTTGGCCACAGAACACAGATGCAGTTGTTCAAAGTCATTTATGCAAATCAAACCCAGGCATCAAGTCCTCCAAAGCCCCTATTTCCTGCTGACATTCAGCGGAGTCTAAGAGAGGAGGTGAGGGGAGTTGCCCTTACTATAGGTGTGGATGAATAAACCAGTACTTTTCCTGTCTAGTTCTAGATGGGGAAGATGTTCTTACCAAATCAGCTCAAAATCTACCAACCCAAGACAGCCCTGACAAATTAGTCCTGAGGTGGCTCCTCTATTCCCTAATCAGCCCAAAGAAAGAGAGAAAGGTGATCTCTTGGTGGAAGCTTTCAGCTTCTGAGTCTCTTTCAGTGTGCTTGCTTCAAGGTTCTGACAAGGAACGGCATGGATGACAACCCCTCAGGCTTCAGTGCTGGCCCATCCATTGTAGCTCATATCCCTTCTCCTCCTGGGTTAGTACAACATTTGTGACATGAATGCAAGAAGGAAACACATCATTTTCTACTTTGCAGTCCTGCTGAAGCATGTAGGATGCCTCCTAGCTAAAAAGTCAGAGGTAGTGCATGAAAGGACAGGTCTGATCTCTTCCACCAGACTCCTTGGTCTGTAGCCAGGCTCTGCCATAGACTTGCTGCGTGACCTTGGACACGTTACTTAGTGCCACTCTGCTTCAATCTCATTCTGTAAAATGGAGTTAACAGTCTTACCTACTTCATTGGTGGCAGTAAGGATCTGTGTATCTATCTACCTACCATCTGTTATCTATCTGTCTATCTATTATCTACCCCCCCTCTCTCTCTCATGCACACACACACACACACATTTATGAGGTCTGGGCACACAGGAAGCATTATTTAAGAATTAACTACTAATATGATCTGTTACTCAAATTTTAAACTGTGTGCTGCCAAGTTCCCTATGGCTTTGACTTTACGTTCTTGTTTACACACTAATGCCAAAGCAGCCTTTCCCATCAAGGCAAACAAATGTATAGCATGCCACCCATTCAGAGGCCCAGACTTATGCTTTCCACCCTACCTGGAACAGTCCTACTTTACCACCCTAAACCCAGTCCATGTTCCCAGTTCCTCTTGAAATCTCATTTCCTCTGTGACACTCCTGTGACCTCCTCTGGCTCCACAAACCCATCTTTTCTCTTTCCCTGGCCTCTAGGCAATAAACCCTCTATATGAATATGGACTGAAGTACTGGAGAAATCAAGATTCGAATCCTGGCTCCATCAAATACCAAAAATGTGACCTTGAGCAGATAACTGAATTTTCATAAGCACTGGAGGAGCTCTTAGTTCTTAAATAATGCTAATGAATAAACCAATGGCTCTCAAATCTGGGTGTGCATCAGAATCAGCCGGGGGTGGTGCTTGTGAAAACTCAGGCTGCCCCCCATGCTTCTGTTCCAGAAAGTATGGGATGGGGCCTCGGGATATGCAGTTAGGGCAATTTGCCAGGTGATTCTGGGGCTGTTGGTCTGGAACTACACTTTGAGAAGAACTTAGAGAATCTGGCAGAACTGTGGAGTGAATTAAATGAAATCATACTCGGAGAATGTTTGCTCAGTAACTGTTATGTAAAATATAACCTTTCCATGTCCCCCATGAAATAGACTACAAATGACAAATAAAAACAGCAGAAGTGCTCTTGTTTGGATTGAGGGCCCATCCCATGAGATAAGGGAGAACACACCATATTGTAACATTTCTCACTTTGGAGTTGGAAACTCAGATTGTGTGGGCTGTGCCCTTACAGTAGTTTTTCTGGCACCCAATGTACAAGCTTTCAATTGGAGAGAAAATGGAAAACATATGCATTACCCTGCTATGTAAGATTTTTATATAGCCTACTGTTTTGAACAAACACCCACACACTGGGTGGGTTTTTAGCAGAAGTCTGTTTGTTAGAGGTCATCCCACTGAACATTTCCCTTTGTTCAGTGTTCACGACTCCCAACTCTGAACCAGGAAGGTAAGAATCTTGACCAAAGAGTTGAGCATATGCTATGGGCTTCCCTTGTGGCTCAGCCAGTAAAGAATCTGCCTGCAATGCAAGAGACCTAGGTTTGATCCCTGGGATGGCAAGATCCCTGGAGAAGGGAAAGGCTACCCACTCTAGTATTCTGGCCTGGAGAATTCCATGGACTGTATAGTCCACGGGGTCACAAAGAGTCGGACATGACTGAGCAATCACCAAACTGTAGGAAGTTTCTTAAAAGAATGTGTGTTGGAAGAAAAGGAAATCATTATGGAATGAAAAGCTACATTTCCTAACTTATTCGGCTGTAGGAAACTTAAAGCAGTTTCCCACATGGGATTCACTCACTGGAATAAGCAAATTGTTTATTATTTTTTAGCTTTATATGTTATATTGGACTACAGCTGATTAACAGTGCTGTGTTAGTTTCATGTGTACAGAAAGGTGACTCAGTTATACATATACATGTGTCTATTCTTTTTCTTTTTCTCTTTTTTAATTTTTTTAAACTTTATGGAACACTTCACGAATTTGCATGTCATCCTTGCGCAGGGGCCATGCTAATCTTCTCTGTATCGTTCCAATTTTGGTGTATGTGCTGCCAAAGTGAGCACTCTATTCTTTTTCAAATTCTTTTCCCATTGAGGTTGTTACCTAAGAATGAGCAGAGTTGATACAAGTGAATTTACCTAGAAAACAGAAACAGACTGACAGATTTAGAGAATGAATTTATGATTATCAGGCTGGAGGGCTTCCTAGGTGGTGCTAGTGGTGAACCTGCTTGCCAATGCAAGAGATGTAAGAGATTCAGGTTCAATCCCTGGGTTGAGAAGATCCCCTGAGGAGGGCATGGCAACCCACTCCAGTATTCTTGCCTGGGGAATCTCATGGACAGAGGAGCCTGGTGACTACAGTTCATACAGTGGCAAAGAGCTGGACCCAAATGAGCACATACTCATTGACCAGGCCAGAAGGGTTGGGGGAGTGGGGAAGGAATACAATGGGAGTTTGGAATCAACATGCACACACTGCTGTCTTTAAAATGGATAACCAACAAGGAGCTACTGTATAGTACAGATTGTTTCATTTTAGAAAATGTTAAGAGCAAAACTGTCTCTACAGGAAATTACAGCAAAGGCCCCAGGAGCAGAGGTCCCTCTTTGGTACCTGTCTTTGCCATACTCCACAAAACTGTTATTTCCTTCTATGAAAAAGTCTAAGCTGTGTGATCTCCAGGGAACATCTGCAATATCACCCAACGAGGAAGGAACACAGGAAATGGGACCCATTTCCAGGAAAACCTTTACCAGGCACCAGAAGACCTAGTGTGATCAGCAGTCTCTGCCCATTTTCTTTTTAGAGGGATTTCATCTATTTATTTTTAATTTATTAAATTAAAAATAAAATAAAATAATTTCTTATTTTTTCTTTGGATGCATCAGGTCTTAGTTCCAGTACATGGGATCCTTGCTGCATCATGCAGAATCTTTTGCTGTGGTGCACAGGGTCTTTAGTCGCCCTGCAGCAAGAGGGATCTTAGTTCCCAGACCAGGCACCAAACCCAAGTCCTCTGCATTGCAAGGTGGATTTTTAACCACTGGGCCACCAGGGAAGTCCCTCAGTTGATCTTTACTAAGGTTTTTGGCAATAGTTTTGATGGGTGAGGTCACTCTTATTTTTATGGAGCCACACCCTCCCTGGCCCCCACAAAATCTGAGCCTAATCTAGAAGGAAAAATCAAGCTCTGATTTTCAGAGGGACCAGCAAATAAAATAACTGTCCTCAAAATAACAAAAAGACAAGTAATGTTTGTTGGCAGCTGCAGCTGCCCAAACTCTGACGTCTCCTCACTGTGATTGGGTTCTCAAACCCAACCTTCCTTCCTCCAAAAACAGCCCTTCACACAAACACCTCTGAGGATCTGACTGTTTTCATTTGTATTCACAAAGGTATTGCTTGTAGTGGGAAGCAGAGGAGAGTCTGAGTGCCAAAGGGAAGTCTGGAGGGAGATGGAATTCAGTTGTCACCAAAAGTGTCCCTTGGACTCATTTCAATGACCTTTGAAGAGGAAGACTGAGATAGAGCTTCTGGAACTTTCTGTAGGCCCTTTAAGACTCTGATCAGGAAGGCAGCTGCTTGAGAGCCCAGTAGGAGCAACACCTAGATACTTGCTCCATTATTATAGCAATCCTTGAAATCACACTGCCTCTAGGATTGGAGGGTTTAGGCAGTGCTTCTCAAAGTCTGGTCCCAGTAGCACCCTGGAGTTTGTTAGAAATGCAAATTCTCTGGCCCACAGTAAAAATCAGAAATTCTAGGGGTGGAGCTCAGCAATTTAGGTTCTAACTACCCTTCCTAGTGATTCTGATGCAGTCTGGGATCTGCCAGTAAAATTTAAGGAGGGGTTCATTCCCAGGTTCATGTAAATTCAGGGTCTGCAGGCATGAACAGGCATGAACCTGGAAATAAGACTCACCTCCAATTGTGTGCCCTGGACACACCACATGCTCACCTTACCCTACCCAGGCCCAGTGATTCTCCTAAAGAATCTGTGGGTGATCTCTTTAGGAGAATCCAGAGATCACTAGACCTGGGCACCAAAATTGATGGATATCTTCCTAATAGGGAATGGTTGGTGCCTCAGAGGTGCAGCTCAAAGAGAACTGAAGCCCAAGGAAAATCACTGAGCATTGATCTGAGGGCACATATGAGGTCTCTCTGGGCTTCCCTGTTGGCTCAGATGGTTAGGAATCTGCCTGCAATGCAGGAGACCTGGGTTCAATACCTGGGTTAGGAAGATCCCCTGGGGGAGGGTATGGCAACCCACTCCAGTATTCTTACCTGGAGAATCCCCAGAGGATCCTGGCAGGCTACAGTACATGGGGTCACAAAGAGTTGTACATGACTGAGTGACTTAAACACAGCACAGCACATGAGGTCTATCTATGGGGATCCAGCACAGAAACTACTGGAGATAACTTGGCCATAGTGGGAAAATATCAGAGGGAGACCTGAGCTTCTCCTCCCCATGTAAATGGGAGAGTTAGCAAACCATTGGCTCTAGGAATTCACATGGCAAAATCACTGAGCATCTACTGTCTACTGGACACACAACTGAGTGCCTGACTTCTTATGCTCTCTCATTTCACTCTCAAGACAAAGGTTCCATTATCCTAGCTTTGCAAAAGAAGAGACAGACAAAAAAGGTTAAATCCTATGCATCCTATTTCAAGCTGACAAGTAACAGGGAATTAAACATGCTCTGATGCCTCTCAAATCCACTACCACCTGCACTGGAATTGATGACTTTCTCCAGGTGTGACTTCCACTTCCCCTCACTGATTCATCAGCATCCCTGTTTGCTCCACACCTTGGATCCTTTTTCCTCTTGGGATGAAGTCTTAGACAGCATTTGGTGATTAGTTTCTTCGGCTCTGGACGTTGAACCCTGCAGGACCGGATATGGCTCCCAGAATTAACTGCTTGGATTTTTCCACATAAGTCCTAGGAAGAAGCATTCCTTGACCTGGGCCAGCAAAAGTGGGAAATCCTTACATCACTAAATCCTTGCCTGAATAGAGTTCCCTAATATTCTGCAATAACCTAAATGGGAAAATAATCTGGAAAAGAACAGATACATGCATATGTATAGCTTAAGCACTTTGCTGTACACCTGAAACTAACACAGCAATATAAATCAACTACATTCTTTTTTTTTTTTGCAGTGAATTCTTTTTTTTTTTTCTTAAACTTTACATAACTGTATTAGTTTTGCCAAATATCAAAATGAATCCGCCACAGGTAGATCAACTATATTCTAATATAAAATAAAATTTAAAAATAAGGTACAAAGATATAATGTCCTACTTGGGGAATATAGCCAGTATTTTATAATAATTATAAGTGGAATATAACCTTAAAATTGTGATTACTATGTCGTACACTTGCAACATATATAATATAAAGGAAAACTGTAGATTTTAAAAAAAAGACCTTGCCTGACATTGCATACCATTTTGAATGCCTCCCTTTTAAAAGGAAGCTCAATGGGCACCTAAGGTTTACAAGAGATTTAATATATGGCACATCCCTGAACAACTTTTGTATGAATATGAGGTTACCTATTTAGATCCACAGGCACAAAGTGACTTCCATTTCCAGTTCAGATCCTTTCGGGTAGATAGTACAAGGGATAGAACCCTGGCAGTGTCTAACTCTGGATTGAAATTTCAGTCCTGTGACCATGAAAAAGTGGACATAATCTCCAGATCTTAGTTTATTCCCTTGAAAAAATGGGATATTAGTGTTCTCATGCCCTCCTGCCTTCTATAGCTCTTACTACATCCTATTCTACTAAAGTATATATTGATACAATAAGAATGCCTCTTATTATTATTAAGATGGCCACTCACTTAAAAGTGTCTGTCCCTCACTCAGTGTCTGTCTATGAGGTCAAATAACCAAAGGCATGATTCTGCTGTAAGCATACCTTGCTTGATGATGGTTTATAATATCAAGTTTGGCCTACTTTAAGCCCAAGAGTGTGCAGGAGGTAAGTTTAGCCCATGAAGAACCATGTTTTGGGGTGTGGAGAACATGAGACTGGAGATGTAGCCTGCAAAGGACAGATGGTGGCTGTGCATCGTATTCTAGAGGTATAAAGAGTACTGAAGGTGGCTGGGGTCTGTCAAGTCCCAACTGTGATTTCTTCAAGGGTTCTCTCAACTTGATCTTGGACTGTCAGACACTGGGCAGTCCTCCAAAGAGCCTCCTAAAGCCACAATGTTCCTTGCTGCCAGGGCTGCTGTGGGCCAATCCAGTTCCTCCACCTCCTTTCTTCCTCAAGGCCAGAAGCTTCAGCAAAATGCCCATTAGGGAGATGCAAATTGTTGGTTTAAATCCTTCAGTCCTTGAGAAGGAACTCTCCCAGCTTTTACTCAAGACATCAGCCATAAAAAAGAATGAAATAATGCCATTTGCAGCAACATGGATGGACCTAGACATTATCATACTAAGTAAAGTAAATCAGAGAGAAAGAAAAAGATCATATGATATCACTGTTATGTGGAATCTAAACTATGATATACATGAACTTATTTACAAAGCAGAAACAGACTTCGTTGCTTTTCAGTGGCTAAGTTATATCTGACTCTTCATGACCCCATGGACTGTAGCACACCAGGTTCCTCTGTACTCCATTATCTCCCAGAGTTTGCTCAAATTCTTACATATAGAGAAAACAAACTTACGGTTACCAAAGAAGGAAGAGGGGGAAGGAGAGATAAATTTGGAGTTTGGGACTAACACATACATACTTCTATATATAAAACAGGTAACCAACAATGACCTACTATAAACTATATACTGTGTACTATACTCTACTCAATATTCTGTGAGAACCTATAATGGAAAAGGTTCTGAAAAAGAATCAGCTATGCATATGTATAACTGAATCACTTTTCTGTACACCTAAAACTAACACAATGTTGTAAATCAACCATATTCCAATATAAAATTAAACATTTTTATTAAAATAAAATACAACTGTACTCAAAGTATGACATTGGAATGTGTGCTTATTTGCTCATTGTTCAACTCTTTGTGACCCTTTTGGAGTGTAGCCCACCAGGCTCCTCTGAATATGGCATTGTTCAGATAAGAGTACTGGAGTGGGTTGCCATTCCCTTCTCCATGATATTTGAATATATTTTCATCAAAAGCATGTATTAAAGGTAAGAAATTTAAAAATCAAAATTATTTTTGTTGTGTTTTCACAAAATTTTCTTCTGAAGTGTTAAAGCTCACTGTTACAAATAAAAGATAAAATAGGAATCATAGTTAATGAAAACTAACATTTTTCATCAAAAAGATTTAAAGTATCTAATGTTTTAAAGTATTCATTGAGCTTCATTAAACCTCACTAAATTTTTCTGAAAAAAGCCACACACAGCCAGACTGTTCTCTGCCCCCATGTGTCCCCACAAACCCCACCCCCACACCAAGTGGCAGCTCCTTGAAGGCACAACTTCCTTCACACTGGTCCTTAAATCAGGCTCACGTCGACTAGCACGTTAAAAATAAAATGCAAAACTCAGAAACCACCTGTTTTTCTAACCCCAACCCCCTCTCCAACCAAATGTTAAATATAAGTTCAAGAAATAATTAATTAAGCAAAGCCTTTTACCAGTTTCCCTTCTGTTAGAGAGACTGTCTGGTAAATCAAGAAAAATGTCCCACTTACGCACTAAACTAAACACAATCCCTTATTATACAATTAACCAAAACACTATTGTATGTAATACAATTACACAGTCTACAATTACACAAAAGTAATGATGCAAAGTAGATGGCAATGGCGTCCCATGTAATCAAAAATAATGAAAGCACCCTCAGTTAGAAATTAACTAATCATAAGAGATCCCTACTGATAAATGTTCCATCGATCTACACTTTGCAAAAGGCTGTCCTGTCTGATGAAGTGGGATACCCCCCAATCCCTTATCATTAATAACGACTATAGGAATGACAACCATTCTGCAAGATATCTTTTATTCTGAGATCTCTAAACTAGCACATTCTAATGAAGCATGCATTTTATTACCCACTTTTCCAGCTGGCCAAATAGGAAAAAAATGAAGCAGAAGAGCCTGGGAGTCTGTGTGATTTGTTGACAATCCCATGTGGAGTGGTATTAACAGAGAAACATGCATATAAAGTTCCACCGAAGTCTATCAGTCATTCCGAGCATGAGAGGAGATTATGGTCTGCAGAGCTGATTTCTGTGATGCTCAGTACAGGCACCTACTATTTCTTATCATTGTTCCCCTGGACCGGAGCAGTGACCTCTTTGCCTCTTGGCTGGTTGTTTTCCAATGCATCCTTCTCACTTTTCCTGAATACTCTTTTTACCAAACAAATCTGACTGCCTTCCTTCTTGAGTCTTCCTAGGGCATCAGGCTAAATGCCATACACATGCAAAGCTCTTTATAATTGACGCACATCCCCAGCCATATTCACATCATATGCTCTATCACCATGACCTATATTTTATGGAATCTAAGACAACATTTACTGTAAGACATGACATTATTTTACAGGCTCCTAAGAAAAATAAACAGCCAATTAAACTACTATAAACCTTCAAAGGTAAGATGCATCACCATATTAGAGGTTTTTAAGTGAAAACTAAGCATCTTGGGTAGACGAAAGGCTTACAAACCATGATCCCCCTATTTTTATGGCATTTTGCATGCCACATCCTTCCAACTTATGAGTTACCATCACCTCCACCCCTCAGCCAAGCCTGCCCATCTTGTAAGACTCAGCTCAACACCACTTCCTGAAAGCTGTCCTGACCTCCACTGCCACTGTCATAGATCTCACAAATAAAGGTATACTTCTTGGACATTGATAGCATTTTATGGTGATGTCTAATTAATTCCCTGAAACATAAGCAGAGACTCTATACCAGCAACACAGAGGCAAACACTTAACACGTATTGCTAACTCATTCAGCAAAGGGCATCTTGACCTGGGTGAGTAGCACTGGCAGAAGGAAGGAGATAAAGTGCTAGAGAGAACACATGGGCCACATGATTAACTTGGCTGAAAATTCAGAACCCCTCCTCTTTCATTTCCTGCAACGAGTCTCTGAATCTCTTATTCAAAATCTCAATTTCAGAAACATCAAATAAAAGAGGAGCTAGAGCCCAGAAGAAATGAAGAGGGAAAGGGAAGTGTTGCTAAAGGTGTTAAGTTGTGGAATAGAAGTGCTGCTCTCTGTCCAGGGACTGATCTCCTCTGGTAAAAGAAGCAGTGCGTGAGGGGTGGTAACAGCAAAGATCAGGCTTCCAGGGAGTCACCGAACTACTGGACACTGTCAAAACCTCTGTTACAGGAATCCCAGAGGGCTTGATTTCATTTGTCTGTGTGAAGGGACACACACTGCTATTCCTAACTGCAATCCCTCCCTCCTTTTCACTTCCCTCTTAACTTCAAAGTAATCAAATGTTGTTTATGCATAAAATTTTAATCCTTTCACAAATTTGTATTTTGATTTAATTTGCATATCCCATTTACTGCAAGTGAAACTCAACTTATTTAAAACATTTTTCCCTGGGCCTGAAATCCTTTTAGAAATATATTCCATTAGGCGACTCAATTATATCTAATGTGGCTGATGTCAGTGGATTTGAATTTTGGTGAAAGAAACTCATATTTAGAACAGTGAGAATGGGAATGGGGTGGGAGAACAGAGGAGAAGAGACAATAATTACCTGTCTTTGATGCTACACAGATCAATGTGTAAATCACTAAAATTCCCCAGGGAACCTTGCTGAACTGAAATGAGGTCCTTGGGCTGGTTATCAATAAAGATGAGCCTCATGCAGCCTTGGAAAGCCTTAATAGGATTTAAACATTGGGAATCGGTGAGATTGTCAGGGCACCCTGTGGGACAGAGAAAAAAAAATTAAGAAGAATACTGAAATGGTCAGTCATTACTTTAGTGACCTATTGACAGAAGACCTTAAGGTCTAATTATTTCAATGTTTTTTCATTCACAGCAGTGCACACATTTTTTTGTTGTAAATCATACCATTCTCAGAGATGGGACAAAACTGGTACAAAATGGGGCATATTTAATCACTGTATAGAACAGAAAACAAAATATGTTACAGGGGATACTGATGCCATTGCATTTATCTCATTCTTATTTCTTTTTTCCCTCTTTGTAAGCCATTTGCTATTGTTTTGTGTGGTATACTTCACTCAGCCCAAGAAAGCAACATATCATAACTACTTGGGAATTTCAGTTCTGTCTTAAAAACACACTTTTAAATGAACAATTCAATTCTGAATTACACATTCAAAGAAAATTACGCTTTGGGTAAGAACGGTAGCAGAGTAATTGTCTGGTTAATTGTCAGCATTATCAGGCTTAGTTCCTGAGAAAAGTATATACAGGAACGTAACTGGAATTTTGAAGTGATATGCAAAGCAAACCCAAATGCTAAAGGAACTAAGAGTTTAAATGCACAGTTATAGGGCTGTAATCACATATATGAAAGTTTAACACCATAACCTTTTTAAAGGGTGTTGTTTTAAAAAATATGCATCACACTAATTGAGCATAGCTTGCAACCAGAGAATAACTACTTCTCATTGCCAGGTATAGAGTCACAGACGTGCATGGGTGCCTGTGCTCTTTATAAACTCCATTCCAATGGTTTTAATAGGTTCAGAGCATATGGGAATGCAAGCTTGAAAACATGGCAATAACCCATAAATAATTGGGAATTATTTCAGCCATCTCTAATAGAGAGTCACTGCTGGGCTGAAGCCCAGCAGCTGGTTAACGGCTCACAGGCACACTATAAAATGAAGAGAGACGCTACAACTTCTAATTGAAGCTGTAGAGAGAATTTATGTAAGTTGACGATTATTACTCAAACTCATTTTTCACTTGCCTTAAGTTTACAGTCTACGTGTGGGGCGTTTGTTTAAACACTGTTCAGATCTCAGATAAATCTTCCCTCCTCAGCCTGGAGTCTCACAAGACCCGAGTCTAAAAACACTTCTACTGGGGGAAGGGAGCTATTTTGCCTTTGAGGCATTTCAGATGCTTAAGTCACATAATTAATTCAATGTTATTTCCCCCAGAAATAAATATAAGATTGCTTTATTCTGTATCAATGAAACATTGCATATGATGCGAAATTATACATTCTGTGAGATTTATCTGTGGGGCCCCCGAGACCCTTTTTTGCCGTCTTCAGAGTACGTCCTTCTGCTGTCACTAGTGGGGCATGGGGAATCAGATTTAGGGTTAAGTCCTGCTTCTACTACTCACACAAAGTGTTTCATCTCTGTAAACACCAGTGTTACTCTCTGTAAAATGGAGCTAAAATTATCTACCTCACAAAGTTATTGCCTGAATTAAATGATGTAAGACACATAAAACAATTACAGAAGATGAAAATGTTCCCTTTCTAAAGGAATTTGTTATCTGGGCATAATATGGAGATTTGGAGTGAAGGACAGAGGCTCTGGGTCCTAAAATCAAACCACAAAGGAATCACTCCAGTCAGCTTCCCTCCCAGGACACCCCGATGTGTACACTGCCTCTTTGCCAAGTCCCTTTTATATTTCAAAGATAACCCCATGTCAATGGTATGAGAGAAGCGATTTACAAATTCTATTTCAGAGACTGTACTTTTTACAGGATACTTTTCTTTATTTTTTTTTTTTTTTTATTTTTTTTTTTTAATTTTATTTTATTTTTAAACTTTACATAACTGTATTAGATTTGCCAAATATCAAAATGAATCCGCCACAGGTATACATGTGTTCCCCATCCTGAACCCTCCTCCCTCAGGATACTTTTCTTTAGACCAGGCCCAGCAGATGACCATATTTACAAAAGGTGAAACCAGTCTGCCCATTCTAATGTAGAAAGCACGATGTTGCAAGTTTAACCTTGACCTCACTGAACTCTCCCAGCAATTCTGCTTTGTTTCCCCACATTCTGGATAAGGAAGTTCAGGGACCATAAGTGTGTTACTCAAGGTCAGACAGCTGCTGAGATTAATTACTCGTTAAAGACTGTTTCTATAATACCAACAATTGACAAAGTAGGCATGGATAGTTTTAATGAAAAAAATACCCTTAAAATTAAATAAAAATGCACATATGCTATAAAAATAAAGCCTAATTATATATTTCTCCTGTTTACCAGATTGCCCTTGCCTTTTCATATTTGGCAAATTTCCTAGCATTGGAGGGGGCTGCTCTTTGTGGAGCTATAAATTCATGGCCCTTCTAGGTCTTCCCTCTAGCTCCCCTCCATGAGCATGGCCTCCAGGGATGTGAGGAAGGGATGGGTTGGGCATTAAGAAAGCAAATCAGCTGAGAAGTGATGGAGAAAGCTGAGGATGCTGGTTGTGCATTCTCATCTGGATTTTTTTCTCTTTCAGGTACTGCTGACTCTCGGTAGACTTTCTCTGAGTTTTCAACTGAGTTTCTCCTCTGGAATATGATCACAGAGTTTGGCATGGCTACAAAAAATCTCCTTTGGATGTGTTACATAACACGAGCTCTTATAGCTAGATTTTTTTTTTTTCCCCTCAGCACTGACCTAGATAATTTGTACAGCTGTGAAAAGTTTTCTTCTCATTATTTTGAGCTTGAGGATAGGGATGTGGTATGCGTGTGTGTGTGTGTGCACATTGGGAGAATGGTCAATTTGACACAGAAAGAATCATTGTAGTAAAATAAGTGCCCACTGCATTCTCCCTCCCTCCTTTTTTCAACCTCAAAAGCTGGGGAATTTACCTCCAAAATAGTAGCGATTTCCAGAATAAATCTGCATCCTGCTGGTGTCCTGAGCCGGGGATGCTGCATCGTTATCCAGCGTGAGAGTGATGCGGTTCCTTCTGGCATTGATGCTAACTGAATGCCACAAGCCGTCATTCAAGTCCCTTCCTGCAAAAAACACAGGGAGGACAAGCGTAGTGATGATTGACTCGGGCAGGTTTGCAAAGAGTAAGGGAAGTTCTCTTGCCTGCTGTGGTCCATGTACATACTTAGAGTGGACGCTCTCTTCATTTTGCAGCTTCCTGGGAGTCATCTTTTTCTTTTTACCATTTAATTCTATTGTTTTCTTTTTAAAATGGGAGCTGAACCATAGAATATACCTTCACACTAGGTCTTAGAGCCTAAGAAGAGGATTATCAGATACCTTACAACTAGCCTCAGTATTTAGCCTGCATGCTTACAGTAAAATAGATAGTACAGTTAACAAGTTTCTGCCCAAGAGCTTTCTTTTAATCAATACAATGGAAATAAGGCCTTAAAAACCTATAAGTTGTTTTCCACTCAGGCCTTCAGTTGCCTAGATCTCAGCTGGTTCTGCTGGTAAGTTGGGGAAAGAGTAACCCCTGACTCAGACAATAAGTTGGGGAGATGGAATGCCAAAGACTGTGAGGGAGCCACTCATTTTAACAGCTGCTGTGCTGTGAAGTTTCCATTAGGGAAAGAGCAACGGTGCAGAGAAGGCCTTCCATCTTCAGCAGCAAGGGACAGTGAGAAGAAATGACAATTTGGGAGGAGCTTCGAGCAAATAGTCACAATGTACTAAGCTATAAAATAAACTCATCTATGCCTAAAATAAAGAATGTTGCTTAATCACTTCTAATATGTTTGGTTTGAAAAAATGGGCAACACTTCTTCATATACTACAAAGCTGTAGAAAACATTTATTGACTTATTGATATATAAATTCAGAGTCAAAAGAGTTAAAAAAAATTCAAAATGTTCCCAGTGTGTTTTTAATCTCTGAGTAGTGAATTATAGGCAATTTTAGTTTTCTCACATTTTTCTAAACATGGCATATATATATTTTAGTAAAATAAAACTGCTTTTAGAGGCAAAAGTAAATTAGGAAAGCTAGAGATTCCAATGATACACCAGGCAGAGGAGCCTCCTGTTGTTGAAAGGGACATAACAGACTAGTTTAATTCCAGTCTTTTTCCTTAACTAACTATGTGACACTGGCTGAGTCACCTACCTTTCCAAGCTCTGGTTTTATCTCCTGTAAATATAATTCTTACTCTATATCATTGGTAAGGGATCCACTGAGATCAGGCAGGAAAGCTCCCAGGGTATGTAGGTTGTAGGCATAGTGGGTGTTTATTTATAGCATATTTCTCTCTTGTTCTTTTGCCCTGGATGCCTTTGATTCACACTACACCACACTGCCAACGTCCTTTGTTGAGGAAAGTGCCTTGGGAATTAAGTCACGAGGGTTTCAACTATTTTCTACAAAACTGTTAGTGTTACTTGCTCAGTTGTGTCCGACTCTGTAACCCCATAGGCTGTGGCCGCCAGGCTCCTCTGTCCATGGAATTCTTCAGGCAAGAATACTGGAGTGGGTTGCCATTTCTGGAGGGGATCTTCCTGACCCAGGGATTGTATCCACATCTCCTGCATTGGCAGGCAGATTCTTTACCTTCTGATCCATCAGGGAAGCCCTCCTACAAAATGTTTATCATCTATTAAGGCTCAGTCTGTGCAAAGTGTTCACTGAAAAAAACAGTCCTAATACCTAGTCTGGTCACAAAGATTTGTTTGTAACCAGAGCAGAGAGCCACCCATTTCTTCACTCAACAGACACGTGTTGTGCCCTGCTACCCACCAAGTTACCTGCCTTTCCTTATTGACTCAGTTTTCCTCCCCTGCAAAATAGGGAGAATGAGTGTACTTCTAGGGTCTTGGGAGAATTAAATCCATTAATATAATAGGACCTGTAGGGCAGCCCATGTCACAAAGTAGACAATAATTTTTGCTAAAACAAAAGAACAGAACAGCAACCATAAAACGCATGCCTCTCCCATGCCCCTGTGTTTGGCAGAGTGGATAGTCACTTCATCTGGGATAATCCACAATTAGATGGAAGAGACTTAGGCAAAGAGGCTTACAATACTGTCCTTGGAGAATTGCAGGTTAATGGCTTTAGAGAAGCAAGCAGACAACAGCCCTGCTTGCAATTCTGGGTGAATCAGTAGTACAGGGATACAGAAGAAAGACCTAACTCAATATAAGGGTCTCAAAAATACTTCACAGAAAAAGTGGTGACAATTTTAGGAAGTTGTGAAAACTGAGCAAGAGTTTCTCATTTCTCAAGAGTTCCAGGGGCCAGAGAGCCTAAGGTCTGGAATGAAACGTAGTACAGGACAACAGGAAGCTATATGGAAAGAGGGTCTGGTCACCCAGGGGCCTCATGTACCAGGTTAAGGAAATGTTTCACCATTATCCTCAGACAAAGAATTCCAGAGGGCACTTTACCCAAGATTCTATCGGAATCTCTGGGCAAGGGACCTTGGGCATCTGCATTTTTTAAAAGTCTCTTGAATGATTCTAATATGCAGCCAGGAATGAAATCACTGATTTAGAATCTGGTGGCTCAGTGATAAAGAATCCATCTGACAATGCCGGAGATGAGGGTTCAGTCTCTGAGCTGAGAAGATTCCCCTGGAGAAGGAAATGGCAACCCACTCCAGTGTTATTGCCTAGGAAATCCCACGGACAGAGAAGCCTAGCAGGCTACAGTCCATGGGGTTACAAAAGAGTCAGATACAACTTAGTAACTAAACAAGAACATCAGCATGGGGATGACCTGGCTGGAGGCACACATTCAAAGACTCTGGTGGCCGATGGCGGGAACAAGGAGGAGCAAGGACAGAAGCAGAACGGGGCGTGGGGTGGGGGGAGGCCTGACATGTGCACAGGCCCCAGGGGACAGAATGGTGGGGGTCTCAGGCAAAGTAGCAGCTGTGAAAATGAAGAGTAAGGGACAGATAGGAGCTATTTCTGGAGCTCAGTCTTTTATACTGCCTACTGGGACAGTCCCTGAGAAACCAGCTGGGGAGAAAGCACTGAAAATCAGACTAGAGGTCTGCAGGGCTTCTCAGAATGGCTACTAAAGAGCCCTTGCCTCTGAACCATCCAATGGCCATAGAAGCTGCCCCCAGGAAAGCGCAGCACCAGGCTGGAAGCCCAGCTGTGATACACAGGGGCAGCTGTGCTCCATCTGTTCTGAATAACCCAGATGTAAGGGCCAGCTCCCTCCCAGCCAGTGTTCACTGCAGCCCTGAACATCTGCCTGGGGTGGAGAGGAGAACACAGAAGCTGCTCAGCCTGGAGGCCCTACTTCCCCCCAAAAGGCCAGTGGAGTCCAGCAACAGGGATTCTGCTAATGAGGCAGAGGGTCTGTCAGGTGTTTCCTGGTGCTGAACATTTGACTTCTGTCAAGGGCATTGGGCAGCATAGCCAGTGGTGGGTCTTTACTCCTTTTACTGCCATTTGCATACCAATTTAAATACCTCTGCATAACAGATGAGATTTCATTTCAGGTAAGCCATAGACTAGGCTAAAAGGGAGTCAGTAACTAGCTCAACAGATAGGGTGAAAATAGCTCCTAAAGTGAAAAAAAGTTAGTCACTCTGTCATGTCTGACTCTTTGAGACCCTACAGACTGTAGCCCGCCAGGCTCCTCCGTCCATGAAATACTCCAGGCAAGAATACTGGTAGTGGCAGCCATTCCTTTCTCCAAGGGATCTTCCCTACCCAGGGATCCAACCCAGGTCTCCCTCACTGCAGGCAGATTCTTTACCATCTGAGCCACCAAAAAATATCCTCTAAGTGCCCAGCTAAACATTAGGGACAAAGTAGGAAAGAAGATACAGACAGAGGTCAGGGGGAGTGTGCCATCGAATTACAGACCCATCATCAGGTTCACTGTACAGAAGACGCAGGGCTGAGGAAGCGGTGTGCTCAGTGTGGAGGCAGGACTGGAGCTGGAGCTGGGGCTGTAGCTTGCATGTTCTGTCTTGGGGTCCCCACCCTTTCCCAGGTCACTATCTGTCTTTAAAAGCTTCAGGTTACAATAAGGGATCGCTTGGTTGGTGAGTTGTTTTTTCTTTTCTTTCTTTTTTTTTTTTTCTTTCTGGTCTGCTTTTCCTTTTGATTTGATCTTTTTTGATCTTTTCCTACAAGGTCCCTAGTCCCTGCAGGGGGAGCCTGTGTGAAATCTTAGCTCTTAGAAGAAAATTATGTGAACAGTAGTTCTTGCTGCTGACCACACAAAGGGATCACCTGGGGAGCTTTTGAAAAGACAGGTCTCTGGGCCCCACACCAGGTTAATTAAGGCAGACTTATGGGGTGGCCACAGGCCTTGGAAGTTTCAAAGATCTCCAGAGATTCAATTGTGCAGCCTGGGTTGAGCAGTAATCCATGAGAGGTTTCAAAAGAGGAAAGAAAGAAGCTAAGAAAAACAAGACCAGCTCTGAAGAGCTGACCTGGGCACAGATTCCAAGGTGAGTGAAGTGGCAGACCTCTCTCCAAATACCTGCTTCTCCCTGGGCTCTCTGTCCCCATCCTTCTGTTAATGGATCCAAAATAACACCCCTGGAGCCTCTTCAGGTTTATTTTTTAAGAACAGTCTATTAAAGGCACAGGTTTAAGTGTTATTAATTATTCACAAATTAGGGAAAATCAATTCTATCAGGTTGCTTTCCTCCAAAAACCTCTCTGAGATAAACAGGTCTGAAAAAAATAGAAATTTTCAATGAAGGGGACAGGAAAGCATTACCCTTGAGGAAAGGAACCTCCTTGGGGAAATTTCTCTGGGCATAGAAGAAAAGGGTTTTTAGGGCCACTTTGGGGTAATTTAAAAGCTGAGGCTTAAAAGGTGGGGCTTGGGTTCTGCAATGATTGTTGGATGATAACAAACATAAAACTTCTGAACTTTAAAGTGATATTAAATAATATTTGTCATCTCCCAGACTGGCAAAGAATAGAAAATTTTATATATATATAAAATTTATATATATATATATATATATATACACACACACACACACACTTTATTTTAGTGAATATAGAGGAATCAGGCAATTTCAAAGGTTGATACATTCTTTCTAGAAGGCAGTATACCAACAAGTATCAAAAACCCTAAAAATATAATACCTCATTTCCACGAATTTTATTCAGAAGAATCAATCCTAAAATTGATCCTAAAACAAATCCTAAAACAAAACTGCAATCAAGGTTTATGGTGAAAAGAGTTCATGACATCGTTTATAATATCATTTATGATAGCAAAAATTCACAACTGCTAATATTTCTAATAGCAATAATTTAGGTGAATCAGATGTATTGTATTTGATAATACAGAATACAACCCTGAATGTTTGCTTTTCTATATGAATTTTAGTATAATGCATCTAATGCCATAAAATAAACTGTTATGTTACTACAGAGATTATATTACATTTATAACTAAGGGAGAAATGGTATCTTAAGAATGGGATATATTTTTACATTTGTCCAAGTATTATTCAGTGCCTTTCATGAGTGTTTTAACATTTTTCTTGTATGGTTTTGCATATCTCTTGTCATATTAAATTCAAAGTATTTCACCCAATGGCACCCCACTCCAGTACTCTTGCCTGGAAAATCCCATGGACGGAGGAGCCTGGTAGGCTGCAGTCCATGGGATCGCTAGGAGTCGGGCACGACTGAGCGACTTCACTTTGACTTTTCACTTTCATGCGTTGGAGAAGGAAATGGCAACCCACTCCAGTGTTCGTGCCTGGAGAATCCCAGGGACGGGGGGGAGCCTGGTGGGCTGCCGTCTCTGGGGTCGCACAGAGTCGGACACGACTGAAGCGACTTAGCAGCAGCAGCAGCAGCAGGCACTATTGTAAATGAAAGTTTCTCTACCATTAATAATAATTATATGAAATATAATGTAGTCATTAAAATCATAATTCCAAGAGTGGTAGTGATATCTTATTAGGTGAAATATAGTATATAGGATATTGCTCCCATTTTGTTAAAAATGACAACAAAGAGAAAACACTGGAACTAGCTTAACTGCGAGAATCACAGATTCTTTTTTCTTATGTAAAGTCCTAGAATTTGTGAAGTTTCTAAAAAACTTGTGCAACATTTGTAATTATTTTTTAATACTATCAAACTGTTTAGGCTGAGATAAAGGATAGGAAATGTTTTCATTGTTTTCTACTTCTCCCTCCACATCCCTCCACCTCTCATTATTTAAAGTAACTGCTTCCTAGTTCCAGAATCCAGCCTAAGGCAATGGTATAAAAGGTCTTTCACAGAGAGCATTAAAGAGGTTTAGAAGGTTTTCTTCATAAAAAAATATAAAAATAGACACTTTCCATCCTTGCAACCAAACTTGCAGATGAAATGTGAAACACGGCCCAATTGTAAAAACAGCTAACAATATACACTACCAGTACTGAATATCTACAATGAGCCAGGCACTTTGAATATGTAATTCCTAATTCGCACAATATTCCCAGAGGCCAAGTTTTAGGGCCCTCATGTTACACAAGCTAAAACAAAATTGGAAAGGCTGTCCAGGGTCATATGGCTACTGTGGGGGTAGACCCAGAATTCAAACGCAGGGGTCGGGCACCCAGGCTGAGCTGTCAGGCGCCCAGGCTGAGTGCTTTCTGCTCTCCGCACTCCAAAGCGAACCCTGCTTTGCTTCAGGAATCATTCTGATGGCCAATTACCTCTACCTCTATTTTCTGCTGTGGAATTTAACTTTGCTTTTTTTTAGTTATATTTTTGAAACAGCTTTATTGAGATAAAACTCACAGACTATACAATCTATTTGTGTAAAAAGTACAGTTCAGTGTTTTTAGTATAGTCACAGAGTTAGGCTGCCATTACAATTAATTTTAAAATGTTTGGAGCCCTCAAAGAAATGCTGTAACCTTAGCTATCAGTCTCCAATTGCCTGAATCCCCCACCTCCAGATGTGCCAACCAATAATCTGCTTTCTGTCTCTATGGACTTGCCTGCGGAGATTTCCTATAAATGAAATAATATGTTATGCTCCCTTTTGTACTGGCTTCTTTTGCTTCACATAATGTTTTCAGGGTTCATTCTAGGTAGCAGCTTGTATCCGTCTATCTGTATCAGTCTATCTATCTACCTATATGGCTGAATGTTGTTGCATTGTGTGGACAGACCACATTTTGTTTATCCTTTTGCCAGGTGATGGACATTTGGGTCACTTGCACTTTGCTGATATTATGAATAATGCCGCTATGAACATTCCTGCACAGAGTTCTCTGAGGACTTAAGTCTTTAATTCTCTTAGGTGTGCACCTAGGAGCCGGATTGCTGAGTCATATATGGTATCTCCATATGTAACCTTTTGAGGAACTGTTTCAATGTTTCCTAAGTAACTGCACCACTTCTGTTCTCACAAGGCAACCTTCCCTTTGACAAGACTGAGTTCACACTTTAGTTCTGTCCTTTCATGAAACTTCAAGTTTCTATTGAATTAAAGCACAACTCAGCTTTCGTTTCTCAAAATGTCCACTTAGATCTGACCTTGGACCTTTTCTACTTTGATTTTATTTTTCTAGATAAATATCATTACCAAGCATCTTGTGTGTTTTTTAATACCTTTTTATAATGAGACCTTCACAACAATTTATAGTTCACACTTATTAAGACTGAGACTCAGGTGACTAAGAAGTATTCCAACAGCCTGAATCTTTTCGTTTAGCAGTAAGGTTTTGCCTTGGGAGGGACTAGAATTTCTCAAATTTGGGATTGAATAATTATTTGCTGGGGGTGTGGTGTCCTGGACTATGCTTTTCTATAGGATGTTTAACAGCATCCCTGACTCCCGGGATGCCCCCATCCCCAGCACCAAAAACATCATCAGACATGGAGTTATATAAGCTGTTTGTATATTTTAGAAATTAACCCCTTCTCTGTCACAAATATTTTCTCCCATTCTGTAGGTTGTCTTTTCATTTTGTTTATGGTTTCCTCTGCTGTACAAAAGCTTTTAAGTTTAATTAGGTCCCATTTGCTTATTTTTGCATTCATTTTCATCACTCTAGGAGATGGATCCAAAAAACATTACTGCAATTTATGTCAAAAAATGTTCTGCCTATGATTTCCTCTAGGAGATAAGGATTAACACATATACACTATGATATATAAAAAGAGAACCAACAAGCACCTGCTATATAGCAGATACAGGGAACTATATTCAATATCCTGCAATAACCTATAATGGAGAACAATCTGAAAAAGAATATATATGTGTGTGTGTGTGTATACGTATACTATATGTAACTTTGCTGTATACCTAAAATTAACACCACGTTGTAAATTACCTATACTGCAATTAAAAATGAATAAAGGGAAAAAAGAATAACACCACCAAACTCAGAGTTTTACAAAAATAAAATGATAAATGTATATGAATATTCTTGTGTGTTAGTAGCTCAGTTGTGTCTAACTCTTTTCAACCCCATAGACTATAGCCCACCTGCAGGATCCTCTGTCCACGGAACTCTCCAGGCAAGAATATTGGAGTGGGTGGGTAGCCATTCCCCTCTCCAGGGGATCTTCCTGACCCAGGGATCGAACCCAGGTCTCTTGTATTGCAGGCAGATTCTTTACTGTCTGAGCCACCAGGGAATATACTTAGCACATTATTTGGCCATGCTGAAAGCCTATAAATTAAGTTTGTGCTTTAAAAAAAAAAATCATCACCAGACACTGCCAGAAGTCCCCTGCCTGAAAATGTGGGAATGGGAGGTCAGGGTGGATGGGACTGGAAAATTTCCCTTGGTTGAGAATCACTGGTATCAAGGAATAACTTGAGGTTGCAGAGTCTCAGAAAGCAAGCACTTGATTTCTGTCTGTTTCACTCCCTTTTCATCTCTCATTCGCAGTCCAGTTCCTAACAGGTCTTTGCATTTCAGCCTTCACCTGATTTCAGGGTCTCTCTCTTTTTTTTTTTTAAATTTTATTTTTAAATTTCACAAAATTGTATTAGTTTTGCCAAATATCAAAATGAATCCGCCACAGGTATACATGTGTTCCCCAAGGGTCTCTCTTTATGGATTGAAGACAGAACCTTTGAAGTCAGGTGTCTGTCCCAGCATCTCTAACCATCAGCCATACAGCCGCACTGGGATACACAGAGCTACAGTTCAGGCCAGAGCACAGTCCTGAAGACTCTATTTCCAATCCTGGAAATAACCTATTACAGATCTCCCCACTGCATTTATTCACCTGTGACCCCTTGCTCTAGGCCCTGCCACTTTTAATTTCTAACAGTCTAGACAGATTTCTTAATCTCTCTCAACTCGTTCTTTATCTGTAAAACAAAGACACAACTGCCTGGCTTGACTTAGAAGTTTCTAGGCTTTATCTTCCCCAGAAAACTCAATTCAGCTGTTTTTCCATATCCTTTCATACCAACCTTTACTTAACAATTCAAAGGTAATTTCAGTTTTTGAGAGAACAAAGTGGGGGATATCTAAATAATTGAATAAGGCAGTCTTAAAATGTCAATCACATCATAAAAGAGCATATTCTAATTATTAGCACCATTATGCCACAATTTAGGTCCTCTGTCCTCTTTTTCTTGAATACCATTTATCCATCAATTATCAAATTCTATTAACCCTTTCCTTCATATGGGGAATTAAATTCACATATTTCTTCAAATTTCCTCTCCAACTTTGATTCCATCCCCTATCAGGGACCTGGGAATCTTTCTGATGGGTTCCCTCTTTCTCCCAGCCCCTGATCTCTTTCTGGTACAAGACAACTTGCTAGATTGAAGTATTGGAAGAGCAAGGTTATTATTAAAACTTACAGCAAAAATCCCTCCAGTCTGTCAATAGAGCCCAGTGAATGAAAGTCAAATACTTGTCTTGATGCTTGATGCCTCTGTAATCTGGTCCCCATCTGTCTTTGCCATCTTATTTCTCAGTACGCCTACACAAATTTCTTACTCTAGCTGGGCTAGTGTACTCATTATGCTCCTAGTGAATGCACTAAGCTAACGTGCTTTTCCTCCACCCTCCACCTCACCCGTATGCTATTCTCCCAGCTCTCTGACTATTCAAATTCACCTCACTATCCTCCAATGCCCAGTTTTTGTCCTAGTACTTCCTCTCCTTAACTCTAGGAGCAGGAAGCTTTTTTTTTTTTTTTTTAACTTCCTATTGCGGTCACCTAGCACAGACTTGGACACAACTGAAGCGACTTAGCAGCAGCAGCAGTAGCAGCAGCATAGTACAGGACGCATAAAAAGAACTGAATGGTTGAAACAGTAAGTTAATACACCAGGAAATGAAAAAAGAAAGTTTTCCTAGGCAAGATCTGTACATAGATATTTCTCCTTTTGGATTCTAAAAATATCCACTGTCTGATCTATTCATTTAGTTCATATTATTTACTGCCTTGTACTATTAATTAACAATCCATCTCTGTAAGTGTTATCTCCTTGATGGTGTTCAAAGTTCCTGAGGATCAGAGTCTGCATGGTGATTTGGTATTCCCCTAGGTATCAACAGGTATCAACAGAGCAACATCCTGCCCTCTCCAAACGTTACTTGATTGATCGAGTGTCAGACTAGCTGAATCTCCACTGCCAAGTGTCAGCAGCTGGACCCTCCTGGCACCTGGATGATAAATCATAGGTTAAACCTTTCCTGGTTGTGAAAGGCTGGCTCATGTGTTAAGATAACCTGGATCCTCAGAACCTTTGGTCAGCATCTGGAAGGAGAACAGCTGGGTTTGACATACACTGGAATCAGATAAAAACTCTGATATGTTCATAGTTGATGGTGAAGATACAGTGTCTCTAGAAGAGACTTGAATGCTTGGTTCCAAAGTCTACACGATAAAAATGAAGGTCAGCTCCACAGCCAGATACAGCTCCTCCCTGTCAGGAGGAGGAGCTCCTCCCTGTCACCTTTAGGAGACAGCCAAACTTTGGTGTCCCTGACCAAAATTGTGGTTCATATTTTGCCTGTGCTTCTTTGTATCTGTGACTAAGCCACCTGTGGAGACTTAGACATCCAGATCTCCTCCTATTTCTCTCCTCTCATTGGCACATCCTTCCCTTCCTTATTTGTTTAATGAAATTCTATTCATTCTTCAAAATCGAGCTATGTTTTCCTTGCCTCTAGGAAGCCTTCACTTTCTCAGCCTTCCTGGTCCCTCTTCTCTTATGCTCCTACTGTGTCCTAAGCATCTGTCCTATTGCATTATCGGTACTCTATACTGTCCCTTTCAACAGCACCTATGAGCTTTTGGAAGCCAATCCCTCCATCCTCTGGAGAAGGAAATGGCAACCCACTCCAGTACTCTTGCCTGGAAAATCCCATGGATGGAGGAGCCTGGTAGGATGCAATCTACGGGGTCGCAAAGAGTCAGACATGACTGAGTGGCTTCACTTTCACTTTTCACTTTTCACTTTCATGCATTGGAGAAGGAAATGGCAACCCACTCCAGTATTCTTGCCTGGAGAATTGCAGGGACTGGGGAGCCTGGTGGGCTGTCGTCTGTGGGGTTGCACAGAGTCAGACACGACTGGAGCAACTTAGCAGCAGCAGCAGCCCTCCATCCTCAGAATTGAGTACAGTACCAGCAGAGCACAGATGCTACAAAAGCTTCCTGAATTAAACTGTGTAATAGGGAAGAACAAATCTGACTCCATACTAGATCTGCTTCTTTTACTTTAACCATTGAATTCTATTGCTTTTATTTTGAGCTAAGAATATTGCCTATAGCCTGAAATGTACAGGATGGTCCAGTCTCAAGGTTTTGACCTTGAAGGCATGATACCTTTCCATTCACAGAGATAAAAAGTTGTAGCACAAAGAATAACAACTGTGCTGGTGGAGGTTTACAGGAACATCATGACCTGGCCTATGTGGCTAGCTATAAAAGCAATGGATTCCGACACCAAGAAGTTTGTAACAACCAACCATGTCCCTCCTTCACTTGGCCTTAAAAAAATGGTTTGCTGAAACCTTTCCAGGAGTCTGAAGCTTTGTGGGACACGACCACCTGTTCTCCTTGTTTGGGCCTACAGTAAAACTTTCTCTGCTCCAAACTCCAACATTCTGGTATTGTTTGGCCTCATTGTGCATCAGACACAGGAACATGTATTCAGTAACAGGTGGAGGCGAAGTGAATTATATGAGAGAATTATTAAAGTATAAAACATGAAAGACTAAAGAAAATGACAACAGTTTTGACTATGAGATTATTTCCCTATTAGACAAATCTAGTTCCCTGTTTCCCGTTGGAGCAAGCTGAAGAAGAATATAGAGTTAGCTAAGAAATAAAATATTTCTGCCATTATTACTGAGACCTTAAAAAGCTATGGAGGCCCACCAGATCACTCCTTTAGTAAATATTCCCAACCTCTGCTTGATATCTTGAAGCTAAGGCAATGGCATTTCTCAGTTCACATAAAGTGGAGTGCCTCATCACATGCTTGTTTTCTGAAACTTGAACTATGGGCTCCGTCAGACAGCTTGTTGAGACAGCCATGGCCCTGTGGCTATCTACTAATGTTTGTTTGTCCTTACCAATGGGATTTTCTCAACATTATCTTAGCTAAAACACAGGCATTAATGACAGCTTAATTGAAGCAGAGGATGAGGTTCACAAAGTCATCATGTTTATTTGATGTACAGATGGTGGTGATATATAAACAGATTCTATGAAAAAGGACAATATTGGGGAATGCTCTGCAAACTCCAGGGCTGCAGATTACAACCATCTGGTCATAAGCAACAATAGGGTGAGCACTTTCAACCTTCATGACACAGCTCTCCCTGCCATCTCCCACCTCTGGGAGCCCCACTGGCCTCTATCTAATTAGTATCTCCCCTGAGTACAGCTCATTCCTGGGCTTGGCACACGGTGCCTCATAGAACTGTTGCAGCATGGATGTTGGTTAAAAACCATTGTGAACTCTTTTTCCACTGTTAAAATGAGATCCTTCAGAAATGTTTTGGAGGTCATTTCTAGTAGTTCATTTATTCAGATGCTTGCTTATACATAAGACAAATAGTTACGGAAGGCCTATTATAAACAAGGTGTTAGACTAGGCCTTGGGCAAATAGTGGTGAGCAAGGCAGGCAGTGCTGTTGTTCCCATGAATCCTTACATTCCATGGTGACAAGAACATTGAGAAACCAATCATAGAGATATATGATTAATACAGGGTTCCCAGGTGGCTCAGTGGTAAAGAATCCTCCTGCCAGTGCAAGAGACACAGGGGATGCAGGTTTGGTCACTGAGTCAGGAAGATCCTTTGGAGTAGGAAATGGCAACCCACTCCAGGATTCTTTCCTAAAGAATTCTATAGACAGAGGCGCCTGGCGGGCTACAGTCTATAGGGTTGCAAAGAGTTGGATACAACTGCACACATGCATGCATGTACACGCGATTAATATATATTATTTTTTATAAATTATCTTATTGAAGTATAGTTTATTTAAAATATTGTGGTAGTTTCTGCTATAGAGCAAAGTGATTCAGTTATACACCTATACACATTCTTTTCATATTCTTTTTCCATTATGGTTTATCACAGGATACTGAATAGAGAATACTATCCTACACAGTAAGACACTGTTGTTGATCCATTCTACATACAGGTAAGTCCCGTACATATGAATGAGTTCTGTTCTGAGAGCACATTCATAAGTCCAATTTGTTTATAAGTCAAAGTAACCATAGGTACCCACATAACACATTTGGCTATATAGTACTGTACCGTAATAGGTTTATAATACTTTAAAATACAAATAGCATATAAAACAAACAGAAAAATAAAGAAATTAATTTTAATCTTACAGTACAGTACCTTGAAAAGTACAATAATACAGTATGATAATTGGCATACTGTTCTCATCTTTGAAAGTTGACAATTTGAAGGTTCATATTGAGAATTTACTGTACAATAGTTTGCATCTGCTAATCCCAAATTCCCATCCATCCCTCCCCCACCCCTCATCCCTCTTAGCAATCACAATCTGGTCTCTATGTCTGATAATATACCTTCTATTGGGCTGAATTGTGCACTCCCCCAAATCCATATGTTGAAGTCTTAGCCCTCTCCCCATACCTGACAATGTGTCTGTATTTAGAGATAAGATTCTGAAAGAAGTAATAAAGGTAAAATAAAGTCTTATGAGTAGGCCCATAGCCAATATGACTTGTGCCCTCACAAGAGAAAGGCATTAGGACACAGATGGGCACAGAGAGAGAAGATTATGTGAGGACACAGGGAGAAAGCAGCCTCTGCAAACCAAGAAGAAACCAGCCCTGACCACACCTTAAACTTCTAGCCTCAAGAACTGGAAGAAAGGAAATTTCTGATAGGTCTCCTACAGAGTGAGTCTGACTTTGTGATTCTACGGACTGGGGCCCATCAGGCTTCTCTATCCATGGGATTTTCCTGGCAAGAATACTGGAGTGTGTTACCATTTCCTCCTTCAGGGGATCTTCCCAACCTGGGGATCGAACCGGCATCTCCTGCATCTTCTGCCATGTAGGCAGATTGTTTACTACTGAGCAACTGAGGAAGCCGATAGGTCTTCTAATCCATGGTATTTTGTTATGACAATCCCAGCAAACTAATACATACTTAAGCCAAAGCTACAAAAGAAAAGAACCAGAAGACTAGATAATGGGGCAGTTGGTTGGCTTTAGGAAGGTTTATTTAAAAAATATCAATTGATATAAATTCTAAAAGAATAAGTGAGATGATGTGGACCACAGCTCTAGGAGGATTTATTTAAATACAGGCAATGTTAAATAATCATCCAATAATATCCATGATGGTTGTGGATCAAAGGCTATGCCATTAAAATTTCATCCTATGATCAGCTATAGAAAGAACAAGTCAGCCCCAACATTCTTCTAAATATAGAAAATTAATGACTGATTAGAAGGAATTGTTTCATAATTAGTAATTCTGGAATGCCTAGGTGGTTGAGGATGCTGAACACTATTACTTGTATGTAAAGATTCAGTGGAATGTCCTGAAATTGTCTCTCCAGCAAGCCATCTGCCTCCACTGAAAGCATTTTTTTAGCATCTGTTTGATTTCCAGATCTTTGCTCATCATGTGTCTTTTGGCCTAGGGATTCTGTCCTGTTCCCGGTGATTGGTTTTCTCCTTCTGTCTTTCCTGCTTATAATCGTTTTGCAGGTCCCTACTGCCAGGTTAGATCTGTCTGAAAATTCCCTCTCCCATCTTCTGGGTTCTGTTCAATTGTGCGGAGACTCATTTCTTACTACTGAAAATTCCACCCTGGGTTTGATGCCTCTAGTACATCAGAGCAGTAGACTGTAGCTATGTGCTCTGGATAAGAATATTCTCTAATGAAAAGCCATTAGACAGTCTCTCTGCCATTTGGCCTTACTGGGGTGTGTTCTATTTTCTGCAGTGAAGCAAACATAACAATTTTCATCTGTGACAAAATCTGAGGTGAGGTGAGGTGAAGTTGTTCAGTTGTGTCCAACTCTTTGTGACCCCGTGGACTGTAGCCTGCCAGGCTCCTCTGTCCCTGGGATTCTCCAGGCAAGAATACTGGAGTGGGTTGCCATTTCCTTCTCCAGGGGATCTTCCCAACCCAAGGATCGAACCCAGGTCTCCTGCATCAGAGGCAGATGCTTTAACCTCTGAGTCAAGTCTATCTCACATTAAAAGACCCTTATTATGACTGTCTTGTTTTCTCTTCACAATCAGTAGGTCTGGTGCATACAACTCTTTCTCTACTAACATTGTTTGAAAGTCCTACATATCCTGATAACTTTGACACATATAGAGTATCTTAGTGTGAATTAAAGATGGTTCATATGACAAAACAAAACACAACTTCTCAGATTTAGATCCTTGGCACCTAATTCTATATGGATCACAAAGAAAAACACGCAGGACTTTCCTTGGATATTCAAGCATCTCATTCACAAAAATCACTGCATGAAAGAAGCCCAGTTTACCATTCTTCCTCCCCAAAATGCACCACAAGATGAGGAGTTGAGAAAAGTGATCTTTGGCAGGGAGATTGGCCCTGCTGAACACATGTAATTAAGGCCACTTATTCCATTGTCAAAAGAAGACTCTGGAGTTGATGATTTCCTTGAAGATTGTTGACCTCCTGTTTTGCTTTAGGAACTCATGAAGGTTTAGAAGGAACTTAAATAATTCTAAACCAGTTCTCTCCTTCAGCTACAAAGTACAGTGTGGTCTAACAGAATAAAACTCAGATTCTGCATCTATGCAGAACACAGTGAGGTTGTTGTCCTGGATGCTAAGGCCTGAGTTCAAGGACTTTGCCCAGACTAGCTTTTCAGTGGGAAATTGATGTTTTGAGTGGTGGTGGCTCAGAGGATAAAGCGTTTGCCTGCAATGCAGGAGACCTGGGTTCGATCCCTGGGTTGGGAAGATCCCCTGGAGAAGGAAATGGCAACCCACTCCAGTATTCTTATCTGGAGAATCCCATGGACAGAGGAGCCTGGCGGGCTACGGTCCACGGGGTCGCAAAGAATCAGACACGACTGAGCGACTTCCCTTTAGAGCAGAAAAAAAACATACTTCCAATTTTCAGGACTGAAGCCCCCAGATCTCTTTCTTCCTATTCTTATTCCCCATTCTTCTCCCATCAGCACAAGAAAAATAATATTGAAATGGCAGGCCACTTGCAGAATAATTATAATGGTGCCAGCTTTTCTTCAGATGACTTAATGTTTCACTTGCAATTCAAAACAGTCTGCTTGACCAAGCCAAGTGGTCTCCTTTACTTTTACACAAGTTCCTGTTCTTAGTCATCCAGATTAGTTTGGACAATAATATCTACATCCTAAGCATATTTTTAACAGTCTTTTAAAATGGCAGCCATCCTCCATTCAAAAATAGAATCTGTTGTCAATCATTCCAGGAGCAGGTGTGACCTGAGAAAGTGGTCCCCAAGACATGTGGTTCCTGGGGAGAAGTGGTGAGGAACTAGGGTTTGAAATGCATAAAGGAGGAGATTCAGGTGTGTATTTATTTAAGATTTGCACGATTGACTGCTCTGATTCTTAAAGGGGGAGATGATGCTCCTCATCTGGCAGCAGGACTTCTGGAAAGCTTCCTCTCCATTCCCATTCAGCCTTCAGATTTCCGGCTGGGGTTTGCAATGCAGAGGTGACACAAATATGGGAAAACCTGTCCTGTGCATGGCAAAGTCTCTGGAAGCATCCAGGCTCTTACTTAGTGCCCTTCGTGCATGCGTGTGTTATGAGTCATGTCCAACTCTTAGCGATCCCATGGACTGTGGCCTGTCAGACTCCTCTGTCTATGGAATTTTCTGGGAAAGAATCTTAGAGTGGGTTGCCATTTCCTACTCAGGGGATCTTCCTGACCCAGGGATCAATCCGTGTCTCTTGCACTGATAGCCGGATTCTTTACCACTGCACCTCCTGGAAAGCCCAGTTCCCTTTGTACTTATGTGATGTACATAAAATTATGTGATAATTTTACTAAGGAATCATCACTGAGTATTTAAAAAGGTCTGAGAAAATTATGTCCCATATATTCAATGAACAGTAGCATACGTGTGTGTTAGGTATGCATAACTTACATTATAATTGTATACAGGCAATGTCAGCTAAAGTCTACAAAGACAGTGGATTCATCATCTGTTCTCAACCCATCTAATTCCCAAATCTGTCTATTGATGGGGCCACCAAGTAAAATGTTTTGGGAAAAGCCAACTTTAGATCCTATGCAGCCTACTTTCTTTAATAGCCTATTGTCATTTCATCTTTCAGCTAAAGCAGAGTTTCTTTATATTTGAATTCTTTAAGCAACTGGTATTGGGCTTCCCTGATAGTTCAGTTGGTAAAGAATCTCCTGAAATGTGGGAGACCTGGGTCCAATCCCTGGGTTGGGAAGGATCTTCCTTCTTTCCCTGGAGAAGGGAAAAGCTACCCACTCCGGTATTTTGGCCTGGAGAATTCTGTGGACTATAAGTCCAAGGGGTTGCAAAGAGTCGGGCATGACTGAGCATCTTTCACTTTCAAGCAACTGAGAATATCAAAAATCAATGTAAGAGTCAGCAAGACACAGTGTGAAAATTGTGGACCTAGGAGTGCAAAGGAAAAGCCTGAGCTTGAACACCTTCTTGATCAAGGGAGCTTAATTTCTGACTCTCAATTTTCTCTTATGCATGTTGGTAAAATAAGAATCACTTCATATGTTTCATGAGTTTTTTGTTTTTTTCTGTAGTATTATATGATAAGGTCCTTGCATAATGCCTGACCTGCAAGAGATCCACAGTGTTTGCTGATTCTAGTGTCAACATCACAGTGTTTGTTGATGTAAGTGTCACATCACTTACAGTGAAAGGGTACCCTTGACTCTTCCTCATATCCACACGCACAAAGCTTTCAAGAAAGAAGATGACAAAAATAGAAATCAAAGTAGGATACAAGGGAGGGATTGCACTACTGTCCTTCATCTTCCTGAAACTTAATCCCTTAGAACAAATAAATTCAGAACCCTTCTATTTTGAGAATGACTTAGTTTGGACTTCTCTTCCTGATCTTCAATGCAAAAATGCACAAAATAATCTGCCTCCCCAAAGCTATGCACACTATATGAAGCTCTGGTAATAGTAGTGAATGTGCCAGGCATCCATGATCTGCCCTTTCTGTGGGGTCATCCTTTCTTTTAGATTCAGGACATTAGAAATACCTGAACTAATCTCAAGTAGATCTTTAAATATCTGGATTCCTTGTTCAACTAATAAAATGTGGTGCTAGTTTCTAATTTCCATGGAGTACCATGTGTCAAGGGTAGTCCCAAGGGCCCTCAAAAACTTTCAGAACAACAGTTATTATTTTCTAATTTCTCACATGAGCTTTTCACTTCTTACAAAGCCAATATGATCTCAAGTACTTGGAAAACAAGTTTTCTCAGAAATGTAAGGGAGGAAAAAACCGGTTTTGTTCTTTTGCTTTCTTTGTTTACTTGTTTATCTGTCTTTTACCTGGGATAGAAAAACACCAGGAGACAAAAAGCCTTGATCCATTTCAAAGAAAAATGAAAGAAATTCATAATTTCCAAAATTCAGGAAATTCTTGGGGAAAGAAGCAAACAAGTTTTCTGAGATAGACATCAGAATGTTTTTAAAAATTTTTTTCCTTGTCTGATCCTTTTGAGAGACAGGTAAAGAAATACCCGATGATTTTCTTTTTCTCCCTGTGTAGCTGGGTAATGGGGCAGCTTTTACCAGCCTGTCTCTCAGTCATAAACACATTTTAATGGACTGACACATGCTTAATAATACAGGTAACACCTGAATGCTTTAGAGTAAAGTGCCACTGGGGTCTGTACTTTATTAAAACTGTATTTTGACCTGAGGCATACAAGTCTCTGCACTCAACCATCTCACCAATTAAAGAGAAAAAGCCCAGTGCCAGTTCACCACTTTTCTTCTTCACATAAGGATTGAGGTTTAAATTTTCTAACTCTATACATGAAAACCGCTATGTTTCTAAGAGATTAACTCACCTTCCATGACTGGAAATCTTGGAAATTTTATAAAAGTCCCAGGAGTGTGCAAATTCACTCAGTTTTTATGACTCTGAGGAGTGAGGCTTATTTTCGTCAGAGATATTGAGTTGGTGTGGAAGAAAGAGAAACTTGCTAAATAGCTTCTCAGCACTGTGTCAAAGGTTTGATCCATTTAATCTCATGGTGGTTCAGATGGTAAAGAATCCACCAGCAATGCAGGAGACCCAGGTTTGATGCCTGAGTCAGGAAGATCCCCTGGAGAATGGAATGGCTACCCACTCCAGTATTCTTGCCTGGGGAATTCCATGGACAGAGGAGCCTGGCAGGCTACCATCCATGAGCTGTAAAAAGTTGGACACAACTGAGTAGCTAACACTTTCATTTTCAATCACCATCACAGTCTTGTAATATAAAGATTTTTTTTTCCATCTCCTATTACAGGTAGATGCTAAGATGGTCCCAATAACCCCTGACTCCTGCTGTGTAAACATTTGTATAATCCCCTTGACTTGAGCAAGGGCTAGATTTATTTTCTTTTCTAATGAGCAGCATATGTTGAAAATGATGGGATGCTACTCTTGCTATGAGATACATGAACACCATGGCATTGTCCTGAGGATTCTTTCTCACTCTCTCCAAAGTCACTCACTCTGGATTAAGAGTACTGCCCTATCAATGAGGCAGCCTTCTGCAGAGGCCATGGGGATAAGTTTGAATCTTCTGAGGCCTTTCAACAGCCATGTGTGTTAGCCTGCAAGCAGAATTAACCCTGGTTGAAACTTGAGATGACCGTTGCCCCTACTAACAAGCTGATTGTAGCCAGAACTACCCAGTCAGGGGGCCTCTGGATTCCTGACTCTTAGAAACTGAGACATAGTACATGCTATTTTCAATCACTACATGTTGGCATAATTTGTTATGCAGCTATAGGTACCTAATACACTCTTACATGGGAGACAAAGTTAGGAACTTAATCTAGGGCCACAGACTGATAAAGGCAAGAGGCACCTTTGGAGCCTCCTGATTGACTTGCAGACCCAGACGCTTCTGTCATTTACAGAGGTTCAGTGGGTTTTTTTGTTCATCCATTGACTCTGAAGCTTTCCCATAGTCTGACCTGATCTTAACTATTAAATTATGTCTTTTGCTCCCTAACTCATATTTCTCTAATTTGTTTGGATGACAGATCTCACAGTCCAGTGGGGAAAGAAAGATATTTAAATTAAAGAAAGATGCAATATCATGTAATCTGGGATGGATATTGGCCCAGAAGAGGGGGTTTGATTCAAACTGTAGAGACAGGAAGGCTTCTCAGAGGATTCATTGGCCTAGCCGCCTGCCTTAGCCTCCAATCCAATGCCTGCATGTAAGTCTGACCTCTGTAAGTACTTGTCCCTAAGTGAACATGCTGTTTCTGGAAGGACAGTAATACAACAAGTAGAGAAGGAGGGAGAAAATTTCATAGCTCCATGTTAAAGGAAAGGCAGATAGAAGAGCCAGGGTATGGTTCATACCTCTGTTCCATATTGCCACACATTAGGGCCTAATTTATACTGCTGTAAAAGGAAGTGCTTTCCAATCTTCATGGATAAAGATTAAGTGATCATATGAAGTGAAGTAAGTCAAACAAAGAAAATATCATATGATATCACTTATATGTGGAATCTGAAATATGACACAAATGTAAAAATCTACAAAACAAAAACAGACTTATAGACTTGGAAAACAAACATGGTTACCAAAGGGAAAATGTACAGAGGAGAGAGGGATAAATTAGGAGTTTGGGATTAACAGATGCACACTACTATATATAATGATCAAGGACCTAGCGTATAGCCCATGTAACTATACTCCGTACTCTGTAATAACCTAGATAGGGAAAGGATCTGAAAAAGAATATATATATATATATGTATATGGTATATGTATAACTGAATCATTTTGGTGTAACCTGAAACTAACACAACATTGTAAATCAACTATACTACAATATAATTTTTTTTTTAAGAATAAAAAAACTATTGGATCTTCAAACCTGAAGTTTGTGAAGACTGATTATCCCACATCCCTGGGAGCTGGAGCCTGTATATTTTGGTCAGAACGACTTGGCTGAATAAGAAAGTGATCTAGAAGTGGTCAGCAGACAGTACCTGTGAGGATTTCAGCTGCACGTTCTGTCATTTTCTGAATCACGAGTCTCAGGGTTCCATCCTCCAGACTCAGCCGCAGAGTCCCCGAGCCCTCAGAGAGCCTTGTGGACAAAAGGAGACCATCCTTGTTCCAGGTTCGAAACTGGAAACTCACTGAGAGCCCATCGATTTGGGGAGTCCCAGGCAGCAGCAAATAACTGCTGCTGGAGTTGACAAATGTGATGGGAACAATTTGTGGTTCAGAGCAGGAAAAAGTGACATTGCCCTGGAAAACAATAAAAATCAAATATATAAAAGCCATTTTTTATTCTGCAATCTGACAGCTGATATAAACAATCACCCGGAGCTGACCTTAATTTCAGGATTATTCCACATTCAGCAGTAAGATCTTAAAGGGTAAAATAAGTTAGCTTTGTTCAGAAACACCCACAAGATAGTTTTCCATTCCTATTTTCTGGATCACAGTGCTATCTGCAAAAAGAGTCATCAAAGACCTAGGGCGATGGAGGGATAGGAAACATCAGAAGTTTCTAGGGATCCAGAGATAAAAATAATAACATTCATTCACTGAGTAATGATATATTGCAAGTCAACTAATGCCAAGACCTGGGATACTTTTCAAAGTGGTGCACTTGAGAAAATTTTGTTACAATGTGGAAAGCCACTGACACCAGCTCCCAGGGAAGCCTGGGAAAAGAAATAGCTAAAAGAGCAAAGGTTTCATAATGAAGGTGATGCTTCCCTGGAAGGAAGTGGGGAAGGACAGGAGCGAATGTCCAGCCAGCCTTTTCAGTAAATGGCATGGTGTTCGCAAAAGCTTGGAGAAATTAACAAAATGGCATTCCTGAAAAGTGAGTCATTTCTGAACTTGAAGTGGGACAGAGAGGGCCAGGGCTATGAAGGAGGTGAGGCAAGAAAAATGAGTAGAAGTAGAGTTTAAAAGCCTTTTATGCTTGCCAAAGTTATCATACAAAGTCAGAAGCAGTAAAATGACACTGGCCATATTTTTAACATATTAAGAGTATTTTTAGTAATATGAAGATTTGAGGGGTGCATGAGAAGACCAGAAGTGGGGAGTATTAAGTGTGTATATATATAGTAGAAGCAGGAAGAAGATAATTCTTCACATAAGTGTGAGAAAACAGGTCAGTTTATTTGAGGAAGTTACAGGAAAATAAAGATGTGTGTGTGTGTGTGTGTGTGTGTACAGATATATATACACTCAGCTGAGCCATGTGCTGAGTCACTTTTACTAGATGAATAAGGAGAAAGCCTGGAGCACCTTCTAGATTATGAATAGCTATTACAACATGAAAGCCATTCGGAATTTTTATAACCAACAACTTCTCATTTAGCACCACTACCATTTGTCTTTTTTAGATTCTAAACTAATCTCTATAATACTGTCAGTATATTATTCAGGTAAGTGTAAGACAATATTCTCCTCTACACAGTCATGGACACATCTTTTTTGGGGGAAAAATGTATTTTATTGAAGTATAGTTGATTTGCAATGTTGTACTAATTTCTACTGTACAGTAAAGTGATTCCATTACACATGGGTGTGTGTATATATATATATATATACACATATATATGAATAAATAGATATATAGTTCATTTTTTTCCATTATAGTTTATTACAAGATATTGAATATAGTTCACTGCACTATACAGTATCTTGTTGTTTATTCATTCTACATATAGTAGTTTGCATCCATTAAACCCAAGTTCCAAATCCCCCTTACCCGACCCAACTTCCCCTTGGCAACCGCAAGTGCGTTCTAGTCACAGACACATCTTATTCCCTAAAAATCTCTCAAGGCCTCTGAATGATGCTAACTCGGCCTTTTAGAGTCATTCCTGTAGCCTGCACCACTTCGGGGCGGGGGGGGTGGAAATGGCAGGAATTTCCTAAAGGGAATGCCCTGGGTTGCCTAGCTGCCTGAATTTAACTTCCCACTAAAGTGGTCAAGTAGTGAGGTTAGACACCTAGTACAGCTTCTAGTCCTAGAGCAGGCTAATCATTCAGCTCAAACAACCTCCTAATCCAGGAAAACATCGTTAGATCCCAATTATGCTTGTTAGTGATAGTCCTGCACTTCTGAAAACAAATAGCAGTTACCAAACAAACTTCTACCAATAATGGATTTCTACTGATGTACTCATCATCAGTGGAACATAAGCATATTCTTGCATTGATCATTTGTTGTGGCGGTTTAGATGTGTTCTCTTTAGGCTAGATCCCCAGAAGTTAATTGACGTGTCAAAGAATAAAGGCCTCTTATATCCATCCATCAAGAAATTGGCACAAATAATGTATATTAACACATATGTAGAATCTAAAAAAATGGTATAGATGATCTTATTTGCAAAACAGAAATAGAGATGCAGACATAGAGAACAAACGTATGGACACCAAGGCAGGTAGGGGGTTGGGATGACTTTGGAGACTGGTATTGACAGATGTACCCTATTGATACTATGTATAAAATAGATAACTAATGAGAATCTACTGTGTAATACAGGAAACTATTTAATGCTTTGCGGTGACTTAAATGGGAAGAAAAATTTTAAAAGAGAGGATATATGTATATTCATAGTGATTCACTTTGCTGTGTAGTAGAAGCTAACACAGGATTGTAAATCAACTGTACTCCAATAAAAATTAATTGAAAGAATAAAATAACAAAAAAATTGCCCACAGTTTATACTGTCCCTGGCATTAGGTTAAGTGCTCACGTGTGTATCTTATGTATTTTACAGAATGACACCAAATTCATTTAAAAAACTACACAGATTGAGTTTGGAGTAGCTGGGTAATTCAAAAGCCAGAGTCCTCCTTCCCAGTGACAATGGGGGAAAAAACCTATGTTCGTGTGCCACAGATGCTTCTGGCAGCCATCTCTGAGAACTTCCTCCTATGTCTTGGGTACCACTTTTTAAAAAAAATCTACCAACTTGCTTTTCACATCCCATTGCTGTTTTAATTTGCATTTTTTGGAATTCTGGTTGATTTCCATTCAAGATGAAATATTCCTACTGATGGCAGATTAACTGAGTCAAGGCTGTCTTTTTCAAGCAGTCAGGAATGCTCCCGCAGGGACCTTGGGAGACAGCAGGACAGCAGTAACTTTTCTTCCCCTTTTCCTTTCCTGAGGTAAGCATCACCTCTGGTAACAATTTGCCAGAACAAAGCTGCACCCAAAGTTTGAGGCTGTGTAGAAGGGGGATAGGATGACAAGAAGCTTAGAACTTTGTAAAATGTTCCTTCCTAATTATCTTAGAATCCAGTGTTTAAGATGCACAGACATAGACAACAGACTTGTGGGTGGCAAGAGGGAAGGAGGTAGAGGGGGGACAATTGAAAGTTTGGGATTAGCAAATACAAACTATTATATACTAATAGGTAAATAACAAGGTACTACTGTATAGCACAGAGAACTATATTCAATATCCTGTAATAAGCCATAAAGAAAGAATATTTTAAAAATGTATATATGTATAACTGAGGCTTCCTAGGTGGCTGTAGTGGAAAACAACCTGCCTGCCAATGTAGGAGACTTAAGACACATGGGTTTCATCTCTGAGTCAGGAAGATCCCCTGGAGAAGGGCATGGCAACCCACTCCAGTATCCTTGCCTGGAGAAACCCATGGACAGCGAATCCTAGTGGGCTAGTCTAGCATCGCAAAGAATCGGACATGACTGAAGTGACTTGGCATGCACACATGTATAACTGAATATATCAATTCAGTTCAATTCAATTCAGTCTCTCAGTCATGTCTGACTTTTTGCAACCCCATGGACTACAGCATGCCAGGCTTTGCTGTCCATCACCACCTCCCGGAGCTTGCTCAAACTCATGTCCATTGAGTCGGTGATGTCATTCAACCATCTCATCCTCTGTCATCCCCTTCTCCTCCTGCCTTTGATCTTTCCCAGCATCAGGGTCTTTTCCAGTGGCCAGATTGTCTTCTCATCAGGTGGCCAAAGTATTGGAGCTTCAGCTTCAGCATCAGTCCTTTCAATAAATATTCAGGGTTGATTTCCTTTAGGATTAACTAGTTTGATCTCTTTGTGGTCCTTGGGACTCTCAAGAGTCTTCTCCAACACCACAGATCAAAAGCATAATTTCTTCAGTGCTCAGCTTTGTCTATGGTCCAATTCTCACATCCATACATGACTACTGGAAAAACCATAACTTTAACTAGATGGACCTTTGTTGGCAAAGTGATGTCTCTGTTTACATCATGCTGTCTAGGTTTGTGACAGCTTTTCTTCCAAGGAGCAAGCATCTTTTAATATCATGCTTGCAGTCACCACCTACAGTGTGATTTTGGAGCCCAAGAAAGTAAGGTCTGTCACTGTTTCTACTGTTTCCCCATCTATTTACCATGAAGTGATGGGACTGGATGGCATGATCTTCATTTTTTGAATGTTTAGTTTTAAGTCAGCTTTTTCACTCTCTTTCACTTTCATCAAGAGGCTCTTTAGTTTCTCTTCACTTTCTGCCAAAAGGGTGGTGTTATCTGCATATCTGAGGTTATTGATATTTTTCTCGGCAATCTTGATTCTTGTTTGTGCTTCATCCAGTCCAGCATTTCACATGTTGTACTCTGCATATAAGTTAAATAAGCAAGGTGATGATATACAGTCTTGACATACTCCTTTCTCAATTTGGAACCAGTCTGTTCTATGTCCGGTTCTAACTTTTGCTTCTTTACCTGCATACAGATTTCTCAGGAGGCAGGTAAAGTAGTCTGGCATTCCTATCTCTTAGAGAATTTTCTATCATTTGTTGTGACCCACACAGTCAAAAACTTCAGCATAGTCAATGAAGCAGAAGTAGATGTTTTTCTGGAACTCTCTTGCTTTTTCTATGATCCAATGGATGTTGACAATTTGATCTCTGGTTCCTCTGCCTTTTCTAAATACAGCTTGAACATCTGGAAGTTCACAGTTCATGTACTGTTGAAGCCTAGTTTGGAGAATTTTGAGCATTACTTTGCTAGAGTGTGAGATGTGTGCACTTGTGCAGTAGTTTGAACATCTTTTGGCATTGTTTTCCTTTGTGATTGGAATGAAAACTGACCTGAATATATGTGTGTGTATATATATATACACACACGTATATACACACATAACTGAATCACTTTGCTGTACATCAGAAGTTAACACAGCATTGCATATCAACTTTACTTCAATTAAAAAAAAACTTTAAAAATCCAACTTTACAATGTTTAGCTCCACCTAAACCATGTAGCAAGTGTTCTATGTGGATAGACAATCATGAAAGGTGGTTCTCATGACAGCAGGGATCTAGAAGAACTGAGATTTTCCCCTTCTTTGATTAGTTCTCCCACATCTGATGAGAGGCCAGGCTGCTTCATTCCATTGAACATATAATGGGCCTCTCTATCTGTAAATAGACCAGGGAACCCAGAATCCCTTGAGAGGCCTTCAGGGGACACACAAAGTCCTGAGCAAGATGATGATGGCAAGAACTTCAAATAAATGCCCCAGAGATTCTGTTAAAATAAGGCTAGGTGTGGGGAACAACACTTTGCTCACCAGGGAGCAGTATAACTTGGAAATGCATTGTCTTTGGATGGTTTCTCTGGGTCACTTCAGGCTGTGCTCCTTCACTCCCTTCCCCCACATTCTCCTCCCACTGTCCTCTGTTGTCCTGTGTCCAGGCAGCCACCTGAACTGTCAAAAATTTCTTTGTTTTTAGAGCATCTCCCTGCTGTGTTCTCCAGTGTTAGGTCCAAGGGCAAGTAGGAGAGAGAGATGGGAATAGATAGGAAATAAGTTTTACACCAAATCTGACCCAGTTCTCCCAGGAAGGGTTTTTGGCTTAGCTTCCTGTCACACAACTGCTGGGCAGCCACCCTTGTCACACATCTGTCTTACTGTTTCTCACTGTGCATGCTGTTCGCTGAACCCAGAATAGGCAAAGTGCGAGTGGGGAAGCTGGAAGAAAACTCGAGCAGCCATAGAAACTGCACATGTTTATTCTCTCTGGGCTGGCTCAGCAGCTGTGCAGTAGACATGTTGTATTCTCTTGTGTTTGACCCAGTGAATGCAGCCGTAATGTGGACTCAAGGGCTTTTCAGGTGGAGCTTATATATGTTTACAGGACAAAAGTGGCCCATGACCAAGTGGGTACATCATCACACACATGCACAGTGCTATGTGATCTCAGCTGTTACATAACCATGTATTTACAAAACATGGGGCAAGAGCAGGAGACCGTGGGGCAAGAGAGCCTGACCACCACCATCTTGGCAAATTTGCTCTTTCCCTATATTTCACCCCTTCAGGGTCTCTCACCTCAGAATCTATGCTCAATCCATCTTCCGTGATACTCCCTTGGCAAGTAACTCTGACCCTTGAACCCACATTCTGCAACACCAGTAGATGGTTTGGTAACAAACAGTTACATCCCCAATATATAGCAAAACCCAACGCCAGGTATCACCTGGAACTCATTTTGCAGTTCTTCCCTTCATGGGGCTAGAAGAGACACCCACCGCACATGGAGTGCCTTTATCTTCCATTGCCAAATCTCGTCCACCATCTGTCCTTGTGAAATTGCACGAAAGCCTCCACAGGGGCAACTCCACCCCTGCAGGGTTTTTTATTAAGGACCTGCAAAATACCCCAGAGGCACTGGGCCCGTCCCTTCAAGGAAGGGATTTTTGCAGTGTTCACAATCTACCTACATGATTATACTTTTCTAAATCTGAGGACACAGCCTTTACAGTACACTGTTCTAAATCTACACCATGGGACATAGCCTAAATCTTCATCATTTGGCTGCCATAGCCATGAATGTGTGCATTAGAACCAGGAAACTGCTCTGGCTTGCCGTAAACAAGTTTGCATTTGGCACCAGTATCAACCAGGGTCATTACTCTCTGTATATTAGCTAGTGACCTGGTGGCTCAGATGGGTGAAGAATCTGCCTGCAATGCGGGAGACCTGGGTTCAATCCCTGGGTTAGGAAGATCCCCTGGAAGAGGACATGGAAACCCCCTCCAGTATTCTTGCCTGGAGAATCCCCATGGACAAAGGAGACCTAGTGGGCTGCAGTCCATGGGGTCACAAAGAGTCGGGCACGACTGAGTGACTAAGCACAGTTAATTGCAAGTTCACATAGGCCTCAGGTCCCTGCCTGGGCTCTTTGGGCAGACACCTTGGCCTGAGCCCTATTCAAAGCCAAAAAGGGCATCTTAAGGAGCATCCTTGGGAGCCATGTAATCTTCTAACTGAAGCACCTGTATCTCTTGCTGTGGGCGCTTAAACTGCTACTCTGCTCTCAGTTGTACGATGGGCCTAGCTAACAAACAGAGACCCATGGTCTCATAATGTTCTACAATCTTTAGCTCAATGAGGGGAAAGTAGTTATAGATGACAACAGTTCTATTTTGTCCCCAGAACAAATTATAGCATCCACCCCTGTGCCTCAGAGTTGCAAAAGCCATTCTGCCAAGGATTCCCCTTGTTTCTGCCAAAACTGCTTACCCAAGTTGACTAACTCTGCCTGAGTATATGGTTGATACATCATGAACTCAGTCACTTTGAGGGCCCCTTGAGAATGCCCCCCTGGGCAATAGGCTGCTCATGCTTCACTTTCTGCTGCACATGGGCCATGCTACCAAGTGGGGACCTGTGGCCTCACAATGTTCATCATCACTGTCCCTCATTACCTCATAGTTTGAGGTGCTGGGTTCCTCACAGCCACACATCTCTTGCTCCAGCATGTGGATACGCTGCTCTAGCTCTTCCTTTCATCTCAAGAACTTGCACACTTGTGCAGCATCATAGAGAGCACTATCCATATTCACCTTCAGGGCAGTTAGGAAAATGCACCCCACGGTGCCAGCCACAGTCCATGCCACCCCGTCCTGCAAATGGGAGCTCACTGCCTGTGACACCTTTTCAATGCTATCTGGTAAATGCTACCTGGTGACCCATCCACTGCTTCCCAGTCTTCCACTGGGGCCCACACCAAGAGGACACGGCTACCTGATACCACAGGCTATGTGGTGGCCCCTGGCTTCCTTCATTCATTGGAGCCTCAGGCTCCTCTATTTGTTGGGTATCCTGCTGACTATGCCAGTTGTCTTGCTATTCACACTGTTTGCTGAACCTAGGGTTGGGAAGATAAAAGAAAACTTCCAACAAGCTGGGAAGTTGGAAGAAAACTCAAGGAACTGTAGGAACTGCATGTTTATTCTCTCCACGCTTGGGCGGGGGCCAATGCAGCAGATATGCTATATTCTCTTGTGGTTGACCCAGCAGACACAGCCATAATGTGGCCACAAGATGGACACAAGGGCTTTTCAGATGGAGCTTATATATATTTATAGGACAAAAGTGGCCCATGACCAAGTGGGTACATTGTGACGCGCATGCGCAGTGTTGTAAGTGATTTCAGCTGTTACATCACCATGTATTCACAAAACCTGGGGTAAGCAAGAAGCTGTGAGGCAAGAGAGTCTGACCACTACCATCTTGGTTAATTTGCTCTTTCTCCACAACATCCATCTCAGCTGTGCTGGTGGCTGGCAGAAATACCAAGGTGTCAAGAATCATTGATACCCCCTCCACCACAATGGAGAGAAAGGAGAAAAAAGTAGCTAAATGAAAAAGTACTACTTTTGAAATCAACATGAATCATTTTCAGTATCACCATTTGTGACTTCAGAATCCTTCTCAAGATAGCACTGGAGGGAGATCTCAGCAATGATTTAGAAAATGCATGCAAGAAGATAATATTACTTAACCATTAAAAAGAATAAAGTAATTCCATTTGCAGCAACAAGGATGGATCTAGAGATTATCATACTTAGTGACTTAAGTCAGAAAGAGGACAAATACCATATGATATCACTTATGTGTGGAATCTAAAAAAGTGATACAAATGAATTTATTTACAAAATAGAAATAGACCCACAGAAATAAAAAACAAACTTATGGTTACCAAAGGGGGAATCTGAAGGGAGGTAAATTGGGTATTAACATACTCACACTGTGAGCATGTGCTGTCACTTCAGTCCTGTCTGACTTGGAAGGAAAGTTATGACCAACCTAGATAGCATATTCAAAAGCAGAGACATTACTTTGCCAACAAAGGTCCGTCTAGTCAAGGCTATGGTTTTTCCTGTGGTCATGTATGGATGTGAGAGTTGGACTGTGAAGAAGGCTGAGCGCCGAAGAATTGATGCTTTTGAACTGTGGGGTTGGAGAAGACTCTTGAGAGTCCCTTGGACTGCAAGGAGATCCAACCAGTCCATTCTGAAGGAGATCAGCCCTGGGATTTCTTTGGAAGGAATGATGCTAAAGCTGAAATTCCAGTACTTTGGCCACCTCATGCGAAGAGTTGACTCACTGGAAAAGATTCTGATGCTGGGAGGGATTGGGGGCAAGAGGAGAAGGGGACGACAGAGGATGAGATGGCTGGATGGCATCCCTGACTCGATGGACATGAGTCTGAGTGAACTCCGGGAGTTGGTGATGGACAGGGAGGCCTGGCGTGCTGCGATTCATGGGGTCGCAAAGAGTCAGACATGACTGAGCGACTGATCTGATCTGATCTGATAGACTATAGCCCACCAGGCTCCTCTGTCCATGGGATTCTCCAGGCAAGAAATCTGAAGTGGGTTGCCATGCCCTCCTCTAGGAGATCTTCCCGATCTTGGGATCAAATCTGCATCATTTGTGTCTCCTGCATTGGCAGGCAGGTTCTTTACCACTAGTGCCACCCATAGTCACACTGCTATATATAAAATAACCAAGAAGAACCTCCTATATATCATAGGGAACTATACTCAATATCTTATAATAACCCATAACAGAAAAGGAATATATATAAATAAAATAATGTCAAAAGGAGTAGCAAAAAAATCAGCCACCATATTCTCTCCTATATACCAGCTTAAAGTATTGCTTCAACTTTCATCCTATTCCCACTAAGAAGGATGCTCCATATCTCAGACTCTCTCCATTATATTCTACATTTAATTCATTAGTGATTTCAATGTACATTCAAGATTTCTCCAACATTGTAAAACAATGTGTTGAGCACAGGAGTTTATAAATTATATATATATATATATATGTTTATATATAAACATATAGTTTTATAGAGTTTATAGTTTTATAATAATGTTATAAAATATATAATAATTAATTTTATATATATATATTTAAATGGGATCCTATTTCTTTGAGGTCTATAGTCAGTAAATGTACATTTCTGATTGTAACTGGTACAAAGTGTCCCTGACAAAATTGCACACATTGGTGGTCCAATCTTCAAGGTAAATCAACCAGCCCTGGTCCTACAGAAAAGACTGAAAGAAAGTCAGTATTAGCACCATGGTCCCTTTTCCACTACAAATTTTACTAGAGCTACAGGGTCTTTTATTGTCTCAAAAGCAGGTACCTCTACATTGGAGAGCCTAAATCCTGTGTGTCCGACGTGCCTCTCCTGACAGTACCACCATGTCCTGGTTGGATGGCAACCCTCCATGGGATGATAACCTCACTAAGCCACAGGTCACTGGTACCTATAAGTGGGGGCCTCTCTGTCCCCAGCATGGCAGTTCTTAGTGTCCTGTGCCTCCATGCTCATATATGCGCATCATCCTCCATTAAGGTATCTGGAAGCACTGGGTTCATCTGTCCTTTGGGGAGAACCAAACCACGTCCAGTTTCCTTCTTTAGGATCCACCATAGCTTTTTCTTTGCAGTTGTAAAATTTAAAAGTTCCCATCCTACCACTTTTCTCAGAAAAAAGAGTTTGATTTCTATGGATGAAGCAGAGAACTTAGAAACTCAAAGATTTGTTCATTGACCATCTTAGAGAGACTGTCTATTTCTATGGAAATACACTTCAATTTGTACCATTAACAACAAGAGTTGCCCTGTTCCTCATCTGACTTTTGAGGCCTGATGAGCTCCTAAGAATGGTCAGGACCTTAAAACACAAGAACCAAGTTTGTATCAGTGGAGGAAGCAAGCCCTACTCATTGATTCATCCTCTCCAAGGTGGCCCTCCCTTTGAAGGGCAGAGGAAAACTTCCAGGCCATTCATTGCTGTGAAGAAACAGAACATGAGGTCTCACACAAAGGAAGCCCGTTCTAATCTGGGGGGTTACAGAAGGCTTCCTTGGGGAAGTGACATAGGAAGTGAGATTTTACAGAAGAGCAGGTGTAACTAGTTAGAGAGTGAGGAGGAGTGTCATCTGAGCAGAAAAGGAAAGCATTTTCTAAGGTTGGAGGCAGGAAGGTGTGCGACATATACAAGGATCTGGCAGAAGGCCAGTAGACAGCTGTCTGGAAACTAGCATAATAGCAGGGAAACATGCAGTGGGAAAGACAGGAAGAGATGCAATCATTAAACCTTACACCATGTGGAAGTACTAGAACTTGACCCTGTGGAAGAAACGGAATAGGAAGGGGTGAAGAGGAAACTGATATAGAAATAAGGCAGTATGGTCATATTGTGCTTCAGATGCATCCCTCAGAGAGCTGTACGTAGGCAGTAGAATGTGCTGTATGTAGGGAGGAGAAGGGTCAACAGAGGATGAGATTGTTGGATGGCATCATTGACACAGCGGACATGAGTTTGAGCCAACTCTGGGAGATCGTGAAGGACAGGGAAGCCTGGTGTGCTGTAGTCCATGGGGTCACAAAGAGTCAGGCACAACTGAATAACAACAGAGTGTGCACTGTGTGTGAGAAAGGATGCTCATGGGTCAGACTTTGGGCAACTATGGAGGTAATGAAGTCAAGGACAGTTATGGGGTTGTGGAGAGCTCTGTCTAGATACAAAGTGGGACAAATGGCAGAGAGTTTGTAGGTAAAATTGATAGCAGCTGCTGTGCAGGGTTCAGGGGCTTCCACTCTCCTTTGCCTGCCCAGGGACCTCAACCATTACCTTCATTGACTGGTGGCCCCTCCCACTCTGGCATGAAGACACTGGAAGTCATTAAGCTCATTCACTCAATCCATGTGTGTGGTTACTATGGAAACCTGTCCCCTAAATATACTTCCTGCCTTTCTCCCTCCACCAGGAGTGACTTCTTCAGGGCTCTGCATCCCTCCACTCCCTTCTTTCAAGGCCGAGTGGATCTTTTTCCTAGTCCATTCTTGGGGTCTTTCCAGAACTTCTCCACCCATCCCCAAAGTGGCTGTCTTCTCCACTGGTTCCCAGTGGTTTGTGTCCCTAGACAATTTCTCCATAGAGCCATACACATGTTAACATATACTTATCATATCTCTTAGACTGCCTTGTAATAGTTTGCTACTCTTTACTACTTGCATGGGCTTCCCATTAAAATTCATTTGTAATCGAGTAGAGAGCATCTGGCTTTGAATTCTGGGGGGAAACAAAAAAGTGAAATTGTTCAATTTAGGCTGAACCAGATTCTTATCATGAATATTTACCAGTAAAACCATATGGTCTCTCTGATTTCTTAATTTTTGCTACCATAGCTGGAAAATAATGGTAGAAGTTTGCTTTAGAATCAAATCAGAACATGGGCCTCATGTCCAACATTGTTCTTGACTCATTTTTCTGTTTCCTGATCTGCCACTTTTCCAGTTACCTGAGACCAGTCACCTTAAGAGTCTCAGTTTCTTCTTTTTCAACCTGAGGCTGGTGGACTGGGTGATTCTAAGATTCCCAGGAACCTCATTCTTTGTGCATCTGAGACTGAAAACCTGTATTTTTAAAATATTTATCTTATTTTTGGCTGTGTTGGGTCTTTGTTGCCACATGCGGTCTTTCTCTAGTTGCAGCCGGTGGCGGGGGATGGGGTGGGGTGGGGGGCTTCTCTCTAGTGCAGTGCATGGGATTCTCCTTGTGGTGACTTCTCTTTTTATGGAGCATGGGCTCTAGAGTTTGAGCTCAGTAGTTGTAGTACATGGGCTTAGCAGCTCCATGGCATGTGGGATCTTAACCACTTGACCAGGGATCGAACTCATGTCCCCATACATTGCCACGTGGATTTTCAACCACTGGACCACCAGAGAAGTCTTGAAAACTTATATTTGTTCATCTATCTTTTCTTGGAAGGCATGATAGGCATCATCAGAATTATTTTCAGTGTTGGCATGAGAGGTACAACCAAGTACCTGCATTTTAAAAGGCTGTTTTTAAAATAATGCTTCAAGGAAATCTAGGCCTTTTGCCTACCAATTGCTTTCTAACTGCAGGAAATACAGCAAGAGTCTCCATAGATTATATATATATGTGTGTGTGTGTGTGTGTGTGTGTGTGTGTGTGTGTATTATAATATTTATATATATACATTAAAGTAAAAAAGCAGAAGATAATACTGGTCCACTGCTTTTTAAAAAGAAGTCCAATTGAAAAATAAATAAATAAATAAACCATGCTTACCATAGTATAACAATCAATCAACTATTTTTCCTCCTACCCCATCTTCAGAAACAGCATTATAAAATACTTTACAAAGAGAATGTTAGGTTTATATGTAACTGAATAGGGAATTATATATAAACCTAGCATTCGCTTTGTAAAGTATTTTACAATGCTGTTTCTGAAGATGGGGTAGGAGGAAATATAGTTGATTGGTTGTTATACTATGGTAAGCATGGTTTATTTATTTATTTATTTCAACTGGACTTCTTTTTAGAGCATTTGAAATTTCTTGGAGATAATAAAATGCTGCTACCGCTAAGTCACATCAGTCGTGTTTGACTCTGTGCAACCCCATAGATGGCAGCCCACCAGGCTCCCATCCCTGGGATTCTCCAGGCAAGAATACTGGAATGGGTTGCCATTTCCTTCTCCAGTGCATGAAAGTGAAAAGTGAAAGTAAAGTCGCTCAGTCGTGTCTGACTCTTAGCGACCCCATGGACTGTAGCCTACTAGGCTCCTCAGTCAATGGGATTTCCAAGGCAAGAGTACAAGAGTGGGTTGCCATTGCCTTCTCCCTAATAAAATGGGAGGAATTATATGTAAGCCATGTTGCTGGGTACTGGTCCAAGGGCCATGAAAGGAAAATTAGAGGAAAACAATGAGAGGAAGCACAGGTTCTGAGCTGCAATCTCCTTTCAAAGTATCCAGATCATTCCCCAACCAGAGCAAACGTTTGTCGAATGTGGACTGAAATCCAGTAAAAGCCACCCAACAAAATCTTTCCTCTATGGTGAAGTAGCTCATCAAAAAGGAGATCTTAGAATAATAATGTAATTACTGTGGTCCCCTGATGACTCATGGGTGAAAAAGATCTGACAGATAGAAGTCAGTACTATTTAATTCTTTATCATGTGACTACAGAATCGATCAGATAAACTGTCACAAGCAGGACTTATCTTTGGTATAGAAGGACCAACTTTGGAAGATGCTGCTCTGCTTATGGACACAATGAGAGAAACACCATCATGGTCTAAATGCCAAATGTATTACACAGTGATCTAATGGTCTCTGTTTGTCAAACATCCTCAAACTTGGAATCTATCATCATTTGTTCATTCCACACCCAATATTTTAGCCAGGTCTAAGATATTGTAGGGCTTCCCTAGTGGCTTGGATGGTAAAGAATCCATTTGCACTTCAGGAGATGTGGGTTTCATCCCTGGGAATCGCTCCTCAGTCGAATATTCTTGCCTGGAGAATCCCATGGACAGAGGATCCTGGTGGGCTACAGTCCATGGGGTCACAAAGAGTCAGATATGACTGAGTGACTAAGCAAATACGCAAGAACACAGATAGTATAAAGGCAAAAATGCAATAATTAACTAGGCTAAAACAAGGAACTAACAGGACTGAGAAGAAAGACATTAACAAGTGGCTTGACTAGCACCTATTTTACAGCTTTATGATTGAACATAATCCTTTGCTTATTGCAGTTGAAACCATGATGTATTAATACACAACCAATTTTAGACCTTAACAGCAAAAGCTGATTGTGCCTAAATTTCTATTTGGATGTTGCCTTTGTCTTAGCTCTGTGGCAAGAATTCACTCTACTTCAAAATTGTTACTTACTTGCTGATCTTCTATTGGCCAAATAGACCATTTTGACAACAGAATTGTCTATTGGCCAAGAAGTCTATTAGCCAAATTAAAGGGGCCAATCACTAATGAATTACTCATAGGCATTTCTTGTTTGTGGGCATTTTCCCCAGTCAAACTTTGACCAGAAATAATGGGCACCATCTTGGTTTGGCAAGTGCATTCCTTCTGAACTCATTTCACTAGAAAGATACTTATGACTGCCTAAGATAGTGATTCAAGCCAGTTAGAGCTTTTGCAGAAAGCATGAGAACATTATCCTCTGCTCTGCTTCTAATTTAATCTGAAAATACAGAAATTACAGATAAAAGGCATGGGAGGAAAAGGCAAGGTCAGTGGCCTCTAAATCATTCTCAATCTGGTCATTTGCCACAACTTCCTGACTCTCTTCTCCTGAGACTTTATTTCATCCACCAAATGCTGTTCATTAGCTCAGCAACAAGACCCTGGTCTGGCCTTGAGCTATCTGGGAAAAGTAGGACAAGGATAAAACAGCAGTGGAGACCTGAAGACCTGAAGAACTGATGCAGCTGCAATGCTATGGCTTGGACTTTGTCAAGTCTGATAGGCTCCCTAAGGAGGAAAACTTCCCCAGGGCCTTCTGCCTCCTGGCAGCCTCCAGCCTCCAGACAGATGAAAACACAGTTGTAACTAACTCCCCCAAAGGGAAGAGCCCACCCTCTCACTGCACCTCTAATGTGGGGTGGCATGGCAAATTGGCATTAGCTGGAAAGATGTCATGAATCAGAAATCGATCTGTCAGATTTGGGAGCCAGGTCCTCTGGCACCCAGTACATCAAGCTGACTCTCATCCAAGAGCCCCCCTGTCTGCCCTCACAGAAAAAGAGAAAGAAAAAAGAGACACTGAGAGTTTTAAAGAGTGGAAGATTCCATGAAACAACAACATGGATGGACCTAGAGATTATCATACCCAGTGGAATCAATCAGACAGAGAAAGACAAACACCATGGTATCTCTTACTTGTGGAGTCTAAAATATGATACAAATGAATTTATCTATGGAACAGAAACAGACTCACAGACATAGAGAACAGACTTGTGGTTGCCAAACAGGAGGAGTGTAGGGGAAGGATGGATTGAGTCTGGGATAAGTAGATTCAAACTATTACATACATGTATAACTGAATCACTTTGCTATACACCAGAAACTAACACAACATTGGAAATCAATTATGCTTCAATAACATAAAATTTTTTAAAGTATAAAATAAAAGATTGGACCATTCTTAGTTTGTTGAAAAAGTCCTGAGGTCACAGGTGGAGGCAGACTAGGAATATACCTGGACCAAATGTGGCATGAGTCTGAATCAAGTCTGGAGACTAAGGTGGAAGCTAGAGCAAGAACCACATGTTTGAGCAAGAGAGGGAAAGGTAGGTGGCCAGGTGGCTCCTGCTAGGACTCTGCAAATATCATAGCCAAGTCCTGGAACATCCATTCCTGGGTCCTGATAAGAGATGATAACTCAGATATGGCTGTCCTGCTGTATCAGAAAACCAATTCTTAAGACCTCAAGGGAATACAGCAGACCTAGCTTGAATTTCTTCTTACCTTGACTGGTTTTAGAGTTTCCTAAAGTGCCACTTGCAAGGGTTATTGTGCTGAGCTGTTATTTACTAAGCATTTTCATTATGGGTGTTTGTTTTGTTTTTAATCATCATCCAGACATCACAACACCCTGGTGAGTAAAAAACAGAGCTTGAAATGCAAGGCTGCATTTCCATCACGAGGCATCAGACAAAGCCAATCAAGCATTTATGAGCTAGGGGAAAACGATCTTGATTCAATCTAATTTGTGGGGAAAGATTTCAAAGCCAGTTCTTGATTTTCCAAATGAGTACAACCATTTCTAATTTGATTTGTCTGAAAACTACCAGGACTGACTGGCATGCTCTCAGCAAATGCAGGGGAAATCTGCCTGGGAGCTAAAACTGTCTTTGTGATTCACGCATTCAGGTGGATCAGGGGACCGAGTGAAGGCTTTTGATCACTTCTGGAGGAAGATGGACTGCTTCATGGTTTTGTTCGTTTGTTCAACAGATATTTATTAATCAGCTCGAATGGCCCAGGATTTGAGTGACAAAGACACAGCCCAGGAGACATGCAGACTCAGACCTTGCCCATCTGGAGACTGCACTGCACTGGGATGAAGGCCTTAGGACATGTCATCACACCTGTGATGAAGGGCCATGGGAGGAAAGCCTAAGTTTCTAGGTCAGCAGGTAACAGGTGTTCATAAAGTACCTTTTCACTTGAGCTTGAGAGAATAAAGAGGAAGGAAAGAGGCTGGGAGCTGGAATCTGGTGAAAGGAAAGAAAACAAAGGAGGACAAGCACTCGGACAAAGGGCATGGTGCATTTTTTGGAATCTGAGGGAGATTAGATGCTCGGCAATAATAAATACAGGCAATTTTTTTTCCTGTCAAAGGAGGCCTTCGAGAATAAGAATCATGTTCCTTGGGGTTTCATGTGAAGGACAGCCAAGAAAGAAGCATTTTTAACATTGGAAGTAAAGCCAAATCTGACCTCTGTACCCTGACATGGAATTAAATCTCTGAGACCGGGTTTTGGCTTAAGTAGAGAAGAATAGCTTTATGGCTTTGCGAGGAGCCATAGTGAACTAATGCCCTCAAAACCGCGTGTCCCCACCTGGAGAGAGTAGTGATGAATCTTACAGTAATGGTTCAAAGAGCATGATCAACTCATGTACGTTTTCCTGGTTGGTTGATGGTTAGACAGTTGCGAGTCAGAATCATAGATCTGGTTCCAACTGGTCTGAGGTCTACATGCTTGTGGGCAGTATACAGTTAACTTCTCTCACCTTGTGGGGTTTTTAACATCTGCAAAATAGCTCAAAGCTATTGTTATATGAATCTCTTGAGGGGAAGCCAGGATCCCGCCTCAGGGCTGCACTATTGTTTCTTTGACTGTTTCTCCCTTGTCTCTACAACCCTTCCCTTCCCTTCCCTGATGAGCAACTGTTTGAACCTGCTTGTTGAAACTCAGAGCAGGTCAAGGAGGCTGAATGAAGTCTATTTACTGTAATCAAAGAAATGGGGACACAGAAAGACTTTCGTGCCCAGGAGCTCCACAGTGTCCTGCTTGGTGTCAGAAGGAATGCCCCATTTATAACCAAAGGGCATGGGCAGGCTGGCAGGTGGTTCCCCACATGTTCCTCCCTTCTGGCTTCCCATAAGCTGGCTGCCTGCAGGTACTATAAAGCAGGTCCCCACTGCCAGCCCCATAACTGATTTCTGCCACAGAGACTCTTTCTTAACCTAGCCTCTTTTTGACCCTCCCAAGGCTGCTACCTCCCAGCTTCAGTTCCTTGGCTGTAGACTCTGTTTTAGCTCCCTGCCTGTGTGTATCTCTGTTTCTGGTCCTGTATTTTGTGCTTATTTATTGTGCATCAAACACCCTCACCTGAGTTCCCGGCTTTGCCAAACCGTGGTGACTTTCAACTAGAGGGAAACCCAGAGACAGTCCTTGGGACCGGGGGAGCAAAAGGAAAGGAAAAATAGACCTTTTATTCAACTGATAACCTCATAGCTTTCAGGCACAAAATAAAGCTGAAACTCTATTATGAACTCTCTGATTTCTGCTTCTAAATATTGTGCAAGGCTATTTGAAAATATGAATTAAGAAGCTTAAGAAAAATGAATAATGCTTTGTGATACTTACTTTCACTTCTAGAAATCTATTTTAAGGAAATACTCTGAAATTGGACTGAGATTTATATACTAAGCACCATTATTTAAAATAATACAAACCTAGATCTAAAATTAAAGGAATAGTTAAGTAAATTATGGTATATCCATTTGAAATACTATTTTGCTTCTGCTAATAACAATGTTTATGGTAAACATGAAAGTCACTGAAATGAACAGAATACAAATTTACACCTACAAATAAAATACACCAATATAAATATGTAGCTATCAAACAGAGATTAATTTGCTAAATAGTGGCTCTCTCTGGGTGATAAAATTATGTTGATTTTTATTTACATAATTATTTTTTTCTCTATTACCAATTTACTTAAAATGAAGACATATAACTTTTATAATACACTTTTTAATGAAATAGTTTCCAAGTATTATTTTATTTAAAAGCATTCAAGACAACCCTATTCAGGATTAGTAATTGCTATCAAAGGCATTCATGTGGATTAGCAGTAGATAATCCAAGTAGAGTTGGAAGCAGCTGGATATGAAACCTAATGACTGCATTTTTCAAATGGTTTTTGTTTTTGAATAGTTTCAGAACTGCTCATCCCTGCTCCTACAGTTTTTTGTTCTATACTATTACACTCAGGTAAGCAGAGGTAAGAAGTTATTTTTTCTTTTCCATTATGGTTTATCACAGGATATTGAGTGTAGTTCCCTGTGATATACAGTAGGACCTTGTTGTTGATCAATTCTATATGTAGTAGTTTGCATCTGCTAACCTCAGACTCCCAACCCATCCCTCCTCTACCCACTTTCCCCTTGGCAACCACAAGTTTGTTTTTATGTCTATGAGTTTGTTTCTGTTTGATAAATAAGTTAATTTATATCATATTTTAGATTCAACATACAAAGGACATCATATGGTATTTGTCTTTTTCTGACTTATTTCACTTAGTATAACGATGCATGATACTGGATGCTTGGGGCTGGTACACTGGGATGACCCAGAGGGATGGTATGGGGAGGGAGGAGGGAAGAAGGTTCAGGATGGGGAACACATGTATACCTGTGGCGCATTCATTTTGATATTTGGCAAAACTAATACAATTATGTAAAGTTTAAAAATAAAATAAAATTTAAAAATAATAATAATAATAATCTCTAGGCCCATCCACGTGGCTGCAAAATGCATTATTTCACTCTTTTTATGGTTAAGTAATATTCCATTGTGTGTGTGTGTGTGTGTGTGTGTGTGTGGACTGTATCTTCTTTATGCATTCATCTGTTGATGAGCATTTAGGTTGTTTCCATGTCTTGGCTAGTGAGGTGCATGTAGGGTTTCAAATAGGTTAACAAGTCATGATAGCAAGGATGGTGATGTGTGTCTGTGTCTGTGTGTGTGTACATGTGTGTCTATTTTTTCCCTTTGAATGAACTTACTTCTTCAAACAAACTTTTTTAAAGTAAAATGAAAGATAGAAACTAAATTTGAATTTTAATAGTGTTAACTCAAACATACAAATAATATTTAAACATGAAATTAAAATCATTGTCTTTACAGTACATCTCTGTTTGGTCTACTCACATTTCAAATACCCCTTGCCACACAGAGCTGGTGGGTACCATATTGGACAATGCAAGTCTAGAGCATGATTATAATGGTGATGGCTGAATTATGCTTTCCAGTCTTGACACTAAAATAGAAATTGTACCACTTCTTACATGAGGAAACTCATATATTGACCTTCATTGCCAGATGTTCAAGCTGGATTTAGAAAAGTTGGGGAACCAGAGATCTAATTGCCAACATCCATTGGATCATAAAAAAATCAAAAGAATTCCAAAAAAAATCTACTTCTGCTTCATCAACTATGCTAAAGCCTTTTACTGTGGGATCACAACAAACCATGGAGAAGTCATAAAGAGATGGGAATACCAGACCACCTTAACTGCCTCCTGAGAAACCCACATGCAGGTCAAGAAGCAATAGTTAGAACCAGACATGGAACAAAAGACTGGATCCAAATTGGGAAAGGAGTATGTTAAGGCTGTAAACTGTCACCCTGCTTATTTAACTTATACGTAGAGTATATCATGTGAAATACCAGGCTGGATGAAGCACAAGCTGGAATCAAGATTGCTGGGAGAAATATCAATAGCTTCAGATATGCAGATGGCAGAAAGCAAAGAGGAATTTAAAAATCTCTAGATGAAAGTGAAAGAGGAGACTGAAAAAATGGGTTTAAAACCCAAATTTCAAAAAATGAAGATCATAGCATCCAGTCCCATCACTTCATGGCAAATAGATGGGGAAACAATGGAAACAGTGACAGATTTTATTTTATTTGGCTCCAAAATCACTGCAGATGGTAACTAGAGCCATGAAATTAAATGACTCTTGCTTCTTGGAAGAAAAGCTATGACAAACCTAGACAGCAATTAAAAAGCAGAAACATCACTTTGCTGACAAATGTTCATAGAGTCAAAGCTATGGTTTTTCCAGTAGTCATATACAGATGTGAGATTTGGACTATAAATAAGGCTGAGCACCAAAGAATTGATGCTTAAAACTGAGGTGTTGGAGAAGACCCTGTAGAGTCCCTTGGATTACGAGGAGATCAAACCAGTTGATCCTAAAGGAAATCAATCCTAAATATTCATTGGAATGACTGATACTGAAGCTGAAGCTCTGACACTTTGATGAGAAGAGCTGATTCATTGGAAAAGAACTTGATACTGGGAAAGATCAAGGGCAGGAGGAGAAGACGGGACAGAGGATGAGATGCTTGGAAGATATCACTGCCTCAGTGGATACGAGTTAGAGCAAACTCTCTGAGATAGAAAAGGACAGGGAAGCCTGGGGTGCTGCAGTCCATGGGATTGCAAAAAATCAGACATGACTGAGTGAACCACAAATTGATCAAAGAGATTTTAGCAGATATTTGTAGTTATACATTCAAGTCTCCCCACTCTTTGTCTTTCTGGGTAGAGGAACTCCAACTTAATTGAGGCAATAATGTGCTCAACTAGGTGACTACACTGCCCCACTTCTCCTGCAGACATGCATGACCAGGTGACTAAGTCTGGCCCATGAGACCCCCTCATTGCAGGAAGCACCTGGGAAAGCTGCCCTAGCTGACAGAGACATTCCTCGTATCTCCCTGTTGTCCAAATTTCTTCAGCTTTGTATGCCGCTATGATACCTCACTTCCAGAAGCCTATTGGGATCCTCAAGACGAAATCCACAGAGTAAAAGTAGTCAGGATCCCTAATTACTTCATGCGGCTTCCAGGCCCTCTGTTTTTGCTTCATGTGGGAGAACAGGATTCACAATAGTGAACAAGCAATTTAGTGGCCTCCAAATAATTAAATCTTAAGTGATTGATATGGGCGGAATTGTTTCCCCAAAATTCCTATGAGTGAGTAGCCATCAGGGGGTGTCCGACTCTTTGCGACCCCATCAACTGTAGCCCTCCAGAATCCTCTGTCCCTGGGATTCTCCAGGCAAGAATACTGGAATTGGTAGCTATTCCTTTCTCCAGGGGATCTTCCTGACCCAGAAATCAAACCCATATCTCCTTCCTGCATTGCAGGTGGACTCTTTACTGTCTGAGCCATCAGGGAGGCCCATTTCTATAGAATTCTTCTATTGGACCCCTAAATCCCATACTTCAAATAGGACTATATTTGGAGATAAGGCATTTAAAGAAGGAATTAAGTTAAAATCAGGCCATATTTATGAATATATATGGAATCCGGAAAGATGGTACTGACAGTCCTAGGTACAGGGCAGCAAAGGAGACACAGATGTAAAGAATAGCCTTTTGGACTGAATGAAAGGAGAGGGTGGGATTATTTGAGAGAACAACATTGAAACATATACATTACCATATGTAAAACAGATAACCAGTGCAAGTCTGATGCATGAAGCAGGGTACCCAAAGCTTGTGCTATGTGAAAACTTAGAGGGATAGAGAGTAGAGGGAGGTAAAGGGGGGTTCATGATGGAGGGGACACATGTATACCAATGGCTGATTCATACAGATATATGGCAAAATCCACCACAATATTCTAATTATCCTCCAACTAAAATAAACATTTAAAAAAATTAACAAAGAAGCTAGTAGCAGAACTCAAAAAAAAAAAAAAAAGTGAAAGCAAGTAAGTTAAAATCAAGCCAGTAAGGTAAGCCCCAGAATCTGACTTGTGCCTGTATAAGAAGAAAAAATTCAAACACATAGATATATCAGCTACACATTTATATACAGGAAGGACCATGTAAAGACACAGCCAGAAGATGGCCCCCTGCAAGCCAAGGAGAGAGGCCTCAGGAGAAACTAAGCCTGCTGACATCTTGATATCTTGGATGTCCAGCCTCTGGAACTGTTGTGTAAAGAGTTTAAGAGTTGTTGTTTAAGAACTTCTATTGTTTAAGCCGTGCCAGCCTGTTCACTCAGTTGGTGATACTTGTCACAGCAGCCCTTGCACACTCATACAGTGAGAGAGAGATTTTAAATAATTGTGCTTAATGAAATCTTTGAGATGAAAGGTATGTTAGATATTATCTAGAGGACATTTCTCAGTTATAGGCAGCACCAAGAAGAGTAAGCTAATTGTGAAGTTTACCCTGCTACTTAGTGACCCAATTGAATGGAGGAGCTGAATCTTTGACCCACACAGTGCTCTTTCTAATCAAGCTGGGTCTCTTCCGCCAGATCAGGGGAGTAGAAGCTGTTAGCGAAGGAAGGCATCCCAAAGATTATCTTCTAATTTTCTATCTCTAGGCAGCTAACCATGAGGTGGTGCTAAGGATCTTTTCATTATCTGTGAAGACCACTGGATAGGGAGAGGATCAACTTTTCTTCGGAAGATGCTCCAGTTTTGAGTAGGAAGACATTATTTATCATCGATAACCATACCCTGCAAGTTTGATTATAATCAACATAACAAAAACTCAAACAAATATTTATTAAGCACCTACCCTTTGTAGTGTGCTAACTTCCTCGGTGGGAGTTCAAATCACTCTATTCTCTTATAAAAAATTCATTCACTTATTCAACATGTATTGGTCATCATCTTCAAATAGTAATTTTATTGTCATTAAACTTTAGAAACTCGGTGATGAGAACAGGATATAAAATGTGCAAAAAACATATCACAGCAGTTGAGAATGGATTTGATATTGGAAAGACCAGGGATGGAGACCAGGTTCTGTTACTTACAAATTCTATCACTTATGTATCTTAGGCAAGTTCCTTTAGTAATTTTAAGACTCATTTTTCACACTTGTAAAATGAAAACACCAGAAATCCACTTCATTGGATTATTTCAAGAATTAAAATAAGTAACTATGATAATCAGATGACAGAGTATCTGGTGCAAAATAAATGCTCAACAAATTACTGTATTTATTACACAGTATATTGATAACAAGAAAAAAGAAATTATTCAAGAATATTCCTATAAAAAAAGACTGGTAAATCTTGTTTGGCATAGTATTGATGGTGGCCTTTATTGATGTAGTGCTTCCCTGATAGCTCAGTTGGTAAAGAATCTGCCTGCAATGCAGGAGACCCCAGTTCAATTCCTTTGTTGGGAAGATCTCCTGGAGAAGGGATAGGCTACCCACTCCAATATTCTCAGACTTCCCTTGTGGCTCAGCTGCTAAAGAATCCACCTGTAATGCAGGAGACCTGGGTTTGATCCCTGGGTTAGGAAGATTCCCTGGTGAAGGGAAAGGCTACCCATTCCAGTATTCTGGCCTGGAGAATTCCATGGACTATATAGTCCATGGGGTTGCAAAAAGTCAGACACGACTGAGCGACTTTCACTTTGTTGACGAGAGGGCAGATGATGTTTTCTTTCTAGTACTATGTTTTTGAAACTTCCTATAATCTGTAAACAATTTTAAGACTCTTTTTCATATTCTTTTCCATTCTGGTTTATTACAGAATATTGAATATAATTCCCTGTGTTGTTTATCCATTCTATACACAATAGTTTGCATGTACAACATTATATTTTAATGAAAATGAAACATTGTTTGCAAGATACTTATTGGTGTAGTTGTTTGTTATTTAGTGTCTGCACTGAATATCTCACAACTCTTAAGAAACTTGGTTACTTACTGCTTCCTAAACAGTCTATGAGGGCTACAGGGCTATCTTGATCACAAAGAACTGAAATTTAAGGCTACACCATAAATTGTCAAACCCAGGTTGTAAACACTTAATTTTAAAGGTAAAAACAAACACAAAAGATGCTTCAATTGTCTTAGTGATTTATTTCTAGTCATCACACAGAGATCACAATCTGATAAAATCCAAACACTTTCTAGTTTCCTGGAAGAATACAGAATAGGTTTTTGCTGTTGTTCCAAGATGGAGCATTATATTTGCCCATGCACATGGTATGAAACACATTCACCAAAGCCTACATAGAACACTAAGCATGTCTTCTAGGGCTATCTGATTTTCCATTAACCATGGGAAGATAGCAGTCAATGATCCATCCTCTGAGTCCGAGTCTCAGCTGTGATTCTTGCAGTATACCACTCAAACAGAGTGTGCTTACAAGCCTCATCATGTGATGTGTGTAACTGAAATAAATGGTGAGTTTGAGGGCACACCATCACCTTAAATCTGATCAGGCATGAGATTTCTATCACATGTGGCTTCTGGAGGCTACATGTGTACCGTTGGCTTTGTTTTGATCTCAGAGTTATGTTCATAAAGACCTGGGCAATCTTTGATTTTGTATTTTAAAATTATCATCATTATTTGTTAAATGTTTGTTGAGCCACAGGATTGTATTGATACCATGAGGAAAAATATGAAAAGATCTCCGAAAGACTTGCTTCCTTGGGTAAAATAAGCAAATTTTGGCCCTTGTTACAGCATCAGGGAGAAAATAACTGATTACCACGGGGTATAATGGGTAACCCCATAGGCTGACTTAGTAATGGAGTAATGGAGTGAAGCCTTGAGCTAAAGTATTATAGAAAATGTAGAAAAACAGGGAAATAAAAAACAATTTCAGAGAAGAGCAAACAACATGAGAAAATCTTTAGGTGAAATATGAGACACTTTTGTGAGAAGTGGAGCATTGCAAATCCTCATGTGAAGGGTAAATTGTTTGGGTACTTTGAGTGCAAGTCTACTTACAGAATGCTCTTAAATTTTTGACTATGAGAGATGATTTTTAGTGTAATAAATCATCTGAACACATAAAATAGTTGTGGTTTCAGTATTCTCTATTAGCAAACATGTAATGGCAAAGTTAAATATATGAATACTTTACTGCTACCTAAAGCCTGGACTTGTACTTGAGATTTTGCAGTACTTCATACATTTGTGAGACAGGCTAATACTGTCTAAGTCTACGCTCAGGAGACAAAAATCATGAACATGCATGTCTTTCCTAAGTGGCTTCACAATCTCCTCTTCCTGACATCTACTGCCTCTCATTTCCTTCTCTTTACTTTGTTTCCTTTTTCTTATTTTCCCTGTTATTTTATTTTATTAGAGGCAAGAATTATGGATACAACAAATTGTCTCTTTGGAGAAGACCAAGACTTTGTAAAAATGTGGGCCAGTCACATGTTTTATGTGGATGTGTATATTTAAATGGTACTTTGTTGTCAATCCCAAATTAAAGATCTGATCTCTTTCTCAAAACTATAAAAGACAAAAATATGTCAAAAGTACCTACTGTTTGTCCTTTTATATCTAAGGAAAAGAAAATATGTGTGTACGTTTGTAGATACAAGTGTGTATACACATACATACACACCACCAAGAACACAAGCATCCACTGTCTGTGGCAGTTTAAATACGTAGTAGGGCGTCTCATTTTTAACCTAGATTTTAAAAGAAAGAAAAGAGATGGAGATGATGACAGTTATCCACATCTGAGTTTCAGCGCCAAAGCCGCCCTGCTAGGGATGCTGGAGTTGGATCCTGTAAGGTTTTTTTTCTGTTAGTGGGCCAATTCCTAGTGTTGGTTGGTAGAAGGCGCTAGTGAGCCACTGCAGGGCCATTGGAAACCACTTCTCCAGGTTCCTGTCCTACTGGATGGTTAGTCAGCTCTGCACAGTGGAGCTCCTGCCCACACCCTCTCCACTGGCAGCAGCTTCCACGGGTGGCTCTCGGGCTACATGCTCCCCTGGTAACCATGGCCCCTTTAGGAAGGTCTGAGTCTCAGTCTAGGGGGTGAGCAGGGAGAGCTCTTCTGGGTCCCAGTTCTTTCTCTGCCCACCCTCTCAGCTTAGAGGAAGTACCTGATTTTTTTTTTTTTTTAACTTGCTATTTCTGGACCTCTTATAGTCATCTTTTAACCACTTTAGCAGTTAACCATCTACTGTGAAGTAAGTGAAGTGAAGTCACTCAGTCGTGTCCATCTTCTTGCGACCCCATGGACTGTAGCTTACTATGCTCCTCCATCCATGGGATTTTCCAGGCGAGAGTACTGGAGTGGGTTGCCATTTCCTTCTCCAGAGGATCTTCCTGACCCAGGGATCGAACCCAGGTCTCCTGCTCTGTAGGCAGACGCTATACCATCTGAACCATAATCAATTTTGATACTAAATTTTACCTTTCAAATAACATGGAGACAGGCGTTTTCTAAATCCCGTGACAAAAGATGAAGAGTTTCTAAGAAGCCAGCCCCACTGTCACAGGAGGAACAGATCTAGCGCGGTCACCTTCTGGTTCAGAGTCCTGGCTACTCAACACAAGATATTAACCTAATATCACTGGGAATTTATAAAGACAGAGAAAAGGCTTAATTTTATCTACAATTCTCCTAATCTAAAAATCAATCTGGAACTCTTGACCTGCTGTCTGTGGATAGACTTCAGGGGCATCTATGTGCCTCCAAGATGTTATGCAAAATAAAATGTATTCATAGCTTTCAAGATCTGCTTAAAGTATATGAGTCCCCTGAAATATTAATAGCCATTGATCTAAAATCCTTAGTGTTGTACTTGTAGAAGAGCATTTGTATTACAGGATAGATATAATTATAGGTCCTCTCTTTGGAGAGGACCAAGACTGTCATAATTTGAGCCTGTCACATACTTTCATGTGGTCTTCATGGGAAACATACAGTGTGAAATGGTGAGCAAAGTGGGACAATGAAAATAATTATGATGATATTGTTGTGATTCAATGCCTACATTATCCCTGGAGTCATGGTATATGTGTATCATGTGTGTGTCTGTTAGTTGCTCAGTTATGTCCGACTCTTTGCGACCCTATACAATGTAGCCCACCAGGTTCCTCTGTCTAGGGAATTGTCCAGGCAAGAACACTGGAATGAGTTGCCATTTCCTCCTCCAGGGAATCTTCCTGACCCAGGGATTGAACCCTGGTCTCCTGCATTGCAGGCAGATTCTTTACCATCTGAGCTACAGGTAAGTCCCTTATATGTAACATAAGTATGATTATTTCTACCTTGTAGATGAAGACACTGCAGACTAACTTTGGTCCACATTCTATAGATAGTATGTGGTCATTCTGATTTATTCTCACTGCCTACAAAGATCATAACCTCTTCAATACAGAATGCTTTCATCTATTAACATTTGCTGACCATCACATATTTAACACTATGAGTGACACAAAAAAACTTTTGGAAAGAACCAGGCTAGAATAAAACATACCAGTATTCCCAGTAATACCATGTCCCCACCTTGAGCTGGTACATATGCCATGACTCCACTTGTCCTTCCTTCCTGTGAACTTGGAATTGGCTAAGAGGTACCTTTTTCTTCAAAGCTCTTGGCAAGTTCCTACACTTTCATGATTTTCATGAAGTTTTTCCTGACTGCTAACTCCATCATTTTTTCTCTTGAACTCTTATAAACTAGGTTTGAGTCTGGCCAACATGCAGTGACTGACAGAAGGCAGTCAGAAGCCCTGTGAGCCTTGCAGCCTGGAGGGCAGAGGCTCCAGTCACAGTCAGAAAGCAAAAGAGTGTATGTGGAGGAATGGCATGAGACTTTGGGATTAGCAGATGCAACCTATTGTATAGAAATGGATAAACAACAAGAGAGTTATAACACAGAGAGTTATATCCTGTGCTAAACCATCATGGGAAATAATATGAAATGGATAAACAACAAGAGAGTATAACACAGAGAGTTATATCCTGTGCTAAACCATCATGGGAAATAATATGAAAAATAATATATATATATATATATATATACATTCTAATATATGTATACATATATACATTCTTTCAGAATGTGTAACTGAATCCCTTTGCTGTGTAATAGTAATTAACACATTAAAATCAATAAAATTTGTTTTTAGTTTTTAAAACAAAGCAGAAGACTGTAAAAGCAAATGGAAAAGCAGGATCACTGAGAGATCTCAAGGTAGTAAAACAAACAAAAAGTGTCAAACCAAGAAGGCAGTGAGCAGAGGAGGGGTGACAAGCACAGTGGCAGCCAGGAGAGCAGAGAGCAGGTATGAGGAGTCCACCTCGGTAAGAGGATCAGTTTTGGATTCTGAGTTCTGATGGTGACCTTGTTCCCGCGGTGTGCATGTTGGGGGCTGAGAAGTTTCCCATCCACTGAAGGCAGAAACTTTTTTTTTGTGGCATACAGCAGATGCTCAACAACTATATCTTGACAACAGTAATAAATCAAGTGCTAAGTTGTGCCGTGTTAGGTAAGTTTGAGTTTACAACACGGAAAGCATAGGGACCTTAGAGTTTGAAAGATGTTCAGGGGCGAGTGTGGGCTCTGGAACATGCCCAGACAGGGCCAGCACACACAGTGCACTGAATGCTACTCCTTTCCCAATCTGCATTCTGCTTAGGGGTCACAGCACTTTCTTCTACCCAGTCTGGACCTTACCCCATGCTTCTTCTTAGCCCTGCACTCCAGGGAGCCACAGACATTTGGAAGACAGGAGCATAACAGCTTCAGAAGTTAACATATGGAAGGCGGGAGCATAACAGCTTCTCATACTACACCCTATTACTGGTTCCATATTTATAACTTTGAAACGTGTCCTAATTTTTGGTTATTTAGCCCCAAAGCCCCTAAGTCACTCCCTGAAATGTAGGATTGTCTGCTTGGTTTCCAGTTCCCTTGGTCTCCCTACAAGGCAGCAAACTCAAAAGTCTGTGGTCTATACAGCCTAAGGCTCCAGGACCCTGCTCCACTTCTGAGAGTCAGTGGCACATGCTGGTTTAAGATGCTAGCCCTACTTGTGAGTTTGGAAGAGGAAGGCAAGTGTGTGGCTGAACCAACAGAGGGTGAAGGAGAAAAGTAGTTTAGTGAGTATGGGAGACACTAAATGAAAGAATGAAAGGCATAGAGGAAGAGATGCTTAGAATGAATTCACGAAACAGTCACTATTCTGGGCCTGGCTATAAAATAAGCCCTGGTGAGAAAGTGGGAAATCAACCTATAGAAGAGAGGGGATGATTATAGAGGATTCAAAACCCAAGCAGGGAAGTTGTTATCTGTCTTGTAGGAATATGAGAGCTACTGGTTGCAGGGTTTCTGGGGAGGTGTTGAATTCCTACACAGAACTCTCAGCCATCTCCTGACTCCCAGGAGGAAAAGCCTGACAGCCAGATGCCAGAGGATGGGCATTGTGAGAGCCATGAGGCCAGGAAGAGGGCCTGCCAAGAGCACAACCATCTGAGGATAAGGAGGGAGGCTCTTCCCAGACACTCTGACCTCTGATGCCACCTTTCTTCCTCTTGTCAAAGATAAGGGTTTTGCCCAGAGTTTCTACTTTGCAAGAAATACCCATGAGAGATGTATTTGGCAATTAGGAAATCACACAGGGGTCATTTCTGAAAGATCTCATAGTCCTCAATACCCAGGTAAGTGGTGCTATTCACAGATCTGCTCAAACTTTCTTTTTTTCAGTTTGACATGAAAGTCATTCAGGACTGTAGAAAAAAATAGCTGTATAATAAAAATGAGTAAAAGCTGATGGTGTAGTGGTTTCCAGCAGAGAGCAAAGAAGGCTGTGAATGACACAGCCACTGACTATATATCATTGACTTTCCCCAGTCCTAAGCATAAAGTATCTTTTAGTAGAAATTGTGGATAATAACAGTCTGCTCCCACCTGCCTCTCACAGATGTTTTGCGACAGAGGAACTAATACAACCAGGGGTCCATCTCTCATCCCTCCATTCACTGCCCTTCTGGCATTAGCATGGTGATTTGTGCCACTGTCTCTAAGAAAGTGCTTGAAAAAAGATGTCTTCATATGAAGGGACTGTCATGGCTGTTATTATGTGGGAAAAAGAGCGTAAAAGGAACACACTCAGCTCATTAGTTGGAAGTTTTGCAAAGAAGGAGAGTACCTAAGTCGATTTTCACTTTAATTTAGCCCCAAGCCCCATTTTAAAAATGCATTTGCATGTTCAAATGACAGGAAAGCAGAGGTTGAAACTGGCAGGATGTGCGGTTCCCTCCTACACTGTGGGAGGAAAGGATGGAAACTGGTACAGACTTTTCATAAACTAATGTTCATTTCTGTTGATCCACTCTAAATTTCAGGAAATTATTTCAGTTTATATTTGCAATCTCAGTATTATTTTTGGCAATAAAAATTCAAACAACTCAAATCTTAACACCATAGAATCTTGAATGAACTATGGTGAATGGACTTACTGTAGAAATTATTGTTGTAAAGGGACTGGAAGTGTTTAATGAAACTTTTAAAGACACAGAAAATACTTTTTTAACCATGAAAAGCAAGATATAAAATTGTCAATAAATACGGTTTATGTTATATCAAATATACACTTAAAATCTGAAAATTAAATACATATAGATGAGAACAGTGTTTTCCTCTCTGGCTGGCTAGGTCTTCTATTCTGTATATTGCAAAGGGCATCAGTAATACATGGATATGCATATTTTTAACATTCTAAAGATGTTTTCTTTAGTAATGTCAAATAATGATTTCATCAGATGAGCTAACGAAACCAGTCACGTAAGGAAAAAAAATCATGACACCAATTTAAGGCAGGACCATTTTCAGAGAAGATAACCATTTCATTGTTAGTTTGTTTTTTAACTTTGTTACATTACTCCTCACATGACATTGAAACTATTTAATTTTGCTTTGCTCAAAGACAGAAAGGAAGCCACTTCTCTAAAACTTAATAATTTGAGAATATTTTTTTTCCAAGGTACAAGGAGCATACAAACTAGAAGCAGGTAATATGAATGTCACCCTGGTCAAATGACAGTGGAAGACAGTAGAAATTTGGAGAGAGATGATTTGATAGGTTAGATGCTTTTTCAAATGAGTCCTTCCATCAGCGGAAAGTATCATTTATCACAGAGCAAACTACAGGGATGAAATGTGATCCCAGGAATAAGCTAGAGATTAGGCTTCATTAGACACCAGGGATTTTTTTCTCTGAGCAATTTTCAGGAGCTTCTCAGTCACAGGAAAGTAAGACAAACACTATATGTGTGTGTGTGCGTGTGCGGGCATATGGGTGCCCACACATATGGAAATGTGAATGTGTATGTTATCTCATGTATACACTTATCCTTATCTCTTGGCTTCAGAGCTTAAGAAATAAACAACACACTCCAACAACTTTCATGACAGTGACATTCAAACAGAAGTTAAATTTTACAAAGCCTACTTAGTATTCCTGTTACACCCAAGTCCACTGCGCAACATCTATTTTAAATGTCTTATTTTAAATAAGTCCATCATTTCATCAAATCTGGACTAGAGTGAGTCATTAAATTTCTTCAAATGAAAGGGATCTATAATATATTTACCCAAAATGCACTTCATGATTTATACGATTTGGGAATAAACTATAACTACAGACACAGGAGCAGAACATGACCTATCCAATCTACTTTTATTATTTCTTGGGATCATAAAGTGCAAGAATGCTATGTGAGTCATTAATTATATACACAAAACAACAAATAAATATCGGCTTACGTGCCAACTTAAGTTGAACTTATTAGTACGAATCCTTTAGAAGAAATGGAGTAGCCATCATAGTCAACAAAAGAGTCCAAAATGCTGTACTTGGATGAAGTCTCAAAAACTACAGAATAGTCTCTGTTCATTTCCAGGCAAACCATTCAATATCACAGTAATTCAAGTCTATGCTCCAACCAATAATGCTGAAGAAGTTGAAATTGAACAGTTCTATAAAGACCTACAAGATCTTCTAGAACCAACACCTGAAAAAAGATGCCCTTTTCATTATAAGGTACTAGAATGCAAAAGTAGGAACTCAAGAAATACCTGGAGTAACAGGCAAATTTGGCCTTGGAGTACAGAATGAAGCAGGGCACAGGCTAACAGAATTTTGCCAAGAGAACACACTGGTCATAGCAAACACCCTCTTCCAACAACACAAGAGAAGACTACACATGGACATCACCAGATGGTCAATATCAAAATCAGATTGATTATATTCTTTGCAGCCAAAGGAGAAGCTCTATACAGTCAGCAAAACCAAGACCCGGAGCTGACTGTGGCTCAGATCATGAACTCCTCACTGAAAAATTCAGACTTAAATTGAAGAAATTTGGGAAAACCAATAGACCATTCAAGTATGACCTAAATCAAATCTCTTACAATTATACAGTGAAAGTGACAAATAGATTGAAGGGATTAGATCTGATAGAGTACCTGAAGAACTATGAAAGGAGGTTTGTGACATTGTGCAGGAGGCAGTGATCAAGACCATCACCAAGAAAAAGAACTGCAAAAAGGCAAAATGGTTATCTGAGAAGGCCTTACAAATAGCTGTGAAAAAAAAAAAACAGAAGTGGAAGGCAATGGAGAAAAGGAAAGATACACCCATTTGAATGCAGAGCTCCAAAGAATAGCAAGGAGAGATAAGAAAGCTTTCCTCAGTGATAAGTGCAAAGAAATAGAGGGAAACAATAGAATGTGAAAGGCTAGAAATCTCTTCAAGAAAATTAGAGATATCAAGGGGCATTTTCATGCAAAGATGGGCTCAATAAAGGACAGAAATGGTATGGACCTAGCAGACTCAGAAGATATTAAGAAGAGGTGGTAAGAATACACAGAAGAACTAGACAATAAAGATCCATGACCCAGATAATCATGATGGTGTGATCACTCACCTAGAGCCAGACATCCTGGAATCTGAAGTCAAGTGGGCCTTAGAAAGCATCACTATGAACAAAGCTAGTGGACGTGATGGAATTTCAGTTGAGCTATTTCAAATCCTAAAAGATGTTGCTGTGAAAGTGCTGTACTCAATATGCAAGCAAATTTGGGAAACTCAACCATGGCAACAGGACTGGAAATTCCAATCCCAAAGAAAGGCAAAGCCAAATAATGCTCAAACTACCACACAATTGCACTCATTTCACATGCTAGCAAAGAAATGCTCAAAATTCTCCAAGCCAGGCTTTAACAGTACGTGAACCATGAACTTCCAGATATTCATGCCAGATTTAGAAAAGGCAGAGGAAGCAGAGACCAAATTGCCAACAACCTTCAGATCATTGAAAAAGCAAGAGAATTCCCAAAAAATATTTATTTCTGCTTCTTTGACTATGCCAAAGCCTTTGACTGTGTGGGTCACAACAAACTGTGGAAAATTCTTAAAGAGATGGGAATACCAGACCACTTGACCTGCCTCCTGAGAAATCTGTATGCAGGTAAAGAAGCAACAGTTAAAACTGAACATGGAACAACAGACTGGTTCCAAACTGGGAAAGGAGTCCATCAAAGCTGTATATTGTCACCCATTTTATTTATCTTACATGCAGAGTACATCATGAGAAATGCTAGTCTGGATGAAGCACAAGCTGGAATCAAGATTTCCGGGAGAAATATCAATAACCTCAGATATGCAGATGACACCATACTTATGGCAGAATGTGAAGAACTAAAGAGCCTCTTGATGAAAGTGAAAGAGGAGAGTGAAAAAGTTGGCTTAAAGTTCAACATTCAGAAAACGAAGATCATGGCATCTGGTCCCATCATTTCATGGCAAATAGATAGGGAATGGAACCAGTCACAGACTTTATTTTCTTAGGATCCAAAATCACTGGAGATGGTGACTGCAGCCATGAAATTAAAAGACGCTTGCTCCTTGGAAGGAAAGTTATAACCAACCTAGACAGCATATTAAAAACCAGAGACATTACTTTGCCAACAAAAGTCTGTGTAGTCAAAAATTTGGTTTTTCCACTGGTCATGTATGGATGTGAGAGTTGGTCTATAAAGAAAGTTGAGTGCCAAAGAATTGATGCTTTTGAACTGTGGTGTTGGAGAAGACTCTTGAGAGTCCCTTGGACTGCAAGGAGATCCAACCAGTCCATCCTAAAGGAAATCAGTCCTGAATAATTATTGGAAGGACTCATACTGAAGCTGAAACTCCAATACTTTGGCCACCTGATGGGAAGAACCTACTCATTGGAAATGACCCTGATTCCGGGAAAGATTGAAGGCGGGAGCAGAAGGGAACTACAGAGGATGAGATGGTTTGATGGCATCACCGACTCAATGGACATGAATTTAAGCTTTGGGAGTCGGTGATGGAGAGGGAAGCCTGGCATTCTGCAGTTCATGGGGTCACAAAGTCGGACACAACTGAGTGACTGAACTGACTGACTGGTAGAAATGTTCCTTAATAATATCTTCAAAGTATTGGGTGCTTACTGCGGACCTTGGTGGTGGTGGTTCAGTTGCTAAGTTTTGTCTGACTCTTGCGAACCCATGCACTATAGCCCACCAGCCTCCTCTGTCTATGGGACTTCCCAGGGAAGGATACTGGAGTGGGTTGCCGTTACTATCACAAGGGGATCTTCCCAACCCAGCAATCAAACCCGGGCCTCCTGCATTGCAGGCGAATTTTTTTTTTTTTTTTTTTTTTACCAACTGAGCCTTACACTGTGCTAACCATATATTAATCATCACAATAACAGTCTGAGGTAGGAACTATAATTGTCTCATTTTACATATGAAGATACTGAGGTTTGTTAAATTGCCCCAGGCTCCACGACTGAGTGAGACTTTGAGTAAGATTAGGTGTCTAAACAATTTATCAACAATTATGTAACTATGTTGCTGCTAGGAACACTGTATTGAGAAGACTGTCAGGCTTTCCTGTAGGCTGAGGAGAAATGCATTTTGTGATTGCTTAGCCATTTCAGCCATAAAGTTGGGGGTATCATCACACATGCTTGTTAGCCAACACCCATTCAACTATTTGGAGACAAAGATACAGAAGCAAATTGACATGGTCAAATAGCTCCAAAGCCAGTTCTATAAACATAGTCCTGCTAATGGCCATCTGCCTTTATCCCCCCTCCCACTGAAGGTAAAGTCAAGTTATATAAGCATTTCTCCTATGCTTTTCTTTTAAATGAGAAATAATCATTTTAACACCTATAATCAAGACAACTTTCAGACAACCAAGTTACTCTCATTGCCTCTGTGAAAGGGGATTCAAAACTCTGAAAGGAGAGCTCCAAGAAAGTGGCATTTGTGATGAAGTAGAAGATATGAAATTAATCATTTTCAGGAAACTTGCAAGGCAATATATTTCTTATATTATGTATATAATAATCTACATTACAGGTACTGTACACACACTTCAATGGACCATTTATTTTCTGATTGTTTGTTATATGGTACTATATTAGCATAGTGTGGAAGATTTGAGGTAGAAAAGTGAGGTGTTTTTTATGTCTACTTTAAGCTGTTAGTTTTACTGTGTCTCGGGATGTGGAGGATCGTCTTGTAGTCAAATCAAGCTATAAAGACTAAATTGAATTATCCCCATGGAACAGCTGTTAAATCTCCAGGGAGTGGGCAGGTCCCACAAGAAAGGAATGATGAATTGCAATGGGGATGCTGCAGAAATGCAGCCTGCCAGAGAGGGTTCTGTGCTGGATGTGGCTTGTGCTTCTTGAATTACCTTTTGTAACTGATGGGTATTACCTTAAATTTGTTGCCTGATTTGTTGATTCCCTGAGTCTCCTGCTCAACTCCGAACTTTTCCAAACTCAATAACTGTGAGAGTCTGTGAATACTAGCAAAGGACAAAAACGTCATCCTTCTCAAAAGCCCTTACTTAGCACATCTGTGGTTAGTGACTTGGAATAAAGCTGATTTTGTAGTTGATACCATGTCTTTGGGGGAAACTGTAAGCCTGAGTAGGGGAATAAAACTGTTTGTACGTGTAATTAATGGTGCAAACAATTCCTTTCCATGTGGAATTCCTAAAGAAAAAAGACAAAGTGTATAAATGTGTGTGTGTGTGTGTGTAGTGATAGGAAATTTCACCTAAGCAAGGTGATAGAAGCAATTTGGGAGAAAAATAATATGTTTATCCCACCCTTTAAATTGAGAAGTTTAACACTAATGGTTCTTTATCTGCAAAGAACCAAAACTTATTTTTTTTAATTCCCCCCAAGTGCATTAATGATAAAATAGATTATTTATGATTCATATTAATAATACTGCCAATTAAACTCTGAGAAATAAAGTATGGTAGTGAAATTTTTGGTAGCTTGGTAAGTGCTACCATATTTTAAAATCAACAAAACATTTATTAAAATTGTAGCTAATGATCCTCTCCAAAAAGGAAATGATGAAAGCTATCAATATTCATAAATTCATGGGATTTTTCCCTCCTTAATCTCCCTGACTTCCCTTTTTTTGCTCTGTATATTCAATGACTTATTATTTAATATATCTTATCATTTAAAATGTTTTCTAACATGATTTATGTGTGGAGTTTTCTATGAATGTTGCCAAAGTGTAATAGGCAAGACAAATCTGACTTCATATTGGATCTGTTTCTTTTACTTTAACTTTTATTTTCTGCTGCTTTTACTACAAGAATGTTGTCCATAGCCTGAAATATACAGGAGAGCCCGTTATCAATGCTCTGCTCATTAAAGATATAACACTTTTTCGTTCATATAGATAAAACTTGCCAAACAGAGAATAACATCTGTCTTATTGGAGGTTTGAGGAACACCATGATCTGACCTATGTGGACAGCTGCAATAACAAAGGATTTTTATACCAACAAGTGTGCAACCAGCTCATTCCCTCCTATTTTAGCATTAAAAAGTCTAAATTTTAGCTTGAAGAAGATGGTTCTTTGGGGCTCCTAGGTCTGCTGGCTTTCTGAAGAAAGTCGCTATTCCTTGCCCCAAGGACTCATCTCTCCATTTATTGACCTATTGTGGGGCAAACAGCGCAAGCGTGGACTTGATAACAATAATGGGTTTATTTATATTTAAGGCTCAGGTTCTCACACTTTTGAAGCCAGTTTGTGAACAATGAAAGTAGCAATGTTTCATTAAGTTCCTTGCGTTTCAATTTGCGATTCCAACTCTTCCCACAATGTTCTGTTCTCTTTTCAGGTGTGTTGACATTCATGATATTAGTCTAAGCTAAACTAGCTCAGTTGGTAAAGAATCCACCTGCAATGCAGTAGACCCAGGCTCAACTCCTGGGTCAGGAAGATCCTCTGGAGAAGAGATAGGATACCCACTCCAGTATTCTTGGGCTTCCCTTGTGGCTCAGCTGGTAAAGAATCTGCCTGCAATGCAGGAGACCTGGGTTTGATACATGGGTTGGGAAGATCCCCTGGAGAAGGGAAAGGCTACCCACTCCTGGAGAATTCCATGGCCTGGAGAATTCCATGGACCGTATAGTCCATGGGGTCACAAAGAATCAGACACGACTGGGTGTCTTTCACTTTCAAACTCCTAGTAGTATGTGACCCCACTGTTTTTGCAGATTAAACTCAATGAAATGGGTATGTTATGAAATATTTGGGGGGAATAATATTGAGGAGCAATGGGCAGAAGTATGCTTTCCTGACCTACGCCTAAACAAAATGTCATCAGCTAGTTAGTGCTTAGGTTAATTACTTAACGAATAACATTAGGACTTCCTAACTTGGTAGCTCAGCTGGTAAAGAATCTGCTTGCGATGCAGGAGACTGTGGTTCAATTCCTGGGTCGGGAAGATCTGCTGGAGAAGGGATAGACTATCTATTCCAGTATTCACGGACTCCCTTGGTAGCTCATCTGGTAAAGAATCTGCCTGCAATGTGGATTAGTTGATTAGTTAATTAGTTAATGAATAACCTTGGTACATATGGGTAACATTGTCAAAAGCCTGGAGCCTGAGCCTGGGACAAGCCTTTTAAAATATTATGGACTTTAACCAAACTGTGATTTTCCATAAGCAAGGCTGTTTCTCATGCTGGAATCCAATGGCAACTTAAAAAAAAAATCTGTTAATACATGGAACCTCCGAACATAAAATATTTTTTACACATTATACTTATCAAGGAAAATAAATCAAAATCATTTAAATTCCAACTTTTCCAGGTAGTCCAGTGATCAGATTGCAAGGAGAAGCAGCATCTACTAGTCAATGATAAGGGGGTCTAGTCTTGTGAAAGCTTTTACAATACTGTTAGTTTAATGGACCTCTGCTTCTAGCAGGATGGAGTAGTATGATTTTCTCTATTTCTCCCACTAAGTACAACTAAAAACTCTAACATTATATATAAATAAAACCAAGGAAACTTCTAAATGGTGGAAAGAAGAAAGCAAGCATATCTTGGGATCTTGAGACCCAAGGAGCAACATTAAAAATTTAACCTCTGTTCTTCAAAATGCCCAAGTTTTTAACAACAGCAATAAGTAGACAAATATATAATTCACCGGCAATAGAATTTAATAGAATCTGTAGTTCTTTTGCTGCATTTCTCAGGGATAATAAAGAGATTCATTAAACCCAGTATAGATTGCAAGCCCTGCCCACGGATGGCACAACTCATAGCCAGGAATATAGAATTCAGTAGGTAGGTACCTCTAAAACATTTGTTTCCCCCAATTACACAGTTCATACCCACTCAGTCCCTACTGTGCCTCCCTCTCTCCAATTTCACCTTGGAGTCTGTTTAGACATCCAAGAGTGTGATGTAAATGTATTATGAGGAAGTGCCAGGTGTATGATGGGGAAAGCAAGTCTTAACCACATTGAAGTGTTAGAAATCATCGAGCTGGAATGGATGCTGACTTACCACAGTATAGATCTGATGCTTTCGTCTTTTAGCCAAGTCAATTATGTTTACTCCATTGTAGTAAAGGTTTTCAATACATCCATGGAAGTTTTTCTTTAAAAAGGTCCCAGGTTTGCCTGGTACTGGAATTCCTCCAAAACTAAGCTTTATGGAAAAAAAAAAAAATTAACTTTTAGTTATAAGCTCTAAAAAAGGAGTAAAGGAAAAGGAAAGTAAGCAAGTGAATTTCAGTAGATTCAATTGTAGCATGAGCCAAGTGGCTCAAATAATTATAGATGCCACTTGATTACACATTTAAAAGGATACTGATTAGGCCACGTAAAAATAACTATAATTGCTTGCTTTTTAAGAGCTTATTTTACAAAACTATTTTACATCCTTTCTTAACCCTTCTAATACTAAATACAACAATAATTTACAGAAGGAAGAAAAAAGCAAAGAAAATCAACATCTTTATATTTATCTCTTATGCAAATACCTTAGAGAGTACAATCAAAGTAAAACCAAGGGACAAACAAAATATACCTCTATTCAGGCCTAGTTTATTCTGTATTGTATCAAAAACACCTTATCAACACAGCTGTTATGGAAATATAAAGATGAAAAATAGGAAACAATTCAAATATCTTGTACATTTATTTAGCGGGAAATATTGAGAATTGATATAATAGACTCCTACTTAGTTTTCAGTAATGGTGCTTAGAAAACATTTGTTGTAAAGTGGAAAATGAGTGGAATGTTGATTTAAAAATGCAGGAGTTATAGTTGGGAGTAAGGTATGATGTCAATAATAAAAAATGGGCTTATAATTTAGATTTGAAGAAATAACACTGAACTATTAATGGCAGTTGTCTCTGGGAAAGCGATGGAATACTATTTATGTTTACCACTTCCCTTTCCAGTACAAATTACTTTTGGAAAGAAAATATTCTTTTTAAAACAAACCTGATCTGTTATGACTATTCTTCCTATTTTAAAACAGAAGCAGAGTAGTTTCTATCATCAGGTTTATCCCAATACCATTTAGTGAGTAACCCAGTTTTTCTTCACTGCTTTGAAATGTTACCTTCGGCATATAATACTTAAATCGTATGAATGCTTGAGTATATTTCAGAAAGATTTGTTCTCCCAGTGGAAATGTCTTCTTATATGAATAGCTACAGATTAAGCAAAGGCTGTTTACAGATGTCTACTTTTTCCCCCATAAATTCCACACTATTTTTAAAAATTATTTCTTTATACATTTATGATAAGAATGATTAACCCTGCTACTCATGTCTATTTTCTATTATTTTACTGTAAGATAATTATTTTATATTTTGCTTTTTTAATTTTAAAATGTAATTTCAGAATAATTGTATTTAAAATAGTCTATTGGAAGTTTGAGAATTAATATGGAATTTGTTATTTCCATGAACATATGTACTTAATGAAGAATGTTGTTTTTTAAATATTTCATCTTCCTATACAAGATTTCAGTGTCTTTTACTATTTTAAAAATATTTTTGGTAAGGCCTGTCACCTAAGGTTATTATTTTACTTTTCTCATTCACATATTCATCAAGTTAATTCCACTGAATTTCAAGCTTTTAACAATTTCCACTGTATGAAATCTAAAACATATTATGCAAATATCAGATCATTATGCTATATGAAACCAGAGTAACATTATATGTCATTTATATCTCAATAAATTCCAGTGTAAATTCCTTGTTTTTTATTAATTAAAATTTTTATTAAGAATATTATATGCCTCGTCTATTGTTTTACCTATCCAGACACCTGTATATTAAATAATATATTTTTTAGCTAATTTCATTGAACTTTTGAAGGTACTAATCATATGAAATACTTAAAATACTTTCCTCTTTTTACAAGCCAATTTTTTTATATTTTTTGTTTCATTGTCCTCACCAAAACATTCTAAAATATAGCCAAAACAACAATAAACTATAATTATGGTATAGAACATTAGGAAAAAAAAAAAAAACAAACAAAAATAACAGTATTTTTTTATATTTCCCAGTATATACTGATTCTGATTCCGTATCACATTAAAGAGATACTTCTAATCCCATTTTCCACATAAATTATTAGTTGATTACTTATTTATTATTTGTTTGAAATAAGGAATGAATGCTCAGTTTTATTCATTGATTGATGTTTCAAAAATTCATGTGACAGAATACAGAGTATTTTGCATTTAATCTGTTGGTAGGTTGAATTATATTAATAGATCATAAATTAATAGACTCTCTTTGATTGAACCACATGTATGTTCTATTTGCCTTGAAATACATGTGCTCCCACTTTAAATTGTAAATGAGTTTTGCCAAGTATTTAGATCAAGTCTAAATTTGTCTTTCAGTAAAACTCTGCAAATTTTATCTTTAACTCTACTTAAAAGTGATTCATAACTCTTGAGACATATTCTGGAAAACAAAAAAAAGTGAGTTTGTCAATTCTAAAAATACTTTGTAAAAACATTGCTTTGATAATTTCCTTGTTGATTTATTGCAGTATTCCAATATTTTCAATTTGAGTCATTTGTATTAAAAAAGATTCATTTCCCTTTTGTAAATTGCATAAATCAAATCTGTAAGGTAAAAACAGAGTTGACTATTTGTTACTTTTATTTATTTTTTAGAACACTTTATTATGTTAGAGCAGCTTTTGTTTCACAGCAGAATTGAGAGGGAGGTAGAGAGTTTTCCCACATACTCTGTGCCCCCAAACATGCATAGTCTCCTCTCCCATTGACAAAAGCTTCCATCGGTGGTTTGTTTCAACTGGTAGACCTACATTCACATATCACGATCACCCAAAGTCCATAGCATACATTATGTTTTACTTTTGGTAGTGTACATTCTATGGGTTTGGACAAATGTATTATTACATGCATCCACCAGTACAGTATCATATAGAACAGTTTCACTACTGTAAAAATCCTCTTTTCTTTGCTAATTCATCCTTCCCCCAGCCCCTGATTCCAATCCCTGGGAACCATTGATCTTTTAACTGTTTCAATAGTTTTACCTTTTTCAGAATGTCATATTGTTGGAATTACACAGTAAGTAACCATTTCAGATTGGCTTCTTTCACTTAATAATATGAATTTAAGGTTTCAAAATATCTTTATATGGCTTGAAAGTTCATTTATTTTTTTAGCATTGAATAATATTCCATTGTCTGTATGTAGCACAGTTTGTTTGCACATTCACTTGCAGAAAGACATCTTCATTGCTTCCAAGTTTTGACAGCTATGGATAAAGCTGCTGTAATCATTAATGTTGAGGTTTTGTGTGGATGTAAGTTATTATTCTTTTTATAATTTTAAATATATAATGAAAATTTTGTTCATTTTTTGGGCCACCTTCAATTTGTGAAAAAAAAAATAATGTTCTACTTCACTCAGCTGTGATTTAAGAAAACATAAGGGCAATATTCAAAAAAGATAAAACAATTTTTTAAAAAAATTAAGTAGCAACAAAGAAAAAGAAACATGTTTGAAGGATTTGGAGTAGAGAGTTTTTAAGTCAAACAGTAGGAAGGAGAGTATATATTACAAAATTGTAATTTCCCATTTCATCAAGGAAAGAAAACTCTTTCTAGTCTGGGTGGAAGATATTAAGAAAAATTAGTGGAAACAAAAGTACCATAGATTACATACTGTGGGACCTGTCTTTTTGCTTCTCTCTGGGAGACTGAAACCTGATGAGTGAATGGAGTCAATGTGGATGAAGGTCACAAGACAGATTTTGGAAAATGCAAGGAGTTATTTCTCCCCTGATTCCTACAACAGTGATGCCTATAAGCCTGTTAAAAATGCTTCAAATTTATCATGGCCTCAGAGTGAAACTTAACTGCAAGAGAGACAGGTTAGCAGCAGCTATAGGAAGTAGCAGCATAGAGGTTTCTGAGGGTTGGTTTTTAATGGCCTGATCACTGGAGCACTGTATGAGGTAGACTGCTGAGGTCCCCCGGGCCATGAAAGCAGGATGGGGAATATGGATGGACTGAGGTCCTCAGTGAGGTGTAAAGTCATACTAGCTCATTTGGAGGTCCAAATGTCAGGTGACTAGACCTCACAGCCTGAAGCCATCGCAGGTACCATGGACAATGGCTACAGAAGCAGACACTTTATACCCATGCAAGGCTATCCACAAGGCCCCAGTCACTGATTAGTGCATGGAAATGAAAAGAAGGAGCAAGAAGAAACCCCATATAACTCAGTACATACAGAATAGTGCAGTAAATTTTAAATAGGCACTAACTAAATTTCAAATAGGCACTAACATTCTAACCTATCATCTAACCTATCATCAAGGTTAGATTTTTCTGCTACAAAGGAATCAGGGACTGGTGAATATATTAAATTTATGTGGGGAAAGAAGCAAAATTGTATTTCTGCATGTCTGAGTGTGAGTGTAAATTTCCAACCTGTTTTATATTTTAAATTTTTCGAGTAGTTGAGAATTTGAAATTATAATTATACTATTGAATTATAGATTTAGTTCATTAACAGATACGTTAGAATGGAAAAACGTTTTCATATATTACTGATTTTCTTTCCTATGTCTCTAGTAGTAAATTTTTTAAATACTTCATAAATATTTGTAAGCTATACTTGTGTACTTTTAATTGTACATTACTAGTCATATCCCTTAAATCATTTGCATTTATAACTTTATCTGATTTATTATAATTGCAAGAACAAAAGTCAAAATCTTGCTTTAAATTATGTTTTTATCCAGCAAGTCACCCAGACTAAGATCACTGCTATGCATGACCCGGGATGGTCAAATGATTATAGCAATTATTTGCAAAAAATGAATATTGATCATGTTTAAACTGTTCTCCTGCTTAGCTCAGCTGGCATCTTAGTTTCACTCAAATTCTGAACACTAGCTTTTCTCCTTGAACTCTGCCCATTAGATTACTCATCTAGCAAACCTAACTGGAAAAGCAATGACCACTTCCTTTAGCCTGGCTCCTGATCCCTGAATCCTAGAAAACATGTAACTCACATCAGGACAGTATCAGTCAACATCTAATTGCTAGAAATAAGCTTTTTTTTTTTTGGCATTTGATTGACTATTTAGTATACATACATATCTGTTCCTTATAGGCATTTTAAATTAAGGGCCACAAAAATTGGTATTTGTTGTAGTTGTTTAGTCACTAAGTCTTAATCTGACTCTTTGTGACCCCATGGACAGTAGCCCACCAGGCTCCTCTGGCCATGGGGTTCTCCAAGCAAAAATACTATGGAGTGGATTGCCATTTCCTTCTCCGGGGTATCTTCCTGACCCAGGATTAATCCTGCATTGACAGGTGGATTCCTTACCACTGAGCCATCAAGGAAGCCCCCAAGTAATTTTTACAACAGCTTTCATAGTTTTAATCTTAATTTTTATTTTCAACGGTACTAATTTTTCTATCTCTGCTTTAAGTTTGCATAAATTTAAATGATGTGTCTTTGTCCCAAATTCCAACTTTAAAAAAATAACCATTTTGGTGTTTTCTGCCATAAGAGTGTTAATTGCAAACCACACATGCCTGGTGTTTGTTTATTAAGCAAATATGAGACTATTAACCATCTGAGGAAATTTAGAAAAATTTTAACTGTATTACTACAACCATAAGGATGATCAATTTTGCTTTGTTCTATTGTTCTTACTAATTTTTGATTATTTCCTCTTTTATGATTTTTGCTATGTAGACTGTGTAACGTTTAGACTTTTTAAAAAATTGACTTAGAAAATAATCCTTAGTACATGGATGCAATTGCAAAAACGACAGAATGATCTCTGTTCATTTCCAAAGCAAACCATTCAATTTCACGGTAATCCAAGTCTATGCCCCGACCAGTAACACTAAAGAAGCTGAAGTTGAGCAGTTCTATGAAGACCTACAAGACCTTCTAGAACTAACACCCAAAAAAGATGTCCTTTTCATTATAGGGGACTGGAATGCAAAAGTAGGAAGTCAAGAAACACCTGGGGTTACAGGCAAATTTGGCCTTGGAGTATGCAATTGAGAGGGTAACAGGCAGGAAGGCCAGGGGTCTCCAAACAGAGGAAATAGCCTGCAAGTGTCAGGCATTTTTATCTCTCTTGAGATTTTTTTCCTTCTCTATACAAATTTAAAAGGAGGTTTCTCTTAAAATATGGTGTTTCCATAATGACACCTGGTTTCACCTGAAGTTAACTATTCTCAAACCTAGAGATAACCAATGCCTTTTCTTATGGAAATGTTTGTCTTAAGCTATGCTAATTTACTATGCATTTACCCCAAACTCTGCCTTCAAGTCGGTTAGCCTCTTGGCTCAGAATCTACTTGACAAACCAGTATGTTATACTCAGATATTGTTCCCCTAATCTATGTAAATGAAACTGTTTGGTGGTCTGCCCTTCTTCAAGATTCAAGTTAATCATTTTATGGCCCAGGATAAACCATTTGGTGCCAAGATTATCCCAAAATGCATGTTATGGGTGAGGGGCCTGGTGCCATTCTGAATTTTAAGACGTTCCTTTCTTTCATTAACAGACTGCTAGTGACTATATAACATCCAGCTGAAGACTAGCAGGGGAGCACTTTTTCTGCCCCCTTCTGATGCCTATGTCAGAAGCTTTCTCTATATCCTTTATACTTTAATAAAACTTTATTACACAAAATCTCTGAGCAATCAAGCCTCGTCTCTGGCCCTGGATTGAATTCTTCTCCTCTGGGGACCAAGAATCCCGGCATCTTTGCGTGATTCAACAACAACCTTTCAGAACGAAGCAGGGCAATGGTCAATAGAGTTCTGCCAAGAGAACACACTGGTCATAGCAAACACCCTCTTCCAACAACACAAGAGAAGACTCTACACATAGACATCACCAGATGGTCAACACCGAAATCAGATTGATTATACTCTTTGCAGCCAAAGATGGAGAAGCTCTATACAGTCAGCAAAAACAAGACCAGGAGCTGACTGTGGCTCAGACCATGAACTCCTTACTGCCAAATTCAGACTGAAATTGACGAACGTGGAAAAAACCACTAGACCATTCAGGTATGACATAAATCAAATCCCTTATGACTACACAGTGGAAATGAGAAATAGATTTAAGGGACTAGATCTGATAGACCAAGAGCCTGACTGAAGAACTATGGACAGAGGTTCGTGACATTGTACGGAAGATGGGAATCAAAACCATCGCCAAGAAAAAGAAATGCAAAAAACCAAAACGGCTGTCTGAAGAGGCCTCACAAATAGCTGTGAAAAGAAGGAAAGTGAAAAGCAAGGGAGAAAAGGAAAGATAAACCCATTTGAATGTAGAGTTCCAAAGAATAGCAAGGAGAGATAGAAAGCCTTCCTCAGCAATTAAAGCAAAGAAATAGAGGAAAACAATAGAATGGGAAAGACTAGAAATCTCTTCAGGAAGTTAGAGGTACCAAGGGAACATTTCATGCAAAGATGGGCTCAATAAAGGACATAAATGGTAGGGATCTAACAGAAGCAGAAGATATAAAGAAGGGGCAAGAACACACAGAACTGTACAAAAAAGATCTTCATGACCAGATAATCATGATGGTGTGATCACTCACCTAGAGCCAGACATCCTGAAATGTGACGTCAAGTGGGCCTTAGAAAGCATCACTATGAACAAAGCTACTGTAGGTGATGGAGTTCCAGTTGAGCTATTTCAAATCCTGAAAGATGATGCTGTGAAAGTGCTGCACTCAATATGCTAGCAAATATGGAAAACTCAGCAGTGGCCACGGGACTAGAAAAGGTCCGTTTTCATTCCAATCCCAAAGAAAGGCAATGCCAAAGAATGTTCAAATTACCACACAATTGCACTCATCTAACATGTAAGTAAAGTGATGCTTAAAATTCTCAAAGCCAGGCTTCAGAAATACATGAACCATGAACTTCCAGATGTTCAAGCTGGTTTTAGAAAAGGCAGAGGAACCAGAGATCAAAATGCCAACATCCTCTGGATCATAAAAAAAGCAAAAGAGTTCCAGAAAAACATCTATTTCTGTGTAATTGACTATGCCAAAGCCTTTGACTGTGTGGATCACAATAAACTGTGGAAAATTCTGAAAGAGAATGGAATACCAGACCACCTGACCTGCCTCTTGAGAAACCTGTATGCAGGTCAGGAAGCAACAGTTAGAACTGGACATGGACCAACAGACTGGTTCCAAATAGGAAAAGGAGTACGTCAAGGCTGTATATTGTCACCCTACTTATTTAACTTATATGCAGATTACATCCTGAGAAATGCCAAGCTGGATGAAGCACAAGCTGGAATCAAGATTGCTGGGAGAAATATCAATAACCTCACATATGCAGACGACACTACCCTTATGGCAGAAAGTGAAGAAGAAGAAATTAAAGAGCCTCTTGATGAAAGTGAAAGAGGACAGTGAAAAAGTTGACTTAAAGCTCAACATTCAGAAAACTAAGATCATGGCATCCAGTCCCATCACTTCCTGGCAATTAGATGGGGAAACAGTGGAAACAGTGTCAGACTTTATTTTTCTGGGCTCCAAATTCACTGCAGATGGTGATTGCAGCCATGAAATTAAAAGATTCCTACTACTTGGAAGGAAAGTTATGACCAAACTAGACAGCATATTGAAAAGCAGAGACATTACTTTGCCTACAAAGGTCCATCTAGTCAAGGCTATGGGGTTTGTATGGGGTCATGTATGGGGTCATGTCTGGATGTGAGAGTTAGACTCTAAAGAAAGCTGGGCACAGAGGAATTGATGCTTTTGAACTCTGGTGTTGGAGAAGACTCTTGAGAGTCCCTTGGACTGCAAGGAGATCCAACCAGTCCATCCTAAAGGAAATCAATCCTGGGTGTTCATCGGAAGAACTGATGTTGAAGCTGAAACTCCAATACTTTGGCCACCTGATGCGAAGAGCTGACTCATTTAAAAAGACCCTGATGCTGGGAAAGATTGAGGGCAGGAGGAGAAGGGGATGTCAGAGGATGAGATGGTTGGATGGCATCACTGACTCAAAGGACATGGGTTTGGGTAAACTCTGGGAGTTGGTGATGGACAGGGTGGCCTGGCGTGCTGTGGTTCATGGGGTCACAAAGATCTGGACACGACTGAGCAACTGAACTCACTGACTGATGTTTATCTAACTTTTTAGACTACAGTTTTGGGTTATTGTCTAGGAAGCCCAGATTTTTTTTTTGTTCAATCCCTACTTGCTTTGAATTTTGATAACAAAGCTATTGTCATGTGCTTCCCAGGTGGCACCAGTACTAAAGGACCTGCCTGCCAACATAGGAAGAGGTAAGAGACAGTGGTTCAATCTTGGGTCGGGAAGACCCCCTGGAGGAGATCCCCTGGAGGAGTGTGATAAAATGAAATTACAGGATGATACTCTGTAATCTGTATTAAAACCATTTCACCAATAACTCAAGCACAAGTAGAGTTTACTGAATTTCAAGAGTTACAAGCACCAGGAAAGGGTATGGGTAAAGCTATTAAAACAAAACAACAACAAAAACACCTGAGGAGTTCGCAGATGGTGCTAGTGGTAACAAATCTGCCTGCCAGTGCAGGAGACATGAGATGCGGATTCTGTCCCTGGGTCAAGAACATCCCCTGGAGGAGGGCATCCCAACCTACTCCAGTATTCTTGCCTGGAAAATCTCATGAATAGAAGAGCCTGGCGGGCTACAGTCTGCAGGGTAGCAAGAGTCAGATACCACTGAAGTGACTTATCACACACACAAGCTATTATTACTATTATTAATTAATCTGCCCATTTATTTTTCCACTTTGAAACACTTTTTAAAGGAAATTCTATTTTGTGGCAACTTGTTACAAAATTGCATAAATTTTTATCAGCTTTCACAGGGAAATAGTTAAAATCACTGTCTCTGGAGCTTCTCTTGCTGGAAATAAACCCAGATCTTTCTAGTACTTTCTATAGGACCTTAGGCAAAATACCTGTTATGAGATTAATTTTCCTTTTACATAAAATGAGGATAATGATAATACTGATCTCATATAAACAACATAGCTTGATTGGATTAATGTGAGAATTAAAAGATTTCCTGTCAAGGGTCAAGCACTTACTATACAGCATGAGGAACTGTATTCAATATGTAATAACCAACAATAGAAAGTAACCTGGAAAAGAATTCTGAAAAAGAGTACACACACACCCCTCCACACACACACATATAAAATTTTCCTGTACATCTTAAATTAACACACTATAAGTCAACTATATTCAAAAAAAGAAAAAAAAAACAACAAGATTTCCTGCCTTGAGGTCTTCTGAAGGATTCTCGGCATATTACCTTTGCTGTTTGCAGAATTGTTCTTCCCAGCAGCAACATTTCAATTAAGAGGTTCTTCCAAAATGGTATTTTGCAGTTTTATTTTCAACAATTTCTGAATAAAAGCTATATGGATACTGACTTTGCTAATATTTTGCAGTCTGAAGCTTGAAATAGTTTATATGGATATTTTACTTCAATAGCAACTAAACTAAATAACTTCTCTCCCACATCTTATAGAAGTTTCCTTCTGGTTTTTAGATTTTCAGAACACTGGAACCAGATATGTTGTGTCTGTCTTTGAAAAGGACCTTTGATCATTTATAGCTTCATATTTATTTGAAAGGGGGAATCAAAAGAAAGAAAGAGAACTTGCTAGAACTAGCTGATCAGTATCTATTTTCAATTTTTTTTTTTTTTTTTTAATTTAGGAAAACTAGTCACTGCATAGTTGAATGTGAAATGTGTGTCACCTTTTCTTTGGGTAGGAGGCACATTTCAGCCTCATGGTCTTCAGCATTCTCTTAATTCAGTCAGCATTCTTTAAAGTACTGTTTACTTTGTTTATTTGATTTCCTAGATATCTATCCTAGAAAGATGGAGCTTTTCTCAGTTATTTCAGTGGCTGTGTCATATATTCTTTTTACTGTCTCACAATATATCACCATTTTGTTTGTAATTGCCCATGTAAAATTCCCATGATTGGAGGAGCTGACACGACTGAGAGTTGGACACAGCTGAGCACACACACACTTCCTTCAAACTTGAGTCTCCTTGAATTAATCTTTGTTTTTAAGCCAACCCTGGTTGTATGGTACAAACATCTTCATTCACTGTTTTGATTGTCTAGGGTGAACTTGATATGATTTTGCCTTTCCATTCAGACTTGAGCACATTTCATCATGGGGGTCAGAGCAGAAGATATTGATGGTATTGAGTCTTTCAGGACACATCATCTGAATGAAGAAGGAAGGCTTTCAGTATATATGTCAGAAAGCTGCAAACACAGCTTCCTCTACAACATGAGCTCCTATAACACAGAATAGTTGTGATACTGCAAGGGAACCAGATGCCCTGAGCTAGTTCTTTCCAGATAGCAATATGACAAATTCACTTCTTTTCTTGTTGTTGTTAAGTCCTGGCTTAAATGACATTATCTCAACAATCCCTGAAAGTGAAAGTGAAAGTCTCTCAGTCCTGTCCAACTCTTTGGGCCCTATGGATTATACAGTCCATGGAATAGACTGTATTCTATATCCAGGCCAGAATACCAGAGTGCGTAGCCTTTCCCTTCTCCAGGGGATCTTCCCAACCCAGGGATGGAACCCAGGTCTTCCGCATTGCAGGCGGATTCTTTACCAGCTAAGCCACAATTAATATGTTTAACATTGCAAACTGTTTTCCTAATCTTTGAACTCCCAACCCCATTACCAACATCTATTTTTGTTATTCTTTCCATAGCCTTTGTTATCTTCCTTCTTACTGTGTAATTCACTAACTTGTTTTGGGCATTGCTTATAGATTGTCTCTCTTGCTAAAACTCAAGCATCACAAGGGTAGGTGTTTGTTCTTTTCATTAACATATTCCAAGCACTTAAAATGAAGCCTGATACATAATAGACACCAAATAAATATTTGTTGAGTACTTTGGTATATCTCTCTAAAAAAAAAGTTTCTCAAGGACATGGAACACATCTTGTCTATTTTTGAATATTTATGGCAAGAGGTATAATTCAAACATAACAGATTTAGCAAATATTTGTTTTCATACAAAAGAGAACACTAGCAATTTACTTCTAAAATTGTTTTACCTTATTGTCCATTTATCAATGTGACTGCTTTCATTTCTTACTTTTCTTATTTGTTTGTGCTTGGAAAATTGCATGTTGAGCCTTTTATTGTTCTTAGTGGTCAAGAAAACCAGGTGTTAGATTGTACAGTTTCACTTACAGTCTGAATGTCTTGGTCCATCTGGAAACCTGATGAGTTTTCTGATGTCACAGGTGGGCTCCAACTGGTTGAATCCCAAGAGAAAGCTTGCTTTGATGTTAAATGTATGAGGCTCTGGAAACTGCCACTCTGACTTCCTTTGATCTCATTCCTCTTCTTTTGTCTGGCATTTGCTTGTCTTTTTTTCCATCTTTGATGTTACTTCTCTAGCAATGAGTTCCTTCCTCTGTACTGTTTTTTTCCTCTGGCTCTGTTTGAATTTGAGAGTCTTCTTGTTCTAAAGATTCCTTTTTCTGTCAGACTTGGATTTCTGATACATTTGAAGTTTCTCATTAGTGAATATTTGTCTCACTTTTGTTCTGATAGCCTATTTTGTAATGGAATGTCTGTGAAAAAGGAACCAAACAGCTGTCTTTTTTTTTTTTTTTTTCGTGCTTTAAAACTTGCACTGGCTTAGTGTTTGTTAAACACAGAGATCATGGTCCTTCTGGAGGAAGGCTGTCAAAGGTGCATGAGTTTCTGCCATTTCAAAAGAGACTAGAGAACCCAATTTTCTTGTGGTATCTCTTGATTTTTAAACACTGGCCTGAATTCAAATAGTTAAAAAAGAAAAATGCCAAATGGGCCAAATGAGATGAAAGAAAGTGAAAGTGAAAGTGAAGTCACTCAGTAGTGTCTGACTTTGCGACCCCATGGACTGTAACCTACCAGGCTTCTCCCTCCATGGGATCCAAATCTTTTTCAGTGTGACCATTCTGTGGCTTCTGCTCTACTGTCTGATTTGATCAATGGCTCAGGTGGGAACTTCTTTGGAACTTCTGATCTTTATTTACTTTTGAAGGGCTGTAGTGCAAATGGTCTCTTATTTTTGTCCCTACTTTGAGAGGAGGTGATTGGTAACATTTTCAGTTCTTTATTGCTTCCATATATAAACTACTGTTTCACAAATTATTTCAGCAAAGTACAGGTGTCCATTTTTGTTTTGGTAAGGAAAGAAAAAAGTCATATCTGACCCAGACGCAGCCCAGTGTTGAATAGAAAGAAACATTGATCCTGAAAGGCCTCCTTATTTACATAAAGCACCTCATTAATGGTCACACTTCCTGCCTGTGTTCCAGATTCACAGTTACCCACCTTCATGCTGGCTTTGGCTCCTGTTTCAAAATTCAGCTGTTTCCCCTTAACACTTCAGTTGAATCTGCCTTCAGCATCTCTCTTGGAAAACATTTTAAGTAATAATAATAGCGGTATTTCAATAGGCACATGGAAATATGCTCTATATCACTAATAATTAGAGAAATGCTAATCAAAACTCCAATAAGGCATCCATTCACATCAGTCAGGATGGCTAACATCAAAATGTCTACAAGTAATAAATGCTAGAGAGGATGTGGAGAAAAGAGAACCCTGCAGCCATTGTGGAGAATAGTGTGGAGAGTCCTTAAAAAACTAAAAACAGAGTTTCCATATGACCAAGGTATCCTACTCTGGGGCATATATTCAGAGAAAACTATAATGCAAAAAGGAACATGCACCCCAACTGTCATAGCGGCACTATTCACAATAGCTAAGACGTGGAAGCAACTTTATCAACGGATGAATAAATAAAGATGTGATATATATGTATATATATCCAGTAGAATACTACTATGCCATAAAAAAGAATAAGGCATTGCCATTTGCAGCCACAATGATGCAACTAAAGATTATCATATTAAGTCAGAAGGAAAAAGACAAATACCATATGATATCACATATATGTGGAATCTAAAATATAACACAAATGAACCATCTGTGAAACACAAACAGACTCCATGGACACAGAGAACAGACTTGTGGCTGCCAAGGGGGAGGGTCTAGGGGAGGGTTGGAGTGGGAGGTTGGGGTTAGCAGACGCAAACTATCACACAGAGAATGGGTAAAAAACAAGGTCCTATTCTATAGCACAATGAGCTACATTTGGTATCCTATGATAAACCATAATGGAAAAGAATATGTAAAAAGAATACATATATATGTGTGTATAACTGAATCACTTTGCTATACAGCGGTAATTAACACAGCATTGTAAATCAACTATATTTCAATTAAAAAAAATAGTCTCATTTACTGACTAGTTTAATATATTGGGCCCTAGACTTAGAGTTGGACTGCAAGCAGATCCAACCAGTCCATCCTAAAGGAAATGAGTCCTGAATATTCATTGGAAGAACTGATGCTGAAGCTGAAATTCCGATATTTTGGCCACCTAATGCAAAGAACTAACTCACTGAAAAAGACCCTGATGCTGGGAAAGATTGAAGGCAGGAGGAGAAGGGAATGACAGAGGATGAGATGTTTGGATGGCATCACCTGCTCTATGAACATGAGTTTGAGTAAGCTTCGGGAGTTGGTGATGGACAGGGAAGCCTGGCATGCTGCAGTCCATGGGGTCACAAAGAGTCAGACACAACTGAGCAACTGAACTAAACTGATGCTTAGCGTTTGCTTTCACTATTTTTTTATCCAACTGTTAAGTTAGATATTGCTATTTGCTCCACTTGAAAGCTAAAGAAAATGATGGTATACAGAGGTTTAGCAGCTTGACTGAGGTCTTACTGTCAACCCATCCAGTCCTTCCATCTGGAGTTCCATCTCTTCACCATTACATACATGCCCCGCCCTCCCCACCCCCAGCTACTTCTATTTCTGGTCCATCAAGGAACCCACTCTGTGAATCATCATCAGGACAGGTTGAACGACAGGTTTGGTTGGCCTGAAAGCTTCTCATTTTTTAAACTAAAAGTCCTAGGCTCACTGACACAGTGTGCCCCTATCCTAGGCAGACTGGCGCATACTTGGTAAGCCTTCTGCATTCCCTTCCACGGGGAAGAAAAGAAGGGATAGACAAGTATAGCAGCAGAAATCCCCAATATCTTCTGAAAAGATAATCAGCCCCTCCTATTTTCCCTACCAGAGCCACCCTATGCTCTCCATCTCCTAGCAAGTTTTCACCAGGGACTAAATTCAGAAAATCTTTCTAAGTATTACTGTGAGTGCTGTTCTTGGCCCAAATCTAGTCCATTGCTAGTCTAGCCTTCCCTTCTATTAATGTGTATTTTTATAGATAAAGTCTGACACAACCTGATATGTTCAACACATATTTATTTATTTTTGTATGAATAGGTTTACAAATTTTTTACTTTAGGTTATTAGGATATTATAAATTCTCCTGCCATTGCAGGAGAAACAGGAGACTCAGGTTTGGTCCCTGGGTCAGGAAGATCCCCTGGAGAAGGAAATGGCAATGCACCCCAGTATTCTTGCCTGGAAAATTCCATGGACAGAGGAACCTGTTATGCTACAGTTCATGGGGTCACAAAGAGTCGGACATGACTGAGCGATTGAACACTCACATATTTGGATATTGGATTAAATCACGTGTGTCTCGGCATTCACACAGGAACTCATTGGAAATTCTAACTTCACCTACATTTTATCCCCGCATCTGCTCAGTCAAGAAGGGCACCTGCTGGGGAACTGATACCCTAGAGGACCCCCTCTGACCATCATCACATTTTGCCTCATGGGAGCAGTATTTGCAAATCAAGGGGAAATTACTATAGGAAGCTGTCACCACAGTCCTAAACCATTATCTTCCTACCCAGAAACCCAGAGTTTTCCTTCTAAACAGTTCTGAAGCTGCTTGGAGGGCCTGAACTGTTCTCCTCCCTGTCCATCTTCCTAAGGGTAAACCATAGACCCACACATGGGTCCCAGGAGTGACCAAGGGACAACTATTTTCACTTTGGACATTCCACATATGTGGGATATGGTTTATTTGTCAAAGAAAAAAGTAGAACAGATTTTGTTCTACAGCTTATTATAACTCCTGAAGCATTTAGAACTATAGTATATGGGCCCACATTAGGACTCTTGCCTCAGGCCCTAAAGTATTCAAGTGGGGCTTGGCTGACTTTAAATTTTATTGAGGATGACAATCATTTAGCCTAAGTTCAGCCAGCCTCAAAATACCTTATTAGATCATTAAAACCTATCACCACAACCCTAATAGCAGCTAAAATAACATGATAAGGAGTTTATCACTTGTTCTTTTAGCTCCTGTTAATAAAAACAATGCTATTTAGGGTATAGTACTGGTATTGAAATATCCCCTTCATCATGTTCAACACAGTTAGTTTACTTTTCAATATACATATCTCACTGTTACAAAACTTGGAGAAGTATGCAACTGGCAAGTTCACAAATCACAAAATCTTAAATTAGAACTGGAAAGAAAAACAACACCAAGGAATGTGTTTTTAAGTCTTGTTTACATACAGAGGCCAAGATAAGGAACAGAGCCTATGCTTGGATGTTAAGGGATTGTCCCTCCTTCAGAGAGAAAGGCTGGTCACCACGATGACTTCAGGTGATCTATGCAGATCTAGACTCAAACCCTGTTTCTGCTTGTTGTCGTTCAGTTGCTAAGCCATGTCCTATTCTTTGCAGGCCCATGGACTGCAGCATGCCAGGCTTCCCTGTCCTTCATTATCTCCTGGAGTTTGCTCAAACTCATGTCCGTTAAGTCAGTGATGCCATCCAACCATCTCATCCTTGGTCACTCCCTTCTCCTCCTGCCCTCAATCTTTCCCAGCATCAAGGTCTTTACTGTTTCTGTTACTGGATGGCTATTGAGAAATAGGAACAGGAGGGTCATTAGTCACTCTTGTCTTTTATGTATGTGATATAGAACATAATAATCTCCCTCACAAGGCTATTTGAGGGACTGAACAAAATCACAAAATGGCACAAGAAATAGGAGCTTGGTTGTTTTCTTCCCTTGTTTCCCCTTATTTCCACCTTGCATCTACTTCTTTTCCTTATTTTATTTTCTTCCATTTATTTTTCTGCATGCAAGTTTTCTGCTTTAGTTTTTACTGCGTTTCCAAAAAAAGGAACTAATAACAATTATACTACCACATGATATAGTCTACCAAACGCTTTTCCTGGTGATCTCTAGTTATTCTGTTTTGTTGGTTTCTTTTACTTTTATCTGGTTTATTATTTTTTTTTAATTGGGGTATAATTAATTTGTTATCTTAATTTCTGCTATACAGCAAAGTGATTCAGATATCTATATATCTACATGCATACTATTTCATATTATTTTCCATTCTGGTTTATCATAGGGTATTAAATATAACTCCCTGTATAGTAGGAACTTTTGTTTATTCATTCTATATATAATAGTTTGCATCTGCTAATTCCAACCTCTTAATCCTTCTCTACCCTATTCCTTCCCTCCCCACAACATCCACAAGCCTGTTCTCTATAGTTACTGATCACCAAATAAATACTTATTTTAAATCTGGCCAGTCCTTTAATCAAGCCTGAGCTCTAGGAAAGGTCCTCTGGTGTCACTCTAAAGTAAGGGCAGCAAGGGATGGTCTCTGAGTATGGGAACATTAAGAACTTCTCATGGGAAGAAAATTAAGGTGTTAGTTGATATCTTTATAATTCACAGAAATAAACTTTTTAAATTTACTTAACAAATATTTATTGTGTGTTATGTAGCAGACACAAATTTACAGAAACAAAGTAAGAAAGAGACTCTTGATTCTTATGATGAGCTTAAGTACTATGGCTAGTTTGGGTATGAAGAGTTAGAGAGTTAAAAATAAGTCAAATTTATTTATAATATAAAATCAACAAAGACCTACTGTATAGTTCAAATAACTAAATATTTTGTAAGAACCTATGAGGGAAAAAAATCTGAAAAAGAATACATATGTACACATATATTATGCATAACTGAGTCACTTTGCTGTAAGCAGTAATTAGCATAACACTGATCATCACCTATATTTCAGTAAAAAATAAATATACAATGTGATGAAAATTAATAAATGAAATAAAATTTTTCAGCTTCAAAAATATATACATATATGTATAGCTGAATCACTTGCTATACACTTGATAGCAATACAACACTGTAAATCAAAAGTAGTTTAAAAAATAAACTTGATAACATAAGCAATAGGTGTTTTTGAAGAAAAACTGTGAATAAGAATAAACTGCTGCTGCTGCTAAGTCGCTTCAGTCGTGTCGGACTCTGTGCAACCCCATAGATGGCAGCCCACCAGGCTCCCCCATCCCTGGGATTCTCCAGGCAAGAACACTGGAGTGGGTTGCCATTTCCTTCTCCAATGCATAAAAGTGAAAAGTGAAAGTGAGGTCGCTCGGTCGTGTCCGACTCCTAGCGACCCCATGGACTGCAGCCCACCAGGCCCCTCTGTCCATGGGATTTTCCAGGCAAGAGTACTAGAGGATGCAAATTTAGAAGTAAACATGAGGAATACCTTTGAAGTCATGCATTCATTCTATTGCCTCAGTTTCTTCTTAAAATATGTTTTTGCAAGTGGTACAAAATACAAAAAGTTGCAGAAGAGTACACAGCAAAGAACAAAGCATTTTTCTTCAATGATTCCACATTCTTCTGATCTACTTATCCCTACCCTTACAGATTTCTGTCTATCTATGCACTTTCAAGTCTATATACTCTGTTCTATTTTTTTAAGCACAGATACTGTTTACATTGCACTGCACGCTGATTTTCCTTTTCATTGAACAATCTATAGTGTAGATAGTTCCACATCAGAACTAGAGGGCTGCCTCATTCTTTTTAATCAAAGCATAATACTACCGTACAGTTTGTCAAGCACACACACAAAACAAGGTGAACCCAAGGCAAAGGCCTGGTGGATTCACATATAGATAAAAGGTGCCACTGTGAGATTTGGATGATATGTGACTTACACAGACAGTAAAGGGAAGAGGAGCCAAACAGTGAAGCTCCCAGTCCCACAGACCAAAACAGAGGACACTAAATGTGATGGCAGATGACCACAATGTGAGCTGTGGCAGTCGTCATTGCTATAGATCTAACTGTAGGCTTCAGCTTAAAACTAGCAGGGTACTGTGGGGCTTCTGAGAACAGAAATTTTTCTTTGTTTCCCAGTTTCTTGATTACAGGAAATAGGCTTCATTTAGCCTCCATTATGTTCCAAGTTCCAATGGGCAGGTTCAAACAGTTGCTAATCTGGGAAGGGAGAGGATGCAGATATAAGGGAGGAGCAGTCAAGAAACATTAGTGCAGCCTTGAGGTTCCTCCTCAAGTTGGTTGTTCAGTCACTAAGTCATGTCCAACTCTTTGCAACCTCATGGACTGTAGCATGCCAGGTTCCTCTGTCCTCCACCATCTCCCAGAGTTTGCTCAAATTCACGTCCACTGAGTTGGTTGTTGTTGTTCAGTCTCTCGGTCACGTCTGACTCTTTGAGACCCCACGGACTGCAGCATGCCAGGCTTCCTTCACCATCTCCTGGAGCTTGCTCAAACTCCTGTCCATGACTTGGTGATGCTACTGCCTTATCCTTTGCGTTTAAGCTTTCCCAGCATCAGAGTCTTTTCCAATGAGTTGGCTCTTCATATTAGGTGGCGAAAGTATTGGAGATTCAGCTTCACATAGTCTTTCCAATAAATATTCATGGTTGATTTCCTTTAGGATTGACAGGTTTGATCGCCTTGCTGTCCAAGAGACTCTCAAGAGTCTTCTCCAGCACCACAATTTGAAAGTATCAATTCTTCAGTGCTCAGCCATCCTCATGGTCTAACTCTCACATCCTTATATGACTACTAGAAAAACCATAGCTTTGACTATATGGATCTTTGCCAGCAAAGTGATATCTCTGCTTTTTAATAGCTTTGTTATAGCTTTCCTTCCAAGGAGCAAGCCTCTTTTGTCTCCAAGATTTAATTTGGTGTGGATGTACAGAGGCCAGATTCAACATCAAGCTAAGCAATTCTATGTGATGCAAATCTATTCTAAAAGGGCACAGCGGAAAGCCTCAAGCATCCTTAGAACCTAGAGAGTGAGAAGAAATTGCATCAGCATAGACTTCTATGAGGCAGAGAGACAAGTGGGCAATGGCCTTAAAGCCAGTAATTACAGGCCTCTATCCTCTTGTGTCTCAGGAAGATCCAATTTTTCCTGCCAAGATTCACATTAGCTGTGTTGCAGGGCTTTGGCTGCTTTCCAAGTGGACAGTGTGAGACCACTGGAGCACCCAGGCAGAGCTGTTTCTCTACAGAGCTTACCAGAATTTTTAATTAACACCCTTCTGATGAACTTTTGGGGAATTTTCAACTTTTTGTTATTCCTGACATATAATCCATTGCACACATTTGGTTATAATTGTAGGATAAATTCCTAGAAACAGAATTGCTAAATTGAAGGGCACTTAGTTAAATTTCGGAGAAGGCAATGGCACCCGACTCCAGTACTCTTGCCGGGAAAATCCCGTGGGCGGAGGAGCCTGGTAGGTTGCAGTCCATGGGGTCGGGAAGAGTTGGACACGACTGAGCGACTTCACTTTCATTTTCAGTTTCATGCATTGGAGAAGGAAATGGCAACCCACTCCAGTGTTCTTGCCTGGAGAATCCCAGGGACGGGTGAGCCTGGTGGGCTGCCGTCCATGGGGTCGCACGGAGTCAGACACGACTAAAGCGACTTTTAGCAGCAGCAGCAGCAGCAGTTTAATTTTGACAATAAGCCTTTTCTTTGATATTGTATTAATTATATCCCCACAAACAATGGATTAAATCATTCTGGTGCCTTCATTTCCGTGACAACACTTAATGTTTGTGTTCCCTGCAATCTAAGTTTAAAATATCATTGTAGCATGAATTTGCATTCCTTCTTTTTATGAGTAAGACTGAGCATCATTTTATATATTTGAAAGCAGTCTGTATTTTTTATATATTCATATTCTTTATTTTTCCATTGAGTCACTATTTTAAAAATTATTTGTGGGGGCTTTTTATTCATTAATTAAATTTTGAAATACTTTTCCAAGTTTTTGGGAGGATGATATCATTATATCATATTTTTGTGGAAGTTCATGTGGCTTTTAAAAAAATTTTTATGTGTAAAATTTTTCATATGTTTTATTTCTAGGTTTTTAAAATTTATGTCATACTTAGAAAGACCTCCCACAATTTCTGACTATAAAAGTACTATCTCATATTTTCTTTCAAACTTCAATAAAACTTATTTTTGAAGACACATATAGATAATGTATTTTTAAGTGCTTATATGACTTAATGAAGCTTTAACTAAGAATTCTCATTAAAATACATTCTTTTCATTTTTAAAAATTCTTTTTCATTATTTATGTTGTGATAATACATAGTACATGTAAAAATATGCTTTTAATAGTTTTGGTACTGTTAAGGTGGCTATGTAGAAAAGGATCACTAAGCACTTTTGATAAGAAAAGACTTCTTAGGTTACAGACTGTCAGAGAAATGGAATCTCACTAATATCCTAAAAAAAAAAAATCTCTTTTCTTAAACCCTTGTGCTCTAGGCTGAAAGTAAAATTAATTACTATAGTTTGTCTCAGAAGCATTTGGGAGAAAAATCACATGGGCTGGGTGATGTGAGCTGTGATAACATTCCAGTGAGAAGTAAAGGATCTACATTCTTTCTGCTTACTTTTTTGGGAGAAGGTTTTATGAGCCCCTGTCTATGTGTGCCTTCCAAGTGAGAGGAGAATCTGACAACTGCATACATGTAATAGAGGCAAATTCCCTACTAGATGCTTCACAGAAAGGCAATGTGTCACATGATTGATATCCTTGACATAATCTAAGATGGAGGAATGAAAGCTATCATATTTTCTTCCCAAATATTAACACATCATGATAACATTGGAAGAGGAACCTAGATTTGTAGACTGTAATTGTCCCTGATATAGAATTTGATAGGGCATAGCTCGGGAGAAGTAGGGCTTACTCTGACAATGGGGCCCTGGAACTCAGGGATCTGAGTTCAATCATTCTTCTACCAGTGTTAGCAAGACTCAAACGTGTACATATGACCTCACAGCAGATATCCTGTTATACAAATAACATCAGTTCGTTCAGTTCAGTTGCTCAGTCGTGTCCGACTCTTTGCAACCCCATGAATCGCAGCACTCCAGGCTTCCCTGTCCATCACCAGCTCCCAGAATTCACTCAAACTCATGTCCATTGAGTCGGTGATATCCAACCATCTCATCCTCTGACGTCCCCTTCTCCTCCTGCCCACAATCCCTCGCAGCATCAGGATCTTTTCTAATGAGTCAACTTTTCACATGAGGTGGCCAAAGTATTGGAGTTTCAGCTTTAGCATCAGTCCTTCCAATGAACACCCAGGACTGATCTCCTTTAGCATGGACTGGTTGGACCTCCTTGCAGTCCAAGGGACTTTCAAGAGTCTTCTCCAACACCACAGTTCAAAAGCATCAATTCTTCAGTGCTCAGCTTTCTCACAGTCCAACTCTCACATCCATACATAACCACTGGAAAAACCATAGCCTTGACTAGATGGACCTTTGTTGGCAAAGTAATGTCTCTGCTTTTAAATATGCTGTCTAGGTTGGTCATAACTTTCCTTCCAAGGAGTAAGAATCTTTTAATTTCATGGCTGCAATCAACATCTGCAGTGATTTTGGAGCCCCCAAAAATCAAGTCTGACACTGTTTCCACTGTTTCCCCATCTATTTGCCACGAAGTGATGGGACCAGATGCCATGATCTGAGTTTTCTGAATGTTGACTTTTAAGCCAACTTTTTCACTCTCCTCTTTCACTTTCATCAAGAGGCTCTTTAGTTCCTCTTCACTTTCTGCCATAAGGGTGGTGTCATCTGCAAGTCTGAAGTTACTGATATTTCTCCCGGCAATCTTGATTCCAGCTTGTGCTTCTTCCAGTCCAGCATTTCTCATGATGTACTCTGTGTATAGGTTAAATAAGCAGGGTGACAATATACAGCCTTGACATACTCCTTTTCCTATTTGGAATCAGTCTGTTGTTCCATGTTCAGTTCTAACTGTAGCTTCCTGACCTGCATACAGGTTTCTCAAGAGGCAGGTCAGAGGGTCTGGTATTTCCATCTTTCAGAATTTTCCACAGTTTATTGTGATCCACACTGTCAAAGGCTTTGGCATAGTCAATAAAGCAGAAATAGATGTTTTTCTGGAACTCTCTTGCTTTTTCGATGATCCAGAGGACGTTGGCATTTTGATCTCTGGTTCCTCTGCCTTTTCTAAAATCAGCTTGAACATCTGGAAGTTCACAGTTCATGTACTGCTGAAGCCTGGTTTGCAGAATTTTGAGCATTACTTTGCTAGTGTGTGAGATGAGTGCAATTGTGCAGTAGTTTGAGCATTCTTTGGAATTGCCTTTCTTTGGGATTGGAATGAAAACTGACCTTTTCCAGTCCTGTGGCCACTGCTGAGTTTTCCAAATTTGCTGGCATATTGAGTCAGCACTTTCACAGCATCGTCTTTCAGGATTTGAAATAGTTCAACTGGAATTCCATCACCTCCACTAGCTTTGTTCATAGTGATGCTTTCTAAGGCCCATTTGACTTCAGATTTCAGCATGTCTGGCTCTAGGTGAGTGATCACACCATCGTGATTATCTGAGTCATGAACCTCTTTTTTGTACAGTTCTCCTGTGTATTCTTGCCATCTCTTCTTAATAGCTTCTGCTTCTGTTAGGCCCATACCATTTCTGTCCTTTATTGAGCCCATCTTTGCATGAAATATTCCTTTGGTATCTCTAATTTTCTTGAAGAGGTCTCTAGTCTTTCCTTAGGTTCTGATTAATAGACAACATTGTTATAAAATACACTATAGATTCTCTGTCATTAAAATGTCTACAAATGACAAATACTGGAGAGGATGTGAAGAAAAGAGAACCCTCCTGTGCTGTTGCGGGAACATAAATTGGTGTAGCCACTATGGAAAACAGTATGGAGGTTACTTAAAAAGTTAAAAATATAGCTACCATATGATCCATCTATCCCACTCCTAGGAATCAATTCAATTCAGTCATTCAGTTGTGTCCGACTCTTGGCAACCCCACAAACTGCAGCATGCCAGTCCTCCTTGTCCATCACTAACTCCCGGAGTTTACTCGAACTCATGTCCCGACAGTGATGCCATCCAACCATCCCATCCTCTGTCGTTCCCTTCTCCTCCTGCCTTCAATCTTTCCCAGCATCAGGGTCTTTTCCAGTGAGTCAGGTCTTCATATCAGGTGGCCAAAATATTGGAGTTTCAGCTTCAACATCAGTCCTTCCAATGAATATTCAGGACTGATTTCCTTTAGGATGGGCTGGTTTATTTTCCTTGTAGTACAAGGGACTCTCAAGAGTCTTCCCCAACACCACAGTTCAAAAGCATAAATCTTCTGGAAAAACCATAGCTTTGGCTAGACAGACCTTTGTTGGCAAAGTAATGTCTCTGCTTTTTAATATGCTGTCTAGGTTGGTCATAAGATTTCTTCCAAGGAGCAAGCATCATTTAATTTCATGACTTCATTCAGCATCTGCAGTGATTTTCAAGCCCCCCAAAATAAAGTCTGTCACTGTTTCCATTGTTTCTCCATCTATTTCCCATAAAGTCATGGGACCATATATCATGATCTTAGTTTCCTAGGAGTATATCTGGAGAAAATCATAGTTCAAAAAGATACATTCACCCCAATGTTCACTGCAGCACCATTCACAATAGCCAAGATGTGAAAGCAACCTAAATATGTTCATTTTGTGATACATATATGCAATGAATATTACTCAGCCAAAAAAAGAATGAAATAATACCATTTGCAGCAACATGGATGAACGTAGGGATTATCATACTAACTGAGGCATGTTAGAAAGGCCAAGACAAGTACCTTATGATATCACTTACATGTGGAATCTAAACTATGATGCAATAGAACTTATTTACAAAACAGAAACAGACTCAAAGACATAGAAAACAAGCTTATGGTTACCAATAGGGAAAGGAGGAAAAGGGATAAATTAGGAATTTGGGATTAATATATATACCACTAAATATAAAATATATAAATAACAAAGACCTACTGTACAGCACCTGGAACTATATTCAATATCCTGTAATAAACCATAATGGAAAAGGTTATGAAAATGAATATGTTATAACTGAATCACATTGCTGTATACCAGAAAGTAACACAAAGTTGTAAATCACTGATTACTTCAATTTGAAAAATAGACCTTAGATTCAGATATCCTATTTAACAATAATGATGCTCATATTGCTTCTGGGCAACTGAAGTTAAGAGTTTTCACTTTCCAGGTTTTTTTCCAACTACTTAGTGGTGAGGTGGTGATTATGACACAGGTTCCTTTCTCCCCACACAGCCTTGAAGGTGAATCTTCAAGGCTGGATAGCTCCAGTTGTTTGAGAGACTTCCCCAACACCTACCTCTCTTGAGCCAGTGCAGCCAGTCTAATGTCATCATTATGGCCAGTCTGTCTTCTTTTATATTTATATGAGCAAACTGGCTGCATCCTTGGAAGGGGTTTGGCTTATCTGAAGCAGAGGTTGCCTCATAGAAATAGTTCAAGGTGCATTTTTTCCCTAGCAAATACTTAATCTGTTTCAATTTCATAAATTAAACAACATCATTGGATTTCTCTTATAAATGCTGACATTCACTTTAATGCTACTATGCTGTAATTTCATACAGATTCTCTATTCCGGAGACCACAGATAAGTAGAGATTAACCTGAAAATAAATGTTAAATGGGGCAACTGAGTGAATTTTAGAATCACCTCTCAGGCCATTAGAAGTCAAGTATTTGAGGAATTACTAAAACTTGATTTTGTGTTTTTTTGTTGTCCTCAAGTTCAAAAAAGATCTCTTTAAGATAATTTCAACATTATGTGTATTTTTTGTGTTTTCAATCACTTAAATGATATTGTCAAAGGAGAATAATTGATAGTCATAGATTTCTAGTTATCAGCAACTTAAAAAACAAAAACTACCTACCTGATATATTGCATCCTGAGTCAAAGAGTGACAAATTTTTTTGAAGTTAATGAATAACATAACTTATCAACAGTATGCTAAACAAAGCTTAAGATCAAAAGAGGAAATCTTTCTTATAATTTATACTAGTGATGGGAAAAAAAAAGTCAGATCCTAAGTTTTCAGTCATTTAATTCCACCTCCACTGTTCTAGTATATATCCACTGTTGATTGACATTGTCTCCTAACAGGGTTTCCAACCATCTGTCCAGCAACCACCCACCTACAGACAGGTCTAGGCTATGGAGTAACTTCAGAGCTACCTTCAGAGTAACAGCTCTAAAATAGTTGTTCTCAAACATTAGGGTGCATCAGAGTCTCCTAGAGGATTTTTAAAAACTGAATGATTGAGGCCTTCTTTCCTGAGTTTCTGATTCTGTGGGTTTGGATGAGACTAGGGCATTTTCATTTCTAACAAATTTATAGGGGATATTAATTGGACTGGCCCCTGAAACAAACATTCAGAATGACTCCTCTAAAACATAAGTCTGGCCATGTCACTACTCTGCAAAAGGTCATTCTCTCCTGCCTCAAGTGATGTGTTGATAAATGTGCAAAATCTGGCTGTTCAGGGTATAATACATACACATAGATACACACACACACATCTCTGTACATGGATGTGTGTGTGGGAGCATGAATGTCTTCAGATATTATGTTATTTTACTGATATAAGTGATGTGCAGTTTACAAATAATAATAAAATATACAATAAACTATATTATAAATTCCATAAACCAACTGATTTTTGTAGACTGCTTTTGTGGATTTTTCACTGAACTATTTTATCCATAATTACATACAGTCTCTGTCACATATTTATCTTTTTCCCTTAATTTTTTAAACAACACTTGACAGGCTGAAGGCAACAGGCTTCAAGCCAAACTTGCCCTGCAAGATGTAGTTTTTCCAATCTCTGGTCTAGAGAATCAACAAAGAAATACATCAACCCCTGATTTATAGGACTTGCCAATATCTATGATATAAATATTCCCACCATGATGAATTTCAAAGTATCAAAGCGATGTCACTCAACTTGGAGTTGGGAAGAGAGGCACTGTAGCAATCAAATAGACTGTATCTCTACCACACAGATACAACAGAAGTAAATAACCTCAAATACATATAGATAGATGGAAATAGATATATTAAAGTAATTAGGAATAAATGAATTTAGTACCTTTTAAAAATACTTTGATGGATTGTAAGTTTATATAACTGAACCTTTCATAATGACTGCATGATGGCTTGTAAGTTTCTGAGTCACCACTATATTTGCCAAAACATTTTCTCCAGGCTCACAGCTCAGACTCTCTCCCTGGGCTCCTTCATGGTCAGCTACCTGGACTTAGATGGAGGTGAGGAGATGCTCAAACATGAGATTTGTCAAGGTCCCACATCTTCTCACTTGCTGATTCGCTTACTGATTTTCTTACTGATCCTGAGCAAGGAGTGCAAGGGTTTGTAGGGACAGAAAACTCACCTCATAGTCAATGTCCAAGGCATCTGCCTCACCCTTGGTGCGGAAGTGCTGTGTGTGCCTGTCCACAGTGAAATTCACGTGTTTGCCAACTCGCTCCAGGAGGACAGAATGCCAGTGCTGGTCATCCAGTAGGCTCCCCAGGGTGGCCGAGGGTGGGCTGCTGCTGAGACGAGGTTTGCTGTCATCTGTAAAGGGAACAGGAAGAAAAGATGGCATCTGTGCCCCCAGGGCAGCCTGCAGTGCTATAAATAGAATATTCTGCAAGCAAGGCCAACTCTCTCTATCCAAAGTAAAAGATGATTCTCTCTCTACAGACCCAGAACTGTCCTGGGCTTGGGATGGAATACCAACTTTTTCCCACAGATTCCAGGACCAAGTTCTCCATCAACTGACATCTACACTCCCTTTTAGACATGAAAGAACATGTTTCTAGGTCTGGTGCAATTACATAATAAGAGAAATCAGATCTTGATAGCTGTATGAACAATATTGAAAATAGAACTCATCACATTTAGAAACAATGCATATTCTTTGTACTTGACTGGCTCTTGAAAGGAGAAAGTGAATCTTGAGTTGTACTTTAGCAGAAGAGTGAATGCTGGATAAGTAGAGGGAAGACAGTAGGGCCACTGAGTTAGGTAAATATGTAGGCAAAGGCAAGGAGAGGAAATGATCATTTTAGCTGCAATTTTCAATACCTACTCTATCGAGGGCATTTAAGTACAGATTGCATAATCTCCAAGTTCGATGCTCTAAGGCAAAATGATTATCTGCATTTATCAAATTACGAAGCTGAGGTCTGGTAAGGTTAAGCATTCCTAGGCAGAGATGTATCCAGGGCTCAAATTCAGATCCAGTCAGATTTTTGACTCTGATCCTGTCATGGGTCATTCAGCCCAAGCTGAGTTTGGAACACACCTCTTGGGAGGATGTGAGAGGTACATTTTTCAATCAAGTGCCTCTGGTTCCCCTTCTCTTCATCTCTCCTCCAGTTTTATGGTGTTCCTGCCTGTATCCTTCTGTCAAAAAGATTAGAGCTTTACTTTTTTTTTTCTTTCTTACAGAATGGCTCAAACTTGGCAAAATGAACAGTTCAATGCAACTAATTTTACTTATATATAAATCTTCCAATTTTTCAGTATTTTATGTATTCAGTACCCTTAGTAACTGAAAGCTAAATGTCTCTCTTGTCTCTCCCAAAATGTGTAGAACAGCTGCAGCAGCCTGCTCCACAGCGTGGCAATCAGGGGGCAGAAGCTGCCGTTTCCCCTGTGGGTTGCTCACACCCACCTCCATTATGGTCCCAAGTCACTGCTTCCTGCACAAAATAACACTTTGTTGCTTCCTATGGGGGTGGGGGGACAGTATCCAACTGATTGTAATTGAAAAATAAGAGCTGATGAGTTCATAGCTGACTTGAATTGATTTTTTCAATGACATATTGATTTGTTCCACATCTTTTGAGTTCTTACAATGTGTCAAATTATGCAGATACATTATTAGATCTTTTACTTTTTCTTCCTTCTCCCTTCGTTCCTTCCTTCCTCCTCCCTCTCTTCCTTTCCTTTTTCTATCCGTCCACCCATAAAATGGCATTGATAGCTATCTGTCTTGTTTACAGTGACAAATGCTGTACACAGGAGATAAACAGTTAAAAGGCACACTTCCCTCTCTGAAGGTTTTAATGTGGAGATACAATAAGTGAATTGATAAGAAGCATGCTGCTTGTATTAACAGCAGTTAAGACAAGGAACCAAGAAAATGTAGGGTAGGAAGCTGTGGATGTTACATTATAGAGAGGGGCCAGGCCTGAAATTTGGCCAGAACAAGGAGCATTGTTACCTAACCAGGAAAAGCACCTGCCAAGGGTAGGGGTTCAGGGTAACCCCATGGAGGAATTCCATGCAGCAGAGTGCTATGACCATGTGGGGTTGGCTGATACCACTTAGGATCAGTTGCTAGTGTGAGCTGATTTACAGCTTGTGTTTTACCTTTAAGAAATGGGAGCCACTGGAGAATTAATAAGTCAGGGATTACTGGCTCAGACTAATATTTTAAGAAGGTTATTTTGGCAGCTGTATGGGAATTTGATTAGAAGGCAAGGCTGGCAGGAAAACTGGCAGTCATGTGGATGGAGGATGAGGGGCATAGGCAAAGTGAGCACAAGAAGGGCAGATTTCCAGGTGGTGAGAGGCTGTTGACATGTGGTAGCCTAGAATGTCATTTGGATACTAGAGTGGACATAATAAAAGAAAGACTTATTGAGAAATGACTTTTAGGAAGTTTGCTCCAGCAAGTGGATGAAAAGCACTACCAGTCAAAACAAAAAATACTTGTGTCTGCCTCTCTCCCCCTCCCTCTTCTACACACACACACACACACACACACACAGAATCAACTTTTATTTATAAAATAAAACATGCCCAAGGACTAATGACTGATTGAAGGAGACTTACTGTGTCTTATAAACTATTAGTTCTAAGTTAATATACCCAAATAAATTTAATATTCGAGCCTTCACTTTAAATTTGATATGCCTTCCCTTTTCCTTAAAAAGCTATAAATGCATTTAAGAATTTACTAATATGTAAAGAACATTAAACATTTGAAACTGTAAAACCAATGAAAGTCACAAAAAGAAAAAGTAAAGGAATCATATCTTTTCCTCCTACTTATTTGTTATTGTGTGTTGTTTGGGTGGGTTTTAGTGATATTTTGATTTTTTTAATAGAGAAAAACATGGATTAAAATTAAATACTTTGATATTTTCTACACTTTTATTCCTGCTTCAAAAGATGAGTTTAATTATGAAGAGGTCAAACTGACTGTAATTTTAGTTTTTATTCTTTTTCTTTTCTTTATATATTTTAGAGTATAAATATTTTTGATATTAATAAACAAAACTAAACTTCATTAAAAGCATAATCCTCAACCTGCATGGATAACTATATGACTGATGTGTGAATTATTGAATATCTCCTGCATTACAAGTATATTTTTAATTTAAAAAATGGCTGACATGAACATATTTTACTCTCTCCATGAATCATTTTATGTTAATGCACAGAAATCTTTGTTTTGTTTTTAATCATTGTCATACCCAACTATTTTGCAACCCCCTGGGCTGTAGGTGCACCGGGTTCCTCTGTCCATAGGATTTCCCAGGCAAGAATACATGTATTGAAACAAATTGAGTGGAAATCAGTCCACTTTAACAGTTGGATAAACAGGAAATTCTGCTATTCATCAAGTAGGATGTTTCAAAATATGTCTATATGAGGTGTAACTATGAAGAAAAAAGGTTAGTCTTAGAAAAATTTCCATTTTACCTAGAAGTGTTCATTATTAGAAATTACGAAAAAACTTCATTCTCAAAAGATTATCAAACTCTTCATTCTGTAATATATACTTCAAGTCATATCTCAGTGGCAATTATGGTTCAACTACAACTTTTAACTAGTTTCCAGTTTATTAAGGCAAGATAAAAACACCTATGGGTAATTGTGGAGGACACAAAGAAAATAAAAATCCACAGATGGTGTCTTTTAGGCCAGAAACACATTAGAGGAAAAAAAATGAATTACTTATTAAATTAAAACTTGTTTTCATGTAGTTTGAGATAGTTAAAATGAAACTATGTAAATATTACTCAAGACCCTAAGGCATATGAAAAATTTTACAGGAAGTTTAAAATATCTGCAAAACATTTCTAACTTGCTCATCTCCTCATCCTCCCCTATCCCACCCCCACATACTATGGATAAGCATATCAAATTCTTCACCCTTGGAAGTAGCTTTTTTCTGGATCCTTAGCATGTATATTGTTGTGTTTTCACTTCAAAATCTCCTTTGATTAAATCACCATGCTTGGTCTTAACAGTTTAAATATGGATGGCACTTTACCTTTCACAATCTGTAGACTTCACATAGCTTGAGGAAATGAGAACATCAACTTTCTCTTTCAATATTGTATTTCAACAAAAAGTCACTCTTGGAAAGATTTGTTGTTGATGAGCTAGAGGGCCATTCACATGGAGGTCCCCAGTGCCTTCATCCACTTGCTCTTTAGGATTAACTTTCTCACATTTAGTTGTTCAGGCTATCAATGTTGGTATTCACTTGTAATTTTAAGCTTCTTTTCTGTTAAAGTGAGGTGAGCATTTTACATAGGTTGTTTTTGTTATTCCTGAACACAGCCTTACAAAAAGCTTCACCTCAATGAAGCCACAGGATATACCCAAGTTCACAAAGAATTAAGGTCATACCCTGAGCTATGACTCCAAAGCTAAATACTCTTACTACTTACTCCTATTGGAAAAATTGATACCTTCATTCCTTATGTTCTGGCCATCTGCCTCCCACCATACACACATGTGAGTTTATTTAGCTTACTAAGAATACCAGGAAAGAGATTTGATGGATCAGCAAGCAGAGAGTTGTGGAAAAGGAAAATGCAGCAACCCAAAGAGGGAAGGACATGATGTAAACGGTGAAGGCAAATTTCACCTCTCTAGTTTATCCAGGATTATACAGACGCCTGTTTAGCAAAATTCATGGCTGATGAATGTTCTCAAGTACTCAAATGAAGTCTTCTAAGAAAATAAAAACTAACAGGAAGCCATGTGATTACAGTGGACTTGACCCTCAAATCAGAGAAAATCCTTATGTATCACTAAAGAAATGTAATTCATGTCCTTAGTTCTTAAAAAAATGTTTCTAAATTTCATTCAATAAAACATTCTCTAGATTTAGGGGTCATTGTTCAATCTGACTCCTAAGTTGCATCTATATTTTGTGACTTCATTATCTTAAAAAAATATGGTTTTGATGATACATAGCTATCTACTTTTGGTTAATATTACAAAGTTAGAAAGTCAATCACAATAATTGTTTCACCAGGCTGGGACCTCCTTGAAAATCAGAACTGATGACCCCCAGTGCATAGCTAAGTGCTTAGCTTAATGTACTTGCTCAATGAATTCCTATACATTAATGACACAGTTTATATAAAATGGGGTGCCAAATTACCACACTGACACTTTGTCTGAAATCCCTGTCTTTCTTTCCTCTTCATAATAAAATCTCCAGCTAATTGAAGTTGGATCCAAGAAGACTTTCTGGACTCCTCTATCCCACCCTGGTCTCTCCATTCTAAAAATTTTAACACATGAACAGCAACTTCTTAATATTCAATACCTACTTGTTCAATGAAAGTTTATAACATTTTAATGATTAATGTCAGGACCTTGTGTTTGAGTTGGTGAGGGTTCTAATCTTGGGTCGATGGCTATCCAACTACATGATCTCTGTGACCCAGGGTAACCAACTGGATATCACTGATGATCAAAATGCTTGAATTTGAAAAAGCTAAAGTAAACATTCACTAGACTCCCTAGAGTAGGTGCAGAGTATTCAGTGATATCCAAGATATCTCTGTGAGTTGGTTATGCAGTCAGATGCTTTGCCTTTGAACCTATGCTTGGCTCCCGCAAGGAGAGTGTGCTCCACACATGTTTCTGCTATTTCAAGGTTCTCATTTTCCTATGACTGCCTTATTGCACAATCTGCCTCAGTTCAAAAGCACTGGACTCTTGTAAGGATGAATGACCTGCATGTGCGATTGATGTTTTGCTTAGTTTTTACCACAATTCCCCAGTCATGTAATGCATCTGCTCTTTGATTTTACCACCCGCATGTACGAGTTTGTGCTGTTGTAATTCTACAGAGGGCAAACTGCCACAGGTGATCTGAATGAGATGTGCAAAGAATGGAAAGAGGAATCTCTATTAACCTCCTTATGGATTAAGAGAAGAAATTTCTTTCGCATTAGTAGCTCTAGAAAAATCATCATTGTACCCTAAGAGAACAGTCAAAGGGGAAGGCCTAGTTTGACTGCAGCATTGAAATGGTCTTTTCAAGTCAACTGCCACAGAGGTAACTAAGTAATATGAATCAGAATATCAGCAAAGAGCATCACTTGTGAGGAACCACAGCACACCATGCATCTCCAAAGGCCCGCTTCTGTAGCTGTCCATGGTACTGAATCACTCCACTCAGGCTAAAACACTGAATTGTAAAGTCACAAATTAGAAAAGGAACACGCATTGGAGAACTGTCCCTACAGGGAACACTGCTGGAGTATCCACATAAGCTGGGAAGAGAGAAACTTCCTCCTTCACTGGCCCAACACTATTTTTAGCCCATTAACTTGAATTCTTAGATTCTTCCTCTCTCTCTTCATTTTTCTCTTTCTTGATTCATTTCTTTTAAAAAAGAAAACCAGAGGGGGAAAAAAAAGACCTTGATCATGGATAATATAAACTCTTTCCACTTTGAAGGTTGTGTGGAAACTTGGAAAGAACATAAATTTTATATAATATGTAAAATTTTTATATAAATAGCTAAGGAAAAGCGCTTGGAAAATACACCAAAATTAATAGAAGGATGACTGGGTTGTAGAACTTTGAGTGACTTTTTTCATCTTATTTATAATTTTTTTCTTCGAGTTTTCTAAAACTGACATATATTTTATAATCTGAAAATAAGTTTCAGATCATCAGATCAGATCAGATCAGTCGCTCAGTCATGTCTGACTCTTTGCGACCCCGTGAATCACAGCATGCCAGGCCTCCTTGTCCATCACCAAAAATAAGTTTAAAAGGCAGTAAATATGACTAGATTTTAACTGTGACTATACTGATTACTAGCTGCATCATTTGAGCAGCTGACATATATTCCTCCAGTTTAATATTCCATATAGGTAAATTGGAGCTAATGGCTATGTACATAATGGGCTGCTTTGAGGACTGGATAGGATACTGCACATTGTGGAGATCACAGGAGGAAGAGTAGGCCAGGCTTGTGGATGAGCAAGCCAAATGAGAAAAATGTGTATTTGTGTCAGGCTCTGATAGGTGAGATGAAAACCTCTTTTCCCAATAATTCAATTGGCCTGGAATACCTACTTCAGGTAGGTGTTCTCCTAGTTTCCAGAACTACAGCCATGATCACAATGTTATCTTGCCCTTGTGTAACCTATGTTACAGATTTTCTCTTATGGGCAAATCAAAGCTGTTACCATTCCCCTTTTCCCCTTAACTCAGTGCTTCAAAAGATTTGCTGGCTATGACAGAGAGTATGTTACATATCAGTATGTTATGCTGAGCTAACATCCTAATATATGTCAGTGTCTCTCCAGAGAAGAAACATAAAAAACTGTACTATTTAATAAGTATGCTGGGTAACTATTTAAAGGAGGTAAGTACAGGAAATATTCAATCATAGTAAACTCATGGAAATGAATAAATCCAAAAGCCGAAGAAAAATTCCAAACTTCGTAGAATACAGACTAAACATATTTTTACTACTAAATAATTCACTAAATGAGATTTCCCATTATCACCAACACAGTTAGAAATATGGGTTAAATGGAAATCTGGAAAGAGAATTGTTCTGTCTTCTTTATATCACAGCAGGAGAGGGTCTTCTTCATCTTAATAGACCCATTTCTTTCCAGGAAGACCAGCAAACTACAGGATGTGGGACATTCAGATATCGTTAGCTGAATAATAAGTAATATGAGGAGTTTCACTGTGTTTATTTACTGACACAGAAAATTCTCAGGTGGCATTAGTGGTTAAGAATCCACCTGCCAATGCAGGAGACGTAAGAGATAAAAGCTCTATCCCTAAGTCTAGAAGAGCCCCTAAAGTAGGAAGTGGCACCCCACTGCGGTATTCTTGCCTGGAAAATCCCATGGGCAGAGAAGACCAGCAGGCTATAGGCCGTGGGGCCACAAAGAGTCATACATGACTGAGCATGGCAGATTGGATCACAGAAAATTCATTTTGAATATTTTTAGTTTTCATGTTCATGCCCTGCTAGATAGTTATTAATAATATCCCAGGTTAGAAATATGTAAATTGAGGCTTGGAAGTTATGAACTTTCCCCCAAAGTAAATAGCTGGCACCTGTCTGCAAGTAAAATCTGTCACATGAGCACATTCTTTTCCTTTCCATCCTGCTTTACTGTGACTGAAACTGCTGTACATCATTGGGTTATGCTTGTTGGGGCAGAGGGGTAATGGCAATAACTTTATCCACAACCCACAATGCTCTGTGAATGACTTGTCACTGGGTGTTAGGGAGGAAGTTACTCCATCCATTCTCCTTTCATGAAAATTGAACACCAGTTAACAGACTGATATGTTTCTGCTGAATATGCCCATCTTTCATAGACTTCACTGATAAATTTCTCTAGGTATGTGGACAAAACTGATTAGGTGACTAGCGAATCCTCTTTAGCTCTCCTCTGGGTGAGACTCTAAAGATGCCTTTGATGTGTATTTAGTTTAGTACATTAGATATCAATTTAATGAGCTAAACTTGGGATCCAGAGGCTCCCTTGCTAGCACTGCCAATGTCCAACATAGAGGCTAAAGAGATGCTCAGAAATGCCTCAAAATAAGTATCTCCATTGCTTGGCTTTGGGGATGAGTTCACAATAATCTTCATTCTTATGCTAATTAGTAAAAGAATTTATTTCTAAATAATTATTATTAAAGGACAAAAAATTATCTGTGATATTTCTAGGCTTTCATGCAACATAAGCCTACAAACTGAATTCTGCTATGACTTTCTTTACTATTTAATTATTTTCCACAAGTATACTCTCCACCCCTTCCCCTAACACTAATAAATACCCAAAGGGAGGCAGAAACTCATTCTTACAGAATGCGGTCTCTTCCTTTTTCATCACCCTAACACTTTTTTCCTAGTTCCTTTTCTCCAGTAGAGCTTCTTGGTTTGCCTTTGCGAATTTGTGAGTTCTACTCCCTGCCTTCTGTACTTGGCTCATGCTTGCTTACAAAGTACCTTTTACATAAAGGAGGCTGACCATCTCTTAGTTGATTACCAAGAAATGCAGACCTGCCAGTAGTGAGGCAGGAACCATGGATGCCAACCCACAGCAGGAGGCCTGAGTCCTAAACAGATAGAAAGTAGGAGGGCATTTTGTACTAAATTTACTAGCATTTGACAAATACAGGGTTCACCCTAGCACAGCCTAGACACTTGATATAAACAAAAAACAAAACAGAGTTTCCTTTAATAAGACATGAGAATGCCCAGAAACTTAGATGCCATGCAGATGACCCCTTGTTCCCTCACAAAACAAACAAAAAGTAAAATGTATCTCCCCATATTCCCCCAGGAACTTAACTTTCATAAGTGTAACAAGTATAACAGATGGTGAGCAAGCCTTATTATATTGTAATATGTGTGCTTGTATGTGTGTTCAAACTTACTCTAGCTAAAGCTTGTTACTTAAAAAAAAAAAAAAAAAAAGTGAAATACATCGAAAAAGAAAGAAAGGAAGGAAGGAAGAAAAATTAACCTGTATCTCTTCCCTACCTACTAAAATTCCCTTGTTTAAAGAACGCTATTTATGGCTTAAACATTTAAAAATGTGGATTTTTCTTCTCCAATTTGGATAAGGAAAATATATCACTTTGACTGTGACACAGCAACTTCTAACTGACACACTAGGAGGATAACCTGCTTGAAAAGGAGCTCCCCGTAGCCCGACATGGCCAGGGACAGGGCAAAGCTTGACCCTACCCAAGTTGAGGTGCAGGGCGAGCCTTCCTCTCTGGAGCTCCAGGGTGATGTGGTCTCCCCGTTGTCCTTCTCCATGGAACAGGACCCCATCTCCTTGCATGCTCTTGAACTTCAGGGAAATCACATCTTTGAGAGTACTCATCAGCTTCTGATTGAACCTGTAGAGTAGGGAGCTTCGACCATCGAAGTCAGCAACGTCCGATTCTAGGCACAAAGAGAGAGAGGAAGGAAGATCAGTGCACATCCTCAAAATGTTCTCCCTCTTTCCTGTCTTAGCTGTTGTTCAATTAGTTGAAATATTCCTGACATCTATAGGGTACTGACTCAAGGGGAAACATATAGCCCAGACCCAGTGTAATTAGACTCAGGGGAAATATTCATTTAGAAGCAACCATCACATACTCAGAGTGAACTGATCATCTGTCTAGAAGTTAAGCCTCTCATTAGTGATAGTCAGCTTTTGCTTGAGGGGACAAGATGCGAATACCACAAGTACCTTTGTCAGGCTGTATTGTGTCAGATGCCTGGTTGTAATAGTCTCTCATGATTTATCCTCCTTATTAACTTGCTTCTGATAGTTAGAGTCATTTTCTCCCATCATCTCCAGTTCAAGGTCAGAGATGAAAAATATAGTTCATTATTTCAACCCTGACGGGAAAGTGCAGTTTTCCTAGACATGTGTTAAGAAAGAATCTGAGGTTTTACTTTAGGTTCCTTTAGGTTTCCTTTAGGTGTATGGTTTGAAGTAGTTATGTATGGATGTGAGAGTTGGACTGTAAAGAAAGCTGAGCATTGAAGAATTCATGCTTTTGAACTGTGGTATTGGAGAAGACTCTTGAAAGTCCCTTGGACTGCAAGGAGATCCAACCAGTCCATCCTAAGGGAAATCAGTCCTGAATATTCATTGGAAGGACTGATGCTGTAGCTGAAACTCTAATACTTTGGCCACCTGATGTGGCCAAAGAAGAACTAATTCATTGGAAAAGACCCTGATGCTGGGAAAGACTGAGGCAGGAGGAGAAGGAGACGACAGAGAATGAAATGGAGGTGCATCACCGACTTGATGGACATGAGTCTGAGCAAGCTCCGGGAGTTGGTGATGGACAGGGAAGCCTGGTGTGCTGCAGTCCATGGAGTTCCAAAGAGTTGTACACAATTGAGTGACTGAACTGAACTGAACTTAGGGTCACTGGAAAATAATATTCAGTAAAAGTAGATTTACTACTTGAACAGAGAGTGCAAATATCTTGCATCCTTATCACGCCTGCCTTATCTTATGCTGATGATATGTATCATTTTAGTTTTCATATAAAAATGAATATTCATTATTGTGAAAGCATAAAAGGAAGTCCTGGTAATTACAATTTAGATAAGCTTATGTAGCAGATATGAATAACCATATCTGAAAATTGTATGTCAAAAAGCTAATAGAAATTTTCTTTTCCTTTTTTTATTGATGCATAATTGATCTACAACATTATATTAGCTTCAAGTGTACAACACAATGATTGCTGCTGTTGCTACTGCTGCTGCTGCTGCTAAGTCACTTCAGTCGTGTCTGACTCTGTGTGACCCCATAGACGGCAGCCCACCAGGCTCCCCCATCCCTGGGATTCTCCAGGCAAGAACACTGGAGTGGGTTGCCATTTCCTTCTCCAATGCATGAAAGTGAAAAGTGAAAGTGAAGTCACTCATTCGTGTCCGACTCTTAGCGACCCCATGGACTACAGCCTAGCAGGCTCCTCCGCCCATAGGATTTTCCAGGCAAGAGTACTGGAGTGGGGTGCCACACAATGATTAGATATTTATATATATTGCAAAATCAGCAGCACAAAAAGTGTATTTAACTTTTGTATTTTACATAGTCACAGAATTTTTTTCTTGTGATGAGAACTTTTAAGAACTACTCTCTAAGCAGCTTTCAAATATGAGTCTTACCTCACCAAAGAATATAGAAAGATGGCAAATAAGCATCTGAAAAGATGCTCCACATCACACATCACCTGAGAAATGCAAATTAAAATAATGTGGCACTGTTAAACGTACGCCCATTAGAATGGCCTAACCCGGAAACACCGACACCACCTAATGCTGAGGTAGGAGGATGTGGAGCAATAGGGAGTCTCATTCATTGAGAGATGGGACACAGAACAGTACAGCCACCGTGGAAGACAGTTTGGTCGTTTCTTACAAAGCTAAATGTACTCTACTTATACCATCTAGCAATCTAACTCTGTTGTATTTACTCAAAAGAGTTGAAAACTTGAGTCCACACAAACACCTGCACACAGCTTCAGTTATAATTGCCAAATCTTATAAACAACCAAAATACACTTCACCAGGTGAATGGATAACTAAACTGTGGTGCATTGAGATAACAGAATACTGCATAGCACTAAAAGGAAATGAACTGTCAAGCCATGAAAAGAAAGAAACAAACAAAAACCTTAAATACATATTACTTAATGAAAAAATGTCAATCTGAAAATGCTACTCTATGAGTCCAGAAGCATGACATTCTAGGAAAAGCAAAACTATGGGACAGGAAAAAGATCAGTAGAGGCCAGGGGTTGATCAGAGGGAAAGAGGAATTGGCAGAGCACAGAGGATTTCTAGGACAGTGAAAATACAGATACTGAAATGATAAGATGCATGTTATTATATGTTACTCTAAACTTACAGAATATACAACACCAACAGTGAACTGTTGTAGAAGTCGGACCATCAAGAAACCAAGCACCACACTCGGAGAACTGGAGAATTCAGGTTTATTGTCCAAAAACCAAGCACCACGCTCAGAAATTTGGAGAAACCAGGTTCATTACTCCAGTGCACCCAAAGGAGTTAACTCTTCCAGCTCTGCGCCCAGAACAAAGGAGTTACAGAATTTTTATAGACAGTACATGACCCCAGACTTTAGTGGACAGTGCTGTTAATAGGCAAGTTCAAATTAGGGGTCTCATGCACACAGAAACAGCAGTTAGGACACAGCAGGGGGATGCCTGACCTTTACACAAACATGGTTAAGCAGGATTACAGGGGTTGAGTAATTGACAAGGGTGAATGATGTAAGTTTCAGCCCAGTAGCCCCAGGACCCATCTTCTGCCCTTGTGGCTGGCCCATAGTATTGGATATGCATTCAGAAGGCCATTGTCATCTTTCCAGTCTCCAATCTGTAGAGATCTGAGCTTTTTGGTGGGACCTCTGTCTTTATTAACTGGGACTCCCAACGATTCACCTTGGGCTAGGGGAAGGAGGAAAAGGGAGGGATGGATAGTCTCCAATACCATGCCCCCCACCAGTTGGCTGGTAAAATCAAATATGCGTTAGTCCCACAAATCCAATATAATCCTTCAGGAGCAGGCCAATGTCCTTCAGTAGACAAGTCATCCCATCAGGTCTTTAAATCAGGGAACCTTGCTAGAGGGTGAGGATTAGGCTCTGTAGAGTTTGGGCTTTCCCATGTGACTTTGCAAGGAGCTAGCTGAGTTACAGGGCACCCCACTCCAGTAATCTTGCCTGGAAAATATCATGGACGGAGGAGCCTGGTAGGCTGCAGTCGATGGTGTCGCGAAGAGTCAGACACGACTGAGCGACTTCACTTTCACTTTTCACTTTCATGCAATGGAGAAGGAAATGGCAACCCACTCCAGTGTTCATGCCTGGAGAATCCCAGGGACGGGAGAGCCTGGTGGGCTGCCGTCTATGGGGTTGCACAGAGTCGGACACGACTGAAGTGACTTAGCAGCACAGCAGCAGCTGAGTTACAGAAGCAGAGTGAGCATGAGGTTATTTCTAGCTGGGTGAAAGTTTTTAAATTTTCCTCTTCAGAACCATAATGTAAAATGTGGACTTTGGGTGATTGTTTTTTGTCAGTGTAGGTTCATCAGCTGTAATAAATGTACCACTTTGATAGGGACACTGATAATGGGGGAGGGGGACTTGTATTTGTGAGAGCCAGGGGTATACTGGAATTTTCTATACCTTCCTCTGTACTTTCCTTAATTCTGCTGTGAATGTAAATTTCTTTAAAAATAGCCTTTAAAATAAATAATAGTGATTCTTTGGAGGTGTTGTTATAGGTATTTTTATATTTTCTATTCTTTTATCATAAAAACTTTTACAAAAAATATTTTATTACTTTTGTAATAGGAGAATGTTAAGGCTGTTTAATTACAGTTTAAAACAGATCCATTATATACCATCTTATGTGGGTGGGATTGTGGTGAATGGGTGTATGAAGGGGGTGAAATTATTCTTATTTGAAATTAACTACTTGATAAAACTCAATCTTTTTATTATTCACCAAGCAATTAAAATCCTCACCTTGAGCATACACAGTAATAAATTAAGTTTTTGCCTTTTTTTTTTTTTTTGACCAAGGAGCTAGAAATATCCTTTGGAAAGCTGAAATTTTGAAATGAAAATAAAAATGAAACCATACTTTTCTGGTAATTAATTTTAAAATACAGTTTCATAATTTATTCCTATGGAATAAAGTGGTTCTAACCAAGGTTGCTAATACATCTGAGACCCAAAAATGAAATAGTCCAGAGACAGAGGGATTTTCACCAATCCTCAACTTTCTCAGACCCTCTCCCCCATCACCCCATCAATGCTTCTACCTCTGTCCTCTGAAAGCAGTCTCTACCAAAACCAAGTGGAGACTATAGACAGCAAGCTGGTATCAATCATAGAATAATAAGGATCATAATGTAGATAACAGCATGGATGTTAAACTGTGATGGCTGTAGCTTAACTGGGTCATGTTTGCAGCTCTATATCGTGAAGACTTGATATCCTCATCTATAAAATGGGGTAATTGCATCCTTCAGAGAAGACTGCTGTGAACATCAAATGTGCTTATCCATATAAAGTGATAATGTATACAAAGGGATGCCATCATATCTGGCATGTTACTTGTGTTAAATCCTAAAGAGGAATTAGGAGTATTAACAGCGTTTAGGATACATGGAGGACCTTGCATTCCTCCCCAGTCTACTCTTGTGGCTGACACCCCACTTTCTCACCTACAATAATGCTTTTCAATTTTTGAGTCAATGGTTTACTGCCCAGGGATGCAAGTTGGCCCCAAGTTTTCTGTTCTGCCATACTTCAAACTCTACTTGAAATTCTTTGTGTGCAGGTCTGCACCTGTGTCTTCCTGCTCTATTCTGAAACCTCCCCCTTGACTCTGCACCAGACTCTGGATTAGGAACTGAGTCCTTAGGAGCCTAGTGCTGAGTGAGGGGACATGGCACATACAACTGGTGAGCCATGACACTAATATGGCACATCGTGAGCTAAAATAGAAGGGTACGCCCACAGCTATGGGAACAGTATAAAGTTCAAACATTGTATATGACTCTGAGAGTGGGGTGATTTCTGATATGAATAAGCATGCATTTCTGAGTTACTATTGAAAAGACTTGCCTTGATCTAATTGTTTCATGAGAAATTTGGAAAACTTTCAAGAAGATATGCTCAAGTCGTTTATTAAGATTCCAGGAACAATCAGAAGGAAAGAGATATTGCCCTTCCCCACCCCTCACCCCCTGTTTCCCAGCCTTCATGCCACGTCTTATTGCCTGGAGGCCAAAACAGCCTGGAAGAGGGCCCAACAGTGATGGTAGTAATATTGCTGAGGGGAGAAGACTCTTCCTTTCTCCACTCCATGGCACTATCTCTTTTCCAATTCATCCCAGCATTCATGATCTGCAATTCAATCCTTCAAATATCTAGCTAATCTAGGGACTTTATCAATGCTATAAGTGGTGATGACATAGGTTACTTCTAAGAAAATATATCTTCATGTTGCCACGAGATCTTAAGAAAACTGAATTGATCAATAGGGCAGGAAAAAAGAAAATATTGTTGAAGTCTCACAGACCTGGGTTTCAAATCTGGTTTTGCTATTTACTAGCTAGGGGACTTGAGACAACTTTTTTGACTTCTCCAAGCTTCAAGGTCCTATTTGTACGATAGAGCTAAGAGAAACTTACTCTAAAAGGCTCTACAAGAATTATATAAATCATTCTTGGAAATGAAGAGTCACTCAATATTTTACTCCCTAATTCCATCATTAATCCAAAGCCAATGCTGCAGTGGTAAAGATCTGAAGCATGATGTGAAGAGGGTATGAAGAGCATGGTATAAAGGAAATCTGAGATTGGGGTTCAGTATGCCTCACATTGCATTGAGCAGACATTTATCCAAGCCTTCATCACTATCCATATTCTCACAATAGCCTTATAACTGCCCTGCTGGACTCAACCTCTGCAACCTCCCTTTGAACCATTCTGTCAATTTCCCATCCCATTTGCTAAAGCCCTTCAGTAAACCCCCTTTGCACAAAAATTAAATTCTACCTGTCTCAGGGCCATCTGGTCAAAGCTATGGTTTTTCCAGTAGTCATGTATGAATGTGAGAGTTGGACTATAAAGAAAGCTGAGTGCTGAAGAGTTGATGCCTTTGAACTGTAGTGTTGGAGAAGACTCCTGAGAGTCCCTTGGACTGCAAGGAGATCCAACCAGTCCATCCTAAAGGAGACCAGTCCTGGGTGTTCATTGGAAGGACTGATGTTGAAGCTGAAACTCCAATACTTTGGCCACCTGATGCAAAGAGATGATTCATTTGAAAAGACCTTGATGCTGGGAAAGATTGAGGGCAGAGGAGAAGGGGATAACAGAGGATAAGATGGATGGCATCACCGACTCAATGGACATGGGTTTGGGTAGACTCCGGGAGTTGGTGATGGACAGGGAGTCCTGGCGTGCTGCAGTTCACAGAGTCGCCAAGAGTCGGACATGACTGAGTGACTGAACTGAACGGTCTCTGTCCTCCTTTCTCCCCTCATCCACTACTTCTCCCCACAACCTTCATCCTACTCCAAGTCTGTGTGTTTGTGTGTGTGTGTGTGTGTGTGTGTGTGTGATATGCATGCATGTCTATATTGAAGGACATAGGAACATGTATAGAACACACACTCTGAGCCCTGTAATGCTCTAAATGCTTTTTGTGCTTGAATTTATTTAATCATATCAATCACCTATTGGTGATTGGGAAGAGTAAATAATAGGGAAGAACAAATCTGATGCCCTGTTAGATTTGTTTCTTTTACCTTTGCATTCTAGTGCTTTTGTTTTAAGAATGTTGGCTATAGCCTGACATATCCAGCATAAGTCCATTTTAAGGGTGTAACATCTTTCCATTCATACAGAGGTAAAAAGTTGCAAAACAGAGAATAACATTTGTCTTGGGGCTTCCCTGGTGGCTCAGAGGTTAAAGTGTCTGCCTGCAATGCAGGAGACCTGGGTTTGATCTCTGGGTCAGGAAGATCCCCTGGAGAAGGAAATGGCAACCCACTCCAATATTCTTGCCTGGAGAATCCCATGGGCAGAGGAGCCTGGTGGGCTACAGTCCACGGGGTCGCAAAGAGTCGGACATGACTGAGTGACTTCAAGATGGAGATTTAAAGGAACATCTTGACCTGACATATAGGACAGCTGCAAGAACATAGGATTCTGACAAAGTTTGCAACAACAAACCACACCTCTTCCTCACCTTGCCTTTTAAAATGCTTTTCAGTTCAATTCAATTGCTCAGTCATGTCCAACTCTTTGCAATCCCATGAATCATAGCACGCCAGGCTTCCCTGTCCATCACCAACTCCTGGAGTTTACTCAAACTCATGTCCATCGAGTCGGTGATGCCATCCAAACATCTCATCCTCTGTGGTCCCCTTCTCCTCCTGCCCTCAATCCCTCCCAGCATCAGGGTCTTTTCCAATAAGTCAACTCTTCACATCAGGTGGCCAAAGTATTGGAGTTTCAGCCTCAGCATCAGTCCTTCCAATGAACACCCAGGACTGGTCTCCTTTAGGATGGACTGGTTGGATCTCCTTGCAGTCCAAGGGACTCACAAGAATCTTCTCCAACACCATGGTTTAAAAGCATCAATTCTTCAGTGCTCAGCTTTCTTCACAGTCAAACTCTCACGTCCATACATGACTGTTGGAAAAACCATAGCCTTGACTAAACCTTTGTTGGCAAAGTACTATCTCTGCTTTTGAATATGCTATCTAGGTTGGTCATAACTTTCCTTCCAAGGAGCAAAAGTCTTTTAATTTCATGGCTGCAATCACCATCTGCAGTGATTCTGGAGCCCCCAGAAATAAAGTCTGACACTGTTTCCACTGTTTGCCCATCTATTTCCCATGAAGTGATGGGACCAGATACCATGATCTTAGTTTTCTGAATGTTGAGCTTTAAGCCAACATTTTCACTCTCCACTTTCACTTTCATCAAGAGGCTCTTTAGTTCCTCTTCACTTTCTGCCATAAGGGTGGTGTCATCTGCAAGTCTGAGGTTATTGATATTTCTCCCGGCAATCTTGACCCCAGTTTGTGCTTCTTCCAGCCCAGTGTTTCTCATGATGTACTCTGTGTATAAGTTAAATAAGCAGGGTGACAATATACAGCCTTGACGTACCCCTTTTCCTATTTGGAACCAGTCTGTTGTTCCATGTCCAGTTCTAACTGTTGCTTCCTGACCTGCATACAGGTTTCTCAAGAGGCAGGTCAGGTGGTCTGGTATTCCCATCTCTTTCAGAATTTTCCATGGTTTATTGTGATCCACACAGTCAAAGGATTTGGCATAGTCAATAAAGCAGAAATAGATGTTTTTCTGGAACTCTCTTGCTTTTTCGATGATCCAGCTTTACTGGAACATTTCAGGGAACTGGGAGGTTTCTGGGCACAAGCCACTCATCTCCTTGCATGTCCCTGATATACATCTTTCTCTGCTCCCGACTTCATCATTTCAGTTTGTTTGGCCTCACTGTGCATTAGGCACTTGAACATGTGTTCAGTAACACTATGAGGAACACATTATTTTTATTATTGCTATTTTACAAGTGAGGACACTATGGCACAAGGAACACGCAGTTAGTAAGTTGCAGAGCTGGAAATCCAAACAACCCAATGGGGCTTAGGCTTACTTTGCGTGTGCTGAGAACCTTCCTGAGTGCCGCCCCTCTCTGGCTGATGCTTTGACATGTGGCTCATTAGTCTGGTGCTTAGCCCTTCCCTTAGCAGCTTTCTCCCACAAGTTAGTCTTCCACTGAGCACACTGCCACTCTCTTTGATAATTCACCTCCCAACCAGATTTTGACACTTAGTTGCTTCCAGATGTGTTTACTCTGCTGTTCTCCAGCAGGACAGTCAATCCCTTGGCAAGAGGGTTCAGATGTGTATAAATCACCTCATTAATTCAGAACCCAGAATTTCATGTGAACGGATTTAGGGACCTAGTGCAGTACCTATGCCTGAGGGCAATGCTGTCAGTTGTCCCCTGACTTCCTCTCCTGTGACCTGCCCCCATTCTACAAGCCAGGCTACCCATTCACACTCAAAGAGTTTGTTTCTCTGGAGGCGCTCAGTCACGATTCCTGAGTTCTTCGCAAATGCTCTTTATAACAAAGATAAGAGGCCCCTGTTAGAGAGCTCAGAAGTGTGACAGGTTTTCCCTTAACACCACTGAAGACCGATGAGAGAAACACTTCGGCAGTCCAAGATAACTCAAATACCCTGAACCTTTGCAATATTAGTCAAGTCTCATGCAAAATGCACCAGCCATTTCAGAGATGGAGAAACCACATTAAAAAATGTGTTTAAGAAGGATTAGAGATTTCTCCACTGAAAAGCTAATAATTCCTCCAGACACAAGAGAATTAAGCATTCAGATTCCCAACTTCACTTGGCTACCACAGATATAACATATAAAAAAAAAAAGGCCCATCTTTTTACAGTGCTGCTCTTAAGAGCAGAGAAGGCAATGGCACCCCACTCCAGTACTCTTGCCTGGAAAATCCCATGGACAGAGGAGCCTGGTAGGCTGCAGTCCATGGGGTCGCTGAGGGTTGGACACGACTGAGCTACTTCACTTTCACTTTTCACTTTCATGCATTGGAGAAGGAAATGGCAACCCATTCCAGTGTTCTTGCCTGGAGAATCCCAGGGATGGGGGAGCCTGGTGGGCTGCCGTCTATGGGGTCACACAGAGTTGGACACGACTGAAGTGACTCAGCAGCAGCAGCTCTTAAGATAAACAATTCTATTATATACTGGACTTTCCTGAATAGATACTATGGTAACCACCTTGTCCTAATATTCTCCTTTGGTATTAATTTGCACCATGAGATCTAGTTATGAAGATCTATATCTTCATTCATGTTTTACACATGTCTTGAAGCAAGATGCTCTTTAACAATATGAAAAAAAAGAAACAGGAAAAAATGAAGAAAGCATTGAAAGATGCATAAAGGTTAGAGAAGGATCCTACTGGCAGATGAAGTGTGTGATCACCTCAGAGTATAGTTTTAAGAGCACTGAGAAAATAACTGACAAAACTAAGTATATCCTCTGCACTCTCTATCACAGCTTTTCTAAGCCACTCGTACAGATTTCTTCATTTGGATTAGCAATCCTTTCTCCAGGGGAAAAAGAAACTAATTAGCATATTTTGCCTAATTTAATGTTCCTCTTAACAGCCTTAGGAGGTTCATATTTTTCCCCATTTGTAAAAAGGAGAAGACAAAGCTTGGGAAGATTACATACCCTGCCACAAGGCATACACACAGTAATGAGTTGTTTGACACAGAAGCCCTAAATGTTTCCTCATTAGAAAGTGGGGTGTCAGTGTGAGGATTATGACATGAAACACCTCATGGACAGGGAGACTGTGCATGACTCTGGTCCAGGAAGAATCAGGCATGCCTGCGGAATGTATGTATGAGTGAGTGTCTAAAGAAGAAGATGCCCATTTAAGGAAAGATGAATGGGGTTTTTTTCCTTACAGGTTGATATTAATTTCCTCACAGCCTCTGCTCTTTTTGCCTTTGCTCCTTTACTCACAGACCAAGTTCCATCAGAACAACAGTTCTTGGCTTTTTAAGGGTAGATATGCAATGTCCTCCCCACCCTCATTACCTCCACTAAGCTTGAGCCTCTTACTCTGGTTGATTTGGGGGTCTCACTTCACCCAGACATTCTCATATTTGAGCCTTTATTGAGACCCCCTCCACATGGTGAGGTCCATGTTCAGCACAGGTGGATAGCGATGAAATCAATAGAGGTCCCTGGTCTCAAAGGCTAAGCTGGAGGCAGTGCTACACGATTACACATTCCTGGGAAGGGGCTGAGCACTCGGTGCTGAAGAAGTCTAAAGGAGTGATGTTCAACCCTCTTCAGCAGGAGATAATACTTCTCCCTAGTCCTAAGCATCATAGGGATGCATAGAGGTTAGGCAGGTGAGGTATGTGTAAACGTCATTGCCAACAGAAAGAAGGAGGTTCCTGTTTCAGAGGGTCAGATCTCCGATCCACAAAGATTCCAACTTGCTGGACCAGTTATTCCAGAGGTGTGCTCTCTGCACCAGTAGCCTTGGTATCCCCAGGAAGCTTGTTAGAAGTACACGATTTAGGATATCATTGCAGACCTATGGAATTAGAGACTCTGGGCTTAGGACCTAGACATTTGCATGTTTTCAAGCCCTCTAGGTGAGTCTGATGCTCACTGAAGTTTGAGACCCTCTGGGCTAAAAGAAAGCTAGGAGAGTAGGGATGCAAGAGGCTGGGAAGAGAGTCAGGGGTTTTACAATGGAGGATCCTATTAACAATTAAATAATGAGTTTTAATGGGACCTTGAGATCAATGGAGAAATAACTGTTAAAGTATTAAAAATAAGGAACATGCATGGCCAGTTGGGCTTTTAGAAAGAACTCTCTGGATTTTATAAAATCCTTCCATAGTATTTATTTGGTCAGTGCACATTCCAATCCTAACTACCTAAACCTCTCCCTCAGTGGAATTACCCAATTTCATTGTCTCCTGCCAAGGTGACAAAGCCCTAATGTGGTCTTTTGAGTGTTCTTTTTTCCTTTTTCCTGCCCTTAATACATGATGACCACTCATCAGAGTTCCTTTTTTTACCTACAATGCCAACCAGAACACAGCTGTTAGATATTTTCTTCCTGCAGTGGACCATTCTCCGTCATCCTGAAAATCGATTTTTAGAATCTCATTAAAATGAACTCAATTTGTGGTTTGATAAGATGGTCATACACTGGCAGATTTTGCTAGAATATTAAGGTTAGGTCGATTGTGAATCTGAGGAGTCTTTAGGATAAGGGCAGCTCCTCCAGCTCACAAACCTCTCCTTTTAGGTCAAGATAAATCCACATTCACTCCCCTCCGTTGCAGCAGTACTGAGAAATGCCAGTGTTTGGCCGACTTCCCACGAGACCATAATTGCTGACCCAGCTGTCATAGCTTGTTGTCAGAGAAAGACAAAGTTCTGGAGGCATATTCTGGCATGTTTGATGGATGTTGGTAGCTTGTCAACAAACCAGCTAAAAAAAGGATTCCACTGAATAAAAGATTCCGAGCTTGAATCCTCAAGTGAGCTGAGAAGGGTTCTCATGTGGGCTTGTGACATGGAGTCTATTTTCTTACAAGAAGGAAAGAGGGAACTCAAAGTTGACAAGAGAAACCATTGATTCATTCTGAGAAAATCAGTGTGTCTCAGACTCTGGGGCTGTTTGCAGTAACCATGATTTTCAACATAATTACAGTTTGAAGCCTTATCTCATGATACTTTATATAAGAAAAGTGATTATTATTCAGACCATACACTTGCACTGAATACTTGAGGGCTTTGATTAGCAATCTACAGACCACAGAGGTTTCCACAGTCAACTCACATTTACAGAGATCCTCCACCAACTCTGTGACTTTTACAGGCCATGATAACATCAGATGAACTGTGAAAACAGTGTAAGTTTCCAAAACTGACTGTGACAATTCCTAAGAATAGCTTTTCTTACAGAATTTCTGATGTGTCTGTGCATGAGAGTAGTTTAGGGGGAAAAAAAATAGGTCCTAAGAAGACAACATAAAAAAAAAAAAAAAACAGTCAGTACACAAAACAAAATAGAAACTTTAAATTCCAATCCTAACTTTAGTGGATACACTAACAGTCATACTTGCCTTCTTAAAATGTTTTTTGGCCAGCTTACACTTGTAGACAGTTCTTGGAATAAGGAAGAACAAAACTGACTCCACGTTGGATATTTCTTTAACTTTAAACTTAGCATTCTATATTGCTCTTGCTACAAGCTAATCACTAAAGGAATGTTGCCTATAGCTTAAAGTGTACATAATGGCCCATCTCTGGGAACTCTGCCTCCCATGGCTGAGCTTAAACTAAAGTTCCTTTGTTTAAGCTCATACTCTGACCAGCCCACCAGTGAATGGCTGCAGGAAGGAAGAAATTAACACATCCACTCTGGAATCTGGCTGGAACCAGAAAATATTTGCAACAACTTATTACTTTTTTATGATACCTCCTGACCTCCTGCTCTTTGTCATAAATAAAACTAGCATCCAAACCTGGGCAAGATGATTTTTTGGGGTAGTCCCCTGTCTTCTGGATCTGCTGGCTTTCTGAATAAAGGCTCTATACTTTGCCCCATTACTCATCTCTCAATATATTGGCCTGTGATGCAGAGAGCAGTATGAGCTTGGACTCAGTAACACTCAGCATACCTAAAATTTGCAGTTCCACTGAGCTCTTCACTAGTAATGCTGTGCTTAGTCACTCAGTTTTGTTCAACTCTTTGTGACCCCATGGACTGTAATCCGCCAGGCTCCTCTGTCAATAGGGATTCTCAGGCAAGAATACTAGAGAGAGTTGCCATGCCCTCCTTGAGGGGATCTTCCCAACCCAGGGATCAAACCTAGGTTTTCTGCATTGCAGGTGGATTCTTTACCATCTGAGCCACCAGGGAAGCCAACTACAAGACTAAACTGAAATAATGTATTTATTTTAGGGAACTTCCAAAGTAATAGAAATCCTTCCATTGTTTATTCTTAAGTACACTGGCAAATCACTGGGCATGTTCTTTATTCGCTTTGGTCTCTGTGCTAAACTGTGAGATGCAAAATCATTGCCACATGAACTGTCCTATTCAGCAATCAGACCCAGTAACACTGACAAAGCAAATGAATCTCTCTGGTGGTACAGGACACAACAAAGCAAAGCATAATTATAGTCCCTACAATTTTTTAATAACAAAGGGAGGGAGTGAACAGGGGAACAGATAACAAAACTGAGATGACAAGCATGGACTAGAATCATATGGAATGGACTGGGACGTATGGCCACCTCAAGGCAGACAGGTTGAAAAGTTTAAGCAGAGGGATCAGTTCAGTCGCTCAGTCATGTCCGACTCTTTGCGACCCCATGAATCACAGCACGCCACACCTCCCTGTCCATCACCAACTCCCAGAGTTTACTCAAACTCATCTCCATCCAGTCGATGATAAGGTTCCATAAATCCTAGTCACAAGTTCACAGAAGGAAGGATCAAAGCAAAGGCTGCTATTGCACAGAGAACCCTTGTGAAAAGAGCATAATTCACTTGTGAGCTGCTTCTGTTGCTTCACATGATCACCAGTGGCCCTCAGCCACACACATAACAGGGAAGAACACATCTGATCCCATATTAGGTTTATTTCTTTTAATCTTTGTATTCTATTGATTCTGTTTCAAGTTAAAAATGTTGCATATAACCTGAAATGTATAGGAGAGCCCATTTTCAAGGCTCTGACCTTTAAGGGTATAATATTTTTTGATTCATACAGAGAAAGAAAGTTACAGGAGCGTTATTACCTGATTTAAGTGAACAGCTGCATGAATAAAGAATTCCCGTGCCAGGAAATTTGCCACAACTAACCACACCTCTCCTTCATCTTGCCTTTAAAAAGGCTTTGCTGAAACCCTCTGGGGAGTCCAGAGATTTTTTTGTGTGTGTGCTTGAGCCTCCATTCTCCTTGTGGTCCTACAATAAAACATTCTCTGCGCCAAACTTGGATTTTTTGCTATTATTTGGTTTCACTGTGCATTGAGCATATCAGCTTGGGTTTAGTAACAACATAACTGCATACTGAAAAAGTGTTCTCATAATGAGACATTTAAATAACACTGTCAGAATTGGAGAGCCCCCATCCCCCCACCTGCACCTAGTTGTTATTTTGCTTAAAATTAAAGATTTATCATGTTTTTATGTTTGGGAAATTAAACACTCTTTGCTAATGATACTATCTGGGCACAGTCAACAGAGCTTAGTGCCAGAAAGCCAGAGAGGGAATCACAGTAGATTACTCCAGTGACCATTTCAACAAGGGGTAATTGTAAAACAAACTATAGGAAGAAAGACCTTGACATTTGTGTAGGAACCCACTGCTACACTAAGTGATCGATCTAAGTATTAATATTAATTGAGTGAGTTCACTTTCTTTTCTTTTTTTTTTTTTTGGCTTAAGGGTGAGTAGGGGCAGTGTTCCTGAGGCAGGCCACTATGTACACCTATAATAACAAAAGCAGCAGCTGCAAATGGCAAATAAGGGTTAAAGTCACAGAAGCAGAATCAGTATGGAGTCAAATTTTTCCTTTCAAGTTTTCCTTTACAGTCACCAATGTTATCATATAGGTCATGGGACTCAAGTGTGATACAGTCAGTCTAATTACACCCTGGGCAGCAGGACATTAAATCATCAGGAAACATGTTAACTCTCAGTTTTCCCTTCCTTTGGGAACCTCACAAAAGACTTGGTTTCCTTAACTTTGACTACAAGCATTTACTTGTGTGCTTTTTGAAGTTACTAAAAATCCTTGCGTTCCAAAAAGACAGGTTGTGTTACTTACTTCTCTATCTCCAAAGCTAAGCAAAGGTGGGGGATACTGAGTAATGTTTATTGTCTGTTGAAGGAATTTTAAGGCTCTGAATCAATCAGTAGAATTATTTAAGATAGATCAGAAAAGTTGACCTAAGGTAATGTGCTTTCATTGCACATATTTGTGTTTATTTGTTTTTTCATAGAAGAGATTTTTCTGTGATTCCTAAATGAACTGAAAAAAAGAAGAGTAAACAGATCTCATTCTTTTCAACTAACTTATTTCTTTTTAAATTTTTATTGGAGAATGGTAGCTTTACAACGTTGAGTTAGTTTCTACTGTAAGGCAAATTAGCTATACGTACACATTCTGAAGGAGATCAGCCCTGGGATTTCTTTGGAAGGAATGATGCTCAAGCTGAAACTCCAGTACTTTGGCCACCTCATGTGAAGAGTTGACTCATTGGAAAAGACTCTGATGCTGGGAGGGATTGGGGGCAGGAGGAGAAGGGGACGACAGAGGATGAGATAGCTGGATGGCATCGCTGACTCGATGGACGTGAGTCTGAGTGAACTCTGGGAGTTGGTGATGGACAGGGAGGCCTGGCGCGCTGCGATTCATGGGGTCGCAAAGAGTCGGACACGACTGAGCTACTGAACTGAACACATATATCTTCTCTTTTTGGTACTTCTTTCCCGTTTAGGTCACTACAGGGCATTGAGTAGAGTTCCCTGAGCTACAGAGTAGGTTCTCATTAGTTATCTATTGCATACATAGTACCAATGGTTTACGTATGTTAATCCCAATTGGGATTTAGTTAAATCTTTATTTTTTTCTTATTCTTAAGAAATTTCTGGGTCTCCATCTCCTCATCTACAAAAATTAAAGAGTTGCAATGAATGATCTTGTAAATTTATCCAGTGATAAAATGCTTTGATTTACAAAGTGAGATTCAAAGCTTACATGGAGGCCTCCAAGCCTGCAGGTATGACTGCCACCATCCCACTTTTCTATTTCTCCAGGATTTGCATGCTATAAACTTGGCTTTGAGGTTCCCTATAATAAGGCCATATGGGCCTTGATCATGCCAAGGATGAAATATACAACTCTGGGGTCTCTACCATGTGTGATAAATGGCCCCAGATGATGAGATAAAAAACAAAGAGGGCAGCTGAGGCTGGGATGACAAAGAGATTTATTTGGGGAAAGAGAATATGACTTCAACTCTGAGGCTGATGAATTGTGGATGACACCACTTGGCAATAATTAACCAAATAGAAGCAAGTCTTTTCTGTGGAAAGAAGGTAACCGGAGATAAAAAATGATGGTGGTAATTTTCAGTGAGGGAAGCCTGATAGATCGTTATACCTTATCAGAATTTATAATGCTTTTTAAAATTAATTAGTGTTCCTTTTTTTTTTTAAAAGAAAATTAAAATAGAAGTGCCCAGACAGAAGTCCATTTAGCCTGAAGTCTCCAGATGGTCTGATGGAAGTGTTGGAACATTTTGGGACCTGGTATGTAAAAATGTTTACTTCCTTCTTTAAGGTACAGGAGGGATGTGGCCCTGAATAAGGAGGAAAAGGTAAAATAGGGAAAGTTTGATAACTAGCTTACATGTCAAATAAGGGCAATGATGAACACAGCTAACACTCTTTGAAAGTTTATTGTATGCCAAGTACTATCTCAAACAATTTGCATAAATGAAATGAGCACTATTATTATACTTTTCCTCATAGAAAAATAAACTGTGTTCAGAGAGGACCCAAGATTGCCCAAGATAAAAACAAGGGTAATAAAGCTAGGTTCAGATCTCTGGTGGTTTTAGTGTAGAGCCCATTCTTTCATTATTACCATAGTAATATTAAATTTATTTGCTTGATACTGAAAGTCCTTAAGATTAACAACCACAGACACAAATACGACAATGCTGACTAAAATGAACTGACTCTCAGGATTAGAAGAGGATTTTGAGATAACAGTTTTAAATTCTGGCTCCACATAACACTTATCTAGGAACAGAAAATAAAATGCTTATGCTGGGGCCGTTACAGTAATTATGGTTTGATGGACTATGGCCAGAGTTGGTATTTATAATTATATGTTCCCAGGTAATGATTTCTTATGCAGAGTAAGGCTTGAGAACACAGCTCAAAGATCAGGGAGTATTAGCCCAGGAGCTCTTGGACTGGGCAACAGCTAAACTTTGTCCTTCAACATTGTAACAACAGTATGCTCAGGAATTGTACGGTGTTCACTTTGGTCTGGTAAATAAAACAATATATGGACATTAGAAAATTGAATATATTTTCCCTTTAACAGAAGTTTGCCATATCATATGACCAAATACTCCCAAACGCAGTGTGGAAAGTGCAAGGCGATAGGAATGGTACAAATTGTACCACTGTGGGGAAGTTTTTCATTCAACAATTTAATTGCCTTAAATGAAATTGGTCTCATTCTATGTTGAGAATAATGTATCTAAGTAGCTGTGGTCCTTAACTTTGTGGAGCCCATAAACTGGTAGATGAGACAGGTAATTTACAAGGAAAGGCACATGTTAGTATCTATTAGATATCTATTTATGTGTCTATCTAATGCCCTTCTCCTTCTCTCTTCCAAGATATAGACAGATATTCTATAGCTAGATCGTGATTGCTATACACTGAATGTCTATATTCTCCTAAAATTCATAAATTCACATATTGAAACCTAATCCACACTGAGACAGTATTTGGAGGAGAGGTCTTTGGGAGGAAACTAGGTCATGAGGCTGGAGTCCTCATGAATGAGGTTAGTGTCCTTGTCAAAGAGACCCAGAGAGTTCCCTCATCCCTTTTATGAGGTGAGGACTGGTAAGAAAATGACCATCTATGAACCAAGAAGTGAGCCCTTACCAGACACATCATTTGCTGTGCCTTCCTCTTAGACTTTCCAACCTCCAGAACTGTAAAAAATAGGTTTTCTTTTGTTGATGAGTCATTCAGTACATGGTGTTCTGTTCAAATAGACTAAGACACTGATCAATGCTTTGAAAGAAAATAATGATATGATTTAAGATAGAAAAATGTGAGTAATATTATTTAAATTGGGAACCAATGGCCAGGTATCTGAGAAGATGATAATAAGGCTGAGACTGATTAAGAGATGAACTTAAGAAGTCACAGGGAAGAGGGAGCATTTCAGGTAGAGGGAGGACAGAAGGCCAATATGTAGTGTCTGAGCCCAGAGAGTGAAGGGATACTGCTGGACAGTAAGGCCAGTGAAGCATGCAGGGGCCAGGCCCTACAGTCCAGTTCTTTCTGCACAGGGCTTTGGTTTGTTCCTAAGTCAGGCAGAAGCAATTGAAAGGTTTCCATCAGGAAGTGACTCAGCTCTGTATTTTATGATGATCCTGCTGGCTGTCACAGAGATGATGGACCAAAAGAAAAAAGGAGTAAAAACAGGATGCTGAGTTAAAAATTCAGGTGATAGAAGATGTAACTGAACTAAGCTTGCAGCTGTGATGACAAAAGAAATGGATTTATTTGGGATGATTTTTGGATATAATACTGATAGAACTTGCTATTAAATATGCTGTGGGGGAGTAAGAAAAAGGAAAGATTTCAGTAAAGATTCTGAGGTCTGGTTTGGGTGAGTGGTATATTTATTGAGATGGGAAAGACCATAAGAAGATACTGAGTGTGGTCAGAGTCAATTAAGAGTTCCCTTTGGGATGTGTTCAATTGGAGCTGTTTATGACATAATCAAATTGAGATATCAATCAAGCAAATGAATATATATTTTTAGAGCTCAGAAGAAACATTTGGCTTAGGATGCAAATTGCCTAATTTATCTAAAGTCAGTTCACCTTTACAAAATTCAGTTTTCCTTTCTACATACTTAGGAATAGTAATTATTATCTTAGAAGATTGTGTGAGCTTTGGCGTGTGTGTTGGACCACACTGAACCTCTTAAATGACAGTGGTAGAGGAGGATGTTAATGGTGATGCTAGCGGTATTTCTAATGGCAATTGTTGATTTAATCATGAAATAATTGACACTAATAGGGAAGATAGTAGCTCTCTCTCCCAGGAAGAGTCACCATGAATCACAACTAAGAATGATTCTCCTCATTTTCCCATCTATTCTTCTTACATAGACTCTATAAAAGATGATATATTTTAGACAATTCTACATTAATATCTTTGTTTCACATGTGCATCTATATATCACCAACTCAACAATGTAGAAGGACCCATGTACTTTATTCACTTGGTTCATTGGCAAGAATGTGATTGCCCAAAGATTAATTAATCTGAAAAATGGTCAGAGAGAGAAAACACAAAAGCTTAAAAACCAGATACCCTCATTGATAATAGAGGTGACAAAGGGAAAAATGATAATGGGGGAGGTATTCAATAATTCTTAGAGCAATATAACCTAGCAAGCTAGGCTGCTATATATGTATACATGGAAACATGGCATAGCCAGAATCAACTTGACAGACAGCAAGAGGGCATAACTTGTTCAAAATAACTATTTATAAAGACGTGAAAATTATCTTCTTGGTTCATCATGGATTTACTTAATCTATGAAATTATTTAGAAGTAGTAATCATAATTGGGACTTCACTGGTGGCTCAGATAGTGAAGAATCTGCCTGCAATGCAGGAGATCTGGGTTCAATCCCTAAGTCAGGAAGATCCCCTGAAAAGAGAATGGCTACCCACTCCAGTATTCTTGCCTGCAGAATTCCAGGGACAGGGGAGCATGGTAGGTTATAATCTATGAGATCACAAAGAGTCAGACACAACTGAGCAACTAACACACATAAACACAATCATAATAGGGTACAAGTCACACAAAGAACATAATCAATCTGATTTCAATATTGACTATCTGGTAATGTCCATCTGCAGAGTAATCTCTTAGGTTGTTGGAAAAGGGTATTTGATATGACCAGTATGTTCTCTTGTCAAAACTCTGTTTTGCTCTGCTTCATTTTGTACTCCAGGGTCAAACGTGCCTTTGAGCACATTTGAGTACCTAACAATTCCAGGTAGCTCTTAACTTCCTACTTTCATATTACAATCCTCTATGATGAAAAGGACACCTTTCTTTGATGTTAGTTCTAGAAGGTGTTATAGGTCTTCACAAAACCAGTCAGATTCAGCTCCTCTGGCATCAATGGTGGGGGCATAGACTTATATTATTCTGATATTGAATGGTTTGCCTTGGAAAAGAACCAAGAACATTCTGTCATTTTTGAGATTGTATTGAAGTACTGCATTGTGGACTCTTCAGTTGACTATGAGGGTCAACTCTTGCCCACAGCAGTAATGGTAATCTGAATTAAATTTGCCATCCTTGTCCATTTTAGTTAACTGATTTCTAAGATGTTGATGTTCACTCTTGCCATTTCCTCCTTGACCACGTACAATTTACCTTCATTCATGGATCTTATATTCCAGGTTTCTATGTAATATTGTTCCTTACAACATCAGGCTTTACTTTTACCACAAGACACACCCACAGCTGAGCACTGTTCCTGCCTTGGCATAGCCAAAGCTCATTCTTACTTGAGTTATTAGCAACTGCCCTTCCCTCTTCCCCAGTAGAATACTGGACACATTCCAACCTGGGGGGTTCATCTTCTGGCATCATACATTTTTGCCTTTTCATACTGTTCACGGGGTTTCTTCAGGCAAGAATACTGGAGTGGACCATTTCCTTCTTCAGTGGACCACGTTTTGTTAGAACTCTTCACTGATTCATCTGTCTTGGGTGGCCCTGTATGGCGTGGCTCACAGCTTCATTAAATAAACCAAGCCCTTTGCCACAAGACTGTGATCCAACAACACAAGAGATGACCCTCCACGTGGACATAACCAGATGATCAATACTGAAATAAGACTGATTATGTTCTTTACAACCAAAGGTGGAGAAGCTCTCTCTGGAGAAGCCAGTAAAATAAGACCAAGAGCTGACTGTGGCTCAGATCATGAGCTCCTTATTGAAAAATTCAGGCTTAAATTGAAGAAAGTATGGAAAACCACTGGGCCATTCAGGTATGAACTAAATCAAATCTCTTTTGATTATACAGTGGAGATGAAGAATAGATTCAAGGGATTTGATCTGGTAGAAAGAGTGTCTGAAGAACTATGGAAGGACATTCATAGCATTATACAGGAATCAGTGACCAAAACCATCCCAAAGAAAAAGAAATTTAAGAAGGATAGTGGGTATCTGAGGAGGCTTTACAAATAGCAAAGTAAAGAGAAGCAAAAGCAAGGTAGAAAGGGAAAGATATATCCAACTGAATTCAGAGCTCCCAAGAATAGCAAGGCAAGATAAGAAAGCTTTCTTAAATGAACGATGCAAAGAAATAGAGGAAACAATAGAATGGGAAAGACTAGAGATCTCTTCCAGAAAATCATAGCTATCAAGTAAAGATTCATTCAAGAATGGGCATAATAAAGGACAGAAACGGTAAAGATCTAACAGAAGCAGAAGAGATTAAGAAAAGGTGGCAAGAAAACACAGAAGAACTGTTCAAAAAGGTCCTAATGACCCAGATAACCATGATGGTGTGGTCACTCACCTAGAGCCGGACATCCTGGAATGTGAAGCCAGTGGGCATTAGGAAGCATTACTATGAACAAAGCTAGCTGAGATGAAAGAATTCCAGCTATTTAAAATCCTAAAAGATGATGGTGTTAAAGCACTCAATATGTCAGCAAATTTGGAAAACTCAGCAGTGTCTAGAGGACAGTAAAATGTCAGTTTTCATTCCAATCCCAAAGAAGAGCAATGCCAAAAAATGTTCAAAATACCATACAATTGTACTAATTTCACATGCTAACAAGGATGCCCAAAGTCCTTCAAGCTAGGCTTTAGCAGTATGTGACTCAAGAACAAGGTGGGTTTAGAAAAGGCAGAGGAACCAGAGATCAAATTGCCAACATTTGATGAATCATAGAGAAAGCAAAGGAATTTCAGAAAAACATCTGCTTCTGCTTCACTGACTATGCTAAAGCCTTTGAATGTGTGGATCACAACACACTGTGGAAAATTATAAAAGAGATGGGAGTACCAGATCACCTTACCTGTCTCCAGAGAAACCTGTATACAGATCAATAAGCAATAGCTAGAACTGGACATGGAAAAACTGACTGCTTCAAAATTAAGAAAGGAGTACAACAAGGCTATATATTGTCACCTTGCTTATTTAACTTCTATGCAGAGTATATCATACAAAATGCTTGGCTGGATGACTCACAAGCTGGAATCAAGATTGCTAGGAGAAATATCAACAAACTCAGATATGCAGATGATACCACTCTACTGGCAGGAAGTGAGGAAGAACTAAATAGCTTCTTAATGACCTGAAAGAGGAGGGTGAAAAAGCTGGCTTGAAACTCACCATTCAAAAAACTAAGATGATGGCATCCAGTACCATCACTTCATGTCAAACAGAAGGGGAAAATATGGAAGCAGTGACAGATTTTCTGTTCTTGGGCTCCAAAATCACTGCAAATGGTGACTGCAATCATGAAATTAAACAATGCTTGATGTAAGAAAAGCTATTACTAACCTAGCTGCTAAGTCACTTCAGTCGTGTCTGACTCTGTGTGACCCCATAGACAGCAGCCTATGACAGCAGCCTACCAGGCTCCTCCGTCCCTGGGATTCTCCAGGCAAGAATACTGGAGTGGGTTGCCATTTCCTTCTCCAATTACTAACCTAGACAGCATATTAAATAGCAGAAACAACACTTTGCCAGCAAAGGTCTGTATAGTCAAAGCTATGATTTTTTCCAGTAGCCAAGTATGATATGAGATTGGATCATAAAGAAGGCTGAGTGCTAAAGAACTAGTGCTTTCAAACTGTGGTGCTGGTGAAGACCCTTGAGAATCCCTTGGACAACAAGGAGATCAAACCAGTCAATCCTAAATGAAATCAACCCTGAATATTCATTGGAAGGACTGTTACTGAAACTGAAGCTCCAGTACTTTCACCACTTGATGCGAAGAGCCAACCTATTGGAAAAGGCTCTGGTGCTAGGAAAGATTGAAGGCAAAATGAGAAGAGGCTGGCAGAGGATGTGATGGTTAGATACCATCACCAACTCATTGGACATGAATGAGAGCAAACTTATCTGGGCTTCTCTGTAAAGAATCTGCCTGCAATGTAGGCGACACAGGAGATGTGAGCTCGACCCCTGGCTCAGGAAGATCCCCTGGGGGAGGAAATGGCAACCCACTCAAGTATTCTTGCCTGAAAAATCCCATGAACAGAGGAGCTTCACAGGCTATGGTCCAAAGAGATGGTTGCAAAGAGATGGACACAACTAAGCACACACACACACACACACACACACACACACACACACACACGGAGATAGTGGAGGACAGAGAAGCTGGTCATGTTACAGTCAATGGGGTTGCAAAGAGTTGGTTAGGACTTAGTAACTGAACAGTATCGACCACAAATTATAACGCGGAAGACTTGTGTTTTGGTCTTTGTAGGGTGACCACATTACCCTACTCTTGAACATAGAGATTCTGGAAGTCGCAGGGAAGTGAGATCCCAGAGACCATGAGAGGAAGTGAAAGCAAGAGCAGACAGAGATATGAATCCGAGGTGGCCCCTGCCTGGTAGAGAATATGATTAATGTTTCTGAAAAATGCAACATGTAGTGGCAATTAAAGGAATGTCCTCTATGGATCTATAGCCATATTAATACTAGTTGTCACTTACTGAGCACCGACACTTTGCTAGATACTCTGCTCCATGCTTGTTGCATCTGAACTCAAAAATGATATAGTCAGCCTTAAAGTAATTACCATTGTCACTTATAGATGAGAAACAGAGGCTCAAAGAAGTCAAGAGTGTTTGCTGGAATTTTCATCTTTTGAAGAGTAGACCATGCATTCAACTGTTCATATCTGAACACGCAAAAGGAATCTGTTGCTCTGAATGTCATTGTGACCATAGCAAAAAGATGGCCCTGGGACCTGGAAGCAAAGGGAAACTTGGGAATGTGGAACCCTTGTCCTGTCATTTATGAAGGGAATGAAGGCAATTAAAAGGCAAAGATTTTAATGACATAAATACTTAGGAAAATACCGACATGCTATTCCTTCTAGAGTTTTAAAAACAGAATACACCAGAAGGGGCTGAGGAGGCTTAAAAGACCTTCAATTGAAGAACTGAAACCATGATATTCTCAATTATTCAATAAGAAAAAAGTGATGTAATAAAGAAACCCATGTATAAGGAAGATTCTAATAATCTTATAATCTTAAGTGCCTATAAAATACATAGAAGAGAAAGGAGAACCCATTAAAAAAGGGTAATATAATTAAAAAATAAATTTAAAAAATCTTTAAAAATAAGTAAGGATGGTTAGGCTTTTGAGCCAAAATATTAAATATCCAGGGAGCATATAGCAGCTGTCAGGCACTGATCTGGGTCTCAGATAGCAGAGTTAGGTCATGATTCCAACCTTGTCTCTAAAGAGACTAGTTATTAGTCAAGGAAACACCAGGCAATTTTAATTTAATAAGTTAAGACCCAGAATTGAAGCTCATAAAATGTGGCTACATGATAGAGTCTGGGAGTCAGAAAGCAGGTGACATTTGATCTAGGTGGTGAATGGCTACCAGGAGTCATTCTAGCAAAGGAGAATAAGAATATTTCAGAAAAAAAGTAGCAGCTTTGTCCAGCAAGCCTAGTATATCCAGAGAAAACTCTAATTCAAAAAGATACATGCACTCCTATATTCACAGTGAAAGTGAAAGTCACTCAGTCATGTCCAACTCTTTGCGACCCCATGAACTAAACAGGCAATAGAATTCTCCAGGCCAGAATACTGGAATGGGAGCCTCTCTCTTCTCCAGGGGATCTTCCCATCCCAGGGATCGAACCCAGGTCTCCCGCCTTGCAAGTGGATTCTTAATCAGCTGAGCCACCAGGGAAGCCCAAGAATACTGGAGTGGGTAGCCTATCCCCTCTCCAGCGGATCTTCCCGACCCAGGAATTGAACTGCAGTCTCCTGCATTGCAGGGGGATTCTTTACCAACTAAGCTATTGGGGAAGCCCACTATGTTCATAGCAGCACTATTTACAATAGCCAGAATATGAAGCAACCTAAACATTCATCCACAGATAAGTAGATCAAGAAGATGTGGTACATATATACAATGAAATATTACTCACCTATAAAAAAGAATGAAATAATACCATTTACAGCAACACTGATGAACCTAATGATTATGATACTAAGTGAAGATGTCAAATAGAGAAAGTCGAATATCATAATATCACTTACATATGGAATTTAAAGATTATACAAATAAACTTATTTATATAACAAAAAGTTTATATCATTTATTTTTAGATTCTATACATAAGTGATATCAAATAAACCTGTTTACAAGACAGAAATGGGCTTCCCTCATGGCTCAGTGATAAAGAATCTGCCTGCCAATGCAGGAGATGCAGATTTGATCCCTGGGTTGGGAAGATCCCCTGGAAAAGGAAATGGTAACCCACTCCAGTACTCTTGTTTAGGAAATCCCATGGGCAGAGGCACCTGATGGGCTATGTAGTCCACGGGGTTGCAAAAGAGCAAGAAATGACTTCTCAACTAAACGGCAACACCAACCAAAAAAAAAAAAAAAATAGACTTAACAGACATAGAAAACAAACGTATGGTTACCAAAGGGGAAAGAGAGTATAAATTAGGAATTTGGAGATTAATATATACATGCTATTATATATAAAATAGATAAACAGCAAAGCCCTACTGTATAGCACAGGGAGCTTTACTCAATATCTTGGAATAACTTATAAAGAAAAAGAAGCTTAAAAAGAATATATGTGTGTGTATGTGTGTGTGTGTGTTTATAGCTGAATCACTTTGCTCTATACCTGAAGTAACACAACACTGCAGACCAACCATTCTTCAATAAAAATTTTAAAAATAAATAAAAAATAAAAACATAGAATCAGGTGAGAAGCTCACAGTCTGTGCAGGGAACTATACATGTGTACTTAGTGGAAGCTGAGTAAAGGAAATGCAGCAAATCAGAGGGGAGTGCCATATGAAAGCACTTGAGAAGCATGGAGTTTCCCAAAGACTGTGAGTAGTGCTTGAAAGGAGCAAGTCAATACTCATTTCAGGAAGGTCTTGATGAGGGAGATCATCAGAGAAGCTCCTGAAATAGCAAGAGAAGAAAGATGGGGGGCCATTTTGCAAGTAATAAGCAAGCTGGGCACAGGGCATCTAGTGACTGGGACCCACAAAAGAAATCTTAAGGCATGGGATGTTTGCCAGAAGAAGAAAGACAAACAAAACAAACGTAAAAAAGAGAGGCTATATGTATGTGTACAACTGATTCATTTTGTTGTACACCTGAAATGAATATAACATTGTAAATCAACCATAGTCCAACAAATTTTTTTTTTTAAATCCCATTCGGGGCAGACTCTGTCATGCTGACAGATGACGGAAAGACAGACTCCTCAGTTCCCAGTCTGATGTGATTCTCCAATTGGAGAACGTTTTCCAATTTGGAAAGCAGAGATTTTCTCAGGGAGGCATTGTAGGCTGAGACATTAGAAAAGAGGAAGGGCTCTCCCTTATTATTAACACCTTTCCTCCTGCAGGCCCGATGAAGTCTATTTTCTTTCTGAAAGAAGGTATAGACAACATGGGAAATGTAAGAGAAGAAAGAGGCAAAGGTCTACACAGCACACTGTCTTTCTGTGACTCCAGGGCATGAAATAAAGGAATATCTAGCTTTCATCTGCTTCCCTATGCACCAGTCCTTCCTGCTGCCTGGGACTCCTTTCTGTCAAGGAAGTGACTACCAATGTTTGAGACTCAGCTGAGGCAAGAAGGTGTCTCCTAACTCTTTCTGATGTCAACAGTAACACTTGCTTCCTTTCTCCTTTTGGCCTCCCTTGGCCCTGACTGCAGGCATGAAATTAAAAGATGCTTTCTCCTTGGAAGGAAAGCAATAACAAACCTAGACAGCATATTAAAAAGCTGAGACATCACTTTGCTGACAAAGGTATGTATAGTGAAAGCTATGATTTTTCCAGGAGTCATGTATGGATGTGAGAGTTGGACCATAAAAAAGGGTGAGCACTGAAAAACTGATGCTTTCAAATTGTGCTGGTGAAGACATTTAAGAGTCCCTTGGACAGCAAGGAAATCATATCAGTCAATCCTAAATATCAACACTGAATATTCACTGGAAGGACTGATGCTGAAGCTGAAGCTCCAATACTTCAGCCACCTGATTTGAAGAGCTGACTCATAAGAAAAGACCCTGATGCTTGGAAAGATTGAGGGCAGGAAGAGAGGGGGCGACAGAGGATGAGATGGTTGGATAGCATATCAACTCAATGGACATGAGTTTGAGCAAACTCCGAGGGATAGTGAAGGACAGAGTAGCCTGGCATGCTGCAGTCCATGGGGTCACAGAGTTGGACATGACTTTGCAACTGAACAACAACCACAGGGAATATCTAATCTCTCACTGCATGCTTTAATTTACACACTTGTTACTTCATCTTTTATAAGCGACAGGTTTTGATCAATCAATAAATACTAAGAGGACCCTGTGTTTTGAACACTGTCATGGGCATGGGGGCACCTGACAGATGCATCTACTAGTTTTTGGAAGTTTAGAGGCAAATAGGAAGAGACAGGGAGAAGGCAATGACATCCCACTCCAGTACTCTTGCCTGGAGAATCCCATGGGCACAGGAGCCTGGTAGGCTGAAGCCCATGGTGTCATGAAGAGTCGGACACGGAGACTGAGCGACTTCACTTTCACTTTTCACTTTCATGCATTGGAGAAGGAAATGGCAACCCACTCCAGTATTCTTGCCTGGAGAATCCCAGGGACGGGGGAGCCTGGTCGGCTGCCGTCTATGGAGTCGCACAGAGTCGGACACGACTGAAGTGACTTAACAGCAGTAGCAGGAAAAGACAGATGTTAAAAAAAAGTACACAAATAGTTTATGAAATACAATCATAAAGAATGCTCCAAAGGAAACATACAGGACTTAAGCCAGGTGGTGTTTTCACTGATGGTTCAGTGGTTAAGATTTTGTGCCTTCACTGTAGGGTCCACATTGGTCAGAGAACTAAGACCCCACATGACATGCAATGTGGCCCAAAAATGTTTTTTAATTAAAAAAAAATGAAGTCCAGAAAAGGTCTTATCTTCCTCAAAACCCAAGAGCTTTGTATGATTTGTGGTAGAGCTTAAGTGTTAAGTGAACATTGTCAATTGAATAAATAGATGATCGACTTAATGAATTCCAAAATGGTAAAACTTTATATTAAGAAATTATTAAACTGTAAGATTTCTACCAACCTTTAGCAACACACTCAAATGGAATTTTGAGAAAAAGATTTATGAAACAAACAAAAAAATCAATTCCATAGAAACGACAGTAGGCCTATTCATAGTAAGAAATTTCGGAATAATAACATGGTGGCCCATGCTGAGATAATAAGACTGAACTGAGAGATATATATATATATATATATATATATATATATATATATATATAAACACAGATATTTATTGGATACAGATTTGTGTCTAATGCATGCTGGGACTTAATAGGCAAAGTGCCTGCCCTCATGGGACTTATATTTGGTGCAGGGTCTTGAAAAGCAAATAACCAACAAGCCAGAATAAACAGACAAGATTCTGGTTTGTAAAAGGCACCAGGAAGAAAATAAAATCATGTTGTATAACCATGGGTTAATGTTTGGTGCAGAGAAATTAGTACAGGTGACTTTGAAGAGGCGATTAGAGAGGCTAAGTGGTGATATTAGAATTACATTGATTGAAGGAGATGACCATGTAAACCCTATGAAAACCTGTTCTGTGCCTAGGGAACAGAAAGTGAGAAGATCTTTAGGTAAGAAAAACGTGGTGTATTTCAGGAATAGGAAGAAAGCCTGCATGGATGGAAAGAAGGAAAAGGAACTGAAGGGGTAGGCATGGGATACTCAATGAGGAATTTTAAATGCCAGTCAAGTGCTTCAATTTTAAATGAAGCAGGCAGTACAATGATATACTTTTATTTCTTGTTGATAAAGATCACTTTGGCTACTGCATGAAAAACAGGTTTATGGAAATCCTGGCAGGAGCAGGAACTGCAGGTAGGAGTCTATTTGAATGCTCTGGGTGAGACTGGAGGAGGCTGTTACTCAAGGAAGTAGGATAAGTACATGGATTTAAGATATGTCTTGGTGGATGGAACCAGGGGGTGCTTCTATGAACTGTGTAGATGAGGATCAAGGAGTAGAGATTCTGAAAAAGGAGAAATTGAGGCTGCTTCCTAGGTTTCCGTTCTAGCAAATGACTGAATAATTCCATTTGTTAAGACAGGAGATGTGAAACAGCAAGTTGTTGAGAGAATGGTAATCAAGAATTCTGGTTTTGCTGTAATAAACTTGAGAGACGTACTAGAATTTCAGGAAGAGATGGCAAGTTTATTGCATATATAATTCCAGGGGTCAGTCTAGGAGATACATATGTGGAGGTGATCAACATCTAGATGGTATTTAAATTCATGGACCCCTATAAATTTAGGTGGGCATTGGTGGAGAAAATCATAATTCGAAAAGATTCATGCACCCTAATGTCCATAGCAGCACTATTTATAATAACCAAGACGTGGAGCAACGGAGGAACAAACAAGGAAGATGTGGTAGATATATACAGTGAAATATTACTCAACCATAATAAGAATGAAATAATGCCATCTGAAGCAACATGGATGGCCTTAGATAAGCCAGAGAAAGACAAATATCATATGATATCAACTATATCTGGATTTAAAAAAAAAGTTGCAAATGAACTTAATTACAAAACAGAAATAGACCCACAGAAATAGAAAAAATAAAAAATCATGGATACCACAAGGGGAAAAGGGAGGGAGGGATGAATTAGGACTTTGGGATTAAAAAATACATACTGCTATGTAGATGACACCACCCTTATGGCAGAAAGTGAAGAGGAACTCAAAAGCCTCTTGATGAAAGTGAAAGAGGAGAGTGAAAAAGTTGGCTTAAAGCTCAACATTCAGAAAACTAAGATCATGGCATCCGGTCCCATCACTTCATAGCGAATAGATGGGGAAACAGTGAAAACAGTGGCTGACTTTATTTTTCTGGGCTCCAAAATCACTGCAGATGGTGATTGCACCCCTGAAATTAAAAGACACCTACTCCTTGGAAGGAAAGTTATGACCAACCTAGATAGCATATTAAAAAGCAGAGACATTACTTTGTCAACAAAGGTCCATCTAGTCAAGGCTATGGTTTTTCCAGTGGTCATGTATGGATGTGAGAGTGGGACTATAAGGAAAGCCAAGCACCAAAGAATTGATGCTTTTCAACTGTGGTGTTGGAGAAGACTCCTGAGAGCCCTTTGGACTGCAAGGAGATCCAACCAGTCCATCCTAAAGGAGATCAGTCCTGCGTGTTCATTGGAAGGACTGATGTTGAAACTGAAACTCCAATACTTTGGTCACCTGATGCAAAGAATTGACTCATTGGAAAAGACCCTGATGCTGGGAAAGATTGACGTAGGGAGGAGAAGGGGACGACAGAGAATGAGATGGTTGGATGTCATCACTGACTCAATGGACATGGGTTTGGGTAGACTCTGGGAGTTGGTGATAGACAGGGAGGCCTGGCGTGCTGCAGTTCATGGGGTCGCAAAGAATCGGACACAACTGAGTGATTGAACTGAACTGAACAGAAAAATTCAGTTCTGTCCTAAAACTTCTCAACTGACTGAATCAGGCCCATAGATTATCAAGCATAGCTCCTCTAGTTAAGGGCAAATGATGTCAATGATAAACTCATCACAGAAACACCTGGACTGGTGTCTAGTTGAATCACTGTGGCCTGAAACCTACCAAGTTGACACATGAAACTGACCACCATGTGCCTCGAGATGTACCAAAAACAGTTGCAGTGTAATCAGTAACTAAAGACAAGTTTTGAGGAGAAGCCATTTAGCCCAGAGCATGGGAGAGGAGAAGGATAGATAGATAAATAGAGCCATTGGGCTTTTGTAGTTGTTTTGTTTTATGACTTATGCAGCAAAGTTTTATGTTTATAAGAATGAACCAGTAAAAAATGGATAAGATGATGTTGAAAGGGAATTTTTGATCCAGAGGACATGCTGAGATTTTGGTTTTATAGACTAAGAGTCAGATGTGTGTTCTTTTTTCCCAAAGGATAAAGCACCAAAGCCCCAGGACTAGTGATGGAAGATTACAGAGTGCCAGCTGGAGGATCATCCCAGACAAGGGCATTCTCCATCCAAAAGCTGCCTAACGGGATGCAACTTCCCACCACTCACACTGTGTACCTGAAGGTAATTTTTCTCCTTACAGCAGGGATCCCCAACCTCCCGCCCACAGACCTGTACCTCCTGTCAGATCAGTAGCAGCATTAGATTAGACACAAAGTACACAAAAGTGCTGTGTAAGGGAGGGAACTTAAAGCCAGTGTTCTGTGACAACCTACAGGGGTTGGAAGGAGGTTTAAGAGGGAGGGGGCATGTGTATGTCTGTGGCTGATTCATGTTAACGTTTGGCAGAAACCACACAACATTGTGAAGTAATTATCCTTAGATTAAAAATACAATTTTTAAAAATTCGGGTCAATAATTGAAAAAAAAAAAAAGCAATCTGCTTGAATCATCTTGAAACAATTCCCCCAGCTCTCTTCTGTGGACAAATTGTCTTCCACAAAACTGGTCCTTAGTGCTAAAAAGGTTGGAGATCACTGCCTTAGAGGATGTACTTACTAGATACAGAGTTTTCCTGGAGAAGATTCCTTGGAAAGGAATCTTGGTAGAATGAGACTATCACAAAGTCAGGAGCTCTTTTCTTGTCAAGATCTGGGCTTTAGCCAAGATGAGAACCTTAATGTGGACACATTTTTTTTTTCAGTTTATTTATTTTATTGGAGGCTAATTACAATATTGTAGTGGTTTTTGCCATACATTGACATGAATCAACCACGGGTGTACATGTGTTCCCCATCCTGATCCCCCCTCCCACTCCCTCCCCATCCTATCCCCTGGGTCATCCCAGTGCACCAGCTCTGAGCACCCTGTCTCATGCATCGAACCTGGACTGGTGATTCGTTTCACATACGATAATATACATGTTTCAATGCCATTCTCCCAAATCATCCCACCCTTGCCCTCTCCCACAGAGTCCAAAAGACTGTTCTTTACATCTGTGTCTCTTTTGCTGTCTCGCATACAGGGTTATCATTACCATCTTTCTAAATTCCATATATATGCGTTAGTATACTGTATTGGTGTTTTTCTTTCTGACTCATTTCACTTTGTATAATAGGCTCCAGTTTCATCCACCTCATTAGAACTGATTCAAATGTATTCTTTTTAATGGCTGAGTAATATCCCATTGGGTATATGTACCACGGCTTTCTTATCCATTCATCTGCTGATGGGCATCTAGGTTGCTTCCATGTTCTGGCTATTATAAACAGTGCTGTGATGAACATTGGGGTACACATGTCTCTTTCAATTCTGGTTTCCTTGATGTGTATGCCCAGCAGTGGGATTTCTGGGTCATAAGGCAGTTCTATTTCCAGTTTTTTAAGGAATCTCCATGCTGCTGTTCTTCATACTGGCTGTACTAGTTTGCATTCCCACCAACAGTGTAAGAGGGTTCCCTTTTCTCCACACCCTCTCCAGCATTTATTGCTTGTAGACTTTTGGATAGCAGACATTCTGACCGGCGTGAGATGGTACCTCACTGTGGTTTTGATTTGCATTTCTCTGATAATGAGTGATGTTGAGCATCTTTTCATGTGTTTGTTAGCCATCTGTATGTCTTTTTGGAGAAATGTCTGTTTAGTCCTTTGGCCCATTTTTTGATTGGGTCGTTTATTTTTCTGGAATTGAGCTGCAGGAGTTGCTTGTATATTTTTGAGATTAATTCTTTGTCAGTCGCTTCATTTGCTATTATTTTCTCCCATTCTGAAGGATGTCTTTCACTTTGCTTACAGTTTCCTTTGTTGGGGCACTTTTCTTAAGAGATGGTTGCCTTGCTGTCATCAGATTATCAAAGGGGCAACCACCTGAAAAGAACTACACATGGTGCTCAAGGGTCTCTCTGTTGTTCAGTCTGTTATTTAACTTGATGCTCTGAGCCTTTTTGTACAAACATTCAGAGCAATGAACATGGAAAATAGGGACAACTGACAAGACAGAGAAAATAAATGTACGAGGATGTGTAAAAGAGAAATTGAATTATTGCAGCAAAATAGATGGCTGAAGTAGTAATATAAATATGCTTTTTATTTCAACATGAATGCTTCATGTTTAACCTAAAATAAGCCTCCTAGTGTAATAGGGAAGAACAAATAGGACTCCATATTAGATCTTTTGAAAATGGATTAGAACATGTTTCTTTTACTTTAATCTTTGTATTCTATTGCTCAGAGTTAAGAATTTTGCCAATGGCCTGATATATATAGGAGAGCCCGTTCAGGGTTCTGACCTTTTAAGGGTATAGCTCTTTTCCATTCACATAGAGACACAAAGTTACAGAACAGAGAATAATATTTTTCTTGTTGGAAATTTACAGGAACATTGTTACCTGATCTATGTGGACAGCTATAAGAACAAAGGATTCTGGGACCAAGAGGTTTTCAATAATTAAATATGCCCCTCCCTTCATTTCAGTTCAGTTCAGTTCAGTCGCTCAGTCGTGTCCGACTCTTTGTGACCCCATGAATCACAGCACGCCAGGCCTTCCTGTCCAACACCCGGAGCTTGCTCAAACTCATGTCCATTGAGTCGGTGATGCCATCCAGCCATCTCATCCTCTGTCTTCCCCTTCTCCTCCTGCCCCCAATCCCTCCCAGCATCAGGGTCTTTTCCAATGAGTCAACTCTTCACATGAGATGCCCCTCCCTTACCTTGCCTTTTAAAGAGTTCTGCCAAATTCTGGGGAGTTCTGGGTTTTTGGACATGAGCAACCAGTTCTCTCACTTGTCCCTGCAATAAATATTTCTCTCTTCCAAACTCTGATGTTTCTGTTTATTTGGCCTCATTGTGTATTGGGTACACAAACTTGCATTTGGTAATATTAGTTGTGACACCTGTTATCAAGAGAAGAGGTAAAATGGGAATCTGGGGGCCCCAGAGATCCTGGGTTAGGAAACACCCATGTTCTCACCCTAGATGTCTACACTTTTTGATAGAAAAGCTGGAGTGCAAGGCAGCTTCTCCTTGATTTAACAGTTTTTTGGAGCATCTGTTTTAAGCACATTCTTTCTAAAAGTGCTTGTTCAAGATAAAGGCAATCTTTTCACAGTTCTAGAGTCATCTAGAGTTCTCCCTATGTTTGTGACCTTCTTTATCTGCAAAATGGAGCTCTACTTTTAAATTCAGCCCAAACAATTCAGAAGAATGGAGTGTCTGCATAATTCCAAGAGAGAAACATCCCACATGTTACACTGAGTTGAAATGTTTCTTCTCTTTCCCTTCTAGAACAAGGAAGGGAAGAGTTTTATAATACTTCACCCCACTCCTGGGAAATGACTAAAATTATTTTAGTACTGCAAAGATAAGTCATAGTTCAAACTCCAAGAGTTCTTCATTTTGAACTATTTTTGTTAAAACCAATCATCTCATCTCCAAACTACTTAATCCCTAAATAAACGTACTTCTACATCTGGGTTGAATTTCACATTTTCAAATATGTATATGTCATTAAACTATAGAAATGACTTTAAAATGATTGAGATTGCATTCTCAGTGTCAACAACCTGATACAGTATGGATAATGCCACATGCAAACACACACCAGTGCTGATAATTTGTGTGGGTACTTACTATAGGAGCATCCATAGACTTCAACCCTCATGCCGATCTTTCCGCTTGGATTCCACTCCAGGGGGACAAAGCGAATGAACCGGGCTCTCACAGAATGCAGTAACTTGTGGTGCATCACACTGTCAGCATTCATGTTTCCTGCAAATGTCTGTGGGAAGAAATGGAAGCCAGGTGAGGTCTGTGACACCACGGCAGCACTGTCACCTGAGCTTAAGGACCACGAATGGAAATCCAGCCATGACATTCCATAAAGTCTTACAAAGAAAATCCTCAACATCTCAGATCTTCCAAATGAAATTTGACTCTGGTGAAAATTCTGCATTACGTGTTTTTTATATATATATATATATATATATATATATAGAGAGAGAGAGAGAGAGAGAGAGAGAGCTGCTGTACATTATTCTTTAAAAAACTCCTTCCCCAAGATTTCATAAGTATGTAAATCTTAGTAAGTCACAAGGCATGACACACAAAAGCTGTACTAAGCAAATAATGAAGTTCTGATATTCCTAACACTGATAATTACTGTGGTATGGGAGATAACTGAAAAATCTCTTCATGGAACAAAGGCTTTTATAGAAGCAATTGTTACCATTAATTGAAGCCAATCACTAAGCAAAGACTTTTTCATGATCATTATTGCTATTTTATAGATTAAAAAGAAATCTGAAGCCTAGAGAGAGAAAAGAGGATGAAAAATATCTTTAAATCATCTAAATGGTTAGTAATTAGTCTATGGTTCAATTTCAAAGTTGTCCTATTCCAAAGCATATAGCTTTTCTACAGCCACTCACTTTTCAACTATTCCACTGTCAATTGCTCCACTAGGGAGAACAGGAGTCTCTGGTTTTTATGTAATTTATATTCATACTTCCTTGTGAAGGTTAAGCAAAGGAACACACAGCATGGGAGATATTTGGTACACTAAAATTATGCCTCCTAGCCTTCATTTGGATGAATGATTTCTGGGGTAGAAATTTTCTACAGATGGAATCCAAAGTCTCATACCTAATCTTTTTTTCCCCACTGGGGTAAAATATGAATAACATAAAATTTGCCATTTTAACCATTTTCAAGTATATATTTCAGTGGCTTAAAGTACAATCACATTATTATGCAACCATCACACCTATCCATCCCCAGAACTTTCTCTTCATCCTGATTGTACCTTATCTTTAAGGTAGGATGTCAGGTAGCACACTGATTAGTTTGCTTCATTATGAATCATCACCAGTCTTCTTTTCCAACTCAAGTATTCATGGGTAAAGCCTTCATGCTAATGTTCTATCAACACCAACCAAACCATTGGTTTCTCAAATGGCCAAAGAGAATACCAAGTAAAAGGATTTTATGTATGTAATGGAATCCGTTTCAATGATTTGAATCTTAACTTTGACTGTATTCTCATAACATCTGTGAATCTCGGGTAATTTGAACAATCTGACATTTCTGCTGTACACAAAACACCCACTGGCTAATAACTCTGACATTAGAAAATTAATATAGTCACTATTATACATCATAAATTGGCTTATGAAGAACAGAGAAGCTCACTTTCTACTTTGCTGCAAAACTCTGATGCAAGAGAATGATTTGGGGGAGGGGAATTCCTTGAAGTTCAAATGTAACTTTCTTCTCCACAGGTTTGTCAAAGATTTGGTCATTGTCTCAATACAGAAAAAAAAAAAGAAAAAAAGGTTCTCTTCAGCAGGCTCATCTTTAGCATGTCCTGTTCCAACTTTAGCAACTGATACAGATATAAAACCTCTTCAACCTTTGCCCACCTTCCCTGCAGAATGCAGTTCTTTTCAAAATTTACTTCTTTGATACATGAATTTGGGAGGTGGTTAAAGATTCTGGTGGGCTTCCACTGTTGGATGCATTGAACATATTTCATGTTTTTCTACAACCAAACTTGGCAGACTTCAGTTTAGTTCTCCGGACTCCGTTAACTGTGTTTCCTACAACCCACTACCCAAGCATGTAGAGGCTCTGTATTTTCAGCATCCCATATAGAAACTGAATTTTAAACAGGACTTTATTCACACTGAGGGTGATGGGGGAATCCTCTCCTATGTTCTAAGTGACATATAGACTGAATATACCTTAAGTGTATATTGAAATCCTGGTTGTAAAATTCTAGATGAAAGGTTTATTTAGGGAGCTTGGAATCCTCAGGTGCCACATGTTCTGAAGAGGGAATCCTGGATTCTCACCCAAATGGTCAGCATCGTGGCATCATTGTGTAATATTGGGCAAACAATCTATTCTTTCTGACCCTCACTCCCTTGCAATATTGAGATCTCAGCATCTCAACATTTCAAGGTTTCCTACTATTCTAGAGTCATATTGTTTGCAGTTTCATAGTCCCGTGAATACACATCTGAACAGACCCAAGGTCACAAAGTTTTGAGATTTCAAAGTATGCAATGCATGATCCCAGAGCCCTCCTAGAGCTAGCAGCCTAAACAATTAGAGATAGAGGCAGATTGAATCTAAAAGAAGCTGCAACCAAACGCTCACCGAGTTCACCAGTTCATCTTCCTACAAGGTCAAAGAAATGCAGTGCTTGGCAATACAAGACTGTGTAGGCTGGGATGAAAAGCAAAGAATCTTATTCTCCAGGTACTTGGATCCCAAGGCCCTACTAAGATGCTTTAAAAATACTGCTCTCTCAATGCCAGCTCAGTTGCTGAAGATAGCAACTGAACAACAGTGGAATGATGGGTGACTTCTCTTAGGAAACAATGGAGACCAGCAAATGCTCTAAGTATGAAACTCTCAACCTCACACTCTATATCCAGCACAAAATAGCTTTCAAATCTGAAGGAAAAATAACACAATTTCATTTAAACAAAAGTTGTGACAATGTATTACCTACAGATCTCCACTGTTAAGAAGTGTAAAATAAGTTCTACACTCTAAAGAAACTGATTCCAGATGGAACATTCAGTGTACAAGAAGAGATGGAGAATAAGCAAAGTGTTAAATAGGTGGCTAAATATAAGACTACTTGTATTTCTTTTCTTAAATATTTTAAAAGCCAATACTCAGTTTAAAGGAAAAATAATAATACATTGTGATGTTGATTGCAAATGTACAAGTGAACATGTATCAATAAAACCACAAAGGATGGCATGCGGAATGTAGGCTAAAGAGAATTATACTGTTGCAAGACCATAAGACAATATATAAAGTGGTATGTCAATTTGAAGTAAATTTAAATAAGCCGAGAATGCATTAAAATAAACCTAAGAGGTATAGTCACAAAGCCGTTATAAAAGAGGAAGGAACACTAAAATATGATAACAACAGCAGTGAGGCACCAATGCTCGTTTAATGTGAAATAAGATAAGAAATGAGAAATGAATAAATACAGAGGAGAAATTTCAAGATAGTAAACTTAAAACTTTCCCAGTGGATAATTACATTAAAAGAAACCTGAGTCAAACCTCAGCTAAAGGCATAAATTGTCAGGCTAGATAAAAAAGGAAGGCTTATTAATACACTTTTTTATATAATACTCTTTGTGAAATAAAGATATTGACAGGTTAAAAGTAAAATGAAGGGAAAAGACATTTCATGCAAATAATAGGCACAATAAACCTGGCTTTTCTCTATTAATATCAGACATTGTAAACTGTATTACAAGATAGGAGAGATTTTCAAATTTATAAAGGGTCAGTTCATCATGAAGAAAAAACACCTAAATGCACATGCACCTACAACAGAGATTCAAAAATAGTCAGTGAGAATATAAGATTCAACAATATTATCAGAGAACTTGCTTAATTAATGTTCTTGGAATACTTCACTGAATGCTGATTATATATTATTTTCAAATGCATGTGGAACATCGACTAAGAGACACTATATCCTACCCAATAAGTCCTGAAGAAACCACAGTTTGTTTTCTGACCACAATTAAATTAAATTAAGAATTGGTAATAATAAATTACCTAGAAAACTTTCAAATATTTAGATATTTACAAACACACTTTCAAGTAATCCTTAGGTCAACAAGAAACCACAATGGAAATTCGAAAACAATGGAAATTGAAGAATGATAGAAATACTGTATCAAAATTTGTGCTTTTAATGAAAGCAGTCCTTAGAAGATAATTCATGGCTTTAAAGGTTTTTTAAAAGATATAATAAGAAAGATATAAAATTTAAAATCTAAGTTCCCACTCTAAGAAGATATAAAAAAGAGTAAATTGAACTCTGAAGAGTGTTAGATTGGAATACTACTAATCCATATAAGCAGTGAGCTTTTATAAAGGGCACATACTCTTTGATCCTATGCATATGAAGTTCCATGGGATGCAAAACTAAGCTCTGATGATAGAAATCAGAACAGAAATGTTCTTAAGGACAGGCAGAAAATGCACAACAGCATTCATCACAATCTGATCATAACATCTTTGTGAGGTAGGAAATCTGTATTATCTTATTTTAAAGATGAGAAAACTTAGTTTGGGAGAGAATTTAAGTGGAATCATAAATCATAAGAGATTATCAAATTGGGACTGGATTATAAAGATTTTAACTAAAGCCCAGTGATCCTTTTATTGCATTCCGAATAGCACTCTCTTATGTCATGTTTCTGAAACCAAAAAATTGCTTGGCCCTCTGCATATCTTACTTTACCTCACTCTATTTATCATCAGGAAGGTTTTAGCCAGCTTCCTCACTGAAGGAGGCACACTGGCATACACACACCCACCTACACACACACATTTAACTTTTCTGAATTTGCAACACATCTTACAATTGTGCAGCCAATAACTATAGTGTCCCCACCTTACCAGGAACCCCCAGAAATCAGAGAAGTTAATTCTGAACAGTAAGGCATGTATTACTTGTCAGGGGTCTGTTTTGTTCTCACTCCACCACAAGAACAAAACTTAGTTTGGGTTCAGGTTTTTGTTTTGTTTTTTTTTCAGTATCTCATAGATTTATTTTATTTTTTAAAAATTTTATTTTATTATTTAACTTCACCATATTGTATTGGTGTTGCCACATATCAACATGAATCCGCCACAGGTATCAGGTTTCACACTGTTGTCACCGTATATATGTTATCATTACTATCTTAAGAAATCACGCGTATGGTTCATGATAAAGCTGCTCATTGATTTTTTAAAATTTTATTTTATTTTTAAACTTTACAAAATTGTATTAGTTTTGCCAAATATCAAAATGAATCCGCCAGGAATGCAATGCTAACATTGGTCTTTCTGTCTCCCTTCCTACTTCTAGAATTAAAGGAGCTTGATCAGAGATGTTAAGTCCCTATGTGCTTATAAAAGAAAACAAGCACACAGAGTGGGTTCACGATGTGGGGTGGGGGTGAGGGAGTTCTTCATTCTGGGCAGGTGGAAGGATCCACAGGTAATTGAAGGGAAAGAGGTAGAGTAAGCCTTCAGCTGCTGCGGATACCCATTCCTTGACATTAAGCAACATTTTGGTTGACAAATGGAAGATCCTGGTGTCATAATGAAGGTGCGGATGCTATTTTCCTGCTTTATTAGGCAGCTAATGGAGGGGGCATAAATGGTGAAGCTAAGGGGGACTCCAGCCAGCACTTATCAATGGAGAGTGGACCCGTTTGGGTTAGCTGCCATTGGAACATCTCATTTGGAGGCAAGGAATACACCAGGTTGAGTGAATACATTATTCTGACAGCTCTGACTGGCAGCTGGATTGCAAGCAGCCAGGTGCCACAGGGAGGATGTTGTTATTTTGCCTAACTGCAGTCTGGACAAGAAATAACAAGTACAAGCCCCAAATTCTGCCTCAGTAAGCTTGAGAGAAAATATCAGGATTTCTCAGGGAGATTTCTTATTTCAAGTCATGTGTCCTGCCAAACATATCACCCTGCCCCAGAATCAGGATTAAGAGCAGTGGTAAAACAGGGAAAGAAATGGCATGAGCTTTGGGGGCTAATCTAAACAAATTGAGATTCACTCTGTTGTCCCTGGCAAGGCTCTTAGACTATAATTGGAAATACAGGTTGCATGGCATTTTAAGCTGGGGTGTGTAGCTCAATGTATGGAATGTGTTTTATTTTGTTTTGTTTAATTTGTATTGCAATATAGCTGATTTACAATGTTGTGTTAGTTTGAGATGTACAGCAAAGTGATTCAGTTATACATATAAATATATATATATATATGTATATATTCTTTTTCTAGATTCTTTTCCCTTAGATGTTATTATCAATGTTTGAGTAGAGTTCCCTATGCTATACAGAAGGTCCTTGTTGGTTATCTATTTTATATAGGCTGTTAGTCGCTCAGTCATGTCCAACTCTTTGTTACTTCATGGAGTGTAGCTTGCCAGGCTCCCCTGTCCATGGAATTCTCCAGCCAAGAATACTGGAGTGGATTGCCATTCCCCTCTTCACAGGATCTCCCAGGGATTGAACCTGGGTCTCTCACATTTCAGGCAGATTCTTCACCATTTGAACCAGCAATAATAGTATGTATATCCCTTTCATGGATCACTGCCTTGTCATAGTGAAGGGGCCTGCATAACTCAATGAAACTATGAACCATGCCATGCAGGGCCACCAAGATGGACGGGTCATCATGGAGAGTTCTGACAAAATGTGATCCACTGGAGGAGGGAATGACAAACCACCCCAGTATATTTCCTGTGAGAACCCCATGAACTATACAAAAAAGCAAAAAGAAATGACACTGAAAAATGAGCCTTCCAGGTCAGAAGGTGCCCAATATGCTGCTGGGGAAGAACAGAGACTCTACTAATAGCTCCAGAAAGTATGAAGAGGCTGGACCAAAAGCAGAAACAATGTTCAACTGTGGATGTGTCTGGTGATGAAAGTAAAATCCAATGCTATAAATAACAGTACTGCATAGGAACCTGGAATGTTAGGTCCATGAATCAAGGTAAATTGGACATGGTCAAGCAAGAGATGGCAAGAGTAAACATGGACATCTTAGCAATTAGTGAACTAAAATAGATGAGAATGGGTGAATAGAATTCGGATTACCATTATATCTGCTACTGTGGGCAAGAATCCCATAAAACAAATGGAGTAGCCGTCATAATCAACAAGAGTCCGAAAATGCAGTACTTGGGTGAACCTCAAAAACAACAAAAATGATCTTGCTTCATTTCCAAGTCAAACCATTCAACATCACAGTAATTCAAGTCTATGCCCCAACCACTAATGCCAAAGAAACTGAAGATGATCAGTTCTGTGAAGATCTAGAAGACCTCCTAGAACTAACACCAAAAAAGGATGTCCTATTCACCATTGGGGATTGGAATGCAAAAGTAGAAAGTCAAGAGATACCTGGACTAACAGGCAAGTTTGGCCTTGAAGTACAAAATGAAGCAGGGCAAAGCCTAACAGAATTTTGCAAACATTTGCTGGTCATAGCAAACACCCTTTTTCAACAACACAGGAGATGACTTTTACACATGAACATCACCAAATGGTCAATACTGAAATCAAACTGACTACTTTTTTTGTAGCCAAAGATGGAGAAGCAATGTACAGTCAGGAAAAATAAGATCTGGAACTGACTGTGGTTCAGATCATCAGCTTCTCATAGCAGACTTCAGGCTTAAATTAAAGAAAGGGGAAAACCACTAGGCCAGTCAGGTATGACTTACATCAAATCCCCTATGATTATATAGTGGAAGTGACAAACAGATTCAAGGGATTAGATCTAGTAAACAGAGTACCTGAAGAACGATGGCCAGAGGTTCACAATATCATACAGGAGGCAGTGAACAAAACCATCCCAAAGAAAAATAAAAGCAAGAAGGCAAAGTGGTTCTCAGAGAAGACTTTCTAAACAGGTGAAGAAAGAAGAGAAACAAAAAGCATGGGAGAAAGGGAAATTTACACCCAACTAAATGCAAAGTTCCAGAGAATAACAACATGGCCTGACATCACTCACACTGAGTTGCTAAATGACTGAGTGAATAAACAAAGGCTCATAATGTTTATGAATCTTGGTTTTCTCATCAGGAAAAGCATTAAAATAAAATCTCCAGGATTGCAAGTCTTACATCAAATACCATTGCAAATGACATTGCACACAGTAGACTCTCCCCAGTGCAAGCCATACTCTTAAAGAGAGAGACAGAAAGAGAGAGAAAGACAGATTTCAATAGCCGAGTCTTGGGTACAAATATCTTTCTGTAAGAGTATATTTTGAAACAATGACTTATTAATATCCTCCAGTCCTACATAAGGCATTTTTCAACCATACTTAAAATTTCTGAATGACATTCAAAGGCTCTCCGCACAAAAGAGTGGGAAATGTAAACTAAGGACTAGCAGCCCAGAGCTAATTGGGAAATCAGCTTTGGGCATTTAATAAGATACATTTATTAAGGCAGGGGGTAATCAACATGCAAACCACAGAGTTATAGCTAAGATGGATAAACACACTCAGGCTTCCATGTTCCAAACTACTATTCAGGGGTTCTTGTTGAATTTATTTCTGACAATCCGAGAGGAAAGTGAGATGAAGGTGTTAGGTGTTGACCACTGTTGGCTCACAGAGATTCTGAAATGATAGACTTTAAGGAGTTAAAATGGGTAATTAAACTACTGGAATTTTTTCTAACTTGTTTGCAGTACATTGCCCATTATAAGTTTCTATGTGGTATGCATGCATACTAAGTCACTTTAGTAATGTCCAACTCTGTGCAACCCCATGGACTGTAGCACCCCAGTCTCATCTGTCCATGGGATTCTCCAGGCAAGAATACTGGAGTGGATTGCCATGCCCTCCTCCAGGGGATGTTCCCAACCCAGGGATCAAACCCATGTCTCTATGTCTCCTGCATTGGCAGGTGGGTTCTTTACCACTGATGCCACCTGGGAAGCCTCTATATGGTATATCTACCTGTAATTTTATAAAAGCAGTTATTTAAAGAAATTAGGAGTCAAATGGCTCTTGACCTGTATATGAGAGTGGTCCCATTTGAGATGCTGGAGACAGTCTCTACCTTGATCTGGGTAGTGGTTAGAGGGTATATGTATATATTTATATTGGTCCAGGGGTACCCTCTAAATTCACTTTATATATAGCAAATGCACTTTAGTTTTTAAAGATATATCTATTTTTTCAAATAGGAGATGCAGGTTTGATCCCTGGGTGGGGAAGACCCACTGGAGGAGGAAATGGCAACCTACTCTAGAATTCTTGCCTGGAAAATCCCACAGACAAGAGGAGCCTAGTCGGTGGGAAGTGACATGGATCAGTCATCCTTTTTCCCAACTATTCAGATCAAGTTAGAAAGGTGGGCCCACTATCCACTCCTTTTTTTTTTTTAACACTGTCTATTGCCATTTATTGAAGTCTTGAAGATTTACAATGTGTTGAATACCACACTAACTCTATACCCCATTTCGTCACCATTCTCCTAGTGTGATGAAACAGGGTGATCCTCTGTAATCTATATTAATACTATTTCATCAGCAACTCAAGCACAAATAAAGTTTACTGAATTTCAAGAGTTACAAGCACTAGGAAAGGGCATTGGTAAAGCTATTAAAAAAAAAAAAAAAAAAAAAATTGAGGACTTCCCAGGTGGCGCTATTATAACAAACCTGTCTGCCAGTGCAGGAGCATAAGAGATAAGGCTTCTATCCCTGGGTCAGAAAAATCCTCCAGAGGGCATGCAAATGACTCCAGATTTCTTGCCTGGAGAATCCCATGGACAGAGGAGCCTGGCGAGCTACAGTCTGTGGAGTCACAAAGAGTCACACATGACTGAAGCAACTTAGCATGTAGCAGCGCACTAGAGGTCCAGTTGTTGAGACTCTGATTGTCAATGTAGGGGACACAGGTTCAATCCCTGGTCCAGGAAAATTCTACACGTCACAGGAAATCTAAGTCTGTGAGTCACAACTACTGAGGCCATGCACCACAGCTGTTGAAGCTGGCACAGCCTAGAGCCCATGCTCCGCAAGAAGAGAAACCACCACAATGAGAAGCCAGCACACTGCAACTAGAGTAGCCCCACTCTCCACAGCTAGACAAAGCCCACAGGCAGCAATGAAGACTCAGCACAGCCAAAGGGAAAAAAAAAGGAAGAAGTTGAAGGACTTTCTAATCACCATTGGCTTTAACAAGTAAGCTTTATTGATTTGAAGGAAGTTTCTGAATTAAGTTGATCAAAACTCTTCCTAGACCAATAGAAATATTATGTACACAATTAGCCACCATCTTCTCTATGACAATGTTTGTGTTTGGGTCATGTTTTAATAGAAAATAAAATACAATCCACTAATAATTTAGAAATCATGTCTATCAACTCACAGCTCAACAGGAATGTGGCTTTACTGTCTACTGGCTTGGATGATCCAGAGTGCTAATTATTCTTGAGGATAATATGAATGTAAAAGTATTTGTTTTTAAAAATGAGTATATGCTGATGACACCAAGTCCTCCTTTGCCACTGCGGCATTTGTTCAGAGTTCTGGTTTTTGTGTGACTTCTGCTGTGTTACATATAAAGGGTACCAAAGTGACTGTTGAGATATGTCATGTATTTATGTTTCCACCTCTGCGCTGAGGGCTGTAACACCCACACATATGGCAGCTTGACCATGTGACGCATGCCTGGAAGGACTGAAATACCCACTTAGCAAAATTAGACTTTTCACACTCCACTAAAACAAAGAGAAACAATGCCTTTGCCCTTCTTCAATTTCTGGAAAAGAAATCAAAAGTTTTCTGGACTTACTCCTCTGTGAAATGGGGAAGCGTCAGAGTTGACAGGAGGACTTGGCCTATCACAGGACCTGGCGTTAAGGAGAGACATGATAGCAAGGGCGGGAGCCAAAGCAAGAAAGAGATTAACTGGAGTATCCAGGGTAAAGCTGCGGAGTAAAGAGAAAAGTGCAAAACAAAGGCTGGCAGCCGGTCAGCCCTAAATGTGCCTCACCATAGCTTTAATATTGGCTTCCCTTGTGGCTCATCTGGTAAAGAATCTGCCTGCATTGCGGGAGACCTAGGTTTGATCCCTGGATTGGGACAATCCTCCGGAGAAGGGACAGGCTACCCACTCCAGTATTCTGGCCTGGAGAATTCTTTGGACTGTATAGTCCATGGGGTTGCAAAGAGTCAGACACGACCGAGCAACTTTCACTTACTTACTTATATCTTTAATAGGTGATCTCCCCAAGCCCTTTCCCTCTGCAGTATCCCCCTGCCTATCTCGCTTTACTCTTTCCTACCTGCATCGCACCTGAAGAACCAAATACATCTATTTATTTACCTTCTTGTCGCTCTCCATGGTACTACATGAATCATGTGGCTTCTCCTAGAATCACAGCTGAAGCCCATAAAGGTTTTCTCAGTGAAGGAATGATAGGCAACCTTTGCTCTCCTAATTTGTTTCATTAGAGAGCCTATTATCATTTTTTTTCTTGGAACTTCTTAACTGTGCTCCATAGACATGCGAATACAATGCCATAATAAGGGAAGTTCACGTTCACAGCTTTTGGTGGACAAACCAAGAGAGAGAAGTTAGCAGATAATTTCTCAACAAAATGTATTTCCTAGTTAAAGGGAAACAATGACATGTCAGAATTCCTTCTACTACCACAGTGCTTTAATGCTCTGAATTCTTGGACTAGCACAGTTCAGAGAGCAAAAGAGAGAGTAAGGTTCAATGTATATGGTTCAGAAATCCTGTACTACCTAGTCTATCAGGAACTATCTGAGGGAAAAGCATCAGAGGAGCTGGTGGGCAGCTCACACTTCTCGTATTTCTTCCTTGATGACAGTCCGTGCCTACAAGGCCAAGGTGTTGAGCTCACAGCTTCCTGCAGACTGTGGGTATGGTTCCTACTGTCTTACACAGTATATCCGCTGAGCCTGGTGCTGTCTCTAAAAGGACAAAGTGATGCCTAAAAGGTTCCAGGATGTTCATATCATTATTTCCTCCTCAGAGCTTTTCAGGCTCCCTTCCAAAACGAATGTCTACAACAGCAGATAAAACCCAATTTACCTGTCAAGTAGCTGATTTTCTCCTAAGATAACTTAACTTCCCTGAATAGGAATCTTTGAAGAGACAGCAGACTGTCACTGGAAACAAGAACCTGAAAGCAGACATCATGTGTCTTTTTTAAAATTCATTTTCCTGAGATTGGATCTCAAAGTAGCACTCTGCAAAGTGATGTCAACTCAGTGTCAGCCTCTGGCAAAACCATGTAATAGGCCCAGTTCATCAGGATCTCCTTCTCTTCTCCCTCACACCTTTGTCCCATTTCTGCTCTTAACTTTCAACTTTTTTCCTGTTAAATCAATAGTAACTCAAGCAATGATCCTTCCTAGGCAAAAATCAGCATTTCCCTTCTTAAAAGGGACACTTGAAGCATAAAGGAATGAAAAAGGAAGGGAGGGAGAAAAGGAAGGAAGGAAAGAGGGAGGGAAGGAGGGAGGAAGGAGAGAAGGAAGGAAAATTTTATATGCTAAAATAATTAATATCTGATATTAGTTTGGCTAATAAACTGAGACAAAAATACCTGAATATCTGCTGCAAGCTCTGAGGTCTGGCCTTGAGTAAATAAAAACTGAAGTCAATATCTGGTGATGGCTCTCCTCCCTCATTTTCCATCCCCACCTTCACGACCTGTTTCCTGGGTACCACAATAGCCTCCAGACAATTTTTGTCCCTCTGGTGTTACTCCCATCTAAACAATCTGACAAGAGAGTTCTTTACCTCTAAAATCAAGGAGAGATTTCCTTGTACACCCTATAAAACCTTCTGTTTTCCAAACCATCTCCTGCTTCTCCTCTCTGCCCCAGCCCGCCTTCCACCATATCAGACTACTAGAGGTTCCCTCAAGCACACCAGCAAATGCTTCTTTTAAGCACCTCCTTCACTGTGTTCTTTCCAACCTCTTTGTTTAAGCTGGTGACACTCTTTATTTACTGCTATTGTCTCTTCTGTCTCAGCAGCACACCAGCACAAAGGTCAGAATGGATGCATTTACGGTGGTCTCCGCCTCCAGATAGCACTCATCATGAGGATCTCTGCCTTCATTCATTTTCTCTCTAGTACTCTGCACAGATTGTAGCACCCAGAAAGTGGAAAATAGATAAGGTTTCCATTCTTCACTCTGCTTCTTATCCCTGATCCCCCTTGAGAAGCGTTGCTGGACCCTAGGCTGCACGATGCAGGGCTTTGCAGGAAGGGACCCTTGACCTTTACCACCTATTCTTGCTCCATGTGTAGCCAAAGGCCATTCATATCATCTTTCAGTATCTTGGTTTCTTCATCCATTAAATGGAGATAATAATCCATAGGAAAGGAATCATTCATTAAAGCTTCTTTTATTCCAGACCAGTTCCCCTAAAACTATTCGTTGATTCCCCTTTCCCAGCAGTTTGCAGCAGCAGCTTCCATGGCTCACATCAATCATCCTTCCAGTTGCTCTTGCGCGTAAACAGTAGGGAGGTCTGCATGCTCCATATCAAATGCAGAGGATTAGGGCTGGATAAATGAGTGTGTACCTCCCTGCAGCAGGGGACACTCAGTCCCTATTCATACTTTACTTTGCTCCCCAATTTAAGTAGTGATTTTCAGAGTATCCCACTTGATGATTCTACACTTGGTCTGACTTCAGTGTTGACCACATTTGAATCCAGGCAAACAGGGATTCTGAGATCCTCAGCTTGACATTCAAGACCCTCACTCAAAGCTGATTTCATTCTGCTTTACGAGTCTTCTTTCTTGCAATCCCTGCATGCTGTAAACTCCCCAAATTGGGGCCATCTACAGTCACAGGCCACAGATGTTCCATGCAATTTCGTCTTGGTCCTTTTGTGCTATGGAGTTACTTTCATGTGGACTTAAAAGGATGCTCCCAGGCTCAAACTCTTGTTCCATCACTTACTGAATGTGAGAACTTGGGCAAGTACTTTTCTGTCCTAATATTCGCCTAACTTTAAAAAGGCGACAAAGAGCATTTCTCGGGATGGTTGAGAGGAATGTGTTGGTGCATGTCTATATAGATGCAGGAGTAGCCATATGTTTGTATTTATTCATGTGTAGATGGCTCATACTTTGTGCCAGAATTATTCTAAAGAACATATGCCCTCATGAATATAGCTTGAATTTGCTTAGACTATGTTTTTCATGAAATATGAAGTTGTGGAATAATGTATAACCTTGTAATTGTTCAGTTGCTAAGTAATGTCCAACTTTTTGTGACCCAGTGGACTGCAGTGAACCAGGCTCCTCTGCCCTTCACTATTTCACAGAGTTTGCTCAAATTCATGTGCAATGTATAACTTACACAGGTGTTAACTATTAGTATTGTTAGCTCTACATTTTCAGTTCAGTCATAATTATTCTTCAAGCCCATGTCAAATGTTGACTTATTTGTTAAACAAATCCTAGTTCTTCAGGCAAAGGAGGGAAGGAAACTAATATCTCTTGGATGAAGATAATGAGCCAAGTACCTGTTCTCATCTCAGTCCTCTTCATGTCCTGTGTTGGTTCTGGGCATTTGGAAAATGAAGTATCTGAGACATAGGGGTCTAGTAAGTTGCCCATGGTAGAGCTGGGAATTGAGCCCAGGTCTGCCCACCAGTTCAAACCTCCTTCCTCCCCACTCCACATGGCTGTTTCTTCCTCTCCTCTGAACTGCCCTTGTGCACGATTTCTAACTTCATCATGGCACTTAATACTGGCTACTTTCTATTGTAGTATTATCTGTGTATATATATGATTGCAACCATGAAAGACTACATTTTTTCAGAGCAAGATTATACATATACACATATATATGTGAATCTATATATAAATATTATATATATGATATATATAATAATATATGAGTAAGTCATTGCTAATAGTCTATATATATTATGTATACTGCATATACTCCATTTTATTTGATATAATCCATTTTATTATATATTATCCATATGAGAACTTACCCACTTGTCTAGCATTGCATATTAAAATACAACTATTATATATTAAAATATAATATTTATAATGTGAATATTCTATATTTATAGATAATTTCAATATGTAAATTTATAGAAATATATGTTTATAGTTGACCTTATATATACCATATATATTTTATGTAATATGTATTCCATTTTATGTTATACAATCCACTCTATATATATGTACATATCTTATCCATCTGATAACCTCTACAGTTGCTTAGCATTACATATTAAACATGTAACTATTACATTTTTACATATATTATATAAATACTCAGTACAGTTTTTCAGAACACAGTTTTATATATATCAATTCATAAATATATATGTGATTCATCTGATAACACCCATATTTGTCTAGCATTACATACTAAACATGTACTTAAACCTAAACCTTGACCTTATAGATCTCATGCCCAACACTCCCTGTTTACATCTTTATTCATTCCTTTGCTTTATTAATGGACATGCTTGTTTCATCTATAAGAGTTCTTTTTTTAAATAAATTTAAATTTTGGAAGAGTCTTAAACCCTGCATTTACCACAAGGTAAGATCCAAAGTACTTTAATTCCTATTTTAATGATTAAAAATGAAAATATCAATAAAACACAGCCATGACATGAGGCCTTGACACTTTTATGGGCACAGAGCTGAGATTCTCAATTTGATCTTGGCTAGATTCCTTTGGCATGCAGATAGAATGTGTGATACTCAGAGCACAGGATACAGTGAAAAAAAGTGAAACACAGCCAAATGGGCTGCAATCTTGTCGTCGTCATGTTGGGGACTGGGTAAGTTTTTTAACATCTCTGTGCCTTTGTTTTCTCCTCTGTGAAATGGGAAAAACAGCTCTGCATATGTCAGAGGCCTGTTATAAGGATGAAAGAAGATGGTACATGTAAAATACTGTGCAGTTCCTTCATGCAGCAAATGCTCATCACATGTTCACAATTCATCTTCTTTTTGTTAATATGTAGCTTGTCAGCATAGGGTAAGAACAGGCTCACACTCTCCATGGGAGTCTAAGTGGTAAGCTGTCAGGGGCTGCATTTCTGATGCTGGTTCTGTAATATATCATTTCTGTCCCTCCTATTTCCATGCTCTTTATTCTCTTTTTATTAATGGCTAGAAAAAGCACACAATAGCTATCACAATTAGGTATTAGAAATGTATGAACTATGACTGACATCTCTTATAGAGGGTTCTCTAATTTACTCTGAACACTTTAAAACCTGGGTGGCTAGAAATCAAGACAAACTGCCAGTGTAAAGCAAATCGTGCTTTCTCATTCATAACAGGGAGAAATTGTACTTTCATTTTGTAGAAAATAAAGCATAGTGATTCCATGTGTTTATGCATCTGCCAAAGTAAACTCCACAATCCTATTCAGATGAGATGAAACCCGGGACAATGGCAAGTGGCCCGCGCCCAGAGCAGCCTAAGCCTGGGGTGGGGAGACTACTGCATCCTGGTCTCTTTTAATAGGTCCCTAAAGAAATCTGAGAGAAGGAGGCACCCCTTGCTTTGGAGCACAGGAAGGCTGGTCAAAGATACTCTGGAGGGCAGTTATGTGACTCTCTGAAATGGAGTTCTGAGCCAGGGGTGAAGGACAGAGATGCTGGGCTGGGCCTCCTGCTAGAAGGTATGGAACCATGTGTAAATCTAGAGTCTTTAATATAGGATTACCAGTTTGAGGCTTTTCCATGTTGTAATTTTCTTTGACTTATTCTCAAACTTTCTTCATATCTCAAAACCCTACAGTTAAGTTTTACTTTAGATAAGTCCAGGTAGAAACCATGACTTTTCTATGAAAATCTGCAGGAGTAGATCCTGATACACCAAAAGGCCATGAGTCTTGGTTGAGATAAAGAATAACAGCCAAGATAGATTTGAAGAACAGGTATGCCTTCCTTAGCATCTCAGAAAACTTTAGAGGCCACAGCAATCATGGATAATAGAGGCTTGGCTCATATCACATGGAAATTAAAGGAAACATGACACCCGAAGGCCAGAGAGCTTGGGGACATGACCTTGCATGATCTCCATAACTTAGTTCACAATATGCAATGGTAAACAGGCATGGATTCAAATCTAACCAAAACTATGTTCATTTAATTAAGAGTGCCCAGGCCTTTTGCCTAAATTAAATGATTAGGAGAAAAAAATACAAAGAAAACAAAAGAACAAAAAAGAAATTAAAATAAAACAAGCATGTTCTTCATGCATTCATCTGTTAGAGAATATTTGAGTTGTTTCCAAGTCCTGGCTATTGTAAACAGTGCTGCAAAAAGAACACTACACGTATCTTTTTGAATTATGGTTTTCTCAGGGTATATGACCAGGAGTGGGATTGCTGGGTCTCATGGTAGTTCTTTTTTTAGCTTTTTTAAGGAACTTGCATACTGTTCTCCATCATGGCTGTGAATCAATTTACATTCCTACCAACAGTACAAGAAGGTTCCCTTTCCTCCACACCCTCGCCAGCATTTACTGTTAGTAGATTTTTTTGATGATAGCCATGGCACCCCACTCCAGTACTCTTGCCTGGAAAATCCCATGGATGGAGGAGCCTGGTAGGTTGCAGTCCATGGGGTCGCGAAGAGTCGGACATGACTGAGCGACTTCACTTTCACTTTTCACTTTCATGCATTGGAGAGGGAAATGGCAACCCACTCCAGTGTTCTTGCCTGGAGAATCCCAGGGACGGGGGAGCCTGGTGGGCTGCTGTCTCTGGGGTCGCACAGAGTCGGACACGACTGAAGTGACTTAGTAGTGTTCTGACCAATGTGATGTAATATCTCATTGTAGTTTAATAGCTAGTGGGAACCTGCTGTATAGAACAAGGAGCTCAGATCAGTGTTCTCTGATAACCTAGAGGGGTAGGACGGAGGGGCAGTGGGAGAAAGATTCACTTCATTGTACAGCAGAAACTAACACAATATAGTAAAGCAACTATACCCCAATAAATAAAATAGCTAATATTTGGAAAGTGGTTACAAAGCAAACTAAAAAGTCAAATAATTTAGGAGTACTCTGAGATCAGTCTATGTCAGTCTCAACTATCTGTACATCCCAGAATATATTTAAGGAATTTCTGAACAGTGTTAAATGAAACATGTTTCTTCATAATTCCTCAAATAATTTGAGACTTAAATTGTCAAAACAAACTGACCAAAGCATGGTTTTGGTATTTGTTCTCCCTTCCTTCTTCTCCCCTTTCTCTTTTCCTTCCTCTGCTCACTTCTTTCCTTTCTTTCATTGTCTCTTTTGACAAAGAATAACAAAAGACAAATCAAAAGTCAGGGTTATTCAAATATGATACTTAGGAAATCTATCTGAGCAAATTATTCAGAAGAGCAGCTGGGGATTCTGAAAGAGATGACAGGATTGGATGAACACATTTCAATATGGCTTTATTTTTTATGATATAATCTCAGTCTTAATTTCCAGTGTGGCTGTCAAAATGCATTAGAGCTCTTATCTTCATTAAAGAGATTTTGATTCCATGAACTTACTTAACTGAGCTATTTGAGATTTCATTTAAGGAACCCATTCTGAGAGACTTGTAAAAACAACTGGCTTAAAGGATTAGCCTTTAAAAAAAAAAACCTTTTCCTTTTAAAAGTAATCAAAGCCATTTTTTCATCATCGGGGTAATTGTTGCGTATATACCATTTTATCCTGTTTAGATTATTTGACCTTTTTCTTGTCAGCTTTTATAGTTCTTCATTCCTGCTAACATTTCTTCACAGTAAGCAATCTTGGTGCATAGTAAATGCTAATTGGCCCTTTAAAAGGTTCCCATGATAAATATCTTAATGCCTCAATTTAAATTTTCTGGGCACAAAGCAAAGATGAAAGAAGTCACTTTGCTTTGTGTCCTTCATCCAGATTCATGTCCTCCCTCAGCTTTCTTCCTCTAAGAAAAGCTTGACTTGCTCCTTGCTTTTTTTCACCTGCCTTTCCTGGTGCCTGGTCTCACCTTGACTTTTTTATTTTTCCATGACAACAGGAAGTGCTCTAGATTAACAAGATGGTCACTGATTTTGTTTGGATTTTTTATTAATACACAAGAGCTAAAAAATAAAAAAAGACTCAGAAATTACCAAAAGAAGCACTAAAATGAACTGCCAAAATACCATCTGCCCAGTGCAAGTGGCAATTTACTGAGGGCAATGAGTGAGGAAGGTGCTTTCTTTGGTTTTTATTGCCTAAATTACACCAAGTACAGAATGATCTAAGCAGGCCAATAAGTTGAACTCAATAAGATGACTTTATCAATTCTATTCACTTTAGTGATCAAATTGTATTCCCTTTCAGAATAAATTTTCCTATGTGTTCTCTTCTCATTAACTTACCTACATTGTTAATAGCTTAAATTCTAAACCGCATTTAGTAGAAACTATCTTACTCCTTATACATTCTTCTTAACAAATATTATGCATCTATTATGTAGTAGGTTTTTTCCACACACTAGAAATTTATTATTTGGGTTAATTCCCTAAACTATCTCTGTGAGATCGATTTTTTCATACCTCTTTTCTAATAGAAGAACCTGGACCCACAGAATTCAAATAACTTGGCCAAGGAACATCTCTGATAATTTGTAGGTTCAAGATTTAAATCCATGCTGGTCTGGCTTCAAAATGTAACATTTCTCCTGGGCAACACAGAATTATACAAGAACCCACAGTTCTTTGAAGTGATGTCTAGCACAAATATTTGTTTTCTCCCTAGCAGAAATACCTTCATAGAATTGTCTTAGTTTTAGTCCTCTACCTTTATGCTTTTCTGATCTTGTGCAAAAAATAATGTCAAGCTGCTTTTTATCATATCATGTATGCATTTTACATAAAATTAATATATTACTCACGATGATATTCAGTGTCCTTATATATTAGTTTGAGTAAAGAATCCTTCTATGATTCCTTCTTTTAATCATATGAAAAGTAATTAATTTACAACACAGCTGAATGTGCATTGTCTATTAGTAGAGGGGAAAATATGCAGACCAATATGTTGCCATAGTTGCCTTCAGATCAGATCAGTCGCTCAGACTCTTTGCGACCCCATGAATCGCAGCACACCAGGCCTCCCTGTCCATCACCAACTCCTGGAGTTCACTCAGACTCACGTCCATCGAGTCAGTGATGCCATCCAGCCATCTCATCCTCTGTCGTCCCCTTCTCCAAAACAAGTTTTCCCCAGGTGTTTTAGTCTACTCAGTTAGGGGCCTCAAACTATATTCTGCATCTGCATCTTTCAGTGTGTTCACTGCTGGTTATGTCCTCCAAGGTCTTCTTTCTCATGAACTAATTGGAGCCAGCACGTGTGGTCAAGGAAGTGAAGGGAGACAAGTAACCCCCGTGGCTTTTCGGTAGAAAATCTTCTGCCAAATGGTGAACTTTTATGCATTGTAGGAACAAATATAACCAAATATATATAGGAAGTCAGAATTCACCCATCAAGGTTAGCTACCAAGCTGTCAGACAAACAGGTGAGAGGTAAAATCATAGGATGCAGATCGAAGCTAAAATGAGAGATGTATAGACTGACCAATCAATAAATAGATACCTGCATGTGTGCTCAGTCGTGTCCAATTTTCTTGATACACACATACATACACAGATGGATAGATACATAGATAGTTACACATACATACAAACATACATATGTTTTGAGTTGGCAGAAAAGTTCATTTGGTTTTCCCATATGATGTTACAGGAAAACCTGAATGAAATTTTGGCCAACCCAATACATAGAAGGTTGCATGGCATCACCAACTTGATGGACATGAGTTTGAGCAAGCTCCAAGAATTGGTGATGGACAGGGAAGCCTGGTGTGCTGCAGTCCATAGGGTTGCAGATTTGGACATGACTGAGCAACTGAACTGACTGATACATAGATACACAGGCAGAGAGATAGACAGATTGATAAATATATACATATGAGCATACATACATACATGGATAGATGGATACATGCATATATAGATACACTCACATATATGGATACACTCACATATAGATAGATAGATGGTTAGATACATATATACACACACACAGACATACAACCATAGATAAATAGGTGGATAAATTTATGGAGGGAGGGAGGAAAGGAAGAAAGAAGGGGAAGGGAGAGAGAGAGAAAGAGATAGGGAGAGAGAAGATAAACAAAGGTAGACAAGCATTTAGAAGCTGACTTGGTCAGCAAATGGATTATCCATAGCAAAGGAAAGAAACTAACACATGGTAGTCAACAGAAAGACTGAACAACATTCACCTTTCTTTGCTATGTTTAACTATGTTTTTGAGGCACTTATATCTCTGGAGGGAAAGCCCTTTGCTTCTATAACCAACCAATGTTTTGTTCAGGTTGTCATTTTGATATTTTCTTGTAAACAAGGGTATGTGGATGCTTCTTTGTATCTGTCTGCTTAATTATTCTCTAAGAAACATAGGAATGCCTTGTTTTTTGCTCCAAAGCAACTGATCCCAGAAGCTCCATTATGTGAATAATTAATTTGTTTGTTAATTATCTGTGTTCCTTTTGCCTATCAAAAGCAAAACTTGTCCTGGTATGAAAAACATGGAAGCAAAAACGTATTTTAGAAGGCAAGAGACATAACCTTTGGGCTAATGAACCACACCAGGAACTATGTGAAAAGGGTCAAATGAGTTAAAAAGATGCTAGGAGTTGTGTTCTTATTACTGGTAAGAAATCAACATTCTTTAAAAAAAAAAAAAAAACTTGCAGAATTTTATTTCTGAGTGGGATCTGGAAAGGACTGTGAAATATATTACTATTTCCAGCAGACAGTTGTTTCTCCCAAATGGTAACAACTTTTTTTTTTAAGCAAAGCATTTTATTAGCTTTGCAAACTTTTTGCTTGCATTTCTTATCTATGCCTAACCATTGCAGCAGAAAAAATGATTTTATTCATTGGCTCATTTTGTTTCTAGCTCTGTTTCCTTTCATTTGGCCATACTAAGTGTTGAGCCTGCCTCTACTGAACTGAGATTTTGAAAAAGAGGTCTATATGGGCTCTTTTTTTCATCTTTTAGGTCCCATCAGTATAGCTCAGCCTCTTTTGTTTGTGAATGAATGTACCTTGAGCCCATCTGTGTGCTGAGTATTCTGTGAAGCATTGCAGATAAGGAAAAGCACAAAAATGAGCCAGGGGTAGCAGCTTGAAGTCAGCCAATGGACAGGTATGGATCTAACATTTATATGAGTAAATTCACAGATATGAAGAGTAAGAAATGGGGTGTGTTGGGTTGGCCAAAAAGTTCATTCAAGTTTTTTTGTAAGCTGTAACAGAAAAACCCTAACACACTTACTGTCCAACCCAATATTTGTGCTCTGCCTGATGGCATGCCTTCCCAGGGAACTGAGGCTTGAGCTAAGACTGGCTTCCCAAACTTCAAAAGCCAAGGCTTTTTGCTAAACATGGGGAGGACATAACCCCTCTGAGGTGTAACAGGTTGCCTTCACAGGTCGCTGCAGAGACCTGCACTTTCCATGCTGAAGTTGTCCCCACAGGGCTGTTTGCTGTTCCCAGGGTTCTGGTTGCTACTGTTTTGGCTACTATGGGACAGGATTCCTTTGCAGCCACAGGTCTTCTAGCCCCAGACCTCCCAGCACAACACAAGGGTACCCTGACTCAAGCCCAGCCCTGGAGCCATGTTTTCTTACTGTCAGGGGAGTGTGTAATTTCCTTGGTTCTGTCTCATCACAACAAAAATTTGAAGCGACGGACATTAAAGCCCTCCGCGTGTCACAGCTCTGGGACAGTGTTACAGCTCCGAGTTACAGCTCAGTTTTATTTATAAAATAAAAGAAAATACATCCTTAAGGCATGTTTGTTCTATCTGAGGTCCTCACTCCAGTCCTCGGACCTTCCTTTGTTCTATTTTCACAGGCTTTTCCCTTCCTTGTTTTTTAGCCACCGCCATTCTGGACTCCTTTTTTCTGTTCTAACTGCCTAACATTAGGATGCAACCTATGTTCATTCAATGCTCAACTGAAAATGTGAGGTGTTGTGCCTTGAAGGGGGCTAACTGATCAATGATGGAGAGAGTTTATGGGATCAGTGCTCCCCTTAGTCCTCTGAGCACAGTTAGAATGGGCAGTAGCTTCCTAAGGCCCCCATGAAGACTTAAGAGACCTGACCATTTTGATAGCCCTTCCTTTACAGGTTTTCCCCTGCTCCCCATCTTCTTTCCCTTTCCTCCACTCTTGCTTCTCTGGAAGTACATTCCTCTAAACAGCTTTGGCCTCAGCCTTTGTTTTCTAGGAAGGACTGGCTAAGATTGATGGGGCAGGGATGGGGGGGGATGGGGGTGGGGGCAGGGCGGGCAGTGAGGTGCTGTGGACTGAAATCAAGATTGGCCTCTGTTCTACTTATTTTGATGTCAAAGTAGAAACTTGAATTTTTCAAAAAATTTCTTCATTAGAAATAGTGAATTCTAAGAAAGTTAACAGTTTGACAAAGGAACCCACACAGACAATGCCTGGCTCTGCTATCCCCCGTGGGAAAATGATATTCCTACTGCACTCATCAAGCCACAGCTGGAGTGTGTAGGAGGGAGAGGGGTGCGGTCAGGGGGAATGGTACATCTCAGAAGAGCATCTACAGGACATGTTCAGACAGGAAACATGACTGGGAAGACATTTGGCAGTGACCACTTGAGGAACACTGAAGCCACTGAGGCATGTTATATTAAGAGAAACATACAAAGTGGGGGGATGAGGATGATTAAAATTACCACCAGATAATTATTTGATTTAAAATAGATAACCCAGACTTCCCTGGTGGTCCAGTGGTTAAGAATCTGCCTTGAAATGCAGGGGACATCAGATATATCCCTGGTCCAGGAAGACGCCATGTTTCATGGGGCAACTAAGCTTGTGCACTGAATCTACTGAGTCCACTTGCCACAGCTACTGAAGTCCACACCCCCTAGAGGCTGTGCTTTGCAACAAGAGAAGCCACTGCATTGAAAAGCCCATGCACCAACACTAGAGAGAAGCACCTACTCACGGCAACTAGAGAAAGCCCACACAGCAAAAAAGGCCCAGCACAGTCAACAATAATAGATAAATAAATAAAATAGATAACCAACAAGGACCTATTGTATAGCACAAGGAACTCATTCAATATTCTATAAATAACCTAAATGGGAAAATAATTTGAAAAAAGATATATGTATAACTGAATCACTTTGCTGTACACCTGAAACTAACACAACATTGTTAATCAACTACTCTCCAACTTAATTTTTTTTTTTTTAAAGAGAAAGGTGTACACTTTTAAACTGCAGAAGAACAAATTGGAAGATGTTATCAGGAGTAATGCTGTTGAAGAATTTAAGAGACTGCTTTAAATGGAGTGGCAACATCATCACCCCTCTTAAGTTGTCGAGTTTCTACAGGATGTTAGTGGAGGAGATTCCTAAAGAGGGTGAAAACTGGGTTGGAAAATTGCCAAGGTCACTTACAATGTGATGAGTCTGATTCTGGGCCTCAAATCAGGTTAGTACTTCATATACCTGGAACCTGTACTTCAAGGCTCTTAGGGTCATAGATTCCATCCCTTACTGGCCAATGACCTCCACACAATAGAAAAGAAATGTAAACAACAGAAGTCTTTAGCCTTGGTAATTCTGAGCAGTTATCACACAAATGCAAGCATTTGGTTCCAGCAGAACCTGTGAGAAAGGATAGCCTAGCACCATCCATCACTACTGTTAGGGGAAGCACCCTGGCCAGGCACCATAGTAACCATTTGCATGAGTTGTTTTACGACAGGAGGTCCTGGTAAGGAACAAGGAACTAAAAAGCCTCCACCAACCAGAAGAGTTCAGGAAAGGTCAAAAGGAAACACCATATGTCCGACCACCTCCCAGAATCCTTCTCTCTGGCATCCATCTTGGCTGAACAAGGCGTGCACCACCAGGAAGGACTCTGAGTCAGAATGACTGGCTAAAGACAACCGGGAAACTAATCGCATCACCATAAAACCCAAAACTGCAAGCCATGTGACAGAGCTGTTCTCCTGGGTTCCCTTACCCTATTGCTCTCTACCTGGATGCCCTTTGCCAATAAAATCTCTTGCTTTGCCAGCACATGTGTCTCCTGGGACAATTCATTTCTGAGTGTTAGACAAGAGCCCAGTTTCGGGCCCTGAAAGGGGTCCCCCTTCCTACAACACTACCAGAGGAAATATGACTCAGCCTCAATGTCTACTGACTGCATCTCTTGATATATTGACCACAGGCAGCTGACTTATTCACTCACTCACTCGGTCATTCATTCAACACAAGCTGGTCACTATGGAGATATGGGTGGAGACTGTACTTAACATTGTTGCTGAGCAAGATGAAGAAATGACAAGGCAACTCCCTGGTGGTCCAGTGGTTAGTATTCAGCACTTTCACTGCCAAGAGCCTGGGTTCGATTCCTGGTCAGGGTGCTAAGATCCCATAAACCAATCAGTGCAGCTAAAAAAAGAGGGAGGATGAAAGATTGGCAAGTCCTGTGCCCTTGTCTGGGGAGAGGGTCCTTGGAGGATGAAACTCTATATAAGTCCCTTTTGCTTTAGTCTCTCAGGTCTCCACTGAATCTCAGAAGTCTGACTCAGGAATTAATGATTAGGAATATGAAGATGTAGAAACAAAGAATAGTTGTTGGATCAGGAAACTGGTAACAATTTAGACTATAAAACACCACATAGCAGTCATCAAACTCACTGTTCCCTAGGAGATAAAGATAAAGGGCTGACATACATTCCTTAGTTATTTTTACAAGAAGCTGATCCTTATCATATGAAAACTGCTGACCGCAAGTACATAGAGCCTAGACTGGCTGAAACCAGAAGGTTGATGATGCTTGAAACTTCACCTTGATGAATCTGAGAATTGTCCACGAGCTGGTCTCACACCCTGCAGTCCCCTCCCTCACACTGCCTTGAGAACCCCTTCCCTGAACACCATCAGGGAGTCTTGTTCTTTGGGGCATGAGCTGCCCTTCTCCATTCTCCTTGTTCAGCCCTGCAATGAACGCTATACTTTCCTTCACCACAACCTAGGGTCGATAGATTTGCTTTATGGCATGCAGGTGAGTGGAGCAAGTTTTGCTCAGTAAAAAGAACACTTCTCACTTCTTGGAAGAGGGAGACTTTACTTGTCTGGAGGGATACTTATGGTTGTTCTTGCTCAAGAAGAAAGCACAGAATTGCCTAATGCAACTTTTAGGATGCTTAGGTGGGCCTGGAATGGTATCCTCATTCTGCCACTTACTACTCAAGCATCTGTAAAAGCAGAATCATTTATCAAAAAAAAAGAAAAGAAATTTTGAGTGTTTTTCACATGGCAAGCATTGTGAAAGGTATTGAAAAATCGAGTTATGAAAAGAAATAAAGGAAGACTCAGATTCTGTCCCCACAGAGGATACAGTCTTACAGGGGAGGTAGTCTTTCATTGAACACTAATTTCCTTAAATACTTATGCAGCACAGTTGTGATGGATGAGCAGCATGGGGGCCTAGTTTGGCCATGTTTCCAGTGATAATAAACACATAGCTTTCAGGACTGATATAGGTGTAGCGTGAAATGATGCATGCAAAGTGTTTAGCGTGGTAGCTGGCAAAACGCATGATGGACTCATTCACTCTTCACATAATATCAATACTGTTGATACTTATTCTTCTCCATCAATGCCTCTGTGGAGAAAACAAATACAGCAAGCATCCACATCTACCAACAGATCTTTTTTTCCCCCTGATTTTTAAGTTGGACTTTTCCTCCACATGTACAAAACTAATCTGTATCTTCAATTCACGCTCAAATAAAATGTCTTTTACATCAAAGCATGAGGTGTGGTGGGGACTTCTGGCTCAATGGATTCCTGCCATTTGTTAAGTGACTTCTAATCATTTGCTAAGGACCAGCTGCTTCTGTGGCAATTCACGAGCTGTGAGGTACGTGGCACCTATTTGAGTCCATATGGCATCCCTCTCTTTTTCTGGATTCTTCAGGCTGCCTACAAGCTTACCTGTCAGATGGCAGAGACAGGCAAAGTGGAATGAACAGAAAAACATGGTGGGGGTGACTTTGCCCTGAGAGCATCCTGTTCCTTTCCCCTTGCAGCTTATAAAACTGAGGAAATTAAATCACAGAGGAAGAACCAAGCAAACCCACAGTTTATATAACATGCCTATGTGTTTTCCCACTTAATCACACAAGGATATACGTTTTGAGTTTAGATGAACTTGGATTGAAACTTACTTCTCTTTTCCAAGTCTCAGTTTCCTCACCTTTAAAATGAAGACAGTGTGCCTTTCCCAACTGGTGATTAAGATGCAACATATAAAGCTCCTTTTGCATAATAACTACTCAATATATGTCATCTCCCTTCCCTTGTGCGGAAGTTTACCTCCTCTCTCCTCTCTTTGACATCAAACATTAAAGACAAACTCTCCAAAAGAACTCAAAAAGAACCTTTCAATTTCCCCACTATAGCAACACATAAATACATAGTTCCATGTAAGAAAGAGAAGATAAGACAAAGTGCTAAGGTTTACACATGAGCAAAATTTTATACAATGAGACTATGTAAATTCCATACAGCCAAACATTCTTCTCAGGCACACTCGGAATATCTGTAAAGATCTACTCTGGGACTTCCCTGGTGGTCCGGTGAATAAGACTCCACCTTCCAATGCAGGGGATGCTGGTTTGATCCCTGGTCAGCGAGCTAAGATCCCACATGCCTTGTGGTCCAAAAAACCAAAATGTAAAGCAGAAGCAATGTTGTAAGAAATTCAATAAAGATTTTAAAATTGGTCTAACTCAAAAAAATCTTTTAAAAAAGAGATCTACCCTACATGATGTCACTAAAGAGATCTCCATAAATTCCAAATTAATTACATATAGACACATGCTCTTGAAACACAAATAAATACAATGATATGTAAAACAAAATAATAAAATTTAAAAAGAAGTTTGGAAACTCAGTAACCTATGAAAAATAAATCGTGGATTAAAGGGGCAATAATAAGAGAAACTGTCTGACATTGAGAGTTGAATGACAAGAAACAGACACCATATCCAAGCTAAAACATAATCCAGAGAGAAGTTTGTAGTTTTTCTGCACTGGTTAGGAAATATGAGACAATGGTAATGTGAGAGCATGAAAGTAACTGAGCTAAGTCACACCATTCAAATAATATGAATCCATCATATTCTGTAGCACCTTATTAGTATTGAAGAGAAATAAGCATATTTACGTGAAGCAGTTAAAGAATAAGATACACGTTGATTAAAACTAGTGAGTTAACATTCATTGAGTTTGAACAGGGTGGAGGAGGTGTCCATAAATCACTTGGTGTGAATGTCTTGACTTTCATTACAGTACAGCAATATTTACAAAAAAGGAAACAGGTTCCTCAGGGATTTTAAACACAGTAACAGTTAGCAAATGGTGGGGTTTACATGAAGTCCACGTTTTGTTCTGATGTGTTTTTTCCACTCTACCACATCACATGACCTCCCTCTGGACTACAGGACCCAGCCTAAAAAGCTGTCAAAACAGTGCTGTTGGCAGATAGGGCACAGAATCAGTCATTGCTGAGGTGATGAGGGAAGGTTTTTGGTGGTGCAGAGAGGCTGCAATGGGCCTCAAAAGACTGCTTGAAGCTGGAGAGTTTGAAAGAAGAACATTGCAAACAAATGATATAGTTGTGCCTGTAAACTTTCAAATCTGATATTTGTTTCAGGCTGGGGATGGGATTGTAAATCAGGTCATATGAATGCAGACAGGAAGCTCCAGGGAAGGCTGGAGCTATGCAAACTGCTAAGATTACTCCACAGAGAATGATCACCAAGTGTTAAACTCCTTGAAAGGAAGGTGACATGGAAACACACACAGGGTGACTGTGATCCTTGGGCATATGGAACTAAGGCTGAGATGCCTGGAACTTCAGTGAAGGTGTACGTGCATAAGGTATCAAAGCAAAGGGAACAACTTAAAGCTGCTGTCATTTGCGTATATTTGAAAACTTGGCATTTCAAAATACACACTTAATTTTATTTCAAGAAAATGCCAGAATCTCAAGAATGTTAAGAACGCTTTAAAAGGAAAGAAAAATGACAGCCTTTCCTGTGTTAAATATCTTGTTTCGCTTTAAAAAAAAAATGCAGGCATTCAATTTTCAAACTTCAGCTGTAGGAATTAAGCCAGAAGGAATCCTTAGAATCAATCAAACACATGTATAGTTTGACTTAGGGTTTGTGAATAAGAAAAAATGGCAGGAAAGTATTTTAAGTGCTTAGTTTTCACACTTTGGAATGTTCTTTCAAATATAAATCTACATTTACATGTAAATGTATATATCCTCCAAATAATCTCTATTAGGTCTCATTATCCTCATTTTACAGATTAAATCAGAGGGTATATATATAAGCTGTCTGATCTCTAAGGGCTCTTATGCAAAAGTTCTCTATCAATATTATTTCCGTGATATTGATGGTGAACCTAGGTTAAAGGATTTAAGCAGATGATGAAGTAGGACAAGCGAATAAATTGAAACTCAAACCTGTCATTTAGATTTTTAAAACCACCCAGTTCTGCTTCCCTAGGTAGATTCACTCTCCCACTCTCCAAGAAGATAATTTTAAGCAATATTTTCTCTCCTCAAATCTCCAATACTCCCCTCTCACTCCCACATTTAGCTGATAACTTCATACTTTTTAGAACACGACAGAAACAGACTACAGCATCTACACATCCCCAAGGCCACTCTCCTGCCTGAATCTGCACAAGTTCTACCAACCTCCAAAGCAGTGACAGAGAGAAGAGTCCAAGCCAGCACATAGCCAACCGAAGCCCTTTTATTGTTCATCTCAACCATCCTTCCTTTGGTCAGTTACACCTTTTATTTTCAGTTTTCTCCTTCTCCTGCATCATTTACCTGGGCACGCAAACATAATAGCCCTCATCTCATTGCCGGAGTTGTTCCAAGTCTTTTCTCCAAACCTTTCAACACCCACCCTTAGCCGGAATGTCTGTGAAATGAAAATATCTCCTGCCATATTAATAAATAAGAAATGTCACAGCCATCAGCGATTTCTGGCCTCCAAATATGAATGAGAGCTCCCAAAACTGCGATCCAGCAGATGCTGCCACACTCCACGGTGATTGCTGAGGAACTGGGGGAATGCAAGAAGCAAGGGAACAAAGAAACAGGTTTGACTCCAGATAGCTGAGATTCCTATGAAAGGAATGAACTCAATGAGCCCAGAGGCTTGCATCTTCCCAGACACAGAATGCTAAATTCCTTAACTTGATACCTGATCTTTGAAGTTCAGACTACCTGCTCCCTTTGTTGCAAATTTGTATATAGTCTGACTTACCTTCCTACCTCCTTGGAGCAGTTTTCTCAGAGCTACTGAGATGCTGTCTCCCAGGCTCAGAGTCCAAACATTCCCACCAAGTAAAATAACTCTAGTTTCAGGTTGTGACTATATTTTTTAAACAATATGTCCTTGTTGCCAACTCCCCAAACTTGATTAGGAGTGAACCTAAAAGGCTTAGAGAGGGACTTCCCTGGTGGTCCAGTGGCTAAAACTCTGTGCTCCCAATACAGGGGGCCTGGCTTCGATTCCTAGCCAGGGAACTAGATCCCACATGCTGCAACTAAGAACTGGTGCAAACAAACAAATGACTATTTAAAAAAAAAAAAAGTTGGAACTTAAGAAAGGAAGCTACACACACACTCAAATGGGGAAAAAGAAAAAGCAAATGGAAACAGCTGGGACCAAGACAGCAACAAATTTGACTTCCAACAGACCTTGAGCCTCATTATGTATTGATTTTACTACATTAGCATCGTAAATGATATACCTCCCAGCAGACATGGCCAGACATTAAGGATCAAAAAAGGACAAAAACGAGGGTTAAAGTGTTAGTCACTCAGTCCTGTCCGGACTCTTTGAGGCTCCTCTGTCCATGGAATTCTCCAGGCAACAATACTGGAGTGGGTAGCCATTCCCTTCTCTGGGGGATCTTCCTGACACAGGGATTAAACTCCTGCATTGCATTGCAGGCAGATTGTTTACACTCTGAGGCACCGTGAAGCACCCCAGAGAGGTTGGTGTTCCCTCTAAAAAGCCCTGCCTTTTCCCGTAGACTAATGCATATGCCTTCCATCATTAGCCTCACTCATTCTCCTTTTTGTTTTTACTCTATAAAAATAAATCCCTCACCCCACGTGGGGGAGAAGTCAATCTGTAAACTTTTTCTCACTTCTCCATTCTTTCGCCTCTAAATAAACCTTGTGCTGTGTTGATCTCAGCTTTGGTTTCCTTATTCGCATGTGTGCATGTTTGTCACTCAGTCGTGTCCAACTCTGTGTGACCCTTTGGACTATAGCACACCAGGTTCCTCTGTCCCTGGGATTCTCCAGGCAAGAATACTGGAGGGGGTTGCCATTTCCTTCTCCAGTATTCACCTACTTGAACACAAACAGAAAGAGAACCCTCCTCAGTAGAGGCACAGAGCTAGGGTCTGAGCAGGGTCCATAGAACTTAATCCAATAACAAAATTACAAAACAACAAAGCGAACAATAAAACTGGATTCCGTTTCCCGTTGTTGCTACTGTCCTGAGTCTAGGTTTCTCTTCTTTGTAGCTTCCTTGGTATCACCCTCTCCTTGTTTTCCCAGTCCTTCACTTTCTTTATCATTTGTTCCCTGGTTCTGCCATTCCTGTTTCTAATTGTTGGCAGCCCCAGGGCTCCTGGATTCCCTTCTCTCCATCACCTGAGGAAGATCTTTTTTGTAGATGCTCTTACTCAGTCCCAGTGATATGCTCAATGATTCCCATCTGCATGTCTAAGCCTTTAGCAAAACTACTTTCAGGTACAGCTCCAACATCTCCTAGGCATGGCTCAAACTTTTTAGAGCTAAAACCAAATCTTCTACCCATTCTGTCCCATTTGCTGACAAAGCATCTCTTGCTCAGTACTTATTCATCTCAGCAGTGACCGCCATGTGAAGATCACCTCAACGTGCTCCGTCATGGTAAGACAAGCTCAGAAGCTTGAGCCTGGGACCTCAGACCTTTGGCTGCAGTGCTTACACGTGGACAAACCTCTTCTCGTGCAACAGATACAAAGAAACTATAAGGGGCTAAAAATAACTGCACACTGTGCAGTTGGGACAAATCATGAACAGTAAGATACAAGAAGGTCAAAACCTAACTGCTGCTTCTGAGGTGCCAGAGCAAAGGCAAGACAAGGTGCTCCCGGTGATCCCTGCATTCAGCACCACCAAAGCGAGTGGACAGACCATGTAAGCCACCCCTCTGGCCAGACCCATTGATCTGCCCTCACCCTCATCTCATTTAAGGGACCAGCTGAATCCCGCCCTCGGGTATCTAGGGAGGGTACCTATTTCTGGTTTTCAGTCCATCTCTCTGCAGCTTGGGTCACAATAAAGCCTTGCCTGAATTTCTTGTCTGACCTCTTATCAATTTCTGTTGATTCAGGGACTGGGATCAATGCTATTGGGAGCCATCCTATTGCCATCTTTCCCTAACACACTAGAGAGAATTCATCAGATTTCCCCATGGGCTCTATTAAATAGGAGCACTTTAATTGTTTAAAGTGGTTGCATTCTCATATAAATCATAATTATTTCTGTCTTGAGCTGCACCACAGACTTCCTATATGATCTGACTTCTTGCCCTTTTGTTCTGCCTTAAACTTACAGTGCCAAAGTGGCTGTAATTGTCCTAACAGGTCAAACAAAAAATCCCATTCCACCTCCATATAAAACATTTAGCCTCAGCCTCTGCCAAGCGGCATGAAATTCAACTCCCCAACTTTTTACTTGGAACTTTTTACATGGAAAAACTGACTGGTTCCAAATTCGGAAAGGAGTACATCAAGGCTGTATATTGCCACCCTGCTTATTTAACTTATATGCAGAGTACATCATGAGAAACACTGGGCTGCATGAAGCACAAGCTGAAATCAAGATTGCCAGGAGAAATATCAATAACCTCAGATATGCAGATGACACCACCTTATGGCATAAAGCAAAGACAAACCAAAGAGCCTCTTGATGAAAGTGAAAGAGGAGAGTGAAAATTTTGGCTTAAAGCTCAACATTCAGAAAACAAAGATAATGGCATCCGTTCCTGTCACTTCATGGCAAATAGATGGGGAAACAGTGGAAACAGTGACAGACTTAATTTTTTTGGTCTCCAAAATCACTGCAGATGGTGATTGCAGCCATGAGATTAAAAGACTCCTGCTTCTTGGAAGAACAGTTATGACCAAACTAGATGGCATATTAAAAAGCAGAGACATTGCAAACAAAGGTCCATCTAGTCAAAGCTATGGTTTTTTCCATTAGTCATATATGAATGTGAGAGTTGGACTATAAAGAAACCTCAGCACCAAAGAACTGATGCTTTTGAACTGTGATGTTGGAGAAGACTCTTGAGAGTCCCTTGGACATCAAGAAGATCCAACCAGTCCATCCTAAAGGAAATCAGTCCTGAATATTCATTGGAAGGACGGAACTAGGGAAATTCTAAAAGGGATGGGAATACCAGATCACCTGACCTGCCCCTTGAGAAACCTATATGCAGGTCAGGAAGCAAGAGTTAGAACTGGACATGGAACAACAGACTGGTTCCAAATAGGAAACAGGATACGTCAAGGCTGTATATTGTCACCCTACTTATTTAATTTATATGCACAGTACATCATGAGAAACACTGGGCTGGAGGGAACACAAGCTGGATCAAGATTGCAGGGAGAAATATCAATAACCTCAGATATGCAGATGACACCATTCTTATGACAGAAAGTGAAGAACTAAAGAGCATCTTAATGAAAGTGAAAGAGGAGAGTGAAAAAGTTGGCTTAAAGCTCAACATTCAGAAAACGAAGATCATGACATCTGGTCTCATCATTTCATGGCAAAAGGATGGGGACAGTAGAAACAGTGGCTGACTTTATTTTTCTTGGCTCCAACATCACTGCAGATGCTGATTGAAGCCATGAATTAAAAGACGCTTACTCCTTGAAAGGAAAGCTGTGAACCATCCTAGACAGTTCAGTTCAGTCGCTCAGTCGTGTCCAAGTCTTTGCGACCCCATGAACCGCAGCACACCAGGCCTCCCTGTCCATCACCAGCTCCTGGAGTCTACACAAACCCATGTCCATAGAGTTGGTGATGCCATCCAACCATCTTATCCTCCATCATCCCCTTCTCCTCCTGCCCCCAATCCCTCCCAGCATCAGGGTCTTTTCCAATGAGTCAGCTCTTCGCATCAGGTGGCCAAAGTATTGGAGTTTCAGCTTCAACATCAGCCCTACACATGGACACCCAGGACTGATCTCCTTTAGGATGGACTGGTTGGATCTCCTTGCAGTCCAAGGGACTCTCAAGAGTCTTCTCCAACACCACAGTTCAAAGCATCAATTCTTCGTGTCTCAGCTTTCTTCACAGTCCAACTCTCACATCCATACATGACCACTGGAAAAACCATAGCCTTGACCAGACGGACCTTTGTTGGCAAAGTAATGTCTCTGCTTTTTATGCTGTCTGCTGCTAAGTCGCTTCAGTCGTGTCCGACTCTGTGCGACCCCATAGATGGCAGCCTACTAGGCTCCTCTGTCCCTGGACTTCTCCAGGCAAGAATACTGGAGAGGGCTGCCATTTCCTTCTCCAATGCATGAAAGTGAAAAGTGAAAGTGAAGTCGCTCAGTCGTGTCCAACTCATAGTGACCCCATGGACTGCAGCCTACCAGGCTCCTCCGTCCATGGGATTTTCCAGGCAAGAGTACTGGAGTGGGTTGCCATTGCCTTCTCCAATATGCTGTCTAGGTTGGTCATAACTTTCCTTCCAAGGAGTAAGCGTCTTTCAATTTCAGGGCTGAAATCACCATCTGCAGTGATGTAGGAGCCAAGAAAAATAAAGTCAGCCATTGTTGCCTCTGTTTCCCCATCTATTCACCATGAAGTGATGGGACCAGATGCCATGATCTTAGTTTTCTGAATGTTGAGTTAAGCCAACTTTTCATTCTCCTCTTTCACTTTCTTCAAGAGGATCTTTAGTTCTTCTTCACTTTCTGCCATAAGGGTGGTGTCAATTTGCATATCTGAGGTTATTGATATTTCTTCCGTCAATCTTGATTCCAGCTTGTGCTTCCTCCAGCCCAGCATTTCTCATGATGTACTCTGCATATAAGTTAAATAAGCAGGGTGACAATATATAGCCTTGATGTACTCCTTTTCCTATTTGGAACCAGTCTGTTGTTCCATGTCCGGTTCTAACTCTTGCTTCCTGACCTGCATACAGGTTTCTCAAGAGGCAGGTCAGGTGGTCTGGTATTCCCATCTCTTTCAGAATTTTCCGCAGTTTATTGTGATTCACACAGTCAAAGGCTTTGGCATAGTCAATAAAGCAGAAATAGATATTTTTCTGGAACTCTCTTGCTTTTTCCATGATCCAGCAGATGTTGCCAATTTGATCTCTGGTTCCTCTGCCTTTTATAAAACCAGTTGAACATCTGGAAGTTCACAGTTCACATAGTGCTGAAGCCTGGCTTGGAGAATTTTAAGCATTATTTTACTAGCTTGTGAGATGAGTGAAATTGTGCAGTAGTTTAAGCATTCTTTGGCATTGCCTTTCTTTGGGAATGGGATGAAAACTGACCTTTTCCAGTCCTGTGGCCACTGCTGAGTTTTCCATATTTGGTGGTATATTGAGTGCATCATCTTTCAGAATTTGAAATAGCTCAACTGGAATTCCAACACCTCCACTAACTTTGTTCATAGTGATGCTTCCTAAGGCTTACTTGCCTTCACATTCCAGGATGTCTGGCTCTAGGTGAGTGATCACATCATCATGATTATCTGGGCCGTGAAGATCTTTTTTGTACAGTTCTTTAGTGTATTCTTGCCACCTCTTCTTAATATCTTCTGCTTCTGTTAGGTTCCTACCATTTCTGTCCTTTATTGAGCCCATCTTTGCATGAAAATTTCCCTTGGTATCTCTAATTTTCTTGAAGACATCTCTAGTCTTTCCCATTCTGTTGTTTCCCTCTATTTCTTTGTATTGATCACTGAGGAAGGCTTTCTTATCTCTCCTTGCTATTCTTTGGAATTCTGCATTCAAATGGGTATCTTTCCTTTTCTCCTTTGCTTTTCTCTTCCCTTCTTTTCACAGCTATTTGTAAGGCCTCCTCAGACAGCCATTTTGCTTCTTTGCACTTCTTTTTTTGGGGGGGATGGTCTTGATTCCGGTCTCCTGTACAGTATGACGTACCTCTATCCATAGTTCACCAAGCACTCTGTCTATCAGATCTAGTCCCTTAAATCTATTTCTCACTTCCACTGGAAAGGTCCCTCTAGTCAAGACTATGGTTTTTCCAGTGGTCATGTATGGAAGTGAGAGTTGGTCTGTAACAAAAGCTGAGCACAAAAGAATTGATGCTTTTGAACTGTGGTGTTGGAGAAGACTCCTGAGAGTCCTTTGGACTGCAAGGAGATCCAACCAGTCCATCCTAAAGGAGATCAGTCCTGGGTGTCCATGTGTAGGACTGATGTTGAAGCTGAAACTCCAATACTTTGGCCACCTGATGCGAAGAGCTGACTCATTGGAAAAGACCCTGATGCTGGGAAAGATTGAGGGCAGGAGGAGAAGGGGACGACAGAGGATGTGATAATTGGATGGCATCACTGACTCAATGAACATGGGTTTGGGTGGACTCCGGGAGTTGGTGATGGACAGGGAGGCCTGGCATGCTGCGGTTCCTGGAGTCTCAAAGATTTGGATATGACTGATTGACTGAACTGAACTAAACTGAACTGATGCTGAAGCTGAATCTCCAATACTTTGGCCACCTGATGTGAAGAACTGACTCATGTGAAAAGACCCTGATGCTGTTAAGATTGAAGTTGGGAGGAGAAGGGGATGACAAAGGAAGAGATGGTTGGGTGGCATCACTGACTCAATGGACATGAGTTTGAGTAAACTCCAGGAGTTGGTGATGGACAGGGATGCCTGGCGTGCTGCAGTCCATGGGATTGCAAAGAGTCAGACACGGCTGAGCAACTGAACAGACTGAAGTTTTTACTAAGTTGAAAATGTTGGGTAGGAATTTAGGCATGAGAAAAAGAGGTGGCCTATCTGTAGATGTTCTTTCCTGGAGAATCCCAGAGACGAGGGAGCCTGGTGGGCTGCCGTCTATGGGGTGGCACAGAGTTGGACACGACTGAAGTGACTTAGCAGCAGCAGCTGTAAATTATTCAAGCTGATCTCTAAATAGCACCCCAGACATGTCCCAACGTAACCCAGGAGAGCTCACAGATATGCTAAAAATAACCACAGAGACTTTTCCAACTCCAGAGCATGCACCCTAGGTGCACAGTGCAACACACTAACCACAGGGACCTCCTCAGCTCTGGCCCATGTGTCCTTGATGCACAGCTGTGTCCTCAAGTGCCCTTAGGCAGCTGGGAGCCTATTAAGGGTTCATAAATATTCTATACATACATACATCTAATTATAACAGACTGAATTATGGAAACCCTATGTGCAATAGAGCCTGTTGTTTTGTAACTTGCAACTATGGATCAAAACTCTCAGTCCAGGCCCACCTAGATGAATATGTAAAAGTCCTGTCTTGAAAATCCCTGTACCTCATCATTCCAGCCCCAGTGCTTCTCTTGGCTTGGCCCTCCTCTCCTTTGAGGTGTTCTTTCTAATCTTTATTCTATAAACTCATTTTTGCCCTGGGTAAGACCTCAGGTTCTTCTCTGTATACCTATCAAGAACTGATGCCACAAGGAAGTGTCCTCTTCATGAGGAAGGGTCCTCCTAGACTCTCCCTATTTGATAACAAAGACCCCAATGTGATTCGAGTTTATTTTCCTCTATGCCATTCTCTTTGCAACATGCACTTGTCTCTGGCCACCCAGCAAAGTCAGACTGGCATCCATCCCTAAACACACTCAGTTGTATCCACATCCTAATCTTCACCCTTCAGGTTCTATTCCTTCTAGTTATAACTCACTTACCCCAGTTTCAACTTTCTCCCTCTTGGCTTCCTGGTTTCTAACAAAGTATCAGCTCAAGTGCTACCTTCAGAGATTCCAGCCCTTCCTTCCCTAATGAAACATCACTAGTTCCATTTCCAAAATACTTTTCTATCACATTAATCAATATTTTGCTTTTCTATCTGATGTGTATCATTATCAAAAATCTTTTTTTTTCCTTCTTGTGTATTTGTTTTCTCTTTTCTTTTCATAAGAATGTGAATTTTGCAAAGACTTAGATTCTGTTTTGACTGCTGCTCTATCCCCAGAGTCTATAACAGAACCTTGCACTCAGTCAATTCCCAAAGAGTATTTGTGTTACTGGCTGGCTGTCAGCTCATTCAAAAGACAGAGAAAAAATTATTTGGTATAGACTTTATCACAAATTTGCAAAGAGATGGTATAAAGCCAGTGCAAGGGAAGTAGTGAACAGTACAAAATATGTAATTAAGTGTTAAAATATAACACATGTATATCTAATTCTATAAGGAATATGCTTATTTGATGAAGACAGAAATGAACTAACATATAGGAGAGTTATGCTTTCAGAGAAGTATAGCAATTGTCTGTCTCCCTCTCTGCCATAGCATGGGGATATTACGCTCCTCAATAGACACAAAGTGATGTGAAGTAGAAAAAAGTCATATCGGACTCTTTGTGACCCCATGGACTGTAGCTTGCCAGGCCCCTCTGTCCATGGAATTCTCCAGGCCAGAATACTCTAGTGCGTAGTCGTTCCCTTCTCCAGGGGATCTTCCCAACCCAGGGATCAAACTGAGGTCTTCTGCATTGCAGGCAGATTCTTTATCATCTGAGCCACCCGGAAAGACAAATTCAATACAAATTGGTCAGAGTAATGATAAAGTGTGAGCACTACAAGAACAATAATCTGACCTTGGAACTTAGCTCAGCCATATACCAGCTCTGGAAGTTTTCCTTGTTTCTTAGATCCTCAGTTTTCTTATTGATAGGGCCCACATGGGGTCTCATTGATAAGATGGCTCGTTATGTTGACCTCGCAAACAAAGAATAAATCACGGTGATTCTTGAGACTGACCAAATTGCCCAGATGGCACCCTCTTATCTCACTGGTGCCTATCTTCTCAAAGCTGTGAGACCACCAGATTCCAGACCTCTGGCTACATGACCATCCTTTCAGAGAATTTTTCCTTGGTGGGGTATAAGAAAGATTCCATCAGAAAGAGAGAACGCTGGTTCTCCTTAAAGGCCAGTCACCATCTCTTTTCCCTCTAATAAATTTCCCTTTCTTGCCTGACTGCCCTGTTCGCTCTCTTTTTCTCTGCACTTACCTTACATTCATCCTACAAGATTATTTTTAAGATTAAATGAGATGGTGTACCAAACACAGTTCTTGCTCTATGACTACTGTCCATAAACTATAGTTAGCAGTATCTGGAATAATATCTTTAAATATTAAGATAGATACAAAATCTGCACTAATTCCAATAATAAATTCATAAATACAATAAGGGTTCTGAATATACAAAGCAAATAAACTGTATTTAGAATGACAGGAAACCAATTTCAAGAAAAACAGTAAAAACAAGAACAATACAAAGATGTTAACCCAGGTCTTAATTTATATATAATCTCAAGGAAAAATTTTGCAAGCAAATATGAGGAACAACGTATTCACATTGTAACACCCTGACCATCTGCTCTCCAAGTATCATTATGTCCTTCCCTTGATACATTCTGTCACCTACAATTTTGCCCAACCCTGGGTCCATTTTCAGGATCCACTCTACTTAGGAAGCTGCATTTACTACCTATAGGAACAGAATCTAGGGTTGGATGCAGGACTCTGTCACCAGTGTAGACTTCTCAGGGAAGTCACTATTACTGTGCCATAGATCTCACAAATTAGCAGTAGAATTTTTCCACAGGGCATTGGAGGAAGTAAGCCTCCTTCACAATTTATTCCTATGCAGAGTGAGCACTTTTCCTGGCATTCTGAGAAGGAATGTTGCTTCCCTCTATCAAGATGTAAACAAAGATTAACAAACATCCACAAATGTCAATAATAAACGAGGTCAGTGATACCTCAGCACAAAACACCATCCAACAGTAATAGATGTATAAATGCATACACCCTGTGCCTTAACAGTTCTGCTCCCAGGGGAAAAAACAAACAAACAAACCCTGCAGCTATTCTCACAGGAGTGTACAAGATAACTCTGCAAGGAGTGTACTATTTATGAAACAAGACAAGATAATGAACATCAACCTTATTTTTAAAATTATATACAATAGTGGTGAGATCACATAACATAATTTTAAGTAGCTACTGAAAAAGTCAGGCAAATGTACATGATAGAAACATTTTTTAAATATGCATTCTTTGACATATACGATTATGCTTGAATACATACAGAAATAGCTAGTTAAAAAAGCAAAAATTAATTCTAAAAATAACCACTTCCATTATATCTACACACATTATATATATATATATATATATATATATATATATACACACACATACACACATATGTATATATTTTGTGTGTGTAAATATATTTTATATGGTTTTTTCCATAGAGTGAATTCAGCGTTTCCTAGTCTTTTCTTGTCCTCATGAATTCCTCAGTTTAAAAAAGTAAATGGTTTTTCAATGGATATATATACCTAGACCAGTGCAGTTTTCTCAGAGGCTCTAATAAATATTCTAGATAAATATCAGTCCCCATCTACAAAATCTTGCAAGCATATGGCTTCTGATGGTGCTAAAATGAGTACAAAAAGGAGTAGAAATCCTGAACCTACATTCTCAGGAATTAATATGGGCTTCTATTAATAGATTCTCAAAGGCAAAGAGCATGGAACCAAAGGCTGGTTGACAACTGACTCAGCCAAGAGCTTCACTTGAATCGAGACAGTTCTTAAGATTTGCACAGCAGTTAAGGATGAGTTTCCTTATCAATTTCATGCACACATTTATTTCCTGGAACTAAAAAAAAAAGGAGGTACTACATTCTCTTTAACCACAGAATTTTCCACTTTTCTCCCCAGTGACTTGCATTATTATTTGTCAGATGCATTATTCATATTTTGGTGGCAGAAATCATTGGTGGCTCCTAACATGATCATCCTCAAAAATCTCTTAGTTTTTACACTTACTATATCCCTCATTGCAGACTTCATTTTTTTGGGCTCCAAAATCACTGTAGATGGTGATTGCAGCCATGAAATTAAAAGACGCTTACTCCTTGGAAGGAAATTTATGACCAACCTAGACAGCATATTCAAAAGCAGAGACGCTACTTTGCCAACAAAAGTCCATCTAGTCAAGGCTACGGTTTTTCCAGTGGTCATGTATGGATGTGAGAGTTGGACTGTGAAGAAAGCTGAGTGCTGAAGAATTGATGCTTTTGAACTGTGGTGTTGGAGAAGACTCTTGAGAGTCCCTTGGACTGCAAGGAGATCCAACCAGTCCATTCTAATGGAGATCAGTCCTGGGTGTTCATTGGAAGGACTGATGCTAAAGCTGAAACTCCAGTACTTTGGCCACCTCATGTGAAGAGTTGACTCATTGGAAAAGACTCTGATTCTGGGAGGGATTGTGGGCAGGAGGAGAAGGGGACAACAGAGGATGAGATAGCTGGATGGCATCACCGACTCAATGGACATGAGTTTGAGTGAACTCCGGGAGTTGGTGATGGACAGGGAGGCCTGGCGTGCTGCGATTCATGGGGTTGCAAAGAGTTGGACACGACTGAGAGACTGAACTGAACTGATAGCCCTCATTCTTTTTCTCAAGGCAAGAGTAACTTGTATACTCACCTTTAAATCCATGGAAAGAGAACTTTTTGAAGAATAAATCCTTCTACTAGAGCAAATAGTTATTTCTAGTGAAAAAGGGGATTCACAGTGTAAATAACCATCTCTTCAGTTAACTACTGGTGAGCTTGAGCGTTGCCTAACATATTATCATAGAAAGCTGGTAGTATCTGCCTCCAAGGCTGAAGCTTTAAGATGATTACCAAAGATTTTCCCAGCTTCTTTCTCCCCAGGGACTTAATCTCTTGCTTTTCTAACCTGAATGGTATAAAATCAAAATCTTACTTTAATTCAAATACACAACATAACTTCACATCCCCCAGTCCTCAGGAGAAACCCGTTTACAGGTATCAGCATTTCCATTTAAATACAGGAAATGAGTTGAAGAAAATGTGTCAATTGTGCCTTCCCCAGCACTTCTATGGAGGTCTGAAGCCTGACTTAGCAAAGAAGTCTCATTCATTTCTCATTACTTTCTTAAGCTTAAGAGAGAAAAAGGTTGGGCCATCTGGACCCTTTATGGAAGCTCACACCAAAGTAAATCTCTTCTAAAAACTGGAGAAATTGGATATTAACACAGGATGACATGTGCACAAAAGCCATTTATGCAACCACAAACTGCTGCCACTCTCCAAAGACTGAACTTTAGAATAACAATGTCACTTGCACATTCAACTTGGTGTTACACATACAGACACACACACATGTACAGAGGCACAAAGTGCATACTCTGATGTCAGAGCATCACAGCATCCTGGTGTGTCAGGTTAGATCAACTCTTAAGGGTCTTTCAAAACTCTTACCTAGCAGGGAGAATCTTCTCTATCAGCTCCAAAGTTATTATCCCTCTGTTCCTGAACACTTCCTTTTACCTGGGGCACAATGCTGTGTAAATAATCATTGCAAGCATTTTTTTTTTCTTATTCTGAGTCAGCATTTACTTCCCCATAACTTTAATTATTGCTCCTACTTCTGCCTTTGGGAGGAATATTAAAAAGAAAATTTTATATGCCTTATTATAGATTTTCAATACAGAGAGCTCAATTTTGGTACGTGAATGGCAGCTGTCACTCACATACTTCACCTGAATTCATTATAGATAGCATCTCTCCTTTTCATACTGGCATATATGGTTATTTTGAAACTAAGGACACCATTTTCTCCTTATTCCTCTTAAAATTAGTTTGCTTTTAAACTTAACTCTTCCAGTTAATTAAAGTGGGGACCTATTTACTCTGACCTTTCTCCTTTAGTATTTCCTATCTTGTGAAAAGTTTATCTTATGAATTCATCAGTGTTACTAATTAGTAGATTTTTTCATTTGATCTACATAAATATGTAAGACTGTGTTAATCTGGATTGATTTTTTTAGACTTTTTATTTTAAAATAATTTTAGATTTACAAAAAATTGCAGAAACAATACAAAGTGTATCTGTATACTGCTCAGAGTCCCCTAATATAAACAGCTTGGGAAGAACAGTGCAGTTACCAAAACCAGTAAATTCTATTAAGGTCATGCTATTACCTCTACTATATTCTTAACTTACATTTCACCAGTTCCTCCATGACTGTCCCTATTCTGTTCCAGGATCCAATGCAGTATCCCACATAACAGCTAGGTGTCATATCTCCTTAGTCTCTTGCGATCTGGGATAATCCCTCTGTATCCTGTTGCCTTTCATGACCCTTTGACTTAAAGAACACTTCCTGGTGCTCTGGTGTTGGCCTGGTGCTCTTCCTGGTCAAGTATTTTGTAGAATGCCCCTCAGGGCCTGACTGATGTTTTCAAATGATATTGAGGTTATGCATTATTGGCAAGAATGCCACCTTGTACTCTTGTCAGGGCATCATACTAAGGTATGGTGATGCTGATCTTCTTTATCACTGGAGATAATAAACTTCATCACTCAGTGATGGTGGAATCTGCAGGTTTATTTATCTTGCATGTGTTATTGTTCCCTTTACAATTCATAAATATCTTTGGTGAGATATTTTGAGACTTTGCAGGCATCATGCCTCTCCTCCAACCTTTAACCACTCATGTTAGAATCCATAGGTGATTCTTGCCTGCTTGTTACTGTGGCGCTTTCATGCTGCTATTTTATTTTGCCTACTCATTCTATTTTGTTAATTAGCAATCCTCTGTAAGGAAGAGTTGCCTTCTCTCTCGCTTTTCATTTATGTGTTCAATAATTTGTATCATGTTGGACTCCTAGATATTTAGTTTACTCTGTGGGTTATAATTTAATATGCCCATGATTTATTTTGCTTCTCAAACTGGTCCAGCTTTGGAAGATCTTTTAGCTGGACTCCTGTGTTTCTATGACGTGCTCCATTTTTTTTCAGTATTCTACTTATTTTGAATCACAGGTTGCTCCAGGCTCATCTTTTCTTCTCTCTCCTCAGCTCTGATATCTATCATTTCTCCAAGAATCCCTGGCTCTTTTTATTAGAGAATGGTCTTTGGAAACTAGGATCTTGTTACTAGGTGTGCTCATTCCTACTGGAGTAGCTTTGACTTATTTGTGATAACCTCTTGCTTTCTAGGCACTCACATATTTATTATTTAAGTCATTCTATAATTTTGCCTAGGATAAATATTTTATTCACTAAGCATGCATTTCATGGACTCTTTTACTTCTACTTTTATCTTTACTTTCCTGGAAATTAGGACTATTTGGGACCATTCTCAGTATTTCATGACTTCTCTGGTGGCTCAGACGGTAAAGAGTCTGCCTGCAATGTGGGAGACCCCTGGCTTCTGTCTGTATCTTCTTCTCTACTGTGTCCCTGATGTTTAGCAGGCCCCTTGGAGGATATTTTCTGGTGGCTCAGATGGTAAAGAATCTGCCTACAATGAGGGAGACCTGAATTTGGTCTCTGAGTTGGGAAGATCCTCTGGAGAAGGAAATGGCAACTCACTCCAGTATTCTTGCCTGGAGAATCCCATGGACGGAGGAGCCTGGCAGGCTACAGTCAATGGGATCGAAAAGGTCAGACACGACTGAGTGATTTCACTTTCACTGTTTCAGTATTTCCGAACATCTGTTCTCCATAATTTCTGAAAGGAATTGTATTGACTTCTGTTAAGTACACTCAGTGCCTAGAGTTACAACATGTCTAGAGAACAAGACCCAGATGTAAACTCATTTAGAGCAATTAGAATCTATTTTGTATCTATTAGTTGGAATTCAATTCCCTACTGTCTATGTTGATTCAGTTCTTTCCAACTGAAGAAAATTAAATTAATATTTGATAAAAGCTACAAAACTTGCACTGTTTTCATTTGTTTGTTATCAAAACATATTCCTTCTAATATAATCTAATTTTCCCTAATATATGTAATTTTAATCTCACTTTATAGTTAAGGTTTAAGAATTTATCTTCACTTAAAAGTAATCCCAAGTCTTAGTAATATAAGATCACTGTAGAATAAAAAAAATCTCAAAATGTCATAATCAGAGTTATATAGTATCTATATATACTATTAGTATATCTATATATAGTATCTATCTATACTATATAGATATATAGTATCAGAGATATATAGTATAGTATTATTATTAACCTAACTTGACTGAAAAGGCAAATAGATATGATGTTGGAAGAAGAGCTCCTTAGGTCAGAAGGTGTCCAGCATGCTAGTGGGGAAGAGTGGAGGTCAATTATTAATACTAATAGCTCCAGTAAGAATGAGGCAACAGGGTCAAAGCAGGAATGATGTTCAGGTGTGGATGTGTCGGGTGGTGAAAGTAAAGTCTCATGTTGTAAAGAAAAATATTGCATTGGAAGCTTCAGTGTTAGGTCCATGAATCAAGGTAAACTGGATTGGTCAAGCAGAAGATTGCAAGATTGAACATCAACATCTTAGAAATCAGTGAACTAAAATGAATGAGAATGGGAGGATTTAATTCAGACAACCATTATTTCTACTACTGTGGGCAAGAATCCCTTAAGAGAAATGGAGGAGCCCTTATAGCCAACAAAAGAATCTGAAGTGCAGTATTTTGGTGCAATTTTAAAAATGTCAGAATCATTTTGGGTCATTTCCAAGGCAAATCATTCAACATGAGAGCAATCCAAGTCTACACATGAACTACTTAAGAAGTTGAAGTTAAACAGTTCTATGCAGACAAACAACACCTTCTAGACTAAGGCAAAAAAAAAAAAAAAAAAAAAAAAAGATGTCCTTTTCATCATAGGAGATGGGAATGCAAAAATAAGAAGTCAAGAACTATCCAAAATAACACACTGGTCATAGCAAACACCCTTTTCCAAAAAACTGAGAAAACTCTACACATGGACATCACCAGATGGTCAATATCAAAATCAGAATTATTGAATTCTTTGTAGCCAAAGATGGAGAAACTCAATACAGTCAACAAGAATAAGACGTGGAGCTGACTGTGGCTCAAATAATGAGCTCTTTACCGAAAAATTCAGGCTTAATTTAAAGAAAGTAGGGAAATCCACTAGGTTATTCAGGTGTGATCTAAATCAAATCCCTTATGATTATACAGTGAAGGTGACAGAATAGATTCAAGGGATTAGATCTGATAGACAGAGTGCCTGAAGTACTATGGAAGGAAGGTTTGTAACATTGTACAGGATGCATTGACCAAAACGATCCCAAAGAAAAGGAAATGCAAGAAGCTAAGGTGGTTGGCTGAGGAGGCTTTAGTAATAGCTGAGAAAAGAAGAGAAGTGAAAAGCAAAGGAGAAAAGGAAAGATATAGTTAACAATACAGAGTTTCAGAGAAAAACAAGGAGAGATAAGAAGGACTTCTTAGATGAACAATGTAAAGAAATAGAGAAAAATAATAGAATAAGAAAGACTAGAGGTCTCTTCAAGAAAATCGAAATATCAAGGGACTATATCATGCAAGGATAAATGTGATAAAGGACAGAAAAGGTAAGGACCTGAGAGAAGCAGAGAGGTTAGGAAGAAGTGGCAGAAATACACAGAAAAACTATTAAAAAAAAAGGCCTTAATGACCCAGATAACCATGAAGGTATGGTCACTTGTCTAGAGCCAGGCATCCTTGAGTGTGAAGTCAAGTGGGCCTTAGGAAATATTACTGTGAACAAAGCTAGTGGAGGTAACAGAATTCCAGCTGACCTATTTCAAGTCCTAAAAGATGATTCTGTATAGAGCTGCATTGAAATTGTCAGGAAATTTGGAAAACTCAACAGTGGACACAGAACTGGAAATGGTCAATTTTCATTCCAATCCCAAAGAAGGGCAATGCTAAAGAATGTTCAAACTACCATACAATTGTGCTCATTAAACATGTTAGTAAAGTTATGTTCAAAATCTTTGAAGCTAGGCTTCAGCAGTACATGAACTGAGAACTTCCAGATGTACAAGATGGGTTTGAAGAGGCAGAGGAACCAGAGATCAAATTGCCAACATTTGTTGGATCATGGAGAAAGCAAGGGATTTCCAAAAAAAAAACAAAAAATCTACTTCTGTTTCATTGACTATTCTAAAGCCTTTGACTGTGTAGATCACAACAAACTGGAAAATTCTTAAAGAGATGGGAATATCAGACTACCTTACCTGTCTCTTGGGAAATCTGCATTACGGTCAAGAAGCAAAAATTAGAACTGGACATGAAACAACTGACTGGTTCAAAATTGGAAAAGGATTAGGACAAGACTATACAATGTCACCTGCTTATTTATATTGCTCTGCAGAGTACAGCATACAAAATGCCAGACTGGATGAATCACATGTTGGAATCAAGATTGCTAAAGAAATATCAACAAACTCAGATATGCAGATGACACCACCCTTATGGCAGAAAGCAAAGAAGAACAAAAGAGGCTCTTGATGAGGGTGAAAGCGTGAAAAATCTGGCTTGAAACTCAACATTCAAAAAACTAAGATCATTGCATCTGGTCCCACACTTCATGGCAAGTAGAAGAGGGGAAAATGACAGATTTCCTTTTCTTGGGCTCCAAAATCACAGCAGATGGTGACTGAAGCCATGAAATTAAAAGACATTTGCTCCTTGGAAGGAAAGCTATGACAACCCTAGATAGCCTATTGGAAAGCAGAGACATCATTTTTCTGACAGAGGTCTGTACAGTCAAAGCTATGATTTTTCCAGCAGTCATGTACTGATGTGAGACTTGGACTGTAATGAAGGCTGAAAGCTTTGATGCTTTTGAACTGTGGTGTTGAAAAAGACTCCAGAGAGTCCCTTGGCCTGCAAGGAGATCAAGCCAGTCAATCCTATAGGAAATCAACGCTAAATATGGAAGAATTGTTGCTAAAGCTGAAGCTTAAATTTTGTGGCCATCTGATGCAAGTAGCCGATTCATTGGAAAAGACTCTGATGCTGGGAAAGATTGAAGGCAAAGAGAGAAGAGCATGGCAGAGGATGAGATGGTTAGATAGCATCACCATCTCAATGGACATGAATTTGAGCAAACTCTGGGAGATAGCAGAAGACAGAGAAGCCTGGTGTGCTGCAGTCCATTGGGTCACAAAGAACTGGACTCAGTGACTGAACAACAACAAGCTGTACATATACACTACACACATATAAAAGTATATACAAAAGTGAGAATATATTGAATATATATTACTATATCCTGTTATTTTTATCTAATATGGTATCATAGAAGTAGTTTCACATGTAAAGTTATTTAAATCATAATTTTAGTAATAACATGATAAATTCATTACAGTGAATTTAACTAAATCTCTATTATTAGATCTTCGATTTTTTTCTAATATTGTATCATTATAAGTAACATTTAATGAATAACTTTATACAAATAAATCTTCATCCATTTATAATCACCTCTTTATGAAAGATTCTTGGAAGTAAAGTCACATTGTTTCTAATGTAACTGAAAATATGTTTACTATAATTGAGAGTGTTGGTTTATTTTGTTTTCCTTTGCACCTTTTTGAAAGCCTGAATTATTCTGGGGCTGTAAGCTTCTATGTAGTATTTTTATAATCTGTGCCATGATTTTATATTTATACTTAAAAACATGTCTTTCTTTACAAAACTTGTAGGTTCCTTGCTAAAATCTGATTTTATTTATGAATTCCTCATGCAAACATTTCAAATATTTTAATTCATCCTTGTCCATTCAATTATTATGGTCATTGATGAGCTATTTTTAAATCACATATTCATTTTGGAATATCTCCCAACTTTCTTGATGTATTCCTTTTATAATTTTTCTTTCTGGGAATGATTATCAGAGTTATCATTGAATGAATGTGCTAGAATCCTTTATATGGATGAGGTTCAGCGCTTTCATGAGTCTGCTATTGTTTCTAATTTTAAAAGCAGCGTCTACTTGTGGATAAGTGGTAGTTCCTTTTATCCTCTCTTATACCTTGCAAGGCATCCGGTCCCATCACTTCTTGGGAAATAGATGGGGAAACAGTGGAAACAGTGTCAGACTTTATTTTTATGGGCTCCAAAATCACTACAGATGATGACTGCAGCCATGAAATTAAAAGACACTTACTCCTTGGAAGGAAAGTTATGACCAACCTAGATAGCATATTCACAAGCAGAGACATTACTTTGCCAACAAAGGTTCATCTAGTCAAGGCTATGGTTTTTCCTGTGGTCACATATAGTTGTGAGAGTTGGACTGTGAAGAAGGCTGAGCACTGAAGAATTGATGCTTTTGAACTGTGGTGTTGGAGAAGACTCTTGAGAGTCCCTTGGACTGCAAGGAGATCCAACCAGTCCATTCTGAAGGAGATCAGCCCTGGGATTTCTTTGGAAGGAATGATGCTAAAGCTGAAACTCCAGTACTTTGGCCACCTCATGTGAAGAGTTGACTCATTGGAAAAGATTCTGATGCTGGGAGGGATTGGGGGCAGGAGGAGAAGGGGATGACAGAGGATGAGATGGCTGGATGGTATCACTGACTCTATGGACGTGAGTCTGAGTGAACTCCGGGAGTTGGTGATGGACAGGGAGGCCTGGCGTGCTGCGATTCATGGGGTCGCAAAGAGTCGGACACGACTGAGCGACTGATCTGATCTGATCTGATACCTTCCAAGAGTTTAAGATTGCCTACAAAGCAAATCAAAACCTTATCTAACGTTCCTCTCAACACTGACACATCAAGCAGATGTCAAGAACACGATGCTCCTTCAACAGAATGGCACCTTCCATACGTGATTCTTCCGTTATCTGTCTTTGAGCTGCCATATCCTAGTCTCTGGGCTTCCCAGGTGGCTTAGTGGTAAAGAATCTGCCTGCAGTGCAGGGGATGCAGGAGATTCAGGTTCAAACCCTGGAGCAGGAATATCCCCCAACCCAGGAAGATCCTCTAAGATCTCTAAGATCCTCCAAGATCCTTGCATGGTAACTCACTCCAGTATTCTTGCCTGGAGAATCCATGGACAAAGGAGCCTGGTGGGCTACAATCCATAGTGTTGTAGATAGTCAGACATGACTGAAGTGACTTAGCACACACACACACATCTTTGTCTCTACTGTTTATGGTAGTATATTCCCTCAAGGATATAATCTCTGTTGTCTTTTTCTTTTGAATTTATGCAAAATTCCCCAAATGTGCTTAAATCATTAGATTTAAAGAATTCCAGATGCTAGCATATTTTCCTCACAGGCTCATTTGATTTCATTTTCTTTCTTTTTTTTTTTTAACTCAGATTATTTTGGATATAGTTGTACTTACATTCCGAGTTAATGCCTGTCATCTTAATAATTTTTTGTGGTTTGCCAGTTAGTGCAATTTTGTCTGTAATAATACAATCCCTGAGTCAATTTGGTTTAAATAAAAGAGAACTGAATACATAGATTTAGTAGTTCTATGATATTTTCAGGAAAATTGAATTTTTACGACTGTCCTTGGTACAATCCATGGGTTCAGCTTCATCCTAAAGTCGAGTCACTTCATTGTCAGAAGTTGGCTGCTAATGATAGGTATGAGGCAACTTGCTTCCTTGGTCTCCTAAGTAAGAAAAAGTATAGCCCTCCAGCAATAACGCATAAACCCTCCTTTGCAGTCTGATTTGAAGACTTAGGACGTATGACCCTCCGCAATGCAACAGTGTCCTGGTACTTGTGGATCTGCCCTGAAAATGGGGATGGTATACACACACACTACACCTATTCCTTTACTACCATAGTTTGAGCATCTTTTTAAATGACAAATTAACATCAGATATATGACTTCATGTATCACTCCACATTACTGTTACCCAACTTTATTCTAACCAACTACTATGATATTTCTCGGAGTCTTTTGCTGCATGAGCCATACACACTTAGGCAATCTGTGTATTTATATCTGTCAGAGTGTTCATAATGCATATTAGCAAGTGAAAGTTTATGGGATGCCCTGTAATTAAAAATAAAAGTCCCTTTTGGCATATTTATCACAGCTTTTTCTAAACTTATTCGATCATGGAACTTTCACATTACAGATTGTTTCTTTGATCTTTTGGTAATGTTTCCAAAGAGGACACTTTGGGAAAAGCTTCTCTATTGTATATAAATTGTTATTTTAATTAGACATTTTATCTCTCATTTCATACTTTGGCAGACTAAGACAATTCTGATAAGAATTCACATGTCAGAACAAATATATTCTTCCCATATCCCATGAGGAACACTCCATCTCCAACCAAGGGCATCTAAACCATTCTGAGAAATCAAATTGTGATGTCAGATATCAAACCCATCATTAGTAATTTACACTTCATATCTAACTTTATTTCCTTAATTGTCTCTCCTTTCATTTGGGATGGGAAGTAGAAGATTAAAATGTTCCAGATCTACAAGAGTTCAGTCTTTTCTCAAGGATTTTACTGTCTCAAGAATCATCCAAGTTTCTTCTGTCAGTTCTTTTTGATCTCCCTCTGGGAAAAGGCAGGTAGTCAGTGTATTTGAAGTCCTAAAAGCAAGTTCCAAAGGACAGGACCTGGAATCCCCAGGCTATATGATGGCTATTTCTCAGAACAACTCACCATAATCCACTTACTTTTCTTTCAGCCATTTCAATCCGTCATTTTCTTCATTTTGCATGCATGTGTGTGCAGTCATGTCTAACTCTTTGTGACCCCATGGACTGTAGCCCACCAGGCTCTTCTCTCCATGGGATTTCTCAGGCAAGAATACTGGAGTGGGTGACCATTTCCAGCTCCGGAGGATCTTCTTGATCCAGGGATTGAACCCGAATCTCCTGTGTCTCCTGCATGTCAGGTGGATTCTTTACCATTGAGATACCTGAGAAGCCCTTCCTTAATGTTATATTGCTCTAATTTTCACTAGATCACAAAGTTCAACACAGAAGATCTAGATTTGCCATGCTATTCACATAAGGAAGCTTGGATTTGGCAGTTTCTTTTCCTTTGAGTGTTTTCTCACTTGATAATTATTTTTTTTCCTCAAGCCTTTGTATATTCCCCCACAGGGTGTTTATTTTAACTTTTTAAGTTATTTATTAATACATACTCATTATACATTGATTTCCTCAAACACAGTGAGTACCAATTATTTACAACTCTTCTAGAAGTGACTTTATTGTCTATTTTCCCCAATAACCTTGCAAGATAAGTATTGTTCAGGCCACTTTGTGCCAGAGGAAACAAAAGTTGAACTGACCAGTGCCCATGACCATATACGGGTAACTAGTGCACCTGAACCCACATGGCTCTGATTTTAATTTGATGCTCTTTCTAGTAAATGCAAGGGAATTGCCCTTAGTGGGTTCTAATATACAGATAGTAAAACCACTGTACATGTAATTATGACCTCCTCACATTTGTCCCAAGGAGATTTTAAAAACAAACGTGTAATATATGCATACATGTTGAACATGTATACATGTTGAACACCTTCTATGTACTGAACACTACAGCAAGATCTTTAAAAGCTTCTTTTTATGCTTAGAACACTCTATGGAGTAAAAATGTGTCATAGCCTATTTATATGTCATTTGATACTTTCCAATCACAATCTGACAAGTTATCATATTAAGAAAAATTTTTAACCCTAGTTCCAATCTGGAAAACTTTATAATACCCAGGATAGTTTGTAAAAATATCAATGCCTGCATCCTTTCTTTAGAGATTCATTTTTAATTGTTCCAATGTGAGGTTCCAGAGATATTTTTTAAAAGTTCCCTGGTTGCATTCAATCTGGAACAAGAGCTAAGGGTCAAGAGATTCAATGATGCAACAATAACCACATACTTGGCTGTTTTCAATTAGATCTAGAATCTCCTTAATTCCTATCTACACTATTTTTTCTTTTAAGCTCAGTAGTCTGCAGGCTTCCCAGGTTGTGCGATTGTAAAGCATCCACCTGCCAGTGCAGGAGACACAGGAGATGCGAGTTCGATCCCTGGGTTAGGAAGATCCCTGGAGTAGGAAATGGCAATCAACTCCAGTGTTCTTGCCTGAAAATTTCGGTGGACCTGGAGAGCTGAGCATACACACGTGCACAGTGGCCTGCAGGATTTTTTTCTGTGTTGATTCCCAAGCCCTTTCAAGACACTGAGACTGAGTTCATCACACTTCTTAAACAATGAAATGGTGGGCAAGCTCTCTTGTTTCCTTTCTCCAGGAATCTTCATCTCTCTTCAGTTCCAAGTTTTTGGGAAAACCCTGAGACCTGAGGAAAACTTGGATCTCATCCAGGCAGGTAACACCAGATTTGCCCATTTTTTTCCCCCTCAATTTCCCTTTTCCAATTAAACCAACTTACCTTCAAATTACCATCTATCAAGCTCTTCAATTTTGTCTTAAATAGATGAAAACTTTACATGACTAAACATTGATTGAGTTTTTAATTAAGATTCTCCTCCCAAATCCTTTATCCTTAGCCATTCAGCTTTTCTCCCCAGAATGACAATGCCCATTTCTTCTGCATCTTTCTAGTGATATCCTCTGTGCTGTGCTTAGTTGCTCAGTCATATCTGACTCTTTATGACCCCATGGACTGTAGCCCACCAGGCTCCTCTGTCCATGGAGATTCTCCAGGCAAGAATACTAGAGTGGGTTGTCATGCCCTCCTCCAGGGGATCTTCCCAACCCAGGGATCAAACCCAGATCTCCCACATTGCAAGCAGGTTCTTTACCAACTGAGCTACCAAGGAAGCCCCAGAGATATCCTATACTTACACAAATTTTTATATACGCATTTTAAAACATTACAGTATAGTATCTGATATACCGGCTTCCCAGGTATCTCAGTGGTGAAGAGCCACATGCCAATGCAGGAGACACAAGTTCAATCCCTGGGGACTGAAGGTCCCTTGGAGAAGGAAATGATAACCCATTCTAGTATTCTTCCCTGAGAAATCCTGTGGACAGAAGAGCCGGGTGGGCTGCAGACTGTAGGGTCACAAGAGTTGGACATGTCTTAATGACCAAACAACACACTCTATAGTCACTATTTTTTGTCTTGCTTTTGTCTTGCTTTTTTTCTGATGAATTATGTATTTGGGTATCTACCCATATCAGTACATAAGATGTTTCTTCATTCCTTTTTACTTCTCTGTATATTCAATCGTATCTCACTCTTCTACGGATATCTCCCTCTTCTACTGATGAACCCTTGCTTTGTTTCCACCCTTTTGTTACTACAGGAAAGATTCTAAACTAATTTATTCCATTAGTTTTCCCATGTGAAGTATATTTCCAAGACAAATTTCTAGCAGTGAAATTGCTGGGTCAGAGTATGCACATTTGTAACTTTGATGGATACTGCCAAATTGATTTCTTTAGAGGTTGCACCAATTTTCACTCTGACCAGCATCTCTGAGAACCTGGCTTTCCTCATATCCTCAGCAACACAGTGTGATATAAATCATTTTGATCTGACTGTTGATCAGACAGGTAAAATGGCTTTCCAGCACGTTTTTATTTTGCATATCTATGATGAATTTTTAGAAGCCAGTTTTTAAAGCTGTATTTTTGGTTTTTGTTTTGTTGTATTAATTCTCAGCAATCCTGTAGTCAAATGTGCTATTTTATTGCTGCAATTACTTGTTTCAATAAACAATTAGCTTTCAAAAAACTAAAACATGAGTTAACCAAGGAATTTAGCCAGTATTTACAGCATTTTCATATGAAAAAAAAAATCAATTAGTATGCCAAGTAACTGGAGGATAAATACACATTGAAATGCATGCAGTGTAGAGCTGGGATACTCCCTGAGTTTCATATCCTGCTTGTGCTACATCTTTTTTTAAATTATTTTTTTACATTTTATATTGGCTTGCAGTTGATTTACAATATTGTGTTGCAGATTATCATGTTAAGTGAAATAAGTCAGATAGAGAAAGACAAATATCATATGATATCACTTGTATGTGGAATCAAAAAAAAATGATACAAATATGCTGCATCTTTGATCAAAAAGAGATATTTGCTCAGATTCACAGCTGAGCAGCAAGTACATTCAAAAATTAATTTTTCCCTTAAGTAATTGCTCTTTGAATGAAGGCAATTAAATGGCCATATTAAAAAAGTTAGCACTTTAGAAAGTTTTGTGAATTTCATAATTTTCAGTCACATGAGAGAGCCAAAACTTTACTGTGTTTCAGATGGAGCAACGTTTACAACTCAAGGGCCTCAGAAATCATTGTATGCTAGCGTATGGCTTTTAGATCAGAAACTGAAGCCAGAGTGGCTAGCAGAATACATAAGATCACACTGCAGGGGACCAGCTGGAAATGGAAACCAGACCTCCAGTTCCCAACATCAAGGTTTCTCCTTCACCCTCTCTGCATTCACCAGTTCAAATGTACATGTCTCTGTTCCCGACTTAAACTAATCATTATCCTGAAGGGCCATGTTGAATTTCTAATCACTTGTTTTCTTTCCTCTGACTCTGTATCAGACCTCTACCTAAATAGGATATTGACTTAGTCACAATATCCACCTTTGATGGGTACCAGTCTACTTGGCACAGATCCTACTTCAGCACTGAGCTTAGTTCTCCCACCTGATGCAGATGTTGACGCCTGACGGCCTCAGGCTGACTCCCTTTCTGGGAATTGCCCCTGACAGAATAGAATCTCCTTGCCCAAGATCATGTCTCCATCCTAGAGCCTGTGTCCTCAAGCCACAACCTAAGTCTGTGGCTATGGGTGACTGGAATAATGTTCAATTCCCTGTATTTCAAAGGGCTCTCTGAGCTCCAGTGCTGCCTGTGAGATTGAGACTTTGGTTTTGATTGCATTACAGCCAGGCTTCTCCCTCTGCCTCACCATTCTGTCTTCTCTTCCTTCCAATTGTTATTCTAAATCACCTCCATAGAAGCCTCCTACACACTAATTTCTGTCCCAGAGTCTGTTTCCCAGGCAACATCACAATACCTAGCATACCTGTCTAATTTGGAGCACTGTTTCCCTGGTACGTGCATATACTTGCAATTATATTAATTGAATTATTCAACATCAAGTATTTAATAAGAATGTGTTGTGTGCCAGGGACTGACCAGGTACTAAGAGTAAAGGGGTTAACAAAAGCAAGTAAAGGCTACAGTACCTCATGATTAGAAAAGTCTTGTTTAGTAAAGAGGAAACTTAATGAGCATATGGTCACTGGCTTTAAATAACTCACCGTGTTTTCTGTAATCTCAGAAAATGCCTGAACTAGTTCTCTATGGTATACTTGCACCTGGTTCAGAAAATATCCTAATATAAATGACACTGCTCTCCTCTGCCAGCATTTTGGTAGTTTCAGAGACTGAAACACCGGAAACATCCCATTCCCTTATTGCTACACTGAGATGAGATGCACAGCATGTACAACTTCTTGTCCAGTGATATTACCAGAAATCCTTGGTTCTCTGCAAGCATAGAAGTTTGAAGTTCATATTTTGCTTCATCCTGGCCGCTCCTCAGCTTTGTTCGGGGCCTCTCATTGGTCATGGTGGGATCTAATCAATTTCAAGAGGAGTCACATGGGTTTGTCATTGACCATAATTAAGGAATTAAAGAATATAATTTTAGGAGACATACTGATGAAGGATCAAATCCTGGCTCACCTGGGTTGTACAACTAAATGTTGTTTTGTTCTTTGAGCTCCATTAATTAGAAAGGGAAAGATTGGGATTTGGGATTAGCAGATGCAAACTATTATATATATAATGGATAAACAACCAAGTCCTACTGTATAGCACTTGTGTGCTTGTGTGCTTAGTTGCTCAGTCATATCTAACTCTTGTGACCCAATAGACTGTAACCTTCCAGGATCCTCCATCCATGGGTTTCTCTAGGCAGGAATACTGGAGTGGGTTGCCAAGTCCTTCTCCAGGGGACCTTCCTGACCCAGGAATCGAACCCAGGTCTCCTGCATTGCAGATAGACTCTTTACCAACTGAGCTATAAGGGAAGCCCACTGTGTAGCACAGGAAACTATATTCAATATCCTGCGATAAACCATACTGAAAAAGAATATGAAAAAGAATGTTTATTTGTATAACTAAATCAATTTGCTGCACAGGAAATACTAACACAACATTGTAAATCACCTACACTTCAATAAAATAAATTTTAAAAAAAGGTTATTCACATCTCATAACAATCCATCAGCTCTACCTTCAAAAGTGTACACAAAATCTCATTTTCACCACCCCAAGACCACCACTCTGTGCTCTAAGCCAGTAACACCCTTACCCTGACAGTGTCTCTGCCTTAACTCTCTGTATCTCTGCACTCTCTTCTCAACACAGAAGTCAGAGTCATCTTTTCAAGGCTTAAATTAGATTATGTCTCCTGTGAACAGAAGAAAAGTTGCAAGGATGTATCTAAGGTCTGTAGGCTGTTGGAAGGACTGAGTTGTCATTCGCTAAGATTTTGAAAGCTGAGGGTGGAGTAAATTTGGAGATAAAATCGTTTTGTTTGGAGCATGTGCAGTTGGTGCAACGGAGATGAGAAGGCAGGTGGATCTAAGATCTAGAGGTTAGGATCTGGGTCCATTTGGAGATGTACATTTGGAAATGTGAGAATAGATGAGATCCAGTTAGAGAAAAAAAAATTTTACAATTGAATCGGATAAGAGTTTACCACTGATATAAGAGGAAATCCCAAAGGATGAAATATCCAGGGAGCCATAGAAGAATGAAGGTATAAAATATGATTTATGGTGGAATTATAGCTGCACTTGTCCTGATTGATATCTACCAACCGGACAATTAAAAGGAGGCATTGCAAACAATTATAGTACCTTCATAACCCCAAAGCTGTAATGAATAAAACTTATTTGTGTGTTACTATTTCAGTATCTGTCTTCTCTACCTTTTCATAAGTCAGGTTCTCTGATTATTTTCTGCTGTGTCTTGAGCTCCTCAAAGAAACTGGTTGCCATACAGTAGGTGTGGTTGTAAATAATTATTGAGGAATGATTGAATAGATATAGAAAAATAAAATATGGCCAATCATTTCTTGGCAGTGTTGTGTGTGCTTACTTAGTATAAAGTCCACTCCTGAGCAGTGGAGTATAGACAGTTAGGCAGAGGAGGGGCAGAATGGGCTCCATATAAGGTCAAAACTAAGGTGGATCTGGAAGGCTGAAAACAATTCAAATTGACAGCCAAGTGAAGGCAGAGATATCCAGTCAGTGTGCTATCATGACCAGTGAACGACTGTTTCCTTCTAACTTTAAGCACTGCAGTCAGCCATGGTAGAGAAGCTAAAAGATGTGCCCAAATTTACTGAGATAACATTGATTAAAGAATCAAATGGTTTTTTAGTCTTTAATCAAATGACTAAAGAATCAGAATGAGAGCCTAAATTCTGAAATGCTAGTGAATGCTATAAAAATAAGCACAGCTTTTTGTTGAATTTATGCTAAGACATACTGCTTTCAGTAGGACTGAGCTGATTCTCATTAATGATATTAAGGTGTTGGATTTCTACAGATCAACATCTGTCGCAGCATATTTCTAAAGGGAAGTGCTACATATTGAGAGTGTACATATTTTAATAAAAATAAGAGATTATCTTTAATTTTGACATCTTCAAAGAATTATAATTTTCTCATATTTTATAATGGTTTTACTAAAGATAGTTTTCAAATCATGTGACAATCTTGACTCTATCATTTGGTTAAAATATATTTATCCATACTGCCAAGGCTTAGAGAGGGGAACTTTTGTTTATATTTCATCTACAAGCATTTATATCACCCACAGTTAACACCCACAGAATTATAAATTCATGAAGAACAGGACTTCTCTGCTGGTCCCGTGGCTTCATGATCCCAGTGCAAAGGGCCTGGGTTTGATCCTTGGCCAGGGAACTAGATCTGGCCTACTGCAACTAAGACCTGGGACAGCCAGATAAATAAGTAAATAAATATTTTTTAAAAAAATTCATTAGGGAAAGATAGAGTCACTTCTGTTTATGTTAGGTGGTAGGTTAGGCATGAGCAAAGAGAATGGCCTAGCTGAAAAAGATTCAAGGTTATCTCAAAACCCCACTCCTGACATGCCCCAGTGTGGCCCAGGAAAGCTCACAGATATGCTACAAAACAACCAGAGACTTTGCCAACTCTGGAGCATGCGTCCTAGCTGCACAGTGATACAGACTCACCACAGGGGCTTTTCCAACTCTGATACATGTGCCCTTGATGCAGAGCTGTGTCTTCAAGTGACCTTAGGCAGCTAGGAGCCTATTAAGAGTTCATAAATATTCTATACATACATACATCTGATTATAACAGATTGAATTATGGGAAAGACATGCACAATAGAGCCTGTTACTATGCAACTTACAACTGTCAATCAAAACTATCAGTCCATGCCCAACTATGTAAAAGCCCTGTCTTGAAAACCCCTGCACCTCATCATTCCAGTGTCAGTGCCTCTCTTGGCGTGGCCCACCTCTCCTTTGAGGTATTCTTTCTGTTCTTTCTTTAATAAACTTGTTTTTGCCAGGAGTAAGAACTTCAATTCTTCTTTGCGTCTTTACCAAGAACCAAGGCCCGTGAGGTCTTCTTTGACTCTCCCTATCCGGGAACATTTCTGTTGCAGATTTATTGATGCTGGATTGTCAAATGCTAAGTGAGCTCATGGAGTCAGCTTTTCCAACCATGGAAAATGAATAGCCTCCTTCCTTTTCGATATCCATGACTTTTTATCATGTCTAGTGAATACAAATTAGAAATATCCAAGTTTCACTTTTATGTTTAGACCTCTTAAGCTGAAAATATCAAAATGGATTGTGTCCATAAAACTGACAAACTGATGCAGGCATTTTGCCTGATATGACATTGAATTCACTCCTGAAAGAGGAAGCACTTATTTCCCAAGAGGATCATGGAGAGTGAACCTCTGGCTTCACCTGTGCAATGAACTACCGGAAGGAAAATTATTCAACTTTTCCAGGTTTTCTATCAAGGAAGGCTCATGACTCAGGCAGGGCAAAGGGTTGATGTGGAAAAGTTGGTTCATTGAGATGTTGATGATGGTGCTTGCTGCCTGGGGCTATTTGTTATCAGACCGACCAGCTCTGCTCAGTTCCACCAGCCTATCTCCCACAGGGTACATGGATACTACCAAAGTGAAGAACAGAAAATGAGACCCTGGAAGCTTGCACATATATTTTATTATATTTTTCTGAAAATCAAAATGGGACTTCCCTGGTGGCTCAGTGGTAAAGAATCCACCTGCCAGTGTAGGAGATGCAGATTCAATCTCTGGATCAGGAAGATCCACTGGAAAAAGAAATGGCAACCCACTCGGGTTGTCTGAGAAATCCCATGGATAGAGGAATATAGAGGAATCTTGTCCATAGGGTTGCAGAGAGTCAGATATGACTTAGTGACTAAACAACAGCAAAATCAAAATGAGATTTTTGCCTATGGCAAAAATTATACCTATTCCTTAAAGATATATGGAAAATGAGAATAATAGATTTTTAAAAATTCACCTACTTGACCCATTTTCCAGAAAAACAGACTTTGTAAATACTTTCAAGCCTGTGTCCTCTGATCCTTTCTTGTACACATATGCTTAAATGTCTATTTTAATTTTTAAAAATATCTCACTTCTTTTAGAAAACATAAATTATACAGAAAAGAAGAGTGATAAGGAAAAAACTTTATAAATATGGAGTGTAGAGAACAGAACCTAATTTAAGAAAAACTATTCTTAAAGAAGAAAGAATTCATGCGTGGGACTAGTGTTATATCTGAGACACAATGGAAATTAATTTTCCTAAACTGATGATCAGTCTTATTGTGGTTATGAAAAGGCAGGGCTACATTAATGCAAAATATGTGATAAAAACTACATATGGTAAAATTTATTTTTAAAAATAAGAGAATAAATGGAAGTAACATCTAGTCAGAAATAAAAGCAGATTGCCTATTCAGAACTAAAGCCAACTTAATTTTATGTATATCACACAATACTGAGAAGAAGCAAAAGAGACTGACCCTTTGCCTAAGAAATACTTGTTTTCTGAGATAACACCGTGCGCCATGTAAAATAATTATCTAATGAAGACTAACAGTTCATCCATCAAGACTCGCTCCAGGGTTCTTGATTTTCTGTTTCACCAGATTCAGAGGTCTTGGGTACAAACTCTGGCCAGTTCCAACCAGTTCCTCTATCTTGCAAGATCAGTCTTCAAAAACTGCAGCCCAGATCCTTAACTCCTAAAAATATTCTCCTCTGCCTTTCCCCTGCTGAGACATGACTAAGATTCTGACAACATGTATTCTTCCCCATTACAGTGAGTCTAATATACATCAGCTTTCCTTGAGCAATGCGCTTTTACGATTTTCTTTTGAGGAGTTGTCAAAAACTAAAGAACTAAAGTAAAGTAAAGAACTAAAGTAAAGTAAAGAACTAAAGTCATTCTTTTCTCCAGATCTCATATGCTCTGGACTAAGTTTTTCAAGTTTTGGGTTTATTGTTTCTCTTCACTTTTGTTTTACATTTCTGTAAGGCTTCCCTGGTGGCTCAGACTATAAAGAATCTGCCTGCAATGCAGGAGACCTCGGTTTGATCTCTGGGTCGGGAAGATCCCCTGAAGAAGGGAATGGTTACCCACTCCACTATTCATGCCTGGAAAATCCCGTGGACAGAGGACCCTGGCGGTCTACAGTCCATGCATATATGCATGTTTGGTTGTTTCAGTCGTGTCTGACTCTTTGTGACTCCATGGGCTATAGCCTACCAGGCTGCTCTGCCCATGGGATTTCCTAGGCAAGAATACTGGAGTGGAGTCTATGGGGTCACAGAGTCAGACATGACTGAGCAACTAACACTTTCAGTACTTCATTTAGTGCCTCGAGGGAAGAAGACAATGCATTCTACCTGGCCATTTTAAATTTCCTTTCAATCTTTTCTTATTTAATCCATGTCTATTTTATTTTACCTTGATGTCTCTTCATGCCTACTGATTTTTTACATATTCATGTTCTTGTTTCATTGGAATCATGTCTTCTTGAATCCTCTTGAAGTTTCAGGAATCATTCTTGTTTAAGAAGTAAATGATTTGATTCTGTCTGATCAGGGGCACCATGTTGTTTGAATCTCTCAGACAAACTCGAAATCTACAACAGAATTTATCAAATGCATCCTTTTTTTCAGACTTTTTAAAGACTTTTAAAATTGAAATACAGTTGATTTAAAATATTATGTTAGTTTCAGGTATACAGCAAAGTGACAGCTATACACATGCATTTTTTTCTTTTTCAGATTCTTTTCAATTATGGGATATTACAAGATATTGAGTAGTGTTCCCTGTGCTATACAGTAGGTCCTTGTTTATTATCTATCTTATATATAGTAGTTTGTGTCTGCTAATCCCAAACTCCTAATTTATCCCTCACCCCTGCCCCTTTTCCCATTTGGTAACCATAAATTGTTTTCTAAGTCTGTAGATCTATTTCTGCATCCTTCTTTAACTGAAATGCGACCCAGCCCCTGCCCCGTCCTCATTACCTGCGACTCTGTGATGTTGAGACAAGATGAAGCTCAGGGAAAATTGCAGCCCCCTGGAGTACCTTCTATGACTATTCTTATTTCCAACCTTCTCTGTAGCTTTCACTTTTGTGGGTGACCACTTCCTGATATGACTTTTTACCTAGGTTCTTTATTTCCTTCCAAGTTTTCACTTCTGGATTCTGTGGAATGGGAAAATTCATGTGGGAGTTTGAGGCACCATGTTATGCAAATATAGGGGAGGTTATGGTATATACTTCCATTGCCTCAAAGCATGTGGGCAACGGAGCAGTTGTGTGGATTTCTATCTGAAACACATTGCATTTCTGGCTCTAGGACAAGCCATGTTTGGGCAGACAGGTGGCAGCTTGCAGAGTACACTTGGTTCTATGATTTCCCTTAATATTCCAGCTTCCACCATACTCCAAATATGCAAATAAATCTCCAGGTTCAAGGGCATTAGTTTACTGTCACACTGTCATCTTATGGTGCCATTATGACTTTCATCTTTTCTCTTTTTCTCTCTCTTTGTTCTCTTTTTGTGAAAAGTTGGGGAAGACAGAATGGAAGTCTGATCTCAGATTCATATCAACGTGCTAAGCCCTTGAGAAGGAGGCAGAGAATAACAAAGTCATTGTATTGACTCATAGTAGTGGTAACTTACTATGAAAATGTGCTTCCTGGACTGATCATCTATTGAGATCCTTGTAGCACTTTGTAAGATGTCAGCTATGTCTCTCCACTCCCTAAAGACCTAGCTCAGTGAGGCCAAACTGTAATTTTACAGCCCTGTCATGAGTCCAGCACACAATTCTCATGATATTCTCTTTAAGTTCCAAGTCTACATATTTTGCTTCAGGTCAGCTCCACCTTGATCCAGCCCTGAAACACAACCACCTTATTGATCTTCCTTCCTATTAATTATTTGTTAAAGTACACAAGTATTTTTTGAGTTAAATAACATTACCAAGGACTTATGAAATTGGAAGGAATGGTCAATTCATTGACTTCCAGCTTTCTATTATCCTGGTGGTTCTAACTCTGAAGTGACATCAAATAATATTTTCTTATCTCATAAGCAGAGAAAATTTACCTATATTAACTTCCATCAAGAAAGGTGCTTATTAAACCACAGCTTTGGTGGGAGGAAGGTTCAGGAGGGAGGTGACATATGTATACTTATGACTGATTCATGTTGATGTATGACAGAAACCAACAGACTATTGTAAAGTAATTATCCTTCAATTAAAAATAAATAAATTAAAAAATAAATAAATTTAAAAAATCAGTTTTCACTACAGATGCAAAAATGTAAAGAAAGCTTTCTGTATGTGAAAGTGCTGCACTCAATATGCCAGCAAATTTGGAAAACTCAACAGTGTCCACGAGACTGGAAAAGGTGAGTTTTCATTCCAATCCCAAAGAAAGGCAATGCCAAAGAATGCTCAAACTACCACACAATTGCACTCATTTCACATGCTAGTAAAGTAATGCTTAAAATTCTCCAAGCCAGGCTTTAGCATACATGAACCGTGAACTTCCAGATGCTCAAGCTGATTTTAGAAAAGGCAGAGGAACCAGAAATCAAATTGCCAACATCCTCTGGAACATCGAAAAAGCAAGAGAGTCCCAGAAAAACATCTATTTCTGCTTTATTGACTATGCCAAAGCCTTTGAATGTGTGAATCACAATAAACTTTGGAAAATTCTGAAAAAGATGGGAATACCAGACCACCTGACCTGCCTCTTGAGAAACCCGTATGCAGGTCAGGAAGCAACAGTTAGAACTGGACATGGAACAACGGACTGGTTCCAAATAGGAAAAGGAGTACATCAAGGCTGTTTTATTTAACTTATTTAACTGCTTGTTTAATTTGTATGCAGAGTACATCATGAGAAATGCTGGGCTGGATGAAACACAAGCTGGAATCAAGATTGCCAGGAGAAATAGCAATAACCTCAGATATGCAGATGACACCATCCTTATGGCAGAAAGTGAAGAGGAACTAAATAGCCTCTTGATAAAAGTGAAAGTGGAGAGTGAAAAAGTTGGCTTAAAGCTCAACATTCAGAAAACTAAGATCATGGCATCTGGTCCCATCACTTCATAGCAAGTAGATGGGGAAACAGTGGAAACAGTGTCAGACTTTATTTATCTGGGCTCCAAAATCACTGTAGATAGTGATTGCAGCCATGAAATTAAAAGACACTTACTCCTTGGAAGGAAAGTTATGACCAACCTAGACAGCATATTAAAAAGCAGAGACATTACTTTGTCAACAAAGGTCCATCTAGGCAAGGCTATGGTTTTTCCTGTGGTCAGGTATGGATGTGAGAGTTGGACTATAAAGAAAGCTGAGCACTGAAGAATTGATGCTTTTGAACTGTGGTGTTGGAGAAGACTCTTGAGAGTCCCTTGGACTGCAAGGAGATCCAACCAGTCCATCCTAAAGGAGATCAGTCCTGGGTGTTCATTAGTCAGACTGATGTTGAAACTGAAGCTCCAGTACTTTGGCCACCTGATGCGAAGAGCTGACTCATTTAAAAAGACCCTGATGCTGGGAAAGATTGAGGGCAGGAGGAGAAGGGGACGTCAGAGGATGAGATGGTTGGATGGCATCACCAACTCAACGGACATGGGTTTGGGTGGACTCCAGGAGTTAGTGATAGATAGCAAGGTCTGGCGTGTTGTAGTTCATGGGGTCACAAAGGGTCGGACAGGACTGAACGACTGAACTGAACTGATATTTACAGTACCTTTGGGTTGAATTCCTTGCTTTATAAAGCCATCACAAAAGCCCAGAGAAATCAAGCGACTTCCTTAACTTGCTCAGATGCTTAGTGGCAAATGTTCTAACCAGTAGTGGTAGGACCAGAGATCTGCCATCAGACAGGATGTTTCTCTTTTTCCAAGGCACTGCAAGCACAGGTCTCCAGGCTATGTACCCTTGTTAGTGTTATTCAGTCATGTCCGACTCTTTGCAACCCCACGGACTGTAGCCCCCCAGGCTGCTCTGTCCATGGAATTCTCTAGGCAAGAATACTGAAGCCGTTAGCCATGCTCTTCTCCAGGTGATCCTTCTGACCCAGGGATTGAACCTGTGTCTCCTGCATTGCTGGAGAAGGCAATGACACCCCACTCCAGTACTCTTGCCTGGAAAATCCCATGGATGGAGAAGCCTGGAAGGCTGCAGTCCATGGGGTCGCTGAGGGTCAGACATCACTGAGCGACTTCACTTTCACTTTTCACTTTCATGCATTGGAGAAGGAAATGGCAACCCACTCCAGTGTTCTTGCCTGGAGAATCCCAGGGACAGGGGAGCCTGGTGGGCTGCCGTCTGTGGGGTTGCACAGAGTCGGACACGACTGATGTGACTCAGCAGCAGCGGCTCCTGCATTGCAGGCAGATTCTTTATCATCTGCGCCACCTGGGAAGCAAGCTGCTTAACTAAAGTGAGACTCAGCTCCTCTTAGGTGAACTGGAGACAAATATTCTTGTACAGCATAGTCATGTGATTGAATCCCCTTTGAGTAAAGCAGCACTGAATATATAACAAACTCTTAATGTTAATTCTCTTCTTTATCCTTTGATAATTCTCCTCTCACCATGGCAGCCAGTATAGAACTTCTTGTGTCCTAGGAAAATGTATCTTCATAAAAATGCTTATTCAGATGGATCAGATGGATTTGGTGAAATGAAGTGAGGTCATGGTAGCAGATACTTACCTTGTCTGAATCTCCTATTTGTATATCAAAAAGGTAGATGTGCACTGGAGTTCTCCAGTTATTTCCTCTGGAAGCAAAGCTTTCCCCACTTCTACATCTCAGTTGTTGCCTCCCCTTGGAATCCTTCTCCTACCTCAAAGATTACAGTCAGTGTCTTTTCTCTGTGTATCTTTGTTGCTCTTGCTCTATATTTATTATGTTAAATCATTTTCCTGTTTACTCCAACATGTAAATATCAACTCTTAGAGCATTTTTACTTTGGTAATATAATTACAGGAATTGAGTGATATCATAGACATTTGATGAATGAATGACTGTCAATATTCTTTAATTTTAAAGCAAAATATTCTTTGGCACTATCAATTGTTATATAATTTATCCCAGATCCTTTAACTATACTCATTCATATTACTCATTAGATACAGGAAAACACTTCTTTTTTATTCTCTATGACTGTCCTTCTGTTCCTCTTCTTATTTTCTCTATCTCAATCCCTTTGTTCTATTATCTCTCTCCAACTCCTCACCATCAATTGTACTTCTTGTTTTGAAAACCCATTCAGATAAGCTTCTTAAATGTACCAGCTTGAAAATGTACCATTTTCTTGCACCTTATATTGGCTCTTCCTGGTTGTGGCTGAGGTTAGAGACGAGACCATAGTGATTCTATACCATAATAAGAACACTGACAGGTTGGCTGGCCTGCCTTCCCGAGAAAGTGATCTTGACCAACAGCCTGTAAAGATAGGGTGTCCAGGCACAGAGAGGAAACAGCCATCCTTATACTTGACATCTGTCTTGACTTTATCCTGGCATTGAGGTCAAAGAAGGTCATTGCCCTGAAATGGGTTACACCTGAACCAGGAGAATTTTAGGGATCTGCCAAGTGTTAGGGAAAGAATGTAAAGAATGTGTTTGGTTTTAGGAAGCCTCTTTTCTGTGACATTTATGCAAACTTCAACCCCCTAAAGGAATGAGTTTCTTGGTTTGATGTTCAAAACTTGTTCTTTTCTCTAAAGAAATGTAACTATCAAAGACCCTATCTGCCATGTACAGTTAAGGTGATGTCTGGGGATAGTATAGAAAAGTGTAAGCTAGTGTAAGTTGAAGTCTTTGGAAAAAATGGCAAGTTTAAGGGAAGCATTTCTAATGATGCTTAAAGCAGTAGCCTCTTTGGGGAGACACACAAAAGCCTGGTATGTCTATATCTCTAAAATATCTGGTAAAGCACTGAAAGAGAAAGCCTTGAAAGGTAATGTCATAAGGTCACCAATGCTCACTACTATAATCTTAGAATATACAAAGACTTCATTATGTATGTTTTTGAGGCTCAGGAATTTTACTGTTAATCATCTGGGTAGGAATATACAGAATCTACATGTAATGTATCTTCAAAATTATTCTGTTAATTTGATTCAGAAATTGTTGGTAAGATAAGTTAGCAAAAAAACAATCCCACCTTCTTGTGTTTTTTATTAAAAAAATACTAGTAATGTCTTCTCACAGATTCAAGATATTAAAGCTTGCTTTTTAGAAACTGTGAAAGAGGAAGATAGCTTTGGGTAAATTTGTTTAAGAAATGTAAAACTATAATAGCATTTAATGATTGTGGAGGTGTAGGACTGACCATGCAAAAATGAAGGATCAAAAAAAAGGAATAAGCCATTACATGTGTGCCCATATATGTAAACATACACTTACATACATGTTTAAATGTATCAAAAATATAATGGTTCTTGTAGTTGGGAGGAGATTGCATTTTCCTAGTAATGCTAAATTCGGTTACAAGAGTTTATAAATCTTTTTCTTTCTAATAGATTTATTTTAGAACTAAAATCTCATCCTTTTGATACTATCAATAGCAGTGAATGTCCACACTTTCAAAGTGGATTTAAGTTTAGAAATAACCAGAAGTCTTTTCAAAATCAAGTCTGGGGAATTGGTGAGTGAGTAGCCTAGTTACACTGAATTGGGTTCACAGTAATGAGACAAGGTGGGGGTTTCATTCTATGGTTTGTGTTAGAGGTATAAGATCATTCCAGGATAAAAATATCTCACAATGTTACAACAAATGGAAATATCATTGAAATAATTTTCAATTCAAATTCAAAATGAATTTCTTATTGTGATTATTTTGAGGGAAATGTTGCTTAATTGGAAGTATAATTTCTAATATTTTTAAAAGAACAAGACTTTTCATAGGTGTGATAGACAAAGGATTAGTGCTTATTCTAGCTAGAAGACTAAAACAAACAAACAACAACAAAAACAATCTAAGAGAGACTATTAACAACCTAATAAATAGATGTAAAGGGCATGAATAACAGTTCACAAAGAAAACAAGTCAGATGGCTCACACAAACAGAAAAATAGGTAGTTTAATGTAAAATTTTAAGTTAGCAATGTAAAATCAAATATACTATACAATCTCCTCTTGTTAAGTTAGCTAATATTAAATAATGATTATGATGATGAAAATACCAAGTGTTTGCAAGCTACCAAAGAATGAAAATATGCACTTCTGAAAGGAGTATAGATTGAAACAAGAATTCCTGAAGATGAATTTTAATTTTTACATGAATTTACATACCTAGATATATAGAGAGAATTATATATGCAGATAGGTAGATATACAAGTGATAGAGAGAACTGGATAGATAAAGATTGATGGTAGATGACAGAGAAGAGAGAGGAGAGATGGATGAATGGATAGATAGATGAGAGACATGAGTTCAAGAAAGCTATAATACCTGATCAATATATAAAAATTTACTTTTATTTCATATATTAGCAATCAGGTCAGTTCAGTCGCTCAGTCGTGTCCGACTCTTTGCGACTCCATGAATTTCAGCACACCAGGACTCCCTGTCCATCACCAACTCCCGGAGTTCACTGAAACTCACGTCCATCCAGTCGGTGATGGCATCCAGCCATCTCATCCTCTGTCGTCCCCTTCTCCTCCTGCTCCTAATCCCTCCCAGCATCAGGGTCTTTTCCAGTGAGTCAACTCTTCACATGAGGTGGCCAAGGTACTGGAGTTTCAGCTTTAACATCATTCCTTCCAAAGAACACCAAGGTCTGATCTCCTTTAGAATGGACTGGTTGGATCACCTTGCAGTCCAAGGGAGTCTCAAGAGTCTTCTCCAAGACCACAGTTCAAAAGCATCAATTCTTTGGTGCTCAGCCTTCTTCACAGTCCAACTCTCACATCCATACATGACCACTGGAAAAACCATAGCCTTGACTAGATGGACCTTTGTTGGCAAAGTAATGTCTCTGCTTTTGAATATGCTATATTAGCAATAGGTAATCTAAAAATTAAATTATGAAAATGACTTACAAAATACTCAAATTCAATACAAAGAAGTGCAGAAAATGTTAACAAAAGAATTGCAAGATATGTATGCTGAAAACTACAAAACATGGTTGTAAGAAATTAAAAATCACATCAAATTAAATCACATATTATTTTTAATGGATTGAAGGACTTAATATCATTAAGGTGGTAATACTCCCTCTGATGATGAACAGATTCAATGCAGTTCTTATCAAAGTTTGAACTGCTTTTTTTTATATAGAAGTTTATAAGCTGACCATAAAATTCACATGAAAACGGAAGAGACACAGAACCCAGAATAGTGAAAACAATAATGAAAACTGGAGAAAACTGGAGAACTCACACCTCTCAATTTCAAAATGACCGCAAAGCCTGTACTCTTTGTCTGCATCTCTATTGCTACCCTACAAATAGGTTCATCAGTACCATCTTTCTAAATTCCATACACATGTGTTAGTGTATAATATTTGTCTTTCTCTTTCTGACTTACTTCACTCTGTGTAATAGGCCCTAGGTCCATCCACCTAATTAGGACTGACTCAAATCCATTATTTTTTATAGTTGAGTAATATTCCATTGTATATATATACCACAATTTCTGTATCCATTCATCTGTTTGTTTGTTTTTTTTTTCCATTCATCTGTTGATGGATATCTAGGTTGCACCATGTCCCAGCTATTGTATAAAGTGCTGTAATGAACACTGGGGTTCATGTGTCTCTTTCAATTATGGTTTACTCAGGGTATATCTTCAGTAGGCAGATTGTTGAGTCATATGGTAGTTCTATGTCTAGTTTTTTGAGGAATCTCCATACTGTTCTCCATAGTGGCTGATACAGTGAGGGAAGGAGAGGATGGGATGAATTGAGTGAATAGCATGGAAACATATACCTTACTCTATGTAAAATAGACAGGAAGTGGGAATTTTCTGGGTGACACAGGGAGCTCAAACCAGTGCTTTGTGACAACCTAGAAGGGTGGGTTAGGGAAGGAGACGTGAGAGGGGTTTAGGAGGGAGGGAGCATAGGTATACCTATGGCTGACTCATGCTTATATATAGCAGAAATCAACACAATATTGTAAAGCAATTATCCTCCAAGGCTGTATATTGTCACCCTGTTTATTTAACTTATATGCAGAGTACATCATGAGAAATGCTGGGCTGGAAGAAGCACAAGCTGGAATCAAGATTGCCAGGAGAAATATCAATAACCTCAGATATGCAGATGACACCACCCTTATGGCAGAAAGTGAAGAGGAACTCAAAAGCCTCTTGATGAAGGTGAAAGAGGATAATGAAAAAGTTGGCTAAAAGCTCAACATTCAGAAAACGAAGATCATGGCATCTGGTCCCATCACTTCATGGGAAATAAATAGATGGGGAAACAGTGGAAACACTGTCAGACTTTATTTTTGGGGGCTCCAAAATCACTGCAGATGGTGACTTCAGCCAGGAAATTAAAAGATGCCTACTCCTTGGAAGAAAAGTTATGACCAACCTAGATAGCACATTCAAAAGCAGAGACATTACTTTGCCAACAAAGGCCCATCTAGTCAAGGCTATGGTTTTTCCAGTGGTCATGTATAGATATGAGAGTTGGACTGTGAAGAAAACTGAGCACTGAAGAATTGATGCTTTTGAACTGTGGTGTTGGAGAAGACTCTTGAGAGTCCCTTGGACTACAAGGGTATCCCACCAGTCCATTCTGAAGGAGATCAGCCCTGGGTGTTCTTTGGAAGAAATGATGCTAAAGCTGAAACTCCAGTACTTTGGCCACCTCATGCAAAGAGTTGACTCATTGGAAAAGACTCTGATGTTGGGAGGGATTGGGGGCAGGAGGAGAAGGGGACGACAGAGTATGAGATAGCTGGATGGCATCACTGACTCGATGGACATGAGTCTGAGTGAACTCCGGGAGTTGGTGATGGACAGGGAGGCCTGGCGTGCTGTGATTCATGGGGTCGCAAAGAGTAGGACATGACTTAGTGACTGAACTGAACTGAACTGAAAAAATGAGTAAAAAGCTATAATAAACATAACAGTGTGATCCTAGAATAAATATAGAAATAAAATAGAATTAAGAGCCTTGTTAAAACAAAAAACACTAACACTGATTTTGACAAAGGTGCCAAGACAATTCAATGGATAAAGAACAGTCTTTGCAGCAGATAATACTGGGGCAACTAGATATCCACATGCAAAATAATTCATTTGTATCTCTATTTTGGCATTACAAAATTTTACTGCAAATGGATCAAAGATCTAAATGTAAGAGCTAAAACTATAGAGCTCTCAGAAGAAAACATGGTGTAAATTTTCATGACCTGAATTAGACAATATTTTTTTAAGCACATGATGCCAAAAGCCCAAGTGACAAAAGAAAATAGAGAAATTGGAGTTTATTAAAATTACTTAAAATGTAAGTTAAAAATCACTAATTAGAAAGTCAAAAGACAACTCACAAAACGGAAGAAAATACTTGCAAATCATACACCTGATAAAGGTCTAGTATCCAGAATATACAAAGAAATCTTATAACCCAACAAAAAGACAAACAGCCCAATTTTAAAAACAAAGTGTCTGAACAGACATTTCTCCAAATGGCCAATAAGCTTGAAAAGATGCTCAATATTGGTAGTCATCAAAGAAATCCAAATCAAAACTGCAGAGATGTACCACTTCATACTCTCTAGGGTGACTAAAACCTAAAAACAAAAAAGTAGACAATGATAAGTGTTTGCAAGAAGATAGAGGAATTGGTACCCTTATACATCATTGTTGATGGGAATGTCAAATGAGGAGTCCATTGGGAAAACAGCATGGCAATTCCTAAAAGATAAAATGTACAATTTTATGTAAATGAGGGGGGATAGGTAGTGAGTGGCAACAGCTATGAAGTTTTGTCTTGAATGAGAATAATTTCTCAAATTAGATAGTGGTGATGGTTGCATAATTCTGTAAATATACTAAAATATATTCACTGAACAATATGCTTTGAATATTGAAAGTGGAACATTGAAAGTAAAGCAATTCACTTTCAATATGTTTTGAAATGACAAATTTTATTATATGCAAATTATATATCAAAAGGTCTTCCCAGTTGGTGCTAGTGGTAAAGAACCCACCTGCCAATGCAGGAGATGTAAGAGACACAGGTTTGATACTTGTGTTGGGAAAATCCTCTAGAGAAGGGCATTGCAACCCACTCCAGTATTCTTGCTGAGATAATCAGAGGAGCCTGGCGGGCTACAGTCCATGGGGTTGCAAAGAGTCAGACACGACTGAAGAGACTTTGCATGCATCTACACATATATCAATCACAAATATATTTCCCATTTCAGAAAACACTACTCATATGTTCACACGCATTTTTCTAATTAAATCTAGTTTCAATCTCTTGGGGATAAAACAAATCAAAGGATCATCTGCTAGATGATGAACACATTTGGAAAATGAATAGTACATGAATTCTAAAAGCCACAATTATATATTTCTTTTTCACTCTCTAATTACCCTCTTTATGAGGAACTATATGGAAACAGTATGTGAACTCTTGTGGATAAAACTTTAAGGGAAACATATTATATGTGTCTCAGTTGTTGGCATTCGTGTGGTGTATGTGCAAACACACACCTATATCTTTTTAACTACCTAAGGTAATGGTAAACAAAGGGCATCATGTTCCATGTCAGTTATAAGTTAGCAGCTGATAAATAGTCTGAGGACTTCCCTGGTGGCTTAGACAGTAAAGAATCCACCTGCAATGCGGGAGACCTGGATTTGATACCTGGGTTGGGAAGATCCCCTGGAGGAGGGCATGGCAACCTACTCCAGTATTTTTGCTTGGAGTAGCCCCATGGACAGAAGAGCCTCAGGGGGTTACAGTTCATGGGGTCACAAAAAGTCAGACACAGCTGAGCGACTAAGCACAGCACAGCACAGCACAATCAGTTTGAATTAAATGACATGCAATATTTCATAGAAATAGACAAAGTAGAGAACCCTGAGTATAGGGAAAGTATGTGAACTGTAGGGTGCCATATAACACCACCGTGGAGTGTGGTACCAGTGTGAGCAGCTTTGGTCAAGTCTCCTGGCTATCTGTGCTTACCTCAGAAGTACATAAGGAAACTCAGGGAAAACAGAGCAAAGGAATTGTCCCGTGTTGAGTAGCTCCACAGCATTTTTCTACACGCCTGCCTCTCCTCCCCTCAAGTGCCTCCCCTAGAGGTTCTCTTAGACCTCATCTCATGAGTCAGTGAGTCAGTACTCAGCCCTTAACCCCTATCCATCCAAGACTCTCTTGCTCTGTCTCTTCTCTTTTCCAGACTTCTTTGTGCTCTCCAGTAAGAAAAGGCAGGAAGAGAAACAATAAATACTGAAGGAGGCCATAGCTATCTTTTGCCAAGTGCCCCCATGAAGAGCTGGAGGCTGTGTTGGGAAAAAAGTTAAGAAACCATTCAAGCTTTAATGTTCATATTAGTTTCCTATTGCTGCTGCAACAAATTACCATAAATTTAGTGGCATAATACAATACAAATGGATGATCTTACAGTACTGGGTTTTAGTAATGTCATATGCAAAGTTATTTACAATCTCCTCACTAGTGAAATCAGTAAGAAAGTAACTCCAAATTTGTTAACTAATAAATGTAATTTTAGTTATTAAAAACAAGACGATATTTTCCCCTACCTTTCCCCTTTTGTACACTATTAATTAGGAGAGCAAGTATGGAAGAATAATCAGTTGTAGTTTGTTTTTAAATTATAATCAATAGAATTTACACGTTTTAATATCTTAATCACCATTAAAAAATTTTTATCTATATCTCTGTTTGCATTTCATTTAGAAGTCAGAGGGCCTGTGATTTTGCTAACTAATATGTTCCTAGTGTTTGTATTCATATGTAATGCAGATGAATTATTTTAATCATTCAATTTATCTCCTCTATTTTTATTTTTTAATGTATTTTTTAAAATTGGAGTATAATTACTTTGCAATGTGGTGTTAGTTTCTGCTGTACAGCAATGTGAATCGGCTATATGTATACATATATCCCCTCCTTCTTGACGTCTCCTCCACCTGCACCCCATCCCATCTAACTAGGTCATCACAGAGCACCCAGCTGAGCTACCTGTGCTATACAGCAGATTCCCAGTAGCTGTCTACTTTACACATGGTAGTGCATATATGCTAATGCTACCCTCTCAGTTTAACCCACTCACTACTCCCGTGTCCACACGTCCATTCTCTACATCTCTATTCCTACTCTGCAAACATTAATGCATACTTATAGAATCTAGAAACATGATTCCAATTTACCTCCATTTAGATTAAACATCTGTCTAGGGTTAAAATGGATAAGAAATCAAAGCAAACCATAACAATCACAACTCACAATCCTGCTAATGACTCAGAACTTCAACACTCACTCTATAGTATTAGTGACAATTACTCACGTGGTGTTGGAATTTCAAGTATTTCCCTCTTTGGCTTGCTGCAATAGCATGGTTTTCCCCTACCCAGCAAAACACTTGGGAATTTAAGTAAGCAAGTGATGATTATTCTAGGGATACTATTGGCATACACTTGAATACACCAGTTAATTTAAAAAAGTAAATCATTCACTATGTTAAGATATTACATGATAGGAAAATATTAGTTTTACCCTTTAGAGTATCAACTCAAGGATGGGGCAAACTGTTGATTTAACACAATACTTAGATTCTCATGTTTGGAACTTATGTTCAGTAGCTTTCAGAATTCTACAAGATAAAAGAAGTTGGTATTTTTCTTATTGTTATCTCAATTTTAGCAAGTACTTCAAGCTCATTGGAACATGTGAGTGGGAGGGAAAAAAGCCTAGAAATAGAAGGAGAAAGGATGATTTTACTGAATGTAGTAAGGAATGGGTGCCATACCAAAGCATAAAGAGGGTTAGCTTAGCCTTGGCAAAGTCATTTTGACTCTTTGGTCCTCATTTTCCCTCTGTTCTTTTCTAATTAGTTGTGACAAGTCAGTGAGAAAGTGGATATGAAAAACACCATGAATGAAGATGTGGTACATATATACAACAGAATGTCACTCAGCTGTAAGAGGTAATGTGATTTGGAGCAACATGGATGGACACAGAGATTGTCATAGTGATTGAAGTAAGTCAGACAGAGAAGGGGAAATATTGTATGACATCTCTTACATGTGGAATCTAAAAAGAAATAATACAAATGAACTTATTTACAAAACAAAAAGAGTCATAGATGTAGAAAACAATCTTCTGGTTAATAGAGGTTAAGGGGGGAGGGATAAATTGGGGGATTAAGATTGACATACACATTACAATATTTTAAATAGATAACTAATGAGAATCTCCTGTATAGCACAGGGCACTATACTCAGTACTCTGTAATGGCTTTTATGGGAAAAGAATAGAAAAAAGAGTGGATACAAGTATATGTATAATTGACTTTGCTATACACCTGAAACAAACTCTACATTGTAAATTAATTATACACCAATAAAACTTTAAAACAAGAAAAAGGATGACTACCATGTAAATGTAAATATGAAGAGAGTTCTACCTGTACTACTCATGCATCCAGTACATTATTATTATTTTGCTTATGAAAGCTGACATTTTCATAAGTGCTGATATCCAAGTCTGTTCAACTTTAAACCCTTGTTCACATTTGCTGTATAATTCCTCTTTAGAAAAGACAGAATTTTAGCATCTATCCTCCCCGTGGTAATGACAGCAGATTCCCACCTCCACACAGCTGATAATGAGCTTGCTATGATGTTGTCCTGGTTTCCACTGAGTTTTTATTTGGGTCATATTAATAGAGGAAAACAGGACTGAGAGGAAACTGTTTTCTTAGAAGTCTGCCTGCCCATCCCACAACGGAGAGGATGAAAATACATATTCCAACATAGTTAACATATTTTAGAAAACAAATGCTTTCAAATTGTTGGAATTATAACAAAACCTTCCATGACATAAAGTCAAAGAACTTCATTGCCTTCGATCCAAACCCTTTTGTGAATCTATAATGTTTCTACTTTCCTTTTATACTGGTTCAGTTCAGTTCAGTTGCTCAGCTGTGTCCGAGTCTGCAACCCCATGGACTGCAGCACACCAGGCATCCCTGTGCATCACAAACTCCCAGAGTTTACTCAAACTCATGTCCATTGAGTCGGTGATGCCATCCAACCATCTCATCCTCTGTCATCCCCTTCTCCTCCCTCCTTCAATCCTTCCCAGCATCAAGGTCTTTTCAAATGAGTCAGTTCTTCCCATCAGGTGGCCAAAGTATTGGAGTTTGGGCTTCAGCATCAGTCCTTCCAATGAATATTCAGAACTGTTTTCCTTTAGGATGGACTGGTTGGATCTCCTTGCAGTCCAAGGGACTCTCAAGAGTCTTTCCAATACCACAGTTAAAAAACTTCAATTCTTCAGTTCTCAGCTTTCTTTATAGTCCAACTCTCACATCCATCCATACATGACCACTGGAAAAACCATAGCCTTGACTAGATGGACCTTTGTTGCTAAAGTAATGTCTCTGCTTTTTAATATGCTGTCTAAGTTGGTCATAACCTTTCTTCCAGGAGCAAGCATCTTATAATTTCATCACTGCACTCACCATCTGCAGTGAGTTTAGAGCCCCTCAAAAACAGTCTGTCACTGTTTCCATTGATTACCCATATAATTGCCATGAAGTGATGAGGCAATGATGCCATGATCTTAGTTTTCTGAATGTTGAGTTTTAACCCAACTTTTTCACTCTCATCTTTCACTTTCATCAAGAGGCTCTTTCGTTTTTCTTTGCTTTCTGCCATAAGGGTGGTGTTATCTGCATATCTGAGGTTATTGATATTTCTCCTGGCAATCTTGTTTCCAGCTTGTGCTTCATCCAGACTGGCATTTCACATGATGTACTCTGCATATAAGTTAAATAAGCAGGGTGACAAAATACAACCTTGATGTACTCCTTTCCCTGTTTGGAAACAGTTGTTCCATGTCCAGTTCTAACTGTTGCTTCCTGACCTGCATACAGATTTCTCAAGAGACAGGTCAGGTGGTCTGGTATTCCTATCTCTGTAAGAATTCTCCACAGTTTGTTGTGATCCATGCAGTTAAATATTTTGGCGTAGTCAGTAAAGCAGAAATAGATGTTTTTCTGGAACTTTCTTGCTTTTTTGTTGATTCAGCCAATGTTGGCAATTTGATCTCTGATTTCTCTGCCTTTTCTAAATCCAGCATGAACATCTGGAAGTTCACGGTTCATGTACTGTTCAAGCTTGGCTTGGAGAATTTTGAGCATTTTTTTTTTTTTTTTTTTTTTTGCTAGCATGTGAGATGAGTACAATTGTGTGGTAGTTTGAGCATTCTTTGGCATCACCTTTCTTTGGAATTGGAATGAAAACTGACCTTTTCCTGTTCTGTGGCCACTGTTGACTTTTCTATATTTGCTGGCATATTGAGTGTGGCACTTTCACAGTGTCATCTTTTAGGATTTGAAATAGTTCAACTGGAATTCCATCACCTCCACCAGCTTTGTCCGTATGATGCTTCCTAAGGCTCACTTGACTTCAGATTCCAGGATGTCTGGCTCTAGGTGAGTGATCACACCATAGTGATTATCTGGGTCATGAAGATCTTTTTTTGTATAGTTCTTCTGTGTATTCCTGTCACCTCTTCTTAATATTTCTGCTTCTGTTAAGTCCATACCATTTCTGTCCTTTATTGTGCCTATCTTTGCATGAAAATTTCCCTTGGTATCTCTAATTTTCTTGAAGCTATCTCTAGTCTTTCCCATTCTTTTGTTTTCCTTTATTTCTTTGCAGTGATCACTGAGGAAGTCTTTCTTATGTCTCCTTGCTATTCTTTGGAGCTCTGCATTCAAATGGGTATATCTTTCCTTTTCTCCTTTGCCTTTCACTTCTCTTCTTTTCACAACTATTTGTATGGCCTTCTCAGACAACCATTTTACCTTTTTGTATTTCTTTTTCTTGGGGATTGTCTTGATCCCTGCCTCCTGTACAGTGTCATGAACCTCCATTGGTACTTCTTCAGGCACTCTGTCTATCAGATCTAACCCCTTGAATCTATTTGTCACTTCCACTGTATAATTATAAGGATTTAATTTAGGTCATACCTGAATGGTCTAGTGGTTTTCCCTACTTTCTTAAATTTAAGTCTGAATTTGGCAGTATGGAGTTAATGATTAGAGACACAGTCACCTCCCGGTCTTGATTTTGCTGACTGTATAGAATTTTTCCATCTTTGGCTGCAAAGGATATAATCAGTCTGATTTCAGTATTGGCCACCTGGTGATTTCCATGTGTAGAGTTTTCTCTTGTGTTGTTGGAAGAGAGTGTGTGCTATGACTAACATGTTTTCTTGGCAAATTCTATTAGCCTTTGCCCAGCTTCATTTTGTACTCCACGGCCAAGTCTGCCTGTTACACCATGGTGTTTCCTGACTTCCTACTTTTGCATTCCAGTCCACTATAATGAAAAGGACATCTTTTCTGGGTGTTAGTTCTAGAGGGCCTTGTAGGTCTTCATAGAACCGTTCAGCTTCTTCAGCATTTATGCTAGTAATAAGGTATTTCAAGCCCAGGTTGCCTTATCCTTGTATGACTGTATCATTCTTCTCACTGATTTCTCTCTTCTTCTCTTTCTCTTCTCCAACCTGGTCAATGAACTTCTACAGGATTTATCTTCACCTACAACTTTAGTAACATGACACTCCTACTTAAAAATTGTCAAAGATCTATCATGACTTATTATTGAAGAAAGTGCAAGAATGCTTCTTATCATTCAGGTTAGACTTGGAGTTCTACCATATTCTAGCTGAGCCCCTTTGGGCATGATTTTCAACACTCCAAAAATTATCTTCACCATAAAATGCATGTGGATTTTATCTCGCAAAGTCGTGGCATGTTTGAAACTGAATAAATATAAAGCATTCACGATGCTAGTCCTCTTCCTTTACTCTGTAGCCCCATCTAATTCTGTACCTCCACATGCATCCCAAGTCCTAGACAGATAGGATCATCAGCTCTTTTGTGAATAGCATCATATTCATTCACGGAACCCCATTGCTGCTGCTGATGCTAAGTTGCTTCAGTTGTGTCTGACTCTATGTGACCCCATAGACGGCAGCCCACCAGACTCCCCCATCCCTGGGATTCTTCAGGCAAGAACACAGGAGTGGGCTTACATTTCCATCTCCATGGAACCCCTACCCACTCCATATCTGACCTGGCCCATGACCATTGGGAAGGTCCTCCACATCTACAATATCCAAAGGACCAAGTCATGCCCATCTTCAGAACACAGTTTCAACAGTATTTTTTCCATGAAAATGTCTATTCTCACCTGATCTAGAGACAGAGTTTCTTCCTTTGGCTCTTCAACGTTTTCTCTCATATTCTTGTTGTAAATACTTGCTTATTAGAAATATTGCCTGTTATAAATACTGGCGGATCTTAAGGCTCTGGCTGGTGTAGCTGATGGTCTTTCTCCTGTACAAAACCCTAAGTTGTCCCACCCACAGGGAGTAGGGTGGGGCAAGAGGCCCAGCCAGGACTATTCACCCTCCAGGGGAGGTTTACTACTTCTACTTCTCTAAATAAATTTGAGTTAAGGCAGCCAGATTCTTAGTTTTGAACCTGTCTCCCTATTTTCTGTATGTGAAAATTTTAGAATATAGAATATTCAAGTGGGCATGAAGATTGGAAATGGTCTCATCTAATTTTCTTTATGGAGATATGAGGCCCAGGCAGGAGAAATCACCTTTCTTCTTATTACTGAAGTGTAGTTTATTTATAAGGTAATGTTAGTTTCTGGTGTACAGCAAAGTAATTCAGTTATATATGTGTGTTAGTCACTCGGTCATCTCACTCTTTGAGACCCCATGGACTAAAGCCCGCCAGCCTCCTCTCTCCATGGAATTTTCCAGGTAAGAATACTGGAGTAGGTAGCCATTTCCTTCTCCAGGGAAGCTTTCCTACCCAGGGATTGATCCCAATTCTCCTACATTGAAGGAAGATTCTTCACCATCTGAGCCATCAGGGATATGTATTGGTAGAATGTGTATATTACTGTGGGCTCCCCTGGTGCCTCAGATGGTGAAGAATCTTCCTTTTTCCATTCCATATTGGTAATCATGATACTGGTTCAATTTCTTAACACCTGCTCCTGGAAACCCTGTTACTGAATGAATGGTTTTGTTACTATTTTCATTCATTTCCCAACTATCCTACTTAGAGCTCTAATGAAAGTGTATTTCATACACTGCAAGCTTATGTTTTCCCCCACTCGAAGGATTTCTCTAGGATCTCTTTAGGAACCTCAAAGTCATAGAACTACAAGCACCTTGAATTTCACTGAAACTAGTTTTTATGAAATGGCACCTTTCCATTGGGGAAAGCTCAGTTCACATTTCTCTCCATTGAAGTCTCCTCCAGGAAGTCCTCTTCCCTGCCCCTCTAACTGCTTCATGACCAACCTTGTAGGCTCTCTCATTTATCACATGCAACACATTCTTTTAAGGTTGTCAGTTTATAGGACTGTCCCACTTATCAGACCATAGATTCCTTAAAGCAATTAAATCATGCACTCTCCAATCCCTGGTAGTTAATGTATATCTAAACTGGCTCCTCTTTTACCCAGACCACCAAACCTCAGAGATCCAATGAGCTGTCAAGAATGTGCTCTGGGTTCCATCTTCCATCTATCACAGATATGCTCACTCCTTTTGCCCCCTTTATTCCAGTTTCATTTTCTCTGACTTTGCTTCATCTCTTCCTATGGGAGGCTCCATTTGGAACTGACATATACACCAAGCCTAGAAATTCAATTTCTAGGGCCCTGTCTCCCATAACTGACACCCATACAGTCTCCCATTCATTCTGTCTTTGGACTCCCAGTCTACCCAGGAAGTGAGCTCCGTTCTACAGAGTAAAGCAGAATTGCTTCCAGAATACAAGAACTTATAATGAATTACATGTTTCTCAGGAAACTAAGAGCTACATGGAATCAGGACTGGCTGGTTTTGCTCACCCTGCATTCTCAATATCCATCTTAATGCTTAATACATATCAGATGAGCAATTAAAAAAAATGGCCAACAGGTTAATGAATGTCAATGAATATATCCATGTACAGCTCTTTTTTTTTCTTTCCAGACTCTACATTTCCCAAAACGGACTTCCAGATCCTAACACAGATGTTTTTTCCTTCCCTCTCTGCTCCTATAACTTACCTCAAATCTCTCTTTTCTCTGTCTCTCTAAACACCCATACAAAATTTCCCCTTTATTTTGATGCTCAATTTGAGCAATAGAAGGCAGAATTTCAAAGGAGCCAGTGAAAGGATGAGGTAATGCTCATCTATCTAAACTATCGTCACTGCCTTTACAAATTTTGTCCAGTTAAATCTCAATGGCAAGGCAGGGGTTGGAGTACCTGATTTAGCTTGTCCTTTGCTTGTGACCTAAAGGTTTAGTGAATATTGTGTTATTTCTACACACAACATTCTACCATATCTCTTGGTGGAGATGCTCCAGTCTCCACCAAGGGCTGGGTGCATCTTTTTCACAGAGTCTAGTCCCACAGGGGCCACATTCTTCTGTGGGTAGAACTTCTGCCTCCCGTTCCTTTGATCTTCCTGATTCCCTTGGACAGCTTAATTGATGTAGGAGATGTGTTGCTGAATGGCATGGTTCACAGGACACCGAGGACTCTTACACTTGTGGAAAGACCTTGTTCACAATTGCTTATAAGATTGATAAGGTTAGGTACTGTCCTGAGTCTATGTAGTTCTGTTCTGGGACTTCTTTATAGCCTTAGGTTAAAGTCATGGAGCTAGAAGTGCTAAGAAATATGGAACTGAGATGCCTGTTTTGTAAATTCCTGACTTTAATGAGGACTTCAGTGCCCACACCAAGCGCCACCCCTAGGAAGGTGTTCATGATTTATCTAGGCAGATACAGTGACTCTCCTTCATGCTTTGTGCATCTATAATAACACACAGGCTTATGGAACCATTTGTTTATAGAATCATGGTCTCTGCCACAGAAGAAACATAGTCACATTCATTTTCATATTTATATCTTGTAGCATCCATGCACTGTTAGTCACATATTAGATGCTCAGTTAATGTTTACTGAAGAATAATTTTGAGTGACTGGGGTTTTAGAGAGGCAGCATAAAGATGAAAGGGACTAAAGTTCTACCAGGCAAGGTTTGGTGATTCCGGAGGAAGTAATGCTTTTATTGTCTGATCACCTCCTCCATGGACTTGTATTACATGGAAAATTCCAACTACACAGAGAGGTTGCTGCAAAGCAGTTAATAAAATAGCACATCATTCAGACTGAGAGAAAATATTTGTAAATGATACAACAAACAAAGGCTTATTTTCCAAAATATACAAAGAGCTCATTCAACTCAAATACAAAAAAAGCACAAACAACCCAATCAAGAAATGACATAAGACCTAAATAAACATTTCTCCAAAGAAGACATACAGATGGACAGCAGACATAGGAAAATATGCTATATATCATTAATTATTAGAGAAATTCAAGTCAAAACTACAATGTGGTATCACATCACAACAGTCATCATTAAAAAATCTTCAAATAATAAATGATGGAGAAGGTGTTGAGAAAAAAGTCCCCTCCTACACTGTTGGTGAAAATGTAAATTTGTGCAGCCATTAAGGTATGGAGGTTCCTCAAAAAACAGAAAATAGAACTGCAGTATGATCAAACAATCCCGCTCCGGGGAAAATCCAACATCCCACAGCCAGAGAAAACCATATTTTGAAAAGTTAGATGCACCCCGATGTTCATTGCAGCACTATTTACAACAGCTAAGATGTGGAAGCAACCTAAATGTCCATCGACAGAGGAATGAATAAAGAAGTGGTACATATACGCAATAGAATATTACTCAGCTATAACAAAGAATGAAAAAGAGCCATTTATAGCAACATGGATGGACCTAGAGACTGTCATACTAAGCGAAGTCAGACAGAGAAAGACAACTATCATATGATATCATTATATGTGTAATCTAAAATATGACACAAGTGCACTTATTTGCAAAATAGAAACACTCACAGACATAGCAAACTGATTGTTACCAAAGGGGAAAGGGAGTGGGAGACAAATTAGTTAGGAGTTTGGGATCAGGAGATAAATTACTGTATATAAAATAGATAAACAACAAAGTCTACCATAAAGCACAGAGAACTATATCCAATACCCTGTAATAAGCCATAATGGAAAAGAATATTAAAAAGAGTATATTTATATGTGTATAAATAGCCAAATCCCTTTGATGTACACCAGAAACTAACACAACACTGTAAATCAATCATAGTCCAATTAAAAAAAATAAAATTCCATGTCTGTCAGCTTTTCAGCTGAGAGTTCTCAACCAATGTCAAAGCAGTTCTATTAAATAATCATTTACTGGTATTGATGAACCTAGTAGAGAACAGACTTGTGGCCACAGTGGGAAGATGTGAGGGTGGGACAAATTGAGAAAGTATTGACATATATACACTATCATGTGTAAAAGAGATAGCTAGTGGGAAGTTACTAAAGAACAGAGGGAGCCCAGCCTGGGGCTCTTTGATGACCTAGAGGTGTGGGATACTTGTAGTCTCAATTTTTATTTTTATTACTATTATGATGATTAACTTTGTGTTAACACAGGTTATTGAAACATTTAATTACTTCTTTACCCCGGTACATCACCTACTTGTCCTACTTCGCATTTGTCTATATTGAAATTAGGTTTACCTGAGTAACTACAGATGGTTAGAGGAGGAAAGGGCAACCCACTCCAGTATTCTTGCCTGGGGAGAGCCTATGGACAGAGGAGCTATAATAGTCCATGGGGTTGCAAAGAATCAGACACAACTGAGGGACTAAACAAATGAGTAACTATAGATGGAAATCTCTCAAACTTAAAATGGACCAATACTACCTAGTAAATTACTTTCCTGGCTTCAGACAGAGCTAAAAATAAAGGTAATCATTAACCTGTATATGCGTATGTAGCTAGCTCTGGAAAATTCTGTTTCCATTTATTATATAAGAATAGTTTGTTGTCATTACAGATTTCTTTTGAGAAATAAATCAATAGGAAAATAGCATATAAAAACAATATAAGAATTTTAGGTTTACATTTAGAGCCTCAGACTCAGGAGATTGCAAATGCTTCTGCCCCAACTTCTGGATTTTAAAAGATCCAGAATACTTCAAAAGTCATACTGAAAACTGAGACTGACAATCAGCCCAATATTAGAATCTGGGAGACATGTTCACTAACTTCCAATCAAACTTGTTTGAAAAGTACAATCTCCAGACCACCACTGCTAGATGTCTATTAAAAATTATTTTTCAAATGCTCTCTCATGAACATGAGTTCTTTTGTAATGAATACAATCTTTTCAAAAAAGTTCAAAGTGAAATGAGTATTCTTTTCTATTTTGTTTGATAATGAAATTGCAAAGTAAATATATAAAATCTTTTCCTTTATTTCTAACACTGAATTTCCCCTCCATCCTCTCACTACAGTATAAACCTAGTTTCTCCAGCCCATCCTCTGTGGAGCTATGTTGCTGCTGCTGCTTTAAAGACCCTACAGGAGCTTCAGACTGACAGCTCATCTGGGTCCCGAAATACATCGACTTCACTTTCCCTCCCAGAACATTTCATTTTCCCTTACACTAAAACCAGCAACCACTCACTTTGCAATTGATCTCATATCCCATCATGGCACATTCCTAAAAACTGAAAATGCTTAATGTGGCATCAGAAATGTATTCTCCACCAGAGGACACATTTCCAAATTTCTGTTTAGAGGGCACACATCCTCAACACACAAATACCCACAAATACCAAATATGAGACACACTCAAAGAACAATTTGATTGTGAGTAAGCCTTGTTTCTCTGAATGATGCTGAGCAAAATATCTAAATCTATATAACTCTTTTTATTTTTTGGTTCAGGGAAAGCTAGCCTAGAATGTTCTTTGCATTCATGCAATTAATGTAACTTTGCCCTGCAGTTATCTGATGTCACACTTTTCCAGTTGACTCATCAACCTCCCTGCTAGTCAGGGGAATGCAAATTATGGTAAGAATGGGACAACAATTTAAACCTATTAGATTGAAAAAAAAAAAAAGAACCTTGAGAAGCTGTGTTGATTGGTGAGCAGGCAGGAAGAAGTGTGGGTCTTCAAACGCTGCCGGAGAAAAGGTGTATCGTTTCAGTTTCTTAGGAAATCAATTTATCACTATCCATTTCCATCAAACATAAACATACTTATCATAGACAGCTCACTCCAGGAAAGGTAAACCATAGAAATCAAAGTGGAGCATGGATGGGTATAACTACAAAGGTGCTTATTGCAGCACTGTGTGTTTGGACCTAAATAGAAACAGTGAATGTATAAAAGTTGTTTATGGCTAAAAAGACTGTGTCACTAAAATTACCTCTGTACCATGGAGGACTGTGTGGGCATAAAAAAAAGTAGGTTGGTGCCTTATCTACTGGTTGAGGAGAAACAGAGAAGAGGGTATAACAGGGTTTTCATTTCTAAAAATAGGAAAACTAAAAATCCTTTGTGTGATTTTAATATATGCCAGATGCAAAGTCAACTGGGCCTTACGAAGCATCGCTATGAACAAAGCCAGTTGAAGTGATGGAATTCCAGTTGAGCTATTTCAAATCCTGAAAGATGGTGCTGTGCAAGTGCTGCATACAATATGCCAGCAAATTAAGAAAACTCAGCAGTGGCCACAGGACAGGAAAAGGTCAGTTTTCTTTCCAATCCCAAAGAAAGGCAAAGCCAAAGAGTGCTCAAACTACCACAGAATTGCACTCATCTCACATGCTAGTAAAGTAATGCTCAAAATTCTCCAAGCCAGGCTTCAACAATATGTGAACCATGAACTTCCAGATGTTCAAGCCAGATTTAGAAAAGGCAGAAGAAGCAAAGATCAAATTGCCAATATCCATTGGATCATTGAAAAAACAAGAAAGTTCCAGAAAAAAACATCTACTTCTGCTTTATTGACTATGCCAAAGCCTTTGACTGTGTGGATCACAACAAACTGTGGAAAATTCTTCAAGAGATGGGAATAACAGACCACCTGACCTGCCTCCTAGGAAATCTGTATGCAGATCAGGAAGCAACAGTTAGAATCAGACATGAAATAACAGACTGCTTCCAAACAGGGAAAGGAGTACGTCAAGGCTGTATACTGTCACCCTACATATTTAACTTATATGCAGAGTACATCATGTGAAATGCCTGTCTGGATGAAGCATAAGCTGGAACCAAGATTGCCAGGAGAAATATCAATAACCTTAGATATGCAATGACACCAGACTTATGGCAGAAAGCAAAATAGAACTAAAGAGCCTCTTGATGAAAGTGAAAGAGGAGAGTGAAAAAGTTGGGTTAAAACTCAACATTCAGAAAACTAAGATCATGGCATCTGGTCCAATCACTTCAAGCCAAATAGATGGGGAAACAGTGGAAATAGTAAGAGACTTTATCTTTTTGGGCTCCAAAATCACTGGAGAAGGTGACTGCAGCCATGAAATTAAAAGACGCTTGCTCCTTGGAAGAAAAGTTATGACTAAACTAGACAACATATTAAAAGCAGAGACATTACTTTGCCAACAAAGGTACATCTAGTCAAGGCTATGGTTTTTCCAGTAGTCATGTATAGATGTGAGCGTTGGACTATAAAGAAAGCTGAGTGCAGAAGAATTGATGCTTTTGAACTGTGGTGTTGGAGAAGACTCTTGAGAGCCCCTTGGACGACAAGGCTATCCAACCAGTTCATCCTAAAGGAGATCAGTGCTAAATATTCATTGGAAGAATTAACTTTGAAGCTGAAACTCCAATGCTTTTGCCACCTGATGGGAAGAACTGACTCATTGGGAAAGACCCTGATGCTGGGAAAGATTGAAGGCGAGAGAAGGGCACGACAGAGGATGATATGGTAGGATGGCATTACCAACTTGATGGACATGAATTTAAGTAAGGCCCTGGAGTTGGTGATGTACAGGGATGCCTTGCATGCTGCAGTGTATGGGGTCGCAAAGAGTCAGACATGACTGAATGACTGAACTGAACTGAATATATAGTTTTAAGTTATGTAAATTTTTTATAAAATAATTTCAATCAGATTCTCAGTATCAGCTATCTGAGCTTGGGATAGAGATGCCACCAGCATCTAGTAGTTAAAAATGCTGCTGCTACATATCCTATAATGCACAGGATGGCAAAATACAGCAAGGGATAATTTGGCTCAAAAAGTCAATAGTGGGAAGGAGAAAAATGTCAATTTAGAGAATGAATATGGAAAGGAGAAGAAAAACATGGGTGAGATGAGTAAAGTGAAAGAAGAAAAATGACTGTGTATTCTTTTAAAGAAGTCCATGTCAACATCAGTTCAGTTCAGTTCAGTCACTCAGTCATGTCCAACTCTTTGTGACCCATGAATCACAGCACACCAGGCCTCCCTGTCCATCACCAACTCCCGGAGTTCACTCAGACTCATGTCCATAGAGTCAGTGATGCCATCCAGCCATCTCATCCTCTGTCGTCCCCTTCTCCTCCTGCCCCCAATCCCTCCCAGCATCAGAGTCTTTTCCAATGAGTCAACACTTCACATGAGGTGGCCAAAGTACTGGAGTTTCAGCTTGAGCATCATTCCTTCCAAAGAAATCCCAGGGCTGATCTTCTTCACAATGGACTGGTTGGATCTCCTTGCAGTCCAAGGGACCCACAAGAGTCTGCTCCAACACCACCGTTCAAAAGCATCAATTCTTTGGTGCTCAGCTTTCTTCACAGTCCAACTCTCACATCCATACATGACCACAGGAAAAACCATAGCCTTGGCTAGACGGACCTTTGTTGGCAAAGTAATGTCAACATACATACACACAAATAGAAACATAGCCCAAACAAACAAACATCTTACCAAAATACAGACAAGCGTCATGTATATGCAAATTTGAACTGAAATATGAGATTGGTTACCTATCTTTTTATTTACTTATTTGACTGTGACAGTTCTTAGTTGCAGCATGCAGAATCTTCTGTTGTGGCACATCGACTCTAGAGCAAGAGGACTCAGTAGTTGTGGTGGGTGGGCTTTGTTGCTCTGCAGCATATGGAATGTTAGTACCTTGACCAGGGATCAAACCCACCTCCCCTGCATTGCAAGGTGGATTCTTAACCACTGGACCACCAGGGAGGTCCCTGGGTACCTATTTTGAATATCCAAGTATGGAGTTTAACTCTTCTTCATGTCTCCAGGAAGCTAAATCCAAACAAGAAACTGTCTTTGATACATTTCACAGGGAACTTATAAGACCTCTTCATTTTCTTGGTGTCAAGTTGAAATGATTTGTTTGTATACATTTTTTTTTCTTTTGCCATTTATCATATTAATAGCCTGAAAATCCCAAGAGCAGAGACTTGCCATCTGCTTTGGCCTTAAGTATTAATGAGTATGCTAATTACTATGAAAAACCACTTACAAAAATTAGGGAATAGAATGACTGGGCAGGAAAACATTTATAGTTTTCTTGTCACTCATTCAACAAGTGCTAGCTGATGATTTACTCTGTCAGGGCTATACTGAATGCCAAGAGCTGCGATGAAAAAGTCAATGCAGTGCCATCTTTGCTTTCAAAGGCATATAGTGATAAACAGCCCAAAATTGTTCTGAGAGATGCAGGTATGAGTGATCAGTTCCACCTCTGAAAGAGGAGATGGTATAAGAAAGCAGTCTGAGGAGATGAATTTTTATGTACAGCCAGGTCAAGTGGATTCTGTAATTATAGAGCCACAGCAGATTTGAGAGAAATGGAAGGAGATATATTTGAGAGAGAAATGGCACACTGATTGAAAATGGGAGTGAAGGAAACTTCTAGGTTTCTGGCTTAGGGAACAGAGTGGTTATGTGGTCAGCTAATAACTTGAAATAAGCAGAAATACTACCAAAAAAAATTCTACCTCAGCATTTTATAAAGATCTTCTTTTCTATTCTCAGACATGATCTGAATTAGTCAAGTAAAACTCTAAGTGCTGTTTTCCAAACTCTTCTCTTGGTTTATTAATAGCTGCAACAGTTAGACTTAATAAAATTTGAGAAAATTTTTAAAAATGAGAAAGCCTAGCAGTGGTTCATAAAGTCACACAATTAATCACGATTTCTTAATCACAAGTCTATACACTGTACCTGAAATGTAAGACAGATTCAACCATACTTTGAGGAATTACTGATTCGATAAGTCACACTTTTAACCCAGGGCTTTATAAAAATTTGTGGTATGAGTATATATTGTTTGAACTGAAGATGTACTTTAATAGTGATTTCTAGCTTAACATCATTTAAGGGTTAGATATTCATCATAACATGACAATATTGTATTTTCTGTACGACTTGGCCCCTGTTTCCTTCCCTCCATCATCTCATCCCTATCAGCAGCCACATTCTGCAGCTTTGTGGTCCAGGGATACTGCACGGGTCCACTTGTCCACTGATTCCTCTGACTACAACCCCTTTCCTCTTCTTTGCTTTCCCAAGAGATATTTCAGCTCTTCTTCCTGGTCTTGCTGCAGTGCTGTATCTTCATGGAAGCACATACTATGGAAGTTTTCCATTTTATTTCTCCTATGAAGCTTTGCATGTATTCTACCCTAGAATTTATCACATATTTTGCAAAAAAAAAAAAAAAGTGTGAATGTTGTCTGTGTTTATCTATCACACTACCAATCAGTTTAACATCTCTAACACAGATTCTGGTAAATAATACATACAGTGCACTCATACACATACATATCATCTAAAGATTCATATATGTATGTGTGTATGAATTTGAATACATATATATATTTATATATCTTCTTCTTCCCTTCGCTCAGTCATGTCAGACTCTTTGCGACCCCATGGACAGTAGCCTACCAGGCTCCGCCATCCATGGGATTTTCCAGGCAAGAATACTGGAGTGGGCTGCCATTTCCTTCTCCAGGGGATCTTCCTAACCCAGGGATCGAACCCGGCTCTCCTGCATTGTAGACAGATGCTTTACTGTCTGAGCCACCAGGGAAGCCCTATGCCTCTGTGTATTTTTAATTAGTACAAATATTTAATGATGAAATAACATCTTAACATGTTTCAGGAACTTTCTAAATATTACTTTTTTATTGGAATATAATTACTTTACAATGTCATCTTAGTTTCTGTGATAACATAGAGGAGTGGGAGGGAGGCTCAAGAGGGAGGGGATTTATGTATACATACAGCTATGGCACCCCACTCCAGTACTCTTGCCTGGAAAATCCCATGGGCAGAGGAGCCTGGTAGGCTGCAGTCCATGGGGTCGCTAAGAGTCAGACACAACTGAGCGACTTCACTTTCACATTTCACTTTTCACTTTCATGCACTGGAGAAGGAAATGGCAACCCACTCCACTGTTCTTGCCTGGAGAATCCCAGGGATGGGGGAGCCTGGTGGGCTGCCATCTATGGGGTCGCACAGAGTCGGACACGACTGAAGCGACTTAGCAGCAGCATAGCTGATTCACTTCATTGTACAGTGTGTATATAATTTTAAATCATTAATTTCAATCATTATTATAATTGATTGAACTGCACTTTTATTTGTGCCTGTTTTCTCTCTTATACTTGACAAGTGTATCACTTTTCTTTACACCAAAGAACATGTCCAGAAATTATGGGTTCAAAAAAGTAGAAAAATGTATTTGTTTATTCTTCTGCTCCAAAGACTAATGGCTGAGATTTGCTTAACACAATTTGAGGTTCCAAAACTCGTCTCAAAAAGATAATATAGATAACTATATTAACTGTGAGATTGGAGACAGGGGAGCCTGTCTAGACAGCCTTTGTAAATAGTGGTTTCAGAGTGGTTAACAGCTGGCTTCCAGAGACTGACAGATAGGACTCAATATCAACTTCTCCACTTGAAAGCTGTGTAATATGAGGAAATGTGCTTAACTTTTCTGCACTTCTGTTTTTATTTTATCCATGAAACAGGCTAAATACAACATAGTCTACAATTCTAATTTCCAAAAAGATCTGAAAAGTATTATCATTGCTGTTATTGTGGTTATTATTACTGTTATTATAATTATTATTACTATTAACTAATTTTCTTTCAGGGCTTCTCTTGTGGCTCAGCTGGTAAAGAATCTGTCTGCAAAGTGGGAGACCTGGGTTTGATCGCTGGGTTGGGAAGATCCCTCGGAGAAGGGAATAAGCTACCTACTCCAGTATTCTGGCCTGGAGAATTCCATGGACTATATAGTCCATAGGATCGCAGAGTCAGACATGACTGAGTGACTTTCACTTTCACTTTCTTTTTTTTTTTTAATTTTATTTTATTTTTAAACTTTACAAAACTGCATTAGTCTTGCCAAACATCAAAATGAATCTGCCACAGGTATACATGTGTTCCCCATCCTGAACCCTCCTCCCTCCTCCCTCCCCATACCATCCCTCTGGGTTGTCCCAGTGCACTAGTTTGGTTTTAAAATCTGACCTGAACTTATTCTGAAGGCAAATTCTGCCCTATCATGGGGTGAGGTCTTAATTAAAGTCATTTAATGGTGGCTCAGACAGTAAAGAATCTCCCTGCAGTGCAGGAGACCAGAGTTCAATCCTTGGGTGAAGAAGATCCCCTGGAGAAGGAAATGGTAACCCACCCCATTACTCTTGCCTGGAGAATCCCATGGACAGAGGAGCCTGGGGGGCTTCAGTCCATGGGGTCGCAAAGAATTGGACATGTCTGAGCAACTTTCACTTCACTTCAGAGTAAATAGTTGGGCTTCCTAGGTGGTGCAATTGGTAAAAACACCAGCCTACCAATACAGGAGAGTTAAGAAATGCAGGTTTGATCCCTGGGTCAAGAAGATCCCCTGGAGAAGTATGTGGCAATCCACTCCAGTATTCTTGCCTGGAGAATCTCATGGACTGAGGATCCTGGCTGACTATGGTCCATAGGGTCACAAAGAGTCTGACATGACTGAAGTGACTTAGATCACACACATACAATGTGAATATTCATATATTCTTTAGCAGAAACATTAATGGATTTGAATATGGCATGCTGCCTAGATCCTGAAAGGGATGAAACATTATCTAGGACATGTCACCTTTTTAAAACCCAGAACATTCTGGGTTTGAAACACAGCTGTTCTTAAGAGTTTTAGGACCTATTCCTGACCTCATATGTTCTTTGTGAGTGTGAAAGTGAAATATTTAGTGGAGACACTGGCGTATAGTAGGCTCCCTGAATAGCAGCTATTATTAGTGTGCTCTAGATATGAGGGACATGAGAATGCCACCTTACATATTGTATGACACATCTCATCCTTTAATGTGGACATTGTAACAATCCTGTGATTTAGGGATTGTGTAGATAGTTACCACCAATTTGCTAATGTGATCATTAAGATATATAAGGATTAGGCAACTTATGATGGATGAAAAAGTAGGTATGTAATTTTACCTGACATCATATTTGGGTCCTCTGATTACAGCCTAGTTCTCTTTGGCAACACCCAATAGGTTACTAAGCTCACCCAGAAATGTTTGGTCTGCAGGCCTAGTGAGAATCACATTTTATATCAGCAGAGGTATAGCAAAAAACCCAAGTCCTAGAGACGTAACTCTTTGGTAGTAAAATAGCTGTGAGTTGAGGATGGGGTGGAGGAGGACAGGGAGTAGGTAAGATTCAGTAGGGGGTCTGTTTCCACATCTCTGTGGTTCTCTGAGCTCTGTCTTCCTCTGTAAATGGCCCATCTTCATGTAGGTATTGGGCCATATGGCAGCTGTTCTAGGCCTCACAATAGCAGGTAAGAAAAGAGTTAATGTTTTCTATTTATTTACTATTTTCCTTCGAGAATGAGCAAAATTATTTCTCAGAAGTCAGTCAGTTCAGTCGTGTCCAACTCTTTGCAATCCTATGGAACACAGCACGTCAGGCCTCCCTGTCTATCACCAACTCCCAGAGTTTACTCAAACTCACATCCATTGCGTTGGTGATACCATCCAACCATCTCATCCTCTGTCGTCCCCTTCTCCTCCTGCCTTAAATCTTCCCCAGCATCAGGGTCTTTTCAAAGGAGTCAGCTTTTCCCATCAAGTGGCAAAAGTATTGGAGTTTCAGCTTCAACATCAGTCCTTCCAATGAATATTCAGGACTGATTTCCTTTAGGATGGACAGGTTGGATCTCCTTGCTGTCCAATGGGCTCTCAAGAGTCTTTTCCAACACCACAGTTCAAAAGCATCAATTCTTCTGCACTAAGCTTTCTTTCAAATAAGCCATCCAGACATGGCTACTGGAAAAACCATAGCCTTGACTAGATGGACGTTTGTGGGCAAAGTAATGTCTCTGCTTTTTAGTATGCTGTCTAGGTTATTCATAACTTTCCTTCCAAGGAGCAGGCATCTCTTAATTTCATGGCTGCAGTCACTATCTGCAGTGATCTTAGAGCCCCCCAAAATAAAGTCTGCCACTGTTTCCCCATCTATGTGCCATGAAGTGATGGGATCCTTGTCTTTCTCAGAAGCTCCTTGCAAAATTATTCTCCTGCTGTATTGCAGAAAGTGAAGAAGAACTAAAGAGCCTCTTGGTGAAAGTGAAAAAGGAGAGTGAAAAAGTTGGCTTAAAGCTCAACATTCAGAAAACTAAGATCGTGGCATAAAGTCCCATCACTTCATGGCAAATAGATGGGGAAACAGCGGAAACAGTGGCTGAACTTAATTTTCTGGGCTCCAAAATCACTGCATATGGTGATTGCAGCCATGAAATTAAAAGACACTTACTCCTTGGAAGGAAAGTTATGACCAACCTAGACAGCATATTGAAAAGCAGAGACATTACTTTGTCAACAAAGGTCCATCTAGTCAAGGCTATGGTTTTTCCAGGGGTCATGTATGGATGTGAGAGTTGGACTATAAAGAAAGATGAGTGCCAAAGAATTGATGCTTTTGAACTGTGGTATTGGAGAAGACTCTTGAGAGTCCCTTGGACTGCAAGGAGATCCAACCAGTCCATCCTAAAGGAGATCGATCAGTCCTGGGTGTTTATTGGTAGGACTGATGTTGAAGCTGAAACTCCAATACTGTGGCCACCTGATGCAAAGAGTTGACTCATTGGAAAAGACCCTGATGCTAGGAAAGATTGAGGGCAGGAGGAGAAGGGGACGACAGATGATGAGATGGTTGGATGGCAACACTGACTCAATGGACATGATTTTGGGTGGACTCTGGGAGTTGGTGATGGACAGGGAGGCCTGGCATGCTGTGGTTCATGGAGTCGCAAAGAGTTGGACACGACTGAGTGACTGAACTGACTGACTGACTGTGTATTCGACCCACAAAGGAATATACTCCTGGATTTCTAAAGTATTATTAGCTGGTATGAGGTAGTGGATTTTCTAGAACCATTTAAGCCACCACCTTGAAGGGAGAGCTTTTGCACTTGCTTGCATAGCTGAAAATCATCAGGGAGTTAAAGTAACATCTATAATGCCACCCACAGGCCTGTTGCAGAAACAATCACCTTGAGTAAGAAGTTGAACAAGATCAATTGTTTCCAAATATGGTTTAGAGTGGTGGAAACCTTAACACACACACGTACACACACATATCATCATCATCATCATCCTGTGTAACACTGTTTATACAACACAGAAGTGGAGCAGCTCTGGCAATAGGCAGTGAAGCCCTGTTGCCCAAGGCAACCCCTGAGGCAACTTCTTAGAATCCTTGAGATTTGAAATCCACATGACCAGATTGTCTTTGAGCTCACTTTCAACCTCAAAATTATATATTCCACATAATTAACTTCTCTAATTGGAGGAAGATAAGCTCAGGCAAAACAAACCAAATGACAAAAAGGCCTATTTGCCTGTTGCATGTATGATGGTTACCTACACAGATACATATACTGTATACTCGTTCCAATACATATCCCTAATTTCTTTTCAATATTTTCAAAGTAAAAATTTAGCACCAACATGAAAACTATTTTTGATAATATGTTTTAATAATGTGAGGGGGAAATTTTTATAATATAAAATACACTGTCTGAAATACATTCCTAAAATGGGAATGGACGTCCATGAATGGACGGATAGATTGACAGCTGCTCTTTTGCCCCTTTCTTGTTTTCCCATTTCTGTTCCCCTCTGACCTCGAAAGAACCTAATTATAGGAATGAGATCTCTAGGCAATTTAACCTAATTCCTGTGCTTTTTTGAATGCACGCCATGCTTTGCCTAACCTGTTGATTTTTTCCCTGGATAAAAAGAAGTAGAAATAAAGAATTAAGTATTTAAAGAATGACTAGTTCTCTATCCCCAACAGCTCCCTTAGCAATCCTGCAGGCAGTTCACATGGACAAGCAAACATCTGAAGAGAGAGTCAGAGTCTGCACTCTGTGGAGAAGAATGCAGGACCCAACCTCCTGCCTCGATGATTCATTGAGATTCTTCCCCTCTTTTCCCTTTAATAGCAGTCATGGCAGAGCATAATCTTGGGAGTTGGTCTCAGACTTGAGTCCACCTTCTTCCTATTTGTCAGCTTTTTTGATTAAAGCACCTTTCCCTTCCACTGAGATTTGCCTCTCAATTATTGGCTTTTGAGCAGTGAGCAGCCAAACCCAAGTTTGATAACAGATAGATGGATGGATAAACATATAGTTGAAAAAATAAATACACATGTGGTCTTTAAAACATCAAAATAATGGTGCAGTTATAAGAGATTTTTTCCTTCTTTATAAGCATTGTATTGTATAAAACGAGCATGAACTACTTCTATAAATGGAGGGAAAAAAACATTAATAATTATTAATTTAAAAAAGCAAAATTAGGCATCCTGAGCTCCAGGCTGGGAAAAGCAGGCTAAGATGGAGTGGAGGCCCCTATCATTATTCACATAAAAATAATTCAGTCAATTGATGCCTCAAAGTGTCCCCTCAGCTAAAGCCATGAATCAACTCTGTGCTCTGCCTGCTTCCAAAGACAAAATATAGGTCTCTTAGGACCCACTATGGAGATTCAAACAAGTCACTGCAAATCAAGGAGAAATGGCTTTTCTTACGCGCCTTGGCAAGGCACTTTCTAATTTGAACTATGCTTCCTTTGCTCCTAAAGACTGGGAAACTACAGGTTGTGAAACATGAAAATAAGTAATAGAATGCAGACAGAAATTCTCCATTTAAGTAGTTCAGATGAAGTAGCCGGAGATTGCATGTTGCCAGCTCCAGAACTGCACATCTGAAAGCTTTAGAAAACAAGGTATCATTATTACATTATTCTCTGTGAATCTAGCACTTGGAAAACATACAACATCTTGGCTTTTTCCACAAATCATTCATCCATCTTATTTCTGAAAAAATTAACTGGGGCAATAATCAAAAGATACTTTGAAGGAAAAGAAATATTATACAGTATATGTTTTACTATTAAAAAAAAAAAAACAGTTGAAGTCTGTGATTTAGCTCTATTGACAGAAGATGACAAAATAAAGAAAACTACTAAATTCATCTGCAAGTAAAATTCTGGTCCCAGACAAATCATTAACAATGGAATGAATAACAGGAAAGGTCTGGATTAAGATTTCTGGTATTCTTCCTCCAACCCCAAACCACAACCACAAAGCCCTATAGCTTTGTTGGGTTCCAGACTATTCTCTTAGGGATAAATTGCCTGGGTGCGTTGAGTATCCCCAGTTTGCTCCATGGGCAGGAATGTGGTAATTCAGAAGGTAGCATAAACCCAAGTGCTTGACAAGTGCCAAAGGTTGAAGGGGTATGAAGACAAATACAGAAATTTTTTTTGTTCCTTTCTTCATTTTTAAATCAAGGGAAAAAATAAAGTATATTAATGTGGTTGGTTAATCCAACAGCAAACTATTACATGTAGAATAAATAAAGGACAAGTTTCCCCTTACTATTTCCATTTACTATTAGGGGAAGCAGACTGCCTGAAATCGCCCACTCTGGCCAGGCAACATAGTAACCATCTGTGTGAGTTATTTGAGGACAACAGGTTCTAGTAAGGCACACAGAACTAACAAGCCACCACCAAACAGAAGAATTCGAGAATAGTCAAAAGAGGATGTCACGTGTCTTGCCACCTCCCAGAGTCCTCCTCATTGGCATCCATTTTTGCTGAACAATGTGTGCACCACCAGAAAAGATCCTGAATCAGAGTGATTGGCTAGAGATAACCCGGAAACTAATCCCATCATCATAAAACCCAAGATCGAAAGCCACATGGCAGAGCAGTTCTCCTGGGTTCCCTTACCCTCCTGCTCTCCACCTGGGCACCCCTTCCCAATAAAATCTTTTGCTTTGTCAGCACATGTGTCTCCTCGGACAATTCATTCTAATTGTTAGACAGAGCCCATTCTTGGGCCCTAGTATGGGTCCCCTCTTCCTACAACAGTACAATATAGCACAGGGAACTATGTTCAGTCTCCTGGGATGAACCATAATGGAAAAGAATATTAAAAAAGAATGTATCTATGCATAACTGAGTCACTGCTGTATAACAGAGATTGGCACAACATTGTAAATCAGCAATACTTCAGTAAAAAAATAAATAAAGAGTTATAGAAAAAAAAAAAGCATCTATTGAGACAAAGACATATGGAGAGCAGAAGCTAAATTTTGGATTTCTCGGCAATTCCATCAACAAAAATTGTCCTTGAAGCTTGGCTTTCTGTTGGCTGCTGTTCACATCTTTCTTGAGTGGGCTTCTGACCTTCAGTATGGTCTAGTGCCAAGGTATGGGGTTGACTATGTCTCCTGAATTCCAGTTATACTGAAATTAGGGATGATCATCGTGAACAAGTTCCTATTATGGTAAGGGAGAATCTAGAAATTTTGTCTCTTTTGTTACAAATATATTTAATGATTTGATTCCTAAAACTAAGTTATAATAATTTTTTCCAACCACACCTGACTGGTGACTAATCATATAACAATTGAGAGTAGTTATCTCATAGACTATTTTAGTATAAATTGAATTTGCAAGCCTGAGCAACATTGCGCATTGATGATGGCACAGGGTTAATTGAGAAACAATGAGGACTGTTCTACAAGTGGATACACTGTAATTTCCAGCCTGTTCAGAGCCCTTATTCATTCAATAGTTCCCTGATGAAAGGACTGATCACTGAAAATTATAATGCTAAATTCCTACTCAATTGCAAAATCTACTATTTCTCCAACCCCACATTTCTCCAACTCAAAACATATTTCAAGCATTGTACTTTATTGTTAAAATAGACTTAATGCTTTTAGGACAAAGAAGTTGCTCTTCATTAAGACATATAAGATCTCCTATAAACCAGTGTCTATCAGAAGTGCTGGATTTATGGCTCACTGAGTCACTCACCATCCTATTTCCAATGCAAATTCTAGATCCTCAAAGTTGTCTGCAGATTGTTTCTTGCTTCCTTTTACTCCACATCCATTTCTGTTAACATTTCCAGACTCCCCAGACCTTCACTTACAGCCATAAGTGAGAATTCCCTTCTTTCTAGCCTTAATACAATGAAACAGAAACTGAGCAGGACCCTGTGGGGCTCTTCTGGATGCTCTCTGGATCTCCCATTTCATGTTTGTAGGAAATAGATTTCATTCAGCCTTCTTGATCTTCCTAAGTTGCTAAGAGTAGTTCAAACAGTTGCCAATTAGGGAATGGAGGGGTTGTAGAGCCAAGGGAGGAGGGCCAAGAAACAATAGCGCAGCCCTTGGTCAGGGTCCTGGTTCCTCCTCAAGGGATACACACAACAGTATCTTTGAGTTCTTTTTCAGGAACTAAGGCCCCTGCCCAAGTACAGGAGGGTAACCTCAGGCCAAGCAAGAGATTCCTGGAGCACAGCCTCTTATCTCACCACCACCCAATCAGAAGAAAGTGCAGACTTTCTTGGTGCAGACTTCACCCCAAATGCTGCCTATAAAAGCTTTTCCTCAAAAATCATCAGGGTTTTTAAGAAGGAGCCACCCATTATCCTTGCTTGGCCCTGAAATAAGCCTGTATTTCTCTGCTCCAAACTGTGACATTTTTGGTTTGTTTGGCCTTACTGTGCATTGGGAATTTGCATTAACAAAACCATTCCTGTAATCACATCACTAATATTCTCTTGCCCTTAATTTTTAAGTATTTGTTTCTCCATATTATATTCCCTAAGGGTAGAAATCCAGTCTTATTAGTTAGGAAAGTCCTAGATCTTAGTATAGAGCCCAACATATAGTAGGATAATAACATACAGTAGTTTTATTGAATGAATACACATATGACCATCAGGTGACTTGTACAAAAGGCTTACTGCTTCTAGTGGGAATATTAGAAAATTAGAAAGTCTGAAGACTGGTTTAAGAGTTGAGTCGTGCTGTGGTTTACCTGGTGTCCCCCTAAATTCATATATAGAAGCCCCAATGTTACTGTATTTAGAAATGAGGCTTTTAAGAAGTAATTAAAGTTAAATAAAGTCACAAGCATAGGGTCCCAGTATGACAGGATTGATGGACCTACAACAAGAGGAAGAAAGAGATCTATCTCTTTGCAAGAATACAATACAGAAAGACAATGTGAGCATGTATCAAAAAGACAGCAGTCTATAAGCCAAAAAGAGGGTCCTCACTGGGAACTGAATTGGCTGATTGCTTTGTCTTGGACTTCAGCCTGGCTGATTCCTTCATCTTGGACTTTCAGACTTGAACTGTGGAAATTAAATTTTTGTTGTTTAAGCTACTCAGTCTTTGGGATTTTGTTAATGGTTGACTGAGCTGATTAATACAGGCAGCAAATAACAATGACATATGGTGATATATGTGTTTCAATGCTACTCTTCTATTCTTCCTACCCTCTCCTTGCCCCACTGTGTCCATATGTAAAATAGATAGCCAGTGGGAATTTTCTATATGATGCCGAAAGCTCAAACTTGGTGCTCTGTGACTACCTAGATGGGAGTGATGGGGTGAGAAGTGGGAGTCTCAAGATGGAGGGGATATATGTATGCCTCTGGCTGATTTATGTTGATGTATGACAGAATCTAACACACTATTGTAAAGCAATTACCCTCCAATTAAATATAAATAAAAGCAATGACAGTTTATAATAATAGTCTAAGAAATAAGAAAATAAGAAAGCCCATCTGAAGAGGCTCTAAGAAGTGGAATAATAAGACCTGAAGTTCTCAATGATTATCAAAGTGAAGAAACTCAGTGGTTGCTGGATGCCTTTCAAACTACTAGGGACAGATACTGAGTTTCATTTATAGATTCTGTCATTGTAATCCAACATTTTGAAAAATAGCAAAGAAACTGTCAGTGAGATGGTTCATCCTCAGAGCACTTAAGCACCTGCATAAGGGCTGAGGTCTGTTAAGTATCAGATTCCAATTATAAGCCTGTCTCAGTCAGTCTTGCTCCTGCCAACCACAAACTGCCACTGTGAATCTGGTTAACTGCTTGATGAAACTTTGTCTACTTATCCATAACTTAAAAAATAGCTCTTTTAATGATATGTGACATTGTCCTTGAAATCATCACCTATTTTTCTTAATGAAAGTTTCCATAAATCCCATGGGAACTTTGAGACGCCTCTAATAGGGACATTGTTTGAAAAGATCTAAAAATAAAAGGCTAAAAAAAGGCTTTTTGAAAGAGTCATTAGGGAAATTGATGAGACCTGTTTTCTTTTCTTACTGACTCCAAGGGCTCATTAAGGGAGGGGATTGAGGACAGCAAAGGGGGCCAAGGAGGAAGGGAATTAAATGATAATAGGAAGTTATGATTGTAGCCAATTTTGACCTTGTCTTCTGAAGGGACAATAATGGGAAAGAGTTTACCAACCTTCTAAGTAAGAGGTTCCATATATTTGCAAGTTTTCTTTATCACTTGGCACCTTCTACCTCTCTTCTCCACCCACCGAAACACATGGGTACACAATCACACACACACACATTTGCTGGAATGTAACTTAAGGATCTTAAATTATAGACCACATATGCTTGCGTTAATACCTAGAGCAAACTGACTGTGTAGGCTACGCACCTTTCCTTTGTAATGTGTGCTTAGAGATTATCTCAAGAAGTATATCCAAGGTCTACTATGTGGGAGACACTGTCTCAGGAACTTGGGATAAATCTGTGGAATAGAAAAGAATGCCTACACACTGAGGAAACCAGAAGGGAAAGAGACACGTGTACCCCAATGTTCATCGCAGCACTGTTTATGATAGCCAGGACATGGAAGCAACCTAGATGTCCATCAGCAGATGAATGGATAAGAAAGCTGTGGTACATATACACAATGGAGTATTATTCAGCCATTAAAAAGAATACATTTGAATCAGTTCTAATGAGGTGGATGAAACTGGAGCCTATTATACAGAGTGAAGTAAGCCAGAAAGAAAAACACCAATACAGTATACTAACGCATATATATGGAATTTAGAAAGATGGTAACAATAACCCTGTGTACGAGACAGCAAAAGAGACACTGATGTATAGAACAGTCTTATGGACTCTGTGGGAGAGGGAGAGGGTGGGAAGATTTGGGAGAATGGCATTGAAACATGTAAAATATCATGTATGAAACGAGTTGCCAGTCCAGGTTCGATGCACGATACTGGATGCTTGGGGCTGGTGCACTGGGACGACCCAGAGGGATGGAATGGGGAGGGAGGAGGGAGGAGGGTTCAGGATGGGGAACACATGTAAACCTGTGGCGGATTCATTTTGATATTTGGCAAAACTAATACAGTTATGTAAAGTTTAAAAATAAAATAAAATAAAATAAAAAAAAAGGAAAAAAAAAAGAAAAGAAAAGAATGCCTGTCTTGTGGAGCCAGCCTTCTATCGATTTCATGTGGAGGACCTTTTTCCTTCCATCTTTCAACTATCTTGGTAAGAAACATGGTTGGCAAGGAGAAGGGGCCACAGGACATAGTCTTTGTGGATGAAGATGCAGAGTAGCTGAAATCTGAGGAAGGAACAGCTGTGGTTGATAGCCCTGGACCATCAACATCTGGAAGCTGGGGTCCAACACTGACTCTGCCACGTCAGAGTAAGTGATGCCTGTCATCATTCCTTGTGTTTCAACCCACCTAATAACCTGAACCAATGTCTATCTTCCCTACTCCAAAGGTTGCCTGTGAGTCTCAAACATGAAAATAGAAGTGATTTTCTTTCAAGTGGATTGACGATTGTTCTCCAGCATCACGCTCCTCCTGTTGCAACTTCTCTATCAACTTTTCAACCTCATTCACTAGTTCCCTTTTACTGAATATCTGTAATATATGCTGAGCTCTGTAAGTCAATAATCTCATTTAATCTTTTTATGTGTTTTATTACTCTTTTTATTTTATAGTTAAGGAATCCAACTCTGAGAGTTGAAGCATTTGCCTGAGTGCATGCTTCATAGGATTTGAAGCCAACTCAATCTCATCCATAGACATGGGCTTTTTCCCCACTTCACAGTCTCTGTTTTCAAATTATACAACTCTACAAAATGATTTTTTTTCAGCACACTGTGCAGGAAGTTTGCCAATTCAGTGCTTTTATATTTATATATTAGTTCATCTTTAATTCCCCAAAGAGGAAAAAAGCTGAAACTTCATTCAAGAGATAAATCTATAGGTCAAGAGGCAGGGTTTCTCTCCCTGATTCAGCTTAACTTCTTACTTTTACACTCAAACACACTGATCCTGTTCTTTTCCTGTGGTAACATTTTAAGCCTGTTTAAATAGTTTCTGGCTTAAATCTCCCATGCTTTTAATTTTTCATGAATTTACTTTAAGCCTTCTGATAATTCAAGCTGTTACATAAAATAGCCAATAAAATTCTTTACACATCTGGTTTGATTTTAGTTAGCAACTTTGGGATTTGCTCTCCGTGTCAGGGGAAATGGAAATAGAATACTGCAGCCCACTAGCTGAGCAGGTAATAAAAGATAATTTTAGAAACTTGGGCAGAGGCTGGGGAAAGGATTGGAGAGGAGTCAGACTGTGTGTAAGTGTCCAAGACTGATTGTTAGGCTTATGGGGGCATTAATCTCACATCTACCTATTTGTGAGAAAATATCACTTTCCTTTCTGAAGTCTTCCAATATTGGCAACGAAGGGAGAGTTTTCATGTAGGGAGAGGATATTCATGTAGGTCCAGTGTTTCTCCCTTGTAACTTAACTTGCTGTGCAGAGAACTTGTTAAATACTTCTGCTCCATTAACACTTTGGGCAAATGTAGAGTCTTGAATCTCTTTTTATGTTCTGAAGCCTAGCATACTTGAGACTAAAAATTTAAAAACAGTGTTTATCCAACTGTAAAGTGCTTAAAAATCACCTGGCAGCCTCGTTGTATACTGCAGGTTCTGATTCAGTAGGCCTAGAAATCCTGCACTTTTAATCACTTCCCAGTTTTCAGAGGAAAATACTACTAAAGCTCTGGAAGACCAATGGGGAAACAGTGAAGTACTTATGAAACTAAGAAAAACATCTACAAACAATAAATGCTGGAGAGGGTGTGGAGAAAAGGGAACCCTCTTACAGTGTTGCTGGGAATGTAAATTGGTGCAGCCATTATGGAGAACAGTGTGAAAGTGAAAGAGAAAGTCACTCAGTCATGTCCAACTTTTTGGGACCCCATGGAATTCTCCAGGCCAGAATACCGGAGTGAGTAGTCTTTCCCTTCTCCAGAGGATCTTCCCAACCTTCCCAGCCTTCCCAATCTGTCCTCAGGAGAGAACCTAGGTCTCCTGCATTGCAGGCGGATTCTTTACTGGCAGAGTCACAAGGGAAGCCCCAGAGAACAAGGAGGATCCTTAAAAAACTAAATATTGAACTACCGTATGATCCAGTAATCCTACTCCTGGGCATATATCTAGGGAAAATCATAATTGAAAAGGTAAATGCACCCCAATGATAATTGCAGCACTATTTACAATAGCCAGGATACAGAATCAACCTACATATCCATCAACAGAACAACAGGTAATGAATATGTGGAATATATACACAATGGGATATTACTCAGCCATAGAAAAGAACAAAATAATGTCATTTGCAGCAACATGGATAGATCTAGGGAATATCATTCTAAGTGAAGTAAGTCAGACAATGACAAATACCTTATGATATCATTTATATGTAGAAACTAATTTAAAGCTGATACAAATGAACTTATTTACAAAGTAAAAACAGAATTATAGATCTCAAAATCTAACTTAAGGTTACCAAAGGGGAAATGTTCGGGAAGTGATAAATTAGCAGTTTGGGATTAACACACACACACACACACACACACACATACACATAATTCCAAGCCCAAAACCCTAAGTCTACAGATTTTAGGTTCAAGATAAAACCTTGGTGAGAAAAATCAAATGAGGAATCAATGCCCAGCAAGATGGGTTCTAGACATAACACATGTGGGCGATGTCCATGAACAGAGCCTTTTGATCCCTGCCACTGGAGGAAAAGGCTGATGAGAACCAGGGAGCAAAGGTAGGCGACCAGAGTGAGCAACTGTGTCCTGGGAGGAGGGTAGCAGATGCTGTCTGTGTCACTGCCTGTTCTGGTGGAGACACTGCAGTATTCTCCTGCAGAACCTGCACTGTTAGCCCACTTGCTGTATTTGGAGATGATGCCACCCACACTCGTCCTCTACCAGAGATGCTCATATGGCTGTCAATTGGCCAGACAACATAGGTCATATTCCAGGCTATCAAGAATTCTTCAACCAAGATGTCACCATATGGAGCTTGGTTCTGGACTTTGGTCCAACCCACTGGGAAAGGAAATATTACTTTCTCTTCTGTTTGACACACTGCCAGGCTGTTTTCTTGGGATTGCTTGTGGCTAACTTGTCTCTATATGGAAAGGTCACAGTAGTGGGAGGTAAAAAAGTGACTAAGAGTGAGGTAGTGGGAGAGAAAAAGCCTCTAGAACATTTTATTTTTTATTGGAGTATAATTGCTTGACAATGTTGTGTTAGTTTCTGCTATACACAACAAAGTGAATCAACTATATGTATACATATATCTCCTCTCTATTGAGCCTCCCTCCCACTCACCATCCTACCCCTCTAAGTTATCACATAGCACAGAGTTGAGCTCTGTGTGCTATAGAGCAGCTTCCTGTTGGCTATCTGTTTTACACACGGTAGTGTATAAATGTCAATTCTAATTTCCAAATTCATCCCACCTTCTCCTTCCTCTTCTGTGCCCACATGTCCTTTCTCTACCTCTGCATCTCTATTCCTGCCTTGCAAATAGGTTCATTTGTGTCACTGTTCTAGATTCCACATGTATGTGTTAATATACCGTATTTGTTTTTCTCTTTATGGCTTACTTTATTCTGTATGACAGACTCTAGTTCCATCCACATCACTACTCCAGGTCACATTCTAATTTCTGTATCCAAGGTTACCTGGAACTGGTGTAGTTTGAAATTATCAGCTGGATAAATCAATCATGTTTCATCTTTCATTAAATGATTGGAGTTGAGGTTCTGTCTAATTCAATCTCTTGTTGTCTGACTAATAAAAAGTATTAAAAAGACAGAGCTAAGTACAAGAAAGAGGAGGCACTGCAGGGGAGTGAAAAATGCATTTGAGTAAAAACAAAAATGAGGCCTGATTAAAAGAGTATGTAGGAACCTCCAGCAAGTACATGTGTAGGCAATTATATAATAAACGCTATGGAACACAGATAAAAATATATCTCTTTTTTAAAATCCCAAAAGATGATACAATTTATAAAAATAGTGTTTGGGAGCTTTGTCTACAAGTCTCCTAAGCCCCTAACTAACAACTTACAGAAAACAGTCAATGACTTCTGGCTAATTTTGATTCTTTCTTTAACTCTATGCACCTAGAATTCTATCTTTCTGGAGCTGTACCCGAGTTGAAAGTGAAAAAGTGAAAGTTGCTCAGTCATGTCCAACTCTTTGTGACCCCACAGACTATAGTCCCTGGAAGTCTCCAGACCAGAGTACTGCAATAGGTACCCTTTCCCTTCTTCAGGGGATCTTCCCAACACAGGGATCAAACCCAGATTTCCTGCATTGCAAGCGGATTCTTTACCAGCTGAACCACCAGGGAAGCCCTTACCCGGGTTAGGCGCCCATTTTAGCATAACTCTTGTTTACTGCCCACTCCATCTGCCTTTAGTTCATTTGTCTGCCTCTCCCAGAGGGCTCCTTGGAAGCTAGGGTTGTCCTTTCCCTCCATGAACCCCGGTGCCTTACATGGAGTCAGTGTAAAACAAAGGGAAAGTTGAATGAGTGAATGAATGGCTGAAGTCATCTTCAAAAAACACTTGGGACACATTAATACCTTTGGAAATACAGAAAGCAAGTTGTGTTTGAATATTCTTTTTTATACATAATTTTATTTATTTTTGGCTGTGCTGGGTCTTCATTGCTGTGAGGGCTTTTCTTTACTTGCAGAAAGCAAAACCTACTCTCTAGATGCAGTATGTGGGCTTCTCATTACTGGGATTTCACTTGTGGTGGAGCACAAGTTCTAGGGCACCCATGCTTAAGTAGTTGTGGTATGTGGGCTCAGTAGTTGTGGCTCCCAGGCTCTAGAGCACAGGCTCAATAGCTGTGGCACAGGGGCTTAGTTGCTTCTTGGCATGTGGGATCTTCCCAGATCAGGGATCAAACCATTGTCTCCTGCATTGGCAGGCAGATTGTTTACCACCGAGCCACCAGGGAAACCCCTGGGCACTCTTATCTAAAGGTATGAACTAAGAGATGCCATAGTCCCTTTTTTTTTTAATTTCATTTTATTTTTAAACTTTACATAATTGTATTAGTTTTGCCAAATATCAAAATGAATCCGCCACAGGTATACATGTGTTCCCCATCCTGAACCCTCCTCCCTCCTCCCTCCCCATACCATCCCTCTGGGTCGTCCCAGTGCAAACTATTGATTGATAATAGTTTCTTCTCTATTTTCTGATAATTATTCTTGCTTCCTGCCAATTTATTCTCCACATTGTAGCCAGAATGTTGTTTTTAAATGGGGGATCTCCACTTAACATCTTTTGACAGCTCTCCAGTTCTCTCAGAATTCACCATGACCATCAGGAACCTGAAGGATCTGGCTGCTTCCTACCTGACTCCTCTAACAAATGCAGTTTTAATGAGCTCCTCTTAATGTAGTGATTTCACTTAGTCTGTTCTGTCTCTGGGTCTGCTTTTCCATTTTTCTCTCCATGATTATTCCTTCTTACAGGTCAGACTTGGCTTAAATGCCGCCACTCTGCCAGTCCTCAGAGAGGACTTTCTTGGTCCTTCTGCTGAGGTCAAGCATTCTCATTGACCATTATTCCCAACACTTAGCATAGTTCTGGAGCAGCTAGAACTCATTATGAAGATGGATGTTATGAGGTTGAGGAGGAGGGGATGAGGAAGAGGGGGATGAGGAGGAGGGGGTTGATGATGGCGATGATGACGGTGATGGTGGTGGTGATTTGATGGTGATGGTGGTGTTGGTGATAACGATTGTGGTGATGGTGTTGATGATGATGATGATGGTGGTGATAATGATGGTGATGATCTGGAGATGTGAGTTAGGTCATGTCTCCTCATGCTAAAACAATTGAGTTCCAAGAAGATGTAGCCACTTTCAATTTCTTTCAGATCTCCCACATATTTAGTGCCATGGAAAGCTGAAGACTACAATTCACTTTAAAATGTTGATATTTTATAGAAATGGGCAAAAGTAGTTTTGGGCAATTGTTTCTAAGTTGAACACCTGTCTTTATTATTTTGACCTACATCAACAGCTGCAAGATTGATGTTTAGCCTCTAAAGAAGGGTCAGATATTCCTGAGACTGTGTTGTGGGTGCACAATTGCTTCATCTGTCTGCCACAAACATCTGCACAAGAGTTTGCAATGTGGAACCAGCTAATTTTGAAAATCACCACTTAGAAAATGTGTGCTGTGATTCAATGCATAGATTTACATGTATATCCTCCAGACCATCTGGCTGTGTGTCCAAACAGGCACTGGCCCCTTTGAGTTGATTCTGGGAAGTGATGTTAGGTCTCTGTATCTCTCTTCCCCACATGCTGGTACATGACACTGCAGGCCTTGAACTCAATGACAAAACAGATTTCCCAAATATTCACAAGAGGGAAGGAGGGTATTTCAACAACACAGGAGAAATTGCTAGAAAACATAATTTATGGTGAACTGCAATTAATACAAGAAGGTATATTTACTGAGAGGAGGAAAAATAGGTCGGTATGTGTACTTTTGGGGCTTCCCAAGTGGTGCTAGTGATAAAGAACCCACCTACCAACGCAGAACATGTAAGAGATGCGGGTTCAATCCCTGGGTCAGGAAGATCCCCTGGAGGAGGGCATGGCAACCTACTCCAATATTCTTGCCTGGAGAATCCCATGGACAGAGAAGCCTGTCGGGCTACAGTCCATAGTTTTGCACAGAGTTGGGCACGACTAAAGCAACTTAGCACACATGCACACCTATACCTTTATGTAGAAGGAGATCAAATACATGGAATCAGGATGCAAAAAACAAAACAGAGCAACAAATAATTCAATTCCTAGGCAGAAGCTCTAAGCACTGGAAGATGCAATCGAGGCCAGAGATCTGGAGACGAGGCACGTTTCTCAAAGGGCAAAGGAGGAACTTGCTAGAGTTAACTATATTCTAAGTTAAATATTTCTTCCAGCATACTTAGCTTGCCTAGAACTGCTTTGGTGGAGAGAAGGATTGAATTAACACATTAAGACAATGAGCATTTAAATGCAAAACAGAGCAAAGGACTAGATAAACCATGCTTTATTATTATTTTAATTTTTACTATTATTAATTTTCCTTAAGAGCAAATGCAGTATGTCTCCTACATACAAGTCTTCAAGTTGTGAACTTTCAAAGATGTGAACATGGGTTCACATGTCCAATCATATAAATTAGTTCACTTGTCTCATGTTCATTGTCACGTGTGTGTATTCTTCACAAGTGGTTATGTTTTTATGCACTTTATTGTACAATACTATATACAGTACAGTAGTTCAGTATCTTTACTTCAAGCCCAGGATGTCCAGAAGCAGGTTCAAAAGCAGTAGTGATATAGCTGATACAGTTCTACTCAGACATCACTGGATTGCTTTTACAAGAGGGTAGATTGAATCCAGTAAGCAACCAGAGTCTGTGCCATCAGCGTCAGGTGTGAGGGAAATTGCAGCTTGCCCTCCATCTCCTATCGCTGATGACCCTTCGGTTCTACCATCTCTTACCTCCCTTCCCTCTTCCAGTCAGTAATTCTTCTTGCCTGTTCACCTGATGCCAGCCCCTGTATGCCAGCTGTTGTATACCATACCACTGTTCTTTTCAAGGTACTGCACTGTAAGATTTAAAACATTTTCTTTATTCTTTTGTGTTTGTTTTTAATGTGTATGAAAAGTACTAGAAACCTATTACAGTACTGTACTATATAGCTGATTCTGTTAGTTGGGTACCTAGGCTAACTTTGTTGGACTTATGAACAAATCGGACTTATGAAAGCACTGTTGGAATAGAACTCATTCAAATATAGAAGACTTGCTGTAGTCTACTTCAGCAAAAGTTTTCCCTGAAGCAGTCACCTCTTGTGGGTGTCATCTCCGAAATAAGTCCCAAAAGAGATCAGAGACAAAATAAAAAAGTCAGGATCATCACTCTAGGCTTGATAACTTACTGTGAGCAAGGATGGGATGGAAAATGGTGTTCAAATAGAAAATCCTGAGACTAAGGCTTGAGGATGCTCCCAATGAGTGGGATATGAGTGGGTGTGATGCTCACATTCACCAGGCAGTGTGTGGGTATGCCAGGCAGAACCAAAGGTAGTAAGCCAAGCTAAGTGGTATAATCTAATAAGGCAATTATTATTATGCAATAAGAAAAGATCTTTTTTCCAAAATAATATGAATAAAACTTAATTATAGGAGGAGAGCCAATGACACCACACTATACATAAATCTTTCATTAATGATTTCCTTTCAAATATCCAGGATCTATATGAAGAGAGGATAAAGACTAGAAATCAAGTGTGACAGATGAGGGCAAAATGAACAGAGCAATGTTAGTACACAAATTGCAAAAGGCATGAGAGTTTAAGAGGGTGATCGATTCTGTACTTTATTTAGCAAACACAGGCTGTCTGGATTTTGGAGATTACATAGTGCTTCTGAAAAGAAAATAAAGATTCAGAGACTATCAATTGCAAGTGTTACCTAGTCCATCATCAGGGCAAAAGAGCTCGTGGTTGTGGTGATTACAAACTGATGTCCTTGTAAAACAAGCAGAGCCTAATCACATGATTGCTAAATCACAACCTGGAGAAGAAACAAGTGTGCCCTTAGATAATACAACTTTTCCAGAGTAGCTCATTTTGTTGAGAAAAATGCAATTTTTTTCTTTTATTTTTCATTTTTCACCCTGTACAAAGATATTTGTATTTGAAGGTACATATGTCTTCAAAGCAAAAATCTGTTCCGGCTAGAACTCCTGGATTCCTAAGTCCTGTACCTCAATCTGATGGTTAAGTACACTTGCCTCCAGTTTTTCCAGGTTAAGACTGCAGGAGAGTCAAGCCCTTTGGCCCTCTGATCACCTTTATAGAAACAGCTGGAGAACCTGCCTACAGAGAGCTGCTGTCTGCCCTCAGGCCAAATGTGTTTGTAAGTCCTGGCAGCAGTCAGTGCGTTGAAAGAAGGCAGGGGAGTTCCTGGCAGTAGTTAAATTGAATCTTCGGTCTTCAGGATGAATTCGAAGTCCTTCATGTGGCCTATCTGCTGTCTGCTCATCTTCCCTTCCCACTCTCGCCTCCTCTGCATTCAGCTTGCAGCCCTCCTGACCTTCTTTCACTATATAGTAAGTCCCCTACGTATGAATGAGTTTGATTCTGAGATCTTGTTTCTAAGTCCAATTTTTTTGTAAGTCCAACAAAGTTAGCCTAGATACCCGACTAACACACTTGGCTATATAGTACTGTACTGTAATAGGTTTATAATACTTTATAATACTATAGTTTATAATACTATAATACTTTTCATACAAATAATATACACACACACACAAACACAAAAAATAAAGAAAACAAGTTTTATCTTATAGTTCAGTTCAGTCGCTCAGTCATGTCCAACTCTTCGCAACCCCATGAATTGCAGCACGTCAGGCCTCCCTGTCCATCACCAACTCCCGGAGTTCACTGAGACTCACGTCCATCGAGTCAGTGATGCCATCCAGCCATCTCATCCTCTGTCCTCCCCTTCTCCTCCTGCCCCCAATCCCTCCCAGCATCAGAGTCTTTTCCAATGAGTCAACTCGTTGCATGAGGTGGCCAAAGTACTGGAGTTTCAGCTTCAGCATCATTCCCTCCAAAGAACACCCAGGGCTGATCTCCTTCAGAATGGACTGGTTGGATCTCCTTGCAGTCCAAGGGACTCTCAAGAGTCTTCTCCAACACCACAGTTCAAAAGCATCGATTCTTCGGCACTCAGCCTTCTTCACAGTCCAACTCGCACATCCATACATGACCACAGGAAAAACCATAGCCTTGAGTAGACGGACTTTTGTTGGCAAAGTAATGTCTCTGCTTTTGAATATGCTATCTAGGTTGGTCATAACTTTCCTTCCAAGGAGTAAGCGTCTTTTAATTTCAGGGCTACAGTCACCATCTTCAGTGATTTTGGAGCCCAGAAAAATAAAGTCTGACACTGTTTCCACTGTTTCCCCATCTATTTCCCATGAAGTGATGGGACCGGATGCCATGATCTTCGTTTTCTGAATGTTGAGCTTTAAGCCAACTTTTTCACTCTCCTTTTTCACTTTCATCAAGAGGCTTTTCGGTTCCTCTTCACTTTCTGCCATAAGGGTGGTGTCATCTGCATTTCTGAGGTTGTTGATATTTCTCCTGGCAATCTTGATTCCAGCTTGTGTTTCTTCCAGTCCAGCGTTTCTCATGATGTACTCTGCATATAAGTTAAATAAGCAGGGTGACAATATACAGCCTTGATGTACTCCTTTTCCTATTTGGAACCAGTCTGTTGTTCCTTGTCCAGTTCTAACTGTTGCTTCCTGACCTGCATATAGGTTTCTCAAGAGGCAGATCAGGTGGTCTGGTATTCCCATCTCTTTCAGAATTTTCCACAGTTTATTGTGATCCACACAGTCAAAGGCTTTGGCATAGTCAATAAAGCAGAAATAGATGTTTTTCTGGAACTCTCTCGATTTTTCCATGATCCAGCAGATGTTGGCAATTTGATCTCAGTACCTTAAAAGGTATAGTAGTATCAGCTATGCAACTGGTGCTTTTACACTTGCTTCCAGACATCCTGGGCTTGAAATAAAGATGCTGTGTTACTGTACTCTACACAGTACTGTACAGTAAAGTACACAAAAGCACAACTACTTGTAGAGGATGCACACATGTGACAATGTACGCCAGACGTGAACTAACGTACGTGATTTGACATGTGAGTGCATGGTCACATCTTTGAATGTTTGTCTGTAGAGAACTTACTGTTAATGCTCCTTCCCCCTTGCCTCCTCTGATCTCTGCTCTGACTGTCCCAGTCTCCTCTTCTCTCTCCACATGGATCATTCCCACCCATTGCTAACATATCAGCCTGAATATTTCTTGTTCTAGGAGATCCTTTCTAGCCCACAGACTAGGCAGGGGGATTCTGCTATTGGATCACTTCACATTTGTAACTCTTTGTTGTAATGATCTGTCTTTCTTGTAGTTATCTATCTTTATCACTGCAAGAATATTTGGGCCCAGTGATATCATTTGGAGAACAAGAAAACAATTTGTGTGTGTAAAATAAAATACTACAAAAATTAGTGCTATGAAAACCAGGTGTATATGATGAGGCTATTCTGTGCAAGGAAAATCTGAATGGAGTAGGTATTGCTAACAGAGCTCAGTAGGAGCTCAGTTAGGAAGCCATAGAGGAAGTGTGATTTATGCTCATCTCAGCCCGGATAGAATCTGAACTTTTGACCACTTATTATCTTAACGCAGGGGCTTCCCATGTGGTACCGTGGTAATGCAGGAGATGCAAAAGACATGGGTTCAATCCCTGATGTGAAATAGCAACCCACTCCAGTATTCTTGTCTGGGAAATCCCATGGACAGAGGAGCCTGGTGGGCTACAATCCATGGGGTAACAAAGAGTTGAACACGGCTGAGCACGCACACACACATTGTCTTAATGCAAACATCCCAAACAGCTGCACATGTCCTAGAAACTCAAGATACTTACCAGTCCCTTATTCTAAATAACTTGTGATGGTCTATCCCTTAAGGAAATATTTACTTTTTGTATCAGAGCCAATCATAATTCTTGAGACTTTAACAACCCTGTATAAAATCTTTGCTTTTTTAAGCCCCTGACTCTTTTCTCTTTCCTGAAATATTTTGTTTTGTTTTGTTTTACCTGACTGTGTTTCCCAAATTGCAATTCCTAAGACCCCCAGCTCTTTGTTCTTTGCAGCCTTGATATTAATTATTGTTTCACATTTCTCAAGCATAAAGCCAGAATGAATTATGATTTTGATGCCTCACTTCTCAGAGAAAGTTGAAATTAACATTTAATCATGGATGTGAAAGCAGTTTTGAAAGAGTAAACTGATTTGCAAATAATGTGGCACAGGGGGTTAATGCTCACCATGTATAACATACATTCCCCTAAATTACCCAGACACCCTTGAATTTAAACTAAGGCCATCAAACTAGTTCCAATAAACAAGACATATCTGGAAGTGATGTGTTTCATTCATGGACCAAGATAGAGGCCAGTGGAAAGAGTGTTAGTCTCTCAGTCACATTTGACTTTTTGTGACCCCAGGGACTAGGGCCCTCCAGGCTCCTCTGTCCATGGGATTCTCTAGGAAAGAATACTGGAGTAGATTGCCATTTCTTTCTCCTTGCCATTTCTTCCCAAGGGTCAAACCCTGGTCTCTCACATTGCAGGAGGATTCCTTACTGTCTGAGCCACCAGGGAGGCCATTCATCCAGGTGGCAAAGGTGGAAGATGAGGGAAATCTGCCCCATCCACACCCAACTATATATAGTGTGAGAAACACAAGGTTGTGGGCTTCCCAGTTGGTGCTAGTGGTAAAGAACCCACCTTCAGAAGACATAGGAGACGTTGAGTTCAATCCCTGGGTTGAGAAGATCCCCTGGAGGAGGGCATGGCAACGTACTCCAGTATTCTTGCCTGGAGAATCGCATGGACAGAGGAGGTCTGGCAGGCTATACTCCATAGGGTCTCAAAGAGCTGAGCATGACTGAAGGACTTAGTACTCACACAAGGCTGAATTTTACATTGAAATTTCACAGGCATGTCTTTTGTGAGCAGTTAGTATTAGTAATTACTTAGATGAAGTGGAGAGCTTGTGCATAAATAAACAAATAAGGAAATAATGAGAAAGAAGTTTAAGTAATAATTGTATGTTGTTGGCTAGGTTTAGTGGTTCTTTGCTGGGATGGGATAGAGTCTGATATTGGAAGTAGGAGAGAGGGGAATCTATGTTTGGCCACCATGAAACATTTAGTGATATCATTAACTTGGAGGGCAAACCATATGCACAGTGAACTGAAGGGAAGAAGCTGGAAATCAGAATGTGAGAGGTGTGTATTGGCTGTGTTTGTTGAACTTTAGAAGAAAGAGATGAGCTCAGGAAAGGATCCACCAGTTGACATGCAGAAACACAAGGATTTGAGAGCTTAGAGAAATTTGAGGTCTTCAGCATTGGGAAAAAAAAAGTAAAAATAAAACAAAACTGTGTGCTCCTAGAAACACAAAAGACTTTGAGCAACCAAGGTCTGGTAAGTCCTCTGAGTTAGATAATGCAACCCAAGGCAAAGATCAAATTAAAGATGTACCATTTTAATGTGTTTTTTCCAAATAGGTATTTGCTATGGTGTTGCAAGAGAAAGGGTTGGAGAATAAGACTGATGAGAACGAAGATAAACATTTTGGAAAAAACTTTGAGTGGTATGGTTACTGCCACACAGAACTAAGTGGAAATACATTGGTAAGAAATCCTCTAGTTTTTGAGGCAAATATACATATGTAATATCAGTGCAGATGGTGACTGAAGTCATGAAATTAAAAGATACTTGCTCCTTGGAAGAACAGTTATGACCAACCTAGACAGCATATTAAAAAGCAGAGACATTACTTTGCCAACAAATGTCCATCTAGTCAAGGCTGTTGTTTTTCCAGGAGTCATGTATGGATGTAAGAGTTGGACTATAAAGAAAGCTGAGCGCCAAAGAATTGATGCTTTTGAACTGTGGTGTTGGAGAAGACTATTGAGAGTCCCTTGGACAGCAAGAAGATCCAACCAGTCCATCCTAAAGGAAATCAGTCCTGAGTATTCATTGGAAAAACTGATGCTGAAACTCCAATACTTTGGCCACCTGATGGGAAGAACTGACTCATTTGAAAAGACCCTGATGCTGGGAAGGATTGAAGGAGGGAGGAGAATGGGATGACAGAGGATGAGATGGTTGGATGACATCACCGACTCAATAGATATGAGTTTGGGTAAACTCTGGGAGTTGGTGATGGACAGCGAGGTCTGGTGTGCTGCTGTCCATGGGATCGCAAAGAGTCGGACACAACTGAGTAACTGAACTGAACTGGTAAATATGTAAACATAAATGTATCATGGATTTGGAGCAAAAATGTCATGCCGTTTAAATATTTGTTCCTTAAAACAGTCCTTTTAGCCCCAAATTTCCGTGAACTGGAGGTGAGATAAGAAAGCTGGGTAGACCCCAACATGGGTATTTCCCCTGATGTTCATATCCTCTGATGTTAGGGAAGATCATAGTAAAAGAAGAACCTTCCAGAGAAGAGTCTAAGAGCCCTGAAGACCATAAAGGAGGTGCCTTCAGGGAGCAAATCAAGCCCCTACCCTCAAGGGTAAGAGGATCTGCAGCATTTGCTAAACAGGATTGCAGAGTGGCATCAAGTCAGTGACTGTGTGGGATCTGTCATCTCCCCTACCCTTTCCCGGGGCTTCCTGGGTAATGCCAGTGGTAAAGAATCTGCCTGTCAATGCAGCAGATACAAGACACATGGCTTTGATCCCTGGGTTGGGAAGATCACCAGGGGTAGGAAATGGCAACTCGTTCCACTATTCTTGCCTGGAAAATTCCATGGAGAGAGGAGCCTGGCTGGCTACGGTTTATGGGATCACAAAGAGTCGGACACAACTGAGCATGCAGGCATGCATGCTACGCTTTCCCTCTCTGAATGGCAGTGCCTGTTGTGGTTATTTTGTTACTGTCTTGCCTTTGCATATTGGATGTATATGTGTTTGGGGTTGGGGAGGATAATGCAGAGAGGAGATGAAACTTTCATTATTTTTTAATTTGAGATATTTATACCAAGAGAAACCACATCCAGACTTTATGGAGATGCTACCACACAGTGGGACTTTGAAGTAGATGCAATGACTGGTTAAGATTTGGGAATACCTTTCTACAGGAGGAGTGCTGTTGGTGAAAGCTTGGCGTCTCTGTACACCCATGCTGAATCAAATCTCAGTGACAGAGTTTTGAGTGAAGTAGAAAAGGACAGCTTTAATGCCTTGATAGACAAAGGGAGATATACCAAGCTTCTGCTTTGGAAAACTATCTGTTCCAATCCAGGAAGATTTGATGAAGTGTTTTATAACAATGTTTCAAAGGTGGGGTCTCTGTCAAGAGACCTGCACTCTCATCATCTCATCTCAGATGGTTGGTTTCCTAATCTTGATGACTATCTCTGGTCCTTTTAATTTTGCTTCAGGTGGTTTTCTTGGCTGCTCCTCCTTTAATTAGCAACTGTTCAAATCTGCCCTTTGGAACTCCAGGAAGGTCTTGGAGGGTGAATTCTTGCTTACAAGAAGTGGGGAGACAAAGGCCTCTATTCCTGGGAGCCCCATAGGGCCCTGCTTGATTTCCGTTTAACTTCAGTGTGTGGCGAGTCAGGAGAAGGTGAGACTATGTGTGTGTGGGTGTGTGGGTGTGGCAGATATGGGGTGACAGAAAGGCTGATGGTGACAGAGACAGCGTTCATCACAGTCTGTGTCCTTCACTATCCTCATCCATGACACCAGATCTGTCCAGTGGACTGTTAGAATATCCATTTTGTGCCATTTCTGTCCAGCTAAGAACCAATGTGCATACCTTCTCATTTTGTTTTCTTTTCCAATGAAACTACATGGAATGCTTGTTCCAAATGGCATACAAGGTGGTGGAGGGTCACCTAATTCCTTGTGAGCTGACTTGAGAAATAAATCTTTGTGGCATTAAATCACTGAAATGTCAAGGGTATTTTTCTATTGTGGCCAGCTAGCACTATGTTGACAAATAGAATGAAAAAAAAAAATGTGCCCTAGGACTTCCTTAGTGGTCCAGTGGTTAGAACTCTGAGCTTCCAGCTGCAGGAGGCACAGGTTTGATCCCTGGTAGGGGAACAAGGATCCAACATGCCACACAGTGCAGTAAAAAAAAAAAAAGTTCCCTAACATTATAATCAAATGAAGAGTAGCCTATATGCTAAACAAAACTATATAAAACAAGCATGGAGAAAAGGCAGAAAGAGAATAGACTAAAGCAACAATAGGGTGGAAAGGTGGGATACAAACAGATAAAGTTTTTAAAGACTTTTCTGTTTTGAATTTACAAACAACATACTACTTAGGAGAGGATTATTCACAAATTGTAGTTACTTTTTGATTGCCTATAGGATTCCTTTAATTGCTCATTTCTTGCTGCACAAGATTGCCTCCTCCAAAGAGGCTGTGGCAAAATCAATCAAAATCAAAATAGTAGTAACCACTGCCATACGGACAATCAGAAGGAAAATGAACTCATTTCTGAAATAATAATGTACTTGAAGAAAAATTGTCAGAAAGACTCTATTATGCACTGAAGTTTACAAGGCTGAAGTCGAGTCCTTGCATGGTAGACCTGCATCCTCCCTCTACACTTTACCATGGGTCCCATCTCAATGACTCACCCACACCTTGGCCTGGGATGAGCACCTGAGATGGAAACTCGACAGAGAATCGCATTCTTCTCAATAAAAAGCAATCCAGAATGATCTGCACAACTACTGGAAATAAATAAGAAATTGAGGACCATGTTCAATTCTCTGGCTTTCTGAGAAGCTCAGACTTCAAATTCAATATAGTCAAGGAATGTATCACTCTGAGACACATAACTGTGGCATATACACTTAGCTACATCAGAGGCACAGTATGAGTGAGGTTCTTTTTTCTCTTAGAGAAAAATGAATAGGCTGTCAAGATCACAACACTTTACTCTAGAAAATTCCAGTACATGTCCATAGCCCTTAGCATAAGATTCAAATGCTGACCCAAGATCTATAAGTTCTAGAGGCATTTTATCCTCTTTCTTTATATCCCAATCTTATATCTCCATTTTTATTTTGTTCCTGGACTTCAGTCACTGACTTTCTTTCAGTCCTTCAAACAACATGCCATGCCCAGGGCATTTGTACTTGTCATTTGTCATTCCTGCGGCCTGCAATGATTTTTCTCTGGTACTAAAGATGTCTAAAACCTTCTTAGCAGTATGTTATAGTCCACATAGCATCTTTTCAGAGGGGAATTTTCTGATCTCTTAATTGAGATTATTTCCAAATCTAACACGAGCCCAAACATTCTTTAAAATTCTATCCTGTTTTCAAAACACTTTTCATTGTTTGATTTTATCCTACTATTTAACTTGTTAATTACTATTGTGCTTATCCATTCTGCCAGACACTGTGTCACTGGAGATTAGCATTCTACTTGTCCTACAGAAAATATAGTATGTGGAATAGTAGCATTAGTGGCAGTCTAAGCTACAAAAGTGTGAGTTAATATAGTGAGCATCCACAGCAAGACAAATAAGACCTATCCCAGTTTAATCATGCGCACCCTTCCCCTGTCCCACACCATCTTCTCTTCCATCCCTGAGAATATTAGAATCAACTTCACAATTGCCTTCTTTGTCCCTCTGATATATCATGGTTTTCCTAATCTGAGGACTCTGTTCATGACATTTCCTTTTATTCTCTGCTGTCAGACAGCTCAGCCTCCCAAACTCAGCTCCTTTCAGGTTTCTTATCAAATTTGCCCGGTGCATGACACATTACTAACCCCAGTCTTTGTGCCCACTGCCCTCAGGGGCTCCACTTTAACAATGGAAAATGTTTGTAATAATTATCTGCTATTTGCGTTTCAGCCACTACCAGAAAATTCCTTTAGGACAAGTTCTGTGGCTCACTTAAAATGCCCCAGAGCAAGGCAAACCCCATAAGTCTCCCAGATTTAAAAATATTATTGATTGACCAAAAAGTCTAATTATTTTAAAATAATTTTCAACAAGTACCATTCACATTGTGAGCTTAACATTGTCTTTCTACAAAGTGTTATCAATAGTTTTTTTAGTTTCTTAAAACCTACTTTAAATAATTTCATTTTCTTTAAATTATGCATTGGACTTTTATTACTATTATGTCCTGATATTTAGAGAACATATAATCAGTCAAATACTTCAGTGAAATTTAGTTTAAAAATGTTCGTATGGTAAGATTTCAGAAATTCCACTGTTTGGAATCTATCCTAACAAAGTGATCTAACACTGCAGATGGAGAAATACTCATTTAATATGTGTTATATTGAGTACAATAGAGCAAGTGACAACATCGTAAATGGTCTACATTAGAAGAAAGCCTGAATACCTTATTATACCAGAAGAGAGATTATTTTCAAGAATAAAGAAAAATTTTAATATTTGTTGACATATTCAATGGATTCTTTAACAGGCTATAATATTTGTAACTGTGAACATTCTCTATATGTGCTGAGGTTTCTGGTACATTCAGAACAAACTTGCTAAATGAAGGATATTCTCAATCCTATAGGTTTTTTTAATAAAAATATTTACAAATAGTCAGTTCCAATAATTTATATATGTATGTTTTTGCCTTCTTTCACAGTATCTTCAGTTTATATAGCAAAACTTGTCAAATAAATTGTTTCTATGGTTCTCTTGAATGTTTTATCAGATTTAGATTATGTGATATCATAGGTTTTCTCAGTTTCACTCCCTTCTCATACAGAATATGAATTTACCTAATTAAAATTAGAAGCTGCATCAAAACATTCTTCCCAGAAGTCAAGCTATTCAATACGCAATTATAGATTTTTAAAATTCAAATTTTGTACATAATTGAACCTTCATCATTTAATTTGTTCGTGTCCCTCCTTGCTTTTGTAGGAATAATTTTCAATATATTCCTATTTGCAAGCCTTGTTTACAATAATGATAATTTTCTAAAGGCCTCAGGAGGTAAGGTTCTCTGGCCCTACATTTGTTGAACACTTTGAAAAACTGATTTTCTTTGAAGAATTTAAAAGATACTGGGCTGGCAACTCGTTTCATACATGATATTTTACATGTTTCAATGCCATTCTCCCAAATCCAGGTTTGATGCACGATACTGGATGCTTGGGGCTGGTGCACTGGGACGACCCAGAGGGATGGAATGGGGAGGGAGGAGGGAGGAGGGTTCAGGATGGGGAACACATGTATACCTGTGGCGGATTCATTTTGATATTTGGCAAAACTAATACAATTTTGTAGTTTAAAAATAAAATAAAATTTTAAAATAGATAAATAAATAAAAGATACTGGGAAGTGTTCCCAAGTAAAGGGAAAAATTTTAAACCATAAGCTAAGTAAAGCATTATAAGAGAAAAATATGTAAAACATTCCTTTTTCATGAGTTCTAAACTGTATATGCTTTTCACCTTGTAGCATGCCTGAAACCACAGTGTATCTCCCTATCAATGGCTGCTGGTTAGCCATCATGTAGCTGTTCTGGACCCAGAAAAACTGTGTAGATTGGACAGAGCTAGGGTATGTATTTGTCACTCTATGAGCTATGTGCATAGTTGGTACTACAATATTGAGTTTAATTGGTATTTTAAATGGTACTAAAATATTATATTATTCAGCATTGAAAACACATTGTTTACATCAAAAAGCAACAACACAGAAGATAACATTGTGTTGGATATAGAGACACGGATGTGTCAGAGGTAAGTTGGGAAAGCCAAACTCTGAATGTGAAAGAATTCTAGAAATATCAATTGTATTTTGCATCAGTTTTCTTTGTATCTGTGCACAAGAATGACGCCATGATAAAAACCTCTGCCTATATAACTGAAACAGGTCATTCCAAGACATACAAAATAAAACTTAGATAATGATAAATAAGAAAGCATGGTGTCAGTGTTCATTTGGTAGCATTTTTCTTTCTTTATTTTGAAAGAATCACGAATGTGTGCATGTTTAGTCACTTAGTTGTGTTTGACTCTTTGCGACTCCTTGGACTGTAGCCGGCCAGGCTCCTCTGTCCATGGGACTTTTCAAGCAAGAGCACTGGAGTGAGTTGCCATTTCTTGCTTCAGGGGATCTTCCCAACCCATGAATCGAAGCTGTATCTCACCTTAGATTAAATCATAGATGTATGCATATAAAGAAGACCAGAAGACTTTATCTTCAAATGTCAGTACTGGCTATCTCTGGCCTGTGAAATTGCATATGATTATAATTTTCATAATTTATTATCTATACTTTCTATAAAATATATATCCATGATAACTTATATAATGAAAATATTAATTAAAACTTTCCAAAATTTGTAGTAGGAATATTAAGTATTTATGTTTTGCTAGTAACTAAAGAAAGCATAACAAAACTCGCATAAATATGTATGACTATATATGTAAAAATACTTATAGAATTAAAGAAAAGGAAAAGGAAAATGCCAAAATGATAACAGTAGTTTTAAATGATAGTATATGGCAGTGATAGAATTATGGGTCTCAGCCCTATTTTCTGTTTGCCAATTTTTCAATAATGAATACATACACACACAGATATGTATGTAATTTTTATCCTATTAACAAAAGACAATTACAAAACATAAACACAAGAGTCAATATTGAGCCAATTTGCATCTAAATATTTAGAGAGTTGCCTCTCCCTTCCATGGAGCACTCACTGGGTGACTGCCATTGTGCCAAGTTCCTTACACACATTATTTCATTCCCAATCCACAACAACCCTGAAGGATGCATACTTCAAGAATAGAGAAACGGAGGCTAAGGGAGGTCCAGGGACTTACCTACCAATGCCTGTGGCAAGTAAGAAGTGGAAACAGAGGGTGGACCTATTCTGCAAACTTGCTGTTCAGGATCCTGTAATAACCACAGGTTCCTCTGATTGCCTTACTGCTACTGCTAAGTCACTTCAGTTGTGTCTGACTCTGTGCGACCCCATAGACGGCAGCCCACCAGGCTCCCCCATCCCTGGGATTCTCCAGGCAAGAATACTGGAGTGGGTTGCCATTTCCTTCTCCAATGCATGAAAGTGAAAAGTGAAAGTGAAGTCGCTCAGTCATGTCCAACTCTTAGTGACCCCATGGACTGTAGCCTACCAGGCTCCTCCGCCCATGGGATTTGCCAGGCAAGAGTACTGGAGTGGGGTGCCATTGCCTGATTGCCTTGCAACCAACAAAGATCAGAAAATGCCTGTTGAGTGAACTGCAGACATGACAGTTCCCATTTTACACAATTAGAAACTGAGATAAAGACCAAGTAGTCTTTATGGAGATGACCATGTTATTGGGTGAGATCATTAGGTCCTAAACAAAGGTGAAGTCCTTTGAGTAATGGACATTGAATTGGAGTTCCCCAAATCATGTTTCAAATAGTCCTGGAGCCTGCCTGGCAGTTAAAAATCATTCTTCTAAAATTTATGTTGCCTTGCGGGGTCTAATTTCAAAGATCCATGTATAGAGTAGCTGCGAACAATGGATCTTTTATAACAGCCTTGCAGTCAAGATGTGGGCTGAATTGATTTCTCTTTTGGCAGATGAAGGTGGAAAATAATTGTAGCAATAACTTATATAGTGATTTTCAAACTCAACGCACTGGGAAAAGCACATTAAGTAGCTCAATACTATTTGAATATGGCATTCTATTAGCTACTGAGTTGCAGGAAGAGCAGCAAAAGTGGAAGGCATGTTGGATTTGACTTAATGATTAGGTTATCCTCAGATATGTGATTGTGAAGCAGATCAGTGACCCACCAGGCTAATACTCTGCTTCTTGCAGTAGTTTCAAGGCACGGTTAACACTTTTTGAAATCAGTCTCCAAAGATTTATAGGTGTCCTCCAAAAGCCCATCAGATATTTTAAAATATGAATTTAAAATATTACTTATCTTCTTTGTAGAAGTTGAAAACAATAAATGTAAATTATAAAATAACAATTACTCATAATCCTACCACCAGAAAAAAATATATATATGTGTGTGATATGCATGTAAGAAAGAAAAAAAAGTGAAAGGATAAGTCTCTCAGTCATGTCCAACTCTGTGCAACCCTATGGACTGTAACCTGCCAGGCTCCTTTGTCCATGGAATTCTCCAGGGAAGAATACTTAAGTGGGTAGCCATTGCTTTTTCAGGGGAATCTTCCTGACCCAGGAATCAAACCTGTGTCTCCCACATTGCAGGCAGATTCTTTACCATTTGAGCCACTAGGGAAGCCCATGATAAATATGTATGTAATACATCTAGAAGCTTCAAGGAATATATCTCCAAAGGCACATTACTAGGTAAAGACTGAAAGTGACAGGAGAAAGGGGCGATAGAGGATGAGATGGTTGGATGATGTCACTGACTAAATGGCATGAGTTTGAGCAAAATTTAGGAGATAGTGAAGAACAGGGAATAATGGCTTGCTGCCAGTCCACAGGGTCAGGAAGAGACAGACACGACTTAGCAACTAAACAACAATGTAAAAGAACATACATACCTTACATGTTTTGGAGAAGGAAATGACAACTCACTCCAGTATTCTTGCCTGAAAAATCCCATGGACAGAGGAACCTTGTGGGCTGCAGACCATGGAGTTGCAAAGAGTTGGACACAACTTAGCAGCTAAAAATGCACTAACACAGTTAATGCTTTTATGTTGCTGCTGCTGCTAAGTTGCTTCAGTTGTGTCCGACTCTGTGCAATGCCATAGACTGCAGCCAACCAAGCTCCTCTGTCTCTGGGATTCTTCAGGCAAGAATACTGGAGTGGGTTGCCATTTCCTTCTCCAATGCATGTATGCATACGAAGTTGCTTCAGTCATGTCCAACTCTGTGCAACCCCATGGACAGCCGCCCACCAGGCTCCCCTGTCCATAGACTTCTCCAGGCAAGAGTACTGGAGTGGGTTGCCATTTATACTGTGTGTAATATCATCCTGGACCACAGGAGGCAGTGTTGAAATATGCAAAGAATCTGGTATTATCTGGATCAGAATCCAGCTTTGGTTCCTCATTAGCCCTTTCTCTCTGGCCCTCAGTTTCTGCATCTGTCAAATGGTGATGATACATCTACCACACAAGACTACAGTAAAGTTTGAAATTTAAAGGAATTAATACACATTGAGTACCTGGTCCTCTTGGCCCACTGTCTAGCTACATTGTAGACATTCATAATGATAATTACTAAATAATATGTGGATTTTTTTTCTTTTTATATCTTCCAAAACCAAACCAATTTGCTGATGCTTCAAGTTCTAAGCTCTTGTTTTAATACTGACTGATAACAACTTTGTATATACAACCCATACTTTTTTTATACTCTTTAAACATCCTCCTGTAAATGACCATACACTTAATCCATGAAAGGCCAATTTTATACCTATTATCACTTGTGCTTAAGATAATTGAAAACTCCAAATACCTTAATTCCTCTGGTTTGTCACCAACTTCATTTTAAAAAAATTTAGGAAAGCAATTCAGTGGTCCCTAGCAAAAATGTAAAAAATCTTAAATTAATGAAATGGTTTTTAAGATATGCAAAAGGAAAAAAAAAATGTTTCACACTAGAATTCTTTGAAGACTGAAACACATAGCGCAACACAATAGGTAAATGTCAATATCAACTTCTGTTTTGAGATGACCACAGTGTTCTTGGATCACTAGCCACCAAATCACCCTGATCACATATTGCAGGTTCTGGAAGTGACTATTATTAATGGCAAATCAGCAAACTGAATTGTAAAATCAAAATCTTACGGTTAGGTAGAGGAGCCTAAAATTCATCTTTATTTAACTCCTCATCCAGTGTGAAATTTTCTTCTACTGAGTCCATGGCTAATAGTCATTTATTTATTCATTCATCCATCAAAGGAATATTGTTTGAACACCTTCTATCTTCTAGGCTCTGTTCTGGTCTTGCCAACACACTACCAAATTAACAAGAACTTCTGTGGCCCTAGAATTTACATCCAGTGCAGGAAAAATAGGCAGGATGTATAAAGATATAAATAAATAATTTCAGAGAGTGATAAGATATCAGTAAGGAAATAAAGCTGGAAGAAGAGTCGGAGAATATCTGGGGGAGAGGGAGTTTAGGTAGATATTTCAATTAGAAATAGCAGGAATCCATGAGTTTTATTTTTTACTATTCCCTGGAGCACCCTGAAGAACTCTAACTCTAGAGCAAAGTATTCATAAGGTTATATAGGTCTTCCAATAAAATGAAAGATTCCACAGGGAATTCAACATAGCATATTCTTTGGAAGGACTGATGCTGAAGCTGAAGCTACAATACTTTGGCCACCTGATGTGAAGAATAGCCCCTTTGGAAAAGACCCTGATTCTGCAGAAGATTGTATGCAAAAGGAGAAGGGAGTGGCAGAGTATGAGATAGTTTGATAGCATCACCAAATTAATGGACATGAATTTGAACAAACTCAGGAACCTGACATGCTACAGTCCATGGGCCTGTGAAGAGTTGGACACAACTTAGTGACTGAACAACAACAACAAGAGGAATAGCAAAGCAACAAAACATTTTAATAAAAAAAATTATTTTATATAAGAAAGGACACAGTCTCTATGTGGGCAGGGCTTATGTCTAACTGGTTCAATTTCTAGGGCTGAGGATAATTCCCAGTATACAGAGTTGTCAGTAAAAACTTGTTGGCTAATTGATTGGCTTGATTTAGAGTGAGACTATAATTGATGAATTGAACAAGGAAAGCTAATGGGGAATGCCTCCAGAAAGTTGTCCTAATCTGGTACTTATAAAGGGAAAGGGAAAGTTGCTCAGTCATGTCCAACTCTTTGCAACCCCATGGACTATACAGTCCATGGAATTCTCCAGGACAGAATACTGGAGTGCGTAGCTTTTCCATTCTCCAGGGGATCTTCTCAAACCAGGGATTGAACCCAGGTCTCCTGCATTGCAGGTAGATTCTTTACCAGTTGAGCCATCAGGGAAGCCCAGAAATGCTAGAGTGGGTAGTCTATCCTTTTTCCAGCAGATCTTCCCCACACAGGAATCAAACTGGGGTCTCCTGGGTTGCAGGAGGATTCTTTACCAAGTGAGCTATCAAATATTTTAGCAATTTGAATTTAGTACTAAATTTTCTAGTCTTTAGACCTTACTGTAACCATAGGTTCCCCCATTTTTTAGTATTCAAATATTCACTATAAATTTCAAAAATTTATATCTGTGACTATCAAAGCAGCACAGATATAGCTTCCCCTTGAGTTTTTGCTTGAAGAGTTAACAACTACACACAAATTAGTGTTACTATACTTATGAAAATAAATCAGACCCTATTAGTCAAATACATTGGAATCAAACCTCAAAAACTGAATGGAGCAATTCCCAGGTTCCTAAGCCATAATTAGTTCCTTGTAAACTGGGGCAAATCAAAAGGTATACCACAAGGACCAGGACACTTGAATCTGTAGATACATTGCTGTTCCTCTTAGATGTAGCTGAAATACACCCAATATCATAGAGTCAATTGTTTTTGTTTGTTTGTTTGTTTAGATATACACACAGTCTGATTCATGCTTCACTAAAATCACAATGAATCAGTGAGGCAATCACCACCACTATAAACTGAGAAGATGATACTGAGAACCATAGGTATCATAGGGCTTAAAAGAATGTACCTTTAAGCTTCCAACCCTAATAGGTTCCAAATCATCTGTTATCCCTAATTTATGCTTTTTAGCCTGTAGCATCCTAGCCTAAGATCTTGTACTCCAGGCTGTTTACAGGCTATTTGCTGTCAGAGATTAAAACCATGAGCCCATTTCCTCATCCAAAAAAAAAAAAAGGGAATATGATTACATTTGTCACAGAATATGCAAATATGCAAATTCTAACATGCTTAGGATAGTGTCTAGAACATGTAAACCTCCAGTTATAGTTGATATTATTGACTGCCTATTTCCTATCAAGATAATCCAGTTGACCTCTTCGAAGGGGAAGAATCAGACTCTGGTTGCTTTTCTAGTGAGTATGTTGTGCATGATGGATGCACTATCCATCCCTCAGGGAACAGACATAAACATCTGGGGGATGGCCAGCCTGGGGACTGTGGCTAGGGGTACAGAAAAGATAACTGATCCCTGTGGGCATTAAACGCAGGCAATGAACTTGTGACCTGGACTTCATTACATACCACCCTCTATTCTACTCAGCTAACAGGATGTTTTAGTGGAAACCAGAGCTTTCACATAATGTACTCTATCTGACAGCAACTGAGACTACATTGCAAACCCAAGGGAGGAGAATTTATCCCAGAAGGAGCACTCCTGGAGAAGAGAAAGCCAGGCCAGCTAGGAGGAGAAACAATGCAAGTTCTAGAGCATTGAAGTTTATGGACCAAGAAGATGTAGTACATATATACAATGGAATACTATTCCTTAAAGATAATTAAATAATGCCATTTGCAGCATCATGGATGAACCTAGAGATTATCACGCTGAGTAAAATAAAGTAAGTCAGGTAGACAAAGTGAAATATCAGATGCTATCACTTATAGGTAGAATCTAAAGAAAAACAACACAGATGAACTTATTTACAAAACATAAACAGACTCACAGACTTAGAGAAAAAAGTTATGGTTCCTGGAGCCGGAGATAGAGAGTTTAGGATTGACATGTACACACTCCTATAGTTAAAATGGATAACAAGGGCTTTCCTGGTGCTTTAGTGGAAAAGAATTTGCCTGCCAATGCAGGAGACACAGGTTAGATCCCTGATCTCAAAAGACCCCATATCAGTTCAGTTCAGTTCAGTCACTCAGTCATGTCCAACTATTTGCGACCCCATGAATCGCAGCACGCCAGATCTACCTGTCCATCACCAACTCCCGGAGTTCACTCAAACTCATGTCCATCGAGTTGGTGATGTCATCCAGGCATCTCATCCTCTGTCATCCCCTTCTCCTCTTACCACCCAATCCCTCCCAGTACCAGAGTATTTTCCAATGAGTCAACTCTTCGCATGAGGTGGCCGAAGTATTGGAGTTTCAGCTTTAGCATCCGTCCTTCCAAAGAACACCCAAGACTGATCTCCTTTAGAATGGACTGGTTGGATCTCCTTGCAGTCCAAGGGACTCTCAAGAGTCTTCTCCAACACCACAGTTCAAAAGCATCAATTCTTTGGCACTCAGCTTTCTTCACAGTCCAACTCTCACATCCATACATGACCACTGGAAAAACCATAGCCTTGACTAGACGGATCTTTGTTGGCAAAGTAATGTCTCTGCTTTTGAATATGCTATCTAGGTTGGTCATAACTTTCCTTCCAAGGAGTAAGCGTCTTTTAATTTCATGGCTGCAGTCACCATCTGCAGTGATTTTGGAGCCCCCAAAAGTAAAGTCTGACACTGTTTCCACTGTTTCCCCATCTATTTCCCATGAAGTGATGGGACCAGATGCCATGATCATTGTTTTCTGAATGTTGAGCTTTAAGCCAACTTTTTCACTCTCCTCTTTCACTTTCATCAAGAGGCTTTTGAGTTCCTCTTCACTTTCTGTCATAAGGGTGGTGTCATCTGCATATCTGAGGCTATTGATATTTCTCCCAGCAATCTTGATTCCAGCTTGTGCTTCTTCCAGCCCAGCGTTTCTCATGATGTACTCTGCATATAAGTTAAATAAGCAGGGTGACAATATACAGCCTTGAAGTACTCCTTTTCCGATTTGGAACCAGTCTGTTGTTCCTTGTCCAGTTCTAACTGTTGCTTCCTGACCCGCATATAGGTTTCTCAAGAGGTGGGTCAGGTGTTCTGGTATTCCCAACTCTTTCAGAATTTTCCACAGTTTATTGTGATCCACACAGTCAAAGGCTTTGGCATAGTCAATAAAGCAGAAATACATGTTTTTCTGGAACTCTTTTGCTTTTTCCATGATCCAGCGGATGTTGGCAATTTGGTCTCTGGTTCTCTGCCTTTTCTAAAACCAGCTTGAACATCTGGAAGTTCACGGTTCACGTATTGCTGAAGCCTGGCTTGGAGAATTTTGAGCATTACTAGCATGTAAGATGAGTGCAATTGTGCAGTAGTTTGAGCATTCTTTGGCATTGCATTTCTTTGAGACTGGAATGAAAACTGATCTTTTCCAGTCCTGTGGCCACTGCTGAGTTTTCCAAATTTGCTGGCATCTTGAGTGCATCACTTTCACAGCATCATCTTTTAGGATTTGAAATAACTCAAGTGGAATTCCATCACCTCCACCAGCTTTGTTTGCAGTGATGCTTTTTAAGGCCCTCTTGACTTCACATTTGAAGATGTCTGGCTCTAGGTGAGTGATCACACCATTGTGATTATCTTGGTCATGAAGATCTTTTTTGTACAGTTCTTCTGTGTATTCTTGCCACTGCTTCTTAATCTCTTTTGCTTCTGTTAGGTCCATGCCATTTCTGTCTTTTATCAAGCCCATCTTTGCATGAAATGTTCCCTTGGTATCTCTAATTTTCTTGAAGAGATCTCTAGTCTTTCCCATTCTGTTGTTTTCCTCTATTTCTTTGCATTGATCGCTGGGAAAGGCTTTTTTCTCTCTCCTTGCTATTCTTCGGAACTCTGCATTCAGATGCTTATAATTTCCTTTTCTCCTTTGCTTTTAGCTTCTCTTCTTTTCACAGCTATTTTAAGGCCTCACCAGACAGCCATTTTTCTTTTTTGCATTTCTTTTCCATGGGAATGGTCTTGATCCCTGTCTCCTGTACAATGTCACGAACCTCCATCCATAGTTCATCAGGCACTGTATCTATCAGATCTAGTCCCTTAAATCTATTTCTCACTTCCACTGTATAATCATAAGGGATTTGATTTAGGTCATATCTGAATGGTCTAGTGGTTTTCCATACTTTCTTCAATATAAGTCTGAATTTGGCAATAAGGAGTTCATGATCTGAGCCACAGTCAGCTCCCAGTCTTGTTTTTGCTGACCCCATATACTCCAGAGCAAATAAGCCCATGTGCCACAACTATTATGCCTGTGTTCTAGAGCCCAGAAGCTACAACTACTATAGCTTGTATGCCCTAGAACCCATGGTCCACAACAAGAGAAGCCACTGTAATTAGAAATCCACACACCACAGCTAGAAAGTAGCACCCAGTCGCCACAACTAGAGAAAAACCTTGAGCAACTATGAAGACCCAGCACAGCCAAAACATATAAATATTATTTAAAAAATGGATAACCAACATCAACAAAAATTGATAACCAACAAAGATTCACTATATAGCACAGGGAACTGTGTTCAGTGTTCTGTAACAATCTAAATGGGAAAGGAACTTGAAAAAGAATAGATACACATATATGCATAACTGAATCAGTTTGCTGTATACTTGAAACTAATACAAACTTATTAATCAACTATTCTGCAATATAAAATAAAAAAGTAAAAATCAAAGAGTTTATGGACCAGTAATATTGGTGTCACTGAGGGCTTTTTGCAAATGTAGAAACTTAGGCTCAATTCCAGTTCTTCAGAAACAAGATCGTCCTTAACAAATCCCCAGGGTATTCATATGCATGCTGTGTGCCAACTTTGCTGCACATTTAAATTGCCAGAAAACTTTTTTAAAAATTGAATGTCTGGGCTCACCCAGGCCAATTAAGGCAGAATATCTGGAATTAGAACCTGGATATCTGTAATTATTGCCAGTCCCTAAGTGATCTAGGGACCCAGAATTTGACTGCTCTGAAATATAATTGTGAGAATGAATGCCTGCTTCCAAGATAGAGTATGTGTTGGGCAGAATTAGTAGGCCACCTTTGAGAAAGTGTGAGTCAGTGCTTAAGGGAAGATAGAATCACACAGCACCACCAGGGGAAATGCAATCGAGAGCTGGAGCCAGGTAGGTTTGAGATGAATCTCAGAAACACCAATTAGTAGCTGGATGGTCTCAGGGAAATTATTTACTCTCTCTAGGTTTGGGTTTTCTCATTGGTACAATGAAGATAAGAGTATCAAGCTTAGAGTATGCAATCAAAATAAAAGGCAATATATTTAAAGCACCGGCTATCTGGTGGGAGATCAATACATAAAAATATTGACTACATAAACATTTAGATAGTAGAAGCATTTAGATATTAATATCTAACAGAAGCATTTAGATATTAACAATCAATGAAGAGAAGGCTACCTGTGATCTTATAAACAGAAACTAGCCATGGTCCCTGAGGAAAAATTACACACCCACATCACTGAATGTATATTCACACTTCAACCTCTAACCTGCTTTAAAATAGAGCTGCCTATTTGTGTCTTCTAATTTCTTGAGAACATAGGCTGTTCCTGATTCTGTGTTAGGGATGAGGGCTGAAAGGGCAAGGTAAGCCTAGTTCTTGTCCTCAAAATGCATATGGTTGAGTAGAGAAACCAGAGAATTCAAAGCAATTTCAAAAGCAGAGCAAAATTTAAAATATTTAACAAGTTTTTCCTACCAGTGTTCTGGTATCATAGTATGAAATGGACTCGAGATGGGTCACAGATATTCCAGCTGTGCCCTTTAAATGATGGACCCAGATACCCAAACTCTGTAACTCCCCCCAAGCCTTCTGCCCTGGTAACCATAAGTTCATTCTCTAAGTCTGTGAATTTGTTTCTGTTTTGCAAATAAGTTCACTTGTATTATTTTTAGATTCTGCACATAAGCACTATCATATGATGTTTGTTTTTCTCTCTCTGACTTCACTTAGAGTGAATAGAGGTCAAGTACAGATACTAAGACTAGCCTGCAGGAACATCCTTTTTCTATTCTTGGTGGAGGAAGCAAGGCTTCCTAGGAAAAAGTAATATTGCCAAGATTGAATCAGTTTCCTGTTGTCTTCTGAATTTATTTCAGTTAGCAGGCTGAAAAATTTACATCTGAAATGCTTGACTGAAGCCTGCATCTCTCCTAGCTTACAAGAGCCCAGGATTCACAGAGTCCACACCTGGGTCCCAAAGGCACATCTACCAGGACTCTCTGCAGCTGTGACACTAGCGTGGGTACCCTGGCAGATCCTAAAAGCAGATTGTTCCCCTCTATGCACCAGGACTCTTGCTTGGAAAATCTCATGGGCGGAGCAGCCTGGTAGACTGCAGTCCATGGGGTCGCGAAGAGTCGGACACGACTGAGCGACTTCACTTTCACTTTTCACTTTCATGCATTGGAGAAGGAACTGGCAACCCACTCCAGTGTTCTTGCCTGGAGAATCCCAGGGACAGGGGAGCCTGGTGGGTTGCTGTCTATGGGGTTGCACAGATTCGGACACGACTGAAGCAACTTAGCAGCAGCAGCAGCAGCAGCATGCACCAGAACTGGTGACACTTGCAACCTCTTTTAATCGCTCAAGAACCTCACACTCCCGGACTCCATTATGGTAGATCCCAAGGTACACTTCCACATGCTAACAAGGACTGACTGCTTGTCAGAAGTGTTCAGGGAAAATGTTGTCCAGTAAATGCTAGAGCAAGCAAACAGGTGGCAGCCGAAGTCTACTTCCCATCCAGTGCCAGGCCAATCTAAGACTCTAGTGGGACTGACTCCTTTAGCTCACTGAGGGAACAACAACAGCAACAAAAAATGCTCCTGCCTGAATCAATCAAATCCTGGGCAGATGGCAGGGAGGACAGTTAAGCCTCCATCCTGAGAAGGTTTTTATGGTGTATAGGAAACAGGTTAGAGAGAAGGCAGTCTGGACATCTAATTGGAGACCCAGGCTTGAGCCCTAGCTATGCAAACATCTGCCTGGGAAAGTTATTTAACATCCTCTAAGCTTCTATTTATTCATCTGTAAAAGAAGAAGATGGTAATAAGACATTGTCTATCTTAATAGAAAGTGTATTGACTCTAGAGAATCACTTTTAGGTCTGCATCTCAGGCTTTCCATTTATTACCGATGTCACTTTAGGAAAATGGTTCTTTGGGAGCAGCAGCTTTCTCACCTGTGAAATTGGAAAACATTATTTTTGCAAGGTTGTAAAATTTCACTTGATCAATATCTGTATGTGTCAATCATGGGCTAGGCATCTCTGTGTGCCCTTGGGATGTTTCTACTGAATCAAAGAACAAAACAGAGCACAACAAAACACAACAAACAAAAAAAACAGTGCTTATCCCGAAGAAGCTTATGATTTGGTAGGAGACACATTTCAATCACACACTGGATAAATAGAAAATTTCAACTGTGATAAATTGAGGAGATGTGCTTGATGCTATGAATATATATACCAGAAAGACTTGGAACAGTCGGAATGCTTGCATGGCATAAGCTATTTATCAGAGACAGTTCCAATGATGAATAAAGGGAGAATAACTCAGAGATGATGTCATCACTACTAAACCTCAGAATGAACTATTATTTCCATTTTAGAACTAAGTATACTGAGGCTGGGGCTTCCCAGGTGACAAAGATTCTGCCTACCAATAAAGGAGAAATAAGTAATGTGGATTTGATCCCTGGGGAAGATCTTCTGGAGGTAGGCATAGCAATCTACTCCAGTATTCTTGCCTGGAAAATCTCATGGACAGAAAGGCCTGATGGTCTACAGTCCATAGGGTGACAGAGTCAGGCACAACTGAAACAGCTGAGCATGCACACACAGATACTGAGGCTCACAGTGGCTAAATGTTAGTTCAAATTGCTCAGCTAGATTGCTTTGGAAAAGCTGGGTTCAAACTCAGTTCTATCTGATTTCAAAGTGATATCCTCTGTCCTTTTAAGGGTCCATACTTGTTAGAATCTGCTTATGCAGTTCATTTAAGCTTTGAAAGCTCTTTGTCTTGAAAATTGGAAAACCAGGCTGCCATCAATCTTTGCATCTCAAACATGGTAGATTACTGACTCGCCCTAAGAAGGGTGAAAGAGTAAGGACAGAGCTTCTGAATGATACCTAAGGTGTAACCCGCCTACAGATGAATACCGCTGGGGTTCCTGGGGATAATTACATATTCCTGTGAGTAAGAGCTTGTCTTAGTTACTAAAGGTGCCAGCTGTCTGCCCTGAGACTGGAGAAGTACAGTTGTAAAAGATGCTTTTTGTTTTCTTGCTTGAAACGTTCCATCTAGCCTCCATACCTGGTCAGTAAGAGCCCTGCAGTGGATGCATGAAACTACCACAGAAGAAGGAAGGCAAAAGCTCATTTCTCCTCAGTTCTGTTCAGTTCAGTCGCTCAGTGGTGTCCGACTTTTTGCGACCCCATGAATCACAGCACACCAGGCATCCCTGTCCATCACCAACTCCCAGAGTTCACTCAAACTCATGTCCATCGAGTCAGTGATGCCATCCAGCCATTTCATCCTCTGTCGTCCCCTTCTCCTCTTGCCCCCAATCCCTCCCAGAATCAGGGTCTTTTCCAATGAGTCAACTGTTCACATGAGGTGGCCAAAGTATTGGAGTTTCAGCTTTAGCATCAGTCCCTCCAATGAACACCCAGACTGATCTCCTTTAGGATGGACTGGTTGGATCTCCTTGCAGTCCAAGGCATTCTCAAGAGTCTTCTCCAACACCAGAGTTCAAAGCATCAATTCTTCAGTGCTCAGCTTTCTTTATAGTCCAACTCTCACATCCATACATGACCACTGGAAAAACCAGAGCCTTGACTAGACAAACCTTTGTTGGCAAAGTATTATCTCTGCTTTTGAATATGCTATCTAGGTTGGTCATAACTTTCTTTCCAAGGAGTAAACGTCTTTTAATTTGATGGCTGCAATCACCATATGCAGTGATTTTGGAGCCCCCCAAAAGTAAAGTCTGACACTGTTTCCACTGTTTCCCCATCTATTTCCCATTAGGTGATGGGACCAGATGCCATGATCTTTGTTTTCTGAATGTTGAGCTTTGAGCTAACTTTTTCACTCTCCACTTTCACTTTCATCAAGAGGCTTTTCAGTTCCTCTTCACTTTCTGCCATAAGGGTGGTGTCATCTGCGTATCTGAGGTTATTGATATTTCTCCCAGCAATCTTGATTCCAGCTTGTGCTTCTTCCAGCCCAGCATTTCTCATGATGTACTCTGCATATAAGTTAAATAAGCAGGGTGATAATATACAGCCTTGACGTACTCCTTTTCCTATTTGGAACCAGTCTGTTGTTCCATTTCATTTCTCCTATTCTTATCTAATTGATCCCAGGAGAATGCACCTTTGCCAAGTTTGCTCAATTAGCTGGTTTTTCCTTGGGGTTGATTTACAGAATGACAGCAGCTTTATGTTCATGGAAGTCTTTTAAACACTTCCCAATGTAAAAAAACAAAACAAAACAATTATCTCTTTTTGAACCAAAAGTATTCATCTTAAACTTTCTATGGTAAAGTGTTTTTCACCAGTCTATGTTTTCTGCTTTGAGTGCACTAAGATATTTCACAAAATAGTGTTAAAATATTTTTTTGGCAAAGCATATTTTACTCCAGGAATCATCACTTACTCCAGAGATATATGAGGATTTGGAAAATAAATATAAGCATTGGATTATTATCATTGAATTTACATAAAGTTTAAAGGACATTTTTCTTTCCATAGATGCTTTCCTTTTAATCTTCAAACCAGTTTTGGCTAACTGGCTAGGAGAAGGGATTGTGGGGAAAATATCTATTCTTTTATGCTCTTTCTCCTTTTTATCTGTTCTTGGAAAATATACTATCTTCACCTGACTTGAAATCTCCTTGAGGGTCTGTATATTATGCTGCTTTATAGCCCCATAATCTTTGCCACATTTCTGAAACATTACAGGTGCTCAATAAATACATTTTAGTGATTAATTAAATATATTTTATTTCTATCATTAGGAGAAAATTGCTGGCTTAAAAGCTGATGTCAGGATTTCCTTGTTCTAGAATAGTAACAGAAGAAAGAGAGCTTGCTCCTCTGTTTGGGAAGACAGCTCAATGAATATAGTGGTTATAAGAAAGTACAAAGGCAGTTAAATGGAGAGTTTAACAGCAAAGGGAATTGACTTTCTCTGGGTGAAGCGATTATTCGGCTGTAGAGGGATGTTTTTGTGTGTTGCTTTTGGAATTATTTAATAACAGTAGGAAAAAAAATTTTTTTCTGGGACCTGGAACTATGTGGAAAGATGGAATAAGAGAAGGAACTTGATTTGAAGATTTGATGTTTCCAGGGATGGGGATTTATGAAGGGAGAGGCCAGTAAGATACACAGAGCTGGAGAAGAGCAGATGAATATAGGGAGACTGAAGCTCAATCTTCCACTGTGGTGTGGTTTCCTTTTAATACCATGATCACTCTATATTTTCACCAAATTTTCGGCAAAAGTCCATTCTGTCCAACAGACTTGTTCAAGTGATATTGTAGGAAATGTGTAGCAAGCAGTGATCAGAGAAGTTGGCTGTGATATTTAAGAGAGGGAGATATTTGTATAAATGAATCACTTTGCACCTGAAATTGAAGCAACAGTGTTATTCAGCTATACTCCAATATAAAATAAAAATTGAAAAATAAAAGAGAGAGGGATTAGAAAGATGTTAAGAGTGGATCTTAAATGCTTTTATCAAAAAATGAAATGTAATTATGTGATATGATGGAAGTGTTAGCTAACATTACGATAGTCATCTTTTTGCAATATATAATTGTTTCAAGCCAACACCTGTACCTTAAAATTACACAGCTTTCTATGTCAATTACATCTCAATAAAGCTGGAGAAAAGAAGTTTAAAAATAAAATGGGAGATTAAGAATATCAGTCAGGTCTTGAAGGCCATCAGTAAAAATTCTCTATTATGGATTGGGACACTAAGCTTTCTACAAGCAAACATTAGGTAGAGGTTTAAGCTATATTTTTAGGAATTAGATAAAAGATGATGCTCAAAGCCTTAAAGTCATAGGACAAAAGTTAAACACACATCGTTTTCTAGTGACAAAGAAGGTCATATGCATATGCAGGAAATGGAAAGGGGAGTGGTAAGGAGGTGGTCAGAGAGAATGCTAGGAGTCCCTAAATCCAGCAGGTTCCACGAGAAAGTGAGGAACCACACAAACTCATTAATACAATGGTTGCGACTCCCTCTCCACTCAAGTTCATTGTCCCTACCATATCCCCAACCAAGTGAGAATAGGTTCTGTATAATTTGTGAGTAGAACTGTTTTAATAATGAATCCATAAATATCATCCCTTAGTTCAGTTCCAGTGAGGTTATATTTGGGCCCCTTGGGCATCTCACTTCAATTATTAGAAGCTCAGTGTCCTCAACAAGAAATGGATGTCAACATGCTCAACTTATAAGACTGTTGCTGAGAGTTCAGTGATGGCTGAGGACCCTTCACACAGCCTGGTACTTAATATAGAGTCAATAAATGTTACCTTCTCATACTGTCCAAGGGATTTTCAAGGCAAGAATACTGAAGTTGTTTGTCATTCCCTTCTCCTTTTCCTAAAGGAAATCAATTCTGAATATTCATTGGACAGACTGATGCTGAAGCTGAAGCTCCAATACTTTGGCCACCTGATATGAAGAACTGACTCATTGGAAAAGACCATGATGCTGGGAAAGATTGAAGGCAGGAGGAGAAGGGGATGACAGAAAATGAAATGGTTGGATGGCATCACCAACTCAATGGACATGAGTTTGAGCAACTCCAGGAGATGGGAAGGATAAGGAAGCCTGGTGTGCCTCAGTCCATGGGATTTCAAAGAGTTGAAAATGACAGAGCTACTGAGCAACATATATTAGTTACAATTCCTTTTATTGTACAAGCTAATACTGTAGAGAGTGTTCTAGGTAGTTCACTCTTTTCTGGTGGGCATTAGGGTTCATATTCATACAAAACAATGGCCCCGCCTTTTCTAATCACGGGACCTAAAATTTCTTAACTATTAGAGACTGCACAAAAAATGGGAAGACAGGCTGACATGGTTACCAACTTAAGAAACCAGTTTGCCTATGGTTCTAATTAGAATGCCCATATAACTCTCCAAACCAGAACACCATAAGATGGAAAATCTCACCATAAATGGCTATGGTCAGAAAATAGGCACAAACCAGGACTCTCCCTGGACACTAGTGTATGGTCATTCTAGTTTTAGCTCTAACTGGGCTTTGGGGCAGCTCGCTCCAGAAGCTGTATTTTTCAGTTTTCCAGAGAGAATGATGCCAAACTATTGACACCTAGGAATCCTTCAGTAGATACTGAATATAAAAGCAAAGGAATGAATAGAAAAAAAATTACATATATTTTGTAACCTGAAGCATAAACAAACATGTGGTATATTACTGGAAAGTATCTTTTTAGGAGGTATAGGGGATCTTCCCAACCCAGGAATTGAACCCATGTCTCCTGCATTGCAGGTGGATTCGTTACCATCTTAGCAATCAGGGAAGACCATAAAGAACACAGGACATAATTAAAAGGGGGGAGTGTGAAAAGAATAAGAGGATTGGAAGGAGGGACAAAAAAGGAGATTCATTCAGTGTTTTGGTAAAATCAGGGAATGAACACCAACTCTAATTCAATATGGGTATTGTTATTGTTCTTTAGTTACTAAGTCATGTCTGACTCTTCGTGACCCCATGAACTGTAGCCCACCAGGCTCCTCTATCCATGGAATTCTCCAGGTAAGAATACTTGAATGGGTTGACATTTCCTTCTCCAGGAGGTCCTCTCCAGGGATTGAACTTGTGTCTCCTACATTGGCAGATGGTTTCTTTACCACAGAGCCACCAGGGAAGCCCCAATATGGGTATATATATCACTGATTTAGTTTGATATATTTGTCAAATATCATCATTCTTCAGTTAGAAATTGCATCTTAGAGAAATTAGCACAACAGTGTAAATCAACTATACTTCAATAACATTTTCAAAAAAGAAAAGAAACCATATCTTGGAATGACATGATTGGGTCTGATGAAACCACTCTACCTCATGTTAAACATTTGATCATTCAGGAAAGATGCAGTATCATCCTCTTGAGCCTTGTTTGTTCAAAATTTCTTCTAATTTGCAGAAAACATTGAAGTCATTGCCTGTCTAGGGCTTTGTTTTGATTGTGGACTGATAAGGAAACACATGATTGGCCATATGGGGTATTAAGATTTGGTAATTTCCGTATAAAGTTGACTATCATGAATAATTAGACAAAGGTAAATGTTTTCTAAGATCTGTTTGGATTTTCTCTGTAGGAGTAAAGGCCTTATTTTTTTTAACTGAATTACCACATTTTCCCAGTAATTCTTTTAAAATAATTTGTGATTCCTTCAGTGGGAATTAATTAAATGAGCAGACTCTGCTTATAGATTATTATGAACTTGTTATTTTCAAAGTCTATCTTAAAATATAGCATTGGGTCTATTAGGCCTAATGATCTTGGATATTTTGAGCAAATCCATGATCTTATTATCTTGTCTAACTCAGGGACTGGCTTCATCTGTGTTTGTAAAACATGCCATCTAAGTCCTAAAAGTTCCTTCAACTTTCTTAGTGTTAATTACATTTATGCTCCAAATATTCATTAGAGGATGAACTGACACTGAGAGCTTAACACAATAAGAATGATGTTCCATTGGGTGAACCACAGGGTCACTTGGCAGGAAGGTAACAAGATCAGTTATAAGATGACCTGGCTCCTGAGGCTGGCCTCTTCAGTATGTTGACATGGTTATGATTGTGAAAGCACAGGCCCTGACCCTGGACTAATGCAGATTCAATCCTGGATCCTGTACTTAGTAGTTCCCTGACATTTGTTCTACTAGCCCTGAATTGCCTGTAGTGAGATTTCTAATTGTGAAGATAAATAATCATGCACACTCATATACACAAACACACACACATACACACACAGTAAAACTGTTCTTGCTAGCAGATAAACCTATTTCTAACTTATGTGCTGAAGTCATCATCATCAATAATAATAATAATAAGGATGATTCACTCAATGTTTATTTTAATGAAACAGAGTGGTGTATAGTAAAATTTCTGGAGCTGAAAGTTAATGAGAATTGTCAGTACACAATCACTTATATAAGAAATAAATGTTGGGGTTTCCTGGAGGTAGGAATATGTTGAAGTATCTACATGACTCTTGAATATTGTACCCATGTTTAAAATAACAGCAAACCTACCACCAGGTCTTACATCTTATAGGACGCTTATGGTTTCTCTTCTTTAGTTGCAGATTATTCATGACTAGAGCAATCAATAAACTTTCCTTGCCCAAAGGCCAAAGAGAGCCTGGGCTTTCCGCATTTCATCTAATAAGATGAATCCAGGAAAATGTGCTGAGGTCGACCCTGCCTTGCACGGCAATGTGCCGTGTTGATTATTTATGATGAAAGAAGCCGCAGGTCAAGGTATAAACTCCTAACTAGCAGGCAACTCCTTTTCTGACATGATTAAAAAGCAATTGGTTTTTGGTTGTATCTCAGGAAGCAACATTTATATTTTACATGTGGTTATGGGAGAAGAGTATTTTGAGATAGAATCTCAAGGCTGGAGGGGTCCTTCAAGGTCATTCAGCTCAACTACCTCATCTCGGGTCTATACCATTGCCTGCAGGAGGCAGTCTGACTGGCTGATGTTTCCTGAGTCCCTTTATCTTTATGGTGGCTTTATTCTCATCATGGGAACCACATATCACCTACTTCCAATCTTGCCAAAATAACAGGCTTTAGATTGGACATCTGGATTACTTTTTACCCTTTTCAATTTGACTTGGTTTTAATATGCTTACTGTCATAATTTTTCTCCTGAGTAAACATTTTTTATCTGTACTGTGCTTTAAATGTTTAAAACACTTACAACCCCAAATAATCCCACTCCCCAAATATTTTTTTGCTGACCAGTCTGAAGAAAAATAGTCCTAAATCCCTTCTCATAGATAAATTTGCGAAAAAAGAACACGTCACATGTTTAACTAGTTCAACTTTAGACTTTGTTAAAATACCTAAATTCCCCAAGAAGGGAAACATTTTTCACTAAGACTGAACTTGGAAGTTCAGTACTGTTGGAAGTTTGGGCTGAAATATCCTCTCCTTGGACTAGGCCCATAATCTGAACATGTATGGATTTTGATGGATCCATATTTTGACATTAACTAGATGTAATTTTAAATAAACTGATGGGCATGTTTTAATAAATGGCAACTGAGTGATAGGTCAATCCATTTTTTTCTTAATTAGGTTTTTAATGGGATCATTCAAACCTTTCTTTAAGGATTCTTTATCAGCTGAGACATCAGGGAAGCCCTAGAATTCTGGAGTTGGTAGCCTTTCCCGTCTGCAGTGAATCTTCCCAACCCAGGAATTGAAGTGGGCTCTCTTGCGTTGCAGGCAGATTCTTTACCAGCTGAACTACCAGGGAATCCCCCTTTAAGTTAAAACTACAGTTCAAATCTTGCCTTTGAAGGCTTTTTATTTTTATTCATTCTCCATCAGAAGCCTGACTGAGATGTCCTAAGACATGTAATATTAGGTTTCTTTCCCTTTCATTTCCTAGTCTCTGTACCTGTTAACGTCAGAACTTCACCCTACCACCCATGGTACAACTAAATTCACAGGGAAACTCTTGTTTAAGAAGTTGTTCTCATATACGTTTGACTTTTGTGGTTCTTAAAATATTTCTCAGGAGTACAGAATGTTTCAATGTGAAACTTGCTGAATAAGGATCCTGGGCTTCTGAGAAACTTCATAGCACTTGAAATTAAGGGGAGAAAAACAAGACGAACTTTTGACAGACATTAGATAGTTCTATTTAGAGAAGTAAATGGCAACCCACCCCAGTAATCTTGCCTGGGAAATCCCATGGACAAAGGAGTGTGGAGGGCTACAGTCCATGGGGACACAAAGAGTTGAACATGACTTAGTGACTAAACAACAAAAGATAGTTCTATTGGCAGCAAAGCTTGGCCAAACAAATAAGAAGCTCATGAAGAATTCAAGTGGGGAAAAAGCTGATAACCAGGTACAAGGCTGGAGTCCCTGATAGGCCATCAGGGAAGGCTCTTAATGAGACCTGTGTCGTGCAGGGTGTGGAGTTCCAAAGCTCAGTGAACAAGCAGCAGTTGAAATTAATACTAGAGTTGATGGGAGAAACTAAAAAATATATGTATATATGTGTTGGCCAGAAAGTTCATTTGGGTTTTTCCACAAGATGTTACAAAAGGCCCAAATGCAATTTTTGGCTAACTCAATTGTTCCAAGAGCCAAGAAAGCTGTCTGACCTCATGCGAGAAAAATCATGGTGATGAGGTACTTCTCCCATAACATAAGGGAAGAAGTGTGTCAAGAATGAAGGCAGCTAGAGAAGGATGGATTATGGATAAAGAGTAACACAAGATCAATGGGCCAGAAATTAAACAGACTCAAATATTTCCATATGAGACATCCACAGCCAGGAGATGATGGAGCCATAAAGATAAGGAAGCAGGATCTTGGCCCATGCTGGAAAGTCTTATATGCTGCTTTTCTCTTTAGTTAGATGTTGCAATCTCATTTTTATTGTAACCAATAATGATGCCAAAACAAACATAAAATATATCCTCCTGTTTCCAGCTAAAACAATGAGAAATAAATATAGTTTTTATGTTAAAGAACTTATGTAGCTTGTACTACATGGACTGTTTTTGCTGATGGAAAAATTCAATTATACATTAAACACTTATTAATAAATAAATACATGTATTAAATAACCAAATGGAATTTCCCTTTTAGTTCTCAAAATGTACCATCTATAAGTAAATTTTGAAACTCCCTTGTGATTTTACAGACCTTTATTCTTTTTTTTAAATTAATTTTTATTGGAGTATGTTTGCTTTACAATGTTGTTTTCATTTCTGCTGTGCAGAAGAATGAATCACTGTACTTATACATATATCCCCTATTTTTTAGATTGCCTTTCCATTTAGGTCACCATAGAGCACTGAGTAGAGTTCCCTGTGCTATACAGTAGGTTCTCATTATATAGTTAAGATAGCTATTTCCTACATAGTATCAATAGTGTATACATGTCAGTCCCAATCTCTCAGTTCATCCCAGTCCCATCTTTCCACCTTTATATCTATGTACTCTATGTCTGTGTCTCTATTTATATGCTGCTTTTGAAAGTAGGAGCTCAGAGTAAAGGGTGAGAATTCTGGGTTTTGCAGTCCATAAGCAGAAATGTTGTCTGAGTGTCTGGACTGAGTTTTTAAGATAATAGTAGTGAGATACATATTCTGATAATGACATTTAGAAACTCGATATTGGAAAAAATACAGGGAAGTTTATGCAAAGGAAAATTTTCTGTTTGTTTCACATTTGTTTTCTTTCAAGTCTGCATCAACATTAGAAAATTAAAGTGTAGCATATAGCTGAGATGCTGTGATTAGGACATGTTTAAAAAGGTAGGATGGCCAGAGAGGCAGAGCAGATTAGTGAAAGCATCCACCTGGTTGCCCCATATGTGATTATTTAGCAATTGACATCACTCATCTAAATCTCAAGAAAAGAGTTCAGCCTTATTCTTTCACACATGAACATTCTGTTTTCTCAACATCATTTGTTGAAGAGACTATATTTTCACAATTGCATGTTCTTGGCACCCTTGTTGACCACCAGTTGACTGTATATAAGTGGGTTTACTTCTGATCTATCAGCTCTGTTCCATGTCTATATGTCTGTTTTTATGCCATTATTTTATTGCTTTGATTATTGCAGCTTTGTAATAAATCTTAAATCAGGAAATGTGATGCCTCAAGCTTTGGGTTTTGTTCTTATTTAAAACTGCTTTGGCTAATCAGCATGTTTATGGTTTCATATTCAGTTTTAGCGTTTATGTTTTTATCTCGGTAAAACCTGTCATTGGACTATTGACAAAGTTTACATGGATCCAAGTTTTCTTGGATTCCAATAAGTATTAAAAATTTAAATGTAAGAATTGAAGTCATAAAGCTACTGGGAAAAACACAGAGAGGAAAAACTTCTTGACATTGGTCTTGGTAATGATTTCTTGGATATAACATCAAAGGCACAGAAATAAGAAAAAAATAGACAGGATTATATTAAACTTCTTCACAAGAAGGTAACAATTAGCAAAATGAAAAGGCAATCTATACAATGAGGAAAATAATTGCAAGTCATACATCTGATAAAGGATCAATATGCAAAATATGTAGGGAATGCCTATAATTCAATAAAAAAATAAACTGATTAAAGGCACTGAACATATATTTTTCCAAAGAGGACATACAAATGGCTCAACAGGTATATGAAAGTGTGCTCAGCATCACTACATCATCATGGAAATGCAAATCAAAACCACAGTGCAATATCACCTCACACATGATAGGGTAGCTATTATCAAAAACACAAAATATATGAGTGTTGCTGATAATGTGGAGAAATTGAAACTTTTGCACACTGTTGGTAAGAATGAAACTTGTTACAGCCACTAGGGGAAACAGAATGGAAATTCCTTAGAAATTAAAAATAGAATTATCATATGATCCAGCCATTCCATTTATGAGTGTGTACCAGCTGGAACTGAAATCAGGATCATGGAGAGATATTTGCATGACCATGTTCACTGCAGCACTATTCACAATAACCAAGACAAGAAAGCAGAAAATGTCCATTTTCAGATAAATGGATAAAGAAAAAGTGGCATACACATGCAAGGAAACGTCATTAAGCCTTAGAAAAGAAAGAAATTGTACCATTTGTGTCATCATGGATGACCCTGGAGGACATTACCCTAAGTGAAATAAGCCAGATGCAGAATGACAAATACTATATGATACTATTCATATAAGGTATCTAAAATAGTCAAGCTCATAGAAGCAGAGAACAGAATGATGATTGCCAGGGGATAGGGAGGTATTAGTCAAAAATACAAAATTTTAGTTACATTAGATGAATAAATCTTCAGTTTAGTTCAGTTCAGTTGCACAGTCGTGTCCAACTCTGCAACACCATGGACCATAGCCTACTGGGCTCCTCTGTCCATGAGATTTTCCCAGCAAGAATACTGGACTGGGTTGCCATGCCCTTCTCTGTGGGATCTTCCCTGACCCAGGGATCAAATCCATGTCTCTTGCATCTCCTATATTGCAGGTGGATTCTTTATGGCTGAGCCACCAGCACCGGGGAAGCCTATATAGCACAGCACTTATAGTTAATAAAACTGAATTGTATAATTAAGATTTGTGAAAAGTAGACTTTATATTGTGTTCATATAACCCATTCCCAAATAATAATAAAAAAAGAGGGTAGAAGGAAAATTTCGTGATGAATATGTTTATGGTATAAATTTTGGTGATAGTTTCACAATGTATATTTATCTCCAAACTCATCAAGCTGTATATACATTAAATAAGAAGAGATTTTTGTGTGTCAATCATGCAAAAGGTGTTAAAAAAGATGTTCTCTTTTAAAGTTAAAGACAATACAAAAAAGATAAATATCTAATTAATGATTTACATTACATATGTTAAAATAATATTTTGGCATACTGGGTTCTTTAGAATATTAGTAAAATGATGTCAACTGCTTGTTTTTGCTTTTTAAATGAAACACAAGAAAATGTTTATTTGCTTATGTAGCTTGCCTTCTCTTTCTTCCGGAAAGCCATAGTTTATATACTTTGGAATCACACAGGTCTGTGAGCCTACACCAACTCTTTTGTCATGTATACATGTTACTTCTGTGTCAACATACACATGTCTGTTTAATGTCTGTTTCAGAGCTAATGTGACAGTAAGAAGTAACTTACTAGGGGCAAAGATTTTACAAGATGGCACCCCCTCCACTAGTCTCCTTCTGGGGCTCCTGGCTGAGACCACACCAGAAGCCCAGCTCTGGTTCCAGAGTACGTAAGCAAACAAAGCATCCCAAATGGAAGCACATTTTATAACTATTTTGAATGGGAAATAGAAATTTGAGTTGTTCTGGTCAGCAATTCTAATAGCCATGGATGAGAAAATCTTTCTAAGTCTCAGATCTGGACATTGACAAATAATATACTCAAGAAAACATATGATATACTCAATATGGGGAAATCTGGAGGTCTGTCTTTCTCTTTAAGCCACTAGGGTATCCATTGCTCATCCACTGCTCCATATCAGGACACTATTCTTTGATAACTATTGTTAATTTTAGCTCAAATAAGTATAGTCACCCACAATACACTGCTGTATCATCTACTGTAGTTTCTGAATCCAAAATATTCCTGGTGAGTAGATAAGTTTGGTAGCATTCTGATGTTACATGTGAGGGGCCGAAGGCAAGAAATTAATCAACATAGTGGTTATGTTGCACAGTATATTGTATTTAATACTCATAGGACTCTTAGATTAATAATTTAAATAACTTTCTTAAGTCTGCACATGTAGTAAGTATCAGAATCAAGACTCGCATCACTCTTCCTATGTTTTGTGCTAAGTTGCTTCAGTTGTGTCGGACTCTTTGCAACCCTATGAATTGTAGCCCACCAGAGTCCTGTCCTTGGGATTCTCCAGATAAGAATATTGTAGTGGGTTGCCATTTCCTCCTCCAGGGGATCTTTCTGACCCAGGGATAAAACTTTTTACGTCACCTTTTATGGCGCGTTTTATGTCTCCTGCATTGGCAGGCAGGTTCCTTACCACTAGCACCACCTGGGAAGTCCCCTATGTTTTAGCACTTCTTTGGACAAATGAGGTCAAGAGCTAAAGTTCTTGAAGAAATGACCTCCAGGATCATGCATTTACTCATCTGATGCTTAGAGATATTCTTTACCCAGAGTCATGCAATGAATTTGTGACTTTTCCAAACAAAGCCAAATGATCTTTGCTGTCATGCTCCGAATTCATCTTTATAAGAATAATCTTAATAAGATAATACAGTATACTTATGATTGGGCTTCCCAGGTGACTCAGTGGGCAAAGAATCCACCTTCAATGCAGGAGACGGGGATTCCATCCCTGAATTGGGAAGATCCCTTGGGAGAGGGCATGGCAACCCACTCCAGTATTCTTGTCTAGAGTATCCCATGGCCAGAGGAGCCTGGCAAGTTATAGTGCATAGGGCTGCAAAGAGTAGGATGCTGCTGAAGTGACTTAGCATGCATGCATGTATGATTTCTTCAGTGCCTACTTCAAGACTGGTGTTATACTTGCACTGTGCCATTTTAGTATTGCAACTGCCTTGTAAAGTAAATATGTGTAAGTGCTCAGTCCTGTCTCTTTGCGACCCATGGACTGTAGCCGACCAGGCTCCTCTATCCACAGAGTTTTCCAGGTAAGAATACTGGAGCCTTCTCCTACACCAAGGGATCTTCCCAACTCAGGGATAGTACCTTAGTCTCTTGCATTGGCAGGTGGATTCTTTACCACTGGGCGACCTATTTCACAGATGAGGAAATAAGCTCAGAGAAGTTTGGTAATTTGATCATCAGCACACAACTAATGATTGGCAAAGAATTTGTATTAAAATGTATTTAATTCACTAACTCCCTTCTTTTCTATGAGACAATAAACTTAGAGTTATATTTTGACTGTAAATGATAATGTTTTAATATACTGTTTTTCTTTTTCTTTTCTAAACTCCTCTGAAGAGGTGAAGGGTAGATCAGATGATTTCTGAAAAGTTTTTAGTCTTCAGATTGCCTTTCTGTAAGCACATTCTATAAAAATGCCTGATGTGTATACACGACAGCCAGTTCTTATTAAAGACCATTTCAATCCACTTTCATAATGTATTTAAAAGTAAAGTTTATTGCTAGAGAAAGTACCTATTTCATAAGCCAAAGCAATCCATCTTATCCGAACATAAGAAAATAAATGAAAACTAAATGTCCAGAATAAGAACTGGGAAAACTAAAAATATCTTAGAAATAAGCTCCTTCTCTGTTTAATTTTTGATGATAGCTATCTACAGCTATCTCCAATATGGAGGGACAATAAAAATAAGTCTATGTTATAGGCACACACACAATTAAAACCTAAAGATAAAATGAAGATGAATTTCTTACATAGAAAACTAGTTTTTTAAAAAATAAATTTGAAAAGAGGGAGAAAATGAAATCTATTTCTTTTGGAGGCCAAATTTTCAGATGAAAACTGAAAAGTTATATAGATTCAGAGACCCTTCTTCGATTTCCTGGACTTTATTTTCTTCTCTTCCTGCCAGTTCTGCATGCAATTCAGTGATGCATTTTTCCAAAAGCCACTTTCAATCATGTCACATCTTGCTCCAGATCTTCTCTTCCTCTCTGTGTAGCCACACTTCACTCAGTCCTTTTGAACCACAAAGCTAGTCTTAGTTGTTGTGCTGTGACCTGAATGTGCCCCTTCAGAATGTCACATATGCTCCCAACCACTGACTATCTAATTGTGCTACCTAATTGTGTCTCTGGTTAGTCCTCTCTCATAGAATCTACTCTCTTCTTCCTTTTTTTCATTTATTCATTTATTTCTTTTTTTGAAGTGCTGTGTCTTCATTGCTGCATGCAGACTTTCTCTAGTTGTGGCAAATGGGAGCCACTCTCTAGTTGCAGAGAGCTGGCTCTAGAGTGTGGCTCAGTAATTGTGTTGCACAGGCTCAGCTACCCCAAGGCATATGGAATCCTCCTGTGCCAGGGCAGGCAGATTCTTAACCACTGGACCACTAGGAAAGTCTTTGTCTTTCCTTTTTAAGTCAAACCTCCTCCATAAATTCTCTCTGATTTATTCAACCCAGTCTCATCTTTCTCTTTCCTGGACACATCTGGTGATGTTTTCCAAACTTTCTCAAATCAAAACAATTATTTTTTTTTACAGTGCAGTAGGAGGTGGTCCAGTCTTTGGGACAGAAACTCAACCTTGGCCCTAGGCAGCATCTCCAAGGGCTGAGAGAACCAATCAGTCTGTACAAAAATAACCCATTCCTTGACACAGCCAAGCAGTCAAGAAGTTCTGTTTCGTAAGATCAATGACCCTAATTTTTGGAAGCAAACACGAGGTGTATTTAGTGTGATAAACATATCTATTCTTCTTTTTTAGGCATTTTATTTTAAATATAGCAGTGTGTACATGTCAATTCCAAACTCCCAATTTATCCCTCTCCCCACCCGCCACCCCCTGGTAACCATAAGTGCCTTCTCTAAGTCTCTGAGCCTCTTTCTGTTTTGCAAATAACTTCATTTGTAATTATTTATTTTTCAGATTCTGTACATAAGACATATCATATATTTGTCTTTCTCTGTCTTATTTCATTTAGTATGATAATCTTCAGATCCATTCATGTTGCTGCAAATGGCATTATTTCGTACTTTTTTATGTCAAAGCAATATTCCATTGCATGCCTGTACCACTTCTTTAAACATTCAGCTCTCAGGGACATTTGGGTTGCTTTCATGTCTTGGTTATTGTAAATAGTGCTGCTATGAACATTGGGGTGCATGTATCCTTTCTCAGAATATATGACCAAGACAGGGATTGCTGGATCATAAGGTAGCTCTATTTTTAGTTTTTTTAAGAATCCTCCATACTGCTTCTTCACAGTGGGCTATGCCAATTTACATTCCCACAAACAGTGTAGGAGGATTCCCTTTTCTGTATACCCTCTCCAGAATTTATCTTTTGCAAATTTTTAAAATAATGGTCATTCTGATGGATGTGATATAACGTCTCATTGTAGTTTTGATTTGCATTTCTCTAATAATTAGCGATATAGAACATCTTTTCATGTGTTTTTTGGTCATCTGTATATCTTTGGGGAAATGTCTCTAAGTATTCTGACCATTTTGGGATTGGATAGTTTTTCTTTTGATATTGAGCTGCTTAACCATACTTATTCCAATGGTAGGAATACTGGAATAGAAGAAAAGAGGATCTGATATTTAGATAAAGTCATTTTGATATGACCACTTATATCATTTTGATATTTGGAACATGAATATTTGGCATAGTTTTTTTAAATTTAATTTTATATTGAAGTATAGTTGATTTATAATTTTGTGTTAGTTTCAGATGTGCAACAAAGTGATTTAGTTATAGATATACATATGTCCATTCTTTTCAGATTCTTTTCCCATGTAAGTTATTATAGACTATTGAGTAGAGTTCCCTGTGCTATACAGTAGGTCCTTGTTGATTATCTATTTTATATATAGTAGTGTGTGTATGAAGAAGTGAAGTGAAGTGAAGTCACTTAGTCATGTCCGACTCTTTGCGACCCCATGGACTGTACCAGGCTCCTCAGTCCATGGAATTTTCCAGGCAACAGTACTGGAGTGGGTCGCCATTTCCTTCTCCAGGGAATCTTCCCTATATTAATCTCAAATTCCTAATTTATCCCTCCCCTAATATTTATGCAGAATCTAAAAAATGCAAATAAACTTGGCATATTTTCCTATGAAAGGAAATTTTGATATAGCCACATCTTGCCTTAGTCTAAAAAGATGCAAAGTCATTGGAATTACGAATTTAAAAATTGCCAGATCATATACTCAACAGGCATTCTCATTTACCTCCTTAAAAACTTACAGAACTCAGGTATTCTGTCAGACAGAGGTGATCCTGAGGTGTCTTGGAGTGAAATAAGACTGGCGTGTCCTAGCCATTCACTTCTGCCAGTCCTTGACATAAGAGCTGTACCTTTGTTCCAGCCTCACCATAATTTTCCAAAAGAGGGGTGTGCCTATGCAACTCATGGTCCTTAAGCAATATTGCTGCCATATTCCCTCCTGAGTGATCTAACATCTGATTTTTAAAAATTATTTAGAGATGTCTTCTTTATGCTTGTAAATATGTATTGGAAGAATTGTTTTGCTTCCTATATTACAGCACCTCTTTGTCTTTATTAATATGTGTTGACACGGTTTAAGTAAGTAGGCTATCTGTCTGACCAGACAACACCTTCTGTTCTCCAATTCAATCAGGATTTTCCTTATTTTCTTTCAATCTGATTGGCTGTCTTGACCTATTTTAATCGTGGAAACCTTGAGATACATTTTTATTATGTACATTTTTTTACTTCAGTGTATGCTGTAGGATAAGGTTGTGACTTGAATAGATGGATATCCTACAGCCAGTTTCCAATTGTGCGACTGCCTTATCTTCTTATATTCAGGGCTCACTTTTGTTCAGCTTGCTTTTGCTTTTGAGTCAGTCTGCAGAGGCCTTTCTCTCTTATCATTTTCAACGTTCAAACTACGGGTGAGAAAAATCCCTCTTCCTGGTGCTTGTTGTGGCTGCTGTTTTCCAGGAATGGCAGACACAAAGCGTCTGAAAGCTTCTATTGCCCACTGGATGTGCAGCTGGGAAATCCGCAGAGCCCTGAACGTCTTATCATAGGTGCAACAAGCAGATAAGTGTCCTGGGCTCTGACGGCTCAATTCCAGAAGACCCCAGAGAAAGAAAACTATCAACCCATCTAAGCCTAATGGAAGCCCTGATGTGGGGCCAGTGGCCACTTGTCAAGGGCACACAGCGATCTCAGTGTTCTGAACTGAGTCCTGACTCTGGAAATCGTTTGCTTATGTGAAAAGGATTCTTGAAATCATTAGTCACGTTCATGTGTTTACTTCTTTATTCCTTGAAAGTACTAGGAAGTCAGCAAGATAGACTTTAAAATACAGTATATTAATTTAAAAAGTGAAAAGTAATTGTTTTCTTATTATAAAAGCACTATATAGTACTTGTCAGAGAAGGCAATGGCACCCCACTCCAGTACTCCTGCCTGGAAAATCCCTTGGATGGAGGAGCCTGGTAGGCTGCAGTCCATGGGGTCGCTAAGGGTCGGACACGACTGAGCGACTTTCTTTCACTTTTTACTTTCATGCATTGGAGAAGGAAATGGCAACTCACTCCAGTGTTCTTGCCTGGAGAATCCCAGGGACAGTGGAGCCTGGTGGGCTGCCGTCTATGGGGTCACACAGAGTCGGACACAACTGAAGTGACTTAGCAGCAGCAGCAGCATAGTACTTGTAGAAAAAAATAGCTTAAAAGGAGAAAAATCCAGCTATTCTCCTCACCCAGAGACACTATCTGTAACACTGGGTATACAGCTTTCTGAATCTTTTATATCACATACACAGCTTTTAAAACAAAAGGTTCATACTGTATATATTATTTTGTAACCTGTATTTTTCACTGGACATATATTATGAACATCTTTCGTTGGCAATAAATATTAATTCTACAACATCAAAAAATATATATGAATGAATAGAATACCAGGCTTCTGGTCACATGATCTAGGTTTGAATCAATTCCCTTCATCAGGACTTCCAGTATATCCCTCAGTAGTATCTATATTTATAGTTTATCTATAGTATCTCCCTTAGACCAGGTAGGAGGGGCCCCTGCCCTGGGCTCCCTGCTATAAAGGAGCCATGCTTTGAGTTTCTCCCTTGATGAGGACTCTGATGGGTGAAGAGCTTACCTGGAAACTTTGCTCTTCTTCCTCTATCCCAGTTTAGACCATGATTCTTAAAGGGTCTCAGACCTCAGAATTATCTAAACCATTTCAGGATCTGTGTAAGCTTCACCTGGGTGCACTTTCCTTGGGGAAGAGGGGCCAGGGCACAAAACTAGTGTGGGTACCAACAGGACCAAGGCATGATGGACAGCATCAGCTGAGCATGGGAAAAAGTGTGTGCAGAGGTTGGAAATGTGAGCTCTGACCCTGGGATGTGCTGAATGGGTCAGTGGTGAGAAAGGAAGAGGTGGTTGTGCATCACATGCCATCTGAACCTAGATGCTCATGTTATGAAAGGATAAATTGGGAGTTTGGGATGGACATATGCACACTAGCTTTCAGGAGGTGCTGCTGCTACTGCTGCTGCTGCTAAGTCACTTCAGTCATGTCCGACTCTGTGTGACCCCATAGACGGCAGCCCACCAGGCTCCCCCGTCCCTGGGATTCTCCAGGCAAGAACACTGGAGTGGGTTGCCATTTCCTTCTCCAATGCAGGAAAGTGGAAAGTGAAAGTGAGTCACTCAGTCGTGTCCAACTCTTCGCGACCCCATGGACTGCAGCCCACCAGGCTCCTCCGTCCATGGGATTTTCCAGGCAAGAGTATTGGAGTGGGGTGCCATTGCCTTCTCCGTTAGGAGGTGCTAGTGGTAAACAATCCTCCTGCAAAACAGGAGACACAAGAGACATGGGGTCAATCCCTGGGTCAGGAAGATATCCTGGAGAAGGAAATGGCAACCCACTCCAGTATTCTTGCCTGGAAAATTCCATGGACAGAGGAGTCTGGTGGGCTACAATTCATGGGGCTGCAAAGAGTCAGACACAACTGAGCACACAGTACAAATATACACTACTATATATAAAATAAATACCAATGAAGTCTTATTGTATAGCACAGGGAACTCCACTCAATATTCTGTAATAACCTAAATGACAAAATAATTTGAAAAAGAATCGATACATGTATGTTGATAACTGAATCACTTTGTTGTACACTTGAAACTAACACAACATTGTTAATCAACTACAGTCCAATATAAAATAAAAAAAAATTGAAAAAGAAAGTATATTTTTGAACAGTAAAGGAGAGATCACAAGTTATTTAAAACACAAGTTCTTAACTTTGTATGGCATAAGTTATAGCTTGCATAAACATAGGCATCTGTGATGATATGATATTCATTTGTAGTATTCCCAAGCAAAATTGTCAGATGAAGTAGTGCCTCCTTTTATGAACTGGAGTGAAATTTATTTTTTTATTATTATTTTTTTAATATTAAATGGTCTAATTTTATTTTATTTTTAAACTTTACAATATTGTATTGGTTTTGCCAAACATTGAAATGAATCCACCACAGGTTTAAAAAATCTCTAACTTTATTTCCCAAAGATATTTTAAACTTAAAAAAAAAAAGTTTTAAATTTTATTTTTTGGTCATGTTGCATGGTGTGCAGAATCTTCACTGACCAGGGATAGAACCTGTGTTTCCTTCAGTGGAAGCACAAAGTCTTAACCACTGGACCACCGGGGAAGTTCAGAGTAAATTTATTTAGCTCTATGAATCACAAATTTTTACCAATAAAATGAAACAATAATATTTACCTTTTGTTCAAAGTTAATTTTAGGATATTTATAACAACACTAACTGGTCAGCAAAGAAAGTGTGTTAATCACTTGTTAAAAACAAAATGAAAAACAAAAATAAAAACATCAATACTTATATTTTAATCATATTCAATTATAACCAGTTACAACTGTCTTGTTACTCTCTTTAAAAGGGCAGTCCTCTTTCTTGACACTATTGACAGTCTCATAACACTGATTTATTCTTTTCTTTGCCAACATCTACTGACCCAAAGGCAGAGTGATTCAGCTAGTGTTGGAAGTACCTAGGTAAGTGTCAGCCCCCACGTTCACTCTTAGGACAGCTTGTCTCTTTGTTTTTATTTTAAATTTTGACTTCATCTTTACTATTTCACTTTTGTTATCTCTCTTTTTAAAAAATGCTTTCTTTTTTAAAATAAAATTTAATTCCAAAAATTGAAGTATAGTGTACAATGTGTTAGTTTCAGATGGACAGCAAAGTCATTCAGTTATTTATATATATATATATATATATATATATATATATACACACACTTCCTTTTTCACAATCTTTTCCCCTATAGATTATTACAGAATGTTCAGTAGAGTTCTCTGCACTATACGTAGGTCCTTCTTGTTTACCTATTTTATATATAGTACTGTGTATATGTTAATCCTAAACTCCTAATTTATTTCTCACCACCCTCTTGCTATTCCCTTTGGTAACTATAAGCTTGTTTTCTATGTCTCTAAGTAGATAGACAAATATCATATGATATCACTTATTTGTGGAATCTAAAAAGATGATACAAACGAACTTATTTTCAAAAGAAAGCTGATCTCCTTTAAAATGAAGATTCATTTGTACTGAAAGGCATTGCTGTAAATAATTGAGCTTTATCTTAACATAATGAGATGCTTTCTCACTCAGCGCATATATCCTGTCCTTCTGTGTAACCAGAATCTTCCTGAGAGAGGTCTCTCTTGGATTAGATTAGAATGTGCACTAAATGCTGCATTATTTTAAAGTGTGAGAGACTAAGTTGCATTATGTTTTCCCTCTGCTCCTGGGTTTTCTACTTTTTTCTTCTTAAAAACACTTTGTTTACCAGGAGCATTTTCTCAAAATTCTCCCAAGCTGTGAACATAATCTTATATACAGAACTTTCTATATTATCCAAAGCTGCATATTAGAAATATATATATTTCTCCCTAGATACTTAGGCTGTATAAACAATGCAAGTCATTCTCCTGGAAAACTACATAAATTTATATATTTTCTTCGCAAAATGTGCTACCCTAATTTAATCAAAATTGATAAATGAGTGCAGAAACAGAAGCTGAAGCCCTAAAGACTAATATATTTAGTTTTTCTGATGTGCCATATGCATATTTACACTTCACAATTAAATGACATACAAGGAGACATGCAATATTCCAAAGAAATCGTGACAGCTTTATTAATTCTGCCAACATTTCACAAGGTTGTTGGTCACAGGAGAATATTTACTGAATTTCTTGCCTATAAAGAGTTACATTTGGAATGGAAATTAATTACCATGACCCCAAAGGTGAGGATCTGAATTTTTACTTTAAATGTTCATGCTACATAAATTCAACAGCCTTTCCTTTCCAAATATTCTTCTAAGCAGTATCTACTTTGTTTAGGATCCAATTTTCACATTCTGTTAGGAAACATTTTCTCAACTTTTCAAATATACTTTTGAGAAGGCAATTGGACATCCATCAGGCAGTCTTCCGCTCCATGCAGTGTGCATTTTCTGTGCAGGATCAGGCAATGTGTAAAAATTATGAATCTTAAAATAGAATTTCACCATAAAAATTGGGAGAGATAGATCAGATAACGCCTGTTTCCTAATGATAATGAGGACAGTAAATAATTTTAAAGCCTTCACAGCATGTTCTTTTTAAAAAATCTCTCATCTCTCTTCTCCATATAATAAATCCACAGTATGCTTAAGCCAGCAAAAAGCATATGTAAGTTTTATTCTATGGGGGTGTATTTTTGGAAAAGCAAACAAGATGCTGTCTTTTCACCCGGATCCAGGGTTAGCACACAAAAGACAAAGTATCGCTTGTCAGATAAATTCTAATTGGCTGACAGTACTGAGTTTTATGGCTTCACTTCATCTGCACATGAAAACCAGGACATTAATATGCAGGGAAGAAACACATGATATAAAGTTCATAGTGCAGGAGTTAAAGGAAGAACACCAACACATCAGTCAAATATGATCATCCGAAGACCTGTCAAGAGAAACTTTCAGCAGAAATACACCTTCTGCATGGAAGGCTGAGGGGATTACACCAAACAAGTCCTACGCAAGACACACATCGGAAAAATCTTATGACAAATGCACTGAAGAAAATGAGATTTTATGCAACAGAGACCTATATATAAATCATTCTGAGGGCTGCCCAATGTCTTTTTTAGGGGGAAGGCAAAATTTAACTCTCTCCCAGAGCCAAATGGAGCCAAATGAGTTTCTGAAGTCTGCAGAAAAAAAAAAAAAAAAAGAAAAAAGAAAAGAAAAGTAAGATACTGTCTCCATAAATGCCAAGAGGATGGTTTCATCAAGTTTAATAACATGTTGACTCAGTTTTTTAAATGGTCATGTTTAATCACATAGACCAGATAACTCTCATTGGTTAGCAGGCATGGTGATGCTGGGCTATTATAATGCAAAAGGCCTTACACTTTCCTCCAACTCTATAGATAAGCCTCAGTTGCCATTGGTTGAGCCTTGACCATATACAAAACTCAGGAAATAAGACTTAATAATCACACCAGTCTTTTAAATTTTCTTCACTTAAATTTATTTTTTTTTTTTTTTATTTGAGTATACTTGGTTTTGGGTTTTACTTGGCTTTGGGTTTCACTGGTGGCTCAGAGGTTAAAGTCTCTGCCTGCAATGTGGGAGACCTGGGTTTGATCCCTGTGTCAGGAAGATCCCCTGGAGAAGGAAATGGCAGCCCACTCCAGTATTCTTGCCTGGAGAATCCCATGGAGGAAGGAGCCTGATAGGCTACAGTCCACTGGGTCGCAAAGAGTCGGACGTGACTGACATATTTCACTTTCACTTTTATACTTGATTTACACTATTCTGTTTCTTTCCACTATACAGTAAAGTAAACCACTTATACATGCACATATACGCACTCATTTTTTAGATTTATTTCCCATATAAATTATTACAGAGTATTGAGTAGCATTCCTTGTGCTATACAGTAGGTCTTTATTGTTTATCTATTGTATATAGAGTAGTGTGTACATGTTAATCCCAATCTCCCAATTTATCCCTCCCTCCTTACGGCCAGGTAATCATAAGTTTGTGTTCTACATCTATGACTCTATTTCTGTTTTTTAAATAAGATCATTTGTACCCTTTTTTTTTTAGATTCCACCTGTAAGTGATATTCTATGATATTTGTCTTTCTCTTTCTGACAATCTCTAGGTCCATGCATGTTACTGCAAATGTTATTTTTTCACTCTTCTTAATGGCTGAGTAATATTCCATTGTATGTATGTACCACATCTTTTTTATCCATTCATCTGTTGATGGACATCTAGGTTGTTTTCATGTTCTAACTATTGTAAATAATGCTGCAATGAATATTGGAGTGCATTCCCCCCTACACTGTTGGTGGGGATGTAAATTGGTATCGCTACTATGGAGAACAGTATGGAGGTTCCTTAAAAACCTAAAAATAGAGCTTCCATATGATCCAGCAGTCCCACTTCTAGGCATTTACCCAAAGAAAACCATAATTCAAAAAGATTCTTCACTTCTTATTAAATTCAAACAGCTAATGAGGATCAGAGCCTGTCTATGGGACACCAGAGGCTAAACTCTGGATGAAAGCAGAGAGAAGGCTGACAATACAGGACACATTTGAGACTTTGTGGTTAGTCTCCTGGTGGCTCTTGTGTCCTCCACTTAGATTACTTGATTTTGCACTGATGCAAATCCCGGCTGACTGAGTCCTCTCTTTTCACCATTCTCAGGCTTCAGATGGAAATGTGAAGGCCATTTTGACCTTTTGGGTAGCCTAGCCAGAGCTGCTAGGGAAGAAGATAGGTCCCAGTCTCCCAAATCAGCCCTCTGTCCCCTAGACAAATCTGACCATACATATGGTCATACATATGCATGGCACCACCTCCAATTTCATGTCAGAATCCTTTACTCGTGAATTAGTTTCATTCACTCCTCTAAAAGCCTTGCAAGAGAGCCTGCTCTTTCCCCTACTTGCTGTCATCTGTCTTAGGCATGTTGTCCTGAGGACCCACATTCTTTCATCTCTGGATGCTTCTTGGAAGCACAGGCACAAAGCTTCCTTTTCAAGCAGAATTTCTTAAATTCTAAGAGTGGCTGGTATGAAGGGCAGTGATGAATAAGTAGATGCTACACAAGTGGATGCCAAAGTGCCAATTTGTACTGTATGAACATAAGAGGGGATCGTGACCCCATTGGCATAGCCAGTGAGGATTTTAGGATGATCAGACTGTGCAGAGGCCCTACCATCCATTCATATCTTCCTGAAATTGAGATAAGGCAAACAACCATGGATGAGCAGTTCTGGAATGGCACAGTTCTCAAGTAAAGGATTCCAGTTGACAGAAGTATGCACAGTGGAGCTTTATTCATGGCCCCTCTTTGCCTGGATGAGGACAGGACAACTGGGCAACTCACAACTGTGACAAAGGCTCAAAATATTTATCCTAATCCTTGTCTGAAAACTTTCATTTCCCAAACAGTGAATTTACATGTTTCCAATGAACACACTTTGAGTGAGAAGACCCCTGGACCCTCTAGCAACACCATTAATGGGTGAGAACAAGGGCTCTGGATCACTTATGAGGTCTGTGTTACTAACACTCCAAGTGTCTCATGAAAAGGAATGGCTGTATTCCCCAGTACACATTCAGAAATGCAGACATAGATTCAAATCCACAGGCATATCGACCCACATACACAGTTACACACACACACACACACACACACACACAAAATAGTATTATAAAGAGATTCCAGGATGTTGAAATTTGCAAATAATATAACAAGAATGTCTAGGGCAGCCTTTTGATTGGCAATTGTCTGATCTATCCCTTGCCTTAGTTCATAAAGCCACTAAAACTAGTTGGAGGAATCATTCATGACTCTACCTTGGACCAGATCTGGTTTATTCCATTCCACCATCCATGAGCCTTAGCCTCCATTTGACACCTAAAATTCAGTCTTATTGCTGGCCTTTGGCCTTGGTTGATACTGGTCTTGGCCTCCCATCTAGCTGATCCTAGAGTTTCCATGTGGAACTTTGATGGGACTGATGCTCTGGCTACCCACATTCACATTGCCTTTGGAAGTATCAGTAGTTCTACTCCTGGTGTCTAGATAAACCTAATATTGATCACTGACCACCAAGACTGGTGTGTGTGTGTGTATGTGTGTGTGTACATATATAAATAGATAGATAAATAGATATAAATAGATTTGGGCATTGCTTGGTTTACTGAGAGACAGTCAATTGGAGGATATTTTTTGTGTTTTTTGTTTAACAGTTACTCACAAGAACTGATTCAAATATTTACATGGTTTAAATGAACTCCTTTAGTTAATCAGTCAGAAGTCTATTATCAGTGCCCATGGTTTGAATATCTGAATAGTCCCCAAGGACAGGCTGGTTTCCATTACTCTGACCTCTAGGGGTTGAAAATAGTCTTTCTGTATATGGCAAAATGAATTAGAGTAAGGCAAAATAGACTAATGATGTCCACTTTCTGTTGATCATCTACTGTGCTATGGACATCTTATATTCTTTATCTCTAATGTTCAGATAATCTGATATGAGAGACAATGTTATTTGCATTTCATAGAAAAGCAAACTGGGTATGGAAGTACAGTAACTGCTCCAAAGGCACAGGCAAGTTGTTGGTGGTGGAGTGAAGATTCAAAGGCAGGCTTTGTGCCTACATAGGCCATACGTTTCTGGCATCATTATATCCTCTTTGGTAGGATGTTAGGGGCAATTTTCACATACAAAAGAATGTCACTGAAGAGCAACGAGCCTCCAAATCATGCATGACCTTTGAAAATCCCGTTAGGATCACCAAGACAGGGTGGTCATGAAGTCAACTCATTTTTGGCAGAGTGGAGGAGAGATGGTCTTTACATTTTACCATAGGTAACCTTCAGTGCTTATCTACCAGTAGTCAATGAGACAAATACACAAAGTCCATGTTCTGCATATTTTAAAGACAAGGGCTTCTATCCAAGTGAGCTTTCTTGAACAAGGGCACTATTTCTCATTATTGGCTGCTCTCCATCTGTCCCCTTCTTGGGTGGGCTTTCCAGGCCACTTGCTGATAAATGTAACCTCTCTGCTTGTTGCTGCTGCCCAGGAAAACTGGGAAATTTCTATTCTATCCTTCATCAAAAACACCTACTCTCATTGACCAGCAAAATATCTAGTTGGTTTGTTAGAAGTAAAAGGGTACCAGTGATTACATTGCCAACATTTAATGGCTCATATGGTAAAGAAGTCTTCTGAAATGCAGGAAACCCAGGCTCAATCCCTGTGTTGAAAATATACCCTAGAGAAGGGAATGGCTACCCAGTCCATTATTCTTGCCTGAAGAATTGCATGGACAGGAGCCTGGTGTACTATAGTCTATGGGGTCTATAGTTGGACATAACTGAGGAACTAAGCATGCCTATCTTAATTTCTTTAATTTTGCAGAGGGATGTTGCATTTTCTATGCAACAGCAATGGTAGCAAAGATGACTGATACTCATCATAGGGAAACCTGCCATGCATTCAGTATAGTTTGTTGTTATTAGTCTTACGTGGGATTTATTTAAATACAATGATTTTCTCCTTTCCAGGATTCATATGTTGGATTATTTCATACTTTCCTAGTAGCTACCTTTTCCCAAGCCAAGTCAGTCCTGGTAAGAATGGGTGTGCTATAAATAACTAGTAAGCAGCTACAATAATCACAATGAAACCAAGAACTGTGCTTGTCCAATGTTCTCAAGTTTCCCTGACCCTCTCAGTTAGAAAATCCTGTTCGCGTCAAACCTGCATTCCTCCAACCACACATACAGCACTGTTTTTCTCTTATTCAAGAGTTTGAGGACTGGTACTTGAACAGCCTCTGCTTTTGACAGCCAAGAGGAAAGAAATGTCACTGCCGAAAAAGCATCTTGTCTGCAGTTCCCAAGTAAAGTGGCCTGGTTACAAGGTGAATACTGTAGCAGGCGGCAGGCAGGTGAAACCCCTTCTGAGAATGAGAGTTCTCATTGCCTCCAATCTGGGCAGTGGAGCTTAGAAAGTAAAATGTGAAGGGGTAGGGGTAGGGGTCAGGGGATCAGATCAGATCAGATCAGTGGCTCAGTCATGTCCGACTCTTTGCGACCCCATGAATCGCAGCACGCCAGTTCTCCCTGTCCATCACCAACTCCCGGAGTTCACTCAGACTCAAGTCCATCGAGTCAGTGATGCCATCCAGCCATCTCATCCTCTGTCGTCCCCTTCTCCTCCTGCCCCCAATCCCTCCCAGCATCAGAGTCTTTTCCAATGAGTCAACACTTCGCATGAGGCGGCCAAAGTACTGGAGTGTCAGCTTCAACATCATTCCCTCCAAAGAAATCCCAGGGCTGATCTCCTTCAGAATGGACTGGTTGGATCTCCTTGCAGTCCAAGGGACTCTCAAGAGTCTTCTCCAACATCACAGTTCAAAAGCATCAATTCTTCGGCGCTCAGCCTCCTTCACAGTCCAACTCTCACATCCATACATGACCACAGGAAAAACCATAGCCTTGACTAGCCGGACCTTTGTTGGGAAAGTAATGTCTCTGCTTTTGAATATGCTATCTAGGTTGTTCATAACTTTCCTTCCAAGGAGTAAGCGTCTTTTAATTTCATGGCTGCAGTCACCATTTGTAGTGATTTTGGAGCCCAGAAAAATAAAGTCTGACACTGTTTCCATTGTTTCCCCATCTATTTCCCATGAAGTGATGGGACCAGATGCCATGATCTTCGTTTTCTGAATGTTGAGCTTTAAGCCAATTTTTTCACTCTCCACTTTCACTTTCATCAAGAGGCTTTTGAGTTCCTCTTCACTTTCTGCCATAAGGGTGGTGTCATCTGCATATCTGAGGTTATTGCTATTTCTCCTGGCAATCTTGATTCCAGCTTGTGTTTCTTCCAGTCCAGCGTTTCTCATGATGTACTCTGCATATAAGTTAAATAAGCAGGGTGACAATATACAGCCTTGACAAACTCCTTTTCCTATTTGGAACCAGTCTGTTGTTCCATGTCCAGTTCTAACTGTTGCTTCTTGACCTGCATATAAGTTTCTCAAGAGGCAGGTCAGGTGGTCTGGTATTCCCATCTCTTTCAGAATTTTCCACAGTTTCTTGTGATGCACACAGTCAAAGGCTTTGGCATAGTCAATAAAGCAGAAATAGATGTTTTTCTGGAACTCTCTTGCTTTCTCCATGATCCAGCGGATGTTGGCAATTTGATCTCTGGTTCCTCTGCCTTTTCTAAAACCAGCTTGAACATCAGGAAGTTCAGGGGATAGGGAATGACTAATGCTGTTGCCACCAATTATTATTATTATCATTGTCATCAATCAGCCCTGGCATACTTATATCAGTTGCAGTTTCCTCCTTCCTCTCAAAATTCACTTTTTGGAAGAGAGACAGATAAAAAATGCTAGAATAAAGTGTGATATGTTCTCTTCAAAAGACAGTTGTAAGAATATATGAAGGTGATTGAGTCTGCTTGGAGAAGACCTGTATTTTAGAGATGTCTTTATTTAAATGAAGTCAGTACATCTTCTTTTACTAGAGTCAATGAATTGTCCAGTAAGTATGGTCCTAATGGATTTTAGAATAGGTGGACATCACTCTTCAGAATAAATATTTCATTTTTTAAATTGCCATAAAGAAACTTATGATACAGTGAACCCTGACCTTTGCTAATGTTATTGTAAAATTATACTTTAACATAAGTTTCATGAAATAAAAATGAAATTAGGGATGTATTCCCATAGAAAAAATTACATAAAAAGATAGGAATCTGACTTTAATATATTTAAAAATGATATTATTGAAGGAAATATTTCTAAAATAATTTGCAGCAACATGGGTGGATCTAGAAATTATCATATTTAAATGAAGTAAGCCCAACAGAGAAAGACAAATATTGTGTGATAGCACTTATATGTGAAATCTGATAAAAGAAAAGATAAAAATGAACTTATTTACAAAAACAAAAATAGAACCACAGACATAGAAAAAAATTTATGGTTACTAAAGGGGAGAGGGAGAAGGATAAATTAGGAGTTTGGAATTAACGTATACACATTTTGCTTGCTGTGCTTCCTTCCTCAGTTGTGTCTGATTCTTGATTCTTTGTGACCCTGTGGACTGTAGCCTGCCAGGTTCCTCTGTCCATGAAGATTCTCCAGGCAAGAATACTGGAGTGGGTTGCCATGCCTTCCTCCAGGGGATCTTCCCAACCCAGGGATCAAACCCAGGTCTCCCACATTGCAGGTGATTCTTTACCATCTGAAACACCAGGGAAGCCCAAGAATATAGGAATCGGTAGCCTATCCCTTCTCCAGGGATCTTCCTAACCCAGGAATTGAACCAGGGTCTCCTGCATTGCAGGCAGATTCTTACCAGCTGAACTACCAGGGAAGCCCAACATTTGCACATTCAGTTCAGTTCAGTTCAGTCACTCAGTCGTGTCCGACTCTTCGCAACCCCATGAATCGCAGCACGCCAGGCCTCCCTGTCCATCACCAAGTCCTGGAGTTCACTCAGACTAACGTCCATCGAGTCAGTGATGCCATCCAGCCATCTCATCCTCTGTCGTCCCCTTCTCCTCCTGCCCCCAATCCCTCCCAGCATCAGAGTCTTTTCCAATGAGTCAACTCTTCACATGAGGTGGCCAAAGTACTGGAGTTTCAGCTTCAGCATCATTCCCTCCAAAGAAATCCCGGGGCTGATGTCCTTCAGAATGGACTGGTTGGATCTCCTTGCAGACCAAGGGACTCTCAGGAGTCTTCTCCAACACCACAGTTCAAAAGCATCAATTCTTCGGCGCTCAGCCTTCTTCACAGTCCAACTCTCACATCCATACATGACCACAGGAAAAACCATAGCCTTGACTAGCTGGACCTTTGTTGGCAAAGTAATGTCTCTGCTTTTAAATACGCTATCTAGGTTGGACATAACTTTCCTTCCAAGGAGTAAGCGTCTTTTAATTTCAGGGCTGCAGTCACCATCTGCAGTGATTTTGGAGCCCAAAAAAATAAAGTCTGACACTGTTTCCATTGTTTCCCCATCTATTTCCCATGAAGTGATGGGACCAGATGCCATGATCTTTGTTTTCTGAATGTTGAGCTTTAAGCCAACTTTTTCACTCTCCACTTTCACCTTCATCAAGAGGCTTTTTAGTTCCTCTTCACTTTCTGCCATAAGGGTGGTGTCATCTGCATATCTGAGGTTATTGATATTTCTCCCGGCAATCTTGATTCCACCTTGTGTTTCTTCCAGTCCAGCGTTTCTCATGATGTACTCTGCATAGAGGTTAAATAAGCAGGGTGACAATATATAGCCTTGACGTACTCCTTTTCCTATTTGGAACCAGTCCATTGTTCCATGTCCAGTTCTAACTGTTGCTTCCTGACCCACATACAGATTTCTCAAGAGGCAGGTCAGGTGGTCTGGTATTCCCATCTCTTTCAGAATTTTCCACAGTTTATTGTGATCCACACAGTCAAAGGCTTTGGCATAGTCAATAAAGCAGAAATAGATGTTTTTCTGGAACTCTCTTGCTTTTTCCATGATCCAGCAGATGTTGGCAATTTGATCTCTGGTTCCTCTGCCTTTATTTAAAATAGATAACCAACAAAGACCTACTTTATAGTGCAGGGAACTCTACTGATTATTTTGTAATGACCTATAATGGAAAAGAATCTGAAAAAGTATATATATACATATATCACTTTGCTCTACACCTGAGACCAAGACAATATCGTAAATCAACTACATAGAAAAAAGGAAATAATTCTTTAGAAAATAAAGTAATTTGTCAACATAACTTAAGATGTGAAAACTGTACTCCATTTCTGTGTGTGTGTGTGCACATGTGAAACATGTTATATTTACCTGGAGTTAGATCTGTAGGCAAAGATTCTATTTTACCTTGCATGGTGTTTTAATTTCAGTATATAGCTGTTTGTCTACTCATGGATGAATGAACCTTTCTTTTTAAACTCTAAGCATTCATCTCATCCAATGTATTTTACATTTTGGAATGTATTAAGCTGTGCTCATTGAGCGTATCACTGGTTACTGATATATGCATTTAAAATTATTCCACATTAGAGAAGGAAACCCTCCTACAATGTTGGCTGGTGGGAATGTAAATTACTTCAGCCATTATGGAGACCAGTATGGAGATTTCCCAAAAGTACTAAAAGTAGAGTTGCCTTATGGTCTTGTGATTCCTCTCCTGAGACAAAAGTATAATTCAAAAAGATACATACAAGCTTATGTTCATAGAAGCACTATATGCCAAGCACAATAGCTAAGGCATGAAAGCAACTTACATGTCTATTGACAGATGAGTGGTTAAAGAAGTTGTACATATACACAATGGAATATTATTCAGCCATAAAAGGAACAAAATCACTACAGGTGGTAACTGCAGCCATGAAATTAAAAGATGCTTGGCATTGAAACATGTAAAATATCATGTATGAAACGAGATGCCAGTCCAGGTTCGATGTACGATACTGGATGCTTGGGGCTGGTGCACTGGGATGACCCAGAGGGATGGTATGGGGAGGGAGGAGAGAGAGGGTTCAGGATGGGGAACACGTGTATACCTGTGGCAGATTCAGTTTGATATTTGGCAAAACTAATACAATTATGTAAAGTTTAAAAATAAAATAAAATTTAAAAAAAAAAGAAAGAAAAAAAAATAAATAAAAGATGCTTATTCCTTGGAAGGAAAGTTATGACCAACCTAGATAGCATATTCAAAAGCAGAGACATTACTTTGCCAACAAAGGTTCGTCTAGCCAAGGCTATGGTTTTTCCTGTGGTCATGTATGGATGTGAGAGTTGACTGAGTGCCGAAGAATTGATGCTTTTGAACTGCGGTGTTGGAGAAGACACTTGAGAGTCCCTTGGACTGCAAGGAGATCCAACCAGTCCATTCTGAAGGAGATCAGCCCTGGGATTTCTTTGGAAGGAATGAAGCTAAAGCTGAAACTCCAGTACTTTGGCCACCTCACGTGAAGAGTTGACTCATTGGAAAAGACTCTGATGCTGGGAGGGATTGGGGGCAGGAGGAGAAGGGGACGACAGAGGATGAGATGGCTGGATGGCATCACTGACTCTATGGACGTGAGTCTGAGTGAACTACCGAAGTTGGTGATGGACAGGGAGGCCTGGTGTGCTGCGATTCATGGGGTCGCAAAGAGTAGGACACGACTGAGCGACTGATCTGATATGATCTCATCTGATAAAAGGAACAAAACTGAATCAGTTATAGTGAGGTGAATGAGTCTAGAATCTGTCACATAAAGTGAAGAAAGAGAAAAATAAATATTGCATAATAACACATATGTATGGAAATTAGAAAAATTGTATGATGAACTTATTTGCACAGCAGTAATACAGATGCAAATATAGAGAATGAATTTGTGGACACAAATTGGGGGAGGAGAGAGTGGGACAAATTGAGAGAGTAGCATTGACATATATACATTGCTGCGGTTTAGTCACTGAGTCATGTCTGACTCTTTTGAGACCAGGGTCCTCTGCCCAAGGAATTTTTTAGGTAAGAACACTGGAGTGGGTTGGTATTTCCTTCTCCAGGGGATCTTCCTGACCTAAGGATTGAACCCAGATCTCCTACATTGGAGGGAGGATTCTTTACCACTGAGTCACCAAGGAAGCTGCGTAGATACATTACCATGTATAAAATAGATAGCTAGTATGAAACTGCTGTATAACACAGAGAGCTCAGCTTAGTTCTCTGTGATGATCTAGTGGGGTGGGATAGTGGGGTGGGAGTGAGGTTCAAGAGGAAGGGGATAATTGTATACTTATACCTGATTCACATTCTTGTACAGCAGCAACTAACACAACATTGTAAAGCAATTATCTTCCAATTAAAAGTTAAAAAAATGAAAAAGACAAGCACCATATGATATCACTTATGCGGAATCTAAAATACGACACAAATGAGCTTATCTATGAAACATACACAAACTCATAGACATAGAGAAGAGACCTATGATTGCCAAAAAGTACAGTGGCGTAGGGGAGGGATAGACTGATTTTGGGGTTAGCAGATGTAAACTATTATAGATAGGAACTATAATATCCTGTGATAAAGCACAATGGAGAAGAATGTGAAAAAGAACATGTATAAACCATTCTTTATATATATATATATATATATATATATATATATATATATATATATATATATATATAAAGTGTATAAACCGAATCACTTTGCTGTACAGCAGAAATTAAGACAACATGGTAAGTTGACTACAATAATATTTCAAAATGAATAAATAAAAATTATTCTTCATTATTTAGTTTCAAATGGCCACAGAGGAATATTTGTACTATCATAGAGATATGTGACTCTTAGAAGACAATTGCCATAAAGTTCTCTATACCTCCTTGTTATTTAGAGGAATCTCTTTAAGTAGAGCACTGGGATAGCACAATCACAACCTCCTATTTTCCTGGAATACTTTGTAGCAACCAGAAGGCCAATTTCTTCCTGTAGAACAGCACACAGCTAGACTCAATTAGAACTCAACCCTTAAATGCAGAGTCTTGCTTAATATTTTTCAAATAATTAAGGGTGAGAGAAGGTCCTGTATATCTAAGACATCAAAGAGGCACCATAATAATGTCATCTTGCATTTGCCCAGCCATTTTGCCCAATTGCCACCTTGTAACCCATGTAGGCACTATATTCACAATCTTTCAAATTAGGTATAATGAATCCTTATTCCTCGGTAGTATCATTAATCCAACAATTACTGTTTTGAAATGGCTGTCAAATTGTCTTTGGTCATATACAAAGAGCATCACTCTGTGGCAAATCCTTGAGAACTGTTTGCTGGAACAAATTAATGAGACATTTACACTCTCTTCTTTTCCCTGACAACCCTGGCTGCCTCCTCCAAGATAGCTCATTCATTGTCCACATTTCAGATTTGTAGCCACCCAGAGTTGTTATGTGATCTGCTTTGCTGTGGGTATTTTTCTCACATCAAGTCATTTGCATGGGTCACTTTGTTGTGTGGGGGCTTCCATACAGCTGTTCCTAGGAATACGTGTGATATAACAGGACAGCTTTAATGAGCTATGGGCAAAAGATAATCTCTAGCAAATGCATCAATTGCATGGCTTTCAAGTCATATTTATAATGATGGAAATGTAATTTTAGAGAACATTTCTGTTTTATCACTGTGGAATGAGGCACCTGGGGCAAACAGTGTATTTCTATTATGGGATATTATTTATTTACTTATTTATTTATATTTTTAATGAAGTATAGTTGAGTTACAATGTTATGTTACTTTCTGCTTTACAGAAAAGTGACTTGGTTATACACAAATATACATTCTTTTTTATATTCGTCTCTATTATGTTTTATCTTAGTACTGAATATAGCTCACTGCACTGTACTATAGGACTTTCTTTATTCATTTTACATGTAAAAGTGTGCATCTGCTAACCTCAAACTTTGTGTTAGTCAAAGTAGACATGTGGAGTTACCTACCAGACTGGACTCTGTCTTCCATAATCATTCTGCTCAGTTTCTTGTACAAGACTAACTCCCATGGAGCTATATTTGGAAGGATTGCAATAAAAGAAAGAGAAGAATTGCTCTAAGTCCTAAGAGAAAACTGTTGGTAATTCAGTCGTGTCTGATTCTTTGTGATTCCGTGGACTGTATTCCGCCAGGCTCCTCTGTCCATGGACTTCTCCAGGCAAGAACACTGGAGTGGGTAGCCATACCCTTTTCCAGGGTATCTCCCCTGCCCAGGGATCAAACCTGGGTCTCCTGCATTGCAGGCAGATTCTTTACCGTCCTAAGAGATGACACAACAAAGTGGACAGGAAAGAAAGATGTGCAAGAGATCACTTCTACTCAAAGTGATTAATGTAGGAGAAGTGTCATTGGGGGCCTGGGATAATATTTGAACTGAATCTTAAAAGATAAGATAACATTTACAGAACTGGAAATGTATGTGTTGAAGGGACATGGTGGGGATTTCAGGAAAATTCCAAGTGATGGTGTTACTAAGAGTATAAAGTCTTAAAGATGGAAAAGCATTACTAGGCACAGCAAGTCATGGGTCTCTTGAACCTGCACCTGCCTTGTGCTAGGAGCTGTGGTGAAATCAGGTTGTTAAAGAAGCTGATGTGCACAGTCCATACCTCAGTAGAGAAACTCAGAGATTCATGTGTGGAATCATAGCAGAATCCTCAAATTCATACATGAAGTAGTTTCCTACAGCTGCCATGCAAATTAGCTAAACTGAATGGCTTTAAACCAAATTATTTCTTAGTTCTGGAAGCCAGAAGTAAAAAAATTAAGGTGTCAGCAGGGCCATACTCTCTCTGAAACCTCTAGTGAAGATTCCTTCCTTGTCTCTTCCTAGCTTCTGATAGCTCCTGGCCATCTGTAGTGTTCCCTAGTTTGTAGCTGCATTCCTTCAGCCTCTGCATCCATCTTTACATGATCTTCCTCAAGTTTCTTGGTGTCCTCTCCTCCATTTATAAGAATCCCAGTCATTGGATTTAGAGTTCTCCCTATTCCATGATGATTTGCCTCAAGGTCCTTAACTGCCTACATTCACAAAGACCTTATTTCCACAAGAGACCACATTCTGAGGTTCTATGTGGACATGGATTTAGTGGGGAAACTATTCAACCCTCTACAAGTCTGTAGGCAAGTAAAAAAGTATCCAAAATGTAGTTTAAGGAATATGTATCAGCAGTAAAACAAACTTCAAAACAAGCTTGGACTTTTGGAAATCAGTCAAAAGTAAGTATTTCAACTAACTCTTTTTGTCTGGCTAGCCAGACCATTTTGAATTGAATAAATGATGTGTTTCTATTATCCAGTATTGCCCAGAATAGATACTGATAAACGATTCCTGAGATTGTAAGCCTTTACCAAGACATCTGTCATAAGAGTCCATCCTCTACCAAGGCCCCAGCTTTGATTTTGAAGCTACGCTCAAATGATTTTCCTAGGAGTTGATTTAAACAAAATGCCCATGGCTACAAATCTGCTCAGAGTTAAATTCCAAGCCCTCCAGGTGGTTTACCTTTTCAGACCCACTTACATTTCTGTCATGTTACTTAGTAACCTGTGTCTACCTACAAGAATGGCAGGCATTTCATCCATCCTGGGAGGAAGTTGAATTGCATTACTCCCAATAAGTGAAACACTTAACTGTTTAGAGCAACAAAGGTTCTCCTCTTACCAGCAGGTACCTAGCATGTTATATCCTCTGGAGTTGACAAATGCCACTGGCCTAGAAAACATACTGGGAACATGAACAGGGATACTTTGAGATAAATAACATTTTATACCTGAGGAAAGAAAGGTGCCTTTGGGTATTCTGACAAAGTATTGGTCCGTGTTCAAATTTGCTTCCAATAACAACTCAAGGGTTGCTAATTTGATGACTGTTTACATATCAGGGACGTTAGAATATGGACAGATTTGATAGCTCAGTGAATTCTTGCATCACTCTGATGAAAGTTTATTAAACTTTGCTAGAAGTGAACTTCAAGGCTCAGAGAGATAAATGCTGTTCAGTTCAGTCACTCAGTCATGTCTGACTCTTTGCAACCCCATGGACTGCAGCACGCCAGGGCTCTCTGTCCATCACCAACTCCCAGTGCTTACTCAAACTCATGTCCATTGAGTCTGTGATGCCATCCAACCAACTCATCCTCTATTGTCCCCTTCTCTTCTTGCCCTCAATCTTTCCCAGCATCAGGGTCTTTTCAAATAAGTCAGCTCTTCGCATCAGGTGGCCAAAGTATTGGAATTTCAGCTTCAGCATCAGTCCTTCCAGTGAATACCCAGGACTGATCTCCTTTAGGATGGACTGGTTGGATTTCCTTGCAGTCCAAGGGACTCTCAGGATTCTTCTCCAGCACCACAGTTCAAAAGCATCAATTCTTTAGCACTCAGCTTTCTTTATAGTCCAACTCTCAATCCATACATGGCTACTGGTAAAACCATAGCTTTGACTCGATGGATCTTTATTGGCAAAGTAAGGGGTGACACTATTTTTAAATAGCAAAGACTCAAATTCAGCTTTGCCTAAATCCAAGGTTCATGTTCTGAATCTATTCACAAAGAAGCATTTTATTAAATACTTTTAAATGAAAAGAGATTCAAGTGAAATAATATAATCCTGATACAATTTGAATCAAAAATCCTCCTTCCCCATCATCTTCTTATCTAAATCCATGGAGTACAACCCCAGGGTGCTGACAGCACTATATCTAGTGTTAGATAAACGAAAGTACTTGCAAGTGGAAAACAATTCACAGTCCACTTGCCTTATTATTATTACTCAGTCTTCCAAAAGTCTGATAAGTAGTGTTCAATTAGTTCCAAAATGCATTCATTTATTTTCTTTGGCTTCTTTTTTCCTGTTTTGAACAAGTAAACCACCCAAGTCATAGAATGACAGAACAACACACTCAATAAAACTTTAATATGTTCCTTCATCAGGGGTCATCCTGAGTAGAAAAAGCAAATGATCATGCCAGTCTCAAAGAATGGTGATAGCTACTTTTAAAGGAAAGCAGCTGGCACATATGTATGCCAGCAGGAGGGGAGTGCTTTTGCTGATTAGAGATGAGTCCTGTAATGGGAAGGACATGCATTTTGGACTCAGATGGTGCCTTTTAAAATCTCAGTCCAGCTATTCACTTGGAGTAGGGTTCTCATTAACTCCACGAATCCTGTTGTCTCACCTTTAAGTTGAAATGACCTCTCTTCTGCAGAGTTTATAAAAGCAGTCAGCACAAATGGAGCTCATAGTAGACATCCTACATGTTGCTAGTACCATTGTTTCTAGTATGCCTGAAAGGTAGATACAGGAAAAATGATATCTATATCTATACCTGTCTATGTATCTGCTGAAAAAGACTCTTGAGGGTCCCTGGGACAGCAAGGAGATCAAACCAGTCAATCCTAAAGGAAATCAACCCTGAATATTCATTGGAAGGACTGATACTGAATCTGAAACTCCAATAATTTGGCCACCTGAGGTGAAGAGCTGACTCATTGAAAAAGACCCCGAGGCTGGGAAAGATTGAAGGCAGGAGGAGAAGGGGACGACAGAGGATGAAATGGTTGGATGCCATCACTGACACAATGGACATGAGTTTGAGCAAATTTGAGGAGATGGTGAAGGACAGGGAAGCTTGTCATGCTGCAGTCCATGGGATCACAAAGAGTTGGACATGATTTAGTGACTGAAAAACAATAAATCTGTAATCATATCAAACAGTGCTTCTTATTCAAAGGTAATCTCTACCATAAAATGTTAGAGTCTTGCTGGGTCATTATGTCTTGAAAGTAATATGTTGTCTGAATAAGGCTTTGGCAATGAGCAACAGAGCTGGAGAAGGCAATGGCACCCCACTCCAGTATTCTTGCCTGGAAAATCCCATGGACGGAGGACCCTGGTGGGCCGCAGCCTATGGGGTCACTGGGAGTTGGACATGACTGAACGATTTCATTTTCACTTTTCACTTTCATGCATTGGAGATGGAAATGGCAACCCACTCCAGTGTTCTTGCCTGGAGAATCCCAGGGACAGGGGAGCCTGGTGGGCTGCCGTCTATGGGGTCGCACAGAGTCAGATATGACTGAAGCAACTTAGCAGCAGCAGCAGCAGCAAGATAAAGATATATATACCCAAATCTATAAGTATAGTCATATAATTTAAATTTATAAATATATGTATGTTATCTTTAAATAGTAATATGTATACATATGCATGTATACATATGTGTGTATACCTAACAAACACACACATATATATATGTACATATATATCCACAATTAGCCACCTCTAGCTTAAATAATAGAGTAACATTCTAACAATAGCAGACTTTTCACTCATATCTTTACATTTCAATAAAGGTAGTCTGTAAGATTTCAAGTTTCTAGAAAAAATGATTTAAAAAGTAGTCTTATTGATTTTGCAAATATCTCAAAAAGTTCCTGCAACTTTAAAACCTCTCTACCATGTTACAAGAAGGAAGATTTTGCATTTTCTATTATGAGTATTTGACTTATCATTATACAAAATTGACAAAGCCATTTATTGAGTTGTCATTTAGCTGTTTTAGGAATTATTCACTCATTGGCAGTCCATGTCAGAAAGAGAAGTCCAGCACATAATGCAGAATAAGGAAAGGTACATACAAAGGAAGCATTAACAACAGATTGGGATCCCCACCAAAGAAGGAGACACTGGACTCCAGGCCATGCTGGGCAGCTGCCTCTCTCTCCTAGGGGTGCCTCAGAGATAAAATAACTTGGGCTCAGCCAAGCAGAGCAAGTTTTCCTCACCATGAGCCCCTGGAATGCACCTGCAGACGCCACATGCACCAGTGACGGCAGCCATGGTGTTTCCGGACGGGAGCACCAGAGGGCAACCGGCTTGACGGAATGGGGACCAAAGGACAGATCCCCAGGCAAAGTGTGGCTAACAAGCACAAGATCTTCCCCAAATATTTTGTTATCCAAGTAGTTTAGGTGCCCTTCCCAAGCTATGGCTTGGTACATACACATCCCTTCTTAAATTCTCACATACTCAAAGCACTCATATAAACACAGTGTCTGAAACACAACACCTACAGACTTATGCACCAGGTAGGGGAGGTTAGGAGGGATACCAGGATATAGAAATTTTAGGCAGAAAATCACCCCCACTCAGAAACAGATCCACAGACATAGAAAGCAAGCTCATGTATACGAAAGGGGAGATGGGGGTTAGGGATAGATTAGGAAGTTAGAATTAACATATACACACTACTATATATAAAATAATCAACAAAGACCCCCTGTACAGCATAGGGAACCCTACTCAATATTTTTTAATAACCGATAAGGGAGGAAAATATTTTAAAAAATCGTGTATATGTATATATAGAGTATATACCTGAATTACTTTGCTGGATATCTGAAACTAACACAGCATTGTATATAAACTATATTTCAATACAAAATAAATAAAACAAAAGAGTGGATTTTGTCATGGATCCCTACAGTACTCAGGGCTCTTCACTTTCTCACCTATACTTAGAGACTTTTATATCCACATATGTTATGACACACTGGCAGGTGAGCTGACCAGAATATGGCACTAATTTGTCCAGGTTTATCTTCTTAGCCTTCCTCTGTTCCTCCTACTTTGTTTCAGAGTCCTTTAATGAGATTCTGGCCCTCAGATATTGCACTGGGTCACAAATGGGGACAGATAGGACACAATGATGAATGAACAGCTGCCAGATCAAAAGAGTTAATGTGAAAAACATTCATAGCACTTGTTTTATTGACAAGTCAGAAACTTCATGCTCTCATCTCTATGCCCATCTGCACATACCCTTTCACTATGTACCTTTCCATGTATTTATCTCACCTTTGACTAAGGATATCTACATTCTTACTCTTGAAGTCTCCTTAATTTATTCTATGCAGAATGCAGCTAACAGATGCTTGATATCCTAAATTACAATCAGATAAGACAGAATGCTAGAGGTCCATGATTCTCTGGTACAGATTTTTTTTTTTAAAACTGCTATTTGCAACTGTATCTCCCTGCCACACAACAAAGCACCTGTGATGTTCAGGTCAAAATAATTTCAGCCCAATTTTTCTGAGTCCCTTTCTCTCCTTCCAGTACTTAAATAAAACAGAAAAGCTCTGTTCCCTTTTCCTATGGACTTGAGATTTCATTTCCAAGTAATTCTGGAGTCCTTAAATTAGACAATTATTGTCAAGGTTAATGTCTAGACAAATTTAGTGCTATCAGTCAGCTTATCTCTGGAATTTAGAGAGCCACCACAAGAGCAGTGGTGCCACTGGTTACAAGGCTGTGTGCAGGATAACCTCCACCAAGAACAATAGCAATTGGTTAGATTGGAAACACAAAATCAACTCCTGCAGTGCTCTCCTTTTATTAACATTGAAGTAACAATATTTAACAGGAATAGAAACTTGTGGTTTCTATGTTATGCTTTTCCCCTTAGTATCAACCACTGTCATTAAAATAATAAACTTAATGAAGCTTACTTTCCTTTGGACTTTTTAAAAAACACTTGAGAGACTCTTAGCCTCCTTGAGGTCCCCACCGGCCTGGAATCTTTCCATCTGGCTAGAGCCAAGCAGGCACTTGGGGCTTCAAACTTTGGACTAGAGCCCTTTTCTTGAGGAGTCAGTAACTCCCCTAGGCTCCTTTCTAGCTCTTCTGTCTGCGAACAGAACTCTCAGCTAATTGTCTTTAATGAGACTGGGTGGGTAACTATCTTTGCCAGTAATCACAAGGAGATCGCACCTTCTTCACTGAGTACTCAGTTTATTTAAAAAAAAAAAAAAATCTGGCGTATTAAAACTTGCTTCCATTTTAGATGCAAAACTCAAAAGAGAGAAACCTGAGAGATGTGGTCCTCTGGGTATCGTCACCAGGTATTTCGCTTGTACCTACATTTAGTAGCAATTTTATCATGTATTTGCTTTTTTCAAACTTGAAAATTTTTATTTTGTATCAGGGTATGGCAGGTTAACAATGTCATGATAGTTTCAGGCTCACTTGATTTTTTTAGATAAGCAATTTTTACTGAAGTATAGTTGATTTATTTTACCAGACTATTACTTTCAGGTGTACAGCATAGTGACTCAGTATTTTTACAGGTTATACTCCATTGCAAGTTATTACAAGGTAATGGCCATAATTCCCTGTGCTGTACAATATATCCTTGTTTATCTATTTTCTTTTTTTTCTGTTCTTTTTTTTAAATTGAAGTATAGTTGATATACAATGTTGTGTTAGTTTCAGGTATAGAGCAAAGTGATTGTAAACCTTATAGGCATTTATCCATTTATAGTGTACACACTAGTTCTCAAAGTGAGATCCCCTTATCAGCTGTGCCAGTATCACCTTTATACCTTCAGGTTATAAATGGAAATTTTCAGCCCCACCTCAGATCTATTGGATCAGAAGCTCCCCAAGAATGGCCCAGCAACCTGTGTCTTAATAAGCCTGTGGGGCATTCTGATACACATTCATTTTTGAGAATCCCTCCTTTACAGATATAGTGCACTCATTATATCCACTTAACAGAGGAGGAAACTAAGGTTTCCTAAGGTTTTAGCTATTTATCAAAGTCATAGAATCTCTAGGTATTAGACTTAAAACCTAAGATAATCTATGTAAAAAGAAAAAGAAAAAAAATCATGGTAGTTGAACACTAAATAAATAAAGGATAGTTGAGTTCTTTTTTTGTAGTTACTATACCTAGCTAGCATAATTTATTAACATAAGAAAATTTAAATCTTTGCTACATGTTAAAGCTGAAATACTAACTCTAATTTCTTCTGATCTAAGGAGGGTAGTTCAAAAACTGAACTGGTTTATAAATATTGGAAATACAATTATAAGTCAAGTTTCCTGTGAACCACTAAGTACCTTAGTGATAAGATTAATCTAAAAACAGTAGATTTAGAAGAATTAATTTTAAGCAGATCATCCTCCTTGCTTTGATATAAGCTGCTGGATCCTTTCCCATTACAAATGCAACCGGTTTGTAGAGACTGCAAACATCTGCTCTCCCCTAGAAAGTGTCTGTATGAATATTAATCCCAAAGACTACATGTTGACTCTCTGTCCATGTGATGTGTTTAAATGCCACATGTGTAAATGTGCGAAAGGTATTTACTCCTGAAAGAGGGTAGACCCCATGTTGGGAAGTTCTCTGAAACATTTCAGCAGTTCTAACATTAAGAAGGGAAAACATATGGGCATCCGTGAGAAACTTTCAAGGGCTAAGTGTGGAGCCAAAGGGTTGGAGGGAAGCCTGCTGGTTTGAGGTAAAGACCAGCTGTTGCTTCCATAGTGTTGACTGGCCAGTTGTTCTCAGTCCCCTTTTCTGCACAATTTTATCTGGTGATAAGAGAATCGAAGGTCAACAAAAATGCTTAGCACAGAATCAGGATTATTCAAGGGAAACATATATTAAACCTTGGAGAATTTTACTTGTCTGGTCTAAATTGGGTCCATAGTTATGCTCAGGGCTTACTGCCATGTATTTCTACAAGGCAGGGCATAAACCAAGGAGTCTGAGCAGAGAAGTGTAGAAAAATGGATGTAAAGGGTCTGAAAGTTTCTAGATATATGCCTGCCATGAATGGAGACAATGAACTCTCCAAGGAGGCTGAGTAGCATTTTCAAAGTCATAAAAGTAACCATATAAGTAATGATAAAACTGGAATCTGACCCTAATCAAAAGCCTCTGCATTTCCCTTGACCTGGTGCATGGTGATACCTTGCTTTTGCATTAATGGCCTCCATTAAAATAGGGGCAAGATTCTGAGCATGCCAAGCTCTTAAAAGAGTTATTAACAATGTCCAGCTAGGAAATGAGCAGCTATATTAAAAGCTTAGGCATTTATGTGTGTAAGGGAGAATAAAAGAAAGAACTATTAATGAAATCTTGAAAAAATTTTAATAGCATTTTCTGACGGTCTTTGTGATTTAACAAAAAAATGTCAAAACAAAATGATGAACACAGAATGACTTATTTGCTTTGATCTATAGCTAATGGCACCCCACTCCAGTACTCTTGCTTGGAAAATCCCATGAACAGAGGAGCCTGGTAGGCTGCAATCCATGGGGTCGCTAAGAGTTGGACACGACTGAGCAACTTCATTTTCACTTTTCACTTTCATGCATTGGAGAGGGAAATGGCAGCCCACTCCAGTGTTCTTGCCTGGAGAATCCCAGGGACAGGGGAGCCTGGTGGGCTGCCGTCTATGGGGTCGCACAGAGTCGGACTGAAGTGACATAGCGTAGCATAGCATAGCATATAGCTAAAGAAGATACAGTGATCTGCTGCTGCTGCTACTGCTAAGTCGCTTCAGTTGTGTCCGACTCTGTGCGACCCCATAGATGGCAGCCCACCAGGCTCCCCCATCCCTGGGATTCTCCAGGCAAGAACACTGGAGTGGGTTGCCATTTCCTTCTCCAATGCAGGAAAGTGAAAAGTTAAAGTGAAGTTGCTCAGTCATATCCAACTCTTCAAAACCCCATGGACTGCAGCCCACCAGGCTCCACTGTCCATGGGATTTTCCAGGCAAGAGTACTGGAGTGGGGTGTCATTGCCTTCTCCACAGTGATACTAATAGACTACAAATCTAGCCAGTCTCCCTCTCCAGGTTTACCTTGTACAAATGACCAGGGAAATCTTGTACCTAATTTTATTAATTTGGGTGTCTTCACTATTTGTATTTTTCCTTTAAGCTGTTTCTTGTAGTTTCTTTCCTTTAAGCTGTTTCCTCTAAACCAAGCAGGACCCTGTGAGGCCTTCCTGAGGACAGACCCTCGTATTTATCACTCTTGTTTGTAGAAAATCATTAGCTTCTGAGGCCTTCCTCAAGTTCCAAAGAGCAAATTTAATTAGAGAAGTGAGACTATGCAGAGACAAAGAAAAGCAGTCAAGTTAGACAAAATAATAATAGTTTAGCCATAAAACAAAGTCAAGGACCTTTAGTTCCTCCTCAAGGGCTGTAGATAATTTTCTGAACCATGATCTTGTGTTGTTTTGCAGGTACTGAAACCCCCATCAGGTGGAAGAAGTTAATTACATGCTGACCAGCAGCCTGTAGATTCCAGATGGATCGCAACCAGAACATTGATGATCGACCTTCCTGGAACATCACACTATATTGTCACCATCAGCCAATCAGAGAATTGTGTATAAGCTGATTGATCACTCATTTCTCACACTGTCTTTAAAAAGCCCATCTCCAAAAGTCACTGGGGACTTCAGGTCTTTTGTCTATGAGCTGCTTGTTTTCCTTGTTTGGAGCCCTGCAATAAATACTGTACTTTCCTCCATCACAACCCAGTGTCAGTAGATTGACTTTGCTGCAAGTCAAGCAAGAGGACCCTAGTTAGTTAGGTAACACTCCTGCTATGAATGTTCTTCTCTTCCCACAATTTCCTTTTTCTACCTTCCTAGCTTTATGTAATTTTTATTAGGCATACCACATTTTGTAGTTTCCAGGAAGCCAAAGTAACTTAAATCTGGTCCCTTCTCTTTCAACTCATCCAAGTTCCTCCCACCCATATACTATTAAGCACACCTTAACAGCTCAGTGCATCTGAACTACCATCTGTGCTACTTATACATATAGGCTGGGTTGCAGCATGTCCTTAATGGTTTTGCACATCCATGGGAAGGATTAATTACATCTTCAAGCTCCTTGTTATGCCTAATACACAGCATGGTATATGGTGTCTAATGAGAATTTAAAAGATATATGTTGACGGTAATGAGATTCTCACTCTCAAATTGTTTTCTGAAATTGGTAGGCTTGAAATACTATATCAGACAGTGATCAATACTCAGGATGTTTTAGGGCCAAATTGGCAGAACAAATGTATATAAATCATGATCAGAGAGCCTCTCCCAGAGAGTTTAGAGGGCACTCAAGGGTGAAATCGGGGAACAGATGACCCAAATGTATAGTCCACTGTTTCAATTGACCTTTATGTGAGAGAGGTGGTAAGCAGCATACGCAAACCCTTTCATAAAAGACAGACTCCAGAAAGCTACAGAAAATCACAGAACATCATAGCATCCAGGCCAAAGGATTCTATCATGAAAGACTAGAGGGCTAATGTATTTGGGAAGTGGCACATGATTTTAGAAGAGAAAGCTCTAAACCTGATATTGATAAAATGCAGTATACTTAGATAATGTACTTCAGAGATGTAGAAAGAGAAGAAGAATCCTGATTAACTTGTACAAGATCAGTCAGCAGCAATATGGATGAGGTGGTTTAAAAGAAAGACTTGTGAAAACCAGCAAGGTCTACTGTATAACAGAGTGGACAATACTCAATATCCTGTGGTAAACCATAATGGAAAATAATACTAAAAAAAAAAAAAAAGAATCTGGGGACTTCCCTGGGGATCTGGTAGTTAAGAATCTACCCTGTAATGCAGAAGATGTGGGATCAGTCCCTGGTCAGTGAACTAAGATCCCCCATGCTGGAGCAACTATGACCTCAAGCCACAGTTAGAGAGATCATGCACCACAGTGGAATATCCCATGTGCTGCAGCTAAGATCTGAAACATTCAAATAAATAAATAAAATATTTGAATAAAGAGGATATATACACATATAACAATCACTCTGCTGTACAGCAGAAATTGACAGAACATTGTAAATCAACTATACTTCAATAAAATTAAAGAAGTAAGACTAAACAATAAATTTAAAAATAAAAATAGAGGACTTTATATCAAAACACATGCATTTGTGGCCATCTTTGAAATTTCAGAGTGATAAATAGAATATAAAGGAACGTACAAATGCGTATAAAGGGGAATATATGTTTGGAACACTTACATGTTGTATGTAGGAGACATAAGTGGATTCATGCTTAAATAAATCATGAGTGAATTGTGTTTGAATGAATCAGGGTTTGAACACTGACACACAGGGGACTAAGGACTGAAACTGCACTCATTTCACATACTAGTAAGGTAATGCTCAAAATCCTTCAAGCTAGGCTTCAACAGTGCATGCCTGAGAACTTACAGATGTACACGCTGGATTTAGAAAGGCAGAGGAACCAGACTTCAAATTACCAACATCAACTGGATCATAGAGAAGGCAAGGGAATTTCAGAAAAACACATCTCCTTTTGCTTCATTGACTACACTAAAGCCTTTGACTGTGTGGATCACAACAAACTGGAAAACTTTTAAAGAGATGGGAATACCAGACCACCCTAACTGCCTCCTGAGAAACCTGGATGCAGATCAAGAAGTAACAATTAGAACTGTACATAGGACAAGTGACTAGTTCAAAATTGGGAAAGGGGTACATCAAGGCTGTATATTGTCACACTGCTTATTTAACTTACATGCAGAGTACATCATGAGAAATGCCAGGCTGGATGAATCACAAGCTAGAATCAAGATTGCCCTGGAGCAATACCAATAACCTCAGATATGCCATGACACCACCCTAATGGAAGAAAGCACAGAGGAATTAATGAGCTTCTCAATTAAGGTGAAAGAGGAGAGTTAAAAAGCCAGCTTAAAACTCAACATTCAAAAAACAAAGATCATGGCATTTGGTCCTATCACTTCATGGCAAATAGATGGGGAAACAACGGAAAGAGTGACATACTTTATTTTGGGGAGCTCCAAAATCACAGCAGATGGTGACTGAAGCCATGAAATTAAAAGACACTTGCTCCTTGTAAGAAAAGCTATGACAAATATAGACAGTGTATTAAAAAGCAGAGATATCACTTTTCCCACAGAAGTCCATATAGTCAAAGCTATGGTTTTTCCAGTAGTCATACCCAGATGTGAGAGTTGGACCATGAAGAAGGCTGAGCATTGAAGAATTGATGCTTTCAAACTGTGGTATTGGAGAGGACTCTTGAGAATCCCTTGGGCAGTAAGGAGATCAAACCATATTTGGAATGTGCTAAGATTCTAAATCTAAATCTAGGGGTCATCCTAAGATAGCAGAGGAATAGAATGGGGAGACCATTTTCTTCCCCACAAATTCATTGAAAGAACATTTAAATGCTAAGCAAATCCCACAAAACAACTTCTGAACGCTGGCAGAGGACATCAGGCACCCAGAAAGTCAGCCCATTGTCTTCGAAAGGAGGTAGGACAAAATATAAAAGATAAAAAGAGAGACAAGAGTTAGGGATGGAGACCTGTCCCAGGAAGGGCGTCTTAAAAGAGGAGAAGTTTCCAAATACCAAGAAACCCTCTCACTGACGGGTCTGTGGGGAGTTTCAGAATCTCAGAGGGTAGCATAACTGGGAGGAAAAATAAATAAATAAACCCCACAGGTTACATGCCTAATGGCAACTCCAAGCACAGAAGTAGCCCAGACGCTCGCATCTGCCACCAGCAAGCTTGGGCTGAACAGGGAAGCCCGAGCTGCACTGCTTAGGGTAAGGACCAGGCCTGAATGCCCTGAGGGCAATCTGAGGGAGTTAATGTGAGATAGCAACCCAAACTGTGGGATAGCCAGAGAGAGAGAGGAAAAAAAAGAGAGAGAGAGAGAGAACCATCCCATGAAAAGCCCTAACTTAAGGCACTGCTGGCCCACTCACAGAACAAAGGACTGAGCAAATACCAGAGGAGAGCAAGCCGGCTGTGGAGAGGCCCATTCCCTGGTGGAGGCAGGGAGGCAGACCTGAGGCAGCCAGAGCAGGAAAGGGGCACCCTCTACCAAATTGAGAGCAGGCTCCCAGTTGCTAACCAAGACTTCCTGGTATTCTGGATGGTTGACATCCACTGGGAGGGTTACAGCCAGAGATCAGCTCCCCAGAAGAGACACATTGGACACCTGAGGCAGAACGTCCATGGCACACCCAGGAAACCAAGCAGCTGGGACGGGGGAGGCTATAAGATGCACCCCCCCACCTAGGGAGAGTGCACTTGCCAAGCACCTGGTAACCTGAGCTGCTCGGACCCCGGAAGGGCACAAAACCTAGGCCCAACTGAGTCTGTGCCTTTGCAGAGTACCTGAGAACCTGAACCTGAGCAGCTTACACCTGGGAAGTGCACACAACCCAGGGCCCACTTTAGACAATTCCCCTGCAGAGCAACCTGGAGCCTGAACAGTGTAGACTGGGAAAGCACACACGCCGTGAGTAGGGGCAAACCCAGTGTGGCCAGGACACTGCAAGTACTCCCCACACACACCAGTGATATTTGATTGCAGTGTTCCTCCCTCCCCACAGCACAACTGAACAAGTGAGCCTAAATAAGTGACCACCTTCGCCCCCTGTGTCAGGGCAGAAATTAGACATGGAAAAGACCTGCAACAGAAGAAGCCAAAAATAAACAGAGGGAACCTCTTTGGAAGTGACGGGTGCAACAGATTAAAACCCTGTCTGTATTTAGTACCAACTACATTGGAAGGCGCCTATAGATCTTGAGAAGTATAAACTGGAACAAGGAACTATCTGAAACTGTACTGACCCCACACTGACCTCAACAGCTCAGAGAAATGCCCAGATATATTTTTATTATTATCATTTAAAAAATTTTTTTTATTTTTAAGTCCTCTATTAATCCTTTAATTTTCATTTTTATAACCTACTATTACCTTGAAAAAAGGACCCTATTTTTTAATCAAACTTCATATATATATTTTATAATTTTTGTGATTTTTTTTTTTTAGTATTGTATTTTTGAGAGTCTAACCTCTACCCTAGATTTTTAATCTTTGATTTTTGGTATTTGTTATCAATTTTGTACCTTTAAGAATCCAATTTTCAGTACCCATTTTTACTTAGGAGTATGATTACTGGCTTGATTACTCTCTCCCCCTTTTGACTCTCCTTTTTCTCCCCCAGGTCACCTCTATCTCCTCCCTCCCCCTTCTCTTCTCTACCCAACTCTGTGAATCTCTTCATGCATTCCAGGCTGTGGAGAACACTTAGGAAACTGATTACTGCCTAGATCTGTCTCTCTCCTTTTGATTCCCCTCTTCTCCTCCTGGTCACCTCTATCTCCTTCCTCCCTCTTCTCTTCTCTATGTAACTCTGTGAACCTCTCTGAGGGTTCTAGCCTGTGGAGAGCACATAGGGAACTGATTACTGGCTAGATTACTCTCTTCCCTTTTGATTCCCCCTCTTCTCCTCCTGGTCACCTCTATCTCCCTCCTCCCTCTTCTCATCTCCATGTAACTCTGTGAACCTCTCTGGGTGTCCCTCACTGTGGAGAATCTTTTCACCATTAACCTAGATGTTTTATCATAGGTGTTGTATAGATGGAGAAGTCTTGAGGCTACTGTAAGAATAAGACTGAAAACCAGAGGCAGGAGGCTTAAGCCTAAAATCTGAGAACACCAGAGAACTCCTGATTCCAGAGAACATTAATCGATAAGAGCTCATCCAAAAGCCTCCATACCTACACTGAAACCAAGCACCATCCAAGAGCCAACAAGTTCCAGAGCAAGACACATCACGCAAATTCTCCAGTAACACAGGAACATAGCCCTGAGCTTCACTATACAGGCTGCCCAAAGTCACACCAAACCCATAAACATCTCAAAACTCACTACTGGACACTTCATTGCACTCCAGAGAAAAGAAATCCAGCTCCACCCCCCAGAACACTGATGCAAACTGCCCTAACAAAGAAACCTTGAAAAGCCACTCATCCAACCCCACCCACAGGGAGGAACCTCCACAATAAAGAGGAACCACAAATTTCCAGAATACAGAAAGGCCACCCCAAACACAGCATTCTAAACAAGATGAAAAGACAGAGAAATACTCAGCAGGTAAAGGAACATGATAAATGCCCACCAAACCAAACTAAAGAGGAGGAGATAAGGAGTCTATCTGAAAAACAATTCAGAATAATGATAGTAAAAATGATGCAAAATTTTGAAAAAAAAAATGGAGTTACAGATAAATAGCTTGGAGATAAGTATTGAGAAGCTGCAAGAAATGTTTAACAAGGACGTAGAAGAAATAAAAAAGAGTCAATCAATAATGAATAATGCAATAAATGAGATCAAAAACACTCCGGAGGGAACCAAAAGTAGAATAACTGAGGCAGAGATAGGACAAGTGAGGTAGAAGATAGAATGGTAGAAATAAATGAAGCAGAGAGGAAAAAAGAAAAAAAGGAATTTAAAGAAATTAGGAAAACCTCAGGGACCGCTGGGACAATGTTAAACACCCCAACATTAGAATCAGAGGAGTCCCAGAAGAAGAAGACAAAAAGAAAGGCCATGAGAAAATACTTGAGATAAGAGTTGAAAATTTCCCTAAAATGGGGAAGGAAATAGTCACCCAAGTCCAAGAAACCCAGAGTCCCAAACAGGATAAACCCAAAGTGAAACACCACAAGACACATATAAATCAAATTAACAAAGATCAAACACAAAGAACAAATATTAAAGGCAGCAAGAGAAAACAACAAATAACACACAAGGGGATTCTCATAAGGATAACAACTGATCTTTCAATAGAAACTCTTCAGGCCAGAAGGGAATGGAAGGACATACTTAAAGTGATGAAAGAGAAAAACCTACCACCCAGATTACTGTACCCAGCAAGGATCTCAATCAAATATGAAGGAGAAATCAAAACCTTTACAGACAAGCAAAAGCTGAGAGAATTCACCACCACCAAACCAGCTTTTCATCAAATGCTAAAGGATCTTCTCTAGATAGGAAACACAGAAAGGGCATATAAACTCAAACCCAAAACAACAAAGTAAATGGCAACAGGATCATATTTATCAATAATTACCTTAAATGTAAATGGGTTGCATACCCCAGCCAAAAGACAAAGACTGGCTGAATGGATACAAAAACAAGACCCCTATAATATGCTGTCTACAAGAGACCCACCTCAAAACAAGGGACACATACAGACTGAAAGTGAAGGAGTGGAAAAAGATATTTCACGCAAAAGGAGACCAAAAGAAAGCAGGAATAGCAATACTCATATCAGATAAAATAGACTTTAAAATAAAGTCTGTGAAAAGAGACAAAGAAGAACACTACATAATGATCAAAGGATCAATCCAAGAAGAAGATATAACAATTATAAATACATATGCACCCAACATAGGAGCACCATAATATGTAAGGCAAATGTTAACAAGTATGAAAGGGGAAATTAACAATAACACAATAATAGTGGGAGACTTTAATACCCCACTCACACCTATGGATAGATCAACTAAACAGAAAATTAACAAGGAAACACAAACTTTAAATGACTCAATGGGCCAGTTAGACCTAGCTGATATCTATAGGATATTTCACCCCCAAACAATGAATTTCACCTTTTTCTCAAGCACACACGGAACCTTCTCCAGGATAGATCACATCCTGGACCATAAATCTAGCCTTGGTAAATTCAAAAAAATTGAAATCATTCCAAGTATCTTTTCTGACCACAATGTAGTAAGATTAGATCTCAATTACAGGAAAAAAAAACTATTAAAAATTTCAACATATGGAGGCTAAACAACATGCTTTGAATAACAAACAAATCACATAGGAAATAAAAAAAGAAATAAAAATATGCATAGAAATGAATCAGAATGAAAACACAACAACCCAAAACCTGTGGGACACTGTAAAAGCACTGCTAAGGGGAAGTTTCATAGCAATACAGGCTTACCTAAAGCAACAAGAAAAAAGTCAACTAAATAACCTAACTCTACACCTAAAGCAACTAGAAAAGGAAGAAATGAAGTACCCCACAGTTAATAGAAGGAAAGAAATCTTAAAAATTAGGGCAGAAATAAATGTAAAAGAGACCATAGCAAAAATCAACAAAGCCAAAAGCCGATTCTTTGAGAAGATAAATAAAAGTGACAGACCATTAGCCAGACTTATCAAGAAACAAAGGTAGAAGAATCAAACCAACAAAATTAGAAATGAAAATGGATAAAGCACAACAGACAACACAGAAATACAAAGGATCATGAGACTACTATCAGCAACTATATGCCAATAAAATGGACAACTTGGAAGAAATGGACAAATTCTTAGAAAAGTATAACTTTCCAAAACTGAATCAGGAAGAAATAGAACATCTTAACAGACCCATCACAAGCATGGAAATAGAAACTGTAATCAGAAATCTTCCAGCAAACAAAAGCCCAGGACCAGAGAGCTTCACAGCTGAATTCTACCAAAAATTTAGAGAATAGCTAACACCTATCTTACTCAAACTCTTCCAGAAAACTGCAGAGGAAGGTAAGCCTCCAAACTCATTCTATGAGGCTACCATCACCCTAATACCAAAACCAGACAAAGATGCCGCAAAAAAAAAAAAGAAAACTATAAGCCAATATCACTGATGACCATAGATGCAAAAAACCTTAGCAAAATTCTAGCAAACAGAATCTGACAACATATTAAAAACATCATACATCATGCCCAAGTGGGCTTTATCCCAGGGATGCAAGGATTCTTCAAAATTCACAAATTAATCAATGTAATACACTACATTAACAATTTGAAAGATAAAAATGGTATGATTATCTCAATCAGTTCAGTTCAGTTGCTTAGTCGTGTCCAACTCTTTGTGACCGCATGAATTGCAGCACGCCAGGCCTCCCAGTCCATCACCAACTCCCGGAGTTCACTCAAACTCATGTCCATCAAGTTGGTGATGTCATCCAGCCATCTCATCCTCTGGCGTCCCCTTCTCCTCCTGCCCCCAATCCCTCCCAGCACCAAAGTCTTTTCCAACGAGTCAACTCTTTGCATGAGGTGGCCAAAGTATTGGAGTTTCACCTATATCATCAGTCCTTCCAATGAACACCCAGGACTGATATCCTTTAGGATGGACTGGTTGGATCTCCTTGCAGTTCAAGGGACTCTCAAGAGTCTTCTCCAACACCCCAGTTCAAAAGCATCAATTCTTCGGTGATCAGTTTTCTTCACAGTCCAACTCTCACATCATACATGACCATTGGAAAAACCATTTCCTTGACTAGACAGACCTTTGTTGGCAAAGTAATGTCTCTGCTTTTTAATATGCTACCTGGGTTGGTCATAATAGATGCAGAGAAAGCCTTTGACAAAATTTAACATCCATTTATCATAAAAACCCTCCATAAAACAGGACTAGAAAGAACATACCTCAACATAATAAAAGCTATATATGACAAACCCAGAGCAAACATTATCCTCAATGGTGAAAAACTGAAAGCATTACCCCTAAAGTCAGGAACAAGACAAAAGTGCCCACTCTCACCACTACTATTTAACATAGTTTTGGAAGTTTTGGCCACAGCAATAAGAGCAGAAAATGAAATAAAACTAATTCAGATTGGAAAAGAAGTAAAACTCTCACTGTTTGCAGATGACATGATCCTCTACATACAAAACCCTAAAGACTCCACCAGAAAATTGCTAGAGCTAATCAATGACTACAGTAAAGTTGCAGGATATAAAATTAACACACAGAAATCCCTTGCATTCCTAGACACTAACAATGAGAAAACAGAAAGAGAAATTAAGAAAACAATTCCATTCACCATTGCAACAAAAAGAACATAATACTTAGGAATACATCTACCTAAAGAAACAAAAGACCTATATTTAGAAAACTATAAAACACTGGTGAAAGAAACAAAGAGGACACAAATAGATGGAGAAATATACCATATTCATGAATTGGAAGAGTCAATATAGTGAAAAAGAGTATACTACCCAAAGCAATCTATAGATTCAACACAATCCCTATCAAGCTACCAATGGTATTTTTCACAGAACTAGAACAAATAATTTCACAATTTGTATGGAAACACAAAAAACCTCGAATAGGCAAAGCAATCTTGAGAAAGAAGAATGGAACTGGAGGAATCAACCTGCCTGACCTCATGCTATACTACAAAGCCACATTCATCAAGACAGTATGGTACTGTCACAAAGAAATAAATATAGATCAATGGAACAAAATAGAAAGCCCAGAGATAAATCCACGCACCTATGGACACCTTATCTTCGACAAAGGAGGCAAGAATATACAATGGAGAAAAGACAATCTCTTTACAAGTAGTGCTGGGAAAACTGGTCAACCACTTGTGAAAGAATGAAACTTGATCACTTTCTAACACCATACACAAAAATAAACTCAAAATGGATTAAAGATCTAAACATAAGACCAGAAACTATAAAACTCCTAGAGGAAAACATAGGCAAAACACTCACCGACATAAATTACAGCAGGATCCTCTATGAACCACTTCCCAGAGTAATGGAAATAAAAGCAAAAATAAACAAATGGGACCTAATTAAACTTAAAAGCTTTTGCACAATGAAAGAAACTATAAGCAAGGCGAAAAGACAGCCTTCAGAATGGGAGAAAATAATAGCAAACAAAGCAACTGACAAAGAATTAATCTCAAAAATATACAAGCAACTCCTGCAGTTCAATTCCAGAAAAATAAATGACCCAATAAAAATATAGGCCAAAAAACTAAACAGACATTTCTGCAAAGGAGACATACAGATGGTTAACAAACACATGTAAAGATGCTCAACATCACTCATTATCAGATCACATCAGGTCAGATCAGATCAGTCACTCAGTCGTGTCTGATCTTTGCACCCCATGAATCGCAGCATGCCAGGCCTCCCTGTCCATCACCAACTCCCGGAGTTCACTCAGACTCATGTCCATCGAGTCAGTGATGCCATCCAGCCACCTCATTCTCTGTCGTCCACTTCTCCTCCTGCCCCCAATCCCTCCCAGCGTCAGAGGCTTTTCCAATTAGTCAACTCTTCACATGAAGTGGCCAAAGTACTGGAGTTTCAGCTTTAGCATCATTCCTTCCAAAGAAATCCCAGGGCTGATCTCCTTCAGAATGGACTGGTTGGATCTCCTTGCAGTCCAAGGGACTCTCAGGAGTCTTCTCCAACACCACAGTTCAAAAGCATCAATTCTTTGGCACTCAGCTTTCTTCACAGTCCAACTCTCACATCCATACATGACCACAGGAAAAACCATAGCCTTGACTAGACGAACCTTTGTTGGCAAAGTAATGTCTCTGCTTTTGAATATGCTATCTAGGTTGCTCATAACTTTCCTTCCAAGGAGTAAGCGTCTTTTAATTTCTTGGCTGCAGTCACCATCTGTAGTGATTTTGGAGCCTAGAAAAACAAAGTCTGACACTGTTTCCACTGTTTCCCCTGTTTCCCCATTTATTTCCCATGAAGTGGTGGGACCGGATGCCATGATCTTCGTTTTCTGAATGTTGAGCTTTAAGCCAACTTTTTCACTCTCCACTTTCACTTTCATCAAGAGGCTTTTGAGTTCCTCTTCACTTTCTGCCATAAGGATGATGTCATCTGCATATCTGAGGTTATTGATATTTCTCCTGGCAATCTTGATTCCAGCTTGTGTTTCTTCCAGTCCAGCGTTTCTCATGATGTACTCTGCATATAAGTTAAATAAGCAGGGTGACAATATACAGCCTTGATGAACTCGTTTTTCTATTTGGAACCAGTCTGTTGTTCCATGTCCAGTTCTAACTGTTGCTTCCTGACCTGCATATAAATTTCTCAAGAGGCAGGTCAGGTGTTCTGGTATTTCCATCTCTTTCAGAATTTTCCACAGTTTATTGTGATGCACACAGTCAAAGGCTTTGGCATAGTCAATAAAGCAAAAATAGATGTTTTTTCTGGTACTCTCCTGCTTTTTCCATGATCTAGCGGATGTTGGCAATTTGATCTCTGGTTCCTCTGCCTTTTCTAAAACCAGCTTGAACATCAGGAAGTTCACGGTTCACATATTGCTGAAGCTGGCTTGGAGAATTTTGAGCATTACTTTACTAGCATGTGAGATGAGTGCAATTGTGCAGTAGTTTGAGCATTCTTTGGCATTGCCTTTCTTTGGGATTGGAATAAAAACTGACCTTTTCCAGTCCTGTGGCCACTGCTGAGTTTTCAAAATTTGCTGGCATATTGAGTGCAGCGCTTTCACAGCATCATCTTTCAGGATTTGGAATAGCTCAACTGGAATGCCATCACCTCCACTAGCTTTGTTCATAGTGATGCTTTCTAAGGCCCACTTGACTTCACATTCCAGGATGTCTGGCTCTAGGTCAGTGATCACACCATCATGATTATCTGGGTCATGAAGATCTTTTTTGTACAGTTCTTCTGTGTATTCTTGCCATCTCTTCTTAATATCTTCTGCTTCTCTTAGGTCCATACCATTTCTGTCCTTTATCAAGCTCATCTTTGCATGAAATGTTCCTTTGGTATCTCTGATTTTCTTGAAGAGATCTCTAGTCTTTCCCATTCTGTTGTTTTCCTCTATTTCTTTGCATTGATCGCTGAAGAAGGCTTTCCTATCTCTTCTTGCTATTCTTTGGAACTCTGCATTCAGATGTTTATATCTTTCCTTTTCTCCTTTGCTTTTCGCTTCTCTTCTTTTCACAGCTATTTGTAAGGCCTCCCCAGACAGCCATTTTTCTTTTTTGCATTTCTTTTCCATGGGAATGGTCTTGATCCTGTCTCCTGTACAATGTCACAAACCTCATTCCATAGTTCATCAGGCACTCTATCTATCAGATCTAGGCCCTTAAATCTATTTCTCACTTTCACTGTATAATCATAAGGGATATGATTTAGGTCATACCTGAATGGTCTAGTGGTTTTCCATACTTTCTTCAATTTAAGTCTGAATTTGGCAATAAGGAGTTCATGGTCTGAGCCACAGTCAGCTCCCGGTCTTGTTTTTGCTGACTGTATAGAGCTTCACTCATTATCAGAGAAATGCAAATCAAAACCACAATGAGGTACCATCTCAGCTGATCAGAATGGCTGCTATCCAAAAATCTACAAATAAATGCTAGAGAGGGTGTGGAGAAAAGGGAACCCTCTTACACTATTGATGTGAATGCAAACTAGTACAGCCACTATGGAGAACAGTGTGGTGATTCCTTAAAAAACTGGAAATAGAACTGCCATATGACCCACCAGTTCCACTGCTGGGCAAACATACCACGGAAACCAGAATTTAAAGAGACACATGTACCCCAATGTTCATCGCAGCACTGTTTACAATAGCCAGGACATGGAAGCAACCTAGATGTCCATCAGCATATGAATGGATAAGAAAGCAGTGGTACATACACACAATGGAATATTACTCAGCCATTAAAAAGAATACATTTGAATCAGTTCTAATGAGGTGGATGAAACTGGAGCCTATTATACAGAGTGAAGTAAGCCAGAAAGAAAAACACCAATACAGTATACTAACACATGTATATGGAATTTAGAAAGATTCTAACGATAACCCTGTATGCAAGACAGCAAAAGAGACAGAGATGTATTGAATAGTCTTTTGGACTCTGTGGGAGAAGGCGAGGGTGGGATGAACTGAGAGAATAGCATTGAAACATGTGTATTATCATATGTGAAACAGATCGCCAGTCCAGGTTCGATGCATGAGACAGGGTGCTTGGGGCTGGTGCACTGGGATGACCTAGAGAGATGGGATGGGGAGGGAGGTGGCAGGGGTGGTTCAGGATAGGGAACACATGTCCACCCATGGCTGATTCATGTCAATGTATGACAAAAACCACTACAATATTGTAAAGTAACTGGCCTCCAATTAAAATAAATAAATTTTTTAAAAAAGAAATTTAAAAAATATAGAAAAATAGAATTTTTTAAAGAAAAAAAAAATTAAATCTAAAAGTGATTCTAAATCACTACAGATGGTGACTGCAGCCATGAAATTAAAGGACTCTTGCTCCTTGGAAGGAAAGTTATGACCAACCTAGACAGCACATTACAAAGCAGAGACATTACTTTGTCAACAAAGCTCTGTCTAGTCAAGGCTATGGTTTTTCCAGTGGTCATGTATGAATGTGAGAGTTGGACTGTAAAGAAAGCTGAGCACTGAAGAATTGATGTTTTTGAATTGTGGTGTTGGAGAAGATCTTGAGAGTGCCTTGAACTGCAAGGAGATCCAACCAGTCCATCCTAAAGGAGATCAGTCCTGGGTGTTCACTGGAAGGACTGATATTGAAGCTGAAACTCCAATACTTTGGCCACCTGATGCAAAAAGCTGACTCATTGGAAATGACCCTGATGCTGGGAAAGATTGAAGGCAGGATGCAAAGGGGACGATGGAGGATGAGATGGTTGGATGGCATCACCAACTCGATGGACCTAAGTTTGGTCTCTGAGAGTTGGTGATGGACAGGGAAGCCTGGCCAACTGCAGTCCATGGGTTCGCAAAGAGTTAGACATGACTGAGAGACTGAGGTGAACTGAACTAAAATGAAGATTCTAAAAGTCTTGTTAAGTTTGTCCCTGAGACACTTTCACATCTGATTATTTAGTGAAGTGGGGACTCTGGCTTACTCATAAATCACAGTACATTAAGCAGCTGCTCAGTGGCCTCATTCCTAAACATTCCATTTAGTGCCAGATCAGAAATTCTAGAAATTGGATTTTTTAGAGCATGCATATTGACTGCTGTATGTTGCACAAGTATATTTCCAGGATTCTTGTTCTGAAGTAAACTTTGCAAAATAAAATAAACCTCTTGAGTACTAGTAAATTGGTAATACATCCGAGGGGTTCAATGCTATAGTTGTATTGCTTAGTAAATCAACTTTAAATAAACATTACAAACTCCATCTCATTTGAAAATTGAAGATCTTCAAAAGACTTGTGAAAGTCTCATTCAAGAGATTTTCTACTTCTCTGATCCAGCATTCTTAATCAAGTCGATACTTTGTATTGATGTTGTGGGGTACTGACTTTTTTCTGAAAAGTTGAATCATTTAAATAATTTTTTAAAAACTTGGTTGTTTGTCCATTGCTTTCATCTTGTTTATCAGGATTAACTCTGGTGAATCTATAGTCTGATTTATAATTTTCAATTTAAAATAAAAAAAGAAAAACTCTCAAGGTAACCTATTTATTCAATAATACGATCTGATGGAAATATCAATGAATAGTAGGCACAAGTCAGATTTTACATATGCTCGTGAAATGTTTGGTAAAATACTCTGAGTCTCTGTTTGATGGCCTTCTATAAGGCCTATATACTGTTTCAGAAAATTTGAGCACTATTTAAAATGTGCAAAAAACATAGATCGCATTAGTGCTTTCTCAGTTTTATATTGTAAAAATAGCACATGAAATAGACAATAGAGTTTCTTCTTTTGCAGTGGATCTGACAAAGGTTAAGGTGAGAAAAGTAAATCAGTTTTGTGAAAATTAGAAAAAAATCAAGTGTTGTAAAGAAGTAATAGAAAGTACAGTTCGGCAATAGAGTATATTTAGGACCCAATCTTAGTTTTGCAGTCTGGCATCACCAAAGTTGGTTATGTGAGCTTGGATGGGTCTCTGTGGGCCTCATGCCTCTTGTTTACAGAGATGTTCATACTGAATCTCCAGAATTTATGACACCTTTGTATGTATATAGAATGACATTTGCTTACAAATGAAACGTGTGATTTTTGTTCAGTAGCTGTTAGCTTCCTCAATAGTGGTACAAGTGGACATGCTTTTTTTTTTTTTTTTTTTTCAACATTTGAGCCTTGTTACTGTGCATGGTTCATCATGATGTCCCCACCCACTGCGACTGGAGTGGTGATGATCCCTTCACAGGTCTTTTCCCCTCCTGGTAATTTACATCTGACAACTTGGTCCTGAGGCTGCCGCCTCTCCCAAATGCATTGAAGGCATTGTAAGTGTCTCTGGGGAGGCCTTAGCTAGAATTTACCACTGGTGCTATGTACAATGGTTTCCTGCCTCTTCTGCTCTGCCCACCTAGCATCTTTTGCCTCCTTCCAAACATCAAGGCTATTTTGAGGCTGAGGTAAGGGACAGGAGCAGACTCTTTCCCTCCAATTCTGAAAGTCCTGGTAATTCTGCCGTTTTTGCAACAACCATCCAAAAAAATACTACATGTTACGTCTCCAATAACAATTGTCATGGAGGCTGCAAGGACCTGTAAGACAGACCCCTGCCTTTAAGGGGCTTGGGATTTTGTGGAAGTAAGCCCGGAGAAACTGCTCATCCTTGAAATACGTCCTGATCCATATGATAAGATGAAAGCAAGTTATTTTATTCTAAAGAAAATGAAGCTCAGGATTTAAAAAATATTTAAACAAAAGACCTCAGAACTTCAATTCAATCTGTGAAACAACCAGTTCTGATTGAAAATGCCAAAGAAAATAAATAACCTCATGTCTATCTATCCCTCTCAAGCCAACATAAAACCTTAAAATTGCTCTTCAAAATGGAAAGGGTATTTATTTCTCTTTTCAAACTAAAACCAAACTTTAAAAAAAACCTGTAAAATTTATGGGGCCTTCAAAGTTGAAAAAAAATTTACTAGTCTCCAAAAGAGTATTTGTAAAATGAAAAAATCCATGTTCTGTATAAACATCACCACCTAATACGACAAACAACTCAAAGATGACTACTATAAAAGCCTCCAGAGTCAGTCTGCCATAACTAATCTTAATCCACAGTTTACTATTATTTCAATTAAGAATAGTGATCAATGGGCAATTAACAAATAACAGTGAATATAAAATAGAATTTGTTTTCCAAAAGAATGAGAGCAATATAGAAAAATGCATGTGCAAACAACATCAATTTGAAAGTATAATTGGGATTGATTTAAGAGGGAAGGAATATGAGAAGATTATGAGAAGAAAAGATAATGTGATCAACTGCCAAATCTTCAGATTTTAAGTACATACATTTAGAAAAAAATAAATGTCTCGAGGTTTTCTTCCCTAAAGTAAAAGCAACATGAACTAATACATTATTTTATTTAATGCATGAGTTTCTGAAATCTCCTCTGGGTGCCTTTTGCTCTCTGTCTCTAACTCCCTTTCCCCACCTGGTAATTTGGGGACAGTCTTTCAGGTATTCTTTGGGATCAAGAGCTTGGGTCTAGGAGTGTGGAAGGAAATTTTTTTTCTACAGCTTGGACCAAACTGTCCTTTACTTCCAAGCTGAAGATTGTCTATAAACACAAAATCATTCTAAAATTTACATTTGTTTTGTATTTATAACCTTTTAAATTGTTTTCAAAACTTGAGTAGAGGCAGGGGAACATAATGGCTTTAAAATCATACCAGGCTATGGAGTTCCATGTCAAGATTCACCAATTGGATAACTTTGGTTGAGTTACATAACTGAGCTAATTCCATCATCGCCAGGTAGGTAAAGTACTCGGCAAATAATAAATAAATAATAAATGCATGCTCAATCAACCAATACCTTCTCATTAACGATCAGACTTCTGTGGTATAGTTGTTTTTATTGAAGAAAGAACTGAGGCCCAGTCAATGAACTTTCCAAGTTACCAGAGAAAGAGGAAAACACTCAACTTTTTGTAACAGATATCCTCATTTCCCTACGAACTGGAGTCACGCTGGAGATAGGACTTAGACAAAGTCTAATTATTTCTGAATGGGCACTCAACAGTTATCAAGCTACTGGCAATCTGCATAGAGGAAAATGACAGAAACATTCCCTGGTTACCACGATCGCATCTCATTTTTATTCAGCTGATGCGAAAAGATGTCCTACCCAGATGCTGTCTTCTTGCTTGTACTGTTTCCAGTTGCGTCCTGTGTCACTGAACATCAGGCTGTAGCTCGTCACCCAGTCAGAGCTTCCGTATCTTCCCTGCGTGGCCACTGCTGTAATCTCCACTCTGTTTCCCAGGTCCATCTGGAGCCACTGCTGAGCATTGGAATCTGCTGGGGACCAACCGCCAGCTCCTGGAACAGGATCAGAGAGAGAGAGCTGTAGCAACATCTCACAGAGCCACAACTTTCACCTCTCAAAGAGAAAAACAAAACAAAGCAAAAAAACAGTGTTCAGCTAAAACGTTTTTATAACCCCAAAACATGTCCTACCTCTCTTTACAAATCCCTGGTATTTTGAAAAATTTGTATTGGATTATAAATTGATTTATAACACTGCATTAGTTTCTGGAGTGCAGCAAAGTGATTCAGTTATACATATATTCATTCTTTTTCAGATTATTTCCCCTTATAGGTTAAATCAATTAGGTTATCATGGAATATTGAGTAGAGTTCCCTGTGCTATACAATAGGTCCTATATAGTATATGATCTGTATGCTATTCCAAAATTCCTGATTTATCCCCCTCCACCATGTTTTCCCTTGGAAACCATGACTGTTTTCTATGTCTATGAGTCTATTTTTGTTTTGTATATACATTCATTTGTTTGACTTTTTTATATCCCACATGTAAGAGATATCATATGATATTTATCTTTCTCTGACTTCACTTTGTATGATAATCTCTCTGCTGTGCTGTGCTTAGTCACTCAGTAATGTCCAACTCTTTGTGACCCTATAGACTGTAGCCTGCCAAGCTCCTCTATCCATGGGATTTTCCAGGCAAGAATACTGGAGTGGGTTGCCATGCCCTCCTCCAGGGGATCTTCCCAACCCAGGGATCGAACCCAGGTCTCCCACATTGCAGGGGATTCTTTACCATCTGAAACACCAGGGAAGACCGTGAATACTGGAGTGGGCAGTCCATTACTTCTCTAGGGGATCTTCCTGGCCCAGGAATCGAACTGGGGTCACCTTAATTGCAGGTGGATTCTTTACCAGGTGAGCTACCAGGGAAGCCCTATGATAATCTCTAGGTCCATCCAAATGGCAAATGACATTATTTCATTCTTTTTTATGGCTGAGTAGTATTCCCTTGTATGCATAAACCACATCTTCTTTATCCATTAATCTGTCAGTGGATATTTAGGCTGCTTCTATATCTTGGCTATTGTAAACAGTGATGCACAAAACATTCTGGACCCAATTTTCATTGTCCCCTTCCATTAAATTCCCTTTTGTGGTTTAAAATTCAATTAAAATGCTGTTTCTTCTATGATTTTTCCCTTTTTTTGTCTATTATTATAGTTTTCTTCTTTTGGATTCCTAATGGGATTTATTTGTTATACTTTCTATTTTTTTACAACCTTAACCTTTAACATGACTTATATCCTCTGTCTGACTAGTCTTTTCTTGTTCCCTTCTTTGCTTTCTTCTTTCATTCTTCTCTTTCTTTTCCCTGATCCTTAGCTCTCTCCAAATACATGCTGTGAATCTGCCTTGGGCCAGACATTTTTCTGTGGATGCAAAGATTCATGATCATTAACTATGTCTTTGAAAAGTTAGTGATCACTCATTCAACAGATCCTCACTGAGCATCAGGAGTGTTCTGGGTAATGAGAGAGAGGGACACACAAACAAAAATGTGTAAAGTGATGTGAAAGAAAAGCTTCAGTGAAGTAAACACAAGGTTCAATAGAAGCACAGATTACAGAATGCCTCGGAAGGTGATCAGAAAGACCAACAGACAGTGATAGTGGAGCTGCAAGCTGAAGCAAGCATGGTCATTTTCCCAGCAAACAAGGTGAGACAAAGTTGGAGAGACCAAAAAGGGCCAAGTAAACAGCACATGCAACATCTCAGAGAGACATGAAAGAGAAGGTCCCAGCCATGGGTCTCCCTGTGAGTCCATATGTTTGACACACAGGAACTTTCTAGCATATAAACCTAAGCCTTTGGGCCCTGGAATTTTATCATGTGACACACTGGAACTCTGCAGAAGATCCATATAATCTCTTCCTTCTTTGGAAGACTTGTGGCCTAAATTTTCTCTTTTCATTTTACATAGGAACAAAGAAGTATGTATTCATTCTTACTGACCCAAGAGTCTACAAGGCATCTGAATCCTGAGTGGGACCTATTGTAGAATGTCTATGCTATGGATGCACCCTAATGTTCACGGTAGCATTATTTACAATAACCAAGATATGTAAGCAACATAAGTGTCCACCAACTGATAGTGAATAAGGAAGATGTGGTAAGTATATAGAATGGAGTATTACTCAGCCATAGAGAAGAATGGAATAATGCCATTTGCAGCAACACGAATGGACCTAGAGATTATCATATTAAGTGATGTAAGCCAGACAAAAACAAATATCATATGATATTTTTTGTATGTAGAATCTAAAAAAAGTTACAAATGAATGCAGTATATAAAACAAAAATAGACCTGCCAACATAGAAAAAAATTTATGGTCGTTAAGGGAAAAGGGGGGATGCATAAATTAGGAGTTTGGGATTAACAGATACGTACTATGAGAACAAAGATCTATTATTAATATATAGCACAGGGAACTATACTCAATGTTCTGTGATAACCTATAATAGAAAACATTTTGAAAAAATAGATATATATGGATATATAACTGATTCACTGTGCTGTACATTTGAAACTAACATGATATTGTTAATCAACTATACTTCAACTAAAAAAAAAGAAATAAGAACCTTTTATTAATAACCTTGCTTAGGGTATTGGATTGGCTGACTCATTGGATTTTTTAATTTAGAAGGGTTAACCAATAAATCCCTTTTGATTTCAACCTATGTCACTGAAAATCATTTTAGTCATGTCCCAGACTACATTCTTGGCATCTCAGGAGGAGTCAGTTGGACCCATTCTTGGTACTGAGAACTTTCTGAGCCCCATCTAGCTGCTCATTGCAGAGAGAGCTTGACACTACCTGGGAACAGGCTTGTGAACAAAGCGGGCATAGAACATGAAGTGGGCCTTACTTTGGCCATAAGGCATATTCTACCAGTTATCAATCGATTTTCTCCCAATAATTAGCTAGTACTATGATGAAAGAACTGATGCTTTTGAACTGTAGTGCTGGAGAAGACCCTTGAGAGTACCTTGGATAGTAAGGAGATATAACCAGTCAATGCTAAAGGAAATCAAGCCTTAATATTCATTGAAAAGACTCTTGCTGAAGTTGAAGCTCCAATACTTTGGCCACCTGATGTGAAGAACTGACACTGATGCTGGGAAAGATCGAAGGCAAAAGCAGAAGGGGTCAATAGAGGATGAGATGGTTAGATAACATCACAGACTCAATGGACATGAATTTGATCAAACTCTAGGAGATAGCGGAGAACAGGGAAGCCTGGCGTGCTACAGTCTATGGGGTCACAAAGAGTTGGACATGACTTAGTCACTAAACAACAATGACTCTAACTGAGCAGGACCCGATAAGGCCTTCTCAGAATAGACCCCCCCCAACCCCATGTCCTCTGCCTGCCATTTGTCTGCAGACAAACCTTACAGACAAATAAATTTAATTCGAGAAATGAGAAAACACAGAAAGAAAGGAAAATAGGAAGTGAGGCAAAATAATAACACTTTAGCCATTAAACAAAGTCAAGGACCTTTAGCTCCTCCTCAAGCACTATAGATAGTCTGAGTCACATTCTTTGAGCTATTTTGCAGATATTTAAATCCCCACCAGGTGGAAGAAATTCATGATATGCTGTTCATAAGCATGTAGACCCCAGACCAGTTAGAACCAGAAATTTGATGATGCTGACTCACTTTTACCTCACCACCAACCAATCAGAATATCCATGAGCTGATCACCCACATAGGACCCCCCTCTCTCACCTTGTCTTTAAAAACCTGTCTCTGAAATCCTTTGGGGTATTCGGGTCTTTTAAGCACTTAGTTGCCTGGACTTCTTCAGTAAACATGGGCCTTCAATAAAGCTATTTCTTTTTACTTCATCCAAGTCATTCTCTGAGAGTCAATCTGGCCAAATTTCATCAACAGTACTTTTAACCATTTGTTTGATAATATTTTTTTTTTTCACTCCCCTGAGTAGATTCAAATGCAGGGAAAGAAAGAAAGGAAGTATGCTCAGTTCTCACTCTGGAATGTCTTTTATTCTGTGTTTTGCAAGTTGTGAATACAGTGATGGATATTACTAATATTCACTAATATCCATTCTCTCCTCCTGTTGTAGTAATAAGACTATGGAGGGTGTATGGATTAACTGCACTTTTCAGCTCCCAATACTATTCAAGTTATACCCTTATGGACAAGTTCTCCCCAATAAAAATGTGAGTGGAAAGAAGATATGCCACCTGCAGGCTATGAGGTCTCTTCCCTACTTGCTTTCTCCTTTCACCACTGATGGAGGCAGAGAACAAGGACGTAGAAGATGTCAGGATCTCAGCATGGAAAGATGTTAGATTCCTGCACCATCACATGTTAGCTACGTTATTAACGAGAACTAAAGACTTATTTTGTTTAAGCTATTGCATGTTGAAATTTATTTGACACTGCAGTTTAACCTACCTTAATGCATAGAGAATATCCTGTGGAGTAAATAGAATAATGCCTACGTTATAGTTGAGGAAACTGAGATCCAGCAGTTGTAGAACACCTGGGACTCATGACTCTAGCACTGCTATTTGAGACAATTATATAACAGAAAAACGTTCTAACAGCCCAAAAATCAATAAAGGAGGACAACACAGGGAGGAGACATTCAAGCAGAAATTCTGAGCTGCCAGTTCTAGAAGTATATTTTTAATCAATCAACATTGCAGTAACCAATATGTCCACGATTCCCAATCGAATCTATCCTCTCTCAACTTCTCAAAACAGGGAGGCCCAATTAGGAGGAGATACTATTTTTCCAAGAAATCTACAATTATTCTGAAACTACTCTTTATTTCAACTCAACTTTCCCTGCTGCCCATTTCATGAGACCTGTCTCTGGAGTGTAAAAAGCAAGGTTTTGTAAGTTGTATCACCTCAACAATATTAAAGCTTGCTAAAAAAGAAATATGTATGGTGATTTCTTCTGAGAGATGAAAATATGAGTAATTTTATTCTTTTATGCTTTTTGCATATAACCTAATTTTTATTTCAGTATGTCTTTCTTTTACAAACCAAGACTCATTTGTACATGGCTTATTGCATGAAGAATATATGTAGTGACTTGAGAACCAGTGGTATAATATAGGACTCTGTGTGACCATCACAATTTTTGATACAAAAATTCTCAAATCTTACCTATTTCCCTTTACCCTTGTGTCCACAATTAGACTTCCTTGTTCACTTTAGTGTTTTCCTTCCTTTATTCTAAGTATACTTATTATAGTTATATATGATAATAATTTATGTCAGTGATAGCAGAAAGAAAATAAGTCATTTTCCCCACTATCTCTCAAAGAATACAATCACAAAAGATTGACCCAAACCAAATCCAAATAAAACAAAAGGGGGACTAGGTAATGATGAAAATATTCCTTAAAATTTATCTAAAGAAAATCACAGCTTCCTTTTGCCCACAGTAGAAAACCATAGCTTATTGCTGCTGCTGCTGCTGCTAAGTCGCTTCAGTCATGTCCAACTCTGTGTGACCCCATAGACGGCAGCCCACCAGGCTCCCCCGTCTCTGGGATTCTCCAGGCAAGAACACGAGTGGGTTGCCATTTCCTTCTCCAATGCATGAAAGTGAAAAGTGAAAGTGAAGTCGCTCAGTTGTGTCCGACTCTTCGCGACCCCATGGACTGCAGCCTACCAGGCTCCTCTGTCCATGGGATTTTCCAGGCGAGAGTACTGGAGAGCGTTGCCATTGCCTTCTCCACCATAGTTTATTAATCCTCCCCAAATTAACCAAATTGGAATAATTGATGTTAGTATTCATTAACACATCAAGTTAGGTAGTTTCCAAACCCAGGAGCTTCAGCCTAAGCTCTTAAAATGAAGGGTCACTCTCTGGGTGATAACTGCCAAAGCCTTTCCCCTGCTTTTGAAGATTCTCCCAGCATTACAGCTAACAGGCAAGACACTCAGGGTTTCTGTGGTTACTATGGCAAAAATTTTGCTCCTTCCACTAAACAATAAATGTGTTTTCACAATGATGAGAGTAGCCTGAAGATACTATTTGTAGTTACTCTTAAGACACACTGTACCCACACTAGCTTTCTATTTCTTAATTGTTCTTAAGGTTGAGGTGTAACATACACAGAGAAACCTGCACTTGGCATGTTGCAGGTGTTAATGTAGGCAGGGCTCTCTGTAATTGTGGCTGCTGTATCAATAATCAGTAGTTACAATTCCCACAAATCCTACATTTTGAATTGAAAGGAATTTGATGAAATTTCAAAGGAAAAGTATAGTTTTAAGGGAAAAATAACTTCACCTTAGATTTTTATAGAATCTAGAACATGGGATCCTGAATAATTTGAAGATTATCACTTAGTTTATTCTTAGCATACCCCAAGCATCATACTCTACATGCTATGTAATTTCACTTTAGGGGAGAAGATGGAAATGAAATCTAAGAGACCTGGTTCAAGATCCAGCTCAGGTCCTGAGGTTAGATTGGATGAGAGTCTCAACTGTGCTCCATCATCAGAAAGCACCTGGAGTGCTTGTGAAGATGACAAATTCTTTGGCTCATTCCTTGATAACTGATGCAGGGGCTAACCCAGAAATCTGTATCTTGAGAAAGGTATTCGTGACATGCTGAGTGGTTTGGGAGACACTGGATGAAAGCGCTTCTGAAGTTTCAGTTCTACTATTTTACTGAGAAGAGTAGAATTCTTCATTTGTTTCATGATCCAAGTTAGTTTAAACCCAACATGTTATTCTTGATGATTACAAACAAAAATGGAGAAGGCAATGGCACCCCACTCCAGTACTCTTGCCTGGAAAATCCTATGGATGGAGGAGCCTGGTAGGCTGCAGTCCATGGGGTCGCGAAGAGTCGGACACGACTGAGTGACTTCACTTTCACTTTTCACTTTCATGCATTGGAGAAGGAAATGGCAACCCACTCCAATGTTCTTGCCTGGAGAATCCCAGAGACGGTGGAACCTATGGGCTGCCGTCTATGGGGTAGCACAGAGTCGGACACAACTGAAGTGACTTAGCAGCAGCAGCAGCAGCACAAATAAAAAAGCAACATGAAATTGCCTCTGGACCTAAAGATGGACACTCCTCCAATTTGATCCCCAATCCCTCACCCCTAAAAACAGATGGTAACTTAAAGTCAGACAAAATTAAAAAGGAAATCTCAAAATTTGTGAATTCAAAAATACCTATCTCTGTTCTTGCCTGGACAATTTTTTTTTTCACTACCAGTCAATCCTTTTGCTTCTGATCACCATACGCTTTCTATATGCCCTTGAGTGTTCACTCACTCACAATATTAGTTGACTGTAGGATAGTCCTTTCTCAGTGCACAATACAGCTGCAAGCACTTGATAACCTGACCTCACTTACCATCCCAGGAGCTCTGCATGATTGATACTAGTATCACTATCCCCACTTAACAGAAGGAAAAACTGAGGCCAGAATTGTTGGTCAGCTTTTCCAAGGTCACACAATTGGTCAGTGGCAGAACAGGGAATTCAAACTCATAAAACTGGGACTCAGAGCCAAGTTCTTAACCACTCAGCTGCATGGCCTCTCAGCAACATAGACAGAGCATGCTTACCTTCTTCCTTGTTTATAATAGCAATTGTCTCTAGAAACATAATTTACACTTCACCTCTTTTTCAGTGTCTCACTTGATTCTTATAGCCATCAGCAATAGTATTTTAACTTTCATTTACCAGGGAATAAGCCAGGTTTAAAGGGTAACCTAGCTTACCCAGACTATATGGAGACACTGATCTCCAATCAATTTTTGCAGATTTCTCAACCCTGCCTGAGGTTTCAACAGGGATCAATATTTTAAGTAAACAAGTAGCTATTTTTAGGGAGAATTCTAAGCAAGGTTTAAGTAAGAGAAGAGATCCAGTTCCCTGTTCAAACTTGCAAACCATGGTACTTATACCTAACTTTATATGCTAAGCTAGGCTCCATTCACGTAACAGAAAAACTGGTAGAGAAGGCAGAACTACCTCCATTTCTACACTGATTTCCACTTCTAACTCAGAAAGGGAAATGAGACTGGATTGATGCCAAACATTGGAAATGAGCACAAAATGTTATACACAGGTCTCTGCTGGGACTCTCCTATAAATAGTACACTTTATACAGTGTGGGTAAGAGTAAAATCAAGATTCACAAACATGCTCATAACCTTAATACCTAGACACAACACATGATGATCTTATATGTAGAACAGGACATGTGGCTGGGAAAGGACTTCTGACGCTGGAAGGCCATTGGCCGAAACTGGGCAATTTCATGCTGGCTGGTAACTGGGCATTATCATTTTGCCCATGGACATGTGTGGTAGGATCTAGGTGTTGCTGGGTGGCTCTGGCCAGGGCTCCAACACTTCTATTCACACATTTATTTAGGGACTCGGGAGCCTTTTGGGGGAAAAGTAAGAAAGAACTCAGTCAAATACCCTGTGGGCTTCAAAATGTGTAAACACTAGTAGGAAGATCTGGAGTTGCCCTATTTCTTGAATTTTTATTTGATATTGAAGTATAGTTGGTTTGCTTCCCTCGTGGCTCAGTGGTAAAGAATCCATTTGCCAATGCAGGAGACACAGATTCAATCTCTGGGTGGTAAAGATCCCCTGGAGAAGGAAATGGCAATCCACTCCAGTATTCTTGCTTGGGAAATCTCATGGACAGAGGAGCCTGTTGGACTATAGTCCATGGGGTGACAAAAGAGTCAGATGACTCAGCAACTAAAACAAGAACAACAAATAGTTGGTTTACAGTGTTGTGTTAGTTTCAGGTGTACAGCAAAGTAAGTCATATTTATACGACCAGTGCATTCTCTTGCAAAACTCTATTAGCCTTTGCCCTGCTTCATTTAGTACTCCAAGGCCGAATTTGCCTTTTACTCCTGGTGTTTCTTGACATCCTGCTTTTGCATTCAAGTCCCCTATAATGAAAAGGACATCTTTTATGGGTGTTAGTTTTAAAAGGTCTTGTAGGTCTTCATAGAACCGTTCAACTTCAGCTTCTTCAGCATTACTGGTCAGGGCATAGACTTGGATTGCTGTGATACTGAATGGTTTGCCTTGGAAACAAACAGAGATCATTCTGTCTTTTTTGGGATTGCATCCAAATACTGCGTTTTGGACTCTTTTGTTGACTATGATGGCTATTCCATTTCTTCTAAGGGATTCTTGCCCACAGTAGTAGATATAATGGTCACTGGAGATAAATTCACCCATTCCAGTGCAATTTAGTTCACTGATTCCTAAAACGTCTATGTTCACTCTTGCCATCTCCTGTTTGACCACTTCTAATTTGCCTTGATTCATGGACCTAACATTCCAGGTTCCTGTGCGATATTGCTCTTTACAGAATCAGATTTTACTTCCATCATCAGTCATATCTATAACTGGGTGTTGTTTTTGCTTTGGCTCCATCTCTTCAGTCTTTCTGGAGTTTTTTCTCCACTGATCTCCAGTAGCATATTGGGCACCTACCGACCTGGGGAGTTCATCTTTCAGTGTCCTATCTTTTTGCCTTTTCATACTGTTCGTGGGGTTCTCAAGGCAGGAATGCTGAAGTGGTTTGCCATTCCCTTTTCCAGTGGACCACGTTTTGTCAGAACACTCCACAATGACCTGTCCATCTTGGGTGGCCCCACACGGTATGGTTATGATTTCATTGAGGTAGGCAAGGTTTGAAAAGGCAGAGGAACCAGAGATTAAACTGCCAACATCCATTGGATGATCAAAAAAGAGAGTTCCAGAAAAACATCTACTTCTGCTTTGTTGACTACTCAAAGCTTTCAACTGTGTGGATCACAGCAAACTGTGGAAACTTCTTCAAGATGGGAACACCAGACCACCTGACTTGCCTCTTGAGAAATCTGCATGCAGGACAGGAAGCATCAGTTAGAACTGGACGTGGAATAACAGACTGGTTACAAATAGGGAACGGAGTACATCAAGGCTATACATTGTCACCCTGCTTATTTACCTTATATGCAGAGTACATCATGAGAAATGCTGGGCTGGATGAAGCACAAGCTGGAATCAAGATTGCTGGGAGAAATATCAATAACCTCAGATATGCAGATGACACCACCCTTATGGCAGAAAGTGAAAAAGAACTAAAGAGCCTCTTGATGAAAGTGAAAGAGGAGAGTGAAAAAGATGGCTTAAAACTCAAAATTCATAAAACTAAGATTATGGCATCTGGTCCCATCACTTCATGGCAAATAGATGGGAAACAGTGGAAACAGTGACAGACTTTATTTTTTGGACTCCAAAATCACTGCAGATGATGACTGCAGACATGAAATTAAAAGACACTTGCTCCTTGGAAGAAAAGGTATGACCAACCTAGACAGCATATTAAAAAGCAGAGACATTACTTTGCCAACAAAGGTCTGTCTAGTAAAAGCTATATTTTTTCCAGTAGTCATGTATGGATGTGAGAGTTGAACTATAAAGAAAGCTGAACATTGAAGAATTGATGCTTTTGAACTGTAGTGTTGGAGACAACTCTTGAGAGTCCCTTGGACTGCAAGGAGATCCAACCAGTCCATCCTAAAGGAAATCAGTCCTGAATATTCATTGGAAGAACTGATGCTGAAGCTGAAACCTGAATACTTTGGCCACCTGATGCGAAGAACTGACTCACTGGAAAAGACTCTGATTCTGGGAAAGATTGAAGGTGGGAGGAGAAGGGAACGACAGAGGATGAGATGGTTGGATTGCATCATAAACTCGATGGACATGAGTTTGAGTAAACTCCGGGAGTTGGTGATGGACAGGGAGGCCTGGCATACTTCAGTACGTGGGCTCACAAAGAGTCAGACATGAATGAGTGACTGAAATGAATTGAACTGAATACATACATATATATATATAAATTTCCATTTTTTTCAGATTATTTTCCCTTATATGTTATTACAGAATATTGAGTAGAGTTCCCTGTGCTATATAATAAGTCCTTTTTGATTATATATTTTATGTATAGTAGTGGGTGGTGGTGGTTTAGTCACTAAGTCCTGTACGACTCTTGTGACTCCATGGACTCTACCTTGCCAGCCTCCTCTGTCCATGAGATTTCCCAGGCAAGAGCACTGGAGTGGGTTACCATTCCTTTCTCCAGGGAATATTCCTGACCCAGAGATCGAACTCATAGTTTCTGCATTGGCAGGCAGGTTTTTTTTTTTAACATGGAGCCACCTGGGAAGTCCCATATAGAGTAGTATGTATGTGTTAATCTCAAACTGCTAATTTATCATTTCCATGTTTCCCCTTTGATAATCATAATTTTGATTTCTCACAGGTCCGTGAGTCTGTTTCTATTTTGTAAATAAATTCATCTGTATCATTTTAATTGGCTTCCACATATAAGTGATATCTTATGACATTTGTCTGTTTCTGTCTGACTTACTGAACTTAGTATGATAAGCTCTAGGTCCACCCATGTTGCTACTATTGACATTATTTCATTCTTTTTATGGCTGAATAGTATTCCATTGTTGTACCTCTTTTTCTTTATCCATCCATCTGTTATTAAACACTTAGATTGTTTCCTTGTCTTGGCTATTGCAAACAGCATTGCAATAAACATTAGGGTGCATGCATCTTTTCAAAATATGGTTTTCTCCAGGTTTATGCTCAGGAGCAGGAATGCTGGGTCATATGGTAGTTCTATTTTTAGTTTTTCAAGGAATCTCCATACTGTTTTCCATAGTGGCTGTACCAATTTACACTCCCACAAAGAGTGTAGGAGGATTTCCTTTTTTCCACATCCTCTCCAGCATTTATTGTTCGTAGATTTCTTTTTTCTTTTCTTTTTTTTTTTTTTTTTGATGACAGCCATTCTGACAGGTGTGAGGTGATAACTCATTGTAGTTTTGATTTGCAATTCTCCAATAATTAGAGATGTTGAGCATATTTTCATTTGCCTTTTGACCATGTTGAGGCCAATTTGCAGGGAGAAAAAAAGGAAAATCATAAGAGGAGATTCATGTAAAAGGGAGAATTTGGATCCAAATGAGACCCTGTTATAATAATTAAGGAATCCCTAGGAGCAATACCTGGTGGAGGCCGGGGAACACTTGCACTCTATGTGAGTTATTTAGTTTGGCTTCCTCAGAAGTCAACTAGGAGACATGGAGTTGAGTGTTAGCAGTTCACTTGGGAACTTGACCCTGGGAAGCCAGGTGAGGGCAACGGATATGAGGCAGGGAAGAAAGGGAAGTTAATCCATGGTGCATCCACGAGCCAGCCAGCCCTGTGTGTGAGCTCAATCCCACTGTGTAGGATGCACTTTGCCGTATGCCAACAAACCCGGAGGACATTGAGGTCAAATATTGATTGAAGGTTCCTGGAGGGCATGGCCATGTTTAAGACATAGAAAGTCGAGAAGGCAGAGAAGAGAAGGTGTAGTTATTGAGGTCAGAAGTGGTTCTGCTGGGGATGTCCTTAGGCTTCCATTCTGATCCCCTTCAGCAGATGGAGTCAATCTCCAGCTATGTGCTCACTGAAAAATAGAACTGTCTGTTCCTTCTTCTGTCTGCTACTGCTTCCCATCCTAGTGTACCCCAATTATGGATGAGTACAAGGTTCTAAATGTGGTTCCCAATGCCTCAAGGCAACTGATATTCAGGGTGCAATCTGTGATCTAGAACTTCCCCTCGGTATCCCTAGACTTAAGTTGAGATCACATATCTTGCTAGCTTCCTCCACCATCTGCCATCTTCCAGCACAAACTATCTCCAGATCATTGCCCCAGAAATAATTTGAACAGGAAGTCCCATCTCAGCTCTGCTCTTAAGGTCTTGTTCTTGTAGTGAAGTGGTGAAGTTCAAGGAATACAGACACTAATAGCCTTTATGACAGTGTGTCTCCTTGGACACACCTGCCTGTGTTTATGGAAGAGAGCTGTATTATTGTTTGGAAGGGTTCTGATACTCTTCACTTAGACAGTTTCTCTATGGTGTCCTGCTATAACTATGTTCCCTTATAAAGAGTGGAGCCATAAGGTCCTCATGGATGAGAAAAATGTATCTGGCTGCACATTTCAAAGTTCAGAAGTTACATAAGAATTGAGAAAGGTAGGCAGGAAGATATTTGGAATTCCAAAAATGTAAAGTTTGGTCCCAAGGAGGATATCTAACATTTATGCCCCTTGCAGGACAAGGACTGATTCATATACACATAAAACAACCAGGCACTTTTAGATACTTAGGTGAGAGGGTCACATATATCAAACTTGGAAAGATTCTAGAACTACACTGTTCAATATGGTAGCCACTAGCCACCTATGTCTATTTATTTATTTATTTATTTTTAATTTTTATTTTATTTTTAAACTTTACAATATTGTATTAGTTTTGCCAAATATCAAAATGAATCTGCCACAGGTATACCTGTGTTCCCGTTTATTTAAATTTAATTTTACTTAAATGAAAACTTCAGTTCCTAAGTGGTATTAGCCATATTTCAATAGCCATGTGTAGCTAGTGACTATTTTGTTAGGCAGCACAGTTATACAGAATGGGAAAGACTAGAGATCTCTTCAAGAAAATTAGTGATACCAAGGGAAGATTTCATGCAAAGATGGGCTCAATAAAGGACAGAAATGGTATGGACCTAACAGAAGTAGAAGAGATTAAGAAGAGGTGGCAAGAATACACAGAAGAACTGTACAAAAAAGATCTTCACAACCCAGATAATCATGATGGTGTGATCACTGACCTAGAGCCAGACATCCTGGAATGTGAAGTCAAGTGGGCCTTAGAAAGCATCACTATGAACAAAGCTAGTGGAGGTGATGGCATTCCAGTTGAGCTATTCCAAATCCTGAAAGATGATGCTGTGAAAGTGCTGCACTCAATATGCCAGCAAATTTTGAAAACTCAGCAGTGGCCACAGGACTGGAAAAGGTCAGTTTTCATTCCAATCTCAAAGAAAGGCAATGCTAAAGAATGCTCAAACTACTGCACAATTGCACTCATCTCATATGCTAGTAAAGTAATGTTCAAAATTCTCCAAGCCAGGCTTCAGCAACACATGAACCATGAACTTCCAGATGTTCAAGTTTGTTTTAGAAAAGGCAGAGGAACCAGAGATCAAATTGCCAACATCTGCTGGATCATCGAAAGAGAAAGAGAGTTCCAGAAAAACATCTATTTCTGCTTTATTGACTATGCCAAAGCCTTTGACTGTGTGGATTACAATAAACTGTGGAAAATTCTGAAAGAGTTGGGAATACCAGACCACATGACCTGCCTCTTGAGAAACCTATATGCAGCTTAGGAAGCAACAGTTAGAACTGGACATGGAGCAACAGACTGGTCCAAATAGGAAAAGGAATATGTCAAGGCTGTATACTGTCACCCCACTTATTTAACTTATATGCAAAGCGACTTCACTTTCACTTTTCACTTTCATGCATTGGAGAAGGAAATGGCAACCCACTCCAGTGTTCTTGCCTGGAGAATCCCAGAGACAGAGGAGCCTGGTGGGCTGCCATCTATGGGGTCGCACAGAGTCAGACACAACTGAAGTGACTCAGCAGCAGCAGCAGCAGAGTACATCATGAGAAACGGTGGGCTGGAAGAAGCACAAGCTGGAATCAAGATTGCCAGGAGAAATATCAATAACAGATATGCAGATGACACCACTCTTATGGCAGAAAGTGAAGAAGAACTAAAAAACCTCTTGATGAAAGTGAAAGAGGAGAGTGAAAAGGTTGGCTTGAATCTCAATATTCAGAAAACGAAGATCATGGCATCTGGCCCCATCACTTCATGGCAAATAGATGGGGAAATAGTGGCTGACTTTATTTTGGGGGGCTCCAAAATCACTGAAGATGGTGATTGCAGCCATGAAATTAAAAGATGCTTACTCCTCGGAAGGAAAGTTATGACCAACCTAGATAGCATATTGAAAAGCAGAGATATTACTTTGCCAACAAAAGTCCATCTAGTCAAGGCTGTGGTTTTTCCAGTGGCCATGCATGGATGTGAGAGTTGGACTGTGAAGAAAGCTGAGCACCAAAGAATTGATGCTTTTGAACTGTGGTGTTGGAGAAGACTCTTGAGAGTCCCTTGAACTACAAGGGGGTCCAACCAGTCCATCCTAAAGAAGACCAGTCCTGGGTATTCATTCGAAGGACTGATGCTGAGGCTGAAACTCCAATACTTTGGCCACCTCATGCAAAGAGTTGACTCATTGGAAAAAACCCTGATGCTGGAAGGGATTGGGGGCAGGAGGAGAAGGGGACGACAGAGGATGAGATGGCTGGATAACATCAATGACTTGATGCACATGAGTTTGAGTGAACTCCAGGAATTGGTCATGGACAGGTAGGCCTGGCATGCTGCGATTCATGGAGTCACGAAGAGTCAAACACGACTGAGTGACTGAACTGAACTGAACAGTTATAGGATATCCAATCTTTGTATAAATTTCTATTGGCTAGTACTGTGTTAGAATTTATCTTATAAAGTAGTGGAAGCTTAGTTGCATTTTAATTTGGCAAATCAATACAATTTAACTCTATCCATTGCCTGCTCAGATGTAGAGGATGTTTAGTGGATTATTTATTCCTCATTTAATGAATATATGATTATTGAATTCCACCCATGAATAAAACAGTGTAGAAGACTGAGCAGACAGATAAGACAATCTGTTTTCAGACATATAGATAAAACAAACAAAACAAAACAAAAATGACTCATAAGATCTTCAAAGGGTAAATGGAGAAGTTAAATTGAAAGTTATTTAACACAGCAGATCTTGTATTGTTGACATTGTCAATTAAAGCTTATCTTTCATGAGCAGCATGTGTTTTGCACAGTTTAGTATGCTACATTAGTCTTCATTTTCTGAGGCCATTTTGCTTGAAAGAGAGTGCCTGGTCTAAGTCTGTGTCTCAGTTGAAAGAGTTATTTTCTACTCTGTAATTGTGAGAAGTAATTTCTTTGCTTCTATGAAAATAGTATAGTTGATATCTACTTCATCAAGGATTAAGATAATATATGTCAACTCATAGGTTTCATGACCATGGGCACAAAATGGTTAAGAAGTGTCATTGTTACCACAAGAGTGTCATCTTGGGTTCAAAGAAAAGAAAAAATCCCTCTAGCTTCAGTTCAAATTTCCATCAGGAAATTATTTCTTTGATTGGTGATGTGCAAGATAGCCCAACAAAATAGCAAGATATACAGCTTACAAGAGAAAAGTGACTGAAGAGACATCACCATGTATTCTGTTACTCCACATCATGTAATTAGTCTAAGGCCAGTCAAGGTAACTCCATCACTTTTGACTGTGGTTGGGTTTAAAAGTGAACAGAAAACCTGCTGGTGAGGCAGCAGAAGAGTGGTTGGGTGAGGTTGGGGCTGGAGAGAGTTTCACTGCCCCAAGCTGTGGTTCTCAGACTTGCAGCACATCAGAATCACATAGAGAGCTTGGGAAAATAGAGATTTCTGGGTCCTACTGCCAAAGTTTCTGATTCAGGTGGTATGGAATAAATATACATTATTGTAGATTTAATCTGCAACAAACCTACATAAATATACAGACAATCTACATTTTCTAATTTATTCCTTGGTGATGCTCATTATACTGCTGTTCTGAGGAATGACAATTTGATGGCTTAAAACAAAGTTATGGCCCCTTTGTTTCCCAGAACATTGATGTGTCTGGTCAACACAAATTGGACCGCTTATTAGCTCCAGACTGATGCTGATACTGAGGATGAAATCATTTAACTGAATTCATCAGCCCTGGAGCCTGTCCTCCTTGAGAAATTACTTTTATTTAACTTATATGCAGAGAAACGCTGGACTGGAAGAAGCACAAGCTGGAATCAAGATTGCCGGGGGAATCTTGATTATCAATAATCTCAGATATCTCAATATCAATAATCTCAGATAAGCAGATGAGACCACTCTTATGGCAGAAAGTGAAGAGGAACTAAAAAGCCTCTTGATGAAAGTAGAAGAGGAGAGTGAAAAAGTTGGCTTAAAGCTCAACATTCAGAAAATGAAGATCATGGCATCTGGTCCCATCACTTTATGGCAAATAGATGGGGAAACAGAGTCAGACTTTATTTTTTGGGCTCCAAAATCACTGCAGATGGTGACTGCAGCCATGAAATTAAAAAATGCTTACTCCTTAGAAGGAAAGTTATGACCAACCTAGATAGCATATTGAAAAGCAGAGACATTACTTTGCCAACAAAGGTCCGTCTAGTCAACATGTATGGATGTGAGAGTTGGACTGTCAAGAAAGCTGAGTGCAGAAGAACTGATGCTTTTGAACTTTGGTGTTGGAGAAGACTCTTGAGAGTCCCTTGGACTGCAAGGAGTTCCAACCAGTCCATTCTAAAGGAGATCAGTCCTGGGTGTTCATTGGAAGGACTGATGCTAAAGCTGAAACTCCAATACTTTGGCCACCCGATGTGAAGAGCTGACTCATTGGAAAAGACTCTGATGCTGGAAGGGATTGGGGGCAGGAGGAGAAGGGGACGACAGAGGGTGATATGTCTGGATGGCTTCACCGACTTGATACACATGAGTGCATCAAGTGAGTGAACTCCGGGAGTTGGTGATGGACAGGGAGGCCTGGAGTGCTGCAATTCATGGTGTCGCAAAGAGTTGGACAGGACTGAGTGACTGAACTGGACTGAACTGAACTCAGAGTAATAGATTTTATTTTTAATTCTTTTTAAAAATGTGAAACAAAACACAGATATAGAAAAATCCCACCCAGCAAATATTTAGCTTAAATGATTTCAGGATGAATACCCTTGTAATTACCACAATGTTCAAGAAATTGAAGTACAGACACTTCTCAATTTCCATGTGCCTAGTTCGAGTAATTTAGTATTTTTTATTCTAGTGAATTTTTCACACTCGTGAGTTTTCTGTTACTTACACTCTCAATTACTCACAGAAATATATCCCAGGGATAATAATTAATTGCTCTGGATATATTTGTGGAAGAGATTTATTAGAAGCAAGTCCTAAGCAAAACAAATGATAAAAATTATTTTATAAAATATGGATTTTTGTAAAAAATTTATATTGATTAGAAAAATAAAACTGAGACATAATCAACTGACTGCACAAATGAATACTATAAGTCAGATAAGTGTAGTTTGAAGCACTTGGAATGGGCCCTAGAGAAGGGAGAACCATAGGATAAGGGGCATTTAAACTTGAACCCTAGAGAAAGATGAATTGAACATTCATATCAACTATCCTGCTTCCTTAGTGTTAGTTATGTGTCACCATTTTCAGTCCATATAGTGCATTCAGTAATCCTGATCTCATCTTTATAAAATTTATTTATTTATTTATTTTTCTTAGCTCATCTTTTTAATACCATTTCTACAATGTCTTAGGAAAAAGCCATCTTCTACAGGAATTGAGCAAATGAACTGCTTGTTAGACAAAGCAAGAGTATCCACCAAACAATACACTATTAAAATGCAACTTCTTTCCACTTGGCTGTGACATTCATTGTCAATACAGTAGTACACTTCCAATCACTAGACAAATATATGTCATGAGTTTTCCAGCTTTTAATTTCACTACTATATCTTTAAGTTACAATGTTTTAAGTTAAGAGCAGTAAGCTGATGAATTGCAGAGCTTGTCGCTTTGCAAATTATTATCTTGGCAACATCAGATTGGTGATTCACTGACTAGCATGTTAAAGGTTGCCTTGTAGAAATAATATGAAGTTGGGATTTCAAGAGAAGTGATCAGTCACAGGAGCAAAATAAAGGGTGAATTGCATGGTTTATGTATTACCTTTGTTGTGGCAAATACTGATGTTTAGAGTCATAGACGGAGAAGGCAATGGCAACTCACTTCAGTACTCTTGCCTGGGAAAATCCCATGGATGGAGGAACCTGGTAGGCTACAGTCCGTGGGGTTGCGAAGAGTCGGACACAACTGAGCGACTTCCCTTTCACTTTTCACTTTCATGCATTGGAGAAGGAAATGGCAACCCACTCCAGGGTTCTTGCCTGGAAAATCCCAGGGAAGGGGGAGCCTGGTGGGCTGCCATCTATGGGGTCGCACAGAGTCGGACACAACTGAAGTGACTCAGCAGCAACAGCAGCAGTAGCAGAGTCAAAGAAGCATCATATCATTAGTGAGCAAAAGTATTCATAAGATTCCTCCTTTCCCTCTTAACAGAATTTAATTTTGCAATGATCTTGCCTGAATAGAGAGAGGGTCATCACATTGTATTTGTCTACATTTGAGACAAGGTCCCAAGGCTCCTATTAAATAGGAGAAGATTTCTATGCTGTACTCTCAATGATCCATAGCTGTCCTCTAAGAGAAGAGGCCTAGGGCATTATTTAAATATGTAGGTCAGGTTAGTTTTGCCCACAGGTGTATTAGACAGTATGATTTTTCAGGGCCATGGAGTCTATGTCTCTCTTTCTTCCTTGATGCCTGAATATCCAGTCTGTGCGGTTAAAATACTGACAACCCTAGCTGAAATGCCAAAATTACCTGAAAGGATTGACTCTTGTGTCAACAACACTTCTATTTAGATAAAGAACTCAGATTAACATGAGTAAAGACATTAGTGAACATGTGGTAGACAGATTCAGATGCAAGTCCTACTGACAATTAGCTGTATATCCTTAGGTTGTGACTTGACCTCTCTGAATCTCTTTCCTAATCTTTAATAACAATGCCAACCATCTTAGAGTACTGACATGATGATTAAAAAAAAGGCTAATTTTTTTTTTTAGCATGATTCCTTATTTATAATGACTTAGCCAAATTTGATTAAGAATTGAAAGAGGGGCATTTTCAGGTATGGACCAGCACAATGCATCTCAAATTCAAACATGTTATTGCAGCAGTTTTTAAAGCACAGGTTCTGATCCAGAAGTTTTGGAGCAGACTCTCAGATTCTTTATTTGCAACAAGCTCCCAGGTGATGCCCATGTTAATATGCAGAGTCCACACTTGGAGAAGAGAGTGTGCATATGAGGCAACAAAGGCAAGCATAGAACCTGATGTCTGCCATGCCTGGGGACAGTCAGGACAGAAGAAAAAAGAAAAGGTGCTGAAAAGAAGGAGAGAGCCCTTCAAAGAGAAAAAAATAGAATGCAATGACACATTGCTGTACACCACACTGTCTTTTTGAACAGATCAGACCATATTCACATCACGTCTGGCTGAATCAATCCAGTTGGTAGACTAGTACTATCTTTTGCAAGCAGGCATTGTACTGCTGCCAGTAAAATTGGGTCCCCAGGATTGTCACCTAGCTGTCTGGAACAAGTCCCCAGACAGCTGACATCATGTTAATTGTGAGGACCCTGATTCCTGAATTATTCCCAATTCACATCTCCTCAGGAGGGACCAGACACTGAAATGAAAATCAACATCCCAAAGACCTTCAGTGGTCCTTAGCTTTTTGCAACCCAAACACTGCCCAAGGGGGAAAGAAGAAATGTGTATTGATTCTGTGCCAAAGGGAGGCAAGATTTTGAAGCCTCCCCATCCCTCCATGAGCCTAGGAAGCTGAAAATGCTTTGACATAAAAAAAATCAAATTCTCCATGGCAACAAAATTGTCATGCCAGAAACACAATCTCAACTAACACAAGCAAGCATCTCAAAAATACACTGAGTGAGGAGGAAGAACTAAAATTTCAAGGAGCAAATGATGAATGTGATTATTTGCAAAATTCTATTGGTGATGGGGGGGGGGGAGGTAAGGATGGGAAAGAAAAATACAAACCTCCCCTCTCATGTGCCCAAAGACATATGTTCCTGTTTGTCTTCTAATCACATAGTGTGATGTAAAAATTTCCCCTCTCTCTCAAGTGGGTCTAACTCACAGCCCAGCAGCTTCATGCTGTATCACCAGCTCCCATGTTTCCTGCTGACAGTAAGGGTTTCTCACAGACCAATCAACTTTAAGCCCAGATCAAAAGATTTCTTGCCACAAAACAAATCACACTGGACAAAATCAGATCCCTCCTAAGCCACAAGTATATAGATTGACCTGGCAGCCTCCATTAATAGTGATCTGACCCCCAGTTTAATGCCTTTTGTCATTTCTTTCAAAAATAATTAGATCTTTTTTTTGCTTGTTCTTTCTTTGTGTGTGGGTGAAATGTGAGGAGTGTATGAAAGTGAGAGCAAACATTCCATTTGGCCAATTTCTTCCTTAGATGAGATACCAGCGCGAAGACTACTAGAGTGGTTTTTAACCATCTCTTCTCCCTCCTGGTCCAATGAGTTGCCCAGACCTCAGCAGCCACAGCAGTATCTAAGGTCAAAGACTGCTTCCATGGGTGTGTTTCCTAACAGAAAGGTGAGTTTGTCACCAACAGAACTCAGACTTCTTTATTCACAGTCTGAGGGTACCCGTCTGCACACCTTTCCTATACTTTTCAGCTTTTGAGTTGATCTCTGCTTCAGATGTGCCAGCTTTAGCAGATGTGGCTCCTTTCTTCCTGGTGTAGGTCAGAGATGTGCATGCTTGAGTTCTGAGCACACTGGAGGTGAAGTGGTCCTTCACTGCCTATGTTCAGTGCATGCCAAAGATGTATATGATTCCCAGGGGATGTGGCAGTTTTAAACGGTGTCTGAGGACTTGCAAGGGGCTTATCTTTGCGAAAGAGTTCAGCAGTGAGGACCCAGGAGGTTGCCACTGGGCACACTCATTTCAGTGATGGAGTCTTAGCTCTATAGAAGTGAAGGATTTTACAATGTGGATTCATCTGCTGCAGAAAACTAGCAAGTTACTTGACAAATGCATAGAAGGCTGAATGAGATAGTGTAGAAGGAAGTTGTGAAATCTTGGGATAAGTGAGTCAATGAATGAGTGAATGAAGTATATTAAAAGAAAATATAAATCTTGGAAATCAAAAAAGAGTTACAATTTGCCCTTTCAACATTATCCTGGGGCAATTTTTTACAAGTCTGCTCAAGGATTGCTTAATTCTCAAGGAGAAAGTACCTGTCATTTGGTTTTGCTATTCACTAACTTATTAGACCTTAGATATTATGAAAAGTGAAGTCGCTCAGTCTTGCCCAACTCTTTGAGGCCCCATGGACTGGAGCCCACCAGGCTCCTCCATCCATGGAATTTTCCAGACAAGAGTACTGGAGTGGGTTGTGATTTCCTTCTCCAGGGGATCTTCCTGACCCAGGGATTGAACCCAGGTCTCCCACATTGCAGGCATATGCTTTACCATCTGAGCCACCAGGGAAGCCCTAAATGTTATGAAGTTGCATGTTAACTCATAAATGTTTGTCCAATAGAGAAGTATAACCCTATAATTTTTATTATCCTGTAAGACATCAACTAGTTTTGTATCCATCTAGAGTTTTTATTCTAGTATTCTTTTTTTCCCTTGCTGTACCATACCATTTTTATCTATGAAATCAAGATAATAACAATAATAATACCTACATGGATAGTAATTGTGAGAATTAAGTTTATATGCCTTAATGATTTAGAACTGTGATGGCTCATGGTGAGTGCTAAGTATATTGTTGTGATTTTTAGCTGTGTGCTGGTAGACAACAGCTGCTCACAGAAGGATTAGGAACTAGGCACAGGATCCATCCATACACAGAGGGTCCAAACCTGATAAGGACAACACTAGCAGCTCAGTCTTGTTCGATTCTTCGTGACTCTGGACGGTAGCCCAGCAGGCTTCTCTGTCCATGGAATTTTCCAGGCAAGAGTACTAGAGTGGGTTGCCATTTTCTACTCCAGGGCATCTTCCTGACCCAGGGATCGAGCTAGTGTCTCTTGTGCTAAATAATTGCTTAATTATTTAGCACCTGGCTGCAAATTTGTTGTTGAAAACACTAAATGGAGAATTCAAATTGAAATCAAGATGTTCTTTGAAATGTCCTTGTTTTGATACATCTGACATTATCCTAGATTTCAAACCAGGTGGCACAGTTTGCTCTTTTGGGTATATTTGATGTCTTTTGTTTTCTAAAATAAAAAAAAAGTTTTAAAGGAAGACATGTAGAAAAAAGTGTTCATTAGACAGGGTTCTACTTCTAGGCCAGATGGCACAAAAGTCTGTGTTTAGGAGGCAAATTATTACTTTATGGTAATATTTTTCAATGTAAGTTAAAAATTACAATTTTCTCAACTTTATTTTAGAAAATAAATAACTTCTTTTTTTATTATAATCATACTATAATGCTTGTATTCTATGTATGTATTATACATATGTATGTATATGTACACATAATACTATATATACCCAGATATGCATACATGATATGCGTTATATATTTATTTTATTACATATGGCTTGTGTATAATACACACATATATATATGTACACACTAGTTTTATATATGTATAAAACTAACCATGCATGTATCTACCTTTCTGTCTATATATATGACTCTATGTATTATATCCAATCAAATGTGTTAAATCTCCTTATATATGCTACAATATACATATATGTGTGTATAAAATCCACACAATACATCAATTATATTGTGTATATAAATATATAGGACTTCGCAGGTGGCACAGTCCTGATAAGAATATGTCTGCCAATGCAGAAGTCACAAGAGATGCTAGCTTGATCCCTGGGAGGAAGATCCCCTGGAATAGGAAATGGCAACCCACTACAGTATTCTTGCCTGGAAAATTCTATGGACAGAGGAACCTGGTGGGCTACAGTCCATGGAGTCGCAAATAATTGGACACGACTGAGCACATGCATATACACACATAGATATATAAATATGTATATGACAGAATAATAAAAGTAGTATTATCACTAACCACAAATGTTAGCTATTCATTATATGATAATTTGTGTTATCCATGTATACTCTTTTTGAGTAGGGTTTGTGTCTATTTTTATCAGCTATGTGCCAGAGTTTTAGCAGAACCTGGCACATAGTAGGTATTCAATAAATATTAATAGGAAGACATGTTATTCACAAATTCATTCAGTGTAGCAACCTTCAACTCTTGTTGCATTTTAGAATCACCTGGAAAGCTTGTATTTATTTTATTTATCAATATTTGTTCTTGGGTCCCATCCCAGACCATTCAGAATATCTGGAAGGTGGGACTCAGCATTGCTACTTATGAAGCTCTATTGGTTGCTCAGCTGGTAAAGAATCTACCTGCAATGCAGGAGACCCTGGTTTGATTCCTGGGTCAGGCCGATCCCTGGATAAGGAATAGGCTACTTACTCTAGTATTCTTGGGCTTCCCTGGTGACTCAGATGGTAAAGAATATGCCTACAAATCAGGAGACCTGGGTTCGATCCCTGGGTTGGGAAGATCCCCTGGAGGAGGGCATGGCAACCCACTCCAGTATTCTTGCCTGGAGAATCCCCATGGACAGAGAAGCCTGGTGGGCTATAGTCCATAGGGTTGTGAAGAATTGGACAATTGCTCAATTGTGATTGAGCAACTAAGCACATAGGTTATTCAGATGTCCAGCCATGAACGAGAACTAGTAAGTTACTATCTCCTTGAGTCTGTGTTTAATTTCTGCTAAGGGTTACAGTTAGCCTGGTGAATGAAAGGAAGCTGTCAGCCCTGGGAGCAGTGCTGGATGGTGGATTCTAGACCACTGTATCCTGACTCTCTGACTGTATCTCCTGCATAGTGTTCCTGATTCAGACTCTACCTGGGAGAAGAAGAAAAAGTCAATTCCCTCTCTGCCTACGTGTGTGCTAGCCTTGGGCTCAGGCACCCAGATTCCCCTGTAAGTAGGATAATGATAATATAATGAAGCAGAGACATGTGTGTTCTCTCAATATCTGTTCATAAGGGTGGGTGAGTTGGGGGAGCTGACCTATTACCAGACTCACAGCTTCCCCAGAAACTCCCAAGAAGCTACCGAGGCCATCATGTCCTTCTGCCACTGCACAGTTGGGTGGGACTAAGATCAAATCTGGCCCAGGATGCCCTATGGGAGAGCCTGTATTAAAATCTGCCAGATATCCCCAGGTGGTCCAGTGGATAAGAATCTACCCTCCAGTGCAGGGGACTCGGGTTCGATCCCTAGTTTGGGAAGATTCCACATGCCTTGGAGCAACTAAAGCCGTGTGCCACAACTACTGAACCTGTGTGTCCTAGAGCCCATGCTCTGCCACAAGAGAAGCCACTGCAATGAGAAGCCTGCGAACTGCAACTAGAGAAAGCCCACACACAGCAGTGAAGGTCCAGTGCAAAGATAAATAAATAAATAAAACTTGCCAACCTGTGTTTCTTACTGAAATGATAAGTGAACCTCCCAGTCCCAGTCTCTCACTACCCTGCAGTGAAAAGGAACTTTTGAATATGTGAGTCTGTTCTCTGTGTGCACATGAGGCTTTAAGGCAGGTATTACTGGTTCACATTACAGATAAAAGAAACTGGGTTGAGAGCAGGTAAGCGACCTGCAGTTGCTAACCGAACCTGTAAGCAAATACCATCTTCAGCATTTGAACTCTGGCAGATTAGTTCCCAAACTCCTTTTTTTCTTTCTAATACATCCCTCTTTAACCTGTGTTAATAAATCAATTTGCTAGTGTTGTGGTTAGGAGCAAAACTGTGGATTCAGCTGACTTAAATTGTAGTACATACATTTTCCCTTCTTAATCTCATCATTTTAGGCACCTTATGCAACTTCTCTGAACCTCAGAAAGCCTACCTGAAGGTAAAAGGTAATAATGCTTACCTTACAGTATCTTTGTGGAGACTAAATACTGTAATATAGGTGAAATGTTTTATAAAATCTTTGGCACAGAGACTTCATGAAAAGGCATTGTGAGCACAAAATTGTTATCAATATTTTCTTCCTGAGTCTTTGATTGGCTATTCTTTTCCCTTTAGATTAACATTCTTAAACTCCTTTCTCAACAAACATAGAATTCACTAAGTTTTAAATTATTGATTCCATTATCCCCAGAATATCCAGTGATGTGTAGTATGAAACAACTGATAATATATAAATAAAAATGACAAATCAAACTCACTATGAATGGAGATTCAAAACTAGAAATTAGGGACTTCCCTGGTGGTCTCTTTGCCAACTGGGCAGCCCCTAACAACAGTGGGGCTAATTAACTAGTGGACCACTAATTAACTAGTGGTCCAGTGGTTAAGAATTCACCTGTCAATTCCGGGGACACAGGTTCAGTTCCTATTTGGGGAACTAAGAGCCTACAGGCCACAGGACAACTGAGCCCAAAAACTGCAACTATTGAGCTCACATGTTCTAGAGGCTTTGTTCCTCTACTAGAGAAGCCCACACGCTGCAGTGAGAGAAAACCTGCGTGCTGCAACGAAGACCCAGCACAGTCGGAAAAATAAAATAAAATAAAATAAAAAAAAGTTCGCCTCTTTAAAAACTCAGAAATTGATGTGCTAGCAAATTAAATCATTCTTTGCTTTATAAAAACAATATCAATATCATGACAATGAATTAGGACTTAACTCCCAAATATAAAGATGGATCAACATTGGAAAACTTACTAATGTGATTAACCTCATATATAAGTGGGAAAATATAGTCAAGATCAATTAACGTGAACTCTACTAGACCAGTGTACCTCTTAGAAAAAGACTTTAGTGAGTTCACTAGATGTGTAAATAAATAAATATCATGAGATATTTAAAGCTTTTGGAAATTAAAAAATTCAACTACAGAACTATATATATATATATATTATAAATATGATTTAACTATATCTCTCTAGATATCCATCACCATATTTGTTAAAGGAATTTCATATAACATTAGTTAAAGGTGTCTGCTCTTCCTTTGCTCATATATTGTAAGAATACACAATCAACTTTTAACCATAGCTGTCTCTAGAGAGTTGCATTACATATTTTTGAATTTAAAAGCTTTCACTTAATACTGTTTTATATTTTTAAAACTATAAACAGTTATTTTATTGTAAAAATTAAAACTACTGAAGAAAAAATCTTGATAGATTTCATTCTTTCTATGATAAAATGCTATAATAATAATATATTTGATAGTTATTTATGTTGATGCATGAAATATAAAAATAAGGCAAATTAAAATTTTTTTTCACAAAGGCGTCTTATGATAATCAAAGAAAAATAAGGTGGATTTAGGGAAACACTAACCAGTATACTTTGAATATGCATGATGTGCTGGGAAGCATGGTTTTATTCCATTTTAATCTCTCTCTACCCATTCTTCTCTTGAACACTGCTCTTGGACATGATTCCAGAACATTGAGAGGTCTGTGTGCTTATTCAGCACTTGCCTTTAGAGTTTGCCACCTACTCACCAACTCTTCGGTTGAGCTGAGCTGGGCTGTGAGTACCAGTGAGGTCTGAGGAACTGGAAAAAGCCATTGGAGAGAGCAAGGATGCTAATGGGTCATCACAGTTGTCTAGAACAAAAGAGGAGAGAGAGAAAAAAATTCATTAGCAAGAAGTATTTCATTAAGAGAGGACTCAAGGAATTAACCACCACTACTTATGAGCTACCTGCTCTGAACAAAGCTGGTACTCATTGTTTCCTTGTGGTGTTTCATCTCCTCCTCACAAAAACCTTGAAAAGACTAAGGTTAAATCTCTCACAGTTGGGGAAACTCAAGTTCAGACATTTCGTAGTTTGTCCAAGGTCGGAAATCTAGAAAATAGTGTAGCCAAAATTTTTGCCCAGATTTGTCTAACTGAAAATCCAATTATCGCTTCATTTCTTTAATCAGCCACTTGAGCAAAGTCTCAAGTTATGGCTAGTGAGCTTTTTTTATAAAGGGGAGAATATTTAAAATGGGGAACACTGTTTACTCTCACATCTTCAGTTTCTAAAGACTCTTGTAATAGTTTTATTTAGAGGGACACAATAATTTAGAATGCCTCACTCCCAGTTGCATGAAAGTCTTTGGAAAATGAGTTACTAATTTTAATAATTCATATCTATTCTATGAAATAATAGAGAATAGCCCTCAATCTTTTACAATCTTGAATCTGACATTTCCTTCAATAGCTACCCTTCCAGTCTTCCCTAAATGTGGTAGATAGTCTTTCTAAGTCTTCTTTGATCCTGTTCAGATGGGGCCCATGGACAGAGATGTGGTCTTGACAATGTAGATATTCTCCTCTGATCGCCCTGACTATTCAATCCCATGTACAGGACTCTGCTCTTTACCAGCATATTGGCCATCTAAAGAGTTAGTTTTTAGGTGCTTCCCAGATGGTGCTAGTGGTAAAGAACCTGCCTGCCAATGCAGGAGATGTAAGAGACAGGGTTTGAGTCCTGGGTCAGAAAGATCCCCTGGAGGAGGAAATGGTAACCCACACCAGTATTCTTGCCTGGAGGTTCTGCATGGACAGAGGAGCCTGGTGGGCTACAGTCCATAGCGTGGCAAAGAGTTGAACATGACTGAAGTGACTTAGCACACAAAGAGTTTGCAATCATTCATTTATTTGCATTCACCAACAGGTAACATACTCTTTGTGGGATCTTAGCAAATAATCTGCCATATAAAAGGCTTTCAATAAAGGTTTATGCAAAGAATGAAATAAATGAGTAAAGGAAGGAATGAATAAAGGAAGGAATCAATCAGTCAATCCACAGAACAGTACCAACACTCTTACCACTTTTTTGTACAATTGATCTTAGAGAATACTGCAAAATGAGTCCATGAAATCTAGATATACCTCAGTCAAAACAAGTTTGAAACGTTATTCAGTTTGAAGGTCAACTTTGTGGTATCAAAGGCTCTCAGGAAGAGGTGAGATGACATTTTTAAAAGGAAATGTACATATGATTATGAGGATGCTTGTTTACCCAGCAAATTCTTAGAGAGCAGTATTTCATCTAATTGCACAAAAATTAATGAGAAACATAAGGATTGAATTTTTATTTGTTCAATGTGCTAAAAAAAATTAACTGGCAAATTATATTTTAAGTTTTTCCCAAACACAAATGTATGAAAAATATTTTGAGGTATTTGACAGACACAAAATACAGCCAGAATCTAAATGAAGAGTAATAACACTAAAATCAGAGCTAAGAGCATCTCTGCAGTTATGGTCATTCTGCAAACAGAAAGCAGAACTCAGGGGCCATATTATTGCAGGCTAAGATGCAGGTGAGGGGGATGCATGCACCCTTCCAACACACTTGTCGGGAAGCATGAATCTGCTACTGTATTTAATGTTAAAAACAATTTGAACATAATGGAAATATTCCATTTGCTTATGCTGGATTTATCATCAGGAAACCAATGAATGCCAAAGCTTGAGCCCAACTGAACCTGAGCCCCAGAGGAATATACCATACACATGCACACACACACATACACGAAACTCCACAAAGCATTTCTCTTTGCAGCTATGCTATGAACCTTACCCACAACAGTGGCTACAGTTACCCTCTAATTTCAGATAACATCCCTCCACTCCATTTGGACATGACTGAGTGGCTAATACACACATAACCCTTCCAAATAACTCACAACCCTTCTAACACCCACTTCTGAAGCAAACTGAAAGGTGATAAGGTGGAAGGTGAAGTCGCTCAGTCGTGTCTGACTCTTTGCAACCCCACGGACTGTAGCCTACCAGTCTCTTCCGTCCATGGGGTTTTCCAGGTGAGAGTACTGGAGAGGGTTGCCATTTCATTCTCCAGAGGATCCTCCCGACACAGGGATCGTACCCAGGTCTCCCGCATTGTAGGCAGCCGCTTTACCATCTGAGCCACCAGAGAAGTCTGAAGCAAACTGAAGAACTTTCCAAAGCCAAGAGCCATATTTATTAGGGCTTCCCTGGTGGCTCAGACAGTAAAGAATCTGCCTGCAATGCAGGAGATCTGGGTGCGATCCTTGGGTTGAGAATGTCCCCTGGAAAAGAGAATGGCTACACACTCTAGTATTCTTGCCTGGAGAATACGATGGATGGGGAGCCTGGAGAGTCTAGTCCATGAGACTCTGATGCTGGGAAGGATAGAGGGCATAAGGAAAAGGGGGTGACAGATCTGAGATGGTTGGATAGTGTCATTGACTCAATGGATACGAGTTTGAGCAAACTTTGGAAAATAGTGAAAGACAGGGAAGCTTGGTGTGCTGCATTCCATGTGGTCACAAACAGTCAGACATGACTTGGCAACTGAACAACAACTTTTTATTCTAGTATTTATGCATTTCTTAAACATATAACATGTGTAAAACACTGTTACCATTTTTTTCAACATTTTTAAATTGATGGATAGTGGATTTACAATGTTGTGTTAATTCCTGGTATACAGCAAAGTGATTCAGTTGTATGTATACATATATGTTATTTTTTATATTATTTTTCATTATAGTTTATTATACAGTAGGATCTTGCTGGTACTGCTAACATTTTTATTAGATCTTTTATGGGTTTTTTTTCATGTGTCACTGATGACATTTTTGAGTATTGTGCTTCCTAATCCCACTTTTTCCCTAAGTGAATTGATCTAATCTAAACTGAAGTGATCTAATCATTTCAATGTAATTCAGCCCAATAAATATTTATAGGGTCCCACATTATGCTTGACCTTAAATAGGCATTGGAGATACATTTGAGTAAAACTGAATCTCAGACTTCAAGAAGTTCAGAGACTGTTTAGAAATATGAGGACATAATCAAATTCAATAAATGGATGAGACAGTTGAGGAGAATTTCATCATTACACCCAAGTCAGTTTCACGGGTACTTAATGGCTCAGACATCCAGGTGAATAGTCTTTCTCATCTCCTCCACCCCTGTGCAGTGAGTGCCCTTTTCCACCAGGTCTTGGGAGAAGCGTTCATGCCCACTGGCCTCCTGACACCAGCGACTATTTCTCCATGGCCCAGTTCCTTTTCTGAAATGTACCTTCCTTGTATCTCCATTTGTGAGGGTCAATGTTTCCATTTTGGGTATTGGTAAACCCGTTGGAAACAATCTGTGTTAATAGAAAGGTCCAGAGGAGATTCATCAGAACATCTTTTCTCATGGACCCAGGACACTGCAGTGGCTTTTAGAAAAGGAGACTGAGCTATCGCTCTCCTATCTCTGAAAGTGATAAGAATCAGAAAGTTTCCAATGAGAAAGGAAGAAAGACCTTCCCTCTCAGGCCAATAAGTACTTTCCTTTTTCTTCTTTATATCAAATGAACAGACTTGACAACTCACCTAAACTGAGAATAGACCAAGACTCAAAGTGGTAATCAAATTACCCTTTGTCGTTAGGAATTAAGAATTTGTTTATATAAGCATTCTCAATCCAGCAATGTGCATTATTTTTAGACCTGTCCTAAACAGGGGAAGGGTTTCCTCTGTGGCTCAGATGGTAAAGAATCTGCCTGCAATGCACAAGACCCAGGTTCAATTCCTGGGTCAGGAAGATGCCCTGGAGAAGGGAATGGCAACCCACTCTAGTATTCTTGCTTGGAGAATTCCATTAACAGAGGAGACTGATGATGGACTACAGTCCATGGGGTCTCAAAGAGTCAGACACAACTGAATGACTAGCACACACACAAGCACAAAGAGGAAAAACAATACAGCATAAATGAGGACAGCACAGTTGACACTTAAATAACATGGGTTTGAATAGTATGGGTCCACTTGTATCAGAATTATTTTAGAGAGGAGTATACTTTTTTATTTTTTATTTTTTTGAGTTTTAAAATTTAATATATATTTTCTAAAAAAATAATTATTTTTTATTGGAGTGTATCTGACTCACAATGTTGTTCTAATTTCAGGCTTACACCAAAGTGAGTCAGTTATACATACACATGTACCATTTTCCAAATTATTTTCCCATTTAGATTATTAGAGGTTTTTTTTTTTTTCCAATAAATATGAAGTATGGTGCTAAAAGTCCATGGTTGGTTGAAAACACAGATGCAGAATCTGATTTTCCCAATGTATTTGGGGTATTCAGCCCTCAGCCTATATTCTTCAAGAGTGAACTGTAATTAATTTTTTAAAAATTCTGCCTTTGGGACCACTTGGTACCATGGACAGCGTCAGGATGACTAAGGTTGCAGGCTTCCCATTCTAGACGGGTTTATTCTCTTGCCTTGGTGACTCCAGAAAACATATTCCAATTCAATGAGCCCACAAAATTGACTTATCTCTGCCACATCTAGCCACAGAATCACTTTACAGATGGAATGAGAAGATATGGACAAAGTTCCCTTTAAAAGATAAAGCACAGAATGAGCCCAGGAAACAGTATATTAATTGTGTGTAATATCTGCTTGCAATCCAGAGCAACCATTTTCAACAATTTTATTCTTGAGAATCTCGTGTCTATGTTAGAAAACCTGCACAAGAATTGATGTCACCAAAAGCTCTTTGCACTAAAGGTTTATGGTCAACCTGATGAGAAGAAGGAAAGAAGTGGAAGGGAGAGAAGGGTTGAAAACAGCATTGCACCAGGCAGTCCTTCCCTTCTGCAGATTGGCAGCCTTTCTGAGACTAGGCCGATCGCAGTAAACACATGGCAGGGAAGGAAAGACACAAAGCACCATCTGTTTCACCATCCCTTCAGGCTTTAAATAAGCAGGCCCATGTTGTTGAATTTTAGGCACCACTCATGTCTCAGCCTTCTGACAGTGTATTTGCATGCTAAATCCATCAGTCGGTACTTCCGAAAGTGTGGTGGATGTTTATCTGTATTTACAGGAAGAGAGAGGAAAGGGTGAAGAAATCTGAGGAGGGAGAGAGATGTTTGAAATGTAGGAAAAACATAAGGCGGGACTAGAAGTCAGGTTTCCTGTGGAACATGGAAACTGAGAGACACCATGACTAGTTTTCTAGAAATGAACCATGCTTCACAGATCCATTGGCATAGTAGAATATTTTCAAAATATTCCCTGAAAAAGACCATTCAAAGATGTGCTGCAAAAATCAGGGGGAATTAAAACCCTAGTTAAAATGCAAACTTCTATTCACATTTTTGGAGCCTCTCTGTTGGTTCAGCCGTAAAAAATCTGCTCGTCAATGCATGAGACATGGGTTCAACCCCTGAGTCAGGAAGATCCCTTGGAGAAGGAAATGACAACCCACTCCAGGATTCTTGCCTGGGAAAACCAATGGACAGAGGAGCCTGAAGGGTATCAGTCCATGGAGTCACAAAAGAGTCGGACACAGTTTAGCGACAGAACACCAACAATTCACATTTCTATTCTCCATTTTTCTTCAACAGATAATTTTATGGTTGTCTTGTTTTCTTTTACACCATAAAGGCCACCTCAAAATGCATCTCAAGCCAGGCAGATAAAAATCCATAAGTATAAATGTGACCATTCGTATTATAACATCCAGCTCTTCCAATCAATGGATGTTGGATGCTCCTAGTCCTATTTGCAAATGATGTAGCCCTACATTCACAGACTGAGATGGTGTTTAAACCAGAAGGAACCTCTGAAAGTAAGGAATTCAATCCCTTCAATTACAAACGAAGACCTCGGGGTGTAGGAGATGACAGGCCTGCTTAGGACTGGTCAGTTAATTAACGGACTGGCCCGGGTAGAAATTCAAGTTTGCTCAACCCCAGATGGTGACCACTAGGTCAGAATTATGCCACCTGTGCATAAGTCTGGTAACCATTAGTTATATCATTCTTCATAGGATTTGTTTTAACAAATGATTTATTTTCTGCTAAAGGAAGGGTATAGTTTCATTTCCTGGATAACAGAAAAACTTTGAAAAATAGTGCATAATTCTCATAAGAATTTGCATTCTTTCTCATTTATTCTTGCCTTCTTTACTTCTTTGACACTCCACCAAAAGAGGGGAGGAAAGCCCGCAAAGGGAGAATAAGTGAAAGAAATGTATCTGTTTCCTTATTAATGTTTGTAGGCATATTCATGGGAAGCATTTTCTTTGGAATAAGTGGGGATAGTTTTCCCCTCAATATACATGTATGTGTAAATATTAAAGGTCTTCTTTGACATTAATTAAAAGGTAAAGACACAGAAGAGAATTCTGAATAAATATGATATTTACACAGCTTCTGAGAAATTATCATTGACTCTTTAAGCTGGTTCTACTTTAAGTAACGTTTTTGTTTGCCAATGTATATTTTTATTCATTATTATTAAAATACCAATAGAGTTACAGATGGTAACTGAAGTTAAATTGTGAGCATCGCCTTGATTACCAGAGTAAATTGTCTGTATATGGGGATTTGGAGCTTAAGGGATTCACTGTATTTATAGGTGAGATAAAATTCCTCTTAGCATTATGCACTTAATGGCCCACTTTGTTTAAAAGACATAAAGCAGGCATTTTGTGTAGTGCCTACAATGAGGCTTAGAAGTGTCAATTCATGCTTTTAGCTTCATTTGTTTTCTTACCTTGTTACCTATAATTTCACTTAGCAAACAACACAAATAAATACTATAATATTACTCTTGACTCTGACCCTATCCCCGTTTTCCACAGTGAAATCCTAAAAGATAAATTACTCTAAAATGCGCAGACCAAGAAACATGGCTCTCTGAAATGAATCATTAAAGGAAGGTCAAACCTTCTCTGTCCTGACATCCATCTCCACCATAATGCAGTGCTACTTGCCTTTTGATTATCTGCTGAATACACATGGTTGTGCTCTTTGCCATGGGAGGACAGAATTAAGTCAAGGACATAGACCCTAAGTTCAAGAAGCCAAGCATGTACTTTGGGTTAAAAGACAATCCATTAATTTGTATAAAGTGCCTAATGTGTATGATGAGTTACATGCCGGAGACCTTTTGCTTGGGATCCAGGAATCCTGGGTCCTCTTTTCTCTTCACTGTGAATTGCTTTCATTTTTATCTTTATTGTTTCAGATTCCTCCACTGCAAACGGCAGAGGTAACTGTTCATTTGTTCAATCAACAGACTTTAACAGGGCACATTCTAGGTGTCAGAGTTTCTGTCAGGCTTTCAAGATAGCAAAAGCAATTTTAACCAATTCCTCTACCATAGTAGAAATGGATACACTCCTCACTGCTTCACAGTCGTGACTGGTAATGGATAGGGGTGTAGACAGGGCATCACAAAGGAGACTGGTCCTGTCCAGGGATTAACAAGATGGCTCTGGAATATTTTCTTGGCTTTAAAAATCATTCTATTCAAGATTTTAGGAAAGACTTGGTTTAGAGGTACTGATCTTCACTTATAAGTTGCTTGCTAGGAATTTATCATAATCAAACCCAGTAAGACAATAACAATACTTTGGCCACCTGATGCAAAGAGCCAACTCATTAGAAAAAAACCCTGATGCTGGGAAAAACTGAAGGCAGGTGGAGAAGCAGACAACAGAGGATAAGATGACTGGATGGCCTCACTGCCTCAAGGGACGTGGGTTTTGAGCAAACTCCGGGAGATGGTGAAGGACAGGGAAGCCTGGCATGCTGCAGTCCATGGGGTCACAAAAAGTCAGACACAACTGAGCGACTGAACAACAACAAGACAAGAACAAGGCAGCATAGGTAGCCATAATTCTGTCCGGCATCTGGGGCAGCCCCCCTTTCTAGGTGTCCAGCAGTCACTGTGGTACAGCCAGGGGTAGACATCACTCATTCTGGATGGCTCAGCAACCTACAAGTTTCTCTGTTCTTTTCACACTCCATTCAGTGTCCAAACTGAACATGACTGAAGTCTGTGTGACTCTGTACACATTGTCTGTCTGAACATTTGCTTCCCATCCCTAAAATGATGGCAGAAATGCATCAAAGACTGTCAAGGGCCAGTCTCCCAGTTGATTGTCTTGTGTGAGTTTAGCTCTTTCCTCCTTGGTTTTTTTAAGAACACCTGTACACAAGTATCCCATAATTAGCCCAAACAAAATGGCTCCAAAATATACTTGCCCAGCAATAAGTTCATCTCTAGCATTTTTCTAGCAGAAATAGGGTCCAATTGTAGAGAACAAACTTATGGTTACCAAACAGGAAAGACAGAGTGGGATGAATTGATAAATTGGGACTGACAGAAACATAAAAATATTTAAAATGGGCTTCCCTTGTGGCTCAGCTAGTAAAGAATTCACCTGCAAAGCAGGAGACCTGGGTTTGATCCCTGAGTTGGGAAGATCCCCTGGAGAAGGGAAAGGCTACTCACTCAGTATTCTGGCCTGAACAATTCCATGGACTGTATATGTCTTGATGATAGAGAAAGAGAAGAGTGAAAAAGCTGGCTTAAAACACAAAATTCAAAGAACTAAGATCATGGCATCCAGTCCCATCATTTCATGGCAAATAGATGAAGAAACAATGGAAACAGTGACAGACTGTATTTTTGGGGGCTCCAAAATTACTGGAGATGGTGACTGCAGCCATGAAATTAAAAGACACTTGCTCCTTGGAAGAAAAGTTATGACCAACCTAGACAGCACATTAAAAACCAGAGACATTACTTTGGCAACAAAGGTCCATCTAGTCAAGGCTATGGTTTTTCCAGTAATCATGTATGGATGAGAGAGTTCGACTATAAAGAAAGCTGAGTGCTGAAGAATTAACACTTTTGAACTATGACTTGAAGAAGACTCTTGAGAGTCCCTTGAATTGCAAGGAGATCCAGGAGTCCATCCTAAAGGAGATCAGTCCTGGGTATTCACTGGAATGGCTGATGTTGAAGCTGAAACTCCAATACTTTGGCCACCTGATGTGAAGAGCTGACTCATTTGAAAAGACCCTGATGCTGGGAAAGTTTGAAGGCAGGAGTAGAAGGGGATGACAGAGGATGAGATGGTTGGATGGCATCACCGACTCAATGGACATTAGTGTGAGTAAACTCCAGGAGTTGCTGATGGACAGGGAAAGCTGGCATGCTGCAGACCATGGGATAGCAGAGATTCAGACATGACTGAGCGACTGAACTGAACTGATGTACAAAATATTTTAAATAGATAACTAATGAGAACTTACTGTATATCATTCAGTTCAGTCGCTCAGTCGTGTCCGACTCTTTGCGACCCCATGAATCACAGGCCTCCCTGTCCATCACCAACTCCCGGAGTTCACCCAGACTCACGTCCATCAAGTCAGTGATGCCATCCAGCCATCTCACCCTCTGTTGTCCTCTTCTCCTCCTGCCCCCAATCCCTCCCAGCATCAGAGTCTTTTCCAATGAGTCAACTCTTCGCATGAGGTGGCCAAAGTACTGGAGTTTGAGCTTGAGCATCATTCCTTCCAAAGAAATCCCAGGGCTGATCTCCTTCAGAATGGACTGGTTGGATCTCCTTGCAGTCCAAGGGACTCTCAAGAGTCTTCTCCAACACCACAGTTCAAAAGCATCAATTCTTTGGTGCTCAGCCTTCTTCACAGTCCAACTCTCACATTCATACATGACCACAGGAAAAACAATAGCCTTGACTAGACGAACCTTTGTTGGCAAAGTAATGTCTCTGCTTTTGAATATGCTATCTAGGTTGGTCATAACTTTCCTTCCAAGGAGTAAGCATCTTTTAATTTCATGGCTGCAATCACCATCTGCAGTGATTTTGGAGCTCCCAAAAATAAAGTCTGACACTGTTTCCACTGTTTCCCCATCTCTTTCCCATGAAGTGATGGGACTGGATGCCATGATCTTCGTTTTCTGAATGTTGAGCTTTAAGCCAACTTTTTCACTCTCCACTTTCTCCTTCATCAAGAGGCTTTTTAGTTCCTCTCCACTTTCTGCCATAAGGGTGGTGTCATCTGCATATCTGAGGTTATTGATATTTCTCCTGGCAATCTTGATTCCAGCTTGTGTTTCTTCCAGTCCAGCGTTTCTCATGATGTACTCTGCATATAAGTTAAATAAGCAGGGTGACAATATACAGCCTTGATGTACTCCTTTTCCTATTTGGAACCAGTCTGTTGTTCCATATCCAGTTCTAACTGTTGCTTCCTGACCTGCATACAAATTTCTCAAGAGAAACCTGCATACAAATTTCCTGAAAGATGATGCTGTGAAAGTGCTGCACTCAATATGCCAGCAAATTTGGAGAATGCAGCAGTGGCCACAGGACTGGAAAAGGTCAGTTATCATTCCAATCCCAAATAAAGGCAATGCCAAAGAATGCTCAAACTACCGCACAATTGCATTCATCTCACACACTAGTAAAGTAATGCTCAAAATTCTCCAAGCCAAGCTTCAGCAATATGTGAACCGTGAACTTCCTGATGTTCAAGCAGAGGAACCAGAGATCAAATTGCCAACATCCGCTGGATCATGGAAAAAGCAAGAGAGTTCCAGAAAAACATGTATTTCTGTTTTATTGACTATGCCAAAGCCATTGACTGTGTAGATCACAATAAACTGTTGAAAATTCTGAAAGAGATGGGAATACCAGACCACTGTATATCATAGGGAAGTCTATTTGATGCTCTCTGGTGACCTAAATGGAGGGAAATCTAAAAAAGAGGATATATGTACACACATGGCTAATTTACTTTGCTGTACAATAGAAACTAACACAACAGTGTAAAGCAACTACACTCCAATAAAAGTCAATAAAAAACACAGATCAAATAGAAAAATATATACATACTTTCCCAAATATTTTTTCTCTCTGATTACTTCCTTTTCCCTACTGCCACTGATTTTTTTTTTTTTTTTTTTTTCAGGTTAGGAATAGCATGTTCACAATTGATTGCTTTGCTTTATTTTTTTTATTATTACTTTTCTATTCTTAACTTTAGGAGAAGGTGATGGCACCCCACTCCAGTACTTTTGCCTGGAAAATCCCATGGATGGAGGAGCCTGGTAGGCTGCAGTCCATGGGGTCGCTAAGAGTCGGACACGACTGAGCGACTTCGCTTTCACTTTTCACTTGCATGCATTGGAGAAGGAAATGACCACCCACTCCAGTGTTCTTGCCTGGAGAATCCCAGGGACGGGGGAGCCTGGTGGCTGCCGTCTATGGGGTCATACAGAGTCGGACACAACTGAAGTGACTTAGCATAGCATAGCATAGCATTCTTAACTTTAATTTATCAATGACTTAATCGAATTAAAAATGTTTCCTAAGCTCCTTAGATAGAAGCTATATGATATACTGCTGCTGCTGCTGCTAAGTCACTTCAGTTGTGTCCGACTCTGCGCGACCCCATAGATGGCAGCTCACCAGGCTCCCCGGCCCCTGGGATTCTCCAGGCAAGAACACTGGAGTGGGTTGCCATTTCCTTCTCCAATGCATGAGAGTGAAAAGTGAAAGTAAAGTCGCTCAGTCGTGTCCGACTCTTAGCGACCCCAGGGACTGCAGCCTTCGAAGCTCCTCCATCCATGGGATTTTCCAGGCAAGAGTACTGGAGTGGGGTGCCATTGCTTTCTCCATATGATATACTACTCATATGTAAACTATAAAGTGTCATGCTGAGCAAGGATTTTTTTAAATTATAGTACTTAACATCAGGGACGATGTAAATTTCCAATAAATTTTTGTTTAGAGAAAAGGTGAAAGTTATAAGTCCTATTTTTTGTTGCCATTGCTTAGAAAGATCTCTTAGATATATATTCACTTTACTTTTTTTCTCCCTTTCCCACTACTTGATCCTAACCCATGCTTTTAAGTATCATGTTATGGTTTTATGTCTGTTGAATTTACACTGGGCTCTACTCTCATTGGTGGCTCAGATGGTAAAGCATCTGCCTACAATGTGGGAGACTCAGGTTCAATCCCTGGGTCGGGAAGATCTCCTGGAGAAGAAAATGGCAACCCACTCCAGTATTCTTGCCTGGAAAATTCCATGGACGGATGAGCCTTGTAGGCTACAGTCCATGGGTCGCAAAGAGTTGGACATGACTGAGCTACTTCACTTCATTCATTTCATTTCTACTCTCATTGTATCATTCTTTCTAATATACTGTTTTCAACATATTTTCTTCACCAAGATGTATTAGGCAGGCCAGCCTTCAATTTTTCAGAAGTAGCATCATGAAATGAAAGAACAAAGAGGGAATCATTAACACAAAACAGGTCCAAACTGAGCCTAAGGTAGGTGCCACTGATGCAATTGGTGTGTGTGGGGAGGAGGGGGTGGAGGAGGGAGGAGGGAGAGTGCTCACAGATGATCAAAGAGTCAGAGAGTAACATCCAAGGAGCAGGGGTCAGGCATACGGAGCTTGTTTTTACCTTAAGCTTTGGTCAGGGGACCATATCCTCCAAAAGAATCACTTAAGATTGTCAAATCTAAATATGCTAAATCTACTAAATCTTTAGATTATGAATAGTCCTTCTTAATTGAATTATCTAGAAGGTGTAAAATCTTTGTTGGGTAGAAAAGGTAAAATTCATAATGAAAAGCCTTAGAGATTTCTGAAATATGAGAAGCTGAGATTGGTGGCTAGATTATTTGAGAAAGTTTTAAAAGAGAAGATAAAATAAAAGGAAATCTTTGAGGAAATAAAATTTTATCTATTTAGAAACTTCTTAAATTCAACTTTGTGTCTATATACTCCTGTACTGCTCTTCCCATCACCACCCATCGATATTCCATGCAATAAACAGACAAACAAAAAGACACACACACAACACAGACACCATTATAAAGTAGTGCCAACTCAGTTTCAGAATTTTGGGGATTTTTAAGCAAAGCTAGATACATGAACCAATGGGATGTATATAATGATAAGATTGGCAAAATGGGAAAAAAATAAGATTAAAACTTTTAAAAATTACAAGAAAATATATTCTTACTTAGCACATTGTTCAAATGATTATGCATAGGATTTTAAAATGAAGGAAAGACAACAAGTTGAGAATTTCATAAAGACAGTGCTTCCATCAATTCAGTGCTAATCAGAGTTGAAAATCTCTTTCCTTGGCTTAGTCTTTCTCAGTGGATATCTGTTCTTTTTTGAATATGATGGAGCTAAACTTCCAATAGCTAATCAGGATCCTGCATTGAGTGGTTCAAAATTACACTGAAAATCTTGGTTATTCAAGAAACCACAATCTTCACATGCAGCTTGATCAACCCATATACATTCCTCTTCATCTCTAATGGGTCTGGGCATAGTGTCCCTAAAGGAAACACTACAAGCTCTGTGTGTCACCAATCCTATTCATTAGAATTTAGGAAAAATGCCTGATTGAAAAGATAGGCTTGAGTTGGGGAATGGCCAGCTGGCTGATATCACAACCACATGAGGGTCAATGCCAATCATTTATGAGTGGATGGGCTAAACATGCACCAATAATATGAACAAATATTGATTCTTACTGGTCTTTGTAGATGAGAAAATAATGCCAGCTCAGGGACAGCAACAGTGGTACTTCAACATCATAACCGAGCTGTGTGTGTGTGTTCTGGACTAGTTGGAGACTGCAGTATATTTGGAAATAGGCAGACATTGGATTCCAGCCCAGTCTGAATTCAGATTCTAACTCTGCAGCTTGCTAATTATATACCCTTTGGGAACTTATTTAATCTCAGTCTTCTGTATGTATAACGGGGATCATAACTATATCCAGGCTTGTTATGAGAACAAAAAGAGACAATTCATGTTAAATATTTAACCCATGGCACATAACTGGATACACATTAGTTCCCTCTATTTTATATCCTTTATTCTTCCTTAGATTCAAGCTCATCATCTCCAGTCATTGCTTAATAAAAGATCTTTCTTATACCCTCTATTATATGTTTTTGACTTTGTCCATCCAGCTGGTTTTAACACTGTGTTTTATCAGCTTTTCAGGGTACCTAGTATGATTCTGTACCAGGAGCTATCCTGTTTATGCATTACTAGACTCCAAGATTAAACACAGTGCACTTTTTAAGTTTTATGCATTTTTTTAATTGGCTGCATTTAATAGTTCTTAAGCACAATGTGCCAGGCATTATGCTATCTGGTCCATAGACTGATGAGTCTATGGTGAACAGGAAGCACACCTCTTATATAACATTATGAGGGATGAGGCTATAGAAAATACTTGCATTTCTTTCTAGTACTTATATTTTATTTATTAAAAAACTTGTGATACATTAAGTAGGGCCCTCTGTGTTTTTGTGTTTGGATTTTAAGCTTAAAAAGCTGAGAAGCACTGCTTTGGGTGAGACAGTCACATCAATTTGTATTTTAGGAAGTTGGTGTACACATGTGCATATCTGGGGTGAGGATAGGGTAGGAGAATGAAGGTAAAACCCTGCTGACATGAAGACCAAATCAAACCCTATAATAAAGAAGAAAGTAAAATGCCCTGAAGTGAAAAACTGGAATTTGAGATAAGGAGAAGGTATGACAATTTGGTTACCTGGGAATCATCAATGCCTGTTGATTTGAAAGGCAGGTAAAAACGAAGGATCATGTTAAGATTTCTGGTTTTAATGAATCTGTCTCTATTGTTATCCTAGAGACTTGGGAAGTTGAGAAATCAATTTCTAAAATTAACTCATTTAAATCAAACGAAAGAGAGATGAAGAATGAATCACAGATCAAAATGATTTCCAAATGATACATAAGACTTCTCACCTTTCTTTTAGATAAATATAATGAGTAGCATCAGGGGAGTACTATATATATATATATATATCGGATGGCAAGTCATAAGATGTTATAAAGGGATGCATTTTTAAAATATTCTTTTCCACTGTGTTTATCACAGGATATTAAAAATAGTTCCCTGTGTTATACAGTTGGACCTTGTTTTTTATCCACTCCCTATATAATAGTTTGCATCTGCTAATCTCAAATTCCCAATCCACCCCACCCCCACTCCACTCCCTCTTGACAGCTGCAGATCTGTGCTCTAGGTCTGCGAATATGTTTCTGTTTCATAAATAAGTTCATTTATGTCATATTTTAGATTCCACATATAAGAGATGTCATATATTTGTGTTTATCTAGTTAATTTCCCTTAGTATAATCTCTGGATTCATCCATGTTGCTGCACATAGCATTATTTCCTTCTTTTTATGGCTGAAAAATACTCTATAGTTTATATGTAGCACATCATCTCTATTCATTCGTCCCTTTAGGTTGCTTCCATGTCTAGGCTATTGTAAATAGTGTTTCTGTGAACATTTCTGCTTTATTGACAATGCCAAAGCCTTTGACTGTGTGGATCACAAGAAACTGTCGAAAATTCTGAAAGAGATGGGAATACCAGACCACCTGACCTGCCTCTTGAGAAATCTGTATGCAGATCAAGAAGCAAAGTTAGAACTGGACATGGACAACAGACTGGTTGCAAATAGGAAAAGGAGTGTGTCAAGGGTGTATATTGTCACCCAGCTTATTTAACTTATATGCAGAGTACATCCTGAGAAACACTAGGCTGGATGAAGCACAAGCTGGAATCAAGACTGCTGTGAGAAATATCAATATCCTCAGATATGCAGATGACAGCACCCTTATGGCAGAAAGTGTAGAAGAACTAAAAAGTCTCTTGATGAAAGTGAAAAGAGGAGAGTGAACATTCAGAAAACTAAGATCATGGCATCTGGTTCCATCACTTCATGGCAAATAGATGGGGAAACAGTGACAGACTTTATTTTGGAGGGCTCTGAAATCCCTGGAGATGGTGACTGCAGCCATGAAATTAAAAGATGCTTGCTCCTTGGAAGAAAATTTATGACCAACCTAGACAGCATATTAAAAAGCAGAGACATTACTTTGCCAGCAAAGGTCCATTTAACCAAAGCTATGGTTTTTCAATAGTCATGTATGGATGTGAGAGTTCGACTATAAAGAAAGCTGAGTGCTGAAGAATTGATGCTTTTGAACTGTGATCTTGGAGAAGACTCTTGAGAGTCCCTTGGACTGCAAAGAGATCCAACCAGTCCTGGGTGTTCATTGGAAGGGCTAATGTTGAAGCTGAAACTCCAGTACTTTGGTCACCTGATGCAAAGAGCTGACTCATTTGAAAAGAACCTGATATTGGGAAAGATTGAAGGTGGGCAGAGGAGGTGATGACAGAGAATGAAATGGTTGGATGGCATCATCAACTCGATAGACATGATTTTGAGTGAACTCCGGGAATTGGTGATGGACAGGGAGGGCTTGCATGGTGCAGTCCATGGTGTCACAGAGTTGGACATAACTGAGCAACTGAACTGAACTGAACTGATGCTGGGAAAGATTGAAGGCAGGAGGAAAAGGGGACGACAGAGGATGAGATGATGGTTGGATGGCATCACTGACTCGATGGACATGAGTTTGAGTAAACTCCGGGAGTTGGTGATGGACAGGGAAGCCTGGAATTCTGTAGTCCATGGGGTTGCAAAGAGTTGGACACAACTGAGAGATTGAACTGAACTGAACATTGGGGTGTAAGTAAGAAGTTGCAGTCTTCACTGCCCAAAGAGAGGTGAGTGATGAGCACTATTCAGGAAAAAGGAACTATTCTGTTGACCTGAGGTAGGTAGTTTTTCATGCCTTCAGAATGAAACTCTATTTCCTTACTTCTATGTATCTCTTCATGATCAGACACATGTTACTTTTCTTCTGACATTCCTTACTCCTCAGTCCATGTTCAGACTTGCCAAATTCCTGGCAGCTTTCAGAGAATGCTGTGTTACCCCTCTGGCCCCCTTCTATATGTGACTCTATCCTGAATGCCTCCCAAATTGCCTTCCTTTTGCCCACTCACCAACTCTAATCCCCGCACAGTGTGTAAGTGCTCCTAGAAACATGCCTTGATCCCTCTAGACAGAGAAAACCACCTCCTCTTTCTGATGTCTTTGCTGTCTTATGCAACCCTTCCTAGGAGGAATGTCACAATGATGGGCTTTTGTTTTGATGATTTTTATTACACATCAGACTCCGCAGCTCTTTGTAAGAAGGACCATGCCTTACTTATCTTTCTAATGTCATCACTGTTCACAATGATGATCACAGATCAGTTGCTCAATCATTATATGTTAAGTAAAATTTTGGATAAATGGAGGATAGTCCTATATTGGCATTGAAAATACGGGCAGGTATAGAGCAGTGTTCTAAAACTGGAACTCTCAGGGCAACGCTATAGAGACTTGTTTGCCCACATCACATGGTAGGAAAATCAAGACTATGAGTTCTTGCAGGGTACTATATTCAATACACTGTGATAAACCATATGGAAAATAATATTAAAATAAAGACTGTATATATGTATAACTGAATCAGTTTGCTGTATGGCAGAAATTAATACAATATTGTAAATCAACTAGACTTCAATTAAAAAATTAAAAATAAAGACTGTGAGTTGTGAGTGCTTAAAACGAATCTTGATGAATCATCATTGCTATTTTTAATATGTGTATGATTTCCAAATACTGACTTTATTTGATCTTGGGGAAAAAACACTTCAGGTAGGTAGGTCAGTCTTAAGGGTGACTGTATGACAAATGAGGGCACAGTTATCAGCATCACAGAGGTATTAGCTGGGAAGGCAAATTACCTGGTCTAACCTCAAAACCCCCTGTTATTCACAGGTAAAATAAACCAAGGCTCTGAGAGTGTTGAGGATAAACATTAACCCATGGAGGTGGTGGGGGGCAGGGGGCTGACTGTGTAAGCCCACTGAGGGTTCAAGCTCTGACAGGTGTGGAGTGTGAAGCAGAATGAAAAGGGTCCAGCTCTGGGTCCGAGCATGCTGCTTATGTATAGTCTGTCATCCTAAGGACCAACTTGGTGAATCCAGGCAAATCCATTCCCTTTTCTGTGCAACAGGTTCCTCCTTGGAAATGGAACTGATGGCATCTATTCACCAAAGGGGAGATGTGACAAATTAGGAGTATTATGAGACACCAAGAAAAAGAACAGTGTTTGACACATAAGAACGGCTCAATTAATGAGGCAAAATGTACTAATGATCTGCATTAACTTATATATTAACTATAACATTATTATGATGACTATCCTTAAAGATTTTTGAGTAAGGAAATTACATTTTGAGAGTACACAAATTTGAATTCTGAAATTGAGAAATGAAAATACTTTCAGTTCCCAATTACTATCCCCCTTAATTTATCAGTAGGCCTCTCTTTGTCTGGTTTTCATATTTGGGGGATGGAAACTACGCTGACATGACCAATAAATGGTATGGGTGGCCCCATCTGACCAGCTATTTCTCTGAAATTGAGATGAATGGTTTGGCTTTATGTTTTTCCCTCTTATGAAAATACTTTTCTCACTAAAGGGAGGGAACTAGGCATAGTTCAGGGCTAAGTCCCAAATCGGGCCCTTTTTTCCTGGGCGTTCTTGTGTATGCTCTTACTCAAACAAAACTGATCCCAACAAAGGCTCTAGAGAGAAGGCAATTTAATGCATGCATATAAATATTAATTATTCTGAGATCCTCAGATTATCAGATTTCAATTTTGGAAATGCTACCTTTTATAGAACTCAGTAAAAATCCTGGATATAATTTACTGGATCAAACTCTAGAGAATATTTGCTCATCAGAACACAGAGGAAGGGGAAAGTTTCACCACATAAATTTATTTCACCAAATGTTTCTGTGGTCCAGAGATCCTTCCCATTTGTTAGCAAATATGATCTTACAGGACTCTGTGAAATGACCCACCAGGCACTCAAATACAATGATTTTTTGAGACATGTCAGGCCTCTAGATAATGATTTTTGGGGAACAGGCTAAAAATAAAAGCTGTTTCAGGCAAAATGCTTCAGAATGTTCTACTTTTCCTTATAAAACGCTCTTCTTGCACATCCTGAATTACTGTTGTGATTCTTAAGCAAACGTTGGCTGTAGCTGTGAAGACATAAAATGCTATAAATGTTATATGAACATGTCCAGGTATTTGGTGCTGTAATTTAAAAGCATCAATAAAGTGTGAGTTGTGTTCAGAGTTTGCAAATCTGTCACGGTCAGATGAGTTCAATTTCCATTCTTCCAATACCCAACCCTTCAAATTATGCAAGAATAGATTAAAAATAGCAAGAAAATACATTGTATTGTGTTCACTAAATATCTCCCATTTTGGAAGAAATTTTTAGCAATCAAATAACATGAGAAAAAATACACTGAAAAGCAATTATAATTTCATTTTATTGCTGGAGACAGTAAGTGGTGTATCTTAAAACTGTGAGCAAAGATTAATGGAGATGAAGGGAGTAGTAAGTGCCCATGAACCAAGACATTTAACTTTAATGTCATTGTCAAACATGAGAAGTCATCATTTCAAGTGATGAAATGCTATGAAATGCTATCCGTTGCTATTTTTTCTTCTTTTTTTTCCCCACCTTAACATTGTACTTTGCAAGCTGAATGGACCTGACAAGGAGTCAGTTTGAAAGTTAAGGATTCTCTTCCTGAACAAGGTTAAGTTTAGCTTTGATGACAGCACAGCTTGGAAATCTTCTGCCAAGCATTTCCTCTGGGCAAGGAGGAGAGGATTTTCACTTTCTCTGTCAGCTTTAGCTCTATCTCAAGTGGTTATGAGTCCAGCCTTGGAAGAGAAAAGACAGAATGAAGAATATAAAACCTTGGATGCATAGCATTGGTCTGAAACTTCCAGACAGAATTTTTCAAGTGCATTTTGATGAACTAGGTCACAGAGTCTAGTTTCTTAGAGTCAGTACAATGTGTTTGGGAAGGCATTCTGGTTTGTTTAAATGAAATTTTAATTGGAAAGCAAATTTAGTGTACTAGTAAGATGTGAATGTATGCCATTTGATACTAAATATTATGTTTGCCAGGCAGACTTGGACTGAATTTATACGAACAGTGACAATTTTAAAAAATTTGTTATTGGCCCAAATTTGAACTTAAACTTGGATTGAATAGTTTGGATTGGATAGTATCTTTATTGCTGTGCCTGTGCTTTTAAGAGAGGTGGAACCTAGTGAAATTTTACTGTGGTCATCTTCCTGTAATACTTAACACCATTCCAACATCCTCATGGCTTTTATCACCTATTTTGGTTTACGCACCTAATTTTGATTTCTTGGGAAACTTCTTTGAACAGTAGTTCTCAAATCTTATCGACAGCATGAATTACAAGAGGATCTTGATAAAATGCAGATTCTGACTCAAGAATAAGTTCCCAAATGTCTCCTTCTGCTGGTCATGAGCCACACACGTGGGTTAGAAAACCTTTTAACACTGGTGACCTCTCTCTTCTCAGTGAAATGAAATGAAAGTCACTTAGTCGTGTCCAACTCTTTGCAATCCCATGGACTATACAGTCCATGGAATTCTCCAGGCCAGATTACTGAGGGGGTAGCCATTCCCTTCTCCAAGGGATTTTCCCAACCCAGGGATCAAACCCAGGTCTCCCACATTGCAGGTGGATTCTTTACCAGCTGAGACACCAGGGAAGCATTCTCCCTTCTAGGCTTCTCTCATTTCATATTTCATGTAACTGCCTCACTGGTCCAACTTAGCCCTCTGGCATCTGACTAACTTTTGTGGTAGCACACAGGGAAAGCTTGGCAAAACAGTCCAAGTGCCATGGTGGAGGAAAGAAGGATGATCGAGAAGAAACAATTCTTATCAGTGTGGGCATCAATGGGCAGATTCTTTTCCTGTCACAAAGTGTATTGCAATGAGGCCGCATATAAACCATCCTAGTTTCCATACCTGTCAACACGATCACATGTGTGTGTATTAAATCACTTCAGTCCTGTCCAATTCTGTGCAACTCTATGAACTGTATCCCACCAGGCCCCTCTGTCCATGGGATTCTCCAGGAAAGAATACTGGAGTGAGTTTCCATGCACTCCTTCAGGGGATCTTTCCAACCCAGTGATCACACCCTCGATCCCTTTGTGTCTCCTGCTTTGGCAGGTGGGTTCTTTACTACTAGTTCCACCTGGGAAGCCCTGCCAACATGATCACAGCACATGTCTATTTTTGAATACAGACAATAGGCCATGGTGACAGGTGACTTATAAAAATTAATTCATTGATTCCTCTTAATACTAATTATGAGTTAGGCATTATTACTCTGGTTTTATAAAGACACAGATTCAGAGCATTTAAGTAGCTTGCCCAAGGTCACAAAGCTGGAATTGGCACTAGATCTGTCCAACCCCTGTAGGCATTAACCACATTATTACCATCTTGCAGAACTGACCCAAGATACATCAGTCCATTCATTCTATTCATTTGCTCTCAGCCTCTCAAGCAATCTTGCAATCTTGGAATGTTTAGGAAAAAAGCAAGTAATTTCTCCATAAACTCTACCAAACAGTGTTAAAATATCTATCACAGTATATTCAAGCCAAACTTTAAGTACGTTACTCAGCAGAGAATAATGGTGTACACCAAAATTTCCAAAGGCAGATCCCATCTGGTTTCCTTTCAGACATTTTATTATGTGGAACTTGGAATTATCCTGAACACCTGCAAGACTATATCCCCAGGACCTACAGAACCAACAGGACACACAGAGGAAGGAAAAGAGAATGCTATTCAACTTAGGGTTGGTTCCACTCCACTGTCTCTGCTTCTGGAACTGCAAGTAATTGGTTCCTTCTTCTTGAAATCTGGAATTTTGTCTTCCATGACACAGGAGATTTAAGTTCTCCCTGCTTTACTGAACTTCCTGGCTGTCTCAGGAGTTTACTTGGCTTGGGGACCTAGACAATCTTGGCTGTGAACATTCAGATTCTGTCTGCCTTTGAACCATCTAGAATGCTGATGTGTAAACTCTGCTCCTCAAGCTGACCTTTCTGTATTTCATATCCACAAGTCCAGCCCTCACCTGACCAGCTGGTTCCTCTCACAGACTCACATGAGAGTTTTTATTCTCTCTCAGCATGGCTGCACGGTGCTAGAGAGACTTTGAGGAGATACCCCACATCAAGGGCAAAGGAGAAGCCCAAGTAAGATGGTTGGAGGGGTGAAATCACATTTTGAATCAAACCCCATACCCAGCAGAGACACTCAGAGGGCTCAAACATATCTTGTGCACACCAGGACCCAGAGACCACACAGAGACTGAGACAGAACTGTGTTTGGGTGTCTCCTGAGGATATATGGGTCAGTACTGGACTGCTGTGGGAGCAGGGGCTCTGGGTGCAGTAGACCTGGGTATGGCATAAGCCCTCTTGGAGGAGGTTGCCATTATCCCACCATAAAGCCACCAGAACTTACACAAGACTGGAGAAACAGACTCTGGGAGGGCACAAACAGAAGCTTGTGTGCACCAGGACCCAAGGGAAAGGAGGAGTTACCCCACAAGAGACTGACCCAAACTTGCCCATGAGTGTCCAAGGATCTCTGGTGGAGGTATGGGTCAGCAGTGGCCTACTGCTGGGTTGGGGGCACAGAGTGTAGCAGTGTGTGCATGGGACATTTCAAAGGAGGACATTATGTTCATTATGTCCACCATAGTTTGGCTTCAGGTCAAATAACAGGGAGGGAATGCAGCCCCGCCCTTCAAAAGAAAATAGGATTAAAGATTTACTGAGCTTGGCCCCACCCATCAAAACAAGACCCAGTTTCCCCTCAGTCAGTCTCTCCCATCAGGAAGCTTCCATAAGACTCTTATCCTTCTCCATCAGAGGTCAGACAGACTGAAAACCACAATCACAGAAAACTAACCAATCTAATCACATGGACCACAGTGTTGTCTAACTCAATGAAACTATGAGTCATGCTGTGTAGGGCCACCCAAGATAGATGGATCATGGTGGAGAGTTCTGACAAAACGCGGTCCACTGGAGAAGGGAATGGCAAACCACTTCAGCATTCTTGCCTTTAGAACCCCATGAATTGTATGAAAAGAAAAAAAATAGGACACTGAAAGATGAACTCCCGAGGTTGGCAGGTGCCCAATATGCTACTGGAGATCAGTGGAGAAATAACTCCAGAAAGACTGAAGAGATGGAGCCAAAGTAAAAACAACACCCAGCTGTGGATGTGACTGGTGATGGAAGTAAAGTCCGATGCTGTAAAGAGCAATATCGCATAGGAACCTGGAATGTTAGGTCCATGAGTCAAGGCAGATTGAAAGTGGTTAAATAGGAGACGGCAAGAGTGAACATAGACATTTTAGGAATCTGTGAACTAAAATGGATTGGAATGGGTGAATTTAACTCAGATGACCATTATATCTACTACTGTAGACAAGAATCCCTTAGAAGAAATGGAGTAGCCCTAGTAGTCAACAAAACAGTCCAAAATTCAGTACTTGGATGCAATCTCAAAAACAACACAATGAACTCTGTTCGTTTCCAAGGCAAACCATTCAATAGCACAGTAATTCAAATCTATGCCCCGACCAGTAATGTTGAAGAAGTTGAAGTTGAACAGTTCTATAAAGACCTACAAGACCTTCTAGAACTAACACCCAAAAAAGATGTCCTTTTCATTATAGGGGACTGGAATGCAAAAGTAGGAAGTCAAGAAATACCTGGAGTAACAGGCAAATTTGGCCTTGGTGTACAGAATGAAGCAAGGAAAAGGCTAACAGAATTTTGCCAAAAGAACACACTGGTCATAGCAAACACCCTCTTCCAACAACACAAGAGAAGACTCTACATATGGACATCACTAGATGGTCAATACCAAAATCAGATTGATTATATTCTTTGTAGCCAAGGATGGAGAAGTTCTATACAGTCAGCAAAAACAAGACTGGAAGCTGACTGTGACTCAGATCATTAACTCCTTATTGCCAAATTCAGACTGAAATTGAAGAAAGTAGGGAAAACCACTAGACCACTCAGGTATGACCTAAATCAAATCCCTTATGACCATATAGGAAAATGACAAATAGATTAGATCTATTAGGGATTAGATCTGATAGACAGAGTGCCTTAAGAACTATGGACAGAGGTTCTTGACATTGTACAGGAGGCAGTGATCAAGACAATCCCCAAGAAAAAGATACACAAAAAGGCAAAATGGTTGTCTGAGGAGGCCTTACAAGCAGCAACAAAAAGAAAAGAAGTGAAAGACAAAGGAGAATAGGAAAAATATACCCATTTGAATGCAGAGTTCCAAAGAATAGCAAGGAGATATAAGAAAGCTTTCCTCATTGATCAATGCAAAGAAATAGAGGAAAACAATAAAATGAGAAAGACTAGAGATCTCATCAAGAAAATTAGAGATAACAAGCGAAATTTTCATGAAAAGATGGGTGCAATAAAAGACAGAAATGGTATGGACCTAAGAGAAGCAGAGGATATTAAGAAGAGGTGGCAAGAATACACAGAAGAACTAGATCAAAAAGATCTTCATGACCCAGATAATCACAATGGTCTGATCACTCACCTAGAGCCAGACATCCTGGAATGCGGTCAAGTGGACCTTAGGAAGCATCACTATGAACAAAGCTAGTGGAGATGATGGAATTTCAGTTGAGCTATTTCAAATCCTGAAAGTTGATGCTGTGAAAGTGCTGCACTCAATATGCCAGCAAATATGGAAAACTCAGCAGTGGCCACAGGACTGGAAAAGGTCAGTTTTCATTCCAATCCCAAAGAAAGGCAAGGCCAAAGAATGTTCAAACTACCACACAATTGCACTCATTTCACATGCTAGCAAAAAAAAAAAAAAACAACCTCAAAATTCTCCAAGCCAGGCTTCAACAGTATGGGCTTCCCTGGTGGCTCAGATGGTAAAGCATCTGCCTGCAATGCAGGAGACTGGAGTTCAATCCCTGGGTCAGGAAGATCTTCTGGAGAAGGAAATGGCAACCCATTCCAGTATTCTTGCCTGGAAAATCCTATGGTCAGAGGAGCTTCAACAGTATGTGAACCCCCGTGAACTTCCAGATGTTCAAACTGAATTTAGAAAAGGCAGAGGAACCAGAGATCAAATTGCCAACATCCGTTGGATCTTTGAAAAAGCAGGAGAGTTCCAGAAAAACATCTACTTCTGTTTTATTGACTATGCCAAAGCCAAAGAAGTGATGCTTTTGAACTGTGGTGTTGGAGCAGACTCTTGAGAATCCTTTGGACAGCAAGGAGATGCAACCATTCCATCCTAAAGGAGATCAGTCCTTAATGTTTATTGGAAGGACTGATGCTGAAGGTGAAACTCCAATACTTTGGCCGCCTGATTTGAGGAACTGACTCATTGGAAAAGACCCTGATGCTGGGAAAGATTGAAGGCTGGAGGAGAAGTGGATGACAGAGGATGAGGTGGTTGGATGGCATCACCAACTCAATGGACATGAGTTTGGGTAAATTCCAGGAGTTGGTGATGGACAGGGAGGCCTGGAGTTCTGCAGTCCATGGGGTCGCAAAGAGTTGGACATGACTGAGTGACTGAACTTAACTCATTTTTTAACTTTATAGTACTGAAAAAACGCTGGCATGAAAACTGCATTTAAAAACCAAGGCCTTCCTTGGAGAGCTCTCAGAATGACCATCATATTGCTTTTGTGGGGTTTGTGCTGACACTCAAACTTATTTTTCAGTATAGCTCTAGTGTCAATTTTGAATTATGACTGCAACAGTCATATTGAGAATAAGAAATTGAGAGAAGCTTCAGTCTAGAGCTAGAGGGACCATAAATGACTGGTAGAATATATTTCTCTATGTTGATTTTCTATGTTGATTTCTTGTTATTGTTCAGTTGCTAAGTAATGTCCAGTTCTTTGCAACCCCATGATTATAGCACGCCTGGCTACCCTGTCCTTCACTATCTCCTGGAGTTTGCTCAGAATCGTGTCCATTGAATTGGTGATGCCATCCAACTTCAGTCACCCCTGCACTCAGTCTTTCCAGCATCAGAGTCTTTTTTCAATGAATCAGCTTTTTGCACTGGGTGGCCAAAATATTGGTTTCAGCTTCAACATCAGTCCTTCTAATGAATAGTCAGGCTTGATTTAAGATTGACTGGTTTGATCTCCTTGCTGTCCAAGGGACTCTCGACAGTCTTCTCCAGCACCACGATTCAAAAGCATCAATTTCTCAGTACTCAGCTTTCTTTATGGTCCAACTCTCACATCCACTAGTGGAAAAGCCATAGCTTTGACTGCATGGATCCTTGTGGGCAAAATGATGTCTCTGCTTTTCAATATTCTCTCTAGGTTTGTTATAGTTTTTCTTCCAAGGAGCAAGCATTTTTTAATTTCGTGGCTGCATTCACTGTCCACAGTGATTTTTAAGCCCAAGAAAATTAATTCTGCCACTGTTTCCACTTTTTCTTCATCTATTTGCCATGAAGTGATGGGACTTCATGCCATTATCTTAGTTTTTTGAGTGTTGAGTTTTAAGCTAGCTTTTGAATCTAGAGGTTCTTTAGTTCCTGGTAGAGTGGTATCATCTTGATTTTAGAAACATTTTATTTACTTATTTATTGTAATTGAAGTGCAGTTGATTTATAATGTTGTAATTTCTGTTGTATAGCAAAGTTATTCAGTTATACAATTATATACATTCTTCTTCATATTCTTTTCCATTATGGTTTACCACAGGATATTGAATATAGATCCCTTTGCTATACAGTAGGGCCTTGTTGTTTATCCATTCCCTATATAATAGTTTGCATCTACTAATCCCAAACTCCCAATCCATCCTTTCCCCACTTCCACTCACTCTTGGTAACCACAAATCTGTTCTGAGTGTCTGTGAGTCTATTGGAAAGAGTTTTAAATAATTATATTAATATTTTTCATATTAGCCTTCTTGGAATTTGGGGCATATATGTGATTAAGCTAATATTTGAATTAGTATCAGACTATTTTACATTTTAGCATACATCTTGAAGGTATGCTTCAGGAAGCTTCTTTTAAAAAAAAATGGTTCAAATTGCAATTATGCAAACACCATTTTGGGGATGAAAAAAAAAAAGATGGCAAAACAAAACAGTATTAATGATAAGGTTAATGGACAGAGTTTACAAGTCTTTGCCAAGTGCATACATAAGGTAGAAAAATACCATGGAATATGGCCTGAAAGTATTGCTTCTGTAAGCTTACATCATAGATATTTCAGAACAAATACAAGTATACAAAGTCCTAATCTGCACCTAATCTGTGAAAGTGAAGTCACTCAGTCGTGTCCGACTCTTTGCGACGCCATGGACCTTAGCCTACCGGGATTCTCAGTCCATGGGATTTTCCAGGCAAGAATACTGGAGTGGGTTGCCATTTCCTTCTCCAGGGGATCTTCCCAACCCAGGGATCAAACCCGGGTCTCCCACATTGGAGGCAGACGCTTTACCGTCTGAGGTACCAGGGAAGCTACCTAATCTGTTCCTAATGTCAAATATGGTTTCCCTCCAAGGACACGTTCCTGAAGACTTTAATTACATTAATGTTTCCTGTTTTGGAACCAGGCTGTTGGTGGCTCCTGTCACTTACTACATTACATGAAGGTTACTGACAGTCTCTCCAACTAGACAGTGAATCTCAGAAGGAGCTCTATGCATTACTCTGTTCTATGGGAAGATGAATACAGTATAAATGGAGCAGGGTTTCAGATGCATGCCCTTGAATAACCTATTTAACTTCTCTGAACTTCATTTTCTTTGACACAAAATGAAACATATACCCTTATATAGTATGATTGTTTTGAGGAAAATTAAATGTGGTCACATAAAGGACTTAGCTTATTATAAGACTTTTTTTTACATTGAATGAAAGATTCTTTGAATTATATAATGCTTTACAATTTGGGGGGCTTCCTGGTGGCTCAGATGTAAAGAAACTGACTGCAATGCAGGAGACTGAGTTCAATCCCTGGGTTGGGAAGATCCCATGGGAAGGGAATGGCAATCCACTCCAGTGTTCTTGCCTGGAGATTTCATGTACAGACCATGGGGTCACAAAGAGTCGGACATGACTGAGCAACTAACACAATTTTCAATAGTTTTTTGCACATGATTTCATACCACCTCATAGTAACCATTTAAAAAAATTCCATGCCCCTTTACTGCCCCTCCTCCTCTTCCTTCTCTCCACTGGTAACCACTAGTTTGTTCTCTATATCTGTGACTCTGCTTCTTTTTTTTTTTATTATTATTATTATATTCACTAGTTTGCTGTTTTGTTTTTATTTTAGATTCCACATACAAGTGATATCAAATAGTTTTTGTTTTTCTCTATTTGACTTTTTCAATAAGCATAATATCTTTTAGGTCCATCCATGTTGTTGTAAATTTGTAGAATTTCATTCTTTTTTATGGCTGAGTAATATTACAGCATGGAGAAGGCAATGGCAACCCACTTCCGGTACTCTTGACTGGAAAATCCCATGGATGGAGGAGCTTCGTAGGCTGCAGTCCCTGGGGTCACTAAGAGTCGGAAACGACTGAGCGACTTCACTTTCATGCATTGGAGAAGGAAACAGCAACCCACTCCAATGTTCTTACCTGGAGAATCTCAGGGATGGGGGAGCCTGGTGGGCTGCGGTCTATGGGGTCGCACAGAGTTGGACACTACTGAAGCGACTTCGGAAAAGGCAATGGCACCCCACTCCAGTACTCTTGCCTGGAAAATCCCATGGATGGAGGAGCCTAGTGGGCTGCAGTCCATGGGGTCGCTAAGAGTCGGGACACAACTGAGCGACTTCACTTTCACTTTTCACTTTTTACTTTCATGCGTTGGAGAAAGAAATGTCAACCCACTCCAGTGTTCTTGCCTGGAGAATCTCAGGGATGGGAGAGCCTGGTGGGCTGACGTCTATGGGGTCACACAGAGTCAGACACGACTGAAGCGACTTAGCAGCAGTAGCAGAAGCGACTTAGCAGCAGCAGAAGCAATATTACAGTGTAATATGTACCACATCTTCTATGCCCAGGCTTCCCTGGTGGCTCAGAGGTTAAAGCGTCTGCCTCCAATGCAGGAGACCCTGGTTCGATCCCTGGGTCGGGAAGATCCCCTGGAAAAGGAAATGGTAACCCACTCCAGTATTCTTGCCTGGAGAATCCCATGGACGGAGAAGCCTGGTAGGCTACAGTCCACGGGGTCGCAAAGAGTCGGACCCGACTGAGCAACTTCACCTTCACCTTCTATGCCCATTCATCTGTTGATGGGCACTTTAGTTGCTTCCATATCTTGGCTATTGTGAATAGTGTTGCTGTGAAAATTGGAGTGCATGTATCTTTTTGAATTAGTTTTTTAAATGTTTTTTTCAGATACATACCTGGAGTGGAATTGTTGGGTCATATGGTAGTTTATTTTTAGTTTTTTTTTTCCCTCGAAATCTCAGTTTATTGTAAAGATTCAGCAATTGTTTATACTTTTTCTTTTTCAAGAGTCAGTGGTAGTGAAATATTTCCTGATAAGCTGATTGATTAATATAATTTCTATGATTATTATAAATTGCTATCCTTTAATCTTGTTTGTATCTTTCTTAACTAAGTTTATAAGTAGTGCATGTACCTGAGAGAGGGTTCTGTAGGTTCTTTCTGAAGACTTTGTTCTGTCACCCCAATTTAATGATCTTTAAAAATAATTATACCACAGTAGACATGGTTTTGCACTCTGATATCTTGTAGAAGGCTATTATATAAGCCTTCTCCCTAGGATGCTGACTCACAGATGCAAATGCTTAAATTCTTTCCACTATGACAAAGGAAAATATCCAGTATAATCTCGCTGGAGTGCAATGGCTGAAAAGTGTTTCAAGACATTCAATATTAATTGGAAGAGGAGGAAACTTAGAAATTGACTGAGCTAAATCATTTCATATAAAATAGGATCAATATTACTGTATTTTATCAAAATTTGATCTTCCTCCTTTGTTATTTTTTTATTAATAGTCATAAAGTTAAGACAAAGTTGTTTTTGTTTTGCCCAGCACTGCAAATAACATTAAACACTTACATTTGATGAGCTGATTTTCCAAAGATAACAAATAGTGAAAAAAAAATGAGACATTTTGAAATGAATGCTATAAGAGCCAATAATACTGAAATATAAGTGGACCTATATTCAATTCAATTCTCTGTTGATTATCCCCTGTATGGCAAATCACTCACCAGCCTCTACCTCTGTACCCCAGCCCAGTCTCCAAACAAAAGAAAGAAGAAAGAATGGAAAAAGATTAGAAAGAAAGAAAGAGAAACAGTGGAAAAGAAAGAAAAAAGGGAGGAAGAGGGGTAGAATAAAAGAAAAAGAAGCTATGGTTTCCCAAATTTAAATTTTCTCATAAATTTCTGAATTTCAGGATCTTTTGGAATTTTATAAAACAAAATGAAACTTAACCTTATAAAATTGAAAGTCAGTGTTAAATTATTCTGAAATTTAAATTTCCAGTCAAAATTTATTTTTTCATCTGCCCACAATCACAAGCTTAAATCTAACTCAATCTTTTAAAGCTTTGTTTGAGCTTTTTGATCATGTGAATATTCAACATTTGTGAATATGTGAATATCCACATTTCTATTGAATTTAGGTTATTTTATGCTATTACAAATACTATTTAATAAACATCCTTATGTAAATGTGTGAGTATATCCAGAAATAAGAATTCTGGATAATAATATATGTGTATTTTAATTTTTATCAGAAATTGTCATATCATTCTTCAAAGTGATTGTGTCAATTTATATCCACTGCCACCAATATAAGAAAACTTTTCTTCCTTCCACATATTTCTGAACACTTGATATTGTAGGTGTTTTATTTTTACCAATATGTCAGGTAAATAGTGTTTCCTAGATTATGGGAGGGTGTCTTTTTATTTATTTTTTTATTTTTTTGAAGATTCATAGCCTTTATTTTTATTTATTTATTTTTTTACAGCGTGTATTTTATTTTATTTTATTTTTAAACTTTACATAATTGTATTAGTTTTGTCAAATATCAAAATGAATCCGCCACAGGTATACATGTGTTCCCCATCCTGAACCCTCCTCCCTCCTCCCTCCCCATTCCATCCCCCCGGGTCATCCCAGTGCACCAGCCCCAACCATCCAGTATCGCGCATCGAACCTGGACTGGCAACTCATTTCATACATGATATTTTACAAGTTTCAATGCCATTCTCCCAAATCTCCCCACCCTCTCCCTCTCCCACAGAGTCCAAAAGACTGTTCTATACATCAGTGTCTCTTTTGCTGTCTTGTATACAGGGTTATTGTTACCATCTTTCTAAATTCCATATATATGTGTTAATATACTGTATTGGTGTTTTTCTTTCTGGCTTACTTCACTCTGTATAATAGGCTCCAGTTTCATCCACCTCATTAGAACTGATTCAAATGTATTCTTTTTAATGGCTGAGTAATACTCCATTGTGTATATGTACCACTGCTTTCTTATCCACTCATCTGCTGATGGACATCTAGGTTGCTTCCATGTCCTGGCTATTATAAACAGTGCTGCGATGAACATTGGGGTACACATGTCTCTTTCCCTTCTGGTTTCCTCAGTGTGTATGCCCAGCAGTGGGATTGCTGGATCATAAGGCAGGTCTATTTCCAGTTTTTTAAGGAATCTCCACACTGTTCTCCATAGTGGCTGTAATAGTTTGCATTCCCACCAACAGTGTAAGAGGGTTCCCTTTTCTCCACACCCTCTCCAGCATTTATTGCTTGTAGACTTTTGGATCGCAGCCATTCTGACTGGTGTGAAATGGTACCTCATAGTGGTTTTGATTTGCATTTCTCTGATAATGAGTGATGTTGAGCATCTTTTCATGTGTTTGTTAGCCATCTGTATGTCTTGTTTTTCACCTTTGCAATGGAAAGAATAAAATACTTAGGAATATATCTACCTAAAGAAACTAAAGACCTATATATAGAAAACTATAAAACACTGGTGAAAGAAATCAAAGAGGACATTAATAGATGGAGAAATATACCATGTTCATGGATTGGAAGAATCAATATAATGAAAATGAGTATACTACCCAAAGCAATCTATAGATTCAATGCAATCCCTATCAAGCTACCAACGGTATTCTTCACAGAGCTAGAACAAATAATTTCACAATTTGTATGGAAATACAAAAAACCTCGAATAGCCAAAGCGATCTTGAGAAAGAAGAATGGAACTGGAGGAATCAACCTGCCTGACTTCAGGCTCTACTACAAAGCCACAGTCATCAAGACAGTATGGTACTGGCACAAAGACAGAAATATAGATCAATGGAACAAAATAGAAAGCCCAGAGATAAATCCACGCACATATGGACACCTTATCTTTGACAAAGGAGGCAAGAATATACAATGGATTAAAGACAATCTCTTTAACAAGTGGTGCTGGGAAATCTGGTCAACCACTTGTAAAAGAATGAAACTAGAACACTTTCTAACACCATACACAAAAATAAACTCAAAATGGATTAAAGATCTAAACGTAAGACCAGAAACTATAAAACTCCTAGAGGAGAACATAGGCAAAATACTCTCTGACATACATCACAGCAGGATCCTCTATGACCCACTTCCCAGAATATTGGAAATAAAAGCAAAAATAAACAAATGGGACCTAATTAACCTTAAAAGCTTCTGCACATCAAAGGAAACTATTAGCAAGGTGAAAAGACAGCCTTCAGAATGGGAGAAGATAATAGCAAATGAAGCAACTGACAAACAACTAATCTCGAGAATATACAAGCAACTCCTACAGCTCAACTCCAGAAAAATCAATGACCCAATCAAAAAATGGGCCAAAGAACTAAATAGACATTTCTCTAAAGAGGGTGTCTTTTTAACATTCTATTGACCATTTAAATTTCTTCTTGAACAAGGTGACTATTTCTACTTTTTGCCAATTTTTGTTTGCTTTTCTTTTTTGTTGTTGTTTGTTTTATCTTATTTATTTTCAGAAGTTTATCATATATTCTGAATAAGAATTTGTTGGCTTATTATATAGTCAGAGCATCATTTTTTCCTGTCTTTACTTGCTTTTAACTTTTCATTAGACTCACATTTCCTCAGATTTCAGGCTAATTCTGATTCTAACGGGAGTTTCTCACCACAGAGCAAGCATTATCTTTAACAATGAACAACTGAAAGCATTCCTGTAGTATTATTTCTAAGACAAACATGGCCATGATGAACAATTCTTACTGCACACAAAGCCCAGTTACAATAGTGTGCAAAGAAAAAGAAAGAAAATTTTTCATCATTGGAAAGGAGAGAGAGAATAACTCTCATTATCTGCCAGTAATATGATTGTAAACTTAGAAAACCCTAAACCATCTACAGAGAACTTATTAGAATTAATAAGAGCATTAGTCAAGTTGCTAGAAGGAAAATCAATGTATAAAAATCAGTTTTGTTTATAAACCCCAGCAGCAAATAATTGAAAATATGATTTTAAAAACAAAATTTATAGTAGTATCAAGAGTCTGGGAATAAATCTAATAAAGTATGTAGAAAATTATAAAATGTCTAAAAGGCATTTAAAAAGACCCAGATAAATGAAAAGGAATTCATTGTATCTGAATATGATGGCTTAATATTGTAAATTTGGCGATTGTCATTGTCCCTAAATAGATCTATAAATTTATTCAAACATTAATCCAAACTCCACATCTGAATTGTTTTTGCCTTTGTCCCTCTCTTCTGTCCTTCCCTTTTTAACCTCTAATAAGCTAATACTGTGTAGATCACAATAAACTGCAGAAAATTCTGAAAGAGATGGGAATACCAGACCATCTAATTTGCCTATTGAGAAACCTATATGCAGGTCAGGAAGCAACAGTTAGAACTGGACATGGAACAACAGACTGGTTTCAAATAGGAAAAGGAGTACATCAAGGCTATATGTTGTCACCCTACTTATTTAACTTATATGCACAGTACCTCATGAGAAACGCTGGGCTGGAAGAAGCACAAGCTGGAATGAAGATTTCTGTGAGAAATATCAATAATCTCAGATGTGCAGATGACACCACCCTTATGGCAGAAAGTGAAGAGGAACTAAAGAGTCTCTTGATGAAAGTGAAAGAGGAGAGTGAAAAAGTTGGTTTAAGGCTCAACATTCAGAAAACTAAGATCATGGCATCCGGTCACATCACTTCATGGGAAATAGATGGGGAAACGGTGGAAATAGTGTCAGACTTTATTTTTTTGGCTCCAAAATCACTGCAGATGGTGATTGTAGCCATGAAATTAAAAGACATTCCTTGGAAGGAAAGTTATGACCAACCTAGATAGCATATTCAAAAGCAGAGACACACCATCTAGTCAAGACTATGGTTTTTCCAGTGGTCATGTATGGATGTGAGAGTTGGACTGTGAAGAAACCTGAGCGCCAAAGAATTGATGCTTTTGAACTGTGGTGTTGAAGAAGACTCTTGAGAGTCCCTTGGACTGCAAGGAGATCCAACCAGTCCATCCTGAAGGAGATCAGCCCTGGGTGTTCATTGGAAGGACTGATGCTAAAGCTGAAACTTCAATACTTTGGCCACCTCATGCGAAGAGTTGAGTCACTGGAAAAGACTCTGATGCTGGGAGGGATTGGGGGCAGGAGGAGAAGGGGACGACAGAGGATGAGATAGCTGGATGGCATCACTGACTCGATGGACGTGAGTTAGAGTGAACTCCGGGAGTTGGTGATGGACAGGGAGGCCTGGTATGCTGCAACTCATGGGGTCTCAAAGAGTAGGACACGACTGAACTAAACTGAAAGCTTATTTAGAAGAGTGGAGACCCAATAATGTGCAAGATTTTCCCAACGGAAAAAAAAAAATGAGTGCCCTGGTGTCTGTAAATACTTATTAAATATCTGTTATAATTAGGACAGTGTGAGTACTGGCGTGAGGAAGAATATTACCAATGCAAAAAATAAGTTAATAAGTATAAAACCAATCACCAATCAACTAGTCACAGCCCCAGAAATATATGAACACTTGATTCATTATAGAACTGCTGCTATGGATCAGTAAGGAAAGAATAGATTTTACAACAAATGATGTTGAAAGAAATATCCATTTGGATATATATGAAATTGATGAACCTCTACTTACTCCACACATGAAATAATATATCACCTAACAGAAGCAGAAGATATTAAGATGTAGCAAAATACACAGAAGAACTATACAGAAAAGGACTTAGTGACCCAGATAACCATGACTGTGTGATCACTCACCTAAGCCAGATGTCTTGGAATGCAAAGTCAAGTGGGCCTTAGGAAGCAGTACTACAAATAAAGTTAGTGGAAGTGATGCAATTGCACCTGAGCTATTTGATATCCTAAAAGATGATGCTGTTAAAGTGCTGCACTTAGTATGCCAGCAAATTTGGAAAACCCAGCAGTGGCCACAGACTGGAAAAGGTCAGTTTTTATTCCATTTCCAAAGGAAGGCAATGCCAAAGAATATTCAAAGTACTACACAATTGCACATTTCACCTGCTGGTAACGCAATGCTCAAAATCCTTCAAGCTAGGCTTCAACAATACATGAACTAAAAGCTTCCAGATATACGAGCCTGATGTAGAAAATGTAGAGGAGCCAGAGATCAAATTGCCAACATCTGTTAGATCATAAAAAAAGCAATGGAATTCCAAGAAACATCTACTTCTGCTTCATGCTGCTGCGTCGCTTTAGTCGTGTCAGACTCTGTGCAACCCCATAGATGGCAGCCCACCAGGCTTTCCGTCCCTGGGATTCTCCAGGCAAGAACACTGGAGTGGGTTGACATTTCCTTCTCCAATGCATGAAAGTGAAAAGTGAAAGTGAATTCGCTCAGTTGTGTCCGACTCTTAGCGACCCCATGGACTGCAGCCTACCAGGCTCCTCTGTCCATGGGATTTTCTAGGCAAAAGTACTGGAGTGGGGTGCCATTGCTTTCTCCCTTCTGTTTCATAGACTATGCTAAAGCCTATGACTGTGTGGCTCACAGCAAACTTTGGAAAATTCTTAAAGAGTTGGGAATACCAGACCACCTTACTTATCTCCTGAGAAACCTGCATGCAAATCAAAAAACAATAGTTAGAACTGGATGTGAAACAACAGACTGGTTCAAAACTGGGAAAGGAGTATGTCAAGGCTGTATAATGTCACCCTGCTTATTTAACTTATATGCAAAGTACATCATGTAGATTGTCAGGCTGGATGAAGCACAGATGGAATCAAGATTGTGGGAGAAATATCAACAATCTCAGATATGCAGATGATACCACTCTTACGGAGAAAGTGAAAAGAAACTAGAGAGCCTCTTGATGAAGGTGAAAGAGGAGAGTGAAAAAGCTGGCTTAAAAGTCAACATTCAAAAAAATGAAGATCATGGTATCTGGTCCCATTATTTCATTGCAAATAGATAGGGGAAAAGTGGAAACAGTGACAGATTTTCCTTTCGGGGGGCTCCAAAATCACTGCAGATGTTGACTGCAGCCATGAAATTAAAAGACACTTACCACTTGGAAGAAAAACCATAACAAACCTAGATAGCATAATAAAAATCAGAGACATCGTTTTGCAGACAAGGTTCATATAATCAAAGCTATGGTTTTTCCAGCAGTCATGCATGGATAGATGTGAGAGTTGGACCATAAAGAAGGTTGAGTATTGAGTAATTGATTCTTTTGAATTGTGGTGCTGGAGAAGACTCTTGAGAGTCCCTTGCACAGCAAGGAGATCAAATCAGTCAATCCTAAAGGAAATCAACCCTGAATGTTCATTGGAAGGACTGGTGCTGAAGCTGAAGCTCTAATACTTTGGTCACCTGATGTGAAGAGCCAACTCATTGGAAAAGACCCTGATGCTGGGAAGGACAGAGGGTGAGAGGAGAAGGGGGCAACAGAGAATGAGATGATTGGATGATATCATCGACTCAATGGACATGAGTTTGGGCAAACTCTGGGAGATAGTGAATGACAAGGAAGCCTGAAGTGCTGCAGTCCAGGGGTTGCAGAGTTGCATATTACTGAGGGACTGAACAACAACAAAGATTAAAGCTTTAAATGTAAAAGGAAGAATGAAAAAAAAAAAGAAAAATAATAAGAGAATGTCTTTATGACTTTGAGGTAGAAAACTCTCTCTTAAACAAAATACAGAAAATTCAAATTACCAAGGAAATGAATTAATTCCACAATGTAAAAATGGATAACTGTTCATTTAAAAAAATACATAAAATAGAATCAAAATACAAGTTATAGACTGGGAGAAAATTTTGGCAACCATATAACTGACAAGATATTAGAATCCTTAATATATAAATAATTTCTAGAAATAGATTTTAAAAAGGCAGATGATCTAGTAGAAAAATATTTAAAATATAAGAACTTAAAAAAAGAAACTAGAAAAAAGAAACCCAAAAAATATATATAGAAACTCAAAGGCTCATAAATTAAACAATGAAAAAATTTATTATTTAGGGAAAGGAGAAGTAAAATGGAAATGTAAAACTATTCTGCTCCCTAAATTTTAAGACAAAACAAAACTTCTTACCATAAGAAGTCGATGCAAATAAATAGAAACAGGAGTGCTTACAAATTGCTTGTAAATTGATACAAACATTTTGGACAATACTTGTATATTATTAACAAGGTCAAGATACGTACAATTTATGACCACTGAATCACCTTGCTAGGTGCATACCTTAAACACTTGTCTTCCCAAATGCACTATGGTAAGTACAGCATTATTTACCATCATGTAGCAGAAAACAAAAAGTTACACAAATATCAACTAACAATAGAATGCATAAATAGCCTTGTATGTGATTACAAAGGAAAATCACCCTGTTAAAAACACTCTGAAGCTACATGCAGAAACATCTGTGAAACTCCCAATTAAAAAATCAACTCCTAGAAGAAAATGTAGCAAAATGATCTATTTATATGAAGTTTAAAAATCACATAAAACTAAATAAGAACTGTAGGTTCTAAAAGCTTTTTAAAGGAATGCAAGGTAACCACCAAAGCAACATTTAACAGAATGTGGGGCATCTGCAAAAGTGGAAGAAAGAGAAGATGAAGTGTGACCCATAGACTGCCACATGATAATGTCATTCTCTCTAAGTTGAGATGGGGGCATAGAGATATGTATACATTGTTATTATTCCTGTATTTCACATAATTTATCAATAGTATTTTTATACACTCAATTTAATAAAAACATCTAGAAGGATGAAGTAAATATTTAATGTACAGATGAAAGTATATCAATTATTCAGAACTGATATAGGAATCTGAGATACTGCATAGAGGTCCTTGATCCAGACCACCTACCATTTCACCTGGAGGCGTTTTGAGAGGTGTGTGCATCCTGCCCATCTCACCACCAAAAGACACTGTGATACAGGCTGGGGCTGAATCTTTAAGAAAAGCCTGGGAAGGACTAAAGCTGGTGACAGTCTACAGCTTATTACAGGAATTTTTATACTAAGACATTGCGTATGACCCTGAATGAAGTTTGGCCATTATGGTTTGTTTCCTTTGCCTTTTACTAATTGTTTAATTAACTGCTAATCTCTTAAAAATGTTTCTGTTGTTGTTACATGAATATTTTACAGTGGGATCTGGAATGCTTTCTAGACGCTCTGAGATTCAAGAGCAATACACTTGTAATACTTCCACAATATATGCTATCTTTCGTGGCAACAATCATCTTTCAGTTAATGAGTACGGGTTACTGAGGACATCAACTTTGCATGGAAATAAGGAGAACACTATAAAGAAAACTTGGGTTTCCCTGATAGCTCAGTTGGTAAAGAATCTGCCTGCAATGCAGGAGATCCCAGTTTGATTCCTGGGTGAGGAAGATCCCCTGGAGAAGGGATAGGCTACCACTTCAGTATTCATGGAGAATTCCATGGACTGCATAGTCTGTGCGGGTCGCAAAAAGTCAGACACAACTGAGTGACTTTCACTTTCTTTCTACTCATACAAACTCATAGCAAGTCTTTCACAGTAAGAGTACTACATTAAGAGTACTACTGTGCACAGTAAGAGTGCACTACTGTGCATTCATCCCAATTTTATTACTTCTAAATTTATTTATTTATTTAATTGGAGTACAGTTGATTTACAATGTTGTGTTAGTTTTAGGTGTACATCAAAATGATTTAGTTACACATGGTCATATATCTATTTTTTTCAGACTCTTTTCCCATATAGGTTATTACAAAATATTGAGTAGAGTTACCTGTGCTATACAGTAGGTACTTGCTGATTATCTATTTTTTATGTAGAAGTGTGTTTATGGTACTCTCAAACTCCTAATTTTTCCCTCCCTCTATTTTCCTCTGGTAACCATAAGTTTGTTTTCTATGTTGTGCTGTTTCTGTTTTGTAGATAAGTTTATTTTTGTCATTTTTTTAGATTCCACATATGAGTGATATCTTATGGTGTTTGTCTTTCTTTGTCTGACTTACTTCACTTAGTTTGATAATCTCTAGGTCCATCCATCATCTTACTTTTGAAATTGAGTGCATCACCCTCAAAACAATCCTTCAAGGTATATCTTTATCATAGCATGAGGAACCTGATGCTGGTGAAGTTTAAGTAATTTAGCTATGAAGTAGAAGATCCAAGATATAAATCTCAAGTTGACTCCAGTAACTTCCTTTGAAGCATCCTAATATGCTTATCCTTTACTCCATCTCACATAGAGACAGATTTTCTTAAAAATAGCACTTCCTTCTTCCTTATGGAAGGCAGTATCTTGAACAATTTAAGCCATTGTATATGTCAATTGTCATTGACAATTTTCTTCTTCCTTTGGACATTTTTCAAATCATGATTTCCTGTTCCAAAAAAAAAAAAATGCAGCTATTTTTATCTAGTGCCATTTATTTTTCAAAAGGGCAGTAAAAATGACTTTGCATGAAGTACCGTGATGCCCTGCGGCAATTACGTGCATCGTCAAGCCAGCGGCCCACAGTCCACGTTAACTCACAGTGGGCAACTTGGCTGCACTTTGCAAATTATCTCTGATTTTGAAAAACTGAGAGCAAATTAAAGCTGCTTATTCCAACTCATAGCTTGTTTGCCCTCACCTAGAAAGAAATAAATTGATCCTAGGCACAGAAACTTGAGTTAATGATATTCCTAATTTTAGGTTCCCTTATTATTTTGTCCCTCCCATATCTTATTCTCTTTTATATCACCCGTGTTCCCTTCTCCATTCTACAGAAGCAATCATTCTTATGTGATCGATGTGTATATTTTATTACATTTAGTCTCACTAAATTATTTTTTAAACTATATGTACATGTATCAACATTTATTGTAAGCAAAATTATATTATCTAGGAATGGACCAGCTATAGCCCAGGCCAGACCCAGCCTGCTGCCTGTTTTTGTAAATGACATTTTACTGGATCACAGCCATATCCATCTGCTTGGGTCTCATCCATGGGGCTGTGTCTTCTGCTTCAGTGGCAGTGCTGAGCAACAGCAAAACAGACCCTCTGGCTCAGAGAGCCAGAAATACTTACTTTCAGGCCATTTATAGAACAATTTTGCTGCCCTCTAGGGGGTTCATTGACAGTATTTTTATTTTATCCCCTACTCTGGCAGTGATAGAGAAGGCAATGGCACCCCACTCCAGTACTCTTGCCTAGAAAATCCCATGGACGGAGGAGCCTGGTGGGCTGCAGTCCATGGGGTTGCTAGGAGTCGGACACGACAGAGTGACTTCACTTTGACTTTTCACTTTCATGCATTGGAGGAGGAAATGGCAACCCTGAGGGGTGCTAAGCCTCCCATATGTTCCCTGGGGCCATGAAAAGTGTTAGTCGCTCAGTCATGTCGAACTCTGGACTGTTGTCTGCCAGGTTCCTCTGTCCATAGAATTCTCCAGGCAAGAATACTGGAGTAAATACAGCCATTTCCTTTTCCACAAGGATCTTCCTGAACTACATTGAACCCCAATCTCCTGCATTGTAGGCAGATTTTGATTATCTGAGCCACCAGGGAAGTCCCTCCCTGGAGCCTTAAAAAGCACTAAACTAAGTATAACAGGAGTGTCCCTCAGGGGCCTGAATGAGAATTTCCAAAAGAGGACTCCAGGGTCACAATGGTGTGGGTGTCCCCAGCAGCTAGGTCTCCAGCATGGACACACCAGTCCTTACTGTCAAAGCTACCCACCTACTCCAACCCTTGGACTTGCACAGAGGTTGACCTCTTTCCAGAGTAATAAAATATTTTAACATCTCATTGTTTAAATTTACATTACTAATTTTTTGAAAAGATTGAGCTTCTTTTCAGATGCTTTTTGTTTTGTGAGTTTTTCTTCTGAAAGTGACTATGATCTATATTTGTCCTTTTTCTTTTAGTGGTTGTCCTTTTAGTCATTAATTGTGATGTGCAGGATTTTTCACATATTTTAGCAACAATCCCCTTCTGAATTGGGATATTTCAAACAACTTCTGCTGTCCTGTCATTCATCTCTATATTTTTGCCCATTGTGCCCAATATTAAAACATATTATTTTCTGAAAGATTAATGCCAAAATTAATGGAGTTTTCATGACTGTTATAATGATACTTTTGTATTGTGTGATATATATAATTATACATAATGGCTTTGTAAATGTCCTTTGTATAATGTTATATATGATATATATATAATGCCATATGTAATATATACTATGTTATATATAATATATATTGTTATATGTTACATTATATATTATGATATTATTTCAATAAAACTACAAAGTTATAACTAAATAATTCTAAGTAAGTTTTTAAAAATATGCTTTTCTTTTCTTTTTTTTAAATTTTATTTTATTTAACTTTACAATATTGTATTGGTTTTGCCATATATCAAAATGAATCTGCCACAGGTATACATGTGTTCCCCATCCTGAACCCTCCTCCCTCCCCATTCCATCCCTCTGGGTTGCCCCAGTGCACCAGCCCCAAGCATCCAGTATCATGCATTGAAACTGGACTGGCAACTCGTTTCATACATGATATTTTACATATTTCAATGCCATTCTCCCAAATCATCCCACCCTCTCCCTCTCCCACAGAGTCCAAAAGACTGTTCTATGCATCAGTGTCTCTTTTGCTGTCTCGTATACAGGGTTATTGTTACCATCTTTCTAAATTCCATATATATGTGTTAGTATACTGTATTGGTGTTTTTCTTTCTGGCTTACTTCACTCTGTATAATAGGCTCCAGTTTCATCCACCTCATTAGAACTGATTCAAATGTATTCTTTTTAATGGCTGAGTAATACTCCATTGTGTATATGTACCACTGCTTTCTTATCCATTCATCTGCTGATGGACATCTAGGTTGCTTCCATGTCCTGGCTATTATAAACAGTGCTGTGATGAACATTGGGTTACACATGTCTCTTTCAGTTCTGGTTTCCTCAGTGCGTGTGCCCAGCAGTGGGATTGCTGATCATAAGGCAGTTCTATTTCCAGTTTTTTAAGGAATCTCCACACTGTTCTCCATAGTGGCTGTACTAGCTTGCATTCCCACCAAGAGTGTAAGAAGGTTCCCTTTTCTCCACACCCTCTCCAGCATTTATTGCTTGTAGACTTTTGGATCGCAGCCATTCTGACTGGCATGAAATGGTACCTCATAGTGGTTTTGATTTGCATTTCTCTGATAATGAGTGATGTTGAGCATCTTTTCATGTGTTTGTTAGCCATCTGTATGTCTTCTTTGGAGAAACGTCTATTTAGTTCTTTGGCCCATTTTTTGATTGGGTCATTTATTTTTCTGGAATTGAGCTGTAGGAGTTGCTTGTATATTTTTGAGATTAGTTGTTTGTCTGTTGCTTCATTTGCTATTATTCTCTCCCATTCTGAAGGCTGTCTTTTCACCTTGCTAATAGTTTCCTTTGTTGTGCAGAAGCTTTTAAGTTTAATTAGGTCCCATTTGTTTATTTTTGCTTTTGTTTCCAATATTCTGGGAGGTGTGTCATAGAGGATCCTGCTGTGATGTATGTCGGAGAGTGTTTTGCATATGTTCTCCTCTAGGAGTTTTATAGTTTCTGGTCTTACGTTTAGATCTTTAATCCATTTTGAGTTTATTTTTGTGGATGGTGTTAGAAAGTGCTCTAGTTTCATTCTTTTACAAGTGGTTGACCAGATTTCCCAGCACCACTTGTTAAAGAGATTGTCTTTTCTCCATTGTATATTCTTGCCTCCTTTGTCAAAGATAAGGTGTCCGTATGTGCGTGGATTTATCTCTGGGCTTTCTATTTTGTTCTATTGATCTATATTTCTGTCTTTGTGCCAGTACCATACTGTCTTGATGACTGTGGCTTTGTAGTAGAGCCTGAAGTCAGGCAGGTTGATTCCTCCAGTTCCATTCTTCTTTCTCAAGATAGCTTTGGCTATTTGAGGTTTTTTGTATTTCCATACAAATTGTGAAATTATTTGTTCTAGCTCTGTGAAGAACACTATTGGTAGCTTGATAGGGATTGCATTGAATCTATAAATTGCTTTGGGTAGTATACTCACTTTCACTATACTGATTCTTCCTATGCTTTTATTTTCAAACAATACATAGTAGATTTGTCACTGGTTTAATAATATCTTAAATATAGTATACATTTATATATTCCATATACTTATATATGCTATATTATATAACTTTTATTATGTTATTGTTATAAAGTCATAACTAGTTTATTCTAGTTTTTTTTTTTTTTTAATTTAAATGGAATGGCAACACACTCCAGTATTCTTGCCTGGAGAATTCCATGGACAGAGGAGCCTGGCTAACTATAGTCCTTGGGTGGCAAAGAGTTTGACAGAATTGAGCAGCTAATACACACACATAACATTATAGCCAAGTTGTTCTAGGTAAATTTTTTTTTAATGTGCTTCTATTTCCAAATGAGATGTATTTGTCACTGATTTAATAATGTTATATATAATATGTACTGTTATATATATGATTATATTACATATGTTGCATTATATGTTATATATTATTATATTATTGTTGTAAAGTTAGTAATATGACTAAATTATTCTAAGTAAATTTTTAAAAATATGCTTTTATTTCCAATGAGATAGTTTTGTCATTGGTTTAATAAATGGACATAAACTACTTTCAAATATTTGAAATTACTTGCAGCCTTTAAAGAAAGCAGATAGAGGGCCATTGTATGCCTCCTTGTCTAATGACTGCATGTTCTAAATGAGAGAAACCAGGCCCCATCGGGTCATATGAAGAGATGCACCTGTCTCAGTAGATCCCGTTTGAATCTGTAACACATGCAATTTGGGTTTCATTCACATATATAACAGCTGGTTGCTCCTGTTTGTGCCCCCTCATAGCTGGCTGGATCATCTGGGGACAGTGTAAAGAGTGTGTTCATGTACCATGTGTTGGAAAGGCTCAGTAACCCAAAGAGAACAAAAATGGTGGGGGGATTGGAGGCAATTGGAAATGATGTTACAGCAGCTGTGTCCTGGAAATCATAAAGGGACCTGGATGCACTCGCAGGCACTGGGCAAGAGAGAGGTGGGGCCATGTGCAGTGAACAGGCACAAAGCTGTAGCCAGAGAGATTCTGGGCCAAGGTTGATTAGGCCACTTATGACCTGGAGCTGGTGAAGGCCAGTTCCACACATGGTCCTGCTGGGCTTCACTTCTGTTCTTTGCTGAGGTCTGCTCAGGGCGGAGGTTTAGCAACCTCGCATGTCTCCCTCCATCCCAGTCTCCTCCCTCTCCACTCTCCCTTCCTTTCCAAGGTACAGATCAACCATGTGCTGGAGAGTGAAACTCTAGGTCTGAAACTCAGAATATTTAACAGGGATTGGTTTAAAAACAAGAGCTTCAAATTTCATGAACAAGCTATAGAACAGGGAAAAGAAACTATTAGGGTAGAATGTGGATTCCACGAGTCCAATCAGGACCAGAGCTTCACAGACAATTTTTTTTCCCCCCATGCTGGCTGAGTGAAATATCATTATGTCCTATACCTCAAACTTTTCCTTTATTGAACAAATTTCTATTGAGAACCTGTTGTGGGCCCATACAGCCTTGAATGCTTGGGATAAATCAGTGAACAAAAGAGACAAAGATTCCTGGCCTGAAAAATCCTAACTCTTGGCCAGTGGAGACAGACAATAAATAATGGACATAATAAAATATAGGGTAAACCATGGGGTGGAGGTTGAATCGTGTCTCCTCACCTAGCCCACCAATAAAAGAGAAAGATATGTGGACCCCTCAGGAACTGAGTACACGACATTCTGAAATAGAGTCTTTGCAAATTTGATTTAATTAAATTAAGAGAAGCACATGGAGGGTGAGCTTTAATCCACTGTAACTGGTATTCTTATAAAAAGAGGTAAATTTTGACACACATACACTGACTCACAGGGACAATGTCATGTGGAGACATAGAGGCTCATAGACACCCAGAAGACAACCACGTGAAGAGAAAGAAAAAGATTGGAGTTTTGATCCACAGCCAAGGAAGATCTGGTGCTGCCAGAAGCGGAAGTGGTAGGGAGGCTTCTCCCCTAGATATTTCAGAGGGAGCACAGCTGCTTACACCTTGATTTTGGACTTTTATCCTCTGGAACTGTGAGACAATAAAGTTCTGTTATTTTAAGCCAACCAGTTTTTGGTAATTTGTTATGGCAGCCCTAGGGAACTAGTATACAATGCATGTTTGAAAATGATAAAAGCTAGGAAACAAAGAAAAAAGAGAACCACACAAGGAGGGGGTGGCGTATTAGGGGAAGCGAGAGATAAGACAGGATATTAAATCAGGTGGATTGAATAGGACTTTTTATGATCATAACATCTGACCAGAGTCAAGGATGGTAGCCCAGATAATATCTAAGGGAAGAACATGCAGGTACAGGAACGGATGGACAAAAGCCCAGCAAATTGTAGCTGTTGGGACAAGCCAAGTGAGGGTGAAGAACATGGGGTGTGAGGTCCATGAAATCACTGGCCAGATTGTGAGAGCTTGTTGGTCTCTAAGGGCCTGGAATTTTACTTTGAGTAATATGGAAGCCAGTGGTGGGAGGTTGTGAGGGATAACATGATCTACTTTATATTTTAAGGCAGTTACACAACTGTTGTACTGGGCACAGGCCAAGTTCAGTTCAAGAAGTTCATGCAAGGTACTACTATAATGGCTTGAAACAAAATGACAGCCAAGGGGCTGGTGAGAAGAGGCAAGACTCTGGATGCATTTTGAAGAGAGAGTCAATGTGATTCCCTAACAAAGAACATGGGGCAGTAGGAGAAAAAGGGGAGTTGAGAGAACTCCAAGGGTTTTGGTTTGACACTGGAAGGGTAAATTGAGATCAACTGAGATGATGAAAAAGCTTACCAATGGAGAGTTCAGTTTTGACACTTTAAGATATCCTAGACAGTCCTAGATCTCTTCAAGAAAATTAGAGATACCAAGGGAACATTTTATGCAAAGATGGGCTCAATAAAGGACAGAAATGGTAGGGCCCTAACAGAAGCAGAAGATATTAAGAAGACATGACAAGCATACACAGAAGAACTGTACAAAAAAAGATCTTCATGACCAAGATAATCATGATGGTGTGATCACTCACTTAGAGCCAGACATCCTGGAATGTGAAGTCAGGTGGGCCTTAGGAAGCATCACTGCGAACAAAGCTAGTGGAGGTGATGAATTCCAGTTGAGCTATTTCAAATCCTGAAAGATGATGCTGTGAAAGTGCTGCCAGCAAATTGGAAAACTCAGCAGTGGCCACAGAACTGGAAAAGGTCAGTTTTTATTCCAATCCCTAAGAAAGGCAATGCCAGAGAATGCTCAGACTACCACACAATTGCACTCATCTCACGTGCTAGTAAAATAACGCTCAAAATTCTCCAAGCCAGGTTTCAACAGTATGTGAACTGTGAACTTCCAGATGTTCAAGCTGGTTTTAGAAAAGGCAGAGGAACCAGAGATCAAATTGCCAATATCTTCTGGATCATGGAAAAAGCAAGAGAGTTCCAGAAAAACATCTATTTCTGCTTTGTTGACTATACCAAAGCCTTTGACTATGTGGATCACAATAAACTGTGGAAAATTCTGAAAGAGACTGGAATACCATACCACCTGACCTGCCTCTTGAGAAACCCGTATGCAGGTCAGGAAGCAACAGTTAGTTAGAACTGGACATGGAACAACAGACTGGTTCCAAATAGGAAAAGGAGTATGTCAAGGGTGTATATCATCACCCTCCTTATTTAACTTATATTCAGAGTACATCCTGAGAAACGCTGAGCTGGATGAAGCACAAGCTGGAATCAAGATTGCTGAGAGAAGTATCAATAATCTCAGATAGACAGGTGACACCACTCTTATGGCAGAAAGTGAAAAAGAACTAAAGAGCCTCTTGATGAAATTGAAAGAAGAGAGTGGGAAAGTTGGCTTAAAGCTCAACATTCAGAAAACAAAGATCATGGTATCCAGTCCCATCACCTCATGGCAAATAGATGGAGAAACAGTGAAAACAGTGGCAGACTTTATTTTGGGGGATCTCCAAAATCACTGCAGATGGTGATTGCAGCCATGAAATTAAAAGACTCTTACTCCTTGGAAGAAAAGTTATGACCAGCCTGCTGTTGCTGCTGCTAAGTCACTTCAGTTGTGTCTGACTCTGTGCGACCCCATAGACAGCAGCCCACCAGGCTTCCCCGTCCTAGGGATTCTCCAGGCAAGAACACTGGAGTGGGTTGCCATTTCCTTCTCCAATGCATGAAAGTGAAAAGTGAAAGTGAAGTCACTCAGTCGTGTCCGACTCTATGCAACCCCATGGACTGCCGCCTACCAGGCTCCTCCATCTATGGGATTTTCCAGGCAAGAGTACTGGAGTGGGGTGCCATTGTCTTCTCCATGACCAGCTTAGACAGCATATTAAAAAGCAGAGACATTACTTTGGTAACAAACGTCCATGTAGCCAAGGCTATGATTTTTCCAGTAGCCATGTATGGATGTGAGAGTTGGACTATAAAGAAAGCTGAGCAGCCAAAAATTGATGCTTTTGAACTGTGGTGTTGGTGAAGGCTCTTGAGAGATGAGATCCCTTAGACAGCAAGGAGATGCAGCCAGTCTATCCTAAAGGAAATCAGTCTGAATGTTCATTGGAAGGACCTATGTTGAAGCTGAAACTCCAATGCTTTGGCCACGTGATGTGAAGAGCTGACTCATTGCAAAGACCCTGATGCTGGGAAAGATTGAAGGTGGGAGAAGGGTACAACAGAGGATGAGATCTTTGATGGCATCACCGACTCAATGGACATGAGTTTGAGTAAACTCCGGGAACTGGTGATGGACAGGGAGGCCTGGCATGCTGCAGTCCATGGGGTCACAAAGAGTCGGCCATGACTGAGTGACTGAACTGAACTGAACTGAGACAGTCCTTAGACACCAATATCAGTCTGAGTTTCTACAGGAAGCCAGACAGCATACTCAGACACACAGAAAATGTAATAAAAAGGACTGTCTGTGCAGTGTGGGGAGAGGAGAGGAAATCCACACAGCATTCTGGACCACCTTAGGCCAGGGAGAGGTGAGGATCCAAGGCTCAAAGGGCAACTGCAGGGGAAGGAGTGAGCAGGAGGGACAGTCTTCTCTAAGGACAAAAACAACTGTAGCAGCAACAGGCAGGGATGGAATGTGACCTCACTCCCCACACCGCATCCCTTGTATCTCCTCGGCATGCTTTCCATTAACAGAACCCAACAGAAGCCACGCATCCTTAAAGCATACCAAGGAAGGGAGTTTTATAATTGCCCTAAGTCACAAGCTGGCAGTTTATTCTTTGTGTCTCTTCATATAACCGATGTTATTCATCCATCAATCCTCACAGCTTAGTGAGTGAGAGAAAGTTGCTCAGTCGTGTCCGACTTTTTGTTACCCCATGGACTTTACAGTCCATGAAATTCTCTAGTCCAGAATACTGGAGGGGGTAACCATTCCCTTCTCCAGGGGATCTTCCCAACCTAGGGATCAAATCCAGGTCTCCTGCATTGCAGGCAGATTCTTTACCAGCTGAGCTACCAGGGAATCCCCTCACAGCTTAAAAAAAGTTCAATTTTTTAGTATAGACCTGTATACCTTATTGGTCATATCTCTCTGTTTTCTCCCCTTTTTTTTATCAGCCCATAAAATAGCTGTCCATTGTCTGACTGGAACTTTTTTTTTCATACTTCCTGGTCCCTCAAATGATGTTTTTTCCTTCCTGGAAGCCCTTGCTGTCTTCTCCACCTCAACAACCCAAGTAAGCATTGTTTCCTCAGAGCTTTCATTATGATTACTCACCCCAGGACTATCAGAAGAGAGAAGGCAGACCACCAGTGCCAGTTCACTGGAGACCAGTTGGATGGGAACAATCTGCTCATACCTTACTCTGTGTGTTTATTTAAGGGGATGCTTTACTTTCGAAAGATATGAACCTGTTGCAGGCCAGTATGATTGGGTGTTATCCTTCTGTGATCTCTACTCTTCTTTGATGGTCTGTGTCAGCTAGCCTATTTCATTGTCAAATTTGGAAATATACCTGTCTCTTAACCTTGACTGTAAATCCACGTGAACAACACCCACATCTTCATCTTCACCGTGTTCTCAGGTACAGATCTCTGCTCAAAGGCACTCAGGACCTCTGTGCTGAGTGAATGTATAAATGTAGAGTCCAAATTCTTTTGCTCTGTGTCAAGTTTTACTGTTCGCTTCCTTCAAAGAACGCAAGCTTATTATTTTATATAGTCCATCCCTTGGAATAATGGAGGATGATTTCAACCTTCTCCCTTCCAGATAACATCAACTGAAGTGCCTTTAAATATTAACATCTCCTCCAATATCAGGAGGCCCAAGGAAATTATACAATGCTGGTTAAAATGTATTTTCTTTCCGTTCCTTTCTTTCTTCCCTCTTTTCTTTCTTTCTTTTTATTCCTCATATAAATTGGGTTTTATTACAATTGGGAGATTTACTCTCTAGTCATAAAATATTATATTTCTTCTGCTTAATTCAAAATAATTCATTTCAGTGATGAATCAGAGTCATTCTCCTCCCAATATAACAAATCAAGAGAGGTATATTCATTCATACTGAGAAATCAATACTCTTTTGCTGCACATGTTGAATGTCAACAACATTTCTAATGTGGTATGACTTGGATAATCTTATTTACAGATGGTTAAAATTATTTCTTGGGAATATTCAGATGTTAGAGTATTAACATTTTAGAACAATCTCTGTGTCTAGTTTAGACTGTATAAAAATTTATTGATTTAACAGTGAACATGTCATTACTATATTTTATGCATCTAGATATATCAAGAATTTTAATTTTGAATAAAAGAGTAAGTTAAGACTATTATCTTATAAATACTAATTAGCACTTCATCGTTGTTTATTTTGCTTTAGGAAGAAAGCACAAGATGTTAGTATTAGATGAAATAAAAGAAAAATTTTAAAAAGACATTAAATAAAAAAGAAAAATACATATTATTTTTTCCTTATAAATCTGGTTCATCTCCTTTGAATCAACCATGTAACCTATGTTTATTATCACTTTTAACTTGATAAAGTAACCTGCACGTGTACTTAGTCGCTTCCAACTATTGGCAACCTCATGGGCTGCAGCTTGCCAGGCTCCTTTGTCCATGGGATTTTCCCAGCAAGAATATTATAACAGGTTGCCATTTCCTACTCCAGGGGATCTTCTGGACACAGGGATCGAACCTGTGTCTCCTGTGTTGGCAGGCGGATTCTTTACTACTGAGCCACCTGGGAAGCCCCAAAGTAACCTATACAAAACTACTACTTTTAGAGCAGTAGTTAATATTAAGATTTCAATAAGACCAGAAATCCTAGTTTCTTAATAATGACTAACCTCCAGATTTTAATAACATCAGGACACTTCATACCAAAGGGATAGCATCTGTTCTTCAGGCTGAATACAATTATCATTCTTATTAATAATTATACTTGCCTGTTACTAACTTGTTAAGCCAGATGTCCCCCAAGACATCTATTTCTGTCAACATCAACAATTGCCAAAAAAATATGGTTTCATAACCAGTAACACAAAGACAACTTTCCTTTGGAGGATTCTGACTCTTTAAGAAAAGGGAAGTAAAGAATAAATTATTGATCCTGGAATGTGAAGTCAAGTGGGCCTTAGAAAGCATCACTACGAACAAATCTAGTGGAGGTGATGGAATTCCAGTTGAACTATTTCAAATCCTGAAAGATGATGCTGTGAAAGTGCTGCACTCAATATGCCAGCAAATTAGGAAAACTCAGCAGTGGCCACAGAACTGGAAAAGGTCAGTTTTCATTCTGATCCCAAAGAAAGGCAATGCCAAAGAATGCTCAAACTACTGCACAATTGCACTCATCTCACATGCTAGTAAAATAATGCTCAAAATTCCCCAAGCCAGGTTTTAGCAATATGTGAACCATGAACGTCCTGATGTTCAAGCTGGTTTTAGAAAAGGCAGAGGAACCAGAGATCAAATTGCCAACATCTGCTGGATCATGGAAAAAGCAAGAGAGTCCCAGAAAAACATCCATTTCTGTTTTATTGAATATGCCAAAGCCTTTGACTGTGTGAATCACAATAAACTGTGGAAAATTCTGAAAGAGATGGGAATACCAGACCACCTGACCTGCCTCTTGAGAAATCGGTATGCAGTTCAGAAAGCAACAGTTAGAACTGGACATGGAACAACAGACTGGTTCCAAATAGGAAAAGGAGTACTTCAAGGCTGTATATTGTCATCCTGTTTATTTAACCTATATGCAGAGTACTTCATGAGAAACGCTGGACTGGAAGAAACACAAGCCGGAATCAAGATTGCCGGGAGAAATAATAATAACCTCAGATATGCAGATGACACCACCCATATGGCAGAAAGTGAAGAGGAACTCAAAAGCCTCTTGATGAAAGTGAAAGAGGAGAGTGAAAAAGTTGGCTTAAAGCTCAACATTCAGAAAATGAAGATCATGGCATCCAGTCCCATCACTTCATGGGACATAGATGGGGAAACAGTGGAAACAGTGTCAGACTTTATTTTTTTGGGCTCCAAAATCACTACAGATGGTGACTGCAGTCATGAAATTAAATGATGCTTACTCCTTGGAAGGAAAGTTATGACCAACCTAGATAGCATATTCAAAAGCAGAGACAGTACTTTGCCAACAAAGGTCCTTCTAGTCAAGGCTATGGTTTTTCCTGTGGTCATGTATGGATGTGAGAGTTAGACTGTGAAGAAGGCTGAGCGCTGAAGAATTGATGCTTTTGAACTGTGGTGTTGAAGACTCTTGAGAGTCCCTTGGACTGCAAGGAGATCCAACCAGTCCATTCTGAAGGAGATCAGCCCTGGGATTTCTTTGGAGGGAATGATGCTAAAGCTGAAACTCCAGTACCTTGGCCACCTCATGCGAAGAGTTGACTCATTGGAAAAGACCCTGATGCTGGGAGGGATTGGGGGCAGGAGGAGAAGGGGATGACAGAGGATGAGACGGCTGGATGTCATCACTGACTCAATGGATGTGAGTCTGAGTGAACTCCGGGAATTGATGATGGACAGGGAGGCCTGGCGTGTTGCGATTCATGGGGTAGCAAAGAGTCGGACACGACTGAGTGAGTGAACTGAACTGAACATATTTGAAAAAAAATTGAAGACCAAAATCATGCCAGAAATAAATACAGCCAGAAAAACGGATACCTGAGCTTTATTCCTTGTCTTGTCTGTAACAAGCCTCACAACGTTGGCTGAATTACCTCTCTTTTACTACAGTTCTCTTAGTAAAAGAGAACATTTGGACTATGATCCTGAGGTCTTTTTGTTTTAAAATTGAAAAAGAGACTAAGCTTCAAAGATCAATTTAGGGTGATCTCAACTATCTCCAAAGAGAAAAACCAATCACTTAATGCTTAAATTTGCTGCATTTATAAGTGTATAAATCATGGTTGAATAGACTATATGTAAAGAGAGATGAGTAACATATATGTTATTAACAACTATATTGATCAGTAGATATGAATGGAATTAACATCTGTTACTACACACTTATTACAGTTTTAATAAAGAAGAGGAGGTTTCAGAGATGTGGATATAGTATAAGGAATTTCCAAGTCTGTGTCTCTTCCAGGAGCACAAGTACCTTGATTGAGTTTTTTCTCTTGTTACATGCATTCTTGATTAATTTTTTTTTTTACAATAAAGAGGTTAGTTGTAAGTCTGGAATATGTCTGGATTTTTAAGATTAAGATCCTTGACCCAATAAGTGTCATGTGGAACCAGTGTGGATAATTTGTCAATTGCAGTCTCAACTGACACATGAGAAAAGTGCATTATTGGAAACTACACTCAACACCTCACCCCTAATAGAGCCTTCAGTGTTGGTTACCACCCTCTGTTGTGTCTAACTCATAAAAATGCCTCTTGTTAGATTTCTCCAACTACCCTTGAAATTTGGTCATAAAGATCACTGCTACCAGTTGTGAGCTCATATCCTATCCCTGTTCAGATCCACAAAGCAAGAAATTCTTTAAAATAACATATATATTATGGAACAAAGGGAGAAACTCACCCTTAAAGGTAATTAAGAGAAGTGGTCCAGTAAACAGATGAAGGTTGCAATTTTTAATTCAAGCATGCAGCTTTTATATTTTATTTTTTCTTTGGAGAGAAGCCTCGATTCAAAGGCACTATAGATAGGTAGGCAACTTGGTAATGTTTTCTAATTTTCCAGATACAACAAAGCTCATTGAGGTTAAAAGACCTGTTATCTATTATATGCATATATATATCAATAGTGTATTTATGCCAATCCCAATCTCCCAATTCATCCCACTCCTCATTTTCCCTTTGGTGTCCATATATTTGTTCTCTACTTCTCTGTCTTTATTTCTGTTTTGCAAATAAGATCATCCATACCATTTTTCTAGAGTGCACATATATGTATTAATATACTTGTTTTTTTTCTTTCTAACTTAAAGAGGAAGGAAATACAAAAAATAGAGGGTATATATATATATATATATATAATTATGTATGTATATATACATATACAGGATTCACTTTGCTATACAGTAGAAATTAACAGAACATTGTAAAGCAACTGTACTCCAATAAAAATTCATTTTAAAAAAAGACCTGGTTAAAGGTGACACAGGAGGCAGATGGAAAGCTGAATAAGGGCATGATGCCTACTCTGCTATGACTTTCATGGCACATGTGCTGATGGCTGCTGCTGCTAATTTGCTTCAGTCGTGTCCAGCTCTGTGCAACCCCATAGACGGCAGCCCACCAGGCTCTGCCATCCCTGGGATTCTCCAGGCAAGAACACTGGAGTGGGTTGCCATTTCCTTCTCCAGTGCATGAAAGTGAAAAGTGAAAGGGAAGTTGCTCAGTCGTCTCCGACTCTTCGCGACTCCATGGACTGCAGCCTACCAGGTTCTCCATCCATGGGATTTTCCAGGTGAGAGAACTGGAGTGGGTTGCCATTGCCTTCTCAGGTGCTGATGGCAACTCATTCTCAAATACCTTAGTTCTCATGAACTTCCCTGGTGGCTCAGACAGTCTGCCTACAATGCAGGAGACCAGGTTTGATCTCAGGGTTGGGAAGATCTCCTCGAGAAGGAAATGGCAACCCACTCCAGTATTCTTGCCTGGAAAATCCCATGGAAGGAGGAACCTGGTAGGCTATAGTCCATGTGGTCCCAAAGAGTTGTACACGACTGAGCGACTTCACTTTCTTTATTTCATGTCCTTTAGATGAACTAATTACCACTTACACGTCTAGAATAGCAATCCCATGACCTTAAAAGGTGTTTTGAAATTTACTAGCAATCTAATGACAAATGTCCTCCGAGTTCTGACAATGTAGACTCCTGCCCAGTCTAATAAATACAAACAAAACAAGATAAAGCAAGAGTAGTCTCTCTAGATGCAAGGGCTTTTACTCTCCCTGGGTAATCATGTGGATTATCATGTTTATCATGAGTTTATCATGTGGATAAGAGTATGATAAAGAAGATTATCCAGAAAGATAGATCTTTATTTTTGTGAAGATCTTTATTATTAGTTCCTTCATACTCTTTTATATATAGATAATCTTCTACCAAACTCTTCATAACATTCAAGGTAAACATGATAACCATAATACTGGAGCTGTAGGCTCTGGTTTGTTCAGTGACATGTCCAGGGTCAAGGGACCAGGAAATTTCAGAGTAGGTGTTTGAAGACCCCTCCAAGATGTATGGCTTCTACTTCTCACAGAGTTAGCAATGACTCCTGGGGCCACCTGAATAACAAAGCCCAGGAGACCTTATGAAAATTTTAAACATGCAAAATACTCAGAATATCACATACTGTACTAATTTATTGTACTTCCCTCCACTAGAATGTAAACTTAACAGGTCAGAAATTTCTGTTTTGTTTATTGCTGTATGTCTGGTACCTAAAAGAATGCCTGACCCAGGTGTCCATTGAATATTTTTTGCATAAATGACAGGAATTAAAAATGACAATCTGTAATTTTTCTAGAGAATGCACTTGATTGGAGTATGTATTTCCTAAACATTTTGGTTAATTTCAGTTTGACTGATGGAAGGAAACATTGAAGAATTCATGAAAGGCTTAATCTTCAAAATACTGAAATTACATTATACATGGTCTTGGGTTTAATCATTTAGGCAAGATTTAAGACATCCAGATGTAAAATCCCTTAGGTCATAATTGAGTTCATTCTTCATGACAGCAGAATGTCCAAAATGTGACGGATGCCACTCTTTAATTCTGGCTAGTGTTGAAGTAGTCCTCTCTCTCTTTTATAAATAGATATTTCAATGAATTTGCTTAATTTTAAGAATCACTCTACAACTTGTAAGGGGATATGATTTTTAAACTTCTCCAAGCATAACTGGAAACATTGATTTAGCTGATTTCATGAATCCCTTTACCATTGTTTTTCCTATCCTCTGAATTCCTGTTTTCCACACGGGTCAATGATAATCTTTCCAGAAACGCTTCTTGAAAGAAAGGCTGCCAGGAAGGCCTTTGTGCAGATGGGGCCCTAATCCCCAGAATCAGCCCTTCCCATTTCCTGTTAAAAATCAGCTCAGAAGGTTAGAGACCAGGAAACTAGTGAGATCAGAACACTTTGACTCCCACTCCTCAATCTTCTCATTTCTGTGTCCATCCTCACTCCTTGAGTAGATATTTAGGGACCTTCTCCCACCTCTGTAATAAACCATAATCTCAGATGATTCACCATTGATTATGTATAATTTCAGGTGCTGAGTCAGTGTTTCCTCTCTTTCTGCATTATTTGCATTTAACCTTATCATATTTTATGAAACAAAATTTATTTCCTATACAATAAAATGCATGCATTATAGAACTAGTGAAACAGAATAGGACCCTGTAAGTTTTCTGGGCATGGGAGCCCTTCTGTTCAGTTTCCATGAGCCTCCCTGAGTCCCAAATGGTGGATCAAAGAGTTTCTCATCAGGGAAGTGAAAGGATGCAGAGGTGAGGAAGGAGCAACCAAGAAATAATAGTACAGCTTTGGGGCAGGTTCCTGGTATCACCTCAAGGGACACATATGACAATGTCTTTAAGCCCCTTTTCAGAATTAAAACCCCACAAATGGAATGTGTCAGCATTTGATTCCAGAGAAAGACCTCGGAGGCCAGATTAAAGGAGTATAGGCCCTGAACATATCCTAATCTTATCAGCAACCCCACCCTCGAACTGTTGTCCCCATAAAACACTTTATCAAACACATAGCTTTTGAGAGCAGTTCCCCCTTTGGCAGGTAAATCAATTAAGCTATTCTTTTCTACTTCATGCAAAACTCTGTCCTCAAGATTGGATTTGGCACAGGTGCATGAGAGGCTGAGCTTTTGGCATCACTAGTAGGATAAGTTGGGAGAAGGCAATGGCGACCCACTCCAGTCCTCTTGCCTGGAAAATCCCATGGACGGAGGAGCCTGGTGGGCTGCAGTCCATGGGGTCGCTAAGAGTCGGGCACGACTGAGCAACTTCACTTTCGCTTTTCACTTTCATGCATTGGAGAAGAAAATGGCAACCCACTCCAGTATTCTTGCCTGGAGAATCCCAGGGACAGAGGAGCCTAGTGGGCTGCCATCTATGGGGTCGCACAGAGTCGGACACAACTGAAGCGACATAGCAGCAGCAGCAGTATGATAAGTTATCCAGGGGATCTTCCTGATCCATGGATCAAACCCAGGTCTCCCACATTGCAGGCAGTTCTTTACTGTCTGAGCCACCAGGGAAGCCCTAGACTAACTTTATGCACTGCCAACTCAAGTTGGGCAATTGATTTCTTGTTGTGAACTTATTGAGGTATTGGTCAAACCCTGCCATTAAATGCCACAGATGTAAACGTACATGAACCTCAGACTTCACACCAAGGAGAATTGTGGGTGGCAGCTCACCATTCTGTATTTAATAAATGCTGATGTCAACAGCTCACTACCTATACCTCACCTCTTGTCCCTTATATGCCAAATTGATTCCTCCTATATCCAATGGGATATGTGTACTTGGGTAAATTCCCAGGGAAGTTTATTTTCTAACCCTCTCTTGCAGATCACTTAAGGAAAACACTGATATAAATGTCCAAATCTCAGCTTTGGGATCAAACTGACTTGGTTCAAATTCTGGCTCTTCTACTTTGAGTTGAGAGTCCTTCATCATTCTATTAAAAGACCCTAAAAGTGGGAGTTGCTTAGTCATGTCTGACTCTTTGTGACCCCATGGACTAATAGTCCATGGAATTCTCCAGGCCAGAGTACTGGAGGGGGTAGCCTTTTCCTTCTCCAGGGGAATCGTCACAATCCAGGGATCGAACTCAGGTGTCCTGCATTGCAGGTGGATTCTTTACCAGCTGAGCCACAAGGGAAGCCCAAAAGACCCTGAGCTCCCACTAACAGAGTTATGTGGGAAGGATAATATTTATTGCAATATAGTGATATTATGTACAAAGAGGTGAGTCCTGACTAGGAAACACAGTGACTGGTAATGTATAACCATCTGTATATTATCTGGACTTATTTTTTTTTTCCTTTTCCTTCTTCCAGGTCCCTCTTCTCTTTCTTCCATCGTGTTTGAAGATCTTTGGAGCAAGAAGGATAGTGGTATCTTATCAGGAAGAAAGAAGCTATTATTATACTGAGTGTCCCCCAAAATCTGGTAAAACTGGGGCTTTCATTTCTTTTGCTGCTTCCTCTGCATTCCCAAATCATCAGGCCCCAAACTCATGGTTCTCATTTCCTCCTACAAAGACAGTGCTTGCCTTGGATGAAAATGATACTTCCAGCTGAAGGAAGAGATATGACCCAGGAGCACACAACATATTAAGTTTGTACTACATATTCATTAATTTTGCCAGTTAAATGTAAGACAGATTGTACTGTCTCTTGAGAGGAAGGGGAAAAAGTGAAATGATTGAAATTTGACTTTATAGAAGGATCCTGGTGGTTCTGCAAGAACATGTGTAATTCACATGCTTGTGTAATTCAACACTTCCCTATGAGAAATATGGCAAATATGGGTGAGACTCCAGAGAAATTGAAAAGATCACCCTACTAATAAAATTTAAAGGGAATAGTATGAGACAGCTCTGCCTTGAGATTAGAACACTTAAGCACTGTTTCTTACAAGTTTGACAGAAAGTATGGAGCTTGATGTTTGACTTACTAAGAGCTTTGTTAAGAGCTTCCTTGGTGGCTCAGAAGATAGTGTCTGCCTGTAATGCAAGAGACCTGTGTTTGATCCCTGGGTCGGGAAGATCCACTGGAGAAGGAAATGGCAATCCACTCCAGTATCTGGACAATTCCATGGACAGAAGAGACTGGAAAGCCCTAGTCCATGAGGTTGCAAAGAGTTGGACACAGCTGAGTGATTAACACTACACTTCAAGGGCTTTGCTGCAAAGCAAAAGAGACACTAATGATACACACATGTACATACACAGTATGAATATCACCTACAGACATAGTTATATATAGGAGAAGGAAATGGCAACCCACTCCAGTGTTTTTGCCTGGAGAATCCCAGGGACAGAGGAGCCTGGTGGGCTGCTGTCTATGGAGTCGCACAGAGTCGGACACGACTGAAGCAACTTAGCAGCATATATAAATATATGATATATATTAATATTAATATAAATTAATATTAATACTAATACAGTATTAATATTAATACTGGCTGCAGTCCATAGGGTCACACAGAGTCAGACATGAATGAAGTGACTAAACAACAGCATATATTTATATAAATATATTATATTTTATATATTTATAATAACATATATCTATATACAAACACTCATTTGCATATGCATATAATTATATATTTGGGTTTATAACTTTTCATATGCATTTATATATCTTTATGTTCATATATACTCAACTTCCACAAATATGCATATTATTTATAAATATTTATATATATAGGTGTGCTTGTTTATTTAAATGTACAGATAAGCATATGTATACTAATATATGTATATCTATGTTATACATAATATACATAGATTGCTAACATATGTTAGAAATCTAGTACAGTTACTATACTATACACTATATTATAGTATATAATCTAGTATATATTCTAGTATATAACCTAGTACAGTTACTAATCTAGTATAATCTAACTACACTAGATTACAGTAATCTAGTATAGTTAGAATACATAGTATACTAACATATATATATAATAATATATGTATATCACTAACCATAATATACAACTAAGGAATGGATGCATGCATATATAAATCAATGTGTGCATGACAGATGCAGAGAGAAACATAAGGTTATAAATTACATATTAATGGACCTCAAAGTGTGGCCCTGGATTAGTGCAATCAGTATCATCTGGAAACTTGTTAAATCCTCTAATTCTCAGACCATATCCAGAATAACTGAATCAGAAATCCTGAGATCCAAGGTTTTAACAGTTTCTCCAGGGTATTTTGATTTACACGTTAGAATGATAGTGATTGTTCTATACAAGATACAGTGAATACACTTTGCACATATTCTATTTGAAGTTGTATATATATATGATCTCATGCTAACAAATTAAAGCAGATATTTGATTCATAAATGTAAAATAACTGCCCCTTAAAGGGGCAGATCCCTAGTGGGTGAATTAATCCTTTTTGCACACAGAGACGCCCTGTTCACATTCCCTTTCCCAGGATAGCTCTTCTAGAACCCTGGTTGTGACTCAGGTGGGCTAAACTCACAGCCCCAGTATGGGTGGAGAGGACCCAGACTTGGACTAAGGCATCTTGGGAGGGTATGTGTATGTCAGGTGTGGACCTCTCTATCTCACTGTTAACTATACCCTGGTACCGTTCATATAGACTGCTCCTTGAGTTTGATTTATGCCCATCCTGCCTTAAATTTGGGAGATGAATGATGTATCTTCTGAACAATACTTCAGCCTACAGTTTTTATGTTTGCTCTGTTCCTAAACTAACCTCTGCTTGGTTCCACAAGGGAGGAAATTTTAAAAATTGGGGGAGGGATATGAGGAAAGCCCCAAAGACCAGAAGGCTGCATATCAAAAAACTTTTATTTACTTCTAGCTCTGCCAATGCTAGTCTGATAATCAGATATTTATTGAAAGACTTGGATATGCCCAACACTCCCTAAAATACTCATAGAATTTTCCTAAAAAACACCAGGCTTTGCCCTTCCCTTTGGTGGCTTACAGCTTAGGGGCTGGCAATGAATGCATAAGATGAAATCAAATAAGGTCTCAGAGAGCACCTTGTGTTAGATTGAAGAATGCTACATTCTAAATGGCAGGGATGGAAGAAGGCAATGGCACCCCATTCCAGTACTCTTGCCTGGAAAATCCCATAGATGGAGGAGCCTGGAAGGGTCCTCCATGGGGTCGCTGAGAGTCGGACACGACTGAGTGACTTCACTTTCACTTTTCACTTTTATGCATTGGAGAAGGAAATGGCAACCCACTCCAGTGTTCTTGCCTAGAGAATCCCAGAGACGGGGGAGCCTGGTGGGCGGCCGTCTATGGGGTCGCACAGAATCAGACATGACTGAAGCGACTTAGCAGCAGCAGCAGCAGCGAATAGCAGGGACAGTGAATTGTGAACACAGAATATTTTGGTGAGAAATGTAGTATTTCAACTCAGATTTGAAGAGGAGAGTACTTTAATAGGAGAGCTAAGGTAGAATATTTCTATATGTGCAAATTTTATTATCTGACAATTTGGTTAATAATAGTTGACCCCTCACTGTAAGACCATTTGGTATAGATCTGAGATAAGGAGTGTCAGAGGAATTTGAAAATTTCAAAGCATAACACAAACACCCATATTGTGCATGTTCAGAAAACTCCCCGAGACCAAGATAAATGTATTAGGTTTTTGTATCCCCAAGTTTTATTACTACTGCATCTATGTGATCTCACAGCATTCAAAGTAGACAGGCATTCATGCCACACTCTCCCTGGTTTAGTGCATGTCTATGCTTGTCAGTAAGAGTATCTATTCATTCCAAAATAGCAAATGATTTCTGAATAAAATAGAAACATCTATAGGCAGGCTTTCTCCTCAAGCATTGCCTCTTTGACTCTCAGTAACCATAACAACATGGTTCACATTCTGAAATCTAGTGCAGGGCAGCCCTGTCACAACTGTGATAAATCTAGACTTTAATAACTTATCCCCCAAATTTGCCTTTCTGCCTTGTATATTCCTCACCAGTTCATTCTCGACACCTCTGTCAGAGTAAGCTCATTTAACACGTACACAGTTCAGAGTACACAGAGTTGAATTTGAGGCCAACAATGAATAATACTTTTTTATTGTATGTCCAACACAGTATTTGGAATGTGCTTATCCTAAGAAATACTTATTATCCGAAATTTAACTATATTTTATCTGGCAACTCTGCATCTGAGCCATACTTCCAAGTAGTCATCTGATCACACTGTTTCTTTGTTTACACCTCCTCTGCCAAAAGAAAAACGCTGAGGAGGACATATGTGGTCCTTTTAGAAGTAATTCCTGCCTATATTTCCAGCTTTATTTCCTTCCCTTTTCTCAGATATCTAAATATGACATTCTTATAATCCAGCCAATATATTTGCAGTCCCAAAGATATTTCTGTTATTTTTTTGTCTATTTGTCTTTTGCACATTGGTCTGTCTCCCTCATATGTTTCCACAAACACCCTCTCCCTCACCCAAGCCCTCTCACCACCCTACAGGAATCTTTGATCCTTTAGCAAATGCATAACTTCCTTTGGAATTTTCCAAATTTCTTTATCCATGTAGTTTTCTCTTCCTTTCTTTGTCAAAATCCTGGGTATCTAACTATCTTGGACCTAACTAGCATAATCTCTTATAATTATCTACTTATCTACATCCCCACAGTGATATTGAGCATCTGAGGGAGAGGATGTTATCATTCATCTCTTTACCCTCAGCCTTTGACGGTTCCTTGTGCATTACACTAAAGAATGGGTTTTGAATGAATATATGAATAAATTAAGTCAACCTCATTATAACCATCCTTTAAAAAAGAAAGAAAGGAAGCGACCACACTGGGATTGCAATGAAAGACATTAAATGTGTTTTATATATTTGCCAAGTGAGAAAGGATTGACTGTGATTTACTATTTGATTAGATTGATTAATGCAATGGATGATGGTTTCTGAAAGGAAACTATTCAACCTAGCAGAAGCACAGTGACATAAATTCAATATCAATTGATTCCACTGGATTACAACACATTGAACATACATTTCATTTTCAACTTTTCTTAAGACTTGAATGTATTTGAAAGCAAAGTGGACATTTTAACTATTTATTGAAAATAGTTTAGAAGAAAATCCTTTCTAGGATTTCAAGGTTACTATAAAATAGTTAGCAGAGACTGTATCTTTTAGGAGCTGATGTTATAAATTGAATAGGAGAAATAAAGAATTTTAAAGGAACTTTTCACTTACAGACATATATTTCATTCATTCTTTAAAATGTTCACTTATTTTTTCATAAATGGATATTTATTAAATGCCATCACTGTGTTCAGTGGTTGGAATACATAATTAAATGTCCATAGAGAAGAAGAATCTAAATCATAGTGATGCATCAGACTTCCTGTTAGAAGTAACATCTAAAAAAAAGAAGTGACATTTAAGCCAAATATTTAACCACTGTCCACATCACAAAAATGAATAAGCAGAATGTCTTCCATATTGAGGGATTTCTTTACTACTTCTTTGCTGCTTATGAAAATGAACAGCATAGATTCTATATCCAATATGTGGAAGTTTCATGGTAAGGAAGGCAAACATTAAGCATAAAATAATTGGAAGAGTAAAGTGAAATAACTTGGCTGGTGTGAAACACAATGGAAGAAAACTTGTGATTGAAAGGAGAGACGATAGCTCAGCCAAGTTTGCTTTATTGATACTAAATACACAGGCAGAAGATGAGTAGAGAGGAAATGTAATACCTTAGTGACAAAGAATGACTTTGCAAGAATGTGAAGGTAACACCAAATGGCAGATCTTGGAATTTGTAAAATCATTAGAGAACTTTGGCAGGCATACTTTCAAGTAATTGACAAATACTTAAGTAAAAATATATGGTTAGGAACAAGATGGATGAGACCAAAGGATAAATTCCTAGATTTGTCAGTGATTAAGTGGGTTTTAGAACTTTATTGTGCCAAGGTCAACATGTTTGACTTGATTGATAACCTTTACATTTTCTAGAGATGATAGAAGCAAAATTGTATGAGTTCTGCAGTCAAAGAAACCTGGGGTCAAATTCGAGCTTCCTGACAGCTTTGTGAGTGTCAGCAAGTTATCTCCCCTTCCTGAGTCTCAGTTTTTTCATCTGTAAAATTGAAGTAATCAAGTCCCCTGTGAGAAAGAATCAAATGAGATACTACCTATAATTTCACCTGACATTACATTTTAGGAGGAATATACAATTGTGCTTAGGATAATTGCCTTTTTATATTTCTTTTCAAAAGAATGGGAGGGTGATTTCCAGTGCTAATTAGCAATACTCCTATAAATAATAAGTACCAAGTTGGCAGATAAGGAACAAACACATATCTTTTTTTCTATCACAATAGAAGAATTGGACTAATACAAAGCCTACAAGTGTGCTCCCAAGTCTAATTCTTTGGGGAAGGAATCAATTTAGAAAGGCTTGATCTTCCATCTATTTTCCCTAAATTATAGATAATTAAACCTATATGCTTGCCAGATAGCTCAGTGGTAAAGAATCTGCCTGCTGATGCAGGAGACACTAGTTTGATCCCTGAGTTGGGAAGATCCCCTGGAGAAGGAAATGGCAACCCATACTAATATTCTTGCCTGGAAAATTCCATGGACAGAGGAGCCTGGTGGGCTACAGTTCATGGGGTGTCAAAGAGTTGGATACAACTGAGCATGCATGCACGCAAAACCTCTATTAGTCAAGTAAAAACTGCACTTAGCTGTTTAAATTACTTTCTTTCCAACACATGTTAAAATTGTGGCATGCCTTTCTATCTTATAGATGTTACCAAGGCTGTAACTCCAGAATTATACACCTGCCCCTCCTTCAAGCAGAAACCAGTTATTCTTATCTAAGCTTCAAGAGGAATCTGCAAAGAGAAAAATGAAATAAACAAGAACCCATTAGAACCAACTAGGCCCAAGGTGGCAGAGGATTTGACTTCCCCTTGACCTTGAGCTTTATTATACACTCATTATAATATGTCAGCTAAATGACATGCTCACCAGCTTCAGGACAGTTGACAGTTGCTATGACAACAATAAGAAAAGCCCGTGCAAGGACTGAAAAGGAGTGTTGCATCAGTTCCAGGTCTAAACCACACTCGTGTTCTTAGATGACTCATAAATATTCCTTCCACTTTTTCCAAATTTCCCCTTTTTACCTCTACCTCCTATATGTTTGGTGTCTCTGCCTGAACTGGGTTAAAAAGTTGATTGTCAAACTAGGTTCTTCTCCATCCTTTGGCCTTGAACAAAGCTTGTGCTGTTCCAGTTTGCATCAGTTTCATTACCACCTGTGCAAATTTCACTGGAAGAGGAAACCTCCCTAGCTGAGACCCTCTGTCTTGGATCCTGTCATGGATCCAGGCAACCAACTTGGCAACATAGCCAACTTTGAGTTTCAAAATAAGTTAGAGACAAGAAGAGCTACTGATCAAATCAAGAGTGAAGATGTAGAAAGAGAAGCCTAGTCTGTTTGTCAAGTATGCCATTGTATAAATAATACTATCTCATACATGTATAACATTTTCTGTATCTTAGAATGCATTGTTAATCTTATTTGCTTCCCACCACAGACATGTAATACAGGAAGAGATATAGGACTTTCATTAGATAAAGAAGTAATAGAACATAGTTAACTTGTCCAACCACATGTAGACAGTGAAGACCAGAGTGAGGACTGAAACTAAGGTTCCTCCTACTTTGTCCAGGATGATTTTCATGTAATTCACTGGGCTTCTTTCACTCCTCTGACCTGTTTTCTAGATCAAAGAGCTGCATTGCTTCTAGATGGAAAATGTATTAGGAGAATAGGTAGTAGCTAGCTAGAAACAAAAACACAAAACAGTAAAGATAAAAGGATACCTGGGTAGAGATATATTTTCATATAGGTAATATATTCCTAGAGAAGGGAACAGCTACCCACTCCAGTATTCTGGCCTGGAGAATTATATATATATATATATATATTCAAGATATTTTATATACTGAATAAAATCCCTTATTGTCACAGCTTATTATGGACAAGGAAAGGAATTCCTACATGATTGAATTTAGACTCAGAAATATAATAAAATTACTTAGTAACAGAAATTCATATATACCTTAACTTTATTAATTCTATGATTATTATTTTATAAAATATTTATTGTGTATGTATGTATATACTTATATAGCTGTGTCAGGTCTTAGTTGTGGCATGTCGGACCTTTGTTGAGGCATGAAGGATCTTTTGTTGCTGTGCGCAGGCTTCTCTCTAGTAGCACACAGTCTTAGTCACCCAACAGCAATGTGGGGTCTTAGTTCTCCCATTAGGGATCAAACTTAGTGTTCCCTGCGTTGGAAGGCATATTCTTAACCACTGGACCACCAGGGAGGTCCTATATTTATTTTACAATTATTCACTGAACTCCCAAAGTAAGATGCTGTACTAACTAGTATACCTATTTGAAGAAACATCAACGGTTTTACAAAAGACATAGTATTATATATAAAATATAAATAATATAAATATGAAATTAATATTCAAATTAAGTCAAATATAAAATTACATTAAAAAGGCTTTTTAAAGATCAGTTCTTATTTTATTTTAATGTATTAGTGTAAATGAGTAGACTCTGCCAGATAAAAATCTCTGGCTTCTCTCATACTCCCCTGCACTTTCTCTAGCAAAAGGAGAATTCATGGTGCTCCTGGGTGTCTCTGACCCCAGCTTTTTTTCCTTTGGAAGCTGCAGGCTTTTACTAGGCTCAATACATCTGAAGGGAGAAAGAGGTGCAAAAATGTAGCCAAGAGGCCCATTGAAAGGGAACAATAAGAGGAAATGAGCTGGCAGAGGAGGCATTTCCTGTTACTTAGATAGCAGAGCTGGAATTAGCAGGGGGGTAATTTTTATTTCCTGAAATCCGGAGCTGGAGCTGAGAAAATAGAAACATTTCTTAAACTGTAAGTGTTCACAAAACATCTTATCCAACAGTATCATAATTCTTTAAATGATTTTTATCAGTTGTTGGGATTAATTTTAGTAAGTGATAATACAGTTCACTTTGGATTTATATGCAAATTTAGCTTTATCTGAATATTCCTAAATCTCTCATTTAGAGTTTGGATTCCTGACAACCAAAGGATGGGAAAGTGGTAACTGGGACTTATTACTGAAAGTTTATCTTTTCTTCATCACTCACTAGCATTTCTGATCAGATCAAAAACAGCAAACACCCAATATTTATTTAATGATATTAAATATTTTGTGAGAGAAATCTGGGTCTAAAAATATACATAAAATATTAACTTTGTTATCACAAGTGACCATGGAAAGAAGAGAAATAGACAATGGTACAATATATCTATTTCAAATTTCCATTGAGTGCTTCCAGAAAACAAGCAGAAAATAGACTGTAGAGAATCATATCTGATGTTGGTCTAAAATCTTTGCTTCTTCACCATTTACAGGAAATTGATTTTTTGTGATGGAAATCATCTCGGCTCAGCAGGCTCTTTGAAGTCCTGTCAAATACCACTGTGTATTTTCAGGCATTGTTTGTAAACTATCAGACTACTATTTCATGAAATTAATTGTTGGATAACAGACCAGAAACCAAACTTTTTTTTTTCTTATTTACAGTCTTAAGGTTTCTCAAATCATATCTTTCTTATCTCTTTCATTTGCTGTGGAATCATCCAAATCACATTGGTAAGAAAAAATAAAAATCCACAGGTTTATTTTTCAGAGATGGCCTTCTAGGTTTTGATGGAAATAGAAAAAGTATATTCTGAAATAATGTTGGCCTTTGGGAATAGAAATGAGCAGATGAACAGTGTCAAACACAGGCATGAGGCCAGCTATTGGAATTTAAAAGTCAAGCTTATAAGGCATGCATCAAAATCCTAGTAATTCTGCAAAAGCCATAGGATTTGGATTTTTATGTTTGGAAGGTGGAAGTGCATTTGTCTTTGAGTGAACTGTAGTAAAACCCCCCTTCCACTCTGTGTGACTTGCAGGCTGACATTTCATATAATTAAAGAAAGCATCTTCATCCTGAATGTAGATCACTCCTGGTTTTGTATATTGTAGTCTCTGACAATAATGTGATCACTCGAAGTAACACTTTCATGTTGTTGTCTTGTGATTTAAAAATGAATAAAAATATGCCCATATTTCCCTAAGTAAAATTGATTCTATGGTGTGTGTAGTACCAATATCTGATTATAGACTGAGCATTGATGCATGTATGAGCAAGGGCAAGGGAAAGAACTGGGGTGAGAGCAGATTTTTCCAGTAGTCATGTATGGATGTGAGAGTTGGGCTATATAAAAAAAGCTGAGCACTGAAGAATTGACACTTTTGAACTGTGGTGTTGGAGAACACTCTTGAGAGTCCCTTGGACTGCAAGGAGGTCTAACTAGCCCATCCTAAAGGAGATCAGTCCTGGGAGTTCAACGGAAGGACTGATGTTGAAGCTGAAACTCCAATACTTGGACCACCTGATGCGAAGAGCTGACTCCTTTGAAAAGACCCCGATGCTGGGAAAGATTGAGGGCAGGAGGAGAAGGGGCCAACAGAGGATGAGATGGTTGGATGGCATCACAGACTTGATGGACATGAGTTTGGGTAAACTCCAGAAGTTGGTGATGGACAGAGGGGCCTGGTGTGCCGTGGCTCATGGTGTTGCAGAGTCGGATACGACTCAGCGACTGAACTGAACTGAACTGAGAGCAGATTGTGGGTAGGTGGGTAAGGAATTAATTTTCACACAGTCTTGTTGGGAAGAGCTCTGAAATTAGGAAGGCTTTTTTGAAAAATTATTTATGTATTTGTTTATTTTGGATATGCTACGTCTACATTGCTGCACTGGCTTTTCTCTACTTGTGGTGAGTGGGGGTTACTCTGTAGTTGCGGTGTAAGGGCTTCTCATTGCAGTGACTTCTCTTGGTGCAGAGCAAGGCTCTCGAGTGAATGGGTTTCAGTAGTTAGAGCACTTGGCTCAGTAGTTGTGGCACACAGGCTTAATTGCCCCAAGCCATGTGGGATCTTACTGGGTCAGGGTTAAATCCCATGTCTCCTGCATTGGCAGGCAGATTCTTTACCACTGAGCCACCACGAAGTCTGGAAAGTTTTTTTATATATAATCTGTGATAATAAGCAAACTAGAATCTAAAGAAAAATGTAGGTAACTTAAAAGTCTGCCTTAATCTCAGGAGTTAAACAGACAAAATATAATTACCACCATTATCACCATCATAGTGTCAAAAACATTTCAAGCTAAAGATGATGAAAGAGTTCTGCCTCTGAGGGACTGAGATCAAGCTAGACTCTGTGATCTTAGAGGAACACAAGCTAAATGGTAATACATAAGGACATACTAAAACTATAACATTAAACAAGATGTTCAGACAACTAAAAAATATCAGTATATGGCAAACTGCAATTAAGCCCTAAATTTTGTTCAGATTGATCAGATATAAAATTAGAGTGCTAGCCAGTTTCTAATGTCATCAACTAAATAATGACATGAATGTGGATAAGGTCTAGTGGAAATCAATATTTATACTTAAAATATTAGACACAAAGATACAATAAAAGAATTAAGTCTATAGCCTAGCAATCATCTGGATGGGTGGAGGGAGTTCATTTTTACACAGTTAAAAGTTTCAATGGAAAGGAAGTTGCCTTAAGAAAAAAGGCAGCTCTCCATACACACAATAATGCAGATGAGACAGGAATGGATGCTGAAGAAGGGGAGTAAAAGGGAAAAATAAAAGTCTAATAGTTGATGTAGAAGTAGGATGGGTTTAATTCAGTCATTGGAGAGACATTGCCTCAAGTTTATCTTATTGTGTGATTCTATGGGAAGTGTGTGCTTGTGACATCTTCCAGGTGTCAGGCACAGTTCATACATTCATGTATCTGTTCCTCCCAACTGCCAAACAGTCATGGGCTGGCCACTGCTTTACAAAGAGGAGACAGCTTATAGGGAAAGAAGTTTAGATACAGATGCACACCTTTCAGGCACAAGAGGCAGGATTTGAGTCCAGATCCAACCGACTTCAGTGTCTATTTGCTTATGCTCTCAGAGGGCCCAGCAGTCTTTCTTGAGGAAACAGATAATTATCTGTCTCCCTAAACGTACGCGTTGCCTGATTTAGATGTTCCCAGACTCCTATGAGGAAGCCCTCTTCAGAGCTCTGCACTTTCTGCTTTGAGTTATTTCATCATTAAGCTCCATAAGTGGTATTTCCTTCCCCTTAATTCAGCCACATAAATTAATTCATGCCTCTTAATAATGAGATGTGAAGCAAGGGAAACTGTCTCTCATTCAATGACCATTGGTTGTGTTGCTGGGGACTGAATTCTAGAGGTGTATTTGCTGGCAGGTGCAGTGACTTTTCTAGACCAGGGATGTGGGTGCAATGAAAAAATGAGAAAAGAGGAGAGAGATTCTGGGAATAGCATAAGAAGGACACAGCAAACTCTCCTATAGAAACAGTAGTTTCAGCTTCAGAAACTCAGGTATGTGAATTTTTATTATAATGATTTTTAAATATTTTAAAATCATAGCTTTGAGGACCATTTAATGACCTGGGGAAAATTATAATATAAGGTCCAGCATAAGAAAATGAAAATACTGAACTTTAAATATTAAATATGTAAGTTTCTTTCTACACACATATGTTTCTGAATGCTTATGTACATGTAATTCACATGTGTCTGATACTGATATTAATATATATTTATATAGTAACAACGAATCTCTCTATACATATTTAGAGAGAACATTTAAAAATACAGCAAGATAAAAGCCATGATATCAAAATGTTACAAGTAATTATTACTCAACCGTTCAGTACCTGGTGTTTTGTATTTTCTAATGTTTTGTAATGCATACACTTTCTAAATTGAGCATGTGCTATTGTGTTCTTTTTATAAACAGAGAAATGTAAAAACATTAGTGGTTATTTAACAGTTTCTCCCAAATTAATAATAATAATTATGTCTCTCATATTGCATATATTTCCCAATTCTCTCAAGAATTTATATTTTCATTGCTGTTTTGAGACAGAAAATGGAGCTCCTCTCTAGATAAATTTTTTATTGGAGTATAATTTCTTTATAATAGTATGTTAGTTTCTGGTATACAATGAAGTGAATCAGCTATATGTATGCATATATACGCTCTCTCTTGGACCTGCCTCCCAATGGCCCCCCATCCTACCCCTCTAGGTCATTGCAGAGCACTGAGCTGAGTTCCCTGTGCTGTATAGCAAGTTCCTGCCACCTATGTGTTTTACACATGGTAGTGTATATATGTCAATAAAAGATACAAATAGCATCCCAAGGAATCCCCATAAGGTTATCAGCTGACTTCTCAGCAGAAACTCTTCAGGCCAGAAGGGAGTGGCAAGATATATTTAAAGTGATGAAAGGGGAAAACCTACAACCAATACTACTCTACCCAGCAAGGATCTCATTCAGATTCTGGGAGAAATCCAAAGCTCTACAGACAAAGCAAAAGCTAGGAGAATTCAGCACCATCAAACCAGCCTTACAACAAATGCTAAAGGAAATTCTCTAGGTGGAAACATTAAGAGTAGAAAAAGACTTACAAAAACAAATTCAAGATGAATTGGGAGATTATATATATGTATGTATATATATATATATATATATAATATGAGCACTTGAGATACAGAAGCATCAAAATCTTGAAAATAATGTGAACTATATTTAATCAAACCATGATAGAGAAACAGAAATAAGACTGGACTATTAATTACTCAACCATTAAACATTCTGGTGTCATTAATAGCAGATGCTGTTAGAGGGACACATGGGTGTGGCCAATGAGCTAAGAAGTTGGCCAACAGAGATTGTGGCTTGTGCATGGGTGGGACAGGGCATTGTGTTGCTCTTTGTCAATAAAGAGCATGAGCCATAACCAAGTGTGGCTGATGGAAAACCTTTCTGGAGCCTTTTCCTCAGAGAGCCCTGTTCAGCATCTACCACATATCCTAGAAAAGCTTGACCTTTATTCTTCTGAACACCCAGCAGGGTGAGGACACCATGTCTCTCACTCTGGCAGACAGGCCTTGACTCCAGGGACACAGTAAATTCCCAAAACCAGAAACAGGAGAAGGTCAAGAGTCTGAGATAAAAAGAGAAACTGTGTGCACATTGCAACCTCTGAGAACGTCTCTATTCAGCAAGATGACTCCAAGATTCTGGTGAGGCCTGCTTAGAGCCAGACAGCCTATGGCATCATTCCTCTGCCTTTCCATGATCCTTGGTGTCCAGCCAGGAGCTGTCATAGCAAGGCCTTTACTTTTATATATCTATATCTATATCTATATCTATATCTATATATAGATATAGATACACACAGAGAGAGAGAGAGAGAGAGAGAGAGAGAGAATAGCTCAAATTAGCCAAGTGCTGAGAGTTTGTGGTGATCTAGCTATGTTCAGTTCAGTTCAGTTCAGTCACTCAGTCATGTCCGACTCCTTGCAACCCCATGAACCGCAGCAAGCCAGGCCTCCCTGTCCATCACCAACTCCCGGAGTCCACCCAAACCCATGTCCATTGTGTCAGTGATGCCATCCAACCATCTCATCCTCTGTTGGCCCCTTCTCCTCCTGCCCTCAATATTTCCCAGCATCAAGGTCTTTTCAAAGGAGTCACTCTTCGCAACAGGTGGCCAAAGTATTGGAGTTTCAGCTTCAACATCAGTCCTTCCATTGAACACCCAGGACTGATCTCCTTTAGGATGGAACTGGTTGGATCTCCTTGCAATCCAAGGGACTCTCAAGAGCCTTCTCCAACACCACAGTTCAAAAGCATCAATTCTTCAGTGCTCAGCTTTCTTTATAGTCGAACTCTCACATCCATACATGACCACTGGAAAAACCATAGCCTTGACTAGATGGACCTTTGTTGGCAAAGTAATGTTAGGCCCATGGTAATCAAAACTATGCTTTGCAAGGATATTTTGCAGCTGGTAGATTGAGATACCATGACTTATGTGTTCAATAAATAACAGAAACTAGACTTATGCTTCTTTACCTAGACTTGCTCAAGGAGAAGAGGTGGCTTCAAGCCAGTGAGCAGGGGAAAAGGGCATTTGTGGAGGGCAGGGGAATCACCAGAACATGTGAAGTTACTTGATGGAGGGCAACAGTATACCTTCCTGCTGTAACTCAATTTTGTTTGGAAAAAGTCATAACTGTCTTGCCATCTGAGTGGTAACAGTATGGGGATGTTACTATAATTCTGAGCAACACAGAAATGGAAAAATCAACATATAAGGTGGGGCCAATGAAGTGGAAAAGGAAGTAAGGGGATTCTTGGATGGTGAATGGGTCAGAAGTGGCCACCAGTGCCTGTAGGGTTTCCTATCTAAGATGCTAAGGATAAGATTTAGGGGAGTCAGGGGAATAGACTCAAGGTCACTGGACAGGAATGGACAGCCAGGGGGTCTATAGCACTGTCCTTCTGCTCTGTCCTATGTGCTTTTCCCTGGTTACCTCAGAGGGCACTTCCTGCCCTTTTTTCTGCTCTGGTAGTCTTTTCACCAATCAGAGTTGCCCTTTGCCACAGGGGTGGGTATCCCACACGTGGAGAGATGGCCACAGCTCCCCATGGCCCATGGCAACACCATGATTGTGACCCTGCTCTGTGGCCACTTGCTCTCACCAAGCAGCTCCTCAGCCTGGAAGTTTGTCCCAGACACTGTGGAAAGCTCCCACAGTTTACCCAGAGGAGGACATCCAGAAGTGGCCACCTTTCAATGTGGCAGAGGACACTGCTGTGTGTTTAAGCAGCACATCTCTACCCAGGTCCCAGGGCACCATTCATTTGAGAAGCATCTGCACACAATGCTAATATTGGCAAGATATCTGTAAAGCTAACTCAGGTACTCAGTCATGTCAAATGGCCAAGTCAGATCCTTAGGATTTCTCCCAGAGTAATGCACAGAGAGAAAAGGAAAGGTTATATCAGTGACTGAAACAAAAGTCAACCCAATGCTCTTTCAGGAAAAAAAAAAAAAAGTTAGGCAGATGAAGTATTATAGTGGGTTTTTGTTATTGCTCTTCAGTCGCTAAGTCATGTCTGACTTTTTGGGACCCCATGGATTGCAGCACGCCAGATATCCCTGCCTTCACCATCTCCCAAAGTTTGCTCAAACTCATGTCCATTGGGTTGAAGATGTCATCCAACCATTTCATCCTCTGTCACCCCCTTCTTCTCCTGCCCTCAATCTTTCCCAACATCAGGGTCTTTTCCAAAGAGTCGGCTCTTCACATCAGGTGGCCAAAGTATTGGAGCTTCAGCTTCAGCATCAACCTTTCCAATGAATATTCAGGGTTGATTTCCTTTAGGATTGACTGGTTTGATCTCCTTGCTGTCCAAGGTTCACCACTATCTCTGTGTGCCTCCTGCCTGTTTATTCGTATCACCCCTCAGTGTCTCTGCTTAGTTGCTACTCTGCTTTTCTAAGTCTTCCTTTCTTTTCTCTCTCTGAAGTTTGAATACATAACTGACTCCCTTAAATATACGGTTGAGCCATTCTGGTCTTGGCTAAAGATTTTACATGGATGTTGCTCTCAACCAGATATCTGCCCATTATCTTTGCCCACATGAAAAAAGTGAGACATCCATGTGACATGGCAAGTGCTGGGCCTCCCTCCGCTCTTGTGACCCTGACACTGGGAAGCAGGGGCTGTGGCCTTCCTGGACTCTCCTTTTCGTAAGCTGTAGAGTTATATTGAGCCTAACCCTGACAAAGGGCTCTCAACACACTGTCGTTTTGCTCTGCACCTTCAAAACGAAATCAAAAACAAACTAGGAATTAATATTTGGCTATTTTACTTAAATTGTGGAAGCACTGTCATCCCAACAAAGCTTCTTGACCTTAGATGGAGTTTGCCAGCGGATTTTGCTGGAAATGCATGATTGCATTACAAGCTATTATTTTTCAAAAACAATCAATCACTGTATTTTGCTCAGTGTTCCTTGATAGTTCACAACAAATGTCAAATCTTTGCAGTTTCCATTCATAACTCAAGAGCCTTTGTAGAAACTGCCCATATTGAAGTTTTCTTTCAATGAGAGATATTTTCCCAATTGGAGTTTTCCATTATTCTCACAATTAATTTTTGCTGATGGATGAACTGGATTCTTCTCTTATAGCATGTTCATTGGCCTTTGTATGTGTGTATCACCCATGTCCCTGCTTGTTGCATCACCATGGCCTTCATCTCTATCTGCCCTGTGCCTGCCCCAAACTCAGCCCCACAGAGACACCTACCGCCCTAGTCAATCCTGAAAGAAAGGGATGGTCTCAGATCCTGCTTTAGTTCACCCCACACTTTGAGCCCCTGAAGGAAAGGGGCTCTGAAGGATGTACTTGATAACCTCCAGCCTGTGCCCTCAAGGAGGCTTACAGTCTGGTGGGAGAGAAGACATGAAAGTGAATTTAACAGCACAGAGAACCAAAAAGAAAGAAGGCCAGAGGCAGTGCTGAGTGTAGGAACAACTTCTCTATTGGTTCCAAAGTGGGCTTTGTGACTTGGGGAGGTGGAGGCTTGCCTTTGAACCCCTCTAAAGAGCATAGTGGTTGTTGGGTCTGCTACGTGGATGGCAGGAAAGGTCTGATGGAGGAATCTGAGTCAACCTCAAAGCAGTAGATTGTATCCCCGTTCACAGTTTATTAATATAAATGCTTTCCCTGATTTCTGGTGAGGGATAAACCTCATTAATGATAAGGATAATAGCTCATGCTATTTTTATTTACTTACACTCCAACTTTTAAGGGCTTCTCTTATAGTTCAGTTGGTAAAGAACCTGCCTACAAGGCAGGAGACCCAGGTTTGATTTCTGGTTTGGGAAAATCCCCTGAAGAAGGAAATGGCAACCCACTCCAGTATTCTTGCCTGGAGAATCCCATGGACAGAGGAGCCTGGCAGGCTATAGTTCATGGGGTTGCAAGAGTCGGACAGGACTTAGCAGGTAAATCACCACCACAACTTTTAATACAGAGGACTTGAGATAGCTGGTGATCTATGTGAATGTTTCTGTAGTACTGATGATGCTAAACAATTTGAGCGGCTTCTTTCTTATCTTACTCTTTCTACTCAGGTTGGGCCTAATCCCTGACATGACATTCTTGCAGATATTTGAGAAAATCAAGAGAATTTTGCATAACTTGTCCCTTCCTTCCAACCACATCAGGACAGATTTACTTCAAGATCTCTCTCAACATTAATCTGAAAGTTTAATAGGAAAATGAATTTCTTCCAATAAACTAAGTGCAGGAAACTAGGCTTATGTTGTCATGACTTCTACTAGAAAACCTGTGGCGGATTCATTTTGATATTTGGCAAAACTAATACAATTATGTAAAGTTTAAAAATAAAATAAAATTAAAAAAAAATAAACCATGAACCCATTAGAATAAAAAAGAAAAGAAAAGAAAAACAACAACAAAAACAAATCAAACAAAACCTGTATAAAAAATAACCCTGCAGTTGGAGAACTCTGTTTTAACAGTCTAGAGATTTCCTCTGCAATGCAGGAGAACTGAGTCAATCCCTGGGTTGGGACGATCCCCTGGAGAAGGGAATGGCTACCCACTCCAGTATTTTGGCCTGGAAAATTCCATGGACTGTATAGTCTATGGGGTCGCAAAGAGTTGGACATGACTGAGCAACTTTCACTTTCACTTTCCTCTCCTCCCTAAGAGCCCAAAGCCTGTGTGAAATCAACTCTTCTGTCCCTTTCCTGTTTATCCAATTCTGTTCCCCTCTAACCTTCAAGGATCTAATTATAGGAACAAGATCACCAAGCAATTTAAACTAACTCCTGACTTATGTCCTTCTGAATGCACCCCATGCCATGTCTAACCTGTTGATTTTTTTCCTGGATAAAGAGAAGTAAGAATGAAGAATGAAGTAGTTAAAGAATGGCTAGCTCTCTACCCACCACCAGTCCCCTAAGTAATCCTGCAGGCATATCACAGGGACAAGATAACATCTGAAGAGAGAGTCAGCCAGTCTGCATTCAACAGAAAAGGATGCAGAACCTCAACCACCTTCTTTGATGATTCACTGAGATTCTCCCTCTCTTTTTTCCCCTTTAATAATGGTCATGGCTAAGCAGAATGTTGGCAGCTGGTCTCAGGACACAAATCCCCCTTCCCTCAAGATTGGCATTTCTGATTAAAGCATCATTTCCTTCTATTGACACTTGCCTCTCCAGTATTGTCTTTTTAGCAGCAAGCAGCTGAACCTGAGTTTTCTAATATAAACATGCTCTTTCCTTTGTCTGTTCACTTTTTATATAAACTTTTGGAAAGGAAGAAAGAGTACCATCTATACTACATTGTGAACTATAATTGTAGCATCCGATTCACTACTCCCTGATATGATTAATAATTTCTACTGAGAAAACTTCTTTTGGGAGAGGAGGAGGAAACCAATAATCATGGGCTAACACAGAGAAACACTCCACAGAGCAGAGCCTTGTTTAATCTTCACAGAAGTGTATGAAGATAGTGCTGTTCTCTGCCTCTTTTACAGCAGAGAACTAACTCATCTGTGTTGTACATCCAGAAAAGGCTGAGAAACATTAGAATGTGTTTAATCGCCTCTGTCCTGGCTCTCTTTCCTCTATTCCTCCTTGATTTCCTCCCTCTTCCCTTCTTTCTTCGTCTTTCCTTCCTTCATTTTTGCCATACATGTGATTTGACTGTCTGCTTTGGCCTTGCATCACTTGAGATCTGCCTTTTCATTCTTCAACAAGTCTCAGGTGTCAACAACCAACACAATGAGAGGAAGGTAGTTCCTGGTGTACCTGATGTCTCTGGACTCTTGAAATAATGCAAGGAGTGACCCTGTTACACTGAAGAGTAACTCTGACCCTTCTGGAAGCAGCTTGGCTGTCCCTGAGGTTCCTGTCTAGACAAGCCCTCTGCCACATGCCTAAGGAGAGGTGAAGAAAAGCAATCTAACCTTCAATTCCCATGATTGTTTTCAGAATCCTAGGGAAACTATGTTGTAATGAAATTACTTCCTCACATAAAACTTGCTACCTTGTGTTTATAGTATTTTTTTTAAATGAGAAAAGCTTCATATTTGTTTCTTTTTCCCCCTCAGGAATTTTTGTACAGCATTGAGAAAAATGAGAACCTTTAAAAATTATTTTGTTTTTAACTTGACAACTCCAAATGATAAGGAGAGCTGGAATTTACAAGTAAAACTGGACTCTGGAGTGTAAGAAGCTTTTTCAATCTTTTATGATCTTAATTTTGCAGTCACATGTGAAATATCTTAAACAAGGACCACCTCTCAAATGCTTTGGCAAGAGTAGAAGCAATCTCTTTTTTCTTCTCTCTCTGGATTTTGTGTGGTTTCCATAAACTGTGAAACTTCATTTTTAAGTGAAGTTTCTTGAGTGGGAAGAGAAATGAAGAGGTTATTCCTGAGCATTGATCAGAAATATTTTATTTTGAGAGACAGAGAGCTCTAAGAGGCATAGTTTACAAAATAGAAATTTGGAGAATTTAGGGAAGAAGATGGGACAAAAACATAATATATTAAGAAGAGTGAAGAGTTTTTTATCTTCATAAGTACAGGAGACAAGTTGGGTTAAAATGTACATTGATGGTCCACTGTGTAGGGCATAGAATTGAATTTCCCAAGGGCTATGTCCATGCTTCCTTGGTTCTAGACTTCCTCCATATGCAAAGGACCCTGTGATGTGAAAAGCAAATAAAGGAACACAAAATAGGAACCAAGTAGTGCTTGACCTGACCACTCCATCCTGAAGGAAGGTTTGGGGAGGAAATTGAGGAAACTTTGTTAAAAGACAGAGGGAGAGCTGAGTCTCCAGCTTGTGAGCTCCTTGGGTCATCTTTCACAATGAAATGGGCTTTGTCCATGCAAATAGTCTAATTGTAAATTCCCTTGTCCCATATATTCCTCTTGTTGGCCAACTCTGCATGGAAAGGAACATCAAGGATTAGAAACGGTTGATTTCTCTTGTTCAGTGGCTTCTGCTAATTGGCTTCCCAGGTGGCACAGTGGTAAAGAATCTGTCTGCCATTGCAGGAGACACAGAAGATGTGAATTTGATCCCTGGGTTGGGAAGATCCCCTGGAGGAGGGCATGGCAACCCACTCTATTATTCTTGACTGGAGAATCCTATGGACAGAGGAGCTTGGAGGGCTACATTCCATAGGGTCACAAAGACTCAGCCATGACTGAGCAACTGAGGATGTACACACTGACACCATAGTAGAGCTGCTATCATCATTAAGAATAAGTACAAGTAGATGCCAATATGAGAGCAAGGCAAGAGGGGAGACTGGCAACAACTAGCCAAATGCTAGCTAAGGAAGCCAAAGGAGGCTTCAAGATCTCTGGTCTAAGATGACCTGCTTCTTTGAGACCTGATCAGATCTGGAGGACAACAATGTCCATCTCCTCCTCCTCAGCCTCTTATACTGAAATCCCAAAGCAACTGAATGCAACTAATTCCAAACTTTTGATTGTTAACTGTTGTTTAGGCTCTTACTGACTCTAATGAGAACTGCATGTAATTATTTTTATAAAATATTCCACATGTTGCTCTCATCAGGATTATGGTACATTGGTTTTAAACAAAGCAACGGGCCATGTAATTCAATTCATGTCCTGTTTCCAAACTCTTAGACATTAAGCCATAGGAGTGATAGATGATGAAGCCAAGCAGGCTAGTCACAGTCCAAATGACTGACTCTTTGGAGACTTTTATTTGGAATATTAACAATCATGTTTCAATCAGAAAAATGAATTCTGTGATCTGAATATTTGGAGAGTCTCCTAGTCTACACTATATTCTTTTTTGGACTCAGAGTCATACTCATCATCCTCTGCACAAACATTGGGTGATATGGATGAATAAGTGGGCTGGTTGTGAAAGCAACCTGCAGTTTTGGGGGTTATGTCTAAATGAAGGGGACACGTGTCATGCAGAGAGAACCAGCTGCTATACTGCTAAATAAAACCGTTCTAAAATATTCATATTTTATAAAGAAAAATTAATAATCTGAGGCTTTTAATGTAAAAAGATCCTAGATTTTAAATATGGGAATCAATAATATATATATTTTTAAACATTGGACCACCCATGGGCCATTAGTTTGAGACTTCTGCTCTGAACTGTGTGTATTTCCAGGGTAGATGTCACATTTTCTTGCTTTTTATTATTAATATATTTTTTTTTAGGATGAGTATCGTTTTCAGTTTCTGGTGGCCAGGAACAGAATAGATCATTGAACATGTATGGAATGAATTAACAGAAGACACTAATGGGTATGATGGTACGAGATGGAACGGGAATTTTCCGTGGTTAGTAGGAAGTGACAGAAGCAGATAAAGATGATTTCACATTTTTTCTAATGTCCCTGACCCTACATTCTGTCATTCCTTAAGATTTTAGTGATGCAAAGGCAGAGAAAGAGGATTGCAGACATTAATTAGGTTGGGCACCTAAAGCCATTCACAAATTAGATTATTAAATGAAAATGTATTTCATATGAATGAGGCAGGGGTGGTGAGACAAAAGTGGGTAGCTGATAATTATTTCATTAACTTGCATTTAAAAACTATTATGTGAGTATACTTGGTTTACAATGAGGTGTTAGTTTCAGGTGTATAGCAAAGTGAGTCAGCCATGCATAAAAATATATCTACACTTTTTAAAATTATTTTTCCATATAGTATTACCTTGCATTTTGAAATATGAATTGTATGTCAGATACTCAGGTAAAAACTGCAGAACTATTTTCTTATTTGATCATCACAAACATTTCAGGCATTTCCATTTTAAAGAAGAAACTGTGCCAAAGAGAGATTAAGGCAACCTGTCCATAATCTTGCACCTATTAACTCTAAACTGCATCTAAGGTGCTTCCACACACAGTTTTTAATTCTCCAAATGATCATGTGAGGTGTTTATCCTTATCTACATTCTTCAGAGGAGGAATAAGACCACAGAGGTCTTACCTGATGCACAAAATCATACACCATAAGTGACTAGTTAAACTGAGATTAATCCTGGTCTATTGGAGAAGGCAATGGCACCCCACTCCAGTACTCTTGCCTGGAAAATCCCATGGACGGAAGAGCCTGGAAGGCTACAGTCTATGGGGTCGCTGAGGGTTGGACACGACTGAGCGACTTCACTTTCACTTTTCACTTTCATGCATTGGAGAAGGAAATGGCAACCCACTCCAGTGTTCTTGCCTGGAGAATCCCAGGGATGGGGGAGCCTGGTGGGCTGCCATCTATGGGGTCACACAGGGTCGGACACGACTGAAGTGACTTAGCAGCAGCATTGACTGAAAAAATATGATTTTATATTAATTGCAATAGTTGTTCTGCTAGACACTTTGTATGTCTCATGATGGCTTATGCATCATGTAGGACATGCAATGTAACAGAAGAGACATGCAATGTAACAGAGGACATGCAAAGTAACAGAGAAGAAGAAATCTGACTCCATGTTTTATCTGTTTCTTTTGCTTTAATCATTGTGTTCTATTGGGGCTTCCCTGATAAATCTGCCTGCAATGCAGGAGACCCCAGTTCAATTCCTGGGTTGGGAAGATCCTCTGGGGAAGGAATAGGCTACATATTCTGGTATTCTTGGGTTCCCCTTGCAGCTCAGCTGGTAAAGAATTCTCCTTCAATGTGGGAGGCCTGGGTTTGATCCCTTGGTTGGGAAGAATTCTTCTATGTGGGAGGCTTGGGTTCAATCCCTTGGTTGGGAAGACCCCCTGGAGAAGGAAAAGGCTACCTATTCCAGTATTCTGGCCTGGAGAATTCCACGGACTGTACAGTCCATGGTGTCACAAAGAGTCAGACATGACTGAGTGATTTTCACTTTGTAATCTATTGCTTTTGCTTTCAGTTAAGAATGTTGCCTATAGCCTGAAATATATAGGATAGTCCATTCTCAAGACTCTGACCTTTAAGAGTATAGTGAAAGTGAAAGTCCCTCAGTCGTGTCCAACTGTTTGTGACCTCATGGACTATATAATCCATGGAATTCTCCAGGCCAGTATACTGGAGCAGGTAGCTGTTCTTTCTCCAGGGGATCTTCCCAACCCCGGGATCGAACCCAGCTCTCCTGCATTGCAGGCGGATTCTTTACCAGATGAGCCAGGTGGATTTTTTACCCACTGAGCCACAAGGGAAGAGTATAACAAGTTTCCATTTATATAGAGATACAAAGTTGCAAAACAGATAATATTTGTCTTGTTGAAGGTTTACAGAAACATCATGACCTGGCCTATGTGGATGGCTGCAAGAACAAAGGATTCCTACACCAAGAAGTTTGCAACAACCAACCATAACCCTCCCTCACTTTGCCTTTAAAAGTGCTTTGTTAAACCCTTGGAGAAGTTCGGGCTTTTTAGAAAATGAGCCACCCATTCTCCTTGCATGGCCTTGCAGCAAACCTTTCTGTGCTCCAAACTCCAATGTTCGCTGCTTTAGTTTATTTGGCCTCACTGTGTGTGGAGTTCAGGAACTTGCATTGGGTAACAGCAACTGTATCTACAGTCAAGCTTCTCCCTGCAAAAGCGCACTATTCCACCTTTCCATCCACTCAGCAAGTAGCTTAGGAGAAATCCTGCAACCTCTTTTTCCCCAACTAAGATCTCCCTTTCCTAGTGTCACCCAGGTGAGTTTAAGAATATTTAAACTGCATCATGTAAACCTCTGCTCAAAATCTGCCCATAGCTTTTCATCACACTTGGAATAAAATCCAAATCCATCCATGTGATTTATAGAGCACTACATCATCTGTCCTTGCCCACCCCTCTTTTCCTTCTCTACCTGTCCCTTCTGCCCTTCCAATCACCTTGGCATTTTTATAAACCATTCAATTAACCAAACTTGTCTTAGTCTGATAGACTGCTCCTTCTGCTAAGAAATTTCTTCCTCCATATCTTGCTGCATCACTTTATTTAGACACTTGTTCAAATATTACTTTGTCAAAGAAACCTTTAAAGATAACCTAAAATAAAGTACCTGAACTAACTAGAGTTTATTTCTCTTTTTCTCCCCCCTCCTCCTTTTTTTATTACTTAGAGGCAGCTATAATTTTACTATATTATTTAGAGAAGCTGGGACCTGGGACTTTTTGCAGCAGTGCTTGCACCTGGACAAATGTCTCCTTGAGCAACAAAATACAAAGAAACTATAAAAGACAAAACAACTGCATGTGAAGTTGGGGCAAATTACAGACAAAAAGATACAAAAAAAGCAAAAACCCAACTGCTGCTTCTGAAGAGCTGGGAGCAAAACCAGAATACAGTGCTCACCAGCACTCAACACCACCAAAGGGGTGGACAAACCACGTAAGCCGTCTTCCCGCCTGATCTTTGGACTCACTCCCACCCTTACCCCATGTAAGGAATCACCTGGCCTCCCCTCAGTGGTGATGGAGTAAGCAACGGAACATGTCACTTATTCCCTGTAGCAGGGGCTCCAATAAAGCCTTGCCTGAATCTCTTGTATAGTCTTTGATCAATTTCTATTGATTAAGGAGGACAAGAATCCTGTAATAAAATAACATTATTATCTCTGCATTTGCTTGTTGCCTGTATCTCTCACTGGAATGTAAATTTCCTGAGGGCAGGGTTCTTGCCACATTCACAGCTATGTCTGAGTACCTACAACAGTGTCTGAATATATCTTAATTGAGTAAATCTCTTTTTGTAAATGGCTGAATAACTTCAAGAATGCAGGTACTCTTTCTAACATTTGGCATGGATCTTAGTGTTTTCAGAGCCCACACACAAGGAGAACACTCATGTTCTGAAATCCACTGAAAACAAATACTACAGATAAACACAGACACAAGAAAAGGAATGTTTGGTTAGATTCCAGTTAAGTAAGTGAAGAGAAGAACAGAGTCATAGACCTTGGATCAGGGAATAAAAATGATTAAGCTGTGACTGTTGTCAGGAGGGATTTTAATTCTTTTAAGAATGTGTGCAGAGGCAATAATTTGAAGTATAAAAAAAGAGATTTATTCTTCATGATAGAAGAATAAACTTATTTTCCCTCCTTTCCTTCAGTTGGAAAAAATTAAAGACAAAGAGGAGATATCACAGGGAGAAAGGGCAGAGGTGTGTAATCTTGAAGGCTGTTTACCAGGAGATACTAGCTTTTCTCTAGAGTTGATGTAAAGGAAGAAACACTGCTTTCAAAATGGGAGTTTCAAGCAAAGTCAATGTCACTTTTATTGACTTTTAATAGAAGGAGGAGAACAGTGCTTTCTTGTTTAAGTAGGGTGATGGTCCCTGATAGCTAGCATTTCTGTCTTGCCTCCTTGGAGAACCTTCATGGAAATCAGATTTAGACCCCCCCTATGCCTGCCTTCTTAAGGAAGGCTAATCTCATCTTCACAGTTGCAGTCAGTGAAAATTCTTAGTAGGTAGATAGATACGGTTTTCTTCCAAGTGTTTCCTAGGATGATAACTTGATGTAAACAAAGTAACTGCATCCGTGGTAACGTTTCCTAGGCCGGGAGGGAGCAGGTCACTGTGCTCCTTGCAACCTGCTAAGGCCAGTGTGGTGGTGTTGAAACAGCAAACGTAAGGGTCAGGGGATGTTCAGACATGGTTCCTACTAGATCACAGCATCCGGTCCCATCACTTCATGGCAAATAGAAGGGGAAAAAGTGGAAACAGACACAGATTTTATTTTCTTGGGCTCCAAAATCACTGTTGATGGTGACTGCAGCCATGAAATTAAAACAAAACAAAACAAAAAAACCACTTGCTCTTCAGAAGGAAAGCTATGACAAACCTAGCCAGTGTATTAAGAAGCAGAGACATTTCTTTGCCGACAAGGGTCCATCTAGTCAAAGTTATGGTTTTTCCAGTAGTCATTTATGGATGTGAGAGCTGGACCATAAAGAAGGCTGAGCACTAAAGAATTGATGCTTTTGAACTGTGGTGCTAGAAAAGACTCTTGAGAGTCCTTTGGGCAGCAAGGAGATCAAGCCAATCAATCCTAAAGGAAATCAACCTTGAATATTCATTGGAAGGGCTGATGCTGAAGCTCCAGTACTTTGGTTACCTGATGTGAAGAGCCAACTCATTGGAAAAGACCCTGATGCTGGGAAAGATTGAAGGCAGGAGGAGAAAGAGGTAACAAAGGATGAGATGGTTGGATTGCATCACTGACTCAATGGACACGAGTCTGAGCAAACTCTGAGAGATAGTGAAGGATAGGGAAGTCTGGTGTGCTGCAGTCCACGGGGTTGCAGAGTTGAACATGACTTAGCAACAGAACAACAGTGGGGTAGCTACTCTTCATGTGGGCTCAGGCATTTTGTTGTTGTTGTTTGAAAATAATTCTTTTGTGAGGAGGGGAAGTTAGAAAAACTGAAACTTAATTGACAAAAAGTACTCTTGATAATGTATTTATATGTTCCAGCTCCAGTCTCCTACTACCACATCCTTCACTTCATTCAATAATTTGAATAAAAATACCCACCATTTACTGAACACTTATTATGTGTCAAGCTCAGTGCTGTGAACATTAAGTGCATTGCATGATTTAAGATTTACCTTGTGGTTTTTTAACAGAGTAAAATATGTGTAGAGAGAGGAGTAAAAAACTTGCCCAAGGTCATTTGAGTCAATGTCACAGGACTATAGTCTGACTCCAGAGAGGTGAACTTGGCAATTCTCACTTGTCCACATATTCTGGAAGCATCTGCTATTTTGGGGAGTATAATTTCTCTTTATTTACTTGGTGCTCCTAGCTCTCTAAATCTTAAGACAAAATTAAGGATATGTTTTAAATATCAACTCACCATGAGGCATTTTCGAATCACCCTCCATCATCTGTTGAAACTGTAGATGGTTTTTGAAAGCATTTCCAAAACCTAATTATCAATATCTGTTCAGTGTTTTTCATATTTTAATTTGAGGGTGTCATAAGCCATGACATTATTAACTCTTTGGGACCAAGGGCAGTTGACATTGGTTTGTGTTTCTCCCTGCATCTTCAATGAGCACAGAAGCCTTCTTTCAAGACTTTTGCTTTCTTTGAATTATGAAAGTCTCTTCTAAGTCCGAAATGGTCCAAAAAAAGGTCAGTTTTCATTCCAATCCCAAAGAAAGGCAATGCCAAAGAACGCTCAAACTACCACACAATTGCACTCATCTCACAGGCTAGCAAAGTAATGCTCAAAATTCTCCAAGCCAGGCTTCAGCAATACGTGAACTGTGAACTACCAGATGTTCAAAGTGTTTTAGAAAAGGCAGGGGAACCAGAGATCAAATTGCCAACATCTGCTAAATCATTGAAAAACCAAGAGAGTTCCAGAAAAACATCTATTTCTGCTTTATTGACTACGCCAGAGCCTTTGACTGTGTGGATCACAATAAACTGTGGAAAAGTCTGAAAGAGATGGGAATACCAGACCACCTGACCCACCTCTTGAGAAACCTATATGCAGGTCAGAGAGCAACAGTTAGAAATGGACATGGAACAACAGACTCGTTCCAAATAGGAAAAGGAGTACATCCAAGGCTGTCTATTGTCACCCTGCTTATTTAACTTCTATGCAGAGTACATCATGAGAAACGCTGGGCTGGAAGAAGCACAAGCTGGAATCAAGATTGCCAGGAGAAATATCAACAACCTCAGATATGCAGATGACACCACCCTTATGGCAGAAAGTGAAGAGGAACTAAAAAGCCTCTTGATGAAAGTGAAAGAGGAGAGTGAAAAAGTTGGCTTAATGCTCAACATTCAGAAAACTAAGATCATGGCATCTGGTCCCATCACTTCATGGGAAATAGATGGGGAAACAGTGAAAACAGTGTCAGACTTTATTTTGGGGTGCTCCAAAATCACTGCAGATGGTGATTGCAGCCATGAAATTCAAAGACACTTACTCCTTGGAAGGAAAGTTTTGACCAACCTAGATAGCATAAAAAGCAGAGACCTTTGCCAACAAAGGTCCGTCTAGTCAAGGCTATGGTTTTTCCTGTGGTCATGTATGGATGTGAGAGTTGGATTGTGAAGAAAGCTGAGTGCCGAAGAATTGATGCTTTTGAACTGTGGTGTTGGAGAAGACTCTTGAGAGTCCCTTGGACTGCAAGGAGATCCAACCAGTCCATTCTAAAGGAGATCAGCTCTGGGTGTTCTTTGGAAGGAATGGTGCTAAAGCTGAAACTCCAGTACTTTGGCCATGTCATGCGAAGAGTTGACTCATTGGAAAAGACTCTAATGCTGGGAGGGATTGAGGGCAGGAGGAGAAGGGGATGACAGAGGATGAGATGGTTGGATGGCATCACCGACTTGATGGACATGAGTTTGGGTGAACTCCGGGAGTTGGTGATGGACAGGAAGGCCTGGTGTGCTGCAATTCATGGGGTCGCAAAGAGTCAGACACAACTGAGTGACTGAACTGAACTGAAATGAACTCCTGTTAATGGACTGCATCCCAGATGGCACTAGTGGTAAAGAACCAGCCTGCCAATGCAGAAGAAGCAAGAGATGTAGGTTTGATTCCTGGTTCAGGAAGGTCCCCTAGAGGAGGAAATGACAACCCACTCCAGTGTTCTTCCCTCAAGAATTCCATGGACAGAGGAGCCTGGCGGGCTACAGTCTGGGGTCGAAAAGAGTCAGACATGACAGAGCAAGCAGCATGCACTTCTGTTAATACATCATTAAATAAATGCTGAGAGCTTGCTAAGCTCTAATGGTCCTCAGAGTATTCTTCCTGCAGTTCCTGTTAGCGCCAGTGTTTACATGGACCACGCTGAGCAGCCCACTTCTAACTTCTGTCTTCTCTGTTCTAGATGTTTGGATTCAACTTTTTTTATTTTTTCCGAATTTCAGACGCATTAGCACCCTCAACTTAATCTCACCTAAAGTCCTTTCCTACTCACCAGAGTACAGTATGAATTTGAAGTTTTACGGACTGCATTTTAATCTCAGCATTATTAATTAACTAGCTGAATGAATAGTAAATGCATTTTTCTCTCTCTGACCTGTGTGTAAAATGAGAATTAGGATATTTGCTTTGCAGGATTGTTGTTAAGATAATTAGAAATAAATTGATGTATTAGACAGTTCAGGAAAGTTTTTATCATCTCATCCTTGATCCAAGAAACAGTGTCAACTTTTAGATTTTTTTGTGGTCTAAACCTCTTTTTCTTGTTGATTTTGCTGTTGTGCTGTTTTATATATGTATATTTTCCCACTGCATTGTCTGTGGTTATTGCAGAGGATCTGTAAAGCCTTTATGAAATTGGCAGGGTATGGTATAAACAAACAAATGAAGTCAAATAAATAAATAAAATCTTTTGGCCACAAATTCCCAAGGCCTTACATTTTGCAGTTATAAAATCTGTCCAACAATGATAATAATTTATAAATCCCAAAGAACCAACCAAGTGAGAAATGCAAAATTTAACACAAGGCCTACCTGTGCAGAAGCAATACTAATTGCAGTCATTTATGTCAACAGCTTACCATTTATACCTAATTACGATGCCTCAAAATTGCATTATGTATATCATTAGGTGTGTGTCAAATTAACTCTGTTGTAAGTTGTATTTGATTATGCCACTACTCTGTGCACCTGTATACTCAGTTTTTATAGTTTGTTGCTTATGTACCATGGTCAATTGCTTTCAATCTGGAAAAAAAAAAAAAAAAAAGCCTGTGGCAAGACAGCAATCACTGGGAGATGAGGAATAAATTACATGGCATCCACCATGCAGGAATTTGTTGTTGGGGGAAGAGAGGGACCCAGATAGTTCATTTGATGACCCAATGTTGACCTGCTCCTTCCCACTATAGCTTTGTGGGTTTTTTATTCCCATGGTGGGAATATCAATCTTTTTCTTTATTAGCTTAGGAAAGTATAATATGGTGAAAAGAGACTGTTTGGGGGAATCAGTAGATGTGACTGAAAGCTCTGCCATTTCTCTTGTGTGTGATCTTGAGACAATCTCTTAACTGCTCATAATCTCAGCATCTTTAGATAGGAATTCTGATATCTACTTCATATGCAACTTGTGAGGATAAACAGTATCTGTGAAGAAGAATATAGTCTAGTATTTGGGAAGCTCTAGAAAAGGAGCAGAATCTCTTGTCCTTCTCCAAATGTGTTTATCCTTCAGAAGAAATATCTGTCAAGTCTTTGGATACCCACAGAAACACCAAATGCCTACCCTGGTGGAATGCTGTGATGAGTTATATTTGGTCATCTAACAGCTAAAAATCAGCAACTTATGTCCAGAATGGGACTATAATTATGAAGTATGCCAGATATAAGTGAAATATCATCTCACAGCAGGGAAAAGAAAATAGCTATCACAGAGGCATCAACATTTGTTGAACATGTTAACATGTCTGGTATCAATATGTAAATACTAGGCATTGTCTGTTACTTCATTAAGTTCTTCAATCACTTTATGGCATGAATAATGCTCTAAATAAGGTGCTTTGTGTTGTAATAGAAAAAGCCAAACTGATTGGTTTCAACCAACAGGGAAATTTGCCATCTAACACTCAGTGAGTCCAGAATGAATTCAGTGGCTCAACAATGTTACCAAGATCCCATGTTTTTTTCTGTATTTTCCTTTGACCATCTTCAGCATGTTATTTTCATTTTCATAGTTGACGGAATGAACATAGTTATGGCAGTATACAAAGGAAGAAAATGTGCTATTTCTTGCCAAGAACCATAGCCTTTTAGGGAAAAGAATTTCTTCACTTTGCTAGAATTTCATCATATGCCAGAGGCTGTTCATGGTAGAGGTGACAGACCTCCATATTGACTCAGAATTTGAGGCTGGAGGGTGGGATCTGTCTCCCGATTTGCACACAGATGGGTGGAAGAGAGTGAATGCTTGAAAAAAATTGGAGTTCAGGCTGGAAGGAAAAAGGGATAGAAAAAGATTTTTGGAGAGATTACTAATTGTACCCCCCTATAGATCCCATTTGAAAATGAAAGTCAGTCAGTCATGTCTGACTCTTTGTGACCCCATAGACTATACAGTCCATGGAATTCTCCAGGCCAGAATCCTGGAGTGGGTAGCCTTTCTCTTCTCCAGGGGATCTTCCCAACTGAGGGATTGAACTCAGGTCTCCCACATTGCAGGCAGATTCTTTACCAGTTGAGCCACAAGGGATGCCCAAGAGTACTGGAGTGGGTAGCCTACCCCTTCTCCAGGGGATCTTCCCAACCCAGAAATCGAACTGGGGTCTCCTGCATCGCAGGTGGATTCTTTACCAACTGAGAAATCAGGAAAGTTCCCATGTAGCAAAGGAATAAATTCAGAGAAGTTACATAACTTATTCCAAATCATAAAAATGGTATTATCTATCTTTTGGTATTTATACCCTTCTTTCTTCTGAAAGAAATTGTATAATAGATTAGAATTATACCTGCAATTTAACAAGATTTAAAAAGAGGTAAATGGGGAAACAGCAATAAAGGAATCATAAAGATGGAATAACTTGGAAGGAAAAATAAGTCAGGAAAATGAGAAAACAGAGGAGCTGAAATTTGCCTCTTGCTCTCCCGACTCTGAGAACCTGGCACAGCTGCCTCTCCACAGAGAAGCAGAGAAGCCAAGCCCCAAAGGCACAGGGACAGGTGTTAATGAATTTTTATACGCAGCACTTCATTCATTCATTCAAAACACATTTCCTCCATACACTCTAAGAGCCAGACCCTGGGAAGTTAAGACCCAAATTCTTCTCTTAGAAAGAACGCAGCTTTGGGAGACAGACCACAACCAGATTCCCAGAACAATTTGTTAAATGCAGCAATGCACAGAGAAGCACTGAAATAGAGCCAGCATCTTCAGGGACTCTAAAAACCTTCCTCTGTTTTACACTTGAAAAACCTGAGCCCTGAAGGTTTTGGAACTAATGGGAAACAATTAAGGACAGACCCTTAAATACTAGTTAACACTTTTGCATGCTTATCATGTGCCAGGCTCTACTCCATGAGCTTTACATAAGTATCAGATTGGTCAGTCTTCACTATAACCCCACGAAGTATGTCTTCTTAAAATCCCATTTGTAGCTAAGGCACAGAGATAATAAAAGACTTTCCTGGATCACATGACTAGGTGCATGATGGATCTTGGGTTTAACCCAGACCTCCTAGGTCTATTAACCCTTAACAATTAGACAAAATGTTCACATTCACTGGATTCTCACTCTGGGACTGGCACAGACATTAGTTCCTATCATTACTATAGTTGTTTGGCTGATAATCTTCTTTAATTTCACAGCAGCATCAAACAAGGCTTGGGAATCAAAGATCACTAGAAGCATTATGATGATCAGTGGTGTACCTGCGGGTACAGTGTGGTCTCTCTGATACAGGTTTTTCCTCTTGTTCTTAAGTCATCTTGACTGTATCTCCCACTGCCTCATCCTTGGCCCTGGCAGTATATCAAACTCTCTCCTAACAGTTGTTTCAGACTTTCGACTGTGAGAGTCAAAGCCTTAATCTTATTTCCAGATCAAGATTACTGATTGCAGCCATCAGCCAATTCTATTTGTGTTTTCTGAGATTATGCTACATTCACTGGCCTATATGTGTTTTTGGAGATCATGTTACATTCACTGGCACAAAACTGCTTTTACCCCAAACTTTCTTTTAGAGGCACTCTGCAAAGCCAACTGGAGTTCTATTTTGTGTTGGAGCAGAGAGAGCCAGGCATGCCGACTGTCTGTAGAACAGGAAAGACTCGCTGCATCTTATTCCCTCAAATTTGTCCAGAAGAGATCCACCTGCTTGCGCTCTACATTTGTAGCAGATCTGGTCACTGAGCTCAGAATTGCTTTCCCTGGAGTACCACAGCAACTAAATCTCTTTCTCTCAAAAGCAAACATATTGATTTTATTTTGTTTTTGAGTTCATGAATTCTGTGGCTCAGTAAGGACAGGTGACAAACCTCAATCTAAACATTAATGTTATGCATACTAAAAATATTTCTGCATTGCCCTAAAAGCAATGTAAGAACTGAGGTGTTCAAACAAATTAGCCAAAAGAGAAAAATAAACATGGTTAGAAGAGGCAAATTCTGGGAGATGGGAAAGAAAAAGTGGAGGTCCTGTTTTTCTTTAATAAGACAATTCAAGCGAATATACTTTAAGTTAACCCATCACTGATAACTTTTACACACACACATACACACACACACACACACACACACACACACTTCATTTAACACATGGTCCTCTTTATATTTCTACATGCAAACATGGACCTTGGGTTCAACTGAAAATTCTGCAGGATAAAAGTGAATTGGCATACTCAAATATGATTAGAGCAGGTTGAATAGCAGTTGTTGAAAGAGCTAAGTGTGTTTGGAGTGTGAAAAATGAAGGTCAAGTTAAGGCATTATGACTGCCTTTGAATATCTAACAGGCAGTCATGTAGAAAATAGAATAGACTCATTTTGCTTTATTCTAGAAGTGCAGAGGGTGGATGACTGATGGAAGGTACAGAGGCAAATTTTGGCTCAATATAAGGACAAACATTGGAACAATTAGTGCTGTAGAGAAAGGGAATGTTTTGTTTTTGAGAATAGCAAAGTCCCTCCCAAGAAGGATTTCAAAAAGAGGTTATATGGCCATCTGTGAGGAATTTGGTAGAAAGAATTCGTACATTAATTGAGCAAGAGCAGTGGTTCTCTGTCCTGCCTATTAAACATTCTGACTTTGATTTAATTGGTCTGCATTAGGGCCTGGATGTAACGGTATTTAAAAGCTTCCCATCTGATTTGAATGTGCAACCAGAGAAGGAACCACACAGTGCTAGAGGGTGCATTCATCCTATAGGTCATTCATTTGACAGATATTTATGGAGACAATACTGTCTGCTCTGAGCTAGGGAAAGTACAGCAGATGCTAGTGATACCCACCCATATGTCCTTAACTTTAACACTTCCACACATTAGAATTCTCCCTGCAAGGAACTTCCCTGTTAGTCCAGTGGCTAAGACTCCAAGCTCCCAAGGTGAGGGGATGAGTTTGATCCCTGGTCAGGGAACTAGATCCCATGTGCCACAACTGAGATGCGGTGCAGCCAAACAAAATATTTTAACAAGTAAATATTTTTAAAAATGTATTTCCCCTATGTCCCTCTTCCTTTTCTTCACCTGAAGACATTCTGTCCCCACAGGAGGCCTCTTTGCCCATCACATAGAAGGATGAAAGTACCAGAGACCTACTGCTCCTTGCAAGAATCCCTCAGCCCAGCACTGATGAACCTACTCACCCCACTGGGTTGTGTTATACACTGGCCCCCATAAATTCTTCCAGTGGAATTTAGTTCCTAATTCACCTCTCCCGACCTCCTTTAGTGGATAACACATTCTGTGATGCTCTCTCTTCCCTGACTGACTTCTAGGCCTCTGATGCTCCTGCCTTTATTTTCCAGACAAACTACTTGCAGGTGAATATTTGTCTTCAGGTCCACCCTGGGTGGATCTGAATTAAGCTGATAGACAATTACTAAGCTCTTTCCATCTTGGGGAAGACAATACTATAAAAGTAAAGCCAACAAATAAGCAAAACTTGAAACTAAGGAGGGCATATCCCCAATATTCAGTTGAGATGGAAGGTTAGAGAGTTTATCTTTCCTCCCTTAATCCTCAGTTCCCAGAGAGCCACATTAGGACCTGAATCTAGCATGAGCCTCTGCCAGGGGTCACACTTTAAACCAGTATTCTAAATGATAGCAACTACCATTTTAAAATATCTATTAAGTAGCATTATTGTGCATGGGTCATTTCATAATTCATAGCTATTTATTTTTCTAGTTTTCTACTTTTTCCCTAATTTTTGGATTAGTGGCATCATCCTTTCCCCATTTTTCAAAAAATCAGTGAGCAAAATGAATTATTTAACTCTTGTCGTTATGTTATAAAGGGTTAAGTGTTTATAAATCTTACTATCAATAATCCTAACCTCAACTGCTACCCCTAGCCAGAGGGTAGTTTTAGCTTGACTAATCACTCCTAAAATATTCTAAGCAGAACCAACCCCAGGGATAGTCTAGATGACCTTGATTCCAGAATTCTGTACAGAGTGTCACCAAGAGTTTCCATAGCAACAAAAGTTGATGAATGAGGATGGTTTTCATTGGCCTGTCTCTGAGTTACAACTTTTCTTTTCATAGAAAACTAGAGGAGAAATGTGATTACCAAGCACAGGGCCGTATAGTATCACAGAATACTATAACTATTTTCTTCAAAATTGAAATTTACACTCTGGCTTGATATTCTCTTTAGGATCCCTCAGCTCTGACCTGTTTCTCTCCAAAAACCTGACTTGCTCATGATGTCGCCTTGCTTGGAATGCCCTTCATTTCCCTCTCTAGTTTCTGGATACTCTCCAGCCACCCATCCCCTGCCTGCTGCATGCTGCCTTCTGCCTCCACAAAACCTTCTCTGCAAATCCTCATTAACCAATATCAACTTTGAATACTATAAATAATATACCACCTTTAATTTCAACTGGTATATAATAATTACATTATTGTGCATAAGTGGAATGGATAAGAACAAAGGTGACATCAAAAGGCAGATCTGTAATTCCAGCTCTGCTGCTTTTTACTCTTGAAGGTCTTAGGCTATTTGCTTCACCTGTCAGAGTCTCAGCTTTCTGTCTATAAAATCTGGAGAATAATAGAACCTACTCTACCACCTAGATTTATGTAAGGGATTCAATGGAATAATGGATCCAATATGCTTAGCACAGTGCCTAGCAGGTAGTATGTATTCAGGAAAAAAAAAAATCAAGTTTTATCTTTATGTTTCTTCATGAAGGGACCATTCACCTAATGATCATGGACAGGTAGACACGCCTTGTTTTTACAACTCTCCTGTATGTTCACTGGTAGACAAAAGCTAGAGCTCACCCAGCGAGTCACCATACCTCTCTCAAGGCTCTGCATCCTTATCTATAAAATGCATGGTCACAGTTCACTGTGAACTCTACTTCACAGTTTTGGTAAGTTTAAGTGAATAAACCACCACACAGGAAAAACACCTGCTGTTATGCTTTTAGTGGATGCCAGATAAGTTTGTTTTCTTTGTTCCACTTATCTGACCTTTAAGAAGTTTCAGTTTTCTTAATAAGTGTCTAATGCTTACCAGATAATTAATGCATTATTATATGACTAAGGACACATGTACCTTTGGGACAAACACATGCAGTATATGTCCAGGATAAACTAATTACTGCTATTCTTTTTCTTAAATAATTGAAGTATACTTGATTTATAATGTTATGTTAATTTCTGCCTCACAGAAAAGTGATTCAAGTATATACACATATGTGTGTGTGTGTATATATATATATATTCTTTTTCATATTCTTTTCCATTATAGTTTATCACAGTATATTGACTATAGTTCCCCTTGCTATACAGTAGAACCTTGTTGTTTATCTATTCTATACATAATATTTTCATCTATTAATCCTGACTCCCTATCCATCACTCTCCCAAACCTCTCTCTCTTGGAAACCACAAGTCTTATTCTCTGTGCCTGTGAGACTGTTTCATAGATAAGTTCATTTATGTCATATTTTAGATTCCACAAAAATGTAATATTATGATATTTGCCTTTCTCTTTCCAATTTACTTCACTTAGTATGATAATCTCTAAGTACATCCATGTTGCTGCAAATGACATTATTTACTTCTTTTTTAAGACTAAGTAGCATTCCATAGTATATTTGTACCACATCTTCTTTATCCATTCATCTATAAATGGACATTTAGGTTGCTTCCATGTCTTGACTATCATATATAATGCTGCTATGAACATAGGGGTGCATGTATCTTTTTAAGTTATAGTTTTCTCTGTATATATATGCCAAGGAATGGCATTGCTGGATCATATGGCAACTCTATTTGTAGTTTTATGAGGAATCTCCAAACTATTTTCCTTAGTGGCTGCACCAGCTTACATTCCCATAATCTAATCATGCTTGTTCTTTCTTGATTCTTGGGTCTGAGATCTTTGCTGACCTCAGCAAAATGACGCTGCTGTTGCTGTTCAGTTTCTAAGTCACGTCTGACTCTCAAACCCCATAGGCTGTAGCATGCCAGGCTCCTCTGTCCATGGGATTTCCCAGGCAAGAATATTGGAGTAGACTGTCATTTTTTTCTCCAGGGTATCTTTCCAACCCAGGGATTGAACCCACATCCCCTTGCTTGGCAGACAGATTCTTTATCACTAAGCCGCCTGGCAGAAGGATAAACAAGGTTTATTAAGGCTGAGGAGACAAGGGTTCATTATCATCTCCATGGGAAAACTTCACAGAGCTAGTTCCTTTGTTATCTTTCACGTAAGTGGTCTTGAAATAGATATACATGTTTAAATGACTTCATCTTGGCAATCCACTTAAGTGCCCAAGGCCAGTGAGTTAAGACATTTAATTGAAATTCATATGACAACGGCAACAGAGGAGAACATTTTTAAAGTGTTGAAACATAGACTTAATTAGTAGCCCATTAGGAGGCCCAATTAAGGAAGAACATCTTTGCAAGGCGATGTCTAAAATCTCACATCCAGCAAGTGGCAGAGTAGATTTTTAAATGTGGTTCATCACACACCCAAGTCCTTCTTGCAAGGTTAGCATCACTACCAAGTCCTGAAAGAAAGCTCAGGAGGATGGTCAGAGAAGGAACAGTCATCCTGAAGGCAGAGCAGGATGAATCTGAAGGACATGGGTGAGAATGTGTTTCTGTCTGTCCTCTGTTTGCAAATCTTCCATGGTGTGGGATTGCTTTTATGAAACAGCCCAAATTCCTAATACCAGCCCCAAGTCTTCTTATCACAAACTCCAGACCAATTCACTCCCTGTAATGAACTGCTCTCCCCGTGTATTCAATGATCTAGCTATCTTGAATTTTTTTCCATGGCAGGCTGTCTCTCCCATGGGCTCTGGTCATGTGCTCTTTCTACATCCTAGAACCCTCTTTTCTCTGCCCCAGTATGGGATCTTAGGTACAGCATCACATCCTACACTAAATTGGCCCTTAACTTAGGACTCCTCGTGTGCCGCCTGCCCTTAGGACACTTCCCACATTCTGAGTTTGTTACATGTGCATTCCCAGCACAAAGCTTAATGCATGGGAAAGGAGTAAGTATTAAATAGGCACACCCTTTTTATTATTAATTTCCCTTAAACTTAGCTATTTGGCTGTGCCAAGTCTTAACTGCAGGATGTGTGATCTTCATTGCAGTATGCAGGATCTTTTATTTGCAGAATGCTAGATCTAACTCCCTGATCAGGGATTGAACCTTGTCCCTCTGCATTGGGCGTGTGGAATCTTAACCACTGAACCAACAGGGAAATCCTGAGGCATACTCTTAAAATAACTGTACAGATTTGGCTGTGTCAATAAAAATAACTGAGAGCCCTTCAGAACACGGATGGGGGTCCTGAGCAATAAATACCCGAAGTCTCTAATCCAGTATCTCTAGATTATATGTTCCTATTATCCTTATCAATAGCCATTTGCAAATTACCAGCAGAGCCCCTGGCTTGTAGTTATAACTTTTATTGGGTAAGGGAATTAATGGCTGCACACAATGAATAAACAAGCTGAGGTGCTTGCATCTTAGGCATGTTTAAAACCATGTGTCTCTGCATTTCAAGTCTCGGTTTGTTTAGCACATTGACAAATACAATAGGTATTAAAATTTTTATATATTTAGGTATAACAGCAAACATATGCTTTCCAATTTCCAGTTCTATTCCTTTAAAATCAGAAATACATTTCACAGGGCCTTGTAAAAAAAAAAAAGTTTTTTTTGGGAATTAAATCCTTTACTTGCCATGGTATCTTTTTGTTTTTGGCCTTGCCACGTGGCTTATGGGGTCTTTCTTAGTTCCCCTACCAGGGATTGAGCCACAGCCTTCAGCAGTGAAAGTGCAGAGTCCTAACCACTAGACCACCAGGGAAGTTCCACTATAGTGTTTGTTTTAAGTAGACAGAATTAAGGACTTTTTCTTCTGCTTCACCATTCCCAAGATGTTTTGGAGTGATGCAGAGAGTGTAAGAGAGACAGAAGCTTAGATTTTCAACTGCCAGGAGAGAGGTAATTGAACAGCAGCTAAAGTCAAAACTCAGGACCATCGTCACCAGAAGGAGTGGTCCAGGAAGTTAAGAAGCTGGTCCTGTGCTGCTCACAAGTGCCAAGGGGACTGTTCTGGCAGAAACAAAACACTCTCAGGTAGCCTGGCCAGATGTGAGCTGTCCCATGCTTCTTGGCTCCGTAGAAACTGCAGGGTTTTACTTTACAGCCAGGGCTGTCAGAGGGGAAGGAGAGCCTGCAGCCTCAATGGCATTATTTCTCCCCTGCATTCTCTCTGTTCATCTTATGCCTGCTCCCAGAACTCATGATGGCCCTTGAAAAGGGTATTTTTTTGTTTTTGTTTTCCTTTTGTTCAAAGATTTTTTTTTAAGATAAGGAGAAGTAATGTAGATAATCAGGCTATTTGCCCTGGTTATCCTAAAGGGCTCTGAATCCAGATAATGCAACCGTGAAGCCGGCTTGTTTGTGACATTAACCTCCATTTTCACTGCTGTGGGAATAAGTTTGATTCTTTATAGGCTCCTTTGCTCTGTAAAAGGCACAACCTTGGATCACATGGTAGCAAACTACTATTTCCTCTCCTTCTTGCATCAATGTTTAATGTCTGAACATTCACATTTTCTCCTTACTCAAAATGAAATATCATATAAAGGACCCCAAATAATGTCATGACTGGAAGAATGGTATAGTGGAGTGGGTGGAGTAGGACTTATGGCAAGACTGACTGGAGAAGGGTTGGATAACCTGGTTAGAAAAAAAAATCAATTTAATGGAACCCTCACAGCCATGATGGGTCCCAAAGAAACAAGTACCATATACAATTAACCTGTATGCAAGTCAAGAAGCAACAATTAAAACAGGACATGGAATGACAGACTGATTCCAAATCGGGAAAGGAGTACATTAAGGCTATCTATTGTCAACCTGCTTATTTAACTTATATTCAGAGTACATCATGAGAAATGCTGGACTGGATGAAGCACAAGCTGGAATCAAGATTGCCGGGAGAAATACGGATAACCTCAGATATGAAGATAATACCACACTTATGGCAGAAAGCGAAGAAGAACTAAAAAGCCTCTTGATGAAAGTGAAAGAGGAGAGTGAAGAAGCTGGCTTAAAACTCAACAATCAGAAAACTAAGATCATGGCATCTGGTCCCATCACTTCATGGCAAATGGATGAGGAAACAGTGGAAACAGTGACAGAATTTATTTTGGGGGGCTCCAAAATCACTGCAGATGGTGACTGCAGCCATGAAATTAAAAGATGCTTACTCCTTGGAAGAAAAGTTATGGCCAACCTAGACAGCATATTAAAAAGCAGAGACATTACTTTGCCAACAAATGTCCATCTAGTCAAAGCTTTGGTTTTTCCCAGTAGTTTTGTAGGGATGTAAGAGTTGAACTATAAAGAAAGCTGAGCACTGAGAATTGATGCTTTTGAACTGTGGTGTTGGAGAAGATTCTTGAGAGTCCCTTGGACAGCAAGGAAATCCAACCAGTCCATCCTAAAGGAAATCAGTCCTGAACATTCATTGGAAGGACTGATGCTGAAGCTGAAAGTCTAATACTTTGGCCACCTCATGTGAGGAACTGACTCATTTGAAAAGATCCTGATGCTGGGAAAGATTGAAGGCAGGAAGAGAAGGGGATGACAGAGGATAAGATGGTTGGATGGGATCGTTGACTAAAAGGACATGTGTTTGAGTAAACTCCAGGAGTTGGTGATGGACAGGAAGGCCTGGCATGCTGCAGTCCTTGGGGTCGCAAAGAGTTGGACACAACTGAGCAAATGAACTGAACTGAACTTATACAATTAACCTGGAGTCCAAAAAAGTAGAAAAGCATATTTGCCCTCAATTTTATAGGAATTCAGAGTTTTTAAGGGCAACTGTGGCAATATTCTTGACTCCCATATATATATGGAATTGTAGATATAATAAAATACAGTTACAATTCCATGTATACATAATTCCATATATATGTGTGTGTATGTTGCTTCTGAAAGTTTTATATATATAAATATATACATATACATAAATATTATATATATGATGTCTACTGCTTTATAGGCACAGTTTAAGGACCTGAGAATACAGCACAGAACAAAAATAAGTCTTTGCCTCATGGCAGTGTGACATTTCCATGGTAAAGTATTTTTTTAATTAGCTTTTGGAATATGTAAGCCAAAACAAATTGAGAATATTTGAAAGCATTCAGTGTAGCTTAGAACACTTGAAAACATGAAGCAGTTCCCCTGGGAGACTCTGGAGTGGGGCAAGAAGTGAGCAGTACATGTGGATAAGCATGAAGCCCAGCATCTTCATTTATTAAAATATTTCCTCAACTCATACTTAATGAACCCCTTACCTATACCAGCATCATGTTCACAATACAAAGGGTGGATTTTATTCATCTCTCAAGTGTATCCATGTCAGTGCATTGCCTTCGGAATAGTTGCTGTTTAAGATGGCCATCAGAATACCCAGCTGTCTCAGTGGTATTATTGCTGGAAAAATCCTATGGACTGAGAAGCCTTGGCAGGCTATAGTCTGTGGGCTCACAAAGAGTCAGATATGACTGAGTGACTGAGCATGCACACAAGATGGCTATCAGGAGATTATGCAAAATATTTATGCCTTTATAGACTGGCATTTTCTTACAGTGGAGGAACATTCAGGAGTAAGCTACCCTAAGTCTCATTGCAGAGCAGGAATCCCCTCTGGTAGGAAAGCCTGGGCCATTTGGATTTCTGGTGATAGCTCATCAGCACAGGCAGTAAGGAACCCACACCATCCACTAACATCTTAACTGTTCCAAGTCTATCTTTGAGCTGCATCATTATCAGAAGGCACGTGGAGCAAAAGGGGAACACCATGATGACAATAAATATGAAAGGTTATCTCAGATTGCAGAGTATCACAAAATCTTACAGCCCCTTGTTTGTGTTTCTGAAATCCAAAAAGGCTTGAAATTAAACAACTATTCCCTGCAACATATTTAGTGGAGAAACCAAACCTGAACTGATGCGGGCTAATAGAGTCTGGGTGGAGAAGAGGGCAACAGAGGATGGTTGGATGGCATCACTGACTCAATGGACATAAATTTGAGGAAACTCCAGGAGCTAGTGAAGGACAGAGAAGCCTGGCATGTTGCAGTCCATGGTGTCGCAAAGAGTTTGACACAACTTAGTGACTGAACAAAAACAACAAATATATTCTTGATAGATACCACTTTGTGTGAATATTCCTATGTTGCCCTGCAACAATAGCAATGCCTTTGATAAAGAGTACTGCCTTGGGCCCCACTGAAGTATTAGTTAACAATACATGCATGTAATTTCTTCTCTAAATTTTGAAAAATTCTGAAAACAAACCTGGCCCCAAGATTTCAAATAAGGGACTGTTTTGATTAAGGCTGTCACCTCTTCTGTGACTTTGTTCAAAGGCTACCCTGTCAATGATGAGCTCTCCTCTGCTCATCTTATTTAAAATTGCAACTCACCCTTTGTCTGTAAGCTCTGTATCCTATACAGTTTTTTTTTTCTTTTTTTAATGTCACCTTCTAATTAGAGTATCAGCTGGCACAGAGAAATCATTATAAACTGTTTGTTAAATGAAGAAATGTCATGTCATTTATTTGGCATGTTTATTCCTTATTATCAAACTTGTGTCTCTCCAACCTCCTACCCACACAAATGTGAGCTCCACAAGGTAGAGACTGGTGTATTTTAGCCCCTTAGAATAGTGGCTATAAGAGGAACTCAACACAGCACACTAAATGAAAAGATACATTAAGTTTATCATTTTTACTAATAAATCTTAATTTTTATTACTCAAATATATTTATTTTTAAATATTATGACTAAAACAAAGAAAACAAAATCATCCATAAGTGTATGATTCAAGATGCCTACTAATAACAATTTGATATAGTTTTCATTCTTATTTATTCTTAATGCATTTATTTAGATTTAAGTCACAAACATCTCACATCTTGTGAAATATTCTTTGCAAGTGAGAATTTTGACAGCTTCCCAAGATGCCAGTCTATGGATATGACATACATTCTCTGAGTTCTTCTAATGTCAAAGTTTGTTTTCAAATATTGACTTTCATAATTCTCAGATGAACATCAAAATCTGTGCCCTTGGCTCTTTATCTAGAGTAAATTTTTAGAAGAGGAACTCCCAGGTGAAATGGCTGGAATGTTCAGGTCCTTGGCACTGAAAGAAGTTGAATTTGATTTGAAAAATTTCTAATATACTTGTGTCCTACTCTTGTTTAGGAAACATCGGGAGAAGACATGTGTGTGTGCACTCACGCGTGTGTGTGAGTTGCATTTTAGAACAAAACAGTGGTGTGAATAATTTGGGCACATTAGGCATCTGGACATTAGCAGCTACGATCTGAACTGAAGTGGCAGCTTCTGGAAAGTACATCTGCCCTGGTGTCAAGAGAGCTGGCACCAGCTTCCTGACTTCAAATACCTGGCTCTTCCTCTCTGCGCCTTGATTTCCTTTTCTCATTGTTAATGAAATAGTGGCCTCTGTCTCACCTGCTTTAACTGGGCCATTCTGAGGATAAAATGAAATACTGCTCATTAACTTTTTTTTTAAATTGAGTAATTCAACATACCAGCAGTGACAATTTTTTGTCAGCTGCCTGCTATTTACAGTTGTTATCAATATTTATCATATTTCAATTCTTCCCATGAAATTCAAAGCTCAAAGTCCCACTACAGATACTTGAAAACATCAATTCCTTCCTGTGATTAATGACAGTGATTGGGCACAGAATTCTCAAATATCTCTATTCAGCAATACCAAGTCCAATAAGAAGCCAAAGGAAGTAGATATAGACCAGAGCCTCCTTTGCCACTCTCTGGAACACCCTGTATGTGAGACTATTGAGGTTTTCTCAGGTGACAAATACAGGATCTCTAGGTGTCAGTACTGAGACCCCATTCACCTTCCAGAGAGGAGGTGAAAGTCATCTGAAGAAGGCTACACCAACACAGGTGAGTTCTCAAAGCAAATTGTACCACTGCTTTGTCCAGGGCTGGGCCTGCTCTAGGAGATTATATCAACTTCTCTTTAACATCTTTCAAATGGGAATAGTTATTTGTTCAGTAGCCTGAGGGTGATCAGATGGCATTTTGGAGATTTTTTTTCAGCTTAGACCTGTGTGTGTGTCTGTGTATGCATACTCATGGGTGAGTGTTGTAGTTCTGGAAACAGGGAGATTTCTATCAAATACCTTATTCAGCACTGTTTATCCCTATTATAAAGATACTAGAATTTATTTCTTTAAAAAGTATTTTTATTTATTTATTTGGCTGCACCATGTCTTAGCTATGGCACCTGGGATCTTTAGTTATGGCATATGAACTCTTTAGTTGCAGCCCGTGGAATCTAATTTCCCAACCAGGGTCAAACTCGGGCCTGCTGCATTGGGAGTTCAGACTCTTTTCCACTGGACCACCAGAGAAGTCCCAGAATTTCTTGATTAAAAATAAAAATGATGGCCTTTGCTTAGGAGTAGCTCACAGTCTTATAGCAGAAAAAGTAAAGCAAGTGAATGGACAATTACCATAGAGGTTTATTTCTATGAAGAAATAAAGTCTGAACAGTTGTAGGATTGAAGTGTAAGAAAATATATCCTTGTCTATATTGTCTCAAATATAATAAACAGCATCAATGGCATCTTGAAAGGAAGAGGCAAGAAGTATTCTAGGGAGGAACAGTTCTCTATGCAAAAGCTGATGGCAGTGGGTGGAGCATAACTCCTTGTAGAATCATGAGTTATTCAAGAAGGCTGATACAGAGCTGAGTGTGTATAAGAGAATGATACAGTGAGAGAAGGAGAGACAGAGACAGAGACTGGAGGGTTAGCAACTCTAGAGGCTCAGATCATGTGGGCTCCTCTACACCTTCTTAAGAGATTAGAGGGGAGTAATAGAGCCACTTATTCTTCTGTCAGTAACCAAATCAAATAGATTTTCTTTCAACCTCAGGACTAATTCTTCAATTTGGTTTTGAGAGTAGAGCACAGATTACCCTGGAGCTCCAGGTGCTCGGAGACTGCCGGTTTAGTGGAAGGTTCAATGTGTGGCAGTTGAAGGATGAACTCATACAAATGAATTTATTTACAAAACAGAAACAGACTCATAGACTTTGAAAACAAACTTTCAGTTATTAAAGGGAAAACGTGGTGGGGGGGGCGGTGAAATTAGGAGTTTGGGATTAACATATCTATACTATTATATACAAAACAACCAAAAGGGACCTACCATATAACACAGAGAATTATACTCAATATTCTGTAATCATCTATATGGGGAAAGAGTCTGAAAAAGAGGGGATATATGTGTAACTGAATCACTTAGCCACACCTGAAACTAACACAATACTGTAAATTAACTAGGTGTGTTAGTTGCTTAGTCATATCCAACTCTGCAACCCCATGGACTGTAGCCTGCTGGGCTCCTCTGTCCCTGAAATTCTCCAGGCAAGAATACTTGAGTGGGTAGCCATTCTGTATACCAATATAAAATAAAAGGTTAAAAAAAGATAAAGTAGTGAATCTTAGTGAAATAATTAAATGAAAATAAAAATTAAGTTTAATGTCTATGTGAAATAGCACATATGCTTCTACGTCACTTCAATCCTGTATGACTCTGAGTGACCCTATGGGCCATTGCCTGCCAGGCTCCTCTGTCCATGGGATTCTCCAGGCAAAAATACTGGAGTTGATTGCCATGCCCTCTTCCAGGGAATCTTCCCAACCCAGGGATAGTACCTGCATCTCTTATGAGTCCTTCTTTGGCAGGCAGGTTCTTTACCACCAGTGCCGCTGGGGAGGCCCCTAAAGGCTCGTATCCTTATTTCTAAAAGCCACAGCCCCTTCACATTGGTGTGTTAGGCTCCATAAAAGCTAAAACCTCACTTAATACGGCTCCATTAAGAATGCAAGGTCCTCCAGGATAGGAGTGTTGAGTCATTCTAAATATCCTGAATGAAGAAACAATTCTGATGTATGAATCATGACACAAATATGTTTAAGAACCTGTGGGCCCTACTGTATGCTGGCCTCTCTGCCCTCACCTGTTGTTGTGTAGGAGCAACACCTGCAGATGCAAAGGAAAAGGAGCCCAGGGACATTCAGCCTTTAATCAGGATCTGGGTTTCTCCAACTCTGACCACAAACACCTGTGAGATGTAGTCACAGACAAGGGGGAGGGGTCTCAAGCTCCTCCAGTTTTCTGCCCTAGGCTTCCTCACCCCATGGACTGTAGCCTACCAGGCTCTTCCCTCCATGGGATTTTCCAGGCAAGAGTACTGGAGTGGGTTGCCATTTCCTTCTCCAGGGGATCTTCCTGACCCAGGGATCGAACCCGGGTCTCCCGCATTCCAGGCAGATGCTTTAACCTCTGAGCCACCAGGGAAGCCCTATCTGTCATGAATAATCTCTAATGTGTCTCTTTTATCTAGCACTTTTTAATTCTTTGTTTTTCATTGAGGAAATCTGTGCTCACTGCTCTGAATGTCTCCAGGAAATCCAGCAAAACTGAATTGTCCCCAAATACCAAACACAGTAGAGAAAGCCTTGGCTGGGCATCCCTTTGGCTTACCTCCTGGTTTATGACCTAGTGCCCTTCTCCACAGACTGTTTACTTCAGCAAAACAGCATCAATCTCCAGGCTACAAGACCCTGGGTGGCCATGATCTTGTAATTTCTTTCACCCAGAATGGCCACCAATTTCTCCACATGTGCAAGGCTTGCCATCTGTTCACTGGCAAGTACAAATTCATCCTGATCTCTACTGCTGCTGATACTATTTCTATACCTGGCAAACACACACACACACACATATATATCCATCTCTCCTTATCAGAATGTAAGCACCTTACAGTTGGACATGAGTTTTAATTTCATCCTTAAGAAAAAATCCAAAACAGCAATGTTTTATGTTCAACACATGAGTATTGATAATGAAAATTTCTCTAGAATTGGGTTTCACTTATGAAATTGGATTCTAACCCATGACATCTACATAACTGGAGAAAAAGCTCAGAGTTTACGTTTGATTACAATTTAAGATCAAAAGACTGGGTTGACAGAGTTGTTTTCCATACCAAGTCTTATGTAGATGCAGCCAAAATGAAGCTTTTCCTTTCTTTCTTCTCTTTTCTCACTTATATGCAAATAAAATCTAATTAAAATTAACATGGAAAGCAAATTTTAAATAAAGAAAAATAGATATCATAAAAGTGTAATGGGTAGTTTTATTTATTCAAACATTTAAAAAACACTGATGGAACCTCAATGCTGCATCCACGCCTATTCTATGCAGTGAAGGGTGGAGATGGAAAGGGCCATCTAGCTCTTGGAATCAAGCTCTGGTGAAGAAGATGGGTGTGTACACGGAACATAATACGTGTCACGTGAAAGGAAAAAGTGATAAATGAGATAACTCAGGGCAGGGACATATTATCTAGTCTAGATAGGAAGGGGTCACCTCTTAGAGAATGTTATTTCTAAGACCTAAAGCAGTTGGGAATGGTACATCCTCAAAACACGAAACAGCATCAGTTCAGTTCAGTTGCTCAGTTGTGTCTGACTCTTCATGACAAAATAGCATATACCATGGTAAAAGAGCAAGGAGCATGTTATTTACAGTTGCCAGAGCTTTCCTGATGCAGGGACACTGCCTGGAGGATGTGACAATTAATCTAATCAATGTATACAGTAGGACTCCAGTGCTCCCAGTCAGCCAGTTCCAGTGTTTACTTGACTTTGTGGATTTCACACACATGCATGCGTGCACACACGCACACACACACACACTTTAGTCTTGTGGTGGTGGTTGTTTAGTCACTGAGTTATGTCCAGCTCTTTTGCAACCCCTTGGACTGTAGCCCATCAGGCTCCTCTGTCCATGAGACTTCCCAGGCAAGAACACTGGAGTAGTTTGCCATTTCCTTCTCCAGGGGATCTACCTGACCCAGGGATCGAACCTGAGTCTTCTGGGAGATTCTTTAGGAGAATCTAAAGAAGGAGATTCTTTACCACTGAGCCAGCAGGGAAGCTCCTTAGTCCTATGGTTAGCACTAGTTATTTCACCACCACCGCCCACCCCCCCATGTTAGTTTGTCTTCCACTTCTGGTAACTCTATGGCTGCAGTAATGAAAAAGTTTAAAATATGAAGTCTTAGGACCATTTTTCAGGCCTCTCTAATTAAGCTACAGCTCTGGGGCCCCATGGGCTTCCCAGGTGGCACTAGTGGTAAGGATCTCACCTCCCAATACAGGTAGATGTAACAGACTCAGATTCAATCCCTGTGTCAGGAAGATCCCCTGGAGGAAGGCACGGTAGCCCACTCCAGTATTCTTGCCTTGAGAATCCCCATGGACAGAAGAGACTGGCAGGCTACAATCCATAGCATCACAAAGAGTTGGACATGATTGAAGTGACTTAACACACACACTCACTAGGGCTACATATGATGGAATAGCTGTGGCCCCATCCTTGAGAGCAATAGCCGTGGCCCCATCCTTGAGAGCCTCAGATGATTACAAGATGAAAAAAATGGGAACTATATTTAATTGAAAATGGGGCATCACAATCTTTAAGTGTAAAGACCGCATGTCCTAGATGATTTGGGTGGCACAATTTCAAACTCCACATCTTTTGTTAGTTCATATAGATTTAGGGTTCATTATTGCCACAGTAATACATTATGCAGAAGTTCAAGAATTGCATGATGAATAAAGATCAGGGCTGCCAATAAGCCTACCTGAAGGCGGTTGTGGATGTCCTAGCTTTAGAGGATGAAATAGGAATAAATGAAGTTTATGCAGCAAAGAGCAACTTTCATTACAAGACCGGGCAAGAATCACAGTCTGTGTAAACACACTAGAAATGAAACAAAACAGAAAAATGAACACAACATCCCTAGGTCTCCACACCTAATTTTTGGTGGAGAGAATAATGGTAATAGGGATGAAGATGTGGTTAGAGGTGTAGATCTCCATGTAAATGTTGGTGATAGTAGGTATAGAGGAAGGAGTAGAAGTGGAAACAGCTAGACGGTGAGACACACTTAAAGTCAGCTCTGGGGGAAATAGTATTTGCTGTTTCAAAAGGAAATAGATATCACTTTGATAAATAGAAGTTCTTCCTATGACCATTTGAGTTGTTCATTCAGTTTTTCTTCTCTCTCTTTAAGTCCATCCTTCCTCACCCAGTATAGACATGTATAATGTTAGCTATTCCATTAGTCACGTATGGATGTGAGAGTTGGGCCATAAAGAAGGCAGAGCACTGAAGACCTGGTGTTTTTGAACTGTGAAGACTCTTGAGAGTTCCTTGGATAGCAAGGAGATCAAACAAGTCAATCCTAAAGGAAATCAACTATGAATATTCACTGGAAGGACTGATGCTGAAACTCCAATATTTTGGCCATATGATGCAACGAGATGACTCATTGAAAAAGACCCTGATGCTGGGAATACTGAGAGCAGGAGGAGTAGGTAGCAACAGAGGATGAGATGGTCAGATGGTCACTGACTCAATGGACATGAGTTCGAGCAAATTCTGGGAGATAGTGAAGGACAGGGAAGCTTGGTGTGCTGCAGTCCATGGGGTCCCAGAGTTGGATATGACTTAGTAACTGAACAACAATACTTAGGTTGGCCGAAAATGTCATTCAGGTTTTCTGTAGCATCTTACAGAAAACTCCAATAAACATTTTGACCCACCCAAAAGCACAGGGGAGATGAGGCAAGCTTATATCCTCCATGTACAACTGAGGTCCAAAGAAAGTACAGGTTTTCCAGGGCTCTTCTCTTTCCTATAACTGAGCTTTGGTGGGATGCTGAGTTGTCAGCTACCAATGCTCTTGTTGCTTTCTGGATACACACTTAGCCTCAATTCAAGCTGATATGGGAAACACCCTCTCTCCAGCCAGAAGGAGGGCTTCCCTGGTGGCTCAGATGGTAAAGAAGCTGCCTGCAATGCGGGAGACTCAGCTTCAATCCCTGGGTCAGAAAGATCCCCTGAAGAAGGGAATGGCTACCCACTCCAGTATTCTTGCCTGGAGAATTCCATGGACAGAGGAGCCTGGTGGGCTGCAGTCCAAGGGGTCACAAAGAGTCAGATATGACCGAATGACTAACACTTTTCCTTTCCAGCCAGAATGAATTCTCAGAGACATTGCAGTTATAAGGCTACAAAAGACCTAAAAAGTCTGGCCATTTGTTACTTATACAGAGAATAATTATATCCTTTTTGAGTTTTTTAGGGTCTCTTAGTTTCTTACTTTTGGTCCCTGTTTGCTTTCTCTTGAGGATCTCAGTGCTTCTTTGCCCAGTGTAGCGGAACGAATAGAGAACTGTGCTAGTTATGTTGGCATGCACTGTCCCTTTCAATTTATTTCAATTGTCTCAATAATCTGTAGAGTAGATATTCTTATCCCAATTATACAAATAAGGAAACTGAAATGCTAGCATAAAAGCTCAGGTCACACAACCAGGAAGAACTAGACTGGCAATTTGAAGCTTAGGGTAACTGATTATAAAGTTCAGTGATCTTTCTGAAAAATAATGCCTCTTCTCAGAGAATAGAGTTTTGGGGTGGGGTCAGGTCTTGGGGCGTACTGAGGAATAATGTATGCTGAGATTAGGAAAGAGTGCTGATAAATGCAACTATATTTAAAAAGCCAAAAGGGAGGGATCATCAGGGCTATTGACTACAGCCAATTATTTGTATTTCTGTGTCTTTATTTCAATTATCTACAATTTCTGGGCTCCAGGATCATGCACAATTGAGTTTTATTAGATAGTGAGTTTTATTGACTAGAAGTAGACAATATGGATTTTATGAGATAGAAATAGCATTGTACCAGACCCCTTGCTGGGCGTATTTTATTAACAGCTAGCTTTCTGAAGAAGAGAGTGCCATATAAAAGAACCCATTGTTGTGTTGTTTCCAAACTAATATTTATTAGTAGATCGCATAGTTTCTGTCTGGAACTCAAGTTCATTAATGTAAATGTCAATCAAGGCTTACTGATATTTTTTGTAGTTGTTCTTTTCCATAGGCTAATTAGTCTGGGAAATATTTCTTAATTATCTCACCCTTCTTTCCCTTTAATGGAGACAGTCACCCTGTCCTTGGAATTTTTTTTTTTTCCCTTTTACTCCAGGAACAGAATGAGAGTGAGATTAGGTAACTAATGGCCTCATGGATTGAACTGCAAAGAAACTCACTGATGCATGAGCTGAGACTTTCACAATACCTCAACTTTGGCCTTTACAAATGAGGGGAACGAGGATTAGGCTCCACATACATTTAAAAATGTGTTCAGATGACACGGAGGAAGAATCAGCACATTATGCTGGTAATGTTGCAGGAAAGAACAGCAATTAAGGATGCACGAAAAAAGAGGGGGCTTCTTTAGCCACTTCAACTCCCATCAGGGCACAGCTGTTTTACAGCAGCAGTAGACATTCTGCCCTGTAACACAGCCAACAGATTTTCTTTTTCTATTCATTCACTCAGAAATTGACTGTAGGGGACTTCTCGGATGATTCCATGATTAAGAATACACCTTACAGTTCAAGGGACGCAGGTTTGACCCCTGGTTGGGGAACTAGATCCCACATGATATGAAACAACCAAGTCCACATGCCACAACTACAGAATCCATGCATCACAAAGAAAGATCCTCCATGACACAAGGGAGATCCCAAGAGCCACAACTAAAACCTGATGGAGCGAATAATAATAATAATAATAATTGACTGTAGGTTTGCATCTACTGTGCTAGGCTATGGTTACACAGGCATGACCAAGTTATGTTTTGAGCTCTTTAGTATCCCAAGTATGCTGGGTGGGACAGATGGGTCAAAATGTGGGGGAAAGCAAGCACTGCCCATGTTTTACTAAAAATCAGTGCTGGAAAACAGGTCAGACCCAAAGAGAGAAGTACTGGATGAAGTGGTTTGGGGCTTCCAAAGAGAGGAGACACTTGAACTGACTATTCTAATACTCTAGCAAGATAATCAGAAGAAGAGCATTTCCTGTAGAAAGAGCACCATGGCAGCCTGACCACTTGGCTCCCACCTGCATAAGCATGTTCTTTAGAGAGAAATAGAACAAGAGATAATCATTGTAGGAGAGCTTCCTTTAAATTGTTCAGGAACTCAGATTCCCTCAGGACAGCAGGGAGCATTGCAGAAGCTGTTGTAAGAGGCTTTGAAGAAGGCATATGGACAAAAAAGGCTTGGAAAAAAGAGGGACAGTCATTTGAAGCAGAAGTAGCTATGGAGTGAAATGAAAAAAAAAAAAAAAAAAACTCCTATGAGTCTCGCTTTGCTACTGGGATGAGTTAGAAAAGTCAGTGGTCTAAAGCTTAACTTGGAGAAGGAAATGGCAACCCACTCCAGTGTTCTTGCCTGGAGAATCCCAGGGACAGGGGAGCCTGGTGGGCTACCATCTATGGGGTCACACAGAGTTGGACACAACTGAGGCGACTTAGCAGCAGCAGCAGCAAAGCTTAACCATCTTGTCTAAAAAAGGAGAATTATGATTAATATATACCAGGGATATATTATAGATCAAACATGTAAAATACTTTGTCAGTGAGACAGGTTTTCACAATGGAAGAAATGCACTATTATTATTCTTATTAGTCATGTTTTAGGTACTGTTATTAAGAAACTAGATGGAGAAATCTAAGCAGATGGAAGTGCTGAATGTGGGTGGCTGGGTAAGCTGCAGAAAGGAACTGATTTGTCCAGGTGATAGGTTGATAAATGAACACTTACTATTTAACATGCAAAAGCACCCTACATACAGGACTGCATCTAACTGTCACCAACCCAGTGAAGTGATGGGACGGTAACTATGTCTCCCATTTAGGGTTGAGAAATTGTAAAATTTCTGTTTTATAAGTCAGAAGTTGAGATGATAGTTGAATGCCTAATGCATAGTGCTGCTGCTGCTGCTGCTAAGTCACTTCAGTCGTGTCCGACTCTGTGCGACCCCACCAGACTCCCTTGTCCCTGGGATTCTCCAGGCAAGAACACTGGAGTGGGTTGCCATTTCCTTCTCCAATGCATGAAAGTGAAAAGTGAAAGTGAAGTCGCTTAGTCGAGTCCAACTATTAGCGACACCATGACTGCAGCCTACCAGGCTCCTGTGTCCATGGGATTTTCCAGGCAAGAGTACTGGAGTGGGGTGCCATTGCCTTCTCCCAATGCATAGTGAGTGCTCATTAAATATTAGCTATTGGTAGCATTTGGCACCCCACTCCAGTACTCTTGCCTGGAAAATCCCGTGGACGGCAGAGCCTGGTAGGCTGCAGTCCATGGGGTTGCTAAGAGTCGGACGCGACTGAGTGACTTCCCTTTCACTTTTCACTTTCACGCATTGGAGAAGGAAATGGCAAACCACTCCAGTACTCTTGCCTGGAGAATCCCAGGGACGGGGCAGCCTGGTGGGGTCGCACAGAGTCGGACATGACTGAAGCTACTTAGCAGCAGCAGCAGCAGCATTGTTCTATTAGCATTATTACTGTTATATTACCACAATGATTTAATGTTTATACAGCCCGAATATTTGGATAGTGTGTGTGGCTGGTAGCATAACTAACAACACCTTGACCCCTTATATTTCCTTCTGTCTTTCTGTTGACTCTACCCAGGACTGTACTGTGCACTAAACCGCTTGTCTGTTGCCAAGGGCTTTGTAGATAATAGGCACTGCTTAATAATCATTAGGACCAGATGGCCTCTAGGCTGTGTTATTCCCCAGGCAATGATGAAGACCTTGTTAGTATGTTCCTGGCACCCACGAGACTAGTTGTTGTTCAGTTGCTTAGTTGTGCCTGAGTTTTTGTGACTCCATGAACAGCAGCATGACAGGCTTCCCTGTCCTTCATTATCCCCTGGAGTTTGCTTAAACTCATGTCCATTGAGTTGGTGATGTCATCCAACCATCTCATCCTCTGTCACTCCCTTCTACTCTTGTCTTCAGTCTTTCCCAGCATCAGGGTCTTTACCAATGAGTCAGCAAGAATACTGGAGTGGGTTGCTATTTTCTTCTCCGAGGGATCTTCCTGACCCAGGGATCAAACCTGGGTATCCTTCATTACAGGCAGATTCTTTACCATCTGAGCCACCAGGGAAGCCCATGAAGCTAGTTACAAGATTCATAAATCTTGATTTAGGAATGCACATTGTTTCTAAGCACCTACCCGCGTACCCTAGGTTAACCATAAATTTGTCCCAGTGGTCCCTCAGCAGGATGGAGTATAGCTTCTGGACTGTTATCCACCAGATTCTGTTCCTACTCTGTAAGTTACCCTATAATAAACCAACCCATTGATTTTATGAAGCAGATTGCCTCATTTTTTGATTTCAGGATGGCTTCTAGTTTGGTGAGCACTTTTCATTCCCTCAGGCTTCCAACAGAGAGCCCTGGGAGTAAAAATCATTAACCAAATTTCTGATCTGTAAAATGAGCTTAATAAGGTTGATTTTGTTTACCTCATGGAATTATTCTCATGGTAAAGTCAGAACCCATTTGGAAGTATATTTTGTAACATTGCCAGGTAAATGCACGTCATAGTAAGACCATATTCCACAGGGAATATTTGCATATCTATGCAAGAAAACCTTGACTCTTAATGGTTGAGCATTGTTCATTTCGCTCAAATATCAAACAATATCTAACTTGAATATCTACAATAATACCAGCCATTAGCTCTGCACATCATGAAGCCAGTAGAAAGATTTCGAAAGAACATGCTTATTTACTGTACTGAGCCCTGCCTACAATGTTCTTATAGTTCTTATGTCAGCATACTGCAGAAGAAGCATGGGCTCTGCTTGATCTCTAGAGCTTTCCACTAAGGAACAAGATAACTGTTATTTATCATGTAGTCTAAGAAAGGACACACTTGAGGTTCAGTCTCTGGCCTCCTTCAAGTTAGGATACATTCCTCTTTCTTCCCCTGACTGTTGATCACTGATATTTCTGGAGTCCTTGGCTGATTCTGGGAAGGGCTGCTGCTGTTCCTAGTTCTCTCTGGCTTTACCTTCCTATTTTTGTGTTCTCTGACCCCAAGCGCTGTGGCAGAGTCCTCTCTGAGTATCTTATGGGAGAGATTTATAGATATCTTTTCTGCTCAGGTATAATCTGAAAATGGGCTCCTATTAAACCTAATGGTGCTGTTGTAGCAGATTTAAATATTCTCCTTTAACTTGCAAAGACCAAGGTAGATCATGGCATCCTGTAAAATCTTTGTCCTCAATAGAATGGCAACATGTTTAATAGACTAAATAGATATCCTTTAATACATGTCTTCCCATACCTCTTTGAGGTCTTACCTGGAGAGGAGTTTTTATCCATTCTTGATACACAACCATGGCATGCACATGGTGTAATGCTAAAACAGGAAGCTAAATAAAATACTGCTCTTGTTCTTGCTACTGTAAAAGGGGGGCTTCCTAAGAAGAGTCTATTTCTTTCTAAAAATCATGTAGTGGGAATGAAAAATATGTAAACCAATGAAAGCTATGGCATACCCATGAGGATTTTCTTCCTAGAAAAGTCTTTCTTTTAACTCCTACATAGAAATTACCCACTTTTATCAGTGGAGAAATAAAATCAATGTCTTACAGCTGCACTACCCTAAAATATTTGGATGGAATCTGCATGGAGCCACTTATGCTTAATGAATCATAAGATCAGTTTCTGATATATTACCTCCCAATCACCCATCGAGAAATTATTAGATTTGCTGGAGCCATGACAAGATTCAATTCCTGATTATAGAGCCAGATGAACCTGAGGTTGACTCCCAGTCCCAGCAGTTAGTAACTTGATCAACTTATTTAATCCTTCTTCATCTCCATTTCCTCAGCTGCAGGTGGATTTTGTGATACATATGACATAAGATTGTTGACAAGACTTCACAATCTTGTGTGCTAAGCACTTCATGGCATTTCTATACACGATGAAGAATGAAATCCTTCTTACATAGAGCATGATTTTAATGAAGTCATGGTATCAAATGCCTTATCACAGTATGGCTGTGATTTAGAGGAAAAAAAACTGCTTTATTAATTCAATTCATAGATCATAAAAGTGGGGGCTTTATCCACTTGCAGTGACACATTTAAGATCACAGAGTTATTTCATCAGGGTCAGGATTATAAGTCAAGTCAACTAACATCTTTGGGTCAATGTTCCTTTTACTGAAATACAACCACTCATATTAATAGAAAATAAGGTAATTCTAGTGTACTCCTTTTCAGATTTTTCTGAAGAAGAGCAACTTCAAAAACATCTGTTGCTGCTGTTTATGATAATATTATTCTTGGAATTTTTATACTTCTGGGTGCTGCTACCATTATCACAATTATCACCTTTATTTTCTCCCATTTACAAAAGAGAGGGAGCCATCTAAAGAGTTTTAATTGATGCATTTATCCATTCAGTGTTTGACTATCTACTTGGACCATTTCATAGCATCAATAGGCACTCAAGGAGGAAAGTCTCTATTTTGAGGTTAGAAACCTGATTGATGAGCTAATGCATCCATTTGAAGCATGTAAGAACATAATCATACCCCCCAAAAAATTACAAGATTAGATATAAAAAACTTAGATAGCTGGTGGGAACTTGCTGTATAGTACAGGGAGCTTGATGCTTTGTGATGACCTAGATGGATGGGATAGGCGAGAGGAGGTCCGAAAGGACAGGAACATATGTATACATATGACTGAATCACCATGTTGTACAGCAGAAACTGACACGATAGTGTAAAGTGACTATATCCCCAATTGAAAAAAAAAAAAAAAAAAGAATCTGGGACTCATAATCAGTGTTGAAGGAGCCTGGAGGATACTGAAGAGGAGATTTGCATAGGTCAGTTGATTAGATTTCCTGGCTGGTCCAGATGGGTCTCAGTTTATGCATCATTTTCAAGCACAAGAAATAAATGCATTCCTTTCATTATCAAAAGTTATATGGTATTACATGATCAGGCCGAAGGGCAGTCATTTCATGTGAAAGAATCAGAGAACAAGTGATTGAGTGAAGACTAAACAGCAGAGTGGTTGGAGTTGAGGATGAGTCAGGTAGAGCCAGAGACTTGGCAATTCAGCACTGAGCTTGGGTTGGATCCTGCATGCCAAAGGACCAAAGAGCGGCACATCCTTCTTGTTCCCTCTTCTGTTCACTCACATCAGGGTTAGCAATTTAAAGCCACCCAAATGTGACAGTGAAAACAAAGGCGATTCCCCACCTCCACACCGGAGATTAGAGAAAATATAAAATGATCAGATATGGACCCTGGCAATATATTTGCAATTTACAATTTTAAGTGGCAAATTCTGATTACAGAAAAAGAAAAATCAGAAAAAGGATTTTGAAATCTAATTACGAAGAATACTTTGTAGCCTTGAATTTGGCAAGTTAACAATCCATATGGGATGAAGACGAAGTCCCAGCCTGGGATTTAATGCCAAAGACCTTTCTTCACCTCCATGCATGTGATTTACTGTGATTCTCTAACACTCTCAGGATAAGAGACAGTATCTGTCTACACATTTGCAACAGTGACAGAAAGCTGTTAGAGTATAAGTTAGGTCAGCTGGTGGCTTCCCTCCCTTCAAAACCAGATAGCAAAGTAACAAAGCAAGATAAAGAGATTTTAAAGCAATCATTTTGGTACTTCAATTAAGACTTCAGTATTCTATTTAACTTGATTTTCAAGCCTTTCATCTTAAACCACAATTTTATTATGCTCAATATAATACTTTGTGCTGAAGCAGGATGTGCCTATCATATTTGCCAAAATTTGTAGAATATGCAATACTTAAGGCCATCTTCAAGCAGAAAACAAGCAAACACATGAATATGATTTGGGAAATGTAGAAAAGTCCTACTTTCTCCTGCTGTGGCCTTTCCTTTGCCTTCTTGTAGATATCTAAAAATTATCTCCGTTTAATCTTCTTAAAATCTGTTTATATAGGTATCATTATCCCGCTTTAAAGATGAGGATACCTAGAGCAGAGGAGTTCTCTGTGTGTCCTGGCAGTGGGACAAAAGATCTATTAGACCCCCAAACCCAAAGATTTCTCATCACTCTTGAATTTAGAGATTTATCCCTTACAAGAATTTAACTTGTGAATGTGACTGTCTCTGAAGAGCATTGACACCTTCATCTACTCATTTTTCTTAGTTTTCTTAGCATCGTGCTACACGCCTGCTAAATTGCTTCAGCTGTGTCTGACTCTGCAACCCTATGGACCATAGCCCAGCAGGCTCCTCTGTCCATGCCATTTTCCAGACAAGATTCCTGGAGTGGGTTGCCAGGCTCTTCTCCAGGGAATCTTCCCAACCAAGGGATTCTGCACCTGTTATGTTTCCTGCATTGGCATGCAGGTTCTTTACCATGACGCCACCTGGGAAGCCCTTTCTTATCATCAAACTTAAGTATTTCAATAGGTATAAAGGTAGAGAGTCTGGGAGGGAAAGTTTCCTCCCCAAAAGTGAAATTGGCCTCAAAGGACCTCTAACATCAGCATTAAAGAGTCCTCAGTTCCACATGGTCTGCCCCTTGTTAGCCAGGCCATAAATGAGAATAATTTTTTCTTTTCACATCTCTCTTTTGGTTTTCTCATCTGTGGAATGGGACAGGCAGGATTAGTGTTTTGAGAAAGAACCCGGCACGAGATAGGTTCTAGGCTCTGCTGCTTCTATCTTTTCCTTCTGCCTCACTTTATCATGCACTTTCGCTTCTAGAAGTTGCCAAGTTTTGAAATTGCTGACTCCAAAATTGGGTGAAGCTCAGATTCACAGAAGGGCTGTAGAGAAATGGAAAATGTGAAATGAAAGAGAAATTGCTCTCTTGGGCTTGGGTTTATCTTAGATGGTCTGTCTTGTTTGCAGACGCCTTGGTGATGAACACTTTATACTTGGTCTGATAAATAGAAACAATTTCACTAGAATCATTCAATATGCAAACACTTTACAAATAAGCAAGGGCTGTTATGACTTTAAATATATCTGTGCTTGACAGCCTGCCTAATGTTTCACGATTTAATTAGTAATATCACTTCCCTGGACTTAAGATTATAAATCATGTTACAGTTAGTTCACTTCTGGCTGTCTAAATATAGCTGGATGGAGCTCTGGCATGGTTCTCCTTGCAGGGATGAGGGAGGATTTTCAAGGATAAAATGGTGGCAGAAGAAACACGCCTATTGTAGATAATAAGCCATGAATCAGACCCACCAAGTAATCCCACCTTTAATAAATATACAGCTATTTAGCATCACCTCTCCTTCCATTATGAATTAGCTGATATGGAACCTCCAGTTGAAGACTTACAAAAGAGCCAAGGAGGAAAAATGAACATACAAAAGCCAATTAATCTAATTAATGGTGGTAATAGTGCCATGCATCTGTCTTGTACAGTTTACAGCAGGCACTTCTACAGAAGTGGTTTTATTTAACCTCATTTAATTAGTGCTAAATGCTAAATCGTTTGGTACACACTATAAAATTCAGCTGATGTTCACAGAAGGGAAAGATCAGCATGGGTTGCAGTGGCAGGAAAAGCTTTGGGTCTTGCTGTGATTTTCAAGAGTTGGGCAAGCTGGATAATTCAGGATGAGGGGGGTGATACAGACAGTGAGTTCCTCAAGCTCATGTCTTCTGGTTCATCTCGCAATTCATAATACATCAAATTGTTGCTAACTGTAGACTCCTAAAGTCTAATTCAGCATTTGACCACAAACTCAAATCTGTTGCAGCATTTGATTCATTCTCATTTATTTCTTACTCCAAAATCTACCCTCTAATAACCTACTCAAAAGCACAGTGAGTAAATTCAACACATAGATGTCCCACATAGGCTTATCTTGAAAAGAAGAGCATTTTTGAGTTTTGCATCTCTTCTCAATGATAGTAAAAGTTCTGGAAGTCAGGCATAAGCAGTAATCATGTTGACTGTGCAGACTTCAGTGAACCAAAATACAGATAAAGGAGAAAGCCTCTGAAACATTTGAGGGATGAAAATCAGTGTAGAAAGCAGGGAAGGAAAATGTAAAAACGTGCTTGGAGACCAGCTGGGAAGGAAGCGTTGTACTTTTCCATCAATGCATTGATGAAATGTGCTTTAAATGGTCATTCTGCCTAAAGCAGGCTGTCTTAGGACAATCACAGGAGGGTTATGAAAAGTGTTAGCTCTTTTAATTTAAAGCAAAGACCATGAATGTGTGTCTAAGCCTCTGTCAGAGGGTGGGGAGGCATTAACACCCAAATTTCCATCTTTTCAAGATAAAGAAAAGCTGCCAGGAAGATGGAGGTGGTCAAGACTAGGAACCACATGGGATTGCTAGAATAACCCAAATCCATTAAAGCATTATGATTCATTCTCATTTCTTATTTCAGAAACTACCCATTAAAAATACAATGTAAATTCAATACACAGCTAGCTGTTTGACGTATGCCTATCTTAAAAAGAAGAGCATCTTTGGAAACAAAACAAGCCTATAGGTGATTGCCTACCCAGGGACTTATTTAAGGTCATTAACAAGATAAATGGCACATCTGTCTCCATTCAGTTGGTGTCTACTTTTCCCTTATATCAAACCTTTATCTGACTTTTTCAAACACACAAGACTATTCTCTTCTGACTGTGTTGCAGTAGTTAAACCTTGCCTGAAAAGTCTCAAGGAATATAACTCAGTCGGGGTTCTCCCCCTAATATGATTTGATTGTTGGTTTGGGGCAAGTTGAGAAGCTCTTCTGCATGTTAGTTTTCTCACCTATAAATTAGCTGATTAGATCAGATAATTCCTAAATTTGTTTTAACTTTACTTTCCCCTATGACTAACTTCTCAGGTGGCGTTAGTGGTAAAGAATCTGCCCGCCAAAGCAAGAGATGTAAGAGACTGGGTTTGATCCCTGAGTTGGGAAGACTCCCTGGAGAGGAAATGACAACCCACTCCAGTATTCTTGCCTGGGAAATCCCAGGGACAGAGGACCCTGGCAGGCTACTGTTCACGGCGTCACAAAGAGTCAGATACGATTGAGCATGCACACACATGACTAACTTTGGGCTTCCCTGATAGCTCAAAAGAATCCAGTTGTTAAATAATCCAGCTGTTAAAGAATCCATCTGCAATGGAGGAGATTCCTGGGTTGAGAAGATCCCCTGGAGAAGGGATAAGCTACTCACTCCAGTATTCATGGGCTTCTCTGGTGGCTCAGATGGTAAAGAATCTACCTGCAATGTGGGAGACCTGGGTTCAGTCCCTTGGTTGGGAAGACCCCCTGAAGGAGAGTAGGGTAACCCACTCCAGTATTCTTGCCTGGAGAACTCCATGGACAAAGGAACCTGGTGGGTTACAGTCCATGGGGTTGCAAAGAGTTGGACACAAGTGAGTGACTAAACACAGATGACAAACTTCTTTTTCTCTAAGTCTGTTTACATTCTATATATTTTCTTATTTTTTAGAGTGTAGTTGATTTACAGCATTGGATTAGTTTCTGCTATAAAACAAAGTGAATCAGCTTTATGTATACACATATCCTCTCCCTCTGGGACCTCCCTCCTACCTTCTCATCCCACTCATCTAGGTCATCATAGAGCATCATAGAGCACCCTGTATTATTCAGCTGGTTCCCACTAGCTATATATTTTATACATGGTAGCATACATATATGTCAAACCTAATCTCCCAATTCATCCCACCTTTCCCTTCCACACCTTCCCCACCCCACATCTGCCCATCCATTCCCTACATCTGTTTCTCTATCCGTGCTCTCCAGATAGGTTCACCTGTACCATTTTTATAGATTCCACATAAGTGATTTTATATGATATTTGTTTTTCTCTTTCTGCCTTACTTCACTCTATGTGACAGACTCTAGGTCCATCCAAGTCTCTACAAATGACTAAATTTCATTACTTTATATGGCTGAGTAATATTCCATTGTATATATGTACCACATCTTCTTTATCCATTTATCTATTGATGGGTCTTTAGGTTGCATCCATGTTATGGCTATTGTAAACAGTTCTGCAATGAGCATTGGGCTAGAAGTATCTTTGAATTACGGTTTTGTCTGAGTATATGCCCAGGAGTGGGATTGCTGGGTCAAATGGGAGCTCTATTCTTAGTATTTTGAGGAAACCACTATAGTGTTCTCTAGTAGTGGCTGTACCAAATCACATTCCCACCAACAGTAGAGGAGGATTGGTTCCCTTTTCTCCACACCCTCTTCAATACTTCTTGTTTGTGGATTTTTTTTATGACTGCCATTCTTATCAGTGTAAGGTAATACCTGATTATAATTTTGATCTGCATTTCTCTAATAATTAGTGACGTTGAGTATCTTTTCATGTGTTTCTTGGCCATCTGCATCTTATGTCTCAAGTCCTTCAAGGATACCTGTATGAACCTAGCCTTCTGCCCTCTCCATCATCAGTCACTTCCTCATACTCTAGGGATACCAAACTAGCTCTCCACAGTACACTTGTGCTCCTTTCCATTTGATGTTTCCTCTTTTTCTCCCTTAACTGTTCTTTCTTCCTTTTTCCTTCTTTGTTCCTTGTAACTATACTTAGGTTCTGGAAAATGAGGAGCAGCCTGGTTGATGAGCACCTTCTCTGTGCTTGCATAGCAAGCACCTCAAGTCACCATTATTACTAGATTACTAGACATCCTGTCTTGCCCTATACCATAATGGCTGTATCTGTCACTTTCACTGGACTCTGACATGCACTAAGGCTGGTACTTTATTCCTTGAGCAGTGTTTCTCAACAGACTTCCCATGTGGTAAATAACCTGCCTGTCAGTGCAAGAGACTTAAGAGACATGGGTTTGATCCCTGTGTAGGAAAGATCCCCTGGAGTAGGAAATGGCAACTGACTCTAGTATTCTTGCCTGGAAAATTCCACAGAAAGAGGATCCCAGAGGGTTACAGTCCATGGTGTCACAAAGAGTCATATATGACTGAGCACACACACACAGCATTTTTCAAGACAGGCTGCCTAGTGAAGTGATCTAGGGAGTCTTTCAACATCCCAAAACCTAGGTCGCTCCATAGAATGATAAAATCAGAAACTATGGAGTGGACAATGGCTACATGTATTTTTTAAGTCTCTGGTGGTTCCAAGTTTGAGAATCATTGCCTTAAAATGTCCAAGTTAGGACTTCTCTGGTGGTCTAGTGGTTAAGACTCCATACTTCCACTGCAAGGGGCATGGGTTCTATCCCTGGTCAGGGAAGACCCCCATATGCTATGCAGTGTGGTTAAAAAAAAAAAGTCCAACTTGAAGTATCAGTTCAGTTTTTAGTAATGAATGACCCCATTTACTAAATATATGATCCTGGACAAGTTACACAGACTCCCTAAATTTCAATTTCCTTCTCTAATACTGAAATAGAATTATAGAATGTGGGTTATTATGAAGATTAAGTGAGATATGCATGTGAAAATAGTCCAGATTGGGTGCTTATTAAATGTTGATTTCCTCATCTCATTATCTCCCCTAAATATGCAATACCAGGTTTCAACAATGCAGGAAGCATAGCTTAGATTAAGAAGCATGAACTGCTATGGGAGAGCTATTTTTCTTTGACCTTCCACTAACCTTAATCCCCTCCAAAATGCTCTTTCCATGTCTCTATAAAGCACAGAATTCCCACATGCAGATTGGGTCATGATGGTTTAAGAAGTGAACTGGCTTACTGTCATGTCATTTCCTCTCTGGAAAATGTCTCATTATTTTTGCATCCCCTACTATCCCTTCAATCAGCCCAGTGACAGAAGTATCCCCTAGAAAAGACAGGTCTGAGAATGACTTGTCAACTCTTCTAAGTTGAATGCAAGACATGCAGCTTATACAAATGACAACCTGAGATAGGTATTGTGGCTTTTAAGGCCCTTCAACTATCAGAACATTGACGGGTATACATTTAGCTTTTAAATGTTTGTGCAAGTGTGTGCATGCATATGTGTGTGTATACATTAAATATACATATATTTTATACACACAGGCACAAATATATTATCATATATGTGTATGATATATATACATATATATATGTATTATATCAACATACAAAGGAGAGAAATTTTGAATTATTTATTGCATAGTCATAATTTTCATTTTATCTCAGAACTGAAAAAAAATGATTTAAAGTACTATCTTTTTTTGAAGAAGACATACACCAGTGATTCTCAGACTTGACCATGGATAATGCCTTGGAAAGCTTGTTAAAATTCAGGTTGCTGGGTCCCTCTTTTAGAGTTTCTGATAGAGTCACCCTGGGCTGAGGCCTCACAATTTGCATTTGAGGACTACTGCTCAGTGATTTGGTCAGTTTTGTGTTTGAAAACATAAATCGAGAGTAGGTCAGTAAGGGTTTGTGAAAGAATGGGTGTTACAGAAGGAACTTCACTTCTGTGGAACAAGACCTTTTTGATATGAAAGTGCCATTGGATTAGAAAATGCATTGTTAAGTACTCATTGCCTTATTGTAGATTTCTTTGCAAACTTTTTGAACATTCCTTTCCTTCAACCTCCAACCTAGCTCCTCACCCCAAACCAGCATGGATCATTTAGAATTCAATGAATTTTGTTATAAATTGCATAATTATTTTGATGAAAATTTACCAAGCACACACTATATGCCATGCCCTGGGGATCCATTTAGTCAAATATCTGCTTCTAGGAATTTATCGTCTAGTAAGGGAAACAAAAGACAATTTAACTATATAAAAATATATAGTATGTTAAGAGTGATAGAAAAATATCAAGTGAGCAAGTGGAAAGAGGAAGTTTTATGAAAGGGTGAAGTTGTATATAAAGTGGCCAGAGTAGGTTTCAGATTTCTGCCCTAGAAAGATGGAAACGGTGGCTTTGGTTTGCATCCTCTGAAAGCCAAACCTGAAAATCAAATGGAAATGAAGAAAATTGAAGCTGAAGTAACACTTTGAGAATTATATTCATATGTTAGTTTGTAGCACTCTTTAGGGAAGGAGGTAGGAGAAAAAGGAATTCTATGACTCTCCAAGTTTTCAGGACAATAACATGAAGACATTAGCACAACATGCCAATAGCCTGCATTTAAAATTGTAACCATGTTCCATTTTCTTAAAAGTCCTGGCTTGCTTTCTTCATCCTCAATTCCAGTTTAACTGCAGTAGCTGAATTGAAGTCAAGGATCAAGTTGGACTGTGAAACGGATGCAAACTGAGATATATGACTAAGCAAGAGGCAGAGGAGGAATGGCACAGAAGCCATTGATTGAGAAGGGTATCTATTTCTTGGAGATGGTTTTAACATAAACACTGATGTTTGAAAGTTATTAATAGACAAATACAACATTCCTGATAGAAACATCCCCAAATGTCTAGGAGTCCAGAACAACCCAATTTGTTATTTATTTTTTATTGGCATGTAATTGCTTTACAATGTTGTGCTACTTTCTTCTGTTCCACAAAGTGAATCAGCTATATGTTTATATATATCCTTTCCCTCTCAGCCCCCTATTCCACCACATTAGGTAATCACAATGCACCAAGCTGAGCTCTGTATGCTATACAGCATGTTCCCACTAGCTATCTATTTTACACATAGTAGTAGATATATATCAATCCTAATCTCCCAATTCATCCCACCCTCTCCTTTCCCTACTGGGTCCACAAGTCCATTCATTATGTCCGCATCTCTATTCTTGCCCTGCAAATAGGTTCATCTATACCATTTTTTTCTCAGAGAAGGCAATGGCATCCACGCCAGTACTCTTGCCTGGAAAATCCCACGGACGGAAGAGCCTGGTAGGCTGCAGTCCATGGGGTTGTTCAGATTGGACACGACTGAAGTGACTTAGCAGCAGCAGCAGCAGCGCCATACCATTTTTTCTAGATTCCACATAAACGCATTAATATACAATATTTGTTTTCTCTTTCTGCTTATTTTACTTTGTATGACAGACTCTAGGTCCACCCACATCTCTACAAATGACTCAAGTGACAAACAGAACAGATCATCCTCCAGGAAGAGCACAGCTACCAAGAGTTAGCTCAAAATGTCAGTGATGCTCCCATCATAAACAGTGACCCAGCACTGAATGGCCAAGGTAGAGTGAAACAACAGAGCTCGCCTCCAGGGGCTGAATGTGTGTGTGTGTGTGTGTGCAGAGCTCACCTCCAGGGGCTGAATGTGTGTGTGTGTGCACGCTCTGTCGTGTCTGACTCTTTGTGACCCTATGCACTGTAGCCCACAAGGCTCCTCTGTCCATGGAATTTTTCAAGTAAGAATGCTGGAGTGGGTTGCCATTTTCTACTCCAGGGAATTTTCCTGACCCACGGATCAAAACTGCATCTCTTGTGTCTCCTTCACTGGCAGATGGATTCTTTTTCACTGAGCCACCTGGGAAGCCCTGGGGGGCTGAATACATGGATGCAATCACACAAACTATGACGTGCAGCTATCAGCACACTTCCTGGAACCCCTTCCCTTCTCTGATTCCTCTGTGTCAATAATTGGGCATAAGTGTTTCTCCCACTATTCTTCACACCCCAAGGAAAGTAATGGGTCATCTGCTCATGTTATGGGAAATAAGGTAGTAAGACCTAACTCTTGCAGGCACTCTGCCCTTTGACCCACATTTTCTAATTTGAACATCTCGTACCCACTTTATCCATGTACTAAATGTGAGGGAGGAAGCACAATCTGAGCTATGATCTGATTTGGACTTTACGGACACATTTTCCTTCTTCTGTGTATTTTGTTGACACCTGAAAAACTGGACTCTGAGTCATTTAATTATTTTATCATTGCTTTATGTTTTTGTTAACAGAGGGAAGATATGTAGAGAGACAGAAATGAACATTTATTGAGCATCTATTGTGTGCCAAACACTGGTTTTTACAAACTAGCACAGTTTAGTTGCTTAAGATTCTCTTTAAAAGGGTAGTAATTTCTTGGATTACCTAGATGTCCATCGGCAGATGAATGGATAAGAAAGCTGTGGTACAGATACACAATGGAGTATTACTCAGCCATTAAAAAGAATACATTTGAATCAGTTCTAATGAGGTGGATCAAACTGGAACCTATTATATGGAGTGAAGTAAGTCAGAAAGAAAAACACCAATACAGTAATGCATATATATGGAATTTAGAAAGATGGTAACAACAACCCTGTATGCGAGACAGCAAAAGAGACACAGATGTATAGAACAGTCTTTTGGACTCTGTTGGGGGGGTATGATTTGGGAGAATGGCATTAAAACATGTATAATATCATATAAGAAACAAATTGCCAGTCCAGGTTTGATGCAGGATACAAGAAGCTTGGGGCTGGTGCACTGGGATGACCCAGAGGGATGGTATGGGGAGGGAAGAGGGAGGGGGGTTCAGGATGGGGAACATGTGTACACCCATGGCAGATGCATGTTGATGTATGGCAAATCCAATACAATATTGTAAAGTAAAAAAAAAAAATAATAATTAAAAAAAAGGGATATTTGGCAAAACTAATACAATTTTGTAAAGTTTAAAAATAAAATAAAATTTAAAAAAAAGTAGTAATTTCTTGGATTTACAGATGAAGATTCATGAACCCAACATTCCAGGATCCTACGCAATATTGTTCTTTACAGCATCGGACTTTACTTCCATCACCAATCACATCCACAACTGGATGTCATTTTCACTTTGGCTCTGTCTTTTCATTATTTCTGGAGTTATTTTTCCACTCTTCTCCAGTAGCATACTGGGTGTCTACAGACCTGGGGATTTCATCCTTAAGTGTCATATCTTTTTGCCTTTTCATACTGTTCATGGAGTTCTCAAGGCAAGAATACTGAAGCGATTTTATCTACTACATTATATCTACTACTGTAGGCAAGAATCCCTTAGAAGAAATGTGGACAAGAATCCCTTAGAAGAAAGTTGCTCAGTCATGTCCGACTCTTTGTGACTCCATAGACTGTAGACTCTGAGGTTTCTCTATCCGTGGAATTTTCCAGGCAAGAATACTGGAGTGGGTTGCCATTTCCTTCTCCAGGGGATCTTCCTAACTCAGTGATCAAACCTGGGTCTCTCATATTGCAAGCAGACTCTTTTACTGTCTGAACCACCAGGGAAACTCAGAAGAAATGGAGTAGCCCTCATAGTCAACAAGAGTCCAAAATGCAGTACTTGGGTGCGATCTCAAAAACGACAGAACAATCTCTGTTCATTTCCCAGGCAAACCATTCAATATCACAGTAATCCAAGTCTATGCTCCAACCAATAATGCTGAAGAAGCTGAAGTTGGAATGGTTCTATGAAGACTTACAAGATCATATAGAACTAACACCCAAAATAGATGTCCTTTTCATCATAGGGGACTGGAATGCAAAAGTAGGAAGTCAAGAAACACCTGGAGTAAGAGACAAATTTGGCCTTGGAGTACAAAATGAAGCAGGACAAAGGCTAATAGACTTTTGCCAAGAGAATACACTGGCCATAGCAAACACCCTCTTCCAACAATACAAGAGAAGACTCTAAACACAGACATCACCAGATGCTCAACACCAAAATCAGATTGATTATATTCTTTGCTGCCAAAGATGGAGAAGCTCTATACAGTCAGCAAAAACAAGGCTGAGACATGACTGTGGCTCAGATCATGAACTCCTTATTGTCAAATTCAGACCTAAATGGAAGAAAGTAGGGAAAATCACTAGATTATTCAGGTATGACCTAAATCAAATCCCTTATGATTATACAGTGGAAGTGACAAATAAATTCAGGGGATTAGATCTGATAGAGTGCCTGAGTAACAATGGATGGAGGTTCCTGACATTGTACAGGAGGCAGTGATCAAGACCATTGCCAAAAAAAGAAATGCAAAAAGGCAAAATGGTTGTCTGAAGAGGCCTTACAAATAGCTATGAAATGAAGAGAAGGGAAAGGCAAATGAGAAAAGGAAACATATACCCATCTGAATGCAGAGTTTCAAAGACTGGCAAGGAGAGATAAGAAAGCCTCCCTCAGTGATCAATGCAAAGAAATAGAGGAAAACAATAGAATGAGAAAGACTACAGATCTCTTCAAATAATTAGAGATACCAAGGGAACACTTCATGCAAAGATGGGCACAATAAAGGACAGAAATGTTATGAATCCAACAGAAGCAAGAATACAAAGGAGAACTATACAAAAAGATCTTCATGACCCAGATAACCTTGATGGTATGATCACTCACCTAGAGCCAGACATCCTGGAATTCGAAGTCAATGGGTCTTAGGGAGCATCACTATGAACAAAGCCAGTGGAGGTGATGGAATTCCAGCTGAGCTATTTCAAATCCTGAAAGATGATGCTATAAAAGTGCTGAACTCAATATGCCAGCAAATTTGAAAACTCAGCAGTGGCCATAGGACTGGAAAAGGTCAGTTTTCATTCCAATCCCAAAGAAAGGCAATGCCAAAGAATGTTCAAACTACTACACAATTGCACTCATCTCACACACTAGCAAAGTAATGCTCAACATTCTCCAAGCCAGGCTTCAACAGTACGTGAACCGTGAACAAACAGATGTTGAAGCTGGATTAAGAAAAGGCAAAGGAACCAAAGATCAAATTGCCAACATCTGTTGGATCAAAAGCCAAGAGAGTTCCAAAAGATATCTACTTCTGCTTCATTGACTATGCCAAAGCTTTTGACTATGTGGATCACAAAAAATTGCGGAAAATTCTTAGCTATGGGAATACCAAACCACCTTACCTGCCTCCTGAGAAATCTGTATTCAGGTCAAGAAGCAACAGTTGGAACCAGACGTGGAACAAAGACTAGGTCCAAACTGGGAAAGAAGTATGTCAAGGCTGTATATTGTCACCTTGCTTATTTTACATATATGCAGAGTACATCATGAGAAATGCTAGGCTGGATGAAGCACAAGCTGTAATCAAGATTGTTGGGAGAAATAGCAGTAACCACAGATATGCAGATGACACCATCCTTATGGCAGAAAGTGAAGAAGAGCTAAAGAGTCTCTTCATGAAAGTGAAAGAGGAGACTGAAAAAGTTGGCTTAAAGCTCAACATTCAAAAACCTAAGATCATGGCATCTGGTCTCATCATTTCATGGCAAATAGATGGAGAAACAGTGGAAACAGTGAGAGACTTTAATTTTGCGGGCTCCAAAATTGCTGCAGATGGTGGCTACAGCCATGAAATTAAAAGGTGCTTGCTCCTTGGAAGAAAAATTATGATCAACCTAGACAGCATATTCAAAAGCAGAGGCATTACTTTGCTAACAAAGTTCCATTTAGTCAAAGCTATGGTTTTTCCACCAGTCAGGTATGAATGTGAGGGTTGGACTATAAAGAAAGCTGAGCATCAAAGAATTGATGCTTTCGAACTGTGGTGTTGGAAAAGACTCTTGAGAGTCCCTTGGACAGCAAGGAGATCCAACCAGTCAATCCTAAATGAAATCAGTACTGAATATTCATTGGGAGGACTGATGCTGAAACTGAAAATCCAATATTTTGGCCATCTGATGTGAAGACCGACTCATTGGAAAAGACCCTGATGCTGGCAAACATTGAAGGTGGAAGGAGAAGGGGATGACAGAGGATGAGATAGTTGGGTGGCATCACTGACTCAATGGACATGAGTTGGGCAAGCTCAGGGAGTTGGTGATGGACAGGGAAACCTGGTGTGCTGCAGTCCATGGGTCTGAATGACTGAACTGAACTGAACTGAATAGACAAAGAATCTGAGTATTAGGGAAGGTGAAAAACATCTCACTCTATTTTGTTTGCAAAATGAATTACCCTTTTCAATTTCACCAAAACACTGAGGGCCAGCTAGGTTTTAGTTAGAATGTCAATAATCTTTTTGCCAAAAAAGATTCTAGACCCTCTAGCTTCAAGTCTGATTCCTAAGTGTGTTTTTTGAAAATTTTTTAACTCTTAATATGCCCATGGTTTAATAGAGCCATATGTGTTCATGCACCTAGTAAATTTGAAAGAAAGTATTAACAAACTTAGTTACCTGGGAATGTCCATTCTCTTATGATTGAATTGTTTAGCCATGACATTTCTTTTGTTTGTTTGTCATGCTTCAATAAAACATTAAAATATACTAAATACTAAATCTAACAAAATATAAAAAGGATTGCAGAATCCTTGATTTTATATATTATGACGTGATAATAGCATGATAACCTATGGATTATATAATGGATGCCAGTATTAGGATAATAATGTATAAATGGCTCTGTGTGTGTGTGTGTATATATATATATATTTTTTTTTTTTCCTGGCTTCCCAGGTGGTGCTAGTGGTAAAGAGCCCACCTTCAAATGCAGGAATGCAGGAGGTGGTAGAAATGCTGTTTCAGTTCCTAGGTTGGGGAGATCTCCTCAAGGAGGGCATGGCAAACCACTCTAGTATTCTTGCCTGGAGAATCCCATGGACAGAGGAGTCTGGCAAGCAGATAACCTCTAATCTACACAGAAAAATAATTCTTACAAATTAAAATATATATATATATATATATATATAACCCCATAGAAACATATTTCTAGCTATATATTTATTGAGAAAATATTGCATATGCTAAAGGAGCTAAAAGCAATCTACAAATATATCTAAACAAAGGTCATATGATCGATATTTTCAAAGATGTTCTGAGATCAGGAATAAACAAGGTTGTCTGGTATTTTTGCTTCTATTGAATATTTTACCAGGGGACTACCCAACTCAGCAAAGGCAAAAATAATGTTTTAAATATTGGAATCAGAAAGAAAATATATAATTGCCATTATTCATGGATGTTATTATATACATAGAAAATATGAAAAAAATCCATATATAAATTATTAGGATTAATGAGGTTGGCAAGACTGGTGGATTCAAGGTCAATTAACTAAATTTACTTGTGTATACTGGCAACAAACAGAAAATTATATTTGAAAATTATGTTCAATTCATAGTAGCCTCAAAAATATAAAATACCTAAGAAGGAATCTAAACAGAGAAGTACAGTCTTCTATGCAGAAAATTCTAAAACATTATTGAGATGAATATACAATTAGATTTAAATAAAGAGAAGAGAGGGAGAAAACAAGGTTCATTCACTCATGACTAATATTGTATAGATGTCAGTTATTCTCATACTGATCCAGTCATTCATTACAATCCTGATCAATATCCTGCAAATTTTGTTTTGAAGCTTGACAAGCTTATGGAAACTTAAAACACAAGAAGAGTCAATGATGCACTTGAATAAGGTGAGAGGACTTGTTCTCTCATCTATCAAGAGCTATTATAACTACAGTAATGAAGATCATGTGATATTAGCTCAAGGTTAGACAAATAACAAATGGAACAGAATTAGAAATCTAGACATAACCTCATGTATATAGAGACACTTGATTTATAGCCAAGGTGACACTGTAGAACAGGTAGACATGATCATCTTTTCTATGGTGTTGGAAAAATTGGAAAAAATAATAACATATGACTTGATTCCACAAAAATAAATTTCAGAAGGATTATAGATATACATGTGAAAGGTAGAACAGCAGTGCTTCTAGATGATATTAATAGAATAGCTTATGATATCTTGGACAAGATACAAGATGCCATAAAGAAAAACATCACTCTGTTAGATCATTAAAATTAAGAACTCTTATTTGAGCTTAATTAAGACAGAAAGTGAAAAGGAAGTAAAGAGGTTCTTAAGGAAGGTGAAAGAAGAAAGTGAAAAAGTTGGCTTAAAATTCAACATTCAAAAACGAAGATTATGGCATCTGATCCCATCATTTCATGGCAAATAGATGGGGGAAAAATGGAAACACTGACAGAATTCATTTTCTTGGGCTTCAAAATCACTACAGACAATCTCTATAACCATGAAAGTAAAAGACCCTTGCTCCTTGGAACAAAAGGAATGACAAACCTAGATAGTGTATTAAAAAGCAGAGACATCATTTTGTCAACAAAGATCTGTGTAGTGAAAACTACAGATTTTCCAGTAGTCATGTACAGATGTGAGAATTGGACCTTAAACAAGGTAGAACAGCAAAAAAAGAGTGCCAAAAAGCCAATGCTTTCAAATTGTGGTGCTGGAGAAGACTCTTGAGAGTCCCTTGGACAGCAAAGAGATCAAACTAGTAAATCCTAAAGGAAATGAACCCTGAATATTCATTGGAAGGACTGATGCTGAAGCTGAAGCTCCAATACTTTGGACCCCGATGAGAAGAGCCAACTCATTGGAAAAGACCCTGATGCTGGGAAAGATTGAAGACAGGAGGAAAAGGGGGCAATAGAGGGTGAAATGGTTGGATGGCATCACCAACTCAATGGACATGAGTTTGAGCAAACTCTGGGAAATAGCGAAGGACAGGGAAGCCTGGCATACTGCCATTCACGGGGTCACAAAGTGTCAGTCATGACTTATTGACTGAACAACAACAACAGAGTGAATAAAGAAACAATAGGATAGATAGGAGGTATTTACAACACATAATAGACCTAAGGGTCTAACCTATATAGAAAAAGAATTCCTACAAATAACAATATATATAGATAAACCAATAGGCAAAAGATAGGCAAAAGATCTAAACTGACCTAGTAGCTGATTTTGCAGTATGGAGGTACAGATTTGTTTTAATTTGTTAGAGATGTTTTTGCCTCCTTTTTTTTTGAAGTGAGAAATATAGCATATGTACAGGAAAGAGCATAAGAAACGTGAAAACTCAAAGATTTCTCACTCTTTATAATTCATTGTATGAATTTAGTAACTTATCTTTCTACTGCTGTTATTCATTTGGAAAGTTTCTAGTTTTCAAATATTGTGAATAATGCTGCTATGCTCCTGAAATATGTTTTGGTTATAACTTGTTCATGTGCTTCTGCGAGATAAACATCTAGGGGCGGAATTGCTGAGTCCGAGGATATGGGTATGTAACCTCAAATGCTAGTAGATAAAAGTAAAATGGTTTCCAAAATGTTTGCATATATTTGCATTCACTACATCAACCCCTTGCTAACACCTGATATTGTCAAGATTTTTCAATTTGAGACATTCTGGCAGTTGTGTATGGAATCCTATTGTTGTTTAATGGGCATTTCCTCAATTTCTAATGGAAATTAATGAACTGTAGGTCCAAATAACAACCTGAAAGAATCACAATGGAATACAATATTGATATAAAAGCCAAATACAAAATAATTAAATCTATAGTGTTTAAGGATGCTCGCTGCAGAGATAAAACTGTAAAGAAATGTATGAATATGGTTATTGAAACAGTATGAGAGGTGGTTATCTTTTTTGGGGAGGGAGATGAGTATGGGGACCTGGCTGTGGGCTCTGGGTTCTGGTGAATTTTTTTTTTAACATGAATGGTGCCTACACAGGTAATTACTTTGTAATACATCATTAAGCATTTTTGTATTGTGAACTTTAGGAACACAAAATTGAATCAAATGTTAAAAGGAAATGAATACTTCAACAAATGAACTCAGCTGATACATGGGAAGAGGATAATGTCTAACTGTGCTAGTTAAGCTGCAGAATAAACAGGAAAATACCACTAATCGCCCTTCTCTCTAAGCAGTGTGACAAACTGGCTTAGCTGACATGAATCCCTTGAGAAAGGCAGGTGGTCAGAATCACTCTTCAGTGAAATTTTGAGGCTTCTGGGCAAGAGGGAAAACAATGTTTCATGTTTCAGATAGAGTTTTAGGTCTGAGCTAGGCATCTATGTCCAAATACATAGGTAACCTGATGCAACTCAAGGAACAGCTAAGGCAGGTACTAGGAGCTAGGGCGGGAAGTCTACGTCTTTTAGAACTAAAGACAATTATATCAAGGAATGACAAAGCAAAATGCATAACCTGAAGGTCATCATTGTGAATATTAAAGAAGCCAGACTGTGACTAGCATTGGCGTGTTCCTTTAGTTTGACAACTTTACGAGCCAGGTTTGTACACAAAACCCTGAAACCTTCAAGTTTAACATTTCTTTGGAAAGAAGCATCAAATATCATCCTTATATTCAGAACAGTTTAAGATTCCAGCCAACCTTCCAGCCAACTTAGCTGTTCCTTGAGTTGCATCGGGTTACCTGTATATTTGGACATAGATGCCTAGCTCAGACCTAAGACTCTATCTGAAACATGAATCATTGTTTTCCCTCTTGCCCAGAAACCTCAACATTTCACTGAAGAGGTATTCTGACCACTTGCCTTTCTCAAGGGATTCATGTCAGCTAAGCCAGTTTGTCACACTGCTTAGAGAGAAGGGCGATTAGCTGGTATTTTCCTGTTTATTCTGCAGTTTAACTAGCACAGTTAGACATTATCCTCTTTCCATGTATCAGCTGAGTTCATTTCATTTCATTTCCTGGCTCTCAGGTCCAGGAAGGATAAATCATAGGTGTCATGACCCAGGAGGGATGTATCCAGGGGATGGGACAGAGCTGGAAAGGACCCACCAGCACCACAGCCATAGATACGCTGAACTGTGCAGTGATGAAAAACCCTAAGAAGACATGGTCTCGTGACTCAGCTCTGAGTTGAGAGAAATTGTGAAGTCGGAAATGAAAAGAAAGTTGTTGTTTGGGAGATTATGATTATGATTAATGTGAGGAAAGCCTGGAAAGAAGGCAACATGATGTTATAGGAATTTTTATGATGTCCCCAAAGTATCATTTGCCTAGGGCTTCAACTTTTCAAATGCTCAGCATTTCTTATTATGGCTGCCCGACCGGTTTTGTGTCAAGAATCTTGTAGTTTCTTCAGGGAGGCTGTTTTCCTGTCTTCATATCACTCATGGAGCCCGAGTGAGGGTATGATGATTTGAGCTTCTAGGAGAGATCAATAATTTTATGTTCCATGAATGATCAAATATTGTATCCACTGTGACAGATTCATATTATTAGCATACAAGCAGTATGGAGCTCAATAACAATGTCAGATTCAGTCGCCACAAGTTGAAAATGCATGAGACACCCAACCCCCGATCACCGCCAGCAAGGAGACACCAGCTAATCTGTAATCACAGGGACTACAAACAATTTCACTCTAAGATATGCAGTTACGCTTTCGTCTGTTTTCATAATGGGCTTCCAGCAGGCTAAAAAACCCAAACTCACTCTCAACTCTCAGAAGCACCCCCTCTTTTTGTGTGTTCTTCCTTTGCTCTCTGTGGCCTCTCCCAAGTGTGTATGGAATTTGCCCAAATTTCATTTCATTTTTTGATTGTCTGCCAGCCAGATAATAACAGGCATCTGATCAAGGGTTGAGTTAAGTGCTCCATCCAGCAGTATTTATGCAACATAAATTATTCATCCAGTACCACCCTGGACAGATCGTGCTTTGATTATACAGTCATTTTTCCATCCATTCATTTACCAGACTAGCTGAGATCATGGGGGATCAGAGGAGCCATGCTTGTGAATAGATAATGAACTCGGGCTCTTCACCCTCTGTGTCCTCTGCTTCCCTTTTGGTGGTGAGCTCTCCATCAAGGGCCTTTGTGAAGATCAAATGAGGTGATAGATGTGAAAGTTCTTTAAATGGTAAATGTACTGTATAAATAGACACAGTTGTCCTTGGGAAGTACACACTTCAAGTGAATGCTTTGGGGTCACAGATCTGCCTTTGAAGGCCAACCAGTTGTGTGACCCTGGGGAACAGCTTAAGCTATTTGAGACTCAGTTTTATTATTTGTAAAATGAGACCAATAGCCATCTCTTAGGATGGGTGAAAAGATGCAATGAAATCACACCTGTACAATGCTAGGATGTCAGGCTACAGCAAGTATTCAATAAAGAATCTTTTCTAGCATGTGTGTGTGCTCAGTCATATCCTACTCTTTGCAATCCCATGGGCTGTAGGCCACCAGGCTCCCCTGCCCATGAACTTTTGCAGTCAAAATACTGGAGTGTGTTGCCATTTCCTTCTCCAGGGCATCTTCCCAACCCAGGGATCGAACCCACTTCTCTTGAGTCTTCTGCATTGGCAGGCAGATTCTTTACCACTAGCGCCACCTGGAAAGTAGTCTTTGGATCTTTGATGGCATTTCTGATTTTTAGGCACCATGGATATCATTATTTTTTGTTTCTTTTTCTTTAATATGCATATGTGCTTTTGCAGCTGCCAGTTTGATTCTAATTTCCTAAAAGGAGATGGTTTTTACTTTCTTAGCTTCCTCCTCTCCCAGGGCCAAACATAGTGCCAAGTGTACGCATGTGATTTCATTGATTGCAGGAATCCACAGATAGCTATAAAAGTGGAATCTCTATTCAGCAGATGTCTTTTCTTTGCATCTGCTCCCCTACTCCTAAGTAGAAAGCCTTATGCTTACTACAAAAGAGGCAGTCTATGAACATGGGCAGACTATATAATAGGAAAATGACTCAGATAAGAATACAGAGTCTTTCACTAATCTGACAGCAAAACCATCAAAACCTGGAAAGGTGGTCCATGAATGATTGCATGTGAACAATAAAAAAGGTTGATTCCTACACCCTTCAAGTGTTCAGCTTACTAAGATGACCTGTGATGTGTTAGGGAGCATGTGTTACCATTTCATGAAATTAAACTCTAAAAGTTAGAGCTATTGATAAAATTGTTTGTCTTATACATCAATTACTTTGCAGGGCTAACTGTGATTTGAGGAGACCAGGGCAAAATAAAAATCTGGGTCACTTCTTTAAAAAAAAAAAAAAACCAGAAAGAGTATGCCATTAAAAGTACTAAAACAAAAAAAAATATGATACAAATGAATTTATATACAAAACAGAAACACAGACATAGAAAACAGACTATGAGAAACAATAAATGATGGAGAGATTGTTGAGAAAAGGGAACCCTCATCAACCCATCAGTTGGTGGGAATGCAAACTGATATAACCATGATGGAGAACAGAATGGTGATTCCTTAAAAAACTGGGATTAAAACTACTACATAACCCAGCAACCCCACTACTGGGCACATACTCTTAGGAGACCATAATTGAAAGAGACACATGTATGCCAATGTTCACTGTAGCACTATTTATAATAGCTAGGATATGGAAGTAACCTAGATGGCCACTGACAGATGAATGGCTAAAGAGGCTGTGGTACATATACATGATGGAGTGTTACTCAGCTATAAAAAGGAACACATTTGAGTCAGTTCTAATGAGATGGGTGAACCTAGAGCCTACTATACAGAGTGCAGCAAGTCAGAAAGAGAAAGACAAATATTGTATGTTAACTCATATGATATGGGCTTCCCTGGTGACTCAGACAGTAAAGAATCTGCCCACAATGTGAGAGACCTGGGTTCGATCCCTGAGTTGGAAAGATCTCTTAATGAAGGCACGACAACACACTCCAGTATTCTTGCCTGGAGAATCCCCATGGAGAGAGAAGACTTGCAGGCTACAGTCCATGGGGTCGCAAAAAGACAGACACGACTGAGTGATTAAGCACAACACAGAGCATGGAATCTAGAAAGATGGTACTGATGATACTATTTGCAGAGTAGCAAAGGAAATACAGATATAAAGAACAGAATTTTGGTCACAGTTGGGGAGGGAGAGGGTGAGATGAGAAAATAGTATTGAAACACATGCATTACCATATGTAAAATGGATAGCCTGTGGGAACTTGCTGGATAATGCAGGGAACCCAAAGCTGGTGTTGTGCTTAGTCGCTCAGTGTGTCTGACTCTTTGGGACCCCGTGGACTGTAATCTGCCAGGCTCCTCTGCCATGGCGATTCTCCAGGCCAAGAATATTGAAGTGGGTTGCCATGCCCTCCTCCAGGGTATCTTCCCAACCCAGGGATCAAACCCAGGTCTCCCGAATTGCAAGTGGATTCATTATCATCTGAGTCACCAGGCTCTGTGACAGTTTAGCAGTGTAGGATGGGGAGGGAAGTGGAAGGGAGGTTTAAGAAGGAGGGGACATATATATGCTTGTGGCTGATTCATGTTGATGTATGGCAGAAACCATCACAATATTGTAAAGTAATTATCCTTCAATTAAAAATAAAATTTAAAAATAGAAGAAAACAAAGCTTATGGTTACCAAATTGGAAAGGAGGGGAGGGATAAATTAGGACTTTGGGATTAACATGCACATACCAGATGGCATGGTGGTAAAGAATCTGCCTTTCCATGCAGGAGATGTGAGTTCAATCCTTTGGTCATGAAGATCCCCAGAGTAGGAGCCACTCCAGGCAACCCACTGCAGTATTCTTGCTTGGAAATTTTCATGGACAGAGGAACCTAGTGGGCTACAGTTTATGGGATCACAAAGAGTCAGACATGACTGAGCATGCATGACTATACATAAAATAGGTAACCAACAAGGACCTACAGTGTAGTAGAAGGAAATATATTCAGTATTTTGTAATAACCTATAAGACAAAGCTGAAAAAAGGTGCCTGTATAACTGATTCACTTAGCTGTATAGCAGAAACTAACACAACATTATAAGTTAACAGTACATCAATTAAAATATATAAATAAATATGTTTTGAAAGTACTGAAATACTTTTATAAGTTTTTTTCTTTCTTCTTGATATTTTTGACCTGTTATGGTGTTTTTTTATTGAGTATCACGTTCCATCAGGCAAGAGAATGCTTCCCAGGTGAGCACAGACTCTCGCAGGTGCCACAGAGCCTCCCTGTGACTGGGTAAGTGGACCAGTTAAGGCAGTTTCCCCTCCTTCCAGCAGCCCAATGTAAGCCCCAAGCTCAGACCTCAGTGGGAAAGTCAGTGTACTTTTCCCATGGCCCCGCACACCAGCCTATGGAGGATGAGCGACCCCAAGGGATTGTAAGGTCTGTTCCAGGGCAGGTACCGCATATGGTGTGTGCAAGGCACTTGCCTCCACTGGGTTGTTGGCCTCATAGACTCTGGTGTTACCCACCTGGGGCAACGACAGCTCTGTCAAGTCCTCCCCGGAGATACCATAAACTGCATGTTCTTAGTCACCTCTGCCTAGGCGTGTGCTCACATTATTACCATGAGGGGAGGAGGGTGGCTGTCCTTGTGTGAGCATCAGGGGGAGCCTGGAGCATTAGGAGGTGAGGAAGAAGGCAGGCACCCTAGATGGATTTGTGAGCCCAGCTCTAAGCTCTCTGCAAGTGTGTCTTTGTCCCAATGGACATCACTTGCAAAGACAAAATTATTAATAATTTCAAGGGTGCCCAGTGAGAGACCCTTAAGACCATGGAGCTCTGTGTGAATATGCTGGATGCATGTTCATAAAACTTTCTCTTATTCCCTTATATTGCTGTTTTGTGGAACCACTTTCCTTGCAGCCAAGATGTAAATTATTACTTAATACTTCTCAAAAATTCTTCTTTTGTGCTTTTAATGTGATGGTGGGCTGGTAATAATCTGATTTGTTAGAATGTAAAGAGGATACAGGCTTAAATGAAAGAGTAAGTAAATCTCCTGTAAGGAATGTATGTGAACTTTAGGACCTCAACTTGGAAAAAATATTTTCTGATTACTTTTATTTTCTGAAATGTATTAAGGGAATCACTATTGTATCTGTATTGAAAAGGTGATTCACCACTGCAGGGTTTCTAACTGATGTGTGACAAAAAGCAGCATGTTATGTGACAAATCATTTCTACTGTCATCTATAAAGCTGGGAATCATTATTCTGAATGTACTAAGATAATCTGTATAGACATTCTAATATGTATATGATAAAGTAACATTTCACCTTCTTGTCTGAGAAATGACTCAAAAGCATAAGGAAGAGGTATATTCAATGCAAGCTATGTTATAAATAAAAATAATATAGGCATGAAGTAAGAGAGAAAGGTTGGGAGGGCAAAAGGATTAGAAGTGGAAGTAGTCTTCTGAGCTCCTCGTCTTACATAGATGGTTGTGAAACATTAACATTTGAAGTAATAGAGGAATAGGTGTATTCGAAGTGACACAGGTGAACTCCGAGAAAGACAACATAACAAACTAAAGCCAGGTGGTGACAGGTAAGTGTAAGGTAGAGAAAAGACTAATTTAACCATTGGTCATAGCCAGAGGTCAGAATCAGATGTCTTTAAGGAAACAGAGTATTAAAGATATATAAAGTTATATATAGAGTTTATATATATAAAGTTTATATAAAGATATATAAAGATAGCTCTAAAGTTAATCACTAGAATAAATCTATTAAATTTCCAAATTTAATTATTTAAAATAATTTACTCTGATACACATATGCATATACATGTGTGTATGTGTATATATATAATGTGCATATGATAATTTATACATATATATTATCATACAGTTATATATATATATATACATATATATATAAAAAACTCATGATTGAGTTAGTTGCTCAGTCATGTCCGACTCCTTGTGACCGCATAGCCCTCCAAGCTCCTCTGTCCATGGAATTCTCCAGGAAAGAAACTAGAGTAGGTAAGCCATTCCCTCTCCAAGGGATCTTCCCAGTCCAGGATTTGTGCAAGCAGATTCTTTACTGTCTGAGCCACGAGGGAAGCCCATAAAAATGACATATATATATATATATATCACACACACACACAGACACACACATATATCACTAAAATAAGGCCAATAAAATACAGATTGTTTGGAAAAATATTTTTGCAAAGTCATAAGAAACACAATTATATCAGAAACTGTTTGAAGGACTACAAAAATGCATTATTCCATGTAATAAAATCTATAGAGTTAAATCCATATACCTAAAGAAACAAACATTCCAAGATTAAATAAAAGCAAACCTCAGCTCCATAGTGTATCTGAGGAACACACCTGAAACAAATCATTCAAAGAGTTTGAAAATAAGATAATGAGCAAAGGTGAACAGGAATGCACCAAGGCAACTTTGTGAAGGCAGGAAATTAATTTCTTAGATTTCTCTATCTTCTCAGAGTCTAGTAACAAAAGGTCACTTCAGGCAAATTTGGGAAGGGGACTGGATTTTCTAAATGTTTCTTAATAGTCAGATATGAAGACAGACATATGCTATGGAGTCTATTGTTCTCCCCTCCAGATCCTGCTCTTCCTCCTCACACTGGCCCTGATAACTCTCAGTAGTCCCAGCTCATCTGCAGAGGCTAGCTATGAACCCACAGAGGGGATACAGCTTTCTTTCTCAGTGAACTCCTTTTAACAGAGTCAGCTGAGTCAGGTTGGGATGTCCAGGTCAGTCCCTGCATGGGGTAGAGCAGAAGCCAGGACAGGCAGCTCAAAGGATGGGATTCTGTCCCAAGAAGCAGTGTTCCTCCTCCCCTAGGTTCCCATGGTGGGACCTGCTTCAGCAGTGGCTGAACATGCTTGACTTCTCAGAGGTGTCTGAAAGTTCCCACTGTCCACTGCACTGGTATTTGAAGAGGGCTGGTTAGTGAGGACACCTCTGACTTTCTGACCCAAACAAGAATATATATATATATATATATATATATATATATATATATATACACAAAGCAGAGGGTATGGAAAAATACACAGAAACAAATTAATAATAGACTATAATTCTCCTCTTTTATTCCATGAAAAATCAAGTGGACCAAAAAAAAAAAAAAGTATATAGATGACTTGTGTGTGTGTGCTAAGTCGTGTCAGTCTTATCTGACTCGGTGACCCCATGGACTGTAGCCAGCTAGACTCCTCTATCTATGGAATTCTCCAGCTAAGAATACTGGAGTGGGTTGCCATGCCTTCTTCCAGGGCATCTTTACAACCGAGGAATTGAACCCGTGTCTCTTATGTATCCTGCATTGGCAGGCAGGTTCTTTACCACTAGCAACACCTGGGAAGCCCAAATAAATCATTTAAGTAATGCAATTTTTTAAAGTAATGTAATTTATAAAGTAGACTTAATAATAGATCTATCTATTTTAACCTCTATAGCCTGATAACTGTGATGATAAACACTTGAGATGATCCATAGAAACTTCTCAAAGACTGATGAGAAAGAGTGTATGAATATATTCTCCAAAATAAAAATAATGCAAGCAATACTATCTGATCATGATGAAGCAAATCTGGAATTAGCATAAAAGCCAGAAAATCAATTGATTCTACCTCTGATAAATTAAATAACAACAGAAGACAACAACAACATAGTAAAACAATTCCTGGGCTAAACAGTAAATCAGTTCAATTCAGTCTCTCAGTCTCGTCCAACTCTTTGCGACCCCATGAATCACAGAACGCCAGTCTTCCCTGTCCATCAAAACACTGGAGTTCACTCAAACTCATGTGCATTGAGTCGGTGATGCCATCCAGACATCTCATCCTCTGTTGTCCCCTTCTCCTCCTGCCCCCAATTCCTCCCAGCATGAGGGTCTTTTCCAATGAGTCAATTCTTTGCATGAGGTGGCCAAAGTACTGGAGTTTCAGCTTTAGCATCATTCCTTCCAAAGAACACCCAGGACTGATCTCCTTCAGAATGGACTGGTTGGATCTCCTTGCAGTCCAAGGGACTCTCAAGAGTCTTCTCCAACATCACAGTTCAAAAGCATCAATTCTTTGGCGCCCAGCTTTCTTCACAGTCCAACTCTTTTTTTTTTTTTCCCCCACTGGAAAAACCATAGCCTTGACTAGATGGACCTTTGTTGGCAAAGTAATATCTCTGCTTTTGAATATGCTATCTAGGTTGGTCATAACTTTCCTTCCAAGGAGTAAGTGTTTTTTAATTTCATGGCTGCAATCACCATCTGCAGTGATTTTGGAGCCACAAAAAAATAAAGTCTGACACTGTTTCCCCATCTCTTTCCCATGAAGTGATGGGACCAGATGCCATGATTTTTGTTTTCTGAATGTTGAGCTTTAAGCCAACACTTTCACTCTCCTCTTTCACTTTCATCAAGAGGCTCTTTAGTTCCTCTTCACTTTCTGCCATAAGGGTGGTGTCATCTGCATTTCTGAGGTTATTGGTATTTCTCCCGGCAATCTTGATTCCAGCTTGTGCTTCTTCCAGTCCAGCGTTTCTCATGATGTACTCTGCATATAAGTTAAATTAGCAGGGTGACAATATACAGCCTTGACGTACTCCTTTTCCTATTTGGAACCAGTCTGTTGTTCCATGTCCAGTTCTAACTGTTGCTTCCTGACCTGCATAGAGGTTTCTCAAGATGCAGGTCAGGTGGTCTGGTATTCCCATCTCTTTCAGAATTTTCCACAGTTTATTGTGATCCACACTGTCAAAGGCTTTGGCATAGTCAATAAAGAAGAAATAGATTTTTTTCTGGAACTCTCTTGCTTTTTTGATGATCCAGCATACTAGATACTAAAAAAGGCAGAATCTCTACAAAATGATATCTAAAGTTTTTTCTTGAAACTGGAGGTTGAGGTTTGACTCCCATTTGAATGAATGGAATGAGAGTAAAGAAAAAGACAGACAGAATGCATAGCTTTCTCACTACTTTGGGACCATTCTGTGAATTCTGTTGGTGTTGTTTTTCTCTGCAGCAGAATAGGAACTGAATCCTCAAATGACTGAGTGCCTTGCCCAAGGCATGATCACATAACCCATGAATGAAAAAAGCTGGGATGAAGAGCCTAGTCACATAACTTCTTGGCCTGTGCTCCTTTCATCTGCAAAATCAGCCTGAGTCCAGGATATAATTATGCCCTGAGGATGTCTTTATTTTATTATTCTGCAATTTTCCCTGGTAGTTTCTTCATTTGTTTCACATAACAGTTTACTTAATTTTTTTTTATTTCTTTGAAAAGTGGCCCAAGGGACTTGAATGAATGCCTTTGGCCTTGCTTTTAATATTTGCAAAAGAGAACTCAAAGGTCGCTGTTTTTTAAAAGTCAATGCATTTTGTTTCTTGATATTTAATCTTATTTTAGGTGGTGATGGAGAAGATTTGGAAGCCTTGGTGTTTAGAAGGGGTTCAGTGTGGGGGAAGGTCATGGATGTCCTTAAGGTTGGCAGCAGATCCTAGAAGACTTGTAAGCATTCATTTCTGTTGGTGGCAGAGGCCTGTCAGTGATTCTGTGTCAGGTACCTGATCAGCTCTTGAGAGAAAAAAGGTATAGCAAAGCTATAGTTGGTTTGAGACAGAAATACTGCCTCTGTTAAAAACAGCTACTGCTGCTAAGTCGCTTCAGTCATGTCCGACTCTGTGTGACCCCATAGACCGCAGCCCACCAGGCTCCCCCGCCCTGGGATTCTCCAGGCAAGAACACTGGAGTGGGTTGCCATTTCCTTCTCCAATGCATGAACGTGAAAATGAAAGTGAAGTCGTTCAGTCGTGTCCGACTCTTAGTGACCCCATGGACTGCAGCCTACCAGGCTCCTCCACCCATGGGATTTTCCAGGCAAGAGTACTGGAGTGGGATGCCAGAGTACATGTCTAATAAAACCAACATAATTCTGTCTGGAAAAAGGCCTGAAACAAATGATCAATTGGGGTGGCCATTAAGCTGTTTGTGTTGATAATGTTGATCTGCTGTTTCTGTCTTTGTCCAAACATCAGGCATGTATTTGCATAGTTTCCCGACATTCTGGTCTACGGGTTTATTAAAACTGGAGCGAGTGAATCATTGAATTAAATAAAATTTCATGTTCAACTTTGGAATCTATTCTATAACCAATAAATGCCTTGTCTGGATTTCTCTCTAGTACCTGCACCTGAGCAGGAGGAGGCTGCCCTAAATTCCTCATCCACCTCACATACATTCTATCTTGTGTGATTGTACAGCACTTGCCCACCCTTGCCTGAGATTCTTTTGCTTCTTTTGTTTTTAATATTTACTTTTATGAATTTCTTCGACTGTGCTGGATCATAGTTGGGGCATACATGAGCTTTTACCTTTGTTGCAGCATGTGGAATCTTTAGTTGTGGTGTGTGGGATCTACTTCCCTGACCAGAGATTGAACCTGGGACCCCTGCATTGGGAGCACAGAGTCTTAGCCACTGGTCTACCAGGAAAGTCCCTCTTTTGTTTCTTTTCAGCTTTGTTCTTTCAGATTGACCTACCTGGGGATCAGCACCACGTTGGAGGACAACACCAGATGCGTAGTGTAGAATTCTTGTTACAAGTGTGAGATCTGATGTCAGAGAGTTGTTTGAGTTTGGAGTCTGGTTCTTTCACTCAGTATATGTAAATCTGAGCAAGGCACTTAATTTTTCTTGTTTTCTCATTTAATAAATGGGGTTAGTACTTGCTTTTGAAAGGAAAAAGGAATATTATATGCATAAAGCAGTTAAAACCATCAATGTATTGTAGTATTGATCAAAAATGTTAGCTAGGATTATTTGCATTGTTATGGGCAACATTATTACTGTGACTCATCCCAGGACTCTCCCTGAAACCTGTGATCTATGTTTGGCCAAGTTCTATGTGTCCTGCTCCTTTCTAGTTAAAGCACGTGTAATAAGAAGGGTGGCTACTAATGGACTCTTCCCACAGTGCTTCTTCATACCCTGTGGACTCCTGCAAGCACAATGCACATCATTGAACTTGATCTTGATGGGCCTGATAATCTATGTGTGCCTGCTTTTTCTGACTCCAAAAATCCTGAGTCTGCCTTTTGATCCTCAAGACAATGTCTTCCTGTCCTGGGCTCACTCTTACACTCCATTCCACAATCGGTCTAACTGCTGGGTCTGTGGAGCACTCCCCTCTTCATCAATGGAAGGTTTCCCATGGTGGGCATCTCCACTTCAAGGAAGGGACTTTCTTTCTCTAAGTCTGCAAATACCTGTGACAACAATCATACGCGAAGCCTCTTCTTAATCTGATGACATCTAACAATCCTAAAATAGACTTGCAATACTTTGTAGCTTAACTGTGGACATAATGTGACTTTTAACTTTGCTGATTGTTCCATTCTTCTGTTTGCTCCCTGAATATGTAACCATGTGACTGGATTTGTTTCTAGCCCCATGAAGGCTTTTAAGTTACAAATGGTTGCTCAAAATCCTGCTACTGCAGCAGCTTTCTCCAACTACTCCTTGGGGCCCCGGGATCAGAAACTCTCAATATAAGGGTTAGGAGAACATGTTGCCTCACCAATTTAGGGATGATGTCCCTTTCCCTAGGCAACATAATTCTCCTAAAAGAAAACAAGGGAACAAGAGGATAACAGATATGAAGGCTAGGAGTCTCCAAATGGAGGAAATAGCCTGCAAGTGTCAGACATTTTTTTCTCTCTCTCTTAAGCAGCAGGAGGAAACAAACTACAAGTGTCAGATTTTTGGCTTCCCTGATAGCTCAGTTGGTAAATAATCCCCCTGCAATGCAGGAGACCCCAGTTTGATTCCTGGGTTGGGAAGATCCCCTGGAGAAGGGATAGGCTACCCACCCCAGTAATCCTGGGCTTCCCTTATGGCTCAGCTGGTAAAGAATCTGCCTACAATGAGGGAGACCTGGGTTCAATCACTGGGTGGGGAAGATCCCCTGGAGAAAGTAAAGGCTACCACCTCCAGTATTCTGGCCTGGAGAATTCCATGGAGTGTATAGTCCATGGGGTTGCAAAGAGTTGGACGTGACTGAGCGACTTTAAATGTAAATGTAAATAAGAAGGGAATGCCTAAGGCATTTCAAAAGCTGCCCTCTTATTCTGTTTTTCCACTCCATTGAGTCTCATGAATCCTGATTCTTCAGCTCAATTTCCCAAATTTCAACTGTCATCTCACTTATGGGGAGGAAGTCAGTGTGGTACAGTGTACAGACCTAGAAATGGATGCCAGACTCTGAATAGTGCTAGGTTTGAATCCTTCCTAAATCTGCCCCTTACTTATTATACTTATTGCTTATTCTATGCAATTTTTCATAACTTATTTTATTTCTTTGCACTGAAGTTTTCTGTAAGTTTCTTCTGTAATCTACACTAGGTAACATCAAACGCATGATGTTATATTGAAATCAGAGCTGGATTCAAAGTCCTATATCAAGGTTTGATACATAATTCAGTTAGCTTTTTGACACTTAGCATGTGTCAGCTGCCATTCTAGATTCTAGGACACAAAAGTAAATATGGCAGAGTTTACCCTCAAGGGAATTGAAACTGGGTGAATGATAGATACACAAACCAAAGTGGTCACTCTAATGTGTAAATATCCAGACTTGGTATCCCAGAAGAGAGACATCTCCCCTAAACTTTGGGCTGAAAGGAGTCTTCTTATGTTAGAGTACAGTTAATTGAGGCTGAAAGAATTGTTCAGGCACTAAGAACGTGAAGGGCATGTAAAGAACGTTTAAGTAAAGCCCTCAAAATGAAGAGTGTACAGGGAGCAATAAACCCATTGATATGATCAGAACTTAGAGTGTGAGGAGAGATGTGGTGGGAGATAAATCTGAACAGATAAGGAAGATCTAAATTGTTCAGTTCTTCAGGGCTGCATGAGGGACCTTGGAATTTATTCACAGATAATAGGGAGACAATGAAAGTCAGGGGGGATTAGTCAATAAATAGTAGATGGTATTATTATGACTGCTCTTAAATGGGGCAATCGGCTCAGAGCATCCTCAGACTGACAACTGATGTTGCCAACATAAGCTTGATCCCTCATCCATGTGATATCCGTTCAACAGAGCTGTTGACAATTTATACCCTTTCTTGACTTTCTCAGAGGAATAAAGTCAGTTTATCTAAAGCTATAAACCATTCCTCAGGCTGACATCTTGCCAGTCTACCCTCTCCACACCCCAGCTCTAACTATCCTATGTTGGCACAGATAGTTACATAAGGCACAGACTCTGGAGTAAGATTGTCCGACATATATCCCAAATCTAACACTTTATAGCTTTGCCTCTGGACATTTTTGCTTGTCCTTCAGTTCTTCAATTGTAACAATTGTATATCACCCTCAGCATTGCTTTGATGATTGAATGAATTGATATATATAATATCATTAAAACCATCTCTAGCATATAGTAAGTAGTAAGTACATTTGACTTCTGTTAATTCTCTAAATTGTGTGAATTCCCCCCTCCCCACCCCCTGCCATTCCATCCTGAGATACGTGCTTCAGAGCTACTCTGCACAGTTCCTCAAGTAGAGCACAAAGAAAACCATGGCCCACCAGATCTTCACCACAAAGCACTGTGTGTTAAATGCCACTGTCACATGCGAAGTACAGTGAGACAAAGCAGGCTCTGGTGCTGCCAGAATGTCTCTAAAGGGGCCTTGATTAAAATGTGAGCAGTATATCATTCAACCATAAAGAGAAATAATGCCATTTGCAGCACCATTGATGGACCTAGAGATGATCATACTAAGTGAGGTAAGTCAGAAAGAAAAAGACAAATATCATATGATATCACTTATATATGGAATCTAAAAAAAAAGACACAAACAAATGTATTTATAAAACAGAAATAGACTCACACACATAGAAAACATATGGTTATCAAAGGGAAGGGGGAAAGGCATAAATTAGGAGGTTGGGATTAACATATACACACTACTATATATAAAATATTGGGTTGGTTAACCCAATAGCTAAACAAGTGGATGCACTGTATAGCACAGGAAACTCAGTATCTTGTGATAGCCTATAACGGAAAATAACCTAAAATATATATATATATTTTAGATTTGGTTTTAATCTGTGTTTGCATGACTCGCATACTGATTACTTTGTTTATTTGCTTATTCATACTCTAATGGCTCCAACATTCTTGTCAGGAAAATTTCATGGACAGAGGAAAATGACGGGCTATAGTCCATGGGTCACAAAGAGTTGGACACAACTGAGTGACTGAGCATGCATGCATGCATATTCTAATGATGATGGTGGACTAAAGAAAACACCTTTCTTTGTCATTGAAGGATGTAGAAGTTGAGAGGAGAGGATGGTCAGAAAACAAAGGTGGTGGTGATGGAACCACAGTGAAGCAACAAGACAGAATTTAAAAAGTAGACTTTAGCATCAGAATATCTGTGTCAGAATCCCAACAAGACCCTTCATTGGTTTGGCATTCCCTGGACAAGTCACCTAACCAGTGCATTGTGTTCTCTGAAAACCAAGGGTATTTAAAGTATTTTTCTTACTGAGATAATGTGAGAATTTGATGAAATAGCATATGTGAGCATGCTTCATATGCTCTAAAGGAACATCCCAATTCTAGTTATTATTAGAAATGAGTCTAGAACAGTCTTTTGGGCTCTGTGGGAGAGGGAGAGTGTGGGATGATTTGGGAGAATGGCATTGAAATACATATAATATCATATATGGAACGAGTCGCCAGTCCAGGTTCGATGCACGATACTGGATGCTTGGGGCTGGTGCACTGGGACGACCCAGAGGGATGGTATGGGGAGGGAGGAGGGAGGAGGGTTCAGGATGGGGAACACATGTATACCTGTGGCAGATTCATTTCGATATTTGGCAAAACCAATACAATATTGTAAAGTTTAAAAATAAAATAAAATTTAAAAAAAAGAAAAAAAAAAGAAATGAGTCATGTTTGGATGGCAGATAAGTGTAATGACAGTACACTCAGAGAAATTATATAGATAAATGAAAAGATTTGGCTTACTTGAGAACACAGAGGAAAACAATTTGACCAGACAAGTGAATACATTTCACCAACTAGTTCACTGGAATAAGTAAGACCTGCTTCCTATCCTTGAAGAGCATTAAGGCTAATCACGGAGACAGTGAGGGCTTTGCAAGAGAGTTTCTGTCAGGGAGTATAAAAGGGATATGCCTGGAAATGGGTGTCTAAATTCCCATAAGAACGGGTATTAACTCACTAGCAACAGAATTGATTGTACCAGCAAAAAAGGAAGCTGTTGGAATTTTTATGTGTGATAATGATGGACTCAAACTCAATTTTTTCCTGCATGCCTATTGCACGAAGGGATTTCCTCGTAGTTCTTTTAGCAGAGCTTGCGTATAGCCCACAGAAATGTGTTTAGATGGGTAGATATATAATGGGGCAAAATCAAGTCCAACTAAGTAGGCTACTTATCTAAACATAAATGGGAACTCAAGAAAATTAATGAAAGTTGAAGTATTCCTAGGGCAAGGATACTGGAATTGTTTGGGGGAATTGTATAATAGAATAGAATAAAGCAATATACAAAGACTTCAAACATGTGCATGTCAACGAAAATAGGAAAATATCAGAACAATCTTTGAGAGGTGGATGGGGGAGAATGTCCAGGATATCACTGCCAAAGATCCTAAAGAGTAGGGTTTAAGAGACTTCTGGAGACTGATGGATTTAGTTTTGAATCTCTGCTCTCATATCTGCTCATCGGGCAACCTTAGGCAGTTACTATTTTCCTATCTGAGCCTCATTTTCTTTATCTAGAAAATGGAGCTGACATTGTTGATCTCACATGGTTGTTTCAAAACTTAAATAAAGACTTAAAAGTATTTACCACAATGACTGTCATTCACTGTGCATTCAATAAATATTGACTGACAAAAACTAAAATAGAGAAGAAAGAAGCATGCTCATGAATTTTTTTTAAAAGACAAGCTAAAACAAATAACCTTAAAAATGATATCATTATCCTCAATGGAAGGCAAAAGAGAGATTCATGCATGGCTCATTCAGAAACAAGGTATCAAGGATATAATACACTTGGATACTTTCCTGTGAAAATAGGAGCATTAATATTTGCCCTCATGGACTTCACTAGTGATCCAGTGGTTGAGATTCTACCTTCCAACGCAGGGGACATGGATTGAATCCCTGCTTAGGGCACTAAGGTCCTACATGCAGTGGGTTGCAGCCTATAATTTTAAAAAATTGAAACAGAGGATTAATTATTTTAAAAAATTACAAGGAGCTTCCAGGACAGAGAAAGAGCCGGGTAAGTCAATGGACAGTTACAGTGAGGGATTCTGTTTCAAAGGAGGAGGACAATTTCCACCCTAGTTGATTCTTCCCCTCAAAGGGTTAATTTACTCTGTCATATTCCCACAGATTCACGCTGATGCTCAGTGATGCTGCCATCTTACCCATGGGCAAAGTCAATCCTACAGAAGTCACCATCAGAGCTGTTTCACATCTCGCCCACAAACTAGTTCCTCCTGGGCACCTCTCATGTTCCAGGAACTCTGAGTACCTCTAACCATGCGAGTTTCAGGGCCCCCTTCAGTTTCGATGGTACTCTGGGCCATTTAGGAAAAATAAATGCCAATTTTCAACATACTTTGCTTCTATATACTGGAAGTATTTTGCAGTATACTTTCCTGAAGATGACCCCAAAGCTTTCTTTTTCTTTTAATCAAGTATATTGATTAAAAGAAAAGAAAGCTTTGGGGTCATCTTCAGGAATATTGTCATAATATATCTACAAATCTATGATGTATCCAGTATGGCCAATCTCCAACCCCCAGCTGATGTATCCTTATACAGTGTTCAATGGACAAGATCGTATGAGTAGTCCTGGCAGATATGACTTATTCCTATTTTCAGATGGACATAGGGTTCAGCTAGATTAACAGAATTGCTTCAAATCATATAGCTTTAGAAAAGGACTGAGCAGAAATTAAATTTATGTGGGTCTGACTCTAAAAGTCCCTGCTCTTTCTGAAACGCTGATTCCTGGAAAGTATTAGTTCCTTCTGGTGAACATTTCTGTCCTTCTCTGCAAAGAAAAACGATTTGAGTTTTTATCAATACATTTAGATCATCATCTCTCATAACTCACCAATCTTCTCTGAGTCATTGTACTAAAGCACTTCCAATTCATTAGGTATTCCTTCTCTTTAGTCTGTGTTTCAAACACACTATTCAACCTTTATCTACACCAAACTCTATTTACCATCCCATTTAGCTCTCTATTAAACTGAGGGATCCAAATGAGCAAATTCCTCTTCCATCAGAATGCAGTGGGTCTCATTATCGGTTATTTCCCATAATTTAGTAGTGTCTGCAAATTCCCAAGCTTGCTTTCGAACACTGAGGATGTGATATCAGTAATACAAATCATGCAAGATAATGTTGAGTTGAAATAAGCATCTTTGTTTTCACTCCCATCAAGCTGACACTCCAATGGAATGCTATTATTACTGTAGCCTATATTCCAGGAGCTATTTTCCCTATCTTCTATCAGGATCTGGAGATTAGAAAAAGTATTAAAATAAGTTCAAACTAGATATCTGCAAGATGAAATATCAACAGTGGCTTTGTTGTGCTTTGCCTTTACAAAGTCAAATGTGCTTTAATTTTTAATGTGACTGTGGCTGCACATTCCTCCTAAAAGAAAAAGATCCTGTCATCTTCTATACTAACCTGAAATGTCTAGTCTCTAATCATTCATATTCAGGCATTTATAGAGAGTCATCAAGCATTCATTTGGTACCAAATCAGGACTGAGTTTCTGATGGTTAGATAATCATCAGTCCTCAAAATGCAAGTCAAAAATCTACAGGGAGTTATTATAACAGTTACCATTTATTCAATATTAGTTACATGCTAGCTTCAACTAAAGGCTTCACATACATTTACTATTCCTTACCACAAACTCTCAGGTAGTTCTACTAATTTCCCATTTCCCTGATAAGAACACAGAGGATAAAAAAGGTCAAAGAACTTTCCGAAACCATATAGTGAGATATCAAAACAAGATTCTAACACATGCTTGCCTAGTTTCACAGGCCATGGTCTGGTTCAAAAATGATTTGGTGATAATAATTATGAAATCAAAGAATGTGAACAAGATGAAGACGACCTGGTAAAATCCAACCTCTTACCATAAGCTGTGTGTGCTATACTAAAAGATGTCCTTTCCTTAATCCTCTTCCCCTTTGCTGATACAGATTATGTCAGCAAGAAAGGATGCCTTTCATTCTGTGAGGGGAGATAAAGTTACTGCAAATATCCCTGAAATATAATGAAAGGCTGTTGGAAGACCAGGTGTTTAATGGGAACAGAGGGATGCTGATGACCCAGAGAAGTGAGTGCAGGTTGTTGAAATGGTAAATGAAAAGTCTAATCCCCATTATTTCACAGCCTTGATAGGGTGGATAATTAAATGCACAGGCTTAAAAATCTGTCAACAGATTGTGCTCCCTGCTATTACTACATAAGGATCTGTAGTTCTTGTCTTGTTTTCCACTTTAGTCACAGAACCCCGGACACGCACACTAAAGAGCCACTGAAGGAAGGACTGCTCTCCATAATCATTCTCAACCCATTTCTACAGCATAACTTGAGGTGCAGCTTTTAGGGAAAGCTGGAAAATATACAAAAAGAGAAAGCAAAGTAAAGACTATAGTTCTGAGATGGAGCAGGTGGAATAGAAAGGCAATCCCTGGAGAATGACTAATTGGAGGGCAGAGAGACTGTTGATTGGTTAGTGCCAAGGGTTAGGACAGGGGACCATGCATGCACCGAAATTGAGATAAACCTAAAAGAGAAAAAATAGGTTCAATCCTGTGGAGGAGGCAGGCCTGGTTAAGAAGAGGAAACTATATGTGTGTCAGGGTGGAAACTCCAAAGAGGAAGAGACCAGAAGTTTCCTGTTTTGCATCTTGAATCCAGTGAATTCAAATACTCACCATCATCTTCTCAGTCAGCAAAAGGATGAAGAGCCAACTAAACACAGGTGAAAACGTCAATATATTTTATCTTCAAATTTTGGAAACCTTCAGTCACACTGAAAAGAGACAGATGTCAGGGCAGAGTGGACAAGAAATCCACTAGCATTAAGTACCTACTGTGTGCAGAGCCTTTGGTAACTTAATTGAATATATATAGTAAGTAGTGGTGATGCCCCTGCCATTGATAAGAATTGTTTTGGTATGGAAAACCTTTGCTTGGCTCAGGTTCTATCATCCTTCTTCCTCTACTTTAGTAGTCACTCTGACTAGATCTGGGTCCTTGAGTTTTTAGACCAGACAGAATATGGGGCAGGCACAGGTCAGCTCTCCAGGGGGAGATCTACCCTGAGGCTAGAGGTCAGAGGGCTGCTGTCAGTCCTTGAAGTTAGGTCTGACACTGATGTCTGGTAAAAGTGTAGAAAATCAGGCATTTTAAATGCTTGTAAAGTATGAGAATTCCCACTCTCAAATCTGGGGACAAAAGAAGAGGGGTTCCCCAGAATCTGAGCAACCCCCACATTCTTGGAATGCTATACAACTTGATAAGGCAGCCTGGGTCAGTGTCACACAAAACTCTTCACTCCTATGGAAATAGCTTTTGGGTCTAAAAACTAGGACAATATGTGTTGCAACAAACAACTGATCCCTTTTTAAGGTTTTAAGCTTTTGGGTGCTGGCGTTTGTGACTAATGATGAATCGCTCTCTGTGCTGGTCAAGTGGAAGTCCAAGGCAAAACTCACTACCTCCTGCTAGCATTTTTCTTGGCATTCTCACTTCCCTCTTTTATTCTTTGCATGATGCAATTGCTTTTTTAGTCAATAATTGTGGGTTATTTGTAATTTTACAAAAATTACCCCAAACACTGTTGGACTAAGGCAATGCACAATGATATTTTTTAAAAAGTGAGTGACAAGAACAAGCACAGAGGTCAAGAGACAAAACCTGGTTTCCTCATAGCCATGGCCATTGGAAATTTAAGTAGGTAAAGAACTATTTCCACAATTGGCTATGGTTCAAGATTTTGAGCTATGGTGAGGAGGGAAATGTTGGTGAAGAAATCTGAGGTCTAAACAGCTCCATCACTCTCCTGCTGGGTCACCCTGGGCACCTCACTAAACCCATCTGTTTCTCACCTCATCTAGAAAGTGAAAGAATTAAATTGGTTCGAAGTTGACAAATTTGATTCATGGCCGGTCTATACAACCAGCAAGCTAACAGTGATTTTTAAGCTTTCAAAGAATTGTTAAAGAGGAGGAATGAGGAGATGGAGGAGGGGGAGAATAGGCAAGGGAGACAGTATCTGGCTGAAAAAACCTAAAATATTTACTATCTGTCCCATTCTAAGGTTTGTTCACTCGTGGATGAGCTGATGGCTGTAGTCTCTTCAAGCCTTCGGGTTTCTCCATAGTTTCATGACTAGCTTTACTCTAGTAGGATGTTGACCCAAATAAATCCCTTAACTTTCCTGTATCTTAGTTTGCCCCCCTGTGTAATGGGTAAAATAAATGTAACCCAGCATAGTGATAGGAGAGTTATAAAGCCCAGAAAGAGATCTTGCTTTAACAAAAAATAAGAGGAGGTGCTCAGGAAACAAAATATAATAAAAACAGAAGAGGGCATCAGAAGTGATGTAAGGAACATTATCTGTATAAGTTCAAAAGGACACCAACTCAGACTGACACAAAGGCAGCATGGAAGCTAAGGACTTGTCATATATAAAACATATACAAAGCAGAAGGTCCCATATTCCCCAGGAATATCAGGTCATGTGTATTTGACCTACTTTGAGCTTTCCCCAGAAACCATCTGCAGACACTCTGTGCTGTTCACCTGAACACCTTAGGTCACAGAAGCTGTTATCTAACTTCACGAACTGGGGACTTGTGATCTGCCTTGTGGTCCACATCTTCTTCCAGATGTGGATGGAATCCCTACACAGACACTTGTCAGGATCCCCAAGTCTAATTCATCTTCTTTCCACTCCACTGTGCTTTTTCTTCCTTTGAATGTCACTGCCATTTATCCATGGATATAAACACATAGTTACTGAGATCCTGTTATGATCCAGGTGCATTAAATATTGTATTTCTTTTAATTTTCCTAGCAGCTCTGTGAGTGAGTCTTGCAATGCAATTTGGAAGGCTTAAAACTGATAAAGGAACAGGTGCAGAGTGGTGAAATAACATTCCTCAACCACAAATTAGTGTATGGTGGGGTCACGAGCACAGGCTTTTTCTCCATCATGTTGTTTTCATGCACTAACAATCACATGGGTTTGACACATGCAATGCATTCCTCTCCTTCCATCACATTCAGTCTGTTGCCCAGATCTGGGGAGCGCTTCCTCTTGGTATCCTTTCCTCCTTTCCCCCTGTCTTTATCTAAATTCAGACCTGCTCAAACTGTCCTGGCCACTAGTGGCTCCCTACACTGAAAGCATATCTTTATTCTGATCCATTCTGGCCCAACTGCAAGGTTAATCTCTAAATCATCCTGAGTTTATACTCATCTGTTCAAAAGTCTTTGATATTCTTTTAATTCTCCCATCAAGTCCAACTTACACTTGACCACTAATTACGTGGCCCCACTTTGGAGGCTTCATTTATTTCTCATATGTCTCTCTCCTAATCAGATGGGTCCACTCTTCCCTGTGCAAGGAACCTCTTTCCATCTCTACCCAGACCCCACATCTTCTCACCCTGCATCTAAACCCTACATATCACGGACCTCCACATGTTCTTCATATATACATCCTTCTCATTTTCTCCTTTCCTTAATTCTTAAAGCACATATCATTTATTATATTCATATGGATATTCAGCAAAATGGACTTGATGTATTTTACGGGGCACAGATTTTGCTTAAAAGCTCAATTGGATGCTAGCTCTGTCAGTTAATGTTTAGCATTTAGCAAATTATTCAGTCCCTCCAAGTGTCAGATTTCTCATGTACAAAAAGGAGACTAATAATATCTATTTTGAAAGGTTTATTTTGAGGGACAGTATATGTTTTGTGTATACTATAATGGCTAGTATATAGTAGGCAATCAATGCATATTTCCTTATTTTTAAGTTACCACTGTGTTTCTATAATATACCCTTTTCAACCCAGGAGTTTAGTATTGTTTTATCATTATTTCTTTTTAAAATTTAAAAAATTTTTTTTTTTTTTTTTTTTTTAGTATTGTAAAGCCTTCATTGAATTTGTTACACTATTACTTCTGTGTTTTTTTTTTTTTTTTTTTTTTTTGGTGTTTTGGCTGCAAGGCATGTGGATTCACAGTTCCCTGTTCAGGGGTCAAGCTCGCACCCTCTGCACTGGAAGGCAAAGTCTTAACCACTGGGTCATCAGGGAAGTCCTCACTCATTATTTCTTCAATGTGAATAACAGTGGAAGGGACCAGGCATTACAATTATTCTACACTACAATGTAAATAACACAGGAGAAGGGGGCATAGATGTTTCTTCTAGAGTTAAATTATGCTTTAGGATTGTGTTGAACATATAGGAACTAATCTACACATTTTGATATTGATTGATTAAAGCCTCATAGATAACAGGGGAAATCAATGGCTTTTCCTTCAACCCCAGCTAAAATAATCCATAAAATCCCATGAGAAAGCTTACACTCAGCTAGTGTTTTGAAAATTTTCTTACTCATATTTGATTAGAGGAAAACAAATATTCTTGTTAAAAGAACTTTTTTTTTATTTTAGAAAAAGATCAGGTAAAACTCAAAGCATAATGCGATGGATAATTTGTGTAATTTTATAATCATCCTGAATTCTTTCTCAATGTAGGCAGCATGTTTTTGCTAAATAAAGCGAAGTTCAATCAGGAAATATCTTCTTACAAATGTAAGATAATTTGGGGGAGGGAGCAGATTAGACTTCTTTTCCTTATTCATGCATTCACTCAATATTGTTTCTTGAGGCTCTACTATGTAATGGCCAGTATAGGTGCTAGGATTGTAGAGATGAAAGATTTAGTTCTTTCTCACAATGACCCCACTCACAAGCGGAAGGACAGACTTACAGAGAAGCCATAGTGGTATGAGATGACTGTCATGTCACATGTGTGAAGTTAGCCCTGAGGATACTACACAGCTCAGAGGCCAAGATTTGAAGGATGTCCACAAATAGACTAGGAAGGCTGGGTTAATGGGGAAATCAGGGCATTTTAGGCATCCAATGCCCTTATAAATACTGTTATCTCATTAGAGCTATGCTTCTCTAAGTTGTATTCAATACACCAATAAATGGATTAATTCATTGCCCTTTTATAGTAGCAGAAGGTACAGCATGGAGCAAGGAGCTCTGAACTAGGAGACATATTTTGAAACCAATTACCCTTTGGGCTAATTTTCAAAATCTATCATTTTAATGAATAAAGAAGTTCTTCCTCTAATTGACTTTACACAATTGTTATGAGACTTGAGAATGATATTTATTAAACTTATTTGGAAAGCTTTTGTTCCTCTGAAAATATCAGAGAACACTGTAGGAAGACACAAGTATAGAGGGTAAAACGTAGGCTGGGAAGTTAGTCCCATGAGGGCCCCAAATTCCAGTTATTTTGTGTTCCATCTGTGTGCCCTAAGGCAAGGTTCTCAAGCTTTCTGAAAGCTGAATACTTTATATGTAAAACTGGGAAAAACACTAGGAGAATGGGGGAAAAGTAAAGGAGATACCACAAGTCAAATACATGGTACATAGTAATCCAACAAAATATCTGTGTTCTCTTCTTGTACTTAAAAAAAAAAAAAAAAAAAGCGGGTCTCTAGCTTCTGGGAGATGGAGGTGATATACATTTTCCCATTCCTCCCACTAAGTGCAATAAACATCCTAGACATGATATTTAAAACAAGTACATGAATACTCTGAACATTAGAAAAGAAAATGCAGTCTGGCTAGGGAACTTCGGAGCTGAGGAATGACACAGTGGGAAGTACACTGAGTTTTCTTCTTGCCACACATACCAAGCATGGAGCTGAAATTGACAATCTAGACATATCGAAAGGAATAGACAAAATTACACCCCAACAGAAGCCTGCTTTCTCCAGGCAAAGACCAGAAATTTCTGGTAAATCAGAAATTATATAGCCTAAAATTTCTTTGCTCTAGACAAACATCACAGAAAAAAACTATGACTCATTTCTACCTATGTGAAGGCTGAGTGGAGAACTTACACTGCTACCCTCAGCAAACTGTATGAGGCACTAGAGTGACTTCAAAGAAGGCCAGGCAGGGGTCCAGGGCTTCCACTCGATCACAATAAGGAGCACCACTCAAACAGCTTCCGGGGAAGCCAAAATTCTTACACCTGTCCAGCACTAATGAAGAGTCCACAAGTCAGGTGTCAGTGGAAGCTGAGAAAGGGGCCTTGGTTTCTACATCCACATGACATTTAAGAGGTAGTCCTCCTCCATTTGACTTCCAGAACATTGTTTCCAAAAAAGCCAGTTAAAACAGAAGCTTTAATTAAGATACAGAGTCTCATAACACAATACATAAACATCCAAGTTTGATTTAAAAATCACACATCGTACCAAGAACTGCTGTTGCTGCTAAGTCGCTTCAGTCGTGTCCGACTCTGTGCGACCCCATAGACGGCAGCCCACCAGGCTCCCCTGTCCCTGGGATTCTCCAGGTAAGAACACTGGAGTGGGTTGCCATTTCCTTCTCCAATGCATGAAAGTGAAAAGTAAAAGTGAAGTCGCTCATACCAAGAACTAAGAAGATCTGAAACTAAATTGAAACTGAAATAATAAAAATAATAAATGGACGCTAACGCTAAGATGAGATATATTAGAATTACCTGACAAAGATTTAAAAGCAGGTGTATAGCACAGTCTTTTGAACTCTGTGGGAGAGGGCAAGGGTGGGATGATTTGGGAGAATGGCATTAACACATGTATAATATCATATGTGAAACAAATCGCCAGTCCAGGTTCAATGCATGATACAGGATGCTCGGGGCTGGTGCACTGGGATGACTCAGAGGGATGGGGAACATGTATACACTCATGGTGGATTCATGTTGATGTATGGCAAAACCAATGCAATACTGTAAAGTTATTAGCCTCCAATTAAAATAAATAAATTTATATTAAAAAAACAAAATTTATTTTTAGACATAGAGAACAGACTTGTGGTTGCCAAGGGGAAGAAGGAGGTAAGATGGATTGAGGGGGATGGATTGAGGATTTGGGATTAGCAGATGCAAGGTATTATATATAGAATGGATAAACAACAAAGTCCTACTGTATAGCACAAGGAACTATTTTCAATATTGTATAATAAACCATAATGGAAAATAATATGAAAAATAATATATATTTGTATAACTGAAGCACTTGTTGTACAGAGAAACATAATATTGTAAATTAACTATAATTGAATAAAATACATTTTAAAAATTAATAAAATAAAAAATAAAAGCAGGTGTGGTAAAAATTCTAGTGATCAATTATGAATACACTTAATTGAAAAATAGAAAACTTCAGCAGAGAAATGGTATCAGCAGAAAACATAAGATGTATGAAGAACCAAGTGAAAGGTATAATAAAAAATTAAAAGTATTTGAATCAGTTCTAATGAGGTGGATGAAACTGGAGCCTATTATACAGAGTGAAGTAAGCCAGAAAGAAAAACAGCAATACAGTATACTAACACATATATATGGTATTTAGAAAGATGGTAACAATAACCCTATGTACGAGACAGCAAAAGAGACACTGATGTATAAATCAGTCTTATGGACTCTGTGGGAGAGGGAGAGGGTGGGGAGATTTGGGAGAATGGCATTGAAACATGTATAATATCATGTATGAAACGAGTCGCCAGTCCAGGTTCGATGCACGATACTGGTTGCTTGGGGCTGGTGCACTGGGACGACCCAGAGGGAGGGTATGGGGAGGGAGGAGGGAGGAGGGTTCAGGATGGGGAACACAGTTATACCTGTGGCGGATTCATTTCGATGTTTGGCAAAACTAATACAATGTTGTAAAGTTTAAAAATAAAATAAAATAAAAATTAAAAGTAGAAAGACTCAACAGCAAAAAGAAATTTAAAAAAATCAGAAAATTGAAAGTTAGAACAGTGAAATTTACCCTATTTGAAAAATATCAAGGAAATAAACAGAAAAATAAAATGAGTTTCAGTAACTTAGAGTCTGTAAAAAACATTTAACATTTGTGTCATCAGAGTCCCATAAGAAGAGGAAAGACTGGATGGGGCCAAGAAAAACTCAAAGAAATAATGAATAAATACATCCCAAATTGGATAAGAGACATAAATCTACAGGTTAAAAAAACTGGGTAAATCACAGATAGAATAAAGCCAAAGAAATTAATACCAGACATATCATAATTAAAATTCTGAAAACTGAAGACAAAAATTCTTAAAACATCCAGAAAAAATAACACTTTACTCATAAAGGAAAAACAATGTGAGTGATGGCAGTTTTCTCATCAGAAACCACAGAGGCCAGGAAATCAGTGGCATGTTATTATTTTCATTTTTAAGAAATCAACTGCAAATTTCTATTTTTAACCCAGCAGAAATATCCTTTAAGAATGAAGAGGAAATAAAGCATACGGGAAAACTAAGAAAATTTGTCAACAGCAGACCTACCCCCAAAGAAGACTAAATCATACTACTTTAACAAACAGAAAATAATAAAAGGAAACTTATAATATCAGGAAGACAAAAAGTACACAGTAAACCAAAATGTACATCAATTCAATTGCCTTTCCTTCTACTTTTGAATTTTCTAAATTAAGATTGACAGTTGAAGCTAAACAACAACAACAACACTGTGTAATGTGATTCTAAATGTATGTAGAAAAAATATTTAACAATCATATTATAAATGTGGGAGGGTAAAGGGACATAAAAGGAAAAAAATCACCAAACACTTGGAAATGAAAAAACACACCTAAACAATCCATTGGCCCCAAAAGAAAGTTTCAAAGATAATCAAAAATACATATGTATACGGATGGCTGATTCACACTGTTGTATGACAGAAACCAACACAACACTGTAAAGCTATTATCCTCCAAATTAAAATAAATTTAAAAATATGTGCAACAATGAAAATGACAACAAAATATATCAAAATTTTGGGCATATGGTTAAAGAAGTGTTTAGCCATAGTGTTAAAAAGTGTTAAAGTGAGTGTTAAAAAGAAAATGTACAGGACTATAGCAAGTATAGAAAGGAGTTCAGACCAATAACATGAACTTCAATCTCAAAAAATTAGAAAAAGAAGAGCAAAGAAAGCAATGAAGAAAAGTAAATTAAGAGCAGAAATCAATGAAATAGAAAAATTTAATGAAGCATAGAGTTGACTCTTTAACAAAGATAAAAAATAAAATGACAAAACTCTAGCAAAATTGACAAAAGAAATAGAAAAGAACCATATCAGTAATGAAACAGGGTTTATCACAATATACATGATAAAGATAACAAGGGACTTAAAAAAATCCCTTCCATCTCATAGATTTGAGGTGTCTACAAAATGGTAAATTTCTTTAAAAATACAAATTCCCATAACCCAACAAATATGAAATGTATCATGTGGATAGTCCTATAAATCTTAAGGAATTTTAATTCATAATTTTTAAAACTTTCCCATGGAAGAAATCTCCAAATCCAGATAGTTTCACTGGGGGATTTTACCAGTGAATTAAAGATGAACCAATATCAATTCTAAACAAAAAGAGAAGGAAACTTTTTACTATCCATTATATATATGTATATATTATGGATAGTAAAAAGTTATATATATATATACATACATATATATATATATATATATATATATATATAAATGCAGGTGCAAAATTCTTTAAGAAAATATCTGCGAGTAGAATTTAGCAATATATAAAAATGACTGTGCCTATTCCCAAATAGAGTTTCTCCTCCCCTCCCTCACATGAGAATCTTAAACTGGTTAAGTATTTAAAAACACAATCAAGGAAAGCTACCATAAAAAACAAAACAGGCTAAAAGTAAAAACAAAACTAAAACCATGATATCAATCAGCGAAGTAAAAGCATTTTATAAAATTCAACACTCATTCATAATATAATAAAACAGAGGGGAGGACATAATTATGCTCAACTTAATAAAGAGCATCTTAAAAACTCTCAATCAAATTCTCATACCTTACACAAATATTATGTCAAAATGGATCATCTCCTAGAGAAGTCGCTCAGTCGTGTCCGACTCTGCCACCCCATGGACTGTAGCCCACCAGGCTCCTCCATCCATGGAATTTTCTAGGCAAGAGTACTGGAGTGGGTTGCCATTTCCTTCTCCAGGGGATCTTCCCGACACGAGGATCGAACCCCAGTCTCCCGCATTGTAGGCAGACGGTTCACCGTCTGAACCACTTAAATGTAGACATAAAACTGTAAAACACACACACAAAAATAGCAGAAAACCATTGGGATTTAAGACTAAGAATTCTTAGGTTTGACATCAAAGGCATAATTCATAAATATAATTTTGATTTTATTCAAATTAAAAACCTCTGCATTACAGAGAAAAACTTCATCAAACAAGATATTCAGATGGCAGATAAGTAGATGTAAGCTATTCTACATCATTAGGCAGTAGGGAAATGCAGAGTAAAACCACAGTGATATACCACTACACAGCCATTGTAATAGATAATAGAAAACAGTGAAGCACCTAATGCTGTCTAGGATGTGGAGAAACTGGATCCCTTATACTATGGGAATGTGAAATGATATAGACATCCAGAATACAGTTTGGAAGAAATTCTGAAAAATAAACATGTCACTGCCATTGGCCCAGCAGTTGTTCTTTAGGGTATTTATCTCAGAGAAATGAAGAATTATGTTGAAAGAAAAATACGTATATGAATTTTATATCATCTTTATTTGCAAAAGTCAGAAACTGGAATTAAACTAATTCTTCTTTGATAGGTGAATGGTTAAACAAATTGTGTTACATCCATACGAGGAAAAACTACCTAGCAACAGCAAGAAAAGGGTTATTTTTTTTTACATGTAACAAAAACATGTTACAAGTAACAACGTGGATGAATCTACAGAGATTATACTGTGACCAAATCCAACCACAAAATGTTACATACTATATGATTCCATTTGTATAACATTGTTAATATGACAAATATGATGCAGGACATTTTAGTAATTGCCAAGGTTATGGAGGATTTGAAGTTGGAGGAAACTGACTATAAAATGGGCAATTTGGAGGATCCTTTTGGTGATAGAAATGCTCTATATTTTTATTGTATTATTATTATCATCATGGTTGTGATATAATATCAATTACCTTGCAAGACACTACCACTGGAGGAATCTGGCAAAAGTATATTAGATCTCCCTGTTTTATTTTTTCTTACGACTGCATGTGAATCTACAATTATCTCAAAATAAGAAGTTTAATTGAAATGGGAGGTGGTCAGGACATTTGCCTTATGTCAATCCTCTTTGGAAAAAAGTGTGTTTGGTATTTTGTCCAAAGTCTCACATAAAGGCCAACTCTCATGATCCAATTCTTTGTCAAACACATAAAAAGAGAACGTCAATGTGCCTAAGAAACCCCACTTTCTGTGGTTGATTCATTTATACTTTTCAAAAGAAATCCCCTTAAAGTTGAAGCTCAGGGAAACAAGCTATAGGCTTACAGTACAAGCTATAATGCTTACATTTTCCAGGAAGTCAGAAATTAACTCTATGACAAAATATCTACATTTTAAAAGCTATGCTGACAAACCAGAGAACTTCTATAGCCCACCTAGCATGACAAAACCTTGCAATAATACAAAATTTTCATTTCTAATATGCTATACACATTCTCTATTAAAAATATACCTAATTTTTAAAGGACAGGTTTTTTAGCTTTTTTTAAAAAAAGACAGTTTCTTTTCTTTTCTAACTGTAAGCTTAGAGGTTCATGACTATGACAATTTTGAGGACTGTTAATCAATGCTGTATGGGTTTTCACTAGAGGCAAATGCTTATTTACACTAGAAGTCTTCAGACAGATCCAACAAAATTCATCAAAGATGCCAGGAGAAGGGTTCTTATCATGGTTGATATTCTGGAAACAGTGATCTCTCAGATCCTTCCTGACATTTCAGAATCTTAGCATCCATGATTTTCTGAGGTTGGTTTTGGAGGCTGGATGATGAATCCAAATTATTGTATGAAGGTTGCAGGCTTACTAAAAAGAATTATAATGGAATCATTTCAAACTAAGCAAGAGTGGCCAGAAAATGCTAGATAAGTTATTCTCAAAATTAGAGAAAACTATGATATAGAAGGATACATGTACCCCAATTTTCATCACAGCACTGTTTACAATAGCCAAAACATGTAAACACCCTAAATGTCCATTGACAGAGGAATGGATAAAGAAGATGTGGTGCATATAGACAATTGGATATTACTCCGCAGAATGGAATAATGCCGTTTGCAGCAACATGGATGAACCTGGAGAAACAATTTTGATTACATACAGACAGAGTCTAAAAAAATTTACAAAGAACTTATTTATAAAACAGAAACAGACACAAAGACATAGAAAACAAACTTACAGTTACCAAGGAGAGAGGTGGGGAGGAAGATATATTTGGAGTTTAGGATTGAAATTTACACTATATTTTAAATAGATAACTAACAAGGACCTACTATACAGCATGAGGAACTCTGCTCAATATTCTGTAATAACCTAAATGGGAAAAAAACTTGAAAAAGTAGAGATAGGCATTATGTGTAACTGAAGCACTTTGCTATACATGTAAAACTAACCTAATGTCGTAAATCAACTATAGTTATATATGTGTGTGTGTGTGTGTGTGTGTGTGTGTATGGCTACCCTGGTGGCTCAGATGGTAAAGAACCTGCCTGCAATGTGAGAGACCTGGGTTCAATCCCTGAGTTTGGAAGATCCCCTGGAGAAGAGAATGGCTCCCCACTCCAGTATTCTGGTCTGGAGAATTCTATGGACAGAGGAGCCTGGCTGACTACAGTCCTTGGGGTCCAAGAGTTGGACATGACTGAGTGACTTTCACTTTCATATATATATTAAGGAATATATATATAAAGAATGACTGCACTAGTTTTTGAAAACAGGACTCACCCACTCAGGCTGTGCTTCAAGATCATTGCCACAAGTCAGGAAGCCATATCATAGTATTCTTTCTGAACTAGAAAGTATGCTAAGTCTGTTTTCTTTGTTGGCAATTTGAGAGTCACTTGTTTAAGCTACAACTATATATGTCATAGATATTACACAGATCATTTATTTGCCAAGATACCACACAAAATACATACATTTAAATGAATTTTAGCATACTAATGTAAAATGCTTATGTTAATTTTCCTAAGGAATTAATGGTTTAAATTAATAATAAATGCATGTATATAGAGCTAGAACATTTGTTAGTCAGGAGCAATTTGGAGGGAATACTAAGAAACTTACAGAATCATTTTAATTCAATCCCAATAACATATTTCCAAATACTTGAAAATATTGAATTCCACCCCTCTTGCTCTGAACTAAACAAAGACCACATGTAAACTCTATGGACTGAGCATACATTTGCAATTATAAGTAACGTTTATTGAGTGATCTTAATGTGTCAAACATTGTTCTCAACATCTTGTATGGAGTAACCCATTTATTCTTCTCAACAGCCCTTGAGGTTAGTAAAATCTATTGATAAGAAGAATAAGATTAGTCAACATTAGTGGAGCTAGGATTTGACCCCAGGTGTTTTGAACATTGTTTAGCACCTACAAGTAAGTGACTTTCAAAGTTTTTTATCCAGGACCAATCATATGAAATAAGCTCTTATAGATAAACATAACACACACACACACACATACACACACATACATAATGAATTCAAATACCTTTTGAAATGATAAAAGGTGTGCATTTTTGCTATTTTTCTCATCATCTAATTTTTGAAATTCTACTCAAGACCCACCAAATTGATTTTGCACCTTATCAATATATCACAACCTGCTGTTTGAAACAAAATGTACATGTGCATTGCCTTTGTTGATTAGGTATTTGCTTCCTTGGTGGCTCAGATGGAAAACATCCACCTGCAGTGCAGGAGACCTGGTTTCAATCCCTGGGTTGGGATGTTCCCCTGGAGGAGGGCATGGAAACCCACTCCAGTATTCTTGCCTGGAGAATTCCCATGGACAGAGGAGCCTGGCGGGCTACAGTCCATGGGGTCACAAAGAATCAGACACAACTGAGTGACTAAGCACACAGCACATTAGATAAGATTAACTAGTATCTTTGTCATTACTAACTAGGGATTATGAAAGGAAAAAAAAAAAAAAAAGATTTGGTCCCTATGTCCAAGTACTGAGGTTTTAGATTTAGAGATTGATGAGCAGTGTGCAAAAGACAAGTTACTACAGTAATGCTACAGAGGAGAACAGCATGTCTACAGCTTCCTTACAAGCAAAACGTGCTTGAGCTTTCAGGAGGCAGTGTGGAGTGATGGAAAGAATATGAGTCAAGTATTGGAGGCAAGAAACCAGGGTTTGGAGTTTAGATTTGCCACTGACTATCTGAGTGTTATTGGGTAGCAATAATAATATTCTTGAGATCAAATTTTGTGCCTATGAAATAATGTAGCAGGTATTTTTTGCTGCCAAAAATCACATGAGTGTTAGTCACTCAGTCATGCCCGACTATTTTAGACACCGTAGACTGCAGCCCTGGCTTCTTTGTCCATGGGATTTTCCAGGCAAGGATACTGAAAAAATCACATATCCTTGTGTTAATTACGAATTCAGCTGCAATTTCAGCGGACAGCTCCATAAACTCAGAGTCAAATGGATGAAATCCCATTTCTAGATCAAACCTTATCTCTTTTCCTAAGCTTTTGGATGTTCTAGATCTAACCACAGGTACTAAGAAGAATTAATAGCCAAGAAGATAATCTTTCAGCCAGTGAGTCATTTCCCAGCTTCCTGTCCTTGGACAAGGAAGATGACAAACTGTTGCCTGCGCTTCCTGAAGATTTCCAGGATGATGTTCCTTTGGCCTACACAAAACGCTTGGCTATTGTCTTTATTTCAACTGTCCCCACGTTTCTGTGTTATTTTTCCACTCCCTTACTTATACTTCATGGCATCACCTCACAAATAAACTACACGTATCCAATTCCTTGTCTTGGCCTCTGCCATCAAAGTAACATGATAGTAGAGAAGCAAAACTGATTTAAAATGATTTTGAGGATGTTGCCAAAATTTCAGATTCTGTACACCAGTGCCAAATAGAAATATGGAGATAGAATTTAGGAAGAAAGAGAAAGAATAGCTATTTCTTTGCCAGACAAAGAGGGAACACAGCAGGCTATTGCCTCCAAGAAATGTGCCCACCACACTTTCAAGAAGATGAAGTGAAGTGAAAGTCACTCAGGCATGTCCAACTCTTTGTGATCCCATGGTATATAGTCCATGAAATTCTCCAGACCAGAATACTGGAGTGGGTAACCTTTCCCTTCTCCAGGGGATCCTCCCAACCCAGGGATCAAACCCAGGTCACCTGCATTGCAGGTGGATTCTTTACCAGCTGAGCCACAAGGAAAGCCCAATACTGGAGTGGGTAGCCTATCCCTTCTCCAGGGAATCTTCCCAACTCAGAAATTGAACCAAAGTCTCCTGCATTGCAGGCAGATTCTTTACCAACTGAGCTATCAGAGAAGCCCTTCAAGAAGATGGAGAAGAGTTTGTATAGTAATGGTTCAAAGACGGCCTGATCAGTTCATGGATATTCTTGATTTGTTGGTAATGAGGTAAGTGGGAGTTAGCATCATCAACCTTCTGGTTCCAACCAGAACCTATGTGCTTGTGGGTAGCATACCACTGTTAACTGTTAACTTTTCCTATCTGGAGGGGGTCTCAGTATCTGTAAAACAGCTCAAGGTATTGTTGTGTGTGTCTGTTGTTGGGGAAGCAGGACCTTGCCCCAGGGCTGCACTATTATTTCTCTTGATTTTGTTTCTCCCTGGTTTCATATCCATTCTCCTATATAATTAACAACTGTTTGAATCTGCTGCCCGTTGGAACTCAGGGAAGGTCACTGAGGCTAAATGAAAGCTATTGCCTATATCAAAGAAATGAATGACACAGAAAGTCTTTGTGCCCAGGAGCACCACAGGGGCTTGTTCCATATCAAGGATTCAGTGACAGAAATATATTCTAACTGTAGTGGAATGCCTAGTACCTAAGAGAGGATCAAAAATTGTAAATTGTTCCCAGTTGAAAACTCTCTTGCAGTATGAAAACAGTCTTTTGGAGGGTAAAAAATCAATGTGCTTGGGCCAAAAATCTATTTGAAAATGAGGGCTAATATCACATTGCTAGTGAGTTGGGGGGCTGAAATTTGAACCCAGATGAGTCCATAGCTATCTGTCACTTAGAATATTTCTATATAATTTAATCTAGAAATTGTTTTCATAAGAGTTTATCTGAAGGGTATAATTAAAAATGTGTATAAATAAAAGTACCATGTCTGTATATGAGAAAATGTTACAATCCCATAAAAAATATGTTTACAGATATAGAAAGATGTTCATAATGGACTGTTGAATAAAAACAATAGTTCAATATGAAGACCATGATCCTGTTTGTAAGTATATCTACAGGGACAAATGTACATTTTAATCATAAGAAAATATGATTTAACAACTATATACTATAATTGGAAAAGTTATTGCCCTTTCAAAGGTAGAGTTCTAAGTTTTGTTTGGCATTTTTCCTATCTTTTCTCTATATTTTCTTTTATTTTATTTTTGGAGTCTACATACATTGCTTGAGTTGACTCAAATAATACAGCTAACTCTATTGCCATTGTTCCTGAAACTGCACCATGCAATCTTTCAGTAGGTTTTGTAAGGAAGTGGAGAACTACATCCAAATGGCTTTATTATGTTCTATATGCTTACAGCGAAATAGCCTGAAGGAATAGCTCCCAGTTTGAATCCTTTTAAAGCCATGTCAAATCCCTAACTCCCCAAAGTTGATTCATTTGAACTTTTATTATAAGCCATCAAGAAGTAGGGCTAACTCTATCTACTTTCTCTGAAGCTGATAACAGAGAATTACATCTCATTCATCTATCTGTTAATAATTGGAGGCAAAATGTCAGAAGGATCAACCAAAATCCAAGGCAAGGTGACACTGAGAGACTACTAAACACACATACCAAGCTCAAAGAATAAGGAGAAAGTCTTGGGGATCTGAGCCTGTGTGACAACTGGTCAGGCTTCCTGAAGTGATTGTTTTTAGGGACCAGAGCTTATGTCAACACAGCTTTGCCTAAAGTGCTTAGTTCATTAGACACTGTTATGGAGCCACTTGTACTGGGGAATTCTCAAGAAAGATCTAATAATTTATGACAAATGTCAAGAAATTAATGCAAATGTCAAGAAACTAGAGCTGGTTGTCTCAGCTAATAGTTATCTGATAATCTCAGATAGAGATTATCTCTGGCTTATCATATAGTTTAGATTAGGAGGACAATCTACTGCCAAGGACCTCATCTCAAACAAAGTTTAAATTCTGATTACAATTCTCTGGCTACACCTGTCAAATATAAGGGACTGTACTGAGACTCATTTGGAAGCCTGCTACCCAGGATATAATTAATGAATCATCTCTGGGCTTGCTCACAATAACTGGAGAAGAGACATCAGAAAATACACAAAAGATTTCTAAATTAATAAGCGAATGAAAAAAAATTTGACATAATTCCACATGCCATTGTGCCTTACTCTGCCAAGTCCTAATAATAAGGATTGACTTTTGCTTGGCCACTGTATGTGCCAGCCAGTTCACAGGAACTATCTTTTAATCCTTATTGGTGATAATAATGGGAGTTTTAACTTTTCTTTATAGAAGGGTACACTCAAGTTCTGAAACGGTCAGCCCTTCCCTAAGTTATGAAGATGGTAGGTGATAGATCGGCCTTCACAGGCGTATCTATGGAACTCATGTGTGGGGCTGTTTCTTCTATACTATTGCGGTTCCAACTCCAGCATCATAATTCCTTTCTATGTTTTATCTTTTAAATTTGTTTTCTATTCTGGAAAATGGTCATGAAGGCAGAGAAGACAGTGGTCAATTAGGTATTATGAAAAAAGTAAATGCTAACTATCTGGATAGAAGAGATAGCTTTATCTTCTTCACTATTCTCAACAATTCTGTACCATTACGATCCCTTTCAGCCCCAAATACTCAGGTTTATTTCATCCCTTAGTTATAAAATGAGGATTGGCAAAGTCTCATGAAAATGCAAAATGCAAAGGAACCACCTGGGATGAAGATAGTGTTGCATATAGTTCTCTTCTGTTGGGAGAAATTAGTGAGGGAAAACTTAAAATGCACCAAGGTGTTTGAGAAATAAACCAAGAGCAGAAGGGTAGCTGAGATGTGATCCATAGGTCCCACTGAAGGAAGAAAAACAAAGGGTAAGCCTGAAGTTGTCAACAATGTGGATGTAATCAGGGGTTTGAGGATACAAGAATAAAAGCAGCAAATATGAATATTGTCATATATGCTCTATAATTACTCCAAAGTGTCAAGAAAGTAGAGAAATTAAAAGCTCTGATATTTGCAGAAGGTAGGATTCCAGCTGGACTAGAACTACTGCAGGAGAAACTATCCTAAGAAATAGAGTTGACTGAGATTCCCAGTCAGAGTTTACCTGATTGTTGAAAGAATTCTGGATATGGGATTCAGAATCATGCCAAATTGTGAAGGTAAAGCTCTGGTATCTGGGGTAAGTTTCACCTGAATTTTAATTTTGGCTTCAAATAATTTTGTAGGAAAATCATTTGAAAATGAAATTGAAAATCACTCAGTCATGTCTGACTCTTTGCTACCCCATGGACTATATAGTCCATGGAATTCTCCAGGCCAGAATACTGGAGTGGATAGCCTTTCCCTTCTCCAGGGGATCTTCCCAACCCAGGGATAAAACACAGGTCTCCTGCATTGCAGGCAGATTCTTTACCAGCTGATCCACAAGAGAAGCCCAAGAATACTGGAGGTGGTAACCTATCCCTTCTCCATGGGATATTTTCAACCCAGGAATAAAACCAGGGTCTTCTGCACTGTAGACAGATTCTTTACCAACTGAGCTATCAGGAAGCCTGGTAAATCATTTAATCTTGCCCAATTTCCTTTTCCATAAATTGGGCAAGGTTACAGGCCCTACTTCACAGGACAGGCAGCTCCTGTCTCATTTTGACATGCTCACTCGGCTCATTTCTGACATGCACTCATTTTATTTAGCACAGTTAAGTTAAATAATAAAGCCCTTCAAAGTTTTAATTTTCAGCAACCATGTTGTATTGGTAGTGGTGGTTTAGTCACTAAGTCGTGCCTGACACTTGCGATCTCATGGACTATAGCCTGCTAGGCTCCTCTGTCCACAGGATTCTCCAGGCAAGAATACTGGAGTGGCTTGCCATTTCCTTCTCCAGGGGATCTTCCTGACCCAGAAATCAAACCTGGGTCTCCTGCATTGCAAGCAGATGATTGTATTAATTATGAGCATTGTTGCTGCTGCTGCTAAGTTGCTTCAGTCGTGTCCAACTCTGTGTGACCCCATAGACAGCAGCCAACCAGACTCCCCTGTCCCTGGGATTCTCCAGGCAAGAACACTGGAGTGAGTTGCCATTTCCTTCTCCAATGCATGAAAGTGAAAAATGAAAGTGAAGCTGCTCAGTCATGCCAACTCTTAGCGACCCCATGGACTGCAGCCCACCAGGCTCTTCGTCCGGGGGATTTTCCAGGCAAGAGTACTGGAGTGGCTTGCCATTGCCTTCTCCAATTATGAGCATTAACCATGTTGTATTGACTATGAGTAGTTTCATAAAGTAGATAGTTGGCTGCTAGTTCTTCATTCCACAATTCATCACATTAAAAAAGGAATAGATGAGCAGTATGATCACAATCACAATCACTTCTTTCAAATTCTATTGGTGATCAATGACTGTACATCTGTTATTTAGTTCATGCACAGACAGCAAAGTGTGTAGTTGTATTACTTCCTTGTTCCCTGAAATACAAATATGGCATTCTACAAAAGTGGGTCATTGAAAGAGAATTTGGATGACAAATATGGAATTGCAGTAAAGAAATAAAAAGTGGTAACACTGAAAATGAAATTCAAATTGAACATAAATGGAGTTCTAGAATAAAAGCAGATGACCTTGGAATGCTGACATTGCTGCCCTTGAGGAGATTGAATATGAAGTCAGCAAAATAGGAAAGCAAACTTACCACCAGAAATGAGAAGAGTGGTTGTGAAAAATAAGATAATGTCCCAGAAAAATAAGATGTCCCATTTTATCACAATGATAAAAACCTTCACATTGAAGAAACCTTAAAGGATATCAATATCTCTTGATGGTAAAAGTATACATAGGATAAAGAATATTTTCAGACTGAGAAAGCAGTGTGACAATGTACCAATGCTCAGGAAGGATGCTTTCTCCTTATTGTAAGCCATACAAGGAAAAGGCAAGCACTGCTCAAGTCACTTTTAATGTTCCTTTTTTGCAAAAAAGTCAAACACTTTGGTTCTGTGTTTCAAATATTTCAAATTAAGGTGTACTAAATAAATATTTGTTTTGCTATTTGTTATAGCCTTATATTTAAAACCAACTGTAAGAATATTTTTATCATTTGCAAGTAGTGTAATTTTAAAAGTCATAGAACAACTGTACTTTTCCCCACTGATTATTGAGTTTGCATGGTTTCAGCTTGTGCAGACAAATTTAGAATGACCTGCATTGCTGTGAAGTTATTACATTATTTGAACGAGATAAACTATGTTAATTGGTATATGATTAGGCCACAAAAGAGGGCTATTCTCTTATTCTCTGTACATCCTCTGATCAACCAATCCTTGCTTCACCTAACCTGACTGACCTTCCCTCTTAATCATAGAGGATAACCAGTAAATAGCTACATACTTGCCCCAGCCTTAGTGAGTGATTGTTCTAGCTTTAGATCAGAACATCTCTGCATTGACAGCTTATCAAAAGGACATGAGGGGCATGCTACTCTGCTGGTTTCCCTGGTAACCAATGAGCCAACCTGATGCCAATTGCCCTATAACTGGTAACCTACCTCCTCTCTCAGGAGCAGAAACTGCTACAACATCCTGCCTGCCCTCTACCACACATGGTCAGGTGTTATTCCAGGATTTTGCTTCAGATGTGGAAGATCCCCCATCTATTAAACTATTGCTGTTGCTGACTATAGGCTCTTTGTTAGGTTCTGAGGCTGGGCAAAGACAGGGCTTGCAGGCCTACAGGGTACAGCTTAACAAATAGATAGCACCATGCTTTGCCCATGGTAAATAAAGGTAATAATAATAACAGCAGTACCAACAATTGCATAAAAAAATAATGATGACAATAAATTACTACTGTTGGTTGATCTGATGCCAGGGTGATTGTTGGAGAAACTAGACATAAGATGATGGAATTTACAGATCCTGTTTTACCTCCTGCCACCCTCCTCATCCTCCACTCCTTATCCACCACCCAGGAATATAGGTCACAGGCTAGTGAGTTCTGTTGGAAAGTCCTAGAGGTCTATTCCCAGGAGCATGGCTGAATAGAAAAGGGATGAGAATGGGTGTTTCCTCCGGGCACCACGTTGTGCGTTTGCACTGTTTTTTCTGCATCAGGCTTCTTTTCAGCTTTCCTGTCCTTGCTCTCACTTGATCTGTTTTGTCTTAATTTAAAAAAAAAAAATTCTCTCACTTTCTCTACTTGACTAGCATAGAACTGTTTGTCTACATCCAGGCTATACCCATGAAATATATTTATAAATAAAAGTAAATAGAAGATTTTCATTTCAAATAATGAAATTGAGTAATACCAAGTCAAGGAGCCTTTTAAATCAGTCTAACTATTGGAAAATAATGACTCTCATTTCAACAAATAACAAACCTTTTCAAGAAAAAGTTATTTTGAACAACATTATCTAAACCTCCTACACACACTTCTTGCCCTTAATAAGTTTTTCTAAAGAGCATAACTTCTAGTTAAAAACTGTAGCTGAATTTAAGTACTATTAGTAGTGAGCTGAAAACATCCCTCTCCCCCAAAGAGAAAAGACTTCTGTGTCTTAATGTCTGGAACTTGTAAATTGTCCTTATAGAGCAAAAAATTAAAAAAAAAAAAAAAAGATTTTGCAGATGTGATTAAGTTAATACCGAGATGACGAGATTATCTGGAATTTCCCTGGTAGTTCAGATGGTAAGAAAATCTGCCTACAATGCAGGCAATGTGGGTTCCTGGGTTGGGAAGAGCCCCAAAGAAAGGAATGGCTACCCATTCTGGTATCCTTGCCTGGAGAATTTCATGGACAAAGGAGCCTGGCAGGCTACAGTCCGTGGTGTCCCAAACAGTCAGACATGATTGAGTGACTAACATTTCACTTTCAAATATTACCACATTTATCCTTAAAAGAGGGAGTCAGAGGGAGATTTTACACACAGAAGAGCCTCGAGGAGGTGGTGTGGCTTTGAAGGCAGAGACTGAGGGATGCAGCCTCAGCCAAGGGATGTGGCAGGCTCCAGAGGCTGGAAGAGGCAGAGAACAGATTCTTTCCTAAAGCATCCTAGGGATTGTTCTGCTGCTGCTGCTAAGTCGCTTCAGTCATGTCCGACTCTGTGCGACCCCATAGACAGCAGCCCACCAGTCTCCCCCGTCCCTGGGATTCTCAAGGCAAGAACACTGGAGTGGGTTCCCATTTCCTTCTCCAATGCATGAAAGTGAAAATGAAAGTGAAGTCGCTCCATCCTGTCCGACTCTTAGCGACCCCATGGACTGCAGCCCACCAGGCTCCTCCGTCCATGGGATTTTCCAGTCAAGAGTACTGGAGTGAGGTCCCATTGCCTTCTCCGTTGTTCTGCTGACAACTCATTTTTGGCCCAGTGACGTTGATTTTAGATTTCTGGACTCCAGGACAATGAGAAAATACATTTCTATCACTTTAAAAATCAAGTTTGTGGTAATTTGTTACAGCAGCCACAGGAAACTAATTTTTTTATCTTCCTTGATTTTGTACGTTATCCCAGGTATCTTTTCCTAACCCAGGGGTCGGACTTGCATTTCTTGTCTCCCCTGCATTGGAACGTGAATTTTTTACCACTAGTGCCACATGGGAAGCCCAATATTTGGGTATTGAAATGCTATGTGGCCATTTAAAATGAGGTTGTAAACAAATGTATTGTCATAGAAATAAGTTCAAATATACTGCTATATTAAAAAGACTGTACCACTAAAGAATCATGACAGTGTGTAAAAAACGTTTAGGAAGCATATGGTACGAGATATGATTCATAATTTTCTCTGGGTGCGAGGTATGTAGTGTTTATTTTCATCTCCTTTTCTTGTGCGTGTGCACTTTCCAATGTCTTGATTTTTTAATGAGAAAACAATAAGGGTATTTTTTACTAAAGATTCTGTGGGTTCAGTGCCAGTTAGGAACACTTTTAGGATGAAAAACATACAGGAGGTACCTAAGAACATTGACCAGGTGACCTGCCCTCTCACAAAGGCCCTAAGCATAAATGGGATTATATTTTCCCATAAAATCAGGGTGCTTGGCCACATAGAAGAGTGTAAGGCATCTTTATTTAATGCTCAGATGCCATCTGTCAAGTGGGACATCATTGATTGAATAACAGTTTTCAGAGAAGAAAAAAAACCTCTCATATTTGCACTAAATATACATATCCCATTCTCCAAATATCACAATGAAATAAAGCCTTAGATTTTGGGAAATGTGATAATTTTCAGAAAATAACCTGGGGTTACATTCTGCTCATTACTAAAGTGAAATCATTTGAATTAAACAGAAGCATCCTGGAGGTTTTGTACCCTCTTCAAGATGTGGGAAGCAAGGTGGTGATCTCATTCTGCACCCCACCTGCTGACCATCTCCCTACACCTGCCTCACCCTCCATTTCCCATCACAGGTCTGCTACAACAATATCCATATGGCAGCTGAGTCGAGATTTTCCTGATCTGAGCACTGAGGCAGCAAGAGGGAGGCATTGCTCTGACTGTTGTAATGGCTGCTTTGATATTCTACCTCGAGAGCATATCCACTTACTGTGAATAGCCTCAGAAAGTATTTCTCAATTTGAAACCAAAATCAGACTGTGAACACATCATCCTTTTTTTAGCTTTGTAAACCAGATGGACTCTAAGCAGATAAACCTCCAGACGGAGACTAACATTAGTATCAATACTGTGAACTAAATGGGATTTTTTACTTCTGATTATGAGTCATCTAGTTTGTGAATTGTAGCTCAACCATGTTAAACTGAGAACAGCAACCGTGAGAGGAAGTGGGTCTCACTGGGCCCCTGAATCCCTCTGTCTGTGTATTGCTACCGCCACCCTTCCAGTGTTCTAAATCTGGATCCTTTGTGTTAGGATAATGACAAGTTTGATTTTTTTTGGGGGCATCAGAATTGCCATTACGCATACAAAGTCCACATTTGTACAACTCTTGAGAGAATGAATACAAGCTCCACTTTCAAGATGTGCAAACAGAAACTCAAGGGGATTTAGAAGCTTCACCAAAGTAGTCAAGCTTGAAATTAGTCCAGCTGGCTTCTGACCCCAGCTCTTTGTGACTTATTCCTTTTTATACTGATGCTGGAGCTCACCTTTGACTGTGGGCTGATATCCTGTTCTTTATACCCACATAATTGGGGTGAATAATAACCTCAGCAATACATGAGAATTTGACTGAACAAATTGGAGTGGGATTGGCCTGGACGAATGATGTGGCTCAAGCTCTGTGTATTCTTTTGAATGCTGGCCATTTGTTCAATCTTAGGACAGAACAATGAGTCATTAATTGATATTATTTTACTGGAATTCTAACCGCTTTTATTATCAGCAGTGTCACTTGGCTACCTTATTGAGTTTTGCCTGCCTGGTTATTAATGGCCTCATATTATTCATCTCTTCAGTGAGTATGGAGTACTCACTATCAGTGGGCACTAGGGGTGCAAAGATGAAAAAGGCAGGCTAAAACTTGCAAGGATGAAGAGAAATAACAAAACAAACAATTATACTAGAATGGGTTGAAGTGAGTACAGAAGAACTATGGAAGTATCTAGTAAAAGGGGCCAGTCTAAACTAGGGTCAGAAAAGAACTTTTACAAGAAGTGACATTGCGGCCAAACCCTGAAGGATGATACGATTTAGACTGGAATGGCATTCCTGGCAGTGTGGAAATATGTCTGAAGGAGTAATGGTACTTGAGCACATGTATGCATTAGTAGGAAATCAGAGGGATTCAGAATAGCTCAAGCCCAGAGTCTGGGCAAGAAAGGGTGGAGAAATGGTGAATTATATTGTGAGATAGGGGAGCAGCAACCTTACTGATGATGTCTTCATAAGCTACTTTAAGGAGTTTTGACTTTATCAAAGAACAATGAATCACCATTGAAAATATTCTCTAAGCCAAGAAATGATAATAACAGATTTTTATGGTAGAAAATAAAATAAAGGAGTGAATAGCAGCTATATATTAGGAGACCAGTAAGAAGCCCACAGCAGTGACCTTGGCATGCAAAGATGGCAGGCTGGACCAGGTTGGAGTCATCAGAAATGAAGAGAAGCACACAAGACATAGGAAGGTCACAGGATATTGACAGGATTTATGATTGATTAAACATGCGGAGTGAGAGAAAGGAAGGCCTATGGATTTTGCTTGGATGATTCCTATCAAACATGAAATACAAATAATAGTAACCCTATAACTTTAGACCCCCCATCTGACAATGCTATTAATTTCTGGTCTTTAATACTGAATGGGGGCCCATTCATAGTATCAGTTTTATTCTTTCAGCCATAAATAGTAAAAACCACAGTTCAAATGCACTTAAACACTTCAGAAGAATTTTATCTTAGCTGTCCAGAAGTCCAGTGGGAGCACAGCTCACGGTTAACCGATTTAGCCACTCCATTAGAGCATCTGGTGTGTAGTTTCTTTCCACAATTCTTCTTTCTATAAGTGTCAAGTCCATTCTAAGTTTGATTTTGTAGGTTTTCATAAGATAGTTTGCTATAGCAGGGCAAACTTATCATTTCCAACAGGAAAAAGAGCCCAACTTCTTTTCCCCAGAAAATATAGCAGGTTTCATTTTGCATCTCATTGGCCCAAATGGGCATAAACCTAACTATCCCTGAAAAAATCTATTGGATTATTTAGGCTTAAACTAATCACCCAGGATGGAGTGCTCTCTACCCAGCTTTATTCCAACACTTTGATGGCATCATCTATCTTGGGATCTGATCATTATTCTAGTTACACATTTATTACTAGACCTGGAAATGAAGGATTGCCTATATCTTCTCAATATGGACTTCCTGGGCTCATTTATGTCTGATTCTCTCTTGGAGTAGTCTGTATCTTGACCATGCTGTCTACCCTAATGGATTTCATATCAACAAAACCCCTCAACCTCTAAGTGAGATGATTTTTGTAGCTTCCTAACTGGCAAACTCACTCTTCTGCACATCTCCAACCTCAAATCACTACCATATTCAGCCAATGGATCCTGCACAACAGCCACAAGGTTGACCTGCTTTTGAAATCATGGGACATTCAGGTTAATAATCACATGACCATTCTGTGTCAATCAGAAGATTGATCCCCAATCTTCTTCCTAATAAATTTCTGCTACATTTCCTCTTGGCACATGGCTTATGTAACCAAAGTCTCAGTTCTGTTCAGTTTAGTTGCTCAGTTGTGTCTGACTCTTTGCAACGCGATGGACTGCAACACGCCAGGCTTCCCTGTCCATTACCAACTCCCAGAGCTTGCACAAACTCATGTCCTTTGAGTTGGTGATGCCATCCAACCATCCCATCCTCTGTTGTCCCCTTCTCCTCCTGCCTTCCATCTTTCCCAGCATCAAGGTCTTTTCCAGTGAGTCAGTTCTTCGCATCAGGTGGCCAAAGTATTGGTGTTTCAGTTTCAGCACCAGTCCTTCCAATGAATATTCAGGACTGATTTCCTTTAGGATTGACTGGTTTAATCTCCTTGCAGTCCAAGGGAGTCTCAAGAGTCTTTTCCAGCACCACAGTTCAAAAGCATCAATTCTTCAGTGCTCAGCCTTCTTTTGTGGTCCAACTCTCACACCCATAATGACTACTGGAAAAACCATAGCTTTGACTAGATGGACCTTTGTCGGCAAGGTAACGTCTCTACTTTAGACATTTATATGGCAACCAAAGCCTGTATTTCCTATAATTCCTTACACCTATAAGTGATCAAGAAACTGAGTGCAAGCCAGTTGTATAGGACTGTAAATTGACGGAGGGGAGGGGAAAGTTTTAGTTTATCCTCTTGAAGAGAAGCCATCCCATCTGACAGGCTGTAACAGGGAAAAATCTCAAATGGTTACTCCTTTATCATCCTGTTATGATATGCTTATTATGAATATTATGTATCTAAAGGGCTTACATTAAAATTGAAAATCATTTGAATAAAGGACCATTTGCCTTTCTAGACTCTATGCAAAACTTGCCTTTTTCACATTGTATTCCAGGCATTTATTATAGTATTTTCTGAATGTAAGATGTATGTGTCTTGTTGTGTACTTCATATCAAGGCTTCCCAGGGGGTGCTAGTGGTAAAGATCCTGGCTGCCAATGTAGGAGAAATAACAGATGTGGGTTTGATCCCTGGGAGGGGAAGATCCCTTAGAAGAGGAAATGGCAACTCACTCCAGTATTCTTGCCTGGAGTATCCCATGGACAGTGGAACTTGATGGGCTACAGTCCACAGAGTTACAAAAAGTGGGACATAACTCAAGTGACTTAGCACTTAGCACACTTCATGCCAAACATAGTCTAAGTGCTTTCATAATTCCCATTTAATATTTCTTATGCTTTAAACTTTTCTTTCCAGATCATTTCTCAGAACAAGGACCAGATCTTTGTTTTGGAACAACAGACTAGTTCCAAATAGGAAAAGGAGTACATCAAGGCTGTATATTGTCACCCTGCTTATTTAACTTATATGCAGAGTACATCATGAGATATGCTGGGCTGGAAGAAGCACAGGCTGGAATCAAGATTGCTGGGAGAAATATCAATAACCTCAGGTATGCAGATGACACCACCCTTATGGCAGAAAGTGAAGAAGAACTAAAGAGCTTCTTGATGAACGTGAAAGAGGAGAGTGAAAAAATTGGCTTAAAGCTTAACATTCAGAAAACTAAGATCATGGCATCTGGTCCCATCACTTCATGGGAAATAGATGGGGAAACAGTGGAAACAGTATCAGACTATATTTTTTAGGGCTCCAAAATCACTGTAGATGATGATTGCAGCCATGAAATTAAAAGACACGTACTCCTTGGAAGGAAAGCTGTGACCAACCTAGACAGCATATTAAAAAGCAGAGACATTACTTTGCCAGCAAATGTCCATCTAGTCAAGGCTAAGGTTTTTCCAGTGGTCATGTGTGGATGTGAGAGTTGGACTATAAAGAAAGCTGAGCACCGAAGAATTGATGCTTTGGAACTGTGGTGTTGGAGAAGACTCTTGAGAGTCCCTTGGACTGCAAGGAGATCCAACCAGTCCATCCTAAAGGAGATCAGTCCTGGGTGTTCATTGGAAGGACTTATGTTGAAGCTGAAACTCTAATACTTTGGCCACTTGATGCGAAGAGCTGAATCATTGGAAAAGACCTTGATGCTGAGAAAGATTGAGGGCAGGAGGAGAAGGGGACGATAGAGGATGAGATGGTTGGATGGCATCACCGACTCAATGGACATGGGTTTGGGTGGACTCCAGAAGTTGGTGATGGACAGGGAGGCCTGGCCTGCAGCAGTTCATGAGGTCACAAAGAGTCGGACACAATTGAGCAACTAAACTGAACTGAACTAAGCATAACTTTTGGTAAATACCTTCAGAATCACTTAAGTTGGAACCACAAAATTTGGAATTGTAGACTACCAAAATTGTAAGGAAAATTAGAAATTATCTAAATCAATATTCCCATATTATGAAAGAGGAGAGTTACACTTGGAGTTGTGCACCAATTAGTGTAACATGACATAACTGGATGTGATAGAGTTGAAAAATAAAACTTGATCTTCTAGCTCTAAGTTTAGTCTTCAGTGATCCTTTGCCATGTGTTGTGATTTCTACCAGTTCATAAATTAGTGCTTCTGAGCCCATAATTTGGCTGCATCATTTTTATAGGCCCTATGGGGAGAAAAATAATAACACAACATATTCCTGGCCCCAAGTTTTTCTTGATCTTTTTGCTACAACCATCAAGAAAAAATCAATAGAGTCCAGAAAAAGAAATAAAAATGCAACAAAACAAACAGAACCTGACAACAATCTGCACCTCTTATCACTAAGATTAGAGCATTTTCTAGTCATTAAGTAAATAAATTTGCAATGAATAAATGTGATAGATCCCTCCAAAGACCCTATAGCCAATGCAGAGATATAAATGTGAATGCTGGCTCCCCCATGGAAACATGCCACAATGACCTTCTGTGTCTTAAAACAAAACAACTTCCACAGAAGACTTGGCCCTGATTGAATAAAAGGATTTTGCCACACAGTTCAGAATTTACCCTACTTCTAGCCTGAAATCTGTGTTCACCACCCTGTCCTCAGTGATGGTAGGTACCATGAGAAGTATTTCAGTTGTTTCTGGAAAGAAGTTTTGAATATCTATTATGTAATAACTACTCCAGTGGGAAAAAAAAATTATTAAAATGGAGACCCAGTTTTCAATGAGTTGATGACTTAATAGGTATTGCATAGAAGGCAAGTCATTTGCATATACTATACATACAGCTCGGGGAAATTGCAAGGAATCAGAGGCAACTTTCTGGAAGGGAAAGCTTTTGAGCCTCATTTTAGGAAGTAGATGAAGAACAGTTAGTTAGGCAAAGATGGAGAATGAAATTACAAGCCAAAAGAAATGGCAGAGCATTTGCAGAGATACAGATGGGCCTAGAGATTGTTATACAGAGTGAGCTAAGTCAGACAGAGAAAAACAAATATTGTATAATATACTGCTTATGTGTGGAATCTAGGAAAATAATACAGATGAAATGATTTACAAAACAGAAATACAGTCACAGACATAGAGAACAAGCTTACAATTACCAAAGGATGATGGGGGGAGGAGGGAGGGAGAGTGAGATGGGTTGGGAGATGGGGATTGACATATATACTATTGATACTATGCATAAAATAGATAACTAATGAAAACCTACTGTATAGCACAGGAAACTCTACTCAGTGCCCTGGGGTGACCAAAATGGAAAGGAAATCCAGAAAGAGAGGGGATATATGTATATATGTAGTCATACAGCTGATTCATTTTATTGTACAGCAGAAATACTAACATAGCCTGATCTGCAATCAAAAGAAGTATTGTGCAATCTGGTGTTTGGATTTAGGTGATAGGGCAATAGTAACCCTAAGACAGTAAGTTCTCTAGGAAGCTGTGACAACAGTCAGAGGAAGAGATGAAAAACCCCTGGGCTAGTTAGAATCATGCAGAGAAAGGGATGGATGTGACAGATGTTCAGGAGGTATAATCAATAAAATCTATTGCCTTTATCTAAGACAGTAGTGCTAGTCATTAAGATGGAAGCTCAAAAAGAGAAACAGCAAACTTAAAGAGGATGTATGAAGTTAAATTTGGATGTATTAGAGAGACTGAAAGTCAAGGATTAGGTTCTAAACACAAATCTGGTATTATTCAGTTGGACGTCCTTGAGAGAGTTATGAAACTGTCCTAGTTTCTTGTTCTTATTAGTCAAATGGTGTATTTGTCTTATATTTGTGACCTAATTACAAATTAAAGCCAAGGAATTTCTTACACTTTTTTGTTGTTATTATTGTAGTCATCTGGTATCCTCACCTGGAAGAAGAAAGTAGAATAACCAACTCTAGGGTCTTCTTTGATTAAAGGGACCAGCAACTGTCTTGCAGATAAGAGGATGAGCAAACCTCTCCAAAGCCTGTGTCTTCTTCATTTTTCCTTTCTCAGAGTTTTAGGCTCAGAATAGTTTCTCTCAGAAAAAGCAACATGATGAATATCAATAGATAGAGATCAAATATAAGCTAGAAGGATTACTGACCCTTTTGTCAAAGACAAAATCAAATTTTAAGTGATTTGTGTAGTCAAAAAGGTGTATTAAGTGACGGAGTCAAGGTAACAGTTAAGCTTCTCTGCTTTAGAAAATATTTTCCCATCTTTAGAGGGGAAATGCAATAATAAAGCAAATACTAAAGTTTTCTTCAATAGAGCAAAGTCCAGAAGTCACCTTGATGTAGGGGACCCATTTCTGACTTCTGAACAACAAAACTGAAAGGAAATAAATTTGTTTTTGTTTTAAGCCACCCCACCACCTTACGACAGAAAGTGAAGAGGAACTAAAAAGCCTCTTGATGAAAATGAAAGAGGACAGTGAAAAAGTTGTCTTAAAGCTCAACATTCAGAACACTAAGATCATGGCATCTGGTTCCATCACTTCATGGGAAATAGATGGGGAAACATCTATTTCCAGTGTCAGACTTTTTTTTTGGGGGGGGGGGACTCCAAAATCACTGCAGACGGTGACTGCAGCCAAGAAATTAAAAGACACTTACTCCTTGGAAGGAAAGTTATGACCAACCTAGAGAGCATGTTAAAAAGCAGAGATATTACTTTGCCAACAAAGGTCTGTCTAGTCAAGGCTATTGTTTTTCCAGTGGTCATGTATAGACGTGAGAGTTGGACTATAAAGAAAGCTGAGCACTGAAGAATTGATGCTTTTGAACTGTGGTATTGGAGAAGACTCTTGAGAGTCCCTCGGACTGCAAGGAGGTCCAACCAGTCCATCCTAAAGGAGATCAGTCCTGGGTGTTCATTGGAAGGACTGATATTGAAGCTGAATCTCCAATACTTTGGCCACCTCATGCAAAGAGTTGACTCAATGGAAAAGACTCTGATGCTGGGAGGGATTGGGGGCAGAAGGAGAAGGGGATGACAGAAGATGAGATGGCTGGATGGCATCACTGACTCGATGGGCATGAATTTGAGTGAATTCCGGGAGTTGGTGATGGACAGGGAGGCCTGGCATGCTGTAATTCATGGGGTCGCAAAGAGTTGGACAGGACTGAGTGACTGAACTGAACTGAACTCCACCACAGATGTGATCATTGTTACAACAGCAATAGAAAATTAATATACTGTGTTGTGATCATTAATCATGACTATAAAGGGCTATTGTAATGCCAAATATGCTTTTCAATTGTATAATAATTGCTAACCTTAAGAAATTTGTTCTCTGTTTGAGAAGATGAGAAGGCAGTATGCAAAGTAAACATCCAGAGAAGAATGAGCCAAGGAGGTGAAAGGTCTAAAACTGAGTTTTATAAAATGCGACTGGGGAAGTTGAGAGCTTCTCATTTGTTTTTAATGTGGGGACTATGTTTTACAAGAGGAAGAGTTTAAACTTACTTTCCACAAGTGTTTTAGGAAGATAAAACAAAGATTCATTGATCATAGAAGAAAACTCGAGTCAATGGAAAGTATAAGTCAGGGTTATTGATAGCAGAGTAGAGTTTTCCATCATGGAGGTACTGGTCTCAGTGGTCAGCATGCCATCAATGGGTCACAGAGGGACCAAGACATTGATTATCCTAGCTCTTCAGTAGGAAAGCAGGACATGGATAGACCAAGCCTCCTTGCAGATGTTTAAAACCAAGAGTGGTTAAACTTTTACCTAGGAGGTTGTGCTTAGAGATTCCTTTTCTATGTGTTCTACAATGTGAAATATCATCTGAAGACCTGGTATAAAACTTCTTTTTTAAAATTTCTTTCTATTAAGGTATAGTTCATTTACAATGCTGTGTTAATTTCTGCTGTACAGCAAAATGATGCAGATATATATATATAAAACTTTTCATATTCCTTTCCACTGTGGTTTATCAAAGAATATTGATATACTTTCCTGTGCTATGCAGTCTGACCTTGTTTTTATCCATCCTATATATGCACATTTGCATCTGCTAATTAAACATATTTTTTATGTTTATTTGCATAAGTAATCTCCAAAGTCCAAATCATTTTAAGATTCTATGTGAAGAGTTAAGGAAGGGAAATAAAGAAGCAGTTGTCTCATTTAATCCTCCACATGGATATGGAAGCAACCTAAATCTCTATTGACAGATGAACAGATAAACAAGATGTGATACATATATACAGAGGAATATTACTCAGTCATAAAAAAGAATGAAATAATGACCTTTGCAACAACATGAATGGACCCCGAGACTGTCATACTGAGTGAATTAAATCAGACAGAGAAAGACAAATATCATATGATACCACTTATATGTGGAATCTTGGGAGAGAATACAAGTGAACTTATCTATAAAACAGAAATAGAGTTATATATGTAGAAAATAAGTTCATGGTTACTGGGGCATGAAGGCAAGGGAAAACTGAATTGAGAGATTGGGATTGGCATACACACTACTATATATAAAATAGATAATACAGACCTACTTTATAGCACAAGGAAGTCTACTCAATATTCTGTAATAACTTATATGAGAAGAGAATCTAAAACAGAGTGACTGTATATATATGTGGGCTTCCCCTGGTGGCTCAGTTGTAAACAATTTGCCTGCAATTCAGGAGCCACAGGAGATGCAGTTTTGATCCCTGGGTTAGGAAGATTTCCTGGAGGAGGATATGGCAACCCACTCCATCGTTCTTGCCTAGAGAATCCCATGTAGTCCACAGAGTCGCAAAGAGTTGGATATGACTGAAGTGACTTGGCGAGCACGCATGCGTATGTATGTGTAAAACTGATTCACATTGCTGTACACCTGAAACTAATGCAATATTATAAGTCAACTATATTTCAATTAAAATTAAAAAAATGAAAGCAATAACAAAACCATAGTTTCATAGGTAGGCATATTTTTTCCCAATCTGTTTGGAAAAGTACAGCACTAGGCACAAATCAATCAAGGAACTGGACCTGTGTGGAGCTGGCTAAGACAAGAGGGGAATAGAGCACAGAGCTGTATTGGTGGCCAGGCTACAGGAGGATGTTCCCTGGAGGAACTGAGACACTTGCTAAGGCTAAAGGGGAGGATCTGGCTTGGCTGGGCAAGAAGTGGAGGAAGAAGGCCATTCTGGGCAAAGGAAGAAGGTGGGCAAAAACTTGAACTACAGGATCATGGGAGCAAGCAAATAAGGGTACCAGGATGTCTGCAAGAAATGTGTGGCTCTATGGCAGGTAGCATTAGTTTAGGAGGAGAGTCAGATTAAAATGGTCTTGAGTTCCAAGGAGAATTGTACCTCAAGCCACTGGCATTGAGGACCATCTGCAACAATAACATAAAAGGACTATAAAAGGATTGGAAAAACACATCCACAAGTTTCTAGATGTGAACCTCTAGCTACCACCCTTTAAGAATATTATGCTTAGCTGTGATCCTCATTTTCTGAAGTAAATAAAGAACCTTGGGTCACATCTCTATTGGAATCTTCTTTTAGACAGTCTCGTTAACCTAAATGAACAATTGTTTATTGAGAAACCACTCTGTCCCTATTCTAGGCACTAGCAGTATGACAATGAAGAGGAATCTTTTGATATTTTGATAAACTCATACCTGGTGGAGTCAGTGAAGTTTCTCAGTCATGTCTGACTCTTTGCAATGCCATGGACTGTAGCCTACCAGGCTCCTCCATCCATGGAATTTTCCAGGCAAGAGTACTGGAGTGGGTTGCCATTTCCTTCTCCAGGGGATCTTCCTAACCTGGGGATCAAACCCAGGTCTTCCGCATTGTAGGCATACCTGGTGACTCAGATGGTAAAGAGTCTGCCTGCGATGCAGGGCACCAGCGTTTATCTCTGGGTTGGGGAGATCCCCTGGAGGAGGAAGTGGCAACCCACTGTAGTATTCTTGCCTGGAAAATCCCATGGATGGAGCAGCCTGGTGGTCTACAGTCCATGGGGTCAACAAAGACTCAGACAAAACTGAGCGACTTTCACTTCACAATCTGGAGGTGTGAAGAGCTGCCTCCACAGCAGTAGGACATCCAGTGAGATAAAGCTAAACCTCATTATGCCCACTGCCCTGAGGGACTAATATCTATGGATTCCAGAGCTTCAATTCTGGGGGAAGCATGCAGAAAATCTCCTAATTACTAATGTGTCCTTACCTGTCCCAACATCAAACTTTTCCTTTCTCTGATGTCAACCATTTGAAGAGTTCAAAAGGTGTCCAGATGGCCATTCCCAGAAGTGAAGCACAGTGCCTGACACATAGTTATTGTTTAGTACCTAACTCATGTCTGACTCTTTTGTGACCCCTTGGACTGTAGCCTGCCAGGCTCCTCTGTCCATAGGATTTCACAGGCAAGAAAACTGGTAGATGTTCCCAAATACTTACCTGAGTGTAATGCCTAGGTTGATATAGCATGTCATGTCCCCCCTGGAAATGCTGTATTTTAACAAAGAACTTATTTATTTAAGACACTGAAACAAAATGACCACGGTGATCATTTCTGGCCCTTTGTAAGACGTTGGGGAATATAATTTTGTAAAGAACCTTTAAGTGTTTGGACTTCCCTTGTGGCTCAGCTGGTTAAGAATCCGGCTGCAACGTGGGAGACCTGAGTCCTCTCCCTGGGTTGGGAAGATCCTCTGGAGAAGGGAAAGGCTACCCACTCTTGTAGTCTGGCCTGGAGAATTCCATGGACTGTATAGATGGGGTTGCAAAGAGTTGGACACAACTGACAGACTTTCACTTTTAAACGTTTATTGAATCACATTACTTAGGGATGTATGGGTTTCCCATGTAGCACCAGGGGTAAAGAATCCACCTGCAATGCAGGAGACACAAGAGACTTGAGTTTGATCCCTGAGTCAAGAAGATTTCCCTGAAGAAGGCAACGGCAACCCTCTCCAGTATTCTTGCCTGGAAAATTCCCTGGACAGAGAAGCTGGTGGGCTACAGTCCACAGGGTCTCAAAGAATCGACTCTTTGAGACCTGTAGTGACAGGAAGGCATAGGGTAGTGACTTTTCTTTTCAGCGGCTACCTGTGAAAGAATGTGGTCTCATTGAATCCTTACAATAACCCTACAGAGTAGGGCTTGTTATTTCTATTTTACAGATGTAGACACTGAAATTATTTGTAGAAGCTCATCTCGTCAGGAAGTGGTAGAGCCAGAATTCAAACTGAAGTCTTCCCTTTGCCAAATTTCAGGGTCCTTTTAGTGACAGGCCCTACCATACCCGTGTAGGCCCATAAAGCAGTCATGTACACAGGTGTCTCACATGCAGGCTGCTTACAGTTCATGCTTTTGACTACCTCTGGTTACAATTTTTGGCAGGACTTTTCTGTAACTCTGCTTCTCCAATGTATGTGCAGGCTTCCCTGTGGATTATCAGAGGGGTTTCCCATGAGCCTCTGAATCATTTCATAGGTCCCCCCATCTGTTTTCCTCTGGTAAGTTGCCACCTCCAGCTGTCTCCCAAATTAATGTCATCAAGGCAGGCCTTTGCAGCAAAACAAACTCACTCATGCTTTTCTTATTGAGAATCGCTTAGCCTGATTAATCATGACAGATGTCTTCATAGTGGACAGATTTCTCATACAGCAAGTGAATATAGGTTCACCAGCAGCCTTTAATTCTACATTGTACTCAAGTCTGGGAAAGATTAAGAGACCACACTATACAAAACAAAATAATATTCTCTTAAGATACTTGTATGTTTTGAGATTTATAAATATCAATCAACTATTGAACAAGTCATAAGTCATTCAGTGTTAGAATCAGAGAAGATTGGAGCATTTTCATTAACTTCATTTTAAGGAAGCCATGTTTGTGAGAAAAAGCATTGTTTTTCTAGGCATCATATTGCTTCCCTTACATAATGTTATCCTTGCGCTTTCGTATTGTGTCCACCCAATAATTTTTATTTCCTGAGCAGATACTCTGTGTTGGCATTTATAAGAGCCCTTTAGGAACTTGCCATCTTGTTGAGAAGACCAGAGTCACACATATACTGAATAATTTTATAGTGATGTCACACAGAAGATAATCAGGGTTGACAAAAAATTGTGGTTTCTCAGCTGCTTCTTAACGGCACTAACAAAAATAAGTCTGCTACCCACCATGGCAGAAAACAGATTAAAAGACAGGAAAACTATTTATTGAGTACCTAAAATGTGTTGGGTATCACAATAGGCATTCCAAGTTAATTTTAACTCTGCCACCACAGCCCAGCAAAATTCATAACATTATCTCTATTTTATGAGAAATCTGAGGGTCAGAACCAATGCTCTGTTTGTGACCACAGAGCTAAGAGCTGACAGAGCCAGGACCAAAACGTGTTCAGTCTGACATTAAAGATTGCTCCTTCCAGGGCAGGGCACAGCTTCCCTTTGGGGCAAGAAAGCAAAAGTGCAGTTTTTTAAGAACATTCATATGATTAGAAGCTTGAAAGTTATTTTACTCAGTGCTTACAGGAATGCAATGCATATATGTCATTTCAATAAACAGTGAATCCATTTCACAGCTACAGCTTTAAAATGCAAACAAACAACCCGAGTAAGTTCATTTGTTTTTGAAAATCTTAACAATTCTGCTAAGGGCAATACTGACTGCTTAATGTAAAAGTCAAGAATAAGTATAATAAATTCAAAGTGCACTAGTGTTACTGAAAATGCATTTTATTGCCACAAGTTATAACAAAAGGAATGATAAATACATTAGTAGCTAACATTTCAGTAACATGGCTGGCAATAAGATTGCTAACAATTTTACTTTCATATCTTAAAAATACCTGCAAGATAAGAAATCATTCTGTGACCAGAATAGGTGGGACAGGAACTCACCTTACAGAATACCAAGGGAATAGGCACAAGGCCAGTTAAATATTTCTAGCAGATTGAATCAGCAGGAAGCAGCTTGCAAGAGCGCTTGCTTAGAAGTAGTAGAACTGGACAGAAGGATAAAACCTTCCATCAAGGTTACCAGTTGAATTTCAGGAAGTCATTGATAGGCAAGATTAAACCCATTGGTAGAAATCAGCCAGCAGCCATAGTGATTTAAAGAGAGAAGGGAAAGAGACACGAGTACCCCAATGTTCATCGCAGCACTGTTTATAATAGCCAGGACATGGAAGCAACCTAGATGTCCATCAGCAGATGAATGGATAAGAAAGCTGTGGTGCATATACACAATGGAGTATTATTCAGCCATTAAAAAGAATACATTTGAATCAGTTCTAATGAGGTGGATGAAACTGGAGCCTATTATACAGAGTGAAGTAAGCCAGAAAGAAAAACACCAATACAGTATACTAACGCATATATATGGAATTTAGAAAGATGGTAACAATAACCCTGTGTACGAGACAGCAAAAGAGACACTGATGTATAGAACAGTCTTATGGACTCTGTGGGAGAGGGAGAGGGTGGGAAGATTTGGGAGAATGGCATTGAAACATGTAAAATATCATGTATGAAATGAGTTGCCAGTCCAGGTTCGATGCACGATACTGGATGCTTGGGGCTGGTGCACTGGGACGACCCAGAGGGATGGAATGGGGAGGGAGGAGGGAAGAGGGTTCAGGATGGGGAACACATGTATACCTGTGGCGGATTCATTTTGATATTTGGCAAATCTAATACAGTTATGTAAAGTTTAAAAATAAAATAAAATTTAAAAAAAATAAAAAAAAAAAATAAAAAATAAAATAAAGAGAGATACATCTTCAAAAAAAAGAAAGAAAGAAATATAATTTCAATTAAATAATTTTTAGTATTGAATGCATGTCATGTACTGTTTTTAAATGCCAGGAAGATCCTCGGTTGGTGGGGAAGATAGGTAAATAAATGAAGGCTTAATGGCAGTGTACAATGCTTTTGACTTTGAGAGAACACAGGGAGGAAAAGGATTGTGACCTACCAATGCCCTTGAGTTTATGGAAATACAAAAGATGGGCTTTTATCTCAGATTAAATGGGTGGCGAGTAAAGAGTCTCTGGGAATTTTTACTGAGTGAGATGATTTATGTAAGCTAGTCTTAGAAGGAGTAACAAATATGGTAGGTGAACCAGGGGTGAAAAGACCTTGGCTCTGTGCAGAGACATAGTGATATGAAGGACCAGGCCAAGTGAAAGGCTGTTTAAGTTATAGTGCAGGATGGTTCACAGTGAGGTAGGTGAGACAGAAGCTAAGTTATGAAAAATCTTATGTAGCATTCTATGGAATTTAGTTTTTATTCTGGAGCTAGATGTTACCAAATTTTAGTGCACATAGCATTACCCAGACAGAACATTATGATTCAAGGAGTCTGACTTGAAGGTAAACAAGACATGCATGAATGGAGGCTAAACTTCCTAATTTATTAGATGTAGCAGAGAACGCCAAGGAAAGCATCAAGGTTGACGCCTGAAGACTGGTGTTTTTGTGGGTTGAAGAAATGTGTGGCTTTGACCTGGGAAAGAAATGAGCTCAGCATGGGTATTGTTTGCTTATAGTCACTGCAAATTTTGATGTCAGTTCATGTAATGGCACTCAGAAAATTTGTATCAGCCATGGAAATTTAGTAATTATTGAGTTGTTAGTGTCAGCTAGAGTCTGGATGAGTAAAGAATACAAAAATTAAAGACAAAAAGAGATAAGTATAGAAATTTAGAGAACATAGAAGATAGACACTTGTAAAAAAAAAAAAGAAGAAGAAGAAGAGAGAGAATAACCACAAATAGGAGGAAATCTAGGAGAGAGAGGTACGACTGAAAACAAAAGTGCAATGAATCCTGAGACAGAGAAACTTGTCTGTAGTGGAAAAATACTATGTCTGACACAGAAAGAGGCAAAGAGTCTAATGGCCTCTACGTTCCATTTGATGTATGGTATTATTTTGTATTCTCAACACAACTACTACATGGCAAGGACAGTTACTTCAGTTTTACAGAAGATCCTGTGGCACTAAAGAGACATCAAATCACTCAAATTCACATGGCTCCACTTCTGCCCAATCTGAGCACTTGTGCCCCATCCTGTATAGTATGCTGCCTACATAGAGATTTGAGTGAAAGAAATTTAAGGAACTCATATAGAGCAAGTGGAAGGGTGAATAGTGGGTGGCAGATTAGAGGCACTGCACGTCAATAATTCTTTCTAAAAGCTAGTCTTTGAAAACATAGTAAAATGATATGAAGATGGATGACATTGAAAAAGAGAAAAAACAAGCAGATTTCAATTCAAAGGGGAAAGAGCCAGCACAGAGGAGAGGATGAAGGCATGGGCAGACAGGCATAGAGGTATTATTTTGACAGTCACAGTGGGAGTTGAATTCAGAGCCACAGCAGTGAATATAATGTGATGAAGGAGAAGAAATCAAGGACAGAAATATAGATGTTGTTGGATGGGGAGAGGAAGACTCTGGGCAGGTCTTGATAGACAGATGGCTTCTACCTTTCTGTGTTCCCCATGACTTAGGAGATATTTGCTGAAAATAATGAGACCTGATAGTAAAAATAGGGGCATGAGTAAAATAAAATGAAGATGGGACTAACTCTTAGAGGATGTGGACTGGTGAGTGACCAAGTACATGTAGGACCCGTGACCAGCATTTTAAGTGGTCCAACTCAGGATGGGGAAGGAAAACCCAGAATGCTGTCATGTTTCTCTGGTCAGGGAATATTCAGTGACATGTAAAAGCCACTGGAGACAACCTCCTTCCACGAGAAGGATCTTACAACACTGGTTAGGAACAGCTGTGTTAGAATATTCCAGGGAGAATTCATGAAAGACGTGAGGCTTAAGGTAAACTATGAAAGTTGATCAAAGTGTGGGCTGGTGGAGGGGAGGGAGAAAGAACATTCCAGGAGGAGTGAGCATCTAGAAAACATGAAAAAGTAAAAGTTTCACATAAAATCATCCTTTGAAGGCTGTAGATGGGAGCTTTGAAAGAGATGGGGAGGAGGAGAAGGATACTATTGGAGGTGTTGGAAGGTGGAGTTAGATGAGTCTTTGTCCCCTGTAAGATCTCCACTCCAGCTAAAGAAGCTGGACTTTGTCAAGTGTTTGCAAAGCAGAAAATCACCATCTTTCCTTAGATTTAGAGATGTACGTGGTCAGCAATACCTCATGTCAAGTGAAGGGGGATGGTTTGCTTGATTCCTTCTCTAGTTGAAATAAGACTTTATATCTATTACGCCTAATCTTCACACATCCTGCAAGGTTGACATTATGCTCACTTTGACCATGGCCACAGTGGTCATAAGTACGGATCTCTGAGTTTCTCCCTACACTTATTTGATTCCAGTCCATCACCTCCTTTAGGTATATAATTAGTGAAAATGCATCAAAATGCACTTACTAATGAAAGCCCTTCTGCATAAAAGAAGAGCTCCTCTCTTCTTGATGGCAGAGGTGACTTGGAAATCAAAAGATACATTCTAGGACTGTTGCTTAATACTGTGCCTATGTCATTTCCATAGCCCTGGCAGCTATCAAAAGTGGTCACAGACCACCAAGGTACCTGGTGCCAGCATCTACTGTAGCAAATCTGAGATCTGAGCAACAGTAAGGCCCCAAGAAATGCCAATTTCTTCCTTACATTCTTCCTTCTCTTTTCACAAATCTTATCTTTAGGATTTTCAGCCAAGTTATTGGAGGCTGAGGTGTGACATAGTCACTTGCTCTAAGTGGACAAGTCACTGTGGTCCTTCCTTGTTTCGAAGCATGATCTAGGCTCACCTTTTTCAGGGGCAGGAGAACAGGATCCTGGAAGCTCAAGGGCCCTAATGCATCAGTTACAGGAATATTTTTTAACACTGCTTAACATATTCCCCATCACATTCCTGGAAAAACTGAAAAACATTTTCACATAGCACAAATGCCCATTTTTGTCCTTCTCCAGGTATATTGTTAAAAGAGGAAATCAACTCAAACATCTGGACAGAAAGCCAAGATCACACATCTCCCTGGGAGATAGCAAAGAACATGAGTTTCATTTTATGCTCAAATGGAGAAATTTCTTAGGCTCCCTGCTTTGTTTCTTTAGTGGGCCTCTAAGCAGGCTGAGGAGCTTCCCTGGTGGCTCAGATGATAAAGACTCTGCCTGCAATGCAGGAGACCCAGGTTTGATCCCTGGGTTGGGAATATCCACTGGAGACGGGGATGGCAACCCACTCCAGTATTCTTGTCTTGAGAATTCCATAGACAGAGGAGCCTGGTGGACTACAGTTCATGTGTTCACAGAGTCAGACACAACTGAGCAACGAATACTGTCATTATCACTAAATCTGCTGCTGTGCTGCTGCTGTTGCTGCTGCTAAGTCGCTTCAGTCGTGTCCAACTCTGTGCAGCCCCATAGACGGCAGCCCACTAGGCTCCTCTGTCCCTGGGATTCTCCAGGCAGGAATACTGGAGTGGGTTGCCATTTCCTTCTCCAATTCATGAAAGTGAAAAGTTAATGTGAAGTCGCTCAGTCGTGCCTGACTCTTAGCGACCCCATGGACTGCAGCCTACCAGGCTTCTCCGTCCATGGGATTTTCCAGGCAAGAGTACTGAAGTGGGTTGCCATTGCCTTCTCTGCTAAACCTGCTAAAGTAACTATATCTATAACCATGATAGGTTTATCCCAGTGTAACCTACACTGTTCTCTCATGCCAATGCCAAGTCATTTTTCCTCCAGTAAATCATTTTGACTTCTCTCTTTCCTTCATTTTGTTTCATCTTTGTTCCTCAAACCTGGATTCCACAATTTGGAAAAACTCAGACTTTCCAACACTTTCATGATAAGGCAAAGGCTAAAAGTATTTCCTTCTATCAGGTGTTTATTGTAATTTCTAGGAAAGCTTTTAAGATGAATCAAGGCACATCATTAGAGGCTCTCAGGTGGCACAGTGGTAAAGAACCTGCCTGTCAACTCAGGAGACACAAGAGAAGGGGGTTCAATCCCTGGGTCGGGAAGCTCCTGGCATAGGAAATGCAACTCACTCTGGTATTCTTGCCTGGAAAATTCCATGCACAGAAGAATCTAGGTTGAAAAAGAGTTAAACACAACTGAACACACATGCACTGCATGGCAAGATGTGTCGTGGTGGGCTGCCGGTTTCTCTCTCCCAACTTTATGTGTTAGGGGACGACAGAGGATGAGATGGCTGGATGGCATCACTGACTTGATGGACATGAGTCTGAGGGAACTCCGGGAGTTGGTGATGGACAGGGAGGCCTGGTGTGCTGCGATTCATAGGGTCGTAAAGAGTCGGACACGACTGAGCGACTGAACTGAACTGAATTGAACTGAAAGCAACATTAAGCTGTGAGAAATTATACAGCAGAATAACCTAAAGTAAACTTTTAAATAAAATATAAGTGGCATCCTCTAATGATCAGCACTACAATTTATGGTGCCAGACACTGTACCAGGTGTCTGTTTAAATCATGCCATTTTACCCTCAAACAAATCCCAGGACATAAACTAATATTTGTTTTGTCAGTTGAGAAAACAGAGATCAGGAAGGTCATCAGCTTGTTGAGCTACTAAGCAGCAAGGTCAAAATTCTAATCAAAGCCTGGTGCTCTGTCCACCATCCTGGACCAGGCCTCCTGTTTCTTCAGGTCACTACCTGAAGTAGAGACCTTTGATCTGATGGCTAATGGCACTCGATTGACTGGGACTTCATATATGTTTGTTCAAGTACTTAGTTTATATTAAAGGGAAATCAGGGGAAAGAAACAGATGGGCTACATCCAGCTGTGCTTAGCCACTCAGTCGTGTCTGACTGTGACCCCATAGACTGCCAACAGACTCATCTGTCTAAGGACTTCTTCAGGCAAGAATACTGGAGTGAGTAGCCATTCCCTTCTTCAGGGGATCTTCCAAACCCAGGGATAAAAATCCAGTCTCCAGCACTGCAGGCAGATTCTTTACCATCTGGGCCATTGGGACTATATCCAGAGACTGCCTTAATTATATGTTTCTTGTTCAACTGATGGGTGAATCTGATGACTTTCGGTTTTGCTTTGCCTCACAACTACATTTGTACAATGGATTTTGGTTTTTTGCTTATTAGTATGCAAGACCATTCTTGAGTGCCTCTCAACAGGGCCATGAGAGCTACCTCAGTTATGGCCATTTCTCAAACATTTATTGGGCATTTGCCGATGAATAAAAAATGAGAACAAACAGATGGTTTTAGAATAGTGGCATTGGTTCAGTGGTCAAGAAATTAAGAGGAGAATATGGACCTACAGAGCAGGGAAATCTAGCCCAGACTCAGAGAGGGAGAGTCAAGTAAGGTTTTCTGGAGGACATCTGAAGTCATTCTAAAGGATAACTGGAACTGAGCATGAGATTGATGCTGGGTTAAGTAGAGGAAAATGCATGAACAAAAAGAAGGTACCAAAGGATGAGAAAGCAAAGTGTGAGCAGGGAACTGTCAAGAATTCAGGACAATTAGAACATTAAATGCAAGGCTATTTGCACAGCCAGGAAGGAGAGTTGAGTTGAGAGAGGTCAATCAGAATCAGGCCAATCAGTGCCTTACAGCTGCATGAAGTGACGATACACAGATATGCATTTTATGTACAGTGAGCCCTCTACATACAAACCTTCCAGTTGCAAATGTGCCTCTGATTTCAAGAAGGAACTAGAACCTGTGCCATTAACTTCAGGAGTGGGTGAAATTGCAGTTTGCCCTTCTGTCTCATATTGCTGACAATCATTCAGCTCTACCATCTCCCACTCCCTCTCCCTCCTCCAGACAGTAACTCTTATTGCCCGTTCACTCCCTGCCAGCCCCTGGTATGCAGGCTATTGTACTGTGTTACTGTACTTTTCAAGATACACTACTGTAAGATTAAAAATGTTTTTTAATGTATTATTTGTATGAAAAGTATTACAAACCTATTATAATACAGTGCTATAAAGTCATTTGTGCTTGCTGGGTACCTAAGCTCACTTGGTTGGACTTACGAACAAATTCATACTGTTCATGGGGTTCTCAAGGCAAGAATATTGAAGTGGTTTACCATTTCCTTCTCCAGTGGACCACATTTTGTTAGAACTCTCCAACATGACCCATCTGTCTTGGGTGGCCCTACATGGCATGGAATCAAGATTGTTGGGAGAAATATCAATAACCTCAGATATACAGATGACACCACCCTTATGGCAGAAAGTGAAGAAGAACTAAAGAGCCTCTTGATGAAAGTGAAAGAAGAGAGTGGAAAAGTTGGCTTAAAGCTCAACATTCAGAAAACCAAGATCATGGTATCTGGTACCATCACTTCATGGCAAATAGATGGGGAAACAGTGGAAACAGTGGCAGACTTTATTTTTTCAGGCTCCAAAATCACTGCAGATTGTGACTGCAGCCATGAAATTAAAAGACGCTTACTCCTTGGAAGGAAAGTTATGATCAACTTAGACAGCATATTAAAAAGCAGAGACATTACTTTGCCAACAAAAGTCCGTTAAGTCAAGGCTATGGTTTTTTCAGTAGTCATGTATGGATGTGAGAGTTGGACTATAAAGAAAGCTGAGTGCCGAAGAAAGGATGCTTTTGAACTGTGGTGTCGGAGAAGACTCTTGTGAGTCCCTTGGACTGCAAGGAGATCCAACCAGTCCATCCTAAAGGAGATCAGTCCTGAGTGTTCATTGGAAAGACTGATGTTGAAGCTGAAACTGCAATACTTTGGCCACCTGATGTGAAGAGCTGACTCATCTCAAAATACCCTGATGCTGGGAAAGACTGAAGGTGGGAGGAGAAGGGGACGACAGAGGATGAGATGGTTGGATGGCATCACTGACTCAACAGACATGAGTTTGGGTAAACTCCGGGAGTTGGTGATAGACAGAGAGGCCTGGAGTGCTGCAGTCCATGGGGTCACAAAGAGTTGGACATGATTGAGTGACTGTACTGAACTGAACTGATGAACAAATTGGACTTAAGGATGCATTCTCAGAATGGAACTTGTTTGTATGCAGGGGACTTACTATAGATTATTTGAATTAAAATGGAAGGTGCAATGAAACATAGTGGGTAGAAGTTCACACCACAGCCCAACCATCTTAATCCTCTTAAGAAAGCAAAGGAATTACTAATAATTATTGAGTGAAATCTTTGGATTGGATATTGGTAAAACAGTAAGAGTTGTACATTACAAAATGAATGTATTCATTTCCACTCCCTCTCTGTTCTAAATACTGGGATCCTTAGTTAAATAAGACTAAGAGACATGTCCAGGCTGCCTGCAATTCCTTTATCTCTTGTTTTCTGCCTTGTTAACTCTCCTCTGAGTATATCCTTGCTTGTATCTTTGATGTCTGTATATGCATGATTACTTCCTTGGGTCAGGTTTTCTTTTTTTTTTAAATCATTTGCAAATAAAAATTGCTCTTTCTGTACATAAGGGCATGAAATTAAGTCTTCAAATTGACTAACTCAGCAATTTCTGCTCTCTTTTTCCTCTTTAATATTTTATTATAGAAAATTTAAAAAATACACAAAAGTAGACTATAGGAAAATGAACTGTTAAATAACCCATCACCAACCTGAATGCTATCCCCCACCCTTGGGAGAATGAAGGATTTATTATTACTTGCAACAAGTAAGAAGCTCAGGGATTTCTCAAAGCAGCATCTTCTTGAATGTTCTTCTAACCTGAAATAAGTTTCAATGGATACTTAATTTCCACTCTTGATCCAATTAAATGTAAGGACCATATCACTGTCTTTCACTTTGTGCTACTCAGGGTGGGCTCATGAGTCCACACTGAAGACCAATTCAGGATCAGGGACCTTTTGCCACCAGATGAAGATTAGCTAGGTTCTTTAGTGCAAGTATTCAGAAACCTATGGATCTCTGGCTTCATCAGTGTATCAAAGTGGAATCTAGCTAAAAATGTGGCTTGTCTTTTTGTATATCTTTGGTATTCCTTCTACTTTACTAATATTTCATTTTTGTGTGTTTTACACGTTATGAGCCTGATGGATGGAGCCAGAGAGAGGGGTGTGGGAAGTCCTGATCCTTTATCACAGATAAGTTTGAAAAACTTGTTCTATTTCATGTTATAAAATGAATGCCATAAGAAAAGAAAAGGAAAAGCTCACTCACCATTTCTGTGCTCAGTCACTCAGTTGTATCAGACTCTTTGTGGCCCCATGGACTGTAGCCCTCAGGGCTTCTTTGCCCATGGAATTTTCTGAGCAAGAATATGGGAGTAGGTTGCCATTCCCTTCTCCAGAAGAACTTTCTGACCCAGGAATTGAACCCACAACTCTTGGGCCTCCTGCATTGTCAGGCAGATTCTTTACCACTACTGCCACCTTGGAGCCCTTAGCATTTCTGAGTGACTACTATGTGCCAGGCAGGTAAACTGGATGTTACACTTGACCTTTACAACAGCTCTGTAAAATGAATATTTTAATCACTATTTTGCAGAGGAAAAACCAGAGCTGGATGCAATTATGTAGATGGTGCGGGTTAGAATTCAGACTCAAATCTATGCCATTCTCAAATCAATACTTTTTTAAATACTCCCTTTCCCTCTGTTACAAAGCATAAAATTTATTGCTAAAATTGCTGCTAATAGCTTCAGTAGTGTCCGACTCTGTGACCCCATAGACGGCAGCCCACCAGGCTCCCCCGTCCCTGGGATTCTCCAGGCAAGAACACTGGAGTGGGTTGCCATTTCCTTCTCCAAATTGCTAAAATTAGGCTTAGCTTTTTTAAGAGATGGAAAGTTTATTAAGATCAGGGTTCATATCACATGCCATTTTAAATCTCCTTCATCCTTAGCACAGCCCTAGAGGCAACATTGATTTTCAGTGTATTTTGGATAATGGGTACCACCTTCAGTTCAGTACAGTTCAGTCACTCAGTCATGTCCGATTCTTTGTGACCCCATGAATCGCAGCACGCCAGGCCTCCCTGTCCATCACCAACTCCCGGAGTTCACTCAGACTCACGTCCATCGAGTCAGTGATGCCATCCAGCCACCTCATCCTCTGTTGTACCCTTCTCTTCCTGCCCCCCAATCCCTCCCAGCATCAGAGTCTTTTCCAATGAGTCAACTCTTCACATGAGGTGGCCAAAGTACTGGAGTTTCAGCTTTAGCATCATTCCTTCCAAAGAAATCCCAGGGCTGATCTAAAGGTACCACCTTAGAGTTGCCCATATTAATAACGTACAGCCTTAGAGGTAACAGGCAGAACCAAGTGACCAGATGAACAAGTAAAAAATTTTTACAAGCTGCCCGAGGCTTGTATTAGGTAGAATCTTTGGTTTGGATCCCTAGCCAGAAACAATCAAACTTCAGACCACCTCTTTGTGTCTAATGGGACATTTGCTTTTTATCTAAGAGGAGTGTGTGTGTGTGTGTGTGTGTGTGTGTATGTGTGCACGTGTGTGTGTTGAGAAGAGGGAAGAGATAGAAGAAAACTAGGTTTTGTAATTGGAAGGAAAGTTATGACCAACCTAGATAGCATATTCAAAAGCAGAGACATTACTTTGCCAACAAAGGTCCTTCTAGTCAAGGCTATGGTTTTTCCTGTGGTCATGTATGGATGTGAGAGTTGGACTGTGAGGAAGGCTGAGTGCCGAAGAATTGATGCTTTTGAACTGTGGTGTTGGAGAAGACTCTTGAGAGTCCCTCGGACTGCAAGGAGATCCAACCAGTTCATTCTGAAGGAGATCAGCCCTGGGATTTCTTTGGAAGGAATGATGCTAAAGCTGAAACTCCAGTACTTTGGCCACCTCATGTGAAGAGTTGACTCATTAGAAAAGACTCTGATGCTGGGAGGGATTGTGGGCAGGAGGAGAAGGGGACGACAGAGGATGAGATGGCTGGATGGCATCACTGACTCGATGGACGTGAGTCTGAGTGAACTCCGGGAGTTGGTGATGGACAGGGAGGCCTGGCGTGCTGAGATTCATGGGATTGCAAAGAGTCAGACACGACTGAGTGACTGAACTGAACGGAACTGAACTGAATATAATTTATCACTGTCAACACTCAGATAAACTGTAACATCATTGGGAAACATTTTGTCATGTCATGACATCTATCTCATCCCACCCCAGCTCATCTGTAGTGTTAGGTGAGTTGGATAATTGTGCACACTCCTTTTTAGGTTTTAATCATGAACTCTGAACATGCTACAGTCCAGGAGAACTTTCCTCATGCCTCAGATCAAGCACTGCTGATATTTTCTTGGTGTCTATTTCATTCAGAAATAATGAACATCAAAGACAGCTTGTGTCTCTGAGCTGGTTCCTACTATAAATTTTATTTCGGCACTTGCCAGTGACCTGAGCAGAGTATGCCAAGTGGAACCATGGCTGCAGACAGTTCAGGAGATTGATATTTCAGACAAATTGAAATTCACTCACAACTATCCTTCATCACAGTGCAGAGGTATGCTCTGAAATCCAAGAGAAACTAGTGCCCAAAACTTCTCAAGGTTCTTGCCAGTGTGTCCAAGGCCCATGTCAGGGAAAAGAGTAGCACACATGGGCAGGGCAGATGCGAGGTGACCGTGTCAGCTAGGAAATTTGATGTCAGGACCACTCCAGAAAAATCCATAAGCACAGTTATTTTTCACTGTGACCTCCCAATCCACTTTCTTTTCTATGATCCTTAAAATCTAGTTATTTCTTTGTTCTTAATAATCATAACTATGCTAACATTATCTTCAAAATGAGGCAGTGTAGCCTAGAGAGTAAACCCATAGACTTTAGGCAAGAATATCTATCACTGAGTGAGCAGCTCCTGGATAGAAAACACTATACTTAAGATGGAACATAAAAGGTAACTCCTTGAACCCTCTCTTTAATCATAAAGGGTAGATATTATTATGAAGTTATAAATGAGGAAACAAGTTCAGGAAGGTCTCAGACTAGTGATTATGACAGAGACTGTCTTTAAACCCAAATTCGACTCAACACTAAGCTGGCATTTTGTATTATTATATTTTCCTCTAATAGAAAGTGCAGTAGGCCTGATGATTTTATTCTGGTTTGAAAAATACAGGTCTAAATTGAAAAATGGAAGTTTAGTGCAGTCACTATAGAGAATAATGAGATTCCTTTAAAAAGCTATAATTAGTGTTGCCATATGATTCAGCAATCCCACTCCTCTGTATATCTGAGGAGTATATCCCACTCCTCAGCGTATATCTGGAGAAAACTCTAATTTGAAAAAATATATGCACCCCAATGTTCATTGCAGCATTATTGACAATAACCAAGACAAGGAAACAACATAAATGTCCATCAACAGAGGAATGGATAAGGAAGATACAGTACATACACACAATGGAATACTACTCAGCCATAAAAATAATGAAATAATGCCATTTGTAGTATCATGGATATACCTAGAGATTATCATACTAAGTGAAGTAAGTCAGACAGAGAAATATAAATATCATGCAATATTATTTATATGTAAAATCCAAAGAATGACACGAATTTATTTACAATACCAAAACAGACATGCAGACAGAAAACAAACTTATAGTTACCAAAGGTGATGGGGGCAGGAGATAAATTAGGAGTTTGGAATTAACATATACACAGTACTATATATAAAGTAGATAATCAACTGGGACCTACTGTATAGCACAGGGAACTATACCCAAATCTTGTAATAATCAATGAAAAGAAATCTGAAAAAGAAATATATATATATATATACATATATATATACATATATATATACACACACACACACACACACACACACACAAACACACACACAACTGGATCATTGTGCTGTACACCAGAAAATAATATAACCTTGTAAATCAAGTAGACTTCAATAAAATACATTAAAAATAATTTTTAAAAGTGAAAGTTATACACCAAACCTGAAGTATTCTAGCTGAAAATAAACTAGGGTCATTCTTTTGGAGAACATTAGCTTTAACACTTACATATGAGCTACCACCACCTCTGATTCTCTCACGCAATGCAAGTAAAGTACTTTATCTTCTTGACTCTTTGGTATTATTTACCTTCAAAGAAAAAGGGTAAGATTAAGGCTCCTTGATGGGCAATAAATATTCTACTCCTTTCCCTTGTCTGTCACTGTGGGACATTCACAAGGAGTGAGGAGACAGAAATCCAGAGGCTTGTGGTAGCATCAGAGAAACGAGATCACAGGGACAGTGACAGTGATCAAATAGTCCTCTAACCAGGTTTCCCAAAGTGGCCTCTGCAGATCAGTGATATTGGCAAATGAGATATTTATCTAAGCAAATGGGAGAAAACTCTCTGTTTTAGAGATTCTCCCTTGCATATTCGCATGTCAAAAGCTTGGATAAACTCTGTCATTACAGAAAAGAACAAATTTTTGTTTGGTATTACCCAACATCTTGCATAATATTCATATTTATCTTAGAGTTGTGCTTTAAGAACACTATATTAAGTTTCTGCTGTAGGCTTATTAGGGCATTCAAAATGGTTCAGATTCTCGTGAGACCCAAATAACTGTGGTTTTGCAATTTATCAATGTCTCCCTGGGTGGACATGTGTATTATTAAAACTTCAGTCTAGGTGAATCAGGTTAATGAAGAAATATGTTTACCCCAAAGGAAGAAAAATATGCTTATAAATAAAAATGATAAAGGTTTATTAACTTTTGTCATTTTTTAACCTGTACACATTTGAAAGCATGACAAATGCCACAGGACACACAGATAGTTTTGTAAATAATTTAAGCAGATGTATATTTACTCCCTAGAAGTCCATGGACCTGATGCTGAAAGCTCGACCTCTGTGTATCAGTGCCAAATTGAATCTCAGAGACAGAGTTTTGGGTGAAGTATAAAAGAACGGGTTTATCGCTTTGCCAGGCAAAGGGGACACATAGGACTCCTGCCCTCAAAACTGTGCCCCAACCTAGGGGAGTCTGGTGAGAAGTTTTATAGCAATGGTTCAAGGGTTGGGTTGCTGATAAGATTTTAGAGTGTATGCAAGGCCTGTACTTCTTTAATTTGGAGTCTGGTGGTCTTCTGATTTTCTTTGAAGAATGCTTCATTAAGTAGTTCCATTATCCATTTGCTGGGGATTTTTATTCTATAAAGAGCTTAAAGCTATTGTTATGTGTATAATTTGAGGAGGAACCAGGACCCTGCTCCAAGCCCACAATATTGTTTCTTGGCTGCTTCTCCCCTGTCTCTAGGTTTCCTCCCTTCCCTGATTAGCAACCGTTCAAATATGCCCTTTGGAACTCAGGGAAAGTCATGGAGGCTGGAGTCAAAGAATGGGGGATACGAAGTCTTTCACGCCTGGGAGATCCACAGGATCTTCCTTGGTTTTGGACCCTCTGGCTCCCACATAACTCACAAATCCCTAAATAGAAATTAGAGACAAACAGGAGTATTATAATTTATTATTACTTCCCCATTAATACCTTAGGAAGAACTCAACTCTTTATTGAGTACCTATTAGAAACAGAGGAAAACAAAAGGGCAACCATTAAATGACATGCAAGCATTGTGTCTGGCAGGAAGTCACTCAACAAACATGAAGGAACAAAAAAGAATTCTCACTTTACTGATAGGCAAAAGAATGATTAAGAGGTTTCCCAAGATTACATTTACACGGTAGAGCTCGGATTTAATGCTGGTTTTGTCTGGCTCTTTAAATCATGCCTTCACTACACCATGCTGCCAATTTAATGGGAACAAATTACTTTTACTACAAATATGGGCAGGTAGCAGCTCTAGCTTCAAGGAAAAATCTGTTGGGGGAAGATCAGAGATATGCACAACAAGAAATCTGTTAAAACAGACAGGAGGCATTAGTGACACAGAAAATCAGCTTGTATAAAAGAGAGAAATGAAAGTTTCAGCACAGGCTTGGGAATGACTGTGAGTGAGATAAGCAAAGAAGTTGTGTGTGTGTGTGTGTGTGTGTGTGTGTGTGTGTGTAAAGGTGTGTGCACCAGAGGCACCAACAGGGAAAAGCATGAAAACAGAGTGAAATTGAGCAAGATACTGTGGGGTTCCTGGGCACAAAAGTGTGTCTGTGTGTCCTGTTTCTCGTTTGTAGAAAATAGGCTTCATTCAGCCCCCATGACCTTCCCTGAGTTTCAAAAGGGAGATTCCAATATTTGTTAATCAGAAAAGGGAGAGGATAAGGAGACTAGAGAGTAGCAGCCAAGAAACAATAGAACAGCCTTGGGGCTGGGTCCTGATTGCTCCTCACGAAATATACATAATATCTTTGAGTTCTTCTGCAGACTAAGACCCCAACTCAGATGGAGGATTGTAACTTCAGACTGAGAACCCTGTTACCTCACCACCACCCAGTTGAAGAAAATCACACATCCTGTAGCCTTACCCCCCAAATTTGCCTATAAAACATTTTCCCTCTAGACCAGAGGGAGTTCAGGGGTTTTGAGAAAGAGCCTCCTATTTTCCTTGCTTAGTCCTGCAATAAACCTTTCTCTACTACAAATTTCAACATTTCAGTTTATTTGGTCTGTGTGTTGGGCACAGGAACTTTGTTCATTACAAAAGCTCCAAGGGCAATGCTCCATGGACCTTTCGGATCTTGACCTCTAAATGTTGCAGGGGAGCAGATCATGCCTCTTTGAGCTGGTCAGTTTTAAGAAATAGGAGACAGAGGGAAAGCTCTGAAAACTGAGTAGAAGCTACCCTCCTATAAGAGATACTTGTATTTATAAAGGGACTCTCCATTATAAGGGTGTTTCCCTTGCTGCTCCAGTAAGAGAATGACTAAATCTTTAGAACTCTCACCAATGGAGAAGCACAGATTTTAAACCTGTATAACGACCTTGGTTACTGTAGCTCACCCTTGGTTACTGTGGCTTTTCCTGGTAAACTCTAACAATCATCCCTCTCCCAACATGTTCCTTTTGTTTTTAAATGAACAAAGTACTTGGTTAAAGTCTTGAGCCATTTCAGGGAGTTACTGAGTTTTGGCAGCTCTCTCCCATTTATAAATGTTTAAATGTATAAATGCTTACATGTTGTTAAGCTTCTGTTTGTTTTTATCCTATTAGCTTATCTTTTATTGCAGGGAGATCTCAGCTAAGAACCTAAACATGTAGGAAAAAAGTTATTTTTGCTCCCTTTACAGTGTCAGAAGGCAAGGGCTGGCTCAATACCATCACTGTATATCAAATATATACAGCAGATGCTGGATAAATACACACTAAGTGAGTGAGAAGATATGGCTGAAAAATGAGAGGGGGTTGGCTTACAGAAGACTTCGTATTGCTTAGGAGATTATATCTTGTTAAAAAAGAGATATCAAGCTTAAGGTGGAGTCACTTGTGTTAAGCCCATGTCACCAAACTAAGACATAATGACTAACCTAATTTCACTCTTTCCCAGGAATGCAGTTTTAACCAGTCACTGGTCAGCAGTCATTGGTCAGCACTAGAGAAGTAATTCACCTGATAGACTCCTGCTGTTCCTCAAAGAAGATGACCTTGCCTAAAACAGTCCACTTTTTGCTAGTAACTTCCTTTTTCTGCCTATAAAGTCTTCCATTCTTCACAGCTTCTCTGAGCCCCTTTTGATTTGTTGGATGAGATGCTGCCCCATCCACAAATCACTGAACAAAGTTAGTAAGTTCTCTAAAATTTACTGAGCTGAATATTTTAACACTCATATCTTTTATACTTGAGTCAGTGACTGCTCTGGAATTCACCTGGAACCCAGGAGAAAATGAGACAGAGATCAGGCGATGCCACAAGGCATGGAATGTTCTACAGTGATAGGCTGAAGTCCAGTTGAGCTATAGTCTTCCTGCCTCCTTGTTTGAGACTGCTGAGTTAGGAGCCAATATCCTTTCTAGAGCCGAATTCCAATATAATAATACGGTGCAAACAAAGCTCTGTGCCTCACTGATAAACCTTGGCTAATTCTTCACCTGACCCAGCTGCATTTTCTCTTCTGTCAGATGAGGAACATGATGCTAACCTCCGGCATGAGGAGTGTGGGTCCTGAAACCAGACTACTTGCGCTGATATTTTCATACTCCAACCGTGAGACCTTAAGCAGGTGACTTTACCTCTCTGTGCCTCTGTTTCCTTATCTGTAAAGTAGGGTTCAACATATAGTTACCATACAGGCTGATTAGGAAGGTTAACTATGCTAACAGACCAAAAGAACAGAATTGTTGGTCTTTAATAAGTATATATACATTCTAAGCCTTCCTTGTCATTTTCTTTATTCTTATTACTGTTTCCACATAATAAGGACTCAGTTCTTAGGCTATAGTCGATACTGAGGAAGAATGATAATTTTCTTAATTTGAAATTTTTGAGATTTTACTTTTTAAATTTTTTTCCTCACTGGAGTATAGTTGCTTACAATGCTGTATTAGTTTCTGCTGTACAGCAAAGTAAATCAGCTACATGTATACATATATTCCCTCTGTTTTGGATTTCCTTCCCATTTAGGTCACCAAGAGCACTGAGTTCCTTGAGCTACACAGTTGTTTCTCATTAGTTATCTATTTTATAAATAGTTGTGTTTGAATGTCCACTGTAATCTCCCATTCCATCCCACAACTTAGATGCCCACTGACAAATGGATGGATAAAGAAGATATGGTACATGCATACAATGGAGTATCACTTAGCCATAAAAAGGAACAGCATTGTGTCATTTGTAGAGATGCGGAAGGACCTAGAGTCTGTCACACAGAGTGAAATAAGTCAGAAACAGAAAAACAAATATCGTATATTAATGCATGTATATGGAATCTAGAAAGATGGAATAGATACACAAACATAGAGAACAAATATAAGGACAACAAGGGGAAAAGGGAGGTGGGGTGTGGGATGAGAAAGAATGACCTGAACAAACTCATTCTTCAGGATTTTTGAATTTTCAGCATCAAATAAACCTCTTACTTTGGAGCTCTTAAAGCATTCCAGTATTAACCTAAAAAAATTATATGTGTGCCCATGGTTGCATCATCCTTCTCAGCCCATCATCAAGCTCATTTCCTCTGCATGAAGCACAGGTTTACTTAGGTGACATAAAATGCTTTTGCCTCTGTGACATCCTTTTTCATCGACATCCTTTTTCATCTCTCTCTGTAGAGAGTCCCCTTAGCATTAACAACTCAATTGTCTGGGTTTTTGTATGAAATATACTGCATCCTTTAACTTGATCTGGTAGGGGTGTGATTAGTTAATTGCTGTGGGCACATGACATTTGCAAGGAAAAATGGATACCTCAGCCCTCTTTCTTCCATTGCAATGGAAAATGATTAAGGTTTGCTGGTTTCTCAGTGGGGGACAGCTGTTTTCAGGTGGATATTCAGAGACTTGCAAATTCTAGATATTAAGTTGTTCTTGTCTGTCTTTTTCTCTTTTGTGAAGGGATGGCAGGGGAGGGGTCAGGAAGGACAAGGGGACAAGCTATGAATAGCTTTTTAAAAAAATCTATTCTTTGTAATAAAACTGTTCATCCATATTAATTTCATATTCTTTGCAATGTGCATATCTGGCCACTGGCAAAAATTGTGAAATCTCTAAAGTTTCCCTTCCCTGTCCTTGTCTTTTATATTCTACATGGCCTTTTCCTTTGAAGGACACATTTTGCTCCTCTCTGTCCCCCAGAACTCATGGCCATGGTGTCAGGAATGAGAAAGAACATGCAGTTAGTACACATTTAGGTAAAAATCACCATCACTGGCATGTGGAATAAGACCTTCCCCTCCTCCCCTCCCTGAGGATCTACAGGATGATGAGGCTTACAGTGTCTTTCCTTTATCATCTTTTTCTGGGTCATTTGGAAATCTTTTCTGAGTGTTTTGGAAATCGTATGACATGAAAGGTTTTTATTCAAGAAAAATGCACAGCTGCTCATACAACACATAGTAATATGTGCAGCATTTCAGGGGATATGAAGCACCTAACGCAACATGGAGATCCTTAAGAGTCCTAAGCAGAGTTCAGGCAAGACTTCCTTCCTGTGAGAAGGCAGGGATAGGTGGGGAAAATAAGCAGAAGAACAGGGCTTCTGTCAATATCACTGTATTCTACATTCTTTCCCAAGACATAAAACCTAGAGTGGAGATACGTCTAAAAATTCATATTAGAATAAGAATAAGGTGAATATTAATATTATCAACGTACTTATAGTGCTTTTTTATCAGAGGATGCTGAGAGATAAGACACACAGTACTATACCATCATTCTGTGTTGTAACACAACCTAGTAACTCTGTGTTAAGGGAAAAAGAACAAAACAACCCGAACAAAACAAAGAAACACAATATTTGGAGAAAGACATTTTTAATTGGAGGCCAAGCTGAAAGGTTACAGTAGGCCCATGGAAATTGATTTAGGGATACTCTTTACAATTTGTTTTTTCCCTAAGGAGTCCCTAAGTCAGAGAAGAGTGAGTCTGTAACTGTTAATTTCTGGATACACATTTTGAAGCCAGAGACATATGTGAAACTTCGGGTTTTGTCTGAACACTCCATGAGACTTGAAATTCTACCCCAGAATATATCTCATTTTCCTTAATATAAAATAATGTGCACTTCTTAACCTTTGAGTGAAGTTGGTGCCCTAGGAAAATGGGTTTTTAAAAATTGAGGTGTGGGTGTGTGTGCACATGTATATGTGTTTCCTCATTGTCATGGCTTATTTCTGCAGGGTGGATGGTGCTAAAGTTACATTTGAAAAGCTTGGGTTCAGAGCTGAGGTTACCCTGAATGATAGATGTCTCCAAACATGCTGTGATCATTTCACAGCATCCGTCATCATGACAGTTGAGGGGATATGAGAAGCCAAGGGTTTTATAAAAAGAATTTAAGCAAGAGTAAAAGCATAGAGCAGAACTACTAACTAGAGGCCAATATAAACCATCATCTCCACAAGGAGGCCTTAGGGAGGTGGATCCCGAGGCTGGTGGGAAGCTCTGGTCTGTATTTCACTTTGGTCTATATTTAGATATTGAACATGTTTTTTCACCAAAGGTTAAAAGCAGTCCTTAGTTTGGAACAGGTGCTCAAAAAATATTGTGAAATGATGTGATTTCCTCGAATCAACTAGAATGATGCTAGACTGAGAAACTGTTAGGAGCTTAGCTCCTTTCCAGGGTCTACCATGCTGTTCTCCGTGGAAAAACACAGTACTTTGGAATCAGAAACTGGGGTTGGATCTCAGGTCAGTCACTTCATAGATGTAAATTAGTTAGCCTATATAATTCTCAGTTTCTTAAGAAATATTAATCATATAGATTATGGAGTAGATTAGCAGTGATATAAGTGAATGATAAGATCTGGTACACAGTGAACAGTCAATAGAGGTAGCTACTATTACTATTATATTACATTAATATAAACAAATACAATATAATATTTTGTAACATATATGAAAGCTATACAGAATGTAATTATTTATACTAAATTATAATTGGACAAATTCTGAATGAAAAGAAAAACAGAGGCCAAGGAAAGGCAGTATGCAATTAATAGCTTAAAGATGTAATTTATATTGTATAGACTTTAAGGGTTTAGAGGAGAGCAAAAATAATTAAGACTAGAGAAGAAAGGGCTGGAACTGGACCATGGAGAAGATTTGTGTAGATCGAAGGAAGATGAAAGTTCCTGCTTCACTTAATTTAGTAAAAACTGCAATATAAAATTTTGCAAGATATCCTTGAGCAAAGTGAGGAGAACCATTTATATCAGTTGATGGCTAATTAAGTGGAAACAGTGAGTGGGAGGAAGGAGAGACAATAATGGCCTTTAAAGCAATGCCGCTCTTTGGTGACATCCATTTGATTCATGTAAGACTTCAGGCTCTATGTGGTTATAAAACCTTCCCAAATCTCCTCTGCCACCCAGGGTTCCTTATGACCATTACACTGTGGTCCCCACAGTCAGGAAGAACAAATCTGGAGGAATGATTGGTCTGTTTTGAATGTTACATTGTACACATCCATCACTGACAAAGTAGCATATGTACAAAACAGGGGCAGAAGATGGTGAGATGTCTGAGGAAGAGAAATTATGTTGTCAAAATAATAAAAGAAAAGAAGACCAAGAGAACTAGGGTTGCTGTTCTCAGGTATTTGCAAAAAAAAATGAAGATCATGATAAAGAAGGATGAACTTTGGTTTGGGATGGTCCAGCAAGTAAGCTAAGAGGAGTGTTTGGTGATTTGGAGATAGAATCAGGTACAGTGGAAGGAAGGATACCCTACTGCTTACAATTTTTGCAGAAGATAGTGAGCTATCCTGGGAAGTCATATTTCTATGCTTATAAGAAGTGGGATGGAGTAGCCAAATAGCAGGAATACATTTAGTGAATGTAGAGATCTCTGCAGGTTATTCAGGTTGTGGCTGGACCACTTAACTTCAAAGGTCCCTTTTCCAATTCTTTAGCCTTTTATAACCCTCCTTTTTTAAAAAAGCAGAAATTTAGTGGAGGCCAAGGTCAGCCATCCCATTTCTATTGAAAAGACAAAGTTAAAGACTATATTTTTGCTTTAATTGATTCTAAAAATTAAAGATTAGGTTGGAGCAGATAAGCAATCAAAGCCAAGGTCCTTATCTAACTGATCATTGAGCTGCTAAATGGGGTAGAAATTGTATTCTGAAGAGATTGGTTCATGGCCTTTCCTGAGCCATGCAACTATGTCACCTCAGAAGCACCTGCCTTGGCCACTTTGGCACCTTTCATTTCATTCCAGAATTTCTCACATATATATGTATATTGGGGGGTGAGAGGGCTATGAAGAGGAAAAAAATGACAAAAAGAAAATGCTTTACTATAAAATATAAAATAGTTTTTGCACTACAGTACATGGAGTTCTATAGAAGGCAACCTGACCAGATAATTTTCAAGATAAGACTGATATTGGAACCACAAAGTAATTAGAAAACCTGAAAAAATGGTGTGAAATTGACCTTGGCAGCTCTCAGTCCAGGTCACGTCCCTTTGGTCCTTCTTTACATTGTACCCACAGCACACCTGTCATCCCTTATTTGTCTAAAGTCTTAGGGATAGTTCAGTTAGAATATGACTCCTCCAAATAATAAAAATTGTAATAAATATCAATACATCAAAAATGTATGTGTACAGCTTCTCCAAAGACATGCCTTACTTCATTTCTTATTCACAATAGCAAAGCCATTAGGGCAGATATCATCATCCTTATTTGAGAAAAAGGTGGAATGATGAGCACAAAATCCCATGGCCAGTAAGTGACAAAATCAGGAGCAGATATGTGTTGATTTTTCTTCTTCTAATCTAAGCATCTTTCTACAAGACTAGATGTTAGAAGGAAGTCATGTGTGTGTGTATGTATGTTGATGCTGCTGCTAAGTCACTTCAGTCGTGTCCGACTCTGTGTGACCCCATAGTCGGCAGCCCATCAGGCTCCCCCGTCCCTGGGATTCTCCAGGCAAGAACACTGGAGTGGGTTCCCATTTCCTTCTCCAATGCATGAAAGTGAAAAGTGAAAGTGAAGTCACTCAGTTGTATCGGACTCTTAGCAATCCCATGGATTGCAGCCCACCAAGCTCCTCTGTCCATGGGATTTTCCAGACAAGAGTACTGGAGTGGGGTGCCATGGCCTTCTCCGTATGTATGTTGGGCATCTTTAAAAATTAATACATGATGATCCATAAATGACTGAGAGAGCTTCAGTGTTTCTCACATTTTGACTATCTTGACCTTTGAGGCTGATAATCATCTATTGTGGAGCACATTCTTGTCCATCATCGAGTGTGTACTAACATCTCTGCTGCTGCTGTTTAGTTGTTAAGTTGTATATGACTCTTTGCAACCCAATGAACTGTAGTCTGTCAGGCTTATCCATCCTTGGGATTTCCCAGGCAAGAATACTAGAGTCGGTTGCCATTTTCCTCTCCAGGGGATCGTCCTGAGCCAGGGATCTAATCTACATCTCCTGCTTGGCAGGCAGATCCTTTACCAGTGAGCCACCAGGAAAGCTTTTACTATCATCTCTGGGTTTTACCAACTGGATGCTACTAGCAAACCTCCAGTTGTGACAATAGAGGATGTATATTCCAAATATTGTCAAATGTCCCCTGGAGCAAAATCACTTCCAGCTGAGAACAACTGATTAACACCAGGTATAATTTGTTTTAAAAGAGAAGACCAAGCTAAATTAATTGACATTGAGCACGTATGTGTACATGCAAATATGGACAGAAAAACCTCCCAATGTCTTTCAGCTTTTCCCAGTAATCATACCTTCCCATTACAAGGAACAGAGGCGCTGTCTTGGCTTTGTTTCTAATGTGGGATGTGATTTGGATGGTGTGTAAAATAAGACTTTCACTGACTATCAACTGAGGTGTTTTTATTTCCTTATACACCAAATGACATCATTTCCCCAACAAAGCCACACAACACTTAGCTATAGGAATCCAATAAGTCAAATTGAATTGTCCAACAATAGATATTTATATAGAAAACATAGAAATCTTTACCCCAGACAACATTTCAACAAGAGTGAAAGGCGAATCATTAGAGTCATACATTCTCCCCTCAAATTGATTCTGTTTCATTTGCTCAGATGTTTGTCAGGTTAACTTTACTAATGAATTTCCACAGTTGTTTAGTCTCTCAACTATGAAGCCACAGCCTGTGCTTAATTATGATATTTTCTTCCGAAGTCCAGGTCTTTTATCTGACCACTGACAGCTAGAAAAGGTTTGCTGACATGGCATCTAAACATATCTGTCTTATTTATAAAGGACAAAACCAAGAATGCAATGTGTGTGGACATTGGTATAGAAAAGCATACACCATATATTGTGCATATATAACAGGACATAGCACTTGTCATAATTATATTTTTATTTAAATGTATTGCCAGCTCTTTTAAGCCAAACAAATATATATATTGCTGCTCAATATCTGAAGTTAATAAAACAGTGAGGGAAGAGCAACAGGAAATATCTCTATTGTAGACTCACAATTTAAGAAAGAATTTCAAATTAGTTTGATATATTAAAAGATGCCTGAACATGTGTGAGGCACTGACTTTTGTAAAGAAAGACATAAGCACTGTACAAATACATATACACACACTGGCATACATATCATATCTCCAAAACACATGAAACATCAAATTTTTTTTAAAACATTAAGTCAATAGCTCAAAACCAAAGGAAACACTTTGTAATTTTATGTCTCTCCCTGTATTTTTCATTGAATTAAATCATTGTTGAAGGAGTTTTGTGTTTCTCAGGTAAGTAGTTTGTCCTAAATAAATCCCCAAACTAAAGTGCTCATTAATTCCATGTATACTTATTACCCATATGCACAAGTATCATTATCTCCTGATTATGTTACTGAAATGCCAAGCTGAATATATTTGAAGTTTTGCATTCTGTCCATTAAGTAAAAGAATCATGTGAAAGAACTATTAAAAACCCCCAACCAAAGTAAATCAGCGTGCAAAGGATGCTTCCTGAGCACCACACTGAAACAGAGCCTCCACAGTGGGACACGTCTGCACACCTCCCAACAGCATTTATCCATTCTCATGGCAAAACACATTCGATTTCAGAAAATAAATGGATATTAATTTCCATCCAAATGCCCATTTCAATTCATTATCTAGAAAGGTAAATATTCACAGAGGTGACACCCAAGTCAATATTGACCTTGGGGGATAATAAATTTTGACATTTTCCAGAATAAACAGTTCACATAGCATGCCTGCACATGTAAAATTGTACTTGGCACATTAACCATGAAAGAAAACTAATAATATCTCAAATTTATTATACTTATAGTTGTGTGTACACATATATATGCATGTACATATAGCATAATAAATTACTTATTATATTGAATTCTATTGAGAATACAGAGTAGGGAGTTCCCTGGTGGTCCAGTGGTTAGGACTCAGTGCTTTCACAGCCATGGCTTGGATTCAATCCCTGGTCAGGGAACTAAGACCTTGCAAGCCATGGAGCATGGCCAAATAGATAAAGGAAAAATAAAGCAATAGGTCCAATTTAAACAAATAAAAGAATGGAGAGCAGGAGCATTTGGAGTTCACTTATATGTAAGTACAGTGTAGATCTAACGCAATGTGATTTTCTAATGAATGGTACACTAAGGAAATATGTATGCCTGTGGTGACGATAACACCCCAACCAGAACCGGAAACTAAGCCTGAATCCAGATAGGGTACAATTGAATTTCATGTGTGTATTGGCATAATGTCTAGTCACATTCATTAACATTAGGGAACACTAAGAGGGCCTCAATTCTGGAGCCAAATGTCCATTTCTCCCATAAGTATTATCAAACAGAGGCAAGAATTATGGAGAGAGCACTGGACTGTGTACCAATTGTCTGCCCCTCTACTGTCCCTAATCCAGGCATGCTGTCTGTACTTGGGCTTAAATTAGCCTCTCTGTATTTTAATTCAATTTATCAAGTAGTTATTCACTGTGTGGCCAACATGAAAAGCCTTTTTTAAAAAGGTCAAAGTGGGTGCATGTGTCTTTTTTAATTTTAGTCTTCTCTGGATATATGCCTAGGAGCAGGATTGCAGGATCATATATGGCAATTCTACTTTCAGTACTGTTTTCCACAATGGCTGTAAAAACTTACATTTCCACCAAAGTGTAGGAGGGCTCTCTTTTCTCTACACTCTCTGCATCTGATATTTGTGGACTTTTTAATGATGGTCATTCTGACACACATAGAGAACCAACTGGTGGTTGCCAAGGGGGAGATGGGTGGCAGAGGGATAGATTGGGAGTTTGGGTTTAGCAGATACAAACTATTTAGTAGAGAATGAATAAACAACAAGGTCCCACTGTATAGCACAGGGAACTATATTCAATATCCAGAATGGATGGTGACGAACCAGAATGGAAAATAATATATGAAAGAATGTATGTATGTATTTATCTGTGTGTGCTCAGTCATGTCTGATTCTCTGTGGCCCCATGGACAGTAGCCACCAGGCTCCTCTGTCTGTGGAATTCTCCAGGCAACAATACTGGAGTGGGTTGCAATTTCCTACTCCAGGGGCTCTTCCTGAAAGAAAATTGAAAGCGCGTCTCCTGTGACAAACACCCAGGGTGGCCTTGCGGCTGCAGAGCAGCCAAGTGTTGGCCACCATTGAGGCCACCTCCCCCACTTTTTCTTAAAACCTTTGTAAGCCTCATCACTTTTGCATGAAACTATAAACTTGGAGATTCCTACAATTACAGGTAAGGCAGGAGGCTTTGTGCGCTACTTGCCTGAAGAATCAGGAGAGGAGAGTAGGTTGAGTGATAGGATTTTGCATCTCCTCTCCCCATATCCTGCAAAGCTGCCATCTGTGCAATTTATTTTACATAAAAATTCTACATAAGATTTAATCTTGGAAACCATAGTGTTCTCCTCCTAAAATAAGTTTAAATATTTAAGGTCTTGTTCCCTGGAGCATTCCTTCTTTTGGAGAGCTAGAACACAGCTCTGATTCATTGCCTCAGTGTGAATGACTTCGGGATACTCCATGTCCCTTCCTGATGGCTCTATGGTTGGAAGAAGAGAAGCAAAGCCTCTCTGATGGTGAGGATGCTGACCATTGAACAAAGTGCTTAGCCTCTTTAAACCTAAGCAAGGAAGTCTGCTGAGACAAGAAAATAGCTGAAAAACAGGACAGAGGAGACAGAGACCTGAAAACTAAGCTAAACAATAGCTCAAGTCGAAGGGATACAAGCAGGAGAACTAGAGAATAAAGCACAGAATCCCCTGGCCTGGCTTTCCTTGTGACTGGTGATGGAAGGAAACTGGACACAACAGGTAGTTCTCTGCCTTGCAAACTCTCTGAGGCCCACAGAGCCAGTGCTCATCATGGGACCTCATCTGTGGTGAAGAATAATGTCATTCAGCATATGCCTGTTCAAAACTCTCCCTCCCATCCTTCCCCAATGGAGGAAAGGAGGCTGGGGGCTGGATATAGGGTGAACTCTGCAGCTTACCTCAAAGACCGAGAATGGATCTTAATGTAGTCCAATCTTTGCATTATTAGAATCTGTGATCTAAACATCACAAGTAGGGGTTTTCTTATCAGTACCAACTTTAAAAAACAAAAATAGAAACAGAACATCCATCTGATAAAGTCTGGGAGGGCTACAGTATATTGCAGTGTTGAAAATACTGAAATTTGTGAGGAAGGTCTCTAGGGAGTATGAGACAGGAATAGATGCACTAAAACTGGGCTCATCTCAGGCTCCTCAAGACCAGCATTTAATGGTATGAGCTTTAGTGAGTAAGACAATCAACTTACAGAAACAGGAAACTATTTGCCATGAAGACTTCTAGCTATGGGGGAAGTGCTGCCAGCAAAGTTAGAATAAGATGACCTGCCCAAGGGGGAGAAATCTGCAGGTCTAGACTGATAAGGTTTTTCTTACCCTGGATCACAGAGAAAGACTAGGTCTGCAAGGTTGACCATCTCAAGTTCAAGAGTAGCTCAACCTTAGCTTTACGTTCAAGAAAGCAGTGGGAAGAAGCACAAGCTGTAATCAAGATTGCCGGGAGAAATATCAATAACCTCAGATATGCAGATGACGCCACCCTTATGGCAGAAAGTGAAGAGGAGCTAAAAAGTCTCTTGATGAAAGTAAAAGAGGAGAGTGAAAAAGTTGGCTTAAAGCTCAACATTCAGAAAATGAAGATCATGGCATCTGGATCCATCACTTAATGGGAAATAGATGGGGAAACAGTGGAAACAGTGTCAGACTTTTTTTGGGGGGGCTCCGAAATCACTGCAGATGGTGACTGCAGCCATGAAATTAAAAGATGCTTACTCCTTGGAAGGAAAGTTATGACCAACCTAGATAGCATATTCAAAAGCAGAGACATTACTTTGCCAACAAAGGTTCATCTAGTCAAGGCTATGGTTTTTCCAGTGGTCAGGTATGGATGCGAAAGTTGGACTGTGAAGAAAGCTGAGCGCCGAAGAATTGATGCTTTTGAACTGTGGTGTTGGAGAAGACCCTTGAGAGTCCCTTGGACTGCAAGGAGATCCAACCAGTCCATCCTAAAGGAGATCAGTCTTGGGTGTTCATTGGAAGGTTTTATGCTGACGATGAAACTCCAATACTTTGGCCACCTTATGTGAAGAGTTGACTCATTGGAAAAGACCCTAATGCTGGGAGGGATTGGAGGCAGGAGGAGAAGGGGACGACAGAGGATGAGATGGCTGGATGGCATCACTGACTCGATGGACATGAGTTTGGGTAAATTCTGGGAGTTGGTGATGGACAGGGAGGCCTGGCATGCTGCAATTCATGGGGTCACAAAGACTCAGTCACATGACTGAGTGACTGAACTGAACTGAATTGAATGTGTAAAAAAGATATGGACTCTGGTATCAGGGAAATATGGGTTATCATCCTAGTGTGACGACAAGCAAGTTATTTGATCATGGGTAAATCACCTGACTGTCCAAGCTGGCTCATGTTTTTCCTCGAATGGGAAGGATGATAACTATTGCATCAGACTGTGGGGAGGAATAGAATGAGCCCATCAGGTACCACCATTGGGATGAAGTGTATCACTGGAAGCTCTGCTCAGGAAGAAGCACATCATTTAACTTTATCTTTCATCTCTCATGTTGGGACTTTCTGATCTGGTGAATGAAATCTGGTGATTTCATTTCTTGTGACGGTGTTAAACAGTTCCTGTGTTGTAGAAGGAGAAGCATTAATCTCTCCTTTCATATCCTGGTAAGCTCAGCCTGCTTCCAATTTTCTTTAAAAAACAAAGAAACAAACAAAAAAACCTACCCTCATTGACCCCAATCCTGTAACCTGGAAGAGCTCATTTACTGAAAGGTAAGCTCCATGGATATGGAGCACGTTGCCAGGTGACTGCCATGGGGTGGGGCACAGACTCAGAGTGAAGCTGAGCAGACTTCCTACCCACAGACCCTCCAGAAGTTCCATTTCTATTCATCAAGTAGGCTTGTGGGTTTCCTTTCCTCATGTGAATCGATAAGCTCTTCTCACCTCCCTTTATTGATTAATTATAATTTGCAGCTCACAGACCAATCACATTTAATGAGAAAGGAAGCTACCTGTTCCTAAATGAGAGGGAAGACAGGGAAGTTGTACTTCTTCATACAGGAATCCTAGAAGGCATAAACAGGGATAAAGAGCCAGAAAGCTTAGACTTGTGCCCCTGGGTGTATGCAGCCCTTTGTCATGGGTTAAGTAAATCAATTTTGCTCGTCAATTTTTAACCAAAGATTGTGGGAAAATATTCTTCCTGTAATTTACACATGGATGCAATATGGAATGGAACGCAGATTTGTCTGAGTGTTTAAGAAAAAATTCAAGAAATTACATGCTTCAGCAGCCACGTGAAGCTAAGCTCTCAGACTCCCCTGGGTTCTGTGCACTCTTTTTTTCTGGCAAGCAGCACTTCAATGGCAAAGTTTAAAAAGCATTAGCCTTGGCCGTAAAACAACCAAAAAATCATTTACTAAACTTTAAATGAAACAGGCAGAGTGAAAGAAGGGAGTCTGAAAGGGGAGAGAGGGATAGAGAACAGAGGAAGGGATAGGGGTAGAAGAATATGGGGAAGGGAGGAAGGAGGGTGGAAGGAAGAAAGGAAGGGCATTGGAAAGGTAGCAACTTAAGAGTGAAGGGGAAGAAATGCTGAAGATAAGGAAGCAGAGAGAAAAGACCCAGGAAGAGAAGAGAGGTGCTTAATACACTGAACAAGACTAGAGTGGAGGACCCCACTGCCATGGCTTTGATTTGAAGAGATACTGTTATTTTTTGTTGTTGCTGTTTTGGGGTTATATGGACACCAATCCAATTCTCCCTCCATCAGCTGGTTTTCAATAGCAATAGGCTTTCATGACTATACAGAGAAATAAATGCACAGTAGGCATTTCATAAGTACTTTTGAATGAATGAATGAATGATGCACTTGAAGATGGATTAGCATTTATAATCCATCAGGTGTTGTAGCAGCACCCAATTTTAACCCAACATTTACAAGGACAGAACACTTGAACTAAAGATTCACCAAAAGGAGGCTTCAGCAGTAGCCAGAAGGAAAGTACAGCTCTCCTGACCTGCAGATTTAACTTCCGTCTGCTCAAGTCTCCTGCAAATGGAGAGCTTAGGCTACTAGGAACACTACATATATTCCTGCTCATGTTCACTAATTTTTTTCTCAAGGTCTGTTCAAGGATGCTTCTGCCCTAATACTGACATCTTCTGTCAGGGTTTTCTGGAGGGAATGTGCTCTTTTATTTTCTAGGGGCAGCTCTTTCCTCCACTTCCTTAATGAGGTTTGTAGTAAGCATTTCACTGGCCAAAACCCAGAAGCAGAGATCATACCTGATTGCACCTTGAAAGAGCCCAAGTGGGCTTTCCCAAGTGCAGTGGGTAGAAGATCTCTGTCAGGACTGCCCTCAGAAAAGTCCTTGATGGGAGGTTTCACATTTGGTGACTCTGCCTACATATTTAGCAAGGCAGCATGTGGAACCCAGGTGGCCCTGGGTCTCTGTCAGGTGGAGACCAATTCTACCCACAGTCCCTCTGACATCCAAGAGAAATAAGAGCGAGTTTCCCTTTGCCTCAGCAATTACTCAGCTCTTCGATGAAGGGAGAGTGAGCCCTTCCATCTTTGCTTGGGAATGGAAATGTTCTTGCCTTTGCCCGATTACTATTGTAACTGATTTTGAGAGAATCCATGTTGGGATTCATTAGTAATTATAAAAACAAGTCATGTGTGTTTTATGCAGAGTAACTCATGTTATACTGACACTGACCCTGCAGGCTCATGTTAGTATCCATAGGATATCCTGAGTGAGAGTCACATCGACCCACAACTGTGGGACCTGTGCCCTTTCTACTGTCCTTAACCACCTCCCAATTGCCCACCTGCAGCACTTTCACCCTTGCCCAGGTCAGCCTGGGCAAAATCAGGAAGTGGGTGACACTTGTCTTGGACATTCTGAACATTCTTCCTGTTTTCCCTTCCCCAACTCAGATCATCCTCTCCCCCTCCTTCAGACACTGGGCTCTATCTCTTCTAGAAATGTTTCTTCTGTTTCTCTTAGTCAAGTGGAGTTCAGTACAGATTAAATTCTTATATTTTCTCTCCCAGTGAGGCTCTGTGTCTTAAGGGTTCCCTATGAATCAGAAGGCTTTCTTTCATATCTACAGATTCAGGGACCAATGGAGTTAGTAGAAGAGTTGTTTGCAGACAGATGGGTGGGGGTATTGGAATTCAGTGGGCTTTCCCAAGTGCAGTGGGTGGTAGATCTCTGTCAGGACTGCTCTTAGAATAGGCTTTGATGGCAGATTTCACATTTGGTGACTGTGCCTACATATTTAACAAGGCAGCATCAGAATGCAACAGATGTTTTTCTCCCCTCTTTTCACATCTTAACATAATCAGGGAAAAGCCAATGGTATTACCCAAAATACGCAGCCGCATGACAGAGAGGAGTGGGGAAGGGAGGAAGGGTGGCAGAGAAGAAGGGACATAATGTATATATTCAGCAAACAGTGGCCTAGACTAACACCTACAAGCATCTGTCTGTTAGGCAAATCTCTTTAGACAGCTATTTGCCTCGGAATGTCTTCAGAAGGATGTATCTGCTTCCAAAGGTGGATAGTTAAAAATAATATACACCACAAGGGATGTTTTGGCATTTTCCTTCACTTTCTTTCTATCTTCAACATTGATGTTGTCATCCTTTAAAACTCAATCAATTCAGTTGATCCAAGGAACAGATGGCATTAATCAACCCCCCAGAATATGCACAAAAGCAATTAGAAATGTAGAGATGTGGAATTTATGCCAGCAAATCAATTACCAATGATGGCAAATCAACCTGGCACACCCAGCTTCCCCGGTTTCTCCTTCCCCAGAGCAGCCACTGATAGCAGTTATGATCCCTGGTTTACCTCCCTGCCAGAGGGGGATGAGAAGGTGGGGGATTGAGGTTTAATTGCTCCTTCCTTAATGACTAGTTCTCAGTCTGCTGACAAAAACCAGCATAATTTACAGACTACAATGTGCATCAGGATGATGGATACAGACAGCATGTGCTATATGGTGTCATGCAAATATGAAATACACTGCACTCAGAATATGGTCGCTTGGTATTCCCCAAGAAGAACTTCATTTCAGAGAACTGAGCACCTTTTCTAGTACCTACAGTTCTCATTTGTCAAAAACAATGGAAGCTGCAATAAAATACATTTTAACCACAAATCTGTGCCTTCTGTGAGTTTACTAGCTCATAGATTCTACGGTTTTGAAATTACTTGGCTCATGATTTTCTTTCTGATTCTTTATGACCTTTGCAGGTTCTGAAACTTTCCTTCTTAGGCCCTTATTAATTACCACCTGTGTTATTATAATAAGCTCTTCACTGGTTTTCTTATGACTAGCCTTCACTCATTTTAATTTTTCCTTCATACAGTGATATTTTAAACACAAAAATCTGATTATGTATTATTTAATTATATCTTCAAAATATTTTGATGACCCTCTATAGTTTTCACAGTAAAAATCAAAGACTCCCATGTTTACCTACTTGTTCAGTTTTTTCTTCTATCTGTAGGCCTATGAGTCACTTGTGCAAGTAATCACTACAACACACAAAGCCTCTAATACCTCTCTTCCTTTTCCCAGCTGGGAAGTCTGACTCTAAGTCTTGACTTACATTCTGTTTCCCTCAGACAGCCTGCATCGATGCCCCAGCCAGTTTAAGATTCTCACCTGTGCTTACCTTTGTTATAGCATTTATCATTTTGATGTGATTAAAGATTTATTTTGCTGGCTGCTCATGTTTAAAGTTCCTTGAGGTCATGGACTCTATCTTTTAATGCATCTTTATTCCTTCAGCTTCTTAGAAAAACTTGACTTTAAGAAAGAGAACTTTTTGTTGGGACTCATTTCTTCAACAAAATTTTTCAAATGAGTAACATACACAGACTCTTAACACTTAAATCTCCTCCCAACCACAGCATAAGAAGATGACATCAGAGACTCAGGATTATGTTATCAGGGCAGTATTGTAGGTTTGTAATTAGATAAGATCTTTCCAGTAGTTTATAACTAAAACTACTGGAAAGATTTTAGATTCCATTAAATAGAATCTAAACTTTTCTTCTTTATACTTAACATTGAATTATGAAGAAGGATTTTTATATCAATATATATCTGTGTATTTTCAGACTGTATAGAAAACACTCATTGAAATTGCAAAATCAAGTTAATAAAATTACCTCAAACTTGGTTTTAAGGTCAAAGAATGGGAAGATGTTCTCTTTGAGGAACAAAGAACCATTTGACACAGAAATAGGATCATGTCAGCAATGAACTCATGGAAATGTGCAGCTTTGTGTAAATGCAGAAGCCCACTCTTCAGCTCCAAATCCAACCAAATGATCTAAATTTCTGCTCTTTCACTTAAAAGCTGCATATTCTAGCATCTTCTTAACGTTTCCCGAACTAGAATAAGTAATACTTTTTATTTGAAAACAAACAAACAAACATAAACCTATACATTTCAAAAGACTCTAGCAGTGGGACAATAGAACAATCTTGGTTTAGAAATGAAAAATTTTAGTTGGAACCCATTCATTTCTTCTCTCATCTATATATTTTAGGCACTGACTATAGATATTCAGATAAAATATGATAATCAGGGAAATGGACATTTAGTTGGGGAGACAAGAACTGGAAGTGCTATGGAAGTACAGTAATAATATACAGGGACATTTGACCTAGCTTGGGGAAAGTGTGTATGTTTTCCGGGGGAGGAGATGGAGAAAGCGATAGAAGATAGAAAGTGTGAAAGGACATTATAAACCGAGTAGACAGACATATGCCAATAAATACAAGAAAACGTGAGAAAGCATGGTTTGTCTGTAGAATACGGAATTCCAGAAACTGGAAATTAGACAATATGGGAGGAGTAATTTGGATGAAATTTATAGTATTAGGCAGAGCCTGTTCAGGACCAGCCCAATGCTGAGAAAGGAAGCTTATACCTGCTATTTAATTAATAGTTTTGTCTGACATCTATTGACTTACAAGACATGATACCAACAGAGGTACCTTTTTATGGTATTGTGTATGTATGTGTGTTTGCACACACGTCACATCTTCAAGGCTATATCCTTTCCTTATCGAGTTTTGAACTGAAACTTGTAAAAGAAAAACAGAACATCTGGTGTTCATCCAGATATAAGGTTTCCAATCTTTGACTATTGCAGTGTCTGGCATCTTGCATCAAATGTAGATTAAGGTAAAGCTCAGGAGCTGGTTCTGGTGGAAAGAGCTGCCTCCACAGCCTTTGTTATGAATAGAGCTGCAGAGAATAACTACAGAGATTCCAAGGCAACTTTCTTCAGATGCACACACACAGACCCCATCAGAATGCATGAGGATTACTTTCATATCTTGTAAAGAGTCTGATCTTTGGAGATAGATAGATACAGGTCCAGTTTCTGATTTTTTTTCATTCCTTGAATTTATGATCTTGGGAAAATTATTAACATCTATTAACCTTAAATTTACTCATCTGTAAACTGGATTTAATAAAGTCTACCTAGCTGTGCTTCCTTGCCAAATTGCACATGGATTGAGAGATACTAAGTCCATAGCAGCTTGCAGCTAGTAGGAATTAAACCTCTATTATGTTGTTATTCTAAGTATAATTGCTTAACAGTTTTGAGTACTATCATCCCAGAAGTGTCTAATGAGAATCCTGAAACTTCAAAATAAAGCCTTTTTGAGTGAATGATTTTTGTACTCTAACCTTTCAGGTAACTAGACCATCTCCCCACTGTCCTACATGACAAGGATAATTAGGCTTGTATATATAGGTCATATTTCAGCAGAGTTCTGGCATACAAGATAAAGAGCTTTTTGTTCACCAACTAAAGCAAAAGTTTTAGGAACATTTTTAATGATATCACATTATTTTGTTTTGTAACAAATGGGTACACACTGAAAAATAAAGCAATCTAGTAAAGGAAAACTGGGTCCCATTAAAGAAAGGAAAGGCAAGAGAAGCTGGGAAAAGAAAACTGCAATTTAGAAGACAGTCAGTCAGTCATTAGAATGAGAATAAGACATGGGGGTGAGTTAGGATGATTCTTACAGAAACTGACTTTTTTTTAAAGTGTATACCCTTGTATGATAATTGCTAGTTCAGGTTTTCTGTTTTCCAGTTGTGGAAATATGAACCTGGGTTGGAGACGGGAACTATGTGAAGAGAAAGGGAAAAGAATTCATCTGGATAGTCAAAGACCAGCCCATTCAACCATAGGAAAATCTTCAGGACTCTTGCAAGTGAGCAATATAATGTTTCTTTCACTTCTGATGACTGCAATGTAAATGCCACAAAAAAGTAAATGGCAAACACTTTCCTGCTAAAAAGAATCTAGTCTTTGTTTATTTATAATATTATGTATTGATTGGGTTTGTGCATAAGCTTCAGAAAACTCAAGGTACAGTGCGTCTCTTTATTTGAAGATCTTTAGGAATATGATTGACATCTTCCTATATTTTTGATAAAGTTCTGCCTGTGATGAAAGGAGTAAAGAGTTTTCGATTTCTCTCTCCTGGCTGTTATCTGTGTGGACCTAATATGTAGCAACAAAGAGAAAAGATGCTTAGAGATCATTCAAGTGACTGGTCAGAATTAAGGCTCTTTATAATCAAATAATATCCAATTATTGTAAAATAAAGTGAACAGTGACCCTAAAAGTGTCCCCTGCATTCCTCTTGTCTTCTGAATGCAAGCATGTCTTTTAATATGCCTCTGTAAAATTTGAGCTGCTATTCTATTTGGGAGTAGATACATACCTCAGTTGCTATTTTATACCTGAGCTGTGAGAACAGAAATGATGCATCACCTGATGGGTGTTTGGCATCTTAGCTGTGGCATAATTAGGGCTAGAACTCCTATCATTTCAAAAACCTAGTTTCACTCTAACCAACTATCAAGTCTCGTCATTTCTTCTTATGTCAAAGGAGCTGATATCATATGTAAAACGTTTTTTTCATTTAACACCGGCCTATCATATCTACATTTGAAATTAACTAATTCCCTCAAGGTAAACCCAAAGGAAGTAATGTAGCTGTTTAATATCCTGAAAATCCGAAATGGGGGAATTTCCAGAGTTTTTATTACTGGTTGGTAATTACGTTCTCTGCACAGATTCATATTATCTATACTGTAGCTGGCCTTCTAACCTGACTTTATTTTAATTTTGTTTAATTAGAAACTTAGAAGACCTATAATTGGGCAAGAATTCATTTTTCCTTTGTAGCTAAATGCCCAAGTTTTGGTCAGATTATGAGAAAATTAAACACACACAAACAGCACTAACAATAATAAATTGTTGCCAGAAGATTAGAAACAAAAGTTATTTTTAGTTGAACAAAGTTCACAAGTATACCATGGAGCATCTTGGGTAAACAATCCATTTCCAAGAGTACTGTCACAAATGACTTGAAGTATTATTTCAAAATATAGAAATAATAATCCTAGGGGAAAATCCTCCAAATTATCTATAAATTTACAAAAATTGACAATTTTAAAGATTTGTCTTTGTCAAAATATGCATATAAATGCTAATGTGTTGTAGCTAAAAAATAAACAAAAGCACTATAAAAAATGGATTAAGTATGTGGACAACAGAAGTCTGGAAGAATTGTGGAATGTTATTTATTTATTTTTTTTCCTTGGAGGTTCTGCATCACAGGTTTGGAAGACCACCAGAACTGAATTCAAAGTAATTTTCTGCTGCTATTCTATTGTTCACTGAATTAATACATTTTGTTTAGAAAAATAAAAAACATTTAACAATACTGTTTAAGAACACTGACCCCCATATATTTAGCAAGCAGCATGCATTCAACTGAAATGCTGATTGGAAATAGGGAAATTACACTGTCAGTGATGAAATACTAAAGCTCATTATCACAAGGTTTTATTTTAAATGCCTAGAATTAGCTTTATTGCTGCATCAGTAATGATAAGCATGAGCCTTAAGCTTATACCATTTAGGTTTTATAAACATTATTGTAACATTAACTATAATTCAGTTAATTTAGAGAAAAACTCATCCTATTGTTTTTTTTTGTTGTTGTTTTTTTTTTTTTTCCTTGCTCTTAAGATGCTATGTAAGGAAGCCAAAACCATATTCCTATAGAGCATGTTCTATTTATTTCACCCTTATTCCTCATTTTTTCTTCATAGATCTTCAAAATATTAACTGTTTTCAGATAAGTGTATGTGCTAGAGGAAAAGCACAGCTGTTTTACTGCCACACCTTTGCATCATTAGGACAATACTGACCTCTAGTGTTCTAGGAGTTAGAAAAAGAAAGCACCATGCCTAACTTCCTCTTACTGAACCACTTAGATGTTTTTCTACAGCACCATGGGAACAATTTTACTTACAAAAGAAAAAAAAAAAAAAAGAGGGGGAGAAGCAGGAGGATGTGGGGAGAAGAGGAGGAGAAAGAGGAGAGAAATATTAGATTTCATCCTGTCCTTACCTATTCTCTGAAATAATTTCTGAACTAAGCCCTTTTGGTTCCTCCCCTTTAAGGAGGCTGACCTCTTCAGCATACCTTTAAAATACAGACTTTAATAAAAATCTTTATAACCCATTTCCACTAACTATCAATTTCAGATCCCCAAAACTTCCAATCACAGATAGGAGCACTGGGTCAGATTTAGATCATTATCAGTAAACATTTTCCAATTGTTTCCCCTTGAGGTACTGAGTATCTCTTTCTTAAGGACCTTTTGGATTAAGGAAGGTGGAAAGTGAGGTAGAGAAACTTGTAAGTAGTAAGTGGCCTTCCTACTCTTCTCCAACAGTGATGGTTCACACCAAAAAAATAAGAAAAAAGTATCAGAACAGTTCGAATTTGGTTAGATATTACTGAGGTTCATGATGAAGTTAGTAGATAACGCAGGAAACCCAGAACCTTGAGGAAACTTAATAAACCATCTTTGGAAACCACACAGATGGCTTAATTGCATTGTTTCTTCATTTAGGAGTTTCCAGAGCTGGAAAAACTTCCCTTTCTCTGCCTAGAGAAGCAGTTGAGCAATTGAACTTGCATCTCTGATGGCTCCAGCAATTTATTCAAGTTTGACGAACTGGGTTCTTTAAATACCCAGTGCAGGTGGCGGATCCCCAGGTGTCCAGCTTTCCTGCCTATTAAATTAAATGCCCCGCACTTGCCGAGGTTAGAGCTTGGATGGCAGAGTGTACACTTAGTGCATACTCATTATGTGTTCTTTGGCACAAAGATTTTGGGGGTGGAGTGTGCATCAAAGCTCTTTCTCCTATAACAGGGGCAGCCATTGATCTTGTCGTTCGACTACATCGGCCCATGACTTTTAGGCCAAAACTCCCAACCCTATTAAACAGATGACCATTGGTTGCAAGGTATCCCAACTGGAGCCTTCTGCCTAGGGGAGAGCTGAAAGCCATGGATAGGGAGGTACAGGGCATACTGCAAATCGGAGCGAGGCAGCCGCATTCAGAAAGGAACCGCTGTCACTGAGTGCAGTGGCTGGGAGCATCTCTGTGTCTGGAAGATCAGCCCCCATTCCTACAGCCAGAATCGGGGACCCTTCCCGGGAGAAGCTCTGCTAAGATCAGGCAGGTAGAGAACGCGGAGCTGGCGGGAGGCTGAGGTAAGAAAATCTTCCCTTCTCCCCCGAACTCTCCGATTCGGGAAGAAGGGCAGAAAATCCAGAGGGGCTGGCTCCTTCGAGCTCTGCTAACTTTTGGGATGGTTAGAGCGATAGAAACACACCAATCAGCATTTCCCCCCTTTCCTTTGCTCAGAGCAGACACAATTGAACACGCTTGGACAGTTGAGTGTCTTTCCAAACGTCAGGGTCTCCCACCTCACCTACTCGCCCCAAGCTCCTGATACTCACAGTTTGCCGCTGTTAATCCTAAATGCCACAAGCCGGAAAAGAACAAAGTGAAAACGCTGGTCAGCCGTGGTCCAGAATCCATTTCCCCCGAGTAAGAGGTCCCTCCCAATCGCATTCCAAATTCGCAGGCTCCAGCCGCGGCTTCTCTCTCTCTCTCCTCCTCTGCACAGTCTGACCCCCACCCACCCCCCCGTGGAGAGGCACTCGCGGCTTCACTCCATCCCTTGTCCAAACGCTCTACTGAAACCGTGGCGGGGGTTTCTCTGGAGGTGCAGATGGAGCTACTGTCCCCGCAACTGCCGCTGGCTTGCACTTCCCTTCCTCGCTCGCCTCTTCCTCCTCGTCCCCCGTTCTTAAAGGTGCAAACCCGACCCAAAGCCACAGCAGGCGCCGAGCTCGCTGGACAGCCGAACGCACCTCGCTAGCCACTAGAGCTGGAATCAGCACCCGGGCGGCGGACAGCTCCTTATAGGCGAATGGGGCGCGCGGCGCCGCCCCCGGCCAGGCCCGCCCGGCTCTCTCCTATAAGAGAAGCCTGGCTGGGCGGGTCTTCACCCCGCTTCGGCGCGTTCCACCCCGACCGCCCGCCGCCTTGGTGCGCGCAGGCTACCTGGAGGGGACCGGGGAGGGACCGCACATCTCCATCTCTGCCTCGGTCTCTCTGGTTCCCCTCCTTCCCTGCCCCCCAATGTGGGGGATGCTTAAAAGCATTGAAATTTAAACCAGGTTTTCGAAGAACGATGCTAAAGGGATACTAACAGGAGTTGGAAGACAGAACGCATTAGCAAGAGGGAATTTCCTTTGGAAAGCTTGACAACGAGATGGTTTTCTTTTCTTTTTTTTTAAGAGGCGAGGGAAGACTTGAATTATTGAATTACGCGATTGAATTTGCCCCGGGTTTGTTCTCTAGAATGGAAGGCTGACTGGCATTGGTAATATTGGGATTTCTGATATAGCGGTTTAACGTGGTCCCAACCCCGCACCCAGCTCCCATCTCCCGTGGCTCATCCTTTGACGGCGGACCAGGTCTGCGTCTCCCTCATCGCTGTTGGCACGTAGCTTTGGGCAAGTACCGCAAGGTGTTTGGTGATTTCGGTTCCGGAGCCCAGGAGGTTCCTGGCATCTGAGAGAGAGGGGAAGACAGATCGGGCGTGGTAGATGAGAGTCAGGGTGGGGGTCCTAGTTGACTCATAGGATTCTAGATCTTAAAGCTTCAATGGATGGGATTTAAATTTAAAAAGATGTGAAAATAAAACGTAGTTTTGGTTTCTTCCTAAAGGCCCCCTATTAGAAACCCTGGTTTTATCTTTGACTTCTAGTTTACAACTGGGATTTCTCCTGCTTGACCATAAATCAGCTTATTTTGTTTTTATTGGAAGCCGTCAGAAAACTGTCAAACCTTAACAAAATGAGGAGCCATAATGATTTCTACTTGAGCTTATAATCACATTAGGGATGGAGTCACTTCAGGGGAAGTTGATGTCTCCTTTTTCCTCCCCCTCCCCCACCATTTCCCTCAGCAGTAACAAATATGCAGACTTATGTTACACTGTTGATTCCTGACAACCCTTGGTCCTCAGCTGCCAGCTGCACAGCTACAGCAGGTTGAGCTGAGACTCAAGCAGCTTCTGCATGAATCCTGAAGTTAGCCTTGTGCTTTTGGTTAGAGCTGGACTCACATCATTGGAATATTAACCTATAGTTGAATGAGAATTGGGTTAGTGACACCCTTATTTTATTAGAGCGAGAAGAATTCCGAGGTCCTCTCATTTGTAAGTAAATGATCCTCTTGTCTCTAAGCTTCTGAAACCTGAAAATAATTGTGTTAGTTTCTAGATTTTTGGACAACCAGAATACTTCTCCAGGACAGGCTGCAGTTTTCCAGATAAAGGCCATGACCAGGAGATCACAAAATACCAAAGTGGAAGAGATCCAAGAAGCTGCTCAGTTGGCAGGGGTCTGAGTGAGGAGGGGGCTGGGTTTCCAAGTCTAGAAGCATGGGTTTGCCTTCTCCTATTGAAATCCAGGATTCCAGGTTTAAAAACACCTATGTGCCTAGCTTAAGCATACTATAGTCTAGAAAAACTAGGAACTATTGTCCAGATTTGCATGTTCTTTAATATTTATATGACTTTAAAATAAATAAAATGGTAAAAATATATTTTAAGTCCCTTTTGTATTCTTGCCTGATCCCATATTTAGAAGTAAACACTTCCTTTCCTGTTCACTGTTTTTATATTTTAGAAAACATATTTACATTGCTGAACAATATATAGTACTACTTAGATTGTCTTTAGCCAATACATAAATGGCATCATACTTTTCCATTTTGTACCCTGCAATTTACTCAACTCAAATTTTATATATGTATATACATATATATGTTCATATATATTTAATGTATACATTTCAATACAAGTAGTTATAATTATTTCAACTGCTATATTATATTTTATTTGGCAAACATGCCACAATTTATTCTTTAACTTATCTGTTTATGAATCTACAGATTATTTCCAGATTTTTTTCAATATAAACTATACAATCTTGTACTGGTCTCTTAGTATTTCTCAATTATGTGCTTAAAAGTAAGATTTCTGGGTTGTAGGAAATGCTTATCTTCAATTTTAGTAGGTATTGCTAATTGTTTTTTTAAATGTTACCAATTCTTACCCTCCTCCCCACCAGCAGTGAGTGAGATTTACCCAGCTCTACATCTTTACCAACATTTCGAGACCTCTCTTTTTATAAATGAGAAAATACTACCAGAGAACACAGGTCTTTGTTCACTGAGTTTAATGCTCCACTACACCTCTATACCTCTCCTACCTTCTACACCTCTCCAAAAATAGTTAAATGTTTCAAAAGTTATGGAAGATGTTGCTCCACTTTCTGACAGCATGACTGAAATCTATCTGTGTCAATAAAATATGCTTGGAATATACACTGAAAGGCAATCAGGGAAAATTTTTACATGAAGCCCTGAAACTGTGAATGATCTTCAAGTTATTAGTAAATATTGGAACTCTGCATTTAATTGTCCATATGCAGACTTAGTGTATAGTATATAAATTGCACCTCATTTTAAATCCTATTTACAGTTGTAGCTTTTTTTCTCTCTTTCAAACACACCTGTTCTCAGAACAAATTTGAGCCTTAAACAGCAGACATTTGTCTAAGATTTGTTAACATTTCAGTAAGAATACGGCAGCTCTGGATGTAGCAGGGATAAACAGCTGTTCTTCTCTGACAATAGTGTAAACAATGCCATCTTCTGGGGGCATTTTGCCAACAAGTTTTTATTAGCCTTAGAATATTAATCACTATCAAAAGTGCAGCCAGATTGATATTTATCTACTAAAATTCATTTGTAAACCTTTTAGTCTGATAAATCCACCTTTTGAGTGGTGGAATAGAAGCTAAATAATCTCCCTTTCCCCCCTGTAGCTTTATATAGAAGAATAAGTCATACTTGCAGAGCACTTTGTTTTGAAGAGGGTTAAAAATTCTGCATAGATAGAGCAAATTGATTGGTAATGAGGAATGGGGAAAAACAAGTAATTGAAATCCTCAAATGTGTGCATTTTAAAATGATGAATCTGAACATCAAGACAAACATATCTGAGATCTTTAAAAAGGAATAAAGTGGATGGGACTGGGTTTTCCTGTCCTTTTAATTTTCCCTTTGAGTGTTCCTACTTTTCCCTTAAGAGAGTAGAAGGGAAATAGTCATTTGTCAACTGGACTCTTAGCTTCTGAATATTCAGCAAGTTATGTAAATCACTGATTTTGTAATCCTGTGAGACATATGGAAGGTATGTTTTGTCATCTACATTTTATAGATGTGATCCTAAGAGGAGATAGATACTGACATGTTAAATACCATACAGACTTAATGGTCTCAGACCATATAACACTTGAAAATTAAAACCTCCCCTCATATTTCCTTTATCTTTACAAATACAAAATGAAAGTTTTAGTTGTTTAGTCGTGTCAGACTCTTTGCTACCCCACAGGCTCTAACCCACCAGACTCTTTTGTCCATGGAACTCTTCAGGCAAGAATGCTGGAATGACTTGCCTTTCCCTTCTCCAGGGGAATTTTCCCAACCCAGGGATCAAACCCATGTCTCCTGCATTTCAGGCAGATTCTTTACTGGCTGAACCACCAGAGGAAAAAAATCACTATGACATATGGGTACCTGGTATGGATGGGAGAAGAGTCTGTATCAGTCATTGTAGGCTATCCCATTTTGAATATCAGTACTTTGGGATTATTGCAACTTCATATATTATAGTTTGTTGCAACTTCTGTTGTCACCCATATATTCAAAATAGGTGTTTAAAAAATATTTATGAAACAGAAAGTTAAATTATTTTTCCTTTAATGCTTTCTTCTCCTTTTAAGTGTTTTAATTTTCCTCTTTTTTTCCCCCTTTTATAGTTTGTATCCCAAACTACATATGCTCTATTTATGGAATATAGAAAATGAGGAAAAAGAAAAAACCAACTTTGTTCTCATTGAGCTAAAAATGATTAGGGAAAATATGATGTCAACACATTAAAAATTGAGATAACAATACAAATTAGCATGTGATTAATTGTCAGATAATAAGCACTGTAGAAGTTCCTAAATTGACAAAGATTGCCTCCTCTGGGAATGAAAACTTATAGTTGGCAGCGTGAAGTGATTCTTTGTTTCTTTGGGGGTAAAGGGATTTGAGTCACCCTGGGCCATGAAGATTGTTATTCAAGTTAGATTAGGTCAGGTATATTTGCCTTAACCAGAAAGTCAAATATTAGGGTAATGAATGCAGAATTCCACTTTTGCAGAAGAGTGGACTATTCTATTAAAGCAAATGGACTTTAGTCAAATGTTGAGAAGAATTCACTTGAGCCTCTCCCCTAGTCCTTCTGTCTCCTAATTCTACCTCAAACTCAATCTTATCACCACAAGCTCATCCTTTATATCAAAATGAGTCATTTGTAGTGTATCTCCTGCAAATAGAGCAACACTGTAAATATCTTTACCTGAGGTGCAAGTTTCTCAGCTGGTAGCATGGCATACTGTTTTCATACACTCCTCTTTCTTCCTTCTATGAACTTCTTCCCAACTAGCTAATTCGCTTGTCATTCAAGTCCAAATTCAGTTAATACCTCTATCAAGCTCTTTATCAATTACTGTGAAATATTTTTGTTCACATATATTTCCCTAACTCTGAGTAGATGCTCAAAAACAGTAATTTAACAATTAGTATTCAACTTTGAGTCTTCAGTATACATGCAGGATTTTTTTTTTTAATTTTATTTTATTTTTAAACTTTACATAACTGTATTAGTTTTGCCAAATATCAAAATGAATCCGCCACAGGTATACATGTGTTCCCCATCCTGAACCCTCCTCCCTCCTCCCTCCCCATTCCATCCCTCTGGGTCGTCCCAGTGCACCAGCCCCAAGCATCCTGTATCCTGCTTCGAACCTGGACTGGCAACTCGTTTCATACATGATATTTTACATGATACATGCAGGATTTTAAGAAATGTTTGATGAATGGATAATGTTAGATATGAAAAGGCTTGTCTACTTTTTTAATGCTACCCATCCCCTCACTTTAACCTCCATTGCATCAGAATTCAAAGCTTCTTTTGAGGGCATTTGTCCTTGGAAATCAGTATGTAAATTATATGTAAAATCATTGGGGATGCAGTTTAGAATAGTATTTTGATAGTTCATTCTCCTAAGCCATATATTTCTCAAATGTTCAGATTTTTCTGGGGGAGAAATTCACTCTCTCAAGTTTCTGTATAATTATATTTGATTTGCACAAATCCAGCCATACCACATCCAGAAACATATGTCAAAAAATGGTCTCCTCCGCTTATCTCTGACTCTCTGTAAAGGAAGTGCTGCCTACAATTACTTAGAAATCATTTTTTTTATGTATATCATGTTTCAGAAGAAACCTGTTTGAGGTAGTTTAATGAAAAGTTTTGGGCTTAGAATCAGAAACTCTGAGTATTAGCTTTGACTTAACAGTTTAGGTATGAGACCTTGAGTATATAATTTCGTATCTTTGAGATTCAACTTCCACATCTGTAAATTGTGAATTGTGGTAATTCCTAGTTTAGGCAGTTCTGTATAGTGCATGTAATTATACACGTGAAGATATTTCTGTTATATAGGCACAAGTTATAATGTGTGTTAATGTTGTCAAACACGTTAATGTTTAACATGTGTTAAAGAAAACAAGTCATCAAGCCCTTATCCACTATATCTGTCATATATTCATCTGGCATTACCTAAAATATTACCCATTATATGGGAAATATGCTTAATCATTATCCAGAGACATCACAATAATCCAATCAAATAACAATTTATTGAGCAATAATAATGTTCCTAGATTTGTATCATTAACTTTTGGTTAAATATATGAGACTTACTTATATATGTTGCTGTCTTCTAGGTTCTTACACTCCCCAGAATTTCTATGTGGTAAAATAACATATATAAACATAAATAATAAATACTTATGGGAGAGAAAGTAATCTTTTTTTCAAATCCATCAAAATGGCAGACATTATGGTTTTTTTGATCATCAGCCATTTAGACTTGTTCTTTGATTGTAAAACAAGCTATGGAAGAAATCATTTCACTAAGCCTACCACAGCAATTATAATGCATTCCCCTTTTAGAATGATTATCTGGATCTTGCCTGTGGCCCATTTCTGACCAATAAGACTGAACAGGCAGGAAAGATTTTCTTCTTGGGGAAAAGAGAGATTTGTATGAATAAAAATCTTATTTTCCAGCAGTTTTCCGTATAGCAATATACATGAAGACATGAGCTTTTTAAGTAACCAACTTGGAAACCTGAGGAGATAGCCAAGACTTAGGTTGGCAAAAAGCAGAGAAACAGTTCCTGGGTTTTCATTACAATATTGAGTTATTTCCACTCTAGAATAATAAACGTCTGTATTGCTTAAGCCTCTGCTAGGACATGACTGAAGTGACTTAGCAGCAGCACCTGCTAGTTAATTTCTTTAGAAGAAAATAGAACATTTATTAAATATCAACAGGCAGCAGACATCTTAAATTTGTTTTTGGTTTTAGAATTCCCAACAAAATTCTAAGGGAGGAATTACATTTGGCAGATAAGGAAACCGAGACTCATGAAATTTAAGCAACATTGCCCAAAGCACAAAGCAGAGAGGTTCTGATTCCAGAATCTTGGCTTATCATGCTCTTGCTCAGTGCCACAAATACTCAGAAATGAAATAAAGCTACTAAACTTTGTGAATCTGTGTGTATGAGTGTGTGTCTGTTTAATCTGCTCATTTGAGCTCCAATATGATTAACAATTTTATTTCTACTATAAACAATTATTGCTGGGAGAAATATCAATACATTCAGATATGCAGATGACACCACCCTTATGGCAGAAAGTGAAGAGGAACTAAAAAGCCTCTTGATGAAAGTGAAAGTGGAGAGTGAAAAAGTTGGCTTAAAGCTCAACATTCAGAACATGAAGATCATGGCATCCAGTCCCATCACTTCATGGGAAATAGATGGGGAAACAGTGGAAACAGTGGCAGACTTCATTTTTCTGGGCTCCAAAATCACTGCAGATGGTGACTGCAGCCATGAAATTAAAAGACGCTTACTCCTTGGAAGGAAAGTTATGACCAACCTAGATAGCATATTCAAAAACAGAGACATTACTTTGCCAACAAAGGTTTGTCTAGTCAAGGCTATGGTTTTTCCTGTGGTCATGTATGGATGTGAGAGTTGGACTGTGAAGAAGGCTGAGCACTGAAGAATTGATGCTTTTGAACTGTGGTGTTGGAGAAGACTCTTGAGAGTCCCTTGGACTGCAAGGAGGTCCAACCAGTCCATTCTGAAGGAGATCAGCCCTGGGATTTCTTTGGAAGGAATGATGCTAAAGCTGAAACTCCAGTACTTTGGCCACCTCATGCGAAGAGTTGACTCATTGGAAAAGACTCTGATGCTGGGAGGGATTGAGGGCAAGAGGAGAAGGGGACGACAGAGGATGAGATGGCTGGATGGCATCACTGACTCGATGGACATGAGTCTCAGTGAACTCTGGGAGTTGGTGCTGGACAGAGAGGCCTGGCGTGCTGTGATTCATGGGGTTGCAGAGTCGGACACGACTGAGCGACTGATCTGACCTGATCTGATAAACAATTATCTTTAGGGTTACTGTTATCTTACTTCTGTCTGTCTCTCAGGAAATAGCTGTCTCAAAAGCCAACCTGATATTACCAACTTTGTTAAAATTAACAAAGAGGCTTTGAAATCTACTCAGTTCTAGGAGCACACCTGGCCTTTAAGTAAGTCACATTGATATATTGAGAATATGGAGTTGGTGTATGAATTAAGAGTATGAACATTATGACCTGCTTTATAAGATGGTACAAGTGTCCCCCCTCTACCCCCATATAGGATTGGCAGTAGCTCCCTCAATGTCCAAGCATTCACTTTGGGAAAGTAAAATTCATAGGATTGCTTTGAATGAAGGTGCAATTTCAGTACATCCTCACAAAGGAGGTAGAGTCACAAAATTTAATATATATGATTCTCCCTCCTATCAGCCTGGGGAAGGGCAGTCTTCAGTCTCAGGTCAGGAGTGAGCAGAAGATAGAGAAAAGGGTCATCATATGCCTACTGTAACAATATTTATAAGGTGGTCAGGGACAGAAGTCATTACCTTTTCCAAGGCTTAACTATAAGTAGTTATTTTAAGTGTCTCAGGAAGAGCAAAGTGGGAATTTAAACTCAAGCCTTCATTTAAATATCTAGACTCTGGGTGTGAGCAGAGTTAACATATTGTGAAATACCTAGGCAGCAACTCATAAAAGTGTTTCCTCTCATCATACATCTGGACATTAAAATCTGTGATAACCACTACTATGGAAACTCTTGTACAAAATTTTAACTTTACCAAAGTGTATTTTTCATTAAATAAATTATTTGCAAGGAGAAAGAGCTAATTTCGAAGGATTATTTCATTATGTAATCTAACCCATAACACTTAGGTCCTTTTATCATTTTTTTCATTTAAATCAGCATAAAAAACACAAGTGAAAAACATCTATAATTTGAGTTTTATTGGCATTTTTAATAAGGTGGAATGAATGTTAGACTAGAGCCAGCAGGGGGTGTGTTGACTAGTAGGAACTAGTAGGGAAAAAAAAAAAAAATTGAAGCAGCAGCATGAGAAAGTCTGTAGGTTGTTCAATAATTGTTCCTTTGGAAGAAGGTGAAGAGCAGATACAAGAGGAGGCAACAAAACAGGAACTTATTTAAAATAAGTATGAGACTTATTTCAAATGTTTCCTTTTAACTCTAATATTATCTATTAAGAAATCATGCATAGCCAAAAATAATAAAGTTTATAATCCCACATATTGAATAAATGATTTTATTAAACATAAATATGCCACTAGAGCTTCCAGAGGAAAAATTAGAGTTTTTTTAAATGACTTGAAGCTGTAAAATTTAGAAAAATAATTTAGGGTAGATAAATATGCATACTGTATGATGATTCCACTTATATGTGGAATCTAAAAAAAGAATGCAGATGAATGTATATGCAAAATGAAACAGATTCACAGATATAAAAAAATCTACTGATTGGAAAAGAAAGGGAGGAGTTGTAAATTAGGGCTCTAAGGGATACAAATACTACTACGTATAAAACAGATAAGTGACAAGAATGCATGTATAGCACTTATAGTCATTATCTTGTAATAACTTTTAATGGAGTATGATCTGAAAAAATTCTGAATTACAGTGCTGTATACCTGAAACTAGTAAACAGATATAATATTGTTAGTTTATAATTCAGGTTTAAAAAGAAGAAATAAATACATAAGTATGTAAATACAGCCATGCTAATTTGTTTATGTATTATCCATGGCTACCTTTGCATTAGAATTGCAGTGTTGAGAAGTTTCCATGTAAATATAGGATCTGCAAAGCCGAAATTATCTGCTAAATTACTCTTTACTCACCCCTGTCTACTGAGTGCAACACCAGGACAGAGTACAATGTACAGAAGCACAATACCATAGATGATACAATATGATTCACTCATCAGTTCCGAATGCTTTTTATCAAGATATTTTGCCATACAAGATGCCATGGGATAAGTCAATTAACAAAACAATCTCGCAAGTTTTAGAAAATATCAACTAGATATGCAGATTTATTGGTTCTTATTAGAGTTGTTTAATGTTAACTCAACTCTGTTCAATGAGTTGTGTTCAGAACTTCACATTATTATCTTTTTCACTGACCCTAAAATTTTAAAGTATCATTTCATGGTTCCCATTCCACCAATCTTTGAAGATTCTGATTACCGTTTCATAAACTCCTGTTTCTCAGTATTGACTGCATATTTTCATGCATGTTTGCATGTAGTATTTATTGTGGCATATTTTCAAAGTTAATGAAAACTTCAAAGAAGGGTAAAGAATTCCTGTATGTATTTTTTTGATGTGGAACATTTTTTAAATACTTTGTTGAACTAGTTACAATATTGCTTCTGTTTTATGTTTTGTTTTATTTTGTTTTGCCATGAGGCATGTGGGAACTTAGGGCCCTGACCTGAGATCGAACCTGCATTCCCTGCATTGGAAGGCAAAGTCTTAGCCCTGGATCACCGGGGAAGTCCCAAACTATATACATTTTATTTTAGGATAAAAAATATATTTTTCCCCATTGACTTACTTAGTGATTATTTTCAATTAATCAATTATTTTTTTCTCTCTTTCTAGGGTCTTAGCCCCCTACAGCTGTCTGACTCACCAACACCTGGATCAACATGAGAATACATCCAGGTCCAGAAAGTGAGCAAACAGTGGAGACTCATGAATACCCATGATTTAATATTTTTTCCCCTTTATTTATTTATTTTTTTCTGACAACTGCCTACTGTTGCATCAGATACTAGGAAGAACAAATACAAGCCAATGGGAAATCACACCTGGAAAAGGACTTTGCTTTATCTTGAGGCCAGAAAAAAAAACTTATGTGGTGAGCTAAGAGTGATGGAAGAGACTGGCAGAAAGTAGACAAGGAAAATTACTAGTGGCCTCCAAAAGGAAAGGTGGTTTGCTGAGAGTCAAAAATATAGAAAAATTGTCAGGGATTTCTTATTTATTGTAGAAGAAAGTTAAATTTATTATAGGGATTTTAAATTATTTTTAAGGAAGGGAGTGACTCCTGGTTTCCTATTTTATAGTTCTTTGGCCCCAAATACCATTCAGGTAATTTCTCATAGATGCATTGGTAGTTATAGAGGTAATACGTTACTCCTTTATTTAACATAAGTTTTCATTTTAGAAATTACTCAAGGGAATAATAATAAGTAATAATAATATTACTCAGCTTATGGATCTGAGATTTGATGTTGAGAGTATTGGTTAGATACTAATTTTAAATCTTATGTTAGGCATATGACACGGGGCTTCCCTGCTAGTTCAGCTGATAAAGAATCTGCCTGCAATGCAGGAGACCCCAGTTTAATTCCTTTGTTGGGAAGGTTGGCTGGATAAGGAGAGTTTACCCACTCCAGTATTCTTGGGCTTCCCTGGTGGCTCAGCTGGTAAAGAATCTACCTGCAATGCAGGAGACCTGGCCTTGATCTCGGGATTGAGAAGATCCCCTGGAGAAGAGGATGACTACCCACTCCAGTATTCTGGCCTGGAGAATTCCATGGACTATATAGCTCGTGGAGTTGCAAAGAGTAGGAAACGACTGAGCAACTTTCACTTTCCTTTCATGACATGGAGGGCAATTCATTTAAATTCCTTTTATCTGTAAAATGCTATGGCACCATGTGGTTGTAAAAATCAGAGGTGAGGTAAATGAAATGCAATACTTAGTGTCTGAAACACTCATTTAGTAGTTATTGTCATTGATAATTTGGTGTCATGAGATATGACACTTTAACTTTCAACAGGTCCTGTATGGGACCATTTAATATCTCTTCCTCTATGAGCACAACTTCATAGGTATGGCAAGATTAAAGTTATTGTCTTTATCAAAGATATCTGTACTAACTTGGGGACACAAGAGCATGACCAATGAAAATTTTATAAATCTTGACCTTTGGCAATTTGTTTCTGTTGGATAATGACTTTTTCTTTGAAGAATTAATAGCAGATTTCAGAATCTAAATGACCTCACCCTCCAAGAGAATTTGTTTGCATCGTAGGCCAAAGGAATGGGCATGATAAGGCCTGTCTTAAAATTATATCATGGGAAAAAAACAAGTGGGAAGCAATTTATCTAAGGAAGATTTTATAGTAAAAGCAAAAAGTTGTAGGTCATTGGCTTTTTCTTTTTCTTTTTTTTTTCTGTGCAGCTTGTGAAGTCTTAATTCCCCAACTGAAGTCATTCAGTCATGTCCAACTCTTTGTGACCCCATGGACTGTAGCCTACCAGGCTCTTCCATCCATGGATTTTCCAGGCAAGAATACTGGAGTGGGTTGCCATTTCCTTCTCCAGGAATTCCCCAAACAGGAGTCAAACCCAGGCCAGGCAGTGAAAGCACAGTATCCTAACCACTGAACCACAAGAGAATTCCAAGGTCAGTGATTTTTGTCAAAATGAGATTGGTGAAGATCAGATTTGTAAATGTTGAAAATTGCAAGTTTGGAGCTACATTATCACTGGAAAATGACAGACTTGATCCTACCTCCCAACACACACTCCTCTTTCTGTTGTGTGATGTTATTTCCTATTTTAGGAAAGAATCATTCCACCTCTATAACTCCAGGAAGCATCATCCATATCAGTACTGAGAAACTTCAGTTGGTTCCTTAGGAATGTCCTTGCTGTGTTCTTGGAATTCTGTGGTAAAATAGTATTTCCAATTTTTCATCAGAAAACCTGATTAATGGATTTCAAACTCCGTTTCTTGACTCTCAAACAACTTTTCATTGGATTAAAGTAAGAGCTAGATCCGACATGAGTTTATGAATCATCAATGTGCAATTGTAGGTTTATAGAACTAAATGAGATTCAATTAAATTTAGGAGAAAGGGTGTGTATGAATAAACTATGTATACATTCTTATCTTGCTCAACCTTTCATATGGGGGATTTTAATTAGTTCAGCTCACCATCTTTGAAGCATTTGAATACGCACATAACAATGTTTGTCTGCTATTAAACAGAATAAAGTAAGCCCAGAACAAATGTGTTCAAGGGAAACCAGGAAGATGATAGCATCACTTAATAATGTACTGTAACTGACAAGAAAATTAAAAATTTTGGTAACTTTGGTGAAATTCACAAAATACCTCATTTCCCTCAGTTCAGTTCAGTTCAGTTGCTCAGTTGTTTCCATCTCTCTGCTACCCCATGGACTGCAGAACATCAGCCCTCCCTGTCCATCACCAACTCCTGGAGTTTACTCAAACTCATGTTCATCACATCAGTGATGCCATCCAACCATCTCATCCTCTGTCGTCCCCTTCTCCTCTCACCTTCAATTTTTCCCAGCAACAGGGTCTTTTCCAATGAGTCAGTTCTTCACATCAGGTTGCCAAAATATTGGAGCTTCAGCATCAGTCCTTCCAATGAACATTCAGGACTGATCTCCTTTAGGATGGACTGATTGGATGTCCTTGCAGTCCAAGGGACTCTCAAGAATCTTCTCCCACACCACAGTTCACAAGTATCAATTCTTAGCACTCTGATTTCTTTATAGTCCAACTCTCACCATCCATACATGACTACTGTAAAAACCATAGCTTTGAGTATATGGAACTTTGTTAGCAGAGTAATGTCTCTGCTTTTTAATATGTTGTCTATGTTGTTCATAACTTTTCTTCCAAGGAGCAAGCATCTTTTAATTTCATGGCTGCAGTCACCATCTCCAGGGATTTTGCCCCGCCCCCCCCCAAAATAAAATCTGTTACTGTTTCCACTGTTTCCCCACCTGTTTGCCAGGAAGTGATGGGACCAGATGCCATAATCTTCATTTTCTGAATGTTGAGTTTTAAGCCAACTTTTTCACTCCCCTCTTTTCGCTTCCATCAAGAGGCTCTTTAGTTCTTCGCTTTCTGCCATAAGGGTGGTATCATCTTCATATCTGAGTTTATTGATATTTCTTCCGGCAATCTTGAGTCCAGCTTGTGCTTCATCCAGCCCAGCATCTTTCATTATGTACTCTGCATACAAGTTAAATAAGCAGGGTGACAATATACAGCCTTGATGTACTCCTTTCCCAATTTGGAAACAGTCTGTTGTTCCATTTCCAGTTCTAACTGTTGCTTCCTGACCTGCATACAGATTTCTCAAGAGGCAAGTCAGGTGGTCTGGTATTCCAATCTCTTGAAGAATTTTCCACAGTTTGTTGTGATCCACACAGTCGAAGGCTTTGGCATAGTCAATAAAACAGAAATAGATGTTTTCCTGGAACTCGCTTGCTTTTTCAATGATCCAGCAGATGTTCATAATTTGATATTTGGTTCCTCTGCCTTTTCTAAAACCAGCTTGAACATCTAGAAGATTACAGTTCAAGTACTGTTGAAGCCTGGCTTGGAGAATTTTCAGCATTACTTTACTAGCGTGAGATGAGTGCAATTGTGTGGTACTTTGAGCATTCTTTGGCATTGCCTTTCTTTGGGATTGGAATGAAAACTGACCTTTTCCAGTTCTGTGGCCACTGCTGAGTTTTCCAAATATGCTGGCATATTGAGTTAAGCACTTTCACAGCATCATCTTTTAGGATCAGAAGTAGCTCAACTGGAATTCCATCACCTCCACTAGCTTTGTTTGTACTGATGCTTCCTAAGGCCCACTTGACTTCACATTCCAGGATGTCTGGCTCTAGGTGAGTGATCACACCATCATGATTATCTGGGTCGTGAAGATCTTTTTTGTACAATTCTTCTGTGTATTCTTGCCACCTCTTTTTAATATCTTCTGTTTCTGTTAGGCCCATACCATTTCTGGCCTTTATTGTGCCCATCTTTGCATGAAATGTTCCCTTGTTATCTCTAATTTAATTTTTTTGAAATTAAATGTATTTGTTTTAATTGGAGGTTAATTACTTTACAATATTGCATTGGTTTTGCCATACATCAACATGAATCTGCCATGGGTGTACACGTGTTCCCCATCCTGAACCCCCCTCCTACCTCCCTCCCTGTACCATCCCTCTGGGTCATCCCAGTGCACCAGCCCCAAGCATCCTATATCCTGCATCGAATCTGGACTGGCGATTCATTTCTTATATGATATTATGCATGTTTCAATGCCATTCTCCCAAGTCATCCCACCCTCTCCCTCTCCCACAGAGTCCAAAAGACTGTTCTATACATCTGTGTCTCTTTTGCTGTCTCACATACAGGGTTATTGTTACCATCTTTTTAAATTCCATATATATGCTTTAGTATACTGTATTGGTGTTTTTCTCTCTGGCTTACTTCACTCTGTATAATAGGTTCCAGTTTCATCCACCTTATTAGAACTGATTCAAATGTGTTCTTTTTAATGGCTGAGTAATACTCCATTGTGTATATGTACTACAGCTTTCTTATCCATTCATCTGCTGATGGACATCTAGGTTGCTTCCATGTCCTGGCTATTATAAAGAGCACTGCAGTGAACATTTGGGTACACGTGTCTCTTTCAATTCTGGTTTCCTCAGTGTGTATGCCCAGCAGTGTGATTGCAGGGTCATAAGGTAGTTCTATTTCCAGTTTTTTAAGGAATCTCCACACTGTTCTCTCCAGTCTTTCCCATTCTTTTGTTTTCCTCTATTTCTTTGCATTGATAGCTGAGGAAATCTTTCTTATATCTCATTGCTATTCTTTGGAACTCTGCATTCAGATGTGTATATCCTCCTTTTCTCCTTGCCTTTCACTTCTCTTCTTTTCACAGCTTTTTGTAAGCCCTCCTCAGACAACCATCTTGCCTTTTTCATTTCTTTTTCTTGGGGATGGTCTTGATCCCTGCCTCCTGTTCAATGTCGTGAACCTCCATCCATAGTTCTTCAGGCCCTCTGTCTATCAGATCAAACCATTTCCCTATTTGGACTTACCTTAGTAATGCAGGTTTTTCAGCTACTATCATACAGTCTTGCAATCATGGCTTGCAATTGCACCCTTTTCTGCCCACAGGGGTTAATTCTACATAGTAGCAGATCATAAGGAAATTGATAAAAGTATTACATATATTTTCTTTTGGGGAAGATATCATAGATGTGTTTGATGCTCTTGTATCATTTGAGCGCCAGTTACTGATTCAGTGTTAAGCCTTTTGCTGAGAGGTATCATCTGAAGGAGTCAAACAATTTGGACGTATTACATTCAATAAACACTTTGAACAGTTACCAGTTGCTCTAATGATGTGATGAATAGATATGTTCTGTGACCTCAGAATGTTTCTATACGTGGATGGTAAGGTTGACACCAAATCTACTAAATATAAACTAAATGGTAGCTGAAGTTAGAGCAGAAAGAAATGGAATCCACTTCTAGAAACTCAACAGGACTATGGTTTTTTGAATCATTTTTTGAAAATGAGTAAAATTTCATCTCTTACAGAACAAAAGAGGAAATTCTAGGAGAAGGAAAGGCCCAAGTTTATGAGTCTGTGTGCCATGTGCTAGGAAATAACTTGAACATTTTCAGTAAACTAGAATGAATGCTGTGAGACTGGGATGCACAAAGGCACAAAAAGAAGGATAAACAGCAAATTGTCAAAAGTATCTGTTGATGAACGTGAAAGAGGAGAGTGAAAAAAATGGCTTAAAACTCAACATTCAAAAAATGCAAACCATGGTATCTGGTCCCATCACTTCATGGAAATTAGATGGGGAAACAATGGAAATAGTGACAGACTTGGGGCTCCAAAATCACTGCAGATGAACTGTGGTGTTGTTGAAGAGTCTTGAGAGTCCCTTGGACTGCAAGGAGATCCAACCAGTCCATCCTAAAGGAAATCAGTCTTGGGTTTTCATTGGAAGGACTGATGTTGAAGCTGAAACTCCAATACTTTGGCCACCTGATGTGAAGAGCTGACTCATTTGAGAAAACCCTGATGCTGGGAAAGATTAAAGGCAAGAGGAGAAGGGGACGACAGAGGATGAGATGGTTGGATGGCATCACCAACTCAATGGATATGGGTTTGGGTAGACTCCAGCAGTTGGTGTTGGACAGAGAGGCCTGGCGTGCTGTGGTTCATGGAGTCAGAAAGAGTCAGACACAACAGTGACTGAATTGAACTGAACTGAACTGAACTGTAGTCATGAAATTAAAAGACACTTGTTCCTTGGAAGAAAAGTGATGACAAACTTAGACAGCACATTAAAAAGCAGAGACATTACTTTGCCAGCAAAGGTCCATATAATCAAAGCTATCGTTTTTTGAGTAGTCAGGTATGGATGTGAGAGTTGGACTATAAAGAAAGCCGAGTGCCAAAGAATTGATACTTTTAAACTGTGGTGTGGGAGAAGACTCTTGAGAGTCCCTTGGACTGCAAGGAGGTCCAACCAGTCCATTCTAAAGGAAATCAGTTCTGAATGTTCATTGGAAGGACTGATGCTGAAGCTCCAATACTTTGGCAACCTGATGCAAAGAACTGACTCATTGCTAAAGACTCTGATTCTGGGAAAGATTGAAGGCAAGAGGAGAAGGGGACGGCAGAGGATGAGATGGTTGAATGGCATCACTGATGCAATGGACATGAGTTTGAGCAGGCTCTGGGAGTTGGTGATGGAGAGGCAGGCCTGGTGTGCTGCAGTCCATGGGGTTCAAAGAGTTGGACACAACTGGGTGACTGAACTGAACTGAACTCTATATGTATTTACATATATATTTCTCTGTGTGTGTACACACACACATATATATGTAGTATACAAATATATATTATTTGTATATTCAAATAACATGGAATAATATAATGCAATCATAATATATCATAAATAATAGAAATAATATAAATGAATGAACACATTTAAATAGGTATGCTATAATAAAAACACTGTGGGATCTCTTTTAGAAAATTTTCTTTAGTGTTCTTATATCCATTAATGGTCTAAAAAGATAATTACAAAATATAGCAATGGACATTACAGAGCCAAAGATAACCAGTGATGATGACTAAATTAATTAAAATGTTAGCATTTTAGTTCTCTCTGATTAATGATATAAAATCCATCTACAAATTAGGAAACCTCTTATGAGATGTGGGAGGTAGAAGTCAGATTTCATCGCGTGCTCCCGATGAAAATCTCACAATAGCAATGTGCAGTCAGGAAGACAGAATATAAGAGAGGAAATCTGGGAAAATCAGTATGATTGACTTTCTTCTGGGTACTAGGCACATATGTGGGTTTGGCCTACTGAGCCTTCACATTCACCCCAGGTTTACTAACAGGATGGGTATGAACCTCTTCACAGGAGGATCATGATTTTGTCATATGTCCCCTCCTCAGTTTCCTCTTTCTGTAAAGTAAAGGAATTGGCCCAATAATTTAAATGGATATTTCAGCTCTTAGCAGTATTTTGTGTGTGGCCTTAGGCATATTCTGAAAAGATTTAGTGGGACTGACCATAAAGGATCTATTTAACAGGAAAAAAAAAAAAGCTTTGCTCACTGGGGGCCTTGGGAGTGTAAATCTGCCTACATGAGCATGTTGAAAGGGTCCTATGATTCAGACAAGGCCAAATGGGACAGAGGGGAAAAGGTCTAACAGAAGCAGAAGATATTAAGAAGAGGTGGCAAGAATATACAGAACAACTGTACAAAAAAGATCTTCATGACCCAGATAATCACAATGGTGTGATCACTCACCTAGAGTCAAGTGGGCCTTAGGAAGCATCAGTACCAACAAATCTAGTGGAGGTGATGGAATTCCAGTTGAGCTACTTCTGATCCTAAAAGATGATGCTGTGAAAGTGCTTAACTCAATATGCCAGCATATTTGGAAAACTCAGCAGTGGTCACAAGACTGGAAAAGGTCAGTTTTCATTTCAATCTCAAAGAAAGGCGATGTCAAAGAATGCTCAAAGTACCACACAATTGCACTCATCTCACGCTAGTAAAGTAATGCTGAAAATTCTCCAAGCCAGGCTTCAACAGTACTTGAACCGTGATCTTCCAGATGTTCAAGCTGGTTTTAGAAAAGGCAGAGGAACCAGATATCAAATTATGAACATCTGCTGAATCATTGAAAAAGCAAGCAAGTTCCAGGAAAACATCTATTTCTGTTTTATTGACCACGCCAAAGCCTTTGACTGTGTAGATCACAATAAACTGTGGAAAATTCTTCAAGAGATGGGAATACCAGACCACTTGACCTGCCTCTTGAGAAATCTGTATGCAGGTCAGGAAGCAACAGTTAGAACTGGAAATGGAACAACAGACTGTTTCCAAATTGGGAAAGGAGTACATCAAGGCTGTATATTGTCACCCTGCTTATTTAATTTATCTCCAGTGTATATCCTGTGAAATGTCAAACTGGATGAAGCACAAGCTGGACTCAAGATTGCCGGAAGAAATATTAATAATCTCAAATATGCAGATGACATCACCCTTATGGCAGAAATTGAAGAACTACAGAGCCTCTTGATGAAAGTGAAAAGAGGAGAGAGAAAAAGTTGACTTAAAGCTCCACATTCAGAAAACGAAGATCATGGTATCTGGTTCCATCACTTCATGGGAAATAGATGGGGAAACAGTGGAAACAGTGGAAACAGTGGCAGACTTTAGTTTTGGGGCTCCAAAATCACTGGAGATGGTGATTGTAGCAATTAAATTAAAAGATGCTTGCTCCTTGGAAGGAAAGTTATGAGCAACCTAGATAGCATATTAAAAAGCAGAGACATTACTTTACCAACAAAGGTCCATCTCGTCAAGGCTATGGTTTTTCCAGTAGTCATGTATGGATGTGAGAGTTGGACAATAAAAAAAGCTAAGTGCCAAAGAATTGATGCTTTTGAGCTGTGGTGTTGGAGAAGACTCTTGAGAGTCCCATGGACTGCAAGGAGATCCAACCAGTCCATCCTAAAGATCAGTCCTGAGTGTTCATTGGAAGGATTGATATTGAAGCTGAAACTGCAATACTTTGGCCATCTGATGTGAAGAGCTGATTCATTTGAAAAGACGCTGATGCTGAGAAAGATTGAAGGTGGGAGGAAAAGGGGATGATAGAGGATGAGATTGTTGAATGACATCACCGACTCAATGGACATGAGTTTGGGTAAACTTTGGGAGTTGGTGATGGAAAGGGAAGCTCGGCATTGTGCAGTTCAAAGAGTTAGACACAACTGAGCGACTGAACTGAACTGAACTGAGGGTTGCAGGATGTGACCTAGTCTCAGCAATCCACTGAATGTCCTCAGAAAATTTATTTGACTGTCATCTGTCTACCTGTGAGTGAGTCTAATTCTTCACCTTTTTTTTTTTTTTTTTTTGGCAAGGCTTCCTGAATGAATATTACCTCTGTAAGCACTTAAAAAAATGTCAGCAGTTAAGTGCTAAAAACACAAGCATTGCTTAACGTAAACTAATCATTAGTGGAAGATGTCATTTACTCTAATCCAGTGGTCCCTGATCTTCAGGATCTAATGCCTGATGATCTGAAGAGGAGCTGATACAATAATAGAAATAAAGTGCACAATAAATGCAATGCACTTGAACCATCCCAAAACCATCCCCCATCCGCAGCCCCATTGAAAAATTGTCTTCCATAAAACTGACCCTTGGTGCCAAAATGTTGAGGGCCGCTGCTCTAATTAATTTCAACATTTGCTTGAATGAGATGACTAATAGTCTTTCACTGCTGAAATCCTAAAATTGTACAATAATTTTGGAAAACGGCCTCACAATGTGTATTTGTAAGCTTGATAACAACATTAAACTTTGACCCAGAAATCCCAGTTTTCAGGAATCTGTCCTAAGGCATCACTGGAACATTATCCACAGCAGAACTGTATTTACTCCAAAAGAATATAAAAGGAAGATAAATGATTAACCATAGCAGATTGAGTAGGTAAACTGAGGCAAAATGGATTAGAACAATAGTCATTAACGATATTTGCAAAGATATTAGAAATGCCTCATTGTATTAGAAAATCAAGATACATCACATGCACAGTGTATGTAAACAGCTCTGTAAAGTATATGAACATAAACTCTGAAAGAATTTCTCTTTTGGTGATGGGAGTTTTCTAGTTTATTGAATTTTCCAAGTTATCTATAATTATACAGAAAGGTACAACTGGAAAAATAGATTTTAAAATAAATATGAAATGGCCACTGTCACTAGTTGCACACACACAAAAAAGGCTGAATGGTTGAATGGGATAGTTATTAAGAAAATCATAGCTCCTGTAACTGTATCCATTCCATTTATAAGCATCATATGTACTTAAATATATTTAAAACAATGGTGAGCACAGATTGATTGATTATATTTTATTTTTATTTTGGGCTTTTTAAAAAGAAAGGTCACCAGTGAGAGATTAAAATTCAGGAGACAAGATGGAGTACATAAGATGTAAGACATATAATGGCAGTTTTAATCAATGTTTTTCGGAAAGGGTGAACAAACTGGAAAAGATAGAGTGTGAAGTGCATCTTCCAAACAGCAGCACTGCCTGTTAAAAAAAAATTTAAACATATCACACTGTGAATTAAGAAGTGAGAAAAGGAGTGAGATTTAAAAAAGTATACAAGTACTATTTCTGCCAGTTCCTTAAATTAAGCCTTTTGATAATGTCATCACGTCGTAGTGTGAGCTGTGGTGTCACTTTTGCACTTGAAGGTGGTTTCCTTCATTTCACCCACACTTATCCCTGCCAGATTTATATTAAGGAGAAAATAGGGGGAAAAAAGCTAGCAGAAAATGCCTACAATTTGACATTCTAAATATATCTAGGAGATGTGTTAAATTGTAATGATTTCTTATGGACACCAAGGTGCCTGGGACTTGGACATTTTAATTCAGACAAATCTTATCTGCAGTGTGCAAAATCTAAACCATTTACAGAGCTCAAGCTGGTTTAATTGTTTGGAGTTTACAGATTTCATCTATCATTTTAACTCCTTCATGGATAAGAATGTTGATGGAATGAAACGGAGTGGTTTGGAGTTAAGACAGTTTATATTCAAAAGTCTAACTCTGCCCATTAATACTATCTAACTTGGAAAAAGTTGCTTTACCTCCTTATGTATAAGAGGTTAATTAGTTGAATGGGCGTGATTATCACATTTCTGTAATAATTACATAAGATAAAACATGAAACCATGTCTGGCATGCAATGGATACTCAACGTACAAATGTTGTTGTGATATATATGAAGATACTTATAAATTAAATAGGATCAGAATTGTGCTTTCATGATCTTAATCTGGTAGGAAAATGGAAACTGCATTACAATAGCAAAGATTATCCTGGGAGAGAAGTTAAGAGGCATTTAAAAAAATTAATTTTTATTGGACTATAGATGCTTTATAATGTTGTGTTAGTTTCTTCTGTACAGAAAAGAAAATTAGCTATATATATGCATATATCCCCTATGTTTTGGATTTCCCTCCCATTTAGGTCACCACAGAGCACTGAGTTTCCTGAGCTGTATAATAGGTTCTCAGTAGTTATCTCTCTTTTATACAGGAGCATATAAATCTCAATCCCAACCTCCCAATTCATCCCACCTCCATTTTCCCCCTTGGTATCCATAAGTTTTTACACTACATCTGTGTCCTTATTTGTGTTTTGTGGATAAGATCATCTATATCATGCTTTTAGATTCCACATATATGTATTAATATACAATATTTATTTTTCTGTTTCTGACTTCATTCTGTATGACAGTCTCTAGGTCATCCATGTCTCTACAAAGAACCCAATTTCATTCCTTTTATGGTTGATTAAGAGGCATTTTTAATGATTGATATATGAGCTAATATATATCAAGAGTGAACTAGTATTTACAGAGTGCATTGGGAAGATATTACAAGAAAGATATAAGCATGGGAAGGAATTGGTCAGGTGTCAAACAGAAACGAAAAAGAATAGAACTATTCAATATTCAGCCTTAAAATATTGTAAGGGAAGATATATTTGAAATTCTAAAACTAGGAAATAAAGTTGAGAAATCTTTGGAGAGACAGAGATTAATTTCAATGTAGCTTCTTGAGAAGATGTCAGCTAGGTATGGCATTCACACCTGTTACTAAAACTTCTCCGTCACAAATGATCTTGCAGGGCAAAAATGAAGTTTAGGGTATGACACATAGTAAAACCGCTCCATTGAATTAACTGACACAGGCAAGGCTTATGAAAACTATAGTTTTTGATATTTTTTTTTCTACATCTGTGTCTCTATTTCTGTTTTTCAAATGAGATTATCTGTAGCATTTTTCTAGATTCCATACATATGCATTAATATGCAACATTTGCTTTTCTCTTTCTGACTTACTTCACTCTGTATAACAGACTCTAGGTTCATCCACATCTCTACAAATGGCCCAGTTTCACTCCTTTTTATGGCTAGGCAATATTCAATTGTATATATGTATCACATATTCTTTATCTATTCCTCTGTTGATGAACATATAAGTTGTTTCCATGTTCTGGCTATTGTTACTAGTGCTTCAGTGAACATTAGGGTGCATGTGTCATTGGAATTATGGTTTTCTCTGGGTATATGCCCAATAGTGAGATTGCTGGGTAATACAGTAAATGGGGTAGTGCTGGGATGAACTGGGAGATCGGGATTGATATATATAGACTATTATTTATAAAATAGGTAACTAATGAGAACCTACTGTATAGCTCAGGGAACTCTATTCCATGCTTTTTGGTGACCTAAATTAGAAGAAAATCTCAGACAGAAGGGATATATGTATACATACATAGCTGATTCAGTTTGCTGTGCCATAGAAGCTAACACAACATTTTGAAGAAAGTATCTTCTAATATAAAATAATTTAAGAAGCATAGCTTTTAAATAAACTATCTTTAGTTTTATGATAACCTCTTCAAATGGAAAAGGAGTGAGATAAGAAAGCAAATATAGACACTGGCTTTACTTGATGTTAAATATCAAGAAACCTACTATATTTTTGAGAAATATTGTGTTGCTAAAAAACTGGGACTTGAGTTAAGTTATAGATTTTTTTAAAGCTAAAACGTCTCTTAGAACTTTCCCCTTTCCCTCAGAACTGAGTAAGTCTGAATTAAGAGGAAATATTTCTCAATACGAACTTAGGATGTGTTCAAGAAGTATAATGAGACAGGATGAACATTTCAGATGGTAGAAACAGGAGCCTGAAGTTTTTGGACATAGAATAAAGTTTAGTCAAAAATTATTTTCTGATCCAAAGCAGGAGGCCTTCATAGTATTCATCAAATGAAAGTTCAAGTCTCCTTGGATCTATTCTTGCTGGCTATTTCTTTCTTTTCATTTCTGAATGAGATAAAAGTGCATAAGTTGCTTATTTTGTCTCTATTCCATATTACAGTTTGAGTATGGATGGTCTCTGTAGGTCTCTAGTCTAGGATGTTATATTTGGAACCAGTGAAAAAATCTATAGAACAACAACCTGAGATCCAAGACTTTGAGTTTAAATGTCCTGATTGGATGAGATTGAGTGGGTAGAGTATATTACATATGTAGAAAGAATAATGTCAGTGACCAGAAGAATGGGTTGTGGCAAAGACAGTGGTGCTCATCCAGAATTCTATGTTATCTCATATTCCTTAACCTTCCCAGGAAATACAGTTAGGCAGGGCCAAGTGACTTCTAATCACTAGAAGTGTTCAGTTGAGTTCAGTTCAGTCAGTCAGTTGTGCCTGACTCTTTGCGACCCCATGGACTGCAGCACTCCAGGCCTCCCTGTCCATCACCAACTCCCAGAGTTTACTCAAACTCATGTCCATTGAAGTGGGAGGAAATAACAGGTTTCTCTCCTGGAGTGACTTGCTAAAGCATACATACAACTTTTCAGCTTTCTCTCCCTCTTCTTCCTCTATAGGCTGGGAGGCTCTAGTTTCAGATGGGGAGCTATAAGACACGGGATCATCCATTAGCTTGGATCTCCTTTCCCTCTTACAACTTGAAACAGACACATAACAAAGCAAGAAATAAACTTTGGAGATTTTTTATTTGTTGCTTAAGCCTAGCCTATCTTGAACATAGTAGACATTGTCTAGTACAAGGGTTGAGAAATAGAGGATGTTATTTTCAGAAACTTTCTCTTGCTGCTACTTCCTGGAAGGTTACTCAGATTTTCATTAAGTGAAGTAACTCAGAATATGTCAAGCCAGGGCTCAATCAAAGTCAAACTCTGGGATGTCAGGGTGATATGTAACCATCTCTACACTAGTTCTAGACATAAATTATCTTGTTTCAGACACCAAAGAAACAAAAAGAAAAGTCATATGCTTCACACATGCTCAAACTATGAGAATGGAACTGAGTAGGAAACCTGGAAAGAATGATCTAAAAACTTTTACTAGGACTTTCATGTATTTGTATATCCTCTTCCGGGAAACTGAAGAATGGGAGATTATGTTTCTCCCCAGTTTAAAATCAATACCTCCAATTCTCTGGCTCATTTCACTTTCTTGAGAATTCTGAGATACTGAGTAACCTCTTTTTTTCTCTCTTCTTTTTCAGCTTTTAGATTTATAATCTTATACATGCATTGCCTTGACCTCAGTTTTCCATCAAACTATTAACAATCTTTTGCCTCTCCTTCAGAATAACATGAAAATTCCCCAGACTTATTATGTGAATCTCTGTCCTCGTCAGTCACATGTCAAATATTTCGAGCCATCAAAGTGGTTCTAGGTATGCTCACTGATGATTCCATGGTGGGACCAATGAACACTCTGTCCCTTAGCATTTCAAACTCTCCCCTTCTCCAGTTTTGAAACACCCTTACTTCTTGGGTTGGATGGATTCTTCACTGTCTCCCACCTCTCTGATGCCTCCTTTACAAAGTTAGCTTCCTTCTATTGAAAAATTTGCAGTTTCTGCAGATTCCCTTAGAGAGTTTTTTTCCCCACTGCATAGTTTATTCCCAAGTGAATTCTTACAGTCATGATTTCAATGCTGAAAATGATGTCTTCAGCCAAGACCCTTCTTCTGAGCTCCATATCCATACATTCTGCTTCTCACCATCTCCATTGCAATATCTGAGGGAGCTCTCAAACAGCACATCACCATTATCTTACTTCAATGTTGCACATTGCAGCAAACAAAGGTACTATGTACTGAATTATTCCATCCAGAGTCTCTTCTACCTCCCTTCTCACATACATATCATCAGTTCTCATTCCTATATATTTCTCTGAACTGTCAACTTTTTTCCCATCTCCTTTTAAATCCTTTAGCCTGACCCACCATAATATCTCACATGTTTTACTTAAGTAGCCTTTTAAATAGACTCACTTGCATCTCCTTATCCCCTTGCCAAACATGTCTCTACACTGCCGTCAGAGTGAACTTTCAAAAGCAATTCTGATATTTGGCAAAACTAATACAATTATGTAAAGTTTAAAAATAAAATAAAATTAAATTAAATTAAAAAACAAAAAAACACAAAAGCAATTCTGAACTTTTAATTACTCTACTAAAAACTTTTCAATGCTGTTTCATTGGTGTTATAAAATATTCAAGTCTTTAATAACTTGGTCTCTCTGGCCATCAATGAGCTGACCCTGTGTGTCTCTCTCTGTTACCTTTGCTCCATCTTCAATTTATTTTGTGCACCATGTTTTGCTTGATCTCTTCCTTCATATGGCCACCGTATATATATTCTTTTCTCAGTAAAATGCCTTTTCTGCTTATTTTAATCAATCTAACTGCAGCTTATCTCTCACACTTCCAATTTTATTGTTCCTTATTTATTTTAAGCACATGTCCACTTTCTATATCCTTTTACCAACCTCCTTGCCTGTATTTGGCTACTCCAATTTTCTTTCTTAGACTTATCATACTTGCAATTGCTTAAAAACTGGTATTTAAAAAAAATATGCATTTTATCTCTCGACTATAAAAGCTGTGTAAATGAGAACTCAATTTGGCTTTTTCACAATGTATTTTTCATCCCTTGAATGGTGCTTGCCACAAAGTTGGCTGTCAATAAACAGTTATTGATTTATCAAAGCTTACTCATATCAAATCAATAGGAAATGAATTTAAATGTACACATGGAGAATGAAAGTCACAGTTGTACCACCAGTGAATACGTCTGTCCATCCTTTTCTTTGGTGGAATCTGGGGTGGACAAGGAGACAGAGTTGTCTTATTTTGCTACTGCGGCTATACCTCTGTCCTTAAAGAGGGATGGTTAGGGAAGATCAGAAAGAATCTAGATGGAAGCTGAGGGAAGCATGTGGCTCAGCACAAGACTCAGGCCCAAGGCTTCCTTTATTATTCAGCATGGTGTAAGACAGTTGGTCATAATTTGGACCAAAGTGATAGGATTTAAGAGCAGATAGACAGGATTTGACTGTCCCCAGTTAATACCTAAAAAGCCCTTTTGTAACAAAAATAACAATTATCTTTTGGTTGGAGTATTTAATCCATTTAGATGTAAGGTAATTATTGATATGTATATTCTTTTACCTTTGGTTAACTGTTTTGGATTTATTTTTGTATATTTGTTTACTCCTTATTTTCTTTTATTCTCTTATTATTTGAATGACTATCTTTATATTTGAATTCCTTTTTTGTAGCATAAAGACAAAATGGAAGATTATTCAGCTGTAAAAAAAAGTACAAAATAATGTCATTTGCAGCAACATGGATGGACCTAGAGATTATCATACTAAATGAAGTAAGGCAGCCAGAGAAAGACAAATATATGATATTGCTTATATGTGAAAAAATTTTTTAAAAGATACAAATAAACTTATTTACAAAACAAAATTAGACTCACAGACTTAGAAAACAGACATTTTATCTAAGAGGAAAAGAGGATAAATTAGGAGTTTTGGATTAAAATATACACATTATTATATACATATACACATTTAAATATATGCATGATTAAAATATACACATTATTATATATATATATATATATATATATATATATATATATATAAAATAGATAACCCAACAAGAACCTACAGTATAGCTCAGGAAATTACATTAAGTATTTTATAATAATCTTTAATGGAAAATAATCTAAAAAAGAATATATATGTATATGTATAAATATAAATCTTTGCTTTACACCTGAAGCTAACACATATTAAATCAACAAAAGTTAAAAAAAAAAATAACACATCACTTACATTATGTAACAGAGTGTCAGGACACTTTTCTAAGGCTGTTTTATGCATGTTCTCATTTCTTCTACACAGAAATCCTATTAAACATGTAATATTTTAATACTTTAAAATGAGGCAACTAAGGCATAGGGAATTAATCCACTTCCCTAGAAATTCACAGTTTAAAGGTCTTAGGACCACAGTTTCAGGCCAGGAAGCCGTTCACAGAGCCTCAGCACTGAGGCGTGGTGCATTTTTTACAGAACAAGAGCAACAAGAAAAGAGTGTTTAACTTCCTATTCAGTTTTTATGTGAACTTAATAAGATGAGTGGGCTTCCCTGGTAGCTCAGCTGGTAAAGAATCCACCTGCAATGCAGGAGACCCCAGTTTGATTCCTGGGCCTGGAAGATTCCCTGGAGAAAGGATGGGCTACCCACTCCAGTATTCTTGGGCTTCCCTGGTATTTCAGATGGTAAGAAATCCACCTGAAATGTGGGAGATCTGGGTTTGATCCCTGGGTTGGGAAGATTCCTTGGAGGAGGGCATGGCAACCCACTCCAGTATTCTGGCCTGGAGAATTCCATGGACAGGGGAGCCTGCCAGATTACAGTCCATGAGGTTGCAAAGTGTCAGACATGACTGAGATTAAGCACAGCACAGCACAGTAACACTGGTGAAAATATTTTCCTAAAATTTTGTCTCTTCCAGCAACACTGTCCTCTAATTCTTTTCTATTCTGCACACAAGAAAATCCTCAGGCATTTGGTTTTAATGTTGCAAACATTATTTAAAAAATCAAGCATGTCCATTCGGCTTTATAGAAAAAAAGTGCATTACATTATTTTCAAATGCAGTTACCTGTGGTTTCGACACTTACAATCATATTTCCTTTCTAAACCTGTCAAAGATGCACATATTTCATAAGATTTTAATTTATTCTTAGGCTTGCATTTGGGGAAATCAGTCTTCATTGTTGGTAAAAGCTAAGGTGTAGGAATATGCCTAACTGGGGAAAAATAATGACTTGGTTGGTAACATCAGAAACAGCTGAATGGGTTTCTGATTAAATTTTCAAACTTCCTTTTTGTGTGGATGAGGTAGAAGAGATTTTTAGCCTAATAAGTAAATCTTCTATACACATCAAAATGTTAAAGAACAAAGCACCATTAACATTTTCTTCTATGATGGTTTGATGTGATTTAGAACATCAGAAATAACCCATTCACCCCAAATATCTCCACACTAGATGGCACATATTGTTAAAATGTTAAAAGAGAATCATTTTTTCAAGTGTATATGATATCTTTAGTTAAAATGCAAACACTCAGCCTGAGGAAATACATTTATGCTCAAGCTAATTATTAACACATTGATATTAATTAGTTTTCAAATGCTGTCTAGGCAGGGTTGAGTATAATTTTGTCTGGTAGAGAAAAGGAGACAGGGTTGGGAATATGGAATACTGATCATGGAGCAGACATCATAGGCAGTCTACATAACACAGAGACCAGCATTGGGCCAAATAATATCTCAAGAATAGAGGAAAATAAGAGAGACAGAGCAGGGACATATGAAGGGGAGTTTGGGCAAGACATAAAATAAGATTGTTTTGCTTCTGAATTTTTCTATGTCTGATCATGACCGGGTAAGCACTGTATTTCATTTCAGTACCTTCAGAGGAGTTTTAGAAAAATCCTAACCCTTGATCTTGTTTCTATCTAGAAACCAAAGGTAATGGTGACTTAGAATCATAATCAGAGATAAACAAGATGTCAGAGCTTGATGAGACCACAGTGCCCATTTGCCGAGCCATATGTAACATTTGGTGTGACCTCCTCCTCTTTGAAAATCCAGATTTACTTTATCTGAGGTAGGTCCTGGAAATTGGCAAATGTGACAAATAGCTCATGTGATTTCCATAAAGGCAAGATTGAAAGTGAAAGTTACTCAGTCATGCGCCGACACTTTGCGACGCCATGTACTATACAGTTCATGGACTTCTCCAGGCCAGAACACTGGAGAGGGTAGTCTTTCCCTCCTTCGGGGGATCTTTCCAACCCAGGAATAAAACCCAGGTCTCCCTCATTGCAGGCAGATTCTTTACCAGCTGAGCCACAAGGTAAATCCAAGAATACTGGAGTGGGTAGCCTAGCCCTTCTCCGGGGGATTCTTCCTGACCCAGGAATTGAACCGGGGTTCTCCTGCATTGCAGTTGGCTTCTTTACCAAATGAGCTATCAGGGAAGTCCAAGTTTGGAAAACCACAATTATTTGACACATAGCAAAACTGAGTCCAACTTTAGCCAAGTTTGGAAAGCAATAATTATTTAACACGTAGTAAAACGGAGCCCAAGAAAGAGGAAGGAACTTGCCCTCAGAAATCTACTGATGAGAGTCTTGCTGAGTTAAAAATCTGAAAGTCTTGTATACAAGTGTAGAAGACAAATTTATAGTGATCAGGGGGTAAGTCGGGAAGAGACAAATTGGAAGCTTGGGACTGACATATGCACACTACTATATATAAAATAGATAACTAATAATGACCTACTGTACGGCACAGAAAACTCTACTCAATACTCTGTAATGACATATGTCTTTTTATTTATTTAGTTACAAAATTGGCCTGATGCTTTTCTCTTCTTTCCTTCTCTGTGGTTCCTAATGTGAGCTCCAACTTCAGATAAATCAGATGTGAAGGATGGGGAGTAAAGATTAGATTGCTCTGATATTAACATTTTTAATTAAATCAGTTGCTTCAGCCTCTAATAAAAGGAGTGTTTAAATGCAAAACCGAATTTAGATGACATATTACATGCCCTCATTTATGAGGGACTCAGAAGACAAGAAGGACCAGGAAGACAGAATTCTCCCATTCGAATGAAAGAGTCATCCAGAGGTTAGAACCCTATAGGGTCTTTTTTGTTAGAAACAACCTCTGTTGAAGACCATAGGTGTCTCTGCCATGGCTCAGCTCAGCCAGAGGAGGGAGGAGACTGTCTCCAGAGAGTACCTATCAGCAGATTGGAACAGGCCCAGGAAGAAAGGCTGCTTTGTTATTAATGGAAAATGAACTGTAGATGATGCTGTCATACATTCTGTTTCCATCCAGCTCAAGTTGTCCACTCCACATCATCCCCCTTATGGTTGTTTTTGGAGTTATGTTAGAGCTGTGTCTGAAGTCTGCTTTTCTTATTCTAGAAATAGCTGGTGCCCAAAGTGCTTCTTATTGAGAACTAATTGGAGGTGAGGTGAGGTGATGTGGTCAGCTCCTGGAGCTAGAGAAAAGGAAAATGTCTAGAGAACCTATTTTTAACTGCCTTGGCGCCTAAATTGGACACTCAGTGGGGGAGCTGCTCACAGTGTTCAATAAACATATCCCTAATGTATTACACCTGAAAACTAATCCATGCTGGCTAGGATGCACCTTATTATATAAAGGGTACCTTTCTCAGCATCTTACAGTTCTGCTCCCTTTACAAACCTGTAATCCCATGTTTATTGAAAACTATAGTACATTAGAACAAATAAACCACTTCAAGGTGGAATACTCTTGAACCAGATGGATCCCTTTTAGATACAAAAGTTGTTACTTAAAAATAATTACTTAGAATTGTCATCAATTGAGGATAATATTTTCTCTTCTATTTCAATAGGAATTCATTTATTAATTTATTTTTGGTCCAGTGAATCTTATTCTTTTCATTTATTTTTAATTTTTATTGGAGTATAGTTGATTAACAATGTTGTGTTAGTTTCACATATACAACAGAGTGTTCAGTTATACATATCCATGTATCTATTTTTTTTAAATTATTTTCCTGTTTAGGTTGTTACAGAATATTGGGCAGAGTTCCCTGTGCTATACAGTAGATCCTTGTCTACTGTATTTTAAATACAGTAGTGTATACATTTCAATCCCAAACTCATATAAGTTAACATATCATTGCCTGGCAGATACTGTCAGATTGAGATTGCATGCTCCTTGAAGATCTACTCCTGTCCTCAAGGGCCTCCCTGTTTATTTCTATAATCCCAGTCAGAAATCAATATAAAATATGGTACAAAGAAGAAACGTAATATACATGTTTAAGTGAAATATTGCATCAAGAATTAAAATTGAATTCAAAATGCTACTTAAAATGGATAAATATAAATTCCTCAGAAATTCTTAATAGTGGGCTTATTCTCACTTCCATCATGTAACCTTCCTAACATCATCCCATAATGATTACCTTGTTCTCAAAATTTCATAAGAAGTTAATGTCTCTCACATTTATTCAACTTTGAGTGTATCTTTGGTTCTATAGTTACTTATGGAGAAAGCAATGGCACCCCACTCTAGTACTCCTGCCTGGAAAATCCCATGGACAGAGGAACCTGGTGGGCTGCAGTCCATGGGGTCGCAAAGAGTCAGACACAACTGAGAGACTCACTTTCACTTTTCACTTTCATGCATTGGAGAAGGAAATGGCAACCCACTCCAGTGTTCTTGCCTGGAGAATCCCAGGGACGATGGAGCCTGGTGGGCTGCCGTATATGGGGTTGCACAGAGTCGGACACGACTGAAGCGACTTAGCAGCAGCAGCAGCAGCAGCATAGTTACTTATGTGTTATGAACACAAACTGTATGTCAAATCCTGTATGGTTAATAAGGGAAATTTTAGATGAATAAAATGTACCCACCTTCTAAAAAAGCAAGAGTCTGTGCACATTTACACTAAAATAAAAAAATAATTTAGATACAATGTCTTGTTTTTCAAAAAGAAGGCATCCTAGGGAAGCACTTGAATAGAAATATTTAACCCACCTGGGGAACTCGAGGTAGTTTCTAGAGATTAATCAATATTGCCATAGTACTCTACATATAGGCTTTTCAAACACTTGTCTATGTGAATGTGTGAGCATGTGTATGTGTGTTTTTTTGAGTGTGGTATCTTATGTGTTGAAGTTTCGGGAATAGATTTTTTTGTATTTTCATGTGAACTCAGTAAATTCTGGGAGAAATCTCTTTCTGATGATGTAGCTGCCGTTGATTTCCTTGGCTACTTTGTCTATTTGTAACTCTTCTTAAACTCATCCAAAGATTGACTTAGAAGGCAGAAGATTCTCTCAGTAATTCCTAAAAGTTCTTTCAGCAATTTCCAATGGCAGTAGTAGCCTAATCCTATAGAAGCTAGGAAATATGTTTGCTAGTAGATTATTGATTTAATTAATATAGCTGTTGATGATAAAGTCTTGTTGGCCTTACCCCATGACTATCCTTCTAGAGTCATGATTATGGTATTCAACCTTGAAGAGATGTAGATTTTAAATGGGGCTAAACAGATATTATGCATGGAGCTGCCTTTTTTGGCTGTGTTGTGGAAATGGAGGCAGTTTGGCAGGTACATTTTTAGACTTAACTGCATCCCCATCATTCCTCTTGAGCAAATGCTCAGAGTGTAGGCTTGAAATAATTTTTGATTGACTTGTATTTGATTTTGAGGTGGAAGAGGCTATTATGAGCTCTGAGCTCAAGCTCAGGCCAAACCAAACTTCCTCAGCAGATTTCTTAATAAAAAAGCAAGGTCCTTCAGGATCTCTATGTGTCAGCCATACATCTGGCAGATGTAATTCAACCTGAGGCTTTGTCTTCCTGCCAGGTTGATGTCAGAGTTTCTTGGAATGTAGTCTTCCTCTTTTGGACAATAGATATATCCCTGTACTGGGGATTCACATATTGTTTAAGTACATTCATAGCTTAAATTGAGATTCAAAGTTTTTAGGAAAAAAAAAAAAAAAAACCACAGCATAATTGTTTATTGTTAACTTCTTCCCTTGTAATGATAGAGGTGACAGACAAAGCATCTCTGAGCCTTATACAAAGAAGACACCCAGTAAGCCCAAAGGACACTGATTTTTTGTGGAGATGATTAAGCAGACATTTTAGTTGGCAAACTAAAGAGTCTCCAGATTCCAAATAATAAGAAAATGCTCCCATATGTTTGTCCCACTCCATCTGCTTTCTCTGAAACCCACCTATACCCTGTTTTACTTGGAAAAATCCGAAGTGATCTGCCTAATGCTTCTGACATAAAAATTGCATTTGGAAAGTTACAGTGGTCAAATGCTCCACACATAATATAAGGAATGGATATTGGCATCTACTGTTGGCATGAAGTTGGACAAAATACTGGATGGACTGCTGACATGTCATGGGCATCCACGAGCATGGAGCAGAAGGGATTTATATGGTACCATTTGCCAAGTTCTTGCTGGACTCTCACATCACATAAGGCAGGCAACCTTAGTGTGTCTTGCCCTAAACCTTACCCTAAACACCCTACAGGACTTATCATGCACTTTTTATGTGAGAAAGATGAAACAGCATATAAACAGCTTTCCTCCAGTCAAAGAGTTGAGCCATGGAGGAAGTGGGATTTGAGTTTGGACCTAAGTTCATCAATTTTAACAAAATGTCCATTTTAGGTCTTTGAACAGGAGGTAGATCCATTGACGGGAAAAGCAGTGATATCAGGAATACTTGTTTTTACTACTCTCCTACTTCTGTCATCTCTTGCACGTCCTGTTCTCTCTAAGAGAGTCCCTTGCTTCCTTCCCTACATTGTCCTGCTCCAAAAGGACTTTATCTTCAGCTGGATGTCACTGTTAACAAGCATATTTAGCAAAAACTAATAATGTCTTGAAAAGTCTTCCATCTCAAAGAGGTTGGAATTTGAATGAGATAAGGAAAAAAATCCCTTAAAGATATATTATAAAATAAAGTTTCAAAAGTGCACTCTCAATCCATATGACAGATGGTCTAAGATAGAGTTTTGGGGGTGGGTAAGAGAGAAGTATTTTTGCCCCAGTGACTTGATCTTAAATAACATTTAGTTGGACACTTTTTAGTGACTGGTACCTAACTTAGGCTCTGTTAAAAGATATTCCATTCATTCAATGCATGGTACTAGGCACTAATCTATGCCAAGGATGACCGTGACATGGGAAGGTACGGAGAAGGAAAGTCTAGTCTGTGCTTCAAGGAGCACAGCCTCCAGTGGGAAAGACCATCAAGGTAATTAGAGCACAAGGTCATTGAATTTAATGATAACCTACCATGGTATGGGGACATGGAGAGCCTTCTCAACCAGATGATGAAATCAGGGACTGCTTTCTGTGTCTCCAAAGAGCAAAGTGGGAGCTAAGTAGGAAAATTCATGGAAAATAGCTAGATGTAAATGTAAGGAATTTAAGAAGGAAAAAGGTATTGCCTCAAGTGCATGTCTGCGTGTGTGTGTGTGTGTGTGTGTGTGTGTGTGTAGAGGGTAGGTGGAGGGGGTTTCTTAGTGTGCAGAGGTGCCCAATGCATGCTTAAAATGGGTAAGTTCATTCATTTTTCTGACACCAAAACCAATATCACCAGTTTCTTTATAGCAATGCTCTCATTTTTGTTTAAGTGATAACCATGACAAGGTGAATCTGTTCAAGATTTTCTAAAGCTGTGGTAGTCAATATAGTAGCTTCTACCCACATGTGGCTATCACACAGTTGAAATGTGTTTGATATGGCTGAGAAAATAAATTTACAATTGAATTAGAATGTGCTGTAACATAAAATATAGATTGAATTAAAAAATTTTTAGTTTTGAAAAGCAAATTATGGCTTTTTTTTTGGTCTATTGATTACATACTGAAGGTTATATTGGGCTAAGTAAAATATGACATTTAAAAAAGGAAGACAGAGTTCCTTGATTAAGACTTCCAAGGAGAGACTTTCCTGAGTGGTTAAGGCTCTATGCCTCCAATGCAGGGGATGCAGGTTTGATCCCTGGTATGGGAACTAAGGTCCCACGTGTTATGTGGTGCAGCAAAATTTTTTTAAGTTAAAATAAAAAAGGAGGAAAAGGGCATCCATGAAGAGGAAATGGCACATGCACAGGAAAGGAAGGATGAGTGAACCGGGCACATGCAGATACTGTCTTAGTTAGATGGGGCTGGAGTCACAAGATATTGTGAACTGGATGGCTTCGACAGCAGTAATGTGTGTATAGTTCATGAGAGTGAACAGACTATGAGACAAGGATCAAAGATGAGGATGCAGGTATAAGAAAGAGCGAGGACAAGGGGGAAAGTTTGTGTCTGCTTGAGGAAATTCAAATATATAGTCCCTGACAGCTATGACATTTCTGGAGGACATTCCTGTTTTTGAAAAGAAATTAATCAAAAAGAAACATTTTGATTTTTCTTAAACATAATAAATACAGGTTTTGGTGACAGTGATTCATTAGGCCATATTTAGAATCTCTCTTTGAAAACACATAACATGTTACTCATAGACAACTAATAGCTAAATGAATATAGATCATTTTTTTTCTTTCAAAGTAAGGATAATGCTGTACAGTTATGACTATCTTCCTATAAGTTGATCTCTACCCATTAGAAGAAAACACAACGAAGGAGCTAAGGTTATTTATTGATAAGAGATGCTTTTAAAAAACTGAATTGAAATTATTTTGCAGTGAGAGTGAATGTCCACCAGGTGGCAAACAAGTGAATCCTGGTCCTCCTGGGCCTGTTGTCTATTCATTCCCTTGTCTCTTTAGTGAGGCCAGTCTGGGGAAGCATAGTTCCGTACCTGGGGGTTAACATGCTGTCATTTGATATTTGACTCATTTTACTTCAGAAAAAGACATTTGAAGGGGAAGGAAAAGGCTATCTTTATTTTTGCAAGTGTGAAGGAGACAACTTTACTTGCAGCTGATTTTTACTTGAGATTTGAAAAGGATACTTTGAAATGAATGCTTTACCCCATGGTAAAGGAGATTAGAAAAAGGAAAGGTGAATTTTCAGTGAGAACCCAGAACAATGATTTCTACTGGAAGACATTTAGGATTCATAACCCTCTAGTCTAAACATCTGCTTACTTCCTCAAAGTTTTCTCAAGGAAAAATCAAACAAAATAAAGATATTTATAAATTGTCAAGTCCACAGGTAGCTTGCACTTGTCTTAAAGAAAAAATATGTGGGTTCCAGTCCTGTATATGCTTGGAATTGGCTGTGTGGCTTGATCCTGCCTTTTCCTTCTCTGGGCTTCAGTTTTCTCATCTAGAAAGTCTGGATGTTGGATAACCACTAATAATAATTCTTACTGATGAGAGCTAATTAAGAGATTCTGTTCTATTGATTTGTGACAATTTGCAGTTACTTTTCACAACAACTCAGCAGGCAGGTAATCTTTTAATATGAATCCAGATTTGACCGACTCCAAGATTAAGCTAATGGGGCTTCCCACGTGGCTCAGTGGCTAAGAATTTGCCTGTCAAGTGGGAGATGTGAGTTTGATCCCTGGGTCCAAAGGGTCCACTGGAGAAGGAAATGGCAACCCCCTCCAGAATTCTTGCCTGGAAAGTCTCAGGGACAGAGGAGCCTGTTGCGCTACAGTCCAGGGGGTCACAAAAGAGTCGGACATGACTTAGTGACTAAACAATAACAACAAGGTCTAAGTTGCTACCCACCACACAGAATGCGTTTATGCATGATCTCTAAATGACAATTTTCTCTAAGAAAAATGATAATAAACTTGAAAGAGTACTTGGAAAGTGATAAAATAGTGGTTGAATAAATTCAAATAAAACTAGAAAGAGCTTATTTATTTAAAATAATTTTATGGGTTTCCTATTGATGCTGTAACAAAAAAGCACAAACAGTGGCCTAAAAAACATAAACATATTGTCTTACTGCTTTGACATTTAGAAGTCAGAAATGGGTATCATTGGCCTAAAATCAGTGTATAAACAGGGCTGAGTCCCTTCTGGAAACTACAGGGAAATTTCATTTTCTTGCTTTTTCCAGCATTTAGAGGCCCCCTGCATTTCTTTTTTCTCACCTCTTGTTCACCCTCAAGGTCAACACCACAGCATCTTCAAAACTCTGATTTTCACTTACATGGAAGATTGGGCCCATCTGGGTAATTCAGAAAAATTTCAAGATCCAGAAGTAAGATAATCACATCTGCAGTCTCCCTTTTGCCAGATGACTTAACACATATTTACAGGTATTGCAGATTAAGATATTTAACAGGCATTATTCAGGTAACATAAGAGCTGGCATGTATTGAGTTCTTACTCTGTTTTAGTCACGCTTATAAGCACTTTCAGTTCAGTTCAGTTCAGTCCCTCAGTCGTGTCCGACTCTTTGCGACCCCGTGAATCGCAGCACGCCAGGCCTCCCTGTCCATCACCAACTCCCGGAGTTCACTCAAACTCATGTCTACCTAGTTGGTGATGCCATCCAGCCACCTCATCCTCTGTCATCCCCTTTTCCTCCTGCCCCAAATCCCTCCCAGCATCAGAGTCTTTTCCAATGAGTCAACTCTTCACATGAGGTGGCCAAAGTACTGGAGTTTCAGCTTTAGCATCAGTCCTTCCAATGAACATCAGCTAAAGCTGCATTATATATATATAAAGCTATATATATCAGCTAAAGCTGCATTATATATATATAAAGCTAAAGCTGGAGGAACTGCTCCTTTGGCAAACTTCCAGTAAGTTGGTATCTTTATACTTTGCTCTAAAAAGACTCAAAATTTCATACAAGATGATATATCTAGTAGCTAAAAATAAATTAGTCAATAATAGATATTTTTGGCTCTTTGTCTACAGTACTTTTTGTATTTTTAAGCTTTGCATTATAAATGCTATAATTTATATAAAACAAAAATGATTATCTTTTTTGGCTGTGTAGTTCTAGTCCTATCATTCTCCCAACTCTTCCTCTTTGACTGATGGATTATTCATAAGTGTATGGTTTTGTTTCCCAAATATTTGGAGATTTTCAATATTTCTTTTTGTTCTTACCAGATTATTGACTAAGAGATTTTTGTGGAAACTAACACCCATGGCCAGTGATTTGTTATGTAACTGAATATTCAAACACTCTGTTCAATAACATTTGGATACCAAAAGGCATATTAATATGCCTCTGGTCAATAGGTTGTTAATTTCAAAAATTAGTCCATAAACTTGAAATAGGTTAGTAGGGTGTTTTATAACCCAGGATATAGTCTAACTTTGTGAAGATTCAGTTCAGTTCAGTCTCTCAGTCGTATCTGTCTCTTTGTGACCCAAGGACTGCAGCACACGCCAGGCTTCCCTATCCTTCACCAGCTTCCGGAGCTTGCTTGAGCTCATGTCCATTGAGTCGATGATGATGCCATCTCATTCTTGTTGTCCCCTTCTCCTCCTGCCTTCAGTCTTTCCCAGCATCAGGGTCTTTTCCAATGAGTCAGTTCTTCACACCAGGTGGCCAAAGGATTGGAATCTCAGTTTCAGCATCAGTCCTTTCAATGAATATTCAGGACTGTGAAGATTTCATGTACACTTAAAAATAATTTGTGATTTGCTATGGTTATATGGAGTGTTTTATTCAAGTCAGTTAGATTCCATTTGGTTGATAGTGTTTCTTAGTTCTTATATTTTATTCTTTCTAATATTTTATCTACTTGTTTTTTCTATTCATGGGAGAAGAAATTGATGTATCCAACTACAATTATAGATCTGTATGTTTTCTCTTTTAATTTGATCAGTTTTTGGTCATGTATTCTGAGTCCTGTTATTTGGTGTCCAGCCATCTAGAACTAATATAGTCTCCTGGTGAACTGGCATTTTTGTTATTATATAATATGCTGCTTTATCCCCAATTGTCCTTGTTCTGAAGTATGCTTTAACACTAATGTTCAGTTCAGTTCAGTCGCTCAGTCATGTCTGACTCTTTGCAACCCCATGAATTACAGCACGCCAGGCCTCCCTGTCCATCACCAACTCCCGGAGTTCACTCAAACTCATGTCCATTGAGTCGGTGATGCCATCCAGTCATCTCTTCCTCTATCGTCCCCTTCTCCTCCTGCCCCCAATTCCTCCTAGCATCAGAGTCTTTTCCAATGAGTCAACTCTTCGCAAGAGGTGGCCAAAGTACTGGAGTTTCAGCTTTAGCATCATTCCTTCCAAAGAAATCCCAGGGCTGATCTCCTTTAGAATGGACTGGTTGGATCTCCTTACAGTGCAAGGGACTCTCAAGAGTCTTCTCCAACACCACAGTTCAAAAGCATCATTCTTCAGCACTCAGCCTTCTTCACAGTCCAACTCTCACATCCATACATGACCACTGGAAAAACCGTAGCCTTGACTAGATGGACCTTTGTTGGCAAAGTAATGTCTCTGCTTTTCAATATGCTATCTAGGTTGGTCATAACTTTCCTTCCAAGGAGTAAGCGTCTTTTAATTTCATGACTGCAGTCACCATCTGCAGTGATTTTGGAGCCCCCCCAAAATAAAGTCTGACACTGTTTCCACTGTTTCCCCATCTATTTCCCATGAAGTGATGGGACCAGATGCCATGATCTTCATTGTGTACCCACTCCATTTCAAGATCTGTGAGAATCTGAGACTTTCTTCTGCTTGTAAGCTAGTAGTTGCCTTATTACAGTTCCATAGCAGGCACAAAAATATTGGGTCAGATTCAACAGATGGAAGGCAAATTTTATCTCAGTAATAGCAGTATCCATAAATTTAGCACTTTTTATCAGGTTCCCAGCCTTTATTTCCACAGGGAAATATGAATGGACCTTAAGCATTAGGCTGTATGATACATGAAGAAATCTGAGTTTAGGGCACTCACATCTTTTAAAGTGCCTGCCTTTTTATATGCCTGCTTTTAATATGCCTGCCTTTTGGTCCAGAGTAGGATACTGTGTCTATCTTCAATGACCATTCAATATAGGAAAATTACTGAAAAGATATTGTGAAACAAATGTCAGTTAGTGTCCAGTTTGTGAGAGGTGCAGGAATGAAGAATATCTAGGGAGGATTGTCTTCCATCATTTCAATTTTTTTTCATTTAGTGTTTCCATGGTAAATTACTTTCTATCCTTTCACTTTTATTGTTATGTTTGAGCTTCTTAGAGACTATATGATTTCACCCTTCTTTTTTAATCCACTTTCACATTTTACTTGATGTATAAACTATTTATGCTTAATACAGTAGTTTATATTTTTAGATTTGTCTATAATGTCATTATCTGTCTTTTTCTGTTTCCTCTGTGTTTTGTTCCTCTCATTTCCATTTATGTCTTATTTTGTAGTATTTTAATATTATTTAGTATCTCTTTTTAATTTAACCATTATGTCTTTCATTTTATCTCTTTGTATAGTGTTTTAGCAGTTGCTCTTGAAGTTAAAAATATATGCTCAATGTTTCACATTCTACTTAGAATTAATATCTATCACTGCAAGTAAAATGTAGATGATATGTAGAAACCTTACATCATAGAGGTTTTGATGTACTCCTCACTTTATGTTGTAGTCTTCATTTGTATTATATCTACATATGTTAAAAATTTCATCAGGTACTGTTATTATTTTTCTCATAGTCTCAACAGCCATACAAATTTTAAAGAACTTAATAAGAGAATTCTAGTCTATTTGTACTTAAACAGCTATTTAAAATTTAACCATTATTTAACATTTGTGTTGCTTTTTAAGTTTCCATCTGGTATAATTTTCCTTTTATGTGAAAGACTTCCTTTAGCGTTTCTTTTAGAGTAGTTCTGCTGCTGACAAATGGTATGTTTTCCTTTTTTATTTCATCTAAGAATTTCTTTATTACACCTTTATTCCTTAAGGATATTTTTGATGGATATAGATTCTGAGTTCACAGCTTTTTACTTTAACCACTTTAAAAACGTTTTACTATTTTCCGCTATCTCTGGATTTTTTAAAAAACACATTGGCAATCATTTGAATTATTACTTCTCTATAAGTAATGTGTTGATTTTCTATAGCTGCTTTCAAAGTGTTATTTATTTATTTTTAAAGTTTTCAACCATTCTATTACAATATATCAGAGCATGGAGCTTTTGAACTGTGGTGCTGTAGAAGAATCTTGAGAGTCCCTTGGATAACAAGGAGATCAAACCAGTCAATGCTAAAGGGAATCAACCTTGAACATTCATTGGAAGGACTGATGCTGAATCTCCAATATTTTGGCTACTTGATGCCAAGAACCCACACATTGAAAAAGACTCTGATGCTGGGAAAGATTGAGGGCAGGAGGTAAAGGAGGTGAAAGAGGATGACATGGTTGGATGGTGTCATCGACACAATGGACATGAGTTTGAGCAAACTCCCGGAGGTAGTGAAAGACAGGGAAGTCTGGTGTGCTGCTGTCCATGGGGTCACAATGAGCTGGACATGACTGAGAGACTGAAAAACAACAAGAGCATGGACATTTTGAATTTATCTTGTTTGAATTTGAAATTGTTGCATCTTTTAATGTAAATATTTTGCCTATTTTTCCAACCATTTTTCTTTTTTTTAATTTAATTTTTTCTGTGTCATACTGTTTCTCCCCTAATTTTGGGACTCTAATAACATGAATGTTAGATTTTTTGACTTTATCTCACAAGTCCCTGAGGCTCTGTCAATTTTTTCATCCTTTTTCCAATTTGTTTTTCATATTATATTTCTGTTGATATATTTTAAATTTATAAATCCTTTAGTCTGTTATCTCCACCTGCTATTGAACCCACCCAGTGATTTTTTTAAGTTTTATTATGTTTTATTATGCTATTATGCTTTATATTAATAAAAGTTCCATTTTGTCTCTTTTTATATTTTTCTGTCTTTTCTTCTGAGAACTTCTATCTTTTCAGTTGTTTCAAAAGTATTCACCCTTAACTTGAACTATATTTAAAATAGCTACCGCAAAATCTTTGTTTCAACATCTATGTCATCTCAGAATTGACATTAATTCTTTCCCCCTTGTGAGATGTGGGGATTTCCTGGTCCATTATGTGCTGGGATGTTATGGACTCTATCTGTGAACTTTGAATACTATATTATGAATCTCAAAGATCTACTGACAATATTGCTTTTTATGATACAGCAAGCAATCATCCATGCTACCTTCAGCATCCAACTTCCTATATATCTGAGGCTGATTTCAACACCAAGTACATTTTCAGAGCCTTTGTTGTTTTCTTCAGTTCTTCTCTGTGTGCAATACTCAGTGGCACTTCTGCTGCTTTGGTAATGGTCAGTGCTTTAGTTCAGTTCTCAAGGTATTTGTATGCTCTAGGGATTGGTATATATCCAGATTTGGGATGATCTCAGAAGTTCATATGCAAGTTTATGGGATCATTTTCTTAAGATCCCATCCCATTATGATCTTTCTGAAACTTTACTGTACCTGGAGATCCTCCATCTGATTTTCTGAAAATATGACTAAGATTTAATCTCCCTGTTTTGTTGTGAACTTTCTAAGCACTTTGTTCTTTAGGGCTAGGAGAGAAGTCAGGAGACAAAACAATGGAATTTGCCCAAACTCTGTAAGAACACAGATATTCCTGCCTTGGAGTCGTAGATATCTTTCAATTTCCTGTGGCTCTGTGCCATGTGGGATTGCCTGAGGGCCAGGTTAAGATAAAATACTGACAACAACTCCCCCGACCCAAGTAGTGGGCTTTCTATTATATCCACCCCAACTCCTATTATAAGTATTTCCCATCCTATTACTTGTACCAGAAATATAGATTTCATTTTTATGTTATCTCTGTCCATAGTTGGTACACAACCTAAGGATCATGCTGTCTTTGAATTTAGACTAGAAAAAGCCAATGGGGAGGGGGAGAAACTTGCTTTTATCTCAGTAGTAGTTCTGGAGAAGGAAATGGCAGCCCACTCCAGTATTCTTGCCTGGAGAATCCCAGGGACAGGAGCTTGGTGGGCTGCCGTCTATAGGGTCGTATAGAATCGGACATGACTGACGTGACTTAGCAGCAGCAGCAGTTCAAAAATCTTATTTCCCACCTCAATCTTTCTGTTTTTATTGACTTTTCAGAATGGTGACTCAGATGGTAAGGAATCTGCCTGTAATGCAGGAGATCCAGGTTCAATTCCTGGGTTGGGAAGATACCCTGGAGAAGGGAATGACTACCCACTCCAGTATTCTTGCCTGGAGAATCCCATGAACCTGGTAAGGTACAATCTGTAGAGCTGTAAAGAGTTGGACACGACTGATTTACTAACACACAGAGATAGTTTCTTGAATCATTCTGTGCAGGATTTTCATTGTGTTTAGTCAGAGATTTCACCTTATACTAGAACAAAATCTTCTGAATTTACTATTAAAAGCATTTTAAAATTATAACTAAAATGAACTTTCATATAACTTAAAAAAGTTCTGTGCAGAAAATTTAAAAAATCATGCATCTCTTTATTTTTGTCGTTTTCTTTACCATGACATTTCAGGATAACCAAAATGAGAGATCACTGTTTGGTCTACAATTTTGGCAAGTCTTATCATGGTTGTGATCCAGGAATGAGGATTTGGACATCTGTATCTAATAATTTAGAGTCTTAAAACTTACTCATAATTGTCAAATACTCTGAAGACTTACTTTTTCCATTAGGAAAAAGATACTTTATATAGATTCAGGGATAATTTTATCTCTCTTAAGAGGTTGTAAAAATAATTAAAAATAACATGTGCACATGGTCAAAAATGATAACTAATAGTAACTCAAAGCATGTATGTAAAAACCAAAGTGTAACTAGCCTAGTTATGTCCGACTCTTTGCAAACCCATGGACTGTAGCCTGCCAGGCTCCTCTGTCCATGAAATTCTCCAAGAAAGAATAATGGAATGTGTAACCATTTGAGAGAGTCATTTCCTAGGCAGGTTGATAAGAAGTCTAGGGGTCCCCAAGGAGAGAGGGGTCTGGAATTCTCAAGGAGGAAGAAAGGACAAACTTTCTTTTTCCTCTACATTCCTTAGGATTATATAACAATAATGTATCCTGCCTGAGGACAGTCTCCGGATTAAACCTTCTGGCTAATCCTGTTATCTTAAAATGTAAATTATGGGAGTAGGTCTGGTGAGGTCTTTACAACCTCCAGACATTCTTTTGATTCACTGGAGAGTATATAACTCCACTGCTAACACTAGCAAGGGGGTACTCTTTCTGCCCCCTTCTGATGCCTATGTCAGAAGTGAGAGAGTCATTACCTAGGCAGGTTGATAGGGAGTCTAGGGGTCCCCAAGGAGAGAGGGGTCTGGAATTATGAAGGAGGAAGAAAGGACAAACTTTTTTCTTTCTCCACATTCCTTAGGATTATATAACAATAATGTATCCTGCCTAAGGACAGTCTTTGGATTCAACCTTCTGTTATCTTAAAATGTTAATTATGGGAGTAGGCCTGGTCTTTACAAGGATGTATCTTGCCTGAGGACAGTGTTATCTTAAAATGTAAATTATGGGAGTAGGACTGATGAGGTCTTTACAACCTCCAGATATTCTTTGGATTATATAACTTCATTGTTAACACTAGCAAGCGGGTACTCTTTCTGCCCCCTTCTGATGCCTATGTCAGAAGCTTTTTCTATCTCCTTTATACTTTAATAAAACTTTATTACACAAAAGCTCTGAGCGATCAAGCCTCGTCTCTGGCCCTGGATTGAATTCTTCTCCTCCGGGGGCCAAGAATCCCGGTGTCTTTGCATGACTCAACTACAACCTTTCAGAAGCTTTCTCTATCTCCTTTATACTTTAATAAAACTTTATTACACAAAATCTCTGAGAGATCAAGCCTCATCTCTGGCCCAGGATTGAACCCCTCCAGAGGCCAAGAATCCCGGTGTCTTTTCGTGGTTCAGCAACAACCTTTCACATTCCCGTCTCCAGGGGATCTTCCTAACTTGGTGGTCAAATCCAGGTCTTTTGCACTGAAGAGAACTGATAATTCTAAAATATAGTAAGATATAGGTTTATACTATGTTTTAGAGTTCTCAGTCCTTTATGCATGTTACCTCGTTCAATCAACACCTTCTGAAATAGGTGCAGTTATTTCTCATATTGGAGAGATGATAAACACTGAGGCAGAATAAGTTAATATCATTAGAAAGTGGTGAAATTGAGATTCTAAGCAAGCAGTTTGGGCCCAGATCCCATTCTATCAATCACTATGCTACACAGCCTAGATAGCATATTGAAAAGCAGAGACATTACTTTGCCAACAAAGCTCCATCTAGTCAAAGCTATGGTTTTTCCAGTGGTCGTGTATGGATAGGAGAGTTGGACTGTGAAGAAAGCTGAGCACCGAAGAATTGATGCTTTTGAAGTGTGGTGTTGGAGAAGACTCCTGAGAGTCCCTTGGACTGCAAGGAGATCCAACCAGTCCATTCTGAAGGAGATCAGCCCTGGGATTTCTTTGGAAGGAATGAAGCTAAAGCTGAGACTCCAGTACTTTGGCCACCTCATGGGAAGAGGTGACTCATTGGAAAAGACTCTGATGCTGGGAGGGATTGGGGGCAGGAGGAGAAGGGGACGACAGAGGATGAGATGGCTGGATGGCATCACTGACTCAATGGATGTGAGTCTGAGTGAACTCTAGGAGTTGGTGATGGACAGGGAGGCCTGGCGTGCTGCGATTCACGGGGTCGCAGAGTCGGACACGACTGAGTGACTGCACTGAACTGAACTGAACACAGCCTACCTCAACAAATTATACCTTGTGTTATTATTATCAAGTAATTTTTATTATCATACTATTCATTTTCTTCTCAACCAATTTCTCCCTTTGGAATAATAATATTCACTCTTCCATGTTCTTTAATTTATAGCCAAGCCTGAGTACTGAATCACACAATATGGGATTCATATCTTTCTGAGTGCTCTTCAGCTGCCAATTATCTTTACATAAGAATATCACTCAGCCATAAAAAGAAGAAAATAATGCATTTTTAGCAGGATGGATGGACCTAGGGATTTTCATACTGTTGAAGTAAGTCAGAAAAAGAGAAATATCATAGATATTGCTAAAATGTAGAATCCAAAAAATAAAAAAAATAGTACAAATGAACTTATTTACAAAACTGAATAAAGTCACAGATGTAGAAAACAAATTTATGCTTACCGGGAGGGTAGGGAGGGCAGGGATAAATTAGGAAACTGGGATTGGCATATACACACAAATACACACAAAATAGATAACTAGTAAGCACCTAGTATATAGCATAGTGAACTTTACTCAACAGTCTGTAATAAGCTATATGGGAAAAGAATGTTAAAAAGAGTGGATATGTGTATATGTATAGCTGAATCACTTTGCTGTACACCTGAAACTAACACAACATTGTAAATTAAATATATACCAATAAAAAAATTAAGAAAAAAAGAATAGCATTCTGCTTCCTTTTAGAAAATCTGTAAAAATAAGAGAGTTGGCGAAATCACATCTTTGAGAGGGAAACAAAGTTTTGTTTTCATAAATGTAGCTGATGACATATTGTCCTGGATATCACATGCTAAAGTCAATGGTCAAATAAAAATGTATTTGCAAAGCCACTGTGCTATTGGAAGAGAGATGAAGCTATAATTGATAATGTCATATAGCTCCAGGTAAGAAATAAAATAGTACACTGAACATGTGCAAAAATATTTATAGCAGCACTAAACATAGTAGCCAAAAAAAAAAAAAAAAAAAAAGGAGGACAGCCAAATGTCTGTTAACAGCAAACTGAATTAATCCTATGTGTATTTATGGAACAACCTTTTCCAATGAAAATAAGTAGACTACAATCACATTTTACAACACATATGAGTCTCAAGCAAATAATGCTGAATGAAAAGATATATCAATTGGCTTTATATTTTTAAGTTTAAAAAGAGGCAAAATTGATGGTTTTAGAGGACTAGAAAGAGTGGTTATTGTTTCAGAGGGAAAACAGTCACTAGGATGCAGGATGAAGGAATTTCTGAGATGCTGTTGAAATTCTTGATCTAGGTGCTGATTATATGAGTGTGCACATGTGGACATCACCTAGCTGACACTTAGGAGTTGTGTATGTCACTGTGTATGTTCCATTTGGTACCAGTTGACATTTTAAAAAATTGGGTGAAAGGAGAATAAAGTCTCAAAGGAATGATGCTTGCCTCCCTAAGCTTTTGTTTCCATATCAATAAAATAAGGGGGCACAAGCAATCTCTATGTCCACTCTAATTTTGATATTCTATGATCATTATGTCTGTGTTAGGTTTTACACGATGGCCCCTCAGTTAACAAAAGATTGAAACTTACACATACATCGGAAGAGAGTAGTAAATGGCAACTCGTTGCTGTATTCTTTTTTTTTTTGTTGCTGTATTCTTGCCTGGAAAATTCCATGGACAGAAGAGCCTGAAGGACTATAGCCCATGGGGCCACAGAGAGTCAGACATAAGAGAGCACACACACACACAGAAGAGAGTAGCTGAGCTCAAAGAGGTTCCATCCTTGCTTTTCCTTTTTGCTCAGTCCACATACCACCTTATTTTCCTTCAACTTCACATCCAACCCATTAGATATCCTGTTGATTTTATGATTAACATACATACAGATTCCCACCATTTTGGGAACAGGGAACTCTGCTCTATGTTATGTGGCAGCCTGGATGAGAGGGAAGTTTGGATACATGTATATGGTTGGCTGAGTACCTTTGCTGTCTACTTGAAAATATCACAACATTGTTAATCAGCTGTATTCTAATATAAAATAAGGGTTTTAAAAAAATTCTTTAGATATACATCCTACTGTATTTATATTAAATGAACATACTTTACAGTTTTCAAAAAAACATCTTAGAGAAATGTTTATATATTTCTTACCTATATGAGTCATTGCTGTTTAGTCACTAAGTCATCAGACTCTTTGCTACCCCATGAAATGTAGCCCTCCAAGCTCTTCTTTCCATGGGATTTCCCACACAAGAATACTGGAATGGGTTATTATTTCCTTCTTCAGGGGATCTTCCTGACCCAGGGACTGAACCCGTGTCTCTTGCGTTGGCAGGCAGATTCTTTACCACTGAGTGACCAGGGAAGCTTCATAAAACTAAATGTATTAGTTTAAGGACTATCCTTTAGCCTGAGATTATGTCCTTCTTTGTATTTGGGAAGAAGCACTAAAATATCCTTTCTTTTACAAAAAGATGATAGTTGATAATTATAATTTCATCTTTCTTTAACTTGACATAACAAAAAGTTTAACAATTGTATGTTGAGTTTTATTTTTTAAAATTTCATGTATATGAATAAACTCAGCAAATAATTTTTCTTTCATTAAATAATTTTAGGGAATTTAATTTTATTCTTTGGAATCAGTTTTCCTATTCTTGTTTGCTTTAGCACAGTAGCCAGTCTTTTAAAACAGAAGTTATATAGTGTACACTTCTGTTCAAAATGCAGAAATGGGTTCACATGTCACTCACAGGTAAACCAATAGCTTCCCAGGTACTGCAGTATAGAGCACCCTGGAACATCTGTGAGCACCTGTCCTACTACTCTGCCTCTGGCTTACTCCACTTCAGCTGTGCTGTTCCTACGGTGGGTGGAACAAGCTTGCTAACACATCAGGGCCTTTGTAGCTATGCTTTCCTCTGTCTAGAATGTTCTTCCCCAGATAGCCACAAAACTAGCTCCCCAATTTCCAACCTTTGCTGAAATGTCACCTTCTTAAAGATACTTTTCATAAACACTGTTTATAAGTTTATGAACTACCTCACCTCCAGAACTCCCTATTCTTCTGAAAGTTTTGACATTTTTCTTCTTAGCACTTACATCATCTGCTATGTTATATAATTTACTCATTTATTTTATTTATTCTCTTTCTCCTCAGTCAGCCATTGTCCCCTTTATCTCAGAATGATTGATCTTTGGGGAGAAGCTTACTAAAGTGAAAACAAGTCATCATCCAAATTATGAGAATTTTACTGTATCATTTATCTTCCTACAAATAGAAAACATAATCACAACCTATTTTGAAAAGAATGGATTTGAGTCAGATTTAACACAACAGAAACAACTAGAGTCCTGAACAAATTTTCACTTGAATATTTATTAAAGTTTTAAGAGCTTTTAAAGTTCCTTTAAGAGAACAACTTTTTAAAAAAATGAATACAATGATCCATGAAGAAGATGACTTCATTGATTGAACTATTTGATATGTAAGTGAGAAAGAGGTTGAGAGACAGGAGAGAAAAAAGAATAGAATCTGTTGAAAGATTATAATACTATATTGTGAGGCAGGAGGATAAGATAATCAAAATTACTTACCAACCTCTTCAATATTGTCTTTTCCCATCCAAAACTACACATTGAAATTCTAGCAAGTAAAATCCAATAAAGGGAAGATGCGTGGCAGTACAGAAAATGTGTCCCAGGTGAAGGACACACATCCTTTCAAAAGAGTTTTGGAAATATGTCTCATGTTACCCAGGTTTATAAAACAAAAGATAAAGTAAATAGAGTTGGAACTCAAAGCTACGATAGTCCATTAGGCTCCTCTGTCCATGGGATTTCTCAGGCAAGAAAACAGGAGTGGGTTGCCATTTTCTCCTCCAAAGGGTATTCCTGACCCAGGGATTAAACCCACATCTCCTGCTTTGCAGGTGGATTCTTTTCCACTGAGCGGCCTGGGAAACCTGAAATATCTATATATTCTTTATTAATTAAGCACTTTTCCCCCATTGTTTCTCATGAATATTTTCAAAGTCTTCTATAAAAAATGTATCTTACTCAAAGATTAAGAGAACAGGATGTTTTAAAATAAGAACAAGTATAAAATATAGCATGTTAAATTAAAGGTCAATCATTTTTATCAACTGGCTATAAAGGAAATCTGGAGATGTGTATGGAGCTTGTGATCCCTCAACTCTGAGTCTTTGTTTCAGACACAGGCTCTTGCTTCAATGTTTCTCATCTTAGTGACTTTAAAAGAATCTGATTAGAGCCATAATATTTATTTATTTTGAAGACTAAAACTATTTAAAAGGTTGGGATGTAGAGAAATAACAAAACTAAAAATAAACAAAAACAAAAAAGAAAAAGCTTATAGAGGATAGATCCCTTGTTTTTTTTTTTCTGTGGCCAAAACCCATGGGTTGAAGTTTTAGGGAGACATACAGTGTGGAATGACTATATTCTTTCTAATCATCAAAGCTATCCAACAGTGTTTTGGTCTGCCTCACATAGGACTTATACAGGACTTACAGAACTTAAACAGTCCTGAGGAAACAGACTCTTGGAGGGCACAAACAAAACATTTGTGCACAAGGACCCAGGGGAAAGGAGCAGTGACACCACAACAGACTGACCCAGACGTGCCTGTGAGTCTCCTGCTGCACGGTCAGGGGCACTGAGTGTGGCAGTGCCTGCATGGGACCTTTTGAAGGAGGTTGTCATTGTCTTCATTACCTCCACCATAGTTTGGTCTCAGGCCAAATAATAGGGAGGGAAAACAGCCCCGCCTATCAACAGAAAATTGGATTAAAGATTTACTGAGCATGGCCCCACCCATCAGAACAACACCCAGTTTCACCCTCAATCACTCTCTCCCATCAGGAAGCTTTCATAATCCCTTAATCTTATCCTTTAGAAGGCAGACAGAATGAAAACCACAATCACAGAAAACTAATTAAACTGATTACATGGACCACAGCCTTGTCTAATTCTGTGAAAATATGAGACATGCTCTGTATGGTCACCCAAGACAGATGGGTCATGGTGGAGAGTTCTGACAAAACGTGGTACACTGGAGAATGGAATGGCAATCCACTTCAGTATTCTTGCCTTGAGAACCCTATGAACAGTATGAAAGGGCAAAAAGATAGGACACAGAAAGATGAACTCCCCAAGCTGGTTTAGTACAGTTCAGTTGCTCAGTCATGTCCGACTCTTTGTGACCCCATGAATCGCAACACGCCAGGCCTCCTTCTCCATCACCAACATCCAGAGTCTACTCAAACTCATGTCCATAGAGTCAGTGATACCATCCAGCCATCTCATCCTCTGTCATCCACTTCTCTTCTTGCCCCCAATCCCTCCCAGCATCAGAGTCTTTTCCAATGAGTCAACTCTGTGCATGAGGTGGCCAAAGTACTGGAGTTTCAGCTTTAGCCGTCCTTCCAATGAACACCCAGGACTGATCTCCTTTAGGATGCACTGGTTGGACATTCTTGCGGTCCAAGGGACTCTCAAGAGTCTTCTCCAACACCACAAATTCAAAAGCATCAATTTTTCAGCACTCAACTTTCTTCAAGTCCAACTCTCACATCCATACATGACCACAGAAAAAACCATAGCCTTGACTAGACGAACCTTTGTTGGCAAAGTAATGTCTCTGCTTTTCAATATGCTATCTAGGTTGGTCATAACTTTCCTTCCAAGGAGTAAGTGAAGCGTCTTTTAATTTCATGGCTGGAATCACCATCTGCAGTGACTTTGGAGCCCAGAAAAATAAAGCCTGACACTGTTTCCATTGTTTCTCCATCTATTTCCCATGAAGTGATGGGACCAGATGCCATGATCTTCGTTTACTGAATGTTGAGTTTTAAGCCAACTTTTTCACTCTCCTTTTTCACTTTCATCAAGAGGCTTTTTAGTTCCTCTTCACTTTCTGCCATAAGGGTGGTGTCATCTGCATATCTGAGGTTATTGATATTTCTCCCGGCAATCTTGATTCCAGCTTGTGCTTCTTCCAACCCAGCGTTTGGCATGGTGTACTCTGCATATAAGTTAAATAATCAGGGTGACAATAGACAGCCTTGAAGTACTCCTTTTCCTATTTGGAACCAGTCCATTGTCCCATGTCCAGTTCTAACTGTTGCTTCCTGACCTGCATACAGGTTTCTCAAGAGGCAGGTCAGGTGGTCTGGTATTCCCATCTCTTCTAGAATTTTCCACAGTTTATTGTGATCCAAACAGTCAAAGGCTTTGGCATAGTTAATAAAGCAGAAAGATGTTTTTCTGGAACTCTCTTGGTTTTTTGATGATCCAGCAGATGTTGGCAATTTGATCTTGGTTTCCTCTGCCTTTTCTAAAACCAGCTTGAACATCTGGAAGTTCATGGTTCACATATTGCTGAAGCCTGGCTTGGAGTATTTTGAGCATTACCTTCTAGTGTGTGAGATGAGTGCAATTGTGTGGTAGTTTGAGCATTCTTTGGCATTGCCTTTCTTTGGGATTGGAATGAAAACTGACCTTTTCCAGTCCTGTGGCCACTGCTGAGTTTTCCAATCTTGCTGACATATTGAGTGCAGCACTTTCACAGCATCATCTTTCAGGATTTTAGGATTTGAAAGAGCTCAATTGGAATTCCATCACCTCCACTAGCTTTGTTTGCAGTGATGCTTTCTAAGGCCCACTTGACTTCACATTCCAGGATGTCTGGCTCTAGGTGAGTCATCATACCATAGTGATTATCTGCATCATGAAGCTCTTTTTTGTACAGTTCTCCTGTGTATTCTTGCCACCTCTTCTTAATATTTTCTGTTTCTGTTATGTCCATACAATTTATGTCCTTTATCGAGCCCATCTTTGCATGAAGTGTTCTCCTGATACTTCTAATTTACTTGAAGAAATCTCTAGTCTTTCCCATTCTGCTGTTTTCCTCTATTTCTTTCCACTGATCGCTGAGGAAGGCTTTCTTATCTCTCCTTGCTCTTCTTTGGACCTCTGCATTCAGATGCTTATATCTTTTCTTTTCTTCTTTGCTTTTCACTTCTCTTCTTTTCACAGCTATTTGTAAGGCCTCCCCAGACAGCCATTTTCCTTTTTTGCATTTCTTTTCCACGGGGATGGTCTTGATCCCTGTCTCCTGTACAATGTCACCAACCTTGGCCGATGGTTCATCAGGCATTCTGTCTATCAGATCTAGTCCCTTATATCTATTTCTCACTTTCACTGTATAATCATAAGGGATTTAATTTAGGTCATACCTGAATGGTCTAGTGGTTTTCCCTACTCTCTTCAATTTCAGTCTGAATTTTGTAATAAGGAGTTCATGATCTGAGCCACAGTCAGCTCCCAGTCTAGTTTTTGCTGACTGCATAGAGCTTCTCCATCTTTGGATGCAAAGAATATAATCAATCTGATTTCAGTGTTGACCATCTGGTGATGTCCATGTGTAGAGTCTTCTCTTGTGTTGTTGACAGAGGATGTTTGCTATGACCAGTGTGTTCTCTTGGCAAAACTCTATTAGCCTTTGCCCTGCTTCATTCTTTACTCCAAGGCCAAATTTGCCTGTTACTCCAGGTGTTTCTTGACTTCCTACTTTTGCATTCCAGTCCCCTATAATGAAAAGGACATCTTTTTTGAGTGTTAGTTATAAAAGGTCTTGTAGGTCTTCACAGAACCATTCAACTTCAGCTTCAGCATTACTGGTTGGAGCATAGGCTTGGATTACTGTGATATTAAATGGTTTGCCTTGGAAACGAACAGAGATCATTCTGTCGTTTTTGAGACTGCATCCAAGTACTGCATTTCAGACTCTTTTGTTGACCATGATGGCCACTCCATTTCTTCTGAGGGATTCCTGCCCACAGTAGTAGATATAATGGTCATCTGAGTTAAATTCACCCATTCCAATCCATCTTAGTTCTCTGATTCCTAGAGTGTCAACGTTTACTCTTGCCATCTCCTGTTTGACCACTTCCAATTTGCCTTGATTCTTGGACCTAACATTACAGGTTCCTATGCCATATTGCTTTTTACAGCATTGGACCTTGCTTCTATCACCAGTCACATCCACAGGTCGGTATTGTTTTTGCTTTGGCTCCATCCCTTCATTCTGTCTGGAGTTGTTTCTCCACTGATCTCCAGTAGCATATTGGGCACCTACCAAACCAGGGAGCTCCTCTTTCAGTATCCTATCATTTTGCCTTTTCATACTGTTCATGGGCTTCTCAAGGCAAGAATACTGAAGTGGTTTGCCATTCCCTTCTCCAGCGGACCACATTCTGTCAGTGACCCGTCCATCTTGGGTTGCCCCACGGGTATGGCTTAGTTTCATTGAGTTAGACAGGCTGTGGTCCATGTGATCACATTGACTAGTTTTCTGTGATTACGGTTTCAGAGTGTCTGCCCTCTGATGCCCTCTTGCAATACCTACCATCTTACTTGTGTTTCTCTTACCTTGGATGAGGGGTATCTCCTCATGGCCGCCCCGCTGACCTTGAACGTGGAATAGCTCCTCTTGGCCTTCCTGCACCCGTGCAGCCGCTGCTCCTTGGACTTGGGGTTGCTCCTCTTGGCTGCCACCCCTGACCTCAGGTGTCGGGTAGCTCCTCTTGGCTTCTGCCCGTGACCTTGGGTAGTGGTAGCTCCTCTCAGCCATGATTCTGCATGGTCTGTTGCAGCTGCCGCTGCCAAATATACTACTGGAGAAGAGTGGAGAAACAACTTCAGAAAGAATGAAGAGACAGAGCCAAAGCAAAAACAAAGGGAAGTAAAGTCCGATGCTGTAAAGAACAACATTGCATAGGAACCTGCAATGTTAGGTCCATGAATCAAGGCAAATTGTAAGTGGTCAAACAGGAGATGGCAAGGGTGAACATCTACATTTTAGCAATCAGTGAACTAAAATGGACTGGAACGGGCAAATTTAACTCAGATGGCCATTATATCTATTACTGTGGGCAAGAATCCCTTAGAAAAAATGGAGTAGCCATCATAGGCAACAAAAGAGTCTGAAATGCAGTACTTGGGTGCAAACTCAAAAATAATAGAATGATCTCTGATCATTTCCAGGACAAATTATTCATTATCACAATAATCCAGTTCTATGCCCCAACCAAAAATGCTGAAGAATCTGAAGTTGAATGGTTCTATGAAGACCTACAAGACTGTTTAGAATCAACAGCTAAAAAAAGATGTCTTTTTCATCATAGGGGACTACAATGCAAAAGTAGGAAATCAAGATATACCTGGAGTAACAGACAAATTTGGCCTTGGAGGACAAAATGAATCAGGGCAAAGGCTGACAGAGTTCTGACAAGAGAATGCACTGGTCATAGCAAAACTCTCTTCCAAGAATGCAAGAGAAGACTCTACAAATGGACATCACCACATGGTCAATACCGAAATCAGATTTATTATATTCTTTGCAGACAAAGATGGAGAAGCTCTATACAGTCAGCAAAAACAAGACTGGGAGCTGACTGTAGCTCAGACCATGAACTGTTTATTGCAAAATTCAAACTTATATTGAAGAAAGCAGGGAAAACCACTAGACCATTCGGCTACGACCTAAATCAAATCCCTTAAAATTGTACAGTTTAAGTGAAAAATAGATTCAAGGAATTAGATATGAAACACAGAGTGCCTGAAGATCTATGGGCAGAGGTTCATGACATTGTACAGGAGGCAGTGATCAAGACAATTCTTAGAAAAAGAAATGCAAAAAGGCAAAATGGTTGTCTGAGGAGGCCTTACAAATAGCTGAGAAAAGAAGGGAAGATAAAGGCAAAGGGGAAAAGGAACGATATGCCCATTTGAATGTAGATTTCCAAAGGTAGCAAGGAGAGATAAGAAAACCTTCCTCAGTGATCAATACAAAGAATAGAGGAAGAGAATAGAATGGAAAGACTAGAGTTCTCTTCAAGAAAATTAGAGATACCAAGGGAATATTTCATGTAAAGATGTGCACAATAAAGGACAGAAACGGTATGGATCTAACAGAAGCAGAAGTTATTAAGAAGAGGTGGCAAGAATACACAGAAGAGCTATACAAAAAAGATCTTCATGATCCAGATAACCATAATGGTGTGATCACTCACCAAGAGCCAGATATCCTGAAATGTGAAGTCAAGTGGGCGTTAGGAAGCATTACTATGAACAAAGCTAGTGGAGGTGATGGAATTCCAGTTGAGCTATTTCAAATCCTAAAATCCTAAAAGATGATGCGTGGAAGTGCTGCACTCAATATGCCAGCAAATTTGGAAATCTCAGCAGTGGCCACAGGACTGAAAAAGATCAGTTTTCATTCCAGTCCCAAAGAAAGGCAATGCCAAAGAATATTCAAACTATCGCACAATTGCACTCATCTCACAGGCTACCAAAGTAATGCTCAAAATTTTCAAGTCAGGCTTCAACTGTATGTGAACCATAAACTTCCAGATGTTCAAGCTGGATTTAGAAAAGGCAGAAGAACCAGAGATCAAATTGCCAACATCCATTGCCTCTTGCCACCTTATCTGCCTCTTGAGAAATCTGTATGTAGGTCAAGAAGCAACAGCTTGAACTGGAAATAGAACAATAGACTTGTTCCAAATTGGGAAAAGAGTATGTCAAGGCTGTATATTGTCACCCTGCTTACTTAATTTATATGCAGAGTACATCATGAGAAATGCTGGGCTTAATGAAGCACAAACTGGAATCAAGATTGCCAGAAAAAATATCCATAACCTCAGATATGCAGTTAACACTACCCTTATGGCAGACAGCAAAGAAGAATTAAAGAGCCTCTTGATGAAAGTGAAAGAGGAGAGTGAAAAAGTTGGCTTAAAACTCAATATTCAAAAATCAAGATCATGGCATCCAGTCCCACACTTCTAGGCAAATAGATGGGGAAACAATCAAAACAGTGAGAAAGTTTATTTTCTTGGGTTCAGAATCACTGCAGATGGTGACTGTAGCCATGAAATTAAAAAACACTTGCTCCTTGGAGGAGAAGCTATGACCAAACTGGGTAGCATATTAAAAAGCAGAGACATTACTATGCCAAAAAGGATCTATTTAGTCAAAGCTATGGTTTTTCCAGTAGTAAATGTATGGATTTGCTGTTGCTGATGCTAAGTCACTTCAGTTGTGTCTGACTCTGTGCAACCCCATAGATTACAGCCCACCAGGCTCCCCCATCCCTGGGATTCTCCAGGCAAGATCACTTGAGTGGGTTGCCATTTCCTTCTCCAATTCATGAAAGTGAAAAGTGAAAAGTGAAAGTGAAGTTGTTCAGTCGTGTCTGACTCTTAGCGACCCATAGACTGCAGCCCACCAGGCTCCTCCATCCAGGGGATTTTCCAGGCAAGAGTACTGAAGTGGGGTGCCATTGCCTTTTTCGTGTATGGATTTGAGAGTTGGACTATAAAGAAAGCTGAGCACCAAAGAATTGATGCTTTTGAACTGTAGTGTTGGAGAAAACTCTTTAGAGTCCCTTGGACTACAAGGAGATCCAACCAGTCAATTCTAAAGGAAATAGATCCTGAATATTCTTTGGAAGGGCTGATGCTGAAACTGAAAGTTGAATACTTTGGCTTCCCTATGTGAAAAACTACTGCACAATTGCACTCATCTCACACACTAGTAAAGTAATGCTCAAAATTCTCCAAGCCAGGCTTCAGCAATATGTGAACCGTGAACTTCCAGATGTTCAAGCTGGTTTTAGAAAAGGCAGAGGAAACAGAAACCAAATTGCCAACATCCGCTGGATCATGGAAAAAGCAAGAGAGTTCCAGAAAAGCATCTATTTCTGCTTTATTGACTATGCCAAAGCCTTTGACTGTGTGGATCACAATAAACTGTGGAAAATTCTGAAAGAGATGTATGTATTGAGAAATATGTATGCAGGTCAGGAAGCAACAGTTAGAACTGGACATGGAACAACAGACTGGTTCCAAATAGGAAAAGGAGTTCATCAAGGCTGTATATTGTCACCCTGTTTATTTAACTTATATGCAGAGTACATCATAAGAAACTCTGGACTGGAAGAAACACAAGCTGGAATCAAGATTGCCGGGAGAAATATCAATAACCTCAGATATGTGGATGACACCACCCTTATGGCAGAAAGTGAAGAGAAACTAAAAACCCTCTTGATGAAAGTGAAAGAGGAGAGTGAAAAAGTTGGCTTAAAGCTCAACATTCAGAAGACGAAGATCATGGCATCCAGTCCCATCACTTCATGGGAAATAGATGGGGAAACAGTGGAAACAGTGTCAGACTTTATTTTTCTGGGCTCCAAAATCACTGCAGATGGTGACTGCAGCCATGAAATTAAAAGACGCTTACTCCTTGGAAGGAAAGTTATGACCAACCTATCTAGCACATTCAAAAGCAGAGACATTACTTTGCCAACAAAGGTTCATCTAGTCAAGGCTATGGTTTTTCCTGTGGTCGTGTATGGATGTGAAAGTTGGACTGTGAAGAAGGCTGAGCGCCAAAGAACTGATGCTTTTGAACTGTGGTGTTGGAGAAGACTCTTGAGAGTCCCTTGGACTGCAAGGAGATCCATCCAGTCCATTCTGAAGGAGATCAGCCCTGGGATTTCTTTGGAGGGAATGATGCTGAAGCTGAAACTCCAGTACTTTGGCCTCCTCATGCGAAGAGTTGACTCATTGGTAAAGACTCTGATGCTGGGAGGGATTGGGGCGAGAGGAGAAGGGGACGACAGAGGATGAGATGGCTGGATGGCATCACTGACTGGATGGGTGTGAGTCTGAGTGAACTCCGGGAGTTGGTGATGGACAGGGAGGCCTCGGGTGCTGTGATTCATGGGGTTGCAAAGAGTCTGACATGACTGAGTGACTGAACTGAACTGAACTGTAAAGTTATAGTGCTTTTTTCACTCTGCAGAGCATCAGTGCCCCCAACTTCTTGTTGTTCCTGGGTTAATCGTAATTCTAAACAAGTATTTTACCAGATTACGATATTATATATTGTTGCTGCTGCTGCTGCTAAGTCGCTTCAGTTGTGTCTGACTCTGTGCAACCCCATAGACCGCAGCTCACCAGGCTCCCCCGTCCCTGGGATTCTCCAGGCAAGAACACTGGAATGGGTTGCCATTTCCTTCTGCAATGCATGAAAGTGAAAAGTGAAAGTGAAATCACTCAGTCGTGTCCGACTCTTAGCGACCCCATTGACTGCAGCCCACCAGGCTCCTCCGTCTTTATGCAGGCCTTCCTTGGTAGCTCAGACAGTAAAGCGTCTGCCTACAATGCAGGAGACCCGGGTTCGATCCCTGGGTTGGGAAGATCCCCTGGAGAAGTATATGGCAACCCTCTCCAGTATTCTTGCCTGGAAAATCCCATGGACGGAGGAACCTGGTAGGCTACAGTTCATGGGGTCGCTAAGAGTCGGACACGACTGAGCAACTTCTTTCACTTTTCACTTTTGTGCATTTAAGAAGGACATGGCAACCCACTCCAGTGTTCTTGCCTGGAGAATCCCAGGGACAGAGGAGCCTGGTGGGCTGCCATCTAGGGGGTCGCACAGAGCCGGACATGACTGAAGCAACTTAGCAGCAGCAGTGTGTATGTATGTACCAATACACATATAGAAACAGATATACCTAACATTTACCCTGGTGAAATGAGTGAGAATGTTCAAGTTTAGACTGTCAATAATAATTCCTAACAATTTGAAATTTTTCAGAAATATATAGGTTTAATAATGAGTGGAGGGTGAAAGAATAACACATTCTTTGCTAATTCCACTGTCTAATATTGAAAAGTCTTTCTGTTTATGGCATTATCTTTCTCTTTCCTTCCAGCCATCCTTCCTTCCTTGCTTCTTTCCTTCCTTCCTTCCCTCCTTCCTTCCTTTCTTCCTTCTCCAGCTATCAAACTATGGACCTTAAGGCTCCATGCTGTTAAAATATAACATATCATCAGGAGTGCAAGCATCCAGTTATTAACTTTTCTCAAACTGGCCACAAGGATGGAAGGTGATGAGTAGAAAGAACTGAAGTGAAAGTCATTCAGTCATGTCCGACTCTTTGTGATCCCATGGATTATACAGTTCATGGAATTCTCCAGCCAGAATACTGGAGTGGGTAGCCTTTCCCTTTCCTAGGGGATCTTCCCAACCCAGGGATCAAACCCAAGTCTCCCGCATTGCAGGAAGATTCTTTACCAGCTGAGTCACAAGGGAGGACCTAGAACACTGAAATGGGTAGCCTAGCCCTTCTCCAACAGATCTTCCCAACCCAGGAATCGAACCGGGGTCTCCTGCATTGCAGCTGGTTTCTTTACCAACTGAGTTATCAGTGAAGCCCAAAAAAGAAGTAAAAGTGCACATATTCTCCTTGTTACTAAAAAGAAGAAAATAATGGATTTACATTTTTCTTTTCTTTCTCATTACATCTAGCTTTCCATTACTGAGAAAACCTCAGCCACCTTGGAGGCCTGGAAAACCTTGTGGGAACCTATTCTCTTAGATAGAAGAAAGTAGCTAAACCTCATGTGTTTTTTCAAGATGAATGAATCAAGTTGTATGTTTAAATATATTCACTTACATGTATTTGTAGGTGTCATTAGCAAACTACATCTTAAGGTATAGTTAGTAGATAGAGAATGGAATTTGGGACAGACACACTTCGGTTCAAAATGTATGCGTTTTGCTCGAAAGCTGTGTTGCCTGTCAATAGTTTCACTGTCCTGAGCCCTAGAGTCCTCAGCTACACATGGACACTGGTGTCCACTAGCTGAGGTTTAAATCAGATAAGGTGTAAACCTCAGTTCCAGGAAGGTAGCAGGTGCACTATAAATACCAGCTACTTTATTATCAAGAAGTAACATAATCTGAGTCTCATTGTTTATATAAAAACTATCTATTTTAAGGTTTATTTGAGCTGATACACTATGAGCAGAGGAAACACATAGAGATACGTATTCTGGATGTATGACTAAAAATGTTCACCAATAATCAGCATATTGATAGAGAATGCTTAAGTTGGCACTTTTATTTTCAACAAGCTTTCCCTGCCAACAGCATTTCACATGAACACCAAAATGCATAAATGCCATCCATGTATCTCTGCCAAGCTAAAACCTATTTTGGCTTGTAGCCAATCTCTTGTAGGATCAGGCAAATAGGAATAAATAAATGTATCATGCAGAAAACCAACATTAATTTTAATTCTCTGGAAAAGCAGAAATTATTCTGGGAGTCCTAGTGCACTGAGCCCTAAATAAAATCAAATGAACCAATTCCAAGCCTGAAAAAGTCTAAATTCCTCTCCAGGATTTCTTAGAATTCCAGTTGGTATCATCCTGTGGTCTCCTGGGCAGCAAGTTTCTTACTTTCTCCTAATTAAATCTTATTATGTTTTGTTTGTTTATATGTGCTGTTTGTTCCTACACAATGTCACATCAGGCAGGGAACTTCACCTTTCTTTCCATAAAATAATTAAAAAAAAAATTGGTTTTTGAATATGTCATATGTGTTTGCAGATTCTGTTTGAATTGAGGAAGGGTGGCAGGGAGAAGGGCTAAAGGTCACATCACAGCTGGGTAAAGCCTCCAAATTGAATATTAAACATTTTCTGGTTTAAAGTGTCCTTTGGCTTGCCTACCCTTTGGCCTTTCCTTGGGTGTTTCTCTCTATGGAGAAACTTACCTTCAAGTTCTAATCCTCACCACCCCACACCTGCTATTCTCTCATCCTTCCCCACTCTGGCCTTCTCCCTCCTTCATGGAGCACAGACCAAGTGCCAAAGTTGTGGAGCCTAGCCCTTGAGTGTTTTCTACTCTTTCTTGCTTCTTGCCAACATTCACAACTTCACTCTCTTCCTTCCCAGCTTATCAAGGCTTTTCCCCCCAAACAAAATCATTTCCTCTACCAAGATAAATTCCCTTCAGGTAAGAGAGCTTTGTTCCACACTCCCCACTCCCTGCACAGCCCCCCAACACACACACACATACACACACATATTCATACTGTCCTGTCTCTGGCAGAACCAAGGGACACTAACTTCCATGATAAACCATTTATTTAAAAAATCAAAATTAAAGAAAGCAGCAGCAACAAATTGGGCTTTGGTGTCTGATCTGTGGCATTACAGGGCAAACAGTGTTGTAGGAAGACCATTTTCCCAAGTAGATCAAGTGGACATGTCACAGAATCTCTCTTCACCTGTGACCCAGATGGTCCTATAAAGTCCTCAGTGTAGAAGCTTACAAGGATGGTGGTGACAATGTTGACGGACTAATTTTAGTGTTCTATACCATCAAAACCATGCCTCCCATTCTCTCCCCTTCCTTAAATGGTATGTTACAGAGCTTTCTTTCTCATGGAATCTCTCCCTGCATTCAAGACTCTGGGGTCTCAGCTGTACACTACAGTTTCTAGAGGCAAAGCCATAGTCAAGACTTTCTAAGACATAGACTTCCAATTTATTTTAATCCAAATACTCCTTTTCCTTCTCAGTAAAGATTTTGGAAGTGTTAAGTAAATTGGAGAAGTGTGGGCATCAAAGACGTAAGTCCAGACCAGAGAAAGAGCCAGAGCCTGGTTTGCTCATGTTGTTTGGGTTTTTATTAGAGTGAATTACTCAGAGTTACAAGAATATGGTGGGCTTCCCTGGTGGCTCAGAGATAAAGAATCTGCCTGCAAAGCAGGAGCCACAGGAGATGGGTTCGATCCCTGGGTTGGGAAGCTACCCTGGAGGAAGGCATGGCAATCCACTCCACTACTCTTGCCTGGAGGATCCCATGAACAGAGGTGACTGGTGGACTATGGTCCATAGAATTGCATAGAGCCAGACACGACTGAAGAAACTTAGCATGTAGGTACACAACAAGAGCATGGTCAGATCAGATCAGTTGCTCAGTTGTGTCCGACTCTTTGCGACCCCATGAATCACGGCACGTCAGGCCTCCCTGTCCATCACCAACTCCCGGAGTTCACTCAGACTCATGTCCATCGAGTCAGTGATGCCATCCAGCCATCTCATCCTCTGTCATCCCCTTCTCCTCCTGCCCCCAATCCCTCCCAGCATCAGAGTCTTTTCCAATGAGTTAACTCTTCGCATGAGGTGGCCAAAGTACTGGAGTTTCAGCTTTAGCATCAGTCCTTCCAAAGAAATCCCAGGGCTGATCTCCTTCAGAATGGACTGGTTGGATCTCCTTGCAGTCTAAGGGACTCTCAAGAGTCTTCTCCAACACCACAGTTCAAAAGCATCAATTCTTCGGTGCTCAGCCTTCTTCACAGTCCAACTCTCACATCCGTACCTGACCACTGGAAAAACCATACCCTTGACTTGATTTTGGAGCCTAGAAAAATAAAGTCTGACACTATTTCACCATCTATTTGCCATGAAGTGATGGAACCAGATGCCATGATCTTAGTTTCTGAATGTTGAGGTTTAAGCCAACTTTTTCACTCTCCTCTTTCACTTTCATCAAGAGACGCTTTAGTTCTTCTTCACTTTCTGCCATAAGGGTGGTGTCATCTGCATATTTGAGGTTATTGATATTTCTCCCGATATTCTATGGCCAAGTTGTCAATATTCAAATCCCAGCTTTGCTACTTGTTTAGCTGTGTCACTTTGGACAAGTTAATTTACCTCTTCTTTCCTTCCTTTTTCATTATGGTTGTCTCCAAACTATCACAGAGTAAATACTCAGAAAGTTTTACCTTTATTAATATTATTTGAAGAATTTACATACTCATATGCAAGTATTTATTAAATGACTAATATGCAGAAGCACACTCTTATGCCTAGAAAGACAAAACATTATTTCTCTACTTTCGTAGGTCTTTCATTCTAGTGGGAAAGTGAGACTTCACAATTATAGTACAGTTACAATTCTCATTAACTTATTTATGAAAGAAGGAAGCAAAAAAAAAAAAAAAAAAAAGAGAAAGAGAGAGAGTGAAGTGTAAATATATACTAGAAGAACTTAACCTGGACCAAAGAGAGAGAGTCAATGTCTCCAGAGATGGAAATCTGAAACCTCAAAGATGAGCCATGTGGGAGTGAGGTCATGCATGGATTAGGCAAAGGGTGGTATGAGGAGTGTCTGAAGCAGATAAATCACTCTTTCCTATTGTGACTGATGTGGGATTCACCAGAGAGACAGTTCTGGAGTAAAATGTGAGAAGTTCTACAGTATGCATATGTTTTCAGGCCCTATCACTCTGTTTAGGTTATAGGAATGTGGCAAATTAAACTAAGGGGGAAATTGGTGGGAGATTATGAGAATGGAAAATGATGCTTTTTCTGTGATATTTGAAATAATTATATTTATTTTCTTAGAGCTAATTTGCTTTGAGATTCTTTCCTTTCTTCCTTTCTCCATGCCCCCTCTTACTCTTCTCCTTTCTCTTCCTCTTCTTCTTCCTATTATGCTTTTTCTGCCTCTGTCATCCCTTCTTCCTCTTCTTTTTCTTCTCCCCCATCTCTCCTTTGCTTTCTTTTGGCTATTAGTGATGGTAAAGTCCTAACTGACATTGATCCCCATAAGTAAAGCTAAAACCAATTCCTAGAAGCTACAGTGAGAACAGTATAGCTCTATATCATATTGGTCATATGGAAAGAAGAAAGAGTGAGAAAGAGCGAGAAAGAGGGCTCTTTAATCTCCTATACACAAAACTGCTTTTTTTGAACACTTATTCATATTTTCATGTTTAATCATGCTGTTTGATCTGCTCAAAAAAGTGTTCTTTTTCTTATCACATCTGATGAATTTCTATTCTTCCCTCAAAACTGTTCTGGACTCTCTCTTCTGGAAGACTTCACTGAAACATCAGCTTTCTAGGCTGGGCTGGGAGTCCCTCCACACACAGATCCTGATGACACCCTTAGTCATCTTTACTTTTCCATCACCCAGATGAATGCCTGGCTCCCTGTCTCCACTCCCTCTGTGTACAGAAAAAACAATCAAATTGTCACAAGACAGAATGAACTTTAGGGGCTTTCCTGGTGGCTCAGACAGTAAAGAATCTGCCTGCAATGCAGGAGACCTAGGTTCAGTCCCTTGGGTTGGGAAGGTCTCCTGGAGAAGGGAATGACAACCCACTCCAGTATTCATTGTAGTAACAATAGAGGTATTCAAACATAGGTTAGACCAGTAATGTAATTTTTTTATTGCCAGTCTTACATGAGTTAAGATGAGGAAATAAGAGAAACATTAAGAAATTTTTATAAAAAATTTAAATGAACTCATCATCCAGGTTGTTTTGCAATTTACAAAAATATCAACCCACAAAAAAATGAAAATGGTTTTAAAACACTATAGTCTGATAATTGGAGAAGGAAATGACAACCCACTCCAGTATTCTTGCCTGGAGAATCCCAGGGACAGAGGAGCCTGGTGGGCTGCTGTCTATGGGGTCACACAGAGTCGGACACGACTGAAGCAACTTAGCAGCAGCAGCAGTCTGATCCTTGGTTTGGGATAACATGGTAAAATAAATTCAAATATCATTTGAGGAGTTATGTGAGAAGACCTGGAGAGTATCTGTTGTTTTCTTGTGAAGAGAGAAAGAGGAAATAGCAAAGTCTATGCCTAATATTTGAAATATTATGCAGTATGTATGGTTTTCTTCACGTTCTCTTATCCCATCTGTCACCTCATTCTTGCCAAATGCAGTTCATGATGTCTTGTTCAGGGGAGACCATGCATTGACTTAAGAACAATATACAATAAGGGTCCAAGTCCCAGTGCAGGAGAGGAAGCCACTGTGGGTGGCCCTTTCTACTTCAGTGGTGGGGCAGTGGGAGATCTGTGCGTAGAGCTTGAGTCTTTCTTCTTTAATGTCTTCATAAATGAATGCTTTCTTTGTCAGTATGGGAGCCAGGTCCTTGAAGAATCTCTTAGCTAGAAGTACAGACAGAGCACTGGAGGTGCTTCTGTTACTTACCTTCTTCCTAAAGACTTTGCCCTGATTCTACTAAGCTCTACTCTTTACTACTATTGAGTTTTTTTTTTTTTAATTCCCACTTGTCTTTTGGAGGTTGGTATATCTTTATATATCAGTGGTTGTGAGGTAATTGTATGTGTGTGTGTACTTAACCCAAGATTGGAGGAATTCTAATGGAGGGAAGAAAAAAAAACCCTGTTCCATGTACTTACCATGGCCTTAAACTTGCTGCATAAACACACCATGCGGCTCTCCATTTATTACAACTCACACAGGCCTAATGAGCTACGGCATCACCACTGTGCAAGGATCACAGTCTAATGACAGTGTTGAGTTTTATAAAAACGCTTTAAAACAGCAGTTGTGCGAAGCATCTTCAAAGTTAACTGCCTAACTCAGTCTGCTTTCTCATTTCAAGGAGAATCCTGTTGCCCTCACAGGCAGGCATGAACAGTTCTGGGTAAAAGGTGAAAGATCTTTTTTTTCCCATTTCTCTGTTAGTTGCTTTCACTGAAAACTCCTGCAGGCTCATGAATACTTGTTCACCCCCTGGAGAAGACACAAACTTTTCATGCTTTTAATAGTGCTTGGTCAGGCTCTTGATTTGGGCAAACTCTTGTTGGAATCCTATCTACAACTCTGAGTAGCTCTTGAATTTTGGTTAATTAACTTTTTAAAGCCATTGTTTTGCAAACTTCAGATCAACAACCTGCTAGTTGTTGAGAAACCAGTGTAATGCTCATAACAACCTACGAAATACAATGTAAAAAAACGTCGGAATTCATCAAATATTTTAAGAATTAAACTTTTGTTTTGTTTCTTCACAAAATGGTATGTTCTTGTATTTTCTTCAGACTTTCTCATTTTTTTTTCCAAACAGTGCCCAAGCCTCAGCGGCCTTTCTCCGATTACAATTTAGCCATTTCAAATCTATACAAAATCATGCAACTAGAGATTATCATACTAAGTGAAGTAAGTCAGAAAGTCAAATACATATGAAATCACTTACATGTGGAGTCTAAAATATAACACAAATGAACTTATCTATGAAATAGAAACAGAATCACAGACAGAGAAAACAGACTTGTTGCCAAAGCGGAAGCGATTGGGGATTTGGAAGGGAGGTTCGGGTTAGCAGATCCAGTAGGATGGATAAGCAATAAGATCCTAGTTTAAAGCACAGAGAACTGTGTTTAATATCCTATGATAAACCACAATGAAAAGAACATAAAAGAGTATATATACTGCTGTTGCTAAGTTGCTGCAGTCGTGTCCTACTCTGTGCGACTCCATAGACAGCAGCCCGCCAGGCTCCTCTGTCTCTGGGATTCTCCATGCAAGAATACTGGACTGGGCTGCCATTTCCTTCTCCAGGGTGTGTGTATATGTATACACATATACACACACATAACTGAATCACTTTACTATACAGTAGTATTTAAGATGACATTGTAGATTAAATATACTTCAATAAAAAAAGATAAAACCACTAAAAAGATCAAAGTTGACTATTCTCCTTCCATCTTCTAGGGTGGAGCGAATAGCTTTTCTAGTATTGGCCCCTTGTACTAAAAGCTGTGCATTGACCTGAAGGTGGAGGTTCATTAGCGTATGGTCTTGGAAGAGACACTAAGCCAAGATGAGGCTCAATTTTTCCACTTCAAAACAGGTTTTGAGATGGGACAGAGGTAGGTTGAAGATGGAAAGCAGAATGGGGAGCATGAAAGGGGGAAGGAGCCTCCGGGTGACTGCCCTGGTGACAATCAGGGTCCTGGGTAGACGGCTGAACAGGAATCCCCAATAGTAAGAATAGCCAAAAGATTTCCAAACACTAATGTTTAAGCTTTAGTTTTAAGAATTGTTTGTTTGTTTATAGGTTCACAGTGCTAATAGTTAGTTCACTCAGTCATGTCCGACTCTTTGTGATCCCAGGGACTGCAGTATCCCAGGCTTCCCTGTCCATCACCAACTCCCAGAGCTTACCGTAACTCATGTCCAGTGAGTCAGTGATGCCATCCAACCATCTCATTCTCTGTCATCCCTGTCTCCTCCTGCCTTCAATCTTTCCCAACATAAGGGTCTTTTCCAATGAGTCATTTCTTCACATCAGGTGGCCAAAGTATTGGAGCTTCAGCTTCAGCATCTGTTTTTCCAATGAATATTCAGGACTGATTGCCTTTAGGATTGATTGGTTTGATCTCCTTGCAGTCCAAGGGACTCTCAAGAGTCTTTTCCAACACCATAGTTCAAAAGCATCAATTCTTCGTCAGGCACTCAACTTTCTTTATAGTCCAACTCTCACATCCATACATGACTACTGGAAAAGCCATAGCCTTGACTAGATGGATCTTTGTTGGCAAAATAATGTCTTTGCTTTTTAATATGCTGTCTAGTTTGGTCATAGCTTTTCTTCCAAGGAGCAAGTGTATTTTAATTTCATTGCTACAACCACCATCTGAAGTGATTGTGGAGCATCCAAAAATAAAAACTCTCAATATTTCCATTGTTTCCCCATCTATTTTCCATGAAGTGTGATGGGACTGGATGGCATGATCTTAGTTTTCTGAATGTCGAGTTTTAAGCCAACTTTTTCACTCTCCTCTCTCACTTTCACTCTCACAAGAGGCTCTCTAGCTCTTCTCTTTCTGCCATAAAGGTGGTGTCATCTGCCTATCTGAGGCTCCCTGAGAAATCTATATGCAGGTTAAGAAACAACAGTTAGAACTGGACATGGGACAACAGAGTGGTTCCAAATCAGGAAAGGAGTACATCAAGGCTGTATACTGTCACCCTGCTTATTTAACTTATATGCAGAGGGAAAGTGGTGAAAGAGAAGGCACTCAGTCATGTCCAACTCTCTGTGATCTCATGGACTGTAGCCTACCAGGCTCCTCCATCCACAGGATTTTCCAGGCAAGAGAACTGGAGTGGGTGGCCATTTCCTTCTCCAGGGGATTTTTCCAACCCTGGGATCGAGCCCAGGTCTCCTGCATTGTGGGCAGACGCTTTACTGTTGAAGCCACCAGCATGAAATGCTATGCTGAATGAAGCACAAGCTGGAATCAAGATTGTTGGGAGATATATCAATAACCTCAGATACGCAGATCATAGTGCTAAAATGCAAAATAAAAACAAAAACTAGTCGAAAGCAAAGAAAGCAATACAGTTTTCTGACTTGCCATTGGGCTGACTCTTTTTTTGTAACCATATATTTTACATAAGATAAAATACTCCTAAGTGCTATGGAATGGCATGTTATGAACTGAACTGTGTGTCCTCTAAAATTCACACGTGGAAGCCCTAATTCCCAGTGTTACTGCATTTGAAGATGGAGCTTTTAAAAAAGTCTACAAGTAATAAATGCTGGAGAGGGTGTGGAGAAAAGGGAACCCTCTTACACTGTTGGTGGGAATGCAAACTAGTACAGCCACTATGGAGAACAGTGTGGAGATTCCTTAAAAAACTGGAAATAGAACTGCCTTATGATCCAGCAATCCCACTGCTGGGCATACAGACTGAGGAAACCAGAAGGGAAAGAGACACGTGTACCCCAATGTTCATCGCAGCACTGTTTATAATAGCCAGGACATGGAAGCAGCCTAGATGTCCATCAGCAGATGAATGGATAAGAAAGCAGTGGTACATATACACAATGGAGTATTACTCAGCCATTAAAAAGAATACATTTGAATCAGTTCTAATGAGGTGGATGAAACTGGAGCCTATTATACAGAGTGAAGTAAGCCAGAAAGAAAAACACCAATACAGTATACTAACGCACATATATGGAATTTAGAAAGATGGTAACAATAACCCTGTATACAAGACAGCAAAAGAGACACTGATGTATAGAACAGTCTTATGGACTCTGAGGGAGAGGGAGAGGGTGGGAAGATTTGGGAGAATGGCATTGAAACATGTATAATATCATGTATGAAATGAGTTGCCAGTCCAGGTTTGATGCACGATACTGGATGCTTGGGGCTAGTGCAGTGGGACGACCCAGAGGGATGGTATGGGGAGGGAGGATGGAGGAGGGTTCAGGATGGGGAACACATGTATACCTGTGGCGGATTCATTTTGATATTTGGCAAAACTAATACAATATTGTAAAGTTTAAAAATAAAATAAAATTAAAAAACAAAAAACAAAAAAAATTAAATTAAATTAAAAAAAAAGAAAAAAAAAAAGGTAAGCTGCTGCTGCTGCTGCTAAGTCGCTTCAGTCATGTCCGACTCTGTGCGACCCCATAGGCAGCAGCCCACCAGGCTCTCCTGTCCCTGGGATTCTCCAGGCAAGAACGCTGGAGTAGGTTGCCATTTCCTTCTCCAATGCGTGCATGCATGCTAAGTTGCTTCAGTCATGTCCGACTCTCTGTGACTCCATGGACAGCAGCCCACCAGGCTTCCCTGTCCACTGGATTCTCCAGGCAAGAATACTGGAGTGGGTTGCCATTTCCTTCTCCATTAAAAAGGTAAGGGACTGTGCTAAATGTTTTACATTGGTTCTCCCTTTAATTCATACAACGTCTTTATGCAGAGGGCTCTGTTCATCCTTCCATATTGCATATTAAGTACCTGTGATCCAGGAAAGTTAGAAAACTTGTGAAGTGCACTTAAAAGTAAATAGTGGAACCAGGGCTCCATTCAAAATATGTCTAACTCCAGAGAGGGCACTCTTGACCTTTAAATAGCACTACCTGACTAGTCACAGAGACATACAATCTTGGAAAACCAGAGCTGAGAGGTGATATTAATCACCCTTTTCATATTAGAACTGAGAAAACAGACTGTGAATATTTGGATTCAGAGTCACAAGGAACATTTGGAATTTGAGAGTTGACTCAATGAATTACTTTATCAGTTTCTCATTTATACTGATTTACTTGGTGGAATGAAAGCAACTCATGTCCCAGTTTACCCTGCAAGCTATTTTCTTACTTTAGAAACACTTGAGACAAAATTCATGCTCTTTAATTATAAAAGCAATTTTGGTTAAAAAATGTCAGCATTTTTCTTCACAGATGGATCAATTTTCAGAATGCCTATAGCTATGAAACCCAAGACTCTACAATAGGAAAAGAAATTAATGTTCAGAAATAACACCAAGTAAAATGCCTTATATATGGATTCCTCCTGTAACAGGCAAGTCATTAATCCTCAGATTTGTTTTGCAATTACATCCAGACCTACCACTATCATGTTTACTTTTTGATGTAATGATGCAACTGTGATGGGACTCGAGCACCCTGTCAACACTTGCCACCCCTTAGCGCAATATAACTGTCTCAGTCTTCTTGTCAAGCATATGATACCATCTCTGTTTTGTTCATCACACATTCATCAAGAGTCTGTCTGGAACCACTGCAAACATAGTCACTAAGGCAGAGTCCTCTGACTTCTGGACTGTTGGTTCCGACTCATGGACTTCTTTGGGCTTCTCAGGTGGTGCCAGTAGTAAAGAACCTGCCTTCCAGTAAGAGACAATGGGTTTGATGCCTGGGTCAGGAAGATAACCTGGAGGAGCTCATGGAAACCCACTCCACTATTCTTGCCTGGAGAATCCCCATGGACAGAGGAGCCTGGCAGGTTACTATCCATGGGGTTGCAAAAAGTTGGGTATGACTGAAGCTGCTTTATATCTCAGAGGTTGGTTAAGCATTTCAGAGTGCATTTTACATATCAGTTAAGTTTCCAGAATGGAGCCACTGCCCAAATATTACTAAATTTGGGGAAATTTTAAGCCTGGAGCAAAGCAATTGGTATCTTATAAGTCAAAGTTAATGGAAGTGTCCAGCAGAGTGGAGACACAAATAGGAAAGAAAAACAAAGCGGATAGTTTCGTTTATCTAACTTTCAGGAAGAAATAAACTCAACTCACAAGACCTCACAGATATTGCAGTCTACTAAAACTTGACAGGGAAGAAACCACAGAGAAAGGCAGGAGTGGTTTTCTGAATAAAAGGAAAAGGTGAAGTGCAATGGCCAGCGTGCCCTGTGGCAGTTCTCAGAGCCTCTGGTCAGTCCTCTGAAAAGGGCTCCTGATCTCTGATGCCCATGGACATGGACCAGGAGTTCCTCATTTCACACAATGAGACTCAAGAAGCCCATCGCTCAACTGTTTCATGTGCCACAGGTTAAAACACAGGTACTCCTCTCCCCAACTTCTGTCCTCATCAATCACCAAGAGGATCAAATACCTCTTAAGTGGATCAAAATGACACCTCCTAGATACCCTGAACCTTCTTCCCCTTTGAGTCTTTCGAACTGCAAAAGTCATCTGAGTTCAAAGACTACACTACCCACATCGGCTAACCGTATGTGCAACGAATCATCTCCATTTGCTTATGTGTCTGCCTAGAGTCTCATCACAGCTACTATTTTAACTGCATTATTAAGATGTAATTTATGCACCATCTAAATTGTAAAATTAAATGGTTTTAAGTGTATCCAAAGGTGTTCTGCTACCACTGCAGTAAATTTTAGAACATTTTCCTCATCTCAGAAAGAAAGCTCATATCCTTTAACCCCCTTTATCTCACCCTTCTCTAGCCCTAAATAACAACTAATGGACTTTATCTATATATTTGCATACTATGGGCGTTTCATATAGGTATAATAATATATTATGTGGTCTTTTGCAACTGAGTTCTTTTACTTAGGGTAATATTTTCAATGTTCATTGATATATAGCATGTATGAGTATTTCATGCCTTTTATAGCTGAATGATATTCCTTTACATATATACCTTACAGGTGACCCAGTGGCAAAGAATCTGCCAATGCAGGAATCACAGGAGATGCAGGTCCGATACCTGGGTCGAGAAGATCCCCTGGAGAAGGAAATGGCAACCCACTCCAGTATTCTAGTCTGGAAAATTCCATGGAGAAAGGAGTATTGCAGCCTGCAATCCAGGGGGTTGCAGAGTCGGACATGACTGAGCAACTGAGCACACATGTGGATATGCCACTTTTGTAAAATCAACGTCCTTTCATTAGTTAATGAACATCTGGGTGGTTTTCAACTTTGGGGTGTTAGTCATATAACTTCTATAATCATTTGTATAAATGGTTTTGTGAGGACATATTTTATTTCTCCTGGGAGTAGAGTTCTCTAGTAGAATTGCTGGGTCATTGGCAACTGTTAAACTTTCTGGAACTGTCAACTATTTGCAAAAATGCATCATTTTTATTCTGCTGTCAGGTTTTTCCACAGTCAAAATTTTAACAATATTTATCTTTTAAATAACTTTTATTTATTTATTTTTGGTTGCACTGGGTCTTCATTGCACATGCTTTCTCTAGTTGCAGTGAGCTGAGGCTACCCTGTAGCTGCGGGCACAAGTTTTTCATCGTCCTTCTTTTTGCATATGTGGCTATGGAGTTGGCACAGTGCCTTTTGTTGAAAAGGTTTTTGCAAGAGTTGGAACTGACTTCTCAATTCTGTTCTATTTATCTATTTCTATCCTTATGACACTGTCATACTTTTTGATCACTTTGTAGTAAGTTTTAAAATTGGGAAGTATGAGTCATCCTAATTTGCTTTTTTTTTTTTAAATATTCTTTTAACTACTCCAGGTTCCTTGCAACTCTATAAGAATTTTAGAATCAGCTTGTCAATTTCTACAAAGAAGGCTGTCAGAGAGTTTTGCCATCTTAACAATGTTAAGTCTCCTGGCCCACTAATGTGGGATTGACTTTCGTTTATGTAGATATTTTAAATATACCTTTAAGCAAAATTTCATAGTTCTCATTATAGGTTTTGCATTTCTTTTGTAAAATTTACTCAATTATTTTATTATCTTTAATATTATTATAAATGGAATTGTTTTCCTAATTTCCCTTTCAGATTGATCATTGTAAGTTCTTATAAATACAATTGATTTTTGTATATTGCTCTTGTCTCCTGCAACTTTTGAACTCATTTATTAATACTAATAATGTTTTAGCAATGTTTTAGTATTGATATTCTGCATGCAAGGCTCTGTCTTCAGCAGATAGAGATGGTTTTCTTCTTTTCCAGTATGAGTGTCTTTTAGTTCTTTTCATTGCTTCATTTCCTTGGTTGAAATCTCCAGTATAATGTTAAATAGATATAGTGATGATTCTGTGCACCAGAGGATCAGGGCTTGGCCCCTTTCCTGACTGGGCAAGCACCAGCCCCAGGGTAACTTGGGCTCTAGCCCCATCAACAACAGGCTGACAAGATAACTCTGGGTCCCAAAGTACCTGGCTTCATCCACCAGTGAGCCAGCACTAGCCCCAGCTTCACCCATCAGTGGATAGGCTCCAACCCTGGAATCCCTTGGTCTCTGGCCCTACTCACTACCAGGCAGACACCAGACCCAGGACCATCACAGCCCCAGAGCCTACTATGTCAGGACTCAATCCGTCCACCAGGAGTCCTGAGGCAGTTATAGGATTACCTGAGCCCTGGGTCCACCTTCCAGAAGGCCAACATCACCACTGGGGCCTCCTGGGCCCCACAGCCAGTGACATCAGGACATGGTTCCACCCACCTGTGGGCTGGCACTAATCTCAGGATTCCCAGGACCAGTCACACTAATCAGCAGATTTACACCAGCTCAGAGACACCTTGAATCCCTCAAGCAGCCACCCCAGGATCTTGACCCACTTGTCAGCACTCCAGTATCAGCTTTAGGACATATCAGATACTGCAACTGAATCATGTGAGAAACTAGCCCCATCCACCAGCAGGCTTACACAATATCCAGGACCCCTCCCCACCAGAAACTTCCTTCCCTCAATGCTATGAAGCTAGAAATCAATATATGGAAAAAACCTGCAAAACCCACAAAAAAGTGACAGCTAAACAATATGCAACTTAACAACCAATGGATTACTGAAGCAATCAAAGGGGAAATCAAAAAATACTTAAACAGAAATGAAAACAAAAAGAGTGTGCTACAAAACCTATAGGACACAGCAAAAGCAATTCTAAGAGGGAAGTTTATAGTAATTCAATATTACCTCAAGAAACAAGAAAGAGCTCAAATAAACAGCCTATCCTTAACAGTCCATGGGGGTCGCAAAGAATCAGACACAATTGAATGACTAACACTTCACTTTCACTTCACTACTTAAAGCAACCAGAGAAAGAAGAGCAACACAAAATTAAGAAGAAATCATAAAGATCAGAGCAGAAATAAATAGACAAAAAATAGGAAAAAAAGATCAGTGAAACTAAAAGCTGGTTCTTTGAAAATATAAACAAAATTGATAAACCTTTAGGCAGACTCAGGAAAAAACAAAGAGGGTCCAAATCAATAAAATCAGGAGTGAAAAAGGAGGAATTGCAACCAACAACACAGAAATACAGAAGTGCATACGAGACTGCTACAAAAAACTATATGCTAACAAAATGGATAATCTAGAAGAATTGGACAAATTCTTAGAAAGGTACAATCTCCCGAGACTTAACCAGGAAGAAATAGAAAATATGAGCAGACTAATTACCAGTAATAAAATTAAATCAGTAATTTAAAAACTCTCAACAAAAAGTCCAGGATCAGATGTCTTCATGGGTAAATTCTATCAAACAATTAGAGAATAGTTAATACCTATCCTTCTCAAACTATTCCAGAAAATTGTAGCAGAAGGAATACTTCTGAACTTATTCTATGAAGCCAGCATCACCTGATACAGAAACCAGACAAAGATAACACAAAAAAGAAAAGTATTAGCCAATATCACTGAGGGCAAAGATGCAAAATGTCCTCAACAATATATGAGGAAATGCATTCAACAATATATTAAAAGGACCATATTCCATGATCAAGTGGGATTTATCTCAGGGATGTAAAGTTTTTTTCAATATCTGCAAGTCTGTGACACATTAACAAATTAAAGAATAAACATCATATGATCGTCTTAATACACGCAGCAAAAGCTATTGACAAAGTTCAACACCTATTTAAGAAAAAAACTTTCCACAAAGTGGGTATAGAGAGAACATCCCTAAACATAAAGGCCATATAATAGAAACCCGCAGCTAATACTGTACTTAATGGTGAAATGTTGTGGGCTTACCTCTAAGATGAGGAACAAGACAAAGATGTCCATTCTTGAAACTTTTATTCAGCATTGTATTGGAAGTTATGGCCACAGCAATCTGGCAAGAAAAACAAATAAAAGTCCAAATTGGAAAAGAAGAAGAAAAACTGTCACTGTTTGCGGGTGACATGGTACTCTACATAGAAAAATTTTAAGATGCTTTAAAAAGTACTTTGTTATTGTCTTTAAATACTCAGTCATGCCTGACTTTTTGTGACCCAGTGGACTGCAGAATGCCAGGCTTCCCTGTCCTACAGTATCTCCTGGAGTTTGTTCAAACTCATGCCCACTAAGTCAAAGTTGCCATCCAGCCATCTCATTCTATGTTGCCCCCTTCTCCTGCTCTCAATCTTTCCCAACATTAGAGTCTTTTCCTATGAGTCAGCTCTCTGCATCAGGTGGCCAAATTATTGGAGCTTCAGCTTCAGTCCTTCCAATTAATATTCAGGGTTGATTTCCTTTAGGATTGACTGGTTTGATCTCCTTGCTGTCCAAGGGACTCTCAAGAGTTTTCTCTAGCACCACAGTTCGAAAGCATCAATTCTTCAGTGCTCATCCCTCTTATGGTTCAACTCTAACATCTGTACATGACTATAGGAAAAACTATAGCTTTGATTAGATGGAACTTTGTTAGCAAAATGATGTTTCTGCTTTTTAATACACTGTCTAGCTTCATTGTGGTTTTTCTTCCAAGAAGCAAGCATCTTTAATTTCATCTGCAGTGATTTCAGAGCCCAAGAAAACAAAGTCTGTCACTGTTTCCATTCCCCCTCCTCCCTGTATCTGCTAGAATTCATCAATGAATTTGATAAAGTTGTGGGGTGAAAAATTAGTATACCAAAATCTATTACATTCCTATAGACTAATGATGAACTATCAGGAAGATAAATTTTAAAAACAATTCCCTTTACAAATACATAAAAATAATATAATATCTAAGAATAAATATAACTAAGGAGGTAAAGGCCTATACTTGGAAAACTATGAGATACTGAGGAAGGACCTTGTAGACAACAGTAAGTAGATGGAAATATATGCTGTGTCTACCGTCTCTATTGGTAGAGCAGAACAGGGGGCAGCTGGCAAAGCAGAAATGGGGTTCTGAGTCTCAACTACAGCATCATACAGCAGAGCATACACAAGAGATTTTTAAACTGAGATACAAGAGCTTAACAATTGGCACAACACTTTCTTATTGAATAGACCATAGAGCAAGCTTAAGGAGGGTGCCAGTGAGGGAACAATGCATGACTTGAAGGAAGGCATAATCACTGCAGAAGGCTGCAATGATCAGGAAACACCTTTCAAAGACATAATCATAATGAAATTAAAACTCGTATGAAATAAAAAGTAAGCATCAGGAAAATGAGATGTCTGTACCAGAATGAAAGAGATCATTGTCAGGGAACCCGACTGCAAAACTGCAAGTGCTATAAATGTGGTTCAGTTACGAAATTAAATAAGGCAAATGTGGGCTTCAGATACTGCTCTCAAAAGTCTGTAATAGGCAGATGTGTAGCTTGGGACTTTAAAAGTTTTCCCTTTACTTTATTTTCCAGTGATTATTGAGAATATGGGAATACCATGATATTTATAACCAATCTAAAGTGAGAGGTAATAATTGATCACCATTTCATTTATATCCAAACAGAATTACATGATGTCTAGCATGTTTAAAACTTATGCAAAATATTACTACATATAGGATGAATAAACATGTTTCTATTATATAGCACAGGGAGCTACATTTAATATCTATGATAAATCATAGTGAAAAGGCATATTAATATACATGCATATGTTAATATATATGTATGTATACACATATATAACTGAATCATGCTGTACAGCAGAAATTAGTATAAAATTATAAATTATACTTCAATAAAAATAAAAGTATAAAATTTAAAGTATGAGAATACAGTGCCAAGATTCCCGGGATTACCCTCACAGTGTTAATGCAGCTATGAACTTGTATTTAGAGATTTATACTTTAGAAAGATGAAAATACAAAAATATATGAGAATATATTAGAAACATTAAAGAAAGGAAGATGTAAGGGAACATGTGGAGAAAATTGCCAGTACTACAAGTTTCAAAACACACCAAACAATATTGTTTATTGTGAAAACGTGCATTTGAAGTAAAATTTTAAACACACATAGATATTACAATATCAACTTCAGAAGCATGCTATTTATGGAGATGATAAAAGAAAGTGAGAAAAATAGCAATTGCAGGAGTTAGAAAGAAGGGTTCACTTGTGTGTTTCTTTAAAAGAAAACTCTGAACTATATTACAAAATGAAAACATGTATTACATCTGTCTGATATGTAACTGCTTTATTATTTCCTATTTTTTTTTCTTTTTTTTTTTTTTTTAATTTTATTTTATTTTTAAACTTTACATAACTGTATTAGATTTGCCAAATATATTTCCTATTTTTGTATGAAATCATTTGCCAGTTATTTTTAAGGAAGTTACCACATCAAGGGGTATAGACGTGGTACTGTTTAGATATCAGGACAGTGGTGTTTAAAGCACAGAAACCAATAGATGATTATGCGAATTATCGATTTTTGACAGAAGAAGAAATGGAGACAGTGTTTCTTTACATTCACTTCCACTCACAGTTACTGTAGCTCCCATAATTACTGTCACGAAACTTCTATCTTCTGAATCAAAATCTATCACCCCAGTATTCATGGACTAAGCCCATGAATACTGTCATTTAGAAAGCCCAGTGACCCTTTCTAATTAAATAGCAGTCTCTCTTCCCATCCCATTGAGAACAACTCATATACTTTCATATTTGGACCAGCTCCAGCACACAGGAAGTGATCATTCATAATACAATGACATTGTAGCAACAGCAATATCTGTACTTACTCATCTGGCTGCGGGAATTCCTTGAATGATAGTGACTTTGATTGCTTAGAGAAAAACAAAGAATCACCTGCTTGACTATCTGTCTGCCTTGAGAGACCCCTAAATCAGATTGTTGACTTGATTTGTTAAACGTAATTAAAGAGATGGGTTCCTTCAATCCAATCAAAGACTCCTACTACTCTGTTGTTAGGACACATAGTAAAGAGAGCAATCATAACTCTTTGTTAACAAGTCAATGTGTCTCTTAGTTCAGGAATGCTATATGGAATATGTAAGATGTTTCCCCTTGGTATTGAGAGCCTCATTTGCAAGTGGAGTTATGAGATCACTATTTAAGATTAAGTGTGCAGTTACAATGCCCCTCTAGGGTACCTGGTTTCACAGTGTAGTACCATCATGGATGTCTGCCCTTCTTCTAGCTCCTTCCTCTTAGGACTTCTGGGAATACTGGAAACTCATTTTTGGAAAACTTACCTTGAACAAACCTTTAAGAATGACCTCTGACAAGTGCCAAGGCAGTTATGCCACATGGTATTAAAATTATTGTAGGCCAACAATTACTCTGTTCTTACAGGCAACATGTATCAGTGACAGAAGAAGAAAGGCTTTGGATGTGATAATCACCAGTGGTTTTAGAACCCATCATCAAAAATAGAATGGCTTTCCAGGTGGCTCAGTGGGTAATGGCTCCTGGCTGCAATGCAGGAGGCAGGAGTTACACGTTCGATCCCTGGGTTGGGGAGATCCCTTGGAGGAGGGCATGGCAACCTACTCCAGTAGTCTTGCCTGGAGAACCAGGTGGACATAAAGGAGCCTGGAGGTTATAGTCCATATGGTGGCAAAGAGTCAGAAATGACTGAAGCGACTGAGCATGCATACACATCAACAATAGAAAGTACCCATCTGACACAGACTTTAAAAATATATATATATTTTTAATTGAAGGGTAATTACAATATTGTGTTGGTTTCTGCCATATATCAACATGAACTAGCCATAGGTATACATATTCTTCCTCCCTCTTAAACCACTCTCACACCTCCTTCCTCATTCCAACCCTCTAGGTTGTAACAGAACCCCAGCGTTGGGTTCCCAGCATCATACGGCAAATTCCCACGGGCTATCTACTTTATATATGGTAGTGTATATGTTTCAACACTACTCTCTCAAGTCTTCCCACCATCTCCTTTCTCCACTGTGACTATAAGTGCATTCTTTATGTCTGCATTTCCTTTTCTGCTCTACAAATAGGACCATCCGTACCATCTTTCTAGATTTCATATATATGCATTAATATATGATATTTGTTTTTCTCTTTCTGACTTACCTCACTCTGTAAATAGTCTTGCAATGAATATTGTGGTACATCTGTATTTTTTGTTACACATGTCAATTATGGTTTCCTGAGGGTATATGCCCAGTAATTGGATTGCAGGGTCATATGATAGTTTTACTCCTAGATTTTTAAGGAATCTCCATATTGTTCTCCCTAGTGGCTGTGTTAATTTGCATTCCCACCAACAGCGCAAGGGGGTTCCTTTTTCTCTTTTTTTGACCCACCTACTTCCAGAAAAGTAGAAAATGTTCAGTTAGACATACAAGTTCATTTCAAATACAAATTTGTATATACAAATGAAGAGATTTGTTCATTTATCGAAATATAGATCCATCTACCTATCTCTATTTTTTGATTCCCAAATATGTGCTAGATTCTACTCAAAGTATTGGTGACACTGTACAAGCAAGTTCACTGTATCCCTCCTCTCAGGGAGTTTCATCTAAACCAGGGTTTGACTGGAGATGGCTTGGGATTATCTGTTTTGGCTTATATTCATCACAGCCAGTAAATTAGACATTCCAGGAAACAACAAGGCTGTCATCCTACTGTGGGGGCAATTCTACACTCCAGGCATATGAAGTCAAAGCCAAAAGAAAGGTGGGCCTCTGGTGATCAGAGCCTCCAAGAGCAGCCTGTTTTTTCTCTGGCAGCCAGTTTAGTGGGAATCTTACAGCGCTCAGAAGGCCAAAGTTGCATTAACAAGGCAACAAAAATCCCTAAAGGAGGGGGGCTAGGGAAATGGATCTCCCAGGCTTGAAAAGAATATTATGGCTGCTGTGTTTCTCAGGGTCCTTCAGAGAAAGAGAACCAATAGGATGTGTGTTTACATAGAAATACATATGTGTGCTTAGTTACTCAGTCATGTCTGATTCTCTGTGACCCCATAGACTCTTGCTTGCCAGGCTCCTTTGTGCATGGGGATTCTCCAGACAAGAATACTGGAATGGGGTTTCCATGCCCTCCTCCAAGGGATCTTCCCAATCCAGATATAGAACCCAGGTCTCCTGCATTGCAGGAGGATTCTTTACCATCTGAACCACCAGGAAAGCCCAGAAATAAATATACGTGTGTATAAAAAGACTTATTCTGAAGAACTGACCCATGATTATGGAAGTTAGTGAATCCCAAGATAAAGTTAGAGGCCCAATAAAGCTAATAGTGCAATTCAGCCTGAAGGTGGAGGTTCTAGACTCAGAAAGAGCACACATTTTACTTTGAGTCTGAAGGCAGGAAAAAAGCAGATGTACCAGCTTGAATCAGACAGTCAGGAAGAGTTCTCTCTTCATCAGGAGAGAGTCAGTCTTTTTGTTTTGATTTGAGTGATTCTAATCTCCTAATGGGACAAGGCAATGGCACCCCAATCCAGTACTCTTGCCTGAAAAATCCCATGGACAGAGGAGCCTAGTAGGCTGGAGTCCATGGGGTCGCTAGGAGTCCGACACGACTGAGTGACTTCACTTTCACTTTTCACTTTCATGCATTGGAGAAGCAAATGGCAACCCACTCCAGTGTTCTTGCCTGGAGAATCCCAGGGACAGGGGAGCCTGGTGGGCTGCCGTCTCTGGGGTCGCACAGAGTCGGACACGACTGAAGCAACTTAGCAGCAGCAGCAGCAATCTCCTAATGTGATTATTTAGACCTATGAAAATTCTCTAAGTACTTTCTAGCTAAACCAATGTATTTTGATATTGTAATTTCATTTAACCTTCAGTACTATTATTTTTTAATTTACTTTGAGATTTCCTCTTTGATATTAATATATAGAATTATTCAGAAATGTATTGCTTAATTTTGATATGTTTAGATATTTTCTTATTGTCTGTCTCTTATTCATTTTAGTTTCATTATATCCTGGCCCAAGAATATACTCTGTATGATTTTGATTAATTTAAATTTTTGAGATTTATTTGATGGCTCAGGATATGACCTGTATTACTGAATGTTTCATGAGCCATTGCAAAAAAAAAAAAAAAAAAAGAATGTGTAACATGTTCTTGTTGGATTGAAAGTTTTACATATGTATATACACATATATTAACTTCCCTGGTGGCTCAGATGGTAAAGTATCTGCCTACAATGCCAGAGACCCGGGTTCAATCCCTGGTTTGGGAAGATCCCCTGGAGAAGGAAATGGCAACCCACTCCAGTGTTTCTGCCTGGAAAATCCCATGGATGGAGGAGCCTGGAAGGCTACAGTCCATGGGGTTGCAAAGAGTCGGACACGACTGAACGAATTCACTTTCTTTCACTTTCACACATATATTAGAGAAGGGCATGGCAACCCACTCCAGGATTCTTGCCTGGAGAATCCCATGGACAGAGGAGCCTGGCAGGCTATAGTCCACAGGGTAGCATAGAGACAGACAGGACTGAAGTGACTTAGTATATGTGTGTGTGTGTGTGTGTGTGTGTGTGTATACATATATAATTATATTTATTATATCATGCAGTCTTTCTACATCCTTGATAATTTTCTAATAGTTTAACACCTACCAAGATTAGACTGATGAATGTCATAATTGTAGATTTGCCTGTTTTCTCAACTTTTACTTATTTTGAGGCTCTTATTTGAGGCTCTTGTGTTATTTTGGTGTGGACATTGTTAAGATTTTTATGTCTTCTTGGTGGACTGATATTTTTTATCATTCTGTAATGTCTTTCTTTGTAGCAATTTTCCTTCCTCTGAACTCTGCTTTATCCAAAATTAATATACAGCACTATCACATTTATAAAACGTGCTTGATATATAAATTTTTGTTCTTTTATTTTTAACCTGCCTACATTCTTTATTTGAAGTGTATTTCTAATAGACATAATAAACAGTATATCAATGGATCACTTTTCTAACCCACTGCCAAATTGTGCCTTTGACAGGGGGATGTATGTGTCTGTATATTTTTGAGGTAACAATGCATTAGGGATTAATTTGACCTTTTAAAAGTTCTATTGCCTCTGTTTTTCCCCTTCTTTCTTTTTTCTTATCTTCATATGGTAATACAGACATTTTCCCACTTAGAATACTACATAGATTTATCTATCAGATCAGATCAGATCAGTCGCTCAGTCGTGTCCGACTCTTTGCAACCCCATGAATCGCAGCATGCCAGGCCTCCCTGTCCATCACCAACTCCTGGAGTTCACTGAGACTCACGTCCATCAAGTCGGTGATGCCATCCAGCCATCTCATTCTCTGTTGTCCCCTTCTCCTCTTGCCCCCAATCCCTCCCAGCATCAGAGTTTTTCCAATGAGTCAACTCTTCACATGAGGTGGCCAAAGTACTGGAGTTGCAGCTTCAGCACCATTCCTTCCAAAGAAATCCCAGGGCTGATCTCCTTCAGAATGGACTGGTTGGATCTCCTTGCAGTCCAAGGGACTCTCAAGAGCCTTCTCCAACACCAAGTTCAAAAGCATCAATTCTTCCGTGCTCAGCCTTCTTCACAGTCCAACTCTCACATCCATACATGACCACAGGAAAAACCATAGTCTTGACTAGACAGACCTTTGTTGGCAAAGTAATGTCTCTGTTCCTTAATATGCTATCTAGGTTGGTCATAACCTTCCTTCCAAGGAGTAAGTGTCTTTTAATTTCATGGCTGCAGTCACCATCTGCAGTGATTTTGGAGCCCAGAAAAATAAAGTCTGACACTGTTTTCACTGTTTCCCCATCTATTTCTCATGAAGTGATGGGACCGGATGCCATGATCTTAGTTTTCTGAATGTTGAGTTTTAAGCCAACTTTTTCACTCTACTCTTTCACTTTCATCAAGAGGCTTTTGAGTTCCTCTTCACTTTCTGCCATAAGGGTGGTGTCATCTGCATATCTGAGGTTATTGATATTTCTCCCAGCAATCTTGATTCCAGCTTGTGTTTCTTCCAGTCCAGCGTTTCTCACGATATACTCTGCGTATAAGTTAAATAAACAGGGTGACAATATACAGCCTTGACGTACTCCTTTTCCTATTTGGAACCAGTCTGTTGTTCCATGTCCAGTTCTAACTGTTGCTTCCTGACCTGCATACAAATTTCTCAAGAGGCAGAGGCGACCGGCGCGCTAGGCTGCGACCTGCGCCCTAAGCGTGGCCGAGAGGAGCCACCCTAAGTCCGAGGTCAGGGGCAGAAGCCGGGAGGACCCCATGCCCGAAGGCCGAAGGCCAAGAGGAGTTACCCCATGTCCGAGGTCAGGGGCAGCGGCCGAGAGTACCAGACTGCGACGGCACAGGAATGGACGAGAGGAGCTACCCCGCGTCTGAGGTCAGGGGGGTGGCCGAGAGGACATACCCAGCGTCCGAGGTCAGGGGAGGCGACGAGAGGAGTTACCCCGCGTCGGAGGTCAGGGGAGGCGGCCGGGAGGAGCAGCCCCATGCCTGAGGCCAGAGGGGGTGGTGGGGAGGACCAACCCCACGTCCAAGGAGCCGTGGCTGCTCAGGCGCAGGAGGGCCTAGAGGAGCTATCCCACGTTGAAGGTCAGGAAGGGCGGCGGTGAGGAGATACCCTTCGTCCAAGGTAAGGAGCAATGGCTGCGCTTTACTGGAGCAGCCGTGAAGAGATACCCCACGCCCAAAGTAAGAGAAACCCAAGTAAGATGGTAGGTGTTGCAAGAGGGCATCAGAGGGCAAACACACTGAAACCATACTCACAGAAAACTAGTCAATATAATCACACTAGGACCACAGCCTTGTCTAACTCAATGAAACTAAGCCATGCCCATGGGGCAACCCAAGATGGGCGGGTCATGGTGGAGAGATCTGACAGACTGTAGTCCACTGGAGAAAGGAATGGCAAACTACTTCAGTATTCTTGCCTTGAGAACCTCATGAACAGTATGAAAAGGCAAAATGATAGGATACTGAAAGAGAAACTCCCCAGGTCAGTAGGTGCCCAAATGCTACTGGAGATCAGTGGAGAAATAACTCCAGAAAGAATGAAGGGATGGAGCCAAAGCAAAAACAATACCCAGCTCTGGATGTGACTGGTGATAGAAGCAAGGTCCGATGCTATAAAGAGCAATATTGCATAGGAACCTGGAATGTCAGGTCCATGAATCAAGGCAAATTGGAAATGGTCAAACAAGAGATGGCAAGAATGAATGTCGACATTCTAGGAATCAGCGAACTGAAATGGACTGGAATGGGTGAATTTAACTCAGATGACCATTATATCTACTACTGCAGGCAGGAATCCCTCAGAAGAAATGGAGTATCCATCATGGTCAACAAAAGAGTCCAAAATGCAGTACTTGGATGCAATTTCAAAAACGACAGAATGATCTCTGTTCGTTTCCAAGGCAAACATTCAATATCACAGTAATCCAAGTCTATACCCCAACCAGTAACGCTGAAGAAGCTGAAGTTGAATGGTTCTATGAAGACCTCTACAAGACCTTTTAGAACTAACACTCAAAAAAGATGTCCTTTTCATTATAGGGGACTGGAATGCAAAAGTAGGAAGTCAAGAAAAACCTGGAGTAACAGGCAAATTTGGCCTTGGAATACAGAATGACGCGGGGCAAAGACTAATAGAGTTTTGCCAATAAAATTCACTAGTCATAACAAACACCCTCTTCCAACAACACAAGAGAAGACTCTACACATGGACATCACCAGATGGTCAACACAGAAATCAGATTGATTATATTCTTTGCAGACAAAGATGGAGAAGCTCTATACAGTCAGCAAAAACAAGACCAGGAGCTGACTGTGGCTCAGACCATGAACTCCTTATTGCCAAATTCAGACTTAAATTGAAGAAAGTAGGGAAAACCATGAGACCATTCAGGTATGACCTAAATCAAATCCCTTATGATTATACAGTGGAAGTGAGAAATAGATTTAAGGGCCTAGATCTGATAGATAGAGTGCTTGATGAACTATGGAATGAGGTTCATGACATTGTACAGGAGACAGGGATCAAGACCATCCCCATGGAAAAGAAATGCAAAAAAGGAAAATGGCTGTCTGGGGAGGCCTTACAAATAGCTGTGAAAAGAAGAGAAGCAAAAAGCAAAGGAGAAAAGGAAAGATATAAACATCTGAATGCAGAGTTCCAAAGAATAGCAAGAAGAGATAAGAAAGCCTTCTTCAGCAATCAATGCAAAGAAATAGAGGAAAACAACAGAATGGGAAAGACTAGAGATCTCTTCAAGAAAATCAGAGATACCAAAGGAAGATCTCATGCAAAGATGGGCTCGATAAAGGACAGAAATGTTATGGACCTAACAGAAGCAGGAGATATTATGAAGAGATGGCAAGAATACGCAGAAGAACTGTACAAAAAAGATCTTCACGACCCAGATAATCATGATGGTGTGATCACTGACCTAGAGCCAGACATCCTGGAATGTGAAGTCAAGTAGGCCTTAGAAAGCATCACTATGAACAAAGCTAGTGGAGGTGATGGAATTCCAGTGGAGCTATTCCAAATCCTGAAAGATGATGCTGTGAAAGTGCTGCACTCAATATGCCAGCAAGTTTGAAAAACTCAGCAGTGGCCACAGGACTGGAAAAGGTCAGTTTTCATTCCAATCCCAAAGAAAGGCAATGCCAAAGATTGCTCAAACTACTGCACAATTGCACTCATCTCACACGCTAGTAAAGTAATGCTCAAAATTCTCCAAGCCAGGCTTCAGCAATACGTGAACTGTGAACTTCCTGATGTTCAAGCTGGTTTTAGAAAAGGCAGAGGAACCAGAGATCAAATTGTCAACATCTGCTGGATCATGGAAAAAGCAAGAGAGTTCCAGAAAAACATCTATTTCTGCTTTATTGACTATGCCAAAGCCTTTGACTGTGTGGAACACAATAATCTGTGGAAAATTCTGAAAGAGATGGGAATACCAGACCACCTGATCTGTCTCTTGAGATTTATCTATAGTTTTTGTTTATATATTGCTTTATAGCTTTCTTTAGTTCAGTTCAGTTCTGTTGCTCAGTTGTGTCCAACTCTTTGTAACACCAAGAATCACAGCACAGCCAGGGCTCCCTGTCCATCACCAACACCCAGAGTTCACTCAAACTCATGTCCATCGAGTCAGTGATGCCATCCAGCCATCTCATCCTCTGTTGTCCCCTTCTCCTCCTGCCCCCAATCCCTCCCAGCATCAGAGACTTTTCAATGAGTCAACTCTTCACATGAGGTGGGCAAAGTATTGGAGTTTCAGCTTCAGCTTCAGTCCTTCCAATGAACACCCAGGACTGATCTCCTTTAGGATGGCCTGTTTGGACCTCCTTGTAGTCCAAGGGACTCTCAAGAGTCTTCTCCAACACCACAGTTCCAAAGCATCAATTCTTCGGTGCTCAGCTTTCTTCACAGTCCAACTCTCCCATCCATACATGACCACTGGAAAAACCATAGCCTTGAATAGATGGGCCTTTGTTGGCAAAGTAATGTCTCTGCTTTTGAATATGCTATCTAGGTTGGTTGTAACTTTCCTTCCAAGAAGTAAGCGTTTTTTAATTTCATGGCTGCAATCAGCATCTGCAGTGATTTTGGAGCCCAAAAATAAAGTCTGACACTGTTTCTACTGTTTCCCCATCTATTTCCCATGAAGTGATGGGACCAGATGCCATGATCTTCATTTTCTGAATGTTGAGCTTTAAGCCAAAATTTTCACTCTCCTCTTTCACTTTCATCAAGAGGCTTTTTAGTGCCTCTTCACTTTCTACCATAAAGGTGGTGTCATCTGCATATCTGAGGTTACTGATATTTCTCTTGGCAATCTTGATTCTAGCTTGTGCTTCTTCCAGCCCAGCGTTTCTCATGATGTACTCTTCATAGAAGTTAATAAGCAGGGTGACAATACACAGCCTTGACATACTCCTTTTTCTATTGGGAACCAGTCTGTTGTTCCATGTCCAGTTCTAACTGTTGCTTTCTGACGTGCATACAGGTTTCTCAAGAGGCAGTTCAAGTGGTCTGGTATTCCCATCTCTTTCAGAATTTTTCACAGTTTGTTGTGATCCACACAGTCAAAGGCTTTGGCATAGTCAATAAAGCAGAAATAGATGTTTTTCTGGAACTCTCTTGCTTTTTCCATGATCCAGCGGATGTTGGCAATTTGATCTCTGGTTTCTCTGCCTTTTCTAAAACCAGCTTGAACATCAGGAAGTTCACAGTTCACGTATTGCTGAAGACTGGCTTGGAGAATTTTGAGCATTACTTTACTAGTGTATGAGATGGTTCTTTCCCATTCTGTTGTTTTCCTCTATTTCTTTGCATTGATCGCTGAGGAAGGCTTTCTTATCTCTCTTTGCTAGTCTTTGGAACTCTGCATTCCGATGCTTATATCTTTCCTTTTCTCCTTTGCTTTTAGCTTCTCTCCTTTTCACAGGTATTTGTAAGGCTTCCTCAGACTGCCATTTTGCTTTTTTGCATTTCTTTTCCATGGAGATGATCTTGATCCCTGTCTCTTGTACAATGTCACGAACCTCTGTCCATAGTTTATCAGGCACTCTGTCTATTAGATCTAGTCCCTTAAATCTATTTCTCACTTCCACTGTATAATCATAAGGGATTTGATTTAGGTCATACCTGAATGGTATCGTGGTTTTCCCTACTTTCTTCAATTTAAATCTGAATTATAGCTTTCTTGCTAGTTACTGTATGTATTACAATATATTTGTATATGTGTATCACATGTCTGTATCTCTGTGTGTGTGATAGATTACAGTCTACTTATTGTTGTTCAGTCACTCAGCCATGACCAACTCTTTGCAACCCCATGAACTGCCACATGCCAGGCTTTCTTGACCTTCACTATCTCCCAGAGTTTGTCAAGCTCATGACCATTGAGAAGATGATGCCATCCAACCATCTAGTCCTTTTTCCCAGCTTCTCTTTCTGCCCTCAAACTTTCCCAGCATCAGAGTCTTTTCCAATGAGTCAGTTCTTTGCATCAGGTAGCCAAAAATTGTTGGAGCTTCAGCTTTAAAATCAGCCCTTTCAATAAATATTCAGGATTGAATTCTTTTAGGATCGATTGGTTTGATCTCCTTGTTGTCCAAGGGACTCTCAGGAGTCTTCTCAGGGACCATAGTTCAAAAGCATCAATTCTTTGGCACTCAGCCTTCTTTATGGTCCAACTCTCATAAAGTATATGACTAGTGGAAAAACCATACCTTTGATTAGATGGACCTTTGTCAGTGAATTGATGTAATTGCTTAATATTCTGTCTAGTTTTGTCATAGCTTTTCTTCTAAGGAACAAGTGTCTTTTAATTTCATGGCTGCAGTTAACTTCTACAGTGATTTTGGAGCCCAAGAAAACAAGGTCTGTCACTGTTTCCATTATTTTCCCATCTATTTGCCAGGAAGTGATGGAATTGAACGCCATGATCTTTGTTTTTTGAATACAGAGTTTTAAGCCAGCTTCTTCACTCTCCTCTTTCACCTTCATCAAGAGGCTCTTTAGTTCATCTTTGTTTTCTGCTATAAGGTTGATGTCATCTGCATATGTGAGGTTATTGATATTTCCCCTGGAAAACTTGATTCCAGCTTGGGAGTCATCCAGCCTGGCATTTTGCACGATGTGCTCTGCATATAAGTTAAATAAACAGGGTGACAGTATGCAGCCTTGATGCACTCTTTTCCCAATTTGGAACCAGTCTGTATTTTCATGTCCAGTTATAACTGTTATATCTTGCCCTGCATACAGGTTTCTCAGGAGGCAGGTCAGGTGGTCTGGTATTCCCATCTCTTTAAGAACTTTCCACAGTTTGTTGTGATCCACACATCAAAGGCTTTAGCATAGTAAATGAAACAGAGGTAGATGTTTATCTGGAATTTCCTTGCTTTTTCTATGATCCAGTGGCCATTGGCAATTTTATCTCTGGTTCCTCTGCCTTTTCTAAATCCAGCTTGTACATCCAGAAGTTCTCGGTTCACATATTTTGAAGCCTAACTTGAAGGATTTTGAGCATTACCTTGTTAGCATGTGAAATGAGACCAATTATACTGTATTTTAGGCATTCTTTGGCATTGCCTTTCTTTGGGATTGCAATGAAAACTGACCTTTTCCAGTCATACTTTTATATAGTCTACTAGTACTGACATTTGGGAACTTTAAGTACAGAAAATTTATTTTCATTTAAGTATCTTTACTTTTCATACTTTTAAAATGTAATTGTCTTAAGGTCTTATTTTATATATATTGACCTTCAGATCAGATAGATTTGTGTTAAGAAACAAGAAGTAAGAATGTCTGTTTTATTTACCCCTATTTTTACTCATTTCTATATTCTTTTCCTTTCTGAAATTCCAAGCCTCATTCTGCCATTTTGTTGCAGGAAGGAGGACCCTTTCCAGGGCCCAAGAGTGAGCTCCTGTCTAACACTTGGAAATTACTTATCCAAGGAGACACATGGGATGACAAGCAACAGAATTTTTTGGTAAGGGGTGCCCAGGCAGGGAACAGCAACATTTGGGAATCTAAGAGAACTGCTCTGGCTCTTGACTTGCAGTCTTGGGTTTTATGGTAATGGGGTGAATTCCCGGCGCTCTTTGTCCAATCACTCTGACTCACAGTCCTTCCTGATGCACTTGCATCACTCAGTTTAGTTGGATTCCAGTGAGAAGGATTCTGGGAGGTTGGTAGAACATATAGACTAGCGTCTCTTCACTTCTTTTGACCATCCTCAAATTATTCCAGCTGGTGGTAGCTGTTAGTTCCCTACAACCCTGGTGTTGTAAAGTAGCTCTTGTAAGTGAGCTATGTTCAGGTTATAATCTTGCCTGGCCAGGGCGGGAGGTTTCAGTCAGTGTTTTCCCTAACAATTTTCTGTTTTGTTTCAACTGTATCCTCTAGTCATTCTATAAGGGTAGGTCTACTAGGAAAAAAGCCCCATAGCTCTGGGACTCCAGTGGTATGAATACTAGCTTAAAAAATGTAAAAAATGTCCTGAAGGTTCTTGTCCACTTATTTCCCAATCTATTTTCTCACCTGACTGCAAGGAGATCCTACCAGTCCATTCTGAAGGAGATCAGCCCTGGGATTTCTTTGGAAGGAATGATGCTAAAGCTGAAACTCCAGTACTTTGGCCACCTCATGTGAAGAGTTGACTCATTGGAAAAGACTCTGATGCTGGGAGGGATTGAGGGCAGCAGGAGAAGGGGACGACAGAGGATGAGATGGCTGGATGGCATCACTGACTCGATGGACGTGAGTCTGAGTGAACTCTGGGAGTTGGTGTTGGACAGGGAGGCCTGGCGTGCTGCGATTCATGGGGTCGCAAACAGTCAGACATGACTGAGCGACTAATCTGATCTGATTAATGTTTTCAGCTTATTGAGTGTTTCTTCTTATCTCCACTTTACCTTGGAGCATATCCAACAAGATTTGTGCTTGTTTTTGTTTATCTCCATTATTAAATTTTTCAGTTCTATAATTTCCATTTTCTCCCTTATATCTATTATTTTTTTTTTGCTGATGTTTTGTAATTTTGTTTTCTTTGTAATGGCCTTGTGAAGCACAGTCATGATGGAGTCTTTAAAACCTTTATCACAGAATTCCAACATCTGATAAATCTCAGTGTTGGCAGAAGTTATGTTCTTCATGTTGTTTTTCTCTTGGCCTTTGGTATGAGAAGGGATTTTTCATATATCATGGACATTTTGGATATTATATTATGAAATGCTGGATCCTCATTTTATTCTAGTTTTTTTAGTAGGCAGTCCCACTAGGTAGGTGTAAATGAAAGGATTAACTTGATTTGTACTTTCAGACTTGTGCCGACAATATCCTAGCAATGTTGGGAAGTGGCTCTCACTGCCTCTTAGGAGGGGAGTGGGCTGGAAATAACCCATTGCTACCATCCTTGAGAAAGCAGGACATGAACTTTCATCACTCTTTACCTCTAAGTGGAGGGAGATCAGCAGCTTCCTCCTGAGCCCTGCTGACACCAGGGAGGGGGATAGGGAAGGCTGAATCATTCTGTTTTGTTGGTGTAGGATGGATGGGGGTGGAAGCTCAACATCCTGCCCCTACTACTCTTACTAGGTAGGTAGATGTGGAATACCAACTAGCTCTGCCTTCCACATCTTATTTTCTCTAGTTCATGATGGGTGTGGTAGAACTATGGTCTTCCCCGATGGTGCTAGTGGTAAAGAACCTGCCTGACAATACAGGAGATGTAAGGTAGGCAGAGTCAATCCCTGGGTCAGAAAGAGCCCTTGGAGGATGGCATGGCAACCCACTTCAGGATCCTTGCCTGGAGAATCCCATGGACAGAGGATCCTGGCAGGCTCCAGTCCATAGGGTCACACAGAGTCGGACATGACTGAAGTGACTTACCAGGTATGCACATGGTGGAACTAGAGCTCTCTACTGGGTCACTCTGATCACAGAGAAGAGGAGAAAGTGAAATATTTACTAACTTATTTGTACCTCATCTTGTTCTGATTTCTCATGGGAAGTTGGTAAAGCCTAGTAGAGACAGCTTTGTATTACATTATCTGGTGAAGCCTCCTGACTGCTGTGTGGGGTGCAAGCTCAGCTCTGATGATGTGATGCAGCCAGAGAGGGAAGATAAATTCCCTATTTATCACCTGGTGGGGGAGGTAATGGGAGGAATACTCTGCTTGCTTGGGAGGGTGGGTTGAGAGGAGGAAGAGGTTAGGGAAGGGAGGGGATAGGATGAGGTGGAAAACCAACTTTGAACTTCCTGCTCAGTCTCAAAGAAACCACAGTGGGGAGGGAGGCGGCTTTCTGTTTGTTCTGTTGGCATTCAGCTGAAGTAGAGAGCGTATTATCCGGAAAGGTTTTCTGGTGTTCAGCTACCCCTTTCTTGGCTATCTGGCAGAGAGTACCAGGTTTTCCTAGAGCTCTTTTGGCTTATGCCTGTTGGTGGTTCAGGACTGGAGGGTTGAGCAAGCCCCTGAAGATGGTAAAGGAAACCAGGGAACTCATAGCCAAGTCATTCCTCAAGTCCTCAGGTGTGTCAGAAGCCCCCCTTCCCCTTCCCATCCTTCAGAGACTCCTCATGTTTGTTTTATGTTCAGGTTGTTTAGTTGTAAATGAGAAGACCTGTGAGGAATGGTGCTACTCCATCTTCACAGAGCTGGAAACCTATTTGCCTCACCATATATTTCTAAGAATTAAGTGAGATGTTGTTTGTGAGGATTAAATGATACAATGCTTACCTCAGTGACTGTTGTGTTATAAGTGAAATGAGGTCATGACCAAGGAGAAAAAGACATTTTAGTAGTTGACTCTTATTAAAATTTTGTTACTCATGTAACTTCCCAGTATTAACAGTATAATTCAGATTTTCTTACATCTATCATACAGACTAAGTAATGATTAGGACTTAGGAATTTTGATACACAGTAGAAATTGTCTTGTTAATATTTAGGTCATATCAAACAAAGTCAATATCGATAATTTATTTGTATTACTGAAATTTAATCTTAGATGACTTCTAAAAGTTTATTCTAGGAACATTTCAATGCCCCCAAACTGGTGTTGGCATTTGTTGGTCAAGTTAGCTGAAATTATTTAATACATATTATTATAAATTAATTGGCCTTCTGCCCATGGGCTACAAATTCACTTCTCAATGAGAAAAGAAAAAGTTTGGCTGAAACCAATTCTTTTCCATATTTAGATTATAGATTATATAGGTTATTTTGTTCAGTTCAGTTCAGTCGCTCAGTCATCTCTGACTCTTTGTGATGACATGAACCGCAGCATGCCAGGCCTCCCCTGTCCATCACCAACTTCCAGAGCCATCCAAACCCATGTCCATTGAGTCGGTGATGCCATTCAACCATCTCATCTTCTGTTGTCCCCTTCTCCTCTTGTGTTCAATCTTTACCAGCATCAGAGTCTTTTCAAATGAGTCAGCTCTTCACATCAGGTGTCCACAGTATTGGAGTTTCAGCTTCAACATCAGTCCTCCCAATGAACACCCAGGACTGATCTCTTTTAGGATGGACTGGTTGTATCTCTTTGCAGTCCAAGGGACTCTCAAGCGTCTTCTCCAAGGCCACAGTTCAAAAGCATAAATTCTTCAGCGCTCAGCTTTCTTTATAGTCCAACTCTCACATCCATACATGACCACTGGAAAAACCATAGCCTTGACTAGACAAATCTTTGTTGACAAAGTAATATCTCTGCTTTTTAATATGCTGTCTAGGTTTGTCAGAGCTTTTCTTCCAATAATAAGGAGGGATGTTATTTTTTAGGACTTTTTTTGCTGATGCTAGAAGAATGCTGTTCTTTAAGGTTGAGCAGGTATTTCAGCCAATGAGGGATATTTCATTGATGAAAAATATTGATACACAATGCACAATGTTGGGTGAAAAGAAGAGGTCAAAGAACAGGGAAAGTTTTTTGTGTTAAAGTTTTTCTTATCTTGCCATAAAATACAAATTTTTTTCACAGTGGGAAAGAAGTTCAGAGGTCAGAAAGATGGAGAAGTGAGAGAAATGGAGTTCAAGGCTGACCAGGGTAAACAGCAGCAGTTTCAGTCATGAGGCAATGGGGTAATACAGTGATTTTGGAGCCCATAGAAATAAAGTCTGTCACTGTTTCCATTGTTTCCCCTGCTATTTGCTGTGAAGTGATAGGACCAGATGACATGATCTTAGTATTTTGAATGGCGAGTTTTAAGCCAGCTTTCTCACTTTCTTCTTTCACCTTCATCAAGAGGTTCTTTAGTTCCTCTTTGTTTTCTGCCATTCAGTTCAGTTCATTTCAGTCACAGAGTCGTGTCTGACTCTTCATGACTCCATGGACTGTAGCACGCCAGAATTCTCTATCCATCACCAACTCCCAAAGCTTGCTCAAACTCATTTCCATTGAGTTGGTGATGCCATCCAACCAATTAGAATAGTATCATCAGTATATTTGAGCTTGTTGATATTTCTCCCAGCAATTTTGATCCTAGCTTGTGAGTCAACCAACCTGGCATTTTGCATGATGTACTCTGCACATAAGTTAAATAAGCAAGGTGACAATATACAGCCTTGATGTTCTCCTTTCCTAATTTTGCACCAGTACATGAACCGAAAACTTCCATATACAAGCTGGATTTTGAAAAGGGAGAGGAACCAGAGATCAAATTACAAGAAGAGAGCTTTTTTAGCTATTTTCCTTCATTTATTACACAAATATTTACAATTTGTTTCTCTGAAAAATGTACAGTTTAGGAGTTGTTATCTCTTTGAAGGTTTACTGATATTTGCTTATAAAACATTCTTGAACTAATAATATTTTGCGGTGATATTTACTTGCAGACAAATTTTGTGATTGGTTAAGACATATTTAGATTTTATCTTTTTTATTATTGCTACTATTTTATATACTTATAAGCCTTCTATTTTCATCCTTTTTCTTATTTGTTGACTTGAAGCTGTTCATAATTTCTCCTCTTGATTTATAACTCCCATTTTTATCCATAAGTATTGTCAGTTTTTCAAATCCCATGTATTTTTGAAGTTTAACCTTTTTCTTTCATCATTTGTGATAGAGGTTTTCTTGCGCCCATGGCTTTAGCCTTCTTCCTTGTTTGTATGTTTATTCTATCTTGTACTCAAAAGACAAGTTATACTTGTATTGTTTGTATTTATATTGAATACTTGTATGTGTGTGTGTGTTTGTATGTGTGTGTGCATGTATTTATAATTTCTATGGAGTAGGAAAAGAAGTTGTGTGTTGAAGTTTAAACTTATAAATCCATATTGTCTTCTTAAATAATAGAATATTTTAAAATTATTAGACACAGCTTGAATAAATATACTGACATTCATGGAATGAATCAAGATTCAAGTACACCAAAGAATTAGAAATCATTACCTCTATGCACTTGAATTAGACTTGATTTCATTTACCTCATGTGCAATTTCTCTATAACAACTACCTAGAACTGATTTTCATTTTAAGTGGAAAAATAAATCCTTTTCATTGTACTGATATTTTCCAAAAAGATTCCCTTTTAATTATATCAATCATTTTCTCAAAATGCTGCAATGATTTGATGTTGCCTAAAGGATAGATTTTAAATTCTTTATTCTAGTAATCAAAGTCCTCTGTCAGTTGGCACAAAGCTGCATTTCCACACTTATATCCTAATTCTAATTCTCAAAACAGCAGTTCCAACCAAATGCTTTTACCAGATGTTCCTACAAGTTTCCTGCTCCCAAATTCATGTTTTCATTCGCTCTGTTTCAGCTGCCCGAATGAAAGTATCTCTATGATTTTTACCCTTACACAAAACCTGCCTACACTTCAAAATGCAAATATCCTTCGTCCGTCTTTCATGAAGCCCTGTTGAGTAAAAAAGAGCCTAAAGAGAGCTTTTACGTTTAAAAATACCTTAAGGACAACATTTGGAGAAGGCAATGGCAACCCACTCCAGTACTCTTGCCTGGTGAATCCCATGGAAGAGTCGAACGCGACTGAACAACTTCACTTTCACTTTTCACTTTCATTCATTGGAGAAGGAAATGGCAACCCACTCCAGTGTTCTTGCCTGAAGAATCGCAGGGACAGCGGAGACTGATGGGCTGCCATCTATGGGGTCGCACAGAGTCGGACACAACTGAAATGACTTAGCAGCAGCAACAGCAAGGACAACATTACTTTACTAATTTTCTAATTAATCTTTTACTACTTGATATTTTTTCTACTGACAGTAACTCAGGATTGTCCAACTCTCCTGTGTTTTGGGACCTGTCCAAAACTACCCAAGCTGTATGCCCTGGATAAGGCTGCATCTGCCCAGAGGAAAGGAAGACTTTTTTAAAAACCTTTGGTCCATATAGGAAATCATGTTGTAATCGTAGTGTGCTCCAAGAATGTCTCCTTTTGTATCATATACAATGCTCTGTATAAATTAATAATTTTATAATCCCTCTGAATTAATATTATAGGAATTTATATCTGTTTTATCAAATTTGGATTTGAATCTAAATCTGTAATTTTTTATATATGTCACATTACTGAGCACAACACTATATAGATATTTTATGAACAAATATTCACCATTAATATATATTTGAGCAGAAAATAAAATCTCTGAGGCATCCCTGAGACAGATTCCTACATTTCACACAAACTATAGGTGCAGAGACTTTGCCATTGAGTCTTTGAAACATGAGTGAGCAGATGAGAGTTTGTAAGATATAGGAGACACTGCATTAGCAAACATCATAAACTTGACACATATTTGGACCATTCCAAATCTATGCATACATCAATCTATGGAGCATAAAAACACCTTGATTGATGGAGTTGAAAATCTTGACATCTCAAAAGGGGGAAAATTGATTTATGTCAACTCTAAAATGACATAGATGTTGGGCTTATCAGATAAAGAATTTGAAATAGCTACTATTAACATATGCCAATAGGCACAAGAAAAGATGCTCTGCATCAGTAATCATCAGGAAAATACAAATCAAAATTATGAGGAGTTATCATCTCACATCTAATATTTGTTAATTAAAATATAAGTATTATCTCTGAGCAATAGCAAATAATATTTAAAGACAATTTTATTTATATATTTCATGTACATTATAACTAGATAATAACTGCATTTTTCCCATTTCTGATTTGAAACCTAGGTTGGTGCCGGGAATAGTAGCCATGCAGAAACATTTCTTAAATGAATAAAATCAATTCAATATGAATCACTGCTGCATATACTAATCAAGTACCATTGACTTTTTCATACAGATGAGCTTTATGAGATCAGAATAGTGAAGATCAGAGTGGAATGCCCTTTCTAATATAACACCCATACCAAAAGAGGAAGTGGAAAAAGCACATTTACCATCTGACATGGGTAATATAGAGTATGCCTGCCTTCTCAGTGGCATCAGTCATGTCAGACTCTCTGAGACCCCATGGACTGTAGACCGCCAGGCTCCTCTGTCCATGAGATTCTACAGGCAAGAATATTGGAGTGGGTTCCCACGCCTTCCTCCAGGGGATCTTACCGACCTAGGGATAGAACCTGAGTACCTTATGTCTCCTGCATTGCCAGTTCTTTACCACTAGCGCCACTTGGGAAGCCCAAATATAGAGTATAATAAGCTACAAAAATCACTTAAGTATATTCTCTTAAATGTAGATAATGGTATTTCAAATCAAATACTTTAATTTCCACCTAAGTTGAAATTTTTTTTGTTAGTAGAGGCTATGTTTAAATTTATTTAAGTAATGAATACAAGTTAATATTCCTAAAGTTAGAGAGCCCAAGTCAGTGATATGACACCCTGAAAAATTGCAGACTAAATAGGGGTTCTTTGATCAGTGTTATGAGAAATATTATTTTCTAAAGCTTTGTCTCTAGTATATTGATTGTGGGGATGTCATCAAAATTGCCTCATGTGTTCATGATGGTTGTGAAAGAACAGATGTTGGAGACCTATTTCACACAGATACGATGTGAGATCATGTATCAGATTTGTGCTGTCACGAGGACAATGTGTACAGCCTCTCACAGGGAGCTCACCCCAGGTCTATTCAACACACTGACACCAAAAAAATGCCTTTCTGCTTCTAAGCACCAGAGTGATGATTTTTATAGTATGAAACTTGTAGTCTTTAGTTTTTCTTTTTTGGCATTAGCTTCTAAGAAATTTTGAAACAAACCAATAGCTAATTTCTGAGAACTGAGCAAGTCTATGAACTTACCTTAAAGGTGGTCTCATCTTAATGCTTTATCTTGACTTTTTGTTTTTTAATTTATTTTATCTTAATTATCCACATTTTTGGTAAGCTGCCTAAAAGCCTTTGGAAGACACAAGGATATTTGTGTAGATAAGCAGTTCTTTAGCATAAGCTATGGCACTAAATCAGAAAAATGTTAGAACCCATTTTACAGATAAAGAACCTGATGATATTAAGTGATTTAAGGACAAAATCGGTGTTCTAAAGCCATAGCTGCATGATTTTTCACATTCCAATTCCTTTTTTCTGTTTTCACGTCATCATATATCCAGTGTACCCATCGACTTGGCAAAATCTTCTTTCCTCTCATCATTGTGTTTTACTCTCTACTTAGTGTCTTCCTCCCCTTGCATCAGCCAGATCTCAGCCCTTTTGATGTACTTTGAGGTTTACCTCATTTCAATATATGAAAGTGTAGGACACATGAAGTTCCATTTAGGACGTGACCTGTCTGCCTCATTTGCAGAAGCTGCCGCCAAGGGTAAAGAAGATTATTGACTTAGCTTGGACTGTGCCCCTAAACACTCAGTTTGTTCCCAGTTACAAAACAAACTGACTTTCCGTTCATCTTTTCTTTGTAAATTTCAACACAGAGTCTTGCTGCTGCTGCTGCTGCTAAGTCGCTTCAGTCGTGTCCGGCTCTGTGCGACCCCATAGACGGCAGCCACCAGGCCCCGCCATCCCTGGGATTCTCCAGGCAAGAACACTGGAGTGGGTTGCCATTTCCTCCTCCAATGCATGAAAGTGAAAAGTGAAAGTGAAGTTGCTCAGTCATGTCCGACTCTTGGCGACCTCATGGACTGCAGGCTCCTCAGTCCATGGGATTTTCCAGGCAAGAGTACTGGAGTGGGTTGCCATTGCCTTCTCCACTGAGAGTCTTACAATATGACAAATAAAATCTTTAATTTGAATTAAGACTTCTTATTGTTAAGAAATAATTGGAGCAGAGTTTGCTTTATGGAAAATATTTTATCATAATACCATAAGCTTACAAGTTAAAGTCCCTTATTTTGACCCATGTCAAAAAACTTCAAATTGACATCTGCATCAGGACTTTGTCAGAAATTGTGCCAAGGAAGATCTGAAGTTAATGAAGACTTGATCAGGTGCTACAAAACTAATGAGTATGCTGAATATTACTGAAGAAGGAAATTTGTTGTCACCACCCCGGGTCCTAATTTGAGATTGACCTCGTCACACTTCCCAAGGTATCCCAAGGGATTCCATATCAAGCGCTGTGATAAACTCTCAAAAGAAAATATAGTCTCCATATGTGAATATGTTTGTTCCTTTAACTGCTACAGTTAAATGATTTATTTTTACTACACATTTCTCAGACCTTAATATGTTAATAAACACTGTCAGTCTCAAGAAAGCAATGTGATGGCCAGTGTTCCATCAGCTTATATGGCCAAATGTTAAACTTCCTGGATACAGTGCCCCATGAATTAGAGTCGAGCATGACTTAGGAACTAAAGCCATTATATATGCTACTTTCTGATATGTAATACATAAATAGTGCAACGATCATGAATAGATTAGCTTATTTGAAATCATTACATTTAAAAATGTGTCCAAATTGTTAGTTCTGATTTTCATTGTTGTAACAAATATATGTCAAGTATCTTGTATCCTCAGTCCTGTAAAGTCTCTATAGTCACTGTGAGAAGGTTCTTGCTTTTTCCCCTTCAATTTCTTTAATATTTTTTGTTGATGATGTTTTTATTTATTTTGTTTTGTGTTTTAAGATTTGAAGGAGGTAAAGAAGTGATACATGTTTGGTATTGCAGAAAATATCCATGAGCCCCAATGCTCAGAATTTCTTCAAAAGTTAGAGAAATCTTTCAGTCAGAGTCTTTGCATATTCAGCCTTTTGGACTGCTCTGAGACTAAATATGAATACACGTATTCTTAGGACACATTCAGCACAACATTCAACACCATCAGTTGAGTCTCCATTATGTACATAGTGCTTTACATCTGTTGTTTCTAATCCTCATACTAGTTAGAAGGTGTTAATAATCACTTGCAGATAAGGAAATAGGCTTGAGAAAGTTCCGCAGATAGAAACATGGAACTTGGGTCATAAACCAGCACCCACTGATGTCAAGGCCTGTCTCTTTGAGCTCCACCCTGCAGGCATCTGAGCTCTGAAAACAGGTCTAGCCATCATTTCTCACATGGAAAGGCTAGGTGGCCAGGCAACTGAGGCAGAGACAATCAAATTAAAGGCATCAAAATATGTAGTCAGGAGTTTATTCTAGTGAATCCAAATAGTTCATGATTTCCTATAAACTTAATATTGTGACGTTTGGGAAACATTACCAAGGATTATTTTCTGGTTTAAAAATTTTTCTACTCATTAAAGTTTTGGAAAAATATGTTCAAGTTCTCCTCATATGTAATTATATGTCTTGGTTTGACCATATGAAGCTCAATTACCTTGTAACATTACTTGTTATATAAGCGAAGTTACACAGACATACACACCATGCAATTTCTTAAGGATAAAGAAAATACTTCATACTTACCTCATTAATCTCCAGGAAGTACATGGCTATACATAAAATCATGTAGAATGGATTCAATAAGAATGATATTAGTAAAAGGTTTAATTTGTCAAGTTAACAAGGATATTTCTTTGTTCATGATGCCTAATCTAAAACCCAAGCCTTCCTTGAGGTCACAAATTACTAAACATAAAATAATGAATAATGTATAGATGTTGGAGAGACTATCATGTTTTAAACTTTGTGTTACTTAGTTACTCATTTTATAACAATTATCAAACACAATATGTGCAAGCATTGTATGATGTGTTGCAGTAATGCAACAGTGGATAAAATAGACAAAATTCTGTATGTATGAAACTTGTGTTCAACTGAGGAGAAGATAACACACTAGTAAATTATACATACACATACACATACACAAACACATCCTACCATCTTGCATATGAAGGTAATAAATGGCATAGAGAAAATGGAAACAGGAGGAAGGAGAGTAAATACATCTCAAAAAGGTACAATTTTAAATAGTGTGGCCAGGAAAAGTTACTATGAGAAAGTTCTTGCTTTTTTTTTTTCTTTCCGTGCCTTTATTATTATTATTTTTTTTATTGTTGTTTCTTGTTTCTTTGTGTGTTTTAAGCTTTGAAGGAGGTAAGGAAGTAATCCATCCTGGTATTGAGGAAAAGCATGCCTGAAAGAAGAAGCAAAAAGTGCAAAGGTGGGAGTGTGCTAATGTCCCAGTGGAAGCGCAGGAAGGTCATTGGGGCAGAAGGAAGAAGCAGAGAGGAAAAGATAAAGAAGTGATGAGACCAGAGAGTGAACATAAGGCCAACACTTGTTGGTCTTGAATGCTGTTCTAAAAATTTTGAGATAAAAAGCTGGCAAAAGACTCAGGAAAATAATGGAAGAAGACTTTTTTTTTTTTCCTGTTGTAATATCATTTTTTTGTTTGCTTGTTTTAAATTTTATTTTATTTTTAAACTTTACAATATTGTATTGGTTTTGCCAAACATCGAAATGAATCTGCCACAGGTATACTTGTGTTCCCCATCCTGAACCCTCCTCCCTCCTCCCTCCCCATACCATCCCTCTGGGTCGTCCCAGTGCACCAGCCCCAAGCATCCAGTATCGTGCATCGAACCTGGACTGGCGACTTGTTCCATATATGATATTATATGTATTTCAATGCCATTCTCCCAAATCATCCCACCCTCTCCCTCTCCCACAGAGTCCAAAAGACTGTTCTATACATCAGTGTCTTTTTTGCTGTCTCAGAAGAAGACTTTTATATATATATATATGATATATATATATATGATATATATATATATATATCATGTCTTACAAAGACCCGTTGAGCACATGGAACTCTGCTCAATGTTTTGTGGCAGCCTGGATGGGAGGGGAGTTTGTGGGAGAATGGATCCATGTATAAGTATTTGCTGTACGCCTGTTACTATCACAACATTGCTTGTTAATCAGTTATACCCCAATACAAAATAAAAAGTTAAAAAAATAGAAAATAATGCCTCACCTTTCTTCTTCTAATTAGGTTGTAAGATGTTACAAAATATTGTATGCTAATCTTGTAATAACAGAAAGATACCTAATCAGAAATCAGAACACACAAAGAAACACAAGCTAAATTCCTGAAAGGAATAAGACATTTTTAGGACTCAAAAAAAACCTTGCGTGCTTTTATCCCTGGATCCAGAGCTAGAAGGAACAATCATAAAGGAAAATATGAAAGGAAAAAGTCTAACTTAAAATCAAATGTAAAGACCATAAGAAGCCTGGTATGAGGAATGAGGGTTCCTAGGTGCTCCAATCACAGAGTAAGTCAACTTACATCAGCATTTTCTTTTTCATGAACCATTTTCTGTGGGAAGCAGCATAACAAAAGCTCAGGGGTGAGAAAATGAAATGGGTAGAAGTCCTCCTAAATCATCTGAGACCATCACTTAGTGCAAAGTGGTAGCCTGATGAAGAATTTTTAAATGAATAGGATAAATATATCAAAAAATGGAAATAGCAAAGGAAATTTAAACATATGATGAGATGAGTGTTTTCAGAAACAGAAAACTACAAAAAAGAAGAAATGGAAAATCTAGAATTAAAAAGTATTAGAGTTGAAGGGACTCCAAAAAAGAGGGGATATAGATGTACTTTGAGCTGATTCACTTTGTCATACAGCAGAAAGTAACACAGCATTGTAAAACAACTATCCTCCAACAAAATTAAAAAAAAAAATCAGGAATGAAGTCATCTGATAGACTTTACAGTTGACTGAGCACAGTGAAAGAAAGATCAGGGAATAAACATGCAAAGACAAAAATATGTTCAAAAATATACTGAGTAGGACATCTGAGACTGTGCAAAAATGTTACATAGTTTGAAACACATGTAATTTGTGTTCTAAGTAGGAAATGTGAGAGACTTACAGATATAATAACATTTTTTTAAATTTTTTCAAGATTTCTAAAGGTTACATTTACACACAATTTTAAGGTTCCACTTACAGCTATTAGAAAATATTGGCTACTTGATATTCAAGAAACCAAAGGAAATACTTTCTTTTTGAATAATGGATAGTGTTAAGAGGGTAAAAAGTTTTTAAAAAGTCTGTTTCAGGGACATGAAGGTCACTGTGGTCCAATCAAGAGCTAATTTGGAAAGATGAGAATTTTGTGCATGCACCCTAACACACACAGGTACATCATTCCAAATATAATTCTCAAAAACCTATGATTTAATACTATGTAGCTAACAATGTTCTAGACCGCATACATGCAAAATAATGAATATTTCCCCAAATATATTAAGGCATGTGTTGTCATCCTCATTTCACAGAAGTGAAATTAAGGCTCAGCAATGTTAAGTGATTTGGTGGAGGCCACATAATAGGCAGATACTGGAACCTGGTTTCTAACCCAAGACATACAGTTTGCAATACTCACATTCTTTTTTTACACAGCACAATAGGAAAAGCTCTAAACTCAATGGCACCTACTTTTATTGACTTTCATCTTATTTGCAAAATTTGAATTCATCTCACTCAGAACATTGTTTTCACATGTTTTACTTCTTTTTGTAAGCCAGGGTGATCATGGGCTATTAATCATTGCTGCAACAGATAAAGCTAACTTGTAAAAAAACAAATTTCATTATTTTTTTGGAACCACTTTATGGAATGGGATACTGTATCACCAAAGGAAACAAATGGTCCATGTTCCTAGTAAAAATGCTTTACAAAGGCATTCCCATCTGAGGTCCCCAGGTTCTGAATCTGTTCCTATCAACCGTGATACTCACAAGGTTAAAATATACAGTGGACCTTTAATTATTTTATAACGACAAATATAGTATATTTATAAATGACATTAGAAAAAAATACAGTATTTTAGTAAAGACATGTAATATAGTATGATGTATTCTGATTTCAGATATAACAATGAGAAAAAGCTGACTAAATGAATGCCATTTGTTCTATAATTCTTCCTAATACCCCTCCATTTATCCAAGTCCAACCCTTTAAAAAGAAACACTTTTCTAAAATGCAAATCAGATTACTCTGCAGTCCTGTTTCAACTCTTTAAATGATTCCCCATCACCTTCAGGGAGATGATCTTGAGCAATATATCTAAACTCTACTTCAAGATTACAAAGTTAATACAATTGTTGAGTTGAGAGTAAATTTCATACTATCCATCTCCTGCTCTAGCTTTCAGTCAGTACACTGTAATGATTTTTTAAAAATAGGGGTTGGTAAACTACATTCTGAGAGCCTAATCCATTCTGTACTTGTTTTTGTATGGCTCATAAGCTAACAAAGTTTTCTTTTTAAAAATTTATTCAATTATTTATAATATTCATATTATAAATAATGAATAATTCATTATTCTTTTTAATATTCTAATTTATATTATTTTCCATTATGGTTTACCACAGGATATCAAATATAGTTCCCTGTGCTACACAATAGGACCTTGTTGGTTATCCAATCTATCTATAATAGTTTGCATCTGATAATCCCAAACTTCCACTCCATCACTCCCCCACCTTCTCCCTATTGGCAACCCTAAGTCTGTACTCTACATCTGTATGTTTCTCTTTTGTAGATAGGTTTTTTGGTGTCATATTTTAGATTTCACGTATAAATGATATCAGATGCTATTTGTATTCTCTTTCTGGCTTATTTCACTTAGTGTGATAATATTTAGATCCATCCATATTGCTGCAAATGGCATTATTTTTTATGGCTGAGTAGTATTTCATTATGTGTGTATGTGTGTACATGAATGTGTGTATAACATCTTTATCCATTCTTGTCAATTTAGGGTTTCTTCAAAGTCTTGGCTACTGTAAATAGTGCTGCTATGAACATATTGGTTCATACATCCTTTTGAATTATAGTTTTGTCCAGATATAAACGCTCATGAATTGGATTGCTGGATCATATGGTAACTCTATTTTTAGTTTTGTTAATTGCAATTTCATAACATGGAAAATACATAAGACTCAAATATCAGTGTCCATTGAAAAAGTTTTAATGGAACATAGTCATGCCCATGTATTTTTGTATTGCTTGTAGCTGCTTTCAAGCAACAAGCATTGAGTAGTTGCAACAGAGATTGCCTGGCCCACAAAACAAATATTACTATCTAGCTGTTTATGGAAAAAAAAAAATCAACACCTAAGTTAATGACTGGGCTTCCCAGGTGGCACCAGTGGTAAAGAACCCACCTACCAATACAGGGGACATGAGAGATGTGGCTTTGATCCCTGGGTTGGGGAGATCACCTGGAGGAGAGCATGGCAACCCACTCTGGTATTCTTTCTTGGAGAATCCCATGGAAAGAGGAGGCTGGTGGGCTATAGTCCATAGGGTCACAAAGAGTCAGAGATAACTGAAGTGACAATACACACGCATGAAAAGTAATGACTATCAATCACCAAGAAAGAGGGAAATAAGAAGCTAGACAAGTAAGCTGAGTCAAGTTATCAGAGGTCAAATCACTTCATCAATAAATTTGGACTTCTTTTTGATAGTTGAGTAGTATTCCATTGTAATATATATATCTATATACTATATATATATATAGTAGTTGTATATATCTACCACATTTTCTGCATCCATTTCTCTGTTGATGGATATTTAAGTTAATTTCATGTCATGGCTATTGTAAATAGTGCTGCAATAAAAAAATTAAAGTACACATTTTTTTGAATTATGGTTTTCTCAGTGTGTATGCTTACTGTATATTGGGGAAGTAGTTGGGAAGGAGGTCCAAGAGGGAGGGAATATATGTACACATATAATTGATTCATTTTGCTGTAACACAGAAACTAACACAATATAGTAAAGCAATTATACTCCAACAATATTTTTTTTAAAAAGCATTACTTTTTAAAAAAAGAAATTTGGACTTATAATAAATCTTGGCTTTACATGACAAGATATATTATTTGGAAGTTTTTTTCCTTTTGTAAATTTAATTGTATAAATAATAATGCTCTATATTAGCATTAAATATGTCAAAAACATGTACATATAATCACTAGAGTACATTTTGCTCATTTGTCTTTTTCCTTCAAAGTGCTATTCTTTCTTGTTGAAAATGTCTCTTCTAGTATGTCATGAACACTGGTTCATTTTTCAAAATGTATTTTAGTCATTATCTTTACTATGAAAGTGTCCCCAACACCCTCCTTCCCCAACTGGGAGGTGTCCCTTTTCTCTTTTTAAAATTAATTTATTTTAATTGGAGTCTAATTACTTTACAAGATATGCAGATTACACCACCCTTATGGCAGAAAGTGAAGAGGAACTAAAAAGCCTCTTGATGAAAGTGAAAGTGGAGAGTGAAAAAGTTGGCTTAAAGCCCAACATTCAGAAAATGAAGATCATGGCATCCAGTCCCATCACTTCATGGGAAATAGATGGGGAAACAGTGGAAACAGTGTCAGACTTTATTTTTTTGGGCTCCAAAATCACTGCAGATGGTGACTGCAGCCATGAAATTAAAAGATGCTTACTCCTTGGAAGGAAAGTTATGATCAACCTAGATAGCATATTCAAAAGCAGAGATATTACTTTGCCAACAAAGGTTTGTCTAGTCAAGGCTATGGTTTTTCCTGTGTACGGATGTGAGAGTTGGACTGTGAAGAAGGATGAGCGCCAGAGAATTGATGCTTTTGAACAGTGGTGTTGGAGAAGACTCTTGAGAGTCCCTTGAACTGCAAGGAGATCCAACCAGTCCATTCTGAAGGAGATCAGCCCTGGCATTTCTTTGGAAGGAATGATGCTAAAGCTGAAACTCCAGTACTTTGGCCACCTCTTGTGAAGAGTTGACTCACTGGAAAAGACTCTGATGCTGGGAGGGATTGGGGGCAGGAGGAGAAGGGGACGACAGAGGATGAGATGGCTGGATGGCATCACTGACTCGATGGACGTGAGTCTGGGTGAACCCTGGGAGTTGATGATGGACAGGGAGGCCTGGCGTGCTGCAGTTCATGGGGTCGCAAAGAGTCGGACACAACTGAGCGACTGAACTAAACTGAACTGATTGTGATGGGTTTTGCCATACATCGACATGAATCAGCCATGGGCGTGCATGTGTCTCACCACCCTGAACCCGCCTTCCACCTCCCTCCCCATCCCATCCCTCAGGGTTGTCCCAGAACACCAGCTTTGAGTGCCCTGCTTCATGCATCGAACTTGCACTTGTCATGTATTTTACATATGGTAATATACACATTTCAATGCTATTCTATTCTTTTCTATTCTCTTCTAGTTTATGCTTCTCTGTACGATGAACATTTTCAACAAAGTTTTTTCAACATTGATTTTTGTAACTCAGTTCCTGGGTCCTTTCCTGTTTTTCTTTTTAGCCCTTTTGTCCAAGAAATTATTCAACATATTAGCAGACACTTACTAAAAACAAGTTTGTGAATTAATATTCAAGAAATGCCTTACACATCTTTGACCCAATTTGATCCTGATTTCACCCAAAGACTAGGTTCCTTCATTGTAAAAGAGCGATGTCAAGAAAATCTTAGTGACCTGTTTGCACCTTTGGGGAAATAGGAACTGTTTGGGAGACTTACAGAGAAAATATTTTCTTTATTTAAGGTTTTAATTTTTTTCTTTTGAATTTTTTATTTTGTATTGGGGTGTAGCCAATTAACAATGTTGTGATAGTTTCAGGTCAACATCAAAGGGACTCAGCCATACATACATGTGTATCCATTGTCTCCCAAACTCCCCTGCCATCCAGGCTGTCACATAACACTGAGCAGAGTTCCATATGCTATGCAATAGGTACTTGTTGACTATTTATTTTAAATATAGCAGTGTGTACAGGACCATCTGCAACTCCCTAACTATCCCTTACCCCGGCAAACATAAATTCATTTTCTAAGTCTGTGAGTCTCTTTCTGCTTTGTGAAAAAGTTCATTTGTATTATTTATTTTTAGATTCCACATATAAGGGATGTCATATGATATTTCTCTTTCACAGAGAAAATCTTAATAAGGGACCTGAGCCTTGTTTAAGCTAAAATATCTGTACACATGGGGCTTCCCAGGTGGCACTAGTGGAAAAGAACCTACCTGCCAATACAGGAGACATAAGAAACACAGGTTCATTCCCTGGGTCAGGAAGATCCCCGGAGGAGGGCATGGCAACCCACTCCAGTATTTTTGCCTGGAGAATCCCATGGACAGAGGAGCCTGAGGCACTACAGTCCATAAGGTTGCAAAGATTCGGACACAATTTAAGGGACTTAGCACACACAGGTACTGTACACATGATGAGGAAAAATTGTTAATCATAGTGAACACTCTATTCATTTGGTCCCCAAAAGCATACTACATAGAGGATGAAACAAATACTGAGACTGCTTGGGATGTCATTGGCATCCAGTGTGTATGTAGCAAATGGATATTTTTAAAAGAATAGACCAGTTCAGTTCAGTCGCTCAGTTATGTCCAATTCTTTCTGACCCCATGGACTGCAGCACTCCTGGCTTCCCTGTCCATCACCAACTCCCAGAGTTTGCTCAAACTCATATCCAATGAGTCAGTGATGCCATCCAACCATCTCATCCTCTGTCATCCCCTTCTTCTCCTGACTTTAATCTTTCCCAGCATCAGGGTCTTTTCTAATGAGTCGGTTCTACTCATCAGGTGGACAAAGTATTGGAGCTTCAGCTTTAGCATCAGTCCTTCCAATGTTCAGGGCTGATTTCCTATAGGATAGACTGGATTGATCTCCTTGCAGTCCAAGGGACTCTCAAGAGTCTTCTCCAACACCAGAGTTCAAAAGTATCAGTTCTTCAGTATTCTACTTTCTTTATGATCCAACTCTCACATCTGTACATGACTACTGGAAAAATCATAGCTTTGACTACACTGACCTTTGTCAGCAAAGTAATGTCTCTGCTTCTTCACTAACTAGAGATATTGAAGGAAATGGCAACCCACTCCAGTGTTCTTGCCTGGAGAATCCCAGAGACAGGGGAGCCTGGTGGGCTGCCATCTCTGGGGTCGCACAGAGTAGGACATGACTGAAGCGACTTAGCAGCAGTAGCAGCAGCAGACATATTGTAGAACTGTTATAGAGCATCACAGAGGTTCAAGCACAGACTTAGGGTATTTTCATAAGTTGACGTAGTTTTATTATTCTAAGTAAAAAATATAATAACCATGGTTATTATTAGCATTTTCTGACTGATTACTTGGAACAAGGCAAGTGTGTTCTATGCATTTCTTTAATTTTTGCAACAGTCTCATGAGGCAGGTATATCTATCTTACCTACACGGTAGATGATTTCTCATTATTTATGGCACACATGCTGTTTTTCTCCACATGTATCTCTGGCTTCTGCCTCCAACACTAAGCACTTACTCTTTCTGTACACCCTCCTGAGAGAGATTTTTTTTTGGTTAATTTAAACACAATCCTCTTGTGTCTGCTTTTGTTGCTCCAATCTCTTCATGCAGGACTGCTTCATAAGCTCCTGCTCAGCCTGAAGCCTGGCTATAGAGATCCCTATGGAAGATATCAGTGAATATGCTCATTCATTTACCTATTTTTCACTTGTTCACCACGTATTGAGCTTTTATGTATCAGGCAGCAGTGAAAATTCAGAAATAAAAAATATGGCCTCTGATAGACTGGTTTTTCTATTCTCATAGGGAGCCAAAGTCATGATGGGTGATCTGATTGAAATCTCTTGGGTCAGAGGTTACAGAGGATACTGTACCTAGGCCAAACTAGGGAGGCCACAGAGGGTTTTTACAGAAGCAGCAGAATCTAAATAGAGAAACCATGAGGGAAATAAAGTGTGCCAGAAAGGGTATTCTAAATATAGACACAAGCAGACCCACAGAGACATGAGCCAGCATAAAATTTTGAAAAAGTCCTGAAAGTTTATCAGCCATGGAATGAGAAAAAGGGCACTGAGGCGGTGAGTGAGGTCAGTGGGAGAGGTGGCAGGTAAAGCTGAATTGATACATACACTTGAGCATCACAGCAAGAAGCTAACAACCAGAGAGAATGTGGAACCAGCATGTAGCAAGTGTTATGGCTCAAGGATAATGGTGGTATGTAGAAGACACTCATCGTCTGCTGTTTTGTATTTTGCTGCCCAGTAAATAGCCAGGGCTACATTCCCCACAGGAGGAAAGAATTCCGGATGATAGAATAATATAACCAAAGCTGCAATGGGATCATAGATATTAGATTTGAAAGATGAATCGTTATTATTCTGGGATTTCATAAGTATTTTACTTAAAAGAATGTGTTGTTTCACTGAAATATTTTTATAAATCATTTGTGTATGTGCAAATAGATGGGGAAACAGTGGAAACAGTGGCTGACTTTATTTTTGGGGGCTCCCAAATCACTGCAGATGGTGATTGCAGCCATGAAATTAAAATATGCTTACTTCTTGGAGGGAAAGTTATGACCAACCTAGACAGCATATTAAAAACCAGAGACATTACTTTGTCAACAAAGGTCTGTCGAGTCAAGGCTATGGTTTTTCCAGTAGTCATGCATGTATGGATGTGAGAGTTGGACTATAAAGAAAGCTGAGCGCTGAAGAATTGATGTTTTTGAACTGTGGTGTTGGAGAAGACTCTTGAGTGTCCCTTGTTCAGCAAGGAGATCCAACCAGTCCATCCTAAAGGAGATCAGTCCTGGGTGTTCATTGGAAGGACTGATATTGAAGCTGAGACTCCAATACTTTGGCCACCTGATGCGAAGAGCTGACCCATTTGAAAAGACCCTGATGCTGGGGAAGATTGAGGGCAGGAGGAGAAGGGGATGACAGAGAATGAGATGGTTGGATGGCATCACTGACTCCATGGACATGGGTTTGGGTGGACTCCGGGAGTTGGTGATGGACAGGGAGGCCTGGTGTGCTGCAGTTCATGGGGTCGCAAAGAGTCAGACACGACTGAGTGACTGAACTGAACTGAACTGAAACTTGCTACCAGTTTTGCACAGTTTCCTACTTATTTGCCTTTCTCATTTGGCATATCACTGCTAATTAAGTAGGTATTTCAAATTGTGGGAAGAAAATTAGTAGATTCGTGATAGAAAAATTAAAGGATATTTTATCTTGTAAGCATTTTTTTTTAATTGGGGTATCAGATCAGATCAGATCTATAGTTGCTTTACAATGTTGTGTTGCTTTCTGCTTACAAGAAGTAAATCAGCATATGTATACATAATCCTCTCCTTCTTAACTCTCCCTTCCATTCCCCATCTCCATCACATGCCTCTAGGTCACCAGAGAGCACTGAGCTGAGCTCTGTGTGCTATACAGCAGCTTCCCACTAGCTATCTATTTTACACATGGTCATGTATATATGTCAATCCCAATCTCCTAATTCATCCCACCTCACCACCCTCCTGTGTGTCTGTTCTCTGTATCTGTGTCTCTATTCCTATCATGCAAATAGGTTCATCTGTATCATTTTTCTAGATTCCACATATATGCATTAAATATGATCTTTCTCTCTCTGATTTAATTCACTCTGTATGATAGATTCTAGGTGCATCCTCATCTCTACAAATGATTCAACTTTGTTCCTTTTTATAGCTGAATAATATTCCATCACATATATGTACAGTATCTTCATTAATTCATCTGTTGATGAACATTTAGGTTGTTTCCATATCCTGGCTTTTGCAAATAGTGTTGCAAGGAACATTAGGGTGCATGTGTCTTTTTTAATTATGGCTTTCTAAGGGTGTACACCCAGTAGTGGGATTGCAGGGCCATATGGTAGTTCTATTTTTGGTTTATTAAGGAATTTCCATACTGATCTCCATAGTGACTGTATCAATTTACATTCTCGTCAACAGTGCAAGAAGGTTTCATTCTCTCCACACCTTCTCCAGCATTTATTGTTTGTGGATTTTTTTTAAGATGGCCATTTTGACTAGTGTGAGATGATACCTCATTGTAGTTTTGACTTGCATTTCTATAACAATTAGTGATACTGAGCATCTTTTCTTGTACCTTTTGGCATCTATATGTCTTCTTTGGAGAAATATATATTTAGATCTTTTGCCCATTTTTTAATTTGGTTGTTTGGATTTTATATATATATATATATATATAGCTGCATGAGCTATTTATATATTTTGGAGATTAATCCCTTGTTAGTTGCTTTGTTTGCAAATATTTTCTCCCATTCTGTAAAACAGTGAAATTATTACACTATCTAACATCATACACAAAAACAAACTCAAAATAGAGTAAGACTTAAATGTAAAACCAGACACTATAAAACTCTCGGAGGAAAACATAGGAAGAATACTCTTTGACATAAACTGCAGCAAGATCTTTTTTGACCCATGAGCTAGAGTAATGAAAATAAAGACAATAATAAACAAGTGGAACTAATTAAACTCAAAAGCTTTTGCACAGCTAAGAAAAGTGTAAATGAGACAAAAAGAACCATAAGCATATATTTTAAATGCTGAATTGTTAATAAGAGAGAATAACACTTTTAGTTAATGTAAGCAAAATGGCCTCTGTTGTAACAATAAGGAGTTATACAGTTTTACATGGAAAAGAGAGAAAGCTCATGAATAAATGAGTGGAATAAATAAATGAATCTTTAATAATTATCATAGAGTACCCTCAAAAGACAACTGCATCTAAGAAGGAAGTACACTGGATGTGTCTTTCCAACTTTAACTTGTTGGAAAAACAGTTAAACAAGAAAGTTATTTAAGAGGACAATTTTCACTATGTCATTTCATTTTATAATAAACTTGTGTTATATCTTTCAAATATAAAGTAACTAAGGGAGGCCTAGAGGAAGTTAACCTTTCTGCCTAAGGTCTCATGAATGTCTGACTCCAAAATTCAAGGTCTTCCTGTGTTACCTAACATGCAGAAAAAATGGCTTTAGGCAGAGATTCCTTGCTTTTCACAGTCTTTGCTTAAATGCAAGTACCATGACATGAGGGCTTTTTGAAACAGAGAAAAAAGGTTATGTTTAATGCTAGAAATAAATCTTCAGTATTAGAGGGTCCTCATGTGCGTGTACAAGAGCATTACCTGCACCCTGTTGTGGATTATCAGTAACAGATTCACTGTAGGAGAATTGTATAGAATTGAAGCCTGTTTAAGAGACAACTTATAAACCTGGGCACTGTTTTAGGCTGAATTTCAGTGATTTTTTTTTTTTTTTAAGTTCCCAATCTGTTAAATTCTATAAATAAATTCTGTCTGTAAGACAGTTGGAGAAGACCTCTGAGGTCATTTATTCCTAATCCCATCATTTCTCTGCTGATGAAACCAAGAATCAGAGAAAGGAAGAAATTATATAGAATGTTTGATTTTTTTCTATTCAATAAAAGTATGTAGTAATAATTTGCTAGGTGATTCATGAACAGCATCTATAAAAGCATAGTCTGTCAAGACTGATGTTAATATCTTCATGATAAAGACTCAAGCTGGGAGGCTTTGGGTGGTTTTCCCAGGATTACACATTTAGTACACTGACAAGACTGGTAGTGAATCGGACTTGGTTTGGTTCTAATTTCTGCCTCATCTGAGTAGAAGGAGCATTAGAGCACACACTGTAAATCTCCTTACGGTGCTTCTTCTCCTATGTGAGGTGCCCTGTGACCATCTTGTTCACATGAAACTACCCAGAAGTGGACAAACAGATGACCAGGGCAGGGAAAGAAGGACATAGAGATAATTCTAGTGTGTTGCATATAATTTTGATTACTCTCTACCAATTTTATCCCCAATGAAATCCTCCATACTCTAAAGTACACAGAGCCATTGGCTCGCTGACTGTCTGTATTCAGCTTCACTGGTGATTCATTCCGTGACCTTGACAAAAATGACTAAGCTTAACTTTATCTCAGTTTCTCCTTTATAATGTGATTATAAATATTATATGCCCCTTAGCTACCCAATGGGGGTCACAAAGGCATTAATAATGTAATTATTTCTATAGCACTAGAAAATCCTCCAGTGAAATACTATATTAAAAATATCACTACACTCAAACTATTCCCTGACAGGAGACTTAAATGAGAAAACTATTGCACTCAGTGGAAAGTATGTCTGACAGGGTACATAATGTTGCTTGAGAAAAATGTCCTTCATACAAAGGTCCCAGAGCTTCATTAATTTTTCTGAGGGTGCTAAGAGAGTGGTGTGAAGGGGAAGGAGCCTAATGGGGAAGGGGCCTCAGTAGGATGGGGAAGGGGCCTCTGTAGGGTGTGTTATTTTCTCTCTAGTTTTACAATCCTAATAAAGCTAGAAAAGTAAATGATATTATAAGAGCTCTGAAATTTGGGTTGCCAGATAAAATACAGGATACAAACATACATTTAAAGTGCAGATAAACAAAACTATTATATAAGTACTTTGAAAGTACTACGTGGAGCATATGTACACTAAAAAAAAAATATGTGAAATTCAAATTTAATTGCTTGCATCTTCTTTTTCTTCTTCTTCTTCTTTTTTTTTTTAATTTGCTAAACCTGCTAGTGTTACTCATTCAGTCATGTCTGACACTTTGTAACTGTAGCCAGCCAGGCTCCTCTGTCCATGGAATTTTCCAGGCAAAAATACTAGAGCGGGTAGCCATTCCCTTCTCCAGGTGACCTTCCTGATCCAGGGACTGAACCCAAGTCTCCTATATTGCAGGTGGATTCTTTACTGTCTTGAGCCACCAAGGAAGCCTGCTAAACATGTTAACTCTGTCTTAAATTTTACTTATTTAACTGATTATTTGTCAGTCTGAATTAGTGGAAACCATATGTGAAATCAATAGAGACAGAGTAAAGGGAAAAAGTAGGTGATTAAATACTTAATCCTCAGTTCAGTTCAGTTTAGTTGCTCAGTTATGTCCGACTCTTTGTGACCCCATGGATTGCAGAACACCAGGCCTCCCTGTCCACCACCAACTCCTGGAGCTTACTCAAACTCGTGTCCACTGAGTCAATGATGCCATCCAACCATCTCATCCTCTTTCATCCCCTTCTCCTCCCGCCTTCAATCTTTTCCAACATCAGGGTCTTTTCAAATGAGTCAGTTCTTCCCATCAGGTGGCCAAAGTATTGGAGTTTCAGGTTCAGCATCAGTCCTTCCAATGAATATTCAGGACTGATATCCTTTAGGGTGGACTGGTTAGAACGCCTTGCTGTTCAAGGGACTCTCAAGAGTCTTCTCCAACAATACAGTTCAAAAAGCATCAATTCTTCAGTGCTCAGCTTTCTTTATAGTCCAACTCTCACATCCATACATGACCACTGGAAAAACCATAGCTTTGAGTAGACAGACCTTTGTTGGCAAAGTAATGTCTCTGCTTTTTAATATGCTCTCTAGGTTGGTCATAACTTTTCTTCCTAGGAGCAAGCATCTTTTAATTTCATGGCTGCAATCACCATGTGCAGTGATTTTGGAGCCCCAAAAATAAAGTCTGTCATTGGTTTCACTGTTTCCCCATCTATTTCCCATGAAGTGATGGGACCAGATGCCATGATCTTAGTTTTTGAATGTTGCGTTTTAAGCCAACTTTTACACTCTCCCCTTCACTTTCATCAAGAGGCTCTAGGGAATTATAAGTAGAAAAGACATAGGAGACCCCTGTACGTTAATGATTACTCAGTCAAGAAGTTTGCTTAACCAGAAAACCAAGCAGCCTTGCTTAGCAATAAAACCATGAAACCGAAGCACGAAACATAGCCCACCCTCTAAAATAAAAATGGTGGCATAAGACCCACATCCTGTCCAGTGAACTCAGTAAGTTAAAGATCTCTAAGATGGAAAAGTGCCTACCATACAGAAACTTGACATAATTTTTGCAGTCCCGGCTTGACCATATAGGGACAAAATTTCCACTGCCCAACTTGGGGGAGGACCTGATGATGGGAACATGATGTCTACTCAAGAATGAAGAATAAAGTGATCTTCTTTTCTTCCCCACTTTTTATTTGTTTATAAAATTGTAGCCTACTAGGTTCTTGGGGAATAGAACCCTCTTGTCTCCCTGCTCATAAGACTCACACGCATCCCATGCTAATAAATCACTTCTTATCTATTACTTTGCCTCTCATTGAATTCTTTCTGTGGTGGTACATAAAGGATAGGAGCTCTTTAGAGCCCCCAAAACACCACCTACTGGTTTCAAAATGATTGTAAAGGTAGATATTTCATTGGTTTTAGATAACATAAAAATTAAGCAAATTGTGTCAGTGGTCTCACTGTTACAATTCCTCAAAGGCAGATAATCAGGTTTGATTTTTTTTTTTATGTTTTCTGAACTTGGCATAGTTTTTGTCACATTGTAAGCACGAGATAAATGTTTGTTGAATAAATGAATGAGTAAATGGCAATGTGAATAAACAGCTTGAATTAAACTGAAAGAATTTAAGGCACTTTGGGAACTTATTTAAAATATATATATTTGGGCCATAATAATTCTATATGGTTGGTTCTTCTAAGATGACTAAATTAGTTTATTAACATACTTACAAGCTTTTATTAAATTCAGCAAACATTTATCAGAGGTCTTTTTATGTGCAAAGTGTTCAGGATTTACTATTTATTACTTATCAAGTTATTTGTTATTAAATCTGGAGTGAATTCTATCTACTTCCATTATAGGAGTAATTGCATTGTAATAATTGCTTACTTGTAATTCATTGCAGAGTGAGTATATTCTAAACAAAAGCAGTAATGGTGAGAATGGAAACTATGAAAAAATTTTGAAAAAGATATTTTTCACAGCTTTATTAAGATATAACTGAAAAAATTGAATGCATTTATTGTGTAAAACAATTTGATAAGCATATACATTCTGAACTGAATACTAAAATCAAGCTAATTAACACATCTACCACTTCACATGATTATCATTTTTTGTGTGTAGTAAGAACATTTAAGATCTATTCTCCTAGAAAATTTCAAGTATACAATGTAGTATTATTAAATAGTCATCATGCTGGACTTTAAATCTCCAGAATTTATTTATCCTGCGTAACTGAAGCTTTGTTTCTTTGACCATCTCTTATTTCTCCAACCCACAGCCCTTGCAAACTTTCTACTTTATTCTTTGTGAGACAAAGTTTTTTTAGATTCCACATATGAGTAAGATTATTCAGGATATTTTTCCTGAGCTGGCTTATTTTATTTAGCATAATTTCCTCAAGATTCATCCATATTGTTGCAAATGTGATGGGTGCAGGTTGATCTGGTGTCTCGGCTATTACAAGCAATGCTACGATGAATGTGGGGTGCAGATGTCTTTCAAGGTATTGAGTTCATGTTCTTTGGATACATATATACCCAGAGTTGGATTGCTGGATCGTATGATAGTTCTATTTTTAGTAGTTTGAGGAACTTCCACACTGTTTTCCATAGTGGTGATACCAATTTACATTCTCATCAGTAATGAACAATGTTCCCTTTCCTCTACATCCTTGCAAATACTTATCTTTTATCTTTTAGATAATAACCAGTCTAAGTGTGAGGTAATTTTGTGGTTCTTATTTTCACTTTGATATACATGTCCCTGATGATTAGTGATGCTGATTTTTTTCCATTTATCTGTTGACCATTTATATGTCTTCACTGGAAAAATACCTATTCAAAACTTTTACCCATTTTTAATTGGTTTATTTATTTTACTGCTATTGATTAGTATGACTTCCTTCAGTATTTTGGATATTAACCTCTTATCACATGTATAATGTCTAACAAATGTTTTCTCTCATTCCATAGGTTTTGTCACTTTATTCATCATTCCTTTGCTATGTAGAAGCTTTTTAATTTGATACAATCCCATTTGTCTATTTTTGCTTTCGTTTTGATGGTTGCATCCAAAAAATTATTATCCATATCCATGTTAGGAAGAATTTTCCTTATGTTTCCTCATAATAGCTTTACAGTTTCAGGTCTTATATTTAAGTCTTTAATTAAATTCTGAGTTGACACTTGTATGATGTGAAATTAAGGACCAATATCAATCTTCTGCTTGTGCATATCCATGTTCCCAGCACCACTTATTGAAGAAACTATTCTGTACTCTTATGTGTTCTTGGAACTTTTAAAGAAGATCAGTTGTCCATAAATATGTAACTTATTTCTGGGTTCCTTGTTTGGTTCTTTAGGTCTATATGTCTCTTCCTATGTTAGTACCATGCTGTTTTGGCTACCATAGCTACATATTTTGAAATCAGGTAGCATGATGACTCCAGATTTGTTATATTTGCTCAAGATTTCTTTGGATTTTCACAATCTTTTATGATTCAAAATAAATTTTAGGATTATTTTTTATTTGTATAAAAACATCCTTGGAAATTCTACAGGGCTTGCATTAACTCTGTAGATTTATTTGGGTATGAAACATACTTGAACATTATTGATTCTTCCAAAGCATGAAAACAAGGTATCTTTCCATTTGTTTACACCTTCTTCAATTTATTTCATCAATGTTCACAGGTTTTTAAGCTTTTAAAATATTTTTATTGGAGTTACAGTTAATGTACAATGTTGTGCTAGTTTCTCCTGTACAACAAAGTGAATCAGCTATATGTATGTATGTGTATATATATATAATCTCCACTCTTTTTAAGATTCTTTTCCCATATAGGTCATTACAGAATACTTGAGTCGAGATTCCTGTGCTATACGTAAGTTCAGTTCAGTTCAGTTGAGTCGCTCAGTTGTGTCCAACTCTTTGTGACCCCATGAATTGTAGCACGCCAGGCCTCCCTGTCCATCATCATCTCCCGTAGTTCACTCAGACTCACGTCTATTGAGTCCGTGATGCCATCCAGACATTTCATCCTCTGTCATCCCCATTTCCTCCCGCCCCCAATCCCTCCCAGCATCAGAGTCTTTTCCAATGAGTTAACTCTTTGTATGAGGTGGCCAAAGTGCTGGAGTTTCAGCTTTAGCATGAAATTCCTTCCAAAGAACACCCAGGACTGATCTCCTTTAGGATGGACTGGTTGGACTAGGATGGACTCCTTTAGGATCCAAAGGACTCTCAAGAGTCTTCTCTAACACCACAGTTCAAAAGCATCAATTCTTTGAGTGCCCAGCTTTCTTCACAGTCCAACTCTCACATCCATACATGACCACTGGAAAAACCATAGCCTTGACTAGATGGACCTTTGTTGGCAAAGTAACATCTCTGCTTTTCAATATGCCATCTAGGTTGGTCATAACTTTCCTTCCAAGGAGTAAGCATCTTTTAATTTTATGGCTGGAATCACCATCTGCAGGGATTTTGGAGCCCCCCAAAATAAAGTCTGACACTGTTTCCACTGTTTCCCCATCTATTTCCTCACATGCTAGTAAAGTAATGCTCAAAATTCTCCAAGCCAGGCTTAAGCTATACATGAACCATGAACTTCCAGATGTTCAAGCTGGGTTTAGAAGAGGCAGAGGAACCAGAGATCAAATTGCCAACATCCACTGGATCATCGAAAAAGCAAGAGAGTTCCAGAAAAAACATCTATTTCTGCTTTATTGACTATGCCAAAGCCTTTGACTGTGTGGATCACAATAAACTGTGGAAAATTCTGAAAGAGATGGAAAAACCAGACCACCTGACCTATCTCTTGAGAAACAGACTGGTTCCAAATAGGAAAAGGACCACGTCAAGGCTGTATATTGTCACCCTGCTTATTTACCTTATATGCAGAATACATCATGAGAAACGCTGGCCTGGAAGAAGCACAAGCTGGAATCAAGATTGCTGGGAGAAATCTCAATAACCTCGGATATGCAGGTGACACCACTCTTATGGCAGAAAGTGAAGAGGAACTAAAGAGCCTCTTGATGAAAGTTAAAGAGGAGAGTGAAAAAGTTCGTTTAAAGCTATACATCAAGTATTTACTAATTATCTATTTTATTTTGTATTTATTGGAGTATAGTTTTTCCACAGCGTTGTGCTAGCCTGAGCTATACACCAAACGAATCAGCCATATGTATACACAATCCCTTAAGGATTTCTCTCCCATCTAGGTCACCACAGAGCACTGAGCAGAGTTCCCCATGCTCTACAGCAGATTCTCACCTGCTGTTCTCACCATGCATAGCAGTGTATACATGTCAATCCTAATCTCCCAACTCATTCCACCTCCCCTTTCCCCACTTGGCGTCCATACCTTTGTTCTCTATGTCTGTGTCTCTGTTTGTCAGTGTACAGGTTTTTCATGTCTTTGGTTAAATTTATTTCTAAGTATCTTATTATTTTTGATTTTTTTTTTTGTAAATGCAGTTGTTTTCTAAATTTCCTTTTCAGACATAACTTTGCTGTTAGGATATAGAAATGCAACTGTTTTTTGCATGTTGATTTTGTATCCTGATCTGAGAAGAAAAACTTTTGAGTTTTTCACCTTTGACTAAGATGTTAGTTGTGGGCTTATAATAACTGGCCTTTATTATATTGATATTCATTCCTTCTATATAGCTAATCTGATGAGATTCTTTATCATGAAAGGTGTTGAATTTTGTCAAATGATTTTCTGCATCTGTTGAGATGATCATGTGTTTTCTATTCTTCATTCTGTTAATTAATAATGTATAATATTTATTGACTTTTGTATGTTGAGCTGTGCTTGCATCCCAGGGATAAATCCCACTTAACCATGGTATATGATTCTTTAAATAAGTTGTTGTGTTCAATTTGCTAGTATTTTGTTAAAGGTTTTTGTATCTGTATTTATCAGGAATATTGACACATAATTTTATTGTTATGTCCTTCTCTGTCTTGTTATAAGGACAAATCTGGCCTCATAAAATGAATTTGAGAATATCCTCTGCTCTTTGTCTTCTGGAAGAATTTGAGAAGGATTGGTATTAACTCTTTTTAAATGTTTGATAGAATGCACCAATTAGACATCTGGTCTTGGACTTTTCTTTCTTGGGGGGTATTTGATTACAGATTCAATTTTCTTACTAGTAATTAGTCTGCTTTGCTATTCTGTTTCCTTATGATTCAATCTTTGTAGCTTACCTGTTTCTAAGAATGTATCCACCTCTTCCAGGTTTTCCAATTTGTTGGCATATAATTATTCAAAGTAGTCTCATAATCCTTTGTATTTTTGTGGTTTCAGTTGTAATATCTCCTCTTTCACCTATAATTTTATGTATTTGATTTTTCGCTCTCTTTTCCCTCAATGAAAGTGTTAGTCCCTCAGTCGTGTCCAACTCTTTGCTACCCCATGGGCTGTAGCCCTTCAGGCTCCTCTGTCAATGGAATTCTCCAGGCAAGAATACTAGAGTGGATAGCCATTACTTTCTCCAGGGGACCTTCTTGACCCAAGAATCAAACCTGGGTCTCCAGCATTGCAAGCAGATTCTTTACTGTCTGAGCCACCAGGGAAGTTCCTTTCTTTGAACAAGTCAAGCTAAAAGTGTGTCAACTTTACCTGTTCAAAAAATTGGAAAATTCACAAGTATGTGGAAATTAAAGAACATATTCTTTTTGAAAGTTAAAAAGAATCTTGAGACAATGAAAATGGAAACTCAACATATCAAAATTTATGATGTGCAACAATAGCAGTTTTAAGGAATTTTATATCAGTAAACGTTTGAATTATGAGAAAAAAGATCTCCAAACAACTTAACTTTACTCATTTACAAAGTAGATAAATAAGAACAGCCTAAGCTCAAAGTTAACACAAGAAACAAAATAGCTAATATAAACAGGAATAAATAAAATGGAGTGTAGAAACCAACTGCAAACTAGAAGTCAAGTTAGAACTACACATATGTGGGCAAAAAAATGAAGTTAAGAGAGGAAGAAACCTCCTGTGAAATGTGAAATAGAGCCTGGGATCTCAGGCCAGATAATCTGGGTTTATTTATTTATTTTTTAAATTAATATTTCTTTATTTTTTTAATATAAATCCATTCATTTCAATTGGAGGCCAACCACCCTACAATATTGTATTGGTTCTGCCATACATCAACATGAATCCGCCATGGGTATACATGTGTTCCCCATCCTGAACCCCCCTCCCACCTCCCTCCCAGTACCATCCCTCTGGGTTGTCTCAATGCACCAGCCCCAAGCATCCAGTATCATGCATTGAACCTGGACTGGCGATTCGTTTCATATATGATATTATACATGTTTCAATGCCATTCTCCCTAAATTCTGACCCATTACAAGCTCTGTAACCTTGAGATTACTGAACCTTTCAAAGCATAGTCTCTTTAACTACATAGTGGGAATAATAGTAGAACCTACAACATGAAGTAATTTGGAATATTGCACAAGATAATTCAAATGAAGCACTTAACCTAATCCCTATCAGGAAAGATATGTCTGCTCTCCAGATAGTTTTCATCTTCATTAACTATCTTTTTATTGATATCATGGGGTAAAACTCTGATTACTTATTTACTTGAAATTAGTAATTTTAAAATAAATTCTCTATGATCAGATCAGATCAGATCAGTTGCTCAGTTGTGTCCGACTCTTTGCCACCCCATGAATTGCAGCACGCCAGGCCTCCCTGTCCATCATCAACTCCCGGAGTTCACTCAGACTCACGTCCATAGAGTCAGTGATGCCAGCCAGCCATCTCATCCTATGTCGTCCCCTTCTCCTCTGGCCCCCAATCCCTCCCAGCATCAGAGTCTTTTCCAATGAGTCAACTCTTGGCAGGAGGTGGCCAAAGTACTGGAGTTTCAGCTTTAGCATCATTCCTTCCAAAGAAATCCCAGGGCTGATCTCCTTCAGAATGGACTGGTTGGATCTCCTTGCAGTCCAAGGGACTCTCTCAAGAGTCTTCTCCAACACCACAGTTCAAAAGCATAAATTCTTCAGCGTTCAGCCTTCTTCACAGTCCAATTCTCACATCCATACATGGCCACAGGAAAAACCACAGCCTTGACTAGACGAACCTTTGTTGGCAAAGTAATGTCTCTGCTTTTGAATATGCTGTCTAGGTTGGTCATAACTTTCCTTCCAAGGAGTAAGTGTCTTTTAATTTCGTGGCTGCAGTTACCATCTGTAGTGATTTTGGAGCCCAGAAAAATAAAGTCTGACACTGTTTCCACTGTTTCCCCATCTATTTCCCATCAAGTGATGGGACCGGATGCCATGATCTTCGTTTTCTGAATGTTGAGCTTTAAGCCAACTTTTACACTCTCCACTTTCACTTTCATCAAGAGGCTTTTGAGTTCCTCTTCACTTTCTGCCATAAGGGTGGTGTCATCTGCATATCTGAGGTTATTGATATTTCTCCCGGCAATAATACATTCTCTATGAAAACAAATATAATTGTACCCCAGAGTTTCATTTGTGATTCACATAAAAACTAACATAAAATGCATATGTTCATAAACTGGAATGCTATTTGCAGGCCACATTAGGCTCTGTCTCTGGGTTTTTGTGATATCATTTGTTCTTTGTTATTAAAATTACTACAGTGAAAAGTTCTAGGGTTAAAAAAAAAGCAACTTAAGTAACTATATGGAGAAGGCAATGGCACCCCACTCCAGTACTCTTGCCTGGAAAATCCCATGGACAGAAGAGCCTAGTAGGCTGCAGTCCATGGGGTCGCTAAGAGTTGGACATGACCGAGCGACTTCACTTTCACTTTCCACTTTCATGCATTGGAGGAGGAAATGGCAACCCACTCCAGTGTTCTTGGCTGGAGAATCCCATGGACAGAGGAGCCTGGTGGGCTGCCGTCTATGGGGTTGCACAGAGTCGGACACCACTGAAGTGACTTAGCAACAGCAGCAGCAGCACGTAACTATATATCAGTGTAGAATACATGCTTAGTAAAGGCTAACTGTCATTATGCCAGATAATATTTCAGGTTTCTTATATTGTTTTCAGATTATAACAATGGTTATAACCTACAAGCAATGGCTATGTTATGATTCATTATTCCCAATGTACATATGAGAAAAGAGAGGATCAAAGTCCAAACAAACCTTTCCAGGGCAGCCTAGTTTATATAAAACCCCTCCAGAGCAGCTGGTCACCCGTGTTTTCTTGATGCCAAATCTCTGTTCTTTTCTTTTCACACCACTTTTCCCATGGAAAAGTGTGACTAGGGTCTTTATTGTGGGAGAAGTAGCCCCAATGTCTGAGTACAGAGAAAGTGTTCACAAGTATAGCTCTAAACTTATTGTTCTTCACGATAAGCTAGACTATTCAGACCTGGTTCCTTTCCTAAACCTTACTTCAAGAACCATCACATAAACTCATAAACTGAAAAATGATGAATACAGACCTTGACAATAAACACTAATAACAAACATGATAATGGCCTTAAGGGACATGTTTCTGAGTCTATCATGGAGCTGATTCAGGAGCATCACCACTGAGTGAGGAGAGGAGGCTATGCTCTCAAGAGGACACTTCCTGTCATAGCTGGAGATAACAGCAGTGACTCTTGGTCTGGTGATAGTGTTAATTTCAAGCTCTGTTAAATATGTGAAATAATAATTGTATGGTATCTTACTCAGAACAAAAGTACAACTCCATTAGCTGTTTTATTAACAGAGAATTAATTACCCTTTGACACAGAGTTTGAATTGATCAAGCAAAAAGAACAGACCAGAGGAAAAGAAGATTAATCTGCTTCCAGAGTTTTCCAGGGGCCTCTCTTGCTTTTCTGAATGCTGCTCATTTTTCTTTCCTGCACTGAGTTTTAAACTATTCACCTCCCTGCATCTTCCCCACTCTCTGAAGCCAGTTAATTATTAATGACCCTGTATATGACCTCACTCACACCCCCCTTCTGGTACTTTTTTGTTTCTAATCCAGTGGTTTAACTTCAGCATGTGGAGAATTCACTAAAGATTGCTCAGCCCCAGTAGATTTTCTGATTCTTGGGCTCATGATTTACATTTGTAACAAGTTTCTAAATGACACTGCTAGTCCCCAACACAATCAAAACCTCATCACTCCAGCCAAAGAGATATTGACTCAGAAGAGCTTTTAGCTCAATCTCTGGGTCTTTGCTGTGGGTAACCTGGCTACTTGCTATAGATAACCAATTCTACCTGAACCTGTTAACAAAATCTAAGGCCCTCGTAACCTTGATCTTTATTTTTTTTGTTGTTGTTGTTTTATTTTTATTTTTTAACTTTACAATATTGTATTGGTTTTGCCATATATCATCATGAATCCACCACAGGAATACACATGTTCCCCATCCTGAAACCTCCTCCCTCCTCCCTCCCCGTACCATCCCTCTGGGTCGTCCCAATGCACCAGCCCCAAGCATCCAGTATCGTGCACCGAACCTGGACTGGTGACTCGTTTCATGTATGATATTATACATGTTTCAATGCCATTCTCCTAAATCATCTTACCCTCTCCCTCTCCCACAGAGTCCAAAAGACTATTATACAGAATGAAGTAAGCCAGAAAGAAAAACACCAATACAGTATACTAACATATATATGGAATTTAGAAAGATGGTAACAATAACCCGATATACGAGACAGCAAAAGAGACACTGATGTATAAAACCTTGATCTTTAGAACTGTTTTCCTAATCTCAATTACCTCTTCACAGCATCCATACAATATCTGCCTTCCCCTTTCTTACTAAATATCTATGTGTCTATTGGCAAAATAGTGTGGAAAAAGTCAGAAAAGAAGCAGGTTTTGAAGTCAGGCAGGTCTGGCTATGAATTCCACCCACGATGCAGACGTTTCACATGTTTGTTAATATCACTAGGCTTGCTTAATTATTCTAAAAGTCAGTCTAAACAATAGTCAGTTTGCAGAGTTGTTGTGAAGACTGAATAAGTGAACAGAGAGGTTAAATTTAGGGGCACATTAGAATCTCTTGAGAATTTGCTAAAGCCCAGATTTCCAGGCTTATCCCTAGAGCTTCTGAATCTAGATATGGGGTGAAGTTTGAGAATGTACATTTATACAAGTACACAGAAGATGCTGATGTGGTTGGTCTAGAGACCACTTTTTAAGAACCACTAACTGGTAGGCTGCAGTCCATGGGGTCGCTAAGAGTCGGACATGACTGAGCAACTTCACTTTCACTTTTCACTTTCATGCATTGGAGAAGACAATGGCAACCCACTCCAGTGTTCTTGCCTGGAGAATCCCAGGGACAGAGGAGCCTGGTGGGCTGCCGTCTATGGGGTCGCACAGGGTCGGACACAACTGAAGCGACTTAGCAGCAGCAGCAACAGGTAAAAACAAAGTGGTTAGCACAGGGCCTAGCCCTGTACATGGAGTCAAAATGTATTCCTCATCTTCCTATTTGGTTGATGATAGCCTTTATCTTATGAATGGATCCATAGAAACATCCTTGTCCCAAGGCTGGCCTAATCTGATTTCTCTAAATTTGACATTTTCATTTACCAATTCAAAAGTCCATTCCCTTTGTTTTCTTTATCATCATGATCAATCTGGCCCTATTGTAGTCCTTTTCTTTGGTAAAACAGGATCTTTATTGAGGCTCTTAATATCTTCTGTGTCTCTACCTTTTCAGCTGCACATGGCTTCTCCTCAGAAATGCATTCCTGTAATTAGTCACACTCTTTGGCAGCAGTGAAGGTGTGAGACTGGATTATTTTCTGCTGCAGGTGAAGGCAGAAGATCATCTGAACTCTCGCTGTTGGAGAGCCTTTGAATGAAGCATTCTGTGAAAACAAACAGACTGTCTTTATGCAGACAGCTGTATCTGCCCCCAAAACACTTTCAAGTTTTGAAAAGCCATAGGAAGATAAAAGAACATCAAATCTATTTGGAAATTTGTCTGCTGGCAATAAGCTTCTTGCTTCTGACTCTGGAAAGAAGATTTTGAGTCTCCACTTTTCTTTTCATCTCTCCATGACCACCTCTCTTCCCCACACTGTGTGCCAGGCCCTCCCATACTCCTCATCCACCGCATTGTGCCTGGCTGAAGTGGTGTAGAAGGTAAAGATCAGACTGTACTTTTAAGAGATAAAAGCCAGCACACTCCATGCATAATGCCTTGCCCTTCCACTGCATGCTTCATCTTGGGATCTCTAGCCATTCCATAAATGCTTTACAAAACTTGCTATTGTCCTTGGTTCCCCAAGGGGAAGTTGAATGTAAGCCACTCTCTGTATGTTAGTGCATCTCAACTACTCTGATAGATTGTAGACTACTTAAAGGGTCCCTGTGATTTCTGAAGTTGTTCCTGTTTCTGTAAAGGGCACGAATTGTTTAAAGGGCATTGTAGGTAAATACAAAAGTGGAGTTTCTGTGCAAGAGTGGTCTCTCAGACTGCATTTTGGAAAATTAACTTTAGGATCAACTACATATGATAGATGATATATGACAGATGCAGTGATTGCTTAAAAAATCAATTTTAAAATAGCACACCACAACAGAATTCACATTAGAGAGTCAGTAGACCTAACTACATAATAATCTAAGCTCATCAAAAAGTTAAATAGAGAGCTACACTTTATATGTGCTTCCATCCCTCACTTCCTTCACATACTGGACACCTGAAAATGAACAGGGATGTCATCCTCCTTGTTGCAGTGTTTCAAGTATTGTCAGTCATCCAATGGGGATATCAAGTTGCTCTGCTTTCTGAAGGTTTGTGAAACGCTAGAATGATTCTGGAGGCAAGGACCAAACTCCAATCCAAAAAGGTTTGTCAGTCTTCTTATTGGTAAATCTTTCCTCTTGCTAATCTTTCTTTTTCTCTTTTGTATTAATACAGGCTCAAGTTTCTCAAACAGATTTTACTTTCAATGATTCTGTCTGTCATTAGTTAGAAGCTGATCCATCCACAGAACTTATTGTGTACTTGTTGAGATGAAGGCACACAAAAACAATTCCTAGTCAATGAGCAAGACCGTTTGCAGAAACACTTATCCGTCATGGCAAGTACCCATGATGACATCCATTGAGTACTCTGGGACATCACAGTGCATGTATTATTGTATTTGTACTAAACAACAATGCTGTCTAGCAAATATCAATGACTCAGCCTTTCAAGGCTTAGGGAGGACATGTGATTTGATTGAATTCATATCTAAGTGACAGAATCAAGATTAGAATTCAAACCTGACTAGATCAAAAAGCTATATTCTCTGTTCTCAGCAACTATTGCTTCCACTGGCTTTATCAAATTTATAGCTTTGTTTCCCCCTTTATGTACACCATGGCTTTATATATGATTTAATTAAGCTGAGCAGTTCAGTACAGTTCAGTCGCTCAGTCATGTATGACTCTTTGTGACCATATGGACAGCACTCCCTGTCCATCAACAACTCCCAGACTTTACTGAAATTCATGTGCATTGAGTCGGTGATGCCATCCAACCACTCCATCCTCTGTTGTCCCTTTCATTTTCTGCCTTCAATCTTTCCCAGCATCAGGGTCTTTTCCAATGAGTCAGTTCTTCACATCAGGTGGCCAAAGTATTGGAATTTCAGCTTCAACATCAGTCCTTCCAATGAACACTCAGGACTGATCTCCTTTAGGATGGACTGGTTGGATCTCCTTGCAGTCCAAGGACTCTCAAGAGTCTTCACCAACACCACAGTTCAAAGGCATCAATTCTTTGGCCTTCAGTTTTCTTTATAGTTTAACTCTCTCATTCATACATGACTACTGGAAAAACCATAGCTTTGACTAGATGTACCTTTGTTGGCAAAGTAATGTCTCTGCTCCTTAATATGCTGTATAGATTGGTCATAACTTTCCTTCCAAGGGGTAAGTGTCTTTTAAAATTATGGCTGCAGTCACCATCTACAGTGGTTTTGGAGCCCTCCAAAATAAAGTCAGCCACTGTTTCCACTGTTTCCCCATCTATTTCCCATGAAGTGATGGGACTGGATGCCATGATCTTAGTTTTCTGAATGTTGAGCTTTAAGCCAACTTTTTCACTCTCCACTTTTACTTTCATCAAGAGGCTCTTTAGTTCTTCTTCCCTCTCTGCCATAAGGGTGGTGTCATCTGCATATCTGAGGTTATTGATATTTCTCCTGGCACACCTGATTCCAGCTTATGCTTCATCCAGCCCAGCATTTCTCATGATGTACTCTGCATGTAAATTAAATAAGCAGAGTGACAATATAGAGCCTTGACGTACTCCTTTTCCTATTTGGAACCAGTCTGTTGTTCCACGTCCAATTCTAACTGTTCCTTCCTGACCTGCATATAGGTTTCTCAAGAGGCAGGTCAGGTGGTCTGGTATTCCCATCTCTTTCAGAATTTTTCAGTTTGCTGTGATCCACACAGTCAAAGGCTTTGGCATAGTCAATAAAGCAGAAATAGATGTTTTTCTGGAACTCTCCTGCTTTTTCCATGATCCAACGAATGTTGGAAATTTGATCTCTGGTTCCTATGCCTTTTCTAATAGCAACCAGCTTGAACATCTGGAAGTTCACAGTTCACATATTGCTGAAGCCTGGTTTGGAGAATTTTCAGCATTAATTTACTAGCGTGTGAGATGAGTGCAATTGTGTGGTAGTTTGAGCATTCTTTGGCATTGCCTTTCTTTGGGATTGGAATGAAAACTGACCTTTTCCAGTCCTGTGGCCACTGCTGAGTTTTCCAAATTTGCTGGCATAATGAGTGTAGCATTTTCACAGCATCATCTTTCAGGATTTGAAATAGCTCAACTGGAATTCCATCACCTCCACTAGCTTGTTCATAGTGATGCTTTCTAAGGCCCACTTGACTTCACATTCCAGATGTCTGGCTCTAGGTGAGTGATCACACCATCGTGATTATCTAGGTCATGAAGCTCTTTTTTGTACAGTTCTCCTGTGTATTCTTGCCACCTCTTCTTAATATCTTCTGTTTCTGTTAGGTCTGTACCATTTCTGTCCTTTATTGAGCCTATTTTTGCATGAAATGTTCCCTTGGTATCTCTAATTTTCTTGAAGTGGTCTCTAGTCTTTCCATTCTACTGTTTCTCTATTTCTTTGCATTGATCACTGAGGAAGGCTTTTTTTTCTCTCCTTGCTGTTCTTGGAACTCTGAATTCAAATGGGTATATCTTTTCTTTTCTCTTTTGCTTTTCACTTCTCTTCTTTTCACAGCTATTTGTAAGGCCTCCACAGACAGCTGTTTTGCTTTTTGCATTTCTTTTTCTTGGGGATGGTCTTAATCCCTGTCTCCTGTACATGTCAACGGCCATCCATAGTTCATCAGGCTATGATGAACATAGTTCATCATAGTCTATCAGATCTTGTCCCTTAAATCTATTTCTCACTTCCACTGTATAATCATAAGGGATTTGATTTAGGTCATATCTGAATGGTCGAGTGGTTTTCCCTGCTTTCTTCAATTTCAGTCTGAATTTGGCAATAAGGAGCTCATAATCTGACCCACAGTCAGTTCCTGGTCTTGTTTTTGTTGACTGTATAGAGCTTCTCCATCTTTATGAAACTTTTATTATAAAATGGTGTCTTGGTCATTATAGAGCTAAAAGCCACTCTGCCAAACTCTCAATTGCCCATATGAGTTCTTTGACTTTTACCTTTTAATATTCTTTACAAAAGGATTTAAATGCAGACTTTTACCTTTCCTTTGACTAGTGTGATCTTCATTTGCTTTGCTCTAAATTCAGAAAACTAAGATCATGCCACCTGGTCCCATCACTTCATGGGAAATAGATGGGGAAACAGTGGAAATGGTGTCAGACTTTATTTTTTGGGGCTCCAAAATCACTGCTGATGGTGATTGCAGCCATGAAATTAAAAGATGCTTACTCCTTGGAAGGAAAGTTATGACCAACCTAGATAGCATATTCAAAAGCAGAGATATTACCTTGCCAACAAAGGTCCATCTAGTCAAGGCTATGGTTTTTCCAGTGGTCATGTATGGATGTGAGAGTTGGACTGTGAAGAAAATTGAGCGCCAAAGAATTGATGCTTTTGAACTGTGTTCTTGGAGAAGACTTTTGAGAGTTCCTTGGACTGCAAGGAGATCCAACCAGTCCATTCTAAAGGAGATCAGTCCTGGGTGTTCTTTGGAAGGACTGATGCTAAAGCTGAAACTCCAGTACTTTGGCCACCTCATGTGAAGAGTTGACTCATTGGAAAAGACCCTGATGCTGGGAGGGATTGGGAGCAGTAGGAGAAGGGGACAACAGAGGATGTGATGGCTGGATGGCATCACAGACTCGATGGACGTGAGTTTGAGTGAAGTCCGGGAGTTGGTGATAGACAGGGAGGCCTAGCGTGCTGCAATTCATGGGGTCACAGAGTTGGACATAACTGAGGAACTGAACTGAACTGACTGAAATAGAAATTATATGTTTTTAGTACTTATGAAGCTATAACCCACATAGGTCAGTTTAAAAGTATCAAGACAGCTAAAATAATACTTTCTAGAATTAAAATTCCTGTTAAAACATCAGTGTATACCTTTCAATCTGACAAGGGTTAGAAAGATCAGTAGAGCCCCATGTTTGCAGTAATAAAGGCTATAGATATTGTTTTTTAGTTTCATAGAAACTGGAGATGGATTATCCATCCTGTATCATCAAATTAAATACATGCATTTGTTTTTAGATAGCTATTCCACTTCTGGATATATATCTCAAATGTACCCCTGTATATATGCTTCAAGTAAATTTTTGCACAAGTACATAAAGTAATATATGTAAAAATGTTTATTGTAGTTTTATGTATGGTGACTGAGAACAGGGGGAAACCTCTGTGGCCAACATCAGGAGAGTGGACAGGTAAAACTTTGGAGCTTTATGCACCATGACATTAGCATTAAATCAAGAAAGCTTTACATTAGGTGTCCATGTTAAAACTGTCAGGGAAATTAAAATGGAAATAGTCTTGCTCAGGTTTCAGAAGTAGGGAACAGATGTCTGACTGACTTCTGACCTTTTCTGGATCCTGCCTAGACTACATGCCAGCCTGCAAGCACAATGATTATTATTAGCAAGTCAGGTGGCATCTTAGAGAAGAGAGGGAGTGGGCTTAGAATTTCCTGAGGCCCTGGAGGCCTGGCCAGCTCCCTGGGGTCTGGAAAATCTTGTGACTTACAAAGTGAAACAAATAGTATTGTAAAAATTAAAAGGAAAACAAGAGCTGCATTTTTGCATGCAAACTGTCGATGATATCAGTTTGTGGCTGGGATTATAAATGGAAGCCCCTAGAGCTACAATTTGAAGTCTCACCTGTGGAATAGATGCACTGCCCTGCACCTAGATTGCTTTCATTTAGGACTTCCCAGTGTTGTTCAAGTCTGGATGTATTTGTTGATGTATATGCTATTACCTTTCTCTATTGTTTCTATTTCTTTTCTTTTAATGACTGTATATTGAAATTAAGTCAATTAATCCTCTATTAAATATTGAAATTGTTTATTGTGTGTGCAATGAGTGATTTCTTAGGTTAATGGATCCTTATAAACTAAAACAGAAGTTAAACTTACAACAAAATAGGAACTCAGATGAACCTAAAATCTAAGTGATTAATAAAAACTTCTACCAAAAATGTGCTATACAGCAATATGATATTTATACAAACTTAAAAAGTAAGCAAACAGCATATACATTTTGCAACAACATAAAACAAGAAAAATATATATTAAGCACATTGAAAAAGTGGCCTGTCATGGGTAAGTGCAATTTTCTTACAGTATTTGTCTAAAAGGCAGAAAAGGATTGTTTAATTTTGTTATAGTCTGTGCAATCAAATGCAATTTCAAAATTATGTTCTCTGCTTATATTTCTTCATTGAAAAGATCTATAATTTCACAACAACCAAAACAGGTCCTTTTTTTGTAAGCTTTTAAAAATTCATTTACTTTCTCTTTAATATAAAGCTGATGCAAGCTAAATGCCTTGTAAGGAGTACTTACAGGGAATATGTAATTTCACATGGGATACTTTCTTCAATGTTCCTATAAAACTCCCTTCCAGCCTGGGCTGCCACACTCTTCACTGCCCTACATCCTTCCACATTTTCCCTCTATTCTCCATTGCAAAAAGTCTGAAATCAATTTGAAAACAGAACCCCCTTAGGAGGGTGGGGAAAGAGAATCAGCTACTGCACAAGAAGCTGGATTGTCTTTGGCATGCCCTAGGAGGAAAGAGTGTGGGAGAGACTCACTGTGAACACTATGCCAGAACCATTTTCATCTGGGCAGCTCTGTGAAACCCCGCACACTCCTCTCACAGGCAATGAGATTCAGTTCCTGAAGACAGGACAAAACCAGCATGATCTGATTCACAAAATCAAGTTTGGAAAGAATATTAAAAAAACAAACAAACAGTGAAGTATTTCTAACATAGCACTATCATTAAAGGTAGTTATTTACCAAAAAAAAAAAAAAAAAAAAAAAAAATTGTTCTGGCCTGGATATTCTAATTCCAGTGATGTGTATCCTTGTGGGAAAAACTTTTTTTTAAACTAAATCTAACCCCCTAGATTCAAGAAATAACACTTAAACACTAGCCATTCTTAATTTGCAGAGCCTGTGAGTTCAAAATGGAAGTGAACCCTCCTCCCTCCTCCCTCCCCGTTTTGATATTTGGCAAAACTAATACAGTTATGTAAAGTTTAAAAATAAAATAAAATTAAAAAAAAAAAATGGAAGTGAAGATGGAGACAAATAATTCTTGCCTGGAGAATCCCAGGGACAGGGGAGCCTGGTGGGCTGCTGTCTATGGGGTCGCACAGAGTCGGACGTGACTGAAGTGACTTAGCAGCAGCAGCAGCAGGAAAGGAGAAGCAACAATTATAAAAGATGCCTTAGTATATAGTTTATATAAAACAGTCAAGTAAAGTTGATTTACATAAAAGTACCTTTGAATCCAATCATTTGTTGCTCTGATAAAGTCAGTTAGAAATAAAAAAATTGGAACCCATCATAAGAATGTGGTAACCAAACAGGTGTTGATTGGAAGCCTAGGTCTGTGTGGGTACTATGCATGTCATCTCTCTATTTCTCATTCCTTTCACTGTTCATCAGTAGAGCACCTAGCAGAGCATGATAACTTATGCATAGAGTTGAAAATAGCTACCAGAAAACTACTAGAACTCATCAGCGAACTTGGTAACGTTGCAGGTTACAAAATCAGTGCATAGATATCTGTTACATTGCTATATAATAGCAACAAAAGATCAGAAATAGAAATTTAAGAAATAATCCTATTTACCATCACATCAAAAAGAATAAAATACCTAGTGGTAAATCTACCTAAGGAGACAAAAGACCTATACTTTAAAAGTATAAGATATTGATGAAAGAAAATGAAGATGACACAGAAAGATGGAAAGCTATACCGTGTTCTTAGATTCAAAAAATCATTATTGTCAAAATGACTATACTACCTAAAACAATCTACAGATTCAATGTAATTCCTGTCAAATAACCAAGAGCATTTTTCACAGAACTAGAACAAAGATAAAATTTGTGTGGAGACACAAAAGACCTTGGATAGCCAAAGCAATCTTGAGAAAGAAAAGTGGAGCTGGAGAAATCAGGCTTCCTGACTTCTGATTACATAAAACTATAGTAATCAAAACAGTGTGGTACTGGCAGACAAATAAAAATATAGATCAATGGAACAAGACAAAAAGCCCGGAAACAAGCATACACACTTAAGGTCAATTAACTTATAGCAGAGGAGGCAAGATTATACAGTGAAATAAAGACAGTCTCTGCAGTAAATCACTTCATGGGAAATAGATGGGGAAGCAGTGGAAACAGTGTCAGACTTTATTTTTTGGGGCTCCAACAATCAGATGTTGACTGCAGCCATGAAATTAAAAGATGCTTACTTCTTGGGAGGAAAGTTATGACCAACCTAGATAGCATATTGAAAAGCAGAGATATTACCTTGCCAACAAAGGTCCGTCTAGTCAAGGCTATGGTTTTTCCAGTGGTCATGTATGGATGTGAGAGTTGGACTGTGAAGAAAGCTGAGCGCTGAATAATTGATGCTTTTGAACTGTGGTGTTGGAGAAGACTCTTGAGAATTCCTTGGACTGCAAGGAGATCCAACCAGTCCATTCTAAAGGAGATCAATCCTGGGTGTTCTTTGGAAGGAATGATGGTAAAGCTGAAACTCCAGTACTTTGGCCACCTCACGCGAAGAGTTGACTCAATGGAAAAGACTCTGATGCTGGGAGGGATTGGGGGAAGGAGGAAAAGGGGACGACAGAGGATGAGATGGCTGGATGGCATCACTGACTTGATGGAAGTGAGTCTGAGTGAACTCCGGGAGTTGGTGATGGACAGGGAGGCCTGGCGTGCTGCGATTCATGGGGTCGCAAAGAGTTGGACATGACTGAGCGACTGAACTGAACTGCAATAAATGGGTTAGACTTAAATGTGAAACTAGACACTATAAAACTCTTAGAGGAAAACATAGGTAGAGCACACTCTGACATAAATCACAGCAATATCTTTTTTGACCCATCTTCTAAAGTAACGGAAATAAATACAAAAATAAACAAATGGGAACTAATTAAATGTAAAAGCTACTACACAGTAAAGGAAACTATAAACAAAACAAAAAGACAACCCAAGTATTGGCAGAAAATGTTAGCAAATGGTGTGAATGAAAAGGGATTAGTCTCCAAAATTTACAAACAGCTTATGCAGCTCATTATAAAACACAAACAAACAAACAGTTCAATAAAGAAATAGGTAGAATAGCTTAATGGTTGTTGTTGTTCAGTCACTAAATTGTGTCTGACTCTTTGCAATCCCATAGACTGCTGCATGCCAGGCCTCTGTCCTTCACTATCTCCAAGGGTCTGCCCAAGTTCAAGTCCATTGAGTTGGTGATGCCATCTAACTATCTTATCCTCTACCACGCTCTTTTACCTTCAATTTTTCTACCTAAATAAACATTTCTCCAAAGAAGACATACAGATGTCCAGGAGGCACATGAAAAGATGTTTGATATCACTATTTCATACAGAAATGCAAATCAAAATTACAATGTTGTATCACTGCACACCATTCAAAATGACTATCATCAAATAATTCACAAACAATAATTTCACTGTAGCACTGTTTACAACAGCCAAGACATGAAAGCAACCTAAATGTCCATTGACAGATAAATGGATAAAGAAGATGTGGTACTTGTATGCATGTCATAGAAATAACGAAATAATGCCATTTGCAACAACATGGATGAACCTAGAGCTGGTCATACTGAGTGAAGTAAGTCAGTCAGAGAAAGAAATATCATATGACATTGCTTGCATATGGAATCTAAAGAAAATGATACAAATGTACTTATTTACACAACAGAAAGAGACTCATAGGCTTGGCAAAGAAACATATGGTTGTCAGGGAGGAAGAATGGGGGGGGGTCGGATAGTTAGGGAGTTTGGGATTGACATGTACATACTGTTAAATTTAAAATGGATAACAAAAAAAGGACCTAATTTTTAGCACAGAAAACTCTGCTCAATATTTTTTTTTCTGCTCAATATTATGTAACAAAGGGGAAAAGAATGTGAAAAAGAATAGCTACAGCATATGTAAAATATATATATATAGATATATGTCTATATCTATCTATCTATATGTATGTATGTATGTATATGACTACTTTAAGTGAAAGTGTGAAAATGTTAGTCACTCAGTCATGTCCGGCTCTTTGTGACCCAGCATGGACTGCAGCATGCCGGCCTTCCCTGTCCTTCACCTTCTCCTGGAGTTTACTCAAACTCATGTCCGTTGAATCAGTGATGCCATCCAAGTATCTCATCCTCTGTCATCCCTTTTTCCTCCTGCCTTCAATATTTCCCAGCATCAGAGTCTTTTCCAATGAGTCAGCTCTTCACATCAGATGGTCAAAGTATTGGAGCTTCAGCTTCAGCATCAGTCCTTCCAATGAATATTCAGGACTAATTTCCTTTAGGATTGACAGATTTGATCTCCTTGGAGTCCAAGGGACTCCCAAGAGTCTTTTCCAACACCACAGTTCAAAAGCATTAGTTCTTCGGCGCTCAGCTTTCCTTATGGTCCTACTTTCACATCCAGACGTGACTACTGGAAAAACTGTAGCTTTGACTATGTGGTCAAAGAATACTGGAGTGGGTTGGTATTTCCTTCTCCAGAGGATCTTCCCAACCCAGGGACTGAACCCAGTTCTCCTGCATTGCAGGTAAACTCTTTACTGTCTGAGCCACGAGGGAAGCCCTGCCTGCTTTAGGTAAAGATCTAAAAATAAGAGTTAAGAGAGAGGTCAGGTTGTTAGGATGAAACTACTCCATAACAATATGATTTTGTTTAAAATTTCTGTTTATGAAAAGCAGATATTTTCTTCAAAAAAGGTTTTAATATCTGATTTGTTCAAGTGCATTTTGAAATAAAAAATTTTAATTATATTCATGTTAAATAAAGATGTAACAAAATAAAATACATAGGAAGATGTATGTAAATTATATACATCTTATGAAAACCAGCATACATGTATATTGTGGATTTAATGCAAATTTGAAATGAATCAAACCTAATAGGGTTCAAAGATTGTTTTTTTACATTGTTCTGTATTCCATGTCAAGAAAATCCCCTATCATAGATGAAAACAATAGTGAAAATACTCACTTTAAAAAAGTAAAAAAGGAAATATAGAATGTTCTAAAAATATTCTACTTATTATAATAATTTCTTTCTAACATTTTCTGTAATTCACTGTCCTTTGTATAGCTATTTGAGTCATCTTGGCATGGAATGGATTTGGCTCACAAACTTCTCTCCTGAGCAAGTTGAGACCACCACCAGTTGCTCATAAGTTGGGACACTGGCTTCTTGGGATGCAGGTGGTGCTTTTTGGTGTAGTAGACAACCAAGCTGAAACAAAATTTAAAATCAAAAACAATCTAAACACCTGACCTCTACATAGTGAACAATTGGGAGTCAGTAAAGGGTTTTAATTGAGAACTCATGTGGGGAAAACAACAGCAACAAAACAGCAATTGTGGTTGTATATACTATAAAACCTCCGCAACTAGGAGCAAGGCTTGAACTTTAAAGGTAGCTCTGTGTGTTTCCAGCTGTACAGAATCTGACAAGTTGTATCAATGTTTTGAGCCTCAACTTTCTTATTTTATAAAGAACCTCTTATCTGTCAGAATGGCTATCATTTAAAAGTCTACAAATAATAAATGCTGGAGAGGATATGGAGAACTAGTAACCCTCCTACACTGTTGGTAGGAATAAAAATTGGTGCAGCCACTATGGAGAACAGTATGGAGGTTCCTTTAAAAATTAAAAATAGAACTACTATATTAACAAGCAATCCCACTCCTGGGCATATATCTGGAGAAAACCATAATTCAAAAAAGATAAATGAACCCCAATATTTGTTGCTGCATTTTTAAAAATAGCCAAGACTTGAAAGCTACCTAAATGTTCATTGACAGATGAGTAGATAAAGATGTGGTGTACACACACACACACACACACACACACACATATATATATGACAGAATATTAGTCATAAAAAAGAATGATCCTAGATATTATCATAATAAGTAAGTCAGAGAAAAACAAATATCATACAATATCAGTTACATGTGAAATCTAAAAGAAAGTGAAATAAATAGATTTACATACAAAAGAAAAATAGACTCAGATATAGAAAACAAACTTATGGTTACCAAAAAGGAAAGGTTGGGGAGGGATAGATTAGGAGTTTGGTATTAGCATATGCACACTACTGTATATAAAATATATAACCAACAAAGACCTACTGTATAGCACAGAGATCTATGCTCAATATTTTATAATAAACTATAAGGGAAAATAATCTGAAACTAATGTATATATGTATACTCACACACACACACACACATATGTATGAAACAGTTTGCTCTACACCTGAAACTAACACAATATTGTAAATCACTTATACTTCAATAAAAAATAAATTAAAAAATAAAATAGATATACCAATATTTCAAGGTTGTTGTAAGGATTGAATATATTAATGTCTATAAACCACTTAGGGCTTCCCAGGTGGCTTAATGGTAAAGAATCCACCTGGCACTGCAAGAGATGCAGGAGACATGGATTCAATCACTGGGTCAGAAGACCCCCTGAAGAAGGGAATGGCAACCTACTCCAGTACTCTTGCCTGGAAAATTCCATCGACAGATGAGCCCGGTGGGCTATATACTCCATAGGGTTTCAAGAGTTGGACATGACTGAGCACGTGTGCATGCATTAAATAACTTAATACATTGCCTCAAACAAAGGTATTTAAAAAAAATTTAAGATATTGAACAGGAACATTGTTATGCAAGGTATAAGCAGATTTAAAGAGGGAGAGAAGTTGCAGGGAGGGCTAATGCATGGTCCAATTCCTGCTCTCATTGTTATCCAAATCATTTTAAGGCTTTGGGCTTGAAATAGAGATTTGTCTAGTTGAATTGGTTCCAGTATACATAGCTTATTTGGATCAGATAAGTAAACCAGATTGATGACTGTTTTATGTCATCAACAACTGTGCAATCACATTCATGTCTGGTTTCATGAAAAGAATGACTGTGCTTTTGAGTGCTTAGGACTTTAGGGACAGAATGTGAGATCATAGTTAGCCAGGATATAACTGGGAATGTCAGCCAAATAATCTGAAAGCAAATGTTCCTACCTAAGAAATAGCAGCATGTGCCAATAACAGTACATCTGCTAATGAAATGAGGATGCAAATATAAAAAAAAAAAAAAGTTAAAATCTATAAGGATTTTGGAATGTCAAATTATGCATCCCTGAAAGATGCAAAACTTTAAAAACAGATTTCTTTTCTGCACTCTATTGCAACAGTAGCTGCCACTCATGGAGCCTTGACTACATTTTAAGCTCTTTGTAAACATTGTCTCATGTCATCCTCACAATGCCCCTATGTGACAGGCTTATCCCCCATATTGCCACATAAAAGACTGCTGCACAAAAGGTGGTTTCCCTGCCCAAGGTCACAAAACTGTTAACTGATGCAACTGAATTTGAATTTTGTTCTCCCTACTGAAGCACATTTTGTTCTACCAAATGGTGTTATCATGTCATTTGGTGCCATTATTTTTGAGTCTACTAAACACCATGAAGCATAGCAAAGTGTTAAACTGGTTAAACTGGTTAAACATGATTAAAAAAAAGAAGTGAAACCAGCAAATTGTTTTAACAATTATTTTTAATAATATTACTACCCAAAAGAGCATCATCTGGGAGCATCATTATTTGCTTCACCAATTCTGATTCTATCATTTTGATTACCTATGAACTTTCAGTCAACACCCAAGAATTACCCAAACTTCTATATACGTGATGCTTAATAGAATCAAACATATGTTTATGCTTTTTCTTTGATAATCTAGACATAGATTTACAAAAGTTGAAAGAAATATTAAAGCTATTATACACCACCACAAGAAAAAGACTACCCTAATACTTAGTATTTTGTAATGCTAAGTCACTTCAGTCATGTCTGACTCTGTGCGACCCCATAGACGGCAGCCCGCCAGGCTCCCCCGTCCCTGGGATTCTCCAGGCAAGAACACTGGAGTGGGTTGCCATTTCCTTCTCCAATGCATGAAAGTGAAAAGTGAAAGTGAGGTTGCTCAGTCCTATTTTGTAATAGGGAAGAACAAATCTGACTTCATGTTAGATCTGTTTCTTTTTCTTTAACCTTTGTATTCCATTGCTTTTGCTTTGATTTAAAATGTTGCCTATAGCTGAAATATACAGGATAACCCATTCTCAAGGCTCTGATCTTTAAGGGTAAAACACTCTTCCATTCATGTAGAGATAAAACATTGCAAAACAGAGAATAACATTCATTTTGCTGGCGTTTTACAGGAACATCGTGACCTAACCTAAGTGGACAGCTGCAAGAACAAAGGATTGCTACACCAAGAAGTTAGCAAAAACTAACCATTCCCCTCCCTTACCTTGCCTTTACAGAAGCTTTCTGAGTTGTTACTTATATGTGGAATCTTAAAAAAAAAAAAAGATACAAACGAATTTACCTATAAAACAAATAATCACAGGTGTAGAAAAACATATTGTTATCAAGGGGGAAAAGGGAAGTGAGGATAAATCGGAACATTGAGATTGACATATATACACTACTGCATAAAATAGATAACTAATAAGAATTTCCTGTATAGCACAGGGAACTATACTCAATACTCTGTAATGGACTATATGGGAAAGGAATCTAAAAAAGACTGGATATGTGTATCTGCATAACTGATTCACTTTGCTATACAGCAGAAACTAACATAACATTGTAAATCAGTTATAAGCAAGTAGTGTTACCAGCTCAGTCATGTCCAACTCTGTGATCCCTTGGACTGCAGCCCACCACATTTCTCTGTTCATGGAATTCAACTATACCCCAATAAAAATTCAGTTCAGTTCAGTTCAGTTGCTCAGTTGTGTCCGACTCTTTGCGACCCCATGAATTGCAGCACGCCAGGCCTCCCTGTCCATCACCAACTCCCGGAGTTCACTCAAACTCACTTCCATAGAGTCGGTGATGCCATCCAGCCATCTCATCCTCTGTCGTCCCCTTTTCCTCCTTCCCCCAATCCCTCCCAGCATCAGACTCTTTTCCAATGAGTCAACTCTTCACATGAGGTGGCCAAAGTACTGGAGTTTCAGCTTTAGCATCATTCCTTCCAAAGAACACCCAGGACTGATCTCCTTCAGAATGGACTGGTTGAATCTCCTTGCAATCCAAGGGACTCTCAAGAGTCTTCTCCAACACCACAGTTCAAAAGCATCAATTCTTTGGCACTTAGCTTTCTTCACAGTCCAACTCTCATATCCATACATGACCACTGGAAAAACCATGGCCTTGACTAGACGGACCTTTTTTGGCAAAGTAATGTCTCTGCTTTTCAATATGCTATCTAAGTTGGTCATAATTTTTCTTCCAAGGAGTGAGTGACTTTTAATTTCATGGCTGCAGTCACAATCTGTAGTGATTTTGGAGCCCCCCCCAAATAAAGTCTGACACTGTTTCCACTGTTTCCCCATCTATTTCCCATGAAGTGATGGGACCGGATGCCATGATCTTCGTTTTCTGAATGTTGAGCTTTAAGCCAACTTTTTCACTCTCCACTTTCACTTTCATCAAGAGGCTTTTTAGTTCCCCTTCACTTTCTGCCATAAGGGTGGTGTCATCTGCATATCTGAAGTTTTTGATATTTCTCCTGGCCATCTTGATTCCAGCTTGTGCTTCTTCCAGCCCAGCGTTTCTCATGATGTACTCTGCATATAAGTTAAATAAGCAGGGTGACAACAGACAGCCTTGACGTACTCCTTTTCCTATTTGGAACCAGTCTGTTGTTCCATGTCTAGTTCTAACTGTTGCTTCCTGACCTGCATATAGGTTTCTCAAGAGGCAGGTCAGGTGGTCTGGTATTCCCATCTCTTTTAGAATTTTCCACAGTTTATTGTGATCCACACAGTCAAAGGGTTTGGCATAGTCAATAAAGCAGAAATAGGTGATTTTTCTGGAACTCTCTTGCTTTTTTGATGAGCCATAAAGATGCTTTGCTGAAAATTTTCAGGGAGTTCAGATTTTGGGGGGCATGAGTCATCCATTCTCCATGCATAGCCCTGAAATTATCCTGTCTCTGCTCCACAGTTTGACATTTCTGTTTGTTTGGCCTCACTATGCATTGGACACATGCACTTTTTTTGGGTAACAGTATCTCATAAAAGTACGATTGTTTCCCACTGACTTTTCCGGTAATTATACACACTATTCCACATTGTTTAAAACACTGCAGACCACCTCTAGAATGTACATGTACATAAAGGGCAACTCTAATGACTGTCAAAAAGAAGCTACTGATAGGAAATAGGATGTCATTACCTCCTGTGATGCTTGCCCAAACTGGTGGCCTTGGGAGACTTCCCACTTGAACCCAACTCCCACAAAACACTAGGAAACTTGGGAGAACTACTGTTCTCACAGTCTCCTGTTTAGAGTGCCAGCCCTGACCTCCCATCCAGTTCTGCACTTTCTATTGCCTACATGACACCCATACGCTTCTCTAGCACCATCACCTTGAGCTCACTGGATCAGAAACTTATTTATCCTTCTTTCTTCTCTGCCAATATGAGCTCATCTTCTGAATAACTGACTTATGTCAATGACATCCACATTTTATTTTCTTTTAATGAGTGGACGGGAGTTAGTAGCCACAAACTCACTTGAATAGATACATTCTAATTTTACCAACTCAATGCATATTGACCTATTTCAGTACCAAGAGAGATTAAGTGGGTTTGACAGCCTTGCTTTTGACTTGGAGGGTCACTGTAGCTTTATATTGATGGTGGTGGATGGAAATTAGAATTTGCTAAGAAAATAAATCTGATGCCAGGTGAAATTAATATAAAAGGCTTATATTCTCTATTTTTTCAACATTTATTTGACAACAAACATATCATGTTAATAAAAAAATAAGAGGCTATAATTTTATAAAGTTGATTATTGCTCATTATTAACTAGAATAACAAAAACATCAAAAGTATTGAAAAGTACCAAAAAAAAAAAAAAAAAAAAGAGGAGCAAAAAACTCATCACCTGGTATAAGTTAATATTCCAAAAATCTTTTAATGGGTGTATACTGAAAGAGATTTATAAGCATTCATAAATAGCTTAATAGATATTTAGAAATAATTTTATCAGATAAATTATATGACTCATATATATCATTTTACTTTAACTTGAAAATAAAACAGATGAAATTGAAAATATTGATTAACATTAGATAAATATTTAACCAAAACAAAATTTTTTATTTCTAAAATATACCTTAAATTAAAGATAATTATTATAAAAAACATTAGTATTTTACATTGGCAATTATTTCACATTAACTACTTGCTTCAGTTTTACATAAAGCAATTTTCTCCCTGCTTTAAAACTTGAAGAAATACTCTCCATAAGATTTCTCATCTGTTTCATTCTCTGACTTTTGTATTTTTTTTTTTTTTTAGTTAATTACAAAACTTAACTCTGTTAGAATTCAGTACATTTGCTTCCATTTCTACAAGTGTAATTACCAAATGGTTTTACTCTGATTTCAATATCTCAGAGGATTAAATATTATTTGCTGGTTTGTTTGCCATAGTTTTTTCATTTCTCATTCATTGATTTTGGTTTATATATTTCCTAGTCCATCACAATAAAGCTATTATAAAGATGGGTCAAATTTAGGGCATTGTAAATTCTTGCCCTATTAAGATTATATATATGATGTTTTTATATAAAAGGAAAATTTGTCTAAATAAAAATTTTCTGGACCATTGAAAATTGCATAGATACTTAGAGATGTGGCCTCATTTTCTCCACAGTTACGATAACATTTTCACTGCAGTCATTTACATTGTTTGGATTTTGCCATTTTTTTTTTAAAGAACGGGGCATGCATAAAGCCTGTACCACCAACTTATTATACATTTGATAATATCTTTTCTGGCCTTTATTAATCAATAACAGTTTGATTTTGAGTATTATTTGCCCATGATTATTTTTCTTCCTTTCATATAATCCACTTTCTTCTGGAAGACTACACTTATGTTTCTCCTTATAAGTGAGTTACGTTATAGGATTCAATAATTTAAACATTTAAAAAAAGTTATTTTGAAAGTTTAACAACTCATAAAACCTGCCTGTACTTGTTGTCTACATATTTCTCATTCTTCCATGAATGCTGCTCAGTCTTGAATTCATTCATCTTCAAAGAAACAGCTCTGATCACTTGGGACTCCCTTCATCATATACAAGTCTTAATTCTTAGTGCTCATTTTATTAAGAGTGCCAGGATCTGGGGATAAAGTTTACCATTTGTTCTTTCTTGTTCTCTACATCTTCTATGTATTCTATTTCCATTAATCTCCTTGTCTTTTCTCTTGGTATTAACTTTAATCGTTTCAAGCCCCTATTTCTATTCCAGCGTTTCCATTTTTAGTACACCTATTTTCCCTACTGTTTTTAACTTTTATTCTTATAATAAGAACACTTTATTTTTCAGTTTCTATTACCTCAATCACGAAGAAACTCTTCATTTTTTAAACTTACTATGATTTTTTTTTAATGTTAAGCCTTATGTTCTGTTTACTGAGTTCAAGTTACCAATTTCTTCTAAAGCACACATTTAAAATAGAACGTGAAAAATGATGTAGAGAGATAATAAACAAGATAATATTAATATAGTTATACTAGTAATAGTAAGGTACAATATATTTAGATATATAATATATTTAGTTACATAATGAAAAAGAAACATATTAATGTGAACATTTTTAAATTTGTATATACATATAGCCTCAAAATATGCAAAGCAAAAAATGACAAAATTTGAGGCAGAAATCAACAAACTCATAATTAATATTGTGAATAATATTAATTTCCATATGCAACAACCTAGTAAGGCTAAGGAAAATCTGAACAACCTATCATGAAGCTTAATATAGCATAGATAGAGACCTATAACCAACAATCAAAGAATATACATTCTTTTCAAGCATAAAAGGGACAATGATCATGTACTGATCACAAAGAAAATATCAATAAACAACAAAGAATCAATCTCATATAGATAATGTTTTCCGGTCACAATACAATAAAATTAGAAACCAATAAAATCTTCCCTCAAATATTTAGAAACTTAAGGTCACTGTAAATACTTAAAGAGAAAAATGAAAATGTCCTTTAATAATTTCAATTAGTAGCTAAATGTTCTTTAAGAACTATTTAAGCATATGTCAGGCAAATAAGCATCATGGGTATGTGCTTTATTATCAAGCTGCACAAATGCTTTTTTTCAGGACTGAAAAACATTTATTGAATCAAAATCAAATACTTTATTTTTACTATCTGTAAGCCAACATTGAACTTACTTTATTCAAGAATGAACACAATGTATAAAATAAACATGCTTATGTTGTAAAAATAGGTCAATTTTATCTCCTGGGTGCTGAGGAGAAGTCATTTTGAACAAAATCAAGTCAAACTCCCTCTCTGTAATAGAACTGCCATAATTTAATAACAAAAGTGAATGTTAATATATACTCACAAAGTATCTTTAAAAGCCCACTGATAGTGCTACATCAGAAATGCTGAACCTAATCACCACAGTTCACATTTCCACTGTATGCTCATAGGCACCATTTCATGCCTGCATCACAGAAAAAGCACCTCTTTTACTGAATGCATGCCTTTAGTGACCAGCTGTTAGAACGTATTTCAATAAAGTATTAAGAGTCAATTCTACTTAGCTTTATTTTTCAAATGAGACACATTGTTATGGGGAGCAGATGACCTCCCCAAATTTACAAATCCTCTTATCAGTGTGGGAAAGCTGACTCCCTAAAAAAATTGAGTCGAAGGTTAGTATCTTAAAATTGGTAGTTTTCTTATTCTTGACTCATTTCTGACACCTTCCTTGGCATGTATTCTTGCACACAGTGTGGCTACTTGTGCCTGTCAAGTCAGGGTGGCTGCAGAACAGTTGGAGGCTGAAGTGTGCAGCCTTTGGCTTACCATGGAGGCACACTTCAGTGCTTACTGGAGTATTTGATCCTTGGAGAATCAGAAAAGCAAGCAATTGAGAAAAAATAAATAAATAAAATAAAATCATGAATTAGGGAAAAGGGACCATGGCTCTTTGTACTGTTCTAGGAATTATGCAATTATAAGCTGTGTACTAATTTTTAAAGTCAAAATAGAAGCAGACTAAAATGCATCAGGACTAACAATACCAAAAAAAAAAAAAAAAAAAAATCTGTCTTATGAGAGCTTGCACACTTCAGAGTGCCTGGCTGGACCCTGACTCTGCTAAACAGAATGGCACAGGTACTCAAGCAAAATCCAGAATGCAGTATCAACATACTTAATTAATGACATCAGATGAATTCAAGTTTAGAAGTTATTAAGCTGTAAAATGCATATTTTGATTGCTAAGCATAAATGTTTTTACTTGACAGATTCTCTGGGATTGACATCTATGAAGACTCAAAATTGCAGAAATACAAGGACTGAAAAATCTAGAGCCAGCTATACTAGGTAAATTAAAAGAACTGGGGAAAGAAAAGCTGCCACGTTTTGCCTATATAACCCAATATTTACTCAGTTACCTGTTTCATAAGAACTTTAAAAGGTGAAGAGAAAATGATCCCTTTTTATTAGTGCAGTTAGCTAAATCCTTACAGTTTTCTAAGTCTGTTTTCAATTAAGCCCATTTCCTGCATGAAATGTACTCCTATCAAATGTAACTGGACATAGGATTTAAAAATTTTAATGAAAAAAAAAAAAAACACCACTACCTGGCTTAGCACTACACACTTATGGGGAAGGGGAAGCATTTATAGAAATACAATTTGTGAAGAACAGATATATTATGGAACCTGAGCCAAAGGTTTCACACCAATATCTTAAGTCACCATGCAAGTTGTTGTCATAGGCAATAACACAGTCAGGTCAATCGTTGCTCCTGGCAACTTCCACTGTCCCAAAATATGAATATAGAGAGACCAATGACTACAGAGTCCACAGTTAGAAGTACAGGCTAGAAGCTCAACAAATTGCTAGTGAAAGCAACTGGATATAATAATATTAAGCATAAACATGTAAAAACAGAAGGAGCACACAAAGAAATGAACAGCTACTAAGGTCATGATGCTCAGAGTCAGACAAGATGAGAGTGTTACCGCAGACTCACATACATAACCATACACATTTACAACACCAGGCTCTTGTTCTCAAATAAATATATTAAATATTTACAACAAATGAATGCCTTATGAATGTAAGCTTTTTTAAAAATTATAATTCTAACTAAATAAAGTTATACTTCTAAAATAAGCTGCAAGTTGCCATTTTTTTTTTAATGAAATGGATGTGACTTGGTGCTACAACTAAGCTTTTGCTGATGATAATTTATGATTCTGATGATAGCAGCAGAAAGGGCAGTAAAGAAGTGTTCATCTCTGGCATCATATGGGTTCCCACACAGGCAACTTCATAAAACATACAGATACTACTCTGTTGAAGTTCCAAATGAATAGAAATGATCATTGTGCTTTTGAGTCTCATACTTTCCAAAATATATATATGTGTGTGCGCTAAGTTTCTTCAGTCGTATCTGACTCTTTGAGACACTGTGGACTGTAGCCCACCAGGCTCCTCTGTCCATGGGATTCTCTAGGCAAGAATACTGGAGTGGGCTGCCATGCCTTCCTTCAGGGGATCTCCCTGACCCAGGAATTGAACCTGCGTCTTTTATGTCTCCTGCATTGCAGGTGGGTTCTTTACCACTAGTGCCACCTGAGAAGCCCCAAAACACACATAAATGGTGACAAAGTAACAATAGCAGGTATTTGCTCACCAATAAGATCATATGGCAGAGGGGTTGGCAGTGGAAAGAGAAAAATGAGGGGGGAAAGTGCAGAACAGTGCTAACATTCACAAAAAAGTTCTTGGTAAAATCAGATCCACATTCATAAAAATCAAAAATTAAGCCACAATCCAAAGAACTCTGTCTCCATGAGTCCAAAGGCACATGTGCCAGGATAAGGAAATGCAGGATTGCTCTGACTAGTTTCTTCAGAGCAGAACAGGAACATGTCACTGGAGTAATCACAATGGGGTGAACCAGACACCCATCACACTTTGGAGGAGAGGTCCAGGGCTATCCTGTCTTCATGTCCATGAGCATCCGCATTGTGACAGGCATGGCACCCCCGCAGCCTCCCTTGGACTACATCTGGTTCTGAATGGAGCTCACGGCCTTCATCCCACCTAACAGGTCTCCTGACCCCATGTGAACTGTGTGCACAAAGTTTGTGGTCTCCCCAATCATACTTCAGTCAATCTGCTGGCCCCTTTTAGATTGAAACAATACAGCAGTTGAAACATAACCACAATTCACTCATGTTTATAGTCCAAGTTATAAGTGAGCGCCAAAGAAGTTTCCAAATCTCAACTCAGGAAGCCTCACAAAGCATGCTTCTCAATATGATGAATGTCCAATGATGCCAAAATAATTTTATTATTTCTCTGTGTTTTTGTTTCTGGAAGTCAAGCAATTTTTGTAGTCAATCTAAAAAAAAGTTCAGATTATTTCCTTTCTTTGCTTCTGGTTCTACAGAGACTTGTTTCTGAACTACCAGGAAAGGTATAAAAATTTGCTGTCTTGACTTATGGTCTTCTCAGGTAGTCACTCACTCCTTGTCAGTTGAGCTATCTCTGGGTTGAGAACATCCCATATTATGCATACAGATGACTGCAGAATCACTGTCAGTAGAAGTTGTTCTTTGAATATTTCTTCTTATTTAGGTTTGAGAATTTACTTAAAAATACACACACACACACACACACACACACACACATAACTGGTCCTATCATAGCCTTTGTCTCTCCCACTTGCTCTGGCAGTAGCCTCTCTTAGTGCCAGCTCCATGGCTCCTGTCCTGCAAGGCTCACCTGAATATTTTCTAAATATCAATTATGAGGAAAGCTAAAAAGGGGTATTTTATTTGACAACCAAATCAATGTCTCTAATCTCATGGGAAAAATAATTCAAGAGCAGTGGTTTTCAAACAGTAGAATGTATTAATATCACTGGGAGGATTTATCAAAACATAGATGGTTAGACCCCACCCTAGGGTTTCTAATTCACTACCTTTTGGATAGAGACCAAAAATGTGCATGTGTCACAAGTTCACATGGATGCCCTTGATTATGCCCATCTGGGTATCACAATTTGAGAAAAAATTGGAGTAGAATTGTGAATTAGATGTGATAAATGAGGCTACAAATTACTGTCCCCCCCCCCCAAATGAGGGATAACTTGAGTTAATAGCATAAAAAAAAAAAAACAAAAAAAAAACAGAATTCTTAATAGGGGATGATTAAGCACATGTGTAAGTTAAAAAAAAAAAAAAAAGAAGATGGTAGTGTAACAGGTAACAAACCTGACTCTATATTGGATCTATTTCTTGAGATCTAACCACTGTGCTCTGTTGCTTGTGGTTAGTTATGCTGACTCCGCACCTTTCGTAAAAGAATGTTGCCTATAGCCTGAAATTAACAGGACAGCTCATTCTCAAGGCTCTGCCTCCCAGGCTTGACCTTTAAAGTTATAACACATTTTCATTCATACAAAGATAAAAAGTTGCAAAATGGAATTGCATTTGTCTTGTTGGAGGTTTACAGAAGCACTGTAACCTGACCTATATTGTCAAGTGCAAAAATAAAGGATTTTGGCACATCTGTTTGCAACAACCAGCCACACTCCCTCCTCTTTTAGTATAAAGAAAGCCTGAATTCTAACTTGCAGAAGATGGTTTTTTGGAACACTCATCTACTATCTTTTTGGTCAGCTGGCTTCCTGAACAAAGTCATTATTCCTTGATCTGAGACCTCATCTTTTAATCTGTTGACCTGTCGTATGGTGAGCAGGATAAGCTTGGTCTTATCCTGTAGGAAGATGTTGTGTTTGAGGCTAAGACAGGGAGTGATATTTTCAGCAAGTTTAATTAAGCATAAACAAGTATAAACAAGCATAGCAAGGGATTCAAAATATTTTTGTTTTTATATGTTTTATAATTCAAAAATAATATTGAGGACTTGCTTTAAATGTTTTATAATTCAAAAAATAATATTGAGAACCTAGTGCTACGAGAAACATATAAATGGCCAAAGGCAACTGTTTTCTTCAATGGGATCACACGTGAGTGGAGCCAGCAGCCAATTACAATGGAGTTTCATAAAGGAAGAGGTCAGCCTGTGGTCTCCAATTGCACAGAAAGGGAGAACCAAGTTAGCTTAGAGAGCTCAGAGAACACTTCTCAGAAGTAATTACGCCTAGTTTCAGTCTTAAAGTCTCATTCTGGAAAGAACAGAGGACTTCTGATGCAGAAGGGAATTTGCCTCAGATTATAAATCCTTGCACTGATAAAGCCAGAAAGATGCTTATTAAATTTAAATTAAAAATGGGAGGAAGCATAAAGGAAAAACAGAGGAGGGGAGAGAAAAAAAGGACTGAAGGAACGATAAAACAGACAAGGAAAATCATTTTTAAGCAGAAACTTATGTAGAAGATGTGGGTACTATTGGGAAGGCATCAGTAAAGTGTCATCTCACCAGAGGGAGAGGATCTCAATATTAGGGAGAGTGAATCAACCCTGCCAGAGGTATTGAGATGCCAGCTGGAGACAAACGAAATGTATGCTGAGTCTCAATGGGGCCCAGCTCCCATTAGTGCAGTTTTATGGTGTTACCAGTTGTGGATGACATTTTCTAGTAAAATGCAATAGCTTGGGGTTCTCTGTGAACTTCTTATGGCAATCAACCTTGCTTAGGGGTTGCCAAAGGGAAGACATGATACTGGATGCTTTTATGAGGTCAGTGGGCAGCATATAATGCTGTTCACTAAAACTCTGTATCAAAAATGAAACAATTATCTAGTTTGTCAATAGATTTGGCAGTTCTGACTGCACTGGGAATCTAAGTGTCTATAACACTGTTGAGAAACCACAGGATTTTGGCTGCCAAATGCAACATCTGGGGATAAAAGTAGGTGCTTTCCAAACATTTGGAGATAAAGAAAACATTGTCACCATTTTTCCAAAGTAAATTCTTAATATCTAGAAAGAATCACAGCATTTCCTGAATGGACATAAACAGCTACTTGGCTGTAGCTTAAAGAATGACCTTATCATAACTGAAGAAAAAGTATCATGTCAGGTCAGGACACAGCAAGAACAAAAAATGAAGAGACAAGAGCCACACTTGGTCCTATTCTGTGCAATAGAGATGCTCAGTATGACAGACACATGCATTCAAGTCAACAAATAGATGCCCTTAGGGAGTTGATATGTTGCCTGGGACAAAGGTGGTGTGGTACTCTCCTCATGACTATACATTTCTTTCTTAGAAAATACGGTCTCAGAGATAATCTGAAAGCTCATCATAGATTTGCAGTGTAAATTATATCTTTCTTTTGCTTGCGTTAATTACTTTCAAAGGTGCACTAGGCAACTCAGAACAGCAGTCTTTGCCCACTATCAGACCTGCAGGTTTATTCAACTTTCCTCACTCCAGCAAACAGTGCAGAAATACAACCTCTCTTGACTACATCTGTTGTAGTAATCAAGTTAGCCTTCTGCCCTGTATAAGCTGCCCAGGTCGATTTATAAGCTCCCTTCATCTATCCCAAGCCTGCATTACAAAAACATAGTTTCCTACTGTGCTATCCATTTCCCCTCCTTTCTGTTAATCTCTAGTATGCTCAGTGACAGCCTGAGAATTAAATCCTGACTTAGCTTCAGTGATGTGGAGGCACGGTGCTGACTTTGACGCAAGTCTAACTCTGATCCTCTATTAAATATCCAATACACTCTTGCTCACTCACACTTAAATTAGCAAGAAGATAACAAATTCAGTTGGTCTCTTTTTAAGCAAAGCAACTGAACCCTGAGGAAGATAGAAAATTGCACTAGATAATATAGGACAATAAAACTTGTAAGAATGTTTCTGTTTTGAGTATCAAAATTGAATTTGCTGTAGGAATTATGATGTGTATGAGGCCAACTGCGTTTAAGGAAGGAAAAAATATGCTACTCAAAGACATTCATTTACTGGAAAACTAGTTATAACTTTATGTGTCATTCTCTGTTTAATTTCAGGAACTTCTCTCCCCAAATAAAGCAAAACATTTTATGGATAATGAACAGGAGATTTAATATTGTATGGGTGACTAATTTGGTTACTTAAGAAAAAAATCGGAAACGAACCGGATGTTCTAAACTTGATTAGTGTTTCTGTCATAAGGATGCGGCATTAGTCTTACAATGATTGAAACTCATAGCTCATTATTTTTGTATGGCTTCTCCATTAGCTATACTTCTTAAAGTTTCACTGCTCTGTTGGAATTGTTAATTTTTGCTTCTTGCAGAAGTTTTCTCTTGGTAAAGCCAGTTATGAGAAACCCAAATAAAACAGAATTGAAGCAATTATATAGGTTATTCTGGATAAGAAATTCTTCTAGCTCCCTCCCTCTCTTCCTCTCTCCTTTCTTCTTTAAAGTTACCTCAAATTTCACATTTACTATGACTGTGGAATAAAGACAGGCACTTCTTTAAATAATAGAGTTCAGTAATACACTTTAGAAAATTTCAGGCGGGTACTTCCAGCTCCCTTCTCAAGAAATTCTTTACTTCCATTATGATTGCCAGAAAGGTGTTCATTTTTATGCACCATCCATTAGTGCACCAAATGAGTTACGAGTCATCCACATCTTAACAGAAACTAGTTCAATCCACCGTATTTCTTTTTAACACCTTAGCAAAGAAATGAACATGTGAGACAGAAGAGGATTTTTATTTTTTTTATTTTATTTTATTTTTAAACTTTACAAAATTGTATTAGTTATGCCAAATATCATAATGAATCTGCCACGGTATTACAGTCACACCAGTAAAGTTAAGATGACCGAGTACATCCCCAAAGCAGAGGGATTTAGGGAAATAGGGGTAGCTAGACACCCTTTCTCAAAATGAATTGGGGATATAGAAAGCAGAAGAGAGAATAACAGGACTATACCAATGTCAAAATACATTTATTTTGCCAACCTAGCAACAAGAGTTCATTGCTAGCCACTTTGGGTTGATATAGTAACATATCTTGAAGAAAAGTAAAATGGAAGGGCATGGAAAGACCTGTCTTGTCCCCACTTTGGTGGTAATGGAACAATTTGCAAAAAAATTCAGTTGGTCAAAAAAGAATTCTTTGTATGAGTAAGTTATACAGTTCCTTTAGAGACACTAGGTCTAGAGCAGATTAGAGAAGCTTAATCAAAGGCATGGGAGAGTCCAGCCAAAGGAGCAGCAACAGTTCCTGATTTGGTTTCAGGATGTGTGTATGTGTGCATGTCCATGTGTGTGTGCACATGCCCATATGCCCAGTATCCTTAGAGGGAAAGAGTAGAGGCCAGCCCCAGATGGCTGCCCCAAGCGGTTACAACATTCTGCTTTTATCCTTGACTCCTCATAATCTTCACACCTACACTTCAGGCTTTTATTCTAGAAAGTTAAAGTCCATTGTTCTGGACTCAGGTTGACTTTCCTTTTCCCTTGACAGGTGGACAGGCATGTCTTGAAGACAATTGATGCATTTTACAAATCAGTGTATTGATCTTAGAGGAACTGACCTAGAGTCTTCCGTGCCCTGTTGGTCCTACTACTTATATCCCAACCCTGATCCCAACTCCTATCAAGTCTTTTTTCACAAATCACCTTATTAAAAGATGTCAACTGTCAGATCATGCTCTCTCTGCTCCACCCCTCCATTCTTCCCATGTCACTCAGGGATAAAGCCAAAGTTATTAACTTTTCAAATGTCTGGTAGCTCCCTCTCTGAATTCATCTTCAGTTTTGCCCAGCTTTCCCTAGCTGTCTCTGCTACAATTATGCCATTTTCCTTGCTGTTCTTAAATTAGACCCAGTCAACCCCAACTCAAGGCTTTCTCATTTGCTCTTTTCTATGACTGGAATGCTCTTCCTTAAACATCCGAATTGCTCAACCCTTCATCCTCTTTTTTGTCATTTTTGAGCCACTTGGCATATGGGATTTTAGTTCCCCAACTGGGATAAAACCCATGACCCCTGCAATGTAAATGCAGAGTCAAATGCTGGACCACCAGGGGATTCCCACCCCTTCATTCTCTTAAAAGTCTGGACCCAGTGCCATATTTTAGCAAGTCACTTTCTTATGTCTTTATTTAAAATTATTAACTCATCTATCTCTGACATTCCCTGTTGTTTTGCTTAGATTTTCCCCTTCCCCAGTAATTATTACTTATATTAGATATTTACCTAATTATTATTTCCTCTCACTCCATCCAGGAGAGAACAAGATTAGGGTTTAAGCAAATAGGAATAACATTAATTTTTATTGGTTTAATTCACAGACATACCACTAGCACATGCCATAGAAACAAACACATATTTATCACACTATAAAAGTATGAATGGATAAATAAATAGGTGAATGGCAATGAATACTAAATTATAACAAATAAATGAATTACTAAAAATATTCTTTATAGCCATCCTATATATTCCAGATGTTATACTAAACACTTTGTAACAGCAATTCTTTAAGGTAAGTATTTGACATAATGTTGCAAGGTAGGCATTTAGATAAAAATTAGGCTCAAGAATGCTTAATTTCTTTTGTACTAGGAAGTAGTAAAGAAAGTAGTGGAATAAGGACTTCTTGACCATCTAGGGTTAAGACTTCGCCTCTCCAATGCAAGGGATGTTGGTTCACACTCTGGTTGTGGAACTGAGATTCCACATGTCTCATGGTCAAAAAATCAAAACATAAGCAGAAGTAGTATTGTGACAAATTCAATAAAGACTTTAAATATGGGCTTCCTAGGTGATGCTAGTGGTAAAGAATCTGCCTGCAGATTCAGGAGACATGAGATGCAGGTTCAATCCCTGGGTTGCAAAGATTCCCTAGAGAAGGCAATGGCAACCCGCTCTAGTGTTCTTGCCTAGAGAATGCCATGGACAGAGGATCCTGGAGGGCAATGGTCCACAGGTTTGCAAAGTGTCAGATGGGAGATCCCAGATATCTCATGGGATCTACTGCATTGTAAGAAGTTCAATGAAGTCTCTAAATATGGCCCACATCAAAGAAAGAAAGAAAGAAAGAAAGTAGTGGAATAAAGACACTTCTGGTTCCAGTGCATGCACTGGCTTTTCTAGAGGAAGTTCTCTTTAATAGCCTTAGAGAAAATATAGTTGGTACAATCATGGAGAGGCAAGATCTAAATCTGATTTATCTGACTAAATCTTCTGGTGAGATACATTTCTTTAGTTGACTTCAGAAGAAGCTGTATGTTTGGGCTGAAAAGTCAATGTCTCATTAAGTCATGAAAGTGAAAAGTGCAAGTTCAAGTTGCTCAGTCGTGTCTGACTGTCTGCAACCCCACGGACTATACAGTCCATGGAATTCTCCAGGCCAGAATACTGGAGTGGGTAGCCTTTCCCTTCTCCAGGGGATCGTCCTAACCCAGGGATCAAATCCAGGTATCCCGCATTGCTGGGGATTCTTTACCAGCTGAGCCACAAGGGAAGTCCAAGAATACTGGAATGGGTAGCCTATCCCTTCTCCAACAGATCTACCTGACCCAGGAATTGAACTGGGGTCTCCTGCATTGCAGGTGGATTCTTTACCAACTGAGAGATCATACATATTTTTAGGTAATATTGTCAAAGACATTTTATTAATTATGAATTTTGTGCATTATGACATATTGTGGAGTGCAAAACCCTATTATTAACACATCTGCATTTCCATTTAGCATTAATTAAGTGAGTAAAGCATGACTGCCATCTGAAAATTGTAGAAACTTGTAGGTGCTTTACCAGGCAATAACTATGCTTGGCTGACTAAAGTTAGAATATTAGTATTTATTTACTTAATATTTCTTATACTATACCATCAAGGGCCTATAAATTGTGCCTTGGGAATCTCATATAGATTTGACTGACTGGTCTTGCCCATCCTTATTGCAATATTCCAGTTGACCTATGTTCAAATATATTGGGTTGGCCTAAAAGGTTGTTCAGGTTTTAATAAAATGTTATGGAAAAATCCAATCATATGTCTCTGTATAAGCTATATCCCACTTGAAATTCCTGTTCCCTTCCTGTCTCCATCAGCTGACACATTCTAATTATCTATAAACCTTTTTCATTGTTTTAGTTAACATAGATATCTTCCTTCTTTACTGTTCATTACATCTAATACTTTTCCCTCAAAACACCTCCCATTCAATCACATTTATTCATTAAACATATGAATTCCTATCTTATGTCAAGCTCAGAATTCTCTTGGATGCTAATGTGAATATGACATGATACTCTTATGAAAGGGATAGCTATGTGTCATATATTTAATTTTCTTCACTTAAACATTGCTTGAACATCTACAATTGCTTTATATTCTTATATTTAGAAAATAACAATAAATAAAATATAATATTTTACCTTCAAGAGTCTACACTCTAATGAGGGAGAAAAGCAAATTAGCCTATGATCACAATATGGTGCAGTCAGTACTATAATTGAAATGCACTGTGATGTCAAGCAAAGATGAAGAGCATGTGATCCATTTGGAAAATGTCAGGCTAAGAAAATAAAAAGTGACACATAAGCTGAACCTTAAAGGAATCATAAGAGTAAGCCCAACCAGGGCTGACTAGGATGGGAAATTTCACCAACTGAGGAATAGATTCCTTGGGAGTTTTGGTTTTTTAGTTTGTTTATTTGTTTGTTTTCCTTATTGATATTAAGAGATATAAAACTCTCAGTGATCAAGAATCACGGTGCATTTGAAATGGTGGCACAATGTTAATCTCAGTGGTATATACTATTTACCATTTGGAAAATCAGTTCAGTTCAGTTGCTCAGTCATGTCCGACTCTTTGTAACCCCATGAACTGCAGCACACCAGGCCTCCCTGTCCATCACCGACTCCTGGAGTCCACCCAAGCCCATGTCCATTGAGTCGGTGATGCCATCTAACCATCTTATCCTCTGTCGTCCCCTTCTCCTCCTGCCCTCAATCTTTCCCAGCATCAGGGTGTTTATTTTCTGAGTGAATGCATTAATGATTAATAAAAATGTTATTTAGATAAGAGACAGATATGCATTATTCAACACACGTGACTTAACTCTTTTGAAGACACAGCTAACAAAACTAAGATGTACTTCCAGTCCCTACATGGTATCTATGGAAATGAGCAAACATGGAAATGAGTAAACAAAAAACAACCACAAAAACTTTTACTTTCTGTTCCTCTATTGTCCCAACATATGCTACATAAAGAATGACCAAAGAAACTAAGAAATCAATATTATTGATTCAGTTCAGTTCAGTCACTCAGCTGTGTCTGACTCTTTGTGACCCCATGGACTGCAGCGTGCTGGGCTTCCCTGGTCGATCATCAACTCCTGGAGCCTACTCAAACTCATGTCCATCATGTCGGTGATGCCATCCAACCATCTCATCCTCTGTTGTCCCCTTCTCCTCCCACCTTCAATCTTTCCCATCAGGAAAAGCATCTTGGAAAAGCATCAGGGTCTTTTCCAAGGAGTTGGTTCTTCACATCAGGTGGCCAAGTATTGGAGTTTCAGCTTCAGCATCAGTCCTTCCATTGAATATTCAGGACTGATTTCCTTTAGGATTGACTGGTTTGATCTCCTTGCAGTCCAAGGGACTCTCAAGAGTCTTATCCCACACCACAGTTCAAAAGCATCAATTCTTCAGCGCTCAGCTTTCTTTATAGTCCAACTCCCACATCCATACATGACTACTGGAAAAACCATAGCTTTGACTAAATGGACCTTTATTGGTAAAGTAAGTAATGTCTCCGCTTTTTAATATGCTGTCTAGATTGGCCATTAGTTTTCCAAGTTCCTGATTATTTAAAAAATTATTCTAGCCTTGATTTTAAGGTTTTTTTCGTCTCTTTAGTAACCCCAGAGGTGAGCTAGTTTCTTTGTAGAATAATAGTTTCCTGTCACCTGTGGGTTTTTTCTTGTAGGGTCAATTGCAAAGTAACCTTCTGAGGCTACATGGGGACAGGGAAACAAATCTATTCCCAAGTACACTTGACAGCAAAGAGCCTTGCAAAAAACTCCAAGATGAGAACATGTCCTAAAATACCTCACCATTATGTTACAGTCCTTTTGCTTCTCCTGTGTGGCTTCAGTTCCTGCCCCATGCTGTGGAGTCACGAAGCAGAGAGTCTGGTTCTGGCTAAGGGACTAATTATTTGTGTAGCCCTTGGCAAGGCACTTGAGCTCTCCAGGTTTCATCAAATCTTTATCTACAAAATGAAGAATGAGTTGTTCAGATTCTGATTATGAAATCATTTCTCTAAAAGATATCCCTAGTCTCCTCATTTCACTGTGTTCTCAGCCTGTTTCCGTCAGGTGTTGAGGGCCATTATCCCATTTAATTCTTTAAAGCGCCTCTTAAATGTCTTTTCCTTTAGTAAGTAGATCGGGACCCTCTGTCCAATAAAATTTCCCTTCTTTCTGTCTCCACAAAAGCCTTTTGTGTAGCTATCATTGTGCTATAATCCTATGACTTTTTGTACCTTCAACTCTGTTATAAATCCCTTAGCCTAGAAATCTGACTCATCACATCTTGTATATCTATAACTTAGTAGATTCTCAGTAAATATTTCATATATGAACAAATGAATGGATATGATGGTATGTGCACATAGAAAATATATTGCATACATTGTAACATCTGTCCAGTATAAGAAGAAATATTATATTTCCAGTTCCATTTTCAACATTAGTATCATAGTAAAGTATTAGGGTTAATTTAGGTAATTATTTTTTAATTTCAGACTACACATAACATTAAATCTGTATGTAGGTCAAGAAGCAACAGTTAGAACCGGACATGAAACAACGGCCTGGTTCCAAATTGGGAAAGGAGTACATCAAAGCTGTATATTTTCACCCTGTCTATTTAACTTATATGCAGAGTACATCATGCAAAATGCTGGGCTGGATGAAGCACAAGCTGGAATCAAGATTGCCAGGAGAAATATCAATAACCTCAGATATGCAGATGACACTACCATTTTGGAAGAAAGCAAAGAGGAACTAAAGAGCCTCTTGATGAAAGTGAAAGAGGAGAGTGAAAAAAATGGCTTAAAAATTAACATTCAAAAAATGGAGATCATGGCATCTGGTCCCATCACTTCATGGTAAATAGATGGAGAAACAGTGGAAACAGTGACATACTTTATTTTCTTGGGCTCTGAAATTGCTGCAGATGGTGACTGCAGCCATGAAATTAAAAGATGCTTGCTCCTTGGAAGAAAAACTATGACTAAGCTAGACAGCATATTAAAAAGCAGAGACACTACGTTGCTGACAAAGGTCCATCTAGTCAAAGCTATGAATTTTCCAGTAGTCATGTATGGATGTGAGAGTTGGACTAAAGAAAGCTAAGCACCCAAGAGTTGATGCTTTTGAACTGTGGTGTTGAAGAAGACTCTTGAGAGTCCCTCAGACTGCAAGGAGATCAAACTAGTCAATCCTAAAGAAAATCAGTCCTGAATATTCATTGAAAGGACTGATGTTGAAACTCCAAAACTTTGGCCACCTGATGCAAAAACCTGATGCATTGGAAAAGACCCCGATGCTGGGAAAGATTGAAGGCAGGAGGAGAAGGGGACAACAGAGGATGAGACGCTTGGATGGCACAACTGACTCAATGGGCATGAGTTTGATCAAGCTCTAGGAGTTGATGATGGACAGGGAAGCCTAGCATGCTGCCGTCCATGGAGTCACAAACAGTACAACACAAGTGAGCAACTGAATTGAACTGATACTTGACATGGGCCATTGGTCACAAATCTGAACAAAAATATCTTTATTATCAAATTTCATATCAAAACTATACCAGTTGTGCAAAATTCTATGGTTTAAACACAATTACAGTATGTCCCCTATGTACAAATGAGTTCTGTTCTGAGAGCATGTTTATGAGTCCAATTTATTTGTTAAGTCCAATATAATTAGTTTAGGTATGTAACTAACAAAATTGTCTTAATAGAGCTATATTGTAATGGGTTGATAATCTTTTCCACACAAATGTTACATTAAAAGCAAAGAAAATAAGGAAAACATTTTTAATCTTACAGTACAGTAACTTGGAAAGTTACATCACCAGTTACATCACCGCTGCTTTTACACTGGCTTCCATACATCCTGTTGAAATAAATATATCGTAGTGCTATACTCTACACAGTACTATACAGCGATGTACACAGAAGCATAGCCACTTGTTGAGGATGCACACATATATGCCAGATACTTGAACTAGTTTGAATGATTGGCTGTATGAACATACATCTGCATCCTTGAAAGTTTGCAACTTGAAGGTTCACATGGAGAGGACTTAGTGTACATATTTTATTGCTTTCTAAGTTTTTGTTTTGTTTTTGGTTTTGATTTTATAGAAGACTCCATGGATGATGAAGGAGAAACAGCAAAGCTTTTTCAACTCTCATACACCCAGAAGAAGAGAGATCTCCCTTTTCTTGCCTTTTAAGTCCTACTCATCCTTCAGATCCCACCTCAGATGTCACTTCCACAGGGAATCTGTCTTTGATCTTCCAACTGTGATAAAACATCCTCAAGTATCTCATGTCTCTTCTTCATAGGAATTTTCACACATGTCAGTTTACATATGTTTGTCTTGTTATTTGATTTTTGTCTCTGCCCTACTGGTTTTTGAATTCCATAAGAGTCTGTCTATTCATCATATATTCAAAAATGTTTGGCAAAACTAATACAGTGTTTCAGGTTTAAAAATAAAATAAAATTAAAAAAAATAATAAAAAAATAAATAAATAATGACTAAAAATAAAAAAATAAATAAATAAAATTAAAAAATTAAGGGCAAGAAAACACCAAATACAGACAGGTATTTATAAATAAAGAATGTCACCAAAAGTCAATCTAATTCATTTTCAGAAATCTAATTAAGAGAAAAAGTCAGTGGGACCTCCAATTGGCTTAATGTCACAAAAGCCAGATATGCCCAGTGACACTGCATTGAATTATGCTGATGTTTTTAAAAAAAGTATATTGCTTGAAAATTTGAGGCATTGTAAAGATAAGTGAAGTCGCTCAGTCGTGTCCAACTCTTTGTGACCCCGTGGACTCTAGCCCACCAGGCTCCTCTGTCCATGGGATTCTCCTGGCAAGAATACTGGAGTGGGTTGCCATTTCCTTCTCCAGGGGATCTTCCCGGCCTAGGGATCAAACCCAGGTCTCCCACATTGCAGGCAGACGCTTTAACCACTGAGCCACCAGGGAAGCCCCAAAAGATAATAGATCAGGAGCTGATTGTTATGGAATAGATAGTTTTCTGTGCTTAAAAATCTTACAAGAAGAAGGATATATCATGTCATGGTTGGGGGGAGGCAGGAGGCAATTGGGGAATTTCCAGGGTTGTTTCTGAGGCAGATAGAATGGGAAGATTTATGGGCAAGAGCCTTTATTGTAATTTCTGCAGCACGGGTAAGGGAAACAGATGAGATAAGATAAGAAAACTCAGAATCAACTATTTTGGATAATGACACAGGCTCTCTGGCCATAAGGGTTGCCTCGAGTTGTCTGGTACCTCGGCCTAGGTGATCAGTTCAGGTGTATAGTGGCTGGAGTTTGAGAGCCTAACAGAGGAGGTGGTTGGGGATGTGGAGTCCAGGTTGAATGCTTTTATTTGAAAATCATGCCCTCTTGTGGAAGGCTCCTCCAAAAGAGAAGGGGAGCCCTAAAGGGAGCCAAGACAGGTGACTTAATATAACATTAGATTTTCCCTGAACATGTATGTCTGGCATATGCTTGTACAGCAGATGCTAGAGCATCTAGTTAACAAATTAGAGATACAGCTCATATCCTATTGTTTACTAGGAATGAAGCAAGTTGGTTGAAGGACTACTGAGACATAATACCCAGATTCAATCAACTGAAAGTTTCCCTTTATATTTGCATGACAGTCATGGAAAGCACTTCAAACTTTACATTTACACTTTTTAAAACATTCACAAAACTATATACGGTGGAGAAAAGAAACATAATTATATTTTGATTTCTTCACCTTACTTAGTTTTTACAACATTCAGTTCAGTTCAGTCACTCAGTCATGTCCGACTCTTTGCGACCCCATGAATCGAAGCACACCAGGCCTCCCTGTCCATCACCAACTCCCAGAGTTCACTGAGACTCACGTCCGTCGAGTCAGTGATGCCAGCCAGCCATCTCATCCTCTGTCATCCCCTTCTCCTCCTGCCCCCAATCCCTCCCAGCATCAGAGTCTTTTCCAATGAGTCAACTTTTCCCATGAGGTGGCCAAAGTACTGGAGTTTCAGCTTTAGCATCATTCCTTCCAAAGAAATCCCAGGGCTGATCTCCTTCAGAATGGACTGGTTGGATCTCCTTGCAGTCCAAGGGACTCTCAAGAGTCTTCTTCAACACCACAGTTCAAAAGCATCAATTCTTCTGCGCTCAGCCTTCTTCACAGTCCAACTCTCACATCCATAAATGACCACAGGAAAAACCATAGCCTTGACTAGATGGACCTTTGTTGGCAAAGTAATGTCTCTACTTTTGAATATGCTATCTAGGTTGGTCATAACTTTCCTTCCCAGGAGTAAGCGTTTTTTAATTTCATGGCTGCCATCACATTCTACAGTGATTTTGGAGCTCCCCAAAATAAAGTCTGACACTGTTTCCCCATCTATTTCCCATGAAGTGATGGGACTGGATGCCATGATTTTCGTTTTCTGAATGTTGAGAGTTAAGCCAACCTTACACTCTCCTCTTTCACTTTCATCAAGAGGCTTTTTAGTTCCTCTTCACTTTCTGCCATAAGGGTGGTGTCATCTGCATATCTGAGGTTATTGATATTTCTCCCAGCAATCTTGATTCCAGCTTGTGCTTCTTCCAGTCCAGCATTTCTCATGATGTACTCTGCATAGATGTTAAATAAGCAAGGTGACAATAGACAGCCTTGACGTACTCCTTTTCCTATTTGGAACCAGTCTGTTGTTCCATGTCCAGTTCTAACTGTTGCTTTCTGACCTGCATATAGGTTTCTCAAGAGGAAGGTCAGGTGGTCTGGTATTCCCACCTTTTTCAGAATTTTCCATAGTTTATTGTGATCCACACAGTCAAAGGCTTTGGCATAGTCAATAAAGCAGAAATGGATGTTTTTCTGGAACTCTTTTGCTTTTTCCATGATCCAGTGGATGTTGGCAATTTGATCTCTGGTTCCTCTGCCTTTTCTAAAACCAGCTTGAACATCAGGAAGTTCACGGTTCACATATTGCTGAAGCCTGGCTTGGAGAATTTTGAGCATGACTTTACTAGTGTGTGAGATGAGTGCAATTGTGCGGTAGTTTGAGCATTCTTTGGCATTGCCTTTCTTTGGGATTGGGTTGAAAACTGACCTTTTCCAGTCCTGTGGCCACTGCTGAGTTTTCCAAATTTGCCGGCATATTGAGTGCAGCACTTTCACAGCATCATCTTTCAGGATTTGAAATAGCTCAACTGGAATTCCATCACCTCCACTAGCTTTGTTTGTAGTGATGCTTTCTAAGGCCCACTTGACTTCACATTCCAGGATGTCTGGCTCTAAGTCAGTGATCACACCATCATGATTATCTGGGTCATGAAGATCTTTTTTGTACAGTTCTCCTGTGTATTCTTGCCACCTCTTCTTAATATCTTCTGCTTGTGTTAGGTCCATGCCATTTCTGTCCTTTATCGAGCCCATCTTTGCATAAAATGTTCCTTGGTATCTCTAATTTTCTTGAAGAGATCTCTAGTCTTTCTCATTCTATTGTTTTACTCTATTTCTTTGCATTGATTGCTGAGGAAGGCTTTCTTATCTCTTCATGCTATTCTTTGGAATTCTGCATTCAGATGCTTATATCTTTCCTTTTCTCCTTTGCTTTTCGCTTCTCTTCTTTTCACAGCTATTTGTAAGGCCTCCCCAGATAGCCATTTAGCTTTTTTGCATTTCTCTTCCATGGTTATGGTCTTGATCCCTGTCTCCTGTACAATGTCATGAACCTCAGTCCATAGTTCATTAGGCACTGTATCTAGGTCTAGATCTAGGCCCTTAAATCTATTTCTCACTTCCACTGTATAATCATAAGGGATTTGATTTAGGCCATACCTGAATGGTCCTGTGGTTTTCCCTACTTTCTTCAATTTAAGTCTGAATTTGGAAATAAGGAGTTTATGATCTGAACCACAGTCAGCTCCTGGTCTTGTTTTTGCTGACTGTATAGAGCTTCTCCATCTTTGTCTGCAAAGAACATAATCAGATTTCGGTGTTGACCATCTGGTGATGTCCATGTGTAGAGTCTTCTCTTGTGTTGTTGGAAGAGGGTGTTTGCTATGACCAATGCATTTTCTTCGCAAAACTCTATTAGTCTTTGTCCTGCTTCATTCCGTATTCCAAGGCCAAATTTGCCTGTTACTCCAGGTGTTTCTTGACTTCCTACTTTTGCATTCCAGTCCCCTATAATGAAAAGGACATCTTTTTTGAGTGTTAGTTCTAAAAGGTCTTGTAGGTCTTCATAGAACCATTCAACTTCAGCTTCTTCAGCGTTACTGGTTGGGGCATAGACTTGGATTACTGTGATGTTGAATCATTTGCCTTGGAAACGAACAGAGATCATTCTGTCGTTTTTGAGATTGCATCCAAGTACTGCATTTCGGACTCTTTTGTTGACCACGATGGATACTCCATTTCTTCTGAGGGATTCCTGCCCGCAGTAGTAGATATAATGGTCATCTGAGTTAAATTCACCCATTCCAGTCCATTTGAGTTTGCTGATTCCTAGAATGTTGACATTCACTCTTGCCATCTCTTGTTTGACCACTTCCAATTTGCCTTGATTCATGGACCTGACAGTCGAGGTTCCTATGCAATATTGCTCTTTACAGCATTGGACCTTGCTTCTATCACCAGTCACATCCACAGCTGGGTATTCTTTTTGCATTGGCTCCATCCCTTCATTCTTTCTGGAGTTATTTCTCCACTGATCTCCCGTAGCATATTGGGCACCTACTGACCTGGGGAGTTTCTCTTTCAGTATCCTATCATTTTGCCTTTTCATACTGTTCATGGGCTTCTCAAGGCAAGAATACTGAAGTGGTTTGCCATTCCCTTCTCCAGTGGACCACATTCTGTCAGATCTCTCCACCATGACCCGCCCGTCTTAGGTTGCCCCATGGGCATGGCTTAGTTTCATTGAGTTAGACAAGGTTGTGGTCCTAGTGTGATTAGACTGACTAGTTTCCTGTGAGTATGGTTTCAGTGTGTCTGCCCTCTGATGCCCTCTTGCAACACCTACTGTCTTACTTGGCTTGGGCATGGGGTATCTCTTCACAGCTGCTCCAACAAAGTGCAGCTGCTGCTCCTTACCTTGGACGAGGGGTATCTCCTCACCTCCACCCTTCTTGACCTTCAAAGTTGGATACCTCCTCTAGGTCCTCCTGTGCTGATGCAGCCACCGCTTCTTGGACGTGGGTTGTTCCTCCCAGCCGTAGCCCCTGGCCTCAGGCATTGGGGCATGGGTAGCTCCTCCCGGCCACCACCCCTGACTTCGAACACAGGGTAGCTCCTCTCGGCTGCCACCCCTAACCTCGGACTAGGGTAGCTCTTCTCGGCTGTTCCAGCGCCATTGCAGCCTGGCACTCTCGGCCACTGCCCCTGACCTCGGACGTTGGGTAGCTCCTCTTGGCTGCCTTCCTTCGGGCATGGGGTCCTTCCAGCTTCTGCCCCTGACCTCGGATGTGGGGTAGCTCCCCTCAGCTGTGCTTAAGTGCGCCGGTCACAGCCACCCGCGCTTAAGGTGATTTACAACATTACTATGACATATAAAATCAGTTTTGCAAATGAAGACACTAAAACTCAGTATGATTAATTGACGTACCCCAATTCATATGGTAAGCAGTAACAGAATCTAGCAAGAAAATCTGACTTTCTATAGCATTCTACCTCCTACATTCTACTGTTGCAACCAAAAGAGCAACATATGGTCTCTTAGCTTGCAGAACATCCTCTGCCTTCCATGAGTAGTATGTTTAGAGTGCTATCTTAGGTAAAAGAGAGGATTCAAAGGAATTTAAAATAAAAATTTCATTCACAAAGAAAATAGAGTGCATATGGAGGACAAGGTATACATGTGACTTTTATTGCTAAATCACCTGATTTTTTTTCATATAGTATAGAAGAGTAAAGCTATATATCATCTTGAATTAATGTTCAGAATGTCTTTCTGTTTTAGAAACATGATTAAATGATGCTTGTAGAAAAAGGTACAACTTTAAGTACATAAATTATCTCTCATCTGGACAAGGAAACAAATAAAGATTAATAAAAGAATAAATCATCTGCATGAGAAATGAACAGGTACTGGAGCCTGGGAGTTAAGAGAGAAGATTACAATATGGAAGGAGAGAAGAGGACATCAAAAAATCTATAGTCCAAATTTAGGAAGTGAGACTGGATTTTTACTCATAAAATGACTGATATTTACTTTAAATCTTTTGGCATTGCTGCAGTATAATTTCTCATATCCAGAACTAAAAAGAAGGACTGATTGGAAAGGGGCCATTTGGGACCTAACCTTGACCTGACACTCAAGTTCTGGATCCAGCAGAAACAAAACTCAGAATAGGATGAATGCGGAAACAGAAACTTATTGGAAACTATGGAAATGAGGGAAACTTTCCTAGTACCTCAGATGGTAAAGAATCTGCCTGCAATGCAGGAGATGTGGGTTTAATTCCTGGGTTGGGAAGATCTCCTGGAGAAGGGAATGGCAACGCATTCTAGTATTCTGGCCTGGAGAATCCCACAGACAGAGTCTGGTGGGCTACAGTCCATGGGGTCCCAAAGAGTTGGACACAACTGAGCAACTAACACACATGGAAACTAGGAACTTTTCTACAGTGTATATAACGGGGACATTAACATCAGAGTTACCTTGTTTCACTATAACCTTGGCAATGCATTCCAACAGTTTTACGATGATTTTAAATGCTTTTCAGGTGAATTAAGTCTTCAGTTGCCTTCTGTATTGCTGAATTTCCCCCAAATCTAAGTGCTAGATGAAAGTGAATAGTAATAGTACAATATAAAATTTCAGGTTATCTCAGCAGCCCATCCTCATTCATGGTCTATGAATATTTTGATCCTCCTTCACTAATGAAAATATTAGATATAAGGAAAATCTTCACAGTTATTTCTCACAGACTAGAGGCTCTGCCTGGAGAAGGTAATGGCAACCCACTTCAGTACTCTTGCCTGGAGAATCCCAGGGACGGAGGAGCCTGGAAGGCTACAGTCCATGGGGTCTCTAAGAGTAGGACAGGACTGAATGACTTCACTTTCATTTTTCACTTTAATGCATTGGAGAAGGAAATGGCAACCCACTCCAGTATTCTTGCCTGGAGAATCCCAGGGACAGAGGAGCCTGTTGGGCTGCCGTCTATGGGGTCGCACAGAGTCGAACACGACTGAGCAGCAGCAGCAGAGACTTTGCCAGACCAGGCTGCTTCCTGAGGATAACGGAGGTATCTTAGTCACTGCTGAGTTCTCATTGCAGAGCAGAATGGCAGGTGCCTGGCATAAAAGAGTGGTGGTGAGAAAGAAAATAAAATTCCTTTTGATTAACACACAAAACTTAATCTTTTTTGGCACTTTTATTCAAAAGATTATTTTAAAATTTATTTAGGGATAGGCCAGAATCTGTTTTTCAAAGCTGTTTTTAATTTAATTTAAATAAAAGATTGCAATTGTTTACTGCTGTAATTGTAAAGTTTCACAACCTAGCCCTTGTTAGTACATGAAGCGGGCTGTCAGTAATTATGCAATATTCACTTCATCAAGCAGTCTCAGCATTAGAAAGAAAATATTATTTTATAAATGCTACTATTTTCAGTGACTGCAGCCACGAAATTAAAAGATGCTTGCTCCTTGGAAGAAAAGCTATGACAAACCTAGACAGTGTAATAAAAAGCAAAGACATCACTTTGCCAACAAGGTATGCATAGCAAAAGTTATGTATATTTTAGTAGTCATGTACGGATGTGAGAGTTGGACCATAAGAAGGCTGAGTACTGAGGAACTGTTGCTTTTGAATTGTGGTGCTGGAGAACACTTTTGAGAGCCGCTGCTAGGTGGTGAAACCAGTAAGTCCTAAAGGAACTCAACCTTTAATATTCACTGGAAGGACTGATGCTAAAGCTCCAATACTTTGGCCACCTGATTCAAAGAACCGACTCATTCAAAAGACCCTGATACTGGGAAAGATTGAGGGCAAGAGGAGAAGGGGGTGGCAGAGGATGAGATGGTTGGATGGCATCACTAACTTGATGGACATGAGTTTGAGCTAACGCTGGGAGATAGTGAAGGGCAGGAAAACCTGGTGTGCTGCAGTCCACAGGATCACAGTGTTGGACACAACTTAGTGACAGATCAAGAAAAACAATAGAGCAGGAGGTTAGAATAACAGAGACAGAAAACTGATATTTATTGACTATTGTGAAATGAAAATATCTTCTGCCATCTTAATAAAGAAGAAATGTCACAGACATCAGTGATTTCTGGCTTTCAAATGTGAAAGAAAGAAAGAAAGTGAAGTTGCTCAGTCGTGTGCAACTCTTTGCGACCCCATGGACCGTAACCTACCAGGCTCCTCTGTCTATGGGATTTTCCAGGTACGAGTACTGGAATGGGTTGCCCTTTCCTTCTCCAGGGGATCTTCCCAACCCATGGATCGAATCCGTGTCTCCCTCATTGCAGGCAGATGCTTTACCTTCTGAGCCACCAGGGAACGAGGGATCCCTGAGATCCAGCAGATGCTGCCAGCCCCCACAGTGATTGTTGAGGGAGTGGGGGAATGCAAGAGGCAAGGTGAACAAGGAAACAAGATTGGCCCCAGATAGCGCTTATGAAAGGAATGAATTCAGTGAGTCCAGAGGCTTGCATCTCCCTTACAGAGAATGCTAAATTCTTTTTCTTGATACCTAATCTTTGATGTTCAGACTGCCTGCTCCTTTTGTCACAGCCTTGCATATAGCCTGACTTCCCATCCTGCCTCCTTTGAGCAGTTTCCTCAGAGCCACTGAGATGCTGTCTTCTAGGCTTCGAGTCCTAAATATTCCCACCAAATAAAATAACTCTCTACTTTCAGGTTGTGACTATATTTTTTAGTCAACACTGTTGACTCCATACAGACCTCTTATTTTAAATAGTAAATATTTTAAATGCATCTTCATTATGTTTATCAAAAATGAGTCTATGTTGGATATTCATAATGGTACTACATTTCTTATTTCATTGACTTCTCATATAATCTTTTTGTCTCTTTTTCAGATGAGGAAACTAAAGATTGATGCAGTTAAATTTAGTTCAGTCACTCTGTCCTGTCTGACTCTTTGTGACCCCATGGATTGCAGCATGCCAGGCTTCCCTGTCTATCACCAACTCCCAGAGCTTGCTCAAACTCATGTCCATTGAGTCGGTGATGCCATAAAACCATCTCATCCTGTGTCGTTCCCTTCTCCTCCTGCCTTCAATCTTTCCCAGTATCAGAGTCTTTTCCAATGAGTCAGTTCTTCACATCAGGTGGCCAAAATATTGGAGTTTCAGCTTCAGCATCAGTCCTTCCAATGAATAATTAGTAGGAAATAAATTTGGAGTCTTAACCAAATCTATCAGATTTGAAAACAATTATAATTAATACAGCTAGAATTTTACTGAGCCCTTCCTTTCTGTCAAGCACATTTCTAAGTATTTTATGTGAATTATTCATTGGTCTCTTGTAAAAATTCTTTGATCTAATTACTATTGATATGCACCTAACTTACAGGTGAAGAAAATAAGGTACAGAGAAGGGAAGCAACATTTCTAAAGCCACACATTAGGTCAGGGAGTCAATCTCAGTCTGATTTCAAAACTAAAAATCAAGCAACACTGACTTCTTGGGAAAAGGGGTTAGCTTTAATACGTTACATTGTGAAGGCTTTTCTGCCCATCAGTTCAGTTCAGTCATGTCCAACTCTTTGCAACCCCATGGACTGCAGCACACCAGGCCCTCCTGTCAGTCACCAGCTCCCGGACCTTGCTCAAACTCATGTCCATCGAGTCAGTGATGCCATCCAACCATCTTGTCCTCTGTTGTTCCCTTCTCCTCCTGCCTTCAATCTTTTCCAGCATCAGGATCTTTTCTAATGAGTCGGGTCTTTGCATCAGGTGGCCAAAGTATTGGAGCTTCAGCTTCAGCTTCAGCATCATCCCTTCCAATGAATATTCAGGACTGATTTCCTTTGGGATTGACTGGTTTGATCTCCTTTCTGCCCATAAATCTCTCCAAACCTATGCTGTCTATAATCCCCAAAACTGAATGATTAGATTTTTGTACTTTTTTTCTTCTTAAAACATGAAAGTGTTTTCAAGAGCTATGTACTAACAAGAACTATGCCTCTAATGACTTAGCAAATAAGATCTCGAGTATAAAGAAAGGAAGACAGATGATAATGTGAAACCTGTCCAGGAACTCTGCAAAGCAAAGCAGTGTCTATAAGCTTAAATTTACATCAAAATTATGTCTTATTTGCATGAGAATTTTGGCATAGGTGTTGAGGGTAAGCAAGGACAGTGTTGAGGGGAGAAGGACTTTCTGTAACAATGAGGGATGCCAAAGATTGCAGACAGATGTGGATCAAATCAAGAAATACATTTACAGTAATTCTGATGGGTGAGGTAGGGTAGAAAGGGGTAAGGAGCATGCTGTTTCTCTAAAGATTTTTCTAAAATCAAAATAAATAAGAGCAAGGGGTAAAAAACCATGATGTCTTCGTTTTGGACATCACTTCAAACAGCCATCTTTACAACCTTGACTTATTTTCTTTCTTTTTTTTTTAAATTTAATTTTATTTTTAAACTTTACACTATTGTATTGGTTTTGCCAAATATTCAAATGAATCCACCACAGGTATACATGTGTTCCCCATCATCTTTACAACCTTGACTTATTTTCTGAAGCAGACAGGAAGCTGGATTACTAAGGTCCTTTCCACAATAGCCTCATCAGTACACTGCAAGTGTCATTGTAGTTAAGTATCAACTATAAAGGGAGTCCTATAATTTTCTTTATTAATACACAAAGAAATAGGCAGAGTAAGTTTAAAATCTCTACTTGAAGGATGGTAGAACCGAGTGAATAGTGGAACAATTCTGTTAATGCTTGAATTTTTCCCATGAGTTTAATTTTAAAGCTTTTACACAAAGACCCTTTAAACCATAAACACTGAAAAATGTCTCTTTATGTCACATTATTATTCCTACAGAGCTACCTATGTAAGCCCAGAGTGGAGGACGAGAGAGCAGGGTTTATGTTGAACCTTTTTCACATTAAAGGGTTTCAGAATGATTTCGGGAACTGTCAGTTTAGAGCTTAAGTCTTTAACTACAGAGAAACAGGATGAGCTGTCAAGGAACTGAATCAGGCATGGATGCCAAGAAGTGATTGTACAAATGGAATTCTATATATTCAATCCAATACATACTACCTGACCATCTAGAAAAAGGCTGCTTTGCACTGCACCAGATACAGAGGAGAGAAGGTTGGACAATCCATCAAGAAACAGTGGTAGAGCCCAGCCTGCCACTTGCTACCCTCTTCTTGATACATTCAGAAGACACATTCTCCCTCACCCTGTAACTAATCACATGCACACTCTTCACATTTATTTTTTATTTCTCTCTCTTTTTAAAATACAAGTCTAGACTAGTGGGCTTAAATTTAAGACTTGTGAGTTGAATCTAGTCCACTGAATTTATTTAGCTGATACAGGGTTTGATTGTTTCAGTTGGAATTCTATTAAGTGGGAAACCCATTCTTCATTTATAACATCATCCAATAGTTCAATTATGTTTTTTTCTTTCTTTTTAAATTTTAACAGAAGGCTAATTACTTTACAATATTGCAGTGGTTTTTGCCATACATTGACATGAATCAACCACGGGTGTACACGTGTCTCCCTGTCCCAAACCCCCCTCCCACCTCCCTCCCCATCCCAACCCTCTGAGTTATCCCAGTGCTCCTGCACTGAATGCCCTGTTTCATGCATTGAACTTGGAATGGTCATCTATTTCACATATAGTAGTATACATGTTTCAATGCTATTCTCTCAAATCAACACACCCTCACCTTCTTTCACAGAGTCCAAAAGTCTATTCTTCATATCTGTATCTTTTTTCCTGTCTTTCATATAAGGTTGTCATTATCATCTTTCTAAATTCCATATATATGCATTAATATACTGTATTGTTGTTCTTTTTTTTTTTACTTACTTCACTCTGTATATTAGACTCCAGTTTCATCCACCTCATTAAAACTGACTCAAACACACTCTTTTTAATAGCTGAGTACTATTCCATTGTGTATATGTACCACACCTTTCTTATCCATTTGTCTGCCAACGGACATCTAGGTTGCTTCCATGTCCTAGCTATTCTAAACAGTGCTGTGATGAACACTGGGGCACATGTGTCTCTTTCAATTCTGATTTCCTCAGTGTATATGCCCAGCAGTGGGATTGCTAGGTCATATGGCAGTTCTATTTCCAGTTTTTTTAAAGGAACCTCCACATTGTTCTCTATAGTGGCTGTACTAGTTTGCATTCCCACCAACAGTGTTAGAGGGTTCTCTTCTGCACACCCTCTCCAGCATTTATTATTTGTAGACTTTTTGATAGTAGCCATTCTGACCAGTGTGAGACAGTACCTCATTGTGGTTTTGATTTGCATTTCTTTCATGTGTTTGTTAGCCATCTGTATGTCTTCTTTGGAGAAATGTCTGTTTAGTTTTTGGCCCATTTTTTGATTGGATCATTTATTTTTCTGGTATTGAGCTGCATGAGCTGCTTGCATATATTTGAGATTAATTCTTTGTCAGTTGCTTCATTTGCTATTACTTTCTCCCATTCTGAAGGCTGTCTTTTCACCTTGCTTATAGTTTCCTTCATTGTGCAAAATCTTTTAAGTCTCATTTGTTTATTTTTGCTTTTATTTCCATTATTTTAGGAGGTGGGTCATAGAGAAGCCTGCTGTGATTTATGTCAGAGAGTGTTCTGCCTGTATTTTCTTCTAGGAGTTCTATAGTTTCGGGTCTTATATTTAGATCTTTAATCCATTTTGAGTTTATTTTTTGTGTACAGTGTTAGAAAGTACTCTAGTTTCATTCTTTTACAGGTGGTTGACCAGTTTTCCCAGCACCATTTGTTAAAGAGATTGTCTTTTCTCCATTATATATTTTTGCCTCCTTTGTCAAAGATAAGGTGTCCATAGGTCTTTGGATTTATCTATGGGCTTTCTATTTTGTTCTATTGATCTGTAAAATGTCTTTGTGCCAGTACCATACTGCCTGGATGATTGTAGCTTTGAAGTAAACCCTGAAGTCAGACAGATAGATTCCTCCAGTTTCTTTCTTTTTTCTCAAGACTGCTTTGGCTATTTGCCATTTTTTGTATTTCCATACAAATTGTGAAATTATTTGTTCTAGTTCTCTGAAAAATACTGTTGGTAGCTTGATGGGGATTGCATTGAATCTATAGACTTCTTTGGGTGGTATACTCATTTTCACTATATTGATTCTTCCAATCCATGAACATGGTATATTTCTCCATCTATTTGTGTCCTCTTTGATTTCTTTCATCAGTGTTTTATAGTTTTCTGTATATAGGTCTTTTGTTTCCTTAGGTAAAGAAACAAATACTTAATCCTAAGTATTTTATTCTTTTCATTGCAATGGTGAATGAGATTGTTTCCTTAATTTCTCTTTCTGTTTTCTCATTGTTAGTGTATAGGAATGCAAGGGATTTCTGTGTTTGATTGTGTTTTATCACCTAATCTCTGAAGAAGGTGAGTGTGCAACTCAATAGATTGTCAACTCCTTTATATTAGTTACATTTTCAGATTTCAAACTTATCATCTTAACTGTTCTTTACTGTACTTCTCATTGCATTAAGTAAATTCTATTGGATGTGGGGCCACCATCATCATCAGTTCAAATCAGTTCAGTCACTCAGTCATGTCCAACTCTTTGCAACCCCTTGGACTGAAGCACTCCAGCCTCCTTGTCCATCACCAACTCCTGGAGTATACTCAGATTCATGTCCATTGAGTCAGTGATGCTATCCAACCATCTCATCCTCTATTGTCCCCTTCTCTGCTCGCCTTCAATCTTTCCCAGCGTTAGAGTATTTTCCATTGAGTTAGTTCTTCACATAAGATGGCCAAATTATTGGAGGTTCAGGTTCAGATCAGTCCTTTCAATGAATATTCAGGACTGATTTCCTTTAGGATTGCCTGGTTTGATCTCCTTGCAGTCCAAGGAACTCTCAAGAGTCTTATCCAATACCACAGTTCAAAAGCATTAATTCTTTGACACTTAGTGTTCTTTATGTTCCAACTCTCACATCCATACATGACTACTGGAAAAACCATAGCCTTGACTAGATGGACCTTTGTCAGCAAAGTAATGTCTCTGCTTTTTAATATGTTGTCTAGGTTTCTAAGCCTTGGGTTAATGTTAGTGGGAATGCTTAAGATTGTCTTATGCTTTATTTTGGACTTGTATCCTGCTTGGAACTGTATATGTGCTTTTTAAATATTTTTAAATATTTTCCCCCTCATATATACATTCCCCAAAACTTTAAGTCTACTTTTTCTTAGTGACTTATGTGTTGAATTGTATGCCTCTAGCTACAGTTTCTCGTCTCATATTTCTGCAGGATTTCCATTCTCCTGAAGTGTTCATATCTTTCTGTGGAATTTCCAAGCCTGAAATGCAGGTTGTGCTGCCTTAACTTATTTAAGTTCCCAGTTAGGAGAAATAGGAAACAGGCCATTTGGAACCCCACTGAAAGTTTAGACTTTTGCAAATAAGTCAGGCTTTGATCCTTGTTGTCTAAGGGAGGGAACCAGGAACTAAACTGTCAAGGAGGGTATGTAAAAGGGTTAGTAAAAATGCCACAAAACTTTCTTTTGTTTGGATGCAACTTTTATTGATGAAGCATTCGTGGGGTTGTTGTATTGTTTAACTGATTTCCAAAGCTGCTATAAAGTTAATATAGACAGTCTCTAGCTGTTTTCCTTTGTTGCTATTTTTTTTTTGTTTTTGTTTTATGACTTATTTGGAGATTAAGGGACTGAGGCTTCCTAGTCTGACATCTTGTAGGTATCACACTGTAGTTTCATTTAAAATAAATGCTTATGCAGCAAAAATGTCAGTTGTTGTTGTTCGGTGGCTAAGTCATGTCTGACTCTTTGTGACCCCTAGGACTGCAACACTCCAGGATTTTTTTGTTCTCCAATATTTCCCAGAGTTTGCTCAAGTTCATGTCCATTGAGTCAGTGATGCTACCTAATCATCTCATCCTCTGTTGCCTTCTTCTCCTTTGCTTTCAATCTTTTCCAGCATCAGGGTCTTTTCCAGTGAGTCAGCTCTTTGCATCAGGTAGCCAAAGTATTGGAGCTTCAGCTTAAGAATCAGTTCTTCAAATGAGCACTCAGGGTTGATTTCCTTTAGGATTGACTCATTTGATCTCGTTGCAGTCCAAGGGTCTCAAAAGAGTCTTCTCTAGCATCACAATAGGAAAGCATCAATTGTTTGGCACTCAGTCATTTTTATGGTCCAACTCTCATATCTGTACATGACTACTGGAAAAATCATAGCTTTGGCTATACCAACATTTGTTGGTAAAGTGATGTCTTTGTTTTTTATTACACTGTCTAGTTTTTTTTAGAGTTCCTTCCAATAAGTAAATGTCTTCTAATTTCATGGCTGCAGTAACCATTTGCAGTGATTTTGGAATCCAAGAAAAGAAAATCTATCACTGCTTCTACTTTTTCCCCTCATTTGCCATGAAGTGATGGGACCAGATGCCATAATCTTTTTATTTTTTTAATGGTGAGTCTTAAGCCAGCTTTTTTACTCTCCTCTTTCAACTCTTATCAAGAGGCTCTTTAGTTCCTCTTTGTTTCTGCCATTAGAATGGTAATCATTTGCATATCTGAAGTTGTTGCTGCTTTTCCCAGCGATTTTGATTCCAGCATGTGACACATCCAGCAGGGCATTTCACATGATGTACTCTATATATAAGTTAAATAAACAGGATGGCAATATGCAGCCTTGTTATACTCCTTTGTCATCTGTGAACCAGTCTGATGTTCCATGTAAGGTTCTAACTCCTGCTTCTTGACTCACATACAAGTTTCTCAGAAGACAGGTAAAATGGTCTGGCATTTCCATCTTTTTAAGAATTTTCCACAATTTGTTATGATCCACGTGGTCAAAGACTTTCTCATAGTCAATGAAGCAGAAGTAGATGTTTCTCTGGAATTCCCCTGCTTTCTCTATGATCCAACAATGTTGGCAATTTGATCTCTGGTAACTCTTCCTTTTAAAAGCCAGATTGTACATTTGGAAGTGGTCAGTACATTTACAGATGTAACCTAGCTTGAAGGACTTTGAGCATGATGTTACTGTGTCAAGAAGCAACAGTTAGAACCAAACATGGAACAACAGACTGGTTCCAAATAGGAAAAGGAGTACATCAAGGCTGCAATTTGTCATTCTGCTTATTTAACTTATATGCAGAGCATATATCGCAAAATGCCAGGCCGGAAGAAGCACAAGCTGGAATCCAGATTGCCAGGAGAAATATCAATAACCTCAGATACGCAGATGACACCACCCTTATGGCCAAAAGTGAAGAGGAACTGAAGAGCCTCTGGATGAAAGTGAAAGAGGAGACTGAAAAAGCTGGTTTAAAACTCAACATTCAAAAAACAAAGATCATGGAATTCGGTCCCATCATTTCATAGTAAATAAATGGGAAAACAGTGGAAACAGTAACAGATTTTATCTTCTTTGGGCTCCAAAATCACTGCAGATGGTGACTGCAACCATGAAATTAAAAGACACAAGCTCCTTGGAAGAAAAGCTATCACCAACCTAGACAGCATATTAAAAAGCAGAGACATTACTTTGCTGACAAAGGTCTGTCTAATCAGAGCTATGGTTTTTTCAGTAGTCATGTATGGATGTGAGAGTTGGACTGTAAAGAAATTTGAGCACTGAAGAATTAATGCTTTTAAACTGTGGTGTTGGATAAGACTCTTGAGAGTCCCTTGGACTGCAAGGAGATCCAACCAGTCTATCCTAAAGGAAATCAGTCCTGAATATTCATTGGAAGGACTGATGCTGAAGCTGAAGCTCCAGTACTTTGGCCACCTGATGAGAAGAACTGACTCATTGGAAAAGACCCTGATGCTGGGAAAGATTGAAGGCAGGAGAAGAAGGGGATGACAGAGGACGAGATGGTTGGATGGAATCACTGACTCAATGGACATGAGTTTGAGCAAGGTCTAGGAGTTGGTGATGGACAGGGAAGGCTGGAGTGCTGCAGTCCACAGGGTCACAGAGAGTTGGACATGACTGAGCGACTGAACTGAACTTACTAGTATGGGAAATGAGAGAAATTATCTGGTAGTTTGAACATTGTTTGGAACTGTTCTTTGAAGTTGAAATGAAAACTGACCTTTTCCAGTCCTGTCCCACTGATGAGTTTTCAAAATTTGCTGGCAGACTTAGTGCATCACTTTAACAGCATCATCTTTTAGGGTTTAATAGCTCAGTTGAATTACATCAACTCCACTAGCTTTGTTCTTTGTAATGGTTCATAAGGCCCCCTTGACTTCACACTCCAGGATGTCTGGCTCTAGATGAGTTACCTCATCATTACAGTTAGCCTAGTCATTAAGACATTTATGGTACAGTTTTCTGTGTATTTTTGCCACCTATTCTTAATCTCTTCTGCTTTTGTTATGTCCTTAACATTTCTGTCCTTAATCATGTCCATCCTTGCATGAAATGTTCCCTTGATATCTCCACTTTTCTTGAAGAGGCCTCTAGTCTTTTCCATTGTATTGTTTTCTTCTATTTCTTTGCATTGTTCATTGAAGAAGGTCTTCTTATCTCTCCTTGCTATTCTCTGGGACTCTGCATACAGTTGGGTATATCTTTCCCCTTCTCCCTTGCTTTTTACTTCTCTTCCGTCCTCAATTATTTTTTATAGCTTTCTCAGACAAGTGCTTTGCTTCTTGCATTTCTATTTCTTTGAGATATTTTTGTTCACCACCTCCTGTACAATGTTAAGAACCTCTGTCCATATTTCTTCAGGCACTCTCTCTACCAGATCTAATCCCTTGAATCTATTCATCACCTCCACTGTATAATCATAAGGGATTTGATTTAAGTCATGACTGACTGGCTTAGTGGTTTTTCCTACTTTTTAAATTTAAGCCCAAATTTGTAGTAAAGAGTTGATGATCTGAGCCACAGTCAGCTCCTGGTCTTATTTTTACTGACTATACAGAGTGTCTTCATCTATGGCTGCAAAGAATAAAATCAGTCTAATTTCTGTATTGATCATTTGGTGATGTCTATGTTTAGAGTCATCTCTTGTGTTGTTGGAAAAGGGTGTTTGCTATGACTAGTTTCTTCTCCTGCTAAAATTCTACTAGCCTTTTCCCTGCTTCATTTTGTACTCCATGGCCAAACTTGATTGTTACTCCAGTTATCTATTGACTTCCTACTTTTGCATTCCAATCCCCTATAATGAAAAAGACATCTTTTTTGGTATTAGTCCTAGAAAGTCTTACAGATCTTCATAGAACTGGTCAACTTAAAATTCTCAGCATCAGTGATTGAGGCATAGACTTGAATCTAGAATTCAGCATCTATTCTGATGTTGAATAGTTGCCTTGGAAATGAACCAAGATCATTCTGTTATTTTTGAGATTCCAACCAGGTACTGAATTTTGGACTCTTTTGTTGACTATTGGGGCTACTCCATTTCTTCTAAGGGATTCTTGACCACAGTGGTAGACATAATGGTCATCTGAGTTAAACTCACCCATTCCTGCCTATTTTAGTTCACTGATTCCTAAACTATTCCTAAACTGTCTATATTCATTCTTGCCATTTCCTACTTGACCACATCTAATTTACCTTGATTTCATGGACCTAACATTCCAGGGTCCTACAAAATTGTTAATTTCAGTATTCGACATTATTTTCATCACCATACACATCCATAAACAAGCAGTGATTTTGCTTTAGCCCAGTGACTTCATTCTTTCTCCAAGGTCAGTGCCCTTGACCTTGCCCTCCCTCTTCCCCAGTAGCCTGTTGGACGCCTTCTGTCCTGGGGGAACTCATCCTTAGGTGTCATATCTTTTTGCCTTTTTATACTGTTCATGGGATTCTCACAGTTAGTATACTGGAGTGGTTTGCCATTCCTTCCTCCAGTGGACCATGTTGTGTCAGAACTTTCCAGCATGACCCATCCATCCTGGGTGACCCTGCATGGCATGGCTCATAGTTTCATTGATTATGATTATTCATTGTCATTATGCAAATCTCTTTGCCATGACAAGGCTGTAATCCATGAAGGGAGAAAAATGTCATACCTGCAAGAATAAAATCTCAACTTACTAAAAACTGTTTTTTCAGTTAAAAAATAAAGGGAAACAGTAATATTGTAAGAAAGTCATACATTGTTGAATTCTTAAGGAAGAGAGATATAAGAGTTGGTAGATAGATTAGGACTTCAATATGAACCCAGAGAAGGCTTCAGGGAGGAGCCTTGAAGAGTGAGAAGGATTTTTATTGCCAGAATCTCAGAATAGATCTTCTGTTTAAAACAAAATGAAAATACATAGAAGAAACGAGGGTAAATCTAATTTTAAAGGGAATATTTGGCTGAAAGTATGTGTCTTATAAATGAACATGCATGTGTGTGCGCTCAGTCGCTTCAGTCGTGTCTGACTCTTTGCGACCCCATGGACTATAGCCTGCCAGGCTTCTCTGCCCTTGGGATTTTCCAGGAAAGAATATTGGACTGGTTGCCATGCTCTCCTCCATGGGATCTTCCCAACCTTCAGATTGAACCTGAATCTTTTATGTCCCCTACATTGGTGGGCTAGTTCTTTTACACTAGTGCCACCTGGAAAGCCCCAAAATGAGCATATATGAACATTATTATATGCCTGAAGAGCCTTCAGATATTTACTTAAACCTTATAAGAAAGTTTTGAAGTAGGTACTATCTTCGTTTTACACTTGAAAAGCTAAATTGCAGAGTCCTTAAGTGTGTGCTCAAAATTACACAGTAAACATGGGGACACTGAAATTTGAAACCAGGGATCCAGGTGCTTTATACCTCACAATTATTACAACAACTCTATAACATAGGCACTCCTCATATACATTTTTCCACATGAAAATTGATGATTAATTTTTCCAAAACCACATAACCAAAGAATGGGATTTTTTTGGTTTGTGACCAGAGCTCCTAGGCCTTATCACTATTGTCCAAATACACTAGAAAAGATGATGGGCAACTTTATGGGAGAATCTGATTGTGAGGGAAAGAAGATTCAACCTTTTTCTATTTTTAATGAAGACTTAAATTTTATTTTGAGTGGACATTAATTGGTCGCTGGTTTAGAGAAATTAATTTGACAGGATCTTGGGGAAAAAGATCTGGACTTGGGGAAGTCCACTCTAAAGGAAGTCAGTCCTGAATATTCATAGGAAGGACTGACGCTGAAGTTGAAACTCTAATACTTTGGCCACCTGATGTGAAGAACTGATTCATTTGAAAAGACCATGATGCTCGAAAAGATTGAAGGCAGGAGGAGAAGGGGACGACAGAGGATGAGATGGCTAGATGGCATCACCAACTCAATGAACATGAGTTTAGGTAAACTCCTGGAGTTGGTGATTGACAGGGAGGCCTGGCATGCTACAGTCCATGGGGTCACAAATAGTCAGACATGACTGAGCCACTGAACTGAACTGAACTGAACTGAAGAATGGATACTTGTTAGAAGGCCATCTCTCTAAGGCTAACCCTTGTGAAAAGAGGGCCAGAAGAAGGTTATAGCAAAAGGATTGGAGGGCAAAAGGGAAATAAATTTCCTCTCTTCTACACAGGCCCTTCTACAGCACTGAAAAGCCTTGAAGAAATAGCACAAGTTGAATACAGAATACAAGGGAGAAATAGTATGAACAATATATTGAAGCTTTGCTTTCAGGCTATTGGCCTATATATGAATGACATTCTGCTAATTACTATGCTGAGAATTATCTTTGTACATTCATTATTAAGTGCACAAAGAAATATAAGACACTCAAAATTCTTGCCCTCTTTTCTTCTCTCTTTTTTTTGTCTTTCATTTTCTTCCATGGCTCTTTCCTTTCTCCCTTCTTTCATTCCTCATTTGCTTAATTTCGCTTCTTCTCTTTTTCTTGGTTTCCATTCTTCCCTTCTTTTTCTTTCATTCTTCCTGAACAATATATATGATATATATATATATATATTTAATTATATATGTTAAATTAAAGATATATTTAATGTATTTTATATTTAAATATTTATGTATATTAATATACATATATAGCCACAAAATCAGAAGATGTTTGCTTCTTGGCAGGAAAGTTATGATAAACCTAGTCAATGTGTTGAAAAGCAGACACATTACTCTGCCGACAGGTTTCCATATAGTCAAGGCTATGGTCTTCCCAGTGGTCATGTATGGTTGTGAAAGTTGGACTGTAAAGAAGGCAGAATACCAAAGAATTGATGCCTTTGAACTGTGGTGCTGGAGAACACTCCTGAGATTCCCTTGGACAGCAAGGATATCAAACCAGTCAATCTTAAGGGAGATCAACTCTGAATATTCACTAGAAGGACTGATGCTGAAGCTGAAACTCCAGTATTTTGGTCATCTGATGTGAACAGATGACTCATTGGAAAAATCCGTGATGCTGGGAAAGATCAAGGGCAGAAGGAAAAGAGGAAGTCAGAGGATGAGATGGATGGATGGCAGCACTGATGCAATGAACATGAACTTGGGCAAACTCTGGGAAATGGTAAGGGACAGGGAGGCCTGGTGTGCTGCAGTCCATGGGGTGGTAAAGAGTCAGACTCAACTGGGTGACTGAACAGCAATAACAATATTAATATGTGTATGCTATGTCACTTCAGTTGTGTCCAACTCCTTGTGAGCCTATGGATTGCAGCCAGCCAGGCTCTCTGTCCATGGCACTCTCTGGGCAAGAATACTGGAGTGGGTTGCAATGCCCTCTTCCAAGAAGTTTTCTCATCCCAGAGAACAAGCCCACGTCTTTTATAGCTCCTGTTTTGCAGGCAGATTCCTTACCACTAGCACCACTTGGGAAACATGCATTAATTGTTGTTGCTTTCAGTCTCCCAGACCTGTCCAACACTTTTTAACCCCATGAACAGCAGCATGACAGGCCTCCCTGTGCCTCCCCATCCGATGAAGTTTGCCCAAGTACATGTTCATTGTGTTGGTAATGCCATCTATCCATCTCATCCTCTGATACCTCTTCTCTTTCTGCCCTCAATCTTTCCCAGTATCAGGGGCTTTTCCAATGAGCCATCTGTTCACATCAGATGAACAAAATACTGGAATTTCAGCTCCAGCATAAATTCTTCTAGTGAATATTCAGGGTTGATTTCCCTTAACACTGACTAGTTTGATATGCTTCCTGTCCAACGGACTCTCAGAAATCTTCTCCAGCATCACAGTTCGAAGGTATCAATTTTAGGCTTTACAGTCCATCTTTCACAAAAGTATGTGACCTTTGGGAAGACCATAGTCTTGACTGTACAGATCTTTATCAGCAAAGTGATGTCTCTGCTTTTCAGTACACTGTCTAGATTTATCATAACTTTCCTGCCAAGAAGCAAACGTCTACTGATTTTATGGCTACAGTCACCATCTGCACCATTTTAGAGCCGAAGAAGAGAAAATCTGTCACTACTTCCACCTTTTCTCCTTCTGTTTGCATGAAGTAATGGGTCTAGATGCCATGGTCTTGGTTTTTTTAATATTCAGTTTTAAACCAGCTCTTTCACTCTCTTCCTTCACCCTCATCAAGAGGATCTTTAGTTCCTCTTTGCTTTCTTCCATTAAAGTGTTATTGTCATAATATAAAATAATATGTAAATATTTTCAATCTCTGTACCAGCCATTGTTTAGTTTCTGGGAATTTGGAGGTAAAAAAGACAAGACATTCATGTCTTTATACATTTCACTTCCTTGAAAAAGATGATAGATGAATAAATTAAATAATTCAAAAACAAAATAACCAAATTTCAGGCACTGAGATATACTTTGAAGGGAAAGAAAGAAGCATATGCATAAACACAAAGATAAGGACAGAAGAGATTAATGTGGTTATTTTAGATAAGCTGGTTGGGAGAAAGTTCCTTGAATTTTAGGAATAACTCTCCCATAGTTGCAAATGTCCAGCTGAATGAGTGGCAAGTGGGAATTAGTGATTCCTGACAAGTTTTCTCTTTGTTGTTGTTATTGTTGTTGCAACCCTCTTAAGACCAGGTAAAAGATTTCAGGTCCAATTATTCCCCTCTTAATACATTTTAGGGAGGAAAAGTTGATTGATGCCAGAGAATTGAAAAGAAGTCTACACAGAGCCCTCTCTCAGTATTCACAAGAGATTGGTTTCAGAAAAAACATCCTCACCTGTCCAAATACCAAACTTTATGTACTCTTGTCAATATTAAGTATCTTCCTTTGAAAAAATGTTCATTTGAATAAGAGAAGCCTAATGTTATTTTAATTTGCATTTGTTCTATTACTATAAAGTTCTATATTTTTTCACATTTTTGGCTTGTACTTTTATGTGCATTTCACACACTAATATCTTTCTTTTTTTTATTATGTAATGTATTTCCTATGATTTGTAATATTGACACATATGTATGACCATGTGTAAAATAGCTAGTGGGAAGCTGCTGTATAGCACAGGGACACCCCCAGGTCTGTAGTGACCTGGGTGTGAGTGGTAGGAGGGAGGTCCAAGAGGAAGGGGACATATGTATACATGTAGCTGAGTCACTTCATTTTACAACAGAAATTAACATAGCATTATAAAGCCACTATAAAACAACTGTATCCAAATAAAAATTAAGAAAAAAAAAAAGAATAGTAACTTTGTTTTTTACACATTACCAAACATTTTTCCTAGGGTCTCTTCTTTCATCTATAGTACCTTTTGACACAAAGATTATTTTCTTTATTATGTAAGAAATAAAATAAAATATAACTCTTTGTTTAAAAATAGTAAAAATGTTTGCATAATGAATGAACAGAAATAGCTAAGTTTTCTTGCAGTTGTAAAATCCTTTCATTTATAAACAGAAGAAAAAGTACAACTTCTGAAATCATCTGTTTTTAGATAGGGTAATAATCACTCACTCAAAATATGTATTATTAAACAGCAACATGGGGATCACAAGAAATTCAAGACTGCTCTCCTATCAGAACTAGTGGAAAAAGATATTTTTATTTTTATGAAGCTTATGTTTAGATTAACTTTTGACCAACACAGCTCCCAGAGCTAGGGTGAATCTCAAGGTAAGCAATGTACCTATACTAAGGCCTCGGAAATGGTACCATCTCCAAATTAGGAGGCAATCTCGCATACTTGTTAAATGTCAAATGTAGGAGTGATTGTACAGCCAGACATGCCAATAATCCTTTTAACTTTGATGAATTATTTTACATAAGTTGTAGGTGTATTTGAACTCCACAGGACAAAACTGAATTAGAAACACTAACTTAAGTATAATCTTCTGGAACAATTTGTACAGAAGCATCATAACATGATCATTTTTTTGCTATATCCCTATACACCTCAGGGTCACCTCAGAGAATTTCACTGTGTCTGTTACAGAGCAAACAAAAGAAACCTTGGAATGCCCTTAGTATTTATTTTTAATTGCAAATACTTTCTATATTTCAATATTCCAGTCTTGCAGAAGTGGAACATTTTAGACAAGAACTATAGAAATAAAGCCAAACTTTTCTCTTCCAGAAGGCTGAGGCTAAGATAAATTACTTATATGTATCTAAATTACTGAAAGTAAACAGTGAGTGAAATCCTAAGTCCTTAGGAAAGCTAAGGATCTATTTGGGAAACCATGGATTTTGAAGTTAGGAGGATATTGTTTTCAGTCAAGGTTGTGTGTGACATTAGACAAGTTTTTGTTTTTTTTTTTCTTAACTAGAAAATAAGATATTTCTCAAAAATGCCCTAAAAATCGAAGGCATATATATTATTCAGCAACTCAATAAAGTAGTTGGAACTCAGTATTGGTAATTAAAAAATAATTTTAATCAAATTAAGGTTGAGACTGGATCAGAGAAGGAAAAAAATAAAAGTCAAGTCAGAAAGGTTCAGGGCAAATATTTCTAATGGAGATGTGTCTTCCTAATCTTTATTATCCTTTAATCACATTTCCTATAGATGGTTAGGCAAGATTAATGGTGGGCATCAAGCCCAAATTGTTCAAACTAATGTGGTCCTAGAAAGCTATGTTTCAATCAAGAGCAAGGGGGTGTGTGTGTGTGTGTGTTTATGTATTATTTATATATACATATATATATACACATATATATATATATATTTGTGTGTATATTAGTCACTCAGTCATATCCAACTCTTTGTGACCCCATGGGCTATAATCCACCAGACTCCTCTGTCCATGGAATTTTCCAAGAAAGAATACTGGAGTGGATTGCCATTCCCTTCTCCAGGGGATCATCCCAACTCAGGGATTGAACCCGGGTCTCCTGCATTGCAGGCAGACTCTTTACACTCTGAGCTACCAGGGAAAATGCCCACTTAATAAAATATTCACTAAAAATATTCACTAAGTATTTGTTGAAATAAAAAGGCTTGAATGGGTATATTTATTAATATATGCATATATAATATATAGTACATATCATATACAATATATATTTATATGTTGTTGTTCAGTCACTCAGTTGTGTCCAACTCTGCAACCCCATGGACTGCAGCACTTCAGGCTTCCCTGAACTTCACCAACTCCTGGAGCTTGCTCAAACTCATGTCCATTGAGTGAGAGATGCCATACAACCATTTCATCCTCTGCTATCCCCATCTTCTGACTTTTATCTTTCCCAGCATCAGAATCTTTTCCAATGAGTCGAGTCTTTGCATGAGGTGGCCAAAATATTGAAGCTTCAGCTTCAGCATTCCTTCCAATGAATATTCAGTGTTGATATCCTTTAGGATTGACTGGTTTGATCGCCTTGTAGTCCAAGGGACTCTCAAGAGTCTTCTCCAACACCACAGTTGAAAACATCAATTCTTCAGTGCTCAGCCTTCTTTATGGTCCAACTCTCACATCCATATGTGACTACTGGAAAAACCATGAATGTGAAAATGAAAGTTAAGATCACTCAGTCATGTCCAACTCTTTGCAACCCCATGGCCTATACAGTATGTAGAATTCTCCAGGCCAGAATACTGGAGTGGTTAGCCTTTCCCTTCTCCAAAGGGATCTTCCAAATCTAGGTATCGAAGTCAGGTCTCCTGCATTGCAGGAGGATTCTATACCAGCTGAGCCACAAGGGAAGCCCATAGATTTGACTATATGGACCTTTTTTGGCAATGTAATGTCTGGTTTTTAATGCACTGTCTAGTTTTTCCATAGCTTTTCTTCCAGGGAGCAAGTGCATTTTAATTTCATGGCTGAAGTCAGCATCCACAGTGATTTTGGAGCCCAAAAAATTAAAGTCATTCACTGTTTCCATTGTTTACCAATCTATATACCATAAGGTGATGGGACTGGATGCCATGATCTTATTTTTTTTTAATTTATATGTGTTAATATACAAAATTAATATTTATTAATATACACGTAAACCTTGTAAGTATATATTAATATATACATATTATATAATGTATATTGTATATTATACATATAATATGTACAGAATATACATATATACACACATATATATCTTAATATATGTTACTATATTAAATTAATAACATATTAATATATTAATTAATATACATATATGACTTATGTGTATAGAAAGTGAAGTGGCTCAGTTGTGTCCGACTCTTTGTGACCTCGTGGACTGTAGCCTACCAGGCTCCTCTGTCCATGGGATTCTCCAGGAGAGATTACTGGAATGGGTTGCCATTTCCTTCTCCAGGGTATCTTCCTGACCCAGGGATAGAACCTGGGTCTCCCACATTGCAGGCAGATGCTTTAACCTCAGCCACCAGTGAAGCTACTTATGTGTATCAGTTCAGTTCAGTTCAGTTCAGTCACTCAGTCATGTCCGATTCTTTGCAACCCCATGAATTGCAGCACGCCAGGCCTCCCTGTCCATCACCAACTCCCGGAGTTCACTCAAACTCACGTCCATCGAGTCGTTGATGCCATCCAGCCATTTCTTCCTCTGTTGTCCCCTTTTCCTCCTGCCCCCAATCACTCGCAGCATCAGAGTCTTTTCCAATGAGTCAACTCTTCGCATGAGGTGGCCAAAGTACTGGAGTTTTAGCTTTAGCATCATTCCTTCCAAAGAATACCTAGGGCTGATCTCCTTTAGAATGGACTGGTTGGATCTCCTTGCAGTCCAAGGGACTCTCAAGAGTCTTCTCCAATACCACAGTTCAAAAGCATCAATTCTTCAGCGCTCAGCTTTCTTCACAGCACAACTCTCACATCCATACATGACAACAGGAAAAACCATAGCCTTGACTAGACAGACCTTTGTTGGCAAGGTTATATCTCTGCTTTTCAATATGGTATCTAGGTTGGTCATAACTTTCCTTCCAAGGAGTAAGTGTCTTTTAATTTCATGGCTGCAGTCACCATCTGCAGTGATTTTGAAGCCCCTCAAAATAAAGTCTGACACTGTTTCCACTGTTTCCCCATCTATTTCCCATGAAATGATGGGACCGGATGCCATGATCTTGGTTTTCTGAATGTTGAGCTTTAAGCCAGCTTTTTCACTCTCCTCTTTTACCTTCATCAAGAGGCTTTTTAGTTCCTCTTCACTTTCTGCCATATGGGTGGTGTCATCTGCATATCTGAGATTATTGATATTTCTCCAGGCAATCTTGATTCCAGCTTGTGCTTCTTCCAGCCCAGCATTTCTCATGATGTACTCTGCATAGAAGTTAAATAAGCAGGGTGACAATAGACAGCCTTGACGTACTCCTTTTCCTATTTGGAACCAGTCTGTTGTTCCATGTCCAGTTCTAAATGTTGCTTCCTGACCTGCATATATGTTATGTGTATAGCAATATATTAATATGTACAAATTATATAGTAAGACATATAAATATATATTATATTATTAATATATATTCAAGTGTAAGGATTTTATTTCAGTAAGTACTTACTAAAATTTTTTGCAGAGTGAATATTTTCTTTAATTACTTCTTAACTTCCTTTGGATTGTTACCTGGGAAGTTATATAAAGAAATGGCCAGACATACATGCAGACATGAACACACACATGTGTGGACAGAAATGCAAATATATCTGGAAATAGAAATCAGATTTGATTTTACTTGCTTCTTTCAAAACTTTGAGCTAATTTCTATCAAAATTCCATTTTCTATCACTAAGAATGCCCTGTGATCCCAAATAATAATTTTGGACAACTAATCTTGCATCTAACTGAGCTACATTGCCTTGAAGTTAGAGAAAAACATGAAAAAGCTTGACTCTAATCTAACACATATCATAGGAAATAATTCCCTAACTAAAGGCCACAACCTTACTTGTGCTACTGAATTAACCTAAGTGGCTGGTGGAAGATGAGGTTCTATGCAATGAGGAATCTTATCTATAGGAGTAAATTATCCTTTTTGGATTTTCAAGAGGGTCTATTCACAGTGGACATGCATCTGAGGTTTTTAATCTATTATTTTAAATCACTTAGAAGAATACCTACCAGCTGAGTTCATTGCAAGAAGAATTTCAGAAAGCAAGTGCTGAAGGGACAACAGATTATTATTGGTTATTTACAGTAGGAGCTATCTGAGCTGACTTCAATTTAATAATCCACTGAGAATGGACCTAACAGAAGCAGAAGATATTAAGAACAGGTGGCAAGAATACACTGAAAAATTCTACAAAAAAGATCTTCATGACCCAGATAACCACGATCCTTTCTTCACTCACCTAGAGCCAGACATCCTTGAATGAGAAGTCAAATGGGCCTTAGCAAGCATCACTAAAAACAAAGCTACTGGAGGTGATGGAATTCCAGTTGAGCTAATTCAAATCCTGAAAGATGATGCTGTGAAAGCGCTGTATGCAAGCAAATTTGGAAAACTCAGCAGTGGCCACAGGACTGGAAAAGGTCCGTTTTCATTACAATCCCAGAGAAAGGCAGTGCCAAAGAATGTCCAAACTACCACACAACTGCACTCATCTCACCGCTAGCAAAGTAATGTGCAAAATTCTCCAAGCTAGGCTATAATAGTATTTGAACCATGAACTTCCAGATGGATTTAGAAAAGGCAGAGGAGCCAGAGATCAAATTGTCAACATCCATTGGATCATGATGAAAGCAAGGTAATTCCATAAAAACATGTACTTCTTCTTTATTGGTTATAGCAAATCCTTTTTGAATGTATAGATCACAACAAACTATGGAAAATTCTTAAAGAGATGGGAATACCATACCACCTTAACTGCCTCCTGACAAATCTGTTTGCAGGTCAAGAAGCAACAGTTAGAACTGGACATGGAACAACAGACTGGTTCCAAATTGGGAAAGGAGTGCATCAAGGCTGTATATTTTCACCCTGCTTTTAACTTATATGCAGAATACATCATGCAAAATGTCAGGCTGGATGGAGCACAGGCTGGGATCAAGATTGGTGGGAGAAATATCAATAACCTCAGATACACAGATATCACCCTTATGGCAGAAAGTAAAGGGAAACTAAAGGGTCTGTTGATGAAAGTGAAAGAGGAGAGTTAAAAGGCTGGCTTAAAACTCAACATTCAAAAACCAAAGATCATGGCAGCCAGTCGCATTACTTCTAGGCAAATAGATGGGGAGTTGGACTATAAAGAAAGCGAGTGATGAAGAATTGATGCTTTTGAACTGTGGTGTTGGAGAAGACTTTTGAGAATCCCTTGGACTTCAGGGAGATCCAACCAGTCCATCCTAAAGGAAATCAGTCCTGAATATTCACTGGAAGGACTGATGCTGAAGGTGAAATGCCAATACTTTGGCCACCTGATGTGAAGACCTGACTTATTGGAAAAGACCCTGATGCTGGGAAAGATTGAAGTCAGGAGGAGAAGGGGATGACAGAGGATGAGATGGCTGGATGGCATCACCGACTTGATGGATATTAGTTTGAGCAAGGTCTGGAAGTGGTGATGGACAGGGAAGCCTGACATGCTACAGTCCATGGGGTCACAAAGAGTCAGAAATGACTGAGGGATGGAACTGAACTGAACTGAATTAAACTACACTCCAGAAACTTTACAGACCAATGCTAATGGAATCCTGAATACTCCCTGCTAGTAAGTTCTTGTCTAGTAAGGCTGGGCAATCCTCCTCTCACTGGATATGCTTCTTTGCAAAATTTTTGTGCTTTAAATAATTTAATTAAATATTACATGAACAAATTTGAAATAAGTGCAGTAAAGAATACCTGTCTTTCCTTCTGCATCTCTCTGTCTTTCTCCTCCCCACCTCCCCTTTATGCCATTTTCTTCATATTTGGAAAGTCTTCACTGCATTTACTGGATAGAAAATTTTGTCTCACTCTTTGTCTTCCCTGTTGGGGTGTAGAGTTTCTTAGTCTTATACTCTTTTGTTCTTTGGGTATCTATTTTATCCAGCATCATTGGTCCTCAGTATGATATTCTGGAGTTAATTATGGATTAAAGAATGATGCCTGGGTTTTTATATTCTATTATTGTAACAGCACCTCATACTTAATTTATTTCATTTTGGTTTCACATTTATGTTCTAATTTCATATTTTTCTTCTCACTTTCCCTTTCCCCTGTTATGCCCTTCTTCTTCCTTCTCTGTCTCCCTTTCCCTCAATTTCTTCTTTTCTTTCATATGAAAGTTTTTTTTTTCTGCTGTTTGTCAGTGTTTTGAGGACTCTACATTTCATTTTGTTAAACTAGTGTGTTTCTAAAGAAAGCCCCAGACTATGAGACAAAATTTTCTGTTATGACTCTAGGCAAGCCAGGTAACTTCTAATGTGTAGAAGTACCTTACCTCTAAAATATGGAAGGCAAATTATTAATCTTTCCAGATACTCTACAGATTTGACATGTTAGCAATTTAAGAAATATGTAACTAAGAAGGAGTCACTGTAAGCCAACTATTTTTCATGCTACAGAGAAGCAGATTGGGTCAGAAACTGAGTAAAGGAGAGAGAGATCTTGTAGGATAGAACTATTAAATGAAAAATCTTGTGTATTCAGCTATTTCAAGAGCTGAGGAACTTTGAATTTGCCTTTAGTGATTGGAAAATTGAGCAGATGGTGTCTAAGGCATTAGTGTTCTGGGGTTCACTGACTCACTGTTTGCATGGATTTTTAGATTTATTGGGTTTGAATTCCTGTATGGCTGCCTGCCACACACCTACCTGATGATTCAAGTAGTATTTTCCTTGGCTAGTAAGGTCTGCATTTCATTGTTCCATCAACACTGAACAGACTGAAATGGAGCCAGGAGCCAAATTTAAGGCCCATGAAAAACATTTCCAGGGATGACAGGATCAGGCTGGTTCTATCTGTATTTTATTATCTCTTGCCATTCTTCACAATTACAACATTTCTGGCAACAAAATGAAACTCCTAAATTCAATAAATAAACCTAGGGAGAGTTGTTGGTAGTCAGTCTTACAAGTACATAGTGAAAGGACTTAGACAAGAAAAATACATCCACTTAATGGGGACAGGAGAATTTCAGTTTTTTCTAAAAGGACCAAAAGTTGCTTTTGCAACTGCTGCATATCTAGGGAAACATCATTCCTGTGCTGTTTTACATCCATAATTTATGTTGCATATAAACATTGCCCAGGCTTCAAGCAATAATAAGTTGGAGACACACAGGTTAAAGAGATAATGCTTTGAGGTTCTGCTAATCGATGCTTTGAAACAATAAGGGATAAAGAAGCAATATGTCTTTGAAAATTTTTATTTCTTAAATTCATGAACACAAACATAAACACAAAATCACAGAGACAAATTCTGTATTGTGATAGGTATTTCTGATAAAATGCAAGGACATGGACAGTGCAAATCTAGGATATACTCATCTACAGGTATTTAATAATCACAATAATCAAAATTGACTTAAAGACTGTAGACCAGATGGCTTCCAGAAGACATTTCCCTTCTGATTTTTATCTTTTCTTCTTCTTCTTTTTTTTGCCACATCCTGGTAAATGAGATCTTGGTTCCCAGACCAGAGATTGGACCTGTGCCCCTGCAGTGGAAGCAGACTCCTAACCACGGGACCACCAGGGAAGTTCCCTGCTGTTTATCTTTAAACAAACTTTCCTGGGTAATTCTTTTCTGCTACTCTGAGTTCTTCTCTGCTCTTTACTAACAGTACATACCTACCATTAGTTTATATTGTTTTGTAATTAGTGAACTTTTTCATTTTAATTACAGAATTAATGCATGCTTATGGTAAGAATGATATATAAAACAACAGAAAGAGAATTATAATTTCTCTTCAGCTCCTATTGTATTTTCTCAAGCCAATTCTCCCTCTTCATACACTAATTTTAGAGGTAACCACTGTTAATAGGATTACATCTTTCCAAACTTTTTGCTCAAGGCACATATGGGATCTTGGTATTCATATGTTCTACCAGTAGGCTTTTTACTGGCATATTAAAGCTAACCTAAATTTCTGTGTCAATATGAACAGATTTAAGCCATTCTTTTTAATAGCTCCATATTAGTCCTAAAAACATACATGTTATAATTTATTTTTCTATGCTCAGTATGTTCTCTGATTATTTTCAATTTTACTGTTACAAACAGTGGGGTACCTTATACATATATTCATGTTTACCTGCATACACATTTCCCTAGCTGAACTTTGAAAAATAGAATTTCTGAGTTCAAAGGCTATGCATATTTAAAATTCAAAGAGACTGAACTAATTTTTACTCTGTATCTGTAATTTATAAAAATAGCCACACCACCTCCACATCTCCATGGCAAACTTCAATATTATCAAATTCTGAAAAAATGTATCAATCTGCATAACATTTACAACTTCAATTTGCTTTTCTTTAATTGCTAGAAAAGTTTGGCATCTTTTCATTTATCCACTCACCATATGAGGGTCTTATTTTATGAATTTTCAGTTTCTATCCTTTGTTAATTTACCTTTTGAGTTATTATATTTATTATTTTTATCTGCAGAATTATTTTATGTTTAGATATTAGTTTACATAGATGTTAGCTGTATAAGAAGAAAGTATTTTATTCCAGTATATGGCTTCTTAATATATTTATAGTACGTTTCACTGCTCAGTTCTTTTAGATTTTTATAGTCAAATCTCTTCATCTTTTTATGGTCTCTAAAATTTCATCTTACTTGCCATGGCCTTAATTATACTCAAGCTCAATGTGCAATTTGCTAAATTTTTGTCAATTTTTTTATTCTGTTTTTTACATTAGAGCTTTTGATCCATCCTATTTAGAGTACAGGTAAGGTAAGACACACATTTTTTTTCTAAATATTTAGCCAAATATCTGAATGACATATATTGAATATATCAATCTACTTGCCACTAATTAGAATTGTTACTATTATAATGCAACAAATTCTACATATTTTAGACTCTCTAATCTGTTCTATTGATGAAATTGTCAATTTTTGAATCATATCTCACAATTTAAATTAACATAGCTTTATTGTGTGTGTGTTAATATTTGAAAGTACAATTCTTCTTATTATTATTCTATTAAAAAATTCAAATATTCCTACAATATAATCGTACAAAATTCGTAAATGAATACTACAAAGGTTTAAATGGGAACAGAGAAGGCAATGGCACCCATTCCAATACTCTTGCCTGGAAAATCCCATGGGCGCGGAGCCTGGTAGGCTGCAGTCCATGCGGTCGCTAAGAGTCGGACACGGCTGAGTGACTTCACTTTCACTTTTCACTTTCATGCATTGGAGAAGGAACTGGCAACCCACTCCAGTACTCTTGCCTGGAGGATCCCAGAGACGGGGGAGCCTGGTTGGCTTCCATCTATGGGATCGCACAGAGTCGGACACGACTGAAGTGACATAGCAGCAGCAGTAGCAGCATACATTTATAGATTTTGAAATTTTAACATATTTTAATTGAGCTTTTTAATAGAGGAATATAATTACTTTTCTGTTTATTAAGTTAGTTTTTTGTCTTTACCATGTTTATTAGTGCTTTACCTGCTGGCTCAGATGGTTAAGAATCTGCATGCAGTTCAAGAGACCCAGGTTTGATAGGGGTAGGGAAGATACCCTGGAGAAGGAAATGGCTACCCACTCCAATATTCTTGCCTAGAGAGTTCCATGGACAGAGAAGCCTGGCAGGCTACAGTCCATGGGGTTGCAGAGTTGGACATGACTCAAACAACTCACACCTTCACTTTAGATTTTTTCAATTTTATTGATAGGCAATTTTTAACATCTGTTAACACTGCTGATTTTAAATTCACTATACCTTGAATCCTTTTGAAGTTAAAACTTCTAATTGATTACTTTAGTGAGCGCTTTTGATTCTTCTAAGATTTATCTTGTATCCTGGTAATTTTAGGTACTCATTAGTTCTAATAGTTGATAGCTTATTGTCTTGAATATTTATAGATGACTATTAGTAATGATATTCTTCTCTTACCAATATTTAAACTCTATTTCTCTCTTTCTTAAATCACATTGGCTTGTGCTGCCAAACTATTGAAATATTTATCTTAATAAATAGATCCTTATCTTTTTCTTGAGTCTCTAATGTTGTTTAATTTAGTATGAATTTAGAGTGCATTTCAAAATTTAGGATAATTTTTGTCAAGTCAAATGAGGTTTAAAATATCAACTTGAGTCACTGATGAGTAAGAAACTGATAACTCCCACAAAATTAAGCTTAGAAATACATCTTAGACTCTGCCTTAAATACCCTTGAATTAAACTTACTCATCAACACACATGAGGAGTGAAATGGGAAGTGAAAAATGGTGAAAAGAGAAACAAAAAAAGAAAGAACTTGTTTGTCCAAAACACATGCATTTCAAAAAAGGTAGATATGGGTCACATGTGAACAATGATTACCATTCAGCACAATTGTCCTGAGTGCTCAGGAGGAGTCAGGCATTCGTTTGGATACTGAGCTATGGTGTTGACAGAAAGAGGGTAACAGCATTGAAAAATTATTATCCTTTAATTAAAATAAATTTAAAAAATAAGAGTATAAAACCTCCTTGCCTGCTTGAAACTTTCATGTTAGAGAAGATGGTGACATTAAAGATAGTTACATGTTATATTAACAGATAAATATACATGGTGGGGGATAATTGTGAGAGAAAAACAAATATGAAACAGCATAAAGACATGTATGTCAATGGAGAAAATTTTTATTTTGTAGAGAATTTTCAGGTAAGATTGATCTAGTAAGATGACATATGAACAGAGATCTGAATAGATTCAAAAGTGAGAGAAAAGCAAAATGGGAGACGAAGATTCTCCAAGTTCTCATTCCCACACAGACATTTTGGGAAAGATCAATTATCCAGGCAGAAAATTTCCAAAGTAACTGTTTGGAAAGTCTGTACTAACTTTGAACTCTGACAGCTTCTAAGGGAAAATTTGGATGGGAAATTATAGTTAATACTGGTCAATTTCAGTCTTCAGAGTGCTGGCAGCTACACATTCCTTTCCCCACAGGCTTGGGGCAGGTATATTTGGGGATAGAAATCATGTTTCTGGCAAGGCTTGCTGGGGGAAGCATGGACAATAAGGACTGTGTCCTCTAAATGTTAGAGTTTCATGCTCTGGCTGCAGAATCGTGCTTCTGATCATGAGGGGTGCAGATACAGAGGCAGACTGGCACTGTGCTAACCAACACTAACCAAAGTGACTTCCAGAAGATTTCTGAATGTCTGCCTGTTTTAGTGGATATTAAAAAACAACAATGCTTATATTATAAAGGTACTGTATGTGTTGAGGAAAAAACATAGGCTCAGGCTGATCCTTACAACAGTCAACAAAACAGAAAATTCTTATGAACAGGGAGAATCTGATCTCAAGAGTTATCACATTATAAGAGTCAAATGTCCAGTTTGCAGTATAAAATTACAACACATACAAAGAAATAGGAAAGTTTGGCTCATTAAAAAAAACAGGGTCAAAACAAAGTGTACCTGAAGAAACAGTAACATTGGATTTTCAAGACAAAGACTTCAAAACAATTTTTAAAAGACATTCAAATTGCTAAAGGAAGATATGAACAAAGACAAAAAAAAAAGACATTTCGTATGAACAAAATGATAACATCAATAAAGATTTATAAATTATTAAAATGAGCTAAAATGCAATTTTGGAGCTAAAAAGCACAATAACTGATATGGAAAATATGTAAGAGGAATTCTAAAGAAGTATAGAGAAACCAAAGAAATAATCAAACATTAAAGTAAGATGATAAATAAAATTACCACATCTGAAGAACAGAAAGGGAATATAATGAAAAAAAGTGAAGATAGCCTACTTGACATGCATAATTCCATAAAGAAGATGGGCACACACATTGCAGGGATACAAGACAGGAGAGAAATAAAGGGACAGAAGAATATTTGAAGATATAATTGCTGATAACTTCCTCAATTTTATGAAAGGCATAATTATTGAAATTCAATAACCTCAACAAATTCATATCAACTCAGAGATACCTACACCAAGAAACATAATAATCCAACTTTCAAACACCAAAGAGAATCTTGAAAGTAGAAGGAGAAAAATGATTTACATACAAGGGATTGTCAATGATTTTTTCAGTCAGTTTTTCATCATAAAACTTGGAGACAAGAAGGCAGTGGGATGATATATTTAAAGTACTAAGAACTAAGAGGAAAAAAAAAAAAAAACTCTGTCATTGAAAACTCTATATCCAACAAAATTGTTTTTCAAAAATGAAGAAATTAAGATAATCCCACATATACAAAAGCTGAGTGAGTTCAGTACCACTAGATCTAGTCTAAAGGGAGCCAGTTTGAAATGAAATAATGCTGGGCAATAATTCAAATTCATATAAAGATCTATAGCAAAGATAAATATGTAGGCAAATTTCAAAAAGTGAATATTATTACAATTTTGTTTTGAAAATTCACTTTCTAATTATCATGAAATTTAAAATACAAATATGTTGATATAAAACAATTATAAATTAAAGAATATTATTCAGTTTTAAATATGCAAAAATTCTGATACATAAAATGATAAACATGAACTTTGAAAACATGTGCTAAATGAAATAAATTAGACACAAAAGGATACTTATTTTATGATTCCACTTCTATGAGTTACATAGAAGAGATAAATTTATAGAGGCAGAAAGTGGAAGAGAGATTGTGAGCTCCTTGGGTAGGAAAGTTGTAGGGAAGTATTATTAATTTATGCAGAGAAAGACAATGACAGAGAATGTTCAAACTACCATACAATTGTGCTCATTTTACATGATAGAAAGATTATACTTTGCAAATACAAAGGATCCAGGTAGCAAAGCAATCTTGAGAAAGTAAAACGGAACTGGAGGAATCATCTCCCTGTCTTCAGACTATACAACAAAGCAACAGTATTCAAAACAGTATGGTGCTGGCAAAAAAGAAAAAAAAATAAAGCCAAAATACAGATCAATGGAACAGAAGAGAAAGCTCAGATGTAAACCTGTGCACCTGCTGCTGCTGCTAAGTCGCTTCAGTCATGTCTGACTCTGTGTGACCCCATAGATGGCAGCCCACCAGGCTCCCCCATCCCTGGGATTCTCCAGGCAAGAACACTGGAGTGGGTTGCCATTTCCTTCTCCAATGCATGAAAGTGAAAAGCTATGCACCTATGGTCACCTAATTTATGACAAAGGAAGCAAGAAGACAAAATTGGGAAAAGACAGTCTTTTCAATAAGTGGTTCTAGGAAAACTGGACAGCTACATATAAAAAAAAATGAAATTTGAGTACTCTATCAGTTCCGTTCAGTCATTCAGTCGTATCTGACTCTTTGCAACCCCATGGACTGCAGCACACCAGTCGTCCCTGTCCATCACTGACTCCGGGAGCTTGCACAAACTCATGTCCATCGAGTCAGTGATGCAATCCAACCATCTCATTCTCTGTCATCCCCTTCTCCTCCTGCCTTCAATCTTTTCCAGCATCAGGGTCTTTCCCAATGAGTCAGCTCTTCACATCAGGTGGCCAAAGTATTGGAGCTTCAGCTTCAGGATCAGTCCTTCCAATGAATATTTAGGGCTGATTTCCTTTAGGATTAACTGGTTGGATCTCCTTGCAATCCAAGGGACCCTCAAGAGTCTTCTCCACCACCAACCTCAATTGTTCAGTGCTCAGCTTTATTTATGGTCCAACTCTCACCTGGCTTAAAACTCAACATTCAAAAAATAAGATTATGGCATCCGGTCCTGTCACTTCATGGCAAATAAATGGGGAAACAATAGAAATATTGGCAGACTTTATTCTCTTGGGCTCCAAATATACAAGCAGCTCGTGCAGCTCAATATAAAAAACAAAATTCAAGAAATCCAATCAAAAAATGGTGGAAGACCTAACCAGACATTTCTCTGAAGAAGACATATAGATATCTAACATGTGAAAATATGCTCAACATCACTAATTATTAGAGGAATGCAAATCAGAACTACAATGAAGTATCACTTCATACTGATCAGAAGGGCCATCATCAAAAAATCTACAAACAGTAAATGCTGGAGGGGTTGTGGAGAAAAGGGGACCCTCATGCACTATTGGTAAGAGTGTAAATTGATACAGTCACTATGCAAAACAGTATGAAGATTCCTTAAAAAACTAAAAATAGAACTACTATATAACCCAGAAATCCCATTACTTGGCATATACCAAGAGAAAACCGTAATTCAAAAAGACGAGTGCTTCCCAATGTTTATAGCAGCACTACTTAAAATAGTCAAGACATGGAAGCAACCTGAATGTCCATTGACTAAGGAATTGATAAGAAAGATGCACTGCATATAGAGTCATTTGTAGAGATGTGGATGGACCTACATAGTGCCACACTGAGTGAAGTAGTTAAAAATAAAAAATATATATCATACATTAGCATATAATGTGGAATAGAAAAATGGTATAGATGATCTATTTGCAAAGCAGAAAGAGAGACAGACATAGAGAACAAATGTATGGACACCATGGGGTAAAAGCAGGGGGTAGGAATAATTGGTAGATTGAGGCTTACACATACACACTTTTGATGCTATGTATAACATAGATAAATGGGAGCATACTCTATGGTGCAGGGAATTGTATTCAATGCACTGTGGTGACCTGAATGGGAAAGAAGTCCAAAAATAGGGGATATATGTATATTTATATCTAATTCATTTTCTGTACAGTAGAAACTAATACATCTTTGTAAAGGAACTGTGCACCAATAATAATCAATTTAAGAATATAAAAGCAAAGCAAAATAAAGCAGCAAAAAGAAACAGAAGAATGCTGATCATATGTTGAGAACAGAGTATAGGGTGGCCATGTTGGAACCAGAGAGAAAATTTTGGATATTATTTCCAACAGCCTGGCAAAGGTTGACAGAAGTGATAGAATATGTAGAGAGAAGTAAATGGATGGAGGACACACTCTGAATTCAAAGTTAACAGGTTTTGCTGGTGGTTCTGATGTATGATAAGAGAGGTAAAGGAATAAATGATTCCATTGTTCTTGCCTTTGAACAGCTGGCAAGGCAGAATTGTCCTTTACCAAAATGGGGAACCAAAAGGAGAACTTTTAGAGAATTTCAGAACTTGTAAACTTTTATCTATTGATGCTTAGAGATTCCAAACCATCATTTTAGTCACAAGACCTTCTATTGTGAAGCTTGATTAAATGTTAGAGTAAGGGGCAATATATGGTCATTATTACACTTTCTAGTTAGCCTCTCTGAGTTCATGTGACCTCCACAGTTTTGCAATTCTGGAAAAATTTCTCAGGAACTTATAAGAGCTATCTACCTAGACAGAAGCGAGGTTTTTTTTTTTTTTTTTTTTTAACTGAGGGGAAAAAAAAAAAGTATATAAGAAATAAAGAGACAGAGACAGAGATGTCTCACCCAAAAGGCAGAACATGTTACTTGTAAGTTGTGGCAAATAGGAGTGGTGAGCTGTCTATAGCATATGTACGTGCGTACTCTGTCGCTCAGTCTTATCCAACTCTTTGCCACCCCATAAACTGAACCTGGAAGCCTCCTATGTCCATGGAATTTTTCCAGGCAAGAATACTGGAGAAGGTTGCCATTTCCTACTCTAGGAGATCTTCAGCACCCAGGGATCAAACCTGCATCTCTTGCATCTCCTGCATCTGCAGGTGGTTTCTTTTCCACTTGTACTGTCTGGGAAGTTCTTCTATAGCATCCAGGATGCTAATTTAAATCCTGAGGATGCTCTGCATACAAGTGAAACATGAGAATATTACTGTATATACAGGTTATACAAAAAAAAAAAAAAAATGTAGGCAGTCAGTGTCAGAACCTAGTGCATTCTGACCGCAGGTAATCAGAGTTCAATCAACCAAGTGGAAGTTGAGAGTGAGGATGGAAATATGGGGCAGGTTCTGAATAGAGTTATGACAGGCATCCTTATAAAGGAGGGTATGAAAACAGACAACCCAGGACAAAAACAAGGCTTTGGAGTCCTTGAATTTTCAAGGATCTCTAACCTCACATAATAAAAGAATCCAATCTTCTTGAAGAAATGGAGTAGCCCTCATAGTCAACAAAAGAGTCCAAAATATAATACTTGGATCCAATCTCAAAAACGGCAGAATGAACTCTTTGTCACCAAGGCAAACCATTCAATATTATAATAATCCAAGACTATGCCCTGACCAGTAATGCTGAAGAAGCTGACATTGAACAGTTCTATGAAGATCTACAAGACCTTCTAAACTAACACCCAAAAAAGATATCCTTTCCATTATAGGGGACTAGCATGCAAAAGTAGGAAGTCAAGAGATACTTGGAGTAACAGACAAATTTGGCCTTGGATTACAAAACAAAGCAGGCCAAAGGCTCACAGAGTTTTCCAAGAGAATGCACATGTAATAGCAAACACCCTCTTCCAACAACACAAGAAAAGACCCTACATGTGGACATCACCAGATGGCCAATATTGAAATCAGATTGATTATATTCTTTGCAGCCAAAGAAGGAGAAGCTCTATACAGTCAGCAAAAAGAAGACTGGGTGCTGACTATGGCTCAGATCATGAACTCCTTATTGCCAAATTCAGACTGAAACTGAAGAAAGTAGGGAAAACCACTAGGCCATTCAGGTATGATTTAAATCAAATCCCTTATGACTATGCAGGGAAGTGACAAATAAATTCAAGGGAAAAGATCCAATAGACAGAGTGCCTGCAGAACTATGGATGGAGGTTCATAACATTATACAGGAGGCAGTGATGAAAATCATCCCTAAGAAAAAGAAAGGCAAAAAGGCAAAATGGTTGTCTGAGGAGACCTTACAAACAGCTGAGAAAAGAGGAGAAGCTAAAGGCAAAGGAGAAAAGGAAAGATATACCCATTTGAATGCAGAGTTTCAAAGAATAACAAGGAGAGATAAGGAACTCTTCCTCAGTGATCAGTGCAAAGATATAGAGGAAATCAATAAAATGGGAAAAACTAGGTATCTCTTCAAGAAAATTAGAGATACCAAGGGAACATTTCATGCAAAGATGGATGGGCACAATAAAGGAGAGAAATGGTATGGACATAAAAGAAGCAGAAGATATTAAGAAGAGGTGGCAAGAATACACAGAAGAACTATACAGAAAAGATCTTCATGACCCAGAAAATCACGATGGTGTGATCACTCACCTAGAGCTAGATACCCTCAAATGCAAAGCCGACTGAGCCTTAGGAAACCCTAAGTGGCTTCCTAATCCACTACAAACAAAGCTAGTGGAGGTGATGGAATTCCAGCTGAGCTATTCCAAATTCTAAAAGATGATGCTGTGAAAGTGCTGCACTCAATATGCCAGCAAATTTGGAAAACTCAGTAGTGGCCACGGGACTGGAAAAGGTCAGTTTTCATTCCAATCCCAAAGAAAAGCAATGCCAAAGAATGATCAAACTACTGCACAATTGCACTCATCTCACATGCTAGCAGAGTAATGATCAAAATTCTCCAAGTCAGGCTTCAAGAGTACATGAACCGTACTCTTGAAGATGTACTTCCAGATGTTCAAGCCAGATTTAGAAAAGGCAGAGGGACTGGAAATCAAATTGCCAACATCTGATGGATCATTGAAAAAAACATCAGAGTTCCAGAAAAATATCCTCTTGTTCCTTACTGACTACACCAAAGCCTTTGACTGTGGGATCACAACAAACTATGGAAAATTTTTAAAGAAATCGGAATACCAGACCACCTGAGAAATCTGTATTTAGGTCAGGAAGCAACAGTTAGAACTGGATGTGGAACAACAGACTGGTTCCAAATTGGAAAGTGACTACATCAAGGCTGTATATTGTCACCTTGATTATTTAGCTTACATGCAGAATACATCATGTGAAATGCCAGGCTTGATGAAGCACAAGCTGGGTTCAAGACTACTGGAAGAAACATCAATAACCTCAGATATACAGATGATACCACCCTTATGTCAGAAATTGAAGAAAAACTAAAGAGCCTGTTGATGAATATGAAAGAGGAGAGTGAAAAAGTTGGCTTAGAACTCAACATTTGGAAAACTAAGATCATGACATCTTGTCCCATCACTTCATGGCAAATAGATGAGGAAATAATGGAAACAGTGAGATACTTTATTTTTTTGGTACTCCAAAATCATTGCAGATGGTGACTGTAGCCATGAAATTAAATGATGCTTGCTCCTTGGAAGAAAAGCTATGACCAAGATAGACAGCTTATTAAAAAGCAGAGACATTACTCTGTCAACAAAAATCTGTCTAGTCAAAGCTATGGTTTTTCCAGTAGTCATGTATGGATGTGAGAGTTGGACTATAAAGAAAGCTGAGCAGTGAAGAAATGATGCTTTTGAACTGTGGTATTGGAGAAGACTCTTGAGAGTCCCTTGGACTGCGAGGAGATCCAACCAGTCCATCTTAAAGAAGATCAGTCCTGGATGTTCATTGGAAGGACTGATGCTGAAGCTGAAACTCCAATATTTTGGCCACCTGATATGAAGAACTGACCCATTGGAAAAGACCCTGATTCTGGGAAAGACTGAAGGCAGGAGGAGAAGGGGACAACAGAGGATGAGATGGTTGGATAGCATCACAGACTCAATGGACATAGGTTTGACTAAGCTCCAGGAGTTGGTGATGGCCAGGGAAGCCTGGTATGCTGCAGTCCATGGGGTCACAAAGAGTTGGACACAACTAAGTGACTGATCTGAACTAAACTGAATCTTGTTCCCTGTTACCCCTTTCCTTAGTCCCTTTTCTCAGAAGTTCATAAAACTCTATGATTAAATAAAGCTGATGACTGACTTGATAGGAAAAGTAACATGAGATGTGTGTCCATGGGAAGAGGAATCATAGTCGTCTTTGACTGAGAGAGAGTATAAGGGAGTCTTGGGAATGTTAATGAGGCATGCATGCTAAGTCCCTTCAGTTGTGTCTGACTCTTTGCAACTTTATGTAGTGTAGACTGCCAGGCTCCTCTGTCCATGGGATTCTCCAAGCAAGAATCCTGGACTGCATTGCCATTCCCTCTTCCATGGGATCTTCCTGTCCCAGGGATCAAACTTGAGTCTCTTACATCTCCTGCTCTGGCAGGAAGGTTCTTTGTCACTAGCACCACCTGGGAATCTGCCTGCAATATGGGATGCCTGCATTCAATCCCTGGGTCAAGAAGAGCCCCTGGAGAATACGGCTGCTCACTGCAGTATTCTTGCCTGGAGAATTTCAAATACAGAGGAATCAGGTGGGCTATAGTCTATTTATATTTGGTAAATGAGAAAGCAGAATAATCTCTGAATCCCCTGGAAGCAAAGCATTGAAAGGTGCAAATAAGAGATGGTTTTGTGTACTAATCCATTTTCATGTGCTTTATATTTACCTAAATAAGTCTGGTGATAAATCACAGGCTCTTTATCTATTTGACCCATTGATATAGGTAATTCTCTTCTTAAATATTCTTTACCATTTAGACTTCTCAATTATAATGGTTAGTGCTTTGTGCCTTTGTATGTATGGTATGCATGTGATCTGACTACCTTCATTTATTTTATTGATGTTTTATTTATAATGGGGTGTTTATTTTCTTATCTGCAGAATGCAGATGCTGTGCATGGAGCTGGTTTGCCCATCCACTACAGATGCATCTTAACTCCTTTTCCTAGAAATAAACAGTGTGGTGTTATTAATGACAGCAGTATATTCTTGCCATTTTTCCTATGTGGATACCAGTGTAAACTGCTGTCTTTCAGCAGCTGTTGGGGCTTAAGCCCAGGATCACCACACAACCAACCTCCAGAGAAGCCTGCTGTGTCAAATGCCAGTATGTTTGTGGAAATTTCATAGCTGGTCTTTCTAATGACAAGAGAAATGAGCCAGTGGGCACAGCAGTTAAGGTTATGCAGCTGTTTCTGATATTACATGGCTCTGAACTGCTGTTTCTCATTTGATGCCTGGCTGTGTCCCTGCATTAACCAATGAAACATCAACTGATTCAATTTTATATATCGCACTATTGGGTTTGTTTCCACCTCATCTGCCTCAACAATATTTCTCTTTCTGCCAGGCATGAAGTTAGTCAGCACCGTTTATTGAGTTTCCACAGTATATATAGACATTTGTAGAGATATATGGGTATTAATCGCAGCAGACTTCTTTGAAGAAGGTACTGAATAAATTATTATTTAATTAAAGCTCAAATCAAGGCTTATAATAAAATTAATGTCTGGGCAGTTGGATGTTCCCTGCCTGAACCAATTGGACTATAATTATATATGGCCATGGACAAATCAGTTCACTGGGACATGGATACCCGTAAAAGTGACCGACCCCAACTAATGGCTATTGTAAATCAAGGGATGGTGAAATCAGATGGAGGTCTTCCCACAGAGGGGAGTTAAAGTTTTGTGAAAACAATCCCCAGCCCTGGCTAAAGCGAAGATAGATTGTGTTCTTTCTAAAAGTATCATGTATGAAGCCTTGAGCAATGTCACTTTGAGTTTCCTGTTTGTCACTGTGAAACACTGGCTTATGAATGGATGAACAGTGAATCAGTGATTCCAAGTAGAGAGGAAAGAAAACTTGGAGTCACACAGATGCAGATTTGAATCCAGGTTTTGCTAGTTAATTGCAGTGTGATCCCAGGTAAGTTGCTTAATGTTTCTGAGGATTTGTTTCCACATGTGTAGAACACATAATCATCTGCTTGTGAAATTGAATATAGAATATGTAAAGCACTTATATTAGGCTCTAAATACATAGTGTTGATGTCTACTAGTTTAAAAATTAAATTATTTTTAATTAAAAATAGTCTAAAATTGCTACAATTTTATTTTGAAGCTCTAGAGATTGGGGGCTTATTTGGAATAGAACCTAGAGCTTTAACTTTAACCAATGTGCTTTAATGAAACTCATATTAACATTTGTAATTTTTTTCAGCTATCACTTTACTCTTTGGGGCAATTTTAGATTCACAGAAAAATTGAAGGGAAGATAACAGAGATTCCCTAAATCATCTGCCTTTACACATGCAGTCTCCCCCATTTTCAACATTCCTCATATTGGTTACAATTGATGAATCTATGTTGGCACATCGTAATCACCCAGAGTCCAATCTTGGTATTGTACATTCTATGATTTTGAATAAATGCATAATAACATGTATTCATCAAATGGTATCATACAGAGCATTTTCACTGCCCTAAAATTTCCGTGTTTCAACTATTTATCATTCACCTTGCACTCCTGCAACGCCTGGAAACCACTAATTTGCTTTTTGACTGTCTCTGTAGTTTTGCTCTTTACAGAATGTCATATTGTTGGAGTCATACAGCATGAACCTTTCCAATTAGCTTATTTTACTTGAATATATATTAAACATGTTATGTTATTTTTATTGCTACTATACATTTCATTAAAATTTGTTAAAATAATTGGATAAGCACCCTCACACAAATGTTAAAAAGATCATAGTTTGATATTCAAATACAACCACTTTAACTTTATACATAATTAGGTTCACATGTAATTATTATCAGATATGAATGACCACAATCAACAACCTAATAGTTCATTGAATTACATGCTGTTATAAATTTTTATTGTTAGACATTTAGTTTGTTTTTAGCTTGTACTGTTATTAATAATATTGTCAATACTTCTGAGTTTAATTATCATAAATGTTTATTTTTGTGTATAGAAACTGTCAGTTGTTAAATCGTGTCCCACTCTTTTGCAACCCCATGTACTATATAGCCTGCCAGACTCCTCCATCCATGGGATTTCCCAGGTAAGAATAATGGAGTGGGTTGTCATTTCCTTCTCCAGGGGATCTTCCTGACCCAGGGATTGAACTCATATCTCATCCATTGGCAGGCAGATTCTTTCTCACTTAGCCACCTGGTAAGCCTGTATAAAATAAGCATATAATTAAATCACAGTTTTCTGGGAATGTGTTAGCTTAGGTTACAGACTCTTACTGTTACTAAGGAAAATGCTAAAGATAGGATTCCATATCCTTTAGAGCTACTTTCCTGCTGCTTGTGCTCTTCTCTCTACACTTTCTCAATCTCTACATGGCAATCCTATTCACAAATATCCTGGTTTTCTGCCCCTTCTTCACATGTAGCTTTGTTTCCTATGATATGTCTACTTTATTTATTATTTTTTTTTAATTTTATTTTATTTTTAAACTTTACATAATTGTATTAGTTTTGCTAAATATCAAAATGAATCTGCCACAGGCATACATGTGTTCCCCATCCTGAACCCTCCTCCCTCCTCCCTCCCCATACCATCCCTCTGGGTCGTCCCAGTGCACTAGCCCCAAGCATCCAGTATCGTGCATCGAACCTTGACCGGCAACTCGTATTTAAAGACTGTAGTTGACCCCAAAGACATTTTCAACTTTAATTTCATAAAGCCAATGTTTTAGCAATGTTTCTAATGAGTTTTCAGTATTTAATAATTATTTTCCTCTTTTCTATGGCTGAGTAATATTCCATTGTGTTATTAACAAACTTTCTTTATCCTTTAGAGATTATTATACTAACTGAAATAAGTCAGACAGAGAAGACACACAGCATATGATATCACTTATGTGTGAAGTCTAATAAAAGATGACACAAGTGAACTTTTTTTATGAAACAGAAACAGACCCACAGACCTCAAAATCAAAATTGTGGTTACCAAAGGGGAAAACCTGGGGGATGTGATAAATTAAGAGATTTGAATTAACATACACATTGCAATGCATAAAATATGTAACTAATAAGGACCTACTGCATAGCACAGAGAACTCTATTCAATATTCTGAAATAATCTACATAGGAAAAGAATATGAAAAAGAATGGATGCACACAAACATATATATATATATGTTATGAATCAGTTATATGCATAACTGATTCATTTTCTGTATACCTGAAACTAATATAGCTTTGTAAATCAACCATACTCCAATAGAAATTTTAAAAGACTCCTTCCATAATACATACTATTATTGAAGCTATATTATAAGCATAAAATTATATTATTACTGGATAGTTTATTTTATCTAGACCCTTGTTTTTATTACTTATATGCCAAGAAAGGTCAAAAACATACACTCTTATTTTTCCTCTATGTGAAAGAAGACTCTAATAAACTAGAAGAGCAGATATATTTTTCCAAATATGTCAAAATGTTCCATTTTCTACAAGTTTTGGAAAATGAGACAGGTCTCATTCCTTTGTGTACTTTGCTGCTGCTACTGCGAAGTCGCTTCAGTCCTATCCGACTCTGTGCAACCCCATAGACGGCAGCCCACCAGGCTCCCCCGTCCCTGGGATTCTCCAAGCAAGAACACTGAAGTGGGTTGCCATTTCCTTCTCGAATGCATGAAAACGAAAAGTGAAAGTGAAGTCACTCAGTCGTGTCCGACTCTTCGCGACCCCATGGACTGCAGCCTACCAGGCTCCTCCGTCCATGGGATTTTCCAGGCAAGGGTACTGGAGTGGGTTGCCATTGCCTTCTCCGTACTTTTGTGTACTTTAGGGCACCACAATCTTAGTTTGGGTACATTGCATAAAGCAGAACAGGCAAGGGATGCCTTTAAATTGCACGGTTCAGTTCAGTTCAGTCGCTCAGGAGTGTCCGACTCTGCAACCCCACGAATTGCAGCACGCCAGGCCTCCCTGTCCATTACCAACTCCCGGAGTTCACTCAAACTCACGTCCATCGAGTCGGTGATGCCATCCAGCCATCTCATCCTCTGTTGTCCCCTTCTCCTTCTGCCCCCAATCCCTCGCAGCATCAGAGTCTTTTCCAATGAGTCAACTCTTCACATGAGGTAGCCAAAGTACTGGAGTTTCAGCTTTAGCATCATTCCTTCCAAAGAACACCCAGGACCGATTTCCTTTAGGATGGACTGGTTGGATCTCCTTGCAGTCCAAGGGACTCTTAAGAGACTTCTCCAACACCACAGTTCAAAATCATCAATTCTTCGGGGCTCAGCTTTCTTTACAGTCCAACTCTCACATCCATACATGACTGAAGGAAAAACCATAGCCTTGACTAGACGGACTTTTGTTGGCAAAGTAATGTCTCTGCTTTTGAATATGCTATCTAGGTTGGTCATAACTTTCCTTCCAAGGAGTAAGCGTCTTTTAATCATGAGCAGCCTGCCTGCTGTGGCTGCTTATGGTTATGCCTGCTTCCATGCTTTCTTTCATTGAAAATAAAATGAAAAATAATTTTCAAAGAAGCACACCTCATAGAATTTAATGGTTTACCTATAGTTTACAATAAGCATTTATATTAATTTATCTAGCCCATTTAAGATTAACAGTTATAATCTACTAAGTGAGTAATATATAAACTGATTTTCCTTAAAGTTATAAAAATGACATCTTTCTTAAACCATTTTCTACAGTCACCATATATCTCTACTTTCTTCTCAATGTGACCTAAAGTTATCTTTTTCCCCCAAAGGATTATTTCTTCAGAATGTCTCTGTTCATGGGAAAACTTTCTAACAAATTAGAATGGTACTTTGGATCAGGAACAAGAAGATCTTGTACATTTCCACGTCAGAAGATTCTGAACTGATCTCTCAGTGTACAATTATGTTCAGAGTGATTAGGCCAGAATATGGAATCCTTGAAATTTACCCCATTTTGCTATGAAAAACAAATACTAAATTTTCTTTATCATCATTACTGTGTTCCACCTAAAAAAAAAAACAAAAAACTTTTTTTTTATTTCTACAAATATTAATTTTTGTTCTGACAAGTTTTTATTCTATCAAAAATCAAACAATTCCTAGCATTTCAATAATCTAGACATCATACTGCAACGGTTTCAACATATGAACCTGTTTTATTTTGTACCAAGCTACTTTAAATATCGTTACAGTACTGATGTATTGTAGGTTAGATCTTTTAAGAAATCATGATAAAAATAAGATGCATAGAAACACATGGCAAAAATTAGAATCTAGAAATAATAGGATTCTGGAGGTATAGTGACACTGAAGTTTATGCACACTAAAAAAAAAAAGTTCTGCTCATTACAGAAGATCAGAGTCATTACAATTTTTCCTTTATGATGAGGTACATTAAATTATGAAGATTTGGGGAAATTTTATCAAACTTTAATCAAAGTTGCTAATAACCAAAACCTTCACAAATGACTCAGAAATATAATGAAGAAATCTGTTAATAATGATGAAAGGATATATAATGTATGAAAGAAGGGTTTATTTACACTTTGCCATTTATACTTAGTACTTTAAGTAAGAAGCTCAAAGAATGTACAGAAAACCAGAAAAAGCAAAACACATTTTAAAACATTTTAAAAATGTTTTAAAAATTATCAGAATTATCAAAATAAAGAGTAAACATTAAAACAGGCTTTAAGACAGAGCTAAGTCAACCCAATGAATTACTTTGGATTACAATCAAGTCCAACAGTAACAAAGAATTTCTCTGCCATGGTTTACAAATTGGAATAGAATCAAAATAACAAATAAAGTGTTTAAAGGATATATAAAAGTGGTAAAGTCAGCTTTAAAGGCCTGAAATTTTCAATTTATTTGCAAGTGAGGAAATCAATCGATAATATAGCTAATACTGAAAAGTTCATAAAGATCCATCTTTTGGAAAACCTTAGGTGGAAGTAGATGAGTCTCCTTCCTGCCATCTCTGCAGTAAATGCAACAACCAAAAAAAGTGAACATAAATAGGTCTGGTCACTATTAAAAGGTAAGCATATGCCACTATCATGAAGGACACAGAGACTTCTTTCCTATGAAGTCAGCTTAGATGTTTGGGAAATAACTAAAAGATGTGTTGGCTTCCATGAGTTCTCTACAGTTTGGAATGAACAGAGAAGAAACTGAGATGCCTGGAGAATGTGCCACTAGGCTTTAATGAATGAAAGAGCCATAGGAGTGGTGGCAACAAGTGAAGGTTACCCATAGTTGAAATGTGCTTCCCTGGTGAGCAGGCAGCAGCACTTGGATGGATACCAGTCAGATTAGAGGGGTATAGTACACTGGTGGTCCAAGGAATGGGTGGCTACACCTAAAATCAAGGTGCCAACTATAGCTCTTAGTGGGGAAAAGGACATATATTCTTGTCCTTTGCATATCAAGGGGCAGTATTAAGAGTGGGGCTAAGAAATGTGTGCAAAATTCAGTAGCTCCAGAGACAGTAGGTCATACCATGGAGTGGCTCCCATAGAATCTTCAGAGACATGATAGTATCTTTCCTGTTGAGACAGTGTTATCACAGGGAGAAATCCACCAAGCAAACTTGATGGAAGGAGTGGAGAATTGACAGGAATTTCTTTTTTTTTTTAATTTAATTATAAAGAGTACATGCTATTGCCTGACGTGGAAGGCGAAAATAGTGAGAAAGCATGTAAGTCTCATTAGACTCCGTGCCCAACAGGGGTAATTAATCCCGCTACTGCCCCACTCAACTTCCTGTGTTCCTGGCCCTTTGCATATATCCTGGGTTGCTGAATCAGCTCTCCACTTTCCAGATTCCAGAGGAGTGGTACCTAAATGTAAACACAACATATCAAAGACAATTATCCATCCTTTGTTTTAGGAATAGGCATTAAATTTTAGAGTTGTCTCATTTTAAAAGGATGAATAAAGATGGATAAAAAATAATATCAAACTCAAGAAAATCTGCTGTTATGTCAGAAACAAGACATCACAATAAAAGGCAGAAAGGCATTTTTTTCCCAACAGATTCACTGTAGGGAAGAGGAGTAAACTTTAAATAGCATCCATTGTTATCTTAGTTAAATTTATGGAGCATGTATTCCATATAATGAGAGATAAGATAGGATAACAGTGTGAGGTGAAAAGCTAATTGAAAATCAAGAAGAAATTTACAACAAGAAACCTAGATAGTGTGTAGAATGCTATAAAATCAAATATTCATCAACGTAATAATAAAGAGTACACAGTAAACATAAGGGAAAAGGATAATTCAAAAAGTAAATGAGTGATATAATGGATGTATGTGTGTTTGTGTGTATGTATGTGTATATTTGCTTGCTTAGCCAAAAAGCATCCTTTAAATTTGGGGATATATAAAATGAGAAGGAGGCAAAACACTGCTCCCCTTCAACGTTTCATGTTTTCCCCCTTGTATAACACATAGTAGAGTCATGTGGCCCAAGTTTGGTGAAGTAGAGAGCACAGCTCAGTAACTAAAGTGAGACACTGTTGCACAGAAATGTTAGGGAATTTTGAAGAGACTTCTAGAAGATCTAGCATTCAGCAGTGTGGAAACAAGTGTCTTTGAGAGTAGGTCCACAGAGGACACTTCTGAGTGACTAGGATCAGGCAATAGTGACACAGATGAGTGTCCAGAGGCAGTGGTGTCTGAGGTAGATGGTTCTTGGTGATATTCTCCTCTTGCTTTCCACCATCTATCCTTGCCAGCTATCTGAGTCTGGTTCTGCAGCTCACTCCCTACTTCAGAGAAAAATCTAAGTGTTTGGATATGCTTCCTACAAATATATTTTCTACTGAGTAAGTGCAAGTCCCTTCTGTTGTCTAAAACCAAGAAATTATGGTTCTTGTGATTTTGAGAATGAACTTCATAAAATTATAGATATGTACAAGGAGGGAATGATGTTGGGAATAAAGGAAAAGAAAGGCATATCAAAAATGTTTCTCAACAGATAAGAACCAAAATAGAAGCAATATAACAAAGCTTTTCTGCTGAAACATGAGATTTTATATATTGGAAAAACTCAAAAGGTATCATAAAAATGACCTAGAAGATATAAATATTTATAAAATATCTCCTAAAAGAATTGTTATCTCAAAGTAACAGTGAAGAACTGTTTGAATATATTTAGAGTCTGAAGAGCATCGGATGGAGCAGAATCATCCAGGCTCCTTTACTGCTGGGCTTCTCAGAGACATGTAAGTGTTCACAGTGGTTCTTCAGAGAAGATCATACAGTATATTCCACTTACCAAACGATTGGACCCTAAACGCTTTGTTTTTCAAATACATTGCCTGGGTATATTGTTTCATTGTATACATTGACGTATCCTGGTGAAAACCATGAACATTAAAATTAAGTAATGAGTTCTTTGGAGAAGGCGATGTCAACCCACTCAGGTACTCTTGCCTGGAAAATCCCATGGACAGAGGAGCCTGGTAGGCTCCAGTCCATGGGGTCGCTAGGAGTCAGACACGACTGAACGACTTCACTTTCACTTTTCACTTTCATGCATTGGAGAAGGAAATGGCAACCCACTCCTGTATTCTTGCCTGGAGAATCCCAGGGATGCGGGAGCCTAGTGGGCTGCTGTCTATGGAGTCGCACAGAGTCGGACACGACTGAAGCGATTTAGCAGCAGCAGCAATGAGTTCTTTAAGCCTGTCATCTTTTCAAGTTCCCTTTGGCCATCTGTATGTATTCTTTGAAGAAATGTCCATTAGGTCTTCTGCCCATTTATTTATTTATCTATTTATGTTTGGTTGGTTTATTTATTTATTTTTCTTTTTTAAAATTAATTAATTATTATTTTTTTTTTACTTTGCCATACATCAACATGCATTTTTTACATTGAGCTGCATAAGTTGTTTATATATTTTGGAGATTAATACCTTGTCACTTGCTTCATGTGCAAATATTTTCTCCCATTTTGAGGGTTGTCTTTTTGCTTCACTTATGATTTTCTTTGTTGTGTGAAAAACCTTTTAAGTTTAATTAGTTCCCATTTGTTTATTTTTTTTTTCTCTTTTTCATTACTCTGGGAGTTGGGTCGGAAAGATCTTGTTGTGATTTATATCATAGTATTCTTCTTATGTTGTATGGTCTTACACTTAGGTCTTTAATCCATTTGGGATTTACTTTTGTGTATGGTGCTCGATAATGTTCTAATTTCACTCTTTTACATGTAGCTGTCCAGTTTTCCCAGCACCAATTATTGAGAAGATATACAGATGGCCAATAGGCATGTGAAAAGATTCTTAGCTTCACTAATTATTAGAGATATACAGATCAAAACTACAATGAGGTATCACTTTACACTGGTCAGAATGGCCATCATCTAAACATCTGCAAAAATAAATGATGGAGAGGATGTGGAAAAGGGGAATCTTCTTTCATGGTTGGTGGAAATGTAAATTGAATCAGCCTCTGTAGAGGGCATTATGGAGGTTCCTTAAAAAACTAAAAAGAGAACTACCATATGACCCAGTAATCTGCCTACTGGCACGTACCCTGAGAAAACTCACAATTCAAAAAGACACATGCACCTCAATGTTCACTGCAGCACTATTACAGTATCCAGAACAAGGAAGTAAATTAAATGTTCATTGACAGATGAATGGATAAAGAAGATGTGGTACACATATACAATGGAACATTACTTGGCCATAAAAAAGGATGAAATTAGATCATTTGTAAAGTGAACTTAGACAGAAGGAGAAAAAAAACATATCATATATTAAGGCATATATGTGGAATCTGGAAAATAATATAGATAAACCTATTTGCAGAGCTGGAATAGAGATATAGATGTAGTAAATGGACTTGTGGTCACAGGGTGGAAAGAGGGGAGAGTGGGATAAATAGGGAAAGTAGCACTGACATATATATACTACCAAATGCAAAGTAATAGCTAGTGGGAGCCTGCTGTATAGCAAAGGGAGCTCAGGTTGATACTTTGCAGTGATCTAGATGGGTGAGATGGTGGAGATGGGAGGGAGATCCAGTAAGGAGGGTATATCAATAGCTGACTTACTTTGTTGTACAGCAGAAACTAATACAACATCATAAAGCAACTATACTCCAATTTTTTTTTTAAAAAAGCACCAGTCAATAAGCAAAGCTCAGAGAGGAAAGATTACTGCAACATTATAGTTCTCTATAGCATCATTTTCAGGAAAGCAATGAATTGGTTTATGAATTTTCAAAGGAAAATGACATATCTCAAAAATGCTTTATCTTGCCAAGCTTTCACACATATGAGAAAGGTACATAAGGAGAATCTCAGATTTGATGGTCCCTGATAATACAATACCCAAATACCATCCTATGTTTTCTTCCTATCTATGAAAGTTATGCACAACTCATTCTAGACAAAGAATGACCTCATGTGACTGCATAAAATTACAATAAGTTATAGGATGCAATGTATTCTACAGTGATTGGGAAATTGGGAATGTTTGAAAACATCAAAGGGCTTCCCTGACAGCTCAGTTGGTAAAGAATCCACCTGCAATGAAGGAGACCCCAGTTCAACTCCTGGATCGGGAACATCTGCTGGAGAAGGGATAGGCTACCCACTCCAGTATTCTTGGGCTTCCCTTGTGCCTCAGCTGGTAGAGTCCTCCTGCAACGCGGGAGACCTGGGTTTGATCCCTCGGTTGGGAAGACCCCCTGAAGAAGGGAAATGTTACCCACTCCAGGATTAGGCATCCGTGTGTACCTTGTCTTTCACTTGGACTTCACAAAATTGGACAGTTCACATGGTCAGGGCTAAGAGATGAATACAGTAAACATGGTACATTTTAATAGTTAACAGCTTGTGTGTGATTTTAACAACCCCCAGGATGCCTCTAAAAGGGCCTGAAGATTAATGCCCCCAGTATGGGTTTGCTGCTGGCCAAACTTGTGAGTCACACTGTGCTGAGTTCTGTGGAAAACTTGAAAGAGTTTGAAGGCAATTCAGGGCCACTCTCCTGGGACATTTTAAATTTTGGAGGATTTAGAGGCTAAATCATTGTAACAATTTCCCATATAAATTACATTTTAACTATTTTAAATGATGTGGAAATATATAGACTCTTTCTAAATGGATAAAATTACAAGTTTGTCAGCAGTGGAGTGCTGGTTTGTAAGCAGATGGTTTGAACAAAAAGTTGTAAGCAGTTCTCTTTTTTTAACAATCTCCTGACCATATGCAGTGATCTTCCCCAGTTCTCTGTTTTTATCTTGTTTTAACAAGATATGACAGTCATAACAGACTTGTTTATCCAAACTGCTTCATCAGAGTCATGATTGAGTGTAACAAGGTTAGGCAGGATTTTGTGTTGCCAAAAAGATTGGAAATTAACAATATCTGGCTTCAGATGATGCAAGGTGTATAACAATAATTCTTTTTCTCCATTTTAAATGAATTTAATTAAATATTTTGACTATTTTTCTTGCTCTGATTTGGATAATCATGCTATTAGTTTGTTATAATTATATATCACAGAGACATAATCTTTTATCTGAAGTTCTAGGAACCAGAAATATTTTGAATTTCATATATATATAATGCATTTTAGAATTCATTATATATATAACATTTTAGAATGGTAATGCAGTGTGGGTATGTTATATATCATATACAGCATGCATATGATATATATTTTATTGTATACTCACCCTATATTAAAAAGGAAATTAGCAAAAATATAAAGATTACCTAAGTGGGAAAATTTAAAATAATATTTCATATCTATTCAACTTTGTCTCAAATGAGTCCAAATAGGGTGAGTTTATTCTATTATCAATTTTTTTTTTCTTCTGAGGTTTATGGATTTCAGAATTTTGTTTAAATGGTTGTGGGCTTGTATTACCTATTGGAAAACTCTTTCATATTTGCGAATGTACACATATACCTCATTTTATGCAGCAACTGTGCCAGTAAAAAGTAGTATACATAAATATTTTTATACTCTAAAAATATCAACTCAACTGCAGTCAGCACAGTTGAACCAGGTACAAGTTATAGAGATTCTCTCAAAGGGTCTTTAAAACCTTTTTCACTTTGTTTGTAGAGTGTTCCTCTGTGATACAAAACTATGCATGGAGTCACTCTGCTTAAAATATGTCCATGAAAGTGAAAATGAATGTTTCTCATTCATGTCTGACTCTTTGCGACCCTGTGGACTGTACAGTCCATGGAATTCTCCAGGCCAGAATTCTGGAGTAGGTAGCTGTTCCTTTCTCCAGGGGATCTTCCCAACCCAGGGATCAAACCTTGGTCTCCTGCACTGCAGGCGGATTCTTTACCAGCTGAGCCACTAGTCCCTAATTCTCCATAAATTCCAGGAGGGAGACTCAACATCTCACCCAGAACACAGGACTATACTCTCCTGCTGCTGGACCACAACCCACACCCCTTGGCCCCAGTCAGTTTCCTCTGTCATGCCTTTCCACAAGACGAGCTTTCGTTTTTCTTTCCAACCATTCTTAATCATATTTTTAAAATCATTTTTTTAATATCAATCTAGTCACTTCTGAACTTCTCTAGGATATTGAAAATGCATTTGTCAGAATACTTTAACATTCAGCTAAGATGTTGTTTTTGCTGTTCCTCAATTATTTCTAATTTTACTCATACTATTATACGTGTGCAACTAATGAAGGTTACCATATACCAGAAACTTTCTACAGAATTTAAAGAATTTTTTTGTGTTTACCAGTTTTGAAGTCTTTATTGAATTTGTTACAATATTGTTTCTGTTGTACATTTTGGCTTTTTGATCATGAGACAAGTGGGATCCTAGCTTCTAGACCAAACCCACACTCCTTGCATTGTAAGGTGAAGTCTTAACCACTGGATTGCCAGGGAAGTCCTTCTATAGACTTTTAAACTTTATCTATAAGAGAATTACTATTTTTAACTTACCCATCCTATTGTGAAGATGAAAGAAAGATTCAAATAACAATACATATATTCATGTACCAAACAAGCAGACAATACATGACACGAACCCAGGTAATGTGTATCTAAATCTTGTGACTTTAACTACTATGCTTCTTCACAAATATTTTATTACTTGATTGATATTATTAACTAGGGTATGTGGGAATTAGTTAAAATGAAATTGTCCTATGTATATAGTTGCTAGAAAGATATTTAAAGCTATATATATCTTAGTATATATATATATATCAGATCAGATCAGATCAGTCGCTCAGTCATGTCCGACTCTTTGCAACCCCATGAATCGCAGCACGCCAGGCCTCCCTGTCCATCACCAACTCCCAGAGTTCACTGAGACTCACGTCCATTGAGTCAGTGATGCCATCCAGCCATCTCATCCTCTGTCGTACCCTTCTCCTCTTGCCTCCAATCCCTCCCAGCATCAGAGTCTTTTCCAATGAGTCAACTCTTCGCATGAGGTGGCCAAAGTACTGGAGTTGCAGCTTTAGCATCATTCCCTCCAAAGAAATCCCAGGGCTGATCACCTTCAGAATGGACTGGTTGGATCTCCTTGCAGTCCAAGGGACTCTCAAGAGTCTTCTCCAACACCACAGTTCAAAAGCATCAATTCTTAGGCACTCAGCCTTCTTCACAGTCCAACTCTCACATCCATACATGACCACAGGAAAAACCATAGCCTTGACTAGATGAACCTTTGTTGGCAAAGTAATGTCTTTGCTTTTGAATATGCTATCTAGGTTGGTCATAACTTTCCTTCCAAGGAGTAAGCGTCTTTTAATTTCAAGGCTGCAGTCACCATATGTAGTGATTTTGGAGCCGAGAAAAATAAAGTCTGACACTGTTTCCACTGTTTCCCCATCTATTTCCCATGAAGTGATAGGATGTCTTATTGCTAGAAAGATATTTAAAACTGTATATATATGTGTATATGTATGTGTGTGTACCTTAGTGCATTAAACAATTTCTTTGTTTTAGGGTGATATGATGGATTATAACCTCTTTGTGTGGTCCCCTTCCACATTGAGATGGAGGTGACCCTTGAATTTTTTGGACAATAGAATGTAACAATATCATCGTGAAAATGTCAAGATTAGGCCTTAAGAGTATTTGAAGTTTCTGCTTTTTCTCTCTCGCTGCTTTGAGATTTCATTTAAAGGAGTCTTCTAGAAGGTGAGAGGCCACATACAGAGAGAAGTGCTGGAGAGTAAAAGTCCACAAGAATAAAGAGAGGAACAGCCAGATTCTAAACAAGCCAGTAATCCTAGGTGATGCAGCAGATATGTGAGTGATACCATTTTGAATGCTACAATCACTAGAAAGGCTTGAGTGAGCCAAGTGGAACAGAAAAAAGACACCCAGCTAAGTCCAATACTGAATGGAAAATTATGAAAATATAAATGGTAGTTTTGACATGTTTTTGTATACCATTACAATAGTTAGTATCATGAAATAGAGGACTACCTTGACCAAAACTTAAAATGTGGCTTTGTCTTTGGTACCAGGAAGTGGGTGAAAGCTGGAAGAGTAATAAGAAGACTGTTATCTGAGACTGGAAGAGGGACATCTGGAGTTAAATGGTGGCAGAATAACTGTCAAATATCTTATATAATAGCTTGGAAGATTAAATGTGTGTCTTATGAATGTGTTAAACTGACTAAAGAGATTTTCAGGCAGACTTCTGAAAGTGGCAACTGACTTTTTTTGGATGCCTATTATAAGGTGTGTGAAGTGGAAATGAGCCTAGAAAGGAAATACTTAGTTTTCAAGCATAATTTAGGAAAAAATCAAGAGGATCCAATATCTGTTTGAATTTTAAATAAAGTTTTTCTCATCTTCATCTTCTCCAGCCAGCCCTCAAGAGATTCCCAAAGTAAGAATCTATGGCTGATTCATGTTGATGTTCAGTAGAAACCAGCACAATACTGTGAATCAATTATCCTTCTATTGAAAAAAGAAGAAGAAGAATTAGCCATGAGAAAAAAAATGCAGAAAACTCTTTGCTAGCACTTCTAGAAGTTTTTAAAAAAAAAATGCCTAGTAAAACTTCAGACCTCAAAGTAACACATGACCCAAAATAGAGATATTACTGTTTCCAAAACAATTATGGATGGATTTACTGAGGCATGAGGAAACTATAATCAGATACCTAGGAAACTCATGTTCAAAATTAAGTTGAATTTATGAAAGCAGAGACATTACTTTGCCAACAAAGGTCCATCTAGTCAAGGCTATGGTTTTTTCAGTGGTCATGTATGGATGTGAGAGTTGGACTGTGAAGAAGGCTGAGCGCTGAAGAATTGATGCTTTTGAACTGTGGTGTTGGAGAAGACTCTTGAGAGTCCCTTGAACTGCAAGGAGATCCAACCAGCCCATTCTGAAGGAGATCAGCCCTGGGATTTCTTTGGAAGGAATGATGCTAAAGCTGCAACTCCAGTACTTTGGCCACCTCATGCGGAGTTGACTCATTGGAAAAGACTCTGATGCTGGGAGGGATTCGGGGCAGGAGGAGAAGGGGACGACAGAGGATGAGATGGCTGGATGGCATCACGGACTCGATGGACATGAGTCTGAGTGAACTCCGGGAGTTGGTGATGGACAGGGAGGCCTGGCATGTTGTGATTCATGGGGTCGCAAAGAGTCGGACATGACTGAGCATCTTTACTGAACTGTGAAAGCAGTGTGCACTTAGATTAAAAGAAACTGAGATATTTCAAAATGAAAAGAGGCCTCTTTTCACTAAATTTACATTGTCATAAAGCAGCATGCAGGAGGAGGGCATGGCAACCCACACTAGTATTCTTGCCTAAAGAATGCCATAGACAGAGGAGCCTGGTGGGCTACAGTCCATAAGGTTGCAAAGAGTCAGACACAGCTGATGTGACTTAGCATGCATGCATGCAAAGCAGGCTGAGAGTACAAAAGTGTAATAAGCTTAGGCCATTTTCTTAGTAAAAACCAAACTGCCTTAGAAGGTAGCACCAAGATTCAACAGGACAGAGCCAAGAGATATTTGGAAAAATGCCCCAGAAAAGCACTCACAAAGGACTAAAAACAATACCTTATCAATGACCATACCCTGTTCCCAGCTTAGAGGCAACTGACTATATGTGCCTGACTGAATTTCAGAAATGCTATGAATCATTGATTCCTGTGTTCTCGCAGTCTTCCCCTTTTTTAATATGAGGGTCTGATGATTATCCTGTTCCTAGCCAATCATGTACTGGGGAATGGAGTGATGTAGATAATTTGCCTTTACAATTTATAGGTATTTGTATAAAGAAGACTCATTTATATATGAGCCAGATTCATAATAAGATACTAGGTTTTGAGCTTAATGTCACAGTTAGATGAAACTTTGGAAGTCTTGTGAATGGAAGAGTGAATTTTTAACAAAGAGGAATTTAAATAATTGTAGTAAGAGAGAGTCAAGAGTAGACTGCAAAATATGACCACAAATTATTCCCAATTGATTATGCATGGCTATATCAGTGTTACTTTGCCATTTCTTTAATACAGAGGTGGAGTATCTTTCCCCATTCCTTGGATATGTGCTGTTTTGTGTGATTTACTTTGATTGACCAACACAATTTAGTAAAAGTGATATCACACAGTTTCTAAGACCTTAATGAACTTACATCTTCTGTTCTCAATTTCTTGAAATGTTTCCATAAACAGAAGTCAATCTAGCCACCTGAGTATGAGAAGTCATGTGGAAGAGAAATCAAGACTTATTGGCCAACAGCCAGCACCATCTTTTGAATATTGAAGTAAGGTCATCTTTCCAGACTTACCCTTCAGTAGCAGCATGAATAAACAGTAGAAACCTACAGAGGATCTTTCCAGCCAACTGACAAAATTATAAGAGTTTGGTTTTTATTTTTTCATTTTTTCTCTAATGGGTAGAGGGAATACTATGCAGTAGATATTACTGCCTAAAAAAGGTGGCATCATTTCCTGGCTGAAAATCACTGAGGGCTCAAGAGGTGTTACTAGTAAGTGAATGACAGGCATGTGAAACAATGTTGGAAGTTAGGAAATGAGCTGATGACTACTGATGATTACTATAGCATACTGTGCCACTGAATGCTGTTAAAGGACCTAAATCAATACTATTTCAACATTAAAAACTTATATATGATCATTTCTGCAAAGTACTTGCTAAATGGGTACTCACAGAACTCAGAGTTATTACCATGCATCCTGCTTTTTTTGTTTTTTTTCAGGACACATTCAGTTCTTTAAGTCTCATATGGGATTTCATATAGGAATTCTTGGCATCTACAAATATCACAAGCGTCAGAAAATTGCTTACACATGAGGGGACAAAACAAGTAAAACCACCTAATATAAGAATTGCTAGTTTTATTTTCCTTCTTACTTCTCAAGGAGTAAATAAAAATATTTGTGAGAATATTAAAGAAAAAAACAGGTTGAAACTTTCAGTGACAGACAATTGCAATGTCACATGATAGAAAGTTTTAATACCCGATATTTACAGTGATACTGGGCACAAAAGACATCACAAAGCTTACAATATCAGTTTAAATAGGTAGACATTAAAAACATGCTTTGGTGCTGGTGATGGTTTTATTAAAAGAACACCATCATAATTCTTGTTAATATGAAAAATTATTTAGAAAATGATTGTCAACAGATATCAAGGCCTAAAAAAATCAATAATTTTAATTTTGAAATTCAACCTTTATAAACCTGTGTTTAGATATTTAAATTTGCAGAGATCTTTTTTGTGCTTTATTTGTAAGCATCTCTGTCACTTTGTTTAAGCATAACAGGGAAAAGTCAGATCCAACACAAATTCCAAAAGCCTTAAAATGACTACTTCAAGCATGGTGTACCAATATTAGTAAATGCTATGCAAATGTTGCAAACTGTATTCACAAGGATTTAATATTATATCCTACTTTTAAAAGGATACATTTATTTTTAGCATAAATTAAAATATATTAAACTTGAACAGAAAAAGGAACTATAAAGACATCCCCCTCAAATAATGATAGATCCTCCTGGATTATGAGATCATTAAGTATTACTTGTTTCTTTACACAAATTTAAGAATTAATATACATCTCTTCCATAATCAGCATTTCATTGAATTGACTTAGCTAAAAATAAGTGAATGACTTCTAGTAGTTATGGTGATGATAAAACTGACTTTAAAAACAGCACACCCCCAAGAACCTGGAAACATGCCCAAACATAAGAAAGAGTAGGACCAAAATTTTATTAAGAATATAATTCTTCTTCTTAAAAGGGGGTATATTATACAGGAAATAAGTATACAGATTTAAGAAAAAATAATAACATGACCAGGATGGATGTACAGAATTGGAGTCAAGGATGGTACATGGAGAAATCCAGTGTCAATGGGAGATTCTTATAGGTGCAGAAAATAACTTACTGGGAACTATCTTCAAAACTATAGACAAAAAGTAGCAAATATGACTACATGCAAAATAATATTAATATATGTTATCTTCAGTAGAAGGGCAAGAGATTCTGATATTTTCCTCACTCAGCTTCTCAGAAACATGATTGACTCACCTCAATTCCAAATATATGGATAACTTGAATTGTAGCAGAAGTGATGGCTTATGCAAAAATTCTGTCTATCAGTCCCATGTCATGGCATTTACTGACAGACAGCTGCCGATGTGGGAACTACAGTTTCCTGGCCCCTTCCTAACTGAATGTTATCATGTTACTAATTTTTGCTAATGTTATGTGGACAGAGGTGATGCATCAATACCAGCTCTGTCAATGATTAATTTATTGTCTCTCATTGATAAATTCATACATTTGGCTGCTTCATCATAATAGAGCTGAGCACTGTAAATATTTCTCTTTGCCAGGAGCACAATGCCAAACCTTGTAATAGAAATTGGAAGTTTTGGCCACAGCAATCAGAGCAGAAAAAGAAATAAAAGGAATCCAAATTGGAAAAGAAGAAGTAAAACTCTCACTATTTGAAGATGACATGATCCTCTACATAGAAAACCTTAAAGACTCCACCAGAAAATTACTAGAGCTAATCAATAAATATAGTAAAGTTGCAGGATATAAAATCAACACACAGAAATCCCTTGCATTCCTATACACTAATAATGAGAAAATAGAGAAATTAAGGAAACAATTCCATTCATCATTGCAATGGAAAGAATGAAATACTTAGGAATATACCTACCTAAAGAAACTAAAGACCTATATATAGAAAACTATAAAACACTGGTGAAAGAAATCAAAGAGGACACTAATAGATGGAGAAATATACCATGTTCATGGATTGGAAGAGTCAATATAGTGAAAATGAGTATACTACCCAAAGCAATCTATAGATTCAATGCAATCCCTATTAAGCTATCAACGGTATTTTTCACAGAGCTAGAACAAATAATTTCACAATTTGTATGGAAATACAAAAAACCTCGAATAGCCAAAGCTATCTTGAGAAAGAAGAATGGAACTGGAGGAATCAACCTGCCTGACTTCAGGCTCTACTATAAAGCCATAGTCATCAAGACAGTATGGTACTGGCACAAAGACAGAAATATAGATCAATGAAACAAAATAGAAAGCCCAGAGATAAATCCATGCACCTATGGACACCTTGTCTTTGACAAAGGAGGCAAGAATATACAATGAATTAAAGACAATCTCTTTAACAAGTGATGCTGGGAAAACTGGTCAACCACTTGTAAAAGAATGAAACTAGAACACTTTCTAACACCATACACAAAAATAAACTAAAATGGATTAAAGATCTCAATGTAAGACCAGAAACCATAAAACTCCTAGAGGAGAACATAGGCAAAACACTCTCCAACATACATCACAGCAGGATCCTCTATGACCCACCTCCCAGAATATTGGAAATAAAAGCAAAAATAAACAAATGGGACCTAATTAAACTTAAAAGCTTCTGCACAACAAAGGAAACTATAAGCAAGGTGAAAAGACAGCCTTCAGAATGGGAGAAAATAATAGCAAATGAAGCAACTGACAACTAATCTCAAAAATATACAAGCAACTCCTGCAGCTCAATTCCAGAAAAATAAATGACCCAATCAAAAAATGGGCCAAAGAACTAAACAGACATTTCTCCAAAGAAGACATATAGATGGCTAACAAACACATGAAAAGATGCTCAACATCACTTATTATCAGAGAAATAAAAATCAAAACCACTATGAGGTACCATTTCACACCAGTCAGAATGGCTGCGATCCAAAAGTCTACAAGCAATAAATGCTGGAGAGGGTGTGGAGACAAAGGAACCCTCTTACACTGTTGGTGGGAATGCAAACTAGTACAGCCACTATGGAGAACAGTATGGAGATTCCTTAAAAAACTGGAAACAGAATTGCCTTATGACCCAGCAATCCCACTGCTGGGCATACACAGTGAGGAAACCAGAAGGGAAAGAGACACGTGTACCCCAATGTTCATCACAGCACTGTATAATAGCCAGGACATGGAAGCAACCTAGATGTCCATCAGCAAATGAATAGATAAGAAATATACACAATGGAGTATTATTCAGCCATTAAAAAGAATACATTTGAATCAGTTCTAATGAGGTGGATGAAACTGGAGCCTATTATACAGAATGAAGTAAGCCAGAAAGAAAAACGCCAATACAGTATACTAACACATATATATGGAATTTAGAAAGATGGTAACGATAACCCTGTATGTGAGACAGCAAAAGAGACACAGATGTATAGAACAGTCTTTTGGACTCTGTGGAAGAGGGAGAGGGTGGGATGATTTGGGAGAATGGCATTGAAGCATGTATAATATCATATATGAAATGAATCACCAGTCCAGGTTCGATGCATGATACTGGATGCTTGGGGCTGGTGCACTGAGTCGACCCAGAGGGATAGTATGGGGAGAGAGAGGGAGGGTGTTCAGGATGGGGAGTACGTGTATACCTGTGGCAGATTCATGTTGATGTATGGCAAAACCAATACAATACTGTAAAGTAATTAACCTCCAATTAAAATAAATAAATTTATATTAAAAAAAAAAAAAGCACAGGAGAAATACTAGAGGAGGAAAGGGTTTGCCAAAGAGAAAGAAATATTCCTTTATCCTCCTAGATTTCTTGGATGGTCTAAGAATTAAATTGACATGAGACAGCTTCACATGAAAAAAATCAAACAGAAGTTTGATAATCTATATACATGGGAGAGATCCAAGAAAGCTAAGTAGATCACGAAAATGGCAATATTCCTTACCTTAAATACCATCTTCAGCTAAAGATAAAAAATAATGTTAGGGCTAGTGGCTTGGGACATCAAAAGGGGTGGAGGCAATTCACATGGAGCTGAAAAAGCAAATTTTGAGTAAACAAATGTTTGTTGAGCCAGGCAGTCAATGAGATACAGATTGGGCTCTGAGATCTAGGCCCTGTTCTCCCCACCACAACTGGTTCATATTATTTAGAAAAACATCTAATGATAGTTTTATTCTGGGAACAGCCATTCTATCTAATACTTTAGGCTTTTAGGGGGCAGGTCAAAGTTTCTTCCTGAATCTTTCGGATGTGGCTCGTTTTCAGTTAAAAACAAGCCACATGGCAAAAAACATTTGGGTGTAGCAGGTTTTGTCCTCATACAGATTTTAGAGTAGCTTGCACACTACACTCCTGCAGATAACACTTTTGCTGCACTGCAGGACCCCCTTCAGTTCTAGGTTCACTCCTACAGACCACAGCTTTCTCCAACTTCAGATACTCTGCTTTTATTCCAGCTTCTGAACTAGGTGGAAATAGCATAGCCAGTAGCCCTGGGAAATGAAAGCTCATGCCCCGAAATCACTGTTCCTCATACCCTTTTCTTGGCATGGATAACAGAATCGTGGATGTTAAAATTAGAGGCCTGTTCCAATAAAGAGGCCAAGTATAATAATAAAATATTTGCCTACTATACCTTAGAAGGCAGGTTAGATTAAAGGCATTGCCTTCTCATTATGGCCTATTTCTTTTAAATGACCCTGTGACAATATCTAGTAAGTTAACCAAGTCACATAAGGTGAGAAAGCAAAATAGTTTGAGACCTTTGTTTAGGTCTAGGTGATAACTTCTAACATGATTTCTGAGCCATTGAAAGAATTCCATGCAAAAAGATCAGAAGCCTACATTGTCCCCCAAGAAAAAGGAATTATCAAAGAGAGCGTTAACCAAGTGTAAAAATCCTGTGATTTAATGGGAATATTCTACTATGTTCTAAGAATGGCCATTCCAGGTATGTATTTAGTAATTGGGAAAGTAACCACAGGAGTGATAAGCAGACCTACTAGTCATGTCCTTATTTGAATTTGGGTCAAAATTTCACCATAAGCCTCATTTTAAACTGTGGACCACAGTAACAAGGACTTGGTCCCCAGGAATTAGTAACATAGAGCCAGAATCTAGTAATTTCTGAGAAATCTACACAGTCTTTTCCCCAAGGTACTATTGTTCAAGTAATTGGTTACAATTTCCTTAGAACAAGGCAGAGAGGGTAATTTACAGCGACAGAGCTGCAGAGTTTTTATTCAATGGAAATCAGCCTGTCTTTCAATCAAGAGACTCTGATCTGCAAACCAGATTAACTTTAAAAATAAGTTAAGAAAATATGACCCTCCATTGTAGTGAAGAGCTCATATTTCTGGCCACCAGACAGAAGTTGTGTTGTTGTTATTTTTTGGTTGTTGTTGTTATAGAAGGAAATACTAATCTATTTCTTTCCTAAGACAACTATCATAAATAAGCTAGTGATCAAGACCCTGCATTTTAAGATTCTGATAGAGATTTAGTCTCTGCTAAATATTAAGATAAATGAACATGCCTCATCTTTAATAAACCAACCTTATCATTTGACCTCTGCTGCTTTGGGTTCTTTTCAGTTTCATTGAGTCACAAAGTTTAATGGTAGCCTTTGCCGTTGTCACACCTGGCTGGAACAAGACAGCACCGCAGAGCCTCTCCTTAGTAGAATTTTCAATGCCTTACTGGAGAAAGTGGTCTCTGGACTGTCTTGGGGAGTGAGGTAGTAGGATGTATATGATAAATTCACTCTAACATTTCTATCTTCATAAACTGTAAGATATGTTCCTCTTTTTCATTTTTTAAATTAATTATTATTTCAGTATGGTTGATTTATAATGTTGTATTAGTTTCAGATGTACAGTAAAGTGAATCAGTTATACATATACATATATCTATTCTTTTTTAGATTCAATTCCCATGGAGGTCATTACAGAGTATCAAGTAGAGTTCCCTGTGTTATATGGTAGGTCCTTATTAGTTATCTATTTTATATATAGTAGTGTGTATATGTCCATCCCAGTTCCCCAATCTATAACTTCCCCTCCTTTCCTCTTGTTAAGCATAAGTTTGTTTTCTACATTTGTTTTGTAAATAAGTTCACTTTGGATATCTTCATCTATGTTTGCAAAGGAGTTTCTGATATTTCAACCTCATTAAATATTAATGTTAATCCTGAATGCAACTAACCAAATAAAAGGAGAATTCATTCCCAGTATCTTTAGTAAGTACATCTATATCAAAACAACAGCAACAACAACTACAAACACTAGTTCATTGTTATATTCTGCTCTCCCTGATCTAGCATCCTTTCAATGAGACTACCTATTTCTCAGGTTTCTGCTTAATTAAATTAACAAAATCCTTCAATACATAAGTGTAAGTTACCTCCTATGGGATTGGAATGTGTAGATCCTTGGAAATGATAATATCTGACTGTATTTGTGGGCCCCAAAACAGGAACATTGTTTGGGGTGAGATGGAGATCTTTTATATCCCTAAATAAAGCAACTCTTTTATTATAGATGTCCTATAGGATTTTAAGGCAAAGGAAAACCAGTCTTTTCAGACTTGGTAAGAAAATCTGTTCCTATATGCAACTGATGCTCAGAGTGGCTTGGAGCTCCAGGATTCTGAACTTCATCTCAATTCTACCAGAAGTCCCTCTTCCAGGTTCCAAGAATGCTTTAACATCTACATGAAAGATTGAAGAGGATATTGATTCAGATTTCACTGTAATACTATAGTCCAAGCCATTAAATTTTGGTTTTGATTTTCAGAAATATTTATCTCTGGGGCTATAAGGAAAAAAAAAAGAGAGTGTTAAAGGTTTCCTTAGAAGAACTCTGGTTCTCTGTGACATGAATAGAAAGTTTAATGACCTGAGAGCTTGTAAATTTTTCTCTGTAGATGCTCCAGGATAATCAACAAAATCTGTCCCATGACAGGTGTTGTAGTCATCATGACTGCCAGGAATTAATATAGCCGTCTATCTGATCACCTCACATACTTTCCTTAGTTGTACTTTATCACAAAAAATCAACCACAGGTGAAAATTTGGTTAATCCTGGAGCTATGATATTTCATGGATTAGGGAGAAACCCATTACCCACTAGCAAGGAACCATCAATATCCAGTCCCAAAGATTCAACCCAACTAATACCCCAGGCCCCATTTTAGGATTTTTACTTCCTAGTACCTCTGCTGGTATCATTATCTGTATCAGCTCAATTGTACCAGTCCAATCAGGAAGTAGAAATCATCATAGCTATTTAAAGAATTACCAACCAGATATAAAGACACCTAGATAACTAAAAAATCAAAAAGATTGTGAGGCTGGGGTTAGCAGATATAAGTTATTATATATAGAATGGGTAAACAAGTTCCTACTGTATAGCAGAGGGAATTATATTCAATATCCTGCAATAAACCATAGTGGAAAGAATATAAAAAGAATATATATATATACTCTTTTAATATTTTCCATTCTTTTCCACTATGTACACCAGAGAAGTTAACACATATTGTAAATCAACCATACTTCAATAATTTTAAAAAATTACAAATATACTAAAAAAGAAAACAAGACTAAGATATTTTAGAAGTAGTCACTTCAAGAGACAGCTTTTGTCCCTAGAGCTGAAGAAACAAAGGGAAGAGTTGGAAGTGATAAAATTTTAGATGTTTCAAGGAGGGCCTCCATACCTGTGAGACTAGGTAACTGCTGGGCTAGTGTTTGTGTTTCTGAGGGATGTGCAATCCACTTAGATCGGCAAGTGTTGAACAGACACCAAACTGTATTGTGCTGCTGTATAGGAAGAAGCTAGTGCAGCTGTGGTGAAAAAACATTGCTGGAATGAAAGTAGGAAAGAGAAAGTCTCTTCACTCTGCTTTTCCCAAACAACTTTCCTTTAGTGCCCCTATCGTCAGAGATCAATAGGGAGCCAGCTGGCAAAGCAGAGATGTGGTTTGCATTGTGCCAGCATCAATATCATGAAGCAGAAGATGGAAGACTGTTTGGACTGTGAAGCAACTGCATAATAACTGTCCCAAGGAGGGAGCCCAAGAAGACTAGAAACCAGACAAGGAATCATAACCTAGGGACAAGGTCAAGGGAAGAAACTTGGAAGAGAAGTAAAACCAGCATCAAAACAAGGAGCTTCCCCCATTGCAGGGCAGAGGCTTTCGTAACACCTGTTGAGCAGATATTTATCCTTCCTATGGAAACATGATACTCATGTTTCTTGATTTTCTCTCTTCTAAATGGGAGTTTTTATGGCAGTCATCTTGACATTTTCTTACTGCTATATCAGAGGATAAGGTGACTTGTCAAGACTACAAACAGCCTCATCCAGAAATGGAGGGAGCTGCACCTCACCTGAGAGCCTGAACTCTGAGCTAGCTGTTGTGACTACATATAACTTTGGGTTGTTTTCCTTGGAGAGGAGTGGATATATTAGTATGTGAGAAGGATGTTCACTGGTCATCAGTGGTCAGAGGAATAGAATATGGCAGATGTAGCTGTCCATCAATATTACTACTCTCCCTTCCATATACAGAGGTACAGAGACATAAAGAGGGTTCCCAGGAAAATATCATATTTACCAGCCCCCTACCAATTTATAGATGACCTTGGGATGATTTTGTCAATACAGTGCTGACAAATGCAATGGATGTTACTCTGGGCCAGAGAATTTTAAATAGCAGATGAATTTTCAGAAAAAATGCATACTAGTGGATAGTATGGCTTCAAGATGGAAGGGGCCTTAATTCCTTAATTACTTCAGACCAGGAATGCCAACATTGGATTGTTATGTAAGCAGAAAATGAACTTCAGCTCTGTTAAGCTACCAAAATGTGGGGCTTTATTGTTACAGCTGACAGTGTTTTCCTAACTTAAAAATCTGTGATACTTGTCTTTGATCTTGATTCTCAAAGAGCTTGTAAAACCATTTTAAAAAAGAATAGAAAAAATCATGTGTATTTTCTTTTTTTTTTAATTTAATTTAATTTATTTTTTTTTTATTTTAAACTTTACATAATTGTATTAGTGTATTTTCAGAGAAGGATATTCATAGCTTGGAACTATGCAATTCTAGGAAGAAAATAATTTTAAACAGAAACTACTCTAGAAGAAAATAATAAAATAAAAGGGAAATAATAAAAAGTAATAAATGAAACAATAGCTAAAAGTCATGATGTTAAGAGTGTAGACTAAAAATGTATTTATATGGGCAAACAGGAGAATACACATATACGTATAACATGATCACAGAATTTAATATGGAATCAAAACTAATGAAGTTATTTCAAGGAAAACAGACAATGGAAGGTTAAATTTATAAAGTTTGAATTTCTAAAACAAAAAAATATAATAATGAAAAGGGCAAGCTTCCAAGATGAAATGGGAGAAAAAAATTCTTGTGTTGAAGGAATTTGTTAATAAACATCTTCTAGTGATTTCCCAAAGTAAGTGGCTAAAAAGTATGAGTCATATTTTGAGTATTTACTTATTTTTTAAGTATACTTTTAAAAATTCTATAAATATGAAGACTGGACTTAAGTATCAAAGGAAACAAATATTTGCTCTCAGACTTCTATTCAATAGCATCTTCATATTTCAAAATAAAATAGAATATAATTCACAGTGTAGAAGAGATACCTGTGTTGAATTGAGTTTCCATATCCAATTAGGTTGTTTTACATATGTGAAAATGAAGTTGCTCAGTCATGTCCGACTCTTTGCGACTCCTTGGATGGTAGCCTGCCAGGCTCCATGGTCCATGGGATTTTCCAGGCAAGAGTACTGGAATGGGCTGCCATTTCCTTCTCTAGGGGATCTTCCCAGCCCAGGGATCGAACCTGGGTCTCCTGCATTGCAGACAGACGTTTTACCGTCTGAGCCACTAGGGAAGCCCACTTTACATATGTGAATCCAACACAAAAACATTGTCAGATGTAAAAAGATTTAATAGCTTGGCATGCAAGCTAAGTCAGCTCACTTACGTCCAATTTTGTGGGACCCTATGGACTGTACACTGGCAGGGTCTTCTCTCCATGGGATTCTCCAGGCAAGAATACTGGAGAGGGTAACCATGCCCTCCTCCAGAGGTCTTCTCAATCCAAGGATTGAACCCATGTCTCTTACATCTCCTGCATTGGCAAGCAGGTTCTTAACCACTAGCACCACCTGGGAAGGCCTTTAAAAGCTTTAATAACACAGATTTTTTCCATGGGGGAGAAAAACAAAACAAAACAAAACAAAAACAACAGACAGAAAACAAAACAAACAAACAAAAATAATCAAAAAGGCTTTCAAGATATGATCAAAAAGTCTATTCAGAGAAAACTTAAGAATTTGCTTGCAAAGTAACTTACAGGGAACATTTTGTCCATTTAAAAATGGAACCAAGCTTATATAATTGTGGAACATTACAATACATAGTATAAATATTGTAATTCTCAAAATATTGGCCATATGACATAAAAATAATTTTAAAATTATCACTTTCACAAAACTACCATTTGATGCCCATAAAACCAGCAGGTTTGGGGGTGGAAGGAAGTACAAATATGCTAATTTCTTCATCTTTCATGAGGGGGAGTAAACCACCACTTTTGAAAATGATAAATGTAGAAACATGAATTTAAAACATCCTTCTCAAAAAAAAATATCTATTTTAATTCTGAAAAAAAAATGAGTACTTTGGTTACATGGTTGGCAGACTGGAAAAATACTGAATTATCTTCTTTCAGAATTGAGTTTTGATACATAGCATGACACAAACTGTCATTTTGATTGATCAATTGATTTCATTTAGATGAGGTCAGTTGATCATAATAAAATAAATTATAGCTAAAATTTCCCTTTTCCACAGATTTTCCTGGCACTCTTTTAAGCCCTTTCTATCTCTTTGAATAATACTGCCAGACTTAAGAACTAACACTGGCAAGTATTAGCTCATTACACTATTTTAGTGACTGTTTCATTTCTTGATGAATTGCATTAATTTTGTAAGTTTTTGCACCCAGGCTTCTTGAAGTATGATTTCCTAACATCAATCCTGAAAAGATATTAAACAAAAGTGTGAATATTACATGCATGACTTGCCTGAATCACTGAATCTGGCTCTAGGACTTTTAAGTCAATTCAGTGTACTCTAGGACCATATCCTTGTCAAAATCTAAGGAATTGTTTGCCTTTTAACCTGTTTAATTTTCTAACTCTTATCAACAATTCACCCTCATCTATTTCTACATTTATCCCAATTGCTGCCATTCTTTCTTAGCAACCTCTAGATTTTTGCATGAGTTTGGGCTCTGTGTGTCTTTCTAGTCCTGGAGACTACACTTTCATCAGCCTAGACCAAGCAGTTCTCCTAAAGAGTTCTCTATCACCAAAAACAGGAAGAAAAAGAGAGAAGAGAGATAGTGACAGAAAGATGGGAAAGAAGGAAGGAAGGGAAAGGAAGGGAAGAAAGTAAGGAAGAAATTCTTTAGCTAAACAAAAACTATCTCTAATATAAGAATTTTGTTCTGTAGGGTTCCAAAGGTTCAGTTTCTTCTAAAATTACCCAAGTACACAGAAGTAAATACCCATCAATTAGTCTTCTTTAATTACTTCTTGCTAGAGGATAGATTAAGAATTTTATCTCATGATTTGGTTTCAGAAAGATGAGGATATAAACACTTGTTCTGATACAGTACAGTTTTATAAAAGTTGTATAATATTTTTAATCTCAATTTTCTATGTTAGAATGTAGGGGAAACATTAATTATCACATCGCCAAAAATTAACAACTATCAGAGTGAAAGTTAAATCTTGTCAACAGATATGCTTTGTTGGGCTTGAAAGGTTGTTTTTTTTTTTTTCCTCTTTCCTTTGATATTTTCTCCTTCCTTTCAAAATTTCGTTTGAAGAAAAAACTTACATAAACCATGGTCATTATAAATTTAGCCTTCTAATAATATATTAATATTTATTTCTTGTAATACTTTTTCAGCTGCCTTACTTGGACTCCTAATATATTTTCATGCTACCAGAAAATAATTACTATAGTGCTCCTCTTTTCCTACATATAAACTTTAACTTCAATTTCTTGTTACATGGCTGAAAACAATGTGTTCTTATTTTGAATTGCTAATAGAATTATTTTCACTCCTCATGACTAAGTTTAGTGTTGTCTTCTGGTGTGTATTAAAATAGCTAATAATTTTTATGACTTTTCCTATATTTTCAGAGATCTAGATTTCTCAAAGTAATCTCATTTGGTCATGGACTACATTTTTAATATACAGCTGGACTCCAAAGGCTAATTATAGATTTAGTTTTATTGTATTAATACATATTCATAAGTAGGTTGGTTTACAGTCTTCTTAATGTGCTTTCTTAAAGCAATCTGTCCAGGTGTCTTCTTCTTCTCAAAAAATTAAATTGTATTGAAGCATCTTGTTTTCTTGTAGATGCAATCAGTTCAGTTCAATTCAGTCGCTCAGTAGTGTCCGACTCTTCGCGACCCCATGAATCGCAGCACGCCAGGCCTCCCTGTCCATCACCAACTCCCGGAGTTCACTCAGACTCACGTCCATCAAGTCAGTGATGCCATCCAGCCATCTCATCCTCTGTTGTCCCCTTCTCCTCCTGCCCCCAATCCCTCCCAGCATCAGAGTCTTTTCCAATGAGTCAACTCTTTGCATGAGGTGGCCAAAGTACTGGAGTTTCAGCTTCAGTATCATTCCCACCAAAGAAATCCCAGGGCTGATCACCTTCAGAATGGACTGGTTGGATCTCCTTGCAGTCCAAGGGACTCTCAGGAGTCTTCTCCAACACCACAGTTCAAAAGCATCAATTCTTCGGCACTCAGCCTTCTTCACAGTCCAACTCTCACATCCATACATGACCACAGGAAAAACCATAGCCTTGACTAGACGAACCTTTGTTGGCAAAGTTATGTCTATGCTTTTGAATATGCTATCTAGGTTGGTCATAACTTTCCTTCCAAGGAGTAAGCGTCTTTTAATTTCAATAAGTCTTTAAAAATATATTGAGTTGAAATACCCACAATTTAAAATTAACCATTTTAGAATAAGCAATTCAGCAACATGTAGTACATTTACAGTGTTGTGTAACCATCACCTCTATTTAGTTCCAGGTTTTCATCACAGAGGGAAACCCCATACCCCTTAAGAAGATGTTGACAAAGAGAGGATATATGCCTAGTTGCTTCATTTTGCTGTACAGCATAAACCAAGACAACATTGTAAAGCAACTAAACTCCAATAAGAAAAATTTCTATAACTCCTAAAGAAAGAAAAAAAGAAGCAGCTCACCATTTTGTCCCATCCTTAGCATTTGACAACCACCAATTTGTATTGCATCTCTCTGAATTTACCTATTGTGGAAATTTCTTAGAAATGGAATTATACAATATGTAACCTTTTGCTTGGTCTCATTCACTTAACATATTTTCAAGATTCAGCTATGTTGTTGCATGTATCTATACTTTTATTTCTTTTCATGGCTGAATGATATCCCATTGCATGTATACAGCATATTTATCCATTTATACATGTTATGGACATTTGGGCTGTTCCCTCTGTTTGGCTGTTATGAGAAGTGCTGCTATGAACATATGTGTACGTGTATTTGTTTGAATACATGTTTTCAATCTTTTTTCCTGGGAATGAAATTGGAGGGCCATATGGCAATTCTATGTTTAATTTTCTGAGGAACTGCCAAATGGTTTTCCCTAGCAGCTAAATCATTTTATATTTCTACCAGCAATGCACAGAGTTCCAATTTCTCCAGGTTCTAACCAAATTTTGTTACTTTCTGTTTTAATTTTAAACCCACAGCAGTGGGTTTAATTTTAAACCCACAGTAGTGGGTCTGAATAGGTACCATAGTATAGTTTTAATTTGCATTCCCGTACAAACTAATAATGCTGAGCATCTTTCATCTGTTTATTGGCTATTTCTATGCCTTCTTTGGAGAAATGACTATTTAATTTGTATACCCATTTTTCAATTTAAAAAAATATTCTCGTTTGGTTGTATGAATTCTTCATATAGTCTAGATATAAGATCTGTTATAGTAAGTTTGGGCAACTAGAGCAAAATGCCATGACTGGGTGACTTAAATACCAAGCACTTATTTCTCACAATTCTGAAGGCTAAGATGTCCAAAATCAAGACACAAGCATAAGTGGGATCTGGTGAGGGCTCTTTTTTCTGATTTGCACAAATATATCCATTGGGATTTGATAGGCATCACATTGAGTTTATAAATTGTTTTTATAGTCTTGCCATCTAAACAATATTTTCTTCCAATTCAAGATATCTTTCGATTCAGTTCAGTTCAGTCGCTCAGTTGTGTCCGACTCTTTGCGACCCCATGAACCGCAGCACGCCAGGCCTCCCTGCCCATCACCAACTCCCGGAGTTCACCCAGACTCACGTCCATCGAGTCAGTGATGCCATCCAGCCATCTCATCCTCTGTTGTCCCCTCTTCCTCCTGCCCCCAATCCCTCCCAGCATCAGAGTCTTTCCCAATGAGTCAACTCTTCGCATGAGGTGGCCAAAGTACTGGAGTTTCAGCTTTAGCATCATTCCCTCCAAAGAAATCCCAGGGCTAATCTCCTTCAGAATGGACTGGTTGGATCTCCTTGCAGTCCAAGGGACTCTCAAGAGTCTTCTCCAACACCACAGTTCAAAAGCATCAATTCTTCGGCGCTCAGTCTTCTTCACAGTCCAACTCTCACATCCATACATGACCACTGGAAAAACCATAGCCTTGACTAGATGAACCATTGTTGGCAAAGTAATGTCTCTGCTTTTGAATATGCTATCTAGGTTGGTCATAACTTTCCTTCCAAGGAGTAAGCGTATTTTAATTTCATGGCTGCAGTCACCATCTGTAGTGATTTTGGAGCCCAGAAAAATAAAGTCTGCCACTGTTTCCACTGTTTCCCCATCTATTTCCCATGAAGTGATGGGGCCGGGTGCCATGATCTTCGTTTTCTGAATGTTGAGCTTTAAGCCAACTTTTTCACTCTCCACTTTCACTTTCATCAAGAGGCTTTTGAGTTCCTCTTCACTTTCTGCCATAAGGGTGGTGTCATCTGCATATCTGAGGTTATTGATATTTCTCCCGGCAATCTTGATTCCAGCTTGTGCTTCTTCCCGTCCAGCATTTTTCATGATGTATTCTGATTCACTGGGGTCTTTTAACTTTCTATCAGCAATGTTTTATCATTTTCACTGTACAAATATTTCACCTCCCTGTATATATTTAGTCCAGAGTATTTTATTCTTTTGTATGTCATTTTAAATAGAATTATTTTCCTCTTTTCCTTTCTGGTTTGTTCATTGCTGGTATATAGAAACACAACAATTATTTGCATTTTGATCTTGTACTCCACAACTTTGCTGAACTTGTTTTTTAACTCTGCTAGTTATTTTGTGAATTCTTTGGGATTTTCTGTATAGAATCATATCATCTTAGTATATAGACAGTTTTAACTCTTGCTTTCATATTGGGATTTTTAAATATTTATTTTTCTTGCCTCGTTGCTTTTACTAAAACTCCAATGTGATGCTGAATAGCAGCGGTGAAAACAAGCATTCTTATCTGATACTTGTTCTTCAGGGTAGAGCTTTCAGTATTTCACCACTGAGTATCATGTCGGCTGTGTCTACATAAATATTTTTCTATAATGCCCTTTATCATGTTGAGGAAGTTTCCTTTTATTGCCAATAGCACATATTCTTGATTACTATGGATTTTGTACACTATATCCCCTACTAACAAACCTTCAGGTTGTAGACTTTCAAAGATGTGAACATGCATCCTCATGTCCAGTCATCTAAGTTGTTAGTTCATGTATCTGGCGTACATTGTCACGTGTATGTATCCTCTACAAGTCATACTTTTGTGTACTTTGTTGAACAGTACTTTATAGACAACATTATTACAATATCTTTATTTCAATCCAGGATGTCCAGAGGCAAGCATAAAAGCAGTGGTGGTGTAGCTGATACTGCTAAGAAGAGATTCACAACAAAGGAAATGAAAAGAGGATTTTCTTTATTTGAGGAGGTGCAGTTAGCATTTGAGCCAAAGGACCCAAATGTAGAATGGTACAAAAAGGTTGCCGCAGCTGTTCAGAGTGCAATCCCGTGCTACCATGCCATCTATGATTAAAAAGGAAGAGGTTCTACCCAGACATCACTGGATCCTTTTTTTTCAAGAAGATATTGATAGATATAATTGAATCCAAAAAGGAACAGAACTTGTGCCGTCAATGTCAGGTGTGAGTGAAATTGATCTTGCCTCTGTCTCCAAGCTGATGATCCATCATTTCTACCATCTCCTATCACCTCTCCCTCCTTTAGTCATTAACTCTTTTGGCCTGTTCACTCAATGCCAGCCCTTGTATGCTAGTTATTGTACTGGACTACTGTGCTTTTCAAGGTAACTGTACTGTAAGATAATTTTTTTTTCTTTTTTGTGTTTGTTTTTATGCATTATTTATATGAAGAATATTGTAAACCTATTACAGTACAGTACTATATAGCTAATTGTGTTAATTGGGCACTTGGGCTAACTTTGCTGAATTTATGAAGAAATTGGACTTACAAATTTGCTCTCTGAACAGAACTCATTCATATGTATGAGACTTGCTCTATTAGTTTTCTGTGGCTGTTTTAACAAATTATCTCAAACTTTTTACTTTAAATGACAGAAATTTACTCTCTCATTGTTTTGAAGATCAGAGATCTTTGGCTGAAATCATAATTTGGCCAGATTACACTCGCTTCAGAATGTAATTCTCTAGTGGAGAATCATTTCTTGCCTCTTCGATCTTCTAGTGGCTTCCAGCATTCTTTCACTTGTAGCTATACCACTCTAATCTTGATTTCTATCTTTACATTACTACAGAATTACATTATTTGTCTCTGCTTGTCTCATATAAAGATACTGTGGTGGCATTTATCAACCACTCAGTTAATCAAGTGTAATTTCCTCTCTCAAGAACTTTACATGGATTAAATCTGTAATGAACCTTTTTTCAATTAGGGTAAGGTTGACAGATTCTAAGAATTGGGACATGGATATTTTTGTGAGCATTTTTCAGCTTACAATAGCTTTATATAATAAGTCTTGACCCTTTACCCTCCCCTCTCACTTAAATTATCACATGCAATTTGGAATAATAAAGAAGAAAATGAAAGCTTCTTGTATTTACTATAGTTTTACAGGCTTTTTTTTCCATTCTTACTTTTCAAGATCCTCTTTTCCTAAATCATTTTTTTTCTGTTTAGAGAATTTCTTCTTGCCATTATTTTAGGGTAATTTTGATTACATTCTCTTAGGTTGCCTTCATTTTGAGGATATCTTTATTTTGCCTTGATTCCTTAACAGTATTTTCACTGAATATAGAATTTGAGGTTAACAGTTCTTTTCCTTCATCAGTTGAAAAACATTGTGCTACTTCACTCTGACCTTCCAAGTTTTATGATTAAAAGTTTTATATCATTCAAATTGCTTTTTTCTATAAGTAATGTGTTATTTATCTGATTGCTTTCAAATTTTATTTTCATTTTTTCATAAATTTAAATATTAAGTGTCTTGGTCCATATTTATTTGAGCTTATTGTGTTTAGAGTTTTCTTACCTTCTTATATCTATAGGTTTATGTCCCTTGCCAATTTGGAAAGTTTTCAATTTTGCATCAAGTGTTTATTTGGCCTGGCATAATTTCTTCTTTAGTTCTGGGGCTCTGATGACTAAAACTGTGAAATATTTTCTTACAGTCTCACAGGTCTCTGAGGCTTCATTTTATTTTTTTCCAGTCTATTTTCTCTTTGTATTTCAGATTATATAATTTCTGTAGTTCTGTCTTCAAATTCACTGAATCTTTCCTCTGTATCCTCCAATTTTCTGTTCACCTGTTTAACATTTTTTATTTTGGTTATTTTAATTTTTAATTCAAACTCGTCACTTTTTTTTTTAACATATCATCTATTTATTTCCTAAAATGTTCTATGTACTTGCTTACACTTTCTATTTTTTTTAATTTTTTTAATACAATTTTAAAGACTACACTCCATGAACAACTATTACAAAATACTGACTATGTTCCTTGTATTGTACAATACATTCTTGTAGTCTTTCTTTTACCCATTAGTTTGTAACTCCAAGCCCAACCCCATCCTTACATTGCCTTACCACTGGTAACCTCTAGTTTGTTCTCTGTATCCATGAGCGTGCCTCTTTTTTTGGTTATATTCACTACTTTGCCGTATTTTTTAGTTTCCATGTATCAGTGATATCATGCAATGTTTGTCTTTGTCTGACTTATTTCACTTAGCATAATGCCTTCCAAGTCCATCCATGTTGCTGCAAATGACAAAATTTCATCATTCTGTATGGCTGAGTAGTATTACACACACACACACATATATATATACCACATCTTTATTGATTCATCTACTGATGGGCACTTAGGTCACTTCCATATATTGGTAATCATAAATAATGCTACTATGAAAATTGGGATGCATATATTTTTTAAATTGGTTGAATTTTTTGTTTGTTGTTTGTTTTTCCAGATATATACTCAGGAGTAGAATTGCTAGATCATATGACTGCTTTGGACAAGGAAGCCTGGTGTGCTCCAGGCCATGGGGTTGCAAAGAGTTGGATTTAGTGACTGAACAACAGCAACACAATGGCTGCTCTACTTTTAGCTTCTAAAGAAAGCTACATTCTGTTTTCCATAGTGGCTGCACCAATTTACTTTCCCAATAAGAGCGCACAGGGATTCTCTTTCCTTCACGTCATCACAAACATTCGTTATTTGTGCTCTTTTTGGGGATAACCATTCTGATGGGTGTGAAGTGATATCTCATTGTACTTTTGACTTGCATTTTCCTGATGATTAGGAATGCTTAGCATCTTTTCCCGTGCCTATGCTTCCTTTGAGCCATCTGTATTTCTTCTTTGGAAACAAATGTCTATTCAGTTCTTCTGCCCATTTTTAAAATCAGGTTCTTTATTGTCTTATTGTTGAGTTGTATGAGTATTTACATATGCTGTATTTACTTTTTAACTTTTCAGGCATGTTTGGAATGTCTTGTGAAGACATTTGTTGTGGTAGTTCCTTTAAAATATTGTCAAATTATTGTAATGCTGATATCATCTCAGTGATGGCATGTGCAGATTCTCTTGTTGACTCCACTTTCAGATCTTGTTTCTTGATATGATGTATATTGTTTTACTAAAACCAGTATGTTTTGGGAATTATTGATTAAAACTGACTCTTTTGCAACTATATGCTTAAGCACGTGTCTTCTAATAGTACTCAGGTAGACTTAGGGGAGTTACTATCACATCATTTTCAGGTGAAGAGTGAAAATCCAGGTTTTATCAATCAGTTCAGTACAGTTCAATCTCTCAGTCATGTCCGACTCTTTGCGACCCCATGAATCGCAGCATGCCAGGCCTCCCTGTCCATCACCAACTCCTGGAGTTCACTCAAACTCATGTCCATCAAGTTGGTGATGCCACCCAGCCATCTCATCCTCTGTCGTCCCCTTCCCCTCCTGCTCCCAATCCCTCCCAGCATCAGAGTCTTTTCCAATGAGTCAACTCTTCTCATGAGGTGGCCAAAGTACTGGAGTTTCAGCTTTAGCATCATTCCTTCCAAAGAACACCCAGGACTGATCTTCTTTAGAATGGACTGGTTGGATCTCCTTGCAGTCCAAGGGACTCTCAAGACTCTTCTCCAACACCACAGTTCAAAAGCATCAATTCTTCGGTGCTTAGCTTTCTTCACAGTCCAACTCTCATATCCATACATGACTACTTCCACCAATACCAGGAAGTGGGCTCCTTTTAACTGATGAGTAGGAGCAGGACATCACTTCTTGCCAGGTCTGTCTCCTGGCTCCAAGGAGCAGGGGCTTCTTGTTATTGCTCATCATAAGGTTCTCACTGACACTGTTGAGGGGAGGGGTGGTCTTGTTAATACCGAGGGAACAATATGAATCTTTCATTCTCATCAGGCCTTCCCTCATACCACCTCAGTGGGGAGGATGAAAGGATGAAGGTCTTCTCACTACTACTGGGTGGAGATGGTCATATATAATCCCCACAGAGTCTCTACTGATGATGGGGGCCAGGGGCTCATTTTTGAATGAATGCAAAAGCTCTGGTTCTCCAGAAGGCCTCCTTTAGGACTACTCCTTTAAGGATGTGGAGGGACACCTCATCATCATTTAAGAGTGGAAATTGGGCTCCCCACTTAGTTTCCACAGATAGTGGTAGGAGGGGTATCTCACTACTGTTTGGCAAGGGTAGGGATCTAGACTTTGCTAGTGTGTGTATTGGAGGGAGAGAGCTCATTTGAATGTGTGTATGTATGTGTGTGTCCTATTTCACTAAGATCTCAAAGTGTTTTGTCCTGCCAGCCTTCCCCCTTTCCCGGTCCTTTGGCTACAAAGAGCAGCCATTTGGAGGAGTGGGGGCTTTTTCCATCTGTGCCATTGGGGTTTCTGGGTTGCCAGCTTCTTCAGTATCTAGTCTTGGATAGAAAGGAAAACAAGGAATATACCACTATGTTATTATTTGACTGCCAAGATCCCTATTACGATTGACTTTTTCTCTCCACCTATATGTTTTATCTATAATTCCAAGGACTTTCATTGTACTTAATGGAGGAACAGAGAAAATACATATATTTCATCTTTCCAGAAGCAGCAGTTCCCTGATTTTTAAATTAAATAGTGGGGATTTTTGTGGGGTCTCCATTACTGACATTTCCATAGTTTCTAATATATAACTTTCTAATTTAGATTCTAAATATTCTGTGCTTGTGGTTCTGATTTTCTGTTTACTTAATTACTTAGAGTTCTGACCACTGACATTCTACCAATGATTTTCCATCACTGATATCCAAATGATATAGTATTATGTCACTATAAGAAAGAATAAGTAAGACTAAGAGGTTCTACTCTAGAATTATCTTTGGGGTACCAAGGTATAAACATAATAATGAGTTTTGTGATAATATTCTCCTGAAAATAGTTTCTTCAAGTAGTGCAGGACAGGTTATTTGCATTAAACCTTCAGCCAAAATCCAACCAGAAATTTTTGAATATATATATCTTACATTTTTACTCAAGATACTGAAGAATCAAAAGATAGTCTGGGTCAACTGTCCAGAAGAAAAAGGAAATTTGGAATCCAGAGTGAGAAAATTACTCTGGAATAGCTTTTGCTCTACTGGCATTTGCTGATCTGACAAGTAAGAACTTTGTTTATAATTGTCACAAAGTATACAAGAATTAAAAGACACTTACTCCTTGGAAGGAAAGTTATGACCAACCTAGATAGCATATTGAAAAGCAAAGATATTACTTTGCCAACAAAGATCTGTCTAGTCAAGGCTATGGTTTTTCCAGTGGTCATATATGGATATAAGAGATGGACTGTGAAGAAAGCTGAGCGCCAAAGAATTGATGCTTTTGAACTGTGGTGTTGGAGAAGACTCTTGAGAGTCCCTTGGACTGCAAGGAGATCCAACCAGTCCATCCTAAAGGAGATCAGTCCTGGGTATTCATTGGAAGGACTGATGCTGAGGCTGGAACTCCAATACTTTGGCCACCTCATGCGAAGAGTTGACTCATTGGAAAAGACTCTGATGCTGGGAGGGATTGGGGGCAGAAGGAGAAGGGGATGACAGAGGATGAGATGGCTGGATGGCATCATCGACTCGATGCACATGAGTTTTGGTGAACTCCGGGAGCTGGTGATGGACAGGGCGGCCTGGTGTGCTGCAATTCATGGGGTCACAAAGAGTTGGACACGACTGAGTGACTGAACTGAACTGAACTGAATGCAAGAATCAGAAGTCAAGGTCTTAGGTCACTCCAAAGTTAGCCAGTTGGAGGTCCTCCTACAATAAGCTGGAGACACAAAGGGGCTATAATATAGGGGCAAAGATAAACCAAAAGTAAACTTTCTTCCACATCACAAATATTATTATGGATAAATATTATAGCCCAGAACTGAATAGGATAGAAACATTCATTTGAGATATTAAAACCAGACTGATCTTACATGGTTCAGAAAGAGGAACAAAAATTCAAAACATGTATAAAATATAAAACTTCAAGCCATGAATTCAGTGTAAAATATTCCAAATGGTAGCTCCACCATGTGCTTGTTAGACTATCTCAAATTCTGAATTTAGTTTCAAGGTTCTCAGATATTTTAGAGATTATAGAAAACTGTTTAGAAGAAGAAGATTTCATCCCAGGCCTCAACTCAAACTATTTTGATGAGAAGGTCACACATGGAAAAAAAAAAAATCTAAGCAGACAAAGGAAAGCCTCTAAGAGAGAGAATGACAAACTAATACACATGCACATACACACACACAGACATAAATACATAGATACATATGTATGGTAGAATGCACGTTGCAGAGACATGAGTTATGAGACAACTATGATTACTCTGTTAAGAGAAAAAACAGGGACTTCCCTGGTGTCCAATGGCCAAGACTCCATGCTCACAAGCCAGGAGGCCTGGGTTCCGTATCTGGTCAGGGAAGTAGCTACCACATGCCTCAGCCAAAGATCTTGCATGCCACAATGAAGAGATCCTGCATGCTGCAACAAAGACCTGGCACAAACAAATATATAAATAAAAATAAATATTTTTAAAAGAGGAGAAATAAAGAAGCCTAGCTTGAAATTTTCCCCAGGCATACAAGACTATAAGATGTGACGTGATAGATCTGAAAAACAAAACACCCAGTTGATCGTCTAAAAAATGCCGTGCTTAAAATTAAAAACTCAGTGAATGATTTAAACAACAATGAATGTTTAAGAAAGAATTTGTAAAGTGTATCAGAAAAAATCTTCTGGATTGCAGCATAGAAAATGAAAAGATGGGGAAAAGATAAAAAGACATGGAGAAGAAAGCAAGGGAATTGAAGAGAGGCAATATGTGAAGCTACAATGGATGAAAAAAATTATAGAAGCAATTAAGTAATTACAGTTTAGGTTAGCCCTACAATCCAACCAGGAAAAATATAAAGAAAACCATGATGAGGCATATCTAAGGGAAAAAAATAGAAAGGTAGAGAAAATCTTGAAAGGATCTGGAGATAAAAAGACACTTTCATTTTAATGATAGAGTGACAGCAGTGATGACAGCTAGCAAATAATAGGAAAATATTTATTATTTTACAAAGAACCCATTGACTTGGAAATTTATATTTAGGAAAAATAGTTTTTAGAAGTGGCAACTTAAAAGACAACTTAAAACCAACAAAACTAGGTAGTTTGAAGACAGTGGAACCTCATTAAAATACTCAATAAAAATTAGATAGAAGGAAATGTGATCTCCAATGCAAAACCTATGATTTAAAAAGAATGGTTTTTAGGAAAGAGCTAAACTGGGATTAAATCTTGAAGCAATGAACATTGCTTGGATAAACAGTGAAAATAATGTCATACAGAGTGTTTTAAATAACTAAGTGAAATAATTTAAATACTATGGGAGTAATTATATAATTTGCAAGTAGTTAAAATATAATCAATTTTGAAGTTCTTTTTACATCTTTTGTTTTAGACATATATATTTCTTAATCTCTTTGGGGGATAAATTATGGTTTAAACAGAGGTATCTTAAGTAAATGTGTTGAATATTCTAAGACAACCAATGAAAATATGAATTCCCAAGTTAGTAGAGGGAAAATAGAGTGATGTAATACAATAGTTAATGCAAAATAATGTCAGCAAAGATAATAACAAGGGGGCACAGAGGAGTATAGGTTATTTGCAAATAGGTGATGAGAATTTTCAGGACAAGCTGGAAGATGAGGCAACAGTATGTATAAAAGCATAAAGGAAATTGAAGGGTAATGAATCTTGTGATCATAAATATGGTTATAACATGTTATTGTTCAGTCACTAAGGCATGTCTGACTCTGCAACCCAATGAACTGTGGCATGCCCGGCTCTTCAGTCCACCACTATCTCCTGGAGGTTCTCAAAATCATGCCCACTGAGTTGATGTTTCTATTTAACTATCTCATCCTCTGCTGTCCACTTCTTTTGCCTTCAATCTTTCCCAGCATCATGGTCTTTTCCAATGAGTTCTTCTCGTCAGGTGGCCACAGTATTGGAGCTTCAGCTTCAGCATCAGTACTTCCAATGAATATTCAAGGTTAATTTCCATTAGAATTGATTGTTTTGATCTCCTTGCAGTCCAAGGGACTCTCAAGAGTCTACTCCAGTAACTCAATTTGAAAGTATCCATTCTTCAGCTCTCAGCACTCTATGTTCAACTCACATCCATACATGACTAATGGAAAAATCATAGCACTGACTATACAGACTTTGTTGGCAAAGTGATGTCTCTGCCTTTTAATATGTTGTCTATGTTTGCCATAGATATTCTTCCAAGGAACAAGCATGTTTTAAATTCATGTCTTCACTCATTATTCACAGTGATTTTGGAGTCCATGAAAATAAAATCTGTCTCTTCTTCCCATTTTTCTCTTCTATTTGCCATGAAGTGATGGGAACAGTTGCCATATCTTCATGTTTTGAATGTTGAGTTTTAAGTCAGATTTTTCACTCTCCTCCTTCAATTTCATGAAGAGGATCTTCAATTCCTCTTCACTTTCTGCCATTAGAGTGGCGTCATCTGCATATCTGAGGTTGTTGATATTTCTCCATAAATCTTTTTTTTCTCTTTTTCGCTCTCCCTTTTTAAATGATGGTGTTTCATTTATTTATTGTATTTATTTATTTTTATTGGAGGCTAATTAATTTACAATATTGTAGTGGATTTTGCCATACATTGACATGAATAAGCCATTGGTATACATGTGTCCCCTATTCTGAACCCTCCTCCTACTCCCTCCCTAGTCAATCTTGATTCAAGCTTGTGATTCATCCAGCCTGGCATTTTACATGATGTAATCTGCATAGAAGTTAAGCAGGATGACAATATACAGCCTTGACGTACTTCTTTCTCAATTTTGAACCAGTCAGTTTTTCCATATCTTGTTCTAGCTGTTGCTTCTTGACTTGCATACATATTTCTCAGGATGCAGGTAAGATGATCTGATACTCCCATCTCTTTAAGAATTTTCCACACTTTGTTGTGATTCATATCATCAAAGGATTTAGTGTCAATAAGGAAGCAGAAGTAGATGCTTTTCTGGAACTCCCTTGCTTTCTCCATGATCTAATGAATTCTGGCAATTTCATCTCTGGTTCCTCTGCCTTTTCAAAATCCATCTTGTACATATGGAGGTTCTTAGCTCATGAACTGCTGAAGCGTAGCTTGAAAGATTAACCTTCCTAGCATTTGAAATGAGTGCGATCGTACAGGAGTTTGAATATTACAATTCTTTGAGATTTGAATGAAAATCAAAGGTCTTCTGACCTTTTCCAGTCAGATGACCATTGTTGAGTTTTCAAAAGTTGCTGACATATTGAGTGCAACAGTTTAACAGCATCATCGTTTACGAATTAAAATAGCTCAGCTGGAATTCTGTCACCTCCTCTATCTTTTTTCATAACAATGCTTTCTAAGGCCCACTTGACTTCATATTCCAGGATGTCTCGCTCTAGATGAGTGACCATATCACTGTGGTTATTTGGGTCATTAAGACCTTTCTTGTATACTTCTTTTGTATATTCTTTCTACCACTTCCTAATCTCTTCTGCTTCTGTTTGGTCCTTACCATTTTTACTTTTATTGTGCCCATTCTTGCATGAAATGTTCCCTTGGTATCTCCAATTTACTTGAAGAAATCTCTTGTCTTTCCCAGTCTATTCCTTTTCTTTATTTCTTTGCATTGTTCACTTAAGAGAACCTCCTTATCTCTCCTTGCTGTTCTCTGGAACTCTGTATTTAGTTGAGTATATCTTTTCCTTTCTCCTTTGCCTTTGCTTCTCTTTTTTTCCACAGCTATTTCTAAGGCCTTCTAAGACAACCACTTTCCCCTCTTACATTTCTTTTTCTTGAGGATGGTTTTGGTCACTGCCTCCTGTACAATGTTACAAACCTTCATCTGTAGTTCTCCATGTCCTCTGTCTACTAGCTCTAAATATTTGTATCTATTCATCATCTCCACTGTAAATCATAAGGGGTATGATTTAGGTTATACCTGAATGGTTTAGTGGTTTTACTCAATTTCTTCAATTTAAGCCTGAATTTTAAAATAAGAAGCTCATGATCTGAGCCAGTCAGTTTCTGGTCTTGATTTTACTAACTGCATAGAGCTTCTCCATCTTTGGTTGCAAAGAACATCATCTATCTGATCTTGGTATTGACCATCTGGTGACGTCCATATGTACAGTCATCACTTGAGTTTTTGGAAACAGGTATTTGCTTTGACCAGCCTATTCAGTTGACAAAACTCTATTAGCTTTTGCCCTGCTTTTTTTATACTCCACAGCCAAACTTGCCTATTATTCCAAGTATCTTTTGACTTCCTACTTTTGCATTCTAATCTCCTCTGACAAAAAGGGCAACTTTCTTGGTGTTAGTTGTAGAAGTTGTTGTAGGTCTTCATAGAACCAGTCAACTTCAGCCTCTCAAGCATCAATAGTTGGGGCATAGACTTGGATTACTGTGATTCTGATTGTTTTCCCTTAGAAAAAAACTGAGATTATTCTGTCATTTTTGAGATTGAACCTAAGTGCTGCATTTCAATGGATTTTTTGTTGACCTTGAGGGATACTTCATTTCTTCTAAGTGACTCTAGCCCACAGTAGTAGATGTGATGATCATCTGAATGAAATTCTCCCATGCTCGTCCATTTTAATTCTTTGATTCCTAAGATGTTTATGTTCAATATTGTCATCTCCAGCTAGATCACATTCAATTTACCTTGATTCCATGGACTTTACATTCTAGATCCTTAAGCAATATTGTTCTTTACAGCATCAGGCTTTACTTGCACCACCAACACCACCACAACTGAGCATTTTTCCCACTTTGACCCAACAGCCTCATTCTTACTGGAGTTATTAATAATTGCCCTCTGTGCTTCCCCAGTACCATATTGGATATCCTCTAACCGGGTGGGGGGGGGGGCTTATCTTTTGGTATTATATAATTTTCCCTTGAGATTCTCCAGACAAGTATAATGGAGGGTGTTGCCATTTCCTTCTCGGTGGACCACGTTTTTTCAGAACGCTTCATTATGATTCACCCATCTTGGGTGATCCCGTACAGCATGGCTCATAGCTTCATTGAGTTGAGCAAGCCCCTTAAACATGACAACGTTTTGATCCATGAAGGGGGGTTATAACATAGGGGTTTGTTTACAGCAAATGCTATATACAGACTGATAAAGAAATGAGTTGAAGGAGAGAAGACTGTGAAAAATCTCATCTAGTTTTCTGACATATGCACTTCTTTTTAAAGATTCTGGATTTCTTTTTTATGACATAACAAATAAAATACCTACACCAGTTCAGTTCAGTCCCTCAGTCATGTCCGACTCTTTGCAACCCCATGGACTGCAGCATGCCAAGTTTCCCTGTCCATCACCAACTCCCGGAGTTTACTCAAACTCATGTCCATTGAGTCAGTGATGCCATGCAACCATCTCACCCTCTGTCACTCCCTTCTCCTCCCACCTTCAATCTGTCCCAGCATCAGGGTCTTTTCCAATGAGTCAGCTGGTCAAAGGATTGAAGTTTCAGCATCAGCCCTTGCAATGAATATTCAGGACTGATTTCCTTTAGGTGGACTGGTTGGATCTCCTTGCTGTCCAATGGACTCTCAAAAGTCTTCTCCAACAACTTCTCCAAAGTTCAAAAGCATCAATTCTTCTGCACTCAGGTCTCTTTATAGTCCAACTCTTACATCCATACATGACTACTGGAAAAACAATAGTTTGACTAGACAGACTTTTGTTGGCAAAGTAGTGTCTCTACTTTTTAATATGCTGTCTAGGTTGTTGATGACTTTTCTTCCAAGAACAAAGTGGATTTAGAAACAGATTTAGAATTCAAGCTGGATTTAGAAAAGGCAGACAAAGCAGAGATTAAATTGCCAACATCCATTGGATAATAGAAAAAGCAAGAGAGTTCCAGAAAAACATCTGCTTTTGCTTTATTGACTATGCCAATACCTTTGACTGTGTGGATCATAACCATGGAAAATTCTTAAAGAGATGGGAATACCAGACTATCTTATTGGCCTCCTGAGAAATCTGTATGCAGGTCAAAAGCAACAGTTAGAACTGGACGTGGAACAACACACTGGCTCCAAATAGGGAAAGGAGAATTTTCACCCTGCTTATTTAACTTATATGCAGAGTACATCATGAGAAATGCTGGACAGGAAGAAGCACAAGCTGGAATCAAGATTGGGAGGAGAAATATCAGAAAGAAATATTAGAAAGCTAAGAAGAACTAAAGACTCTCCTGATGAAAGTGAAAGAGGTGAGTGAAAAGTTGGCTTAAAACTCAATATTCAGAAAATGAAGATCATAGCATCTGGTCCCATCACTTCATGGCAAATAGATGGGGAAACATTGGAACCAGTGACAGAATTAATCTTTTTGGGCTCCAAAATCACTACAGGTGGTGAATGCAGCCATGAAATTAAAAGATTCTTGCTCCTTGGAAGAAAAGTTATGACCAAAATACCTACACATACAGATGTAAATAAATAAACAAATAAATTATACATATAAATTTTTTCTCATGATTCCATTTTTACTTTCAATAATATTTTGGCTTTATCTGGAATTTTATCATAAAACCTCTGGGCCTTTTTCATGTATTAATGGAAAATGTAATGTAAAAATAATAAAGGTATTCAAGTTTTTTCCCAAAGTTAGTAGATTCTTATAATTTTTCAACATTGAAGCAAATGAAATTTGTAGAAATGAAATCAACATTTCAACCCGTGAGAATTAGCTTTAATGTAAAGACCTTAGCAATGTAATCATCTGTCTACCCAGTATTTACCATGTGAGAGGCTGGCTGATTTGTTCATGTGGGTATTTTTATTATGATAAATATGATTAGAATGAATTCTCCCCCTGGGTGCCCTTGTTCACCATAAACTAGAGATACACTGACTACTATTAAAAAGCTTAAACCTATAAATAAATTTAGAGTTACAGAAAATATTGGGCACTGTGAACATTTTATTATTCAATATGTTTTTTGCTCGTGGCATATCTACTTATTCCAAAAGATCCATGTTTCTCTGAACCAGGCAAACATTTAATATCTAATACTTTAAAGCTTCCTTCACATAAGCAAATGTCCTTAGACACTTAACAAATAAAGAATTATATCTTTGCAGAAAACATAAGAGCATAAGATGTTAAAAAGAAATGCACCCTGGCTCTGGAGGGAATCAGGGAATATCAGAGAGGAAACAGTCTATGTTTTTCTCTTATTTTTTTCTTTCCTTCTTTCCTCCCTGCCTCCCTCCCCCTCTCCCTCCCCTTTCTTCCTTTTTCTTTCTGGTCTCTCTCTCTCTCTCTCTCTTTTTTTAATGCAACAAACCTTTCAGAAAAGTATTCTGTTGAATATTACAGAGATTTTAAACAAAAAATAATTCTGACTAAAAAGATGATCTGGCACTGAATTTCAATGATGTAATGGTGAAAATAAATGAACTATTCCAAAGAACAAAACTTGATACAGCTTAAAACTAATGTTGTTATTGATGGCTACAAACACATCATCAATGCAGTGAGAGATTTGGCCATTGTGTAAGCATATTGTAAGGTTTGAAAAATTGAGGAGAATTAAGGACAAAAATGAATTTTCTGCTAATCTGTTAAACACAGTAAATTTCCCCAACCCACATATACATGCTCCTCAGAACTTGATCTTAGAGAATTCACCTGCACACCCTTATAATATTGTAGAATTAATTTGTACATTTTGAAGAAAGAGCTTGCCCATTTGTTACTGAATAATTGCCAGAAACGTTGTTCTGTGATAATTGTCCATATTTTCAAATATTTTGGCTAGGAAATATCACAAGTCTCAAAGTTATAATCTTAGCTACTAGGTAATGACTCGCTCATGCTGTCTCTGTTTTTCACATCTTTCATTCACATTGGGTATTGTTAGACTCATTTAAAGCTGTGATAATTTGCCTTTTTGCCCTTTGTTGTCCTGACATTCTATCTGGCTTAGCAGATAGAACAGTTTTGGACCATGAGATATATGGTCAGCCTATGAATTTAAGCACAATTCAAATCACAAAGTCTGGCACCCGAGATACTAATTACATGTTATAAAAAGAATGTGTTAAATAACTAACAATCTTAAGGGTTCTTTGGGACAGGCTATAAATACACTTGAATTTATCCCATAAAATAGATAGGCTTTCACATGAGAAGGGCTGCAGGGCTACAGGAATTGCACAGCAAGATGTACACTTACTAAATATAAAGATTAGCTACAAAGTCTCCTGACTTTTTAATTAAGAAGCTGTGTGACTTTGACCACATCACTTTACAATTTACAGATTAAGGAAACTTGTTCCTTAATCTGTAAATTGTAAAATCTGAATGACTGAGTGGAAGTTACGTGTTTGGCACTTTCAAACACTGTGTTCTATATCTTAAATGGCCTATTGAATTAAACCCAAGTATCCCCATTTTACAGCTAACTAAACTGATGGAAACAGTGACAGACTTTATTTTCTCGGGCTCAAGAATCACTGCAGAAGATGACGGCAGCCATGAGACTAAAAGACACTTGATCCCTGGAAGAAAAGCTATGACAAACCTAGGTAGTGTATTAAAAAGTAGACATCACTTTGCTGACAAAGGTTTGTATAGTCAAAGCTATGCTTTTTCCAGTACTCAAGTACTGGATGTGAGACTTGGACCATAATGAAGGCTGAGCACCAAAAAATTGATGCTTTCAAATTTTGGTGCTGGAGAAGACTCTTGAGAGTCCCTTGGACTGCAAGAAGACCCAACCAGTCAATTCTAAAGGAAATCAGTCCTGAATATTCATTGGAAGGACTGATGCTGAAGCCGAAACTCCAATATTTTGGCCAACTGATGTAAAGAGCCAACTCATTGGAAAATACCCTGATGCTGGGAAAGATTGAGGGTGGGAGAAGAAGAGGGCAACAGAGGATGAGATGGCTGGATGGCATCATTGACTCAATGGAGAGGATTTTAAGTGAACTCCAGGAGATAGTGAAGGGCAGGGAAGCCTGGCGTGCTGCAGTCCATTGGTTCACAAAGAGTTGGACACGACTGAGTGACTGAACAATGACCAAAAAACTGAGGCTTACACACTCTCTTTACAATCATCAGTTCAGTTCAGTTCAGTCACTCAGTTGTGTCCAACTCTTTGCGACTCCATTGACTGCAGCATGCCAGGTTTCCCTGTCCATCACCAACTCCCAAAGCCTACTCAAACTCATGTCCATCGTGTTGGTGATGCCATGCAACCATCTCATCTTCTGTCTTCCCCTTCCCCTGTCTCCTTCAATCTTTCCCAGCATCAGGGTCTTTTCAAATGAGTCAGTTCTTCACATCAGGTGGCCAAAGTATTGGAGCTTCAGCTTCAGCATCAGTCCTTCCTATGAATATTCAGGACTGATCTCCTTTAGGATGGACTGGTTGGATCTTCTTGCAGTCCAAGGGACTCTCAAGACTCTTCTCCAACACCACAGTTCAATAGCATCAATTCTTTGGCACTCAGCTTTCTTTATAGTCCAACTCTCACATCCATACATGACTACTGGAAAAAACATAGCTTTGACTAGACAGACCTTTGTTGGCAAAGTAATGTCTCTGCTTTTTAATATGCTGTCTATTTTTTGGCCATAGCTTTTAGTCCAAGGAGTAAGTGTCTTTTAATTTCATGGCTGTGGTCACTACCTGCCATGATTTTGGAGCCCCCAAAAATAGTCTCTCACTGTTTCCATTGTTCCCCCATCTATTTGCCATGAAGTGATGACATATATATTTTATATGTGTCAGTACTGCTATTCAGACTCAAGTAGTGCAGTGGTAAAGAATCTGCCTGCTGATGTAGGAGACACAGGAGACACACACTTGAACCCTGGGTCAGTAAGAGACCCTGGAGAAGGAAATAGAAACCAACTCCAATATTCTTGCCTGGAAAATCCCATGGACAGAGGAGTCTGGAGGGCTATAGTCCATGGGGCTGCAAAGAGTCAGATATGACTGAGCACACAGCACACATACATAGAAACTGAGGCTTACACACTCACTTTATGGTCACACACATTTAATATATGATAGAGCTGGTATTCAAACCCAACTCTTTCTGATTAGAGAGTTGTTATTCTTTCCTGTATGTATGAATCTACATCCAAAAATGAAATGAAAGTATACAAAAGCATATCTTTATTATGTAGGTTATACCAATTACTGTGCTATGATCTTTGCTGGATACAGTGGAGACTGCATCTATGCTGTTATGTGTACCCTCTCTAGTTAGGGAAATAAGGCATCATTAAATGAATAAGTAAATAACAGAAACACATGAGAACTTCATCAGCAGAGCAGGTGGAATATCACATTGCATTCAGAGACTCAGTGTGTGACTCATATACAAGAAAGGCAAATAGATACAGCTTTCAGGAATTTATAAATAATTTTTGGACTATAGTCACTTTACAGTGTTCTCTTAGTTTCTGCTGAAAGTGAATCAGCTCTGCATATGCATATATCCCTTCTCCTTTGGATTTCCTTCAAATTTAGTCATCATAGAGCACTGAGCAGCATTCCCTGTGCTATACAGTAGCTGCTGTTTTTGTTTAGTTGTTAAGTCATGTCTGACTCTTTCATGACCCCGTGGACTGTGGCCCACCAAATTCTTCTGTCTGTGGCATTTCCTAGGCAAGAATATTGGAGTGAGTTGCCATTTCCTTCTCCAAGGGATCTTTATGACCTAGGGATCAAACCTACATCCACTGCATTGGCAGATGGATTCTTTACCACTTAGCCACCAGGAAAACTTGTGCTATACAGTAGATTTTCATTAAGGATTAAAAGTTTAGACCAGAGTTTAGCATGGAAAAGGAAGACAAATAGAATGCTAAGGCTGAATCTGTATAAAACACTCAATATAGAGATTATTCAAAAAAGGCACACCAATTTTTCCATTCTTTTGGTTTCTGTCAGGAAATTTGGATTTAACAATGAACTGAAAAAAGACCGAACTTTACTTTCCTCTAAAGTTTAATATGACCTTTGGAAATGATTTTTCATTGTTTTATGAAAGGACCGAAGATTGTTTTACATAAATGGGAAGAAGAAGCAAGGTGGCCATCTGTAACATAAGTATAAATTCAATGATAGAGCTATGTCAGGAAAAAAGCAAAACATTCTGTGTGTGTGTTTGTTCCTAAGGGAAAGTAACTAATATTGATTATCATTTTATACATATTACTCAAGGTACTCATTATAACCAGCAGAGTATTTCTATCATTATTTTACAGAGGAGGAAATGAAACTTTCAGTGTGGCAGATCTGCCATCTACGATAATAATCACCATGTCCAAGCGCTTGTGTGAACACTGGGATGCCAGGCATTCATTATGCAGGATATATTGCAAGATGAACTTTAATTTGCACAAGTTTGCAAAAAAGATAAAATATTTTGCCAGGTGAATTTTTAAAAGGACTCAAAATGAGTAAGGCTGATCCCCAAATCCATGTTCTTCCCCTAAACCATGTTTATTCTTGACTGTGAAATAGTAAGGATAAGTCAACTGTTCCCACCTAACTTTTCACCTCTGTTCCTCCCCTAACTTATATCTTAAGAAATAGTTTGAGATTTGTGTTCCTTCTCTGTCTCTTTATGCATGCAAATATACACCAAAGAAAACAGACACCCAGATGCGCACACACACATATTTAATTCTTTCCCCAAATAACTTGATTATTGAAGTTATATTTATCTCTCAGCCACATAACTACTTCTTCTAATTTATGTAAAATAAGCAAACACAAACAACAACAACACAATTCCTGTAGTCTATTTCTTATTAAAGTCTCATGACACAGATAACAGAATTTACTCTGAGAATAAATTTTATTCCATCAAATCACGGTGCATAACAACATGGCTGCCACAGATCGTCCATCTTTTGTGGAAGAAGATTTTGCCTTGGTAACTCAGCTGTGGGCTTCCCCAGGTAGCGCTAGTGGTAAAGAAACTGTCTACCAATGCAAGAGACATAAGAGATGTGGATTTGACCCCTGGGTTGGGAAGATCCCCTGCAAAACAGAATGGCAACCCACTCCAGTATTCTTGCCTGGAGAATCCCATGAACAGAGGAGCCTGGTGGGCTACAGTCCATGTGGTCACAAAGACTGAAGTCGGACATGTCTGAAGTGACAACATGCACACACCTCAAGTGTACTAGATTTTCTGCTTTCTCTACTTTGTTTCCTAGATCCATATGAAATTCACATCTATAATTCATTGTGGTGACCCCTGATTTGTGAATTTCTTTTTTTTCCTGTTAAAAGACTGCATAACTGTAAATAAAATTTGCTTTTGCTTTCACGTGTTTTGAATTTTGAAAAATATAATATTTTTTCTTTAAAAAACACGTGTACACCCATGGCAGTTTCATGTTGATGTATGGCAAAACCAATACAATATTGTAAAGTAATTAGCCTCTAATTAAAATAAATTTAAATTAAAAATAAAAGAGATAGCAAAACACAACTTTCATTTGGTTGCTTTTTTGGTTTGTTTTCTGGAGAGAGTGTCATAACTCTATGAATAGTATACTGTTTGTTAAATCCAGTTTTGTAAATATCTGGATCCAAATTAATTATAGAATTTGCAACAGAGGTTTTATTTTAGGGGATGGTGGAAGATTTTAAAAGCTGGTAATATTGTATTGGTTTTGCCTTACAATATTGTAAAGTTAAAAAATAAAATAAAAAAAGACAAAAATAAAAGCTGGTAATATTACTTGAATATCCAGTTCTAATAATTCTAGTTTTTTCACAAATACTCATGAGTCCAGAAAGCAGAGATTTTTGGAATGAGTATGAACAGAAATGAATGTCAGACAGAAATGAATTTGGATCCTAACTCTGAAGCATATGGAAATTTAGTAAAATTCCAAGTTATTATATAATTTGTAAGAAGTCATTTTTTTAATTTTCAAAATAGAGATAAAACACTTTTTTAGTAGTAAGAAAATCTGTAGTCTGGGGGCACATGGACATAGGAAATATATGCTCAGTACATTTTGCAAATGCCAAGTCAGTGAATGTAGTTGTACTGCAGAAATGAATAATGAAATTTCTTGAAACAACAAAGAGTTATTTCTCACTCGTGTGTCATGTCCACTGAAAGTGACCTGGGGATTCTGCATCATGTCATCAACATTCTAGAACCAGGTCTGTTAGGGCAGCCTCTCTCTGGAACATTCCCCGTCTCCATGGCAAAAGGAAAAATAATGGACTATCACTATCTACAAACAGTTGAAATCCTGTTGTTGCTTCTGCTCACACACTCTGGACAAAGCTTTTGGACAAATGGGAGTATAATCTTACCACGTGTTTGGAAGGGAATGAATTGCAATATTAAAGGAGCTGTAAATATTTTCATATCCCATTTCTCCATCATCCCTTGATTTTAGGAATCAGAGTACGATGGAATTACAGTTATATTGGCACAAACTATTACTGCCAGAAAGTTGGACCCAAATCCCCCATCATTATCATGTTTATATGAATAACTACTCTACTGTTTTGCAGTACATTTTACCTCTGCACAAAATTCATGTTAAAGAAAAGACACTTATGTTTGCAATTCAATCTAACATGAACTTTAAAAAAAAGTCAAAAATTACATGATCATTTCAATAGATGCAGAAAAAGCTTTTGAGAAGATTCAACAACCATTCATGACAAGAATTCTCACCACAGCGAGTATAGAGGGAACATATCTCAACATAATAAAAACTACCCATGACAAAGCCACAGACAGTATACTTAAGGATGAATAGCTGAAAGCCTTCCTGATAAAATCTGGCACAAGACAAGAATGCCCACTGTTACCACTTCTTTTCAACATAGTATAAGAAGTTCTAGCCATAGCAATCAGACAACAAAAATAAATAAAAACTATGCAAATCGGAATGGAAGAGGCAAAATTGTCATAATATGCAGATGTCGTGATATTACATGTGTGTGTGTGTTAGTTGTTCAGTTGTGTCTGACTCTTTGTAACCCCATGGACTGTAGCCTGCCAGGCTTGTCTGTCCATGGGATTTTTCAGGCAAGGATACTGGCTGCTACTGCTGCTGTTAAGTCGCTTCAGTCATGTCCAGCTCTGTGCGACCCCATAGATGGCCGCCCACCAGGCTCCTCCGTCCCTGGGATTCTCCAGGCAAGAACACTGGAGTGGGTTGCCATTTCCTTCTCCAAAGCATGAAAGTGAAAAGTAAAAGTGAAGTCATTCAGTCGTGTCCTACTCTTTGTGACCCCATGGTCTGCAGCCCACCAGGCTCCTCCGTCCATGGGATTTTCCAGGCAAGAGTATTGGAATGGGTTGTCATTTCCTTCTGCAGGGGATCTTCCTGACCCAGAGATCAAACCCAGGTCTTCTGCATTTCAGGCAGATGCTTTACCGTCTGAGTTACTAGGGTTTCTACTACATATAGCAAACCCTAAAAACTCCACACAAAAACTGGTAGAATGGATATAAATTTACCATAATACTAGAATTCTTTCCAAAGTTGTGCATGTTCTGCATACAACTTAAGTTTCTTGATCATCAAAATGAAAAACATTTTTGCTCCAAGGTACACCATAAGTAAGAGAAAAATTAATTAACAGACTAAGAAAAAAAATATTTGGAAATCATTTATCTGGTAAAGAACTTATATTTAGAATACATAAAGAATGCTTACTACTTAATATTAAAACTTTCAACACTATTTAAAAATGGGCAAAAGTTTAAATGTATAAGTGGCCAATAATACATTAAAGAACATTTACCATAACTTTATTAAAGAAAAATCAAACCCACAATGAAACACCACTTCACATCCACTAGGTTAGCTGCATATTAAAAGAAAAACAAGAAAGAAAGAAACAGTTGTTGATAAGATACAGAGAAATTGTAATCCTTCGAATGTATAGGTAGATATGATACCACTTTCAATGGTACATTGGAAAATTTGATATTTTCCCAAAATGTTAAACATGGAGTTACAATAAGATCCAACAACTCCACTTGTTAATATCTACCCAAGAGGAAGAAGACATATGTCCACACAAAACACAAATGCATATACACTCATAGCAGCATTATTCAAAACAGCCCTAAACTGGAACAACCCAAATGCCTATCAATTGATAAATGGATAAAAATAATGTAGTACATTTATACTTGGGGTATTACCAAGTCATAAACAAGAGTGAAGTACTGATATATTCTACAACACAGAGTAATTTAAAAAAAATTATGGTTAGTGAAAGAAGCCAGTCATAAAAGACCACATACTGTATTATTCCATGTCCAAGACATGTCTGGAAAAGTCTAGTCTATAAAGATAGAAAGTAAATTAATTATTCCTTCAGGGTAGGAGGGGGTTGAAGTAGGGAACAGAGACTAACTGCAAATGAGCATGACATTACTTTTTGGAGTTCTAAAACTATGTTGTAGTGATGATTTGTGAACATGCTAAAACCCATTGTACCTTTAAAACAGATAAATTGCATGATGTATAAATTAAACCTTAATAAGGTTTTTTTTTTAATTTTATTTTATTTTTAAACTTTACATAATTGTATTAGTTTTGCCAAATATATTATTATATGGGGATCCAACAGGATTGATATTTACTGAGTATGTGCATGCTAATTTGCTTCAGATGTGTCCAACTCTTTGTGACCCGATAGACTATAGCCCATCAGACTTCTCTGTTCATGGGTTCTCCAGCCAGGAATACTGGAGTGGGTTGCCATGCCCTCCTCCAGTGGATCTTACTGACCCAGGGATCCAACCTGCATCTCCAATGTCTTCTGCAGGTTCTTTACCACTAGTGCCACCTGGGAAGCCCATTTAATGAGTAGATATACTAATAAACAGACTATAAAATACATGGAATTGCAAAGAGTCAGACACAACTGAGCAACTTCCACTTCACTCGCATACTAATAAGTGATACAAAGGAGTCCCCTTACAAAAGTGAAAACCTCTGCAAACTTAAAACCTTATTGCTTCCCACATACTCAGTAAATATCAATCCTGTTGGATCCCCATATAATAATATGCAGATTTTGTCATCTCAACTATTTGTGGTTTTTGAAATCATAATTTAAAAACTACACATGAAATGGCACTATCTGAATTAGTTGACCCAAAATAATCTGATAGGAAGGACACTGTTTAAATGAAAGCTGAATTTATCCACAGAATACTATCAACTTGCTTTATGAATGTTAACATATCACCATTGAATTAGAGTACTGTTCATTAGCATGTTAATTAGAAATAACACAGAAGTGTGAATGGAAACCCCTGAGAAATTCATGAATCAGCCTTCAATATTTATAGGCACCTGCTGTGAATTTCAGAATCCTATAAAGGAAAGCAGAGGATAATTTCTTTTAATCAATTCACAATTTTACAAAATATTTTTACCATTATTTTGAGACAGTTTCTAGAATATTAGTTCTAGCTTGTCCCCTAGCATCAATGACAATATAAACTTCTCTTAAATATTGTCAGCTATGGATTTTCAGAAATAAAGGACTAGTACCTCCAAATATTAGTTATTTTGAATGTATAATACCCATGTTGACAGCCATCTAAGTGAAAAAGATACACTGAAAGTCACATAAGATATCAGGAAAATATTGACTGATTGAAAACCATTGGTTTCTGACTATGTCATTAAGGTAAGCATCTTTTATCTTTTTGTTGTTGTTGTTGTTGTTATTTATACTGTAGATGCCACTTACTCTGGTAAATGATACTAGAAAATCAATTAAATTTGCCTTGACCTATATCACCAACAGAAGCAGAAGATATTAAGAAGAGGTGGCAAGAATACACAGAAGAACTATATAAAAAAGATCTTCAAAACCCAGATAATCAAGATGGTGTGATCACTCACCTAGAGCCAGACATCCTGGAATATGAAGTCAAGTGGGCCTTAGGAAGCATCATACGAACAAAGCTAGTGGAGGTGATAGAATTCCAGTTGAGCTATTTCAAATCCTGAAAGATGATGCTGTGAAAGTGCTGCACTCAATATGTCAGCAAATTTGAAAGCTCAGCAGGGGCCAAAGGACTGGAAAAGGTCAGTTTTCATTCCAGTCCCAAAGAAAGGCAATGCCGAAGAATGCTCAAACTACCACACAATTGCACTCATCTCACACGCTAGTAAAGTAATGTTCAAAATTCTCCAAGTCAGGCTTCAGCAATGCGTAAACCATGAACTTCCAGATGTTCAAGCTGGTTTTAGAAAAGGCAGAAGAAGCAGAGATCAAATTGCCAATATCCACTGGATCATCGAAAAAGCAAAAGAGTTCCAGAAAAACATCTATCTCTGCTTTTTTGACTATATCAAAGCCTTTGACTGTATGGATCACAATAAACTGTGGAAAATTCTGAAAGAGATGGGAATACCAGACCATCTGACCTGCCTCTTGAGAATACTGTATACAGGTCAGGAAGCAACAGTTAGAACTGAGCATGGAAAAACAGACTGGTTCCAAATAGGAGAAGGAGTACGTCAAGGCTGTATATTGTCACCCTGCTTATTTAGCGTATATGCAGAGTACATCATGAGAAATGCTGGGCTGGATGAAGCACAAGCTGGATCAAGATTGCTGGTAGAAATATCAATAACCTCAGATATGCAGATGACACCACCCTTATGGCAGAAAGTGAAGAAGAACTAAAAAGCCTCCTGATGAAAGTGAAAGAGGAGAGTGAAAAAGTTGGTTTAAAGCTCCTCATTCAGAAAACTAAGATCATGGCATCTGGTCCCATCATTTCATGGCAAGTAGATGAGGAAACAGTGGCTGACTTTATTTTTTTAGGCTCCAATTCACTGCAGATGGTGACTACAGCCATGAAATTAGAAGATGCTTGCTCTTTGTAAGGAAAGTTATGACCAATCTAGATAGCATATTAAAAAGCAGAGATATTACTTTACCAATAAAGCTCCACCTAGTCAAGGCTATGGTTTGTCCAGTGGCCATGTATGGATGTGAGAGTTGGACTATAAAGAAAGCTGAGCACTGAAGAATTGATGCTTTTGAACTGTGGTGTTGGAGAAGATTCTTGAGATCCAACCAGTCCATTCTAAAGGAGATCAGTCCCGGGTGTTCATTGGAAGGACTGATGTTGAAGCTGAAACTCCAATACTTTAGTCACCTGATGTGAAGAGCTGACTCATTTGAAAAGACCCTGATGCTGGGAAAGATTGAGGGCAGGAGGAAAAGGGCATGACAGAGGCTGAGATGGTTGGATGGCATCACTGAGTCAATGGACATGAGTTTGGGTAAACTCCGGGAGTTGGTGATGGCCAGGCATGCTGCAGTTCATGGGGTCGCAAAGAGTCAGAATTGACTGAGCGACTGAACTGAACTGACATCACCTACACATAGCTTAACAATCTTTTTAATTTAAAAAACTTCTAAAATTTATTTTTAATTTTGGTTTTAAAATTATTTTACAGAAATAATAAATTTGTATATACTTTAATAAATTTTAACACACCTATAAATTCTTATTACCATCCCATAATCAAGAATCAAAACATGGTCACCACCCCAAAAAGACACCCCCATGTTATTCCTTAGTAGTTGTACTGTCCTTCTCACTCAAAACCTCTGAAAACAACTGAGACTGTCACATAAATGAAAACATACAGTATATAAGGTTTTGAAGCTGACTTTTTTCACTCAGCGTGTCTTTGAGATTCAATTAAGTTGTATATAGCCATAGTTTTTTCTGATGTTCTTCCTTGGTAGAATTGAGGCAGGAGGTAGATACCCTTCCTCCTCCACAGGGAAAGCAGCTGGGGTTCATTCCTTGTGGACAGAAACTCCAAAATATCAATATCAATAGCAGGAAACTCAAGAGAGTAGGCTGGATCCTGCCCAGATAAGAGACCACATAATTCTCATTCTCAATTCAAGGAGATCTTTCTGACTAGAAAGATCAGAAAGGAGGTCAAGAGGAGAGTGATGCGAAATCTACCCACAGGCCTCTTCACTGGAGTCCAGCTTGATGAGAGATGCACACACAAATGGCAGAATCCTGAGATAAACCAAATACAAACTCAGAAACAGGCAAAGCAAAATGATTGGCCAAAGGAAACTTGGAAGAAATGCCCCATAAAAGTGATTCAAACTACCATGAGGGTGTGACTCTCTCTCTGAGTCCTCCAGTGTGTGTCCACACACACTGTACCCTTTTTCCTCTTAATAAATATGTTTCATTGTTTCCATCTTTGAGGAAATTATTTTCTGCAAAGTTGAAGGGCCAGGGCCTTGTCACTGACCACTAGTCTAGTGACTAGAATTTGGCACTCTCACTACCATGGCTGACCTCAGTCTCTGGTTGGGAACCAAAATCTTGCTTCAAGACACTGCAGGCCAAGGCCATCCAATATCAGTATTCCATTGTACAGATCACCACAGTTTACCCTTTCAACAGTTGAAAGCCATTTAGTTTATCTCCACATGGGATGATCATGAATAGAGATGCTACAGCATTTATGTAGTTTTTGTGCAAATATGAGTTGTCTTTTCTCTTGAATAAATATCCAGGAGTAGGCTTGATGGGTCACATGGTCATTGTATGTCAAACTCTGTAAGAAAGTGCCATCTGTTTTATAAGGTGGCTGTAACATTTTACTTCCTCACCAGTAATTTACAGTGTTCCAATTAACTTTCAGCGTTCCAGTATTTGGTACTATCAGTATTTTGCTCCTTCTCCAGGTTTGCCATTCTAATACGATGAGTGAGTAAAAGTCGCTCAGTGGCGTCTGACTATTTTGTCACACATGGACTTAGCCCATCAGGCTCCCCTGTCCATGGAATTCTTCAGGCAAGAATATTGGAGTGGGTTGCCATTTCCTTCTCCAGGGGATCTTCCTGACACAGAGATTGAACCCGGGTTTCCTGCATTGTAGACATTTTTTTTTTTTTTTTACATTCTGAGCCAACAGGGGATCCTCTAATAGGTTACACATAAGCCAATTATTGAGTAGGCCAAAATATTTGTTGGGCTTTTCCCATTGGAAAAATCTGAACAAACTTTTTGGCCAACCCAATATCATACGTTGAACTTGATTTCAGGATGTGTGTTATCAGCCTTCCTATGAACCTGGCTCCCTTTCCCAACCTTAGTTTCTATATGTGTCAAGGGGGAATTGAGATAATTTTTATGATTCTTATATAGTAGTTTGTGGAGTTGAATTAGAAAGATATGAAAACATTTGACAAAGGATAATGTATTCATATAAGGTTAATTCAGTTCAGTTGCTCAGTTGTGTTCCACCCTTTGTGATCCCATGGACTGCAACACGTCAGGCTTCCCTGTCTGTCACCAAATCCTGGAGCTTGCTCAAACTCATGTCCATCGAGTCAGTGATGTCATAAAACCATCTCATCCTCTGTTGTCCCCTTCTCCTCCTGCCTTCAATCTTTCCCAGTATCAGGGTCTTTTCTATGAGTCAGTTCTTCGCATAAGGTGGCCAAAGTATTGGAGCTTCAACTTCAGCCTCATACTTTACAATGAATAGTCTGTACAGATTTCCTTGAAGATTGACTAGTTTGATCTTCTTGCTATCCAAGTGGCTCTCAAAAGTCTTCTCCAACACCACAGTTCAAAAGCATCAGTTCTTCCGTGTGCAACTTTCTTAAATGTCCAACTCACATCCATACATGACTACTGGAAAAACCATAGCTTTGACTAAACAGACCTTTATTGGCAAAGTAATGTCTCCACTTTTTAATATGCTGTCTAGGTTGGACATAGCTTTTATTCCAGGGAGCAAGTAACTTTTAATTTCATGGCTGCAGTCACCATCTGCAGTGATTTTGGAGCCCAAGAAAATAAAGTCTGTCACTGTTTCCATTGTTTCCCCATCTATTTGCCATAAAGTGATGGGACTGGATACCATGATCTTAGTTTTTTGAATGTTGAATTTTAAGGCAGTCTTTTCACTCTCCTCTTTCACCTTCATCAAGGGGCTCTTTAGTTCCTCTTTGCTTTCTGCCATAAGTGTGGTGCCATCTGCATATCTGAGGTTATGGATATTTCTCCCGGCAATCTTGATTCCAACTTGTGCTTCATCCAGCCTGGCATTTCGCATGTGGTACTTTGCATACAAGTCAAATCAACAGGGTGACAATACACAGCCTTGATGTACTACTTTCCGAATTTGGAACCTGTCTGTTGTTTCATGTCCAGTTTTAACTGTTGCTTCTTGACCTGCATACAGATTTCTCAGAAGGCAGGTAAGGTGGTCTGGCATTCTCATCTCTTAAAGAACTTTCCACATTTTGTTGTGATCCACACAGTCAAAGGCTTTAGTTTATTCAATGAAGCAGAAGTAGATGTACTTCTGGAATTCCCTTGCATTTTCTATGATCCATCGGATGTTAACAATTTGATCTCTGGTTCCTCTGCCCTTTATAAATCCAGCTTGAACATCTGGAAGTTCTCAATCACATACTGTTAAAGGCTAGCTAAGAGAATTTTGAGCATTACTTTGCTAGCATGTGAGATGAGTGCAACTGTGCAGGAATTTGAGCATTCTTTGGCATGGCCTTTCTCTGGGATTGGAATGAAAACTAACCTTTTCCAGTCCTGTGGCCACTGTGGAGTTTTTCAAATTTGCTGACATAGTGAGTGCAACACTTTCATAGCATCATCTTCTAGGATTTGAAATAGCTCAGCTGGAAATCCATCACCTCCACTATCTTTGTTCATAGTGATGCTTTTTAAGGCCCACTTGATTTAATATTCCAAGATGTCTGGCTCCAGGTGAGTGATTATACCATCATGGTTACCTGGGTCATTAACATTTTTTTTGTAGAGTTCTTCTGTGTATTCTTGCCTCTTCTTAATATCTTCTGTTTCTGTTAGGTCCATACGATTTCTATCCTTAATTGTGCCCATCTTTGCATGAAATGTTCCCTTTGTATCTCTAATTTTCTTGATGAGATCTCTAGTTTTTCCCATTCTATTGTTTTCGTCTATTTCTTTGCACTGATTACTGAGGAAGGCTTTCTTATCTCTCCTTGCTATTCTTTGGGACTCTGCATTTAGATGGATATATTTTTCCTTTTTCTCCTTTTCCTTTCGCTTCTTTTCTCAGCTATTTGTAAAGCCTCTCAGACAACCATTTTGCCTTTCTTTTTCTTGGGGATGGTTTTGATCACCACCTGCTCTACAGTGTTATGAACCTCTGTCCATACTTCTTCAGGCACTCTTTCTATCAACTCTAATCCCTTGACTCTATTGGTAACTTCCACTGTATAATTGTAAGGGATTTGATTTAGTTCATACCTGAATGGTCTAGTGATTTGACTTACTTTCTTCAAATTTAATTCTGAATTTTGCCATAAGGAGTTAATAATCTGTACCACAGTCAGCTCCTGGTCTTGTATGTGCTGACTTTATAAAACTTCACCATCTTCGGCTATAAAGAATATGATCAATCTGATTTTCTTATTGACCGACTGGTAATGCATACGTATGTGTGCATACATAGCATGCATACATATGCTTGCTACATATGCATATGAGATATTTATTTTATAAAAATGCTTTCAATTTTAACTCTCAGTTCTTATTTTAAAGTAAAGAGAATATCAGTGGTTAACCTTTAAACATGTCTAATGAGGTTCTATGATCTTGAGGAGATGGGTAGTGGGAGGTCTAACATGATTTTATCATATTTTATCAGGTTTTTATTAAATTGGGAATGAATAAATATTCTTAACATGTGCCAGCATCTAAACTGGATGGTGTTAAATATAACCATCGGGGTTCACAAGTTTTAGGAATTGGAAATCAGAATAAGAAGTCTATTTAAAATGCAAACTATTTGTTTAAATTTTAATTGTAAATAATTGCATCTTAAGAGATCAGATGCATACTGCCTGTATTGTTCCATTAGGTTGCAGGGGAAAAAAACTACGTACACACTTCTGTAAAACTTTGACTCTGCTTTTTTATTTTTCTTTCCATCAGGTAAATTTCTAAGTGAAGAGCTGAGGGATTTAATTTCAGAAACTTCATATTTTATTTTGAGATTTTACTGAAGAGGAAAACTTAAGAACTCACTGCCATTTTAACCTGCATGACAATTTTTAATAAAGGAAATAAGAAGCTTAATAATAGTATACTCTGCAAATATGAATTTAAGGGTCAAATAGAAAAAATAGATTGTGCAGATATTTCATTGATTGGAATGGACTATATTTATAAATATTTCACTCCAGTTTTTAAGCACTGTTTCTCCTTTATGTAGTTTTATCATGAGAAAATGTTTTTAGCAGAAAATTTTCACTTTCCAAACTTCCACTTGGGTACTACAATTTAACCAATATGTCATTTATCTCATTCCAAAGTTCATTTTCATATTGTCAGAAATGACACACATCCTGGTGATGAAAGGTCTGAATTGTGAACAAAATTGTAGAGCTTTTTTTTTTTTTTAGTCTCAACTGCCTACTATTTCCCCTTATTTTTGCTTATGACAAAAAATTTTACTATCCAAAATTCATCAAATCATGGCAGGGACAGAGAGTAAGAATTTTATAGAAATCTGTGATTATTGTAGCCACAGTTTCCAATATTTTGTGGGCAAACTTTCTATCTCAAATTGTCTATATAAATTCTTCTATCAGGTACCTATGCTGTTTAGAGTAGAAGGTATAATTTGAAGTCTGTAATATAATGCTGGCTTGATCAAATACTTGAATTCACTAATATTAACCATAAATGGGAATGACAACAAAATATTAGCAGCTTCTATTCCACAGATCTATAGCAATGATGAAAAACATATGACATATATCAAATTGTGTTAACTGAAAATTATTTACAACCTTGGATATAATTATTACTATAACATTATATCATTAAGTCAGCAAATATTTATGTGGCTAAAATAATTACAAGAATAATACTATGAGAACATTTATTTCTGATAAGGCACAAACAGTATCCTTCACCTACTCTATCTTCTTCCCATACTCTCCAAAATTCTTGGTGTGTGAAGGCAGTGGTTCTGACCAGCATAACTTGATAAAAACATTCTGATTCTTTGTCCCTCCTTTGTTCCAAAATCTTCGGATTCAAGAAAATTTTTAAATTATAAATAATTTCAAATTCCTTTGGATCTCCAAAATGTCATCTCTGTTTATCCAAATAGCAACGTAAATTAACTCTGTGAAAAGTTAACATATAACCCTATGACTATTACCTGAATGAATGAAATGTTTGGAGTTATAGTTTTGAAATTCCCTAACTCAACAGGTCTACTGACTTACTTGTCTGAAAGTGAAAGTCGCTCAGTCCTGTCCAGCTCTTTGCGACTCCACGGACTGCATAGTCCATGGAATTCTCCAGGCCAGAATACTGAAGTGGGTAACCTTTCCCTTCTCCAGGGGATCTTCCCAACCCAGGGATCGAACCCAGGTCTCCCACATTGCAGGGGGATTCTTTACCTGCAATGAGTAGAGGGAAGCCCTCTACTCTACTTGCCAGAAAGAGTGATCAAATAAGGATGTCAATAGGCTAGTGGCAAGGCTTACACAGAACAGTTCACTGAGCAGTATAAGTTACCAACCTTGGCAAGAGCCTATGCTGCTTGCACAAAACAATCCATCTATGCGTAATGAAAGGAGGGGAGTAAACAATAAACATGCAAATGCACTCCCATTCTTTAAAAATAGATTTATATGTTTTTTAGTAGAAGAATAGCAGAAATAGGTATATAGAGAAAAACAAAGTTTAATATTCTCTAAGATGAAAAAAGAAAAAAATCTACATAATATAAGTCTGAAAGTATTTCTTTAAAATATAAATCCTCAGAGTAACAAATTTCTGTTTAGGATACAATCAATTATTAATCATTTGTCCCACAGTACAAATTGCAGAAAATAATACTACCATCATTCACAAAAGCTTAAAACAATAAAAGAAAATTTAGTAAGAATGACTAACATTTTTATCCTGTAAAATGTATTCAAACTTAATAGAAAATTTTCAATATGTGAAGTGGCAAATTCAATAAACAAAATATTTTTAAAATGGAAAATGTATCTCCTTGATAAAATTAAGAAACAGGAGAACCCTCAGTGGCAATCAAAAAATAATGTTTTACATGTTATTATCCACTAATCAAACTAAGCCCTAAAGAATAGATTTTAAAATGGATGTTGTGGGGGAGTGATGTCAACACAATGGCAGACTAGAAAACCCCAAGCTCTTGTTATAGTACACAAGCATCAAAGGAACAACCAGATGTCATCTGAATCATTTTGTTAGAAGTCTGGAATATAGTCAGAGGTTTTCAATATACACGCAAATGCTCAGTCAAAAGAAAAACACCAGTCTCCAAAACAGAAAGTTTTATGGCACTTTTAATCACCATTGCCCTGTTATCCCCCTGGGCTTCAGTGAAACAGCTTGACTCTGATTGCTCTTCCGTAACAAAAAATAGAACAAACCTGATTACTTCTTGGGCTGTAGCTTTTGTGCTCTGTTTTCTTGGGCTGTAGCTTTTGTGCTCTGTTTTCAATTATTAGTTTTGAAGGCTCAGCAACTTTGCAAAATAATGTTGTCTATAGCCTGAAAAATGCATGATATCCCATTCACAAGGCTCTGCCTCCCACTTTTCCATTCATAAAGAGATAAAATTTTCCAGAATATAGAGTAAGTTTTGTCTTCTTGGAGATTTATAGAAACAGCACAACCAGACCTTCTTGCACAGCTAGCTGCAAGAACAAAGGACTATAGCATTACCTTAGGAATCTGGCCAGCACCAAGAAGTTTACAACAATCAGCACATCTCTTTCCTTTAGTATAAAAGAAGCCTGAATTCTAAGTTTCAGTCACATGGATCTTTGGGACATTAGTCCTTCATCTTCTTGGTTTGCTGGCTTTCCATGTAAAGTCACTATTCCTTGCTCCAACATCTCATCTCTCAATTTATTGTCCTATCATGCAGCAAGCAGTTCAAGCTTGGACTCAGTACACATCCCTCAACCCAAGGGAGCAGAACAGATCTTATTTGGAAATTATCATGCAAATCTTTTCTCACTTTACTGTAAATATCTAAAAAACTGAAGTGAAGTAATCATTTCCTTTTGTCCTAATTAAACTTAAAAGCTTCTGCACATCAAAGGAAACTATTAGCAAGGTGAAAAGGCAGCCTTCAGAATGGGAGAAAATAATAGCAAATGAAGCAACTGACAAACAACTAATCTCAAAAATATACAAGCAACTCCTACAGCTCAACTCCAGAAATAAAAGACCCAATCAAAAAATGGGCCAAAGACTAAATAGACATTTCTCCAAAGAAGACATACAGATGGCTAACAAACACATGAAAAGATGCTCAACATCACTCATTATCAGAGAAATGCAAATCAAAACCACTATGAGGTACCATTTCACGCCAGTCAGAATGGCTGCGATCCAAAAGTCCACAAGCAATAAATGCTGGAGAGGGTGTGGAGAAAAGGGAACCCTCTTACACTGTTGGTGGGAATGCAAATTAGTACAGCCACTATGGAGAACAGTGTGGAGATTCCTTAAAAAGATGGAAATAGAACTGCCTTATGATCCAGCAATCCCACTGCTGGGCATACATACTGAGGAAACCAGAAGGGAAAGAGACACATTTACCCCAATGTTCATCGCAGCACTGTTTATAATAGCCAGGACATGGAAGCAACCTAGATGTCCATCAGCAAATGAATGGATAAGAAAGCTATGGTACACATACACAATGGAGTATTACTCAGCCATTAAAAAGAATACATTTGAATCAGTTCTAATGAGGTGGATGAAACTGGAGCCTATTATACAGAGTGAAGTAAGCCAGAAAGAAAAACACCAATACAGTATACTAATGCATATATATGGAATTTAGAAAGATGGTAACAATAACCCTGTGTATGAGACAGCAAAAGAGACACTGATGTATAGAACAGTCTTATGGACTCTGTTGGAGAGGGAGAGGGTGAGAAGATTTAGGAGAATGGCATTGAAACATGTATAATATCATGTATGAAATGAGTTGCCAGTCCAGGTTCGATGCACGATACTGGATGCTTGGGGCTGGTGCACTGGGACAACCCAGAGGGATGGTATGGGGAGGGAGAAGGGAGAAGGGTTCAGGATGGGGAACACATGTATACCTGTGGTGGATTCATTTTGATATATGGCAAAACTAATACAATATTGTAAAGTTTAAAAATAAAATAAAATTAAAAAAAAATAAAAATAAAATTAAATTAAAAAAATAAAAATGAAAATAAAATAAAATTTAAAAAAAATATATATATAACTCAGAAAATATAAAAGAAATATGGTCATTCTCCCTCTCTTTTTTTCATTTTATAGTAGTTTTTGTTTGTTTGTTTTTGCTTTAGTCAACTTCTGGGACTAACGAAATCTTTACATACACTAGCTAAATATGAGCCAAAGGAACAGAGACTTCAGTTGTCATACTTGACAAGCAAGTCTTTGCACACACACACACACACAAACTCAGAAGTCTCAAAATAAAAGGATCATCACTACAGCCTTTGATAATATGAACAGTGAAAACCATTAAACCCATAAAAAGGAAATCCAATTTCCATAGTTAGCATATTGTCACAATTAAATGCTCAATTTTAAATAAAATGCATAAAATAAATAAATAAGAATACATAGTTAAGACAAAGGAGCAAAATATGTTGACAGGATCGGGATGGGGAACACATGTATACCTGTGGCAGATTCATTTTGATATTTGGCAAAACTAATACAGTTATGTAAAGTTTAAAAATAAAATAAAATTAAAAAAAAAAAAAAGAAATGATCCTTGAGGAATTCTAGACAGCTGACTGATTTTTAATCATTTGTGCCAAGTGTTCTAAAATAGCTAAGAAAAATTGAATACCAAAAAAAGAAAGGAAATTATATATATTTATATATATATATGTATTAAAAAATAAGACTATAACAGAGATTGATTTACATTAAAAATAACCTAAAAACTTCTAGAACTGAAAAATAAAATGTGAAAGTGAAAGTTGCTTAGTCGTGTCTGGCTCTTTGCAACCCCATGGAACTGTGGCCCATAAGGTTCCTATGTCCATGAAATTTTCCAGGCACAAATACTGGAGTGGGTACCCATTCCTTTCTCCAGGGCATTTTCCCAACCCAGGAAGAAAAAGTACAAAAACTGAGATGAAAATTACAATAACTGAAACTGAATATTAGCTAATTTAGTTAGTTGAAATTAAATACCAGCTAATATTTAAATCTTAACAGAAAATTTAAGAAGGCAGAAGAAACAGAGAACTTGAAGGTATAAAAATAAATATTCATGAGTCTGAGATGCAAAAACACAAAATACTGAAGAAACCTGAACAGATTGTAAGGGACTTATGGGATACCAACCGTATATGTACTATGCAATTTCCAGGAGAAGAGAGAGATAAAGAGACAGAAAAATTACTGAAAGAAATATAGCTGAAAATCTCCAAAATTTGAGGGAACATTTAAAGTTACTAATTTAATAGCTCAGTGGGGGATAAATTCAGAGATCCACATTGAGATATCTTATAACCAAACAGCCAAAATCCAAAGGCACAGATAAAATCTTGAAAGGTACTAGAAATCACCTAGTACTAGATAACCCAAAAAAGTGATCATCAATAATATCAGCAGATTTTTCATCTGTAACTTCAGGGCCCAGAAGGCAGTGTGATAATGTGCTTAAAATGCTGAAAGAAAAATATAGGTCAACCAAGAATTCTATTTCTGCTAAAAATATCCTTTAAAAATGAGGGAGAAATCAAGATATTTCTATATAAACAAATCCTGAGAAAGTTTTTCACTACTTGACGTGACCTGTAAGAAACACACATGCACAAACAAATTCCTTGAGGATGAAATGAAAGAACACTAGAAAACAACTCCAATTTATATGAGCATAGAAAGTTCTGTGGTAAAGGCAAATAAAAGGGCAAATATAAAAGCTAGTATTATTAAAATTTTAATTTTAAACTTCATTTTAAATTTTCTACAAGTTATATGTTGTATAAAAGCTTTATAACATACAGAAAACAAATAGCAAGGTGGCAGGAGTAAATCTTTCCTTATCAGTAACTGAATTCAAAATATAAATTGATTAAAGTCTCCAATCATAAGGTAGAGATGGGTGAAGAGACAAAATACAGGATCTACTACCTGTATTGTAGGTAGATATATTTCCTACAAGTGATTCACTTTAATTCTAAAGATACAAGTAGGTTAAAAGTGTAAGAAAGAGAAAATGCATTTTGTGCAAATAGTAATCAAACAGTATAGAGGTAGCTAAACTAATAGACACTTCAGACAGTAAGGTAAAAACTGTTGTGAGAGAAAAAAAATCATATTATATGTTGATGAAAGAGACAGGTAACCAAGAGGCTATAACAATTAAATATAAACCAAACATCAAAGCCCCCAAATATATGAAGCAAATGTTGCTAGAAATGAAGGGAGAAATACATATTTATAATAATATTAATAGTTTAAGCATTAAATACTCTAACTTCAACAATGAATAAAATATTTACACAGAATATCAGTAAGTAAATACAGGACTTAACCCTATAAACTGTGGAAAGAAAGAGATGGGAATACCAGACTACCTGATCTGCCTCTTGAGAAATTTGTATGCAGGTCAGGAAGAAACAGTTAGAACTGGACATGGAACAACAGACTGGTTCCAAATAGGAAAAGGAGTATGTCAAGGGTGTATATTGTCACCCTGTTTATTTAACTTATATGCAGAGTACATCATGAGAAACACTGGACTGGAATAAACACAAGCTGGAATCAAGATTGCCGGGAGAAATATCAATAACCTCAGATATGCAGATGACACCACCCTTATGGCAGAAAGTGAAGAGGAACTCAAAAGCCTCTTGATGAAAGTGAAAGTGGAGAGTGAAAAAGTTGGCTTAAAGCTCAACATTCAGAAAACGAAGATCATGGCATCTGGTCCCACCACTTCATGGGAAATAGATGGGGAAACAGTGGAAACAGTGTCAGACTTGATTTTTCCAGGCTCCAAAATCACTGCAGATGATGACTGCAGCCATGAAATTAAAAGATGCTTACTCCTTGGAAGGAAAGTTATGACCAACCTAGATAGCATATTCAAAAGCAGAGACATTACTTTGCCAATAAAGGTCCGTCTAGTCAAGGCTATGGTTTTTCCTGTGGTCATGTATGGATGTGAGAGTTGGACTGTGAAGAAGGCTGAACGCTGAAGAATTGATGGTTTTGAACTGTGGTGTTGGAGAAGACTCTTAGAGTCCCTTGGACTCCAAGGAGATCCAACCAGGCAATCCTAAAGGAGATCAGTCCTGCGATTTCTTTGGAAGGAACGACGCTAAAGCTGAAACTCCAGTACTTTGGCCACCTCATGCGAAGAGTTAACTCATTTGAAAAGACTGAATCTGGGAGGGATTGGGGTCAAGAGGAGAAGGGGATGACAGAGGATGAGATGGCTGGATGGCATCACTGACTCGATGGACATGAGTCTGAGTGAACTCTGGGAGTTGGTGATGGACAGGGAGGCCTGGTGTGCTGTGATTCATGGGGTCACAAAGAGTCGGACATGACTGAGTGATTGATCTGATCTGATAAACTAATTGGACCGGAAAAACACATACAGAAAACTCTAGTTTACAAGCATCTTTTTCACATGCACACTGTACATTCTAAAAGTTAGACCATATGTTTAGCCACAGAACAAGTTGCAAGAAAGTTAGAAGATTTGAATTATGAAAAGTATCTTTTCTAAGCACAGTGAGACAAATCTATAAAAAAAAAATGAAAATTGAAAATACACAGGTAAGTGAAAATTATACAACACATTCAAATAACCAATGAATCAAAGAACAAAACATAAAGAAAATTAAGAAATGCCTGGAGACAAATTAAAAGAAAAACATAGCATATCAAAATTTATGGGAAATGGTGAAATAACTACTAAGAGAGAAAGTTATAGATGGAAATACATGAATTAATAAATAAAAGAGATATCAGAACAGCAATCTAATTTTATATCTAGAAAAAGAATAGCAAACTAAACCTAAACTTTGCAGAAGGAATGATAATAATAATAATAATAATAAGGATTATAGCAGAGATAAATAAATTATACAATAAAAAAATTAGATTAAACCAATAAAATCAAAAGTTTGTTTTTGGAAATATTAAAGAAAATTAGCAAACCATTAATTATGTTATCCAGGAAAAAGAGATAAAAAGTTCCAATTACTAAATCAGAAATTAACATGAAAATGTTTTGACAGACTTTACAGAAATAAAAAGATTATAAAAGAATACAATGAATAATTGTAAAATTGTATAATAATATAATTGTATATATAATTATATTAATTATTTATTACAATTATATACAATTATATAATTATATTAATATATAAAATTGTATATATTATAATTATATTATATATATACACAATTGTATATATGCAATTAAATTTATTTATTAGAATTGTATACAATTATATAATTATATTAATATACAATTTAATTAATTAATATAATATAATTAATTATAATTTATATTATAATAATATAATTGTATGTATAATAATCATAATTATTATAATTGGATAATAATTGAATAACCAAATGACATGGACAAATTTCTAAAAACTTTCAACATTATGAGACTAAGTTACAGTAATAATATATATAATATAATAATATACTTATTAGTATAACGAATAAGTAAATTGAATTAACACCACCCTTATGGGAAAAAGTGAAGTGGAACTAAAAAGCCTCTTGATGAAGGTGAAAGAGGAAAGTGAAAAAGTTGGCCTAAAGGTCAACATTCAGAAAATGAAGATCAAGGCATCTGGTCCCATCACTTCATGGCAAATTGATGGGGAAACAATGGAAACAGTTGGGCTCCAAAATCACTGCAGATGGTGATTGCAGCCATGAAATTAAAAGATGCTTACTCCTTGGAAGGAAAGTTATGACCAACCTAGATAGCATATTCAAAAGCAGAGACATTATTTTGCCAACAAAGGTCCATCTAGTCAAGGCTATGGTTTTTCCAGTAGTCATGTATGGATGTGAGAGTTAGACTGTGAATAAAGCTAAGTGCTAAAGAATTGATGCTTTTGAACTGTGGTGTTGGAGAAGACTCTTGAGAGTCCCTTGGACTGCATGGATATCCAGCCAGTCCATTCTAAAGGAGATCAGCCCTGGGTGTTCTTTGGAAGGAATGATGCTGAAGCTGAAACTCCAGTACTTTGGCCACCTCATGTGAAGAGTTGACTCATTGGAAAAGACACTGACACTGGGAGGGATTGGGGGCAGGAGGAGAAGGGGATGACAGAGGATGAGATGGCTGGATGGCATCACCAACTCAATGGACGTGAGTTTGAGTGAACTCCGGGAGTTGGTGATGGACAGGGAGGCCTGGCGTGCTGCAATTCATGTAGTCACAAAGAGTCGACACCACTGAGCAACTGAACTGAACTGAACTGAAAATGAATTAACAATTAATACTTCTTAACAAAAGAGCAGCCCTGGAGCAGGTGCTTCACTAGTAAAGTTACCAAACTTTTAAAAAGAACTTTTAAATAAGGAAATACTCCTTAACTTATTCATTGCAGTCCATGCAACCCTGATAGCCAGCTTAGACAAATATGCTAAAAGAACCTATAGGCCTATACTCCTTAATAGTATTGATACAAAATTCTCAACAAGAAATACCCACAAACAAAATTCATCAGTGTAGTAGGGTTATAAACCATAAGCAAGAGAGATCTATTCCCAGATTGCAGGAAAACTTCAATATACAGAAGTTAGTTGATATAATATGTCAAATTGGCAGAATGAAAGGGAAAAAAGATCATATCAATAGAGAAAGAAAAATCATTTAACATAATTCAACATCCTTTGATGATAAAAATACTAAATGAAATAGGACTAAAAAGAATATTCCTCAACATGTTAAAGCTCATATATGAAAATTCCACAGCTAGCCTCATAATTGTGAAAGATGAAAGCTTTTTCTATGATCATGAGAAAGAAATGGCTACTTTTCTTATTTCTATTCTACCCTGTACTGGAAGCACTAGCCAGAGCAATTAAGCAAGAAGAATAAATAAAAATCACCTAATTGGGAAAGGAAATGGTAAAATTATTCCTTTTCACTGATGACATAATCTTACATGCAGAAAATCCTAAAAGATTCCACACCTAGATAAAACAAAACAAAACAAAACCTCCTATTATAGCTAAGTTCATTCAGAAAATTTGCAAGATATAAAATAACACAAAATTAAATTAATCTGAAGTGCACACATTAACAATGAGCATACCAAAAAAGAAATTAAAGACAAATCAATTTACAATAGAATAATAATAAATAAAATACTTAGAAATAAACTTAACCAAGTAGGTAAAAGACTTGCACACTGAAAACTACAAAATCTTACTGAAAGAAATTAAAGAAGACATAAATAAATGGTCAAAATCCCATGTTCCTGGATTGGAAGATGTAATATCATTAAGACGGCAGTACTACTCAAGACTATCAATTGGGTCAATGCAATCCCTATCAAAATTCTAAAGGAATTTATAGCAGATGTTTAGAGGAGGATTAAAATATTTCCCTTTGTTCTACCTCAAAAACTATTCTCCTAATAGACAATATTTATGTAAAGTAGAAACAATAAAATAATTTTAATGTTTCTTTCATTTGATATATATCTCCTGTATTGGAAGCTGTCATTAACAAACAGGCAAACCTAAAGTATTAATAATTTCACAAAAGACTTTTGTCCAATCAGAACTATGTGCATAGGTCACTCAATCTGATAGTCTTTCTGAGGAGGCTACATAATGTGTTATGTATTACTAGTTACTTAACACATTAATTAGTTAGTAATTACTAATAAAAAATACTAATAACTCAGTAAGAAGCAAGCAGCTGGGTCAAAGAGGAAATAACGCTTGGCTGTGGATGTGTCTAGTGGTGAAAGTAAAGTCCAAGGCTGTAAAGAACAATAGTGCTTAGAAATCTGTAGTGTTAGGTCAGTGGAATCAAGGTAAATTGGACATGGTCATGCAGGACTTGGCGAGACTGAACATCAACATCTTAGGAATTAGTGAGCTGAAATGGACAGGATGGGAAAATTTAATTCTGATGACTATTGTGTCTACTAACTTAGGAAAGAATCCCTTCGAAGAAATGCAGGAGCCCTTAGAGTCAACAAAGGATTTTGAAATGTGGTACTTGTGTGCAATCTCAAAAATGACAGAATGGATTTGTTTCATTTCCAAGGCTAATCATTCAACATCACAGTGTTGAGGAAGTTTGTAATGTCCTCCATTCTGTCTCACCACAGCAAAAGTTTGAAACGGCAGACCACTGTTACAGCTTGCTTACAGCTCAGTTTTATTTGGCAAGCAAAGGATAGTACACCCTGGAGGTGTGAGGGTGGCCGACCCCAAAGGACAGGCCTCAATCCATCTTGGCTTCCACCTTTTATACGTTTGTCTCCCCCTCTGAGCATGTCGTATGTGGGAGGGCTGTTTGTTTTACCTGAGGTTCTCACTCCAGCCCTCAGATTTTCTTTTGTTCCATTTTAGCGGGCTTTTTCCTTTCTTTGTCTTTTAGCCACTGCTATTTTGGACTCCTTTTTCCTATTCTAACTACCTAACAACAATAAGCCAGGCCTATGCCCCACCCACTGATGCTAAAGAAGCTGAAGTTGACTGACTGTGTGAAGACCTACAACACCTTCTAGAATTAAAACCAAAAAAAGATATGTTTTTAATTAAAGACAATTGGAATGCAATAGTAGGAAGTCAAAAGATTCTGGGAATAACAAGCAAGTTTGATCTTGGAGTACAAAATGAAGCAGAGCAAAGGCTAACACAGTTTTGTCATTAGAACATGCTACAAACACCTTTATTTTTTAACAACTCAAGAAACATCTATATATGGACATCACCAGAAGATTATTACCCAAATCAGACTGACTATGTTCTTTGCAGCCAAAGACGGAGAAGTTCTATACAGTCAGTAAAACAAGACCTGAAGCTGACTGGCTCAGATCATAAACTCCTTATTGCAAAATTCAGGCTTAAATAGAAGAAAGTAGGGAAAACCACTGGACCATTTAGGTATAACCTAAATCAAATCTCTTATGATTATATAGTGGAGGTGATGAATAGATTTAAGGGATTAGACCTGGTAGACACAGTGCCTGAAGAACTATGGACAGAGGTTTGAAACAATGTACAGGAGGCAGTGACTAGAACCAGCCCCCAGAAAAGACATGAAAGAAGGCAAAGTGGTTATCTGAAGAGGCTTTACATAGCTGTAAAAAGAGAAATGAAAAAGTGAAAGATATACCCAACTGAACGCACAATTTCAGAGAATAGCAAAGAGAGACAAGACAGCCTTCTTAAACAAACAATGCAAAGAAATAGAGGGAAAAAATAGAATGGAAAAGACTAGAAATAACTTCAAGAAAATTGGAGATATCAAGTGAACATTTTATGCAAGGATGGGCACAATAAAGGACAGAAATGGTAAGGAACTAACAGAAGAAGAAGAAACTGAGAAGCAGTGGGAAGTATACACAGAAGAACTAATCAAGAAAGGTCTTAATGACCTGGATAACCATGATGCTGTGGTCACTCATCTAGAGTGGATATCCTGAAGTGCAAAGTTAAGTAAGCCTTAGGAAGCATTATTACAAACAAAGTTATTGCATGTGTAAGATTATTGCCTTTTCTCATGTTTTCTGAGAGTTACATGAAGTCTGAACTTTGGTCTGTGGTGACAAGCTATGCAATGCATTCAAATAAGATTCATTTTTTAAATTCATTTCTTTAATATACTTCTGGTTCTGGCTTTAGCAGTTTCACTTCCTTTGCCTTTTGGTAAGAAAATGCCTTTGTTGTGCTGGTATGCCTGTCTAGTTGGAAATGTCTCACTTTACACTCTGTCTTGGTCTCTGCTTCATGCTCTGACAAGAAATCAGTGGGTTTGACCATTTTGAAATATTTGGCTTGAAAATCACACTGTATATGATTTCAAGTTCCATTTCTCAGCTACTTCAACACTGAATTTTGAATTAGTGATAAAAATCAGATAGGATTGTTAAACATGTAAAGTATATTGTGTTGAGAAAGTTTTACTGACACTTACCTTCTTTTTACACCATTCATCTTTTTCCTATTGTTTTTCTTTTTTCTTTTATGCCTTTTTAGAGATGTCTAGTTGATGACCATTGAATCTCCTTAATTGAAGATATTGAATGTTATCCCTGGGTATTTCTAGAGGAAAAATAAAATAGAGCCACTACTCATATGCGATGACATTAAGCATAAATGCCATTAGATTATTCTGGAATAAATTTTATCAGATTTGCAATCTGCTATTAAAAGCTATTATGATTGTGCATTGTACAATCTTCAGGATATAACTCATTTTCAATGGCTGAGACCAGCCAAATCTTTAAAAGATCCTAATCTAGATTTGAGACTAGATATTAAATGGTTAAGTACAAATGGATGATTTTACAAAAACTATCTAATTTTCAGAAATTCTTTCTCTAGTAAGAATTAGAATTTACAAGAAGCAGCCTTCTAATGCTTGTGAGACACGAGAATTATTTTGCATCTAGGCTTCATTTTAATTCACACTAGTGTTCAAGTCATTTTAACAATGGAGGGCATGTATTATTTCAGCAATATGTATTTCGATTTAACTAGGTCTGTTCAAATCATTGGAGAAGGAAATGGCACCCCACTCCAGTGCTGTTGCCTGGAGAATCCCATGGACGGAGGAGCCTGGTAGGCTGCAGACCATGGGGTCTCTAGAGTTGGACATGACTGAGCGACTTTACTTTCACTTTTCACTTTCATGCATTGGAGAAGGAAATGGCAACCCACTCCAGTGTTCTTGCCTGGAGAATCCCAGGGACTGGGGAGCCTGGTGGGCTGCCGTCTATGGGGTCGCACAGAGTTGGACACGACTGAAGCAACTTAGCAGCAGCAGCAGCAGTTCAAATCGTAAAAGTAATGGAATTCCTAAGGGGTGTGTGTGTGTACATACAAGCACAAAACAAACTTGATAAAGCTCTCTAGCATAATGCATTAGTCATTATTATTACATACATCATTGCCCAAACTGTAGTGGTTTGAAACAACAGCGATTATTATTTTACTGTTTTTATAGATCAGAATCCAGTGTGGCTCAGCTGTGACTCTCTGCCTCAGGGGCCCTCAAAGGTTGCAGTCAAGATTCAAAGGGGACTATGGTCTCATCTCAAGGTTTGGCAGTGAAAGGATCTGCTTTCAAGCTTACTGCTGTCATGTGGTTACTGACAGGATGTAGTTTCTTGTGAGCTGCTGCACTGAGGGTCTTATTTCTTTGTCTGTAGACCAAATGCTACCTTCAGATCCTTGCCACATGGGCCTCTCCTTGTAGCAGCTAAGTTCATTAGAGCTAGCAAGCTAGGAACCCAGAGAGAGGCAGAGAGTTAAGAAAAAATTTAGTCTTTTATAAACCACTTTGAAAAGTGACATTCTATCACTTTTTTCTTACTTTATTGCCCACAGAAGCAAGTCACTGGGTCTGGCCCACATTCAAGGGGAGGAGGTTGCACAAAGGTGTGGAGATCAGGAGGCAAGCATGCAAGTGTCATCAAGAGTTATGTCCGATGCTGTCAACTGTAAGTGCCGGGGTCCAGCCCCGGTGGATCCAGGGAATTCGAAGCGGGGACGGCGTCGGCGAGGATCAGGAAACAACTGCTTAATTAAACTTTAATTAAGGATATAAAGAGTAATAGAATAAGGATAGCTCAGTGAGGAAATTCAGTGGAGAAAAGAGGCTGAATAATTCAGCCAGAAGGTGAGAGAAAGAACGACATGGGGAGACCAAGTTTTGGTGAACAAGGCCCGCACTTTATTTTTCAAAGTAGTTTTTATACCTTAAGTTATGCATAGAGGATAATGGGGGAAGGGGTAGAGTCATGCAGCAAGCCAGACTTTCTTCCTGCAAACTTATCATATGCAAAAGCTTAGGTGATTTGCATCATCTTCTGGCCCGGAGGCCTGTTAACATTTTAAGACCCTTTCTTCAGAAAACTTACTTTTCTCTAAAGGTGATTGGTCAGGAGCCACCCTCCAAAAGCATTAGATAAAGTTGCATTCCTACAGAGCAAAGGTGTGGTGGGCTATAACAAGAAAAAGAGTTAACTCAAGGGTCCCAGGTTACAAACATTAAAGCTACTACTTACACCAATTATATTAATCAATACACTGCCAGGGACACAGCAGGTAAGGGATATGGAGACTTAGCAGCAAACATTGGCCCAACAAGTGAAAATCCCTTCACCAATACAATTTCTAATCAATCTTTTAACTGCTCAAAGGAATCTGTGTTTAGACAGTTTAGAACATCTCATGCCTCTCACAGTTGGAAGGCTCTGAGCAATCACATGTGGCTGGAAAAACCTATTCAGGCAGGCTAGAGGACTTCCAAAGGAATTTGTAGGTTGAAACACTGTCACACCCAGGAACTTTATTAACTGGAGCTGTAAGTTAACTCTTTTTTCAGAGAGAGGTAGTGGGGGACAGCCCCCCGTAAAGTCAGAGGTGTAGGTGAAAGCACAAAGCAGAAAGTAGGCAGACTCTGGTTTTGGGGGGTAGATGCTCCAGAATTTCCAGGGGGACTCCTGAGGCTCGATCCCGCCTTTGCGTATGCCCAGCCTCCTTCCTCATGACCTTTGTCATGGGTGGAGCTCCTCACGCTGGCTCCCTGCAGTGATAGACTTCCAGTTGAGCTATTCCAGATCCTGAAAGATGATGCTGTGGAAAGTGCTGCACTCAATATGCAATATGCACTCAGTATGCAATATGCCGGCTCCCTGCATATAAGCAATATTTTTTTTTCAAATAGACACAGTGAAAAATGTGTTAGATTTGAAAATCTAATCATCTGAGAGATATTCACTATTTATTATTCTTTAAAAACTCTTTTTTTTTTTTTTTAACCAGACTGCTGATATGTATTAGGAACACAAAGATAAGTAAAACCTATGGTTCTTATCTTCAAGAAATCCATGGCTTAGATGAAGAAGAGATTTAGTCATAGATCATCATAATATCACAGCAAAAGTGCTAGGACAGAAATAGTCACCAGAGACAAAAAAGACATCGTTCTAACTAATTTGCAGTGTGTTAGAGTGTGTGAAGCCTTCAGAGATTTGGAACACTTTGTAAAAGAAAAGTAGAGAAATAGAATTCATTTTCTGACTCCTCCTACCAAAATATCTATATCCATATTGAGGAAAAGAGAGAGAAATGGGCAAAGGCATGAGTGTGAAAACACCAAGGTGGGTACAGAGAAATCCAACTGGGAAACAACTATAAACTTTATAAAGTTGCTGAAGAATCAAATACACAGCTGCAGTTGAAAGTGAGTGATGAGGTAACCAAGAGCCAGAGAATGGATATGTGTGTGTGTGTGTGTGTGTGCGCGTGCATGTTTTGTGAAGTGGTGGAGGATGGCCCATTTGTAATGCCAACTAACAGTTGAGGCCACATCTTTTACATGATGGTGAGTCACAGAAAGAGTTTAACCAGGAAAAATATCAGGATGGTTTAACTAGTATGATCAGATTTGCATTTTGGCAAATAATTTTACATACAAAATACTTTCAAAACCTGTTGAGTTGTGCAACAGTCTATTATGATTTTGGTCTTTTTCCTTTCTTTTTTTCTTTCTTTATAAATATAAACATAAATGTTTTCCTTTATAAATATAAATAAATGAAAAAAATTTAATAATCCATTAACTTCCTTTCATTTCAATAAACTGTCTTGTTCTCCTCCCTTTCCTTGTGTGCCACATCTTCGAGTTTGACTGAATCCACCTGAGATAAGACCTAGGGCTCTTCTTTGAAGAGGCAGAGTTTCATGAAAATTAAAGGATTATGAATTCAAAACCTGCTCTGCTTCATACTACCTGTGTGGCCTTAGCATTAGATTTCTCATTCATGCAATAATGACAAATAATATCCACTTTACAGTGCTATGAAAATTGAGTAAGTCATGCAAATACCTATAAATATCTTCAGTTCCTTGCAAACAGCAGTAATCTCTCTTATTCATCTTTTAAGCTCTGTGTTCCAAATGCTTCTCTGTTTTCCCAGCCTACAAACTGCCTCTTTAATGAACATAGGGAATATGTTTGAAATCCATGCAAATTTACAAATATATTTTTATTGAATATTTGTTAAAAATTTTTATATACATTTACTTCTTAATTATAAATTCCTAAAGAGCTTCTTTTATTTATAAATCCTTATATGCTCACTCCTTGAAAGGTCACTCACAGCTATCTCACATAAAATAAACTTGCCCCTTTCACCTTTTTACACCCATAAATATATAAATAGAAAGAGAGAAAGTAGACTACTGAACAGATCATAAGTAAATAATCACATATTTAGACAGGTAGATAGTTCATCTAAAATACATACATATTTAAAGTGGTTGCTATGTGCCAAGCATTAAGACAATTAACAAGTGGATATAAATATATCTCCTAGTTTGTAACTGTCTTTTATTATCCAGGGATCAGATGGATATTGACTAGTCATATCAGATGACAGCAGCTAATATTTAGTCCTAACATGGAATTTACACTTTAACAACGATAAAATGCCTAAACTCAAGGATTACATCTTGAGTACTAAGAGAAGTATTCTCTATATAATTTTCACAGCACACCAAGGTGGGTAATATTGTCTTTTACGATTTGTGAAATTCTAACTTGAAGAAGGAAAAAGGTCAACTCTTCCATTATGACTTTGTACAAATAGAGCAGGAAAGAGTTCTTTGCCGGAGGCACCATTTTGTCTCGTCACTAACTTTAAACCAGGTACCCCCATGCTCCACTCATCTCCAGCCCCAGCACATCTTTCATTCTTCTAATCACACAATACCTTGACTAATTTGTGGGTTCTTTCCATAGACTGAAGAAGTAGAAACGAAGAATAAGTAATTAACAGATGACTGGATCTCTTCCCTAGCATCCCCTTCAGTAATCTCACAAAGGGACTGTGTGAACAAGATAACATCTAAGGAAAGATCACAAGGAGTATGCATACAGTGGAGAGTGGTGACCATTCTGACCCTTGTTTCAAGGATTAACTGAGATTAATTTCCTCTTTCCCTTTTCACGGTCGAGAAGAATCTTCAGAGGTGATTCTTTAGGGACACTGAGTTACAATCTCCCCAGTTGCTGGAATTCTGATTAAAGGCAACTCTCTTTCAACAAAGGGGCCCAATTCAGTAACATGTTCTCCCATCACAATGAGAAGGCCTGAGCCAGGTGATTCTGGTGGCAGAGAGGCTCCCATCTCTGCAGTTAGGCCCAAAGAGGAGCACATGGATGAAGTGCATCGTGCTGCTGACAGGCTGCTGTGTAGCTCTTGTTGGAAGCATAGACGAGATGGGTTCTGCGTGCTTTGTGTGCTGTGATCCTACCTACCACCCTTGGCTTGGTACTGGAAATCAAGATTATGCATGGTGGTTGTTTTGGGTAGTTCACATATAATATGATTTATTTATCTAACTCAAGATTGTCATTAGAATAAAGCACAGACACAACTGAAGCAAGGCAAAAGAATAAATTAACATGTTGGCAGAGTGGTGAAACCTCTAATCCTCTAAAATCTCAGGTGGTGGGAATTTTAGAAACTGACAAAGAAATACAATGGGGGATTTTATCAGAGAAAAATTCTTCTGCCACAGCCTGTGAGTAATATTTATTGACTTTACATATAATACAAGACCAAGTACAACCTCTGGGTTTATTTGTGTGTATATATTTGAGGGAGAGAGGGGTTATGGATGGGAGGTGAGACAAAGCAAAATAATTTTAAGAAATCTAGACTTGGAAAAGCCTAGATTTAAATTCTAATTCTCTTGCCTTGTAGTTGTTTGACTTTGGTCTATTTTTTTCCAAGTTGATACTCCTGTCTGTCATTTGCAAATGAGTACAACGACACCTACTTTGCTGGGTTATGAGTATTTAATGACACATGGGATTTGTAGAAGGTCTTGCACAGTGTGGGGCACGGACCACAAGTTCAGTAAGAATTCATCCTCCTTCTCCTCCCCATGTCTCTCTGTGTCCACCACATAGGTATCAGCATGAAAACTGACTTTACTAAGAACTGTTCAAATGGTATAGACACTAAACAAGCTCAGTGGCGTCAATAAGTGGAAGTCTCATCAATCTTGTTTGATGATGATGGCATGAGAAAGTTTCTGCTCTTGGAATCTCAGATTTGCATGCAGGTTGCCTTGGTTTTCAGGGAAGTGTGAACCCAAGTGTTTCCAGCTCTTTCAAAGAGAGACAGGAGGATGAGTAGACATAGCAAGGCTTGCTGTGGTCATTTGTTAAAATGACTTTTTAATGATGGCACAGACTGTTTTCGCATATTAGGTACACAGCTGAAATGGAAACCTAAATAAATCACATTCTTGAGCTCTTGGCACAAAACCAATGAAAAAAGTAAAACGACTTAAAAAGTGAGGAAAAGAGATGTAAAATTTACATTTAAATATGCTCACTGATTTTTTTCATTTGCATACAATTAGTTAACTAAAGAACCAAGGTTTCCAAAGGTCAGCAGACACTTTTTTACAAATTCAAAATTCCATTTTTCTAATAATTGCAATTTAAAAAAATCCCAAATTAGTGATGAATATATGATTGATTAAATGCATTCTAAAATGAAACTTGGTGACTTCCACAAAGTTTGAAGGAGAAAACAAAAGCATTTTACTTCTCTTTGTTATTTTACAGTGTTATTTTTAATCATTTACTCATATTTCAAAAACAAATGAAAAATACCTTCTTGAAAAAGATCTTTTTCAAGATCTACATAATTACTCCCCATTTCCATCACATTAAGGGAAGAGTACTGACCTGGCCTGCCTTCCTGAACAGCCTGATCAACTTAGATTCAAGTTTCATTTTAAGTAAGCTTTCTATGTGTCTCAACCATGTTGCACAGTTAGAGAAAACAGTGTCTCAAAGATGAGACACTGAACTCATCTTTATTACTGAATCAGATCTAGCTGCACACTGCTGAAAAAAGTAATATTTGCAAAAGGCTGAAAGGAAAGGAAAGTTGCCTTTAATCAGAATGTGAACAATCTGGGGAAAATGGACTCAGTGTCCCCAAAAAACAACCTCCTAAGATTTCACTCTGCCATAAAAGTTTTTAAAGGAAAACAGGGAAGTCATCTTAGTTAATCATTGACATGGAGTGTCAGAGTGGTCACATCCCCCACTGTGTGCAGACTTCTGTGCAGGCTTATCAACTCCTCAAGACCTTCTCAATGTTATCTTTTGCACACAGTTTGGTCACACAGTTTTGGGAGAGATTCCTGAAAGGAAAGCTAGGGAAGAGATCTTGTCATCTGTTAATTCAGTCACTTCAGTTCAGTTGCTTAGTTGTGTTTGACTCTTTGCGACCCATGGACTGCAGCAGGCCAGGCTTCCCTGTCCATCACCAACTCTTAGAGCTTGGGTCAAACCTATGTCCATCGAGTCAGTGATACTGTTGTGGAATCCGGAGTCACAAAACACACCTCGGAGGACACTCAAAACAGTGGAATACAGTTTATTATTCCAGTGGGTTCAAGGGGAATCAGTTCCCAACAAAGACCCTGATGTTTCTGGGAGGCCCAGTTTTATACCACCCGCTACATGACTGGTTACATGGTAGCAATCTCTTTGTTGTATATGACTGAGTTTTACAACAAATAGGTGCTAGGAGAACAAACAATTAAGATTAAAAGGTGGGGGGAACAACGATTATACATCAAGGGGGGATGTCTCCATGGTTAATCTAACAGGGGCAGCCTGACCTCAACTACAATCTCCGTTTGTCATGGATAGGGAGGGAAGTCTCCAGGAGACCTGGATTTAATTAGCGAGAGTTTCCTCACTCTTGGGCAAGGTTCATGCCCAGTTCACATCTGTCTTTAAGATTTTCTCACACTGGCCCCAGCAATGGCATCCAACCATCTCATGCTCTGTCATCCCCTTCTCCTCCTGCCTTCAATCTTTCCCAGAATCAGGGTCTTTTCTAATGAGTCAATTCTTCGCATCTGGTGGCCAAAGTACTGGAGCTTCAGCTTCCCCATCAGTGTTTCCAATGAATATTCAGGGCTAATTTCCTTTATGATTGACTTGTTGGATCTCCTTGCAGTCCAAGGGAATCTCAAAATTCTTTTCCAACACTCCAGCTCAAAAGCATCAACTCTTCAGCACTCAGCTTTCTTTATATCCAACTCTCACATCCATACATGATAACTAGAAAAACAATAACTTTGACTAGATGGACATTTGTCAACAAAGCAATGTCTCTGCTTTTCAATATGCTGTCTAAGGTTTGCAATAGCTTTTCTACCAAGGAGCAAGTGTCTTTTAATCTCATGACTGCAGTCACCATCTGCAGTGATTTTGGAGCCCAAGAAAATAAAATTTGCCACTATTTCCATTGTTTCCTCATCTATTTGCCATGAACTGATGGGACTGGATGCCATGATCTTTTTGAATGTTGAGTTTTAAGCCAACTTTTTCACTCTCCTCTTTCAATTTCATCAAGAGGATCTTCAGTTCCTCTTCACTTTCTGCCATAAAGGTGGTGTGTATCTCTGTGTATCTCAGGTTATTGATATTTATCCTGGCAATCTTGATTCCAGCTTGTGCTTCATCCAGCCCAGCATTTTGCATGATGTACTCTGCATATAGCTAAATAAGCAGGGTGACAATATACAGCCTTGACATATTCCTTTCCCAATTTGGAACCAGTCTGTTGTCCCATGTCCAGTTCTAACTGTTGTTTCTTGACATGCATACAGATTTCTCAAGAGGCAGGTCAGGTATTCCAAACTCTTGAAGAATTTTCCACAGGTCATTGTGATCTATACAAATGCTTTTTGGCTTAGTCAATAAAGCAGAAGTAGATGTTTTTCTGGTATCCTCTTGCTTTTTCTATGATCCAGTGGATTTTGGCAATTTGATGTCTGGTTCCTCTGCCTTTCCTAAATCCAACGTGTATATCTGGAAGTTCATAGCTCATGTACTGTTGAAGCCTGTCTTGAATAATTTAGAACATTACTTTGTTAGCGTGTGAGATGAGTGCAATTGCGCACTAATTTGAACATTTTTTGGCATTGCCTTTCTTTGGGACTGGAATAAAATTGACCTTTTCCAGTCCAATGCCACTGCTAAATTTTCCAAATTTGCTTGCATATTGAGTGCAGCACTTTCACAGAATCATCTTTTAGGATTTTAAATAGCTCAACTGGAATTCCATCACCTCCACTAGCTTTGTTCGTAGTGATGCTTCCTAAGGCCCATTTGACTTCCCATTCCAGGATGTCTGGCTCTAGGTGAGTGATCACACCATCATGGTTATCTGGGTCTTTTTTGTGTAGTTCTTCTGTGTATTCTCGCCAACTCTTCTTAATAGCTTATGCTTCTGTTAGGTTCACACAATTTCTGTGCTTTGTTGTGCCCATTCTTGTGTGAAATGTTCCCTTGGAATTTCTAATTTTCTTGAAGAGATCTCTAGTTTTTTCCAATCTATCATTTTCCTCTATTTCTCTGCATTGATCACTAAGGAAGGCTTTCTTATCTCTCCTCACTATTCTTTGGAACTCTGCATTCAAATGGGTATATCTTTCCTTTTCTCCTTTGCCTTTCACTTCTCTTCTTTTCATAGCTGTTTGTAAAGCTTTCTCAGACAATCATTTGGCCGTTTTGCATTTCTTTTTCTTGGGGATGGTCTTGATCACTGCCTCCTGTCATGAACCTCCATCCATAGTTCTTCAGGCACTCTGTCTATCAGATCTAATTCCTTTAATCTATTTGCCACTTCCACTGTATAAACATAAGGGATTTGATTTTGGTCATACCTGAATGGTCTAGTGGTTTTCCCTACTTTCTTCGATTTAAGTCTGAATTTGGCAATAAGGAGTTCATGATCTGAGCCACAGTCAGCTCCTGGTCTTGATTTTGCTGACTTTTAATTACTTGGTCTTCATATCTCCTTCTTTAATCTACAGAAGGACTCAATAAGTATTTCAAAAGATCTGAAAGGTGTGCTCCAGCCAGGGATGAGTAGAGAGTAGGTGCCTGGTTTAAAGTTAGTGAGAAGACAAAGGATTGTCCTGCAGAAAGCCCTTTTCTGTCAAAGCAGCTTATATCTGTTGTTGTTTAGTCTCAGTAATGCTTTACTTTAACTCACAACTTTCTTCTTACACTATTTTAGGGTTTCTCAGATATGAATTCACCTGGAAAGGGAGTGGATTGAAATTGATGGTATCCTTTTCCTTGTGAGGTTTTGTTGTAGTGACTCCAATTCAGATACACAGTCTACATAAAGAAACTCTGGGATCATCAAGGTAATTCTTTCCTCTGTTGATTTGAAAAAAATGTGCAAAGTAAAATTTGAAATTTATGTTTTCAGCAGACAATATTGAGGACTTAAGCCAGAGATATAGCATCTCAGATCACTCTGAGGGACTACTCTGAAGAGGCAAGGGGATAGCCAGGATATATAGGAATTTTTACAATAAAAGGTAAGTAATCTGAATATCAAAAGATTAATATTGATTAAAAAAAAGAAACAGACATATCAAGTTAAGGACTTTAGTGCTTTTCTATGTATGGGAAGATGTAAGAGTCTAGGTTCATGGAAATCTTTCCTTTGATATGCACCTCAGCTATATGGTGCCAATATCCTGAGCTTCTCATCCTGGGTCTCTTCTAGGTACACAGCTGGGGTTGGATACAGTGGCTGAGGTCTTGCTAGTGGGCAGCCCATTTATCTGCATCCTGAGCTCTCCCTGGGATTGCCATCCAGAATGGCAGCAGTGGTTGATGACTGCAACATCCTTTGTTTACTCATATGACAGGTGACCATTTTTCCTTGGCATGTCTCACAGGAATCCAGGGAATCTTCTACTTATTGAAGTCAGAGAAATATCAATTATCTTTCCAAAGCTACCTATCATTGCCATGAAAAATAGGGGAGAAGGAGTGAATAAAATTGATCAAATAATCTACCTTTTTAAATCTTTTTCTTCCCCTGTATAATGACAATATTCATGTATGCATTAAAATGTTTTGGTGATGAATGTTGGGGTGCATGTTTCTTTTTGAATTATACTTTTCCCAGTATGTGCCCAGCAATAGGATTGTTGGATCATATGGTAGTTCTATTTTTACTTTTTTAAGGACGTGTGGACATAGATGGGTGGGGGGGATGAGATGGGAGATTAGGATTGACATATGTAAACTGCCATGTCTAAAACAGATAGTAAGTAGGAAGCTGTTGTATAGCACAGGGAGTTAAGCTCAGTGCTATATAGTGACCTTGATGAGTGACCTGAGGGTGGGTTGGGAGGGGGGTCGAAGAGGGAGGGGATATATGTATACAATGATTCACCTCATTGTACAGCAGAAGCTAACACAACATAGTAAAACAACAATAGCTCAATAAAAAAAGAAAAAAATGCTTTGGAGAGCACTGATATGTGGCCTTGCAGCCCCAAATCAAAGTCCTTGGTTCACGGTAGATGCACAGTATATTTTGGTTACATTCTCTTTCCATGATGGCTTAAGAAACACCAATCTTCATGCCAAGAGAAGGCTCTGGGCAAGGGAAAAGAGTGCTATTTAACCTGGGTGGAAATTGCCAGGAAAATTATAAAGCAGAAAGGAGTAAAGTTTTACACATTTTCTGTTCATAATAAGAGATATAGCTAAAAATATTGTAAAACAATGATAGGTGGCATGTCAGTTTATGTTTTCTGACAATTTACCCATTGTTTTTTCAGCAGTTTAAAGGGGAACTATGGCAGAAAGTGAAGAAGAACTAAAAAGCCTCTTGATGAAAGTGAAAGAGGAGAGTGAAAAATTTGGCTTAAAGCTCAACATTCAGAAAACTAAGATCATGGCATCTGGTCCCATCACTTCATGGGAAATAGATGGGGAAACAGTGGAAGACTTTATGTTTTTGGGCTCCAAAATCACTGCAGATGGTGACTGCAGCCATGAAATTAAAATACGCTTACTCCTTGGAAGGAAAGTTATGACCAACCTAGATAGCATATTCAAAAGCAGAGACATTATTTTGCCAACAAAGGTGCATCTAGTCAAGGCTATGGTTTTTCCAGTGGTCAGGTATGGATGAGAGAGTTGGACTGTGAAGAAAGCTGAGAGCCAAAGAATTGATGCTTTTGAAGTGTGCTGTTGGAGAAGACTCTTGAGAGTCCCTTGGACTGCAAGGAGATCCAACCATTCCATTCTAAAGGAGATCAGTCCTGGGTGTTCTTTGGAAGGACTGATGCTAAAGCTTAAACTCCAATACTTTGGCCACCTCATGTGAAGAGTTGACTCATTGGAAAAGACTCTGATGCTGGGAGGGATTAGGGGCAGGAGGAGAAGGGGACAACAGAGGATGAGATGGCTGGATGACATCACCGACTCGATGGACGTGAGTTTGAGTGAACTCTGGGAGTTGGTGATGGACAGGGAGGCCTGGTGTGCTGCAATTCATGGGGTCACAAAGAGTTGGACATGACTGAGCAACTGAACTGACTGAACTGATACTAAATAAACCACATACTTTTAAACCAATCACAAGACATGAAATCAATATTTTCCACTAATCCAAGGAAGCATATCTTTGAAGCCACTGAATTAAGAAGTATGGCTGGTTTTTTAAAATATCCATAGGCTGGAAGCTACTCTGGATACCTTATCTTTTTATCAGATCAGACAGATTCTTTGCCCTGGCAAATTTCTTTGTATAGTCCCTGCCTCAGGGGGACAAGGCTGGTAAATCATCAGCTGACTGAAACCATTTGGGTAAAAAATGAAGTTTGGACTAAAATAAAGAGGACAATGTATGGCTGGGTTTAGCTGCCTGATATCATTCATGGAGTTTGAGAACATTTTCAATCATAACAGAAATATTTCACTGAGATCACAGTCTCCTAGTTTGACTGTTTGAAGACCAGTGTATAGCACATAGCAGAGTCTCTCAGTAAATATTATGATAAGTCATTGAGTCAAAGTCAGAGGAGGATGAGCTGTAAGAGCAATTGATGAGGATCCAAGGCACTTTCTACAAATGTTTTCTTAGACATTTGTAGTCTCAGGAAAGGTGGTCTTTCCAACTCCAAAACTAACAATGGAGAATCTGCCTCTTATGGGAGATCATAATCCTTTTTGAGGGCTCATCTAATAAAGTCATGTCAACTCAGGATAATCTCTCTGTCTTGATGTCAGCTGTGTCACATAATATGACCTTCTCCTTGGGAATGACTCTCCAACCATCTTGACAAACCCTGGCAATTATACAAGCTATAATCCTATAGGATAAGACTTTTATACACTATCTTAGAATTCTGCCTTCCACAAATGAGACACTTGGATCACCTTCAATGATGATGTCATCCTTGTCCTCCTGGGCATTTATCAGACTGGGTATAGAAATTGGAGTCAGGAACTGTCTCTGTGACAGTCACATAAAAATGACTGATATATTTTTTGAAAGACAAAGCCCTTTTTCTTTTTAAATTGGGTTATAGTTGCTTTACAATGTGTGTTACTTTCTGCTGTACAACAAAGTGAATCAGCTATATGTATACACGTATTCCCTCCCTCTTGGACCTCCATCCCAACCCCCACCTTCCATCCCACATGTCTAGGTTACCACAGAGTACTGAGATGAACTCCCTGTGCTATACAACACCTTCCCACTAGCTATCTGTTTTACACACGGCAATGCAAAAAGGTCAACCCAATCTTCCATTCATCCCACTCCCTCTTCCCCTGGGTCCAAAAGTCCATTCTCTAAGTCTGTGCCTCTATTCCTGCTTTAGAAATAGGTTCATCTGTACCATTTTTCTAGATTCCACATACATGCATTAATGTATGATATGTGCTTTTCTCTTTCTGTCTTCAGTCCAGTTCAGTTCAGTGGCTCAGTCATGTCTGACTCTTTGCGACCCCATGAATCGCAGCATGCCAGGACTCCCTGCCCATCACCAACTGCTGGCATTCACTCAGACTCACGTCCATTGAGTCAGTGATGCCATCCAGCCATCTCATCCTCTGTCACCCCCTTCTCCTCCTGCCCCCAATCCTTCCCAGCATCAGAGTCTTTTCCAATGAGTCAACTCTTCACATGAGGTGGCCAAAGTACTGGAGTTTCAGCTTTAGGACCAGTCCTTCCAATGAACACCCAGGACTGATCTCTTTAGGATGGACTGGTTGGATTTCCTTACAGTCCAAGGGACTCTCAAGAGTCTTCTCCAACACCACAGTTCAAAAGCATCAGTTCTTCGGTGCTCAGCTTTCTTCATAGTCCAACTCTTACATCCATACATGACCACTGGAAAAACCATAGCCTTGACTAGACGGACCTTTGTTGGCAAAGTAATGTCTTTGCTTTTGAATATGCTATCTAGGTTGGTCATAACTCTCCTTCCAAGGAGTAAGCGTCTTTTAATTTCATGGCTGCAGTCACCATCTGCAGTGATTTTGGAGCCCCCAAAAATAAAGTTGGACACTGTTTTCACTGTTTCCTCATCTATTTCCCATGAAGTGATGGGACCAGATGCCATGATCTTCGTTTTCTCAATGTTGAACTTAAAGCCAACTTTTTTACTCTCCACTTTAACTTTCATCTTACTTCATTCTGTATGACAGATTCTAGGTCCATCCACATCTCTACAAATGATCCAATTTTGTTCCTTCTAAAGACATGCACTCCAATGTTCACTGAAGCACTATTCACAATATCCAGGACATGGAAGCAACCTAAAAGTCCATCGACAGATGAATGGATAAGGGGTGTATGAATATTAGCCATGAACAGCAGTTTTGTTTTGTTTTGTTTTTTATCAGGTTTGGGGGATATGAGCTTTATAAATACTTTAAGCACAATGAAATTTTTTAGAATCTCCAAATTAAGCAAGCAAAAAAGCAACCTTCAAGGGCATCCAGGATGTTAGTGAACAAAGGAAAGAGGAAGAAAGAAGTAAACCAAGGCTTTCTGCTGAGGCTATAGAAACAAAAAACAAAAGCAATGCAATCTCACAAAGCTGAGGGTTGCTTTGTGAAATTGGTAAGTATATAGCAGAGGACTGAAGTGAAAGTGAAAGTCACTCAGTCTTTCCTGACTCTTTGCGACCCCATGGACTGTACAGTCCATGGAATTCTCCAGGCCAGGATACTGGAGTGGGTAGCCATTAGCTCTTCTCTTCTCCAGGGGGATCTTCCCAACCCAGGGATCAAACCCAGGTCTCCCACATTGCAGGTGGATTCTTTACCAGCTGAACTGCCAGGGAAGCAGAGGGTTACATGCATGTAAACAAGAATAGTTGAGACTAGTCAAAATGCCCACAACCACACTGCAATGTGGAATTTGACCCCATATTTTGATGTGTGACTGCTTTTTAGTCCCATCTCTTAATTTTCTGCTTGGGCTCTACATCTTGGAAAGATAAAAAGAAAGTCTGGGTGTTCTCCTTTGGAGCCAGTAAAAGATTCTAACCATAAAAGTCCCTGCTTGCCCATGAGAACACTTAACTCCTAACCATAGTCAACAGCCAGGCCACTTTGCTTTCTTTGCTCTTTCAAGTCATTTTAGAAGTATCTGAGAGGCCTATTCTCCTCTGCCTGATACCTCAATTATGTAAGTTTATTACTTACATAAAGTAATGAAAGCTGCTTTTCATGGCCTCTTGGTATTTGTATGATGTCCTCAGTTTTGATGGATTTTGAGGGCTGGTCCTTCCTGATTTTGCAAGACGACCATAGTACATAATATAAGCACTTAGAATTTATTTGGTCAACTAGTGCTGACTAGGAAAGAAACATACTTCAGTTGAATTATTGGAGCATATGTCTGTTTTTTTTTTCTTACAAGAAAAGCCTTCCTTTTCTCCCTTCTTTCCTGATTCCTACAACCTAAAGATTGTCTAATCTTTTTTCTTTAAAGATCTGCTCAAGAAAATAAAATCAACAATACAAATTAACATAACTGGATAACAAATTTTAATCACATCATTAGGTACACTTTAAAAAGAGGGATATGAAATATGCTGGTATGAAACCAGCTTGTATAAAGTAATCACAGTTCAAACAAGACTAGAAGAGATTTCAAAAGTTGTAGGTATTTTGGGATATAGTTTAGAAATATGCACTAAAAGTTCTAAACTAAAAAGCCACTTGGCCCAGAAATTTCAAAAAGTGAGGCAATAATTAGAAAAAAATATGCAAAAGTATTGAAGATTGTATTGTATTGATTAAATAGCATATGTGTGTGTGTGTGTGCTCAGTCACTTAGCCATGTCCAATTCTTTGTGACCCTATGGACTGTAGCCTTCCAGGCTCCTGTGTACATGGGATTCTCCAGGTACGAATTCTGGAATGGGTTGCCATTTCCTCCTCCAAGGGATCTTCCCAACCCGGGGATTGAACCTGTGTCTCCTGCATTGACACACAGATTCTTTACCATCTAGGAAGTCCAAATAGTCTATAAAAATTATAAATAAACAATCAAACAAACAAAAAGTAAGTTAATGAGGTTAGTAATAGCAAAGGAAGAATAAGGAAACTGTAAGTGACCTTAGTCTCACATTCAGAATGGAGATCAATGTCAAGATGTTTTCTCCAAATATATATATACTCAGAGGTGAAATTGAAATGAAAGTAGTATGAGTAAAAACCCTCTAACAGTTAAAGGTAAATATAAAATTTATAAATCAATTCAAACATGTCTTAGTTTAATACACTAGAAACCTAAAATATATATGAAATTATCTTTTCCTCTTTATATACCTGAGGCAGAGAAGGCAATGGCAACCTACTCCAGTACTCTTGCCTGGAAAATCCCATGGACGGAGGAGCCTGGTAGGCTGCAGTCCATGGCGTCGCTGAGAGTCGGACACGACTGAGCGACTTCACTTTCACTTTTCACTTTCATGCATTGGAGAAGGAAATGGCAACCCACTCCCGTGTTCTTGCCTGGAGAATCCCAGGAAGGGCAGAGCCTGTTGAGCTGCCGTCTATGGGGTCCAACAGAGTCAGACACGACTGAAGTGACTTAGCAGCAGCAGCAGCAGCATCATACCTGAGGAGTTTTCTTGACCAAAATTATGTTGATAATATGGTATACTATAAAGTAAAAGATAACATTTTATTAAATGTTTAATATTTTAATAAATTTTAATGTGACTACTTAAAATAGTCACATGTGGCTAGTGACCAACATTTTGGATGGTTTTGATCTAGGATATAAGCTGTGTGTGTGTGTGTGTCAACAAATATACAGTCAACAAATACTATTCTATTGCTTGCTATATAACTGTCCCTATGCTAAGGCGTTCAGTCTTTCCAGAAAAATAATCTGGAAAACTTTACACCAAAATATCAACACTAGAGGATTTAGGGTTATAGTTATTTTTTGTTATGTTGAATTTTATTCTGTATTTTATAAATTGTGTGTGTTCAGTCACTCAGTCATGTCCAACTCTTTGTGATCCCATGGATTGTAGCTTGCCAGGATCCTATGTCCACAGAATTTTTCAGGCAAGAATACTGGAGTGGGTTGCTATTTCCTACTCCAGGGTATCTTCCCAACTCAGGGATTGAAGCAACGTCTCCTGTGCCTCTTGCATTGGCAGGCATATTCTTTACCTCTGTGTCACCTGGGAAGCCTAATTTTATGCATTAGTGGCTCTCAAGTTCTCAAGTCTGTGCTTTATACTCTTTTCAGTCTCTAAGACATTTATAAGTGTCTGCAAAGTCAACACTATTTTCACTAAAAACTAAGATGTTCTTTGTCTTTTTTACTGTATAAACATTTATATATTTTTACTGATGGTATAAAACTGATGGGTCTTCCTTAGCACAAAGCAAGTAGGGGCACTAAACTTGATGCTAGTTGTTACTATGCTCATCACCATTATGTAATAGCAATAAAGCCAAAATGCCAGTTTAAATTAAGATTATTTTTACACTCATAAAAAAGAATGAAACTGTGCCATTTATAGAGATGAGGATGGAACTAGAGACTGTCATACAGAGTGTAGTAAGTCAGAAAAACAAATACCATATAATATTGCAGCCATGAAATTAAAAGACACTAACACCTTGGAAGAAAAGTTATGACTAACCTAGATAGCGTACTGAAAAGCAGAGACATTACTTTGCCAACAAAGGTCCGTCTAGTCAAGGCTATGGTTTTTCCAGTGGTCATGTATGGATGTGAGAGTTGGACTGTGAAGAAGGCTGAGCGCTGAAGAATTGATGCTTTTGAACTGTGGTGTTGGAGAAGACTCTTGAGAGTCCCTTGGACTGCAAGGAGATCCAACCAGTCCATTCTGAAGGAAATCAGCCCTGGGATTTCTTTGGAAGGAATGAAGCTAAAGCTGAAACTCCAGTACTTTGGCCACCTCATGAGAAGAGTTGACTCATTAGAAAAGACTCTGATGCGGGGAGGGATTGGGGGCAGGAGGAGAAGGGGACAACAGAGGATGAGATGGCTGCATGGCATCACTGACTCGATGGACGTGAATCTCAGTGAACTCCGGGAGTTGGTGATGGATAGGGAGGCCTGGCGTGCTGCGATTCATGGGGTCACAAAGAGTCAGACACGACTGAGTGACTGAACTGAACTGAATTAAGTATGACTCAATAGTATTCATTCATTTAATGTTTTCTGTGAAAAAAAGCAGAAAGGCACATGACACCTTTCTGCTGCATATTGAAATGAAATTGTTTCCTAAAGGGTAAAACAGGTGTACAATTCATTTGCAAGGTAAACTTGCTTCTTTTTTTTTTAATGGAATACAATTTTTATTTGAATGATTGAGATACAAAAGATGCGTATTCAGATTGGAAATTTGGCAGACACTTTGGTGAAAATAAACCAGGTGTTGTAATTACCTCAAGGACAGTAACTAAAAGTATTTGAATTTCAAGATTTCAAATAAAAATTCGATTTTGGAAAACTTGTATCAGCCAAAATAAATATGATACTTCACAATAGTTATCATTTTTCTTATGTGATTTATAATGGTATGAATAAGTTCAGTTCAGTTCAGCCACTCAGTCATGTCCGACTGTTTGCGACCCCATGAAACACAGCACGCCAGGCATCCATGTCCATCACCAACTCCCAGAGACCACTCAGACCCATTTCCATTGTGTCAGCGATGCCATCCTACCATCTCATCCTCTGTTGTCCCCTTCTCCTCTTGCCCTCAATCTTTCCCGGCATCAGGGTCTTTTCAAATAAGTCAGCTCTCTGCATCAGGTGGCCAAAGTATTGCAGTTTCACCTTCAACATCAGTCCTTCCAAAGAACACCCAGGACTGATCTCCTTTAAGATGGACTGGATGGATCTCCTTGCAGTCCAAGGCTCTCAAGAGTCTTTTACAACACCACAGTTCAAAAGCATCAATTATATTGCACTCAGCTTTCTTATAGTCCAACTCTCACATCCATACATGACTAATGGAAAAACAATAGGCTTGACTAGACGGACCTTTGGTCTCTGCTTTTTAATATGCTGTCTAGATTGGTCATAACTTTCCTTCCAAGGGGAAAGTGTCTTTTAATATGATGGCTGCAATCACCTTCTGCTCTGATTTTGGAGCCCAGAAAAATAAAGTCAGCCACCGTTTCCACTGTTTCCCCATCTATTTCCCATGAAGTGATGGGACCAGATGCCATGATCTTAGTTTTCTGAATGTTGAGCTTTAAGCCAACTTTTTCACTCTCTTCTTTCACTTTCATCAAGAGGCTCTTTAGTTCTTCTTCACTTTTTACCATAAGGGTGGTATCAGCTGCATATCTAAGGTTATTGATATTTCTCCCGGCAATCTTGATTCTAGCTTGTGCTTCTTCCAGTCCAGCATTTCTCATGATGTACTCTGCATATAAGTTAATTAAGCAGGGTGACAATAGACAGCCTTGATGTACTCCTTTTCCTATTTGGAACCAGCCTGTTGTTCCATGTCCAGTTCCAACTGTTGCTTCCTGAGCTGTATACAGGTTTCCCAAGAGGCAGGTCAGGTGGTCTGGCATTCCGATCTTTTTCAGAATTTTCCATAGTTTATTGTGATCCACACAGTCAAAGGCTTTGGCATAGTCAATAAAGCAGAAATAGATGTTTTTCTGGAACTCTCTTGCTTTTTTGATGAACCAGCAGATGTTGGCAATTTGATCTCTGGTTCCTCTGCTTTTCTAAAACCAGCTTGAACATCTGGAAGTTCACGGTTCACATCCTGCTGAAGCCTGGCTTGGAGAATTTTGAGTATTACTTTACTAGCGTGTGATATGAGTGCAATTGTGCAGTAGTTTGAGCATTCTTTGGCATTGCCTTTCTTTGGGATTGGAATGAAAACTGACCTTTTCCAGTCCTGTGGCCACTGCTGAGTTTTCCAAATTTGCTGGCATATTGAGTGCAGCACTTACACAGCATAATCTTTTAGAATTTGAAATAGCTCAACTGGAATTCCATTGCCTCCACTAGCTTTGTTCATAGTGATGCTTTCTAAGGCCCACCTAACTTCATATTCCAGGATTTCCGGCTCTAGGTGAGTGTGAGTGAGCACACCTTCGTGTGCTCATTATCTGGGTTGTGAAGATCTTTTTTGTACAGTTCTTCTGTATATTCTTGCCACCTCTTCTTAACATATTCTGCTTCTGTTAGGCCCCTACCATTTCTGTCCTTTATTGAGCCCATCTTTGCATGAAATGTTCCCTTGATATCTCTAATTTTCTTTAAGAGATCTCTAGTCTTTCCCATTCGATTGTTTTCCTCTATTTCTTTGCATTGATCACTGAGGAAGGCTTTCTTATCTCTCCTTGCTGTTCTTGGAACTCTGCATTCAAATGGGTATATCTTTCCTTTTCTCCTTTGCTTTTCATTTCTATTGTTTTCAAAGCTGTTTATAAGACCTCCTCAGACAGCCATTTTGCTGTTTTGCAATTCTTTTTTGGGAGGATGGTCTTGATCCCTGTCTCCTGTAGAGTGTCACAAACCTCCATCCTTAGTTCATCAGGCACTCAGTCTAGTTGATCTAGTCCCTTAAATCTATTTCTCACTTCCACTGTATAGTCATAAGGAATTTGACTTAGGTCATACCTGAATGGTCTAGTGGTTTTCCCCACTTTCTTCAATTTAAGTCTGAATTTGGTGTAAGGAGTTCATGATCTGAGTCACAGTCCACTCCTGGTCTTGTTTTTGCTGACTGTATAGAGCTTCTCCATCTTTGGCTGCAAAGGATATAATCAGTCTGATTTGTATATTGAACATCTGGTGATGTCCATGTGTAGAGTCTTCTCTTGTGTTGTTGGAAGAGGATGCTTGCTATGACCAGTGCATTCTCTTGGCAGAACTCTGTTAACCTTTGCACTGCTTCATTCTGTACTCCAAGGCCACATTTGCCTGTTATTCCAGGTGTTTCTTAACTTCCTACATTTCTATTCCGGTGGTATGAATGATTGTGACTTTTGATATTGTATGTTTTATATAATGTATCCAAGTTTGGAAAATATACATAAATCTAGTGAATGGATAGTTCTAAGTAACAAAATCATGAATGGGGTAAAAGACTATTCAAAATGCAGAAACCAATTACTTTTAGCATAGCAAAGTTTAAAAGTTCTTTGAAATATTTTCAAATGCTGCATTGTAACTAATCTTAAGAAAGCACAATTTGTTGAGTTATAATGTATCAAAGGTTATCCACGATAATCTGAAATGCTTGTTAAATTAATTATGTATTTCCCAACTGCATGTCTGTATGAATAGAATTTTCTTCTATACTGAAACCTAAGGAACATATTGTAATTGACTAAATGCAGATAAGAGAATTTGGCTTTCTTCTTTCAGGCACTGAGATGATTTCAAAATGCAAGCCAATGACACTCTTTTCAATAAATTGTTCTTTTAAAAACTACAGCTATCTTTTGTGAAACTATAATATATGTCTGCTATCACTTTTATATTAATTAAATAAATGTTTATATTTTAAAAGTTTATTTGGGTTTTACCATAAGATGTTATGGAAAAACCCAAATGATTTTTTGGACAACACAATAATGATATTTTTTGAAAATTTATTTTTATTTAATTGAATACTTTGAATTGAATTTTGAATAAAATTGAATTGGATTTGAAACAAATTGAATATTATGGACTTTGATAGGTATAACTCACATAAACACTCTTCAGGGTCTTCAATAAAAGTTAAAGAGTGTAAACAGGACCTTCAGATTAAAAAAAAAAAAAAAAAAAAAAGACAAACACTGTATACATGACTAAGAAAAAAGGATACCATAAAAGTTATCTAAAAATATCCGTTTTGAAACCTTCTCTAACAAAGTTCTGGATGTGGTTTTTCCTCTTTTGTCACTTTGAATCTTATACATACATAAACATATTACATGAGCTTTTGTTTCACCATGTCAATGAAATCATGTAATCATGTGACACGGTGTTTAAAAGTGTGTGGCCTAAGTTCAATTCACTTCAGTTCAATTCAGTTGCTCTGTCATGCCCGACTCTTTGCAACTCCATGGACTGCAGTATGCCAGGCTTCCTTATCCATCACCAACTCCTGGAGCTTACCCAAACTCATGTCCATTGAGTTGGTGATGACATCCAACCATCTCATCCTCTGTCATCCCCTTCTCCTCTTGCCCTCAATCTTTCCAACGAGTCAACTCTTCGCATGAGGTGGCCAAATTACTGCAGTTTCAGCTTTAGCATCATTCCCTCCAAAGAAATCCCAGGGCTGATCTCCTTCAGAATGGACTGGTTGGATCTCCTTGCAGTCCAAGGGACTTTCAAGAGTCTTCTCCAACACCACAGTTCAAAAGCATCAATTCTTTGGCGCTCAGCTTTCTTTATAGTCCAACTCTCACATCCATACATGACTACTGAAAAAACCATGTCCTTGACTAAAGGGACCTTTGTTGGCAAAGTAATGTCTCTGCTTTTTATTACGCTGTCTAGGCTGGTGATAACTTTTCTTCCAACGAGCCACAGTATTTAATGTCATGGCTGGAGTCGCCATCTGCAGTGATTTTGGAGCCCAAGAAAATAAAATCTGTCACTGTTTCCAGTTTTTCCTCATCTATTTGCCATGAACTGATGGGACCTGATACCATGATCTTAGTTTCTGAATGTTGAGGTTTAAGCCAGCTTTTTCACTCTTCTCTTTCAAATTCATCAAGAAGATCTTCAGTTCTTCTTCACTTTCTGCCATAAAGATGGTGTCACCTGTGTATCTGAGATTATTGATGTTTATCTTGGCAGTCTTGATTCCAGCTTATGCCTCATCCAGCCCAGCAATTTGCATGATGTACTCTGCATATAGCTAAATAAGCAGGGTAACAATATACAGCCTTGACATACTCCTTTCCCAACTTGGAACCAGTCTGTTGTCCCGTGTCCGGTTCTGTTATTTCTTAACCTGCATACAGATTTCTCAAGAGGCAGGTCAGGTATTCCAAACTCTTGAAGAATTTTCCACAGTTCATTGTGGTCTACACAGTCAAAGGCTTTGGCATAGTCAACAAGGGAGCAGTAGATGTTTTTCTGGCATTCTCTTGCTTTTTCTATGATCCAACAGATTTTGGCACTTTGATCTCCAGTTCCTCTGTCTTTTTTAAATCCAGCTTGAACATTTGGAAGTTCATGGTTCATGTATTGTTGAAGCCTGGCTTGGAGAATTTCAACATTACTTTGCTAGCCTGTGAGATGAGTGCAATTGTGCGGTAGTTTGAGCATTCTTTGGCATTGCCTTTCTTTGGGATTAGAATGAAAATTGATCTTTTCCAGTCTTGTGGCCACTGCTGAATTTTCCAAATTTGCTGGCATATTGAGTGCAGCACTTTAACAGCATCATCTTCCAGGATTTGAAATAGCTCAACTGGAATTCCATCACCTCCACTAGCTTTGTTCATAGCGATGCTTCCTAAGGCCCACTTGACTTCACATTCCAGGATGTCTGGCTCTAGGTGAGTGATCACACCATCATGGTTATCTGGGTCTTGAAGATCTTTTTTGTATATTTCTTCTGTGTATTCTTACCACCTCTACTTAATATCTTCTGCTTCTGTTAGGTCCACACAATTTATGTCCTTTGTTGTGCCCATCTTTGCATAAACTTTCCCTTGGTATCTCTAATTTTCTTGAAGAGATCTCTAGTCTTTCCCATTCTATTGTTTTCCTCTGTATCTTTGCAATGATTACTGAGGAAGGCTTTCTTATCTCTCCTTGCTATTCTTTGGAACTCTGCATTTAAATGGGTATATCTTTCCTTTTCTCCTTTGCCTTTCACTTCTCTTCTTTTCACAGTTATTTGTAAGGCCTCCTCAGACAACCATTTTGCCTCTTTGCATTTCTTATTCTCTGGGATGGTCTTGATCATTGCCTCCTGTACAATGTTGCAAACCTCCATCCATAGTTCTTCAGTCACTCTGTCTATCAGATCTAATCCTTGAATCTATTTGTTGGTTCCACTGTATAGTCATATGGGATTTGATTTAGGTCATATCTAAATGGTCTAGTGTTGTTCCCTATTTTCTTCTATTTAAGTCAGGATTTTGCAATAAGGAGTTCATGATCTGAGCCACAGTCAGCTCCTGGTCTTGTTTTTGTTGACTGTATAAGGCTTCTCTATCTTTGGCTGCCAAGAATATAATCAATCTGATTTTAATATTGACCATCTGGTGATGTGCATGTGTAGAGTTTTCTCTTGTGTCGCTAGAAGAGGGTGTTTGCTATGACCACTGCATTCTCTTAGCAAAACTCTGTTAGACTTTGCCCTGATTCATTCTGTACTCCAAGGCCAAATTTTCCCATTACTCCTTGTATTTCTTTACTTCTTACTTTTGCATTCCAGTTCCCTATAATAAAAAGGACATCTTTTTGGGTGTTAGTTCTAGAAGGTCTTATAGATCTTCATAGAACTGTTCAGCTTCAGCTTCTTCAGCAGTATCAGTCAGGGCGTAGAGTTGGATTACTGTGATATTGAATGGTTTGCCTTGGAAACAAACAGATATCATTCTGTCATTTTTGAGATTGCAACCAAGTACTGCATTTCAGACTCTTTTGTTCACTATGATGGCTACTTCGTTTCTTCTAAGGGGTTCTTGCCTACAGTAGTAGATATAAAGGTCATCTGAGTTAAAGTCATCCCTTTCCGTCCATTTTAGTTTGCTGATTCCTAAAATATTCATATTCACTCTTGTCATCTCCTGTTTGAGCACTTCCAATTTGCCTTGATTCATGGACCTAACATTCCAGGTTCCTATGCAATATTGCTCTTTACATCTTGGACTTTACCTCCATCACCAGTCACAACCACAACCGGGTGTTGCTTTTCCTTTGACTCTGTCTCTTCCTTCTTTCTGGACTTATTTCTTCATTGATCTCCAGTAACAAATTTGGCACCTACCAACCTGGGGAGTTCATCTTTCAGTGTCCTATCTTTTTGCCTTTTCATATTGTTCGTGGGGTTCTCAAGGCAGGAATACTGAAGTGGTTTGCCATTCTCCTCTCCAGTGGACCACGTTTTGTCAGAACTCTTCACCAGGACCTGCCTGTCTTGGGTGGCCCTACACAGCATGGCTCATAGTTTCTTTGAGTTAGACAAGGCTGTAGTCCATGCATGGCCTAAAGGGTTTACTTATTGAAGATTTGCTGAACTCAGTTAAACTTGGTCATTTTTTTCATCAGATTTATTTTGATTTTTTTGTGTCTTGTAGACACAGCCTCAAAGAATGAGTTCACAGTGGCGAAATACTCACTTTATCACCATAGTTAGCTCCCTTTTGTGCTATCCTTAAAGAGAAAGATTGCATACTCAGACCCTCTATTCTGAAGTATCATTTATTTGAAGTAATGACAGCAGCTGCATGGTCTGCACTTTTCGTGACTCTCTGGCTCAGCTCTGTAACTCAAACAGACCCAACTCCCTTTCTATCACCTCTTGCCTGTGAGGCTCCAAAGCACAAATAATGCAGTATCAATGCTGTTATAAACACAACCTACATGAGCTACATACAAACACACAGAGGAGAAGGAATGTAAGGAAATGGCATTATTATACAATCCTTGACACTGCAGGGTAGTACACAGTGGGGAGAATTTCCTCATTCAAGTTCAACTCTAGAAGAAATTAGGGTCAGCATACTGGTGACTATATATATATTTTCTATCTGTGCTTATGATAAGAGAGAATAATGAATATAACATAATAAGTTGTTTGCTTTATGCTTTGCTCTGCTTCTATAGATGAAATAGAACCATCTCAGTGTTTTATCATAGGCTTGAGCACCCATGTTGGCCACTTTCTAAAGTTTCATGAGTTCAAAAACATATACAGCAAAAAGAGAGGAAACTCTCATTTTATTTATCAGTGTGTATTTGCTAAACATCTCTTCTGTACACAGCCCTGTTTTAAATACTGTAGGAAATGTGGAAGACAGAGGATATGACATAAATACATACACTTTTCTGCACATATTTATATAATGGCTATATCTACAACTATATCTATTTCTTTTTAAAGACTTTTTAAAAAAGTTTTCTTTTAATTTTTTTGTATGAACAATTTTTAAATTATCAGTTTTGTTGCAATATTGCTTCTGTTTTATGTTTTGGCTTTGGCCAAAAGGTATGTGGGATCTTACCTCCCCTACCAAGGACTGAACCCACATTTCCTGCGTTAGCAGGTGAAGTCTTGGCCACAGTAGCGCCAGAGAAGTCTCTATTTCTTTATCTATATATCTTTCTTTCTGTGTATGCTCATTTAAAATATAGATTTGCTACAGATTTATATGGATTAGTCTGTTAGTCACTCAGTCATGTCCGACTCTTTGCAACCCCATGGACTGTAGCTCACCAGGCTCCTCGGTCCATGAAATTCTCCAGGCAAGAATACTGGAGTGGGTTGTCATGCCCTTCTCCAGGGGATCTTGCTGACCAGGGATTGAACCTGGGTCTCCTGCATTATGGGCAGATCTTTACCATCTGAGCCACTGTAAATTTATTGTTATTGGTATTGCACAAAAAGCCTTTCACAGCATTATCAACAGGAAAAGTTCAGCTGATAAAAGGGAAAGAAAAACAAATGTTACGCACACATAAAATACTCTCTATTGTAGGCACAGTAATGGCCCCCTAAGATGTCCATATCCTAACCCTAGAAATCTGTGAATATGTCAGTGTGCATGACAACAGGGATTTGACAAGTGTAACTGAAATCAAGACCTGGAAAGGAGGAGATTATTATGAATTATCCAGGTGGGATCAATTTAATTACATTAATCCTTAAAATCAGAGAATTTTTACTGAAGACAAGTCAAATATTTGGTAGGTTTGAAGATGGAGGAAGGTGGGGACTATATACCAAGAAATCCATTTGGCCTTTGGAAGCCAACATTAACAAGGATAAAGAGAAGTAGACTATCTCTCTGTTCTAGATACTCTAGAGAAGAATACAGATCTGCCTATAACCTTGATTTTACATAAGTGAAATTCATGCTGTCCTTCTCCAAGAAGGTAATAAAATAGATTTTAAGTTATTTTTTGTTTATATTTTATAAACTTTATATTTTAAGTTATTATTTAAGTCACTCAACTTGTACTTTGCTACAGTATCCATAAGAAAGTAATATACCCTTATTCCTGGCAGTTTGTGCAAACCCTATTATACCCTGCTGCTGCTCCTGCTCCTGCTAAGTCGCTTCAGTCGTGTCAGACTCTGTGCCACCCCATAGACGGCAGCCCACCAGGCTCCCCATTGCTGGTATTCTCCAGGCAAGAACACTAGATTGGGTTGCCATTTTCTTCTCCAATGCATGAAAGTGAAAAGTGAAAGTCCTACCCAATGTGGTCCTAGCAAATGCATCCATTACTATACATTTATAAACTCCAAACTACCCACACTTTAATTAATCCCTTCTTTTGATCACTTCATGTTTGGTTCTTGCCTTTGCTTTAAAAAAATTTTTTTTCAAGTTAGGCAGTATTTGTTTGTGTGTCAGTTACCTCTGTTGACCCCTCTGATGCTAGAATTTACTCTGGCTGTCACTTGTTATCACATAGCACAGTGTCTAGAATATGCACATGTCCGAGTAATTATTTGGGTTGGCCAAAAAGTTCATTCTAATTTTTCTATAACATCTTACAGGTAAACCTGAACAAAATTTTTGGCCAATCCAATAATTTTGGTAAAATTAACTACATAAGTCAGATCTTCCATATAACATAAAGTTTACATGCACTTATTATTTATAAATGAATTTATCAGTGTCCTCTAATCTGAATTTCTTATAGCTGTTATTGTTGTATTGTTTAGTATTGGAATAATTTGTAGTTTTGTTTTTTTTTCTAATTGGTTCAAATATCTTTTTTTTTTTACATTTCTTTAATTTTATTTTATTTTTAAATTTTACATAATTGTATTAGTTTTGTGGTTCAAATATCTTGAAAAAAAATGAAAATCTTCTGCATTACTGATATAACACAAGTCACTATATTGGATTTTGATAACAGGTCAAAATGTCTTGAATTTCATCTGATCAAGAGTTCAATTTACCATGCATTTTCAGTTTCCACATAGCTCTTTGGCTTCCTAAAATTGATAAACTCAAATGTTTTTGCATTATTTTTAAGCCCTTCCATACTAGGTTGTCAATCTATCTTTTCTGTGCTGGTCCCTCTTATGCAAAAAGGCTATTTTATGAAGGAAGAATGGTCAAAGGTGATTTTAGGAAAGGAAAGCTATTAGGTTCTAGAACTAGCTAGATAGTTCATTCTTGAATGAATAATATTGTCAAGAATGAACACTTCATTGAGGTTGTTTGTGTTCAGAGGGAGGGGATTTGGGCTATTTTATGTCTTTCCCCAATAACCAGCAAATACATTCCTTCTGCAATAGAGGCCATGCATTTGCTTAATATTATTTTAGTATCTGAAATTGCCTAAACAGTATCTTAGATATACTACCTAATCAGTAAACACCTGTTTCATAATCAATGAGCACCTGTTTAGCCTATGTAAATTGTTCTCTATCCACAGTTTTAAAAAGTTTTTATAGTGAGACTGGTATGTTTCAATGTCCATCTCTTTCAATATGTATTTCATTAAGAGAAAATGCTTTGAAAATATAAGCCATGTGTTAGTGAATCGAAATAAAGTTTCATGCAGGAGAAAAGTATCTTGACTACATGGCTTAATATGGCTTGTGTGCTAAGTCACTTCAGTCGTGTCCGACACTGTGCGACCCCATAGACAGCAGCCCACCAGGCTCCGCCGTCCCTGGGATTCTCCAGGCAAGAACACTGGAGTGGGTTGCCATTTCCTTCTCTTATGCGTGAAAGAGAAAAGTGAAAGGGAAGTCGCTCAGTCTTGTCCGACTCTTAGCTACGCCATGGACTGCAGCCTACCAGGCTCCTCCGTCCATGGGATTTTCCAGGCAAGAGAACTGGAGTCGGGTGCCATTGCCTTCTCCGTAATATGGCTTAATTAAAGGCAAAGAAGAATAAACTGCTTCACTGAGTAACATGGTAACACCTCAGGTGCTAACATACTGGGTAATCTTTGACAATTTGTTTAAGCTTACAGACTGATATGTATAAGCAAACTCAATAAAAACATAAAGAACAATTTGATGGCTCTAGCAAAAGAAATAATCTATAGTGACCGTTGCCTAAAGAAGGGACATGAAATGATTTGCAGACAACTCAGGGTAACACAAATTTGTGCCGTGTTGATGTGTAACCCCAGGGAGAAAGAAGTGCTCATTATTATCTTAGAGTAGCATAACAGGGACTATAGTTTAAAGGGAAACAGCTGGAGTGTGATCTAATCTCCATGTTCCAATTTACTTATGTATAAAACATGCATAAAAAATTAAACATCACTGAACAATTTGTCTGCTTTCTGTTCCTGGCATGCCTCAGCCCTGCCTGAGCAGCAGTATGGGCTTGAGAGAATCCAGAGATTTCTTTAAATAATAAACAGATTATTTAGAGATCATAATTTATGTAAATTTAATATTAATTTGACTATACCCTGGTAATTAGGGTTGAATCATAAATATATCCTTTTGTTCAAGCCTCCCTTTTTCATGCCACTTGACCCTCCCTTAACTGTGACAGCGGGAATGGCAGGGCTCTGCACCAGCTTTGGGGAGTGACATCAGATTAAATTAAGCACTCATACATTTATGGATCAGCATAGAAAAGCAGGAATACAACCATGAGGGATGAATAATGCATTAGGAAGTTGTTCTGTAGTTCCTTGGTCATGTGTAGAGAATGTGAACTAGTGGTCCTGTATGGAACTCCTGATAGGTTTATAATAACAAGAGACTAGTTTTTAAAATTTTAAATTATATGTTTCAATATTTTGGTAGAAATTGTTAGCAAAGGGATATTTTTCCCACTAGCATAATTTTCTGACAGTGTTGTAAATTGAATATTGTTCTCAACACTGTATTAAAACAAAAACAAGTAAGCAAAAATAACTCCTCAACCTTAAAACTAAAAGTGTATATGTGAATCATTAGGATGACTAATATAAATATATAAAATAACAAGAGTCAATGAGAATGTGGAGGAATTGGAACCCTTGTTCCCTGTTAGTGGGAATGTAAATAAGTGCAACTGACATGGAAAACAGTATGGAGTTGAGTCAAAAACTTAAAAATAGAGATACCATATGATCCTAAAGGTCTTACCAGGTGGCACTAGTGGTTAACAACCTGTCAACCAATGCAGGGGGAAATACGAAAGGTGGGTTTGATCCCTGGGGTTGGGAAATCCCATGGAGGAGAATATGGTAACCTACTTCAGTATTCTTGCCTGGAGAATCTTATGGACAGAGGAGCCTGGCAGGCTACAGACCATTGGGTCACAAAGAGCCGAACATGACTGAAGTGACTGAGCACATGTATACACACAGAAGTAACACAATTGAATGCTTAGAGCTGAATGGATAAACAAAATATGGTATATACATCAGTTCAGTTCAGTTCAGTCGCTCAGTCTTATCTGACTCTTTGAGACCCCATGGGTTGCAGCACGCCAGGCTGCCCTTTGCATCACCAACTCCCAGAGTTTACTCAATCTCATGTCATTTGAGTCGGTGATGCCATCCAACCAGCTCATTCTCTGTTGTCCCCTTCTCATCCTGCCTTCAATCTTTCCCAGCGTCACAGTCTTTTCCAATGTATCAGGTCTTTGCATCAGGTGGCCAGAGTATTGGAGTTTCAGCTTCAGCATCAGTCCTTCCAAAGAATATTCAGAAATGATGTCCTTTAGGATGGACTGGTTGGATCTCCTTGATGTCCAAGGGACTCTCAAGAGTCTTCTCCAACACCACAGTTCAAAAGCATCAATTCTTTAGCACTCAGCTTTCCTTATGTTCCAACTGTCACATCCATACATGACTAGTGGAAAACCATAGCTTTGACTAGATAGATCTTTGTGGGCAAAGTAATATCTCTGCTTTTTAGTATGCTATCTAGGTTGGTCAAAACTTTTCTTCCAAGGAGCAGACTGGTTTTACTTTCATGGCTGCAGTCACCATCTGCAGTGATTTTGGAGCCCCTAAAAGTAATCTGTAACTGTTTCCACTGTTTTCCCATGTATTTGTCATGATCTTAGTTCTCTGAATGTTGTGCCTTAAGTCAACTTTTTCACTGTCCTCTTTCACATTCATCAAGATGCTCTTTAGTTCTTCTTCACTTTCTGCCATAAGGGTGGTTGCGTCTGCATATCTGAGGTTATTGATATTTCTCCCTGAAATCTTGACTCCAGCCTGTGGTTCATGCAGCCCAGCATTTCTCATGATGTACTATGCATATAAATTAAATAAGTAGGGTGACAATATACAGCCTTGACATACACCTTTCCCGATTTGGATCCAGTCTGCTGTTCCATGTCCAGTTCTAGCTGTTGCCTCTTGACCTGCATACAGATTTCTCAGGAGGCAGGTCAGTAGTCTGGTATTCCCATCTTTTTCAGAATTTGCCAGAGTTCATTGTGATACACACAGTCAAAGGCTTTGGCACAGTCAATAAAGAAGAAGTGGATATTTTTCTGGAACTTTCTTGCTTTTTCTATAATCCAACAGATTTTGGCAATTTGATCTCTGGTTCCTCTTTCTTTTCTAAATTCAGCTTGAACATCTGGAAGTTCATGGTTCACTTACTGTTGAAGCCTGCCTTGGATAACTTTGATCATTACTCTGCTAGCATGTGAAATGAGTGAAATTGTGCAGTAGTTTGAACATTCTTTGGCTTTGCCTTTCTTTGTGATTGGAAAGAAAACTGACCTTTTCCAGTCCTGTGGCCACTGCTTAGTTTTCAAATTTACTGGCATGCTGAGTGCAGCACTTTCACAGCATCATCTTTCAGGATTTGAAATAGCTCAACTGGAATTCTATCACCTCCACTAGCTTTGTTCCTAAAGATGCTTCCTAAGGCCCACTTGACTTCACATTTCACGATGTCTGGTTCTAGGTGAGTGATCACATCTTTGTGATTCTGTATCATGAAGATCTTCTTTGTATAGTTCTTCTGTGTATTCTTGCCACCTCTTCTTAATATCTTCTGCTTCTGTTAGGTCCACATAGTTTCTGTCCTTTAATGTGCCCATTTTTGCATGAAATTTACCCTTGGTATCCTTAATTTTCTTGAAGAGGTCTCAAGTCTTTTCCATTCTATTGTTTTCCTCTATTTCTTTGTGTTGATCACTGAGGAAGGCTTTCTTATCTCTCCTTGCTATTTTTTGGAACTCTGCATTCAAACGGGTATATCTTTCCTTTTCTCCTTTGCCTTTCATTTCTCTTCTTTTCACAGCTGTTTGTAAGCCTTCTTCAGACAACCATTTTGCCTCTTTGCATTTCTTTTTCTTGGGGATGGTCTTGATCACTGCCTCCTCTACAATGTCATGAACCTCCATCCATAGTGCTTCAGGCACTCTTCTATCAGATATAATCCCTTGAATCAATTTGTCACTTCTACTATATAGTCATATTTATGCTTTATTGACTATGCCAGAGCTTTTGACCAACCTAGAGAGCATATTGAAAAGCAGAGACATTACCTTGCCAACAAAGCAGAGACATTACCTTGCCAACAAAGGTCCATCTAGTCAAGGCTATGGTTTTTCCAGTAGTCATGTATGGATGTGAGAGTTGGACTGTGAAAAAAGCTGCGTGCCAAAGAATTGATTCTTTTGAACCGTGGTGTTGGAGAAGACTCTTGAGAGTCCCTGGACTGCAAGGAGATCCAACCAGTCCATTCTATATGAAATCAGTCCTGGGTGTTCTTTGGAAGGAATGATGCTGAAGTTGAAACTCCAGTACTTTGGCCACCTCATGAGAATAGTTGACTCACTGGGAAAGACTCTGATGCTGGGAGGGATTAGGGCAGGAGGAGAAGGGGACGACAGAGGATGAGATGGCTGGATGGCATCACCAACTCAATGGACATGAGTTTGAGTGAACTCCGGGAGCTGGTGATGGACAGGGAGGCCTGGTGTGCTTCGATTCATGGGGTCGCAAAGAGTCGGACACGACTGAGCAACTGAACTGAACTGAACTTTCTTGTCATTGGATCATAGCTATAGATTAGTCAGTCATTTAAAAAATTTTCCCAAGGGCTTGCCAGGTGGGATGTGGAACCTTAGCATGAGCAATTCACATATTAGCTTGAACAGTTTGTACCAGATGTCTGTGAACTCAAACCAAACAAACAAACCAAACCAAACCAAACCAGAACTTAACCAGCCAAGAGTCACACTCCAAATGAAACAAAAGGCAAAGAGATGCCCAGGAATCAAATGCCAAGTGGTAAGAGTACCCCCCAAAATGGTAAAGTGATGCCCTAAAATCAAAAGCCAAATTGCGTAAATGCCAAACATGACTTCCCAGTTCCACTAGAACTGTGACCTGGCAAAGTCAATGCTAACAGCCTTTTTAGTTCTGATATTTTCAAGCAATTTCTTGTTGATTTTCTGCAAAGAATTTACTCTATCATTTCCTGCTTTAGAAGCTTCTAGATACCAGTCAAAACATGGCCGGCCTTTTCTAATTGTAAAATAGGAAAATATCAATTTTAGAATATCAAAAGAACCCCAATTTGGTCATTTTAGGTTAAGATCTCTTTTAGTATAATTTCTCCAATTAACTAGGTACTTGCAGGTATGAGCTCCATGTGTATTGTACGTGAGTGTTAGCCAGAGGCTGACTTTCTGACATCCTTTTGTTTCTATTTTTGAGAGATTCTGTATCCCATTTTAAACTGAATTTGTCAGGGATAAAAGTCACTAGTGAACTTGTATAGTGGTCCCATGTGCTGCTTGTGAGCTTAACTCCTCGAGGAGTTACCCCAGAGTCGTTTCAGCTCATCTTAGGTGTCTGGGATTCTGCCTCCGGCAATCTAAAACCATCGTGGCTGCTCAGGTTGCTGAATGGCAGTTCTTATGTGTGGTTTTTCTCGGTGACTGAGAAATTTACGGGAGTGGTAGAGGCCTAGTCCTAATACCGTGCAGTGGTCCCATAGGGAAACCCACTCATTAGTTAAAATACTTGTTCATCCGGAAGTTGCACATAAGTGGAATAAGCCTGTCACAAAAAAGACAAACACTGTGTGATTCCATTTATATGAGGTATCTGGAAGAGTCAAACTCACAGAAATAGAAAGGTGTTTGGTGGTTGCCAGGAGTTGAGAGGAGGGGTAATTTGGGAGTTGATGTTACGAAGTACAGAGTTTCAGTTTTGTGAGCTAAAAAAGTTCTGGAATTTGTTTGCAAAACAATATTAATATACTTCATATCCTTGAACTGTACACTTTGAAATTGTTAAGATGATAAATTTTGTAAGGTCTGTATCAATAATTAAGTCATTCTCCCATTTCAAATACCTATCAAAGGAGAAAGCTCTGTACAAGTTTCAGGTCCTGATAGGCATGGCCTGATATAATGGAGACTGGTTTTATGGTCAAACAGGCCTTATCTGAATGCTCGTTTCATTTCTAACTGCACAGTGATCTGTTATATCATCAACACAGAAAGCCAAAATCTTTGTCTTAGTGTATGAGGTCTCATATGATCAGATGATAAACATCTCAGAAAATTCCTTTATGTTCCTGCTATGCTGAGTCTTTACTAGGGAAGTGTGTTGGGTTGTGCCACTTTTTTCTGCCTCTATTGCGTTGGCTATGTGGCTTATTTATTTTTTTACATAAAATGGTAAAAAAGAGAAACCATACCATTTTTCAAATGGTAAATCAATATTGCATTCCTGGAATAAACTGCACTGGTCATTGCATCTTATTCTTTTAATAAATTGTTAGATTTTATTTGCCAAAATCATATTTAAGATTTTTGCATTTATGTTCAGTAGGAATCTTGATATCTATTTTCCCTTATTTAGTTTTGATATCAAGGTAATTCTGATCCTAGAATATAAAATAGGAAATATTTCTTCCATTTAATTTTGGGGAAATAATTTGTATAGAGTTGGTATCTTTTCTTATTTAATTGTTTTATATATTTTATAAGTCTTTTGTAGAAAAGTTTAAAATTATATATTTAGTGTCATTAATAAATACAGGGATATCCATTTATTCTTGAGTGAGTTTCATAGGAATTTATACATTTTATCTTTCACATTTATTGCAAGGAGTTGTTAATTGCATTATTTATTTTTATAACATTATTTTTAATATCTTTAAAAACTGAGGTTATGCCACTTCTCACTACTGATACTGACCATTTGTGTCATCTTTTTTTCTTCTTGACCCTTAGAGTTTTTTCAATTTTGTTTATCTTCTCAAAGTTCTAGCTTTTTGTTTCATTTATTTTGTGTATAGTTTTCTATTTTTGTTCTCAGTCTTTTCCTTTGACCTTTATTGTCCCATTCTACTTTCTTTTGGTTTTATTAGGTGACTTGGTTAAGATTTTTAAGATAGAAGCTGAAGAACTTGATTTAAGACTAATCTTTTGTTACTGTTACTTGGTGATGTAAGCTTCTCTGATGTATTGCAGTAACCCACAATTTTATATAATTTTCATTTGCATTCAATTGAAAAATATATTTTCATTTCCCTTTTAATTATCTTATCCTGTTGGTTATTTAGAAATGTTATTTAGTTTCCTATATTTCAGGATTTTCCAGAAATACTTCTGTTATGTATTTCTAATGTAATTCCACTGTGGTCAGAGAGCATAGTTTGTATGACATAAGTATTTTTACACTTATTAAGTTGGCTTTTTGTTCCAGAATTTTGATATCTTAAAAATTATTTCATGTGTACTTGAGATGAATTAGTATTCATGTAAATATAAATTAGGTCAAGTTACTGGTAATGTATCTTAAATATTCTATATTACTGGTGATGGTTTGACTCCATATAGAATTCTTTTTTGGCTATTTTTCTTTCTTGTATTAAAGATATTTCTCTACTATCATCTCACTTACATGGTTTATGATAAGAAATTCGCCCCTATTCTTATTCTGTTTCCTATAACTGTAACATATCTTTTTCTTTGGTTACTTATTCTATTACTGTTTTTCATTGGTTATAAGAAATTTGATTAAAATGTGATTTGGCGTTCTTTCCTTCGTAAGTCTTGTACTAGGATTCATTGAGGTTCCTGGATGTGTGGGTTCATATTTTTTTTTTTTTTTTATCAAATATTGGAAAAGTCCACTCATTAAAATTTTTCCCAACCCTTTGAAGGTCTCCATTTACATATATATTAGGCTGTTCAAAGTTGCCCAGCATTTCAGGGAATGTCTATTTATATTTTAAAATTTTATTACTGTGTTTTATTTTGGATGATTTCTTTTATTCTGTCTGAAAATGTGCTAATCTTTTCTTCTGTAAGGTTTAATCTTTTTAAAATTTCATTCAGTGTATTTTCACCTGGACATTAGAGCTTTATCTAATTATATACCTATTCTTAACATTTTTAGGTCTCCTTGATATTCTGAACATGCAGAATGTAGTTATAATAACTATTTGTATGTTTTTGTACCAATTCAGTCAGATTGAGAAAATTTAGACTGATATTTTTTTTTACTTCAGTAAGAATTATATGTTCTAGCTTATTTCATGACTTATTATTTTGATTATGAGCCAGATATTGTTAATTTTGGCCAGTTAAATGTTATATTTTTCCTATAAATACTTTAGATCTTTGCTCTGGGATGCAGTTGAGTTGTTAGGAAACAACTGGATCTTTTCAGGTTTTGATTTTAAGATGTATTAGTGAGTAATGATCTGAGTGGTATTGATTATTTAACCCAATGCTCAATTATGTATGGCGTTTTCAATTATTGCTCCTGGGAATAGACAAAATCCCAAGTTTCTTTGAGTATGAGGTACTGTTCCCTCCAATTATTTAAGGTGGTTCTTTTACCAGCCTTGAGTACTTTTCTGGACAAAAACTTTTTTGAGTATTCTTATGAATACATGAAGACCTTAGGAGATTGCCAAAAGTTTTTCTGAGTGCAGCTTCATCCCCTCTGGTAATATGTCTTACAATCCATGGCTGCCTTACTTTTCCAGGCACTCAGCTTCACTTCCTTAACCCAAATATACCACCTGATTATACCTAGGTTGCCCACCTTCCTGTGCCCATCCTGGAAACTTAACCACTGGATTCTAGGTTAGTGAATATCATGGAAGTGGAGGAGGAAGCATTTTTAAATGCAACCCATACAAATAGGTTTTTAGCATTTAGCAAATATTATCGTTTTTTCTTCAGTTTTTCTTTTTTACTCTTGTTTTTTAAAAGCCTACCTAATTCTTTGATATTACAAAAATTCTAAACACATTCTTCACTTTTCCCATACTATGAATTGGTTTTTAGAGACTACACATGAACCAAATAAAACTTATTTAACCAGAAAAGTGAGATAAAAGTGTAATGATTGTTTATGTGAATGACTACCCAAAACCTCCTGGCTAAAAACAAATAACAAACTAAAAGGAATAAGAAAAATAATATATAAACAAAATGAGGCTATAAAGATAGAGGAATTACATGAAAGATCCAAGCAGACATTCTAGAGTTGAAAAACACAGTAACTGAAATTAAAAGATTATTATAGACATTGAACAAGAGATTTGAGCAGGCAGAAGAAAAATAAGCAAATTACAAGGCAAGACAGTTAAAAGTATTGAGTCTGAAAAGTAAAAGGAAAAAGAATAAAGAAGACTAACTAGAATTTAAAGGACCTGTGAGACATTATTAAGTAGATAAGTATACAAATAGTGGAGTCCCAAGAGGAGAAGAAAGAGGTGAAAAAAAATAGTTGAGAAAATAATTGCAACAAACCACCAGCTTCTGAAAAAAAACATGATTAAACATCCAAGAAACTAAACAAACCAGGAATAGAATTACTTGTAATAAATCTAACCAGAGACACATTATGTAAGTCTTGAATGCCAAAGAGAAAGACAGAATCTTGAAAACAGCAAAAAAGGAAGCAACTCATTATGTTCAAATGAGTCTTCAAAAATTAATAACTGACTTCTCATTGGAAAACTTGAATAATAGAAGTTAGCAGGATGAAATAGATGAAGTGCTGTCAGAGGGGCAAAAAACCCGAAGACTTCCAAAACTATTCTTCAAAAATAAGTGGGAAATTAAGACATTTGCAAATGAACAATAAAAAATGGAATTAATTACCACTATAATTTTTGTGCAAAATATGTGAAAATGAATCCTTTAGATTGCAATGAAATGATACTAGACAATAACTCAAATCCACATGAAAAAGTAAAAATTTCTAGTAAAGGTAAATTCATGGGCATATATAAAAGTCACTATTTTATCTTGGGGTTGTAACTACAGCTTTTATTTCGCACAGGATTTAAAAGATTTATTAAAATAATCCTAAATATGTTAATAGACATGCAATATTTGTGTTGAGTCGCTCAGTCATGTCCTATTCTTTGTGACCCCATGGACTGTAGCCCGCCAGGCTCCTCTGTCCATAGGGATTCTCCAGACAAGAATACTGGAGTGGGTTGCCATGCCCTCCTCCAAGGGATTTTCCCAACCCAGGGATCAAATCGAGATCTCCCATATTGCAGGCAGATTCTTTATAATTTGAGCCAACGGGGAAGCCCAGACACACAGTATTTAAAGATACATTAATGACAACAATATTTGGAGGGAAGGACTGTGAGATATAGGAGAAGAGTTTTGAATGCTGCTGAAATTGAGTTGGATCAATAGGAACTAAAGAGCTTGTTGACAAGGGTGAAAGAGGAGAGTGAAAAAACTGGCTTAAAACTCAACATTCAAAAAGCAAAGAACATGGCATCTAGTCCTATCACTTCTTGGCAACTAGATTGGGGAAAAAATGGAAACTGACAGGTTTTATTTTCTTGGACTCCAAAATCACTGAATAGTGACTGAAGCCACAAAAAGCTTGTTCCTTGGAAGAAAAGCTATGACAAACCTAGACAAAGTATCAAAAAGCAAAGATATCACTTTGCCGACAAAGGTCTGTATATTAAAGCTATGGTTTTTCTAGTAGACATGTACAGATGTGAGAGCTGGATCATCAAGAATACGTGGAGCACCAAAAAATTGATGCTTTCAAACTCTGGTGCTGGAGAAGACTCTTGAGCGTCCCTTGGACTAAAATGAGATCAAACCAGTCAATCTGAAAGGAAATCAAGCCTGAATATTAATTGTAAGGACTAATGCTGAAACTTTAATACTTTGGCCACCTGATGCAAAGAGCTGACTCATTGGAAAAGACCCTAATGCTGGGAAATATTGAGGGCGGGAGGAGAAGGGAGGATGAGATATTTGGATGCCATCACTGACTCAATGGACATGAGTTTGAACAAATTCCAGGAGAAAGTGAAGGACAGGGAAGCCTGGCATGCTGCAGTCCATGGGGTTGAAAAGAGTTGGACATGACTTAGCAACTGAACAACAGTATGAACTAGATTTTTATAACTTTAACAAGTGTACTTTTCAAATACAAACCAACCAATTAAGAGTTAACACACTCAAAACCATCTCTATCAGGCCAGGGCAAGGGTACTATCCACCTCCCATAGCCACCCCAGGACCAGCTACCAAACAACTAGGTGCATCCCCTTTTCCACTGAAATGACACAAACTTGACAGTCCTACATCTGCATATCCTGCCTTTCCCTTTCTTTCCCACAGAAATCACAATAAATTATCTTGCTTTGATCCTGCCCCTCCCTTTGCCTCCTGACAGATCCTGGTGTTTCGCTAAGACCCCTTTCTATGGCATGACACACCTTCTTCTCTTGGGAACTATGTAGAGCAAATTATCTTTTCAATGGCCAATATGTCCTGATTTGTTGGACTCATTAATACATCAGATTTTCTATTTATACACCATATTTTCAAACAAATTTTAAAAAGAATTAACATCAATACTTCTGAAATGCTTTCCCAAAATTAGAAGAGAAAACTTCCTATTTCATTCTGTAAGCCAGCATTACTCAGAAGCCAGAATAAGACACTGTAAGATCAAATATAACATACTAACATCCCTTAAAAATATAGACACATAAATCTGGGAAAAAACTAACAAATTAAATACAACAGAATATTAGTACGATGATATACCATGACCAGATAGAATTTATCTCAGCAAGCAAAGGGTTTCATTATAAGAAAATCAACCTGTGGCACACACCACATTAAATGGAATTAATGAAACACACACACATGATTGTCTCAATTGACTCAAAAAGTACAACTGACAAAATGAAACACCCTTCTATGCTAATAACTCTAAGAATTCTAGGAATATAAGTAAATTTTCACAGTATGATTATTAATGAAAACCTTACAAATAAGATTATGCTTATTGGTAAAAGACTGAATTCTTTTCCACTAAGATCAAAAATAAGACAAGGAAACTTGCTTTTATTATTTCCATTCAACATTGCACTGGAAGCTCTAGCCAGAATAATTAGAAAACAGACAAAATAAAAGCACCCAAGTTGGAAAGAAAGAGATAAAACTATATATATCTTGATTCACAGAAGGCATGATCCTATACATGGAAAACCCTAAATGATCCACAAAAAAAGCTACCAGAGCTATAAGATAAATTCAACAAAGCAGAATGATACAAGGTCAAAATACAAAAGTCAGTTGTGTTTCTATACTCTCACAGGGGACAATCTGAAAATGAAATTAAAAGCAACTGTTTATAAGAGCATAAAATAGAATAAAATAGCTAGTGAAAGTAAAGTGAAAGTGATCTCTCAGTTGTGTGTAACTCTTTGTGACCCCATGGACTTAGTCCACGGAATTCTCCAGGCCAGAGTACTGGAGTGGGTAGTTTTTCTCTTCTCCAGGGGATCTTCTCAACCCAGGGATCAAACCCAGGTTTCCCACATTGCAGGTTGATATCTAGAAATACATTTAACTACAAACTGAAATACTTATACACTGAAACAGCAAGAAAATTTCTGAAAGAAGTTGGAGAAGACCTAAAATTAATTGAAAAATATTTCATTGCTCAGGGGTAAAAGACTTAATACTGTTAATATGTGAAAGCTACCCAAAGTACCAATCTATAGATTTAACATTATCCTTATCAAAGTTTTGCCTGCCTTTTCTTTAGAAATGGAAACGTTATTCCTTAAATACATATGGAATTACAAACCAAATGTACATCAAAAGATAAACATTCAATGGAATATTATTCAGCTATACAAATTAATGAATTTTGGTACATATAACAACATAGATAAAATTTTAAAACATGCTAAATGAAATAAGCTATATACAGAATAAATATTGTGTGATTTCACTTATATAAAATATATAGAATAAATAAATTCATAGAAACATGAAGTAGATTAGTGGCTATCTGGTGCTGTTGGAAGTGGGAATGGATGCAAAGTTTGTGTTTGAAAAAAAAAACATAGCCTGTGTTTGAAATGATGAGAAAGTCTGGAATTAGTGGGAATGGTTATATAGCATTGTGACTATAATCAATATCCCTGAATTCTTCACTTAAAACTGGTTAAAATGGAAATGTTTATATTTATATACCACAATAAAAAATTTAAACAGACAACCTAGGTTAAAACTCTTGTCATTCTTTGCTGCATATTTGATACTAGATAGGTCACTTAACCTCTCTTACTTACTTTATTCACTTAAAATTGTAAATAACAAAGTTTTTATTATATGCTAATATGAGACATTAAGTAAATTACATTGCATATGAATGGTGCATGGCAGAGCAGCCTGGACATAATGGGTGCTTCATTTGCACTTATTTTCCTTCTTTTCTTTCCTTCCTTTCCCATTTTTATTTTTTTGCATCAATTGATTAACTTGTTTTTACAAAATGACTCAGGCATACTTCCAGTAGTATTTTTTAAACAAAATATTTTGGTTTTTAGAATAGCTTTAGATTTTTAAAAAAGATAAAGAAAGTTCCCATGTAACCCATGACCAGTTTTCCTATCATTACTATACATTAGTATAGTACGTTTGCCACAATTAGTAAACTAATATTAATTTATTATTATTAAGGAAAATTTATACTTCATTTAGACTTAGTTTTTAGCTAATGTTCCTTTTCCGTTTCAGTATCCCACCCAAGAGATTGCATTACACTTAGTCACCATGTCTCCTCAGACACCCTGCTGCTGTAACAGTTTCTCAGATACAGCTTATTATTCATAATATTGATAGTTCTGGGGAGTAATGGTCAGATATTTTGTAGGACATCTGCTATTAGAATTTGTCTATTTGTATGTGTGTGTGTGATTAATCTAGAATTTTGGGTTTGAGGAAGGAAAACTACAGACCTAAAGTTGAATACTATCAACATGACTCATTACAGTTGATGTTAACCTTATCCCTGGTGGCTCAGATAGTAAAGCGTCTGTCTACAATGCGAGAGACCTGGGTTTGATCCCTGGTTCAGGAAGATTCCCTGGAGAGGGAAATGGCAACCCACTCCAGTACTCTTGCCTAGAAAATCCCATGGACGGAGGAGCCTTGTGCAGGCTACTATCCATGGGATCGCAAAGAGTTGGACATGACTGATCGACTTCACTTTCACTTTATCCACTGTAAAGTTATTCTTTTTCACCGTTTCTGTACTGTAGCAATAATGATAGTTAGATGATATAATATTTATTATGTGCCACAAAAGATACTAAACACTTTTCCTGTATTACTTTTTCATGTAATTTCTTCCATAGCAATGTCCTCTTCAGTTTTTATTATAATATATATTAATGTATCAGGCTGGGGGAGATAATATATGTTATTAGTTTCAAGTGAAAACTTATTTGCATTTGCCTAACAATAATTTTGAGGAAAGTCCATTTGTTAAACCTCCACAACACTTTAGTTCTCAAACATGCTTCCTAATACTAATTCATTTTTACTAATATGTATTCATTTTTCTCATTCAACAGTCATTTTTCATGCCTAGCATTTTTTAAATTTATTAAAATGTATATTATTTTCAGAATATTTCCAAACACAGGTGGGTTATCAGCTATATGCCTGGATATCTTTAACATTTTATTCTAGCCCAGTTTGACCAAGAAACTTCAACCTTTTGTTTAAAAAAATATTTTAAAACTTTAGAAATTTTGAAACTTGCAACTTTTGCAACTAAGCTAAAAGATACTTATGGTTCCCTTAATGAAAGTGAAAGAGGAGACTGAAAAAGTTGGCCTAAAGCTCAACATTCAGAAAACTAAGATCATGAAATCCGGTCCCATCACTTCATGGCAGATAGATGGGGAAACAGTGGAAACAGTGGCAGACTTTATTTTTCTGGGCTCCAAAATCACTGCAGATGGTGATTGCAGCCATGAAATTAAAAGATGCTTGCTCCTTGGAAGGAAAGTTATGACCAACCTAGACAGCACATCAAAAGCAGAGATATTACTTTGCCAATAAAGATCCATCTAGCCAAGGCTATGGTTTTTCCAGTGGTCATGTATGGATGTGAGAGTTGGACGTCAAGAAAGCTGAGCACCAAAGAATTGATGCTTTGAACTGTGGTGTTGGAAAAGACTCTTGTGAATCCCTTGGACTGCAAGGAGATCCAACCAGTTCATCCTAAAGGAGATCAGTCCTGGGTGTTAATTGGAAGGACTGATGCTGAAACTGAAACTCCAATACTTTGGCCACCTGATGAGAAGAGCTGACTCATTGGAAAAGACCCTGATGCTGGGAAAGATTGAGGGCAGGAGGAGAAGGGGAAGACAGAGGATGAGATGGTTGGATGGCATCACTGATTCAATGGACATGGGTTTGGGTGGACTCCAGGAGTTAGTGATGGACAGGGAGGCCTGGCATGCTGTGGTTCATGGGGTCGCAAAGAGTCGGACACGACTGAGCGACTGAACTGAACTGAAATGCAAACCAAACTGCTGCTGCTGCTAAGTCGCTTTAGCCATGTCCAACTCTGTGCCACCCCATAGATGGCAGCCCACCAGGCTCCCCTTCCCTGGGATTCTCCAGGCAAGAACACTGGAGTGGGTTGCCATTTCCTTCTTCAATGCATGAAAGTGACAAGTGAAAGTGAAGTCATTCATTATGTCCGACTCAGCGACCCCATGGACTATAGCCCACCAGGCTCCTCCATCCATGGGATTTTCCAGGTGAGAGTATGGGAGTGGGGTGCCATTGCTTTCTCTGGCAAAACAAACAAACCAACAAAAATAGAAGCGACATGACCTTTAAAAATTTAAGAACATTTACTGATTGCTTTATCTGTATATGCTTCTGAACCTACAAGTGATGTGAAGGAAATGTCATTGAAGGCAATAGTGTTAAAGAAAATTGTTAATTAAAGTAAACTTGGACCTAAGAAATGCTTTTTCCAAAATATCCTTTAAGAAGTTATTACTGAATAATCACACTTCTAAATTTTTTCATTAGCATGTAAACTGTCTTCCTGAATAGATTTCCAGGTTTAAAGGAAATGGCAGTTCATTTTGTAGTTGCTAATATCATGCCCATTAAAAACAGAGTTTCTATGAATGTTGATTAGCTGACTGTCAAGGAAAAACACAAAAAGGTTTCCAGCAACTATTTGTAACTGGTATGAATCTTATTCCACTAACAGGTATACAAGGGGTATAGCTTTCTTTTTGTAAGTATTTGATTCAACGTTATTTCTATTTTCAACTCTTATTTACTTGGGGGGAAGATAAGCACTCATGGAAACCAGAATACACTTAACATCTTAAAATTCATTCTGAGTACAGGAAGTCCACGTTCTTCACCTCCGGGGGTAATGATAGTGTTTTTTTGTTTCTTTTTTGCTTTGATTAGAAGGAGGACATCAATTTGAGGGCAGAAAGCAGATCACTGTTGATTAGTTACTTGGATAATGAGAGGTCTGGACACATTGGTAATGCATTGCTGAGGACTTTTTGCAGCTTGGCAAAATTAGCTCCAGTTGGCTGTAGCTTCTCTGACTTGTTTTCTTTTATATTAGGTAATTTCTGAATGGGTCCCATGTTGTTTTTCCCTAGTGCTTTTAGAACTTATCATTCCTTGTAAGTCTTTTCTCTCCAATTAGAGTGACTAAAGTTTTCACAATCTTTATTTTTCTTCTGAGGCTGGTCGTAGCTAAGGTGTGACTCATGAGACATGGTGGGCTGCTAGAATTCATCATCCATACCTGCCTCTTCAACTTCAGGGAAAGAACCCACTGACTTTCTATTCCAGTGCAAAGTTTTAGTTTCCCTTCTTAAGACTTTAGGTTTTAGAAAACTTCTTGTTTCCCTTGGACAAATCTCCTGCCTCCTTTCATGTGTCTACACACTCTGGACTTTGCTTGCTTGGTTTGATTTGGTTTTCTCTGAGTATTTGTGTTTTGGCTTCTTAAAAAGTGTCTGAAGAAACCTCCAAGGAAGATAGACTTCTTGACGTTGTTTCTTTCTCTTTCTTAATACCACTAGAAGTTGATTTCTCCTTTGTTCTATCTTCTTAAATATATACATCTATCTATCTATATATATATATAGATATATAGATATATATATACAGAGAGATATTTGGCTGTACTAAGTCTTAGTTGTGGCATGTAGGATCTTTAGTTGCATCATGTGGGATATAAGCCCCTGACCAAGGATTGAACTCAGGCCCCCTGCACTGGGAACATGGAGTTTTAGCCACTGGACCACCAAGGAAGTCCCTCTTTTGTTCTGTCTTCTGAGAGCAGCCTTTGCTTTTCCTCTTTTGAGACTGCCCTGTGTGATTTCTCCCTTATGGCAGAAAGGGAAGAACTAAAGAGCCTCTTGATGAAAGTGAAAGAGGAGAGTGAAAAAGTTGGCTTGAAGCTCAACATTCAGAAAACAAAGATCATGGCATCCAGTCCCATCACTTCATGGCAAATAGATGGGGAAACAATGGAAACAGTGGCAGACTATTTTTCTGGGCTCCAAAATCACTGCAGATGATGATCGCAGCCATGATATTAAAAGACACTTACTCCTTGGGAGGAAAGTTATGACCAACCTAGACAGCATATTAAAAAGCAGAGACATTACTTTGCTAACAAAGCCCCATCTAGTGAAGGCTATGGTTTCCAGTGGTCATGTATATACGTGAGTGCTGGACTATAAAGAAGGCTGAGCACCAAAGAATTGATGCTTTTGAACTGTGGTGTTGGAGAAGACGCTTGAAAATACCTTGGACTGCAAGGAGATCCAACCAGTCCATTCTAAAGGAGATCAGTCTTGGGTGTTCGTTGGAAGGACTGATGTTGAAGCTGAAGCTCCAATACTTTGGCCACCTGATGCAAAGAGCTGACTCATTTGAAAAGACCCTGATTTTGGGAAAGATTGAAGTCAGGTGGAGAAGGGATGACAGAGGATGAGATGGTTGGATGGCATCACCGACTCAAAGGACAAGGGTTTGGGTGGACTCCGGGAATTGGTGATGGACAGGGAGGCTTGATGTGCTGCAGTTCATGGGGTCACAAAGAGTTGGACACAACTGAGTGACTGAACTGAACTGTGTGATTTCTTGCTGAACAAAGCAGTGAAATTCTAATCATGCTTGACATCCACCAGAAGCTTATTTCCTTGTGAAAAGATTTGTGCTTCTTGCTTTGGCCTATAATCTCTTTTCTCTGGGGTTCACTCAGTTGTCCTTGACCAATCTCCAGACTGTTCTTAAAGACATTAGTGAGGCCAGGCTTGTGGTAGAAAACAATGAGCTCTTGGTGTTCCACTGGGTATCTTTAATGGTCAGCTGGCAGCTGATGAGGACTGATAGTTAACGGAGGGAACATGGCTGTAATCAGAAGATTCCTGGTCTGAGGAATAAGCTGATAAGACTCTGTTGAATCTTTTTTTGTCATTTCTCCTCTCACAACTGTGAGACACTATGTGAGTTCTCTCCAACTCTAAGTATTTTCTGTGGGCTTTTTGTTTGTTTGCTTGTTTTCTGTCTCTGGTGAGGGATGTGGACTGGCACTGGAGGCTTTCCAATTTTCTTGGTAGTCTTCCTCCATCTCCTCCTCCTTCTGAAGAACATCCTTGGGGCACTTTCTGGCAACTTGTTTTTTCCAACTCTAATTCATGAATCTCTAAGTTTTTTTCAACCAGAATCAACATTTTCCACTGGGCCATTACTAAGTCCTCAGCAAATCTTCTGATGTGTTTGTGTTTTCACAAGCTATCTACTATCATCAGAACTCTGGTCTCTGCAAAATGGCTAGTCAGGGTGGAGGATTTGTTCAAATATTTCCATAGCTTCAAGGAGTCTGGGTTTGGAGTCAGGTATGCCCTCCGTGTGTTCACAATTTATAGCACCAACCCTGTTGCCAGCACCAACACTGGCAGTACTTCCTTACTGGATCCAGGCTTGTACAGTCCTGCAATTGCAGCTCTGCTCTCTGTGCATCCTTGGTGGAGACTGAGGTGTGACTGACCCTGTATGGGCTTTGCATCTGAGGCCTGGGTGTTCATGCCAGGATCTGAGGATGCCTCTGTCTAGGCATGTTGGCTCCTCACTAACATAGGCAACCTCACTTCTGGTTTTGGGAATGAGGAAATATCCTGGAATGACACTCCAGTATGCACTACAAGACCTAAGAAAGCCCCAGCATCTGATTCTAGTCTTATACATTCTAATCACACAATCTATTTCTAAAATGGAGCTGTGAGCCACACCCTAATCAATATTGAAATGGTCACTGGACTGCCTGCCCACCCCTGGACTGAGTCAAAAAGATTAATTCATCAGTAGCAACCACTCTAGGTTGAGGGATAGGAGCCAATGATGGCTCGGCTTAAGTCCAGTCTCAAGACAACCCAAGGGAATAAGCTATAAAATTCTAGTTCCCCATTTTATAGATGAGGAAATTGAGGCTTAGGGAGATCAAATTAGCTTTCAAGTAGTCATATAACATAAAGAGACAAAGTCAAAGCTTGAATTTAAGATGTCAAGGTAAGGAGCAAATACCCAGAGACATAAAGAAAGGAATTTGTCCAATGTCAAATAATATAGCCCTCGAGGGCAGTAATCACCCATGGGTCTCATTTACCCCAAAAACCAATGTCTGGTACACATGTATCAAATAAATTGACATGAATGAATTAGTCAGTCAGTAAATGATACTCTGATAAATCTGTCCATCAGCAGTAGAACCTATGGCAAACCAGCCTGATACTATTCTGGACTGCACTTAGCCTTATCCTAAAACATTAATCTTTATTCTTGGTATTCTTGCTACTAAAAAAAGAACAACTAGATAGTCTTAACTTAAAATGTCAGAATTGATTACAGCTCCTTTGATTAGATGAAATTTGATCCTAGTCAGACATTCAGCAGTAATGGCAAGCTCCTGGTCTGGCATCTTCCATAAAGTGAAAAAGTTCATGATCTGTTCTTCCTTAATTTTTTACTTTTATATAGACTATATTTAGGCAGTTTTAATTTCACCACAAAATGTTCAAGAACTGCAAAGTTACAATGGAACCCTTGCCACCATATATGACCAGTCTCCCTTGTTATTAATATAAATATTCCCAATCAGTGTGGCAACCTTGTCATAACTGATAAATCTACATTAATACATCATTATCACTAAAATCCCATAGTTAACAACAAGATCTACTCTTTTTGTACATTGCATGGCTTTGACAAATGCCCAATAACATGTATATGCATTATAGCATCATACAGAATAATTTCACTTGCCTAAAAATCCTCTGTGCTTTTCATCCTATTCATCCACTTTCAGTTAACACCTGTTCACAGGTAGTACAAGCACTTTACAATACAAAATATTCCTGATTCTTTTCTCTTGTCTCTAGTATCATTATTGTCATTCATTTTACTTATGTTTACATAAACATTTATATGTATACCTATATATGTTTATATGTCATAAACAAACATATACATATAAGCATATGTAAATGAATACATTGTTTCTATTATTTCAGACAAATTGTTATCTGATTGTAAAGTAATTAGCCTCCAATTAAAATAAATAAATAAATTTTTAAAAAAGAAAAAGAAAAATATGCATTCTTTCTTTAATACTCTCTTTTCTTATGTATTTCTGAGTTTCTGAACTATATTAACTTCCTTCTCACTGGAGAACTTCTTTTTGACATTTTTTGCAAATATCTTTCAACAAATTCCTTGGATGTTTGTTTGAGAAATTCTTTATTTCTCCCTCACCTATGAAGGCTAGTTTTGCAGTGTACAGAATTCTAGGTTGGTGAGTCTTTTTCTTTAACATTTTATTTCACTCCACTGTCTTCTTGTTTGCAAGGTTTCTCAGAAGAAGTCTAATAAAATTCTTACATTTACTCTTATATAAGAAAGGTATCTTTTACCAATGACTTATAATAGCCAAGACATGAAGCAACCTAACGTCCACCAATAGAAGAATGGATAAAGAAGAAATGGTACACATCTATACAATGGAATGTTATTTAGTCATCAAAAAGAATGAAATAGTGAGGAAGTAAGTTCTTGGAGACGTACTGATGACAGAAAAGATGACCGGGCAGAACAGCGGAATACTCCTCGTCGTGTTCCTCCCGCAGCTCTTTCAAGAGATCGAGACTGAGACCAAGACTGAAAAAGGGAAGGTGAGAAAGAGAAGACCTCCTGGAGAGCTGAGAAAGATAGGGAATCTCTTCGTTGTACTAAAAATGAGACTGATGAAGATGGATGGACCACAGTACGATGTTAAGTCTCAAGATAATGGATTCAAACGCATGTCTTTACATAGGTTTGATCACATTCAAGGATTATTATATTTGTGCTTCAACCAATCTAAATTGGATTCTTTAATGTCTCACCATAACACAAAAAGCATGAACTTGTATTAATCCTATATAATAGATTGATCAGGCACCGCATCCACAGACGGTTGGAAAACCACGCCATGTTTTTGAATTTAAGGTGTTGCATTATTTCGTCAATCATTTGTTTACCAAAAAGAAAAACTAAAAATAAATTTAAAATGAGAATTCTTCAGGTATTGAGTAACACCTATATCTTGGTATAGAACTGATCTTTTTTCTTTTGATTTTGAAATATCTGGTATTAATTTGGAATGAAGTAAGGTTCTGTTATAGAGAATGTATCTGAAGTCTCTAAAACAGGGAGCTGAAACAGTTCTCACACCATTGAGACATACCTCTAGGTATTTTGAGGTATTTACTAAATTCAGAAGGTTTTTAGGTTTACTCTAAGTGCAGTAAACATTACACACATTGGATACAGTGGAGTTTTTGGTAGATTTTACTTGAAAGAAGGTGAGTATAAGCCAACTTGTGATCATTATTATAATGACGAGAATACTGCTGGAGTGTGAATCCAAAACAGATATAGCTTTTAAATTTTAAAGCATTTGGTAAACTGTGGCTGAGTTTTTTCTGTTGCCAATAGCAAACTGCTTTTCCATTTATGGAGAATTCATGCCTTTCAAGCATTTTAAATATGACAGTATTTATAAATGTGTGGTTTGGAGGAATTCTTTAAATTCTTTTTCTTAATTTCCTTTCTCTTCAGAATAGATTCTTTCAATAAGTAATTTGTAGTAATGACTGTGTTGACTTCAATTTTGGAGTGTAGTAGCTATGTTAAAGATTAACTATTTGGTCTTATTGAAGCCAACACAGAACTTGCTGCTGTGTTTTTTCTTCAATGATAAATAAAACACTTACAGAATTTGTTTTAGTGTTGATTTGTGGTTAGAGTTAGTGTTTCATATATAATGTTTAGCTTACATATTCCTTGAGTTTATTTCACTTGAGGTTTTACCAGCGGTATTAACTTTCTCATTGTTGAGTATCAAAGAAAATAACCTAAATATAACAAAAAGCAAATGTGGCTAAAAAAGAAAAAAAGAATGAAATAATGCTATTTGCAGCAATATGGATGGACCTGGAGATTATCGTACTTAGTGAAGTAAGTCAGAGAAAAACAATGTTACTCAAGCAGGTCGCAAAAAGTCAGACGTGACTGACCAACTGAACTGAACTGAACTGAACTGATGATATCACATATATGTGAAATCTGGAAAAAAAACATGATAAAAAAATCATATTTACAAAATGAACACTCACAGAATTATGGTTACTAGAGGAAAAGGGCAGGGGAAGGAGAGATAGATTGGGAGTTTGGGATTAACATAAATACACTACTATATTTAAAACAGATAGCCAATAAGGACCTACTACACAGCACAGGGACTCCTTTCCTAAATGGGAAAAAAGAATTGAAAAGAATAGATACTTGTATACGTATAACTGAATCACTTTGCTGTATACCTGAAACTAACACAACATTGTTAATCAACTATAGTCCAATATAAAATAAAAACAGAGTGACAAATATTTTTTTAAAAAAGGAAAATCCCTGCTATATATAAGTCTGTTTTTAATGCTTGCTTTATCCTATTCAAACTGTTTATTTTTCCTTTAATTTGTCTCCTGCTTTTCTGTTGAAAACTTGACATGATGTACTAGGTCAGAGGGACTCTAAGTCTTCAGTGATGTCGTGGTAAGGCATGGAGAAAGGGTAAATGTTCTATAACCTTTGATTAGGTTGCATCTTTTAGTAAGCTTGTGCTTCCCAGCTGGGAACTTCACAGGTGACTTTCTGTTTTTACCCCACTTTATGTGTCAGGATGATTGGAGGGAGCTAGGGAGAGCTGGAATATTTCTTTTTCTCTATGTGAAAAGTTAGAATGCAAGCAGTTGTGTATCCCCTGTCCCCTAAGTCAGTAAAACTAAAGCAAAACACCAAAGGGTTAGGCATTGGTGAAAGTTTCCCTTATGATTAAACTTTGTTAAGAATAACAGATATCAAAAATACTTTGTAAAGGCCACTCTCCTTTCTCTTTCCCACAAGCATGAGGGGATTTTTCTCTGATCTCCACAGTGAGAACTTTGAAGAGCTTAGGTAAAAACTCACAAAAATATGCCCCATCCTCCAACCCCACAGAGTTTTTAACTCATAGGTTTGTCTGTACCAAACCTCCTGTAGATTACAGTTTAGTTTTTTTTTTTTTTTCTTTTTTTAACTCCAGTGGTACCCTTGTATCTGACACATTTAGCCTATGGTCCCTTTGAGAGTTATTGCAAAATGTTTTCTCATTTTAATTTGAGTTATGGAGTATAGGCCAGTTTATTTCCTGTAAGTGTAACCTTGACAGAGATAGCAGGACACTGTCTTGCTGACTTAGGAAGAATTCAAATAACAGCTCTTAGGAACTGCCCACATGTTGGCACTGAGGTTGAAAAGTCCTTACCATGCTCAGAACAAAATCCAGAATGACCAAGTTGTGTGTGTGTGGGGGGGGGGGGGGGGGTGGACAGAGGGATGTGTTCTGGAAGAGAGGAAAAGGATACTTAAGTGTTTAGATAGGAAAGATAGGCTAGCTAGGAAAGCGAGAATAGAAGCAGAAAGCAGAAGAATGTGGACCTGTAAAAAAATGGGAAGCTGTCACAGTTTGTATGCCTGCTCATGATGATCTCACACAAGCACAGAGATTGGATACAAATCTATATTTCCCAACTTTCAAAGCAAGATTCTTTCTACTACTCTCAAAGAATAGTAGTACTCTCTACTACACCTCAAAACTATTGAATTTAGCTCTTACCCCTTTTTAAAAAATTACTATTGGAGTATAGTTTGCTGTGTTGGTTTCTTTCCCATATAGGTCATTATAAGATATTGGATATAGTTCCCTGTGCTATACAGTAGGTTTTTTTAATTAGTTATTTATTTTATATATTATTATTTATACATCAGTGCCAATATCCCTATTCATCCTTCTTCCCATCCTCCATAACCATAAGTTCAATTTCTACATTTATAACTCTATCTCTCTTTATAGGTAAGTTCATCCATATCTTTTTGTGAGATTCCACATATAAGTGATATCATTTGATAGTTGCCTTTCTCTATCTGACTGACTTCACTAAATATGACAGTCTCTCTAGGTGCATCAACTTTGCTGCAAAAGGCATTATTTTGTTCTTTTTATGGTTGAGTAATATTTCATTGCATATATATATATATATATATGTGTGTGTGTGTGTGTGTGTGTATGCCACCTCTTCTATATCTATTCCTCTGTAGATGAACTCTTAGCTCATTTTAAGAGCAACAAAATTACCTATCAAAATTGCCCATTTTTCTAAATAAGTAATGGCTTCAGTGTTAGTCAGTGTGGGTTGTATCTAACTATCAGAAATGCCTAGTGTTTTGAGATTCAGAAGTTTCTGAAATACCAGATAGATGCAGACAAAAGTTGGCTTGCAAATAGGATGGGGTCATGTTTGTGGTAATTACTAGGGTTGATGTGTTAGGCATGGTTAATAAAAAAAGTCAGAATGAAATATTGGAATGAATGAGACTTAAAGTAAAAAAAAACAAAAACAAAAAGTTATAACCAGGATTCAAATCCCAGATCCACTGTTTATCAGTTAGTTATAGACAACAACAATAAAACAAAATACAAAACCATAAAAGTGAACTGCCCCTATGAGTTTATTTATTATGGATAAAAATATTATTTACTTATACTTTATACCACCATGCACCTATTATAAGTAAGGTATATGTCAAAAACTAGATTTATTTCTTATGATAGCTCTTATATTACAAATCTGTTTATAACAGTAACACTTACCTTTTAGCTGGCTATAGACATTGAGTGCAAACAGGAGTCATGGTAATCAACTTCCCACCAAGATATTTTGTCAACATAATCAGAATGTCCTCAAGGATGGGGAGAAGTGTTGCTGACTAGGTGTGTGGCACAGTTCTGAGCACTTACAAACAGCTCAGCAAATATTTTTGGTTTAAAATTAATGAAACACAAATTAAAGATTTAGAGCCAAGGATAATAGACTTTGATAAACCTGTTAATGAGAGAAAATAGAGTTATTACCCATGCATGGACCAATATTGCCAGATAGAAAAAAATTTTAGAGTCCTATTAACGCTAATCTAACGAGCCAAAGCATATTTACTTATTAGAAGTCTTTGGCGTCATTCCTCCAATAAGTTCCAGATTCTCTGCATGAATTTTTAAGGCATGGAATAGTCAAAAATAGCACTGAAATAGTTGGGAAGAAAGTTGGAAAGAGTAAAAGTCAGTGATGCTTAAGAAAAGTTAGGAAGAGCAGGCCACAGCAACTTTTTAAAATTAATTGCTGTGAACTTTAGCACATACACAAGATGGTATGAACACATGTGTAACCTAAAAAACTACTCTAAATTGAAGAGACTTTATATAAGTACTTCCATCAAGGAAAAGAGCATCGTCAGCACTCTCAAGACCTCTAACACCACTTCTGAATCACAGCCTTTCTTCCTCTGGAGGTAACTTCATCCTGCCTGGGGTGGAAATCACTCATATACTTTGCTTTATAAAATCATCAGTTGAGTGTGCATCACAGATAAACTAGATTTGCATATTCTTGAATTTTATATAAATGGAATCATGCTACATGTCTATTTACATATTTTAATCAACATTAACATTTTAAAATATCACTATGGACTCATAATATAGTTTCTCTTCGAAAAATAGTATATACTGCTAATTTCTGTCCACTAATAAGGCCTAAAAATAATGGCCAAGGCAGTAACAATAAACATCCCCTGCACCCAAATAATATAACATTCTACTTAAAGGAGACTGAACAACAATTTAAAGGAACCAAAGCATCTTAGATGAATAGCCAGTTCCAGGTCTGAAGCAACAAATGACTTGTTAAACCTCAAAATGAGGATGCTATTAAACAAAATGGGAAGGAAAACTGGTGCAAGACAGTGAGATGAGGAGGATCTTGGTCTTTTAAATGAATACAGCAATTGATAAATAATAGATGCATGGATAAATACATGGAAGAGTGCATGGAAGGATAAATGGAAGATGGCTAGAAGCTTGGATGGATGAATAGCTGAATGGATATATACTCAAACTGCATTGTAGTCTTTGCGCCTACTCATTCTATACAGCTATTAAAGAAGATCTGAGATTTTACGTAGTCCATTATGCTTTTATTGATTCCATGAATTGATTCCATGATTCCTCCCTAGTTCTCATCCTCTGGTCCCTACCTACTTCTCCTGTCTTATCTTTCTCCTGTCTTACATTTTATTGGTCAGCCACTCAAAACCACTTTTTAAGTTCCCTGTGTATATTTTGCAATTTCTCTTTTTGATGACTCTGCTGAGAATCATATCCACTGTCCTCTAGTCCTGTTTTGCGCCCTAGTTAATTAACTCCTGATATGCCTTTAGTATGCAGACTGCTTCCCCTAGAAAACTTTGCCTTCCTGCAAATTGACATCAAAGTTCCTACCAAAGGGTCTAAAATATTCAGGGAATATTTATTTGCTATGCTCTATAATTAATAGTGCATAGTTTTTTTTTTTAAATTTAAAATAGGAAACCTTTTATTACTTGAGTCATATTTGATTGATTATAGCATATATTTGGAGAAGGCAATGGCACCCCACTCCAGTACTCTTGCCTGGAAAATCCCATGGGTGGAGGAGCCTGGTGGGCTACAGTCCATAGGGTTGCTAAGAGTCGGACACGACTGAGCGACTTCACTTTCACTTCTCACTTTCATGCATTGGAGAAGGAAATGGCAACCCACTCCAGTGTTCTTGCCTGGAGAATCCCAGGGACAGAGGAGCCTGGTGGGCTGCTGTCTATGGGGTTGCACAGAGTCGGACACGACTGAAGCGACTTAGCAGCAGCAGCAGCATATATTTACTTAAAACATTTGTATACAAGTATATTTCACACATGTAACTATTTAAAGCATAATTTAGAATTTTTAAATGTTATTGTATCTAGGAAGACCCAGAATCTCAGATTAAGAGAACAAAGTCTTGTTTACAAGATGAGAACTACAATCAAGAACTTGAATTAAGATTAAGCTAATATTTGGCTATGGTTTCTATACATGAGCCCTGATAGAGGAGAGAAGAGAAGGATAGAGAATCCAGAAGAGACGGATTTATGTACAACTAGTCACCAGAAACCTTCAAATAAAAATAATTATTTTCTGCACTACAAGATGAAATAATCAGCTCAAAAATTTGTCCTGAAATGGAGTAAATCAATCACATTTTTGGGCATCCTATATTCTTAGATTATAATTTTTTTTCACTGCCCTTAATTTCATACATTTTTAAGCCCAGTGAGAAATCTCAGTTGAACTAGTTCTTTAATCTTTTCTTTTAGAATTTATTATAATTGTTTTTACTGAAATTTGTTTTACCTCCTGAAGTGCTAAGATATTGGCTAAGTATATCAATAAAAATTTTATTGCCTTATCTTGTAACCTTTTAAAATAATCGATTAGACAATAAAAATAAAAATGGACATTAATTATATGGAAAAAAGTTTTAATACCTTTTCAATTTGTTACATTTTTCTTCTCCAAATGCTTTGAAATTGCTTAGAACAATTTGATAATACCAATAATAAATTTGGGTAACTATGTTGAGTAAATATAAAATGACAAACTAGGAGAATTTATATTAGACCATTTTTCTGCTCTTAGTGAGATGGGAAATTTAATACATAAACCAATAAATTATACCCAGATGAAATAAATATTTGGTGATTTTATCACCAGTGATTTATTGAAATTTCAAAGGAAAAATAGAATAATTACTTGAATATATTCAAAAGATGTTCTTTAAAATATTATATTTTTGAAAGATAAAACTTATGAATTATGTTACCTGTTTTCTATGCCCTTCTTTATATCTTTTCCTTACTTATGTATATATAAATGGTATATATGGTATTATATATATGGTAAAGAGCTTAGCCTGCCAATTCAGGAGACATTAGAGATGTGGATTCAATCCTTCAATCCCTGCATCAGGAAGATCCCCTAGAGGAGGGCATGGCAACCTACTCCAGTATTCTTGCCTGGGGAATCCCCATGGACAGAGGAGCCTGGCGGACTACAGTACATAGTGCTGCAGTGTCAGACACAACTGAAGTGATTTAGCATGCATGAATGCACATATATGTATATATATATTTTTTTCTTTTTTTAACTATTTTGTTACAACTTTTGCATTCATGGTACAGAAGAGTGTATAAACTGATTGATCAGGAAAGTTTTGATTAGTGTCATAATTGTCTCTTTTAATTGTTTAGCTTCCTTGAAAGAAAAATTAAGTTCTAGAACTAAATGCCATGCTTTATTTACAAATTAAAACAAGAAAAAAGATTTACATGCTCCTTGGAGAGCTTTGTATTAAAATCAGATAGACTGGAGTTTAACATAATTGAAAAAGTTATAGAACATTTTGAGGCTTAAGGTTTCCCATTTATAATATTAAAATATATTAACACCTATTTTAGAGTAGCATCATTGTAAGATTATGCAGACTGTTTTGTCCTTTACCAGATTGTGAAGTAATATTTTGGGTAATATTACCAAACACAGATGATGTGGAATCTTAACATTCTTGACTGCTGGAAACCAGTTTTTGACTAGATTCCACAACATCAGATATTTCTGGATATACCCTGGAAATAGTCATAAATTAAATCTATTATTGTTTACATCTTGACCATCTATTTGGCTCTGAGGACCAATTTCTTTCCTCTTGGCAGATTGCTTTGTTGTGATCACCTGATAATCTCTGAGTTCTTGGATTGAGCTGCCCCTCAGATTTTTTTTTCCCCATGCTGTTTTCAAGCTGGGATGAATACTGTTTGCTTTTGTCCCCCCAGAATACCAGCTGAGATCATGGTGGACCTTTTAATAAAGACTCAGAGATAATGAAAGGAAAAGTGAAAGTAAAAGTGGCTTACTTGGGTCTGACTCTTTGCAACCCCATGGACTATACAGGAATTCTCCAGGCCAGAATACTGGCGTGGGTAGCCGTTCCCGTCTCCAGGGGATCTTCCCAACCCAGGAATCGAACTGGAGTCTCCTGCATTGCAGGTGGATTCTTTACCAGCTGAGCCACAAGGGGAGTCCAATGAAAGGAAATCCTACAGTTTATAAGGAAAACCTAAAAGTAAAAGTAAAGTGAAGTCGCTCAGTCGTGTCCAACTCTTTGCCACCCCATGGACTGTAGCCTACCAGGCTCTGAGGAGCCTCTCGGTCCATGGAATTTTCCAGGCAAGAGCACTGGAGTGGGTTGCCATTTCCTTCTCCAGGGAATCTTCCCGACCCAGGGATTGAACCTGGGTCTCCCACATTGCAGGCAGATGCTTTACCGTCTGAGCCACCAGGGAAGCCTACAGCTCATAAGTAGGCTTGGTGTGTCTCATTAACCATAGGCCTGGGCATGACATCATGTGTGTAATTATACAGCAATCTTTCAACTTGCAGGATTCAGTTTTACGAAGCATCTGTTAGGCACTGTTACAGATGTTGGAGGTACGTATGTAAGGAAAGAGATAAAAATTTATGCTGTTATGAAACCTAACTTCTAGTGAGGGAAAAGACAAAAATGATGGATAAAATGAATAAATAAATAGGTATAATGCAATAAATATTACTTAAAAATAGGTTGTGTTCATGTAGTTTGGGAGTTTCTGGGTAGGGTGCTGTAATTTTAAATGGGATGCTCTTGGTTTGACTCATTGAAATATGGCATTGGAGTGAAGACAGGAAGAGATAAGAAATTTAATTGTGGAAAATGGAAGGAGATCTAGATGTGGAGTAGTAGGACTCTGAGCTCACCTCCCTCAATGAGCACATCAAAAATACATGTACATGTGTAAACTGTCACTGAAAAAAATGAGGCTTGCAAAAAGGCTCTTCTACAACCAGGGCTGTAAAGAAAGATCCACTTGGAGTCTGGTAGGAAGACAGAAGTGAATCAGATAGGGACCTTAGCAGGGGACACAGAACGGAAGGGGGATATTATGAACTCAGAGACCCATTCTGAGGAGTGAGGCGATCGAGCCACATATTTAGCATCCCAGTCCTGGGGCCTGACCAGGAAGATGAGTCCTTTAGCTGTTTTGAATATGGGTGAGACTTACCCAAGGGCTATAGGAAACCAAGATTCTGCTCATAAAGAGCACAGGCAAATACCTGCTTACTCCTGGGAACAAGGTGGAGGAAATGGATTGAAAAAACTGCCTGGGGCTCTAGCCAGTTTCCCCAGCCCACATCAGGCAACTGCTCCAGGCTCCAGTGCTCCAGCACAGTCTCCACCAAGGTGAAGGCTGACACTGTTAGGGGAGGAAAGTGTGCCCATGAGGGTGGAAGGAAAGGGACCAAGTTCACACTTGATCCTGAATCTGAACAGAGCAAGGATGGCAATTGACAGAAGGCATGTGAAAATGGAGGACTGGAGCTGACTGGAGCTCTGACTGGCATGCCAGTACACTCCCAGTACATGCCCCCAGCCTGCACTGGGTGCTTGCTCCAGTCCTCCTTGCTTAGTGCTGCCCTCCACTGGAGCAAACATGCTGTTGTTAGCAGGTGATGCACACTCGGGAAGAGGAGCCTACTGGGACACGGCACCTGACTGAACAGGATGAGAGTGGCCATTCTTGGTGAGCACGCTGAGGATGATCATTCTTGGTGAGCACATGGAGGCAGTGAATTGGAAAATGCCTGGGGCCCTGGCTGGATTGCTGAGATCTGGCACGTACCCCTGTTTGCACAAGGCACCCATTCCAGCCCCCTGTGCTCTAGAACTGCTGTTCACTAGGGCAGAAACACTTCTGTTGCCAAGGAAAATATACATTTAAAGGAAATGAAACCAGCTAGGACCTGACCACAGGTCAGATCTAGCACCTTGGGACACAACCCCAACCCCAATATAATAGTGACAGCCAGTGAGCATAGAAGATGACCCAGATCACATCTGGCTCCAATATCAAACAAGCAATCTGATTTTTAAAATAGAAGACTTGAATAGACATTTTTCCAAAGAAGACATACACATGGCCAACAGGCACAAGAAAAGATGTTTAACATCACTAATTGTCTGGGAAATGCAAATATTATATATTACAATGTGATATATCACCTTACACCTGCCAGAATCAGATCAGATCAGATCAGTCACTCAGTCATGTCCAACTCTTTGCGACCCCATGAATCACAGCACGCCAGGCCTCCCTGTCCATCACCAACTCCCAGAGTTCACTCAGACTCATGTCCATTGAGTCAGTGATGCCATCCAGCCATCTCATCCTCTGTCGTCCCCTTCTCCTCTTGCCCCCAATCCCTCCCAGCATCAGAGTCTTTTCCAATGAGTCAACTCTTCGCATGAGGTGGCCAAAGTATTGGAGTTTCAGCTTTAGCATCATTCCTTCCAAAGAAATCCCAGGGCTGATCTCCTTTAGAATGGACTGGTTGGATCTCCTTGCAGTCCAAGGGACTCTCAAGAGTCTTCTCCAACACCACAGTTCAAAAGCATCAATTCTTCAGCACTCAGCCTTCTTCACAGTCCAACTCCCACATCCATACATGACCACAGGAAAAACCATAGCCTTGACTAGACGAACCTTTGTTGGCAAAGTAATGTCTCTGCCAGAGTAGTTATTATCAAAAAGACTACAAATAGCAAATGTTGGCAAGGATATGGAGAAAAGGAAGCCCTTTGTATGCTGCTTGTAGGAATGTAAACTCATGCAGCTATTATAGAACATAGTATGGAAATTCCTCAAAAAACTAATGGGAGAACTGCAATGTGATCCTGTAGTTCCCCTCTTGGGTACATATGAATAAAAATTCTAGTTCAAAAAAATATATACACTTCAATATTCAAAGAAACATTATTGCAATAGGCAATATTTAGAGGCAACATAAGTGTCCATTATACATGAATGGATAAAAAAAATGTCATATAAATATATATATATATATATATGATATACATAGCATATATATATTATATACAGATTCATAAATTTAGAGACCAAACTAGTGGTTAGCAATGTGAAGAGAGAAGGGGAGAGGGCTAAAATAGGGATATGGAATTAATAGATACAAACTACTATGTATAAAATAAATAAAATATATTTTATAGCACAGGGAAATATCATCACTATTTTTTACTAAGTTTAAATGAGGTATAATCTATAAAAATATTAAATCACTATGTTGTACATCCAAAACTAATTAAACTGATTAATACAATATTATAATTTAAAACATTTAAATATTTACTAAAATAATAACTGTATAGGTTAATTGAAACATGTTTCTATACAGAGGGTACAGGCAGTGCAAAGGTTTTGATGCAAGATCTTTCTGGCCTTATTTTTTTAATTGTGATAAAATATAACTATCTTAAAATTGACTTTTAAATATTTTAAGTGTATAGATCAGTGCAAGCATCACCAACTTCCAGTCCACAACACTTTCTTGTCTTCTCAAACTTAAATTCATTATCTGTTATACAATAATGCTCCATTTTTCCCTTTACTCAGCCTGGCCAATCACAATTCTACTATCTGTCTTTATGAATTTGACTACCTTGCTGCTGCTGCTGTTGCTAAGTCGCTTCAGTCATGTCCAACTCTGTGCAACCCCATAGACGGCAGCCCACCAGGCTCCCCTGTCCCTGGGATTCTCCAGGCAAGAACACTGGAGTGGGTTGCCATTTCCTCCTCCAATGCATGAAAGTGAAAAGTGAAAATGAAGTCACTCAGTCGTGTCCGACTCTTAGCGACCCCATGGACTGCAGCCTACCAGGTTCCTCTGTCCATGGGATATTCCAGGCAAGACTACCTTGCTGCTGCTGCTAAGTCGCTTCAGTCGTGTTCGACTCTGTGTAACCCCAGAGACAGCAGCCCACCAGGCTCCCCCGTCCCTGGGATTCTCCAGGCAAGAACACTGGAGTGGGTTGCCATTTCCTTCTCCAATGTATGAAAGTTAAAAGCGAAAGTGAAGTATCTTAGGTACATCATATTAATGGAATCATGCAATATATACCCTTTTGTGATATATTTCATTTAGAATGTCTTCCAGAGTTATCCATGTTGTTATATGTCAGATTTTTTTTCCTCGTTAATATTGAAAAATATTCTGTTGTACATACTTTTTGCATTTTGTTTAGCTATTCATTCATCAGTGTCCCCTTGGATTGCTTCCAACTTTTAGTCATTGTGGATAATTTTGTTAAAAACGCAGAGGTACAATCATCTCTTTGCATTTCTGCTTTCACTTCCTTTGGCGTATACACAGAGATACAATTGCTGGATCATACAGTAATACTATTATTATACTAGTTATTTATTTACTTATTTTTTGGAGTCACCACCATGGTGTTTTCCATAGTAGTTGCACCATCTTCTGTTCTTACCAGAGTTACAATTTTGGCACATTCTTACCAATGCTTGCCTTTTTTTTTTAGTTTGTTTTTGGTTTTTAATAATAGTCATCCTACTGGGCACGAAGTTTCTCATTATGGTTTTCATTTGTGTTTCATTGGATATTTGCGTATCTTCTTTGGAGAAGTATTTGTTTGACGAATTTTTAAACAAAATAAGTTGCTTAAAAATAGGTTGTTTGATGCCTGTTTTTGAATTAGAGGAATACTCTATATATTGTGGATTTTAACTTTTTAACAGATATATGATTTACAAGTATTTTTCTCATCCTACATTTTCCTTTTCACTTTACTGATAGTATCTTCTGATGCACAAAAGTTTTTGTTTGTTTGTCGTTTTTTTAATTTTGGTATAACTCAGTTTATCTATTTTATTTTTCATTGCTTATACTTTTAGTGTTAAATTCAAAAAAATCAAATGCTGTGGATCTTTGCCCTATGTGTTCTTCTAAGTGTCTTATAGGAATCTCTTATGTTTTTTTCTTATATCCATTTTGAGTTAATTTTCACATGTGGTGAAGATCAAGATCTGACTTCCTTCTTTTGCCTATTAACATCCAGTTTCTCTATATCATTTGCTGAAAAGATCATCTTTTCCATTTTGAATGATTGTGGCAACATTGTTGAAAATCATGTAACCATTTATAAAAGGATTTATTTCTAAGCTATTTATTCTGTTCTGTTGATTTATATGTATCCCATTATACCAGTACCACTTTGTTTTCCTATAGCTTTGATGTTAAGTTTTAAAATCAGGAACTTTTAGACTTCAAAGTTATTCTTCTTCAGATTATTTTTGGCTACTTGTGGGACCTTGATATTACACATACATTTGAGAACAGATTTCCTATTTCTAGCTTTTGGGATATTAATAGGAATTATATTGAATTTGTAGGTCATTTTTGTAGCCTCTACACCTTAATATAAAAATTTTTAAACTATGAACAACAACAAAAAAAAACTTTCCACTTATTTATATTATCTTTATTTTAGCAACATTTAAGTTTTTATCCTCATAGTTTACTTGTTTTATACTTTTTGATGTTATTGTGCATCTAATTATTTTCAAAATTTCCTTTCCAGATTGTTTATGTTTAGTGCACAGAAATATAACTGATTTTCAATGTTAATTTTTATACAATGCAAATTTTCTGAATTTATTAACTCGAATAATTTGTCTTTTCAAGTTGAATCTTTAGGGTTCTCTACATTTAAGATCATATCATGTGTGAACAGAGATATTTTACTTGTTCCTTTCCAATTTCATTGCTTTTTATTTCTTTTTCTTGCTTAATTGCTTGGGTAAGGAATTTTAGTATTACGCTGATTGAAAGTGATGAAAGTATGCATCCTTGCCTTTTTCCTGATATTAAAAAAATAACTGTCTTTCACCACTGAGTATGATATTAGCTGTAGGTTCTTATGTGGACTTTATTATGTACAGGCAGTTGCATATGGAGTATTTTTTTTAATCACAAAAGGCTGTTAAATTCAGTAAAAGGTTTCTTCTTTATCAGTGGAAATAATCACATTTTTCCTTCATTCCATTAATGTAATATATGGCATTGATTTTTGTATGTTCAACTATCTTTGGCTTCTAAAAACAAATTCCATTTGTGCAGTGTGTGATGCTTTTAAAATGTTGTTGAATTTGGTTGCTAGTATTTTTGGTGAAATTTCTGTATCAAAATTGATAAGAGATACTGGTCTGTAATTTTATTTCCTTGTAGTGTCTTTGTTTTGCCTTGATATTTGAATAGTATTAGCCTCATAGAATGTGTTTGAAAATATTTCCTCCTCTATGATTTTTTTGGATGAGTTTTAGGACTGGTGTTAATTCTTTTTTTTTATTATTATTATTATTTTTTAATTTAATTTTATTTTTAAACTTTACATAATTGTATTAGCTTTATATGTTTAGTGAAGTCACTAGCATCTGATCTTGGTTATTCTTTGTTCTGTTAGTATAAATCATCAATTCGATATGTTAACCAGTTATAGATCTATCAATATTCTCTATTTCTTTGTGATTCTGTCTTAGAGGGTTGTGGGTTTTTAGGAATTTATAAATTTCATTGAGGTTATCCAATTTATGACATATAATTGTTAATAATGCTTTCTTATAATCTTTTTATTTCTGCAAAATTGGTAGTAATGTCCCATCTTTCATTTCTGATGTTTTTTTCTTGAATATTCTCTCTCTTTGCCAGTTTAGGTATAGGTTTGTTAATTTTGTTGATTTTCAAATAACCAGTTTGATTTTGTTTTGTTTTTCTTTGTTTATATTATCTATTATGTGTATGTCTTTCTTCTTTCTTAGTTTCTATTATTTTTTTCTTTCCACTAACTTTAGGTTTAATTTATTTTTTTAAGGTGTGAAGATAGGTTTTGAGTTAGGTCACATGTCTTCCTCTTTTTTTAATGTAAACAATTATAGTTACAAATTTTCCACTGAGAACTGTCTTTACTGAGTCCCATTAGTTTTGAGATGCTATGTTTTCAGTTGTATTTGTTAAAGATATTTTTAAAAAATTATAGTTTCTTCTTTAACCCATTAGTTGCTTGAACATATTGCTTATTTCCACATATTTGTGAGTTTCCCAACTTTTCTGCTGCTATTGATTTCTAGCTTTATTCTATCTTGATTTGACAAGTTACTTTGTATAACTTCAATCTTTACAAATTTATTATGATTTGTTTTATGGTCTAAAATAAGGTCTATACTGGGTAATATCCCATGTTTACTTGAGAAAAAATATATTCTGCTTTTGTTGGGTGAAATGTATCTCTTGCTCCCATGTATTTATAAGTCTGTAGTCCTTTTTTGGTTTTCACAATCCATGCCCACTGCTTCCAACAGTTTTTGGCCACCTGGGCTCTGAGGTAGGTAATAAATTCAGAGACAAATCACTCAGGCAGCCTGCACACAGAGTATAAAGTTGCAAATTCCATCTGCTCTACTCTAGGTAGTTCATGGATCCCGCATTAGTGTATAGGTCACACTGTGCACTAGAAATATCCATCAAACAACAACAGAAACCTACCAAATAGACCAAGACTTAATTGTGACAGTAAAACACATATGAAATTATGCACCCTATTGAGCCATATTACTCTTCTTAGTTAACAACACACAAAGAGGCTTACTTTATGTTTTTCCCCAATAACAATGTGGAGGTGAGTACATATTTGATATTTTTGCCACTTAAAGATCAATTTCAAGTTTGCCCAACCCTAAATAAAGGAAAATTTAAATTTAGTTGCATTGCTTACTAGATAGGAACTGCAGATTGCTCTTATGTATTATTTTGCCCTCTACCATAATCTAATGTTATACATTTTATTTAATACTTAAGGTCTTACTTTCAGGCAAGTTACCTTTATATAATGATTAGAAACACTATTTGGAAAGTATATAACATGCTGTTTTTGGTAATAAGAGATACTTGTTTGAATTATATGATGATTATATTAACATTTTGCTTTATTTTTAAGTGAGAAGTCTGTTTGTTGTTTCCTTTCCTTTAATTTAAAGAAATGCAAAATAATATATGTGCTTTAATCTTTAATATAAAGTGAAATTTCTATATGTTCTTGGGGATGGTTTACTCTGGGGAATTCTTTCTAAGCTGAGATTTTAAATAAAAGGCATGAGGGACCAGGAATATATAGCAAGCTCTGCAGAGCAGTCTGGGAATCGGAGGAGAATATAAACAACAAAGATAGAGCTAGAAGAAAACTCTAGGCAACGGAAGCCCAGTCAATCCTTTATGATCTGAAGAACAGAATGCAACTAGAGAAAGAATGATAAACCAAAAGACCTATAAACACTGTGGGGTGAGGGAGAAGAAAGGGCAGGTGTCAACAGTCCCATATTGGACTGGAGGAAGAGGAAGGAATACAAGGATCGAGTCAACAAACACACATGGTGGATTTTGGAGCCAGAGTTTTCCTTCTTAGTCTTATATGTGAATCAGATCTATGTTAACTGAGGTGGTTAAGAGCATAGGTGACTCAGGGACAATGAAGCAGTTCCCATGAAGACAGAGAGCTTAGAAGTTGGGAAAAAATCCCGAAGCCACAAGCAGACACCTAAGTTTAATTGTGACTTACCCTCCTCAGGTCTCTACCTCTTGTTTCCTACCTCTTCTAGAATGATTTTTAAAATTGGTTCTCTACTATTAAGGATAAAAGATACTTTGCTATTTGTAAGCTGGCTCTTGAATAAAATAAAGCTTCAAATTTGGCAATATTACCATCATATAGAAAGTGAATGAATGGAATTCATTGTAAACCATATATTTTCATGGTATGTGTGTATTTAAAAGCTTAGATTTAATCTTTCAAAGAAGTAAAGCTAAAGTGTTCACATTGGAAAAGACTCTGATGCTGGGAGGGATTGGGGGCAGGAGGAAAAGGGGATGACAGAAGATGAGATGGCTGGATGGCATCACTGATTTGACGGACGTGAGTCTGAGTGAACTCCAGGAGTTGGTGATGGACAGAGAGGCCTGGCGTGCTGTGATTCATTGGGTTGCAAAGAGTCGGACACGAGTGAGTGACTGAACTGAACTGAACTTATTTAGGTTTGATTAATGCTCTCCAGTCTTTCATCTAGAGAATATTTTACTATTGATCTGACAAAGTATTTGTGCTCTTTAAGTGTTTTGTGGGGAAAATCAAGACAATTTAGCAGGATATGTTGCAACCACCTCTAAAATTGGTTGCCAAATTGCCTTCCTAACAGCATAAACGTTTGAAATAAAAGAAATTCAGTAGTCTGTGCTAAATGAAAAAGTCTCACATATAATATGAATCACATGGAAGCAATGTGAAATTTTCATAACACTGTTTTCATCTGCTTTACAGTATGTTTAAATATATTTCTACTCCTCTTAATCAGTGTTCTTTTTTCAATTTTTGATTCTTTCGAATTCCACAGTGGTTATCTTCTGCATGATTTTATATCATTTTTTTTAGCATTTTGCATAAATTCTTGGTGATTAAAAAAATAAAAACATTATAATGTTAATTATGTCATTATATATTCACATTTACAATTTTCAGTGTCTACTATCTTAGTGCTTTTTGGCAAATTACTTTTATAGTCTTAAAAGCATTTTAAAAGCTTTGTATTTGCATGTAGTGTAAACAACTTCATTTTTAAAGAATTTGGATGTGAATATTCAATGCTCTTTTTATAAAAGATTCCTTTTTTCTGGTTAAAATGCTTCTATTTAAAGTGTTATATGGCATTGAAACATGTAAAATATCATGTATGAAATGAGTTGCCAGTCCAGGTTCGATGCACGATACTGGATGCTTGGGGCTGGTGCACTGGGATGACCCAGAGGGATGGAATGGGGAGGGAGGAGGGAGGAGGGTTCAGGATGGGGAACACATGTATACCTGTGGCGGATTCATTTTGATATTTGGCAAAACTAATACAGTTATGTAAAGTTTAAAAATAAAATAAAATTAAAAAAAAATAAATAAAATAAAATATAGTGGAAAAAAAAATTAAAATAAAGTGTTATTATTATTCCCATACTTGAATTTTGGTGGGGATTAATTTTTTATTTTATAATCATAGCCATGGTAATAACACTTGTTATTATTTAGCACTTTGTAGTATATAAAAATAATTTCATATTATTTATAAACTTCTTTTATCCATACCAGATGTGCATCAAGAAAGATTGTGGCATGTTGGTATGTTTATCATTAACTAATACAGAAGACTCACACTTGCTGTCTCTTTCATTAAATATATATAAAATGTATATGCATATATATGTGGTATAGAATATAAATAAATATAAATATATATATATATATATACACTCAGATAATTTGTATCTTGATATCTTGCATAATGACAGGGCAATCTCTTGTTTGATCTTGCTCCAATTAATTGTGTACCTTAAAGTCTTTGTGTTGACCAAACTTAGATCAAGAAAGACATTTTAAGATATTATCCAGCTCAATTTTTCAGCTACAAGAAAACAATGATCAAGCTTTCTCTTCATTTTTTTTCAAATTCAAATAGCTTATGATCCAGTATTTTCTTTCCACATTTTTTTTAAAGTCAGATAGTGGACAACTTAATCAGTATCTTATTTAGGTCAAAGCATCTCTATCAATGAATAAAAGTCCACTAGCAATGTCTTCATGAGTGTTAATGGTTTGTTGGTATTCCTTGTGGCTTTTGTAGGTAACTAATTTTTCTCAATTGTGTTTCAGAATATGAGTCAGATCTTTCAAACTTTACAATACTTCCTTGGTATGTATATCACTCAGAATTCTGGTTCAGTTGACTCGTAAGAGACCACAAACAGACATAAGCAAAATGAAAAAAAAAAAAAAAAAAAAGTCTTAGTGGTAGACTTCAGGAGTAATTAATTCAGATACCAAAAGAAATGTCAACAGAATTTGGTCTCTCTCTGTCTCTCTCCCTTTCTCTGTTAGCCCCATGTTCTCTGTGCTTACTTTACTTTTAGCTAAATTATCCCTTTCTGACAGAAAAATGAACAGAGTTCAACACAGCTTCTCATCTTCAAAAGCAAATATAGCAACAAAAATGCAAATTTTCACTATCCACAAAAGTCAGATAAAATGTCTATACCTGACTCCAATTAGTCTAAAGTGGAGCATATCATCACTTTTGCCCAACTACAATGGCCTGGAAAATGAGATATACTAATTGGCTTAAGCCAACGAAGGTCTATACCTGTAAATGGGAAATGATCTTCTTACCCCAACTCTGGCTTGAGAGAAGAAAACTTTAAAGTAACAAATGCTCTCTCTAATCAGATATTTTTTTTTCCCCTTTTTAACTAATGTTTTGACATTGATAATAAAACAAAGTATTAATTTGCTGACACAAACTTTCAAAGAGAATTCTAATGAAAGATGAAATCATAGAAAACATAGGACCTACCATGAAACTATGCCAGAAATTATTTACCTTCTTGCTTGCTTCTCTATTGTACTGAGTTGCCTCTTCAAAGAAGATTCTAGGTCATGAGATCAATTTCCCAACTCTCCTTGCAATTAGGCTTGGCCCTGTAAATAGTTCTCACTTATGGAATGTAGGACAAGTTATATATACTACAATCATCTTGGGGGTTTTAAGATTTTGTGTTGTCTCTACTCTCTCTTTCTTAATCTGCCATCTGGATGTGAAAAATTCAGGCACTAAAAGATTTAGAAGCTATAAAATGGAGGCAACCTGGGTCTTGGAATCACCATATGGTGGTAAACCACCCCAACCACAAACATTTACAATGGGCTATTACATAAGGGATAAATAAACTTCTGAAAATTAGGGGTCTAATTATTGACTACCTGCTGGTACTCTAATTAACACAAAATCAAATGAAGATGAAATAATTTCTATACCAGCCATTTCTAAATATTACTGTTCAATCTATTATTAACATGTTGCTGGGAGAATGAACAAAAAGACGGACCTTATTTCTTTGTGTAATGGTTTTTCCTTTCAAATGGAAATGAATCCAACCTTTAAAACTAAGTTCCTGGAGAATAAAAATATAACTTTCATTTTACCATGCATCCCATTATAAAGAGAAATTACTATTTAGAATAATTATCTCAGCATTCTACCCACGAGTAGCTTAAAATTGTATTCACTCAATTTAAAGGAAATTCCAGACAGATGGCAGATGCCTAGAAGTGAAAGGATTTGGATGTGTGCAGGGAATTGTGAATGGTTATGACTCAGGATATCTTGAGCCTAGAATATTAAAGGAGAATTTGAGAATGATGCTGGAAAGCTGACTCTGAAGGCCAACATAAGGAGTTCAGATAGACCCTTAAAGAGAGTAAAGGTGCTGAAGGATTTGAAACACAGAGTTTAGATTTTGTTTTAGAAGGGTCACTCTGGATTTCAAGTAAAAGATAGCTAAGCAAGTACTTTCCTCTCTGAAACCAAATGAAAATAAAATGGATGAGAAACAGGAAATGCCATAAGAACTATGAAAAACTACCCAAGCAAACCATAATCTGTAAGGTTCTGCCAGCTTAATAACAATAAGTCAAGGAAGGAAGCTTGAAACAAACAAAAAAATTCTTTCTACAGAAGCATTAACAACACAGGACTCCAAAAGTTGTAGGCTAATAAGGAGCCCATGGTTAAGATCAATAGGTTCTGGATGAGTGGAAGATTTTCCAGAGTATTTCAAAGCTCTCTTTTGACATGGCAGAGGAGCATGGAAGGTACAGCTGAATAAAGAAACAGGTAGGCACTGCATTTTATCAATACAGTTTCCAGAATGAAGGATAGAAAACACTTCTTCAGTTGAGTATCTTATTTTGTTAAAGAGAAACAAATAATAAATGGTCTCATAATAACACATAAGGTATTATTTCTGCTTCCCCTGGTAGCTCAGCTGGTAAACAGTTTGTCTGCAATGCAGGAGTCGGGAAGATCAATTGCTGGGTTGGGAAGATTTTCTGGCAAAGGGATAGGCTACCCACTCCAGTATTCTTGGGCTTCCCTGGTGACTCAGCTAGTAAATAATCCACATTTCTACTGAAGTAATTTCTTGCTGGCCCAGAAAGGGGCCAGGCTCATGGGGTTGACTCTTATTGACAGGGTTCAGTGACAATAGAACAGAATCCAATAGTCTCTAAGTTGAATTCACTCTTGCTCTCTTTTCTTCACTGTCATCAAATGAGTGACCCATAAAAGACACTCAAAATATATAATAAACACAGATGTATCAGCATGGGACCCATCTAAAACTATTGCAAAAATTGGAGATTGACCAAAAAACAGAAGAAATAGACAAAAGAAATTCTAAATCAAGTCAAAGTATAACATTACTTTATCAAATCTGCCTATAACAAAAGAATTATTTTGAGGGAGGCCATTCTGGTGACAAAAAGCCCAGTTTGGAGAGAGTTGAAATCATCTGGACCCACCCTAAATTAGGATGCCAATAGTAAAAATGGATATAACAGCACATATCACTGTAGTCTGCCTTTGTTTTTCAGGTATTCATATATTATATATGTCTTAGATTCACATCTGCCATGTGCTCAAGCTCAATTTCAGAAGGATAAAATAGGAATAAAGAAAACTCAACCCTTTGCTTGGGCAGAATTTAATTTCTATTAGGGAGCTTAAAAATATGGACCAAAGAGATTTTAGAATCTTTATAAATACTGGAAATTTTCTGATAAGACAGTCTGACTTGAAACAAGAAGAATGACCCAAAATTCCCTGACTCATCCTTTTCTGGATGCCCTGAACACATAATGAGGGTATTTAATGAAAGATGCCCACTGCATAAATACTTCACAGCTTTCTTAGGGTTGATTCTCTTGTTTGGGGGTTTATTTAAGATTCCATAAAATTTGGTCCATAAATTTTTGAATATATTTGAAAGAAAGAAAAATATCATTTAGTTGTTGTTAGCTGCTAATTGTTTTTCCTCCCTCCAACTAAACACTTCTAGGGTGGTCCACTATATTTCCTTCATCAAAATAATTTCACAATTCAGAAATTTTTACTAATTTACAAAGGAACATTATATTACTTATTTTATGACAAGTCAATAAGGTCTGGAGCAACATCTTGTATTGTAATTAGCTAATATTTCTCCAGCAAACAAATTAACATTCATTCCTGGGGAAATAAATAAGTACTAAAAATAACTTCCAGCCCAGCGTTTCTCATGATGTACTTTTCATATAAATTAAATAAGCAGGGTGCCAATATACAGCCTTGACGTACTCCTTTTCCTATTTGGAACCAGTCTGTTGTTCCATGTCCAGTTCTAACTGTTGCTTCCTGACCTGCATACAAATTTCTCAAGAGGCAGGTCAGGTGGTCTGGTATTCCCGTCTCTTTCAGAATTTTCAACAGCTTATTGTGATCCACACAGTCAAAGGCTTTGGCATAGTCAATAAAGCAGAAATATATGTTTTTCTGGAACTTTCTTGCCTTTTCGATGATCCAGCAGATGTTGGCAATTTCATCTCTGGTTCCTCTGCCTTTTCTAAAACGAGTTTGAACATCTGGAAGTTCACGGTTTGCGTATTGCTGAAGCCTGGCTTGGAGAATTTTGAGCATTACTTTATTAGCGTGTGAGATAAGTGCAATTGTGTGGTAGTTTGAGCATTCTTTGGCATTGCCTTTCTTAGGGATTGGAATGAATACTGACCTTTTCCAGTCCTGTGGCCACTGCTGAGTTTTCCAAATTTGCTGGCATATTGAGTGTAGCATTTTCTCAGCATCATCATTCAGGATTTGAAAGAGCTCAACTGGAATTCCATCACCTCCACTAGCTTTGTTTGTAGTGATGCTTTCTAAGGCCCACTTGACTTCACATTCCAGGATGTCTGGCTCTAGGTGAGTGATCATACCATTATGATTATCTTGGTCATGAAGATCTTTTTGTACAGTTCTTCTGTGTATTCTTGCTACCTCTTCTTAATATCTTCTGCTTCTGTTAGGTCCATACCATTTCTGTCCTTTATCGAGCCCATCTTTGCATGAAATATTCCCTTGGTATCTCTAATTTTCTTGAAGAGATCTCTAGTCTTTCCAATTCTGTTGTTTTCCTCTATTTCTTTGCATTGATCGCTGAAGAAGGCTTTCTTATCTCTTCTTGCTATTCTTTGGAACTCTGCATTCAGATGCTTATATCTTTCCTTTTCTCTTTGCTTTTCACTTATCTTCTTTTCAAAGCTATTTGTAAGGCCTCCCCAGACCGCCATTTTGCTTTTTTGCATTTCTTTTCCATGGGGATGGTCTTGATCCCTGTCTCCTGTACAATGTCTCGAACCTCAGTCCGTAGTTCATCAGGCACTCTACCTATCAGATCTAGTCCCTTAAATCTATTTCTCAGTTCCACTGTATAATCATAAGGGATTTGATTTAGGTCATACCTGAATGGTTTTGTGGTTTTCCCTACTCTCTTCAATTTCAGTCTGAATTTGGCAATAAGAAGCTCATGATCTGAGCAACAGTCAGCTCCTGGTCTTGTTTTTTCTGACTTTATAGAGCTTCTCCATTGATGGCTGCAAGGAATATAATCAATCTGATTTTGGTGTTGACCATCTGGTGATGTCCATGTGTAGAGTTGGAAGAGGGTGTTTGCTATGACTAGTGTGTTCTCTTGGCAAAACTCTATTAGCCTTTGCCCTGCTTCATTCCGTGTTCCAAGGCCAAATTTGCTTGTTACTCCAGGTGTTTCTTGACATCCTACTTTTGCATTCCAGTCCCCTATAATGAAAAGGACATTTTTTTTGAGTGTTAGTTCTAAAAGGTCTTGTAGGTCTTCATAGAACCGTTCAACATCAGCTTCTTCAGTGTTACTGGTTGGGGCATAGACTTGGATTACTTTGATATTTAATGGTTTGCCTTGGAAATGAACAGAGATCATTCTGTCGTTTTTGAGAAACACTGGGCTGGAAGAAGCACAAGCTGGAATCAAGATTGCTAGGAGAAATATCAATAACCTCAGATATGCAGATGACACCACCCTTATGACAGAAAGTGAAGAGGAACTAAAAAGCCTCTTGATGAAAGTGAAAGAGGAGAGTGCAAGGTTGGCTTAAAGCTCAACATTCAGAAAATGAAGATCATAGCATCTGGTCCCATAACTTCATGGGAAATAGATGGGGAAACAGTGGAAACAGTGTCAGACTTTGTTTTATTGGGCTCCAAAATCCCTGCAGATGGTGATTGCAGCCATGAAATTAAAAGATGCTTACTCCTTGGAAGGGAAGTTATGACCAATCTAGATAGCATATTCAAAAGCAGAAACATTACTTTGCCAACAAAGGTCCATCTAGTCAAGGCTATGGTTTTTCCAGTAGTCATGTATGGATGTGAGATTTGGACTGTGAAGAAAGCTGAGTGCCGAAGAATTGATGCTTTTGAACTGTGGTGTTGGAGAAGACTCTTGAGAGTCCCTTGGACTGCAAGGAGATATAACCCATCCATTCTAAAGGAGATCAGCCCTGGGTGTTCTTTGGAAGGACTGATGCTAAAGCTGAAACTCTAATACTTTGGCCACCTCATGCAAAGAGTTGACTCATTGGAAAATACTCTGATCCTGGGAGGGATTAAGGGCAGGAGGAAAAGGGGACGACAGAGGATGAGATGGCTGGATGGCATCACTGACTCGATGGACCTGAGTTTGAGTGAACTCTGGGAATTGATGATGGACAGGGAGGCCTCGTGTGCTGCCATTCATGGGGTCGCAAAGAGTCGGACATGACTGAGCGACTGAACTGAACTGAACTGAACTGAAAAATAACTTTCATAATTTCAGGTCAGGTGTCATATCAAGTGTTTGAAATATCAGTTGTCATATCAAGTGTCATATCAGGTGTCATATCAGGTGTTTTTCTTTAAAGTTAATGGGGTCATGCCACTCCTCTGTTTCTAATACTTCAAGAGCTGCCCAATTACTACAGGATAAACAGCAAAACTCCCCAAATTGTACACAACATTATCTGTCCTCTTATTCCATTTTACTGAGCCAGAATTATCCTTGACTAATTCTTGCTTTGAAGTTTATATTCTAGCATTAAGAAGCCCCTTATAGTTTTTTACATAAATTGATCCCTTAAATTTAGAATATAATACGCCTTTTTTCATTTATTTTCTTTATCTGGATGGCCAATCTTAATTCTCATTTTTCTTTTGCCTACATAACTTTTTCAATGAGTATATATATTTCAGATTCTTTCCCCTTATAGGTTATAACAAAATATTGAATACAGTTTCCTGTAAGTCTATGCAGTAGGTTCTTGTTTGTTATCTGCTTTATATATAATAGTGTGTATATGTTAACCCTAAATTCCTAATTTACCCATTCCCTCTTTCCCTTTAAATAACTATAATTTTATTTTCTATATCTGTGTCTACTTCTGTTATGTAAGTAATTTCATCTGTATCATATTTTTAAATTAAATCCCACATGTGAGTCATATCATATGATATTTGTCTTTGTCTGGCTTACTTCACTTAGTATGATTATCTCTAGGTCCATCTGTGTTTCTGAAAATGACATTCTTTCATTCTTTTTAATTGCTGAGTACTATTCCACTGTGTGTATGTACCACATCCTCTTTATCCATTCATCTGTTAATGGACACAGGCTCCTTCCATGTCTTGGATACTGTAAATAGTGATGTAATACTGTAAATAAGACATATCCAGATACTAATTCTTCCAGTGAGGCTTGCTGTGACAGAATGCCTTGTCACTCAACCATTTACTCCACTGCTCCTCCTTTCACACACACTCTACCCACAGGAACCCAGCTGAGTTGTGTTTGTTCTTGTCTCTATTTTGTTATCCTTTATCATCTTAATCTCTATCAGTGCATTTATCATATTTTATATTTTAGGTTTTTGTTTATATCATGTTTTCTCTGTCCATATTGAGTCCTTAGGAAAAATGGATATACTTTTCTCATCTTTGGATTCATAAGTATTTAAAAATAGGTGATGATGCTTAAAAGATGTTCATTCTTGAAGGGAAACAAAAAAGCATAAGAATAAATAAGTGAGTGAGTCAGGGGATGAGTAAGTGAATGGGTTTACTGTCATGAGAAAATCTGTGATTCTCTCTTTGGTTGTGAGAAAACTCAGAGAGAAGCAATGGCTTTGCTTATGTCAGCAAAGGTTGCCACACCTCTGAGATTCTTGAGTTGTTGGACAATGTTAATGGCCAAACTTTATAATGGACTTATGAGTGTATTGCCAGCTCTAAGTGTCCAATATATATGTCAGCAAATCCCTGAATCATCCTTGTGTTTATATTTTTAAAGTAGTTATATTGGCAATAACTGTCTCACAAAAGATATTTCTTTAGGATAAATGACCAGCTGATACTAATGGGATTCTGCTACCTGAAACCATTGCCACCACCCAGGAGATCATTTGTCTCCACAAATACCCTGTAGAACAACGGTCATCATTTAAATACAGTGTATTTTAAATAACTGAGTTTTAATTTCAGTAGAGTTCAGTGCAAAATAGATCAGTATGACTATGCAGAGCTGAAACAATAAGAATTGGTTGTGAGTACTTCATACATCATGGTTGTACTTGGTCTGCTGTCAGCAAAAAGACTGTGACCAGAGCTATTTTTTAGTGAGTGGCGTGTTTGGTTATGGAGTATGTTCAAGGTTAAAGACATTATAGTTTTATTGGTTTTTTTTTTTTGGTTTGGTTAAAACTGATGCTTATCTTTTCTTGGCTGCCTCTAACTAAACATTTTAAGACACAACCTATGGTTAGAAGACATTCATTAAAGGGGGAGTATTCGGTAAAACTCCTAGGATTTTATCAAGATAAAATATTTCTACACAGATGAAACTGATGATGCTTAGAGAAGAATCATAAATTGATAAAAGTCACAAAGAACCAGTCCTAGGAGCCAGCTCCACAGATTCAATCTCTAGTCCTTGACCCATCTCAGAGTTTTCCTCCATCCTAGGTATCTTTTCATATTGTTCATGGGGTTCCACATTGGGAAAGGAGTACATCAAGGCTGTATATTGTAACCTTAATTATTTAACTTACATGCAGAATACATCATGAGAAATGTCAGACTGGATGAAGCAAAAGCTGGAATCAAGATTGCAGGGAGAAATATCAATAACCTCAGATATGCAGATGACACCACCCTTATGGCAGAAAGCAAAGAGGAACTAAAGAGACTCTTGATGAAAGTGGAAGAGGAAAGTGAAAAAACTGGCTTAAAACTCAACATTCAAAAAACTAAGATCATGGCATCCAGTTCCATTGCTTCATGGCAAATCGATGGGGAAACAATGGAAACAGTGACAGACTTTGTTTTCTTGGGCTCCAAAATCACTGCAGATGATGACTGCAGCTATGAAATTAAAAGACAGTTGCTCCTTGGAAAAAGCAGAGACATTTCTTTGCTAACAAAGTTCCATGTAGTCAAAGCTATGTTTTTTCCAGTAGTCATGTATGGATAAGATAATTGGACCATAAAGAAAGCAGAGTGCCAAAGAACTGATGCTTTTGAACTATGGTGTTGGAGAAGACTCTTGAGAGTCCCTTGGACAGCAAGGAGATCAAACCAGTCAATCCTAAAGAAAATCAGTCCTCAGTATTCATTGGAAGGACTGATGCTAAAACTGAAGCTCCAATACTGTAGCCACCTGATGCAAAGAACTGACTCATTTGAAAAGACCCTGATACTGGGAAAGATTTAAGGCAGGAGAGAAGGGGATGACAGAATGAGATGGTTGGATGACATCACCAACTCAGTGAATATGAGTTTGAGCAAGTTCTGGGAGTTGGTGATGGACAGGGAAGCTTGGCGTGCTGTAGTCCATGGGGTCACAAAGAGTAGGACACAACTGAGAGACTGAACTGTGGTATCTTAAGTTTCCTAAAGTTCTAAGATCACTAAATGCCAGTTTTAAAAATTAAACTGGCCATTAAGCTTCCCAAGCCACACCAGTATCTTAGTTTAGGGAAAGGGAAAAAAAGGAAGGAAATAAATAGCATAACAATCCCCAGTCTAAAGGGAGTTGAATACCTCCAAACTAGGGCTTCCCTTATAGCTTAGTTGGTAAAGAATCCACCTGCAAAGCAGGAGACTCCGGTTCGATACCTGGCTCAGAAAGATCCTCTGGAGAAGGGATAGGCTACCCACTCCACTATTCTTGGGCTTCCCTTGTGGCTCAGCTGGTAAAGAATTCACCTGCAATGTGGGAGACCTGGGTTCTATCCCTGGTTTGGAAAGATCCCCTGGGGAAGCAAAAAGCTACCCACTCCAGTATTCTGGCCTGGAGAATTTTGTGGACTTATCCATGGTGTCCTAAAGAGTCAGACTCGACTGAATGACTTTCACTTTCAGTGTTTCACAACTCCTGGTTTCAGAAGGCTTTGGGTTTGTAACAAATCCTCAAATTCATATGCACAGTGATCATGGTATAAGTATTTGGGGTCATATATCCCTACTCCACTCCCTGCTAGCCTAGGACTCTAAGGAAGTTATTAAATGACTCATTTTTCTCCAGTCCTCCCTCCCCCCAAGTCTCCCTCACCTTCTCCCTCCTTTCATTGTTCAAAAACATTTTTGAGCACCAACACCATTTATTTAATTTCAGTAGTGTGTGTGTGTGTTTGTGTGTATGTGTTAGATCAGTCACTCAGTAGTGTTCAATTCCTTGTGGCCCCATGGACTGTAGCCCCCAGACTCCTCTGCCTGTGGAATTTTCCAGGCAAGAATTCTGAAGTAGGATGCCATTTTCTACTCCAAGGATCTTCCTGATCCAGGTATCAAATCCATGTCTTTTGAGTCTTCTGCATTGATAGGCACATTCTTTGCCACTAGTACCACCTAGGAAGCTCATTCAGTAGAACAGATGCCAATTTAAAGTGTCACATAATGCTGAAAAGTGAAGTGAAGTGAAAGTTGCTCAGTTGTGTCTGATTCTTTGCAACCCCATGGACTATGCAGTTCATGTAATTCTCTAGGACAGAATACTGGAGTGGGTAACCTTTCCCTTCTCCAGGGGATCTTCCCAACCCAGGGACTGAACCCAGGTCTCCCACATTGCAGGTAGGTTCTCTACCAGCTGAGCCACAAGGGAAGCCCAAGGATACTGGAGTGGATAGCCTATCCCTTCTCCAGAAGATCTTCCTGACCCAGGAATCGAACCGGGGTCACCTGCATTGCAGATAGATTTTTTACCAACTGAACTATGAGAGAAGTTACCCCATAATGCTGAAAGGCAGAGGACAAATAGAGAGCTTGTTAGGGGAGGTGGCTGATGCATGGACTTAAACTTTGTTGTCTGAAGTCTGCTCAGTGCATCCTTCTTATTTTCTTTTCCTAAGCCTTAAGGTAACATTTATGGGCTTCCGACTGTGCTTCCAGTTAGACTTAAAAACATACAAAAACTTTAATAGCTATTAGGTAAACTGAGAGATACTTGAATCCCATGCCAAATGAGGTAACATCTGTGGAGAAGACTGTGAATAAAACTTTCTAATCTTGAAGATGCTTAGAGCAGAGTAGAAACCACTAACATCAATCTTGAAGTGATTGAAGATACATGAAATTCCAGCATCCTCTTTCTGCCCAGTGAGTTTTGCAGCAATGGCATACTGTTTCAAGCTATAAAGAGGAGCAATGTTCAAGGGCTTGTTCTTGGCCAAAAAAAAAATAATAATAATCATATTTCCTTGTCATTGTCATTCTTCTTCAAACAGAATAGACTAAAACACATACTTCATTTACACATATCTGTGTGAGCTGTTTCCTCAACTTGAAATCTTTTGGCTTCTGTCTCCAAATTTATCATTCCAAGCCCTGTCTCTTCAGAACTTCTCCAGGTTCTGTCTCCTATTTTTTTCTTTTTTAATTACTTCTGTCCTTTTGCGATTTCTTTCTCCTTTGAGTTCTAACATCATTTGAAAAGTTTGTTCTACTTCTTTAAGGACTTATTTTTTACCATATTTTTCAAGTTATTTTTTATTGAACTACAGCGGCTTTACAACGTTGTGTTAGTTTCTACTGCACAGAAAAGTGAATCAGCTAATGTGTACATATACTGCGCTTTTTGGATTTTTCCTCATTTAGATCACCAGAGAGCACTGAATAGAGTTCCCTAAACTTAACAGTAGGTTTTCATTAGTAATTTATTTTATACATAGTAGTGTATATAAGTCAGTTCCAATCTCCCAGTTCATCCAAACCCTCTTTTCCCTACTTGATGTCCATACATTTGTCCTCTATGTCTATGTCTCTTTCTGTTTTGTAAATAAAATCATCTATACCATTTTCTAGAGTTTACATATCTATGTTAATATACAATATAAATGGTCATCTGCATAGAGACAATAACAGGAAATACAATTTAAAACCATGATATATTTGCTACCTTGAGATTCCACCTATAATTAGTTTTCCAGGCCAAAACTTTTCACCTCCAAGATGGGGAAATCATATGTGGATTGTGTTGAGTAAGTGGGATGGTGTTTCTATGTGCATTCATGGGTTTATTTCACATTTTATTTATGCATAATTTTGAAGGATGAAAACATTTCTCTTGGCCATTTGCAGGATAACTACAGTTCTAAGTTAAAAATAAATTCTCAATAAATAGCTGAATAATGGACTTAACTACTCCAATTCTTTTGTAAAATTACAAAGATTTTCTTGTACAACTTTATACTACCTCAGCTATGAATCTAAAGGCCAGAAAATGAGATGCATGTCCATCACTGAAACTTACACCATCACTTCACAGCCCTTTTTTCTTTTACAGTAAGAACTTTTGGAGGATGCACAGTCCTGCCCTTAGCATCTTCCCTGATGTTACAATACAAGGTAAATAAATCCAGGCTGTACAATTTGCTTTGAAAAACAAATTCAGATCAGATCAGATCAGATCGGTCACTAAGTCGTGTCCAACTCTTTGCGACCCCATGAATCGCAGCACACCAGGCCTCCCTGTCCATCACCAACTCCCAGAGTTCACCCAGACTCACATCCATCGAGTCAGTGATGCCGTCCAGCCATCTCATCCTCTGTCATCCCCTTCTCCTCCTGCCCCCAATCCCTCCCAGCATCAGGGTTTTTTCCAATGAGTCAACTCTTCGCATGAGGTGGCCAAAGTACTGGAGTTTCAGCTTTAGCATCATTCCTTCCAAAGAAATCCCAGGGCTGATCCCCTTCAGAATGGACTGGTTGGATCTCCTTGCAGTCCAAGGGACTCTCAAGAGTCTTCACCAACACCACAGTTCAAAAGCATCAATTCTTCAGGGCTCAGCTTTCTTCACAGTCCAACTCTCACATCCATACATGACCACAGGAAGAACCATAGCCTTGACTAGACGGACCTCTCTTGGCAAAGTAATGTCTCTGCTTTTGAATATGCTATCTAGGTTGGTCATAACTTTCCTTCCAAGGAGTAAGCGTCTTTTAATTTCATGGCTGCAGTCACCATCTGTAGTGATTTTGGAGCCCCCCCCCAAATAAAGTCTGACACTCTTTCTGCTGTTTCCCCAACTATTTCCCATGAAGTGGTGGGACTGGATGCCATGATCTTCATTTTCTGAATGTTGAGCTTTAAGCCAATTTTTTCACTCTGCACTTTCACTTTCATCAAGAGGCTTTTGATTTCCTCTTCACTTTCTGCCATAAGGGTGGTGTCATCTGCATATCTGAGGTTATTGATATTTCTCCTAGCAATCTTGATTCCAGCTTGTGTTTCTTCCAGTCCAGCGTTTCTCACGATGTACTCTGCATATAAGTTAAATAAGCAGGGTGATAATATACAGCCTTGATGAACTCCTTTTCCTATTTGGAACCAGTCTGCTGTTCCATGTCCAGTTCTAACTGTTGCTTCCTGACCTGCATACAAATTTTTCAAGAGGCAGATCAGGTGGTCTGGTATTCCCATCTCTTTCAGAATTTTCCACAGTTTATTGTGATCCACACAGTCAAAGGCTTTGGCATAGTCAATAAAGCAGAAGTATATGTTTTTCTGGAACTCTCTTGCTTTTTCGATGACCCAGCGGATGTTGGCAATTTGATCTCTGGTTCCTCTGCCTTTTCTAAAACCAGCTTGAACATCTGGAAGTTCATGGTTCACGTATTGCTGAAGCCTGGCTTGGAGAATTTTGAGCATTACTTCACTTGCGTGTGAGATGAGTGCAATTGTGTGGTAGTTTGAGCATTCTTTGGCATTGCCTTTCTTTGGGATTGGAATGAAAACTGACCTTTTCCAGTCCTGTGGCCACTGCTGAGTTTTCCAAATTTGCTGGCATATTGAGTGCAGCATTTTCACAGCATCATCTTTCAGGATTTGGAATAGCTCAACTGGAATTCCATCACCTCCACTAGCTTTGTTCGTAGTGGTGCTTTCTAAGGCCTACTTGACTTCACATTCCAGGATGTCTGGCTCTAGGTCAGTGATCACACCATTGTGATTATCTGGGTCGTGAAGATCTTTTTTGTACAGTTCTTCTGTGTATTCTTGCCATCTCTTCTTAATATCTTCTGCTTCTGTTAGGTCCATACCATTTCTGTCCTTTATCGAGCTCATCTTTGTATGAAATGTTCCTTTGGTATCTCTGATTTTCTTGAAGAGATCCATAGTCTTTCCCATTCTGTTGTTTTCCTCTATTTCTTTGCATTACATTCATACAAATAAATCCAGTAAGTTCTCTTGGAGGACAATGACATTGATGATCACCCACACCAAAAAATGTTTGAATGGAGGCTGGAAGGATTGTGTCTATGAATTAAAATGGAAAGAATTAACATGTTTATTATGACCTAGCAATAGCTGGGCAGAAACTATCTTTAAGCATCCTTATTCCATTCTGTTTTTGTGTATATTGGGTACTTGTCATAAGACCCCCAGGCAAATTACAATAATGAGAGAGCATATGGCCTTTGAAGAGTGTCAGCACTAAGGAGACAGCATGATCTACAGGGTCCTGTGAGGGAAAATGTGGTTTCTCTGATGGCTCAGATGGTAAAGCATCTGCCTGCAATGCAGGAGACCTGGGTTCAATCCCTGGGTTGGGAAGATTCCCTGGAGAAGAAAATGGCAACCCACTCCAGTATTCTTGCCTGGAAAATTCCATGGACAGAGGAGCCTGGTAGGCTACAGTTCATGGGGTCGCAAAGAGTTGGACACGACTGAGAGATTTCACATTAGGGGAAATAACAAAGCAACTACTCATGTTAAGTATAGGACATTGGTTCCTGAAGAGAGTTAGATACCATTTCTGTGTTCTGTGATGTCTAACCTTCTCTCATTGTTTTTATCAAAAAATCATTTTTCTTTCTTTATTTCCTTTTAAGTGTATTGGCCATTGAAACAAACTGCTGTTATTGCCTAAAAATAATATCTGAAGTTCTATCACTTTCATAAAAACATATTTTGATGCAATATAAAGAAGCCCAGATTTAATGTCAGTTGTTTCTATGTAATTGGAGAAGGAAATAGCAACCCATTCTAGTCTTCTTGCCTGGAAAAATCCCATGGAGAAACCTGGTGGGCCCCAGTCAGTGGGGTCACAAAGAGTCGGACACGATTGAGTGACTAACATATAGACTAATATATAGAAATTATATAATTTCTATATAATTACCAAAGGAGATAAAAATAAGTTATTTAACTCAAATACATTTGTTTATTTGTGTTATTTGTTTATTTGTTATTGTGTTATCTAAAAAGATAAAATATAAATGAATAAAATATATGAGCCAAAATTCACTTAAAAAATAGTCTAGATCATTCATTTGGACATGTGGCCATGATTATTGGAAAATGTTAATAGTGATATGTAATCGTCATAGAACCCTAAAACTAATTTGGACAATTATTTCCTTACTAAATATTTAGACAATGTCCTCACTCAACATTTTTCAAGGTCATGTTTCTTCTTCTTTTTTTTTTTTGAGGAATGTGAAAGTTTTAAAATGAATCCAAATTAAAAAACAATTTTTTTTTAATACCTCTCCCTAGAAATTTCTCACATCTCCATGGAGACCACAGTTGTGTTCTAAGGAGTTTAATAAGAGTTGTGTTAGAAAGAAAAGTCTATGTCTAAAAACTTTTGGGAAAACACTTTGCTCCATGTGTGTCTTTGCTCCACGTGTGTCTTAGAGATATTTTTGAAGAATGAGCTCTCTCCTGTAATTGCATAGACCTAGTTTAAGAAAAGGGGATGCCTGTGGTCCTTCTATTCTCTTTGACAATTATGTTACTGGGATATACAAACCTGAGGGATAGGTTCTCTTTTTTAAAATGCAGATTTAAAAGATTAGCTTTAGGGGTTGCTAAGATACTTAGAGAAACTATAGCTGTGTTATCCTATACCAAGTGGATACAAACTGGAGCCTTAGATTAATTACCCTTTGTAAAATGGGCAGAATCATAATTCATTTAGGTATTGGGAGAAATAATTATGATAATATATGTAAAATATTTAAGTGAAGCTTAATATGATTCAAAGATTTTACTATTGGAGATGTTTCTGGCCATACGTTTTGAAAATTAAAACTAAATTTAGATATCTACATTAGATAGCTTATATAAAGTTACATAAACATTATATATCTTCTCTTCTATTGGAAAAAAAGTTATTTCTGATCCATTTCTTGGCAAAAGGAGCAATGAGTCATGTATACAATACAATTCAAATAAAGGACCTGTCTATTTAAAATAACTTGCAAACTGAAAAACTTCAGCAAGATTAGCATTTAACAGACAGCAAGGAGCCTGGTATGTCACAATTCAGGGTTGATTTGTTAGCTGAAAACTATTGTAACCAATAAAAAATGTTCCTGCAAAAAATGTTCATGAATATATAGAATCTAAATATGCATGAGGTCATTTTGTTTCAAGAGTCATAACTCAGATTGGCATCTAAATACTTCATGGAGATTATCTTTCATTTGTAAAAGCATGTAGGACAGAGCTGAAACTGTCCAGTTGTATTCAGAACCAATGAATATTTTATATTAATTCATCTCCAAGTTGTAAAAGATTTACATCTTGGGGACATTAAAATTAACTTATGAGATTAATGCACAATAACAAAAAAGTAGCAGCTTCACTTTGAAGCTAAAATCATGGGGAAGACTTGGTTCTGAAATTGGCAACTTGCCACCAAAACACAACTCTGTCCAGGGCTGCTCTGCCGTATTGTTCTCAGGACACAGGTCAACAGAATTTTATTGTATTTATTTAAATAATCAGTCTGACAATTGTGTCTTTGATGAAATAGCTATTTCAAAAGGTGCCCTGGGACAGAAATGATGAGACTCAAGACCATATGATCTCATCTTCCATAATTACAGAGGACCTGGCATGGGAGAAAATTTCTACACAGTCAGAGTTTGAATTTTAGTGTGTATTCCAAAGTGTGCTTGCTTTCTTTGAAACATCAGAATCAATCATATGGTTAAGAACCCAATGACAATAAAGTCTTTTTAAAACTATTTATCAATTTGTCTGTGTTGGGTCTTAATCACAACAAGAGGGATCTCTGCTGTAGCCCACGGACTCTCTAGTTGTGCTGTGCAGGCTCAGTTTCTCTTCAGCATGTGGGATCTTAGTTCCCTGACCAGAGATCAAACCCACGTGCATTGCAAGGCAGATTCTTAACCACTGGCCCACCAGGGATGTCTCCCCTCTCTTTTTTTTAAATTAAATAATAAAGTCTTAAAAGCAAAATTGTTTGTTTATTCATGCTAACTTTGATCTGTGATTTGTTCAAAGGAAGAATTTATCTTATAATTTCAAATGAAAGGACCAGGTTGAGAATATTTTGTAAATATCAAGACCACTCAAATATCTTCAGTAAAGAAATAGCGACTGAGGGCAACATTTATTTTAGTAGCAATTTTAAGAGCCATGGCTAGAGCCAGGAGACTTTTAATCAGTCTCCTGATGCAAGTGAAACAAGGCATCACGCAAAAGCTCAAAGTCAAATACAGGCATGACATTGAGTAAACTGCTGACTTTGTGAACTTGGTTTCTTCCTCTGAAAAATCATGTTACAAGTATCTCCTGGGCCTAGGTTCTTCATTGATAATGCATGTGCAGTTCAAAGAAGTTCACTAACAGTAAAATATGTGAATTGACTTTAAGAATACATTCTCTTTGTATATCTGAATGTTAGTGTGTGCTTACCTCTGAGTGTAAGCATACGTGTGAGAGAGAGCAAATGAGAGAATAGGAGAGAGTGAGAGCAAGAAACTCTTCCTGAGAGGGGGGATGATAATCTGGTCAAAACTATGGTGAAGCAGGATAGACATGTAAGCTGGGTTTAACCTCCTGATTCTCCATCAGTTCCTCTCAGGGTGATGGTACAAACTAGTGGTAGAAAGCACTATTTTTTGTTTAACCATTCTACTCTTGGTAGTATTCTACCCTCCTTCTTTTATAGCCTGCTGAGTTGACCCAGGGGTCAGGGCTGGAATTTTTCTTTCAACTCCCAGAAAGAATTTGAGACTTTTGGTTCTTATGATTGCAGAATAAATTCTACCCTAAATGTCAATCCCTATATACTTTAAACTACTAAATTTTACTGCTAAAGGACTTGGCAGGACAACCTTCAATTTTCATTAAGATCAATATAATACTGAAAGACATCAGTTCCTATATATCCACCATCACCAGAGACATCAACAGAGTAAGAGAAGGACTGACATCCCTAAGCTCCTGAAGAAGTCAGGGAGATTCCATAGTGTTAACTCGCTTGTCCTGCCACCACTCTCTCAGCATGCTAACTCTGCCCTGCTCCTACTGTAACTTCTGCTGTCCCTATGCGCTGCTGGCAATGCCACTGACAGAGAGGCCTATCAATGTCTGCATCAAGAATAAATTGCTAGATCCTCTCAAAGCCTCTGAACTTTGATGGGACATGAAAATAATGATGGACTCAAGACAAAGTCATGCTGTGGTCTCTATTGGGCATGCTGAGTGTTGGGTCATTTTGGGGCACATTTATCTGTTGTTCCAGAAGAATTTCTTCATACCTAGAGCTTTTCATCCTTCTCTCAAATATCTCTTCCAATCTTCTCTTTCACTAAGGAGCTCAAAACCAATTCCAATTGATTTCTTATTTCTAAGAGATAGATGTTAATACTTTCCTCACTGGACTTCTAAGAATTTCTGTACAGTGCATGGCACACAGAGAGTACTCAATATGTGGGAGATAAATCCCCATCATGTTTACCAGGGCTATCGTTAGCTCTAAGAAGCCCATCTATGGTCTTTTTGTTTGGTTGGTTTTTGGTTTTTAAGACATAATATTGTCAAGAATTACAAAGTAAATTTTGGTCCATCACTGCCTAGGAATTTTCCTAATGCATCTTGAGAGATTCTCCAGTGTTATGATCTTATGTTTCAATTTTTTTTTCTTTTAACGATTACATTTCTGAAAAGATGAGCTGTTAAGAATGGACTTTGAAGAAGTGAGACTCTTCACAGAGAATTACAGATCAACCTCAACTTATGAGGAGATTACACTCCCCAAAATCCATCATAAATTGAAAATATCTAAAGTCAAAATGCATTTAATACTACTAACATACCTAACCATTGTGGCTTGGCCTATTCTACCTTAAATGTGCTAAGAATACTCACATCAGCCCATACTGGGGCAAATCATCTAAAACAAAGCCTATTTTAAAATCAAGTGTTGAATAACTCATGTGGTGTATTAAATACTGTATTGAAAGTGGAAAACATGATGGCTATATGAGTGCAGAATGCTGCTGAACACATCGCGTACCCTCATGATCACATGGCCGACTGGTAGCTGGGGCTTGCTGTCCAGCATCATAAGAGAATATTGTGTATCATAGCACATTTGACAGCCTGGGAAAAGATAAAAATTCAAAACTTGAAGTACAGCTTCTACGGAAGGCATATTGATTTTTCACCATCATGAAGTCAAAAAAGCATGTCGATACCAATTGGGTGTTTTTTGTGTTTAGATTTCCTGAGAGTGTGACACAAGTAAGAGAATAGTTGCAGAGGAACATTTAGGTTAATGATAGCTTGTCTTCTGCATGTAGAGTAAGTATAATTCACCTCCCATAAATTGGCTATTTTTGTCAGATGTCAGAAACATTTTCAGTTTCACTCGGTATTTGATCTCTATCAGGAGCCTCATGTTAACATAAAATTTAGGCCTGTTGTTATCCTGAAATCTCAGCCGAGGGCTTCAAAATTTTGTGTCTATCATACAGAATAGGATTTTCTTGTGTATGTTTGCCTAGAAATATCTTGATTTTTGTCAACTTCAAGCAGTGACTACAACAATGTACTTTCATACTTAGTTGTATGGAATTTTATCTACCTGGTAACAATTATTTTCTGATTTGTTTCCCAATGTTTCTTAGCACAGTGATTCACAAACAGTACCCACCCCCACCCTTAGACAGAAAATGTGTACAGACTCATTTGTAAGACTTGGTAAAATATAGATTTCTGGACCTGAATCCCAGAATGTCTGATTTTGTCTGGGCTGGGCCCTGAGAAGTGGCATTTCTAGTGCATTCCCAAGCAATGCTGCTGCTGTTAATCCAGGTACAGACTTGGAGAATAATTGTTTTAGAGGACATTTTTTTTTTTTTTTTCACTGTGGACTTCTGGAAACAGAGAACAAAATACTCACATTTCCTTTCCTGACAGGTAACACATTCCATACTAGATTTTGGATATGTTTCTACTTCTTAATTCTCACCAAAATTTGGTAAAGCACATATTTTCAACTTTTCATTCAGAATAAGGGATGAAGGGCTGGTAAACTTTTCCTATAAAATTCTTTTCTATAAAGAATTGAATATTAATTAGCTTAGGCTATAATTCTCATATAGTCTCTGTCTCAAAGAATTAGTCATCATTCTGTGTGAAAACAGCCAGTGACAATATGTAAACAAGTGAGTATGTCTGTGTTCCAATAAAATTTGACTTATAGATAATGACATTTCAGTTCAGTTCAGTCGCTCAGTCATGTCCAACTGTGACCCCATGAGCTGCAGCACACCAGGCCTCCCTGTCCAACACCAACTCCCGGAGCCCACCCAAACTCATGTCCACTGAGTTGGTGATGCCATCCAACCATCTCATCCTCTGTCGTCCCCTTCTCCTCCTGTCCTCAATCTTTCCCAGCATCAGGGTCTTTTCAAATGAGTCAGTTCTTTGCATCAGGTGGCCACAGTATTGGAGTTTCAGCTTTAACATCAGACCTTCCAATGAACACCCAGGACTGATCTCCTTTAGAATGGACTGGTTGGATCTCAAGAGTCTTCTCCAACACCAGAGTTCAAAAGCATCAATTCTTCGGCGCTCAGCTTTCTTCACAGTCCAACTCTCACATCCATACATGACCACTGGAAAAACCATAGCCTTGACTAGACAGACCTTTGTCAGCAAAGTAATGTTTCTGCTTTCTAATATGCTGTCTAGGTTGGTCATAACTTTCCTTCCAAGGAATAAGTGTCTTTTAATTTCATGGCTGCAATCACCATCTGCAGTGATTTTGGAGCTCCAAAATATAAAGCCTCTCACTGTTTCCACTATTTCCCCATCTATTTGCCATGAAGTGATGGGACCAGATGCCATGACCTTCCATATATAATTTATGTGCCATAAAACACTGTTTTTCCTTTGACTTTCTTCAACTCTGTTAAAATATATCTTAATTCTCAAGATATTAAAAAAGCAGAGAACAGAACAGGTTAGCCCCACAAATCTTCCTTTGCTCACCTCTAGAATAGATCCTGGTAATCAATGCATCAAATGGTCAATAAGTCACTTTTACATTCCCATGATACAGATGACTGTCATAAAGCCCTGCTTCCTTTGTCCCCTACAGGAAGAGTTTCAAAAGACTCCTGAGAAGATTATTAGAGTGCTAAATCCCATCTCTGCCACCACCCTCCAACTTAGATTCTGATCTATTAGGGCTTGAAGGAGCCAGGATATCTGTATTTCAAACAAACAAAAACCTAAAGGCATGTGTGATTTTAATACTCAGTGGGTTTAGGGAGTTGTTACCCCTGTAGTATCCAGCCTGTTTCTGGTTAGAGTGAGTCCTTGGTGTATATTAGACATGAAAAACACAAGTCCTGATAGAGAGAGATATGTTCAATATCAGTAAATTAATAGCAGTGTTTCAATTTTATATAAAAAGATTAAATCCATCACTCAATTCACAAGAACTCTTTTATTATCCCTATGTTTTTACCTTAACAGTCTAAACAATCTTGCATAATATTGTTACTTTGCAAATCATTGCATCACCTCTATAACTCTATTTTAGTGTGAACTTAAAGCTCCTAAGGAATTTGTGCACCCAGTCACCTCATTCAAGGATGATAAAACATTTTATATTTTCCACTATTTTATATTTTTTTGCTGGGACTCTACATTGCACTACCTTAGAACATAGGGCAGGAACTAAAAATAAAGTAGATTTAGTTAAAGGGTACCTAGCCTGGGACAGAGAAATTCAGCAGACAGAATTTATTGAGCAAGTAATTATTTACATCTGAGTGGAATTAAACTGAATCTACCCACTGACTTTTAATCTCCAGTTAAAAGTAAGCAATGGAAAATAGGTTAAAAAAAATGCCAATCCAAGCTGTGTATTCGACAATGATTGTGAAATGTGTGGGGAATACTGACAGAAACAAGTTAATCTGATGCCATGCTTTGAGCTGTGGTATTTGTACCAAAAAGGGCAGCTCTGCTGAATAACTTTCTTGAGAGTGCAAGAAAGAGACTGAAGGAACTTGAGGCTGAAAGGTGCATGTCCTTGAGATACTGCATTAATTAATGATGGCAAAGTAATCTCATGCTGAAGTACTGCATTATTGTTAAATGTGTTATTATAATTAAATTACTTGTTCTGTGGAGGAGGAAAATGCTCACTCTAGGTGTTCAATTGATTGTCATTTTATAAAGCTAAGAGTATCACCAACCCTGGATATCTTAGTGAATATGAGTTGGAGATGACACATGACATTTTTTTTTCCCTCAGAAGCCTCCAAATCCACCAGAAGGATAAGTTAGAAGTGGCAGTTCAAATCTTATTTAGCAGCCTTTAACTAAGGAAACTGCGGTGGCCTGAGTGTAAAGAGTGACTTACCAGTCATAAACATCAGTCCTTCTAATACCAAAGTTTTCCCACATAGAAAATAGAGCTAATCTGTCTGCTCTTCCCTCCTATAGGTGTTAATTGAGAGTGAAATACCAACCTAGGAATTTATTATTATTTTTGCTGATGATGTTGTTGTTGCCCTTATGGTAAATTTTCCTCCACTGAGCCTCTTTTGGAGCTTGAGTTCTGGGTACCTTATTTGAGGTCAGATTTCTTTCCTGATATAGTTCAGTTTAGTTAAGTTCAGTCATTCAGTCATATCCAACTCTTTGTGACCCCATGGATGACAGCACAAAAGGCCTCCCTGTCTACCACCAAACCCCTCGAGTTTACTCCAGGGGTAAACTGGAGGGGTTTGGTGGTAGACAGGGAGGCCTTTTGTCCATTGAGTTGAGTTTACTCAAACTCATGTCCATTGAGTTGGTGATGCCACCCAACCATCACGTCCTCTGTCGTCTCCTTCTCCTCCTGCCTTCAATCTTTCCCAGCATCAGGGTCTTTCCAAATGAGTCAGCTCTTTGCATCAGGTGGCCAAAGTATTGGAGTTCCAGCTTCAGCATCAGTCCTTCCAGTGCATACTCAGGACTGATCTCCTTTAGGATGGACTGGTTGGATCTCCTTGCAGTCCAAGGGACTCTCAAGAGTCTTCTCCAATACCACAGTTCAAAAGCACCAATTCTTCTGTGCTCAGCTTTCTTTATAGTCCAACTCTCACATCCATACTTGACTACTGGAAAACCATAGCCTTGGCTAGATGGACCTTTATTGGCAAAGTAATGTCTCTGCTTTTTAATATGCTGTCTAGGTTGGTCATAACTTTCCTTCCAAGGAGTAAGTGTCTTTTAATTTCAAGGCTGCAACAACCATCTGCAGTGATTTTGGAGCCTAGAAAAATAAAGTCAGCCGCTGTTTCCACTGTTTCCCCATCTATTTGCCATGAAGCGATGGGACCAGATGCCATGATCTTAGTTTTCTGAATGTTGAGCTTTAAGCCAACGTTTTCACTCTCCTCTTTCACTTTCATCAAGAGGTTTTTAGCTCTTCCCTTTCTGCCATAAGGGTGGTGTCATCTGCATATCTGAGGTTATTGATATTTCTCCTGGCAATCTTGATTCCAGCTTGTGCTTCATCCAGCCCTGCATTTCTCATTATGTACTCTGCATATAAGTTAAATAAGCAGGGTGACAATATACAGCATTGATGTACTCTTTACCTATTTGGAATGAGTCTGTTGTTCCATGTCCAGTTCTAACTGTTGCTTCCTGACCTGCATACAGATTTCTCAAGAGGCAGGTCAGGTGGTCTGTTATTCCCATCTCTTTCAGAATTTTCCAGTTTATTGTGATCCACACAGTTAATGGCTTTGGTATCGTCAATAAAGCAGAAATAGATGTTTTTCTGGAACTCTCTTGCTTTTTCGGTGATCCAGTGGATGTTGGCAATTTGATCTCTGGTTCTTCTGCCTTTTCTAAAATCAGCTTGAACATCTGGAAGTTCACAGTTCACGTACTGCTAAAGCCTGGCTTGGAGAATTTTGAGCATTCCTTTACTAGCATGTGAGATGAGTGCAATTGTGTGGTAGTTTGAGCATTCTTTGGCATTGTCTTTCTTAGGGATTGGAATGAATACTGACTTTTTCCAGTCCTATGGCCACTGCTGAGTTTTCAAATTTCCTGACATATTGAGTGCAGCACTTTCACAGCATCATCTTTTAGAATTTGAAATAGCTCAACTGGAATTCCATCACCTCCACTAGCTTTGCTCCTAAAGATGCTTCCTAAGGCCCACTTGACTTCCCATTCCAGGATGTCTGGCTCTAGGTGAGTGATCACACCATAGTGATTATCTTGCCCATGAAGATCTTTGTTGTATAGTTCTTCTAAGTATTCCTGCCACCTCTTCTTAATATCTTTTGCTTTTGTTATATCTATGCCATTATGTCCTTTATTGAGCCCATCTTTATATGAAATATTCCCTTGGTATCTCTAATTTTCTTGAAGAGATCTCTAGTCTTTCCCATTCTATTGCTTTTTTCTATATCTTTGCACTGATCACTGAGGAAGTCTTTCTTATCTCTCCTTGCTGTTCTTTGGAACTCTGCATTCAAATGAGTATATATTTCCCTTTCTCCTTTGCTTTAGCTTCTCTTCTTTCCATAGCTACTTGTAAAGCCTCCTCAGACAGCCATTTTGCTTTATTGCATCTTTTTCTTGGGGATGGTCTTGATCCCTGTCTCCTATACAATGTCACGAACCTCCATCCATAGTTCATCAGGAACTATATCAGATCTAGTCCCTTAAACCTATTTGTCACTTCTACTGTACAATCATAAGGGATTTGATTTAGGTCATACCTGAATGGTCGAGTGGTTTTCCCTACTTTCTTCAACTTAGTCTGAATTTGGCAATAAGGAGTTCATGATCTGACCCACAGTCAGCTCCTGATGAAGTAGCTGTGTCAAAAGATAGAGGCCAGGGGGAATTCCCTGACATAGACTGGAAAACTGGTCAAGCCAATGAAACCAGAGTCATCTATGTCCATTGGAAAAATGCAGCTCCACAGTTTGGGACAAAACCCTTCAGTGGCATGTCATATAGCTAAAAGGTATTATGAACTAAAAGTGGAAAATATACTGCTCATTTCTTTGCACAGTATTAAAAAAAGCATCGACTGCAATGCATCCATTTACTTTAACTTTGCCCAATGTGAATTACAGCCCTGATATGTTATAATCTCTTTCTTGTTCATGACATATTTAACTAACTGCTTCCTCAGATTTGCAAGCATGGAGCCTCCTGGAATGCTGGGCTGGAAGAAGCACAAACTGGAATCAAGATTGCTGGGAGAAATATCAATAACCTCAGATATGCAGATGACACCACCATTATGGCAGAAAGTGAAGAGGAACTAAAAATCCTCTTGATGAAAGTGAAAGAGTAGAGTTGAAAAGCTGGCTTAAAGCTAAACATTTAGAAAACTAAGATCATGGCATCTGGTCCCGTCACTTCATGGCAATAAGAATATCTTGCTAAAAAGCAAGAGAGTTCCATAAAAACATCTATTTCTGCTTTATTGACTATGCCAAAACCTTTGACTGTGTGGATCACAATAAACTGTGAAAGATTCTGAAAGAGATGGGAATACCAGACCACCTGACCTGCCTCTGGAGAAACCTGTATGCAAGTCAGGAAGCAAGAGTTAGAACTGGACATGGAACAACAGACTCGTGCCAAATAGGAAAAGGAGTACATCAAGGCTGTGTATTGTCGTCCTGCTTTTTTAACTTATATGCAGAGTCCATCATGAGAAACGCTGGGCTGGAAGAAGCACAAGCTGGAATGCAGATTGCCGGGAGAAATATCAATAACCTCAGATATGCAGATGACACCACCCTTATGGCAGAAAGTGAAGAGGAACTAAAAAGCCTCTTGATGAAAGTGAAAGAGGAGAGTGAAAACGTTGGCTTAAAGCTCAACATTCAGAAAACAAAGATCATGGCATCTGGTCCCATCACTTCATGGCAAATAGATGGGGAAACAGTGGAAACAGTGGCAGACTTTATTTTTGGGGGTTCCAAAATCACTGCAGATGGTAATTGCAGCCATGAAATTAAAAGACACTTATTCCTTGGAAGAAAAGTTATGACCAACCTAGATAGCATATTCAAAAGCAGAGACATTACTTTTCCAAGAAAGCTCTGCCTAGTCAAGGCTATGGTTTTTCCATTAGTCACGTATGGATGTGAGAGTTGGACTGTGAAGAAAGCTGAGCGCCAAAGAATTGATGCTTTTGAACTGTGGTGTTGGTGAATACTCTTGAGAGTTCCTTGGACTGCAAGGAGATCCAACCAGTCCATCCTAAAGGAGATCAGTCCTGGGTGTTCATTGGAAGGACTGATGCTAAAGCTGAAACTCCAATACTTTGGCCACCTCATGTGAAGAGTTGACTCATTGGAAAAGACTCTGATGCTGGGAGGGATTGGAGGCAGGAGGAGAAGGGGACAACAAAGGATTAGATGGCTGGATGGCATCACCGACTCGATGGACATGAGTTTGAGTGAAGTCCTGGAGTTGGTGATAGACAGGGAGGCCTAGTGTGCTGCGATTCATGGGGTCACAAAGATTCAGACCGGGCTGAGCAACTGAACTGAACTGATTGGACAAATTGCATATTTTCTTGGGTTGTAATTTTATTACCTCTAAAATGGAAATAAGAATATCAGTTTTCTATATCTAAGATAAAAACACACTCACCTAATATTTTATTTTTTTATGATCTTTATTTTTTTAGTAAGTTATTTTTGGCTGTGCTGGGTCTTACTGGCTCTTTGGGCTTTTCCCTAGTTGTGATGAATAGGGACTCTCACTGTGATGGCTTCTAATGTTGCAGAACACAGGATCTAGGGTGTGTGGGCTCAGTAGTCGCAGCTCCTGGCTCTAGAGTGAAGGTTCAATAGTTGTGGCACATGGGCTTAGTTACTCTGCCACATGTGAGATCCTCCCAGACCAGGGATGGAACCCATTTCTCCCTCATTGGCAGGAAGATTCTTTACCACTGAGCCATCAGGAAAGCCCTTATTTATTAATTTAAAATTTTAATATAGTTTGTGAAGGTTACTTTTAATTTACAGTTATTACAAAATGTTGGCTATATTCCCCATTTGAAGAATACATTCTTTTAGTCCATCTCACATCCAACAGTTCATGCATCCCTCTCCCCACCCATATATTGCCCCTCCACTTTTCTGCATTGTTAAGTACTAGTTTGTTCTATCTATGAATCTGTTTTTTTATTGTTATATTCAATAGTTTGTTGCATTATTTAGATTGATTCCACATATAAGCATTATCATACAGTATTTGTCTTTCTCTATCTGATATCTCCCTTAGCATAATGTCCTCTAAGTCTATCCCTGTTGCTGCAAATGGCATGATTTCATCCTATGTACGGCTGAGGTACATTCCACTGTATATATGTACCCTATCTTCATTCATTCATTCATTCATTTGTTGATGGACCCTTAGGTGGTTTCCATGTTTTAGCTGTTGTAAATAGTGCTGCTATAAACATAGGGGTGCATGTATACTTTTGAGTGTGTTTTTGTTTTATTTTTCAGATATATGCCCAGGAGTGGGATTGCTAGATCATATGGTAGTTCTATTTTTAGCTTTTTGAGAAACTTCCAAACTGTTTTCCAAAGTGGCTGCACCAACTTACCTTCCCTCCAACCATGTGGAAGGGTTACCTTTTCTCCATATACCTGACAACATTTACTTGAAAATCACCTCATATTTTTAAGTACCAAACCTAGTACCTTGGCATAAAGAAGATATTAAAAATATTTTTTTAGGAAAAAAATGATGAGTAGCTGAGATTTCAATGTCCACTCTTCAGACAGAATGCCACGCATTCAAGTAGATGTTTGTGTTCTCTATAACTAATCATGAAGTCAGATTAAGAGAAAGGCCTTTTTGTCTCACATGACAGGGTGAGGCTTCCTCAAATCTGAGTGTAAATGGCAGTTTTTCACTGTTCCTGGAGTGTAGTTAGCATTTTCCAAACTCCAGTCCTTTCTGCCAAGCAAATGCCTATCTTAACTTTCAGTCTTAGTTTGGTCTCATTTCTTCCAACAAACTTTCCTCCACTAAGTATGACCTAAGCTCTTTCTCCCATCTTTACCCTCTTTAGTCTATGCTTCATAATACATAACAATGTTAGTAAACAATCGTTCCCAAACACTGGTCAGAACAGAGGAATCACCTGATCTTATTAAAAATAATGAATAGTTTAAATAATTGATAAATAATAAAATAATTAACATTAAAAATATAAAGAAGTTCTTCTTAAAAAAAAAGAGTAGAATGAAATAAATTTGGCCTCACAACCAGCGGGAATCATTCATCTCTCAACAACCTTATCTATCAACTAAAGAATATTTTATTTGTGACCTAAAAACTGTACATCCAGCAAATATTTCTTGTGTCTCTGAAGCCACAGATTTGGATCCCTTAAGTAGATATAAATGTTCATGTTGTCACTTCTTGTTAGGATGTGGGAAGCATCCTACCTTTATTCTTCAGGACTGCACCCTGCCAGGCATGAAGTGGATCAGTGTTGCGCAATCCCATCTACAGATTAAAATCATTTGGCCCCAGGCAGCAATCCCACTCCCTGGCATATACCCTGGGGAAACCATAATTCAAAAAGCCACAGGTACCCCACAATGTGCATTGTAGCCAGGACACGAGAACAAGCAAAATACTCATCTACAGATGAATGGTTAAAGAAATGTGGTACATATATACAATGGAATACTACTCAGTCATAAAAAAGAATGACATAATGTCATTTTCAGCAACATGGATGGACCTAGAGATTATTACATTAAGTGAAGTACATCAGAAAGAGGAAAAACAAATATCATGTATTAAGACATATATCTACAAAAATGGTACTAACACATCCATTTGCATATGAGGAATTGAGATGCAGACATATGGAATGAATGTGTCTACACAGTTGGGGAGAGTGGGAGGAATGAACTGGGAGATTGGTATTGACATATGTGCATTACCGTGTGTAAAACAACTAGTGGGAGGAAGCCTGCTGAACAGCACAGAGAGCTCAGCCTGGTGCTCTGTGGTGACTTATAAGGGTTGAGGGGGCGGGGGGAAGGAGGGAAGTCCAAGAGGGAGAGGATACATGTATTCATATAGCTGGATTCACTTTGTTGTATAACAGAAATTAATACAACATTAAAAAGCAACTATACTCCAATTTAAAAGAATAAGAAGAAGAATTAAATCAGAATCTGTATAGTGAGGTCCAGTGTTACTTAGGAGATTCCAGGGTACAGCCAGGGCTGAGTGGCTATTAATTTATTGCTTAGGAAGAATATTTATAGGAAGCTTTCTTGAGCTGGGCTAGGGTAGAGAGAGGAATCAATTCTCTTAGTAACTGTTACAAAGGGTAAAATAAACTGAAGAAAGAAAGGAAGTGAAGCAGTTCAAATTAGGAAAACTGAGCTATGAGAAAGGGTTCAGTTCCGTTCAGTCACTCAGTTGTGTCCGACTCTTTGCAACCCCATGAATTGCAGCACGCCAGGCCTCCCTGTCCATCACCAACTCCTGGAGTTCACTAAAACTCATGTCCATTGAGTCAGTGATGACATCTAGCCATCTCATCCTCTGTCATCCTCTTCTCCTCTTGCCCCCAATCCTTCCCAGCATCAAAGTCTTTTCCAATGAGTCCAATCTTCTCATGAAGTGGCAAAAGTATTGGAGTTTCAGCTTTAGCATCAGTCCTTCCAATGAACACCCAGGACTGATCTCCTTTAGAATGGACTGGTTGGATGTCCTTGCAGTCCAAGGCATTCTCAAGAGTGTTCTCCAACACCACACTTCAAAAACATCAATTCTTCAGCACTCTGCTTTCTTAACAGTCCAACTCTCACATTCATACATGACCACTGTGATTGAATATTTTCATAGTTTACACTCTATTTAAAGTCACTATAATACACTGGCTACATTCTCTGTTTTGCAATATATCTTTGTAGCTTGTTTTATACATAAATATTCCTAACATATTTGAAAATTATGCCATTTAGAATTGCTGAACACAAATTCTATCATGCTTTCCTCCACTTTTTGTACTCAAAAAACTTTAAGGATACGTTCTTTATCCACTGGTGAAGCCAAACAAGGGTCCATGACTGTTTATTAAAACTATAATTTTTTTCTTAACTATTCAACAAATATTTTCCAAGCTACCATTGTCTGCTACATGTTGGGGTTATGACACAATAAAGCAGATGTGTGTCTATGGTGTTGGAAATCATAGCCAAAACACTGGGCAGATTTTTATAAAATAATCACAAATTAAGTATAAAATTTGAAATGGTTGTAAATTCTCAGAAGGGATTAGAGATTATATTTAATGTAATGTATTATATTTTTCAACGTTTATAATTTACCTTGGGAAGTAATGGAATATACTCTTATCCCCTTTTGGCTATGGGGATTCTTAGCTCCATGGAGATTCAGGGCTTGGCAATGGCATCACAGACTTTAAGCCAAGTCTTTCTCTGTCTTAATTCAGTCCCCTTCCACCCTGCCACATCACCCTAACCAATTCCAGAGAAAGAGAAATTAAACATTTACCCATGTAATCATGTGAACATTTTAGAATGACTGCAATATAACCAGAAAGCAACATCAAATATGTCAAAGTGTCAGGAACATTAAACAAAAATTGGCAGGCAAAAAGTGATTCAGGCAGTCAATTTCAGATGCCCACTTTGGCTGGAACATATAATCTCAGAGAAATGAGAGAGAGAAAGAATTAAAAGAAAGCTTTCCCTTTACAAAATGTAATATAATAATTAGAATTACAGAGATTGCTTTCATTCCTGTGCTCAGGTAAGGAAAAAAAATATGCTCTTCAAATTGATTCATTGTACTCTTGTTATTAGAGAACATTTAGTAAGTTCTGATATTTCAAGCCAGATGGTATTCCTCAAAAATGTGAGAAAGGAGATTTCTAACTGTAATCTGAACAAATACTGGTAATTTTCACCATTATTATATATGTCTTTTTATCCCTAACCAAGGAGTTAAATACAATAATGACTTATGTATAATTAATGTCAGTCTTAATTCTCTAATCTCAAGAGGCTTATTCACAGCAAAACTGCATTTGTCTACAGATGATTATCTTTCTAAACTAGCCTCAAAAATAAGTTTCTATAATTGAACTAAGTATGCATAAATTCAGATTATTTTTTATACTTTGGAAGTCATTAACTTGCATGTGTTACAAAGCATCCTATATTATTAGAATAACAAGATATTAAAAAGAGCATTCAAGAAAATTATCTTCAAAATTGGTATCTGAACTTGACCAAGATATTTAATATCTCATGGTTCACCTTGAGAGCTGTGAAGACAAGGTATAGGAGCATTGACAACAGGCCATGCATACATGTATGGGTGGTGGTGGTGGTTTAGTTGCTAAGTAGTGTCCAACTCTTACAATGCCATGGACTGTAGCCCACCAGGCTCTTCTGTCCATGGGATTTCCCAGGTAAGCATATTGGAGTGGGTTGCCATTTCCTTTTCCAGGAGTATCTTCCCCACCCAGGGATCAAACTGGGTCTCCTGCATTGCAGGAAGATTCTTAACCAACTCAGCCACCAGGGAAGCCCATATACATATACATCAGAATTTATATCCTCCTCAATATGATGCTGTAGGGAACCCAAGAGGAAGCAGAGCTTCTCCCAGGCATGGTTAGGGATGAAGAGGGAAATGACATTTACTGAACCTCCCCTGTGTGTCATTCACTCTGTGTAAGTAAAGGAGATACAAAATGCTAAGACACCAACAAAAGCAACAGCCAGCTTTCATGGTTTCTAGTATTCATCGTCTCTAGCAATGTACTACCAGTGAGGGAGACAAGACAAATTACAGTGGTGATTCAATAGGTGTGTGATGCTACTGAGATCTTCAGGGGCAGCAGACATGTGACTCATTCAGAACTGTGGGGGCATGGACAGCCAAAGAAGCCTCAAGAAGAAGGTCACACTGTTACTGAACCAAACTTGGGTCTGCTTACCAACACACAGTAAAACCAATCTACTGACACTAGGTAATGGTGAAGGAAAGTGCAGTGTTTATTGCAGGTGCAAGCAAGGAGACCATGAAACTCAAACTCAAAAGACCCAGAGTCCCCAGTGACTTTCAGGGAAGGTATTTTAAAGGCAATGTGAGGGACGGGGCTGCAGGATGCTTGATCAACTCATGCACAATTTTCAGAAGGGTTGGCACCAAAGTGAAGTTTCAAGCATCATCAACATTCTGGTTTCAACCAGTCTAGGGTCTCTTTGCTTAGGTTAGCAGTTTTCGTCTGGTGTGGGTCTGCTTCCTATAAAACAACTCAAGAATGTGTGTCAGGCCTTTATCTATATCTCTTAGGGAACTGGGAATTTGGTGACTCTGCCATGTGGCTGGTTTATAATCTAAACTGTTACCAGTTGGTTTGTTTTTTTCCCCAAAAATCTATTCTTTGTTTCTACCTTTTCATATTTCATAATCATTAACTTCTGACTCAAACTCTTGAGATTCAAGGGAGGACAGAGAAACTAAAACTAAAGCCTTATATTTCATAGGACAGGCACATAATAGCTTGCATGCAGTTTTCACACTTGATATCAGCTCTGTAGAAATGGCTTGAATTGAAGGATATACAGAGTTTAGTAGAGCACAGGGTGTGAAAGGAGTAGAAGAAAACAAAAGGCCACCAGGGGCTCTATCATAAAGGAACTTGTTTGTATGTTTCAGTTCAGTTCAGTCGCTCAGTCGTGTCTGACTATTTGCGACCCCATGAACCGAAGCATGCCAGGCCTCCTTGTCCATCACCAACTCATGGAGTTTATCCAAACTCATGTCCTTTGAATCAGTGATGCCATCTAACCATCTCATCCTCTGTCATCCCCTTCTCCTCCTGCCTTCAATCGTTCCCAAAATCAGGGTCTTTTCAAATGAGTCAGTTCTTCACATCAAGTGGCCAAAATACTGGAGTTTCAGTTTTAACATCAGTCCTTCCAGTGAACATCCAAGACAGATTTCCCTTAGGATGGACAGGTTGGATCTCCTTGCAGTTCAAGGGACTCTCAAGAGTCTTCTCCAGCATCACAGTTCAAAAGCATCAATTCTTCTTTGATCAGCCCTCTATATAGTCCACCTCTTACATCCATACATGACCACTGGAAAAACCATAGCCTTGACTAGACAGAACTTTGTTGACAAAGTAATGTCTCTGCTTTTTAATATGCTGTCTAGGTTGGCCATAACTTTCTTTCCAAGGAGTAAGCACCTTTTAATTTCATGGCTGCAGTCACAATCTACAGTGATTTTGGAGCCCCAAAAAATAAAGTCAGGCACTGTTTCCACATCAATTTGCCATGAAGTGATGGGCCTGGATGCCATGATATTAGTGAATGTTGAGCTTTAAGCCAATTTCTTCACTCTCCTCTTTCAGTTTCATCAAGAAGCTTTTTAGTTCTTCTTCACTTTCTGCCATAAGGGTGGTGTCATCTGCGTATCTGAGGTTATGATATTTCTCCCATCAATCTTGATTCCAGCTTGTGCTTCATCCAGCCCAGCGTTTCTCATTATGTACTCTGCATATAAGTTAAATAGGCACGGTGATAATATACAGCCTTGACATACTCCTTTTCCTATTTGGAACCAGTCTGTTGTTCCATGTCCAGTTCTAACTGTTGCTTTCTGACCTGCATACAAATTTCTCAAGAGGCAGGTCAGGTGGTCTGGTATTCCCATCTCTTGAAGAATTTTCCACAGTTTATTGTGATCCACACAGTCAAAGGCTTTGGCATAGTCAATAAAGCAGAAATAGATGATTTTCTGGAACTCTCTTGCTTTTTCGATGATCCAGCAGATGTTGGCAATTTGATCTCTGGTTCCTCTGCCTTTTCTAAAACCAGCTTGAACATCTGGAAGTTCACGGTTCACATATTGCTGAAGCCTGGCTTGGAGAATTTTGAGCATTACTTCACTAGCGTGTGAGATGAGTGCAATTGTGTGATAGTTTGAGCATTCTTTGGCATTGCCTTTCTTTGGGATTGGAATGAACACTGACCTTTTCCAGTCCTGTGGCCACTGCTGAGTTTTCCAAATTTGTTGGCATATTGAGTGCAGCACTTTCACAGCATCATCTTTCAGGATTTGGAATAGCTCAACTGGAATTCCATCACCTCCACTAGCTTTGTTCATAGTGATGCTTTATAAGGCCCACTTGACTTTCCATTCCAGGATGTCTGGCTCTAGGTCAGTGATCACACCATCGTGATTATCTGGGTCATGAAGATCTTTTTTGTACAGTTCTTCTGTGTATTCTTGCCACCTCTTCTTAATATCTTCTGCTTCTGTTAGGTCCATACCATTTCTGTCCTTTATCGAGCCCATCTTTGCATGAAATATTCCCTTGGTATCTCTAATTTTCTTGACGAGATCTCTAGTCTTTGCCATTCTGTTGTTTTCCTCTATTTCTTTGTATTGATTGCCAAGGAAGGCTTTTTATCTCTTCTTGCTATTCTTTGGAACTCTGCATTCAGATGCTTATATCTTTCCTTTTCTCCTTTGCTTTTCTCTTCTCTTCTTTTCACAGCTATTTGTAAGGCCTCCTCAGACAGCCATTTTGCTTTTTTGCATTTCTTTTCAATGGGGATGGTCTTGATCCCTGTCTCCTGTACAATGTCAGGAACCTCCATCCATAGTTCATCAGGCACTCTATCTGTCAGATCTAGTCCCTTTAATCTATTTCTCACTTCCACTGTATAATCATAAGGGATTTGATTTAGGTCATACCTGAATGGTCTAGTGGTTTTCCCTACTTTCTTCAATTTAAGTCTGAATTTGGCAATTCAGCAAAACAGTCAGCTCCTGGTCTTGTTTTAGTTGACTGTACAGAGTTTCTCCATCTTTAGCTGCAAAGAATATAATCAATCTGATTTCGGTGTTGACCATCTGGTGATGTCCATGTGTAGAGTTGGAAGAGGGTGTTTGCTATGACCAGTGCATTTTCTTGGCAAAACTCTATTAGTCTTTGTCCTGCTTCATTCCATCCAAGGCCAAATTTGCCTGTTACTCCAGGTGTTTCTTGACATCCTACTTTTGCATTCCAGTCCCCTATAATGAAAAGGACATCTTTTTGGGGTGTTAGTTCTAAAAGGTCTTGTAGGTCTTCATAGAACCGTTCAACTTCAGCTTCTTCACCCTTACTGGTTGAGACATAGACTTGGATTACTGTGATATTTAATGGTTTGCCTTGGAAATGAACAGAGATCAATCTGTCGTTTTTGAGATTGCATCCAAGTACTGCATTTCAAACTCTTTTGTTGACCACGATGGCTACTCCATTTCTTCTGAGGGATTCCTGCCCACAGTAGTTGATATAATGGTTATCTGAGTTAAATTCACCCATTCCAGTCCATTTTAGTTCGCTGATTCTTAGACTGTCGAAGTTCACTCTTGCCATCTCTTTTTGACCACTTCCAATTTGTCTTGATTCATGGACCTGACATTCTAGGTTCCTATGCAATATTGCTCTTTACAGCATCGGACCTTGCTTCTATCACCAGTCACATCCACAACTGGGTATTCTTTTTGCTTTGGCTCCATCCCTTCATTCTTTCTGGAGTTATTTCTCCACTGATCTACAGTAGCATATTGGGCACCTACCAACCTGGGGAGTTCCTCTTTCAATATCTTATCATTTTGCCTTTTCATACTGTTCATGTTCTCGAGGCAAGAATACTGAAGTGGTTTGCCATTCCCTTCTCCAGTGGATCACATTCTGTCAGACTTTTCCACCATGACCTGTCCGTCTTGGGTGGTCCCACGGGCATGGGTTAGTTTCACTGAGGTAGACAAGGCTGTGGTCCTAGTGTGATTAGAATGACTAGTTTTCTGTGAGTATGGTTTCAGAAAGTAGCATTAACATATATAAACCACCATGTGTAAAATAGCTAGCTAGCAGGTAACTGCACAGGCAATAGCACAGGGAGCTCAGCTCAGTAATCTGCAATAATCTAGAGAAGTGGAATGGGGTGGGGGGGGGGGGTGGGAGTATGGACTAAAGTGTAGTTGATTTATAATACAATGTTGTGTTAATTCTGTCATACAGCAAAGTGTTTCAGTTATTTGTGTGTGTGTGTGTGCTCAGTTGCTTCAGTCAGGTCCAACTCTGTGTGATCCTATGGATTGTAGATGACCAGGCTCCTCTGCCCATGGGATTTTTCCTGGCAAGAATACTGGAGTGGGTGGCCATGCCCTCCACCATGGGATCTTCCCACCCAGGGATCGAACCCTTGTCTCCTCCATTGCTGGCAGATTCTTTACAGCTGAGGTACTCTGGAAGCCTGAGAAATACACACACACACACACACACACATATATATATATACACACACGTGTGTGTGTGTTTCATATTCTTTTTCCTTATTTTTTATATTTATTGCAATACAATTGCTTTGCAATGTTGTGTTGATTTCTGCTATACAACAATGTGAATCAGCCATATGTACACCTATCCCCTCCCTTTTGGGCCTCCCACCCACCCGTCCCCCATTCCACTTCTCTAGATTATCACAAATTACTGAGCTGAGCTCCCTGTGCTATTGCCTGTGCAGTTACCTGCTAGCTAGTTATTTTACACATGGTGGTTTATATATGTTAATGCTACTCTCTCAATTTGTTCCATTATGATTTATTATAGGATATTGAATATAGGCCCCTGTGCTATATAATAGGATCTTGTTGTTTGTTCATTCTATATGTAACAGTTTGACTCTGCTAATCCCAAACTCCCTCTTCCATCCCTTCCTATTTGGCAGCCACAAGCCCATTCTCTATGTCTGTGAGCCTCTTTCTGTTTTGTAGGTAAGTTCATTTATGTCATATATTAGATTCTACATATAAATGGTATCATATAGGTTTTATTTTATTGAGCTAATACTGGTGGTCTTTGAGAGTGACTTCCATAGTCTTATAGTCTTAGGGGTGAGATAGGTGAGTGCCTGAACTTAAATAGTGTCAGAGAGGATAAAACATATGTACATTGAACCAAAAGAGACCAAGGAGATAGAATGATGTGATCTCAAAGAGATTTCAAAAGTTTTCTTGACTCCGGTTTTGGGAAGTAGATGCAAAGGAAGACATGGAAGAGAACATGTAAGAAAAGAGGTTTTAAGGGAAAATGTTTATTTCAATTGTGGATATACTATATTTGTGACTCCTTTGGTATATAAAAGAACATTTATTAAAAAGCTATATTTGATTCTATAAAGAAATTGTGATGAAAAAGCTGTATTTGGCGGTCATGAGCCTTTGATAAGTCATAGATCGTGAGGAAAGATCAAATCATTCCAGGACAGTGAAATAAACCAGTGGTTCTTAGACCATGGTATCTGGACCACTAGCAGCAGTATCAGCACCTGAGAATTTGTTGGAAATGCAAGTGATCAGTCCCAGCTCAGAACATTTGCATCAGACATTCTGAGTGGAGCCCAGTGACTTGTGCTTTTGTAAGTCTTCCAGATGTTTCTGATATCCACTGAAGTGTGAGAACTGGGGATATAAAATTTACTTCTGGGCCACATATATTCTGAGCATTTGATGAAAATTATATACTTTCTTGAAGACAGGGTTGGGGTAATTCAGGAAGTTTTTTTTTTATATTCTAATATTCAGGAATTAATGAAAAATAGAAATGTGGTCAATGACACTTTGTGAAACAGAAAACCAGACCTAATTCAGTCAGAGTCATCACAGTACCTTTACATTAGCCTGCTAGGGCTGCCATAACAAAATCACAAACTGTGGGGCTTAAACAGGAGAATTTCATTTCCTTGCAGTTCTAAAAGCTAACTGTGAAAGATCAAGTTGCCATCAAGGTTAGCTTCAAGCCTCTCCTCATAGGTTGTAGTTGACCACCTTCCTTCTGTGTCCTCTGTGCAGGGAGTAGGCATGAAGGGGAGATCTGATGTCCTCTTCTCTTCTTGTAAGGATACCAGTTCTATCTGATTAAGGCCTCATTTTTATAAACACATTTAACCTTAATTATCTCCCTAAAGGCTGTATATCCAAATACAGCCATACTTGATGTTAGGGTTTCAGTATATGGATGCAAGAGGGCAAAATTAAATTTGCAATAATGCTGGATGCAGAATCTGTGTTCTAGGGCTCAATTTGAGCTTGTAAGACACAATGAAAGTTTCAGTGGATTTCTGGAAAAAGATTTTCTCTTCCCTTCTGTACTTTAACCTAAATTTATTAACAGGAAGTATTGGTGACTATTTTGACACTATATGGGATGAAATTTTCTCAGAATGGAGGAGTATACTTTAAGGTAGTAGAGTAATGGAATGGAAAAAGAAAAACATTTGATGTTGGAAAAATATTTGGGTTCTATACCAAACTTTAACTATAGCGCCCCCTTGATATTTTAATCCCATGAATAAGTATTTTTCATTTTCATTTAAGGAAGTTTAGGTTAATTTCTCTGCCACTTATCAATGAAGAATTCAGAGACAAGAAGTACTGAGGCAGGCTGGGAACTGGGACCCTTTACTACAAAGCTTGTAAGTGGACAAACATCTTCTCCAGCAACAAAATACAAAGAAACTATAAGGGGCTAAAAATAACTGCATGCATGCACAGTTGGGTCAAATTATGGACAAGATACAAAAAGACCAAAAAATAAAGAAAACATAACTAATTGCCACTTCTGAGGAGCCCAGAGCAAAAGAAGAGTGCTGTTAACATCCCCTGCACACAACACCTCCAAACCAACTATGGCATTCCTCTTCCACCAGCCCCCTGGATCCACCTCTACCATCACTCCATTTAAAGAACCACCTGGTGCCTACAGGGGAACAAGCAAGGGGATGTTACTTGTTTTCTCTCTTCTGGTACAGTAGGATCCCCAATAAAGCCTTGCCTGAATTTCTTGTCTGGCTTCTCATCAATTTCTATTGACTAAGGAAGGCCAAGATCCAGGTTTGTAACAGTACTGGACTTTAAAAATCAGCAGGGACCCTCTCTGTCCTTCCTGGGATCCACAATCTCTTCCTTTCCTTTCTCTCTGCAAGACCAGCAAATTGTCCCTCCCATGTATATATTGGAAAATAGATTCCACAGATTCAGAGCCACAGATCTTGCTGTTCTGAAATCAATAACCCATTGGCCCATACTTCAGTGTCCCATTTCCAAGTGTCCTAAACGTAAAAATCTCACTAGGTATACTTAATTCAGAAGATCACTCTGGTCTGGGGAGCTGTGGAATCATGATAAGTCATAAGCCTGAGTGATAACCCTCAAAACCTGAGGCTAGGTCAGAATGAAATACCCAAACATGTGATCGCCAGTTTAGCACCTACCAAATGGGAGGAGAAGTTATACCAGAAAGTCTCTTCGGTTCTAATCTTGCTTGCTGTTCTAGTTGCTTACATGAAATAGGAGTCGCATATGTGTATTTTTGTATGGGAACTCTAATGTGAAGAGATACAAGAAACCTATCAAAAAAATTTCATAGATGTGATTGGACTTTACTTTGCTCTTTAAAGAGAACTAAGTTTCTTTACTAGGTTTTTAAGTAGAAGCTTTCCTTCTCCAATGGTTATATAAAAGAGAGAGAAAACTGAATCACAGAATTGGGGATCACTAAGAGACAAATTTCAGGACACATAAAATACTATTATTCAATCAGTGCCCAGAAAATATTGTATATGAGTAGTCAGCAGGTGTCGAAGTGTTTACATTTAGGGATATGAGCATGTGATGAGAACTCCATCCCCTGCAGTGAGACAAAACAAGTGTGAAATGAGATATCCAAATTCGGTATCTCATTAAAAGGGAAGGAGGGAAATAGTGGGTCTACAGCCCATGGTCTCTGGATATGAATTGCTCTGATATTACAAAATTATACAAATAGGTTGTTCTGGCTCTCGATCACAATGTCCCAGGAGCAAAGCAGGAAATGGAAGCTTTCAGCTATAGCCACATATCCTCACCAGCAGATGATTCATTTCCTTTACACTAATATTTCTGATGACAAACATACAGTCTCACCAGGAGATAGGGAAGGTGAGGCTGTGACATTTTGTCTATGGTTAAGTGTGTGAAAAACTCAAATAAGCCTTGGGCATTATCTTGGTTTAAGAGTAATCCATGTTAAGCTGAAAATAAAAACTCAGCCCAATACCACTTCCATTTAACAGGGACACCTATATTTCTTTAAAGTTAAATATTATTTTTTATAGAAATGCTGTCAATATACAATTTTTTAAAAACCTAAAACAATTTATCCCCTTCCCAACCCTTATACATAAGCTTAATTTTGAAAGATAAATTCATCTACTATATATAATGTAATCTATCAGTAAATTTCCACACATGTGCTTTCATGTATATGCGTGCATATGTGCTTAGTAGCTTCAGTCATGTCCAATTCTTTGTAGCCAGCTACACCCCTCTGTCCATGGGATTCTACAGGCAAGAATACTGAGAAGGGTATTGCTATGCCCTTCTCCAGGGGATCTTCCTGACCCAGGATCGACCCCGCATCTTCTGCATTGCTGGCAGATTCTTTACCACTGAGCCACCGGGCAACTTGAAGAGCCACCAGCCCTTCATGTATATGACTGTTTGTTAATAATTTAATTTTTCTTCTCTTTTGATATTTATTTTTATTATATTTTGAACATATTTTATTTTAAATTAATTTTTATTGGAGTATAATTGTTTTACAATGTTGTGTTAGTTTCTACTGTACAGTAAATTGGCTATACATGTACATATATCCTCTCTTTTTTGGATTTCCTTCCCATTTAGGTCACCACATTTGAATTTTTTTTATATTTTGTTGATTTATAATGTTGTGTCCATTACTGCTGTATAGCAAATTGATTCAGTTATGTATATATACTCTTTTTTATATTCTTTTTATTCTTGATTGTATTTTCCACTTAATATTTTTGGAAGCATATAAACTCATTCTTTTTAATGATTGTATAACAGCTATCATCAAATTTATATATTAACTTCTCTTTTCTTGGTTACCATTTAAATTATTTTTAGTTTCTAAAAAATTTTTGTCTGTTATATTTATCATTAAGGAGCCATGTTTCAAAAACATTCTTGTTCACTAAATGTTTGCATCATGCAAATGTATATATTCAAGACAAATTTTTTAAAAAGTATAGTAATATGGTAATAGTTATAATAAAATAATTTTATATTAATACAAATCTATTTTATATTAATATATGAATATATTAATATAATTATATTATATATTATTAATATAAACTATATTGATATACTTTTAAATTAATATAAATTTTATAATAATATAAAATGGTAATTCAGCTATTGATGAGTAATGCCAGATTACCCTCCATTGAGTCCATATCTGCATTCACTAAATATGTATGACACATTCACTAAAAATGTATGATGTATCTGTATTATAATTTTTGCTGTTATATTTGCTTTGTTGGTTATTTTACCCAAGTTTGCTATATGCCTACTTATGCTTTGTTACTTGATCCATTATGGAGTTGGATAGGTAGGCTACTTACTCATTATAGAGTTTATCAGTCCTCTATCTGTTCTCCAGGGAGACTCAGAGGCAGTCCACTTCTGGACAGATCTCTACTGTGTTTCTCTGAATTGGGCAATGTGCTTAGGGCCACACCTGCATCTTTGATTGTCTCTAGACTTGAGTGTCCAAGGAATAGAGCTTTGTTGGGCATTTCAGAGCAAGCCTCTTCATTTTGAATGCTTCAGAATATGGCTCAATAGTTCTAAAGGTAAGAGGCTACTCAAAAGATCTGTTTGGCATTTTGCCAAAACTCTCCAGAATTTGGAAGGTATTCTATGTATTTCATTTTCTAAAACATTTGTTTGTTTTTAATACCATAAGATAATTTTGCTCCTTTTCACTTATAGAGGAGAGAGGGGTAGTTCGGGGTAGAAGGTCATTTGGTTTCATAAAAGAAAGTAATTAAGGTTTCCTCCTGGACTGCCACATTATCCAGATGTCCTTTGTAAGTCAAATGCTTGCATGTGAAATATAAATGTTATAGGGTCATCAGAGCTCCTCAAGGGGCCTTTTAAATTAGTAAAGGAGGGGAAGATAGGAACTCCATTTGTGATTACAAGGCTTGTTCTCTACATTTTCAAACATGTTTTCTCTCCTTGAATGTGACAAGAAAGGTGAAGGGACATTGGTTTAGGAGTCTTAGAGCATAGCACTTGACTTACATTTATGATATAATGCTTTGATAATTTTAAATGCATGTTTCTTATCTTATGCTTTTTTTTTTTTCTCCTTTTCTGGACAGATTTTTTGAGGGTAGGGAATTTTTTTTTTTTAATTTTGCAGGTCTGTAGCATACCTGGGGTTTTGTAAGCATTTAATGATTTCTTTTTTTTTTTTATTTTAAATTTTATTTTATTTTTAAACTTTACAAAATTGTATTAGTTTTGCCAAATATCAAAATGAATCTGCCTCAGGTCCTGCCTGAAATCATCACTGAACTTAGAAGTTGTGTCTCATTGACAAAAGTTTAGAGCACAAATTTGTTAAAAGTGAATGCAGTCTATATAAAATGCTTAATGCAAAATTTTATTGGATTTAATTTCATATACACTATATACCAAAGCAGTTTCTTCACAGCATCTTCCTATTCTCCACAATGTCCTATTATTGATACATCTACAATCTTCAGTTCAGTTCAGTTCAGTTCACTCAATTGTGTCCGACTCTTTGCAACCCCCTGAATCACAGCACACCAGGCCTCCCTGTCCATCACCAACTCCAGGAGTTCACTCAGACTCATGCTCATCGAGTCATTGATGCCATCCAGCCATCTCATCCTCTGTTGTCCCCCTCTCTTCCTGCCTGCAATCCCTCCCAGCATCAGAGTCTTTTCCAATGAGTCAACTCTTCACATGAGGTGGCCGAAGTACTGGAGTTTCAGCTTTAGCATCAGTCCTTCCAATGAAAACCCAGGACTAATCTCCTTTAGGATGGACTGGTTGGATCTCCTTGCAGTCCAAGAGACTCTCAAGAGTCTTCTCCAACACCACAGTTCAAAAGCATCAATTCTTCAGTGCTCAGATTTCCTTATAGTCCAACTCTCACATCCATACATGACCACTGGAAAAACCATAGCCTTGACTAGACAGACCTTTGTTGGCAAGGTAATGTCTCTGCTTTTGGATATGCTATCTAGGTTGGTCATAACTTTCCTTTCAAGGAGTAAGAGTCTTTTAATTTCATGGCTGAAATCACCATCTGCAGTGATTTTGGAGCCCCAAAATATAAAGTCTGACACTGTTTCCACTGTTTCCCCATCTATTTGCCATGAAGTGATGGGACCAGATGCCATGATGTTAGTTTTCTGAATATTGAGCTTTAAGCCAACTTTTTCACTCTCCTCTTTCACTTTCATCAAGAGGCTTTTTAGTTCCTCTTCACTTTCTGCCATGACGGTGGTGTCATCTGCATATCTGAGGTTATTGATATTTCTCCCAGCAATCTTGATGCCAGCTTCTGCTTCTTCCAGCCTAGCGTTTCTTATGATGTTCTCTTCATAGAAGTTAAATAAGCAGGGTGACAATATACATCCTTGATGTACTCCTTTTCCTATTTGGAACCAGTCTGTCGTTCCATGTCCAGTTCTAACTGTTGCTTCCTAACCTGCATACAGGTTTCTCAAGAGGCAGGTCAGGTGGTCTGGTATTCACATCTCTTTCAGAATTTTCCACAGTTTATTGTGATCCACACATTCAAAGACTTTGGCATAGTCAATAAAGCAGAAATAGATGTTTTTCTGGAACTCTCTTGCTTTTTTGATGATCCAGCAGATGTTGGCAATTTGATCTCTGGTTCCTCTGCCTTTTCTAAAACCAGCTTGAACATCTGGAAGTTCATGGTTCACGTACTGCTGAAGCCTGGCTTGGAGAATTTTGAGCATTATTTTACTAGCATGTGAGATGAGTGCAGTTGTGCAGTAGTTTGAGCATTCTTTGACATTGCCTTTCTTTGTGATTGGAATGAAAACTGACCTTTTCCAGTCCTGTGGCCACTGCTGAGTTTTCCAAATTTGCTGGCATCTTGAGTGCAGTGCTTTCACAGCATCATCTTTCAGGATTTGATCTTAGAATACCTTGAATACTCATTGGAAGTTTTGCAGGAAGGGAGAACCCTTCCAGGGCCCAAAACTGGGCTCTTGTCTAACACTCAGAAATGAATCGTCCGAGGAGATACATGTGCTAACAAAGCAAGAGATTTTATTGGGAAAGGGCACCCAGGTGGAGAGCAGTGAGTAAGGGAACCCAGGAGAACAGCTCTGCCACATGGCTTGCAGTCTTGGGTTTTATGGTGATGGGATTAGTTTCTGGGTTGGTTGTCTTTAGCCAATCATTCTGACTCAGAGTCCTTCCTGGCGGTGCACTCCTTGTTCAGCCAAGATGGATGCCAGAGACAAGGATTCTGAGAGGTGATCAGATGTGTGGTATCTTTTTTGACCTTTCCTGAACTCTTCTGGTTGATGGTGGCTTATTAGTTCTGTGTTCCTTACCAGAACCTCTTGTTGTAAAACAACTCATGCAAATGGTTACTCTGGTGCCTGGCCACGGTGGGTGGTTTCAGTCAATGTGCTTCCCCTAACAGAAGGACTGATGCTGAAGTTGAAGTTCCAATATTTTGGTCACCTGATGCGAACAGCGACTCTTTGAAAATGTCCCTGATGCTGGGAAAGATTGAGGGCAGAAGAAGAAGAGGGTGTCAGAGGACGAGATGGCTGGATGGCATCACCGATGCAATGAACATGAACTTGGGCAAATTCCGGGAGATGGTGAGGGACAGGGAGACCTGGTATGCTGCAGTCTATGGAGTTGCAGAGTCAGACATGACTGAGCAACTGAACAACAACAGCTAAAGTTTTAGTCATTGATTCTCTTTTCACTTTTAAATATGCTTATACCCTAAATGATCACATTTGGTCCCACCATTTTAAATATTATCTTTATATTAATTTATAATCTTTCCAAATTTATATATCCATCTTAGATCACTTTCCTGAATTGCAGGCTACATATCTATCTCCTTACTCAACATCTCCATCTGAATGTGCAAATCCTGTCTCAAATCTAACATGTTCAGAACTGACTCCTTGATTCATACTGGCACCCATCAACACACTTCACCTTGAACTTTCTAATCTCAGCTAATGGAAGCCATCCATGTATCTAGACCAAAAGGCAAATTTTTATCCCTCTTTTTCTCTCCTATAAAAATGTTTAATTTTCAAAGGAAATCCTGTTAGCTCTTTTTTGCAAAATATATCCACATACTTAGTACTTCTCACTGCCTCCATTGCTATATATATGAGACATAGAAGTAGCCTTTTAAAACATCTTTATGTTTCTATCCTTTTATTCCTCAAATCTATTCTCAAAACAGCAGCCAGAGTGATTCTGATTAAATAAAGGTTATATAATATTCAACCTCAAATTGGCCCATGTCACCCATAGATGCTAGCCTCTAATCCCTAAAAAGAGAAGGCTTTTGAAGGTAGGGAATGGAGAAGAGTCATATATAAATATCCTTAATCAGATGACTGCAGATTCTTACATTCAGTGGAGTAAGTGGGAGTATGTGGATATTAGACCATAGACTTATTACAAGTGGGGAACATAAGCTTTGAGATCAGAAACACTGGGCATTCAGTCCAGCAGTTTATATTCCAGCTGAGATTTCCTGGGACAATTACTCAACATGAGGATAATATTTCAAAAAAATTAAATGAGAATAGTTGCCGTCATCATACAATTTAAATTGTACAAAAGTGGACAGAAGAGCTAAATAGACATGTGTCCAAAGAAGACATACAAATGGCCAAGAGACACATAAAAAAATGTTCAATTTCACTAATTTTTGAAGTAATGCAAACAAAAATTACAATGAGGTATCACTTTATACTGGTCAGAATAAACATCAAAAAATCTACAAATAATAAATGTTGGGAAAGATATGGAGAAAGTGAATCCTCCTACACTGTTGGTGGGAATATAAATTGATGCAACCACTATGGAGAACAGTATGTGTGTTAGTCATTCAGTCATGTCTGACTCTTTGTGACCCCATGGACTGTAGCCCTCCAGGCTCCTCTGTCCATGGAATTCTCCAGGCAAGAATACTGAAGTGGGTTGCCATGTCCTTCTCCAGGGGATCTTTCCAACCCAGGTCTCTGGGTTTGCAGACAGATTCTTTACAGTTTGAACCACCAGGGAAGCCCTGGAGAAGAGTATGGAAGGTCCTTAAAAAACATAAATAAATAAAAACTAAAAGTAAAACTACCATAGGATTCAGCAATCCAACTCCTGGGCACATATCTGGAGAAAACCATAACTTTAAAAGATATGTGTACACAGTCAGTGTCAGTGAAGTTGCTCAGTCGTGTTTAACTCTTTGCAATCCCATGGACTGTAGCATACCAGGCTCCTCCACCCATGAAACTTTACAGGCAACAGTACTGGAGTAAACTGCATTTCCTTCTCCAAGGAATCTTCCCAACCTGTAGATTGAACTCAGGTTCCCGCATTGCAGGCAGACGCATTACTATCTGAGCTACCAGGGAAGCCCCTGGATAACCAACAAGGACAACCACAGGGAACTCTGTTCAAAGTTATATGGAAGCTTAGATGGGAGGAGAGTGTGAGGGAGAATGGTTACATGCATATGTATGGCTGAGTCTCTTTGTTGTTCACCTGAAACTGTCACAACATTGTTAATTGACTACATTCAATATAAAATAAAAAGTTTAAAAAAAGGAAAAAAGAAAAGATATATTCACTCCAATGGTCATAGACATAGCAGCACTATTGATAATAGCCAAGACATGGAAGCAACTTAAATGTCCATTGGCAGAGGAGTGGATAAAGATGTGGTATTTTATACAAAGGAATATTACTTAACCATAAAAAAGAATGAAACAATGTCATTTGTAGCAACATAGATAGACCTAGACATTATTGTCCTAAGTAAATCAGACAGCAAAAGAGAAATATCATATATTGCTTATATGTGGGATCTAAAAAAATGATACAAATGAACTTATATACACAGCAGAAATAGAGTCACAGACATAAACTTATGGTCACCAAAGGGGAAAGGAGAGGAGGGATAAATTATGAGTTTGAAATTAATGTAAACATACTACTATATATAAAATAGATAACCAATAAGGACCTACTTGGAGTAGCTCCTCTCGGCCCTCCTGAGCCAACGCAGCCACTGGTCCTTGGACGTGGGGTTGCTCCTCTCAGCCGTCACCCCTGACCCTGGGTGTGAGGTAGCTCCTCCAATGGGGAAATAGATGGGGAAACAGTGGAAACAGTGTCAGACTTTATTTTTTGGGGCTCCAAAATCACTGCAGATGATGATTGTAGCCATGAAATTAAAAGACGTTTATTCCTTGGAAGGAAAGTTATGACCAACCTAAATAGAATATTCAAAAGCAGAAACATTACTTTGCCAACAAAGTTCTGTCTAGTCAAGGCTATGGTTTTTCCAGTGGTCATGTATGGATGGGAGATTTGGACTGTGAAGAAAGCTGAGTGCCGAAGAATTGATGCTTTTGAACTGTGGTGTTGGAGAAGACTCTTGAGAGTCCCTTGGACTGCATGGAGATCCAACCATTCCATTCTAAAGGAGATCAGCCCTGGGTGTTCTTTGGAAGGACTGATGCTAAAGCTGGAACTCTAATATTTTGGCCACCTCATGCAAAGAGTTGACTCATTGGAAAAGACTCTGATGCTGGGAGGGATTGGGGGCAGGAGGAGAAGGGGACGACAGAGGATGAGATGGTTGGATGGCATCACCGACTTGATGGATGTGAGTTTGAGTGAACTCCGGGAGTTGGTGATGGACAGGGAGGCCTGGCGTGCTGCAATTCACGGGGTCGCAATGAGTCGGACATGACTGAGCGACTGAACTGAAGGACCTACTGCATAGCAGAGAGAACTATACTCAATATTTTTAATTACCTAAAAGGGAAAATATCTGATATACATAAAACTTAATCACTCTGCTGAATACTTAAAGGCAACAAAATACTGTAAATCAGCTATACTTCAATAAAAAATTAATATAAGAGAAACTGTACAAGTCTAGCACAAATTCCAATAAACACTTGGTTCCCATCTAGCACTTTTTATGGCTATCAAATATTTAAAACCTTATACTTATAAAATGGAAGCAGTATTTATATGAGGAAATGATCTTAAAGCAGTACATTTAAAAGAGAAGAGCTGCAGAGCAGCGTCCTACTTACCAAGTTTCCAAGTTTTACCATTCTCTGTCCAGCACAAGCAGATTAAGTAGAGACTTGAATGGACATAAACTAACCACATCACAAGATACTGGCTTCAAAAAGACACAGAAAGAGAAATACTAAATCTTTCCAACCCAGATGGCTTTGTTTAGAAGACAGCTTAAGAAAAAAGCAGTAAGGTAACTAAATCTACAAAAATTACATTTTTAATCAATGATCCTTTTATTCTTCATTCCCTCCTCCTATTTTTATCTATTGCTTTAAGCTCTGCTATTTTTGAATATGATTAAATGTCAGTAGGGAAACATTTTATTTTAGACAATTAGCAGACTGAAGCTATCTGAAATTATGAATCATTCAAACTTGTACATGAAGCTCACACTTGCATTTATTTAATGTATTTTCTTTTTGGTTTGGGGATTTTTGGGGGGGGCTTGGGATTTATATAGCAGCTTTCCTGCTAGGGGCCGTAAGGAACTGAGTTCCTTACAGAACTCTACTCCTGCATTTCCCCTTGGGCTTCTAGATACTGTCTCTGCGCTTACATCTTAGAAGCATCAAAGTAGTTAAACAAGGCAACAGATAAATAAATTAGGTTATAATAATATGGAGATTCTGCAAAGGATTTCTTAATGTCTTTATTACATATGCTTCCTGGAAATTTCTTAGAATTATGGAAAAACAGAATACTTCAGTTAATCAAATCATCTAGCTAATAATATGATTCTCTCTCATTTGTCTGACTTTCTTTTCTAAATTAACATCATTGTTTCAGACATGGTAAATCCACACTGTTCTCTATATATGCCACACTCATCTCCTCTTTGACCTTTGCTTAGCATGGCCCTCTCTTTTCAAATCCTTCCATACATGACTCTCTGACCCCTCTAAGGCTCATTCACTGCTACATGGAGTGGGCAAGAGGTTATCATCTCAAGAACATGGATTGTCAATGTGATTATTAGTCAGTGAGCTGATTTGGTTATTTGTAACAAGGGGCAAACAAAGTATTAATAGCTTAAAGGACAGGTGCTTAGTTCCCTCTCCATCAAAGCAGTGCTTCCACATAAAGAATGTAAGGCTAGGACTCAAGAATTCTTAAAACTTGTTTCTTTGCCACTCTTAGTACATGACATCTTTTGGAGTATAGTGCTTCTCCTGTGACCATATGTTCAGCCCAGCTTGTTAATTGTTTCTTCGGGAGTTTCTCATCAAGTTCATCCATAGGAGCATTGGTAAAAACTTAAAGGCATGGTCAACCCAAGCAGCACAGCAGTCTTTAGTTGGATGGTCATATACCCAGTTGGAATTTGGAGTTCTGAATATATAATGAAGTAGGGGAAATAGATATTGAAATACTAAATCCCATCTTTCTTCCTATCTATATAAATCTGCCTCTCTATGCAAGAGTCCAGAATACTTTGCAGTTCTGTTTCTGTTCATTATGAATTGTTTAGTTGGCACTCTAGTCTTAAACACTGGTCAAATGAGCTTTGTTAAGCATAAGTTAGCATTTCAAATCCCATCAAACAGGAGTACTAACAAGTCTGAGGTCCAAGGCTGTGAGCCAGTGATGGCAGATCTCACCATGGGATCTGCCACTTCATGAGGTGAGTTGGTATATAATCAGCCTGCCTCTTCTACTCAATACATCTCTGCCAAGTGAACATATTTCAGTTTGTAAATAGTCTGTCTTCCAGACATATGGACACTTAATCATAGTCGACCAAAACCCAGTTCCAAGGGCATCTCTCCTAATGGGAAACAGAATCTTGGCTAGGTCAGTACTCCATCCAGAGTTTCATGGACTCTAAAAATACTGTGCCATTTTTATAGCAAATAAGTCTATTACTGAAGTTTGGAAACCTACCTATTATATATCAGTTCTTCTTCAACCTACCTGTGCTCTACCATAATAAGACCAATAGTCATGGAAACATGATGAATTAATCTTCATTTCTTTATATGAATCTTAAAATAAGAAATGTTACTTTAGGTATGTAGTCTCATATTTCCAAATATGTTATAAGCTTCTTTAGGAAAGACTATTCTTTGTACAATAAGCTAGACTGCTAATAGCTATCAATTAGTGCTTATGATTTCTATATTTCATTTTTTATTATTTTATCCTTTATACATATGAAGTGAAGAAGTAAAGTCTTAGTCATTTAGTCATGTCTGACTCTTTGTGACCTCATGGAATATTGCCTGCCAAGCTTCTCTGTCCATAGAATTCTCCAGACAAGAATACTGGAGTGGGTTGCCATTTCCTTCTCCAGGGGATTTTCCCGTCTCCTGCATTGCAGGCAGATTCTTTACTGTCTGGGCCTCCAGGGAAGCAAATGGACAATATAAAATAATTTAATACCATGTAGTGAGTATTAAATATATTAACTGTGCCTAATTTAATTTTCAGAAAAGTCCTTCAATATGCCTATCAGCATCTCAAGTATTTAGATGAAGATACTGTGGTTATAGAAAAGTGATATGCTCAAGTCCATTCCAAGAGTACTTGGAGGCAAATGAACCTATTTATAAAACAGAAATAGAATCATAGATGTAGGAAACAAGTGTACAGGTACCAAGAGGGAAATGAGAAGGAGGGATACATTGGGAGATTGGGATTGACATGTGCACACTACTATGTATAAAACTAATAAGGGCCTACTGTACTGAACAGAATTATATTCAGTACTCTGTAATGACCTATATAAGAAAAGAATCTAATGAAGAGTGGATGTGTGTATATGTATAATTTATTCACTTTGCTGTATAGCAGAAACTAACACAATATTATAAATCAACTATATTCCAATAAAAATTAATGTTAAAAAAGAGTACTTGGAAGAATCTTCAAATTCATGTAAAGTTCATGCTTGTTATCACTGCACTACTCTGCCACTTTACCTTAGTAAATCATAATAGAGTTCCTTATCTAATTCTTCTAATGTGTATTTTATACTATTGTCTATAAAGATGTATAGTTCATCAGTGTATCTGAGGTCAATACAGTAAATAAATATTTTTCATTATACTCAAATACTCATCATCATTGCACTAAAATGAATAAATGTTTGTTTAGCTTTTCATATTATTTGAGATATCTTTGAACAGAAGTTGTATAAAGATATATGATGCTTGAAAAATACAAAGAATTAGTGTTATGGGGGGGAGAACAAGAGTCTTTTTGAAAATCACTTGAATTATCAAGTGGTTGTATCTATTTATCTACCTATTCATCAGTTCTGTGAGCAATGGATTTGCAAAATTTCAAAAATTGAGTTTAGAACTACACAGCTGTCTTTTTGCTGTGTCCCTATGTAGTGGAAGGAGCAGCATTCTCCAACCCTTGTTTAGAAGTACTAGTTCCATGCATGAGGACTTTTCCATCCTGACCTACTGGACTTCCAGTCTTCTCACATTGGAGATTAGGTTTCAAACATTTTAATTTTGTGGGGCAAAAGTAAATTCAATCTATAGCAATTTGTTAAAAGTTTTCCATAAAACAGACAATTTCAAAGTATTTTCTATATACAGTGGTTTTCAGGTATCACAACAGCCTCTGAAATGAATATTATTATCCCATTTTGACAAAGGTTCCAAATAATTAATTGGCTTAAAACACTCATCTGATAAGTAATGAAGCCAGATTTCTACCCAGGAAAGAATATCTGGCAAATTTCTTCTCTCACTACTTGCATGTTAAGTGAACTTGTTCAATTGCTTACGATTTAAGAGTTTGTTTATTTATGTATTTCATTGGTAAAAGAATAAAAATATGTTTCATAGTATTGTTATGAGGTAGTATATATAAAAACACACTGTAAACTAAAAAGCAGAGTTCTGGAAACACCAGGACATCAAAGGGTGCACTCACACTGTGCTAAGCAGTATGAGAGACTATGATGACAATGCTTGGTACAGAAGAGAAACGGGATGTGAGATTCTGTAAAGAAATGTACACTGAGGAAGACAACAAAGATTTCATGATGTGTCTTCATCAGAGAGGGTGCAGAAGTCAGAGTGATTAATTGAGAAGAATGAACCATGTCATTGAAAAAGTGGACTGAGGACAGAAGATCTAGATAACCAATGTGGAGTTGTGATGGCCAAATTATATTAAATTTTAAAAGGGTTACTAAGGATTTGCTGGAATTATTTTTACTATTTTAATAAAATTTTATATGGCATTTTATAAAGAATGCTCAAACTACCACACAATTGTACTCATCTCACACGCTAGTAAAGTAATGCTCAAAATTCTCCAAGCCAGGCTTCAGCAATATGTGAACCGTGAACTTCCTGATGTTCAAGCTGGTTTTAGAAAAGGCAGAGGAACCAGAGATCAAATTGCCAACATCCGCTGGATCATGGAAAAAGCAAGAGAGTTCCAGAAAAACATCTATTTCTGCCTTACTGACTATGCCAAAGCCTTTGACTGTGTGGATCACAATAAACTGTGGAAAATTCAAGAGATGGGAATACCAGACCACCAGATCTGCCTCTTGAGAAATCTGTATGCAGGTCAGGAAGCAACAGTTAGAACTGGACATGGAACAACAGACTGGTTCCAAAAAGGAAAAAGAGTTCCTCAAGGCTGTCTATTGTCACCCTGCTTATTTAACTTATATGCAGAGCACATCATGAGGAATACTGGGAGGGAAGAAGCACAAGCTGGAATCAAGATTGCAGGGAGAAATATCAATAACCTCAGATATGCAGATGACACCACCCTTATGGCAGAAAGTGGAGAGGAACTAAAAAGCCTCTTGATGAAGGTGAAAGTGGAGAGTGAAAAAGTTGGCTTAAAGCTCAACATTCAGAAAACAAAGATCATGGCATCTGGTCCCATCACTTCATGGGAAATAGATGGGGAAACAGTGGAAACAGTATCAGACTTTATTTTTTTGGGCTCCAAAATCACTGCAGATGGTGACTGCAGCCATGAAATTAAAAGATGCTTACTCCTTGGAAGGAAAGTTATGACCAACCTAGATAGCATATTCAAAAGCAGAGATATTACTTTGCCAACAAAGGTCCGTCTAGTCAAGGCTATGGTTTTTCCTGTGGTCATGTATGGATGTGAGAGTTGGACTGTGAAGAAGGCTGAGTGCCGAAGAATTGATGCTTTTGAACTGTGGTGTTGGAGAAGACTCTTGAGAGTCCCTTGGACTGCAAGGAGATCCAACCGGTCCATTCTGAAGGAGATCAGCCCTGGGATTTCTTTGGAAGGAATGATGCTAAAGCTGAAACTCCAGTACTTTGGCCACATCATGCGAAGAGTTGACTCCTTGGAAAAGACTCTGATGCTGGGAGGGATTGGGGGCAGGAGGAGAAGGGGACAACAGAGGATGAGATGGCTGGATGGCATCACTGACTCGATGGGCATGAGTCTGAGTGAACTCCGGGAGTTGGTGATGGACAGGGAGGCCTGGTGTGCTGTGATTCATGGGGTCGCAAAGAGTCGGACACAACTGAGCGACTGAACTGAACTGAACTGGTAGGATTTTTCACCAAAAAAAAAGTACAAATCACTTTTTCTTTTCAAGTACACATAGAAATTTTCCAGGATAGATCACAGCTTGGGTCACAAATCAAGTTTTGGTAATTTTTTTAAAAAATGGAATTTTATAAAGCATTTTCTTTTCTGACTACAATGTTTTAAAATTAGATATTAACTATAGAAAAAATAACTGCAAACACAAGCACATGTAGTCTAAACAGTATACTTATGAAGAACCAAGAAATTACTGAATAAATCAAAGAGTAAATTAAAAAAATCTAGAAACAAATGCCAATATAATATGACAACTCAAAACCTATGGGATGCAGCAAAAGCAGGGCTGAGAGAAAAGATTAGAGCAATACAAGCCGACCTCAAGAAACAAGAAAAACATCAAATTAACAACCTAAACTTATACCTAAAGCAACTAGAAAAGGAAGAACAAAAATCTCAAAGTAAGAAAGAAAGAAATAATAAATTTCAGAGCAGAAATAAGTGCAAAAGAAATGAAGGAAACAGTAGCAAACCTCAATAAAACTAAATAATCTGCCTGCAATGCAGGAGACCTGGGTTTGATCCCTGGGACAGGAAGATCCTCTGGAGAAGGGAATGGCAATCCACCTCAGTATTCTTGCCTGGAGAATCCCATGAATAGAGGAGCCTGACGGGCTACAGTTCATGGAGTCACAGAGTTGGACATGACTGACTAACCCACACACACTAACCCACAGAGAAGGTAAACAAAATTGACAAACCATTAGCCAGACTCACTAAGAAAATAAAGGGAGAAGTCTCAAATCAACGAAATTAGAAATGAAAAATAAGACATAACAGGCAATGCAGAAATAACAAGGATCATAAGAGACTGCTATGAGCAACCATATGCTAATATGGTGGAAACGTTGGAAGAAATGGACAAATTCTTAGAAAAGTAAATCCTACCAAGACTGAACCAGGAAGAAACAGAAAGTCTGTTTCTTCAATCACAAGTGCTGAAATTGAAACTGTGATAAATTTTCTAAGAAACAAAAGCCCCAATTCAGATGGCTTCACAGGCAAATTCTACCAGATATTTACAGAAGAGCTAACACCTATGGTGTTAGGTGGTCAACACTTCCAGAAAATTGCAGAGGAAGGAGAACTCCCAAACTCATTCAAACAGGCCGCCATCATTCTGACATCAAAACAGGACAAAGATACCACACACATACACAAAAAAAAACCAGAAAATTACAGGCCAATATCACTGATAAACGAAGATGCAAAAATCCTCAACAAAATTCTAGCAAACAGAATCCAACAAAACTTTAAAATGATCATATATGCTGACCATACACCCTGGATGCAAGAATTATTCTATATATGCAAATAAATTAATGTGATACACTATATTAACAAATTGAAAGATAAAAAACTTATGATTGTTTCAATAGATGGAGGGAAAGCTTTCAACAAAATTCAACATACGTTTATTGTAAAAACTTTCCATAAAATAGGCATAGAAGAAAACTACCTCACATTATTGTTGTTGTCCTGCTGCTAAGTCATGTTAGACTCTTTGCAAACTCATGGAATGCAGCACACCAGGCTTCCCTGTCCTTCACTATCTCCTGGATTTTGTTCAAACTCATGTCCATTCAGTCAGTGATGCCATCCAACCATCTCATCCTCTGTCATAAAAAAGGCCATATATAACAAACAACAGCGAATATTAGTCTCAATGGTAGAAATTTGAATGCATTTCCTCTAAGATCAGGAACAAGACAAGGTGTCCATTCTGACCACTATTACTCGACATAGTTTTGGAAGTCCTAGCAATGGCAATTAGAGAAGAAATATAAATAAAAAGAATCCAGAATGGAAAAGAAGAATTAAAACTCTCACTGTCTGCAGATGACCTAATATTGTATATAGTAAACCCTAAAGATGACATCAGAAAATTACCAGAGCTAATCAATGAATATAATAAAGTTGTAGAATATAAAATTAATATACAGAAGTCCCTTGCATTCCTATATATTAACAATGAAAATTCAAAATGAAAAATTAAGGAAATAATACCATATACCATTGGAAAAAAAAAGAATAAGATACATAGGAATAAATCAATCTAGAAACAAAATACAAGTATGCAGGAAACCATAAGACAATCTCTTTCATCTTTGATTAAAGAAATCACAGATGACATAAATAGATGAAAAGATATACAATGTTCTTGTGTTGGAAGTATCAATATTGTGAAAATGACTATACTACCCAGATATATCAAAGACTGCATTACTCAAATATACAATGCAATCCCTATCAAACTACCAATAGCATTTTTCACAGAACTGGAACAAAAATTTTCACAATCTGTCTCAATTCAGTTCAGTTGCTCAGTCACATCTGACTCTTTGCAAGCCCATGAACTGCAGCACGCCAGGCCTCCCAGTCCATCACCAACTCCTGGAGTCCACCCAAACCCATGTCCATTGAGTTGGTGATGCCATCCAACCATCTCAACCTCTGTTGTCCCCTTCTCCTCCTGTCCTCAATCTTTCCCAGTATCAGGGTCTTTTCAAATGAGATGCATTCTTTGCATCAAGTGGCCAAAGTATTGGAATTTCAGCTTCAACATGACTCCTTCCAATGCACACCAGGACTGATCTCCTTAGGGAGGAATGGTTGAATTTCCTTGCAGTCCAAGGGACTCTCAAGAGTCTTCTCCAACACCATAGTTCAAAAGCATCAATTCTTCTGTGTTCAGCTTTCTTTATAGTCCAACTCTCACATCCATACATGACCACTGGAAAAACCATAGCCTTGACTAAATGGACCTTTGTTGGCAAAGTAATGTCTCTAATTTTTAATATGCTGTCTAGGTTGGTCAGAACTTTCCTTCCAAGGAGTAAGGGTCTTTTAATTTCATGGCTGCAACCACCATCTGCAGTGATTTTGGAGCCCCCCAAAATAAAGTCTGACAGTGTTTTCACTGTTTCCCCATGTATTTCCCATGAAGTGATGGGACCAGATGCCATGATCTGGGTTTTCTGAATGTTGACCTTTAAGCCAACTTTTTCACCCTCCTATTTCACTTTCATCAAGACAATCTGTATGGAAGCACACAAAAAGAAACCCAGATAGCTAAAGGAATCTTGATAAAGAAAAATGAAACTAGAGGGATCAACTTTCCTGACTTCAGATTATACTACAAACTTATAGTCATCAAGACAGGATGGTACTGACACAAAAAACAGAAATATAGACTAATGGAATAGGACATAAAGCCCAGAGATAAATCCACACACCTATTGACACCTTATCTTTGACAAAAGAGGCAAGAATATATGATAGAGAAAAGGTAACCCCTTCAATAAGCAGTGTAGGGAAAACTGGACAGCTATATGCAAAACAATGAAACTAGAATACTTCCTATCACCATACACAAAAATAAACTTAAAATGGATTAAAGACTAAAATGTAAGGCCAGAAATAATAAACATCTTAGAAGAAAGCTAAGGCACTATATACTCTTTGACATAAATCACAGCAATATCCTCTTTGACCTACTTCTTAATGGAAATGAAAACAAAAACAAAAGGGACCTAAATAAATTTAAAATAATTTGAAAAGTAAAAGAAACATTCAGTTCAGTTCAGTTCAGTCGCTCGGTTGTGTCCAACTCTTTGAGACTGCATGGACTGCAGCACACCAGCTTTCCTTGTCCATCAGCAATTCATGGAGATTACTCAAACTCATGTCCATTGAGTTTATGATGCCATCCTACCATCTCATCCGCTGTGGTCCCCTACTCCTCCTGCCTTCAATCTTTCACAGCATCAGGGTCTTTTCCAATGAGTCAGTTCTTATCAGCTGGCCCAAGTATTGGAGTTTCGGCTTCAGTATCATCTCTTCCAATGAATATTCAGGACAAAATTCCTTCAAGATGGATTGGTTGGATCTCCTTGAAGTCCAAGGACTCTCAAGAGTATTCTCCAACACCACAGTTCAAAAGCATCAATTCTTCAGCATTCACCTTTCTTTAGAGTCCAACTCTCACTTTCATACATGACTACGGGAAAAAAACTTAGCATTGACTAGATGGACCTTTGCTGGCAAAGTAACATCTCTGGTTTTTAATATGCTATCTAAGTTGGTCATAGCTTTTCTTCCAAGGAACAAGCATCTTTTGATTTCATGGCTGCAGTCATCATCTGCAGTGACTTTAGAGCCTAAGAAAATAAATTTTGTCACTTTTTTCCATTGTTTCCCCATCTATTTGTGAAGTACTGTGACCATATGCCATGATTTTAGTTTTCTGAAAGTTGAGTTTTAAGCAAACTTTTCACTCTCCTCTTTCACTTTCATCAATAGGCTCTTTAGCTCTTCTTCGCTTTCTGCCATAAGGGTGGTGTCAGCTGCATATCTAAGGTTATTGAAATTTCTCCCAGAAATCTTGATTGCAGCTTGTGCTTCACTCAGTCCAGCATTTCTCATGATATACTCTGCATATAAGTTAAATCAGCGGGGTGATGATATACAGCCTTTCTGGACAATATACTCCTTTCCAGATTTGGAACCAGTCTGTTGTTCCATGTCCAGTTCTAACTCTTGCTTCTTGACCTGCATGCAGATTTCTCAGGAGGCAGGTCAGGTAGTCTGGTATTCCTATCTCTAGAAGAATTTTCCAGTTTTTTTTTTTTTTTTTTTTTATCCACACAGTCAAAGGATTTGGCATAGTCAACAAAGCAGAAGTAGATGTTTTTCTAGAACTCTTGCTCTTTTTTGATGATCCAACAGATGTTGGCAATTTGACTTCTGGTTCCTCTGCCTTTTATAAAACCAGCCTGAACATCAGGAAGTTCACTGTTCATGTACTGTTGAAGCCTGACTTGGAGAATTTTGAGCATTACTTTACTAGCGTGTGCTATTGTGTGGTAGTTTGAATATTCTTTGGCATTGCCTTTCTTTGGAATTGCAATTAAAACTGACCTTTTCCAGTCCTAGTGACCACTGCTGAGTTTTCCAAACTTGCTGGCATATTGAGTGCAGCTGTTTCACAGCATCATCTTTTAGGATTTGAAGTAGCTCAACTGGAATTCCATCACTTCCACTAGCTTTGTTCGTAGTGATGCTTCCTAAGGCCCACAGACTTTGCATTCCAGGATGTCTGTCTCTAGGTGAGTGATCACATCATCGTGGTTATCTGGGTCATGAAGATCTTTTTTGTATAGTTCTTTTGTGTATTCTTGCCACCTCTTCTTAATATATTCTGTTTCTGTTAGGTCCATAAAATTTCTGTCCTTTATCGAGCCCATCTTTGCATGAAATGTTCCCTTGGTATCTCTAATTTTCTTGAAGCATCTCTAGTCTTTCCCATTCTGTTGTTTTCCTCTATTTCATTGTATTGATCACCGTGAAATGCTTTCTTTTCTCTCCATGCTATTCTTGAAACTCTGTATTCAAATGGGTATATCTTTCCTTTTCTCCTTTGCTTTTCACTTCTCTTCTTTTCTCAGCTGTTTGTAAGGCTTCCTCAGACAACCATTTTTGCCTTTTTGCATTTCTTTTTCTTGGGGCCATCACAACCTCCTGTAGAGTGTCATGAACCTCCATCTATAGTTCTTCTCACACTCTATTAGATCTAATCCCTTGAATCTGTCACTTCTGCTATATAATCATAAGGGATTTGATTTAGGTCATACCTGAATGGTCTAGTGGTTTTCCCTACTTTCTTAAATTTAAGTCTGAATTTTCCAAACACTCCTGTTCTTGAAACATTAAACAAGATTAAAAGACACCCCTCAGAGTGGGAGAAAATAATTGCAAACAAAACAACTGAGAACAGATTAATTGGCAGAATATATAAGCGGCTCATACAGCTCAATATCAGAAAAACAAAAAGCCTAATCAAAAACCAGATACAAGTCCAAAACAGACATTTCTCCAAATACATACAGATGGCCCATACACACAAGAAAAGATGCTCAACATCACTAATTATTAGAGAGCTGGAAATCAAAACTTCAATGAGGTATCACCTCACCCTAGTCAGAATGGCCTTCATCAAAAAATCTACAAAAATAATTACTGGTGAGGGTGTGGAGAAAAGGGAATCTTCCTACACTGTTGGTGTGAATATAAACTGAAACAGCCATTATGAGAAACAGTATGGAGAATCTGTAAAGAACCAGGAATAAATCTACGATATAGCCCAGCAATCCCACTACTTTGGCATATATCCTGAGAAAATCACAATCCTAATATACACATGTAACCCAGTGTTCAATGTAGCACTATTTACAATAGCGAGGACACGGAAGCAACCCAGATGTCCATTGACAGATGAATGGATAAAGAAATTGTGGTACATATATACAATGGAATACCACTCAACATAAAAAGAAAACATTTAAGTCAATTCTAGTGAGGTGAATGAAACTAGAGCCTGCTATAGTGAGTAAAATGTCAGAAATAGAAAAACAAATACTGTATATTAACATATATACATAGAATATAGAAAAATAGTATTATTGAAAAACTTATTTGCAAGGAAAGAATGGAGATGCAAATGTAGAGAACAGACTTGTGGACTCAGTGGGTGAAGGGGAGAATGGGATTCATAGAGAAAATAGCATTGACATGTATACACTATCATGTGTAAAATCAGACAGCTAGAGGTGGTGAGAAGTTGCTATAAAACACAGGGAGCACAGCCTGGTTCTCTGTGATGACCTAGAGGAGTTGGTTGGGGGGAGGGGAGGGAATTTCAAGAAGAAGGATATATACGTATGATTATGACTGATTTGCTTTGCTGTTTGGCAGAAAAAAAAAAAACCACTATAAATCAATTTTCCTCCAATGGAAAAAAAAAATAATAAAAAACAAACAAAAAATAAAATAGGTAATGTGAACCTGCTGTATACCACAGGGTGGTCAGCTCATTGCTCTCTGATGACCTAAAAGTGATGGGGTGGAGGTGTTGGTAGGAGGCTCAAGAGGAAACGGATGTATATATTAATATCCTTTTAGTTGATTCACATTGTTGTACAGCAAAAACTAACACAACATTGTAAAACAATTATACTCCAATTAAAAAAAAAAGAAAGCTATCAAACAGAAAAGCACCAGATGCTTATTAAGGACAGCAAGACAGATTTTTATTAGGCTACCGCAATTAGGAAGAGACTCCGGTATAAACAGAGCTCAACTCCAACTAAGATGAAGGATGAATCAGAAATGGGGTATTGGTAAAATGGAAAATACAGAAGGGAGGTGAGTGGAAAGTTACTTAAATTGTATAGCAATGTGGATTGAGAAAAAAACACATTTTGCAATTTGGCAGCATGGCATTATCTTGAGCAAAGGCTCAGAGTGAGGCCTGGGGTCAACTTTAGGGACACAGCCTAGGACAGGTAGAAGCCAAGATAGTGTTTGGTTAAGTATTTTAGCACAGCGTCCAGGGAAGTGCTTTATGCCATGCCAGAGGTCACAGTTCACTGAACCACATTCTCACAGCTGCTGCTAAGTTGCTTCAGTCGTGTCCGACTCTGTGCGACCCCATAGACGGCAGCCCACCAGGCTCCCCAGTCCCTGGGATTCACCAGGCAAGAACACTGGAGTGGCTTGCCATTTCCTTCTCCAATGCATGAAAGTGAAAAGTGAAAGTGAAGTTACTAAGTCGTGTCCGACTCTTAGCGACCCCCTGGACTGCAGCCTGCCAGAATCCTCTGTCCATGGGATTTTCCAGGCAAGAGTACTGGAGTGGGGTGCCACTGCCTTCTCCATTCTCACAGCTAGTAACTGGCAAAACTAAGATTCTAACACCACCATCCTGACTCCTGAGGGAATACTGCATCTGGGTGTCAGACTTACCATTTGCTAATTTCAACACTTTATATTTATTTATTTGTAGCTTTTTTTAAATTTTATTTAATTGGAGGCTAATTACTTTACAATATTGTATTGGTTTTGCCATACATCAACATGAATCCGCCATGGATGTACACGTGTTCCCCATCCTGAACCCTCCTCCTACCTCCCTCCCGTAGCTTTTAAGGCCCAATTTATGTACATTATATTTGGAGCCTCTGGTGGTTAAAAAGTTTCAGAAAATCTCAGTTGTATCTATATTGTTGTTTTGGACTTTTGACTATAATTTCTATGGATTTTTGACATGAAATTATTTAAGCCGCTAAACATGTTGTCCCATTATCATGGATCTGTGATGGAAGTGGCTCTTATCTATTTTGTTCTGCACTTCCTCAATTGTTCTTATTGAAAGACACGAATGTGATGAAACTAAATTGTTTAAACTTCTTTACCTTAACACAAAACTAACTAAAATTCTACAACCACCAATAGCCACAAGAAACAATTCTCTATTGAACTTATTTCTCAGTAGTTTTTGAAACGTCTTGACTCAACATTTGGTTCAAAATGATCTTTCATTTGAACACTTTTCTCTCAGCTCTATCAAATTACTAGATTGGGCTTCTCCTGATTTCTTGCCACCCAGATTCTCAGTTCATGCATTTTGTTTAATAGGAAAAATCGTTGGCATACATATATCTGTCCCCATTCTGAATGTTTCCATGTAAAAGAGAGAAAAGCAGTATGAGCATAAGGTGGCTGGTGCGGCATGCTTCACGCTCAATGTCTGCCTTAGCCTTGGTATAGCTGCTTCAACTCAATTTACCTCCATCAGAAATGCTCCAAGTGTTTGGTTGAGATTAACTGATAGATGAGTTTTCTGATATGAAGCCTTAATGGCTCCAGCAGAAGGAGTTCTTATTTCTAATAATCAAAAGACACTTAGAAATATTGTCTGATTTACTAACATTTTTTAAAGAAGGTGAAGAATAAATTTAGAAAGGAAGTTTTTAAAAGTGAAATGTATGGCCCCTAAGAATCCATGGAGGTGGTGACACTGAAAATAAAACACCTACAAAACCATTTTGAAATATTCTTAGATGAATATTTGAGCAAAATAGAAAAAAAAATAGAATAAAATGCATAGCTGTTAGCCAGAAATATCCAGTTATGATTGATTTTTGTCAACAGCAGCTTCAGTAGCTTCAACTTTGCATACATTTGTCCTCCACATTTATCATCTACAGGCCAATGAAAAGGAGGGGGAGTTTTCTGTGCAGAAATTAAGCCAAAAGGAAGGGGAGAGGGGAATCTATATTAAACATTTAAAACACACACACAATCAGAACAGTCATGTTTCTGCACTTCACGACATCACCTTAATTTCCATCAGCCGGTGCAGCTGTGTACTTCCAGCAGCGCAAAGTCTCATGAAGGGTATATTAATTAAGTCATTATGCTCTGAGAGATAGGTATAATTACGAATCTTTTCACCATACTATTTTGAGTTTCTAAAATTCAAAAAGTTCGAGGCCTTTTTTTTTTTTAAGGTGTCACAGAAGGGGAAAAAAAGCCAAGAACAACAAAAAAATCCAGTGGAGAAAATTATCATACTCCCCATTACAAAAAGGCTATCTGAGAGCAGTTCCTTAGAAGAGGAATATTGGCCCCTATTAGCCCAGTTTGAGAAGTTCCAGCAAGAATCTCCTATATATGATCAGGGACGTGCAGATGTGAAAGGAGATTGCCCTAAAAGAAAGTGATCAGAAGGCTGGAGAATTTCCCTTTCTTCTAGCTCAACGTGAGGATAATGCATGCTTTTTTTTTTAAAGTTAATTTATATTGAAGTGTAGTTGTTTTATAATATTGTGTTAGTTTCTTCTGTACAGCAAAGTGAATCAGTTATACACACATTTCCTCTTTTTTGAATTTCCTTCCAGTTTAGATCCCAGTTGATCTCAACCCCTGCCTTCCTCCCTTGGTGTCAATACATTTGTTCTCTATGTCTGAGCCTCTATTTCTGTTTTTCAAATAAGATTGTTTATGCCATTTTTCTAGATTCCACATATATGCATTAATATACAATATTAGTTTTTCTCTTTCTGACTTACTTCACTCTGAATGACAGTCTTGAGGTCCATCCATTTCTCTACAAACAACCCAATTTTGGCAGAATACATGTTTCTAGAATGGAAAGACAGTATTAAAATAAGAGGGTCTCCCATCCTTTCTAATCTCCTTATGAGCAGTGTAATGTGTTATCTTTAGTATGGCCTCATAGCAAACTCCAGTTACTGGGGACCATATTCTATAATGTAATCCAGAGAGTTTGTTTGCATTTAAGATCAGAAATATTGAACATCAACAAAACAGATGGCATTTTTCTTATAGCAATTATTTTCCATAGATTCTTCCAACAAATTAAGGGAAAAAATTAACCAGAAAGGGGATATACTAGTTATGGGGGAAAGACAATTGTAGTACATCCTATCTAAACCAGTTAGTGGATAATGAGAAAGTAACATCTTAATCCTGCTAGAGAACTCGATGTAATTTCTTTGCATTCAGGAATAAGATCCGAGTTCAAAAGCATCAGTTCTGGGGGAGGAGCTAAGATGGTGGAGGAGTAGGACCGGGAGAACACTTTCTCCCCCACAAATTCATCAAAAGAACATTTAAATGCCGAGTAAATTCCACAAAACAACTTCTGAATGCCGGCAGAGGACATCAGGCACCCAGAAAAGCAACCCAAGTCTTCGAAAGGAGGCAGGAAAAAATATAAAGACAAAAAAAGAGACAAAAGAGGGAGGGATGGAGTTCTGTCCCGGGAAGGGAGTCTTAAAAAGAGAGAAGTTTCCAAACACCAGGAAACTTTCTCACTGCCGAATCTGTGCCGAGCCTTGGAAGCACAGAGGGCAACATAACAGGGAGGAAAAATAAATAAACAATTAAAACCCGCACATTGTGAGCCCTACGGTAACTCCCCCAGTGGAAAAGCAGCGCAGATGCCTGCATCCGCCATTAGCAAGCGGGGGCTGGGCAGGGAGGCACGGTGCGGGCTGCATCGCAAGGATCTGGCCTGAATACCCCGAGCGCTATCTGAGCAAATTAATTTGGGCTAGCAAACCAGACTGTGGGATATCCACTTCATCTCATTTGGGTCACCTCTAACTCCCTCCTCCCTCTTCTCTTCTCCATGTAACGCTGTGAACCTCTCTGGGTGACCCTCATGGTAGAGAAACTTTTCATCTTTAACATAGATGTTTTATCAATGGTGCTGTATAGAAGGAGAAGCTTTGAAACTACTGTAAAAATAAGACCGATAACTGGAAGCAGGAGGCTTAAGTCCAAACCCTGACTCCAGGGAGCTCCTGACTCCAAGGAACATTAATTGACAGGAGCTCATCAAATTCCTCCATACCTGCACTGAAACCAAGCACCACACAAGGGCCAACAAGTTCCAGGGAAAGACATACCAAGCAGATTCTCCAGCAACAAGGAACACAGCCCTGAGCTCCAAGATACAGGCAGCCCAAAGTCACCCCAAAACCATAGACATCCCATAACTTATTACTGGACATTTCATTGCACTCCAGAGAGAAGAAATACAGCTCCACCCACCAGAACACCGACACAAGCTTCCCTAACCAAGAAACCTTGACAAGCCACCTGTACAATCCCACACAGAGTGAGGAAATGCCACAATAAAGAGAACTCCACAAACTGCCAGAATACAGAAAGGACACCCCAAACTCAGCAATTTAAACAAGATGAAGAGACAGAGGAATACCCAGCAGATAAAGGAACAGGATAAATGCCCACCAAACCAAACAAAAGAGGAAGAGATAGGGAATCTACCTGATAAAAAATTCTGAATAATGATAGTGAAATTGATCCAAAATCTTGAAATCAAAATGGAATCACAGATAAATAGCCTGGAGACAAAGATTGAGAAGATGCAAGAAAGGTTTAACAAGGACCTAGAAGAAATAAAAGAGAGCCAATATATAATGAATAATGCAATAAAAGAAATTAAAAATACTCTGGAGGCAACAAATAGTAGAATAACAGAGGCAGAAGATAGGATTAGTGAATTAGAAGATAGAATGGTAGAAATAAATGAATAAAAAAAATGAATCAGAGAGGATAAAAGAAAAATGAATTAAAAGAAATGAGGACAATCTCAGAGACCTCCAGGACAATATTAAATGCTACAACATTCGAATCATAGGGGTCCCAGAAGAAGAAGACAAAAAGAAAGACCATGAGAAAATACTTGAAGAGATAATAGTTGAAAACTTCCCTAAAATGGGGAAGGAAATAATCACCCAAGTCCAAGAAACCCAGAGAGTCCCAAACAGGATAAACCCAAGGTGGAACACCCCAAGACACATATTAATCAAATTAACAAAGATGAAACACAAAGAACAAATATTAAAAGCAGCAAGGGAAAAACAACAAATAACACACAAGGGAATTCCCATAAGGATAACAGCTGATCTTTCAATAGAAACTCTTCAAGCCAGAGGGAATGGCAAGACATACTTAAAGTGATGAAAGAAAATAAGCTACAGCCCAGATTATTGTACCCAGCAAGGATCTCACTCAAGTATGAAGGAGAAATCAAAAGCTTTTCAGACAAGCAAAAGCTGAGAGAATTCAGCACCACCAAACCAGCTCTCCAACAAATACTAAAGGATATTCTCTAGACAGGAAACACAAAAATTGTGTATAAATTCGAACCCAAAACAATAAAGTAAATGGCAACAGGATCATACTTATCAGTAATTACCTTAAACGTAAATGGGTTGAGTGCCCCAACCAAAAGACAAAGACTGGCTGAATGGATACAAAAACAAGACCCCTACATATGTTGTCTACAAGAGACCCACCTCAAAACAGGGGACACATACAGACTGAAAGTGAAGGGCTGGAAAAAGATTTTCCATGCAAATAGGGACCAAAAGAAAGCAGGAGTAGCAATACTTATATCAGATAAAATAGACTTTAAGACAAAGGCTGTGAAAAGAGACAAAGATGGTCACTACATAATGATCAAAGGATCAATCCAAGAAGATATAACAATTATAAATATATATGCACCCAACATGGAAGAGCTGAAATATGTAAGACAAATGCTAACAAGTATGAAAGGAGAAATTAACAATAACACAATAATAGTGGGAGTCTTTAATACCCCACTCACACCTACGGATAGATCAACTAAACAGAAAATTAACAAGGAAACACAAACTTTAAACGATACAATAGACCAGTTAGACCTAATTGATATCTATAGAACATTTCACCCCAAAACAATGAATTTCACCTTTTTCTCAAGAGCAAATGGAACCTTCTCCAGGATAGATCACATCCTGGGCCATAAATCTAGCCTCGGTAAATTCAAAAAAATAGAAATCATTCCAAGCATCTTTTCTGACCACAATGCAGTAAGATTAGATATCAATTACAGGAGAAAAACTATTAAAAATTCCAACATATGGAAGCTGAACAACACGCTGCTGAATAACCAACAAATCACAGAGGAAATAAAAAAAGAAATCAAAATTTGCATAGAAACTAATGAAAATGAAAACACAACATCCCAAAACCTATGGGACACTTTAAAACCAGTCCTAAGGGGAAAGTTCATAGCAATACAGGCATACCTCAAGAAACAAGTCAAATAAATAACCTAACCCTACACCTAAAGCAACTAGAAAAGGAAGAAATGAAGAACCCTAGGGTTAGCAAAAGGAAAGAAATCTTAAAAATTAGGGCAGAAATAAATGCAAAAGAAACAAAAGAGACCATAGCAAAAATCAACAAAGCCAAAAGCTGGTTCTTTGAAAGGATAAATAAAATTGACAAACCATTAGCCAGACTCATCAAGAAACAAAGGGAGAAAAATCAAATCAATAAAATTAGAAATGAAAATGGAGAGATCACAACAGACAACACAGAAATACAAAAGATCATAAGAGACCACTATCAACAATTATATGCCAATAAAATGGACAACGTGGAAGAAATGGACAAATTCTTAGAAAAGTACAACTTTCCAAAACTGGACCAGGAAGAAATAGAAAATCTTAACAGACCCATCACAAGCACAGAAATTGAAACTGTAATCAAAAATCTTCCAGCAAACAAAAGCCCAGGTCCAGATGGCTTCACAGCTGAATTCTACCAAAAATTTAGAGAAGAGCTAACACCTATCCTACTCAAACGCTTCCAGAAAATTGCAGAGGAAGGTAAACCTCCAAACTCATTCTATGAGGCCACCATCACCCTAATACCAAAACCTGACAAAGATCCCACAAAAAAAGAAAACTACAGGCCAATATCACTGATGAACATAGATGCAAAAATCCTTAACAAAATTCTAGCAATCAGAATCCAACAACACATTAAAAAGATCATACACCATGACAAAGTGGGCTTTATCCCAGGGATGCAAGGATTCTTCAATATCCACAAATCAATCAATGTAATACACCACATTAACAAATTGAAAGATAAAAACCATATGATTATCTCAATAGATGCAGAGAAAGCCTTTGACAAAATTCAACATCCATTTATGATCAAAACTCTCCAGAAAGCAGGAATAGAAGGAACATACCTCAACATAAAAAAAGCTATATATGACAAACCCACAGCAAACATTATCCTCAATGGTGGAAAATTGAAAGCATTTCCTCTAAAGTCAGGAACAAGACAAGGGTGCCCACTTTCACCATTACTATTCAACATAGTTTTGGAAGTTTTGGCCACAGCAATCAGAGCAGAAAAAGAAATAAAAGGAATCCAAATTGGAAAAGAAGAAGTAAAACTCTCACTATTTGCAGATGACATGATCCTCTACATAGAAAACCCTAAAGACTCCACCAGAAAATTACTAGAACTAATCAATGATTATAGTAAAGTTGCAGGATATAAAATCAACACACAGAAATCCCTTGCATTCCTATACACTTATAATGAGAAAACAGAAAGAGAAATTAAGGAAACAATTCCATTCACCATTGCAACGGAAAGAATAAAATACTTAGGAATATATCTACCTAAAGAAACTAAAGACCTATATATAGAAAACTATAAAACACTGGTGAAAGAAATCAAAGAGGACACTAACAGATGGAGAAATATACCTTGTTCATGGATTGGAAGAATCAATATAGTGAACATGAGTATACTACCCAAAGCAATCTATAGATTTAATGCAATCCCTATCAAGCTACCAACAGTATTCTTCACAGAGCTAGAACAAATAATTTCACAATTTGTATGGAAATACAAAAAACCTCGAATAGCCAAAGCGATCTTGAGAAAGAAGAATGGAACTGGAGGAATCAACCTACCTTCAGGCTCTATTACAAAGCCACAGTTATCAAGACAGTATGGTACTGGCACAAAGACAGAAATATAGATCAATGGAACAAAATAGAAAGCCCAGAGATAAATCCATGCACATATGGACACCTTATCTTTGACAAAGGAGGCAAGAATATACAATGGATTAAAGACAATCTCTTTAACAAGTGGTGCTGGGAAATCTGGTCAACCACTTGTAAAAGAATGAAACTAAACACTTTCTAACACCATAAACAAAAATAAACTCAAAATGGATTAAAGGTCTCAACGTAAGACCGAAACTATAAAACTCCTAGAGGAGAACATAGGCAAAACACTCTCCGACATACATCACAGCAGGATCCTCTATGACCCACCTCCCAGAATATTGGAAATAAAAGCAAAAATAAACAAATGGGACCTAATTAAACTTAAAAGTTTCTGCACAACAAAGGAAACTATTAGCAAGGTGAAAAGGCAGCCTTCAGAATGGGAGAAAATAATAGCAAATGAAGCAACTGACAAACAACTAATCTCAAAAATATACAAGCAACTCCTACAGCTCAACTCCAGAAAAATAAATGACCCAATTAAAAAATGGGCCAAAGAACTAAATAAACATTTCTCCAAAGAATACATACAGATGGCTAACAAACACATGAAAAGATGCTCAACATCACTCATTATCAGAGAAATGCAAATCAAAACCACTATGAGGTACCATTTCACGCCAGTCAGAATGGCTGCGATCCAAAAGTCCACAAGCAATAAATGCTGGACAGGGTGTGGAGAAAAGGGAACCCTCTTGCACTGTTGGTGGGAATGCAAACTAGTACAGCCACTATGGAGAACAGTGTGGAGATTCCTTAAAAAACTGGAAATAGAACTGCCTTATGATCCAGCAATCCCACTGCTGGGCATACACACTGAGGAAACCAGAAGGGAAAGAGACACGTGTACCCCAATGTTCATCGCAGCACTGTTTATAATAGCCAGGACATGGAAGCAACCTAGATGTCCATCAGCAGATGAATGGATAAGAAAGCAGTGTACATATACACAATGGAGTATTACTCAGCCATTAAAAAGAATACATTTGAATCAGTTCTAATGAGGTGGATGAAAGTGGAGCCTATTATACAAAGTGAAGTAAGCCAGAAAGAAAAACACCAATACAGTATACTAACGCATATATATGGAATTTAGAAAGATGGTAACAATAACCCTGTGTACGAGACAGTAAAAGAGACACTGATGTATAGATCAGTCTTATGGACTCTGTGGGAGAGGGAGAGGGTGGGGAGATTTGGGAGAATGGCATTGAAACATGTATGATATCATGTATGAAACGAGTCGCCAGTCCAGGTTCGATGCATGATACTGATACTGGATGCTTGGGGCTGGTGCACTGGGACGACCCAGAGGGAGGGTATGGGGAGGGAGGAGGGAGGAGGGTTCAGGATGGGAAACACATGTATACCTGTGGCAGATTCATTTCAATATTTGGCAAAACTAATACAATATTGTAAAGTTTAAAAATAAAAAAAAAAAAAAAAAAAAAAAAGAATAAGATCCCCCAAGGATTCATAACCAATTCAGAGGATAAAACCATTTATTTCAAAATTTAAGAACTTCTAAGTTTGGGGTAAGAGGTCTTTAATTCAATTTCAATTTGATTAACCTCAACATGCATTGCCAGTGCTAGGTCTGTATATATGCTTGTATGCAAAATATCTTTTGGTACAAGCTATCTTTTTTTAGTTTTTGTTAACACTTTCCCCTCTCAATAAGAACAAGTTATCTTGAAGCAAATTTAATCTTTTGAACTTACCCAAGCTCTTTAGGCTGGCATTTGAGGTTTTTCTATCAGCTGACTTCACTCTCACTTTCCATCATTATATTCAGTTGTCCCTTAGAAGAAACTTTAAGTTTGTCAAAGGAAATATAACATAGTAGCTAAGTTAGGGATTCCGGTTACAACTCTACCTTTTCACAAGTAACTTTACCTCACTTTGTCTTAAATTTCACATCTATAAAATGGGAGTAGAGAACCTACCTCATTGAGTTGAGAAACTTGAGAGGATTAATCCATGTAAAATGTGTACTGCCATTGCTTCACAGATAGGAAGCACTCAATCAATTAACATTAACTATTAACATTTAAGAGGGATTGGGGGCAGGAGGAGAAGGGGACGACAGAGGATGAGATGGCTGGATGGCATCACTGACTCGATGGACGTGAGTCTGAGTGAACTCCGGGAGTTGGTGATGGACAGGGAGGCCTGGCGTGTTGTGATTCATGGGGTTGCAAAGAGTCGGACACGACTGAGCAACTGAACTGAACTGAACTGATTAACATTTTAACTACAAAAACATTTTGTGCTTTTCAACTACAACAATTTTGGTTATTCTACTTCTTGATTCTTTGCCTGTATTAGGCTTCCTATCCTTCAAGGAAGAAATAGATTTCTTCTCTTTTGTGAAGACATTCTTGAACTTTGTGGCCCAATCACCTATATATTATTTTAGAATCAGAAAGCTTAGTAAACAACTTGTTATTCCTTTCTCATAAAAAGTAAAAGTAATGAATCTTGTATGCTATATATTGATATACGCTACAAGCCACTTTGCGATTCTCTGTAATGACTGTCATGTTCAAGTATTCAAACTTTATTTTTTTCACATAATACATCCACAGGCAATTAAATTCCCCTCATTACCTGACTTCTTAGGCTGCACTCTACCTGTGCCATTTCCTGCCTACTATTTATAATTATTTTGTGACCTGACATGTTTTACATTCCAATTTATTCTCTCCTGGACCAAGTGCATACATTTTTCTCTGTACCCCCATTTGATGGCTTTATTTCTCTTGCTTCTCAAAATGGCCATAAAAACTCAAATTGAAATCATGGCTATTTCTCTGTAGTCAATCACACACTAAGTCACAGGACACCAGTGTTTTGGGATGTGCTTAAAACTTGGACTGTGGTGATTGCCTTTTACCTTTACCAGCAGAGCTTGATGTAAAACCAACTGAAGTGTTCCCTGAGTCACTGATTCTCTAACACCCCAGAGATGGGGCAGTGAGAGAGATTGGCAATGGGTATAAATAAAGAAATCCTTGACTGGGCTGAAATCTCTTCTAGAGATTTATGAGGGAAAGGAAGCTAAAGTCATGGTCCTTTTGTCTGTGGAAATAGTGTGGGAAAAAAGTAGACGCTTCTTGAAAAGCATGAACAGAGAGTCTTTTAAGTATTGGGTATCAAAGAATTATGTGCCTTGGCTTCTCCTATCTTACTCATCAAAGAAAGTCATGATAGGCTTGCTAATTTTAAAGGCATAAGAAATGCAATCCTAAGACTTCCCTGGTGGTCCAGTGGTTAAGAATCTGCCTGCCAATGCAGGGGACATAAGTTCTATTCCTGGTGTGGGAAGATCTTACATGCTGTGGGACAACAAAGCCTATGTGCCACAACTGCTGAGCACACATATTACAACTACTGAAGCCTGCATGCCTGGAGCTCATGTATGCAACATGAGAAGCCATGACAATGAGAAGCACAGACCCTGCAACTAGAGAGTAGCCCCTACTCACTACACCTGGAGAAAGCCCATGCACAGCAGTGAAGACCCAGCACAACCAAAGACAATTAAAAGAAAAGAAAAAAAGAATTGCAATCCTACCATGTGTCTTAAAGGGGAAGATATGTAAATATTTAGTATTGTGGCACTAAACATAACCCTATGCACATTTTACCACTGACCAAAATCAGTAACAGAATATGACTCAATACAGAGAATTCTTTACTAGTGAATTACCTTTTTCTCTGAACTTAATTCCTGCAGTTATACCATTAACTGAACTCAAGCTAAAAGTTCCCTAAATGCATGCACACACACACAGACACACACACACACAGATACACACACACACACAAGCAGATGAAGGCTAGTGCGTCATGCCAATAGTGACAGGTTTCTTTTCCACCCTGCCTTCCTCTTCCCTTTCATATGATGTTTTCCTACTTCCATCTCAAGTTTTCTCTGGACCAAACAAATAATCACAAAGCATACAGACAAAGGAGACTTCACAGAAACTGTGATGCTTTGCTCACCCACCTGTCCTTTCTAAAGCTGTCATTTCCCTGGCATAGTAGACAGACTCATCAACTGAATGGGACAGTGGGTCCATGGAAGAGAAGGGCCAACCAGGGATGTTTATGGAGGGAGGATTTATAAGCTTGACTTGGCCGCAGGGCTATAAGATAAAGCTGGCTTAGGTATCTGACACAGATATTTTATCTTTATTTCCTCTGGTTACCCAGGGACAGTAAGAAAAAGACTGGCAAGCAATCAAGAGATTTTTCTGACAGATGAGAAGACATATGTGAGTACAGAGAGACTGGTTGAGGAATTCTTCACAAAATATTTAATATACTGTGTATCCTTGCACAGAACTCAATGGAGGCTCACTAATGCTGCTTTGGCTTTCCAAGTAATCTATGTAGGAAATCTCTCTGTTCTTCAGGGAAGCCTTTATCTTGGGTGAAATACAGCTCCTGCATAGGTGATATTCATATAGGACATATGCACACAATCTCCACTTAGACTCATTAATCATTTTTATTATGGACAAATTATTCAAGGCTATAAGATAAAATGAAAAAAATATCTTGTTAATACTAAAACGTCCAAGAGAGTACTTAGGGAAATTAAATAGACTGGAAAACATATGCTAGATGTCTTCCAAATTAGAATTTGTAAATAAATGATTCTGGTTTAATCACATGGCAATTTACAGGGACATTTTTGGTAAAAAATGATCACATCACAACCTCTGACAAAAATTTAATACAGATCGAGTTACTTTGCTTGCCACTTGAGTAGTTTTAGTGATTTTTTTGGTCATTAATCATTTTAAACACTTGGTTTATTATTTCACTCAAGAATTCTAATTTTTAAATCAATTATATTGTGAATTTTGAAATACATCTCAGTGTCTGAAGTCTGAAAATCTGTTATCAGCCTTCAACCCCACTGCTTTCCATGTTCTTGACAGTATTACACACCCCACTGTTTGGAGAGCAAGACAAACTCTTACTTTATGAAGAATGTGTCCAGTCTGCGCTACAATGTTGTGAGCTATTTTGTAGATTTTTTGACTTTGGTGAGAGAAGAGGAGTCACAGCTCTGATTCTAGATACTGACACATACAGAGGCAGATAGGAACTCTTTGACCTACAGTTAGCTTGTCAGTTACTCCATTCAAGTGAGACCATCAGTGCTCAGCATGTGTTCTCAAATGGTGATAGACATTTAACTGAGATGGAAGAGGTTGGTGATAGGGAAGTAATATACAGATGTGCTGTGGCAAAAGGCAACTATCCCTAGACAACTGTTCCTACTTCTAAGTCAGACTGTTATCTTTCCTCCATTGAACTTGCAGCTAGATAGAATGAAGCAACTAGGCTTGCAACAATGAAAAGAGTGTGGGAAAGACATGAGCAATATAGTAATCTCAGACTCTAAAAGAAGCTTCTCCTTGAACTTTGACATTTTCCCCTTCCCATAGTCTGAAACATACATGTTGCAGTAGTATACTTTGAACTACACAGCTAAGAACAACAATCTAGAGGATTTTGTAGTAATAATATGGAAGGAACTTGGGATCCTTAATAAACTTGTGGGGCAAAACTGCCCAGCTGTTTCTGATGAACTAGGCGGACAGTTTTGAGAAACAAACTTCTATTTTAACTTCTTTATTATGGGGCCTTATATCTTTTTTTTATTACATTAATTAAAAAAAATTACAGTGGATTTTTACATAATTAATAAAAGTCTCTTGATTCAAGGTATTTACAATCTCCTTTAGCCTTATAAGGAACACTTAGCTTGGGCATCATATAAAGCCATTTGAGGGCATAATTTCTTTTAATACTCAAGAAGATATCCTGGGAATTGCATCTTAGCTCTCAGAGGTTGTTTATGGAGCAGGCTCTGCCTCTTCTGTTGATAGAGAAAAAGCAGTTGTGAGTCAAGGGTTTGCTTACATAGAATGTAGTCCAAGTTACACAAATTCAACTTTTCTCTGGCTTGTTTTCCCTTTTGACTCTTCTGACTCCCTAGAAAAAAGTACTGAATACCTCCTCCTCCTTTCATGACCTTAATTTGATGAGCATTAACGGATTTTACAAAAGTGGTATCAGGAACAGAAAAATAGGACCTTTGGTGAGGCTGCCCTTCAAATACAGGTTCTGGGGCCAGATGCTGTCAGAACCAAATGACTGGTATTCTTTGCTAACCTATCTTTCAAACTAACTTCCTGAAACAGCTGGTGATATATTTATTTCTGAAATATATCACAAAGATATGATAGTAAATATACTCTTGCCATCAAGAGAACTGTCAACTCATTTTTTGACATTATGTAATTCATGATATATATAATAAGTGAGATAAAATTGCATGCAATTTTGTTAAATTGCATCAAAACTGTAATGGACTTTTATAGCCTTTAATGAGGAAAAAACACACATAGTGCAGGCTACCAAATAATTAAGCTATAACTTAACAACAGAGAAATAGCAGGTAGAAAAAAAAATAGCCAAAGAAAATGCTTCTTTCTATACTTTTTGTTTCTTGTTTTTCTCAGCCAAACAGGTAAGCAACGACGAGTACCCAAATGAGAGCATGGATCTATTAAGTTATATATTTTCACACTCACTATTGGAGATTTTTAACTTCTCTATAGATTCCTTATTATTCATCTACACTTAAATTAAGCCCTGATACCCCTTATGCTCCACACTCAATATAATATGAATAAAGATACTCAGATAAGTCAGTTTCTGCCAATTCTATGATATATCACTCATTTGATGTCCAAATTACTTTTTCCCCCTCCACAGTTTTATTAGGGTTCATCATTATCTGTGATCATGTTATACTGATGCCAAACTAATATAAAAGGAAAAACACATGAGTGTAAAATGTTATTAATCTCTTCCTATTCAATTTATAACATCATATAGAAGAGGTGGCAAGAATACACAGAAGAACTGTACAAAAAAAGATCTTCATCACCAAGATAATCACAATGGCGTGATCATTCACCTAGAGCCAGACATCCTGGAATGTGAAGTCAAGTGGGCCTTAGAAAACATCACTATGAACAAAGCTAGTGGAGGTGACGGAATTCCAGTTGAGCTATTTCAAATCCTGAAAGATGATGCTGTGAAAGTGCTGCACTCAATATGCCAGCAAATTTGGAAAACTCAGCAGTGGCTACAGGACTGGAAAAGGTCAGTTTTCATTCCAATGCCAAAGAAAGGCAATGCCAAAGAATGCTCAAACTACCTCACAATTGCACTCATCTCACACACTAATAAGAAATGCTCAAAATTCTCCAAGCCAGGCTTCAGCAAAACATGAACCGTGAACTTCCAGATGTTCAAGCTGGTTTTAGAAAAGGCAGAGGAACCAGAGATCAAATTGTCAACATCTGCTGGATTATTGAAAAAGCAAGAGAGTTCCAGAAAATCATCAATTTCTGCTTTATTTACTATGCCAAAGCCTTTGACTGTGTGGATCACAATAAACTGTGGAAAATTCTTCAAGAGATGGGAATACCAGACCACCTGGCCTGCCTCTTGAGAAACCTATATGCAGGTCAGGAAGCAACAGTTAGACATGGAACAACAGACTGGTTCCAAAAAGGAGTATGTCAAGGCTGTCTATTGTCACCCTGCTTATTTAACTTATATGCAGAGTACATCATGAGAAACGCTGGGCTGGAAGAAGCACAAGCTGGAATCAAGATTGCCAGGAGAAATATCAATAACCTCAGATATGCAGATGACACCACCCTTATGGCAGAAAGAGAAGAGGAACTAAAAAGCCTCTTGATGAAAGTGAAAGAGGAGAGTGAAAAAGTTGGCTTAAAGCTCAACATTTAAAAAACTAAGATCATGGCATCTGGTTCCATCACTTCATGGGAAATAGATGGGAAAACAGGGGAAACAGTGTCAGACTTTATTTTGGGGGGCTCCAAAATCACTCCAGATGGTGATTGCCGCCATGAAATTAAAAGACGCTTACTCCTTGGAAGGAAAGTTATGACTAACCTAGATAGCATATTCAAAAGCAGAGACATTACTTTGCCAACAAAGGTCCATCTAGTCAAGGCTATGGTTTTTCCAGTGATCATGTATGGATGTGAGAGTTGGACTGTAAAGAAAGCTGAGCACTGAAGAATTGATGCTTTTGAACTGTGGTGTTGGAGAAGACTCTTGAGAGTCCCTTGGACTGCAAGGAGATCCAGCCAGTCAATCCTAAAGGAGATCTGTCCTGGGATCTTGGAAGGTCTGATGCTAAAGCTGAAATTCCAATACTTTGGCCACCTCATGCGAAGAGTTGACTCATTGGAAAAGACTCTGGTGCTGGGAGGGATTAGGGGCAGGAGGAGAAGGGGATGACAGAGGATGAGATGGCTGGATGGCATCACTGACTTGATGGACATGAGTTTGAGTGAACTCTGGGAGTTGGTGATACAAAGGAGGCCTGGCATGCTGCAATCCATAGGGTCACAAAGCGTCAGACACTACTGAGCGACTGAACTGACTGATGGGTTTATCTGCATGTATATGTAAAATATGTATATATATACACATATATGTATCTGTATTAACACGCATACGTACATGCACACACATACATGGATGGCTTGAGTGAAGTGCTTTGTTCTTGAGGCTAAAGAATTATGACTAAGAGTCAACATGCTTGTGGCCATGAGGCGATCTATAAATATAATATATAATTCAATGATAAAATATCATTGACATAGATATGCTCCAAACAAGAAGCTGCTGCTGCTAAGTCACTTCAGTCATGTCCGACTCTGTGCGATCCCAGAGAAGGCAGCCCACCAGGCTCCCCTGACCCTTGGATTCTCCAGGCAAGAACACTGGAGTGAGTTGCCATTTCCTTCTCCAATGCATGAAAGTGAAAAGTGAAAGTGAAGTCGCTCAGTTGTGTCCGACCCTCAGGGACCCCATGGACTGCAACCTACCAGGCTTCTCCATCCATGGGATTCTCCAGGCAAGAGTACTGGAATGGGGTGCCATTGTCTTCTCCCAAGAAGCAGTAAGGAACTAAACTAATACCTTCAGGTTGAGTGGAAATAAAAGGAAGAGTACATTAAAGGGTGCGACTGAACTGAATTGAACTGAAATGACAGTAAGGGGGAAAACAAGACAGAATAAATGTGCCCTAAATAAAATATTGAGTTAATTTCCCAATTGCTAAATCACTTCAGTCGTGTCCAACTCTGTGCAATCCCATAGATGGCAGCCCACCAGGCTTCCCCATCCCTGGGACTCTCCAGGCAAGAACACTGGAGTGGGTTGCCATTTCCTTCTCCAATGCAGGAAAGTGAAAGTGAAGTCGCTCAGTCATGTCCGACTCTCAGTGACCCTATGGACTGCAGCCTTCCAGGCTCCTCCATCCATGGGATTTTCCAGGCATAAGTACTGGAGTGGGGTGTCATTGCCTTCTCCATCTCCCAATTATGTCCTCTAATTAGAAATGTGGCATAATGTTAAGTACATTTGAAAACTGGACTTTGACATGTAAGAGTTGGTGGCCAAAACAGGCATGAAGGTCAGCTCTAAGTTCATAGGCTGAATGCCATGTCCCTGAAGGGTACTTTGTCACTACAACTCCATTGAGGGCCAATTGGCCTCTAGTCATTTATTTTACATAATTAACCATGTAGTCAAAATGTATATTAATCATACCCATTTTTTCAACTCTTACTAATTACATTATAGAATAAATAGATTCTATTCTCATTTGTAAATCCTTAAAGATATTCATCAAATACATAGACTTTTTAAGAATTTTTTTTTTACTTTAACTTACTGATAATTATTCATGCTTTGATTAGCATATTGAAAAATCTGAGGAAATTAAGTGTTTAATTAAAGGGAATGCCTCAGAAAAAATTAAATATTTTGCCTTAATAATACACCCAAATATAAAGAGAGTTGAATAATCTATCATTTGTTGGAAATTTAGATCTCCTAGTAACACAGATTCTTTCTCTTGGACTTGATGCCTTTCAGTAAAATTGCATGCTGATGGGAAAACAAAAGTGAGTGAGAAGGCAACACTGAAAAGTCAGACAATATTTTTAAGCCCTCTCTCTGTTTTAATGCCCTTCTCCACATAAAGTTAATGCTCCTTCCAGACTTCACATTCATGGATTTATTTAGAACATGGCCTGTGATACAGAATGTTTACTCGTTTATTTCCTAAGTCTCATACATCGAGAGCCCTATGACTAATAAACATAATTTTAAAATGAGGGGCTTAATAAATCACTTTCAGGGCTAGCTTTACCAAAAAAAAAAAAAAAAAAAAAGGCATGGTTTCCTATAGCCCTGACTTTTCCAGCCAAAGCATGGAGGGTGTAGATGACAGAGGATATCAGCAGGAGGGAAGTGACTAGATTCGTGAGTCACTGTCCTGAGGGGAACTTCCCCGGGGAGTTTCCAAGTCCCAGGCAAATGAGATGTGAGTAAGAATTTAGTTCCTACAATGTTAACCTCCTGGAAATTCAAGGTCTGTCTATTGTAGTAGCTACTGCTACCTACTATGATATCTACAAAACTGGTCCTGTAAATGAAATGCTGTCAAAAACCTAACCTTAAAATATATTATATTGGCTTCATGATCAGGTGAAGAAAAGTGAAAAAATGATCTTAAAGGCTTGGAAATGTGGCAAATATTTGGATAAGACAACTCAGGACAGCCATCACGATTAGGTATATGGTTTTCCCATTCAAGTCTCCCTGTTGCAGCATTAAATTGAAAGAGTGAGGATTTAGTGAGTAGGTAGAGAGGAAGCAAAGACTAACGGTGATCCAAAGACTGACTAAAAGAACTTTATATACAAGATAGGATTTGGACCAAGAGATGAGAAGTTTATTAGGTAGCAGGAGAAAACACAGTGCTACAATAAATAAATACTGATGCAAGTATATTTTAAAACACCTTTTTAGGCATCTGAAAGCTATCAAAGTTACAGAGGATTTAGAAATAAGGATACCAGGAAAAGGAAACTAACCAATAGTACTTTGTCCCATTTTTCCTCCTAGAAATCTTTGTAGATTCATAAGTTCCAGAGGCTCAGAAGGTGACTGCTGCTGCTGCTAAGTCACTTCAGCCGTGTCCGACTCTGTGGGACCCCATAGATGGCAGCCCACCAGGCTTCCGCATCCCTGGGATTCTCCAGGCTAGAACACTGGAGTGGTTTGCCATTTCCTTCTCCAATACATGAAAGTGAAGTCACTCAGTCGTGTCTGACCCTTAGCAACCCCCATGGGCTGCAGCCTACCAGGCACCTCCATCCATGGAATTTTCCAGGCAAGAGTACAGTAGTAGGGTGCCATTGCCTTCTCCCAGAAGGTGACAGAAAGGGTCATTTAAGAGACTGAGAAGATGAAAAAAGCTGGCAGCAATAACAAAGGGATGGAGGGGCAAAGAATTGGAATTCAAAGCAGTTGAGGTAGCCAAGAGGAGGGGCAGGATACCAGAGAATAGAAGCATGAGGAAGGGAGCTCAATATTTGCATAGTATTTCTTCTTAGGAAGAAGCCAATTTGCAGTAATTGGCCTACCGACTGAAAACTCAGGAAGTGGTGACCAATAGACTAAGAAGTTGACCAGACTGTGGCAGCCTGAAGGAGCTGAAGGGTTGTTGCCTGGGGAGACACAATGTAATTTGATCTCTGCCAAGGAAGGCTGGCCTTGGTAAACCACCATGCAGACTAGAGTCCTACAGAGTGAGCACTTCTAAATAGCAGCCAAGCTGGCAGTAATAAATATACTTTTAAAATTTTACTTTGAAATGATATTATTCTCATTAATTTTTAGTTTAAGGAGATTTGCAATATTTTAGACTTTGGACATAAACAAGATATCAACTTTTACATGGTACCATTTGAAGTCTTCATAACTGAAATTGCCATAACATATGACTTTACTTAATTGATTATTTGTGTCTTATTTCCCTAGTTGTTACTAAGTCCCAAGACTGGTGCCAGATAACAGATATACAAGGTAACGAAGATACCATTCATTTTCTGTTGAGGTTTATAATCTAGCAAACTCAGTAGACATGGAAGTGATGTGCTAGAATACATACTATGATAGGAGTAATCATGGGGAGGCTGTGAAGACACGTAAGGAGATCAATATCTGAAGTGTGTCTGCAAGTCATTACTACCTTATTCTTCCCTCACAAAGGAAAATAGTAACCTTGAACACTGTGCTCCTTAAAGGACTGGATAATCAAATTATTGACATTTATACTTAAAAACTTTTCTGAGATACACAAGGATAAGTGGTGCCTTGTTTTATATATGGCTTATATACAGAAAAGATTGTTCTGCATTTTTGATAATGGTTTAAAACATTATTTACAATTTTACTCTAAAATAGTAGAACTTAAAAAAAAAAATCTCAATTTCTAATACCTGTTGTAAACATTAAACATATAGTTTGACAATGAAGGACTCAAAAACAAAAGCTCAGAATAAATATGAAAAAATATATATGTGTACATATCTATGTATATCCACATATACATATGGGCTTCCCAGGTGGCTCAGTGGTAAAGTATCTGCCTGCCACTGCAGGAGACTCAGGGTGGGGAAGATCCCCCGGAGGGAAGAAATGGCAACCCACTCCAATATTCTTGCATGATAAATCCCATGGAAAGAGGAACCTGGCAGACTGCAGTCATTAGGGTCACAAAGTGTCAGACACAATCAAATGACTGAGCATGCACACATATATCTCTATATGTAAATATACTATCAGTATGCTTTCTTTGTATATAGATATACGTATCTATATCTATAGATAATTGTTTTATATACCTACAATATAGATAATGTTATATAGATAAAAATATATAATACCTATGTATAATTCTATCTATGTATGCTATGCTATGCTATGCTAAGTCGCTTCAGTCATGTCCGACTCTGTGCGACCCCACAGACGGCAGCCCACCAGGCTCCGCCGTCACTGGGATTCTCCAGGCAAGAACACTGGAGTGGGTTGCCATTTCCTTCTCCAATGCATGAAAGAGAAAAGTGAAAGTGAAGTCGCTCAGTCGTGTCTGACTCTTAGCGACCCCATGGACTGCAGCCTACCAGGTTCCTCCGTCCATGGGATCCTCCAGGCAAGAGTACTGGAGTGGGGTGCCATATATCTGTATCTGTATACAATACATATATCATCCTCACTTTACAGATCAGAAAATTGAAATGTAAAAGCTAAGTAAGCTTGACAAGAATGTAGAGGTAATAAGTGAATGAAGCAGAATTCCAAACCAGGCCCATGTAGCACACACTCCATAATGTAATGACCTACAATAAGCATGTAAGAAAAATTTAAGACTAAGACTTTGGCTTTATTTGTATGTCTCAACAATGACTAGCTCAGGATTAGTGCATGCATACTCAGTCACTTGAGTCATGTCCAACTCTTTACCACCTGTCAGGCTCTGCTGTCTATGAAATTCTCCAGGCAAGAATACTGGAGTGGGTTGTTGTGTCTTCCTCCAGGGAATCTTCCTGACCCAAGATTTAAACTTGTATCTTCTGCATTGCAGGCTGAATCTATAGCTCTGAACCACTGGGGAAGCCCCTAACTCAGGATAACCACTTATTGCTAGTAATTCTCCAGTTGTTTAAATAATCCATGTTTCTTCTATTCTCACCAATCTGTGGCATAAAATAAAACTGTAATAGTGTTAACAAATGATAATTATTCTGGGTTGGTTCTCAGTTACAAAATGATAGAACACTCAACCAGCCTGACAGTCCAGTTCCATAAATGGCACAGCTGAATCTTGAGTATTTATGAGCACCACAAAGGATTCTCCTCTGCTGCTTCTAGACATAGCTCTCGGGTCTTTATCCTGAAGTTTGTCACTACAACCAACATCTAGGCAGAAGGTCCAGTACCAACTTTGTGTGGTTATTGTGGGCTCCTGGTGTGCACTCTATCCCTGGGATCTCTCAATTTCAGATGTGCCCTGTTACACTGCTGAATGAGGAAAACTTCTCTCCATGCCTTTTGGGTAATGAAATAGCAAATACTCTCAGTTTCCCACATAAGCATGTTAGAGACAGCTTGTTTAGTATTTTTGGTTTTAATATATCATCCTATCTTACAGATACCTGGATGTCAGCCATAGACACTGATTGGGAAAAACACACTGAATGACTTACAGGAGGTTCTGTTTACAATTGCTATACCCTCCCCTCTCTAGTGGAGAAGGATATGGCAACCCACTCCAGTATTCTTGCCCAGAGAATCCTCTGGACAGAGGAGCCTGGTGGGCTGCTGTCCGTGGGGTCGCACAGAGTCAGACATGACCAAAACGACTTAGCATGCATACATGCATTGGAGAAGGAAATGGCAACCCACTCCGGTATTCTTGCCTGGAGAATCCTAGGGACAGAGGAGCCTGGTGGGCTGCAGTCTATGGGGTTGCACAGAGTCGGACATGATGGAAGCGAATTAGCAGCAGCAGCAGCAGCTCCTCTCTAAGATAGCTAGTATTTGAATTTGCATCACCTATGTATGCCTCTATCTCTTCTACTTAGGAAGAATTTCTTCCTTCACATTTCTTGAAAAATACAGACTTCCTTCTTCCTGAGAGCTCTTCATATGTATTTTATCCAAAAGTTGGTCCTGGGCTTTATTGTTGTCCCCAGGGCCATCTGTTACATTTATTTTTGTTGAGTGCTTTATAGAGAGTCCAGTTGGAGAAAAATTGCTATAGATGTCTTGAGCCTATCTTTCCCATAGCAATTCACCATGCATTGTGGTTCCTTTTATATGGGTAAGATAATGGTGTTATGATGAGGCAGCTTTGAGCCTGCAATTGGGTTTCTCCACTGAATTGGATATTATAACAACAAACACCTGGGGCAGTCAAGACTCTGCTAGTGAAGACCGCAAACACACCCTTTCAGCTCTATAATCCAGTGCCCTATCAGCTTGTTTTTCATGCATATGGATGTAACCAGGGCAAACTCTGCCACCTTGACACTTTGACTACATTTGTGATCTGTTGTCAGAAATGTGGTCTTTGACTGTGACTGAACAAGAATGTCCAGTGCTCTCTCTGTACCACAGGATGCTGCAGTATTTCCATTTGATTTCCTCCTGTAAGCAGACATCAGCAACAACAATTTGGATGAGGTTGTGGAAAATCTTCCAGCTGGACGTCTTGCTTTTGTCTCTATTTGAGCCCGTATAAGTCAGAAAGCAGCCCTACAAAGCTGGGACATTACGTTAAGTGAAACAAGGAGACAGAGAAAGACAAATACTGTATAGTATGACTCATAGGTGGAATCTTATACAAAATAGTCAGGGATCATGCTGTTGGGTAGAGAGTAACTGGTAAAATGTTATAAAAAAAAATCCCTTCTATCATATGCATAAGATCTGAGGATCAAATGTAAACCACACAGAGGAACAAGATGGCAGAGGAGTAGGTGGACATGGAGTACATCTCTTTCCACGGATACATCAGGAATACACATTCAGACACAGAAGTGCATGCAGAACAACAGCTGAGAGTGGACAGGAGTACCTGACCAGTGGAAAAGAATACATAGAACCATGCAAAACTCAGTAGGATGAAGAATAGTGGTGTTGGTTTAGTCACTAAGTCATGTTCAACTCTTGTGACCCCATGGACTGTAGCTAGCCAGGCTCCTCTGCCCATGGCAGGAATACTGGAGACAAGAATACTGGAGTGGGTTACCATTTCCTTCTCCAAGGATGAAGGAACTAAGGGGAAAAATAGGAGTGTTAGTAGAACTGTCATGCCCTCAGTGGGTGGGGGAACTGAAGCAGGGGTCCGATCCCCACATCTGGGCAATTGTCTGAATCAGAGGAGAAATGTTTAAGGCTGAGAGTGAAACAGATGATCTGTAGCAGACTAAATGGGATGAGAATTAGACAGTCCTTACTGCAGCCGTACATATCCTGGACAGGAACGCTGGTCCCCTGGAAGGTGCAGCAGCTGGGAACTAGAGTTTGGGGATTGTGGAGCAGTTCCAGGGCGAGGGCTGCTGTTGACTGCAGAAAGATGGATTGAGGGGATGTGAGGAAGAGATCGTGGTGGGAAATGCCTGTGGAGAAGAGCCAGGCAGCCATGGAAGCAAGGCAATACTGCCGAGTCACGGTAGCGGGTAGAGCCATCACTACAGCTTCAGTTTCCCCACAAGCCAGCATCAGTGGCTGAACGATAGAAAGCCTGGCCCATCGAATGTCTGACACACTGAACTACAGAGTAAGACCCTACCCAGGGTGCTCCTTTAAGTGCCTGATGCAACCATCTACAAGGACCCCAGGCAAGGGAGCCCTCTAAGTGCCTGAATGGGCAGAGCAGGAGACAGACTGGCCAAAGAGGCCTTCTGATCGCCAACTACAAGAGGTTTGAAAATAGACTCTGATAGGGCCATAACTCCTGTGGCAGAGGCAGTCTGTGTCCCTGCACACTAGGCGCCGCCAGGGTCCCCAAAAGCCAAGCAGCTGTACCACCTTCTTAGTCAACACTCACCAGGGCAGAGTTGCCACAGGCAAAAAAATGTCTTGTGTCTATGCACTCAGGGTTGCTTCGATCATGTCCGGCTCTTTGTGACCTTGTAGACTATGGTCTTCCAAGCTTCTCTGTCAGGGAGAGGGGGGTCTCCAGGCAAGAATACTGGAGCGTATTGGCCAATACTGGTTGCCATAGCCTTCTAGGGTACTGTGTTTCCTGCTTCCTTAGCCACCAACTCCCCTGAGTACCTGGTGCTGCCAGAACCCTTGCAGCCCTAGCAGCTGCACCACCTCCACACCTGACCTTCACAGGAGGCAAACCCAAGTCCTCCAGGGCATACTCAGAAGCAAACCCCAGTGGAGGACCCACACACAGAGGTGAAAATAAAACCACAGTTGAAACCCAGGGGCAGTGTGGCTAAGGAAGAAGACCCAAAACCTTTCCACCAGCTGTACAAGCTGCGGATTACATCCACACAATCAACTAGGGAGATTCTGTGTCTATGGAATATATAAAAGGTCATTGAGAGCCCCCACAAAAGAAAACACACTGGTTCTGATAGCCGTGGATGTTGGAAGCAAGAACTCACATGAGTAGGACCAGATTAGAATGAGCTGCCCCCACAGCAAGTCCAGAGATCAGCATGGTGTTAGAGGGCATCCTAGGAAGGTGAGGTGGACTGTGACTCCCATTGAGGGAAAGCACTCTGAGAGTAGTGGCTCAAGAAAAACATTTATTATTCTTATATTTTGAATTGTTCTGTAGATTCTTTTGGATTTTTTTCCTCCCTCTGTTGTAGTTGTCAATTTACTTGGCACTGTGAAATCCAATTAAGCTTTTGAGCTTTTTTTTTTTCCCCTCAGACACATTTTTTATTGTCATAAACCTCTTCCTCTATGTTGGGCTTTTGCAATTCTGTGGAATTTTCCTTTTTTCTATTTTTTTCTTTTCTCTTTTTTATAATTTTAAGTTTTTTAAACGTACCATATTTTCCCTACATTTATTCTTTTATTTGCCTTTCCTACTGTTCTTTTCCCCTTGCAGTTAATCTTTAAAGTATATAAATCTTCTTCATCTACCTCTATTTAACTTTACACATCTGTTCTTTCTTTCTTTTCTTTCTTTCCTTTCCTCTAAACATATTTGTTAGTTTTGTTTTCATTACTTTATTCCCTACTTGACACTTTGCTTTAGTTTTGTTATCCATTTTGTGCTTTAATTAGTTTTGTTCTTGCCTGGTAAATATAATTTTTGATTTCCTTTGTTTGCTGGGTCAGTCTACTGTACTTTAACTGTGTCAGACTGTTTTTACTTTGCTCATGGGTATATATGTATATGTATATGAATATATTCCATTATTTTAATTATTATTTTCCTGATTCTGTAACTGACATTTGTCTGGGGTTCATCTTTGTTTTCTTATTTTTGGTTATTTGTTTTAATCCCACTGAATGCCATAACAAATCGCTTGTGGAACCTTCATTCCTGACCAGAGATTAAGTCCTGAGCCTTTGGAGTGGGAGAACTGACTCCAAGACCCTAGAATACCAGAGAACTAACCCTAAAGAGTATTAAATAGTGAGAACTCACACAAATTAAACCACCTGAATACAAGACCCAGCATAACCCAACCACCAGTAGCACCCTGTGCAGGACACCTCATCCAAACAACAAACAAAACAAAAATAGGAGCCCAGTCATCAGCAGACAAGATTACCATCTCACTCAGCCTTGCCCATCAGAGGAAAAACAAACAAACAAAAACTCAGCACAAACCCCACCCTATACCACTGGACCAAACATAGGAAGGTAGAAACTAAAAGGAAGAAAGAATTAGACCTTCTTTAAAGAAAGAATTCAACTTTCCTTGAAGCCTGGGAAAAGGAGACCTCAAACACAATAAGTTAAAAAAAGAAAATACAGAAAAGGCAGAGAAATACTACACAAATGAAAGAACAAACTAGAAACACAAAAGTCCAAATAAATGAAGATGGAATAGGCAAACCACCTGAAAAAGAATTCAGAATAATGAGATGATCAAAAACCTTGAAAACAAAATGGAAAAAGGCAAGAATCAATTAACAAATACCTAGAAGAGTCATAGAATAAACACACAGACAACACAATTACTGAAATTAAAAATGCTCTAGAAGGAAGCAATAGCAGAATATCTGAAGCAGAAGAACAAATCAGTGAGCTGGAAGATAAAATGGTAGAAATAACTTCTGAAGAGCAGAATAAAATTAAAAAGAATGAAAAGAACTGAGGATAGTCTCAGAGACCTCTAAGACAATATTAAACGTACCAACATTTGAATCATAGGGGCCCCAGAAGAAGAAGAGGAAAAGAAAGGGTGTGAGAAAATTTTTGAAGAGATTATAGCTGAAAATTTCCCCAACATGAAAAAGGAAATATTCAATCAAGTCCAAAAGGCATAAAGAGTTCCATACAGGATAAATCCAAGGAGAACCACACCAAGACACATACGAATCAAACTAACAAAGACTAAACACAAGAAAGAATATTAAAAGCAGCAAGGGAGAAGCAATAAGTAACATACAAGTGAAACCCTGTATGCTTAACAGCTGATCTTTCAGCAGAAACCTGCAGGCCTGAAGGGAATGGTGGGATATATTTAAAGTACTGAAAGGGAAAAATGTACAACCAAGATTACTGTACCTGGAAAGGATCTCATTCAAAATTGATGGAAAAATAAAAAGAATTTCAGACAAGTAAAAGTTAAGAGAATTCAGTACCACAAAACCAGCTTTACAACACGTTAAAGGGACTTATGTAGTCAAGAAATACAAGAGAAAAAAAAAAAATCTACAAAATCAACCCCAAACAATTAAGAAAATGGCAATCAGTTCAGTTCAGTTCAGTCACTCAGTCATGTCCGACTTTTTGTGACCCCCATGAATCGCAGCACACCAGGCCTCCTTGTCCATCATCAACTCCCAGAGTTCACCCAAATATAGGAACATATATATAAATAATTACTGTAAATGGATTAAATGCTCCAACCAAAAGACAGACTGGATGAATGGATAAAAAAAAATAAGACCCATATATATGTTGTCTATGAGAAACCCATTTCAGACCTAAAGACACATATAGATTGAAAGTGAGAGGATGGAAAAATATATTCCTTGCAAATGGGAAGCTAAAGAAAGCTGGAATAGCAATTCTCATATCAGACAAAATAGATAGAGATATAGAAGAGATAGAAAGAGATAAAGAAGGATGCTACATAATGATCAAGGAATCAATCCAAGAGGAAGACATAACAATTGCAAATATCTATGTACTCAACACAGGAGCAACTCAGTACATAAGACAAACACTAACAGACATAAAAGGAGAAGTTGACAGTAACACAATAATAGTAGCAGACTTTAATACCTCATTCACACCATGGACAGATCATCAAAACAGAAAATTAAATGATACATTAGATGAGATGGATCTCATTGATATCTTCAGGACATCCCATCCAAATGCAGAAGAATACACCTTCTCAAGTGCACAAGGAACATTCTCTGGGATAGACCACATTTTGGGTCACAAATCAAACCTCAGTAAATTTAAGAAAATTTAAATAATATCAAGCATCTTCTCCAACCACAATGCTATGAGACTAGAAAAAAAACTCTAAGAAACACAAACACATGGAGATTAAACAACATGTTTCTAAATAACCAACAGATTACTGAAGAACTCAAAAGAGAAATCAAAAAATTTCTAGAAACAAATGACAATGAAAGTACGACAATTCAAAACCTATAGGACGCAGCAAAAGCAGTTCTAAGAGGAAAGTTTATAGCAGTACAATTCTACCTCAATATACAAGAAAAACATCAAAGAGGCAACATAACTTTACACCTAAAACAACTGGGAAAAGAATAACAGCAACAAAAACCAAACTTAGTGAAGGACAGAAATCATAAAGATCTGAACAGAAATAAATGAAAAAGAAATGAAAGAAACAGTAGTAAAGATTAATAAAACTAAAAGCTGGTTCTTTGAGAAGATAAACAAAATTGACAAACCTTTAGCCAGACTCATCAAGGAAAAAAAAAAGAGAGAAGACTCAAATCAACAAAATGAGAAATGAAAAAGGAGAGGTTACAACAGACAATGCACAAATACAAAGGATTATAAGAGAGTATTATGGACAACTATATGGCAATAAAATAGATAACCTGGAAGAAATGGACAGATTTTTAGAAAAGTACAATCTTCCAAGACTGAACCAGGAAGAAATAGAAATTATGAACAACCCAATCACAAGCACTGAAATTGAAGCTGTGATCAAAAATCTCCCAAAAAACAAAAGCCCAGGACCAGATGGCTTCACAAGAGAATTTTATCAAACATTTAGAGAGAAGTAAATGCCTATCCTTCTAAAACTCTTTCAAAAACTGCAGAGGAAAGAACACTTCCAAACTCATTCTATGAGGCCACCATCACCCTGATATCAAAACCAGACAAAAACAACACAAAAAAAGAAAACTACAGGCCAATATCACTGATGAATATAGATGAAAAAATTCTAAACAAAATTTTAGCAAACAGAATTCAACAACATATCAAAAAGCTCATATATCATGATCAAGTTGAGTTTATTTCAGGGATGCAAGGATTCTTCAATATACACAAATCAATGAATGTGATACACCATGTTTACAAATTGAAAGATAAAAACTATATGATAATCTCAATAGATACAGAATAAGCCTTTGACAAACTCAGCACCCATTTATGACTACAACTCTTCAAAAAATGGGCATAGAAGGAACCTACCTCAACATAATAAAGGCCATATATGATAAGCCTACAGCAAACATTATTCTCGATGATTAAAAACTGAAAGCATTCTTCCTAAGATCAGGAACAAGACAAGTATATCCACTCTCACCATTATTATTCAACATAGTTCTGGAAGTCCTAGCTATGGCAATCAAAGAAGAAAAAGAAATAAAAGGAATCTAGATTGGAAAAGAAGAAGTAAGTCTCTTACTGTTTGGAGATGACATGATACTATACATAGAAAACCCTAAATATAGTATCAGAAAATTACTAGAGCTAATCAGTGAATTTAGCAAAGTTGTAGGATACAAAGTCAATAGACAGAAATCACTTGCATTTTTATATTCTAACAATGAAAAATCAGAAAGAGAAATTAAGGAATAAATCCCATTCATCATTTAACAAAAAGAATTAAATATCTAGGAATAAACTTACCTAAGGAAACAAAAGACCTGTACACAGAAAATTATAAGACACTAATGAAAAAAATCAAAGGCAACATAAATAGATAGAGAGACATTCCATGTTCCTGGGTAGGAAGAATCAATATTGTGAAAATGACTATAATACCAAGTGCAATCACAGATTCAATGAGATTCCTATCAAATTACCAATGGCATTTTTTATAGGACAAGAACAAAAAATTTCACAATTCATATGAAAATACAAAAGACCCCAAATAGCCAAAACAGTCTTGAGAAAGAAGAATGGAGCAGGAGGAATCAACCTTCCTGACTTCAGATTATACTACAAAGCTACAGTCATCAAAACAGTATGGTACTGGCATGAAAACAGAAATATAAACCAAAAAAATGAGATGGAACACCCGGAAATAAACCCATGCACCTATGGGTACCTTATTTTTGACAAAGGAGGCAAGAAAATACAATGGGACAAAGACAGCCTCTTCAATAAATGGTGCTGGAACAACTGAACAGCTACATGTAAAAGAATGAAATTAGAACATGTCCTAACACCATACACAAAGATAAACTCAAAATGGATTAAAGATCTAAGCGTAAGACCAGAAACTATAAACTCTTAGAGGAAAACATAGGCAGAACACTCGATGAGATAAATCAAAGCAAGATGCTCTATAACCCACCTCCTGCTGCTACTGCTGCTAAGTCGCTTCAGTCGTGTCTGACTCTATGAGACCCTGTAGACAGCAGCCCACCAGGCTCCCCCATCCCTGGGATTCTTCAGGCAAGAACACTGGAGTGGGTTGCCATTTCCTCCCACCTCCTAGAGTAATGGAAATAAAAACAAAAGTAAACAAGTGAGACCTGATTAAACTTAAAAACTTCTGAACAGCAAAGGAAACTATAAGCAAGGTGAAAAGACAACCCTTACAATCTGAGAAAATAATAGCAAATGAAACAATTAGCAAAGGATTAATTTCCAAAATAAACAAGCAGCTCATACAACTCAATACCAGAAAAACAAACAACCCAATAAAAAACTAGGAAAAAGACCTAAACAGACATTTCTCCAAAGAAGACACACAAATGGCTAGCAAACACATGAAAAGATGCTCAACATTGCTCATTATTTGAGAAATGAAAATCAACACTACAACGAGATACCACCTCACACCAGTCAGAATGGCCATCATCAAAAAGTCTACAAACAATAAATGCTGGAGAGGGTGTGGAGAAAAGGGAATGCTCTTGCACTGTTGGTGGGAATGTAAATTGATACAGCCACTATGGAAGATGGTATGGAGATTCCTTAAAAAAAAAAACAAACAGGAATAAAACCACCATATGACCCAGCAATCCTACTCCTAGGCATACACCCTGAGAAAACCAAAATTGAAAAAGACACGTTTTCCATTGTTCATTGCAGCACTATTTACTATAGTTAGAACATGGGAGCAACCTAAATATGCCATCGACAGATGAAGGGATAAAGAAGTTGTGGTACATAAACACAATGGAATATTTAGTTCAGTTCAGTTCAGTCATTCAATCGTGTCCAATTCTTTGCGACCCCATGAATCGCAGCATGCCAGGCCTCCCTCTCCATCACCAATTCGCGGAGTTCACTCAGACTCACGTCCATCAAGTCAGTGATGCCATCCAGCCATCTCATCCTCTGCCGTCCCCTTCTCCTCCTGCCCCCAATCCCTCCCAGCATCAGAGTCTTTTCCAATGAGTCAACTCTTCGCATGAGGTGGCCAAAGTACTGGAGTTTCAGCTTTAGCATCGTTCCTTCCAAAGAAATCCCAGGGCTGATCTCCTTAGAATGGACTGGTTGGATCTCCTTACAGTCCAAGGGACTCTCAAGAGTCTTCTCCAACACCACAGTTCAAAAGCATCAATTCTTTGGCACTCAGAATGAAGTAAGTCAGAAAGAGAAAGATAAATATCGTATTCTGATGCATATATATGGAATAGAGAAAAATGGTACTGAAGAATGTATTTATATGGCAGCAATGGAGAAACAGATGAACAGAATCGACTTTGGGCATGGGGAGAGGGTAAGAGAGCATGAGAGGTATGAAAAGAGTAACATGGAAACTTACATTACCATATGTAAAATAAATAGCCAATGGGAAATTGCTGTATGAGTCAGGAAACTCAAACAGGGATCAACCTAGAAGGGTGGGATGGGGAAGGAGACGGGAGGGAGGTTCAAAAGGGAGGAGATACATGTATACCTATGGCTGATTCATGTTGAGGTTTGACAGAAACCAACAAAATTCTGTAAAGCAATTATCTTTCAGTAAAAAATAAATTTAAAAAATGTAAACCACATATATTGTTTTGTTTTACACATACATGTTTTACACATCTGTGTATTGTTTTACACACGTACATGATGATAGTTGATAACACTGTATTGTGCAATAGAAATTTGCTATGAGTAGAAATTAAATTATGGAAGTCCTCTTACAATGTATATGTGTATAAAAAAACAGAATGTCAGATTTAAATATCTCACAGTTTTATACATACTTCAATACAACTGATTTTTTAAAAGAAATCTTGCTTATAAAAAGATGCCAGTTATCTCTTGTTAGGCTTAACCAAATGATAAAATCCAGGACTGATCAGTAACCTAAGGGTGTTCTCTGGCCATCATAACCTTGATTTGATATTTAGATGAACAGTTAAATCCTTTAGACAAGAGAAAAAAAAAAGATAAACAGCAACTAGTCTTTCCAGTTGTTATTTTTACTCAATGAATCTTCTACCACCTTACTTGAACACATGTGTTGGTTAACTGCCTATCCCCACCTACTGGGTGAAATCATTGGCAAAAGGAAAAGAAAAAATTAGTTAATGACATAAAATTGTTAAAAAGAGAATGGATTTTTTTTCCATTCTTATTGACAATTGATAAGAGATTATGGAAATTTGCAGAAGGAAATGGCAACACACTCCAGTATTCTTGCCTGGAAAATCCCATGGATGGAAGAACCTGGTAGGCTATAGTCCATGGGATGGCAAAGAGTTGGACATGACTGAGCAACTTCACTTTTTTTCTATGGAAACTTAAGAGAATAGAGAATTAGATCTCATAAAATGATTAGCTGTCAATCATTTAGTTTTCCAGGTATGCCATAATGGATATAAGAGAGAAATTAACTAATCCATAAACATGGGTAAGAATTGATAAGGATATATGATATATGTGCGTGCCTCTGTGTTTGTAGTCTATTTACTTCAGGGTTGATTGAAGAAAATATGAATGGGAAAGAGTGACCTTAAAGTTTATATCTACTCATGGGTAGAGTAGATATATAGATAGATAGATAGAGTAGAGCAGAGTCAAAGGAATTATTAAGAATATTATGAAGGAATTATCTTTTTTAAAGCAGATAATGTGTCTTTTGAAGCACTGTGACTGCAGATGGTGGAGAGTTGCATCTCCTATTTGTAATAATAGCAGGGAAAGTGATGCTATTCATCACAGATATTTCATGAGAAATGAAAAAGTGCTGACTGCAGCCAAATGGAACCAGGAGATAAAGGACTCCAGCACAGCATGGGAAGGGATCCCCAGGAAAAACTAATGGGTTCCCAAAGGGCTATTTGCTCCTCAATATCAAGCATGATTTGAGAAAAATGAAAGCAAATAAATGTGAATATGGGCAAAAGTAAATCAAAACAACTCTACTTAATGGCCAAAGGTATAGACGAAAGAGCAAGGAAATACGTAGAATTAAAATGTGGATATTACAAAAGAGGGAATTAAGACTCTTTCAATGGAGGGTTTTAACCTCTGTACATTTGCAAATCTTGTCCCATCCTCAAAGACTTCCTCACACTCCACTTTTCCCAGGAAGCATTTCAAGAAAATTCAAACCAGCCTGTGTTGCCCAGGTCACTCATATTAATCCTGTGTCTGTGTATCTTAATGATAGAGTGAAGACTGTCATTAAAGAAGAGAAAAGTAGTTCATACTGAATTCACAAGACCCCATATCTCCTCTCACATAAATGATAACTGCCTTTTTCCAGTTGTTCAGGACATAAACATTGAAGTCATCCTTGACTCTCCTTTTTTATTTTTAATCAGACCAGATCAGATCAGTCGCTCAGTCATGTCCGACTCCTTGCGACCCCATGAATCGCAGAACGCCAGGCCTCCCTCTCCATCACCAACTCCTGGAGTTCACTAAGACGCACGTCCATCGAATCAGTGATGCCATCCAGCCATCTCATCCTCTGTCATCCCCTTCTCCTCTTGCCCCCAGTCCCTCCCAGCATCAGAGTCTTTTCCAATGAGTCAACTCTTCACATGAGGTGGCCAAAGTACTGGAGTTTCAGCTTTAGCATCATTCCTTCCAAAGAAATCCCAGGGCTGATCTCCTTCAGAATGGACTGGTTGGATCTCCTTGCAGTCCAAGGGACTCTCAAGAGTCTTCTCCAACACCACAGTTCAAAAGCATCAATCTTCGGCACTCAGCTTTCTTCACAGTCCAACTCTCACATCCATACATGACCACTGGCAAAACCATAGCCTTGTCTAAATGGACCTTTGTTGGCAAAGTAATGTCTCTGCTTTTGAATATGCTATCTAGGTTGGTCATAACTTTCCTTCCAAGGAGTAAGCGTCTTTTAATTTCATGGCTGCAGTCACCATCTGCAGTGATTTTGGAGCCCCCAAAAATAAAGTCGGATACTGCTTCCACTGTTTCCCCATCTATTTCCCATGAAGTGATGGGACCGGATGCCATGATCTTCATTTTCTGAATGTTGAGCTTTAAGCCAAATTTTTCACTCCACTTCCATAGCTTCTTTCCCAAAATCGATACAGACAGTGTAATCAGAAAAAAAAAAAAAAAAAAAAACAAACCCACATCAGAAAAGTTATAATAGTGTGACATACTACAGAATACCTGACCATGACTTTTCAAAAGTGTCAAAGTCATCAAAAACAGAGCAAGTCTGAGAAACAGGTACAGCTGATAAGAGTCTAAGGAGACATGAGAAGGGAAAATAAAGTGGTATCCTGGGTGGATCTTGTAACAGAGGAAAGGGCACTAGTTAATAGCTGAAGAAAATTGATTAAAGTGTGAACTTGAAATAATAAAATTAATATTGGTTCATTGCTAAGTCACTTCAGTCGTGTCCGACTCTGTGTGACCCCGTAGACAGCAGCCCACCAGGCTCCCCCGTCCCTGGGATTCTCCAGGCAAGAACACTGGAGTGGGTTGCCATTTCCTTCTCCAATGCATGAAAGTGAAAAGTGAAAGTGAAGTCGCTTAGTCTTGTCCGACTCTCTGTCCATGGGATTTTCTAGGCAAAAGTACTGGAGTGGGGTGCCATTGCCTTTTCCGAATATTGGTTCATGGATTGTCACGAATTTTATGAGATTAATTTAAGGTGTTAATAATAGGGAAAACTGAGTGCAGAGTGTATGAATACTTTCTGTACCATCTTCACATTTTTGTAAGTAAGTAAGTGCTATAGCACTTACTTTTTAGAGTGTTTTAATTTACAAAAATGTGAAGATGGTACAGAAAGTATTCATACACTCTGCACTCAGTTTTCCCTATTATTAACACCTTAAATTAATATGGTACATTTGTGACAATTCATGAACCAATATTAATTTTATTATTTCAAGTTCACACTTTAATCAATTTTCTTCAGCTATTAACTAGTGCCCTTTTCTCTGTTATAAGATCCACCCAGGATACCACTTTATTTTCCCTTCTCATGTCTCCTTAGACTCTTATCTGCTGTACCTGTTTCTCAGACTTGCTCTGTTTTTGATGACTTTGACACTTTTGAAAAGTCATGGTCAGGTATTCTATAGTATGTCACACTATTATAACTTTTCTGATTTTTTTTTTTTTTTTTCTGATTACACTGTCTGTATCAATTTTGGGAAAGAAGCCATGGAAGTGATGTGCTGTTTTCATCACCATAACCTTGGCTCTCCTTTTTGTTTCACAGAGCACAGCCAACCCACCAGAAATCCCATTGGTTTTTTCAGTGGTATATTTCCAGAATCTAATCAATCCACAGCACCCCACAACTACCCTGGTCCATGTTGTCATCATCTTTCTCTTGGATGATTTTAGTAGCTTTTTAATGATCTTTCCTTTCACTTCTCTCCTCACAAAGAAGCCAAAGTGAATCTCAATTTTTTCTTTTTTTTCAATGCAAGTTAAGTCGTTTCACTCCTCAACTCAAACCTCCAGTGAATTCCTATTTCACTCAAGAGAAAGGTCCTAAATTCTTTACCGCAACCTGTGGAGCCCTACATGGCCTAACACTTGCCATGTCTCAGACCCCAATTACTCGAGGTTTACGCTCACAATCCAGTTTTCTTTTCTCATTCACTTATGTAAGGCTAATCTTGATTCACTGTTAAAAAGGGTTTAGAGGCATCTCTTCTTGTCATTTCCCAAGGGCGCAATGGAATTCCAATGAGATAATTCACTAAGATACCACTGTTCCTTAAATCTACTATATGCTTTACTGGGACAGCTCATCTGCTGAGGTTAGAATAATATACAACAACTGCAAACCATGAAGCTAACCAGATTCCAAACTTGGTTTGAGTCCTATATACCATATGAATAATTTTTATAATCCATGTTTACTTTCAAGATCCCATGAAAAGTATTCACTATAAAGACTTTCAGGCCAACTCTATCATCTAGGACAAATAAGAATAATAGTTATCATTTTTTTACACTAACCATGAGCCAGACACAGTGCTAATCCCTTTATATGCATTCCATTTACTCAAAGACATTCCAGTGTATTTCCATTACAGGTATTATTAAATAGGCTCAATTCTGATGGACACAGTCTACATGAGCTTGCCCCTCTTCTTCTCTCCAGCACCACTTCTTTTCATTTTTCTTCCTGCTGTCTGTGTTTCAGACGCCCTGGCATTTTTATTCCATCTCACCACATTTGCTACACTCTGCCTGGAAAGTTCTTCCTTAGGACTTGACTTTAATTGTATTATCACATCCATCAGTCACCTTCTCAGGCTTTCCTTGTCCTCCTGGAGCATGAACTCTCATATTCTCTAGATTATCTGGTAATAAGGTAGTACGGGGAGAGTCACAATTTTACACTGCTCTGTTTTAACTTCAAACTCCTTCACGTGGCAATCACTATCTGGTCAATACCTTATCTTTTCAGTGGCCACTTTAGTTCTATTTTGTTTTATGTTATTGCTTTCCCCCAAGCGAGATTTTCTGACCATGGTGTTTCTCCTGCCCTTGATGTCTCTCTAGAACACTTGTGTTTTCTTCAGCACCATAAATGACTTGCTTCAATTGTGAACTCACAAGAAAACCTCCTATTTGGAAATGACCTTTCACTCTTAAGATCTATGTTGTTGACTGTCTACAGTTAACTTTTGGAGCTTTTTCAGAACTATGTTACTCAGTAGATCTGTTCATAATGACTGTACCACCTTACTAGAAGAGATGACTATTGATAAAAGAGAGTATGTTTTATATACACTTGCAACTTTCTCTGTGCTCAAAAATTATTCTAAATATAATGGTTATTCAGTTATATTGCTTGAATTAGAGGCTTTATGTAATGATATGAACATTTTCCATAGTGTATATATGTATATGAATTAGTCTCTCAGTCATGTCGGACTCTTTGAGACTCCTGGACTATGGACTGTTATGGACTGTAGATTACCAGGCTCCTCTGTCCATGGGATTCACCAGGTAAGAATACTGGAGTGGGTTGCCATTCCCTTCTCCAGGGGTACACATATACATATACATATGTATATATATATATATATATATATATGTATAATATATATGAATATATATGTATGTGCATATATATACATGTATACACAGCACATTTTATATATATGAAAGGTATAGATTGATGAGCATAGTGTTAAAAATGCGATTTAAAAGGAGGTTAAGATATATTAGTATTTACATAGATATTTTTGCATAAAATCTCTAGATGGACACATATGAATACAAAAGTGTGATTACCCATTTGGGATGGGAAAGATCTGCTCACATAGAAATAACAGAGGGAAACTTTTTTTAATTATGATAATATAATATCTATTCAAATGAACAAATAGGGAATTCCCTGGTGGTCTAGTGGTTAGGACTCAGTGCTTCCACTGCAGTGGTCTGAGGTTCAGTCCTTAGCTGGTGAATTAATATCCCCTAAGCCATGCAGTACAACCGAAAAAGGAAGAAAAGAACAAATAAAAGAAGCAGTAAATATAAATATATAGTAACATATCTGGTATAAATTGCCTTGCTTACTCTGTAAATCAGGCATGCAGATGATTAAAAAAACTCTAAATTTGCACACTTCTTTGTAATCAGATCTTTTTTTAAAACACATAATACTTTTGACATTAATATGTCCAGTTTTTTAAAATGTATAGAAGCCCAACATTTATAAATGACCAGACTAAAAAGCTGAACATGAACAATTTTGAACACTATCTAACTTCAAGGGAAAAATCATTCTTTTGAGACCTGATTGATTTCTAGCCTATATATATGTGACTAGTTGATAATTTTTCTGTGTCTAAACTTCCATTTATTTTCCTATTTCTTTGCTTTAAGGTATCAGTTGCCTACCACTGCTGTAACAATTTATCACAAATTTAGTGACTGAAAATAGCACCCTTTTACAGTATCCCAGTTACATAGATTCTAAGTCCAAATACAGCCCAGTTTGACTGCCTATTTCATATAGAACATCACAGGCCAAAATAACGGTGTAGGCAGGGCTACATTCCTTACTGGAGACCATGAGAGAGAGTCCACTTTCAGGTTCATGCAGGTTGTTGGGAGAATTCACTCTGCTTTTCCAAGCTGGCTGTCACCTGGGCATCACAATCAACTTCTAGAAGCCACCCAGTTTCCTTGGCTTGTGGCCCCAAGAACACTGGTGGAATATTTCTACCCCACTTTTTCCCCTTCATCTGTGTGACTGCAGACTGCTGTTTTTAAGGACTCATGTGATTTTATTGTACCTAAATAATCCAAGATAATCATCCCATCTCAAGGTCTGTAACCTTAATCACATCTACAAAGTCCCTATTGCTATGTAACCTAACATATTGACAGGTTCTGGGAATCAGGGGGCGGCATTTTCAGGGATGGCACTAATCTTCCTACTGCATTCATATGGTTGACTCTCCTGTGATGATCAGGCAACTCAGTGCATCTGAGTAGTCCAAGAAAATGGATTTCATTTGGAATATGAAATGTACAGTACTCAGTAAAGTACTGTAAGTAAAAGACAATTTAAAAAATGGAGCAAAGATAATTGTAAATATTGATCTTTGGTCTTCTAAGCTGTTTCCTCCAGATTTGTTATTATGTGCAATAATTCTAGAGCATTAATTAAGCAATCAATATTATAATACCACCTCTGCCACTGAATAGCTATGACTTTAATTCAATTTCCTGAGCCATGGTTATTTTAATTTTTATTTGTTCTGAAAAAAATGTAAATAGTATGATGATTAGTTGAAAAATCAGACAAAATTAAAGAATTCACACTTGTTCTTTTTTTTTTTTTTTTTTAGTTCCGTGCATAAGGGCAAATTTTTATACACCTTTTCTTCATACATATTTTACATACCCTTTTTATTGCCCCCTTTTTTAATATTCATAATATTGGATTCCCCACTAGGCACATAAATACATTTATCTACAACACCTCAAAACCAAAAAAATCTTAGTAATATCTGAATTCTTTTACTTGGTACTATCTTCATTTCCACACCACTTAAAAAGTTTAGCTGGCACCAAACTTCACTTTTCTTATCATTAAAGGATTTGAAGGGGAAGGTAAAGATGAAAGGAAAAATCCAAAACTTCAAAATTGCAACGAACTATTTGATTAAAAAAAAAAAAAGTGGCAATCTAAGAGCAGATGGAAGGATGTATTATAGAAGGCCCATTCTCAATTCTCTGGAAGGTGACAGGATTCCTCCTGCCACAGGGGAAATGGGGAAAACAATCCAGGTCAGGCATCTGGATCTGGCATTCAGAAGGCCAGACCTCCCTGTGTTGCCTCTGTTCTTGGTATCATCTGTTGAGGTTATAAAACCCTTCCTTTCTCACACTCCTTCTGTTTCCCTTCCCCTGCCAGGCTGCGTGCTCTGGAATCGGCACTTCCTGTGTGGTGCCCCTCTCTTCTGGCTCACAGTGGTCAGAACTGTGGGACTGAGACTCATGCCCTGCCTGAGTGCTTCTCACCCGTGCCCTGACCATGCATAGTGTCCCAGAGAGGTATACTCAACAACTCCATGGTTCTTTCCATAACCTGGGGGGCAGGGGTAAGGACCAAACCCATTTCCTCAGTGAATTTAAACTCTCATCACTGCTCTCACTTCCTCATTCAGTCTTATTCTCCACCTCTCTGAAAAAAATGTAAATAGTATGATGATTAGTTGAAAAATCAGACAAAATTAAAGAATTCACACTTGTTCTTTTGAATGTCTCATCTTGGGGATCCGCTTTACATAATGTTATTCTATTGTCTGCCTCTCAGAGCCATATTACATTGCAAATGCAAGAGTTGAGCCATTTTCTAAAATTTTGTCTAATCATGTAAATCCCTTTTAAATGTTAGACTCATAATAGCATGTCCAATATTTCTCAATTTGTTATCATCAGTAAATTGTTGGATGCATTGTTTTCTTCCACTTTTAGATCATTAATTAAGATGTTTCTGGTGACTAAACGTCATCTGTCCCTAGTCACCTCATTAAGAATCTTCTGGCAACAGAGCCTTCGGGTCATTTATCAGGTCTGACTGGCCTAAGTCTCTCAGCTCACTTACATATGAGAGCCTCATCAAGTCTGACTGCAATCAGAGCTGTAGGTCAGACTCTGAGATGTTGTAACAGACCATCACAGACATTCAGATGAACTACAGTGAAATCAGCACCTTCTGAGCAAAACTGGATCCACTGAGTGAGAACTTTGCCCATAACTAACTCTATAGTCCATAGAACAGTGAGTCTGGGGTAGGAATGGAAAAGGAGAGAGTGGCTGTGTTTGAGAAATACTTAATAACATTGGTATGACTATGCAAGGGCTGTAAGAAAAGAAACATGCTCACATTATAATTTTTCTTGCCTTCAACAACTGGATGGATAGAGATACCACACCCTTTGAGTATATAGGAGAATAATAGTTCATGTGTGTGTGTATATGTGTCTTTCAGTGTGTGTATGTGCATATGAGTCTCTGGGTTTATGTATGTGTGTATGTGTGTGTGTGGTGGTAGCTGTGAGAGTAGTGAGATGTAGTAACAGAATTGTTTTTATAAAATGTGTTTGATATGTCTCAGGAATATCTAAGTAGAGATATCTAGATATCTAGTAGTCTTTTCAATAGATGTGTTTGATATCTAGAAGAGTAGTCAGAGCTTAGATAACCCTGCAAGTACAGTTCAGGTGTACAAAACAGAGCTGGAGTAGAATTAAGGATCTGGCCTCAGACAGGTCCTTATAGCATGGAGAACTGGCATTTTCTGTGAACAATACCAAACCCAAGGGTCAGTTCAGTTCAGTTCAGTCGCTCAGTCGTGTCCAACTCTTTGCAACCCCAGGGACTGCAGCACGCGAGGCCTCCCTGTAGATCACCAACTCCTTGAGTTTACTCAAACTCATGTCCATTGAGTCTGTGATGCCATCCAACCATCTCAACCTATGTTGTCCCCTTTTCCTCCTGCCCTCAATCTTTCCCAGCAGCAGGGTCTTTTCAAATGAGTCAGTTCTTCCCATCAGGTGGCCAAAGTATTGGAGTTTCAGCTTCAATATCAGTCCTTCCAATGACTATTCAGGACTAATCTCCTTTAGGATGGACTGGTTATATCTCCTTGCAGTCCCAAGGACTCTCAAGAGTCTTCTCCAACACCACAGTTTAAAGGATCAATTCTTCGGTGCTCAGCTTTCCTTATAGTCCAATTCTCACATCCATACATGACTACTGGAAAAACCATAGCTTTGAGTAGACAGACATTTGTGGGCAAAGTAATGTCTCTGCTTTTTAATATGCTGTCTAGGTTGGTCATAACTTTCCTTCCAAGGAGCAAGCATCTTTTAATTTCATGGCTGCAATCACCATCTGAGTGATTTTGGAGCCCAGAAAAATAAAGCCTGACACTGATTCCATTGTTTCCCCATCTATTTGCCATCAAGTGATGGGACCAGATGCCATGATCTTAATTTTCTGAATGTTGAGCTTTAAGCCAACTTTTTCACTCTCCTCTTTCACTTTCATCAAGAGGCTCTTTAGTTCTTCTTCCCTTTCTGCCATAAGGTGGTGTCATCTGCATGTCTGAGGTTATTGACATTTTTCCCAGCAATCTTGATGCCAGGTTGTGCTTCATCCAGCCCAGCGTTTCTCATGAATATAAGTTAAATAAGCAGGGTGACAATATACAGCCTTGACATACTCCTTTCCCTATATGAAACCAGTCTGTTGTTCCATGTCCAGTTCTAATTGTTGCTTCCTGACCTGAATACAGATTTCTCAAGAGGCAGCTCAGGTATCTGGTATTCTCTTCTCTTTAGGAATGTTCCACAGTTTGTTGTGATCCACACAGTCAAAGGCCTTAGCAAAGTCAATAAAGTAGAAATAGATATTTTTCTGGAACTCTTTTGTTTTTTGATGATCCAACAGATGTTGGCAATTTGATTTCTGGTTCCTTTGCCTTTTAATCCAACTTGAACATCTGGAAGTTCATGATTCATGTACTGTTGACGCCTGCCTTGGAGAATTTTGAACATTACTTTTGTAGCCTGTGAGATGAGTGCAATTGTGCAGTACTTTGAACATTCTTTGGCATTGCCTTTCTTTGAGACTGGAATGAAAACTGACCTTTTTCAGTCCCGTGGCCACTGCTGAGTTTTCCAAATTTGCTGGCATATTAAGTGCAGAACTTTCACAGCATTATCTTTTATCATTTGAAGTAGCTCAACTGGAATTCCATCACCTCCACTAGCTTTGTTCATAGTGATGCTTCCTAAGGCCCACTTGACTTCACATTCTAGGATATCTGGCTGTTGGTTGAGTGATTACACGTTGTGATTATCTGGGTCCTGTACATCTTTTTTTGTATAGTTCTTCTGTGTATTCTTGCCACCTCTTCTTAATATCTTATGCTCTATTAGGTCCACTGGATACCAGCAGCTTATAAAATAACACCTTGCTACAACCTAGTGGTCTCAAGTCTGTTCCTCTTGTAACTATGCAACTATTTTTATTACCAACCAATCCCAGATGGCATTAGTAGTAAAGAACCCGTCTGCCAGTGCAGGAGACATAAGAGATACGGGTTCAACCCCTGGGTCTCTAAGACCCCCTGGAGAAGGACATGGCAACCTACTTCAGTATTCTTGAGCCTGGTGAGCTTCACTCCATGGGGTCGAAAAGATACAGATACAACTGAAGCAACTTAGCACACACTCTACTTATTTCCAGGTCCAATTATAATTCTTGATACATAGCTCATGTAAGTGACTGTGGTCTTGAGGTTTTTGCCTTTATAAGTTTTCTCAATTTTGTGGCCCAACAGAACACGATTCAAGTGTTCTTGAATCTGTGTCTTGGGCTTCAGTTCCAGAAAAAGGAAAATTTCTTTTTTTCAATTAAGTTTTTGTTTCTGACATGCGGGCTAATAGATTTGGATTCCATCCTTATATACATAGTACTTAACAATACACATGTAGATTAACTCCACCAGGAAGAAGTTGTATACAAGGAAAAAGAAAGAATGTACTGTGAAGAATCTTGACAACTAAAAATTGAGGCAGTTAAATGCAGCCAGGAATGCAAACCTGTAAATCTATTAAACAAGGAAACAATAGTTTCAAGGGGATGAGAACATTCATCAGCAGCAAATATTGCCAAATAATCTGGAGTATAATGCAGTATGTTATCAACAAAGTCTTCTTTATAATGTTCAATCATCTCTGTATGTTGACAATGAGCACAATACAAAGAGATCTGGCTTTGAAACTAGGGTGTGCCTTGATGGAATCACAAGGATCTGTCACTTAGAGAATGACATGGAGCAAGTTATGTCATTTCTGTAAGACTCACTATATCCACTGTCACATCCAGAGGGTGATGTCTCCTCATAGAAGTTTACAGGCAATGACATCTTTTAAGAAGCAAATTTAAGTGAAGCAAAGAGTGGGGCAAGATTTGGGCCATTTTTGTTCATTGTTACATTTCTAGTTTCCGTAAGAGTGTTTTTGATATAGTAGGTATTCTATAAACCCTTTTTAATGACTAAGTTGGGCTTCCTAGGTGGCTCAGTGGTAAAGAATCTGATTGCCAAGCCGGAGACCTGGGTTCAATTCCTGAGTCTGGAAAATCCTCTGGAGAAGGAAATGACAACCCACTCCAGTATTCTTGCCTAGAAAACCCTGTGGACAGAGGAACCTGGCAGGCTACAATCCATGGGTTCACAAAGAGTCTGACACAACTTAGTGACTAAACAACAGCAACAACAAACAATGAATAAGTAGAAGATGCTTTTTTTTTTTTTTTATAATCACTGACATTATATGGACCTGTACAATTTATTGTTGATAGATTCTGGCAACTGGTATAATACCTATTGAAATGTTTGAAGAGATAAATGGGACTTTTGGAATTTAATCTTTGAACTGGAAGAAAATTGATAATTTAATTATGAGGTGATTTATTAACAATTGAAAAATGGTCCTGTGCTTTAGATATGCTTCAATTCAAGTTATTTTGGACAAAATATATGAAGGAAATCATGTATTTGTATAAATGTGCCAGATTTTGAAGGAGATACAAAGAAAAATAAAAGAGATACTGCTACCAATAATTCTGCAATTTATTTCAATAAAAATAAAATGGTTTGCTGTTCCTAAACTTATGAAAAGCGAAAATGGAAACATGATATACAGAGCAAAGACCACAACTTCCCCATCATACATACTCCTTTCAGAATAGCTTTACCCACTCAGTAGTTACTGGGAGGGGAAATGTAGCTCCCCCAACTTATACCGCAACCCCTGTATAGCTTTTTCCTTTTAAAACAAAGTTTTTCTCTTACTTTTTTTTTCATTTAATGTCTATAATCAACATGAAAAGTAACAGATTCTACATTTTGATTTGGGTAACTGATGTTATAAACCATACACTATCCTAGAGAGAGGAATGTGAGAAATCAAATTTCCTCTTTTTAATATATGAAGAATGAAGAAATGAGAACTTAATGATGTTAAATAACTTTTCCATGTGAACTTCTTTTCAGGATTTTATAATCTATTGTTCCTTGTTATGCATGCTTACTACAGACATTTTAAAGAGTAAAGAAAAACTAAAGATGGGGGAAAAAAACACTATAAGATATTTTATAAAAATGTACCCAATGAAAATAGATAAATTTCCATGCCCAAATGAGTAACATAATAGAAGTTTATATCTCCCAAAGTGATATTCCTAATTGGGCTTTTGAATCCAGGTGTTGATTCAAGTATCCAAATGGACTTCTCTTGTACAATGGTTTTACTGTAAAAGAGCAAAGGCAAAACCCAAAAATGCAAGAATGTGAAAGAACATGCCTGGGAGCTTTCATAAGCCAAGCTAGTAAGCAGTGCTTCACTTTAGTTCATGTCCTACTATTGGTTAGAACCAAAAACCTGCTTATCCTGCCAGCTAATCAATCCCCATTCTCCTTAAGGACCACCATGACAGTTTGCCTGCAAAAGAGAAACACACAGATCTTTACTCAGTTCAGGAAATGATCATCCACAGACAACTATCTGCCTCTTCTTCTGAAATCCCCCAAATTGCTTGCTAACACCTTGCAACAAAGCAAGGAGTCTCAAATGTACTGGATGGCAAACTAGAAGCTGTCCCTGGGTTCCTACATACAAATGAGTTTTGTTCTGAGGGCATATTCATAAGTCAATTTGTTCATAAACCCAACAAAGTCAGCCTAGGTACCCAACTAGCACAATTGGCTATATAGTACTTTACTGTAGTAGGTTTATAATATTTTTCACACAAATAATACATAAAAAACAAACACACAAAAATAAAGGATACATTTTTAATCTTACAGTACACTACCTTGATAAGTACAGCAATGGGCATCCAGGGGCTGGCAGGTAGTGAACAAGCAAGAGTTACTGACTGGGGGAGGGAGGAGAAGTGGTGGATGGTAGAGCTAAAGGATCCTCAGCAATAGGAGATACAGCTACATAACATAACAACTGCTTTTATGCTTGCCTTCAGGTATATTATGGGTTTGAAAGATACTATAGTATATTCTATACAGCACTGTACAGTAAAGTACACAAAAGCACAACCACTTTAGAGGATGCATGCATGTGACAATGTACCCCAGACACATGAACTAACTCACGTGACTGTTGGCAACTTGAAGGTTCATATGTGGGGATTCACTGTAATAAGATTCTTGCCAAGCAGAAACTGCCTCTAAAGTTTCCTCTTTTTACTGTATATTATGAACGGAATGCATTTTTCCCCTGTAAAATTCCTAGGTGAAAGTCCTAACCCCTATCAGGAGGTAGGGACATCAGGAGGTAATTAGATTTATTATTTATTAATAATAAATAATATTAATACTTGAAATTGGTCTTTTATTTTTATTTATTTATATGTTTGGATGCACTGTGTGGCATGTGGGATCTTAGTTCCCCAACCAGGGATTCAACCTGGGCCCCCTGCCTTAGGAACACAGTGTCTTAAGCAGTGGACCACCAGAAAGTCTTGGTAATTTAGCTTAGATGAGGTCATGAGGATGGAGCCTCCATCATGGATTGGTGCATTTATAAGAAAACACACACAATGAAGAGAGCTTGCTTGCTCTTCCTCTCTCCATGAGCACACACCTAAGTGAGGCCATATGAGCACACAGAGAGAAGGCAACAGTCTACAAGGCAGGAGCTGGACCTTGATCAGCAACCACATCTGCTAGCACCTTGATTTTGGACTTTCCAGCTTCTAGAATTGTGAGAAATAAACATCTGCTGTTTGTCAGTTCAGTTCAGTTCAAACACTATAAACCCATACTCCTTTCAAACATTTTTTAAACTTTGTTTAAACTAAAATGATGGCAGATGGATTCCCCTACAATGCAAAATCATGAAAATGTGGATTTTGCTAATTTTCTTGGTGACTTGATTTTATTTTTGTTACAACTTGTCCATAGCTGTACCCAACTGGAAGAGAAATTTGAAAGTGCTAGTTATGTTCACAAACTAGAAAAAAACAATTTTTTCAGAAGCTAAACAGCTCTGCCACATAAATTGTAGATGTATTGTTAAGAGATAATGTTTATTTATTTCAACAATATTTATAACAGGAAGATCTTCAAATAAGTCAAAGGCCAAATGCAACAATATCCCTGTCCTTACTAAGTCTTTCAGCAGCATTTGAAACTGTCAAAAGTGTTTTTTCCCTTGAAACTGTCCTTTGTCTTGACTTCTGTGAAAAGATATTGTCTATATTTTCCTTCCCCTCAGGTCCTTGGCAGTCTCCTCTTCCTTTGAGCATTTGTCAAAGTTGGATACTGGCCTCAGCATTCTTTTCATATGATTTATTCTTCATGCACAATCCAATCAACTCTTTTGATTTTAATCATTGTCCAAATCCTGATGATTTTCAGATAGTTTTTTCAACTCAGATATATTTCCAGAGTTTTGGATGTGCATGCACGCATTCTAAGTCACTTCAGTCATGTATAGTTATATGTAACCCTATGGACTGTAGCCTTCCAGGTTTCTCTGTTAATGAGATTCTCCAGGCAAGAATACTGGGGTGGATTGCCATGCCCTCCTCCAGGGGATTTTCCAGACCTAGATATTGAACCCATCTCCTGCATCTCCTGCACTCTAGGTAGATTCATTTACTGTCGAACCACCAGGAAAGACCGAGTTTTGGACACACATCTTCAATTCTCTGGTAGACAAATGTGGAAGTTCCCAGGCAATCAGTCTTTTTAATGAAGAAATAAAGATGATCTGTTTTCCATGCTACTAATTGGAATCCTTTTCTGATGTCTTTGATCTTTCTTAATTCCTCTCAAGATGGAAACTTAAGCAGTACCCTCACTTTTCTTCCCTATTGGTTTTCTTGGTTAATCAAACTCAAATCCAATCAGTCTAGCTTCACAGTTGCCTTTGGAGTTATATTCATTTTCCCACTTATAATGCTGTTGGTTTAATTCTGTTTAATTCACCTCTATCTTTATTAAGGCCTATAGACAACTCAATTGGTCTTCATCCTGGATTTTCCACCTTCTATTTTTAATGTTTACTACAATCAGAATATTATCACTAAAGGAATTGTGACCAAGATGGTGGAGTAGAAAGACTCTGAGCTTCTGAGCTATGAACAGACTGACTCTGGTAAATTGAATCAGTAATACTAATAACTCCTAAGTAATAAAAATCCAAGACCAGATGACTTTATGGATGAATTCTATCAAACATTAAAGAATAATAAAAACCTATCCTTCTCAAACTATCCCCCAAAATTAAATAGAATGGAAAGGCTCTGAACTCATTTCACAAGACCAGCATTAACTTGATACCAAAATATAATAAAGACACCACACACACAAAAAATGTATGAGCCAATATCACTGATAAACATGAATATAAAGATATTAAAAAATATTAGCAAACCAAATTCAATAGTACGCTAAGAGGATCATACACCATGTGAGTGAAGTGAAGTCACTCAGTTGTGTCTGATACTTTGTGACCCAATGGACCATAGCCCTCCAGGCTCCTCCATCCATGGAATTTTCCAGGCAAGAATACTGGAGTGGGTTGCCATTTCCTCCTCCAGGGGATCTTCCTGACCCAGGGATCGAACTTAGGTCTCCCACATTGCAGGCAGACTCTTTACCATCTGAGCCACCAGGGAATCCCCATACACCACGATCAAATGCTATTTATTGCAGGGAATGCAAGGATGGTTTGAGAAATACAAATCAATCAGGGTGACACAAAATAACAAATTAAGGAATAAAATGTATATACTATCTCAATAGATGCAGAAAAAGATTTTGACAAAATTCAGCATATATTTATGATAAAAACTCTCAAGATAGTTAAGTATAGAAGGGCCATGCATGCATGCATGCATGCTCAGTCGCTTTAGTCATGTCTCTTTGTGACCCCATGGACTGTAGCCTACCAGGCTCCTCTGCCCATGAGATTCTTCAAGCAAGAATACTTGTGTGGGTTGCCATTTCCTCCTCTAGGGAATCCTCCTGATGCAAGGATTGAACCTGCATCTCCTGCTTCTTCTGCACTGCAGGCAGACCCTTTACAACTGAGCCACCAGAGAAGCCCCATAGAGGGAACATACCTCAACATATTAAAGGCTGTATGTGAGAAAACCACAGCTAACATAATACTCACTGATGAAAAGCTGAAAGCATTTCCTCTAAGATCAGAAACAAGACTAGGATACTCACCCTTGCCTTCTTTATGCTTCATAATGTAGAAAATTCTAGCCACAGAAATCAGACAAGAAAAACTAACAAAAATAATTCAGATTGGAAAAGAAAAAGTAAAACTGCCACTGTTTGAAGATGGTATGATACACAAATTCCTAATAGTAACACCAAAAAACTAGTAGAAGTAATAAATGAATTTAATAAAGTTGCACAATACAAAACTAATATACAGAAATCTATTGTGTATCCATACAATAATAACAAATGGTCAGAAAGAGAAATTAGGAAAACAATCTCAATTAATCTTGTTCAACAAACAATTAAGATTACAATCACAGCCAAAATATAAAATACTTTAGAATAAATTTAACCAAGAAGGTAAAAGACTTGTACTCTGAAAAGTGTAAAACTGATAAAGAAATTGAAGACAACACAAACAAATGGAAAATATATATTATAGTTATGGATTGGAAGAATTAACATTGTTAAAATGATCATATTACACAAGGTGATCTTAAGATTCAATGATGGGGAACACATGTACACTCATGGTGGATTCAAGTCAATGTATGGCAAAGCTAATACAATATTGTAAAGTTAAAAAAAAAGATTCAATGCAATTTCTATCCAAATATCAATAACTTTTTTCCACAGAAGAAAAAATTGTATAGAATTTATATAAAAATTTATAGATTGAATAGAAAATCTATAAAACTGCTTAGAAAATAGTCAAAGCATTCTTGAGAAAAGAAAAAACCTGCACGGATCACGTTTTCTGATTTTAAATTAGACTACAAAGCCACAGTGATCAACAAGGTACTGGTGCATGAGACAGACACAAAGATCAATGGGACAGAATAGCCCAGAAATAAACTCATGTTTCTATGGTCAATTATTCTGTGAAAAGGGAGGCAACAATATACAATGGAGAAAAGATAGTCCTTTTGGTAAGTGTGTTGGGAAAAGAGGACTGATACATGCAAAGACTCAAACCGGACTACTTTCTCAGGTAATATACAAAATAAACTCAACATAAATTAAAGACTTAAATGTAAGACCTGAAGCTACAAAACTAGAAAAATAGGCAGTGTGCTCTTTGACATAGATTCTTAGCAGTATTTTTTTGGACCTGTCTCCTCAACTAAGAGAACCAAACAAACAAACAAACAAGCAATAAACAAATGGGTCTATATCAAACTGAAAAGCTTCAAACAATGAAGATAACTACAAGACAAAAAGGCAGCCTACTGAAAGGGGGAAGATATTTGCAAATAATATATATGATAAATGGTTACTATTCAAAATAAAAAATAAGCTCATACAATTTGGTGTCAAAATACTGTGTGCATGCTAAGTCACTTCAGTTGTGTCTGACTCTTTGTGACTCTATGGGCTAAACCCAGCCAGGCTCTTCTGTCCATATGATTCTCCAGGCAAGAATACAGGAGTGGGTTGCCATGCCCTCCTCCAGGGGATCTTTCTGACCCAAGGATCAAACCCACATCTCTTATGTCTCTTGCATTGGTAGATGGGCTCTTTACCACTAACTCTCCAATTTCAAAATGAGCAGAGGACATGAACAGACATTTTTCTAAGAAAGCATACAGTTGGCCAATAGACACAAAAAATATTCATCATTACCAATTGTCATGGAAATGTATATCAAAACCATAATGAGATACTACCTCACACCAGTCAGAATGGCTATCACCAAAAAGACAACAAACAACAAGTGTAGAGAATATGGAGAAAATGGAACTCACATGCACTATTGTTGAGACTGTAAATTGGTACAGTCATAATGGAAAAATATTATAGATATTTCTCAGAAAATTTAAAATATAACTGTCATAGAATTCAGCAATTTAACTTCTGTATATTTACCTAAATAAAATAAAACACTGATTTGAAAAGATATATTCACCCCAGTGTTTATTGCAGCCTTATTTACAGTAGCCAAAATATGGAAACAACATAAATGTGCATCATTAGTTGAAAGAATAAATAAAATGTTACATGTGCATGCATGTACACACACACACACACACACACACACACTCATGAGAATATTACTTAGTCATAAAAATAAAAATTTGCCCTTTGTTACAACATTGATGAATCTAGAAGGTATTATGCCAAGTGAAATAAATTATCAGAGAAATACCATATAATCTCACTATATATGGAATCTAAACAAAATAAACAAATTAAAGAAAAAAACAGATGCATGGGTGCAGAGAATAAAAAGGTGATTGCTGGAGGGGTATGGAGTCAGAAAATGGACAAAATAGGCCAAGGGGATTAAGAGGTATGAATCCCTATATATAAAATAAATAAGCCACTGGATGTAATGCACAGCATAGAGAATATGGTAAATAACATTATAATAACTTTGGCAACAAATAGTTACTAAAGTTATTGTGCTGATCATTTCTTAAAGAGAGTAAATGTTCGAGCTTATATAGTATTGAACTGAAGCTATCATCATATTATACATCACCTATAAGTCAATAATAACAGTAAAAAAGGGAAAATATCACATATATTAACATATATTAATAAACCAATACATTATTTTTGATGTAAGTACCAGTAAATGTGTGTTTTTGCACTGTCAGTATTGATATTGTCACAGTATAATTGTGCTAACAGGGTCACTTCTCTTGTGACAAAGGCTTATTACCAAATGCTCAATTTAGCTATTTGAAGCTTTTGTATTGGATTGGCTAGAAAGCTTATTTGGGTCTTTCCATTAAAATGTTATGGAAAAACTGAATGAACATTTTGGCCAACCCAATATGTTTCACAATCCAGGAAAAGAAGGAAATCAAGGGAGAATAGAAATAATTTAATCCCAACCCTATGACAAACAGTAATTTAATTAGTTAAGTATAGCAACTTTATGTTATATTTATGTTCTATTCTTGAAATATAGTTCTTGGAATTAGTGTCATTCTCCCTAGGTATTTTGAATATATTATTCATTTTAAAGCGCAATTCTTATTTTTGTAGATGAGAAGACTTAAGCTCAGAGCATGGAAAAGATGTGCTCAAACTGTTATAGTAAAAACAAATATAGACCACTGCATCTATGCAAGTTATCTAATGATTGAATTACTATCTTTATTTAGAATATACTAGCTTTCTATTATGCATAATAGAATAGCGCCAATATTTTAGCCATCTTATGCAGAGAACTGACTCACTGGAAAAGACTCTGATGCTGGGAAAGATTGAGAGCATGAGGAGAAGGGGGCAACAGCACATAAGATGGTTGGATGGCACCATAGACTCAATGGGCATAAGTCTGAGCAAACTCTAGGAGCTAGTGAAGAACAGGGAAGCCTGGCAAGCAGCAGTCCATGGGACCACAAAGAGTTGGACTGAGCTACTGAAAACTACCACCACTAACTGTGCATAACAAATTACCTCAAAACCAGTAGCTTAAAATCACACAGACATCTATTATCTCCCAGTTTCTGTGAGTCAGAAGTCTGTGTTCAGTTTAACTGAGTCCTCTATTCAGAGTCTTACAAAATTTGTGATCAAAGTGGTTGTCTGGGCTGTGGGGTCATTTGAGGTTTAGAATTTTCTTCCAAGATCCTATGGTTTTGGGCAGACTAATTTCTTTGTAACTGTAGAAATTAATGTGACTAGCTTCTTCCAGGACCCCTGGAAAATGTTTTAGTCTTTTATATTCATAGGGTTGCAAAGAGTCGGACCCGATTGAGCGACTGAACTGAACTGAACTGAACTGATTTAGGACTTATACAACTAGGCCGAGCTTATACCCAGGATATCCTTCTTTTGGTTACTTCAAAGTTAACTGATTGGAGAACTTAAATACATTTGCAACATCCTTTCTCAACTGCAGTATAACACTAACATAGGGATTGATATCCAAAGGGATATCCAATATCCCTTCATATCCAAAGGTTTCAAATTTTCTTGGGTAAAATTTACTAGCATGAATAGAAAAAAGTTAAGATTAGATGTCTCAAATGAGATATCATGACTTCAGATAGTATCTGGCACTTACTGACCATGTATTCGTGCAACTTACTGAGTCCTTACCAAGGACTTAAAGGCTTTGTTTTCTTCTTCACAAAATTAGAATTAAAATACATTCATAAACGAGGTACATTTTTGAATTGTGTGTCCAGAATAGAAGGTAGAAGCTACTTATTATTTGCTCAAGTTCACCATGTCTTAGATGATTTACTTAAAGTCAGTGTTGCTTTGTTTCACTGGGTAATATATAATATGGTGTTAATCTTTTTCCTTGGACAGAAACTTGGATTACTTTTACCTAAAATTTCAAAAATTTAATAACTTTGCCTTCGTTTGTTTATTTTACATGAAGATTGCAAAAACCAACATGAGTTTAAAAGGTTGGCATATCTATGCATGCTGAGTTGCTTCAGACATGCCTGATTCTTTACAATCATTTGTACTATAGTCTGCCAGGCTCCTCTGTCCACAGGATTCTCCAGGCAAGAATACTAGAATGGGTTGCCATACCCTCTTTCAGCGGATCTTCCTGACCCAAGAATCTAATTGGCATCTCTTATGTCTCCTGCATTGGCAGGGAGTTCTTTACCACTGAGCAACCTGGGAAACCCTGGCATATGCAAGGGAATGAATATCAAGGGGAGGCAGGGATCAAGGCCATCCCCAAAGAAATGAAATGCAAAAAGGCAAATGGTTGTCTGACAAGGCCTTACAAATAGCTGTGAATAAAAGAGAAGTGAAAGGCAAAGGGGAAAAGGAAAGATATACCCATTTGAATGCAGAGTTCCAAAGAATAGCAAGGAGAGATAAGAAAGCCTTCTTCAGGGATCAATTCAAAGAAATAGAGGAAAACAATAGAATGGGAAGGTCTAGAGATCTCTTCAAGAAAATTAGAGATGCCAAGGGAACATTTCATGCAAAGATGGGCACAATAAAGGACAGAAATGGTATGGACCTAACAGCAGCAGAAGATATTAAGAAGAGGTGCAAGAATACACAGAAGAACTATACAAACAAGATCTTAATGACTCAGATAACCATAATGGTGTGGTCACTCACCTAGAGCTAGACATCCTGGAATGTGAAGTCAAGTGGACCTTGGAAAGCATCACTATGAATAAAGCTAGCAGAGGTGATGGAATTCTGTTGAGCTATTTCAAATCCTAAAAGATGATGCCCTGAAAGTTCTGCACACAATATGCCAGCAAATTTGGAAAACTCAGCAATGGCCACTTGACTGGAAAAGGTGAGTTTTCATTCCATTCCAATCCTGAAGAAAGGCAATGCCAAAGAATGTTCAAACTACCACACAATAGCACTCATTTCACATGCTATTAAAGTAATGCTCAAAATTCTTCAAGCTAGGCTTCAACAGTATGTGAATCGTGAACTTCCAGATATTCAAGCTGGACTTAGAAGAGGCAGAGGAACCAGAGATCAAATTGCCAGCATCTGTTGGATCATCAAAAAAGCAAGAAGGTTCCAGGAAAACATCTACTTTTGCTCTATTGACTATGCCAAAGCCATTGACTGTGTGGATCATAACGAACTATGGAACATTCTTGAAGAAATGGGAGTACCAGATCACCTCAGCTACATCCTGAGAAATCTGTGTGCAGGTCAGGAAGCAACAGTTAGAACTGGACATGGAACAACAGACTGGTTCCAAATCAGAAAAGGAGTACGTCAAGGCTGTATTTGTCACCATGCTTATGCAACTTATATGCAGAGTACATCATGAGAAATGCTGGGCTGGAAGAAGCATGAGCTGGAATCAAGATTGCTGGAAAAAATATCAATAATTTCAGATATGCAGATGACATCACCCTTATGGTAGAAAGTGAAGAAGAACTAAAAAGCCTCTTGATGAAAGTGAAAGAGGGGAGTGGAAAGGTTGGCTTTAAGATTAACATTCAGAAAACTAAGATCATGGCATCCAGTCACATCACTGATGGCAAATAGATAGGGAAACAGTGGAAACAGTGACTGATTTTATTTTGGGGGGCTCCAAAAACACTGCAGATGGTGACTTCAGCCATGAAATTAAAAGAGGCTTACTCCTTGGAAGGAAAGCTATGACCAAACTCGACAGCATATTCAAAAACAGAGACATTATTTTGCCAACAAAGGTCTGTCTAGTCAAGGCTATGGTTTTACCAGTGGTCATGTATGGATGTGAAAATTGGACTATAAGGAAAGCTGAGCACCAAAGAATTGATGCTTTTGAACTGTGGTGTTGGAGAAGACTCTTGAGAGTCCCTGGGACTGCAAGGAGATCCAACCAGTCCATCCTAAAGGAGATCAGTCTTGAATATTCATTGGAAGGACTGATGTTGAAGCTGAAACTCCAATACTTTGGCCACCTGATACAAAGAGCTGACTCATTTGAAAAGATCCTGATGCTGGTGAAAGGTTGTTGTTGCATCACATGAATACACCGGGATTCTTGGCCCCCGGAGGAGAAGAATTCAATCTGGGGCCAGAGACGAGGCTTGATTGCTCAGAGCTTTTGTGTAATAAAGTTTTATTAAAGTATAAAGGAGATAGAGAAAGCTTCTGACAAAGCCATCAGAAGGGGGCAGAAAGAGTACCCGCTTGCTAGTGTTAACAATGAGGTTATATAATCCAAAGAATGTCTGGAGGTTGCAAAGACCTCATCAGATCCACTCCCATAATTTACATCTTAAGGTACACTGTCCTCAGGCAAGATACATCCTTGTAAAGACCAGGTCTACTCCCATAATTAACATTTTAAGATAACAAAAGGTTGAATCCAAAGACTGTCCTTAGGCAGGATACATTATTGTTATATAATCCTAAGGAATGTGGAGAAAAAAAAAGCTTGTCCTTTCTTCCTCCTTGAGAATTCCAGACCCCTCTCTCCTTGGGGACCCCTAGACTCCCTATCAACTTGCCTAGGAACTGACTTTCTCACTGGGAAAGGTTGAAGGCAAGAGGAGAAGAGGGTGACAGAGGTTGAGATGGTTGGATGGCATCACCGATTCAATGGACATGAGTTTGAGTAAGCTCCAGGGGTTGGTGATGGACAGGGAGGCCTGGCGTGCTGCAGTGCATGGGGTCACAAAGAGTCAGACACGACTGAGCAACTGAACTGAACTGAATATCAACAAAAGGGTGCTATAATCTTTGGCCATATTTTCTTTCCTGTAAAATATATTTTGAAAAAAAGTAACAAAATGGAAACTGCTAAAGACTGATCTAATACCAAAAATGAGACTGTTTTACATTTCTGGACTTAAGTTAAAAGTCTGCTAACATTCCTGGGAGCAAGGCAGGAATTAAGACTTACAAAACAGCCCTTGATTGGCAATTAGCAATTAGACAATTTCAGAATGTTCAGAAGGTAATTTTGGATAAGTATCTAAACCCATGGCTGCATGTCTGATTCTTTGCCAAAGTTTTCACCTATCAGATTTGCAAATTGAGAATAAATTTTTTCAGATACAAATTTCCTATGGAGATATTTCCAATCTTTGTTCTATTTAATGCAAAATGGATTTTGTCATTTTTTTCAAGCTGTGATCCATTTTGAAGCATGTGCATAGAAGTAAGTGAATGGGAAATGAATAAATAATAATGAATTATTTCATACCTACTTTGTACCTGGTGTCTTTCTCAATGCTAGAAATAAAGAATTACTACTTTATGAAAAGGCAAAAAGATATGAAACCTGAGGATGAGCCCACCAGGTTGGTAGATGTCCAATATGCTACTGGGGAAGAGTGGATAAAAAGCTCCTAAAAGACTTAAGAGGCTGGGCCAAAGCAGAAGTGACTCACAGTTGTGGTGAAAGTATCTGGTGGTGAAAGTAAAGTCAGATGCTGTAAAAAACAATATTGAACAGTAACCTGAAATGTTAGGTCATGAATCAAAGTAAATTGGACTTGGTCAAGCAGCAGATGTCAAGATTGAACATCAACATTTTAAGAATCAGTGAACTCAAATGGACAGGAATGGATGAATTTAATTCAGATGACAATTATATCTACTAATTTGGGTAAGGATCCCTTATGAATAGCCCTCATAGTCAGTGAAAGAGTACAAAATTCAGTACTTTGGTGCAATCTCAAAAATCACAGAATGATCTCTTTTCATTTCCAAGGCGAACCATTCAACATCACAATAATCCAAGTCAAGGGCCCTACCACTAATGCCAAAGAAGCTGAAGTCTAATAGTTCAATGAAAACCTACAAGACCTTCTAGAACTAACACCAAAAAAATGTCCTTTTCATCATAGTGGATTGAAATTCAAAATAGCAAATCAAGAGATACCTGGAATAACAGACGTGTTTGGCCTTGGAGGACAAAATGAAGTAAGGCAAAAGCTAACAGAGTTTTGCCATGGGAACACACTGATCATAGCAAACACCCTCTTCCAGCAGCACAAGAGACAATTCTACACATGAACATCAGTAAATGGTTAACACTGAAATCAGACTGATTATATTCTTTGCAGCTGAAGATGGAGAAGCTATATACAGTCAGTAAAAACAAGACTTGGACCTCACTGTAGCTTAGATCATGAGCTCCCTATTGCAAAATTCAGCTTAAATTGAAAAAGTAGGAAAAATCACTAGACCTTTCAGGTATAACCTAAATAAAACCCCTTATGATTACATAGTGGAAGTGGCAAATAGATTCAAGGGATCAGATCTGATAGACAAAGTGCCTAAAGAACTATGGACAGACGCTCATAACATTGTACAGGAGGTGGTGACCAAAACCATCCCAAAGAAAATGGGATGCAAAATGCAAAATGGTTGCCCAAGGAGGCCTTAAAAATAGCTGAGAAAAGAAGAGAAACAAAAAGCATGGGAAAGCTGTACTAAACTTAATGTAGAGCTCCAGAGGAGAGATGAGAAAGCCTCCCTAACTGAACAATGCAAACAAATAGAGGAAAACAATAGAATGGCAAAGACTAGTGATCTTTCCTAGAAATTTAGAGATACCAAGGGAACATTTCATGCAAAGATGGCCACAATAAAGGACTCAAATGACAAGGACCTAACAGGAGTAGATGGGATCAAGAAGAAGTGGTTTACAATACACAAAACAACTGTACAAAAATGATCTTAGTGACCCGAATAACTGATAGAGCCAGGCATTTTGGAGTGTGAAGTCAAGTGAGCCTTCAATTCAGTTCAGTTCAGTTCAGTTGTTCAGTCTTGTCTGACTCTTTGCGACCCCGTGAATCGCAGCACGCAGGACTCCCTGTCCATCACCATCTCCTGGAGTTGACTCAAACTCATGTCCATCAAGTTGGTGATGCCATCCAGCCATCTCATCCTCTGTCATCCCCTTTTCCTCCTGCCCCCAATCCCTCCCAGCATCAGAGTCTTTTCCAATGAGTCAGCTCTTCGCATGAGGTGGCCAGAGTACTGGAGTTTCAGCTTTAGCATCATTCCTTCCAAAGAACACCCAGGGCTGATCTTCTTTAGAATGGACTGGTTGGATCTCCTTACAGTCCAAGGGACTCTCAAGAGTCTTCTCCAACACCACAGTTCAAAAGCATCAATTCTTCAGTGCTCAGCTTTCTTCACAGTCCAACTCGCTCATCCAAATGTGACCACTGGAAAAACCATAGCCGTGACTAAATGGACCTTTGCTGGCAAAGTAATGTCTCTGTTTTTCAATATGCTGTCTAGATTGGTCATAACTTTTCTTCCAAGGAGTAAGCGCTTTTTAATTTCATGGCTGCAAGTGAGCCTTAGGATGCATTATTACCAACAAATCTAGGAGGTGATGGGATTCCAGCTAAGCTATTTCAAATCCTAAAAGATGATGTTGTTAAAGTGCTGAACGTAATACATCAACAAATTTGGAAAACTCAGTGGTGGCTACAGGACTAGAAAAGTCAGTTTTCATTCCAGTCCTGCCAAAGTGTTCAAACTATTGTACAACTGCACTCATTTCACAATCTAGCATGGAAATGCTTAAAATCCTTCAAGTCAGACTTCAATAGTATGTGAACTAAAAAATAAGAACTTCCAGATGCACAGCTGGATTTAGAAAAGGCAAAGTAAACAGAGATCAAACTGCCAGCATTTGTAGGATCATAGAAGAAGCAAGGGAATTTCAGAAAAACATCTGCTTCATTGATTATGCTACAGCCTTTGACCATGTGGATCACAACAAACTGTGGAAAATTCTTCAAGAGATGGGAATACCAGACAACCTTACCTGCTTCCTGATGAATATGTATGCAGGTCAAGAAGCAACAGTTACAACCAGACATGGAATAGCTGACTGGTTCAAAGTTGGGAAAGGAGTTATCAAAACTGTATATTGCCACCGTGTTTGTTTAAATTGTATGCCGAGTACATCGTGCAAAATGTTGGGCTTATTGAATCAGAAGCTGGAAGCAAGATTGCCAGGACGAATATCAACAACCTCAGACATGTGAATAATACCACTATAATGACCCAAAGCAAAAAGGAACTGAAGAGCTTCTTGATGAGGGTGAAAGACAAGAGTAAAAAAGTTGGCTTAAAACTCAACTGATTCAAAAATAAGATCATTCATCTGCTCCCATCACTTCATGGCAAATAGATGGGGAAAAAGTGGAAACAGTGACAGATTTTATTTTCTTGGGCTCCAAAATCACTGCAAATGGTGACTGAAGCCATAAAATTAAGACACATGCTCCTTGGAAGAAAAGCTATCATAAATCTGCTGCTACTGCTAAGTTGCTTCAGTCGTGTCCTACACTGTGCGACCCCATAGATGGCAGCCCAGCATTCTCCACCATTCCTGGGATTCTCCAGGCAAGAATACTGGAGTGGGTTGCCATTTCCTTCTCCAATCATAAACCTAGAGAACATATTAAAAGGCAGAGACATCACTTTGCTGACAAAGGCCCCTATAGCTATAGTTTTTCCATTAGTAATATTCAGATGTGAGAGTGGACCATAAAGAAGCCTGAGCACCAAAGAATTGATGCTTTTGAATTGTTGTGATGGAGAAGACTCTTGAGAGTTCCTTGGACAGCAAGGAGATCAAGCCGGTCAATTCTAAAAGAAATCAACCCTGAGTATTCATTGGAAGGACTGATGTTGAAGCTGAAGCTCCACTACTTTGGCCACCTAATATGAAGAGCTGTCTCACTGGGAAAGACCTTGATGCTGGGAAAGATTAGGGCAGGAGGAGAAGGGGGCAATAGAGAATGAGATTATTGTATAGCATCACTGACCCAATGGATAAGAGTTTGAGCAAACTCTGGGGGACACTAAAGAGCAGGGATGCCTTGAATGCTTCAGTCCATGGGATCACAAAGAGTTGGACACAGCTTCATGACTGAACAACAACAAATAATGCACTCTTTGTTCCCCCAGGCAAGAGTAGCAATGACTTACTTTATACAGTCAAGTCACCTTCTCTAATGGGTTTTCATACTTTTTGGAAATAGCAGTAACATTCCAGTAACATTGCCTGGGGAATCCCATGGACAGAGGAGCCTGGTGGACTATAGTGCACGGGGTCGCAAAGAGTCGGACATGACTGAGGCAACTTAGCACACATGCATGCACATATTTATGAACAGTCCCTTCATTAAACCCTTCTCGAATGTCCATTTTAAGTGGGCCATCTCTTTCTCCCTAGGGCCTTGACCTATAGGATCCTCATCCCTCTCAGCGTATTATTTCATAGCAGGCTCAACCACTATCAGAAATAAATAAAACGTGAATGACAATGCAGGTAGAATATTTCCACTATGCTCAAACTCATCTGGACTTTTTAACACTACAATTAGTCTTGCATCAAGGTGGCTCAAATGGTAAAGCGTCTGTCTACATTGCGGGAGACCCGGCTTCAATCCCTGGGTCAGGAAGATCCCCTGGAGAAGGAAATGGCAACATACTCCAGTTCTCTTGCCTGGAAAATTCCATGGATGGAGGCGTCTGGTGGGGTACAATCCATGGGGCCGCAAAGAGTAGGACACGACTGAGCAACTTCACTTTTTTTTAACTTTCAACTATGCACTGGACACCAAACTAACTGCTTTATATTCATTATTTCATTAAATTCATACAACAGCCCTGTGAATGAAACTTTTCCCCATTTCCGAGTTGAGGATATGCATGTGTGCATGCTCAGTTATTCAGTAATGTCTGACTCTTTGCAACCCCTTGGTCAGCAAGCCACCAGGCTCTTCTATCCATGGAATTTTCCAGACAAGAGTACTGGAGTGGGATGCCATTTCCTCTTCCAGGGGATCTTCCTGCCCAGGGATTGAACCTGTGTCTCCTGTATCTCTTGCATTGTCAAGCAGATTTTTTTACCACTGAGCCACCTGCAAAGCCCAAGTTGAGGACAATGAAGCTTAAAAAGAACATTAACTCTGTCCATAGTAACAGATCTAGCTAAATTCATGGAAATAGAATACTAACTTGGGTATCCATGACCTCAAAGTCCATTACTCCATCTACATGCATGTTTGGAGACAACTTCACAAAGTGTATTTAATTTAAAATAAGTAGATCTCTTAAATGGTCCTTAATATATTGCAAATGTCTTTGAGATATTTGGTGGGGAATTAAATAATCTTAAGAAATCCAAAAGAATAAATAGAAAATAAAGTTCCAATAGAAAGGCAAAAATCAGGAGACAGAATGAAAGACACACTTTTGAGAAAAGCCCTGTGTTGAGTTATTTAATATTATCAGTCTGTTTAAACTCCAAAGATGAGCTTACAGTGTGTGCATCCTAATTCCTTTAGGAGCTGAAAATACAGAAAGAAACATGCTATGTAATGTATTTTTAAAGTTCTTAAAGCTTGCTCAATGACAATGATGTTAATGAGTCTTGATAAATGGCATACTGGCTGTGGTTAAAAATTTTAGGAAAACTGTGATCAAAGCCAAGTTCTGCCAGTTTTACAGGCTGTTTGATCTTGAGCAAGTCACTTGACCTGAGTTTTTCTTGCTTAACATGAAACATGGATATAACACTCTCATATGGATTTGAGTACATTAATTTAAAAAACACCTGAATGAAAACAATTTAAACATCATAAAATATCATAGGAAATACAGAATGATTTTGCTGAAGACAATATCCATTATCAGAAAAGGCTAAGAGAATTCTTGGAAGTAGAGAATACCACATTTTTGGAATTCTAAAAAGTGACCTTCACTCACAAAATATTATGCTCTTTATTTTTCTATCATTTCATATTTGGGAAACTTCTCTGAGTACTAATGCATTGCTAGTAAACTTCAACTTGACTGTGGTCAAAGAGTACAATTTTCTCTTAGCTTTCTGGCTAACCTGACCATCTCTACGCTCCCCCATTTTTTTTTTTTTTTTTTTTTTTTGGTGGATAGAGTTATAAAGAAGGTAAAACTCAAATATGAAATGATTTATGTGGAGTAATGTAAGGTGTATACCATTTCCTATTACACTACTTATCTATGTCCTAACATTCTGACTCCTTTCCAATAGAATTTGAAGTAACTTCTAATAAAAGATATCTAAAGTAATATGATTGGATTAATGTTAAACATCAAAAAGATATAATAGAAAATTTAATGTTATCAAAGTAAAAAAAAGAGAAAAAAGCAACATGTGCGGACCAAAATAATATTTCTTAATTGAAAATGACTACTTCTGAGTTTTTTGTCAACCTGTCTGAACAAAAAAAGAAAAAATAATGACTCATAATATGAATGAAAAAAGCATGAAAAAATATCTTGGAAATGAACACACTATATATCCTTATAAAGGTTTACAAAAATAGCTTTTTTTCTTAATTAGAAAAACAATTATAATTATTGCTATTGTTCAGTTGCTCAGTTGTGTCCGACTCTTTGTGACCCCATGGATTGCAGCACACAGGCTTCCCTGTCCTTCACCATCTCCTGGGGCTTGCTCAAACTCATGTCCATTAAGTCAATGATGCCATCCAACCATCTTGTCCTCTGTTGTTCCCTTCTCCTCCTGCCTTAAATCTTTCCCAGCATCAGGGTCTTTTCTAATGAATCGGCTCTTCCCATCAGGTGGCCAAAGTATTGGAGCTTCAGCTTCAGCATCAGTCCTTCCAATGAATATTCAGGACTGATTTCCTTTAGGATTGACTGGTTTGATATATTATTATTACTATTATTATTATCATTACTATTATTCTCTGATTAGAAATTCCGTGTGCTTAGTCGGTTCAGTAGTGTCCAACTCTTTGAGACCAAGTGGACTGTAGCCCTCCAGGCTCCTCTGTACATAGGAATTCTTCAGGCAAGAATCCTGGAGTGGGCTGCCATGCCCTCCTTCAGGAGATCTTCCCAACTCAGAGATCGAATCCAGGTCTTCCACATTGCAGGCAGATTCTTTACTGTCTTAGCCACCAGGGAAGAAATTCTCTAGGTATGTGCATATGTGTAACCAGAACTAGGCCAGTCTCCTGGCCAGGTTGTGGGCAGGAACCCACGGGGTGTGGCCTGGATGCCTTAATAACTATAAGATTAACATATTTTCATCTCAAAGACATAGTATGGAATATATTAAAAGGAAAACTGAAAACATGAATAATATCAAATCCAGAGATACTAGCTATTAATATGGGGTATGTGTTGTATTTTCAATATTATTTCCATATATATGGTTTTATAAAAATTGGATGTATATTTTTGAGATTAGTTGTTTGTCAGTTGCTTCATTCATTTGCTATTATTTTCTCCCATTCTGAAGGCTGCCTTTTCACCTCGCTAATAGTTTCCTTTGTTGTGCAGAAGCTTTTAAGTTTAATTAGGTCCCATTTGTTTATTTTTGCTTTTATTTCCAATATTCTGGGAGGTGGGTCATAGAGGATCCTGCTGTGATGTATGTCAGAGAGTGTTTTGCCTATGTTCTCCTCTAGGAGTTTTATAGTTTCTGGTCTTACATTTAGATCTTTAATCCATTTTGAGTTTATTTTTGTGTATGGTGTTAGAAAATGTTCTAGTTTCATTCTTTTACAAGTGGTTGACCAGTTTTCCCAGCACCACTTGTTAAAGAGATTGTCTTTAATCCATTGTATATTCTTGCCTCTTTTGTCAAAGATAAGGTGTCCATATGTGTGTGGATTTATCTCTGGGCTTTCTATTTTGTTCCATTGATCAATATTTCTGTCTTTGTGCCAGTACCATACTGTCTTGATGACTGTGGCTTTGTAGTAGAGCCTGAAGTCAGGTAGGTTGATTCCTCCGGTTCCTAACTCCTACAGCTCAACTCCAGAAAAATAAATGACCCAATCAAAAAATGGGCCAAAGAACTAAATAGACATTTCTCCAAAGAAGACATACAGATGGCTAACAAACACATGAAAAGATGCTCAACATCACTCATTATCAGAGAAATGCAAATCAAAACCACTATGAGGTACCATTTCACACCAGTCAGAATGGCTGAGATCCAAAAGTCTACAAGCAATAAATGCTGGAGAGGGTGTGGAGAAAAGCGAACCCTCTTACACTGTTGGTGGGAATGCAAACTAGTGCAGCCACTATGGAGAACAGTGTGGAGATTCCTTAAAAAACTGGAAATAGAACTGCCTTATGATCCAGCAATCCCACTGCTGGGCATACACACTGAGGAAACCAGAAGGGAAAGAGACACGTGTACTCCAATGTTCATCGCAGCACTGTTTATAATAGCCAGGACATGGAAGCAACCTAGATGTCCATCAGCAGATGAATGGATAAGAAAGCAGTGGTACATATACACAATGGAGTATTACTCAGCCATTAAAAAGAATACATTTGAATCAGTTCTAATGAGGTGGATGAAACTGGAGCCTATTATACAGAGTGAAGTAAGCCAGAAAGAAAAACACCAATACAGTATACTAACGCATATATATGGAATTTAGAAAGATGGTAACAATAACCCTGTGTACGAGACAGCAAAAGAGACACTGATGTATAGATCAGTCTTATGGACTCTGTGGGAGAGGGAGAGGGTGGGGAGATTTGGGAGAATGGCATTGAAACATGTATGATATCATGTATGAAACGAGTCGCCAGTTCAGGTTCGATGCACGATAGTGGATGCTTGGGGCTGGTGCACTGGGACGACCCAGAGGGAGGGTATGGGGAGGGAGGAGGGAGGAGGGTTCAGGATGGGGAACACAGGTATACCTGTGGCGGATTCATTTGATATTTGGCAAAACTAATACAATATTGTAAAGTTTAAAAATAAAATAAAATTTTAAAAAAATTGGATGTAATTATCTTCATAGTTTGGTAAGTACCTTTTGTTCATAGCAATGTGCAATGGACATTTATAGCATCAGTAAATAAAGATCCAATTACCATTGTAATTATGCTACATATGTAGCCTATTACGCTTCCCTCATAGCTCAGTTGGTAAAGAAATTGCCTGCAATGCAGGAGACCTGTGTTCAATCCCTGGGATGGGAAGATCCCCTGGAGAAGGAAATGGCAGCCCACTCCAGTATTCTTGTCTGGAAATCCCACGGACAGAGGAGCCTAGCAGGCTACAATCCATGGGGTTGTAAGAGTCAGACACGACTTAGCAACTAAACCACCACCATTTTTGTATAGATATTAATTGATTAAACAGTTGGGGATGTTTATGTGTGTGCATGTGGGCATGTGTGTATACAGAAAGAATGAGAAAGTCAGCATATTCTTATTTTTTTAAACAAATTTCAGTAAACAACCTTATGTAAATAATTTCTTTGCTTCTTCTAGTAATTACTTAGAATACTTTACCAGAGATAAACATTTTAGACAAAGGCATGCAGTTTAAATCTTCATAAAAAAGAAACATATGAATGTTTGCTTTCGTTTAATATATACTGGTTATTATGTGTCTCTCTATGCCTCAATCATCAATTTGTTTAGCTAGCATCTGTCTTGTCTGTCTATTCTGATAGACAAAGCATATCATTGTGAGGATAAATTTCTTTTCACATAAACCTTTGAGAATTTTTCACTTTTATGATAAGTCCTTTAATACTTTCAGCTCAAGTTTTACTAGTTATTATCTTTTTTATTGATTTATTAAATGTTCTAATTAGATATATTAATCATTTGCTTTCATATGTGCATCAGTTTTCTAATAATATTATTTACCTTTATTAGTTTAATATTTGGTCTTTAATTTGTTGTCTGTATTTACCATTTTAAAACTATCACCTTTATAGGCAGTTACATCTGTCAATCTTTTTTTCTCATTTGTGCTTTTACTTGGCTGTCAATCTGGAAAGCTTTTCTAACATCCTAAATTTGTGTGTATTTATTTCCACTCTAAATTTTACCCTATTAGATTTGGATTGTTATTTACTACTTTTAAATATATAGTCCTTCTAAAATCTATTTTGGCAAAGATTATACTATTACTATAGGACTTTTTTTTTTTTCAGAATATTGACATAAATATTTCTAACAACATATTTTTCCTAAAATGACACCTCTCTCATATTCAAATTGCATTTGAATCTGTTTTTGAATCTTATAATCTGTTCTTTCCTCTGGGATAATATAGCACTGCTTTACCTAATATATATTTATTACATAATTTAGAATTTTCTAGGGTGAACACTGCCTAATTATTCTTACTTTGGGCTCCAAAATCACTGCAGATGGTGATTGCAGCCATGAAATTAAAAGATGCTTGCTCCTTGGAAGAAAAGTTATGACCAACCTAGACAGCATATTCAAAAGCAGAGACATTACTTTGCCAACAAAGGTCCGTCTAGTCAAGGCTATGGTTTTTCCAGTAGTCGTGTATGGATGTGAGAGTTGGACTATAAAGAGGGCTGAGCGCTGAAGAATTGATGCTTTTGAACTGTGGTGTTGGAGAAGACTCTTGAGAGTCCCTTGGACAGCAACGAGATCCAATCAGTCCATCCTAAAGGAAATCAGTCCCGAATATTCATTGGAAGGACTGATGCTGAAGCTGAAACTCCAATACTTTGGCCACCTGATGTGAAGAACTGACTTATTGGAAAAGACCCTGATGCTGGGAAAGGTTGAAGGCAGGAGGAGAAGAGGGTGACAGGGAATGAGATGGCTGGATGGCATCACCAACTCAATGGACAAGAGTTTGAGTAAGCTCTGGGAGTTGGTGATGGACAGGGAAGCCTGGTGTGCATGGGGTCACAAAGAGTTAGACATTAACTGAACTGAACTAAAATAAAACTATCCACTTTACAGAATTTTTTCTTCCTGATAAATTTTAAAATTATTTTGTCAAAATATCAAGGAAATATCAAAAGTCCACTGAGAAGTTAACCTAAAAACATTGATTTAATTATAGGTCCTATCATTACTGAAATACCAGTTTTATTATATACTAAATTCCCATCTTGGAGAAGGCAATGGCACCCCACTCCAGTACTTTGCCTTGAAAATCCCACGGACGGAGGAGCCTGGTAGGCTGCAGTCCATGGGGTCACTAAAAGTCAGACACGTCTACAGTGTGTCTTCTTAAAATATTTACATTTGGGAGAGAATCCAAGGACATAGATATTCCAATGTTCTTTATGTTCCTGAGTAAAATTTAATATTTTCTTTACACAGGTCTTCAAAATTATTGTTCCCTTTCTTATATTAAGCTTTTCTTCATACTGCCATTGGGATTTCCCTTTCCTTGCATTTAAAATTATTTACTGCTTATATATACATAACAATTTTATACTTATGCAATTGTATTTATGTGTCCAAATTCCACCATTTAACCTTCAAGAAAGTATTTTCTCTTGCTATTTCTAAAGACAGTCTTCACTATTCCCACTGTATGAAGACTTTAGGGGAAACAAATGAATGGATTTTAATTGTTTTATTTTTAAATTAATTTTTATTGGAGTATAATTTTTTTGGTCTTCCCAGGTGGTGCTACTTGTAGAGAACCTGTCTGCTATTGCAGAAGACCTAAAAGACCTAAAAGTAATGCTTCCTAAGGCCCACTTGACTTCACACTCCAGGATGTGGCTCTAGGTGAGTGGAAATACCATCATAGTTATGTGCGTCATTAAGGCCTTTTGTGTACACAGTTCTGTGTATTCTTGCTACCTCTTCTTAATATCTTCTGCTTCTGTTAGGTCCAGAATGTTTAAAGGAACATTTGAGTGTGGTGCAAAAAGAAAGTCAATATTGTTTCCCCGGGCTATAGTAAAGCATCTGCCTGCAATGCAGGAGATGCAGGAGACTTGGGTTCCATCCCTGAGGAGAGAGGATCCCTTGGAGGAGGCCATGACAACCCACTCCAGTATCCATGCCTAGAGAATCCCATGGACAGAGGGATGTGGCCTGTAGTCCATGGAGTCTCAGAGTCAATATGAGTGAAGGGACTAAGTTAATAACTGGAGAAGGCTATGAGCATTTCCTGAGCAGAGACCAGAAATGCCAAATTTCTGCTGTGCATGGTAATACTTTCCTCAAATGCAATCTATTTCCTTGATAAGAAACACTGATCCAGCTTAATTTTTCCTTCTTTAACATATTAATATTAATAAATTAATAAATGTCATGCTTCTCAGAAGGAAATTACATTCCCATATGATACCAGGGTAGTTCATGACATGCTGGATTAGGTGGTAATATTTCTGAATTTTGCATCTACATTCATAAAAAATATCCAGTTATGCTTTTTAAATAAAATCATATATATACATGAAAAAACTCATTTTTAGTGTTATTTTTCTGTCTTTTTCTATGTTCTGTGTTTACTGTGTTACTATCTGTCATGTCTTCCTTTATTCCCTAGTGTTTATGAAAGATATGAACCCTATAATTATTCCACTAAAGGTTTAACCTAAATTTTTGGCTTAAGATCAACAACAGTAAAAACTCTATGGAGTCAAAACTTCAGGAATTCCTTTCATCTGACACAAAAGTCTCACTCAGAAAACGTTAACTGGAAAGCAGAAAAGGAACTTTGTGAGGACAGAGAAAGGGCTGGAGAGAAACCCTGACAGTTCTCACATCGGTTTGGTTCATCCTGACTGTTAAGGAAGTCAGCCTCTTGTTCCCCTTTGTCTGCTCTCATCTCTGTCACATCCTGATAAATCTCTCGAGGAGGTTCTCTTTGTTTCCAGCAGTGGTAGAAAGAGTTCCCTTTCATGTGGATTGGATCTTTCTACAGGAAATTTGAAGAGGAAAGCAGTTATACATATAGGTTTGTTCCCATGTTTTAACTTATACAGATTCTGTAAGAGCTTGACCACATAGCTCCTTATAAGGAATGTGGTAAAATAATGAACAATCTTTTAAGTCATGCAATATTAACACATATTTTTTGATTTACATTTAATTTTTAAATAATATTAATGCATGCATATGTTGAAAACTTTATAAATAGTAATAAAAGTTGTGCTAAGCAAATGTCTCTATCCCCACTTAGACCATGCATCTAACTTCCTGAATTGATTGTTAACAGTTTCTTATATAAAATTTTGGATAAAAGAATATAGACATGGCAGAGACAGACATGTGTAGTATAGGATATACATGTATATTATAGGATATACAGTTCATTCTTTGCCTTTTATAATAAAATGCCCCTAATTTTTCTTACTACTTCTAGAATATTATGCCCCTATAGTTGTAGCACAAGGTGGTTAAGTTATCCACTATTGTAGGTGAATGTTAAATTAACTTTAAACTTTTTTCTTTGATAAACAACACTGTACTGAATGTCTTTATATAATTATCTGGATATCTTTGGTTAAATTCTACAAATGAAATTGCTGTGCTGAAGGATATGCTTATTTTTGATTTTAGCAGATGTTTTCTAAACTTTTTTCAAAAATGTTTGTTCAAAGATTTTACTTATTCACTTTTGTATCCCTAATTCTTAGCATAATTCTTAGAACACAGTAATTGAATTCATTCATATAATTGAATGAATGGATAATGAATGAAATACTTTATACCTATTTCTACCAATAACAATAGATTCTATTTTTTCATACTCTTTCCAACTTTGGAATATTACAACACTTACAAATTCTCATACAGCTTTCTTGAACTGATCATCATTAAGATCAAGGATTCATGGTGGATAGAAATCTACTGAGATAATATTTCCAACTAATCACTATAATAGCTTAAATAAAAATAAGCTCAGTACCATATTTAAGAGATATATATAATCAATCACATTTAAATAATAGTTTTCACAATATTTCCAATTTTTTTATAAATCAAGTTTATCAAATCCACATATGCAAGGCTTTTCTCTGTTAAACTAGAAAGTTTAAATTATCCTATAATTTAGCTTTTTAAACACTTCATTTTCAAATTTTCAGTCTAAAGTTCTGTCTGCTTATTTTTCTCTTCCACTGGATGTATTTCTCTAGAAAACAATGAAAGATTTCTCTCACAATGGTTTCACCTATACCTTATTGTGAGGTGTATATTATCCTTGTTTTGTAAATGATAAAAATATGTCTTGGATTCATTATACACCCAATCATAGAGATATTAAGGGATAGAATTGAGATTCCAATTCAGGTACAAAAACAGCCACATAGATAAGTGGGATGGAAAAATGAATCTAGAATTAAACTCATACACTTATGGTCAATTAATCTATGACAAGGAGACAAGAATATATAATGGAGACAAGACAGTCTCTTCATAAGTGGTGCTGGGAAAGCTAGACAGTAAAAGAATGAGATTTGGACATTCTAACACATGACACAAACATAAATTCAAATGGATTAAAGACTTAAATGTAAGACCTGAAGCCATAAAACTCCTAGAGGAGATGAATAGGGTAGAACACAATTTGACATTAATCATAGCAATATTTTTTTGGATCTCTTTCTTAAAGCAAAATAAATGAAAGGAAAACCAAACAAATAGGATCTAATTAAACTTAAACGTTTCCACATGGCAAAGGAAAACATCTAAAAAGTGAAAAGACAAATTACTCTATGGGAGAAAATATCTGCAAACGATGTGATCACCAAAGTGTTAACATCCAAAATATATTAACAGCTCATACAACTCAATTTTAAAAAACAACATCAACAAAGCAATTAAAAATGGATGGAAGAACTGAATAGAATTTTTTTTTTTCAAAAGAAGGATACAGATGGCCAACAGGCACATGAAAAACATCACTAATCATCAGAAAAATGCAAATTAAAACCATGATGAAATATTACTTCATACCCATCAGAATAGTCATCATCAAGAAGAATACAAATAACAAATGTTGGTGAGGATGTGGAGAAAAGGAAACCCACCTACACTGTTGGTGGGAAAGTATTGGTATAGACACAAAAGCATCCTTGGTGGCTCAGTGGTAAAGAATCTGCCTGCCAAGCAGGAGGCATGGGTTCAACTCCTGGGTCAGGAAGATCCCATGATGAAGAAAATGGCCACTCTCTTAAGTACTCATGTGGGAAATCTCATGGACAGAGAAGCCAGGAGGACTAAAATCCATGAGGTTGCAAAAGAGCTGGACATGATTTAGCTACTAAATAACAACAAAGAGACATTACAACACAGTGCAACACTTTTTTTTTAAAACTATTCAACAATAAAACTTTTTTTTTTTCCAAAGTAAAAAGAGCCAGAATAAAGTGCAACACATTAATTGTGATCTCCTTTGATTATAATGCACAGTATTGAGACAACGGGTAAAATCAGAATAACATGTGTAGGTTAGATAATGCTATCTGTCAATGGCAATTTCTGGATTTTGATAATCATGGCTTTTATGTAAGAAAAGATATGTCCAATGTCAAGAAGATACAAATATTTATTAGTAAAGAACATTATTGGAGAAGGAAGTGGCAACCCACTCCAGTACTCTTGCATGGAGAATTCAGTGGACAGAGGAGCCTGGTGGACTGCAGTCCATGGGGTCGCAAACAGCTGGACATAACTGAGTGACTATCACTCACACTCTAAGAACATCATCCTTGCGACTTACTGTCAAAAGAAATAGATCCATCTATATACACAGATATCTATATGTATACATATATCTCTACCTATTTATCATATTATCTATCTATCTCACTCTCCGGAGAGAGAAAGGGAGCATGACAAAACAAATATAGAAATATTTTAACATTTGGAGAAATTGTGTTAAAAACATACTGTAATTCTTTGTAGTAGTCTAGCAACTTTTAAGTCTGCAATTTTGTCAAAAATGTACAAAAAAAAAAGCAATGCATCATTTATTTCATGATATATTTTTCATAATTCTGTTTTCTTGTAACCCAAAGATTCTTTAACTCTGATTGTACCTCCTTGAAATTAAAAAAAAAAAAATAGAGCCCAGAAGGGAAATATTTTTTCCTTGCCTCTCCAAAGTCTTTAATCTCATGAAGCTCTTAAATAGCCAACCAACAATTTTGCATATTGCAAAATTGCAATATGCATTATATTTTGCATATTGCAGTATATCCTGTAGTATCAAAGCATGTTGCACAGGTTTTTAACAACCTAATAGCTAGTTACCTTGGTAATTTGGTGTCCTGTGTGTTTTCAAAAATCAACTGAAACCTCACAGTTTTCATTGGTATCAGCTGATATAAGTTCTGGTACATCTGAGTATTATCCAGACACACCTGAGGAATCATATTTCTAATAGCTACATTGCCTTCATGTGACTTCTTGCAATTCTATTTTAGGGTGTAGGTGCTGCCTGGCTTTGGCTGAGCTTGAAGGTGAAGTAATCCCTAGCAGAGGTAAAATTAATTATGTGTAAGAGGAAAAGAAGAAATGCCAAGGGATGCAGAAATGCAACCTTATACCATGGGAACTTTTAGCTCCAAAGGAACAGATAGAAGCAAAAAATGAAAAATTAAGAACAAATATAGAAGGATGAAGGAATATGAGACTCTACAAGTCAAGAAATGGAGAATCCACAATGTGGATGGGTTCCTAGAAACAGCTTTTAATCGACTAGTCAGAAAACCTGCACTGTGGTCTCAGATCTACAATACAGCCATATGACTTCATAAAAATCATTTCAACACAACTTTGGATGCACCTGCAAGGTTTTATGAGGAAAATGTGTGAGCTCATTTGTGAGACCTCAGGAGAGGACATCAGTAGCCTTGCTGTTGGTTTTTGATATCCATACCTTCTGAGCATAGAAGTCTGGACTGGCACTGAACCCAGATAATGAGTCCCTATGGGAATATGGAGTTGGAACTAAGAGAATTTGGTCTCAATCTCTTGGATAGAGAAGATGTAAACATTGGAATCATGGGGAAGCTCATTCCAGCATGTGTATACTTCCCAAAATAACAGTAATCAAAAATAATAGCAAGAAACAACATTAATTAATTAATTAATAATAATAACATTTAAAAGATACTGAAAACCGAGTCAGATCCATTGATTCTCTTTTTATATATATACCTGAAGTTCATAATAATGCAGAATATAGGAGATTAGGGAAAAATATCCAAAGAATGCGAAAGACTTTGATACTATTGTGTGCACAGTGTGCATGCATCCAAGACAAGTGTGCATGGTGTTGTTCAGCCCTTCTTTTTATTGCATGTTATTCACAAGGTATAGAAATAGTTTGACTTGCTTTAAATGTACAAATACTAATAAAGAATTGCCACTGAAAGGACAACTTATTCAATTTTTCTAGTACATCTGCCCAGCCCTTATTAACTACTCCTCTTCAAGTCTTGACTAAGTTTTATCTTTTTAAACCTCCCACATGGACAGATCTGAATATAGAGAATGCACAAGAAAGATCAGCCTCTGAAGAAAATACTTGCCAAAATGTTTCAAACTAAAGAAATTTCCAAAAGAATTAATTTATTGGAATCACATTAAAAAATAAAAAAGCAATCAAATGTAAAGCAGAGGATGACAGAATTAGAAAACAATGTAAATGATTCAAATCATAATTCATTTTTATACATTCAGTTTGTACAACTGGCTAAACTAGAGATAGAGAAGAAGCAAACTGGTTCTACTTTGGATAGGAATTATTAAAATGCTTTTAATATTTATTGGCTTCACCTCATTACCTATATATATTTCACAGTCTCATTTGAGGCAAAGTTTTCAGGAAGACCCAAGTTTTGTTTAAACTCCTACCACTTCTTCCTGCCTGTTAATATATCTTCGGAAAGTGGGCATCCACTGAGCTCATTTCCTCCACTGCCCTCCCTCCTGAGGTACCTCACATTTTGGACAGCAAGGTGCATTTCCGGCTCCTCTGTTCACTCTTCTTATCAAAATTACTGACTACAAGACTCACACCATCAACATTTCTGTGTATTTTCTGATGACCATATGCAGGCAGACCTCAGAGATATTGCAAATCCTGACCACCACAATAAAGTGAGTCACATGAATTGTTTGGTTTCCCAGAGCATATAAAAGCTATGCTTAAACTATACTGTAGTCTATTAAGTGTGCCATAGCATTATGTCTAAAGAAATATATATATGTCAAAAGTGAATACATCTATGTATTTTTTGATTGTGTATGTGAGTTACATATATATATATGTGTATATATATATATGATATGATCTGTATATGAATATACACATACACTGAAATTTAAATACTCACAGAAATATGCATACATATACACAGAAATATAAAATATAGAATATATATAAATGCTATGTATATAACTCCACATACATACACACACAAAAATACAGAAAAACATGCCAGACATACCACATTGGGGCCTCCAGTGCAGGTTCTGGAAGGTTTGTTTTGGGGCAACTTAGCATCAATGATCTCATTGATAGAAGAGCTACTTTGGTTTACTAAAAGCTCTTTTTACTTCAATCATGGAGTTTCAAAGATGGCTTTAGAGGGTGTTAGGGGAGGTGGGGATGAACTCCTCCCCTGCAAGAACCTCCTCTTTTTCCTATTCTAATTTTCTTTTTCAGCTTAGGAGAAAATAAGGAATGAAATTTTGTTTTGTTTCCTGGAGGAAGAGGTATGTATTTAACCTTGCCACTGAGAAGAAACTACATCAAGTGTATTCTAAGAATCAAGTGCTTGGGGAGGGGGGGTGTTCTTTTTTGTTAATGTATGTCATCTCCTTTTTTTGTAAATATAAAACATACTTTTTTTTTTCCCCAATGCTTTTTTTTTTTTTTTTTATTGACGTGGAGTTTTTAATTCCCCAATGCTTTTAAACATATTAGAAGAATTCAAAATGGTTTAAAGTGCTTGCAAAATGGCATTTTGATGATATGAGTGTAAATGAACTCAAACTACTTAGCTAAATTTTTTCTTTAAATTATCTTTGATTCAAAACAAGTTAAGTGAAAATACATTTGCAAATGTACTTGAAGGTTCAATGGATCTTTGATGTTTTGAAATTCAGCTGGAGCTGGTTGATACATTCAGATCCGTCCATTTCCATCCAACCAGTGAGCTGTACCTAGAATTTCAACGAAATCTTTCACCTTCAGAGACCAAAGTAACTTTAATATGTAAATTCATTAAGTATCACTACTCCCATGTCCTTCACTAGTCTGTGAAATGTCAGAAGAGAGGAGAAATCACATACTAAGGCTGTGTCTGCTGGATACAGAGCATCCTGTTTTGGGGACAAAAAACCCTATCCCTACCCCTCAAAAAAAAAGAAGACTCAGAACATTATAACAGGACTTGTTTCTAAAAATATCTGTAGAGAAAGTGCAGAAAGCTAATATTTATTTAGTTTGTAACCATGTAACCAAAGCTTTAATGCATTTCTGACTTAATCCTAGCACAAAATAAGAATCATTATCCTTAGACAGCAAAGAATTAAAGGCTACAGAGATGATGTAACTTGCTCAAAATCTAAGTGTTCAGGATTGATGAAGGCAAGGCTGAGGATGAGTCAGTTCTGTGTAACTAATGACCATGTTGAATTATGTCATAGTCCTTCCTGTCATCACATTACCTGCAGAAGAATTAAAGCTGGCCTCTTGGGCCTTTTGTCTGTCCCTTCTTTAGATATTCTAGTCTCTATGACATCCTAACTTTCCCCTCAATAGCCTTTCCTGTTCTGTCCTACTTCTCTGACTTATGCTTGAGCCCAGAATAGGATTTAACATCATCATATCTTAATGTGTTTCATTTGAAACACTTACAATTCGCCTCCTGTGTCTTTTTCTACTCCTACACAGAACACTTCACTTCTGACCCTTTAGTCATCAGATATGTAGGGATTTTGGCTACACCACATGATTCTGTGACATCAGCAGGGTGTTCCTACAAATTAACTCAATTCAGAGATTATCTACCTGGTGATAGTATCAAATCTCATAAGTTAAAGGCTCAGTCACTTGAGACTTCCCCTCAAATTTACATGTCAATTGCAGTAGCTGGTCCCCAGGTTACCTGCAACTTCTGTCCAACTGGGCAACAAGTCAGAGATTCCCATGACTTTTTGCCCTTTGTTTCCTAGAACAGCTCACAGAATTCAGAGATGTGATAAAGGATATATATGAACAATCAGACAAAGAGGTGCATAGGGCAAGGTCCCGAAGGGTCCTGAGTGCAGAGATTTTGTCTCCATAGAGTTAGTGTGCATCTTCTGGAATGCGAATATGTTCATCAACCTAAAAGCTCCCAAGATCCCATATTATGGTGATTTTATGGGAGCTTTCTCATGTAGACAAGATCAATTATTAACTTCCCAGCCAGTCCCTCTCCCCTCTCTAGAAAATGGGGAGTGGGGCTGAAAATATCAAGCATCTAACAATTATTTGGTCTTCCTGGTGACCAGTGCCCATTCAGGACCCAACCAGAGTCACCTCAACAGGACAAAAGATGCTTCTAGTTCTCTCACCACTTAGGAATTTACAAAGGTTTTTGGAGGCCCGTGCCAAGGAGTAGAGCCAGAGACCAATATATGTATTTCATGTTATTTCACATGCATATTTGATGAAGGGAAGAAATTCATTGCTAAATATGCAATATCTTAAATTAGAAAATCAGGGGAGGAAGGAATAGAAGGGAAAGGTCTTGCTTTTTTTAGACCAACTTGTACTGAATGAGTAACTTAGCATGGATATTTATTAATAATAACCCTACAGAAATAACATTTTAATCTCTAATGATTTTCCTATTTGATATCACAATTGAACTGAATATTTGAAAACTCAAGTGTGCCAATGTGGGTCACATTGAGGAAATTTTAGACTGCATAACTGCTATATACATATTATTTCTAAAATCTCCAATCTTGGCATTTATCCATGCGAATGTAAAAAATGTGTTAGAATCCACAATGTTATTGAAGTTTAGAGCAGTCATCCCTATGTCTCGCTGCAATGCTGGGTAACTGAGTAATACTGTGAAATATTAAATCATGTCAAATACAGCTTAAGTAATCAAAAAGTTATAGTTTCAATTTATAATTAATTCATACAAATAATTAACTCTTTAGGTATACAAATGCTTTTAACCTTTAAGATGTTTGATTAATGTATCCATGCTGCTGCTGCTAAGTCACTTCAGTAGTGTCCGACTCTGTGCGACCCCATAGATGGCAGCCCACCAGGCTCCCCCATCCCTGGGATTCTCCAGGCAAGAACACTGGAGTAGGTTGCCATTTCCTTCTCCAATGCATGAAAGTGAAAAGTGAAAATGAAGTCGCTCAGTCGTGTCCAACTCCTAGCGACCCCATGGACTGCAGCCCACCAGGCTCCCCCATCCATGGTATTTTCCAGGCAAGAGTACTGGAGTGGGTTGCCATTGCCTTCTCCAATGTATCCATATTACTTCACATTTGTAAGGATTTATTTCATGATTTTCAGCTTGAAGAGAAGAATTTGGACTAAACATCTTTTAAAAATTATTAAATTCTTCAATATGTCTTTGGGTTATCACTCTATTTTAAAAACTACTTATTTATGGAGGAGCCTATTGACAAATCCGTTTATTCACAAATATACTTTTATCGGTCTTCCCTGGTGGCTCAGCAGTAAATAATCCACCTGTAATTCAGGAGACATAGTTTTGATCCCTGGGTCCGGGAGATTCCCCCTGGAGGTGAGCATGGCAACCCACTCCAGTTTTCTAGTGGGGAAAATCCCATGGATAATGGAGTCTGGTGGGCTACAGCCCACGGAGTCACAAAGAGTTGGACACAACTGAAGTGCCTGAGCATGCACACATTCTTTATATTAGCACCTAGCTCATCTTAGGCACTGATCTAGATAATTGGGAAACAGGCTGAATAAAACAAAGTCATACTTCTGCCTGATATCTTTTCTAGTGTTGGTAGAATTATAAATACATAGTTACTATTTAAATAACTTCTTCATGCAAATGGCTCAGATGGTAAATAAATTCCTGCATTCCTCCTGCAATGTGGGAGACCCAGGTTCAATCACTGGGTCAGGAAGATCCCCTGGAAAAGGGAATGGCAACCCACTCCAATATTCTTGCCTGGAGAATCCCATGGACAGAGGAGCCTAGTGGGCTACAGTTGGTGGAGTTGCCATGAGTCAGACTCAACTGAGAGACTAACACCTTCACTTTCACACAGACAAATAAATATAAGGGAAAAGGTAGTGCCAAGTGGAAAGCAGAGGTTAATATTTAAATTTTAATGAGTTAACACTTACAAAAAGACTGGGTACCTGGAGAAGCACACCTGGTTGGAAACGGTAGCATGTATGATTACCAGAGATAAGTCCATGCATCTTATACTTGAATGATGACAAGAAAGCCAGTGTTGGCAGGGGTGTAGTTGGCAAGAGGAATAGGGCAGGAGAGATACAAGGTAGAAACAAAGGGCAAAGTAGTAGGCCTATAGACCATTGTGAGAGTTTTTTACTTTGTGTGAGATGAGGCACCAATTAGGACAAGATAAGGCTAATGCAGTATTATCATTGTGGCAGCTTAGTGGAGAACCAACTGTAAGAGATGGAATGGATATGTAGGCAATTATGCAATTGCAATCATGCAAGAAGTAATGATTAGAGCAAGTGGTTGTACTAATATATGGACGTATACCAATTTTTATATATATATATATGTATATGTGTGCTTTATGATTTTTCAAGAGAGGTTTCAGGATTTGCTAATGGCGAGAAAGAACAGAAATGAGAAAAATAAGAGTTAAGGATTTGTCAAGTCTTTTCGGTATGAATAATGAAACAGAAAACTAAATTTACCACTTATTCAAAAAGTAGATGACTTCAGAAGAGACTGCTTGTGGAATGCAGAAAGAAGTTACATTTTCAATATATGATATCAATATCACACTCATAAATTGTTAGTTCAGTTCAGTTTAGTCTCTCAGTCATGTCCGACTCTTTGTGACCCCATGAACTGCAGCACACCAGGCCTCCCTGTCCATCACCAACTCCTGGAGTCTACCCAAACCCATGTCCATTGAGTCGGTGAGGCCATCCAACCATGTCATCCTCTGTTATCCCCTGCTCCTCATGCCCTCAATCTTTCCCAGCATCAGGGTCTTTTCAAATGAGTCAGCTCTTCACATCAGGTGGGCAAAGTATTGGAGTTTCAGCTTCAGCATCATTCCTTCCAATGAACACCCAGGATTGATTTTCTTTAGGATGGACTGGTTGGATCTCCTTGCAGTCCAAGGGACTCTCAAGAGTCTTCTCCAACACCACAATTCAAAAGCATCAATTCTTCAGCTGTCAGCTTTCTTTATAGTCCAATTTTCACATCTATACATGACAATTGGAAAAACCATAGCCTTGACTAGATGGACCTTTGTTGGCAAAGTAATGTCTCTGCTTTTTAAATATGCTGTCCAGGTTGGTCATAACTTTCCTTCCAAGGAATAAGCATCTTTTAATTTCATGGCTGCAGTCACCATCTGCAGTGATTTTGGAGCCCAGAAAAATAAAGTCAGGCACTGTTTCCACTGTTTCCCCATCTATTTCCCATGAAGTGATGGGACCGGATACTATGATCTTCGTTTTCTGAATGTTGAGCTTTAAGCCAACTTTCTCACTCTCCTCTTTCACTTTCATCAAGAGGCTCTTTAGTTCCTCTTCACTTTCTGCCAAAAGGGTGGTGTCATCTGCATATATGAGGCTATTGATATTTCTCCTGGCAATCTTAATTCCAGCTTGTGCTTCATCTAGCCCAGCATTTCTCATGATGTACTCTGCATATAAGTTAAATAGGCAGGGTGACAATATACAGCCTTGACGTACTCCTTTTCCTATTTGAAACCAGTCTGTTGTTCCACGTCCAGTTCTAACTGTTGCTTCCTGAGCTGCATATAGGTTTTTCAAGAGGCAGGTCAGGTGATCTGATATTTCCATCTCTTTCAGAATTTTCTGCAGTTTATTGTGATCCACACAGTCAAAGGCTTTGGCATGGTCAATAAAGCAGAAATAGATGTTTTTCTGGAACTCTCTTGCTTTTTCCATGATCCAGCAGATGTTGGCAATTTGATGTCTGGTTCCTCTGCCTTTTGTAAAACCAGCTTGAACATCTAGAAGATCATGGTTCACGTATTGCTGAAGCCTGGCTTGGAGAATTTTGAGCATTACTTTGCTAGCGTGTGAGATGAATGCAATTGTGCAGTATTTTGAGCATTCTTTGGCATTGCCTTTCTTTCATTTGGAATGAAAACTGACCTTTTCCAGTCCTGTGGCCACTGCTGAGTTTTCCAAATTTGCTGACATATTGCATGCAGCACTTTCACAACATCATCTTTTTGGATTTGAAATAGCTCAACTGGAATTCCATCACCTCCACTAGCTTTGTTTGTAGCGATGCTTCCTAAGGCCCACTTGACTTTACATTCCAGAATGTCTGGCTCTAGGTGATTGTTAATGATCACACCATCATGATTATCTGGATTGTGAAGATCTTTTTTGTATGGTTCTTCTATGTTAATGAGGGTATAAATTGAGTCCATATTGGAAAACTGTCTAGCTGTATCTACTAAAGCAAAATATACACATATTGAGGAATTTCACTGTGAGATATTTGCCAAATAGAGGTGGGCACTGCTGCTGCTGCTGTTAAGTTGCCTCAGTCATGTCTGACTCTATGCGACCGCATAGACGGCAGCCCACCAGGCTCCCCCGTCCCTGGGATTCTCCAGGCAAGAACACTGGAGTGGGTTGCCATCTCCTTCTCCAAGGGGTGGGCACAAATTTCCCCAAAAGACATTTTCAAGAAATTTTATAGCAGCATTATTATAAAACCTGAAACTACAAGCAAACTAACCAATGATCAGCAATATCTTATGACACATTTGTACTATATTACACAGCAATTTAACTTTTTGAAACACCATGAACACATTCCACAAATAATGTTAAGACAAAATAGATGTAAAAGAGTATACTGTAGGAGTCCCATGTTTATATATATATATAGAACAAACTAACCTATTGTATTAGAAATTGAAACTAGAAATTAGAAATTGAAACATCATGAACACATTCCACAAATAATGTTAAGACAAAATAGATATAAAAGAGTATACTGTAGGAGTCCCATGTTTATATATATATATATAAACAGAACAAACTAACCTATTGTATTAGAAATTAGAATACTGTTAACTTGGGGGTTGATTATTAGCAAAGACAAAAGGACTTCTATGATGCTGGTAAACAGAGTATTGTCTTTTTAGAAAATTATTGAATTGTATGATCATATTTTATATATTCAACTATTTATTTTTTAATTCTATAAACATTTTGTTTAAAATTATTTCTGAGGTACATAGTTTACTTTCAAAGGAAGATGTTGAATAGCCAATTCCATGTGTGAGTCTAGAGTTTTAAGGATAATCTATCTGGACTGTATATGAAACTGTGTTAGGCTCAGAAAGGGCTCATGTGTAGCAATGGGATCAAAGGTTGAAAAAAAATATATGAATATATGTGTGAAAGTCACTCAACCATGTCCAACTCCGTGATCTCACGGACTGCAGCCTTTCAGGATCTTTTGTCAATGGAATTCTCCAGGCAAAGATACTGGAGTGGGCTTCCATTCCCTTCTCCAGGGGATCTTACTAACCCAGGTATCAAACCCAGTCTCCTGAAATGGCAGGTAGATTCTCTAACACTGAGCCACCAGGGAAGCCCTTCACGCGCCCTGAACTTGCCAACAAATATATGTATATGTATGTGTATATATATATATATATATATATACACATACATATTATGTTGTATGCATACATATATATATAGGTTATATACATACATATATATATACACACATACATACATACATATTATATACATGCATACATATATATAGGTTATATACATACATATATATATACACACACATATACATACATACATATATATATATAAATAGGCTTCCCTGGTGGCTCTGCGGTAAAGAATCCACCCGCCAAAGCAGGAGACTTGGGTTGGATCCCCGGGTCAGGAAGGTAACTGGGAGAAGGAAATGGCACCCCATTCCAGTATTCTGGCCTGGGAAATCCCCTGGACAAAGGCACATGGCAAGCTACAGTCCCTGGAATAGCAAAACATAGGACAAGACTTAGTGACTGAACAACAAAACAGAAAGGTGAGTAAAATGATTTCTCTCAAGATGAATATGTCTCAGTGGCAGAAGGAAGGTCATCACTTAAATACGAAAATAGGGGAAGAGGGGGAAAAGATTTTAGAGGAGAGAAGGCATCAAAAATCTCCTTGAAAAATGTGACATTGATGAGCATAAGCATGATAGGAATGCTGTAGTCCAATAATAGTCCACTAGCTGTTAGAATCCATACACTGTAAAACAAATGATTTAGAGCAGTGTCTTGTAAACAAGTATATCTTTCATTTATACAAACACAGATAAAGGTATTAAAAGATCACCATTTGGAGGAATTGTTAATAAGTATCTCTTTTATCATCAATGGGATAACTGAATAAAGTTTAATCTGGCAAAGATTTACCAGATCAAGGATGAAAGTAGTTTTCTTCTCATGATCGCTATTCCTTCAATGGTCATTTTTTCCCTCTTCCTTATCAAAAATGAATAATTGCATAAATAATTGAGACAAATACCAAAACATTAAGGAATACCAATACAGAATCAACTTCTGGGTATTTTTTCATCAACAGGAAAGTCTCTAATAAGATAGCAGATGCTTTCCAGTTTCAGGAAACTTGAAACAGTGTGATGTGAGTTTCTGTGTACATCAGTTTATCTACACATGTTTTCACACCACCAATTTTAATTGTTTCCTTGACTGTAAAATTATAAGAGGTAATGAGTTCTTCATTGTTCACTAATTGTATACTTAAGAGAAGTCTCAGGCAGCAATTGTAAATTGCTGCTTTATTCCAATGTTTGTGTATTTCAGTGCAAATAATCACACATACATCTGTTCTCACATAAAGCAAACTGCTTCTCTTATGAAAATAAACAGATGCAGTAAGCATTAAAAATCATCATGGTGAATTTTGTTGATTAGAATTTGGTGACTTCTTTTGATATAAAGTATCATTAAAATTCATATTTATTTATCAGTATACCTATATGTCTATATTCATACAATACTGAGGCAGAGATATGGAAAACATTACTGCCTACATTGACCCCTCAAAACATTTTTCCAGAGAAGGATATTTTTACAATGAATGCTTCAAAATAATTTAGAGAGAGATTAACATCAGAAAAATAATATTATAGGTAGCTTCTGATGCCCTACATTCATTCACAGAACTATCAGAAACTAGGAAAATTTATAAAACAAACCCATAAATCTGGAAAACAGCTAAAAGTTCACAGCAAACAAGCAATCACTCAATCAAGAATATGTACCTTAAAAACATTAAAACTTTATGGCATTTTTGCTTGACCCTGCCCTGCCCCTCCATTTTAAATAATGGGAAGAACATTTAGAATAAAATTCAGTTTAAAAAGAGGAGACTTAAAACATTCCATATCTAATTGACATAAACTGATCACTCTACCCCAAAACAGCAGAAGGTGCATTCTAATCTAGTGACAGGGAAACTTCTCCAAGATGAACCAGATGTTAGACCACAAAACAAGTTTCGATAAATCTAGGAAAATTAAATTATATACATATCTTTCCTGACCATGTTCTAATAATTCTCAGAATTAAAAGAAAAAAACACAGAAGAAGAAAAAAAAACCTGGAAATTGACAAAGTTGTGAAATTTAAAGTATACACTCAGTCACCCAGTAGAACAGAGAAGATATAAAGGAAATTAAAAAATACTTAAAGATGAATGGAAATGAGAATATGACATCCTAAAACTTATGCAGTTAAGTCAATACTCTGAGGGAAATTCAGAACAATTTACCACCTACACTTAAAAAAAAAAAAAAGAAATAGTAAATCTATAACCTAATTTTAAACAGCAGCAACTAGGAAAAGAAGAACAAACTAAACCCAAAGCCAACAAAAGAAAAATAATAATGATTACAGCAGATATGAGTAAAGTAGATTTTTTTTAAATGCCAGAGAGAATCAATAAAACAAAAAATTGACTGAAAAAAATCAACAAAGGTGACAAGACTTTAATTACACTATGAAAGACTAAGTGATAGGGGATCAACTGAGATGGTGGAGCAAGAGGACACCAACTTGGAGCTCACCTGTCCCCAAGAAAGCATCAAAAATACATCTAAATGTGGTGTAATGCTCACTGAAGACTATCTGGAAACTTGCAGAAGGACTCCTGAATACGCAAGGCTGTAGGAAAAATACATATATAATCGTGTAGGAAAGGAAGAAAAGTGATGTGCCCACCCTGGGGGATGAGCAGCCAGAGCCATGAATTGGGCACTCAGTCCTAGACCTACACAAGGGAGACGAGCCCTGCCCTGGCTGGTTGGAGGACAGAAGGAACCGACAGGAAAGCTTTGGGAAGCCTGGACTACATTTGTGCTTGCTCGCTTTGGAGGCAGTATGGACAGAGGTCAGCTCTAGAGACTGCTGAGTTCCCTGTGACATCCTTGACATGTGCTCCCACCCATACCAAGTAAACGCTCTGGGCCTGCTCACTCAAACCACAGCAAGGCAATGAATCTGTCAGGGCCACCACCCAAGAGAAGGCTTGACCTTGAGACTAGAGAGTGTCTAATCCTGAGGCACGGCCTGGTTGGGGTGGCAGTGAGTACTGCTGGCACCTACTCAAGCAGTGCATTTGAAGCAGCCCAAATCTCTGAGAGCCACTTCTCCACCACAGCTCACACCCAGGTATACTCTGGGAATACACACAAGCATAGCCTGTCCTGCAGTGTGGTGTCAAAACAGGGTGGATTGTGGCAGAGCCTGGGAACAGTCAATCATTTGTGAGGGACAGGGTGGACTTGCAATCAAGGCTTGTCCTGAGAGGAACGAGGAAAACCACTGCAGAAGCCTGAACATGAAACATATCTGATACAGTTTGCACTGCCATTGATGACATGAGCCGAGAGCCTGCACGGGCCCCATTTACTTCAGCACTTCCCTGCTCTGGGGCAAAGTTCCTGGTGTGGAGAGGCAGGGAAAAAAAAAAAAAAAAAGAACACAGTCAGCTCAGGCCAACCCAACCCTCAGGGCTTTTACTCCAGCAACTTGGGATAAGATCCCACCCTCAATACAGCAGAGGTGGTCACTTAGCAGAGAGGAAGCTGCACTCACACCTTGCTCCTGCTCTAGGCTCTCCATCTCCAGCCCCACATCTACCAAGGTGATAGCTGCCAGCACACCCTGAAGAAAGATGTAACTTGCATCTACATCAAGTTCAGCTCTCCTACAGAAGGCTGGGTACATGAGTCTGTATAAGGACACTTTCAACAACAATACCTTTCAACAGCACGATAAGTAAGTTTTTTCCTAAACTCATACAGGCCAAAAAAGTTAAGCAAAATGAAAAGGCAGAAGAACTGCTTTCAACTGAAAAACAAAGCTTCGGAAAATATTTTTAAAATGGAACAGAAATAAACAGTTTACCAAATAAAGAATTCAAAGCACTGAAAATAAAAATATTAACTACACTAGGTAAAGGAATACATGAACATAGTGAAATTGTTAATTAGGAACTAGAAACTATAAAAACACACCCAATCAGATATGAAGAATTTAATAGCCAAAATAAAATATGCTCTAGAAAGAATGAATAACAGGTAAGTGATACAGAGGTATGTTGGAGAAGGAAATGGCAACCCACTCCAGTGTTCTTGCCTAGAGTATCCTGTGGATGGAGAAGCCTGGTGAGTTGCTGTCCATAGGGTTATGCAGAGTCAGACATGACTGAAGCGACTTAGCACGCATGCATGCATTGGAGAAGGAAATGGCAACCCACTCCAGTATTCTTGCCTGAAGAATCCCAGGGACAGAGGAGCCTGGTGGGCTGCCATCTATGGGGTCGCACAGAGTCAGACACAACTGAAGCAGCTTAGCAGCAGCAGCTGCAGCAACAGAGGTATGTGAAAATAGAATATTGGAAATCACCCAATCAGAACAGCAAAAAGAAGAGCAAATTGAAAAAAAGAAAAATGTCTAAGAGATATTTGTAGTAACATTAAAGTGTGCCAACATTTGTATAATAGAGATCCAAAAGGAGAACTGAGAGTGAAGATCTACATGATGTATTTGAGAAAATTATGGCCAATAACTTTCCAAACTTGAAGAAGGAAAGATATCTAGGTACAGGGAGCACAAAAGTCCTGAAACAAAATGAACCCAACTCTATCCAAACCAAAACATATCAAAATTAAAATCAGAAAATTTAAAGAGAGAATTCTAATAGCAGCTAGAGAAAAAGAGAGTCCTATACAAGGGAATTCCCATAAGGCTATCAACTGGTTTCTCTACAGAAATTTTACAGACCAGAGGGAGTAGCATGATATATTCAAAGTGCTGAAAGGGAAAAAGCTGCCACCTAGCCAAAGTGGAAAAATTGCCCTGCTGTGGATGTGTCTTGTGGAAAAATAAAGTCCAATGCTATAAAGAACAATATTGCATAGGAACCTGGAATGTTAGGTCTATGAATCAAACAGGAGATAGCAAGAGTAAACATTGACATTTTAGGTGTCAGTGAACTAAAGTGAATGGGAATGGGTGAATTTAATTCAGATTACCATTATATCTACTACTATGGGCAAGAACCCCTTAGAAGAAATGGAATAGCCCTCATAGTCAACAAGAGTGCAAAATGCAGTACTTGGGTGCAGTCTCAAAAATGATGGGATGATCTCAGTGTTTCCAAGGCAAACCATTCAATATCACAGTAATCCAAGTCTATGCTACAAATGCTGAAGAAACTGAAACTGAACAGTTCTATGAAGACTTATAAGACTCTCTAGAACTAACTCCAAAAAAAGATGTCATCATAGGAGCTGCTGCTGCTGCTGCTGCTAAGTCTCTTCAGTCGTGTCCGACTCTGTGCGACCCCATAGACGGCAGTCCACGAGGCTTCCCTGCCCCTGGGATTCTCCAGGCAAGAACACTGGAGTGGGTTGCCATTTCCTTCTCCAATGCATGAAAGTGAAAAGTGAAAGTGAAGTCGCTCAGTCGTGTCTGACTCTTAGCCACCCCATGGACCACAGCCTACCAGACTCCTCCATACATGGGATTTTCCAGCCAAAAGTACTGGAGTGGGGTGCCATTGCCTTCTCCCATCATAGGAGACTGGAATGCAAAACTAGGAAGTCAAGAGATACCTAGAGAAACAGGAAAGTTTGGCCTTGGAGTACAAAGTGCAGAAAGGCAAAAGCTAACCGAGTTTTGACAAGAGAACACACTAGTCAGAACAAACAGCATCTTCCAACAACATAAGAGACAACTTTACATATGGACATCACCAGGTGGTCAATACTGAAATCAGACTGATTATATTCTTTGCAGCAAAGTTGGGAAAGTTCTATCCAGTCAGCAAAAACAAGCCTAGGAGCTCAGTGGCTCAGATCTGTGAGCCACTCTATGGCTCAGATCTGTGGCTCAGATCATGAACTCCTTAATGCCAAATTGAGACTTAAATTGAAGAAAGTAGGGAAAACCACCAGACCATTCAGGTATGACCTAAATCAAATCCCTTACATTTATACAGTGGAAGTTACAAATAGATTCAAACAGTGCTTGAAAACCTATGGACAGAGGTTCATAACATTGCACAGGTGGTGGTTATCAAAACCACTCCCAAAAGAAATACAACAAGGCAAAATGGTTGTCTGAGGAGGCTTTCAAAATAGCTGATAAATGCAGAGAATCAAAAGCAAAGCAGAAAAGTAAAGCTATACCCATCTGAATGCAGAGTTCCAAAGACTATCAAGGAGCGATAAGAAAGCTTTTCTAAGTGATCAAAGCAAATAAATAGAGGATAACAACAGAATGGGAAAGACTAGAGATCTCTTCAAGAAAATTAGACATACCAAGAGAACATTTCATGCAAAGATGGGCACAATAAAGGACAGAAATGGTAAGGACCTAATAGAAGCAGAAGATATTAAGAAGAGGTGGCAAGAAAACACAGAAGAACTGTACAAAAAAAGATCTTAATGACTTGAATAACCACGATGGTGTGATCACTCACCTTGAGCCAGATATCCTGGAGTGCAAACTCAAGTGGGTGTTAGAAAATATCACAACGAACAAAGCTAGGAGAGGTGATGGAATCCCAGATGAGCTATTTCAAATCCTAAAAGATGATGCTGTGAAAGTGCTGCACTCAGTATGCCAGCAAATTTGGAAAATTCAGCAATGGCCATAGGATGAGAAAATGTTAGTTTTTATTCCAAGCCAAAGAAGAGCAATGCCAAAGAATGTTGAAACTACCACACAATTGCACTCATTCCACATGCTATTTTAATGCTCGAAATCCTTCAAACTATGCTTCAACAGTACCTGAACCAAGAACTTCCAAATGTACAAGCTGGATTTAGAAAAGGCAGAGGAACCAGAAATCAAATTGCCAACATCCATTAGATCATAGAAAAAGTATGAGAATTCCAGAGAAACAACCATTTACTTCTGCTACATTGACTACGCTAAAGCCTTTGACTGTTTGGATCACAACGCATTGGAAAATTCTTAAAGCAATGGGAATACCAGACAACCTTATCTGCTTCCTGAGAAACCTGTATGCAAGTCAAGAAGCAACAGTAAGAACCAGACATGGAACAATGGACTAATTCAAAATTGGGAAAGGTATGTCAAGGCTGTATATTATCACCCTGCTTATTTAACTTATATGCAGAGTACATCATGTGAAATGCCAGGTTGTATGAAGCACAAACTGGAATCAAGATTGCTGGGAGGAGTGTTAGTCGCTCAGTTGTGTCTGACTATTTGGAATCCCATGGACTGTATCTGGCCAGGCTCATTTGTCCATGGAATTCTCCAGGCAGGAATACTGGAGTGTGTAGTCTATCCTTTCTCCAGGGGATATTCCCAACCCAGGAATCAAACCCTGGTCTCCCACATTGCAGGCAGATACTTTACTGGGAGAAATATCAATAACCTCAGATGTGCAGATGACATCACTATTATGGTAGGAAGTGAAGAGGAACAAAAGAGCCTCCTGATGAAAGTGAAAGGGGAAAGTGAAAACCTGGTTTAAAGCTCAGCATTCAAAAAACTAAGATCATGACATCCAGTCCCATCTCATGGCAAATAGATGGGGAAAAAATGGAAATAATGACAGACTTTATTTTCCTGGGCTCTAAAATCACTGTGGACAGTGACTTCAGCCATGAAATTAAAAGATGTTTGCTCCTTGGAAGGAACGCTGTGAAAACCTAGACAGCATATTAAAAAGCAGAGACATTACTTTGCTGACAAAGGTCCGGATAGTCAAAGCTGTGGTTTTTCTGGTAGTCACGGATAGATGGGAGAAGGCTATGGCACCCCACTCCAGTACTCTTGCCTGGAAAATACCATGGATGGAGGAGCCTGGTGGGCTGCAGTCCATGGGGTGGCTAAGAGTCGGACACGACTGAGCGACTTCACTTTCACTTTTCACTTTCATGCATTGGAGAAGGAAATGGCAACCCACTCCAGTGTTCTTGCCTGGAGAATCCCAGGGACGGGGGAGCCTGGTGGGCTACCATCTATGGGGTCGCACAGAGTCGGACATGACTGAAGTGACTTAGCAGCAGCAGCAGCAGCAGCATGTATAGATGTGAGAGTTGAACCATAAAGAAGGCTGAACACTGAGGCATTGATGCTTCTGAACTGTGGTGTTGGAGAAGACTTTAGAGAGTCCCTTACACTGCAAGGAGATCAAACTGGTCAATGGTAAAGGAAATCAACCCTAAATAATTCATTGGAAGGACTAATGCTGAAGCTGGAGCTCCAATACTTTGGTCACCTGATGTGAAAAGTTGATTCATTAGAAAAGACCCTGATGCTGGGAAAGAATGAAGTCAGGAGGAGAAGGGAACAACAGAGGATAAGGTGGTTGGATAGCATCACCAACTCAATGGCCACGAATTTGAGCAAACTCCAGAAGATGATGAAGGACTGAGAAACCTGGCGTGCTACAGTCCATGGGGTCACAGTCAGACACGACTGAGCGACTGAACAACAGCAAAGGATATTATACCCAGAAAGATTATCATATAAAATAGAGGAAAACAAAAACTCTCACAGAAGCAATCTGTAAGATATGAGATAAGAAAAATTTAATTAGTTTTAAGAAAATGATTTTTTATATTCTACTTTACTAACTTTTAGTGTATTTTGGTTAAACAAAAGACCTGTGATCTTTGTACATTACTTTTTAAAAAACACTATATAGGAAAATCTCTTTAAAGATGAAAAAAAAAGGACTATTTATAATTACAATAGGATTTTTCTACAAGCCTATCACAGACACCAAAAACAGATTTATTGTGTAGTGTATATTTACCTCTGAAACTCTGAGTACAACTACAAAATAAGTAAGAGAAGTACTAAATTATATAAAATGTTCTGTTACATAATATATGACACTTGAGCAGATAAATTCTGTGTCTCAGTTTTATTATCCAGATATGAAATAAATGTTCTGGATTATCTCTGAGTATCTAAACAGTTGAATTTCATAAGTCTTTTTAGAGTTTATCAAGTACAATCTGAAACTAAAGTTTGCTTAACACTTCCCCCTACTTGTGTAGATATTTATTAGAATTCGAGTGAATAAATTGTGTAAAGAATTATTCAAAGTTGTCAAGAACACATACACATATACATATACACATCACTTTCTGAGCAAACTAGCCTAAATTTATCTAGGTTCACAGATTTAAGATGACTACAGAATGACTGAGGGTGGAATGGAGGTACAGCTACAAATGAATTACTAAGTAATACATCAACCTGAACCAGAAAAATCTAATGTAATTCTTCTTTTCCATTCATTGTATTTGCATATAGCACAATTCATAAGGAGAAAAAAAGGCATTCTTTCACTTCAAACAAATCTCTACTGCTTCTTTGACAGACAGGTTATTCTAGATAATGATGCTTATGGACTGCAATGTGCTCATACCTTTAGATTTTTTTCATGTACACACAAAATCAAAGAATTTTTTGTCTAGTACTATTCAGCTTCCACTTCTCAGTTTATAGGAACCTGAGACTTACTTTTATGAATGAAGTATTGTCCTAATTGAAAGAAGAATAGGCAGAGTGCTTCTGGGTTTATTAGAATTAGTGTTTTAGGCATAGCCTACGATATCAAGAGAGGCTGGCAAGTCACAATGAGCACCTTTTTTACGGACTGTCCTGCAAGAGCAACCTGTCTTTCTGCCTCACTTAGAATTTTAGCTAGAAGAGTTAACTGAACTAGACAGTTATTTATGCTTTTTGTCTTTTTTGGTTTTGCTTTTGTCCTTTTTAGTTTTTTAGAAGACCCTTGAGGATATGTGTAAAAACAATTTTTTTTGTAGGATAAGTAGCAGTAAGAGTAAGAAGGAGCCAAGACAGTCAAAATAGAAAAAATAAGGCTGGGGAGAGTAAATAAAAAGAAAATTAAGTGAGAAAAATCACAGGGAATGAGGAAATGTTGAAAAGAATGAGGGAAAGAGAATTTATAGAGAGAGACTGAAAAGTGAAACACGGCAGTGTATTGTGGCTATTCCACGTTCTTCTCTATTTTCAACTGATCTTTCTTTACTAATTCTTTCTTCCCCCAAATTTTTTATTTTATTTTTCTTACTTCTTTTAATAATTGTTTTTCTCTTATAAATGTCCCCTAAAATAAAAATACAATTAATAGCTTAAAAGAAAATGGCTGTGTTTTTGTCCAACTCATTTATTCACTAATTCGCATGTTCAGTTTTTGGCAGTAAAGCCAGACTCCATTTTCCAGTTTTATTTACAGTTGTTTTTTTTTTTTTTTTTGAGCTTTAAGTATTTTTATTTTTAATGACTGATAAAAATAATCTATATACCATTTTTTAATTTCCCCAAATTTTTATTCTGAAAACTTTCAAACCCACATAAATTGAAATAGTAATATTAAAGTATTATCACTGCCTTCATACACAAGGATTTTTTATCAAAAAAACATAGTGGCCTCTGGGCTACATGAATATCCAGGTAACTTTCGCCATGCTGACAGGGAAGCAGCCTCATCTTTACTGAGAGGAGCTGTATTCTGTCCCCGGGACATCTCTGTAATGACTCTGCTGTAGTGTTTTCATTCATTTTATTAGAAATTCATAGCCCTGGCAAGGCATGCAGGGCCAGATTTATTTACATTTTATAGATGAGGAAACAAACTCAGAGAGGTGAAGTGATGTGTCTGTTCAACAAGTGCCCTGGCTGAAACTGGAACCAAAGACTTCTGACGTCAGTAACTCAACATCATGCGATCACTGCCCCTCCTGGATATGCAATCAGAGCAAAGCCAGAGCCAAGCAGGAATGCAGTGTCTTAGTCTCATTCTTCTGACAACCAGAAAGCAAAGCTTCACCAGGACCCAGGTGCACAGCATTATCAGTCAGAAGTCTATTCTTAGGAACGCCAAACCGCAGTGCAGAGAGGGTACTGACATTTCTGTTAGCTGCCCTGGTTCGAATTCAACACTTATTGAGCGCTTACTCTATTCCAGGCACTGTGTGTGGGACACGGAGCAAATCTGACAAGGATTCCTATCACATTCCAGTGGCTTAATGAGCAACCCAAAAGCTGCCAATGAGAGACTGCTGGGCTGCATCCTGCCATTAGCGTTTTGTTTGGTTCCTACAATGCTTAACATTTTTCTTTTTATAATAAATTGCCAACTTCTGGCTTCTCTGAAATGGGCAACTTCTACTGGATTCCAGAATATTAAGTCACAGCCACACCTGCCCCTGACCCAGGACAAAGGCCCTCTAGAGATGACTTCAGTTCCCACCTTTTCCTACTGTCTTTCACCCAGACAACTGTGGCCCAACTCACCTACTTCTACTACCCACCTGACACCCCTGAAGCCAACAAATATCCAAACAAAATAATTTCAGATAGCATTAAGTAATGCAAACTAAAATATAATGAGCTAATGTGATATGACTGGTGGAAAGGGCTACTTCAGATTGAGTGGTGAGGGAGGGTCTCTAAAGTGTAACTGAAACTGAGAACTGAATTATGACAAGCATGGCAAGTCTGCCAAGAGAAGGGAAAAAAATGCTTCTAAGCAGAGGGAAGAACAGAGGCACAAGTCCCCTTTGAAGCTGGAAATAACTTGAAGCTGGAAAAAACAATTATTTACAGTTAATATAGACCAATGACAATTCTAGCCAATGGAGTGTGTGAGAAATTGTGTGAATTACTCTTAGACCTCAGTGGTAAGAAGTATCTGGAATTTTTTTTTCTTTTCAGAATAACACAGAAAGCAGAGGAGTCTAAGACCATAAGCCCATAGGATCAAATAAGGCCAAAATGTGAAAAAATGTGTTACTCAAACCTACAAAACCAGGAGTATATATGAGATGAATTGTTATGTGAATAAGAAATAAAATCCTATCTCTGTTGGGATGTGGGAATTTATTAGTAGAGCTAGAATTATCCAAAAATTCATAGAAGCATAAGAGTCAGAACCCTCTACGCTAGTAACAGTACTCTTTCTCTGTTCTTTTTCTCATTTAGGGGAATTGTTTACAATTCCTTTGTTTATATTTTGCATCTATAAGAACATAGGATGGGAGAATTAAAGACTCTTGTAACTTTACATTTTCTTGTTTTCCTGTCTTTTAGCTTTATATGTGTATCAGTTGAGTTCCTTTTTTTTCCATTAAACACACACACAGACACATGCACTCAATCAATCAACAGTCCAAATATTGTGGATTAGCTGATTTGACTTTTTTCATTGATTGAATCACATAGCCAATTAACTTGTCTAAATTACTGTTTGTCTTGGTGCCTTAGAAGCCCTAACATTTGTTTTTTAACTTTGATGTATGTTTATTAAAATTGGATTTTTTAGCACCTTTGTGAAAAGAAATTCAGTAAGAAAATTCCATTTTATAAATATTTCCCTATTTCAAAACATTTTTATTGTGAGGTAAATATACCAGAAATTCACTCTCCCTGGAAAAGAAAAATAAGAATCTGAATTGAAAAATTAAAATGACTTAGTTCTAGAATGTCAAAAGTCTGTATCCATATGTATTTTATCCATTTAATATTCCATTTGTACTATTTATAATTATGGGTTCAATTTTTTAAAAAGAAATCTGTCACTATTTGGAATTATTTCATAACAAAAAAATCTTAAATGAATTGAAACATTTCAATAAAATATATTTAATAAAAACTAATAAAAGACTAAATTAAGTTCATGCTAACAAATATAGTAAGTGACTATTATAGGCCAATATTTACAATTGGTGTTTCAGTTTATATAAAACAATATATCCATGCTAAAATGATTTGTGAATCTGTGGAGAATGAAAGTCAGGTAAATGGAGTATTTATGTACAATGTGTTAAATGTAAAGAATAAGCTAAATAATTAGATTTCACCAAAATTTTCATCATATATAAATAAAAATATGTAATATTTTTTCTTAACTGTTTATTTCAGCCACCAGAAATTATTTGACCTCCAAACAAGGTAAATTCTAGTGAGAGGCTTTTTGTTGAGAGTTTAAGTGGTGCTTAAAAATGTCTGACATCATATACTATCAATCTGTTTGAGACAATATTTTCTGAGGGATGTAACACATGGCTGAATCATATACTCTGCCCTCCTCTTGCTTTGTTATACATTGCATGGCAAATTACTATAAAAATAAGATTTTTGTTTCCTTAGAGCTTATCTTTTCTTGCTGCTTCACTTGGTCCCAAACTTGTAATCTTCTATTTGTGACAGCACTTTAGTCATTGAGGAAAGGACTTTGATGTTATAAACACATGACAGAGATTTCAGATAAGTTAAAAAAAAAAAAAAAACCGAGGTTGAAAATGGACAAAAGAAGCAAAAAATCCTTTTGGCATTCAGTTCAGTCAGTTCAGTTGCTCAGTTGTGTCCAACTCTTTGTGACCCCATGAACCTCAGAATGCCAGGCCTCCCTGTCCATCACCAACTTCCAGAGTCTACCCAAACTCATGTCCATTGAGTCGGTAATGCCATTCAACCATCTCATCCTCTGTCATCCTCTTCTCCTCCTGCCCTCAATCTTTCCCAGCACCAGGGTCTTTTAAAATGAGTCAGCTCTTCGCATCAGATGATCAAAGTATTAGAGTTTCAGCTTCAACATAGTCTTTCCAATGAACACCCAGGACTGATCTCCTTTAGGATGGACTGGTTGGATCTCCTTGCAGTCCAAGGGACTCTCAAGAGTCTTCTCCAACACCATAGTTCAAAAGCATCAATTCTTCTGTGCTCAGCTTTCTTGATAGTCCAACCCTCACATCCATACATGACCACTGGAAAAACCATAGCCTTTACTAGACGGACCTTTGTTGGCAAAGTAATGTCTCTGCTTTTTAATATGCTGTCTAGTTTGTTCATAACTTTCCTTCCAAGGAGTAAGCGTCTTTTAATTTCATCCCTGCAATCACCATCTGCAGTGATTTTGGAGCCCAAAACAATAAAGTCAGCCACTGTTTCCACTCTTTCCCCATCTATTTGTCATGAAGTGATAAGACCGGATGCCATGATCTTCGTTTTCTGAATGTTGAGCTTTAAGCCAACTTTCTCACTCTCCTCTTTCACTTTCATCAAGAGGCTCTTTAGTTCTTCTTCCCTTTCTGCCATAAGGGTGGTGTCATCTGCATATCTGAAGTTATTGCTATTTCTCCCAGCAATCTTGATGCCAGCTTGTGCTTCACCCAGCCCAGCATTTCTCATGATGTACTCTGTATATAAGTTAAATAAGCAGGGTGACAATAGACAGCCCTGATGTACTCCTATTCCTATTTGGAACCAGTCTGTTGTTCCATGTCCAGTTCTAACTGTTGCTTCCTGACCTCCATACAGGGTTCTCAAGATGCAAGTCAGGTGATCTGGTATTCCCATCTCTTTCAGAATTTTCCACAGTTTATTGTGATCTACACAGTCAAAGGCCTTTGCATAGTCAATAAAGCAGAAATAGATGTTTTTCTGGAACTCTATTGCTTTTTCCATGATCCAGTGGATGTTAGCAATTTGACCTTTGGTTCCTCTTCCTTTTCTAAAATCAGCTTGAACATCTGGAAGTTCACAGATCACATATTGCTGAAGCCTGGCTTGGAGAATTTGAGCATCACTTTACTAGTGTGTGAAATTTTGGCATTAAAAAGTTTATTAAAAATGAGGCTCAATTTAATATATAATCTGTCAGAGTTAATTTATATTAAGATTGTTGATAGAAGTTTTGGGCAAATTAGTTTCTTGAGGCTAGACAGGAGGTAGCATGATATTGGTATGAATAAACTTTCAGAATCTGAAACATTTGGGTTTTTATCCCAAAGCACTATTTCTTCAATTACCTGTGTTCTGAGCGTTAACTTCTTCACCTGAATAATCAAATTAAAAATCATACTGGGACTTCTCTGCAGGTTTAGTGGGTTACTTTCCACACTCTTAATATAGGTGGCCCAACTCCAATCCCTAGTCAGGGGACAAGATCCCACATACTGCAATTAAGACATGAATCAGCCAAATACATAAATAAAATACATATTTTTGAAAATATAAGCTTCCTGTGTCACTGAGATGATTTGTATAAGAATATTACCTTACTAAATGATTACTCAGTTCAGTTCAGTCGCTCAGTCATGGCCGACTCTTAGCGACCCCATGAATCGCGGCACACCATGCCTCCCTGTCCATCACTATCTCCTGGAGTTCATTCAAACTCATGTCTGTCGAGTCGGTGATACCATCCAGCCATCTCATCCTCTGTCATCCCGTTTTCCTCCTGCCCCCAATCCTTCCCAGCATCAGAGTCTTTTCCAATGAGTCAACTCTTCCCATGAGGTGGCCAAAGTACTGGAGTTTCAGTTTTAGCATCATTCCTTCCAAAGAACACCCAGGGCTGATCTCCTTCAGAATGGACTGGTTGGATCTCCTTGCAGTCCAAGGGACTCTCAAGAGTCTTCTCCAACACCGCAGTTCAAAAGCATCAATTCTTCGGCACTCAGCTTTCTTCACAGTCCAACTCTCGCATCCATACATGACCACTGGCAAAACCATAGCCTTGTCTAAATGGACCTTTGTTGGCAAAGTAATGTCTCTGCTTTTGAATATGCTATCTAGGTTGGTCATAACTTTCCTTCCAAGGAGTAAGTGTCTTTTAATTTCATGGCTGCAGTCACCATCTGCAGTGAATTTTGGAGGCCCAAAAGATCAAGTCTGACACTGTTTCCCCATCTATTTCCCATGAAGTGATGGGACCAGATGCCATGATCTTCATTTTCTGAATATTGAGCTTTAAGCCAACTTTCTCACTCTCCACTTTCACTTTCATCAAGAGGCTTTTTAGTTCCTCTTCACTTTCTGCCATAAGGGTGGTGTCATCTGCATATCTGAGGTTATTGATATTTCTCCCAGCAATCTTGATGCCAGCTTGTGCTTCTTCCAGCCCAGCGTTTCTCATGATGTACTCTGCATAGAAGTTAAATAAGCAGGGTGCCAATATACAGCCTTGACATACTCCTTTTCCTAGTTGGAACCAGTCTGTTGTTCCACGTCCAGTTCTAACTGTTGCTTCCTGACCTGCATACAGATTTTTCAAGAGGCAGGTCAGGTGGTCTGGTATTTCCATCTCTTGAAGAATTTTCCACAGTTTATTGTGATCCACACAGTCAAAGGCTTTGGTATAGTCAATAAAGCAGAAATAGATGATTTTCTGGAACTCTCTTGCTTTTTCAATGATCCAGCGGATGTTGGCAATTTGACCTCTGGTTCCTCTTCCTTTTCTAAAACCAGCTCGAACATCTGGAAGTTCACGGTTCATTTATTGCTGAAGCCTGGCTTGGAGAATTTTGAGCATTACTTTACTAGTGTGTGAGATGAGTGCAATTGTGCAGCAGTTTGAGCATTCTTTGGCACTGCCTTTCTTTGGGATTGGAATGAAAATCGACCTTTTCCAGTCCTGTGGCCACTGCTGAGTTTTCCAAATTTGCTGGGAATCATTGCTACTACTTAATATTTACTACTCCTACTACTTAAATATTACCTTATTAAACGGTTACTAATACTAGTGTTCCATCCTATCATGACAATGTGGTAAAACATCATTGTATTTTTTTTTCCTTCTTTTGTTGCCAGAGCTACTCCAGGTTTTTGCTCAAAACCCTCCAGTCCCTACTATAAGCAGGAGTTCCCTTGCTCCAAACCTGCCAAGCCCCTCCCCATCTCCAGCAGGAGTTAACATAAATCTTTAAGTGAAAGGATCCAGAGATAAGAAAGGAAGCTATAAACAACCAAAGACCAGATGAATTCAGCTGAGACCAAGATGGTAGTGAATCTAACCTCCAACAGACTCTGAGTCTCAGTATACGCTGATCTTGCTAAATTAGTAAATTAAATAACACATCTATCTTTAGTTATCACTTGACTTGAAGATTCAAAAGAATAAAAATATTCTTTCTTTTTTCCCAATCCCTGAAAAGTCCTGTCCCTTCCAGAGTTGATTAATGCACATGCCTCGTCATAATTAGCCTCACTCCTCCTCCCTTTGTCTCTGTGGCTCATATGGTAAAGTATCTGCCTGCAGTGTGGGAGACCTGGGCTCAGTCTGTAGGATGGGAAGATCCCTTGGAGAAGGGAATGACAACCAACTACAGTAATTCTTCCCTGGAGAATTCCATGGATAGAGGAACCTGGCAGGCTACAATCCATGGGATTCCCAAGACGGACATGACCGAGCAACTAGCTCTTCTCCCATTGTCTTTACTTTTTAAAATTAAATCTCTCTTCAGTGGGGCAAGAAGTTGAGTTGGTAACTTAGTTGCTGCATCTCTATTCCTTGGCCACTGAACAAAGCTTGTGTTGTGTTGATTTCAACATACTCAAACCCAAATGAAAAATGAACCCCTTCCCCCAGGGAGGCAGAGAGTCTCTGCCAGGCTTGGAGGGTCCACAGGACTTAATTCAGTAACAGTTTCAAGTTTGGGTTTTCCTGATCTGCCTGCAATGCAGGAGATCCCTGTTTGATTCCTGGGACAGGAAGATCTGCTGGAGAAGAGAGACCCCTCGAGTATTCTTGGGCTTCCCTTGTGACTCAACTGGTAAAGAATTCACCTGCAATGTGGGAGACCTTGGTTTGACCCCTGTATTGGGAAGATCTCCTAGAGAAGGGTAAGGCTACCCACTCCAGTATTATGGCCTGGAGAATTCCATGGACAGTATAGTCCACGGGGTCTCAAAGAGTTGGACACGACTGAGCGACTTTCACTTCAAATCAAGTAAAGGAAAAATGATAAAAAAAAATCACAACCTGAGACAGTTCTACTTTGAAAGTGTTTTTTTTTTTGATATGCCCAAGAACTGTATTAATAAACATTATAAACCATATGACCAGGAGTCCTTTGAAAACAGGAAAAAGAAAATAATAGCATCAGCATAGTCTTGCTAAAAAGCCAGAATGCCAGTTTTCTGTCCATTACAAAAATAAGTGGATAGGGAAAATCAAGAATCAGAATATAATTGTCTTTTCCCCCTGCATTTTCATTTCCCATATAATGCAATTAAATTCAGTAAATGTTGAAGTCAAATCTATGAGGTCTGTGTCTTAATTTGTACTATTTTGCAAATATTTGTTTGGTGTTAGTTGGGTATGAGGCACAGTGATAGTTGAAAGAGAGGATAAAAATGGTTTAAGAAAGTGTCCCATGATATGACCTAAGGTATTTCATTAGCTAAACAGATATCATCACCTCCATATGATAAGCCTAGATACATAGTTCCAGAGATTAAGTAATATGACCGAGAAAAGTCTTACCGAGAATGAAAGGTTGTTCTTGAATTACCAGAGTTATCTGAATCCAAACTTTGTCTTATTCAAAACACTCATAAGCTAGGTATGAAACAAAATATATGTCCTAAATTAGTTTATAATCTAGCAGATAGGATAAAATATATACCTCCCAAAGCATAAATAACATTGTTAGTTAATTTTAAAGAGTAAAGACAAAGGGAGGAGGAGTGAAGCCAAAGCTGAGGCGGTATGTACACTAATTGACCCTGGGAGGGACAGGACTTTTCAGAGATGGGGTGTCACCCTATTTTTGCTCTTTTTGGTCCTTAAAATCAAGTCATAACTACAGGATGGATGTGTCATGGTTTGAACAATTGAGAAGCTTCAGAGGAAAGAGAAACATAGATATTTTAAGCCTGGACAATTAGGTAAAACTTTTCAGATACAACCTTTAAGAATGGATAGAATTTTTCATTGCAGAGGGTATGGGTCTTGAAGTATTTCAGGTGGGAACAGTGGTTAGAATGATGAGGTCTAGCAAAGAACAAGGCATGTTTCAGTAGACACTGAACAGAACAATTTGATTGCAACAGCTATTTAACTTGAAAAACTAGTACAAAATAAAGCTGGAAATAAAAGCTATGACTACAATGTTCTTATTTTATTTTAGGCCTTTAGGGGATTAATTTCTGACTTAAAAGTTCTTGTTTGAGTCTTCAAATCATGTGCTTTATTTAAAAATCAAATATTACTAAATAAAGTGACAAAAGAACAAAATAGAAAGCAATAATTTGTTTTTGAGTGGCCTTGATTTGTTTCCCTAGACCCATTGCATATTGTGGTCGTAAGACTCAGACCAACATAATCATAATATGCATTCCTTTAAATATACTAGTTACGTTGGGGATGGCTGCAGGAAATAAGCAAATCTTACAAAATGACTTCCCTGGAATTGCTATGTAAAGAGTGGATGTTCTGTAACTGTTGAGACTTCTATCAGCCTGAAAATTGTAGGAGAATGAAATGAGGCCAATACAGAGAGAAGAGAGGAAGCAAGAGTCAGAAGATAACAAAAAAGTGGGAGAGAGAAAGAGACACAGAGAAAGACAGAGAAATATCCATTTAGGGTCCCTGGCCTCCAAAGTATTTAAAACCCTGCACATAAAAGAGCATCAGTGTTTTAGAACCATAAAATGACAATTTAGACATGCTATCAATTCAGTTCAGTTTAGTCACTCAGTCATGTCTGACTCTTTGCGACCCCATGAATCACAGCACGCCAGGCCTCCCTGTCAATCACCAACTCTCAGAGTTCACTCAGACTCACGTCCATCGAGTCAATGATGCCATCCAGCCATCTCATCCTCTGTCGCCCCCTTCTCCTCCTGCCCACAATCTCTCCCAGCATCAGAGTCTTTTCCAATGAGTCATCTCTTCGTATGAGGTGGCCAAAGTACTGGAGTTTCAGTGGCTGAGCCTAAATATTCCACATGCATTAGAAGGACTGATGCTGAAGGTGAAGCTCCAATATTTTGGCCACCTGATGTGAAGAATTGACTCATTGGAAAAGACCCTGATGCTGGGAAAGATTGAAGGCAGGAGGAGAAGGGGACAATAAAGGATGACATGGTTGAATGGCATCACCTATTTGATGGACATGAGTTTGAGCAAGCTCCGGGAGTTGGTGATAGACAGGCAAGCCTGGCATGCTGTAGTCCACGTGGTCACAAAGAGTTGGAGATGACTGAGTGACTGAACTGACTCATCTACATTTTCCAGAATCCCTTACAATTAGATTGGGTTCATGTGACCAATGGTGGTGGTGGTGGTTTAGGCACTAAGTCATGTCTGACTCTTTCGACCCCATGGACTGTATGTAGCCCGCTGGGCTCCTTTGTCCATGGGATTCTCCAGGCAAAAATATTGGAGTAGGTTGCCATGTCCTTCTCCACATGTGACAAATACTGCCCACCAAATATGAGCAAAAGGGATGAAAATAACCAGTGTGTGTCCTATATCCTTTTCTTGTTCTGTCATAGTGGATTTGAAAGATATATCTTCCAGACTGAGGCATTAAAAGATGGGGAGAAAGGCTTATTCCCTGACCTACATTATAGTTTAGGTCATTCAGAAATAAAGCTCTGCCGTGTAAAGAAATGCTATTTCAAGATTCATATGTTGCAGCAGAACTAAAGTTATCTTCACTAATATGCACCTAAATGTTCAATAAGGCATATAAATTAGATATTTGTATTTCAAAGATAAAACATGAACAATGTTCTTGTTGCATTTAACAGTATAAATATTAAATGAATAGACAAGCAAATAAGATGTTGACCACACAAATGCATCCAACCAAATTTAAAAATTATTTCTTGAATATATAAAATGAATATTGAAATACAAACTAAATTAATCCTAATCATTGGCTCTGGGAGTGAGGTTTAATGGTATGTGTGTTCAGTGGCTCTGTCATACCTGGAATCTGTGATCCCATGGATTGTAGCTTGCCTGTCTCCACTGTCCATGGGATTTTTCAGGCAAGAATATTGGAGTTGATTGGCACTTCATCATCCATTTATAGTAGGAGATCATAATAATTTTAACATATAGAAATGATATATCTATTTAGAGGTCATAGAAACTCATAAGAATATATTAAAAGTAAATTCTTATTTCTAGGTTTCTGTTACATTAGCCTATGGACTTTATAGAGTCATTCTTATGGATGACTTTGAAGGGTTTAAGACAGCAGTAGAGGAAGTGACTGCAGATGTGATAAAACTAGAAAGATAACTAGAGTTAGAAGTGAAGACTGAAGATGAGAATGAATTGCAGCAGTTTCCTGAAAAAATGTTAATGGATGATCAGTTGCTTCTTATGGATTAGCAAAGAAAGTAACTTCTTGGGATGGAAACTACTCTTGATGAAGATGCTGTGAAGATCGTTAAAATGACAACAAGGGATCGTCATTTAGAATATTGCATAAACTTTGTTGATAAAGAAGTATCAGTCTTTGAAAATGTTGACTACAATGTTCAAGGAAGTCCTATGGTGGGTAAAATGGTAAAACAGTATTGCTTGCTACAGAGAAATAATTCACAAAAGGAAGAGTCAAATGGATGTTCTAAACCTCACTGTAGTCTTCAGAAATTGTCACCGCAACCCCCATCAGGAGCTACAATGCTGATCAGTCGGTAGTCATCAATATTGAGGCAAGACTCAAGATGATGACTTGTTGAAAGCTCAGGGGATAGTTAGAATATTTTGTTGTTGTTCAGATGCTAAATCATGGCTTACCCTTTACAACTCCATTGACTGCAGCATGCCAGGCTACTCTGTCCTCCACTGTCTCCTGGAGTTTGCTCAGATTCATGTCCATTGAGTTGGTGATGCTATCCAACCATCTCATCCTCTGTTGCCTCCTTCTCTTCCTGCCCCCAGACTTTCCCAGCATCATGGTTTTTTCCAACGAGTTGGCTCTTCACATCACGTGGCCAAAGTATTGAAGCCTCAGCTTCAGCATCATTCTTTCCAATGAATATTCAGTGTTGATTTCATTTAGGATTGACTGGTTTGATCTCTTTGCTTTCCAAGGGACTCTCAAGGGTCTTCTCCAGCACCACATTTCAAAAGGATAAATTCTTCAGTGCTTAGCCTTCTTTATGGTCCAACTCTTACATCTATATATGACTACTGAAAAAACCATAGCTTTGACTATAGAGATTTTGGTTGGGAAAGTGATATCTCTGCTTTTTAATTCACTGTCTAGGTTTTTCATACTTTTTCTCCCAAGGGGCAAGTGTCTTTTAATTCCATGGCTGCAGTTGCTGTCTGCAGTGATTTTGGAGCTCAAGAAAATAAAATCTGTCATTGTTCCCATTTTTTCCCCATCTATTTGCCATGAAATGATGGAACCAGATGCCATGATTTTAGTTTTTGGAATATTAAGTTTTAAGACAATCTTTACTCTCCTCTTTCACCTTCATCAAGTGGCTCTTTAGTTCCTCTTCACTTTCTGCCACTACAGTGGTATTATCTGCACATCAGAGGTTGTTGTTATTTCTCTCAGCAATCTTGATTCCAGCTTGTGAGTTATCTAGCTTGGTATTTTGCATGATGTACTCTGCATATAGAGGCTCCTTCATAGCTTAGTCGGTAAAGAATCTACTTGCAATACAGGAGATCCAGGTTCAAATCTTGGGTTGTGAAGATCCTCTGGAGAAGAAAATGCAACCCACTTGAGTATTTTTGCCTGGAGAATCCCATGGACAGAGAAGCCTGGCAGGCTACAGTCCATGGGATTGCAAGAGTCAGACATGACTTATTGAGTAAACCACCACCACCACTCTGCATATAAGTTAAATAAGCAGGGTGACAATAGAGAGCCTTGATGTATTCCCTTCCCAATTTTGAATTAGTCTGTTGTTCCATTTCTGGTCCTCATTGTTGTTTCTTGACCTGCATCCTGGTTTCTAGGGAAGTAGGTAAGGTGGTCTGGTATTCCCATCTCTTTAAGAATTTTCCACAGTTTGTTGTGATCCACATGGTCAAAGGCTCTAGTGTAGTGTGATCCTCTTCATGGATCACAGCCTTGTGGAGGCAAATGGACTTGTGTAACTTCATAAATCTCTGAGTCATGCCATGCAGGGCCACCAAGATGGACTGATCATAGTGAAGGGTTGTGACAAAATGTGGTTCACTGGAGTAGGAAATTACAATCCACTCCTGCATTCTTGCCTTGAGAACCCCATGGACAGAATGAGGAGGCAAGCCTGACAGAGAAAGGCAAATATTATTTGACATCACTTACGTGCTTGTGTGCTCAGCTGCTCAGTCATGTCTGACTCTTTGCAAATCCACGGACTGTAGTCCACCAGGCTCCTCTGTCCTTGGAATTTCCTAGGCAAGAATAGTGGAGTGGGTTGCCATTACCTCCTCCAGGGGATCTTCCCAATCCAAAGATAAAACCTGCATCTCTTGCATCACCTGAATTGGCAGGTATATTCTTTACTACTGTACCACCTGGGAAGTCCCACCAATTTTATGTGAAATTAAAAAAGAAATTATACAAAAGAGCTTATTTACAAAGTAAAAATAGATTCACAAGCATAGAAAAGAAACTTATGGTTACCAAAGGGAAAGATGTGGGAGTGATAAATTAGGAGTTTTGGATTAACATATACACATTGCTATATATATAATAGATAAAAAACCAATATTCTACTTTCTAGCACAGAGAACTATACTCAATATCTTGTAATAACCCATAAAGGAAGAGAATCTGAAAAAGAATATATATATATATGTGTGTGTGTGTACATATATATGTGTGTATATATACATATATCTGTGTATATACATATAAAACTGAATCACTTTGCTGTACACCTGAAACTAAATAACATTATAAATCAACTATACTTCAATTAAAAGAAAAAAAAGATTTTAATTATAAAATGTCCAAGCAAAATTATTTAGTTTAGCTTTTATGGAAATTATTTGATGGTATTTAGCATGAGATATTATGCAATACAAGTTCATTAGTGTGGGATGGGTAGTGAAAAAGCTAAGAAGAAACTGAATTTGGTTTTAAATCTTTCTTTAGACCACTTACTCTATAGTACTAGTCAGTTTATTTAATTTTAGAATCTCAAATATGTGATTCATAAAATTTAATCATATCTACCTTTTAGTATTAATAATGAGGTTGCTAGAAATAAACTCTATAGCATTAGGTGTCTGGTAAATAAAGGTAATAAAAAATATGAACTAACTCAGAGCAAACTTGTCTGAACTTTTAATAGAAACTAGATCATTCTGTTCAATAAATGTAGATAAAATAACAGTTGAAATACACAGTGTATATTTACAGGCCAGTCAGGAAGCATATCTGATCTAAGCAGAGTTTTTTTAAGGATGAGAATGTAGCAAATAAAGTGAAAAGATAATGTATTAGCCTTAAAACCAGCAGAAAATTGACAAACTTGAGTTTCAGCTTCCTCAAAAGTAATATGATGTTAACAATGTTGCCTGTGCTATAAGGATTGAATGAGGTAGTGTATATCACACACCTAAAAACCTTTCAGACTTTGTGTTCAGTCATTTTTGTTTGGTCCAATTTAGACATGAACAAAGGAACATTGTTATTTGTTGACTGGTTTGCTCATCTGGTTTGTGGTTCTACATACGTAGTTACTTGTTTGTGGATCAATGGTAAGGAATAGCTTTAAGATTGTCTCTAAATGTTGTTTCTTGAGAAAACCATTCTTTCAACTTGTCTGTCTATAATCTGATGCTGTAAGATGGTGATGTGTCTGTTTTTGAGAGTTACTGACTTCAATGGGATAAATGGCATCCCGTTCTCTAATTAAACACTTTCTGTTCACTTGTCATTTTCAATAGCCAAGAAGAAAAGCTTTTTTGGTTACTATGTTGATTAAACAAACAACAGACTGATGGCTGGCTGCTTCAGGCCTCCTGCACAAGGGAGAAGAACAATTGTTTTGCTAATGGACCAAACAATTGGCCTTATTTATTCCAAGCAAAGTATCACCTCCCTTGTGGAGGAAATGAATTAAAGCTTATTAGGAAATCTTCAACAACTCTTAAACAGTTTTTCTAAAAGGGAGGTAGATTAATCCAATATGCTATCAAATAGAAACAAATGGCTTTAAAAACCTAGGATATGTACAGACTTCTTGCTTTCCAAAGAGAAAATGTGAAAAAAAATAGAGAATGAATATTGAGGATAGTAAAAGCTCTTCTGAGAGAGAATTCAGAAGCTGTATGTTATAACTATCAGATGATTGAAAAACTTGCTATTGAGCTTATTGAATCACAATTCATCGAGCTTCAGAATTAAGGTGAAGAGATGCTAGAAGGAGCTATCAAGACACAAAAGACATGAAGGAGCCTTAAATGCATATTTCAAGTGAAATAAGCCACTCTTGAGAGAGCTACATACTGCCATTACAACCATATTAAATTATGGAAAAAGCAAAACTATAGAGACAGTAAAAAATCAGAGCTTCCCAGTGGTTCATAGGAGGAAGAAAGACATAAACAAGTGGAGCACAGGTGATTTTCAAGATAGTGAAATGATTTTATATCACACTATAATGGCAGAACGGAGAAGGCAATGGCACCCCACTCCAGTACTTTTGCCTAGAAAATCCCATGGACAGAGGAGCCTGGTAGGCTGCAGTCCATGGGGTCGCTAGAGTCGGACACAACTGAGTGACTTCACTTTCACTTTTCACTTTCATGCATTGGAGAAGGAAATGGCCCCACTCCAGTGTTCTTGCCTGGAGAATCCCAGGGACCGGGGAGCCTGGTGGGCTGCAGTCTATGGGGTCGCACGGAGTTGGACACGACTGAAGCGATTTAGCAGCAGCAGCAGCATAATGGCAGAAACATGCACTACATTTGTCATGTTGCATGGAATGAATAATACAAAGAATGAACCCTAATGTAAACTGGACTAGTTAATAATAATGTATCAATACCAGATCATCAACTGTAACAAATACACTACACTAGTATAAAAAGTTAATAGTAAGGGAAATGAGGAGGAATATATGGGAACTCTCTGTACTTTTCACACAAATATTTCTGTAAACCAAAAACTTCTCTAAAAAGGTCTACTTGAAGAAAATAAAATAAAATGACCTGAGAGGAGTGCTGATCTACAAATGTTTTGATGATGGTGATGATGATTTGGTGAGGATGATGTACAAAATAATTTGCTATAAAGACCTATACATTGGATTTGAGGAAAAAACAAAAACAACAGAAAGAATGCAAATAGCAAGAGGTTAGAATCTATAAAAATCTAGGAAATAAATGATATTAAGAAAAACAAAATATCAAAGAGAACTTATGGGCACATGGAAGTTGGGGACAGTCATCAGGTCAGCCCAAGGGTCAATGAGAAAAATCAAATGAAGAACAAATTGCTAGGTAGTTAGGATAGGAAAAAGGAGTCCAAAAGAGCAGTGGCTAAAAGACAAAGACAGGAAAAGGCCCGCAAAAATGGAACAGAGGAAAATCCAAGGACTGAAGTGAGAACCTCAGGTGAAACAAACAGCTCTCCTGGCTAGCCCAGTCTACATAGGGCAGGCTCAGAAGGAAGGAGATAAAACATATAAAGAGAGGAAGACAAGAAGGATTGAGGCCTCTCCTTTGGGGTGGGCCCATCCTCACCCCTTGATGGTGTACTTTCCTTTACTCGCCAAATAAAACTGAGCTGTAACATGGTCCGCTGTTTCAAATCTTTGCTTCAGCAAAACAGAACCAAGGAAAATACACATTCTCACTACAGAATAAGCTGCAAATAATCTTGACAAGATCATTTCACCTGATTAAAAAAGATTGAACATATAATATGTTCACTTTTATAGAATTTAACAAAATCTTTTATAATAACTTGTATCTTTCAAGATCCAGAACTGGGTGGATTAATTGTCAGAAGTGCTAATAGCTAATGGTGAAGTGATACAACACAATTGACTGCCTTCAATTCGGTCATTCGTGGAACAAATGAAAAAAATGCTATTAACATATCAACAACCTCAGATATGCAGATTATATCACTCTAATGGCAGAAGGTGAAGAGTTATTAAAGAGTCTTTTGATGAGGGTGAAAGAAGAGAGTGAAAAAGCTGGCTTACAACTCAACATTCAGAAAACTAAGATCATAGTATCTGATCCCATCACTTCATGGCAAACAGGTGGGGAAAAAGTGGAAACAATGACAGATTTTATTTTCCTGGGCTCCAAAATCACTACAGATGGTTACTGCAGTCATGAAATTAAGACACTTGCCTCTTGGAAGGAAAACTATGACAAACCTAGACACTGTATTAAAGAGCAGAGACATCACTTTGCTGACAAAGGTCTGTATAGCTAAAGTTATGGTTTTTCCAGTAGTCATGTACTGATGTGGACTTGGACCACAAAGGAGTCCGAGTGTTCAAGAGTTTATCCTTTTGAATTGTGGTACTGGAGAACACTCTTGAGAGTCCCTTGGATAGCAAGGAGATCAAACCAGTCAATCCTAAAGGAGATCAATCCTGAATATTCATTGGAAGAACTGATGCTGAAACTCCAATACTTTGGCCACATGATGTGAAGAAGTTGACTCATTGGAAAAGAGCTGACTCATTGACCTTGATGCCAGGAGACTGAGGGTAGGAGGGGAAGAGAAGGATGAGATGGTTAGATGGTATCACCAAGACAATGGACATGAATTTGAGCCAAGTCCAGAAGAGAGTGAAGGTCAGGAAAGCCTGGCATGCAGCAGTCCATGGCGTTGCAAAGTGGTAGGCACAACTTAGCTACTGAACAACAAGAACATATATGGGCCACCAAATATATTGGATAATACATAACAATCTAGATACTAAAATATCTAATTAGACTCATCTAAATAAACATTACATACACCTAATAAAATAACATTCATCATGGATAAAAAAGAAGTATCACACTTGAATCCAAAATTCCACTTTACTAGCAAAAATGAAAGAGATGGGCTCCGTAGAAAACTCCAATTTAAAAGATTTGTGTGTAATAGATTTCAATAATATATGTCAATACTATGTAAAATATACCAAAATGGTGTCCTCTGCCTATCCAAAAATCATGATTATTTTTAGTTCATATTATATATATTTCTAGAATGAGAGTCAAGGAGAGATAAGATCCAAAGAAACCAAAATTTCATAAACGTATTTACTACTACTAGAAAGTAATGTGTTCAACCTCTATAGATATACTATGGTCACCTGTAGCTATTGTGATTTTAGTTTATATTAAGGGACATATTTTTAGACATTAGAGAAGAGTCTTTCTCAAATCATGTGTTTGTCAATCGGTTAAATTCTGTTCTAGCACTACACCTTAAAATACATACAGTCAAATACAATATGTTCAAGGAAGAGTAACACAGTGATGAACAGGCTCACTATATGTCAGAATAAAAAAAGTTGGAAGAATTCAAGTTATTTAAACTTGTAAGAAAAGTTTCTAAGAAAAATGTCTTCAAATATATGTAATTTTCACTTTGAATAAGAATAATTCATCTTTATGAGCCTACATATACAAAGAAAATAAGAATTTTTAACTTTTGCTTAACTTAGAATAAGAGCATCTCACATTCTGTAGTATAGAAGTAGTCATACTTAAGTAAATAAGAGTTTTTAGAAACTTTCCTCCTAACATCACTGAACGCTCCATTTTTCTGGGTCTGCCATCATTCTTTCAAAGCTCTTTGTTATCCTTTCAGATCAAAATGTAATAGTAAAGTTAAAAATAATAACTTGGACTTCACTGGTATGTGGAAGATATTCTTGGCTCAGGAACAGAAACTGTGGCAGATTCTAGAAAGCATTGGGTATGCAAGGAATGGGAACTAGATGGAGAAAAGAAAATAGTTATGTGGCCAATGAAACTAGCTAAAGATTGTTTAACTTGGTGATAAATTATAAGGCTTATTGATAGGAGACAGAAAAAGCAGGAGAAAGAATATTGTAAATGCTATGCAGCCTTCAACAGTTTATTCAAATTTAATAATCAGGTTTTCTTATCATTTATGTTAGGCCTCTGAAAGTTTAACCTTCAGTAACATTCTCAAGCTATTCACTTTAATTTATACCCATGGGGTTTTCTGCTCTTTAATCTGATTTCTAATGATACCTTTCATTGGTTCTGCCATGGACCTACTTGTAGCCTATGCATCAAACCAGATGATAATGAAGGATGGTTTTTTCAAGGTCACTAACCTTATTAGTATCTTCAATATGGCCAATCTCCCCAGTCTGTTCCTGGCGGTAAACCATAGTGAACTGAGAAATTGCACAACTCACTCTAATCCATCACTATTTCAGCATCTTGCCAATTAATCCTTGACTCAATGATCCCAAATCAACAATCCCACTATGTTCTAAAATAACTTGACTGACCTGAGATTCCAACTACTACATCTACAGAGAATTTACAAGGAGTCTGATACTTTCTAATAATTTTTAAATGTTATAATTTCCCTGTCCCCAAAAAGCAACTATAGCACTAAGGTGCCACGATATCATAATTAAGCTTCACTTTATGAACTGAACTCATGGATCAAAGAAAATTCTAGTCAATGTGTTTTTTTCATAGATCAAAATCCACAGGAAAGTAGAACAAAATATTAATGATAATTTCTTTCAGAGATTTAAGTAAATGTGATTTCTGTTTCATTTTATGCAATTTTCTTCCTTTTATAAATATTTTGCCATGAGCATCCATTATTTGTATAATGAAATAAAAAGGCCAACTATTGTAAAGCAGAATCATAGATATGTATATGTATATCCATTTCTGAATGACATGTGTGCATAATGTTTAGTTGTGTTTGCCTCTTTGCAACCCTTTGGACTGTAGCCTGTCAGGCTCCTCTCTCCATGGGATTTTCCAGGCAAGAATACTGAAGTGAGTTGCCATTTCCTTCTCTGTATGACATAAACATATTCAAAATGCATTCAAGTCACTAACAGCAATTATTTAGGAAGTTGAAATTTGGTTGTTTTTTTAACCTATGTCTAACTTTGTTAAAATGTGACTATATATATTGATATTATAATCTAAATATATATATATATTCTAAATATACATATAATCTAAATATATATATGTATTTATACACATCTACATATATATTCAACAGAGACAAATGAGTAGCAATTGTGGGTCAGTTTAACAAAGAAAGGGTTTGTTTTTTTATTTTTATTTTTTAATTTTTTTATCAAGCTCAGCTTTCTTCAGTATAATTTTTCCATCAAGATATACATTCTTGATCTTAGTACAGGTTTTGACCCTTCAAAATGGCAACCCACTCTAATATTCTTGCCTGGGAAATCCCAAGGACAGAGGAGGCTGATGGAGTACAGTTCATGGGGTTACAAATAGTTGGACATGACTCAAAATCTAGAAAACAACAACAATGATGTATCACTGTAGAATACCTTCAGACTGAGACAAAAGACTCATCTTGGCATGTTGAAGGAGAGACTGAAGTCAGAAGTTCAACAGTGGGATGCAACTCTATCCGCCTATACTTAACATATTATACTTTCCTTAACACTGCTATCTGTTCAAAACTGTATGCTAGATACACAAATATAAGGTTCTCCCCCTCCTGAGACTCCAACGACAAAAAAGCCAGATAAGCCAATAATAACACAGCATCAGAAATAAGGGCAATATATGCACACAGAGCTGTGTGGATGAAGAGGGAAAGATGCCCTTTTACCAGTGACAGTTCAAGCAACATGGCAACATCTAGAATAAGTCTTGATGGATATAAGTGCACCTATTAAGGACACAAGAGAATTGTACTTTTATCAGGCAAGGGGGCAGTAAAGGCAAAATGTATAAACAATGAAAAAAATTAGAGTATTTCCTCTTTTCAAGACCATTCTACTGAGTCTTTTCAAAAATGCATACATAGATTGCATTTAAATATATCTACATGATATACAGAAGTGGAACTGGAGCAGCTGTGTTTTTCTCGTGATGAAAGAACATTTCTAGGGACATACAGGGCATTAAAAAATGTACATCCATTCTAATGCTGCCTTCTGTTTCTCACCAGAGGAAGAAGGAGAACATAGGTAGCCAGGAAAAATCATTAACATTTTGAGATGCTAACAGTGGAGAAATGGGTTCCTCAGAAGGCTGAGACAAAGGTGGGCCAGCATGTCCATAGTGGATCCGAAGAGGACACAATAGAATTGACTTATTGAAAATCCATTGGCCTAAGAATTGACTGGGAAATCAGATATGGGGTCATTTACTAGGAGTGACCATGAAGGCAGGGCCAGAGAACCTAACTTAAAGATGCCAGGTGATCAGGAAAGTCCTGTTCAGGTCAGAGAGTCATGTCAAAAGCAGTACTGTCTTCATTTTATTGTTACAAATAACTTGCATTAGCCAATAGGAAGACTAAAGCCTTCAGTCTCTGACTTGTTGAGTGAAGATTCTACCCCAAAGAATGTGAATCTTCTTATAGGGTTCAGTTCAGTTCAGTTGCTCAGTCGTGTCCGACTCTTTGTGACCCCATGAATTGCAGCATGCCAGGCCTCCCCGTCCATCACCAACTCCTGGAGTTCACTCAAACTCACGTCCATTGAGTCAGTGATGCCATCCAGCCATCTCATCCTCTGTCGTCCCCTTCTCCTCCTGCCCCCAATCCCTCCCAGCATCAGAGTCTTTTCCAATGAGTCAACTCTTTGCATGGGGTGGCCAAAGTACTGGAGTTTCAGCTTTAGCATCATTCCTTCCAAAGAACACCCAGGACTGATCTCCTTTAGAATGGACTGGTTGGATCTCCTTGCAGTCCAAGGGACTCTCAAGAGTCTTCTCCAATACCACAGTTAAAAGCATCAATTCTTCGGTGCTCAGCTTTCTTCACAGTCCAACTCTCATATCCATACATGACTACTGGAAAAACCATAGCCTTGACTAGACGGACCTTTGTTGGCAAAGTAATGTCTCTGCTTTTGAATATGCTATCTAGGTTGGTCATAACTTTCCTTCCAAGGAGTAAGCGTCTTTTAATTTCATGGCTGCAATCACCATCTGCAGTGATTTTGGAGCCCCCAAAAATAAAGTCTGCCACTGTTTCCACTGTTTCCCCATCTATTTCCCATGAAATGATGGGACGAGGGTACCTATTACTTATAAGGGTCTGGGCCCTGGAAATGAGGCTATTTCAGCAATTCTCAAACAAATAGAAGAGGGGAATACAGAGGTTTGGGAATCCAAGTGTAATAGTGGATAAATATGTGGAGAGATGAGAGAGAGAGAGATGATAGACTGTTCTATCAATTTCTTCAAAGGTATAAAAGACGACTTGTCCATAAAAATATATATAACATGATAAGAGGAGCCACAGGGTTATATTCAAGTGTGTGTGTGAGGGGCCCTGGAGGAGAGCATGGCAGCCCACTCCAGTATTCTTGCCTGGAGGATACCATGGACAGAAGAGCGTGGCAGGCCACAGTCCATAGGGCTGCAAAGAGTTGAACATGACTGAAGTGCCTTAGCATGCACGCACACATATGTGTAAGGGGAGGTAGTGTTAGGTTCAGATGATATTCTTATATCAGATGTGCTGTGCTCAGTTGTTTCAGTTGTGCACAACTCTTTGCAATCCAAAGGGCTGTAGCTCACCAGGCTTTTCTGTCCATGGGATTCTCCAGGCAAGAATAATGGAATGAGCTTCCATATCCTCCTTCAGGGGATCTTCCTGACCCAGGGATCAAACCCATATCTCTTATGTCTCCTGCATTGGCAGGCCAGTTCTTTACCACTAGTGTCCCCTGAGAAGCACCCTTATATCAGAGCTTCACCCAGTTCAAACTTCAGAAAATGAGACAACTCTGTGCAATATAGATGCCATGCAGTTATATCAGTGATTATGAACTGAGTGTGTGCATTCTCAGAATCAGTGAAGAGTGCTTTAGTTCTGGCAACAAGTAGCATTTAAAGCCTTTATAGAATCTCTCACAAAATTCATTTATTATATTTGGCAAAACCAAGGCCCAATTTGCTGGGTAAAATATACAGCAAAGAGACATTTTAAGTGAAACCAAGCATTTTTTTTAGTCCTTAATACTTTTCTGAAACTGTATGATTCTGCTATACTAAGATGTGGTTTTTCAAGTCCAATCATTGGATTAATTCCTTAAAGTTTTAGTATCGGCTTAACATACTCCCAAAACATGATAAACATAAACACAGAAATAATCACAAATAAATGAGAGAATAAAAGTTTTTTACACCTTGTTCCACACACAGCAGATATGAAAAATGTTTTGGAAGCTTAACTTCTCAAGTATATTAAATAAAAGAAAAAATATTTCCTTTTATTTAACAATGCAATACTACTAAGAGAAAAGGGGTTTTGTTTTCATTAAAAAAAAATAGAAACAATTACTTTCAAGAGTCAAACTGGGATAAAATGAAATACTTTTTAAACACTTTTTGTCCCCAAATAAAAGTGTTGCCAGAGGCTCATCCGAATCTCATAGCAGCAAGTCTGTATTCACAAAGAACTTTTGAATCAGTGGGAAGAGGAACATAAAATTTAAACACATCTATATGATATATTTACCACAAACTGTTCTGAAAGGATTATGGGTCTACAAAGCTAAAGCCTTTTGGAAAAGAAAGAATATGTTGTTACCAGCAAAGAAAAATCAAGACAGATGGGAGTAAGTGAAGATAATGATGCTCTGATTGTATTGACCTCATAGTCACCTCTGTGGTGATTGTATTAATTTCCTATTGCTGCTCTAACAAATTACCACTAATTCATTGGCTTGAAACAACACAAATTTACATTGTTTCCGTTATTAATGTAATGCTAGTCTCACTGGTCCCACACTGAATTGTTTGCAGGACAGCAAAGTGCTCTTTCTCAAGACTCTAGGGCAGGGGTCCCTAATCCCTGGACCATGAACCAGTAATAGTCCATGGCCTGTTAGGAACCTGGCCGCACAGCAGGAATGTGAACAGTGGTGAGCTAGAAAAGCTTAATTTATGTTACAGCTAGTCCTTACAGCTTGCATTACTGCCTGAACTCTACTTCCTGTCAGATTAGCCTTAGCACTAGATTCTCACAGGGGCACGAACCCTATTCTGCTTGAATCATCCCCAAACCATCCCCCACTCCACAAGTCCGTGGAAAAAGCTGTCTTCCATGAAACTGGTCCCTGGTGCCAAAAAGGTTGGGGACTGTTGCCATAGGCAACAACTGATTTCCTTACCAGGTCTAGCTTCTAAAGGCTGGTGCATTCTTTGGCTGAGCTTATGGTCCTTTCTCTCCATCTTCAAAACCAGCAATGATAATCTGCGTCCTTGTGTTGCCATCTGTATGAGCCTGCTTCTGTTGTCACATCTGTTACTCAGAACCAGTCAGGAAAGATTCTCCACTATTAAAAAATCATAAAATTAGATCAGTCAGACCCAGATGTCTTGCTGTTCACACTGTTCACTGAACCCAGGTTAGGCAAGGCACAAGTGGGGAAGCCTGAAGAAAACTAGTGGGGCCAGGACATATTTATTCTCTTCAGGCTGGGGCAGCAGCTGCACAGCAGACATGCTGTATTCTTTCCTGGTTGACCCAGTGGACGCATCTATAACACAACCATAACGTAACCACAAAGGCTTTTCAGGTGGAGCTTATATATGTTTACAGAACAAAAGTGGCCCATGACCAAGCAGGTACATCATGATGCACAGATGCAGTGCTATATGTGATCTCAGCTGTTACACAGCCATGTATTTACAAAACGTGGGGTGAGAGCAGGAAGCCATGGGGCTAGAGAGACTGCCCACTGCCATCTTGGCTAATTTTCTCTTTCCCTACAACAGATAAATCAGAATAATCTCTCTATCTTAATGACATCTACAGAGTCCCTTTGGCCATGAAAGAAAACATATTCACAAGTTTCTAAGTCCTGGTCACTTTTGGGGACCATTATTCTGTCTACTACAGTGACATTACCACCATCTTAACTCCATATAGAGTTTACAATCTCCATTTGTTATTCTTTACTACTATTGGGCTTCCCTGGTGGCTCAGCTGGTAAAGAGTCCGCCTGCAATGTGGGAGACCTGGGTTCGATCCCTGGGTTGGGAAGATACTTAGAGAAGGGAAAGGCTACCCACTCCAGTATTCTGGCCTGGAGAATTTCATGGACTGTATAGTCCATGGGGTCACAAAGAACTGGACACAACTGAGAGGCTTTCACTTTATCACCTATTAGGAGCTAAAGGATAATCATTTTTACCTCATGAACTTATTTAGATATTTAATAAATGATATGTTGCCAAACTGTTGATTATATTCTCTCATGGCACTTAGCAACATCCGTTAATTTATGCATTTATGTTCTTAACATCTGTCTCCCCCACTAGGAACTAGAGATCCTAGTGAGATCCTAGAGAGTGAAAACCTTGTTTTTTTCACTTAATGTTTTACTCTCAGTAACTAAACCAATAGCAAAATCTTGATCTCACTAAATATTCATAAAAAAAAGAAAGAATGGGTAATCAAATACTTATTACGCAACACTATTTGTCAGGACTCAACACTTGTATACATGAAGGCAGACAGGTAGAAAGATGATCAAAGCAAAAGAAAGTATGAAACACAGACATTGTTGCCACAAAATTATATATAGAATGTCAGCATCTTCCATTCTCCTTGCCCAGGGTCAACATATCACCATTGGACAAAAACGATCGTGTAGAATGCTTTCTTACACTTTCAGTAATCAAGGAAAAAACTGACTCCATGAGCCAGAGGTAAATGCAAACAAGCTTCAACTACAGATAAGCAAATGTAGGGTCTAGTTTTAACTCTGCTACTTAGCAGCTTTGTCACTTAGTATATGGGTTAGAGGTTAATCACTGTAGGAAAGCTATAGAACTGGAAATATCTAAATGATCCTTGATCTTTACTCTTTCTGGAAGATTGATTCTATGCCACCGGTTACAGTGATGCAGCTCTCTAAAGAGCCCTGACTCTGCCTTTTAGCAGGAAAGCAGAAGTGAAGTCATTCCACTTGGAGGCCAGAAAAGCATAAATAGCCATGGCAAAATCCAAGCCAGGAAGATGATAGAAGACCCCTGGGGACATAATCTTTCTCTGGATTGTGTATCTGTCTCTGCAAATAATATACATGTGTTCTTGCATCCTGTGGACAATACAACTTTATATTACATGACATTTCTGATACTGTACTTCTAAATATTTAATAGAAGTAAAAAATACAGTTACTAAGGGGAGTAATAGGAGGCAGAGGGGAAAATGAAAAGGCAGTGACAAACAGTAAGAGATGTTTTGGAGTCTAAGAATGATCTTTATTACACTGACTTCCCAGAAACCAGTCCTGCAGCCAGGACAAGTCAAAGTACTAACAATACTTCAAGAACATGGAGAGCATTTCCTGAGGTAGAATTCTGTTTCTAATAACTTGTACGACCTTGAATGGAACCCTCTGGGCTGAAGTTTCCTCATTTGGAAAGCAGAGTATTATGTCAGTTGTGAGTATACAGTTTGCTAAGATAGGAAAAATAGGTTTTGAAATGTGTATTTCACTAAACAAATTCATGGTTTTGAAATGTGTATTTCACTAAACAAATTCCTTCATGGGTAAAAGGAAATTAGATGGGTAGGACAGAACATAATATATACATAAAACATGAAGAGACTAGAGCAATGGCTTTAGAGATTATCAAGATGTGGATTAAGATCTTTTCACATGACAGCAAACCAGGAAATCAATTCCAAATGAGTTTAGAGTCATTTTGTGAAACAAGTGGTTAGAAAGCAGGCCATCAGCACATCAGAGGCAGCACTCAGCAGATAAACATGCCTCTTTGCTTTCCCTTGCACCTCTGTTTGTTCCTACCGCCAGTAGCAACTTGCTACCGGTATAATACATCTCTTTTCTTTTCTCAGTGACTTTTTTTCCATCCTAGTAATTCACACCTCAACTCTAATCATGTAGGTTTTAACTGGCTGTAATCTTATTACCTACTATTTCTTTTAAAAACTTTTCTCCTTAAATTCCTGGCTCAAAACGGACCTCTTTGAAGACTCCTGCAGGTCTCAGCTGATCCAGGGAGCTTCCTTGACCTTGTATAAAGACATTTTTTTGATCTCTAATAATATAATACTCTGTTCTCAAAGTGTAGTGTCCCTTCCAGCAGCATCAGCATTCCATGGGGATTTATCAGAGTGTAAATTCTTAAGTGCCACCTCATACTTACAGCACATGATCAAAAACTAATCTTCAAGGATGAAATATGAAAAATGCCAACCCAATGGCATAAGTGCTGAATCCTGTAGCCTTGACCATTTCCTCCTGAGAACACTATTTTTCTCCAAGCACCAACTCTCAAACCTCAGTGTATAGCAGAGTCCCTTTGAGAACTAAAACAGAAATGACTAAGCATGTAATTTCCGGTTCAGCAGAAACCCTAGTTAGAGCTTGAGAATTTGTACTTCTAAACAGCTCCCAGCTGATGCTGATACTTTGGTTTCTAGGGCCACATTCTGAGGACACAGCCACTGAGCACTCTACTCACATCTTTCAACACTCATTCAGGCCTCCCGTGGATGCTCTAGTCAGGCTTGCACAAGGATTAAAACAAAAAAAGTCTATATTTCCCACTGGCATAAATGAGAATAAACTGAAACAATTTGAAGGGTAAAGACAAGAAATTAAAAAAAAAAAAAGGAGGGGGGTAGAAAAAGCACACCTAGATCAGCTTTTGACTTTCTCACTTTTAGCTTAGTTTCCTGACAGTGTGACGCCCAGCTTGACTCCTGGTCTGTCCTCTTTCATGAAAAAGTCATGTCATCCCTAAGAGCTGGGGCTGCTCCAAGTATGCCCAAGTCTACCAAGCCTGAGCTGAGTACCTATTTTATGTTTGCTTTAGTGCCCTGTCTCTACTTTCACAGGATTTAATGATGCTGCATTTTTAAATTGATATACAACTAACATAAACTAAACTACAAATCTTAAATGTAATACATCCAATGGTTCAAATTAGTGCATAAAAATCTGTAGCCACTACCAAAAAGAATAAATAGAATGGTTCTGTTACCATCCTTCTATGACTATCTGATATCCATTACCATTGATTCATTTTGCTTGTAGTTGTATTTAGGGGGCTTCGCAGGTGAAGCTAGTGATAAAAAAAACCTCACCTGCTGATGCAGGAGGCATAAGAGATATGGGTTCAACCCCTATGTCAGGAAGATCCCCTGGAGGACGGCATGGCAACCCACTCCAGTATTCTTGCTTGGAGAATCCCATGGACAGTGGAGCCTGACTGGCTACAGTCCATAGTGGCACAAAGAGTCAGACACAGCTCAAACAACTTAGCACGCATGCACATAGTTGTATTTAATATGAATGATACCATACATCATACTATATATATTCTATTGTTCTAAAAAGGTTCTTTCACTTAATGTGTTTTCATATTCATGATGTGATGAGTTGATTTGAGAGAATTTCTTAAATTGCTATGAAATATTCAATTGTGTGGATATAAAATAAGCATTTTATCATTCACAAGCAGAGGGATATTTTCTTTTTATTCCAGTTTAAGTCTGTTATGATTAAAGTCACTGTGAACATTCTCAGGCAAATCTTTTTTTTTTAATTTTATTTATTTTTGGCTGCCCTGGGTCTTTGTTCCTGTGCAAAGGCTTTCTCTAGTTGTGGCAAGCAGAGGCTGTTCTTTGTTTTGTGCACCAGCTTCTCATCAGACTGGCTTCTCTCATCGTGGAGTACGGGCTCTAGGGCAGAGGGGCTTCTGTATTTTCAGTGTGTGGGCTCTAGAACACAGGCTCGGTAGTTGTTATACAGGCTTATTTGCCCTGAGGCATGTGAAATCTTCCCAGACTGGAAATAGAACCCATGCCCCCTGCACTGGCAGGTGAATTCTTTACCACTGGTCCACCAGTGAGTTCTCAGGCCAATTTTTTGGTGGACATATGTTTGTTCTTGTGTTGAGCCAATAACTGAGAGTAAAATCATTATATCTCAAGGTAGATTTATGTTTAACTTTATAAGCAACTTCTGCATAGTTCTTCAAAATAATTAAACTATTTTGAGCTCCCATCAGCAATTTACCAAAGCTCTAGTTATGTCATATCTCTACAAATATTTGTCATCAATTTTTATTTAAACTTTACCAACTCAAGTTGATGTGGAATGGCATATCATTGCATTTTATCATTGCAATTTCAGTTGGAATTTATTAATACATTTCCTGATTACTAGTGAGATTGAGTACCTTTTCATGTGCTTCTAGGCCATTTTCTATTTTTGTGACAATTGAAGTATTTTGCTTATTAATTATTGAGTTGTCATTTATTATTGATTTGCAAAGATTCTGTATATATGCTAAATAAAAGGTTTTCTTTTCATATATTGCTGCAAATATTTTCCCAGATAGTAATTTGTCTTTCAAGTCTTAACTGGTATCTTGTGATTAAGCAAAATTTTTTTGTTTGTTTTTGTTTTTGTTTAATTTTATTTTATTTGATAAAATCCAATTTATATTTTCTTCTTTTATGTCTTGTCTTTTATGTGTTCATAGTCATGAAAATTATACTAAATAATAAAATTACAATTCTCCCATGTAATTATCCAGAAAATATCTATGTAAATATGCAAAAACTTTATAATTTGGATTTTATTTCAAAATAATTCTTGTATATGGAAGGAAAATGTGTCAATGTTTGTATGAAAACACAAAACAATTATTCTAATAATATTTAAAAACACATTTTAATTTTCCCATTGACTTACCCTGATGACCCCCAAGGAAATCAGTCCTGAATATTCATTGGAAGGACTGATGCTGAAGCTGAAACTCCCATACTTTGGCCACCTCATGTGAAGAACTGACTCATTTGAAAAGACCCTGATACTGGGAAAGATTGAATTCAGGAAGAGAAGTAGATGACGAGGATGAGATGGTTGGATGGCATCACTGACTCAATGGACATGAGTTTGAATAAACTCTGGGAGTTGGCTATGGACAGTGAGACCAGACGTGCTGCAGTCCATGGGGTCGCAAAGAGTCAGACACAACTGAGGGGCTGAACTGAACTAAACTTAAGATAGGGATTCGATTTCATCTTCTGCAGGTGGTTATCCAGTTTTCCCAACCTATACTGAAGAAGCTATTTTTTCCTCATTAACCACTCTTGTCTCCCTTGTGGAACATTATTTGACCATATATGTAGGGACTTACTTTGGGCTCTCCATTCCATTGGTCTAGGTGTTTATTTTTATTTGAGTACCATACTGTTGGGCTTCCCAGGTAGCTCAATGGTAGAGAATCAGCCTATCAATTCAAGAGATGCAGGAGATGCAAATTTGATCCCTGGGCTGGGAAGAATCCCCTAGATAAGGAAATGGATGGCAATCCATTAAAGTATTGTTGCCCAGAAAACTCCATGGACAAAGAAGCCTGTCATGCCAAGTCCATGGGGTCACAAAAGAGTTAAACATGACTTAGTGACTAAACAACAACAACCATACTGTTACTATTTTGATTTTAGTTTTGTAGTATAGTTTGAAATCAGGAAATATGATGTCTTCAGCTTTATTCATCTTTCTTAGCATTGTCTTGGCTATTTGTGGCTTTTTGTGTTTCATACAATGTTTAGGACTGACTTTTCTAATTCTGTGAAAAATGCTAATGGAATTTTGATAACGGCTGCATTAAATTTATATATGACTTAGGGTAGTATGGACATTTTAACAACAGTAATTCTTCTGACAGTGAACATGGGATATCTTTCTGTATCTGTCATTTAATTTTTTTTCATTAAAGTGTTTTTATTGTACAGATTTTTCACTTTTTTAAATTAATTTTTATTGGAGTATAGTTATTTACAAGGTTGTGTTAGTCTCTATTGTGCAGCAAAGTAAATGCATTATACATATGCATATATACACTCTTTTTTAGACTTTATTCCCATGTAGTCATAACAAGAGTATTGAATAGGGTTCCCTGTGCTACACAGTAGGTTCTTATTTGTTATCTACATTATACATTAGTAGTGTATAAATTGGGAGATTAAGATTAACATATACACAGATTATTTTTTTAACTTTCTATTTTGTATTGGGGTATATAACCAGTTAACAGACAATGTTTTGAGAGTTTCAGGTGAACAGCAAAGGTACTCAGCCATTCATATGCATGTATCCATTCTCGCCTAAACTCCCCTACACAGATTATTTTTTAATGACAAGCGTAGATTTCAAATGGGATTCATTCTGAGGCATAGTTGCAAATAGTTCCTTTTATCACTTTCTTGATTAAATATATTTCTAAGCATTATATTGATTTTGATGCTATAATGAGTTGGTTTGTTTTCTTTTTTTCAGATATTTTGGGATGTTTATAGTATATAGAAACATAGCTGATTTTGTATTTTAATTTTTATATAGCAACTTTTCTGAATTTGATTATTTTCAACCATTTTTTGGTTGAGTATTTAGGATTTTTTACATTCACTGAATCCTAGAGAAAGCAAGGGAATTCCAAAGAAACATCTACTTCTGCTTCATTGACTATGCTAAAACCTTTGACTGTATGGATCATAACAAAGTTTGAGAAGCTCTTAAAGAGATGGGAATACCAGACCATCTTACCTATCTCCCAAGAAACCTGTATGTGGGTCAGGAAGCAACAGTTAGAACCCTTTATGGAAAAACTGATTGGTTCCAATATTGAGAAAGGAGTACAACAGAGCTGTCTGCTCTCACCCTGTTTGTTTAACCTATATGCTGAGCACATCATGAGAAATGCCAGGCTGGATGAGTTATCAACCTCAGATATATGGATGATACCACTCTAATGGCAGAAAACAAAGAGGAACTAAAGAGCCTCTTGATGAGGGTGAAGTAAGAGGGTTAAAAATTCAGGTTAAAACTCAACAACTAAATATTAAAAAAATCTAAGATCATGGCATCGAGCCTCATTGCTCATAGCAAACAGAAGGGGAAAAGGTGGAAGTACTGACAGACTTCCTCTTCTTGCGCTCTACGATCACTTCAGATGGCGACTGCAGCCATGAAATTAGAAGATGATTGCTTCTTGGTGGGAAATCAATGACAAACCTAGACAGAGTATTGAAAAGCAGAGACACTACTCTGCTGAGAAAGGTCTGTATAGTCAAGGCTATGGTCTTCCCAGAGGTCACATATAGTTGTGAGAGCTGAGCCTAAGAAGGTAAAGCATCAAAGAACTGATGCCTTCAAACTGTGGTGCTGTTCAGCTTTTCTCTTTGGATTAATAAATATACCCTAAAATTGACTGTGGTGATAGTTGTACAGTTCTCTGAATATATGTTAAAACATTGGCTTATGCACTAAAGAGATGAATTGTTTGGTGGTGTATGAGTTATATCTCTATAAAACTGTTATGAAAAAGATAGAGATAGACACACATAGACATAGAGATGAGAAAAAATGAGTGAGAGACACACATAGACATAGAGATGAGAAAGAATGAGTGAGAGCCCCTATCCTTCTATAATACAGAGTGACCAAGATTTTGAACAGTACAGGTAGGATACCATCCAAACAAACTGTCATGATCTAAGCTTGGCTTGTCTCTTTAAGCTCATCAATTTTACAACTCTTCCCATTTCATCCTTACTCTAGCTTCTCCCACTGTAACAAACAATTTGAAGTTTTTTTTCTTGAAATTCCCCTCTCATTTAGTTTCATAGTGACAATCATCTTTCAAAAATTGAACTTCTTATAGGAAATCATCTCAGTGTTGGGTGCATCCCTCTATATTGTCCTTCCCTTTCTACCTTCTTCATACTTCTATTGTGCTCTGTGTAACATTTGGACATAGAACATTGGACATGGAACAATGGACTGGTTCCCAGTAGGGAAAGGAGTACATGAAGGCTGTATATTGTCACCTTGCTTATTTAACCTATATGCGGAGTACCTCATGAGAAATGCCAGACTGGATGAAGCACAAGCAGGAATAAAGAGTTCCAGGAGAAATATCAATAACCTCAAACATGCAGATTATACCACCCTATGGAAGAAAGTGAAGAGGAACTAAAGAGCTTCTTGATGAAAGTGAAAGAGGAGAGTGAAAAAGATGGCTTAAAATTCAACATTCACAAAACAAAGATCATGGCATCTGGTACCATCACTTCATGGAAAATAGTTGGAGAAACAATCGAAACAGTGATAGAATTTATTTTCTTGGGGTCCAAAATCAACTGTGGATGGTGACTGCAGCCATGAAATTAAAATACACTTTCTCCTTGGAAGAAAAGCTATGGCCAACCTGGTCAGCATATTAAAAACATCACTTTTCTGACAAAGGTCTGTCTAATCAAAGCTACGGTTTTTCCAGTAATCATGTACAGATGTGATAGTTGGACCATAAAAAGAAAGCTGAGTGCCAAAGAATTGATGCTTTTGAACTGTGGTGTTGGAGAAGACTCTTGAGCATCCCTTGGAAAGCAAAGAGATCAAACAAGTCAGTCCTAAAAGAAATCAGTCCTGAATATTCATTGAAAGGACTGATGCTGAAGCTCCAATACTTTGGCTCCCTTATGCGAAAAAGAACTGACTCCTTAGAAAACACCCTGATGCTGTGAAAGGTTGAAGGCAGGAGGAGAAGAGGATGACAGAGGATGAGATGATTGGATGGCATCACCAACTCGATAGATATGAGTTTGAATAAGCTCGGGGAGTTGATGATGGACAGGGAAGCCTGGAGTGCTGTAGTACATGGGTTGCAGAGTCGGACACAACCGAGGGACTGAACTGAATTGATGTAACATTTAATTGTTCTATTCATTTCATTATTTATCATGCCACTTATTCAACCTTGATAATAAAGACAGAATTATTCATCTTTTACCCCAAGGTATGTGAGTTTATCTTAGTACTTGCAGGATCAGACATACAATAAATATTCAATAAGTGTTAACTGAATGAGTGAATGGCCATTTTTATATAATTAATGACATCACTCTTGGTAAACTTAATTTTTCTGCATCACATTATTCTATTTATTTATTTATTTTTTCAATATATAGTCAGATTTTATTCTTTCTTGTAACTACATCCTAATGAATCAAACAAGTTACTTGACCAGGCTCAAAGTCAAGGGATGGGGAAGTTTATTCCCACTCTATTCTAAGGATCTCCACAGCCATATAGCAAAAAGTGTGGATATGGGAAGGGTAAAGATTTGAAGCCAAGAATTCAGTTAACCATATCCCTTTTAAAAAATTTCCTTGGCTTGAATTGGGATTCCCTGATAGCTCAGTTGGTAAAGAATCCGCCTCCTTTATAAACCATTAATAATGATTAGCATTGTCAAGTAACTTTAATAATTTCAGTTCAGTTCAATATATTTGAATTTCAAGTTTCAGTGACTAAAAAATAAAATCATAGATCAAGATATGGGCATTTTAAGACCTTATATATTGCCCTTTGTTGTTGTCGTTTAGTCACTAAGTCATGTCTAAACCTTTTGCGACCCCATGGACTGTTGCAAGCCAGGCTCCTCTATCCCAGGAATTTCCCAGGCAAGAATACTGGAGTTGGTTACCATTTCTTTCTCTAGGGTATTTTCCTGATACTGGGATTGAACTCATGTGTCCTGCACTGCAGGCAGATTCTTTACCACTGAGCCACAGGGGAAGCTCATTTGTCCTTGGAAATTCATACATTACATAGAAGATTTTAATACCCTGAGCCTTCATTAAGCTCTATATTTAGACTGCGCCCTAAACTGACACTTTTTCTCTCAATGGATAGTCTTAAAATCATGTAAAGTTTTATGATAGATGTGAAACTAAAAATGTATAAATAATTACAAATTTTATAAAACAAACCATTTTGCTTTTTAAGGAAATGTACTTAGAATAATTCTGCTTTGAATCTGTGTGCCAAATGGCAATGAAAACATTTTTTAAATCTATGATTTCTTTACCACAATTCAGCTCCTCTGAAATACTCAATGGTTTTTTGATGTCCACTACCAGTAAAGGAGGAAGAAACCAAAATTTAAACTTATTCATGGAGTCTATAAGTCTATGGTAAATCCTTAGTTAATTTTAACTGTATCTTTAATGTCATTATATCTTATGATATAAAAAGAGAATCAATGTTCAGACCAGTGACCTGAAGACCTCTTAGTATTATCAGTTTTTAAATACTGCAGGCATTTTACCAAGTTTCTATAATAATTCCAAGAGATAATAGAAATCAAGTATGTTAACAATACTTCAAGTTACTGACGTGATGAAAATTCTTTAGATAATTAAACTTCAATTATTTAGAATAATTTCTGGCTTAGAACTGTAGTTTGAGTGAATGCTTTGATACTTCGGGGTTAATGGCATCAAATGTATCTAATATTACATACATAATTTCCAAGTAATTGAGTATAATGCAATACCAAAGGGTAATATGATAGTCATGTCAAGTGTTGCATTAGAGATGGTGGTTCTTTTTATTACAGTTAAGAACTGCTAGAGATTATGTAAGAGGGACCACTGAAGCTACTCTTCCATGTTGTCTCCTATAATTCTGTAGGAAGTAGTAAGGCATGGTGGATGGTTCAGAGACTATGCTGGATGGTAACCTACCCAGGGTAAAGATCACATGAGGGATATGTCATACCATTTTACTATGCAAACAAAGAGAAAAGACTGGGGTCCTGAGAACAAGGTAGCTTTGTATTTATGTGCCAAATGAAAACAGCAACTGGAAAATAATTCGTGTTCAATGATACAAAAACTTCCAAAAAGTGAAGAATAAACAATTAAGAATTCACACGTTCAACTTCTGACACATCCTAGGGTCTCTAAACTTATTTCCTCCATCTTTATTAAGACAGCAGATGTTCATGATCCTAGAGAATATTGCTATTGCTTTTGCCATAAGAGTCACTTTATCACCTATAATTGGAGCAAGACTCTAAGAACAGAAAAATTGATATAAGACAAGAAGCTGACAGGTTGTACCAAACTGTCTCTCCATCCATTTTGCCATCTGCTATTATTTTGAATTTTAAAGCCTATTCAGTTTTCTAAATTTACAGAGATTTCATCAGGATTAAAACATGACAGTTTGTGTTGAGTCTTTAATTCTCAGTGCACAGTAAAGTTGACACTTATTAAACACCTCTTCTGGAGAAGGGCATGGCAACCTACTCCAGGAATCTCCGCAGCCTGGCAGGCTAAAGTCCATGGGGTCACAAAGAGTCAGACATGACTGAAGAGACTTAGCACAGCAAACACCTCTTCTAAACCTTCTCTCTTAAAAAGTAATATATATGAATGTAAATACAAAAAGAATTCTCAAAATTGCAAGTTTAGTTAAAACACATATTTCCTCATTAATAGAAAGACATTTATTTATTAATTGCTTAGTAAATTAAGATAGCTATCTTCGTGAACAGATTTTATAGCTAGAGAACTAGTTAGGTAGTAAATAGATATTTGGCAGCTTAATATTTCAATATGTTAATTTTCATGCTACCTCACTCATAAAATATCTTCTCATGTTCTCCTTTTACCATTCTAGGAAGCTGGACATCAATTAGCCACTGACTTTGGAAGAAGGGGTCATAGTAGAACCAAGAAAAAAATGACACATGCTTCAGTGTAAGTTTTAGAAGCATGGTCTAAGTATTGACCCAACTTTGCATGTACAATTGGAGAGAGACTTTTTAAAAATCATTCTCTAACTCGAGGAGAAAAAGGGAGCCACACAAATGGGGCAGGGAATGCACGTGAAGATTTTGTACAATGGGTGTGCCAAGGAGCTGTGCAGGGCTCAAGTGACATCCATTTTGTGTGTGTGTGTTTGTTTGTTTTTTTTTTTTTCTGGATACTGTTAGTTGGTTGAGAAGGACACTAAGCAACAGCAGCCACTTTGATCTTTTGGGGAACTCACAGAAGGCAACGAGTTTCCTCTGTTGTCGAGACTCATCCCCAAAGGACCAGTCTCCTATTTAATAGCAGAAGATAGCTTAAACTCTCTTTTAATAGAATTTAGGGTCTGAAAACCTAGAAAGTTCAAGTAGTAAGAGATAAGAAAAAGATTCTCTGCTCCATCTGACCAAAATTGGACTAAGTTGGAGATCTTTGCCAGGATAATAATTTGGTTGATTTATCCTACTGCGTATTCAAATCAGTGTCACAGAGACTTACAGAACAAGGAGGTCTGCTCACTTTCAGGTTTATAAGCAGTCTGATCATTCAGAAATTCAATTTGATCACTTTTCAAGGAAAAATAATGGATAAGGACCATAAATCCAAGGTTCAAATTCCTCTATGGCTGCATAATAACTGTCTGCTTGCAAACAAAAGGACAGTCATCACTAAATCTACATTTGATAAGTTCCTTTTCTGTAATTCATATGACTTGCTTACAAAAGTAATAAAATATAAAGGAAAACTTTTTAAAAATGTTGCTAAGATGTCTGTTCTGGGTGCTCCAGGGAGATGCTACAGGAGGTGTGTGTTGAGGTGAAGAGGGATCCCTGAGGACAGGGCTGGGAGAGACCCCACACCCTGCATGTGAACACCCTGCTTTCAGATCACTCATACTGAAACTCCAAGTAAGATTTTATATGAATAAGTTTCAAATCTAACCAACTCTGAAAATTATAGAAAGAATATATATATATGTGTATATTATTAACTAGAGAACACTATGTTAAGTATCAGAAAACTTTATTTAGCTTTTCCTATAAAAGGGGAATGATAACACTCCCTCAAATTATTATGAGAAAATTTTATGGATGAAATAAAATCATGCATTCAAAAGGATTTTAAAAAGGTAAAATCTCCAAATATATTTAAGTGTTGATATACCATGTTTTCTAAGTTCTTTTATAAGTGGATAGCTGATGCAACTGGATAACTTGGGATTACTTATGGCAATGCTTTTAAAATGCTAGAATTTTAGGATTTTTGTTTGTTTGCTTTACTTACTGACAGATAATAGATGCATGTCTTCAAATTTCTGCCTTTTATGCGAGGTAACACAATTGAAGTCCCATAGCTAGGTCTCTACACACAGAAGTGCACTTGTGTGAGTGTGTGGTCATCAAATTTCAATGAAGCCATGTTAACTGGAGCTTTGAACTTAAAAAAAATAAAAGAAAACCTTTTGTAGATATAAAGTAACATTATTAATCCATCTGGTGCAGTTATCTCAGCCGATCAGATTAGGTGTCTAATGAAACCAAGATCAAGTATTTGCTCCTCTAGAGAGTTGTTAGCCTTGAACACATGTGTTTATAGACTTGATCTTATCTGGAACTGCATTCAGTTTTCTCTAAACACTAATCAAAGAACCAGAACCCTCAGCCAGAAGAGATAAGAGATTACAGCTTTCCAGATACAGTTAATTTCATTTGGCAAAGATTTCTTTTAAAAATACATGGCCCTAAGTTGATCTATAGCATCACCTCTTCACATAAGATAAATACATTAAAATATAAAATCCTTATAACACTTGTATTTTGTCTGTAGAAAAATAAAAACCTAGGAGAAATTACCTTACTTAGATAAAGTCATTACATTGTTTAAGTAAAAGCATGCATGCAAAGCATACAAAGACATTTTGATATCTCATTCACTCTACAAATGCAAGGTATCCATAGTATGATTACTTCTGATGTAGTTATTGCTGTAACATAGCCATTTTTCTCATATAGTCTTTGGGTTACAAAGCCAAAATTCAAATATTTATTAAGTTATTAAATGTATCTATAATTTTATAAGTATTTAATTCATTTTGAGGCTACTAATTAATATCCAATGTTACATACTTATAATGCTAGCCAGTGTGTCCTTCTGAAGAATTTGTTGTGTTATTCCAGTATCTGAGTTTATCTTCCAAATGGAAAATGCTTTATCCTGAGAGCTTCCATAAAATGTATCCTTTGAATTAGGTTATTTTTTAAACACTCTTGGTGAAAATATTCATAAATTATTCCAGATATCAGAAGTAAACTGAAACTGTCTTGGGCAAAGAGGCATGCAAGTTGCATAGTTACAGCAGAAAGTTCCAGAATTCACTCTATTTCCTCTAAGTCTCTAGCTTGTTTTAAACTCTTGTCCGGCTAATGGGAAGTACTCTTGTGGCTAGCCCTTGTGGTAAAGAAAACTACTCATTAGCCTTGAGAATACAGGATTGAAGTGTTGGAGCTGAGGTGCTAGAGCACTTCATTTCCCTGGGGAGAAGTGCCTGGTCACCAGTGTTATTATCAGCGAATGGTGACTGACCCAATCAATGTGTTCCCTTTAGCGCGGTTATTCCATGAGTCTGGGATGGCAGGGAATAAACTGCTTGAACTTCTGAACATCAAATTTCCACATTTTTTCTCCTTAAAGCATCTCAGAAATAAACTAGCCAATAGGCATCTTTGCTGTAAGATAAGAAGTTATTTGGAGAGAATTCCTTGGTGGTCCAATGGTTAGGATTCCATGCTTCCAGAGCAGGGGGCACAGGTCCAACTCTTGGTCAGGGAACTAAGATCCAACAAGTTACACAGTGCAGCCAGAAATTAAAACAAAATGGTTTGGTGAAGGTTGAACAATGAAGTTTCTTGAGCAGAATATTTGGACTGTGGCAAGGTGACTAAATATCCATGCAAGTAAAGTTGGTCTTAAATTTGAGTCAAGTTCGGCTATGGAGCTCCAGTTCTTTCCTCTAGCTTCTATTATCCTTGGTGGAGAGTGGCTTGTTCATGGTTTGAGTTTGGAAGATTAGCAAGCAGTTTAGAGGATTGTTTCAGCTTTAAATCAGTCCATAAACTTTTAGTTTCCAGTGGAAACAGTGTCGGACTTTATTTTTTGGGGCTCCAAAATCACTGCAGATGGTGACTGCAGCCATGAAATTAAAAGACACTTACTCCTTGGAAGGAAAGTTATGACCAACCTAGATAGCATATTCAAAAGCAGAGACATTACTTTGCCAACAAAGGTTCATCTAGTCAAGGCTATGGTTTTTCCTGTGGTCATGTATGGATGTGAGAGTTGGACTGTGAAGAAGACTGAGCACCGAAGAATTGATGCTTTTGAACTGTGGTGTTGGAGAAGACTCTTGAGAGTCCCTTGGACTGCAAGAAGATTCAACCAGTCCATTCTGAAAGAGATCAGCCCTGGGATTTCTTTGGAGGGAATGATGCTGAAGCTGAAACTCCAGTACTTTGGCCACCTCATGCGAAGAGTTGACTCATTAGAAAATACTGATGCTGGGAGGGATTGGGGGCAGGAGGAGAAGGGGACAACAGAGGATGAGATGGCTGGACGGCATCACTGACTCGATGGACGTGAGTCTGAGTGAACTCCGGGAGTTGGTGATGGACAGGGAGGCCTGGCGTGCTTCGATTCATGGGGTTGCAAAGAGTCGGACACGACTGAGTGACTGAATTGAACTGAACCCTGAGCTCCTGAAATTATAAATCTTAATCAATATTAACTGCTACCATACACTGAAACTTCTCCAGACACAAGATAACAGGAACACTTGAATCTTACTACTTAAAACACCTTCCAGGAACTTAGTTAAGGGGGATATATATTTTTTTTCTTTTCATTTATTCAGTCACTTATTCACTGCAAAAAAAAAACCAGTAATTGAGTACTTTGTAAGATTCAGACTTCATTCTATTGTTGGGATTCAGGAGTGACCAAAAAACCAAGATCTTTGCCCTCATAGTATTTTATCGTAAAAAACAGATAAAAATAAATAAGCAAATGAAAAGCAAGTGTATACGTTAAAATGTTTCATTTATTCTCATTAATAACCATCTTTAACTCCTTTGGCTTTCCTCCTAACCTAAGAATTTGATGATGCAGTAGCCCACAAAGACACATTTGAACAAATGACTATTACATTCATGCATAACCCTCCCTTTCACTTCCCCTGTAAAACAATATTTTATATGAATTAAGATTAATTACTTTTTGGTTGGTTTGGATTTACATTTTTCCAAACTGAAGAAGACATTATCAGGATCTCTACTGTGTCCTCTACTTGAACAGAGCAGGACTTCTGTGGTCCTTATCCCCACAACCACTCCATGTCTTTCTGTGTGGAAAAATTTTAGCCCAAGAATAAGATTAATCAGAGAAGTGAGAAAATGCAGAAACAAAAGAAAATAAAGGAGACCATGTATTAATAGTGTGGTCATTAAGCATAGTCGAGGACCTTTAGTTCCTTCTCAAGGGCTATAGATAGTAATAATATTCTGAGCCAAATCCTGTGAGCTGTTTTATAGATACTGAATCCTCATCAAGTGGAGGAAGTTAATTCATGATGACCTGACAGCAGTCACGACATGAACCACCAAAATTCTGAGAACTGGCCTCAGGGAAATGCAAACAAACAGAACCATGGAACTGAAGATTAACTGCAAACAATCAGGATGACACTTATCAGACTGCTGATTACTAATTTCCAGATGACTGTCAGGCTGACTGTGCTGTTCTGCATGTAGCCCCCTCCCTCTGGCTATAATAGCTCTTCCCCACCGACTATCAGTGTGGGGGAGTTGGCCTTTGGAGACGAGTCCACCTTCCTCTTCACCCGTATTGCTGGCATCCAAAATAAAGCAAACTTTCCTTGCCTTTCCTTTCCACCAAGCTTGCCCTTTAATGGCTTTTGAGTGGTGAGCAGCCAGACCCCACTTTTAGTTATATCCTCACTTGATCAATGTCAAGAAGTATTAATCTGAGAATATAAAAAGATCTATTTTCTGATCTAGAATGTTATTTAGTAACAGTTGTTTGGTTTTATTTTTGTCATGAGGAAGAAATTGACTTTTTATTTTATATCCCTTTACTTTTCACATGGAAACAATTTATTCTGGTTAGGTGGAAAGAATGCTCTGTGTTTCAGCAATTTTTGAAGGAGTGTTCCTACACATTTTAAATGATTAGTTAATCCAGGGAAAAGTTGGACTCATGTGAGGAAGATCTTATTTTCATTGCTTTTAGCTATCAAATGATGAAAAATACTATAGCAGTGGCTGAGAACATTTAGGAAGAAAAAATATCTTGAAAATGACTTATTTCATTATATGAAAAGACCCTTTTAGCTTTTGTAGACCTAGAGTTTTAAATAATTGTGAAACTTAAATTTGACATATATCCTACCCTTGGTAGTTTCCCTATAAGCCTGTTTGAAATAGCTAGGCTGTTATCTGCTCCTGCCACATTTCTTTTCATTGCATAATACTGCACCCCCTAGCTAAGGAGTTTCATACCCTATTACCACACTTTCTAGTTCATTTCATTGTTCACAGCAGTGAATAACATATCTAGTGTTGCAATACTCTTTCTCTTATAACTTATGGGGTTTTAGTTCTTCTCATATGTGTTTTTAAAAAAGTGTGTCATATGTACAGTTGACCCTTGGACAAAATGGGTCTGAGGTGTGAGACTCCACCTATAGGCAGATTGTTTTCAAAAAATATGCAGGAAAAAATTTTTTGAGATTTGTGACAATTTAAAAAAACTCAAAGGCAAATTACATTACTTACAAATATTGAAAAAAAATTAAAAGATATGTCATGAATGTATTAAATAGTATATACAATAGTTTATCTTTTACTACCATAAAATATATACTATAAATATTTAACTATATCAATACTTACACATACAAACACAGATCATATATAACACCATTCCCAAGAAAAGGAAATGTAAACAAATGTAAAGATGCAGTATTGAATCATAACTAAATAAAATTAAGCATAGTATACAGTGTACTACTATAATAATTTTGTTGCAAACTCCTTTGCTATTGTCATGAGCTCAAGGGTTGGGTGTTCTGATTAAAATACCATGTGACAGTAATAATCACTGTATGAGCAGTTTGTCTCTCCATTAAATTGCAGATCACAGCAAAAAGTGATGTCTCAGGGCCCCTGTGTATTTTTCATCATGTTTAGTGCATTACTATAAACCTTGGATAATATTGTAGGACCCATACAAAGCAACACCAGTGATGCTGGAAGTGCTCTCAAGAAGCAGAGAAGAATTATGACATGTAAAAGTTAAATTACTTGATATATACTACAGAATAAAGTCTACACCTATGGTTTCATATTGTTTCTAGAATAATGAATCCAATGTAAGGACCACTGTCCATTCTGAAGGAGATCAGCCCTGGGTGTTCCTTGGAGGGAATGATGCTAAAGCTGAAGCTCCAGTACTTTGGCCACCTCATGCAAAGAGTTGACTCATTGGAAAAGACTCTGATGCTGGGAGGGATTAGGGGCAAGAGGAGAAGGGGACGACAGAGGATGAGATGGCTGGATGGCATCACTGACTCAATGGACGTGAGTCTGAGTGAACTCCGGGAGTTGGTGATGGACAGGGAGGCCTGGTGTGCTGCGATTCATGGGGTCTCAAAGAGTCAGACACGACTGAGCGACTGAACTGAACTGAACTGAACAAAAGAAAAGGAAATTTATGAAGCTGTGTCAATTAGGCACAAAAACCTTGTACTTTGTGTGAAATATTTTTTTATCTCATATTTAAAGTGTAGTTATATGTGGGTGTGGAAAATTCTTAAAGAAATAGAATACCAGACCACCTAACCTGACTCTTGAAAAAACTGTATGCAGGTCAAGAAGCAACAGTTAGAACTGGATATGGAACAACTAACTGGTTCCAAATTGGGAAAGGGGTACATCAAGGCCATATATTGTGACCCTGTTTACTCAACTTATATGCAGAGTACATACATGTGAAATGCTGGGCTAGATGAAGCACAACCTGGAATCAAGACTGTCGGGAGAAATATCAATAATCTCAGATATGCAGATGACACCACCCTATGGCAGAAAGTTAAGAACTAAAGAACCTCATGATGAAAGTGAAAAAGAAGGAAAAAATTGGTTTAAACTTAATATTCAAAAAACTAAGACCACGGCATCTTGTCCCATCACCTCATGGCAAATATGTGGGGAAACAATGGAAACAGTGACAGACTTTATTTTGGGGGGGCTCCAAAATCACTGCAGATGGTGACTGCAGCCATGAAATTAAAAGACGCTTGATCCTTGGGAAAAAAGCTATGACCAACCTAGAAGCATGTTAAAAAGCAGAGACATTACTTTGCCAACAAAGATCTGTCTAGTCAAAGCTATGGTTTTTCCAGTGGTCATGTACAGATGTGTGAGTTGGACCATAAAGAAAACTGAGGGCCAAAGAATTGATGCTTTCGAACTGTGGTGTTGGAAAAAACTCTTGAGAGTTCCTTGGATTGTAAAGAGATCCAACCAGTCAATCCTAAAATAAATCAGTCCTGAATATTTACTGGAAGGACTGATGCTGAAGCTGAAACTCCAATACTTTGGCCACCTGATGCGAAGAACTGACTCCTTAGAAAACTCCCTAATGCTGGGAAAGAATGAAGGCAGGAGGAGAAGGGGATGACAGAAGATGAGATGGCTGGAATCATCAATGACTGGATGGACATGAGTCTGAGCAAGCTCCAGGAGACTTGAACTGAACTGAACTGAACTGTAGCCAGTTTGCAGAAATACCTTGTACTTTGTGTGATTTATATATATATATATATATATATATATATATATAATATATTTAAAATGTGGTTCTATGTGGGTATAGGTTTTGTATATGAAAAATAAACCTATACATTCTAATATGACTGGAGGAAAAATGAAGTCATTATATGACAACTTAAAGTAAAAGGAAGGTGAAGGATCTAAAGCTGGAGATTCAACCCCAGCAAAGGATGGTTTGATAAATTCAGACAGAAGTTTGGCTTTAAAAAAGATGTCTAAATAACAGGATAAGTAGATTCTGCTAACCAAGATACAACAGAGAAATCCAAGACATCATTAAAAAATTGTTGAAAAGGAAGGATATCTGTTGGAACAGGTTTTTAATGCAGATGAGTGCATGCAAAGTCACGTCTGACTTTTTGATACACCATGGACATAGCCTGCCAGGCTCCTTTTTCTGTGGGATTCTCCAGGTAAGAATACTGGAGTGGGTTGCCATGCCCTCCTCCAGGGGATTTTCCTGACCCAAAGATTGAACCTGAATCTGTTATATCTCTTGCGTTTGCAGGTGGGTTTCTTTACCACTAGCAGATAAATGTGCCTTATTCAGGGGCCGGGGAGGGGGGAATGACTTGAGAGACATCTATTAGTAAGGAAGAGAAGTGAGCACCATGATTTAAGGCAGCAAGGGGTAGGTTAACTCTAGTATTTTGTGAAAATGCAATTGGGTTTATGATAGTGAAGGAAGCAAGATAGGAAGGAAAGATAAAAGTGGGGAAGTATCAGAAGAAATCTGTTCTACAATTACTTAGCTCTCTGCTTTGGGACAATTCCTGATTGCAACAGAAAGCTAGAGTCACTGCAGTTCCTGACAGTGTTGGGGAACAGCAGACGCAGAGATGAGAGCCAGAGGGAGGTGAAGTAACCACCATTTGAAGGAGCTGAGCAGAGTGGAACCCAGAAGTTCATGTCTGGGCCACTGTAATTTTATAGCTGAGAGCAGCACTCAACATAAACAGAGAAAGACTAACAGAGGCTTTCCAATAGCAACTACGATAAAAACTATGGAGTTGAAAATGAGAATGAGAAAATAGAGAGCAATGAGAAAATGAGAAAATAGGTAATAAGAAAATAGAAATCAAGCATTCTTGGAGAAAGAACAATGCTCCAGGACATTTTGTTCTGACTCATTTGAAATAAATGGATGATTTTAACACTGCATTTACACCTTTGATATCCAGCTAAGACAAAGCAAAGGCCTGAACCTTAAAAGCAAGAGCCATGCCTTGATCGCATGTACCTGCTAACTGAAAATTGGCACTTTCCATCTACCTCTACAAGGATTAAATAATGAGTCATGGCAGATGCTGACCTTCAATATCCCTGAAAGGATTTCAGGGCAGAGATCAGAAATGAGGCAACCTATACTCTGGGAAAAACTGGCAGAACAGGTCTTCAGATAGTGAAATATTTTCAGGAGAAAATTTTATGAGCCTATTTCTTGCATCTCCTCATATCTAGAAAAGCAGTAAAATCATGTACAGTGATGTTTGTGCCTCATGACTAGCAGCAACCCTCTGCAAAAAATTGTATACTTGATTGCATACACCCCACCCCTCTCATAGACCTTTCCCCATCTTTTTGGAACAGTTTCTCAGAGCTTCCTGAAATGCTCTCAAGCCGTAGTCCTCATATTGCCCAAAATAAAAATGTAATTCACAACTCTCATTCTGCTTTTTATTTTTCTTTCTTTTTTTTTTTTTTAGTAACATACCCTCTTCACTATATATATATATATATATATACACACACACATACATACATTGCTTCTTGAGAGCAATTTCCCAGAGCTATCTGAAAAGCTGTTTCTCGACAGCCTATAGTCCTCACAAAGTCCCCAAATAAAACTGAACTCATAGTTTTTTACTTTTGTCTTTTTTTGTGTGTGTGTGTGTTTTTTTTTTTTTTTTCAGTCAACACCTCTTGAGGCAGGAGTTAGAAGGGCCCCAGGATGAACAGTTTCTCCCCTGTGCACAGAAACTCTATGACAGCAAAATCTTCAAAAAAGCAAGAGGATGGATGAGACTGGGCACTCCCCAAATAAGCGCTAAAAGACTAAATATTTCTTATCCTCAAACTTAAGGATACCTCCCTGACTACACATGTGCCAAAAGTTTCCTTGGAGGTCCAAAAGGGAGGGAGTGCCACCCCGTAGTAAGTGATACCAACCTATCCATAGGCCTCTTCAATAGAATCCACCTTGGCTACATGATGCTCACTCACACAGGGGAGGACCCTGAGATAAACCAAATATGGATTCAGAACCAGGCAAAGCAAGATAATTGGTCAACAGAAACCCAGAAAAATGCCCCATAAAAGTGATTCAAACTACTGCAAAGGCAAGACTCTATGAATCCAACATTTTGTGTCTATCCACAAGTACTGTTTTTTTCCTTCTAATAAACACTTATTTGTTTTACTTCCTTCTGTCTGTATGTGGAAATTCATTTCTATACAATTGACAGGCCAGGGCCTTGTCACTGGCTACTGGTCTAGTGACTAGGATTCCATATTCTCACTGCCACAGCTTGACTTCAGTCTCTGGTTGGGAACTGAAATCCTGCTTCAAACAGCTGCAGACTGAGGCCCCCTGAGGCTGAGGCAGGAAGCAAATGGGCCCCCCAATCAGGGTAAAGCTTGATTTTCAATAGGTTCATGCTCTGACAGAAACTCCAAGACAGGACTAGCAGAGCAAATAAGGAAGGAGGCTGGACTCTGCACAGACTGCTCTGGTCAGGGCGCAGGTTGGAATTTCCAGACATGAGACAGAATGAGAGGGAAATAAAGTTTATTAGAGTGGGAGATGCTGTTACAACAGTGGGCTAGCTCAAGGGAGAACAGACGTTGAACAGGGGTCCTTACCTTAGTCCACTTGTATAATCAGGGTACAAGGGGTTGTACTTGCAGGTCATTTGCTGATTGGATGAGGCATGTATACTGGGTGAAGGAAGAGTAGGGCAAATATCTTCTCCCTATGGGGTTAGAGGGGAGACGGTTTATACTGTTCCATTAGTAGTTACAACATGGAGGATGGAAGGATGATAAGGGTCTGCTTTTTCTGTTCCTACATTCCAAGACCCTCCTTGGTTTTATCTGCTCTTTCATCTTTGGGTCACCACACAGACCACATATTTCTCATCCCCCAAATCAGGAGAACTCCTCAACCATACAATGCACAGAAAAGGCCCCTTGGAGGCCAAAGGGGAGTCCTTTTAAGGGATGTTCTACCCATGGGCTTTTGCAGCAGAATCCATCTTGGCTAAGAGATTCATACACCAAGATTCATCCTCCCATAAACATGGGAGGATCCTAAGATACAACAAATATGGACTGTGAACGAGGCAAATCATAAGGATTGGCCAAAGGAAACTCAGAAGAAATTGCCCATATGAGTGATATAAACTGCCATGTGGGAGCAAGTCAGGGATTCTCTCTCAGTCTGCCCAAGTGTCTATCCTCAGGTACTGTACTCTTTTTCCTCCTCATCAATACTTTGCTTCACTACTTTTGTTAAGAGATGCACACTGATTGAAACCGCCCACCCTGGCCAGGCACCATAGTAACTATTTGCATTAGCTGTTTTATGACAGGAGATCCTGATAAGGAATACGGAACTAATAAGCCACTACCAATCGGAAGAGTTTAGGAAAGGTTGAAAGGAGACACCGCGTGTCCATCCACTTCCCAGAATCCCTCTCGCTAGCATCCATCTTGGCTGAGCCATGCGTTCACCACCAGGAAAGACTCTGAATTAGAGTGATTGGCCAAAGACCACCCGGAAACTAATCCCATCATCATAAAACCCGAGACTGCAGAGCTGTTCTCCTGGGTTCTCTTACCCTACTGCTCTCCATCCGGGTTCCCTTTCCCAATAAAATCTCTTGCTTTGTCAGCAGATGTGTCTCCTTGGACAATTCATTTCTGAGTGTTAGACAAGAGCCCAGTTTCGGGCCCTGGAAGGGGTCCCCCTTCCTGCAATACTTTCTGTCTTTGTGGAAATTTCCTTCTGCAAAGTCGCAGAGGTAGGGCCCTTGTCACTGACCACTGGTTTAGTGGCTAGAATCTGGTGCTTTCACTACAGCGACTCAGCTCCTCTCTGGCTAGGAACTCAGGCCCCGCTCCAAGCCATTGCAGGCCGAGGCCACCTGAGGTCAAGACTAGAGACTCTGTGTTCTTGCTTCTTCTTGTATAACTTAGTCCCTCTCTATAGGTGAGATGGGGACTAGAGAGAGAGGAATACCTTCTCTTCTTTTTCTGGTCAGGACTTTCCTCTGGAGAGTGAGCCTTCATTATGGAAAAGGCTCTAGAACTATTTCACAAGGATTACTCTTTCCATCTCCCTGCTAGAGACACTGGGGGTCATTGAATCTTTGAGAATCTGGTACAGTTCCTAAAAGTAAAGCCAATAAAAGAGCAGGGCATCTTTAAGATGGTATCTCCTAGATGTCTCATTGTCATGCTGGTACACTATTGGCCTCCAGCAATTTGTCAAAATTCTTTGAAGTGTTTCTACCAGTTTATACTCCAGGTCTCCACTACAACTCCAGATTAGTCTGTTTATTTTAAGGTGGCAGCATTCCCTGAAAACTCAGGTCTCTAATGTGTAAGTGAGGAAAAATCATTTTTCCTCTACCCTTCTGAGTTCTTGGTTGACATCCTTTTTAATAAAAGACAAATTAATAAAGAGAAATAAAATTTTATTATAATAAATACCTTACATATGCATGTGTGAATAAAAACTATTGGCTGTTTTATCAGTAAATAATGTTGTGTACTTAAAGCTATGGCATTACAGACTCTGAAGATGAGTACTAAGGGAACACAGGATGGAAAGAGAATGCTGAAGCCACTCCCAAGAGTGTATACCCTGACGAGATCCTGGATGAGACAGCACAGGATACTGGCTCCAGATAGCAGAGGTTCATCTCCAAGCAATGATTTCAATGAGCCCAGACTTTGCATCCTTCCAAATACAGAAAAGCACTAGATTCATTAACTTGAGATGTCTGATTTTCTTTGATTAACAGTAATCTTCTGATGTTCTGACTACCTGATCTTTTTTTGCAAAACTCCTATATATCCTGGCTTCCCACCTCTACTCCTCACCTTCTTCTGAATAGTTTCTCAGCATTATCTAAAATGCTGTGTCTCCAGCTTGAAATCCTCAGAATATCCACAGAATAAAAAGTAACTCTCAACATTTAGGTTGTGCATTTTTTTTCAGTCAACACATGAGAGACACTTAAGGAAAGTGCATAACTCCCTGAGACAGTCAAAGCCATCACTTTAAATATTATCCTCAGTTAAAGACAAAAGAAATATATTAAAGGCAGGGAGGGAAGCAATTAAGTCAGGTGAGAGGAGGAAAAGCTTGGTAAACAAAGGTTGCTAGGCAAGCAGGTAAGTCTCTCAAGTGAAAAAGTTGTCCCTGGTAATAGCTCTCTTCCTGGTACAGGCCCCTTTCTAATGTAAATTGCCTTTATAAATGTAGATTTTCTTTACAAAAGGGTAACTTCTACTCTGTTTTCAGAGGGTCCCCCCCCCTCCCTGCTATGCACTTTATCAAAAATAATCAGCTCAAAATAATCCTTATGCCAAAGAAGTATATTTGGGGATTGCATATTCTTCTACTTTTCAAATGCATCCAAGAAAAATTGTTTTTCAGACCACGCATATGTCAGAGCTGGAACTGAACTCTTAATTTTCAGATTTCATTTTCCAATTGACTGCTATTCATATATAGAAATATGATTGATTTTTTAAATAACCTTATATATGCAACATTGCTAAATTAGTTCTAATACTTTGTATTTGTTGAAGCCACTGAATTTTCTATGTATGCAAACATGTTTTCTGAAAGCAATGGGAGTTTTTCTTTAAATCTACAGCTCAGTGATTTTAAAGCTGATATCTGGAGAATGAAAAGTTTAGGAGAAATCAAAGGTGAAGATGCCAAATTTAAACAGTCTTATGGTCTTATGTGGGACAAATATTGGAGGAGAGATCTCAGGCTTTGAATCTAACTCTGAAAGTCTAGACCAGATTTTCTAAAACTAACATTGTATTCTTAATCTCAGGTTGCATTATAATTATTTGTTCCCACTTTAAGAGGCTTTCATAAACAAAAGTAAATAATTATAACAATTTTCCAGTTTCTCAAATAATTAATATCATTTAATTCACAATATTATTTAGTTAAGAGTACTGGAGTGGGGTGCCATTGCCTTCTCGTTAGTTAATAATAATCAGTGTCAAATTGAGGTAGGAGGTAGTTGCGCCATCACCCCTCCTCCCCCCATGCCCATCCCTGCCCTGGAGTAAGCAGCTGGAGTTTGTTGCCTGTGGACAGAAACTCCAAAATATCAATTGCAAAACAATGGAAAGAGGAGGCTGGGCCCTGCCCACAGTAAGAGATAAGAGATCAAGTGTTTCTCATTTTCTAAGTCAAGGAGAGGACCCTGACTAGAAAGCTCCTTGGAGATCAAACTAGGAGTGATGTCAACCTATCCACTGGCCTCCTTGCTGGAATCCATCATGGCTGAGAGATGCATCTGCACACAGGGGAGGACTCTGAGATAAACCAAACATGGACTCTGTTCTGTTCTGTTCAGTCGCTCAGTCGTGTCTGACTCTTCGCAACCCCATGAATCGCAGCACGCCAGCCCTCCCTGTCCATCACTAACTCCCGGAGTTCACTCAGACTCACGTCCATCGAGTCAGTGATGCCATCCAGCCATCTCATCCCCTGTTGTCCCCTTCTTCTCCTTCCCCCAGTCCCTGCCAGCATCAGAGTCTTTTCCAATGAGTCAACTCTTCACAGGAGGTGGCCAAAGTACTGGAGTTTCAGCTTTAGCATCATTCCTTCCAAAGAAATCCCAGGGCTGATCTTCAGAATGGACTGGTTGGATCTCCTTGCAGTCCAAGGGACTCTCAAGAGTCTTCTCCAACACCGTACTTCAAAAGCATCAATTCTTCGGTGCTCAGCTTTCTTCACAGTCCAACTCTCACATCCATACATGACCACAGGAAAAACCCTAGCCTTGACTAGGTGGACCTTTGTTGGCAAAGTAATGTCTCTGCTTTTGAATATGCTATCTAGGTTGGTCATAACTTTCCTTCCAAGGAGTAAGCGTCTTTTAATTTCATGGCTGCAGTCACCATCTGCAGTGATTTTGGAGCCCAGAAAAATAAAGTCTGACACTGTTTCCACTGTTTCCCCATCTATTTCCCATGAAGTGATGGGACCGGATGCCATGATCTTAGTTTTCTGAATGTTGAGCTTTAAGCCAACTTTTTCACTCTCCACTTTCACTTTCATCAAGAGGCTTTTTAGTTCCTCTTCACTTTCTGCCGTAGGGTGGTGTCATCTGCACATCTGAGGTAAATCACAATGACGGGTCAAAGGAAACCCTGAAGAAATACCCCATAAAAGTGATTCAGACTATCATGTGGGCATGACTCCCTCTCTGACCCTGCCCATGTGTCTATCCACACATATTCTTTTTCCTCCTAATAAACACTTTACCTGTTTCTCTACTTTCCAACTTTGTGGGAATTCTTTTCTGCACAGCTGATGGGCTAGGACTTTGTCAATGGGCCAGGGCTCCAGTGACTAGGATTCAGCACTCTCATTTCTGAAACCCGACCTCAATCTCTGGCCAGGAAAAGAAACCCTTCTTCAAACCACTGCAGGCCAATGCCACCGGAGATCAAAATCACAAAGCTAGAAAAAATGCACTAGTGAGTTTGGTGCCCATTATTCAAGGGGAAGCATTCCATGGATTGCAGGCAAACAGTGCCTCACAAGCAGTGGTTCATTCTTCCTTAGGCATTTTGGGCAAGAGTGAGTTTTACAGAGGACTAGAAGGGGTAACATGAGAACAGGCCATGTTTGGCTAGGGTTGCATATCTTACCTTATTTTAGAGAGATCAAGAGCAAAGAATAATGGAGCCCAGAGTAGGCCTGGCATTTAGGATTAGATAACTGTATAGACTGTTTCTGATCAAGTAGAGCATTTAAAGTAACATGAAAGTTTGGTTTGCTGATATTCTACCTGGATCAAGAGGAGTCCCTTTTAAGCCTAAAAATTTATGTACACACCAGGAATGTTTAAAGATAAAATCTTAATGCAGAAATCAAAAGAAAATCAATGAAAATGGACATAGAATACAGGAGTCAAATACCATTCTTATAAGAAATGGACTTTATAATATCAATGACTAATAAATAAGGTGACAAAATATGTAGTCTTATTAAAAAATTGGATACTATATAAAAATTCACATGTATATTTAAGAACCACAAAAATCCAATAACTGAAAATAACATCTTACCTGAGGGTTTAGATAACAGGATGGACAGTGTGAAAGAGAGGAGTAGTTTATTACTCATATAAATCAGCTATTCTGATTGAAATATGATAGAAATAAAAGAATTAAAATACAGAAAAAAGAGCACATGCTCAAGATATGATAAAGAGAAACAATTGTCTATAACACAGATATGTTTCCTGTCTAAAAACTCTTCAGACTCCAAGTTCATGAAAATAGTCAACTAAGGTTAAAATTTTTTTTTTCATAAAAAAATACATGTCCATCTTTATTATTGGAGTAGAATCACTTTGCTATATACTTTCTATATTATACACATATTCTTCTTGACTTGTCTATGTATGTACATGTGTATAAATAATTTTAAGACATACCCATGTAGATACATATGACTAATATACACATATAATTATGGAAAATTTACAGTAGTCAATTTTACAATCATTTAGTAGCTGCACACAATTAGTGTTCACAGAACTACAACTGTCTATATGGTTCCCTTTCCCCCACTCCTCAAATATCATCTGAATTACTTTTCACTGATAATTTTGAACAAATACTATCATTTTCCTATACAATTAACTGATCATTTTTTACTATATCTCATTATAAAATATTTTACTATTTTAGCTTTAGAAAAGGTATACAATTTAATTCCACTTAATTTTTGATTCCTAAAACATACAATTCATTTTTTTAATCAGTTTAGTGCAATTATTTGGTACTGCAGTTTTTGAAGGTTAACGAACCTGAGTCAAACATTCATTCAAATGCCTTTTTTAAAAAGTAAGACATAAACAAGATGTTTTGCTGAAGCATGTAAAACAGCCTCAAGGTACCCCCTTCTAATAAATATCTGATAAATAACTCAGTGGCTGAGAGTAAAGCACTTCACACAAATCCACTGGACTGCCTGAGTAGTCCATTCTTGAGCAGCATGGAAGACAATGAGGATCTAATACTCCCCAACTCCCCATGGAAAAAAGGTTTACAGGCTTCTGGACCCTAAATGTAAGATTACACTTACATGAAAGGCCTGTGAAGTACCTAGGAGTCCCTTCATTTTCATGTGAGGTTTCAGATATGCTAGCCTGTGTACCAGGGGTTTTGTGATCTGTCTTAAACTTGTTTCCTTTATTAATACAGAAAACTACTTAGCAGCATCCTTTGAATCCTCTTTGCTGATTTAAAACTTGCCAGACCATGTGTGAATACAGGCAAAAACCTCGTACCTAAATCAGAATATTCTAATTGGATTAAGAATTCTTTTGTGAGAAGGAAAGAAGTAAAAGCTTTTGGACTGTTGAGTCATTTCATAGAGAAAAACTATGCTTTCAAGGAAAAACATTCAGTGAATTTTGATCTTCAACTGGATGTTAAATTTTGTTAAAACCTCCAAAGATGCAAAACTAAATGGCTCAGCAACAAAAACAAAGGGTAAAGAAATGATCTTAATAAGCCATATCAAACTATTGTACCCTTGCTAAGAGATAAACGTGGATAAACTTATTAAATTAGACTGACTTCCCAAAAGAATGAATTGATGTGCCATATTCGTAGTGGAAACATACAAATCACTTTCTAAAACCTTTCTCCTTTACTTTTTCTTAATAAAGAGGAATTATTATTCATTGTAGATAAAACCATACTAAACAAATTCAAAATACAAATTTTTGGTAGGAAACAGCAAGAAAATCTAAGTTCAAATGTAGTCTAGTTTTTACATAATTTTATATATTTATAAATTTATCAAAATAGTCTTTTAAAGTTCACAATACATACATAATGTAACACTGTACATGTAAATGTAATAAATGTATTTCCAAAATACATTAAAAATAACCTTCCAAAATACCAAATTCAACATGAAACCTGTCTTAAAAAGTTGACATCTCCATAAACATAGTTTCAGTGCATTTAGAGTAGTCATTAACCAGAGTTTTCTGGTTTCAAGTCTCATGAAGGTCTTATCTGAGTGCTCTCTTTAATTTAAGGTGAAAAGGCAGAGATATTCTTCCAGCAAGCAGTTGTTTTCTCTCTACATTGCTCATCCAGATGAGGAAACTGCATGTAAGAGTGGAACAGCTTTCACTGGAGTGGCAAGGCCTGAGTAATGAACATATTCAGACTGAAGGGAGGGGATTGATTTGCTCAGGAATCTTGCTGAGGAGGAAGACAGGCAGGTGTAGGAGGGCTGGAGGGAGGTGGGATGCTCCTCGGTGGTCTTAGTGCCGTGGGGGCCTGGCTGGCTGCTTGGGGCACTCCCACTGCCAAACAAAATAAAAAATTACAAAATTAGTTCATGACATCAAGATAAAGAAGCAAACATTTTTATAGATATATTATGGTAGGCTTACTGAAAATTAGAATAAAGAAAACTATAAAAGATGACCAGAAAAAAATAAAAACAAAATATTGTTAAAAAAAAAAAAAAGACCATATACTGGCAATTGATTTTTCAAAAGAAACAATGAAAGACACAAGCAATGGAATTCAATGAATAGTCTTCTAAATAATCCATGGGATACAGAAAAAAAATAAAAATTATTCATAATAAATGATAATAAATATACAATAAAACAGTTTATATCAGATACACCTTAAGTCATATTTAGAAAAAAGTATATAGTGTTAAACTGATGACAGAGGCAAAGGATAATTTTAACAAACAACTCATGAGATACTTCTATACCTCAAACGTCAGTTCAGTTCAGTTCAGTTCAGTCGCTCAGTCATCTCTGACTCTTTGCGACCCCATGAATTGCAGCACGTCAGCCCTCCCTGTCCATCACCAACTCCCGGAGTTCACTCAGACTCACATCCATTGAGTCGGTAATGCCATCCAGCCATATCATCCTCTGACGTTCCCTTCTCCTCCTGCTCCCAATCCCTCCCAGCATCAGAGTCTTTTCCAATGAGTCAACTCTTCGCATGAGGTGGCCAAAGTACTGGAGTTTCAGCTTTAGCATCATTCCTTCCAAAGAAATCCCAGGGCTGATCTCCTTCAGAATGGACTGGTTGGATCTCCTTGCAGTCCAAGGGACTTTCAAGAGTCTTCTCCAACACCACAGTTCAAAAGCATCAATTCTTTGGTGCTCAGTTTTCTTCACAGTCCAACTGTCACATCCATACATGACCACAGGAAAAACCATAGCCTTGACTAGACGGACCTTTGTTGGCAAAGTAATGTCTCTGGTTTTGAATATGCTATCTAGATTGGTCATAACTTTCCTTCCAAGGAGTAAGTGTCTTTTAATTTCATGGCTGCAGTCACCATCTGCAGTGATTTTGGAGCCCAGAAAAATAAAGACAGCTACTGTTTTCACTGTTTCCCCATCTATTTCCCAAACCTTTAGAACCCACTAATTTTGTGATTTAATCAAGAAGAAATTTGACATATTTATTTGAAGAATTAGAGGTTAGGCCTTATGTGATTGGAAAGACTCCTTTCTCTCTTTATATAATTGATAATATATTTATCCTAGTTCATTAAAAATGTTTCCCTTCCACATATTGTATTATATACTTGTCTTTTTTTTCTTCCTATTCCATAATGCTTTTTATGGCCATGGAGAACAATTATAGTAAAATCCTCCTTCTATTGCAAATCATTTGTGAAACAGCTTAAGTACTGTCATGTGTGGATTTATGGATTACAAAGTCATTCTGTGGTTTCTGTTAAACTCAGGATAGATTTGACCATATCCGATTGTTACAGTATCTCAAAGAGCAAATTGCTTTATATATTTTGCAACAGGATATCTTCATGATTTGTCAAACAACTTAAGAGTTCTGTTATTTTTATAGCATCTGCATTTAGTTATTATGTCACTCACTTTGTTCTGAATAATTCTGTTCTTAATAAGACTAGAAGATATTTTGTATTCACCCTAATTTGGGGCCATATAATTTTCCTCTGTAAATATACCAGAACACTCAGGCACATGCACTAAATCAAAGATGTACACTTACTACTTGGAATGTACTCATAAATTTTGAATAAAATATGTAGGAGCTCTTAATGTCAAGAACCCTAGTAGGGTGTGCACATTTTTCTCTGAGTACCAATAGCATTCACCTTTACTATACAATTTCAAAAGCATTTTCAGAAACATTTTCCACTTGTTCTGAATTGCAATTACACATTTTATGCCATTATTACCAGAATTGCTAACTTCTACTTCAATGGGAAAAATTTTACCAACTATGGTAGTGATCTATATTAATAGTTTTTGTTTCTAGTCTTACAACCTTTCCTTCTTTCTAAAGTTATCTACATTAGTCCCTTTTCTGTCACCTTCTTTAATAAAGTATGCCACATAGTTACAAAAGAATTAGATTATTTCATTGCAGTCTGCATTACATCATAAATCCCTCCAATCTTCTGCTGAATTTTACTTGAACTTCCATATATTATGGTCCACTCTTTTCTTTATGAAATTCTCTTTGTTTGTTTAGACAAATCCATAATGTAAGGTATTTGCTATTATAGATAATTGAAAATTGTCTCATAGCCCTAAAAATTCCCCTGTGTTTCAGCTATTTGCATGCTAAATCACTTCAGTCATGTCCAATTCTTTGCTACCCAATGGATTGTAGCCCTCCAGGCTCCTCTGTCCATGGGATTCTCTAGACAAGGATACTGGAGGGGGTTGCCATGCTCTTCTCCAGGGGATCTTCCCGACCCAGGGGTCAAACTCATGTCTCTTGTGTCTCCTGCATGGGCATGTAGGTTCTTTATCACTAGCACCACTTGGGAAACCCCTTTTACGTATTTCAGTTCAGTTCAGTTCAGTTGCTCAGTCATCTCCGGCTCTTTGCGACCCCATGAATGGCATCACACCAAGCCTCTCTGTCCATCACCAACTCCTGGAATTCACTCAAACTCATGTCCATCGAGTCGGTGATTTCATCCAGCCATCTCATCCTCTGTCATCCCCTTATCCTCCTTCCCCCAATCCCTCCCAGCATCAGGGTCTTTTCCAATGAGTCAACTCTTCGCATGAGGTGGCCAAAGTACTGGAGTTTCAGCTTCTTCATCAGTTCTTCCAATGAACACCCAGGACTGATCTCCTTTAGAATGGACTGGTTGGATCTCCTTGCAGTCCAAGGGACTCAAGAGTCTTCTCCAACACCACAGTTCAAAAGCATCAATTCTTCGGTGCTCAGCTTTCTTCACAGTCCAACGCTCACATCCATACATGACCACTGGAAAAACCATAGCCTTGACTAGACGGACCTTTGTTGTCAAAGTAATGTCTCTGCTTTTCAATATGCTATCTAGGTTGGTCATAACTTTCCTTCCAAGGAGTAAGCGTCTTTTAATTTCATGACTGCAGTCACCATCTGCAGTGATTTTGGAGCCCAGAAAAATAAGGTCTGCCACTGTTTCCACTGTTTCCCCATCTATTTCCCATGAAGTGATGGGACCAGATGCCATGATCTTAGTTTTCTGAATGTTGAGATTTAAACCAACTTTTTCATTCTCCTCTTTCACTTTCCTCAAGAGGCTTTTTAGTTCCTCTTCATTTTCTGCCGTAAGGGTGGTGCCATCTGCATATCTACCATCTCCAAATGGAAAACATTTCTCTCAGTGAATAAGTTGTCTTTTCATTCACTTTAAACAGCATCTTTTGTGGGACAAAAATTTTGACTTTAATAAAGGCTAACTTATCCAATTTTTCTTTCATAAATTTGCTTATAGTGTTATAACTAAAAGTTTATTAGCAAATTGTTCCTATAAAAGTTTCATGGTTCTGAATGTTGCATTTAGTGCCTATGATCCAGGTTTAAAATGATGAGGTCTGTGTCTAGTACTTTTGTTTGGTTTTGTTCTCTCTTTTTTTTCCTATGGATATTCACTTGTTCTAGTATCATTTCTAGAAAGGATAATGGTTCTTCCATTGAATTTTTTTCTGTCTTTATAAAAAAATAACTTGATTATATTTGCATTGATTTATTATTTCAGTTCTCTACTTTGTTTTGCTCATCAGTGTTGCTGTACTTGTGTCAATAACCCTGCAGTCTGAATTATGGTGGTTTTAAGTTCTAAAATTGGGTAACATGAGTTCTTTTATTTCAGAATTGTGTTGGCTATTTTGAGTCCTATCCTTTTCCATATCAATTTGATAATAATTTTAGAACACCTATAGAAAAGTTTGCTTGGGTTTTGATAAGGACTGTGTTGACTTTTTAACTAAAATTATGAAGAATTATCACTTTAATGAAATTGTCTTCCAAACTATAAACATGGAATATTTCTATATTTATATATTCTTTGGCTTTTTCTTTTTGCTATTTTATCTTTTTTTCATATATATCTTGTACAGGTTTTGTTAGATCTATACTTAAGCTTTATCCTGTGGGTATATGACACTATTACCTTTTTTTTTTTTAATGTTTAAATTCCAGTTATTCATTCTCGATATACAAGAAAGCAAATGACTTTTATATATTGATCTTGTATCCTAAGAATTTGTTGCACTCTTTTATTACTTCAAGGGATTGTATAATTTCTTAAAGATAAATATTTGGGATTTCCTAGAATATATATTCTATGCCTTTTGCAAATATAGACAGTTTTATTTTCTTTTCATTCTTTATAATTTTCATTTATTTACTTTCCATCTTGTGCTAGCTAGGACTTTCAGCAAAATGCTGAATGTGCATGGTGAGAAAGAATGTACAGACCTTGTTTCCTATTCTAGGTAGAAAGTACTCAGTCTCTCATGACTAAAGATGAAGTTAGGTAATATTTTCTTATGAATACTCCTTATCATAATAAATACGTTTCCTTCTATTACTGGTTTTCTTACAGTTTAATGAAGAATGGTTGGTGAATTTTGTTAGAGGTGTTTATGTATGTATTTATAGGATCATATAGTTTTTCTTTAATTTTTAATGCAGATGTAATTCAAATATGATACAATTTATTTGTTTAGTGTAGAATTCAATATTTTATTAATATATTCACAGAGATGTTAACTCTAGAAAACATTGTTTTAATTCTAGAACATTATTTTTATCCCCAAAAGGAATGCTTTACCCACTAGTTTCTTTCTTTCAGTGTTTGGTAACCACTAACAGACTGGTTCCAAATAGGAAAAGGAGTACATCAAGGCTGTATATTGTCACCCTGTTTATTTAACTTATATACAGAGTACATCATGAGAAACCCTGGGGTTGAAGAAGCACAAGCTGGAATCAAGATTGCTGGGAGAAATATCATAACCTCAGATATGCAGATGACACCACCCTTATGGCAGAAAGTGAAGAGGAACTAAAAAGCCTCTTGATAAGAGTGAAAGTGTAGAGTGAAAAAGTTGACTTGAAGCTCAACATTCAGAAAACAAAGATCATGGCATCTGGTCCCATAACTTCATGGGAAATAGATGGGGAAATAGATGGAGAAACAGTGGAAACAGTGGCAGACTTTATTTTTGGAGCTCCAAAATCACTGCAGATGGTGATTGCAGCCATGAAATTAAAAGACGTTTACTCCTTGGAAGGAAAGTTATGTCCAACCTAGATAGCATATTCAAAAGCAGAGACATTACTTTGCCAACAAAGGTCCATCTAGTCAAGGCTATGGTTTTTCCAGTGGTCATGTATGGATATGAGTATTGAACTGTGAAGAAAGCTGAGTGCCGAAGATTTGATGCTTTTGAACTGTGGTGTTGGAGAAGATTCTTGAGAGTCCCTTAGACTGCAAGGAGATCCAACCAGTCCATTCTAAAGGAGATCAGTCCTGGGTGTTCATTGGAAGGACTGATGCTAAAGCTGAAGCTCCAATACTTTGGCCACCTCATGTGAAGAGTTGACTCATTGGAGAAGACTCTGTTGCTGGGAGGCATTGGGGGCATGAAGAGAAGGGGACGACAGAGGATGAGATGGCTGGATGGAATCACCGATTCGATGGACATGAGTTTGAGTGAACTCCGGGAGTTGGTGATGAACAGAGAGGCCTGGTGTACTGAGATTCATGGGGTCGCAAAGAGTCAGATATGACTGAGTGACTGAACTGAACTGAACTGAACTGAATATACATTTGGCTCCTGTGGATTTGCATGTCCAAGGCATTTCATATAAAATGAAAGCATACAGTATACTGTCTTAGTGTTTAACTTCCATCACTTACCTTAAATTTTTCAAGGTTTTCACCCATGAAGTTTCCCTTAATTACATACGTTTTGAGATGAGTGCTTTTCAAGATTGCTGGGGAAATATCAACAACATCAGATATGCAGATTATACCACTCTAATGACAGAAAGTGAAGCAGAACTAAAGAGCCTCTTGATGAAGGTGAAAGAGGAGAGTGAAAAAGTTGGCTTAAAACTCAACATTCAAAAAGCTAAGATCATGACATCTTTTCCCATCATGTCATGGCAAATAGATGGGCAAACAATGGAAACAGTGGCAGATTTTTTTTCTTTGGGCTCCATAATCATTGTGAATCATGATGGCAGCCATGAAATTAAGACTTTTGCTCCTTAAAAGAAAAGCTATGACAAACCTAGACAGCATGTTAAAAAGCAGAAACATCATTTTGTGAACAAAGGTCCATGTAGTCAAAGCTATGATTTTTCCAGTTGTCATGTATGGATGTGAAAGTTGGACCATAAGAAGGTTGAGTGCTGAAGAATTGATGCTTTTGTACTGTGGTGCTGGAGAAGACTCTTGAGAGTTCCTTGGTCAGCAAGATGATCAAACCAGTCAATCCTAAAGGAAATCAAGCCTGAATATTCATTGGAAGGACTGTTGCTGAAGCTGAGCTCCAATACTCTGCCTAACTGATATAAAGAGAGAACTCATTGTAAAAGACCTTGATGCTGGGAAAGATTTAGACAGGAGAAGAGGGTGACAAAGTATGAGTTGGTTGAACACCATCACCAACTCAATGGACATGAATCTGAGCAAACTCTGGGATATATTGAAGGACAGGAAAGCCTGGCATGCTGCCACCCTTGGGGTTGCAAAGAGTCAGACATGACTTAGTGACTGAAAAACATATCTATACTCATCTTGACTACTATAAATATAGTAACTAAAAAATGCTAGATATAACTATTAGTTCCCTGAACTTTTCAGACCTTGTTGATAAATTATAAGATCTTCTGAGAAAGGTAAGTGATATAATTGGTACATCAGAAAAGTTCAGTTCAGTTCAGTCACTCAGTTGTATCTTCATTACCTCCACCATAGTTTGGAGGGATCACAGCCCCATCCATCAGAAGAAAATTGGACTAAAGATTTACTGAGAATAGCCCCACCCATCAGAACAAGGCCCAGTTTCCCCCTCAGTCAGTCTCTCCCATCAGGAAGCTTCCATAAGCCTCTTATCCTTATCCATCATTCAATAGACAGAATGAAAACCATAATCACAGAAAACTAATCCAACTCATCACATGGACCATGGCCTTGTCTAATTCAATGAAACCATGAGCTGTGCTGTGTAGGACCATCCAAGATGGACAGGTCATGGTGGAGAGTTCTGACAAAACATGGACCACTGGAGAAGGGAATAGCAAACCACTTCAGTATTCTTGCCTTGAGAATCCCATGAACAGTATAAAAAGTCAAAAAGATAGGACACTGAAAGATGGTAGGTGATAGGACACCCAGATTGATAAGCACCCAATATGTTATTGGAGAACAATGGAGAAATAACTCCAGAAAGAATGAAGAGACAGACCCAAAGCAAAAATAACAACCAGCTGTGGATGTAACTGGTGATGTAAGTAAAGTCTGATGCTATAAATAACAATATTGAATAGGAACCTGGAATATTAGGTCCATGAATCAAGGCAAATTGGAAGTGGTCAAACAGGAGATGGCAAGAGTGAACGTCGCCATTTTAGCAATCAGTGAACTAAAATGCACTGGAATGGGTGAATTTAACTCAGAAGACCATTATATATACTACTGTGAGCAAGAATCCTTTAGAAGAAATGGAGTAGCCCTCACAGTCAGTAAGAGTCCAAAATGCAGTACTTGGTTGCAATCTCAAAACAACAAAATGATCTCTGTTCATTTCCAAACCATCCAGTATCACAGTAATCCAAGTCTATGCCCTGACCAGTAATGCTGAAGAAGCTGAAGTTGAAGCTGGAGAAGGAAATGGCAACCCGCTCTAATGTTCTTGCCTGGAGAAGCCCAGGGACAGTGGAGCCTGATGGGCTTCCGTCTATGGGGTCGCACAGAGTCGAACACGACTGAAGTGATTTAGCAGCAGTAACAGCAGCAGCAGGGGAGAAGGAAATGGCAACCCACTCCAATGTTCTTGCCTGGAGAATCCCAGGGACAGGGGATCCTGGTGGGCTTCTGTCTATGGGGTCGCACAAAGTCGGACATGACTGAAGCGATTTAGCAGCAGCAGCAGCATGAAGACCTACAAGACTTTCTAGAACTAACTCAAAAAAGATGTCCTTTTCATTATAGGGGACTGGAATGCAAAAGTAGGAAGTCAAGTAATACCTGGAGTAACAGGCAAATTTGATCCTGGAGTACAGAATGAAGCAGGGCAAAGGCTAACAGAGTTTTGCCAAGAGAACACACTGGTCGTAGCACACCCTCTTCAAACAACACAAGAGAAGACTCTACACATGGACATCAGAAGAGTAGGTGAGGCATATTTTTAAAGCAGAATTATAATAAAACATAAATAAGTTTATCGTTTGGTTGGAATCATAGATCAGGTAAACAGAAAGGCACTGAATTTTTTTCCCTGCTTTTCTAGTGCCTAAGTAACAGTGTCTCTTTTAGGAAATCACCATCAATTTCAAAAGATTAAAATAAAAATTGAAAGAATTTTTAGGTTAAAAATAAAAAATTATTCATCCATTCCAGGACACAGGTGTAGTGACCAGCTAAGAATTTCATCAGTGTGTCCCATGAATGTATGAATGTATAAACATATTGTAGCAAGTTGCTTTAGGACAACAGTTTCTGTCTCGAAAAGAGAAAAAAAGCTATGTGACTGGAAATGTGAATTATAAGATCTTCAGTATGCACACATCATAACTGCTTATTAAATATTCCCTGTGTGAAAACTCTCTACTGGATTAGCACATACATTGGTATAAATATCCAAATAATAAACAAATATCCATAATCTAATAAAATTTTAATATTTTAAAATCAAATATAAAGCAAGATTTAAGTCTCTAAATTCTCATGTTCAAAACTAAGAAATAAAGTAGGTAAAAAGAGTTTTCACCTAAAGTTAGAGTTTTAGTCATATTCATTAATATGAGTATGAAGCAAATGAAGCAACAAACAACTAATCTCAAAAATATACAAGCAACTCCTACAGCTCAACTCCAGAAAAATAAATGACCCAATCAAAAAATGGGCCAAAGAACTAAATAGACATTTCTCCAAAGAAGGCATACAGATGGCTAACAAACACATGAAAAGATGCTCAACATCACTCATTATCAGAGAAATGCAAATCAAAACCACTATGAGGTACCATTTCACGCCAGTCAGAATGGCTGCGATCCAAAAGTCTACAAGTAATAAATGCTGGAGAGGGTGTGGAGAAAAGGGAACCCTCTTACACTGTTGGTGGGAATGCAAACTAGTGCAGCCACTATGGAGAACAGTGTGGAGATTCCTTAAAAAACTGGAAATAGAACTGCCTTATGATCCAGCAATCCCACTGCTGGGCATACACACTGAGGAAACCAGAAGGGAAAGAGACACGTGTACTCCAATGTTCATCGCAGCACTGTTTATAATAGCCAGGACATGGAAGCAACCTAGATGTCCATCAGCAGATGAATGGATAAGAAAGCAGTGGTACATATACACAATGGAGTATTACTCAGCCATTAAAAAGAATACATTTGAATCCATTCTAATGAGGTGGATGAAACTGGAGCCTATTATACAGAGTGAAGTAAGCCAGAAAGAAAAACACCAATGCAGTATACTAACGCATATATATGGAATTTAGAAAGATGGTAACAATAACCCTGTATACGAGACAGAAAAAGAGACACTGATGTATAGAACAGTCTTTTGGACTCTGTGGGAGAGGGAGAGGGTGAGATGATTTGGGAGAATGGCATTGAAATATGTATAATATCATATATGAAACGAGTCGCCAGTCCAGGTTCGATGCATGATACTGGATGCTTGGGGCTGGTGCACTGGGACGACCCAGAGGGATGGTATGGGGAGGGAGGAGGGAGGAAGGTTCAGGATGGGGAGCACATGCATACCTGTGGCAGATTCATTTTGATATATGGCAAAACCAATACAATATTGTAAAAGCAAATTAAATAAAATTTAAAAAAAAGAAGAAAAAAAAAAAGATATGTCTGACATCAGTTGCATTTCTATATTACCTATTTGAAAGAATTTCCATAAATGAATTAATTTCATTAGATTATCCTATCTGTATATGTTCTGGATATGACTCAGTTACTTAAAGCAAAAAGACTGTGCTTTGTTTTTACACCTTCAGTCCACTAATATTAATGTTGGTGATCTCAGCAGTGTGAATTGTGATGTCAACTAATTTCAATACATTTTCCTTCAAAGTTCTTTCTTGCTGGCCTCACAGCTCAAAATATATGGGAGGGCTGGACTTGGTGCCATTTAAGATTCCAAAATTCTTTGCATCTGAAATCCCTAAGAGGTTTTGCTTATTTCTACCACACCATTTAAAGGCAGTCTAGAAAAGTAAACAATTGCTCCCCAAATTGCCAAGTCCAAAGGCTTCTTGTGGGTCCTTACCTCACAGAATGTCTCAGAAATATTCACCACAGTCAACCACACTCTACTTCTTAGAACATATTTGCTTTTCTCTTAATTTCAGGAAACGGAACCTCTTACTAATCCTTCTATTCCACTGGATAATATTTCTGTTTCATTTAGTCCTCTTCCCTTTAAAATTAATCATTAAAGATACTTATAAAACACTTAATGTAATAACAGATATTTATTTAAAAGAACTGTTGGTTTTTATCTGTATTTAAATCTGGGAGAAAATTACTGTCTCAAAGGCCAAATTTTGCTCATATCTTTTGCTTATTGCTTTATTTATTATAAACATTCAACTCAAATGCAATATAACACATAAAATATATATGTATACACATATGTGTGTATATATATATGTAAAAGAGAGGTATTTAATTTGTACAAATTGGTGTTTCCTTTTAAGTAGCACTCTTAAAGAAATGAAATTTCTCACATTTGAAACTTTTTTTTTAGGCTCTATCTCACAAATATAATTAGTAATCCTACTTCAATGACCATAAATGTTTTGCCTGTTTTTGACTTTTATATAAATGGTATCATAAATATGAACTTTGGGGTAGGGACATGTGTTATATCTTCTTAAAATATTATGTTTATGGTATTCATTCATATTTGTTGAACGTAGCAATAGCTTATTCATTACTGTTGTCTAGTCTTTTAATGTATGAATATAATTCAGTGTATCTGCTGGTGAAAAAATCAAATTTTTTCTTTGATGAATAATGTTTTGTACATAGATTTTTACATTTTGGGAGACAGCAAGTAGGCATGTATTTCCACTATCTATATACATATAACAAAATACAAAATATTTTGCATATTTTACTGTAACAAATACACAAAATAAGTTTCCAAAATGATTGTATGAATTTACATTCTCAACATTGCATAGAAATTTCAGTTTCTTCATATATTTGCCAAAATTGCTATGTTTAACCTCCTTAAATTTAGCTATACTGGTACACACAAAATGTTTCTTATTATGGTTTAATTTTCATATCAGTGATAATATATGAGTGAGCATCTTCTCATATTTTTTGACTAGGGCTTTTTTTCAAATTTATGTACTAAAGTTTTCTCCTTATTCTATTGTGCTATCTCCTTTGAAAAGATGAAAGCAGCTCTTTTGCCTCTTTTCCTGTTTGCCCATTTCTGTTTGCCTCTAACCTTAAAAGAACCTAACTATAGGATTGAGATCCGAGAAGGCAATGGCATCCCACTCCAGTACTCTTGCCTGGAAAATCCCATGGACAGAGGAGCCTGGTAGGCTGCAGTCCATGGGGTCGCTGAGAGTCGGACACGACCGAGCGACTTCCCTTTCACTTTTCACTTTCATGCATCGGAGAAGGAAATGGCAACCCACTCCAGTGTTCTTGCCTGGAGAATCCCAGGGACGGGGGAGCCTGGTGGGCTTCCGTCTGGGGTCGCACAGAGTCGGACACGACTGTAGTGACTTAGCAGTAGCATAGGATTGAGATCACCAAGCAATTTGACCTAACTCCTGACCTATGCTCTCCTGAGTACACACCGTGTCTTGTCTAAACTGTTGATTCTTTTTCTGGATAAAAAGAATAAGAATGAAGAATTAAGTAGTTAGAGAATGACTAGCTCCCTTCCCCAAATGGCTCCCTTAACAATCCTGCAGTCAGATCATATGGGCAAGATACCATGTAGAGATGGATGTAGACGCCATCCTTCTGATTAAAGCATCTTTCCTTTCTATTGACTCTTGCCTCTCAAATTATTAACTTTTGAGTAATGAAGAGCCAAAACTGAACTGGATAACATAGATTGCTAAAGTACAGAGGAAAGTGTTTAGGAAGAGACGTTAGTTTTTCACTATTCTCTGAAAGCAATTGCATCATGTTAACTCTATTTCCTACTTATGATTTTGTTGCAGTTTATCAATGATGTCAGCTGCACCTAGGATTGTTTGTTGAAGCTTATTAATTATGAATTTGATTTTTAATAGCAATTTGATTTATTTAATGATTATTCAAGTTTCCTGTATCTTCTTGTATCATTATCAATAGATTTTGGTTTTATCTGAATTCATCATTTTATTTAAACTTGCATTGCCATATTGTTCATAATACCTTTCCATCTTTTCAGTAGCTATAAGGTCAGCACTTATTTCTATTTTTCATTTTCTACATGAAATGTATACCTAATCTCTCTTTTTCTGTTCAATTATGTTAAGATGTTATTAATTTTATATATATTTTTTCCAGAAAGCTTTTTGTTATATATTACATATTTAGTTTATATTTTATTAATTTCTTATTTTATCTTTATTATTAGCATCAATTCATTATTTAAAAATTAACTTTAATTTTCTATGTTGCTGTCATATATGCCTGAATAATTGAGCTTCTAATTTTTTTTTTTTTTTTTTGATATATAATGTCAGTTTCAAACTGGGTAAGACCCATTGGGCTCTGAAATCTGCATTTTAATTAAGTATTCCCAGGAGATTCCCATAGTTCCTATTCTGACATTCAGTCATAAAAATATATGCATACACACAGGTATTTACAGAATATTCAGTAAAGATAGGAGCGATCAATGATTTCACTCTGCTTCTCACATTTGGCAGGAAGGGCTTCTAGGAACCTAAGGACATTGTTCTACAGACGCTTGGCACACCTACAATAGTACTGAATAAACCAAACAAGAAAAACCTATAGAGAAAAGAAGTACTGATGTAGCTTTCTGATTTGCTGGACTGGAATAGACTCAAACTCATTTAAAAACATACAAAGTTTCTGAGACAGCATTACCACTAAGAAAACTACCAGCTGGACTAAAACAGACTGAAAGCACTGAAATGCACAAAGGTTCTCTGGGGTCTCAACATGATTCTGGCAGGAAGTATGTTGTGAATGCTGTTCGAAGGGAAGTTTTGTGTGGAATTAACTTGGTGCTAGAATAGCCTCTGATTGAATATATGTTAACTACATCAATTTTCCTGACTCTGATTTGAATAATGCTCTTTGCATGTCCTCTTATCAATATAACTCTACTTTCCTCCCGCTGCCCTTTTTAACCTCAGCAATTCTGCTGTGGTTTTCTTAAGCTCTTCAAGCTCACACTTTGTGCAATGTTCTTCCTCCATATAGTACATATCACTGTGATAAGCTGATAATGGACACCAAGATCTAATCCCCAAACCCTGTGAATGTTACCTTATTTGGATAAAGGGTCTTTTCAGATGTAATTAAATTAAGGCCATTGAGATAAGGAGACTGTTTGGGGGTGTCTGGATGGATCCTAAATATCATAATAAATGTCATTATAAAATAGACACACAGGGAGATTAAGCAGACAGAAGAGCAGGAGGTAATGTGGAGAAAGAGGCTGAGAAGTGAGTGATACTGTCACAGGCCAAGGAAACCTAGACATTAGAAGAGGTGAGAAATGGGTTTTGGATTTCCCCCCTACCTCTCCAGACTCTGTATCCACGTAGCAGAGCTTTGCCAACATCTTGACTTTGAATTTGTGGCTTCCAAAAATGTGAGAAAACAAATTTCTATTTCTTTAAGTCCCTAATTATGTGGTAATTTTTGTATAGCAGGCATAAGAAACTAAAACATCACTATTAAAACAGGAGATATTTCACATAATGTGTTATTTGTATCTCTTTCTCAAAATACACAATGAAATGTGGAGGTAAAAAATGAATTTTCTGATTATTTTATTTGTCTATTTTGAGAGACCCTACGTTAAAAAGTGGGCTTCCCAGGTGGTGTAGTGGTAAACAATCTGTTTGCTAATGCAGGAGACACAGGTTTGATCCCTGGCTTGGGAAGATCCCGGGGAGTAGGAAATAGAAACCCACTCCAGTTTTCTTGCTTGAGAAATTTCATGGACAGAGGAGCCTGGTGGGCTAGAGTCCATGGGGTCAGGAAGAGTCAGATACGACTGAGCAAATGACCACACCTAAAGAAGAACCAGAAAAACATCTGTTCAAGAAATTAAATATTTAACATAACAAGTTGCTCTCAAGCTTTCCTATAAACATAACCTATTTCTTCTTGCTAACATTTCTATTTGCCAGTGAGTATAGAGAGTTGTATCAAAAGATAAGAATCTGATAATGACTCATTATCTTGATGCATATTTTGTCTATTTTAAGCTTTCAGGATCCTGGGGTTTTCTCTCATATTCATTCAAGTTCTACTCTAATTTTTAAGAAATAATATTTTACACTGGGTCAGTTAACTAAAGTTGTTTATGGATATACCTCTATATATCTATCTGTATAATTTTCAACTCAGCAGAAATCAGAGATAGACATGAATGACATAAATTTATTGCCATCAAACAGCTTTAGTCTAGCAGAGGAACAAAAACTAAATAACCAAGTTAAGCTATATTTTAACATTATAATTACATGTATAGTTGCATATTTATGAAACTATAAATTGTATAAATACATTTATACTACATTTATAGTAAATGTAACCACAAGATGCCACAGAGAAAAAGAAGCAAGGAACTTTTTTCTGATTGAAAAGCACAATCAGATCAGATCAGATCAGTTGCTCAGTCCTGTCCGACTCTTAGCCACCCCATGAATCGCAGCACGCCAGGCCTCCCTTTCCCTCACCAACTCCCAGAGTTCACTCAGACTCACGTCCATAGAGTCAGTGATGCCATCCAGCCATCTCATCCTCTGTCGTCCCTTTCTCCTCCTGCCCCCAATCCCTCCCAGCATCAGAGTCTTTTCCAATGAGTCAACTCTTCGCATGAGGTGGTCAAAGTACTGGAGTTTCAGCTTTAGCATCATTCCTTCCAAAGAACATCCAGGGCTGATCTCCTTCAGAATGGATTGGTTGGATCTCCTTGCAGTCCAAGGGACTCTCAAGAGTCTTCTCCAACACCACAGTTCAAAAGCATCAATTCTTCGGTGCTCAGCCTTCTTCACAGTCCAACTCTCACATCCATACATGACCACAGGAAAAACCATAGCCTTGACTAGACGAACACAAAATGAGGCTCAAAATTATTTTCCCAAATGATGTAAAACCTGATTTCAGTCTTGAAAGATTAATGAGATTTGGACAAGTACAGTAAGATAAGGCAGGCAGAGAGTATTCTAAGCAAAACAATGTGTGAAAAGCTTCAAAGATTAAAAAAAGCATGTAACATTCTGAAAATTCACCTAGCTCTTGAAATATAAAGAAAATGAAGTTAATGGAGCAAGAAATTTTTTTTTTTTTCCTTTTACTGTGCTGGAGTTCTCACACAAACTCTCTCCCTTGGTTTTTATAGATTTTATAGGAATTAAGACCAACTCTAGAAAATATGTTGATTACACAGGACATACTTTTGGAATAACATTTTTCCTGGAAAATATAGTTCCAAATAATCATTATTTAAGAAGTTAAAAGATAATACTGTCCTCCTCCTATCTCTTACTGTGAAAATATACCACTAAATGCTAAGTATCAGTGAAAATTTTATTGAATTATGGATCATATATCTCATTAAGCAGTGCATCAGCTAGCAATTGCCAGTTACTAGAACCTCTTATGGAAGAGATTAAAGAAGTGATTTTAGGGTAAAATCAATTTTAGGGTCTGAATGGCACGATTTCTTGGAAAACATATCAAAAGAAGTTATTTCTGAAAGTTAACTCACATAACAAGAAAAAATCAAGTGCAATGAAAAGAATCAAACAAATACATAAATGTTAATAATTTAGTATTACTAACTGACTTTTTGTCAAGAATTGGGTTAAAGAACTGAATGCTGAAAAGTTGTTTTAAAAAAATATATATATAATTTAGTCTGTCACATGCCCATGTACAGGAAGACCTTGTTTTACTTTAAGCACTTTTAGGTAGTGCATATTTCATAAATTGAAGATTTGTGGCAAGTCTGAATCCACCAAATCCATGGGTATCATTTTCCCAACAGCATTTGCTCATTTTCTACCTCTGCATCATTTTTCAGTAATTCTTATACCATTTCAAATTTTTATCATTATTACATTTTTTAATGATCTGTGACGTTTGATATTATCACTGTAAGTGTTTTAGGGTGCCACAACCTATGCCCACATAACATGGTAAATGTAATAAAATAAATACTGTGTGTGTTCTCACGCCTTCACCCATCAGTCGTTACCCTGCCTCTTTCCTTCTCTGGGTCTCCCTATTCCCTGAAACAAAAAATATTAAAATTAAGCCAGTTGATAACTCTACAATGACCTCTAAGTTCTGAAGTGAAAGGAAGCATCGCACATCTCTTAAATTTAAATCGAAAGTTAGAAATGATTGAGCTTAGTGAGGAAGGCTTGTCAAAAGCTGAGACAGGTCAAAAGCTAGGTCTCATGTGTCAAGCAGTTAGCCAGGTCATAAATGCAAAGAAAAGGTTTTGAAACAAATTAAAACTGCTGCTTCAGGGAACACACATATAATAAGAAAGCAAATAGCCTTATTGCCTATATGGAGAAAGTTTTGTGGTCTGGATAGATCAAATTAGCCACAACGTTCCTTTAAGCCAAAACCTAATCTTGAGCATGATCCTAACTCTCTTTAATTCTGTGAATGCTTAAACAGATGAGAAAGCTGTATTTAAAAAGTTTTAAGTTAATAGACGGAGAAGGCAGTGGCACCCCACTCCAGTACTCTTGCCTGGAAAATCCTATGGATGGAGGAGCCTGATAGGCTGTAGTCCATGGGGTCGCTCAGTATCGGACATGACTGAGTGACTTCACTTTCACTTTTCACTTTCATGCATTGGAGAAGGAAATGGCAACCCACTCCAGTGTTCTTGCCTGGAGAATCCCAGGGACGGGGGAGCCTGGTGGGCTGCCGTCTATGGGGTCGCACAGAGTCGGACACGACTGAAGAGACTTAGCAGCAGCAGCAGCAGCAAGTTAATAGAGATTGGTTCATGAAGTCCTCTGTTCCATAATGTGCCATGCATCCTATAGCATAAGACTTTTGGACTGCTTTAAAAATGGACTTCAGTCTAGGTAGCTTATAAGCAATAACAATTTATTACTGGTCAGAATTCTAGGGATTGTGAGTCCAAGATCAAGTCAGCATGGTCATGTTTCTGGTGGAGGCCCTGTTCCTTGCTAAAAGCTACCACAATCTCCATCTTCCTGTGTCTTCACATGGCAGAAGGGTCAAGGATCCCTATGGAGCTACTTTTGAATGTGAACGTGAAGTTGCTCAGTCATGTCCGACTCTTTGCGACCTCATGGACTGTAGCCTACCAGGCTCCTCTGTCCATGGGATTTTCCAGGCAATAGTACTGGAGTGGATTGCCATTTCCTTCTCCAAGGGATCTTCCCAACCCAGGGATCGAACCCGGGTCTCCCGCATTGTAGACAGACGCTTTACCATCTGAGCCACCAGGGTAGCTACTTTTATAAACACCCTAATCCCATTCATGAGGAATCTACCTTTGAAATCTAATTACTTCCCAAAGCCTGGAATCCCATCATCCTCAGGGATTAGGAATTCATACACAAAATTGGGGGAGACACAAATATTCAGACCATAGCCACTCAAGAGCACAAAGATAATGTCACAAAGGAGATACTACTAATGGAAAATTTTTGAAAATGTCTCAATTTTATAAAGGCTAGCTTTTAAAGAAATGCATAGGTACAACAGCTCTGTTCTAGCCAAATATGTCAAAGTCTTATAAACCTTTTTATACAAAATAATTGCAAAGCTACCACATATTCTGTAACATTTTATTTCTTACTACTAAAATTTTATTAGTAATTCATACATAAATTCTAAGAATTTAATGAAAAGTAGAAATGTTTTCTAATGCTAAATTGAAGTAGACTGGCTTCTAAAGACACATATACTCAAAAAATGCTGGACTGTTGTATTTTGAAGCAAGGTGGTTTATAAAAAAGCCCAGATATGGCACCATTCAATTTATGTTTTTAGAGACTTTTGAAGTTCTAGTAAATATTTTACTGACCATTTTATGTTGTTGTTGTTGTTGATAAATGAAATGCATAAAGCATCAAAGAAACTGGAAAAAAATTGTTATTCTATTTCAATTTTATAACCCCTCTCACATTAGGGGTATATGAGTTTATCTATAATATGCAATGATACAGTACATTGATTCTAATAGGGTGTATTACAATATTCAGAATTCTCAAAGCATAGAGTAATAAAAATGTCTGCACTATACCTATAATTTGAAACTTCAAAATATAAACAGGATTATATACATAATAGAAATCAATCTTTTAAAATACTCATATCTGGTGCTTTGATAAGCAAGAAAACTTTTATACTGTCAGAGGTTTTGGAGTGTATAATTAAATTTTAATATTAAAGGTGAAACACTGTTGATGTAACTTGTGAATCAATAGGACTATAGAACAACTCAGGTAAAATACTATCCTGGAGCATGAACATAGTTTATTTGTATAAATAGCTTGCACAGAACTCAAATGATAGTATATAATGATTTGTGAAATACTCTATTTTATATTGATTGAACAAAACATTGGATAGTCATCAATCTTAATAGCTTAACAACAAGGCTCCTGACTACTAATATTATAATTTTCAATAAATATCTTCTATAAGTGCTACACAACAATAGTATTATATCTAAAAGAAAACATAATAATCAAAATGTCTGGGAGGAATTAGGACGGATGTATCTTACTGTATCGAAAGAAAAATCCAGGCAAAGAGAAAAATAAATAGAATATTCTTAGCACTGAGTTCAATGAGTCATAGTCAGGCTTTTTTGTTTATTAGTTGGGTATAAGAACACAACAGAGAAACAGCCAAGTTTGTGACTTTGGGTATAAGAACACAACACAAAAACAGCAAAATTTGTGACTTCCCTGATGGGCTGGTGGTTAAGACTTCACCTTCCAATGTAGGGATGTGAGTTTGATCCCTGGTTGGGGATCCCACATGCCTCACAGCCAAAAAACCAAAACCAAAACCCAAACAAAACAACAAAAAAAGAAAGTTTAAGAAAGGTGAATTTTATTACTTTATTTCAAAACTTATGTCTACCATGATTTCTTTTTTCTGTTCTTTTAATCAGACCTGAGCATCTTCTTTTAGATATGGGTAGTTATGACTTAGACATCAATTCTTTTCAAATGAACCAAGACAGGGCTAGATAACTAATTTTTGACTAAACATACACTTTAGTACTTAATGGTTTCATCTACCAAATTCCCTGCTTACTTTCCAACTTTGGCAAGGGTCAGCATTAAAAAATATTTCTCTCCTGAACAGCTGTTAATATCAGGTAAAAAAGGCAAATCATAGTAACTGGCTGTGGGCCCTGAACAATTATTTAACCAATCAACTTTTCAATACCTCAGTGATGTCCTGTGAAACTGGGGGAAATACCTGCTTCAGAGAGTTTTGAGTGAATTAAATAAAACAATGCATACAAAACACATTGCCCTGAGCTTCATATATGGTAAATGAAGAATCAATGTCTCCTCTTAGTGGAAGTATCAAATTATTTAATTTTGTGGTAAGACATTGGCCTCATCTTCACAAGATAATCTAGAATTTACATGAAAATGTACAAGATAACTAGGTAGTCTTGGGACACAGCGAAGGCCAAGATCATGACCAATTAGCGGGCAACTGCAACTGGCTTGTAGTATGAGGCTGGAGAAATATTTTGAAAACATACAAGGGAAAGAGGAAAGCAGATGCTCACACAGACTCTCCATGAATATGCAATTCTGCCTTGTGACAATACTGTGGGAATTTCTTTTTCCATAATCTTCTCTAACTCAGCGAGGCTTTCAAAATGCCCCAGGATGGCTACATAAGACTGAGAGTGACTTATGCAAGAGTTTCCAAGATTTCTCAATGGAGTTTCCAAGATTCTTCAGTGCTGCAACCCCACAATTTAGACAGTGGAAAGGCATGTAAGGGAACATTAGGATACAGTACTGACTTTTCCCTTCCTAGGACAGGAAGTCAGGGTACATGAATTTTAATGTGTTGTTGTTGTTGTTGTTATTGCTCACAGCATGAGGAATGTTCCTATCTACATTTCTAACTTCAAATGTCTCTAAAAGTTTCATCTAATTATGGCCTCAATAATATTAGAAAACATCTGTGTTATTCCCCATATGCCAGATAGCAGCAATTGGTGTAGAAGGAAATGAAGTTTGGGGACAATTAGGGAAATTGGTTAAAAAAAAAAAAAAAAAAATGAAGACAAGATAGGAGACAGGACCCCAGGTCTGGGAACTGGTTCTGATACTAACACAATATGTTATCTAGTCCAGTGTATCCTTGGACTGTTCCATTATTGGATTTATTTTTCTTATCTGTGAAGAAGACCACTGCTGTCTGATAACCCTTCTATTGCTTTAATTCTAAATAAGAACAAGTCAACTTTGGCCCTCATTTATAAGTATGTTCTCCTCCAGCACAGGACTATTTGTTAAAGTATAGTCTGTATATCTGGGGGTTTTGTTAGAATGGACATTCTTGGAAACCCTAAATTTACTGAACCTGAAAATATGATGATTCTGACACATACTGAGTTTTAGAACCACTACTTTATCAAATGAGGTAGTAGGGAATCTAAAGTATGCCTTTTAACCTTTCAACATTGCTAGGTCAGGTAAACAGGGAGGAAAGAGAAATGAGCAATAACAACTTTTGCTCTCCTTCTTCCAACAAGAAGCTTCCTCTAGTCTTATCCCTAACCTGCATTCCTCATCTACACTTCATTTATTCCCTATAAAATCATCAGCATCATAATTATCATCACCATCACACTCACCCATTCAATAGAAGTGCTGAATAGACTTTAAGGAGAGGTTACATTAATTTACCATAGGACACTATAATAGTTAGCAAAGTCTGGATTTGAACTTGGGTCCATCTCACCTCAACCTGTGGGCTGTTGATAATTACTTGAGGGCCCAGTCATTCACTCAAATGAACAATTTATTGAACCTCCTACCAGAGATGCAAATGGCCAAGGGTAAAATCTAAGCCCCTGAACTTAACTGATGAAGACACTGCTTTCCTGTCCATAATATGGAAGGGTTTCTTGGAAAAGTAAGATTCAATTTCTGATATGGAAGATGGAAGGTGCAGTAAAATTGTGATGTTTGTGGGTAATTTTCCATGCAGAGCTGACAGCATATATGAAGGTCTTGAGGGATGGTGTCTTATCACACTGAAGAAACTGAAGGAAGAATAATATGGCTGGAGCATAAAAAATTATCATAAGCATAAAATATTAAAGATAATTGTACAGAGAAATGGGTGACATTGTATAATGTCATTGTAATAATTTGGGATTTTGACTTAGCAACAATGAGAACCCAACATTGGCATTGTATTTGCAATTTAAGCCAAAGTATGCCTGTCTGCACGATGTACCAAATAGCATGCTGTGTGTGCATGCTAAGTAGCTTCAGTCATGTCTGACTCTGTGACCCCATGGACTGTAGTCTGCCAGGCTCCTCTCTCAATGGGATTCTCCAGGCAAGAATCCTGGAGTAGGTTTCCATGCCCTCCTCCAGAGGATCTTCCAACCCAGGGATTGAATCTGTGTCTCTTACATCTCCTGCATTAGCAGGCAGGTTCTTTACCATTAGAGCCACCTAGGAAGTCCAAATAGCATGCTAGCCTTACATTGTTATTATTTTAGAAACACAACAGCACTTCCGACCATTTCATGTCTTTCTAAAGGAGACAGGAAGTTTTGAGCCTTATTGGTCTTTTTAAAGGGAAAAAATTGGTGGGCACCACAATGGTAAGGAAATATCTTAACATATGAGAATGTGACACTGGAACAATCAAGCCACCCCTAACATTCTCCACACCACGCTCTGCATAAAAAGATCTGGAACAATATACAGAAAAGCAAATAAATGTCTTTACATCTCACACAAAGCAAGCGCACATATTGGTGAAGTTGCCTAGACCAAGCTTCTGGACAAATGCCTCGGAAGAAGTGAGCTTCTCTTTTCAACTTCCTTGGATTCACCCACTGAGAAACAAGAAATCTTTCCTCTCCACAATTTGGATTTTGGGTATAAACCTTACTTTAAAATAACATTGAATGCTTGTACTTAGTAAGGTGTTTTATATATAATGTATTTCTTCTTTGCCAATTAGAAATGACCAATGAAATTAAGAACACACTATTTTCCTTTGCAAACACTGTGTCCAATTTCTGTCAGGAAAGAGTTGCCTTTAGGAAGTTGCTACTTACTAAGTACCAAGGTTTAGTTTTGTTATTGAGAGAGGCCTAGGTACTGGGACCTGAGACCCTTTGTTGTAGTACTGTAACGCTTGCACCTGGACAAATGTCTCCTGGGGCAACAAAATACAAAGAAGCTACAAGAGATTAAAAGTAACTGCATGCATGTGCAGTTGGGGCAAATTCTGAACAAAAGATAAAAAAAGACCAGAAAACCCAACTGCCACTTTTGAGGAGCCTAGAGCAAAAACTGGGTACTGCACAGCCCCCCACACCATTTACAACTTCACAAAGGGGTGGGCAAACCACCTAAGCTACCCCTTCAATCTCACCCTTGGACACACCCCTACCCTCACCCCATAAAAGGAACAAGCTTGCACCCCCCCATCAGGGAACAAGTAAGCAAGAGAACCTGTTGTTTATTCTCACTTCCCACTGCTGCAGCAGGGACCCCAATAAAGCCTTATCTGAATTTCTTGTCTGGCCTCTAGTCAATTTCTATTGCTTAGGGAAAGCCAAGATCTCTGGTTGGTATCATAATCAACACAGCATTGGGGATTACAACAATCTCCTCCCTGATCCTGGCTATTCCCAAAGCTGAGATTTTTCTGAATGTGATAAAGTTATGGATTCAAAATGATGACATAGGTTTGAGGATTGGCCAAACAGCTGCTTCAAGAAGGTTTAAGATATTTTCTGTGTCAAGTACAAGTTTTATTAGTAGGAACATTAATAAGTTTGGCACTGCATAACTGAATCACAGAACAGGTAATGCATTTGTAAGCAATTCCAAGAACCTTTTGTGAATAATTTAAATCTTCATGCTATGGTCTTCAGTGCATAATTATATACTTTGAGAGTGTGAAAATAGTGTATTCACTTATTAAGCTGTGTTCAAAATAGTTAAAGAGATGTGAACTCTCCTTATGCTTAAAAATATATTTTGAAATCTATTTGCTGACTGAACTCTTTTTATTTGATAGTACTGTTCATGAGAATGGCCAAGTGAAGAATGTGATAATAAAATGTATTTCTATCTTTTAAAAGTCCTAGGGTATTTCTCCTGACATTTTTAAAAGTGAGGATTTTACATTTTCTTTGATAGTAAATCAACCAGGGAAAGCAGCAAAGCAGTTGGACTTTTACTTACTCATTGGTAAAGGTGAGAGACTATCATCACCAGAAATGAGGTTTGCATGATGTAAACAAAGATGCTTGCTTTTTGAATTAGGTAAAATTTGTCCTCATAGGAATTCTCTCCAGACCTCCATGCCCAAGCAAGGAAGAAATGAGAATGCCCTCCTCTGAGCCTCCATTTTATACTGAAACATATTTCTACCCTAGTAGAACAACACAGCATATCTATTTCCTATCTCATAAATTTCACTCTAATGTCTTTGTAATTCCAAGACCAAATTTTGGTCACTGTGGTTGATGCTGTCATTACATTTCTCCCTGGACTTAACACTCCCTTGGTGACTTTCTCCAGAATATAACCCATTGCTCTAAGAAAAATAAAGAGAATAAATCATTCACCAACAGACAATGCAGTAGAGTGTATTAAAATATATTGTGGTGAGAAGATCCTGGGCTTTTGAGAAAATGGAAACAAACTGTAGACAAAGCAGCACAAGATGGTCCAGTCCAGGGTTGGCAAATGGGGCTTTGGGCTTGTCAAGGAAAATTGTTCCCTCCAGAGTTTCCCAGCCTCATCTATATATACCTCCAATAAAAAATAAAAATAAAATAAATATTGGGATCAAGAAAGGATATAGAGAGGAAAAATAAAGAAAGAGAGGCATAGAAAGATCAAGAAAATAATGTCCCTTATTTATCAGGGGTGCGTCCTATATTTTAAAATTAGAAAATTAATACTTTCATTTAAACCTCTACTAACATTTTAGTCAAAGCCATTGTAACATTAGTTCATCAGCAATATTCGCTCAGCTGTGAGCTGAATCAAAGAGTATCACTCTAGTCATTTAACCAGACAGAGCCAAGTTCTAACCCCAACCTTCCCATTTGCCATAACTTTAAATTTACTCAGTTTGATGACTGCTGTCACCATCACACGAAATTACTCAGAAGATAAAGTATCTGAACAACTGAAGAAAAAAAAAAAAGCTTCCATGGGGTTAAGTTACAGATTTGATGCAAATGTTGAATAAGGGTCAAATGGAGAAGCAACAAGAAGGCCAAAGGGTTAGAGATATAAAGTTAAAAGATTTATTTTGGTGGGGGATAAGCCTGAAACATGCAAGGAGTAAAAAACTCAGGAACAAATGTAGTAGATAAAGTGGTCCAGAAGGGCAGCTCTAAGTATCAATTTATTTCCTTTTCCCTTTTTAAATTTTGTTGTTTTATTTTTGTCAATTCAGTCTTTTAAATACATTGAAGGTGAAATAGGAATTGAATTTTTGAAAAGATAATATTATGTAATAGGCAGAGATAATCTGAATTGGAAGACAGAGAGACCAATTTGAAAATTGATGCAGTAATTGCCATATAAAACAGAATGACTCAGCTTAGGTGGTGAAATGGGACCCCTTCCTCCCTTCTCCCCCAGCCCAGGGACAGAAAACTATGAACACCATTCCAGAAAAGCCTTGGCAACTCTCTGTGTGTGGGGAGGGGACGGGCAGACAAAAACTGCCCTTAGATTTGGAGCCTGGGAAATAGCTATCCAGAGGTCCATTCATTTCCGAAGCAGAAAGTGCCCTATTATTCCTCAGAAAGATTTATTTTTGCAGCTTGGGACTCACAATAGTACATATTTAAAGGCACACAAACATGTCCCTGTCACTTCCATTGTGAACCACCCTGGGAATTTCAGGTACCCCATAATAAAGTCAATACCCCAGTAAAATAAATGTCTCCCTTTAATCTTCCACTCCACAAGGAGATGTTTATTATGTCAGAGAAAAACATTTTTACTTTGGGTCTGTGAGCTCATGTTGTGGACGATCGTTTCCCAGGGTGCTTGAGTGTGATGAACTATAACTCTGAAAACTGTGACATTTTAACAAGAAACAGCCCAGCAATTGTTTGCCCTAAAACAAATCTCCTGCTTGTGGAGCTCAGTTCTTAAAGACATGGGAGTTTCAGGAAGGTCTGGGGCCCTGATGACATGGAGCCAAATAGGAGACAAAATTAATTTTAAAAGTATTAAAAAATGTTATTGTGGTAAAACACTTAACATGAGGTCTACCCTCATATTTTTAAAACTAACTTTATTGGAGTATACTTGCTTTGCAATGTTGTATTAGTTTTTACTGTACAGCAAAATGAATCATACACATACGTATATGACCTCCCTTTTGGACTTCCTTTTCATTAAGGTCACCACAGAGTATTGAGTAGAGTTCCCTGTGCTATACAATAGGTTCTCATTAGTTATCTATTTTATACATAGTATCAATAGTATATATGTGTCAATTGCAATCTCTCCATTTATTCCATTCTCCCTTTCCCCCTTGGTATCCTTATATTTGTTCTCTTTGTCCATGCTTCTATTTATGCTTTGCAAATAAAGTGTTCTATACCATTTTTCTAGATTCCACATATGTACATTAATATATGACATTTGTTTTTCTCTTTCTGACTTACTTCACTCTGTATGACACTCTCTAGGTCCATCCACCTCTCAACAAATGACCCAGTTTTGTTTATTTTTATAGCTGAGTAGTATTCCATTGTATATATGCACCACATCTTCTTTATCCATTCCTCTGTTGATGGACATTTAGGTTGCTTCCATGTCCTGGCTATTAATAACAGCGCTGCAGTGAACACTGGGGTCCATGTATCTCTTTGAATTATGGTGTTCTTGGTACCTTCCCAGTAGTGGGATTGCAGGATCATATGGTCCATTCTGAAGGAGATCAGCCCTGGGATTTCTTTGGAAGGAATGATGCTAAAGCTGAAACTCCAGTACTTTGACCACCTCATGTGAAGAGTTGACTCATTGGGAAAGACTCTGATGCTGGGAGGGACTGGGGGCAGGAGGAGAAGGGGACGACAGAGGATGAGATGGCTGGATGGCATCACTGACTCGATGGACGTGAGTCTGAGTGAACTCCGGGAGTTGGTGATGGACAGGGAGGCCTGGTGTGCTGCGATTCATGGGGTCGCAAAGAGTCGGACACGACTGAGTGACTGATCTGATCTGATGGTAGTTCTATTTTTAGTTTTTTAAGGAACTTCCGTACAATTTTCCATAGTGACTGTATCTACCCTCTTGTAGTTTTAAGTACACACTGCATTATTATTGGCTGATGGTACAATACACAGCAGATGTCTAGAACTTACTCACCTTGCTTAATTAATGTCTTATGCCCAGTGATTAATAATTCCCAATTTCTCCCTCCCCCAAAGTGGCTTAGATGGTCAAGAATCTGCCTGCAGTCCAGGAGACTCAGGTTTGATCCCTGGATCAGAAAGCTCCCCTCAGAAGAGAATGGCAACTCACTCCTGTATTCTTGCCTGGAGAATTCCATGGACAGAGGAGCCTGGTGGGCTGCATTCATGGGGTTACAAAAGAGTTGGACACGACTGAGAGACTAATACGCACACCCCTGGAAACCACTACCACGTTCTTTGAGTCTGTGGATTTGACTCTTTTAGATATCTCACATGAGTGGAATTATGCAATTTTTTCCTTACTGGTACTGGCTTATTTCACTTAGCATACCATCAAAGTACATCCATGTTATTAAATACTGCAGACTTTCCTCCTTTTTGTATAAGCTGAAGAGTATTTAATTATATGTATATGCAACAAATCAAAACCATAATGGTTTACCTTATACTTGTCAAGAAGGCTATTATCAAAAAGAAAAAAGAAGACTGGTTTTTACAAGAATGGGACTTTCCAGGTGTCTCAGTGGTAAAGAATCCAGCTGCCAATGCAGGATACACAGGAAAGATATGGATTCAATCAATGGGTCAGGAAGGTCCCCTGGAGAAGGAAATGGCAACCCACTCCAGTATTCTTGCCTGGGTAATCCCATGGACAGAGGAGCCGAGCAGGCCACAGTCCACGGGGTTGCAAATAGCACAACTGTAAACCCAAGATCTGGTCAAAGTGTGCTCCTTGCTTGCTTGCACATTTATAAGAATTTGGAGAAAACGAATACCTTTCATACTTAGTAGGAATGCAAAACAGTGTAGCAGTTATGGAAAACAACGTGGCAGTTCCTCAAAAAATTAAAACTAGAACTATCATATGATCCAGCAGTCCCCTTTCTGAGACAGAAAAAGCTTTGAAATTAGGATCTTGAAGAGATAATAGCACTCCTACATCCATTCAGCACTATTCACAATAGCCAAGATGTAGAAACAGCTGAAACGTCTATCAAGAGCTGAAATAAATTTAAAATTGGCCTTATCTCATGCTACGTCAATGGCTCAAAGGATGGACTTCTTCTTTTCTTTTTTTTTTAATTGTTGTTGTTCTCACTCCAAGTTTGCTTTATACCCCAGTTTTTCAGTAAAATTCTATCATCCTTTCAAGCATAAGTTATAACTTATGGTGCTCAGCTTGGATCAGGATAATAAAGTGCATTCTGTTTTGAGTTTAAAGTGTTAAAAATCATAATAATTTTAGCAAATACTCACCAGCATATGAAAATCTGACAGCTTCCTGTATAAATATAAATTTATATTGAAAAAAATTGAAGATTTGGCAACATTTTTTAGTTCCTTCCTGAAAACAATGGCTGAGAGTGAATAGCGACCACCATTTGGAGACATAGCATAAGCAAGGAGACCAGGTCCAGGCTAGAATGCTATCTGTGATTGTTCAAACCTGATCAGGGTGATTACAAGGCTTTACCAGATGAGCCTCAGAGGGACTTGGTACATAAACAGCACTGCAGTTTTCTGGAGGAAGTCATGGCCAAGGATTCAGGTTCCCCTCCTTCCATGCTGATCACCCTAATATGCATATCAATATCTCCAGTCCAGTCACTTCCACATAGAAATCGCCTCTGGAGTCTCAGCTGAAGCAACTCTCTCTACTTTTAAAAACTTGTAGTGCTTTTCTTAAAGCCTTTCTCCTTCTCACTATCTTTCCATCATGAGTCCAAAAAAACCTATGAGCTTCTTGCTCAGCATTCTTTGAAATGAGACCTTAGCCCAGTGCTCTTCTATCCAAGGAAATGGAGCACTTAGAAGTCAGCCCTTCTAATCTCCACATTTCCTTGCACTGTTTCTTTTCTTTTTTCAAAAAATGTGGACCATTTTTAAAGCCTTCATTGAATTTGTTACAATATTACTTCTGTTTGTGTTCTGTATTTTCGGTCATGAGGCATGTGGGATCTTACTCCCTGACCAGGGGTCAAACATGCACCTGCTGCATTGCAAGGGGAAGTCTTAACCACTGACCACCAGGGAGTCCCACTCCCACTGCGGAATGAGTAACAGTTTGCTATTGCTTTTAATTTGATTCTTTGTTCTAATTACACGTACACCTGATGGAGCAACAACAGGTACCAGGTTTGGGCAGTCTTATTTTCCAGCTAATCGCCCATTAGCACCACATGTCCATTTTAAGTTATTTGAATTCCTCCTTCCAGGCATAGCCTCATTCCCCTTTCAACCAAGAATCCTTGACCACACAGCCTGATGAGCTCTTCTAAAATTGCATAGAGTATTGTTTAATACATATGTCCATGCACAAAGAGGGCATCATCACATGGAAGATTGAAACACATGTGGTAATACAAGCCTCACTTTAGATCTACCAAACTGCAGTCTGAATTGTACAGGATCCCTGGTGGTTTGTATATGCATGAAAATTTTAAAACCTGTGGCTCAGAACATAATTCTGCATCATATGAATTAGCATTGTATGTGCTTAGCTATTTTGTATTGATATAGGATATCTTATAAACTAGACTTCAAACATCTCAATAGTCAAGATTGTGTCCTGGGATATTTATTTGGTGTATTTTGCTAGATGAATTAGTAAAAGCTGATGGACATAGACATTAAATACAAAAGTGTGTTAGTCGCTCAGACATGTCCAACTCTTTGCAACTCTATGGGCTGTCAATAGGCCCCTCTGTCCATGGAATTCTTCAGGCAAGTTTACTGAAGTGGGTAGCCATTCCCTTCTCCAGGGGATCTTCCCAACCCAGGGATCAAACCCAGGTCTCCTGCATCACAGGCAGATTCTTTACCGTCTGAGTCACCAGGGAAGCCCCCAAAGCGAGCTTGTCTCCTTTGAGCTGGAGCTGAACCAGCAACCTAAGGATTAAATACAAATCCTTCATCCAAACCAAATTTGCTCATTACTTGGCATCCACCTTCCTAGAACCTATACCACTTATAAAGATACAAGGTGGACAATTGACAGCTGAGTGTGGCAAGAGCCCCAAATTTATCTCATTCATGCTAACCGACTCCCTTTTGGTTTATATTTAGCCATAAGCTTATCCTGTTATTCTGGCTTTAACTATTGGACTTGATGTTTTAAATGCATTTTTTCTTATTTTGACCCAAAGCGCTTATAAACTTTCTGACCTCCCCAACTCCTGTCTGCCTAATGGTAGGACCTCTTACTATTCTTCCATTAGGATTGATACCCTAACATGGGCTCTCTTGGGCTGGCATTTCAGTATTTTTAAAATCTGTTCTTAATCCTAAGAAGTATGTCTTATTTTTTTTCCAAATAACAAAATGAGAACAAATTAAACATTATGTATGTTTAGTTTTTTACAATTGAACTAGTCCAGAGGTTAGCAAACTATGGCCTATGGGACAGTAGTCTGTTTTTGTAAGTAAACTTTATTTGGAATAGGCAACAGTTATTCATTTACAGGTCTATTATCTATGGCTTCTTTGGTACTAGCCAGAGAGTATTGACTAGTTGGGACAGAGACAAATATGGCCCTCAAAGCCTAAATATTACCATCAATTTGGCCCTTTAAGAAAATGCTACCAATTCTTGAATTAGTCAATTTGTAAAAAACCGTCAACAACCAAACAGTATTTTTGGCAACAGGAAGACAAATGACTGCTTGATTTATTTATTTATTTATTTTCATTTTTTAGTATGCCCTGAGTACTTAGCATCAATGACACTGAAAGAAAGGGAAATAGAGAAACTGGCATTTCAAAGGAAGCAAAAAGGTCACCTCATGTTTATTTGTCCATGATAGACAGCCTATAACTCCCAGGACTACTGAATGTATTTTGAGCTCTGAGTTCTCAATTATTTTCCACATTGCAAACAATTTTTTTTTTCAGGTATTAGTCCATGTATATCTTCAGAAAAGTTGTAAAATCTTTTTTTATGTATTTATTCACCAGTTTATTCAACTAGGAAGTGCCACGACTCATATATCCATCACACTATGCCACGGTCTGTCAAAATCAAAGTTACAAATGTGAGATCTCAGTCTTAAAAATCTGTACCATCCCTATTGGATTTGGTAAGCAATTGGGCTGCAAAATATCCATCTTATTTGGTCACCAGACTTGATTAAACTAACCTGGTTGATACATGTTGATTTTTCTGTGTAGTTATTCAATTACAGGTTATCAGGCTGGTAGAAAACTGTGATTCCAGATTGTTTAGGCTTCAGTCAATCATATACAAATAGTTTAACTCCATTGATAGAATCTGGACGTGGTCTCCATGGAACAGCATAGGACATACACCAATGACAAGACAGTTAGAAATGAGAGGCTATAAATGCATGTTTCCTGCCAAATAAAGAGTGGAGACATGGTCCCTATTCTCACAAGATGCCTCCCCACCATCAGCAAACAAGACTGCCAGTTTATGCTTTTATTTGGTTCTCCTCCTCTTGACACGACTGAAGTGACTAAGCAGCAACCAGCAGCATATGACTCATGTTTTAACCCATGCAGTTCACAATTCTGAGTTAGATTGGAAGGAGCTTTGTGGTTTTCTTCCAGGTCGTCAGAGAATTCGCTCTAGAGGAAATTAATTCCACATAGGAAACCCTACTCTGTGAGGCTGTTGCCCCATGAGGGAGAGGCACTGGAGGATGAGACCCCTCATGAGGAGGGGGAAAAATAACAAGGAACACTGAACATTCAATATGAAGTAAGGACCTTTCAGGAATTGAATCCTCCTGACTTGGCTGTGCCAGCTGCTGCCAGATAAATCACAGACAGACCACCTGGCAGAGTTCTGCCTAAATTTCTGGGCCATAAAATTGTGAGCAAAAATAAAATGGCAATTTAAACCAGTAAGTTATGAGGCAGGTAGTGGCACACCAATATAAATCAGAATTGGTGGATGAACATCTACTGTGGTCAAGAAAGTATGAATTAGGAAGTAGATGATGAGGTGGACCATTAATGATGTTAAGTATAGTGGAGAGGAAGAGGCAATTTATATTAAATGATGACAAGGTGTCCAAAAGCAAATTAATAGGAAACAGAGAAAAATCATATAGGTGTGAGATCCTGACTCCATGGGGCTTAAATCTTTTAGATGGACATGGATAAACTGATATAAGTAAGTGTTACTGGCATATTGTTGACAATCTGGCCAGAATAGAGTGAAATCCAAAACAGAGAAATATTATATTGAGGGTGAGAGGGGCCATGAGAGATTTTTCAAAAGTAGATGCCATTTGAGGTAAACCAGATGGAATGAAGCTTCAGTGGTGTGGATGAAAGATTAAAGCTCGTTAGGAAAAAAAATGAGAGATCAGCTTGGGAGGGAGATTTTATCACTGCTGGGAGGAATACGGAAAACAAAGAATCAGAGTCGTGGGAGAGTCAGATATAAAGCAAATCTTCTGGGACTTCCCTGCTGGTCCTGTGGCTAGCACACCACACTCCCAATGCAGGGGGCCTAACTTTGATTCCTGGTGGGGGAACTAGATCCCACATGCTGCAAATAGAGATCCCACATGCTTCAAGGAAGATCAAAGTTCTCAAATGCTGCAAGTAAGGACCTGCCACAGCCAAATACATACATACATACAAAATAAAAACAAAACCCTCCTAAGGCCACGCTAGGAATGCAATGGATGTCCTTATCCCTCTGAGTCTTTTCGGACCACGTTGTTTTCTATTGTCTGATCACTGTGGGAAACACCTGAAACGTTATAAACATGCCTTGACATTTAAAATGAGCATTTTCTCTGAAATTTACTCTAAGCACCAAAATGTTTATACAAGAACAAGGAAATGTTTGAAGCTATTTTTATTAGGCAACAAGATATATTAATATAGAAAAACAGATAGAAGGCAGAACTGTGAATCTGAGTGAATCTCATGGTCTACCCCTGTATCCTTCCTATTAGAAGCTCAGGATTAAACATGTGGGGACAACTGAACTTTATAACTTCTTTATTTGTGTGAAAGAGAAAAAATGAGAACTATTACAGATAAATTATCTTAAATGGAAACCCTGAAATCTTTTCAGGGCTATTTCAGATCAAAATAATGATGGAAAACAATTACTCTATTTTTCCGAAGAGACTCTTAAAAATAGCATGAGCGGAGTGAAGCTAAACAAGCTTATTCTTCAGATATCAAATCCAAAAAAAAAAAGGTAGCTAAGAATATAGAAAATCTTCCTATTATAACCACAGCACTACTGTAATAACAGCATATTTTGTATGAAATACAGCTTCTGGTTAGAAAGATGATCAACATACCTGATGGTCAATCTCCATCCAATTTTGTTCTCCTTCAACTTCAATTTAGTCTCCACATTAAAGCCAGAAGGATGTTTGGGAATGGAAAGGTTCTGGCCTCAGTACTCATAAAACACGTGCCTGAAAGCTGCCAGATATTTATAACGGCAGACAGGCCCTGCTGGCTTGTGTTTACCACTTGACTTTTCACTGACACCACTCTCTCTCTCACTCACACACAAACACACAATATATTCATACATGCTTGAGCTCTACTGCCCTTTGTAAAATTTTTCTCAGATTTTCCCTGCCTGTCTCTTACTGGATGCAACTACATAAGATGACTTTTTCCACAGAGAACTCCTCTCATTTCCCTTCATGTACTAAACTAATTCTGAACATGTTGGCCCAATCTTCACCTACTCTAAAAGACTTCACTCTTGTCCTCCAGACTAGAACAGATTCCTCTATTATATGGTCTCATGGTATCAAACTTTTTTTCCTTTTTTAAATTGAAGTATAGTTGATTTACAAGGTTGTATTAATTTCTGCTGTACAGTGAAGTGACTCAGATATAGAATGGATAAACAACAAGCTCCTACCATATAGCACAGAAAACTGTACTCAATATCCTGTGATATATATTTTTCCCCTATGGTTTATCACAGGGCATTGAATATAATTCCCTGTGCTAAACAGTAGGACTTTGTTATTTATCCATTCTCTGTATAATAGTTGGCACCTGCTAATCCCATACACCCAATGCTTCCCTCCCTCACCCCTCAAACCCTAAATCTGTTGTCTATGTCTCTAAATCTGTTACTGTTTCATAGATAAGTTCATTTGCATCATATTTTAGATTCCACATTTAAGCAATATCATATTATATATGTCTTTCTCTGTATGGTTTGCTTCACTTGGTTTGATAATTTCTAGGTCCATCTATATTCCTGCAAACAGCATTATTTCATCTTTTTTAGGGTTGAGTATTATTCCCATGTATATATGTACCATATCTTCTTTATCCATTGATCTGTTGATGGATATATTGTTTGCTTCCATGGCTTGACTGTGAACACTGGGGTGCATACATCTTTTTGAATTATAGTTCTTTCCAGACATGTGCCCAGGAGTAGGATTGCTGGATCATACGGCAACCCTAGTTTTCATTTCTCAAGGACCCTCCATGTTATTCTCCATCGTGGAGGCACCAATTTACATTCTCAACAATAGTCATAGTCACACTTTCTTCTTTATAGAATGTATTTCTGCTGCTATTTTCCCACTTAAAAGTGATTATTTTAAATCTTTTAGAAATGACTAGATTGTAAGCTATATGAGGGCAGGATCTTTGGCACTCAAAACAAAATTATTGATTGAAAACTGAATGTTTGATTCAGTATCAATGGCTCTGGAACAAAGCACAACCAGGGAGTAAATGGATAGGTTAATTACTTAATCTTGCTGGTGATTTCACACTTGCTGAGTCTCAGTAATGAACTCTAATATTGTTTATTTGATCTTAAACCCAAGGAAAATGTTGAGCAGAGATTATTTGCTCCTTTTTCTGTGATAAAGGAAGCTGAGGCAGGGCAGAGGAAAGCTGGTTTTGCAACATCCTTGAGAAAGCAAGCACAAGGAGCCGGGAGTGCCCGTAGCAGGGGGATAGGCCCAGAACGCGACGCGCTGCGGCGGGCGCAGGAGGGCCAAGAGGAGCTACTCCATGTTCAAGGTTAGGAAGGGTGGCTGTGAGGAGATACCCCTTGTCCAAAATAAGGAGCAGCAGGTGCACTTTGCTGGAGCAGCCGTGAAGAGATACCCCACGTCCAAGGTAAGAGAAACCCCAGTAAGACGGTAGGTGTTGCAAGAGGGCTTCAGAGGGCAGACATCCTGAAATCAAATCACAGACAACTAGTCAATCTGATCAAACAGACCACAGCCTTGTCTAACTAAATGACACTAAGCCATGCCCTGCGGGGCCACCCAGGATGAGGTCTGACAGAATGTGCTCCACTGGAAAAAGGAATGGCAAACCACTTCAGTATTCTTGCTTTAAGAACCCCAGAAAAGTATGAAAAGGCAAAATGATAGGATACTGAAAGACGAACTCCCCAGGTTGGTAGGTGCCCCATATGCAACTGGAGATCAGTGGAGAAATAACTCCAGAAAAAATGAAGGGATGGAGCCAAAGCAAAAACAATACCCAGTTGTGGCTGAGACTGGTGATAGAAGCAATATCCCATGCTGTAAAAAGCAATATTACATAGCAACCTGGAATGTTAGGTCCATGAATCAAGGCAAATTGGAAGTGGTCAAATAGGAGATGGCAAGAGTGAATGTTGACATTCTAGGAATCACCGAACTAAAATGGACTGGAATGGGTGAATTTAATTCAGATGACTATTATATCTACTACTGAGGGCAGGGATCCCTTAGAAGAAATGGAGTAGCCATCATGGTCAACAAAAGAGCCCATAATGCAGTACTTGGATGCAGTCTCAAAAATGACAGAATGATCTCAGTTCGTTTCCAAGGCAAACAATTCAATATCACAGTAATCCAGGTCTATGCCCCAACCAGGAATGCTGAAGAAGCTGACGTTGCATGGTTCTATGAAGACCTACAAGACCTTTTAGAACTAACACCCAAAAAAGATGTCCTTTTCATTATAGGGGACTCGAATGCAAAAGTAGGAAGTCCAGAAACACCTGGGGTAACAGGCAAATTTGGCCTTGGAATACAGAATGAAGCTAGGCAAAGGCTAACAGAGTTTTGCCAAGAGAATGCACTGGTCATAGCAAACACCCTCTTCCAAAAACACAAGAGAAGACTCTACACATGGACATCACCAGATGGTCAACACCGAAATCAGATTGATTATATTCTTTGCAGCCAAAGATGGAGAAGCACTAAGCAGTCAGCAAAAATAAAACCAGGAGCTGACTGTGATCAGACCATGAACTCCTTATTGCCAAATTCAGACTGAAATTGAAGAAAGTAGGGAAAACCACTAGACCATTCAGGTATGACCTAAATCAAATCCCTTATGATTGTACAATGGAACTGAGAAATAGATTTAAGGAACTAGATCTGACAGATAGAGTGCCTGATGAACTATGAACGGAGGTTGTACTATGGAGGTTGAACTATGGACGTGACATTGTACAGGAGACAGGGATAAAGACCATCCCCATGGAAAAGAAATGCAGAAAAGCAAAATGGCTGTCTGGGGAAGCCTTACAAATAGCTATGAAGAGAAACAAAAAGCAATGGAGAAAAGGAAAGGTATAAGAATTTGTATGCAGAGTTCCAAAGAATAGCAAGGAGAGATAAGAAAGCCTTCCTCAGCAATCAACGCAAAGAAATAGAGGAAAACAACAGAATGGGAAAGACTAGGGATCTCTTCAAGAAAATTAGAGATACCAAGGGAACATTTCATTCAAAGATGGGCTCAATAAAGGACAGAAATGGTATGGACCTAACAGAAGCAGAAGATATTAAGAAGAGGTGGCAAGAATACACAGAAGAACTGTACAAAAAAGATCTTCACGACCCAGATAATCACGATGGTGTGATCACTGATCTAGAGCCAGACATCCTGGAATGTGAAGTCAAGTGGGCCTTAGAAAGCATCACTACCAACAAAGCTAGTGGAGGTGATGGAATTCCAGTTGAGCTATTTCAAATCCTGAAAGATGATGCTGTGAAAGTACTGCACTCAATATGCCAGTAAATTTGGAAAACCCAGCAGTGGCCACAGGACTGGAAAAGGTCAGTTTTCATTCCAATCCCAAAGAAAGGCAATGCCAAAGAATGCTCAAACTACCGCACAATTGCACTCATCTCACATGCTAGTAAAGTAATGCTCAAAATTTTCCAAGCCAGGCTTCAGCAATACACGAACCATGAACTTCCAGATGTTCAAGCTGGTTTTAGAAAAGGCAGAGGAACCAGAAATTAAATTGCCAAAATCAGCTGGATCATGGAAAAAACAAAGAGTTCCAGAAAAACATCTATTTCGGCTTTATTGACTATGCCAAAGCCTTTGACTGTGTGGATCACAATAAACTATGAAAAATTCTGAAAGAGATGGGAATACCAGACCACCTGATCTGCCTCTTGAGAAACCTATATGCAGGTCAGGAAGCAACAGTTAGAACTGGACATGGAACAACAGACTGGTTCCAAATAGGAAAAGGAGTACATCAAGGCTGTCTATTGTCACCCTGTTTATTTAACTTATATGCAGAGAGCATCATGAGGAATGCTGGGCTGGAAGAAGCATAAGCTGGAATCAAGATTGCCAGGAGAAATATCAATAACCTCAGATATGCACATGACACCACCCTTATGGCAGAAAGTGAAGAGGAACAAAAAAGCTTCTTGATGAAAGGGCAAGAGGAGAGTGAAAAAGTTGCCTTAAAGCTCAGCTTTCAAAAAACTAAGATCATGGCATCTGGTCCCATCACTTCATGGGAAATAGATGGGGAAATAGTGTCAGCCTTTATTTTGGGGGCTCCAAGATCACTGTAGATGGTGATTGCAGCCATGAAATTAACAGACGCTTACTCCTTGGAAGGAAAGTTATGACCAACCTAGATAGCATATTCAAAAGCAGAGACATTACTTTGCCAACAAAGGTCCATCTAGTCAAGGCTATGGTTTTTCCCGTGGTCATGTATGGATGTAAGAGTTGGACTGTGAAGAAAGCTGAGCACCGAAGAATTGATGCTTTTGAACTGTGGTGTTGGAGAAGACTCTTGACAGTCCCTTGGACCACAAGGAGATCCAACCAGTCCATTCTGAAGGAGATTAGCCCTGGGATTTCTTTGGAAGGAATGATGCTAAAGCTGAAAGTCCAGTACTTTGGCCACCTCATGCCAAGAGTTGACTCATTGGAAAAGACTCTGATGCTGGGAGGGATTGGGGGCAGGCGGAGAAGGGGACGATGGAGGATGAGATGGCTGGATGGCATCACCGACTCGATGGACCTGAGTCTGAGTGAACTCCGGGACTTGGTGATGGACAGGGAGGCCTGGTGTGCTGCAATTCATGGGGTCGAAAGAGTTGGACATGAATGGGAGAATGAACTGGACTCAGTAAGCAAGTCAGGTACACATGGAGAGAGAACTTCCACCTGTGAATGCTACCCAAGTTCCTTTCTTCAGTGCCTAATTTGGAGCTTGGCTACCATGTTCTTACATTTTTTTCATTGTCTCCAGTATACAAAACAACCAGCTAAACAAACAGCAAAACAAACAAACAAAAACAAAATGTTTCCCTTAGACATCCTAAAATATATTCATTTGGCATCAGAAAAAAAAAAAAAAAGAAAAAGTAGGAAACCAAAGTGAGGATCTAATGCAGAGGCAAACATTATGGACTTTGAGATCATATGAGGCTGAGGGTCACTCTTAGCACTACCCTTTACTGGCTGTTTGATGTTATATAAATTAATTCAGTTTCATAAACTTGAGTTTTCTTCACTTTAAAATAACATCCATACCTTAAATTTAAAATAACATCCATAAATAGATTGTTGGGAAAATGAAATAAATGCCAATTACTACTGTAGATGCATAATCAGTTCTTAATATCAGTATATGTTAGCATTCTACCACTGCTGTTTAATGCTATAACCACCAGTTATTTTTCCTGGACCCAGTGGTCAGAGACTCATGCTAAAAATGAGACAAGCATACCATAAGGAGGAGCTGCACCTTGGTATCTACACTTGGCATTGACAAAAGGATAAACTTCATGTGCTTCCTCAAACAACATTGAGTTAACAGGCTCTTATTTGTAAGCAAAATAATCAGTTCAGGATTGAATAATTTCTACTGACTTTTGAATAAGAATTTTTCTGATCCAATTTTTTAAGGTATTAGGATGATTGTGAATTAGGTTTTTGGGTTAATTCACTTCTCTAAGTACTTAGAGTAGGAACAGAAATGGCTCCTGTGAGCCGCAGCTGAAAGGAATTTGCACTTGTCGAAGACTAAATACTTTTGAAGACATATGGAGGAAGTGGGGGCAACTATTATAGGAAGAATATGTTCTGTTATTTATCAATATGTACATAATGTGCTTATAAAACAAGGTTTACTGGAGATAATATCAAAACATTTCCTGGGTCATCTGCCTTTGCTTATTTATCACTAATTTAGAAACAGTCTGAAGAGTCTGGATTCATGTAAGTTCAAGGTTATTTCATTTTGGTAGAAACAAATGGATTTGTTTTCCTCTCAAGCCCTTGGTGTTAAAAATAATTTTTTTCAGGTGCATTTTTGCTTTTATAAAACAAACTAGTGTTGAGATATTAAATCTCAATAATTTATTTTCCTTTTCCATAAACACTTTCAGGAGTTGTTGGATAACCAAATTTGATTGTAAATTTGTCTTAAAAATCAGGAGCACAGCATTTGAATATAATTAAAGCCCAGATTATAATTGTTTCTTCCAAACTGAATAAATTTACTCAGTCTCTGACCCCTCCTTTCTTTTCTGCTGTCCTTTGAAACTCTTCTTTCAATATATCACTGACCGACTTTCTTTTTCTCTGGTGGTCATTGTAGGATGCCAGTATCTCAAAGAGCCAGTGAAGATATGAAATCAGAAAGGCAGGAAGTAGGAAAAGCAAGAGTCTGAGAATTGATTGAAAATAGAAAATATATATTGAAGCCCTCATGAAATGTGTTGACAGCAATCTCATGGAATAAATGTGCTCCATAATTTATAGTTAAAAAAAGAAAAACTTTGACCATTCTTGTGACTAAAGAGAATGAAATTTAAACCTAGTTCTGTATAATGTTTAAATACATTTTTCCTGAAAGAATGCAGATTAAAATATTTGATAACTGCAAATGAACTTTTTACAGTAAAAAGAATCTTCACAGTGATTAAGCTCCCATTTTAAGAAATCCACAATTATTTACATCAATAATTATGATGTAAATTAATTGAAGTAAATGATATTCTGCAAAATACTGGTATTCAGACAGTTATTATCAAAGTGAGTAACAAAAGAGTAAAAAATAATAATACTTGTGGTCAGAGGATGTTCCATGAAACAGAAACTCCATGAAATGTCAATACTCAGTATATGTACAATATCTGAATGAGAAAGATAAATTACTGTCAAATGTTTAGACAAAACTGTAGTGGTCATAAGATCCACAAGGACCAAAAAGGTTGCAATAATTTGTCACTAGTGAAAAGATTGTAAATTATACAACCAAAGACAACATTTGGACCAGAAATTGCACACTGGTATGTGCCTTAAGTTTACTGGAGGAAAACTGAGGAAATGGTTAATGTGCTACTGAGGATTGACCTGTATGAGCCATGAAAGGAGGGATCTAGCATGGCTGTGTTCACTAACCAAGAATTTACAAATGTATGACAAATAAAGGATGCTCATGAACTATTCAATGTATGGATGTTTATAGTAATATATTAGAAACCTTCAAGAAAATTAGAGAGGCCAGGGGAATGTTTCATGCAAAGATGGGCACAATAAAAGACAGAAATGGTTTGGACCTAACAGAAGCAGATGATACTAAGAAGAGATGACAAGAATACACAGAAGAACTATACAAAAAAGATCTTCATGACACAGATAACCACAATGGTATGATCACTCACCTAGAGCCAGACATCCTGGAATGTGAAGTCAAGTGGGCCTTAGGAAGCATCACTATGAACAAAGCAAGTGGAGGTGATGGAATTCCAGTTGAGCTATTTCAAATCCTAAAAGATGAAGCTGTGAAAGTGCTGTACTCAATATGCCCAGCAAATATGGAGAACTCAGCAGTGGCCACAGGACTGGAAAAGGTCAGTTTTCATTCCAGTCCCAAAGATAGACAATGCCAAAGAATGTTCAAACTACTGCACAATTGCACTCATCTCACACACTAGTAGATTAGTGCTCAAAATTCTCCAAGCCATGCTTCAACAGTACATGAGCCGTGAACTTCCAGATGTCCAAGCTGGATTTAGATAAAGCAGAGGAACCAGAAGTCAAATTGCTAACACCATTAGATCATTGAAAAAACAGGAGAATTCCAGATAAACATCTATTTCTGCTTTACTGATTATGCCAAAGCCTTTGACTGTGTAGATCACAACAAACTGTGGAAAATTCTGAAAGAGATGGGAATACCAGACCACCTTATCTGCCTCCTGAGATATCTGTATGCAGGTCAAGAAGCAACGGTTAGAACTGGACATGGAACAACAGGTTGGTTCCAAATCAGAAAAGAAGTACATCAAGGCTGTGTATTGTCACTCTGAGTATTTAACTTACGTGCAGAGTACATCATGCAAAATGCCGGGCTGGATGAAGCACAAGCTGGAATCAAGATTGCTGGGATAAATATCAATAATCTCACGTATGCAGATGATGCCACCCTTATGGCAGAAAGTGAAGAGGAACTGAAGAGCCTCTTGATGAAAGTGAAAGAGGAGAGTGAAAAAGCTGGCTTAAAGCTCAACATTCAGAAAATGAAGATCATGGCATCTGGTTCCATCACATCATGGAAAATAAATGGGGAAACAATGGAAGCAGTGACAGACTGTTTTCTTGGGCTCCAAAATCACTGCAGATGGTTACTGCAGCCATGAAATTAAGAGACACTTGCTTCTTGGAAGAAAAGCAATGACCAACCTAGACAGCATATTAAAAAGCAGAAACATTACTTTGCCTACAAATGCCCTCTAGCCAAAGCTATGGTTTCTCCTGTAGTCATGTATGGATGTGAGAGTTGGACCATAAAGAAAGCTGAGCACCAAAGAATTTACACTTTTGAACTGTGGTGTTGGAGACTACTCTTGAGAGTCCCTTGGACTGCAAGGAGATCCAACCAGTCCATTCTAAAGGAGATCAGTCCTGGGTGTTCTTTGGAAGGACGGATGCTGAAACTGAATACTTCGGCCAATACTTTGGCCACCTGATGCAAAGAGCTGACTCATCAGAAAAGACCCTGATGCTGGGAAAGATTGAAGGCAGGAGGAGAAGGGGACAACAGAGGTTGAGATGGTTGGATGGTATCACCGACTCAATGGGCATGAGTTTGAGCAAGCTCTGGGAGTTGGTGTTGGACCAGCATTCTACAGTCTATGGGGTCACAAAGAGTTGAACATGACTGAGCGACTAAACTGAACTGATTAGAAAACTTAAGAGAATAAAAAATATCCTAAGAAAACAATCCTTAATGTTATTTTAAAAGAAATAGAAAACCTAAAAGACCATATGATATGACTATGAAAGCAATGTAATCAGTAGTATATAGTCAAAAATATAAACATTCAAGGAAAAGGTAATTCAAATCTTGCACATTCTTTAAAAAAAGAAAACACCCCTGGGTATCACTTATACGTGGAATCAAAAAGATGATACAAGTATAATTGTTTACAAAACAGAAGCCGGCTTAAAGATTTGAAAAACAAATTTATGGTTACCACAGAGGAAAAATGTTGGGGAGGGATAAATTAGGAGATGGGAATTAACATCTACAAACTACCATATAAAATAGATAACTAACAAGGTCCTACTGTATGGCACAGGGAACTCTGCTCAGTACTCTGCAAAAACTTTTATGGGAAAAGAATCTGAAAAAGAACACATATATGTATATGTATAAGTGAATCACTTTGCTATACACCTGAAATTAACACAACATGGTAACTCAACTATACTCCAATGTAAAATAAAAATTAATATGTTAAACAATTTAAAAATACTCAACTCATTTTATAAACTACTATATACTTGATATTCAAGCCAGAAAAGGACAGTGTAAGGAAAAAAAAAAAACAGTTGTAATATAAGCTTACTCATGTATGTAAGTATGGAAGTTCTAAACAGCACACATCCAATTATGAGTGAACAGAGACTCTTGAGAAAAATTTCTTGCTTCACATCAATCAAAACTTTGCAACACATTGTCAAGATCAAAGTTGGACTCACATAAATTGGACTTGCATAACCACCCCAAACAAATGAACAAACAAGTGAAAACTGATCCTGCAGACACTTGACAGCTGGGGTTTATGGTAGCTGGTACTGGATCTTAGGTGTGTGAGAGCCAGCAGGGATACTCAGGATCAGATGGGAATGACAGACAACAAGTCTCAGAAGCTGGGAGTGTGTTGTAAGGGGCTGATCTAGGAAAGAAGCAGGATTTTTTTTTTTCACCCTGGAGCTAGATTATTGAGACAAACAATTGCTGAGATATTTATGCTTCAAACAATAATTAGTAAAAGAAAAGTCTGAGACTCCCAAATTTAGGTGTGGCAGGCTAAAGTGGGCAGAGGATGCATCAAGCGACCTACAGAATTTAGCTTGTTTTCGGCAAAATTTCCACAAATCCAGGCACAAAGAACTACCCTAGATTACGGTCAAACTTTATCTTACAAATAGTTTGGTAATACATTGTTAAATGAATATGCACATACTCTATGACCAGTATTCGTAACACTGTATCCTTAGCATCCCTTGTAGGGAGACATTTAGACACATTCATAGCAACATTGTACATAAGTGTATAAAAGTTAGAGGTGAGCCAAAGTGTAATAAATCAACATTGCAATAAATAATTCATGGTTTTTAAACTACACAGCAGTAAAAAAGAATTACAGGAGCATAAAGTTGAGTAGAAGAAAAAAAAACAATTTAACAGAATAACATAGACAATGTGATTCCATTCAAAACAAGCAAATCTCAATTGTATCACGGAGGATGATAAACACAGAATCTAAGATGGTGCTACAGAGAAGGCAGGGAGATCTGAAAGTTAGAGGTGAACAAGAGACCTCAGAAACTGGGTTAAAATTCTTATTCTCGAAGGTGCCAAGCACAGGAATGTTGACTTGTTGTTTTATTCTTTACAACATGAATTGTATGCTGTGTGTGTGAGTGTGTATGTTCTTTAGCATTTATGTATGCTATAGCTTATCATTTAAAACATTTTAATAAAGAGTAGTTTTAGCCAGACTAGAAGACCATTTGAATATCAGATAACATGTTTGAACAAATGGCCATAAGTGCCTAGTCTGGTGTAAGAGAAGTAAGCAAGGAATGATGCTGGGTGTGCTTACATGTATATGCGTGTCCTCCATGGTTGACCAGAGACATGTGAACCTGAGTGACAGTCCCTGTGAATAGAGGAGACATTACTCAGCTCCAATTACATCAGGACATGAGGAATATGGGCCAGGTATTACTACTTTTTTCTTTTTTTCCGATATTTCTAAAGAGAAACCAGAAATATGAATTTTTTATACGAAATCTTTGACTTGTTAAAGGTTTCCAGTTTTACAAAGCATATTTGAATTAACCTTTGACCAGATCTGACCTACAGGTTGTAAAGTTGTTCCCTGTTATGTGATTTTTACCCTGCATGGAGTAAGTCCTAGGGGAATCCTAGGAATCTAAACTCTGACTGGCATCAAATACTGAGATTATGAGAAAACTTAAGGAGGAGACAGAAGCTGGGCTACAAAACACATCATCTGATAAAAGTGAAAATGAAAGGCACTTAGTCATGTCCAACTCTTTGCAACCCCATGAAATATACATTCCATGGAATTCTGCAGGCCAGAATACTGGAGTGGGTAGCCTTTCCCTTCTCCAGAGGACCTTTCCAACCAGGGATCGAACCCAGGTCTCCTGCATTGCAGGCAGATTCTTCACCAGCTGAGCCACGAGGGAAGGCATCAGAAAGAGGTGAACAGAAGGTGATTGCAAGATCTTAGGTAAGACAGTGAGGAACCGAGTAGGCCAGGGCTCATGGGAATACAGTGAAGGAGACAGGTAGTAGGGAATGTGCAGGGCTGGAATTTAGCAGCACAGATGCATTGTGTTCCCAAGAGGATGGCCTTGCAAGCCTCGTGACTGGTGATGTGACCAATGGATTCTGTAAATAAGAAAGATTTAACAAGATGTAGAGAAAGGCAATGAAGTCCATGTTCAAAGTTATAATTGGGGCTTGTCCATTGAGCAGAAATCTACATGCAGATTCACTGCAGAAGTTTGGAAATATGAAATCAAAGAATATCAGAGAGGGAAAGGTCTAAGATTAACAGTGAGAGTTGAAATTAGAGATGAAATTTGGTAAGACAAGACACAGCCTGTGCACCCACCGTAGTGTGTAAACTGTGAGTAAGCGAAGTCCAACTGAAAGTATATGTTGTAGTTTTAAAATAAAGACTTATAACCACAAAGCAGTTCCACATAGCAGTATGAACACTGGCTGTGTAGGTGGCTACTTTGAATTTGCGTCTGGCCCCACAGGAACCATCCTTTTAACTTAGCCAGGCTATAAAAATTCTGTAAATTTTAAAAGCTTCACATAAATTGGGAGTAAAAAGAATGAGATCTTATGAAGGAGACATGGAATAGTCATTTTATAAAATACTAGATTAGTGACATTGTGGACACTCCACCAATGTCAATTTCCCTCTACTTTTCCTTGGATCACATTTTCTCAACAGATTTCAGGCTGGCTGTTGCAGGATGGGCTTTCTAGAAACATATGTTGAAAAGAAGTCAGAGTGCAAGATGCTTACTAGGAACCAACCCCTGTACAAGGAATGGGATGGAAGAAGAATTGAGCAGGAGAAGTCAAAGTACAATGCCGACTCAGTGGAAGGTGGGGCACTCTGGAACAATCATTGCTTATTCAGAGTTATCCTGCATTGGTCCTAAACCATAAGGCTTTAAAAAAATTTTTTATTAGGGTAGTTGTTTTACAGTTGTGTGTGTGTGTGTGTGTGCATGTGTGTGTGTTTCTTGCTATACAGTGAAGTGAATCTGCCACACATATACATGTATTCCTTATTTTTCAGATTCCCATACCATTTAGGTCAGCAGAGAACATTAAGTAGTTTCTTGTGTTATACAGAAGGTTCTCATTAGTTATCTGTTTTATACATAGTAGTGTATATATGTGAATCCCAACCTCCCAATTTATCCCACCCCCATTTCCCACTTGGTGTCTGTATATTTGTTCTCTATTTGTGTCTCCATTTCTGTTTTGAAAATAGGTTCCTCTGCACCACTTTTCCAGATTCCACATATATGTGCTAATATGCGATACCTGTTTTTCTCTTTCTGACTTCTTCACTCTGTATGTCAATCTCTAGGTCCACCCATGCCTTTGCAAATAGCACAATTTGTCCCTTTTTATAGCTGTGTAATATTCCAGTGTGCGCGCACACACACACACACACATATATATATATATATATATATATGCCACACCTTCTTTACCCATCTTCTGTCAATGGACCAAATGGCCCATGAAAAGATGGTCAACACCACTGATTGTTAGAGAAATGCAATGAAGTATCACCTCACATCAGTTTGGATGGCCATTATTAAAAAAAAAAAAAAAATCTACAGATGATAAATGCTGGAGAGGGTGTGGAAAAAGGGAACCCTCCTACACTGTTGGTGGGAATGTGGTTTGGTGCAACCACCTTGTAATACAGTGTTTAGGTGCCTTAAAAAACTAAATGCAGAACTACCAAATGATGCAGCAATTCCACTCCTGGGCATATACCCTGAGAAAACCGTAATTACAAAAGATACACACACCCCAATGTTTAACACAGCACTAGTTACTTTAGCCAAGACATATGACAACAGAGCTTTGATGTCCTGGCTTGATCAGTTACTGGATGCTGGCTGCCCTGGGAAGCAAGTGCTTGTGACTGAGGCAGCTCTCTGCAGCTAGAGCAGACCCTGAACGAGGTATATTCTAGAGACTGCATGCTGTTCACCCTGGGTAGAGCCAACAAGAAGTCCTTCCTTGAAATGGGCTGGGATAGTTCAACTCCATGTTTATGATACTGGAGAAAGCTTGACTTCTTGCTTGACAATGAACTAATTGAGAAGTGTCACTAGGACTGAATTCAATTTATAATCATCGTGATAATAGCTGACTTTGTTAGGGTCTACTACATATCTAGGCATTCCACTTACACTATACATACTTTCCTCAGGTGAAGAATAAAATCTTTATCTCAGATGAAGAAATATGGATCATATAATAGCAGGAAAGCAGTAGAAATGTGTTTCATACCAAGAGAGCTGGACTCTGGACACATTTCTTGTTCGCATGGCTTCTTCCTCAGTGCCTCACTGAAACAAGAAGTAAATCCAAAACAGAGTGGTATATGTATAACTGATTCACTTTGCTTTACAGCAGAAAATAAAACAACATTGTAAAGCAAAGATACTCCAATAAAATTTTTAAAAATCCTTGCAAAGATAAACTCAAGTCAAGAAAAGACCCTGATGCTGGAAAAGACTGAAGGCAGGAGGAGAAGGAGATGACAGAGGATGAGATGGTTGGATGGCATCACTGACTCGATGGACATGATTTTCAGCAAGCTCCAGGAATTGGTGATGGACAGTGAAGCCTGGAGCACTGCATTCCATGGGGTTGCAAAGAATCAGACACGACTGAGCGACTGAACTGAACCGAACTAGAAACATTTCACAAGACCTGAGTTGGTTAATTTTTCAAAACAGAACACAACAAGAACTGCCTCATTTGATGTTCTTGAGGGTAGAAAGATATACACAGAGAAAATAATATATCCACTTTAAAGAGAGGAACAGAAATTTCTAGCTATGGGATCTAAATTCTTGAGACCTCACTTATCTAAATTAAATGTGTACTAACAGGACGGCCTATCTCATAGTGTTGTCATGCAAATTAAACAAGTCAGTACCTAGAAGGGCACTCAAAGTTTTGCCTGGCACATGTGTTTAGTAAAGTTTGGACATTTTATACCTACTATTATTATATAAATAGATTACCCCTTTCTACAAAATTTCTAAGTGTCAACCACTTAACTTTATGTATGTAATTTTTCTCACACTCATATATGAATTTAGCACTGTTTTTATGGTGTTTTTGCCTATTTCTAGCTATGGGAATAATGAGGTGTGAAGCTGTTAAATAAATTTATGAAATCTAGCTAGCCTAGTCATTGGAATTACTGATGGCTATGTTATATATTACTCCCCAAATTACTCATGTAAAACAATCACCTATTATGCTCATAGATTCGCACATTCTGTGGGTCAGGAAGTTGTACCAGGCATATTCAGGGTGGTCTTTCTGTGACCCACAGGGTTAGCGTCTCAGCTAAAATCATCTAAAGTTCATCACTCACCCATCTGGCAAAGGATGCTGACTTGTAGTGGAGGTGTCAGTTCATCTCCACGTGAGCTGTTTGACCTTTCTCACACCACAGGCACTGGGCTCAAGGGCAAGAATGCTAAGGGAGATTAACATGGCATCTGCCCTTGGATAAAGAATATGTAGTGCATATGCACAATGGGATACTAATCAGCCATAAAAAGAACAAAATAATACCATTTCAGCAACATGGATGGACATAGAGATTAGCATACTACGTGAAGTAAGTCAAACAGAGAAAGATAAATAACATGTGATATCACTTACAAGTGGAATCTAAAAATCTGATACCAATGAACTTATTTACAAAACATAAGCAGACTGACAGAATTAGAAAACAAACTTATGGATACTAAGGGGAAAGCAGGTGATGACGGGTGGCAGGGGAGGGTAAATTAGGATTAACGTATACACACTACTATATGTATAAAAACAGATAAACAACAAGGAACTACTATACAGCACAGGGAACTCTACTTATTATTTTGTGAAAGCCTATAAGGGAAAAGAATCTGAAAAAGAATGAATATAGGTATATATATATATATATATATATATATATATATATATATATATATAAAGTAAAGTCACTCAATACTGTCCGACTCTTTGCGACCCATGGACTGTAGCCCACCAGGCTTCTCCATCCATGGGATTTTCCAGGCAAGAATACTGAAGTGGGTTGCCATTTCCTTCCCCAGGGGACCTTCCCGACCCAGGGATCAAACCCAGGTCTCCTACATTGCAGGCAGACGCTTTAACCTCTAAGCCACCAGGGAAGTCTATATATATATATATATATATATATACACACACATATATATACACACACACATATATATATATATAAAACTGAATTACTTTGCTGTACACCTGAAACTAACACAAACATTGTAAATCAACAGTACTTGAATAAATTTTTATTTAAAGTGGCATATTTCTTGCATTGGATGTCATGTAATATCTCTTCTGCCACGTTCTGTTCAGCAATGTTATAACATCTCCCTCTGGCTCAAGACTGCCTATTGGTATGTGTCTCGAAGAACATATGGGACCAGAGACAGTGTTTTAAACATTTTTAATTGAATTTTTTGAGATAAGTGCAGGTACTCACAGAGCTACAAAATAATACAGAGAGATCCCATGTGTTCTTTACCCAGCTACTTCCAAAGGTATCATCTCAAAATAATGCAGATGGTGACTGCAACCATGAAATTTAAAGACACTTACTCCTTGGAAGGAAAGTTATGACCAATCTAGACAGCATATTTAAAAATAGAGACATTATTTTGCCAATAAAGTTCTGTCTAATCAAAGCTATGGTTTTTCTGGTAGTCATTAATGGATGTGAGAGTTGGACTATAAAGAAAGCTGAGCGCTGAAGAACTGATGCTTTTGAACTGTGGTGTTGGAGAAGACGCTTGAGAGTCCCTTGGATACCAAGGAGATCCAATCAGTCCATCCTAAAGGAAATCAGCCCTGAATGTTCCTTGGAAGGACTGATGCTGAAGCTGAAACTCCAATACTTTGGCCACCTGATGTGAAGAACTGACTTATTTGAAAAGACTCTGATGCTGGGAAAGATTGAAGGTGGGAGGAGAAGGGGCCAACAGAGGGTGAGGTGGTTGGATGGCATCACCAACTCAATGGACAAGAGTTTGAGTAAACTCCAAGAGTTGGGATGGACAGGGAGGCCTGGTGTGCTGAAGTCCATGGGGTTGCAAAAAGTTGGACACGACTGAGCAACTGAACTGAACTGAACTGAGGGTATGGATATGGGTGCAATATACCCATCTATTCAGATTTCCCCAGTTTTACTTGAGTGATGTTTTAGAAATTGTACTCTACCACATAAGTCGATGATAAAACTGGGCCAAACCCATGTCTGTCTGGCTCAAAAGCTGAACTTTAACCACTGTAGAATAAAATATCTAACCACTGTATTTTTGCAAAGTCTAAAAAAAGTATGTCAACAAGCTCAAATCCATCACTGCTTAGATTGAAATGTTATTTTTGTATTTCCAATAAGTTGAAAAACTCCACTAATGCCTTACTCTTGTAATCATTAATATTCAGAGCTATGTCTAATTCATTAACTAGCTTAATAGGGAAAACAAAACTATAACCAAAATACGATCATTTACCATATTCTTACCATGTTCCAATCTCTATAATAAGTACTCACCATTCACAATCTCTAATTTTTGCAGAAGCTCCTAATATTAGATTTTCTTATTCATTCCCATTGTACAAATAAGTAAATCAACTTATAAAGAGTTAAAATAAGAGACAGTTTTAATAATAGACTGCTAGTTCATAATCTGTATGAGAGCCTACATTAATCTAAAATCAAACTCTTTAATATGAAAGTTTTGTATCTTTCTCTCCTTCTGGAGACAAACTGTCCAATTAATAGAATGAAGAAAAACTGACTTAGAAATAGCCCACTATACTACTTTGTGCCCAGTATCCATTTGGCGTATTTTGAGTGACTGGGAGGTCGAAGTTATAAGTTGATGTTCAGAGTTCCTATTAGAAATTAGTGACCTTTGTATGTTAGATGACTTTTCACAGAATTTCTTAGCCATAAAAGACTGGATTCATCATTGAATGAAATCTGAAATTGTAGCTAAATCTCTAGATGTACGTGTTAAACCATGGCAGATTAATTTTCTTTAAAAAATTAAAAATATCAACAACAAAATTGATTATTAATTGGAATGATTGAGCATTGCCTCTGACCATATTCTGGGATCTATAATTGGGAAAATTTTAAAGATTATGTGTATGTTTGTTGCAAATATGCTAATTAGAGGAGATTTAAGTAACTTTTTTTCTGAAAATCATTATGACACTCCAGCAAGCTATAATTCCTCCAAGTAAACTCCTATCTTTGTAGCTAACTTGACATTTTTTAAGAAAGCTTCTTTTTAACCATTCACATTAGAGCAAAAAGTTAAATTAGTCAATTAATAAGCATTTATTAAGAATGTGAAGGATCGTGCTACAAGTGTACACTAAATATGATTTCTACTAACTTAAATTCTTATTAAATAAATCAAGTATTATACAAATAAAAAATGCAAACTAATACATCAATAAAAATTATAAATCTTTAAGTACTTTAGCTAACAAGGTACCATAGTCACAGAGTAAGACAGTTAATCAGAAAACGTGTATTCATTTGAGGCTCTTTCCATTCTACCCTTGAAATGCTGACATGCTTTCAGTCACTGTCCTTCACCTTTTCCTCATTTAACATTCATCCTCTTTTGTGAATGAAATCAGATCAAATGATGCCAGCATATCTATTGCTGGCTCTGATGGAACAACAGGACTTCCAGACTTACAAACTCTTAGTCAAAGTGGGGATAGGGTAGTTTATCCAGCTTTGTCAAGGAAGCAGGGAGGCTGCACCACTCCATCAATCATTCCACCCATACGTGTCTCTGCCACTCACACATGACATGTGAACTGAACCCTGTTCCTAGGCAACCCCTGTCACCTTGTTGCTACAGCTTCTTAAAGACTGATTCTACTTCCTGAGGCATCCTTTATCTCTTCAAGAACACCTGCTGCTGCTGCTGCTGCTGCTGCTAAGTGGCTTCAGTCGTGTCCGACTCTGTGCGACCCCATAGACAGCAGCTCACCAGGCTCCCTGTCCCCGGGATTCTCCAGGCAAGAACACTGGAGTGGGTTGCCATTTCCTTCTCCAATGCATAAAAGTGAAAAGTGAAAGTGAAGTCGCTCAGTCATGTCCAACTCTCAGCGACACCATGGACTGCAGCCCACCAGGCTCCTCCATTCATGGGATTTTCCAGGCAAGAGTACTGGAGTGGGGTGCCATTGCCTTCTCTGTCAAGAACACCTAGGTTTTGTTAAATGAAGGTGTCTTCCTTTTTTTGAAAATTCTGTTTTTATTGATGATTCCAATTTCTCATGTGGTTCATTTCATAAGTAGATTTTTCATCAACAACAGCAACATGACAGCTTATTAGTTTACTTACCATTGATATAGTTTTATTGAGTTGGATAAGGCTGTGGTCCATGTGATCTGTTTGATTAGTTTTCTGTGATTGTGGTTTTCATTCTGTCTGCCCTCTGATGGAGAAGGATAAGAGGCTTATGGAAGCTTCCTGTTGGGAGAGATTGACTGTGGGGGGAACTGGGTCTTGTTCTGATGGGCAGGGCAGTGCTCAGTAAATCTTTAATCCAATTTTCTGTTTGATGGGCAGGGCTGTGTTCCCTCTCTGTTGTTTGATCTGAGACCAAACCATGGTGGAGGTAATGAAGATAATGGTGATCTCCTTCAAAAGGTCCTCTGCTCACTCTGCCACACTCAGTGCCCTGTACCCTGCCACAGGCCACCGCTGACCCATGGCTCTGCCAGAGACTCCTGGACACTCACAAGCAAGTCTGGGTCAGTCTTTTGTGGGGCCATTGCTCCTTTCTCCTGGTTTCTGGTGCACACGAGGTTTTGTTTGTACCCCCCAAGAGTCTGTTTGCTCAGTGCCATGTGAGTTCTGTAATCAAATCTTACTGACCTCCAAAGTCAAATTCTCTGGGGGTTCTCAGTCCCTTTGCCAGATCCCCAGGTTGGAAAATCTGCTGTGGGTCCTAGAACTTTCTTAACAGTGCAAGAATTTCTTTGGTATAATTGTTCTGCAGTCTGTGGGTCATCTGCTCGGCAGCTCTATGGTGGGGTTAATGGCAACCTCCTCCAAGAGGGCTTATGCCACAGGCTGTGTGACCAGGTGTCCTGCATCCAAAGCCCCTGCCCCTGTGGCAGGCCACTGCTGACCTGTACCTCCACAGGAGACACTCAACAAACTGTGGAAAATTCTGAAAGAGATGAGAATACCAGACCACCTTACCTGCCTCCTGAGAAATCTGTATGCAGATCAAGAAGCAACAGTTAGAACCAGACATGGAAAAACAGGCTGGTTCCAAATTGAGAAAGGAGTATGTCAAGGCTATATATTGTCACTCTGACTATTTAACTTATATGCAGAGTACATCATGAGAAATGCCAGGCTGGATGAAGCACAAGCTGGAATCAAGATTGCTAAGAGAAATATCAATCACCTCAGATATGCAGATGACACCAAGCTGAGCACTGAAGAATTGATGCTTTTGAATTGTGGTGTTGGAGAAACCTCTTGAGAGTCCCTTGGACTGCAAGGAGATCAAACCAGTCAACCCTAAAGGAAATCAGCCCTGAATATTCATTGGAAAGTTTGATGCTGAAGCTGAAACTCCAATACTTTGACCACCTGATGCAAAGAACTGACTCCTTGGAAAATCCCTGATGCTGGGAAAGATTGAAGGCAGGAGGAGAAGGGGATGACAGAGGATGAGGTGGTTGGATGACATAACTGACTTGATGAGTTTGAGTAAGCTCCAGGAGTTGGTGATCAGCAGGGAAGCCTGGCGTGCTGCAGTCCATGGGGTCATAAGGAGTCAAACACAACTGCATGACTGAACTGAACCATCGATATGCTTGCAACTCAGAAATTTCTATCTTCAAATCATAGTTGTATCCTTATCTCCTTTTAATAAAATGTATCTAATGCCTTTTTTTTTGGATTCTACCTTTGTAGCATACGGTAGTGTATAAATATGTGTTAGTCAGTCAGTTGCGTCCAACTCCTATGACCCCATTGACTGTAGCTCACCATGCTCCTCTGTCCATAGAATTCTCCAGGCAAGAATACTGAAGTGGGTTGCCATTTCCTTCTCCAGAGGATCTTCTCTACCCAGGGATCAAACCTGGGCCTCCTGCATTGCAGGTGGATTCTTTACCATGTGAGCCACCAGGGAAGTGTGGCATACAGTGATGCCTGATTAAACAGTGAATAAAAGATTAGCCTTCACTACCTACATGACAACAATTCTTTAACCTGGGTTACTTCATTTGGAAGGTAATAGTATTAGACTGACTCGTTCCCATAAATTTCTTCACTTCTGGTATTCACTTCAGTTTTAATTCCAAATAACTAAATATTTAGCAACTTTTATATCAAATATTCTTATTATATAACGAATTTCCTCAGTACTATCAGCATTATTCTACACTTTAGCTAGTGATAAAGTCCTACAATAACATGAAATAATCAACTCTAAACATTTTGATTATTCTCAGTTAAGTAATAACGAGAGGCATAAAGTATTGTCAGAGGCTTTCTCTAAAATTCTTCTGCTAAGCTAAGAACTTCATGACTCTTTGGGGTTTGATGGTAATGCTTTCTACTACACAGAGGATAAAAACTGCTAACATCACATGTTGAATTATTAGACCATTGTTGAGAAAACATGCCCCATATAAGAAATGAAAATAGATGTGCTACAACTTCACCCTCTTAGCAGTTTTATAAATGGATTTGAAAATGGCTTTGTCATATATAATAGGCTCTGTTCATTTATGAGAAAGAAAGAATTCAGTTGTCCGTAGACCTTTCCACTTTACTAACACTTAATGGACTACAGTCAGTTTTCCCTCTGCCTAATTCATTCATTCCATCATGACGGAAACAGAGAAAGCAGTATTTTTTAATAAGGCATCACTTTAATGCCTCTTATAAGGAATATTTTAATCACTTTATTTTCTTATTTATTATTCATATCCATTCTTGCAAGCAATTGGAAAATGCTATTCTAATTCTTAAAGAGATCTTAAGAGAGTTACAACCTAGTACAAGAAGCAGCACTCACAAAAACAAACCTAAGGCAGTATATATTTAAATGTCACATGAGAGCAACTGTCAGTAAGTCTTTTGGGACCATTATTATCAAAAGGGGACAAAATATGCAGGGGAGATCCCAGAACAGAGTTTCAATAGTGAAAGAGAGGAAGTTGCTCCAGCTGTACTTCCTTAAGCTAAATTGCAAATAATAATCACTGTATATTGATGATCTATAATAATACTGTAAGCACATAATTGTGCGTTTTACATTGATAGGTTATAAAGTTAACTAGATTGAATATATCACCTTAATTTTTCATTATAAACCTTTCTGAGTTTGAGCACCACAGTTAGATTAGAAACCATCACCTCTCTTGTTGAGAGGTGGAGACTTAGCCCAGGGGTTATGCAACTTGCAAGCCAAGGACAGAGTCACAGGTGCCCAGATTCTAAGCTGACTCAGTCACCGATGGTTCAGGGCAGTGACTCTTGGGCTTTGATCTGCTTGGGAATCACATGGTGAACTTGTTGGGTTTCCTTTTCTGGGCATCAAACCCCAGCAATGTTACTTGTTCAGCAGGTTGGATCAAGGCTCCTGAATTTATGTTCCTGTCAGGCTTCCAGATTACTCTATGCTGATGACTTGAGGATTTCAGTTTGGGTCACCCTGGTGTGTGGGCTCTGAGGTTAGTCTAGTGAGGTTTGAATCCTGACTCTAGCAATTACTAACTGCGTGAACTTGAGTCTTGGATTTTTCATCAGTAAAATGGGATTAATGCCAGAAACTTCTTCATATGTTGTTATGAGGATAAAGGTAAAGTGGGGTCAAAAAATGCCAATTATGCCCACAGTAAGTAATGCTATTACCACCATCATCAGCACCAACATGGGCCATTTTCAACAGAGCTGAAAGCCATCAAAGAACATCCTTATATGTGGAATCAAAAATAATCTACAAATGAACTTATTTACAGAACAAAAACAGACTCACAGATATAGGAAAAAAAAAAAAACTTATGGCTAACAAAAGGGATGGATAAATTAGGAGCTGCGGGACTAACAGATACACACAACTATATATAAAATATATGAATAACAAAACTTACTATATAGCCTAGGGGAATACATTCAATATCTTGTAATAAGCCTTAATGGGAAAGAATCTGAAAGAGTATCAGAATCACTTTGCTGTACATCAGAAACTAACACAACATTGTAGATTTACTGCTGCTAAGTCGCTTCAGTCGTGTCCGACTCTGTGTGACCTCATAGACAGCAGCCCACCAGGCTCGGCCGTCCCTGGGATTCTCCAGGCAAGAACACTGAAGTGGGCTGCCATTTCCTTCTCCAATGCATGCAAGTGAAAAGTGAAAGTGAAGTCACTCAGTCGTGTCCGACTCTTCGTGACACCATGGGCTGCAGCCTACCAGGCTCCTCCGTCCATGGGATTTTCCAGGCAAGAGTGCTGGAGTGGGGTGCCTCTGCCTTCTCTATGCTTCAATAAATAAAAAATAAAAGAACCTGCTAGACTTGGATGGACAGACAGATAAGAAACTGTAAGACAGAAGGACACAAAGTCAATTAAAAAGTGATCCATCTCTAGAGAGCTGCACTATTTGCCCAAAAGAGAATGTTGACAGTATGGATGCACAATACTGCTCTGTGTGTGAGTGATTTGACCTCAAAACACAACTATATCAAGTGTTCTGGAAGGCAGAACTGTGTTTCTCTCATCTCCATAAAAGGTCTGGCAGTAAGTTGGTGTTCATTTATTGACTGAATGAGCCAACATTCTCTGACTTAGGAAAGTCACTTTACCACTCAGTTTGAACTCCCATTAAATATAGAAAATGCTTGTTTAAATATGCATGTGCACACACACATATACACACACACACAAAGAAATCCCTGAGATGTTTCTTTCTCCAGATTAGAGATAAAATTTCAGAGGCATAGAAAGGTTAAGTGACTTGCCCTTAAACAAGTAAAAGGTAGGGCCCAAGCTGGATGACCATTCTCAGTCCATTCTGTCAAGGCAGCCTGCATGTGGGAGTAAAGCTGACTATGTATTAATATTTTTTTGTAATAATGTTTTTTATAGTAGGAGATAATTTACATGTAAAATTTACATGGCATTAATCAACATCTTTTAAAAAGAATTTCTTAAGCTATCTCTTCTTTATTCCCACTGACTGAGTGGTTATCAATGGAGAATCCTGCTGCAGAAGCTGTTTAGATTCTATGAAATATATACTCGATTGATACCATGTTTAAAATAGATAACTAATGAGAACCTACCGTATAGCACAAAGAACTCAACTCAAGGCTCTGTGGTTTAACTTGGATCAGAAGGAAGTCCAAAAAAGAGGGATATATGTGTGTGTATATATACACTTGTAACTGATTCACTTTGCTGTACAGCAGAAATTAACTCAATATTGTAAAGCAACTAAGCTTTAAAAAGAATTGAGGAGTCCATGAAGACTGAAAATTTAAATACCTTTTCATTAGAAATTGGGTTTGATATTTTTAATCAAAAAATAAAGAAAGGAACATGTTTAAAGGCTAACAATTAATCTAATGTTTTTTCATCATTTTAACAGAATAGAAATCTGAATGTTTTGTGGAAGTTCTAGACCTGTGTGAAGAATAGAAGGAATAGCCTTAGGGTTCTCACTGTAGCGTTCTCTGGGATCCTGATAAATCTTTCCATATAGAACACAGATATAGTGGTAGATATAGATATTCTTATTTGAATATATTTTCTCCCGACACATTCAGGAAATCTTCATCAGATTTATATAAGTTCATTGCTTTTTTTTCCCCTTTCGTTTGAATAATCTTCATATTCTGTATAAAATATAGCTCTTTCTTCTGTCCACATCATAAACCCAAAAGTGTGTGTGCTAAGTCGCTTCAGTCTTGTCTGACTCTTTATGACCCCATGGTCTGTCACCCATGGGCACTTCTGTCCATGGGATTCTCCAGACAAGAATACTGGAGTGGGTTGCCATTCCCTTCTCCAGGGGATCTTCATGACCCAGGGATGGAACCCGTGGCTCTTATGGTCTCCTGCATGGCAGGCTGGTTCTTTTATCACCAGGGCATCACCAGGGAAGCCCATAAATCCAAGAACCTGGACCCATAAGTGACCTGAACAATCTCCACCCTAAGTCATCATTTAAATGATAATCATCACATCCGGTCAACCCTGCAGCCTAGTGTAAACTGCCTGAACATCATGTCTGTGGCTCATTGACACCATCACTGCTGCTCACTGAGGCTGGAAGACATTCCCTTTCTTCTGCACATGACAAAGCTGGAGTTCAGAGACTTGAAAATAAGGTGATATATAATGTTCAGTCATGGACTGAACAAATGATGTTTAAACTTCTCTGTCTCTGATCTTTCCAGTCTATCAAACAGTAACTCATGTAAGGTCTGTGCAGTTCACTTAATTCTTTTAAGGTCAGTGAGTTATTTAACATCAGAGTTACAATTAGAAGGCTTCATTGCAGCTCTTATAGCTCAATTTGTTTCTAAGAAGGAGATGTAGATTTTTGATGCAATTCCTGTTTAATTCATTCCAAAAAGTGTGTACTTTGGACCTACTGTTTCCTTTTTTGAAGCATCTATAACACTCCATCCAATCAAAGGGCTGCATTCCACTCTGGTGTCTAAGGGTTTGTTTGCCTTGTTGACAGCTCATCTGAGTCACCTAAACCACTTATCAGCAACCCGCTTCTCTCATTTTGTCACAGAAAAATGCCCATCATGTTTTTCAGTTTTAAATTGTCTTGCATTTCAGTGTTCCTGACTTTTTCAGAAATTATTACCTCAATCAAATGCAGTGTGATCTCAGATTCCTTTGCACTCTGTGGGTCAAAGCTGAACTTGGGGTAAACCTTTGGTCGTCTATGAGTAGCCTTTCAAGTCTTATAATTGGGATCGTTGGGGAGAAATTTGCACATAAATTTAGTAGTAGGACTGAAATTCTGGATTACTTTCAATTCAGTATTCTTCCCTGTCCTGGAGCTAGAAGTCTGTATCTAAGAAGTAAAATTGTGTTTCTGTTTGCCACTAAATCAATAGTAGCACACCTCTATCACATTCAAAAAGGATACTTAATACATAACTTTTAATAAATATGTGCAAGGATAAATGACAATGAATAACACAGAGAGTATGGAGTGATTCTACATTAGTACACACTGTTGCACACACAGTCCTACTCTTGTGATAACAACCAATTCTTCACATTACTGGAAGCAGAAGTTGTCCCTGTTGAGCAATGCATTTGAGTCTTAAAAAATGATCAGATGTCTTAGAGCTAATTTGTGGACAATTCCAGACAACGCCTAAGTTCTTTTTGTTAAGGCACTTGAGTTTGTTTTTTTAATTTTAGGGACATGTCTTGCAGGATCTTAGTTCCCCAACCAGGGATTGGATCCAACCCCTCAGCAGTGAAAGCAGAGTCCTAACCACTGGATGGCTAGGGAATTTCAGACAACATCAAAGCTCTTTTATTTTTTTATATAGAGACAGGTTTAAAAAAATTCTATAGGTAAAAAAACTACTATCTACAAAAAATTATATAGATATAGGCAAAAGCTCTCTTTCCTGCATGATTTTTCTATTTTTTTTTTTTGAAAGAGAAATTGTGAAAATAACCAAAGATCAACCAAATGAGAGCAAACAAAGGTTATTTATTCAAAGTGCTGTAGCGATGAAGTCAGCCACTGTCCCTTGTGTTTTGGCAGAGAAACAAGAGAAGTCAGAAGAGTGATGGAAGGCTTCAAGTATGCCCTGATTGGAGGTTGTTTCCATGGGAAGTGGTAGGAAATCTAAGTAGAAAGGAGGCTTCCTATTTGATTATGTGACGGGGCAAGAATGCATATTTGTCTTTTTCTATTTGGTCCTCAGTTGAAAGGAAGACAAAAATTAGAGAAGCTGTCAATTATTAATCAAATTCTGGCCATCCTGAGCCAGTTGTTACTGGAGTTATTGTTTGATTTCCTGGATTGTTACTAGAGACAATGTTCTTGTTCTGACTTCCCACAAGACTGACATAGATAGGAGGCTGACATCCTGGGTTGGTTACTGCAGCTAATGGGTTGGTTTCCTGGGCTGGTTGCCACAGGTTGTGGGTTGGAGTTCTATTTTTATAAATGGTCTATCTATCGTTTATTCATACATTCAGTTGCTCAAAATGGAGTTATTATTTTCAGTGTTTTGAATTTTGTTTTGCTCCCTTAAAACTGGTCTTTGGATAGATGTCAGCATAAGATTTCCCTACTTTTTGTCCCCCATTTTAATAACTAAAATTTGGCATCTCTTTATGAACAAAAGTGATTCTTTGGGAAAAGTGGGATCCAGCTGCACATGTGAAGGGACCTAGAAAGAGACTCAGTCACCTATGCCTTGGGTAATAGGCACCCAGACCTTTGTATAGGCTATAAAACCATATAGTTTTAAAAGTCTATAAGGCAGCCTCAGCCACAGTTAGCCACAGTCAGGGAATACCTGGAGAGTGCTGACTTGAGCAGACATGAGCATCAAGAGAGCCTTTGGATAAGAACTCTGTCAGCCCCACTCCACCCCAGTTTGATAGGACATAGAGCCAAACTAGCCAGCAATTGACTTCCATCAGAGAAAAGGAAACCAGTGAGAGAGTCCCAGGCTCCTCTGGCTTTGTAGAATGCTCCTAAAAAAAAACTTATCTGTCAAAGCGCTTGGAGCACTGAAGGGAGACTTTCATGGCAGGAAGAAGGCAGATAAGCAGATCAGAAAGCGCTAAAAGGATGTAGCTCTTGTTGACTATGTTCAGGACTCCATCAGGATGACTATTTATAAGCTGCTAGGGAAACCCCACAGCTATAGCTGGTTTCTTGTGTGCACTCACCAACGCTGGAAAAGAACCAGCTCTGGTAGACATAGACATAGAGCGCTCTCTGCAAACATGCAGATAAGCAGATCAGAAAGCACTAAAAGGACATAGCTCTTGACTGTGTTCAGGACTCCATGAGGATGACTGTTTATAAGCTGCTAGGGAAACCCCACAGCTATAGCTGGTTTCTTGTGTGTACTCACCAACGTTGGAAAAGAACCATTTCTGGTAGACATAGAGTGCTCTCCAAAAACATGCCAAAATCTACAGGAGAGAGACAAATCTCAAAACTGAGCCCTGTCTCCAGCATCAGGAAAACAAAAGAGAGGTTTTAGTAGCTGGTGACTTGTAGATCAAGAGATTTACAAGTTTAAGGATTCTGCCACAAGAGGGAGCAAGAAGCATGGAGCAGATTATCCACACAAGGTTAGAGTAAGCACCAGATATAAGCAGGACCAACAAAAAGTATCGCCCACCTGAAAGCAGCTAGTAAAGACTGGAGAAGGTGACTGCTACTGCAAATGCAAAAGTGGCAACACAAAGCTACAAGCAATATGGAAAATCAAAGAAGCATGCCATTACCAAAAGATAACAAACATCTCCCAAATCGATCCCAAAGACGGGCAATTTTGTGATTTAGCTGATATAGAATGCAAAAAAAAATTATTTGAGGAAATTCAATAAGTTACAAGAAAACAATAAATATGTCAACAAAATCAGAAAAGTAGTAAATGAACAAAATGAGAAATTTAGCAAAGAGATAGAAATCATTAAAAGAACTTAACAGAAAGTCTGAAACTGAAGAATTCAATAACATTGCAAAGAAAGCATCAGTATCAAACTAGACCAAACAGAAAATAAAGACAGTGATCTTGAGGGTGTGGCTTCCAATCAGCCTAGATCTAGGTTCTGATGGTGATTCTCACCTTTGGGACACTGACAAGTCTTGGTGCACCCTCATCTCCTGAGAACCACTAAGGAAAAAAGAAGATCGCTTGGGCATTCACTGAGGTTTGAGAAACAACAAACAGGTAGGCCAAGTCAAGCAATAAGGATCATCACCTCCAAGAGACTACACCTTCAACAGTGATTGATATGGCTATTTTATCTAATATATAGAAACCAGCACAGAAAGTCAAGCAAAATGAAAAAAAAAAAAAAAAAAAAAAGAGGAATATGTTCCAAACAAAAGAACAATGTAAAACCCTAGAAAAAGACCTTAGTGAAACAGAGACTAAAATTTTATCTGATGAAGAGTTGTAAACAATGGTCATAAAGACTTCAAGGTACTGAGGTCATGAGAATAATCCATGAACAAAGTAAGGATTTCAGCAAAAATATAAGAAAGTACCAAAAAGAAATCAGAATACAGTACATCACATTAATAAATGTAATAATTGACATGAAATAATTGACAGCAGAGTTTCAACAGCAGTTTAGATACAGTGAAAGAGAGAGTCAGCAAATTTAAAAACAGGGTTATGAATTTCATCCAGTCAGAGGAGGTAAGAGAAAAAATAATGAAGAGGGTAGCTAGCTTAAGGTAGTTATAGGCCAACTTAAGTATACCAGTGCAACTGGCTCTTGAACAACACGGGGATTATGTGTGCCAATCATCTGTGCTGTCAAAACTGCATACAATTTTTAGGTGACTGAATTATCTAACCACATCTGAGAATTCAACCAACCATAGATTATATATAATGCTGTAAGATTTACAGTTGAAAAGTTGCACCTATTAGTGGACTGACTCAGCTCAAACCCATGTTGCTCAATGGTCAACTCTATTCACATTGTACAAGCTACAGAATGAGAAGAGAGAGAAAGAGGCAGAAAGTTTATTTGAAAAAATAATGGCTGAATGATGCCCGAAACTGTGGAAGAAAACAGACAGGCAGCCCAGAAAATTTCCAAATAAGATGAATCCAAATATATCCATTCCAAGCATGTTATCACTGAATCATTAAAAATTACAGGCAAAGAGAGAACCTTGAAAGCAGCAAGAGAAAATCAACACCTATTTGCAGGGGACTATGAGCACACTTTTCAGCAGCAACTTTTCAGGCCAACTGGAACTGGCATGATATATTCAAAAAGCTGAAAAAAAGAAAAGAAAAGAAAAGAAATCACCTACTGAAAACATTCTACCTAGCAAAGCTGCTCTTCTGAATAGAAGGAGAAATATAGAGTTTTCCAGAAAAGCAAAAGCTGAGGAGTTCACCACTAAAATCGACCTTACAAGAAATTTTAAATGAGCTTCTCTCAGCTGAAATGAAAGGGCTCAAATGAGAACAATAGAAAAAGAAGTATAAATATCACTGGCAAAGGTAAACATATAGATAAATTCAGAATAAAAAAAAGTAGTACAAACAATTACAATTACAATAATTGTTAATGGATATTCTAGCAGAAAAGATGTAAATTGTGAAAAAAAATTATAAAGTGTGGATGCAGGAGAAAACTAGGAGGAAATTGTAGAATTTTAGAATACATTCATAATTGTTATCATAATTAACTTATCATAATTAAGTTAATTAAGTTTGGTGTAAGTATACCACTAAAGTAAGTTATCAAACCACCAAAAGTTATCAAACCACCAAAAAAAAAAAAAAAATGCAAAAGAAGAAACGAAAATTAGAAAACTTTTAGGAAACAATGAACAAAATGACAATAATTGTAACTATAAATAATCATTTTACATGTAAACAAAATAAATTCCCCAATAAAAAATCAGAGTGACTGAAAGAATTAAAAAATATCAAAACACAAAAATATGATGCTTTCTATACGAAACTCTCTTCAGGTTTAAGGACACACATAGACTGAAGGCAAAGAGATGGAAAAAGATATTCTATGGAGACAGAAACCATAAGAAAGCTGGGATAGCAATCAGACAAGATAGTCTTTAAGACTAAGACTGTGAAAGCGTTAGTCACTCAGTCATGTCTGACTATTTGCAACTCTGTCTATGCAATTCTCCAAGCAAGAATACTGGAGTGGGTAGCCATTTCCTTCTCCAGGGGATCTTCCTGACCCAGGGATGAAACATGGCCAAGTCTCTTGTAATGCAGGCAGATTCTTTACTGTCTGAGCCACAAGGGATTTCACTTCATATCAGACAGGATAGATAAGCTTTAAGATTAGGACTGGTGCTTTCCCGGTGGCTCAGACGGTAAAGTGTCTGCCTGCAATGCAGGAGCCCCGAGTTTGATCCCTGGATCAGGAAGATCCCCTGAAGAAGGAAATGGCAATCCACTCCAATACTCTTGCCTGGAAAATTCCAAGGACGGAGGAGCCTGGTGGGCTATAGTCCATGGGGTCACAAAGAGCCGGACACGACTGAGTGACTTCACTTCACTTAGGAGACAAAAAAAGGTACAACATAAGCATATAACATTTGTAAATATTTATATATCCTAACATAGGAACACCTAACTATATAAAGCAAATATTAACAAACTTATAGAAAAAAATAAAAATAGTAGATTACAGTACCCCTTTTTCATCAATGGGTAAATAATCTAGACAGAAAATCAGTAAGTAAACATTGTATTTTAAATGATATGAACTTTAAATGACATGAACTTAGACATTTACAGAATATGCCATCCCAAAGCAGTGTAATGCATATTCTTTTCAAGTGAACATTGAACATTCTCTAGGATAGGTCATATTCATCATAGTGATGGACAGCAAATCCTGGCATGTTGCAGTTCATGAGGTCGCAAAGAGTCGGACACAACTGAGCGACTGACTGAACTGTTATTCATCTTAACGCTTCTGTTTCCTCTTCATTTGTCAAGCATATTTCAGTGGACGCAGAATCCATGGATGATAGCACATTTCTTTCACCACTTAAAAATATTCTGTCAATTTCTTCTGGCTTCCTGGATTTTGAAGAGAACTCCTCTATAATTTGAATTGAGATTGCTCTATTAAAAATATTCCATTTATCTCTGTCTGTCAATCCCCTGCCAGCGTAGGAGATACAGGAGACCTGGGTTCTATCACTGGGTCAGGAAGATCCCATTGAGTAGGAAATGGCAACCCGCTTTAGTATTCTTGCCTGGAGAATTCCATGAACAGAGGAGCCTGGTGGGTTACAGTCCAGAGGGCTGCAAAGAGGTGGACATGACTGACCACACACATGTATGCATGTGTGTTTTCTTTTTTCTTTTTTTTTTTTACTTTTCAAGAATTTAATGATGGTGTGTCTTGTCTGGGATGTTTTGTGATTTGTTCTATTTGGGGTTCATTTAAAATCTTGGATCTATAAATTTGTGTGTTGTCAAATTTGGGAAATTACAGTAATTACTCCTTCAAGTAACCTTTCAGCCCATGTTCATTCTGTTCTAATTATGATATCTTAATGATATTAATATTATCTTTTTTAAGTTTATTTTGATTTGTTTTTTCAGATTATATGAATTCTATTGTTCTTTTCCCAAGCTTACCATTTGTATCCTCTATTATATGTAATCTACTGTTGAGCCCATCTAGTGATTTTTTTAAATTGACATTATGTTTTAGTTCTATAATTTCCATTTGCTTCTTTCTTTCTTTTTTTTTTTTTTCTTTAAATAACTTATGGGGTTTTGTTTATAGATATTTTGCATTTTTTTATTTGCTTACACATACATACTTTGTAATTAGTTTTGGAACACTTTTACAGTGACATTTTCAGTTTCTTTTTTTTTTTTTTTCTCTGTACTGTTCAAAATGATTTATTTTTTTTTTAATTTTATTTTATTTTTAAACTTTACATAATTGTATTAGTTTTGCCAAATATCAAAATGAATCTGCCACAGGTGTACATGTGTTCCCCATCCTGAACCCTCCTCCCTCCTCCCTCCCCATTCCATCCCTCTGGGTCGTCCCAGTGCACCAGCCCCAAGCATCCACTATCGTGCATCGAAACTGGACTGGCAACTCGTTTCATACATGATATTATACATGTTTCAATGCCATTCTCCCAAATCTTCCCACCCTCTCCCTCTCCCACAGAGTCCATAAGACTGTTCTATACATCAGTGTCTCTTTTGCTGTCTCGTACACAGGGTTATTGTTACCATCTTTCCATATATATGCGTTAGTATACTGTATTGGTGTTTTTCTTTCTGGCTTACTTCACTCTGTATAATAGGCTCTAGTTTCATCCACCTCATTAGAACTGATTCAAATGTACTCTTTTTAATGGCTGAGTAATACTCCATTGTGTATATGTACCACAGCTTTCTTATCCATTCATCTGCTGATGGACATCTAGGTTGCTTCCATGTCCTGGCTATTATAAACAGTGCTGCGATGAACATTGGGGTACACGTGTCTCTTTCCCTTCTGGTTTCCTCAGTGTGTATGCCCAGCAATGGGATTGCTGGATCATAAGGCAGTTCTATTTCCAGTTTTTTAAGGAATCTCCACACTGTTCTCCATAGTGGCTGTACTAGTTTGCATTCCCACCAACAGTGCAAGAGGGTTCCCTTTTCTCCACACCCTCTCCAGCATTTATTGCTTGTAGACTTTTGGATCGCAGCCATTCTGACTGGTGTGAAATGCTACCTCATAGTGGTTTTGATTTGCATTTCTCTGATAATGAGTGATGTTGAGCATCTTTTCATGTGTTTGTTAGCCATCTGGATGTCTTCTTTGGAGAAATGTCTATTTAGTTCTTTGGCCCGTTTTTTGATTGGGTCATTTATTTTTCTGGAGTTGAGCTGTAGGAGTTGCTTGTATATTCTCGAGATTAGTTGTTTGTCAGTTGCTTCATTTGCTATTATCTTCTCCCATTCTGAAGGCTGTCTTTTCACCTTGCTAATAGTTTCCTTTGATGTGCAGAAGCTTTTAAGGTTAATTAGGTCCCATTTGTTTATTTTTGCTTTTATTTCCAATATTCTGGGAGGTGGATCATAGAGGATCCTGCTGTGATGTATGTCAGAGAGTGTTTTGCCTATGTTCTCCTCTAGGAGTTTTATAGTTTCTGGTCTTACGTTTAGATCTTTAATCCATTTTGAGTTTATTTTTGTGTATGGTGTTAGAAAGTGTTCTAGTTTCATTCTTTTACAAGTGGTTGACCAGATTTCCCAGCACCACTTGTTAAAGAGATTGTCTTTAATCCATTGTGTATTCTTGCCTCCTTTGTCAAAGATAAGGTGTCCATATGTGCGTGGATTTATCTCTGGGCTTTCTATTTTGTTCCATTGATCTATATTTCTGTCTTTGTGCCAGTACCATACTGTCTTGATAACTGTGGCTTTGTAGTAGAGCCTGAAGTCAGGTAGGCTGATTCCTCCAGTTCCATTCTTCTTTCTCAAGATCGCTTTGGCTATTCGAGGTTTTTTGTATTTCCATACAAATTGTGAAATTATTTGTTCTAGCTCTGTGAAGAATGCTGTTGGTAGCTTGATAGGGATTGCATTGAATCTATAGATTGCTTTGGGTAGTATACTCATTTTCACTATATTGATTCTTCCAATCCATGAACATGGTATATTTCTCCATCTGTTAGTGTCCTCTTTGATTTCTTTCACCAGTGTTTTATAGTTTTCTATATATAGGTCTTTAGTTTCTTTAGGTAGATATATTCCTAAGTATTTTATTCTTTCCGTTGCAATGGTGAATGGAATTGTTTCCTTAATTTCTCTTTCTGTTTTCTCATTATTAGTGTATAGGAATGCAAGGGATTTCTGGGTGTTGATTTTATATCCTGCAACTTTACTATAGTCATTGATTAGTTCTAGTAGTTTTCTGGTGGAGTCTTTAGGGTTTTCTATGTAGAGGATCATGTCATCTGCAAACAGTGAGAGCTTTACTTCTTTTCCAATTTGGATTCCTTTTATTTCTTTTTCTGCTCTGATTGCTGTGGCCAAAACTTCCAAAACTATGTTGAATAGTAATGGTGAAAGTGGGCACCCTTGTCTTGTTCCTGACTTTAGAGGAAATGCTTTCAATTTTTCACCATTGAGGATAATGTTTGCTGTGGGTTTGTCATATATAGCTTTTATTATGTTGAGGTATGTTCCTTCTATTCCTGATTTCTGGAGAGTTTTTTTTTTATCATAAATGGATGTTGAATTTTGTCAAAGGCTTTCTCTGCATCTATTGAGATAATCCTATGGTTTTTATTTTTCAATTTGTTAATGTGGTGTATTACATTGATTGATTTGAGGATATTGAAGAATCCTTGCATCCCTGGGATAAAGCCCACTTGGTCATGGTGTATGATCTTTTCAATGTGTTGTTGGATTCTGATTGCTATAATTTTGTTAAGGATTTTTGCATCTATGTTCATCAGTGATATTGGCCTGTAGCTTTCTTTTTTTGTGGGATCTTTGTCAGATTTTGGTATTAGGGTGATGGTGGCCTCATAGAATGAGTTTGGAAGTTTACCTTCCTCTGCAATTTTCTGGAAGAGTTTGAGTAGGATAGGTGTTAGCTCTTCTCTAAATTTTTGGTAGAATTCAGCTGTGAAGCCATCTGGACCTGGGCTTTTGTTTGCTGGAAGATTTTTGATTACAGTTTCAATTTCTGTGCTTATGATGGGTCTGTTAAGATTTTCTATTTCTTCCTGATCCAGTTTTGGAAAGTTGTACTTTTCTAAGAATTTGTCCATTTCTTCCCCATTGTCCATTTTATTGGCATATAATTGCTGATAGTAGTCTCTTATGATCCCTTGTATTTCTGTGTTGTCTGTTGTGATCTCTCCATTTTCATTTCTAATTTTATTGATTTGATTTTTCTCCCTTTGTTTCTTGATAAGTCTGGCTAATGGTTTGTCAATTTTATTTAGCCTTTCAAAGAACCAGCTTTTGGCTTTGTTGATTTTTGCTATGGTCTCTTTTGTTTCTTTTGCATTTATTTCTGCCCTGATTTTTAAGATTTCTTTCCCTCTACTAACCCTGGGGTTCTTCATTTCTTCCTTTTCTAGTTTCTTTAGGTGTAGAGTTAGGTTATTTATTTGACTTTTTTCTTGTTTCTTGAGGTATGCCTGTATTGCTATGAACTTCCCCCTTAGGACTGCTTTTACAGTGTCCCACAGGTTTTGGGTTGTTGTGTTTTCATTTTCATTCGTTTCTATGCAAATTAATTGACAGGAGCTCATCAAACGCCTCCATACCTACACTGAAACCAAGCACCACACAAGGGCCAACAAGTTCCAGGGCAAGACATATCAAACAAATTCTCTAGCAACAAAGGAACACAGCCCTGAGCTCCAAGATACAGGCTGCCCCAAACCATAGACATCTCATAACTCATTACTGAACACTTTGTTGCACTCCAGAGAGAAGAAATACAGCTCCACCCACCAGAACACCGACACAAGCTTCCCTAACCAAGAAACCTTGACAAACCACCTGTACAAACCCACACACAGCGAGGAAATGCCACAATAAAGAGAACTTCACAAACTGCCAGAATACAGAAAGGACACCCCAAACTCAACAATTTAAACAAGATGAAGAGACAGAGGAATACCCAGCACATAAAGGAACAGGATAAATGCCCACCAAACCAAACAAAAGAGGAAGAGATAGGGAATCTACCTGATAAAGAATTCCGAATAATGATAGTGAAATTGATCCAAAATCTTGAAATTAAAATGGAATCACAGATAAATAGCCTGGAGACAAGGATTGAGAAGATGCAAGAAAGGTTTAACAAGGACCTAGAAAAAATAAGAGTCAATATATAATGAATAATGCAATAAATGAAATTAAAAACACTCTGGAGGCAAAAAATAGTAGAATAACAGAGGCAGAAGATAGGATTAGTGAATTAGAAGATAGAATGGTAGAAATAAATGAATCAGAGAGGAAAAAAGAAAAACGAATTAAAAGAAATGAGGACAATCTCAGAGACCTCCAGGACAATATTAAATGCTGCAACATTTGAATCATAGGGGTCCCAGAAGAAGAAGACAAAAAGAAAGACCATTAGAAAATATTTGAAGAGATAATAGTTGAAAACTTCCCTAAAATGGGGAAGGAAATAATCACTCAAGTCCAAGAAACCCAGAGAGTCCCAAACAGGATAAACCCAAGGCGAAACACCCCAAGACACATAGTAATCAAATTAACAAAGATCAAACACAAAGAACAAATATTAAAAGCAGCAAGGGAAAAACAACAAATAACACACAAGGGAATGCCCATAAGGATAACAGCTGATCTTTCAATAGAAAATCTTCAAGCCAGGATGGAATGGCAAGACATACTTAAAGTGATGAAAGAAAATAACCTACAGCCCAGATTATTGTACCCAGCAAGGATCTCATTCAAATATGAAGGAGAAATCAAAAGCTTTTCAGACAAGCAAAAGCTGAGAGAATTCAGCACCACCAAACCAGCTCTCCAACAAATACTAAAGGATATTCTCTAGACAGGAAACACAAAAACAGTGTATAAATTTGGACCCAAAACAATAAAGTAAATGGCAACGGGATCATACTTATCAGTAATTACCTTAAACGTAAATGGGTTGAATGCCCCAACCAAAAGACAAAGACTGGCTGAATGGATCCAAAAACAAGACCCCTACATATGTTGTCTACAAGAGACCCACCTCAAAACAGGGGACACATACAGACTGAAAGTGAAGGGCTGGAAAAAGATTTTCCATGCAAATAGGGACCAAAAGAAAGCAGGAGTAGCAATACTCATATCAGATAAAATAGACTTTAAAACAAAGGCTGTGAAAAGAGACAAAGATGGTCACTACATAATGATCAAAGGATCAATCCAAGAAGAAGATATAACAATTATAAATATATATGCACCCAACACGGGAGCACTGCAATATGTAAGACAAATGCTAACAAGTATGAAAGGAGAAATTAACAATAACACAATAATAATGGGAGACTTTAATACCCCACTCACACCTATGGATAGATCAACTAAACAGAAAATTAACAAGGAAACACAAACTTTAAATGATACAATAGACCAGTTAGACCTAATTGATATCTATAGGACATTTCATCCCAAAACAATGAATTTCACCTTTTTCTCAAGTGTACATGGAACCTTCTCCAGGATAGATCACATCCTGGGCCATAAATCTAGCCTTGGTAAATTCAAAAAAATAGAAATCATTCCAAGCATCTTTTCTAACCACAATGCAGTAAGATTAGATCTCAATTACAGAAGAAAAACTATTAAAAATTCCAACATATGGATGCTGAACAACACACTGCTGAATAACCAACAAATCACAGAAGAAATCAAAAAAGATTATTTTTTAAGTAGACATTACTATAAGATAGATAATGCCTCAGCAATCTTTAATAATAGGGACAATGTTTCTGTTCACTGAGAATTAATTAATGTATGTGTTTAGAAATCACTAAGCAAACTGTAATTAATGAACAAAGTAATGAAATATTTATAAGAACAGACAGAAAACAATAAACAAAGTAAGTACTTTACAAAGTGAATATATTGCACTAAATATTTTTTTAACTCTTATCAAGATATATATTTAATTTTATAGTTTGTATGCTGGCTTCTTAATTTCATTTAATTGAATAATTTGCTATTCACAGAAGAGACCTTTCATTTGCTGAGTAAAACCTTTATGCAGAATTAGCAAATTGGTCAGCAATTTATATTTAGTTTTTTATTGAGTGGTATTATACATTAAAAATGAAAATAGATACTCACAATTATGAATCTTTGGTGAAGAAGCAGAGTTTGATTTATATTTATAATTCTTTACACAGTATTCCCATAGGATAACTATTTAACATTTAAATACATATTAAACGTACCTGCAAATTAAAGCACTTTTCTTTAAGGAAACACACAATGATATAAATATTCAATTATTATTCTTCTAAAATGACAAGATTGAATCTGCTTACAATTTTAACTCTGGATGTTTGTTTTCTGTTTATTTTTTTGATCTCAGGAATACATTATTTAAATAAATTACCTGATGATATTTATGAAGAATAAAAAAAAATTAGATAAATAATAGGGCAACTCAAAAAAAAATAGTACTGGCCTTCCTTGGTAGTCCAGTTGTTAAGAATTCTCATACCAATGCAGGGGTTTGGGACATGGGTTCAATCACTTGTCTGGGAAGATTCTACATTTCACGGGGCACCTAAAAAGTGAAAGTGAAAGTGAAGGTCACTCAGTCATTTCCGACTCTTTTGCAACCCCATGGACTACACAGTCCATGGAATTCTCCAGGCCAGAATACATAGTGGTTCCAGGAAGATTCTACATGCCACAAGGCACCTAAATTTGTTGCAGCTCACAGGCTCAGTGGTTGTGACATGTGGCCTTAGTTGCCTTGTAGCATGTGGGATCATAGTTGCCCAGCCTAGGATCCAACCCACCTCCCCTGCATTGGGAGGCAGATTCTTAATGAGTGTACCACAAGGAAGTCCCTCAAAGAAGCTTTATGAATTATTTGCTGTAAGTTTGTGAATAAGTAGCCTTTCTTAATTTTGCCTCATGTGTAGTTTGGTCTTTGATATCTTCATCTTGAAGATATTGAGCTTCATTATTAAATGGAAGTAAAAAACAATGTCATAATATCTATGCTGTCATTTTTTTCCTCAAATACATCTTTCCTATAACTTCTGGTTGAAGTCTGAAATATCACAGACAAAACATTTCTTTCTATGGTTAAGTAGTAAAGTATAGACAGTCAGTAGGTGCAGGGATATGATCTGAGTGGAGTAAGGTAAATTTTAACAAGTGTTTCCCCAAAATTAAATACAATAAAAGCAAGCCCTGATTTTTAGTGTTTGCATGTGGCTGGTTTCAAGCTATCGATGTGGAGTTGGAAAGAAAGGTGCTTAATGCACTCTGGGAGTGCAGTGGCTGATGGTCTCTTCTTGAGCATCTTCTAGGTGAAGCTTTCTACTGCAACCTTGGAAACTTAGCCTTATTACTCTTAGAACATGAGGAAAGTGAGAAATCATTAAGGTACTGTTTAATATCATACAGCAAGTAAGTGGCAAATGGTATTAGTGTCTGCTCATTGGAAGGACTGATGCTGAAGTTGAAGTGTCAATACTTTGGTCACCTGATGCAAAAAGTTGACTCACTAGAAAAGTCCCTGACTCTGGAAAAGATTGAAGGCAGGAGAAGAAAGGGACAGCAGAGGATGAGATGGTTGGATGGCATCACCGACTCGATGGATATGAGTTTGAGCAAGCTCTGGGAGATGGTGAAGGACAAGGAAGCCTGGCATGTTGCAGTCCATGGGGGTCACAAAGAGTGAGACACGGCTAAGCGGCTGAACAAAAACAACAGTGTACATCATGCGAAATGCCAGGCTGGATGAATCACAAGATGGAATCAAGATTGATGGGAGAAACATCAGCAACCTCAGATATGGAGATGATACCACTCTAATGGCAGAAAGTGAAGAGGAGCCAAAGAGCCTCCTGATGAGGGTGAAAGAAGACAGTGGAAAAGCTGGCTTGAAACTAAACACTCATAAAACTAAGATCATGGTATCTGGTTCCATCACTTCATAGCAAATATAAGGTGAAAAAGTGGAAGCAGTGACAGATTTTATTTTCTTGGTTTCCAAAATAACTCTGGATGGTGACCCAGCCATGAAATTAAAAGACACTTGCTCCTTGGAAGAAAAGCTATGGCAAACCTAGACAGCATATTGAAAAGCAGAAAATTGTATACAGTCAAAGTTATTGTTTTTCCATTTGTCTTATATGGATGTGAGTGTTGGAGCATAAAGTAGCCTGAGTGCGGAAGAATTGATGCTTTTAAATTGTGGTGGTGAAAAACATTCTTGAGAGTCCCTCGAACTTCAAGGATATCAAACCAGTCAATCCTAAAGGAAATCATCCAGAATATTCACTGGAAGAACTGCTGCTGAAGCTGAAGTTCCAATACTTTGGCCACCAGATATGAAGAGTCAACTCATTGGAAAAGATCCTGATACTGGGAAAGATTGAAGGCAAAAGGAGAAGTGGGCAGCAGAGGATGAGATGGTTAGATAACATCACTGACTCAGTGAATATGAATTTGAGTAATTCCAGGAGATTGTGGAGGACAGAGGGGCCCAGGATACTGCAGTTCATGGGTTTGCAAAGAGTCGAACATGTCATAGCAACTGAATAACAACAGACCTATCCTAATATACACTTCACACAGATGAGAATGATCATCATGGAAAAGTCTACAAATAACAAAAGCTGGAGGAGGTATGGAGAAAAGGAGACCCTCCTACACTATTGGTGAGAATGCAAGTTGGTGCACCCACTGTGAAGAACAGTACGGATATTCCTTAAATGCTAAAAATAGAGTTATCATACGATCCAGCAACCCCATTCTTGGACATATGTCTGTACAAAGCTATAATATGAAAGATATATGCACCCACTATGTGCATAGCAACACTATTTACAATAGCCAAGACTTGGAAGCAACCTAATGTCCATTAAAAGATGAATGAACAAAGATGGATATATGTATACATACATACATACATACATATATACATAAAGAATATTACTCAGCTACAAAAAACAGGGGCTTCCCAGGTTAAAAGATCTTCCTGCCAATGCAGGAAATTCAAGAGATGCGAGTTCGATCCCTGGGTTGGGAATATCCTCTGGAGTAGGAAGTGGAACCACTCCAGTATTCCTGCCTGGACAAGGAGCCTGATGAGCTACAGTCCATGGGGCTGCAATGAGTTGGAGCACAAAAAAAGAGAATGAAATAATGCCATTTGCCATGACACAGATGGACCTAGAGACTATTGTACTGAGTGAAGTAAGCCAGACAGAGAGATAAAAATATCATGATATCACTTCTATGTGGAATCTAAAAAAATTTATTTGCCTGAATTTATTTACAAAACAGAAATAGACTCACAGACAAAGAAGAGACTTATGGTTACCAAAGAGGAAAGGCAGGGTACAGGGGATAAATCAAGAGTTGGAGATTAAAATATATATTCTATTATATATAAAATAAATGGCCAACAAAGACCAATTGTATAGTCTAAAGACCAATTCTATATAGACTACAGAGTATATAGTCTATATTACACTCAATATCTTGTAATGACCTATAATGGGAGAAAATGTAAAAAAAGAATGGATATATATATATATATCTTAATCAAATTTGCTGTATACCTGAAACTAGACTAACATGACATTGCAAATTAACTATTTTTTAATAAAATTTAAAAAATAGTACTCAATCAGGATAGTCTCTCTGCCAAATAAGCAATCAATCAAAAATCCAGAAATATTGGACCTTTTTATATGCCAGCATTCTCTGCTGGGTTTTTCACCTTCAGCACAGATGATCAACTCATCCCCAACTCTATTCTCAGGTGTGAAAAATTGTCCATGGTTATTTCTGTCTAAATGCAAGCCTTCTTTGCTTGTGACCCAGTCTGCTTAGTTCTGATGGTTTGAAAAGGAAGGTATGCTTCACTCCTGCTGTTTCTTAATTGGAGCCATCTGTTCTTTGTCTCCATTAAGAAGCTGCAGTGTGAGGCCTATATCTGATGTGGGCTTCTGGGCCTGTAAGCTTTGGAAGAGAAAGCAGTCTTCTGAGGGAAGGCAGAAGACTTCTGTCTATAACGTACAGACTCTGTAATGGTATTATTTAAAAGATCCCTCATTTGGAAGAAAAGTATCCAAGAGTAACTACTGTTCCGATAAGAACTTACTTATCTTTGTAGAAGATAGGGCTAAGAATTTTTACTTGGAATTTACTTGGAAAGGGTATGATTGTTAGAAGACTGGAGGGAATTCATATTGAGACCCATTTATATACTAGTTTTTTGACTTTTGGTGTCTCACAAAAATCCAGAGAAAAACATTATTAACTCCATTTTACACATGATGAAACTGCAAGGAGATGGAGATGGGCTGAATACCTGAAGTCCATAGCTAGCCCATGGCGGAGCTGAGACACTGAATAATGTCTCTCTGGAATAAAAGGTCTTGATGTTTCTAGACACTACAGGAGGAGTTGGCAAACCATGAACCAACCCGAACTGGTTACTGATTTTTGCCCAAAGGTTAAGAATACTTCTTGGGCTTCTCAGGTGGCTGAGTGGATAAAGCAAAACCTGCAATGCAGGAGATGCAGTTTTGATCCCTGGGTCAGGAAGATCACCTTGAGGAGGGCATGGAAACCCACTTCAGTATTCTTGCCTGGAGAATCCCATGGATAGGGATGCCTGCCAGTTTACAGTTCTTGAGGTCGTGAAGAATCAGACACGATTGAAACAAGCATGCACACATTCAGGAACATTTCTTACATGTTTTTAAAAGCTGTAAAAAAAAATTATAATAAACAGCATTTTGTGGAGCATGAAAATTATTTGTAAGTCAAAGCTTGGAGTCCCTGAAGAAGGCTTTATTAGCATGCCATCATGATCACTCATTACTGTACTGTCTACGACTATCTTCATGCTACAACAGCAGTGCTGAGAAGCTGCATTAGTGACTGTATGGCTTTCAAAGATAAAACTATTTAGTAGCTTGCCTTCTAGAGGGAAAAGAGTTTTCAGGCCTCCACGCTAGACCAGTGGTTTTCAAACTTGAGTGTGCAGCAGAACTATCTGGGTGACTTGATCAACACAGATGCCAAGCCTCACCCCCAGAGGGCATAATTTTGCAGGACTGGGTGTGGCTTGAGCATCCCACTTCTAACATGGTGCTGCGTGATGTATGCCCATGTAACTGGTCTTGGAATCACCCTTTGAGACCCAGAGAGGTATACTGGAAGAACAAATCTGACTTCATATTAGATCTGTTACCTTTACTTTAAATTTTGTGCTCTGTAGACTGTGCTTAATTATGCTGGCTTTGCACCTTTTGTAAAAGATTGTTGTCTAAAGCCTGAAATATACAAGATAACACATTCTCAAGTTTCTGACCTTTAAGCATTCATTCATATAGAGATAAAAATTTGTAGAACAGAGAATAACATTTTCTTCAGTTCAGTCACTCAGGCATGTCTGACTTTTTGTGACCCCAAGGACTGCAGCATGCCATGCCTCCCTGTCCATCACCAACTCCAAGAGTTTACTCAAACTCATGTCCATTGAGTTGGTGATGCCATCCAACCATCTCATCCTCTGTCATCCCCTTCTCTACCTGCCTTCAGTCTTTCCCAGCATCAGGGTCTTTTCCAATGAGTCAGCTCTTTGCATCAGGTGGCCAAAGTGTTGGAGCTTCAGCTTCAGCATCAGTCCTTCCAATGAACATTCAGGATTGATTTCCTTTAGCATGGACTGGTTGGATTTCCTTGCAGTCCAAGGGACTCTCAAGAGTCTTCTCCAACTCCACAGTTCAAAAGCATCAATTCTTCGGCGCTCAGCTTTCTTTATAGTCCAACTCTCACATCCATACATGACCACAGGAAAAACCATAGCCTTGACTAGATGGACCTTTGTCGGCAAAGTAATGTCTCTGCTTTTTAATATGCTGTCAAGATTGGTCATAACTTTTCTTCCAAGGAGTAAGAGTCTTTTTATTTCATTGCTGCAGTCACCATCTTCAGTGATTCTGGAGCCCAAAAAAATAAAGTCTGACACGGTTTCCACTGTTTCCCCATCTATTTCCCATGAAGTGATGGGACCAGATGCCATGATCTTCGTTTTCTGAATGTTGAGCTTTAAGCCAACTTTTTCACTCTCCTCTTTCACTTTCATCAAGAGGCTCTTTAGTTCTTCTTCCCTTTCTGCCATAAGGGTGGTGTCATCTGCATATCTGAGGTTATTGATGTTTCTCCCAGCAATCTTGATTCCAGCTTCTGCTTCATCCAGCCTGGCATTTCTCATGATGTACTCTGCATATAAGTTAAACAAAAACAGTGACAATATACAGCCTTGATGTACTCCTTTTCCGATTTGGAACCAGTCTGTTGTTCCATGTTCAGTTCTAACTGTTGCTTCCTGACCTGCATACAGATTTCTCAAGAGGCAGGTTAGGTGGAACTGAACTCTTCCAGAATTCTCCACAGTTTATTGTGATCCACACAGTCAAAGGCTTTGGCATAGTCAATAAGGCAGAAGTTGATGTTTTTCTGGAACTCTCTTGCTTTTTCGATGATGCAGTGGATGTTGGCAATATGATCTCTGGTTCCTCTGCCTTTTCTAAAACCAGCTTGAACATCTGGAAGATCATGGTTCACATATCGTTGAAGCATGACTTGGAGAATTTTGAGCATTACTTTACTAGCGTGTGAGATGAGTGCAATTGTGCAGTAGTTTGAGCATTCTTTGGCATTGCCTTTGTTATGATTGGAATGAAAACTGAGCTTTTCCAGTTCTGTGGCCACTGCTGAGTTTTCCAAATTTGCTAGCATATTGAGTGCAGCACTTTCACAGCATCATCTTTTAGGATTTGAAGTAGCTCAACTGGAGTTCCATCACCTCCACTAGCTTTGTTCGTAGTGATGCTTTCTAAGGCCCACTTGACTTTACATTCCAAGACGTCTGGTTCTAGGTGAATGATCACACCATTGTGATTATCTTGGTCGTAAAGATCTTTTCTGTACAGTTCTTCTGTGCATTCTTGCCACCTCTTCTTATTTGTCTTATTAGAGGTTTATAGAAACATTATAACCTGGCATGTGTAAATGGCTTCAAGAACAACTCCTAAACCAAGAAGTTTGCAACAACCAACCATGTCCCTCCCTCACCTTGCTTTTAAAAGAGCTTTGCTAAAATCTTTCTAGGTGTTCGGGGATTATGGATGCATGAGCCACCTAATAATCTCCTTCCATGGTCTTGCAACACACTTTTTTCTGTTCCAAACTTGGCTATTTCAACATTGTTTGCGCTCACTGCGTGGTGGGCACACAAACTTGTAGTTGGTAACAGAGATGTTGAGCACAATTTATAATTTACTAAAAAGATTTTCCTGATGAAATGTTTAGCTTTTAGTTCAATCAGTGTATTCTGCAGCTAAAGGATAAGCCCTCACTATTTCTATGACTCTCCCCATTCTGGATGTTCTCTTTATATGATGTGTGTAGCACTTAGACTGCTGGAAGATTCTTGAATAGTTTGCACTTTCTTAGTTCTAATTTTTTTTATATCTATAATTTAAGTTTATTGAGAGCAAAATTTAAATAGATTGTGGCCATATATCCACAATGGTGACCAATGCAAAGCAGCTCTCACACAGGATAGAAGGCAGAGTGAAAAGACCAAAGATGTGCTTGCTTTAAACCCCAACTCTTTTGCTTTCTACCTAATTTTTCTTCCTACCTAAATTTGGGCATGTCTCTCTCCAAGGGCCTCAATTTCTTGTGTTTATGAAATTAGCATGATGATGGGTGTACCTGAAAGATGTTTTCTGAGCTTTATATCAGGTCAAATATGTAAGGCATATTTAATGCCTAACAAACCCTAAACAACCTGGAAGCTCTTGAGGGGTTCACTATATAATAGGCAAATAAAAGCTCTGAATCTGGGCACTAACAGAGAGCATGGAATGAGGGAAAGATATTACCTGTGCTGGGTCCATTGACTAACTTCATTGACTTCCACATCGCCCCTGGTAAGAACATGGAATCCATGGCAACTTAGGAACACATTGATACACATTTTACTCCCACGTAGCCACCTCCTCAACTAGGGGCCAAAGAAACTCTGGGTGGCATCTAGATGGACAGTCTTACAAGTTTGCATCCAAAGCACAGAAAGAGCTGCTTAGAGAACACTGCGGTGTCACAACCCTCTAAAATGTTAAGAATATTAGGAAAAAAGGAAGTCCGCCAGTGTCAAGGTTTTTGCTGCAATCTCGCAGTGTCATGGAGGTTAAGAACTTCAATATGGAAAGTATCTACTTGGATCTGCTTCCTGACTCCATCAGGTCCTTGTGGAGTGGCATTAGATATATAACCTTGGTAACCCTAATTTTCTGAAGTTTAATTTTTCTATTCTTCACTTTCATTATTTCTAAAAGTGGGGCAATCCCAAAACTTACCTCCTATGGCTGCTGTGAGTGACAAGTGATTTATGTAAAGCTCAGGCATGGTCCAAAGGAAGTGTGACTCAGAACAAACACTTATGTAAAACTGTTTCAGGAATTCTGCTAGTGCTTTAGTGATATTCATATATAAAGCAAGACAGCATTGATACACACTGTGACTTCAATGAAAATACATACAGAGAAAGAAGCCTGAAAGGGTTTGGAACAACAAGTTATATTTGGGACGGTTATTATTGTTAGCACAATTCTGTATTTGAATGTGTATATTTTTCTATATGTATTTCCAGATGCATTTTTTATTTTAATACTATACTTTATGACAAAAATATTTTGTAATCAGAAATATGTAGTTGTATATATTTTCGCTTGTTCTCAGTTTTCATACTGCCACGATGTCTTCATGCTTTTATTTTGCATCATCTTCTAGAATCCCTCACTTTGCCACTCAAATCTTCCTTGCCTTCTGGAATTTACAACTAACTGGTAGAGAAAGGGCCTAATGGCAGAGTATTCTGAATAAAATTTCTTAATTTCACTCTATCCTGTATAAAAACTTACCGTTGCATTGCTAAGATCATTTGGGAAAAAAAAAGAAGGAAGAGGAGGAAAGGAAAGGACTAGAAGGAGAGGAAGGGAAAGAGGAGGGTTAAAATAACAATTATTCTAAGGTCTTTAAAAAGAAAAAGAAAAAGAAAAAAAAAACAAACTTGCCTATATTCTCCTCAGTTAACATCTTCAGGACTACAGAGCTCACAAATATTCTTGATCAAAAAGGATATTGATGGATAGTGAGAGGAGGAGGATTTTAAAAATTACTTTTCATGAGACCACATAAAAAAGCAACATATTTTTGCAGTGTTTGTTCTAGAGCTGGGTACTATGCTAAGGATATTAACACCCAGAAATGTGTGCCAACTAGCTAGTAGCTAGCGCTCTGTTACTATAACCAGCAATAAGGTCCCTTAAAAACTATCCTTAAATTTTTAAAGAAACAATGCTACATAAAGAGAAAATGAAATCTGTTGACATTGGCGCTTCCCACTCCTCTTTCAGACTTGCACACAGTCTGTGCAACCCCATAGACGACGGCCAACCAGGCTCCCATCCCTGGGATTCTCCAGGCAAGCATACTGGAGCGGGTTGCCATTTCCTTTTCCAGTGCATGAAAGTACAAAGTGAAAGTGAAGTTGCTCAGTCCTGTCCAACTCTTCGTGACCCTATGGACTGTAGCCTACCAGGCTCCTCTGTCCATGGGATTTCCCAGGCAAGAGAACTGGAGTGGGTTGCCATTGCCTTCTCTGATATATATGTATATATATGTGTATATATATATATGTATATATATATGTGTATATATATATATGTATATATATATGTGTTTTTCAGATTCTTTCCCTTTATAGGCTATTATAAAATACTGAGTATAGTTCCCTGTGCTGTACAGTAGGTCCCTGATGGTTGTCTATTATATATATATATATAGTAGTATGTACACATTAATCCTGAATTTATCCCTTATTCTAAGCTTTTGTAAGCACAACTTTATTTTCTATGTCTTTGGATCTATTTCTGTTTTGTAAATAAGTTCATTTGTGTTATGTACCCCAATGTTCATAATAGCCAATTTACAAAAGCCAAAATATGAAAATATGAAAACAAACTAAATATCCATTGACATATATATATTCCCCAAATCTTTATATGTATGTGTGTGTGCATGTGTATATATATAGATATATAATATATATATATATAATATATATATATAATGGAATACTATTCAGCCATAAAGAAGAATGAAATAATGGCATTTTCAGCAACAGGAATGGATCTAGATGTTATCATACTACATGAAATAAACCAGACCAAGAAAGACAAATATGATACCACATGTATGTATTTGGTTTTGATTGATGACCACATGCCATGTACATCTCTTATTTAAGCCCCATCTGGGCTCAAGCATCTTACCCAAGACACCATACGACCTGCCTTTGGTCAGATGAACTTTCTGACACATTCTCCTTTTCTGTTTTTTATGTTGGTTTCCCCCTCAAATGGTATTTTTGAATCCCTTAGCTTGGAGTAGTATTTATAATAGATTGTTTAGGGCAATATTCTCCAACTTCATCTGCAAAATGTTGGCTGAAAGGGGGTTAATTTTTTGACAGGTATGGGAGTCATTGGATTGGCTGGTGGGCTTGCTTATGTTTTTCCAAACACAGGATGCAATTTTAAATCTACAGATCTTTCTTAAATTATGATAGGGTTATTTCTTGGTAAATCCATCATAAGTTGAAAATACCTCAGTTCAAAAATGCACTTAATACATATAATCTACTGAATACCACAGCTTAGCCTAGCTGACCTTAAAAATGCTCATAACACTTGCATTAGCCTAGAGTTGGGTAAAATTATCTGATACATAGTCTTTTCTAAAACTGTGTTGAATATCTCATGTAACTAATTGGCTATTGAAAGTGAAAAACAGAGTGTATTTTTGGGTGCAGAATAACTGTAAGTGTATTGCTTATTTACCCTGTGATCGTGAGACTGACTGGGAGCTACAGTTCACAGTCCCAGCCCAGCATCACTAGAGAGTATCACACTGCATATCTAGTCTAAGAAAAAAGATCAAAAATAAAAATCAAAATTCAAAGTACAGTTCCTACTGAATACAAATGGATTTGTACCCTATTGCAAAGGTGAAAAATCCTAAGTTGAAGCAGCATAGGTGTGGGACTATCTGCACTCTTCTTTTTGCTGGACTCTTTCCTGTTTCTCTGTCTCCCAGTTAATACATTTTACTAGTGTGCTAAGATTTAGGTGAGATGTAACTTTATGTAGGGTGCTGTGCTCTATGTACTTAGTTGCTCAGTCATCTGACTGAGCTCTTTGTGACCTTATGTACTGTTGCCCACCAAGCTCTTCTGTCCATGGGGATTCTCCAGGCAAGAATACTGGAGTGGGTTGCCATGCCCTCCTCCAGGGGATCTTCACTAACCAGCTATTGAACCCAGGTCTTCCTCACTGTGTGCAGATTCTTTACCATCTGAGCCACCAGGGAAGCCCATGAATGCTGATGTGGGTAGCCTATCCCTCCTCCAGGGGATCTTCCTGACCCGAGAATGGAATTGGGGCTTCCTGCATTGCAGGTGGATTCTCTACCAGCTGAGCTACCAGGGAAGCCCTGGTATTATTTAGGGAGCTTCCTTTAATTTCTACCTCTCTGAGATTATTTCTTGTCTCCTGTGACCGACTGAATCCTATGCTCCCTTCTGTCACCAGACTCTCATGGAAGTATAATCATCTATTGATGTATTTGAGATATACATCAAATCATGAAGTGTTTACTCTTTTAACAAATGATACCTTTAATCTCTAATCACCATTGTGTTGTACACTTGGATGAATGACAAAAGAATGAAGGATGAAATGATCAATGTTGAGTTGACAGAATGAAGAAATAAGAATAATCTTGCCTGTTCTCTTCTACTTGTTCTGTTAACAATATCAGTTTAAGAGAGTTTTTCCATTTTGGAGTGTAGCTGATAGTTATTATAGAGAAAAGGCTTTTGTAGGAGAAAAAAAAAACTATTTTAAAAAGCCAACAATGCATTGCATTTGTGATCCACATTAAAAATAGATTAAACATTTACCTAATACTCCATCCAGAAATGCTCAGACTTCGTCTTTACTCTATGTATGAAAGTGATTTATTAAGAGCTTGCTGCTTAGAGCTGATTACCAGAAACTAATATATTCTTCCTCATACCAGTAATTTTCTACCAGCAAACTGCTTCCAGGGAGAACAGACTATCAGATGCTTATGTAGAAACTGTTATGTTACTACTCATTCTACACTAAAACAATTGGTGATGGTTTCTTATTTATGTTTTTCCACTAATGCTTTTATTATTTGAATAATGTTAGATTAATATGATTCCAGACATCAGATATTTGAAACATATGAATATCCATCTAAATGTATAAATTTACACTATAAAATGTAGTATATAACAAAAATACAATTCTTTGAATTTAGTGTGTGAATTTTTTTATTAGTCCCCCTTCATTCTATGGAACCAAAGTTTCACAATGAATCTCCAAAAGACATTAGTATATTACAGCATTAAACCTATATACTAAAAGGCTACCATTTTCAAAATGCTGTTGGGAGTAGAAAATAATACTTGCATATATTTTTATCGTTAAGTATTTATTATGTTCGGTGAGCTTTAGAGATTATTGCTGACAATGCAAAAAATTCTGAGAGCTCTAATAACAATACATATAAATTAATGTTTTCTTGCCCTCTGGGAGGATTTTCTTCTAAGAATAGATCCAATTTATTTAACTTTGGAAGCAACAGGGCTTAATGGAAATAACATTCTTGCTGGATGCTAAGAGTCCTTGTTATTCTATTTCCTCGGTGATCTTAAACAAGACAGTCAGTCTATGTCTTTCTTTCTCAGGAGTAAAATGAAGAATGATGGCTTTCTAAGGTGAATTATGGGTAGTGGCTAAGGTTTTCTGTAGCTTCAGCATTGAATAAAAGTATTTTATTTAACAGAAATTGATAGCTACTCAATAGTTACACATACACATACAAATACACACACACACTCAGAGACTTTGTGGCTACTTAGGGAGTTTATGTTCTACTAAATGGGTTGAAAATATCAAACCCTTATCAAAACTACCTCCTCTCTGTCTAGAAAACATTACTGGGTTCCAGTTCTAGCCAGGGGAATGTAAAAAGTCTGCAGTTAAAAGTCTAAGAAGGGTTTCCCTTGGTAATAAAATGGAAGGCATGGCAAAAAAAATCTCTTATCTTTGCTAGATCTGCAGTTCCTCTATGTGTCATTTGAAGATTATGCCACCATGATGGTTCCCTGAGGGAAAGGCAACCACCTATTCCAAAATAAAAGCCACAAACTCTGTCAGTTCATGATTGTATTGCTGGTTAGATAAAACAATTATTGAGCCACTCTAAACTATTTGTTTGAGACATAATATCTTAAATTTACAAGGGAATTTTAGGTGGATGTCTTGTCTTTAGGCAAAAAAATCAGTTAAAGGCACATATATACCCCTTAGTTGATGCTGCTAAAGTGCTGCACTCAATATGTCAGCAAATTTGGATAACTCAGCAGTGGCCATAGGACTGGAAAAGGTTAGTTTTCATTCCAATCCCATAGAAGAGCAATGCCAAAAAATGTTCAAACTATTATATAATTGTGCACATTTCATGTGCTTGTAAGGTTATGCTCAAAATCCTTCAAGCTGGGCTTTAGCAATACATGAACCAGGAAATTCCAAATGTACAAGCTGGGTTTTGAAAAGGCAGAGGCACCAGAGATCAAATTGCCAACATTTGCTGGATCATAAAGAAAGCAAGGGAATTCCAGAAAAAACATCTACTTCTGCTTCATTGACTATGCTAAAGCTTTTGACTGTGTGGATCAAAACAAACTGTGGAAAATTATTTAAGCAATGGGAATACCAGACCACCTTACCTGTCTCCTGAGAATCCTGCTTGTAGGTTAAGAACCAACAATTAGAAATGGACATGGAACAACTGACTGGTTCCAAATTGGGAAAGAAGTATGACAAGGCTGTATATTTTCAACTGTTTATTTCACTTACATGCAGACTACATCATGTGAAATGCCAGGCTAGATGAATCACAAGCTGGAATCAGGCTTTCCAGGAAAAATATCAACAACCTCAGATATGTAGATGATACCACTCTAATGGCAGAAAGTGAAGTGGAATTAAAGAGCTTCTTCATGAGGGTGAAAGGGGAAAGTGAAAATGTTGGCTTGAAACTCAATGCTCAAAACTAAGATCATTGCATCTGCTCCTATCACTTTATGGCAAATAGGAGAATAAGTGGAAGCAATGACAGATCAGATTTTATTTTCTTAGGCTCCAAAATCACTGTGTATGGTGACTGCAGTCATGAAATTAAAAAACACTTGTTCCTTGAAAGGAAAGCCTAGGTAGTGTATTAAAAAACAGAGATATCATTTTTGATATATCAAGCTATGGTTTTTCCAGTTGTCACAAACAGATGTGCAAGTTGCAGCATAAAGAAGACTGAGCTAAAGAATTGATGTTTTTGAATTGTGATGTGTTGCTCAAGAGAAGACTCTTGAGAGTCCCTTGGACTGCAAGGAGATGAAGCCAGTCAATCCTAAAGAAGATCAACCCTGATTATTCATTGGAAAGACTGATGTTGAAGCTGAAGCTCCAATACTTTGGACACCTGATATGAAGAGCTGACTTATTGGAAAAGACTTTGATCCTGGGAAAGATTGAAGGTAAAGGAGAATGGGGTGGCAGAGAATGTTAAATAGCTTCACCAACTCAATAGACATGAATTTGAGCAAATTCTAGGAGTTAATGGAGTACGAAGGGGCCTGATGTATTTCAGCCCATGGAGTTTCAAAGAATTGGACGTGACTTAGTGACTGAAAACAGAATAATACCCCTTAGTTAATTAGCTTTTCTTCTCTGTATTTGAATATATGACTTTGAGTCCATTCACCCCAGATTTTTTTATGGCCTGAAACTTAACACCAATGAGGTCTCCATTCAAATTTCTACTTTCTTAAAGGATTGTGTACTGACTACTCTACTGCACACACATACTCATTTGTTTGAGACTGTTTGTGACTCCATAGCCCACCAGGCTCCTCTGTTCATGGGATTTCCTAGGCAGGAATACTGGAGTGGGTTGCCATTTCTTTCTCCAGGACATCTGCCCAACCCAGGGATCAGACCCATGTCTCCTGCCTTGGCAGGTGGATTCTTTATCACTGAGGCTCCCGGGAAGCCCTGTTTACTGACTATCTTACCCAAAACAGCTATTCTCCATCACTTACTATCCCACTCTATTTTTCTTCTAAGCACTTATTTCTACAGTTACTTTTTCATTTAATTTTTGATTGCTTATTTATTGTATTTCTCCTTCTAGATTGTAATTTTATGAGGGCAGAGTAATCATTTCCCATGATGGTTCTGTTTGTATGGCGTTTACAACAGGGTCTGACACAAAGTAGATATTTACTAATTATTTATTGTATGAACTAATGGTAGTCTTAAATTCAGTTCAGTTCAGTTCAGTTCAGTCTCTCAGTCATGTCCGACTCCTTGCAACCCCATGAATGGCAGCACGCCAGGCCTCCCTGTCCATCACCAACTCCCGGAGTTCACCCAAACTCATGTCCATTGAGTCGGTGATGCCATCCATCCATCTCATCCTCTGTCATCCCCTTCTTCTCCTGCCCCCAATCCCTCCCAGCATCAGAGTCTTTTCCAATGACCCAAGACAGGCAGGTCATGGTGAAGAGGTCTGACAGAAGATGGTCCACTGGAAAAGGGAATGGCAAACCACTTCGGTATTCTTGCCTTGAGAACCCCATGAACAGTCTTAAATTAGAGAGCACCAATAAACTGAGCTTCCAAAGCAAAGGTTCTTATGATTGTTAATTACAGTTTTGATAAATTATAAACCCGTACAAGAGCAAAGCAAACATGACCTGCTGTTGCTGCTAAGTTGCTTCAGTTGTGTCCGACTCTGTGCGACCCCATAGACGGCAGCCCACCAGGCTTCCCCGTCCCTGGGATTCTCCAGGCAAGAACACTGGAGCGGGTTGCCATTTCCTTCTCCAATGCATGAAAGTGAAAAGTGAAAGTGAAGTTGTGTCCGACTCTTCGTGACCCCATGGACTGCAGCCTACCAGCCTCCTCCATCAATGGGATTTTCCAGGCAAGACTACTGGAGTGGGTTGTCATTGCCTTCTCCTAACATGACCTACCATTTATTTAAAAAAAAAATTGTAAACAAGTTATTTGGATGTATATGTATACATTTGATATATTTATTTTCATGGAATGATCTTAAAATTTTGTAATAAAAATGCAGTTCATATCAAAGTCAGTGTTCAGTTGGAGAAATGAACATTTAAACAAATGAGTGTGAAAAATGACTTGGGGCTATAGAAATCTGTACTAGTTACAAAATTGCCACACAGAAAATGCCAGAAGGAGGAGAGTATTCAAACCCATTCTTGACTGTGTATCAATCTTCCTGCACCCTTTTCCTCCTACCCCATGAAGGAGAAGACAGCAATCTATTCATGGAACCTTGCTGCATCCTGACTAACAGCTAGGTTGCTCTACATCTCCTCCCAGGATCTCCTTCTATGCATGTATCTGTGTGGTTATTTTCATCCAGCGCCTGCCCTTCATAACAGCTCATCTACCACCCATTCTTATCTCAACTTCCTATCCACACCTTCGCAGGCCAGAAGATAGCAAACTTCAAAATTTTAAATAAATAAGAAAAGATTGGAGGAGAAGATGATGACACACTAAACCAAAGGATTTAAATTTTAATCCCCAAACTTTTAACAAAATTTTGGATTAAGAATTATTGGCAAAGCTGACAAGCTTTAATAGGATGATTCTGTAATTTATACAGCTATTATTCATTCAGTCAAAAACACTCAATAAGATAAGAGTTAAAGGATGAAGATTATGAGCAAGGTAAAATTAGGAAGTTTCAGATCTATTATCATAATAAGAGAATTGTCAAACCCCTAAGCACAACTATTAAACTCCATTGGGATTCTGAATGTACAAATCTATTTAAGGTGAGTGGATAGACAAAAATTCTCCAGAGAAGCAAAGGAAGGCAAACTATACAAATTCAGTTTATGGTTTCTCAAGCAGACAAAGAGATAGGGCAGTGAATTATTTGGGCAGGTGAACACATTTCAATCAGTTAAACACCAGACACTCCAATATACTAAGCACTCAAGAAAAAAATTAAATAATTTAAATAGAAATTCAAGAATCATGACTAAAGAACAATGGATAGGTTACAAAAAATTTTACCATGCACATTTCTGAGACATTATACCAATATTATATAACACAAATCCAATTAGATATCTCCAAATTTAAGTTTAAATATGAAATCTTTTTGGTTATTAGATAAATTCATTGATTTATCTTTAGCTTTTTTTGTATGTTTAACATTTATCAATTTATAGAGATGTGTTAGTCGCTCAGTAGTTTATAGAGATGCAACATTACATTAATGTGTATGATATATATAGAACCAAATAGTATGTAATGATGCTATTAATATTTATTGTTAATACAATGTATCTACTAACACTATCATCTGCTGCTGCTGCTGCTAAGTTGCTTTAGTCGTGTCCCACTCTGTGCAACCCCATAGACAGCAGCCCACCCAAATATGGCTAGTTTGCTATTTAGTAAAAATTATTCTTTGATTCATTTGTCATTAGAGAAATACATTTTGACATGAATTAGGAAAATAATCACAATGTAAATAAGAATACATTAGGAATCCAAAGATTATAAAAATAAAATATATCAAGCTATAGGATGAATCTAAATCTGATATTAAATACAATTTTATAACCCAGATAAATATATTACAAAGTTTTGACAAGAGATCTAAATTCTTCTTCCAAGAAGTTAAAAAACCAAGAGTAAAATGAACTAAAGAAAAGTAGAGGAAAGGACATAATATAGATAAAAGCAGAAATAAAGACAAATATAAAAAATAAGATTAACTAATATTAAAAACTCATTTGACAAGCTTTATAAAATTGATAAAATATCAAGAGGTCTGTTGAGAAATAGAGAAAGATAGGGAGGAAGGGAGAGAGAGAGAGAGAAATACTAATATTAAGAATAAAAAATATAGATCCCAAGATCCTGTAAGTATATATAAGTGGATGATAAAATAACTTTGTGAAAAATTCTGTCAGCAAATTGGGCAATGTAGTTAAAAACATAAATTCTTTAAAAAGTAACACTGACTAAAACTGACTCTAGAAGAAATAGAAAACTCGAATTATTCCAAATCTTTTTTTAATTTAATTTTATTTTTAAACTTTACAAAATTGTATTCGTTTTGCCAAATATCGAAATGAATCCGCCACAGGTATACATGTGTTCCCCATCCTGAACCCTCCTCCCTCCTCCCTCCCCATACCATCCCTCTGGGTCGTCCCACTGAATTCTTTAAAAGAACATTCTTGAAGCCATTGCATTTTCTTAATCTGAAAAGAGATATTTTATCTGTCTGGGTTAGATTAGAGCCATTATAAATAAGATGCCTGTCAAAGAAGTAATATAGAAACTCATAGACAAATAAATAAGGAAGAAGTTGGAGGAATTAGAATCTGAAGTTTTACTGTCAAGGATCAGAACCTGTACCAATTACAACCTGAAGCAACCTGAGGAGCAAGGGAAGAAACTGCTAGATACAGCCTCATTTGAGGTGGGAAAAATTATAGACTAGGCTATCCAAATGGAGTGCCTCCAAATGGAATTCTCCCTTTGACTAAACTCGCTCACAGTGTAGCAGCTTCAGAACATGCAGCAGTATAATATGTTTCTTATACTGGGGCTCAAGAGTCCAAGACTGTGTGTTTTCAGTGACCTAAAGAGGCTGTGTTGCTTCTTCTGACATAATCTGAGAAATCGCATGATATCACTTCTACCACATTCTTTTCATTATAAGGAGATCATGATCCTTATGATATGGAAAGATATGAATCTCATGTCTGGGTGGGAGCAGTGTCAAGGTCATATGAGAAGGGAGATATCATGATCACCTTTGGAAAATACAATCTGTTAACAATTATGTATTTTCTCTAATCCCTCATTGTGGAAGATTTTTTCATTAACTTGTTTAAGTTTTGGATTAATTCTTATAGATTTTTATTTACTTTTGTCATAATTTCCATTTTATTGTCATTTTTATTATACTTTAAAGAATTTTTTTACCCTATAGTCCATTTCTGTATATAAATATTTTATCTTGTGATAATGTTTTTTATTTCCTAGAAGTAATTAATATACTTGAATTTTTTTTCTTTTCCTTCAGTTCAGTTCAGTCCCTCAGTCGTGTCCGACTCTTTGCGACCCCATGAATTGCAGCACGCCGGGCCTCCCTGTCCATCACTAACTCCCGGAGTTCACCCAGACTCACGTCCATCAAGTCAGTGATGCCATCCAGCCATCTCATCCTCTGTCGTCCCCTTCTCCTCCTGCCCCCAATCCCTCCCAGCATCAGAGTCTTTTCCAATGAGTCAAGTCTTCGCATGAGGTGGCCAAAGTACTGGAGTTTCAGCTTCAGTATCATTCCCTCCAAAGAAATCCCAGGGCTGATCTCCTTCAGAATGGACTGGTTGGATCTCCTTGCAGTCCAAGGGACTCTCAAGAGTCTTCTCTAACACCACAGTACAAAAGCATCAATTCTTCGGCGCTCAGCCTTCTTCACAGTCCAACTCTCACATCCATACATGACCACTGGAAAAGCCATAGCCTTGACTAGACGGACCTTTGTTGGCACAGTAATGTCTCTGCTTTTCAATATGCTATCTAGATTGGTCATAACTTTGCTTCCAAGGAGTAAGCGTCTTTTAATTTCATGGCTGCAGGCACCATCTGCAGCGATTTTGGAGCCCCAAAAAATAAAGTCTGACACTATTTCCACTGTTTCCCCATCTATTTCCCATAAAGTGATGGGACCAGATGCCATGATCTTCATTTTCTGAATGTTGAGCTTTAAGCCAACTTTTTCACTCTCTTCTTTCACTCTCATCAAGAGGCTTTTTAGTTCCTCTTCCCTTTCTGCCATAAGGGTGGTGTCATCTGCATATCTGAGGTTACTGATATTTCTCCTGGCAATCTTGATTCCAGCTTGTGCTTCTTCCAACCCAGCATTTCTCATAATGTACTCTGCATATAAGTTAAATAAGCAGGGTGACAATATACAGCCTTGACATATTCCTTTTCCTATTTGGAACCAGTCTGTTGTTCCATGTCCAGTTGCTTCCTGACCTGCATACAAATTTCTCAAGAGGCAGGTCAGGTGGTCTAGTATTCCCATCTATTTCAGGATTTTCCACAGTTTATTGTGATCCACACAAAGGCTTTGGCATAGTCAATAAAGCAGTAATAGATGTTTTTCTGGAACTCTTGCTTTTTCGATGATCCAGCGGATGTTGGCAATTTGGTCTCTGGTTCCTCTGCATTTTCTAAAACCAGCTTGAACATCTGGAATTTCATGGTTCACATATTGCTGAAGCCTGGCTTGGAGAATTTTGAGCATTACTTTACTAGCATGTGAGATGAGTGCAATTGTGAAGTAGTTTGAGCATTCTTTTCCTTAAGATCCTTTAATTTTTTGTGTCATATATTTTCTTGTCATATAGATACAATATCATCACATCTGTGAACCTGAAACATTTATTTTTCAAAAATCATCTAAATTCCATCACTTTCCATTTTTGTGTACCTTTGCTTATCTTTCTCTCACTGATACCCCTGGATATGTTATTGGCTGTTGACATTAAAAACTGATGCTTGTTGTGAACAAAGTGTTCTTGGATTAGGATTTATTAACAAGTCGGTTTTAGTTTTGTGTACTTGTTCTGGTTGCTGTCCTTTTATTGAGAAGGAGTGTCAACAGAGATCTTTTCTCAAATGTTAGCTTTTCCAGGGAAGAACATCCTGAAACTCTTAGGAGAATAAAGGGAGAAGACACCAGACTGAGACAATGTGGAAGCCAGACTGTAAACATTGTACTCATACTAATCTATGTGCAAATGCCAGTTGAGTCCCTTGATTCATCTCACTTCTATCCTTTGCTGTAACTGCTGCACATTCGGGTCACTTTTTTGAAAAAATATCTATTTAATGGTCTGCCTTGGGGATATGTTCTCGTCTTTGGGTATTCTTTCCGTGGGGCAGTAAAAGTGTATTGAAAGTTCTTATGGCTAAACTTTAAAACTACTTTCACCCAAGAATATGTTCTGTGATTTATGCTTCAATTTCAACCTCTTCTTTATTGATGCCAATGTATTTTTTGAATCCTTGGGATTTTATAGGGCACCTCAGTTCATCACATCTCATCACTTAGCATGATCAACAAGTTGGAAGCCATTTAAAACCTGCCTTCACATATACGCATTTCCTGTTATAAACCTGAATTTTATGTCTGCTTTCCTTCACATTTTTATCATATGTATGGATCTTGAATTTAAGTTTACATGAATACAGTAATGTAGATGAAAATGCTTGTAGTTATTCATCTATAACTTATATAGTTTCTGCTCAAAGATGTTTGCAAGTCTGGTTTGATTTATTTCCTCTCAGTTCTACAATTATCCTTTTTATCTGTTTTGTGAAATTGAATCTGGACCTTTTCTTCTTTTTGTCCTTAGTCAGCTGGTACAGTGCCAAGCTTTGTTAGTATATGGCCGTAGTAAGTCATATCAGGATGAAAGGATCTCTCTTCCTGGTTCCAGTGTACCATTCTGGACACACAGACTCCCCAGACCCTGGTTCTGCATCAGCCACTGTTTATCCTGTCCCCATCTCCTGTAGTTAATGGATGTCAACAGAATGAGCTAACAGCTTTCCCTTCACTTCTCTTCAGGTGGTTTCCTGGTAGATTAGCTCTGGTGAGTAACTTCTTTGAGGGCAAATCTCTATTAAGTCCCAAAAGGCAGAATTCTGGAATATTTTGCAGCATGAGAGCACAGTGACATATTTTGCCATTCAGAGGCCATGGATATTCTCACCTCATCAAGGGCTGAATCTCATTCCTGACAGATGTTTCCAACCTGGCTGCTCTACTTACTCAAGGTGTAATGGCCATTCTTCATTAGAGTTCTTGCTAATTGTGTAATGGCCATTCTTCATTAGAGTTCTTGCTACTTCCCATTAGACAATGCCTTGTTACTATAATCCCTTGTTATGATTATTTATATTAAAATTTTCTCTGTTTAAATTGCTCTGTGATTCTGTGATTCTCTGTCCTTATTTGATCCAGACTGATATTCTTCCTGTATGTATATAGCTATAGTTCTGTTTTTTAAATTACTTTTGGCATTCTATTAAAAATTTGCATTCAATTTGTGCTTCCTTGATCACATAAATTTGCATAACTGTTGATATGTAACATCATTTAATTCTCATAGTAACTTTGAAGGGTAGATATATAGTCCTCATTTATATATGAGGACAATAACTCTGCTAAGTGTAGTGTTTCTTCAAATTAGCCAAGTTTCCTAAGGACACAAATGTGGTGGATCTAGAATTTATTGTCTGTAATGCCAAAATCACTGTTACTTCTACCACTTTATGTTAAGTAATCATGGGCATAGTATAGAAAGTGGAAGTTTGGTATTATAATTTGAGGAGACAGTGCTTTATTTATTTATAAACTATCTAGGGTTCATTAGGGCTTTGCAGGTGGCACTAGTGACAAAGAACAGTCCTGCCAATGCAGGGGACATACGAGACACAGGTTTAATCCCTGGGTTGGGAAGAATCCCTGGAGTAGGAAATGGCAACCCACTCTGGTATTCTTCCCTGGAGAATCCCATGGACAGAGGAGCCTGACAGGCTACAATCTATAGGGTTGCAGAGAGTCAGACAAGACTGAAGCAACTTAGCACAGAGACAGAGACAGGGCTCAGTAACAATATAGTAATCTTTTTTCTGGCCAATGGGATCAGAGGTAAATGAAGATAATTTTTAAAATTTTAAATAACTTAGAAATGACAAAAGGACAATATAATGATTTAAAAACTAGTTTTCTTTTGAGTTTTTGAATTAAACACATTCTGAAAGTCATCACTAACCCCTAAATATACTTTCCTATATCATTAGGTCATTACATTTTTAGTCATCTTTAAAGATAATGAAGAATAATATATTTGAAAATGAGTTTGATGAGGAAAGACAATATTTAAAATTCAAATTCAGATAAGAATTCATTAAATAGGCAAAGTAGAAGTCCCAAAGTTGGGCTTGTTCATTTCTTGCTTTGCAAATGAAGATTTTTTAAATAAAATGACAAAGAGATCAATGTATAGAGAAAATTCAAAAACCAGCACCTCAAAGGAGTTAAGTACGATATAATTACATGTCAAATCCATGAGCTAGACTCTCAGGACTGCCAATTTAAAATCTTCCAAGGTTATTCAAAAGGACAAGAGACATATTCTCCCCTGCTCCACATTCTGCCACTCTTTCACCTACAGAGACTGCACAAGAGCCAGTCCGAAGACTAATTTAAACCTTTGTGAAGATTTCCTTTTTTGTCCACTCTTTCATCTAGACTATTTTCTCTTCTTAATATCCTCTGCTCTTGAGTTTCTATTGTGTTCAATGTTAAACTTTCAAAACTGGCAATGGGTAATAGCTGGTGTGGTTAGGTTAATTCTCAGAAATTGAAAAATCATTATTAGTAGCATAGAGGAATAATAAAAATTTTAAAAGAAGAAGAAGAACTTCAGACACTAGAACAAAGGATTATTTAAGTAGGGTTTACTTCTTGGCAGCTTTCAAATTAACCAACATTCAGTTCAGTTCAGTTGCTCAGTCATGTCTGACTCTTCGTGACCCCATGGACTGCAGCATGCCAGGCCTCTCTGTCCAACGCCAACTCCCAGAGTTTATTCAAACTCATGTCCATTGAGTTAGTGATGCCATCCAACCATCTCATCCTCTGTTGTCCCCTTCTCCCCCCGCCTTCAATCTTTCCCAGCATCAGGGTCTTTTCCAATGAGTCAGTTCCTCACATCAGGTGGCCAAAGTATTGGAGCTTCAGCCTCAGCATTAGTCCTTGTAATGGAATATTCAGGACTGATTTCCTTTAGGATGGACTGGTTGGATCTCCTTGCAGTCCAAGGGACTCTCAAGGGTCTTCCCCAACACCACAGTTCAAAAGCATCAATTCTTCTGTGCTCAGCTTTCTTTATAGTCCAACTCTCACATCCATACATGACTACTGGAAAAACCATAGCTTTGACTAGAAGGACTTTGGTGGCAAAGTAATGTCTCTGCTTTTTACTATGCAGTCTAGATTGGTCATAGCTTTTCTTCCAAGGAGTAAGCATCTTTTAATTTCATGGCTGCAGTCACCATCTGCAGTGATTTTGGAGCCCCCCAAAATAAAGTCTACCACTGTTTCCATTGGTTTCCCTTCTATTTGCCATGAAGTGATGGTCCTGGATGCCATGATCTTAGTTTTCTGAATGTTGAGTTTTAAGCCAGCGTTTTCACTCTCTTCTTTCACTTTCATTAAGAGGCTCTTTAGCTCCGCTTCACTTTCTGCTATAAGGGTGGTGTCATCTGCTTATCTGAAGTTATTTCTATCTCTCCAAGAAATCTTGATTCCAGCTTGTGCTTCATCCAGCCCAGCATTTCGCATGATTCACTCTGCATATAAGTTAAATAAGCAGTGTGACAATATACAGCTTTGACCTACTCCTTTCCCAGTTTGGAACCAGTCTATTGTTCCAGTCTGTTGTTCCTAATTTGGAACCAGTCTGCTCTTCCATGTCCATGTAGGGTAATGTTCCATTATCCAACATAGGTTGCTGCTTATTTGCATTTATCAGGATTTATGAAACCAAACATTATTCATTAGTAGATCTCAATACATTATGAAATGAGGATTTCTTTCTTTTTTGTTATTTATTTATTTTTTAATTGGAGAATGGTTTTTTTTACAATATTATGTTGGGTTTTGCCATACATCAACATGAATTGGTCCTGGATATACATGTGTCCCCTTCCTCTTGAACGTCCACTCCCACCTCCTTCCCTGCACAATCCCTCTAGGCTCTTACAATGGAAGCTTGATGTATGACCTAGAGATAGGTTTTCTAAAGTTGCTTCTAATTAATCTTTAAAAGGTGACATAATGAAAGCTAATCAGGTTAAGATGACCAATGCTTTATTGTAGAGAGTATATCTTGCACACACCAACAATCTTACCATCCCACACATAAAGCTCAGTCTTTTATTTTCCAAATAGTTAAGTTTTATATGCAGTATCCTTTTGCTAGTTGCTGAACAAATTTCTTGACTGTTGTGTTGAAATATTTTTATTTATAAAAGTAGAATCATATGCAAATCTTGTTGGTCCATTTAAGTACAGGTCTGTAATATACAATCTTGTTTACCTGAACCTCATTTGACTTGTTGATTTTAGAACATATATTTACAAATAATATATTTTGAGGTATATTATTTCTCTCTTTCTATAGGAGATTACTTTTTTCTTGAATCTGTATGTGGAATTTATGATATCCCTTGTGATTTGTGTTTCTTTGTCTTGAATTTTCAAAACACTCTCCTATATTTTTAAGATAAGTGGATGCTCATGCATACAAAGATAAGAAAAGACAGTTGGAACACCCCAACTAAATTGAAAAGTGTTCATCTGGGAAACCTGAGAGTATATCTTTGAAACTGTTGGAAAACAGCTGATGTCTCTAGTTTACTGACTGGTTTGTGCCATTACATTTTCTATTCCCTATCTCATTGTCTCCTAACCTGTCTCTCTCAATGAGTCTGACATGACTGGGTGACTGAACAAAAGCAATCTCTTATCAGATTGCCATACTGTTTTAATGCCAGCATTAGGTTTTATGTTACTTATCATTAACTTCCCAAATTGTTCCAGTATTGTCAATTCCAAGACTTGAGTGAAAGATGACCAACAACAGAAACCTAGATTCCTCCACTTAGATATTGACTCAGAAAGATGTTTCTGCCCCCATCTAAAAGCGAAATTTATTATCCACAATTCTGCCCTCACACCAACACTGTTATAGAGGCTGCAAGTCATCTTTCCTCACCAGGCTTTTGGGACCCTTGATATTCACATTGCTGAGAAAGTAGGAGTATCTGTAGCCTCCTTGCCACCTTACCTGCATACATACACTCACAAATATTCACATTTCCTTCCTTGGATGGGACTCAGGTTAGCAGTATGTGACAAGCTGTCACTTCGGATATAATGAAGTAAGAACCTATTTTGAGGAAAAGCTTCCAGTAGGAAACGTGATTTTGTTTTTCCCCATGGGGGCATTTCTTCCCAGAGGAGCATATACAAATATTTAGTTTTAACAAAGATTTTTCCAGCAACTAAGAATCTCAATTTAGCATTGTATACAAATCAGTTGAGAAATTATAGTGCTAGACTGTAAGGTAATGATTTCAGGGTGAGAATCCCATTTTCACCACAGTATCTGTGGAGTCTAGATGAGAGTTTGGTGCCTTGTAAGTGCTATTAGACAATATAATTAATGTTACATAAACCATTCCACACTGAATGCATGTAAGTATAAATGGGATTTTAAAAAGATGATTTTATTCCTGAGCAAGATGAAAACAGAAAATTAATATAACTAGCAATAAAAATATGAACTACAAAATGAGAAATATAGATATTTTAAAAGAAGCAAACTTTCAGGGAGAGCAAAGATTGATATGAATCAAACGACTAGGAAAGTCTTCACAAACCTTTCAGGAGAAAATGCATCAGTGACTAATTTTTGGTAATTGCTTTAAATATTATATCATGACAAACATTCATTTTGCCTGTCAAGTGACTCATTACCATTATATCAAACCAATATTCAAAAGAAGGAAACTAAAAATAACCCACTATAGAAATAAGGCTACCTGTGAGCATTATTCATAATTTTAATATGAATAATAACTAGCATTTCAACTTGAAATCTACATCGGCTTGTGAATAATTTACTTGCACTAATTTGACCCTAATAAATTCCTTGACATGAAAATGAGTAGTTTGGTGTCAAGTGCAAGAATATATTTAATCTCATTGCATTTACAATAGAAATATTTAGAAAAAATAAATACTCATCATCCCACAGGGTAAATTAAGCCACTTGGGTCCACTCTCTAAACTCAACACAAAATAAAAGATGTTAGAATATTCTAGTGAAGAATGAAAAAAATGTGTGACCAATGGTCATGACTTTTATTTCATTTATTCACTCATTTAATTTTACAGTCATTTATTCATTCACTTGCCAGTTGACACATATATTTACTTTAGAAACATATGCTAAGAATGCCCTGCATGCAGGCTCTAAGAAGCAGGTGAATGAAGTGGAGGAAGGTGCAAGCCTAGGTTTTTTTCTACCCACCATTGTGGTCACCATTTCCACATCCCTGGGATTAGAGTATGACATTAGTGGCATTTCCCAAAGATGTTGCTTACCTACTGTTGCCCAGTCTGGCCAACAGAATTCTTCCCTCTCTACTCAGCAGAAATGAATCCAGTTCTCCATAGTGCTCTGGAAAGCAGCAGAGAGAGTGTGCAGAGGATTCACACCCTTTGATATTTCTGGAAAGTATTATGCTTGTGTGCTAAGTTGCTTGAGTTGCATACAACTCTGTGTAACCCTTTGGATTGTAGCCCACTAGGCTCCCCTGTTCAGGGGATTCTCAAGGCAAGAATACTGGAATGGGTTGTCATGCCCTCCTCCAAGGGATCTTCCCAATACAGGGATTGAACCCACATCTCTCTCCTGTATTGGCAGGCAGGATCTTTACCACTTCCAAAAGCCAGTATTTTAGTCAGTCTCAGATGGATATTTAGATGCCTACTCCTCAGGGCACAGCCATGAAAATTAGCTGATAGGCCTTCTTCACAAGAGCTCTTGGGTCTGTTGCCTCCTGCTGTGCCCCATGCCCTAGGAATGGCACCTATTTGAATACTCTTTCTCCATTAGTTATATTTCTGTGGGATCCATTGGCTGCTAGAGCCAGGTGATAGAGGTGTCCCCAGGCTTGCTGTTGTTTAGTGGCTAAGTTGTGTCCAACTCTTTGTGACCCCATGGACTGTAGCATGCCAGGCTCCTCTGTCTTCCACTATCTCCCAGAGTTTGCTCAAATTCGTATCCAATGAGTCAATGATCCTTTGCTGCCCTCTTCTCCTTTTGCTTTCAACCTTTCCCAACATCAGAGTCTTTTCTAATGAGTCGGCTCTTCACATCAGATATTCAAATTATTGGAGCTTCAGCAACAGTCTTTCCAGTGAATATTTCAGGGTTGATTTTCTTTAAGATTGGTTTGATCTCCTTGCAGTTCAAGGGACTCTCCGGAGTCTTCTCCAGCACCACAATTCAAAAGCATCAATTCTTCAGCACTCAGCCATTTTTATTGTCCAACTCTCACACCAGGCTTCCCTGGTGGCTCAGAGGTTAAAGCATCTGCCTGCAATGTGGGAGACCCAGGTTCAATCCCTGGGTCGGGAAAATAACCTGGAGAAGGAAATGGCAACCCACTCCAATATTCTTGCCTGGAGAATCCCATGGACGGAGGAACCTGGTAGGCTACAGTCCACGGGGTCACAAAGAGTTGGACACGACTGAGCAACTTCACTTCACTCACTCACATCGATACATGACTACTGGAAAAACCATAGCTTTGACTATACAGACCTTTGTCAGCAAACTGATGTCTCTGCTTTTTAATATGCTGTCTAGGTTGGTCATAGCTTTTTTCCCAAGGAGCAAGTATCTTAAGTTCATGGCAGCAGTCACCAATTGCAGGGATTTCAGAGCCCAAGAAAATAAAATCTGTCACTGCTTCTACTTTTGTTCCTTCTATTTGCCATGAAGTGATGGGACTGGATGTCACGATGTTAGTTTTTTTACTGTTGAGTTTCAAGTCTTTTTCACTGTCCTCTTTCACCCTCATCAAGAGGCTTTTTAGTTCCTTTTCACTTTTTGGAGTGGTATCACCTATATATTTGAAGTTGTTGATATTTCTCCTGGCAGTCTTGATTCCAGCTTATGATTCATCCAGCACAATAGTTCACATGGTGCACTCTGCATGTAAGTTAAATAAGCAGGATGACAATATACAGCCCTGTCATACTCCTTTGCAGCCACAAAAATTGGGATAACAGATAGGGGTAGTGATGGTTAATTTTATATGTCAACCTGAAAGGACCATAGGGTTCCCAGACCTTTGGTCAAACATGATTCTGGGTGTGTCTGTGAGGGCGTGTCTGCATGAGATTAATATGAAACTCAGTGCACTGAGAAAGCAAATGGCCCTCCCTGATGTGGGTGGGCCTCATCCAATCAGCTGAAGACCTGAATAGAACAAAAAGGCAAGAGGGAATGCCTTCTGCCCGGGGGTTGAGCGTGACCTCTTTTCTGGCCTTTGGAAGCAGATTGAAGCAGTGACACTTCTTGAGCCTCAAACCTGCCAGGTTTTACTTAGAACATACACCACTGGTTCACCTAGTTCTCAGGACTTTGGACTCAGACCAGAATTACATCAGTAGCTTTACCAACTGAAGATCTTGGGGACTTTTCAGTTCACATACAGACACACACACAGACACACACACACACACGTTATCTAATTGGTCTTTTTCCCTGAAGAACCCTAATGCAGATGATAAAACTATGTATTAAGAATGACAAAATTACACAGTAAACATAATTATATATATTTAAGATACTACATGGGCTTCCCTTGTGGCTCAGCTGGTAAAGAATCTGCATGCAGTGTAGGAGACCTAGGTTCAATCACTGAATTGGGAAGATTCCCTGGAGAAGGGAAAGGCTACCCACTCTAGTATTCTTGCCTAGAGAATTCCATGGACTGTGTAGCTCATGGGATCACAAAAAGTCAGACACAGCTGAACGACTTTCACTCAATCACTCAAGATACTAGATAGCATTGGCATTTACTGAATTTAAACTTACCTTGAATTAATAAAGTAGTAAAAATACCAAGTCAAGGAAAATTGCTAACATTATTCCATGAAGATTTAGGTTCTAGTTTCTATTGTTCCTCTTTTATTTGTCCAATACTATATCTTTTGTTAGAAAGAACAAAAGGTAGACACCTTAATCCTAGATTCTATGTATGGTCAAATGGGGTAGAGAGAATTGGTCCAAAGATTTATTGGATTGGGAAGAGAAAAGTATATCCTTTAAGTGTGAATTTAAGATTATTCTCTCCTGCTTTCATGTAGCAAAGCTCTGCCTGCCCTATTCTATGTTCTGTTTTTTCTACACTTCTGGATGTAGAGAGAATATTTTATAATCCTTAAGGGAGCTGTGTTACCTTGTAAAATGAGACTAAGATGGAGATACATCCTTATTAAATGGAAAAATAGATGCTTTGAATCATCTGTTGTAAAACTACTTTTTTTATTCTAGAAATGGTTCTTTGGTGATTCTATTTAATTACTTCACACCAATATAATTCAGAATGAATGTATTGGAAACCAGTGGAAAATAAGATTATATAGCTAAGACAGGGTAAGTTGATGAAGGTTCTCAAATTACAATAGTTGCAGACATACAGTGAACAACTTTGAATGACATTTCATGCTTTTAATTTAACAGTGGCACTGTACAGGAAAAAAGTCTGATTGGATGGAAATAAGTCGTAAAACACCAAGATTCCTGTGACACTAGGATGAAAATCCAACCAGAGATAGTGCAGCTAAAATGTAACTGATGAAGCTCCAATGAGATCATAAATGAAAATAGGTTTGGAAAATGGGAAGAGCTTTCAAAATAAATTAGTTTTTATTTTGAGACAACTAAACACATCTTGTTCTACTGTTTCAATATTCATAAATGGCACACATTTGGAGATGGCATTCATGTTTAAAGAAATGTACAAAATAACATTTTCTAAAATACATATTATGGAATACTAAAGTCATATAAGAAAAAAATAAAATGATATTGACAGAAATGACAAAATATTCTCTGGTCAAATATATTTTAGAAACAATGTTAAAAATAAAACTTTTTTTTTTTTTTTTAAGATTTCTTAGGGCTCATATTAAAGTTCTTTGTGTATCTCCAAGATAGGAATATTTTATGTAAGGTTCCTCAAATATTTTTTGAACATAAAATTCTTTCCTCATGGAACATCTTTTCCTGCTTTTTTTCTAAATAAATTCAGTTTGGAAAATAATCATTCCAGCATATACTGCTTTTCTTATGTTTGTGTATTTGCAGTTTGGAACTGAACCAGCAACATAAGGTTTTATGAATTGTGCACAAAAGAAAACTGAATAACTTCACACCAATTATGCAGAATTCCCAGCAATTTTATGTTATCATGTGATTACACATTCATACTGATCAATGTGAAAGGTAAAATGGGGCACCGGAGTTAAATTGTAAAGTATAAATCACATTAAAGTAGCTTGCATAATCCTGGTTAAGAAATTTACCAATAATCATTTTAATTAGCTCACATTTATTGTGTTCATACCGTGCTCCAGATGGACTAACATAATGAAAAGTCATACAGCAGATACATCAATGTATTCTTTGTATACAAGTAAAGTACATTGACCAATTTATAGCATCTGCTTATGGCTTCTCAATTTATCTTTTGTTACTGATATAAACAAAAATTATCCCCCATGGGAATTGTTAAGAAAAGATACCTGAGTTGATCTTGAATGATAGACAGATATCATGGTTATATCCAACCACAGCAGCTTCTCTAAAATTGATAGGTTCTTTTCAGTTTCAAGGCCCCATCTTCAGTGACTTGGCTAAAAATGAGACTTTGAAGTCGCATTGATCTGTGTTTTAATTTTGGCTCTGCCACACTTCAATTGTGTGATCTTGAGGAAGTTACTATCCTTTTCTGAGCCTTTATTTAATATTCTTGATAACTGGGATAATAATGCCTGTCATGCATGACTGGGATAGTGAAATCTCATGGTGAAGTTTCTATATCTTGATTAGCATGGAATGGATGATCAATGCAAATGATGATTATGCAGACAATGATGATAAACAATTGAAGATTCATCTGCCCTTATACAGAATAGATTAGGGATAAGAGATTGGGTGTGGAAAGCATACCAGGTGATGGTGTCTGAATGACAATTAGTACAGGAAGATAGAACACATTTGAGATATAGCGTGAAATAAATTATGAACTTCTTTTAGTAATAAAAAGTGTATAGGCAACAGGTTTCACATGAAAATGTGCATATTGTCAGTACCCTTGGCAGGTAATGGGGAGCAAGGGAGAGTTGCAGAGCTGGATTAGGTGGTGTTGAGTGGGGTGTGAATTAACATTTGTGGCCCTAGTGGTGAAGAACCTGCCTGCCAATGCAGGAGATATAAGATGAGGGTTCGATCCCTGGGTGGGGAAAATCCCCTGGAGGAGGGCATGGCAACCCACTCCAGTATTCTTGCCTGGAGAATCCCATGGACAGAGGAGCTTAGCAGGCTACAGTCCACAGGATTGTAAAGTGTATGTACACAACTGTAGCAACTTAGCATGCATGCATGTGTGCATGCTAAGGAGACAGATACTAGACTGCTAACTTATGTCAGTGTCCAGCCATACCCTAAAAGGCTGGTCAGTAGTACTTACCCAAAACATGCAAAGATCTAATTCTTAATAGCCAGTTTATCCCTCTTCCTTTGCAGTTTTCATATTATGACACAGCTGTATACAGAGCAATAGGCATGTTATGTTTATACCCTAAAGCCATTCAGATAAGGTTGCATTAGAAAAGTAGTGTGTTCACTAATTCTGTGGGTAAATATCATTCAATTTGAGTAGAGTCTCCAAGCATTAGCTTTGCTAACCAAGTGCACAAGTCTGTAATCCAAATGAACATAACTGCAAGAGAATTTTATGAGCTGTTAAATTCTACTCGTAAAAAAGAAAATCTTCACAATAACAGCAGTGGTGATTTGTCCAAAAAGTTTAGGACTTAATATGCTCTGTGTAACCTCTTGAGTCCATAAAAAAAGTCATAAACACTGGCTTCTGAGTCTAAAAATTTTCAGTTGGGGAAGCAGAATTGTGTTCAAAGGGAAATTATTAGCATAAAAGGAAGTCAATTAAGAGGAGAAAACAAAGCTTGTTTTAATACAAAGTCTTGTTTGCTTATTTTTTTTTTCCTCTGCTCTTGGGGTTTTTTTTTTTTTTGTATGCTTGGGGGTATGGAGATTATATTGGTGAGAATCCAAAATAAACTTTTTTTTCAGAAGATTCCAGGCACAAATTGAAGAAGAACATTAAAATAATCTATGTGATTATATATTCATTTCTGTAATTGAGTATTTAAAATTGAACTAGTTGTGACATTCAAAAAATTTAATATGATTAAAATAATAATATTATGTGAGTATAAATATGCATTATGCATTTTTATATTCAGTGCATGTAGGAAGAACTTGTTAAAAGATCACTGAATTAAAAATAATGGCTCATCTGGCTATCATATTATCTTGTAATGGCTAGGACATAGTTAGAACAGTTGCTAGTAAGGTTCTCATTTTTCAGCAAGGAATCCAAGGAATAGCTGATTAATTACCTTGCTCAAAGTCACAGATGATGAAATACAAACCAAATATAGTTTATAAAAGAAAAATGTATAGTGATGTCTAACCTCCTCCCTAATTAATTGCTTAGGAAACCTGCATCAATCAATCTGAAGAGAGCAATACCTTTGTCTGGAGATATGTTATTATTGTTTTTGTTGGTTTCATCAATGTAACTGTTGCTTTCAACTTTTTGTCCTCTATTACTTCTTATATCACACAGTGGTAATAGCAAGGATGCATTTGATGTGCACTCCCGTGTGCTTTGATGGTAATGGTTGTTTATTCTCTACATCATAGACTGACCTTGAATGATTAACCTGGTTTTGAAACTGTTTACCTCAGATTGGGACTTGAACCCCTGTGCTGGGACCCGAATCTAGCCAAAAGCCAGTTTGGGATTCTAACCTACATGTCTGGGACTCAAACCCAGCCAAAACCCACAGTCTTTCAAGTGAGATCACAGATCTGGTTTTCAGGACCTAATAACACTCAGATTCTTGATGTCTCATCACAGAAAGAATTCAGTGAGAGCAAAGTGACAGGTAAGTAGTGGATTTATTCACAAAGGAAACACAATCCACAGACAGAATGTGGGCCGTCACACAGGGCAAGCACAGCCTTGAAATACAGGCTTGTTAGATTCTATGGCCTGGGTGATTTCATAGGCTAATGAGTGGGAGGATTCTTCTAACCATTTTGGGGAAGGGTGGAGATTTCCAGGAATTGGGCCAACATCTACTTTTTGGTCTTTTGAAGGTTGGTCTTGGAACTATAATGACACCTCGGGGTATGTCAATTAGCTTGCTGATTGAGGATCAAGGTCCAGTCAAAGTTGATTTGTCTGTCCTCTTGGACCCATTTGATTTTAACCAGTTTGTGTTGTGTCCTTAGGTTATGTCATTCTTTCAAAAGTTGTGTCTTGACCATTTCCCTCCTGTTTCATTTTCAGATGGCCAAGTGGTCCAGAATGACATAAAATTAGAGACATAAGATGATGGGGTCTTTTTCCTCTCTAGACACTAATGTCTTTGCATCTCATACTTAGAAACGGAAAAGCCATTGTACAACCATGATTAAGGCTAACCTAAAGACAGCAAGCATCATAGTCAATCCTTCTTGGGAACTTTGTATCATGTGATATTGCTTTCTTACTGTACAACCCAGTCAAAATGCACTCTGACAGCTCAGTTGGTAAGGAATTCGCCTGCAATGTAGGACACCTGGATTTGATCCCTGGGTTGGGAAGATCCCTTGGAGAAGAAATGGCTATCCACTCCAGTATTCTGGCCTGGAGAATTCCATGGACTGTATAGATCATGGGGTCAAAAAGAGGTAGACACAACTGAGCGACATTCACTTTCATTCATAGATGGACATGTTCAGTCATGCAAAGGGAGGACCATTTGAGTTTTGCTAATATGGGATCTGTTTATGTAATCACAAACATTAAGGTAAAATGGGAAAACTCAGCAAATAAGCTGGCATTTGGACATGTATGAGCCTCTCTTTTCATCAGGCAGGATATTGTTATCTAGACACAACTGATGCAGAATGCATCCCAGATGCCTAACAGGTGGGTTTCCTTTCTTCTTGAATGACTATATACTCACTGAATTAAATTGAATTGAATCTTACTCCATATTCTGATACTTCAATTTATTTGTTTCTTGTACATTTGGAACATAATTCTTAGATGAGAATGAAAAGAATACAAAAAGTATTTTCCACTGGCACCAAAAAATTCATTGACAATTTTGTGAAACTTTATAGAAACTAGTTTTACTATTGTTCAGATGTTACACCATTAGAGACATTCTTCCTTTTGTTTAGGAGTTTGACACAGTTTCTGTTTTGGCAGATGTTTCATTTGGTTTTTGTTCCAATCATGTCAGAGCTTGATTTAACTAAAATCTGTTGCAATGTGTGACTGGCAGTCAAATAGCAATTCTCTAGCAATGGGGCTATATATCAGCTGATACAACCATCCACTGCCATTGCTCTCTTGGAATCTGTTTCTGTGGTTGTTCCCATAAGCTTTTGCTTCATGAACTGAAACATAGGCAGCAAAAGGATAAGACAAACCTAGAGAGGAATAATCTAGAAGTCTATTTAAGTGTGCAATATCTGGCAGATAATAACAATATAGGCAGCAAGTCATTTTAAACAGAGAGACACAAGCAAGGGCTGTAAAACCAAGAGGAAAAGGTGAATATGAGGAGGAGTACTTGAGTTTGATAGAAGGGTATAGATTTTGGATCTAAATAGATTTGAATGGAAAGCCTATCTCTCTCCTTTTCTAGCCTCTGGCATTTATCATTTTTATTTTACTATCCAAAAGCTTAATTCTCTCATCTTTAAACTTGAAAAAATTACATCTATTTCTAAGAAAAATGTGATGAAAAGATTTCCTGAACAGCCAGCGTTTAACTGTAAGTCATCACTATTCTTATTGTTATTTGGGAAGTCTACCGAAGTAAGCAGAAGCAAAATATTATGTCAAGAAATATCACTAAGGATAAATAGTCATTATCAAGTGAAGAGTGTTTTGACCTTTGAGCCTAAGAAAATAATTTGTTCTGAGTTTATAAATGTCCCTTGTAATATATGGGTGTAGAAAGTAACTGGTAAGCTATAGTACTAATTTTTATTCTCCCAAGTGAGAAGGGATAAACATATCTTATTTGTTTCTAACTTAGTGATAGTGAAGATAACTATTGGGAATATAAATGAGGTCAAAATGAGTTCTTTTCCTGGTCTTGCTCATTCTTTTTATAATTCACATCCATCATATGTATCACTTTCTAAACTAAAGGCAGATATAAGGAGGTAAAAACACAAAACTGCTCAGAATATATATCAAGCTACAAACAATAACTAGAACATATGTGTAATCCAGTCAGACAACATTAAACAAGGCAATGATCAAAAAGAAATATTAGCCAGCATTACATCTAGAAATAGGTAAATCTAGAGCCAGATGCAAAGGTGAAGAGAAGAACAGGAGACATTAACAATTTTTGAGACTATTCTAAGTCAGGAACCATGCAAGCCACTTTAAAGATGTCCTTCATTTAATCTATTTAATCTTTCAATATGATTATATTGAGAGGTATAATTGTCATCTCCATTATTCATGAGAATACTGCTATGGATAGTCACAGGCTGGTAAGTGGCAGAGTTGAGGTTAGCACTCTGGTTGATCAAAATTCATGAGTTGTACCTTCTCAACATAACTAGTAGCACTCCCCATGGGAGAAATATTTGAGAGTTAGGTGGGGACAATTTCTGGGACAAATGGTAAAATCAATATGTTTTATGAGCAGTTTAATTAAGAGACTCCCTAAGAGTTGATCTGAGTTGTTCTGGCTGGAATGATCATCTGAGTTTCATTGTAAGAATTTAGTTTGTAATGGCAAAAAAGATAATGTACAGAAAGCAACACTACACAGAGAATTATTTGTCTAAAGTATATTTCTGTGAGTATGCTTTTTAAATAACAGTTCCTAATTTTACTGGGAATGTATCAAATTCAAAAGAAATCAAAGCACAAAATTTTGATAACTGTAACAAGACTCTCTCTGTTTTCTTTTTTTTTTGTGAGCCTTATTCTAGAAATCTATAAAACAAGAGAAAAGTCAATCTGATGCCATTCTATTATCTATCATTATCTGTTCAGTTCAGTTGCTCAGTTGAGTCCGATTCTTTGCGACCCCATGAATCGCAGCACGCCAGGCTTCCCTGTCCATCACAAACTCCCGGAGTTCACTCAAGCTCATGTCCATCGATTCTGTGATGCCATCTAGCCATCTCATCCTCTGTCGTCCCCTTCTCCTCCTGCCCCCAGTCCCTCCCAGCATCAGAGTCTTTTCCAATGAGTCAGCTCTTCTGTTAGTTTCCGAAAAAATCATATTTTCATTGACTAGTTGAAGGTTTCTCATCCATTACCATAGCAAGTAGTTTCTATCCCTTTATTAGATTGGCAAGTTATTTATATGTAAAAAAGTTTTGTCAGTGAGTTAAAAGCTGCTTGCTATAGTTGCTATAATAGAATGTAATCATTTTTAGGTAATGGCAATTGTGGAAGAAAGAATGGAAGCTTAGTAATTTACATAATTCCTGCCTTATCCTTTATCTCTGATCCACTCTGAGACGCCCTGAGAAAAGACAGCATGGTTGTGAAATGGGAACTGTCTAGAAAGTACCTTTACCTTTATAAAGACCTATTTTTTTTCTCCAGCTTCCTTAATTTGAAAATAAAATTGAAATTTTAGAGAAAAAAGAAAGCCATCAGGTAAACCCTGGTATTTATTTTTCATCTTTATAGCTATTGGAACTTAAGAATAATAAAACATGAGAGTGAGACTCTCATCATGCATCACAAAAATCATACCAACTTACAAGAATGTTGTCTCTCTTGCAGTACTTTCAAAAGTTTTAAAAACTTCTGAGTGTTTTCAAGAAAGATGGAGTATGGCCAGGAGGCTAAATTCAACCAGCAAATGTACTTTGGTCTGCACAATTTAATTTTAATTGAATATGTTAGGTAGTTAGAATAGGAAAAAGGAGTCCAGAATGGTGGTGGCTAAAAGACAAAGAAGGGAAAAGGCCACAAAAGTAGAACAAAGGAAGGTCCGAGGACCAGAGTGAGAACCTCAGGTGAAACAAACAGCCCTCCTGGCTAGCACAATTTACATATGGCAGGTTCAGGGGGAGGAGGAAAAAAAAAAAAAAAGAGGAGCCAATATTGAGCCTCGTGCTCTTCTCTTCACTTCTTTTGGGTAGGCCCACCCTCATGCTCGAGGATGTATTTTCCTTTGCTTACCAAATAAAACTGAACTGTAACTGAGCTGTAACACTGGTCTATCCATTGCTTCAAATTTTTGCTGTAGCGATACAGAACCAAAGAAATTACACAGTCCCCCAACAAATTTAATATGTGTAAATTTAAGGTTTACATAAAACTCTAGACAGATATCCAAATCTCTTTCCTAAGACCTTGCAAGAAAATAGTTCAAATCAAACTCCTTTTAATTTAAGGTGTCTTTTTAAAGTTAATTGTTTAAAATGGAACTAATCTAGCTGATGCTGACTTGTACCAAAAGACAGAAACATATGAAGCTAAAACCTTTGGAAGGGATTTGCTCTGCTGTTGAGTTTGAGGTTAATATACATTATCAATGTTTGTATCTTTGTGAACAACAGGCATATTTTCCAGACTGATAAACCAGAGTCCCTGTCCAACATACCTGTATGCCCTTAGAAAGAGTGGTAGAGAAAAATGCTGCCAATTTTAATCCATAGCTCCTTAAAACTCCTAGAATCTGAGTACCTCCTCGGAAGCTGAGAACTATACAGCAACTTTGCATATATGATCATTTGGATTTTTAGTATTTGTGGTAATCATATTAATGGTCCCAAAGAGGTCAACACCCTAATCCTGGGAATCTGTAAATATGTTAGCAAAGATAACTCAAGGTTGAAGATATAAATAAGGCTGCTAATTTTTACTTACTCAACTCATTAAACTAAGGCGAATCTCTTGAATTATCTGGGTGGGTCCAATGTCATTACTATGGTCTATAAAAATTGAAGTGGGAGGCAAAAGAGAGAGAATCAGACAGATGGCCGCATGAGAGAGCCTTAACAGGCAGTTGCTAATGAAGATGGAGTAGGGACCAAAAGCCAAGGAATGCTGGTGGCCTCTAGAAACTGAAAAAACAAACAAGTTAAACAAAGGAAGCAGCTGCTGCTGCTGCTGCTAAGTCGCTTCAGTGACTCTGTGCAACCCCATAGACGGCAGCCCACCAGGCTCCCCGGTCCCTGGGATTCTCCAGGCAAGAACACTGGAGTGGGTTGCCATTTCCTTCTCCAATGCATGAAAGTGAAAAGTGAAAGTGAAAGGAAGCAGATTCCCCCCTAAAGCCTCTGTAGAGGAACAGAGCCTTGAAAAATTAATTTTAGCCTAGCGAGGCCAGTGTCAGACCTGTGATTTAAAAACAAAACAAAAAAACTACAAGATAACAAATCTGTTTTCCTTTAAGCCATGACGTCTGTGGTAATTTGCTACAGCATCAATATAATTCTATAATATAGATTTTCGTAACTGAAATAGAGTGATGCTAAAACAATGCCAAACACGAAGGAATGCCTTTGGAATTTGACAGTGGGAAATGGCTGGAAACATTTTGAGGAACATGATAGAAAAAGCTTAAATTGACCTGAACAAATGTTAGTAAAAATATGGATGTTAAAGGCTCTGTTGGTAAGGCTCAAGGAAAAAGCAAGAACAATGGTAGATAAAGTATATATTGCCTTTGAGAATACCTAAATTGTGATGAGCAGATTATTTGTAAAAACATGTGCATTTATAGCATTGCTCATGAGGGCAATTGCTCAAACAGAAATGAAGAACAGTTTTGTTAGAAATTGGAGAAAAGCTGTTTCTTGCTATACAGTAGGAGAAAGCTGTGCAAAATTGTAAAATGTGTAATTTCACATTTGGTTGAGAAAATTTCCCAGTAAAATCTTGCTGCCTGGTTTTTTCTTGCCACTTATAGTAAAATGTGCAAGGAAAGAGACAGCTATAGATAAGAACTGTTAAGCAAAGTGAAATCAGAAATTGGTGATTTGGAATAGTCTCAGTCTGTCAGATCACACAAAAAAATTACACTACAAGATTCATAATAGGAAATTTGCTCTAGAGAAAAAGCTAAAAATGTGGCTAGACAACCCTTTGCTGATATCTCAAAAAGATAAAAAAGTCAGAGTATTTACTCATGTGAAAGGCTCTTTGAGGAAATTAAGCATATGACTCATAGATCCTCTCAGCCATTTAAGCAGAAACCAAAAAATTTAGATGAGATTAAGTAGAGGAAATTTTTGTCTCATGGAGTGAATCCCAGAGAAATGCATGGAAGGCTCACATATGTTTGGAGAATTGTGAATAGTAGAAACAGTGCCAGCTTGGAGATTATCCTGCATTTTAGAGGTAGGCTCAATGTAATCAGGAGATGACTTAAACTAGAGGAGGGAGCAGTAGAGACAGAACTGGACAAATGGGAATACAATAAAAAGTAACTTTTAGTTGTTGACATTAATAAAAGATAAATGAAAGAGAACTGAAACAAGGGATATAGGTGACCTTTAGAAACTGGAAAGGACAAGGGAATTGATTCATTCCCAGAACCTCCCAGAAAGATGCTTGCTCCTTGGAAGAAAAGCTATGATTAACCTAGACAGCATATTCAAAAGCAGACACATTATTTTGCAGACAAAGGTCCGTCTAGTCAAAGCTATTGTTTTTCCAGTAGTCACGTATGCATGTGAGAGTTGAACTATAAAGAAAGCTGAGAGCCAAAGAACTGATGCTTTTGAACTGTGGTGTTGGAGAAGACTCTTGAGAGTCCCTTGGACTGCAAGGAGATCCAACCAGTCCATACTAAAGGAAATCAGTCCTGAATATTTATTGGAAGGACTGATGCTGAAGCTGAAACTCCAATATTTTGGCCACCTGATGGGAAGAACCAACTAATTGGAAAAGACTCTGATGCTGGGAAAGATTGAAGGCTGGAGGAGAAGGGGAGGACAGAGGATGAGATGGTTGGATGCATCACTGATGTGATCGACATGAGTTTTAGTAAACTCTGGGAGTTGGCAATTGGCAGGGAGGCCTGGTGTGCTGTAGTCCATAGGGTCACAAAGAGTCGGACATGACTGAGTGACTGAATTGAACTGAACAGAACCTCCAATAGGGAACATAAAGTTGTAACACTTTAATATTAATCCAATGATACCTGAAAAACTCTAACCTCCAGGTAGTGTTTATATGATTATAGAAGATGAAAAAACATTTACCAACTGACTATGTAGTAACAGTATTATTCTGTTAGCAGACAAAGACAGTATAAAAAAGAAAACTACAAATACATATTTGTCATGAAGTTGGGCAAAATATCAAGAAAATACAGAAAACTCAATTCAACTGTGTATAAAATAATTATCAGATCAGATCAGTCGCTCAGTCATGTCCGACTCTTTGCGACCCCATGAATTGCAGCACGCCAGGCCTCCCTGTCCATCACCAATTCCTGGAGTTAACTCAGACTCACGTCCATCAAGTCAGTGATGCCATCCAGTCATCTCATCCTCTGTTGTCCCCTTCTCCTCTTGCCCCCAATCCGTCCCAGCATCAGAGTCTTTTCCAATGAGTCAACTCTTCGCATGAGATGGCCAAAGTACTGGAATTTCAGCTTTAGCATCATTCCTTCTGAAGAAATCCCAGGGCTGATCTCCTTCAGAATGGACTGGTTGGATCTCCTTGCAGTCCAAGGGACTCTCAAGAGTCTTCTCCAACACCACAGTTCAAAAGCCTCAGTTCTTCGGCACTCAGCCTTCTTCACAGTCTAACTCTCACATCCATACATGACCACAGGAAAAACCATAGCCTTGACTAGACGAACCTTTGTTGGCAAAGTAATGTCTCTGCTTTTGAATACGCTATCTAGGTTGGTCATAACTTTCCTTCCAAGGAGTAAGCGTCTTTTAATTTCATGGCTGCAGTCACCATCTTCAGTGATTTTGGAGCCCAGAAAAATAAAGTCTGACACTGTTTCCACTGTTTCTCCATCTATTTCCCATGAAGTGGTGGGACCAGATGCCATGATCTTCGTTTTTTGAATGTTGAGCTTTAAGCCAACTTTTTCACTCTCCACTTTCACTTTCATCAAGAGGCTTTTGAGTTCCTCTTCACTTTCTGCCATAAGGGTGGTGTCATCTGCATATCTGAGGTTATTGATATTTCTCCCTGCAATCTTGATTCCAGCTTGTGTTTCTTCCAGCCCAGCGTTTCTCATGATGTATTCTGCATAGAAGTTAAATAAACAGGGTGACAATATACAGCCTTGACAAACTCCTTTTCCTATTTGGAACCAGTCTGTTGTTCCATGTCCAGTTCTAACTGTTGCTTCCTGACCTGCATACAAATTTCTCAAGAGGCAGATCAGGTGGTCTGGTATTCCCATCTCTTTCAGAATTTTCCACAGTTTATTGTGATCCACACAGTCAAAGGCTTTGGCATAGTCAATAAAGCAGAACTAGATGCTTTTCTGGAACTCTCTTGCTTTTTCCATGATCCAGAGGATGTTGGCAATTTGATCTCTGGTTCCTCTGCCTTTGCTAAAACCAGCTTGAACATCAGGAAGTTCACGGTTCACGTATTGCTGAAGCCTGGCTTGGAGAATTTTGAGCATTACTTTACTAGCGTGTGAGATGAGTGCAATTGTGTGGTAGTTTGAGCATTCCTTGGCATTGCCTTTCTTTGGGATTGGAATGAAAACTGACCTTTTCCAGTCCTGAGGCCACTGCTGAGTTTTTCAAATTTGCTTGCATATTAAGTGCAGCACTTTCACAGCATCATCTTTCAGGATTTGAAATAGCTCAACTGGAATTCCATCACCTCCACTGGCTTTGTTCGTAGTGATGCTTTCTAAGGCCCACTTCACTTCACTTCCAGGATTATAGATAATCAAATGAGATTTATTTCAAGTATGTAAGACTGGTTCAATGTTTTAAAAATCAATTAATATAGTTCCCTGTATAAACAGGCTAAGAGGGAAATATGTCATCTATCAATGAACATGAAAGATTTATATCACCTTTGTTAAAATCCTGAATCTATTCCTGTTTAAAAGTGAGCAATTAAACAAAAAAATCTCACCAACCAGTAACAGAAGGGAACTCCTTCAATTTGAGAAAAGAGCATATTCTTTTATCCAAAATATCAAAAGCAAAAAAAACTTCATACCCAGCATCCTACCTAAGTGTGGAAAACTGAATTCTTTCTCTACAAAACTGGAGAAAAGGAGAGAGTATCCACTGTCGCCAATGTTACTAACCAAAGTACCAGAACTTCTATCTAGTTCAATAAGGCTATATACACACACACACACACACACACACACATATATATATCTATATAGCTTGATATATAGATATCAAGCTATCTTGATATCTATTTGTATCTATCTTTGATATCTATTTGTAGCCTTTTGGCTACAAATGATTATATACATAGGCTACAAATGATTATATACATAGGCTACAAATGATTATATACATAAGCTACAAATGATTATATACATAGAAAATTCCAGATACTCTATATACAAACACAGAGACACAACCCCTAAAACTGATAAAATTCATTGGATAGAGGCGCAACATGTAAAAATCAATCATTCTACTAATAATGAACGTGTAGAAACCAAAATTAAAAGCACAAAACCACTCAGAGTCACTCTAAAGGAAATGAAAAGTTAAATATATGCCCATATAAACAAATGTAGAGTTTGTATGTTGAAAAATACAAATATGGATAAAAAATCAATGACAAACATAAATAAGAAGAGGCACATAACTTGCTCACAGATTCGAAGACTCAGCATAGTAAAAGCATCAATATTCCCCAAGGGGATTCATATGATTAAGACAATTCCTATCAAAACTACTTAATGATATGGACTTTTCTTAGTCATAGAAAACATATTCTAAAATTTATATTGAAAAGTAAATAAAGCAGGAAGATTCATTCTATGTAACCTTAAAGACTTATTTTATACCAATAAAATTCAAGACAATGTGTTAATAATGCAATGGTAAAGACATATATCAATAGAACAGAAGACACAGAATTAGAGTCACACAGATATTATTAACTGAATTTTTAGAAAAAAAGAAATTCAATTGTGGAAGGATAATTTTTTTCAATAAATATTGCTGAAGCATCATTAGAAATTCACAGGCAAAAACATAGACCTCAACTCAGACCTCACACCTTATAAGTGATTAAGCCAAATTGATTATCAATTTAAACATAAAATGTAAAAATATAATTATTTTATTTAAAATGTTTAAAAGCTAAGAAAATTAGAGAAAATCTCTGATACATATGGCTAAGCAAAACTTGACACCAAAAGCATAAACCATAAAAACACATTGAAAAATTATTCCTCATCAAAATTAAAAATGTTTGCTCTGCAAAAGCCCATATGAAGAGGCTGAAAAGACAAGTTATAGACTGAGAAAATGTGTATACAAACCATATATCCCAAAAAGGTTTAGTATCTAGAATATTTAAAAACACTCATAGTTCAAAAGTTAACAAACAAGCAGAAATTCAGTTAGAAAATAGCAGATGACATAAACAGACACTTTATTTAAGAGGCTAGACAGGGCAATTAAGCATGTGAAAAAATAGGCAAACAAACATTAGGACGTCCCTGTAACTCAGACAGTAAAGAATCCACCTGCAATGCAGAAGGCCCAGGTTTGATCCCTGGGTCAGCTAGATCCTCTGGAGAAGGGAATGGCAACCCACTCCAGTATTCTTGCCTGGAGAATGCCATGGACAAAGGAACCTGGCAGGTTACAGTCCGTGGGGTAGCAAAGAGTTGGTCATCACTGAATGACTAACACTATTACTAGATGAACATTGAAAGTTCAGTGAAATATTAGTACGTATGTATTCAGTTCAGTTCAGTCGCTCAGTCGTGTCCAACTCTTTGCAGACTGGCTAAAATAAAAATTAGAAACAATAGTTCACTATTTGTTCCAACAGGTAAATAATATGGAAGTCATAACTTTTATCCTCACAAGAAAAGAGCTGAAGAAACTGAATCAATACCTTTTTCTGATTTAACACAGAAAACTGCCACTCCAGAGTTGCAAAGATGTATGGATAAAGAGTCACAGCTTCAAGAGCAGAAGCTTCTGGAGTTAACAAGAGACAGAAATACTTAACCATTAATGAAATGTTGAAAGTTGAATGTAAAGTAGCTTGAGAGTCAAAACTCTTGAAGTCATAGTTTTAGATAACCCTCAACATTTTCATGAGTTCCAACACCAGGATTTATAACAGGTTCTCATGTTGAAGATGGGAGAATAATCCCCTTGTGATTTGAGTAGTAGGAGAAAAAAGTAATGATTCTGAAACACATCTGGGGGGAAAGTAATCATTTTGAAAAATTCCCAAAGCATTTTGTTCCTCATAACACAGACCTGGTCCCAACAAAAACTACCAGAACCTTATCTGAACTGGGGAAGATGAGAACAATTAGTTAATTCCAGACCTTCTAGCCTTCCTGCCTCCTGTAAGAGGACAAAAAAAGACCTAAGGAAATTTTCTGAAGCTCATAGTGCAGAGAGTCTGACCTATTAAAAGAGTATAGATTTACTCACCATAGTATAGAATGCATCCTCTTCTCAATATTTAACCACTACATCAACACAGGGTTTCCCAGGTGGCTCAAGTGGTAAAGAATCTGCCTGCCAATACAGGAGCTGAAAGAGACACAGATTGAAACTCTGGGTGGGGAAGATGCCCTGGAGAAGGACATGGCAACCCACTCCAGTATTCTTGCTGAGATAATACCATAGGCAGAGGAGCCTGGCAGACTACAGTCCATGGGGTCACAAAGAGACATGACTGAGGGACTGAGTACACGTATCAACACAGTTCCAGTATAATAACAGTGGATTATAACTGAGAGATCTTCAAGACACAGACTTTTATATAAGAAGGAGTTGTCAGGGAAACTCTAAGACAAAAACAAGTTTATTAGAGGAAATTGAAGCATTTGGCATCTATAGTTACAGCCACCATGAAATACAGCCCCCTTCTAGACAGCTCTAAAATAGCCTATTTACCTTAGTTCCTATTATCTCATATATTATGTCCAGTTTTCAGTAAAAGATTATAAGGCATTTTAAAAGTCAAGAAAAACCATAGTAGAGAGTCAAACAATCATGAGGGTTAAACTCAGATGCAGTGGAGATTTTGAAAAAAAAAAAAAAAAAAAAAGACCTAGAATTTAAAACAACTATGATTAATATGCTAAGTATTTCTAATTAAAATGAAAAGTATAGAGAAAGAAACAGAATTCTATATCCAGCAAAATTATCCTTGAATGGTAAATAAGAAATAAAGTCATTTTTAGACAATAAAAATTGAGGAAATTTGCCTATCTTGAAAGACAAGTGAAATTCTTTTTCCAGAGAAATGGAAAATGATATAGATAAGAAATTTGGACCTATGGATCTATCAAAAAGAGATAGAGAAGGATTAATGTATTAATCCTTAATGAATTAATTAATGAATTAACTTTTTCATCCTTCAGTTCAGTTCAGTCACTCAGTTATGTCTGACTCTGTTATACCCCATGAATCGCAGCATGCCAGGTCTCCCTGTCCATCACCAACTCCCAGAGTTCACTCAAGCTCATGTCCATCGAGTCAGTGATGCTATCCAGCCATCTCATGCTCTGTCATCCCCTTCTCCTCCTGCCCCCAATCCCTCCCAGCATCAGAATCTTTTCCAATGAGTCAACTCTTCACATGAGGTGGCCAAAGTACTGGAGTTTCAGCTTTAGCATCATTCCTTCCAAAGAAATCCCAGGGCTGATCTCCTTCAGAATGGACTGGTTGGATCTCCTTGCAGTCCAAGGGACTTTCAAGAGTCTTCTCCAATACCACAGTTCAAAAGCATCAGTTCTTTGGCACTCAGCTTTCTTCACAGTTCAATTCTCGCATCCATGCATGACCACTGGAAAAACCATAGCCTTGACTAGACGGACCTTTGTTGGCAAAGTAATGTCTCTGCTCTTCAATATGCTATCTAGGTTGGTCATAACTTTTCTTCCAAGGAGTAAGTGTCTGATCTAATTGAAAACTATTTTTCAATATAATAATAGTAACAATATATCAGGTTAAAATAGCTTATAGATACATAAAATGAATGGAAACAATACTATAAGGGATAGAGGGAAGAATTGAGAATATCCTGTTATAGGTTGTGTGGTCTATACATAGAGTGGTATAGTGTTATTTAAAAGTAGAGTTGTGCTGTTTGAAAATGGAGTTAAGTCAGTTGTAAATATTTACTACAAACCTTAGAAAAGATACTAAAATATTCTAAAAGAAATATTTGAAAAAAAAAAAATAAAAGAAATATAATTGATATCCTGAGAGGAAAGAAAATGAAATAGCTACTTAAAATCAGAAAAGACAGAAAAAAAGGGAATATTTGTTTTTAAAATAACATAGTATAGATGGAAAAAATAGAAAAGAGTAACAAATATGGTATATACAAATCCAATTATATCAATAATCATGTTAAATGTGAATGATCTAAAAACACCAATTAAAGTCAGAGTCTAGCTTCCCTGGTGGCTCAATGGTAAAGAGTCTGCCTACCAATGCAGGCGACACAGATTTTATCCCTGACCCAGGAAGATCTTGCATGCCATGGAGAAACACTGTTTGCTCCACAACTACTGAGCCTGTGCTCTAAATACTGAAGTCCACATATCTTACAGTCCATACTCTACAACAAAGGGGGCTGCCACAATGAGAAACCTGTGCACCTCAACTAAAGAGTGGCCCTCACTCGTCACAACCAAAGGAAAGCCAGCACAGCAGTGAAGATCCAGCACAACCGAAAATAAATAAATAAATTGCTGAAATATTTTCAAAAAAGTCAAAGACTTATCATAATGATTAAAAAAAAAAAATCAAAACAAAAGAAAAAAGCAGCATTCTACTCAACTATATGGGGCTTCCCTTGTGGCTCAGCTGATAAAGAATCTGCCTGTGATGTGGGAGACCTGGGTTCCATCCCTGGCTTGGGAAGATCCCCTGGAGAAGGGAATGGTAATGCACTCCAGTATTCTGGTCTAGAGACGAGAATATATATAGTCCATGGGATCTTAAAGGGTTAGACACAACTCAGTGACTTTCACTTCACTCAACTATATACCATATTAAAAAAAAAAATTCCACTTCAAACACAAAGACACAGATAGATTAAAACAAAGGGGTAGAGAAATATACAGCAATATAAAAGTAACCAAAAGAAAGCTGGAGTAGCTATACTAACTTCAGAAAACCTTAAGAGAAAAAAAAAAAAAAATCAAAGATAAAGAGAGGCATTAAATAAAAGAGGCATTAAATAAAAAGAGTAATTTCTTCAAGACAACATAATAATCCTTAGTACTTAAACCCCAAACGACAAAGCACACGAATATGTTTAGCAAAAATTGATAAGATTTCAGGGAGAAATAGACAAATTTACTTTTATAGTTGGAGATTTTTATCACATTTCTACCAGTAACTGACATACATAGCAAGCAGAAAATAATAAGCGTATAGTTGTACTGAACAGCACCATAAATCAACTAGATATAATGGACATTTTATACAATACTTTAGCCAACAACAGCAGAATATGCATTCATCTTAAACTCACATAAAATGGTCAGAAAAGTAGACCACATTCTGGGATTTAAACATTTAACACAGTTAAAAGAATTAAAATTATATAAAATATGCTTTTAGACCACAGTCTCTGCTATTGATCTCTAAACTACAGATCAATGACAAAAAGACAGCTGGAAATCCCAAAATATTTGGAGATTTAACACTTCTAAATAAGTAACATAAGGGTCAAAGAAAAAGTCTCAAGGGGAGTTTTTAAATATTTTAACTAAATGAAAATATAACAACAAAAAAGAGAAATTTATAGAGTTAAATGCTTCAATTGGGAAATAAACAAGATCTGAACTGACTTATTTGAACTTCCACTTTAGAAAATTTAACAATGAAGAACAACATGAACATAAAGTAAGGAGGGGAAAAATAAATAATAAAAATTAGATCAGAAATTAATAAAATTGAGAGGAGGAGATCAAATAATAGAGCAGGAGACCATGGAACTTCTTGTACATAACACACACAAAAATACATCTACATGAGAAACAATTCTCACTGAAAATGAAATAGAGAGGGCAGAAAGACTCCGCCTGGTTGTACTCCTGTACAACCAAGGCTGTAAGAATGATCCACACAGGATCAGATAGGAAGAAAAGAGAAGCAATCAGATCAAGACCTGAACCCAGAGAGGAAGATAAAAAAGAGATTACGTGGATGAAGATCCTCAGTGGGGAGTGAGTGGTTCAAGCTACATATCAGACATTCCAGTTTGGGGGTTCAACCCAGGGAAGATGACACCTTAGCTATAAGACAGGATGAAGACAAATTGAAGAAAATATAAAGTAATGGAAAGATATCCAATGCTCCTGGATAGGAAGAATTAATATTATTAAAATGGCCATACACAAAATATTCTACAGATTTAATGCAATCTTTATCAAAATACCTGTGACATTTTTCAAAGAAATATAACTAGTAATTCTAAAATTTATATGGAACCATCAAAGACCCTCACATTTTCAAAGAAATATTGAAAAAAAAAAAAGAAAGAAAGAAAGAAAGAACAAAGCTGGAAATATCATGCTCCCTAACTTCAGACTACAATACACAGCTGCAATAATCATAACAGTACAGTACTCTCACACACACACACACACACACACATTAGGTACAATAGAGAGCCAAAAAATAAATCACACACTTATGGTCAATTAACCTACAACAAAGAAGGTAAAAATATGAAATGAGAAAGACAGTCTCTCCAAAAAGTGGTGCCAGGAAAACTGACTAACAATGTTTTAAAAAAGGAAATCAGAACATTTTCTCACACCATATGCAAAAATAAACACAAATGGACTAAAGACATAATGTAAGACTGGAAACCATAAATCTCCTAGAAGAGAACATAGGTAGACCATCTTTTGACATAAATCATAGCAATATTTCCTAAGGCAAAGTAGTAAAAACAAAAATATCAAGTGGGACCTAATTAAACTTAAAAGAATCTACACAGCAAAGAACACCATTGACAAAATGAAAAACCAACCTGCTGAATGGGGGAAAAATTTTGTAAATGATATGACCAATTAGGAGTTAATATTCAAAATTAATAAATAGCTTAAAGAATTCAATAAGTTCAGTTCAGTCACTCAGTCATGTCTGACTCTTTGCCACCCATGGACTGTAGTATGCCAGGCTTCCCTGTCCATCACCAACTCCCGGAGCCTACTCAAACTCATGTCCATCATGTTGGTGATGCCATCCAATCATCTCATCCTCTCTTATCCCCTTCTCCTCCCGCCTTCAATCTGCCCGGGGTCTTTTCCAGTCAGTCAATTCTTCCCATCAGGTGCCCAAAGTATTGGAGTTTCAGCTTGAGCATCAGTCCTTCCAATGAATATTCAGGACTGATTTCTTTTAGTATTGACTGATTGGATCTCCTTGCAGTCCAAGGGACTCTCAAGAGTCTTCTCCAACACCACAGTTCAAAAGCATCCATTCTTCGGTGTTCAGCTTTCTTTATAGTCCAACTCTCACATCCATACTACATGACTACTGGAAAAACTGTAGCTTTGACTAGACGGACCTTTCTCTGCAAAGTAATATTTCTGCTTTGTAATATGATGTGTAGATTGGTCATAGCTTTTCATCCAAGGAGCAAGCATCTTTTAATTTCATGGCTGTAATCACCATCTGCAGTGATTTTGGAGCCCCCAGAAGTAAAGTCTCTCACTGTTTCCATTATTTCCTCATCTATTTGCCATGAAGGGATAGGAACAGATGCCATAATCTTAGTTTTCTGAATATTGAGCTTTAAGTCAACCTTTTCACTCTCCTCTTTCACTTTCATCAAGAGGCTCTTTAGTTCTCCTTGACTTTCTGCCATAAGGGTAGTGTCATCTGCATATCTGAGGTTATTGATATTTCTCCCAGCAATCTTGATTCCAGCTTGTACTTCCTCCAGCCCAGAGTTTCTCATGATGTACTCTGCCTATAAGTTAAATAAGCAGGGTGACAATATACAGCCTTGATGTACTCCTTTCCCAATTTTTGAACCAGTCTGTTGTCCCATGTCCAGTTCTAACTGTTGCTTCTTGACCTGAATACAGACTTCTCAGGAGGCAGATAATGTGGTCTGGTGTTCCCATCTCTTTAAGAATTTTCCACAGTTCGTTGTGATCCACACAGTCAAAGGCTTTGTCATAGTCAATAAATGAGAAATAGATGTTTTTCTGGAACTCTCTTACTTTTTCAATGATCCAGCAGATGTTGGCAATTTGATCACTGGTTCCTCTGCCTTTTCTAAATCCAGCTTGAACATCTGGAAGCTCACGGTTCACATATTGCTGAAGCCTGGCTTGGAGAATTTTGAGCATTACTTTGCTAACACGTGAGATGAAATTGTGCAGAAGTTTGAGCATTCTTTGCCATTGCCTTTCTTTGGGATTGGAATGAAAACTGATCTTTTCCAGGCCTGTAGTCACTACTGAGCTTTCCATATTTGTTGGAATATTGAGTGCAGCACTTTCACAGCATTATCTTTTAGGATTTGAAATAGCTCAACTGGACTTCCATCACCTCCACTAGCTTTGTTCGTAGTGATGCTTTCATAGGCCTATTTGACTTCAATAGTAAAAGGCCCACTTGAACTCAATAGTAAAAACTAAATAAACACGAACCCAATTTAACTTTGGGCAAAATATCTGACTAGACATTCTTTCAAATACATAGAGTATGTAAACAGGCACCTGTTAGGATGCTCAGCATTGCTAATCTTCAGAGAAAAGCAAATTAAATCCATAATGAAATATCTCCTCACATCTATCAGAATAGCTATCATAAAAGATCCCAAATAATCCATATTGTCAAGGATGTGGAGAAAAGAGAACACTTGTACATTTTTGGTAGAAATATAGATTGGTTCAGGCCCTATGGAAAACAGGATGGAAATTCCTCAAAAAACTAAAAATGGAACATCCATTTGATTCAGTAATTTTACTCATGGATATATATTTTTGATATCATGAACTCACTAATTCAAACAGGTGTATAAACCCAATATTCATAGCCAGCCTTATTTAAAATAGCCAAAATATGGGATAAAACCTAAGTGTCCATCACTAGATGAATGGATAAAGAAGATGTGGTGTATTTTACACACATAAAATACTATGGAATATGGTTCAGTCAAATAAAGAATGAAATGACCATTTGCAACAACATAGATGGACCTAGAGAGTATTACATTTAGTGAAATAGGTCAGATACATATCACTTTTATGTGGAATCTAAAAAATAAAAACAAATGTATAAAATTTTTTTTTAATGTGTATATATATAAAAAAAAGAATCAATTTCACAGGTATAGAGAACAACTAATTGGTGTCAGTGTATAGAAGGAAGGAGGATGAAGTAAGATACAGTATGGATTTAAGAGCTACAAACTACTCTCTGTGATATAGATTAGCAACAAGATATAATGTACAACACAGTAAAGATATTTTTGCATTAACTTTAAGTTGACTATCATCGGTAAAAATATTGAATCACTATGTTGTGCATCTGAAACTAATATTATAAATCAACTATATTTCAATTAAAAAAGAAATTGATTAAATTGAAGCAAAGGGAATAGGGAAAGCAATAATATAAAAAGCTGTTTTTTTCAAAGTTAAATAAAATTAATAAATTTCTAGCTATTCTAACAAGAAAGAAAAAGACACAGATTATTAAGACAGCTACTGAAAGACGTGTCATAACTATTGATCCCATAGACATTCAAGAATTATAAAGAAATATAATTGACAACTGTAACTAACAAATTTGGGTTAAAAACTAGAAGAAATCCTTGAATATCACAATATACAATAACAAAACTTACAGAGCTTGATAACCTGAACAGGTTTGTCTCTATTAAAGAAATCAAACAAAAAATTAACAGCTTTCCAAAGTGGAAAATCTAAGACCTAGATGGTTTCACCAGTGAAGTGTGTCAAATATCTAAATAAGAAACTGTCAATTTTCTTGAGTCTCTTTAAGAAAACAGCAGAAGCAACACTTTCTAATTCATCTTATGAAATCAGCATTACTATAAAACTGGATGAAGTCATTACAAGAATGGAAAACTAAATATCAACATCTTTTATGAATGTGGATGCAAAAATTCTCAATAAAATCACAGTATATTGAACCTAAAAATGTATACAAATAATTATATACTACAACTGAGTGGAAATTATCTTAGTTTTTCAAGTTAAGTTCAACATTGAAAGTCAAGTAGCATAAAACATCACATCAACAGACTAAAGAAGAAGTCATGTAACCATATAAATAGATGCAGAAAAAATTTCTGAAAAAAATCTGCCACCTATACATAACAGCCCTCAATAACAAATGAATAGAGAGGAAGTTGCTTAACCTGAAAAAGAACATCTGCTGAAACTGAGGAACATAATACTTAATGATGAAAAACTGTATGCTTTACCGCCAAGACCAAGAACAAGCATACCCCTTCTCACTATTCTTACTTAGCATTGTAGTGAAAATTCTTGCTAATCAAATAAGACAAGAAAAGAAATGAAAAGTATGTGGATTAGGAAAAAAGAAGCAAAATTGACTTTGTTTGCACATGATGTAATTCATTAGAGAATCACAAAGAGTCAACAAAAAAACTCATGGAACTAAGAAGTGATAGTTCCCTGGTGGCTCAGATGGCAAAGAATCCACCTGCAAAGTGGGAAACCTGGGTTTGATTCATGGGTTGGGAAGATCCCCTGGAGGAGGGCATGGCAACCCACTCTAGAATTCTTGCCTGGAGAATCCCCATGGACAGAGGAGCCTGGCGGGCTACAGTCCATGGGGTCACAAAGAGATGAACACGACTGAGCAGTTAAGCACACAGCACAGTAATGACTTTACAGGATACATATAATAAAACCCAATTATTTTTCTGTATACTAGCAATCAGCAATTGGAATTCAACATTAAAAATACAGTAACATTTCCATTAGCACCTAAAATGAAACACTTAGGTATAATTTGAGTAAAATGTGCACATGATCTTTATGAGGACAACTATAAACTTTGATGAAAGAAATCAACCTAAACAAATGGAGAGAGATACCGTGCTTACTGACAGAAAAAAAAATACTGAAATGTCAGTTCTTCCCATTTTTCTATAGATTTAATAAAATCCAAACCAAAATCCCATCAAGTCATTTTGTACATATCAGTAAAATAATTCTAAACTTTGTGTGAAAAGAAAAAAAAACATAGAATAGCCTACATAATACTAAGAAGAACAAAGTCAGAGGGCTGTCACTTCAAGTTTTCAGGGCTTACTATAAAATTATAGCTATCAAGAGAGTGGTACTGGCAAAATAACAAATAAAAATATAAATGGAACAGACTGGAGATCCCAGGAATAGTCAACTATAGTTGTACAACTATAATCAACTGATTTGTTTTAAAAAGAGCAAAGGTTATTCAATGTAAAAAGGATAAAAGTCTTAACGAATGGTGCTGGAACACCGGTACATGAACAAATTTAAAAAGTATCTGTAAAAAACTTTACTCCTTTCACACAAATAACTCAAATATGGATTAGTCCTAAATGTAAAACATAAAACAACAACAACAGAAAAAATACAATGAGGATAGCATAGGGGATCATCTTAGATGACTTCGAGTTTGGCCATGAGTTTTTAGACAATGTCAAAAGTATAAATCATGAAAGAAAAAAAAAACTAAATTGGATTTCATTGAAAATAAATGTACTGTGGAAGAAACTATTAAGTAAGTGAAAAGAGAGGTCATAGAATGAGAGAAAATATTTGCAAAACACTTATCTGATAAAGGATTTTTAGCCAAAATATATAAAGTCTTAAAATTCTACAACAAGTAAATAATTTAATAAAGGGGAGGGCAGCAAGAGAATTGGACACCTCACCAAAGAAGATAAACAGATGATAAGTGTACAAAAAGATCATGATTATTTGTCATTGGAGAATTTCAATTTAAAGCAATAATTAGATGCTACTACAATAACCTCAGATGTGCAGATGACACCACCCTTATGGAAGAAAGTGCAGAGGAACTAAAAAGCCTCTTGATGAGAGTGAAAGAGGAAAGTGAAAAAGTTGGCTTAAAGCTCAACATTCGGAATCAAAGATCGTGACATCTGGTCCCATCACTTCATGGGAAATAGATGGGGAAACAGTTGAAACAGTGTCAGACTTTATTTTTTGGAGCTCCAAAATCACTGCAGATGGTGACTACAGCCATGAAATTAAAAGATGCTTACTCCTTGGAAGAAAAGTTATGACCAACATAGTGCAGAGACATTACTTTGCCAACAAAGGTCCGTCTAGTCAAGGCTATGGTTTTTCCAGTGGTCATGTATGGATGTAAGAGTTGGACTCTGAAGAAAGCTGAGCACCAAAGAATTGATGCTTTTGAACTGTGGTGTTGGAGAAGACTCTTGAGAGTCCCTTGGACTGCAAGGAGATCCAACCAGTCCATTCTAAAGGAGATCAGCCCTGGGTGTTCTTTGGAAGGAATGATGCTAAAGCTGAAACTCCAGTACTTTGGCCACCTCATGTGAAGAGTTGACTCATTGGAAAAGACTCTGATGCTGGGAGGGATTGGGGGCAGGACGAGAAGGGGATGACAGAGGATGAGATGGCTGGATGGCATCACTGACTTGATGGATGTGAGTTTGAGTGAACTCCGGAAGTTGGTGATGGACAGGGAGGCCTGGCATGCTGAGATTCATGGGGTTGCAAAGAGTCGGACACAACTCAGCGACTGAACTGAACTGAACTGAACTGAACACACTTATTGTGATTCCTTGGTGGCATTAGTGGTAAAGAACCTGCCTCCCAATGCAGGTTAAACATAAGAGACATGGGTTCAATTCCTGGGTTAGGGAGATCCCCTGGAGGAGGGTATGGCAACCCACTCCAGTATTCTTGCCTGGAGAATCCCATGGACAGATGGAGACTGGCAGGCTGCAGTCCATAGGGTCACAAAGAGTCAGACAATACTGAAGTAACATAGCACACATGCATGCAAAAAACACTTATTGGGCTTCTCAGGTGGTGCTAGTGGTAAAGAATCTGCCTGCCAGTACAGGAGATATAAAAGACATGGGTTCAATCCCTGGGTTGGGAAGATCCCCTGGAGGAGGGCATGGTAACCCACTCCAATATTCTTGCCTGGAGAATCCCATGGACAGACAGAACCTGGCAGGCTATAGTCCATAGGGTTTTAGAATCAGACACAACTGAAGTGACTTAGCATGCACGAACACACACACTTTTTAGAATGTTTAGTGGTGGTGGCATTTTAGTCACTAAGTCATGCCCAATTCTAGTGATCCTGTGGACTGTAGGTTCCTCTGTCAGGTTCCTCTGTCCATGGGCTTTCCCAGGCAAGAATACTGAGGTAGCTTGCTATTTCCTTCTCCAGGGGATCTTCTTGGTCTAGCTAATGAACCCAGCTCTCCTTTATTGCAGGCTGATTCCTTACCAACCTAGCCACTAGGGGAGCCCATTAGTATGTCTACAAACCCCTAAATGGACAATAGCACACACAGAAGAGGATCTGTAACAACAGGAACTCTCATTCATTCCTGCTGAAGATGAAAATTCATACAGACACTCCCAGAGTACAACTTGGCAGGTCCTTAAATTTTCAAATACACAACTATCATATGACCCACCAATTAGAATTTTTCATATATTTTCCAGAGAAAAGGAAAATTTGTATACACAAAAATTTTATATGAATGTTTATAACAATTAAGATTTTTAGTAGCCACAACCTGGAAACAGCCCAGATATACATCAGTGGGTGAATTGCTAAGCAAAGTGTGATAGACCCATATTATGTAATACTACTCAGCAAAAAAGAACAGTAGCAGAATATCTTAGATGTATTATGCTGAAATAAATAAAGAAATAAATTCTGAAAGGTCACCTACTGTATGATTTCACTTATACATAATTTCTTAGTTGACAAAAATATAGAAGTGATGAACAGATATTCTTTGCCAGGTCAATGACAAAGAGGGCTGTAGATTTGGCTATAAAAGGTCAATACCTGCCATCATTGTGGTGATGGAACTGTTTGATATCTTGACAGTAAATATCAATATCCTGTTTGTAATATTATACTATAGTTTTGCAAGGTGTTACAATGCAGAGAAATTGGGTAAAGGGTACAGTTTTTCTCCAGATTATACCTTACAAATGAGTCTGTAATAATTTAAAAATTAAAAAAAAAAACTTTATAAATGGGGGGAATGCAGTCCTTACATGATGTGCTCTCTCAATCTCTGGTTGACACTGAAGTGAATGCTACAGCAAGGCAGCATCATGTCATATGAACCACTGTGTCTGATGGGTCAGAAAACCTGGTAGTGATAACACCAAGAGATGAGGAGCCAACCTCCCATGGTCATTTGGATTAGAACAATGGAGAGATTATGTGTGTTATATCCCCAAGGGCTTCCCAGGTGGCTCAGTGGGAAAAAAAATCCACCTGCAATGCAGGAAATGCAGGTTTAATCCTTGGGTTGGGAAGATTCCCTGGAGGAGGGCATGACTACCTACTCTAGTATTCTGGCCTGGAGAATCCCATGGAAAGAGGAGCCTGGTGGGCTACAGTACATAGGTCGCAAAGAGTTAGGCACAACTAAAGTAACTAAGCAAGCACACACTTGTGCCCAAGTCAAGTTTTTCACTGGTTCCTCTATTAAATATAACCAGATTGCCTATGCTGCTGCTACTGCTAAGTCACTTCAGTCCTGTCCGACTCTGTGCGACCCCATAGATGGCAGCCTACCAGGCTCCCCCATCCCTGGAATTCTCCAGGCAAGGACACTGGAGTGGGCTGCCATTTCCTTCTCCAATGCATGAAAGTGAAAAGTGAAAGTGAAGTCACTCAGTCATGTCCAACTCTTAGCGACCCCATGGACCACAGCCTACCAGGCTCCTCTGTCCATGGGATTTTCCAGGCAAGAGTACTGGAGTGGGGTGCCATTGCCTTCTCCAAGATTGCCTATAGTATATACTAAGCTATCCCATCACCAGTATTCAGTCTTTCAAACCCCAAATGTCTATTTAAAAGACTTTGCCAAAGTTACAGAACAGAACTCAGGAACATAATGATAGTGATATTATTAGCAAAAATAATAGTTAATATTAACTGAATGCTTATTACATGCCAAATGTTTTTCTCATTGCTTTACAGGAACTTTATAATTTAATTACCCATTAGATCCAGGAGGTAACTAAAATTTGAATCACATTTTTCACCTGACTTAACTGATTTACAAAGGAAGCTAAGTGATTTTTCCCATTATGAAACATTCTGTAACTAGTGGAAGCAGGGTTTGAACTAAGCTAATATGACCCTGGAGAGTGTTATCAAAACATTCTGCTCTATTGCTTTTACAGAGCAAAATACTGTAACTCATAAAATGATCCCTGGAGAAACATATTCAGAGGAAAAAAAAACAAAACATAATATTAACATTGGAGCGGGTATACTGAGAATAAATAATAAGCATTAAGAACCTGGAAATTGTATATAGGTCTAGTACTCAATTACATAGGAATTCTGGTAAAAGAAATCATTACAGACCATCTGAAGGTTCAGGGTCAAACCCTTCATAGATATGAAATTCTACATTACAGACGGGGGTCAAAGCTGCTGATAGTAGACTGGTACCAGTACACCTAGGATTGAAACCTGGCTCTGAATAAGGTCATAATACCTGATATTACTTTTCCTCGATTGGTCTATTTCATAAAAGAGTGGTAAAAGTAGAATATTTGTCATTGAGTTATTAGGGAATAAAATGGGATAAGAAGTGAAAAACTTTTAAACAATTCTCAGAAAAATTAGCTATGTTAGCATGCAAAAGACTCAGTGCAAGTTAAATTTTTAAATGTTAAAAAACTCCCTGGAAGAAAATTAAAATAGTCCAAAGATCCTAGGCAATTCAATACCTTTGGTAATGCAACTAGTATTAGTATCTTCTTTTTAATGAGAAGAGAAAGGACATAAAATCATATGTTCCCAGTGTGCTGAGTCTTTGCAGTCCTATAGTGGTCTCAGGCTAAGGTGTTTGGGAATAATGAAGAAAAAATATACATGTATAAAAAGGTTTCTACACACATGGAGTAGCTAAAATAAAAATATTAAAAACTTGGGGACTTTTCATACTCCTTCAAAATCTTGAGTCTATATAAAAATTCTTGTTTATACCAATAATACATTTTGTTACTAATATGTTTTATTGCTCTTTGTCTTCCTCCAGAAACTTCTGTTTCCTTCCATATTTGTCTTTTCATTTCATTATCTCCGGTTTTTTCCTTTCCTGTTGCATACTTCATCAAATGTCTTATAATTCTCAGTTGTCCACTGATATTGAAGACTCAGATGGTTGAAACACTGAAAGGGAGTTCTATATTCTTATTAGTTAATAGAATTGTTTTTAGGATGACCCCAGAGGAGCCAAACAATAAGCTTCCCCCTGACCTATTCAAGATGGGAAGGAAGAGCTGTTGGTGACAACTATTAGCTGTCTCAGTTCATTCCAGCTATTATAAAGTTTTAAAGAACAATCTTTTGTTACAGTTGCCAAGGGGCTAACATTTAGGTAGTAGGCATTATGGCTGGAAGTGGGTGAAGTGATGATGAGGTCCACTCTTTCATATAAAAGTATTAAATCAATGTCTATATTTTCTTCAGTTCAGTTCAGTTCGGTTGCTCAGTTGTGTCCGACTCTTTGCAACCCCATGAATCGCACCATGCCAGGCCTCCCTGTCCATCACCAGCTCCCGGAGTTCACTCAAACTCATGTCCATTGATTCTGTGATGCCATCCAGCCATCTCATCCTCTGTCGTCCCCTTCTCCTCCTGCCCCCAATCCCTCCCAGCATCAGAGTCTTTTCCAATGAGTCACTCTTCGCATGAGGTGGCCAAAGTACTGGAGTCTCAGCTTTAGCATCATTCCTTCCAAAGAACACCCAGGGCTGATCTCCTTTAGAATGGATTGGCTGGATCTCCTTGCAATCCAAGGGACTCTCAAGAGTCTTCTCCAACACTATATTTTCTTGGCTATATCTTATTTCTACTTTTAATCCCTCTTCTTAGGCTTCCCAGAGCTCAGCCATCCTGGGAGTTCTATAGGAGAATCGGATATATGGATATTGTCTCTTCCTCTGTTTGGTGTCATTGTCAAGCTACTTACTCTTTTTTTTTTTTTTTGTCTTTCATACATTTAATGCTTTTGTTTTCTGAGAAGGGAAATTCCAATTTACATTGTGTTTTTTATGCTATGTTTGTTCAACAACTTTATTGTGGTATAAATGATATACAGAGAATATTATGTACTCAGTGTGTACAATTTGAAAAGTTTATGTAAACACCCATAATACCACAAACACAATCACAAGTAATAGACATATCCAATACCTCCCAAAGTTTTCTTGTTTTACTTTTGTGTTTTGTGGTAAGAACATTTAATATGAGATGTGCCTTATTCACAGATTTTGGATTGCACAGTGCTGTAGTTATCCCCAGGCACTATGTTACACAGGAGATCTCTGGCATTTGCTCATCTTGAGAGTCTAAAACTTGATACCCACTGAAAAACAAGTCCACGTTTCCCCCACCTCTCAGACACTGACAACCACTATTTTAGTTCCAGTGTTCTACAGGTGAATGGAAAATGAAAATGTAGTAACACAGACAATGGAACATTATTGAGCCTTAAACAGAGGAAAACACTGCCATTTGTGACATCAGTGAACCTGGAGGACAAGATGCTAGGTGAATAAAGCCAAACTCAGAAGGACAAGAAAAAACTGTATGACTTCACATGTATACATGAGATATCTCAAATAATCAGACTCATAAAAGCAGATAATACAGTAGCGTTTGTTTTTAACCAAATACTTTATTTCACTATAAGACTTCTATGATTGAGCAGAAAAGGATGTAAGTGTGTATCATTTTTTGCCATCTTGAAAGAAAAGCCCACTGGTAATTTTGGCTAACAGCATGTAAACTATAAGCTTTGACACTTCTTTTTAAATATTTTCACCACATTTTAAAGACTGTGATGGAAATAACTATGTTGTGTCAGGTATAGCCTTTCCAGGACTTCATCTCTTCTTTCCTCTAGTTTATTGAGATTAAAATTTACATATAATATTGTGCAGGTTTAAAGAATACAGCCTAGTGATAGGATGTATACATTTTTGTGAAGTGATTGCCACAAAATTGTTCATTAGTACATCCATCACATCACATATACACAATTTTGTGTGTGGTGAGAACTTTGGAGCTAACATAGACCAAGTAATTCCATTCCTGGGCATGTATTTGGAGAAAACCATAATTCAGAAACGATACATGCACCCCAATGTTTACTGCAACACTATTTGCAGTAGCCAGGACATGGAAGCAACCTAAATGTCCATCAGCAGAGGAATGGATAAAGATGATGTGTACATATATACAATGGGATATAAGAATAAGTGATATAAGTAATAAAAGAACACAATTATGCCATTTGCAGAGCCATGATTGGACCTAGAGACTGTCATACAGACTGAAGTATGTCAGAAAGAGAAAAACAAATATTGTATGCTGCTGCTGCTAAGTCACTTCAGTTGTGTCTGACCCTTGAGACTACATGAACTGAAGCCCACCAGGCTCCTCTGTCCATGGGATTCTTTAGGCAAGAATACTAGAGTAGATTGCCATTTCCTTCTCCAAAATATTTTATATTAATGTATATATGTGAGATCTAGAAAAATGGTATAGATGATCTTATTTACAAAGCAGAAACAAAGATATAAATATGGAGAACAAATGGATGCACACCAAGAGGAGAAGGAGGTGAGATGAATGGGGAAATTGGATTGACATATATATGCTACCATATACACTACTTTATATATATAGAAGGAAATGGCAACTCACTCCAGTATTCTTGCCTGGACAATCCCATGGACAGAGGAGCCTGGTGGGCTACATATAGTCCATGGGGTTGCAAAGAGTTGGACATGGTGAGTGACTCAGCATGCACAAGTATATGTATAACTGATAAACTTAGCTATACAGGAGAAATTAACACAACATGGTAAAGCAACTCTACTCCAAGATTTTTTTTTTTTAAAGGAACCATATTCTGGGCTATGTTATAAGATTTTGAACAGAAGTGTATGTAGTTGATTCAATAAAGTATGTTTTGAACACTTAAGTTAAAAAAAAGAATTACTCGCTAAGCAACTTTCAAATATACTCTACAGTATTGTTAACTGGACCCATCATGTTGTGAATTGCATTCCCAGAAATATTGATCCTATAACTGGAAGCTTGTACCCTTTGATCAGCTTCATACTTTTCTCCCACAGCCCACCCATCCCCCACCTCCAGTAATCAGCAGTCTGCCCTTTGTTTCTACTAATGTGACATTTTTATTCCACACATGTCGCACAGTATTTGTCTTTCCGTCTGATTTATTTCACTTAGCATAATGTTCTCAAGTTTCATTCAAGTGACTTCAAATGACAGTATTTCCTTCTCTTTATGTCTGAATTGTACTTACAATTTCACAAGGTATGAGTAAAGAATTGAGCTTTATTGAGAAAGGGGGAAACTCAGAAAGTCACCTTGGCAAAACAGAAAATCATGTGATCCTAATGCTTTCTTAAAATAAATTTTCCATTTTGTACATATAGATATAAAATTCATCCACATGAAATATAGAAATCAATGGTTTTAATATACTCATGCATATGTACAACCACTGCATCAGTCAATTTTCATCATATGGAAAAGAACCCTTAGCTGTTACCCTACTAGACCCTCACCCACCACAGCCCTAAGCCACCACTCATCTATTTTTTGTCCTGATAGTGTTGCTTATTCCAGACATTCAACATAAATAGAATTGTACAATATCATGTCTTTTGTGACTGGTTTCTTTCACTAAGAATATTGCTTCAAGGTTCATCCATGTTGTGACATGTATCATGTATCAGTGTGTTATTCATTTTTTGTGTTGTCATTGAAGTATATTCCAATGAATGGACATACAATATCATTTCTCCACTCATCATTTGATGGACCTTTGGATATTACCACATTTTGAGTATTATGGATTATAATACTAATATTATCAATTTACATGAACATATGATTTTATTTCTATTTGAGTATACACTTATTGGGTATATACCTATGCTTGGTTCACTTGGTAAATCTGCTTAATCATTTGCTGAGCCTCAAGACCATTTTCCAATGAGGCCACACTATTTGACATTTCCATATGCAAAGATTTCAATTTCTCTACATCCTGGCCAACACTGCTACCTGCTTTTTTAAATTTTAGATGCACTAGAGAATATTTTTTATGTAGTGTAAGATAAGGAAAAACATTCTTTTGTGTGTGGTTTTCCAGTTGTTTCAGCATTATTTATTGAAATGATTATTCTTTCTCCATTTAATAGTATCTGACACCTTCTTTAAAAATTAGCTGACTGTAAAGACATGGATTTATTTCCAGATTATTAATTCTATTCCACTGATCTATATGTCTATCCTTATTTCAGTACCACATCATAATGATTATCATTTTTGTTGTTCAGTCATTAAGTTATGTCTGACTCTTTGCCAACCCATGGACTGTAGCAACCAGGCTTCCCTGATGTTCACCATCTCCCAGAGTTTGCTCAAACTCATGTCCAATAAGTCAATGATGCCATCCAACCATCTTATCCTCTGTCACCCCCTTCTCTTCCTGCCCTCAATCTTTCCCAACATCAGGGTCATTTCCAATGAGTTGGCTCTTTGCATCAAGCTGCCAAATTATTGGAGCTTCAGCTTCAGCCTCAGCCCTTCCAATGAATATTCAGGGTTGATTTCCTTTAAGATCTACTAGTTTCATCTCTTTGCAGTCCAAGGGACTCTCAGGAATTTTCTCCAGTACCACAATGTGAAAGCATCCATTCTTTAGCACTCAGCCTTCTTTATGGTCCAACTCTTACATTTATACATGACTACTGGAAAAACCATAGTTTTGATTATATGGACTTTTGTCAGCAAAGTGATGTCTCTGCTTTTTAAAATGCTGTCATAGCTTTCCTTCCAAGGAGCAAGTGTCTTAATTTTATGGCTGCAATCACCATCCAGTGATTTTGGAGCCCAAGAAAAGAAAATCTGATAATGCTTCCAATTTTTCCCCCTCTATCTGCCATGAAGTGATGAGACTGGATCAAAACACCCTGATCTTGGTGTTTTGAATGTTGAGTTTTAAGCCAGTTTTTTCACTCTCCTTTTTCACTTTCGTCAAAAGGCTCTTTGGTTTCTCTTCACTTTCTGCCATTGGAGTTGTATCATCTGCATATCTGAGGCTGTTGACATTTCTCCCAGCAATCTTGATTCCAGCTTGTGATTCTGGTAGCTTACAGTGAATGATGTCAGATTTGTGATCTCTGAAGAAGAAGATTTAGCTTCAGGACCAGGGACCAGGCTTGATCACTCAAGAGCTTTTGTGTAGCAGAATTTTATTAAAGTGAAAGAGGACAGAAAGCTTCTGACATAGATATCAGAAGGGGGACAGAGAATGCCCCCCTAGCTAGTCTTATCAAGGCCTTATATACTTTTACCAGACCCACTCCCACAACATACAACTTAAATTAACAAGATTAGAACTAGCAATAGAAAGGTCTTATCAGACACACTCCTACAACATACTTCTTAAGATAACAAGATTAGTCAGAAGGTTCTTGTTAAGGAGAAACATGTCCTTGAGCAAGATACATTGTTATATTGACTAAGATAAAGCAATCTAGAAAAAACATTTCTATTTTTCTCCTTGAGAGTCCCAGACCCCTTTCTCCTTCTCAAGGGCTCTGGACCCCTTTGTCTTCCTTGGGCACCCTGGACTTCTTATCAATTTACCTAGGAATTGACTCTCTCAATTCATCAAGCTGGCATTTCACATGATGTGCACTTCATATAAGTTAAATAAGCAGGGTGGCAATACACAGCCTTGAAGTACTCCTTTCCCAGTTTTGAACCAGTCCATTGTTCCAAGTCTGATTCTAACCGTTGCTTCTTGACCTGCATAGTTTTCTTAGGAGACAGGTAAGTTGGTCTGCTATTCCCATCTCTAAGAATTTCCCATAGTTTGTTGTGACCCACACAATTAAAGGTTTTAGCATAGTCAACAAAACAGAAGTAGATATTTTTCTGGAATCATAAAGAAAGCCCTTGTTTTCTTTGTGATTCAATGAATGTTGACAATTTGATCTCTGGTTCTTCTGACTTTTCTAAATCCAGCTTGTATACCTGGAAGTCCTCAGTTGATGTACTTGAAGGATTTTGAGCATTACCTTGCTAACATGTGAAATGAGCACAATTGTACCGTAGTTTGAGCATTCTTGGGCATTGCCCTTCTTTGGGATCAGAATAAAAACTGACCTTTTCCAGTCCTGTGACGAATGCTGAGTTTTCCAGATTTGGTGACATAGTGAGTGCAACACTTTAACAACATCATCTTTTAGGATTTTAAATAGCTCTGCTGGAATTCCATCACCTCTGCTAGCTTTGATTACCATTGCTTTGTAGCGAGTTTTGAAATTGGGCTAGTTCCCTGGTAGCTCAGCTAGTAAAGAATCTGCCTGCAATGCAGAGACCCTGGTTCTATTCCTGGGTCAGAAAGATCCCCTGGAGAAGGGATAGGCTATCCACTGCAATGTTCTGGCCTGGAGAATTCCATCGACTGTATAGTGCATGGGGCCTCAGCGAGTCAGACACAACTGAGGGATTTTACTTTTCACTTCACTTTGAAATTGTGAAGTTTAAATTTTTAAGTTTCACACTTCATTCTTTTAAAGATTTTTGTATCATTCTGTGTCATTTTCAATTCCACATGAAATTTAATATCAGCTTGATAATTTTTACAAAGAAGTCACCTGAAAGTCTGATACAAATTACATTGAATTGGTGAATCAGTTGGGGAGTATTGCTATCTTTACAATGTTATATCTTCTGGTCCATAAATATGAGCTTCTCCTATTTATTTACATAATTTCAATTTATTTTAATAGAATTATCTGACCTACAGAATATGTATTTACATTTCTTTTGTTATATTCATGCCCAAATATTTTATTCTTTTGATGATATTGCAAGTTAAATTGCTTCATTAATTTCATTTCTAAAGTATGAATTGCAAGTGTATAGGAATACAATTGATTTTGAAATATTGACTCTATATCTTGAAACTATTGAATTCATTTACTAATTTTCAAAGATTGCTAGTGATTCTGTAGGACTTATTATATACAATATTATACCATCTGCAAATAGAGATAGCTTCACTTCCTTTTTCCAATTTGGATTTTTTTATTTTTCTTACTTAAATGCCCTGTTTATATCCCACTCTCATATCTGTTCATGCAGGGCTGAGCAGAATTTATGGACATCAGACACTGTGTAGATTTCACTGCATTGGAAGGACTTCTGTCTGAGGCATTACTTTGCTCGCAAGTAAGCAGGAAGATCATGCGCGCTATTTGGCTGTCCTACTCTGGAGTAGGGCACTAGCTGTTATCTGAGACTAAATACCTTATGGTCCATGGAATTTTGAAGTATTGCCTTGAGACTGAAGGAAGCTGATATTGGGGGAAGTCCTTTACTCTGAAAAAGGGGAACCTAATTCCTGTTCATTTGTCATCCATAAAACCCAGAGTGAGGACTTGAGTGTCTTCTACTTATTGCACCACCTATGAAGTGGATAACATAAAATATCCATTTGTAAAGTCAATCTGTTTGCTTATTACTTATTACTGCATGATGTTCTTTTCTTGGAGCAAGGGCTTGAGTATGATTTTGTCCATTAAGTTTATTTTTAAATTTGTGTAAACTCCTGGAAATTGGAAACCTAAATTGAAACCACACACACTATCTCATCTAGAGAAAAATCACTTTATGCCATTTTCACAGTTTCTGAGTAGATTTGTCGCAATGATTTTTTTTTTTTAAGTTACAAAGGTAAAGTAAAAGTTCAGACATATACACATGTACACGTACATTCATTTTGATGGATTTATTTATATAAACCAGAGAGATATTTTAGAAAAGCTTTCTTTGTAAGTTATGAAAAAAGGTGAAAGTTAGTCACTCAGTTGTGTCCAAATCTTTGTGACCCCATGAACTGTAGCCCACCAAGCTCTTCTGTCCCTAGAATCCTCCAGGCAAGGATTCTGGAGTGGGTTGCCATTTCCTTCTCCGGGGGATCTTCCCAACCCAGGGATCAAACCCAGGCCACCCACACTGCAGGCAGACTCTTTACTGACTGAGACACCAGGGAAGCCTTGCAAGTTGTGACTCTATATTAATGCCTACATTCTGTTGATGTAATCACAACTCTATTGAAAAATAACTTGATTCTTCTATTAGGAAAAGTTGTAACTAATAGAGACTGGTTTCCCTACTTTCATCATTGTACATGTCTCTTATTTGTAAACCATCCACTCCAGATGGGCTACTCATTTCATTTCTCTCTGAATATACTTTAAGCATTTGCCTTTATATCATGCCATTCCCTTACCTACAGACCTTTTCTCACCCTGAGATTAGACTAAGTTTCATCTTATCTTTTCATTATAGTTCATATTCTATGTCATCCACAGACCTTCCCTGGGTTTATGGGCATCACTCCTCCTTTGAATACCATTAATTCAATCATGTATCATTCATGAAGTATTGTATTTTTTAAATCATACTATAATGCAATTGCTGCAACTGACTCTCAACTGTATTACATAATGACTTAAAAGCATAATACTTTATGAATATTAATAAACTGCAATGCAGGATCTGATAAACAACAAACAAATTTATATATATATATATACATACATATATATAAAATATATGGAAGTTTATGTTTGAATATTGTGTATATATGTATATACATTTGTAAGCACATATATATGTGTATATATATATATATGTGGAAATATTGTATATATTTTAAAAGTTTTTTACAATAATGTCAAGTTTAATCTGCTAAATATAAAATTGAACTTTTGGAGCATGTTTTCCTGGGTGCTACACCCTAAACAGAGGCTTTTATTGAAGTGATAGAAGCATATGTACACACATACATACACACATATGTACTATACATACATACATACAAATACCTACTTAGATACATATATTTGCATGTGCACAGATATATATGCATGTATTTATAACATGGTCTTAAAAATTATCAAGTAAGTATTTATTGTTAATTATTAGTAGATTCCACACATACCACATGTATATTAATATAAATATATACACCAATACATACCAGTGTGTGTGTGTATATATATATATATATATTAAACACACACATATAAACTAATGTGTGTATACCTGTCTATGTATGTGTGTGTATATATACATATGTCATTTATGATGATCAATAAATGCTTACTTGATACTTCTTCAAGGCCACGTAGTAAATGTTGTCTCTTCATGGGGCCTAAGTGTCCATATAGAAATTCTTGCTCCTAGGGAAAGAGGGTAAGAAGGAGGTTCTATCTAAGTTATCACCTAATCATAGTATCTCCAGGACATCTTGGCTGATAATTCCTGAGAACCTAAGCAAGATTTGCTATGAATTCACTTGATCAAAATACATCATGTGAAGCCTCTTTGCAAGAGACAAAAAAGCATAGTTAGATGAGACTGGGAATTTTATTGACTTCTGCAAGAGGAGACAACTAAAGCCATACATAACCAATTGATAGTAGACTAACTTAATGCCATATTCAGAGGCCTCCTTTGTTCAACCTTAATTTGATGACTCTTAAGAGGTAATGTTAGGAGTATGATGAAATGCAGTTTGCAGTCCATTTTCTCAGGTTTGCTATAAGAACAATCTTCCAAAATATGAAAAGTAGATAACATTGCCTCTAACCCATAATTTTTCTACAGCAAGGAATCCTGATTGACCCCTTCCAACTCAGTATTTTTTATAAATATAAAATCTAATTCAGAACTCAAATGCAATGCAGGAGCAGAAGATTTTTGGGAATGGATTATAAAATTGTGGCCCCAAAGGTTTAAAGCAGCATAGAAGAGCCAGAATTTACATTGATGTTAATTGATAGATGGGATCAATAGCTTCAAATCATAAGGTTTCATATCTGCCAGATCTCTTATTTGTATATGTGGAATATGAATATTTTTCATTACCAGCTTTTGCTCTTAAATTTTTGGTAGCTTGAACTACAAAAGGACTGGGCTATTTTTGATAGAATATTGTTTCTCAGCATAATTTTTTTTTACCACAGGGTTCTTTCATAAGGCATTTTTTTCATACTTGATTAATTTGTTAGTGTGAGTTAAATTAGTTTATGTCTTTATATTAATATTTCCTAAATTGGAAGTTTGCTTTACTCCTTCTGACTTAATTCCAATAAAAATGGCAAAAAGATCACAATAATTTTCACAGAAAATGGGATAAGGGTTGAGGCACTAGACATACTTAGAATATATTTTGTTAATAACTGGTGCTTGATAGTATTACTCCGAGAAATCTGGGATTCACCAGTTTGAATAAAACCATGGGAAATAAACTAAAAACCACCCTTTTATTTTGAGTGGTCTAGTTTTTGTATGTTAGTCTTTCTCTTCCTCCTCCTAATCTTCTTCATTCTCTTATTCTTTTCTTCTTTTTCTTCTGTATCATTACTTTGTTCTATTTTATTCTTTACACTAATTTGAGCAAAGTGGCAGACTGCTGCTGCTGCTGCTGCTGCTAAGTCACTTCAGTCGTGTCCGACTCTGGGCAACCCCATAGACGGCAGCCCACCAGGCTCCCCTGTCCCTGGGATTCTCCAGGCAAGAACACTGGAGTGGGTTGCCATTTCCTTCTCCAATGCATAAAAGTGAAAAGTGAAAGTGAAGTCGCTCACTGCTGCTGCTAAGTCACTTCAGTCGTGTCCGACTCTGTGTGACCCCATAGACAGCAGCCCACCAGGCTCCCCCGTCCCTGGGATTTTCCAGGCAAGAACACTGGAGTGGGTTGCCATTTCCTTCCCCAGTGCATGAAAGGGAAAAGTGAAAGTGAAGTCGCTCAGTCGTGTCTGACTCTTAGCAACCCCATGGACTGCAGCCTACCAGGCTCCTCTGCCCATGGGATTTTCCAGGCAAGAGTACTGGAGTAGGGTGCCATTGCCACTTACTAGGAAGGTCCAGATTCTAGTACCTTGACAGAAAGATTAAAAAAAAAACCCAAAAGTTGCTTGAACAACTTTGTAGAATCTCTCAAAAACAGTAAAGGATTGCAGCACCAAGCAAGAGCCCAGTGAAGAAAAAAAAAAAAAAAAAAAGAAAATCTTTAAAATGTTAGGAAACATTTGTGAAATGCTGGTTTCTCTCTGTTCCACCACTTCCTGGCAGAGTAGCAGTCCTCCTTCTTGAGCAGTAGCAACCTGTTTCCTAGTTTTCTTCCTTAAACACTTGGGATAATAATTAATCTTATTTGCAAGATACTTTGTATGTCTGTTGCAATAGACATTTTGTATAACTTGGAACACAAGCAGGAAAAGCACTGCACACTTTTTATAAAAACTCCAAGGGAAATGCAAACCTACTAATACCTGGAAAAGAAAGTATAGGCAGATATATACAACATACTATAAAGGGCCTGAAGAGAAGCTGGAGTGACATTCTTTGGGAAATTAAGACACTCAAAACAAGCCATGTATAAAGGGGGAGTTCATCTTTAAGTATCCTATCTTTTTGTCTTTTCATACCATTCATCAAGATAAATGGGAAGGAGATGGCAAGAGTGAACATCGACACTTTAGCAATCAGTGAAATAAATAGACTGGAAAAGATGAATTTAGTTCAGGTGACCATTATATCTACTACTGTGGGCAAGAATCCCTTAGAAGAAATAGCAGCCATTATAGTCAACAAAAGAGTCTGAAATGCAGTTCTTGAATGCAGTCTCAAAAATGGCAGATTGATCTATTTTTGTTTCCAAGGCAAACCATTCAATATCACAGTAACCCAAGTCTATTCCCTAACCAGTAATGCTGAAGAAGCTGAAGTTAAATGGTTCTATGAAGACATACAAGACCATCTAGAACTAGGCTACAAAAAAAGCCATCCTTTTCATTATAAGGGACTGAAATGCAGAAGTAGGAAGTCAAGAGATACCTGGAGTAACAGGCAAATTTGGCCTTGGAGTACAAAATGAAGCAGGTCAAAGGCTAACAGAGTTTTGCCAAGAGAACACACTAGTCATAGCAAACACTGTCTTCCAAAAACACAAGAGATGACTCTACACATGGACATCACCAGATGGTCAATACCAAAATCAGATTAATTATATTCTTCGCAGCCAAAGATTGAGAAGCTCTATGCAGTCAGCAAAAACAAGACCAGGAGCTGACTGTGGCTCAGATTATGAACTTCTTAATACCAAATTCAGACTTAAATTGAAGAAAGTAGGGAGAACCACTAGACCATTCAGACCCAAATCAAATCCCTTATGATTATACAGTGAAAGTGAGAATTAGATTCAAGGGATTAGATCTGATAGACAGAGGGCCTAAAGAACTATGGAGGAAGGTTTGTAACATTGTACAGGAAGCAGGGATCAAGACCATCCCCAAGAAAAAGAAATGCAAAAAGGCAAAATGTTCTGTGAGGAGGCCTTACAAATAGCTGAGAAAAGAGAAGCAAAAGGCAAAAGAGAAAAGGAAAGATATGCCCATTTGAATGTAGAGTTCCAAAGAATAGCAAGGAGAGGTAAGAAAGCCTTCCTCAACGATCAATGCAAAGAAATAGAGGAAAACAACAGAATGAGAAAAACTAGAGATCTCTTCAAGAAAATTAGAGATACCAAGGGAACATTTCATGCAAAGATGGGCACAATAAAGTACAGAAATGGTATGAATTAACAGAAGCATAAGAGATTAAGATGAGGTGGCAAGAATACACAGAAGAACTGTACAAAAAAGATCTTCATGACCCAGATAATTATCATGGTGTGACCACTCACCTAGAGCCAGACATCCTGGAATGTGAAGTCAAGTGGGCCTTAGGAAGCATTACTATGAACAAAGCTAGTGGAGGTGATGGAATTCCAGTTGAGCTATTTCAAATCCTGAAAGATGATGCTATGAAAGTGCTGCACTCAATATGCCAGCAAGTTTGGAAAACTCAGCAGTGGCCACAGGACTGGAAAATGTCACTTTTCATTCCAATCCCAAAGAAAGGCAATGCCAAAGAATGTTCAAACTACCACACAGTTTCACTCATCTCACAAGCTAGCAAAGTAATGCTCAAAATTCTCCAAACCAGTGAAAGGTTGTTGTTGAATCATGCAAAGATGCCGGGATTCTTGGCCCCCAGAGGAGAAGATTTCAATCCGGGGCCAGAGATGAGGCTTGATCGCTCAGAGCTTTTGTGTAATAAAGTTTTATTAAAGTATAAAGGAGGTAGAGAAAGCTTCTGACATAGGCATCAGAAGTGGGCAGAAAGAGTACCCCCCTGCTAGTCTTCAGCTGGATGTTATATAGTCACTAGCAGTTTGTTAATGAAAGAAAGGAATGTCTTAAAACTCAGAATGGCACCAGGCCCCTCACCCATAAGATGCATTTGGGGATAATCTTGGCACCAAATGGTCCATCCTGGGCCACAAAATGATTAACTTGAATCTTGAAGAAGGGCAGATCACCATACAAATAGTTTCATTTACATAGATTAGGGGAATAATATGTGAGTATAAAATACTGGTTTGTCAAGTACCTGAGCCAAGAGGTGGAACTGACTTGAAGACCGAGTTTGGGGTTATGTATAGTACATTAACATAGCTTAAGATAAACATTTCCATAAGAGAAATGCATTGGTTATCTCTAGGTTTGAGAATAGCTAACTTCCGGTGAAACCGGGTGTCATTATGGCAACAAAGTATTTTAAGAGAAACCTCCTTTTAAATTTGTATAGAGAAGGAAAAAATATCGCTAGTTTGTTTCCTCCTGCCACTTAAGAGAGACAAAAATGTCTGACACTTGCAAGCTATTTCCTCCATTTGGAGACCCTGGGCCTTCCTGCCTGTTACCCTCTCATCAGGCTTCAACAGTACATGAACCATGAACTTCCAGATGTACAAGCTAGATTTAGAAAAGGCAGAGGAACCAGAGATCAAATTGCCAACATTCGTTGGATCATCAAAAAAACAAGAGAGTTCAAGAAAAACATCTTCTTCTGCTTTACTGACTACAGCAAAGCCTTTGACTATGTGGATCACAATAAACTGTGGAAAATTCTTAAAGAGATGAGTATACCAGACCATCTGACCTGCCTCCTGAGAAATCTGTATGCAAGTCAAGAAGCAAGAATTAGAACTGGACATGGAACAACAGACTGGTTCCAAATCGGGAAAGGAGTACACCAATGCTGTATATTGTCACTCTGCTTATTTAACTCATATGCAGAGTGAATCATGCAAAGTGCAGGGCTGGATGAAGCACAAGCTGGAATCAAGATTTCTGGGAGAAATATCAATAACCTCAGATATGCAGATGATACCACCTTCATGGCAGAAAGGGAAGAACTAAAGGCCTCTTGATGAAAGTGAAAGAGGAGAGTGAAAAAGTTGGCTTAAAACTCAACATTCAGAAAACGAAGATCATGGCATCTGGTCCCATCACTTCATGACAAATAGATGGGGAAACAGTGGAAACAGTGAGAGATTTATTTTGGGGGGGGGGGGGGGGATGGCTCCAAAATCACTCAGATGGTATTGTAGACATGAAATTAAAAGACGCTTGCCTCTTGGAAGAAAAGCTATGACCAACCTAAACAGCATATTAAAAGCAGAGACATTACTTTGCCAACAAAGGTCCATCTAGTCAAAGCTATGGTTTTTCCCGTGGTCATGTATGATGTGAGAGTTGGAACATAAAGAAAACTAAGTGCCAAAGAATTGATGCTTTTGAACTGTGATGTTAGAGAAGACTCTTGAGAGTCCCTTGGGCTGCAAGGAGATCCAACCAGTCCATTCTGAAGGAAACCAGTCCTGAATATTCCTTAGAAGGACTGATGATAAAGCTGAAACCCTAATACTTTGGACTTCTGATGTAAAGAACTGACTCATTAGTAAAGACTCTGATGCTGGGAAAGATTGAAGGCAGGAAGGGAAGGGGACAACAGAGGACTTGCACCACTGACTGGATGGACATTGTTTGAGTAAGTTCCAGGAATTGGTGACAGATAGGATAGCCTGGGGCACTGCATTCCATGGGGTCATAAAGTGTTGGACATGACTGAGTGACTGAAGTGAATTGACTGATAAAGGGGGAGGGGAATGTAAAGCCATGTGCATATCCAGGTAAGATATATACTGAAAAATGTCCTGTGAATACTGAAAAACTTTCACCTCAGTCTCCTCCATAAGGTCAGCACAAGTTTATCTTATTAGTAATGGACTTCCCCAGCACAGAACCAGTCTGCAAAGACTAAGAGAGGTGAATCATTTCAATATTAGTTTGTCTGTCCTCTTCAGCTCCTAGACTTCAAGGAAATCTTGGTCATTAATTGGACATAAAGGGACCAGAAACTTCAGGGAATACATAAGTAAGAAATAGTCTTTTAAAATATAGTTTGAAAAAGGCTTAAAGAAATAGACTAATATAGCTTTGGGCTTCTCTAGTGGTGCTAGTGGTAAAGAACCCGATTGCCAGTGCAGGTAGATGTAAGAGACCCAGGTTCTATCCCTGGGTTGGGAAGATCCCCTGGAGAAGGAAATGGAAATATCCTGCAGTATTCTTGTATAGTCAAGGCTATGTTTTTTCCAGTGGCCATGTATGGATGTGAGAGTTGGACTATGAAGAAGGCTGAGTGCTGAAGAATTGATGCTTTTGAACTGTGGTGTTGGAGAAGACTCTTGAGAGTCCCTTGGACTGCAAGGAGATCCAACCAGTCCATTCTGAATATCAGCCTTGGGATTTCTTTGGAAGGAATGATGCTAAAGCTGAAACTCCAGTACTTTGGCCACCTCATGCGAAGAGTTGACTCAATGGAAAAGACTCTGATGCTGGGAGGGATTGGGGGCAGGAGGAGAAGGGGACGACAGAGGATGAGATGGCTGGATGGCATCACTGACTCGATGGACGTGAGTTTGAGTGAACTCCAGGAGATGGTGATGGACAGGGAGGCCTGGCGTGCTGCAATTTATGGGATCGCAAAGAGTTGGACACGACTGAGCGACTGAACTGAACTGAACCTATTCTTGCCTAAAGAGCCCCTTGGACAGAGGAGCCGAACAGGCTGCAGTCCATAGGGTTGGATATGACTGAAACAACTTAGTGCACAATGTAGTTTCAACAGCAAATAAAACCCAGCAACACTTGAGAAGGAAAAGAATCTAATTTCTGGATATATCACATTAAAAATTTCAAAAGTCTAGTTTTGGAAAAAAAAAATAGAGTACAAATAAACAGGAATGCATGGCTGATTCAAATTAAATTGACAGAAACTGTCCTTAATAGACAAAGACTTAAAAAATAGCTGTTGTAAATATTTTCAAAGAACTAAAGGAAAACACAGACAAAGAACTAAAGAAAATCAACTAAACTATGTATGAATACTTTGGGGGGAAATGCACAAAATATTTACATATTAATGTTGTTAAGTATACAACATGTACGTAATTTGTGATATTAGTAACATAAAAGGGAAAGGAAGAGCTATAAAGGAGAAGAGTTAGTGCAATCGACATTAAAGTGATATTAATTTAAGAGAGACTGTCAGGGGCTTCCCTGGTGGTCCAATGGTTAAGAGACTTACTCCCAATGCAGAGGAGGCAGTTTCAATCCCTGGTCTGAAAACTAAGATCCCACATGCCATGGGGCAATGGAGCCTACAGGCTGCAATTACAGAAGCCCATATGCTGCAACAAAAACCCATCACAGACAAAAATTTGAAAAAAATAAAAGAAACAACAATAAAAGTCCAGTTTTTTAAAAGGAACAAGAACAAAAAAGACCTTGAATAAATAATTCTCCCCAAAATGAAAGATGAAAGTGAAAGTTGGTGAGTTGTGTCCAACTCTTTGCAATCCCATGGACTGCCCACCAGGCTCCTCTGTCCATGAAATTCTCTAGCAAAGATACTGGAGTGGTTTGCCATTCCCTTCTCCAGGGGATTTCCCGAGCCCAGGAATCAAACCAGAGTCTCCTGCACTGCAGGGAGATTCTTTACCATCTGAGCCGCAGGGGAAGCCCAAATCTCCCAAAAAGAAATATAAATGGTCAATAAGCGTATAAAGAAGTGATCAGCCTTACAAGTCATTATGAAAATGTAAATCAAAACCACAATGAGATGTTACTTCACACCTATTAGAATGGTTCTCATTTACCAAGACAAAACAAAACAAAAAGAAAATAATAAGTATTTATGAGTATGTGGAAGAATTAGAAGCCTAAAACACAGCTATCAAAAATGGAAAATGGGTGCAGCCACTTGGAAAAGTATGAAAGTTTCTTAGAAAGTTAAACATGGAATTAAGATATGAACCATTATTTCCACTTCTGAGTATAAACACAAAAGAATTTAAAGCAGGGCTTCAATAGATAAATGTACATCAATATTTACAGCAACAGTCAACAGCCAAATGTTGGAAATAAAAAGTCCACCAAAAGACTGAATAAGCAGAATGTGGTACATATAGTGGGATATTGTTTAGCCTTAAAAAGTGAAGCAACTCTAACACATGCTCTAACATGTGAGTCTTGAAAACATTATGTAAACTGGAGTAAGGCTGACATAAAAAGACAAATATTGCATGATTCCACTAATTTGAAGTTCCTAAAATAGGCCAATACACAGAAAAAGTATGATGTAGTCTGAGATTTGAGGTTGGAAAATGGGAAGTTATTGTTTAATAATATTTTCAAAGAAATCCAAGAACTATGGTTGAATCAAAAGAAACAAACCTATTGTAGGTCATGTAGTCTCCAAGCTTTATGGAGAACATATTTCTTAATATCACCTTACTTTCTACTTGGGCGTTACTAAAATATGGGCTGCTGTCAGAACAGCAACACGTTCAACCTGAGTCCAGTCTAACCAGAGTCCAGCCCAATCCAAGTTCAATAAAAACCAAATAGGCATGTATTACCTTTTAGAGTTCAGTTCAGTTCAGTCGCTCAGTCGTGTCCGACGTTCTATACAGTCAACAAAAACAAGACCGGGAGCTGACTGTGGCTCAGATCATGAACCCTTATTACCAAATGCAGACTTAAACTGAAGAAAGTAGGGGAAACCACTAGACCATTCAGGTATGACCTAAATCAAATCCCTTATGATTATACAGTGGAAGTGAGAAATAGATTTAAAGGACTAGATCTGATAAATAGAGTGCCTGATAACTATGGAATGAGGTTCGTGACATTGTACAGCAGACAGGGATCAAGACCATCCCCATGGAAAAGAAATGCAAAAAAGCAAAATGGCTGTCTGGGGAGGCCTTACAAATAGCTGTGAAAAGAAGAGAAGCGAAAAGCAAAGGAGAAAAGGAAAGATATAAATATCTGAATTCAGAGTTCCAAAGAATAGCAAGAAGAGATAAGAAAGCCTTCAACAATCAATGCAAAGAAATAGAGAAAAACAACAGAATGGGAAAGACTAGAGATCTCTTTAAGAAAATTAGAGATACCAAGGGAACATTTCATGCAAAGATGGGCTCGATAAAGGACAGAAATGGTATGGACCTAACAGAAGCAGAAGATATTAAGAAGAGATGGCAAGAATACACAGAAGTACCTTTTAGAGTACTTAATCCAAATTGTTAAATGTCCCAAAGAATGTATGCTTCTAACCAATTAATTATCTACTTCTCTTGTAATATTAAATCACCAACATCTGTTGGATCATAGGAAAAGCAAGAGAATTCCAGTAAAACATCTACTTCTCTCATTGACTATGCTAAAGACTTTGACAGTATGGCTCACAACAAATTGTGGAAAATTCCTAAGGAGGTAGGAATACTAGACCACCTCACCTGCCTCCTGAGAAACTTCTATGTAGAATAAGAAGCAACAATTAGAACCAGACATAGAACAGACTGGTTCCACACTGGGAAAGGAATACATCATCATCAAGGCTGTATATTGTTACCCTGCTTATTTAAATATGCCGAGAGCATCATGCTAAATGCTAGGCTCAGTGAATCACAAGCTGGAATCAAGATTGCCAGGAGAAGTATCAACAACATCAGATATGCAGATAATATCATCCATATGGCAGAAAGTGAAGAGGAACTAAAGAGCCTCTTGATAAAGGTGAAAGAAGAGAGTGAAAAAACTGGCTTAAAACTCCACATTCAGAAAGCTAAGATCATGGCATCCAGTTCCATCACTTCATGACAAATAGATGCATAAACAGTGGAAACAATGACATACTTTATTGTCTTGGGCTCCAAAATCACTGCAGACAGTGACTGAGGCTATTGATATTTCTCCCAGAAATCTTGATTCCAGCTTGTGTTTCTTCCAGTCCAGCGTTTCTCATGATGTACTCTGCATATAAGTTAAATAAGCAGGGTGACAATATACAGCCTTGACGTACTCCTTTTCCTATTTGGAACCAGTCTGTTGTTCCATGTCCAGTTCTAACTGTTGCTTCCTGACCTGCATACAGATTTTTCAAGAGGCAGGTCAGGTGGTCTGGTATTCCTATCTCTTTCAGAATTTTCCAGTCTGTTGTGATCCACACAGTCAAAGGCTTTGGCATAGGAATAAGTTTATTTGGGCATTAATTTTTCCCAGACCAGTGTGTGCAGCCTTCTTTTTGCATGTTTTGTGTATTTTCTTACTTTATAGATCTGCCTCACCAACAAGCAAGATTTCATTTCTCCCGAAGTTCATATCTTTATCCCATGGTCTACATCATTAGAGAGCCATTGACTGTCTATTCCTTCTAAAAAGTTTTAGAGAAGGACTAAGGACCGGGAGTTGGTGATGGACAGGGAGGCCTGGCGTGCTGCTATTCATGGGGTCACAAAGAGTTGGACACGACTGAGTGACTGAACTGAACTGAACTGAACTGAAGGATAGGCATATATTGAGCTATTTAACAATCTTTGGAACAATAGTTTCAGGATGTCATATACATCAGAGTGGAGTCCAGAATTGTTCCTGTAAGAACAAGAAATACAGTTCTCAGAAGTGAGGTACCAGAGTCAGATAATTTTCTTTTCTTCACTGGAAAACCTGGTCTAAACAATTCTTATTTTTTGTGAAAGCTATACAGGGAAGGAGTGCTTAAAAGGAGGAAACTTTCCCCAAACCTAAGAAATAGAATAAATAATGAAAATAATTATTTATATAATAAACAATAGCACATGAAGGAAAAGATAACAAAAATTAGAGGATTTCAGACTCTCAGGCTAGTGAAATACTTTTTCCCCCCACACATATAATATTCTACCTACTCTTCAAAGTTTATGGGACTGGTTATTGCTTATAGACCATGAGTCAGTCAATAAACTGCATTGCAATTATGTCCTTATTTGTCTGCTCTTAACTAGACTCTGGGCTGGTTACTCACATCTGTATTTTTCACAGCTATATTCTAGTTACTTCCTTCAGTGTCTGGTAGAGTGAAATGCCCAGTGTAATGCATGCTATTTCCTAACACTCTAATCAATCCACTGGCACAGTTATTTATAATCTATACTTTATATATTAATCAACTTTTCCTTAGCATTTAGCACAGATGCAAGGAATATAATAGATAGTTGTTAATTTTATTTCATTTTTACATACAAAGAAGATAAACATTATGCATAAAATAGCATATTTGTGTAACTTTTCATAGTAAGCAGTGAAAATCAAGTACATTTATTAGAAACATTGAGCCAAAGAGTTGATAAATCACCTTACCTCTTTGAAAGGACTATGGAATTGGACAATGTACATCCCAGAAAGCTCTGACTATCCTGACTATGTGAACTTTACCAAAGAGTGTGGACTGGGAAGATTTTTGGTTTCCTCCTGTGCCCAAGGCTCTAGGATTTGACTATAAAAACAGGCATTGCAGGGCTAACCAGTGTGAAGGTTATATAAGGAGAGCTCTGAAATACAAGGCTGCTTATGGAATATTCTACCTCAATTTTCGTGTGTTATTGTAAGAATTTTCTGTCCTCTGTTCCTGTTTTAACCTACAGTCTGTGTCTGTTTGAGTCATCAGGTCAATTGAGTGAAGTTATGTAGTGGAAAGGTTTCAGATGAGATTTTCACTCACATTTTAAAAAGTCATATTGCTGTGGCTTCCCCTGCTAGCCTCGGGAAAAGAAAAAAAAAATCATATATCAATACCTAAGTGCTGCAAAAAGCACACAACGCACTTTCTCCTTTAACTGGTTCATAAAACTGAATTTTTATCCACAGCACCAAAGTTAAATATGAACTCATTCTGTAAGGGCAGAAGGACTAATTTTCTTTTTAGTGTTCCATATGGCTAAATTTCACATAAAAGTCCTCATGTGACTGGGACTAAAGCAATTTCCATAGCATGACAAAATACAAGAAAAACTTCAAGAAAAATGAGAAAATACATATTAGATAAGATCAAGAGGTCAACTTAATCAAACTCTTTTTCATAGCATTATTGTATGTGCTAAAATTTTGAGGTGTAAGAAGCAAGAAAGGTCAGACCTCAGATAGCTCATCAGATAATTAGGCAGATAACCCCAGTATATAAAAGGAATGTGTGTGTTGGTCTTTCAGTCATGTCCAAGTCTTTGTGACCCCATGAATTTTAGCCTACTAGGCTACTCTGCAGAGAAGGCAATGGCACCCCACTCCAATACTCTTGTTTGGAAAATCCCATGGACGAAGGAGCCTGGTAGGCTCCAGTCCATGGGGTTGCTAAGAGTTGGGCATGACTAAGCGACTTCATTTTCACGCATTGGAGAAGGAAATGGCAACCCATTCCAGTATTCTTGCCTGAAGAATCCCAGGGACAGAGGAGCCTAGTGGGCTGCCATCTATGGGATCGCACAGAGTCGGACATGACTGAAGCGACTTAGCAGCAGCAGGCTACTCTGTCCATGGAATTCTCCAGGCAAGAATACTGGAGTGAGTAGTCATTCCCTTCTCCAGGGGATCTTCCCAAGCCAAGGATTGAACCTTGGTCTCCCACATTGCAGGCACATTCTTTACCTTCTGAGCCACCAGGAGTAGTAATAATAATATGGCATGAATAACTCTGACAGGTCCATCAAGGTAAATTATATGATTTATTTTTGGCTATATCTTCAGTAAATTGTATATTTCTTGTTGCAGTTGTTCATCGCTAAGTTGTGTCCAACTCTTTGTGACCCCATGAACTGTAGCACCCAGGCTCCTCTGTCCTTAAATATCTTCCAGAGTTTACACAAATTTGTGTCCTTTGGGTCAGTGATGCTAACTATCTCATCCTCTGTCACCTGCTTTTCCTTTTGCTTTCAATCTTTCCAGGATCATCAGAGTCTTTTCCAATGACCTGGCTCTTTGCATCAGGTGGCAAAAGTATTGGAGCTTCAGCTTCAGCATCAGTCCTTCCAATGAATATTCAGGGTGGATTTCTTATAGAATTGGCTGGTTTGATCTATATATAAACAAACATGGAGCTGAAAGCAGTTCTTTTGCTCCTTTTCCTGTTTTCCCATTTCCAGTTCACTTTAACCTTAGAAAAACCTATGTATAGGAATGAGATCACTAGGCAATTTAGCGTAACTCCTGACTTTTGCTCTCCTGAAAGCACACCACTCTTTGCCTAAACTGTTGATCCTTTTCCTAGATAAAAAGAAGTAAGAATAAAGAATTAAGCAGTTAAAAAAATGACAAGCTCTCTACCTTCCAACAGTTCCTCTAGCAATCCTGCTGACAGATCACAGAGGCAGGATAATATTGATGAGAGAGCCAGCCCATTTGCACACAATGGAGAAGGCTACAGAACCAAATCTCCTTCCTCAATGATTCATGAAGTTCTTCACCCATTTTCTCCTTGAAATACTGTCATGGCTGAGCCAAATCTTTGGAATTGGCCCCAGAAAACAAGTTCACCCTCTCCCCAGATTGCTGGCTTTTCTGGTTAAAGCTACTTTCCATTCTATTGACACTTGCTTCTCAAACTATTGTCTCTGGAGCAGCAAGCAGCTGAACCTGAGCTGAGTAACATTTCCTTTTATTCATTCAAAAGTTATTTATAGTTACTACATGTTTGATATCAGGAACCTTAACTAGTAATATACTAGTAATATTTCTTTTTTAATATTTTCCAACATTTAAAACATAATATGCATACTCTTTCTAAGATCATGGCTTACTTTTGGTCATCCAATTGCTGTCTAACAAATCCAGGCTAGAAGCAGAGTTATTTGTAGTTCAGAGTAATTTTGAGACTTGAGACATTGGTATTGAATCTGGTTCTGGCAAGAATACGGTGTGATTTATGTTGAAAGTAAACTGAGACATATTACAATTTTTAAGAGGTTTTTTTTTTTTTTTCAGCAAAAATTGACTTGAATCTAGCAACATCAAACCAGAACTGGTTAGGAGGGCTCTACCAGCTTGGGGAGAGATTTTTACAAAGAAAAACCAGGAGCAAAGCAAGAAAATTATTGATTAAAGCACATTTGGCTCTTTGTTATTGGTCATGCTTATTTAGCTTATATGCAGAGTACATCATGTGAAATGCCAGGCTGGATGAAGCACAAGCTGGAATCAAGGTTGCTGGGAGAAATATCAATAGCCTCAGATACGCAGATGAAACCACCCTTATGGCAGAAAGTGAAGAGGAACTAAAGAGCCTCTTGTTGAAAGTGAAAGAGGAGAGTAAAAAAGCTGGCTTAAAACAACTTTCAGAAAACTAAGATTATGGCATCTGGTCCCATCACTTCATGGCAAAAAGATGAGGAAACAATGGAAAGAGTGACAGATTTTATTTTCATGGGCTTCAAAATCACTGCTGATGGTGACTGCAGCCATGAAATTAAAAGATGCTTGTCCTTGGAAGAAAAGATATGATCAACCTAGACAGCATACTAAAAAGCAGAGACATTACCTTGCTGACAAAGGTCCGTCTAGTCAAAGTTATGATTTTTCCAGTAGTCATGTATGGATGTTAGAGTTGGACTATAAAGAAAGCTGAGCACCGAAGAATTGATGCTTTGGAATTGTGGTGTTGGATAAGATTCTTGACAGTCCCTTGGATAGCAAGAAGATCAAACCAGTCAATCCTAAAGGAAATCAATCCTGAATATTGATTGGAAGGACTAATGCTGAAGCTCCAATACTTTGGCCACCTGATGAGAAGAACTGATTCATTGGAAAAGACCCTAATGCTGGGAAAGATTGAAGGCAGGAGAAGAAGGGGATGACAGAGGATGAGATGGTTGGATGGCATCAGAGACTCCATGGGCATGAGTTTGAGCAAGCTCCGGAGATTGGTGATGGACAGGGAAGCTTGATGTCCTGCAGTTACTGGGGTTACAAAGAGTCGGACACGACTGAGTGGCTGAACTGAACTGAACTGTGCATAGGCTTCAGTATTATGATATTGAGGTATTTAGAGGCTTAAATTTTTATTTGCTTACATGAACTGTCAAGGAATTAAAGTCATCTCCCTCTAATGGCCTCCTCATTTAGTTAATTTAACACTGTATTCAATCTTATCACTTTTCCTCTCCAGACTGAGATTCATTTACATTGCTGGAAGGCTACTGATGTTCCTCTGCATTATCAGGGTGTTATAATTGAATCAATCTGTAGAACCCAAATTCTCTACACCAAGATCATTTGGTCTCTCAACAAATGACTCTCCCTGAGTTGTAAGAGGGAATTTGTCTTATATTGATTGTTCAGGGAGTGACATGAACTATTTCATTCCAATTCTTTAGAAAGTCACAAAAATAGTATTCATTTCTTCAATCAGCATCAGCTATAGAAATAGTAAAATGGGCAGAAATAACAACTTAAGGTTACCAGAATGGGCTACTACAAGTTAACCCCTACGCCATAAGGATAATTTTAAGGTTTTTATTTTATTTTATTTGAGATATCTGAGAACTTTTTTTTTTTTAATTGGAGTATAGTTGCTTTACAATGCTGTGCTAATTTCTGTTGTACAAGGAAGTGAATCAGTTATCCTTACACGTATATCCTTTCCCTCTTGGTCCTCCCTCCCCTCCATCCTACCTCTGTAGGTCATCATACAGCACCAAATTGAGCTCCCTATGCTATACAAGAGCTTCCCACTAGCTATCTGTTTTATATATAAAGTGTATGTATGTCGATTAAGGCACATGAATAGATGCTCAACATCAATAAGCTGACTATTTTTGAGGAACTGTAGACAGAAGAGAAGCTGTGAAAACAGTAGGAGGTACTCTTTTTTAAGGCAAATGTACACTTATAAGGGAAATCTCCCTTTATAAGGGTCTCTCTTAGTACCAGAAAGAAAAGGATTTGGACTTCCCTGGTGGCTCAGATGGTAAAGTGTCTGTTGCCGAGGTCCAGCCCCAGCTGATCCAGGGTATTCGAAGGAGAGATGGCCTAGGCGACTATTTATATGTTAATTAGAGATAATAAAGAGTAATAGAATGAGGATAGCTCAGTAGGAAAATTCAGTGGAGAAAAGAAGCTGAGTGGCTTGGTTTACGTGGAAAATCAATATAACCCGTGACACCAGGTTAGCTCTGACCACGGAGGCCACAGGCGCCCTCTCGAATAGCGGAAGGTGCCCCACCTTAGACACCTTCTCTAGTGGGTCTTAGAAGCCCAGGCAAATAAATGGTCGCAGAGGATATCCGCGCTCCAGAAGGACACTCAGCTGGAAGTTAAAGGGAAGAATGACATGGGGAGACCAAGCGTTGGTGAGCAAGACCCATAGCTTTATTTTCAACAGGGGCTTATATACCCTAAGTTACACATAGAGGATAATAGGGGATGCAAAGTCAGCAGTCTTTGATGCTTATCAAAAACCAGGGTTTCTTGCCTGTAAATATATCATATACAAATGGTTTAGGTGATTTACATCATCTTCTGACCAGAAGGCCTATTAACATTTTATGACTCTTGACAAGGACTTATCAACAAAGACTTATTTTCTCTAAGAGTAATTATTTTAAGGTTTGGCGCCATCTTTTGAAGATAAAATTACATTCCTATAGGGCGGATGTGTAATGGGTTTACAAAGGAAAGAATTTATTACCTTAAGGGTCTAAAGTTACTAACACCAAGGCCACTACTTATTTTTTCTACATACCAACTATTAATTAATACATATTCAAGGACACAATTCAGGGGATGTGGAAACTTGGCAACAAACATTGGCTCATCAATGAAATCTTTTACTAGTTTTATTCTGACAGTTTCTAACTCTCTGAGAGGCTCTAAGCTATTTGAATATCTTAAGCTTCCTGTGCCTCTGGAGGCTGGGAGACTGTAAACAATTGTATGCATAGCTGTAGGTGTCCGGGTAAACTTGTCAGGCGAGTTAGAGAGCCATCTGAGGGGTTTGGATTTAAACACTCCTAATTGCCCAGGAACTTTATTAATTGGAGCTGTAAGTTAACTCTTTGACAGAGAGAGTGAGATGGTGGTGGGGGACAGCCCCCAGTAAAGTCAGAGGTGAGAGCACAAAGCAATAAAGTAGGCAGACTCTGGTTTTTGGGGGGTAGATGCTCGAGAATATCCGGGGGCACTCCCGAGGCTTGATCCCGCCTTTGCGTATGCCGAGCCTCCTTCCTCATGACCTTTGTCACGAGTGGAATGTCTCTCGCCAGCTCCCGGCAGTCTGTCTATAATGCGGGAGACCCAGGTTCGAGTCGTGGGTTGGGAAGATTCTCTGGAGAAGGAAATGGCAATCCACTCCAGTACTATTGCCTGGAAAATCCCATGGACAGAGGAGCCTGGTAGGCTACAGTCTATGGGGTTGCAAAGAGTCGGACACGACTGAGCGACTTCACTTCACTTCACTTCACTCTTAGTACCAGAAAGAAAAGGATATGATTCTAAATGACAGGACAGTTTTACCAGTGGAGAAGGCAGTTACTTAAATCTGCATAGAAACTTTAACCACATTTACTATGCTTTTCTGGTCACCTTTCATAACTGTCTTCCCCTCTCCCAATATCTTTCTTTTGTTTTTAGCTGAAGCTGGTATTTAAAGTATCAATTGGTGCCATCTGGAAGAATTCTCACTTTTCCTTTCCTGGGTAACTCTCACCTGTACCTGGGTTATAGATGACAATAAACTTATGTTTATTTTTCTTTTATTGATCTGTCTTTTATTACAAGGGGGTCTCAGTCAAAAACTCAGAAGGGTATTGAGAAAATTATTTTTCCTCCCTACACTATATATTTAAAAGCCAGGGAAACACCTGGTCTCTTGAGAGGTTTGTTATGGATTTTCTTTTGGAACTCGTGTGTCATATAAGTCACAGCTTTCATTTTTGCTCTAACATCTTACACAGCAATTAAATTTATGATTCAGTTTGAAAAACTGTTTGTTTTTTCTTTCACAGACTGGATATCACTGTATGAGAGTTTTATTCCCAATTCAAAAAAGGATTCAGTAAAATAATTATCCTCCAATGAAAATTAAATTTAAAAAAAGATTCATATTCTATTATGTTCCTGATTATTTTCACTTATTTTCTTCTGTTTCACTTTGGCTTAACCAAATCTTCTGATAAAAATGTGCAAAATTCATAAATAAGTTGTAGAAGCTCAATTATTGGGAATTTTAAAAATTATTTCATATGGTAAGCTAAACATATTGTAAGAGTCTGAAATTTTCATAGGGGCTTTGCCTTTTTCATAAAAGTATAATTTAGAGAGTTTACAAAGCTGGATTTTTGAATGAGATAACTTCTCGAGGCAAAAGGTCAAGACTTCTTAGTTCCTACTATTTTGAAAATGAATATGATTTAGAAAAAAAGAGAAGCTCTACACAGTCAGCAAAAATAAGACTGGAAGCTGACTGTGGCTTAGATTATGAACTCCTAGTTAGCAAATTCAGACTTAAATTGAAGAAAGTAGGGAAAAATCATTAGACAATTCAGGTATGACCTAAATCAAATTCCTTATGCTTATACAGCAGAAGTGACAAATAGATTGAAGGCATTAGATAGGATAGACAGAGTGTCTGAAGAACTATGGATGGGGCTTTGTGACATTGTACAGGAGACAGTGATCAAGACCATCCCCAAGAAAAAGAAATAGAAAAAGGCAAAATGGTTGTATGAGGAGGTCTTGAAAGAGCTGTGAAAAGAAGAGAAGCGAAAGGCAAAGGAGAAAAGGAAAGATATACCCATTGGAATGCAGAGTTCCAAAGAATAGCAAGGAGAGATAAGAAAGCCTTCCTCAATGATCAATGCAAAGAAATAGAGGAAAACAATGGAATGAGAAAGGCTAAAGATTTCTTCAAGAAAACTAGAGATACCAAGGGAACATTTCATGCAAAGACAGGCACGATAAAGGCAAGAAATGGTATGGACCTAACAGATGCAGAAGATATTAAGATGAGATGGCAAAAATACACAGAAGAACTATACAAAAAAGATCTTCAAGGCCCAGATAACCAAAACGGTGTGATCACTCACCTAGAAGCAGATATCCTAGAATGTGAAGTCAAGGGGGCCTTAGGAAGCATTACTATGAACAAAGCTAGTGGAGGTGATGGAAGTCCAATTGAGCTATTTCAAATCCTAAAAGATGGTGCTGTGAAAGTGCTGCACTTAATATACCAGCAAATTTGGAAAACTCGGCAGTGGACACGGAAGTGAAAGAGATCAGTTTTCATTCCAATCCCAAAGAAAGGCAATGCCAAAGAATGCTCAAACTACTGCATAATTGCACTCACCTTGCACGCTAGTGAAGTAATGCTCAAAATTCTGTAAGCCAGGCTTCAACAGTACATGGTCCATGAACTTCCAGCTTTTCAAGCTGGATTTAGAAAAGGCAGAAGAACCAGAGATCAAATTGCCAAAATCTGTTGGGTCACTGAAAAAGCTAAAGAGTTTCAGAAAACATCTGCTTCAGCTTTATTGACTATGTTAAAGTCTTTGACTGTGTGAATCACAACAAACTGTGGAAAATTCTTAAAGATGTAGGAGTACCAGGCAACCAGCCCTGCTGCCTGTGAAATATGCATGCTGGTCAAGAAGCAGCACTTAGAACTGGACATGGAAAAACAGACTGGTTCCAAATCAGAAAAGGAGTATGTCAAGGCTGTATATTGTCACCCTGTTATTTAACTTATATGCAGAACACATCATGCAAAATGCAGGGCTGGATGAAGCACAAGTTGGAATCAAGATTGCTGGGAGAAATATCAATAACCTCAGATATGCAGATGACACCACCCTTATGGCAGAAAGTGAAGAAGAACTAAAGAGCCTCTTGATGAAAGTAAAAGAGGAAAGTGAAAAAGCTGGCTTAAAACTCGATGTTCAGAAAACTAAGATACTGGTAACTGGTCCCATCACTTCATAGCAAATAGATGAGGAAACAATGGAAACAATGACAGACTTTATTTTCATGGGCTCCAAAATCACTGCAGATGGTGACTACAACCATGAAATTAAAAGATGCTTGCTCCTTGGAAGAAAAGCTGTGACCAACCTAGACAGCATATTAAAAAGCAGAGACATTACTTTGCCAACAAAGCTCCATCTTGTCAAGGCTATGGCTTCTCCAGTGGTCATGTATGGATGTGAGAGTTGGACTATAAAGAAAGCTGAGTGCTGAAGAATTGATGTTTTTGAACTGTGGCAGGAAAAGACTCTTAAGAGCTCCCTGGACAGCAAGGAAACCCAACCAGTCCATCCTAAAGGAAATCAGTCCTGAATATTCTTTGGAAGCACTGATGCTGAAGCTGAAACTCCAATACTTTGGCCACCTGATGAGAAGAACTAAGTCACTGGAAAAGACCCTGATGCTGGGAAAGATTGAAGGCAGGAGGAGAAGGGAACGACAGAGGATGAGATGGTTGAACGGCATCACAGACTCAATAGACATGAGTTTGAATAAGCTCCAGGAATTGGTGATGCACAGGGAACCCTGGCATTCTGCAGTTCATGGTATCGCAGAGTTGGACACAACTGTGTGACTGAACTGAACTGAACTGATGATTTAGAACCTGACTCAATGACACACATATTTTTCTTTTTTTAATCCCCTGATGTGTTCTTATGCCTTTTTGATTGCATATCTATAAAAGAGTGCATGTATGTATGTATTAGTCGTTCAGTAGTATCCACCTCTTTGTGACCCCATGGACTGTAGCCCACCAGACTCCTCTGTCCATGGGATTCTCCAGGCAAGAATATTGGAATGGATTGCCATTCTCTTCTCCAGAGAATCTTCAGACCCAGGGATTGAATCCAGGATCTTCCACATTGTATACTAATTCTTTACCGACTGAGCTACCAGAATGCTTAGCAAAATTTAAAAAAAACAAAACACGCAATAAATGGAACACTATCAGTTCTAACCTCATTCCTGTTTTGAAATGAATGCAATATAGCACCATCATCATTAAAAGTGACAGGGAAGACAGAGGCTTATTAAAAATATATTATCTTTACAGTTTTACATGCATTAAATATGTCAACCCTTTTCCAACTGTTTTACTTTCTCAGCCTGAAACAGAAGGGAATTCAACAGGGGACTATCTCTTGTGCCAGGGTTCCACTGAGTTATTGCATTTCCTAATCCAAAAAGCAGGTTTTATTATTTTATTTGATGATAAATCTTGTTAAATGTCTGTTTTTTTTTCTTCTGAAATCAGAGAGCATGCTTTTTTCTAATATTACTCAACAATCATTAAAACATAATATAATTTTTATACATTTATTCCTTGTAAGCTCTTGCTAAGTTTGTTCTGGAAGTGCAGACTTTGCAAAGATGAAGTGAGTGTGACAACACAAAGCCAAAGTGGCATGTGGGCTAAATGTAGAGGAAGATGAAAAGCTCTCTAACAGACTCTGGGTTAATCATTCTACTCAGGGTGATTTTGAGATGGTTTCCCTCCATTGACTGTCCAAAATTTCTCACCAGGGAACATGTTCATGGCTACTTTATCCTTTAGAGACACTATTATCCACCTATACCAAGTCCTTTTCCCCCCTACCTGTATTGTCCATATTTATGTTCAACTGCTTGAGTTTTATTCTACTCTCTCACAAGTCATTTGGATTTTAACCAGAAAAAGAATGATAAAAATACTAGCAGAATGACTTTTGAGAATGCTGTATGGGTTGTGGAAACATTTTAAGGGGTGGATAGATCCTTAATATCTTGCAACATGAAAAATTAGTATTAATTCTGTCAGTTCTTACCAGAAATCGAGGAATATGAAGAGAAGGATCCACTGCCAATGGAGGCAAATTCATGCACTCTTTAAATTTGGTATTTTCTAGGGTTGCAATAAATATCTCTAGGAATAAATTATGACATCCGATTTGTGGTGAACATTTTCTAGCAATCTAGATGTCCAATTGGTTTAAACATTTTACCGAACCAATACCAGATAGGTATTCAAAGATATATTGCAAAGAAGTGTTTAATAACATTGGGGAAATAGGCAAGATCTATTATTATATGAGTGAAATAGGGGCAGGCTTCCCAGGTGGCACTAGTGGTAAAGAACCCACCTGCCAATGCAAGAGACATAAGAGACTTGAATTCAGTCCCTGGATCAGGAAGATTCCCTGCAGGAAGACATGACAACCCACTCCAGTGTTCTCACCTACAGAATCCCAGGGACAGAGGAACCTGACAGATTATGGTCCATATGGTCACAAAGAGTTGGAAGAGACTGAAGAAACTTAGCAAATAGGGTCAAATATACATAAAATTTTCCAAATTTATAAAAGTAGCAAAGTCATAAGTTCATGAAGAAAGAAAAATAAAACACTCAAAAATATTTATTTTCTCTTCTCTACCAAAAAATACAAATTATTTTTCTCCCTTAAATAATGTTTCCTAATGGAAAAATTCTATTATTCTATTTTTTTTCTGAATTCTAGCTTCATTTTGAAGCATATACTAATTTAGACACAATAGTTTTTGATGAACCCCTAATTCCTTTCCCAATTAAAATCTGAGATGCATGAATCTCATCTGAATACCTCAAGTTCATGACAATGATTTTGACCAATAAAAGAAAATACATTACCAGTGGCAGTGACCATCAGTCTCTATCAAAGAACCTTACATCAATAGGCTGCTTCTTTATTTATGAATATCAATTAAACCTCTGCTAATGTAGCAAGAAATTGAAAAGCAATAATTTCTTTCAGAACTTGTGGCCAGGAGATAAGCAGAACAAAGGGTCACTGATATAAAGAGAGAAAACCACTATAAAGAAAGATTATTTTTCATAATATTGTAGCAAATTCTGACAAATATCTGTGACCCAGGAAAGTCATCAACATACATTTCTTTCACAAAGTTAATCTTGGAGAGGTAGAATCTGACCCAAAATAAGAGGGCAATACTGCACACAATACTGTCTTCTAGCATCACATTCAGGAAGTTCTGACGATGCCACATTTCAGGCATTACCGATGCTTTAGTTTTACTAGTATGCTAGCCTTTTGTCAAAATCAGTCAGCCAAGGTAAACGGACTTCCCTTCGAGGGGCACTTAAATGTAACTTTTACCATGAAGTTTCTTCAGGTCAGGAATCTTCATCTGTTTTGTTGACTATCAAATGTGTGCCATGTCATTTAAATGTTGTATTTTATCTGAAGAATAAACCAATAGCTACTACTACTACTACTACTACTAAGTCGCTTCAGTCATGTCTGACTCTGTGCGACCCCATGGACTGCAGCCTACCAGGCTCCTCCATCAGTGGGATTTTCTGGGCAACAGTACTGGAGTGGGGTGCCATTGCCTTCTCCCAAACCAATAGTAAAATGCTATTATTTTCATTTTATACATGCAAAAGCTGATATTTAAAGGGATTCTTTGACTTCTTAGAAAGAAGTATAGCTTAGATGTAGAGTCTATAGCTTCCAGCTTAATATGTGATGCTTTCCCCTGTATCCTAGTGCCTTAAGGCTAGAGGAATGATCTTTAAGATTGTGAAGCATTGATAACATTTTCAAAGATCAGATTAGATCAGATCAGTCACTCAGTCGTGTCCGACTGTTTGCGACCCCATGAATCGCAGCATGCCAGGCCTCCCTGTCCATCACCATCTCCTGGAGTTCACTCAAACTTACGTCCATCGAGTCGGTGATGCCATCCACCATCTCATCCTCTGTCGTCCCCTTTTGCTCTTGCCCCCAATCATTCCTCCCAGCATCAGAGTCTTTTCCAATGAGTCAACTTTTTTCATGAGGTGCCCAAAGTACTGGAGTTTCAGCTTTAGTATCATTTCTTCCAAAGAAATCCCAGGCTAATCTCCTTCATAATGGACTGGTTGGATCTCCTTGCAGTCCAAGGGACTCTCAAGAGTCTTCTCCAACACCACAGTTCAAAAGCATCAATTCTTCGGCGCTCAGCCTTCTTCACAGTCTAACTCTCACATCCATACATGACCACAGGAAAAACCATAGCCTTGACTAGATGAACCTTTGTTGTCAAAGTAATGTCTCTGCTTTTGAATATGCTGTCTAGGTTGGTCATAACTTTCCTTCCAAGGAGTAAGCGTCTTTTAATTTCATGGCTGCAGTCACCATCTGTAGTGATTTTGGAGCCCAGAAAAATAAAGTCTGACACTGTTTCCACTGTTTCCCCATTTATTTCCCATGAAGTGGTGGGACCGGATGCCATGGTCTTCGTTTTCTTTCTTTCTTTTTTTTTTTTGTACATCAGGGAATTTTAATATGGCTATGACATGAGGATATTACCAATGTAAGAAAAAGACACTGAATAAAGATAGGGCTTTCATCTCATAGGTCATTAGAGGCAATATAATGAGGTGTCAATCAGTCAACCTGTCTCTACATTTCTGAGCCAGATTAGTTGTAATGTGCTGGTACCATTAATAAATACTGGAAACAGAGAAGCAGATAGGGATTTTGTTTCTGTTTGTCTAGAGTTTGTTCACATAATTTTTGGTGATCTTCGTTTTCTGAATATTGAGCTTTAAGCCAACTTTTTCACTCTCCTCTTTCACTTTCATCAAGAGGCTTTTGAGTTCCTCTTCACTTTCTGCCATAAGGGTGGTGTCATCTGCATATCTGAGGTTATTGGTATTTCTCCCGGCAATCTTGATTCCAGCTTGTATTTCTTCCAGTCCAGCGTTTCTCATGATGTATTCTGCATAGAAGTTAAATAAACAGGGTGACAATATACAGCCTTGACGAACTCCTTTTCCTATTTGGAACCAGTCTGTTGTTCCATGTCCAGTTCTAACTGTTGCTTCCTGACCTGTGTACAGGTTTCTCAAGAGGCAGATTAGGTGGTCTGGTATTCCCATCTCTTTCAGAATTTTCCATAGTTTATTGTGATCCACACAGTCAAAGGCTTTGGCATAGTCAATAAAGCAGAAATAGATGTTTTTCTAGAACTCTCTTGCTTTTTCCATGATCCAGTGGATGTTGGCAATTTGATCTGTGGTTCCTCTGCCTTTGCTAAAACCAGCTTGAACATCTGGAAGTTCACGGTTCACATATTGCTGAAGCCTGGCTTGGAGAATTTTGAGCATTACTTTACTAGCGTGTGAGATGAGTGCAATTGTGTGGTAGTTTGAGCATTCCTTGGCATTGCCTTTCTTTGGGATTGGAATGAAAACTGACCTTTTCCAGTCCTGTGGCCACTGCTGAGTTTTCCAAATGTGCTGACATATTGAGTGCAGCACTTTCACAGCATCATCTTTCAGGATTTGAAATAGCTCAACTGGAATTCCATCACCTCCACTAGCTTTGTTCGTAGTGATGCTTTCTAAGGCCCACTTGACTTCACATTCCAGGATGTCTGGCTCTAGGTCAGTGATCACACCATCGTGATTATCTGGGTCATGAAGATCTTTTTTGTACAGTTTTTCTGTGTTTCTTGCCATCTCTTCTTAATATCTTCTGCTTCTGTTAGGTCCATACCATTTCTGTCCTTTATCGAGCTCATCTTTGCATGAAATGTTCCTTTGGTATCTCTGATTTTCTTGAAGAGATCTCTAGTCTTTCCCATTCTGTTGTTTTTCTCTATTTCTTTGCATTGATCACTGAGGAAGGCTTTCTTATCTCTCCTTGCTATTCTTTGGAACTCTGCATTCAGGTGTTTATATCTTTCCTTTTCTCCTTTGCTTTTCACTTCTCTTCTTTTCACAGCTATTTGTAAGGCCTCCCCAGACAGCCATTCTGCTTTTTTGCATTTCTTTTCCATGGGAATGGTCTTGATCCCTGTCTCCTGTACAATGTCATGAACCTCATTCCATAGTTCGTCAGGCACTCTATCTATCAGATCTAGGCCCTCAAATCTATTTCTCACTTCCACTGTATAATCATAAGGGATTTGATTTAGGTCATACCTGAATGGTCTAGTGGTTTTCCCTACTTTCTTCAATTTCAGTCTGAATTTGGCAATAAGGAGTTCATGGTCTGAGCCACAGTCAGCTCCTGGTCTTGTTTTGGCTGACTGTATAGAGCTTCTCCATCTTTGGCTGCAAAGAATAGAATCAATCTGATTTCGGTGTTGACCATCTTGTGATGTCCATGTATAGAGTCTTCTCTTGTGTTGTTGGAAGAGGGTGTTTGTTATGACCAAAGGCTTCCTACAACTTTAGGCTTTTCAGTTCAATATACTACTTATTTTTAAATTAATAGACAATGTAATTGACTTATTTAACTCTATATTTTTTCATCAGAACAAATATCCTTCCTTTATTTTCCCCATCAGTTCCACTTTTTACATTTTTAACATCTCTACCTCCAGTTTCATCAATGAAGTTTATCCATAGTACAGGTTGATTAGTCTATGTTATTTTCATTCTCTTGTGAAATTCTATAGAATTTCTTACTTACACATTTATGTGTAATTAATATATTTTGAGGTTTGTTTTATTCATTTCAGTTTCCTTTCTGTGGCTTCTTTATCTTTCTAAAGTTAATGCTTCTCATTTGTCATAAATATTAATATATTTGTAACATCTACCATTTATTCAATGCTTATTAGTAATGTGTTTCAGAAAATATATTAAATGCTTTAAACTGTTCTCATGTAATAACAGCAAAAGTGCCAGAGGTTGATAGTGTTATATTACTCCTTTTTGAAAATTTAGCAAACAAGCTCAGTGAGATTAAATAAAAAGTTTCAAAGCTAGTATATTGTGGTGGAAAAAAATATTTCTGGATTTACTCGGAAGAGAAATCACAAAACTAAAAATTTTAATGTTTGAGAGTAACTTTAGAAGCTGGAGAAGCCTTCACAAATCACTAAGAGATTTCCTGCCTACTTTTCTTATGCATATCTTGGACCCAAACTGTTTTTTATAAATATTATGCCATCTAATTTTTTAAATTTCTTATTATAAAGAATAAACAGTGAAGAATAAATAGACACACACATCTATCTTTTTTTTTCTTTCTTTTTTGCAGAAAACAAAACAAAACAACTTTGCTATGTGCCTACGCCCTGGAAGCGCCTGCAGCTGCTGCTAAGTCGCTTCAGTCTATTCGACTCTGTGGGATCCCATAGATGGCAGCCCACCAGGCTCCTCCACCCATGAGATTTTCCAGGCAACAGTACTGGAGTGGGTTGCCATTGTCTTCTCCGTTTCGATGCTAATTGCATATAATACTTTGAAGTATCCCAGAAATGTTCTCACTGAGAGTGCTTAAATTTCCATCACTGTTCTTTTTTCTAAATATTTAAGAGTATCCTCTAAATCTTAGTTAACCTGGAGGTTCAGTCAGTTCAGTCTCTCAGTCGTGTCTAACTCTTTGCGGCCCCATGAATCGCAGTACGCCAGGCTTCGCTGTCAATCACCAACTCCCGGAGTTACACAAACTCATGTCCATCGAGTAGGTGATGCCATCCAGCCACCTCATCCTCTGTCGTCCCCTTCTCCTCCTGCCCCCAATCCCTCCCAGCATCAGGGTCTTTTCCAATGAGACAACTCTTTCCATGAGGTAGCCAAAGTATTGGAGTTTCAGCTTCAGCATCAGTCCTTCCAATGAACACCTAGGACTGATCTCCTTTAGGATGGACTGGTTGGATCTCCTTGCAGTCCAAGGGACTCTCAAGAGTCTTCTCCAACACCACAGTTCAAAAGCATCAGTTCTTCGGCACTCACCTTTCTTTACAGTCCAACTCTTACATCCATACATGACCACTGGAAAAATCATAGCCTTGACTAGATGGACCTTTGTTGGCAAAGTAATGTCTCTGCTTCTCAATATGCTATCTAGGTTGCTCATAACTTTCCTTCCAAGGAGTAAGCGTTTTTTAATTTCATGGCTGTAATCACTAACTGCAGTGATTATGGAGCCCCCAAAAATAAACTCTGACACTGTTTCCACTGTTTTCCCATCTACTTCCCATGAAGTGATGGGACCAGATGCCATGATCTTCGTTTTCTGAATGTTGAACTTTAAGCCAACTTTTTCACTCTCCTCTTTCACTTTCATCAAGAGGATTTTTAGTTCCTCATCACTTTCTGCCATAAGGGTGGTGTCATCTGCATTTCTGAGGTTATTGATATTTCTCCCAGAAATCTTGATTCTAGTTTGTGGTTCTTCCAGGCCAGCATTTCTCATGATGTACTCTGCATAGAAGTTAAATAAGCAGGGTGACAATATACAGCCTTGACGTACTCCTTTTCCTATTTGGAACCAATCTGTTGTTCCATGTCCGGTTCTAAATGTTGCTTCCTGACCTGCATATAGATTTCTGAAGAGGCAGGTCAGGTGATGTGGTATTCCCATCTCTTTTAGAATCTTCCACAGTTTATTGTGATCCACACAGTCAAAGGCTTTGGCATAGTCAATAAAGCAGAAGTAGATGTTTTTCTGGAACTCTCTTGCTTTTTCGATGATCAGCCTAAATTAATTCCAGAGACCACACCCAGAAAAAAGCATAGGGTGGTACACAGACAGAGAGGAGGTATTTCAGGAGGAGACTGGTTGTGGTAATTCAGTTTCTCCCCTCATTTTATCAGGTAGCACAGATTTACTAATCTGAGGTCAAGACAAGAACTGGCTCTTTCCAAAAGGCTTTTCTTTTCTAAATAATCTGATTTCACAACCAGAAAACTCCAAGTGTTACAAAGTTCCCTAGGAATTCACTTTTCCCCATGTGTATAAATGGATGGATGGATGGCATGCATGCTCAGTTGTGTCTGACTCTTTGTGACCCCTTGGTACTCCACCAGGCTTCTCTATCCATGGAATATTCCAGGCAAGGATACTGGAGTGGGTTGCCATTTCCTACTCCAGGGGATCTTCCTGACCCAGGAATTGAACTCATGTCTCTTTCATCTTCTGCATTGGCAGGAAGATTCACACTATTAAAGGAGGCATTCCTCTAACAAGCTAATTTCATGTTACATGAGCCTCATATTTCTGACTTTACCACAGTTCTGCAGATTGAGAACTCCAGGAGTAATGCATCACCTTCTATGTGTTTATTACTTCTTCCCCAGTATTCCCTATCTTAGATTTATAATGTGTTGTACTGATGAGGGATGTGCCCATGCCCTCATAGCAAGATGGTTCATTCAATCAACATTTAGTGGGTAATCACCAAAAGTCAGGCAGAGTAGCAGGATCTGGGAGCATAGTGATAAGACATAGCACTTTATGGAGCACATAGTTTTGTGGAAAGACAATGAGTACACAATTATAATACAACTTACCAATACCATACAGCATCTTTGAACAGGGGCCACAGGGTCTATAACTGAAAGCAGCTTTATCCCTCTGCTGGCAGCAGCTCTTAGTGAAAAAAAAAAAAAAAAAAAAAAGTTGTCATGGCCCAGGGGAGGTGAGGGAGTCTTCCAAACAGACAGAACAGAATACAAAGAGTCACAAATTTTAAAATTCCAGAGATGCTCTCTGGCAACTTATGATTCTTTAGAATGAAGGAATGGTTCAAGAGTTACAAGGCATCACTGTCAAATATGCCAGATGATTTTCATTCTCTAGTGTTTTAGGAACCAGTCTTTCAAAGTGTTCTAAAACCATCCGTTGTATACATCGATCTCCTCTTACTTATTACATTTCCTGTTCTTTAATTTTTCCTTTTCGAATTTTTTCTATATCTATGTTATATCATTCTGATGAAGGATCTTATCACCACCCAGACAACTATGGTTATAAAATTTTTCATTAAGGAAACACCAAATGTGACTCGGGGCTCAGGGGTTTCTTATGTAGCAGAAGATGAAGTCAATTAGCAACATATATAGATGAAAATTGAGTTGTCACTGTTGTAATGAAATCAATTACAGCTAAGCTGGGGAGATAAGGTTACAAGCTAAAGTTAAAAAAAAAAAAAGGAGCAGACATTTGAATTACCCTTACCTTTGGGCAATAAGAGAAATTATAGTTGGATTCCCAAGTATTGAGTTCTGTCCACTCATTTAATGACTAATACACAAAACCTTCCATAAAAATGCTAAATGACCAAATCTATCAAAAGAACAATATTAATAATAGTAATTGCAAAATTTAATTTTAGTTATTTATTTTAGTAAAAATAAAAATTTAATTTTAGTAATCAACATGTTGGGAGTTTACTATGAACAAAGCATGGTGCTATTTACCTTCATTACATTATTCAATTCTTACTGGAATTTAATTTTATTCCTGTTATTTTTCATATTCTATAGAGATTGTGAAGGTAAGATTTGAGAAGTTTAGAAAGAAAATAGCACAGATACTCAAAATTATTAAACACTTTTGGTGACTGTTGTGGTCACTGTTCAGTTGCTAAGTCATGTCTGACGTTTTGCGAGCCCATGCACTGCAGCATGCCAGGCTTCCCTGTCCTCCACTATCTCCCAGACTGCTCAAGTTCATGTCCATTGAGTCAGTGATGCTATCTGATCATCTCATCCAGTGATTAATAACCAATCATTCCAGTGATTCAGACTATTTCAATTCATTCACAAAATATTTATTCTGCTTTAACCAGATATATTTTTTAATTATTAGATTATACCAAAATAAATGTTCTAACAAGGAGAGAGTACAATGTTTTTCTTCCGAATGTACTTGTGTACTGTTTTAATTTATGCACTGTGTGTATCATGGAGTGATAGTGACATTAACGTATTTTACAAACTTAACATAGTTTCTTCAATTGGAAAAATAGGCCTGCTCCAGTAGAGCTAAAAGTCATGAATTCTAGAGTAGATGCTATAAATTAGAACTTTAGTTCACTACAGTTCATCAATGTTGGAGACTTGCCCAGTGAGAAACAAGAATCAATGAGTCAGTCACTTGCACTGAAATTAGTTGATTAATGGTAGATTACATCAACATTTTTTTTCCACTCCTCGTGTGATCCTGTTAATTAGGAAAATTCTTTGTGCTCATTAGATATTTTAAATAAATTCATTTGCCTCCTGAATATGTTGACCTAGCACAGAAATATCTTTGGTAAAACACACACATTGTAGAACTGACTCTTCCTAATAAAACTGCAAGTGGTCTCCAGTAAGTCAACTTCTTTCTCTAATTTGTGGAAAATTCTGAAAGAGATGAGAATACCAGACAACCTGACCTGCCTCTTGAGAAACCTGTATGCAGGTCAGGAAGCAACAGTTAGAACTGAACATGGAACAACAGACTGGTTCCAAATAGGAAAAGGAGTACGTCAAGGCTGTATATTGTCACCCTGCTTATTTAACTTCTATGCAGAGTACATCATGAGAAACGCTGGGCTGGAAGAAGCACAAGCTGGAATCAAGATTGCCAGGAGAAATATCAATAACCTCAGATATGCAGATGACACCACCCTTATGACAGAAAGTGATGAGGGACTAAAAAGCCTCTTGATGAAAGTGAAAGAGGAGAGTGAAAAAGTTGGCTTAAAGTTCAACATCAGAAAATGAAGATCTTGGCATCTGGTCCCATCACTTCATGGGAAATAGATGGGTAAACAGTGTCAGAGTTTATTTTTTGGGGCTCCAAAATCACTGCAGATGGTGACTGCAGCCAAGAAATTAAAAGATGCTTACTCCTTGGAAGAAAAGTTATGACCAACCTAGATAGCATATTGAAAAGCAGAGACGTTACTTTGCCAACAAAGGTCCGTCTAGTCAAGGCTATGGTTTTTCCAGTGGTCATGTATGGACACGAGAGTTGGACTGTGAAGAAAACTCAGTGCCAAAGAATTGATGCTTTTGAACTATGGTGTTGGAGAAGACTCTTGAAAGTCCCTTGGACTGCAAGGAGATCGAACCAGTCCATTCTAAAGGAGATCAGTCCTGGGTGTTCATTGGAAAGAATGATGCTAAAGCTGAAACTCCAGTACTTTGGCCACCTCATGCGAAGAGTTGACTCATTGGAAAAGACTCTGATGCTGGGAGGCATTGGGGGCAGGAGCAAAAGGGGATGACAGAGGATGAGATGGTGGATGGCATCACCGACTCGATGGACATAAGTTTGTGTGAACTCGGGCAGATGGTGATGGACAGGCAGGCCTGGTGTGCTGCAATTCATGGAGTCGCAAAGAGTCGGACATGACGTAAGAACCACCTTTGATTAAATGAGAAAAACAACAACAACAATAACACTTAATTTTCTTGTCTGTAAAATTTATACGACTTCCTTTTTCTATAATTGATTTTTTGCATCCATTCAGACCAAGATTCCTATATTAACACAACTGTCAGAAAGATAAGAACACATTGAAACATCTATATTTTTTAAAAACTTTTTGATGCGGACTAGTTTTTAAAGTCTTTATTGAATTTGTTACAACATTGCTTCTGTTGTTTTTACATTCTATTATTTCAATGTGAGATATGTGGGATCTTAGCTCTCTGACAAGAGATCAAACTTGCAACCCCTGCATTGGAAGGCAAAGTCTTAATAATTGGACTCATATGAAGGCCCAAAATACCTACATTTTTTATTCTACATAAGTCTACCTTCTAAAGATTACAGATTTATGTTGTATAGTTAAAATACATATCATATATACATATATACAACAGAATGTCTTAGCATTTTAACATATATAGACAGATGCAAATATGCAGAGTGCATTTGAAATATTGTGAGCATTATTGCACTATAAATTAAATTCAAACTACAAATTCGTAAATTTTACAACTGAAATTGCCTACAAGTCTGCTGGCAGACTGCCCTGGTAACTCAGTGGTAAAGAATCTACATGACAACCCATTGATGCAAGTTTGATCCCTGGGTTATAAAGATCCCCTGGAGCAGGAAAACCGCAACCCACTCCAGTATTCTTGTGGGAAAATCCCATGGACAGAGGAGCCTGGCAAGCCTGGGTTGCAAGAGTCAGACATGACTTAGCAACTAAACATCTGCTATTAAGATCATGCTTTTAGAATGGAAATCATTACTACACTTTCCTATTTTATTTAGACACTGGGGACTCAGATGATTCTTATTTAAAATCAATTATTTGTTGCTATTAATTTAAGAAAGTATTCATTCTATAAGTATACATAGAACTCAGAAACCAGACTCAGTGCTTACTACTTATATAAACAAGATTGACAGTTTTTGCTCTCAAGGAATTAAGAATTAAGCAGATGTTGACTTAAAAAGAATAGACAATGGGAAAATTATGAGTTAAGATTTATTTGGGGCAAAATGAGGACTACAGTCCAGAAAACAGCATCTCAGATAGCTCTGAGAAACTGCTCCAAAGAGGTAGGGGCAGGGAGTTCAATACTGTGATTTTGGTGAAGGGGGAGTTCATGCAATCAAGCATTTATCTTTATAAAAGGTTTTCTCCTGGTCACAAGGAACTGATTTTACCATGAAGGGATTTAGTGCTTTTCTAGATGTGAAGGGTTTCCCTGGTGGCTCAGATGGTAAAGAATCTGTCTGTATTGCAGGAGACCTGGGTTCTATCCCTGGGTAGGGAAGATCCCTTGGAGGAGGGAATGGCTACACACTCCAGTATTCTTGTCTGGAGAATTCCATGGACTGAAGAGCCTTGCAGGCTAAAGTCCATGGGGTCACAAAGAGTTGGACATGACTGAGCAAGTAACTTTCACTTTTTTAGTTATGAGGAGATGCAAAGACTAGGCTCATAAAAATAGTCCCTGAAAATATCTATATGAAGACCTGTCCTAACAGATTCCTGAAGCACAGAGGGCCTCATTCCTGTTTTCCACCCTGAACTCCCTTCAGAGCTTGTAGAAGGTCAAAAGTTGCAGTTGCAGAAGATTCCAGCAGAGGCAGATGATAAATGCCCTTGGCAAGCACCAATTTACCTGTGTCAACTATAAACTGGTAAACATCTTTTACTATTGTGATTATATAGCTATTATTCATTCAATATTATTGCATCATGATTGGTCAACAGAAAATAATAGAATTCTATATCACCAAATGTACCATTTAATAGAAAAAAAAGAATACTCATAATTTATAAATATGCATAGATTATTGGACATAGATCATAAAATATGCAAATATGTAAACATGTGCATATATATATATATATACACACACATATACACATAGCTCCTGTAGTGGCTTCACGTTTGGGAGTATCTAGTTAACTAAACAATGGTCATGTGACCACCCTATCTTCCAAGACCAATTAAAATAATATTAGCCCCATAGGATTATGAGAGACTTTCATGGTGGTCCACTGGTTAAGACTCTGTGCTTCCAGTGTAAGGGACACAGGTTAGATCTCTGGTTAGGGAATTAAGATCCCACATGCCATTCAGGTAAGTTCAGTCGCTTAGACGTGTCCAACTCTTTGCGACCCCATGAATTGCAGCACGCCAGGCCTCCCTGTCCATCACCAACTCCCAGAGTTCACTCAAACTCATTTCCATTGAGTCGGTAATGCCATCCAGCCATCTCATCCTCTGTCATCACATTCTCCTCCTGCCCCCAGTCCCTCCCAGCATCAGAGTCTTTTCCAATGAGTCAACACTTCATATTGAGGTGGCTAAAGTACTGGAGTTTCAGCTTTAGGATCATTTCTTCCAAAGAACACACAGGACTGATATTCTTTAGAATGGACTGGTTGGATCTCCTTGCAGTCCAAGGGACTCTCAAGAGTCTTCTCCAACACCACAGTTCAAAAGCATCAATTCTTTGGTGCTCAGCTTTCTTCACAGTACAACTCTCACATCCACACATGACTACTGGATAAACCATAGCCTTGACTAGACGGACCTTTGTTGGCAAAGTAATGTCTCTGCTTTTGAATATGCTATCTAGTTTGGTCATAATTTTCCTTCCAAGGAGTAAGCGTCTTTTAATTTCATGGCTGCAATCACCATCTGCAGTGATTTTGGAGCCCCCCAAAATAAAGTCTGACACTTTTTCCACTGTTTCCATCTATTTGCCATGAAATGATGGGACCAGATGCCATGATCTTCGTTTTCTGAATGTTGAGCTTTAAGCCAACCTTTTCACTCTCCTCTTTCACTTTCATCAAGAGGCTTTTTAGTTCCTCTTCACTTTCTGCCATAAGGGTTAGTAAAAGGTCAATTTTCATTCCAATCCCAAAGAAAGGCAATGCCAAAGAATGCTCAAACTATCGCACAATTGCACTCATCTCACACGCTAATAAAGTAATGCTCAAAATTCTCCAAGCCAGGCTTCAGCAATATGTGAACTGTGAACTTCCAGATGTTCAAGTTGGTTTTAGAAAAGGCAGAGGAACCAGAGATCAAATTGCCAACATCCGCTGGATCATGGAAAAAACAAAAGAGTTCCAGAAAAACATCTATTTCTGCTTTTTTGACTATGCCAAAGCCTTTCACTGTGTGGATCACAATAAACTGTGGAAAATTCTTCAAGAGATGGGAATACCAGACCACCTGACCTGCCTCTTGAGAAACCTATACGCAGGTCAGGAAGCAACGGTTAGAATTGGACATGGAACAAGACTGATTTCAAATAGGAAAAGGAGTACGTCACGGCTGTATATTGTCACCCTGCCTATTTAACTTCTATGCAGATTACATCATGAGAAACGCTGGGCTGGAAGAAGCACAAGCTGGAATCAAGTTTGCTGGGAGAAATATCAAAAACCTCAGATATGCAGATGATACCCTTGTGGCACATGCCATTAGGTACAGATAAAAGAAAAACAAAAAAAGCTAACCTCCATAAGATTATGAATCAACTGCTCATACCCAGCAGGCAATGTTCGTTCCAGTGACTTCTAAACACAAATGTCTAAAAATTAGATAATAATGGATTAACGTAAGTATCCTGCATCTTCACATTTATTAGTTCTACTTGTTTTTAAAGATTTCAGTGCTTTCTATATATAGTATCATGTCATTTTGAAATAGTAACAAGTTTACTATTTGCCTTCCAATTTGAATGGTTTATTTATTTTATCTAACTTCTGTAGCTAGGATGTCTAATACTATGTTAAATAGAAGTGGTGAAAGTGGGCATCTTTGTCTTATTCTTGATTTTAGAGGAAAACCTTACAACTTTTTATAATCAAGTATGATGGTAACTATGGACTTGTCATAAGTAGCCTTATTATGTTTAGAATATTCCCTCTATACCAATTTTGATGAGGGTTTTTAACATATATGAAGTTGAATTTTGTCAAATATTTTCTGCATTTATTAAGATGATCATGTTATTTTTACCATTTTTTATAAGCATAGTAAAATCATTGATTGACTTGCAGATACTGAACCATACTTGGATCTCTGTGGTAAATCAAACTTGTTGATAGGGTGTGATCCACTTAATATAGTATTAAATTTGAAAATGATCCAAAGAAATGGAAAGATATTCCATGTTCATAAATTGGAAAAAATAACATTAAAATATTCACAGTACATAGAGAGAGAATCTATAGATTTAGTGCAATTCCTACCAAAATGCCAATGGCATTTTTCACATAACTAGAAAAATAATCTTAAAGTTTATATGGAACTATAAAATATCTCAAATAGTAAAAGCAATTTACAGAAAAAGAACGAAAGTTGTGATATTACACTCCCTGACTTCAGACTATGCTATGAAGCTACAGTAATAAAAATAGTATGCTACTGGCATAAAAAAATATAGATCAATGAAATAGAATAGTGAGTCCCTAAATACACCCACACACATCTCCAATTAATCTACAACACAAATGGTAAAAATGTAAAATGGAGAAAAGATAATCTTTTCAAAACTGGCACTGAGGAAATCAGACAGTTACATGTAAAACAATGAATTTAGAACATTATCTCATACAATACAGGGGAAAAAAAGGTAGTTTAAAGATCTAAATGTAACACCGGAAAACTTTTGAAGATAAACTTATCTTCATAACAGAAATAGAGTTACGATGTAGAGAACAAATTTATGATTATCAGGGGTTAAGGGGGAGTTTCTAAATCCAATATTGTTTTAAAAAATATTTTATGTTCTCTACAGTTATAGAACAACATCAAAATGCTGTTCTCATCCTAACAATTTATGCTCTCCAAATTAAGCCTTTTTTCTTAAACCTAATGTCATGTGCCTTTCATACTCTACTGTTGCCTGAGAGACTCTTCATTACTTATCGTACTGATTTCTACATTTAACCTAGACTTAGGTTACTTACTAAATAGATATTGCCATGTTTCTCCTTTTTATTGTATTAATTTTTTCTATAATTAAAACCCAAATAACCAGAATAGTGTTTATTAAGTCCAACACAGTTATATTTACCTTCACTTGTTTAAACTTTGTCTCCTCAGATAGACTACATATTCCTTGAGAAAAGTCATTAGTTTTCTTATTTAATCCCTGGCCTACATTCTCAGTACCAGTTCAGTTCAATTCAGTCGCTCAGTCGTGTCCAACTCTTTGCGCCCCCTGAATCACAATGCGCCAGGCCTTCCTGCCCATCACCAACTCCCGGAATTCATTCAAACTCATGTCCATCAAGTCAGTGATGCCAATTCGATGGACATGAGTTTGTCCATCCATCTCATCCTCCGTCATCACCTTCTCCTCCTGCGCCCAATCCCTTCCAGCATCAGGGTCTTTTCTAGTGGGTCAACTCTTCGCATGAGGTGGCCCAAGTATTGGAGTTTCAGCTTCAGCATCAGTCCTTCCAATGAACACCCAGGGCTGATCTCCTATAGGATGGACTGGTTGGATCTCCTTGCAGTCCAAGGGACTCTCAAGAGTCTTCTCCAACACCACAGTTTAAAAGCATCAATTCTTCGGCACTCAGCTTTCTTCACAGTCTCATATCCATACATGACCACTGGAAAAACCATAGCCTTAACTAGATGGACCTTTGTTGGCAAAGTAATATCTCTGCTTCTCAATATGCTATCTAGGTTGATCATAACTTTCCTTCCAAGGAGTAAGCGTCTTTTAATTTCATGGCTGCAATCACCATCTGCAGTGATTTTGAAGCCCCCCAAAATAAAGTCTGACACTGTTTCCACTGTTTCCCCATCTATTTCCCATGACGTGATGGGACCAGATGCCATGATCTTCATTTTCTGAATGTTGAACTTTAAGCCAACTTTTTCACTCTCCTCTTTCACTTTCATCAGGAGGCTCTTTAGTTCCTCTTCACTTTCTACCATAAGGGTGATGTCATCTGCATATCTGAGGTTATTGCTATTTCTCACGGCAATCTTGATTCCAGCTTGTGCTTCTTCCAGCCCAGCTTTCTCATGATGTACTCTGCATAGAAGTTAAATAAGCAGGGTGACAATATACAGCCTTGATGTACTCCTTTTCCTATTTGGAATCAGTCTGTTGTTCCATGTCCAGTTCTAACTGTTGCATCCTGACCTGCATACAGGTTTCTCAAGAGGCAGATCAGGTTGTCTGGTATTCCCATCTCTTTCAGAATTTTCCACAGTTTATTGTGATCCACAGAGTAAAAGGCTTTGGCATAGTCAATAAAGCAGAAATAGATGTTTTTCTGGAACTCTCTTGCTTTTTCCATGATCCAGCGGATGTTGGCAATTTGATCTCTGGTTCTTCTGCCTTTTCTAAAACCAGCTTGAACATAGTTGGCCACAGACTCATGCATTCCTTTTTTTTTTTAATGGCTCCTATAACTTTAATGTTCCCATGCTGGAATACGAATACATAATCTGAACATCAGACCCAATTCCCTCAACAATTTCCATCATAAACTAACTGCTCTTGGTCTGATTTTATGCTTATCAATCTTATGATTATGTTTTCCAACTAAGACACCCTTACTGAAAGAGAATCCATGGCTAAGGTTTGAGTTTTTGATACACTTTCTCATTTAAATGATTGTCATTTGGTGTTTATATATCATCATTTATGAAGTAAATGATATTTCAAGCTAGACTTCAGCAGTACGTGAACTGAGAATTTCCAGATGTACAAGCTGGATTTAAAATAGGCAAAGGAACCAAAGTTCAAATTGCCAACACATACTGAATCATAGAAAAAGCAAGGGAATTAAAAAAAAAAAAATCTGCTTCATTAACTATGCTAAAACCTTTGTGTGGACCAAAACAAACTGTGGAAAATTCTTAAAGAGAAAAGAACACCAGACTACATTACCTGCCTCCTGAGAAACCTATATGCAGGTCAAGAAGCAATAGTAAGGACCAGACATCAAACAGACTGGTTCCAAATTGAGAAAATAGTACATCAAACTGTGTATTGCTTGCTTATTTAATTTACATGCAGAGTACATAAAATGAAATGCTGAGCTGGATGATTCACAAGCTAGATTCAAGATTGCCAGGAGAAATAATAACCTTAGGTATGCAGATGATACCACTTTAATGGCAGAAAGTGAAGAGGAACTGAAGAGCATTTTGATGAAGATGAAAAGAGGAGGGTAAAAAAACCTGCCTTAAAATTCAACATTCAAAAATGTAAGATGCATGGCATGTGGTCCTATCACTTCATGGCAAATAGATGGGGAAAAAAGTCAGAAAAGTGTCAGATTTTATTTTCTTGGTTCCAAAATCAATGTGGATGGTGACTGCAGTCACAAATTTAAAAGACACTTGTTCCTTGGGAGAAAAGTTCTGACAAATCTAGACAGCGTATTAAAAGCAGAGACATCACTTTGTCAACAAAGGTCCATATAGTTAAAGTTATGTTTTTTCCAGTATTCATGTAGGCATGTGAGAGTTGGGCCATAAAGAGGGCTGAGGGCCAAAGAATTGATGCTTTCAAACTGCTGTGCTGGAGAAGATTCTTGAGGGACCCCTGGACAGCAAGGAAATCAAATCAGTCAATCCTAAAGGAAATCAGTCCTGAATATTGATTGGAAGGACTGGTGCTGAAGCTCCAATACTTTGACCACCTAATATGAAGAACTGACTCATTGGAAAAGACCCGGATGCTGGGAAAGATTGAGGGCAAGAGGAGAAGGGGACAACAGAGGATGAAATGGTTGGATGACATCACTGACTCAATGTATATGAGTTTGAGCAAACTCAGGGAAATAGTGAAGGAGAGGTAAGCCTGGGGTGCTGCAGTTCATGGGGTCACAAAGATCAGACACAGTTTAGTGACTGAATAAGAACAAGAAATAAATGGATATGAAATGTCCCTAAAAATAGATTTGTTCTGTCAAAAAAAGTTCTTAAGTTTAGAAAGGAGTCACTGGAGTTTCCTAAATTCACCAATGTAAATACCTTTAAAGAAGACTCTAAAGCCAGCTGGTTGTTATTTTTGGAAAAACCCTTCTCCATTCAAAGTTTCGGTTTTAATATAGCAATCCTTCCATCCCTTATTCTTGGTTTCACTTTCCAAGGTTTCAGTTACCCTCAGTCAACCATGGCTCTAAAATGCTAAATGGAGAATTTCAGAAATAAACAATTAATAAGTTTTAAACTTCATGCCACTCTGAGTAGTGGGATGAAATCTTATTTCATCCCACTCCAACCTACCTTGGAAGGGAATCCCATTTGTCACTAGTGGTCTTCTCAGTTATCAGATTCACTGTCATGGTATCACAGTATCATGCGTTCAAGAAATCTTTGCTTTCTCAATAATTTGTAAGAATAGTGATACGAAGTGTAAGAATACTGATGCAAAACGTAAGAATAGTGATACAGACAATTCAGCTATACCAAAAAAAAAAAAAAAAAAAGGAGCTATGAAGTGCTTCTTTTAAGTGAAAAGGTGAAAGTTCTTACCTAAATATGAAACCAAAAAAATGTATGCTGAGGTTGCTAAGATCTGCATTAAGACAAGCTGTGAAATTATAAAGAGGAAAAAACTTGTGCTAGTTTTGCTGCTGCTGCTGCTACGTGGCTTCAGTCGTGTCCGACTCTGTGTGACCCCATAGATGGCAGTCCACAAGGCTCCCCTCCCTGGGATTCTCCAGGCAAGAACACTGGAGTGGGTTGCCATTTCCTTCTCCAATGCATGAAAGTGAAAAGGGAAAGTGAAGTCGCTCAGTCGTGTCCGACTCTTAGCAACCCCATGGACTGCAGCCCACCAGGCTCCTCCGTCCATGGGATTTTCCAGGCAAGAGTACTGGAGTGGGGTGCCGTTGCCTTCTCCAGCTAGTTTTGCTACTGTACCTCAAATGGGAAAAATAATGGCCACCACTTACTGAGTGGTAAGTACTTTTTTAAGATGAAAAAAGTACTAAATTTTACAGTAAGATATGAGAGAAAGAGAGAAACCATATTCACATAACTTTTTTTTTTAAGTTTTCTATTAATTTTATTGAGGTATAGCTTCTTTACAATATTGTGTTAGTTTCTGCAGTACAGCAAAGTGAATCAGTTACACATATACGTATATCCAAAAAATAGATTTCTTTCCCATTTAGGTAACTCAGTAGTAAAGAATCACTTGCCAATGCGGGAAATGCAGGATATGTACATTTGATCCCTGGGTCAGGAAGATCTCCTGGAGTCAGATATCATTGTCTGGCAAATTCCATGGACAGAGGAGCCTGGAGGGGTGTAGTCCATGCAGTCCCAAAGAGTCAGACACAACTGAGTGATATACGCACATTTAGGTCACCAAAGAGCGCTGAGTAGACTTCACTGTGCTGTGCCAGAAACCATGAATAGTACCAAACTGTGTATATACTATGTGTTTTCCTATAGATACACACCTATGATAAAGTTTACTTTATAAATTAGGTACACCAAGAAATTAGCAACAAATTAATGATAAAATAGAAGTTACAAAAGTTAAGTGACAGCCCTCACTGAGGACACAGAGTATAAAAAATATATATTTTACATGGAGTTTGGCAGTATTCATGGTTTCAGGCATTAACTTGGAGTCTAGGAAGTATCTACCATGGGTAAGAGAGGGGATATCATGTAACAAGACTGTCAGTTATATGGGCTCTGAAGAGCTACTTCTTGGGGTTTGAAACTGGCTGCTTTATTTACTATAGGCAAGTGATTTAACTCCTTTGTAAAAATGTAGATAATAATTTACCTAAATCACAGTATTGTGGAAAGTATAAAATAGTTAAAACATGTATGTTTCCTAGAATAAAACTAATATACACATATAGAATATATATATATTATTATAATATATATATTATCATTATTAATTTATTTCCCCTCCCTCAATCTTTTTATTTTTGGTAATATCTGTGTACATCAGATTCTACCACTAGTGTTTACTTTCTTTCAACGTAGAATCATGTCCTTTTTATTTCTTCATATTAGTTTTTTGATCCTTTAACTTAAACCTATCATAATGATTAGCACATAGACATTCTGTAACCATCCATAAGACAGTACACGATTGTCCAGGTTAACTGGCTACAGACTTAAGGCATGTGGCAAAATAATAAATAATTTAAAATTAAATAAACAGTAATGCTCATTTTATTGAATATAATTTTAACCTGAATAGTATCATTCTCCTCAAATTACTATATGTTTATGACTATCTAGTATTCTTATTGTGCTTCTCTGATGGCTCAGTGGTAAAGAATCCTCTTGCCAATGCAGAAATTATGGGTTTGATCTCTGATCCAGGAAGATCCCCTGGAGAAGGAAATGGCAACCTACTCCAAAGTCTTGCCAGTAGAAACCCATGAACAGATGAGCCTGGCGGGCTATAGTCCATGGGGTCACAAAGAGTAGGACACAACTTAGCAGCTGAATAAAAACAAGTGTTCTTGTCATTGTTTATTTAACTTTTATGTAATTGATGAATTATGAATTATTTTCTCTTTTTATTAAAAAAATCGCAAAAATATGGTTATTTGTGAAGTTAATGATTATACAGACAATTTGTGTTAATCATAAAATCCCATGGATCAGAAATTGGTCATATGAGAGGAACTTATAATTAAGGAGAGTAACTTAGAGTATGTTTGAAATTTTTTTTTTTTTTTAATATTGAGCTCCATGACTCTTTGTATATTTTAGAGAATAAGCCTTTATCTGTTGCTTTATTTGCAAACATTTTCTCCATTCTTAAGTTTGTCTTTTCATCTTGTTTATGGTTTTCTCTGCTGTGCAAAACCTTTTAAGTTTAATTAGGTCCCATTTGTTTATTTATTTATTTATTAAATTTTCATTACTCTGGGAGGTGGGTCAAAAAAGAACTTACTGTGGCTTATGTCATAGAGTATTTTTTCTATGTTTTCCTCTAAAAGTTTTATAGTGTCTGGGTTTACATTAAGGTCTTTAAGTCATTTGAGTTTATTTTTGCATATGGTGTTAGTATTCTAATTTCATTCTTTTACATGTAGCTATACAGATTTCAAAACACCACTTATTGAAGAGGCTGTCTTTTCTCCATTGTATATTTTTGTCTATCATAGACTAGGTGACCATAGGTGCGTGGGTTTGTCCCTGGGCTTTCTAGGAAGACTTATACAGATGTCTCTCCAAAGAAGACATATAGATGGCCAAGAAACACATGAGAAGATGCTCAAGACCACTAATTATTAAATATATGCAAATCAAACACACAGTGAGGTATCACCTCATACCAGTCAGAATGGCCATTATCAAAAATATGTACAAATAATAAATTCTGAAGAGGGTATGGAGAAAAAGAAACTATCTTTCAGTGTTGGTGAAAATGTAAATTGATACAGCCATTGTGGAGAACAGTATGGAGGTTCCTCAAAAAACTAAACTTAGAACTACCATATGACCCAGCAATCCTGCCACTAGGCATATATTTTGAGAAAACTATAATTCAAAAGGAAGCATGCACCTCAATGTTCATTGCAGCACTATTTACAATAGACAGGGCAAATAAACAACCTAAATGTCCAATGACAAATGAATAGATAAAGATGTGCTACATACATACGATGGGATATTATTCAGCCACTAAAAGGAACATAATAGGGCCATTTGTAGAGACATGGATGAAGCTATAGTCTGTCATACAGAATGAAGTAAGTCAGAAAAAGAAAAAGAAATATTGTATATTAATGCATATATGTGGAATCTAGAAAAAAATGGCAGACATAAACCTATTTCCAAGACAGGAATAGAGAAGTAGATGAAAAGAACCAACATTGATCATTAGGGGAATGGGAGAGTGGGATGAATCAGGAGATTGGGACTGACACATACAAAATACTATGCGCAAAATAGAGAGCTAGTGGGAACCGGCTATAAAGCACAGGAAGCTCAGCTTGGTGTTCTGTGATGATCTAGACAGGTGAATGGAGAGGTTTGGGAAGGAGGTCCAACAGGAAAGGGATATATGTATGCATGTGGCTGATTCACTTCATTGTACAGAAGAAACTCACACAACATTGTAAAGCAATTATATTCCAGTAAAGAAAATGAAAAAAAAAAAAAAAAAAAGCGTGTAAAATATAGTGGGAAGCACTCCAGTATTCTTGCCTGGGAAATCCCATGGACAGAGGAACCTGGTGAGCTACAGTGCATGGGGTGACAAAGAGTCAGACACAACTGAACATGAAGAAGTAGATGGATATTCTAACCTGAAAATACTCCAGTATCAAAGATAAAAATACAAATATATATGTATATCTATAGGGGGAATAAATGATACTTTTGAATGACTAGCTTGAGTCTGCCAAACAACATTTTTATTCTTGAACTTCATGCATGGGCAATGTAACCTTAACATTTATTTTTATGCATAAATCCAAACCTCTGAATGATACCAAAACAACTTTTGAACCCTAAAAGAAATATCCAATGTTATTCAATAGCTTGCTTTGATTTTTATCAGTTCAGTCTTAGATAACTAATGGTTCTGGAAAGCATATTAAAGTATTAAATAAAGTTCTATTATTCAGAAACTGTCTATATACTAGTGATGTTGGTGACAGTTGACTAAGTACAGTCTAACTGTGACTAGTGATTTACATTTTCAAATGCACCAAAAGGGCAATCTACCACCAGTGAGCAATTCAACTACACAAATAGACTTGAAAGGGGAAATATAAATTACCCTGAACAATTTGAACCACTGGAAAATAATATTACCATACAAAACATTCTAATTATCTCACACAAGGCAAATTTACTTTAGAGCATGTGCTAAACGTGAAATGCTAACAGTTCTTTAAAATGCCAATTACAGTAGACTAAATTTTAGCCACTGTATCTCATTATTCCAATTTTTAGCTTCTTTCTCCTTAGACTGAAAATTAAAACTGTTACTTTTCCATTCCTTGCACCACAATCATTTTTTTTCCCTGAACTATTCACATACCATAAAATGTATATTATTTAGATTGATTCTGGTTATCTAGAAATAGAATTTAAAAAGTAAACTAATGTTGTATTTCCCAAATTGTGTTCCATGATACGCTAGTTCTATAATATAGCCATCTTAAAGAATCAGATATCCCATAATTAAGTAATTTTGAGAGGCTGTAAGTTGAAGTATGCATCTTCCTTTACCAAATGTTAGCTCAAAACACTATACAGTTGACAGTTGAAAAATGTGGGTTTAGATACTCAGACCCTCCACTGAGTAGATCTGCATATAACTTTACAGTCAGTCCCTCCCTCTCCAAGTTTCAAAAATCACAGATTGGATTCAACAAAACCATGTATCCTGCTGTATTCAGTTCACTCACTCAGTTGTGTCCAACTTATTGTGACCCTATGGACTGCAGCATACCAGGCCTCCCTGTCCATCACCAACTCCTAGAACTTGCTCAAACTCATGTCCACTGAGTTGGTGATGCCATCCTCTGTTGTTCCCTTCTCCTCCTGCCTTCAGTCTTTCTCAGCATCAGGGTCTTTTCCAATTGCAGCACTATTTACAATACAGTAGCATTTATTGGGGAAAAAAATCCACCTCTAAGGGGACACATGCAATACAAAACTGATGTTGATCAATGATAAATTGTATTTTCAATTCATTGGAAATTTATAAGGTGGAGTGTGCTTGGGTACTATGATGTGACATATTTTGAAAGGATAGCTTACACTGAAGGATATTTTGGGAAATGCTGAGCTAGTGGGATTTTGATTTTGGGATGAAGCAAACTTTGCCTCAATATTTCCTAGGAAACGACATGTTGCAAAAGAAAATTCTTGGCTGAAGACATTGGAGTTTGGGCTCTTGTGTTGGTTTTCCTTTTCCCTTCATCTGCTAAGATCTTTCACCTGAACTTTTCTGTCTTCTGATTTCAAGCTTGAGATTGAAGCATCTGTTTTTTCTTATTTTTTCCCTTCTGAAAAGAAACTTTATTTTACATTTCTAAATTGCCCTTATTATGGACCATTGATACAATTACTTTGGTAGCAGAATAATGGAAAAGTGTGGGATTCAGAGTCAGGCAGGTGTTTAAATTTCACTTTAAATTTAGAAACAAATGACTAGTTTTAAATAATAATCATGGACAAATTAAAATTTTATTCAAATTCTTTTTTTTTTAATCTTAAGAAATTAGTTATTATTCTGTTTTGAAGTATATGCAGGTAAGTGCTCCATCATTTTTAAATTGCCAAGACCATTGAAAATTTAAATCTGGGAACTTTCACTCTAAATTGCACCACACAAGCATTTTATTCATGCTCAAGAAAATAAAAATCCTATTATAGTTTGAGCCATTTGATAGAAAGACTTTTTAAAGAGAGGTTGCCCATCTCTTATTGGGAGACTATATTTTATCCTATCATATTATGTGGGTACAGTAAGTGATTCACACATACAGTGTGAAGTTTCCTTGACAAGGAGACACAGGAAGGTTTCTTTCCTGCCAAATACTAGTGGCTACTGATGTGTTAGGAAGCTATATTAGGAAGAGGACAAGAATGAGTCTTTTCAGCCTCAGCAGGCTGGATAGGAGAACTACCTGGGCCCCATGTTTTCTTGAGTGAATATCTTCTAGTAACCAGCAAAGTCTAGGTTGTGTTAAAGACGAAGGTCCCAAGACTAAAAATATTTTTATTTACTAGAATACTTTGAAACTGACAAGATATTATGAATTATAGAATCAGTATGCATATCACGGAGTTACTCTTCTAGCCATAGGAAAGGCATGAAACAATTTGGCAGTGTTATTTAAATAATAAATGAAATATTTTATTTTTAGAATTCACTAGGTTTAGGTTCTTCAATAAAACTTAATATTTTGGTAAAAGAAAGCATGAATGGTATTTCAAACCAAGGGCACACCTGAATGGCTGTCTAGGGGATTCCTATGGCAACTTGGAGCCTGGAATTTAGGAGAGGAAAAGGAAGGTGTTAAGAAAGAAATGCAAATAATCTGCGTACTTATTAGGACTCAAAAGAAAACAGAAAATCCTTAAAAGGTGACTGATAGAAGTAGATAGTTTTTGGACTTAAAGATCAGGAAAGTTTCTATCAAGAGTTTTATAGAATAAATAGATAACAATAATACAAAGAAGAAAGAGGAGAAAGAGAATGAAACATTAGTAACAATATAGTTCTAAACTGCCCTTATATGGGACCATTGATTAAATTACCTTGGTAGCAGAATAGTGGAAAAGTGTAGGATTCAGAAATAGGCAAGTCTTTAACTGTGGCATTAAAAATTTACAAACAAATGACCAGTTTTGGATAGTAACCATGGACAAGTTAAAATTTTATTGTAAGTACATTCTAATTATTTATTTATCTTAAAATATAATTAAAATTCATCATGGATAACAACAAAAATGCTATTATGGCTGCCATTTCACAGTTAACACAATACTTTAAGACACTAAATGACAAATATGATGGGCCATACCACTGAAAAATGAAACTTTGTCAATCTGACTCCAAAGGTCATGCATCTAACCAAACAGGTGCCCAACAAACCTAAGGTATTGGAGAGCTGACAACCTCAGACTCTGGCTTGTCCATCTGCAATTTTGGTCGATCTCAGAACTGACATTAAACTGCTAGTGTGTTCATTTGAAAGCCTCATTTTGAGGTAAAAAATCAGCTATCAGTTCAGTCACTTAGTTGTGTCCAACATTTTGGGACCCCATGGACTGCAACACCCCAGGCTTCCCTGTCCATGACCAACTCCTGGAGCTTGCTCAAACTCATGCCCTTTGAGTCAGTGATGTCATCCAACCATCTCATCCTCTGTCGTCCCCTTCTACTCCCGCCTTCAATTTTTCCCCAAACCAAAATCTTTTCCACCAAGTCTGTTTTTCACATCATGTGGCCAAAGTATTGGAGCTTCAGCTTCAGCATCAGTCCTTCCAATGCATATTTAGGACTGACTTCCTTTACAATGGGCTTCCCTGGTGGCTCAGATGGTAAAGCGTCTGCCTGCGATGCAGGAGACTTGGGTTTGATTCCTGGGTCGGGAAGATCCCCTAGAGAAGGAAATGGCAATCCACTCCAGCACTCTTGCCTGGAAAATCCCATGGATGGAGGAGCCTGATAGGCTACAATCCATGGGGCCACAAAGAGTAGGACAAGACTGAGAGACTTCACTTTCACTTTCCTTTAGGATAGACTGGTTGAATCTCCTTGCAATCCAAAGGACTCTCAAGTGTCTCCTCCAACACCACAGTTTTCCAAAGTTTTTCAATTCTTCGGTGCTCAGCTTTCTTTATAGTTCAACTCTCACATCCATACATGACTCCTGGAAAAACCATAGCTTAGACTAGATGGACATCTATTGGCAAAATGATGTCTCTGCTTTTTAATATGCTGTCTAGGTTGGTCACAGCTTTTCTTCCAAGGAGCAAGCATCTTTTAATCTTATGGCTTCAGTCACCATCTGCACTGATTTTAGAGCTCAAAAAAATGAAGCCTGTCCCTGTTTCCATTGTTTCCCATCTATTTGCCATGAAGTGATGGGACCAGATGCCATGATCTTTGTTTTCTGAATGTTAAGTTTTAAGCCAACTTTTTCACTCTCTTCTTTCACTTTCATCGGGAGGCTCTTTAGCTCTTCTTAGCTTTCTGCTATAAGCATGGTGTCACCTAGGTATCTAAGATTATTGATATTTCTCCCGGCAATCTTGATTCCAGCTTGTGCTTCATCCAAATCAGCATTTCACATGATGTACTCTCCATATAAGTTAAATAAACAGGGTGACAATATACAGCCTTGGTATGCTCCTTTCCCGATTAGGAACCAGTCTGTTTTTCCATGTCCAGTTCTAACTGTTGCTTCCTGACCTGCAAACAGATTTCTCAGGACGCAGGTTAGTTTGTCTGGTATTCCCATCAGTTGAAGAATTTGCCACAGTTTGTTATGATCCACACAGTCAAAGGCTTTGGCGTAGTCAATAAAGCAGAAGTTGGCACCCCACTCCTGTACTCTTGCCTGGAAAATCCCGTGGATGGAGGAGCCTGGTAGGCTGCAGTCCATGGGGTCGCGAAGAGTCAGACACGACTGAGTGACTTTCCTTTCACTTTTCACTTTCATGCATTGGAGAAGGAAATGGCAACCCACTCCAGTGTTCTTGCCTGGAGAATCCCAGGGACGGGGGAGCCTGGTGGGCTGATGTCTATGGGGTCACACAGAGTCGGACACGACTGAAGTGACTTAGCAGCAGCAGCAGATGTTTTTCTGGAATTCTCTTGCTTTTTCGATGATCCAATGGATAATGGCAATTTGATCTCTGGTTCCTCTGTCTTTTCTAAATTCAGCTTGAACATCTGGAACCCCATGATTCACGTTCTGTTGAAGCCTGGCTTAGAGAATTTTGAGCATTACTGTGCTAGCGTGTGAGATGAGTGCAATCGTGTGGTAGTTCAATCCCTGGATTGGGAAGATCCCTTGGAGAAAGTAACAGCTACCCACTCCGGTGTTCTGGCCTGGAGAATTCCATGGACTGTATAGTCCATGGGGTTGCAAAGAGTTGGACACGACTGAGTGACTTTCACTTTCACTTTGAACATTCTTTGCCATCATCTTTGATATTAAAATGAAAACTAACATTTTCCAGTCCTATGGCCACTGCTGAGTTTTCCAAATTTGCTGGTATATTGAGTGAAACACTTTCAAAGCATCATCTTGTAGGATTTGAAATAGCTCAACTGGAATTCCATCACCTCCCCTAGCTTTGTAGTGATGCTTTCTGAGGACCACTTGACTTCCATTCCAGGATGTCTGGCTCAAGGTGAGTGATCACACCATCATAGTTATCTTGGTCATGAACATCTTTTTTGTATAGTTCTCTGTATTCTTTCCACCTCTTCTTAATATCGTATGCTTATGTTATGTCCATACTGTTTCTGTCCTTTATTGTGCCCATCTTTGCATGAAACATTCCCTTGGTATCTCTGATTTACTTGAAGAGATCTCTAGTCTTTCCCATTCTATTCTTTCTTCTATTTCTTTGCTTTGATCACTGAGGAAGGCTTTCCTATCTCTCTTTGCTATTCTTTGAGATATGGGTATATCTCTGCATTCAAATGGGTAATCCCTTGACAAATAGATTAAAGGGATTAGATTTGATAGACAAATGCCTGAAGAACTATGGGTGGAGGTTCCTGACATTGTACAGGAGGCAGTGGTCAAGACCATCTGCTAGTAAAAGAAATGCAGAAAGGAAAATGGTTGTCTGAGGACGCCTTTCAAAGAGATGAGAAAAAATTCAGCTATATTGTTGTATAAATTATTCAGAGAAAATAAAGCATTTAAACCCACAGTGGCTATTAAATCTTTTCATTTTCTCCTTTAATTCCAGTAATGAATAACTAGTGAATTTTGATAAATGAATAAATAAAAGAATGATAAGTTATGGACAAATACTTTACAAGATGATTTGTTTTTTTTTTAACCATTATTTGAAAATAACTCTAGTACCCCTACACTCATGCATTATTAAAATTATCTTTTTTTTTTCCAGTTGTGATATAACTGACATACAGTGCTTTATAATTTTAAGGAATGCAGCATAGTGACTATATATATATATATGTACATATATACAGGTGTGTGTGTGTGTATATATATATATATATGTATATATATATATGTATATATACCCAGGTCTCCCACATTGCAGGTGGATTTTTTACCAGCTGAGCCACAAGGGAAGCCCAAGAATACTGGAGTGGGTAGCCTATCCCTTCTTCAGTGGATCTTCCCGACCAAGGAATCAAACCAGGGTCTCCTGCATTGCAGGTTGATTCTATACCAACTGAGTTACGAGGGAAGCCCATAATGACTATATGTGTGTGTGTGTGTGTGTAAACTGTGGTGTTGGAGAAGATTCTTGAAAGTCCCTTGGACTGCAAGGAGATCCAACCAGTCCATTCTAAAGGAGATCAGTCCTGGGTGTTCATTGGAAGGACTGATGCTGAAGCTGAAACTCCAATACTTTGGCCACCTCATGCGAAGAGTTGACTCATTGGAAAAGACTCTGATGCTGGGAGGGATTGGGGGCAGGAGAAGAAGGGGACAACAGAGGATGAGATGGCTGGATGGCATCACCGACTCAATGGACATGCATTTGAGTGAACTCCGGGAGTTGGTGATGGACAGGGAGCCCTGGAGTGCTGCGATTCACGGGGTTGCAAAGAGTCAGACACTACTGAATATATATATATATATATATATATACATATGTATATATATGTATATATATGCATCTTCTTTTTCCACCCACCTGTTGACAGACACTTAGCTTGCTTCCAAACTAATATACCTTGGCTATGATAAATAATGCTGCAACAAACAGAAGGTTGTATACAGCTTTTAAAATTATGGTTTTTGTTTTCTTTGGATAAATACCCAGGATTGGAATAATTGGATAGTATGGCAGTTCTATTTTTAATTTTTTGAGAAATCTTATTTTCAAAATGACTGCATTAACTTAATCCTACCAACAATGAAAGAGGGTTCCCTTTTTTCCACATCCTTGTTGACACTTGTTACTTACTGTATTTGTTCTTTTATTATAGTCATTCTGACAGGTGTGAATTGATATCTCATCATGGTTTTCATTTGCATTAGTGAGTATTAGTGATACTGAACATCTTTTCATGGGTCTGTTGGCCATTTGTGTATCTCCTTTGAAAAAAATTGCGTATTCAGGACCTCTGCTCCTTTCTCAAATGGGTTGTTCATTTTTTTGATGTTGAGTTGTGTGAGTTCTTTGTATATTTTTTATATTAACTCCTTATTAAATATATACAAAAATCCTCTCCCAGATCTCCCTGGAATCTTTTGGAAAAGTCTTATCCAATTCAGTGGGCAATATTTTCTCTCTCTCTCTCTTTTTTTTTTTTTTGATGTTTTTCTTTAATGTGCAAAATATTTCTAGCTTAGTATAGTCCCATTTGTTCATTTTTGCATTTGGTTCCCTTGCCTTAGGAGACATAGTCAAAAACAGTATTGCTAAGACCTATGTCAAAAGGTGTATTGCCTAAGTTTTTTTCTAAAGTGTTATGGTTTCAGGTCCTATATTTAAGTCTTTAATCCATTTCAAATGTATTTTTTTGTGAAAAGTAGTCTAGTCTGATTTTTTTTGCATGTAGCTGTTCAGTTTTCCCTATTAATATACTGAAAATATTGTCTTTTTCCACTGTATATCCCTACTTCTTTTGTTGTAGATTTATTGATCCTGTAAGTGTTGGTTCATTTCTAGGATCTCTATTCTCTTCCATTGACCTCTTTGTCCACTTTTGCCAGTGCTGGTGGTGTTTTAGTCCCTAAGTTGTGTCTCACTCCTGTGACTCCATGGACTATAGCCTGTCAGGCCCCTTTCTTTTCATTACCATAGCTTTGTAATATAGTTTAAAATCAGGGCACATGATATCTCCATCTTTTCTCAAGATTGTTTTGGTGAATTGATATCTTTTCTGTTTCCATACAGATTTCAAAATTATTTCTTCTAGTTCCATGAAAAACGTCCTCCATAATTTGAGAGAGATTATATCGAATCCATAGTTTGCCTTGGGCATTATGGTCATTATAACAATCTTAACTCTTCGAATCCATGAGAATAGTATATATTTCCATTTGTTAGTATCATCTTCAATTTCTTTCAGCAGTGACTTTTAGTGTTCTGAATACACATCTTTTACCTCCTTAGGTGGGTTTATTCCTAGGTACCAGACCACCTGATCTGCTTCTTGAGAAATTTGTATGCAGGTCAGGAAGCAACAGTTAGAACTGGACATGTAACAACAGACTGGTTCCAAATAGGAAAAGGAGTTCGTCAAGGCTGTATATTGTCACCCTGCTTATTTAACTTCTATGCAGAGTACATCATGAGAAACGCTGGACTGGAAGAAACACAAGCTAGAATCAAGATTGCTGTGAGAAATAGCAATAACCTCAGATATGCAGATGACACCACCCTTATGGCAGAAAGTGAAGAGGAACTAAAAAGCCTCTTGATGAAAGTTAAAGTGGAGAGTGAAAAAGTTGGCTTAAAGCTCAACATTCAGAAAATGAAGATCATGGCATCCGGTCCCACCACTTTATGGGAAATAGGTGGGGAAACAGTGGAAACAGTGTCAGACTTTATTTTTCTGGGCTCCAAAATCACTGCAGATGGTGACTGCAGCCATGAAATTAAAAGACGCTTACTCCTTGGAAGGAAAGTTATGACCAATCTAGATAGCATATTGAAAAGCAGATACATTACTTTGCCAACAAAGGTTTGTCTAGGCAAGGCTATGGTTTTTCCTGTGGTCATGTATGGATGTGAGAGTTGGACTGTGAAGAAGGCTGAGTGCCGAAGAATTGATGCTTTTGAACTGTGGTGTTGGATAAGACTCTTGAGAGATCCAACCAGTCCATTCTGAAGGAGATCAGCCCTGGCTGTTCTTTGGAACGAATGATGCTAAGGCTGAAACTCCAGTACTTTGGGCACCTCATGCGAAGAGTTGACTCATTGGAAAAGACTCTGATGCTGGGAGGCATTGGGGGCAGGAGGAGAAGGGGACGACAGAGGATGAGATGGCTGGATGGCATCACTGACTCGATGGACGTGAGTCTGAGTGAACTCCAGGAGTTGGTGATGGACAGGGAGGCCTGGCGTGCTGCGATTCATGGGGTCTCAAAGAGTCAGACACGACTGAGCGACTGATCTGATCTGATTTCATGTTTATTGATGCAATCTTAAATGAGATTGTTTTCTTAATTTCTCTTTCAGATAGTTCACTCTTAGTATATAGAAATGCAACATGATTTTTGTACATGAATTGTGTATCTTGCAACTTTGCTGAATTCATTAATACTTTTTTTTTTGTAGTATTTTTAGGATATCCTATATATAGTATTAGGTCATCTGTAAACAATTAAAGTTTTACTTCTTCTTTTCCAATCTGGATTACTTTTATTTCTTTTTCTTATCTGATTGCTTTAACTAGACCTTCTCAAAATATGTTGAATGAAAGTGGTGAGATTAGAAATCCTTGTCTGGTTCCTATGTTAGAAAAAAAAATTCAGCTTTTAACATTTAAATATGATGTTCATTTTAGGTTTGTCATATATGACCTTTATTATGTTGAGGTATGTTCCCGCTGTACCCATTTTGTTGAGAGGTTTTTTTTTTTTTTTTAATAAATTGAAGTTAAATGTTGTTAAAAAAATATTTCTGCATCTATTCAGATTATCAAATGGCTTTTAGTTCTCATTTCAATAATCAATCAATTTATTGTTGCTTTCCTGGGATGAACCCCATTTGACTGTGGTGTATGATACTTTTAATGCATTATGGAATTTAATTTCCTATTATCTTATTGAGGATATTTGTGTCTATATTTATCATTAATATTGGCTTGTAATTTTTGTTTTCTTTTTGTTGTATTTTTTGGTGTCAGGGTAACTCTGCCCTCACAGAATGAGTTTGAAAATGATTCTTCCTCTGCAATTTTAAAACATAGTTAGAAAATGATGAGGCCTATCCTGTGAGGCCTACTTCAGGCCTGTGAAGTATTGCCTTAGACATTTGTTTGTTGAAAGCTTAAAAAAATAGAAAAATAAACTGAGTCAATTTCATTACTAGTAATCAGTCTGTTCATATTTTGTATATATATATTTTTTTTTCTGATTCAACCTTGGGAGAATGCACATTTCTCAGAATTTATCCATATCTTCTCAGTTGTTCATTTTCTTAGCATGTTATTGTTCATAATAATATTGTATGATCCCTTGTATATCTACAGTGATTTTAGTAAATTCTCCTTTTTCATTTCTGATTTTATTTGAGCCCCCTATCTTTTTATTTTTTCCCTTGATGTATCTGGCAAAATTGCATATCTTACTAAAAAAAAAAAGCTGGAAGTTGTTTATCCTATAGTTTAATTATTTAATAAGATTCAATGGAATTTTTATTTGAAAAAATTATATATATTTACAAAACTTTGTGTGTCATTTTCTTGATTTATTTCCCTTAAGACAGAAGATGTTATATAATGATCAGGATTCTTATCACAAGGAATTTGTTTATAATGAAAATAATTTTCAAAATATTTGAAATTCTGACTCTGTGAAGTTGCCAATAGATATTTTTATAATATTTTCAACCATTTAAAAAAGCATAAATAGATTAATTAAAAGTATAAGAACAGTAATTAAAAGGTAGATGTCAGTGTTGTGATTTATTTATATGTTTAATTGTAAATTAATTCACACGACTTTACAGAAAATGTATAAGCTCCTTAAGTTTAACAGCTGGTAATATTTTACCACATTTAATTTGAACCTTTTTAAATTTTAAAAATGGAAAATATGGTTAAAAGCAAGACATCTCATCAGAAATAAAAAGCAAATATAATCATTTATTTTACTCTCATATTTGTTTATGTGTTTTGAAATTAAAAGTATAATATAATTTAAGATTAAAATATATCATTGTTTTAACTTTACAAGTACAAGAATCATATTGTGCCTACTTTTTAATCCATTGCTTATTTTTCTCAATATTACTTTTTCAATACTCAGGTGTATGAGGTTTATTCAATTCAACAGCTGAATTAAATTTCATTGTTTGGGAACCTATTAATTTCAGTCCAGTTCAGTTTAGTCGCTCAGTCATGTCCGACTCTTTGCGACCCCATGAATCAGCATGCAAGGCCTCACTGTCCATCACCATCTCCTGGAATTCACTCACACTCATGTCCATTGAGTCGGTGATGCCATCCAGCCATCTCATCCTCTGTCATCCGCTTCTCCTCCTGCCCTCAATCCCTCCCAGCATTGAGTATTTTCCAATGAGTCTCTTTGCATGAGGTGGCTGAAGTATTGGAGTTTCAGCTTTAGCATCAGACCTTCCAATGAACACTCAGGACTGATCTCCTTTAGAAAGGACTGGTTTGATCTCCTTGTTTTCCAAGGGACTCTCAAGAGTCTTTTCCAACACCACAGTTCAAAAGCATCAATTCTTTGGCACTCAGCTTTCTTGACAGTCCAACTCTCACATTCATACATGACTACTGGAAAAACCATAGCCTTGACTAGATGGACCTTTGATGGCAAGTAATATCTCTGCTTTTCAATATGCTATCTAGGTTGGTCATAACTTTCCTTCCAAGGAGTAAGTGTCTTTTAATTTCATGGCTGTAGTCACCATCTGCTGGAGAAGACAATGGCACCCCACTCCAGTACTCTTGCCTGGAGAATCCCATGGACAGAGGAGCCTGGTGGGCTACAGTCCATGGGGTCGCTGAGGGTCAGACACGACTGAGCGACTTCACTTTCCCTTTTCACTTTCCTGCATTGGAGAAGGAAATGGCAACCCACTCCAGTGTTCTTGCCTGGAGAATCCCAGGGACGGGGGAGCCTGGTGGGCTGCCGTCTGTGGGGTCGCACAGAGTCAGACACGACTGAAGCGACTTAGCAGCAGCAGTAGCAGCAGCAGTCACCATCTGCAGTGATTTTGGAGCCCCCCAAAACAAAGTCTGACACTATTTCCACTGTTTCCCCATCTATTTCCCATGAAGTGATGGGACCACATGCCATGATCTTAGTTTAAAATACATTTATTTATCTTCTAATGGACAATTTTGCTAGTCTACATTTTAACTTACAAATCATGTAGGAACACTATTAATCATACCCCCATATGAATCCAAATGAAAAGGCTGGGTTCTAACTCTGCGCCTCTTCTTTAGATTAAAAAAAAAAAAAGAATTAGTCCATGAAGTGATTTTAATAGTTATAATCTCACCATATAGGAGTTACCATGTTCTTAAAAAAGTTTGGCTTTGTCAGAGATGTTTATCTTTTTAAATTTATAAATATGAAATATCACTTTCCTGATTTATAGAATTATACACTTTGAATATTTATTGGAAACTCAGGCTCTTTTTTAAACTGAGGTTTTATATTTTTGGACCTGTTCTCCTATTAGGATACTTTTAAGTTTTTTTCTTTTTTATGCTTTTTATAATATATAGAAGTTATTTATATATGATCTAGATAGTTTTTAAGATGTCTTGCAATATTTACTATCATTCTGTACTTAAATTTCAGCTTTTTTTCTTTAATACAGTCAAAATATCTTTATTTTCTTTCATAGATTGAATTATATTTGATTTCCCTGGTGGCTCAGATGGTAAAGAATCTGCTTGCAATGCAGGAGACCTGGGCTCAATCCCTGGGTTGGGAAGATCCCCCAGAGAAGGAAACGGCAACCCACTCCAGTATTCTTGCCTGGAGAATCCTATGGACAGATGAGCCTGGCAGATAAACAATCTGTGGTGTCGCAAAGAGTCGGACACGACTGAGTGAGTAACACTTTCACTTTCATAGTTGATTTATCATATTATATTAGCTTCAAGGGTACAGAACAGTAATTCAGTATTTCTATGGAACATACCAGCTTTAAAGCTATTAAAAGGAATGGCTATAATTCCCTGGGTTGTACAATACATCCTTGTAGCTTATCTATTTTTACATATAGTAGGTGTTATTTATTTATTTTTTTGATGTGGACAATTTTTAAAGCCTTATGGAATTTGCTTATGTTGCTTCTGTTTTATATCTTTTTTTTTTTTTTGGCCGTGAGATATGTGAGATCTTAACTTCCTAAACAAGAATTGAACCCGCATCCTATATATTGGAAAGTAAAGTCTTAACCACGGAATTGCCCCTCACCCCTTACTCTCCCTACCATTAATCATTAGCTTGTTTTTAATATCTATGAATCTGTTTCTCCTTAGTTATATATATATATTTATATATATATTTTATTTTGTAGATTCTGTATATAAGTGATTTTTTATGGCTGAGTAACATTCCAGTGAATGTATATATGGACCACATCTTTATCCATTTGCCTGTTTATGAACAAATAGGTTGCTTTTGTATCGTGGCTGCTGTAAATAATACTGGCCCATGTGTATCTTTTCAAAAAGTGTTTTCTCCAGGTGTTTTCTCCAGGTGCATACCCAGGAGTAGAATTGCTGAGTCATTAGATAGTTCTATTATTTCTATTTGAAGTTTTCTAGGAACCTCCATACAGTTTACCAAAGTGACAGTATCAACTTTCATTTCTATGTATTTTCCTTTTCATATGTATAAGACAAATCTTTTTTGTTTTTTTCTATTCACTCACTAAAAGGATTTTTTTTTCCATCGCACATATATCTAAAATAGCATGTTACCATTCATGATATGTATTTAATGTTTTTGGAGTTATTAATCAGAATACAGTTATTAAATGTTGTGTATAAAAATCAACTAACATATATTGTACTTTTGGAAAGAGACCTACATTATTTCTAGTTCTGCAATTTTAACTGCTAATAAAAATCTAACAACAGGACAAAAGTACATGAGGGCAATGCATGAGGGCATGCATGAGGGCAAATATCAGCTGTCAATGTTACCTATTAGTTTTTTATTCTAATACAGTATTAGGATATAAACTGTATTTGTGCTCACAGTTCAGTTCAGTCGCTCGTTCATGTCTGACTCTTTGTGATGACCATGGACTGCAGCACCTCAGGCATCCCTGTCCATCACCAACTTTCAGAGTTTACTCAAACTCATGTCCATCAAGTCAGTGATGCCATCCAACCATCTCATCCTCTGTCGTCCCCTTCTCTTCCTACCTTCAATCTTTCCCAGCATCAGGGTCTTTTCCAATGAGTCAGTTCTTCACATCAGATGGGCTAAGTATTGGAGTTTCAGCTTCAGCATAAGTCCATCCAGTGAATATTCAGGACTGATTTCCTTTAGGATCGACTGATTGGATCTCTTGGCCACTGCTGAGTTTTCCAAATTTGCTAGCATATTGAGTGCTGCACTTTTACAGTATCATTTTTAGGATTTGAAATAGCTAACTGGAATTCCATCACCTCCACTAGCTTTGTTCGTAGTGATGTTTTCTGAGGCCCACTTGACTTTGCATTCCAGGATGTCTGGCTCTAGGTGAGTGATCACACCATCGTGATTATCTGGGTTGTGTAGATCTTTTTTGTATAGTTCTGTGTATTCTTGCCAGCTCTTCTTAATATCTTCTGCTTCTGTTAGGTCCAGACCATTTCTATCCTTTACTGTGCCCATCTTTGCATGGTATGTTCACTTTGTGTCTCAAATTTTGTTGAAGAGATCTCTAGTCTTTCCCCATTCTATTGTTTTCTTCTGTATCTTTGTATTGGTCATTGAGGAAGGCTTTCTTTTCTCTCCTTGCTATTCTTTGGAACTCTGTATTCAAATGGGTATATCTTTCCTTTTCTACTCTGCCTTTCACTTCTCTTCTTTTCTCAGTTATTTGTAAGGCCTCCTCAGACAACCATTTTGCCTTTTTGCCTTTTTTTTTTTTTTTTTCAGGGATGGTCTTGATCACTGCCTCCTGTACAATGTTACGAACCTCCATCCATAGTTCTTCAGGCACTGTGTCTGTCAGGCCTAATCCCTTGAATCTATTTGTCACTTCCACTGTATAATTGTCAGGGATTTGACTTAGGTCATACCTAAATGGTAGGGGTTTTCCCTATTTTCTTCAATTTAAGTCTGAATTTGGCACTAAGGTGTTAATGATCTGAGCCACAGTCTGCTCCTGGCCTTGATTTTGCTGACTGTATAGAACCTCTCCATCTTTGGCTGCAAAGAATATCATCAATCTGATTTCAGTATTGACCATCTGCTGATGTCCATGTGTAGTCTTCTCTTGTGTTGTTGGAAAAGGGTGTTTGCTATGACCAGTGCATTCACTTGGCAAAATTTTATTAGTCTTTGTCCTGCTTCATTCTGTACTCCAAGGTCAAATTTGCTATTACTCCAGGTATTTCTTGACTTCCTACTTTTGCATTCCAGTCCCCTATAATGAACAGGACACCACTTTTGGCTGTTAGTTCTAAAAGATTTTTTTTATCTTTAATTATTTCCTTATTCCAGTACAGATTTGCTCCCATTCACCTCTTTTTTCTATACATTATCTACCAATGTGTCACACATATTTTACATTTCTATATGTTACAGGGCCAATAGTATATTAAGTATATATTGTTTATGCATTCTCTTATAATTTAAGAAAGGATAAAATGGATTTAAACTTTTGTGTGTGTGTTAGTCATTTTGTCATGTCTGACTCTTTGCAACCCCATACTGTAGCCCACCAGACTCCTCTCTCCATGGGATTCTCCAGGCAAGAATACTGGAGTGGGCTGCCATTTCCTTCTCCAAAACTTTTATAATCAAATACTATTGATTGCATTTTAATTTTTTTTAATGTGTATTTCAATTATTGTCTGAGTCTCTTGCTTTAAGACTGCAGAATTTTTTAAGTACTTTTTATAAGCCAGTGATCAGTGCAAAGAAATAGAGGAAAACAATAGAATGGGAAAGACTAGAGATCTCTTCAAGAAAATTAGAGACACCAAGGGAACATTTCATGCAAAGATGGGCTCAATAAAAGACAGAAATGGTATGGACATAAAAGAAGCAGAAGATATTAAGAAGAGGTGGCAAGAATACACAGAAGAACTGTACAAAAAGATCTTTATAACCCAGATAATCATGATAATGTGATCACTCACCTAGAGCTAGACATCCTGGAATATGAAGTCAAGTGGGCCTTAGGAAACATCACTGTGAACAAAGGTAGTGGAGGTGATGGAATTCCAGTTGAGATATTTCAAATCCTAAAAGATGATGCTGTGAAAGCATTGCCCTCAATATGCCGGCAAGTTTGAAAAACTCAGCAGTGGCCTCGGGACTGGAAAAGGTCAGTTTTCTTTCCAATCCCAAAGAAAGGCAATGACAAAGAATGCTCAAACTACCACACAGTTGCACTCACCTCACATACCAGTAAAGTAATGCTCAAAATTCTCCAAGGCAGTTTCAACAATATATGAACCATGAACTTCCAGATGTTCAAGCTGATTTTAGAAAAGGCAGAGAAACCAGAGATCAAATGGCCAACATCTATTATATCATCAAAAAAAAAAAAAAAAAAAAACCAAGAAAGTTCCAGAAAAACATCTACTTCTACATTATTAACTATGCCAATATTTGACTGTGTGGATCACAATAAACTGTGGAAAAATCTTCAAGAGATGGGAATACCAGGCCACCTGACCTGTCTCTTGAGAAATCTGTATGCAGGTCAGGAAACAACAGTTAGAACTGGACATGGAACAACAGACTGGTTCCAAATAGGAAAAGGAGTACGTCAAGGCTGTATATTGTCACCCTACTAATTTAATTTATATGCCGAGTTCATCATGAGAAACGCTCGGCTGGATGAAGCACAAGTCAGAATCAAGATAGCCAAGAGAAATATCAATATCCTCAGATATTCAATCCCTGGTCAGGAAGATACCCTGGAGAAGGAAATGGCAACCCACTCCAGTGTTCTTGCCTGGAGAATCCCAGGGATGGCAGAGCCTGGTGGGCTGCTGTCTATGGGGTCGCACAGAGTCGAACACGACTGAAGTGACTTAGCAGCAGCAGCAGCAGCAGAGTTGAATCAGTGGGAGTTCTAAAAACTTAAAACGTCTACAGAATTTGCTTTAAAGCATCCTCAAATACTCAGGCAAAAAAGAAATATAGGATCTTAATTCAGAAGAGTCAGATATCCAAATGTGGGACTTATACTTAGCCCCACTCTTTAACCCAGAGGAGCATACATATTTCTGAAGAGAGTCTTTGAAGGCATTTGACAACTCTTCATTGTCGTGGGTGAGGGGGCAGGGATGATGCAGGAAGAGATGAAGTCCAGATTGTCCAAAAGAATGGTAAATGTATGCTTAGTCCTGAAACCTGCAAATTAACACTCTTTAAATACTTAAGCATATTTAAGACAGTCTTTTTAAAGTGCTTGTCTGGTAATTCTGTCATCTATGTCATTTCTAAGTCTGTTTCTGAATTTCTTTTCTGGTTATAGGCCAAATCGGTTAGCTTCTTTGTATGTCTAGTAATGTATGACTGAATGATGGATATTACTAATAATATGCTGCTTGACGTGTAAGTTTTTATTTTTTTTTTAAATTTCTTCCAGCAGACAGAAAATCCTGCTGGAATCTTCCAGCAGGTACTTACATTACTCACAGAGCAACTTGATTTTTTTAGGTGTGTTTAAGTTGTGTTAGGGCAGGAAGAGAACAGCATGTTTTGTAGGTTTAGTCCTGCAAGTTTTTAACTGTAGAATGATGGTAAGGTAGCAACAGTGCTTACTTCACAGTTATTCTGATAATTACATTATTTAATGTATGTAAGTATCTTAGAATGGTGCTTACTGCAGAATATGATACATTGTTACCTAGCATTCATATTATTTTAAATATTACATTATTAAGCCAGTAACACCTTTAACACCCAGGGTGAAGAAAGGGAAGGGCTAAGAAAACAACCAGTACAATTAAAAACAATGAAGAAAACAGAACTTTAGGAAAAGCTGGATAAAAATAAAGTACAAACAGGCATTGTTTTATACAAAATTTTTATACAAATATTCATAGAGATAAATGGGGATTCCCAGGTGGTGATAGTGGTAACGAGCCAGCCTGTCGATGCAGAGGATATAAGAAATGTGGATTCAACACCTGAGTTAGGAAGATCTTCTGGAATATGAAAAGGCAACCCACTCCAGTATTCTTGCCTGGAAAATTCCACGCACAAAGGAATATGGAGATATAGAGTCTATGGAGCCAGAAAAAGAAAATTAAAAATGTTTTGGTAATTGAATACAAATACATTACAAATCCATATTACGGAAAAATGTTACAAAAAAAGGCCTTAATGAACAAAATAAACATGATGATGTCACTGACCTAGAGCCAGACATTCTGGAATGTGAAGTAAAGTGGGCCTTTGGAAGCATTACTATGAACAAAGCTAACGGAGGTGATGGAATTCCAGCTGAGCTGTTTCCAATCCTAGAAAATGATGCTGTGAAACTGCTGTACTCAATATGCTAGCAAATTCGGAAAACTCAGCAGGCAACAGGCCTGGAGAAGATCAGTATTCATTCCAATTCCAAAGAAGGGGAATGCCAAAGAATATTCAAGCTACTGCAAACTGTATTCATTTCACATGCTAGCAAGGTAGTGTTCAAAATCCTTCAAGCTAGGCTTCAATAGTACATAAACCAAAAACTTCCTGATGTACAAGCTAGATGTAGAAAAGGCAGAGGAACCAGAGATCAAATTGTCAACACCCAGTGGATCATAGAAAAAGCAAGAGAATTATGGAAACAAACATCTACTTCTGCTTCATGGACTACACTAAAGCCTTTGACTGTGTGGATAAAAAAATACTGTGGACAATTCTTAAAGAGAGAGAAATACCAGACTACCTTACCTGCCTCCTGAGAAACCTGTATGCAAAACAAGAAGCAATAGTTACAACTGGACCTGGAACAAAGGACTGGTTCAAAATTGGGAAAGGAATATGTCAGGGTTGTATGCTGTCACTCTGTTTATTTAACTTTATATGGAGAACATCATGGGGGAAATACCAGGCTGGATGACTCACAAGCTGGAATCAAGATTGCCAGAAGTATCAACAACATCATATAAGCAGATGCTGCTGCTGCTGCTGCTGCTAAGTTGCTTCAGTCGTGTCCGTATCTGTGCGACCCTATAGACGGCAGCCCACCAGGCTCCACCATCCCTGGGATTCTCCAGGCGAGAACACTGGAGTGGGTTGCCATTTCTTTCTCCAATTAGCAGATGATACCACCCTAATGGCAGAAAGCGAGAAGTAACTAAAGAGCCTCTTGATGAAGGTGAAAGAGGAAAGTGAAAAAGCTGGCTTAATATTCAACATTCAAAACACTAAGATTATGGATCCAGTCCCATCACTTCATTTCTTTGATAGCTGTTAGTAAAGAATCCGCCTGCATTGCAGGAGACCCTGGTTCAATTCCTGGGTCAGGAATATCTGCTGGAGAAGGGATAGGGCATCCAGTATTCTTGGGCTTCCCTTGTGGCTCAGCTGGTAAAGAATCTGCCTGCAATGTGGGAGACCTGGGTTTGATCCTTGGTTTGGTAAGATCCTCTGGAAAATGGAAAGGCTACCCACTCCAGTATTCTGGCTTGGAGGATTCCATGGACTCTAGTTCATGGGGTCACAGAGTCAGACACAACTGAGCACTTTCATTTTCACCCATCATTTCATGGCAAATAGAAGGGGGAGCAATGGTAACTGTATCAGATTATATTTTCTTGGTCTCTAAGATCACTGTGGATGATGACTGCAGCCATGTAATTAAAAGATGCTTGCTCCTTAGAAGAAAAGCTATGGCAAACCTAGACATTGTATTAAAAAGCAGAGACATCACATTGTGGACAACAGTCCACATAGTCAAAAGTATGGTTTTCCCAGTAGTCGTGTATGGATTTGAGAGTTGGATCATAAAGAAATTTGAGTGCCAAGGAATTGACGCTTTCAAACTGTGGTCCTGAGGAAGACTCTTGACAGTCTCTTGGACAGCAAGGAGGTCAAACCAGTCAATTCTAAAGGAAATCAGCCTCCAATTAAAATAAAGTAATTATTTAAAAAAAAAAAAATAAAGGAAATCAGTCCTGAATATTCATTGGAAGGACTGATGCTGAAGCTCCAATACTTTGGCCACCTGATACAAAGAGCCAACTTGTTGGAAAAGACCCTGATGCTAGGAAAGACTTATGGCAGGAGGAAAGGGGGTGACAGAGGATAAGATGGTTGGGTAGTATCACTGACTTAATGCACATGAGTTTGAGCAAACTCTGGGAGATAGTGAAGGAGAGGGGAGCCTGGCATGCTGCAGTTCATGGAGTCACAAGGAGTCAGACACAATTTAGAGAGTGAACAACAACAATATATTACACTTATTTGCTCCTGATAGATAATATTCTTAAGAACATAGAAACAAAAGTTGGCAAGCTTAATATCAGTTAATATGGACTTCAAGGAAATGCATTATTAAAGTATTTACTTGTTTGACATATAATGTATAGAATTCTTCAAAGTTTTAAGGCCTAATTTAACTGTAATTCTTGAATGTCATTCCTCACAAATTCTTCCAACTTGGAAGACTTGCTGATCATCTTGGCCCAGTTAGAGATCAGTAAATGTCTATTTGAAATAGAGAAGACCTTTTCAGTAAAACAGGCATTAGTGGTCTATAGGGGTTATATTCCTCAGTTTCTAAAATACTTTGAGATTTTGCAGATTAAAATGTTAATGCTAACATTATGCTTGATTGCAATTAAGCTGTCAAGTTACTATTACTATTTACAAATACTACTTGTTGTTTGATGATATATAATATTATAGATAAATAGATTATATCTGATTTAATATTCAAACATGTTCTGTGGTCATTTTCTGTTAATAACCATGTCTGATTATAAATATCATATCATCATTTTTACCTCATATGTAGATAATTTTAATTGCTCAAATTTTGGTTAACCATTTAATTTCTTCACATTAATTTCCAATTGAGGGATATATATGGCTACTTGAAATGGAAACACTGTTTTCTAGTGGATTGTGAATTTAATCTTTAATTAGTTAACTTCCAAATAGCTTCTCTTAGCCATAGCTATTAACTGTCCTGCTATGCCTTATTCATAATATACAGAGTTTAAGTTAACCAACTTTCATGCCTAATGGTTCTCAATTATTTGGTTTCTCATACAATGAATAAATTACAAAAACGAGAGAAAATTCAAAGTGAATTGAGTAAGTTGAGTATTTGACTCTATTGATGTATCAGTGCAGAGCAGTTAATTTCTTCGAATTTGGGGGAAAAAACTCTAGAGGTATAGAATGTATCTCATGATAGTCTTCTTAATTTTTTAAATAGATACCTTGGCTACTTTTAGACTGATAATTATAATTACTCTTTTCACTTGAAAAATACAAATTTAAAAAAAAAGCCTTTGATTGATTACTTTTAGACAAATTGAATTTTCATAGACAGCTTGAGGTTTCAGGAGTCTGTAAATTCAGGATAAGTTATGGACTGTGGATAATGGTATGACCAGGCTAAAGCAAATTGTGCTTAAGATTTTATTAGCCTATGTTGCAGTGATCCAATTCTTACCTAGTGTCACGGTCTTTCTAGGATTTTTATAGAAATTCTATTATGGAATTTCAGAAAGATATAGTTAACTAGGACCGAGGCCAAAATCACTACAGATGGTGACTGCAGCCATGAAATTAAAAGACGCTTACTCCTTGGAAGGAAAGTTATGACCAACCTAGATAGCATATTCAAAAGCAGAGACATTACTTTGCCAACAATGGTTCATCTAGGCAAGGCTATGGTTTTTCCTGTGGTCATGTATGGATGTGAGAGTTAGACTGTGAAGAAGGCTGAGCACCGAAGAATTGATGCTTTTGAACTGTGGTGTTGGAGAAGACTCTTGAGAGTCCCTTGGACTGCAAGGAGATCCAACCAGCCCATTCTGAAGGAGATCAGCCCTGGGATTTCTTTGGAAGGAATGATGCTAAAGCTGAAACTCCAGTACTTTGGCCACCTCATGTGAAGAGTTGACTCATTGGAAAAGACTCTGATGCTGGGAGGGATTGGGGGCAGGAGGAGAAGGGGACGACAGAGGATGAGATGGCTGGATGGCATCACTGACTCGATGGACGTGAGTCTGGGTGAACTCTGGGAGTTGGTGATGGACAGGGAGGCCTGGAGTGCTGCCATTCATGGGGTCCCAAAGAGTCGGACACGACTGAGCGACTGATCTGATCTGATAGTTAACTATGTAATAGTTAGTTTAAAATGGAGTATAGAGTATCCAAACAGACACATGTATCATAGACTGAATCATTATTTCATTTCACTGAACTTTGGGTGATACTTCCGTATACAATCAGTTGGCTTCATAGATTCTACCTTTTCAGCAGAGCAGATCCAAGTCTTGCTAAGCCTAAGCCTGTACCATTTTAGGAGCTCTCTTTCATAAAAAAAAAAAAAAAAAAAAAAGTCATATAAGGAGATTATTTACTTATAAATAATAAATCAGAATACAATATTTAAAAATTGGCAAATAAAATATTATTTTTGCAATGTACAAAAAGATAATACTTAGCATTTTTTTTTTATGTGCTTGTGCTCAGTACCTCACTCATGTCTGACTGTTTGTGATCACATGGACTGTAGCCCACCAAATTTCTCTGTCCATGGGATTTTCCCAGTAAGAATAGTCAAGTGGGTTGCCATGTCCTCTTCCAGGGGATCTTCCATAGTCAGGGATCAAAACTGCATCTCCTGTGTCTGCTGCCTTGCAGGTGAATTCTTTACCAATAAGCCAACAGAGAAGTCCATAGCATAGTATTAACCCTCTTACACAATTCCATGGTACATTTTTAGATTTTCATTCTTTGTACTTTATATGACAAAGATCTGGCAATATAATTTTCTACACCTAGAATAAAATATTTTATTCTGTTTCCATTTCCTATGCATCCTTTCATCCTTTAATATGATTGATTTTTAATAAATATTTCTTTCAGTGTGACAATTTGTTATTGATATTGTCATGCAAAATTCTCAAATTAAATTAAATTGTCTATATGAGAAAAATTATACATATTTGATGAATGAAATATAAGAACTATATAAATGGAGAGGCATTTTATTTTCCTAGGTAGAATATTTCTTCAAGAAAATTAGAGATACCAAGGGAATATTTCATACAAAGATGGGCACAATAAAGGACAGAAATGGTATGGACCTAACAGAAGTGGAAGATATTAAGAAAAGGTGGCAAGAATACACAGAAGAACTATACAAAGAAGATCTTCATGACCCAGAAAATCATGATGCTGTGATCACTCACCTAGAGCCATATCCTGTACTGCAAAGTCAAGTGGGCCTTAGGAAGCATCACTATGAACAAAGCTAGTGGAGGTGATGGAATTCCAGTTGAGCTATTTCAAATCCTGAAAGATGATGCTGTGAACGTGCTGAACTCAATATGCCAACAAATTTGGAAAACTCAGCAGTGGCCACAGGACTGGAAAAAAAAAAATCAGCTTTCATTCCAATCCCAAAGAAAGACAATGCTAAAGAATGCTCAAACTAGTGCACAGTTGCACTCACCTCACATGACAGTAAAGTAATGCTCAAAATTCTCCAAGCCATCCTTCAACCATATGTGAACCGTGAACTTCTAGACATTTAAGCTGGATACAGAAAAGGCAGAGGAACCAGAGATCAAGTGGCCAACATTTGTTGGATCATCAGAAAAGCAAGAGAGTTCCAGAAAAACATCTACATCTGCCTTATTGACTATGCAAAAGCCTTGACTGTGCAGATCACAATAAACTGTGGAAAATCTGAAAGAGATGGGAATACCAGACCACCTGACCTGCCTCTTGAGAAATCTGTATGCAGGTCAGGAAGCAACAGTTAGAACTGGACATGGAACAACAGACTGGTTCCAAATAGGAAAAGGAGCACGTCAAGGCTGTATATGGTCACCCTGCTTATTTGACTTATATGCAGAGTACATCATGAGAAATGCTGGGCTGGATGAAGCACAAGCTGGAATCAAGATTGCTGGGAGAAATATCAATAACCTCAGATATGCAGATGACACCACCTTATGGCAGAAAGTGAAGAAGAACTAAAGAGCCTCTTGATGAAAGTGAAAGAGGAGAGTGAGAAATTTGGCTTAAAGCTCATACTTCAGAAAACAAAGATCATGGTATCCAGTCCCATCATTTCATGGCAAATAGATGGGGAAACTGTGGAAACAGGGACAGACTTCATTTTTTGGGCTCCAAAATCACTGCATATGGTGACTGCAGCCATTACATTAAAAGACACTTACTCCTTGAAAGAAAAGTTATGACCAACCTAGATAACATATTCAAAAGCAGAGACATTACTCTGCCAACAAAGGTCTGTCTAGTCAAAGTTGGGATTTTTCCAGTAGTCATATATAGATGTGAGGTTTGGACTATAAAGCTGAGCACCGAAGAATTGATGCTTTTGAACTGTGGGTTGGAGAAGACTCTTGAGAGTCCCTTGGACTGCAAGGAGATCCAACCAGTCCATCCTAAAAGAAATCAGTCCTATATATTCATAGGAAGGCCTGATGCTAAACTGAAGCTTCAATGCTTTGGCCACCTAATGTGAAGAACTGACTCATTTGAAAAGACTTTGATGCTGGGAAAGATTGAAGGCAGGGGGAGAAGGGGATGACAGAGGATGAGATGATTGGATGCAATCACTGACTCAATGGACATGAATTTGAGTAAGTTCTGGGAGTTGGTGATGGACAGGGAGGCTTGGCGTGCTGCAGTCCATGGGTTTGCAAAGAGTTGGACACGACTGACTGACTGAACTGAGAATATCTCAATATTGCCAAGGTACACATTTTTCCTAAATTGGTCTATATATTCATTGTAGTATCAAACAAATCCCAGCAATTTATTTTGAGATCAATATACACGTAATAACTTGCTGTGATCCCAAAGTGTATATGGAGAGGAAGAAGACTCAGAACTGTCAATAATATTGAAGAGAAGAACAAAGTTGAGTAACTGTCACTGCCTGACTTCACAAAATACTATAAAACCACAGTAATCAAGAATCTGTAATGTTGGTGAAGGAATAAATATAGATCAGTGTAACAGAATAGAGAGGCAGAAATAGACTCACATACAGGTAATCAATTTATCTTTGACAAAGGAACAAAGACTATACAATAGACAAAAGATGTATTTTCAGAAAATGGTCTCTAAACACAGGACATCATGTAGAAAGAAGAACAGCAATAAGAAGAAGCAATAGCATAGACAGAGACTTATCTACTTCACAAAAATTAACTCAAAATGGATCACAGACCTAAATGTAAAATATATACTTTAAAACTCCTAGAAGATAACATAAGAGAATATCTAGATGGCTTTGAGTATGGTGATGACTTTTAAAATAAAACACCAAAGACATGATTCATGAAAGAAAGAATGGATAAATTTGAGCCCATTAAATATTTTTAAAAATTTATTTGTACAACATAGTCAAGGGAGTGAGAAGTCAAGTCACAAATTAGAAAAACATGCAAAAGATATATCTGGTAAAGGACTGTTACTCAAAATATACAAAGAACTCTTCAACTTGACAATAAGAAAATAAGCAAACTGATTATTAATTTAAAAAATGGGATGAGAAACTTAACCAATATTGCAGCAAAGAAGATATATGGATGGCAAATACACATATAACAAGAAGCTTGATATCATATATCATGAGGGCATTAAAACATAAAAAGGGTATCATTATACGTCAGAATGGCTAAAATTCAGAACACTGAAACCAAATGCTGATAAGGACTTGAAACAACAGAATTGTCATCCATTGTTGATGGGTGTGCAGAACGATTCAGTCACTTTGGAAGACAAGCTAGTGGTTTCTTACAAAATTATACATAGACTTACCATAAGATCTAACATTAAGAGTTTTTGATTTTACTGTTGCTAAGTCACTTCAGTCGTGTCTGACTCTGTGCGACCCCATAGACAGCAGCCCACCAGGCTTCCCCATCCCCAGGATTCTCCAGGCAAGAACACTGGAGTGGGTTGCCATTTTACTATAATGAGTTAAAAACTTAGGTCCACAAGCACTGCACACAGGTGTTTATAGCAACTTTATTGATAATTGACATAATTGTCAAAACTTGGAAACAACTAAAATGCCCTTTTGTAGATGAATAAATAAACTGTGATATATCCAGACAATGGAATACTATTCAGTGCCAAGAAGAAACAAACTACCAAGCCATGAAAGATACAGAGGAAACTTTAACTCACGTAATTAAGTGAAATAAGCCAAACTGAAAAGGTTACATACTGTATGACTCCAAATATATGACATCTTGGAAAAAGCAAACTGTGAAGACAATAAAAAGATCAGTGATTGACAGGGTTAGGGGAGAGGGAGAAATAAATAGGAAGAACACATAGAATTTTTAGGTTAGTAAAACTACTCTATATGACATGATAATGTCTGATACATGTCATTATCCATTTGTCCAGCCACAAAATGTACAAATCCAAGAGTAATTCCTAATGTAAACTGTGAACTTGGATGGTAATAATGTGTCAATATAGGTTCATCACTTGTAACAAATGCACCACTCTGTTGGGGAATGTTGAGAATGGGGGATGTTATGGATGTGTGGATCAGGGAATATAAGAAATCTCTGAACTCCCCCGACTCAGTTTTGCTGTGACTCTAAGTTCAGTTCAGTTCAGTCGCTCAATCATGTCTGACTCTTTGCAAACCCATGGACTGCAGCACGCCAGGCCTCCCTGTCAATCACCAACTCCCAGAGTTTAACCAAACCCATGTCCATTGAGTCAGTGATGCCAACCAACCATCTCATCCTCTGTCATCCCCTTCTCCTCCTGCCCTCAATCTTTCCCAGCATCAAGGTCTTTTCAAATGAGTCAGCTCTTTGCATCAGGTGGCCAAAGTATTGGAGTTTCAACTTCAACAACAGTCCTACCAATGAACACCCAGGACTGATCTCCTTTAGGATGGACTGGTTGGATCTCCTTGAAGTCCAAGGGACTCTCAAGAGTCTTCTCCAACACCACAGTTCAAAAGCATCACTTCTTCAGTGCTCGGCTTTTTTTACAGTCCAACTCTCACGTCCATACATGACTCTAAAGCTGGTCTTGAAAACAAAATTCTCAAATTACTGTAAAATTTGAAAACTCCATAAAATTTTTTTTTATGAGCTATAAGATTCCAGGACATTTAAATTATACAATGACTATTTTTATACACTCTGAATTAAGAACTACTCACTAATCACTTTGTGAAGCTCTAATGGCTCTTGATAAATCCACCTTGGCTGTTAATTTCCTCTGACATTCCTTCTTCTTATGTCTTCCCAACTATGGGGCATGGGGCCTTTGTCATTTCTCCTGCTATCTTCTTGTATATGGGCTAAAGTTGTTACAATTGAATCCTCACACAAAAATAAGAATTTACCCAACTAAAGCTTTTCAAGTTTTCCCAAAAGCTTTTACATTCAAAACTCTAAATTTAACACATAAGGCTTTTTAGATATGGTTCCTTTCCAGTCCAATAATCCTCATTAGTTGATGAATAATAGAATTACCTGGAGAACATTTTGAAACAAACCAGTGTGCCACACAAGTCTAAATAAACACTACCTATCTTGTTCATAAGGAATATTTCAAAACATGCTATCTGTATAGTTGTAATTGGGCAGCCACAATTTTAAAGCTGTATATAAATTAATTTTGCTCTGTCTTCTTCCCTCAAACTCTTCACTTTATCTCTACCAATGAGCTTGTAATTCCTGAACTAATATTGATATTTTGAAACTGAAATATGTTCCTGTTGCTTGGCAGGAATGCCCTGTCCCTGACTGCCTATTATTGCAGAGATACATCTGGTTATGCTTGCCAGAAGGCACATTCTGTTCTCCCTCATATACCACACTTCAATTCCTCAGAAGTCCCACCATTCCCTTAGATATGAAGTTTTAATAGTCTCTTTAAGCCACCCAATCTTTACTCCTGTTGTTCACCTTTTCATCCTTAAATGGTAGTGGCTTGAAGTATTATTAATGGCTTACTAACAGTTTACGTTTGTGTTTATGTTGCTACAGTGATTTCTTCTTCAATATAACATCAGTAATAGTAACAGAAGTCCTCAGTGTCATAATTCAACATATATATTTTCCTTTGTTTCTGAAATATTTGCTTTTCCATAATTAATTTTCTAGTCTACACTTTGTTACCTTCAAGATTTACATAAGCATCCTCTCTAGGACACATTGGGAATGGGGTTACACCTACAAGTTCACAGAGATCTGTGATATATCTCATTCATTACAAGGGAATCGAGATCTTCCCATACAGAAGGAAGCCTGTGGTAAACAAATCCCGCATCATCTATTGCTGTAGACCAGGAACCTAGAAAGGAATGAAGCCCTGAAGGTTTCTCAAGCCAATTTCTTCTGGTTTCTTTTCTGCTACTCAGATATACTTTCTCTCTCAACAGTTCACATATTTATCATTCAAAATGATGCAGGATCCAACCTAAGACTGTACTACCTTTAGAAAACAATGAGAAGTACAGCTGGAGAGGACTGCGGAGAGCAGTGAAAGATGAGGAAAGCTCATAAGAAAATACAGTAATTCCCTTACATAGGAACCTTCAAGTTGTGAACTTTTAAAGATACAAACATGCACTTCGTTCCTGCAAGGAACCAGAACCTGTGACATCAATGTCAGGAATGTCTGAAATTTCAGCTTGCCTTCCTTCCTATTGCCGATGATCCTTCAGCTCTACCTTCTCCCATCTCCTCTCCCTCCTCTAGTCAGTAACTCTTCTTGCCTGTTCACTGGATGCCAGCCTCTGCATGCCAGCTGTTGTACTGTACTACTGTTCTTTTGAAGGTACCACACTGTAGGATTAAGAATGTTTTCTTTATTTTTTGTGCCTGTTTTTTATGTATTATTTGTGTGAAAAGTATTATAAACCGATTACAGTACAGTACTATATAGCTGATTGTGTTAGTTGGGTACCTAGGCTAACTTTGTTGGACTCATGAAAAAAATGAGCTGACAAGCATGCTCTCCAAATGGAACTCATTTGTATGCAGGGGACTTACTGTAAATACTTGTTATCACATATACAGGAATATAAAAATGTCTGGAATATAGTCAGAGGTGTTTGAGAACAATTGGATTTTATTTATTTATTTAAAGTTTTTTTTTTTTTTTAAGTCTTTATTGAATTTGTTACAACATCGCTTCTGTTTCATGTTTTGGTTTTTTAGCCACAAGGCATGTGGGATCTCAGCTCCCCAACCAGAGATCAAACTCAGACCCCCTGCACTGGAAGGTGAAGTCTTAACTATTGGACCACCAGGGAAGTCCTGGGAACAATTGGATTTTAAAGTGTTAAATACATTTCTCACTATAGTAGTTCTAGTCTCTAATTTCATTAACAACAGCATGGGTCTCTGAGAAGAGCATATGATAGTGGCTCTTTCCAAATACATCAAATTATTTAATTATTGAACTCAGTTTTTTTTCTTTTTTCAGTACTGCCCCAATACTTTTCCTTTCACTGACCTACTGCTGCTGCTTCTAAGTCACTTCAGTCGTGTCTGACTCTGTGCGACCTCATAGACGGCAGCCCACCTGGCTCCCCCATCCCTGGGATTCTCCAGGCAAGAACACCGGAGTGGGTTGCCATTTCCTTCTCCAATGCATGAAAGTGACAAGTGAAATTGAAGTCACTCAGTTGTGTCCAACTCTTAGAGACCCCATGGACTGCAGCCTACCAGGCTCCTCTGTCCATGGGATTTTCCAGGCAAGAGTACTGGAGTGGGGTGTCATTGCCTTCTCCAGATTTTGAGATAGATAAGGAGACATAAACACAACCTATAATTTTTCTCACTCTCAGCAAATTGTCTTTCAAAGAAATGCAGTCTTCAATGATACAAATAAACCACTATACTTGGAAAAGAAGAGTCAATAGAGCGCAGAAACTCCAATTCTGCTCATAGCTGATGAATATTAGCTGATTGGAAGACACGTAAACCACAATAGAATCCATCAGTCAAAATCACCCATCGTCAACATGTGAGGGTATTTTATTGACATGAAGGGCATAATTTACTGCAAGATATGTTTCATTTCCTTCCTATTTGGAACTACTTCCTTTTTATATCATTTGTCCATGAACATACTTAACTTACGTGAGTTTGTTTGCTTTGATCAGTCTCTGAGCATTCTATATATCCTAAAGGTTAATGATTTCTAAATGTCTAGAATAAGAATAACCTTCTATTATAATGCACCGTGTCCAGCTTCTATGAAGCTACTAACCTACTAGAAGAAAGAATGGATTTCTTTTATATTCTCTTATAGAACTCTTATGGAACAGTTGAACACTTTTCCTTTAGTCCTTGTGAGAAAGAAACATTTTCATATACTCTAAAAGCACACCCTTCACATCAAATATAATCCTTTCCTATTGTAGAGAAAACTCACTTAGGTTCTCCATTTGAAATGGTAATATTCTATTTAATACAGGTGGAGACAAAACTTAATGTACATGAACTACTTAGTCCTCATGAACTTCTAAATATGTTGTGATTATCTACGAATGGAATTTCTCACCTAGAGATAACTATGAATTCATAAGGCAAATTGTCTCTCTAATGCTGTGTTTCTCAACCTGGCACACTGGCCTCAAAGATAATCTTTTCACTAAGGCTATTTCTGCTATTGTCCTTGCTGATCATCCTATATGCCAATAGCAGAGATCAAAACTGAGCCCATATTATTTCACCATCTGCTTAGGAATCCAGCCAGACATTTTGCAGGACCAGTACTTTTTTCTTATTAAAATTGACATCTACTCCTGATGTGGATTTGTCTATCCTGTTTGCAGTTGATCTGCAACTACAAACATCTGAAGGTTTAGGAGCTGTCCAATACAACAGCATGGAATATTGAATGGAATAGTTGCAGCTCAAGAGTGGTTTTCTGGTAAAAGAGATGGGACTATAGGTTTATGGTCACAGGGACCACTTGTCTTCTCAGCTACTATATCACTGAAAATAGGTTGACTAACCGAATGGTGGAATGTTTATTAAAAAAAAAAAAATAGCTTAAAGCACTTGGTCCACCTTCTGAAATTTCAGATGCTGTCCTCTTTAGAGGTAATACTCACATTGTATCAACAAGCTATATATGTAGCTGCATCCAAATATATATTTATATGGGTTGAGCAAGCAAAGGGTACAAACATCATGTCATTTCCACAATTCTGGCAAAACGTATGCATTCTGTCCTGATAATTTAGGCCATACCAAATTGGAACTACTTGTTCCTGAATGAGGGCTTCTTTCACTTGGTGGGGGAGGGCGGGCATGGTAAGAGTTCCACTGAACCTGAAGTATGACTATCATATAGTCATTTGTTCATGCTAAAAAATCAAAAAGCAAATAAAATGAGTTAAGATGTGGATCGAATTGTTCTAAGTAACCTAAGAGCTAAAAAGATGTCCTTTTCATTATAGGGGTCTGGAATGTAAAAGTAGGAAGTCAGGAAACACCTGGAGTAACAGGAAAATTTGGCCTTGGAATACGGAATGAAGCAGGGCAAAGGCTAACAGAGTTTTGCCAAGAGAATGCACTAGTCATAGCAAACACCCCCTACCAACAACACAAGAGAAGACTCTACACATGGACATCACCAGATGGTCAACAATGAAATCAGATTGACCATATTCTTTGCAGCCAAAGATGGAGAAGCTCTATACAGTCAACAAAAACAAAACCAGAAGCTGACTGTGGCTCAGATTATGAACTCCTTATTGCCAAATTCAGACTGAAATTGATGAAAGTAGGGAAAACCACTAGACCATTCAGGTTTGACCTAAATCAAATCCCTTCTGATTATACAGTGGAAGTGAGAAATAGATTTAAGGGCCTAGATCTAATAGATAGAGTGTCTGATGAACTATGGACTGAGGTTCGTGACATTGTACAGGAGACAGGGATCAAGACCATCCTCATGGAAAAGAAATGCAAAAAAAGCAAAATGGCTGTCTGGGGAGGCCTTACAAATAGCTGTGAAAAGAAGAGAAGTGAAAAGCAAAGGAGAAAGGGAAAGATATAAGCATCTGAATGCAGAGTTCCAAAGAATAGCAAGGAGAGATAAGAAAGCCTTCCTCAGCAATCAATGCAAAGAAATAGAGGAAAACAACAGAATGGGAAAGACTAGAGATCTCTTCAAGAAAATTAGAGATACCAAGGGAACATTTCATGCAAAGATGGGCTCAATAAAAGACAGAAACGGCATGGACCTAGCAGAAGCAGAAGATATTAAGAAGAGGTGGCAAGAATACACATAAGAACTGTACAAAAAAGATCTTGAAGACCAAGATAATCATGATGGTGTGATCACTCACCTAGAGCCAGATATCCTGAAATTTGAAGTCAAGTGGGCCTTAGAAAGCATCACTATGAACAAAACTAGTGGAGGTGATGGAATTCCGGTTGAGCTATTTCAAATCCTGAAAGATAATGCTGTGAAAGTGCTGCACTCAATATGGCAGCAAATTTGGAAAACTCATGGGTGGCCACAGGACTGAAAAAGGTCAGTTTTCATTCCAATCCCAAAGAAAGCCAATGCCAAGGAATGCTCAAACTACCACACAATTGCACTCATCTCACATACTAGTAAAGTAATGCTCAAAATTCTCCAAGCCAGGCTTCAGCAATACGTGAACCATGGTTTTAGAAAAGGCAGAGGAACCAGAGACCAAATTCTAGCATCTGCTGGAGCATTGAAAAAGCAAGAGAGTTCCAGAAAAACATCTATTTCTGCTTTATTGACTATGTCAAAGCCTTTGACTGTGTGGATCACAATAAACTGTGGAAAATTCTGAAAGAGATGGGAATACCAGACCACCTGACCTGCCTCTTGAGAAATTTGTATGCAGTTCAGGAAGCAACTGTTAGAACCGGACATGGAACAACAGCCTGCTTCCAAATAGGAAAAGGAGTACGTCAAGGCTGTATATTGTCACCCTGCTTATTTAACTTCTATGCAGAGTACATCATGAGAAACGCTGGACTGGAAGAAGCACAAGCTGGAATCAAGATGGCCGGGAGAAATATCAGTAACCTCAGATATGCAGAAAGTGAAGAGGAACTCAAAAGCCTCTTGATGAAGGTGAAAGAGGAGAGTTAAAATGTTGACTTAAAACTCAACATTCAGAAAAGGAAGATCATGGCATCTGGTTCCATCACTTCATGGGAAATATATGGGGAAACAGTGGAAAGTGTCAGACTTTATTTTTTTTGAACTCTAAAATCACTGCAGATGGTGACTGCAGCCATGAAATTAAAAGACGCTTACTCCTGGGAGGGAAAGTTATGACTAACCTAGATAGCATATTGAAAGCAGAGACATAACTTTGCCAACAAAGGTCCGTCTAGTCAAGGCTATGGTTTTTCCAGTGGTCATGTATGTATGGCAGAGTTGGACTGTGAAGAAAGCTGAGCACTAAACAATTGATGTTTTTGAACTGTGGTGTTGGAGAAGACTCTTGAGAGTCCCTTGGACTGCAAGGAGATCCAACCAGTCCATTTTGAAGGAGATTAGCCTGGGATTTCTTTGGAAGGAATGATGCTAAAGCTGTAATTCCAGTACTTTGGCCACCTCATGCAAAGAGTTGACTCATTGGAAAAGACTCTGATGCTGGGAGGGATTGGGGGCAGGAGGAGAAGGGGATGACAGAGGATGAGATGGCTGGATGGCACCACTGACTCGATGGACGTGAATCTGAATGAACCCTGGGAGTTGGTGATGGACAGGGAGGCCTTGTGTGCTACTGTTCATGGGGTCTCAAAGAGTCGGACACGACTGAGCAACTGAACTGACTGACTGAAAGAGCTAAGGTTGCTACAAGATAGAAATCTGCAAAGAATAAATACAGAACTCAAGGGTTATTCTCTTGATGTTCCTTGTGGAGCGATTACTACAAATACACAGTGTAGCAATCACAAATTAAAAAGAATAAAATAAATGATTTCCAGTTCTTGAGGATAAAACCCGAGACACTCCATCAGGTAACCAAACTAGATTTGCTAAAGTCTTGACTGATTCTAAGGGAAACCTAGATTGGCTGATGGTGAAGGAAAATAATAAAAAATCAATGACTCACTTGGACCTGTTGTATGAAAAAGAACTGTAGCAGGTTTTACCCTTCTTCTGTTTTTTTTTTTTTTTTTTTTTTTTTTTTAGAATCACTGCTTTGAAGGTTCTTTTATGGATTAGGTCTTATGTAAGACAGAAAGAAAGAAAAAAAAAAAACATTAAACAGAGTAGTGACTCCACGTTCAAGGAAAGGAGGGGTGGTCCTGAGGAGATACCCCTTGTCCAAGGTAAGGAGCAGCGGCTGCACTTTGCTGGAGCAGTGGTGAAGAGATACCCCACATCCAAGGTAAGAGAAACCCAAGTAAGATGGTAGGTGTTGAGAGAGAGCATCAGAGGGCAGACACACTGAAACCATACTCACAGAAAACTAGTCAATCTGATTACACGGACCACAGCCTTGTCTAACTCAATGAAACTAAGCCATGCCATGTGGGGCCAACCAAGATGGGTGGGTCATGGTGGAGAGGTCTGACAGAATGTGGTCCACTGGAGAAGGGAATGGCAAACCACTTCAGTATTCTTGCCTTGAGAACCCCATGAACAGTATGAAAAGGCAAAATGATAGGATACTGAAAGAGGAACTCCCCGGGTCAGTAGGTGCCCAATATGCTACTGGAGATCAGTGGAGAAATAACTCCAGAAAGAATGATGGGATGGAGCCAAAGCAAAAACAATACCCAGCTGTGGATGTGACTGATGATAGAAGCCAGGTCCAATCCTGTAAGAGCAACATTTCCAAGGAACCTGGAATGTTAGGTCCATGAATCAAGGCAAATTGGAAGTGGTCAAACAGGAGATGGCAAGAGTGAATGTCGACATTCTAGGAATCAGCGAACTAAAATGGACTGGAATGGGTGAATTTAACTCAGATGACCATTATATCTACTACTGTGGGCAGGAATCCCTTAGAAGAAATGGAGTAGCCATCATGGTCAACATAATAGTCCAAAATGCAGTACTTGGATGCAATCTCAAAAACGACAGAATGATCTCTGTTCGTTTCCAAGGCAAACCATTTAATATCAGGGTAATCCAAGCCTATGCCCCAACCAATAACGCTGAAGAAGCTGAAGTTGAACGGTTCTATAAGGACCTACAAGACCTTTTAGAACTAACACCCAAAAAAGGTGTCCTTTTCATTATAGGGGACTGGAATGCAAAAGGAAGAAGTCAAGATACACCTGGAGTAACAGGGTAATTTGGCTTTGGAGTATGGAATGAAGCAGGGCAAAGGCTAACAGAGTTTTGCCAAGAGAATGAACTGGATATAGCAAATACCCTCTTCCAACAACACAAAGGAAGACTCTACACATGGACATCACCAGATGGTCAACACCGAAATCAGATTGATTATATTCTTTGGGGCCAAAGATGGAGAAGCTCTGTACAGTCAACAAAAACAAGATCGGGAGCTGACTGTGACTCAGCACTTTATTGCTAAATTCAGACTTAAATTGAAGAAAGTAGGGAAAACCACTAGACCATTCAGGTTTGACCTAAATCAAATCCCATATGATTATACAGTGGAAGTGAGAAATTGATTTAAGGGACTAGATCTGATAGACAGTGCCTGATGAATTATGGACAGAGGTTCGTAACATTGTACAGCAGACAGGGATCAAGACCATCGCCATGGAAAAGAAATGCAAAAAAGCAAAATGGCTGTCTGAGGAAGCTTTACATAGAGCTGTGAAAAGAAGTGAAAGGCAAAGGATAAAAGGAAAGATATAAGCATCTGAATGCAGAGTTTCAAAGAATAGCAAGGAGAGATAAGAAAGCCTTCCTCAGCAATCAATGCAAAGAAATAAAGGAAAACAACAGAATAGGAAAGACTAGAGATCTCTTCAAGAAAGTTAGAGATACCAAGGGAACATTTCATGCAAAGATGGGCTTGATAAAGGACAGAAATGGTATGGACCTAACAGAAGCAAAAGATATTAAGAAGAGGTGGCAAGAATACACATAAGAACTTTACAAAAAAGATCTTGAAGACCAAGATAATCATGATGGTGTGATCACTCACCTAGAGCCAGACATCCTGGAATATGAAGTCAAGTGGGCCTTAGAAAGCATCACTACGAACAAAGCTAGTGGAGGTGATGGAATTCCAGCTGAGCTATTTCAAATCCTGAAAGATGATGCTGTGAAAGGGTTGCACTCAATATGCCAGCAAATTTGGAAAACTCAGGGGTGGCCACAGGACTGGAAAAGGTCAGTTTTCATTCCAATCCCAAAGAAAGGCAATGCCAAAGAATCTCAAAGTACCACACAATTGCACTCATTTCACACACTAGTAATGTAATGCTCAAAATTCTCCAAGCCAGGCTTCAGCAATATGTGAACTGTGAACTTCCAGACGTTCAAGCTGGTTTTAGAAAAGACAGAGTAACCAGAGATCAAACTGCCAACATCTGCTGGATCATCAAAAAAGCAAGAGAGTTCCAGAAAAAAACATCTATTTGTGCTTTATTGACTATGCCAAAGCCTCTGACTGTGTGGATCACCATAAACTGTGGAAAATCCTGAAAGAGATGGGAATACCAATTTTTCACCATTGAGGATAATGTTTGCTGTGGGTTTGTCATATATAGCTTTTATTATATTGAGGTATGTTCCTTCTATTCCTGCTTTCTGGAGAGTTTTTTTTTTTTTTATCATAAATGGATGTTGAATTTTGTCAAAGGCTTTCTCTGCATCTATTGAGATAATCATATGGTTTTTATTTTTCAATTTGTTAATGTGGTGTATTACATTGATTGATTTGCGGATATTGAAGAATCCTTGCATCCCTGGGATAAAGCCCACTTGGTCATGGTGTATGATCTTTTTAATGTGTTGTTGGATTCTGATTGCTAGAATTTTGTTAAGGATTTTTGCATCTATGTTCATCAGTGATATTGGCCTGTAGTTTTCTTTTTTTGTGGGATCTTTGTCAGGTTTTGGTATTAGGGTGATGGTGGCCTCATAGAATGAGTTTGGAAGTTTACAATCCTCTGCAATTTTCTGAAAGAGTTTGAGCAGGATAGGTGTTAGCTCTTCTCTAAATTTTTGGTAGAATTCAGCTGTGAAGCCGTCTGGACCTGGGCTTTTGTTTACTGGAAGATTTTTGATTACAGTTTCAATTTCTGTGCTTGTGATGGGTCTGTTAAGATTTTCTATTTCTTCCTGGTCCAGTTTTGGAAAGTTGTACTTTTCTAAGAATTTGTCCATTTCTTCCCCATTGTCCATTTTATTGGCATATAATTGCTGATAGTAGTCTCTTATGATCCTTTGTATTTCTGTGTTGTCTGTTGTGATCGCCCCATTTTCATTTCTAATTTTATTGATTTGAGGTACCATTTCACACTAGTCAGAATGGCTGCAATCCAAAAGTCTACAAGCAATAAATTCTGGAGAGGGTGTGGAGAAAAGGGAACCCTCTTACACTGTTGGTGGGAATGCAAACTAATGCAGCCACTATGGAGAACAGTGTGGAGATTCCTTAAAAAACTGGAAATAGAACTGCCTTATGATCCAGCAATCCCACTGCTGGGCATACACACTGAGGAAACCAGAAGGGAAAGAGACATGTGTACACCAATGTTCATCACAGCACTGTTTATAATAGCCAGGACATGGAAGCAACCTAGATGTCCATCAGCAGATGAATGGATAAGAAAGCAGTGTACATATACACAATGGAGTATTACTCAGCCATTAAAAAGAATACATTTGAATCAGTTCTAATGAGGTGGATGAAACCGGAGTCCATTATCCAGAGTGAAGTAAGCCAGAAAGAAAAACACCAATACAGTATACTAACACATATATATGGAATTTAGAAAGATGGTAACAATAACCCTGTGTACGAGACAGCAAAAGAGACACTGATATATAAAACAGTCTTATGGACTCTGTGGGAGAGGGAGAGGGTGGGAAGATTTGGGAGAATGGCATTGAAACATGTATAATATCATGTATGAAACGAGTCGCCAGTCCAGGTTCGATGCACGATACTGGGTGCTTGGGGCTGGTGCACTGGGACTACCCAGAGGGATGGTATGGGGAGGGAGGAGGGTTCAGGATGGGGAACACATGTATACCTGTGGCAGATACGTTTAGATATTTGGCAAAACTAATACAATTATGTAAAGTTTAAAAATAAAATAAAATTAAAAAAAAAAAAAAGATGGGAATACCAGACCACCTGACCTGCCTCTTGAGAAACCTATATGCAGGTCAGGAAGCAACAGTTAGAACTCGACATGGAACAACAGACTGGTTCCAAATAGGAAAAGGAGTACATCAAGGCTGTATATTGTCACCCTGCTTATTTAACATATGCAGAGTTAATTAGTTTGTTAGTTCAGTCCCTCAGTTATGTCTGACTCTTTGTGATCCCATGAATTGCAGCATGCCAGGCCTCCGTGTACATCACCAACTCCCAGAGTTCACTCAAACCCATGTCCATTGATGTGGTGATGCCATCCAGCCATCTCAACCTGTGTCGTCTCCTTCTCCTCCTGCCCCTAATCCCTCCCAGCATCATGGTCTTTTCCAATGAGTCAACTCCTCTCATGAGTTGGCCAAAGTATTGGAGTTTCAGCTTCAGTATCAGTCCTTCCAATGAACACCCAGGTCTGATCTCCTTTAGGATGGACTGGTTGGATCTCCTTGCTGTCCAAGTTACTCTGAAGCATCTTTTCCAACACCACAGTTCAAAAGCATCAATTCTTTGGTGCTCAGCTTTCTTCACAGTCCAGCTCTCACATCCATACATGACCACTGGGAAAACCATAGCCTTGACTATACAGAGAGCACATCATGAGAAATGCTGGGCTGGAAAAAGCACAAGCTGGAATCAAGATTGCCACCAGAAATATCTATAACCTCCGATATGCAGATGACACCACCCTTATGGCAGAAAGTGAAGAGAAACTCAAAAGCCTCTTGATGAAAGTGAAGGAGGAGAGTGAAAAAGTTGGCTTAGGCTCAACATTCTGAAAACTAAGATCATGGCATCTTGTCCTATCACTTCATGGCAAATAGATTGGGAACAGTGTCAGACTTTATTTTTTGGGGCTCCAAAATCACTGCATATGGTGATTGCAGCCATGAAATTAAAAGACGCTTACTCCTGGAAGGAAAGTTATGACCAACCTAGACAGCATATTCAAAAGCAAAGACAGTACTCTGCCAACAAAGGTCTGTCTAGTCAAGGCTATGTTTTTTTTCCATTGGTCATGTATGGATATGAGAGTTGGACTGTGAAGAAAGCTGAACGCCAAAGAATTGATGCTTTTGAGCTGTGGTGTTGGAGAAGACTCTTGAGAGTCTCTTGGACTGCAAGGAGATCCAACCAGCCAGTTCTAAAGGAGATCAGTCTTAGGTGTTCATTTGAAGGACTCATGGTAAAGCTGAAACTCTAATACTTTGGCCACCTCATGTGAAGAGTTGACTCATTGGAACAGACCCTGATGCTGGGAGGGATTGGAAGCAGGAGGGAATGGGATGACAGAGGATGAGATGGCTGGATGGCATCACCGACTCACTGGACTTGAGTTTGAGTGAACTCTGGGAGTTGGTGATGGACAGCGAGGCCTGGCATGCTGCAATTCATGGGGTCACAAAGAGTCAGACGCAACTGAGCTACTGAACTGAACTGAAGAAAGAAATATCTGAATGATACAACTGGAAAAAGCAATAGAGTTCCAGAAAAACATCTATTTCTGCTTTATTGACTATGCCAAAGCCTTTGACTGTGTGGATCACAATAAACTGTGGAAAATTCTGAAAGAGATGGGAATACCAGACCACCTGACCTGCCTCTTGAGAAATCTGGATGCAGGTCAGGAAGCAACAGTTAGAACTGGACATGGAACAACAGACTGGTTCCAAATACGAAAAGGAGTACATCAAGGATGTATATTGTCACCCTGCTTATTTAACTTATATGCAGAGTACATCATGAGAAATGCTGGACTGGAAGAAACACAAGCTGGAATCAAGATTGCTGGGAGAAATATCAATAACCTCAGATATGCAGATGATACCACCCTTATGGCAGAAAGTGAAGAGGAACTCAAAAGCCTCTTGATGAAAGTGAAAGTGGAGAGTGAAAAAGTTGGCTTAAAGCTCAACATTCAGAAAACGAAGATCATGGCATCCGGTCCCACCACTTCATGGGAAACAGACGGGGAAACAGTGGAAACAGTGTCAGACTTTATTTTTGGGGGCTCCAAAATCACTGCAGATGGTGACTGCAGCCATGAAATTAAAAGATGCTTACTCCTTGGAAGGAAAGTTATGACCAACCTAGATAGCATATTGAAAAGCAAAGACATTACTTTGCCAACAAAGGTCCATCTAGTCAAGGCTATGGTTTTTCCTGTGGTCATGTATGGATGTGAGTGTTGGACTGTGAAAAAGGCTGAGCGCCGAAGAATTGATGCTTTTGAACTGTGGTGTTGGAGAAGACTCTTGAGAGTCCCTTGGACTGCAAGGAGATCCAACCAGTCCATTCTGAAAGAGATCAGCCCTGGGATTTCTTTGGAGGGAATGATGCTGAAGCTGAAACTCCAGTACTTTGGCCACCTCATGCAAAGAGCTGGCTCATTGGAAAAGACTCTGATGCTGGGAGGGATTGGGGGCAGGAGGAGAAGGGGACAACAGAGGATGAGATGGCTGGATGGCATCACTGACTCGATGGACGTGAGTCTGAGTGAACTCCAGGAGTTGTTGATGGACAGAGAGGCCTAGTGTGCTACTGTTCATGGTGTCTCAAAGAGTCGGACACAACTGATAGACTGAACTGAACTGAACTGACAACATGTACACTACAGGATAATATCTATATTGTGTCTTTTTTCATAACCTCTTTTGCATGTTTTTGTGTCAAATTCATGAGTTGCAAAGTTGGAATTTTCAATATTCCTACAACTGATCTATAAATTAAATATAGTCAAAATAAAAATCCAAATAGGTTACTGTGTTTGAAATTGAAAATAAGTTAGCGAGTGAAGTTGCTTAGTCTTGTCCGTTTCTTTGCGACCCCGTTGACTGTTGCCCACCAATCTCCTCCGTCCATGAAATTTTCTAGGCAAGTGTACTGGAATGGGTTGCTATTTCCTTCTCCAGGGGATCTTTTCCATCCAGGGATTGAACCCGCATCTTCCGCGTTGAGGGCAGACGCTTTACCGTCTGAGCCACCAGGGGATCCCAATTGAAATTCAAAGGCAATTATCAAATTTATCAAAATGCCAACACTTTTTGGATTATAGAGAAAGCAAAGGGATTCCAGAAAAATATCTGCTTCTGCTTCATTGACTATGCTAAAGTCTTTGTGGGGATCACAACAAACTGCGGAAAATGTTTAAACAGATGGGAATACCAGACCACCTTACCTGTCCCCAAAGATACCTGTATGCCTATCAAGAAGAAACATTTAGAACCGTCCTTGGAACAACCAAGTTGGGGCAATATACATCAAGGCTCTATATTGTCACCCTGCTTATTAAACTTCTATGCAGAGTATATCATTTGAAATGCCAGGCTGGATGACTCACAGGCTGGAATCAAGACTGCCAGGAGAAATATCAGCAACCTCAGATAAGCAGATGATATCATTCTATTGGCAGAAAGCAAAGATAAACTAAAAAGCATCTTGATAAAGGTAAAAGATGAGAGTAAAAAAGCTGGCTTAAAACTCACCATTCGGAAAACTAAGATCATGGCATCCTGTCCCATCACTTCACGCAAATAGAAGGGGGAAAAGTGGAAACAGTGACAGATTTTATTTTCTTGGGCTCCAAAGTCACTACAAATGGTGACTGTAGCCATGAAAGTAAAAAATACTTGCTGCTTGGAAGGAGAGCTGACAAACCTAGACAGCATATTAAAAAGCAGAGACATCACTTTGCCAACAAAGGCCCATATAATCAAAGCTACAGTTTTTTTCCACTGGTCATGTATGGATGTGAGAGTTGGACCATAAAGAAGGCTGAGTGCTGAATAATTGATGCTTTCAAGCTGTGGTGTTGGAGAAGACTCTTGGATTGCAAGGAGATCAAACTAGTCAATCCTACAGGAAATCAACACTGAATATTTATTGGAAGGATTAATGCTGAAGCTGAAGTACCAATACTTGGACCATCTGATGCAGAATCAACTAGTTGAAAACCTTGATGCTGGGAAAGATTGAAGGGAAAAGGAGAGGGTAGTGGCAGAAGATAAGGTGGTTATATAACATCACTGATTCAATGTACATGAATTTGAGCCAACTCCAAGAGACAGTGAAGGACAGGAGAACCTGGTGTGTTGTAGTCCATGGAGTTGCAAAGAGTTGGACAGGTTTAGCAACTGAACAACATGGATTGCAGCCTAACAGGCTCCTCCGTCCATGGGATTTTCCAAGCAAGAGTACTGGAGTGGGGTGCCATTGCCTTCTCCATGAACAACATAAACAAATATGCAAATACAAATGTCAGGCATAATCAAGGTAAATTTGAATAAGGAAATAAAAACTGATGGATTAAGTAAGACATCAAAACATATTTTGAAACAAAAGTTGAATACTTAAAATAAGAATTATCAAATACAGTAATGATAAACAAAAACTTCTAAAAATGCCCATATGTAAGAAAGATTAATTGATTCATGAAACAAGTGGTAAGGCTGTGCAGCAGATATCTGTTTTTCAATAAAGTAAATCAAATTGCCATATGGAAAAATAATAAATTTTACTGGATGGATTATTGTGGTGTAAGACAAATTAAAGGCCAACATCACATGTTTTCTTGACAGCTTGTACAACCAAGAGCATGTTGAATAGACTAACCACAAGTTACACTTCCTACTCTGCTCCCTTGGAAAAGGCCCCCCAGCCAAAAAACCTTCCTTATCAAGGGGACTAGGCACAGTTCCTGTTTATCCTTGAGTAGCAGGCTTCAGTTTCCTGTCAGTTCACATTTTTCAAACAAGCTGATGATGTCTTCCACGGGAGCTAGAGGTCAGCCAACCTCTTGATACTGCTAAATCTGCCTCCCACGGTCCCTGGTTGTTCACTTTGCACCTGAGTAAAACTTCTAGGTAAAATCACATGACACATGCTCCTTCCTCCTTTCATGAGTGTATGGGACTAATAAGCTTCTGTCATCTCATGAGCCCATTTTACAATGTCCTAGCTTCATCCACCTCCATAACTCTCCACAGTAATCCCTCCCTCACCAAGGAAATGAATAGAAGGTGATTAAAACAATAGTAGATCTAAATGTGCATGATTAGATTTAAAGCTTGATCATTTGCAAGAACCCAAATCTCCATCAACATCAGAAAGCATAAATAATATTTGGTATATGCATCCAGTGAAGTAATATGAATTAAAAGAATAAATGAAATACATTATATGCAAGAACATAGATGAAATTCAGAAACAAAATATCGAGGCCAAAAAAAGACAGAAGTTTGCATATAGCAATATGATTCCATTTATGTAAGTTTCAAGAAGAGACTAACCTGCATTGCTATATGCTTATTCTAATATGCAGAGTTGGGGGCTGTCTTTTAGGGAATGACTTCTAGATGCTCTAATTGCCAGTTACCTGGGTGTTTTGATTATGAAAAAAATCATCTAGCTGTATCTTTTTGCTGTTTTTCTTTTCTCTATATACAATATATCAAAGAAGACTTTCCTCTGAGATTATTTGAATCTTGAAACTTTTAGCAAAATATTTCAAAGTTAGTATATTAAGTGCTGGCTTAAGGTAAACAGTCAATACACAGTAAGTTAAATACTGGATATTTTTAAAGCCTATATTGAAACCTCATTTAACATTAAGTAAAAATATACCTAAAGATATTTATTAATTCTCTGTAAATTTTAAATTCTTTTAAAGACAGCAATGTGAACAGCTGACTCATTAGAAAAGACCCTGATGCTGGCAAAGATTGAAGGCAGAAGGAGAAGAAGGTGACAGAGGATGAGATGGTTGGATGGCATCACAGATTCATTGGACATGAACTTGGGCAAACTCTGGGAGGTGGTGAGGGACAGAGAAGCTCGGCATGCTGCAGTCCAAGGGGTCGCAAAGAGTAGGACATGACTTGGAAACTGAAAAACAAAAAATGATAGCAAGAAGAGCAAGAAAGATATTTTCTTATTTTATAAATGATAAAATTAAGGCTTAGAGAATTGTCCCATAGTAATTGTTTGAAGACACAATTTTATCCCAGGGGCATTCCATTCATTCACAGTATAATACGGTTTCCATTTACAAGTGGACTTAAATTATTTTTCATGAGAGAAAAAAAAGTGGGTTTAATTATCCATACATTGGATAAATTCATTCCTTTATTTCTCACTCAGTTTTATATTTCAGTTTTTGTCCATGTTCTCATTAAATACAAAAATATTTACCTTATCAGTATTTGTCTTCTTTTAGAACATTTTTTGCAAGAAATATGCATATATATTTATATAAATGCAGAAACATTTCATGGTTTAAATGATAAGATCCAAGAGGAAATTATATGCATGTTGGAAATTAGCAATTTATTTTTAAGGATTTCTGGATGTAATTATTTCCAAGTTTTTATGAATAAAATAAAGTATATTTAGTTACAAGTATTTAGACCATAATTGGTAGGGCTCATTAATTTAAATAGCTGTTTTGTGTGTATTGGTTTATTCCTCTCTAAAACATATAGAGCCTAGAATTAAATAGGCATGGAAAAGATTATTTTCTTCCCCTAAGGCTTTCTTTTCTGTTACCAACAGCAATCACTTTCACAAAATGAGAATGGAATTGAGGAATTGAGAAGGCAAATAGTCCATAAGTGCATTTAACTATAAGAATTGAGCAATCATGACATATTTAACACTTGTAATATTTCCTTCTTCAGCAGGGGTTTGTGATTGCTGAGCAAGTCTGTACTGATATTTTACTGTCATCAAAATTATCTTCCATTTCATTATCAAATAAGGAGAAAAATTGTCAAAAACTGTGACTAGTATCTTTCCTCCAACTGCCAGACTATCAACTAGTAAATATTTTCTTCCCTGCCCACAATAGTATATGCATCAAACAATTCATTCACCCATCTTGAACTAACAACTCACCGATCTCACTAATTTGCACGGTCTTTCATAGCTTTAGATCTCTGTTCTGCTTACTCAGGTCAGATGCCATCCCTTTCTTGCCTATGCTCTCCATGACAATACACCAATGAAGGCTCCAAGGGCTGCTCTGTCAACTCTGCATCTGGAACATGTAGCTGAGTTAGGATTAGGGGAAAAAACAAAAAAGCAAAAAAACTACAACATGCAGCTCTGATGACCATGATGACTTGAATTCACAATCACTAACTTTAACATTCTGTCTAATATTCTGATTTAAGTTCCTTCATCCTCTCATGCTCCTATATATATATATATATATATATATATATATATATATATATATTTTTTTTTTTTTTTTTTTTTTTCCTTTTGGCTAAACTGCTCGGCATTTGGGATCTTAGTTCCCTGTTGTGTGGTTGTCATTTTAGTTGCTAAGTCACGTCCCACCGTTTACAACCCCATGGACTATACCTACCAGGCTCCTCTGTCCATGGAATTCTCCAGGCAAGAATCCTGGAGTGGGTTGCAGTTTCCTACTCCAAAGGATCTTCCTGACTCAGGGATCAAACCTGCATCTCCTGCTTGGTAGGCGGATTCTTTATCACTGAGCCATCAGAAGAGCCCCTTAGTTCCCTGACCAGGGATCAAACCTGCAGCCCCTGCAGTAGAAGAAAAGAGTCTTAGACAATGGACCACCAGGGAAGTCCCTGTGCTCCTATATTTTCAGAAAACTCTTTCACCTCTTTTCAAATCACCAGCATCCTCTCTTTAAGTTGATTATGTCACTTCCTATTTTAACTGAAGGAAGAGAAGGAAGCAGAAAAGAACTTTCGCATGCATTCAGCATTACATATACCCACCTACGTCCATCTGTCCCTATATGCTTCACATTTCCTCTGAGATCCCATAGCTATTCCTATAATCACTTTCATGAACTTGCTTAATTTACTAGATGAAGTGTGCATGCACTCAAATAAGTAGACTAAATATAAATATAGTGTTAGTCGCTCAGTCGTGGCCAACTCTTTGCGACCCCATGGACTGCAGCCCACCAGCCTCCTCTGTCCATGAGATTTTCCAGACAAGGATACATAAGTATATAAATAAGCATATTAAGTAGTAACCCTTTTTGTCTACTGGGTGACATTCTTTCCACAATTTTGCCCTCTCTCTTGCATCATCAATATTTTTCTTTCTGCTAGATCATTCACAGCTGCTTCATATGCTATAATATCCTTCATGATGAAAATGTTCTCTCTAATTACATTTAATTTCAGATACTGCTTCCATTTTTTCAGATAACATTTTGAGCAAAATATTTCCCTCAGAGTACATAAACTTCATATCTTCAGTCCTTCTCCCAATCTCCTTAGAAACCACTTGAACAGATGTTTTCTTGGCCACTCTAGGGACAAAGGCTTTATAATAATCTCCACATTGCTAAAACCAGTGGTTAATTGTTAAATTCCATCATATATAAATTGTCAGTAGCACATAGCATGCTTCATCATTTCCTCCATTTTAACACATTTCTTTTTTTAACTTCTAAGATAACATCTATTTTACATTATTGGTAATTCCTTCCTAGTCTTCATTTCTATTTTCTCCTTATCTTTCTGACTTTTAAATAATAACATACCATAGACTTATACCTTAGAATCTATATTCTTATCTACTTGCACTCACTAAGTTATTTATTGCAAATCTTGTATATTTAAATACTCAATCCTGAAAGATTCTGATTTTTAATCTCCAACCAATCAAGTGCTCTACCCAAAGCTCTATGCTCTATATGACATATGTACTTGAATTTTTGACAGATTCAGCTGCAATTGAATCTTATTAATCAAATTTCTGATTCTCTCTCCTACTTACTCTGATCTTTGATATATAAATATCTTGTCTTTCCAGTTGCCCAAATATATTGATTATACATGGTCTAGGATATACTGAAGAAAAAAAAAAATAGCCTGCAGAATTTTGGTGAATCGCTTGTTTTCTCTCTCATACTACTTCAGCTTTAGGGTAGGCTTGGAGCTCTGCCCCATGCTGTTCTAACTCCAGAATTCAGACTGAGGAAAGTAACCAATTTTTGCAACACTGCCAGTTTTAGCAGAGTCAAAAAGGGTATTTGGTTAATCATGCAAAGGATGGGAGACATTTAGGGCTGCCAGTAAAATGTATCAATTGTCATATTTCAGTAGCCAAAGACCATCATGTGACCAAACAAGCAGAATTCATTCTTCTCATATATCAAACAGAGGAAAGATATTCTATTGGTTCAAGGACAATCAGGAATCTTTGGTGAACTATGTTAATAACTACATTATCAAACCTACAATAGAACTCCCACTGACTCCTTTCTTTCTCTTTCACATCAAAACCACATTTTGCTTCCAGTCCTCTGGTAGATTCCAGTTCTCTACTTCCAAAATATATCTAGAATATAGGCCGTATTATTTCCTTTACTGCCTCATCCCAGTTTAAGTTGCCATCACCATTCATAACTATGACTATAATAGCCTCATCACTGGTCTTCCTCCTGCCTTTCCTCATCTATAATCTGTTCTTCATACAGCAATGTCCTGATACTGTACCATTTATCTGATCACTTCACTCCTTTGCTCAAGCACTTTAATATAGTTCACCTAATCCAGAGTGAAATGCTTTGGGGTCCATGAGCTCTATAACGTCAGGATTCTTGCTACTATTCTGATCTCATTTAAACATAATTTCTACCTCCTTCATTCTGCGTTGATGCACCAGCTCCTTACTATAGCGTGAAATCAGAAAATGTGTTTTCTCCTCAGGACCTTTGTACTTGTTGTTCTCTCTACAGAGGATGTTCTTTTCTAGGATATCTGCATCATTCATTGTATCCCACTCTTTAGACAGTCTTTATTCACATGTCACATTTTCTTTCTTTCTTTGGTTATTTATTTTTTTTTTTTTTGGCTGCATCATGCAGCATGTGAGATTTTAATTCCCTGACCAGGGATTGAACCTATGCCCCCTGTCTCAGAAGCATGGAGTCTTAACCATTAGACCACCATGGAAATCCCATATACCACACTTTCCAAGAGATCTTTCTTGAAAAGTTTATATAAACAAAACATTCCTGTCTTGCAATTTTGTCTTCCTTACCCTTATCCATAACAGTGCCAAGTGATATATATTGATTTATTTGTGTATTTCTTGTCTTCATTCTTTAATGTATTACTTTCATGTGGCAACAGTTTTTCTTATTCATGAATACATCCAAAGCTTCTAGGGTATTGTCCATATAGAAAAGATACTCATAGTTTTAGAACTAATAATTGAGGAGAAAAATAGATACACATTTATTAATACATCAAAATATTTAAACTTTATATTCTATATATTGAGCTGGGCACACGTGTGCAATAAAATGTGATACAAATTTTCACCTCAGCTTGCTTGCCTAAAGAGACTGAAAGTACAGAGCACAATTATAAAATCTGGGAGTTTTGAAACCTATAGCTGTGAAAGAATAAAAGATGTGTCTACTGACAATGACAAATAAACAGAAGTAATGTGGACCCCTTCAAGGAGTCTATACCCCCTCCATGCTCCTAGCTGGATATAGACAGTGCAAAGGGATCATCCTAATGATTGAATGGAACCTGGGTCTGTGAATAACCACAGGGATTAAAGTTGCAATTTGTCCAGGGATATCAGTTTTTAACTCAAATGGAGTCATTTTACATCTTGTGTGTGCATTCTAACTTGCTTCAGTTGTGTCCAACTCTTTGCGAACCCCAAGACTGTAGCCCACCAGGCTCCTTTGTCCCTGAGATTCTCCAGCTAATAATACTGGAGTGGATTGCCCCTTCCTCCAGGAGATCTTCCCGACCCAGGGATCAAAACCACACCTCCTGAGGCTCCTGCATGGCAGGCAGATTCTTTACCACTGAGCCACCAGGGAAGCCCTTTACATCTTGTACAAGTATCATAGCCTTATATCAAAAGGCTACATTTTGTTCCACAGAATTAAATTTATTGAGAAGCTTAGAAGAAACATTAAATTTGTGAAAGTGGAGTAAAGAATGATGAGCTCACTTTTTTTTGACTTGGTGATTCTGAAGGCATGTGAGATATTCAAGAATATATTGTTTGGCACTCAGAAGAGAGGCCTGGGATAGACAGTTTTGACTATCATCAAATAGAAATGAGTTAAAATTGATAGTGGGTAGTAAGGCACTGAGTAAATAGTGAAGAGAAGGTTATGAGTGGAATCATGAGAAATGTCAACTATTAATGAGCAGGCAAAAGGAAATGGCAACCCACGCCAATGTTTTTCCTGGGAAAGTCCCATGGACAGAGAGGAGCCTGGTAGGCTATGGTTCATAGAGTTGCGAAGACTCAGACACGACTGAGCATGCACATTAACCTGGAGAGACTTGCCCACATGTTATGTGTTATATTCCAACCAGGCTGCAAGGAAGGGTAATCACATCCACATAAGAGCTAGTGGAGCAAACATTCTGCCTTTCCAAACTGCTGAGACTAATTTATCTGGTGTAGAGAATTGTTTGAATTTCCTAAGACCTGAGGACTCAACAAGCAGGTTTTTGCCTCAGAACTTCACAAATGTGCATAGAAAAAGGTTTATGTAGACTGCAGAACATTTAATTAAACTGTTGAATACCCCAATTAGAGTTTATATTTACTTTTGTTTAAAAAAAAAGCTCTAAAATATACCTGTCAACTGTGTCAATTGTTATTTTATTCTCTATACTCCAAATATTGACTTATTGTTCTACAATTTAGCCTAAACCACTCATGCATTGGTTGAGCTCCAATAACACAAACTATATTTTAAAATTTACTCATTGGAATCCAATATTACATTATAATTCCACTAAATACAGTGATTTCACCTTTATTCATCCTTGACTTCAAATTCACAGTTCTTAGGATGCATTTAGATACATAAATATATTCATTCATTTTAATGTAACAGCATTAACCTGCATTTGGCTACTATCTTGAATAAAGACATTTGTGGACAGTTGTGCTCTTTAGTTTACTTACTATTAATATTAACTTATGCACCCATCCTAAATGTTCCTCACTCTTAAATACCTGTAGAGTGTTTGTTAGGTATATGGATGTTGATACTTTTTTGTAATGAATCTTTGGTCAAAATTGTTCTAGGTCCTGCTCTCCTTTTATTTTTTTCCCCCTCATTTTAATTGGTAGCTTACAGGAGGCACTTGAATATCTTGTAGCCATTTTAACCTCACAAAGAAAATTATTTCTAAATGTATCAAAGTTCTTTCTCCCTTAAGTATACAGACTATGAGTGTTTCTACTTGTAAAACAATGCAATATTACAAGGCAGTGGGGTGGGGGAGGGATAAACTGGGAAATTAAGATTGACATATACACACTGACACCCCACTCCAGTACTCTTGCCTGGAAAATCCCATGGATGGAGGAGCCTGGTAGGCTGCAGTCCATGGGGTCGCTGAGAGTCAGACATGACTGAGTGACTTCACTTTCACTTTTCACTTTCATGCATTGGAGAAGGAAATGCCAACCCACTCCAGTGTTCTTGCCTGGAGAGTCCTGGGGACGGGGGACCCTGGTGGGCTGCCGTCCAGGGGGTCACACAGAGTCGGACACGACTGAAGTGGCTTAGCAGCATACACACTATTATATATAAAAAAGATAACAAATGAGGGCAAGCTGAATTTAGAAAAGGCAGAGGAACCAGAGATCAAATTGCCAACATACACTGGAAAAAGAAAGAGAATTCCATAGAAAAATTTCATAGAAAAAAAAAAAAGAATTCATAGAAAAGGCAAGAGAATTCCAGAAAAACATATGCTTCACTGACTATGCTAAAGTCTTTGACTGTATGGATCACAACAAACTGGAAAATTATTGAAGAGATATCAGATCGCCTTACCTGCCTTCTGAGAGCAACAGTATGCAAGTCAAGAAGCAACAGTTTGAATCGGACGTGGAACAACAGACTGGTTTAAAATTGGGAAAGGAGTATGACAAGGCTGTATGTTGTCAGTCTGTTTATTTAACTTCTACACAGAGTACATCACACAAAATGCATATCCAATATGCTACTGGTAAAGAGTACGTGCTGTGCTAAGGCGTTTCAGTCATGTCAGCTCTTTGGGACACTATGGTCTGTAGGCCACCAGGCTTCTCTGTCCATGGGTTTCTCCAGGCAAGAATATTGGAGTGGCTTGTCATGCCCTTCTCCAGGGGATCTTCCCAACCCAGGGATCAAACCATGTCTCTTGTGTGTCCTTCACTGACAGGTAAATTCTTTACGACTAGCACCACCTGGGGAATCCCTCTATCTGTCCCTTAAGTAAGTAAGTAAAGTCGCTCAGTAGTGTCCAGCTCTTTGCAACCCCATGAACTGTAACCTACCATGCTCCTCTCTCCATGGGATTTTCCAGGCAAGAGTACTGGAGTGGGTTGCCACTTCCTTCTCCATATATGTCCCTTAGAAGGCTTAATATTATTGATGAAATGAGTAGCAATATATGCCACAATAATTATTCTCCTTTTATATGCAAATGACTCTGACTCTGGCCAGCTTTCCCAGAAAAGGAAATAAAATGAATGACAAGGAAGTGACTATTAGTATCAAAGGAAGATATGAACAAATAAGGCTAGAAAGAAAGAAAGAAAGGTATGGGAGTCATCAGCAGCCGCATGCATTTAGATTATGCACATTATGTAACAGCATCAGTGATCCTCAGACTCTATCTCCACTCACTCTGCACTCCAAATTCTAAGATGAGAGCATCTAACTGGCCTATAACCAGAGAGGTAACTTTAAGTTAATGTCATGGTCACTAGATATCCATCCTCATATATTGGAATTCATTGTCAGAGTTAATGAGTATGTTAAAATATCAGAAATAAAATAACTTTAGAATGTATTCCATTACAGTCTGAAGAAAGACACCAATTTTTTTTTTTCCTTCTTCCAAAAATGTGGTTAATTCCCTAAAAATTTTCTAGTTAAGCTGCATAAAATCATTTGTGTGCACTTGGTATGTAGAAAGTTCTCATATCAACATCACTGAGATAAAGATATAATTTAAAAAGAACAGATGTATAAATACATAGTTATGTGTATATCAGTCACTCAGTCATGTCTGACTCTTTGTGATCTCTTGGACTATATAGCCCACCAGGCTCCTCTGTCCATGGGATTCTCCAGGAAAGAATATTGGAGTGGGTTTCCATTCCCTTCTCCAGGGGATCTTCCTGATCCACAGATTGAACCCAGGTCTATTGCATTGCAGGCAGATTCTTTACCAACTGAGCTACCAGGGAAATCCGTGAAAACAAGTTATGACCTTTAATCAACAGTAAAGCTGAAGGGAGAGGCTATAACCATGTTAGTACTACATTTTGCTCCCACTGTATCCCTGCCCCTGATCACAGCTTGGAAAGGGTTGGTATTTTCATTGTACATTATTATGTACATTAGAAGCTTTACTTCCCAGTAGTGGCAGTTTCTCCACTGAACTCTGCCCCAAATCTTGCTTGAACTTGGCGTTTCTCTAGGATGCAACAAGCCAGGGTACCAGAATACATGTGACTACTCTGTCCTCAGTGAGTTTTCAACTATGTTGAGGGAGTTCCTTGGTAACAGTCACATTAATTTGTATGGTAGAGCCATTAATATTAATGCCAGGCACCTTCAGTTCTATTTAGTTGCTCAGTCACATTCGACTCTTTGTGACCCTATGGACTGCAGCACACCAGGACTCCCTGTCAATCACCAACTCCCAGAGTGTACCCAAACTCATGTCCATTGAGTCGGTGATGCCATCCAACCATCTCATCCTCTGTTGTCCCTGTCTCAGCCTGCCCTCAATCTTTCCCAGCATCAGGGTCTTTTCAAGTGAGTCAGCTCTTTGCATCAGGTGGCCAAAGTATTGGAGTTTCAGCTTCAGCAACAGTCCTTCCAATGAACACTCAGGACTGGTCTCCTTTAGAATGAACTGGTTGGGTCTCCTTGCAGTCCAAGGGACTCTCAGGAGTCTTCTCCAACACCACAGTTCAAAAGTATCAATTCCTCTATGCTCAGCTTTCTCTATAGTCCAACTCTCGCATCCATACATGACCACTGGAAAAACCATAGCCTTGACTAGATGGACCTTTGTTGGCAAAGTAATGTCTCTGCTTTTTAATATGCTTTCTAGGTTAGTCATAACTTTTCTTCAAGGAGTAAGCGTCTTTTTATTTCATGGCTGCAGTCACTATCTGCAGTGATTTTGGATCCCCCCAAAATAAAGTCTGCCACTGTTTCCACTCTTTCCCTATCTATTTGTCATGAAGTGATGGGACCAGAGGCCATGATCTTAGTTTTCTGAATGTTGAGCTGTAAGCCAACTTTTTCACTCTCCTCTTTCACTTTCATCAAGAGTCTCTTCAGTTCTTCTTCACTTTCTGCCATAAGGGTGGTGTCATCTGCATATCTGAGGTTATTGGTATTTCTCCCAGAAATCTTGATTCCAGCTTGTGCTTCATCCAGCCCAGTGCTTCTCATGATATACTCTGCATATAAGTTAAATAAGCACTGTGACAATATACAACCTTGAAAGACTACTTTTCCTATTTGGAACCAATCTGTTGTTCCATGTCCAGTTCTACTTCTGCTTTATTGACTATGCCAAAGTCTTTGACTGTGTGGATCACAACAAACTGTGGAACATTCTTAAAGAGATGGGAATACCAGACCACTTAACCTGCCTCCTGAGAAATCTGTTTGCAGGTTAAGAAGCAACAGAACTGGATGAAAAGACACCATAGATGACCAAAATATAAGTCTTACTGTGGCCTGCCAATAACTAGCTACAGGATGTAAGGATGGTCATGCCACCACACCCCTCAACCCATTGAGAACCAGTACTAATTAAACTAACCTGACAACTAAGTGGAGGTTTCTTCCCTTTTTTATCTTCCTTGTGTATTTATCTAGATTTGGGGCATATACTTCTCAAATTTGTGGATATGACTGAAGAATGCAGCCTCCAAACAGCAGAGAATGATTTTTTTTTTTTTTTTGGCCACCCCATCTGGGATCTTAGTTCTCCCACTGAGGGTCAAATCTATGCCCCCTGCATTGGAAGTACAAGGTGTTAACTACTAGATGGCCAGGGAAGTCCTGAGAATGACTTTTTTCTTGAAGAATGGCTGATTTACAATGTTGTGTTTATTTCTATTATATAGCAAAGTGATTCAGTTATACATGAGAGTGACTCAGTTTATCCTGAGAATGATTTTTATTCAAGGGCACAAACATAGCTTTTCCAAAGCAGCTATCTATTTGGGATCACCATCTATTTGGGATCTTGGGAAAGTAATTTTGTAATCTATAAAAATAAGATATATGAATCCCCTCCCCTAGCTAGACCTGAGGGATAACTCATTAATCTGATTCAATGACTAGTGTGGAAAAGTATTGCTTTTTAGCCAATATCTTTTAAAAAAATGTTACAACATGTTAAACAATATGGATCAGTCAGTTCAAAATGTAAATATTTTGAGAAAAAAATGTAAACCGAAGCATTCAAAACAGTTATTAATATAGGACACATGGAGAATTAAACTGGTGAAATAGAGAAGAAGGATAAGAAAGGCCAGTATGGAATAAACATGAAAAAAAGCACAATTGTTTGAAAGTGCTTTCAAAATACCAAGAGCTGCAAGAACTCTTGAGGGATAATCCTATTTATTTAAAGTACCAAAAATTGATCTAAAAATGATGCAAATGAATGTTATCTATGAAACAGAAACAGACTCACATAGATAGAGAACAGACTTGTGGTTTCCAAGGTGGGTGGGAGAGGGATGGATTGAGAATCTAAGATTAGCAGATGCAAGCTATTATACAGAGAATGGATAAGCAAAGGCCTACTGTATAGCCCAGGGAACTATATTCAATATCCTGTGGTAAACCATAATGGAAAAGAATATAAAAAAGGATGTGTGTGTGTGTATATATACATGGAAAACTGAATCACTTTCTGTACAGCAGAAATTAGCACAACATTGAAAATCAATTATGCTTCAATTTAAAAATGAAGATTTTTTTTTAAAAGTAGCAGAAATGGAAAACTAAATAAGACTAGTTGTTTCCTTGCATAAACTTAAGTCTATTATTCATTAAACCAACAAATATTATCTGTGGCATGTGATGGATGGAGCAGGGTGAGGGAGAGTAAAATCTAAAAAAGTAATATTAAGAAAAGTTTGGTTAACACTCCTAGATTTATTTATAATTTTGTCACTCTTGTGCTTACAATAAGAAAAACCTGGGCAAACAGAAAATCAGTGATTTCCCTATAGTCCATGGAGAACTGATGTTGCAAGGAAAACCATCAACCCACAAAGTAAACTATCACCCACAGACAGGCACCTCCAGAGGGACAGAACAACCAAGATCTGCTTACCTGGAATAGAAGCCACTGGAGGTATAATTTAGTAGGAACATTTAAATGGCAATTTGATGAATTGCTGGAAACTGAGAAAGTGTTAGCATGAGAGTAAGTAACTCCTGGGCTTCCCTTGTAGCTCAGCTGGTAAAGAATCTGCCTGCAGTGCAGGAGACCTGGGATCAATCCCTAAGTTGGGAAGATCCCCTGGAGAAGGAAATGGTGATGCACTCCAATATCCTTGCCTGGAAAATCTCATGGACAGAGGAGCCTGGTGGTCTGCAGTCCATGGGGTTGCAAAGAGTCGGGCACAACTGAGCGACTAACACTTACTTACTTAAATAACTCCTTGGGGTTTGCAAGTGAGATAACTAAGCTTTCATGGGCTTTACTTCTAGGAACATGATTTTCCTGATGTAGATATGAAGAAGACATTCTTGTGGCTTTATTAGGGGGAGAGGAAAAAAAATCATTGTGAGATATTTGCAGAGCCTTCTCCAGAACAAAAGCCTATACCCTTCTGGAAAAGACTACAAGCATTATACCTACCACGGTTTCTTCTCTGTCCTTCTCTAGCTTTCTGTTTCACTTAAGGAGGGAGGAACTTAATCCATAGGGTCAATGACTGACACTTACTCAAATTATCACAGAATGATAATCTTCCATACCACCACACCTCCAGGGGTCCATTATAATAAATGAGGATGGGGTGCAGCTAGAAAAAAAAGCTGTAAGATTCATACTCTGAGAAGTACTTAGGAAAGCCCAAAGTCAAGAGAGGAGATATAAACAAAGACACTAGAGAAATCTGAAGTCTTTTGCATACTTATAACTACGTAAAACTCTAAACATAGCCCAGCTCTAGCCAGTTAACATAAATGTCCACACTAAAACCTTATCTATGTCAATTTTTAGAAACTTTATAAAATATGTTCACTTTCAACAACAATAAAAAAAATTATAAGGCTGCAAAAGAGTAATAAATACAGTCTGTAGAGAAAAACATCAGGACTATACTGAGATATGAGCAGGTAATAGGATTACCAGTGAGGGAATTTAAAACAGCTATATGCAAAGGACTTTAATGGAAAACAACACACAAACCACATATAAAAACAGATACAGGCAGAAATATAGAAATATATAGAAACTCCAAGATAGACTAAAAAAAGTCTAGAAAATTTAAAAAACTAACAGAATGTGGTGGGCCTAGTAGTAAACTTGATGCAGCTGAAGAAGGAATCAGTGAGCAACATAAAGATATAAAGATAATCAATAAAGATTTCCCACTTTAAATATAAAGAGGAAAAAAAATGAAAACAAAATAAACTGAATATACAACTTCAAAAGTCATAACATATGGGTATTTGGAATATCAGAAGGAAAATGGATGAATTTAGAAGGATGCTTGAAGTAAAAATGGTCAAGAATTTTCCAAAATCAGTTACAGATACCAACTACAGATCCAGAGAGCTCCGAGAACTAGAAGCAACAAAACTACAGAGAAAGACTAGAAAACCCCATACATATTTAGGCAATCTTATTCAAATGGCTGAAAAGCAATAGAAAGGCAAAAGAAAAAAATTCAACCTTACCATTAAAGAATAAGAATTATAGGACTCTTCCAACAGAAATTATGCATGCAAGAGAAGAGTGGGTGAAATATTTAAAATGTTAAAAGAGTGGGGAGTGGCCAAGATGGCAAAGCAAAAAGATCATGACCTCAACTTCTTGCATAGACTCACCATAATTAAAAGTACTTAGAGACCAACTATCAATGAAAAAGACCTGAAGAATAGTGCAAAAGATTTTCCACAACAAAAATTTTCCAAACAAAAAAAAAAAAAAAAAAAAAAAAGACTCACAAAAAGGCAAGTAAGAGGAGATGAGACTTCAAAACCTACACTATCGGGTAGGGAACCCACGAACAGGAGGATGTTTGTCATTGCAGGGTTTTCCCCAAGGAGTGAGGAGTCCAAACCCAATATCCAGCTCCCCAGGTCCAGCAATGGGAAAGCAGGCTGCAGAACACCAGGCTTTGAGCACCAGCAAGGCTTGCAGACAGGAGAGCCAGAGGGCTGTAGTTAACAGAGACTCTACTCTTAAAGGGCACACACACAATCATACATGCTCTAGGACCCAGGGAAGAAGCAGTCAATTGAAAGAAACCTGGGTTGGACCCACATACTGTTCTTAGAGGGCTTCCTAAAGAGATGTGAGGTCACTGGGATCCCCCCTTGTGGACACAGATGCTGGTTACAGACATTTGGGGTGTCTGTCCCACCAGGAGGACACTGGTGCTGGCAAGAGCCATTTGGGCATCCTTCCTTTAGACTCTTGGGCTGGGACCTGGCTCCACTCACCAGCTGGTATGATTGACTGGAAACAATCCAATCCACTATTACTAGCAGCAACAATGCTCTTGCATAATATTTCTTTATAATACTTAAAAGTCTAGATTTCTGTTTTTATCAAGTCACTCTCCAGTCAATTTTGGAGCAACCTGTACAAAGAAAAACTATCTACTTTAGCTATTCCATTTTGTAAACCTGTCTACATTTTTTATTATTCACATCTTTGTATACTAGCAGCCAGCATATTGAGATTACATAGTAGGTGCTCAATATAGAATGCATGTTGAATTATTTAATGTACAAATAAATGTACATGTTTGGGCCTTAGATTTCTCTCTTCAGGTAAACTAGAAAACTCTTAACTTTTCTCTGCAACAGTCTTTCCAATCATTATTTGAAGTTAAGTGTTTTTCATAATTTTTTCTAAATGTTAAATGTCCCTACTGCCTTCCACTGTGTTCCACAAAATGATTCACTTTGTACACTTTCTACTGAATGAGTTTTAATTTTTCATTTTCTTCTTAACGTACTTCAATGTCAATTGCCAATCCAAATTTTTCATCTTTCATTCCCATATTACAATCTCAGGTTTATTTTGCAAATAAGCTTTCTCATTCAAATGTTAATAACTCTGTCTCAGAATTGTGTGTTTCTGATGTTCTGATTACCCAGCCATTCATCTCTAGGAAGTTTCTACACTGTTAAGTTTTTCTGTGTCATGTGTGACTAAGATATGATCAGTGGAGAATTGGAGATTTGTCTAAAACTTGGCTGTCTAACATAGTAGCTAGTAGGTACATGTGATCATAAACACTTAAAATGTGGCTGGTCTGAATCAAGATGTACTGATAAGTGTAAAATACACTCTGAATTTCAAAGAATTATTTAAAAATGTAAACTATCTAATAATTTTATGTTGATTACACATTAAAGAAAAATATCTTAGATATATTATTTAAATAAAATATATTATTAAAATTAATTTCATCTATTATTATTAAAATATGTTGATTAGAAAATTTTAAATTATGTATATGGCTTGCCTTTGTGGCTCACATTTTATTTCTGTCTGACAACACTGGTTCAAAGCCATGTCACTGCCCAGCGAGTAACAGAAAACTAGAACTTAAATTCTCTGACTTAAGGTCCATGTTGATTAGTTTTGTATATCATGACTTGAGAAGAAACCCAATTCAAGACAATTGAATGGCTACAAAATCTATCTTTATTGCATAGGTTTTATAATGCAGTCACCATTTTCTGCCTTTAATAATTTGACAAATTGACTTCTTTATGATGAAGGACAGCAGCAGGCATAAATTGGAAATGTTTTATTACTTGGGATTCTGCAGGTAAGATCTGCATATATGTAGCTTTCATTGATCCTCATTTAGAACCTGTGCTAAGAAATCCCCCTTAGACAGACTGAATAAAAAATCAAGTCCTTAGTGGCACTCTCACTTTTAAACCTTAGTACAATGGCATGTGATACATTAAAGTTAATTTGTCGCTTCATGGAAAGTCACCCTGAAGCAAGGTTTTGATAATAGGCTTTCTTTAGATCATTTCCCAGGCACATTTTGCAACACACAAATGAAATAAAGGTATGATTTGTTCCTCCTTTCTTCTGGATTCAGTCTAGTAGCTGATAGAAGTTTATTTTTATCTTGCCATTGGAGGTAGGCCCTAGGGCTGCTGAATAATTAAGGAGCATGTTTCTGATAGTTTCTCAATAACAAAATATTATTAGTTAATAACAGAAACAAAGTTTGCTGCCTAGAAGAGTAGTAACTTTTTATTATGCAAAACTAGCAATTCTATTTGCACTTTCCCCCTCTAAATCTGCAAAGCCCTTGACACCCCAGCAACAGTATGAAAACCCATACTCTTCTTGTTACATAAGTGATGTTGATCTAACAGTTCAACAAAATCTCTAAATGGAAATCACAATTAGTTTTTTTGTTTTCCTTTGGTAAATAATTTGTCAATTTATAGTCATGTCAGTATTGACACTTTGTGAAGGGATCTTAGAAACTTATACATTGTACCAAGAGTTTAGGGAAAAAAGTCTTTTAATTACTTATATTGTATCCCACTTTTAATTGTTTGTGGCTCCTCTGAACATTTTAGTATGTGACAAAGAAACTTTAGTTCCTGGTCTGCAGTGTGAGGCAACAGTCATGGTAGGACTAAAAAATGCATCACTGATCTGTAATCTTCTCAAAGAGTGGCAGCTTGAAAAAGCTCCTTGGTATACATGTAATGCAACTATACAAAGCTGGCTAGTTAAGTGTACTATCCCCAAAGGTACCACTAAGGGAAAAAAAAAAATGGACTCAAGGTTTCAGAGTTATATGGCTTGACTAAATATTGTCAATAGGGCATATTTGTCAATATACACACAATGGCATTCTTTTTCTTTACTACTAACTAGCCCTTTTTTCTCACATTTCTCATTTTGAAGTTCACAACAGAAAACATTTTAACTAACTTGTTCCACTGTACAGCTAATTAAATGATCATGCCTAACTTCAATTTACCCTCTATGATTCTAATATAGAGTCATATCTATGATCTTCAAGGCACTATAGGTTTTTGAAATCATAAATTTGTTTAGTTACCTAATTTCTGTCTCCTGTTAGACTCTAGGTTTCAAGAGGTAGGTGTTTTATTTATTTTTATCCTCTGTTTCATCTCCAACATTTAGCACAGTGTCTATAATATAAATGATGCACCATAACTACTTGATGAATACTATTGGATCTACATGTATGGATGTGAGAGTTGGATCATAAAGAAGACTGAGCACCAATGAATTGATGCTTTCAAACTGTGGTGTTGGAGAAGACCCTTGAGAGTCCCTTGGACTGCAAGAGATTAAACCAGTCAATCCTAAAAGAAATCAACCCTGAACAATCATTGGAAGGACTGATGCTGAGGCTGAAACTCCAGTACTTTGGTCACCTGATGCAAAGAGTCTACTCACTGGAAAAGATCCTGATGGTGGGAAAAACAGAAGGCAGGAGAAGAAAGAGGTGACAGAGGACGAGTTGTTTGGATGGTATCACTGACTCAATGGATATGAGTTTGTGCAATCTCTGGGAGATGCTGAAGAACAGGGAAGCCTGGTGTGCTGCAGCCCATGGTGTTGCAGAGTTGGACATGACCGAACGGCTGAACAAAAAAAATTGGATCTACAAGAGAAACCCTGTTACAGCTGGAAAGGTGAGTGATGACACAAGAGGCTGATCAAGGAAGACCAAGAAAAGGTCTACTTGAGCAACAGAAGTCTGGTAAACTAGAAGGTAGAAGTTCAAAGAAAGAGCTAATGACTGGATAAACTGAGGAGGAGTTCTTCTAGTTGGGTCACGAGGGGCACTGTCAACAAAGTGTAACATTAAATATATAACTCCTTGATGTATAGTAGATCAGAGCAGATCAGATCAGTTGCTCAGTCGTGTCCGACTCTTTGCGACCCCATGAATCGCAGCAGGCCAGGCCTCTCTGTCCATCACCGACTCCCGGAGTTCAATGAGACTCATGTCCATCGAGTCAGTGATGCCATCCAGCCATCTCATCCTCTGTTATCCCCTTCTCTTTCATCCCCTTCTCCTCTGGCTCCCAATCCCTCCCAGCATCAGAGTCCTTTCCAATGAGTCAGCTCTTCGCATGAGATGGCCAAAGTATGGAGTTTCAGCTTTAGCATCATTTCTTCCAAAGAAATCCAAGGCTGATCTCCTTCAGAATGGACTGGTTGGATCTCCTTGCAGTCCAAGGGACTCTCAAGAGTCTTCTCCAACACCACAGTTCAAAAGCATCAATTCTTGGGCGCTCAGCCTTCTTCACAGTCCAACTCTCACATCCATACATGACCACAGGAAAAACCATAGCCTTGCCTAGACGAACCTTTGTTGGCAAAGTAATGTCTCTGCTTTGGAATATGCTATCTAGGTTGGTCATAACTTTCCTTCCAAGGAGTAAGCATCTTTTAATTTCATGGCTGCAGTCACCATCTGTAGTGATTTTGGAGCCCAGAAAAATAAAGTCTGACACTGTTTCCACTGTTCCCCATCTATTTCCCATGAAGTGATGGGACCGGATGCCATGATCTTTGTTTTCTGAATGTTGAGCTTTAAGCCAACTTTTTCACTCTCCTCTTTCACTTTCATCAAGAGGCTTTTTAGTTCCTCTTCACTTTCTGCCATAAGGGTGGTGTCATCTGCATATCTGAGGTTATTGATATTTCTCCCAGCAATCTTGATTCCAGCTTGTGTTTCTTCCAGTCCAGCGTTTCTCATGATGTACTCTGCATATAAGTTAAATAAGCAGGGTGACAATGCACAGCCTTGACGAACTCCTTTTCCTATTTGGAACCAGTCTGTTGTTCCATGTCCAGTTCTAACTGTTGCTTCCTGACCTGCATACAAATTTCTCAAGAGGCAGATCCGGTGGTCTGGTATTCCCATCCCTTTCAGAATTTCCCACAGTTTATTGTGATCCACACAGTCAAAGGCTTTGGCATAGTCAATAAAGCCTAAATAGATGTTTTTCTGGAACTCTCTTGCTTTTTCCATGATCCAGCAGATGTTGGCAATTTGATCTCTGGTTCCTCTGCCTTTTCTAAAACCAGCTTGAACATCAGGAAGTTCACGGTTCACGTATTGCTGAAGCCTGGCTTGGAGAATTTTGAGCATTACTTTACTAGCGTGTGAGATGAGTGCAATTGTGTGGTAGTTTGAGCATTCCTTGGTATTGCCTTTCTTTGGGATTGGAATGAAAACTGACCTTTTCCAGTCCTGTGGCCACTGCTGAGTTTTCCAAATGTGCTGGCATATTGAGTGCAGCACTTTCACAGCATCATCTTTCAGGATTTGGAATAGCTCAACTGGAATTCTATCACTTCCACTAGCTTTGTTCGTAGTGATGCTTTCTAAGGCCCACTTGACTTCATAGTGCAGGATGTCTGGCTCTAGGTCAGTGATCACACCATCGTGATTATCTGGGTTGTGAAGATCTTTTTTGTACAGTTCTTCTGTATATTCTTGCCATCTCTTCTTAATGTCTTCTGCTTCTGTTAGGTCCATACCATTTCTGTCCTTTATCGAGCCCATCTTTGCATGAAATGTTCCTTTGGTATCTCTGATTTTCTTGAAGAGATCTCTAGTCTTTCCCATTCTCTTGTTTTCCTCTATTTCTTTGCATTGATCGCTGAGGAAGGCTTTCTTATCTCTTCTTGCTATTCTTTGGAAGTCTGAATTCAGGTGTTTATATCTTTCCTTTTCTCCTTTGCTTTTCGCTTATCAACTTTTCACAGCTATTTGTAAGGCCTCCCCAGACAGCCATTTTGCTTTTTTGCATTTCTTTTACACGGGGATGGTCTTGATCCCTGTCTCCTGTAAAATGTCACGAACCTCATTCCATAGTTCATCAGGCACTCTATCTATCAGATCTAGGCCCTTAAATCTATTTCTCACTTCCACTGTATAATCATAAGGGATTTGATTTAGGTCATACCTGAATGGTCTAGTGGTTTTCCCTACTTTCTTCAATTTCAGTCTGAATTTGGCAATAAGGAGTTCATGGTCTGAGCCACAGTCAGCTCCTGGTCTTGTTTTTGCTGACTGTATAGAGCTTCTCCATCTTTGGCTGCAAAGAATAGAATCAATCTGATTTCGGTGTTGACTATCTGGTGATGTCTGGTGATGTATAGAGTCTTCTCTTGTGTTGTTGGAAGAGGGTGTTTTTTATGACCAGTGCATTTTCTTGGCAAAACTCTATTAGTCTTTGCCCTGCTTCATTCCGTTTCCAAGGCCAAATTTGCCTGTTACTCCAGGTGTTTCTTGACTTCCTACTTTTGCATTCCAGTCCTCTATAATGAAAAGGACATCTTTTTTGGGTGTTAGTTCTAAAAGGTCTTGTAGGTCTTCATAAGCACCATTCAACTTCAGCTTCTTCAGCATTACTAGTTGGGGCATAGACTTGGATTACTGTGATATTGAATGGTTTGCCTTGGAAACGAACAGAGATCATTCTGTCATTTTTGAGATTACATCCAAGTACTGCATTTCAGACTCTTTTGTTGATCATGATGGCCACTCCATTTCTTCTGAGGGATTCCTGCCTGCAGTAGTTGATATAATGGTAATCTGAGTTAAATTCACCCATTCCAGTCCATTTCAGTTCGCTGATTCCTAGAATGTCGACATTCACTCTTGCCATCTCTTGTTTGACCACTTCCAATTTGCCTTCATTCATAGACCTAACATTCCAGGTTCCTATGCAATATTGCTCTTTACAGCATCGGACCTTGCTTCTATCACCAGTCACATCCAGAAGTACTTATAATTTATGTTAATCATTTATCCCACTATTTTCTGGGCCAGCTCAGATTATTCTTAGTTTCTTATAGTCTATATTTTGCACATTGTGTCTGTAAGTTTGCAGTACCATTCTATTAGCAAAGTTTGCTTCTTTTTGTTAAAGCACTTATTATTACCTGCTGACTTCTAAAAAATATTGCATCTTCAAATCATTCCAACACATTGTAAGTACTATGTCTTTATCATAACATTAACTTAAATATCCATTTATCCTTGGGATCTCTTTTGATATGTACATTTGCCTACACTGACCCATCCATTTCTACTCAGGTTTGAGGAGTAAGGGAGTGTCAGAGAGAGAAAATTTCTAATGTCTTTTAATACAAATACTCTCTTACAAAATAGAAACAGACTTGCAGACTTAGAAAACAAACTTATGATCACCAAAGGAGAAAGGTAAGGGCTAAAGATAAACTGGGATTTAGGGACTGACATATATACACTACTATATTAAAATTGATAACATACAGAGAACTCTGCTCTGTATTATTCTGTAATTACCTAAATAGGAACGAATCTGAAAAAGAATAGACAAATGTATATATATAACTGAATCATTTTGATATACATCTAAAACCAACATGTTTAAATCAACTATAGTCCAATATAGGGATTCCTAGGTGGCACAGTGGTAAAAAAAAAAAAAAATCTACCCGCCAATGCAAGAGATGCAGAAGACACAAGTTCTATCTCTGGGTCGGGAAGATCCCCTGGAGAAGGAAATAGCAACCCACTTCAGTATTCTTGCCAGAAAGATCCCATGGATAAATGAACCTGGCAGGTTATAGTCCATGGGTTTATAAGAGTCAGACACGACTGAATGTACACACACATAGTCCAATACAAAATAAAAATTAAAAAATTAAATACTCTCTTACACAAATCATGAATGAAGTCAAAGCTGAAGCACAACAGAGGACATCATTTATCCTCACCGTCTTTCTCCAATAAACACCAGTGTGTGTGTGTGTGCTCAGTTATGTCTAACTCCTCATGACCCCATGGAATATAGCCTACCAGGTTTCTCTGTCCATGGTATTTTCCAGGCAAAAATACTGGGTTGCCATTCCCTTCTCCAGGGGATCTTCCCAGTCCAGGGACTGAAATACTGTCTTCTGCAGTAGCAGGCAGATTCTTTATCAGTGAGCCAGAAGGGAAGCCCAATAAGTCCCAACAAATACACACAAATGTAAACAGCAATGCTGTTAAGTATTTGTAACTTTTAAGATGCAAAACAGTTAGGACACCAGTCCATGAACCAAGTTTTTCTGGGCTTTAAATTTCAGGGTTAGGCAATCTGAATTAAAATGGAATTCTTCCTAAAAGGATTGTATAAAAATGTAACTTATATATATGGCCAAGTAAGGAAAAAAAGAATATGAAATCTTTAAATGTTACGGAAAAAAGAGCAGTAAGCATGGGGATTCTTTTATGTTTTGTGAATGTCTGTATTTAGAGCGGACATAATTAAATGTTTAATTATGCAGCAATGTGTGTGTGTATGTGTTAGTTGCTCTGTCATGTACAACTCTTTGGGACACCATGGACTGTAGTCCGTCAGGCTCCTCTGTGGAATTCTCCAGACAATAATACTGGAGTAATGCCGTGTACTTCTCCATGAAGCCATGCCCTTCTTAAGGGGAACTTTCTGACCTGGGGACCGAACCTGGTCTCTTGCATTTCAGGAATATTCTTTACCATCTGAGCCACCAGAGAAGCCTGTGCAGCAACATACTCAGGCTCAGATGTCAGTGTCCATACAGTGATTTGAAAGGAAACATTTAATTGCATGGTTAGAAGAGATGATAAAATTGTGCTTTAAAGCAGTATATACCCCTAGTGAAAGTACCTTTCCAGAAAAGCAACAAGGAAGCTGCTCTGGACATCTTCCACTTTCCCCAGAGATCCAGCTTGCATCCTTCTTCACCCTGTCTGCTCCAGAACCCTGATCTGTGAGAACCATATCAGTTGGGTTATTTGCCTCCTGGATTTTGGATTTTCACTGATGGAAAGTACAAACAAGGAAATGAAGGAACAGAGGGGAGATGTGGATAGCTATTTCCCTAGCTTCTTCTTTTGTTTTGCCACAATGAAGTGCTTCCTCACCTAAGGTCAGGAGGTCATCCACGACAGTTTTATCAGTCTTAAGTTTCTAATGAATGGGTCTGCCTTTTCACTTCTTCAAACTTAGCATCAGTTATTAAGCCTTTGCATTACCGTCCCTGAGGTATTATATACTTTGGACTTCTTGACAGCTTGTCTACATCTTCTAACAATACTTTATTAACTCCTCTTAAATATTTCAATATTAATGGACCATATATTATCTGCTAGGATCCTGGATGATAGGAAAACTAAAAGAAATGTACCTTTCTTGTATTTACATGAGGAAGAATACTTTTTTACAAGGTTATATGCAAAAAGCTTCGAGTTCAAGTTTAGCTTACTTATATGTTATAGAAATAATAGAATTTAAATAATAACATAAAAATTTCTCCAAGCCAAGTATCAGATCAGATCAGATCAGTCGCTCAGTCGTGTCTGACTCTTTGCGACCCCATGAATTGCAGCACACTAGGCCTCCCTGTCCATCACCAACTCCTGGAGTTCACCCAGACTCATGTCCATTGAGTCAGTGATGCCAACCAGGCATCTCATCCTCTGTCGTTCCCTTCTCCTCCTGCCCTCAATCCTTCCCAGCATCAGAGTCTTTTCCAATGAGTCAACTCTTTGCATGAGGTGGCCAAAGTACTGGAGTTTCAGCTTTAGCATCATTCCTTCCAAAGAAATCCCAGGGCTGATCTCCTTCAGAATGGACTGGTTGGATATCCTTGCAGTCTAAGGGACTCTCAAGAGTCTTCTCCAGTATGGAAGTGAGAGTTGGACTGTGAAGAAGGCTGAGCGCTAAAGAATTGATGCTTTTGGACTGTGGTATTGGAGAAGCCAAGTATACCAATGACTAATTTAACAAAACAAAAAGTTGAAAATTGCTGTGAAAGACATATCCATAACACAGACATGATTTTCCCAGAAGTGTCAGGATTTTGATCCTCACTGAATATGAGCTCACAATTTGAAACTGAAGAAGTAATATGAAGAAAACATAAAGAAATAATCCATCATGAATGAGTCAAGAGACATATCAGAACATAATTAGTATGTCAAAAACAAACACAATAAAATAACCTGAAATAATTAATTGAACTAATGTATCACAATGAGCAAACACAAAGAAAATACTATAAAAATAGTATTTAACAACTCATACAATTAGAAAGAGGATTAAATTTAAAGTAAGTATGAGGAAATTAGCCCCAAATGCAATTCTAAGATATTAATAACCTCAGGTATGAAGATGACACCACCCTTATGGCAGAAAGCAAAGAAGAATTAAAGAGCCTCTTGATAAAAGTGAAAGAGGAGAGTGAAAAAGTTGGCTTAAAGCTCAACATTCAGAAAACAAAGATCATGGCATCTGGTCCCATCACTTCATGGCAAATAGATGGGGAAACAACGGAAACAGTGACAGACTTTATATTTTGGGCTCCAAAATCACTGCAGATAGTGACTGCAGCCATGAAATTAAAAGGCACTTGCTCTTTGTAAGAAAAGCTATGGCCAACCTAGACAGCATATTAAAAAGCAGAGACATTACTTTGCCAACAAAGGTCCATCTAGTCAAAGCTATGGTTTTTCTAGTAGTCATGTATGGATGTGAGAGTTGAACTATAAAGAAAGCTGAGCACCAAAAAATTGATGCTTTTGAACTGTGGTGTTGGAGAAGACTCTTGAGAGTCCCTTGGACTGTAAGGAGATCCAACCAGTCCATCCTAAAGGAAATCAGTCTTGAATATTCATTGGAAGGACTAATGCTGAAGCTGAAACTCCAATACTTTGGCCACCTGATGCCAAGGATTGACTCATTTGATAAGACCCTGGTGCTGGGAAAGATTGAAGGCAGGAAGAGAAGGGGACAACAGAGAATGAAATGGTTGGATGGCATCACTGACTCAATGGACATGAGTTTGAGTAAACATTAGGAGTTGGTGATGGACAGGGAGACCTGGCATACTGTAGTCCATGGGGTCGCAAAGCATAGGACACGAATGAGTGACTGAATTGAACTGAACTGAGAAAGTGTGAGAAATGGGCCAGGGCCTCTGGGAGGCACAGCATCTGGGGGAAAGTGGTACAAACTTACTGAGAAAACTATGTCTACAAGCTTGGCAAGAAAGGAAAAAAAGAGAGCAAGAGGTGAAAACTAATGAATCTACTGCAAAAACAAAGATAAAAATTGAACTGAACTGAAATGAACTGAAAGCAAGGGAACCATCAGAAATAAGCTAAAAGATATGGAAGGCAACATGTGATTTTCAACTTTAAAATAAATCCTAGAATAAAAAAAAGGTAGTATTTCATATTATTACATTTAAAAGCAATATTTAACAAAATAATATCAGGATTCTTCATTATTAATTCAAGACTTAAATATGAAACTGCATACAAAGTTTAAAAAGAAAAAGTAAAAAAAAAAGTGAAAGGAAAAAGAAAAAGAAAATTAAAAGAAAAAAGAGGGATGTTATATCTTCCCATAAAGTACAGCAAGTATGTTACTACTTCAACAGCTCTAATGTTCTCCATAGACAATGGGAAAAATATCTGAAATGCTGAGGGAAATATATCCAATAAACTATCATTCATGAATAAGAATGATTCTTTGGAAAACAAAGACTGATAGCTTGTTGCTTAAACCTATACTGAGTTACTAAAATATCCGTTAAGTACTGGAAAAAATTAAATCCAAAATCATGATATGTGTTCAGTCACTAAGTCACGTCCGACTCTTTGCAGCCCCATATACTGTAGCCCAACAGGCTCCTCTGTCCATGGGATTCTCCAGGCAAGAATACTGGAGTGGGTTGCCATTTCCTTCTCCAGGGGATCTTCCCTGAACCAAAGATCAAACTAACTCTCTTGTGTCTCCTGCGTCTGTAGGCAGATTCTTTACCAATAGCACCACCTGGGAAGCCCAAATAATGATAAATGCAAGAAATATTCTGAGAATCTGTTAAACGAGTTACTTTGAGTGAACATTTCTTTTCTTTTTTTTTTTTCTTTCTCTGATGGCACATTTTTTCATCTACTCTGAAATATCCAGTTTATAAGCATTCAATGCAGTGATTTTATGCAATGGCATTTGCTTCGTAGCTCAGTCAGTAAAGAATCTGCCTGCAATGCAGGAGACCTAGATTTGATTCCTGGGTCGGGAAGATCCCCTGGAGAAAGAAATGGCAACCCACTCCAGTATTCTTGCCTGGAAAATCCCATGGATAGAGGACCCTGGAAGGCTACAGTCCATGGGGTTGCAAGAGTTAGACACGACTTAGCGACTAAAGAGAGATAGTGAAAAAATGAATAGGTTTTGTTTTAATTGTGAGGATAGTTCTCCATTGAGGAAAAAAGTAAAGTCATGAATACCATGCTCTATGATATTTATGCATGTGCTAGTGCAGGAATGTTAATAACCATTTTGCAATATTTACTACCTGAAAGTGAAAGTCGCTCAGTCGTGTCTGATTCTTTGCCACCCCAGGGACATGGAATTCTCCAGGCCAGAATACAGGAGTGGGTAGCCTATCCCTTCTCCAGTGGATCTTCCTGACTCAGGAATCAAACCCAGGTCTCCTCCATTGCAGGTGAATTCTTCACCAACTGAGTTATCGGGGAAGTCCCCATTTACTACATACATGTGTTTTAAGTCGCTACAGTCGTGTCTGACTCTTTGCGACCCTATGGACTGTAGCCTGCCAAGCTCCTCTGTCCTGGGATTCTCCCTGCAAGAATACCAGAGTGGGTTTCGATGCCCTTCTCCAAGGAATATTTACACCTTAACGCAAAAAAGAAAAAAAAAAAAAAAAATGTGTGAAGGGAGGATAAGTCCACATACTCTTCATATATTAATACATATATAAATCATCTTGTTAAAATTCAGACTTGATTACTTCTAGGTGGAGCTTAAAAGCCTACATATCCTTCAAGCTCTAGGCAATATGATCATTTGTTGCCCCAGGCTTGCTCAAAATGACATGCATTTTCATACCTTCTGGAGGGAGTAACATTTATTTATAAGTTTTACAAATGACACAAAAGTATTATTGTAAATTAATTATTTATTAAATAGTAAGTTATTTTATATTTCTGTGTTGGATTACTACTTCCTTTTCAAAGCTTATATTTATTTACTTTTGACACTTCCTAAAAGGTTAGTGTGCCAAACATCTCCCCTGATATTTCAGGTAAGCCATACAACATTAGCCCAAACTTTAAAATTCCAGGAAAGTTTTTAGCCACTATTTGAACTAGAATTAAATTCTCTTGTATGTTCTCTCTCATGTAAGTAAACCAATTACTTGACATTAAATGATCACTCTAAACAATCTTATACAAATGTGGAGATACTTCACTAATCATCCTCTCCTGCTTTTTTCTCTCTTTGCCTTGTAGTTAACTAACTATTGCAGTTTTCCATTCTCTAATTAAGTAATTAAACACATGTTTTGGTACCATAATGTGTTGATTGCTTTTATCTTTACAGGTAAAACAATAAGAATGAGGTTAATTGTTTTCTTTCTGCAGTGGAAGAAAACAGAGCCAGATGGAAATGAGCTATTTGTTCCAAATCTGAAGCAGTTCATGGTAAAAGATTAGTGATGAATGTCAAAACTCTCAGAGCTGTCTTACTGTATTATTTAATATTTGGGTGATTACTAATGTCATGGGGTGGAAATAGTGAAGTCTTTAAAAATAAGTGTTCTGGATAGTCTGATTTGAAATAGCTTTGAAATGGCTAATAAACTGGTGCCTCTATAATTTTAATTTACAGTTCTTTATGGGGATAGGATAAGAGACAAACTGTTTAAGAGAAAGTCTAGACTTGGATTTTTTTTTTTAATTTTATTTTATTTTTAAACTTTACATAATTGTATTAGTTTTGCCAAAGACTTGGATTTAATCCTGATCTCAGCTGGCCTGGGGCTGTAGCAGCTTGAAGTAGAATTTTGGTTCCTGGACGGTGACTGAAATCAGGCCATGACAGTGAGAATTCTGAATCCTAACCACTAGACCAGTGACAAGACTGGGCCTACACGACTTTGTAGAAAATGAGTTACACACAGTAGTAAAACAAGTAAAATTTTAATTAGGAAGAAAAAGAACACATGTGGATAGATACATGGGCAGACTCAGAGAGAGAGTCGTGCCTTCAAGGTAGTCTGAATCACTTATGTGGAACATTTCTTCTTGGTTTCCTCCAGCCAATCGTCTTGCTCCACCTGGTTCTGAGTCTGTATTTGGTTTATCTCAGGGTCCTCCGCTGTGTGCACGTGCATCTCTAAGCCAAGATGAATTCTAGCGAAGAGAACTAGAGGTTGACATCACCTCTCCTAGGCTCAGCCTCTCCTATTATCCTCCTATTATTGTCCATCTTGGGAGCCTCTGTCCACAGAGGACAGACCCTAGCTGCTCAGGCTGGGACCCATCTATCTCCTGCTTCAATTCTAAAGGAAATAAGATGGAAATATGCCTATCAATTGCAGAGTTTTTGTCTCTTTTTATTCTCTTATCCTTTGACTACCACAGTCTTTCCTACTTTTACTGACAATTGAAATTCTTCTGAGGGTGAGGGTTACATACTTTTTCTTCCAAATTGTAGGGAACATTTGGAGTAATAATACTACAGGGAAAAGAAGTTTAAGTAAGTAAGTGGTTTATTCTCCTTAAGAGATAAATTAGTGATTTTTTTCTAAGATTATTCATGATGGATGGAAAATATGCTAAGTGTATTTAAACATGAGAATTATAGTGTAAGTTCTAATGGTTGTGTTTTTGTTTTTCTCTTTTGTAATGCAAGTGCATGATTAAACTTTGATTGCCTAGGTATCCATTTCAAAGATGCATCTACTTTAATGATGGTTATCTCTATTAAGACATTGCCATACATCTAAATAAAGAACAAGGCTACCCACCCCACCTCCCAGACACTGAGGCTTCTTGTTTCAGATCTTGGTTGATTTCAACTGACCATTTGGGCTACTTTATTTTTTTCCTTTCCCCAAGCTCTAAATTTCTTGTTTTAAATTCACCAATAAAGAGTAAGTCCATGAAACCCTAGGCCTCTGACCTCAATGCCAATAAAACAGAATCCCAGGTGCTGCACTTTTTCTCTCTACAAGCGACCTTGCTGTGGCCTGATAACTACAGCATGTCACACACCCAACAAGGATTGAGTCATTAGTCACTATAGCCACTGACCTTTAACTCACCCTGAAAGGATTTCAGGGTAGAGATCAGGAATGAGGCACTCTCTGCTCTGGAGAAACTGGCAGAGCAGACCTTCAGATAGATATTTTTAGGAGAACTTTTTATGAACCTGGATTCTTACATCTTCCCATAATTAGAAAAGCACTAAAACTATTAATTAAGATATCCGTTTCTTGTGACTAGCAGCAATCTTCAATCAAGATGTGTGCTTAGTTTCATGTACCACCTTCACCAAAATCACTTAGACACTGACCTCTTCTTCCCTTATCTCTTCGTAACTGTATCTCAGAGCTCTCTGAGAGAATGTCTCCAAGGCTAGAGTCTTCAGTATGACACTGAATAAACTCAATTCACAGCTTTTACACTGTGCAATGTTTCTAAGTCTACAGGCCCCAGGTGGGCTGTGAAATTTTCAGGTCTTGTAAGTAATAAACCTATATATGTTTTTTAGTGTTTCCTGGTGGTTATTTTCAAAAGGCATCTTGCAATCATAAGAACCACAACCTTGATTATTGATAGGCTGAGCCTAGCACAGAATAAGGAGTGAAAACTGATTTAGGCAACAAGGTCAAACTCATAGTTTGACAAGAATAGTAAATACCTTGAACTCCTAATAATTGCTATTAATTTGTAAAGCAAATCCAAATTACTAATGACACTTTTGGGATTTTTCTTATTTTCCAAGTCCAAGATTTTGTCACTTCTAATCATTAAATTTTCTCAGCTGAAATCACTGAAAACAATTTCTTGTAATGTTTAGCTTGTTTACTCCTACACAGAATCCAAATTCTTAAAGCCAATGATTGTTCACTTTAGTCTGCATTTGTCATGTCTGGAATAAGGCCTTAATACCTAAGGTATTCTAGACAGTCACTAAGTGCATAGTTGGAATGAAGATAAATCTTTTCCACTATCTATTTAAGATACATATTAATGACTATTGTCACAAAAAAATTACTTCAAAAAGACAAAATTTAGGACCAAAACAAATACAGGTTAAAAGTTTAGCACTGCCAAAGTCTATATCTAGTGGTCTTGGGATGATTAATTCCTCTGAGTCTCTCCTTTATCTTCTGTGAAATGATGATAACTTCTCTCAGAAATCAATTGAATACTGAACCATCAAATATAAATAAAGCCATGCATTAATTATAGTGGTTAAAATGTAGGTTACATTCAGGAACTCCAGACACTAGGGGAAAACCTGAGCTCCATTCTAATTTGCATGAGATGATTGGGGTTCTCTAAAGATAAAATGAAGAAATGTGGGAAGTAGCAGGCAAGACTCGGAAGAATCAGAATTGAAGAAGTGAAGAATTACCGAGGGTTGGTCTGTGTAAATGCAGTTAGGTCAGCTGTATCTGCAAGTCGGCAGTTATGGAAGTTTAAAATTCCTCTCCCCACAGAGACTAGGGGACAGGGGATCTTTCTCTTCTGATGATTACTTTTCAAAAGGATGACTTTTAGGTCCTTGAGAAAGATACTCTTGAATTGCAAGAGATGTATATTCACTATTGTAAGCCCTTTTTAGTAACTGTTCTAAAGAGGAGAGGTCAGGCACCTATCATCCAGCTTTGGCTAGAACAAAGAGTAAATTCTCCAGACGGTGATGACCTTTCTCAAGCACACATTTAGGTGGGGGTTTGGGGGCAATGGTCATTCTAGGGATATTATCTTAGTTTATAGAAGGCAGGCTAGAGTTTGGTTATTCCTCTGGTGCACAAGTTTGCATATACTCATTATGTGCTAGGGTTTCCACAGAGTCAAAAGGAGTGTAAAATTATTAACATATTATCTGTGTGTAGGCTATTAAGTCAATCTTTCCAAACCTTAAACATCAAAAAGCATACTTCATCTTAAAATAATCAAGATATTTTGTAAAAACGCAGTTCTTTATATGGACCATTTTTAAAGTCTTTTTTGTATTTGTTACAATATTGCTTCTTTTAAAATATATATATTATATATTATTTATATGTTTATTTATAATATATATTATATATACATATTATAGATAGATAGATAGACAGATAGATAGATCATGAGGCATGTGAGATCTTAGTTGCCTGATTAGGAATCGAATCCACACCCCCTGCATTGGAAGGCCAACTCTTAACCATTGGACTGCCAGGGAAATCCCTAAAACACAGTTCTTTAAAGTTGGAATGGATGGGAAATGTATTAATAGACTCAGGACTAAGTAAAATAGTCTCAGGATGAATACTTGGATAAGAATAGTAATAGTTTAAAACTTTCTCACTTACAAACCGCTGTCAGAATGTTAATATAAACCAACTCTAAAAGGTCCATTTCCCCAACAGCAATCATAGTTTTTCAGTCATGGGAACTTTCAAAGATGCCAATTGAAAGTATCTAGGCAGGCAGGTAGTAGATATGAGCGGAGAAAGGGAGGCACAGGCCACATGGCAGGAAACTGGTCCTTTGGCTTTCCAGACTGACAGGAAACCACACATTTTGGGGTGACCAGTGTCCTGGAGACAGTGGAAGAAAGATGGGAAAAGGGGGGGATCTTTGCTGTCCTGAATGTAACATTTTGCTCATTGTGCTCTTATGACCAAAAAATTAGCCTTGCAAATAAGAAGTGAAGTTCCTATCATGCACTGAGGCCAAGACAGTTCCCATCAAGATGAAAAAGGGACAGAAGGCACTCCTCCACTTAAGAAGATGGAGACGGGGTGAAAATTTGAGAATACACCCCCTAACCCATCACTCAACAATGAATACCCCTTTCCTTCATTTCTACACTCCACAGAAATAGCTTGCCAAGAAACTCAAAGCAGCTACTCACCTGAGTCTGCCTGCTCTAAGATTACTATCACTTAAATTAATCCTCACTTTGCTTTATTGACCTCCCTGTCACTTCTCTGCATTCTTTCTACAATAAGACCAAAACCTACCCTCAGGTACCATTTCTGGCACAGCCGGCCAGGAGGATTAGGGAAACCTCAGCCTCTCACCTCCTTGCACTTTATAGGTGCCACCAGTCTTCCTGCCATTATTCTCTCTGTCTCTGTCCCTGTCTCTCTCTTTCACTCTTTCCACTCTTACTACCATGCCTTTTTCCCCTGGAAATGAGGAAAAAAAAAAAAAAAAAAAAAAGAAATAATTCATGTATCTTTAAACCTGGCCTCTAAGTCTGGCTTTTCTGTCACTTGCGTGGAGGTCCCATCAGGAGAGTCTCCGGCTGTCCTCCAAGGCAGCCGGGGACCTGATCCTCAAGAGTTTGGCCCTCTGGGTTTGCCTGATCCACCATCTGAATCCTCATCAGATTCTATTGTTTAGAAATAGACAATGCAGCCTTACTTTGAATTGGAGCTGAAGCAAGGCTGAGGTTCCTTCCCAAGCTCCTGCCAGCCTCAGGAGATGTTAGGAGTGGGGACTGTCCATGCCCTGTGGTTGGGACTCTTGCAGTGGGGCCCTTGTGCCAGGCTGAAAGCCACTTGGTATTGGGCCAGCCCCCTCCAAGGTCCTTTGCATGGCCCATATCCATTCTTGCTCCTGCCCCCACCTCACTCTGTCCTGCAGGGCCAGGTGTGCCCAGGTGGGTGGTTGGAGTCATTGTTGGGTCAAGCACATGGCCATGCCGGAGGCATACATGCTGGCTGGTGACCCACGTGACTTGCACCCTGCTTGATTCCTTGGGGTCCCACGATTGGGAATGTCCTTGCAGGGTGTCCAGGCCCTCTATCCCCCTAGTGCAGATACAAGACTTCTGCCTCAGGCCACCATTTCTCCCCACCCCAAATACACACTATACAACACACACACACACACACACACACACACACACACCTTTTTCTTTGACTGACCTCAAGCAGTGCCATATTTGCTTAGGTCATTTTCAGAGGAACCTAGCCAGTTCACCAAAGAATTCCAGGGACTCTCCTATGGCCACACTTGGAAGGACCTAAATATTGTCTTTTCCTCCTGCTGCACCACTGGAGTACCCTTTGGGCACAGGGTCAAATATACGCTGATGGATTACATATTGTCCAACCATATTGGTACCCTGTGAGCCTGACTGCAGTGCCTCCAATGGATCCCAACTGAGACTATCAGCCAGGCCAGTGTGGTAACATGATCAATGTGGATCACATGGTCCTTTGCCTCATTAAAGGGATGAAGAGGTGAATAATTAAACCTGTTAACTATGGTAAGCTTAAAGAGATCACCTAAGGTCAAGATGAAAACCCAACACTATTTCAGTCCTGATGGGTAGATGCCCTCAGAAAGTAACAGATACAGACCCAAACACTTTGAAGGGATACATTTTATTTTCAACCTACTTTGTCAACCAATCAGCCCCTGACATCTGTTGTAAGCTTCAAAAGCTTGTTATAGCACCCTGAGCCTCTCTCAGCCTTATTGCACAACCTTCAGTGTCTTCAACAATAGACCCCAGGCTGAAGAGGAAAGGAAGGAACAGACTGAATTAAGGAAGGGACCATGGTCAGCGCCATGGTAAGCAAGGGGTCCAAACCTGTGTCCCAGAGTCGCAAAAGCCAAACTGTCAAGGGTTCCTCTTGCTCATTCTGAAACTGCCTACCCAAGTTGACCAACTCTGTCTGAGTATATGGTCTTCAGTCGTGAACTCAGTCACATTGGGGGCCCCTTGAGGATGCCCCCCACCCCCTACTCCCCTGCCCTGGGCCACAGGTTGCTTGTGCTTCACTTTCTGCTGCAAAACTGGCCTCATTGCCAAGCAGGGACCTGCAATCTCATAACATTCATCATCATAGTCACTTAAAGCCTCACTGTCAGAGGTGCTGGGTTCTTCAGGGGCATGGGGTTCTTGCTCTAATGCCAATAAATGGTGCTCTAGTTCTTTCAAGTGTCTCTGCACACTGTGCACTGGTGTGGCATCACGGAGAGCACTATCCATATTCGCCTTCAGGGTGGTCAGGAAATCCACCCCACAGTGTCAGCGGCAGTCCATGCTGCCTCCTTTGGCAAATGGGAACTCACTGCCTTTAAGGCCTTTTCAGCTCTATCTGGTGAACCGTCCACTGCCTCCCAGTCTTCCACTGGAGCCCACACCAAGAGGATAACACCCACATAGTATCACATAGTATGTAGTGGCCACTGTCTTCCTCTTTCCTTTGGAGCCTCAGGCTCCTTTACCTGCTAGCTATCCTGCCAGCTTCAGCAACTGTGTTGTTGATCCTGTTCGTGACACCAGTTGTCTTGCTGTTTATACCATTCACACTTTTCGTTGAACCCAGGGTAGGCAAGGCGCAAGCTAAGAGGCTAGAAGAAGACTTGAGGAGCTGTAGGAGCTGCAGACATGTTTATTCTCTCCTGCCTGGGGTAGCAGCCATAGCAGCAGATATGCTATATTCTCTCCTCCCGTGGCTGACCCAAAGGACACAGCTATGATGCAGCAGTAAATACTGCTGCTTTTTATGTGTAGCTCATATATCCCTGGAGAAGGCAATGGCGACCCACTCCAGTACTCTCACCTGGAGAATCCCATGGATGGAGGAGCCTGGTAGGCTGCAGTCCATGGGGTCGCTGAGTCAGACACGACTGAACAACTTCACTTTCACTTTTCACTTTTATGCACTGGAGAAGGAAATGACAACCTACTCCAGTGTTCTTGCCTGGAGAATCCCAGGGATGGGGAAGCCTGGTGGGCTGCCATCTATGGGGTCACACAGAGTCGGACATGACTGAAGCGACTTAGCAGCAGCAGCAGCATATATCCCTAGAACACAAAGTAGCTTATGACCAAGCAAGTACCTTATGATGTACATGCGCAGTGCTATAAGTGAGCTCAGCTGTTACATAGTCATTATTTACAAAACTTGGTTCCAAAAAAGCCTGAACACACCTTCTTAGCTAATTTGCTCTCTCCCCACACCTTACAAGAAGATTGGCCACTGGATGAAGCAATGCTTCCAGGTTTCAAGGGACTGAGGAAATACTCCAACATAAATCATGGGAGTTGTTGATCACCCAGGCTTCCCAAGACCCCCCAGAAGATGGTCATTATCATCATAAGGGAGGAACCCATGGGTGACCATTAACATGGTAGGAAAGCTTATCCAGTATGTAGTGGACACTGGAGCCACTTACTATGTCCTGACTGTTCATGCTAGGCACCTTGCCCCATGAAACTTGCTCTATTATAGAAGTGGAAGGAAGGCCAAGTCTAAAACCTTTCACCACCCCTCTAACTTGCACCTGGGAAAGACTCTTATAATCCACAAACTTCTAGTCATGTCTGAATGTCCCAGCCCATTATTGGGAAAAGGGGTTTCTCTCAGCCATGGGGACAACTTTTACTCTTTCCAAAAAACAAAACCAAGGAATGTTTCTGTCTGGACTATGTATTACTATATAAGACTTGGACAGTCCAGCCCTAAATATCCCCCGGAAATTGAAAAAAAAAAATATATATATATATATATAATCCCCAGATCTGGAATTAGGGAATCCCAGGGAAAGCAAAATTTGCCACTCCTATAAAAATTACGTTAAGGAAGGCTAGCAACTTCCCTTCCAGGTATCAGTGCCCTCACTGTCCAGCAAACTCTGTTTCTCTGCACCTTTTCTTCTCATGTAGTCATTTCTCCTTTTTACCACACCTATCCTAAGGGTTGTCCTTGTTGTTCACATAGGCACAGCTCCAGCTTATAAATACCCACTGTCTGACACCATGAGTGCCACTGATAAAGTTACTAATTCATCCTATTGTTTTATATGTCCCCACAGCCATATCTCCCCAGAGGACCCATGTCTTTTAGGACTTCCCACTTCCTTCAGGGATCTGATGGGGTTAACAGCTAAATATGTTGTGTTCTTATTTACCACCCAGTGCAGTAAGGAAGGACTGGTGCAGGAAATGATTGGAGGCCAAACAAAACAGAAATGCAATTCCAAATCAGAGGGAAAGGATACTTCAGTTTTTAAGCAAAGTCAGCCTCTGTTTTACTAGTATTAAAATCCAGGAACTAAAATTAGGATGGCTTAATGAAACAAGGTACAATTACACTATATTTTTTAGTAATCAACGGTTGGATGACAGACACCATCTAGACTGTCAATACCCAGTATACGGGGAGCATCATGTGGTGGAAGAACCTAGTGACTGGAATAAATAAAACTAAATGCACAATAAATCGTAGTAACAGTTAACAATTGTCAACTTCATGAAATGTACAATGTGAGAGTTGCGAGTTAAGTTTTATCTGAGGAAAAAATAAAGACTTGCAGCCCAGGAGATAACACCTCAGTAGCTCTGAAAAACTGTTCCAAAGAGATAGAGAGGTGTAGGTCAATATATATATGATTTTGGTTAAGGGGAGTTTATGCAATTAAGCACTTATCTTAGCAAAATTTTTCTATTAGTCATAAGGAACTCTAGACATGAAGAGATGTAAGGACTGGACTCATAAAATCAGCTTCTGAAAATATCTGACTATCTGAAGACCTGTTTCCAAAGTACAAAGTGCCTCATTTCTGTAGCCTCAACTACAGAAGGCCTGTATAAAACCCAGCTCTGGATTCTGGGGGTTTATGCTTCATTATATCTCAGTATACCTTGCAGTACACATCAAAGTATAAATCTAGAACTGGAAAAAAAGAATCACAAAACTGTCTTGATTAACCTTTTTTAGAAAATAATGCTAGTAAATTGACTTTTTTTTTTTTTTTTCTCTTCCACTGCCTTAATGTTTTGTTTTATGTGTTCAGGTTAAAAAATCCTTTCCAACACATTTTTAAAATTTGATAAGACCTATTATCAAAGCACTCAATTTAGTGACAATCATAAACCCTTTTGTTGAAAACATGCATTAAATGGAATCATCATCTTCTAGGGAATAATTGGAGGAAAGTCTCTGGTTGCCTTTCTTCAGCTGTGTATTCTTTGAATGTTGCTTGAATTTTCTTTTTTCTTTAATTGAAAAATGATGTTATGTGGCTCATAAATACAGTAAGTCCCCTCCATAAGAATGAGTTCTCTTCTAAGAATGCATTCATGAGTCTAATTTGTTCATAAGCCAAAGTTAGCCTAGGCACCAAACTAACATAATCGGCTATACAGTACTATACTGTGATAGGCTTATAATACTTTTCACATAAATAATACATAAAAAAAAATACAAAAGTAAAGACATGTTTAATCTTATAATACATTGAAAGGTATAGTATTACAGTACAACAGCTGGTGCTTTTAGCAATACCAGCTACATCACCACTGTTTTTACACTTGTGTCTATACATCCTGGATTTGTAATAATAATGCTGTATTAACTGTATTCCATATAGTACTGTATAGTAAAGTATGCAAAAACACAACCGCTTTTGTGTTTGTGCACACATGCAGGGTGCACACATGTAACAATGTACACCAGAAACATGAACTAACTTATGTGATTGGACATGTGAACACACACTCAAATCTTTGAAAGTTCATGAATTGAAGGCCTGTATTATATGTAGAATTTCTCTAGTTGAAAATCCACAAATAGAGACAGCTTGAATGTATAAACTTAACATTTCATTTAAAGGAAACATTCAATAGAAATATTTAGTTGGTCTTCTGCAGTACTAAGGCACTTCAATTTAAAATCTTTTCAAGCCATGAGATTATAATCAACATCTGGAATGATAAACTTTTGTGACCTGTTCCCTTCTTTCTTGTGTTTTAAAGTTTGGGAGGAAATTCCCACAACCGAGTGCTTAAAAGTGTCTGATCTTTCACTTTATCTCTCTTACAAAAGCAAGTTGTGTATATCAAGTATCAAAACTATGGAGAGATGTCCCTAAAAAAAAAAAAAATTAATATGCCAAGCTCAAATTTTGTAGCCAGATAGAACTGAGATGAAATCTACCACTCTGTTTGCTAATCACTTTTTCTGTGACGTTGGACATATGGTCTCCCTGCAAATTCATTATGATATACAGAGACAGATCTTATGCTTGATATATGTAATGTATATTATATACAGATCTACATGTATATGTATGTATAGGTATGTATCATATTACATCTAAATTTGGTCAAGGGCCATGTTACAAACCTGTGTTTTCTATATTAAAACTATTTGAAATGAGCTTCCCATTTTGAATACATGAATTCATGCCAAGGAAAAAAAATTAAAAGATTGCTATCAGTTAAATTCCTATTCCCACCAGAAATACTAACATTTTAAAAAGTAATAAAAATTAAAACTCTGACTCTTAGGAACATCAGTGGGAAAGATATTTTGGGCAAGTCCTGTAAGCAAATGTGTGTTTTGCCCATGCCAAAATGAAACTCTCTCTCAAACCCAATCACAGAAGGCCATAAAAAAGCCAGAGGTAATTGTAATAATAACTATTGCTTTAGGCTTCTGAATAGTTGGGGGCAGATGGACTGTGGGTTTGGATGAAAGGAGATTGAGTGGAGATGAATAAAAATGAAATATGCAGATATTTACCAACTACTAGGTCAAGATATATCCTACATGATTATGCCTCAAGCCTGGAAATATTCTGTTTGAGTGGATTTAATTCTCTTCTTTACCTGCACTGTTTCATAATCAGGTTGCTTCACGATTCTCTGTAATATAACTAACACTATAAAATAGTATCACATGCAATCTTTGACTTTTTTAATGCTCACAAGCACTTCTGTGAAGACAGTAATTCCATCTTCGTTTGAATCATAATGGGAAAAACAGAAAGGAAAAGCAAAGGGAGTGGAAAAAGAAAACCATATCTGTTAAGAGCTTAATCATGGAGGATCCTACATGTGTAAAGATCATAGTTCATTTATTCTACATAATAACTCCATGAGGTAAGATGACTTTCCCTCCTTTTTAAATTTATTTTTATAAATGAAAAAAGTGAAGGTCAGAGAGTTTATGCATCCTGTCCAATGTCACATGCAGAAAGATGATCCATAATCATGTGCTTGTGTGTGCATGCTAAGTTGCTGCAGTCGTGTCTGACTTTTTGTGGCACTATGTAGCCTGCCAGGCTCCTCTGTCCAGGGCATTCTCCAGGAAGGAATATTGGAAGAGGTTACCATATCCTTCTCCAGGGGATCTTCCGGAGCCAGGTATCAAATCCACATCTTTTACTTTTCTTGCATTGGCTAATGAGTTCTTTACCACTGGCGTCACCTGGGATACTGGGATTTAAATTAGCCTTTACTTGCCTTCAAAGCTAACTAATATTTAATACCTTAAACACAGGCACTTTATTGACTTCAAGTGCATTCTCTTGCCAGGACATCACACGTATTTGCCACCACATGACCAGTCACTAAGCAAATGACTCTCTAAAATGAACTTCCTCATAAACCTTGAGATAGTATGCTTCAGAATTCTTCTCTCTCCACTTACAGCTTCTAGGTCAATGTGACATTATAATGCAAAGAAGAATTTTCTGGGATCTCAAGTTTTGCATTATTATTATTATTAACTTTGTAATTGTATTATTTAGATGTCATCTTATTCTTGCATTTCTGAAGAGAAACAAAATGTTTGCCTTGATTTAAACTCTGGTGCCACCCATAACTTCCCTGGATCATAAATTATGTGAATTTTGAGGCTAAAGGAACATGTTGCCTTCTGGACACAGTGAAATGAATGCCTATCCTTTTGAAACAGAGGATATATCATATTTAAACATATTTGGTCAATACTTTTATTTCAAATATGTAGATGCTCATATGAGAAAAATTTCCTTTTTGAAGCTAAGAGAAGCATACAAAACGAAAAAAAATGTATTTAGTCAACGTCAGTTTGGATTGCTTGGGAATTGATTTTAGTGGGACATACGTTCTATTTGGATTTGTTCTCTACTTCTCCAAAGACACTTTTTAATGCTCTTTCACAAACAGCTGACAGCATCTGTCTTCAGAGATGATAAAGGAAAAAAACATGACAATAAAATGTATCTATTACATCTCTGGGGAAACACATTTTTAATTTCCTTTAACTTACTCCACTTAATTTGACAGTTGGAACTTTTGTCTCATTTGGTCCCCAGAACTCAGTGGTATACATCGCTCAGTGAGCCTAATTTTATTACAGATATTATCCAAATGCTTTTTAATCATCCAAGATCATGATGAGCACCAGAGAGGGAATTTTATTTAACAGAGACACTTAACAGTGAATTAAATGAAGATAGTACTGATTAATAAAGTGGTTTGCGCTTCCTGCTGCAATCTCATTTTTTTTACATGCTATTTTTGAGATGACACTGCCATGATTTGAATTTTGAGACTCAAGTCTTCTTTGATTATGCAGTAAAATTGCATTAATTGTAACATTATCGCAACATGTATGATAATTCCCATAGTGCCTGAGATTGAGTTCAATTTGATGCTAATATCATATGAAAGGACATGGTGATAAACAATGGTAGGGGGAAATTTATTTTCATATTAATAGAGAATCTCTAATTCGAGGCTAGGAAGTGAGTTTATTTTGGAAAAGAGAGGTCACATTCAAAAAGCTTTGATCAAATCATTAGTCTTTTCAAATTTTCACATAGAAATCTGTCAACAAACCCACCTTGAATATATTAGTTTCTTAGTCGCCCATGGACAATACAAATGCTTGAAAAATACTTTATCTCCATTCCAATCCTCACTACTATTAATTAAATTTGACTGGAATACCTATGTAAATATATCATAAATAATTTGAAAGTGAAAAAATACATTTCTTGTAGGCAAAACTAAGCCCATAAATAAGAAAAGCACAAGACATTTTTGTTTGACTATTATCTATAATTTACTATCTTAATTAACATACAAATTAAACAAACTAAGAATGAAGGAAAGACAATAAAGTTATTTTTGTTTCTTTTATTTTTGGTTAAAATTAAGTTTACTAAAAATATTGAATATTATAAAATATATTTATTCATACTTTAGTCTATTAATAAAAGAAAAATTGCACTTCATGATTTCTTAAGTTTGTCATTTGGGTAAGCTCTAAGTACCAAAATTTGAATTGAAAGAGAAAAAGGAGTAGGCAAGCAGCACTTATGAGTAAATTACTATGTGAATATGGGATTTTGAATAAGACCTGCTTTCTGCAGCCATGAATTCAATAAATAATGAAAAAACATAGCTTTTTTTTTTATAGTGTCTTGCTGAGGAACAAATCAATATACAATATAGGGACAAGGACAGACTCATTCCTTGGACATCCATAAAGTAGGGAGTTTCACCAAAATAGCCACTATGAAAGTAAATGATTCTCCTATTTTTGTTATGGATACTGCACTCATATTATGCAAAAAGCTCTTTTATGTGAATAATCAGACTATTTTCATAGCTTCCAAATGCAAACCTTAAGTAGTACCTATCGCTGTATATTAAGATTTTCATATTCTTCACTACTTCCTGTCATAGGATATAAACTACATGAAAGGAGGACCTGGGTCTATCATTCACATAATTTCAAGTCAGAGAAAAGCTATGGATGAGACTCAGTTGATTTTTCATTTATGTATCTTTAACTGAAGGATAATTGCTTTGCAATATTGGGTTGGTTTCTGCCATGTATCAATATGAATCCATTATAGGTACACATATGTCCCCTCCTTCTTATTGCTTTTGTTTTTGTCATTTTTTTTTTCTCTTTTTCTATCTACAAACTAGCATACAATCAATGACAGGTGATTTGGGGAAAAGAGCTCGAGAAAAAAAAAAATCAGATAATTTCACCAACCAGAAATGATCTTTGCTAATATTTTGGGGTATTCTTTCTGTATATGTATTGTCCTTATTTTTTCCTTTTCAACCCAGGCCTAATTTCACAAATACTTTTATCAGCATCCATCTAAATTGATTATGATTTTTCTCTTCCATACTGTTAAATCTTTATAATTACATCCTTTCCAACACACTTAAATATATACATTAACTCCAACCTTTAAAATGCAGTCTATTTTTCAACATTTTTATCATTTACTCTTTCTTAATGATCCATTAACTGTTTAAAACTAGTCAACACAATCCATTACTAAAATAATTCCAATATTACAACTGAGTAGAATGCTAATTAAATGGCTATATTTTTTAGTCTTCATCTGGTTTGTTTCATATGGAGACACTCTTCTTTGGTATCACAATGTCCTGTATTTCCTTTCAACACTTTTGATACTCTGCTGGTTCATCTTCTACTTGCCACTAAATTTTGACATGTATCCATCTTGATCCTGGTTCCTATTTTAGCATTTCTCCCCCAGGCAGTCTTGTCCATTCCATTAGCTTTAATTTCCACCTGTATCCAAGGTGCACACAAACATCAATAATCCAGATCTCTTCATAGAGTTCAAAATTCATTTATCTTACTTCCTACATCTTTACTTAAATGTTGGAAAAGCTCCTGAAAATTCTGGTTTCAATTCCAATATGTAAAGAACCAGAAAGTCTTCATTCCCATCCTTATAACAAGGTAAAATTAGACAAACTAAAAAGCAATAACAATACTTAGAATCACGAGAAATTTGAAGTTTCAGGGCAAACTGCCACCCCAGAAGCTGGAAGACTAGGCAAATCCAGAGAGTCACAGTGGAATTCTGTTCATCTGGGGAGAATTTGCTGGAACCATAAACTAATATGAACACTTTTAATGGCATTTTTGGCAAACTGTTGCAGATTACACTTGTACCACCTTAAGAGTAAAAGGCTATGCAGACTTGAGTGGCACCAATACATTCATAGATTTTTCTTTCAGGAATCCCATCAGATTATGATATTCCAGAAAAGGAAAAAATACAGACATAAAAGTATCACTGGTTTCTATGGCTTTGGGTGGAAGAGGGAGTATTAAATAGATGAAATATAGAAAATTTTGTAGGGTCTGAAGGTATTTTCTATAGGTAGATCCATGACACTATGCTTTCTTCAAAATTCATAGAACTTTACAGCACAGAGAATCTTAATGTAAGCAAAATTTAAAATGCATATTTCTCAGAGGTTAGAGGACTTCAGGACAGAATGCAGACTTTCAAAATAATGTTTTAACAATATTACAGATGTTTAAGACACTTTCACTGACGGGGCAGTGGAAAAGGTGCTCGCCTAGCTAGAGATGAATAAAGTTTGTAAGCCTCAAAGCAAATAAAACTATACAAAGCTACTTAACTGGGTTGATGCAGGTATTTATCTTGAAGCTAGAGGCCAATAATTCTGGTACCACTCTACCTGCATCCTGGAATTGAGCAACTAGGTAAATGGATGCTGGATAGAGGGAGACCGATTTCTCACTGTTGGACTTAAAGCTTACAGATAAGCAAAGGGAAGAGGTCAGAATGGCTTAATGCTAGATATATTATATGAACTCATTTTTTTTTTTTTAGCAGAGCGCCTACATTTTAAGTTTTAAACACTTAAGACCAATGTCCATTTTTGTTGAGGGTAAGTTTGTCATTTTTTTAAAATTTTATTTTATTTTTAAACTTTACAAAATTGTATTAGTTATGCCAAATATCATAATGAGTCCGCCACAGGTATACATGTGTTCCCCATCCTGAACCCTCCTCCCTCCTCCCTCCCCATACCATCCCTCTGGGTCGTCCCAGTGCTCTAGCCCCAAGCATCCAGTATCGTGCATCGAACCTGGACTGGCAACTCGTTTCATACATGATATTATACATGTTTCAATGCCATTCTCCCAAATCTTCCCACCCTCTCCCTCTCCCACAGAGTCCATAAGACTGTTCTATACATCAGTGTCTCTTTTGCTGTCTCGTACACAGGATTATTGTTACCATCTTTATAAATTTTGTCAGTTTAGTTTTTTAATTGAAGTTTGTTTGATTTATAATGTTGTGTTGGTTTTGGGTATATGGCAAAGTGATTTTGTTATGAGTATATATATTCTTCTTCAGATTATTTTCCCTTATATGTTATTACAAAATATTGAGTGTAGTTCCCTGTACCATGCAGTAGGCTTTTGTTAGTTATTTATTTTATATATAGTAGTATGTATATGTTAAATCCAAATGCATAATTTATCTTTCTCTGCTCTGCTCTTTCCCATTTGGTAACCATGTTTGTTTTCTATTTTTTCATTTCTATGTTTTAACTTTTCATAATGTAACTATATATGCATATAAATTTATGTATATACTTACATATATGAATATACACTTACAAATATAATCACACAGATGAGATAGGATGCACAAACACATATTCCTTTGTTTTGTCAGTTGTGAGGGCCTAGAAGCAATGATACCTCAGTTACAATAAGCACTTCTAGCACCCAGACCTTTGTTTCTCACACCAGTCTCCAATGCTAAGAATCAAGGCTCCATGAAGATAATGCCTGATTCTAGGACTGAAGTAGGAAATATGTAAGAACTTCATGGAGCATCTCAAGTATGTGGCAGAAAGACAAGAAATGGTGAATCAAAGTCCATAGGAGTTAACCAAGTCCAACATTATAACAAACAATCTTTTATTTTATTATAATCCAAAGTATAAAATAAATACATGAGTACCTATTGATGTAAATGATTAAACAAATAAACAGGAGAGAAGAGACATAACCCTCAGTCTCTGAGACTGGGCTGTACATACTAACTTCTTGCCACAGTACAGAGTGGAAAGGGAGAAAACAAGTGCTTTAAAGGACCTGACACTCTCACTCAGGTGATAAAGGTCAGCAGCAACAGTCATAAATCTTGTAGATGGTACCCTTGATATGATATGATATGATGAAAACAGTACTTTACCCCTGCCATCCTTCTCCCCAAAACCCATAATCCCAGCCTAATTATGAGAAAAATATCAAACAAATCCCAATTCAGGCTCATTTCACAAAATACCTGACAAGCATAATTTAAAACTGTCAAGCTCATCAAAAACAGGGAAAATTTAAGAAACTGTTACAACCAAAATGAACTTAAGGAGACATGACAACTAAATTTTAAGTTACTATCCAGGATGGGATCTTGAAACTGGAAGGAAAAAAAAAAAAGAAACAAAAAACTTTAAAGACTAAAAATATCTGAATAAACTCTGGACATAGTCAATAACAGTGCATCAATATTGATTCATTAATTTCAAGTCATATATCTTACTATTTTAAGTTTTTAATAGAATAAACTGAGTGTAGTGTGCATTTGAATGATTTATAATATCTTTGCAATTTTCTAATAAATCTAAAACTTCTAAAATAACAAGTATGTATTGAGAAGTTTCTGAAATTTTTGTGACAATATTATATTTTTCTTTGTCAAGTTTAGAACTGACTTTTGCTATAGTCTCCACCCCATACCTCATTAACTTTGTAAGGAGATCAAACCAGTCTAAATCTAAAGGAAATCAACCCTGAATGTTCATTGGAAGGACTGATGCTGAAGCTGAAGCTCCAATGCTTTGGCTACTGATTGAAAGAGCCAACTCATTGGAAAACACCCTGATGCTGGGGAAGATTGAGGGTGGGAGGAGAAGGGGGTGACAAGGATGAAATGATTGGATGGCATCACCAACTCTATGGACATAAGTGTGAGAAAGCTCTGGGAAATAGTGAAGGACAGGAAAACTTGTGTGCTGCAGTCCTTGGGGTCACAAAGAGTCAGACATGACTGAGTGACTGAACAACAACAACAACCCTTCATCTCAAGTGGCAGAAGTGAAAAAACAAACAAACCTCCTACATTCATCAGATGCACACACCATTTAACTCCCATAGTATCACTAGAAAGAAGGTACCAACTTAGTCTGAGATAATGGGATCTTTACCTTGAAAAAGACCAGTTATGTTGGAATGGGAAAGAAGAATGGATTTCTCCTCTGTTGAACATTTGTTGCTAAGAGGTCAGGAGTTAGATATGGTTCATGGTCCTGGATGTCTGTGTGACTAGAACCCTCCAGACCCAATCATCCTGAGACTGTGGCCAAACCTTAGGAAGATGGAATGCATAGGAGAGCAAAAATCAGTAAAAGTGGGCCCCTGAAAAGCTGTAACTTTGGGAGCCAAGATCCATGGTGGATACCACTGAGTGAAAAGCCTGACACCTATGGTTTTTCCTTATAATAAATATAATCACTATAACTAATTATAATTGCATATATTCTATAATTAAATTGACATAAATATATTAACTTAATATGTTTAATTAAATTAATGTAAACATAAAAATGTAATTTCTAAGTCAGAGTGTACACAGTTCAGACTTTTGATTCATACTTTCTAAATGTCACCAGTCAGATAAAACATTCAATTTCCAGAATTCTAGGTGAAATTCTGATATCATTCTTGCATTATGTATTTCACTTTATTTATATGTACAAGCTCATTTCGATGAGCTTGAAAATGATTCAAATATGTCTAATGGATACTTACACTACTCTTTAATGAATTAATTGTTTATGTCTTTTGTCCAGTTTTTAGAGGTCTTCTTTTTCCTACTATTCTTAAGAGTTGATTATGTTACAAAGTTCTAATTTTGGTTATAAAAACACTTAAAAAGAAATCTATTCTTGTGACCAAAGTTTTACTCCAGGCTGGCATGAATTGAGAAAAATATACTTTTTGCACAATTAAGATGACTACTCTAGGACTAATTTTGTATTTGATGAGTGGTCAAAGTAACTTAGGCATAGTTTATGGCTCTTGTTATATTGTTGTTTTCATGAGTCATTTACCTTTCAGAGCTGATTTCAACTCATTTCAGCTGTTCTGATACGTAGCCCTTAGCCATGACAATCAGATCTTTATTCAGAGAAAATATCATTTACGCTGAGCTGTCAGGATAAATTAAGAAACACTAAGCAAATACTTTCATAAGAGTATGATATGATTATAGCATCCGTATATGATTAGCATAGCAATTTTCATTTATTTTCATTATCAGAATAACTTTATTGGAAAATATTCAACATTATGATAACTTGTTTAGAATTATTTTCTTAATTGTTTAAAAAATTTTTAAAGATTGATTAAAATACAGGAAAATATCAAGATCTAAACAGACAAACCTATCACTAAAAATTAAAAAGCATATCAAGAATAACTGACCTTTTGTCAAAGCACATTATTTTTTGGTGGAGGGAATGGTGGTGAATTATACAATTATTAACAGTGTGAGTACAGTTCTGCAAATGTTTTAACTGTTTTGATTTTAGGATAAATTTACCATTTTGAAAGTGTGTTATTCTAACTTAAAGTGCACTTATTATGTTCATTTAATAAATGAGAAAAAAATTTTACAAGGTAGAAAGAAGTGGTAACTGGTCAGCAGTAAATCTATAAATATTTCATTTTTTGTTTAATGTCCATTAAATCAATGAATCTAGACAGCATCATATAAAGAATTTCATAGACATTTATGTCTTTCATGGACATTTATATCCAAGACATTTAGCCCTTGGATTAGTAATAAAAGTTTCTGCAAATACTTACCATTCACTATCTGTTACTTGATGAAAAACTTCACTATTCCCCAATATGCTGGCAATATGTTTCCTTTATTGGAGATAATATGCATTAGAGCAGACACATTTTATTCTATCTTGTTCTTAAATTGAATTCTCAATACATCTTTTATTTAAAGAGTTAGAAACCTTGATTAATATATTATGATGTAATAAAAAATGACATGCTTCTTTTCTTATATTGCACTTGATTCTGCCTTTTCAAAATATAGAATAAAATTCCAATAAATACACATTTTCAAAAGAATGGTGTAAGATTTGGGAATATTATTAACTTTTTTTCCAAAACTGTATTTTAAAATAACTGAATAAAACATACAATTTAGAATGAGAAAATAGTTCTACTGGTACTTGTCACTGACAATAAAAAATGGGCAATTTTTTTTATTTGTAAAAAGAAGATAACAACTTACATTCCCAAAATAATTGGCTCAAAACTTCCACATCAATCATAAAATTTAGAGATTAAAAACATTTTGAAAAGCAAAAAGTGATGTATTAATTTGGAATATATAACTAATAGATGAAAAATTCTTATGTTTGCACAATTTCATATATCTGCAACATTGCATATATGTTCATAGTTTCATAAGTGGCAAGTTAGGAGGAAAATAGCTTCCTGGTCTGCCAAATTGGAAAATCAAATATTAATTATATTTAATATTTTTGAGGAGCTATTGTCTGGCAATAGAGTGAGATAGTGTAGAACAGCTTATCTATCCACAAAAAAGTCCTAACCACCACATTGTTTAACAGAATAGCGTTCAAACAACCATTTTATTTTTATTTTTTTCCTTTTGACTGTGCCATATGGCATGCAGGATCTCAGTTCTCCAACCAAGAGTTAGATCCATGCCTCCTGCACTGGAAATGCAGAGTCCTTATGACTGGACTGGCAGGGAATTCTCAAAACACTGTTTTAAAGTATCAATGTAAGATTGTACAGAAAACTACTCATTAGGAGACATACTGCTATTTACTGTCTTCCAATCATGAATAACTGGTTTTATTTGGCTCCAAGTTGCACAGGATCTGCAGCCAGGCTAATAGCTTAAAGTGAGTCTGACCAAGTCCAAGAGAGGACAATGAATTTGATGATTATCATTTAGACAAATCTTAATGTCCACCATTGAAGCCAGTAATATCCTGTCACCTACATGCTGTAACAGCCAACTTTTCTAACCCTGGTCCCTTTTCATTCTACATTTCTTTCTTTGGAAGAGTTGTGTTATTTTGTTTGATTTTCTTTCACTAGAGCTGATGTAATAACCTTCCTTCCTAATAGGAATTACTTTCCTTGAAAATAAATAAACTCAAATTGTTTGAGATCTCTCTGGACCATTCTGGGCTTGGGATAGAGCCAGGTGATGCAGAATTGAATATATTTGCCTTAACTATCTCATCTTCAAAAAATTATCTCTGTGGATCATACCTGACCCCTGCCTCCCAGAACCTGAAAACAAAAGAGGAGGGAGAAAATAAAATATACTAGTAGTGTTCACAGTGAATCTGGGGCTCTTGCCTTGTTGTGAAAAAAATTGGAAACAAAGCAATGAGGTTAAGAAAGTAAAGTGAAAAGTGAAGTCACTTACTTGTGTCTAACTTTTTGTGACCCTGTAGACTTGTAGCCTTCCAGGCTCCTCTGTCCATGGAATTCTCCAGGCAAGAATACTGGAGTGGGTAGCCATTTCCTTCTCCAGGGGATCTTCCCAACCCAGGGATGGAACACAGGTCTCCCATATTTCAGGTGGATTCTTTACCATCTGAACCACCAAGGAAGCCCAAAAAAGTAAAGTAAGAGTTTAAGCCAAAAATGCACTCTCAGAGGGAAAACAGGCAGACAGATGAGGAGCTGCTGTTTTGGGTTTCTTTGGCTAGCGGTCCACGTGGGTTGGGAAGATCCCTTGTAGGAGAACATGGCAATCCACTCCAGTATCATTGCCTGGAGAATCCTCATGGTCAGAGGACCCTGGTGGGCTACAGTCTATAGGGTCATAAAGAGTCAGACACATCTGAAGGGACTTACCACGCACGCACATGAGGGGCATACAAATGAAGGGGTGGAATATTCAATGGTGAAGGATAAGCTTGGGGATCATATTTCCTGATTTTCATCCCAGCTCCACCTTCCTGAGGGGAGGAGAGATTTTTATCTTTATTTGCCTTAGGTGAGAAGTGTCATGGCATCAGTGCTTGATGGATATGTCTTATCTACAAGGCTAATTTTATTGTAATGAGAGTATAGTGAGCAATAGGTTGCGCTGGGATGCAGAAGATTGCTGCCTTTCCTCATCTTTTTTTGTCTGCTCCAAAGACACTTATCATCCAAATGTGTGATTTCTTGTCACTCTGGGGGTTCCTGCTTTTCTTCATCTACCAAAGGACGTGTGATTTCCTGCCACGTGGCCCCTAGGCCCATTTCTCTGCTCATACCTAGCTACCCACCTGCTGTAACAGTAGATGTATTCATTGTAGGTTTTAACTATTATTACAAATATTCAAGGAGAAATGACAGAACTGGCAAGACAAAATTATTTAAAATGAGACAAAGTCTAACAAAGATTTCTGGTTTGAACTAAAACTTGGATGCCAGTTCATACAAAACTTACATCAGAAATGTTAGGAAAAATATCTACTTTCAATTTTAGCAATGAGAACTTTCAAAAGCATGATATGATGTTGTCAAGTTGGAACCCACTGCTCACCACTTAAAAAATCGAATGTTGACAGAAAGGAAAGTTGTCTTTAATCACAATGTTGGCAATTTGTGGAGATGAGAAAAGAAGGCAGGAGACCGGGTCAGATTTGTCTCCATTCCCCATGGTGTGCAGGCTTGTGTGCAGGCTTGACAACTTCTTGTGATCTTTCTTTAGATGCTCTCTTATTCACACAGTTTGCTTGCAAGATTACTAAAAGGGAATCTGGAGAAGAGATCAGGTCATCTGTTAATTACTTATTCTTCATTCCTACTTCTTTGATCTACAGAAAGAAACAACACATTAGGCAAGGTATTGTGTGATTAAAAGATTTGAAAGTTGTGCTTGGGCTGGAGATGAAGAGACATGGAGGTGCCTGGTTTAAAAGCTAGTTACAATACAGCTTTGATAAAGTGACAAGAAAATGGGTTTCTTGCTAAATATGGTTTCCTACAAAGAGCTGCTTGTGATGAAACTATGACTTAAAACAAATTTCCTTCACATTAGCTAAGTAGATGTCAATCAAAATGGAACTATTTTTTAGGTTAGCACGTGAAGTTTTTTTTTGTTTTTTTTTTTTGTTTTTTTTTTGTTTTTTTTTTAGGCAATGGAAACACTTGGGCCTTTAGGCATCTGTTCAGTTCAGTTCAGTCGCTCAGTCGTGTCCGACTGTTTGCAACCGCATGAATCGCAGCACGCCAGGCCTCCCTGTCCATCACCAACTCCCGGAGTTCACTCAGACTCACGTCCGTCAAGTCAGTGATGCCATCCAGCCATCTCATCCTCTGTTGTCCCCTTCTCCTCCTGCCCCCAATCCCTCTCAGCATCAGAGTCCTTTCCAATGAGTCAACTCTTCCCATGAGGTGGCCAAAGTACTGGAGTTTCAGCTTTAGCATCAGTCCTTCCAAAGAAATCCCAGGGCTGATCTCCTTGAGAATGGACTGGTTGGATCTCCTTGCAGTCCAAGGGACTCTCAATAGTCTTCTCCAACACCACAGTTCAAAAGCATCAATTCTTAGGCACTCAGCTTTCTTCACCTTTAGGCATAAGACTGTAAATTTGAAGACAGGGTTTAAGGAAGATGGCTCTGTAACTTTATATAATTTGTTTGGAAACTCTAAGAGATTAGACACAGGAAAGTGTGCTTAACTGAAAGCCTGTGGAGATGGAATAAAAATGTCCTCTGTACCTTTTAAAGCTTAGAAAGAGGACTGATATGTATATCGTGTCTCCTTTTCCTGAATCAAATAATTATATACACATGATAATAAGGTATAAGAAAACTTGTCTGACTCTTTGCAACCCCATGGTCTGCAGCACCCCAGGCTTCCCTGTCCATGACTCAACTGACTGACTGAAGAAACCTTGTAATAAATTGCCAATTAAACAAATACTAATTTTAACCTTCCAAATTTCCATTTACAAAGTTAAAGTATATAAAAAAAAAAGCCTTCACTTGCTGAACTAATCAGCAGAAAGTTCATTGTTTATATTAAGAATATATATACATAAATAGAGGAAGTTTAAAATGCATAAGATTAGATTCAGAAATCACCCATCACCGTCACCCAAAGAAACACAGCCTGTCTGGACCTTGATCTCTGGTGGCCTTGGCCTGCAGTGGTTTGAAGCAGAGTTTCTATTCCCAACCAGAGATTAAGATTTTGTCACGGTGGTGAGAGTGCCAAATCCTAGCCACTATACCAGTGGTCAGTGTCAAGGCCCTGGCCCTTTGGCTTTGCAGAAAAGAATTCTCACAAAGAGAGAAAGTAGTGAAACAGGTAGAGTCTTTTTTAGGAATGAAAAGAGTACAGTGTGTGAAGTTTGACGTATGGGTGGACTCAAAGGAAAAGTCAGGTCTTGTGGTAGTTTGAGTCATTTATATGGGGCATTTCTTCTGATTTGCCTTTGGCAAATCACTTTACTTTGACTGGTTCAGAGTCCATATTTGGTATATCTCAGGAGCCTCCCATGCACATGGATCTCTTAGTCAAGATAGATTCTTGAAGAGGCCTATAAGTAGCTTGGGATCAGTTAGCATCACTTTCCTTTTGACCTCCAAGGAATCTTTCTCCCCATATGTAGTCTAGGAAGTCTCCTGACTTCTAGAATGAGAAATATGTGGTCTCTTATCCTCTATCTGGGCAGGGCCCAGACCCCTCTCTCAATTGTCCTGCCATTTCATCTTGGGCCACAGAAAATGAATCTCCAATTGCTTTATCCTAGTTGTTTCTTGTTGGGGGGTGGGGCGGGGGGCATTTACCTTATACCTTCTACCTCAACCTGACTAGACACCCTCTGATACCAGGGTACCTCATTTCAGGCTCTTCATGTGGTTGCTAAGTTTTCTCTAACTTTCTAACAGCTCTAACTTTCATAGTCTTTTACTTGTTTTTTACATAATTTTCAGGATTATAAACTGTACTTAGTGGGAAGAATAAGGCAAAGATGTCTAATCACCCTTCACCTACGCAAATGCTCTATTTATTTTTAAATAATAGTTTTATGTAAGCATAATTTATTTTCAGATTGAAAAGTCTAAGATTATTATTTTTTTTTTTTTGAATTCTAGGAATAAATGATAGTGAGGAAGAATAGAGAAATCACAAGTTTGGGTACAATAAAATGCTGCTACAATATTTGCTTTGTTACTTTCTTTCTGCGTAAATTTGACAATTTAATTTTCCTTGAGTTTTAGTTTTCATATATATCAGATCAGATCAGATCAGTAGCTCAGTCGTGTCTGACTCTGCGACCCCATGAATCGCAGCACGCCAGGCCTCCCTGTCCATCACCAGCTCCCGGAATTCACTAAAAATCACCTCCATCGAGTCGCTGATGCCATCCAGCCATCTCATCCTCTGTCGTCCCCTTCTCCTCTTGCCCCCAATCCCTCCCAGCATCAGAGTCTTTTCCAATGAGTCAACTCTTCGCATGAGGTGGCCAAAGTATTGGAGTTTCAGCTTTAGCATCATTCCTTCCAAAGAAATCCCAGGGCTGATCTCCTTCAGAATAGACTGGTTGGATCTCCTTGCAGTCCAAGGGACTCTCAATAGTCTTCTCCAACACCACAGTTCAAAAGCATCAATTAAAAAGAGGAGGGAGAAGTACATTTTATTTTGGAGGGAGTAACATCTTTGTTAATTTTGATGACAAAATTTGATGTCATTAAAATTATTATTTGATGAGACACTAATATATGCCAAGTTTTTTACATTGGATTATTGCAAAATTTGGAGAAGGCAATGGCACCCCACTCCAGTACTCTTGCCTGGAAAATCCCATGGATGGAGGAGCCTGGTGGGCTGCTGTCCGTGGGGTCGCTAAGAGTCGGATACGACTGAGCGACTTCACTTTCACTTTTCATTTTTGTGCATTGGAGAAGGAAATGGCAACCCACTCCAGTGTTCTTGCCTGGAGAATCCCAGGGACGGGGGAGCCTGATGGGCTGCCGTCTATGGGGTCGCGCACAGTTGGACACGACTGAAGCGACTTAGCAGCAGCAGCAGCAGCATTGCAAAATTAAAAGTAACATTAAAAGGTATGCATTTTTGTCATCAAAATTAACAAAGATGTTACTCCCTCCAAAATGTACTTCTTCCTCCTCTTTTTTTTTTTTTTGCATTTTGAACATTTCACTTTTTCTGTGTAACAATGGTGAGTGTGTGATATCTATTGATACCTTATTGTCATCATAATATCTAAATTTATCTTATCTACTTCTTTTAAAAGTAGCAAGATTCAATCATTTTTTTTAGTGTTTCAAAGAAGAATTTAGAAATATAGTTATTGTTTTATCTGTATTTTAGTTGTATTAAATAATATATTCACAAATTGAATTTCTTCAAGTTGTTGTAAGTTCCTTAAAATTTACTTTGAGATGGAATATTGAGTTTCTGCAGAATATGTTCAACAAACAGAAGTTTATAACATTGACAATATCCCAAGTAGGAAAATCATATTTCCAATATCTATATTAAGGTTTGAACTCTGTAATTAAATTTTTTAGAAACTCTATTTAATCACAAACTCCTTGAGTTCATTATTTAAAACAACATTTTGTAAAGCTGAAACTATGTCAGAAAAGCATAGAATTTATAAGGTGATTTAAAATATATCATTCAGTTTTATGTACATACCTTACACATTAGTATGTGAAGAAATAAAGGAACAGACTAACATTTCTTTTACATCTTCTATACAAGCGAGCATTATGTGCTTTCTGCATGTTATTTCATATTTGCATCTTCTAGAAGAAATAGTAACCATTTTAATCAGAGGATTTAGAAGCTTACAAATTGCAAGTAGGTCAAATATGAGAACTACTTTAAAATTGCAGTTTGAAATCAGGAAGTGTGACAGCTCCAGCTTTGCTCTTCTTTCTCAAGATTGCTTCGGTTATACAAATTTAAGAATATTAGTTCTATATCAGTGAAAAATGCCATTAAAATTTTGAAAGAGTCTGCACTGAATTTGTACATTGCTTAGGGTGGTATGGACACTTTAACAACATTAATTCTTCAAATCTGTGAACACAGAATATCTTTCTATTTACCTGAGTCTCCTTCAGTTTCATTCATCAGTGTAGTACGATTTTCAGTGGCAAATATTTAACCTCCTTGGTTAAACCTATTTGTAGTTCTTTAATTGTTTTTGATGCAGTTATAAGTGGGATTATTTTCATAATTTCTCTTTGTGACAGTTTGTTGTTAGAGTATAGAAATGCAACATATTTTTTATATTGACTTCATATCCTGCTGCTTTACTCAATTCATTGATAAATTTTAATAGTTATTTTTTGAGGGAGACTTTCATATTTTCTATGTATAATATTGTGTCATCTGCAAATAAAGACAGTACTACTTCATTCTGATTTGAATGTCTTTTATTTCACCTCTTTTGCCTAGTTTCACAGGCTAAGACTTCCAGTGCTATGTTGATTACAACTGGTGAGAGTGAACATTCTTGTTTTGTTTCTAATCTTAGAAAAATATTTTTCAGGTTTTTGATACTGAGTATAATGTTAGCTGTGGATTTGTCATATATGGCCTTTATTATGTTGCAGTACATTAATTCTATACTTAATTTGTTGAGAACACTTTTCATAAAAGGATATCAAATGCTTTTTCTGCATCTATTGAAATGATCATGATTCTGTCCTTTTGTTTGTTTGTTTGTTTGTTTTTCAATTTATTTATTTTTTTATTTTTTACTTTAATTTTATTTTTTAAACTTTACATAATTGTATTAGTTTTGCTGAAATTACCTTGCATTCCTAGACTAAATCTCACTTGATCATTTTGTATGATCCATTGACTGCATTACTGAATTCAGTTTGTTAATATTTGTTGAGGGTTGTTGCATCTTTGCACATTAGGGATATTCACCTACAATTTAATTTTCATGTGATGTCTTGTCTGGAAAAGCAGAAAACTAAGATCATGGCATCCAGCCCCAACACTTCATGGCAAATAGATGGGGAAACAGTGGAAACAGTGGCAGACTTTATTTTTTTGGGGCTCCAAAATCACTGCAGATGGTGATTGCAGCCTTGAAATTAAAAGATGCTTACTCCTTGGAAGGAAAGTTATGACCAACCTAGACAGCATGTTAAAAAGCAGAGACATTACTTTGCCAACAAAGGTCTGTCTCATCAATGCTATGGTTTTTTTCAGTAGTCATATATGGATGTGAGAGTTGGACTATAAAGAAAGCTGAGTCCTGAAGAATTGATGCTTTTGAACTATGGTGTTGGAGAAGACAAGAGTCCCTTGGACTGCAAGGAAATCCAATCAGTCCATCCTAAAGGAGATTAGTCCTGAATATTCATTGGAAGGACTGATGATAAAGCTGAAACTCCAGTACTTTGGCCACCTGATGAGAACTGACTCATTTGAAAAGACCCTGATGCTGGAAAGGATTGAAGGTGGGAGAATATGGGGCTAACAGAGGATGAGATGATTGGATGGCATCACTGACTCAGTGGACATGAATTTGGGTAAACTCCAGGAGTTGTTGATGGACAGGGAAGCCTGACGTGCTGCAATCCATGGGGTTGCAAAGAGTTGAACAGGACTGAGCGACTGAACTGAACAGTGTAATAAATTATAAGTAGGATTTCTGTATTATATGGTAATTCTATTTTTAACTTATTGAGAAAACTCTATGCTCTTTTTTTCTGTAATGGCTGCATCAATTTATAGTCCCAAAGCAGTGCACAATCATTTTCAATACTTGTTATTCCTTTTCTTTTTTTACCATTGCTTCTAACATGTGTGACATTATAACTCACTGTTGCTTTGATTTGCATTTCCCTGGTGATTAGAGACACTGGGCACATTTTCATGTATCTGTTGGCAATTTGTGTGCCTTCTTTAGAATAATGTCTATTTAGATATTTTGCCCATTTTTAATTGCATTTTTTGTTTTTGCTACTGACTTGTGTGAGTTCTTTATATATTTTTTAATTAGAAAGATGATTTCAAATATTTTCTCACTCCATAAAGTACCTTTTCCTTTTTTATTTTTAATAATCTTTTTACTTTAGTATAGTTATACTTACTATTTTACTATTGTTGGCTTGGCTTTTGGTATAAAATTAAAAAAAAAAATTCCAAGAACCTGTATCTCTATTTTTTTTTCTTTTAGGAGTTTTATGACTTTAGCTGTTAAGTCTTTAATTGATTTTTGACTTTATTTTTGTGTATGGTGAAAGACAAGGTCACAGTTTCATTCTTTTGCACGTGGCTTTCTGGTTTTTCCAATACCATTTACTGAAAAGACTATTGTTTCTTCAGTGTACATTCTTGGCTTCCCTGTCATAAATTAATTGACCATAGATTCCAAATAACTAATAATATAAATGGAGAAGGAAACATAACAAGTGGTATGGCATAAATACAAAAGATCATAAGAGGCTAATCAGTCAGTCAGTTCAGTTGCTCAGTCGTGTCTGACTCTTTGCCACCCCATGGACTGCAGAATGCCAGACCTCCCTGTCCATCACCAACTCCCAGAGCTTACTCAAACTCATGTCCATTGAATCAGTGATGCCATACAACCATCTCATCTTCTGTCATCCCCTTCTCCTCCTGCCTTCAATCTTTTCCATCCTCAGAGTCTTTTCAAATGAGTCAGTCCTTCGCATCAGGTGGCCAAAGTATTGGAGTTTCAGTTTCAGTATAAGTCCTTCCAATGAATATTCAGGACTAATCTCCTTTAGGATGGACTGGTTGGATCTCCTTGCAGTCCAAGGGATTCTCAAGAGTCTTCTCCAACACCACAGTTCAAAAGCATCAATTCTTCAGCGCTCAGCTTTCTTTATAGTCCAACTCTCACATCCATACATGACTACTAGAAAAACCATAGCTTTGACTAGATGGACCTTTGTTGGCAAAATAATGTCTCTGATTTTGAATATGCTGTCTAGGTTGGTCATAGCTTTCCTTCTAAGGATCAAGTGTCTTTTAATTTCATGGCTGCAGTTACCATCTTTAGTGATTTTGGAGCCCTCCAAAATAAAGTCTCTCACTGTTTCCCTATCTATTTCCCATGAAGTGATGGGACCAGATGCCATGATCTTAGTTTTCTGAATATTGAGTTTTAAGTCAACTTTCTCACTCTCCTCTTTCACTTTCATCAAGAGGCTCTTTAGTTCTTCTTCACTTTCTTCCATAAGGGTGGTGTCATCTGCATATCTGAGGTTATTAATATTTCTCCCAGCAATCTTGATTCCAGCTTGTGTTTCATCCAGCCCAACATTTCTCATGAAGTACTCTGCATATAAGTTAATTAAGTAAGGTGACAATATACAGCCTTGATGTACTCCTTTCCTGATTTGGAACCAGTCTGTTGTTCCATGTCCAGTTCTAACTATTGCTTCTTGATCTATATACAGATTTCTCAGGAGGCAGGTCAGGAAGTCTGGTATTTCCATCTCTTCAAGAATTTACCAGTTTGTTGTGATCCACACAGTCAAAGGCTTTGGTGTAGTCAATAAGGCAGATGTAGATGTTTTTCTGGAACTCTCTTGCTTTTTCTATGATCCAGTGGATGTTGGCAATTTGATCTCTGGTTCCTCTGCCTTTTCTAAATCCAACTTGAACATCTGGAGGAAACTAATCAACTGTTACTAAATAGCAAGGCAAATTATTGCTACCAAAAGACATGAATGAATCTCACAAACATGGTGTTGAACAACAGAAGCCAGAAAAAATGATTGAATATTGTATGCTTCCATTTGCATAAAACTCAAAACAAAAAATTTTTCTCTGGGTCTAGAAATACAGATAGTCATTAACTTTTTCAGGAGTAAGGACTGGGAAGATGTACTCATGACACTTATTCTGTTTCCAAATTCATGAATTCTTTGCCTTATACCTTTCTTTGAGTTTTTTGAAAATGTTTTCATACTGTTTTCTTGCTTTCTGAGATGCTCTTCCAAAATCTGCTACTATGTTTTTTTCACTCATTTGTAACATGTTCTTCTTGTGTGGGCTTCCACAAATTTAAAAATATAACTTTACATCTGTTCATTCCACTAGAATGTGTTTTATAGTTGACCAATCTTAGTCCAGTTTTTCAGGTAGATTTTTGAGCCCTTTAATATGTAAATTATTCTCCCTCTACTTCTAGAGAGCTAATTTTTTTGCAAAAATTTGTAATGATAGTTCTGCATATATGTTATTTTGCTATTCCAGTATTTTATTTCTGCATGTGTGTGGAGTATGCCCATTTTATCTTTTATTTTTAAAAATCTTTATTATTCCCTTTATATTTTTGCTTTAAAGTTTCCAGATGTTTTCTTATATCCTCTCTACTCAGCTTTTATTTTTAGTTAAACTTATCCTAGCTTTAATAACTTGGAATTTCAACCTTTACATCTCAGAAGACCTAGTCCTCTTCTTTAATTGTTCTTAGTTCCACCAACTTTTATCTTAAAATTTCCTTCTCCTCTGTTTATTTCTATTCTGATTTTTTTTTAATTTCCAAATTTAGATGTTCTGAAATATTTTCAATTAGTTGTTTAATTGCATATAATTGTTGTTTTATTAAGTTTGGGGCTATTTTAATTGAGAAGAGTATTTTCATCAGTAAAAACTTTAGCCCTTATATTACTCATCTTATTCTGTTTGTTTTAACAGGTGTTTGAGAATTTGTGTGTGTGTGTGTGTGTGTGTGTGTGCTGTTGCCTGTCTTTTTTTGGGTCACCAATATCCAAGGTGTTTATGAGAACTGGTAAACATATGAGTCAAATTCGTTGGTAGATCAGCTTTACTGGTAGCTCATCTGGCAAAGAATCCATCTGCAGGAGACTTGGATTCAATCCCTGGGTTGACAAGATCCTCTGGAGGAGAGCATGGTAACCGACTCCAGTATTCTTGCCTGGAGAATCCTCATGGACAGAGGAACCTGGCATGCTACAGTCCATGGAGTCACAGAGTTGGACATGACTAAGCACATGAGTCAACTTATTGTTTTCTTAGCCAAAATCCATCCACTCTGTTGAAACTGTGGAGTACAGTTTTCTTATTTAATTACTTTATTTATTTAGAAGAAATGAGGGAGTTCATGCTTTTTTATTTTTTTAATGGATATGGACTTTGGAATTTTCGTTTTTGTAGTAGATTCATTAATTTGCACCTCTTGCTCTCTTTTTTCCTTTCTTGCTAAGCCTGTAGACATAGTTTTCTTGTTTAGTTTGTACCACTTACCCCCAGAAGCTCTGCCTCCCAGAGGCCCTGGCCCATTTCTCACACTTTCTGAGCCTCAGTAGATCATGCTCTGACCCACCACATCTCTGAACTGTTTTTAATTACCTTCCCATTCTGCAGACCATGTGTGAGGTTAACAAGATCAGGGCCACATCACAGATACCATGGCATGATTCTTTTTCAATGTAGTCTCATCTCAATGTTCCTCTGGAAGTATTCCAGCCCTGGCTCTAGTAACTTCAGGTTATCCCTCACCCATTTGTAAGTGAATTAAAGTTTGTAGCATTCTGTGTCTTTTAGTTCTGCTTTAGGCATGGGTTATATGCAGTTTTATTTTCTGTCCTTTATATGTTTAGTTTGTACACAATGTGTTAGGAGATTTGGCTATAGATAACTGACTTTGAGTGAGGTCTATTAACCCCTCTCATGTGTCCTGAGGTCTCATTTTTCTCAGAGTGGTCTGAAATGCCCTTCCCATGCTGACCACTTCAATTGGGGTAAACAATGGAGAATGTGCTCAGGTTTCAAAGAAACACTTTGATATTGACATGATACATGCAATGATTTGTCATGAACTATATCCCCACCTCCTTCCTCTTACGGTACAGTTCATATATATGACAAAATATTGTACTTACACACTCAATCTTTAGTCTTATTTTCTACAAGGCTATTCAGGTTACTGCTTATTTCATTTCTTCTGGGAATTAGCTATTTAATAACACCATTTTTGGAAATTGTTCCAGGTGTTACTTTATTAAGAGTCAGGGTCTGAATTATAAAGCCATCTGTACTTATTGCACATATTTGTGCAATTTGGTAAACATTATTGACTGAAGTCTAAAGTTTTGATAAACCAAGTATTAAAAGTGAAGCAATGATATATACATGCGTGTTATTAACATTTGTAAACATTATGACAAGTATTTAAAGAAAACAATATATAATCTTTAAAAATGCTGTAGAGTGTTTTAGTGTATAATAATGTTCTAGTTATTCTATTATTCTTATGAGGACACTGAAGTTGAATATTTAATAAATACTTAATCATGATGACAATTAAGTTAAAGATGAATGCTATTCTCTCTTTCCTTATATTTCTACACCTGTTAGATATTGTACAAATAAGATGTTAATATTCATGAAAAACCAATTAAGAACACATTATTATTTATGCCTTATGCTTAGAAACTCAATGAGATTAAGGAATGTATCAGAACCACACAGCTAGCGAATAGCATTTAAGCCTAAGTCTCCTTGAATCAAAAGCATTTGGTTTAAACAGGTGCATTATATTCTACTGATTAATGAAAAAAGAAGCTTCAGAATTTAAAAATGCTTTTAATGTGAAATGGGGCTTATCTTAATTTACTGGAAGCAGAATGGATTTGTTTTTCTTTTATTGCTATATTCTGTAAACTCATCCTTTGCACTTGTAAATGGACCTCTTGTTACCTGTGAACTGTTCTTCCAAAGCCAAAAATAAATTGAAGCTACCTTCAAATCTTAATTGCCTCAGATGTTTAATCTACACAATAAGGCCAATAACCTTGACACACTTCACAGGGCTGCAGAAAGAGAAAGCAAATAAAAGCACACATACAAACACAGTTGTAAAGCTCTTATAAATAAAATACAGCTATATAAGTGCAAAGTAGCAATAATAATTATAATTGCTCTTCAAACACTAGACTTTCACAATGCAGGTGTTGGTAAATATCTCTTTTTGTGAATTCACATTTGTAGTAGAATAGATAATTGTGTTTTCCCTAGTTTAACATCAACCACCAATTGTATAAGTTGGGGACTAGCTATTTATGACAGTATACATGTTGTTTGAAGAAAACTATAAGATATAAATCTCTAAACCCCCAGAACATTCTTAGACAACTTTATATTTCTACTATTGCTTCAATCTTATGTTCATTGTTCTAAGATCCAAAACTATTCTTTTGAATAAATGAAATTCACCAAGACCTGGGATCACTTTTCTTTTTCTCTCAATTCCACAGACTCATTTGGGCTACACACTAGGGTTCTTCACTATTCCTAGATTTCCTGTTGTCCTTTCCATCCTCTGAGCTTTTGTTTGTCTTTCTCCTTCCTAGAATCCTTTTCATGTCATTTTGCTCTCTCATGAAGTTTCTTAGCTGATGTGCAGTCTTTGGTGATAACATTTCTTTGCCCCTGTAAAGCACTCTATCTCTATCAGAACCCTCACTAAAGTGTATCTTCTTTGTACATCTTCCTCTTCCCAACGACTAGAGGGGGAGAGTGCTGCCCTATTGCTGTATCTCTCACAGCAGTGCTCAGTTCAGTGGTGTGAGCACAAAGGTGTCCAAAAGTGCCTAATAATTAAGAGTAAAACAGGATTCTAACTTAGGAAGATGCGGGAAGGAATTCTTCTTTTCTTTAAATGTGAGGACCTTGAGATGGAATTTTCCCTGGGTCTTTTGACAGAAACCCAAAGAAAAATCAAGAGTCTCATTCTTGATTTAAAAAAAAAATCAGGTGCACAAACAAACACACATTTAGTCTTATACAAAGTGTCAGGTCAGTCTACAATGTAAGTATATAGTATGTGGGTGAGTAAATATCTAATAATACTTTACTGGAATTAAAGTCAATAACCTCTACCCCCTTGTACATACCCACACTTAGAAAGTTCACAAAATATATGCAATTCTACCAACATATAGGTGCTTCCTAGGTGGTGTTAGTGGTAAAGAACCCACATACCAATGCAGGAGGTGTAAGAGATGTGGGTTCAGTCCCTGGGTTGGGAAGATGCCCTGCAGGAGGGCATGGCAACCCCCTCCAGTATTCTTGCCTGGAGAATCCCCATGGACAGAGGAGCCTAGCAGTCTATAGTCCATAGAATCGCAAAGAGTCAGACATGACTGAAGCGACTTAGCATGCACCAACATATAAAAATTCTAGATAACATATTTTAAATATTTAATTTATATATGAGTATAAAGAATTAAAATAGATTTCCTGGTATCAGACAAAAGGAGACTTGAAAACAGCACAGTCAACTTCCATACTAATGTAAAGGAAGTTGGGAATGCATTGGAAATGGGTATATAAATAAGAAATTAGTGAGGAAAGGAAATTTTAGAGTTAGATACCTGCAAAACAGGGATTTGAAACTAAAATCGCAACAAAAAGCTGAGACCAAAAAGAGTTGCCCTCTGATGGATCGGGGCCTATGGAGGAGTTCACTGTGCTAGGGAGCCACAAGGCAGCTTTTTGCTGCTTCAGGTCACTGCTGGCAAAATAAATGTCCTTTGGGAAATATAAACTCCAAGTGTATAAAATCAAACTTTGCATTATCCACATGCTTTGGAACACTCCAACTTGAGATGTTATTTTAAAACCTGGACCCAGTCCAGTGATTCTTCAGAGCACCTAGCAGAGGTATTGTACATTCATGCTGCAGGAACATTTTCTAACAAAGGGAACAGGCCCTGAAGGAGAAACAGAGGTAAATATGACTTTATACCCCTACTCAGAAATTACAGACTAGATGACTAGTGAGAATCATAACATCAGTCTTGAGGCTGAATGCCTCACAAATTTTTTTAATAGTGTAAACCACAATAAAATAAACATATTTGGTATAAGGAAATACAAAATTAAAGGTATGTAAAACATCATGAAAAGGTGGAATATCATGGAAAAATAGGTGGATATATAAACAAAACAGTAAAATTTGGAAAAAAAATATTGAATTTTAAGAATCAATGAGATGTAGAAATCTGAGTGAAGGGCATGCTATTATCTCTGTTATATTTTTTTTAAGATTTTTTTTGATGTGAACCATTTTTAAAGTCTTAATTGAATTTGTTACAATACTATTTCTGCATCATGTTTTGCTTATATTTGGCTTCGAGTCATGTGGGATCTTAGCTCCCTTACCAAAGTTTGAACCTGCAACCACCTATATTGGAAAGCAAAGTCTTAACCACTAGACTACCAGGGAAGTCCCTCTATTCTATTTTTTGCAGCATCTTGCAAGTCTTTTTTTTCCCCCCCCAAGTATTTTATTTTGTCATTATTATTTTGGCTGTGCCTTGCAGCATGTGGTATCCTTGTTCCCCTACCAAGGATCAAACCCCCGCCACCTGCATTGGAAGCATGCTGTCTTAACTACTGGACAGCCAGGGATATCTCTGCAAGCCTCAAATTTAAGTTGTTTAAAAAAAAAAAATCAATGAGAGTTCTGGTTCAAGAAGGAGACGAAGGGAGATTCTGAACCCACAGACACACTGACTCTATAGCTATATATGGAAAAATTTCCTCTACAATAAAACCCCTAAAAACTGGTGGAAAGACCTTTTCACATCAGGAAGTGAGAGGGGAAACACAATAAAGCAGGTGAGAAGGCTAAGAGACCACCTTGTCATAAATCTCAGCAGCAGGGGAGGAAATTAGAAACCTGGAATTTCTCCCTGAAGAGACAGGGCTCATACCTCATCAGGCACCCTAACTTTGAAGACCAGGACCTGAGAGGACAGCCCCTAAAATCTCTGACTTTAAAGACCAGCGGGGCTCTCATTCATGAGATTCAAGACACTGTGGCAAATGAGGAATGTTTCTTAAAGGGCCCAGGCAGGGACTCATCAGGTTCAGAGTCCAGCATAGAGATAACTCTTAGAAAAGCTCCCAGACTGTAGGTAAACGTCTCATTTCCTAATTGTGAGGAATTAGTCGAAGGGGCAGGGGCACCTGTGGTGATAGCCTCCAGGGAACAAGGCTGGCATCTTCATCTTCTTCTTCATCCTTGGGGAAGTTGGAGGTACCAACCATCTACCCTTACCCCCAACAGGTGCCATCTTTATGCTCCAGCTTGTGGGTACTACCTTTAATTTTTTTTAATTTTTATTTTCCTTTTGCTCTTTTAATTTTTTTATTTGCCTTTCTCTCCTATTTCTTCTTTCCCTTCTTTTTTTCTTGTTTCTTTTCTTATATATTTATTGAGTTTTCATACTCCCTTTCTGCCTCCCTGCAGCCAGTGGGGGCCATTCATGCTCTCTTCCACCCTTGTTGAAGCTTCAGGTACTATCTTTTCTTTTTTCTCCTGCAGGTGCCACTTTTGTGTTACAGCTTGTAGGTACAATCCTTTTGTAAAAAATCTTATCTCCTTTTTTAATATTTCTTTTTTTCCCCATTGTCTTTGGCCCAGTATCTCCTGGTGAAGGAAACACTTATATGTGTCTGTTGTCTTAATTTTTATATCTGGTGACTTGATTTTTTGTGGTCTCCATGTAGGGGATACTGCTTGATCACCTGTCTCTGGAGACCAGAGGGGCCTGTGTTCCTGGGTCCTCTGGGATTGTAATCATCAGAGAGATAATTTTTAGATGACTTCTGTGCTTAGGGCACTGCACATATAGTTGACTAAAATACACCACTTGTCCTTCTGGGAAAGACACCTATTTGCTTGTCCAGGGGCTCTGGCCTGTGGGGCAGGCTTTTGGTTTGGCAAATATATAGATGCCTATGTATCTATCTATCTCTATATATAGATAGATAGATAGAAAGGACTGAGGGCTTCCCCGGTAGCTCAGAAGTAAAGAATCTGCCTATAATGCAGGAGAGACAAGTTTGATCCCTGGATTGGGAAGTTCCCCTAGAGAAGGAAATGACAACCCACTCCAGTATACTTGCCTGGTATACTTAGACAGATTCCATAGACAGAGGAGCCTGGCAGGTTGCAGTCCACAGGGTCGCAAAAGAGTCAGATGACGTAGTGACTAAACAGCAACAATAACATGAAAGAGGTAGGAAGGAATGAAGACTAGTGAGTCCAGTCTTTGTGCTCTCCGTCTGCCTCATTCCAGCTCACCAGTAACATAAAGAAAGAGGCTTATTCCCCTTCTCTAGTGCCCTTATAATGGGGATGCTGCCAAAGAACAATTCTGTGTTGCCCAATTCTGGTGGACAATGGGACCACATCTCACAGGTCTCCCATGACCCTAACCAACAAAGAAAGAGTTCCAGGCCATAGCAGAGTACCAGGCAACAAAAAGAGGAGCTCAATCCATCTGGAAGGAGGCTTATTAGATTATAGCTTATAATTATAAACAGCCTGAAGGGCAGGCTTCTAATTAAACACACATCTAATGACTGTAAACATTTCCGGAGAGTTCAGAGGATAGGCATTATCTTTTCTCTTTCCCTCTGCTGTGCTTCAGAGTGCCAGCAGTTATCAGAGGGGAGCTCATACAATTTAATAGCAATGATAATCCATTTTAAAAATGGGCAAGGATTTCTCTGGCAGTCTAGTAGTTAAGACTCCACACTTCCAATGCAGGGGATAGGGGTTCGATCCCTAGTCCAACAACTAAGATCCCACGTTTAGCATGGTATGGCAAAAAATAAATAAATAAAATTAGAAAATGGGTAGAGGTTCCAAATATACTTTTCTTCCTAAGAAACACATATAGATGGCCCCCAGATACATAAAAATATGCTCAACATCATTAATCATCAACAAAATGGAAATAAAAACCACAGAATATCACCATATACCTTTTAGATTAGTTATCAGTAAAAAGATAAGAAATAATAAGTTTTGGCAAGGATATGGTGTCAAGGAGACCCTTGTTCACTGTTGTGTGAATATACATTGGTTCAGTCAGTATGGAAACTGTATGAAGGTTCTTCAAAAGATTTAAAATAGAACAGCCACTTGATCATCAGTGTAAGTGAGACTGTACAGTGTGTGTGTTTCCCCTTTTGACTTGTTTCATCCAGTATTTCATAAGACCCAGGCAATACATGTAATATGTTAAGAAGTACCACATTTAAAATAATACATCCATGTAGATTATGAATATTAAAAGGTCATCATCAGATGCAGGATTATGGGCTTATCCTGGATTTAGCTGACAAAGATAGTAGTTTAAGACAGAGAGTTTTGACATTTTTGGAATCAATTCATTTCAATGCACTGGTGTTCATTTCAGTCAGAGGAGATGAAGGAACTTGAAGGGTAGGAGTAGAATTCCTTCCAAAATTTGGCCACTGATCTTCCTTTTTAAAATTACTTAGCAGAAGCACATTAGATGATTCAGTCTAACCTGCCTTTTTGTTGATATAGAAACAATGAATTTACATGGTTTGACATTCTCCAGTGGGCCAGATGCCACTTAAATTCCCAATCGCTCCTGTAGCACCCAACTTGCAAATTATTCTTAAATGCAAAAATATATCTATCTAAGACCATGGGTTTTATAAACTACAGTTGTCATAAAAAAGACCTGATGGTGATGCTTCCAGAAACATTTCTGTTCTAGCTAAATCAACATTGTTATCAATATAGAAAAACTCATTACTGGTCTATGAAATATTTCCATGTTGAAAGTCTCTCAAGTAGGGCAAAATTATTACAGATCACCAATCATCTTGGAAGACCTCTCTCAAGGAGCAAATAGTCAGCAAAATTCTTCAGTATGGTCTATGCTTATTATTAGGGGACAAAAATGTATATTAATTAAGATTAATAATAAGGGGCACTAACTGATTAATGAAGGAAATTAACACCAACATCCATTATTTCATTGGATCATCTCAAAACATTCACTCTTGTTTAGACTTAAAACCATTCTTGTCCCTGCAAGTTTTGGTAGTTTTATTCCCATTTTAGAGATGAGGAAACTGAGCCTAGGTAGTTTAAAGACTTAACAGGTGTTGCAATGAGCATATGTAACAGCACAATTGTGTGGAATAAAGTCTGTTTCCCTCAAAATCTCATTCTCTTTTTAAAGCATTCTGTCATACAGCACTTTCTTCTTGGAAATGTCTTCCATAACGTGCTTTCTCTCCCACACACGTATACGTTTTTGGTGGTAGGCTACCTTTCTGATTGCTCTTATGTTGGGATAATGCTAGAGTAGTTATTTCTCACACACATAGTAGTAGGCAATGAATGTGCTGGGTGTTCAATGCAAACCATTTTGGGTTTAAGAATTCTCCAAGGATGGCAATCAAAGTCTATGAATGATGGAGTCACTCTTTTCTTCTTCATGCTACCTTCTTCTTGGCTATAACTTTATGCAACATGAGTACAAAACTATTTATTTGAAGTGTTTGAGTCCTCACTGATTAGCACTGCTCTTATAATATTTTTTTTTTATTTTATTTTGACTGTGCTGGGTCTCTGTTGCCATTTATGGGCTTCTCTTGTTGACGTACAAGGGTTCTTGAGTGTGTGAGCCCAGTAGTTGTGGTGCATGGTCTCAGTTGTCCCGCAGCATGTGGGATCTTAGTTCCCAGACCAGGGATTGAACCCTTGTCCCCTGCGTTAGAAGGTGGATAATTAACCACTGGACCACCAGAAAGTCCCTGCTGTTTTAAATGTTTGTTACCAGTTAATCACAGGCATGGCGCTTGGCTAATAATTCTTTACTTGCTTTGCACAAAGGCAAAGCAAACAAAAAAAAATTCAATTAGTATCTCCAATTCTTTTATTAATATTAACTCTGGGAGGTAATAGGACAAGTGAAATTCATGCAACTGCTAATTGGTCCAGGCAGAGAGTCCACATTTCTTATTTGAACACCCTCATTTTGCAGGAAAAGTTCATATTTCAGTTAGACTATAATCAATATATCACCTATATTAGTCTCATGTCAACATACAAGTGTTCATTATTAAGCAGATTCTGAAAGGTTCACTGAATATTGCACTTTGAAATGTGCGTCTGGTGCCTGGGAGCAATTTCCAACCTGTCTTCTGGAAACTAGGACACACTTAAAAGGATTTAGGAGTAGAAATCTTTCACTTCAGAAAATCCATTTCAGCAATTCACACATTAAGGAAATGGGAAATGTGTCTTTACCAATTTCACTGGCATTTGATGGGGGAATCCTCCAGTAAAACACAGGCAATTTTCTTCCAGTTGTTATAGCAATCGATGTATAAGAGGGTGCTTTGTCCTCCCCCACCCTCTTGCAAATATGGAACTGCACAGTCCATCATGACCACTGTTTATTCATCCACATTCCAAGAACAAGTTTCTTTTAATTAAATTATATAGTAAAGCCAGTGACTATTGTGTATTTAGTGAGTGTCCGACTTTTGCCAAGAACTTTAAAATGCTTTATGCTGTTTAGTCCTTGGACTTCCCAGGTGGCTCAGTGGTAAAGAATCCACCTGCAATGCAGAAGACAAAAGTTCGATTCTTGGGTCAGGTAGATCCCCTGGAGAAGGAAATGGCAACTTACTCCAGTATTCTTGACTGGAAAATCCCATGGACAGAGACTGTTGGGCTATAGTCTATGAGGTTGCAAAAGAGTCAGACACAGCTTTGTGACTAGACAACATTTAGTCCTTACAAGAAACAAAAAATGCATTTGCTGTCACTATGTGTAATATGCAGTCCCGGGAATTTGGAGTGGTTATGATATCTGTCTAAAGTCACATGCTTAATATGGTACAAACTTGAATTTTTGATCCAATATTTCTCAAGCTAAAATTTATATCCTTAACCTATGAATTATATTACCAAGAGAATGACATTAATAGCTGACATTTTTGTGTTTTTACATATGTTTACATATGTTTTACATATATTGACTTATAATTTTTTAGAAAATATGTAGAAACATGACTTTCAACAACAACAAGAAAAAATGCACTGTTTATAAATTTATTCAAATCAACAGCAAAAGGACCATTAAAAATGATAGAGCTAGTCCCAAGAGCATTTGAGGAGGAACTGGGAGTTCACAGCATTAAAAAAAGAAAAAAAGAATGTTAGAATAAAACTGGATAATCCCATATAAGGCAATAAGAATATAATCTTGGAGTTTATCTTTACTACTGAAAATAAATTTGCAAGTTAGCATGCAACTTCACAATACTAAGCTCTAGTCAAATAGTAAATTATAAATTCAAACCCAAATATATCCTCCAAAAGAAATAATATTTTATTGGGCTTACTGTAAGGTAGTATTATTTGATATTTAAAGAGCTTTTACCTAACCATCACTACCTTATTTACAAATTTGAGATAATTTTTCTTAAGAATATTCAAAAGTAATAATAATGGTATATATATTTTGTTATTTACAAGGTTTTCCAAAAGATCTATTTTGTAAAACTGAAAGATTGCAGAACTTGAATGGAACCTTGGTTAAACTGTAAGTAAATCAAATTTGTATCTGATTATGTCACTTATTTTTCTCATATCAACTCACTAATTTGGGGATTAAAATTGCACAATAGAATTATTTTTCTAATTTTAGCAATTAAGTTTGTAGGAAACTCCTTTAATGGGCATGTATTTATTAGAGTAGTAGAATAATCATCGATTTTTAAAAATTGTGAATAATGTCATGGTCTGGGCATGGATTGGAAAATAATTTCCAGACATGAGACAGAATGAGAGGGAAATAAAGTTTATTAGAGTGGGAGATGCTGTTAGTACAGCGGGCCAGCTCACGGGAGAACTGACGTTGAACAGGGGATCTTAGTCCACTTTTATAGCCAGGGTACAAGGAGTAGGATAGGGGTCTTGCAGGTCATTTGCTGATTGGATGAGGCATGTATACTGGGTAGTGGGAAGAGTAAGGCAAATACCTTCTCCCTATACGGTAGAAGGGGAGACAGGTTATACTGCTCAGGAGGACATGAAATCCATTAATAGTTACAACATTAATTACATTACAACATTATTGTAATGTAATGTAATGTAATTACAACATAGGATGATAAAGGTCTGGTTTTTTGGCACCTGCATTCCAAGACCCTCCTTGGTTTTATCTGCTCTTTTGTCCTTGGATTACCACAAATAATAGTGGCTTAGATGTAATATGTAAATTATATTAAAATTTGAAAATCAGTGGAAATAACACTTCATCTCTTCGTTACTTTTCAATATACACTTGTCCTTCTATTAATCATGTGAAATAATGAACACAGACACAATTGTTCCTGAAATGGGAAAGAAAACATGTACCCAGGCTTTGAGATAAGCCTGCCACCACAAAATTCATGTGGTTCATTTACTAAGAATAATCTTCACTAACAAGGAGAAATATTTGGTCATGTTAATATAGCAAGATAAAAATCAGTTTCACAATGGTAGAAACTTAGTAGCCAAGATTTAAGCTTACACTACCAGTTTTGTCACTTTATATGAGAAACGTAGCTGTTTTGGAATTTAACAGTCTATTTTGGGGCTCATAGTTTCTCTCTCCAGAGAAGGCAATGGCACCCCACTCCAGTACTCTTTCTTGGAAAATCTCATGGACGGAGGAGCCTGGTGGGCTGCAGTCCATGAGGTCGCTAAGAGTCGGACACGATTGAGCGACTTCACTTTCACTTTTCACTTTCATGCGCTGGAGAAGGAAATGGCAACCCACTCCAGTGTTCTTGCCTGGAGAATCCCAGGGACGGGGGAGCCTGGTGGGCTGCCGTCTATGGGGTCGCACAGAGTCGGACACGACTGAAGCGACTTAGCAGCAGCAGCAGCAGCATACTTCAAAGGTGAATCAGGGCATTAATTCCATTATAATAATGGAAATTTACCAGTGATCTGATGGAAGTACATGGTTTTGCTTTTCTATTCTTCCTGACCATGACCTGCAGTGTGTAGGGGAGGTCTGTCATTGATGACATACAAAATAGTTTGCATGATCTTGAAGATTCATTATTCTGCCCTCTGTGATCTCCAGACTTTCCTCACAGTCCATCTCACCAAGAACCACATTCATCTCGCCAAGCTCATTATACTCTTTATAGTCCCACTACTGTCTACACTCCCAAGTCCAATTGGCATGCCTTTCTCCACCTTGTCCACCTGGAAAATGCTTGTAATCTTTTAAGATTTAGAGTTTAAGTGTCCCCTTAGCTATGAATCCTCTCTTAACATGTGCCCAGGAAGATTCATCCATATTCTGCTCTGTTCTTACACACTTCTATGATGTTAACTCTGTAACTCATTGCATCACTCTCTCTCTTTCTCTCCCCAATACAAATAAATCCGTAAGGATACAGATTAAGATCTAATTTCTAAACAAAGACAAAGTCAATTCATATTAAATTGTTGATAAAACAACAGACATCTGTAAAACAGAATTCTGGGCATTGCCTCAATTTTTCTTCTCTGCACTTCCTGCATTATCTTCCAGGGAGTTAGGAATATTTTTTGTCTTTTGTCCTTATATTTCTGTACCTAAGAGAGTTCTTTACTCTCAGTTAAACTTATGACTGATATAATAAAAAGTCTCACATTGCATTTCTTTCTCTGTTCATCTCAATAATACATGCTATAGAATATCTTTTGTGATCATGCTTTTTCAGATAACAGCCCTGAGGGAAATAGAACACCGATCATTAGTGGTTTTGATTGTGCCAAACTGTGCCTTGGTCTCTTAGATTATTTTGGCTTTTTTCATGCATTTTATCCTTATTATGAACAGTGTTGAAAACAACACATTGCAAGTGTTAAGGAAAACAATTTATAACTTAGAAACTGGACTAAAGTTGATCAACCGTAGGTACAAGTACACCTAAGAATTACCATTTAATGAAATGTACTTTGTTCAAATCACTATTTTTTTTTTAAATTAAATGTGCCAGACTTAATGAAATTGCACTTTCCTTCATCAACTCTTTTGCTCGTAGAAATGCAAATGCAAGGCACAGAAGGCTACCCTAAGAGATATGGTTTCTTGTCCTATACGACAGGTAACAAAGAGCTCTTATCTTATTCTAACATTCCTTACTATATTGCCTGTAAGTACTCAGTTCCTTAACTATTCTTTGAACTACCATTCCCTTTTTTACTCTTTATGTCATTAGTTAATGAATTAAATAACATATTTGACAAGAGTTTATTCTTCATTTATAGAATAATTTTTAAAACTTTTTGTAATTATACTTTAAAGTTCCTCCTTTTTTCTGGGGTCTATTGTTCAGAAGGTCAAAAGGGTTAAGAATGGTGTCTTCTTCATTCATGTATTTATTTCTAGTATATTTCAACTTTATTGCAGCTTTGTGTGGTTAAAAGAATTTGCCAAGTATGCAATCTAATTTCAACAAAAATAACTGTTAAAAAATATACTGTAATTTCAAGAGATACCTGCAAGGAAACTATAAGGATTATAGTAATGATCTAAACCAACAAGCTAAACCAACAATAAAATACTTAGCAGAACTGACATTTTAATTCTATAGTGAATTCTTCACTTGAAACACAGAGGTTAAAAAAATGAGGATGTAATCAGATACAGCAATAAGATCAGCAAAAATACTTAAAGTCATAAAATCTACTTGAAATATGGATACAAATCCATAGCCACTGTTATTAACAAGAAGTTTACCTAAGTAAATAATGTATAAGTTGTTCCTTGGTGAAGGTTTTTTTTTTTTTTTAATGTATGACAATCATTAAAAACAGTATCCATATAAATTAAACTTCGAACCAAGTCTTTGAAATGTTATATTAAAAATGTTACTAATGTTTTAAAAATAATTAAGCAAAAGCAATCACACATATACTTCATATATATGTGAATATAATGTATATAAATACACATCCATTCAAGCCGAAAGGATTTTTGAACTTTAAGTCATTAAACATTTCAAAACATTTGATTTCAACTTTATAATGAAAAAAATTTTCTTATGCATGTTTTATAAAGTTTATTTCATATGAGGAAAATAGGACATGCATATAATATACAAATGACTGTGACTCTATTGGAAGTCCTCTAAAATTTTGTTTCCTGGTTTGCTTTACTGACCAGGTGTGCTACTCAAAAGTTTGGAGACCATTTCTCTGAGCCTAAGATGAAGAGATATAAAAGATAGAAAACAATGCATAGTCTTGATGGTGAAGACTGGTGGACACAAGGTGTAGCATCAGAGGCAACAGCACCTTCCAATTATTCCTGAGCTCCCGCACATTTGTCTTATTTCCATCTATTACACACCTTACCTTGTGGTCCACATAACGACCAGAGCAGATTAGACTTACTTTTTCCCAAAATTTGCCTTCACATTCTGGGCCCACTGCAGGATTAAAAAAAAAAAAAAACCTCTTAAGGATGTTATACACATTTTGTTTTGTATTGCTTTGCTTTAATTATAATTTTATTCTCTTTATCTTCCTGACTTTTTTATTTCCTTGTCCCTAATTTTTTTTAATGCTAACAATCAAAGTTGTTCTTCATCCCAAAGCATTTTCCACTTTATATTTCTGTTACCTATATTGCATTTATAAGTATATGTATATACTTATATTTATATTTATATAAGTATATGTATATCTGTATCTTTGTTCCATTTGCCAACTCTTTATCATTCAAAATTTGAATTTAACATCCCTTCATCAAATGTGTGTGTGTGTTTGTATGTGGATTTCAAAAACATTTTCCAAAGTTCAGTCTGAAATCAACAATAAGGCTTATGTTGAAGAAAAGCTTTGGGGAATCATGAGGATAGTCATTTAAATTGAGAATATGTAGATTGAGGAGGGTTAAAATCAAAGTGTCTTACTCATGCTTAGGAAGAAATAAAAAGAAAACCATTTGAAGATAATGAGAGAAATTTCTCTGTGACATGGAAGAAAGTCCAGGAGACGTTCTCATACAAAAATTAAAGGAAGGGACTCTTTTAAGAAAGAGGGATAGCAAAGCACTAGAGAGGTCCAGAAAATGCAGAGATGTCTCAAAACATTTTGAAAATGGAATTTATTGGTGATTTTAGTAAAAGCAACATCTGTTCTACAGTGGACTAGTAAGTAAAGGGAAGAGGAAGATATAGAAACTGAGTAGACAGGGTAATTTCAACTTCTCAAGTAAGAAAGGAATTAAATAAGACAAAGAATAGAGTCAAGATGGAAATTAGGAAGTGTTTCACTATAGTTGTTGCTTCAATTTTTTGAGAAAACTGAGAAGTTTCTGGGTGAAGAGAAAGCATAGCATATGTGAAGAAAGAGGGTGAATGTAGAAGGAGGCCACATGCATGCCCTAAAGGAAGAGACAAATTTTTCAAATGTGGGAAGGACATAAGAAGATGCTTATTCCACTAGGATAGAAAGAAAACAGAAGGGTGAGAAGAAAGTAGAAAACTGGAAAGGTCTTCTATCATAGATACTTTTTTATTTTCTCCAAAAGCTTCCTCTGATTTCCACATTTACCCATAAGAATTCATATAAAGTTACTCCCTTTCTTCTTTCTGTAATCTCTTCTTGCATATAAATTTTTTCCAGTATACTCTAAAGTGGCTTCCCTGGTGGCTCAGAGGGTAAAGTGTCTGCCTACAATGCGGGAGACCCAGGTTTGATCCCTGGGTCAGGAAGATGCCCTGGAGAAGGAAATGGCAACCCATTCCAGTACTCTTGCCTGGAAAATCGCATGGACTGATAATCCTGGTAGGCTATAGTCCATGGGATCATAAAGAGTCGGACACAACTTAGTGACTTCACTTTCACTTCACTTTCTAAATGTTAATTCTTGATTAAAGTATCTTCATACACAGCTCCCTTCCTCAATTAGCTATGAATTACCTGAGTATTTGACTTGCCATATTTGTTCCTACATGTTAAGCTCAGTGCAAAATGTCTGCCTTATTTTAGGCTCTTAATTTAAGCCTTAGTTCAGAATATGTAGAAGAGTGTAAAATACATATTTCAAGGCATAACATGTTATTAACACTGTTAAAATTATGAAAAATCAGATATTTATAGATAAGCAACTTATCAACTGAGAAAGTGGTTTAATTTTGTGTATCTGTCATCTATTTACTCATTCTTTTAAAGGTGAATGATTCCGGATACTCAGGTCCCTGGGCCCCTGAAAGGCATTTATAAAACAGCTCATCTGACTTATGGGTAAAGGGTAAAGCCTATTTTCCTTTCAGATATGAAAACTCAAAACTTGACTTTATTAGTACATACTCCAGTCAAGTAAGCTAACTGAACTAGAATGAGTTCAGTTCAGTTCAGTTGTTCAGTTGTGTCCGACTCTTTGTGACCTCATGAATCGCACCACACCAGACCTCCCTGTCCATCACCAGGTCCCAGAGTTAACCCAAACTCATGTCCATTGAGTTGGTGATGCCATCCAACCATCTCATTGTCTGTCAGCCCCTTCTCCTCCTGCCCTCAATCTTACCCAGCATGAGGGTCTTTTCAAATGGGTCAGCTCTTCACATCAGGTGGTCAAAGTATTGGAGTATCAGCTTCAACATCAGTCCTTCCAGTGCACACCTGGGACTGATCTCCTTTAGGATGGACGGGTTGGATTTCATTGCAGTCCAAGGGACCCTCAAGGGTCTTCCCAACACCACAGTTCAAATGCATCAATTCTTCGGTGTTCAGCTTTCTTTATAGTCCAACTCTCACATCCATACATGACCACTGGAAAAACCATAGCTTTGACTAGACGGACCTTTGTTGTCAAAGTAATGTCTCTGCTTTTTAATATGCTGTCTAGATTGGTCATAGCTTTTCTTCCAAAGAGTCTTCTAATTTCATGGCTGAAATTACCACCTGCAGTGATTTTGGAGCCCCCAAAAATAAAATCAGTCACTGTATCCACTGTTTCCCCATCTATTTGCCATGAAATGATGGACCGGATGCCATGATCTTAGTTTTCTGAATGTTGAGTTTTAAGCCAACTTTTTACTCTCCTCTTTCACTTTCATCAAGAGGCTCTTTAGTTCTTCTTCACTTTCTGCCATAAGGGTGGTGTCATCTGCATATCTGAGGTTATTGATATTTCTTCAGGCAATCTTGATTCCAGCTTGTGCTTCTTCCAGCCCAGTGTTTCTCATGATGTACTCTGCATATAAGTTAAATAAGCAGGGTGACAATATACAGCCTTGATGTACTCACTTCCAGATTTGGAACCAGTCTGCTCCATGTCCAGTTCTAACTGCTGCTTCCTGACCTGTATACAGGTTTCCTAAGAGGCACATCAGGTGGTCTGGTATTCCCATCTCTTTCAGAATTTTCCACAGTTTATTGTGATCCACAGAGTCAAAGGCTTTGGCATAGTCAATAGAGCAGAAATAGATGTTTTTCTGGAACTCTCTTGCTTTTTCCATGATCTGGCAGATGTTGGGAATTTTATCTCTGGTTCCTCTGCCTTTTCTAAAACCAGCTTGAACATCTGAAAGTTCACGATCAACTAGAATAGTTCTTATATAATTGAGTCAATTCCCTTAAAAACAAATTTTTTCTAAATCAAAAGGTAATGCAATAAGAAGAGGTGAACAAAAAAAATATTTGGCTAAAATTGGAGCTCTCTGTTCTGTGAGAATGAATCATTATCTGGAAATAAAAATCATTAAAATGCAGTTAAGGACATAGGTGAAAAAATATAAGGAATATAATAGTTTAAAAATAGCTTCTTTTAGTTCTTTTTATGTTCTGATTGCTGTGGCCAAAACTTCCAAAACTATGTTGAATAGTAGTGGTGAGAGTGGACACCCTTGTCTTGTTCCTGACTCTAGGGGAAATGCTTTCAATTTTTCACCATTGAGAATAATGTTTGCTGTGGGTTTGTCATATATAGCTTTTATTATGTTGAGGTATATTCCTTCTATTCCTGCTTTCTGGAGAATTTTTTTATCATAAATGGATGTTGAATTTTAACAAAGGCTTTCTCTGCATCTATTGAGATAATCATATGGCTTTTATTTTTCAATTTGTTAATGTGGTGTATTACATTGATTGATTTGCAGATATTGAAGAATCCTTGTATCCCTGGGATAAAGCCCACTTGGTCATGGTGTATATAATCTTTTTAATATGTTGTTGGATTCTGATTGCTATAATTTTATTAAGGATTTTTGCATCTATGTTCATCAGTGATACTGGCCTGTAGATTTCTTTTTTTTTCTTTATTATTATTATTATTATTATTTTACTTTACAATATTGTATTCATTTTACCATACATCAACATGCATCCGCCACGGGTGTACACGTGTTCCCCATCCTGAACCCCACTCCCACCTCCCTCACCATACCATCCCTCTGCCTCATCCCAGTGCACCAGCCCCAAGCTTCCTGTGTCCTGCATCGAACCTGGACTAGCAATTCGTTTCTTATATGATATTATACATGTTTTAATGCCATTCTCCCAAATCGTCCCTCCTTCTCTCTTCCACAGAGTCCAAAAGACTGTTCTGTACATCTGTGTCTCTTTTGCTGTCTCACATACAGGGTAGTCGTTGCCATCTTTCTAAATTCATATATATGCGTTAGTATACTGTAGTGGTGTTTTTCTTTCTGGCTTACTTCACTCTGTATAATAGGCTCCAGTTTCATCCACCTCATTAGAACTGATTCAAATGTATTCTTTTTAAGGGCTGAGTAATACTCCATTGTGTATTTTTTGTGGCATCTTTGTCAGGTTTTGGTATTAGGGTGATGGTGGCCTCATAAAATGAGTTTGGAAGTTTATCTTCCTCTGCAATTTTCTGGAAGAGTTTGAGTAGGATAGGTGTCAGCTCTTCTCTAAATTTTTGGTAGAATTCAGCTGTGAAGCCGTCTGGACCTGGGCTTTTATTTGCTGGAAGATTTCTGATTACAGTTTCAATTTCCGTGCTTGTGATGGGTCTGTTATGATTTTATATTTCTTCCTGGTTCAGTTTTGGAAATATTGATGTATGGCAAAACCAATACAATATTTTAAAGTAAAAAAATAAATAAATAAATAAAATAATAATGAAATAAAAATAAATAAAAAAATAAAAATAGCTTCTTAAATAAAACTAATTTATCCCTCAAAGTCCAGCTATGCAAAACAAAAACAAAAAACAAACCTATGAAACAGAACTTGAGTCATAGATTTCCTTGTACACTGTACACTGTACATGGCACCAAGAATACAAAATAAAGTTCAAAAAGCCAGTGTTTACATAAATGAAGTCATAAAGGATTTGATGTTTTTTTCTTTATGTCAAATTAAGAAAAGCATCCCAGAATGTAATATTAATTATACTTAAATAGTTTTATATTAATCATTATTACTGTTGGAATGCAATTGAAAATTAGGAAACCCTTTCCAGATAAAGGAGATTTATATGAACCAAAAAAACTTTGATAGTATTTTTCTAATAAAAAGGATTGTGAAATTATGAACATATATTTTCTTTTAACAGGACAGCTATTGGAATGAAATGTAAGAAGTGCTCATTATTATAAATCTGCCTAAAAACTGAATTCAAATTGACTGCTGGCTATCTATCCTAATTCACAGGAAGTTGGAAACTGGTTCTACTAGTCACTACAGAACTAGTTCTGGGAAACATAAACCAATCAACTCAGAATTGCCCATTCGTACACTTTTTAAAAAGATCTAAAACATCTGTGCAATTCTTTCTTTTAAATATGGATTTGTGAAACCGTTATCTCTAAATTATTTATTAGGTATCCAATTACTATAGTAATATGCACAATTCTAAATGTACAGTGTTGTGAATTTTTACAGATATGTGAAGTACAGAGATGGATGAAAGGGAGCATTTCTGGCAGCCTACACATTCTCTTGTAACCCCTGTAATTTAATCTTTCAAAAACCTCCAAATACTTTCTAACTTCTAACACCACAGGTTCAGTTCAGTTCAGTCGCTCAATTATGTCCGACTCTTTGTGACCCCATGGACTGCAGCATGCCAGGCTTCCTTGTTCATCACCAACTCCCAGAGCTTGCTAAAACTCATGTCCATCAAGTTGATGATATTATCCAACCATCTCATCCTCTGTCATCCCCTTCTCCTCCTGCCTTCAAGCAAGAGAGTTCCAGAACACCATAGGTAATATTTGTCTATTCTTAAGCTTTATGGAAATTAAGTCATGCATATGCCCTCTGTTGGGTGTAACTTATTTGTGTATCATATCTGTGTGACCCATCTTTATTTTTTCATTTATTGTTGATGGACATTTGGGTTGTTTTCAGGTCTTTTATGAGTATTCTTTCCATGCACAATTTATGCACATGTTTTTAGGGTATATAGACTCATTTTTGTAGGTATGTACATCCCTCTGTTTTGAGAAGAAATGCTGGATCAAAAAATAACATGCTCATCTTTACAAAGTAATGTATATAATGGCCACCAGGACTCTGATTTATATAATCCTTGCCTATAGTACTGATAGTTTGCAATCACAATTTAACATACAATTTATTTTTTCTCACAAAGCACAAAATATGTGCATTCAAAATGTATGTAGGCATTCAATGTTTATCTACTTTCAAAACTTTTAAGTGAAAGAAGACTTTAAAATTTGCAATCACTTAGAAACACCGGATAACTGGATCATATTTTGGCAGGGCATTTCATCAGTGACCCATAGAAAATAGAGCTGTAACAGTTTCATTTGAAGTCATCATTTTGACCTTTTCAAAGAATGATTTAGCTTTTAATCAGAAATCTGTGTTTCATTCTGAACAAGGAACACATCATCCCAGTTCAGCTATTTCCATACAAATGAACTACTTTCCATATCATAAGATTAATAACGAAAAGACTTAGACTCCTATAGACCTGTGTTCAGACAGGAGACCACTCTATTCTTGCTGAACATGAAGTGTGTCCAGTGTGTTTGAAAGTTAGACTGTTGCAGTGCTCTGAAGTGATAAGGGAATAAATGCTTATTGGCTATGATTAACCTCCACTTTGTCAATCACCCTTGAATTTATCAAGAATAGTTAGCAGTAAAATGTCGATCTCAACCCTATTGTATATGGAAATTATAGACATCAATTTAGGACAAGCCCAATGTAAATGGAAAGAGAAGGGGATGAAAGAAGTATAACTTTTTAGTTTGTATATATGTGAAATTGTAGTTTAGAACAGTTCTCCAATTGATTACCTGTGTCAGATAAGATCAGATCAGATGAGTCGCTCAGTCCTGTCCGACTCTTTGCAACCCCATGAATCGCAGCACGCCAGGCCTCCTTGTCCATCACCAACTCCCACAGTTCACTCAGACTCACATCCATTGAGTAAGTGATGCCATCCAGCCATCTCATCCTCTGTTGTCCCCTTCTCCTCCTGCCCCCAATCTCTCCCAGCATCAGAGTCTTTTCCAATGAGTCAACTCTTCGAATGAGGTGGCCAAAGTACTGGAGTTTCAGCTTTAGCATCACTCCTTCCAAAGAACACCCAGGGCTGATCTCCTTCAGAATGGACTGGTTTGGATCTCCTTGGAGTTCAAGGGACTCACAAGAGTCTTTCCCAACACCACAGTTCAAAAGTATCAATTCTTTGGTGCTCAGCCTTCTTCACAGTCCAACTCTCACATCCATACATGACCACAGGAAAAACCATAGCCTTGACTAGACGGACCTTTATTGACAAAGTAATGTCTCTGCTTTTGAATATGCTATCTAGGTTGGTCATAACTTTTCTTCCAAGGAGTAAGCGTCTTTTAATTTCATGGCTGCAGTCACCATCTTTAGTGATTTTGGAGCCCCAAAAATAAAGTCTGACACTGTTTCCACTGTTTCCCCACCTATTTCCCATGAAGTGATGGGACCAGATGCCATGATCTTCATTTTCTGAATGTTGAGCTTTAAGCCAACTTTTTCACTCTCCACTTTCACTTTCATCAAGAGGCTTTTTAGTTCCTCTTCACTTTCTGCCATAAAGGTGGTGTCATCTGCATATCTGAGGCTATTGATATTTCTCCCGGCAATCTTGATTCCAGCTTGTGTTTCTTCCAGTCCAGCGTTTCTCATGATGTACTCTGCATATAAGTTAAATAAACAGGGTGACAATATACAGCCTTGACGTACTCCTTTTCCTATTTAGACCCAGTCTATAGTTCCATGTCCAGTTCTAACTGTTGCTTCCTGACCTGCATACAAATTTCTCAAGAGGCAGGTCAGGTGGTCTGGTATTCCCATCTCTTTCAGAATTTTCCACAGTTTATTGTGGTCCACACAGTCAAAGGCTTTGGCATAGTCAATAGAGCAGAAATAGATGTTTTTCTGGAACTCTCTTGCTTTTTCCATGATCCAGCAGATGTTGGGAATTTGATCTCTGGTTCCTCTGCCTTTTCTAAAACCAGCTTGAACATCAGGAAGTTCACAGTTCACGTATTGCTGAAGCCTGGCTTGGAGAATTTTGAGCATTACTTTACTAGCATGTGAGAAGAGTGCAACTGTGCAGTAGTTTGAGCATTCTTTGACATTGCCTTTCTTTGGGATTGGAATGAAAACTGACCTTTTCCAGTCCTATGGCCACTGTTGAGTTTTCCAAATTTGCTGGCATATTGAGTGCAGCACTTTCACAGCATCATCTTTCAGGATTTGGAATAGCTCAACTAGAATTCTATCACCTCCACTAGCTTTGTTTGTACTGATGCTTTCTAAGGCCCACTTGACTTCACATTCCAGGATGTCTGGCTCTAGATGAGTGATCACACCATCGTGATTATCTGTGTCGTGAAGATCTTTTTGTACAGTTCTTCTGTGTATTCTTGCCACCTCTTCTTAATATCTGCTGCTTCTGTTAGGTCCATACCATTTCTGTCCTTTATCGAGCCCATCTTTGCATGAAATGTTCCTTTGGTATCTCTGATTTTCTTGAAGAGATCTCTAGTCTTTCCCATTCTGTTGTTTTCCTCTATTTCTTTGCATTGATCGCTGAGGAAGGCTTTCTTAGCTCTTCTTGCTATTCTTTGGAACTCTGCATTCAGGTGTTTATATCTTTCCTTTTCTCCTTTGCTTTTCACTTCTCTTCTTTTCACAGCTATTTGTAAGGCCTCCCCAGACAGCTTTTTTGCTTTTTTGCATTTCTTTTCCATGGGAATGGTCTTGATCCCTGTCTCCCGTACTATGTCACGAACCTCATTCCATAGTTCATCAGGCACTCTATCAGATCTAGGCCCTTAAATCTATTTCTCACTTCCACTGTATAATTATAAGGGATTTGATTTAGATCATACCTGAATGGTCTAGTGGTTTTCCCTACTTTCTTCAATTTCAGTCTGAATTTGGCAATAAGGAGTTCATGGTCTGAGCCACAGTACACTTAGACAAATAAGAATTTCTCTAAGCCTCAGTCTTCTCATCTGAAAATGTCATCCATATAATTTCTTTGCAAGAATATGTGTCAAATATGATAAACTAATTATCCTATAAATGGAATGTATTTTGTCATGTTATTACTATGATGATAATTTTAGTTTATGCTTTTCCAAGCATTTTCTCATTATTTTATTTCAATATTAAAGATATTTTGAAGATGAATAAAACATGCATTATTATTACCATGTGCAGAGAGGAAGTTCTGTCCTGGCTTATGACTAAATGAGAGAAATAGGACAAAGGTAAATCACTTCTAGTTTACTTCCTTTTCTCCATCTTTTTTTCTTCTAATAAATTGATTCAAAAGTGCATCATATCTCCATCTTATTGGGTATAATTCTGTGTGTTCTTCAAAGATTCTTATCCTTCCTTGTCAGTAAACATAAATCCTTTATAAAGGAAGCTTTTTAATTAGATGCTTATTTCTACTCCACTGCTTCTTGACCACTGCTTTTTTACCCTTTTCTCTGCATCATGTTTTTATCTTATCCCTTGCTTATACAACATATTTTCAATTGAATGAGCTGATGCTGATTATCTACATTCTTTATTCTACCAATTCTTTGCCAATAAAAGGATGAATAGAAAGAAGACAGGCAAGAAGGAAGGGAGGAGAGAGGGAGGAAGGGAGGGAGGGAGGAAGCAAGGAAAAAAAAATTGCTAATTTTTCCACTGGCTCTACATATCAAAACCATCTTTCAGAGACTCAACATTTAATGCAGCTCTTTTTCTGGAGGTCCCATGGTTCCCAGTGTAGTTAATTCATAAACTGGCAAGTATTCTATTCCCATATATTCACCATGCCTACTCAAGTCAGTGGTATGGTTTTCAGGTTTTATGTTCCTATGGCTGTATGATGGCTCTTATTCTTCCAGGTTACCACAGCTTTATGAAGCCAGGTCCAAGGACAAGATGAGGAAAAAAATGTCACCCTCAACTAGTTTTAAAGAGGGATAGGATTGTTTCTTGGGGACTATACTTTTTGTCTTATTGACCCAAACTTTGCCCCAAGTCCATCCTAAATCCTGTTGTGGAAGGTATAATAATCATGATTTATTATACCTTAGATGAATCCAGATTTACCTCTTGGGCTAGAAATGAACACATACTCACTTGAAAATTATGTGATCTTCCCCAATACTTGAAAATAAGGTTTTGTTTCAAAGGAAGAAGATTAAATACCTTTTTCCCTGGAAGCTGACAGTGTCTGCCATGGCCCTCTCAAGACTAGAGTGGGATATGTCACAGAAGTGAGAGGTTGCCAAATTTCCTATTGACCTAATGTCTCTTATTGTTCTTTATTATGGCCTGCTGAGTGCAATTATTAGGAAGTGCTTTACCTTAGTTTGCTAGGAATAGTGTTTTCTAATATTATTTCTTGATCTACATAGCAGAGAGACCCTGGGCAACTTATTTGCCCTCCATGGTCTGTGTCAGACCTAAAGCATGGTGGTCATGTGAACTTTTGTTATTTGTAGAAATATTTTCCTTCTCTTTCTCTCCTTTCTCTTGTGGTACTTAATCTTGTACATTTCCCATTTTGGTGAGTGCCTTCTGGGTCACTAGTTTCAATTAGCAGCTTTTCACAAGCTATTGCTTCAAGTACTGTTTTTTCTTGGTCTTATTATTAAATTATGTCTATTACTATTGGTGTTTTTGAAATTCATCTTCTGGATAATCTATTATAATGCTTTGCAAGTTTATGTTGTGTCCCAGCTGAGATGCCAAAGAGAAATGAGTTTTTCTTGTCACAGAAATTCAGTTTCAACTGCAGGGAAAACTGACTGGAAAGGTTATTAGCCTCTGAATTAGCTACTGAGAAAGCTTTGAAGTTATCTTCCTAAGAGATCTTTCATAAAAGGCTAAGTGTGCCTGTGATGATTTAGAAATTTTTAACTGTCTGGAAAAGAGAAAGAAGAGGACTCTTAAGTTGTATACAATTATATCCTGATTATTCAAAGCCTCTAAATCTTCTGTAAAACCCAATGATTAGCCAGCTTAAGAGAATGGCCAAAAATCTGGAGGCCTATAGAGACATGAGGGTAATGTCAGGATACCCTCCCCAACTGTTGAAAGGTACTTAATCACATAAGGTTGTATAAATTGGCCAGGGCTGCCCCAAGGTTCTCTAGAAAAGACACTCATCCAGGGATCATCTCCTATCTCATTGAAAGAATGTAAGAACTATGTGCCCCAAGTCCCATCCTTGATGGTATGTAAGTAATAAGAGCAAATTTCATCTTTTCAATCATGAAAGTATCATTTGCTTTGAAGTAGGGTTAGTGAATTTGAGATACAAATCATAGTACTTTGAGGAAATCCTTTTAACACTCTGAGACTCATTTTCTTCATTTATGAAAGGCAATAACATCTTAGAATACTATTGTAAACATGAAATTCTATAAATGCATGAAACAATCTGTGATGCTGTTGATTCCCTATTAAAGTTACTTCTTTTAGTTTTTCCATTTCATGTCTCGGTAACATTGATAATAGACTAGTCACAGAGCATGGTCCCTAGAAAACAGAGCTTTGAGGCATGTCATCCAGGTTGAAGATTACAATCTCAGGGTAGCAAGAAGAGGAAAAATGGGATATGAAGCAGGAGAGAGAGAAGAAAAAAATTACAAAGCAGTTCACAAAAAATTTGGGTACACAGTCTTGATAGAACAGAAACCATTGCTTGATTCCATGGTGTATCCTCCAGAAAGGCCCTGTGAAGCCACTGGGACTAGAAACAGTCCTTTAAAGACAGCAAGGATAGAGGATATATCTTCTGGGTCCTGCATACCTCCTATGTTTCATCTGACAAGGTTCACTCCCAAGTGATTGATTCCCCACACTTTTAGGTTGGGTAACCCAACTCCTCCAGGTGGCTTCTAGAAAGTCAACTTGCAAAGTCAAAGTTTCATCTGAGCCACCTGACTTCTCAGATTTCAGAAGTAGAGAGAAGCCAGGTATTCCCTATATCTGCCATTGTTGAAGATCACTGGGGTCAGTGGAAGTCACATTGGAGTGTAGCTTTGATAAATTCCCTTGGGAAGATAGGACAGTCAAGCTCATGAGAGCTTATGGAATTTCTTCAGGTTGTTTCCATTTGGAAATAGAAAGAGTTGAGGATGAGAGTGTATTAGTGTTAGATGTTAGCATAATGAGTGTGCTAATGCTAGATGATCTGTTTTACACTCAAATGCCTAAAAATTTAGTTTTGAAAATAAAAAGGTAAAAATTTCAAAGCATACTATTAGTAGAAATTTACTAACCCAGATAATAAACACACTAAGATCTCAGCAGAGAGAACACTATGATGAAGCGTAATCAGGAAATGTATGGACTTGACCCAGTCCAGCTTAATAAGCTGTGATGCAGAAAATAGGGACATAGAAGCCAGGTCAACCACATAGGCAAAAGTGAGGCTATGAAGAAAGACTATGTATTTCTAATTTCTTACAAATAGATATGACTGATGAGACTGTAACTGAGCAGGACCTCCATGGGGCCTTCCTGGGACAAGACACTCCCCTGCTGTGTCCTCTACCTATCTCTTGTTTGCAGAAAAACTTTAGCTTCCTAAGGCTTCTCCTATTCCTAAAGAACAAATTTAATCAAAGAAGCACAAAAATGCAAAAGCAAAGGAAAATAGGCAAGACAAAATAATCAAAATTTAGCTATTAAACAAAACCAAGACCTTTAATTTCTCCTCAGGAGCTATATAATATTCTGAGCAATATCCTGTGAGCTGTCTAGTAGATACTGAAACACAGGTAGAGAAAGTTAATGATATGATAACCAGACTGTAGTCATGACATAAGCTGCTTCATCTAACACAATTCCAAGAAAACTGAATTCAAGTAGAAACAAAGCAACCCTGGAACTGAAGATTAACAGTACTCAAAATGATCAAGATGATGCTGATTAACCCAAATTCAAACAGATCAGTGAGACATGCTTCATTTAAGCTGGGTAATTGAGGATAATTTTATCAAGAGAATATATACAAAGATTAGAGCAGGGGAAATACAAGGCATGGGGCATAATAATGGAGAGCCATCGCCTCTCCAAGCCAGGCTTCAATAGTACATGAATCGAGAACTTCCAGATGTTCAAGCTGGATTTAGAAAAGGCAAAGCAACCAGAGATCAAATTGCCAACAACCACTGAATCATTGAAAAAGCAAGAGAGTTCCAGAAAAATATCTACTTCTGTTTTATTGACTATGCCAAAGTCTTTGACTGTGTGCATTCAAACAAACTGTGGAAAATTCTTAAAGAGATGGTAATACCAGACCACCTTACCTGCCTCCTGAGAAGTCTGTATGAAGGTCAAGAAGCAGCAGTTAAAACTGGACATGGAATAATGGACTGCTACCAAATCAGAAAAGGAGTATGTCAAGGCTATAAATTGTCACCCTGCCTTTTTAACTTATATGCATAGTATATTGTGAAAACTGCCAGGCTAGATGAAGCACAAGCCGGAATCAAGATTACCAGGAGAAATATCAACAACGTCAAATATGCAGATGACGCCACCCTTATGGCAGAAAGCAAAGAGGAACTAAAGAGTCTCTTGATGAAAATGAAAGAGGAGAGTGAAAAAACTGGCTTAAAACTCAACATTCAGAAAACTAAGATCATGACATCCAGTCCCATCACTTCATGGCAAATAGATGGGGAAACAGTGGAAACAGTGACAGATTTTATTTTCTTGGGCTCTAAAATTGCTGTTGATGGTGACTGCAGTCATGAAATTAAAAGACACTTGCTTCTTGGAAGAAAAGCTATGACAAACCTACAGTGTACTAAGAAGCAGAGACATTACTTTGCTGGCATAGGTCCATCTAGTCAAAGCTATGGTTTTTCCAGTAGTCATCTATGGATGTGAGAATTGGACCATAAAAAAGCTGAGTGCCAACGAATTGATGCTTTTGAATTGGTGTTGGAGAATAAGCTTAAGAATCCTGTGAACTGCAAGGAGATCAAACCAGTCAATCCTAAAGGAAATCAATCCTGAATACTCATTGGAAGGACTGATGCTGAAGCAGAAGCACCAATACTTTGGCTACCTGATGGGAAGAACTGACTCATTTAGAAAGACCCTGATGCTGGGGAAGATTGAAGGCAGGAGGAGAAGGGGATGACAGAGGATGAGATGATTGCATGGCATCACCAACTCAATGAACATGAGTTTGAGCAAGTTCCAGGAGTTAGTGATGGACAGGGTAGCCTGGTGTGCTGCAGTACATGGGGTCACAAAAAGTTGGACACGACTGAGCAACTGAACTGATCACCTCTCCTAAGGTTATAGGAGCAAGGAGAGGAAAAAATGACCAGAAGGCAGAAAGAAAATTCTGTAGAGGATTTATGACAGTAAATCTAAGGTAATAAAGAACCATAGCCAAAATCAGGTGATGCAAGAAGAGTATACTAACCTCACTCTGCTCATCTGTATGATCTCCTGCCAGCACCAAAAGAGGCCAAAGAACAAGGGATATCATTGATATAATTCATATGGGTTAGCATCCCAAGAACAGAGCAGGTAGAAAAAACCATGAATGGATCAAAAGGAACAAACATTAAGATGTCCAACACAGAACCAATGAGCTGGTAAAATTCCCTTTTGTTTCAAATATTTCAAATTAGGGTTCTACATTTGCAGGCTAGAACAGTCACCACTAACGCACTTGAAATTCTCCTTTCCAGTTTTCATCAAGTGCCTATCTTGTCCATTTCAGTGATCTTTAACACAGGACTTACACAAAAAGGGTGATAATGAAAGAAGTGGGATTAGCAGCTGATATACTAAATCGTCAATTAACCCAGTGGAACCACTCTTATTTTTCCCCAAAACAGGCAGTAAAGGCAGCATGACAAAACATTCCCTAAGCCAGTGAAACACCTGATCACTTCTGTTCTTTCACTCAATCCTAACAGTGATTAAATCTCTCCAAATTAGTTTTTTCCCTTACCGTGCCTGCCTACCTAAATCACAAATATTTTATTTGACTCCATCCCAGCAAATCAACCCACTGCTCCACCATATCAACTTCTGGTGGAAATCAATCACACAGCTTCCATAATCCTAGCTTGAATATACATCCACATATGCTCATCATAGAGTTTTACCCTCAGCACACCTCACTCATCAGTCTTAAAACCAGGCAGGATGAGAAGGTGAAGTTCTGTAATATAAATTTTTAATGAGTTAAATGAAAAAGTTGTCCCCAGAACTTCTAGGTCTTGAACTCTGAAATTCAACCAAAGCAAAAACATAGTGAAAATAAGATCTGTTGCCAGAAGAATCCCTGCCCACCTGTTTCTGCTGTTTTTTTTCCCCCAGTCCAGCTTCCTGCCCTTTTTGTTGTTGTTGTTGTTGTTGTTGTTGTTAGGGAAGACTGAAAGGGAGCAGGTAGTTTGAGGAAACTCTATCTTGTGAAAACAGCTGGGTGCAAGCTGGCCTTCAGAGCAATCCAGCCATTCTAGGGAGCATAGCCATTTCCTAAACTCTCCTTCATTTTTAAAATAAAGTAGATTCATATGAATATCTGCTATTGGATATGGTAAAAAATGAGTAGTAGAAAAATGGACCAACATTCAGAAATAAAGCCATGCCAGTTTCATGGAAAAATATGAAAAGGAAAAGAGGAAATTTATTTTCTAACTTTTTTCTTTTCTAATGTGTGGGTCTTATGAATAAATAACTGTTAAGTGCTTCAAATAACATGCTTGCATTAGATCTTGAAAACACACAAATAAGACATATATAATTTACTTTTGGTGAAGATTACTTGCACCTAGTCCAAACTAAGTCACAGCAGGGCAAAGCAAAGGTAATGACGATTGTAGATTTCCAAGATGCATCTGTGAGTCATTCTGAAACATTTGCAGTAAGACCACAAATTGAGGTGTCCTTAGAAAACAATGAGCATGAGCATTCACTATGTGTCAAACACTCATCTAAACATTCTTTATTTAACTCTTGTAACACACTGCGATGTAGCTGCTTACTGTCATTACTGAGTTTGCAGAGAGGGAAACTGAGACACAGGGATTTTTAATGATATATCAGCATCATAGGGCTAGTAGTAAACAGAATCATAATTCAAATTTGGCCAATCTGGGTCCAGAATATCTGCAAACTTTCCTTCCCCCCCCCTTTTTTTTAAGAAATTATAGTCACTGATATTTCTCATGAAGGGGTAGTTAACTCAGATACGAGCATACTTTAACAATTGTGTTCAATTAAAGGTGTTTTCTAATAGTTAAGAAAATTTTAAAAGATTATGGCCATTTTGTTTTTCAAAGGTATATAAAAAACTGATATTACACTGTTTCATAACAATCTTGCAAAAAGAGATTGGGTTCTTAGTTATTCCATGACTTATTCCACAATATAGCCTAATATAGTTTTCTGCTGTTGTTGTTTTTTAGTTGATAAGTTGTGTCCAACTCTTTGTGACAGCATGGACTACAGCCTGCCAGGCTTCCCTGTCATTTACTATCTCCTGGAATTTGCTCAAAGTCATGTCCTTTGAGTCGGTGATGCTATCAAACCATCTCATCCTCTGCCACCATCTTCTCCTGCCCTCAATCTTTCCCAGCATCAGGTTCTTTTCTAATGAATTGGCTCTTCCTATTATGTGGCCAAAGTATTGGCAATTCAGCTTTAACAACAATCCTTTCAATGAATATTCGGGGTTGATTTCCTCTGGGATTAACTAGTTTGATCTCTTTATCCTCCAAGAGAATCTCAAGAGTCTTCTCCAGCACCACAGTTTGAAAGCATCAATTCTTCAGTGCTCAGTCTTCTTCATGGTCCAACTTTCACATTTAAGTATCTCAGATGCATTTTAGAGTTTCCCAGTCATTTCCACAAATCAAGCACAGTCTTAAGAGTAAAGGACAACTGTATAGTCTATATAGATGTCAAATTATAATGTGGCACACCTGAAACTTGTATAATATTACATATTAATTTTATCTTAATAAAAAATAGTAAAAGGACATGTCAGAGATTGATACACAAGTTTATATTTTCAGTGTAGTCTTGACTTGCTTGAAACCCAAAAGTGAAATCTTTGCCTAGCATTTTTCAATTATGAAACATTCTTTTCATTTTTTTTCGTAAAAAGTATAGACTCATGTTGTACATCCAAAATCACAAAGCCAACATCAGAGTCATAATTCACACTCAAGTCTGTTTGACTTCAAATTTTACATTCTAAAGATAGTATCAGAAAACGGGGCTAGAAAGCTTGAAAGTCCACTAATCCAGAGATTTTAAAGTCAATTAAAGTCAATTATTCCTTTTGAAATTAGGGAAAGTTTGAAAAGTTTGTTGAGCAAAATCCAGTTAGTTAGGTCATTCACGGGACACTAAATATTTACTGATCTCACGAATGTGACAGTTTCTTCAACATAGTAGTAGTCAGTCACACAAGATGGAACAAAGTCTAGCTCTCCTCTCATCCCTGGCACATGGTACGAAAGAAACCTCACAATTCTCCCTCTGTCTGACATATCTGAGGATTGACTTAGCACAGAAAGATGGAGAGATGGATTTTACCAGATGAAGAAATCTAGTGATGAAGTTCTGCTAAAAAAGTTTAATGTGAATTTCTGTAAGAAGAGGATGTAAGTGATGCTGGGGGCATACAGAGGTGAGGCATCCTCAAATCTGGATAATTAGATTTCTTTGTATGGTGAAGCTCTGCCAGTATTTTGAGTAATTTTGGCTCATCAAGGAGTCCAGGATTCAAACAACATGCACAAAAACCAACCTCATATGCTGTCTGTTTTATCATTGATTTTATCAGGCACTTATATAAAAAGAGCCTGTCACAGAATTAGTACTTAATAAAAAATTCTGAGTATAAGATACAAATTACATACATTCTTAAATAGATCTTCCTTGGATGTGAAATGCATTTATGCATTTATTTATACTTCTGCCATGATTATTTGTTATCATTATTGTTTAGTCACTAAGTCATATCCAACTCTTGTGTAACCTCATGGACTGTAGCTCCACCAGGCTCCTCTGTCCATGAGATTTCCCAGGCAAGAATATCAGAGTGGGTTGCCATTTCTTTCTCCAGGGGATCTTCCCAACTGAGGGACGGAACCCACGTCTCCTGCATTGGCAGGAAAATTCTTTACCACTAAGGCCACCTGGGAAGCCCATTACTTTTTGTATCATCTTTAAAAATGCTATATATAGCTGGAGGTAATTACTAAATAATTATATTTAAGGTTAAGCAACTGTTACCTACAGAGGACAAAGCAGGGACACTGAGCACTATGAAGGGGCCTGGGACATTATCCAAATTTCCCTTCATTCACTTGTTTATTCTACAAGCACTTTATGAAAGTCTACAGTTTTTCAGGAGCTAAAGAATATCAGAATAAATCAGTTTTTAATGTCTTAGCCCCAGAAAGGTCTTATAGACCTTGGGATTTTGTTGTAGCATTTGTCTTTGCTGTTCAGTTTCTAAGTCATATCTGACTCTTTGTGACCCCATGGACTGCAGCATGCCAGGTTCCTCTGTCATCCAGTATCTCCTGGAGTTTGCTCAGATTCATGTCCATTGAGTCAGTGGTGCTATCTAACCATCTCATCCTCTGCCACCCCCTTCTTTTGCCTTCAATCTTTCCCAGAGTTAGAGTATTTTTCAATGAGTCAGCTTTTTAAATCAGGTGACCAAAATATTGGAGCTTCAACTTCAGCAACAGTCCTTCCAATGAATATTCAGGGTTAATTTCCTTTAGAATTCACTTGTTTGATCTTGCAGTTAGAGGGACTTTCAAGAATCTTCTCCACCACAATTAAAAAGTATCAATTCTTCAGCACTCAGTCTTCTTTATGATCTACCTCTCACATCCCATACGTAACTACAGGAAAAACCAGAGCTTTGATTGTACAGATCTTTTGTTTCTGCTTTTTAACATGCTGTCTATGTTGTCCTGTTTTCCTTCCAATGAACACGTGTCTTTTAAATTTCATGGGTGCAGTCACAGTCTGAAGGTATTTTGGAGACCAAGAAAATAAAATCTGTCATTGCTTCCATTTTTTTACCCTTGTATTTGCCATGAAGTGATGGAACTGAATCCCAGGTGGCACTAGTGGTAAAGAATCTGCCTGCCAATGTAGGAGACGTAGGAAATGCAGGTTTGATCCCTGAGTCGGGAAGATTCCCCAGAGAATTCTCCCCAGAGAAGGACATGATAAAAACTCACTCCAATATTCTTGCCTGGAGAATCTCATGGATAGAGGAGACTCCTAGATACAGTCAATAGGGTCACAAAGAGTTGGAGAAGACTGAATCAAATTAGCACAATGGGACCAGATGCTCTGATCTTGATTTTTTTTTTTTTAATGTTGAGTTTCAGGCCAGCTTTTACATGCTCCTTTTCACCCTCATCAAGAGGCCCTTTAGTTCCTCTTCACTTTCTTCCAATAGAGTGGTATCATCTGCACATCTGAGGTTGTTGCTATTTCTTTTGGCAACTGTGTAGAATGGCCTTCCCCAGTTCCTCTGGGATTTTCAAAGGCACATCATCAACAATCTGGAAGTGCAGTTCTGTCTTGTACAGGACACTCCAATGCCTTTAGCAACTCTTCCTTGTGCTCACCAAATGGCAGGGGCATTTTTCACTCACTGGGACAAACAATAATGTGTCTTTAAGTTTTCAAATGCTTCCTTACAAAACAGAACAACTTCTAGCTGAGAATCTTATTTGATAAAAAGAAAACCTAAATCACAGCTTCATCTAAAGATTAGAGCATCAGTGAATCAAGAGAAGCAGAGATTGTGGAGAGGTTTATGAATAAATACCACTACTGCTTCTGCTCCGACTCCTGTTTCTGCTAAAAGACATTCCACGCCCAAACCAGAATACCTAGAAAGCTTCCGGTTTTCAAAAGCTGTTTGCTGTTCAGTTCATCTGAAGTGTAGGTTTGGAAGGTACCAGGGGCCAAGAGAATGAGAACAGGTGAGAAGGTGAAATTGGCATCCAGATTTGACAGTCGTTGATGGAGTCACTCATGACTGAGGATCTTGCTCTCTCTATCTCCCTCTCTCTATATATATTTGTATATACCAAATACATATCTATATCTACCTATCAATACATGAATATATATGTATGAATATATACTCATATATTATTTCACATGAATCTTACGAGGATTATTATTACACTTATTTGTTATGTGTGAGATCAAGGACAGAACAATAGAAGACACATTTCCCTCAAAAGTCTGCAATTTTTCTACAATTGCCAAGTTCATAGGACTCATGTGGTAGTTCAATTCAGTTGAGTTCACTTGTTCAGTCATGTCCCGACTCTTTGCAACCCCATGAACAGCAGCATGCCAGGCCTCCCTGTCCATCACCAACACCTGGAGTGCACCCAAACTCATGCCCATTGAGTCGGTGATGCGATCCAACCATCTCATGCTCTTTCATCCCCTTCTTCTCTTGCCTTAAATCTTTCCCAGCATCAGGGTCTTTTCCAATGAGTTAGCTTTTCCCATCAGGTGGCCAGAGTATTGGAGTCTCAGCTTCAACATCAGTCCTTCCAATGAATACTCAGGACTGATCTCCTTTTGGATGGACTGGTTGGATCTCCTTGCAGTCCAAGGGATTCTCAAGAGTCTTCTCCAACGCCACAGTTCAAAAATATCAGTTCTTTGGTGCTCAGCTTTCTTTATAGTACAACTCTCACATCCATACATGACCACTGGAAAAACCATAGCTTGGACTAGACAGAACTTTGTTGGCAAAGTAATGTCTCTACTTTTTAATATGCTGTCTAGGTTGGACATTACTTTCCTTCCAAGGAGCAATCATCTTTTAATTTCAAAGATGCAATCACCATCTGCAGTGATTTTGGAGCCCCCCCAAATAAAGTCAGCCACTGTTTCCACTGTTTCCCCATCTATTTGCCATGAAGTGATGGGACCAGATGTCATGATCTTAGTTTTCAGAATGTTGAGCTTTAAGCTAAAATTTTCACTCTCCTCTTTCACTTTCATCAAGAGTCTCTTTACTTCTTCTTCACTTTCTGCCATAAGGGTGGTATCATCTGTATATCTGAGGTTATTAATATTTCTCTTAGGAATCTTGATTCCAGCTTGTGCTTCTTCCAGCCCAGCATTTCTCATGATGTACTCTGCATATAAGTTAAATAAGCAGGGTGACAATAGACAGCCTTGATGTACTCCTTTCCCGATTTGCAACCAGTCTGTTGTTCCATGTCCAGTTCTAACTGTTGCTTCCTGATCTGCATACAGGTTTCTCAAGAGGCAGGTCAGGTGGTCTGGTATTCAAATCTCTTTCAGAATTTTCCACAGTTTATTGTGATCTACATCATCAATGTCTTTGGCATAGTCAATAAAGCAAATATAAATGTTTTTCTGGAACTCTCTTGCTTTTTCAATGATCCAGCAGATGTTGGTAATTTTATCTCTGGTTCCTCTGCCTTTTCTAAAACCGGCTTGAACATCTGGAAGTTCACGGTTTTGCTGAAGCCTGGCTTGGAGAATTTTCAGCATTACTTTACTAGCATGTGAGATGAAAGCAATTGTGCGGTAGTTTGAGCATTCTTTTGCATTGCCTTTCTTTGAGATTGGAATGAAAACTGACCTTTGCCAGTCCTGTGGCCACTGCTGAGTTTTCCAAATCTGCTGGCATATTGAGTGCAGCACTTTCACAGCATCATCTTTTAGGATTTGAAATAGCTCAACTGGAATTCCATCACCTCCACTAGCTTTGTTCATAGTAATGCTTCCTAAGGCCCACTTAACTTTGTATTCCAGGATGTCTGGCTCTAGGTGAGTGATCACACCATCGTGATTATCTGGGTCATGAAGATCTTTTTTGTACAGTTCTTCTGTGTATTCTTGCCACCTCTTCTTAATATCTTCTGCTTCTGTTAGGTCCAAACTATTTCTGTCCTTTATTGTGCCTATCTTTGTATGCAATGTTCCCTTGGTATCTCTAATTTTCTTGAAGCGATCTCTAGTCTTTCCCATTCTATTGTTTTCCTCTATTTCTTTGCATTAATCACTGAGGAATGTGGTAAGCTTCCTTTAATCCCTGAATATGCATTGTTTAGGCATATTGCAGATACGGTAAGTCCCCTACATAAGAACAAGTTCTGTTCCAAGAGCACGCACGCTGATAAGTCCTATTTGTTCATAAGTCCAACAATGTTAGCCTAGGTACTGACTAACATAATTGGCTACATAGTGCTATTCTGTAATGGGTTTATAATACTTTTCACACAAATAATACTTTAAAAAATATATAAAAAGTAAACATTTTTAAACCTTGCAGTACAGTACCTTGAAAAGTATAGTAGTACAGTACAACCATTGACTTCCATGGGCTGGTGTTGAATGAACAAGCAAGAAGAATTACAGACTTGAGGAGGGAGAGAAGGTGGGAGATGGTGGAACAAAGGATCATCAGCAATATGAGAGGGAAGGCAACCTGCAATTTCACTCACAACTAATGCTGATGGCACCGGGTTCTGGTTCCTTGCTGGAACCAGATGCATGTTTGCACCTTTGAAAATTTAAAACTTGAAGGTTCATATGTAGAGGATGTACTGCATTAGTAACAGTGCATTGAATTGAATATGTTAGTGTGATTTATTAGGAGTAGTTAAAGCTTCTCAATCCAGAATGTCTTGTCTGTGATTCAGCCCTGCTAGATATTATAACTGAAGTTTTATCAAGGGTGATGTTTACATATGTTTCCATTCACTGTTTCCATGATCCAGGGGCAAGGAGCTCACTTATTAACTCAATACTTCTTATTTATTAGGTAAATACAGGGTATGCATCACATTTAAAGGCAGTTGAAAAGACAGCATCAATACCTCTTACCTTTAAAAAATTATTAGCTTTTGAAATAGAGAAATAATTTTTTTCTCAGTAATAATTATTTTTTAAGTTAGGTCTTTTGTTTAACAAGTGTGAAAAATACAGGTGTTTAGATCAGTATCATGGTTCTTGAAGAAGCCAGTTGAGAAGACTGTTAGCCTTTCACTGAGATAGGAAATGCAATGGAAATTAGGTCGCACTCATTCCATAAAACTTTCTTTTTTTTTCCTCTTTTGTTTTTCATAGTCAAACTAGCAGATAGAGGAATGTTTCCTTCATTTATATTCATTCAGGGGTATTGTTTGTAGAAAATTGAGTGTGCATTCAGAAGAAAGCTATGGGGTGGTATCACTCTTTAACATTTCACAGATCTAGTGTGTTTGGGTATACATAGCATGTGTGAATTTCTAGGAAGAATTTTAATTAAATAGTTATTTATAAGCATTCATATTTGTAAATGAATATGTTTAAAATATATTTGGATTTTAATTTATCGCATATCCTGTGATTTCCCTTCATATCTTAATAATCATTTCAATTGTAACCTGAGGGGTCTAGCCAGGAGTACATGCTCATTTCTGTTCTTCTAAGTTAATTATTTTATTTCTTCCTTATTTGACAGGATTTTATACAGATTGGAAACTGTGTCTGCTAACCACATAGTGTAAGTCTTGACAGTAAAGATTGTCATACATGTACATATGTAGACATATGTACCCATCTCCTACTATGAAGGACTTAAGGAAAACATGTCTATGAATTATATTAGCTTTTAAGGTATCTATTTCTTAATTACAATGCTCTATGATTCTTTAATAAAATAAAAGTATTGTGATGATCCAGCCCTGCTTATTTAAATTAATTTTTCTTCAGAAAAAATATTAGTTTACTAATGATGATCTATACCAAAAAAAAAAAACCCACACTTGCTTCTGATTTTAGATCTATCACATTTAAAACTAAATATTTTGTGTATAAGATCAATTAATGAGGTTACAATTTAAATGAATAAACTGTTATTCAGGAGCCAAGTCATGTCTGACTCTTCATGACCCCATGGACTACAGAATGCCAGGCTTCCCTATCCCTCACCATCTCCTGAAGTTTACCCAAGTTCGTATCCATTTAATTGGTGATGCCATCCAACCATCTCATCCTCTGTCACCTTTTTTCACTTCTGTCTCCAATTTTTCCTAGCATCTGGGTCTTTTCCAATGAGTTGGCTGTTCACATCAGGTGGCCAACATATTGGAGCTTCAGCTTCAGCACCAGTCCTTCCAATAAGTATTCAGGGTTGATTTCCTTTAAGATTGACTTGTTTGATCTCCTTGCTGTGCAAGGGACTCTCAAGAGTCTTCTCCAGCACCACAGTCCTAAAGAATCAATTCTTTGGTGCTCTGCCTTCCTCATGGTCCATCTCTCACATCTGTACAAGGCTACTGGAAAGACCACAACCTTGACTATACGGACATTTGTCAGTTGGTAAAAAGATGTCTCTGCTTTTTAACACACTGTCTAGGTTTGTCATAGCTTTCCTGCAAAGAAGAAATCTAATTTCATGGCTGTAGTCACCATCCATAGTGATTTTAGAGCCAAAGAAAAGGAAATCTGTCACTGCTTCCACATTTTCCCCCTCTATTTGCTGCGAAGTTATGGGACTAGATGACATGATCTTAGTTTTCTGAATGTTGAGTTGTAAGCCAACTTTTTCACTCTCCTCTTTCACTTTCATCAAGAGGCTCTTTAGTTCTTCGCTTTCTACCATAAGGGTGGTGTGATCTGCATATCTGAGGCTATTGATATTTCTCCCAGTATTCTTGACTCCAACCTGTGCTTCATCCAGCCTGGCATTTCACATGATGTACTCTGTATATAAGTTAAATAAGCAGGGTGACAATATACAGCCTTGACATACTCCTTTCCCAATATGGAACCAGTCTGTTGTTCCATGTCCAGTTCTAACTTGCTTCTTGACATGCATACAGATTTCTCAGGAAGCAGGTAAGGTGGTCTGGTATTCCCATCTTTTAAGAGTTTTCCATTGTTTGTTATGTTCCACAGAATCAAAGACTTTAGCGTAGTCATGGAACAGAGGTAGATATATTTCTGGAATTCCCTTGATTTCTCTACAAGCCAGCAAATGTTGGCAATTTGATCTCTGGTTCCTCTGATTTTCTGAACCCAGCTTGAACATCTGGAAGGTCTCAGTTCATGTAATGTTGAAGCCTAACTTGAAAGATTTTAAGTATAACTTTACTAACATGGGAGATGAGTACAATGGTCCAGTAGTTTCAGCATTCTTTAGTACTGCCCTTATTTCATAAATACGATCAATTAATGAGGTCATAATCTGAATAAATAAATAAGTACTTCAAAAAAGTTGAACATTTACTCAGATGAGCTTTTTGATAATTGTGTTCTACAAATACAATATTTTCTGAAATTCAACTTTTAGATGATATGCTGTTTTATTTGTCTTTTGGAGAGAGTATAGAGTATTTAGAATTGAGACTTAGTAACCCTGGGTTTTATTAAAGTTTTGGCCATCCATACCTATTGCAAATACATAAGTAATAAATGGAAAACATGTTCTGTTAGAATACACAATGAAGTTTTATAACCATCACACTAAATCGATTGATGTATTTTTGGTTCAGTCAGGTCAGTTCAGTCACTCAGTTCTGTCTGACTCTTTGCGACCCCATGGATTACAGCACACCAGCGCTCCCTGTCCATCACTAATTCCTAGAGTTTACTCAAACTCATGTCCATTGAGTCAGTGACGCCATCCAATCTCATCCTCAGTTATCCCCTACTCCACCCGCCTTCAATCTTTCCCAGAATCAGGGTCTTTTCCAATGACTCAGTTCTTTGCATCAGGTGGATAAAGTGTTGGAGTTTCAGCTTCCACATCAGTCCTTCCAATGAATATTCAGGACTGATCTTTAGGATGGACTGGTTGGATTTCCTTTCTGTCCAAGGGACTCTCAAGAGTCTTCCCCAACACCACAGGTCAAAAGCATCAACTCTTTGGCTCCCTAGTTTCTTTATAGTTCAACTCTCACACCCATACACAACTACTGGAAAAACCATAGTTTTGACTAGACGGACCTTTGTTGGTAAATTAATGTCTCTACTTTTTAATATGCTGTCTAGGTTGGTCATAACTTTTCTCCCAAGGAGTAAGTGTCTTTTAGTTTCACAGCTGCAATCACCATCTGCAGTGATTTTGGAGCCCCCAAAAATAAAGTCTGTCACTGTTTCCACTGTTTCCCCATCTATTTGCCATGAAGTGATGGGACCAGAAGCCATGATCTTAGTTTTTTGAATGTTGAGTTCTAAGTCAACTTTCTCACTCTCCTCTTTCACTTTCATCAAGAGGGTCTTTAGTTCTTCTTCGCTTTCAGTCATAAGGGTGGTGCCTTCTGCATATCTGGGTTATTGATATTTCTCCTGGCAATCTTGATTCCAGCTTGTGCTTCATCCAGTCTAGCATTTCTCATGATGTACTCTGCATATAAGTTAAATAAGCAGGTGACAATATACAGCCTTGACATACTCCTTTCCCGATTTGGAACCAGTCTATTGTTCCATGTCCAGTTTTAGCTGTTGCTTCCTGACCTGCATATAGATTTCTCAAGAGGCAGGTCGAGTGGTTTGGTATTCCCATCTCTTTAAGTTTGTGGTGATCCACACAGTCAAAGGCTTTGACATAGTCAATAAAACAGAAGTAGATGTTTTTCTGGAACTCTCTTGCTTTTTAAATGATCCAGTGGTTGTTGGCAATTTGATCTAGTTCCTGTGCCTTTTCTAAATCCAGCTTGAACATCTGGAAGTTCACGGTTCAAGTACTGTTGAAGCCTGGCTTGGAGAATTTTGAGTTTTATTTTGCTAGCATGTGAGATGTATTTTAACACCTCTTTTTTTTCTAAATAGATCTTTCATGATGAAATGAAATCATATTAAATATTAACTGGGAATAAAATTTTGGAGGCCCTTAGGCGCTACAAATTAGTGTAGATACGTCTGTGAAATACAGTGAATTGTGATTTTTGGTCACTAAGTTGTGTTGATTCTTTTGTGACCCCATGGTTTATAGCCTGCCAGGCTCCTCTCTTCACAGATATCTCTAGGCAAGAATATTGGAGCGGGTTGCCATTTCCTTCTCCAAGGGATCTTCCTAACCTAGGCATTGAACTCATGCCTTCTGCATTAGCAGGCATGTTCTTTATCACTGAGCTACCCGGAAAGCTCTGAATAGTGATTTTTAAATCTCTCCAAATTAATTTTTAAAATGTAAAAGATCCATTTGTCTGTTGACTGTAGCTTCAAGTAGATCTGCTTGGATCTTGTTATAACCACAATAGAACTATTGATGATAAAATAAAATATTTCTGCCTAAATTTTTAATTCCAGCATGGAAGAGAAAATTGACATTCACTGGACATAATCCTTCCATGTGAAGACCACATAATATCTAGCAGCTGTACAGGATTTTGTCAAGTTACTCTAAAGGCATGTAAGTGGATATGAGAGAATTATATAGAATTAATAAGCATAATTTTATGATAACATTTATCTTATACTTTTACATTCTTAAGGACTTTTATTACTATTTTTTTTTGAACCTTTGCAGTTCTTTCCTGTGGAAAATTTTAAGGTCTATAATCCAGTAAAAAATTGTGGACATTTGTTATGTCTGACATCCATCATTGTTGTGTCTAGTTCAGTTTCCTTAGTTGTGTAATTCACCCTAGGGAACAGATTCTATAACTCATCAATCATTCATCTATCTATGTATTCATTGAGTGGCTGTCATCTAAGCACCTAAGAAATCAGACAGAGAGGTATGTCTGGAAAACAAAATGTGAGATAAAGTCTTCATTTTTCTTTGGAGATCTAGAAATTTTTAAAAAGAAAAACCACCATAAATATTGAAATAGGCCATTTCTAGACTCAAACGTTCTTCCAGGAGGCCTAGAACATTCATTATTCAGTCTAACAGGATTATCTTTTTATGGAAGAATAAATATAGATGAAAAACATGCAATGGACAACTGTTATTCTGATAGACTATGGCAGTAATATTTACGTTATTAGTTTTACTTCAATGATAAATGCTCTGCTAGACAAGAAGTGCACTGTATCCAGTCATCCAATCCCCAGATACCAAGACAACACTGGATGTTAGGCAAACAGTCCCAACTTATGGTGGTTCAACTTAGCAATTCTCTATAGTGTTGTAAAAACAGTACACATTCAATAGGAACCATATTTTGACTCTTGAATTATGAAATTTTCCTGGGTTAGTGATACGTTGTAGGATGCTGTCTTGGGACCCTGGACAATGTCAGTGATTCACACTCTCAGTCATCATTAGGATGGAAAGGGTAAATAATCCATCCACTTAAAACCATTCTATACCCATACAACCAGTCTGTTTTTCACTTTCAGCACAGAATTCAATAAATTGTATGAAATATTCAGCACTTTATTATAAAATAAGCTTTGTGTTAGATGATTTTGCCCAACTGTAGCCTAATCTAAGTGTTCTAAGCATGTTTAAGGTAGGCTGGGCTAAACTATGCTGTTTGGTAAGTTAGGTATATGATATATATTTTCTTTTTTTTTTGGAAAAGCAGAGTATCCTTTTTACTATAATTTCTTTTTATATAAACATTTCAACTTAGATTCAGATAGTAACCTGTCTCTTCCATCAAAGGATAAAGGTCTTGCATATTACAATATGCAAAAAAAAAAAAAAAGTTTTCGGAAATAATAATTTTAAATTTTAGATTCATTAAAATTTTTCATTTTCTTGAGTACATTGAAAAGTACAGAAGGAGGGAAAAGTGGTGCTTCAAACAGAAAATTTCTAAATATTTTTCAAATGCATTTTTGACTTTTGGTATTTTCAGCTTACAGTAGATTTATTAGTGCATGTGCTGTGTGTTGTGCTTAGTCACTGGGTCACGTCTGACTCTTTGCAACCCTATGGACTGTAGCCTGTAAGGCTCCCCTGTCTATGGGGATTCTCCAGGCAAGAATATTGGAGTGGGTTGCCATCCCCTCCTCCAGGGGATCTTCCCAGCCCAGGGATTGAACCCAGGTCTCCCGCATTGCAGGTGGATTCTTTACCAGCTGAGCCACCAGGGAAGCCCAAGAATACTAGAGTGGGTAGCTGATCTGTTCTCCAGGGCAACTTCTCAATTCAGGAATCAAACTGGAGTCTCCTGCATTGCAGGTGGATTCTTTACCAGCTGAGCTACCTGGGAAGTGCCTTATCAGCACCTAACCCCATGGCAAATATTGGAAGATCTGTACTTAGTTCCTTGTTCTTTTTTCATTTTCTATTTTTCTCTTCAGCATTACTTATTCTTTCCTCTATAACAGCTTGCCACTTTCTTCCTTCCTTTGCAGTTCTCCAAGTTGGTCCCTTCAAGAAGTGTTCAATAAAGTTTCTTTATATCACCCAAACTATACATTTTTAATTATTTTAACAGAAGCAAAAATAAACCAATAAAAACAAAAAACACAAGTTATAGGGAAGCATAGGTATGTTTCTGTGGGATTCTGAGGCCCTGACTATATCTGTGCAAGATCTCCACACTGCAGTCCTCCTTTCCCCACACATACAATCTCCATCTTCGAGATGCATTTCTTTTCTTGATGTAGACAGATATTTTCTAAGTCTTTTGTGAAATTCTAAGTAAAAATGGTTTCAACTCCTGGTCTTGAGGCCCTACTGCACATTTCTCCCCATCCAAACCTACAAACACTCGGTAATTCTGTGTGTAACACTGCCCACTCCCTTGGACAACATCCTAAATCCTTTGTGAAAATCTGCTATATTTGTGTTTTCCAGAACTTCCAAAAGCCAAAAATAATTTAGCACAGGAAATACTTTTTTATTTTTGGTTTTTGAATAATTGCTTTCAATCTGTAAGACCTTGCTCATTTTGGGGTGAGGGAAATAAGCAAATCTTTAGTAAGTGCAATTAGCTTTTATATTTCTTTTCTAGGACTTTTCTTCTGCTTTCTACTCAGTTATCTTCCAATTTCACCTTTTCCCATCTTGTTAGTCAAACATATTTCTACCTTTCTGGCTTCTAAATACAAACCTTCTTTACAAAGCAAACCAGGACAGGAGTCAAGTAAGCAGAGAGATGTGTGAATCTAGTGTGTACATTCCTGTGTATGTCGAATGTTTGTATTTCTATTTGTGCATGAGCCCTTATGCAAGAGTTTTTGAGGCAGTCAGTAAAATGAGATAATGAAAAATGATGGCTGTCATAGTTACTAAACCACTGGGAAACTTAAACTCTTCCAAGACATGTTAATTAGCAAAATAAGTGTAATGATGATAACATTCATATGATAATTCACACATTCAAAAACTTTTTTTTAATTACTAATTGGACTCTCAACACATGCTATGAAATGACTAAAGAAGCTATTATTTTTCACTTACAATACATAAGAAGACTGAGTAGAAAAAAATTAAATAAATTACCTGGAGACCCTTATTGAGTTCACAGTGGAACCAGAACTAAACTTGCCCCAAACAGCTACCTCCTTATCACACCCTTACTCTTTGTTTCTTACCATTTTCCCTCATGTTTTTGTTTCTGATTTTTTTTTTTTTTAGACATTAAAAGTAAATCAAGCTAGCCAATCCTGAAGGAAAGCAACCCTGAATATTCACTGGAATGACTGATGCTGAAGCTGAAGTATAAGCTGCTCAGTCATGTCTGACTCTTTGCAACCCCATGAACTATACAGTCCAGAGAATTCTTCAGGCCAGAATACTGGAGTGGGTTGCCTTTTCCTTCTCCAAGGGGATCTTGCCAACCCAGGGATCAAACCCAGGTCTCCCTCACTGTAGGCGGATTCTTCACTGGCTGAGCCACAGGGAAGTCCAAGAGTACTGAAGTGGGTAGCCTATCTCTTCTCCAGTGGATCTTCATCACCCAGGAATCAAACTGGGGTCTTCTGCATTGCAGGCAAATTCTTTATCAAGCAATACTTTGACCTCATACAAAGAGTTGACTCATTGGAAAAGACCCGGATACTGGGAAAGATTGAGGGCAAAAGGAGAAGAGGGTGGCAGTTGAGATGGTTAGATAGCATCACTGATTCAATGGACATGAATCCGAGCAAATTCTGGAAGATACTAAAGGACAGGGGAACCTGATGTGTTGCAGTCTATGGGGTCGCAAAAGGAGTCAGACACGACTCAGTGACTCAACCACATCAACATATAGTGTTTCATTCAGAATTTGAAGATAAACCTTGGCAATATATGCTTATAGGCTTAAACTAAATTAGATTAAAAACAAATCTGTGGTCTGACAACTTTCAGACCAGAATTGATTTTGAAGTAATTCAGAAAATGAAGATTTATAAGGGTACCAGAGACTACATCTTCATTAGAGAAGGGCTGGAGGAGATTGCAAAAGTATGTCACAACTCTCCAGAATTTTTCTACCTCCAAGATGTCCTCAAGGCTGTAGAGTAATTAATTTGCTTTGTTAGATAATAATTAAAGTATTTTCAATATGTGCTGCTCAACCCATATGCAAGCACATCTGGGAAGAAGCGTCTTTATGGCTGCCTTCTGTTTATTCTTGACAAATCTTCTATTGTGCCAAAGAAAATGACTCATCATGCTGCCTGTTTGACCTAAGTTGAGTACCCTTTCTGCTATAGTTAATATGCCCAGACAGTGGGGGCCGTTACCAGTTTGTCACAATTAGCCGGTAGGGACAAAAGTTGCTGGTGTGATATGACAGTATAAACAAAAGAATGCATGTATTTGAATAATATTCAGTCTTCTGGATAGCTTCTGCTCTGCACAGAAGCTTAATATAAAGTTGGTAGTATCTAATGATATAGGAAAATAACAAACTAGTTTTTCAAGTGTGTATATTCACATATCCAAAGTCTACCATATTCTAGACATACAAAATAAAAAAAAATTAAATCCTGGTGTTTGTTGTGCTGAAAGGATGAAAAAGAATGGCTTTTACTATTATGTTGATAAAACAAGCTTGAGCAATTGCAATTTTTGATTTACAGTTACTAATATTTTCCTGCATTAATGCTTGCATCCAGCTTCTGTTTTCTGGGTTAAATTTACTCCTGATTGAAATATACCCTTTAGTAACTCTTCCAAGAAGGGTCTGTGTGGTAAATCTGCAGAGTTTTGTCAGAATATACTTTTATTTAGACTTGCTCTTGAAGTGTACTTTAATAAAACAAAGAATTTTGGAAGCAGGTGGCAGACCTCAATGGCAGGAGAGGAAGACTCCGTGCTCACTTCCTCCTACAAACACATCCAAATTACACTTCTTACTGAGCAACTACCTATGAGAACAACTTGAAGACTAGAAGAAAATATTTTCCACAACTAAGGACTTAAAGAAGGAACCAAAACAATTGAGATACAATGGGTAGAGATGCAGTAGAGTCAGAATCCACACTCCCAGGCAGACGACCTACAAATAGGAGGAATGTTCCATCCTCTGAGTCCTCACAAGGGATGAGTCATCCAAGCTCCACATCAGACTCCCCAGCCTAGGGATCCTTCACCAAAAAGACCAGCTTCCAGAGAGCTGGCTTACAGGCCAGAAGGGCTTGTATATGAAAGAACAAGAGGGCAATAAGAAACAAGTTTTCTTCTTAAAAGTCACACAGACTTTGAGTCCCAGGGGACCAGAAGAAGTTTGAAAGAAGCCTGAGTCAGACGTTCTTGCTGGTCTTAGAGAGTGTCCTGAAGAGACAGGAGGAAACTGAATTCCCTTTGAGAGTAGAGATGTTGATGGTAGCCATTTTAGGGAAATTGTTCTACTATGATAATGCTGATTTGAGCCAATTTGGAATCCTCCCACTAACCTGTGGACTTGGGCTTGCCTGCCTACCAGTGGGCTGTCACAAGGCCTGGGCCACCCAGATCACACAGACATCTATGTGGGACCCATCCTCACTGTCCAGCGGGCTGGCACACAAGTAGGTACCCACCCCCAGGGGCCCACATTGATCTTTTTTTTTTTTGACTGCAACAGGTCTTAGTTGAAGCACTTGGGATATTTAGTTGCAGTACCTGGGATCTAGTTCCATCACCAGGGATCAAACCTAGGCCCCTGGCATTGGGAACACCAAGTCGTAGCTACTTTATCTTCAGTAAAATCCCCACATTGATCTTTTCACATAATTCAACATTCTCCCCTTTCCTACAACATAAAGCATTCTTCATTTAAAAAATGTATTCCGTGGTTGGCTTACAATAGTGGTCTCCAGGCTTTCTGGCACCAGGGACCAGTTTAGCAGTAAGCAAGCAATGGAGAGCAACTTCACTAGCTTGCTCACTGCTTACCTCCTGCTGTGAGGTCTGATTCCTAACAGGCCATGGACACTTACTAGGGGGTGTGGACCACCACTGTCAATCACTTCATGTATCCACAAGCTATAATCACCAAAAGCTTTGCCATTATTATTACTCGAACAAACTTTAGAGTCATAAGTAATAAGAAAAAGAAAAGATTTTATTTTACTTTCATTTATTCTCTAATGTTCTTCCTATATATATAAAGGAAGAACATTATACATATATATATATATGCATGATAAGTTGTTTCAGTCATGTCTGACTGTTTGCAACCCTATGGACTGTAGCCCTCCAGGCTCCTCTGTCCATGAGATTTTCCAGGCAAGAATATTGGAGGGGGTTACTATGCCATCCTCCAGGGGATCTTCATGACCCAGGGATTGAACCCATGTTTCTTATGTTTCCTGAATTGGCAGGTGGGTTCTTTATCACTAGCACTACCTGGGAAGCCTATATACATGTCTGACATATATCATTTTACTTCCCTGAAAAGAAATTCTCTATATTTCCTGCAAAGAGTTTTGTTGGCCAAAAAAAAGAAAAAACCCTCATTTTTTATTTATCTGAGAATGTTTTTATCTGGAGGATAATTTGCTAGATAAAAAAAAAAAATTCTAGGTTGGTGTTTTGGTTTTCTTTCAGCATGTTAAATATTTTCTCCACTTCCCTTTTGCGTGAATGAGTTTTAATGAAAAATGTGATATAATTCTTATCTTTGTTCCCCAGTAAGGTGTTCCGACACGACTAAGCGACTGAACTGAACTGAACTGAAGGTGTTCTATGAAAAATGTTTTCTCTTCTCTGACTTCTTTCTAAATTTTTCCTTTGTCTTTGGTTTTCTGAAGTTTGAATAAAATATGCCAAAATATAGATTTTTAAAAATGTATTTATTGTCCTTAATGCTCTCTGAGATTTTTAAATATTATTTTGTTTCTATTATTAGTTTAGAAAATTCTCAACAATTTTTCTTTAGAATATTTCCTCTGCTGCATTTGTTCTGTTATTCTTATATTCCCACTATATATCTGTTCCACTCTTTGTAATAGTCTCACTCTTTTAGCATTTTCTGTTTCTATTTATTATAATTTTTTTACATGTTTTTCTTAGTTTCAGAAATTTCTACTGATATATCTGAAAGTTCCCTAATTCTTTACTTCTCCTAATTCAATATACTGAGAAGTATATTCAAGACATTATTTATATATTTTTCTTATCTCTAGCATTTCCTTTAGATTCTTAGAGTTTTAAATGATCCATTACAGTTCAGTTCAGTTCAGTCACTCAGTTGTGTCCAAATCTTTGAGACCCCTTGAACCAAAGCACACCAGGCCTCCCTGTCCATCACCAATTCCTGGAGTTCACCCAAACTCATGTCCATTGAGTTGGTGATGCCATCCAACCATCTCATCTTCTGTTGTTGCCTTCTCCTCCTGCCCTCAATCTTTCCCAGCATCAGGGTCTTTTCCAATGAGTCAAATCTTCGCATCAGGTGACCAAAGTATTGGAGTTTCAGCTTCAACATCAGTCCTTCCAATGAACACCAAAGACTGATCTCCCTTAGGATGGACTGGTTGGATCTCCTTGCAATCCAATGGACTCTCAAGAGTCTTCTCCAACACCACAGTTCAAAAGCATCAATTCTTCTGTGCTCAGCTTTCCTTATAGTTCAACTCTCACATTCATACATGACCACTGGAAAAACCTAGCCTTGACTACATGGACCTTAGTTAACAAAGTAATGTCTCTGCTTTTTAATATGCTGACTAGGTGGGTCATAGCTTTCCTTCCAAGGAGTAAGCGTCTTTTAATTTCATGGCTGCAATCACCACTGCAGTGATTTTGGAGCCTAAAAAAATAAAGTCTGTCACTGTTTACACTGTTTCCTTATCTATTTGCCATGAAGCGATGGGACCGGAAGCCATGATCTTCGTTTTCTGAATGTTGAGCTTTAAGCCAACTTTTTCACTCTCCACTTTCACTTTCATCAAGAGGCTCTTTAGTTCTTCTTCACTTTCTGTCTTAAGGGTGGTGTCATCTCCATATCTGAGGTTATTAATATTTCTCCCAGCAATCTTGATTCCAGGTTGTGTTTCTTCCAACCCAACATTTTTCATGATGTGCAGTTCAGTTCAGTTCAGTCATTCAGTCATGTATGACTCTTTGTGACCCCATGAATCACAGCATGCCAGGCCTCCCTGTCCATCACCAACTCCCAGAGTTCACTCAGACTCACGTCCATTGAGTCAGTGATGCCTTCCAGCCATCTCATCCTCTGTTGTCCCCTTCTCCTCTTGCCCCCAATCCCTCCCAGCATCAGGGTCTTTTCCAATGAGTCAAATCTTCGCATCAGGTGGCCAGAGTACTGGAGTTTCACCTTTAGCATCATTCCTTCCGATGAAATCCCATTCCTTCAGAATGGACTGGTTGGATCTCCTTGCAGTCCAAGGGACTCTCAAGAGTCTTTTCCAACACCACAGTTCAAAAGCATCAATTCTTTTCATGACGTAGTCTACATATAAGTTAAAAAAGCAGGGTGACAATATACAGCCTTGATGTACTCCTTTTCCTATTTGGAACCAGTCTGTTGTTCCATGTCCAGTTCTAACTGTTGCTTCCTGACCTGCATACAGATTTCGCAGGAGGCAGGTCAGGTGGTCTGGTATTCCCATCTCTTTCAGAATTTTCCACAGTTTATTGTGATCCACACAGTCAAAGGCTTTGGCATAGTCAATAAAACAGAAATAGATGTTTTTCTGGAACTCTCTTGCTTTTGCCATGATCCAGCGGATGTTGGCAATTTGATCTCTGTTTCCTCTGCCTTTTCTAAAACCAGCTTGAACATCTGGAAGTTCACAGTTCACATATTGCTGAAGCCTGGCTTGGAGAATTTTGAGCATTACTTTACTAGTGTGTGAGATGAGTGCAATTGTGTGGTAGTTTGAGCACACAATTGTGTGGTAGTTTGAGCATTCTTTGGTCTTGCCTTTCTTTGAAATTGGAATGAAAACTGAAACTTTCTAGTGCCATGGCCATTGCTGAGTTTTCCACATTTAATAATCATCTATTCTTGAATGTTGCCCAATTTTGCCATTAAAGTCCATAGCCTATTAATCAGTTATTTTAAATATCTCATATGATATCCAAAATTTCTAAATCATCTGATTTTGATGCTTGTTCTGTTTCTTCACACTTCTATTATGTTTTGCAAACAGCAGATTGTATTTTGATTTTCTATGTCTTGTAGGTTTTTCTTTTCTTTTTTTTTTTTTTTTTTTTTTTTTTTTTTTTTTTGCTGCAAGCTAGAAATAATATGGAGAAGGAAATGGCAACCCACTCTTCTTGCCTGGAGAATCCCAGGGACGGGGGAGCCTGGTGGGCTGCCGTCTATGGAGTCACACAGAGTTGGACATGACTGAAGAGACTTAGCAGCAGCAGAAATAATATATGAAAGTAAAAAGCAGGAGGTAAACTGATCTTTAGCATAAGATTATATGTTTATCTGGTTGCACGGCTGGCAGCACTAATCATTCGCTATAGCTATTGTTTTGGAGGCTAACATTTTCACTTGTGTCCTTTTTGTTTGTTTCCCCTGTTATTTTGGGGCATCCCTAGAAATTCTCTAAAATAAAGTCTGGGCCCCTTGCCGTTCATCCCTAGTTACTATACAAGAATCCTGTTGATGTTGTGGTGAAGTGTGGAAAGAGAAAAACTATGTTCTACTCGTGTAAGTAGGTATAAATCTTTAGTGAGCCTGGGTCCATGGGCTGTGACTTTCACAAAAGTCTGAGATTTTGAGGTTCCCCCTTCCCTCCATCTTTAGCTGAAACAGGAAGGGTAGAATGGGCTTGAGATGGGTATATCCATTCTTCCAAGTCAGTTAGGCTTTGGGAAAATATTTTTATTTGAAGTCAGGCATTTGTTGAGAGCATGGTACCTTGTGCATATTTTGATATTTTTATTCCTCCTACAGCTGGAAGCAAGATGGAATTTTTCTTTGATCTTCACCCCAAGAATCTGGAAGGGCTATATGGTAAAATTTATGATAGTGTGTGGGTCCTTTTAAGGTTGGGCCTCCAGGAGCTATTTCCTTCCAACTCCAAGTGCTCAAGTCCAAAAATTAGTCAATTGCTATTTAAGTGCTTACTATTTAAGCAGATTCTGCTCCCAGAAAGCTGTAATTCTCTGTTCTGTCTTTCTAGGTTTTGGAGTGGTGATTCACCCTGTTACCTCAGTTCTCTGAAAAATTTAAGAAGAGATGTTGATTTTAATTTTTTTAGAATTTTTTCTTACCTGAGTATGGGAGTGATGCCTTCCAAAGTCTAAACATGTCAAACTAGAATGTGGAATCTGACAGTTTTCTTTCAAAATTTTGTCTTTGTCTATGATGTTCTGCAATTTTAGTGAGATATGTAGTGCATTTAATTTTATTTAGTTTGCTTGGTATATGGTATACATCTTTAATCTGGATAGTTCTCTCATTCTTAAATCCTGGAATATCCTTAGACTTAAGCTCTTTAATAATGTATTCATTTTATTTCATTTCCCTTATCTGTTACTCTGGAACTTCTGATTCCATCTTTCATATCTCTTAACCCCTTCTCTCATAATTTCCATTTCTTTAGCTAGCTGTAACAACGTTTTTAAAAATCAATTAGCCTATTCTTGAATTCTTTCTTCAGTTGGTATAATCAGTGGTTATCCACTGAAAGTAAGCTTTATATATTCAAAACCCAATTTTCATTGTGTAATTGTTTTAGTTGGTTCATTTTCAATTAAAGTATTCTTTCTTATAGCATTCTATCCCTTCATTATGCATACTTTTTTTTCTTTTTTCCTGATTAATCATTTCAGCAATGATTTTGTAGCCTCTCCAAATAATTTCATTATTTCTCATTCTTGGTGCATTAATTCTGTTTATTATGTACACTAACTGTTCCAAATAAAATTTCATTTTTATTTATTTTTATTGTGAACTTACTTCAATGGAATTTGATCATTCTGTAGAGTGGCACAAAGCCTGGAAAATGAATATATTATACAGGAGTTTTAACTTTATTCCAAGTCAAGCCTCCAGAGATTGTAGCAATCCAGGATCAATTTTTATTTAATTTGGAAACTTGTGGATTGGTGCATAGTAAACTCATTCTCCATTTGGATTATAAATCTTAATGAAGAAATGTTTGGCTTTTCAATTTCTCATTGATAATATTTTTCTTTTTTTTTAATTTATTTTATTTTTTAACTTTACAATATTGTATTGGTTTTGCCATATATCGAAATGACTCCACCACAGGTATACATGTGTTCCCCATCCTGAACCCTCCTCCTTCCTCCCTCCCCATACCATCCCTCTGGGTTGTCCCAGTGCACCAGCCCCAAGCATCCAGTATCATGCATCAAACCTGGACTGGTGACTCATTTCATATATGATATTATACATATTTCAATGCCATTCTCCCAAATCATCCCACCCTCTCCCTCTCCCACAGAGATCAAAAGACTGTTCTATACATCAGTGCCTCTTTTGCTGTCTCGTATACAGGGTTATTGTTACCATCTTTCTAAATTCCATATATATGCATTACTGTACTGTATTGGTGTTTTTCTTTCTGGCTTACTTCACTCTGTATAATAGGCTCCAGTTTCATCCACCTCATTAGAACTGATTCAAATGTATTCTTTTTAATGGCTGAGTAATACTCCATGTGTATATGTACACTGCTTTCTTATCCATTCATCTGCTGATGGACATCTAGGTTGCTTCCATGTCCTGGCTATTATAAACAGTGCTGCAATGAACATTGGGGTACACGTGTCTCCTTCAATTCTGGTTTCCTCAGTGTATATGCCCAGCAGTGGGATTGCTGGATCATAAGGCAGTTCTATTTCCAGTTTTTTAAGGAATCTCCACACTGTTCTCCATAGTGGCTGTACTAGTTTACATTCCCACCAACAGTGCAAGAGGGTTCCCTTTTCTCCACACCCTCTCCAGCATTTATTGCTTGTAGACTTTTGGATCGCAGCCATTCTGACTGGCGTGAAATGGTACCTCATAGTGGTTTTGATTTCCATTTCTCTGATAATGAGTGATGTTGAGCATCTTTTCATGTGTTTGTTAGCCATCTGTATGTCTTCTTTGGAGAAATGTCTATTTAGTTCCTTGGCCCATTTTTTGATTGGGTCATTTATTTTTCTGGAATTGAGCTGTAGGAGTGGCTTGTATATTTTTGAGATTAGTTGTTTGTCATTTGCTTCATTTGCTATTATTTTCTCCCATTCTGAAGGCTGTCTTTTCACCTTGCTAATAGTTTCCTTTGATGTGCAGAAGCTTTTAAGTTTAATTAGGTCCCATTTGTTTATTTTTGCTTTTAATTCCAATATTCTGGGAGGTGGGTCATAGAGGATCCTGCTGTGATGTATGTCAGAGAGTGTTTTGCCTATGTTCTCCTCTAGGAGTTTTATAGTTTCTTGTCTTATGTTTAGATCTTTAATCCATTTTGAGTTTTTTTTGTGTGTGTATGGTGTTAGAAAGTGTTCTAGTTTCATTCTTTTACAAGTGGTTGACCAGTTTTCCCAGCACCACTTGTTAAAGAGATTGTCTTTAATCCATTGTATATTCTTGCCTCCTTTGTCAAAGATAAGGTGTCCATATGTGCGTGGATTTATCTCTGGGCTTTCTATTTTGTTCCATTGATCTATATTTCTGTCTTTGTGCCAGTATCATACTGTCTTGATGACTGTGGCTTTGTAGTAGAGCCTGAAGTCAGGCAGGTTGATTCCTCCAGTTCCATTCTTCTTTCTCAAAATAGCTTTGGCTATTCGAGGTTTTTTGTATTTCCATACAAATTGTGAAATTATTTGTTCTAGCTCTGTGAAGAATACCGTTGGTAGCTTGATAGGGATTGCATTGTATCTATAAATTGCTTTGGGTAGTATACTCATTTTCACTATATTGATTCTTCCAATCCATGAACATAGTATATTTCTCCATCTATTAATGTCCTCTTTGATTTCTTTCACCAGTGTTTTATAGTTTTCTATATATAGGTCTTTAGTTTCTTTAGGTAGATATATTCCTAAGTATTTTATTCTTTTCATTGCAATGGTGAATTTCTCATTGATAGTATTTTTCTACACAACGCTGTAGAAAAGTGTCAAGATTTCTCACCATTTCACTAACTTTGACTTGAAAATTTTCTATTTTATGAAAAATGAATATCTTCTTGAGGCTTCAGATTCTAAGAGGCACTGGGGTATAGCTTCCTCATGTTGAATGGTCAACCAGTCTCCTGTTCTAGCACTTGGACCTCAGTGTCCTACCTTTGGCTCAGTACACCGTCTGACAACACCTTGAGCATGGATCACATTCAATTCAGTTGAGTTCAGTTGCTGAGTCGTGTCTGACTCTTTGTGACCCTATGAACTGCAGCACTCGAGGCCTCCCTGTCCATCACCAATTCATGGAGTTCACCCAAACTCATGTCCATTGAGGTGGTGATGCCATCCAACCATCTTTTCCTCTGTCGTCCTTTTCTCTTCCAATCCCTCCCAGCACCAGGGTCTTTTCAAATGAGTCAGCTCTTCGCATCAGGTGGCCAAAGTATTGGAGTTTCATCTTCAACATCAGTCCTTCCAATGAACACTGAGGACTGATCTCCTTCAGAATGGACTGGTTGGATCTCCTTGCAGTCCAAGGGACTCTCAAGAGTCTTCTCCAACACCACAGTTCAAAAGCATCAATTCTTCAGTGCTCAGCTTTCTTTATAGTCCAACTCTCACATCCATGCATGATCACTGGAAAAATAATAGCCTTGACTAGACAGACTTTTGTTGACAAAGTAATGTCTCTGTTTTTTAATATGCTGTCGAAATTGGTCATAGCTTTCCTTCCAAAGAGCAGGCATCTTTTAATTTCATGGCTCCAATCTCCATCTGTAATGATTTTGGAGCCCAGAAAAATAAAGTTGGCCATTGTTTCCACTGTTTTCCCATCTATTTGCCATGAAGTGATAGGACCAGAAGCCATGATCTTAGTTTTCTGAATGTTGAGCTTTAAGCCAACCTTTTCACTCTCCACTTTCACTTTCATCAAGAGGCTCTTTGGTTCTTCTTCCCTTTCTGCCATAAGGATGGTGTCATCTGCATATCTGAGGTTATTGATATTTCTCCCAGCAATCTTGATTCCAGCTTGTGCTTCTTCCAGCCCAGCATTTCTCATGATGTACTCTGCATAGAAGTTAAAAAAGAAGGGTGACAGTATACAGCCTTGATGTACTCCTTTTCCTATTTGGAACCAGTCTGTTGTTCCATATCCAGTTCTAACTGTTGTTTCCTGACCTGCATACAGGTTTCTCAAGAGGCAGGTCAGGTGGTCTGGTATTCTCATCTCTTTCAGAATTTTCCACAGTTTATTGTGATCCACACAGTCAAAGGCTTTGGCATAGTCAACAAAGCAGAAATTGATGTTTTTCTGAAACTCTCTTTTTTTTTTCAATAATCCAGCAGATGTTGGCAATTTGATCTCTGGTTCCTCTGCCTTTTCTAAAACCAGCTTGAATATCTGGAAGTTCATGGTTTACATATTGCTGAAGCCTGGCTTGGAGAATTTTGAGCATTTCTTTACTAGTGTGTGAGATGAGTGCAATTGTGTGGTAGTTTGAGCATTCCTTGGCATTGCCTTTCTTTGGGATTGGAATGAAAACTGACCTTTTCCAGTCCTGTGGCCACTGCTGAGTTTTCCAAATGTGCTGGCATATTGAGTGCAGCACTTTCACAGCATCATCTTTCAGGATTTGAAATAGCTCAACTGGAATTCCATCACCTCCACTAGCTTTGTTCGTAGTAATGCTTTTTTCAGGTACTCTGAAGTTCATCATTCTGACTACCAATCTAATCCTTTGAATCTATTCATAACCTGCATTGTATAATAATCAGGTATTTGATTTAGGTCATATCCAAATAGCCTATTGGTTTTCCCTGCTTTCTGAAATTTAAGTCTAACTTTTGAAATAAGGAGCTCATGATCTGAGTCACAGTCGGCTCCAGGTCTTGTTTTTGTTGACTGAATACAGTTTTCTGTATTCATCTTTAGCTGCGAAGAACACAATCAATCTGATTTCAGGATTATCTGATGATGTCCATATTTAGAACTGTCTCATGGGTTGTTAGAAAAGGGTGTTTGCTATGACCAGTACGTTTTCTTGACAAAACTATATTAATCATTTCCATGATTCATTTTGTACTAAAAGGCCAAACTTGCTGTTATTATAGGTATCTATTTACTTCCTACCTTTACATTACAACCCCCATGATGAAACGAATATCTTTGTGTGTGTGTGTGTTCATTCTAGAAAGTGTTTTAAGAATCCATAGAACCAGTGAACTTCAGCTTCTTCAGCATTAGTGGCTGGAGCATAGACTTGGATTAACATGATGTTGAATGGTTTGCCTTGAAACTGAACTGAGATCATTCCATTGTTTTTGAGATTGCACTCAAATACTACATTCTGGGCTCTTTTTTTTGACTGAGTACTGCTCCATTTCTTCTAAGGCATTCTTGCCCACAGTTGAAAATACAATGGTCAGCTGAAATTCTCCCATTTCCAGACATTTAGTTCACTGATTCCTAAAACATCTATGCTCAATCTTGCCATCTCCTGCTCAATCACATCCAATTTGCCTTGATTCATGGACCTAACATCACAGTTTCCTATGCAATATTGTTCTTCACAACATTGGACTTTACTTTTACCACCAGGCACATCCACACATCATTTCTGCTTTAGCCATGCTGCTTTGTTCCTTCTGGAGCTATTAGTAATTTTCCTCCACTCTTTACCAGTAGCATATCAGATACATTTTGACCTGAGAGGCTCATCTTCCGGTATCATATCTCTGCTTTTTCATATTGTCCACAGGATTTTCCAGTCAAGAATACTTAGTGAATTGCAATTTCCTTCTCCAGTGGACAGCTTTTTGTCAGATCTCTTTGCTATGACCCTTCCATTTTGGGTGGCTCTGCATAGCATGTCTCATAGCTTCATTGAGTTATGAAAGCCCCTTTGACACAATACTGTGAGAAGCAAAAGGCAAGGGAGAAAGTGAAAGATATACCTAACTGAATGTCGAGTTCCAGAGAAAAGAAAGGAGACATAAGAAGGTTTTCTCAAATGAACAATACAAAGAAATAGAGGAAAACAATAGAATGGTAAAAACTAGACCTCTCTTCAAGAAAACTGGAGATGTCAAGGGAACATTTCATGCAAAAATGGACATGATGAAGGACAGAAACAGTATGAACCTAAGAGAAACAGAAGAGATTAAGAAGAGGTGGCAAGAATACACAGAAGAACTATGAACAAACAGTTTAAATGACCTGGATAACCACAATGGTGTGGTCACTCACATAGAAGCAAACATCTTGGAGTATAAAGTCAAGAGGACCTTAGGAAGCATTACTATGAACAAAGCTAGTGGAAGTAATGGAATTCCAGTTGAGCTATTTCAAATCCTAAAAGAGGATGCTGTTAAATTGCTGCACTGTATATTTCAGTGAATTTGAAAAATTCAGCAGTGGTCATGGACTGGAAAAGGTCAGTTTTCATTCCATTCTCCAAGAAAGGCAATGCCAAAGAATATTCAAAGTACTATACAATAGCACTGATTTGTAATGCTAACAAGGTTATGCATCAAATCCTTCAAGCTAGGCTTCAGCAGTACTTCAGTCAAGAACTTCCAGATATACAAACTGGGTGTTGAAGAGAAAAAGGAACCAGAAATCAAACTGCAAATATTTGTTAGATCATGGAGAAAGTAAGGGAGTTCTAGAAAACATCTACTTCTGCTTCATTGACTATGCTAAAGCCTTTGTCTGTGTGGATCACAACAAACTGTGGAAAACTCTTAAAGAGACCGGAATACCAGATCACCTTACCTGTCTCCTGAGAAACCTGTATGCACATCAAGAAACAACAGTTAGAATTGGTCATGGAACACCAGATAGGTTCAAAATTGGGAAAGGAGTATGTCAAGACTGTATATTGTCACCCTGCTTATTTAACATCTCTGCAGAGTATATCATGTGAAATGCAGAGTTGGATGACTCAAAGTGGAATCAAGATTTAAAGTAATTTTTAAGAAATGTGTACTTATTCAGTTCAGTTTAGTCGTTCAGTGGTGTCTGGCTCTCCACGACTCCCCTGTCCATCACCATCTCCCGGAGTTCACTCAGACTCACGTCCATCAAGTCAGTGATGCCAGGCATCCTCTGTCATCCCCTTTTCCTCCTGCTCCCAATCCCTTCCAGCATCAGTCTTTTCCAGTGAGTCAACTCTTCTCATGAGGTGGCCAAAGTACTGGAGTTTCAGCTTTAGCATCATTCCTTCCAAAGAACACCCAGGGCTGATCTCCTTTACAATAGACTAATTGGATTTCCTTGCTCTCCAAGGGACTAGCAAGAGTCTTCTCCAACACCACAGTTTAAAAGCATCAATTCTTTGGCGCTCATCTTTCTTCACAGTCCAACTCTCGTATCCATACATGACCACTGGTAAAACCATAGCCTTGACTAGATGAACCTTTGTTGGCAAAGTAATGTCTCTGCTTTTGAATATGCTATCTAGGTTGGTCATAACTTTCCTTCCAAGGAGTAAGTGTCTTTTAATTTCATGGCTGCAGTCACCATCTGCAGTGATTTTGGAGCCCAAAAAAAAAATAAAGACAGACACTGTTTCCACTGTTTCCCCATCTATTTCCCATGAAGTGTTGGGACCAGATGCCATGATCTTCATTTTCTGAATGTTGAGCTTTAAGCCAACTTTTTCACTCTCCACTTTCACTTTCATCAAGAGGCTTTTGAGTTCCTCTTCACTTTCTGCCATAAGGGTGGTGTCATCTGCATATCTGAGGTTACTGATATTTCTCCTGGCAATCTTGATTCCAGCTTGTGTTTCTTCCAGTCCAGCGTTTCTCATGATGTACTCTGCATAGAAGTTAAATAAGTGGGGTGACAATATACAGCCTTGACGTACTCCTTTTCCTATTTGCAACCAGTCTGTTGTTTTGTTATTTTTTTCTGGCTATTTCTGTAGCTTCTCCCTGTTCCTTTCTTTTTATCCTCCCTTCTTGTTTCATGACTCTCTTTAGTGTTTTATTTAGATTTGTTTCTCAAATTTTGTGTATTTACTATAACTTTTCACCTTGTGGTTATGGTGAGGTACACATTTTGCCTCCCTTATATTAACAGTCTATTTTAAGTTGATATCAACTTAAATTTAAACACACTATAAAATTCTACGTTTTTACTCCTCTTATTTTATGCTTTTTCATGTCACATTTTATATCTTTTTATTTTATTTATCCATTGGAAATTATTGTAGTTTTAATTAACTTTACTGATTTTATTTTTAAACCTTGGTAATAGCTTGGCACCCCACTCCAGTACACTTGCCTGGAAAATCCCATGGACAGAGGAGCCTGGTGGGCTGCAGTCCATGGGGTCGCTAAGAGTCGGACACGACTGAGTGACTTCACTTTCTCTTTTCCCTTTCATGCATTGGAGAAGGAAATGGCAACCCACTCCAGTGTTCTTGCCTGGAGAATCCCAGGCACGGGGGAGCCTGGTGGGCTGCCGTTATGGGGTCGCACAGAGTCGGACACAACTGAAGTGACTTAGCAGCAGTAGCTTTATAAGTGATCAATCCAGTAATTTACTGTATATTTATTTACTTTTACCAGGGAGATTTTTACTTTCATATATTTTATTATAATTAAGTACTGCTATTTCATTTCATATTGAAGAAGTCCCTTTAACATTTTTTTGTAAGTCTGATCTACAGTAATGAACTCCTTTAGTTTTTGCTTGTCCAGAATACTCTTTATCTCTCCTTTAATTCTGAATGATAACCTTGCTCTCTGTGTGTGCTTAGTTACTCAGTTGTGTCCAAGTCTTTGTGACTCCACAGACAGTAGCCCACCAGGCTCCTCTGTCCATGGGGATTCTCCAGGCAAAAATCTTGGAGTGGGTTGCCATGCCCTCCTACAGGGGATCTTCCCAACCCAGGAACCGAATCCAGGTCTCCCACATTGCAGGCAGATTCCGAGCCACTAGGGAAAGCCAAGAATACTAGATTGTGTAGCCTATCCCTTCTCCAGGGGAACTCTTGACCCAAGAATCCAACTGGGGTCTCCTGCATTGCAGACAAAGGATTCTTTACCAGCTGAGCTAACTGCAATACACGATAACCTTGCTAGGTAGAGTATTTTCAGTTGGAAGTTTATTTATTCATATGTTTTCTTTTCAGCACTTGGAATATGTCATGCCACTCCCTCAAGCCTGCAAAATTTCTGCTGAGAAATATGCTGATAGACTTATTGATAATTCTCTTTTATGTAACAATCTGCTTTTCTCTTACTACTTTTCAGATTCTCTCTTTACTTTAACTTTTGACATTTTAATTATAATGTATCTTGGTGTCAATTTTATTTGAAACCCTCTGTGCTTCCTCTATCTGGATATCTGTTTCTTTCCCTTCATTGTGAAAATTTTCAACCATTATGTCTTCAAACAAGTTGTCTGCCCCCTTCTCTCTTCTCTTTTTGGACACCTCTAATGCTATTATTATTCCACTGAATACTATCTTATAGGTCCCATGAGTTATCTTTATTTAAAAAAAATTATTTTTTCTTTTTACTGCTCTGAATTAGCTGCATTGTTTGGTCTTCCAGCTCACTGGTCTGTTCTTCTCCTTCACACAGCCTGATTTTGAACCCCTCTATTTTTCAGCTCAGTTATTTGCCAGCTCTGCAGCATCTGTTTTGTACCCTCTTATGTTTTCTGTCCTCTGTTGAAGTTCTCACTGTATTTGTGTCATCTTCTCCCAAGTTTATTGAGCATCCCTGTAACCACTGCTTTTAATTTTTTATCAATTTTTTTATTACTTATCTCTGCATCAAGGTTTTTTTGAGATTTTTTTTTTCTTTTAGAACGTTATTCTTTTCCCTTATTTTGCTTGATTCTCTGTTTTTTTGTCTATATATTAGGCAAAATAGCTATCTGTCTTATTCTTGAAAGAGTGACTCTGTGTAAGAGATAAAATTTCTTGTTCAACCTTGCCCTTGCTCTTGTTTGATTGTAGAAACCTTTGTGAATATCTAAACTTCTCTATTACTTCTGATATGTCCCTCTTACTGAGGGTGCACTGAGACCTGTCAGTTCACCAAGAAGAGGATGCACATTCAGCAACTAGTTTCAGACTATTGAAAGCCATATATATACACAGTCCTATGGAATTTCAATTGTAATCCCTAGTGGCCTTCAGTCCAGGAAATCTGGAGGTGTCTCCTGGATGACACTGGTAAAAAATTGACACTATATATATATATATATATATAAGCTCCTTTCTGGGAGAACTTTTTTAGCTGTAGTAAGACCACAGGGGTGCACAAAGATGATATCTTACTGCTTACATTCTCTAGAATGCCTCCTTAGCCTCTGGATGTATGAGAAAGCTGAAGCCTATAACTTAGGCTACATCTCTAGGCTATATAAACAGGCCTTTCATTGTTCTATTTTTTATTTATTTATTTTCCGGAAAACAGGAGTTATGTTTTAGTCAGTTGTGTGTGCGATACCCCGGATGGAGGCCTGCCAAGTACTGTCTTTCTGATTGTTACAGTCTGGGCAACTCAAGAATGTCAGCCCCCTTGGCCACCAAGTAAGGCAATCAAGTATCTTCTGTGCGGATTGTATGTGTCCAGTGGTTTTAGCTAGGCAGCCGGAGAGTATAGGGGACAAGGCACATTCACTAGCTTCAGAAAGGCAGCAGGAAAATGTCTTGACCGTGTACACCTATGAGTTTCAGTAAGGAATTGGTGGGTTAGTGCTCTGCCTATGCACATGTGAATTTTAGGCTGGAAGATGGAAAATGCCATGATCAGTCAGTTCCAACAAAGAATTGGGGAGGTGTTGCATCTGTGGGTACTCTCCAGCTTTAGTAAAGCAATGGGATAGCATTCCAATCCATTGCCCCTCTATGTCTTAGCAAGGCTGTGAAATGGTGTTACCTCTGAGCTCACTTACCTATGCTAGTAGGGCAGGTGGAGAGTGAAATAATGCTATCTGCCAGTACCCCTGTCACCCAGGAGAGTTTCAACTATCCCTTGATATTCAACAGATATTTTTGGATGAGTTTCCTTCACATAGAGTCTAGAAGCTTTCAAACTATTTTCTCACTGGATCTCAGAGTAAGTGGGACTGCATGTGAACCCTTTAAAAAGAGGGTCTCAATTTCTTAAAGTATTTCTGTGGGTGCTTAGTCACTCAGTCATGTCTTTGCGACCCCGTGGACTATAGCCTGCCAGGTTCCTCTGTCCATGGGCTTCTCTGGGCAAGAATATTGGAGTATGTTGCCATTTCCTCCTCCAGGGGATCTTCCCAACCCAAGGATTGAGCCTGCATCTCCTGTGTCTCCTGCATTGCAGGCAGATTCTTTATCTACTAAGCCATCAAGGAAGCCCCTTGAAAATTAGTTCTGTTGGTTTCCTAAGGCAGATATTTTGGGACTTCATTTCTCCACTACAGATTCCAAGAGCATCAACCCCTCACTCCTCCAGGGGAAGCACCAGACTGGTAAGATCCCTCCATATTTTATATTGTGTGTCACTGCACCAGAGGTTCACAGTGAGACCGTCTTTGCTTTGTCTTGATGTGGTCCTTTATCCCTTTCTTGTGAAGAAGCAGTTCATCTATTTTTTTGGATCTTTTTCAGAGGGGAATAATTCACATGTAGCTGTAGATCTGGTGTGTCCATGGGAAGAGATGCATTCAGGATCTTCCTATGCCACCACCTTGGACCCCTCCACTTAATTTTATTCCTTTCTGTTCTTTTAATATTTTATTTTCCTGTTTGTATTCGCTCTCTTTTCTTTTTAAATTTAGCTTATTCTTCTATTCCTAGTTCCTTACGTTGGGAGCTTAGAGCATTTATTTAACACTATTCTTCTTTACTAAGTATTAATGTTATAAATTTCCCTTTAATCACTGCTTCTGCTATTTTCCACATTTTTGTTATACAGAGCTTTCACTTTTATTCAACTTAAAATATTTTATAACTTTCTTTGTTACTTCCTTTTTAACCCATTAGTGATTTGGCCATAAATTATTTAATCCCCAAATATTTTAAGCTTATCAAATATTGCTTTTGTATTAATGCTATTATATACTATAGTTTAAGAAAAGACTTTGAATAGTTTCTAGTCTTTTAGATTCATTAGTGGTTTTCATGGCCCAGAATATGATTTATCTTGGTGAATGTCCCAAGTGTATTTGAAAAGAATTTCTATTTTGATGTCATAGTTATGCTGTATAAATGACAATTTAGTTCATTTGTTGACATGTTGATTCAATCTTCTATACTTTTATTACTTTTCTACTTGCTCTATTGATTGTGGAAAGAGATGATGATGTTTCCAACTATAATTGTGGAATTGTTTATTTCTTATTTTAGTTCTATCAATTTTTCTTTCATTTACTTTGAAACTCTGTTACTAAGTGCTATTTAGGAACCATGATAGTTATTGGAGAATTGATTTTTCACAATTTCTTAATGTCTCTTGTTATCCTTAGTAATAGTCATTGTTCTGAAGCCCACCATTTCTCATATTAATATAGTTATTCCAGACTTCTTTTGATTATTGTTTGCATGGTATGTAGTTTTACATTTTCTTAGACTTTTGGCATATATGTGACTTTATACTACAGCTGAATATCTTTTATACAGCTTATAGTTGAGTCTTTTTTATTCTTTACACAATCAGGTAAAATCTGTTGTTAAATCTCTATTTAGATCATTTACTTTCTATGCAGTTATTTATATCAGTTTCTTTAGCTCTAATATTTTATTACTAATTTTCTCTTTCTGTTTTTTTGCCTATTTATTCCCAATTTATTATTTTTCATTATATAAATAAGTTTTAGCATTTCATTTTAATTTACATACTAAGCTTCTAGTGATATTTCTTTGTATTACTGCTTCATTCTTTGCTTTAGGGATTACAACATACATATGCCTAGCCTTTTGCAACCTAATTTTCTTAATATTTTAGTACTTCACATGAAATTCAGATGTCTTAAAAACATGTAAGACTCCTTATTATTATCACTGTATTTTACATTTGTCAAATATATCTATATACATTTAAACCTACTGTCAATGTGGTAATTTTTATTTTTAATATTTATGTGTATATTTACAAATAAAAAATAAAAATTACCACATGATAGTAGGCTTTTTATTATATATAGATATAATAGTTTGAAAACTAAATATTTAGGTGTATATTTAGAGACTTCCCCAGTGGCTCAGTGGTAAAGAATCTGCTTGCAGTGCAGGAGCCGCAGTTCAATCCTTGGGTCAGGAAGATAACCTAGACGAGAGCATGGCAATCCACTCCAGTATTCTTGGTATCTCCAGTATCTCATGGACAGAGGAGACTGGTGGGCTACTGTCCAAAGGGTTGCAAAGAGTTGGGCACAACTAAAGAGACTTAAACACACATGCGCATGTGCATATCTGAAAAAAATATACACATAAATATTACAAAAATAATAGTTATATATTTACCCAGGCACTCATCACCCAAGACATGGAACTCCCTAGTTGAGTTTCACTATTGGAAATAGCACAAGAGGAAAGATTAAAATAAACTATGGATACCCCCTGCCCTCTTTGGAACATGTGGTCTCCTTTTCTTTATTCCTGTGGCTAGAAAGATGAGATTTCAATTGGAGATTTAGTTGACAGCATGCTCACTGCTACACAGCCTCATGACTGGAGAGTTCCTTCAAAGCAAAGCTGCAAAAGAAACAAAAAATTGAGAATCCCACACACATACAGCTTGGTTCTCGTATTTTTTACTTTTATCTATAAATCACTTGTAAGGGTCCTCAGGTAGTTGATTTTTTGCTTCTTATCCAGTTGCTTAGCAGAAGACATAGGCTAAAGAGGGTATACTTGGCTGAAAGAAACATAATCCCATGTATGTTTCCCAGGATGAGAAAAAGAGTTATGTCAAAATGAAAAACTACTCATGTCACATGTAAAATAGAACACATGACATATTGATTTCATATAAGACTTTGGATTTGTGCAGTAAACAAGATACACAAGCTTTATGTAAATTTAATGAAAAACATAGTATTTAAATTGAAATGTGCTGTGTGAGGAAAAAACATTTTTTGTGTGTGAATCGCTAGGAACCAGATAAACTGGATATCATGTGAATCTATAGAAAAAGTTTCTCCTTGGCCTTTCTGAGTAAATTTTACTGCTATGATGTGTACCACATAGTTATTTAAAGAAATTATCTTTACTAAAAAATACAGATGAAAAACAAAAGGACATGCTTAAATGGAGTTTTCATGATTTGACATAAACTGATTCTGGCTCTTAAATATTTTATTAATTTGTTTTTTAAATGATGCAAAAAATACATACAGTGAAATTACAGAGATCAGAGTTTAGGATTTAAACTTTCAAAGGAAAGATATACAACAAGCATAAATGCTATATCTATAACAGAGTGGTTTGACCTCTGTAAACCTTGTTTTCATCATCTCTAAAAATGGAATAATAACTTTACTCTTTGTTAAATTTATTTGGTGAGTTATATAAGCAAGCATTTACAAAGTACTTCACCATGCTTCTAGTGCTTGATGCTCAGTAAATGACTGTTGATGTCATTATTATATTCCAGTATTGTATCAGATAATAGCAGAATGAACCATAATGAAAACGCATACCAAGTCGGAAGAAACAAGTAGAAAAACATACTAGTGAAAAGCTATGTAACCACATTGTAATCAAGTTATTGAATTATGACACAATAATTGTATAAGCTTTAATATAATAAATGCAACTGAATGTGGAGATGGAAGCAAAAGGCCATTTTCATATGTATGTTATCTCACACTATCTACATTAGGTTTTCCATCAATATGAAAAAAGATTATGTAAAATGTTTAAAAAATGAGATCTCATCAATGTTGGGGTAGGAAAAATCTCTAAGGTATATCATTATGAAGATGCAGAGATACAAATGATTATATGCTGATTATGCTGCCATTTCAGTAAAATGAAATACACTCATGCACATATATATGTTTATTATTGTATTGATACGTAAAGAAAAACCACAAACAGTATTTGTCCTGGAGGAGAGATGGAGTACAATAACAAAACAGAGATTTGCTTTTCAACTTAAAGTTTTCAAAATATTTTCCATTACTTTATGTCTATTTAGAATTTTAATAACACAGGGAAAATATAATGTTGTTAAGTATTTTGATGTATTAATAAAATGTATATAGAGAAGTCATTCAATAAAGGCTAATATTTTAAGCACCTAATTGATAGTATCATTTAATTAAAAAGTTCCTTCTAAGATCCATTAGCTAATTACATTTTTTATTTATTATTATCATCCTTCCAAAATTCTTGGTGAATTTCCAGAACTTCCTTAGGGTGTCAGAAATATTCATTGATCTGCATACAGACTAAACTATTATCAAATGTCTGACAATTTTCCAATATTTCTACCATTCCTTTCATTTTTCCTGTAGTTTGCTAAGTTCAGAATGACATTCTCTGCTTCCTTTATGACTATTCTATACATGAATGAAGTAGGGATTTCTGAGACTCCAAAATCCAAGGGCTTTACTTCAGTAAACTTTGCTCAGGTAACCATGCATTTCTCCAGCTAGGTCACCTGGACTCTGGATTGAGGCCACTGCTTAATCTTTACTGCTCTAAGACGTATATTGGGTCTCTTGGACTTTTCCAATATTTTAGCTTGACTTCTTCCGCATGGCAGCATGGCATGAACCTATTTTATGTATGTGTATTTTGTCACAAATATGTTTATATTTTAAAAACATGTATATATAAATTATAAATACACACATGTGTATACATATACATATATGTAATTTCAACCTAAAGCACATTGGGCCTCTTATAACACTCATGATTTTAAAAGTAAGTTGTTAAACTATAGGAGTTTGTAGCAGACACAGCAGGCTGCCTATTAAATACCCATTTTCTTTTTGTGCTTACTAAGACAGCCCCAGTTCTAATTGGGGTGACATTATGCTTTGCTAAAAATATGCTTTTTACCAGCCCATCTGGCTGCTAGGTAACAGCAATGTTGCACAGTTCTGTACAGGGCCACCCCCTCAGTCATTCAGGGCTCCAAGCGAATGTTTTGTGGGCCTCTCTTTCTATAAACAGTTTGATTAAAAATATATTACAGACTTCTGGTGAGCTGCATGAGACATATTTCTCCTATTTCTCCTGATGAATGCAACTGAAAATCCTGATTATTATATATATAACAAACATAGAAAGATGCTGAATGGTGAAGAAAAGTAGATAGCCTGTCTAGGAATATGGTAACATAGGGATGATATAAGCTAGTAAATTCTTTTGGTTTTCTCTGTCTTGTATATACCAAACTGTGAAGCCAACCACCCGGAAATGTCAATGGAGACAGATTTAAGAAACATAAATAATAAATAAACAAGAAAAACCTGATTTCTCTGTTAAAAGGCCAAGAAAGGATAGACATGCAGGGCAAAATGTCTTGGAAATAACCACTCTACTCCAGTAAAACAGCACACACACACACAAAAAAAGGAAGGACCCCACTCTCAATACCATCAGCAAAATCTGAGTGGAAAACCAAAATTTCACAGGTGTCCCAAACTTCTGGTCAGGGTAATGTCAGAGAAGGCATAGTCAGGAGTCAGCACTCTCCTCACCAAAGATCTTGGAGTGTCTTAATAGGTTTATTGCTCTGTTCAGACTAAGTTGACAGCATAAAGGAAATCTATAGGTCTCTCCCACCCATGAGAGAGAGGCAACAAAATGCCTCTTTCCTGACTGCTTGGAGGGATGGCAGAGGGGCTCTTATGGAGAGTTAAATTTCTACTAAGGCTTACTGAGAACAGTGCTACCTTCTCCACGGTATCAGTGGAGGCCACGTGCAGAACAGTAAAAGTACATCTCTGTTCTTCCTAGCCAGGTTGATATAAATGGCTGCCTAGATAGGAAGGAATTTGGTCTACATATAAACACCTCTAAGGAATGTTTTCTGTTTATTTTTTTTTTCCACTTTGGCTATAGGACTTTTATTCAGTCAAAATGAGTGTGACAAAACCCAAGATGGGCCAGGTGGCCCCCATCTCCCCTCCCTCAGACCCACACTTCCCTGGGGACAGGGGGTCCCAGGAGGAAGGGGGTGTGGAGACGACACTGCAGGGACCAAGGGGCACTGCCTGGGAGGTTTGAGGTGACTGGGTCTCAGGCCCAGTATTGTCTAATTCACCTTCCTCTCTCTCTCTTTTTTTTTTGATTTTATGTTTGTTCTTTTTTTTAAAGGAAAACATTAGTTTAGTTCTAAGCCATGTGAGTACAAGCAGAGGTGAAGCGGGGATTTGGCCCAAGGTGGGAGCTCCTGCAGGAACCACTCTGGGTCCTTGAAGGGGTGTCTTGCTGAGGCTACTGTAGGTCTTGACAATCGGAGAGTCAGTCAGGACAGAAACACAGGGAAGCCCCTATATGAATTCCACATGAAAGGATAAATCTTGCCTTTGACCTGAGAATGGGGGAGTTGCTTCCTCCAGAACCTGCCAGACACTGGCTACTGTCCTGAGGGAACTGGTTGGGCAGCCATTCCTCCACTCAGGAGGCCAGGGCCTATTTCCTAGGGTGGCAGGAAAGCAGGGGCCTTGGCCTCTGATGTCATCTCCTCCAGAAGGCTGAACCCCTGAAGCAGCAGCATGGAGAGCTGGGTCTCCTCACACAGGGGCAGGGCCTTGGGGGAAGAGCTGTTCCAGTTCCTTTGTGTCCACACGTTTCCTGCCTTGGCCCAGCTGGCCCCTCTCTCCCTGTCCCACCCCATTCAGTGCTAAGACACCAGGGTCCCTCTGGCTCCAGGGACCCTAAGTTGGGGAGAGGTGGTTTTCTACACCCTTATACAAGAGGACCCTGCCCCTTTGGCCAAATAAGAGGAAGAGGACACAAAAGATGATGCAGGTGACCTCGATGTGAATGCTGATGACAATGCCCAGGGTGGATGTCTAGTTGGTGGCCTCCTCTTTCCGACAGTCACATAATGGGCTCAAGGATGCCCTTTACGATGCTCCCCTCAAAGACACAAAGCAGACTGTGGCATTGCCATCCCCATGCTGGCTGTAGGCAAGCAGCTTCATGTCGTACACTGCAGTGGGGTCAAGCTGGCTTAGGCTATAAGAGAACACAGTTCCAGGCAGCAGGATGGGGCCTGTGAAGGGGGTCTTGCTTGGGGTGGTAAAAACACCTTGAAGCCTCCCTCTTGCTAGGCCAATGGGTGCCAGGACTCCCACAGCAGCTATAGGGTGGAGCTGCCCAGGACCCTCACTAACCATTGAGGGGGAAGTCACAGTTCACCTAGAGTGCTGGCCAGGGTGGGAGTGAAGGCTGAACTGCACCCGCCCCCCCACCCCCCGCAAGGTGTGTAGACTTTGATGTAGAAACTGTAGGCAGTGGAAGGCTCCAGGTGGCTCACCAGGTGCTGGAAGGTGCTCTTGCTGATGACTTCCTGATGCTCCAGCTCTGGGGAGTCGGCAGCCTTCCTGATGTATAGACCCACAGTCTCCTTGGTCTTCACCAGGGGCTTGGTCCAGGACACGCGGACCTCAGTGGACAACAAGAGACCACCTGCAGCCCCTCAACCCACAGCAGAGTCAGTTTGGCGCTGGCTTAAGAGAAGCTGGCACTGTTCTCAGCCACACACTGGTAAATGGCCTCATCTTCTGGGCGATTCCAGAAATGATCAAGCCTCTGGGCTCCAGCACCTGTCCATTCTTCAACCACATCACATGAGGGGGCGGCTCACCTTGGGCTTGGCAAGTGAACATGGCTGTAGTCCTAGCCAGCCTGGAGATGGACTGGGGGTGCTGGATAAACTCTGCTGGGGCTTGCACCACCAGCCGGATCTGGGCCCTTCTCCTCACCCAGGTGCCTTTTGGCCACGTAGACATAAAGATGCCTGAGCACTGGACAGTCATGTCTGAGATGAAGAAGTTCCCCATGCCCGGCACCTGGGTGCCTTCCACCCTGATGGGGTGTTCATGCAGGGGACTCCAAGACACAATGGGCATGGTAACACACTCAAGCACGGCAGTCTGGTGCACAGCTAGGGTGAGGTTCTCAGGCCCCACAAGGACTGTAGGCTCCTTGCAGGCCCTGGAGCCCAAGCCTGTCATGGTGAAGATACCTCTGTCCTTGGATCAAAGGCTGGTTATCTGAAGCACCCTTTTGGGTTGCAGCATGTACCTTTCCTCGTCCGTGTCATTGGGGACTTTGTTCTTCTCCCAGGTGATGAGGGGTTTGGGGAGCACATGGATTTGGCACTGGAAGCGGAACACACCGTCCTCCTCACCCCCAGTGGCCTAAGGATACACGTGGAAGCCTGACATGGTTGCAGCCTAGATTCCAGACTTCCGACTGACCACCAGCCCAAAGCGGTTCTTAGCCACCTACCTATAGTCCCCCTCATCTGAAGGGCTACCTCCTCCATCCAGCAGGAAGTGGCGGATCATCAAGGACCTATTGGCCAGCACAGGGGAGTGGGGACTATCCAGCAGATCCACCCCATTCTTCTTCCAGGTGATTAGCACGGGAGGAGTCCCCTCCACCTAGCAGCCCAGCATTAAAATGGACTGCCCAGGGACTGTAACATCACCACTTGGCTCCACGGCAAATGCCAGTTCAACAGAGTGGCCAAGACCTTCACTCGCTGCAGGCAAGAGCAGCAACATCAGCAGTGGCAGAAGGAGCCGGGCGGCAGCTCCAGGGCACGGGGAGTGGAGCAACAGTGGGGCTCATGCTAGACTCTGCTACGCCCAGCTCTGGGGTCTCTTCCAGGCTCACAGTGTTCCATGGGGCCAGTGACAGGGCTGAGCCTGAGGTTCTGGGGGCTGGGGCCACATGCTTGCCTAGGAGCGCTGAGGGTGCAGAGGGAGCGCTGTCCCTTGCGCCAACTTGCACCCGCCCCAGTGATCAGGAATGTATTTTGAAGAATGAAATCTCAAGTATTAATAATTGAGTCCATCAAGACCCCAAGATATAAAATCAACACCCTAAAATTAATTGCATGTCTATATATTAGCAATAAACTTGCAGAATCCAAAAATAAAAATGCAATACCATTTACAACTCAAAAGAAAAAAAAAGAAAGAAAGAAACCCAGAGATTTCAGTTCAGTTCAGTCGCTCAGTCCTGTCTGACTCTTTGCGACCCCACAAATCGTAGCACGTGAAGCCTCCCTGTCCATCACCAACTCCTGGAGTTCACTCAGACTCACGTCCATCGAGTCAGTGATGCCATCCAGCCATCTCATCCTCTGTCGTCCCCTTCTCCTCCTGCCTCCAATCCCTCCCAGCAGCAGAGTCTTTTCCAATGAGTCAACTCTTCGCATGAGGTGGCCAAAGTACTGGAGTTTCAGCTTTAGCATCATTCCTTCCAAAGAAATCCCAGGGCTGATCTCTCTCCTTCAGAATGGACTGGTTGGATCTCCTTGCAGTCCCAGGGACTCTCAAGAGTCTTCTCCAACATCACAGTTCAAAAGCATCAATTCTTCAGCACTCAGTTTTCTTCACAGTCCAACTCTCGCATCCATACATGACCACAGGAAAGACCATAGCCTTGACTAGATGGATCTTTGTTGGCAAAGTGTGTCTCTGCTTTTCAATATGCTATCTAGGTTGGTCATAACTTTCCTTCCAAAGAGCAAGCGTCTTTTAATTTCATGGCTGCAGTCACCATCTGCAGTGATTTTGGAGCCCAGAAAAATAAAGTCTGACACTGTTTCCACTGTTTCCCCATCTATTTCCTATGAAGCGATAGGACCAAATGCCATGATCTTCGTTTTCTGAATGTTGAGCTTTAAGCCAGCTTTTTCACTCTCCACTTTCACTTTCATCAAGAGGCTTTTTAGTTCCTCTTCACTTTCTGCCATAAGGGTGGTGTCATCTGCATATCTGAGGTCATTGATATTTCTCCGGGCAATCTTGATTCCAGCTTGGGCTTCTTCCAGTCCAGCGTTTCTTATGATGTATTCTGCATAGAAGTTAAATAAGCAGGGTGACAATATACAGCCTTGACGTACTCCTTTTCCTATTTGGAACCAGTCTGTTGTTCCATGTCCAGTTCTAACTGTTGCTTCCTGACCTGCATACAGGTTTCTCAAGAGGCAGGTCAGGTGCTCTGGTACTCCTACCTCTTTCAGAATTTTCCACAGTTTATTGTGATCTACATAGTCAAAGGCTTTGGCATAGTCAATAAAGCAGAACTAGATGTTTTTCTGGAACTCTCTTGCTTTTCCCATGATCCAGCGGATGTTGGCAATTTGATCTCTGGTTCCTCTGCCGTTTCTAAAACCAGCTTGGACATCTGGAAGTTCATGGTTCACATATTGCTGAAGCCTGGCTTGGAGAATTTTGAGCATTACTTTACTAGCGTGGGAGATGAGTGCAATTGTATGATAGTTTGAGCATTCTTTGGCATTGCCTTTCTTTGGGATTGAAATGAAAACTGACCTTTTCCAGTCCTGTGGACACTGCTGAGTTTTCCAAATGTGCTGACATATTGAGTGCAGCACTTTCACAGCATCATCTTTCAGGATTTGAAATAGCTCCACTGGAATTCCATCACCTCCACTAGCTTTATTTGTAGTGATGCTTTCTAAGGCACACTTCACTTCACATTCCAGGATGTCTGGCTCTAGATGAGTGATCACAGCATCCATGCAGGTAAACTAAAAACTATAAAATTCTAATGAAGGAAACAAAAAACTATCTAAATGATGAAATACATTATGCCTCAAAAAGAACCTAAATAAATGGTGAGACATACCATGGATTGAAGGGATTTAGCAAAGTTAAGATGTCAATTCTTTGAAAATTATTATACAAGTTTATCTTATCAAAATGCGAGCAAATTTGTTTTTTTTTTTTAAATAGGACAGTTTATTATACAATTTCTATGAAAAGTCAAAGGAACTATAATAGCCAATATTCTGGTAAAGTAGATTAACAGAGTTATTCAAGATTTATTGCATAGCTTCAGTAGTCAATACAGTACTCGGGATAGACAGACAGATCTATTGTGCAGAATAGAGAAATCAGAAACAGTTCCATGCATTTACAACCAACTGATTTTTGACAAAAGTGAAAAACACTTCAACAAATTGTGCTGGAGCAATGCATATTCATACTAAAGAATTATACCTCAGCTTGAACTTCAAAACTTATACAAAACATTAGTGTAGAATGAATGATAGATTTAAGTGTAAAACTATAAAAGTATAAAACTTAAGAGATAAGATAACATAGAGAAAATATTCTGGACTCGGGGCTTGTTAAAGAGTTCCTAGACATGACATCAAAACCACAATCCTTTAATAAAAAAATAGACATCTGATTTTATCAAAATTAAAAACTTAATCCATTTAAGTTTTAGGACTTGGTGAAGAGTTCATTGATATGACACCAAAACCATAATCTATTAATTAAAAAATAGAATCTAATTTTATCAAAATTACAAACCTAATCCAACTGGAAATGGGAAAAGACATGAAGGGATATTATATTGAAGAGAATTTTTAGATGGTAAATAAGCACAAGAAAAGATGTTTAACATCACTAGCCATTAGAGAATGGCAATTTTATACCACAATGGAATATCACCACACACTTTGTAGAACAGCTAAAATTAGCAACAATGACTAAATATCAAATGCTGGCAAGGATACAGAGAAACTGTATCTCTTATGCATTGCTGGTGGGAATGTGAAATAATACTACCATTCTGGAAAATAGTTTGACCGACCCTTAAAAAATAGGTTAAACTTACACTTAACAAATGACCCAGCAATTATTTGGGCTTCCCTTGTGGCTCATATGGGGAAGAATCTGCCTGCAGTGTGGGATACTTTGGTTCGATCTCTGGGTTGGGAAGATCCCTGGAGAAGAGAATGTCTACCCACTCCAGCATTCTGGTCTGGAGAATTCCATGGACAGAGGTGCCTGGCAGGCTACAGTCCATGAGGTCACAAAGAGTTGAACACGACTGAGCAACATTCACTCAGACTCACTGAACAATTATCTCAGCAAAATGAAATTTTATGTCCACATAAAAACCTACACATGGTTGTTCATAGAAGGCCTATTTGGAGTGGTTGAAACTGGAAACAATTCATAAATTAATGGTTAAACATCTATGATACTCTGGAATTTCACTTAGAAATAAAATTGATTGAATTACCAACTTGAAAGCATCTCAAGGGCATTGTGTTGAGTGAAAAAAGTCAATCTCAAAATGGCCACACACTACTTAAATATATTTATATAACATTCTCTCTAAAAAAATAGAGAGCTGGCAAAGGAATTAGTGATTGCCAAGAGTTATGAAATGTTGGGGGAGAGGAGTGTATATAAGGATAAAAAGGTAACATGAGAGGGTTACAGATGTAGAAAACAATCTTATGGTTACCAAACTGGGGAAAGGGAGTTGGAATGAATTGGGATTGACATATACATACTGCTATATATAAAATGGATAACTAATAAGGGCCTGCTGTATAGCACAGGGAACTATACTCAATACTCTGTAATGGCCTAAATGGGAAAAGAATCTAGAAAAGAGTAGATATACATATTACTGATTCACTTTACTGCACACCTGAACCTAACATAGCATTATAAATCAACTGTACTCTAATAAAAATTAGTAAAAAAGATAATGAGGAAAAATTTGTGGTGATGGAATGGTTCTGAATCTTGATATAGTGTGGTAGTGATTACATGGACTTATGCATTTAGTAAAAAGACAATGAAACATACAATCCATCAAAGTCAAATCCTTGGATTTGATATTGTACTGTAATTATACAAGATGTAATACTTGGGGAAACTTGGATGAAGGGTATGGCACACGTCCCCATATTGTATTTTAAACTTTCTACAAGGCTGTTATTATTTCAAAATAAGAATGCATATTGATATATATTATATACATACATGTTATATGCATGTGCATTATAAACATAATGTTATAAATAATGCATATCATATAAAGCATGTTATATATAATTGATTTAATGTGCCCATGCAAAGTATACTGATACCAATTGATATATATGACAGTGTGAAAAGAGAGGTTGTTACATATTTTTTACTATCCAATCAGTATATATGAAGATTCTTCATGAATCCCACCCAATGTGAGGTGTGGTAATACATGGTGTCTACTTTCCTTACAAATTCTCTTCCTGAAGGACACTAGTTTACTCTTAAGCTTTTTCCTCTGCTCCTTTTTTATAAAAATAGGAGTTTTCCAGGGAACCTAATACATAGTTTGTGCCTCTCAAATGCTCTGCTTTCAGTATTGACTTCACTTGGTTCCCTTCTTGATGTGTGTTGCTTTTCTTTATGAGATTAACTGTTCTCTTTGTTCGCTGCCATATTCCCTGGATCTAGAACATATTAAGAAATCACAGTAAAATTTTAAGTGACTGGATGTATAAATATGCACTAAAGAAATTAAACAAATGTTTTTCATAGGTGCCAACAAAGTATAAGATGTTCTATGTTGGGTCTCAGAAGGATATATATGTGTTAAATGAAAACACATAAATGGCTTCACCACCCCTTTTTTCTTTTATAACACTTACCTTTAAAAAATTTTTATTGAAGTACAATTGATTTACAATGTTGTGCATTTTTTTAAATTAAGTAATCTGTTGATCGATTAATAAGACATTGTACTTTTGCTTGATTTCTATAGTAAATATTTATAAGAAAACTCAAATTATTAATCAAACAGGAATATCTTTTAAGCATTTAAATAAATGAAAAGAACCATGGTGAGATAAATTTCTAAATCCAAAAGTTTTGGAGGAAACAGTAAAGATGAAACAAAAGGAATGTATATGTATTTTCATTTTGTTTATTTATTTGGCTGTGCCAGGTCTTATTTGCAGCACATGGAATCTTTTTTAGTTGCTGAATGTGGAATTTTAGTTCCCTGCCCAAGGATCAAACCTGGGGTCCCTGAATTGAGAGTGTGGATTCTTAGCCACTGGACCACCAGGTAAGTCCCAGGAATATATATTTTTAAAATAAAAGAATGTAGAGAAATGAAGAGAAAGAAGGATAAACAAAAACTGAAATACAAGAGGCAAAATGATAGACAGGCTGTACAATGCTCACCCTCATCTTAGTCATCCATAATAACTCTTGCATAATGAAAAGCTTTTATGTAACAACATAAGAGATTCATCCCGCAGGACATGATTCAGTACAACAAAAATAAAATAAAGGTAATTAGTTCAATGATTTTTCAAGGAGAAACTGGCTGTTCTGCATTGTGCCATGTTGTGATATGCCTGTAGGAGGAACAATAAAATAGGGAAAGAAAAGATAAATGAAAAATGAACTTAATTAAAAATAGATGTCATCTCCAGACAAACTGATTTAAATCATCCAAGTTGTAGAAAAACAATTTTAAGCATGCAACAATTTATAGAATACTGTTTGTTAATCTGACCTAAGAAATCTAATGAAAATGACCTTTCCAATCAAAGGCCAAGGGAAACTTTGTTTTATAAAATGTATAAAATTATCCATGTGGACTCCCCTGGTGGTTCAGCAGTTCAGACTCCATGCTTCTACTGCTGAGGTCATGAGTTCCACCCTTGTCCTGGAAACAAGATCCTTCATGCCAAGGGACAGAAGGCTTCCCAGTTGGCACAACGGTAAAGAATCTGCCCACCAACGCAAGAGACATGGGTTCAATCCTTGGCTTGGGATGATCCCCTGGAGTAGGAAATGGCAACTTGCTCCAGTATTCTTGCCTGGAAAATTCCATGGACAGAGGAGCCTGGAGGGCTATAGTCTGTGGGATTGCAGAGTGTCCAATATGACTGAGTACAAGTACAACGCTGCATAGCACAGCCAATAAATAGACAAAACAATATAAAAACTGGAAGAATGTCATGTATGGATGTGAGAATTGGACTATAAAGAAAGCTGAGTGCTGAAGAATTAATGCTTTTGAGCTGTGGTGCTGGAGAAGACTCTTGAGAATCACCTGGACTGCAAGAAGATCAAACCAGTCAATCCTAAAGGAAATCAGTCCTGAATATTCTTTGGAAGGACTGATGTTGAAACTGAAACTCCAGTACTTTGGCCACCTGATGCAAAGAACTGACTCATTGGAAAAGACCCTCATGTTAGGAAAGATTGAGAGCTGGAGGAGAAGGGGACGATAGATGGTTGGATGGCATCACTGACTTGATGGACATGAGTTTGAGTAAGCTCTGAGAGTTGGTGATGGACAGGGAGGCCTGGTGTGCTGCAGTCCATGGGGTCACAAAGAGTCAGACACAACTGAGTGATTGAACCTAACTGATAAAAACTGGACTCCAGCATAGTTAAGATTTTTTAATTAAATATAAAACTATAAATTTAGATTTTTCTAAATATCAAGGTACCAGAAAGCAAAACAAAATAGTAATTAAAATAAAAATGTAATATTTGAAGGATCAACTAGAAACAAATAAAAATCATTATTTTGAAGGGATAGATGAGAACAGAGTTAAAGAGGCAGAACTAAACACACAATGTATACACTTTGCTTTTTGTAGTTTTGAATTTTGAAATATAAATTACTTACAATCTCAAAAATGAAAATGAAATTGGAAAATAAGAGACCTAGGTAAATAAATCAGATATTATTAACTACAGAAAGAAAAAAAAAAAGTGACCCACTGTCAGGAAGCATTTAACAGGAGGCTTCCTGTGTGCTGTTTTGGATCCGTCATGAATCCTCTGTCCCTTATTAATTCTTGAATATTCAGAAATTAATTGGAGCAGCAAGCTACTCCTGGGGGCTTAGGAATGTATATATTTCCTTCGTTAGTTTTTCCATATGCTGATAAGTAACTATTTATGACCCTCTTTCCTTTTTATGAACCATATGGTAAAAGTGATTATTTACAACCCTCTCTCTTTCATATGGATGACCTCATGTTTCCTTTATAACTTGTAAGTTTTGATTTTATCTCTGCTGAAAATAGCTACCTTGTAAGACAGTATAAATATTCAAACAACGTTGAATAAAACACCTTTGCTCCATCAGAGCTTTGGTCCCCATGTCTTCTCTCTCTCTCTTCCCTTCTCTCTCTTTCTCTCTCTATCTCTTTCAGGCTAATTCTCTGGAGTGCAGAGGCCCTCTGAGTTCACTTTCCTGCCCAGGCTTGTAAGACCCTCTCAAGAAGGTGCTCTATGCCTTCACCCCATCTAGAGGGCACCTGAGGCCTTCGTGAACAGAGCAAGCCCCGTGTCAGGGACTTTGTTGGTTTTCTGCATAAACCAGTGAATATCAGCCTCTTTCTCTCTCCTTTATTTTCTTATCATTGACTCTGGAGCACCAGGTTCTGGTCCATTAAAGGACCTCAACAACCCACCACTGTTTTTGCTATTTTTTTTAGACATTTAATTTTGAAATCATTTTGGTTTACAGAGAAACTGCAAAAGAAAAGAAAATGAAAGTGTTAGCCACTCAGTTGTGTTTGACTCTTTTGACCCCATAGACTGACTGTGAACCTGGATCTCGCTCCTTGCAGGAAGATTCTTTACCATCTGAGCCACCCGGGAAACCCAAGAAACTGCAAAAGTAGTACTAATTTTGTCCCACTTACCCTAACATTATCTCATGTAATGTTAGTATATTTACAAAAACTGTGAAGGTAACATTGTCAGAATACTATTAATCTTATTCAAATTTCACTGGTTTTTCTCTTTATGCCCTTTTTCTGTAAATCCCAATCCATGATATCCATTGCAGTTGGTCTTTACAACTCCATCTTCAAGGTTAATACATGATGATTTCTTGGTTTTTCCTTGTCTTTCATGACTTCATCAGTTTGGAAAGGTATTGGCCATCTATTTTTTACAATATCCCCCAGTTTAGGTTTGTCTAAGGCTTTGTCATGATTCAGTTGAGGCTATGGATTTTGAGGAAGAATAAATGTTAAGGGTCCTCCGCACTGTGTCAAACAGGGATATATGAACTCAGTATTAGTTAATTCTGGTGATCTTAACATTGACTATTGGCTAAAGTGGTACTTGCTAAGTTTTTCTACTGAAAAACAACACAAAACAAAACAAACCTCATTTCTCTTGCCAGAAGATGTTTTTCACAAGTGAGATACAATCCAGCTGACATCCAAGGGGAGGGAATTAAATTTCACCTTTCAGAAGGATGGTTATCAAATAATAAGTGAACATACTAATTAGCTGTTAAAATCAACATTGTTGTTTTCCAGTACTGTCCACTCTTTGTGACCCCATGGACTGCAGCACACCAGACTTTCCTGTCCTTCAGCATCTCCCAGAGTTTGCTCAAACTCATGTCCAATGAGTAGGTATATCAATTAACAAATAATTTGAAGAGATATTTGGATTCTATTCAAATAATCTTTTTCTTATCATAAAGTTTCCCATACTTTTTACAGCATTATCAGTATATTTTTTTCCTGCAGCATTAACTGTAATCACTTTCTGTATCCCTCACTCATTCACCATTCATAATCTAGAATTTTTCTGTAGGCAATGTGTCCCCTCTCCCCATTTATTTATTTATTTATGCTACCATTTATTTACATCAGCATGAACTCCCTGATACTTGCTTTGTTATTTTGTTTGTAATTCAATATAATTCTATCATTATTTATATTGCTACTCAGATTGTTCCATTTTCAGCCACTGGAAGCTGTTTCACATGCCTTCTTTATTTTTTTTCTTCCTTACATTCTAGAACTAGGTGTGTCTGACTCATGTTTATTGCTATATGCTAGAATTAGCCATTTTGTTGAGTTCTGTTCCTTTTATTAAAAATTAATCTTTATTGGAGTATAGTTGCTTGTGGCTCACCTGGTAAAGAATCTGCCTGCAATGCTGGAGACCTAGGTTCAATCCCTGGGTTGGGAAGATCCCCTGGAGAAGGGATAGGCTACCCACTCCAGTACTCCACTATTCTGGCCTGGAGAATTCCATGGGCAGTCCATGGGGTTGCAAAGAGTCAGACATGACTGAGTGACTTTCACTTTCACTATAGTTGCTTTACAATGTTGTGTTAAGTTTCTACTGTACAGCAAAGTGAATCAACTATATGTATGCATATATGCTCACTTTTTAAGATTTCCTTTCTGTTGAGTAGAATTCCCTGTGCTATACACTAGGTTCACATTAGCTACATTAGTTATCTATTTTATATATACTATCAATAATGTGTATATGTCAATCCCAATCTCTCAATTCATTTCACCCTCCCCTTCTATCCTTGGTGTCCATACTTTTGTTTTCTGTAAAGAAGATCACTTGTACCATTTTTCTAGGTTCCACAAATAAGTGTTAATGCATTTGTTTTTCTCTTTATGACTTACTTCACTCTATATGGTGAATAGTGTTATCTGTATGGTGAATAGTGTTTAGTGTTTAGAAACCAAATCTGTGTCCCAGTTTGTTCACTCTACTGTGTTATCTTTGCATGAAATGTTCCCTTGGTATCTCTAATTTTCTTGAAGAGATCTCTAGTCTTTCCCATTCTATTGTTTTTCTCTATTTCTATGCATTGATCCCTGAGGAAGGCTTTCTTCTCTCTCGCTATTCTTTTGAACTCTGCATTCAAATGGATATATCTTTCCTTATCTCCTTTGCTTTTCCCTTCCCTTCTATTCACAGCTATATGTAAGGCCTCCTCAGACAGCCACTTTGCTTTTTTTGCATTTCTTTTTCTTGGGGATGGTTGTGATTCCTGTTTCCTGTACAATGTCAAGAAACCTCTGTCCATAGTTCATCAGGCACTCTGTCTATCAGATCTAGTCCCTTAAATCTATTTCTCACTTCCACTGTATAAGTCATAAGGGATTTGATTTAGATCATACCTGAATAGTCTAGTGGTTTTCTCCACTTTTTTAAAATTTCAGTCCGAATTTGGCAATAAGGAGTTCATGATCTGAGCCACAGTCAGCTCCCAGTCTTATTTTTGCTGACAGTATAGAGCTTCTCCAGCTTTGGCTGCAAAGAATATAATCAATCTGATTTCGGTGTTGACCATCTGGTGGTGTCCATGTGTAGTCTTTTCTTATCTTGTTGGAAGAGGGTGTTTGCTATGACCAGTGCATTCTCTTCCCAGAACTCTATTAGCCTTTGCCCTGCTTCATTCTGTACTCCAAGGACAAATTTGCCTGTTACTCCAGGTGTTTCTTAACTTCCTACTTTTGCATTCCAGTCCCCTATAATGAAAGAGCATTTTGGGGGGTGTTAGTTCTAGAAGGTCTTGTAGGTCTTCATAGAACTATTCAACTTCAGCTTCTTCAGCATTACTGGTTGGGGCATAGACTTGGATTACCACGATATTGAATGATTTGCCTTGGAAACCAACAGAGATCATTCTGTGGTTTTTGAGATTGCATCCAAGTACTGCATTTCAGATTATTTTGTTGACTATGAGGACCACTCCATTTCTTCTAAGGGATTCCTGCCCACTATAGTGGATATAATGGTCTTCTGAGTTAAAGTCACCCATTCCAGTCCATCTTAGTTCGCTGATTCCTAGAATGTTGATGATCACTCTTGCCATCTCCTGTTTGACCACTTCCAATTTGCCTTGATTCATGGATCTAACTTTCCAGTTCCTATTCAATATTGCTCTTTACATCATTGAACCTTGCTTCTATCACCAGTCCCATTCACAACTGGGTGTTATTTTTGCTTTGGCTCCATCCCTTTATTCTTTCTGGTGTTATTTCTCCATTGATCTCCAGTAACATGTTGGGCACATACTGACCTGGGAAGTTCAGTTTCAGTGTCCTATCTTTTTGCCTTTTCATAATGTTTATGGGGTTCTCAAGGCAAGAATACTGGGAACATTTCATGCAAAGATGGGCTCAATAAAGGAGAGAAATGGTAGGGACCTAACACAAGGAGAAGATATTAAGAGGTGGCAAGAATACACAGAAGAACTGTACAAAAAAGATCTTTATGACCCAGATAATCACAACAGTGTGCTCACTCACCTGGAGCCATCCTGGAATGGGAAGTCAAGTGTGCCTTAGAAAGCATCACTATGAACAAAGCTAGTGGAGGTGATGGAATTCCAGTTGAGCTATTTCAAATCCTGAAAAATGATGCTGTGAAACTGTTGCACTGAACATGCCAACAAATTTGGAAAACTCAGCAGTGGCCACAGGACTGGAAAAGGTCAGTTTTCATTCCAATCCCAAAGAAAGGCAATGTCAAAGAATGCTCAAATTACTGCAAAATTGCATTCATCTCACATGCTAGTAAAATGATCCTTAAATTCTCCAAGCCAGGCTTCAGCAATACGTGAACTATGAACTTCCAGATGTTCAAGCTGGTTTTAGAAAAGGCAGAGGAACCAGAGATCAAATTGCCAACATCTGTTGGATCATGGAAAAAGCAAGAGAGTTCCAGAAAAACATCTAGTTCTGCTTTATTGACTATGCCAAAGCCTTTGACTATGTGGATCACAATAAACTGTGGAAAAATCTGAAAGAGATGGGAATACCAGACCACCTGATGTGCCTCTTAGGAAACCTGTATGCAGGTGAGGAAGCAACATGGAACTGGACATGGAACAACAGACTGGTTCCAAATAGGAAAAGAGGTACATCAAGGCTGTATATTGTCACCCTGCTTATTTAACTTATATGCAGAGTACTTCATGAGAATTGCTGAGCCGGAGGAAGCACAAGCTGGAATCAAGATTGCAAGGAGAAATATCAATAACCTCAGATGCGCAGATGACACCACCCTCATGGCAGAAAGTGAAGTAGAAGTAAAGAGCCTCTAGATGAAAGTGAAAGAGGAGAGTGAAAATGTTGGATTAAAGCTCAACATTCAGAAAATGAAGGTCATGGCATCTGATCTCATCCCTTCATGGCAAATAGATGGGGAAAGAGTGGAAACAGTAGCTGTCTTTATTTTTCTGGGCTCCAAAATCACTGCAGATGGTGATTGCAGCCATGAAATTAGAAGATGTTTACTCCTTGGAAGGAAAGTTATGAGCAACCTAGACAGCATATTAAAAAGTAGAGACATTACTTTGCCAACAAAGGTCCATATGGTCAAGGCTATGGTTTTTCCAGTGGTCATGTATGGATGTGAGAATTGGACTATAAAGAAAGCTGAGCACAGAAGAATTGATGATTTTGAACTGTGGTGTTGGAGAAGACTCTTGAGAGTCCCGTGGACTGCAAGGAGATCCAACCAGTACATCCTATAGGAGATCAGTCCTGGGTGTTCATTGGAAGTGCTGATGTTGAAGCTGAAACTCCAGACCTTTGGCTACCTGATGCAAAGAGGTGACTCATTGGAAAAACCCTGATGCTGGGAAAGATTGAGGGCAGGAGGAGAAGGGGATGACAGAGGATGAGATGGTTGATGGCGTCACTGACTCAATGGACATGGGTTTGGGTGGACTCTGGGTGATGGACAGAGAGGCTTGGCATCCTGCGGTCCATGGGGTCGCAAAGAGTCAGACAAGACTGAGCGACTGAACTGACTGACTCTGTTATCTGTATCTAGTCCATCACAACAGAGAAAATACATATAAATTGTATGTATTACAACCCATGTAGACACAATTATATTTATTTCCCTTTATCTATGTATGATAAAATAAACTAGAGTGCATGCTGATTTCTAATTCTAATCTAGTATAATGGAACTTATTCTAACCTCCTCATTACTTTCTTAAGTAAAAACTACCATTTTTATTTTCCCTTTCCTCTACAAAGTAAAGGTTTTGGCTCATAGATAAAAGAGACAAGATTGATCTGGGCCAATATCCACTCTCAACCATCATCATGGGAGACTCTTTCTCAAAATACTACCACTTTTCCTTGTGATTAAAAGCCTACAAGAGGGTCAAATTCCTCTTTGTTCAAGATCTCTTTGCAAGCCATCAATTAGACTTCAGCAATTTATTAACAATTTCTAGCTTAATCTTCTTTTATACTTGCATAGTCTGGCAGTATCTGCCCAAACAAGTAAATCTTCAGGTCCTGTATCTCCCTAAACGTTCCTGTCTCTCTCCAGACCTCATGACAGTTGCACACCTTTCAACCTTATTTTTCTAATCGATTCTAGAAAAGAAATTGATTTGCATTTTGTCCAGATTTTCCTTATTATAAAAGTGATAACAATGCTTTTGCTTGCTCTCTCTACCTTTTGAAGGTGAAAACTTCCTCTCAACTAAATTTTTAAAACGGCAAAATTATTTTATATCCTTAGAAGGACATACTCTAAGGACAAACATAACTATAGAGAAATCTTAAACTTCAATTAGGTGGTTTATTTGTAGAAGTAATACTGGTATTGTAATTCTGAAATTATTTTATGAACATTGTAATATGAAATAAGTAGGTAAATATATTAATATTCATAGGAACCAAGATTTCCTCTGTAAGAGAAAATTAAAAAGTGAAGAAAGGGAAAATCTTCCAGTGGCAAATTTGAATTAGAAATGCCAACATGAACTCAAATATTTATAAGTATAAAAATAAATACATGTTTTTTCTAACTCTAACCAATGAAATGTTAGAATTTTCATCTAACACAGTTATTTGTTCTAAGTACCATTTCCTTCTGAAAGTTACTGAACCATTGCAAAAGTAGGTTATTTTGAGTATGGGACAGGAGAAATATAGTACCAGCTTCAAGCACTTTAACCAGAAAGCAAGCAGGTCCCCAAACACTAATGAGAGCACACCTAAAAGGAAAATATGCTATAATAGAAAGCTATCATTTTGTAATGATTAAAGTAATACTTAGGCAAGCATCATCATGCATGCAAAATCATTTGGTGAAAGTATTTAGGCCACAAGACAATATTATCATTTCAAAATATAACCTCGTAAACTGCTTACAAATTGTACTTATGAAGATGTGAATGTGAAGTCGCTCAGTTGTTTCTGAAGCTTTGCAACCCCATGGACTGTAGCCTGCCAGGTTTTTCCATCCATGGGATTCTTCAGGCGAGAATACTGGAGTGGGTTGCCATTTCCTGATCCAGGGGATCTTCCCATCCCAGGGATGGAACCTGGGTCTCCTGCATTGCAGGCAGACTCTTTATCATCTGAGCCACCAGGGAAGTCTATGAAGGTACAGTATGCTTTTAAAATGGAGATATCTGGTGCCTATCAGCTTAAGCAATTGATTAAATTTACCATCACCAATTTTGGGGCAATCTGAAATCATATATCTTCTAGCAAAATGCAAAAATATACTGTGCATCAAAAAGAAAACTCAGCAGAGTTCTCCTGTCAAAAAATGTTTAATGCAAAATAGATCATGAGTAAATAATCTGGCAAATACAGAATATGACTGATTACACAGAATAATGGGATTTGATTTGAAACCTTAAAAGAATCATATAATGAGAAGAATGGGGAATGTTCTAAAATTAGAGATTAGAGACAATAATCAAATACAATATGTAATCCTTTGTTGAATCCTGAATTTTTAAAAAAGACATTGAAATCCACTTTCAGAGTAAATGAGGAAATATGAATGTGGAATTGACATTTGGTGATAACAGAATTTAACTGAAATGTTAGAAGTGTGATGATATCCCTTTGGTTAGGTAGGAATTTATTCTTAAAAGTCACATGCAGAAATATAAAAGGTAGAAGGTTATATCTTCACCTTAAAAGTTAGCACTATACACACACACTCATACACATGTGTACATACAATTTGTATGTGAATAGAAGGGAAAGAAAACATGGCCTGTTGTATTCAAACTCCTTCAAATAATGTTCTAAGGTCCTCTACTCAAGAATGAAAGCTGATCTTGTTTTCTAAGCCTAGATCCAAAGAACAAGTTATATTGAGATTATCATTTCTCTATGCATTTATTAGGAGTTTAATTTTGACCTTACCAATTGTCAGGTATTATAACAGGACAATCACGTTCAATGCATGGTTGTAAAGATGACAACAGTCAGAAACGCCAGTTTCACAGCTGCATCGCCCAGACCTACTGAATCAGAAGCTCTGGACGTGGGGCCCAGCAACATATGCTTCATTAAGCTATTCACGTAATTCTTTGTAGAATAAAATTTTAGAAGCATATAGCTAAGGTAAAGAAGATTATATATATATATAAAATCTTATCTAGTGGCTCAGACGGTAAAGCGTCTGCCTACAGTGTGGGAGACCCAGGTTCAATCCCTGGGTCAGGAAGATCTCCTGGAGAAGGAAATGGCAACCCACTCCAGTATTCTTGCCTGGAAAATCCCATGGATGCTGGAACCTTGTGGGCTACAGTCCATGGGAACGCAAAGAGTTGGACACCACTGAGCGACTTTACTTTCACTTTTCATATATATATATATATATATATATATATATATGATAATGTTTGTTCTTTGTGATTTACAGTAAAGTGTTGGAAAGAGTAATGAAAACAAATGCAAAATAAAAATAAAACATTTACAGAGTCAGAGTCACGAGACATGTAATATAACAGCAACAGAGTACATGCTGTTGCTGCTAAGTCACTTCAGTCATGTCCAACTCTGTGCAACCCCATAGACGGCAGCCCACCAGCCTCCCCCATCCCTGGGATTCTCCTGGCAAGAACACTGGAGTGGTTTGCCATTTCCTTCTCCAATGCATGAAAGTGAAAAGTGAAAGTGAAGTCGCTCAGTCGTGTCCGACTCTTGGTGACCCCATGGACTGCAGCCTACCAGGCTCCTCCATCCATGGGATTTTCCAGGCAAGAGTACTGGAGTGGGTTGCCATTGCCTTCTCCTAACAGAGTACATACATGCTGTTAAAGCATAAAAATCCATATATGTGAATTCTAAGATGCATATCTTAACTAAAATAAAATAAATAAAATTGTACATAAAAACAGACAAAGTGTTAAAAAACAGAGACATCACTTTGCCAACAAAGGTCCATATAGTCAAAGCTATGGTTTTTCCAGTAGTCATGTACAGATGTGACAGTTGGACCATAAGGAAGGCTCAGCACCAAAGAATTGATGGTTTCCAATTGTGGTGCTGGAGAAGACTCTTGGGAGTCCCTTGGACAGCAAGGACACCAAACCAGTATTCTTTGATTTTCTAAAGGAAATCAACCCTGAATATTCATTGGAAAGACTGATGCTGAAGCTGAAACTCTAATATTTTGACCCCTTGATGCAAAGAGTCAAATCGCTGGAAAATATCCTGATGCTGGAAAGATTGAGGGCAGGAGGAGGGGGGGATGACAGGGAATGAGATGGTTAGATGGCATCCCTGACTCAATGGACATGAGTCTGAGCAAACTCCAGGAGATGGTGAGGGACAAGGAAGCCCAATGTGCTGCAGTCATGGAGTCTCAAAGAGTCAGACACAATGACTGAACAACAATAAATAAAATAAATGGTCAGTTCTAAGTAGAAGTAAAGATTTCTTCATGGAAAAGATAATAACTATGAGTCAAATTATGACCTTGAATTGGCCACATCAGGAGGGCTTCCCAGGTGGTGCTGGTGATAAAGAACCCATCTGCCAATTCAGGAGATGTAAGAGACATGGGTTCAATCCCAGGGTTAAGGATTTAGTGGATCCCCTGGAGTAGGAAATTGGCAACCCACACCAGTATTCTTGCCTGGAGAATCCCATGGATAGAGGAGCCTGGCAGGCTACAGTCTATGGAGTCACAAAGAGTCAGACATGACTGAAGCAACTTAGCACAGGAATCTAGTGCATTATGCAACTTTTAGATATTCTCCCAAATAGTCAAACATTGATTCCAGGCTTCAGGACTGCCTTCTTCCCAGGTAGCATTACAAAGCATGGAAACCTTTTCGGTTACTTTGGAGTCCTCTGGAACCAAAACCTTATTCTGACCTCAGTGGGTGATGGGGAGGCCCTGCATTCTTATTTCTTTTATGTCTAGCTTGTTCCTTCTGTGAATTCTACCACCAAGGCAAAATGGTGACTGATGTTGACTGCCCAAGATTTTCTCACTGTTCAGTTTCCCAGTGCTATCATCATCCAACATTTGAATTCTTTTCAATGTCCTACATAGAATTAAAAGAGATACTTTTAGCCACCCTGCCCGAACTCCCAACAAAGGAACTGGATTTTAATTACCAGTAAAGGTGAAACTAAGAATGGAATCTACAATGGTGAATTTAAAAATTCCTGTTTCTTCTCTACTTTTATCATAAATTCTGATGACTTTTTAGTCATTACCATTTAATATCATTTCCTTTCTCTATCGCTCTGTCCTCTATATATAATATATGATATAGTTTTAAATATTTATTTTGGTATGCATAATGCATTGCATATATGAATGTGTGCAAATAAATACCTGTATACATTTAAACACATTTATTTTTTAACTGAATCTACACATGTATTAAGGCTCTCCAGAGAAACAAGATCAGCCATATTTAATTATTTACATTTTTTGTTGTTCCTTATTTTTGAATTGTCACCAAAGGTCATTTGGGGTTGTAGACACATTGTGAAGTATCAGAGGAAAAGTGAATCAGTAGGAGACAGGATAATGGTTATCAGTTACATCAACTATTTTCTTACAGGGAGGAAAATCAGCCATGGTAAAGAAGATCATTGGTTTTGCTGTGCTGGACAAAGAAGAAGAAAGGGTAGTCTGCACACAACCTGGGGATGATTCTTACATATGGCAGAAGGGGTGGCCATGGCTTCTATGCCTTTCTCATTGACCTCCACAAAAGACCCATGTAGGATCTTGGACAGGTACCAGTCTCTTTTTGATGACACCCAAGAAGAGGAGCCTTGGCCTGCTAGAAGGCATCAGACATTGAAGAAGACGTGCAAACAGCCAACTAGCTCAGGAAAAGGTGCTCAGCATCATTAACTGCTGTGGATTAGTCGCTCAGTCATGTTTGACTCTTTGTGACCTCGTGGACTCTAGCTTGCCAAGTTCCTCTGTCCATGGAATTCTTCAGGCAAGAATACTGGAGTGGGTTGCCATTCCTTTCTCCAGGATATCTTCCCAACCCAGGGGATTGAACCAGGATCTTCCCTAGGCAGATTCTTTACTGTCTGAACCACAGGGAAGCCCCAGATGAGTCCTTCCCAGGATGTGAAGAGCATCCTCCATGTCATGTTTCTTCTCTAGCTTAAGTCTAAGGAGGAAGTCTTCCATCTCTTCTTCATCCATCATGTCTGATTTTATCAGTTCTATGAATTTCTCATAAGTAAGTTATTTTTCCACCCCTTCACAATTGGTCTTTTTCTCTGGAAGCATGTTATACCTATTCAGCTTCTTGCCAATTAAGAGAAGCACCAAATTCTTGGTAAATAGTTCTTCTATATATGTGCTTTCAAAGGTAGATTCCTCAAACATCACTTACACAGAATTGCCTTCATTCTTGAAGACTTTCAATGGCTTTTCCTTGGTTTGAAATTTATTAAACTGATGACCCTAGTTTCCTGTGAATTAGATGGCTTTCATAGGAATCAGATTAGTCCCTGAATTAACTGAATTTGCAGATGACAACTCTATAATTTCACTTTTTATTTCTTGTCGAGCCAGGTATGTCTATGTTTTCTGAACTCCTCTGTAAAGTTGCTAAGATCAGATTCTTCCATCTCTGCTTGGTAGAATTTGCAGCAGCAATCTTTGAAAGATGAGAGGAAATAATAAGGCATTTTTTCAAAAAGGCTTTTGGGAGTTCTAAGCAGGTTCTGTGCATTAGTCATGGGAACTTTGATGAAGCAACTGGAAATCCTGGTGGACACATTCACCTCTGATTCCACTTTTACTTAATACCTGAATTGTAGTTTTTCTATTTGTTCCCATGAAAACCATGGCCAGGTCAGAAAAACATGTTTCTCAGTATCAGTACAAGTCAAAAGTGTATTATAATATACTTATGTATAACATAATTACGTACGTATACATTTAACATATGTATATAAAAATGTGTACCCTATAATTCTATAAACATGCAATTATTATTACCCAGTAGTATATGTGGGAGAAGGCAATGGCACCCCACTCCAGTACTCTTGCCTGGAAAATCCCATGGACAGAGGAGCCTGGTAGGCTGCAGTCCATGGGGTCGCTAATAGTTGGACACGACTGAGCGACTTCACTTTCACTTTTCACTTTCATGCATTGGAGAAGGAAATGGCAACCCACTCCAGTGTTCTTACCTGGAGAATCCCAGGCACAGGGGAGCCTGGTGGGCTGCCGTCTATGGGGTCGCACAGAGTCAGACACTACTGAAGCGACTTAGCAGTAGCAGCAGTAGTATATGTATGTGTGTGTGTACTTTTATTCCTTTGGAATAAGGAATTGACTCCCATGATTATGGAAGTTGAGAAGTCCCACAGATTACAGTCACCAAGCTATAGAACCAGGAGAGCTAATGGTGTTGCTTCAGTCTGAAAACCAGCAGGGTGGAGACCCAATCGGGAGGATCCAGTGTTTCAGTTTCAGGGCAAAGCCAGACAATGACTGATTTCCCAGTGAAAACATTTGAGCAATAAGAATTTTTCTTACTCAGCCTTTTGGTTCTATTCAGGTCTTGTTTAGGAGGAGACTCACCGTGGAGAGAACAATCTCCACTCCTTAGTGCACTGATTGAAACGCTTATCTCATCCAGAAACACCCTCATAGACGTATCCAGAGTACTGTGTGACCGAATCTCGGGCACTTGTGGCTCAGTCAAATTAACATATAAAATTAGCCATCACAACACAAAATTAAATACAATTCGTCTTTGTATTCAAATATGCACCAAGAATATAATTTTCTTTATTAAAAAAGAAAAAAAAACTTTAAAAGCAGATATTACCATTTTAACTGGAAACTTGCATATATTCTACAGAAGAAAATTCTCTACCTCCTGCTCATGTTCCAGGCTAAGATGCTTATCTTACATGATTGATAATTGAAAAAGAGATCCTGGAAGTGCGTCAGTGGAAAATCAGAAAGCCTCCTAAAAGTGAACTCATTTAAAAGTGGCTGATCATCATCAACGGGTCCTCCACTCACCCCTAAAAGCGATTCACTTATGTAATGAGTTTGAGCTTTTCTACAAATTCATTTTTTATCAGGAAGAGAAATATTTTATCTTTGGATGTTTCTCTCAGTGTCACTTTCTTTCATATTCTAATTACCCACTAAATACACTAAAGTATATTTTACATTAGAATAAAAGTGAAATGAAGTGCCTTTTAAATCAACATGTGGAACGATTCCAGAAATGATTTACATTCATTCTGCAAGACTTTGCCACGTATGAGTCTGCCACATGGGAATTTTTTCCTCCTCAAACCGTGGACTTTCTTATTAAACCACTGAGACGACAGTTTTTTTCTGAGCCCAAAGCTCATATTATTTTTCTTTTTAGCAGAATGCTTATTAGCTTCAAAGAGGACATACAAGGAAAAAGGGCTTACCTTAGTTCTTGAGAACTGAGGCAGAGGTGCTTTTTTAGCATTTAACAATACTAAGAAAGAGAAAAGAAGATCATAGCTGACTTTTCATAGCAAATGATTGCAGGGGGCAAATTGCTACATCAAATAGAAGCCACATGCTCTTACACATTACCTCCTGTGAGTCTTCTTTCTTGAGCACAGATAAGGAAAAACAGATGTATTGCTATCATTTTATTCTGCTATTATTTAATCAATGTTCATCCAAGACAAGTGGAACTTTATTAAGTAAAAATAAGTACAAATGTGAATCTTCTGCTTTGGTCTTGTGGAATGCCTCTTATACTTACTCTGAATTAACTCAACAATCACTTTCTCTGAATACTGTTAAAATACCATTAGAGTCACAAATTTACTTATGGCTCTTATCTTCTAAGAGTTTCTAAGCCATGTAACCTAGGACTAATGCAGACAATATAGAGAGGAGGTGATTTCCTCTCCTCTTGCACACAGGAAATGTTCAATAAATGTTTGTTGGTATCATTGTTTTCATGAATATATTTTTTGCCCCCTCATTCCTCTGCTGAAACCGGTTGACCATCCCAATGCCACCACAAAACACACACACCTACATCCTGGTGAAACAACAGCATCCCACCCACCCACATTTACACTTGGAGAAATCCAACTGAAAGATTCCACACTGACCCACTCATAAGAGGGTGAATGTATATCCCTGTGCCTGAAGACAAGAAGAATGCCATGCTTACCTACTGCCCAAGCATAAGAATACAGGCTAAGATGAAAAATAAATTTTCTACTTTGCTTCACACTGCCAAAGTGTACCTGTATAATGTAAAGGAATAAGTGCAGATTTTTAGAGTCAAAGAGTGAAAGTGTTAAGTTACTCAGTCCTGTTGAACTCTGCGACCCTGTGGACTGTAGCCTACCAGGCTCCTCTGTCCATGGAATTCTCCAGATAAGAATACTGGACTGGGTTGTCATTCCCTTCTTCAAGGGATCTTCCTGACCTAGGGATCAAATCCTGGTCTCCTGCATTGCAGGCAGAAAGAGTCAAGAAGACCTGGGTTTGAAACTCAGCTCCCTACTTATTAGATCTGTGATATGAGTTTAATATGCTTGTCTAAAAAATGGAGCTAGGGATAACATTTCCTAAAACATTTCCTCCCCCAACTCATTTCTCAGGAAATAAAATCAGTAACTATGAATGGGTACAGTCTTTGTTAAAAGTTTCATTCATTTCCTTATAATTAAAGGTCAGGAGATTGGTCTAGAAATCTTTTTGGTATCTTATGTCACTATGAAATTGTTTTATAGATAGATTCCTGAAGTTCCTAGCTATATCATGGTCCTTAGATTGCCATCAATCTTTTTTCCCTGTTTTCCCAGTGATGTAATTTCACCTTCATTGAATATCTTTGTAGATTGCCAGAGCTCTGTAGGCTTAAGCATAGCATTTATGAATTTAAGTAGCTTCACTTCATGAGTTGGAGCCAAGCTAAGGATTCTGCTAGATACTGGCTACATTTATCCAAGTATATGCTTAAAAACTGGGAGATAAACCTAGAATGGGTTTACAGACCCATTCTGAGACTATCTCCTTTTAAAACTATATCAACTCTGCTGTTTATAGCAACACACTCGGTCTTAGGGATTATTATAATATGTGAAATAAGTCAGAAAGAGAAAGACAAATATGATATCAGTTGCATATGGAATCTAAAATAAATTATGCAAATGAATTTATTTCCAAAAAGAAATGAATTCATGGACATAGAGAACAAACTTATGGTTACCAAAGGGTAAAGAGAGGAGAGTTAAATTATGAGTTTGGGATTAGCATATACATACTACTATATACAAAACAGATAAACAACAAGGACCTACTGTATAGCACAGGGACCTATACTTAATATTTTATAATAACCTATAAAGACAAGGAATCTGCAATATACATATTTGCTGTACACCCAAAACTAAGGTGACATTGTAAGTCAACTACACTTGAAAACAAAAACGCAAGAATGCCATCAATCATGAGTGGTGAGCCACATTTTTTTTTTAAAGTTTCTGGAGTTAATGTTAGATTTGAAAAGAGAATTGGGCAAATTTTGAAAAGTGAAACAAGTATCAGCCTTTATTTTTATAGTACTGAGCCTGTAGCTTTTACTATTCTAAACCAAACATCCTGGCAACACTTTCCCATAGTTCTGAAATTAGGTATTTTTATTTTCATTAAATTGTATATGACTTTATTTATTTATTTTTTTAAAATTGTATATGACTTTAAACAAACACATAAAAAAGCAGCTGAAGATAAGAAGAAACAGACTGTGCATTTGAGCTCCCAAGAAGACAATAAACAAAAATCCATTTGGATATTTATTTAGTCAAAGATTTCACAATTTCCCACTAGAGGGAAAAGCAAGATAATTCCTTCAAATACACAGCTAAGTGTTGTGCTCAGGCCATTTGACTTCCTGTTTCATTATTGCTGTGCTTGCAACAATACCATGCAGTGGGGAACGCAATATATGCATTAACTCTGCATGCATTAACATATTGTTAACTATACAGACAATGTTGTTCCATGGATCTCTGGAACTTTTCATCTTGCATGACTGAAATCCACCTCCCTGTTTCCTTCACCACCCTCATTCCTGGGAAATGACCATTCTGCTTTCTGTTTTAATGATTTTGACTATTTTAGATACCCCAGATAATTGAATCAAGCCGTATTTGTCCTTCTCTGACTTGCTTGTTTCATTTAGCTTAATGTCTTTGGCATGGATGAAACTTGAGGATATTGTTTTAAACTTCTGATCACAACCTATAGTCCTAGCGTACCAAAACATTCATTTCTCTTACACTAGATAAAACTGGCTTGTTAAAACTAAATATAATTTACAGCACTAAAAGTTAAACAAAATCACAAAAGAAAATAAGAAAAATTCACTCTTGGGACTTCCCTGGTAGCCCAGTGACTGAGACTTCACCTTCCAGTGAATGGGGTTGTGGGTTCAATCCCATGTGCCTCATGGCCAAAAATCAACAACAACAACAACAACACAAAACAGAAGCAAAATTGTAAGAAATTCAATAAAGACTTTTGAAAAGTGGTCCAGATAAAAAATCTTAAAAAGAATGAAAAATGCATTTTTTTTCTTCAAATCAAGCTTTTGCTGTTGTTGCTATTAATTCTTCCTATTTCATTTCAAGTAATCTTACAATGTTGTGAAGAAATGCCATAATATTTTTTGCCACAAAAATATATCTTAAGCATTTCAGCAAAGTTAAAACCAGATAGAAACTTTAGGTAACTGTAACAATAGTTAAATCGGTGGCCAAAAAGAAAACTGAGTCTGTCAGAGGACAGGACACAGACAGAAAAATCAAAACTTCTAAACTCCTAAAACTGGTGGTATCAAAATGCACTCCGACTGGAATTATAGTTAAAATTTGTTGGTCTGACATAATCACCTGTTTCCACATTATTATTTCTTCCGATTAAGCGAGGTATTATACCTGCTATTCAGATATGCTAAGTCATTTCAGTCATGTCTGACTCTGCAATACTATGGACTGTAGCCTACCAGGCTCCTCTGTCCATAGAATTTCCCAGGCTAGAATGCTGGAGTGGGTTGTCATTTCCTCCTCCAGGGGATCCTCTGTACCCAGGAATTGAACTCCTGTCTTCTGCAGTGCCTGCATTTCAGGCGGATTTGCAATGTGACATGAACAAGATTTGGAGTCACCAGTCAGGATTTAAATCTTGTACTCAGTTGTTACATGACTTTGGATTACTTAGTTACTTACTTTGTTAATCTTGTTTTTCTCATCTGTAAACTAGGTGCTAGTATGTAATTCCCAGGTTGTAAAGATTAAATAAATGTATATAAATGTATACATGTATAAACTAATGTATATAGTATACGGCATAGTTCCAATCACATTGCACGCAGATTCTTCACTGTCTGAGCCACTAGGGAAGCCCCATCAGTCACACAGAAAGAATTAATTTTTAAAAAAATCTTACAGACGCCTTTGGAGGGCTTGGCAGTGCTGTTTCCTTCTGCCTACTTTTAAAACCAAGAGGCCCTTGGCACAGGTTCACCTTGAAATACTCACGGTCATCAGATAACTTCTTTCTTTGAAGTTCTCTATCAAATACTGTCAATGTAATTCAAGGGGCAATTAATCACTTACTACTTATGACATCTGTTCTCCTGTTGTCTTGTGCTGCTAATCAGCAGCTTGATTTTCAAATTAACTGTTGATGACTTTCTTACCTCTCAATTTATAAGCACCTTGAAAGCCGAGACTGCTAAGTATTGTCTTTCCAGTAAAGTTTTAGCAAATATAATAAATGGGAAAGCATATTTTTGAAAACAAAGCATGCTTGTAAAAAGCTATATTGAATAAATTACTCAGGGGCTCCAAATTTACACAGGATAGTTTGTCCCTGTGCTGAATATTTCCATTCAACTACAAGTTTACAATATTTAAAATTTTCTGTCATTGTGTGTTCTTTAATGTGTCTGCCTCAAGCAGTCCCTCTCCACTCAGCTTCAGGATTTCTAAATTGTTCTCTGCTGTAACAAATCAATTTACATATCAGTGAATTTATTTTATACAGCTTGAAGCTAACAAATTCTGTGAAAATAGTTTTCCTTAGTACCACATAGGACTTACAGATCTATTTTCTGGATGAGATTTACATCACTGTTTTTCAAATCATTTTGAAAGTGACTTTTCAAGTCACTTTGGTTACTTGTATTGAATCATTTGGAACAATTGTTAAAGGAACAGACCTCAGACATACCGAAATATTCTGATTAATGGAATAATATGTAATAATAGCAATGTCGTTGTTTAATGGCAAAGTCATGTCCAATTCTTTTGAGACCCCATGAACTGCAAACTTCCGGCCTCCTTTGTCCATGGGATTTCCCAAGCAAGAATACTGGAGTGGGTTGCCGTTACCTTCTCCAGAAGATCTTCCCAAACCAGGGATCAAACTCACATCTCCTGCTTTGGAAGGTGGATTCTTTATCACTGAGCCACCTGAGAAGCATTATAGTAATAGTTATGATCATATAGTCACAACTGTCAAACAAGTAATAACAGACAACTCAAAGTTTGATAATTTTGATGGACTTAGTGTTTAGACAACATACATTCCACTCCCTACCACTTGTATATGTCATGCCCCTTCTTCTAGATTGCAAATTTTAGTGACACCTTCCTTGCATGAATGGTAATATGTCAATTGTAGAGTGTGGATTAGAGATTAAAGGAAAAGTTAAAAAGAAGAAGAGGACAAGCAAATCACAACAGATAAAATGCTTGCTGTTTCTTTTTATAAGACACAAATTTATTTATTTGTTTATTTTTAAAAATTGATGTTACTTATTTTATTTGTGGATTTAAATTCATTATTCATTTTATATGCATTTGGTGGTTTCTTTTTCAGGCCTTATATCATGCTTTTCTCTATAGTTTTTCTCATTTTTTTCTATTCTTAATATATTATGGGTAAGCATATATATGGGCTGCGCGGTGGGTCAGTGGTAAAGAATCTGCCTGCAATGCAGAAAACCCAGGATCAGGAAGATACCCTGGAGGAGGGCCTGGCAAATCACTCCAGTATTATTGCCTGGAGAATCCCATGGACAGAGGAGCCTGGCAGGCTGCAGTTCATAGGGTCACACAGAGTTGATACGACTGAGGTGACTAAGCAACAGCAAGCATACACATACATGTGCCTATTCATACCTACACACAGCCCACAGTGTGTGAAGTCCATATTATATATAGATTATAAACTAAAAGCTTTGAACATGTCTATAACTGGTCAAATCTCACAAAAACTATCATTAATGATGGGAATCCAGTGTAGAAACTGAGATAAGTAAAATAAAGTAAGTTATCCAATGTCACCCAGCTGGACTGTATAAGAAGAAAAATTTAAACTCAAGATTATCTTTTCCAAATCCACACTATTAACTTTTAACTCCTTAGAGAAACCTAAGACTTTTAGAATTTCTCCTCCACATAATATGATCAACTCCTAAGTAATAATTTATATTATGCATGGCATCTTTCACTAAAAAGTAAATTGATGTGTGTTGGCAAAGGAAAATAGTGTTATCTGGTTTCTGATAGCTACTTTCCTATGTATTGTAAGGAGTAAGAATTAAAGTGTTAAAAGTATAGGTTAGTTGCTAGAAAATTTTTATATATAAAAATGATGTACCATCAATAAATAAATATTTATGTTTAATATATACACCAATCATTGATCTTGTACTTCCTTGCCACTTCTAATAAAAAAGTATTTTGTATGTGCTAGTAATGATGATGATCTTGTTTGTAGAGAAACAATTCCTTTTGAAGTTGGCTTAATAGGCAACACAAATAGATAAAGAAAGAAACAGAGGAATTCTGAGAGTCATATGTATACTTTGATGGTCAAGTTGAATAATGGATATTAACACAAACTGTGTTATAACATGAGTGAATTATGACAAATTCAAAACATTCAAATACATATAGCCACACATTCAGAGAAAGAGAGATGCCTAGCTATGTAAAAATAAATTCATAGGTGATATAACATTACAATATTTTGTGTATGCCAGTGTCTACATGTTCCCACGTCTATTCTCTTCACCTTTGCATGAAATCATCTTCCTCTCATATTTGCCTGATTAACTCTTACCTAGATGGGAATACCAGACTACCTGATCTGCCTCTGGAGAAATTTGTATGCAGGTCAGGAAGAAACAGTTAGAACTGGACATGGAACAACAGACTGGTTGCAAATCAGGAAAGGAGTATGTCAAGGCTGTATATTGTCACCCTGCTTATTTAATTTATATGCAGAGTACATCATGAGAAACACTGGACTGGAAGAAACACAAGCTGGAATCAAGATTGCTGGGAGAAATATCAATAACCTCAGATATGTAGATGACACCACCCTTATGGCAGAAAGTGAAGAGGAACTCAAAAGCCTCTTGATGAAAGTGAAAGTGGAGAGTGAAAAAGTTGGCTTAAAGCTCAACATTCAGAAAACGAAGATCATGGCATTCGGTCTCACCACTTCATGGGAAATAGATGGGGAAACAGTGGAAACAGTGTCAGACTTTATTTTTCTGGGCTCCAAAATCACTGCAGATGGTGACTGCAGCCATGAAATTAAAAGATGCTTACTCCTTGGAAGCAAAGTTTTGACCAACCTAGATAGCATATTGAAAAGCAGAGACATTACTTTGCCAACAAAGGTTCGTCTAGTCAAGGCTATGGTTTTTCCTGTGGTCATGTACGGATGTGAGAGTTGGACTGTGAAGAAGGCTGAGCGCCGAAGAATTGATGTTTTTGAACTGTGGTGTTGGAGAAGACTCTTGAGAGTCCCTTGGACTGCAAGGAGATCCAACCAGTCCATTCCGAAGGAGATCAGCCCTGGAATTTCTTTGGAAGGAATGATGCTAAAGCTGAAACTCCAGTACTTTGGCCACCTCATGTGAAGAGTTGACTCATTGGAAAAACTCTGCTGCTGGGAGGGATTGGGGGCAGGAGGAGAAGGGGACGACAGAGGATGAGATGGCTGGATGGCATCACTGACTCGATGGACGTGAGTCTGAGTGAACTCCGGGAGTTGGTGAGGGACAGGGAGGCCTGGCGTGCTGCGATTCATGGGGTCGCAAAGAGTCGGACATGACTGAGCGACTGATCTGATCTGATCTGATCCTTCAACAAACAGTTCAACAGCTTAGTGTTCACCTTTTTCAAGAATATTTTCAAAATCCTCAAGTTTCCTCTCCCATGAGTTTGGAGTGGAGGCTATGTTTGCAGCCATCATGAAATTACTAATTGGGACAGTCTCCCAATACAGACCAAGAAGGCAATGGCACCTCACTCCAGTACTCTTGCCTGGAAAATCCCATGGATGGAGGAGCCTGGAAGGCTGCAGTCCATGGGGTCGCTGAGAGTCGGACACGACTGAGCGACTTCACTTTCAGTTTTCACTTTCATGCATTGGAGAAGGAAATGGCAACCCACTCCAGTGTTCTTGCCTGGAGAATCCCAGGGACGGGGGAGCCTGGTGGGCTGCAGTCTATGGGGTCACACGGAGTCGGACACGACTGAAGTGACTTAGCAACATGCATTAGATATTGTCTACTATACCCTGATAAATATTAGAGTGAATTATCTCCGTGATTTTCATCTGTGTGTTTATAAGTTCCCAGAGGATGGGGACTTTCTATTTTACTAGGAACAGTGGACAAAATGGGTATTCTTAATTGTTTGCTCAAGATAGGAAACAAATAATGCTTGCAGACTTGAATTTTAAAATATTTCCTATGTATATCTCATATAATACGATGGTTGATTATACATACACAGATATGAAAAACAAACAAACAAAACATGTCCATCTTCCTATGCAAATTTAAACCATTTCCAAACAACTTTCGGTCAAAATAGAAACCTGACTTAATAATGGAAAGAAGTTTGTCCTTCTACTTATTAGTGTTACTCCTAATTAAGTTCTGTTCTACATTTTTTAAGACAGCAATTTTCAAATTTTTGTTTGTCTAATGAAATCCCTTAAATGAGGAAAAGTATTTTTCGTATATTTTGTGAAAGTAAATAACATCTCCAAACCAGCAGTTAACCAATGGAAGGAACAAAAATATGACCAGAGTTTTGCAGCATCTCATCACTTGGCAAAATAACTTGGGAGTTCCATACATTGTCCGCCATATGTATTGTTTGCTGTCTTTTGGTTAAATGAAACACTATAGTGACCATCGTGTTAGTCACTCAGTTGTGTCCAAATCTGTGACTACACAGACTGTAGCCTGCAAGGCCCCTCTATCCATGGAATTTTATAGGCAAGAATACTGGAGTGGGTTGTCATGCCCTTCTCCAGGAGATCTTCCAGACCCAGGGATGGAACCCAGGTCTCCAACACTGCGTGCAGATTCCTTACCGTTTTGAGCTACCTGGGAAGCTCATAAATGAAACACAGACCTCAAATAAAACTTCAAATGTCCTTTCCTTTTGCTTGCTTTTTTTGGGGGGGTTCCTCTTTTGAATCATTATGATGCTAGAGGATAGTTTGTGGAAAATCAACTCTTCCTGCCCAGTAGAGAACTTAAACTTTGGATTATTGTTCTGTGGTGGTAGGTACCATCTCTATTTTTCTGTATGTGGGTGTTTTTGTGTGTGCACGTTATTACTTTTGTTGTGGATTCCTTGGACCTAAACTGTGAGGACTCTCATTAGATGTGTACACTGTATCTCGAATGAAATTCTCCTTTGACATGGCAGCTATTCCTTCTCCTCATAGAACATTCTCAAATCTTCCTTCTAGTTAAATATAGCACTTACACATTTAATATCTGTCAATTAAAAATAAAGGGCAGAAATATATTCTTACGAACAGAGTGCCTACCATCTGATGTCTAACTTTCTAGAAGAAAGCAGAGAATGCCAAATCTGAGGGCTTTGTTTTTCCCCACACTATCTTACTTGCAGCTGAGAAGTTCAGAGAATCCATGAATTTATCCATGAATGATATAAATGGGTATTTGAGATCATCTAAATCTAGTTTCTGCCTAAAAATTGTGGCTTCATATCCTTTTTACTATAGTTTATTATATTTATAAATGTCATATAGATTTAAAAATATTATTATTGCATGAAACAGAAATAACTGGAAAAGTTGTTTGAATTTGCATTTTTTCATCTTTAAGATGGGAATAATATGGTACCTGTCTTATGATATTATTAAGTGGATTCATTTTATTACATTTTAAAGCATATAAATCATGCCTGTCACATAGTTAAAGTTGTATAAATAAATAATACTTAAGAAAAATATATTACAATTTTTTTACAGTTCAGTTCAGTTCAGTCACTCAGTCGTGTCCAACTCTTTGAGACCCCATGAATCGCAGCATGCCAGGCCTCCCTGTCCATCACCAACTCCTGGAGTTCACCCAGACTCACGTCCATTGAGTCAGTGATGCCATCCAGCCATCTCATCCTCTGTCGTCCCCTTCTCCTCCTGCCCCCAATCCCTCCCAGCATCAGAGTCTTTTCCAATGAGTTAACTCTTCGCATGAGGTGGACAAAGTACTGGAGTTTCAGCATTAGCATCATTCCTTCCAAAGAAATCCCAGGGCTGATCTCCTTTGGAATGGACTGGTTTAATCTCCTTGCAGTCCAAGGAACTCTCAAGAGACTTCTCCAACACCACAGTTCAAAAGCATCAATTCTTTGGCACTCAGCCCTCACAGTTCAACTCTCACATCCGTACATGACCACAGGAAAAACCATGGCCTTGACTAGCTGGACCTTTGTTGGCAAAGTAATGTCTCTGCTTTTGAATATGCTATCTAGGTTGGTCATAACTTTGCTTCCAAGGAGTAAGCGTCTTTTAATTTCATGGCTGCAGTCACCATCTGCAGTGATTTTGGAGCCCCCCAAAGTAAAGTCTGACACTGTTTCCACTGTTTCCCCATTTATTTGCCATGAAGTGATGGGACCAGATGCCATGATCTTCGTTTTCTGAATGTTGAGCTTTAAGCCAACTTTTTCACTCTCCACTTTCACTTTCATCAAGAGGCTTTTGAGTTCCTCTTCACTTTCTGCCATAAGGATGGTGTCATCTGCATATCTGAGGTCATTGATATTTCTCTGGTCAATCTTGATTCCAGCTTGTGCTTCTTCCAGTCCAGCGTTTCTCATGATGTACTCTGCATAGAAGTTAAATAAGCAGGGTGACAATATACATCCTTGACGTACTCCTTTTCCTATTTGGAACCAGTCTGTTGCTCCATGTCCAGTTCTAACTGTTGCTTCTTGACCTGCATACAGGTTTCTCAAGAGGCAGGTCAGGTACTCTGGTATTCCAATCTCTTTCAGAATTGTCCACAGTTTATTGTGATCCACACACTCAAAGGCTTTGGCATAGTCAATAAAGCAGAAATAAATGTTTTTCTGGAACTCTCTTGCTTTTTCCATGATCCAGCGGATGTTGGCAATTTGATCTCTGGTTCCTCTGCCTTTTCTAAAACCAGCTTGAACATCAGGAAGTTCATGGTTCACATATTGCTGAAGCCTGGCTTGGAGAATTTTGAGCATTATTTTACTAGCATGTGAGATGAGTGCAATTGTGCGGTAGTTTGAGCATTCTTTGGCATTGCCTTTCTTTGGGATTGGAATGAAAACTGACCTTTTCCAGTCCTGTGGCCACTGCTGAGTTTTCCAAATTTGCTGGCTTATTGAGTGCAGCACTTTCACAGCATCATCTTAAAGTTCACTTAAATAAAATTCTTAATATTTTTGATGCCAAGGAAAAATATACAATGTTTAATTATAAGTGCTACTTTGATTTTTTTATTTTTTTAAGAGCATGTATTGTCAAGAAATGCATTTAAGTATAAATCACTATTTTGCTATGCAGATCCAAACTTATATTAAACTATACATTGAACTTTAATCCAACAATCAAAAAGTGCTTTCAGTTGTTTTTAATTCTCTTTTTGATGTTTAGAGTTCTTTTTATAAACCATAAAAAATAAACATATTCTGTTTGATTTTAGAAGCATTTGCTTAGAAATAACATATGATAGATTAATTGCATTCTCATTAAAAATATAAGACATAATTTTCTTTACATCTTCACTACCTAGCACAGATTTTTGTAGTACTAGAATCATCCTGAATTAGTAAATTTGTGTGGTCAAATAGATGAGTCTAAGGTAACTGTAGAATATCTTGAGGCAAATTTGCACAATTATAACTTTATGCTCATCTTCAGTGTTATGCATTTGTATTACTGATATTTTCCATTTCTAATTACTGAACTCTAGCATATTTTAAAACAAAATGTAATACTGAAGATTAAAAACAATTTATAGGGTAAAACAAAAAAATGACTCCAACTAATAAACTGTATTGTAGCTCTATGATACTGCTGCTACTGCTGTTAAGTTGCTTCAGTCGTGTCTGACTCTGTGCGACCCCATAGACGGCAGCCCACCAGACTCCCACGTCCCTGGGATTCTCCAGGCAAGAACACTGGAGTGGGTTGCCATTTCCGTCTCCAATGTATGAAAGTGAAAAGTGAAAGTGAAGTCGCTCAGTCGTGAAGTCGGGACCCCATGGACTGTAGCCTACCAGGCTCCTCCACCTATGGGATTCTCCAGGCAAGAGTACTGGAGTGGGTTGCCATAAGTAGACACATGTAGTAGATGGAATGAAATCAGTTCCCAAGGTATTGAATAAATGTATCAGTGAAATGAGTTGATACTCCCTGTTTAATTGCCTACATCCAAGTATACCTAAAGTTCACGTTCTCTTATCAGAGGCATATTAATGCCAGGTTCCATTCTCATCAATACCCATCTTTTGAGCACCTACCACAGTTTATGGTAGTGATCTATGGGTCTCCAAAGTAGACAGCACTGTGTAGTGTTCCAGTTTTCCTGTGGTTACCAGAATACTCCACAGTGTTGATGAAGACTAGAAGTTATGTATATAATGGTGGCTTATGCAATCTGATTGTAATATGATCTGAAATTTTGACACACTGCAATTTAAAAAATTACTGTGTGGCTGAGTTTATAGATTTTAAACTGGTTATCACTTTTTTTTGGGGGGGGGGGGTCAATAAGTGCTTATATTTCACCCAAGATGCTATTGCAGGTAACCATCAAACTACTGTTTTCAGATATACAAAATGAACAAAAGCATTTTAGCATGCTGCATTATCATACATAGAAAACCAGTGAATATCTTCAGACACTAAGACTAGGAAATAAAATAAATTAACAACATTTGTTAATATGATTATGTATATGATTCGGAGAAGGCAATGGCACCCCACTCCAGTACTCTTGCCTGGAAAATCCCACGGATGGAGGAGCCTGCTAGGTGGCAGTCCATGGGGTCGCACAGAGTCGGACACGACTGAGTGACTTCACTTTCACTTTTCACTTTCATGCATTGGAGAAGGAAATGGCAACCCACTCCAGTATTCTTGCCTGGAGAATCCCAGGGACGGGACAGCCTGGTGGGCTGCTGTCTATGGGGTCGCACAGAGTCGGACATGACTGAGCGACTTCACTTTCCCTTTTCACTTTCATGCATTGGAGAAGGAAATGGCAACCCACTCCAGTATTCTTGCCTGGAGAATCCCAGGGACAGGAAAGCCTGTTGGGCTGCTGTCTATGGGGTCTCACAGAGTCAGACACGACTGAAGTGACTTAGCAGCAGCAGCAGTAACATGCTGCTTTTAATTGGTGAGCCTCCTCCCCTCAGCCCTTCTCTACCTGCTTACTCAGCACTAGCAAAATAATTCAGATAAAAGTTGGGAAAGGGGAATTAAGGCAGGTGTGAGAGATCCTTTAGTTATCTGATTAATCAAAAGAAGGATTTAAGTGATTTTGTGCCTGACTAGAAACTAGAAAAGTGAAAAAATGAGCCAACCTCCATGTGCAGGCAATGACCCTGTTGCCAATTGAATTGTGTGCTCAAAAAATCTATATGGGTATCCCAGGTAGCACTAGTGATAAAGAGCCTACCTGCTAATGCAAGAGACACATAAGACACGTTAATTTGATCTCTAGGTGGGGAAGACCCCTTGGAAGAAGGCATGGCAACCCAGTCCAGTGTTCTTGCCTGCAGAATCTCATGGACAGAGGAGCCCGGCAGGCTACAGTCTGTAGGGTCCGGTACATGACTAAAGTGACTTAGAAGGAACATATGATCTTCTTTCACTAGAAAGAACATGTCAAGTATGTCTAATCCATATTTTGGGTTTTCCTGGTGGCTCACATGGTAAAGAATCCACCAGCAATACAGGAGACCCTGGTTTGATCCCTGGGTCAGGAAGATACCCTGGAGAAGGAAATGGCTACTCCTTCCAGTATTCTTTCCTGGAGAATTCCTCATAGTCCATGGGGTGGTAAAAAGTTGAACACAACTGAGCGACTAACACTTTCACTTTCAAAATCTGTATATTGAAACCCTAACTAAGGTGAATATATTTGAAAATGGAGCCTTGAGAGAGCTAATTAAGATTAAATGAGGTCGTAAAGGTGGGCTCAGAATCAACAAGGGATTGATATCCTTGTCAGAAGAAGAAGAGATAGACATTTTCCCACTCACACAGAAGGGAAAGATCATTATGAAGATATCCCAAAGGTGGCTGTCTGCAACAGATATGTTCAGAAACAGTCCTGGAGGGACTCTGATGTTGAATTTCTAACCTCCAGAACTCTGAGGAATACATTTCTGTGGTTTAAGCCACCAAATTAATGGCAATTGCAACCTGAATTAACTAATGTATTTCCAAAGAAGAAAGATTAGAAGTGATCCCAGGCACAGCTCTTCAGAACAACAAAAGGCCAACCCAAGAGCGATTAAATGTGAGGCTGTATCCTCTTGCATGGATGGTGGCAGGATGAAGGGGGGATGTAGTCGTGACTCTTAACTCTGACAGAAGATCTGACGTATGCCACCTTGTGAATAGTTATTTCCAGCAGGAGACTGTATCGCTTCTCCAGGATGTTAACCAACCCAAAATAGACTTCCTAGTCATTAATTCCATTGGTTCAATTAGAGTACAGTCTAGTGTTTTGTTTGCTGAAAGAGTCTCAACAGTTGCCAGAAGCCAGAAGATTAAGATTACACTTGGGAGATCAGCTCTTTACCAGGACATCTGTAAATTTAAATATTTTGGGGTTTTTTGTTTCATTTTTTCAGTCAATCTATTCCTATAATTGGAAAATAAATTCTCTTGCTTGTAGAATTGGAGCTATCTTGGTTCAATTCTGGGTCCATACCACCTTTATGTTTTAAAGTTAATGTGAATTAAGTTTTAGACTGTATCTGCCAAGACTAACACACCACTTCACACTTCTGATCAGTGAGGGCCTTATAGGAACCTAAAGCCCTGCCTATCACCTGTGTCCTACCATATGGAAAGTAGCATTTTCTCCAGTTGTCAAGAATCTAGAAACAATGGTTCTTTGAGAGGTTACAGTTGTCCCATCTCACAGTCTCAATAAATTCAGACAAATTAAAGCTAGGAAATGGTAGAGAATTCTATTGCAAGCAGGCAAAGAAACTACAAAAAGAATGCCTTTATTTATCCTACTTTTATTGTGCTCAAAAGTAGCTACAGGAGGCATTTCTGTTGTTGTTAGGAGAGTGGCAAGTGAAGGCAGTAGAGCAGTCAATAGGAGTTAGTGAAGAGCCAGAGTCTGTGATGAAGAATCAAATATTGATTTTGACACAGAGGAGGAGGTATTTTGGAATCAGTAACTGTGGCTGCCTCAGGGAGGCATGTGGAAGAAGCCCACTGGGAGTTCTGAAAATGCCAGGACCCAGCCACAAGTAAACCAAATCCAAATAACTGGATAAATATCACCCAAGAATATTTTCGGTTTCAGCTGTTACATAGGCAGCAGTGTCAATGGCAGGGTTTCCAGAGGAAAAAAGAAAGGAATAAGAAACTAAGACAATAGGACAAATCAGCTTTTCTTGTGTCCAATTAGCGGTAATAACTAAAGAAGAGAAATTTGGGGAAGATATTCTATCAAACTGATAAAGGAGATAATACAATGGATGGACCTTGATATCATCACTAAGTAAGGCAGAAAGAGAAAACACAAATACCACTTATATATGGAATTTAAAATATGACACAAATGAACTTACCTATGAAACAGAAACAATCTCACAGACAAAGAGCAGACTTGTGGCTGACAAAGGGAATGAGTAGGCAGGGGAGGGAAGGATTGGGGGTTTGAGACTAGCAGATCCAAACTGTTATATATAGGATGAACAAATAACAATATGAAATGGAATATATGTATGAATCACTATTTTGCACAGCAATTAACACAGCATTGTAAATCAACTATTATTCAATAAAATTTAAAAAGATGATAATGCCAAACTGAAAGCTCACAAAATCAAAATACAAAACTATCATGAAAAACATTTGGGTAACTGCAATAATAGGTGATTATATCCTAAGTATTGCAATCAAAATGAAAGCAAATATTATGAGTTCTTTCATACCTTTAATCATGAGATGTTAATGAATTAATCTACACGAATTTTTTACCCAAGATACCCACTGTCTTTCATGACCTCTACAGAGTGCACAAACTCAGAATTGTGGTCAGACGTGGACATCTATTTTTATTTCAGTGCACCATCCTCAACCTCCAAATGTGAATAAAATATGTACTCTATACATTCCTTACTATTTAAGCATGATGTGTCCTTTGTCTCACAATCTATAAAGATAATTATGACTAATTACATCCAGAAGTTTCTAGGCGTATTCTAAGTATTACTTCTAGATGTATTACAGATATTTTACATAAGCTAAATGTGGTAAGTATCCTACATACAAACACGTTCCTTTGCAAGAGCACATTCATAAATCTAATTTGTTTGTAAGTCCAACAGTGTTAGCCTAGGTATCCAACTAACCTAATTGGCTATATAGTACTGTACTATAATACATTTATAGTACTTTTCACACAGATAATATATAAAAAACAAACAGAAAAAAATTTTAATCTCATGGTAAAATACTTTGAAAATTATAGTAGTACAATAGAATAGCCAGCACACAGGGGCTGGCATCAGGTGAACAGGCAGACGAGTTACCAACTGGAAGAGGGAGGTGGGAGATGGTAGAGCTGAAGGACTATAAGAAACAGGAGATGGAGGGTAAGCTGCAATTCCACTCATGCCTGATTTGATAACACAGGTTCTGTCTGGTTCCTTGCTGGATTCAATTCTATCTACCTTCTTGAAAAAATGACCCAGTGATATCTGGATTGTGGGTCTTTTTTCTCATCATAAGTGGCATGGTAGCAAGTAGCAATGGATTGCATTCTGAATGGCTGTTGCAAGTTCATGTACCATTCTACATTCAGGTTCTATGTCTCAAAAACTAACAGTACCTCCCCAAATAAAGAAAATCTCCTTGCCATTTCCTGCGTGGTGAATCTCTGGTTCATCAGTTACTTCTTCTTCCTCTTGCCTCTCTTTGTCCTTTCTCTTGTAATTTACACAAAAGCACAACCACTTGCAAAGGATGCACATACTTGACAATATAACCCAAACATGTGAACGGACACTTGAACACATATTAGCATCTTTGTAAGTTTGCAACTTGAAAGTTCATATGTAGGTGACTAACTGTGAATGGTTTCCAATAAGACAATATTTAGGAGCTCATTTATCCAGTGCTTTAATGACCCTTTGTATGTGGGACTTCAGTACTCTATGTATCACAATCTCATCTTCAAAGACTTGCTCTAGTCCTCAGCCTTTTATAGAGAATTTTGTAGCTATTAAGTCCTGTAAATATCTGTTTTATTTTTTCTTCCAAAATCTCACTGCCCTTAGAATAAATTCTTCCATCAAAAATTTGCTTTCTCACTTCAGAATGGACATGCGAGCAACTCCCCTCACAGTGAAGTGAAAGTGTTAGTCACTGTCATGTCAGACTCTCTATGACCCAATGTACTATAGCCTGCCAGGCTCCTCTGTCCATGGGGATTCTTCAGGCAAGAATACTGCAGTGGGTTGCAAATCCCTTCCCCGGGGGATCTTCCCGACCCAAGGATTGAACCCAGGTCTCCCACATTGCAGACGGATTCTTTACCATCTGAGTGACCCCCCTCCCTGTTTCTCCCAGTGAAACAACCATTTAATTGGTAAAAATTATAGTACAAGATGAAAAGTATCTGAAAGTTTTCCTAAGAGCACATAGAAAATGAAGAAATGTTTAATCAAGAAAATCTACTAAATATGTGTAAGAATAGTAAAAATTTGTTTGGGAGAGAGAGGTAATTTAAGCCATGATCTACTCCTCTACCCACCCCCATACCCAACTCAGTGTGAAGGAAATTCTGCTCTAGATGACTTTGACTATGACCAAGGACACCCTGTTCTCCCAGCACCTAGTGTAGAGCCACGTTTTGCCTCCAGGGGGCATAGGCAGCCAGAATCTCTCATCCTTCTCCTCAGCAGTATATTGGCATCTATTCTAGGTAGCTGGGACTGATCTCAGAAGAAATAGCAGTGAGTGGTGGCTTGAAGCAAGATCTTAGTTCCCTGCCCAGGAATTAGATTGGGAGAAGGCAATGGCACCCCACTCCAGTACTCTTGCCTGGAAAATCCCATGGACAGAGGAACCTGGTAGGCTGCAGTCCATGGGGTCGCAAAGAGTCGGACATGACTGAGCGACTTCACTTTCACTTTTCACTTTCATGCATTGGAGAAGGGAATGGCAACCCACTCCAGTGTTCTTGCCTGGAGAATCCCAGGGACGGGGGAGCCCGGTGGGCTGCCGTCTATTGGGTCTCACAGAGTCGGACACGACTGAAGCGACTTAGCAGCAGCAGCAGCAGCAGCAGCCTGGATAAAAACCAGGAACCCTAGTCGCTAGTCCATCAGGGGCTAGAAGCTAGCGGGAAAATTCCCTGGCTCTTTCTCCTAGTGAAAAATGCATTTCTTAAGGAGGAAAAAACCAAAAACAGCGGCAAAGTTTATTGTTAGAGATGCAGCACAAGTGGGAAAGCACACACAGAAGCAAGGCAGAGAGACACACCTAGAGAGAAAGGGTATAAACATCCCCCTAATGAAGAGAATCACAGTAAAGAGATGGTTAAGTCTTTTATATAGAGCAGTTCTTCTGGGTCTTTGATACCTTTGACCAATTATCTGGTTTCTTTTCCACACCTGCCCTGCCCTACAATCTTCCTTAACATGCATGCACAACATTTTTCCAAGATGAAGTCCAGCTCAGAGGCCTATTGGGAGGGGTCTTGGCATCACCTATTATGGGGTGGTGCCCCCTCTTTCTTCACCTCCAAGGAGCCTAGGATGGGAAATATGTGACCTCTTGATCTTTTATTCAAACAGAGTTTAGCATCTCTCTGTCCCTGCTATTACTCTTATCTTTAAAGTGTCCAGTTCTTTATCCTGTTCCTGTTGTTATTCTATCTCAAAGTACAGACAGGAGGCTGGTCATAAATATCTAGCCTGAAGACCACTTGCCTCCTGCCTCAGAAAATGCAAACAGCAGACTAGTTGAAAATGCCTAACCTGGAGCCCATCTATCTCCTGCCTCAGAACCAAGAGAATCCAAATTTCCTCACCCACTAAACCCCCATTCATGGGGCAAAAGCTATAACCCAGGTGCAGCCATTTGAGAATACTTGGGATTTATTCAGTTTACCCCAGTTTGATTGTATAATACATTAGTAGTTTCATTATGAAAGGAGCAAACCAAGACGATCAGGGACTCCCATCACCATGAAGTACTCCACCTGTAGAGTAGCAGGTCCATCTGGGAGAAGGAGCTTCAGGCCCAATGCAATGACATAGGTATTCTGCCCAAGGACAAGCTGTACTGGAAGAACAGAGATTTCTGTAGCTATTCCTAAGGGGGTAAACTTTATTTGGAACAGAGCTTGCAAAGTTTATGCTTAAGGAATATTTTGGTGGTAAGCAGAAAAGAAAATGTTAGTAGCTCTGAAATAGTGCTAGCAATAAGCAAGATGTAGTAAAACTGGCTCTGCTGCTGCTAAGTCGCTTCAGTCGTGTCCGACTCTGTGCAACCCCATAGACAGCAGCCCACCAGGCTCCCCCGTCCCTGGGATTCTCCAGGCAAGAACACTGGAGTGGGTTGCCATTTCCTTCTCCAATGCATGAAAGTGAAAACTGAAAGTGAAGTCGCTCAGTCATGTCTGACTCTTAGTGATCTCATGACTGAAGCCTACCAGGCTCCTCCGTCCATGGGATTTTCCAGGCAAGAGTACTGGAGTCGGGTGCCATTGCCTCCTCCAAAAACTGGCTCAAAATTATGCAAAGAGAAGTAGGAAAAGAGACAGTGAAGAAGTCCCCTCCTGAGAGTGAATAAGTCTCAGAGACAGGCAACACTCTGCTCATGCAAAATTGCCACTTCAATTGGATTAGATTGTGGAACAATTTATATCCCCAGGGTGTTTTCAAAAACAATAGGACAGTCAGTTAGCAATGTGTGGAGGGGAACAGCTGGGTTTCCATACCAAAAGAGGCAGACCATCTATAAGTTTCACTGGAAATTCAGAGACAGAACTCTCTTGAGAGAGTTTGGCTAAGACCACACTTATTCCTGTTGGTCAGATGCCTGCACAAGCCCATCAGAAGTTATAAAGTGTGGGGGAAATAGGCTTCACTGAACTGCTGCAGCCAAGTTCTTAAACAATAACAGGCCCTTGGGGTGGGGGTGAGGGTTAGGATATGGTGTCTAGAGAGTTACTACAATCCATTATCGAAAATGTCCAGTTTTCAACAAAAAAAAGAGACATGCAAAGAATAAGAAATTGTGATCCATAAATAGGAAAAACAAAATGCATGCAATAGAGACTTCCTTTGAAGGTGTCAAATGTAGAACTTAGCAAAGATGTCAAAGCAGCTTTTACAACTATATTCGAAGAAATAAAGGAATCTGTGTTTGGATAATTAAATGAAGGTGATAACAATGTCTTATAAAAAGGAAAATAGCAACAGAGCTAGAAATCACAAAGGGAACCAAATGGAAAATCTGCAGTTGAAAAGTACAATATGCTAATCAAAATGGGAAATTCACTAGGAGGCTCAATAGCAGATTTGAGCTGGAAGAAGAGAGTGTCTGCAAATATAAAGATCGAGAATATACATTCTGAAGAACAGAGTGTGAAATGAAATACTTGCTGCCATGCTGCTGCTGCTGCTAAGTCACTTCAGTAGTGTCCGACTCTGTGCAACCCCATAGACGGCAGCCCACCAGGCTCCCCTGTCCCTGGGATACTCCAGGCAAGAACACTGGAGTGGGTTGCCATTTCCTTCTCCAATGCATGAAAGTGAAAAGTGAAAGTGAAGTTGCTGAGTCTTGTCTGACTCCTAGCGACCCCATGGACTGCGGCCCACCAGGCTCCTCCGTCCAAGAGGCAAAAAAAAAAAAAAAGCCACAGCTATCTGCAATTTCTGGCGTCCTAATGTGAATGTGTGCTAGGTCGCTTCAGTCATGTCTGATTCTTTGCGACTCCATGGACTGTAGCCCACCAGGCTCCTCTGTCCATGGGACTTCCCAGGCAAGAATATTAGAGTGGGTTGTTATTTCCTACTCCAGGGGATCTTCCAACCCAGGGATTTAACCTGCATCTCTTATGTCTCCTGCATTGACAGGCAGGTTCTTCAGCACTAGTGCCACCTGGGAAGCCCTGATGTGAATGAGGGTTCCCAAAAGGGAACACAAGGGCTGCAATCCAGCGGATGCCACCACTACCCCCAGGGTGCCTGCTAATGAGCTGGGGGTAGGGGATGCAAGAGGCACCTATCCACCACACGTGCCACCCCTTACAGTGTCAGGAAACAGGATTTGGCCCCAGATAGCTGAGATGTATATGAAAGGAATGAATTCAGTGAGCCCAGAGGCTTCCATCTTCCCATATATAGAATGCTAAATTCCTTCATTTGATATCTTGTTTCCTTACTACTTAAGAATCTTCAATATTTAGACTGCCTGCCTCCTTTGTTACCAACTTGTGTATAGTCTAACTCCTTCTCCTACGTCCTGAGAATAATTGTCTCTGGGCTACTGTGATGCTGGTCTTCTCAGGTGGCACTGCTGCTGCTGCTGCTGCTAAGTCGCTTCAGTCGTGTCCGACTCTGTGCGACGCCATAGACAGCAGCCCACCAGGCTCCTCTGTCCCTGGGAGTCTCCAGGCAAGAACACTGGAGTGGGTTGCCATTTCCTCCTCCAATGCATGAAAGTGAAAACTGAAAGTGAAGTCGCTCAGTTGTGCCCGACTCTTAGTGACCCCATGGACTGCAGCCTACCAGGCTCCTCCATTCATGGGATTTCCCAGGCAAGAGTACTGAAGTGGGTTGCCATTGGAACCCACCTGTCAATGCAGGAGATGTAAGATACGAAGGTTTGATCCCTAGTTTGGGAGATCCCCTGGAGGAGGGCATGGCAACCTACTACAGTATTCTTGCCTGGAGAATCCCATGGACAGAGGAGGCTGCTGGGCTACAGTTCACAGAGTTGGACACGACTGAAGAGACTTGACATGCCTGAAGGCACTGAGATGTTGCATTCAGGGCTCGGAGTCTTTAACATCCCCACCAAATAAAACAACTCTCTATTTACAAGTTTTGACTAATATTTTTTTAGTTGACAAGAGAGAAAACCAAATGAAGAAAAATGAACAGAAACTCAGAGAAATGTGAAAACCACCAGGGACATCCACATAAGCATAATAGGAGCACAAAAAGAGAAGAGAAAGGCAAAGAAGTAAAACATATATTTGGACACATAATAGCTGAAAAGTTCTCAAATTTTATAAAAATAACCAATCTGAACAACAAAGGAGTTCTATGAACACCAGAGAGATTTACACCTAGACCCATTATTGGTAACATATTGAAGGACAAACAGAAAATTTTGAAAGTAGCAAGATTAGTATCACTCATTTTGTACATGGAAACTCTGATAAGACTAACAGCAGATATCTCATCCTAATTATACTCTTCTTTCTCATATAAAATATGGATAAGTAGTTCTAATAATGAATTATTTACTTGAAAAAATAAGACATGCCACATAAAGGTATACTTCTAGATGACAGAGTGTACAAAGGTGCTTGATAACAACTCCCATAATATTTTTACCTTCACTAGATGACACATATAGTTTTAATATATAAGCCAGAAGTCTTAATTTATAAGTACTTTCAGTCTTGAATACACATAGAAAATAGAAGATAGTGGCAAACATATTTATAATGCAGAATGCATATGGTGAGTGCTAAGTATTGTACAAATTGGTATAAGCTATATTATTTTACTTACTACATGGCAGACTTTGCACATAAAACTCTCTCATGGTTACCAAGATGCTATTGAAATAACAACAATAATTAAAAATTTATAAATTTATATATGTGAAACAATGAGAAAGTAGTCCCTCACTAGATGAGAGATTTCAACAAAATTTGGAAGCACAAGTCCCAGCTTGATAATAGACTATATCTGGGAGGTAACTGATCCATCCCACCTAAACTTAAATAGGTACTGTATGTTTTGTAATCCCAATTTAGATACATCATTTTCTGACAGTTCCAGGATCCCTGCACAAACAACCGCTAATGCAAAGCTCAGTCCATAAGGTCTGTGTGTGCTGTCATATCACAGTTTCCTTCTGTAGGATTCCTACTCCCTCACTCTAAAGAATAAGTGGACATATAAAAGCTACCTATACAACATGGGGACGATAGAAAATATTTTATAACTATAAATTGAGTATAACCTTTTAAAACTGTGAATCCCTATGTTGTACACCTGTAACATATAATAATATACTTCAACATACTTAAAAAAATAAATAAATAAAATAACATAAAAGTGGACATACAGGTTTCAATGTACATTTGAAGGAAATCATTAATATGAAAAGGCTGAGATAAAAGCACACAAAACTTGTATCAGGGTAGAGATAAAATTGAGAGAGTATAACCGTTTAAAATACATAGCTCAGCAGGGATTTTTAGGGAGGTGAAACTATTCTCCCCAGGACCACTGTAGACATCTGACACTATGCATTTGTCAATACCCATTGAACTGCATGGCACAGAGTGACATCTCTGTCAAAACTCTAGCTGAATATGGGATTAAAGAACAGGGACTTCAGTGAACACACACAACAAGGAGTAGTCTATGAAAAAATACTTAGAAAAAAGACAATAAGCAGAATACGAGAGAAAAGGAGAGACTCAAGGATTGCGATGACTCCAACATATGAATTTAAAGGGGCAGGAGATAAAAGAAGAAACACAGAGGAGATAATTAATATAATTTCTAGTAGTTTAAATAACTCATGTGTGGATACTCTAACATATCTGTTGTCATAAGTCTTTCTCAACTGGTAAGACTTCAGATCAAAAGGGCTGAATACCAGTGAGGATAAATATTTTCTTAATGATCCACAGTTAGACCTATTGCTATGAAATTTACCACAATAAAATGATGTCCTAAAACTCTTCTAGCATGGTAGAGGAATGTGAAACATTGGTTATAAGACGTCTGATTGAAGAGGGAATTCATAGGGCCTGGACTCCATCTTAGGCCTGTTCATGCTGATCATGCTTGGCCACCTCTCCAGTGGACTCTCAACTCTGTGTTTAGTGCCCATGGAAACAACAACAGAAGGATAGACCCCCTCCGGACAAGGGAAACTTGAAGATTATATCCTGGTTACTCATCACCTAAGAGAAAACATACACTAATCCCCCCTGCCTCCGGACAGGCCATAAATTTTTCTGTACCTATCAGAGTGTAACCTTGGGTTTATTGATTATTGGCCAATTGCTTAACTGTTTGAGCATATAACACATGAATGTTGGGGTTATTGGGATTGTATTTACCCTTCCTTTGTTTTGTAAGTATCAAGGAATTTGGAGTCGTGGGTTCAGACACGTACTCATGGGGTATAAAAGATTTTCATAAATGCTGGTCGGGGTTCTTGGCCAAGAGGAAACTCTGCCTTGGGCCCGCTGGTGTAATAAACTGCACTTCACTATCTGCATTGTCCTTCTGAGTGAGTTTGTTTCCCGGAACACGTGGCTACAATGATGAATGGACTTCTGCAGTGTCTCAGTGGTAAAGAATCCACCCACAATGAGGGAGAGGTAGGTTTGATCTCTGGATGGGGAAAACACCCTGGAGGAGGGCACGGCAACCCACTCAAGTAATCTTGCCTGGAGAATCCCTTGACAGAAGAGCCTGGTGGGTTACACCATACATAGGGTTGCAAAGAGTAGGACACAACTGAAGTGACTTAGCACACATGCCATCACATCAAATGAATAACATTGGGAACTGAATTTCACAAGAAAATCCTTAAGAGATTGCTGGAGTTTCTGAGTGAAAAACAAAGGTATTATAATAATAACATTTAGAATTATTGAAAAGTTTCTGTCCCCATTGCCCACCAACCACCAGCAATAAAGGGCCTACAAAAGTCTGAGGAAAAAAAATTGAAAATAAACTTGAGCATAAGCTTCCTAATATATGTATTCAAAGTGTTGCAATTACAAAGGATATATCTGTTCATTCACACTTTCTTAGGGGGATACTTGAAGATGTAGCTAACCAAAGTAACTATCACAAAATGAAACATGTAAATTATAATCACAGATTTTAGTGAGGAAATCTCAGCCTAGCCAGTGTCAATAATCCTGGCTAGTATCTTATTTGATCTGAAGTAGGATACAACGGAGAAGGCAATGGCAACCCACTCCAGTACTCTTGCCTGGAAAATCCCATGGGCGGAAGAGCCTTGTAGGCTGCAGTTCATGGGGTCGCAAAGAGTCGGACATGATTGAGCGACTTCACTTTCACTTTTCACTTTCATGCATCGGAGAAGGAAATGGCAACCCACTCCAGTGTTCTTGCCTGGAGAATCCCAGGGACGGGGGAGCCTGGTGGGCTGCTGTCTATGGGGTCTCACAGAGCTGGACACGGCTGAAGCGACGCAGCAGCAGCAGCAGCAGGATACAAATGGAAAGACTTGCATGAAACATGTTTGTCAGGATAAAAATGGTATGATTTCAGTAAAGTAGATAACATAACTAATGTTGCCAGATATCCATGATGTAATGAATTAAAAAAAGAAAAAAAAAACTAATATGTAGATTGTGCTAGGGGGTGAGCTAGAGCCAATTGCTCAGTCGTGTCCAACTCTGCAAACCCAGGGGCTGGAGCCTGTCAGGATCCTCTGTTGATGAAATTCTCCAGGCAGGAATACTGAAATGGGTTGCGATTCCCTTCTCCAGGGGATCTTCCCAAACCAGGGTTTGAAACTGGGTCTCCCACACTGCAGGCAGCTTCTTTACCATCTGAGCCACTGAGGAATTTTTTGCAATGCCAGGCTGGATGACTCACAAGCTGGAATCAAGACTGCCAGGAGAAATAATAACAACCTCAGATATGTATATGATACCACTTTAATGGCAGAAAGTGAAGAGAAATTAAAGAGCCACTTGATGAGGGCAAAAGAGGAGAGTGAAAAAGCTGGCTTAAAACTCAACATTCAAAAAATGAAGATCCTATCACTTCATGGCAAATAGATGGGGAAAAAGTGGAAAAGATGAAAGATTTTACTTTCTTATGTCCTAAATCACTGTGGAGAGTAACTGCAGCCACAAAATTAAAAGATGCATGCTCCTTGGAAGGAAAGTGATGACAAACCTGGAGAGCATATTAAAAAGCAGAGACATCTCTTTGCTGCCAAGTGTTCATAAAGTCAAAGCTATGGTTTCTCCAGTACTCATGTATGGATATGAAAGTTGGGATCATAAAGAAGGCTGAGCACCAAAGAATCAATGCTTTTGAACTGTGGTGCTGGAGAAGACTCTTGAGAGTCCCTTGGACAGCAAAGAGATCAAATCAGTCAATCCTAAAGGAAATCAACCCTGAATATTCACTAGAAGAACTGATGCTGAAGTTAAAGCTCCAATATTTTGGACCACCTGAATCAAAGAACTAACTCATTGGGAAAAACCCTGATGCTGGGAAAGATTGAGGGCAAAAGGAGAAAGGGGCAACAGAGGATGAGATAGTTGGATGGCATTTTCTACTCAATGAATATGGTTTGAGCAAACTGTAGGAGAAAGTGAAGAACAGGAAAGTCTGGTGTGATGCAGTGCATGGGGTTGCAAAGAGTCGGACATGGTTTAGGAACTGAACAACAACAATAAAGAGAAACAAAGTTGAAAAAAATAACTCAGGTGGAAACTAACAAATAAACTAAGAAAGACACAAGAAACTTGTTGCTCAAGTAAAGCAAACCAAGCAAACCATATTTTCAGTGGAGGGAAAGGCAGTCCAAATATTCTGATTGTCATAGAGGTTGTGCACTGGATTTATAAAAAAGAAAGTGCAATCCTAGGAATATATTTGGCTTTATCATAAACATTATTTCTAAAAAACTAACAATAAATCATCACATAGTGATTTTCGTGTTACAAGCTAAATATTTAAAAAGTGCAGAAAATTTAATTATGATTACAGTAAGTAATGTCATCCTTAAAATTAAAAAATGCAGATGACAAAGTCAAGAGGTAGAAGCAGCAGATGAGAGGAATTTAGATAGGTTAGAATGTGACTATATCAATTCATAAAGGAAGAGGTTAAGAGATATAAAACTGGTAGAATAAGAAATACACAATTATATTATATGTGGGTAATCTGCATGGTAATCTGTATGTATATTGTATAATGAAGCCATAAGAAAAAGAAAGAGTGGAGATACAGTGACAAATCTGGAAACTGAGGAAAAGGAGATGAGGACATTTAAGCAAATTTCATAAGAAAATCAAAGGCATAAAAATATCATTTGCAGCTAATTAAAAGTGTCTACCTCCACTGCCTATGAACTCCCAGAAGCTGAATGCCAGGCTCTGCTAGGAGACTTTGCTAAGCCTATTCGAATACATCCTTCCTTTTAATAGGCAAGGAAAACCACTAGCAAGTTTATCTTCTAAAGGAAGAAGAGCCCTCAGCACCCTGAGGAGCAATGGAAGAAATATCCTTGACCCTCACAGGTAAGAGGAAATAGAGGAAATTGGCCCCCACTATGTTTTATGTTCTGGAACCAATACAAATGCTTCTCAAATGTACTTCTTGTCCTTTGCTAGTGCAGAAATGTCATGTTGCCTGTCTTGGAGGAAAAAAAAATGGAGAATAAGACTTTAGAACCCTGCTCTGTAGCATTTAAAACCTCGCACAGCAAATTGACAGAATGATTGGATGTTTGTTGACTGCAATAATTGTTTGTAATTTTTATGTCTTTAATTTCATTTTTCTAGTTCAACATGGCATAATATATATAATAGTGTCAGTCCATCTCATCCTTCACCCGAGGCAGATAGAAAAACCCTGCTCTATAGCATTTAGTCACCATCTGTCTGTGGTTTATTTCAGGTTCAAATGACTATTGCCTAGCATAATGGCTGCCATGTAATTGTCACTCAAGTAATATTTCTGAGTGAATGAAGGAAGGAAGAAATGCTTGAAACACAATAAAATTAGTAATCATTTATTCAGTGTTCCAAAATAAAATCTGGCCACCTCTGGGGAGCAGATCTGGGATATCAGACAGATGAGGGAAGGGGGATTCCTTTGACAGAGGTCTTTTATATAGTTTCATTTTACCTAAAATGTGTTCAGAATTAAGGCTTTTAACTGGAGAAGAGGACTCTCCTTAGAGAGATGAAAAAGAGTGTGAGCAGGCTCCACAGGAGTAAGAAAACATGCATCAGAGGGGAAGGAGTGGTTTTTGATTTTGACTTTGTTTTTAGGAAGATTATGGTGAATGCACGTGAAGAAATGGTAATTGCAATACAGTTTAGACATCACCATAAAAATTAACTGAAAAAAGACATAAAAATCATGATTCGTATTTTAGACATGTTTTGTTCTCTTTCCATACAGACAATAGAAGTTAGCATTCAGTAAAATGCCAGGATTGTGTGTGTGTATCTTTTGTTCTAGACATAGTATTATAAAATAGTTTAACTCTGGGATAAGCAAGATAATTCAGTCATATCTATGAGCAAATCAAGGGCAGGCACTATGACTTTTTTCTTTCATTACATTTTATGATGACTAACATTTCAAAAATCAGAATTTTCTTCAAAGCACAGTTGTGAACGAATCCAGAAAAGAAGAAAATAGCCATCTTCCTTCCTCTCTCTGTTAACATGAAGTTGTCCAACATCAGCTGCAATGATTTTCTATTTTTAAACACAGAAGTTTTCCCCTTCTCTAAAAAAGCTTTCTCCTTCTCTAAAAAGAAAATGTGATCATTGGGTTGGGAAGATCCCTTGGAGAAGGGAATGGCTACCCACACCAGTATTCTTCCCTGGAAATTTCCATAGACAAGAGCCTGGCAGGCTACCGTCCACGCAGTCACAAAGAGGCAGACACGACTGAGAGACCCACAACACAACACAGCAAAGAATGTGAAAGCAGGTTACTTCAGAGGTACCTTATTTGATCTGAATCTTCCACAAGAAGGACTAAATGAAATAGTAAAGAATGTTCATTTTTTTGTCTTCTCTTGTTGCTAGTCTCACAGTTTGGATAGACATGTAGAAAATACCTACTATGTGTAGGACTTCATGGAACTCACTCAAATGAAGGGAAAAAACAATGAAAGTGCCTGTTTTTGAACCTAGTTTCAACCATGACTACAAGATGGGAATCATTAGAAGCAGCTTTAACCACCATACGAGTAGAGTAAAAAGCCACTTATCTTGCCGTGAGAGATGAAGGCCATTGTAAATAGACCTTAGAAACTGTGAATTAGAAGATGCAGGACTTGGAACTCTTCAGGCTCATACAAACTGGAAAATGGTCATTTTTATTCTCATCCCCTTTTTATGACACTCAAGAAAAAATTGCTTCCATGTGTGCAATTATTGTATTCTAAATATATGAAAAATGTGAATTCTTCAGGGAAATTCTCCCTTAGGCCTTCAATCTGATTTTGAAATGGATGAAGTAAATGGCTGTATTTCATTATTGAAACCCCCCTAGGAAGGTATTTTGCCTTGCCTAGTAAATTGTGAATGTCATGTTGATTTTCTTTTTATTACTGCACTAGAGGATGGTATTGACTCCTTGTGAAAATCAGGCATGTGGAGAAATAAATGTCTGTCCTTAATCTTCTCTCTTCTCAGTGTTAAGAAATAAGGAAGAACTGATATATTCACACTGTTCTTGTAGCTATGGCTACTTACCCTAACTCCTGACATTTCAAAATACTGACATATCATACAGCTAGAAAATAAGATAAAAGTTTAGTAATTTTAGCTGAACTTTACACACTGTCTACATGTCTTTAATATGATCAACCATTCTTATCATTCATAAATTACATTGTACAAAAAGATTTCATGTATCATTGGAAGACTGAAGAAATCAAGCAGGTTGCCCAAAACCATTCAGTCAATAAATAATGGACTTTGGAACCTGCCTTCTGTCCCCAAACCACAGCTTCTTCACAAGAGAAATCAGGATATATCCCTGAAAGTTAAGCCTTTCTGCAAATGTCACTCTTAAAAAATTATGCTTTCATATTGCACAGTTAGTTTGCTGTGGTGGCTTTCTCTTTCTGCAGTGAGTTTTCAAGTTTCTGTGTTGGCAGTGTTTCTGTCATTTGCATTTTTAAAGGACTAGTGCTACTGCACCCTTAATCATAAGGAGTACAATATTTTAAATGTCAGAGATTCTTTCAAACACCTCTTCTTTCCCCAAGATCTCCACCTGAACTTCAAGTCAATAACTCTTTCCCAACTACTTACAGATTCAGTTCAATTCCAGTTTGAATTGAATTTGAATTGAATTCCGTGGTTTGAGTGGACTGAATCAGGGAGTTAACAACCATCTCAGCTCCATCTTCCAGATGGGCAAGACTTCACACTTGCTTTACCTTTTGGTTATCTTGTCAAAGTCTGAGGCACCAGCACCTTTATATCTTGGCATCTGAAACATAATCAAGAGTATACATCTTATTCTCTAAGATCATTGTCAGTAGTTCTCAGAGAGTTGTACCTAGATTAGCAGAATTAGCTAGAAACTTATTAGAAATACAAATTCTTGTGTCTGTTCCCAGACTTCAGACACTCTGGAGGTGGGGCCAGGGGAGCTATATTAACAAAGACCCAGGTGATTTTGATGCATAAAGCATTTGGCAATTAATTTCCTCTTTTATTCTGTATTGGCCCAATTTATGGGACTGGGTTTGAAATTTTAATCCCACTATGAAACAACTGTGGTAAATTTACAAACAAAATCTTTGATTCACATAAATACAATTTTAAAGTCCCTCAAATATTGCTTTAGTGTGGCTTTCTTTTCAGAATGAGTTCTGAAAAGTCAGATTCAAACTATACACATATATGCACTACTATACACATATACACTAACCATAGGCTTTAGATTTACAGTCTTTTTATTGATGATGGCCAGTTTATAGTTTTACTCTGAAAAGAAGTCATTATTATTTTTTTTTTAAACTGAATGATGGAAAACAATCCAAGTGTTTTAGCACTAAGAATGTTCAATATAGTAAATTTAATTCTATAATTTTCTCTGCTGCTATTCATGGACTTCTATTACCCTGGCAGAATCATAACTTGTAAAAAATGACCATGTCCTAATTAGCAAATGCCTAAAATATTTGCAATTTAAGGATTATCTGCTGCCTGTTTATTAGAATGAAACTATACAAGCACAAATAGAGATGGGCTTCCCTGGTGGCTCAGACAGTAAAGAATTTTCCTGTTATGGGGGAGACCCAGGTTTTATTCCTGGGTTGGGAAGATCTTCTGGAGAAGGAAATGACTACTAACTCCAATATTCTTTCCTGGAGAATTCCATGGACAGAAAAGCCTGAAGGGCTATATTCCATGGGATCACAAAGAGTCAGATACAACTGAGCATCTAACACATATAATAGATACACAAATGGAGACAGGTTAGCCAAAAAGGAATCTAATATTTGGCCGTACGATTGGATATAAGACAAAGGATAAGATTCATTCATTCATTCTGAAAAATTAGGAAAAAAAAGCTTGAAATTGAAATGATTAGAAACATTATTTGGGTCACATTTGGGGAAGAACTGAAATCGTTTCTTCACCATTATGTTGAGAAATGAGGGAATATGCCAGGGCAAATTAGATGTTATCTAGTTATGCCCCTTATTTTACAAATAAGGAAACAGAGACCAAGAAATGGGGATAAATTGGTCTCTTGATTATATAGCAGGAGAGCAGTACAGTTTTCAGTTTCTTAAGAAAGACACTTTTGAGATGCATGTGCATCTCAAAGGTACAAAAAAAAAAAAAAAGGATTTGCTAATTGCACTTTTAGTAAACACTCTAAATAAGGAAGGTCTGGGGGTTATCATCATCATGCGTGTGTGCTAAGTCACTTCAGTCGTGTCTGATTCTTTGCAACCCTATGTAGACTGTAGCCTGCTGGGCTCCTCTGTCCATGGGGTTCTCCAGGCAAGAGTACTGGAGTGGGTTGCCATTTCCTCCTCCAGAGTATCTTACCAGGCATTGAACTAACGTTTCTTATGTCTCTTGCATTGACAAGAGGCGAATTGCTTACCACTAGCCAACTGGGAAGCCCTCATCAATTGTTCAGCTCAGTTCAGTTCAGTTGCTCAGTCGTGTCCAACTCTTTGTGACCCCACAAATTGCAGAACGCCAGGCCTCCCTGTCCATCACCAACTCCCGGAGTTTACCCAAACTTCTGTCCATCAAGTTAGTGATGCCATCCAGTCATCTCATCCTCTGTCATCCCCTTTTCCTCTGGCCCCCAATCCCTCCCAGCATCAGGGTCTTTTCCAATGAGTCAACTCTTCGCATGAGATGGCCAAAGTATTGGAGTTTCAGCATCAGTCCTTCCAATGAACACCCAGGACTGATTCCTTTAGGATGGACTGCTTGGGTCTCCTTGCAGTTCAAGGGACTCTCAAGAGTCTTCTCCAACACCACAGTTCAAAAGCATCAATTCTTTGGCACTCAGCTTTCTTCACAGTTCAACTCTCACATCCATACATGACCATTGGAAAAACCATAGCCTTGACTAGACAGATCTTTGTTGGCAAAGTAATGTCTCTGCTTTATTTTTTTTAATATAAATTTATTTATTTTAATTGGAGGCTGATTACTTTACAATATTGTATTGGTTTTGCCATACATCAACATGAATCTGCCACGGGTGTACACGTGTTCCCCATCCTGAATCCCCCCTCCCACCTCCCTCCCCATACCATCCCTCTGGGTCAAAGAATAAATTCTCTGGATCCTTAGATCCTTCTTCAGACAGGTGTTTTGTAGTAGGTCATCCTAGGAATATTGCCTTATGATGTTAGAAGCCTTACTAGAGTCTGGACACCTCTTAGTACAGATGTTTGGATAGAGTCATTATGTGTCAGGGCTTCCCAGGTGGTGTTACTGGTAAAAAAAACCTACCTGCCAATATAGGAGACATAAGAAACATAGGTTCAATCCCTGAGAATATGCCCTGGAGGAGGAAATTTGGTATCCAGTATTCTTGCCTGGAGAATCCCATGGACAGAGGAACTTGGCAGGCTACAGTCCAAAGGTTTGAGAAGACTCCCCAGTCCAGTACTCTTGCCTGGAAAATCCATGGACAGAGGAGCCTGGTAGGCTGCAGCCTATGGGGTCACCAAGAGTCGGACATGACTGAGCGACTTCACTTTCACTTTTCACTTTCATGCATTGGAGAAGGAAATGGCAACCCACTCCAGTGTTCTTGCCTGGAGAATCCCAGAGACAGCAGAGCCTGGTGGGCTGCCGTCTATGGGGTAGCACAGAGTTGGACACGACTGAAAACAGCAGCAGCAGCAGCAGACATGATTGAAGTGACTTACTACACATGCACTGTCCTGTTATGTGCCAAAAGTTGGCCAATTCTCAGCCTCAAACAGGAAACAACCTAATCATTCAATAACAGGGTAACAGAAACATAAACTCCTCAGCAATAAAAAGGAATTAAGTTGCAATACTCATGACAACATACACGTGCATGGTCAGTTGCTCAGCTGTGACTGACTCTTTGCAACACCATGGACTGGAGTCCACCAGGATCCTCTGTCCATGAAAGCTTCCAGGCAAGAATATTGGAGTGGGTTGCCCATTTCCTACTCCAGGGGATCTTCCCCACCCTGTGATCGAACCCAAGTCTCTTGGCTTTCCTGCATTTTAGGTGAATTCTTTACTAACTGAGCCAATTGAGAATATTGAGGATGCCTAAACCTCAAAGTCATAATACTCTGCCTACAAAGTAAGCTAAACACCAGAGTGCATCCTGTGTGTTTCTATTGACATGAACAGGTGAAATAAAAAAGAAAAAAAGGAGTGATGGGAAAAAAGAAATAAAAAAATAGTTTCTCTGAAGATAAAAGTGGGATTTCTTTGTGGTGTCTCTCTTGGTCTTCCATTTGTAACACTTCTCACATCGATCTATAATTATCATTAACTAACTTTCCCTCTGAGCTCTTTGTGTTTTACTTACCTTCAACCTCTAGGAATTTTTTCAAGCCTCGGTGCAGGGTTGTGGACAAATTAATTTTCATGGGACCAAACTAGAACCTTGGTCTCACTGAGTTTGATACTAGCATCTCCAGGAAAGAGTTCCCAGCTTTGCCTTCTTTCTTCTCTTAGCAACTAGCAAAGAGGGCTTGAGGTATAGCTGTACTTGGATATCAAGTTTGTTATCCATTTGGAATTATCTCAAAGGGCATATCCATGTAACAGTATAAAATCTCTAGCTAGACGAAAAAGAAAATAACACAAAATACCCCTCATTTAATTATAGTAATAAATAGACGAAGTATAAATTTCAGCACAGGAAACTGCTGAAAACTTGATAATCCCCTAGAAATTCTCCTGCCTAACCACATAACCTTGGAAAGAAGACTCATATACTCATATTTTGCAAATAAAAGATCTTTGTATACAAGATTAAAAAAATAAAAGGGATGCCAGTCTATTTCAGTGGTGCACCAACACATGTAACAAAGTCTTTGATAGCCATAGAAAAATGTTATTAAAAATAGAAAAATGTCTCTTAAAAACAACTCCAAAAAGTTTTCACAGGGTGATATCTGTTAGGTGCTATCACAATGAGGAAATGAGAGAGGAAAAAAATGATACTGCTTTACATTCTCAGTTACAATTTATTTAGAGAGGGATGCTTATTTGCCATCTTCTTTCAAGAGATGTAAAAAATGTGAATGCTCATTAGGTAAGAAGATGTATAGTGAGGCCAGAAATAATTAAAGAACTTAAGAAGAGAAAATATGACAGGACACTACATGTTTGAATGGGAATATAAAACACACCGTGTGTTTCATAATTTTAACAGTCTGGCCAAGGCAAAGGTTTCCAGGCCATTGGTTAGGCACTTTACTCCTTTCCTTTTTTATACCTGTCTGAAGATTCAGATCAAGAACACACACATATTAAATATCTGGACACAGTAAAAAAATGATTTGAAAAATAGTGTAACTAATGAAAAACCATAAATGTACACTTGTTTGTGAAAGTGAATCCAACCTCATTCAATTCGCCATTACATTTTGGTGGTATTTATTTTCAGTTTTATTTTTCCTTTCTCTCTAGATGCTATTTCTAAAAAATGTTAAGTAAACAAATACAAAAATGCATGGTATATCAATACAAGCTCTGCCTTTACTTTGAATTAATACTTTGAGTTTATCCTCTCCCCAAGTCGATAACACATGAATAATTGGTATCATATGAGTAAATAATTTTAAACTCTAAGTTTCAAATCATGAAAAATACCAGCTCCAGTTTTTTATACAACCCAGGTCTCACTTGCTGGGTTGGACCATGCCATCTGATGATTGACAGGAAGACACAGAACACAGTCACTGGCAGCCTCCTTCTACTTGCTAGTGTGCAGCATTGGGCTGGATCTTTTGAAATGGATGGGTAAAGCTCTTAATCTTATATATCTTTCAGTGCTTTGCCTTGGTTGGAATTCAAGAAGCCTGCAGAACTTCTTAGAAAAGAATATAAATGTTCCTGAAGTGTTTCAAAAACATCAATTCAAAAGGTCTAAATCAGCAACAACAGTGACAACAAAAATGTGTCACTTTCTGTTGGAGGGAGAAACCCAGATAAAAAAGCTTATTTTCCCAGATGGTCCACTGACTAATTACACAGGCAGGAGCTCCTGAAAAGAAAGGAATCAGAAGGAAACCCTAATAACCAGTAGAATGGGAGGAACAGAATGGTAGTTTCACATTTTTGCCTCCTTTGATAGATAAAAATATAGGAGATATTTAAAGTAATGTAACCTACCATAAAATATAATGCAATTTGGTAGTCAGCAGTATTTTAGCACTCTAGCTATTATGTTACAGCATTTTATTGGTTAAAACCATTGACAATTATCATTAATAGAAGACCTAATTATTCAGACCTGCATTTAATAAGCAGACAAAAAGTCATGATATAATATAAATTGTATGCATCAAAGGACTGTATAAAGTTGATATCCCTAGGTCATGTGTGTGTGTGTGTGTGTTTGTGAATACGAACTACTGAGAATAACTGAAAATGGTTATAAAGATGACCTGAAGTCTGAACAGAGTGCTGGTGCTTCCTTAACTGCACCCTCCCAAACCTCCTGGATTCTGTGCTTCACTCTTTTCTAGTTCTTTTGCTTTTACAGACTGTCCATGCTTTATACAGCATTGACTGTGTGAATTCCAGTTGCCACAGTTTAGTTAAACATTGGTACCCAACTACACCATCCAAGTTCTAGTTACCTGATTCCCTGGTAGCTCAGATGGTAAAGTGTCTGCCTGCAATGCGGGAGACCTGGGTTCATTCCCTGGGTTGGGAAGATCCCCTGGAGAAGGAAATGGCAACCCACTCTAGTACTCATGCCTGGAAAATTCCATGGATGGAGAAGCCTGGTGGGCTAAAGTCCATGGGGTCGCAAAGAGTAGGACACGACTGAGCGACTTCCCTTTCTTTCTTTGACAGTGAGTCATTAAATAAAGTGCGAACTTTGCAGCTAACTCTTCCATTCACAGATTACAGATGCACATGGCAATCAATGACCCATCACATTCCATCTTTTAAATTTTTTTATCTTATTTTTATTGCTTATTTTATTTTTTGGCCATACTGAGCAGCATGGGGGATCTTAGTTCCCCTACCAAGGATTGAACCTATGCTTCTTGCAGTGGAAGCACAGAGTCTTAACGCTTGGCCCACCAGGGAAGTTCCCATATAGCATCTTTTACATTCTGTGTGGACTGGTCACTGCACATCTACTATTCAGTTCATGCATGAACTGCAAGGATGCCACTGTGTGACCTCTTTGTCCCTCAGTTATAACCTTGTGTGTGATTTTACAAAAATAGATAATGAAAAGAGAAAGTTGACCAGAAAGATGAAAAACACAGCCAAAAAGAAAAAATGTGATAGTACTAGAAGTGAAATTCAAATAAAAATTTATTATAGAAGAAATAGCTGACCACAGAAATGTTGACGCAGTTGTGATTTGTGAGACTGAACAGATTCAGCTAAAGGACTTCAGAAAGAGTGTATTTCTCAACACAAATGAGAAAAGTGGTTGTGAAGAAAAAAATGAAGATGTCTCATAGGAAGTAATGGTGCCCAAAACCTCCACATTGAAAGCACTCACAGAATTATTTCACAAAATTAAGAACAAACAATGAAATGCTGGCAACTTAAATAAGCATAGAAAACATATAGCTATTTACAAAAGCATAGAAAAAATTCTTATTCTATATTCTAAACTACATAAATAAAAGAAGGGAAGTACTTTTTGAAAATAAATGAAACACTTTGATTCTCATTCCTTCTAATATTTTAATGTGCTAAATAAATATTCAGTTCAGTCGCTCAGTTGTGTCCGACTCCTTGTGACCACATGAATCGCAGCACGCCAGGCCTCCCTGTCCATCACCAACTCCCGGAGTTCACCCAGACTCATGTACATCGAGTCAGTGATGCCATCCAGCCATCTCATCCTCTGTTGTCCCCTTCTCCTCCTGCCCCCAATCCCTCCCAGCATCAGAATCTTTTCCAATGAGACAACTCTTCGCATGAGGTGGCCAAAGTACTGGAGTTTCAGCTTCATCATCAGTCCTTCCAAAGAACACCCAGGACCGATCTCCTTTAGAATGGACTGGTTGGATCTCCTTGCAGTCCATGGGACTCTCAAGAGTCTTCTCCAACACCACAGTTCAAAAGCATCAATTCTTCGGCGCTCAGCTTTCTTCACAGTCCAACTCTCACATCCATACATGACCACAGGAAAAACCATAGCCTTGACTAGATGAACTTTGTTGCCAAAGTACTGTCTCTGCTTTTGAATATGCTATCTAGGTTGGTCATAACTTTCCTTCCAAGGAGGAAGCGTCTTTTAATTTCATGGCTGCAGTCACCATCTGCAGTGATTTTGGAGCCCCAAAAAATAAAGGCGGACACTGTTTCCATGGTTTCCCCATCTATTTCCCATGAAGTGATGGGACCAGATGCCATGATCTTAGTTTTCTGAATGTTGAGCTTTAAGCCAACTTTTTCACTCTCCACTTTCACTTTCATCAAGAGGTTTTTTAGTTCCTCTTCACTTTCTGCCATAAGGGTGGTGTCATCTGCATATCTGAGGTTGTTGATATTTCTCCCAGCAATCTTGATTCCAGCTTGTGCTTCTTCCAGGCCAGCGTTTCTCATGATGTATTCTGCATATAAGTTAAATAAGCAGGGTGACAATACACAGTCTTGACGTACTCCTTTTCCTATTTGGAACCAGTCTGTTGTTCCATGTCCAGTTCTAACTGTTGCTTCCTGACCTGCATATAGGTTTCTCAAGGTGGTCTGGTATTCCCATCTCTTTCAGAAATTTCCACAATTTATTGTGATCCACACAGTCAAAGGCTTTGGCATAGTCAATAAGCAGGAATAGATGTTTTTCTGGAAATTTCTTGCTTTTTCGATGATCCAGCAGATGTTGGCAATTTGATCTCTGGTTCCTCTGCCTTTTCACTTCTGGATATATACCTCCCCAAATTAAAAAAAGAAAATAAACTAAAAACAGATGCAACTGATATTTATATAGCCTTATTGATAGCACCATTATTTATAAACACTAAACTTCTGGGGTGTCTCAGCAGTAAAATCCCCCTGCAATGCAGGAGGCCACAGGTTCAGTCCCTGGGTCTGGAAGATCCCCTGGAGAGTGATATGGCAACCCACTCCAGTATTCTTGCTTGGAGAATTCCATGGACAGAGGATACAGTCCATGGGGTCACAAAAAGTCAGACATGCTAAGCACCCATAGGCACACACACACAACATGAGTATAAGGAAAGTTCAGAATAATACCAAAGAGTAAATTCTATTCAGTGTTAGTCATTAATTGATTTCAAACTAGTGGAGTATGCAGATTCAAATAAGAGCTGAGAATCATGGTTATTGCAAACACTCATTGGTAGATGAATGGATAGACGAATATTGGACACATGCTACAGAACAGATGAACTTTGAAGATAACCTGCTATCTGCCCTCTTAGAACAGTAGACAGCACATCAGTCTCATAATCTGAAGGTCCTGAAAACAGTCTGCTAAGTGAAATAAACCAGTTGGAATAGAGCAAACATATTCAGAGTAGAGAAATTCATAGAGTCAGAGAGAAGAACAATTATTTCCAAGTTTTGGGGGAGGAAGAAATGGGAAATTGTTTGTATTTAACAAATACAGAGGTAATCAAGTATGAGATTCCAGTGTACATAATTTTAACATGCAAGAACTAAAGTAACAACAAAATTACCTCCAGTGCATTCTTTTTGAGAAAGCTATTAGAGAATTACCATCCCCAGAAAATTTTAAGGGTAAATCAACAAAATGGGGGACATGAGGCTAGAAGCAGGATATTGGTCACAGGAAGCAAGGAGAAGAAATTGCAGGAGGGCAGTGAAGGCACATTTCAGCAAGACTGCTGTGGACAAGAAGCAAAGGGAACCCTGGGTAGCTGGAAATGCCAGAAGTTATGAGATGCACTTCTTTAGAAAGATAATGTAAATAGACTGAAGCACTGAAAGTATTTTGAGGAGATTCTTTTTGGCAAAGAAATCATGTTGAATTTTTGAAAGCAGAAAGCTAAAGGACGAGTCAACATTCAAAAAACCATGCATGTGAAGTAAAGTAAGTGTAATTATAGTTTACTATCACACTCAGTGATAAATAGTGTATAAAAGACACAAAATATTAAACTTGGAGTATTTACTTTTCAATCAAAATACAGTATAAAACTTGGGGTATGGAGATGAATGCAAATGTTCTGCATAACAAGGCAGAAGAAAAAATAATAGCTTTTCCTAATGGGAGGGAAACTGATAAAACTTAACAAACCAACAACAGCAAATCAGCATGTTATCTTTAGAGACACAAAGATAAATGTAATAATAATTGGAGAGAAGATAGGGAATGTTGGGCCAGTGCAGGTAGGTGGATGGATTGGATGCTGGAAGCTTGTGGATTTTCTCATGTGAGGCTTCTGTTTTTTTCAGAAAGCTTCTTCAGCTGAAAGAAAGGATTGAAAAGAAAGATGGTGATGAATTTAAACCAAAGCAGAGTTTGAAATAACCATCTGGAAAACAGAGAGGGATGAGCATGTGTAACAATAAAACGTGTGCATGCTCACTTTTGTCTTTTACAATCCTCTTTTTATAGTATATCTGTGCTTGTGCTACATGTGCTCAGTCACTCGGTCATGTCTGACTCTTTGTGACCTCTTGGACTGTAGTCTGCCTGGCCCCACTGTCCATGGATTTTTCCAGGCAAGTATACTGAAGTGGGTTGCCATTTCTGACTACAGGGGATCGTTCTAACCCCAGGGATCAAACTGCGTCTCCTGCATTGGCAGGTGGATTCTTTACCACTGAGTCACCTGCAAAGCAAATCTGACTCCATATTGGATCTGTTCCTTTCCCTGTGCTTAGTCATGCTGGCTCTGCACCTTTCTTAGAAGAATGTTGAAATATACAGGGTAGCCCTTTCTCAAGGCTCTGACCTTTAAGGATATAACAATTTTTCGTTCATACAGTGTCAGGAAGCATTTAACAGGAGGCTTCCTGTATGCTGTTTTGGATCTGTCAGGAATTCTCTATTTCTTATTAATTCCTGAATATTCAGGAATTAAGAGGAGAGGCAAGCCTCTCCCCGGGGCTGAGGAATCCAGGCATTTCCTTTGTTAGTCTTTCTATATGGTGATAAGTACCCTCTTCCTTTTTTATGAACCATAGGGTAAAAGTGATTATTTACAATCCTCTCTCTTTCATGTGGATGACCTGATGTTTCCTTGTAAGTTTTTATTTTATCTCTGCTGAAAACAGCTATCTTGTAAGACAGTATAAATACCTATACAATGTTGAATAAAACACCTTTGCTCCATCAGAGTTTTGGTCCCCGTGTCTTGCTTTCTCTCTCTCTCTCTCTCTCTCTCTCTCCCCCCCTCTCTCTCTCAGGTTATTTCTTTGGAGCACAGAGGCTCTCTGAGTTCACTTTCCTTCCCGGGCTCCTAAGACCCTCTTGAGAAGGCTCTCTGCACCTTCACCTCATCAAGAGGGCGCCTGAGGCCTCCGTGAACAGAGCAAGCCCCATATCAGGGACTTTAATGGCTTTCTGCATAAACCAAGGACTATCAGCCTCTTTCTCTCTCCTTTACTTTCTTATCAGTTGACTCTGGACCACCAGGTTCGGGTCCATTAAAGGACCTCAACAATACAGAGACAAAAAGTTGAAAAACCGAGAATAACATTTGTGGTGTTGGAGGCTTACAGGAACATACTGATCTGAGGATTTCAACACCAAACAGTTTGAAAAACTAACCATGCCCCTCCCTCACCCTGCCTTTAAAAGTGCTTAGCTGAAACCCTTCAAGGAGTTCTGGTTTTTTTGGGCAGAACCTGCCAATCTTCTTGCATGGTCCTGCAATAAGCCTTTCTCTGCTTCAAACTCTTGATGTTTTGATTTGCTTGGCATCACTGTGTGTCAGGCACACAAACTTGCATTTGGTATCATATCTAAGTGTGTCACTTAACTGAAATAAAGTGATTTGCATGTAACTTTCTTTTTTCCAATAATGTCAAGTTACCAAACTTGTCTCTGTTTCCTCTTGTTCATATTGTTTGCCTGACATTCAATTTTTCATGTAAAATGTTTGACTGAAAGAAACTGCACACAAGTGGTTGTCCAACTGCTTTTCACATTTAAAGATGTGAACTTGAAATGAATGGTTCTGTGAAGTCCAAGTTGCCTAACTTGTTCTCAAGTCCAGACAGTCTGGGGTCATCCTTCACATCTGTCATGGTTGGTGTGGACTTCTCTGTGACTGGCAATATTTCCAAATGAGATTCTGACTTCTTGATGACCTCCTGTCTTGATGACCTTCTACCTCTAATTTATACAATTCCAGACTCTTTCACAAAATTTAGACTGTAAATATGTGTCATCAATTTTTTAATAATTTATGACATTTATAAAGGCTTGCCTGGTGGCTCAGATGGTAAAGAATCTGCCTGCCGTGCAGGAGATCTGGGTTCCATCTCTGGATTGAGAAGATTCCCTGGAGAAGGGAATAGCTTCCCACTATAGTATTCTTGCCTGGAGAATTCCACGGCCAGAGGAGCCTGGCAGGCTGCAATACATGGGGTTGCAAAGAGTTGGACATGACTGAGCAACTAACACTTTCATATCTTCACTTTCAAGACATTTCTCTTTTAGTCGCCAAATTAGTGAGCACAGATTTCTCCATAAACCTAGGACTGGCTAATAAACATGATCATATTGACCTCTCCTCTCCTTGTAAGAATGTTTGTGTATGGATTGTTGTTGCTAAGAGTAGAAGAAAAGCCCAACCTCAGTTAAAAGGGGGGGGAAAAAATCTCCTTTTAAAATCACGCACCACAAAACTTCTATTTAGCTATTCACGGCAGGAAACTCAGTAAAAATTATTTAAAGCACATTAATTCAAATCAGCCAGCCTACCTCCATGAGAAACTTGTTGCATAAAGGGAACAGTTCCTCTAATTAAATCTAAAAACTCTACAGCTGTGAAACTATAAATTTTTATCTATGCTAGCAGTAGCTGTAAAAGTGATTCTAAATTAAAATATTAACTTTTCCCCCTTACACACAATAAAAGACTTAAAACTTCCATAAAATTACTCATATTATTTTCGCCTTTCTAAGTGGATGCCCTGACATTGGCAGACTTTTCCTACCTCAGAATAAAGTGTTTACTTTTCACCATAATGCCTGTGCTTTTTTTTGGCAACAGTTTTCATAGCATGACTTAACTATAGAAAAACTCACACTTTTGATTTTTTCTTTCTTTCCTTCTTAGATTTTTGTTTTTTTCTAATAAGTTGTTCCTCACTGGCCAGTTGTAACAAACAACAACATCTGGTCTGTTGCTGGGTGAATAGTTAAATCTCCTCTCTCCAGGATAAGAAAATCTGTTTTTAGATCCTAGAGGATGGACTTCACACATGTTCAAGTAAGCATGTCCAAAACCTTGGCTGATCCTCTGTGTGCAAATTCAGTCATGTCCAACAGTCCTATCATGGTTATAGTCCTGCCAGATTTCTCTGTCCATGGGATTACCCTGACAAGAATACTGGAGTGGGTTACCATTTCCACCTCCAGGGATCTTCCCAATCCAGGATCTCCTGTGCCTCCAGCATTGGAGGCAGGCAGATTATTTACCACTGAACCACCTGGGAAGCCCAAAAAGAGAGAAAAATCCTCCCCAAAATAATTAATTTCCAGAAAGACATCAAAGAGAATGGTAAAATTCTGTGGAACAACAGACTGGTTCCAAATAGGAAAAGGAGTACATCAGGCTGTATATTGTCACCCTGCTTATGTAACTTATATGCAGAGTACATCATGAGAAAAGCTGGGCTGGAGGAAGCACAAGCTGGAATCAAGATTGCTGGAGAAATACCAATAACACCACCGTTATGGCAGAAAGTGAAGATGAACTAAAGAGCCTCTTGATGAAAGTGAAAGAGGGGAGTGAAAAAGTTGGCTTAAAGCTCAACATTCAAAAAAGTAAGAACATGGCATCTGGTCCCATCACTTCATGGCAAATAGATGGGGAAACAATGGAAACAGTGTCAGACTTTATTTTTTTGGGCTCCAAAATCACTGCAGATGGTGATTGCAGCCATGAAACTAAAAGATTCTTACTCCTTGGAAGGAAAGTTTAGACCAACCTAGATAGCATATTGAAAAACAGAGACATTACTTTGCCAACAAAGGTCTGTCTAGTCAAGGCTATGGTTTTTCCAGTGGTGGCCATGTATGTATGTGAGAGTTGGACTGTGAAGAAGGCTGAGCGCCGAAGAATTGATGCTTTTGAACTGTGGTATTGAAGAAGACTCTTGAGAGTCCCTTGGATTGCAAGGAGATCCAATCTGTCCATCCTAAAGATCAGACCTGGGTGTTCATTGGAAGGACTGATGTTGAAGCTGAAACTCCAATACTTTGGCCACCTGATGCGAAGAGCTGACTCCTTTGAAAAGACCCTGATGCTGGGTAAGATTGAGGGCAAGAGGAAAAGGGGATGACAGAGGATTAGATAGTTGGATGACATCACCGACTCGATGGACATGGGTTTGGGTGAACTCCAGGAGTTGGTGATGGACAGGGAGGCCTGGCGTGCTGCAATTCATGGGTTCACAGAGTCAGACATGACTGAGCGACTGAAGTCAACTGAAAATTCTAGTTTTGAACACTTGAAAATAAACAGATAATTAAAAGTTACCATTTGCTGAGCTGGTTCTGTTCCTGTAAATTTCAGTGTGTTTGACCCATTTTATCATTTTTGTAAACAACTTCTTCCTATACTCATAAATTGGGGTGTATTTGGAGAGTATCTAAAGATCATTGCAGGCTTTAGTGTGACTTGTCACAATCATCTCACCTGTGTAACATCTAACATTTTTACCTTAACTGATTCTAGAGTTTCTATTGTTTGTGCAACAAATTGAAAATTTTGGTGGTAGTGTCCTAAAATGATGTGTGTCAATGGTGTGATGAGGGTCCACATATGTGCACTCATGGTCTATTGACTCCTGGAAAGGGTTCCAATGCTTCCAGTCCTCACCTTGAACTATCATTTGGTGAGGATCAGGGAGGTATTCCATAAATTACTTGTGAATTCATAGTAGTTTGAAAACAGGCATGGCAGCCAAAACATATTTTCTACAGCAGTTTCTTTGACCCTGACTTTTTCTTTGACGCAAGGATTAAGAGGCAAACTATATGTGTGAAAATTTGTTTTTCTGACTAATGATAACAATAATGTTAGCTATTTCATCTTGACAACCATTTTTTACATACTTTATTCAAGTTCTGGTCCTAAGGTAACAACCACAACTCATTCATTCATTCATGAAATTCTCTCAGCCATATCTGACTCTTTAAGACCTCATGGGCTATAACCTGCTCCTATATCCATGGAATTCTCATCTCTACACACTCCTTTATTCCTCTTCCCTAGAGTCATAGAAAACATGTATTTTACTCTATTGTGTTTATTTTTACATATGCTCATGGCAATGATTTTTGATGTTTTCTAATATGAGATTTCCCATTCTAAGATGTATTTTCACATTTGCATTTATACATATATGTCTATATGTACATATATTTGTTTTTATATAAGTTGTTTGATTTACACTTTTATCCTGGAGCTACCAGCAATGGAATTTTTAATTTTTTTAATTTATTTTAATTGAAGTATAATTAATTTACAATGTTGTAGTATTTTCAAATATACAGCAAAATTATTCTGTTATACATATATGCATTTATATTTTTAAATCTTCAGTCTGTCTTACTAGCAATGGGTACATTTACTGAATTATTTATCTTCCACGAAAATGTTGCTAGATTACTGATGAGCTTTATAACTGATAATAATTTGGAATCAAGACTATTCAGTACTTCTTTTGTTCCTGCTTATGCCCTGAAAGTGAAAGTGAAAGTTACTCAAGTCATGTCCGACTCTTTGCAACCTCATAGACTATACAGTCCATGGAATTCTCCAGGCCAGAATACTGGAGTAGGAAGACTTTGCTGTCTCCCAGGGATATGTCCTACTTCATCATATTGATAGAGAAGTAATAGTGAATTAATGAAGACACAGGTTTTGAAAGCAGAGACTGCTGTGGTAGATCTAGGTGCTATGTCCTTGGACACTTTCCTTAAATCCATGTTAACCTGTGAATCCTAGTTTACTAATTCAGAACATTGTTTGGAGCATTGAAAGATGTTGTGTGCAGGCATGATGCTTCTCCTTCCCTTTTCTCAGAGGATCAATGAACCAATCACTACAAGGCCCAACACATGTTTAATATTTGTTTTATGTTCAATATTATGGATGTCTCAATAGTGATATTATGAACTACCATATAAACCAAATTATTTGAAGATTGCTTAAGCCTCAAATACATCTGAAAATACTACAGGAAAACAATGGAAAGAATGTGAATGGCCTCTGAGAAATTAACTAAGATCTAATCAATTCCTAGACTAGCATTAAGTAGAAGTACTAATACTCCTATTTAAGGTGCACTACTAGCAACACTGGAGAAGGAAAAGGCAACCCTCTCCAGTAGTCTTATCTGTGAAGTCCCAGAGACAGAGGAGCCTAGTAGACTACAGTCCATGGGGTCTCAAAGTGTCAGACTTGACTGAGTGGCTAACTCTTGAGCCTGAGGAAAATACCACAGGGACACATGGTGAGCAACTGGTGTTATTTATGAATGCATAAAACTACAGTCCATGGGCAAGTCCATGGGGTAACAAAAAGACAGGTCTTAGCAACTGAGCAGGCACACACTAGCAACAATGTTACCTTTGTATTTTGTGTCTCTAGTTCACTATGTATAATGACTGGCACCTTTCATGCTATACCTATCTCAGCTATAGCCTCTCCTATAATAATGTATAGGGGAGGCTATAGCTGAGATAAGGAAGGCTGACAAAAGAGGAAGACAAACATTTTGTTCTATATTTTTATCCAGCTGTCAAACACATAAACTGTCATCTGGATCCTTTAAATACTGGGATAAGCCTTAAATAGCTTGCATGTGTGCATGTTAAGTAGCTTCTCTTGCATCCGACACTTTGCAACATTGTGGACTATAGCCCATCAGGCTCCTCTGTCCATGGGATTCTCCAGGCAGGAATATTGGATTGGGCTGCCATGCCCTTCTCCAGGGGATCTTCCTGACCCAGGGATCAAACCCACGTCTCTTTTGTCTCCTGCATTGCCATGTGGGTTCTTTACCATTTGCATCACCTGGAAAGCCTCTTAAATAGCTTACTTACCCCTAAGGATATTCCTGCAAGATGATACACATCAAGATAAAAATTGCAGTGATCTATGCCTTATCAAAAAAGGTTATATGGGATTTCAAATACTCATTCAAGAAGCAGAAAGGTGTGAAGTATTCCTGAGAAAGACTTCTATTTAAAAATATTTAAGATAAACTTTATTCTCTTCAAGTTTCAGCCATCTGGAAAATTCCCTCATATCAATTATCCTAGTCTTTGGTAAGGCCATGTGAACAAGGTACTATTTTGCTTGCTTGATGAAGAAAAATAAGTTAATTGCTTTAAAAATTACTCTGATCATATGGGCATGAACAATAATTGAGAGAAGCATTTGAATATTATAGACTTGTTCTGACTTTTGGAATCTTAGGCTTAGCACTTCAAGTACTGGCTAAATTTCTAAAGATTTCAAAGCTTTCTCTATGTAATGAAAGTCACAATACTTAATTCATAAGATATATTTAATTTGAGGGTGCTACTGCTGCTAAGTCACTTCAGTCGTGTCCGACTCTGTGCGACCCCATGGACTGCAGCCTACCAGGCTCCTCCGTCCATGGGATTTTCCAGCAAGAGTACTGGAGTGGGTTGCCAATTTGAGGGTAAATGATTGTAATATACGATGTACTTAGCAAAAAGAGGTACACTTTTTAAACTCTCATTAAATGGTGTTTGTGGTGTTAGTATCCATCGCCTTTTACATAATGCAATTCTGAATAAACATGAATATTCTTTTATATGAACCAGTAAAAAATAAAGAGATCTAATTTATTTGCTCCTAATTTCCATGGTTTCAATCGTACCTTATTGCCCTATTATCTTAAGGAAATTACAGAAAATGCATCAAGAGTAAGAGGTCTAATGATGTTGTAATAGAGAGGCAAATGACAGCAAGCTTCCTAAAAGGACATTAATGCCTGAATTCTGGGTTTTCCTATATGCCTGATATGTGCCATATGTCTGAAGAAGTAGGGACTTTAACCTACCAGACCGAGCAACTGAACTTGTCTTCCAATTCTGGATCAGATCTTGGAGGCGCTAAAGAAATTCAAATTAATTTTGTTTTTGCTTTACAATATGTTGTCATCAGGGATGATACATATTGAACTAATATGACTAATTAGCCCCTTGAAATTTAGCTCCATCCACACCAGCTTTCCTGGGATCCAGGATATTATTAAGTATGCAGATGTGCTTGAATGCCTAAACATTCTGAGACATTGTCTCTTTTTTGAGACAACGTGGTATGAAGGAATGTGCACTGACATGTGAATCAGGTTTTTGTTTTCATTATTTATTTACTTTTAAAATTTTTATTGTGACATATATGCTTTACAATATTGTGCTGCTTTCTGCCATACATCAGCATGAATCAGCCATAGGTATACGTATGTCCCTTCCCTTGAGAGTCTCCCTCCCATCTCCCATCCCATCCCACCCCTTTAGGTTGTCACAGAGCACTGGATTGAGCTCCCTGTGTCACACAACAAATTCCCACTGGACATCTATTTTACATAGGTAATGTGTATGTTTCCATGCTACTGTCTCAATCTGGTTTTTCATGTTAACCAGTTTCTGGTGATCCTTGGCTCCTGTATCCATACATGTGCTGAATGGGTGGATGTGATTGTCTGTGATTTTCAAAGCTGGGTCATAGCAAGCACCATTGTTTCCACTGTGCATTCTTGGGTTTCTCTCTCTGAGATGCTGACTACATGCCAGGAACACTCTCAAACAACCACATGGAGAAGTCCATGTGGTAAGCAACTGACTTACTACCGACAATCAGCAACACTTGCCAGCATGTGAGTGAGCCTCCTGAAAAATGGATCCATCAGCCCCCATCAAAGCTCAAATGACTGAAGCCATAGGAGCCATCTGTCTGCAGCTCACTAGAAAGCCCCTTTTCCAGAACTGTGTAGCCAAGTCACTCCTAGTTTCTGAACTAAAGACACTGTGAGGGATAGTTCATTAACTACAGTTGTTTAAAGCCACTACTTGTTCTAGGTGATTTGTTATATAATAAATTAATACAAGCTCTGGGATCTTTGGCAAGTAGTTTTCTTTCTTCTTTCCTTCAGTCCTTCCTTCCTTTTTTCCCTACCTTTCTCTCTCTCTTTCATTCATTTTCGTTTAGCTCAGTGCCCTATTTACAAAATGAACAAGGTAAACACCTACTTCACATGACTCATTTTATTTTGTTTTGTTTCTGGTTCAGAGTAAATGTCCCAATCTGTTTATAGAATCTGATACATATCAGTAAGTACTCAACAGATGCAAGTTGTTTTTGATTCCCTCATTTACAAAAAAAAAAAAAAAATGAATTATATTTTCTAAAATACCTGGTACTTGTAAGAAGAGATACTGAACTTTGGTTCAAGTTCCCAGACAGTGAGATAAATATATGTACAATGTAAGCCTTAAAGGTGCTATAGCAGAATGGGATTCTAAAATAGCCTGAAATGTCAGACGTTTTCCCCAGGCAATGAAAAAGCATTTGTCCAAAGAGCAAATGCTAGGTGCAAACTAGGGAGGCAGTAGTGTCAACCTTCATATCGTATCTTTGCATGTTTGAGGACCAAAAATGTCAGAAAAATCAAGCATGTTCAGGAATTAGAGTGAAAGGTGATTATGTGCACTAATCTGTGTCCAGTATAAAGGACAAAGTGACAAAGTGAAGTCGCTCAGTCGTGTCCGACTCTTTGCGACCCCATGGACTGTAGCCTACCAGGCTTCTCTGTCCATGGGATTTTCCAGGCAAGAATAACTGGAGTGGGTTGCCATTTCCTTCTCCAGGGGATCTTCCCCATCCAGGGATTGAACCTATGTCTACCTGCATTGCAGGCAGATGCTTTACCCTCTGAGCTACCAGAGAAGCCTATAAACTATCTATCATATAAAAAGACATCTGAAGTGACCAAGCTTCAGAGATCTGGATGTTCTGCTGTAACATTTGCTGTAAGCCTTTGTCATGCTGCTTGCATACTAAATCATTCAGTTGTGTCTGACTTTTTGTGATGCTATGGACTGTAGCCCACCAGGCTCCTCTGTCCATGGGATTCTCCAGGCAAGAATACTGGAGCGGTTGCCATGCCCTCCTCCAGGGGATCTTTCTGACTCCGAGATTGAACCCACATATCTTGCTTTGGCAGGTGGATTCTTCACCACTACGGCCACCTGGGAAGCCCTTTGTCATGCTGCTTGTTTGCAATGTTGCTGTCACCTCATCAGTCATTCTGTGTCATGCTAACTGGAAATGGGAAGTGGAGAGGGTCAAGGAATATGACAATACACTTCAGATGTCACCCCTGATACCAAATTTCCAGCAATATCACATTGACCAGATTATATTACATGATTCCCATAGAAGCCTTGACCATTGAGGAAATAGGTTCCTAAACTCAGCACAAATGTGTACTTGTGTGTGTGTGTGTGTGTGTGTGCGTGTGCATGCTAAATTGCTTCAGTCATGTCTGACTCTTTGCAACACCATGGAATGGGCCTGCCAGGCTCCACTATCCATGGGATTCTCCAGGCAGGAATACTGGAGTGGGTTGCCATGTCCTTCTCCAAGGGATCTTCCAAACCCAGGGATTGAACCCACGTCTCTCATATTTCCTGCATTGACAGGCAGGTTTTTTACCATTAGCACCGCCTGTGAAACACTCCTAGAGGAAAAACAGGGCTATGTTCCCCTAACCTCTGCCCACAACATTCTCATTAACTGATCAACACAACTTAATTTATATTTATTTCTTTTTAAAGGCATCTTATTTAATATATATTGTGATTGATTCACATTGATTTCACACTAGTTGTACTATAATACATGCCTAAATTAAGCTTGTCTAACACATATATTTTCTCCAAAAGGCACACCATAGCCTGCCTGTGCTTAGGGATACTAGACAACAGTTCAGCACTAGGTTTACAGGTCGTTTTAAATGGTGAAATTACCAAAAAGAAGCATAAAAATGTGGTACTAAATATACTTAGAAAAGAACCTTATTTACTGTGTGAGAGATGAATAAGATATCAGAGCTTTTATCTTGACCGACCTCAGCTGGGACTATGTCTACAGCTCAATTCGAATTTTTGCTGCTCTGCACACATCTGGGAATGCCCACAAAAGCACCATGAGTATTGATTTTGGGGTTATAAATAAATTTTAGTGAGTAGGTGAATTCACGCCTATGGAATATGTGAATAATGATCAATTGTATTTATTTGGTGCCAATTATGTTGGGAAAGAGGAAGAGAATCTGACATGTACAACCACTAATTTAATTAACAGTACACATTAGAGCTGGCACTAAATATTTAATTTCTAATGCCAGAAATGTGGAAGGATGTCCCACAGAAGAGGAAAACCACAATAATGGGATGACTATGTTATTTCTCTATGAATCTTCTGATTTTCTCTTTGATGAAGAGGAAGAAAATAATACTGTTTCACATGAGGGTTTCAGATAACTTTGAAATAAACATATTATCTACTGTCTTTTGTCTTTCAGATGATCCTGTAGCTATCTTTCCTGTTATAATTCCATTCACTGAGTCTACACATGGGAGGAGATACATTCTGTCTGAAATCAGATTAATAGAGATCTAGCCAAACATCGTTTCAACTTATCTATCAATATCATTGGGGCTTAAACTTGTCTGACCATCACTGAAGAAGGGAAAATGCAGATTTCACTGTTGATTAAGCGAACAAACATCATTCTTGCTTTATTTAAGCAGCTAGACTAAGGACTGGGAGTAAAGACTTACATTCATGTGGTGTGCTTGCATTGGGTGGATGCCTAACATAATGACACCTATATCTCATTCCTATGCCAAGGCTTGGCAATGTCTTCTTGGGAATCTATCACACACTCAACTATTGGTTAAGTGTTGAATACAGTAGATCTCTGACTTAATAGCTATTCCTTGCACTTAAAGAAGTTAATTATTTTGAGGGAGTAGAAATGATTTATAAACAAAAATGAACCAGACAACAATCATACAGAGTCTACAATGATATACTAATTTGTATGTGACATGAGCTTGATGAGAAAGTCTTTATGAAGGAAATAAGCCTTGATTTTTGGCTTTAAAAAGAAACAGAAAGTATTATTGGCTTAAAAATAATTCTAATGTATTGTTGTCATTCAGTTGACCAGTTGTGTCTGACTTTGTGACCCTATGGATTGCAGCACCCCAGGCCTCTCCACCCCTCACCATCTTCTAAAGTTTGGCAGAGTTCATGTCCATTGCATCGGTGATGCCATGGACCCATCTCATCCTCTGATGTCCCCTTCTACTATCCTCAATCTTTCCCAGCATCAGGGGATTTTCCAATGCGTCAGCTGTTTGCATTAGATGACCAAAATACTGGAGTTTCAACTTAACCATCAGTCCTTCCAATGAATATTCAGGGTTGATATCCCTTATAATTGACTGGTTTGATCTCCTTGATGTCCAAGGGACTCTCAGGAATCTTCTCCAGCACCACAGTTCAAAGGCATCAATTCTTCAGCACTCTGCCTTTTATATGGTCCAGTTCTCACAACTGTACGTGACCACTGGGAAGACCATAGTCTTGACTATATAGACCTTTGTTGGCAGAGTGATGTCTCTGCTATTCAACACACTGTATAGATTTGTCACAGTTTTCCTACAAAGAAGCAAATGTCTTCTGATTTCATGGCTGCAGTCACCATCAGCAGTGTTTTAGAGCCCAAGAAGAGGAAATCTGTCACTACTTCCACCTTTCCCCCTTTTTTTTTGCCATGAATATTCGGGCCGAATGCCATGATCTTAGATTTTTTAATATTCAGTTTTAAGCCACTCTTTGACTCTCCTCTTTCACCCTCATCTAGAGGCTCTTTAGTTCCTCATTGCTTTCTGCCATTAGAATGGTACCATCCACATATCTGAGGCTGTTGGTGTTTCTCCCAACTATCTTGATTCCACTCATCCAGTTCTGCATTTCTCATGATGCACTCAGTGTATAGGTTAAACAAACAGGGTGACAGCAGACAGCCCTATGGTATTCCTTTCTCAATCTTGAATAAACCAGTTGTTTCATACAGGGTTCTAACTATTGCTTCTTGACCTGCATACAGGTTTCTCAGCAGACAGGTAAGATGGTGTGGTATTCGCATCTGTTTAAAATCTTTACTTTACTAAAAAATATATTCTTACTGTTACTCCTGGAAGCCCTGGGGATGCAAGAGTGAACAAAACTCATGGATAAAATAAATAGGATATAATGAGTAACTAAAGTATGCGAGTACCCTACTCTAAAATACTATATGTGAAAAAGTGAAAGTATTAGGTGCTCAGTCATGTTTGACTCTTGCAATCCCAGGGACTGTGGCCTGTGAGGCTCCTCTGTCCACAGAATTCTCCAGGCAAGAATACTAGAGTGGGTAACCATTCCCTTCTCCAGGGAATCTTCCCCTCCAAGGAATTGAATCCAGGTCTCCTGTGTTGCAGGCAGATTCTTTACGGTCAAAGTCAGCAGGGGAGCCCCCAGGATACTAAGTATATTGACCATTAATTCTTGCAATAATATTGGCAATAGACATTTTACTGAATAAGTACAAAGAAAGCTAGGCATCATAAGTCATCTATCCTTGGCCACAGACTGGTAAGTGATATTAAAGGTATGACAGTAAGTAGCACCTTGGAAAGGGGTGGGGGCTTGCCTGGTGGCTCAGTGATAAAGAATCTGCCTGCAGTGAAGAGACTCGGGTTTGATCCCTGGATTGGGAGGATCCCTTGGAGGAGGACATGGCAACCCTCTTTAGTACTCTTGCCTGGAAAATTCCATGGACAGAGGAGCCTGGTGGGGTACAGTCCATAGGGTCACACAGAGTTGGACATGACTGAAGTGACTAAGCAGCAGCAGCAGCACCTGGATAGGTTTGTTGCAATTTGTTTTACTAACCAAATACAGACCCAAAACATAATCCTAAACAAAATTAAGTATGGGACATATATATGTTACTTGATTCTGAAGATTCTTGAAATTCAGAGGGGTAATGAGAGTGAATACATAGGACAAAATTTCCAAAAAGAGAGTTAAAGGTAGGAAACAAATGTTTGAGCTAATATGAGGGAATGTGGAATTATTTGGAACATAAAAGATCATTGATTCAACTCTAGGAGAGCACATGTTGTGATTTTTTTTTTTTCATTAGTAGATTCTTTCCCATCAAACCTGAAATGGATTAGTGAAAGATCAAGAGTAATGATGAGGTAGAATAAAGTTGGTTTTAATATATGTCTAACATTTAAACAACCCATTAAAAATATAAATACAATCAGCTGCTTAAGAAAGAGGCAAGGCAAGAGAATCTGATCAAAAGATAGATTCCAATTAGACTACAAAAGGCTTCCTTTATCTTCAGAGATTTTTCTCATCTCATAGCTCTAAATTCTCCCTTCAAGTATTTCATATGTTTAGGATTATATATATATATATATATATATATATATATATATAGTAACTCAAGTCTGGGTAAAGTTGTATTAATTGATACAGTATACATTTAACTGTAACTTTAAACTTACTGGTCATAAGCACAACAGTGAGCTCATTTGGAAAATTATCATTCTGAATCTCCTATTGTAATATAAATAGCAAATTGCATCTGGGATTAAAGGGCACACTGTTACTATACCCAGGTTGTAAGACAGTCAGTGATGCAGAAAGCTACAAACTCCTTGAGGAATATTAATAAAGAAATCAAATCTTAGATTTTTGAAAATATTGTTTTGCTTGTATCACAAAGAAAATATTTAATAATATTCAGTTCAGCCACTCAGTCATGTCCAACTCCTTGAGACCCCATGGACTGCAGCACACCAGGCTTCCCTGTCCATTGCCAACTCCCAGAGTTTACTCAAACTCATGTCCATTGACTCGGTGACACCATCTAACCATCTCATCCTTTGTCTTTCCCCTCTCCTACCGCTTTCTATCTTTCTTAGCATCAGGGTCTTTTCAAATGAGTCAGTTCTTTGTATCAGGTGGACAAAGTATTGGAGTTGCAGCTTCTGCAACAGTCCTTCCAATGAATATTCAGGACTGATTTCCTTTAGGAGGGACTGGTTGGTTCTCCTTGCAGTCCAAGGGACTCCCAGGTGTCTTCTCCTACACCACAGTACAAAAGCATCAATTCTTTGATGCTCAGCTTTATTTATGGTTCAACTCCCACATCCATACATGACTACTGGAAAAACCATAGCTTTGACTAGACAGATCTTTGTTGGCAAAGTAATGTCTCTGCTTTTTAATATGCTGTCTAGTTTGGTCATAGCTTTTCTTCCAAGGACCAAGTGTCTTTTAATTTAAGAGCTGCAGTCACCATCTGCAGTGATTTGGAAACCCAAAAAAATAGTCTGTCACTGTTTCCCCATCTATTTGCCATGAAGTGATGGAACTGGATGCCATGATCTGAGTTTTCTGAATATTTGAGTTTTAAACCAAATTTCTCACTCTCCTCTTTCACTTTCATCAAGAGGCTTTTTAGTTCTTCTTCACTTTCTGTCATAAGGGTGGTGTCATCTGCATATCTGAGGTTATTGATATTTCTCCCTGCAGTTTTGATTCCAGCTTTTGCTTCATCCAGCCCAGAATTCTTCACGATGTACTCTGCATATAAGTTAAATAAGCACAGTGACAATATACATCCTTGACGTACTCCTTTCCCTATTTGGAACCAGTCTGTTGTTCCATGTCCAATTCTAACTGTTGCTTCCTGACCTGCATACAGATTTCTCAAGAGGCAGGTCAGGTGGTCTGGTATTCCCATCTCTTGAAGAATTTTCACAGTTTGTGGTGATCCACACAGTCAAAGGCTTTGGCATAGTCAATAAAGCAGAAGTAGATGGTTTTCTGGAACTCTCTTGCTTTTTCTATGATCCAGCAGATGTTGGCAGTTTGACCTCTGGTTCCTCTGCCTTTTTTAAATCCAGCTTGAATATCTGGAAGTTCACAGTTCAAGTACTGTTGAAGCCTGGCTTTGAGGATTTTAAGCATCAATTTACTAGCGTGTGAGATGAATGCAATTGGGTGATAGTGTGAACATTCTTTGGTATTGCGTTTCTTTGGGATTGGAATGAAAACTGACCTTTTCCAGTCCTGTGGCCACTCCTGAGTTTTCCAAATTTGCTGGCATATTGAGTGCAACACTTTCACAGCATCATCTTTTAGGATATGAAATAGCTCAAGTGGAATCCCATCACCTCCACTAGCTTTATTCTCAGTGATGCTTCCTAAGGCCCACTTGACTTCACATTGCAGGATGTCTGGCTCTAGGTGAATGATCACACCATCGTGGTTATCTGGGTCTGAAGATCTTTTTTGTAGAGTTCTTCTGTGTATTCTTGCCACCTCTTCTTAATATCTTCTGCTTCTGTTAGGTCCATACCATTTCTGTCCTTTATTGTGCCCATCTTTCATATTCCCTTATCTGTGAATAGCTTTTAATATAAAAGTAAAATATCTTAAGGGAAAGAAGACAACTATCAAGAGACTTACAGGGAAATGGATAAGTGGTAATAATAAAAATAACCTACATGAAGGAACTGTAAACAAATAAAATAAAAATAAACATTTTAATCACTATTGTGGGCTGTATTGTTTCTCCCTAGCCAGAATTCATTTGTTAAAATGGTAATCTCCAATTAGACTGTATTTGGGGATAGGACATACAAAGAGGTAATTAAAGTTAAACGAAGCCATAAAGGTGGGACCCTATTTCAAGAGGAATAGTGTCCTAAAATAAGAGGAAGAGTAACCACGGGGTGCATTCACACAGATGAAAGGCCATGTGAGGACATGGTGAGAATGTGGCCAAAGACAGAAGCCTCGTAAGAAACTAGACCTGCTGATCTTGATCTTGGACTTGTAGTTTCCAAAACTGTGAGAAAAGAAATTATGTGGTGGATTCATTTTGATATTTGGCAAATCTAATACAGTTATGTAAAGTTTAAAAATAAAATAAAATTAAAAAAAAAAAAAAAAAGAAAGAAATTTATGTTATCTAAATTACCCAATTTTGTATTTTATTATTTAAGCTCTAGAAGATAAAAGCAGTTACATACAATTGCAGTTACACATTTCTGATGGTACAGATAAATAGTGAGAGACTTCTTGTTGAAAATATTTAAATTTATTTGATAATATGTGATTAAAACATTGCTGAAGTGTGATGGAGATGGGGTAAAGCAATGGAAATAATGCAGGCAAAATATAGGATGAAGCACCATTTTGTCTGTCTCAGCTTTGGTTCTTTTTGGAGATTTAAAAAATAAAACCTACATTGAGAATGTTTTTATTATGAGCTGGCATTCATAGATATGTTACCCCAAATATTGGACCTGATTTGATTTAGCCCTTGCACATGAGAGAAATAAATATAAACCTTGTCTGAATGAATTCTGTTTAAACACAGATATGATTTATATATTTATTTTATTTATTTATTTTAATTGGAGGCTAATTACTTTACAATATTGCAGTGGTTTTTGCCATGCATTGACATGAATCAGCCATGGGTGTACGTGTGTTCCCTATCCTGGTCCCTCCTCCCACCTCTTTCCCCATCCCAACCCTCTGGGTCATCCCAGTGCCCCAGCCCTGAGCACCCTGTCTCATGCATTGGACCTGGACTGGCGATCTGTTTTGCATATGATAATATACATGTTTCAATACCATTCTTTCAAACCATCACACCCTTGCCTTCTCCCACAGAGTCCAAAAGACTGTTCTATACATCTGTGTCTCTTTTGCTGTCTCACATATAGGGTCATCGTTACCATCTTTCTAAATTCCATATATACGTGTAAGTATACTGTATTGGTGTTTTTCTTTCTGACCTACTTCACTCTACAATAGGCTCCAGTTTCATCCACCTCATTAGAACTGATTCAAATGTATTCTTTTTAATGGCTGAATAATATTCCATTGTGTATATGTACCACAGTTTTCTTATCCATTCTTCTGCTGATGGACATCTAGGTTGCTTCTGTGTCCTGGCTATTACAAACAGTGCTGCGATGAACATTGGGGTACACATGCCTCTTTCAATTCTGGTTCCCTCGGTGTAATCACAGACACGATTTAAAGAAACAAGAGAAAAAATATTTCAAATAGTTCAAAACTTGCAAATTTAAAATTGCAATTGTGCATCAAAAATAATCAACTACAAATTCAGATTCACAAAAAAATTATAGATTGAAATTTTATAGTATATAGCATTGAATGAAATGATTAAATATATAATATTAATATTATAATTATGACAAAAGAATAAGAAATGAAAATTATTCTATTCTGACTGGAATAAAAAGAACTTCTAGAATGGAGAAAACTATCTTAAGGAATATCTAAAACTGAAAAGACCCACTTCAAGGGTTAGAAGTCCAATAAATGCTAATTTCTGCAGAGGATATTAAAGACCAAAAACATCTTTAGAGAAACCAGAAAAACAAAGAGAAACTGAAACTTAATATTAACATGATATAAAATACCAGGTGCCACTATGGAATTCAGAAGATAATAGCATAATATCTTAATTCAACACAGAAAAATATATTAATTTAAAACTCCATAGGCAAGGAGACTATATTTCAAGATTAAATGTGAAAAGAATACATTTTTAGAAAAATCAAAATCCAAGTTTGACAGTATCTTAGCTACAATAAACATAGTTTAAAAGATTGATCTCATGTGAAAGGAATAAGTTCTCAATGGAATATCAAATAATAATAAACAAAAAATAAATTATTAAATGACATATTAGAAAAATTATAGAATCAATATTCATAACAATCTCATATGAGACAAGGGAATAATTGGGTTTAACATATTTTAAAAACCTACTCTTTGGGGAAAAAATAAAGATGGTGATTAGTATTTTATGAGCCATAATTAATTGCTAAAATGAACTTAAGTTTATAATTTACAAATTAACAGAATAAAAAATAGAATTATGAGACTGTGCAATGAAAAGGAATAAAGAAAAATAAATTGTAATACTAGAACAAAGGTTCATATAGTCAAAGCTATGGTTTCTCCAGTAGTCATGCACAGACATAAGAGCTGGACTGTAAAGAAGGCTGAGTGGCAAAAAACATGCTTTTGAACAGTGTTATTGGAGAAGACTTTTGAGAGTCCCTTGGACAGCAAGGAGATCAAACCAGTCCATCCTAAAGGAAATCAGTCCTGAATATTCATTGGAAAGACTGATGCTGAAGTTGAAACTCCGATACTTTGGCCACCTGATTCAAAGAGACTCATTAGAAAAGACTCTGATGCTGGGAAAGATTGAGGCAAAAGGAGAAGGGGGAGACGGAGGAAGATGGTTAGATGGCATGATCTGCTCAATGGATATGAGTTTTAGAAAACTCAGGATGATAGTGAAGGACAGGGAAGCCTGGTGTGGCGCAGTTCATGGGATCACAGAGAGTTGGACAAGACTGAGCAACTGAACAACAGTAACAAGTAGAACAAGATATTGTTAATTTGTCTTGCAACATATTCTTAAGCATATTAAATGTAAGTAAAATATAAATTTGTATGACAGTTAAAAAGGCAAATCAAGTCAAATGCTAATTACAGCAAAAAATGTAAAAGAACCCCCAAAATTATGAGTAAAAATACAGGAAATTGTATACTATAAAATTATTAATCACTTAACGACAATATAGTTATAGCTGTGTTTATTACTTCATTAATAAAAACAAAAATAGACAACCAAAGAGATAAAGAGGGTCTTAGCTTTTTAATGATGAGGAAATTACTACAATTCTAAACTTTTCTGCCCTTAGTATTATAACTTCAAATACAAAACTAAAAACAGAAGTAAGTATATCTATAATCAGATGAAGATTTTCATAAACCTTTGTTGCGGCTGCTGCTGCTGCTAAGTCGCTTCAGTCGTGTCCGACTCTGTGCGACCCCAGAGACGGCAGCTCACCAGGCTCCGCCATCCCTGGGATTCTCCAGGCAAGAGCACTGGAGTGGGTTGCCATTTCCTTCTCCAATGCATGAAAGTGAAAAGTGAAAGTGAAGTTGCTCAGTCGTGTCCGACTCTTCGCGAGCCCATGGACTGCAGCCTACCAAGCTCCTCCATCCTTGGGATTTTCCAGGCAAAAGTACTGTAGTGGGGTGCCATTGCCTTCTCCAAACCTTTGTTAGTAAATAACAAATTATTTAAACAATAATTAGCATGTATGATCTAACATAATATTCACCACAATAAAGGATATACATTCTTTTTAAGAACATATATAAAACTGATGAAAATTGACATAGTTATATGACAATTCTGTACAAATTTAAAACATTTTGATCAAATAGATTATATTCTCAGACACTAATGCATTTACTGAAGCAATCAGTAAAAAGGTAAAATGCAAATTCTGTTTTCTCCATGTTTAGAAAATTCAAAATATACTTAAATATAAAATATAACCTAGGGACATCTGAAAATTCTTCAGTTCAGTTCAGTTCAGTCACTCTGTCATGTCCGACTGTTTGAAACCCCATGCATGGACTGCAGCACGCCAGGCTTCCCTATTCATCACCAACTCCAGGAGCTTGCTCAAACTCATGTCCATCCAGTCAGTGATGCCATTCAACCATTTCATCCTCTCTTCTAAAAATTCTTAGAAATGAATAATATTGAAAATATACTTTTTAATTTTAAAGGATTTTGTCATGTCAGAACTTTTACTGGGATAAAACAAAGATTGAAAATCAATGCAGGAAAAATTGACTTTAAATAAATGATGAAAAAACGCATCCAAAAAAAAGTACAAAAATGGATGAACACTATTACAAATTTTAAAAGAGCAATGCTAGAGGGACAGGGAAAATGGAGATAATATAAAAACTTTGTGCAAAAAACTTAAAAGTAAAAACTTAGGAGAAATGAACACATTTATAGAAAAATATCAAAGATCAAAATGGTTCAATAATATATTGAAATGTTTAAAATAGTTTTCTGAAAACTATTTTCATAAAAAATACAAGAAGAATAGATATTTTCATGTCCCTTAGAATATATTTTTATATACTCTACAAAAGAGTCAAGAAGGAAATATCAAATTTAACCAAAGTATTTTTAAAAAGTTTTAATTATGGTAAAACATAATATTTGCCATCTTACCAGATTAGTACCACCAAGAACATTCACATTGCTCTGCAAACTATTGCTAGAACACTTTCTCTTTTGCAGAAATTAAACTTCATGCCAAGTGAACAACAGTTACCCCTTCTCCCCTTTCCTTTGGCTCTGGGTACTAACATTCTACTTTATGTCTCTATGAATTTGACTATTCCAGATGCCTCATATAAGCAGAATCATGCAGTATTTGTCTTTTTGCATTTGGCTTATTTTACTCAGCACAATGTCCTCAGGTTTCAGTTATGTTGTAGCACATGTCAGTATTTCCTACTTTTATAAAGGTTATAAAATTTTACATTCCGACCAGCAGTAATGAGAATTCCAGTGCTTCACACCTTTGCCAACATGAGGTGCGGTCATTTTATTCTTTAACTTTAGCCATTCTAATATGTGTGTAATGATATTTCCTAATAATTTTAATTTTCTACTTATTAATATTATTGTGAACTTTTTCATGTTATTATTAGTCAATTGAATATTTGTCATGAATCATCTATTCAAATATTTTGTCATTTGAGAAAATATTAGGTTGTTCATATTTTACTTTTTCTAAGAATTATTTAAATCTACTGGATATAAGTTGTTTTCCTGATATATGTGTTGTCAATATTGTCTCCCAATATGTTGATTGTGTGCTTTTTTTCCTTAATGGCCTTTCAAAGAGCAACACTTCTAATTTTGATGAAGTACAATTTATCAAGTCAAAAAAGGTAAAAGTGTCAATGTGTTAATCAACTCCAAAATATTATAGACTTAACACAGGAAAAGTTTATTTTATCTTACTCACATGAAATAATTAGTTTGGATTGGCTGGGGAATTTACACAGTGCAGTTAGTCAGAGATTTAGACTAAAGGAATTTCACCTTGACATATTCAACCATTATCCTATCAGCAGAGGAAGGGAGGATGGTAAACGCACTGGCTCTTTGTGAACTTCCTCTATGATATAATACAAGTTGTTTCTTCATGTTAGTCTTTGCTCAAAGCAAGTCACATGGCCATACTTAATTTCAAAGGAAGTGGGGAATTTTGGTGTGTCTATGTTACACAGTATGGATGTCAAATATTATATAACATATATGAAAATGGTATCACTGATCTCCATTTATAATGCTATAAATTGTACCTTAAACTTTCCAACAATATGAACTTGATCTATAGTATATAACTATTTGGAACATCACTTATTACTCTGGAATAAGAGCTTGGTCTCTCTCTCTTACACACACACACACACAAATATATGTTAAATCAATTAAAAAAAGACAAATAGCACAGCAAGAAAAATAGACAAAGATGACATTGAACAAGAGGAAATGTAAATGACCTATCAACAAGTGAGAACACACTCATTTCTTTTCAATAATGCATAGCAAAGCTACGATTGTGACATCATCTACACTTCAAAGATGGACACAAATTTAAAACAGAATTATTATAGGCTTTCAAGGAAAAGGAGCAATGGACATGGTGGCAGTGTAAACTGATAGTACCATTTTGAATAAGTGAAAAATCTATGTCACAGCTACTTTATTCTCAAATACATATGCTAGAAAAACTATTGCACATGTGAATCAGGAGATACAGAAAGGCCTATTTATAGCAACAATGTTTAATACATCACACTTTAGAAACTACTCAAATATATACCTACAGAATAAAAGCTAAATAAATATGGTATTTTCATACAATTGAACACAATATTGCAGTGGAAAAGAATGGCTTTACTGAATAGTACCAATGTGAATAATTTTTTAAAATATAACTTTGAGTAGAAAATATAGTCTAAAATAAGACATATAGTGTTATTTCATTTACACACATTAAAAAAAAGCTAAATAACATATCATTTATGAATATGTAATAAAAACTTCATTCTTAAAAACAAGAAATTGTATAAAATTCAGGATATTGGTTACACATGCAGTGGGTGTTAGAATAAAGACTTGAGGAGGTCTGAGTCTTAAACAGGTTGGTGACATACTATTTCTTAACCTGGATAGTGTTGACTTGGATTTGTTTTGTTGTATTTTTAATTTTACTTTCAGGCTGTATACACTTCTTTGTACCTATGAAATATTTAACAATAGTTTTAAAGAAAGAAAAGTAAAACAAACATGCTTATGCCTTAAATCTTTCAACAATATAGACTTAATTTCTGGATTGCAAATATTTGGAACATGTCCTTCACTCTGAAAGGAGGGCTCTGGCATGGTGCAGAGAAAGGAATGCTACATTGCAAATCAGGAGATGTGAGGTCTGGAATGGTCAGAACCTCTGAAGCAAACGTATTATATTACTTTAAGCAAATGGATTTTTACTATTTTCCTTGTTTGAAAAATGAAAGAAATCAAACATGCTGATTTTTAAGGACATTTTTACTATAATATCACCAAAATTACAATTACAAAATTCAAGTAAAATTACAAAATTAAAATACAACCAAAAGTATTTTCATGAAGGCAATGTAGACAGAGGGCTTTAGGAATCATAAAAAGTATAGGTTTCCCCTTTTCTATTTGGTAAAGCTTGCAAAGTTTTATGTCACAATAATATTTCACATATCAAATAATGCCTGTGAAAAGAAGGTATTTTTGAACCCCATAAAGGGCTGTATATTGACTTAAACAGGACAATAAACTCAGTGTCACAGCTGGGCCTCCTATTCAGATCATTCATTGCTACTCTCTTCGTGTTTTTCAGCTACAGAAAACTGTTGTAGTTCTTCATCTGTGCACCTCTAAGAAAAATGCTAGTTCAGAAGGAAAATGACTTAACCAGGCTACTGGGAAAAGGGATGGACAGAAAAATAAATAAATCAAAAGTTTATCATATTCTAGGCATTATGCTAGGCATTGACTAATGTTATCTCATTTAATCTACATAACAAATGTTAAGGGTAGTTATTTTTATCATTTATATTCTATGAAAGTTAAGTGAAAGTGAAAGTGGATCAGTCGTGTCCAACTCTTTGTGACCCCATGGACTTTAAATGGAATCCTCCAGGCCAGCATACTGGAGTGGGTAGCCTTTCCCTTCTCCAGGGGAATCTTCCCAACCCAGGGATTGAACCCATGTCTCCCGCATTGCAGGCAGACTCTTTACCAGCTGAGCCACAAAGGAAGCCCAAGGATATTGGAGTGGGTAGCCTATCCCTTCCCCAGAGGATCTTCCTGACCCAGGAATCGAACCTGGGTCTCCTGCATTGCAGGCAGATTCTTTACCAACAGAGCTATTAAGGAAGCCCAGATGGAAGCATTAAGGATTTGAGAGGTGATTGCCTTTGAATTTGATTCTGACAGTTTGTGTAACAAACATCCCCTAGTTTAATTCAGATATCACACTCAGTTAACTCACTGAACTAATTTTATACCTCAACTCCTTGAAACTGAATTAATCAAAAATTTCAAAATGATTTAGATGAACAGATGATAATTCATAAAACATAATTAAGTGCCATAAGGCTATTTGAGGTTTTAATCATGGGGAATACATCTCTCCTTAATAATTACTTTTTAGTAAACCTAGGGGCTATGGGGTCCCACAGCATTTATATGCTGGGCATCCTACACCCATTCTCCTGTAAAACTACTTGTTTGATTAATAATTTATGGCAAAATAGCCTTATTCTGGTTAGACCAAGAGCTGTGGAAACTGAACCTTTAAGAAGTTTAGTAACTCACTGAGCACACACAGCCCCAGAATGACTGACATGAATCCAAGAATGCTTGATTGGACTTCAGAAGAGCCTGTGGAAGGAGCTTGGAAAATTTGAACAGAAAACATGACTTACTATCAGTGTCTCTATTTACTTTTCCACTTTGAACAAGGTATCTAACAACCCGTCATAGTTCTTGTTTCTAAAAAGTTAATGAAAGGTTGTTGAATCATGCGAAGACACCGGGATTCTTGGCCCCCAGAGGAGAAGAATTCAATCTGGGGCCAGAGACGAGGCTTGATCGCTCAGAGCTTTTGTGTAATAAAGTTTTATTAAAGTACAAAGGAGGTAGAGAAAGCTTCTGACATAGGCATCAGAAGGGGGCAGAAAGAGTACCCGCTTGCTAGTGTTAACAATGAAGTTATATAATCCAAAGAATGTCTGGAGGTTGTAAAGACCTCATCAGACCTACCCCCATAATTTACATCCCCAAGGAGAGAGGGGTCTGGAATTCTCAAGGAGGAAGAAAGGACAAACTTTTTTTCTTTCTCCGCATTCCTTAGGATTATATAACAATAATGTATCCTGCCTGAGGACAGTCTTTGGATTAAACCTTCTGGCTAATTCTGTTATCTTAAAATGTAAATTATGGGAGTAGGTCTGATGAGGTCTTTACAACCTCCAGACATTCTTTGGATTATATAACTTCATTGTTAACACTAGCAAGCGGGTACTCTTTCTGCCCCCTTCTGATGCCTATGTCAGAAGCTTTCTCTATCTCCTTTATACTTTAATAAAACTTTATTACACACACACACACACACACACACGAAGATAACACTGTGCTTAGGCAGGATACATTCTTGTAAAGACCAGGTCTACTCCCATAATTTACATTTTAAGATAACAGAAGGTTTAATCCAGAGACTGTCCTTAGGCAGGATACATTATTGTTATATAATCCTAAGGAATGTGGAGAAAGAAAAAAAGTTTGTCCTTTCTTCCTCCTTGAGAATTCCAGACCCCTTTCTCCTTGGGGACCCCTAGACTCCTTATCAACCTGCCTAGGAACTGACTCTCTCAGTTAATATTGCAATACTGACCTCCTAAGATTGCTTTGAAGATTGATGCTAGTGTATTGTCTTGCACTGGGTGTTTAATATATAAATTTATTGCTTATCTAAGTTAAATTGCATGACCTTCTGGTCCTTATCAAATTAATAATAAATATAATTAATTATTCAGCCTATAGTAAATTTTCAAACACTTTTATAAACCTTTGCATGAAACAGGCAAGATATGTGTATCTAACTCACTAGTTAAGTAATTCAAGGCTAGTAGATGATGAGGATCACCTATAACCTATTACATGGATATCAGAAATGTTATATCCTCAACTGCATAGTTTCTCAATGGCAGGATAATTTTTTTATATTCAAAAATATATGTCAATGATAGATTATATAATACAGGGCATGAAATTTTATTCCTGCAAAGCCTCCTTTATGACCATAGACACATTTAATTAACTCTCTAGAATTCAGTTTTCTTTTCAGTAAAAAAAGAGGAATAATAACACAAATTCCCTGATATGATATAAAAATAAACAATGTATAACATTAAGAAAAGTGAGCAGATAGAAAATATAAAGCAAAAAGGAGCTGTGGTACAAATGAGAAGAAATAGTTGAGTAATGTTAGATAATTCTCAAGTTTATAAAACTTAGACTCAAATGTTCTACCATGGAAATTAAATTAGGTATTGGCATTCCTTTGGAAATTTCAGAGAACTACCAAGACAAAAAAAATGTTTGCATCTAACTTTCTATCAGAACTATAGGATAGGAGAAAAATTACCTGATTTGAATTATCTAAATATACTTGAAGATATAATTTTCCCCAAGAAAAAGAAAGGCAAAAAACCAAAATGGCTGTCTGAGGAGGCGTTACAAATAGCTGTGAAAAGAAGGGAAGCGAAATGCAAAGGAGAAAAGGGAAGATATACCCATTTGAATGCAGAATTACAAAGATTAGCAAGGAGAGATAACGAAGCATTCCTCAGAGATCAATGCAAAGAAACAGAGGAAAACAATAGAATGGGAAACACTAGAGATCTCTTCAAGAAAATTAGAGATACCAAGGGAATATTTCATGCAAAGATAAGCTCAATAAAGGACAGAAATGGTATGGACCTAACAGAAGCAGAAGATATTAAGAAGAGGTGGCGAGAATACACAGAAGAACTGTACAAAAAAGATCTTCATGACCCAGATAATCACGATGGTGTGATCACTCACTTAGAGCCAGACTCCTGGAATGTGAAGTCAAGTGGGCCTTAAAAAGCATCACTATGAACAAATCCAGTGGAGGTGATGGAATTCCACTTGAGCTATTTCAAATCCTAAAAGACGATACTGTGAAAGTGCTGCACTCAATATGCCAGCAAATTTGGAAAACTCAGCAGTGGCCATAGGACCGGAAAACATCAATTTTCATTCCAATCCCAAAGAAAGGCAATGCCAAAGAATGTTCAAACTACTACACAATTGCACTTATCTCACACGCTAGTAAAGTAATGCCCAAAATTCTCCAAGCCATGCTTCAGCAATACGTGAACCGTGAACTTCCAGATAAACAAGCTAGATTTAGAAAAGGCAGAGGAACCAGAGATCAAATTGCCAACATCCGCTGGCTCATCAAAAAAGCAAGAGAGTACCAGAAAAACATCTATTTCTGCTTTATTGACTATGCCAAAGCCTTTGACTGTGTGGATCACAAAAAACTGTGGAAAATTCTGAAAGAGATGGGAATACCAGACCACCTGACACGAGAAACCACCTCTTAAGAAACCTGTATGCAGGTCAGGAAGCAACAGTTAGAACTGGACATGGAATAACAGACTGGTTCCAAATAGGAAAAGGAGTATGTCAAGGCTGTATATTGTCACCCTGCTTTTTTAACTTACATGCAGAGTACATCATGAGAAATGCTGAGCTGGAGGAAGCACAGGCTGGAATCAATATTGCCGGGAGAAATATGAATAACCTCAGATATGCAGATGACACGACCCTTATGACAGAAAGTGAAGAAGAACTAAAGAGCCTCTTGATGAAGGTGAAAGAGGGGTGTGAAAAAGTTGGCTTAAAGCTCAACATTCAGAAAACTAAGATCATGGCATCTGGTCCCATCACTTCGTGGCAGACTTTATTTTTGGGGGCTCCAAAATCACTACAGATGGTGATTACAGCCATGAAATTAAAAGACGCTTACTCCTTTGAAGGAAATTTATGACCAACCTAGACAGCATATTGAAAAGCAGAGACATTACTTTGTCAACAAAGGTCTGTCTAGTCAAGGCTATGGTTTTTCCAGTGGTCATGTATGGACGTGAGAGTTCGACTATAAAGAAAGCTGAGAGCAGAAGAATTGATGCTTTTGAACTGTGGTGTTGGAGAAGACTCTTGAGAGTCCCTTGGACTGTGAGGAGATCCAACCAGTCCATCCTAAAGGAAATCAGTCCTGAATATTCATTGGAAGGACTGTGCTGAAGCTGAAACTCCAATACTTTCACCACTTAATGTGAAGAGCTGACTCCTTGGAAAATACCCTGCTTCTGGGAAAAATTGAGGGCAGGAGGCAAAGGGGACGACAGAGGATGAGATGGTTGGATGGCATCACTGACTCAGTGGACATGGGTTTGGGTGAACTCTGGGATTTGGTGATGGACAGGGAAGTCTGGCGTGCTGTGGTTCTTGTGGTCGCAAAGAGTAGGACACGAGTGAGTGACTGAACTGAACTGAACTTGAAGATACTTACATTGATATAGGAACTTCACAAATGTATGATACCATTGTATGGGATTTGTTACACATAGAAACAAGAAAAAATTTACTACTAAATGAAATTCTGTATCAATCTCATAATTTCCTCAATTACATCCTTACACCATTAATTGGGCTTTGAGAGGCAAGGAGAGAATCAAAATATTTTTTTTTCTGAGTTGTACATGATTATTAATATCTCTGTGCCTATATTCCATTTATTAAATGATATGAAAATTGATAAGATGATAAATAATTTGTATGGAGCTGAGCTAAAATTTATCTTAATATAAACCATGTTTAAAACCTTTACTTATATATATTTTACATAAACTTACAGGAGAAATTCTTAACATAAATCAGAAGACAGGTTATCTTAAAGTTTCACAGCAATCATTTATAAATGACTGGTAATATAAACTCCATTTTGATGATGTTCCATGACTTTATTTATGAATATAAACAGAGTAGGGCCATGATTTCAATCTTTAAATCATCTATGTTAGAAAATATAATGTGCAAGATGATGTCACCAAGTGCATAACATTCACAACACCACCTTTAAGGTTCCCTGATTTGACGAGCTATGTATTTTGATCAGCAAGAGATAAGTTTCACTTTCCAGTTTATTGCCTAACTCATCTACATATTTTTAAGGTAAAATCTACATAAGTAAGTATTTTATGGTATGCAGTTCAGTGCCATCAAGTACATTCACTATGTGGTACAATTGCCACCTGCTTCTAGTTCTAAAACATTGTCGTCACAAGAAGACTCCATAAACACTAAGCTGTTGCTCTTAATTGCACCCTCTCCCCAGCCCTGGGCAACCAGTAGTTATCTAAATGTATCTATGAATTTATCTATTCTAGGTATTTCCATGTAACTTGAATCATACATTATATGACATTCTGCATCTGGTATATTTTACTTAGCATGATGTTTTTGAATTTATCCATGCTGTAACTTATATTAGTACTTCATTTTTACAATTGAATAATATTTTATTGTATGTACATACCACAATTTGTTTATCCTATTCTCTTTCAATCTAAACTTAGGAAATTCCCAGATTTTGGCTCTTGAAAATAATGCTAGTGAACTTCCTAGGTGGCTTAGTGGTAAGACTGCCTGCCAATGAAGGAGATACCAGTTTGATCCATGGGTTGGGAAGATGCCCCAAAGAAGGAAATGGCAACCCATGCCAGTTTTCTTGCCAAATGAATCCCATAGACAGAGGAGCCTGGTGGGCTGCAGTCCATGTGGTCTCAAAGGAGCTGGACACAACATAGGGACTAAATAAAAAGAGAAAAGACAAGACAATATTGCTACTATGAATAATTGTGTATAGGTATTAGTTTGAGTACTTATTTTTATTTCTTTTGCATATATGTGTGGGAGCAGAATTACTGGGTCAGGTACAATTCTATGTATAATCTTTTTAATTCTTATTTACTTTTTAATAGATTTCTATTTGAGTATAATTGCTTTATAATACTGAAAGTAAATATGAACTGTTTTTTGGATTCCCTTCCCATTTAGTTCACCACAGAACACTGAGTAGAGTTCTTTGTGCTTTACAGTAGGATCTCATGAGTCATCTATTTTATACATAGCAGTGTATATATGTCAATCCCAATCTCTCAGTTCAGTTCAGTCACTCAGCCATGTTCAACTCTTTGTGATACCATGAATTGCAGCACGCCAGGCCTCCCTGTCCATCACCAACTCCCAGAGTTTACCCAAACTCATGTCCATAGAGTCAGTGATGCCATCCAGCAATCTCATCCTCTGTCATCCCCTTCTCCTCCTGCCCTCAATCGTTCCCAGTATCAGGGTCTTTTCCAATGAATCAAATCTTCACATGAGGTGGCCAAAGTATGGGAGTTTCAGCTTGAGAATTAGTCCTTCCAATGACACCCAGGACTGATCTCCTTTATAATGGGCTGCTTGGATCTCCTTGCAGTCCAAGGGACTTTCAAGTGTCTTCTCCAACACCACATTTCAAAAGCATCAATTCTTCAGCGCTCAGCTTTCTTCACAGTCCAACTCTCACATCCATACATGACCGCTGGAAAAAGCATAGCCTTGACTAGACGGGCCTTTGTTGGCAAAGTAATATCTCTGCTTTTGAATATGCTATCTATGTTGGTCATAAATTTTCTTCCAAGGAGTAAGCGTCTTTTAATTTCATGGCTGCAGTCACCATATGCAGTGATTTTGGAGCCCCCCCAAATTAAGTCCAACACTGTTTCCCCATCTATTTCCCATGAAGTGATGGGACCAGATACCATGATCTTAGTTTTCTGAATTTTGAGCTTTAAGCCAACTTTTTCACTCTCCTCTTTCATTTTCATCAAGAGGCTTTTTAGCTCCTCTTCACTTTCTGCCACAAGGGTGGTGTTATCTGCACATCTGAGGTTACTGATATTTCTCCCAGCAATCTTAATTCCAGCTTGTGCTTCTTGCAGCCCAGTGTTTCTCATGATGTACTCTGCATATAATTTAAATAAGCAGGGTGACAATATGCAGCCTTGATGTACTCCTTTTCCCAATCTCTCAATTCATCCTAACTCTCCTCTTGGCAAGCATATGTTTGTTCCCTACATCTGTGATTCTATTTCTGCTTTGCAAATAAGTCCATCTATACCATTTTCTAGATTTCACATTTAAAGACTATTATATGACATTTATTTTTCTGTTTCTGTCTTTCTTCACCCTGTGTGACAATCTCTAGGTCCATCCATGTCTCTGTAAATGGCACTATTTCATTTCTTTTCATGGCTAAGTAGTTTTCCATTGTATACATGTACTATATCTTCTTTAGCCATTTGTCTGTCACACTGAGGTTGCTTCCACATCCTGGCTATAGTAAATAGTACTGCAATGAACATCAGAGAGCTGGCATCTTTTAGAATTCTGGTTTTCTCAAAATATATGCCTAGGAGTGGAATTGGTGGATCATATGGTTTATGATCTTTTAAAAAAAAAAATAGCCTTTACTTCCTATAGCAGTTTTAGGTTTATGGCAAAATTGAGCAAACAGCACAAAGAATTCCTGTATACCCATCCCCCACCCACCCCACCCCACACACAACTTCCCTTGTTATCAACATCCTACACCAGAGTGGTATATTTGTACAATTGATAAACCTACACTGTCACATCATTATTACCCAAGTTTGTATCTTACATTAGAGTTCACTCTTGGTATTGCACATCTATGGTTTTGACAAATGCGTATGTCATGTGTCTTTGTCCATAATCATACTATCATGCAGAATAGTTTCACTGACCTAAAAATCCTCTGGGCTCTGCCTGTTTATCTCTCTTCCCACTCCATATTTAACTTTCAGGAACAACCAAGTAGTTTTCCAGGATTTGAATTATTTTGAAACTTTACCTTAATGGATAATTGAAAAAGTTTTATAATTTTAGCTTTTTTATTTAGGTTCTTGATTGATTTTACGTTTCTGTATGATGTGAAATGGTGTCTGACTTCATCATTTTTCATACGTATATCTGGTTGTCTTAGCACCATTAGTATAAGAGACTATTCTTTCTCCATCAAATATGTTTGACATCCTTGTCAAAAATCAATTAATCATAGTATCAAGTTTTTTTTCAATATAGTTTTGATTATTCACCATTGAGTATGTTGTTAGCTGTGAGATTTTGTAAACTCCCTTAATCATCTTGTTTTATGAGATTTTTCACTGTCAATGAATATTAAATTTGCCTATTTAAAAAAATATTTTCAAAGAGACAGCTTAGCTTTATTAACCATTTCTTCTGTCATTTTAGTCTCTTATTTTAGCCTTTTTTTGTTGTTATTTCTTTTATTTTACTAACTTTGGGCTTAATTTAATCTTCTCTTGAATTCCTTGAGGGGTAAATTTAAGTTGTTTGAGATCTTTCTTGTTTCTTTAATGTAGGCATTTACTACTATAAATTTACTCTTGAAGCTGATTTTGCTGCATCCTATAAGTTTTGGTATGTTGTAGTCATCACCAATTCAATGGAAGTGAGCTTAAGCAAATTCCAGGAGATGGTGAGGGACATGGAAGCTTGTCATGCTATAGTCCACGGGGTTGCAAAGAGTTGGACATGACGACTGAACAGCAACAACATTTCCACTTTCATTTATCTCAAGATATTTTTTTATTTCTATTTTGATTTTTTTTATATTATTAATTCTTAGTGGCATGTGTTTAATTTTGACATATTGGGGGATTTTCCAATTTTTCTTTTTTTAATTGATTTTGTCATGTTTCAGGAAAGATTTATATGATTTAAAGCTCCTTAAATTGATTGACTTGGTTTGTATACTAATATAACATCGATCCTGGAAAATCTTCCAGGTGCACTTGAAAAGAGTGTATATCCTACTGCTTTTGGACAGAATATTCTATACATGTCTGTTAAGCCCATCTGGCTAGCGTGTTGTTTAAGGTCAATGTTTCCTTTTTGATTTTCTGTCTGGAGGATTTATCCATTGATAAAAGTGGAGTGCTAAAGTTCTCTACTATTGTTTTATTGCTATCTTTTGCTCTCTTAGGTCTGTTAATATGTGTTTTATATATTTAAGAACTTCTACGTTGGATGTATAAAAATTTACACATGTTATGTCCTATTATTGAATTGATCCTAATAGCATTACATAATAACTTTGTCTGTTATTTCAGCTTTTTTTTTTTTTTTTTGAAGTTTATTTCATCTCATCACTGGAAAAGGAAATGGCAACCCACTCCAGTATTTTTGCCTGGAAAATCGCAGGGACAGAGGAGCGTGGCAGGCTACAGTCCATGGGGTTGCAAAGACTCAGCCACGACTGAAGCAAATTAGCACACATTTCATCTGATATAAGTATAGCACCCCGATTTTCCTTTGGTTTCTATTTGTATGTAATATTTATTTTCATCACTTCACTTTGAGTCTGTGTCTTTACATCTGAGGTGAGGCTCTTACAAGTAACATGTAGAGGGGCCATGTATTTTTATCCAATCAGTCACTCTATGTCTATGAATAATGTAGTTCATTTACATTTAAATTAATTATTGATAGATATACACTTATTGCCATTGCATCCATTTTTTCCAGTTATTTTATAATTTCTTTGTTCCTTTCTTTTCTCTTGTGCTCCTTCTTTGTGATTGAATGATTTTCTGTAGTAGTATACTTAGATTTTGTCTTTTTTTGTCTTTTGTGTAACTATCAAAGGTTTTTGATTTGCAGTTACTGTAAGGCTTGAGTAAAACAACATATGTTGATAGCAGTTTAAGTTGATAACTTAATTTCAAATGCATTCTATAGCTCTATACTTTTATTTCCCCACCACATTTTATAATTTTGATTTAACAATTTACATAATTTTATCTTATGCATCTATCAAAATATTTTAGTTACAGTTATTTTTATTACTTTTGCCTTTTAACCTTTATACTAGCTTTAAAAGTGATTAACCCACCACCTTTACAGCTATAATATAGCTGAGTTGAAGATCTCCTGCAGTAGGAAATGGCAACCCACTCCAGTACTCTTGCCTGGAAAATTCCATGAACAGAGGATCCTGTCAGACTACAGTCCATGGCACTGCAAAGAGTCGGACACAACTGAGCGACTAAGTACACATGCATGCATGCATGCACTATACAATTACCTATCCCAGAAGGATTTTTACTTTCATATGTTTTCCTTTTACTAACTAGCATCCTCTCATTTCACCTTAAGAAATCTCATTTAATAGTGATGATGAACTCCTTTAGCTTTTTCATGTCTTGTAAGCTTTTTTTTTATTTTTTCTTCAAGTCCGAAGGGCAATTTTTCTGGGTTGAATATTTTTGGGTGGCAGTGTTTTTTTTTGTTTTTTGTTTTGTTTTGTTTTCAGCACTTTGAGTATATCATGCTACCCCTTTCTAGTCTGCAAAGTTTCTGCTGAAAAACTGATAGCCTTATGGAGGTTTTCTTGTTTGTTGTTACTTGTTAATTTGTTAAAATTGCTTTTCTCATGCTCCTTTTAAGATTCATTCCTTGTCTTTAACTTTAGACATTTTAATTATAATATGTCTTAGTGTGGGAGTCTTTGAGTATGTCTTATTTAAAACCCTCTGGGAATCCTGGATATGAATGCATGCTTTATTCTTAAGGATAGAACATTTTTAGCCATTATTTCTTTGGTTAAATTTTCTACCCCTTTTTTTCTCCCTTCACTTTCTGAAAACCCTATAATTTGAGTTTTAGTCTGCTTGATATTGTCCTATAAGTCCCCTAAGCTATCTTCACAATTTTTTTTTTTTTTTTTTTTTTTTTGCTGCTCTAATTGGATGAGTTCCACTGCTCTGTCCTTGAATTCACTGAATCTTGCTCTCTCTTCATCTAGTTTGAACCCCTCTATTGTATTTTTCAGTTTGAGTATTGTGTTCTCAGACCTGTGATTTCTATTTTGTCCATCCTTATATTCCTTTCTCTTTGTTAAAATTTTCACTCTGTTCTTTCATTGTTTTTCTGAACTCAGGGAGCATTATTTGAAGTCTTTATCAGGTAAATTACTTATTTTCATTTCATTAACTTTTTTCTGAGGTTTTATTTTATTTTTTGTTTGAAAATAGTCCTTTTTTTCTTTACTTTCCTTGACTCTCTGTGTTGGTTTGTATGCATTAGATAAAGTAGCCACCTCTCCCAGTCTTACAGTGTGAACTCACGTAGATGAACCTCGTCATTTAACTAGCTTCTAGCTCTTGATTGTCTTTCAAACCTTTGTGATTGTCTTATTAGTCTATTTTATTTGAAGCAACCTCCTATAGTTGATTGTGCACCCACACCTGTCAGTGTCCCAAGGGGGCAGATCTCAGTCAGCACTTAGATTCAGGTTAAATGGAAGCCAGACTACCAGGCAATAACATTTAATGTATGCAAATATACCTCTTTCAGGGAAAACTGGGGGATGTGCATTTCTGTCTGTACCCTGTACACTGAGTCATAAAGTGACTACAGGTTAAGAACACTTTTTTTTTGTTGCTATAAGGAATGTGCCTTCTGAATGGGAGCCACAAAAGCACTGCTAATTCAGGTTTCTCCAAACAGAATTCTTAGCTTGGCAGTTTTTGAACAATCTAAGTTGTAAACATAAACTGCTGATTGATATTTTGAATTCTTAGGCACATTTTACCCCTAGTTCCTTGTCAAAATATTATTTTCCATTGTTGTTCTTTTTATTGGGGAATACATTGGGCTCAGTATTTTGATGAAACATAACCCTTGAATATCCCCATTTTATGTAAGAGGATTTCATTAGACGTTCCACCTGATGTAGGATCTAGTCTTTTTCATCTGTTCCCTTTGTCTCTATGAGTCTATGAAGGACAAAACTCAAGTCTACCTTGTAACTATATGCTTTGAATTGAAGGCCAGCTGTTGAATTCAGCTTATTGTTCTGGATTTCTGTCTTCCTTTGTTTCTTGCCCTGAACACTCCTTACTTAATCATCAAATGACTTGTATTTTAAGATTTTTAAAAATTAACTTTTCCATGTACTTTGAAGCTATTTTTAGAAGGGGAATCATATTTTTCTAGGAAAAAAATGTATTACACCTAAAAATAATTTTTTTCTTAATTCTCAGAAAAATCAAGTATTGTGGGACAATGGTGTTAGTTATTAATAGTTCCGTTTTCAAATCAGGAAACTTAAACTCATTGAGTTTAAGTAATACCATTGCAATTTGTTTAGTAAGTTGTGGAACTATAATTGGAGCACAAGTCTGTTTGATAGAAAAGCCTGTGTTCTTTCCAACACCAATCTAGGTTTGGATATTGTCTAAGTTAACTTACTGTATAATTTGCAAACTTTCTTATCTATATTATTGGGACAATATTGGGCAAAGTTGTTTAATGCTTAAAAGAGATAATATATCCCTGACTATATGCACTAATATAGTGAATGATTCACCAGAGAAGTGTCACTGAATAGTTTCTATAAATAATAGTTATAAAAGTATATTATACATGTTTAATATGTGTATATTCATTTGGAATTTGATAATTGTGCCATTGGTTGACAAGTGTTTGTTGAGTTAATGCATGAAAATAGAATGATGAATGACTTAACCTACAAAATGACTTACAATAATAGCTATCTCTATTAAACATAGCAGTCATGATTCTGCCTTCACTATCTCCATGTTCATCAGGCATTTGGAAAATCTATTTTAACCCAGAGGCATAGTGTTGAATGTTTTTATTCCTGAAAGAGGTTAAAACCATTTTCCAAGCATTTGTGTTGTACTCAGAAAGAGTCTTAGTCCAGTGGTCTGAGCCATCAAACACTGATGGTGGAAGTCTGATCTTGACATTGGCTCCCAGTGCTGCTGCAAGCCAGTCACTTAACCTTGGGTTTCAAGTTTTTCATCTGTAAAATTGGGATAAAAACACTTACGTGCCCCTCTGGAAAATGTGAAGATTTCTGAAGCTAAATGCATTAGAAAGTGTTTTGAATGTGAATATGACACCCGAAATAGCAAAAATAAATCCTTTCTTTTTCTATCTATTCCCACTGGCACTCCCTTTCTCAGTTGAGGAATGAAGTTTTATAGAATGTGTGGTATTCAAAGGCCAAAAAGCAGGTCTCTCAAGAAAACTTCATGGTTAATCACATTGGCAGTCCACTGTCAATTAAGCAGAAAGTTAAGGTGATGTTTTGGATGAAGGAGACCTACCCTCTTTATATAGGATTTCCTGAGATCTGCCTGCTTAGAGCTATCCTAATAATATTTAATTTTAGCAGGATGTTCAGAATTTTCCCCTAGAGATATGTTTGACCTGGAAAAATATCAGTGCATTTTGGAAGTTTGAAAAACTACCATCATAATAAATCTGCTGAAATGGAACTTTATCTCCAAAGTCTTTGTGAGGAAAAAGTAAAATAAAAAAAAACCTGGGTTTGTATAGCTCAATCTGCTTATGGCCATTTGTCATTCCTTAAAACAAGTCCTATGGACATGGCCTCTTTCTTACATGCTGAGTGGTGACAATTCTTCTGAGTGTCTCACCCTGATCTAGATAGTGAGGCCACTCTGATTAGTTCTCCCTTGAACCCATGAACACTGAGTAGAACGCCAGTAGAAGCCAAATAAATGTAAGCTTTTATTCAGTTAATTGCTAGTTGGTTTCTCCTCCCATCTTCTACCTGTCCTTTTACTATTTAGGGAAATATAATTTTTGACCGGGAATTATCAGCAGATGCCCAAATTTGTAGCATTCAACTCCAGTGTGCTTACATTTCCTTCTTGTCGTGACCATCTCTTTGTGTTTTTATAGGAAAGTTCAGTCTGGGTCCACATTTTGGTTTGGCTCTGCAATGGCTTGTTTTGACATAAGTTTTCTCCCTTTACAATTTTATAATCACCCTATAAGGTTTGTAGTCCTTTTAGAGATGAAGGCCCTGAGTTCAGAGGGCTAAAGGAATTAGTCCAGGGTTACACAGTTAATCACAGCTGAAATTGGGATTGGAATTAAGGTCACCTTTTGCCAAGGTACATGTTCTTTGGATTATGCACTCTTTCTTTGAGTTGCACGTCACCATCTGGCTTATCAGCAAGACTGAAGGCTGGCACACAATTAAAATTGGAGTGTAAACATTATTTATTCATTTGCCATTGAAGGCTATGTTGATGACTTAGACCTGATGAGAAAAAGCATTACGGTGGCACCAATTAGGGGAATTGACATAGAAAATGAAGAAACACTTTCTTTCTGTATGTTTCTACACATTTATTCCTCATTCTAATATAACTTGCAAAATTATTTTATAGATGTTTGTTTATAAGGAAATTTACAACTTGAGTGTTCCATGCTCCACTTTATTATAAAGGAGCCAGCCAAGTAATTTCATTCTAATTTCCATGTAAATTCCAAGTGTGCTATACAACTTGTTATGATTTTAAAAAATACTTATATATTTGATTTTACATTGATTGTTACCTTGTGATACTCAATGTTTCTACTGCAGTAAAATAATGTAATTGTGTTGTAAAACTGTCTTCCTGGGTGAAACTAATTTTTTTTTCTTTTTTTACTTTCTACCATACATCATTTCAGATATATGTATTTTTATATCTGTTTAATGAGGGGAAATCTCCTATGAGTTGACTTATAAATGCATCTTTGAAAAATGGATATTTTCATAAAAACTTATAAATAAGGTTTTGGGAGGAGGGTAGACTAATCCAGTCAGTCTGACATGCTAAGGCATTCTGCATATCTTAGAACCAAACTCCTTGATTGTTGGAATTATTGTAGTATCCCATATGAGCACAGGAGCTCAGACAAATGGATGCAAATTTGAAGAGAGCATGAGTCAGGAACAAAAGCAATTGCAACCAAAATGTTGGCGGGGACATTGTGTCTAATTTTCTCTCACTTCAGCATTTTGTTTGTGTCTTCAAACGAATGACAAACACTATGTGTCAGAAACTAACAATAGCAATCATACAAAAATAAAAAAACATTGAAGACATATTACATTCATAAATGAGATATTTAGTAAACCCGAGTCAACGAATCAACTAAGGATGGTGGTAAATACACTGATTGTCATCTGGGGATTTTCTCTTTCACATGGTTCTGCATGTGAATAGGAAGAGTTTCAAAACTCATCTTCACTGAACCTAGTGTGATCACCAAACATTTATTTTCAGAATTGGAAGCAAGACCTACAAAACCCCTATCAGGCACCACAACTCTGAGTTGATTTTTTCTCTGGTGACCTTCATCCAAGTAGTGAATGGATTCAATTTGTGTCAGCACCCACTTTATCATGGACACAAAAATGTGAACACTAAAAAGCCAAAGCCAGATTTCCAGTTACTATCAGCTCATATTTTGTCATTTGAGAAAGGTTGTAAAGATACTGTTTTTAGTTTTCATCCTGACTTAGGGAGGTATCCTCTTGCAGGGTTCTATGGTTCTGCATTAGCCATTCTGGAAGATGTATAAACATGTTTACTTTTAGGTTCTATGAAGGAAGGGAGACAGTGGTTATATCCTATAATCAAACTGACCAGATAGTTATGCAAGATTGAATTATGTAAATAAATACTTTTGTTTGTGGTGTTTCATTTTTTTAAAATTGTTTAAGTTTCATTCAACATATATGTAAACAGAATTGGCCTGCTCTTTAGCCATACTAGAACTTGAGGCAAGGAGAAAGTGGAAGTACTAGAAAATATTTACAAAAGAAATGGTAAAAGCTGAATACTGAAATGTATCAGGAGCTTTTCATAAGACACCATATGCATCTTCAGCGCCACTCCCTCAAATTATTATTTTCATTTTACAGTACAGTCACAACCCAGATAATCACGATGGTGTGATCACTCACCTAGAGCCCAGCATCCTGGGATGTGAAGTCAAGTGGGCCTTAGAAAGCATCACTAAAAATAAAGCTAGTGGAGGTGATGGAATTCCACTTGTGCTATTTCAAATCCTGAAAGATGATACCGTGAAAGTGCTGCACTTAATATGCCAGCAAATTTGGAAAACTCAGGATTGGCCACCAGACTGGAAAAGGTCAGTTTTCATTCCAATCCCAAAGAAAGGCAATACCAAAGAATGCTCAAACTACCACACAATCGCACTCATCTCACACGCTAGTAAAGTAATGCTCAAAATTCTGCAAGCTAGGCTTCAGCAATATGTGAACCGCGAACTTCCAGATGTTCAAGCTGGTTTTAGAAAAGGCAGAGGAACCAGAGATCAAATTCCCAACATCCGCTGGCTCATCGAAAAAGCAAGAGAGTTCCAGAAAAACATCTATTTCTGCTTTATTGACTATGCCAAAGCCTTTGACTGTGTGGATCACAAGAAACTGTGGAAAATTCTGATAGAGATGGGAATACCAGACCCCCTGACCTGCCTCTTGAGAAATCTGTATGCAGGTCAGGAAGCAACAGTTAGAACTGGACATGGAACAATAGACTGCTTCCAAATAAGAATAGTACATCAAGGCTGTATATTGTCACCCTGCTTATTTAACTTATATGCAGAGTACATCATGAGAAACTCTGGGCTGGAGGAGGCACAAGCTAGAATCAAGATTGCTAGGAGAAAAAAAAAAAAAGATTGCTAGGAGAAATGTCAATAACCTCAGATATACAGATGATGCCACTCTTATGGCAGAAAGTGAAGAGGAACTCAAAAGCCTCTTGATGAAAGTGAAAGAGGAGAGTGAGAAAGTTAGCTTAAAGCTCAGCATTCAGAAAACTAAGATCATGGCATCTGGTCCCATCACTTCATGGGAAATAGATGGGCAAACAGTGGAAACAGTGTCAGACTTTGCTTTTGGGGGCTCCAAAATCACTGCAAATGGTGATTGCAGCCATGAAATTAAAAGACGCTTACTCCTTGGAAGGAAAGTTGTGACCAACCTAGATAGCTTATTAAAAAGCAGAGACATTACTTTGCCAACAAAGGCCCATCTAGTCAGGGCTATGGTTTTTCCAGTGGTCATGTATAGATGTGAGTGTTGGATTGTGAAGAAAGCTAAGCATTGAAGAATTGATGCTTTTGAACTGTGGTATTGGAGAAGATTCTTGAGAGTCCTTTGGATTACAAGGAGATCCATCCAGTCCATTCTAACAGAGATCAGTCCTGGGTGTTCATTGGAAGGACCAATGCTAAAGTTGAAACTCCCATACTTTGGCCACCTCATGCGAAGAGTTGACTCATTGGAAAAGACTCTGATGCTGGGAGGAATTGGGGGCAGGAGGAGAAGGGGACGACAGAGGATGAGATGGCTGGATGGCATCACCAACTCGATGATTCATGTGCTGTGCTGTGCTTAGTCACATTCAGCTCTTTGGGACCCCGTGGACTGTATTGTGCCAGGCTCCCCTGTCCATGGGGAGTTTCCAGGCAAGAATGCTTGAGAGGGTTGCCATGCCCTCCTCCAGGGAATCTTCCCAACCCAGGGATTGAACCCAGGTCTCCCACATTGTGGGCAGATTCTTTACTGTCTGAGCCACCAGAGAAGCTCAAGAACACTGGAGTGGGTAGCCTATCTCTTCTCCTGGGGAACTTCCCAACCCAGGAATCTAACTGGGATCTCCTGCATTGCAGGTGGATTTTTTTACCAGCTGAGCTACCAGGGAATCCCCAAACCATGTATAATTACCATTTATCTTTAAAATTAACAGATCATTTTGATCATGCTGACAATTCCTGAGTATTTATCAAGAGGAGAGCTATGAAACTCCTATACCTTGGCATACATGCCAATAGACTGTATGCTTTTTGCTTGTAATTCAGAAATTGTTGGGAGACCAACAGAGTTACTGTGTTGGGCACCAGAAGGAATAGTGACTCACACTTAATATTTGGACATAAAACCTGAAGGGGGTTGGAAAAAAAATCTATTTCATGTTGTACTATTTCTGGACTTTTTAACTTAAAAATTTACTGAATTTATTATAAGATGTTCACTAAAAAGATATTGCTAAACAAATTACTGATGCAAAATATCACAGAAATCATATGTTTTAATACAGTTTGAGACAGCAATTGTACATATTCTGGTAAGAATTTTGGCTAAGTGGAGAGTAGTATTTATTAATCATTTAAAGTTATAATTATTTCAAAACTTTTAAGTACTTTTTCTTAACAACTGCAAAGATATAGAATTCTTTCAGTGACAGCCAGCCTGACAGCATGCAGATGAAGCTTTGGCAGCAGATGTGTTCATGCTCAGTAGCTCAGTCATGTCTGACTCTTTGTGACCCCATGGACTATAGTCCACCAGGCTCCTCTGCCCATGGGATTTTCCAAGCAAGATAATTGGAGTGAGTTGCCAGTTCCTATTCCAGGGGATCTTCTTGACCCAGGGATAACATCCAGGTTTCCTGTGTCTCCTGCATTGGCAGGAGGAGACAGTCAAATTCTGGAACTACTACCTACTAGGTTTGTGGCACTGGGTTATTTGAAAATCTCTTTGGTTAACAGATATGATCAAGAGATTTATTTGTAAAGAATCAATGCAATGTCCATCAATTAGACATTTTTATTTTAAAAAATAAAATCTAGGTATGTAATCTGAAAAACAGATAAACAGCATTTGTTAATCAAGAGCCCTGTAAATAAACCAAACATTTAAAATCATCTATTATAGAATATGACCCATGGTAAACTCTCAATAAACATTAATTTTTCTTCTTTATGTCATTAATTCTTACGTATTTAAGCCAAGTCTGGTCAGTGGTAAAGAATCTGCCTGCCAATGCAGGATACGCAGGTTTGATCACTGGGTTGGCAAGATATGCTGGAGAAGGAAATGACAATCAACTCCAGTATTCTTGCCTGGGGAATCCGACACACAGAGAAGGTTGGAGGGCTACAGTCCATGGGGTCTCAAAGAGTCAAACACAACTTAGTGACTAAACAACAACAACATGTCACTGGTAAATATTTTGGACATATATCTTTAATCTGCTTACAGTAAGCTCAGTTCAGTTCAGTTCAGTCGCTCAGTCATGTCCGACTCTTGGTGACCCCATGAATCACAGCATGCCAGGCCTCCCGGTCCATCACCAACTCCCAGAGTTTACCCAAACTCACGTCCATCGAGTCGGTGATGCCATCCAGCCATCTCATCCTCTGTCATCCTCTTCTCCTCCTGCCCTCAATCTTTCCCAGCACCAGGGTCTTTTAAAATGAGTCAGCTCTTCGCATCAGATGATCAAAGTATTAGAGTTTCAGCTTCAACATAGTCTTTCCAATGAACACCCAGGACTGATCTCCTTTAGAATGAACTGGTTGGATCTTTTTGCAGTCCAAGGGACTCACAAGCGTCTTCTCCAAAACCACAGTTCAAAAGCATCAATTCTTCGGCACTCAGCCTTCTTCACAGTCCAACTCTCGCATCCATACACGACCACTGGAAAAACCATAGCCTTGAGAGATGGACCTTTGTTGGCAAAGTAATATCTCTGCTTTTGGATATGCTATCTAGGTTGGTGATAACTTTCCTTCTAAGGAGTAAGCGTCTTTTAATTTTATGGCTGAAATCACCATCTGCAGTGATTTTGGAACCCCCAAAAATAAAGTCTGACACTGTTTCCCCATCTATTTCCCATGAAGTGATGAGACCAGATGCCATGATCTTCATTTTCTGAATGTTGAGCTTTAAGCCAACTTTTTCACTCTCCTGTTTCACTTTTATCAAGAGGCTTTTTAGTTCCTCTTCACTTTCTGCCATAAGGGTAGTATCATCAGCATATCTGAGGTTATTGATATTTCCCCTGGCAGTCTTGATTCCAGCTTGTGCTTCATCCAGCCCAGTATTTCTCATGATGTACTCTGCATAGAAGCTAAATAAGCAGGGTGACAATATACAGCCTTGACGTACTCCTTTTCCTATTTGGAACTAGTCTGTTGTTCCATATCCAGTTCTAACAGTTGCTTCCTGACCTGCATATAGATTTCTTAGGAGGCAGGTCAGGTGGTCTGGTATTCTCATTTCTTGAAGAATTTTCCACAGTTTATTGTGATCCACACAGACAAAGGCTTTGGCATAGTCAATAAAAGCAGAAATAAATGTTTTTCTGGAACTCTCTTGCTTTTTCGATAATCCAGCAGATGTTGGCAATTTGATCTCTGGTTCCTCTGCATTTTCTAAAACCAGCTTGAACCTCTGGAAGTTCATGGTTCACGTATTGCTGAAGCCTGGCTTGGAAAATTTTGAGAATTACTTTACTAGAGTGTGAGATGAGCGCAATTGTGCGGTGGTTTGAGCATTCAAGCTACCCCACAGCTGAGGTCAGGGGCAGCAGCCGAGAGGAGCAACCCCACGTCCAAGGAGCAAAGGCTGCATGGGCGCAGAGGGGCCAACAGGAGCTACTCCACGTTTAAGGTCAGGAGGGGCAACTCGTCCAACGTAAGGAGCACCCGCTGCGCTTTGCTGGAGCAGCCATGAAGAGATACCCCACGTCCAAAGTAAGAGAAACCCAAGGAAGATGGTGGGTGTTGCGAGAGGGCATCAGAGGGCAGGCACACTGAAACCGTAATCACAGAAAACTAGCCAATCTGATCATACTGGGACCACAGCCTTGTCTAACTCAATGAAACTAAGCCATGCCATGTGGGACCACCCAAGACAGAAGAGTCATGGTGGAGAGGTCTGACAGAATGTGGTCCACTGGAGAAGGGAATGGCAAACCACTTCAGTATTCTTGCCTTGAGAATCCCATGAACAGTATGAAAAGGCAAAATGATAGGATACTGAAAGAGGAACTCTCCAGGTCAGTAGGTGCCCAATATGCTACAGGAGATCAGTGGAGAAATAACTCCAGAAAGAATGAAGGGATGGAGCCAAAGCAAAAACAATACCCAGTTGTGGAAGTGACTGGTGATAGAAGCAAGGTCCATGCTGTAATGTGCAATATTGCCAAAAAGAAAAAAAAAGAGCAATATTGCCTAGGAACCCGGAATGACAGGTCCGTTAATCAAGGCAAATTGGCAGTGGTCAAACAGGAGATGCCAAGAGTGAACATCGACATTCTAGGAATCAGCAAACTAAAATGGACTGGAATGGGTGAATTTAACTCAGATGACCATTTTATCTACTACTATGGGCAGGAATCCCTTAGAAGAAATGGAGTAGCCATCATGGTCAACCAAAGAGTCCGAAATGCAGTACTTGGATGCAATCTCAAAAATGACAGAATGATCTCTGTTCATTTTCAAGGCAAACCACTCAATATCATGCTAATCCAAGCCTATGCCCCAACCAGTAACGCTGAAGAAGCTGAAGTTGAACAGTTCTATGAAGACCTACAAGACCTTTTAGAACTAACACCCCAAAAAGATGTCCTTTTCATTATAGGGGACTGGAATGCAAAAGTAGGAAGTCAAGAAACACCTGGAGTGACAGGCAAATTTGGCCCTGGAGTACAGTAAATTAGGTATAGAATTAACTCAAATCAACAAAGAAATATTCTGTTTCCTTTACGGATGTTACTTTTTACAATAAAAGTGTCCAGCTGAGAGAGTTTGCATTGGTCCTTTACAAATAAATCTCTTTATCTTGTCTGTTTTCTAGGATTCAAAGTGAATTTGAATTCCTTAAACTCTTCAAATTCAAAGCGAATTTGAATTCCTTTAACTCTTGTCATAGTTCTCCATAATAACTGTTCTAACAAACAATAAGATCTTCTGAAATCCTAAACCATCAGATAAAAGACCAGACCTTTCACCAGACACCCAAGAACTTACTCAAAGAATGTTGCACATTTAAGTCACATTTGCCCCTTCTCCTTGCTATCTCAAAACATCAAACATCTGCGGACTTTATAGATGTGTCATATAACCTTTTTCTCATTTGTGCAAAAGACCTTTAAAATTAATAGCAGGCTCTATACTCATTATTATAATGACATTTTATTGTACAATTTATTCTCTTTTATTTTTGCTATTAGAGAAATTTTTAAAAATCTACCTACGTACTGATCATTATCTGAAAAAAAAAATGTCTATGAATCAGCTTTTATTTATCTGAACTTAAGAGCCAAATCATACCACAGAAACAATTACTTGTAAGAAAACACAATTTAAAACAAGTATTAGCTCATCGTAACTGCGGGGGAGGAGGCCATCAAATAAACGTTATACTTCAATCAAAATTTCTTCAAGCATTAGGAATTTCTTGAGAATAAAGAAGAGTACAAGAAAGGCAAATGTTGAATACTTTATCTATTATTTTCCTCTTTGAGTGAAAAGCAGGAAAAGTGACATAGAAAAGAGTTGCCTATAGATAACATGTTGGGGATAATCCAAGCATTTCAGATCACAATATAGTGTGGGGAATATTGCTTCTGGTTATGGATTAGATTGAATGCTTCTGACAAATGACACCATTTAAATAAAGAATATCTATCTTATCAGCTAGGTTGATTTTTTTTTTAAGTGAGTGAAGATGGCTTTATTGCTTGCATATATATATATATATTTAACAGTTTTTTTGTAATATATTTGCTTTGGCCTTCCCTGGTGGTTCAGAGATAAAGAATCTGCCTGCCAGGTGTTCAATCCCTGGGTTGGGAATACATCCCCTGGTGAAGAAAATGTCAAGCCGCTCCTGCATTCTTGCCTGGAAAATCCCATGGACAGGGGAACCTGGCAGGCTGCACTCCATGGGCTTGCAAGAGTTAGACCCAACTTAGTGACTAAACAACAGCAGCAGCTAGTTGTTTTACAGTGTTGTGTTAGTTTCTACTGTACAACAAACTGAATCAGATATATGTCTACCTATACCCCACCCCACTCTTGCTTTTGAATTTCCTCCCTGTTTACATCATCACAGAGACAGAGAGAAGTTTTTGGTCAGTCTCTCCAGGGTCCCCATCTCACTCACAGTCTAGGCCTCTCTTGGTTGCTTCTTTGACCTACTCAATGAAAAACAAGCTGCTTTCAAATGAATGGATCTAATACTATTACGCTTTCACATTAACGAGGTCTTCATATATCTGTTTCAAATCTTAATTCCCTCAGTCTATATCTCAACACATCTTCCAGAGATGAATGATTTATTAAATTACAAGTCTTGAGTCTCAGCATTGTAGACCAAAGAGGCTCCACACGGGTCCTGGAATAAAATACATGTTTCTCAGTCTGACCTGAAGAGTCCTCAGGACCTTTGTGTGGCCAAATCCCCTAGCCTTCTGGCTCACTCACTACTTTATGCAGAGTTTCTTGAATTCATTTTATTTATTTATTTATTTTAGCTCTGAGCCTTTGCTTGGGCTGCTTCATCCCTCTAGAATGGGATTTTACCCCTTCTTCAGCTGACTGAAATTCAGGTATTGCCTCCTCCAGGAAAACTTCAGGCAGGCTCACTATTTTAAGTACACAGCCTCTCCAGATCTCCCATGATAAATAACAAGTTGTATAAAAATGTATTCCTTCTTTTTGTTTGTTTGTTTTTTCCCCAACAATTTTAAAGGAACTTTTTAATCCAGGATATGACATATGGCCTGGAGTAGAGAAGGGATAGTTTAAAAATGTATTCTACTGAGCCCCAAAGTATTTCTTTGCTTGTGTGTATTGCATTCCTTCCTCTCCCTCTCCCTTTCTCTCTCTCTCTCTCTCACACACACACACACATGCACTTCTTTCTCATGCTATCACTGTGAACACAAGCACGGAGTTATGTAAACAAAATCATTGTTGTTTTCCAACTGAACCTGGAAGCTCTGACATGGAATGACATTTTTCTCTACATCCCATATTTTTTTATTTGCAATCTTTACACTTTATGCCCCAATAACACTATATAGTCACAACCAACTTTCTCCACATCCCTAAGACATCAATCTTGTCAACTCTAATTGAATCAAACCACAAGCAGTTATAAATGGAGTGCAGCTTGACAAATAATAAGGGGGGAAAAATGAAAGAGAAAAGAGGCATGCTTCAAACTGATATTTTTTTCTTTAAGATTCTCTTATGGAAATATTCTGTAATTTCCTAAAAATTTCTCCTCATTTTTTCCAGATTCTTTACTAGTCAGAATTTTGCTCTTTATTTAGAAATACTTCTCTATTTTCAACACTGATTTTGATTTTGTTCAAGTTAAATATTTCCCAGAGAAGAAATTGAACATGCTGTTTTGTGATATAACATTGTCTACATTTTCACAGGAGGCTAGCCTTGGGTGGCAGTTTGTGATTTACTATAGTACTAATGCAGTCAGGGAATGAACACATCACAATATGCAATTTAACTTGTGGACCCACAACTAGGCTCTATTAGACTGAGAATTTTTGCAGTTTGTAATGTCACAAAATATCTCTACAAAGTTATGCAGTGGCTCCCATGTCACCTGCTTAGCCAAGGACCATGTGCTATAATGTTTAGCAACAGATTTTGACTGCATTACACAATCCATGGAAAATCTTTCTGTTCAAAGCCCCTTCTAACACTAGCTTGCCTCAGTCATGTGAATTAATTTCACTGAAATAGTCCTCCTTCTCAGGGCAGTGGTTACTCATGGAATACTGGGGGGAGGAGCTAAAAGGAAGCATCATGGCAGGGGGGCTTCCAAAATTATTCTTCTTCTTTTTCTTGATATGAATGCTGATCATAGTGCTGGTGGTTGCAATGATATTCATTTGAATGAAGCTCAAAAAATCTGCACTTATTTTTTTCAGTAATTAGGGTATGCTTGGGGAAAAAAAGATATTTTAAAAGATACATTCTTAAAGAATCAAGTACACTTTAACCAGGGTAAGGCATTTTATCTAGGAATGGTAATATTTCATCATATAGGCCAGTAAATCGAGTGGACTTTGCATATGATCTAGCAATCTTACTCTTGAACATATATTTGAAGAAAACTTTAATTTTAAAAGATACTTGTATCCCAAAATTCACTGGAGGACTACTTACAATAGGCAGGACTTGGATCAACCTAAATGTACATCGATAAAGGAATAGATAAAGAAGATGTGGTACATATGGACAATGGAATATTATTCAGCCATAAAAAGGATGAAATAATGTTATTTGCAGCCCCATTGATGAAGCAAGAGATTGTCATGCTAAGTGAAATGTCAGAAAAAGAAAACTAAATATCACATGATATGACTCATGTATTCAGAATCTGAAATATAATACAAATGAACTTATCTATGAAATAGAAACACACTTACCACATAGAGAACAGACTTGTGATTGACAAGGGGTAGGGAGGTTGGAAAGAGATGGATTAAAAATATTATGTATTAAACGAGTTGCCAGTCCAGGTTCGATGCACGATACTGGATGCTTGGGGCTGGTGCACTGGGATGACCCAGAGGGATGGAATGGGGAGGGAGGGGGGAGGAGGGTTCAGGATGGGGAACACGTGTGTGCCTGTGGCGGATTCATTTTGATGTTTGGCAAAACTAGTGCAATTATGTAAACTTTAAAAATAAAATAAAATTAAAAAAAAATTTGGGATTAGCAGATGCAAACTATTATACACCGAATGGATAAATAATAAGGTTGTACTGCATAACACAGGAAATTATATTCAATATCCTATGATAAATCATAATGCAAAAGGATGTGAAAATGAATAAGCAAATTATATATCAGTTCGGTTCAGTTCAGTCGCTCAGTCGTGTCCGACTCTGTGATCCCATGAATCGTAGCACGCCAGGCCTCCCTGTCCATCACCAACTCCCAGAGTTTACCCAAACTCATGTGCATCGAGTCAGTGATGCCATCCAGCCATCTCATCCTCTGTCGTCCCCTTCTCCTCCTGCCCCCGATACCTCCCAGCATCAGAGTCTTTTCCAGTGAGTCAACACTTCACATGAGGTGGCCAAAGTATTGGAGTTTCAGCTTTAGCGTCAGTCCTTCCAATGAACACCCAGGACTGATCTCCTTTAGAATGGGCTGGTTGGATCTCCTTGCAGTCCAAGGGACTCTCAAGAGTCTTCTCCAACACCACAGTTCAAAAGCATCAATTCTTCGGCACTCAGCCTTCTTCACAGTCCAACTCTCACATCCATACATGACCACTGGAAAAACCATAGCCTTGACTAGATGGACCTTTGTTGGCAAAGTAATGTCTCTGCTTTTCAATATGCTGTCTAGATGGGTCATACCTTTCCTTCCAAGGAGTAAGCGTCTTTTAATTTCATGGCTTCAATCATCATCTGCAGTGATTTTGGAGCCCAAAAAAATAAAGTCTGACACTGTTTCCACTGTTTCCCCATCTATTTCCTATGAAGTGATGGGTCCAGATGTCATGATCTTCGTTTTCTGAATGTTGAGCTTTAAGCCAACTTTTTCACTTTCCTCTTTCACCTTCATAAAGAGGCTCTTTAGTTCTTCTTCACTTTCTGCCATAAGGGTGGTGTCATCTACATATGTGAGGTTATTTATATTTCTCCCAGCAATCTTGATTCCAGCTCGTGCTTCTTTCAGCCCAATGAACGTTTCTCATGATGTACTGTGCAAATAAGTTAAATATGCAGGGTGACAATGTATAACCTGATGTACTCCTTTTCCTATTTGGAACCAGTCTGTTGTTCCATGTCCAGTTATAACTGTTGCTTCCTGACCTGCATATAGGTTTCTCAAGAGGCTGGTCAGGCAGTCTGGTATTCCCATCTCTTTCAGAATTTTCCACAGTTTATTGTGATCCACACAGTCAAAGGCTTTGGCATAGTCAATAAAGCAGAAATAGATTTTTTTTTTCTGGAATCTCTTGCTTTTTTGATGATCCAATGGATGTTGGCAATGTGATTTCTGGTTCCTCTGCCTTTTCTAAAACCAGCTTGAACATCTGGAAGTTCACGGTTCACGTATTGCTGAAGCCTGGCTTGGAGAATTTTGAGCATTACTTTTCTAGAGTGTGAGATGAGTGCAATTGTGTGGTAGTTTGAGCATTCTTTGGCATTGCCTTTCTTTAGGATTGAAATGAAAACTGACCTTTTCCAGTCCTGTGGCCACTGCTGAGTTTTCCAAATTTGATGGCATATTTAGTGCAGCACTTTCACAGCATCATCTTTCAGGATTTGAAATAGTTCAAGTGGAATTCAATAACCTCCACTAGCTTTGTTCGTAGTGATGCATCCTAAGGCCCACTTGACTTCACATTCCAGAATGTCTGTCTCTAGGTGAGTGATCACACCATTGTGTTCATCTGGGACATGATCTTTTTTTGTACAGTTCTTCTGTGTATTCTTGCCACCTCTTCTTAATATCTTCTGCTTCTGTTAGGTCCATACCATTTCTGTCCTTTATCGAGCCCATCTTCACATTTAATGTTCCCTTGGTATCTCTAATTTTCTTGAAGAGATCTCTAGTCTTTACCATTCTGTTTTTTCCTCTATTTCTTTGCACTGATCACTGAGGAAGGCTTTCTTATGTCTCCTTGGTATTCTTTGGAACTCTGCATTCAAATGGGAATATCTTTCCTTTTCTCCTTTGCTCTTCACAGCTATTTGTAAGGCCTCCTCAGACAGCTATTTTGCTTTTTTGCATTTCTTCTCCATGGGGATAGTCTTGATCCCTGTCTCCTGTACAATGTCACAATACTCCATTCATAGTTCATATGTGTGTGTATGATTCACTTTTCTGTGCAGAAGAATTTAATACAACATTATGTCAACTATGTTTCAATGAAATATATTTTTTTAAAAAAAGAGTGGGCTTTGATATTGATAGAGTGCAATGAGAGTTCCATGTCTACTCCTTTCTCTGTGTGTGTTCCTTCCTCCTTTTCTGTTTCCCACCTGCTAAATGGAAATTATACTGCCTCTTTAATAGGGTAATTGAGAGAATTGAATCGAATAAATAATAGAAAACCACTTAGTACAAAAAAAAAAATCAGTGTATGCTGGCCATTGTTATTAATAGCAGCAATACAGCAGCTGAATTAGAACTGGATAAAGAAAGATGAGAGGCTTTTCTAGGGTGGCTGAGGTGTAGTTGCATCAGCAATATTAAGCTTTGTTAGGAGAAAGGAAGACAGGAAACACAAGTGAAATATATGTGCTGTGCAGGAAGGAGCAGTGCAAAGCATAGAGATACCAGCAAACGCAGAGTTCCCACCAAGACTGCTCTTGTGTGAAGGAGGTTTCAGTTCTTGGCTCCTTGTGGCATGCATGTCCATGAAAGAAGTCTGTCAACCATCCTCAGGGTATGCCTTCATTGTCCCTTTAGTATTATGTTGATGAAAAAGTAATTACAGTTTCAGACTGTGAATTTTAAATCATTATAACTAGGCTCAAATGCATCTTTATTAGTCAAAATAGGAAGCATTACAACCAACACAGTTTTACCAAACTTATGAGAAATAAGTTTGTTTATTCCTGTAGCATAAAAATCTATGCTGTAGGATTTGATGAACTCTTGGAAAGCATTTTCTGCCTCCTACTATTTGTGGAAGAATTTTCCCTGAAAAAAAGTTGCTGATATGCTTGAACAAGTAATAGTTGGTTTGGCAAGAGGTCAGCTAAGTATGGCAGATGAGGCAAAACCTCATAGGCCAATTTGTTCAACTTTTGAAGATTTGGTTTTGTGACTCACTATTAGGCATTGTCCTGGAGAAGAGTTGGACCCATTCGGTTGACCCATGCTGGCTGCAGATGTTGCAGTTTTTGATGCATCTCATTGATTTGCTGAACATACTTCTCAGATGTAATGGTTTCACCAGGATTCAGAAAGCTATAGTGGGTCAAATCAGCAGCAGACCATCAAACAGTGACTATGACCTTTCTTTGGTGCAAGTTTGGCTTTGGGAAGTGTTTTGAAGCTTCTTGCTCCAACCACTGAGCTGGTCATCTCCAGTTGTCCTATAAAATCCACTTTTCATGGCATGTCACAGTCTGATAGAGAAATGGTTCATTGTTGTATATAATAAAAGAAGATGACACTTCAAAATAATGATTTTTTACAATGGTCAGCTCATGAGGCACTGACTTATTGAGCTTTTTCACCTTTCCAATTTGCTTTAAATGCTGAATGACCATAAGATGGTTGAAGTAGAGTTCTTTGGCAACTTCTTGTGTAGTTGTAAGAGGATCAGCTTTGATGATTGCTCTCTACTGGTTGATGTCAACTTTTATTGGCCAATTACTATGCTCCTCAAATTCAAATCTCTCATCTCCTCTGCAAAACTTCTTAAACCACTACTGCACTATACCTTAATTAGCAGTTCCTGGGCCAAATGCATTGTTGATGTTGCAAGCTGTCTCTGCTGCTTTACAGTCCATGTTGAACTTGAATTTAAAAAAAAAAAATCACTAGAATTTGCTTTCCGTCTTAATATCATTTCCATAGTCTAAAATAAATATCAAGCAAATAGCAAGTAATAAGTCACTATCAAGAAAAAAAGTGAGAAATGCACATTAAAATAGTGTATAACATAATCACATTTATTTAAGAATGTATTCAAATATCAAATGGCAAAGTTCAACAATGAAAACCACAATTACTTTTGCAGCAATCTAATATATTCCTTTTTTACTAGGCCATGGTATTCTACCTGGAAAATACATGGACAGAGGAGCCTGGTGGGCTATAGTCCATAGAGTCACAAAGAGTCAGACACAACTGAGTGACTAGCACACACACACACATAGGCTCTGAGATGGAAAATATTGTGTTTAACATGTCTGCATCTCTAGAGTCATGTGTAGAACACAGCACTGAGGTTTAGAGAGACCAATAGTTCATGGTGTGTTTATCAGATTCTATTCTGCTATATTACAATGGCCTGGGATAGAATGATAGAGATGCATTCTTGGGTATTCGACATGTATTCTCGGTTATTTTGGATTCTCATTTATATGTACTTTGAAGTAGATGAGGCGATACCTCTAGATTTAAGACACATCCTCGTATGGAAGCTGTGGGCTTCCCTGGTGGCTCAGATGGTCAAGAATCTGCCTGCAATGTAGTAGACCCAAGTTTGATCCCTGGGTCAGGAATTACCCTGGAGAAAGGAAATGTTACTCACTCCACTATTTCTGATTGGAGAATTCCATGGACAGGGGCCCCTGGCAAGCTACAGTCCATGGGGTCACAAAGAATCAAACATGACTGGGTGATTAACTCTTTCACTTTCACTGGTATAGTAGACTTTGTTATAGGAGAACTGTATTTGAATCTTTACACTTCCACTTAGCAATTCAGGCTAATTACTAACTTTCTAGGAACTTTTTTTTTTTTTTCCATCTAGAAACTGGGAAAAAGAAAACTGACACCTGAAAGCTGGCTAGAATTAGTAGCGCATTACTCAGTCAGTTTAGTTCAGTTCAGTCACTCAGTCGTGTCTGACTTTTTGTGGTGACCCCATGGACTGCAACACACCAGGCTTCCCAGCCCATCACCGACTCCCAGAGCTTGCTCAAACTCATGTCCACCGAGTCGATGATGCAATCCAACAATCTCATCCTCTGCTGTCCCCTTCTCCTCCTGCCTTCAATCTTTCCTAGCATCAGGATCTTTTCTAATGATTCAGTTCTTTGCATCAGGTGGTCAAATTATTGGAGTTTCAGCTTCATTACTGACATTATTTACTTACATCATTCAGTAAAAGGTACCTAATAGGTAGTAGGATAAAGAGTACTTAAAGAGCTTTTAGCTTAATAGTTGACTGAATGAAATTTTTTATCAATAAACATGGAAGAAATCTTCCCTCAGAAGATTTTACAACAGTTTATTCATCAGAAAAGATTTATATATTAAGGTCAAACAAATAAAATTAGCAGAGTTCTCCTTTTCCTGGGAGATAAGGAAATCACATCACATCTCACTCATGTGATGAAGATAAAGCATTTGTTTCTGCAAGGAGAAGAAAAAAGGAAAACATATATTCTAGTTATATCAGAACAAGTTTGGATTAAGAGGATTGAATGATTGAAAATTTTAAAATATTCATTATAGATATTCAAGATAAAAGCAAAAGTAAATCACAAAATAAATGTGAAAAAGTTGAATAATTTTCATATTTTTCCAACGACTATGTCAATGTTTAAAAATACAAGCTCAGTAGCCAAGTATAATATTATTATAAAACATTTGTGTATGTGTGTGTGTCCATGATAAAAAAGTAGAAAAATTGAAGTACAAATATTCTTTTTAATAACAAGAAATGAATCATTTGTCTCTTGACACCACACTATGAGTTTACAGAACAAAATATATATGGAAATGAAATGGATCATTATCAAATCTTAGAAAACAGAAATTCTTCAAAGAAGATGTTTAAATCAGAAAGGAAACTAATGGTTCAAACATCTAGATGATGAATGAATAAATATAGAAAAATATTTTACCATATAAAAAGTTATATCAGAGCTGGAGGGATGAAAGACTGATGCTGTTTTGGGCTTAGCTGGTAAAGAATCTACCTTCAGTGTAGGAGACTCAAGTTCTATTGCTGGGTCAGGAAGATCCCCTGTAGAAGGAAATAGCAACCCACTCCAGTATTCTTGCCTGGAAAATCCTATGGAGAGGATCCTGGCAAGCTACAGCCCATGGGGTTGCAAGAGTCAGAAATCAATTAGTGACTAAACCACCATTGGCACCTCTGTCTCCTTTTGCAGTAGGGACTGGGACTTGATGCAGTGGCAAGGGGACTTGGGGTTACCTAACAAGGATAAGCTGGTCATGTTCCAGTTCCTAATGGGGCTGACTAGGCTATTTCAGAAGTGCTGGTTGTCAGGTATCATGTTCATCACCCTGAAGAAGTCTGATGTTGAATTAAACCCATTCCAAGGAAAGGTTTTGTGGAGGGCTTAGAGTGCTCAGATAACAAGTGTCTGTTAAAAACTACTGATGGAAAAATCAGCACTGTGGAGAGTTCCAAAGATGAATAAGTGTCAGATGACATCAAATCTCTTGAGAGTTGACATGAATGGATTGAAGAAGAGGGACAAAATAAACAAGAGTAAGAAGAGCAAAGCAAAGCACTGAACGACATCAGATTTCACTGACTAACCACTGAATTGCTGTTTTTCTTTTGGCTTTTGCTTTTGGTCATAAAGCTGGATTTCTGATTTGCCTATAACAATTGTTTTCATGTGAGGTTAGGTCATTTTTAGAGGGAAGAAGGGCTACAATGTTCACATGGCAGTTGTTAAGAAGCTAGTTTATTTTAGATCTGGCTAAGTGGTATGTGTTGTATGGTTGTATATTCTTGGGCTTCCCAGGTGGCACAATGGTAAAGAATCTGCCTGCAATGTGGGCAACCTGAATTTCATCCCTTTGTAGGGATCCCCTGGAGAAAGGAATGGCAACCCAGTCCAGTATTCTTGCTTGGAGAATTTAATGGACAGAGGAGACTGGTGGGCTACAGTCCATTCAGTCACAAAGAGTCAGACATGACTGAGTGACTAACACTACTACTACTAAGTGGTCTGTGTTTTATGGCTGTGTATTCTTGGATAATTGCTTACAGTCTCCATAGCCACCTGTGAAGAGGACTGTATCATTAAACCTGTATTTATTATCACTTAGCATATTTTATCAGAGAAGGCAATGGCACCCCACTCCAGTACTCTTGCCTGGAAAATCCCATGGACGGAGGAACCTGGTAGGCTGCATTCCATGGGGTCGCTAAGAGTCAGGCATGACAGAGTGACTTCACTTTCCCTTTTCACTTTCATGCATTGGAGAAGGAAATGGCAACCCACTCCATTATTCTTGCTTGGAGAATCCCAGGGATGGGGGAGCCTGGTGGGCTGCCGTCTATGAGATCGCACAGAGTCGGACACGACTGAAGCGACTCAGCAGCAGCATATTTTATTCCTTTTCCCACGCCATAAAAAATTTTTATTATAATTTCTTCTCATTCTGGAATGATGTGATTATGAATAGATTTTAAGAATTGAAATCAGACTTTATAAAAAGTTGTGTTATTTCATTGATGTTTTCCACAACTGGTGGTGTACTTTTATAGTTATAAATCATTAGCAAATTTGAATGAGTTCACATAGACAAATGAGAGTTTGCTTAACCAAACTTAGGATAAGTTTATTACAAAATCATTGAGAATAAAGATTCCAAGTTAATGATGATTATTTTTAAAAAGTTATATGAGTCTATGAGAGAAAAAAAAGCATCAATAATCCAATTAGTTAAGTGGACAAAATCAAAAATTTTCAATTTTAATTAGGAAATATCAATATTCCATAACATATGAAATGATCTATGACCTCCAGTAATTTAAATAAGTAGAAATTAAAACAACCATGAAATACCTCTTCCAAACTTTCAAATAATTTAATTTTAGCAATACAAGCCTACTTCAAGAAACAAGAAAAATATCAAATAAATAACCTAACCTTGTACCTAATAAAACTAGAGAAAGAAGATAAGAAAGAACAAAAACACTCAAAGTCAGTAGAAGAAGAGAAATCATAAACATTAGAGCAGAAATAAATGTAAAAGAAATGATGGAAACAATAGAAAAATCAATAAAACTAAAGGCTGGTTCTTTAAGAAGATTAAAAAAAAAAATAGACAAACCATTAGCCAACTCATCAAAGAAAAAAGGGAGAAGAATCAAATCAGTAAAATAAAAATGAAAAATAATTTACAACAAAAAATGCAGAAATACAAAGGATTATAAGAGACTACTATGAGCAACTATAAGCCAATAAAATGGACAATCTGGAAGAAATGGACTAATTCTTAGAAAAGTACAACCTTCCAAGACTGAACCAGGAAGAAATACAAAATATGAACAGACTAATCACAAGCACTGAAATAAAAGCTGTGACAAAAAAAAAAAAAAATCTTATAACAAACAAAAGCACAGGCCAAGACGGCTTCACAGGAGAATTCTACCAAATATTTAGAGATGAGCTAACACCTATCCTTCTCAAACTCTTCCAAAAAACTACAGAGGAAGGAAAACTCATCCTACAAGGCCTTCATCACCCTGACACCAAAATCAGACAAAGATAGCACAGAAAAGGAAAATTACAGGCCAATGTCACTGGTAAGTATAGATGCAAAAATCTTGAACAAAATTCTAGCAAAAAGAATCCAGCAACACCTTTAAAGGATCATACTCCATGATTAAATGGGGCTTATCCCAGAGTTGCAAGGATTCTTCAATATACACAAATCAATCAATAGGAAACACCATATTAACAAATTGGAAGATAAAACTATATGGTCATCTCAATAAATGTAGAGAAAACCTTTAGACAAAACCCAATACCCATTTATGATAAAACTCTCCAGAAAATTGGCATAGAAGAACCTATCTCAATAATAAAGGCAATACAAGACAAATCCAAAGCAAACATTCTCAATGGTGAAGAGCTAAAGGCATTTCCTCAAGATCAAGAACAAGACAAGTGTCCCACTCTTACCAGTATTAGTCAATATTGTTTTGGAAGTCCTACCCATGGCAACCAGAAAAGAAAAAGAAAGGAATTCAGATTAGAAAAGAAGTAAGGTCTCACTGTTTGCAGATGTCATGATTATTTACACAGAAAACCCTACAGAAGTCACCAGGAAATTATTACATCTGACCAATGAATTTAGTAAAGTCACAGGATATAAAATGAATACACAGAAATCCCTTACATTTCTATACACTGACAATGATAAGTCAGAAAAAGAAATTAAGAAAACATTCCATTTACCATTACAACAAAAAGAACAAAATACCTAAGAATAACTGTTCCTAAGGAGACAAAAGATGTGTATGCAGAAAACTATAAAACACTGATGAAATAAATCAGTGATAACCAAACAGATGGAGAGATATACCATGTTCTTGGATTGAAAGAATCAATATTGTCAAAATGCCTACACTACTTAAAGCAATCTACAGATTCAATTCAATCCCTGTCAAATTCCCAGTGGCAATTTTCACAGAACTAGAACAAATGATTTCACAATTTGTGTGGAATACAACAGACCCTGAATAGCCAAAACAATCTCGAGAAAGAAAAATGGAGCTGGAGGAACCAACCTTTCTGAAATCTGACTATAATGCAAACACACTGTCATCAAGACAGCATGACACAGGCACAAAAACAGACATATAGATCAATGGGACAAGATAGAAAGCCTGGAGATAAATCTACACACCTATGGGCAACTTATCTTTGACAAAGGTGGCTAGAATATACAATTGAGAAAAGACAGCCTTTCAATAACTGGTGCAAGAAAAAACTGGATAGCTGCATGTAAAAGAATGAACTAAGAATACTTTATAAAATCATACATAAAAATAAACTCAAAATGGATTAAAGACCTAAATGTAAGACCAGAAAGTATAAAGCTCTTAGAAGAAAACTTAGGCAGTACACTCTTCTATGTAAATCATGGCAAGATTATCTTTGATCCACCTCCTAGAGTAATGTAAATAAAAACATAAATAAACAAATGGGATCTAATTAAACTTAAAAATTTTGCACAGCAAAGGAAACAATAAAAAATATAAAATACAACCTTTGGATTGGGAGAAAATAATTGCAAATGAAGCAACTGACAAAGGATTGATCTCCAAAATATATAAACAGCACACACAGATCAATATCAGAAAAACAAACAGCCCAATCAAAAAATGAGCAGAAGACCTAAACAGACATTTCTCCAAAGGCACAAATGGCCAATAGGTACATAAAAAGATACTCAATATAGCTCATTATTCAATTCAGTTCAGTTCAGTTTAGTTGCTCAGTCGTGTCTGACTCTGCAACCCCATGAATCACAACACACCAGGCCTCCCTGTCCATCACCATCTCCCGGAATTCTCTAAAAATCACCTCCATCGAGTCGCTGATGTCATCCAGCCATCTCATCCTCTGTCTTCCCCTTTTCCTCCTGCCCCCAATCCCTCCTAGCATCAGAGTCTTTTCCAATGAGTCAACTCTTTGCATGAGGTGGTCAAAGTACTGGATTTTCAACTTTAGCATCATTCTTTCCAAAGAATCCCAGGGCTATTCTTCAAAATGGACTGGTTGGATCTCCTTGCAGTCCAAGGGACTCCCAAGAGTCTTCTCCAACGCCACAGTTCAAAAGCATCAATTCTTCTGCACTCAGTCTTCTTCACAGTCCAACTTTGACATCCATACATGACCACTGGAAAAACCATAGCCTTGACTAGACGGACCTTTGTTGGCAAAATAATGTCTCTGCTTTTGAATATGCTATCTAGGTTGGACATAACTTTTCTTCCAAGGAGTAAGTGTCTTTTAATTTCATGGCTGCAGTCACCATCTGCAGTGATTTTAGAGCCCCCAAAAATAAAGTCTGACACTGTTTCCACTGTTTCCCCATCTATTTCCCATGAAGTGATGGGACCAGATGCCATGATCTTCGTTTTCTGAATGTTGAGCTTTAAGCCAACTATTACATTCTCCAATTTCACCTTCATCAAGAGGCTTTTTAGTTCCTCTTCACTTTCTGCCATAAGGGTGGTGTCATCTGCATATCTGAGGTTATTGATATTTCTCCCGGCAATCTTGATTCTAGCTTGTGCTTCTTCCAGCCCAGCGTTTCTCATGATGTACTCTGCATAGAAGTTAAATAAGCAGGGTGACAATATACAGCCTTGATGTACTCCTTTTCCTATTTGGAACCAGTCTGTTGTTCCATGTCCAGTTCTAACTGTTGCCTCCTGACACGCATACAGGTTTCTCAAGAGGAAGGTCAGGTGGTCTGGTATTCTCATTTTTTCAGAATTTTCCACAGTTTATTGTGATCCACACAGTCAAAGGCTTTGGCATAGTCAATAAAGCAGAAATAGATGTTTTTCTGGAACTCTCTTGCTTTTTCCATGATCCAGCAGATGTTGGCAATTTGATCTCTGGTTCCTCTGCCTTTTCGAAAACCAGCTTGAACATCTGGAAGTTAGTGGTTCACTTATTGCTGAAACCTGGCTTGGAGAATTTTGAGCATTACTTTACTAGCATGTGAGATGAGTGCAATAGTGCGGTAGTTTGAGCATTCTTTGGCATTGCCTTTCTTTGGGATTGGAATGAAAACTGGAATTTTCCTGTCCTGTGGTCACTCCTGAGTTTTCCAAATTTGCTGGCATACTGAGTGCATCACTTTCATAGTATCATCTTTCAGGATTTGAAAGAGCTCAACTGGAATTCCATCACCTCCACTAGCTTTGTTCGTGGTGATGCTTTCTAAGGCCCACTTGACTTCACATTCCAGGATGTCTGACTCTAGGTGAGTGATCACACCATCATGATTATCTTGGTCATGAAGATCTTTTTTGTACAGTTCTTCTGTGTATTCTTGCCACCTCTTCTTAATATCTTCTGCTTCTGTTAGTTCCATACCATTTCTGTTGTTTATCGAGCCCATCTTTGCATGAAATATTCCCTTGGTATTTCTAATTTTCTTGAAGAGATTTCTAGTCTTTCTCATTCTGTTGTTTTCCTTTCTCTTTGCATTGATCGCTGAGGAAGGCTTTCTTATCTCTTCTTGCTATTCTTTGGAACTCTGCATTCAGATGCTTATATCTTTCCTTTTCTCCTTTGCTTTTCCCTTCTTTTCTTTTCACAACTATTTGTAAGACTTCCCCAGACAGCCATTTTGCTTTTTTGCATTTCTTTTCCATGATGATGGTCTTGATCCCTGTCTCCTGTACAATGTCATGAACCTCCGTCCATAGTTCATCAGGCACTCTATCTATCAGATCTAGGCCCTTAAATCTATTTCTCACTTCCACTGTATAATCATAAGGGATTTGATTTAGGTCATACCTGAGTCTAGTGGTTTTCCTACTTCAATTTAAGTCTGAATTTGGCAATAAGGAGTTCATGATCTGAGCCACAGTCAGCTCCTGGTCATGTTTTTGTTGACAGTATAGAGCTTCTCCATCTTTGGCTTCATAGAATATAATCAATCCGATTTCAGTGTTGACCATCTGGTGATGTCCATGTATAGAGTCTTCTCTTGTGTTGTTGGAAGAGGGTGTTTGCTATGACCAGTGCATTTTCTTGGCAAAACTATATTAGTCTTTGCCTTGCCTGTATTCCAAGGCCAAATTTGCCTGTTACTCCAGGCATTTCTTCACCTCCTACTTTTGCATTCCAGTCCCCTATAATGAAAAGGACATCATTTTTGGGTGTTAGTTCTAAAAGTCTTGTAGGGCTTCATAGAACTTTTCAACTTCAGCTTCTTCAGCGTTACTGGTTGGGGCATAGATTTGGATTACTGTGATATTAAACGGTTTGCTTTGGAAATGAACAGAGATCATTCTGTCATTTTTGAGATTGCATCCAAATACTGCATTTTGGACTCTTTGGTTGACCATGATGGCTACTCCATTTCTTCTAAGGGATTCCTGTCCATAGTAGTAGATAAAATGGTCATCTGAGTTAAATTCACCCATTCCAGTCCATTTTAGTTTGCTGATTCCTAGAATGTTGACGTTTACTCTTGCCATCTCCTGTTTGACCACTTCCAATTTGCCTTGATTCATGGAAATGACATTCCAGGTTCCTATGCAATATTGTTCTTTATAGCATCAGATCTTGCTTCTATCACCAGTCCCATCCACAACTGGGTATTGTTTTTGCTTTGACTCCATCCCTTGATTCTTTCTGGAGTTATTTCTCCACTGATCTCCAGTAGCATACTGGACAGCTACCAATCTGGGGAATTCCTCTTTCAGTATCCTATCATTTTGCCTTTTCATACTGTTCATGGGGTTCTCAAGGCAAGAATACTGAAGTGCTTTGCCATGCCTTTCTCCAGTGGACCACATTCTGTCAGATCTCTCCACCATGACCCGCCCATCTTGGGTTGCCCCACGGGCATGGCTTAGTTTCATTGAGTTAGACAAGGCTGTGGTCCTAGTATGATTAGATTGACTAGTTTTCTGTGATTATGGTTTCAGTGTGTCTGCCCTCTGATGCCCTCTTGCAATACCTACCACCTTACTTGGGTTTCCCTTACTTTGGACGTGGGCTATCTCTTCACGGCTGCTCCAGCAAAGCGCAGCTGCTGCTCCTTACCTTGGATGAGGGGTATCTCCTCACCGCCACCCCTCCTGACCTTGAAAGTGGAATAGCTCCTCTAGGCCCTCTTGGGCCCACACAGCCACTGCTCATTGGAAGTGGGGTAGCTCCTCCCGGCTGCCGCCCCTGACCTCGGATGTGGGGTAGCTCCTCTTGGCCCTTCCTGCACTGTTGAAGCCTGGCACTCTCAGCTGCTGCCCCTGACCTCGATGTGGGGTAGCTCCTGTAGGCTGCACTATGTGCACTGTCACAGTCCCCTGCGCTAAATCTTCTTTAGTTCTGCTTTATAATCCCAGTTAGGAAAATGAACATTCCTTAATCTTTCTATCATTTGCTTTGTCAATTTTTTTGTTCATTTATTTATTTGACATTATGGGAACCATATGGTTATAAATTACTATGGTTTTGACATTCACTTCCCTGATTATTAAGGAGCATGAATATACTAATCATGTATTTGGATGTCCTACTCATGCTGTTTCCTAGTTATCTTTTTAACTTCAGTAAGCTTCAGAGGCTATCTCAAATCCTAAAAGATGATGCTGTGAACGTGCTGCACTCAATATGCCAGAAAATTTGGAAAACTCAGCAGTGGCCACAGGACTGCAAAAGGTCAGTTTTCATTCCAATCCCAAAGAAAGGCAATGCCAAAGAATGCTCAAACTACCACACAATTGCACACATCTCACATGCTAGTAAAGTAATGCTCAAAATTCTGCAAGCCAGGCTTCAAAAGTATGTGAACCATGAATTCCAGATGTTCAAGCTGAATTTAGAAAAGGGAGAGGAACCAGAGATCCAATTGTCAACATTCGTTGGATCATTGAAAAAGCATGAGAATTCCTGAAAAAAATATATTTCTGATTTATTGACTACATCAAAGCCTTGGACTGTGTGAATCATAACAAACTGTGGAAAATTCTTCAAGATATGGGAACATCAGACCACCTGACCTGTCTCCTGAGACATCTGTATGCAGGTCAGGAAGCAACAGTTAGAACTGGACATGGAACAATAGACTGGTTCAAAATTGGGAAAGGAGTATGTCAAGGCTGTATATTGTCACACTGTTTATTTAACTTATATGCAGAGTACATCATGAGAAATGCTGGGCTGGATGAAGCACAAGCTGGAATCAAGATTGCCAGGAGAAATATCAATAACCACAGATATGCAGATGAAACCACTCATGACAGAAAGTGAAGAAGAACTAAAGAGCTTCTTGATGAAAGTGAAAGAGGAGAGTGAAAAAGTTGGCTTAAAGCTCAACGTTCAGAAAACTAAGATCATGGCATCCAGTCCCATCACTTCATGGCAAACAGATGGGGAAACAGAGGAAACAGTGACAGATTTATTTATCACTGCAGATGATGACTGCAGCCATGAAATTAAGACACTTGCTCCTTGGAAGAAAAACTATGACCAACCGAGACAGCATATTAAAAAGCAGAGATACTACTTTGCCAACAAAGGTCCATCTAGTCAAGGCTATCTTTTTTTCAGTATTCATTTACGAATGTGAGAGTTGGACTATAAAGAAAGCTGAGTGCTGAAGAATTGATGCTTTTGAACTGTGGTATTGGAGAAGACTCTTGGGAGTCCCTTGGACTGCAAGGGGATCAAACCAGTCAATCCTAAAGGAAATCAATCCTGAATATTCATTGGAAGGACTGATCCTGAAGCTGATACTCCAATACTTTGGCCACCTAATGTCAAGAGCTGAGTCCTTGGAAAATACCCTGATGTTGGGAAAGATTGAAGGCAGGAGGAGAAGGGGACGACAGAGGACAAGATGGTTTGGATGGCATCACTGACTTGATGGACATGAATTTGAGTAAGCTCTGCGAGTTGGTGATGGACAGGGAAGCCTGGCATGCTGCAGTGCATGGGTTTGCAAAGAGTCGGACATGATTGAGCAACTTGAACTGAACTGAAGTTTCATAGTAATGTTCCCTCTTTCATTTCTGATAACTTGAGTTCTCTCCTTCTAGCGAAGTCAGTCGAGATAGAGATTTGTCATATTTATAGATCTTTCCAAAGTACCAACTTTGGTATCTATCTTGTTATTTTCTGCTCTAATCTTTTTTATTTTCTTTCTTCTGCTAGTTTGGGCTTAGCTTGTTCTTCTTTTACTAGTTCCTTAAGGTGGATGGTTTTGCTACTGATTTTAGATCTGTCATCTTTATTACTATTTGCATTTATAGCTATAATTTTTGTTCTGAGCACTGCTTTGCTGTACTCTAATTTTTAGTATTGTTTGTCATGTTTCCCCCAACACATCCCCACCCCCAACCCCACCCCCACGCCCACCCCCTCACACACCACTTGCAGGATCTTAGTACTCTGTCAGGGGTTGATCTGACTCAGGCCATGGCAGTGAAAGTGCCGAGTTCTAACCACGTGGCCGCCATGAAATTCCCTAGTGTGTTATTGTTTTTCTAAATGTTTTTAAGTGTCCCAAATTTCTTTCTGTTATTAATTTTTGTTTAATTCCATTGTAATTAAAGAACACACTCTGTATTATTTCTCCTTATGTTGTTAGTGCTTTTTTATTGATATGTTGGGTCACTTATACATTCTTGGTACTTTTTTTCTGGTTGCACATTGTAAATGATTTCATTTGATTTGAAACTTGTCAAGTCAGAATCATCACTATGGACAGCAATGAATACAACAGAGGTCTAAATTCTTTCAGTAGCTGAGTTTCTTTTTCAAATTCATTTTTTAAGATCTTATACTGTAATATTTGTAAGCATTTTCGGGCTCATGAAGTGGTTACAGAGATTTGGACCGACGCACCTTGTTTTCCATTATCTTTCTTATTCCTAAGATACTAATATGACTTCTCACTAAAGGCTGTCTTTAACAAAGAGCATTTTGAGTCTAATGCTTTTCTTTTATATACAATTTTCTTTTATATTCACTGGCATCCCACTCCAGTACTCTTGCCTGGAAAATCCCATGGATGGAGGAGCCTGGTAGGCTGCAGTCCATGGAGTCGCTAAGAGTCAGGCATGACAGAGCGACTTCACTTTCACTTTTCACTTTCATGCATTGGAGACGGAAATGGCAACCCACTCCAGTGTTCTTGCCTGGAGAACCCCAGGGACGGGGGAGCCTGGTGAGCTGCTGTCTATGGGGTTGCACAAAGTTGGACACGACTGAAGCGGCTTAGCAGCAGCTGCTGCAGGAGCAGGAGCATTGAATTTTATTCCATCATTTTATAGAGTCTTGGCAAATGTCTATGGATAAAATAGTTCTGTGGTTTTCTAACACCCCCCATGGTAATTTTCAATGCAAAGTATAGTCTAGTAAATTTACTAAGAAATCTGTTACTTTTTTTATATCTAGAATTTGTCAAAATTATGAGACACCTTGTTTTAACTTATTTTTTCTGAAAGGTTTCAAGTGATAAAATTATAAGAGACTTACAAGTTAGTCAATCATAAACTAAATATTTTTTAAAAATGTTGGAAACGTTTAAACATTTCCACATATACTGTCTCATCATCTTGATTATTTAGATTGCATATAATAAAAAGATTTAGCATTACTGTTATAATGCTAATGATAAATCTGAAGGCTTCAAATATCTTCCACCTTGTTAGGAAGCTATGAATAAATGCTTCCTAGATAACTTGGAAAATTATAAATTGTAATCATGATACAAAAGGACATAACATGATCATAGCTAATCTTTTTTAAAAACAACTTTATTGCACGGTTCATCACTGATGATGTTGAAAGGTTGTTGTTGAATCATGGGAAGATACCGGGATTCTTGGCGCCCAGAGGAGAAGAATTCAATCCGGGGCCAGAGACGAGGCTTGATCACTCAGAGCTTTTGTGTAATAAAGTTTTATTAAAGTATAAAGGAGATAGAGGAAGCTTCTGACATAGGCATCAGAAGGGGGCAGAAAGAGTACCCGCTTGCTAGTGTTAACAACGAAGTTATATAATCCAAAGAATGTCTGATGAGATTGTAAAGACCTCATCAGACCTACCCCAATAATTTACATTTTAAGATAACACTGTCCTCAGGTAAGATACATCCTTGTAAAGACCAGGTCTACACCCATAATTTATATTTTAAGATAACAGAAGGTTGAATCCAAAGATTGTCCTTAGGCAGGATACATTATTGTTATATAATCCTAAGGAATGTGGAGAAAGAAAAAAAGTTTGTCCTTTCTTCCTCCTTGAGAATTCCAGAACCCTCTCTCCTTGGGGACCCTTAGACTCCCTATCAACCTGCCTAGGAACTGACTCTCTCAATGTGAAACTTACTTGGCATTTTCATGTCTGACATTTATTTATGACTTTTATGAATGTGTCACTATTCAATCCATATGGTGGTAAATGAATTAGATTTGGCATGAAATGTTAATAAGATATAGTATATGTGATGGGAAATTGCTTTCATGATACCCTTCCATATCAGTTTGAAGTTCTAATAGGATTATTAGCCACCCAATTTTTGACTCTCAACACTTTATAGTATCTTTGGCTTTTGTAGACACATGTTTACAACTTTTATATTGAGAAGACCAAAACTGTTTATATGTGGATAGGATTTCCCACAAAAATACACTACTGTTAGTCAAATAAATAAGGTCAGAGTGTATTTTATGAGTAGATTGCAATCAAATCTGTTGCAAAGCTACATGATGCTATTGTCAAAATCTTATTCATGGATTTTTAAATAAGCAACCTTCTGTTTGAAACAGAATTCATTCCCTGCAGTGTATAGACCTGTTCACCATAAGCCCTTCACTTGGCTAACATTTTCTGACCATGATGACCACATCTACTTTATAGAACTACTCGTGCTTAACCAGCTGCTTAATACTTTCTAAGCTTTCCCTCCTGCCATGCTATTTTCATTAGCTTAAGACATACTCCTTTTTGATTCATTAACTTCAATTCATTATTGAATAGTCAGATAATTTAATCAAATGCCATTGAGAAAATCTATGCAGTTGGGGACATAATATTTTTTTAATTAATTGTCATTGGAGTAGAGTTGCTTTACAATGTTGTGTTAGCTTCTGCTGTACAGCAGAGTGAATCAGCTATACATACACATATGTGCCCTATTTTTTAGATTTCCTTCCCATTTAGATCACCTTGCCCTAAGTGTCACAGTGATAAAGAATCTGCCTGCCAATTCAGAAGACATAAAATACTTGGGTTCAATCCTTGGGTCCAAAGATCCCCTGGAGGAGGCCATGGTAACTCACTGCAGTATACTTGCCTGGAGAATCCCATGGACAGAGGAGCCTGGCAGGCTACAGTCCAAAGGGTCACAAAGAGTTGGACATAACTGGAACAACTTAGCTAGTATAAATATAGATACAGGTTTACAGATAGATATATATATAGAGAGAGAGATAGGAATCAGTTCAGTTCAGTTCAGTTGTTCAGTCATGTCTGACTCTTTGCAACCTCATGGACTGCAGTACACCAGGCTTCCCTGTCCATCACTAACTCTTGGAGCTTACTCAAACTCATGTCCATTGAGTCAATGATGTCATCCAACCACCTCATCCTCTGTCGTACCCCTCTCTTCCCACCTTCAATCTTTCCCAGCATCAGGGTCTTTTCAAATGAGTCAGTTCTTTGCATCAGGTGGCCAAAGTATTAGAGTTTCAGCCTCAGTATCAGTCCTTCCTATAAATATTCAGGATTGATTTCCTTTAGGATGGACTGGTTGGATCTCCTTGCAGTCCAAAGGACTCTCAAGAGTCTTCTCCAATACCGCAGTTCAAAAGCATCAATTCTTTGGTGCTCAGCTTTCTTTATAGTCCAACTCTCACATCCATACATGACTACTGGAAAAACCATAGCTTTGACTAGACTAACCTTTGTTGGCAAAGTAATGTCTCTGCTTTTTAATATGCTGTCTAGGTTGTTCATAACTTTTTTCCAAGGAGTAAGCATCTTTTAATTTCATGGCTGCAGTCACCATCTGCAGCGATTTTGGAGCCCCCCAAAATAAAGTCGGACATTGTTTCCATTGTTTCCCCATCTATTTGACTTTTAGTGATGGGACCGGATGCCATGCTCTTAGTTTTTTGAATGTTGAGCTTTAAGCCTACTTTTTCACTCTCCTCTTTCACTTTCATGAAGAGGCTCTTTAGTTCTTCTTTGCTTTCTGCCCCTAGGTATGATGTCATCTACATATCTGAGGTTATTGATATTTTTCCATCTCCATCTCCATTGATATTTCTTATCTCAACAATTTCCCATACAAGAGTCACTAATCACCTTCCATATTATATGTTTATTTTAGTTCCAAGGCCTATAAAAGTTAATGGAGAAAAGAGAATGTTGGTATTCTGAAGATATTTTTAAGGGGAAATAATAAAACTTTCCTAATGTCCTGGCCTAGGATCCACTCATGCTGTGACATTGGGCTATGGGTATAACATACAATTTGCAGATCATAGAATTCACCATGATTGTTATAATAATAAAAGAAAAAGGTTATAGAGCTCCTTTATAAGAGGTGTGATTTTAAGTACTTTACATATGATGAATACTTTAATCTTGACAGCTCCTCTGTGAGGTGGGTAGTATGATTAGACCCTTTTTTGCAGATATGGCAAGTGAAGCCCAGGGAGGTTATATAACTTTCTAAAGTCATGAGAGATAAGGTTTAAATCTTACCATCCCTCTTGTCATTTTTAAGGGAAGATCAAAAAGATGAAAGAATTCACCTGTGGTCATGTGGTTTGGAAATAACAGAATTGATGCTAGGAAGTGAATACCCTCACATCCATTCAAACTTTCACCAAAACTTCACCAAATAATTTTCTTACAAACTCATGGATGTCTAAAAATTATAAAATAATAAAATATCACCAATATAATACAGTATGATAATTATATATAGTATATATTATAAAAAATAATAAGAATCATAAATAATTAACTATTATAAAGTAATTATTAATAAACTTTTAGAAATATTCTTTTTAACCGGGATTTTTCTTTTAATTGAAGAAAATAATTGCTTTACAATGGTATGCTGGTCTCTGCTGCACAACAATGCAATTCGCTCATAATTATATACATATATATATACATCCCCTCTTTCTTTATACATATACATATGTATCCCCACTTGCACAGCTCTCCAGAGGGTCTCACAGGAGAAAATGAGTGCTCATCTTTTCCTGTGAGAACTCCAAAATTACATGTTGCTGCGGAACAACCATTGACAGGAGAATGTTGGATACCACTAAAAAAAGATACCCCAAATCCAAGGGCAAAGGAGAAGCCATAGCAAGATGGTAGGAGGGGCTTAATCACTTTTGGAATCAAGCCCCATACCTGCCAGAGATGCTCAGAGGGCTCAAACAAAACCTTGTGTGCACCAAGATTTCCCACAGAGACTGAGACATACCTGCCTTTGAGTGTTTGAGTGTCTCCTGCAGAGACATGGGTCAGCAATGGCCTGCTGCAGGGGCAGAAACTCTGGGTGCAGCAGTCTTCTGTGTGGCATAAGCCCACTTGTAGGAGGTTGCCATGAACCCCACCCTAGAGCTGCCAAGCAGATGACCCACAAACTACAGAACAATTATACCAAACAAATTCTCTCACTGGTAATAAAGTTCTAGGACCCATAACAGATTTCCCAACCTGTGGATCTGGCAAAGGGATAGAGAACCCCCAGGGAATTTGACTTTGGAGGCCAGTAGGATTTGATTATAGAACTTACACAGAACTGGGGAAACAAACTTTTGGAGGGCACAAACAAAACCTTGTGTGCACCAGGACCCAGGAGAAAGGTGCAGTGACACCACAAGAGACTGACCCAGACCTGCCTGTGGGTATCCAGGCATTTCCAGTGAAGGCTTGGGTTGGCTGTGGCCTGATGCAGGGTCGGGGGCACTGGCTTCGGCAGTGCGTGCACAGGACCTTTTGAATGAGGTTGCCATTGTCTTCATTACCTCCACCATAGTTTGATCTCAGGTCAAACAACAGGGAGGGAACACAGCCCAACCCATCAAAAGAAAATTGGGTTAGAGATTTATTGAGCACAGCCCTGCCCATCAGAACAAGACTCAGTTTCCCCCACAGTCAGTCTCTCCCATCAGGAAGATTTCATAAGGTTCTTCTTCTTATTGGTCAGAGGGCAGACAGAATGAAAACCGCAATCACAGAAAATTAATCAAATCGATCACATGGACCACAGCCTTGTCTAACTCAATGAAACTATGAGCCATGTTGTGTAAGGGCCATCCAAGATGAATGGGTCAGAGTGGAGAGTTCTGACAAAACGTGGTCCAGTGGAGAAGGGAATGGCAAATCACTTCAGTATTCTTGCCTTAAGAACCCCATGAACAGTATGAAAAGGCAAAAATATAGGACAGTGAAGGATGAACTCCCCAGGTCGGTAGATGCTGATACTGGAGCATGTGATACTGGAGACAAGTGAAGAAATAACATCAGAAAGAATAAAGAGATGGAATCAAAGCAAAAACAACACGCTGTTGTAGATGTGACTGGTGATGGAAGTAAAGTCCAATGCTATAAAGAGCAATATTGCATAGGACCTGAAATGTCAGGTCCATGAATCAAGGTAAATTAAAGTGGTCAATCAGGAGATAGAAAGACTGAACATTGACATTTTAGGAATCAGTGAATTAAAATGGACTGGAATGGGTGAATTTATCTCAGATGACTATTATATCTACTACTCTGGGCAAGAACCCCTTAGAGGAAATGGAGTAGCCATCATAGTCAACAAAAGAGTCTGAAATGCAGTACTTGGGTGTAATCTCATAAATGACAGAAGATCTCTGTTTGTTTCCATGGCAAATCACTCGATATCATAGTAATCCAAGTCTATGCCCCAACCAGTAATGCTGAAGAAGCTGAAGTTGAACAGTTCTACAAAGACCTACAAGATCTTCTAGAACTAAAACACAAAAAAGATGCTTTCTCATTATAGGGGACTGGAATGAAAAAGTATGAAATCAACAAATACCTGGAGTAACAGGAAATTTTGGCCTTGGAGCACAAAATGAAGCAGGGTAAAGGCTAACAGATTTTTGCCAAGAGAACACACTGCTCATAGCAAACACCTTCTTCCAACAACACAAGAGAAGACTCTACACATGGACATCACCAGATGGTCAATAACAAAATTAGATTGATTATATTTTTTGCAGACAAAGATGGAGAAGTTCTATACAGTCAGCAAAAACTAGACCAGGAGCTGACTGTAGCACAGACCATGAAATCCTTATTGTCCAATTCAGATGTAAATTGAAGAAAGTAGGGAAAACCACTAGACCATTCAGGTATGACCTAAATAAAATCCCTTGTGATTATACAGTGGAAGTGACAAATAGATTCAAGGGATTAGATCTGATAGACACAGTGCCTGAAGAACTAGGGACTGAGGTTCCTGACATCGTACCATAGGCAGTGATCAAGACCATCCCCAAGAAAAAAGAAATGCAAAAAGACAAAATGATGTGTAAGGTCCAAGGAGACCTTACAAATAGCTGAGAAAAAGAGAAGTAAAAGGCAAAGAAAGAAAGGAAAGATATACCCATTTGAATGCAGAGTTCCAAAGAATAGCAAGGAGAGATAAGAAAGCCTTCCTCATGAGAAGTGCAAAGAAATAGAGGAAAACAATAGAATGGGAAAGACCAGAGATCTCTTCAGGAAAATTAGTGATACTAAAGGAACATTTCATGCAAAGATGGGCTCAGTAAAGGACAGCAATGTTATGCTCCTTGAAAGAAAAGCTATAACTAACCTAGACAACATATTAAAAAGCATAGACATTACTTTGCGAACAAAGGTCAATCTGGTCAAAGGTATGGTTTTTCCAGTAGTCATGTATGGATGTGAGATTTGGATTATAAAGAAAGCTGAGTGCCAAAGAATTAATACTTTTGAACTGTGGTATTGAAGAAGACTCTTGAGAGTCCCTTGGGCTGCAAGGAGATCAAACCAGTCCATCCTAAAGGAAATCAGTCCTGAATATTACTTGGAAGGACTGATGATAAACCTGAAACTCCAGTACTTTGGCCTCCTGATGGGAAGAACTGACTCCTTGGAAAAGACCCTGATGCTGGGAAATATTGAAGGCAGGAAGAAAAGGGGATGACAGAGGATGAGATGTTGGATGGTATCACCAACTTGATGGATATGAGTTTGAGCAGGCTCTGAGAGTTGGTGATGGACAGGGAAGTCTGGTGTGCTGCATTCCATGGGGTCGCAAAGAGTTGGACAGGACTGAGCAACTGAATTGAACTGAACTCTTTCTTGAAGTTCAGTTTCGTTCAGTTGAACGATTCCCTTTCTTGAGCCTCTCCACCAATCCAACCTCTCTAGGTCATCATATCACCAGGCTGGGCTCCCTTGACATACAACATCTTCCTGCCAGTTATCTGTTTTAAACATAATATATATATGTTATATATATATATATATTATATATATATATAATGTCACTGCTACTTTCTCAATTTGCCTTACTCTTTCCTTCCGCACTGTTTTCACAAGTCTGTTCTCTATGTCTGTGCCTCCATTTCTTCTTTGTAAATAGGCCCATCAGTACTATTTTTGTAGATTCCATATGTATGTGTTAATATATAAAAATTGTTTTTTTCTTTCTGAATTTCCTTTGTATAATAGAACCTAGGTTCATCCACCTCACTACAGTTGACTCAAATTCATTCTTTTTAAAGCTGAGTATATTCCATTATATATATATATATATAATATATATATATATATATATGCCACAATTTCTTTATCCATTCTTCTTTCAATTGACTTCTAGATTGCCTCCATTTCCTGGCTATTTAAATAGGGCTGCAATGAACACTGGGGTGCAAGCCTTTTTGAATTGTGATTTTCTCAGGTTTTATACCCAGTGGTGGAATTGCTGGGTCATATGGTAATTTGAACTGTGGTGTTGGAGAAGACTCTTGAGAGTCCCTTGGACTGAAAGGAGATCCAACCAGTCCATTCTGAAGGAGATCAGCCCTGGGATTTCTTTGGAAGGAATGATGCTGAAGCTGAAACTCCAGTACTTTGGCCACCTCATGAGAAGAGTTGACTCATTGGAAAAGACTCTGATGCTGGGAGGGATTGGGGGCAGGAGGAGAAGGGGACAACAGAGGATGAGATGGCTGGACGGCATCACGGACTCGATGGATGTGAGTCTGTGTGAATTCCGGGAGTTGGTGATGGACAGGGAGGCCTGGTGTGCTGCAATTCATGGGGTCACAAAGAGTCAGACACGACTGAGCGACTGAACTGAACTGAACTGATGGTAATTTTATTTCTGGTTTGTTAAGAAATCTCCATACTGTTCTCCATAGTGGCAATATCAAATTACATTCTCACCAACAGTGTCATAGGGCTCCCTTTTCACCATATCCGCTCTAGGATTTATTGTTTGTAGGTATTTTTGATGATGGCCATTCTGGTTGGTGTGAGGTGATACCTCACTGTAGTTTTGATTTCATTTCTCTAATAATGAGTGATGTTGAACATCTTTTCATGTGTTTATTGACCATCTATATGTCTTCTTTGGAGAAATGTATGTTTAGCCCTCTGCTTATTTATGATTGGGCTGATATTTTATAAAATAAAATAATAAAGCATTATAAATTACTAAGTAGCTATTATAAAATAATTATTAATGGACTTTCAAAAATATTCTCTGTAACTGGAATATTTTTTTTTTTATTTTGAAAGGTATCCTCTGATGGAAAGCTTTATGTTTTTAATTTTAGTGTCCACCTGTTGAATTTTAGTCTATAAAAATACAATTGATGCTTGTGTTTATCTTGTCTCTGTGACCTTACTGAAGTGACTTATAAATTCTAAGAATTTAGGTTGTTTTATCTACCATGTGATTTTCCACGCAGACATTCTTCTCATCTACCAGAAAGACACTTTTATTTATTTGTTTCATCTAGGCGCCTTTTATTTTCATTCCATGACTCATAGCATTATCTAGAGTCTGCAATACTAGGTTGAGTAAGACTGGTGGAGGGGAAACCCTTGACATCTCCCTACCCTTAAGGAAAAAAGATTTGATGTGCTGCAGTTGATCTTATTACTATTACTGGCCAGTGGGGGTAGATGTTCAGATTCCTCATTCAGCCTCAATGGCACTTGACTAAGGAGCCCCTTGTTACTGTTAGGCATGAACGGGACTTAGTTATAACTCCACACCAGACACTCACTGATACCTGTCTGGATGGGTGGAACAGAATCGCCTCATTATTGCTCCCTACATCGCACCCATGGACACCAAGGAGTAGGGGGAGGCTACTTGTTACAGTATGGTGGAAGTTAAAATCCTGGCTTCCTCTCCAGCCACTTCATCTGGGGAACTCGGGCACCTCATTGGCCTTGCAAGAGTAGAAGTCTAGGTATTCCCCCAGCATTGCTGACATAAGTAGGGGTAGAACTTTTCATTTCTGTGCTATTTGGTAGAGTGATTATTTTCTGAACATTTCCTTGTCTTGCTAGGCTACAACTCTCCTGGACTTTCGTCTACAGACTGCAGAAATTGGAGAAAGCATTTATTGTCTGCCACCATTAACATTACTGGGTGGTCAAATTCTTCAGCTCCAAGTCTGAAATACAGAGGCTCAAAGAGGAAACCCTGGGATCTCACCACTAGGTCATTCTTTTGGTATTCCAAGTGGTCTGCCACCTCTTCTCCATCTTTCAGTCTTCTCGTGTTTTCTTTTGTTGTTGCTTATTTGCTTTAATATAATTGTGGATATTTAGTTGTTCTTAGCAGGAAGGATGGGGGAATTATTTCTATGCATTTTCTTGGGAGATGAAATTCTTGGCTGCTTCTTTAAATGACTATACAAGTTTGTAGTGTTTTCTATGGAAATAATATAAAGCTACTTCAGTTTCCTCTATTGTGGTTAATTTGATATTTTTTTAAGTTTATATTGTTTATTAAATTTTCCTACAGCTTTACAATTCATTTTTGGTAATGCCACTGTTGATTTAGCTCCATGGTTTCTTGCTCAGAAGTGCTTTTTGCCAACAGAAAGGGTCCTCAGTGAACTCCAGGGCTTTGATTTCCTTTGGCTGGCAGAAGAGGGTTTTGGCCATGGCAGTGGGCCAGAAAATGAGCTTAACTGGCCCACTGATATTACTAGGTTATGAGATTCTTTAGCTCCAAGTCTGGAATATGCAGAACAAAAAAATCAGGCATCTCACTACTACCATTCTTATCACTGGGTGGTCATAGTGACCCACATCAACATTTAATTCAGAGTGTTTCCCTTGGGGACAAAGAAAGGTTTCAGAGACTTAGCATGGTCCATATACCTGTGGTCATTAAAGGGCAGATGTGTTCAGGCTGGAGCAGCAATCAAAGGCTCTGGGGCACAAGTTGGCCTTACAAAGGCCACTGTAGATGAGGAAGTAGAAAACTTCAGCTTTTTGAGGTTCAGAATTGAATCCAAAGGAGGGTCAAATAGAGTATAAATTTGTTTATTTGAATCTCATGAATTAAATTTTTTACAATTCAACTTAGGTTGAAGTAAATGTCTTTCTTCATTCTTTTAAATAAATTATATAGTTGAATAAAACAAATTTATAGTAAAGGCTCGGAGAAGGCAATGGCATCCCACTCCAGTACTCTTTGCCTGGAAAATCCCATGGATAGAGGAGCCTGGTAGGTTGCAGTCCATGGGGTCGCTAAGAGTCGGACATGACTGAGCGACTTCACTTTCACTTTTCACTTTCCTGCATTGGATAAAGAAATGGCAATCCACTCCAGTGTTCTTGCCTGGAGAATCCTAGGGACGGGGGAGCCTGGTGGGCTGTCTACAGGGTCGCCCAGAGTCTGACACGACTGAAGTGACTTAGCAGCAGTAGCAGCATAGTAAAGGCTATTGTAGGATGCTCAATTAAAAAAAGAAAAATATATATATTCAAATGCTTTAAGCATTATTTGTCAATGAATGTAGCTGTTTATAATGAAATCTTTTATTCATAGTACAACTTACAATGATTATTGTGCTTTTACATGTGCCATGCTATTTGAATCTTTATAAAGGAATACCTAAGAAGTATAATACATAATGTTAGATGCATTTCTTTGAGATTCTCAATTCCAACTACAATGCCTTCCATCTGACCACCCACATTCTATGAACCACAATCCTTAAAAGGATCCCCGGACAAGTTTATTACCAACATCCCTAGTGCTTTGTGCAGGATGTTTTACTTGCTTGCTCATTTTATATTCTTGACATCTTTCTGAAATCATTAGGTTCATTATCCTTACATAGTAAAAGAGGAATCATGCTCCAAAAGGTTGAATAATTTGTATGGACTCTTACAGCTGATAAATGACAAGCTGAGAGTCAAGAACCGACTGTGTGATTTCAGGGTGCATGTTCCAGAGAAAGTCCAAATCCTTACACAATTCAGTGTGCTATCACCCTCATCATGATCCCAAATTCTGGAGTCTGCAACCAACTACCCTTGAGCTTCTGTGTCCATTAAAATGGTCACTTTGTGTCTCCTTTGTGAATCCTCCCTCCCTATATTCCCACTGCATCCGTATTCCACACATAGACGTCTGGAAGGAAACTGATGCTTGAAAGAAAAACACTTGAAAACTGACAACTTTCTTAAGTCCAGTTCATTTGCTCAGTCATGTCCCACTCTTTGTGACCCTATGTATTGAAGCATGCCAGGCTTCCCTGTCCATCACCAACTCCCAGAGCTTGCTCAAACTCATGTCTATCAAGTCGGTGATGCCATCTAGCCATCTCATCCTCTGTAGTCCCCTTTCCCTCCTGCCTTCAATATTTCCCATGATCAGGGTCTTTTCCAAGGAGTCAGTTCTTCCCATCAAGTGGCCAAACTACTGGAGTTTCAGGTTCAGCATCAGTCCTTCCAAGGAATATTCAGGACCAATTTCCTTTTAGGATAGACTTGTTTTATCTCCTTAAAGTCCAAAGGACTCAAGACTTTCTCCAACACCACAGTTCAAAAGCATCAATTCTTTGGTACTCAGCTTTCTTTATAATCCAAATCTCACATCCATACACAACTACTGGAAAAACCATAGCTTTGACTAAACGGACCTTTGTTGGCAAAGTAATGTCTCTGCTTTTTAATATGTTGTCTAAATTGGTCATAACTTTTCTTTCAGGGGGCAAGCGTCTTTAATTTCATGGTTACAGTTGCTATCTGCAGTGATTTTGGAGCGCCCCCATCCCCAGTATAAAGTCTCTCACTGTTTCCATTGTTTCCCCATCTATTTGCCATGAAGTGATGGGACAGATGCCATGATTTTCAGTTTTTGAATGCTGAGTTTAAACCAACTTTTTCACTCTCCTCTTTCACTTTCATCAAGAAGTTCTTTAGTTCTTCTTTGTTTTCTGCCCCTAAGTGTGGTGTCATCTACATACTGTCGTTATTGATATTTCTCCCAGCAATCTTGATTCCAGCTTGTGCTTCATCCAGCCCAGCATTTCGCATGATATACTATGCATATAAGTTAAATAATCAGGGTGACAATATATAAGCCTGATGTACTCCTTTCCCAGTTTTGAACCAGTCTGTTGTTCCATGTCCAGCTCTAACTATTGCTTCCTGACCTGCATACAGATGTCTCAGGAGGCAGATAATGTGGTCTGGTATTCTCACCTCTTGAAGAATTTTCCACAGTGTGTTGTGATCCACACAGTCAAAGGCTTTGGCACCATTAATAAAGCAGAAATAGATATTTTTCTGGTATTCTCCTGCTTTTTTGATGATGCAACGAATGTTGGCAGTTGGGTCTCTGGCTCCTCTGCCTTTTCTAAATCCAGCTTGAACATCTGGAAGTTCATGCTTCACCTACTGTTGAAGCCTGGCTTGGAGAATTTTTAGCATTACTTTTCTAGCGTGTGAGATGAGTGCAATTGTGCTGTAGTTTGAGCATTCTTTGGCATTGCCTTTCTTTGGGATTGGAATGAAAACTAACCTTTTCCAGTCCTGTGGCCACTGCTGAGTTTTCCAAATTTGTTGGCAGAACTTTCAGAGCATCATCTTTTAAGATTTGAAATAGCTCAACTGGAATTCCATCACCTCCACTAGATTTGTTCGTAGTGATGCTTCCTAAGGTCAACTTGACTTCACATTCCAGGATGTCTGGCTGAATAATCACAGCATCATGATTATCTGGCTTGTGAAGATCTTTTTTGTACAGTTCTTCTGTGTATTCTTGCCACCTCTTCTTAATATCTTCTGCTTCTGTTAGGTCCATACCATTTCTGTCCTTTATCAAGCCCATCTTTGCATGAAAATTTCCCCTGATGTTGCTAATTTTCTTGAAGAGATCTCTAGCCTTTCCCATTCTGTTGTTTTCCTCTATTTCTTTGCATTGATCACTGAAGAAGGCTTTCTTATCTCTCCTTGCTATTCTTTGGAACTCTGTATTCAGATGCTTTTATCTTTCCTTTTCTCCTTTGCTTTTCACTTTTCTTCTTTTCTCAGCTATTTTAAGGCCTCCTCAGACAACCATTTTGCCCTTTTTGGATTTCCTTTTCTTTGGGATGTTTTTGATCACTGCCTCCTGCACAATGTCAATAACCTCTGTCCATAGTTCTTCAGGCACTCTGTCTATCAGATCTAATCCCTTGAATCTATATTTCACTGCCACTGTATAATTGTAACGGATTTAGTTTATGTCATACCTGAATGGTCTGGAAACAATAAATTTCTATCAGAGTGGCTGTTTGTTTACTCAGCTTTTCCACTATTCATGCTGACTTCTATAGTTTTCTTCCTTAAACTGGGTCAAGTAGACTGCATAACTGCAAAAAAAAAAAGATCAGAATTGGAATTATCCTAGTGTTTAAAAATCATGAAAGAGTGTTTTCTTTTTACTCAAAAATTCAGACTTTTCATACATTCAGTATGACCTCTCCCCATTGTGAATTACTTGGCAAAGTAGTGATATAATCTAGTACTACAACATGACTGTTTGAGTAGGAAGCTGTGGACGTGGTTCCAAAGTCTCAGTATTTTCCCTTTGTTTTCTGAATTAAAGAATTTCCTTCAAGCTTAAGAAGGTGAGTTACCCTGAATTCTGTGAATCCCTTGTTCACAAAGATTTTTCAAAGTACTTTGAAAGGAGATATTTATTGGTTGATTTCTGTGTTTCATAAGCAGGGCCTTCAAAAAAGTTTTATGTAATTTTTCAAAGTGAGAATGAGAGAGAGGAGTGTTTGTTAGTAGTGAGTAGTAACTCAGTTGCAGATCTGTATTAAATCACATTTGATATTTATTTCTATTTTATAATCAGATCAGATCAGATCAGTCGCTCAACCATGTCTGACTCTTTGCCACCCCATGAATCACAGCACGCCAGCCCTCCCTGTCCATCACCAACTCCTGGAGTTCACTCAAATTCATGTCCATCTAGTCGGTGATACCATCTAGCCATCTCATCCTCTGTCATTCCCTTCTCCTCCTGCCCACAATCCCTCCCAGCATCAGAGTCTTTTCCAATGAGTCAACTCTTTGCATGAGGTGGCCAAAGTACTGGAGTTTCAGCTTTAGCATCATTCCTTCCAAAGAAATCCCAGGGCTGATCTCCTTCAGAATGGACTGGTTGGATCTCCTTGCAGTCCAAGGGACTCTCAAGAGTCTTCTCCAACATCACAGTTCAAAAGCATCAATTCTTCGGCACTCAGCCTTCCTCAATATCCCTGTATTATTGAGACTTTGTTTCTCAAGAAATTTTGTTATGGCATCTCAAAACTTGTTAGTAATTAAAGAGATGAATATATGATTATTTTTTCTCTTTTGTCCAAGTTTTGACTTCAAATATTAAGAAAAACTGCCAAAAATGAAGACAATCCATTTTTTTTTAATTTTATTTTATTTTTAAACTTTACATAACTGTATTAGTTTTGCCAAATATCAAAATGAATCCGCCACAGGTATACATGTGTTCCCCATCCCGAACCCCCCTCCCTCCTCCCTCCCCATTCCATCCCTCTGGGTCGTCCCAGTGCACCAGCCCCAAGCATCCAGTATCGTGCATCGAACCTGGACTGGCAACTCGTTTCATACATGATATTTTACATGTTTCAATGCCATTCTCCCACAATCCATTCTTGAAAGAAGTATTATTTCCAAACATGCCACTAATCTATGTTTACTAGTATTTTCTTTAGTATATTTTCATTCAGTAAAAATATGAGGAATTTTCTCTTTTGTACATATATTATTGTGTTTTGAAATTTATTTGCTAGAATCAAAAATGTATGGAAGAGAATTCCTTATTTTTTCACATTATTGTAAAGTTAACAGTCTTTGAAGATATCTATTTCCAAACATTTGAAAGAATACCTATATGACTCTTCTGGGCAGTATGGTTTTAGGGGGTGTATTTTGAAATAAAATCATTTTCATCCATGGTATGTTTTGCACTAATATATCTTTTAATTAGTTTTGTTAATTTTTCTATAAAATCATATTATTTCATTTAATTCAGTGTTTTAAATTTTAATTCATGTGATTAGAATAGAATAAAGTAGTCTTTTATAATTCATTTATTTTCTTCATGTTTTTGATTATGTTTTCAATGTATACACTTAATGCTACTTTATTTGCTCCTTTATGTCTTCCTCAACCTCTTATATACATGCTTTGGGATCATCTTTGTTAAAATGTTCATTGTTTCACTATGATTTCTTATTTCATGAATATTTACCTAACATAATTTGTATTGATTTGTTAGCAACTGTTATTAGTATATGAAAGTATATAGTGAATGTTAAGTGGTTTTCATGGATTTCTCTTAGATGCATTAAACATAAGCTTATATTTCTGTTCTTCATTATCCTTTTAGATTAGATGGTTACACAAAGGAAAAGGAAGCAGTGCCTTTATTCTATTATTCTATCTCCCCACCTCCCACTTCAGGTAAATGGCTTAATTATTACAGAAAATTTCCAAAATACCCACCAACTCTTCAATGGAAAATATCTACAGAGAGTTTGTACTCTAAGATTATTTCTATCCATCATCTCAAAATCCTTCCCTTGAGTTTCCACTAGTTCTGAGTTATTGTATCCTGATGAATACTAAATCCCAATCAGTACCTCTCTCTCTACCCATCCCTTTCCTGCCATACTGCTGAAGTTTTACAAGGTCATTTTTCCATTACAGAGGTAAGCAATACACTTAGTTTGGTCTTATAATGTTTAGGGTCTCAGGTTTTGAACATTCTATTACTTATTCTTTTGCTAGTTCTTCTTGATTTGCCTGGCCCCAGGCTTACAATTGGAGAAGGCAATGGCACCCCACTCCAGTATTCTTGCCTGGAAAATCCCATGGATGGAGGAGCCTGGTAGGCTATAGTCTATAGTCCATGGGGTCGCTAAGAGTCGGACATGACTGAATGACTTCCCTTTCACTTTTCACTTTCATGCATTGGAGAAGTAAATGGCAACCCACTCCAGTGTTGTTGCCTGGAGAATCCCAGGGACAGGGGAGCCTGGTGGGCTTCCGTCTATGGGGTCGCACAGAGTCGGACACCACTGAAGCGACTTAGCAGCAGCAGCAGGCTTATAATTATAACATTATTATTAAACCATATAATTTAGAGCATATTTCTTATAAACAAGTTTTGATAAACTGTAATAGCTTAACTGAGTTCCCTGGTAGCTCAAATGGCAAAGGATCTGCCTGCAATGTGGGAGACCAGGTATCAATCGTTGAATTGGGAAGATCTCCTGGAAAAGGGAATAGCAGCTACCCACTTCAGTATCCTTTGCTGGAGAATTCCATGGACAGAGAAGCCTCTTTAGGGTTTTTCTTTTTTTTTCTTTTTTTAGGGCTTTCCTGGTGACTCAGATGGTAAAGAATCTACCTGTAATGCAAGAGACATGAGTTTGATCTTTGGGTTGTGAAGATCCCCTGGAAAAGGAAATGGCAACTCACTCCAGTATTTTTGCCTAGAGAAATCCATGGTCAGAGGAGCCTGGCGGTGGGTTACAGTCCTTGAGGTCTCATGGACATGACTGAACTAGGAGTCAAATAGCTTAATAGGACAGTTTAGGAGGGTGGACATTTTTGATAAGTCAGACAAAATCTAATAGCAGGGCATCCTACAAAATTTCCCAGTAGAACTCTGTAAAACTGTCAAGGTCATTAAAATTAAGTAAAGTCTGAGAAACTGCCACAGCCAAGAGGAACCTAAAGATAAATACCAACTATACTGTAGCAGACATATGGTTCAATGGAACAGAATAGAGAGCCCAGAAATAAACCCACAGACCCAAAGTCAGTCTTCCGCAAAAGAGGCAAGAATATACAATGGAGAAAAGACAGTCTCTGTAGCAAGTCGTGTTGGGAAAGCTGGACAGTTGCATGTAAATCAATGAAGTTAGAATACTCCTTCACACCATAAACAAAAACAAACTTAAAATGGCTTAAAGGCTTAAATGTAAGATGTGACACCATAAAATTTCTAGAAAAGAACATAGGCAAAACATTATCTGGCATAAATTGTTGCAATGTTTCTTATGATATTGCTTCTGTATGGAATCTAATAAAATGATACGAATGAACTTAGTTACAAAATAGAAAGAGACTCACAGACATAGAAAACCAGTTTACAGTCACCAAAAGAGAAATGGGGGGAGGAATGAATTAGTGGATTGGGATTAACATATACACACTACTATACATAGACTTCCCTAATGGCTCAGTGATAAAGAATCCGCCTGCTAATGCAGGAAATGCAGGTTCAATCTCTGAGTCAGGAAGACCCTCTGGAGAAGGAAATGGCAATCCACTGCTGTGTTCTTGACTGGAAAACCCCATGGACAGAGAAGCCTGGCAGGCTACAGTCCATGGGATTGCAAGGAGTTGGACATGACTTAGTAACTGAGCAACTACCTATGTAAGAAAAATAACTTACAAGGACCTTCTGTATAACACAGGGAACTATACTCAACATTTCATAATAACCTACTAGGGAAAAGGATGTGGAAAGAGTATATATGCATATTTCTTTTCAGAGGAATATATATATGAAAAAAATATATGTTCCATATATATATGAAAAGAGAGAGATATATATCTGAATCACTGTGCTGTACACCTGAAACTAAAACAATATTGTAAATGAACTATACTTAAATAAAAAGAAAAAATGATTTTACTTGAACAATGGACCTGCAAGAATAGATGTATTGAAAGCATGGGTTTTGAAGTTGAATAATGGTTTGAACAATATTTTCTTGTATAACATAATTAACATCGCTCAAGCCTTAGTATCCTCTATTTGTAAAATGACAATAATAATAATTTTGGAGTCATTAGAATAATTAATCAAATGAAGTCATAGCTGTTATGGGTGACCAACCTCAAGATTGAGATGGGTGGCAAATGATCCAACTGAAAAAAATGTGATCATATACCATATGTGGAAAGTTACATCAATAGCCATTGCAAATTAAAAAATGAAAGAACACAATTCCTATCCTCAACTAATCCTCAATTAATAATTGGCAGTTAAATTTTATTTTAGCTAATAATTTGAGCATGTTAGCAGAAATTAAAAAAAAATTATTCTATGGATGTAGATAAAGCAAAAAGCATATTCATCCAAATTTTGATGTTTAAGATTTTCTGAAAAAGATGACACCCAAACTGAACAAAAGTTATAAGGGCTCTTTAAACAGGAGAGAGTGTTCTTTAACGACAGATAGAGAAAGGTAAGCTTATGAATAGACTCAGCATAGAACTTTGGGAATATTTATATAGTTCACTACTATTAGAACATGAATTGCAAATGGACAACTGGAAGGAGGTGACATTTAGGAGGAAAGCAAATGATGGAAAACCTTGTAGGTTCTGCTAAAGTGTGCTTGAATTAATTTGGTATACACCTCTAAGAGCTAATAAAGAATCTTAAGGAAAAGATGAATGGAAGTAGTCTGTGGAAGCAAATTCAGAGGAGTGGAACTTACAAAAACAGATATAAAATATTTCTGATATCATCTTGAAATAAATGTAGAGACTTTTTTCTAAGTAAATTAGTTATTGTGGAGCTCAGCAGATTATTCCATAAAGAGAAACTATTTAACATGGTCATACTGGTTGCTTTTTGAGGATGATTTTTTTCTTTTTTCTTTTTGCAGTTAAAAAATAAAACTGAATTAAATGGAACACTCAAGTTAAGTATGCCTCATTTGCAATGGAAAATGTGTATTATACTACTACTACTACTAAGTCGCTTCAGTCGTGTCCGACTCTGTGTGACCCTGCAGAAGGCAGCCCACCAGGCTCGGCCATCCCTGGGATTCTCCAGACAAGAACACTGGAGTGGGTTGCCATTTTAGTCTCAGAATCTTAATAAGTACAATCACTCCAATTTTTCCAGTTCTGCTATATGTGACAACTTGTGCTGGAAATCAGAATACAGAACAATATTTTCTACTAAAGAGAGACAAAGTTACCATACCCATTACAATTCAAATAATGTTTGGGTTGTCCCAATTATTTTTCTTGTTGGTAGAAAAATGTGCAGAATAAACAAAAATGGGTAAATATTTTGTGGGTAAACTGGACTTTCCCTGACAATAAGTGGATTTTCTTTTTGTTGCTGCTGTGGTGGTTTTGTGGAGATGGGGAGGAGGATTCTGGAAAATGGAAATAGAAGTAAAGGAAACTAATCTTTGTTTTGTAACTCCCATGTGCCTGGTGCATTAAGTATTTGCTATAATCTTCATGTTGAGAAAACAAAGTGTGGTTTCCCAAAGTTGGGCAAATTGACAATATCATTCAGGTATTAGAGTTTGACTTTAAATTCAGCTGTTTCTGACCCCTGCTCAGTCCCTTGAATGGACATAAATTGGATCTATGGTATCAATACATAAATATTATGACTCTGGGGTAATTAAATAGCTCTCCTCTACGGTCCAACTGTAGACTTAGTAAAGAGGAAAGTAAATTTTATTTTACATTACAGTCCATTTTTTCTCACAAATCCATAGAGCAAATATTAGCACATTGGACAAATTAGAATAATGATATTCCTCACATCTTCCCCAAATTCCTTTGACCAGAATTCATTTGGCTCAAAGACCCCTATATTATTCAGACACTATGCATATTTGCTTTGGCAAATTTTTCCCAGGTTTAATTTTTTTTTTGTACCAAATTTCAAGAGGATAAATTCATCAAGTATAAATGACCTGTCACTGTGATATTATGACTCTCATTATCACTTCATCTAAGACGCTCACAGAATTTTGCATGAAGCAGAACCCAAATTCAACTGAGAATGTGCACAAAGCGTTCCTAGATTTTATTTTCCTCAAAAGAATTCTAGACTATGCCTACACAAAATCAGTTTTTAAAAAAGTTTTGGTAACTAACATTTAGGAAAAGTGTTTCAATTTAAAAACTCTTTTTAATAAGGTATCATTACACAAAATTGATTGTCCAAATATAATAAATCTCTAAGAACTTATTTTTGATCTAATGTTCACCGGGCTAGTCATGGTAAGAGAGGAAATGGGGTCACACCATGTACTATTTTCTCTTACTGTGAATTTCTATATTTGACTTTCTAAGGAAACTTTCTTTATTTTATAATATTATTAGATTTATAGAATAGCTTCAAAGAGTAGTACAGAGGAGTTCTGTATACATCACATACAGTTGCCTTTACTATCAGCATCTTATGTTACTGGCGTGTGAGCCACAACTAATGACTGATACTGACACATTGTGATGGACTAAAGGTCAGACCTTATTTGAAAGTGAAAGTGTTAGTCTCTCAGTCGTGTCTAATTCCTGGAGACCCCATTGATTATAGTCTGCTGGGCTCTTCTGTCCATGAAATACACCAGGTAAAAATACTGGAGTGGACTGCCATTCCTTTCTTCCAGACCCAGGGATCAAACCTGGGTCTCCTGCATTAAAGGCAAATTCTTTACCATCTGAGCCACCTTATTTGGAGTTCCCTAATTTTCACATAGGAGAAGGCAATGGCATCCCACTCCAGTACTCTTGCCTGGAAAATCCCATGGATGGAGGAGCCTGGTAGGCTGCAGTCCATGGGGTTGTGAAGAGTCGGACTTGACTGAGAGACTTCACTTTCCCTTTTCACTTTCATGCATTGGAGAAGGAAATGGTGACTCGCTCCAGTGTTCTTGCCTGGAGAGTCCCAGGGACGGGGGAGCCTGGTGGGCTGCTGTCTATGGGGTCACACAGAGTTGGACACGACTGAAGCAACTTAGCAGCAGCAGCAGCAATTTTCACATAATGTCATTTTTCTGTCCTAAGATTCCATCCAGGTACCAGGGTTAGCCTCCTCTAAATAGTGGAAGTTTCTCAGACATTCCTGGTTTGTTTTTTTTTCCCCCCATTTACAAAGCTTATATATATATATATATATATATATATATATTTAAATTGAAGCATAGTTATTTTACAATGGTGTGTTAGCTTCAAGTGTACAGCAAAGTGATTCAATTATACATATTTCTTCAGATTCTTTTCTAAGTTATTACAAGATATTGAATATAGTTCCCTGTTCTATACAGTAGGTACCTGTCATTTAGCTATTTTATATATGGCAGTATTTTTATGTTAATCCCAAACTTCTAATTTTTCCTTCCTCTCCCCTTTCCCTTTTGTAAAAATAAATTTGTTTTTTATGTCTATAGGTTTCATTCTGTTTTGCAAACAAGTTAATTTGTACGATCTTTTGGTGGTGGTGGTTTAGTCACTAAGTGTTGTCTGACTCTTGCAATCCCATGGATTCTAGCCTGACAGGCTCCTCTCTCCATGGGATTTTCCAGGCAAAAAAAACTAAAGTGGGTTGCCATTTCTTTCTATAGGAGATATTCCAGATTATTCATATAAATGATATCATATATTTGTCTTTGTCTGACTTACTTCACTGAATATGATAATCTTTAGGTTTATCCATGTTGCTGTAAAAGACATTATTTCATTCTTTTTAATGGCTGAGTAATGTATCATTGTATATATGTATCACATTTCTTTATCTAGTCATCTGTTGAACTTTCAGGTTGCTTTCATGTCTTTGTGATTGTAGATAATGCTGCTGTAAAGGCTGGGGGTGCATTAATTTTTTGGAATCATGATTTTCTCTGGATATATGCCCCAACGTGGGATTGCAGGATCATATAATAACTCTATTTTTAGGATTTTAAGGAATCTCCGGGGCTTCCCAGGTGATTCAGTAGTGAAGAATCCATCTGCCAATGCAGGAAACACAGGTTCCATCCCTATGTTGGGAAGATCCCCTAGAGAAGGATATCACAACCCATGCCAGTATTCTTCCTTGGAGAATCCCCTGAACAGAGGAGCCTGGCAGGCCGCAGTCCATAGGGTCATAAAGAGTCAGACATGACTCAGCACACATGCTTGATGAATCTCTACCTGTTCTTCTTAGTGGCAGCACCAACTTACATTCCCACCGACAGTGTAGAAGGGCTCTCTTTTCTCCACAGTCTCTACACCATCTATTGTTTGTAGACTTTTTAATGATGGCCATTCTGATTGGTATGAGCTGATATTTCATGGCAGGTTTGATTCAAATTTCTCAAATAATTAGACATATTGAGCATCTTTTCATGTGCCTGTTGGGCATCTGTAGGTTTTCCTTGTTTTTGATGACTTTTACAGTTTTGAGGAGTATTTTGCACAATGTTCCCTCAATTTCAATCAGTTTTCTATTTATCTGAAGGTTAAATTGGGGTTATGGGTTTTGCTGAGCAAGATCACAGAGGTAAATTGTCATTTTCAACACCCCATGTCAAGTGCACACTCCATCAGGATAACTTCACTGGCTTGAGGTAGTATTTGTTCCCCTTCTATCTTTCCTACTATTCTCTTTGGAAGGAAATCACTAACACAACCCTTACATAACAGACAAGGATTATGGCTCATTTTGGGGAGTGAGACTTTATGCTAATTATTTATAAAAAGAAAACATAAGCACTAAATTTTCCCTGCTTGAATTTGATCTGGAGATACTGTTGTGTCTTGGTGATAAAGTCAGGAGAAGTGAAGCATTAAACATTCATATAAATTTGGGAGATTTACATGCACATTATTCTCTTATATTGTATGGGTCAGGAGAGTAAGAATAGACAAGTTATTTGTCTAAGATAATAAATATTTTAAGACGTAAAGTGGTAATTTCAGCTTAACTTTGACTCCAAATCAGCACTTTTCCCATCACCTTCTAAATAGAACATTGAGAAAGTTTGGTCTTCTTTTAAGTTGCTTGCTTTGACTTGTGTCCAAATTTGCTAATTCCCTGGCACTCCCTTGGTTCTCCAGATGGCTCTAGGGTGTCATGGGCTCCCCAGAGCTCACACAGTGATCCCAGATTGCACACAGCTGTGCCATTCTCCTTGGCAGGCTGCTCACAACAAGCTGCTGTATCAGGAGAGCAAGTGATGCTAAGCCTCAAGACAATTACTTCTGTGTAAATCCCAGAGCAAACCTGCTGGTTGTAGAAACATACCTCAAGGTACAAAAATGAGTAATCATCTTGGAACTATCAGGCATGGTTCCCACTTGCCTGCAATCCCTTCCTCAGAGCTAGAAACAGACACCAGTCATGAAGATTTTGATGTATCTTAGTAAGGAGACAAAACAGGCCAGTAAAGGATGGATTGTTTAGGACATAAGGATAAGGGAGAAATATTTCTGTAAACGAGCACAGTTATTTTGCAGAAGTCTGTATCTTGCATGCCTGGGAAACACAGAGTCAGTGAGAGGAATTTGGACTGAGTTTAGAACAAAAGCAAGGGAAAACACTGAATGGTAAAAGAACTGAAAATTTCTGTGGAGTGTGGCTTTAGAGACTTTCTGCTAAATACCACAACTATGGAAGCCAATAAAATATTTTAGAATGGAATGTTTGTATACATACTTGTCAGTAGGAAACAGAAAAAAATATTTAGATAACTTCAAGAAACCCAATGATGCTGATGTGCCATAATTTTTAAAACAACAATATGAAATTTTAAAAAAATGAAGCAAGGAATGATGTTATAATATTATTGTGTGCTATGAATGTAGACAGTATTTGGTATGATATAGTTTTGTGTTTAGAATGAGAAAAGATTCTTTATAAACTAATAGGGGCGTGCCATCTTTATATGTTTTGTTTGCATTCTATTAAAAATGTAGTTAAAATGTAACCAACAACTAATAATAATTAGTTAAAATTATGATTGTGATAATAATTGTGATAATCACAAGCACTCTGATGATTCTCTTTACATCATAGCGTTATCATATTTTGTTTTTTTAAATATATATTTATTTTAATTGGAGGTTAATTACTTTACAATATTGTATTGGTTTTGCCCTGTATCAACATGAATCCACCACAGGTATATAAGTGTTCCCCATCCTGAACCCCACTCCCTCCTCCCTCCCTGTACCATCCCTCTGGGTCATCCCAGTGCACCAGCCCCAAGCATCCAGAATTATGCATTGAACCTGGACTGGCGACTCGTTTCATATATGATATTATACATGTTTCAAGTTATCATATTTTGAAACTTGCTTTGTTACTTTGTTTTTTTTTCCTGGCCACTTGTAAATAACTAGAACTTCATGTTTCTTTCTGCCTTGCATAGCAATTGTTGGGTGAATATCTTATACATACTAAACAAGCAAACAAAAATTTTGCCTTATGTTTCCTGCAAACTTATGAGGACTTTTCTCATGCCACTTACAATTAGCTGAGGCAGATAATGAACACAATGGCATTAGAATTGAGCAGGTCTGGTATTAGGCAGGTGTGCTCCTTCCTTCATCAGCTGTTTCACATTGGGATATTCATTTAACTTATCTAATTTCCTTTATCTGTGTATGGGACTAACTGTAGTTTTTTGGATGAATTGATGAAAATATTAGATAGATATGTGTGTGTGTGTATATATATATATATATATATATATATATATTGCAATCCCTGACACACAATAGATGAGAAATAAAAGGATGCTTACTTTAGCAGACAACTTTGCCCTGCCTTTACACATATCCAAATACCACCACACAATTATTTCATATTATCAGTTACATTCTAATTTACCTAAGAATTTTGTGTCAAATTTTATCCTTTTTTATATACTTTTATATCATTTGTATGAAAAGCAGTATCACTTGATCCACTAGTTATAATTTTCCTATGTACTCATTAATTGTTAAGAAATAAGTAATTGAATACACTTATTACTGTTAGAATTCATTGTTTTGGAATTTAGAAAGATGGTAACAATAACCCTGTGTACGAGACAGCAAAAGAGACACTGATGTATAGAACAGCCTTATGGACTCTGTTGGAGAGGGAGAGGGTGGGAAGATTTGGGAGAATGGCATTGAAACATGTATAATATCATGTATGAAACGAGTTGCCAGTCCAGGTTTGATGCACGATACTGGATGCTTGGGGCTGGTGCACTGGGACGACCCAGAGGGAAGGTATGGGGAGGGAGGAGGGAGGAGGGTTCAGGATGGGGAACACATGTATACCTGTGGCGGATTCATTTCTATATTTGGCAAAAGTAATACAATATTGTAAAGTTTAAAAATAAAATAAAATTTAAAATAAATAAATAAATAAATTACTGTTATAATTTAAATAAACAAACTCAGGACTTCCCTAATGGTGCAGTGGATAAGAATCCACCTGTCAATGCAGAGAATATGGTTTCTATCCCTGATCTGGGAAGATTCCACATGCCAATGAGCAACTAAGCTCATGCACCACAGCTACTGAGCCTGTATGCTACAATTGTTCGAACCTGAGCACCTAGAGTCTGTGTTCTGCAACAAGAGAAGACACTGCAGTGAGAACCCTGTGCACCACAACAAAAGAGTTGAGCTGCTTGCTGCAATTAGAGAAAGCCTGCCCATGAACAGCAACAAAGACCAAGTGCTATCAAAAAATAATAAAATAAGTAAATTTAAAAAATACATATTAAAAATAAACAAACAAAACTTCATCCTTGAAGCTCCTAGGGAAAAGCCCACTCTAGGAAATTTACGTTCACTATTTTCCCATATACTACCATCATATGGCTTCAAGTTACAGCAGAATTAAGCTAAAATTTTCATTTGTTTTACTTATCTACAACACAGGTAATTCCAGAAACTTCAGCATGCTGTAGAGAAGGATGAGCATGGCCTTTGCAATAAAAGAAATCAAGGTCTGAATTTCTTGTTAATTCCTTTTCATTTATATGAACTTGGATAAATCAGTTATATTTACTTACTCAGATTCCACAGAAAGAGAAAATAAAAAATGAGAAATCATTAATTCTAGGGAAAAGAAAAACAAATGTAACATTAGTGTATTACTTATCATTAAAAATATTTATGTCAATGAACAGTGAAAACGATGATTCAATTTATTCAAAAATTGTGGTGAAAATGTTTTGGAAAATGGAGCTGGGGAAGTAAGAACATTTATATGAGAGAAAAAGGAATGGAATTGGAAGGCGGGCATAGGATGAACCGAGGACAGTGAATTTCATTTTAAGTTTTTTATTAATAGTGTATTTCAAACTAGGAACTTGCAATACTGCTAAAAATAAAATGCTATTAAAAATAATAATATCTTTCCAAATAGGATTTAGAGGTAATGATTTAATAGTTGTATTTATTATGCATGCTTATTTATCTATTCCAGATCTTGCCTTCTGGCCTGGTGTGCTGCGATTCATGGAGTCGCAAAGAGTCAGACATGACTGAGTGACTGAACTGAACTGAACTGAACTGATCTTGCCTTCTAGCCTTAAGCTATTTAGAGCAGGTGCTACTGCTACCTGGTCACCACTCTCTTAATGCCTGACACTTTGGGGTTCAGAAAAAGATAGATTGTGAAATAGATTAATGGAAAAAAGATAGGTAGTCACTCAATGGATATAAAATAATTTGACTATGATCACATATTATGAAACTATTGAGTCCTTTGCTGCTGCTGCTGCTTTAGTTAACAACAAAATACGACCAAAACAATTGTCCAGGAAAGGAAAACAAAGGAAATGACCATATTGAACTAATGGTGGAGCATGCTAAATTACCCACAGAAATCTGCCCGGCACTTCCACTATAACTGGTTTGTACCTGGGCTGTGGTAATCTAACCACTCCATCAGGTAGCCATCAATTCCGTAGATTCAGCTCTGTGACTTAGCTTTGGCATGGCATGTGAATGAAGTTCCACTCCTGGGATTACAAAACTTCCATGTAATTTCTCCAGGCTTTTACCTGAAACAATTGCTCTACAGTCACATGCAATTATGAGGCAAGAAGATATTCTACACTAGTTGTATGAATACAGTGAAGCTATGGCAGTAATTGAGGTCAATGCATGACATTATTAGATACATAGAAACCTTTATTTCTTGATATTTCTTTTTTCTGAAACATGTCATATATGAAGTTCCTTTAGAAAGAATCTTTTGCTGATATTTGTTAATGCGCTTCTGTGTGTATGTGTGTGTAGGAAAGTTTGTTTAATTTACTTAATTCTTAAATGTTTATTTAGGTGGTTAATCAGTTTGATTTGAAAACTCTTGGTACACTGAAGGAATTTATTATTTTTGTGTCTTGTGGCTTCCATTTTTGCTCATGGGAAGCATGCTGCTAATCAAAGTGCCAAAGCTTAGCTGATAAACTGTGTTTGCTCTTTGGCTGTTTAAAATTATATTGTCTCCTCATGGAAGAACCCTAAATGTCCATCAAGAGATGAATGGATAAAGAATATATACTATATATATATATATATATATATATATACACACACATATATACTGCTGCTGCTGCTGCTAAGTCATTTCAGTCACGTCCAACTCTGTGTGACCCCATAGACGGCAGCCCACCAGGCTCCCCCATCCCTGGGATTCTCCAGGCAAGAACACTGGAGTGTTCCTTCTTCAATGCCATTTCCTTCTCCAATGCATGAAAGTGAAAAGTGAAAGTGAAGTCACTCAGTCGTGTCCGACTCCTAGCGACCCCATGGACTGCAGCCTACCAGGCTCCTCTGTCCATGGGATTTTCCAGGCAAGAGTACTGGAGTGGGGTGCCGTTGCCTTCTCCTACATGTATATATATATATTCAATGGACTATTGCTCATACACAAAAAAGAATGAAATAATGTCATTTTCTGCAACATAGAATGATCTAGAGACTATCATGCTAAGTGAAATAAGTCAGAGAAAGACAAATATCATGCAATATCACTTATATATGGAATCTAAAAAAAAAATGATACAAAGGAACTTATGTATGAAACAGAAATAGACTCATGGACACAGAAAGCAAACTTCTGGCTACCAAAGGGGAAAGTGAATAGGGAGGAGGGATAAATTAGAAGGTTATAATTAACAAATATGTTCAGTTCAGTTCAGTCGCTCAGTCGTGTCCGACTCTTTGCGAACCCAAGAATCGCAGCACACCAGGCATCCCTGTCCATCACCAACTCCTGGAGTTCACTCAGACTCACGTCCATCGAGTCCATGATGCCATCCAGCCATCTCATCCTCTGTCGTCCCCTTCTCCTCCTGCCCCCAATCCCTCCCAGCATCAGACTCTTTTACAATGAGTCAACTCTTCTCATGAGGTGGCCAGAGTACTGGAGTTTCAGCTTTAGCATCATTCCTTCCAAAGAAATCCCAGGGCTGATCTCCTTCAGAATGGACTGGTTGGATCTCCTTGCAGTCCAAGGGACTCTCAAGAGTCTTCTCCAACACCACAGTTCAAAAGCATCAATTCTCTGGTGCTCAGCCTTCTTCACAGTCCAACACTCACATCCATACATGACCACAGGAAAAACCATAGCCTTAACTAGATGGACCATTGTTGGCAAAGTAATGTCTCTGCTTTTGAATATGCTATCTAGATTGGTCATAACTTTCCTTCCAAGGAGTAAGCGTCTTTTAATTTCATGGCTTCAGTCACCATCTGCAGTGATTCTGGAGCCCAGAAAAATAAAGTCTGACACTGTTTCCCCATCTATTTCCCATGAAGTGGTGAGACCGAATGCCATGATCTTCGTTTTCTGAATGTTGAGCTTTAAGCCAACTTTTTCACTCTCCACTTTCACTTTCATCAAGAGGCTTTTTAGTTCTTCTTCACTTTCTGCCATAAGGGTGGTGCCATCTGCATATCTGAGGTTATTGATATTTCTCCCAGCAATCTTGATTCCAGCTTGTGTTTCTTCCAGTCCAGCGTTTCTCATGATGTACTCTGCATAGAAGTTAAATAAGCAGGGTGACAATATATAGCCTTGACGTACTCCCTTTTCTATTTGGAACCAGTCTGTTGTTCCATGTCCAGTTCTAACTGTTGCTTCCTGACCTGCATACAGATTTCTCAAGAAGCAGGTCAGGTGGTCTTGTATTCCCATCTCTTTCAGAATTTTCCACAGTTTATTGGGATCCACACAGTCAAAGGCTTTGGCATAGTCAATAAAGCAGAAATAGATGTTTTTCTGGAACTCTCTTACTTTTTCCATGATCCAGTGGATGTTGGCAATTTGATCTCTGGTTCCTCTGCCTTTTCTAAAACCAGCTTGAACATCAGGAAGTTCACGGCCCACATATTGCTGAAGTCTGCCTTGGAGAATTTTGAGCATTACTTTACTAGCATGTGAGATGAGTGCAATTGTGCGGTAGTTTGAGCATTCTTTGGCATTGCCTTTCTTTGGGATTGGAATGAAAACTGACTTTTCCAGTCTTGTGGCCACTGCTGAGTTTTCCAAATTTGCTGGCATATTGAGTGCAGTACTTTCACAGCGTCATTTTTCAGGATTTGAAATAGCTCAACTGGAATTCCATCACCTCCACTACTGTGGCTCAGATCATGAACTCCTTATTACCAAATTCAGACTTAAATTGAAGAAAGTAGGGAAAACCACTAGGCCATTCAGGTATGACCTAAATCAAATCTCTTATGATTATACAGTGGAAGTGAGAAATAGATTTAAGGGCCTAGATCTGATAGACAGAGTGCCTGATGAACTATGGAATGAGGTTAGTGACATTGTACAGGAGACAGGGATCAAGACCATCCCCATGGAAAAGAAATGCAAAAAAGCAAAATGGTTGTCTGGGGAGGCCTTACAAACAGCTATGAAAAGAAGAGACACGAAAAGCAAGGGAGAAAAGGAAAGATACAAGCATCTGAATGCAGAGTTCCAAAGAATAGCAAGAAGATCTAAGAAAGCCTTCCTCAGCGATCATTGCAAAGAAATAGAGGAAAACAACAGAATGGGAAAGACCAGAGATCTCTTCAAGAAAATTAGAGATACCAAGGGGACATTTCATTCAAAGATGGGCTCAATAAAGGACAGAAATTGTATGGACCTAATAGAAGCAGAAGATATCAAGAAAAGGTGGCAAGAATACATAGAAGAACTGTACAAAAAAGATCTTCACGACCCAGATAATCACAATGGTGTGATCACTGACCTAGAGTCAGACATCTTGGAATGTGAAGTCAAGTGGGCCTTAGAAAGCATCACTATGAACAAATATGTTACTACTATATATAAAACAGATCACCAACAAGGACCTACTGTATAACACAGGAAACTATACTCAATATTTTGTAAAAACCTATAAGGAAAAATAATATGAATATGTACATAAGTGTGCACCTCTGTAGGTTTATGCATATATATAGGGCCTCCCTGATGGCTCAGAGGCTAAAACATCTGCCTGCAGTGCGGGAGACCTGGGTTCTATCCCTGGGTCGGGAAGATCCCCTGGAGAAGGAAAGGGCAACCCACTCCAGTATTCTTGCCTGGAGAATCCCATGGATGGAGGAGCCTGGTGGGCTACAGTCCACAGGGTCACAAAGAGTCAGACATGACTAAGCGACATCACTTTCACTTTCATGCATATATATAACTGAATCCCTTTCCTGTACATCTGAAATTAACACATTATAAATTAACTATAATTCAATTAAAATAATAATATAAAATAAAACTGTATTGTCTCTTATTTTTTTTTCTTTTCTCTGACATGCACTTAGATGTGGGTTTTTTTAAATATTTTTTCTGCATAAATAGTTCACAATTTCTAAATTTGAATATTATTTTTTCCCTCTTTAAATCTAGAATATTTTGAGGCACAATTTTCTTTTAATTTTCCTCACACTCTTTTTCTAATAGTTTTTCCTCTGAATTAGTCTTATACCAAACTTCCTACTTTTAGCTACAACAGGTTTTAGTGTAATATTTTTTTTCCTTCTTTTTTTCTCTATGTCATTCTAGATAATTCCTTTATATGTATGATCTTTCTTCTAAAATCTTATTTTATTTTATTTTATTTTATTTATTTATTTTTATTTATTTATTATTTTTTTTTTTAAATTTTATTTTATTTTTAAACTTTACATAACTGTATTAGATTTGCCAAATATCAAAATGAATCCGCCACAGGTTTACATGTGTTCCCCATCCTGAACCCTCCTCCCTCCTCCCTCCCCATTCCATCCCTCTGGGTCGTCCCAGTGCACCAGCCCCAAGCATCCAGTATCGTGCATCGGACCTGGACTGGCAACTCATTTCATACATGATATTTTACATGTTTCAATGCCATACTCCCAAATCTTCCCACCCTCTCCCTCTCCCACAGAGTCCATAAGACTGTTCTATACATCAGTGTCTCTTTTGCTGTCTCGTACACAGGGTTATTGTTACCATCTTTCTAAATTCCATATATATGCGTTAGTATACTGTATTGGTGTTTTTCTTTCTGGCTTACTTCACTCTGTATAATAGGCTCCAGTTTCATCCACCTCATTAGAACTGATTCAAATGTATTCTTTTTAATGGCTGAATAATACTCCATTGTGTATATGTACCACAGCTTGCTTATCCATTCATCTGCTGATGGACATCTAGGTTGCTTCCATGTCCTGGCTATTATAAACAGTGCTGCGATGAACATTGGGGTACTCGTGTCTCTTTCCCTTCTGGTTTTCTCAGTGTGTATGCCCAGCAGTGGGATTGCTGGATCATAAGGGAGTTCTATTTCCAGTTTTTTAAGGAATCTCCACACTGTTCTCCATAGTGGCTGTACTAGTTTGCATTCCCACCAACAGTGTAAGAGGGTTCCCTTTTCTCCACACCCTCTCCAGCATTTATTACTTGTAGACTTTTGGATTGCAGCCATTCTGACTGGTGTGAAATGGTACCTCATAGTGGTTTTGATTTGCATTTCTCTGATAATGAGTGATGTTGAGCATCTTTTCATGTGTTTGTTAGCCATCTGTATGTCTTCTTTGGAGAAATGTCTATTTAGTTCTTTGGCCCATTTTTTGATTGGGTCATTTATTTTTCTGGAGTTGAGCTGTAGGAGTTGCTTGTATATTCTCGAGATTAGTTGTTTGTCAGTTGCTTCATTTGCTATTATCTTCCCCCATTCTGAAGGCTGTCTTTTCACCTTGCTAATAGTTTCCTTTGATGTGCAGAAGCTTTTAAGGTTAATTAGGTCCCATTTGTTTATTTTTGCTTTTATTTCCAATATTCTGGGAGGTGGGTCATAGAGGATCCTGCTGTGATGTATGTCAGAGAGTGTTTTGCCTATGTTCTCCTCTAGGAGTTTTATAGTTTCTGGTCTTATGTTTAGATCTTTAATCCATTTTGAGTTTATTTTTGTGTATGGTGTTAGAAAGTGTTCTAGTTTCATTCTTTTACAAGTGGTTGACCAGAGTTCCCAGCACCACTTGTTAAAGAGATTGTCTTTAATCCATTGTATATTCTTGCCTCCTTTGTCAAAGATAAGGTGTCCATATGTGCGTGGATTTATCTCTGGGCTTTCTATTTTGTTCCATTGATCTATATTTCTGTCTTTGTGCCAGTACCATACTGTCTTGATAACTGTGGCTTTGTAGTAGAGCCTGAAGTCAGGTAGGTTGATTCCTCCCGTTCCATTCTTCTTTCTCAAGATCGCTTTGGCTATTCGAGGTTTTTTGTTTTTCCATACAAATTGTGAAATTATTTGTTCTAGCTCTGTGAAGAATGCTGTTGGTAGCTTGATAGGGATTGCATTGAATCTATAGATTGCTTTGGGTAGTATACTCATTTTCACTACATTGATTCTTCCAATCCATGAACATGGTATATTTCTCCATCTGTTAGTGTCCTCTTTGATTTCTTTCACCAGTGTTTTATAGTTTTCTATATATAGGTCTTTAGTTTCTTTAGGTAGATATATTCCTAAGTATTTTATTCTTTCCGTTGCAATGGTGAATGGAATTGTTTCCTTAATTTCTCTTTCTGTTTTCTCATTATTAGTGTATAGGAATGCAAGGGATTTCTGTGTATTGATTTTATATCCTGCAACTTTACTATAGTCATTGATTAGTTCTAGTAATTTTCTGGTGGAGTCTTTAGGGTTTTCTATGTAGAGGATCATGTCATCTGCAAACAGTGAGAGCTTTACTTCTTCTTTTCCAATTTGGATTCCTTTTATTTCTTTTTTTGCTCTGATTGCTGTGGCCAAAACTTCCAAAACTATGTTGAATAGTAATGGTGAAAGTGGGCACCCTTGTCTTGTTCCTGACTTTAGAGGAAATGCTTTCAATTTTTCACCATTGAGGATAATGTTTGCTGTGGGTTTGTCATATATAGCTTTGATTATGTTGAGGTATGTTCCTTCTATTCCTGCTTTCTGGAGAGTTTTTATCATAAATGGATGTTGAATTTTGTCAAAGGCTTTCTCTGCATCTATTGAGATAATCATATGGTTTTTATTTTCCAATTTGTTAATGTGGTGTATTACATTGATTGATTTGCAGATATTGAAGAATCCTTGCATCCCTGGGATAAAGCCCACTTGGTCATGGTGTATGATCTTTTTAATGTGTTGTTGGATTCTGATTGCTAGAATTTTGTAAAGGATTTTTGCATCTATGTTCATCAGTGATATTGGCCTGTAGTTTTCTTTTTTTGTGGGATCTTTGTCAGGTTTTGGTATTAGGGTGATGGTGGCCTCATAGAATGAGTTTGGAAGTTTACCATCCTCTGCAATTTTCTGGAAGAGTTTGAGCAGGATAGGTGTTAGCTCTTCTCTAAATTTTTGGTAGAATTCAGCTGTGAAGCCGTCTGGACCTGGGCTTTTGTTTGCTGGAAGATTTTTGATTACAGTTTCAATTTCCGTGCTTGTGATGGGTCTGTTAAGAATTTCTATTTCTTCCTGATCGAGTTTTAGAAAGTTGTACTTTTCTAAGAATTTGTCCATTTCTTCCTCGTTGTCCATTTTATTGGCATAAAATTGTTGATAGCAGTCTCTTATGATCCTTTGTATTTCTGTGTTGTCTGTTGTGATCTCTCCATTTTCATTTCTAATTTTATTGATTTGAGTTTTCTCCCTTTGTTTCTTGATGAGTCTGGCTAATGGTTTGTCAATTTTATTTATCCTTTCAAAGAACCAGCTTTTGGTTTTGTTGATTTTTGCTATGGTCTCTTTTGTTTCTTTTGCATTTATTTCTGCTCTAATTTTTAAGATTTCTTTCCTTCTACTAACCCTGGGGTTCTTCATTTCTTCCTTTTCTAGTTGCTTTAGGTGTAGAGTTAGGTCATTTATTTGACTTTCTTCTTGTTTCTTGAGGTGTGCCTGTATTGCTATGAACTTTCCCCTTAGGACTGCTTTTACCGTGTCCCACAGGTTTTGGGTTGTTGTGTTTTCATTTTCATTCGTTTCTATGCAAATTTTGATTTCTTTTTTGATTTCTTCTGTGATTTGTTGGTTATTCAGCAGCGTGTTGTTCAGCCTCCATATGTTGGATTTTTTAATAGTTTTTCTCCTGTAATTGAGATCTAATCTTACTGCATTGTGGTCAGAAAAGATGCTTGGAATGATTTCTATTTTTTTGAATTTACCAAGGCTAGCTTTATGGCCCAGGATGTGATCTATCCTGGAGAAGGTTCCATGTGCGCTTGAGAAGAAGGTGAAATTCATTGTTTTGGGATGAAATGTCCTATAGATATCAATTAGGTCTAACTGGTCTATTGTATCGTTTAAAGTTTGTGTTTCCTTGTTAATTTTCTGTTTAGTTGATCTACCCATAGGTGTGAGTGGGGTATTAAAGTCTCCCACTATTATTGTGTTATTGTTAATTTCTTCTTTCATACTTGTTAGCATTTGTCTTACATATTGCGTTGCTCCCGTGTTGGGTGCATATATATTTATAATTGTTATATCTTCTTCTTGGATTGATCCTTTGATCATTATGTAGTGACCATCTTTGTCTCTTTTCACAGTCTTTGTTTTAAAGTCTATTTTATCTGATATGAGTATTGCTACTCCTGCTTTCTTTTGGTCCCTATTCGCATGGAAAATCTTTTTCCAGCCCTTCACTTTCAGTCTGTATGTGTCCCCTGTTTTGAGGTGGGTCTCTTGTAGACAACATATGCAGGGGTCTTGTTTTTGTATCTATTCAGCCAGTCTTTGTCTTTTGGTTGGGGCATTCAACCCATTTACATTTAAGGTAATTACTGATAAGTATGATCCCGTTGCCATTTACTTTATTGTTTTGGGTTCGAATTTATACACAATTTTTGTGTTTCCTGTCTAGAGAATATCCTTTAGTATTTGTTGGAGACCTGGTTTGGTGGTGCAGAATTCTCTCAGCTTTTGCTTGTCTGAAAAGCTTTTGATTTCTCCTTCATACTTGAATGAGATCCTTGCTGGGTACAATAATCTGGGCTGTAGGTTATTTTCTTTCATCATTTTAAGTATGTCTTGCCATTCCCTCCTGGCTTGAAGAGTTTCTATTGAAAGATCAGCTGTTATCCTTATGGGAATTCCCTTGTGTGTTATTTGTTGTTTTTCCCTTGCTGCTTTTAATATTTGTTCTTTGTGTTTGATCTTTGTTAATTTGATTACTATGTGTCTTGGGGTGTTTCGCCTTGGGTTTATCCTGTTTGGGACTCTCTGGGTTTCTTGGACTTGGGTGATTATTTCCTTCCCCATTTTAGGGAAGTTTTCAACTATTATCTCCTCAAGTATTTTCTCATGGTCTTTCTTTTTGTCTTCTTCTTCTGGGACCCCTATGATTCGAATGTTGTAGCGTTTAATATTGTCCTGGAGGTCTCTGAGATTGTCCTCATTTCTTTTAATTCGTTTTTCTTTTATCCTCTCTGATTCATTTATTTCTACCATTCTATCTTCTAATTCACTAATCCTATCTTCTGCCTCTGTTATTCTACTATTTGTTGCCTCCAGAGTGTTTTTAATTTCACTTATTGCATTATTCATTATATATTGACTCTTTTTTATTTCTTCTAAGTCCTTGTTAAACCTTTCTTGCATCTTCTCAATCCTTGCCTCCAGGCTATTTATCTGTGATTCCATTTTAATTTCAAGATTTTGGATCAATTTCACTATCATTATTCGGAATTCTTTATCAGGTAGATTCCCTATCTCTTCCTCTTTTGTTTGGTTTGGTGGGCATTTATCCTGTTCCTTTATCTGCTGGCTATTCCTCTGTCTCTTCATCTTGTTTAAATTGCTGAGTTTGGGGTGTCCTTTCTGTATTCTGGCAGTTTGTGGAGTTCTCTTTATTGTGGCGTTTCCTCGCTGTGTGTGGGTTTGTACAGGTGGCTTGTCAAGGTTTCCTGGTTAGGGAAGCTTGTGTTGATGTTCTGGTGGATGGAGCTGTATTTCTTCTCTCTGGAGTGTAATGAAATGTCCATTAATGAGTTATGAGATGTCTATGGTTTTGGGGTGACTTTGGGCAGCCTGTATCTTGAAGCTCAGGGCTGTGTTCCTTTGTTGCTGGAGAATTTGCTTGTTATGTTTTTCCCTGGAACTTGTTGGCCCTTGTGTGGTGCTTGGTTTCAGTGTCGGTATGGAGGCGTTTGATGAGCTCCTGTCAATTAATGTTCCTTGGAGTCAGGAGTTCCCTGGAGTCAGGGATTGGACTTAAGCCTCCTACTTCCAGTTATCGGTCTTAATTTTACAGTAGTTTCAAAACTTCTCCTTCTATACAGCACCACTGATAAAACATCTACGTTAAAGATGAAAAGTTTCTCTACTGTGAGGGTCACTCAGAGAGGTTCACAGCGTTACATGGAGAAGAGAAGAGGGAGGAGGGAGTTAGAGGTGACCCAAATGAGATGAGGTGGAGTCAATAGTGGAGAGAGTGGGCTAGCCAGTAGTCACTTCCTTATGTGCACTCCACAACTGGACCACTCAGAGATGTTCACGGAGTTATACAGGGAAGAGAAGAAGGAGGCAGGAGACAGAGGTGGCCAGAAGGATAAAAGGAGGAAATGAAAAGGCGGGAGACAGATCCAGCCAGTAATCAGTTCCTTAAGTGTTCTCCACCGTCTGGAACACACAGAAATTCATAGAGTTGGGTAGAGTAGAGAGGGGTTAGGGAGGAGATACAGGTGACCTGGTGGAGAAAATGGAGAGTCCAAAGGGAGAGAGAGCAGCCAAGCCAGTAATCTCGTACACTAGTGAAAAATGGGTCCTGAAGATTGGGTTCTTAAAGGTACAAAATTGGTAACAAATACATAAAAACAAAAATTAGAAATCTAGAGTAGAGTTTGGAATTTCAAAAATGCGATGTTAATGAAAAGGAGAAGGAAAAGAAAGAGAGAAAAAACGAACAAAGAAAAACAAACAAGGTCGTGAAAGTAATAAAGAAACTACAGGTACAAAATTGATAACTAATACCAAACAGCAAAAATTAAAAATCTAGAGTAGAGTTTGGAATTTCAAAAATACAACGTTTAAAAAAAAAAAAAAAAAAAAGAAGAAGAAGAAGAAAAATAAAGAGAGAAAACAAACAAACCAACAAAAACAATGTCGCAAAAATTATAAAGAAAATACAGGTACAAAATTGATATCAAATACCAAAAAGCATAAATTAAAAATCTTGAGTAGAGTTTGGAATTGCAGATATACGATGTTATATAAAAGAAGAAGAGAAAGAAACAGAGGAAAAAAAAAGTCACAGCAATTATGAAAAAAACTATAGGTACAAAATTGATAACATATATCAAAAGGCTAAAATTAAAAATCTAGAGTAGAGTTTGGAATTTCAAAAATGCAATGTTAAAGAAAAGAAGAAAAAGAAAAAAAAAAAAAAAAACCACGGTCAAAAAATTATAAAATATATATATGAAGTTTGCTGAAGAAGAAAAAAAAAAAAAATAGGGTCTTTTTTTTTTTTTTGCAAAGTAATAGTTATAAAAGTGAAAATTAAAGGATAATAGAGGACTTAAAAAAATTTTTTTTAATTAAAAAAAAAAAGAAAGAAAGAAAGATTGATCGTAAAAATAGTAAAAATATATCTAGGTCTTTCTCTGGTTTTGTTGTGAGTATTGTGGGTTCAGTTCATTTTTGGCAGTTCCTTAGTCCGACTTATATTTCTCAAGATCTATAGGCCCCTTCCTATGTAATCCGTAGTAACCACAGGGTTTTAATCTATGGCCTGTAGCTTCCAAGGCGTTTCCCTCTGTTATAGCTTCTTCTGTTTGCTGGTCTCTTCAGTGTCTGGTTCCCGCCCTGACACAAAGGGGACGGTGGAGGACCCTATTTTTTTTTTTTTTTTTTTTAATTTAGGCTCACTTGTTCAGCCGCGCTGTGGGGAGGGAGGGAGGGATGCTGCAAACAGATAACACTGGCGTGCGCTCGAAGTGCCTCGGCCACACTGGGTCTGCCCCCGCTCACGGCGCGTGTAACCTCCCTGCCCACACTGCTTGGGCTCTAGGTTGTTCCGCCGGGAACAATCAGAGGCCGGCCCTGGACTGAGCTCCCAGGTCCAAGCCGCTCAGGTTCAGGCACTCGGGTAGTCCTCAGAGGCGCAGACTCGGTTGGGCCTGCGTTTTGTGTTCTTCCCAGGTCGAGCAGCTCAGGTGATGAGGTGTTTGGCGGGCGCCAATGCTGCGACTTATTGCCTCCCCGCCACTCGGTTATCTGGGTGTAAAACCGGCGCACCTTCTCAGGCAGATATTGACCGTCCAGACCCCCAAGAAGTTTTAGTTAGCAAAGAAGCCTGCTTACAGTTTTTAGATAGTGTCTCTCTGGGGCTGCGATTGCCCCCTTCCGGCTCTGGCTGCCTGTCACCGGAGGGGGAAGGTCTGCAGCCGGCTATCTCTGTTCAGTCCTTTGTTCTGTGTGCGGGCCTGGCGGTGTCTTAGGTTAGGGCTGGCTTTTCGCGTGGTAGATATCCCACAGTCTGGTTTGCTAGCCCAAATTATTTCGCTCAGATAGCGCTCAGGACATTCGGCCCGATTCTTACTCTAAGGGACACAGCCTGTGCCGCACTTCCCTGCCCAGCCCCCGCTTGCTAATGCCGTGTGCAGGCGTCTGCGCCGCTTCTCCGCTGGGGGGGGTTACCGTAGGGCTCACAATCCGCGATTTTTAATTGTTTATTATTTTTTTTTTTTCCCCTCCCTTTTATGTGGCCCTCTGTGCTTCCAAAGCTCGGCACAGATTCGGCAGTGAGAGGGTTTCCTGGTGTTTGGAAACTTCTCTCTTTTTAAGACTCCCTTCCCGGGACGGATCTCCGTCCCTCCCTCTTTTGTCTCTTTTTTTGTCTTTTATATTTTTTCCTACCTCCTTTCAAAGAGTTGGGCTGCTTTTCTGGGTGCCTGATGTCCTCTGCCGGCATTCAGAAGTTGTTTTGTGGAATTTACTCGACGTTTAAATGCTCTTTTGATGAATTTGTGGGGGAGAAAGTGTTCTCCCCGTCCTACTCCTCCGCCATCTTGGCTCCTCCCCCCTAAAATCTTATTTTATATTTCGCTACTTCATTCATCCAATTAAACTTAAAAATTGCAGTCTTATAATTTTAAAATTTTAATATTTGATTTTTTTTATTAAGCTATGTCATTCCAGATTCCGACTTATAACTGTCAGTTTTTCTTTTCTAAATATTTTGGACACACACTGCTATATATAAAATAGGTGCTCAACAAGGACCTACTATATATAGCACAGACAAATACACTCAAAACCTTATAGTAACCTATATGGGAAAAGAATATGAAAAGGGATGAATATATGTATATGTATATGTATAACTGAATCCTGCTGTGATACACCTGAAACTAAAAGAACATTAGAAATCAACTATACTCCAATAAAATTTAAAAATAAACATTTCGGATATATGCATTATCAAATATCTGTATTCCTTTGAGATTTTTTCCCCCAATGACTCTCATTCATAGTAATATTTTTCTTTTTGAGTTTTATAATTTTTGATTATATACTTATAGTAGAGCTTTACAGCACTCTCGTGTATAAGAATACACACCAGCAGAGGTTATTCTGCCAGGTGTTTTAAAACAGTCCCAATCTTTGAGCGTGTTAAATTAATTTGTTAAGATTAGGTAGCTCAGATGGTAAAGAACCTAACTGCAACGTGTGAGACCCGGGTTCGATCCCTGGGTTGGGAAATCCCCTGGAGAAGGAAATACTCCAGTATTCTGGCCTGGAGAATTCCATGGAAAGAGGAGGCTGAAAGGCAACTACAGTTCATGGGGTCACAAAGAGTCAGACACTACTGAGAAACTAATACTTTCACACTTTCGCTTTTCAGCCTCAATTCCAGCTTCAGACACATATGAGGTCAAGCTTATAAGGATGAATCATGAGTGCACATTGTCCCACCCAGAGCATAGCCAGCAAACCAACTTTTTTTCCAGTCCTGTTTTCCTCACTGAGGGTATAGACTTTTGACAACTCTGGCTTCATTCTCTTTTTTCGTATGTTCTTTATCTTCCTCTCTCACTTTTTTAACCTTTAACTTATTTTAATTTTAAAATAATATACACATACTATTTTGACACATTGTGTATTTAAAATATTTAATAAAATTTTAAAGTCAGAGGTCTTTGCCCACCCCCCCTTTATGGGTTCACTCAAGCAATATGTCTAAATTACTGAGATTAGCAAATATGAACACAGCATAGTGTGTTGTCAACACGACAGCATGGTTTTCTCACCTCTCTTCATGTTTAGTGCCTGGGATTTCTCTTCATATTTTGTAAAACCCAATAATACTTATAAAGTAATCTCTGTTATATCACACCCACAATTTTTATTGGGGACTTTTAAAATCAAGCATTTTTTAAAGGCAAATTCGACAGCCTCAGAAATGAAAGTTCCTTAGCACAATTTCCATACAGATTGGAGGGAAAAAGGAAAGTGTTGGTGATGCAGACAAGTGTGAGACTACTTACAGAGGATTTTTTGGAGGGGGGTGGTCACACCATGCAGCACGTGAGATCCTAGTTCCTTGACCAGGGATGGAAACTGGGTCCTCTGCAGTGGAAGCACAGTCTTAACTATTGGACCACCAAGGAATTTCAAAAAGAATATTTTTGTGTAAAGAAGAGTTAGTGGAGTCCAGTGCACAAATGAAATTGTTGACCTTAGATAGGTACAGAGATAATATGGCCATGGTAATAAGAAGAATACATGTATATAGATCAGTTCAGTTCAGTCGCTTAGTCGTGTCTGACTCTTTGCGACTCCATGAATCGCAGCATGCCAGGCCTCCCTGTCCACCACCAACTCCCGGAGTTCACACAGACTCACGTCCATCGAGTCAGTGATGCCATCCAGCCATCTCATCCTCTGTCATCCCCTTCTCCTCCTGCCCCCAATCCCTCCCAGCATCAGAGTCTTTTCCAATGAGTCAGCTCTTTGCATGAGGTGGCCATAGATTGATGCAATTGATATTAGGGCAATGACACATATGAATCTGCTGATTACTTTTTTCCAGCAAACTAATAATCAAGCATCAGCTGAGACTATGTATGGAGGGAAGGTATATTTACGTTCTGAGAAAAAGTAGGAGTGTATAAAATATTCATCTCAGGCCACTGCAAATAGAAAAAACTAGAAAAATATTGAGACATCACCAAACAGCTCTGAATGTACAGTTGAAAGTTATTATGCTAAACTTAAATCTAGTGCATTTAGAAGAAAATGTTTTATATATATATATAATATGCATTTATATGCAATATGCTTGTATATGTAATTGCATTTTTATATAACCAAAGCAGTTCTGAATGTACAGTTGAAAGTTTTTATGCTAAACTTAAGTTTAGTACATTTAGAAGGAGATGTTTTATATATATATAATATACATATATATGCAATATGCATATATATAATTGCATTATTATATAACAAAAATCATAAACAATATTTAAATACAGGGTATGACATTTGGAGAGCAAGATAATGGAAATCAGAATTTCAGAGGAGAAAAGGAAGTCTTGAGGTTGAAAAGCTGAGGTAAGAGTACGAGTTGGAGCTGCATGAATGACATAGTCCTAACAAATGATGTTGCTGTTCCTTATAGACATGAATACAGAAAGTGAGATGCTGAGATATTTTGTGATTAAAGAGAAATTACTGAAATATGTGTAGCATACTGCAATAAGAAATAATATATATCCTGTAGTGGCAGTCTGACAGGCATATCAGATAAACCAGCCCTTTATGTGAATAAATTTCTAGAAGGAGAAATAAAGCTTGACAATTAGTCACTATGGAAACAGAAGTAATGTAACAAAATTGCATTTAATATGGTAGACTTAAACATTAGTAAGTTTTCCATTTAGATCTTATTTTTATTATTTAGAAATTCAGTGTCTACATATACTCCTCAAACACATCATCACTATTATTGGGATAGCTTTGAATACCCAATGCATATTCTTCATAAGCAATATCAGAGCTCAAACAGGACTTTCATTTCTGACCCCTAAATAGGGATAGATATCACAATGCTGTACAGCTGTGCTAAGTCACTTCAGTCATGTCCAACTCTTTGTGATCCTTTGGACCCTAGACTTCCAGCCTCCTCTGTCCATGGGGATTCTCCAGGCAAGAATACTGGAGTGGATTGTCATGCCCTTCTCCAGGGAATCTTCCCAACCCATGGATTTAACCCTTGCCTCTTATATGTCCTGCCTTGGCAGGTGGGTTCTTTACCACTAGCACCACCTGGGAAGCCCAGATATCACAATATGGTCAGTTAAATGACTAAATGCTAAATAACCATCAAGGATTCCATGAGTTGTCAAAATCTGTTCCACACCTCAGTAGAGCATGTTGAGTACTTTTCAAACACTCAAAATGTCTGGGATCTCAGCTTTGGCAGAATTCTTCTCTAGAGACTCACTGGATTCCCATCACCAGCTGTGTCTCCAAACCAGAGCTGCTGCTGTTGGATGGATGTAAAATTTTTGAGCCTCTTTCTTAACCTATCTCAGTGGAGAAGGATAAAATTTATTTCATTGTGAAAAGATATCCCACCTTGGGGCAAAAAACCTGAGAACATAGAAGGAAAACTTCTTTAGCATCACAGGCAACAAATTACACTATGTTCATCAAAAACTTAGGGTTGGACCTTACATATTAAGATTGAATAGTTGCCATCACTGCAGAGTTGTTTTTCTTTCTTTTTTTTTTTCCTTAATGATGCTAATGATGCCATTGGGATTGAAACAAATCCAGTGCTATAAAGACCATGTGATGTTCTCAAAATATTTCTCTTTAGAAATTCAAGTCATGAAAGCCATAATACTCAAAATATTTAAGAATCAAAAGCATTTGACTCTAGAAACAGCTTTCAGCTTTCCTTCATACCAAGATTGCATACTAATACAATCACCTTGCTGCTGAGAAATCCTAGTCAGTCACATCTGTTGTCCCCTCCCTGACCCATTTAACCAGCCTGAAAATTCAAATCTACACTAAAAGTACAAGATGTGAAGTTCATCTTCATCTTGGTATGGAGTAACTTTCACAGGTTATAAACTCCCTTTTTATTTAAGAATTCATTGCCAAATGACCTGAACAAAACTGAGACATTTGGTCTGTTCTAATCAGATATTTTCTATTAGAATAAGACATAAATTTTGTCTTACTAGATAATCTGAGAAGAAAAAAAAGTCATATTCATTTTTCCCTGGGTTCCTTCAAAACCAAATATTACCATTAATATATTCTCTACAGTATTGTTGGGAGTCAATGTAGCCATGAAATTAAAAGTCGCTTACTCTTTGGAAGAAAAGATATTACCAACACAGACAGCATATTGAAAAGCAGAGACATTACTTGCCTACAAAGGTCTGTCTAGTTAAAGCTATGGTTTTTCCAATAGTCATGTATGGATGTGAGAGTTGGACTATAAAGAAAGCTGAGCACCGAAGAATTGATGCTTTTTACTGTAGTGTTGGAGAAAACTCTTGAGAGTCCCTTGGACTGCAAGGATATCCAAACAGTCAATTCTAAAAGAAATCAGTCCTGAATATTCACTGGACAGACTGATGTTGAAACTCCAATACTTTGGCCACCTGATGCGAAGAACTGACTCATTGGAAAAGACCCTGATGCTGGGAAAGATTGAAGACAGGAGGAGAAGGGGATGACAGAGGATGAGATGGTCAGATGGCATCTCCAACTCGATGGACATGAGTTAGAGTGATCTCCAGGTGTTGGTAATAGGCAGGGAGGCCTGGTGTGCTGCAGTCCATGGGATAGCAAAGAGTCAGACATGACTGAGAAACTGAACTGAACTGAACTGAACAATATTGACATCTAAAAAGTCAGGGCTTAGATAGACATTGGTCTCATGTCTTGGAGATAATCTGACGTGACTTCATCTTGTTCACATTCAGGCTTCCTACTAATGCTACAACCTAATGAAGCTGACCTTTATGAAACAAAACTATCTAGTTCCCTTAAAATCCAAGTATTCCATTCACAACACTGGACTGTTGTAGAAAGTATAAATCTATCCTGGGAGATTGTTCTGTCCTTGATAAAAGACAGTTCAAAATGTAAATTAAATTTTGATATGTTAAGAGAATTGATAAAAACAGCAGTACACTATCATGAAAATATGTAAGGTAATTTTTAAGAAAGGAAAAAAAAGTAAAATAATGATTCTCATACAGGCATGAAAATGAAAGTGTGTTAAGTATTATTTTTTACTTACTAATAGAAAATTGGTAAGATGCTAAGGTGATTCAATGGAGAATCCAAAAACAAACAAACAAAACACTTATTCATAGATAAAGAATACTAAAATGAAGCTGAAGATTTAAAATGTCCACAGAGGGAAAGAAAGATCTTCCACTGGACATAATTTGCATGTCTATGGATAAAAATTATTTGAATGGTTGTCCCTATTATCAACAACTTACAGCATTGTTAAAAAAAAAAAAAAAAAAAAACTCTTTACAATTAGATAACCTGGAAATTGTGCTCTAGACACTGCATAGTTTTCCACTGGAGGACAAAACTTTCTCTCCACTCTTCATCTATTATTCCTTCATGAAACAGGCTTTAAAAGTTTGACAGGAATCTCATCCTACATGGACAGAATCCTATTCAATCTTTGCTAAATAATTAAAGCTATCCTGGGTGCCTTGTTCCTAGTTCCCATCTTACTAGTACTGGTAGTAGTCTTACCTGAGCTTCTGGGGCATCCAAGCCATTTTGCTCAACCCAACCTCCACAACATTCCCCGTCACATCAAACCAAAGTGATACCTCTTCTTTTTCTATGCAATTCCATGTTCCATTCACAACAAACAAGAGGGGGATCCAGTCCCATCACTTCATGGCAAAAAGAAGGGGAACAAGTGGAAGCAGTGACAGATTTTATTTTCTTAGGCTCCAAAACCACTGTGGACAGTGACTGTAGCCATGAAATTAAAAGATGCTTGCTCCTTGGAAGGAAAGCTATGACAAACCTAGACAATATATTAAAAAGCAGAGGCATCATTTTGCTGACAAATGTGTATGTATTAAAAATCATGATTTTTCCAGTAGTCATGTACAAATGTGAGAGTTGGACCATAAAGAAGTCTGAGCTCTGAAGAATTGATGCTTTCAAACTTGCTGTTGGAGAAGACTCTTGAGAGTCCCTTGGACTGCAAGGAGATCAAACCAGTCCATCCTAAAGGGAATCAACCCTGAATATTCACTGGAAGGACTAATGCTGAAGCTGAAGCTCCAATACTTTGGTCACCTGATACAAAGAGCTGACTCATTAGAAAAGATCCTGATGCTGGGAAAGATTGAAGGCAGGAGGAGAAGGGGATGACAGAGGACGAGATGGTTGGGTGGCATCACTGATTCAAAGGACATAAATCTGAGCAGACTCTGGGAGATAGTGAAGGACAGGGAAGCCTGGTGTGCTTCATTTCATGGGGGTCACAAAGAGTCAAGCAGGAGTCAGCAACTGAGCAACATACTAGCGTTTAACTATCTCATTCCTCGTTTTATCAATTGTCCCAGTACATCATGCAGCAAAACAGCAAAGTGTAACATATGTCCTCTTACTGTTTATTCTGAATACTTCTAGGAGACCTATTAACATTAACAGGAATTGGAAGACAAAAAGTTGGTCACCTGTCTATTATCATTAGAGAAAGTGAGCTTTGCAATTTTCTTTAACATCCGATGAGCTTCATTTTTCCTTTCATTAACAAACCCTAACTTGAAGGGTCACTTGAGGAGGATCTAATGTAACAATATGTAGAACAGGCCCAGCACAAGGCCTTTGATCTTCACTTTCAAATACTATTCAATATTTTGTCATGAGCCCCTTTGCATCATCATATTTCTACAGTTTTTGGCAGCCTAATACAATAAAGGAGAAAGAACTTTAATGTGTAGAATACATTAAGAAGTTTCTATACATGCAACCATATATTCACAATAGGAGCCATAAAAGCATTATACTAAGTGAAATAAGCACAGGCAAAGCAAATTCATTTACATGAGATTCTAGAAAAGGCACGTCTACAGTGAGAGAAGCAGGTAAGTGGTTGGCTGTCAGGATCCAGGCTAGGGAGAATGTGCTTTATGCAAACAGAAGTGGAGTATTTGGAGGCTTATGGAAGTGCTCTGCATCATGTTTGTGGTGATACACATTTGTTAAAACTCTCTTAACTCTTCCATTATAATTTCATTGAGTATAAATTAGACTTGAACATAGCTGATTTAAAAAAAAAATACTTGTGATTTGGATCTATCTTCTTGAGCCATAGTTTGTTTGTTTTTTTCCCCCTCATTTTTGTCTGCACATTGTTAAGTTTATATCAATATCTTGTTTTAGGAGAGTCATCAGTTTATCACCAAGGGCTATCAGTTTTGGGCTTCCCAGGTGGCTCAGTGGGTAAAGAATCTGCCTGTAATGCAGGAGACACAGGAGATGCCAGTTTGATCCCAGCGTGGGGAAGATCCCCTGGATGAGAGCATGGCAACCAACTCCAGTATCCTTCCCTGGAGAATCCCATGGACAGAGGAGCCTTGGGGCTACAGTACATTGGGTTGCAAGAAATACAAATAAACTTACATACAAAACAAAAATAGACCCTCTGACAAAACAAACATGGTTACTAAAGATGAAGGACAGAAAAGATAAATTAAGAGTTTGGAATTAATATGATACACACTACCGCATGTAAAACAGGTAAACGACAAGGACCTACTACACATCACAGGGAACTATACTCAGTATCTGTAATGGAGAAAGAATATGTCTATACACACACACACACACATATAACTGAATGAGCTTAATGTATACTTGAAACTAACATAATATTGTAAATCAACTACTAAATTAAAAATAAATAAATAAAAGCAAAAATAAATTGAAAGGCTCTTCTCCAGAGCACCCCTTTCCTTTCAAAAAGCAGCTATTCCCCTAGCTGGCTATTAGCAGCAACTGTCTTTGGCTAGATTCCAGGTGCATAAAACAGATGATGACTCAGTCTGACAACATTTCCATTTCTTTGGTAAGGATCATTTATGAAGTGCCTTTAATCATTTATGAGCATGTTTCATTTGCTGTTTGCTGCACACAGTTTGACTCTGCTGGGTTTGACAGCTTTTCGACATTCTGCAAACAGCTACAATAATAGCCTTGACAATGTCATTTACAAATGAGGCACACACAGTACGAACAAAGCTAGTGATACACTCCTAGTAATATGATAATGGACCGACAAGTTGAATGGAAAATGATCAAAATGAGATTGTATCAGCCCTGTAGGAGAGGTGAGTTTCTAGATAGAGGAAACACATTTCTAAAATGAATCATTTTTAACCATGTGAAATCATCTTTACCTTGTTTTCTGAAATGCTAGATCTGCAGAATGTGGAGGGACTTTACCTTTTCCTATTACTGCTGCAGCCCACTGCTGACTACAAATCTTCCACATCACATAGTTTCTCTAAGAAGATCTTGAGCCCCCTGAAAGCAATCCTTTCTTTTTTCTCTCACTAGTTCCAATGTCTAGCGAAGCATTTTATCATATACGTCTATGCATATCATAGGATCAGTATATCTCTAATCACATTGTTACTATTAATTATTTCTTCATATCCATAAACTTAAAAAAATCATATATATATATATATGAATTTCTTTAAGGTGACATGTAGTGAATTTGAAAGAAGATATGTAAATTATTTGAAATCATCTGGTTGGAAGAATTATGGCTGTTGAGATAGACCACTATGGTGAAAAACTTTGAAACTCTGGTATCATGTATTTTTAAACAATAGACTTCTTTATTTTAGAGTAGTTTTAGGTTCACAGAAAATTGAGAGGAAGATATAGAGATTTTCCATATACTTTCTGCTCCCACATAAACACAGCCTCTCCCGCTATCAACATTCTGCACCAGATGCTACATTTGTTACAACTGATGAAGAGACAACAACTCATCCAATATCCATAGTTCACATCACCACTCAACCTCATTATTTGAGTTTCCATGGGTTTTGGAAAATGTATAATGACATCTCTTCACCATTATCATACAGAATATACAGAACAATCTCACAGCCCTAAAATTCCTCTGAGCTTTGTCTATTCACACCACCAACTCTAGCAATAAATTGAAAACACCACCAATCCTGGCAATAAATTGTCCTTTGATGGTCGAGACAGTTTTGTTCTATCCAGAATCATATAATTGGAGTCATACATATGTAGACTTTTCAAATTAGCTTCTTTCTTTGATAATATGCATTTAAGTTCCCTCCATGTGTTTTAATGTCTTGATAGCTCATTTCTTTGAGTACTGAGTAATATTATTTCTATGTACCACATTTTATCCATTCACTTACTGAAGGACATCTTGCTTGCTTCCAAGTTTTGGCAATTATGGATAGAGATTCAATAAACATTTCTGTGCAGATTTTTGTGTGAACGTACATTGTCAATTTTGGGGGTAAATATCAAGGAGTGAAATTGCTGGATCATATGGTAAACACCAAGAATTTTAGTATTATCAGAGCCATGTTATTTTTTTTCCTTTATGTTTTTGTGTTACATATTTTATGTGATGAATTTAAATGCTGAAATAAGTTAAATCCAGTATTTGATAAAATGAAATTAACATCAATTTCCCCTTATTCTGAAAATACATTTCCAGTTTCTGTTTTATATATTTGTATTGATAACTTTTGACTTTCTTATCTTGAAGGAGTACATCTATAAAAGAAACTCCTTGGAAGGATTTATTACAAAAGAATATATTATAACTGAAAACAAAAAGCTACATTTTAAAAAACACATTGACTTAATAAACAATATGATATGCTAATATATAAAACACTTAAACATTGAAGATTACCACACTGAGCTGTTATTTTATTAACTACATTAAACAGCCTGGAGTTCAGCTTTTGGCACAAAAGACTTCTGATTTCATCTTAATAGTCTAGTGTTATGTATTTCCATTGTTGTAATCTATTTTTTTAATTAATAACACACTTTTCTGAGTGCTGGCTTTGCACAAGGTAGTGATCCAAATGTTCTAATATATTGTCTTATCTAATGCTCATAACACTATGAGATGAGTATATTATTTCCACTTTACAGAAAAGAAAACTGAGGTGTTGGACATTGAATAACAACCCAATGTCACACATTTATTAGACAGTAGACCTGGAAATTGAACTCAGACTATTTGAATCCATTGCCCTCAATCTTGCCTCTTACATTATATATAATCTCAATGCCTTGTCAAGTACGTTTTAGATGTTAAGTTAAAATAAGAAATGAATATGTGTCTTAATTACAAAAGAGTGGAAAGCATCTAAAACAAAATAGTCAATGAAAAACAAAATGGTTCTAAATGCTATATATACTGTGTCTGTTTAACAACATATATGAGTGGGAATTATACACTAGATTGTGTGCAAAAAAAATGCCTGCTTTCTTAGAATGTAACAAAGAGGGACTTTTCTCCCTCTTTTCAAATTGATCTTTAAGCTATTTTATCATCTGTTCAATAAAAAATAACATGGGATCTCTCAGACCCAATTAGCAAGAATTTTTGACAAGAAAACACATTGATGTTTTTGAAATTCTAAAGAGGTGCTTTTTGACATTCACATAAGTAAGGAAAACTATTCATTTTTTATTTTGTATAAGTTTTCTATTTTCAGTTATAATTTCTTAAAATAAGATCAACTGTGAAGTTAGGATCAAGGGCAGGATTGGGTCTACCTTGCTCGTTGTAATAGTCCCATTATCATAGAACCCAGCACACAGTAAAATTTTAATAAACAATTATAGAGCCAATATATTAATCACAGAGAGAGTGAAAACCCTTTTCAAGTGATATTCTCCTGACCTTGAAGTGAAACATCCAAGGTTACACAGAATTTTCATTATTAGGAGAGCTGACTCTAGAACCCATATTATATGATCCCAGCTCCTGCTCAGTGCAACGGGAAGAGCCTGTGCTCTGGAGCCAACCACACCTTGGCAAACTTCTTCAATCCTTCAATATCTAGTAAGACAAATACTTTCCTAACTCACTGAGCATGCTGTAAATTACAGGATGCTGAAAAAGTCCCTGGGACAGTACTTGGCATGGGACAGCCCTGCAATAACTCACCTTTCTCTTCCAGTGCTGCATGACCCTAATTTCATACAACTTCAGGAGAAGTAGAGATTTTCCTGGGTTAAGTAAGGAAATGAAAGAAAAGGTTTAAGTGATCAGATCAGGTCAGTCACTCAGTCGTGTCTGACTCTTTGGATCCCATGAATCGCAGCACGCCAGGCCTCCCTGTCCATCACCAACTCCCGGAGTTCACTCAGACTCATGTCCATTGAGTCAGTGATGCCATCCAGCCATCTCATCCTCTGTCGTCCCCTTCTCCTCCTGCCCACAATCCCTCCCAGCATCAGAGTCTTTTCCAATGAGTCAACTCTTCGCATGAGGTGGCCAAACTACTGGAGTTTCAGCTGTAGCATCATTCCTTCCAAAGAAATTCCAGGGCTGATCTCCTTCAGAATGGACTGGTTGGGTCTTCTTGCAGTCCAAGGGACTCTCAAGAGTCTTCTCCAACACCACAGTTCAAAAGCGTCAATTTTTCGGTGCTCAGCCTTCTTCACAGTCCAACTCTCACATCCATACATGACCACAGGAAAAACCATAGCCTTGACTAGATGAACCTTTGTTGGCAAAGTAATGTCTCTGCTTTTGAACATGCTATCTAGGTTGGTCATAACTTTCCTTCCAAGGAATAAGCGTCTTTTAATTTCATGGCTGCAATAACCATCTGCAGTGATTGTGGAGCCCAGAAAAATAAAGTCTGACACTGTTTCCACAGTTTCCCCATCTATTTCCCATGAAGTGGTGGGACCGGATGTCATGATCTTCGTTTTCTGAATGTTGAGCTTTAAGCCAGCTTTTTTACTCTCCACTTTCACTTTCATCAAGAGGCTTTTTAATTCCTCTTCACTTTCTGCCATAAGGGTGGTGTCATCTGCATATCTGAGGTTATTGATATTTCTCCCGGCAATCTTGATTCCAGTTTGTGTTTCTTCCAGTCCAGCGTTTCTCATGATGTACTCTGCGTATAAGTTAGGCATGGTTAAATACGAAAGGTGACACAGGGAATGAGCGTTGAACTTTGATCACAGTGCAAAAAAGGGAAAGCTTCTAAATGCAGCCCTTGACATACAGCAAGAAGTGTACTATCCTTTATAACAGCTCTTCTCCAGCCACAAATTTGGACAAATTTCTTTACTTTGCAATGGTGCCAGTTGCTATACACAAATTTCTTCACTTATACACCTAAAATTAACGCAACATTGCACATCAATTATACTCCAATAAAATTTTTGTAAAAAATAATATTTTTCCAAAATTAAAAAAAAAAAAACACACACACAACAAAACAGGACCTTCATCTAGAGAATCTGCAGACAACATTGTCCATGGGAATTTGGGGCTATTCATTAAATAACTCTGAGGTGCTTTTACATTATTAAAGGGAGAATAAATGTTAAGAAATATAAGTTATAATGACACTGATTGTAATTGGAGTCAGCTTTTGAATCTAGAAAGTTAAGATTATGATTAAAAACTATTAACTTCCAGGAAATTCCTTTAGATCCTCCACTGTCAGAAACTGTGGTCAGGTCTGTAAAAAGATTATGGGATTATACAAGTTAAAAATGAAGGACTCAGAGGAAATGAGGAAATGACTCTTCCTAACTGTGTGGCACAGATGTAAAACTGTGGATTGAGGTAGAGAAGCGTGGAAATGTGTTCTCAAGCTCAAACTCCCTCCACCCATTCAGTTACATTCATTTGAGAAACAAAAGCTTTGTCTCGGGCACTCTGTTCCCTGCTGGGCACATAATAGCCAAGAAGGTGGACCTAATCTCTGTCTTCCGGAGAAGGCAATGGCACCCCACTCCAGTCCTCTTGCCTGGAAAATCCCATGGACAGAGGAGCTAGGTAGGCCGCAGTCCATGGGGTCGCGAAGAGTCAGACACGACTGAACAACTTCACTTTCACTTTTCACTTTCATGCATTGGAGAAGGAAATGGCAACCCACGCCTGGAGAATCCCAGGGATGGCGGATCCTGGTGGGCTGCCGTCTATGGGGTAGCACAGAGTCAGACACGACTGAAGCGACTTAGCAGCAGCAGCAGCAGTAGCAATCTCTGTCTTCACACTTTGGTGCTTACATAGAGTTGTTGCCTGCATGTGTGTTCAGTCATCTCTGACTTATCCCATGGATTATAGCCCACCAGGCTCTGTCTGTGGGATTCTCCAGGCAAGAATACTGGAGTGGGTAGCCATTCCTTTCTCCAGGGGATCTTCCCAATCCAGGGATTGACCCCATGTCTCCTGCATTTGAGCTGGATTCTCTACCATCTGAGTCACCAGAGAAGCCCATTGGATAAAGAGAAATAGCAAATATAAAATGTGTTTGACAATACTAAAAATAAAAGGAATCACCATCAAGTGAAAACCTGATATGACTATCAGTAATGATGCTACAGGAAAAAAGTGTTGGAATGAACCTTTGGAATAGATTTCTTCCTCTGACAGGAGACCAAGTCCAGGGGCTATTCTCTCTCTCCTACTCTTTGTTTTGTATTTTTGTTTTGAAAAGGTCATAATTTTCTTCTTTTTTCCAAAGTAAAACTCAAAGCAGATCCAGGACTCAAAGAAGGGGGCATACTCTAGCTGTCAATAAACAAAACCAAGCAAACCAGTTAGCTAACTGGGGTCAACAAAAGAAGGGACTTAACTATGTTTAATCAAATAAAATCATAGATATATGCATATATATATATTTATACATATATATTTTTTTCCTTTTGACTGAGTTCCAAAGAATTATGACCTTTTAGAGAGGCTGGGAGAAATATCAATAACCTCAGATATGCAGATGAAACAACCCTTATGGTGAAGTCATAGTGAAGAGGAACTAAAAAGCCTCTTGATGAAAGTGAAAGAGTAGAGTGAAAAAGTTGGCTTAAAGCTCAACGTCCAGAATACTAAGATCATGGCATCTGGTCCCATCACTTCATGGCAAATAGATGGGGAAACAGTGGAAACAGTGTCAGACTTTATTTTTTTGGGCTCCAAAATCACTGGAGATGGTGATTGCAGCCATGAAATTAAAAGATGCTTACTCCTTGAAAGGAAAGTTATGACCAACCTAGACAGCATATTAAAAAGCAGAGACATTACTTTGTCCACAAAGGTTTATCTCGTCGAGGCTATGGTTTTTCCAGTGGTCATGTATGGATGTGAGGGTTGGACTATAAAGAAAGCTGAGCGCCAAAGAGTTAATGCTTTTGAACTGTGGTGTTGGAGAAGACTCTTGAGAGTCCCTTGGACTGCAAGGAGATCCAGCCAGTCCATCCTAAAGGAGATCAGTCCTGGGTGTTCATTGGAAGGACTGATTTTGAAGCTGCAACTCCAATACTTTGGCCACCTGACGTGAAGAGCTGATTAATTTGAAAAGACCCTGATGCTGGGAAAGATTGAGAGCAGGAGGAGAAGGGGATGACAGAGGATGAGACGGTTGGATGGCATCACCGACTAAATGGACATGGGTTTGGGTGGACTCCAGGAGTTGGTGATGGACAGGGAGGCCTGGCGAGCTGTGGTTCATAGGGTTGCAAAGAGTTGGACTGAGTGACTGAACTGAACTTAGAGAGCAAAAGTGAAAGAAAAATCTTCAGAAATATGAAATCATATTTGTTGATAATAGAACTGCAATGTATTATTAAGGAAACATTTGGAATGTCTCAACCAATGAGCTTATTGGGGAAATGTTTTACAGTTTGTATTTCACTAAAGTTTTTTTTTAACTTGTGACATCAAATATTTTACTGACATATATGATATCCTCCTTGAGACTTCCCTGGTTAATTGACTAAGATTTATCCTTCCAATGCAGGGGGTTTGGGTTTGATCCCTGGTTGGGGAGCAGAGGTTCCACATACCTCAAGGTCAAAAATCAAAACATAAAATTGAAGCAAAGTGAAGTCGTTTAGTTGGGTCCTACTCTTTGTGAGCCCATGGACTGTAGCCTAACAGGCTCCTCCGTCCATGGGATTTTCCAGGCAAGAGTACTGGAGTGGGTTGCCATTTCTTTCTCCAGGTGATCTTCCCGACCCAGGGATGGAACTCAGGTCTCCCGCATTGTAGGCAGATGCTTTTACCATCTGAGCCACCAGGGAAGACTAAACAAAAGCAATACTGTAACAAATTCAACAAAGACTTTAAAATTTGTCCACATCAAAAAAAGTTTTTAAAAGATTATATATATATATATGTATATGGGCTTCCTTGACAGCTCAGTTGGTAAAGAATCCAGCTGCAGGCAGGAGACCCCAGTTTGATCAGTTCGATTCCTGGGTCAGGAAGATCCGCTGGAGAGGGGATAGGCTACCCACTCCAGAATTCTTGGGCTTCCCTTGTCGCTCAGCTGGTAAAGAATCCGCCTGCAGTGCAGGATACCTGGGTTCAATCCCTGAGTTGGGAAGATCCCCTGGAGAAGTAAAAGGCTACCCACTCTAGTATTCTGTCCTGGAGAATTCCATGAATTTTATAGACCATGGGTCACAGAGAGTCAGACACCACTGAGCAACTTTCACTTCACTTTATATATATATATATATATATATATATATATATATATATATATATATATCCTTCTATGTCACAAGCAAAATTTTAGACTCTGAAACAAACTGTATTTAACATATTTTCCATTCTATCCTTAAGATTACCTCTTGCCAGAAATGCTTGAATTGAAATAGCTATTTATACATGCAATACATACATATAAATAGCTCACATGGAAAAGAGATAATCCTGCATTAGCCTCCAATTAGATTTACATTTCAATTTTAGGAGCAAATGGCAGACAGTTAGGAATTGCATTCCACACAAATAGAAATGTGAAGGATACCCCATAAAACCATAATTACATGACAAAAGAAATATCTATTTCTTGCATTTAGGGAACTGATAGGCTGCTACAGGTGATAATCAGTTCAGATCTGAACCTACAATCTGTCCCTTTGAGTTCTCTCATGTAATTTAGGCAAAGGGAAGGGGAACAGAGGAAGAACGGCTGAGTTGTCAAAATAGGGAGGTGGTAGATATTCCAAGAAGACCCAATTTAACAGTATTAAACATTCATTTGACCACTGACTCTGTCTAACTTTCCCATGTTTGCAGTGAATACAATTAAAAGTACCTGAAGGTACTTAAAACAATTAAAGCAATGTAAATTATATTTAGCCTTAAAAAAAATCAGCAGACACACACACACACACACACTCACATACACACACACAAAGTTTATCCACAAAAAAGGACATAGTTAAACGTGTGTCATACTGAATGCACATCTTGGTATTATGATTATGTGCTCAGTCACTCAGTCATATCTGACTCTTTGTGATGCCATGCACTGTAGCCCATCAGGCTCCTCTGTCCCTGGGTATTCTCTAGGCAAGAATATTGGAGCAGGTTGCCGTTTCCTACTCCAGGAGATCCTCCTGACCCAGGGATCAAACCCAGGTCTCTTGAATCTCCTGCATTGGAAGGTGCATTCTTTACCACTGTGCTACCATAATACCGAGAAGCCCAGTATTATGATTAGACCACAATTTTAAGAGAATAAACAAGTGTTTATTCCAGAAATTTGAATTTCTAGAGAGGACAGAGTAAGAACTAGCAAGAAATGTCACCACTAAAGCTTGGGCTTTGGGGGATTCAGTGACTGATATTTCACTAAGTTCACCTCAATGAATGTAAATTCTGAGCATGAATTTGTAATGTGTTAATAGTTGACAACTCTGCCTTTTGAAAAGAAGCTTATGAGAGTGTTTTAATGACAAATTCATCTACCAAGTGTGTACTATTTGTCAGTTTCTATGCTAAGTGTTTTAAGCATATATCTTGGTCTTTCTCTTAGACTGTGCTAGATGATTCTGCCATTTCAGGTTGGAATGGAATCAATAATATAATTTATTATTGAAATGAAAGAAAATTCGTTAGATTTATTAGGATAGTAGGAGGGCTGAAGGGAGAATCTATATAGCACAAAATAGTGTAGCAATGTAGCATAGTGATCAAATTATGCACTTAGTAGTCAGGTGGACTTCAGTTCAAATGCTATCACTGGGTGAGTTACTTATATGACCTTGGATGAGTTACTTTTTCTCTTGGTGCTTCAGTAACCATGGTGAAACAGCTATACATACCTAACAGAGATGTAGTGATAGTTAAATGAAACAGTATACAAAAGAAAAAAACACTTAATAAAGGAGCAAACACTTAAGGGCTAGAAAATATTAGCTATTATTATTGTAATGAAAGGAAATCATTGTAGTTGAAATATTATGCTCACAATGCTCAGTGTATTAATTGGAAACTCTCTTGAAATATGTAGACATTCTTTATTTGTCATGGTGAAGGGTTCCTATCAGCTATCCACTGGAATAAAAGTATACAGAGGAATCAGTGCTCTGGTTACAGCCAATTGAATGATGCACACACTATCTTCTTAAACCTGGCAACTACTTTTGAATGATTTTTAATGCCCTAATCTATAAAATACACAGTGCCACTAAAGTTTAGTCCCAGGGCTTCCCTGCTGGTTCAGTAGTAAAGAATCCACCTGCCAGCGCAGAAGACACAGGTTCAATCCCTGATCTAGGTAGATCCCACATGCTGCGGAGCAACTAAGCCCACGTGCTACAACTATTAGGCCTGTGCTCTAGAGCCTGGGACCCCAACTACTGAGCCCATGTGCCCCATCTACTGAAGTCCACGTGCCCTAGAGCCCATGCTCTGCACCACATGAGAAAAGAAGCCACCACGATGACAAGCCCAAACCCCACAACGAAGAGTATCTCTGCTCTCAGTAACTGGAGAAGAGCCAATGCAGCAATGAAGACCCAGCACAGCCAAAAAGAAAGAAAGAAAGAAAAGAAAAAGACTAGTCCCTTCCACACAACCATTGGTGAATTTGTGTTTGGTCTTTCAATTTCTAAGAAATAGTCAATTCTGTTACTATCTGAACACATAAAAGCAGAGATAATTTAGAATGGTTACTACCTGATTTTAATATTGAAAATTTTCCTGATGGGAACTGGATAAAAAGGAAAACCTGAGCAGGAATCAAAATTTCCAGAAATAGTAGAAAAATATGATGTGAAAACAGAATGTCATAAAATCTATGGAAAATAAAGTGCATCCTATCTACAGATGAAAAAGATAGTAATATCAGAAATTAACTAAAAATATGGATAAAACAGTTAAAAAGGGTGTGATTTGGTCAACAAGTGCTTTAGGCTCAGAGATTAAAGATGCCCTGGTAGAAGGAGCTCTGGGGCAATCGCTTTGGCATTTGGTGTTAATAGACACTACTTTTTACATGCTAGGATGTTTTCTACATGATATTTTGTCCTCTATTTTCCTTTTAATGAACATTAGAGATGCCAACCTAATATTAGGCTAGAATAGTAAGTGTAGGAATTCGGGACAGAGTGATAGGTCAGTGTTACCAAAAATGAGAGAAAACAATTAGCAGAATAAAAATGCCCAAACCTAGAAGATCCAGTAATGATGCAGACCTACAGACCTATTGCAGCACATGAATTTTTCTCCCACAGAATCCACAGAGGTAAACATTGATACCCAAGAAATGCATGAACAGAGTAACAGAGAATCTCTAGTAAAAAGATGAACATACTAACAAAAATCATCAAAAATTAACAAAAGAGCAGTGAAGAAAAAAGCCAGGAAAAAGATGAACCAGGTCACCAAAGCAAAGAACAAATGAATGAGAAATTGCTTGTTACTAAGAAACAGAAAACTTCACAGTGTATAAATAGTATCTCCAGAGATACAAGATATTACACCCCAGAAATCAAAGTGGATTGTTTTGAAAAATCAATCAAAACTCTTGAAAATGAAAATTATTGTTACTAATGAAAAAGAGAAGAATGGGCACAGCTGAAAAGTCATAATAATAGAGACAGACTAAAGGACTTTTCTCAAGAGTTATACAAAAATAACAGAAGAAAAATATGAAACCTATTCAAAGAGATACAAAGGAGAATCTATCATTTATTCATCTCATAGGACATAAGAAAATAATATTTTTAGGGAGGTCTAGGATAGGAGACTGGAGGAGGAAATGGCAACTCACTCCAGTACCCTTGCCTTCTATGGACAGAGGAACTGCATGCAGTCCATGGGGTGCTACAGTCCGTGACTTCACAAAGAGTCAGACATGACTGAGTGGCCTCAGGAAGATAGAACATACATGTCCCAGTATTTCAGTGGTTCAATAAAGAAAGAGCTTATTCTTCCTCAAATATTCTAAGGCATATAGTACTTTGGTTGGCAATGAGAGTTTGTCTTATGTTCATTTCAAAGTACAGACTGGCAGTGACTCAGCCATATGCAAGTTCTCTAGTCACCAGCAGCAGCCCAGAGAAGGACAGAGCATGCTATAAGTTACATCTCCAGGACTCATTTATCTTATAACTGCCAGTTTTTGCTTTTTGATCACTTTCATCCATTTCTGCCACCTTCTCAATCCTGTTTCTGACAATCACCAATCTGCTCTTGGTATCTATGAGCTTGTTTGTTTATTCAGATTCCACATATCAGTGAGATTGTACAGCATTTGTCCTTCTCTGTCTGACTTCCTTAACTTAGCATAATGCCCTCAAGGTCTAGTTATGATATTGCAAGGTGATACATATGATATGAAGGTGCTACATATGACTGGCATCTTTTCATTTATAGAATGGATTCACATCTTTGCTGGTCATGTTTCACTGGGAAGAACTTACAACATAGCCACACTTCATGGAAGGAAGACTGAAAAATGAATCTGGGCAGATGGAGTTCACCACAAAGTAGAAGGAAAAAAAAAAAAAAAGCTAAGAACCATTAGAATAATATTGTTCAGTATTTAAAGAAAATAAAATTGTTTAAACTGAAAATGCCCACCAAGTACAAAACATACTAAATAAAATTAGATGTTTAGAAGATACATACATAAGTGAATGTCAAAACATATTGAGATATTTTGTATCAAGAATAATACAGCATTTTCTATGAATTTCTTCAGGAAAATCCTATGAAGCTAGAATTCTATACCAGTGCAACACAGGATGCATATGGGAGAATAAACTAAGTGCATTTTGTATGGCCAGAACTTAGAAATGTTATTGTTTGCATACATTTGAGGAGTTGTTTCCTAACAATTGTAGTGTAAAAAAAATTTTACAAATGAGGATTGAAGTTTTCAAGAAGAATTTGGCAAATTTTAAATGAAAAATATGGAAAATAATGTGAAATTGTAGATTCATGTAGGATTTGATGAAGATATAACTGACTTAAAGGGCAAACTTCTCATAGGAGATTTCACACGAAGGGTATATATTTAATACTGAAAATAAAATTCTCTGTTAATGTAAAGTGGGATATAAATCCTGTTAGAAGTAAAGGAAAGAGGAAAGATAAATTAGGTTATCAGAAGAGAAAGGATGGTCAAGAAGATAAGAGAGCTGTAGTATATCTACTTTAAACAAGAGAAAAGAGCTGAAAATAAAATCTTAGTAGTCACTATCTTTCAGAATGAGGTGCTCTGAGGTGAGAACTGACTGATGAAACCAATCAGATAGCTCAGCTAAGTCTTGATGGGTTCCAGATAAACCTATTCTTGGAAGAAATAGAGCAAAGAGTCTCTAGTGTTGTGGATGTGAAGTTGAAGAAATTCTCAAGTTCAGATGAAAATTTATTTTATTTAAAATAATCCAAGGATTTTAAAAATAAGACATGAATGGGATTTAGCACAGTGTCTGGTGAACACTCAATAAAGACTATGTGCTGTGCTGTGCTTAGTCTCTCAGTCGTGTCCAACTCTTTGTGACCCCATGAACTATAGTCCTCTAGGTTCCTCTGTCCATAGGGATTCTCCAGGCAAGAATACTGGAGTGGGTTGCCTTGTCCTACTCCAGGGGATCTTCCCAACCCAGGGATCGAACCCAAATTTCCTGCACTGCAGAAGGATTCTTTACCATCTGGGTCTCCAGGGAAGCCTAATAGAGACTAGACTTTTTTTTGTCTTTAGAAAGTGATTCTGTTTTAAATTTATTTTTTCATATTTGAGATAAAATTGACATATACATTGTATTAGTTTTAATTTCATATATGTATGTATTATACAATTATTACCATTTTATATTTATAGTTAACTTCCATCACCATGTATATTTACATTTTTTTTTCTCATGATAGGGATTTCTAACACTTACCCTCTAAACAAGGCTGTCCAGGTAGGGTTAGTGGTAAGAATCTGCCTTCCAAAGCAGGAGATGAAAGAGAAATAGGTTCGATCCCTGGGTCAGGAAGATCCCCTGGTTTAGCAAATGGCAACCCACTTCAGTATTCTTGCCTGGAGAATCACATGGAAAGAGGAGCCTGACAGACTACAGTCCATAGAGTTTTGCAAAAAGTTGGACACAACTGAGGCAACTAAGCATACATGAACTTAGCAACTTAACACCCTCTTAGAAACTTTCAGTATTGCTAACTATAGTCACCATGCTGTAATTACATCTCCAGGACTCATTTATCTTATAACTGCCAGTTTTTGCTTTTTGATCACTTTCATCCACTTCCACCACCTTCTCAATCCTGTTTCTGACAATCACCAATCTGCTCTTGATATCTATGAGCTTGTTTGTTTATTCCACATATCAGTGAGATTATACAGCATTTGTCCTTCTCTGTCTGACTTATTTCACTTAGCATAATGCCCTCAAAGTCTAGTTATGATATTGCAAATGGCAAGATTTCCTTTTTTTTTTTCTTATGGCTAAACAACATTCTGTCATATATCTATACCTTACCTCCTTTATCCATTTTTCCTAAGATGGGCATTTAGATTGTTTCCATGTCTTGGCAATTGTAAGTAATGTTGCAGTATAAATGGAAGTTGGAACAGACAACTCATTAGAAAAGACCCTTACCCTGATGCTGGGAAAGACTGAAGGCAAAAAGAGAAGAGGGTGGCATAGGATGAGATGGTTGGATAACATCACTGACTCAATGAACATGAACTTGGGAGATAGTGAGGGACAGGGATACCTGGAATGCTACAGCCCATGGGGTTGCAAAGAGTCAGGCATTACTTAGTGAATAAACAACAAAAATAGAAGTGCAGATATTTTCAAGAGAAAAAATTGTTTCTTTAGAATAAATACTCAGAATAGGGTTTGCTATTTATTGTCTTATGATAATAATCATTCTAATTGGTGTGGCATAATATCTCAGATTTTTTCTATTGCTTTGTTAAAGTTCTTCATATATTTTAGAGATTAACCCCTTGTCAAATAAATGATGTGAAAACTTTCTCTCTCATTCTATAGGATGCTTTTTCATTTTTTTGGTGGTTTCCTATCCTATACAAGAACTTTGCAATTTAATGAAAAGCACTTGCTTATTTTTACTTTTTTTGCCTTTGTTTTTTATATCAAATTAAAAAATAAAAGACTGCTGTGACCAATGTAAAGGTGCTTATCCTCTGTTTTCTTCTAAGAGTTTTACAGTTTCAGGTACTATGTTCAAGTTTTTAATCCACTTTGAGCTGATTTTTGTGTATAAGATAGTAGTCGAATTTCACTCTTTTGCATGTCTCTGTCCAGTTTTCCTAACATATTTGTTAGGGACTACCCTTTCCCACTGTATATTCATGACTCCTTTATTATAAATTAATTATACACACAAGAAAAGAAACGCTCAAAATTTTCCAAGCCAGGCTTCAACAATACGTGAAGCGTGAACTTCCAGATGTTTAAGCTGGTTTTTTTTTTTTTTTAATTTTATTTAAGGCAGAGAAATCAGAGATCATATTGCCAGCATCTGCTGTATCATCAAAAAAGCAAGAGAGTTCCAGAAAAACATCTATTTCTGCTTTATTGACTATGCCAAAGCCTTTGACTGTGTGGATCACCACAAACTGTGAAAATTCTTCAAAAGATGGAAATACCTGACCACCTGACCTGACTCTTGAGAAACCTGTATGCAGGTCAGGAAGCAACAGTTAGAACTGGACATGGAACAACAGACTGGTTCCAAATAGGGAAAGGAGTATGTCAAGGCTGTATATTGTCACCCTGCTAATTTAACTTATATGCAGAGTACATCATGAGAAATGCTGGGCTGGAAGAAGCACAAGCATCAAGCACAAGAATCAAGATTGCCGGAAGAAATATCAATAACCTTAGATATGCAGATGACACCACCTTTATGGCAGAAAGCAAAGAACTAAAGAGTCTCTTGATGAAAGTGAAAAAGGAGTGTGAAAAAGTTGGCTTAAAGCTCAACATTCAAAAAACTAAGATCATGGCATCTGGTCCCATCATGTCATGGCAAATAGATGAGGAAAGAGTAGAAACAGTGACAGACTTTATTTTGGGGGGCTCCAAAATCACTGCAGATGGTGAAAGTGTCCATGAAATTAAAAGGCACTTACTCCTTGGGAGGAAAATTATGACCAGCCTAGACGGCATATTAAAAGGCAGAGACATTACTTGGCCAACAAAGTCCATCTAGTCAAGGCTAAGGTTTTTCCAAGTCATGTATGGATGTGAGAGTTGGGCTATAAAGAAAGCTGAGCACTGAAGAACTAATGCTTTTGAACTGTGATGCTGGAGAAGACTCTTAAGAGTCCCTTGGATTGCAAGGAGATCAAACCAGTCCATCCTAAAGGAGATCAATCCTGAATATTCATTGGAAGGACTGATGTTGAAGCTGAAATTCTACATTGGCCACCTGATGCAAAGAAGTGACTCATTGGAAAAGACCCTGATGCTGGGAAAGACATGTTGTTTCTGTTATATATCAAATAAAGAGGCAAAAATTACATTAATGTTTTGCTTTCACACAGTCCCAGTAATGAAAGTAAAATAGAATGTGTGTGACTATTAGAATTAAGTATTAGAATTAAAATGAAGAATGATAATCCTTAATTTATTTACTTCTTGAAACTTAGAACTTCAGCTATTAAATTAGAATATTATCAAGTCCCATTTGTCTTTATTTTTTGCCTTACAACTATGTAATTTTCTCCAAGCTGTAAATTGGCTGGAAACCAAAGATTATTCTGAAAAAGAAAAGATGGTTAGAGAGAATGAGTGTCTAAGGGCACATTTTATAGATGATGGAACATTTAACCAAGAGGTAGTGACTTCGATGCTTGGCCTTTATACATATGCCCTTTAGCATTCTGACTCTGTGTTTTAACCTCCTCTTATATAAAATTAGGGTTATAAAACATGCTCAGTCTTCCTGGTGACAGACAGTAAATCTCTTCTAAGATTTTATGTGACAATGTGTGTTTTATTTGTTTGTTTTAAGCAAAATATACAACTGCAAATAACATGAAAAATAAAGTTTCAACTTTAGTTTTTCAATCCTATGCAGTAATTTAGTTCTTCACACTTTCTCCTCCCACTAAAAAGTAGATTGTGGGTAAAATATTTTCAATGACTTAGTATCCCATCATTACTTCTTTCATGAAGCAACTTTTCTCTTTCCAACTAAACAAATATATCTGCTATGTTTTAAAGAGAAGCATGCCAACCTTATTGGCATCCAGAATTTTATATTTTTATTTTCATTTAAGATGTGGCTAGTGGCAATCTTGTATTGCTCTCAATATCAAGTGTCTAGTAATAAATAAATAATAGCAATAATTTCATTTTCAGTCTTATGCTTTTCATAAATCTTTCAATATTGAAAAAAATAATAAAAATGTATAATGTATGTACCAAAAAGAAAAATAAAATATTGCAATATGAAGTCAAATGGAATACTGGAGGTATTAAAAGGCCTTTTCCTGAGCCACCCCAATGGAAATGAAGTTGGCTTTGGGTTACATAAAAGTGTTTCTTTCACAGTGCAGGGGAGCACAGAGAAGTAATGCTTTCCTTCTTGGCTTATTCTGGCAACTGGATTTTACTGGGGAAAAGAGGAGCCTTGCTCATCCTACCACTAGACAGCACTTGATTCCACTCAGGAAGGTAAACTTTTTATGCCTTGGTAGTCACTCCCAACAAAAGTTCAGTATTTAGAAAATTTCCAAATAAGTATATTTCCTGAATCAAATAAAATGATGTTTTGAAAAGTTCAGAACGAGTAAACTGAGCCACCTTTGTTTCTCCATTAACAACAACAAGAAATACATTGAGATTTTGCAGAATCATAATTACGAAAACTTTACTCATCTTTCTCAAATTATATTGCTCTGTGACCCATGTGGTATTTCTACTGTTGGCTAATTTTGATCTAAGACCACTGATAGCTTCTATTTACTTAAGTTTACTTCTGAATTTCCATTTTAGTCCATTTCTCTCATATTCCAAAATGCAGGCTGCTTTCTTTTTTTCTGATTTTGACATTCCAATCATGTGTGTGTGTGTTTTCCAATTCGTCTTTCATGTTCTGACCATCACTAGGCATGTGGATCTTAGTTCACAGACAAGGGATCAAATCCACACTGCCGGAACTGAAAATGTAGTCTTGAATGGACCACCAGAGAAGTCCTGACCATTGCTTTTAATCTCCTTTACTCTTTTTAATTTTCCTGAATGTGCAAACCTTCTAGGACCCATCCTAGGTTTCCTCTCCTGTATGTGCTCCATGCTTTCTCATTACTTCAGTGATCACATATAACACTTTTGATTTTTTAATCTATATCTTCAAGTCAGATATAGACTTCCCTGGTGGCTCAGACAGTAAAGCATCTGCCTACAATGCGGGAGACCCAGGTTTGATCCCTGGGTTGGGAAGATCCCCTGGAGAAGGAAATGGCAACCCACTCCAGTACTCTTGCCTGGAAAATCCCATGGAGGGAGGATCCTGGTAGGCTACACTTTATGGGGTCACAAAGAGCTGGACACAACTGAACGACTTCACTTTCACTTTCACTTTCACTTTCACTTTCAAGCTTTCGAGTCAGTATCCTTTCTTAAGGTTCACTGCTATATTATCTACTGCATGATGAGAAAGCCAGCTCATGGGAATGTAATCTGTGTAGTCACACAGGATCCCCATGTACTGCTGCTGCTGTTGTACAGAAGGGCCCTATATTTGTTTAATTCTCTGTTGTCACTGTCTGGGAAATTTTGGTGATTTTTAAATAAGGGCCCCAGGTTTTTGTTTTCTCCTGGCCTTCATCAGTAATGTAGCCAGTCCTATCTACTGGTGATTCCTGAGATGTGTTTCACAGACACATCTATGTAATCATAAATTCTTATGATTAAATTGTCCCTTCTAATTTTCATTATTCAAGTGATATCATCAACATCTACCCAGCTAAGATCTAGAAATCAGTTTTGACTTCTTCCCTTACCAAACAAGAGTTGGCCAAAATTTTGAACAAATTTATTGCCTTAGAAATTTCTAAATCCAATGTCTTCGATCTGTTTTCATGTCAAATGCCTTAATTCAGTCCCTTGTCTTCTACTTCCTAAAAGACTATGACATCATTATTATTACCAAAGTGCTGAACCTAAAAGTCATATAGAATCATGTCATGGTAATCCTAAAAGTGAAAACATTGATTCCATATTGACGTTGTCCACAAACATTAATATGAGTCATCCACAAACATGATGGTTGTTTCTCTGCATGTCTTTCCTCATTCAGTTTATGCTGCTCTTAGCAGTGCAGAATTCCAGGTACACTTAATTATTCACTTTCCCCAAAGCATGCTCCTGTATATCCATGTGTTATTGGGTTGGCCAAATGTTTGTTCAGGTTCTTCTGTAAATATTATGGAAAAACACAAACAACCCTTTAGCCAGCCCTATATTTTGCAATAATAATTGGTCTGCCTGAAAAGTCTTTAGTAAACTTCTTCCTCAGTGAGATTCCTATGAATTCAAGAGTCAGTTTAAATGCCATCTCTGCTTGAAACATTTTTTTTGGACATCCACTTCAATATTCTTGCCTGAAGAATTCCTTGGACAGAGAAGCCTGGTGGGCTAAATACCATGGGGTTGAAAAGAGTCCAACGTGACTGAGTGACTAACACTTCCACTCTGACTTACTTTATATTATAAACTAATACAAATGTATTGTCTATTCTAAATGTATAATTAGAAAATTTACATAGATTTTATTCTAAAGAAAAAACTTTGTGTTAATTATAATTCAATAAAAGCTACTTTTGTATTCCAGCCCCCAATGATGTAAAGGACATCTTTTTTGATGTTTGTTCTAGAAGGTCTTGTAGGTCTTCTTAGAACCATTCAATTTTAGCTTTTTCAGCATTAGTTGTTGGGGCCTAAATTTGTGATGTTGAATGATTTGACTTGAAAATGAACCGAAATCACTCTGTCATTTTTGAGATTACACTCAAGTACTGCATTTCAGACTCTTTTGTTGACTCTAAGGGATACTCCATTTCTTCTAAGTGATTCTTGCCCACAGTAGTAGATATAATGGTCATCTGAATTAAATTTGTCCACTCCAGTTCATTTTAGTTCACCTATTCTTAAAATGTTGATGTTCACTCTTGCCATCTCCTGCCCAACCATGTACAATTTTCCTTGATTCATGAACCTAACATCCACCTTACCTGTCTCCTGAGACACCTGTACACAGGACAAGAAGCAACAGTTAGAATCAAATATGGAACAACAGACTGGTTCAAAACTGGGCAAGGAGTACATCAAGGATGTGCATTTTCATCCTACTTATTTAACTTCTGTGCAGAGTACATCATGTAAAATTCCAGGCTAGTTAGCTCACAAGTTGGAATCAATATTGCCAGAAGAAATATCAACAACCTCAGATATTCAGATGATATCACTCTAGTGGCCAAAAAAAAAAAAAAAAAAAAAGAGAGAGAGAGAGGAACTAAAGAGCCTCTTGATGAAGGTGAAAGAGGAGAGTGGAAAAGTTGGCTTAAAACCCAGCATTTAAAAAACTAAGATCATGGCATCCAGTCCGATCAATTCATGGCAAATATATGGGGAAAAAGTGGAAACAGTGGCAGATTTTCTTTTCTTGGGCTTCAAAATCTCTGAGGATGGTGACTACATCCATGAATTTAAAAGACACTTGCTCCTTGGAAGAAAAGCTATGACAAACCTAGACAGCAGAGACATCGCTTTGCCAACAGAAGTCCATATGATGAAAGCTATGGTTTTTCTAGTAGTCATGTATAGATGTGACCGTTGGACCATAAAATCTGAACTCCAAAGAATTGATGCTTTTGAATAATGGTACTGGAGAAGACTCTTGAGAGTTTCTTGAATGCCAAAAAGATCAAACCAGTCAATTCTAAAGGAAATCAAGCCTGAATATTTACTGGAAGGACTGATGCTGGAGCTGAAGCTCCAATACTTTGGCCACCTGATGCAGAGTCAACTCACTTTAAAAGACACTGATGCTGGGAAAGATCGAAGGCAGGAGGAGAAGGGCATGACAGAGGATAAGATGGTTGGATGGCATCACCAACTCAGTGAACATGAATTTGAGTGAACTCTAGGAGATACTGAAGGGCAGGGAAGCCTGGCATGCTGCAGTTCATGGAGTCACAGAGTCAGACACAGCTTACTGACTGAACAACAACAATGACAATGAAAACAACTTGTGTTTATATTTAGTTTCTATTAAGACAGTATATTGGACTTCCCTGGTGGCTCAGGGAAGACAGTATATTAGACAATATGCATAAATATATGTTTTGAAATTTTTAGTATATAACATTTTAGAAACATGAAAATATTTTTGCATACAAATGCAAGAAAAACTATATTAATGAACAGTAAATAAATATCAATATAATACAACTACGTTTTTCATATTTATAAATTTTAAAGTGCATTACATTTTATATAATTTTCACATAAAATCTGTTCAGACAGAGGTCAAGTCAATATCATTTGATTACAATTAGCAAAAGAATAAACAAAATAACAAAGAAGATTTAATAGCTTTTTTTGTTACTATGTTGCTTTTAAATAGGCTTTATTTTTTAAAGCAGTTTAAAGTTCATAGCAAAAAGAAAAAATATTACCAAAGGAAGTATTAGAGGTCCTATATAACCCCTGAGCTGCCTCACACACAGCCTCCTTCACTATAAAATTTCTGCAAAGATTGATACATTAATTACGTTTATCAAACAAAGCCCATAGTTTACATTAGAGTTCATTCTTGGTGTTATAAATTCTATGGGTTTGACAATTGTGTAATGATACATCTACTATTATAGTGTCAAATATAGTAATTTGTGTGTAAAAAGAATGAATTAAATTTCTTTTTTTAAAACTGCATTTTGTATTGAGGTATAGGTGATTAACAATGTTGTGATAGTTTCAGATAAACAGCAAAGAGACTCAGCCATACAAATACATGTAAGCATTCTCCCCCAAACTCCCCTCCCATCCAGGCTGCCATAAAACATTGAGTAGAGTTCCATTTGCTGTACAGTAGGTCCTTGTTGGTTATACATTTAAATATAGCAGTTTGTACATTTTCATCCCAACTCCCTAACTATTGCTTTCCCCCTCCTCGACAACCATAAGTTCATTCTCTAAGTGTGAGTATCTTTCTGCTTTATAAGTTCATTTGTATCATTTCTTTTCTGACTCCACATATCAGAAATGTCATACAATACTTCTCCTTTTCTGTCTGACTTACTTCACCAGTAAGACAATCTCTAGGTCCATCCATATTGCTGCAAATGGCATTATTTCATTCATTTTAGGAGCTGAGTAATATTTCATTGAATAAATCTGTCCCAAGAAAATCTAGGACTAGATGTATTCTCTGGTTAATTCTATCAAACACTTAGTAAAGAATTAGTATCAAATATCCCCAAACTCTTTCAAAAAATATGAAATGATGAAACACTTCCTAACTTTGTGAAACCAATTCAATGCTGAAAGGACAAACAAACCATTTTTAAAATGGCCAAAGTACTTAAACAGATATTTCCTCAAAGAATATATGCTGAACATAATTAGCTAATAGGGAAATGCAAATTAAAATCACAGTAAGATAATACTTTACAGTACTACAGTGTCTATAATAAATAAAAGGTAGAAAACAAAAATTTCTGGAGAAATTTGAACCATCATTCTTTGCTAGGAGAAACATGAACCACTTTAGAAAATGTTTTGGCAGTTTTCTAAAAAATAAAACAAATTTTTCATACAATCTAGCAATTTCACTAGTAGGTATACAGACATTATCTCCTACTTAAAAGTGGTTCAACTTACAATTTTTTGGCTTGTTACTGGTATGAAAGTGATATGCATTCAGTAGAAAATGTACTTCAAATTATGATTTTTTAAAATCTTTTCCTGGGTTAGCAATATATGGTATGATATTGTGTCATGACGCTAGAAAATGGAAGCTGGTCACAGCTTCCCATCAGCTGCATGATCACAAAGGTAAACAACTGATACACTTATAACCATTTTCGATACACATAAAACCATCTTGTACCAATATAATCATTCTGTTTTACGCTTTCAGTATTCAATAAATTACATAAGATATTCAACACAATATTTTAAAATAGGCTTTGTGTTAGATGAGTTTGCCCTATTGTAAGCTAATATGAGTGTTCTGAGCACATTTAAGCTAGGCTAGGCTAAGCTGTGATATTCCATAGGCTAGGTGTACTAAACACATTTTTTACTTTTTACATATTCATTTCAAGTGGGTACATCAGGACATAGCATGTCATAAATGAAGGAAGATTTGTATATACCAAAAAGAACTGAAAATAAGTATTCAAATATATACTTGGGCATAGTTCACAGTAGCACTATTTTTAATAGCCAAAAGTTGGTAACTGATGAATGGAAAGACTGAATGCAGTATATCCATACAAGAGAATAATCAGTTCAGTTCAGTCGCTCACTCATGTCCAACTCTTTGCGACCCCATGGCCTGCAGCACACCAGGCTTCCTTGTCCATCACCAACTTCTGGAACTTACTCAAACTCATGTCCATAGAGTTGGTGATGCCATCCAACTATAAAAAGGAATGAGATACTTATAAATATCAAAATTTACATGAACCACAAAAACACTATGCTAAGTAAAATCCAACACCAAAAATCACATATTTAATACTGAAACAGTCAATTCCTAGGTAGGTTGATAAGAAGTCCGGGGTCCCTGAGGAAGAGAAAGGGGTCTGGGCTTCTTAAGGAGGAGAAAAAGACATTGCTTTGTCTTAGTTTATATAACAATGTATGTTGCTCAAGGACATGTTTCTCCTTATTAAGAATCTTCTGACTAATCCTGTCATCTTAAAATATATATTATGGGAGTGAGTCTGGTAAGATCTTTCTATTGTTAGTTCTAATCTTGTTAATTTAGGATGTATGTTGTGGGAGTAGGTCTGGTAAAAGTATATAAGACTTTAATAAGACTAGTGAGGGGGGCACACTCCTTACCCCTTCTGATGTCTATGTCAGAAGCTTTCTTTGGCCCTTTCCCAGACTTTAATAAAACTCTGCTACACAAAGGCTCTTGAGTGATCAAGCCTGGTCCCTGGTCCCAAAGCTAAATTTTCTTCGGAGATCACCATCCAACACCCTTAGCCATAAGCTATCATTACTACTATCTCAGTTGCCTGAAATACCCAGAATAGTAAATCTACATAGACAGAAAGCAGATTAGTAATTAAAAAGGACTGGGGGAAGGAGAAATGAGTGGTCACTATTTAAGAGGTAAAGGGTTTCTCTTTGGAGTGATGAAAATGTTTTTGAATTTTGCTGTGTGCTGTGCTTAGTCACTTCAGTCATCTCAGACTCTTTGCAACCCCATGGACTCTAGCCCACCAGGCTCCTCTGTCCTTGGGATTTTTCAGGCAAAAATACTGGAGTGGGTTGCCACGTCCTTCTTTGGGGGATCTTCCTCACCCAAGGATTGAATCTGCATTACAGGTGGATTCTTTACTTCTGAGCCACTAGACAAGCCCCTTTGGAATTTTCAACATTGTTAATTCACTAAATGCCATTGGACTGTAACTTTAAAATGGTGTATTATACAAATTTCACCTTAGAAAATGCTAGTTTATTCCATTTTGTCTTTAGATTATCTAAATTTTCTATGTAATGACTGGGCCCTGGCTAGGAATACTCATTAATGTTAACTGAAATGATTAATAAATGTTAAATTTAATTGATTTTATTTCTTTTCCTTGTTGGAGATTTTCTTTTTCTTTTTTTTTTAATTTAATTTTATTTTTTTAAATTTTATTTTATTTAACTTTACAATATTGTATTGGTTTTACCATATATCAAAATGAATCTGCCACAGGTATACGTGTGTTCCCTATCCTGAACCCTCCTCCCTCCTCCCTCCCCATACCATCCCTCTGGGTCTTCCCAGTGCACCAGCCCCAAGCATCCAGTATCGTGCATCGAACCTGGACTGGCGACTTGTTTCATATATGATATTATACATATTTCAATGCCATTCTCCCAAATCATCTCACCCTCTCCCTCTCCCACAGAGTCCAAAAGACTGTTCTATACATCAGTGTCTCTTTTGCTGTCTTGTATACAGGGTTATTTTTACCATCTTTCTATATTCCATATATATGCGTTAGTATACTGTATTGGTGTTTTGAATTTTTGAGTGGCAAACTACTTTGTACATCTGAAATAACCCCACTTTATCATGAAGTTATATCCATTTTAAACATGAATGGATTTCATTGGCTAATATTGGTTAAAGTTGATGTTATATTGAGAGGTCTGTTATAGTGTTCAACAATGATGATTGATTGCAGACTTTTCTGGTTCTACATTTTGCCTTTTCAATTTTGCTATACATGTATAATATGTATACATATATGCATACATATTATGTTTTGTGTATATATAATAAATAAAGCTGTCTTTACATATATTACACAAAGATGTCATCTTTACACTATGAAATTCACATATCTTATGTATAGAGTTGAATTAGTTTTGAAAAGCAGATAAACCTTTATAAATTTGTTTCTAGGTATGCAGTGCTGCTATGTATTTTTGCCCTCAGATATTGCTTCAGCTGGTCCATATTTGGCTGTTCAGATTCAATAAATTTAATTTTAAGAGGTCAGTGTTCTGTCTATGAACACTGCAGTAGTGCTTATTATTTTTAACACTGGACAAAGGATTTCAAAGGAATTATACTTCCTCAATGTGTTATAAAACTTTGTTCTCCATAGACCCCTTTTTTACTTGCTTTTCTAAATGTCATAAGAAGCCCAAAGTAGCCCTGTGACAGGTTCAGCTTCTGGGTTGAACGGTATAATTTACTATCTAGTTGAGGAAGCATTTTTCCCCTGGGTTAATAAAACATCTACCTAAACAGAGGATAGATGCATAGGGACTGGAAAAATCATTTTGAGAATAGGTCAATAGATGTAGTAGAGAGATATTTTCCCTCTGGCCCTCAATTCCATTTCTTTCTTCATGGACATATCCCAGAATACTGGGAACTGTTCATATGTTGTTCAGTCGGCCGTACAGCTAGGTCTTCAAAAAAAAAAAAAAATTCAATTTTCCAGAAGACTAACAGATGATGATAAAAAAATCAAGTGCTAACTGTACACAAAGCACAGTTCTAAGAATGTCACAGATTGATTAGTTAATCCTCGCAATGACCCTATATACAGTATCATTTGTTGTTGTTCAGTCACTAAGTCATGTCTGACTCTTTGCGATCCCATAGACTGCAGAACATCTTCCGTGTCCATCACAATCTCCCAGGGTTTGTTCAAATTCATGTCCATTGAGTCACTGTTGCCATCCAAACATTCCATCCTCTGTTGCCCCCTTCTCCTCTTATCCTCTATCCTGATTCTTTCCCAGCATCAGGGTCTTTTATGAAGAGTTAGTTCTTCACATCAGGTGACCACAGCATTGGAGCTTCAGATTCAGCATCAGTCCTTCCAGTGAATATTCTGAACTGATTTTATTCTGAACTGATCTTCTTTAGGATTTATTGGTTTGATCTCCTTGCAGTCCAAGGGATTCTCAAGAGTCTTCTACAACACCACAGTTCAAAGGTATCAATTCTTAATCACTCGGCCTTCTTTATAGTCCAACTCTCACATCCATATATAACTACTGGAAAAACCATAGCTTCGACTAGAGGGACTTTTGGCAATAAAGTAATGTCTCTGCTTCTTAATATGCTGTCTAGGTTGGTCATAGCTTTTCTTCCAAGGAGCAAGCATCTTTTAATTTCATGGCTACAGTCATCTGCAGTGATTTTGGAGCCTAAGAAAATAAAATCTGTCACTGTTTCCATTATTCCCCCATCTATTTGCCATGAAGTGATGGGACCAGATGTCATGATCTTAGTTTTCTGAATGTTGAGTTTTAAACCAGCTTTTTCTCTCTCCTCTTTCATTTTCATCAAGAGGCTCTTCAGTTTCTCTTGGCGTTCTGCTATAAGGGTGGTGTTATCTGCATATCTGAGGTTATTAATATTTCTCCCAGCAATCTTGATTCCAGCTTGTCCTTCATCCAGCCAGGCATTTCACATGATGTACTCTGCATATAAGTTAAATAAGTAAGGTGACAATATATAACCTTTATGTACTCCTTTCCCAATTTGGAAGCAGTTCGCTATTCCATGTCCGATTCTAACTGTTGCTTCTTGACCGGCATACAGATTTCTCAGGAGGCAGGTCAGGTGGTCTGTTATTCCCATCACTTTTAGAATTTCCCATAGTTTGTTGTGATCCACACAAATGGTTTAGCATAGTCAATGAAGCAGAAGTAGAAGCTTTTCTGAAATTCTCTTGCTTTTTCTAAGATCCAATGGGTCTTGGCAATTTGTTCTCTGGTTCCTCTGACTTTTCTAAATCCAGCTGGAACATCTGGAAGTTCTTGGTTCATGTACTGTTGAAGCCTAGCTTGGAGAATTTTGAGCATTTCTTTGCTAGGGTGTGAGATGAGTGAAATTGAGTGGTAGTTTGCATATTCTCTGGCATTGCCTTTCTTTGGGATTGGAATGAAGCCTGACCTTTTTCTTTCCTGTGGCCACTGCTAAGTTTTCTAATTTGCTGGCATATTGAGTGCAACATATTCAGTGGCACATTGAGTTAAAAGTTAAGAGCTTTAAAGGCTGAGAAGATAAACCCAAGAAATCTATCTTTAGAAATCAGACTCTTACCCACTACATTTTTATCTCCCTCTATTCTCTAATAATACTAATAACTTCCAAGGGCATTGCTTCTTTACTCTCCTTAAATGTGATGTGAAATCCTTTGTTCAAAACAATTTGTATGCTGGAGAGGGTGGAGAAAAAGCAACTCTCTTACAATGTTGGTGGGAATATAAATTGGTGCAGCCACTATGGAGCACCTTACGGAGGTTTCTCAAAAAAACAAAATTAGAGTTGCCATATGATCCAGCAATCCTAGTCCTGGGCATATATCTAGAGTAAATTAATTCACAAAGGTACATGCACCCCATATTCATAGTAGCACTATTTAGAATAGCCAAGACTTGGAAGAAAGCTAAATGTCTATTAACAGATGAATGACTAAAGAATATTTGCAATATATAGAGAGATAGATAGAGAGATAGATATGTAACTGAAGCACTTTGCTGTATAGCGGAGATTAACACAACACTGAAATCAACTATACTTAAATACAATTAATTTTAAAAATAATGTTGTATAAGATACCACACAAAAGTAGTGCTGATAGACATAAAATGTGCAGAAAAAAAGTTGTTCAAAATGCTGTTGGGACCTACAGGATGTGTAAAGTCCAAATTCTTTATGTACTTCTTCAATTTCATAGTAGTACCATGAATTATATTCAACTTTATGGTTTCATAAATGATTTATTAATCTAGTGGGAAACAATTTTGAAAGTAAAAGGGGAATGATTTTTATCTATATTGAGGCAACGAGTTGAAACAATGTCTATACTAGCCAAACTGAGATATATTGTTATCCTAATCAGATAGCACCTAATTTGCAATAGGTGCTTCTTGTGAGAAAGTCAACTTGAGTCCCAAATAGCACACCACCAGCTCCATTGTAAGACAGAATCAGTTCAGTTCAGTTCAGTCGCTCAGTCGTGTCCGACTTTTTGCAACCCCATGAATCGCAGCACGCCAGGCCTCCCTGTCCATCACAAACTCCTGGAGTTCACTCAAACTCACGTCCATTGAGTCAGTGATGCCATCCAGCCATTTCATCCTCTGTCATCCCCTTCTCCTCCTGCCCCCAATCCCTCCCAGCATCAGAGTCTTTTCCAATGAGTCAACTCTTCGCATGAGGTGGCCAAAGTACTGGAGTTTCAGCTTTAGCATCATTCCTTCCAAAGAAATCCCAGGGCTGATCTCCCTCAGAATGGACTGGTTGGATCTCCTTGCAGTCCAAGGGACTCTCAAGAGTCTTCTCCAACACCACAGTTCAAAAGTATCAGTTCTTCGGCACTCAGCCTTCTTCACAGTCCAACTCTCACATCCATACATGACCACTGGAAAAACCATAGTCTTGACTAGATGGACCTTTGTTGGCAAAGTAATGTCTCTGCTTTTGAATATGCTATCTAGGCTGGTCATAACTTTCCTTCCAAGGAGTAAGCGTCTTTTAATTTCATGGCTGCAGTCACTATATGCACTGATTTGGAGCCCCAAAAAATAAAGTCTGACACTAAAGTTGTCAATATCAGTCTTTTTGTTTATCACAGAACAGTTGTACCTAGGAAGAATTTTGTTGCTGTTGTTTAGTTGCTAAGTTATGTACAACTCTTTGCAACCCCAAGGACTGTAGCCCACCAGGTTTCTTTGTCCATAGGATTTCCCCGGCAGAATACTGTAGTGGGTTGTCATTTTCTTCTCCAAAGGATCTTTCCAATCCAAGAATCAAACCTGCATCTCCTACTTGGACAGATGGATTCTTTGCTTTGCTTCAAAACCATATGGACTCTTCTTTAAGTCTTCTATCAGGCTTGTTATGGTCATCAAAGATCATGTCCATCTGATTCTTGATCAGGTTGGATAACCTTTCCTTGCTCTGAGCCACATTCAAAAATATCAGCTTCTTGAGTCTTCCTTTGAAAGATATACTGTGAAATACATAAATATCATACATACTGCCTCTAAAGTCCAAAATGAACATCAGGCATTTTAAAGGTAAGATTCATCTTTTAAAAAAAAAAATTTCTTCGGAGAGAATTTTATGGCATGCTGTATACCATTGAACCTCTAGAAATTCTCCCCTGGAAGTTAGGGAAGGCAAATATTACTTTCAATTTTAGTGCTAGAAAAAATGACATGGGAAAAGTGAAATGCTTTGTTCTTTGTAAAGAAATTCGGGAAATAAAGATCCATCATCTCACACAGTATATTAGATTCAATTTATATATACCACATTATATTATATATATTATATTATATATATATTATATATAATATATATGTTATATTATATAAGATATAATATATAATATTATATAATTTATAATATATATTATATAATATTTATATTATATAAATTATATATATATAATATATGTGGTATATTATATATACCACAGTATATTAGATTCAATCAATATATACCACATAAAATACTAACATATGCTTTTTTATAATAATAATTTTGAAAAGATGCATTTATACTTTAAGTATATTTCACTTGTATACTTCAGAAAATGAAGAAATGTGGATGCTGCTGCTGCTAAGTTGCTTCAGTCGTGTCTGACTCTGTGTGACCCCATAGACGGCAGCCCATCAGGCTCTCCCGTCCCTGGGATTATCCAGGCAAGAATACTGGAGTGGGTTGCCATTTCCTTCTCCAATGCATGAAAGTGAAAAGTGAAAGTGAAGTCGCTCAGTCGTGTCTGACTCTTTGTGACCCCTTGGACTGCAGCCTACCAGGCTCCTCTGTCCATGGGATTTTCCAGGCAAGAGTACTGGAGTGGGGTGCCATCGCCTTCTCTGAGAAATGAGGATAAGAGATAGTAAACAATTTTTCATTGTAACTGCTAGCTGTACAATTAGAAACATATCCAGCACTATATAAATCTGATGTTTCTAGCCTAGTTTTGCTTTAAGTAGTTGTATTACTTTTAATTTTGTTAATAATATTTAGACACCATTTTAAAAACAACTGGGATAGAAGAATTATTTGACTTCTAGCAACAAGCTCTATTTCATCAGTTTAGGGATGAAAGTTTTAATCAAAATAGCAATAAAGACTTTTAAATCAATATACTATATTTCACTTGTTATAAAAATAAATACCTATGAGCTTATACTGATATAAAAATAATCATAAAATAAATAAATACATGAAAGAAAAAGGATAACTTTCACTTACAGTAGAATCCAACTAATAAATGTAGAAAGAAGATAGAAAATGGAGAATCAACATTAGGTAAAAAGCAAAGTAAAAAAAAAGCAAAGACAGCAGATCCATAGCTATCAAATTTGAGAGAAGTTAGTGAAAACACAGGATATGTAAAGTCTTTATATACTCTCTCAAGATACTTATTAACTACAAAGTGTGTTAGCCACTCAATTGTGTCTGACTCTGCAATCCCATGGACTGTAGCCCACCAGGCTTCTCTCTCCATGGGATTCTCCAGGTCAGAATACTGGAGTGAGTTGGCATTCCCTTCTTCGGGTGATCTCCCCCAACCCAAGGACCAAACCCAGGTCTCCTTCATTGCAAGCAGATTCTTTACTGTCTGAGCCACCAAGAAAATCCTATTAACTACGGAAGAAGAGATGATTTTATAATAGGCAAACCTGACATACACCAATTTAAACAACCAATTGTTGCAAACTTCACTAGTAATAATATATAGGAAATCATTAACCCTTAGATATCATGAACTAATGATATAGCATTCTTGCCAAAAATGTATGGACATATTCAAATCAATACTATGCAAAAGTAAAAAGTCATGGGGAAAGAAAAAAAAAAAAAAACCTTAAAAATCATTACAGGTTACAAGGGACAAGAGAAATAACAACTAAATGCAATGTGGGCTCTAGGATACAATCCAGAATAGAAAAAAAAACTTATTTGAATAACTATTAGAAACTTTAAAAAATTCTTTATACTACTGTCCTAATGTCAGTTTCTTGCTTTTGATAACTGTTCTATGGTTATGTGAGACATTAACATTAACAGGTGCAGGAGACAGATACAATTATTTGTACTAAATCCCCAACCACTCTGTAGGCTTAAGATTACTTCAAAATATTAGTTTAAAAAAAAAAAAAGATTCTTAGGTCATCAAAACAAATTGTGGTAAGTGTGTATAGAAATATATTATGTTGCCCAGTTTGGAAAATCACATTTATAATATACCTATTTTTTTCCTGGACAGTTGCTGGTCATCTAGCATTCATCTTTCTCATTTAATCCTCCTAAAGGCCTCATTAGATAAGTACCACTATTTCTTAATTTTAAAGATGACAAAACAGAGAATGACTAACAAATATCAGGGGTTGAGTTTTTTACCTTATGTACTTTTGACTCCAAGAATGAGTTCTTTTTACTGTACCATTTTGCTTAATAAACACCAGTGCTTATAGGCAAACTGCATCAGGTTCAAATGTTAATGACAAAGGGTTCCTTTTTCAGAGAAAACCATAATTCAAAAAGAAATAATGCTACTTGCAATAGCCAAGATATGGAAGCAGCCTAAGTGTCCATTGTCAGATGAATGGATAAAGAAGATGTGGTATATTTATACCACAGAATATTACTTAACCATAAAAAGGAGTAAAATAATAACATTTGTGGCAACATGGATTGACCTAGAGATTATCATAGTAAGTGAAGTAAGCCAAATAGAAAAACATGGATATCATACAATATTGCTTATATTTGGAATTAAAATCTAACACAAAAGAACAGAAATTTACAAAACAAAATAGACCCACAGACATGGAAAACTAATTTACGGTTACCAAAGGGGAAACAGTGGTTGGTAATTTAGAATTTTGGAATTAACCTATACACACTACTAAATGTAAAATAGATAACCAGCAAAGACATACTGTACAGCACAATATTACAATATTTTGTAATAACCTATAAGGGAAAAGAATCTGAAAAAAATATAGATCTGTATGTATGCATAAATGAATCATTTTGCTGTAGACCTGAAATTAAAACATTGCAAATCAACTATACTTTAAAAAAGAAAAAAAAAGCTAATATTGAAAAATATTTTTAAAGGACATGGTATATTAATACATTCTAAAATAATGATTCTTGGATATCATGATACTTGGAGCTTCCATATTGTTCTCCATACAGGTTATATTAATTTACATTTCTATCAACATTGTAGGAGGGCTCCATTTTCTCTACACCCTCTCTAGAATTTATTTCTTGTAGATTTTTTCATGATGGCCATTCTGAGTGGTGTGAGATGATACCCGATTATAGTTTTGATTGGCATTTCTCTAATAATTAGTAATGTTGAACCTCTTTTCACATGCCTGTTGGCCATCTGTGTATATCTTCTTTGGAAAATTTGTCTATTTATATCTTTCACCAATTTTTTTGATTGGGTTATCTGTTCCCAGCCACATTTAAGGTGGGTGAGGCTAGTCTTTGATGTTGAGTTGGCGAATTGCATTAAATGTGTTTTCAACTAAATGATATTTTTAACTTATGATGGATTTATTAGGACATAACCCCACCATAGTGGAAACAGTGTCAGACTTTATTTTTGGGGGCTCCAAAATCACTGCAGATGGTGATTGCAGCAATAAAATTAAATGATGCTTACTCCTTGGAAGGAAAGTTATGACCAACCTAGATTGCATATTCAAAAGCAGAGATATTACTTTGCCAACAAAGGTCCGTCTAGTCAAGGCTATAGGTTTTCCAGTGGTCATGTATGGATGTGAGAGTAAGACTGTGAAGAAGGCTGAGTGCCCAAGAATTGATGCTTTTGAACTGTGGTGTTGGAGAAGACTCTCGAGAGTCCTTTGGACTGCAAGGAGATCCAAGCAGTCCATTCTAAAGGAGATCAGTTCTGGGTATTCGTTGGAAGGACTGATGCTGAAGCTGAAACTCCAATACTTTGACCACCTCATGCGAAGAGTTGACTCATTGGAAAAGACCCTGATGCTGGGAGGGATTGAGGGCAGGAGGAGAAGGGGATGAGATGGCTGGATGGCATTACTGACTCGATGGACATGAGTTTGAGTGAACTCCGGGAGTTGGTGATGGACAGGGAGGCCTGGCTTGTTGTGATTCAAGGGGTCACAAAGAGTCAGACACGATTTAGTGACTGAACTGAACTGAACTGAACCCCATTGTAAATCAAGTAATATCTATACACTATACTAAAAGTCAAGAACTACTGCTCTAACTGTGTGCTATATGGATATTTTGTCATCTTGAGAAAAAATTTTGTTTCATCTATGAAACCTGGTTCTTTACAAGCACTCCTGTACCAAACTCTACCAGACTTAAAAATAAGGGAAGCTTTGCAATGTCACTTTTCTGTCGATTTCCTCACACCTGACCTTGGTCTGCATTTCCAGAACAGTTGATAAACAGCTGACTTCAGAAACCAGGTCTTACCTTCTACTTACAGCTAATCCTTATTCCCCTTAACTTTACCCTAAACATTTTGTATGCTGCTTTTGATTTCCCTTGTTTTCACCAGCCATTTAGAGAAAAAAAAACCTGACTAGATTTAGCCCTTTGAATTTTATCATATAGAGGTCAGATACTCCTCTGCCCAAATATGTCTGCCTCAGTTTTCAGTTCAGTTCAGTCACTCAGTCGTGTCCGACTCTTTGCGACCCCATGAATCGCAGCACACCAGGCCTCCCTGTACATCACAAACACCCAGAATTCACTCAGACTCACATCCATCGAGTCAGTGATGCCATCCAGCCATTTCATCCTCTGTCGTCCCCTTCTCCTCCTGCCCACAATCCCTCCCAGCATCAGAGTCTTTTCCAATGAGTCAACTCTTCGCATGAGGTGGCCAAAGTACTGGAGTTTCAGCTTTAGCATCATTCCTTCCAAAGAAATTCCAGGGCTGATCTCCCTCAGAATGGACTGGTTGGATCTCCTTGCAGTCCAAGGCACTCTCAAGAGTCTTCTCCAACACCACAGTTCAAAAGCATCAATTCTTCGGCACTCAGCCTTCTTCACAGTCCAACTCTCACATCCATACATGACCACAGGAAAAACCATAGCCTTGACTAGACGGACCTTTGTTGGCAAAGTAACGTCTTTGCTTTTGAATATGCTATCTAGGCTGGTCATAACTTTCCTTCCAAGGAGTAAGTGTCTTTTAATTTCATGGCTGCAGTCACCATCTGCAGTGATTTTGGAGCCCCCAAAAATAAAGTCTGACACTGTTTCTACTGTTTCCCCATCTATTTCCCATGAAGTGATGGGACCGGATGCCATGATCTTCGTCTTCTGAATGTTGAGCTTTAAGCCAACTTTTTCACTGTCCACTTTCACCTTCATCAAGAGGCTTTTCAGTTCCTCTTCACTTTCTGCCGTAAGGGTGGTGTCATCTGCATATCTGAGGTTATTGATATTTCTCCCGGCAATCTTGATTCCAGCTTGTGTTTCTTCCAGTCCAGCGTTTCTCATGATGTACTCTGCATAGAAGTTAAATAAACAGGGTGACAATATACAGCCTTGACGTACTGCTTTTCCTATTTGGAACCAGTCTGTTATTCCATGTCCAGTTCTAACTGTTGCTTCCTGACCTGCATATAAATTTCTCAAGAGGCAGGTCAGGTGGTCTGGTATTCCCATCTCTTTCAGAACTGTCCACAGTTTATTGTGATCCACACAGTCAAAGGCTTTGGCATAGTCAGTAAAGCAGAAATAGATGTTTTTCTGGAACTCTCTTGCTTTTTCCATGATCCAGCAGATGTTGGCAATTTGATCTCTGGCTCCTCTGCCCTTTCTAAAACCAGCTTGAACATCAGGAAGTTCACAGTTCACATATTGCTGAAGCCTGGCTTGGAGAATATTTGAGCATTATTTACTAGCGTGTGAGATGAGTGCAATTGTGCGGTAGTTTGAGCATTCTTTGGCATTGCCTTTCTTTGGGATTGGAATGAAAACTGACCTTTTCCAGTCCTGTGGCCACTGCTGAGTTTTCCAAATTTGCTGGCATATTGAGTACAGCACTTTCACAGCATCTTCTTTCAGGATTTGAAATAGCTCAAATGGAATTCCATCACCTCCACTAGCTTTTTTCATAGTGATGCTTTCTAAGGCCCACTTGACTTCACATTCCAGGATGTCTGGCTCTAGGTCAGTGATCACACCATCGTGATTATCTGGGTCATGAAGATCTTTTTTGTACAGTTCTTCTGTGTATTCATGCCACCTCTTCTTGATATCTTCTGGTTCTGTTAGGTCCATACCATTTCTGTCCTTTATTGAACCCATCTTTGCATGAAATGTCCCCTTGGTGTCTCTAATTTTCTTGAAGAGATCTCTAGTCTTTCCCATTCTGTTGTTTTCCTCTATTTCTTTGCATTGATCGCTGAAGAAGACTTTCTTAGCTCTTCTTGCTATTCTTTGGAACTCTGCATTCAGATATTTATATCTTTCCTTTTTCCTTTGCTTTTCACTTCTCTTCTTTTCACAGCTGTTTGTAAGGCTTCCCCAGACAGCCATTTTGCTTTTTTGCATTTCTTTTCCATGGGGATGGTCTTGATCCCTGTCTCCTGTACAGTGTCATAAACCTCATTCCATAGTTCATCAGGCACTCTATCTATCAGATCTAGGCCCTTAAATCTATTTCTCACCTCCACTGTATAATCATAAGGGATTTGATTTAGGTCATACCTGAATATTCTAGTGGTTTTCCTACTTTCTTCAATTTAAGTCTGAATTTGGTAATAAGGAGTTCATGATCTGAGCCACAGTCAGCTCCTGGTCTTGTTTTTGTTGACTGTATAGAGCTTCTCCATCTTTGGCTGCAAAGAATATAATCAATCTGATTTTGGTGTTGACCATCTGATGATGTCCATGTGTAGAGTCTTCTCTTGTGTTGTTGGAAGAGGGTGTTTTCTATGACCAGTGGATTTTCTTTGCAAAACTATTAGTCTTTGCCCTGCTTCATTCCGTATTCCAAGGCCAAATTTGCCTGTTACTCCAGGTGTTTCTTGACTTCCTACTTTTGCATTCCAGTCCCCTATAATGAAAAGCACATCTTTTTTGGGTGTTAGTTCTAAAAGGTCTTGTTGGTCTTCATAGAATCATTCAACTTCAGCTTCTTCAGTGTTTTTGGTTGGGGCATAGACTTGGATTACTGTGATATTGAATGGTTTGCCTTGGAAATGAACAGAGATCATTCTGTCGTTTTGGAGATTGCATCCAAGTACTGCATTTCGGACTCTTTTGTTGACCATGATGGCTACTCCATTTCTTCTGAGGGATTCCTGCCTGCAGTAGTAGATTTAATGGTCATCTAAGTTAAATTCACCCATTCCAGTCCATTTTAGTTCGCTGATTCCTAGAATGTCGACATTCACTCTTGCCATCTCCTGTTTGACCACTTCCAATTTGCCTTGATTAATGGACCTGACATTCCAGGTTCCTATGCACTGTTGCTCTTTACAGCATCTGACCTTGCTTCTATCACCAGTCACATCCACAGCTGTGGATGTCTGCCTAACTACACTTAAATGAGAACTACATACTAATTTTACATGTCCTATGTCATTTTGAACTGACTATAATAGTGCAGATAATAAATTGTAACAGAATATTATAGTTCATACTTTTCCTTGAGGATGCAGAAGATTAATTGAAAGGGAAATATTTTTAACATCCTATACTACTTCCAGCACTATGCTAGGGAAAAATACAGATGATAATGTTGACAAATTTTTGATAATTCTATCCCTCATAATGATCACTTCACTCTTGACATATGGAACCTGTAAGTCTAAGACAATATTTTGTACTGGCTATTAGATTAATGGCAGCTCAAGAGTTATATTTAACTCTGCCTATTAAATAAATACAAGATAGTCTAGCAAAGCAGTCTAAATTTATTTTAAGTAGTAACTACATAAAGCTGATGAACTACATTTCTTTCTTTACCTGTTTGAAATTACTGACCCAAAGAACAAGAAATGTTTATGCACTAATGAGGCATTGAGCAGAAAAATGCTTGGTGTTCTCTTTGTGCATTTTAATCACAAGAAAAAAAATTTAAAGTGAGATTAAGTCAAGATTGTATTGGGCAAATTTCTAGGTTAACCAGGGCACCACTTTTTTTGAGGACCTTCCTCTCTTTCCTTCTTACCTTTTTGCATTATCTTAGTCCCTTCCTATTTTCTTTCTTTCTTTACTAAGCAAAAATAATTATTGGAAAACAATAAATCTGGGAAACACATATACATTAAATCTTAGATGTCTATCCCTTGTGATGAACATTTGCATGGTGTCCTTATTCCCATTAAAAGCTGAGATCCTTTGGGAATCTAAGGTGATGAGAATAATACCAAGACCTTCCTTCAGGTACAAACTTATTGCATGTTCACGTGTTCTTTAATATTTGATATGAAATCACTTACACAAAATAACATTTCTACATTTTAAATGTACAGCTCAACAGCTTTGGACAAATGTACATACACAGTAGTGTGAACTCCATCACACTCAAAATAGAACATTTAAAGATTCTTAGACAACAGTATTATGCTTACCACTATTGTGAGAAGTGTAAGATACAAGCCTTTGGCTTAGACCAAAATAATAAATACATTTTTTTTCCTTCAATTGTGATATTTCACAGTCACTTTGATTTGTGGTGCAACTTTTAGAACTAATTTCATTATATCCCTTGTCCCATGATATATAGTAGGCATCATGCAGGTGATACAGGCAGGCCAATTGGCCTTTGCTCCCATTTGACCTTAAAGATGCTGTATCTCCCTCTAGCGAATTCTTGGAGTCTAATGATGCATGGAAAACACCAATTAACACTAAAAGGTTTCCAGTAAAATCTGCTTAAAATGATGGACCCAAGACTTGTATGTGATCCTTTCTAATGCCCTGTGTCCTTCATACCTCCATGTTTGGAATAAATAACTCAGGCCACACTAAAATTGCACACATTGTTAATGTCAACTAAGAACAAGAGGAAAATATCTTTTTATAAAAAAAAAACAGCAGTTTAAAACCTACTGCATTGTTTACTTAATCACAACAAATAAGATAATATATGAAAAACATATTAAACAAAAATAAATTTGTTCAGTTCACAAACTGAGGTCAAGGAGAAGCTAGAACAGGGTCCAATGTCCGTGATAAGCTTAGTGTTAGTACCATTATACTAACCCACTTCTGCATAGGTGTGAAAATCATGTTCTAGACTTCTTTATTTTGTTGATTTGAAACACTTCTTTTGTCATAGGTATCACTATTTCATTCTTTCAGGAACTGTCATAGGTCTGAGATCTTACTCTACTTTCAAACTAACAAGGTAGTCTGCCACAGTTTTATGGACACTGGCAGCAAACCTGAGTCCTGGGTCAAAGTCAAAGGACAATTGATTATTTACAGAATTAACAGTACAGAATATTATCATTTTCATTCAGGGTTTCCAAGCCCCAGTTCCCAAATAGTGATAAAAAGAGGGCCAGGGGACACTTGCATACACTGTTGTTATAGAGAGGAACCCTAGGTTTTGGAAACCCAGGACGGCAGAGTAGAAGGATGTGTGCTTATCTTCTGCAAGAATACCAAAATATTTTTTTAAATTTTTTATTATTTTATTTTATTTTTAAACTTTACAATATTGTATTAGTTTTGCCAAACATCGAAATGAATCCGCCACAGGTATACCCGTGCTCCCCATCCTGAACTCTCCTCCCTCCTCCCTCCCCATACCCTCCCTCTGGGTCGTCCCAGTGCACCAGCCCCAAGCATCCAGTATCATGGACTGGAGACTCGTTTCATACATGATATTATACATGTTTCAATGCCATTCTCCCAAATCTCCCCACCCTCTCCCTCTCCCACAGAGTCCATAAGACTGATCTATACATCAGTGTCTCTTTTGCTGTCTCGTACACAGGGTTATTGTTACCATCTTTCTAAATTCCATATATATGTGTTAGTATACTATATTGGTATTTTCTTTCTGGCTTACTTCACTCTGTATAATAGGTTCCAGTTTCATCCACCTCATTAGAACTGATTCAAATGTATTCTTTTTAATGGCTGAGTAATACTCCATTGTGTATATGTACCACTGCTTTCTTATCCATTCATCTGCTGATGGACATCTAGGTTGCTTCCATGTCCTGGCTATTATAAACAGTGCTGCGATGAACATTGGGGTACTCGTGTCTCTTTCCCTTCTGGTTTCCTCAGTGTGTATGCCCAGCAGTGGGATTGCTGGATCATAAGGCAGTTCTATTTCCAGTTTTTTAAGGAACCTCCACACTGTTCTCCATAGTGGCTGTACTAGTTTGCATTCCCACCAACAGTGTAAGAGGGTTCCCTTTTCTCCACACCCTCTCCAGCATTTATTGCTTGGAGACTTTTGGATCACAGCCATTCTGACTGGCATGAAGTGGTACCTCATAGTGGTTTGGATTTGCATTTCTTTGATAATGAGTGATGTTGAACATCTTTTCATGTGTTTGTTAGCCATCTGTATGTCTTCTTTGGAGAAATGTCTATTTAGTTCTTTGGCCCATTTTTTGATTGGGTCATTTATTTTTCTGGAGTTGAGCTGTAGGAGTTGCTTGTATATTTTTGAGATTAGTTGTTTGTCAGTTGCTTCATTTGCTATTATTCTCTCCCATTCTGAAGGCTGTCTTTTCACCTTGCTAATAGTTTCCTTTGTTGTGCAGAAGCTTTTAAGTTTAATTAGGTCCCATTTGTTTAATTTTGCTTTTGTTTCCAATATTCTGGGAGGTGGGTCATAGAGGATCCTGCTGTGATGTATGTCAGAGAGTGTTTTGCCTATGTTCTCCTCTAGGAGTTTTATAGTTTCTGGTCTTACGTTGAGATCTTTAATCCATTTTGAGTTTATTTTTGTGTATGGTGTTAGAAAGTGTTCTAGTTTCATTCTTTTACAAGTGGTTGACCAGATTTCCCAGCACCACTTGTTAAAGAGATTGTCTTTAATCCATTGTGTATTCTTGCCTCCTTTGTCAAAGATAAGGTGTCCATATGAGCGTGGATTTATCTCTGGGCTTTCTATTTTGTTCCATTGATCTATATTTCTGTCTTTGTGCCAGTACCATACTGTCTTGATAACTGTGGCTTTGTAATAGAGCCTGAAGTCAGGCAGGTTGATTCCTCCAGTTCCATTCTTCTTTCTCAAGATAGCTTTGGCTATTCGAGGTTTTTTGTATTTCCATACAAATTGTGAAATTATTTGTTCTAGCTCTGTGAAGAATACCGTTGGTAGCTTGATAAGGATTGCATTGAATCTATAAATTGCTTTGGGTAGTAGACTCATTTTCACTATATTGATTCTTCCAATCCATGAACATGGTATATTTCTCCATCTATTAGTGTCCTCTTTGATTTCTTTCACCAGTGTTTTATAGTTTTCTATATATAGGTCTTTAGTTTCTTTAGGTAGATATATTCCTAAGTATTTTATTCTTTCCGTTGCAATAGTGAACGGAATTGTTTCCTTAATTTCTCTTTCTGTTTTCTCATTATTAGTGTATAGGAATGCAAGGGATTTCTGTGTGTTGATTTTATATCCTGCAACTTTACTATAATCATTGATTAGTTCTAGTAATTTTCTGGTGGAGTCTTTAGGGTTTTCTATGTAGAGGATCATGTCATCTGCAAATAGTGAGAGTTTTACCTCTTCTTTTCTAATTTGGATTCCTTTTATTTCTTTTTCTGCTCTGATTGCTGTGGCCAAAACTTCCAAAACTATGTTGAATAGTAATGGTGAAAGTGGGCACCCTTGTCTTGTTCCTGACTTTAGAGGAAATGCTTTCAATTTTTCAACATTGAAGATAATGTTTGCTGTGGGCTTGTCATATATAGCTTTTATTATGTTGAGGTATGTTCCTTCTATTCCTGCTTTCTGGAGAGTTTTTATCATAAATGGATGTTGAATTTTGTCAAAGGCTTTCTCTGCATCTATTGAGATAATCATATGGTTTTTATTTTTCAATTTGTTAATGTGGTGTATTACATTGATTGATTTGCAGATATTGAAGAATCCTTGCATCCCTGGGATAAAACCCACTTGGTCATGGTGTATGATCTTTTTAATGTGTTGTTGGATTCTGATTGCTAGAATTTTGTTAAGGATTTTTGCATCTATGTTCATCAGTGATATTGGCCTGTAGTTTTCTTTTTTTGTGGGATCTTTGTCAGGTTTTGGTATTAGGGTGATGGTGGACTCATAGAATGAGTTTGGAAGTTTACCTTCCTCTGCAATTTTCTGAAATAGTTTGAGCAGGATAGGTATTAGCTCTTCTCTAAATTTTTGGTAGAATTCAGCTGTGAAGCCATCTGGACCTGGGCTTTCGTTTGCTGGAAGATTTTTGATTACAGTTTCAATTTCTGTGCTTGTGATGGGTCTGTTAAGATTTTCTATTTCTTCCTGGTCAAGTTTTGGAAAGTTGTACTTTTCTAAGAATTTGTCCATTTCTTCCACGTTGTCCATTTATTGGCATATAATTGTTGATAGTAGTCTCTTATGATCCTTTGTATTTCTGTGTTGTCTGTTGTGATCTCTCCATTTTCATTTCTAATTTTATTGATTTGATTTTTCTCCCTTTGTTTCTTGATGAGTCTGGCTAATGGTTTGTCAATTTTATTTATCCTTTCAAAGAACCAGCTTTTGGCTTTGTTGATTTTTGCTATGGTCTCTTTTGCTTCTTTTGCATTTATTTCTGCCCTAATTTTTAAGATTTCTTTCCTTCTACTAACCCTGGGGTTCTTCATTTCTTCCTTTTCTAGTTGCTTTAGGTGTAGGGTTAGGTTATTTATTTGACATTTTTCTTGTTTCTTGAGGTATGCCTGTATTGCTATGAACTTTCCCCTTAGGACTGTTTTTAAAGTGTCCCATAGGTTTTGGGTTGTTGTGTTTTCATTTTCATTAGTTTCTATGTAAATTTTGATTTCTTTTTTGATTTCTTCTGTGATTTGTTGGTTATTCAGCAGCGTGTTGTTCAGCCTCCATATGTTGGAATTTTTAATAGTTTTTCTCCTGTAATTGAGATCTAATCTTACTGCATTGTGGTCAGAAAAGATGCTTGGAATGATTTCTATTTTTTTGAATTTACCAAGGCTAGATTTATGGCCCAGGATGTGATCTATCCTGGAGAAGGTTCCATGTGCGCTTGAGAAAAAGGTGAAATTCATTGTTTTGGGGTGAAATGTTCTATAGATATCAATTAGGTCTAACTGGTCTATTGTATCATTTAAAGTTTGTGTTTCCTTGTTAATTTTCTGTTTAGTTGATCTATCCATAGGTGTGAGTGGGATATTAAAGTCTCCCACTATTATTGTGTTATTGTTAATTTCTCCTTTCATACTTGTTAGCATTTGTCTTACATATTGTGGTGCTCCCGTGTTGGGTGCATATATATTTATAATTGTTATATCTTCTTCTTGGATTGATCCTTTGATCATTATGTAGTGACCATCTTTGTCTCTTTTCACAGCCTTTGTCTTAAAGTCTATTTTATCTGATATAAGTATTGCTACTCCTGCTTTCTTTTGGTCCCTATTTACATGGAAAATCTTTTTCCAGCCCTTCACTTTCAGTCTGTATGTGTCCCCTGTTGTGAGGTGGGTCTCTTGTAGACAACGTATGTAGGGGTCTTGTTTTTGGATCCATTCAGCCAGTCTTTGTCTTTTGGTTGGGGCAGTCAACCCATTTACGTTTAAGGTAATTACTGATAAGTATGATTCCATTGCCATTTACTTTATTGTTTTGGGGTTGATTTTATACACCGTTTTTGTGTTTCCTGTCTAGAGAATATCCTTTAGTATTTATTGGAGAGCTGGTTTGATGGTGCAGAATTCTCTCAGCTTTTGCTTGTCTGAAAAGCTTTTGATTTCTCCTTCATATTTGAATGAGATCCTTGCTGGGTACAATAATCTGGGCTGTAGGTTATTTTCTTTCATCACTTTAAGTATGTCTTGCCATTCCCTCCTGGCTTGAAGAGTTTCTATTGAAAGATCAGCTGTTATCCTTATGGGAATTCCCTTGTGTGTTATTTGTTGTTTTTCCCTTGCTGGTTTTAATATTTGTTCTTTGTGTTTGATCTTTGTTAATTTGATTAATATGTGTCTTGGGGTGTTTTGCCTTGGGTTTATCCTGTTTGGGACTCTCTGGGTTTCTTGGACTTGGGTGATTATTTCCCTCCCCATTTTAGGGAAGTTTTCAACTATTATCTCTTCAAGTATTTTCTCATGGTCTTTTTGTCTTCTTCTTCTGGGACCCCTATGATTCGAATGTTGTAGCATTTAATATTGTCCTGGAGGTCTCTGAGATTGTCCTCATTTCTTTTAATTCGCTTTTCTTTTATCCTCTCTGATTCATTTATTTCTACCATTCTATCTTCTAATTCACTAATCCTATCTTCTGCCTCTGTTATTCTACTATTTGTTGCCTCCAGAGTGTTTTTAATTTCATTTATTGCATTATTCATTATATATTGACTCTCTTTTATTTCTTCTAGGTCCTTGTTAAACCTTTCTTGCATCTGCTCAATCCTTGTCTCTGGGCTATTTATCTGTGATTCCATTTTGATTTCAAGATTTTGGATCAATTTCACTATCATTATTCAGAATTCTTGATCAGGTAGATTCCCTATCTCTTCCTCTTTTGTTTGGTTTGGTGGGCATTTATCCTGTTCCTTTATCTGCTGGGTATTCATCTGTCTCTTCATCTTGTTTAAATTGCTGAGTTTGGGGTGTCCTTTCTGTATTCTGGCAGTTTGTGGAGTTCTCTTTATTGTGGCGTTTCCTCACTCTGTGTGGGTTTGTACAGGTGGCTTGTCAAGGTTTCTTGGTTAGGGAAGCTTGTGTCTGTGTTCTGGTGGATGGAGCTGTATTTCTTCTCTCTGGAGTGCAATGAAATGTCCAGTAATGAGTTATGGGATGTCTATGGTTTTGGGGTGACTTTGGGCTGCCTGTATCTTGGACCTCAGGGCTGTGTTCCTTGTTGCTGGAGAATTTGCTTGGTATGTCTTGCCCTGAAACTTGTTGGCCCTTGTGTGGTGCTTGGTTTCAGTGCAGGTATGGAGGCATTTGATGAGCTCCTGTCAATTAATGTTCCTTGGAGTCAGGAGCTCCCTGGAGTCAGGGTTTGCACTTAAGCCTCCTGCTTCCAGTTATCAGTCTTATTTTTACTGTAGTTTCAAAACTTCTCCTTCTATACAGCACCATTGATAAAACATCTACGTTAAAAATGAGAGGTTTCTCTACCATGAGGGTCACCCAGAGAGGTTCACAGTGTTATATGGAGAAGAGAAGAGGGAGGAGGGAGTTAGAGGTGACCCGAATAAGATGAGGTGGAATCAATAGAGGAGAGAGTGGGCTATCCAATAATCTCTTCCTTATGTGCACTCCACAACTGGACCGCTCAGAGTTGTTCATGGAGTTATACAGAGAAGATAAGAAGGAGGAAGGTGACAGAGGTGGCCAGGAGGATAAAAGGGGGGAATGAAAAGGGGGAGACAGATCCAGCCAGTAATCAGTTCCCTAAGTGTTCTCCACTGTCTGGAACACACAGAAATTCACAGAGTTGGGTAGAGTAGAGAGGGGTTAGGGAGGAGACACAGGCGACCTGGTGGAGAAAAAGGAGAGTCCAAAGGGAGAGAGACCAGTTAAGCCAGTAATCTCGGTCCCTAGTGAAAAATGGGTACTGAAGATTGGGTTCTTAAAGGTACAAAATTGGTAACAAATACATAAAAGCAAAAATTGAAAATCTAGAGTAGAGTTTGGAATTTCAAAAATATGATGTTAAAGAAAAGAAGAAGGAAAAGAAAGAGAGAAAAAACGAACAAACAAAAACAAACAAGGTCTCGAAAATTATAAAGAAAATATAGGTTCAGAATTGATAACTAATACCAAAAAGCAAAAGTTAAAAATCTAGAGTAGAGTTTGGAATTTCAAAAATACAATGTTAAAAAAAGAAGAAGAAAAAGAAAGAGAGAGAAAAAAAAAAAAAAAAAAACGAGAACAAAGTCACACAAATTATAAAGAAAATACAGATACAAAATTGATAGCAAATACCAAAAAGCATAAATTAAAAATCTAGAGTAGAGTTTGGAATTTCAGATATACAATGTTATTTAAAAGAAGAAGAGAAAAACAGAGGAAAAGAAAAAGAAAAAATAAAAAAGGGTCACAGAAATTATTAAAAAAACTATAGGTACAAAATTGATAGCAAATACCAAAAAGCTAAAATTAAAAATCTAGAGTAGAGCTTGGAATTTCAAAAATACAATGTTAAAGAAAAGAAGGAAAAAAAAAAAAGGACAAAAAAATTATAAAATATATATATATGAAGTTTGCTTTAAAAAAATAGGGTATTCTTTTTTTTTGCAAAGTAATCGGTTATAAAAGTGAAAATTAAAGGAATAATAGAGGACTTAAATTTTAAAAAAAAATTAAAAAAAATAAAAAAAAGAAAGAAAGAATGATCGTAAAAATAGTAAAAATGTATCTAGGACTTTCTCCAGTTTTGTTGTGAGTATTGTGGGTTCAGTTCATTTGTGGCTAGTTCCTTGGTCCGACTTATATTTCTCAAGGTCTATAGGCCCCTTCCTATGTAGTTGGTACTAACCACAGGGTTTTAATCTATTGCCTGTAGCTTCCAAGGCAGTTCCCTGTGTTATAGCTTCTTCTGTTTGCTATTCTCTTCAGTGTCTGGTTTCCACCCTGACACAAAGGGGACGGTGGAGGACACTTTTTTTTTTTTTAGGCTCACTTGTTCAGTCGCGCTGAGGGGAGGTAGGGAGGGATGCTGCAAACAAATAACACTGGCATGTGCTCGCAGTGCCTCAGCCACACTGGGTCTGCCCCCCGTTCACGGCACGTGTAGCCTCCCTGCCCACGCTGCTCAGGTTCTAGGTTGCTCCGCTGGGAACCACCCGTGACTGGCCCTGGGCTGCCTGCACTTCCCAGGTCCAAGCTGCTCAGGTTCAGGCACTCGGGTAGTCCTCAAAGGCTCAGACTCGGTTGGGCCTGTGTTTTGTGCCCATCCCAGATCCGAGCAGCTCAGGTGATGAGGTGTTTGGTGCGCCTGATTGCTGCAACTTATCGCCTCCCCGCCGCTCGGTTATCTAGGTGTGCACTGGCACACCTTCTCAGGCAGATGTTGACCGTCCAGACCCCCAAGAAGTTTTAGTTAGCAAAGAAGCCTGCTTACAGTTTTATAGATAGTGTCTCTCTTGGGCTGCGATTGCCCCCTTACAGCTCTGGCTGCCTGTCACCGGAGGGGGAAGGTCTGCAACCGGCTATCTCTGTTCAGTCCTTTGTTCTGTGCGCGGGCCTGGCGGTGTCTTAGGTTAGGGCTGGCTTTTCGCGTGGTAGATATCCCACAGTCTGGTTTGCTAGCCCAAATTATTTCGCTCAGATAGCGCTAGGGGTATTCAGGCCAGATCCTTGCGATGCAGCCTGCGTCGAGCCTCCCTGCCCAGCCGCCGCTTGCTAGTGGCGTGTGCAGGCGTCTGCGCTGCTTCTCCACTGGGGGAGTTACTGTAGGGCTCGCAGTGTGCGGGTTTTAATTGTTTATTTATTTTTCCTCCCTGTTATGTTGCCCTCTGTGCTTCCAAGGCTCGGCACAGATTCGGCAGTGAGAAGGTTTCCTGGTGTTTGGAAACTTCTCTCTTTTTAAGACTCCCTTCCCTGGACGAAACTCCGTCCCTCCCTCTTTTGTCTCTTTTTTTGTCTTTTATATTTTTTCCTACCTCCTTTCGAAGACTTGGGTTGCTTTTCTGGGTGCCTGATGTCCTCTGCCAGCAAGGAATACCAAAATATTTTATAGTAGATGATAAGCACATCTGCACACAATGTGCCATGGAGGAAAACATTACATTTATTAGACTAGAGAGTAAGAAAGACTTTCTTCTGCTCAGGAGGAAGATAAAATTAAATCCCTATCTACAAAGCCTGTTTGGATCATAAATATCTTTGAAGAGATAGTCTTTTTTTAAAAGGCCCCAGTGCTTCTGTTCCTGGGATGTGCAAAGACAGACCCATCGAGAATTAAATCCCAAAAGGGCCTACCAGAAGGCAAAGTGTAGTGTCACACAAATAAACCACTTTTCTTCAACAACATAGCATTTTGGTAATGTAAAACAAGTTTATTTATAAATCTGAAACAAATTTAAAACATATACATATATGTGTGGGGACTTCCCTTGTGGCCCAGTGGTTAAGACTCTGCTTCCAGTGCAGTAGGCATGTGTTTGATCCTTGGTCAGGACACAAAGATCCTGCATGTTGTGGGGGCATGGCCAAAAAGTTAAAAATATGTGTATATGATATATAAATATATATACATTATGTATATATGATCATGTATATATGATATATATGTGCATCATATATATATAAGGAATGATCTATATGATGTAGACATATTCCATTCATATACACATATATAAAGGAAATGAATAGATTTAAAGATATTCTGGTGAATTTTCTGAATCTCTCTTTTCTGAGCCTGCTCTGTGCATCTGCATTGTCAAATAAAAATTATGTCAGTTATATCTAATTAAAGTATTTTCAAAAGCCTACAAAACTTAAATTAATAAAATTTTTCTTCTGCGTGCTGTGAAAACAAAATCTATTTTAGTAAAATGCCATTTGCCTAGCAGTTCAAAAATATATGAAAATGAAAATGATCATATGAAGTGCCTGTTTTTGTTGACAAGAATGAATTTCTAAATAATGTAATGTATGTCCAATTAGCCCATAAGTGTGAGCTAAATGAAGGGAAAACGATGTAATTGTTATTTTTCAAACCATGGAAATGAGCAATGTATGCACAAGTGGCTTGTTTACTTATATAATTGGATTGAATACCAGTCATCTTATGGACAGGACTGTTGACCCTCAAGAATCACAGTATTTGTGTGTAATCACTTAAGAAAATGCTAGCTATAAACTTTCTCATTTGCTCCCAGTACTATTTTAATTAGAACAACAGAAGTGAACATTTCATGCTCATAATTATCTTGTTTGTCTCTATTAAGAAAACCAAGCTCTGGAATATCTAATATCTAAACATCTACTCAGTGACTAGCAATTCACATACTTCTGACTTGCCTCCTTACGAATATTCACTGGGACAGGTATGTTTATTCCCATCTCACAGATGAGAACACTGAAATTTGGGTGTCATCTTAAGCAACATGGATTTTGCATCTGTGATTATCTAATATCAACACATGGCCTTTTTCCTCAATGAAATTGGCCTTATTCTTTTATACTTCTAGCATGCATCTGAGCAACATACAAAATCTGAAAAATGTTAGGAACAAATATTAATGTAGCTCAGTGTGGGGCTGGTAAACGAGAACCACAGCAACACAAACACTAACTCTGTCTCATATACACAAACCTAAATACATGAAACAGACAACATGTATGAATGATAAGGAAGAGGATTTACCACAAAAGAAATTGAAGTACAAGCCAGGTTGGTATATAAGCACTACGTATACCAGGGAGACTTAGTTTGGATTTGATCTTGGAATATGAAATGCAAGTTTATTTTTCTATCACTATCATAAGAAATGACCACAAAGTTGGAGAGTTTAGCAATATAAATGCATCACCTTATGGCTCTATAGGTCAGAAATCTGAGATAAAATCACTGGGCTAAAATCAGTGTTGGAGGGTTGTGCTTTTTACTGGAGGCTTTGGTAGCATCCATTCTCTTGTGCTTCCCACCTTCTAGAGGCCGCTCACATTCCTTAGCTCATGAAATCTTTCTTCTACCTTTAAAGCTAGCAATGGAAGATTGGGTCTTTCTCATAGTATATATTCTTACCTACTTAGGTGCCTTCATTTTTCACCATTATTTAGATTGGTTTCACCCTGAAAATCTAGAAAATTTTTCCATCTCAACTTTAATCATTTCAGCAAAGTACCTTTTGCCATGAAATGCAACACAGTCACAGTTTCCAGATACTAGGTCATGGCTATACTGGGGAGACATTTTGCCAATCACAATGAATAAGGTCTAAACATTTAGAACGACTATACCAATTAAAAAGATAGAGATTGTCAGAGTGAGTGAATAAAGACCATACTGTATGTTGTCTATAAGAAAGCCACTTTAAAAAAAAAACAAAAACACTCAGGTTAAAAATAAAGGGAAAGAAAAAAGATATACTATGTATTGTAAGATTTTATTTATTTATTTGTTGGCCACACCAGCAGCTTGTGGGATCTTAATTCCCCTACCAGAGACCTAACCTGGGCCCTTGGCAGTGAAATCCCATGTTTTAATCACTGGACCATTAGGGAATTCCCAAGATGGCACTATTGATAAATAGTGCCATCAGTTTCAGAGATAGTAGAGTTCAGAACAAGGAAAATTATCGGGGATTACCAGTTGTCACTTTTCCAAGAACACCTAACAAACTTACACACGTATGTACTTAATGGAGCATCAAAACACATGTTCAAAACTGACACAACTACAAGAAACAGATAAACCCACTATTATAGTCAGAGATTTCAATACAAACTGTTAGCATTTGGTAGTTCAAGTAGGTAGAAAATCACTAAAGATAGAGTTGATCTAAACATCACTCTCAGTACACTCAATCTAATTGATATTTATAGAATATCCCTTCAGCGATAGAGTACATATTCTCTCAAGCTCACAAGACATTCACCAAGACAGATGGCATTCCGGACTGTAAAACACACCTTAGCAGATTTATACAAATATAAATAGAGTATGTTATCCGACTACAATGGAATTGAACTAGAAATCAATTCCAGAAAAAGGTTGGAAAATCCCCAATATTTGGTCATTAAACATACATACCTAAATAACACATAGGTCAAAGAGGTCTCAAGAAAAATATTTCCAAATATTTTGAACTAAAGGAAAAATCTAAATGCAACTTATCAAAATGTGTGGGATGCAGAAAAAGCAACACCTAGATGGAAATTTTTAGCTTTAAGTGTATATGTTAAACAAGAGGGTAGGTCTTATGTTATAATAAGGTTCCATCTAAGAAAATAGAGGAATGGCCATTTAAGCCTAAGTAGAATACAAAAACATATATATATATATATATATATATATATATATACACACATTACAGCAGAAGTGAATGATGTTGGAAACAGGAAAATAATAGAATCAATGAACTCATAATTGATTCATTGATCTTTGAAAAGATCTTTTCAAAGTGAGTGTTTTTCAGAGTGAAAAGAACAAAGTGGGTTCTTTGAAAAGATCAATGAAACTGGTAAACCTGTAGCCAAGATGAGCAATGACCAAGTGTTTACAATAACCCACAATTTACCCTCTACTTGGGGGATCCCTGGTGGCTCACGTGGTAAAGAATCTGCTGCAGTGCAGGAGACCTGGGTTCAATTCCTGGGTTGGGAAAATGCCTTGGAGATGGGAATGCAAACCACTCCAGTATTCTTGCCTGGAGAATTCCATAGACAGAGGAGCCTGGTGGACTAGTGGGCTACAGTCCATGGGGTCACAGAGTGACGCAGGACCGAGGAACTAACACTTTCACTTTTACCCTCTACTTTGGCTTGGACCGTCTCTTGACAGGCTTCTCTCCTCCCCATAGATCCCTGAACTCTGGCTTGTCCTTTAGTCTGGACGAGCAGTAAAACACAGAATACCCTCACTTAAGCTCATCCTGAGAATTGGCTGACCTTGTGAGAACAGAAACATACCCCATTAGATCATCTTAATTACAATGCTGTCTGTTTGTTTCTATTCAATTTCCACATTTTTACTGGTCCTAATTCTCTAACCCCTTAAAAATGGAAAATTATCTTTCTATTTGATTTTGATTGGCTTGTAGATTGTAATGGGAATGTTCTCCCTATTGGAATAGTTTTTTCAATATAATCTACCCTTGACTAAGTCTGGTTGTTGTTATATGGCTCCAAGAAAACAGAGCTGAGATGCCACTTTCCATACAGTACATGTGTGTGTGTTAGTAGCTCAGTCGTGTCCAACTCTTTATGACTCCAGGGACTATAGCCTGCCAGGCTCCTCTGTCCATGGAATTCTTTAGGCAAGAATACTGTAGTGGGTAGCCATTTCCTACTCCAGGGGATATTCTCAACCCAAGGATAGAACATGGGTCTCCTGCATTTCTGGCACCCATCAAGCTCCTCTGTCCAGGAGATTCCCCAGGCAAGAATGCCAGAGTGGCTTGCCATTCCTTTCTCCAGGGGATCTTCCCAACCCAGGGATCAAACCTGCGTCTCCTGCATTGCAGGCAGATTCTTTACCATCTGAGCCACAGGGAAGCCCCATGGGTCATCAAAATTTATCTCATACATATGTCTTTTTGAATTATGGCTTTCTTAGAGTACATGCTTAGGAATGGGATTGCTGGCTCATTTGGTAATTCTATTTTTAGTTTTTAAGGAGCCACCATACTATTCTCCATAGTGGTTAGTGTAAATTTTATGTATAGCACAGGAAGTTCAGCTTGGTGTTCTGTGGTGACCTAAATGGGTGGGTTGGAGGGACAGGAGGTACAAAGTGAAGGGAATAAACATACACATGTGTCTGATTTGCTTCACTGTACAGCAGAAACTAACACAACATTGTAAAGTAAATATATCCCAATAAAGAATTAATTAAAAAGCTGATTCTATGACATTGAATAAATAACAAAAAACTAAAAAGTAAAAGAATGCTCAGAACTATGAACAACAAATAAGCATGAATCGGATACTAGTTGAAATGCACCGATTCCTTATAAGATGCAAACTATCAGAACTCACACAAAGAAAATAGATCATTCAAATAGGCTTATATCTATTGAACAAATCGAATCAAGAATTTATTAATATAAACCTCAAAGTAGAAATGAAGGAGATTTTCAGGTAAGGGATAAACATACAGGAAATCCTGAAATGGAAATTAACAGAGCGTGAACAGGAAAGATGTCAAGTGCTGTCTGATTAGAGCAGAGGGGACGTATAAGGAAGTCCTTTATTTGCTAACAGATGCCAGTAAGCTGTTTCCTCCCCACTGAACTCCAGAATTATAGACCAGGGGTCTCTCTTGTGGGCACTTGACACTTGCCAGCATGAGGAGTTACCCAGTAGAACCAGCCTTGGTTGATTGCCAGCTTCTTGGCAGTCTGACAAAAGAAAGAGAGAAGCTGTTTGTTCACAAACTGTGACATCTGAGCTTCAGTCAGATACTATGAATTGGTAAAAATACAAAGCTGTCAGCTTTTACAAAGGCGAGCCCATTGAATGGCTTTGGCACTTTGATATAGGATTCAAAACAAAGGATCATTGTGAGGCTGACATGATTTAGAGCTGATTCTGAATTCAAACTGGAGGTGCCTAGGGGATGTTTGCAAGTATGCATGTCTTCACTTCACCTTACAAATTAGTTAAAATCCCAAATTAGTGCCATGTAATTTTTTAACTTTTTAATTTTATTTTTGTTGATGTTTTAGGTTAATGGATTCTGTGGCAATTTTTTTCTCACTAGTAAAGCAAAAGTCAATATTTGAGCTATCTTATCACAAAAAGTGAGTGTGCATGTTGTGTATGTGTATATGTATTGGGAGGATGTATGTATTTAAGGGCTATGGGGGGTTATTCTTTTTTATACTTATTGACAACTGTGCCAATTTGGTTTTTTGAGTTTTATTTATTTATTTTTGGATGTGCTGGGTCTTGGTTGATGCACCAAGCTTTCTCCAGTTGCAGTGAGTGAGCATACCTTCTACTTGCAGTATGCAAGCTTCTTATTGTGGTGACTTGTCTTGTTGTAGAGCACGGGCTCTAGAATGTATGGGCTCAGTAGCTGTGGCACAAGGGCTTAGTTGCCCAATGGCATGTGAGATCTTTCTGGACCAGGGATCAAGCCCACATTCTGCACTGGCATTGGTAGGCACACTGTTAACCACTGGACCAATAGGGAAGCTCCAAGGAGGTGTTTTTTTTTTTTAAAGATCTCTTTGCCAAGTGGTTTCTCAGATTCATGGATGTGAGTGAAGTTGACACAGAGAGATGAAAAAAATTATCAGAGTAGGAATTTTTATTTTTTAGCATGACCTCAACATGCTCAATTTTGAGAAATTCTAGAACTTTACGTGGTAGGCAGAATTCCAAGGATTGTTCTCTGTCTCCCAAAGATCCCCATTCCCTAGAGATTCAAATATAAATATAGGTATTGTGGTGAAAGGACTTTGCAATTTAAGGTGCAAATCAGTTGAGGTTAAATTTTGGAGATCATTCAGGTGAATTTAATCAAATTACAGGCTTCTTTTAAAAGGCAAAAGAAGGGATTGGGAGGATGGTTCATGAGGGAAAGTATTTATATACAGGGCTTCCCTGGTGGCTCAGACGGTAAAGCATCTGCCCGCAATGCGGGAGACCCGAGTTCGATCTCTGGGTTGGGAAGATCCCCTGGAGAAGGAAATGGCAATCCTCTCCTTCACTCTTGCCTGGAAAATCCCATGGATGGAGGAGCCTGATAAACTACAGTCCATGGGGTCGCAAAGAGTCGGACACGACTGAGAGACTTCACTTTCACTTTCATATGTATATACACACATACATACATATACATACACACACACACACACACACGTATGACTTATTTGCATTGCTGTATGGCAGCAACCCACACAACATTGTGATGTTTCCTCCAGTTAAAACTTTTTAAAAAAGTCAGAAGAAGAAGGCCGCAGAAGAGGATGTAGGACGTCACAGAGATTTGAGCACAAGAAGTCCTCAAGTTGCTATTGCTGCTCTACAGATGGAGGCAGCAATGCAGAGGCCTCTAGGAGCAGAGACAGACCTCCTGCAGCCAGCAAAGAAATGGGATCTCAGTTTTATAGTCACATAGAAAGGCATTCTGTCAGTCACCTGCCTGAGTGGAAATAGGTTCTCCAGTTCTCCAGGTAAGCTCTTAATCTGGTTAACATATTGATTCCAGCTCTGTGGTACCTGAGCAGAGACCAGTTGAACTCACTTGGACCTCTGACCCACAGAAGCAGATCACAGGTATGGTTTCAAGCTGCTAAATTTATGGTAATTTAATATGCAGTGATAGAAAGTGAATATAATTTCATGTTCATGCATAATTCTGGATAATTTGTATATATTCAAGTAGCTATCCTATAGAAGGTGCCCAACAAATAGAAGCTATAATTACTATTGTTATAATCGGAAGATAATCAGAATTCTACTTTCATGTCTCTTTTAATTGACAGAACTCTAATAAACTTTTTTTAATTGAAGTATAGTTGATTTACAGTATTGTGTTAGTTTCAGGTGTAAAATAAAGTGATTCAGTTATACATATATAAACCTATTTTTTCAGATTCTTTTCTCTTAAAGGTTATTACAAAATATTGAGCACAGGTCCCTGTACTATACAATAGGTTCTTGTTGGTTAGCTATTATATATCTATATCTATATCTAGTAGTGTGTATATGATAATCTCACACTCCTAATTTGTACCTCTGCCCTCTTTCCCCTTTGGTAACCACAAGTTTGTTTTCTGTGCCTGTAAGTCTCTTTCTGTTTGGTAAATAAGTTCATTTGTATCATTTTTTTAAGATTCTACATATAAGTGATAGCATATGGTATTTGACTTTTTCTTTCTGGTTTATTTCCCTTAGTATTACAATCTCTAGGTCCATCCATGTTGCTATAAATGACATTGTAAATTCTCTGCTCGCATAGGAATGCAATGCAATTTTGTTGGATGAATACAATTTCCTACTTAGTATTATTCTTTCCATGCCGAATTCATGGAAATCCAGGTTAATCCCAATATTCATTCATAGACGGGACAGTCTCACCTGGAAATTCTTTTAGGTCAGCCCCTCATGTTTCCCATTAGCTATAAATAGCATAAACAGTTTTTTTCAATGCAGTATATCTGATGCCTAGATAATGTCTATCTTGAAGTAGTGTTCAGTGAATTCCTTGTTCAATAAGAAAACTGACACAAAGTTTGTGTTTGTGAGGACCTGGGCAGTCCCCATGTACCATAAGATACACAAGGTTATTCTGTGTAAAAAATAACCACAGAAGCTAATGACTTATAACAAGAAAGAGGTGGTTTTAGGCTTCTTTCTCATTGTGGGTCAGCCCTTATGTCTCCTCACTGCAGCCAGGATGACGCAGCAACCACATCCTGGTTGCATGGCCAGCAGAAGGAAAGAGAGTTTTGGAAAGACTGTGCATTCAGGCTACCAATTAAGTGCTCAGGCTGAGAAGTAACACCCCTAAATTTTGCTCACAAATCCTTGCCAGAACTGGTCACATGGATACATTCAACTACAAGAAGCCAGAAATTTTAGTTAGACCCATGTACTGGACATATTTGGTGGCTATCATTCATGATGATCGTACCCTTTACAAGGAGCATGAAGTCAGACACAATTTGCTTGATATAGGAATGATGTCTAAATACAGGATGGGTGAATCTGATCACAGCATGTTTTCTGACTCTCAGATTGCTATTTCAGCTCTATCCCTATTGGGCTCACATCTAGATCTATGCCTATGATGATAACAGGAAATGGAAATAAAATTTAATGATCCTTTTACAAAAAGCAAAACATATGTCTGCCCTTGCCAGTGGTATCCTTCCCCACCAGAGAGGTGTTCAGTTATGGTCTGGTGACTTAGTCATTCCCAGTGGCAAGGAATTCTGCCAAGTTTATCTCGTTAACCAAATCCAGGAAGTCTGCAGGAGCAACACACTTTAGAATCAATTTTCTTTTCCTTTCAGAGCTCATACAGATAGAGTGATGCTTGATGAGACATTTCCAGCTGGATATTTTATTCCAGACATGCTGTGCTGGTGAACACTTGTGAACTAGTTACTGCAGTGTGACTTTTCACCATTAGAAAGTTGGGACACATCAACTGTGAGTTTTCATTCAGTCAATATTTATGCATCTCTGTGAAATTTGTAATAATTTAATTAAATTTAGCAAAAAAAAAAAAAAAAGGATTGTGTTTGCTATTTGCTAAGCACTGCAATTGTAGGTATCATATATAAAAGCCAGAAAATGATTTTCAAACAAAGAAGTCAGAAATGATGTTGTCTAAAAGCTATTCACATGCTGCTTTGTTCATCGAAGAAAGAAAAAGTGATATCTGACTGGGGACATCATCTGGAAACATTTTCTGCACAAATCAATTTCAGAGGCTTCTGAAGTGTAGGGAGGAAGATCAGACCTTCTACGTGCAGGCTGGGGTTGGAAAGAGTTGGAGACGACTAAGCATGCACACATGCAGTAACATGGATGGACCAAGAGATTCTCATACTAAATGAAGTAAGTCAGAAAGATACAAATAAATACCATATAATATCACTTACTTGTGGAATCTTAAATATGACACAAGTGAACTTATCTATGAAACAGAAACTGACTCATAGACATAGAAAACAGACTTGTGATTGTCAAGGGGGAGAAGGGGATAGGGGAAGAATGAATTGGGAGTTTGAGGTTAGCATATGCAAACTAATGTATATGGAATGGATAACAACATGACCCTACTGTATAGCACAGGGAACTATAGTCAATACCCTGTGATATGAAAAAGAATGTGTGTGTATGCTAAGTCACTTCAGTCGTTTCCTACTCTGTGCGACCCCATAGACTGCAGCCCACCAGGCTCCCCCATGCCTGGGATTCTCCAGGCAAGAACATTGGAGTGGGCTGCCATTTCTTTCTCCAATGCATGAAAGTGAAAAGTGAAAGTGAAGTCGCTCAGTCGTGTCCGACACTTAGCGACCCCATGGACTGCAGCCTAACAGGCTCCTCCGTCCATGGGATTTTCCAAGCAAGAGTACTGGAGTGGGGTGCCATTGCCTTCTCTGAATGTGTGTGTATGTATATACATATATGTAGAGCTGAATCACTTTACTGTATAGCAGAATTTAAGATATAATTAATCAACTATACTTTAGTAAAATATTTTTAATTAAAAAAACTTAGAAGATGACATTTTCTTCAAGATATTGGTAGGTAATAAGAGATTTCTATCTACCTACAAAGTTTGAAGAAATGGGTGATCTACTTAGTGTCTATGTCAACTCCATGAACCTGAATATTACATTGATAAAAAAACTTAGACCTTCCCCCAAACTACTTCACCCCATTTATTTGCTTCTAATTTAACTTGTATAATTTACACTTATAGCCAACATCATCCACAGTACTTATTTGGCATCTCTTTTGTATGATACTGCTTTGTGTACATAGAGATACATTAGTTATGGTTCTCATGCTAAGTCATTTCATTTAATTTTTTAAATATCCTTCACACTTGTTTACTTACTTGATTTCTATGTCTCCCCTGTGAGTTTCATATTAGTGGAAATATATTTTTTTATCCCCTAACAAATGAGGAACTAGCAATCTTGCTGAACACTGGCTATAGGTAGATAGGAAACGGTAGCTAGAGTGCTTCTCAGCTCACATTGTAACCTTAGGCAATTTATTTAATTTTCTCAGCCTCAGTGTGTTTCATCTCTTTAAAAAATGTGTGTATCATAAGCTCATTGGGAATATTCAATGAAATAATGTATGTCAAGCACTTAGCACAATTCCTGGCACATATAAAACTTTAAAAAATGGAAGAGCAACAGCATTGCCCTGACCTGCATAAAATATTTCTGAGGGATAGAATTTACTTTTTACTTCATCCCATTCAAGAGTTCTTGTCATCTTATGTCTTTTAATCACATTGGTGTAAATGGCCGATGTAAAGGAAAAGTAACTGTCTTAAACATAAGATCTTCGTAAACTAATTATTTGTCCTCCAGGTTGGTCTGAGGATGTGACTGGAGGCATCATGGTTCAGCAGAAGCTTCTGGACTCTTCTACTATGAGTCCAACACACATACAGACTTTTGCGGGCCTTGTAATAGGCTTCGGCTCCTAGGTGGCACCAGTGGTAAAAAACACACCTGCCAACGAAGGAGACATAAAAAACACAGGTTCAATCCCTGGCTTGGGAAGATTCCCTGGAGGATAGTATCACAACCCACTCCAGTATTCTTGCCTGGAGAATCCCACTGACAGAGGAGTCTGGTGGGCTACAGTCCATAATGTGGCACAGAGTTGGACATGACTGAAGTGACTTAGCATGCGAGCGTGCACGCGCGTGCACACACACACACACACATGCACACACACAACACAACACTAGTGCCATCTGGGAAACTCCAATAGGCTTGCTGACTAATAAGCTAAAGGTCTATTAACTGGAGTAATTATAGTCAGTATCAGGGGTAATGAAGAACTGATGATGTACTTAGCCTAGGTACTCTTTCATCACTTCATCACAACTAAAGCATAGAAGAGTCTACAATAACTTCAAATACAGTTAAAGTCTGAACACCAAATTATTTAACACTTAAATCAAACCAAAACCCTAAAGTCCATGTCGTTCCCTTAATTGCATTTCCAATCCACCAGAGCATGTGCTAGTCAATCCTTTCCAGTCACCATCATTATCAAGCATCCTTCACATGCTTACTATTGTGTAGTAAATGAAACTTTAAAAACTAACAATTACTGTGTCTCAACAGTGTGTGTAGACCCCAGGGCAAGGTATCTTCATACTTAATATCTACCGATTTTCAAAACGCCTTCTTAAGGAGACTTTCAATAATCCCATTTTAGAGATGAGAAAACTAAGCCTTTGAAAAGGAAGATACTTACCTATAATCATATATAAGAGCAGAAAGACATGATTTTGGCCTTGGAAAAAGTCTTGTATGGAGACTGTAAGAAATATTGTAAAAGTATTTAAAAGTGATCAGCTCAGAGGAAGAATAGATTCAATGTCAAGAAGGCCAGCTTTCAAGGTATACTGTCCACAATCACAGAATAATTGGGAGTCCACCCATCTTCACTACTTCAACCTTCACCCCAACTCTCTATTCTTGGAATAAGCTTGCCTGGACCAGGAGGGAAGGCCATTCAGTCTCTATCCTTTTTAAGCAGTGAGGTTCTGCTTTCTCAGTGGTCCTCTCCAAAGCCTCTACAAGTTACCACAAACAGAGTTTTCTTTCCATCTCCCTCTTGCCTTTGTGTTCCTTGTTCACTAAGTGGTATTTACTCACTAGACTGCAATTGTAACATTCTTTTAAAAACCTCCTGCTTAAAAGTGTAAAACCCATCCTCTCAGCCCGTTACTTGCAAAATGAAGTGTAAGCTGCCTGCCTAGCCTTCAACCTCAACTGCCTTGAGCCTGCCATTCACTGTGGCAACAGAAATGCCATTCATCCCATGCCTTTTCTAGAATCTAAACTACTGTTACTGTCCCTCTGCTCAGGAGCCACTTTGTCATCTAGCCATGGCCTCTGCATGCCCCTTACCAAACACTTGGATCTGACATCACCTGCCATAGTAAATTTTTCTCGGACATAAGTTTGTGGTGTTAAATGCTCTTCTTTGCGCCTGTAAAATACTCTAGGATTATCTTTATCCCAGAAATACTGACATCAATTTTTAATGGCCTATTTATATGTATCTCTCTCTTCCTATAATCTGAATTCCTTCACAAGAGGAATTATACTTATTATGGTACCAAATACTGCTAGTCATGTTTAGCTCAGTGTTTGTGAAATTATTTAGAGTTTTCCATAGATGAGTAGGATTTATGTAAATTGTTATGCTTTCTTTATATTTATTTGAAAAAAAAATCCTTCACTTGTGTCCTATTATTTATTATTTAGTAGTGATGAGAAATTTTCTTTTTGATAATGTTTTAAGTTAATTTGAAAAAAGAAAAAGAGGAGAAATAAGTAAAAATTAGTCCAAATGTCAAAAACTGTGGAAATGGTACAGTCAGTCAGTTCAGTTGCTCAGTCATGTGTTACTCTTTGTGGCCCCATGGACTGCAGCACACCAGGCTTCCCTGTCCATCACCAACTCCCAGAGCTTACTCAAACTCATGTCCATCAAGTCAGTGATGCCATCCAACCATCTCATCCTCTGTGGTCCCTTTCTCCCTCCTTCAATCTTTCCCAGCATCAAGGTCTTTTCAAATGAAAAGATCAGTTCTTCACATCAGGTGGCCAAAGCATTGGAGTTTCACCTTCAGCATCAGTCCTTCCAGTGAATATTCAGGACTGATTTCCTTTAGGATGGACTGGTTGGATCTCCTTGCAGTCCAAGGGACTGTCAAGAGTCTTCTCCAACACCACAGTTCAAAAGCATCAATTCTTCGGCTCTCAGCTTTCTTTATAGTCCAACTCTCACATCCATACATGACTACTGGAAAAACCATAGCTTTGACTAGATGGACCATTGTAGGCAAAGTAGTCTCTGCTTTTTAATATGCTGTCTAGGTTGGTCATAGCTTTTTTTCCAAGGAGCAAGCACCTTTTAATTTCATGGCTGCAGTCCCCATCTGCAGTGATTTTGGAGACCAAAAAACAAAGTCTCTCACTGTTTCCATTGTTTCCCCATCTATTTGCCATGAAGTGATAGGACCAGATGCCATGATCTTAGTTTTCTAGATGTTGAGTTTTAAGCCAACTTTTTCTCTCTCCTCTTTCACTTTCATTAAGAGGCTCTTTAGGTTCTTCTTCACTTTCTGCCATAAGGGTGGTGTCATCTGCATATCTGACGTTATTATTATTTCTCCCGGCAATCTTGATTCCAGCTTGTGCTTTATCCAGCTCAGCATTTGGCATGATGTACTCTGAGTATAAGTTAAATGAGTATAAGTTAAAGCAGGGTGACAATATACAACCTTGATGGGCTCCTTCCCCGATTTGGAATCAGTCTGTTTTTCCATGTCCAGGTCTAAGCGTTGCTTCTTAACCTGTATACAGGTTTTTCAGAAGGCAGATCAGGTGGTCTGGGACTCCCATCTCTTTAAGAATTTTCCACAGTTTGTTGTGATCCACACAGTTGAAGGCTTTAATGTAGTAAATAAAACAGAAGCAGAAGAGAATACTACAATAATGGCTAAAATATGGGAGGCCCTGGCTTACCTTGGCTTTTTGTTTTTTTGGAAGTTTGCAAATTCTTTATATTTCCAGATGTTGAGACAATAATTTTGAGAGTTGAGGTTACCTCTAGTGGCAAAACCAGAGCCAGCTATTAGGCAGCCAGAATCTACAGTAATTGAATACATGACCTTTTCTCTTTTAGCACAATCTTTGTTCTCCTCTTCAAGAAGTTGTAGACATCTATTTAGTTTGATTATCTATCATCTTAATGAAGCTCCATCTACAACTGTCATGTCTTCTGAAGTTTCTTCAGTCGTTGCCTGTATATTTGAAATGCCATACATGGAGTCAGTTCTGACCAGCTGTCCATTTTTGCAAACAGCATTTGCCCTCATAGAGTGCTCCTTTTTATCCTGTCAACTGCATGGATTTCTTGACTTTGAGGGGCTGGAGGAGGTGTTTCTAAATCCAGAAAATTTGGTGGTCTTTCATTTAGCATAAGCACATGAGACTGTGTTTTTAGTGCTAGAGGTTTAAAAGGATTTGACTGTAAAAGGTCAAGATCTACTGGTCTTGAAAATGGAATGTTTTCATTATTTCCTCTACCAGAATTCTCTCTGGAACCTGCACAATCACACTAGTATTTGAAACTCCTTCTTGGAATCTTTGAGGTCAGCATTTGGTTGTGCCACCTTTAATTTTTCCAGACCCTCATTTGCTAACACTTTCGGCGTATTACATTTTATACTGAATTTGACTAATTTCAGCCATCTCAGCAGCAGTGGGAGAAGGAAAGGCTGTCTTAATCACTACATGTATACCAACTACTGCTTGCTTTTCGGCATTATCTGCTTCTGTGCCTCATATTAAATCTTTTAACTTACTTCAATATGCATGCCTGGATTTAGAGTCACTTTTGTGACTCTGGGCTCTGGAGGGCCCTGGGGAAGGGCCACCGCCCACCAGCCCCTGGGGAGCTTGGGTGGATGGTCTCAGAGGCTGTTGGCCAAGCGCACAGAGGCACCTGGGCAAACCTTACCCTGGCTTCTTAACACAGACCACTTGTAGGGTCAATAAGAGAGATATCTTGGAGCAAAGAGCCCTTTGGAAGTTTATAACACCTGTTTTAAGAGATTAGTTTTGCCCTGAAACTATCTGCTTCCAGGACAGATATCTGGAGGGTTAAAACCAAAGAATTTTTAAATTAGATTTGAGCCCTGGTTCTCCTGCTGGGCTTTCTGGGTAACTCACCTGATAAAGAATATGCCTGCATTGAGGGAGATTTGGGTTTGATCCCTGAATTGAGAAGATCCCTTAGAGAAGGGAAAGGCTACCCAGCCCAGTATTCTGGCCTGGAGAATTCCATGGGCTGTGTAGTCTGTGGGGTTGCAAAGAGTTGAACATGACTGAGTGACTTTCACTGTCTGCTGCTGGAAGAGGAAATTATGGCTGCTGATATGGGGCCTGTTCACCTGGTTATCTGAGTCACAAATCAGAACATCACTTGCATTCCCTTTCACATGCTCTGTGGCCTAGATTTCAGAAGTACATGGGTACAAGACAACTGTTCTCCTCTCAATTCAGACAAGCATATCATATTTAGGGACTTGCAAAATCTCAGAACACAGTTTGGCTGATGTTTTTCAGTTTCTTGTGAAGAAAGTCTAAGGTATGGGAAGTCACTAAAAGACATCAAAGCCTTTGGGAGAAAAATCAAAGTCCAATCTGAGACTCTCAGAACTTCAAATCACATGTCCTTTGGACTATGGGCACTGAAGTCTGCGTCCATCCTATGACTACCAAAGCAAAGGTCAAGGCACAGGAGCAATGTGCCCTTCCCTTGCATCCAGGAGCAATGCCATGGAGGCAGGTTCAAGTATAACCAACAGTCCTCCCTTTATGGAACTCCAGAAGAGGGCACACTATAGACCACTAAAGAATAAGTGGTGTGGGGCAGAAAGTTGTGGACACACAGGACCACAATTGAGCAGGACAAGACAATTTGCTCCTGCGAAAAAAAAAAAAAAAAAAAAAACTCTATAAAAGGCCAAGATGTGGTTCATAAACCCTGTAACTCCACTATAAGTCTTTTGAGAATTTCACTTGTCGACTTTTACTTACAAATGTGAAAAGCATTCCAAAAAAGTGAGCCCCTTGGTCCTAGAGATTTCTTTCCAGATCCTTCAAGTCCACCTCCCAGAGGCTTCCTCACCAGCCCACAAAATTCAGATGAGAATTCTGCATGAAGCATTCACCACCAGGCTTACTTGCACTGATGTAAGAGCTACAGCTACTCTTTGGAATGACTAATGTCACAGAAATTGATACAAATCAATCATCCATGTAATAATTAACTTAGGTTTTCTTTATGGCCAATTCTGAAGAACTTCCCAGCTTTTTCATACATTCCATTTTTGAAACCAGATATAGAAGTGGCAATTAAGGAAAGAACCCATCCCATATCAGTCATAGGTTCATTGCTTCAAATAGTTCCCCAACAGATTCCTGAGGGGCAACCCTGACCTGATGCCACATGTTACCTTTTTGTCCCCCTCCAACCAGCAAATTTCTTGCTGAGTGCTTTCAGTGGCTCAGCACACATATCTAGACTGCAGGTCTGTCTGTAACCCAACCAAAATGCCATAGATGATCTTGAGAGAGAAAATGAACATCCTGGTTCACTGGATTCTGTCTTAAAAAAATAAATCATTTAGCTGTGCCAGTCTTCGTTGCAGCATGCAGGATCTTTGATCTTCATTGTGGCATGTGAGACCTTTAGCTGCAGCACGTGGGATCTAGTTCCTGGACCAGGGATTGAACCTGGGCCACCAGAGTTGGGAGCACGGAGTCTTAGCCACTGGACCACCATGGAATTCCCTCACTGGACTCCATTCTTGCTTTTAGAATAAAGTTTCCATAGCAAAATTTTTTCGTGTTATAATTCCTCCTATTCTTTCAGTGTAATTTTATGCAGCTGTTGAACAACTATTTTCCACATTTTTTAGGTGAAATCTGCTGAAGCATCTGATCATCCTCATCTTTCTCCTCTCATTTAGAATTTCCTAGTTCCCCTCCACCTCTTTCCATTTTCACCAGATAACACACATGTGTTCTTGGAGGTTCAGTTCTGAACTTATTCTCTGAGAAGGCCACTAGCATGACCCACTTGGAGACAAAGTTGGCCAGAAAATTAACAATTTGTGATAGTACATTGTCATTATCTGTGGGTGTCTGTTTATCTTCCACTAGCAAGTGAACAGTTTGAAGGAAGCAGTGATATGATCTTAACAAGTAGGGATTTGCAGCACCTGCCTGGTGGTAGATTCTTGGTAAATGATTGGTCAATGGAAAAAAACATGTCCAAAGAAGACATACAGATGGCTAACAAACACATGAAAAGATGCTCAACATCACTCATTATCAGAGAAATGCAAATCAAAACCACTATGAGGTACCATTTCACACCAGTCAGAATGGCTGTGATCCAAAAGTCTACAAGTAATAAATGCTGGAGAGGGTGTGGAGAAAAGGGAACCCTCTTCCACTGTTGGTGGGAATGCAAACTAGTGCAGCCACTATGGAGAACAGTGTGGAGTTTCCTTAAAAAACTGGAAATAGAACTGCCTTATGATCCAGCAATCCCACTGCTGGGCATACACACTGAGGAAACCAGAAGGGAAAGAGACATGAGTACCCCAATGTTCATCGCAGCACTGTTTATAATAGCCAGGACATGGAAGCAACCTAGATGTCCATCAGCAGATGAATGGATAAGAAAGCAGTGGTACATATACACAATGGAGTATTACTTAGCCATTAAAAAGAATACATTTGAATCAGTTCTAATGAGGTGGATGAAACTGGAGCCTATTATACAGAGTGAAGTAAGCCAGAAAGAAAAACACCAATATAGTATACTAATGCATATATATGGAATTTAGAAAGATGGTAACAATAACCCTGTGTACGAGACAGCAAAAGAGACACTGATGTATAGATCAGTCTTATGGACTCTGTGGGAGAGGGAGAGGGTGGGAAGATTTGGGAGAATGGCATTGAAATACGTATAATATCATATATGGAATGAGTCGCCAGTCCAGGTTCGATGCACGATACCGGATGCTTGGGGCTGGTGCACTGGGACAACCCAGAGGGATGGTATGGGGAGGAAGGAGGGAGGAGGGTTCAGGATGGCAAACACATGTATACCTGTGGCGGATTCATTTTGATATTTGGCAAAACTAATACAATTATGTAAAGTTTAAAAATAAAATAAAATTAAAAAAAAAAAAAAAAGAAAATTGAGACTCCAAGAAAAAAAAAAAAGAAAAAAACATGTTCTAAACATTTACAACCTGTGATGGTGACCCAGAGACTTCTCCTAGACATGATTGAAATGTGCTTAAACTGCTGCTGTAGATTTGTGAAAATAACCCCTAGGTGTCAAATGAGCTGTAGGGAGGCAGTTATTGATTATATAGTGTGTGTGTGCACTCAGTCCTGTCTGACTCTTTGTGACCCCATGGACTATAGCCCACCAGACTCTTCAGTCTTTGGAATTTTCTAGGCAAGAATACTGGAGTGAGGTGCCATTTTCTCCTCCAGGGATATCTGTCTCGATCACACACTCTTATTTTCTCTGGCCTAGAATTCATGATCTGATTTTCCAACTCTAGGATAAATATACTAATATATTCCTAGGCACACTGAGAATAAACCTTAATGAAAGGCAAACATTTAGAAGCATCTCTGGCTGGCAGACCACCCCAGAGGAGCAAATGGACAAGGAACAGAACTCACAGGGTCATTACACTGCTTCCTTTCCATGACAATTATGCAAATAAAGTTTTGATTTGCCTTCTCCTCCTTAAAATATATATAACTGAACCACCTTGCCTTACACCTCAAACTGACACAACATTGTAAACCAACTAGACTTCCATTAAAAAAAAAAAAAAACAACTGGTTACTTTTCTCCCTTTGTAATTAGAGGTAGGTTATCCTTTTCTTTCCAGAGGAGCTGAAGTCATCTATCCTTCTTACTTTTGCAAATAATTCTGTTCTGGCAAATATTTGCCCAAAATCCATGGGGCCTTTCTTGTTATGACTTTTCAGTCTGGCAAAAAAGATGCTAATTACACACCTGTGAGGTTTCCATATTGGCTGTGTTGGTCTGGCTGTGTGTTCAGCTTCCCAGGGTATCAGCTTTTGAGGCGCTTCCTGCTTTGGTGCTCAGGGATGCTGGCCAATAAGAAGGGTCTTCCCCATGCCATAGAATACAGTCATTCACAGAGATCTGACAATTCAAACAAGACCTTCTCTTGGTATGCTTTTTTTTTTTTTTTCCTGTCAGTTTCGAATTTAAAATATCAAATTTGCCAGATATGCGATACAGTTCAAATGAATCACTGGTCAAAAGGAGACATTTTAATAGGCTTATCACTAAAATGCCCAAAGTGATCTTTGAAGTTACAGCCTAGACCAGCCAAGTGGTTTAATTCTGTCTTGGCAAATCAATACCTTTGTATGAAATTTCTAAAAGTCATAAGGACATAAGATGTTTGTTTATTCTAACTTGTTCCCTCTGCCAGTAACTGTCAAGCTTGGCAATGATTATATGCATAAATAAAAAACCAAGTTATTTGAACTCTGACAGATGTGACAAAATGGCAATATCTTCATTTTTATTAAGAAAATTTATCTATTTTAATTCACTACTGTAATATTGCCCCAGAAACATGTCTGGAATGCATGTTATACCCTGTACAAATATTGGTTGAATTAATTATTTAATTTAACAGATAAGAAAAGCAAAGCTTGTTATCTCATTTCCATCGAGAAGACTGAAGGTTTTTCACTGGATCGCAATGGCTCCCAAATCACAAATGCAAACAAGCATGCACATACACATATACAGTAAAGTCAAGGGCCAGGCTCACTTTTATGGTTAGGCCAACGCAGAGGAACTGACCTAACACCTCCATTGGTATCAATTCTATTGTGTATGTCCATTAATATAACTTGAGATGGGACATATATTTATGGTGACATCATTGATCATGTTCCAATCTGACCAGCAAAAAACAGATTTTTGTTCCCAAAACTTGCTTTAACATCAAAATTTTTCACCCTCTACTTTTTTACTTTTGTAAGTGTAAAGGATATTGACAAGTACCTACAAAAACACTCTTCATGTCTCACTCTCACAAAATGTTGGCAATGCACTCTCTATTTTATACAATTATTTTTTTCTGAATTAAAATGAATATGCTTACATTGATCCTTGCTGAATTTCAAGAGTTTGCTTGTTCCCTTATTTTATAGCCTGGCATGATATTTTGAATATTCTATCCAGCAGATGAACTATTTATCTGCCTCTGTAATACATGTGAATTTTATAAGCTTGCATGATATGCCTTTGGTTGAGTTGTGTCTTAGATTATAGAACAACACAGAACCCTGTGGAAGACCACTAGATCACTCTGTCCCATTAAAAAGTGAAATACTCCTTGGGCACTGCTCTTTTAATATCTATAACTCCATGTATTTGCATTATCAACCAGCCAGTGTTTCTCAATCATGTCCCCAAGACTATTTAGAATTATTGTCGAAAAACTGAGAAAATTGTTAAACTGTAAGCAGAATTTTGTTTAATGCTTTCTTATGCATTTCCTCATTTTCATGACTCTTCCTGAATGATAGTCCTGGGTTGGTGTTATGTGTTCTGTATACAGAAGTGTATCCTCAGAAAATGTTCTCTTTCCTCTGGACAAGCCTAGGTTTCACTGTCCATCAAATGAGTATAGTAATAATCATCAATACGAAGAGAAATCATGCATGTTAACAGCCTAGAAATGAGCTCACAATACACTGCACTCAATCCATATCACTCTCATTTTCTTGCCTGTTCCTTTGCTCTCATCACTTCCATGTTTCCCATAAATCCTTAATACCATTTTTGTCTGCAGGACCATCACTTGATCCAGACATCATAATGATTAGTATTCAGAGTTAAATCAAACTAAAAGAGACATTGCCTTTTGCTAAACCAATCCATTCTATGTTTCATAATTGTTTTATTTTTAAATTTGTTGTTATTCAGTGACTAGTCATGTCCGACTCTTATTTTTTAAATTTACAAAGAGTAAAATTAACTCTCCCTGGTGGACAGCTCTATTGGTTTTGATGTGTGCTCAGTTGTGTGGAATGCTTTTGTGACATCATGCACTATAGCCCACCAGGCTCCTCTGTCCATGATATTCTCCAGGCCAGAATGCTAGAGCAGGTTGCCATTCAGTTCTCCAGGGAATCTTCCTGATGCAGGGAGTGAACCTGTGTCTCCTGTGATTCCTGCAGTGGCAGGTAGATTCTCTACCAATGACCCACCTGGGAAGCCCTTTGATAAATGCGTAGAGTAATATATCTACCACCCCACACAAGATACAGATGCATTCCTCATCCCCAAACATTTTCCTCATGCTGTCCCTGTGGTCAGAGACTCTGGACTTAAATTCTATCAACCACTGGTCTGTTTTCTCTTCCCATAATTTTTCCTTATGGTAAATCCAAGTAAATCACGGTAATCCAAGTCTATGCCCTGACCTGTAATGCTGAAGAAGCTGAAGTTGAATGGTTCTATGAAGACCTACAAGACCTTCTAGACCTAACACCCCAAAAAGATGTCCTTTTCATTATAGGGAACTGGAATGTAAAAGTAGGAAGTCAATAAACACTTGGAGTAACAGGCAAATTTGGCCTTAGAGTACAGAATGAAGCAAGGCAAAGGCTAACAGAGTTCTGCCAAGACAATGCACTGGTCATAGCAAACACCCTCTTCCAACAACACAAGAGAATACTCTACACATGGACATCACCAGATGGTCAACACCAAAATCACACTGATTATATTCTCTGCGGCCAAAGATGAAGAAGATCTATACAGTCAGCAAAAGCAAGACTGGGAGCTGACTGTGGATCAGACCATGAAGTCTTTATTGTCAAATTCAGACTTAAATCGAAGAAAGTAGGGAAAACCACTAGACAATTCAGGTATGAACTAAATCAAATACCTTAGATTACACAGTGGAAGTGAAAAATAGATTTAAGGGACTAGATGTGATAGACACAGTGAGAGAAGAACTATGGACAGAGGTTCATGATATTGTACAGGGAGCAAGACCATCCCAAGAAAAGCAAAATGGCTGTCTGAGAAGGCCTTACAAATAGCTGTGAAAAGAAGAGAAGTGAAAAGCAAAGGAGAAAAGAAAAGACATACCCATTTGAATGCAGAGTTCCAAAGAAGAGCAAGGGGAGATAAGAAAGCCTTCCTCAGTTATCAGTGCAAAGAAATAGAGGAAAACAATAGAATGGGAAAGACAAGAGATCTCTTTAAGAAAATTAGAGATAACAAGGGAACATTTCATGCAAAGATGGGCTCAATAAAGGACAGAAATGGCATGGACCTAACAGAAGCAGAAGATATTAGAAAGAGGTGGCAAGAATACACAGAAGAACTGTACAAAAAAGATCTTCATAATGCAGATAATCACAATGGTGTGATCACTCACCTAGAGCCAGACATCCTGGAATGTGAAGTCAAGTGGGCTTTAGAAAGCATCCCTAGGAACAAAGCTAGTGGAGGTGATGGATTTCCAGTTGAGCTATTTCAAATCCCAAAAGATGATGCTGTGAAAGTGCTACACTCAATATGCCAGCAAATTTGGAAAACTCAGCAATGGCCACAGGACTGGAAAAGGTCAGTTTTCATTCCAATCCCAAAGAAAGGTACTGCCAAAGAAAGTTCAAACTACCACACAACTGCACTCATCTCACACACTAGTAAAGTAATGCTCAAAATTCTCCAAGCCAGGCTTCAGCAATACATGAACCATGAACTTCAAGATGTTCAAGCTGGTTTTAGGAAAGGAAGAGGAAGCAGAGATCAAATTGCCAACATCTACTGGATCATCGAAAAAGCAAGAGAGTTCCAGAAAAACATCTATTTCTGCTTTATTGACTATGCCAAAGCCTCTGACTGTGTAGATCACCACAAACTGTGAAAAATTCTTCAATAGATGGGAATAAAAGATCATCTGACTTGCCTCTTGAGATATCTGTATGCAGGTCAGGAAGAAACACTTAGAACTGGACATGGGACAGCAGATTGGTTCAAAATAGGGAAAGGAGTACATTAAGACTGTATATTGTCACCCTGCTTATTTAACTTATATGCAGAGTACATCATGAGAAATTCAGGGCTGGCTGAAGCACAAGCTGGAATCAAGATTGCCAGAAAAAATATCAATAACCTCAGATATGGAGATGATACCACTCTTATGGCAGACAGTGAAGAACTAAAGAGCCTCTTGATGAAAGTGAAGGAGGAGAGTGAAAAAGATGGCTTAAAGCTCAACATTCAGAAAACAAAGATCATGACGTCTGATCCCATCACTTCATGGCAAATAGATGGAGAAAGAGTGGAAACAGTGGCAGACTTTATTTTGGGGGCTCCAAAATCACTGCAGAGGCTGACTGCATCCATGAAAATAAAAGACACTTACTCCTTGGGAGAAAAGTTATGACCAACCTAGACAGCCTATTAAAAAGCAGAGATGTTACTTTTACAAAAAAGGTCTGTCTAGTCAATGCTACAGTTTTTCCAGAAGTCATGTATGGATGTAAGAGTTGGACTATAAAGAAAGCTGAGCACCAAAGAATTGATGCTTTTGAACTGTGGTGTTGGAGAAGACTCTTGAGAGTCCCTTGGACTGCAATAAGATCCAACCAGTCCATCCTAAAGGAAATCAGTCCTGACTATTCATTGGAAGGACTGATGTTGAAGCTGAAACTCCAATACTTTGGCCACCTGATGGGAAGTGCTGACTCATTTGAAAAGACCTAGATGCTGGGAAACATTGAGGGCAGAAGGAGAAGGGAACAACAGAGGATGAGATGGTTGGATGGCATTACCAACTCAATGGACTTGAGTTTGAGTAAACTCTGGGAGTTGGTGATGGACAGGGAGGCCTGGAGTGCTGTGGTTCACGGGGTCGCAAAGAGTCGGACACGACTGAGTGACTAAACTGAACTAATCTTCTTTGGCAGGGTGTCTATTGAAATTTTTCCTTGTTTTCTAATTGAATTTGTTCTTACTGTTGAACTTTTAGAAGTTCTCTATATATTTTGCATACAAGTACTTTGTCAATTATGATTTGAAAGTATTTTTTCCAATCTGAAGCTTGCCTTATTTATTCTCTGACTACAATTGTTTGCATAGCATTAGATTAAGAATTTGGTAGCATCCAATTTATTATTTTTTAAAAAGTTCAAAGGACCATACTTTGAAGTTATGTAGAAGAACTCTCTGCTTAGTTCAAACCACATATTTTTTATCTTTTCTTTTTCTAGAAGTTTCATAATTTAACAGTTTATCTGCATGTACATGATCCATTTTGAGTTAATTTTATATAAGATGGAGGAATAGGCTGAAGTTCTATTTTACTCAAATAGATGTCTAATTTTTCCAAAACTATTGTTCAAAAGACATTTTCCTTAATTACTTTTGTTCCTTTATCAATAATAAATAGACTATATTAATCTGGACATATATATCTGGACTCTATTCTGTTCCATTGATCTTTGTGTCTATGCTTTCACTAATTCCATGCCATCTTGGTTATTACAGCGTTATAATAAGATTTTAAATGAGGGATTGTGAGTTCTGCAATTTTCTAACTTTTCAATATAAATTGTTCCTTGCCACATAAATTTTAAAATTAGATTATTGATACCTACAAAAAAGTCTGTTAGGATTTTAATTAGGATTGCACTGAATCTACAGACTTCCCCACCTATACCAAGTCATGACATTTTTACATAGTTGTACTAGCCATGAAATTAAAAGACGGTTACTCCTTGGAAGGAAAGTTATGACCAACCTAAATAGCATATTCAAAAGCAGAGACATTACTTTGCCAACAAAGGTTCGTCTAGTCAAGGCTATGGTTTTTCCAGTGATCATGTATGGATGTGAGAGTTGGACTGTAAAGAAAGCTGAGCACTGAAAAATTGATGCTTTTGAACTGTGGTGTTGGAGAAGACTCTTGAGAGTCCCTTGGACCACAAGGAGATCCAACTAGTCCATCCTAAAGGAGATCAGTCCTGGGTGTTCATTGGAAGGACTGATGCTAAAGCTGAAACTCCAGTACTTTGGCCACCTCATGTGAAGAGTTGACTCATTGGAAAAGACTCTGATGCTGGGAGGGATTGGGGGCAGGAGGAGAAGGGGACGACAGAGGATGAGATGGCTGGATGGTTAACCAACTTGATGGACGTGAGTTTGAGTGAACTCCGGGAGTTGGTGATGGACAGGGAGGCCTGGCGTGCTGCTATTCATGGGGTCACAAAGAATCAGACACAACTGAGTGACGGAACTGACCTGAACTATCCCTGATCCTGGTCTTTCATGCGAGATCACATCCTTTTCTTCTGTGCCTACAGTACTGTGCTACAGTACAGCAGTTGGAAGGACGGACGCTGACACTGAAGCTCCAGTGTTTTGGTCATCTGATATGAACAGCCAACTGTCCCTGATGCTGGTAAAGATTGAGGGCAGAAGGAGAAGAGGGTGTCAGAGGATGAAATGGATGTATGGCATCTCTGATGCAATAGACATGAACTTGGGCAAACTTTAGGAGATGGTGAGGGACAGGGAGACCTGGTGGGCTGCAGTCCATGGGGTTGTAAAGTCAGACATGACTGGGTGACTGAACAACAGCAATAAATAGTTGATTAACAATGTTGTGTTAGTTTCAGGTGTAGAGCAAAGTCATTCAGTTATACATATATGTAAATTATTCTTTTTCAAATTATTTTCCCATTTAGGTTTTTACATAATACTGATCAGAGCTCCCTATACTATATACTAGGTCCTTGTAGTAGTCATAGTCATTAATATTGCATGAAACAAGGAAGAGATGATGGAAAATAGAGATTTATCCTGAGAGCTGCAGTATAGGCCATGAGATGGAGGGAGGCCCAGGGAAAGACTGGGCACATGAGGCTGTCAAGAGATTTCAGTGAATTCCATGACCATGTGACATGACATGATACATTCTGAGTCTTCAAATCAAACTTACAGACCCAGAATTAAACCCAGAAAAAGAAAATAGAAATTTTATGAGTAGACCCAGATAAATAAAACTGTTTCTAATATATTGTACCTGTTCTATTCATAATGGCAGAGACCATCGCTTTTTCAATCAAGATATTTTGCATATGTGCCCTTTCTGCAGAACATTCTCTTTCTGTAGTAATTTTCTCATTGCATTTTAGTCCTGAGACATTTGCTTGTTGAGCCTGAAATCTAAGAAGAAAAAGGTCATCTTAAAATACAAATGAATAAGACTGAGATCATTGACTTAGTAAATCATCTCGTTTCTCTATCCTGCCTAGAGCTGGACCCACAAAAGCAAAGGTTGCTTATTAAGGTCCCCTATTAAATTTCCATTATATTTTGTGTCTTATTGAAGTATTGTTTTACCATCTTGTGTTAATATCTGCTGTACAGCTAAGCCATTCAGCTATTTATAAACATTTTATTTATAGTCTTTTCCATCATGATTATCACAAACAAACTATGGAAAATTCTTAAAGAAATGGGAATCCCAGATCACCTGACATGCCCCCTGAGAAATCAGAATGCAGATCAAAAAGAGACAGTTATAACTGGACATGGAACAACAGACTGGTTCCGAATCAGGAAAGGAGTACATCATGGCTCTATATTGTCACCCTGCTTATCTAACTTATATGCAGAGTACATCATGAGAAATGCTGGGCTGGAGGAAGCACAAGCTGAAATCAGGATTGTAGGGAGAAATATCAATAACCTCAGATATACAGATGACACCACCCTTATGGCAGAAACCAAAGAAGAACTAAAGAGCCTCTTAATGAAAGTGAAAGAAGAGAGTGAAAATGTTGACTTAAAATTCAACATCCAGAAAAATAATATCATGGCATCTGGTCCCATCACTTCATGGCAAATAGATGGGGAAATAATGGAAACAGTGAGACACTTTACTTTTTGGGGACTCCAAAATTACTGCAGATGGTGACTGCAGTCATGAACTTAAAAGATGCTTGCTCCTTGGAAGAAAAACTATGATCAACCTAGACAGCATAAAATGCAGAGACATTACTTTGCCAACAAAGGTCCGTCTAGTCAAAGCTATGGTTTTCCAGTAGTCTTGCATGGATGTGAGAGTTGGACTATAAAGAAAGCTGAATGCCGAAGAATTGACGCTTTTGAACTATGGTGTTGGAGAAGACTCTTGGGAGTCCCTTGTTCTGCAAGGAGATCCAATCAGGCCATCCTAAGGAAATCAGTCCTGAATATTCACTGGAAGGACTGATGTTGAAGCTGAAACTCCAATGCTTTGGCCACCTGATGGGAAGAGCTGACTCGTTTGAAAAGACCCTGATGCTGGGAAAGATTGAAGGCAGGAGGAGAAGGGGATGACAGAGGATGAGATGGTTGGATGGCATCAATGACTTGATGGACATGAGTTTGAGTAAGCTCTAGGAGTTGGTGATGGACAGGGAAGCCTGGCATGCTGCAGTCCATGGGGTCGCAAAGAGTTGTACACAACTGAGCGACTGAACTGAACTGAACTGATGGTTATCACAGGATACTGAATACAGTTCCCTGTACCATACAGTAGGGCCTTATTTGTTATTTATTCTTTACATTACAGTTTGCATCTGCTAATCCCAAACTACCACTCCATCCCTCACCCTCTTATCTCCTCCTTGGAAACCACAAATCTATTCTCTATATATTTATATTTTATTCATAACCTTTCCTCTTTCTAGTGACTTATATTTGCTTTTAGATTACATTAAAAACATAGGATTATCCAACTTTCATGCATTGCTTTATAGGCCTTAGGCAGTAGTATCTCCTGACTATACTGCCCAGAGTTACCAAACTTATGATTATTTCCTAAATAATCATTAATTTGTGGCTTCTGGATATCTTGACTGCCCAAGAAAACCCAACCTAATGTTTCAGGCAATTGTAAAGAACATGCACATTGTGATATACTGTCATTCATTTAATCTGTTCTTAATGAGTTATTATGTATCAGAAGGACTTCCCAGGTGGCTAAGTGGTAAAGAATCCCCCACCAATGCAGGAGTCACCAGAGGTGCAGGTTTGATCCCTGGATTGGGAAAATCCCCAGAAGAGGAAATGGCAACCCACTCCAGTATTCTTGCCTGGGAAATCCTATGGACAAAGGTGCCTGGTGTGCTACAGTCCATGGGGTCTCAAAGAGTCAGACATGACTGAGTGACTGAGCACACACATGTTATCAGAAACTGGATGATGCAAGAATGAGTAAATAGTGGGTCTAATTTGAAGATGACCATCCATCAGTACCCAAACCTCAAGGATCTGAATTTCTTGAGGCTCTACCTTCCTCTAGACATGACTTAGCTCAAAGGCTTTTCTTATATCATTCACAGCAGGAGTCTAGGAGCTAAACTCCTAACATCCACTTTTGGTACAGCTTCCTTCAACCCTTAACGTATTCATTATGCATATAAATTAATTTTTGTTTCTGAGGATTTGGCTTTTATATGTTAGACACTCTTTGAAGATAGATCAAACTTTTTCTATTTATTTCTTCTGTACAGATCACCTTGTAGCTAACCATACAATTTCAAATATTATTTTGTAGCTTGAAAGTCTACTAACCCATTCTGGAGAAATATCTTGCCAAAGGAAAGTATTTGCAAACAAGGTTAAAGAGGTAAGTTGAGGCCTGGCTTTGTGGAGGACTCAATGACACACTATTGACCCCAAACTTATTTAATAGACTGTAGAGAAATAACCAAAGTTGTGGGGTATTTTTGCTTGTTTGTTTTAAGAAAACAGGTAATCTTCATGATGTCTATGGCAAGATAATTTGATGAAAGAATGTAGTCTGGATTTTTGTATAGGAGAGATTATAATTTAGGGAAATTGAAAGTTAAAAGACAATTCCAGTAGTAAATGGATTATTAGTTATAATAGGATAATCTCCACAATCATGAATATTTTCAAAATGAATATAAAAACATTGAGTTAAAAAGTATTTCCTGACTGAATAAATGATAAATTAATCCAGTCAATGCTTTAACCATCCCTCCTACATTTCATTTCCTGATGGATTTAAAGTTTAATGATTGTGGAGGACAAAGTACTCTGGAGTTCAGGATGATTCTCTCTCTTTTTTTTTTAATTTTTATTTTTTTAACTTTTTTATTGAATTAAAGTTGATTTATGATGTGTTAGTTTCAAATGTACAGCAAAGTCATTCAGTTTTACATATATATTCTTTTTTGTTTCCCTTCTGGTTTATTACAGGATATCAAGTAGAGTTCCATATGCTATACAGGAGGTACTTGTTGTTTACCTATTTTATATACGTGTGTGCCCTAAATCCCTTTAGTGGTGTCTGAGTGTTTGTGACCCCATGGGCTGTAACTCACCAGGCTCCTCTATCCATAGGATTCCCCAGGCAAGAATACTAGAGTGAGTTGCCATGCCCTCCTCCAGAGGATCTTCCTGACCCAGAGATGAACCCACATCTCTTATGTCTCCTGCATTGACAGGTGGGTTCTTTACCACTAGCACCACCTAGGATGCCCATTTTATATACAGCGATGTGTATATCTGATGACTGAGACAATGATATCTCAACAAATGTGATGTGATGTTCTCCTCTATGTCCTCACTAGCCAAATGATGATGCTGAGGCTCAGTAGAAGAATAAGTATCTTCTATCCATATGCATTGACACCATAGCAGTGGTCCCCAACCTTTGTGGAACCGGGGTCCAGTTTCATGGACTGGCACTGGTCCATAAGTGGGGGTTTGGGACTCCCACACTATAGAGTTCAGATAATTCAACTTTACTTGAAGTACAAATTTATTTCTATTTCAGCTGGCTGCCAGAACAAATATACAAGAACCAGAGAGAGAAAGGACATGATTTTTAAGCTATTTTTTCCATAAAGAGGCACACTCTAGCTTCTTGATAGTGAGAAGAATAAAGATGAAATTTAAGAACATGGTAGGAAATGTAAATGATTGAAACAGTTAACATCCAGCTCTGGAATTGGCCCATTCTGACTAATCATATAAAAATCCACTTGCAACGAAGTATTGTTAATGCCTAACTTCTTACACCATATTTGAAATAGCAGTTAACTGACTAATTTAATTTCTAAAATTGTGATGATATTTTCTTTTTGCGTGGCCTGAGTTTAAATTATCAGTACACTTGCAATTTGTTTCTCATACTTTTCTTTTTATGAACAAATGTTCTCTGGTTTTGGAAAGGGCTAATGAACTTAGAGCATTAGATGTTTTATGAGTTTATTTCATAGTGTTTTGAACCCTTGATATTCCATGTCCCATTTTGCTAGGTACATTTTCTCCTTCTCTGTAGATTTACAGAGACAATCAAAGTATGCATTGCATCTTAATCGCCAATGTGTAAAGGATCATTGGGTGTCCAGGAAGCCTTTTATTTCTTTTCTATCCTTGCAATTACTTTTTCTCTCCAAATACTATTTTCTAAAATGATAATGTAGCCATGTGTGACCCGATGGGGTCTTAATATCTCAAGAACAGTGGATCAGCTCACTTTTCAGGGACTCAGGGAAGGGACAGGAGGCAGTTTTTGATCTCCTTTCAGATGATGAGAGGAAGTTTGTAAAACCAAGGCTATGGGGAGAAGGAATTATCAACCAGGGGCTGGGAATCTATGTAAGTAGCTATGAGAAATGAAAAGAAAGCAGACAAAATTAAAACCATAACCCAGAAGAACATCTCCCATATTATGTCAGAATTTAGTGCAGAAAAGAAATTACTATACCCACAGAGTCCAACTGAAAATTAACATTGGCAGAAGCTATCTCTACCTGGCATTGCATATCTGTTTAAAAATTAATCTTTTAAATTGATATTTCCAAATAAATGTATAGTTAACAACATGCAGACAAAATTCTTTTTCTATGTTTCTGTTTTTTCTAAATACACACAGACACATACACTCATACAGTCTTCTTGTGTTCTACATTTTTCTAGCTTTTCAATTCCCATAAACAAACACTTTTGTGCTCAGTATACCAATCACACACATTGATCACTTAATACTTGAAGTATTTAATTAGACATATATGTAGGCACACACACATGTACATACACATAGACACAGGCTAGCAAAGAATTGGCCCTTTTGCTTGATTTTTAGGAATCATCAGAAAGATACCTTTCTAGATAGTAATGAAAAATGGAATTGAAACAGAGGTGGTTTATTTTAACTAATCTGTGAAATGTAAATTTTAAACTTCTTTACAATGGACCTTTGGAGAAGCAAGGTGGTATAAACTAATAAGTTATCAGTGGGAATTATGAGAAAATGACCTGTAGCAGTAAAAATTATGAGGAGGCCTCTAATACACCCCTTAGAAATCTTGTAAGTAAATGTCATGTTTGACAAAGTAGTTCACGTTGAGAAGCACCACCTGTGAGGACTATCAGAAACTAGGAGGAGATGTCACGCTTGATAAAGCTGGTAATGCCAATGCCCATCAGAAGAGCAGGCTAATATTTCAGAAGCTCAGGGGAAAAAGAGCTGAGGAAAAAAAATAGTAATAAGTTGGAAGAAAACACCTGAGACCATTGCTAATGAAAACAGGCACTGGAGAAGCATAAGAGACCAAGCATCCTTTCCATACAAATAAACTATTTTTATCTCTGTTGGGGGGCCATACTTCCTAATGTTTAATATTTACTCCCTGCTTTCAGCTAATAGCTTTATTTGCCCTCTGACACTTATTAAACATTGTTTCTATGTACATACTAATGTACAACAGCCTCAGATTAGAAAAATAAGAAGTTAACAAGTCTGACACCTCTGTTGTGGATACACTGTTACCATTCAATTCAATACATATATTTTAAGGTGTTTTCTCTGGCAGGCTCTGTGCTGGGCAACCCAGGCACCCCCCTGTCCTCAGGGAGCTTGCAATCTAGCACAAGTGCACATGGAAAATGATATTTCATGATAACCTAGAGCTGTCATTCAGCACAATAAGCATATGTAATCAAAAGTGTCTGTGCAGGAAAGCATGGTGGTCAATATGCTAGCAAGACTTCATCAGAGATGTACCATGAAGTACAAAAGTACTTCATCAGGTAGCAGGAATCTAGACAGGGCTATGACGCATTCTTCAACTTCCGTAAAGGTGTTTTCATATCCATATTTCCCTGAAACTCCAGACAGGTTCCACTAAAAATCTTCATCAATGCATTATGTATGTTCTTATACTTATTTTCAAAACAAACATGTTAATATTTAGCTGTCTCCACTTAACTACAAATTCCACATTGCTGGTGATAACTGTCTAGTTTACCATTTTATCTGAAGTAATTATGACAAATTCACTTAGTTCAAAATTGGTTCACTAACAAACTGTTCTAGAAGACACTTGGTTATTCTGCCCTGTACAAGTCTCCTGATGCTCACTCTATAAGCAATGCTCTTTTTTTTAACTCAAAAAAAAGTTGAAAAAGGTAAACTAGGCCTGTTAAAAAGTTGTTCTGAGATATGTCTCTGTTTCTACCTTTGGAAAACAAAATTCTTCATGAAACATTATAAATTTCTTTAACACATGAAACATGCAACACTTGCAGAGTTCCTATTAAAAACAAACAAACAAACCAAAAAAACTTGCTTCTGTATTTGCTCAGTGTTTCCTGAAGCTATGAGGATGAATGAGAACCTTGTCTCCCAATGTATCACAAATGACTTATTGTAGTTTTGAGTAGAATTCAACAAACTAACTACTTCTGCCCAAAGATAGGTTATAAAATGGATTGAAATAACCTTTTCCCTTGAAGCATTTTCTCCAGTATGAAAGAAAAAGCTTCTGCCTTTGTTTCTCTCCACAACTGGGAGTTGAGAACTGCTCAGACTTTGGGGAAACAAAACAAAAGCCCTCATAAAGCAAAAGGCTAGAACATGTCAAGAGAAGGCTGAATTTAGTGTAAGTGTTTTCTGATCGCTCTTGAGTATCATTTTGTAAAGGACAAAGGCCAATAGCTATGCACCTATCCTCCTGCTGAAATCCCTTCTGTCATAAAATTACACTTGATTTCTTATTTTAAAAGAATCCAAGTTAAATTTGACAAGGATTTTGCCCAAAACTTAACAATTTGAGTAAGTACAAATTACTCAAATTAGTAAATAAAGGACTTAGTAAATAAAGAAAACATAATTAAAGTAATAAATACTATTTTCTAAATACTTTCTATATATCAGACAATATATTGGCCTTGGAAGGCCAGAATTTACCCTCACCAAGCTGCATTTAGTGATGTAAAAAAAATTTAAGTACTGTATTGGGTTGACATTTGGTATCTCGAGAGAAAAAAAGGGTAAAATATTGATAATCTCTACAAAATATACTGAAATACATGGTTAGTGGGACAAATATAATTGCAAAATCCCAGCCTTGGGATACATAGCTGTCTTGAAAATAGTTTTCTGGATTAGGAAGAAATAAAATCATGATCTAACTATTGTGTGATCATGGATAACTTAAAACTAAAAGATAAGCACCTATTATAATTCAACATAAGACCAATGTTACCTTTTTGAAGGCAAACATGCTGACACCAATATGACACTTCATCTTTTAATAAATATTTCTAAGCATCATGCTGATGTATCTGTGTCTCTTAGAAATAAAGTAAAAGTGGAGTGAAATTGCTCAGTCACTTCTGACTCTTTGTGACCCCATGGACCATACCCTACCAGGCTCCTCCGTCCCTGGGATTCTCCAGGCAAGAACACTGGAGTGGGTTGCCATTTCCTTTTCCAATGCATGAAAGTGAAAAGTGAAAGTAAAGTCTCTAGGTCATGTCCGACTCATAGCGACCCCATGGACTGCAGCCTACCAGGCTCCTCCGTTCATGGGATTTTCCAGGCAAGAGTACTGGAGTGGGCTCAGACACTTTATCATCTGAGCCACCAGGGAAGCCCTCTTAGAAATAGGATACTGACATATGTTCAGTAGCCTGGAGAGAAAGAAAATTGGGAATTTTGGATTACAGTCATTTTGATTTAAGAGCAAAATCTTTTATGTTCAAATAATCCTGTGTTTGGATTCCAGCAAATTCACTCATTAATTTGGTAAGACAATGAGAAATTAAATGTAAATTCCTACTTTATAAATATCTTCCATATATGTATGCAAGGACCTAGAGATTACCATACTAAGTGAAGTAAGCCAGACTGAGAATGACAAATACATCATTTATAGGTGGAATCTAAAAAAAAATAATAATAAACAAATAAAGAAATGAATTTATTTACAAACTAGAAACAGATTATAATTTACAAAACAGAAACAAAAATAGAAAAAAAACCTAATAGTTAACAAAAGTGAAAGGGGGAAGGGATGAATTAGGAGGTTGGGATTAAAATATGCACACTACTAATTTATCCCTTCTCCTCCTTCCCCTTTGGTAACCAAAAATCTGTTGGGGAGATTGCGATTGGGATTGACATATATACACTATTGATAGCATGTATAAAATAGGTAACTAACTAGTGAGAACCTATTGTATAGCTCAGGGAACCCTAGTCAGTACTCTGTGTGACTAAATGGGAAGGAAATCCAAAAAAGAGTGAATATTTGCACAATATAGATGATACACATTGCTGTACAGTAGAAACTAAATGGCTCAATGATAGAAAATATACCTTCCAACACAGGAGACACAGGAGAGCTGAGTTCAATCCTTGCATCAGGAAGATCCCCTGGAGGAGGACATGACAACCCTCTCCAGTATTCTTGCCTGGAAAAAAAGAAATCCATGAACAGAGGAGCCTGGTGGGCTATAATCTATGTGGTCGCAAAGAGTCAAACATGACTGAGCAAGCGACTGAGCACACACACAGTAGAAACTAACACAACACTGCAAAGCAAATGAACGTCAACAAACGTTTTTAAGAAACATATACACACTACTATGTATAAAATAAACAACAAGGTCCTACTGTGGAGCACAGGGAATTACACTCAATATCTTATAACACCTATGATAGAAAAGAATCTGAAAAATAATATATATATGTGTGTGTGTGCATGTGTGTGTATAAATATACACACTGTTGAAGCCTCACTTGGAGAATTTTGAGCATTACTTTGCTAGCGTGTGAGATGCGTGCAACTGTGCAGTAGTTTGAATATTCTTTGGCTTTGCCTTTCTTTGGGATTGGAATGGAACCTGACCTTTTCCAGTCCTGTGACCACTGCTGAGTTTTCCAAATTTGCTGACATACTGAGTGCAGCATATTCACAGCATCATCTTTTAGGATTTAATATATCTCAGCTGGAATTTCATCATCTCCACTAGCTTTATTTATAGTGATGCTTTATAAGACCCACTTGATTTCGGACTCCTAGATGTCTGGCTCCAGGTGAGTGATCACACCATCGTGGTTATCTGGATCATAAAGATATTTTTTGTGTAGTTCTTCTGTGTATTCTTGCCACCTCTTCTTAATATCTTCTGCTTCTGTTAGGTCCATACCATTTCTGTCCTTCATTGTGCCCATCTTTTCGTGAAATGTTCCCTTGGTATCTCTAATTTTCTTGAAGAGATCTCTAGTCTTTTCCATTCTATTGTTTACCTCTATTTCTTTGCATTGATGGATGAGGAAGGCTTTCTTATCTCTCCTTGTATTCTTTGAACTCTGCATTCAGGTGGGTATATCTTTCCTTTTGTCCTTGGCCTTTCACTTCACTACTTTTCTCAGGTATTTTTAAAGCCTTCTCATACAACTATTTTGCCTTTTTGCATTTCTTTTTCTTGGGGATGGTCTTGATCACTGCCTCCTGTACAATGTCACAAACCTTCATCCACAGTTCTTCAGCACTCTATCAGATCTAATCCCTTGAATCTGTTTGTCACTTCCATTGTATAATCATAAGGGATTTAATTTAGGTCATACCTGAATAATCTAGTAGTTTTCCCTACTTTCTGCAATTTAAGTCTGCATCTTGCAATAAGGAGTTCATGATCTGAGCCACAGTCAGTTCTGGTCTTGTTTTTGCTGACTATGTATAGAGCTTCTCCACCTTTGGCTGCAAAGAATATAATCAGTCTGATTTCAGTATTCACCATCTGGTGATGTCCTTGTGTAGAAAGTTGTATTTTGAAAAGGCAAAGGAACCAGATATTAAATTGCCAAGATCTGTTGGATCAAAGAAAAAGCAAGAGAGTTCCAGAAAACATCTAATTCTGCTTTATTGACTATGCTAAATCCTTAGCTGTGTGGATCACAACAAACTGTGGAAAATTCTTAAAGAGAAGGAAATACCAGATCACCTTACCTGTCTCCTGAGAAATCTGTATGCAGTCAAGAAGCAACAGTTAGTTAGAACTGAACATGGAACAACAGACTGGTTCCAAATTGGGAAATGAGTGTGTCAAGTATGTATATAGTCACCCTGTTTATTTAACTTATATCCAGAGTACATCATACAAAATGACAGGTTGGATGAAGCACAATCTGGAATCAAGATTGCCAGGAAAAATATCAGTAACCTCAGATATGCAAATGACACCACCTCTATGGCAGAAAGTGAAGAGGAACTGAAGAGCCTCTTGCTGAAAGTGAAAGAGGAGAGTGAAAAAAGCTGGCTTAAAACTCAACATTCAAAAAACGAAGATCATGGCATCTGGTCCCATCACTTCGTGGCAAATAGATGGGGAAACAGTGGAAACAGTGACAGACTTTGTATTTGTGGGCTCCAAAATCATTGCAGATGATGACTGCAGCCACGAAATTAAAGTTCCTTGGAAAAAAAGCTATGACCAACCTGTACAGCATATTTAAAAGCAGAGGCATTATTTTGCTGACAAATATCCATCTAGTCAAAGCTGTGATTTTTCCAGTAGGCATGTATGGATGTGACAGCTGGACCATAAAGAAAGCTGAGCACCAAAGAATTGATTCTTTTAAATTGTGGTGTTGGAGAAGACTCTTGAGACTCCCTTGAACTGCAAGGAGATCCAACAAGTCCATCCTAAAGGAAATCAGTCCTGAATATTCATTGGAAGGACTCATGCTGAAGCCGAAACTCCAAAGCTTTGGCACCTGATGGGAAGTATTGACTCAGTGAAAGAGACCCTGATGCTGAGAAAGATTGAAAGCTGGAGGAGAAAGGGACAACAGAGGATGAGGTGGTTGGATGGCATCACTGACTCAATGGACATGAATTTGAGCAAGCTGCAGGTATTAGTGATGGACAGGGAAGCCTGGCACACTGAGACCATGGGGTCACAGAGTCAGAAATGACTGAGCAACTGAACTGAACTGAGCTGATATACATATACCCATACACACATATGCACACACATATAGATTCATATAACTGAATCACTTTACTGTATAATAGAAATTAACACAAAATTATAATAAACTATACATGAAAATCAAAAGATATTAAAAAGAACAGTATTCCGTAGACCACTGGCCTCCCAATCTCTGAGTCACGGAGAATTATCAGTTCATATCCTGTTAGGAACTGGTCTGCACAGGAAGATATGAGCTGCATGCAGACAATTGAGTGAAGTTTCATCTGCATTTACAATCACTCCCCATCATTTACTTTACCACCTAAGCTCTGCCTCCTGTAAGTGCCTCGATGGCTTTAGATTCTCATAGAAGTGTGGGCCCTACAGTTACCTGGGCATGTGAGAGATCTAGGTTGCACGCTTCTCATGAAATCTAACGCAGGATGATCTAAGGTAGAGCTGATGTGGTGGTGCTAGCACTGGGGAGCAGCTGCAAATATGGATTATCATTATCAGAGAGGTTTGACTGCACAGAGATCACAATAAATTAATGGTTTACAGGCTCATATCAAAACCCTATCAGTGAGTAGCAAGTGACAATTAAGATGCATCTGGTGGCAGGTTTGAGTCAGAATCGGACACTTATTTTATTCCACACATGGCCTGCCCATTATTTTATTTACCACTTCCATCTGTGCCTCTTTCTGTCACTGTGCACTTGAGTCAGTCACAGTTTTGGTAAGCCCATAAGCTAACCCCATGAGTAAAAAAAAAATGTTGCTGGAGTTCTTTCTAAAGAGGGGAAAGAGCCAATGATGAAACACCAGAATACTCTAAGACTGCCAACAGAAAGAAAGCTGCATTTCAACGAAAATACCAAGCATCCTACTTATGTGTTCATTGCAACATATAATTCTCATTCTCTAAGCCCTCTTTGTATATATGTGTGACTGGCTATCCAATGAACCCATGAAACCTTGAAAACTGCTTTGCCTCATGGAGACCAAGCATCCTGCAGTAAAAGACAAGCTTTTGGAGTGTTTCAAAAGAAAAAGCATGAACTTGAAGAACAGGAGCAATTAATGAAAGCCACCACTTCATCAAATCTGTTTGCACTAAGAACATCATTCTTACTAGCTAACCACATGGCTAAAGCTAAGAATCCCTTTACTATTTTTGAAAAGTTGATGCTGCCTGCTGCTAAGGACTTTGTCATGAACTTTCAGGAGAAGCTGAAATTCAAAAGGTAGCACATGTTCTTCATTTGACTAGCACCATATCTATAGAGATTGATGAAAAACAGAGGATACTGAAGCACAATTGCTAGATAGGATTAATGAGTCACTGTGGTTCTCAATCCCGTTTGACAAGTCTACCAATGTTGACAACAAGGCAACCAAGCTTGTCTTTATGGCGTATATTTTTCAGGAGGATGTGCATGAAGATATGTTATGTGTACTTCTGTTGCCAACCAACCCCGAGGCTTCAGAACTATTCAAGTCCTTGAATGATTACATATCAGGAAAATTGAATTAGTCATTTTGTGTTGGTGTATGCAGGGCCAGAGTAGCTGCTATGACTAGAGAGCTTTCTGGTTTCACTACTCAGGTGAAAAAGGTCAGTTCTGAATGTGAGTCTATATACTGTGTCATCCATAGAGAAATGGTGGCTAGCTGCAAAATGTCACCTGATCTTAACATTTTGACAGATATGATTAAAATCATCAATCACATTGAAGTACATGTACTTAACTCGTCTATTCACACAGCTCTGTAAGGAAATGGACGCAGAGCACATATCTTCTCTTATACACAGAAATAAGATGGATTTCTAAAGGTAGATCACTGGCCAGAGATTTTGCTTTACAAGTGCTGCTCCTGAGATTTCTTTTAGAAAAACGGTCACCATTGGAAGCTCATTTCAGGGACACAGAATGGGTTGCAAAACTTGCTTATTTATGTGACATGTTCAACATGCTCAATGAACTCAAACTGTCACTTCAGTGGAGAATGGCAACTGACAACTGTGTTCAAGTTCACAGATGAAGTGGCTGCATTCATAGCTGAACTGGAATTATGGGGGTGATGAAAGAACATGGGGATTTTTGAGATGCTTCAAACATTAGCAGAGATTTTGAAAGAGACCGAGTCAAGGCTTTCTTTCTCCCAGTGGGTGAATAATCACCTATCTCAGCTTTCAAAAGAATTTGAACATTACTTTCCAAGCACAAAATACCCCAGACCTGGGAAGGACTGGATCTGCAACACATTTGTGGATAAGCCAAGTGAATTAACCTAGGCCCTGCTAGAAGAGGATTAACTGCTTGAGATCACAACTGATGGTGGCCTTATTAAAGTCAAAGCAGAATACCCTGAGATTGCCATAAAAAGCATTGAAAAGCCTACTTCTGTTTCCAACATCTGATCTTCGTGAAGCAGGGTTTTCTACAGTGACAACCAAAATGAGATTACAGAGTGGACGGGGCATAAGCAACAAACTTTGTGTGTCAGTGTCTTCCATCACCCCCAGAAGGGACCATCTAGTTGAAGGAAAACAAACTCAGGGCTCCTGATTCTACATTTTGGTGCATTGTATACTTATTTCATTATTAATCACAAAGTAATAATAATAGAAATAAAATACACAATAACTAATGTACTTGAATGTACATTACATTTGTAATGTAATGGAATATAATGTGCCATCCCTCCCCTCTGGTCCATGGAAAACTTGTCTTCCATGTAACAGTCCCTGGTGCCAAAAAGGTTGGGGATGGCTGTCATAGATAGTCAATAAAATTCATAATGGACTGTGCTCCATGAAATAGGGTTATAATCCCCTGCTCTTCACTTATTATGACCTCACCACCCATCCCACATTTTTACTTCCTTCCTTTCTTCACTACTCCTTCCCACCTTGAAGTCTGACACAGTAGAGAGTGGTTAGATAGTAATGATCTTAAGTATTGCTGCCAGGGCAGTGTTTGATGTTTGACCCAGGAAGTAGCCAGAAGAGGGGAGATCTATTTTTGGCTCAGAATTGGACACACAAGGGACTCCTCCAGTGAAAGAGGTTAAAAGTTCCTCCTGCTCACCGCATCTCACAGGGTTTATCGACCCACTTAAAGCTCAGCTTACAAAGAGAACAAAGATACAGGCATGTGATGGAAGAAAGAATGAGGAAGAAAGTTATTAACATTGACCAAAGAACAGGAAATTCACATTTTGCAGAGCACATGTGAGAAAAACAAGTATGCAGTAAAAAGTCTGATAGAGTTCATTGTTCAGACACTGCACATGATGAAAACTAAGACCTTTTAGTTACAAATAATAAAGGCTAAGAAAAAAATAAATGAACATCTAAAATGGCCAGAGCATGTAAACAGTGCACCTTTAAAATGCCGAAAGGGTGTGGAAAAGGGAACACTCATGCGTTGTGGGTGGGAATGTAAATTGGTGTAGCCACTATGGAGAACAGCATGGTGGTTCCTTTAAACTATAAAACTATCTAAAATAGAACTATCATGAGTAGAAGTAATCCCATTACTGGGCATACACCCTGAGAAAACCATAATTCAAAAAGACGCATGCACCCCAATGTTCATTGCAGTACTATTTACAATAGACAAGACTTGGAAGCAACCTAAACATCCACCAACAGATGAATGGATAAAGAAGATGTGACATATATATACAATGAAATATTATGCAGTGAAAAAAATAAAGTTGAGTCATTTGTAGTGATGTGGATGGACACTGAGTCTATCATATAGTGAAGTAAGTCAGAAAGAGAAAAACAAATATATATTAATGTATATATGTAGAACCTAGAAAAATGATATAGATGAACCTACTTATAGGGCAGAAATAGAGACACAAACACAGAGGACAGAATGAACATGTGGACCCAGGGTGGGAAGGAGTGGGTGGGATGAACTGGAAGATTAGGAATGACATATGTACATCACCATGTGTGAAACAGAAAGTTGGTGGGAACCTGCTGTTTAGCACAGGGAGATCAGCTTGGTTCTCTATGATGACCTAGGTGAGCGGAATCAAGGGTAGGGGGTGGATGGGAGACCTAAAAGGGAGGGGACATATGTATGCCTACAGTTGATTCACTTTGTTGTACAGTAGAAACCAATACAACATTTTTAAGTAGCTATACAGCATTTTTTAATGGTATGTTAATATGTATTTATTCTACATGGGATTGTTTCATATTAAATGTTTTCTCTAGATCCTGTCTAGTACTTCAGACATTTCTCTCCTTTCTAGCAATCATTGTCTCAATTTAAGCAGTGTCTGTTCTTCAGTTTATTTTCTAAGAAGTCTATAAAATTTTAGGGATTAGCCTGATGACCTCTATCAATATAAACCACTCATTTGTCAAAGATAATTATTATCTAATTATTATACAGCTAGCTTTTGGGGAGACTACAATTTTTTTAAGAAAATCTTCAAAATGTGGAGAAACTAAACATTTTAAATGCCATCCCATCATCTTAAAGCCTCCATCTTTTCTTCTGAGAAGTTAGTTGTCATTTCATTGTTGATATTTAAAACAAGGAAGTTTTGTTTTTTTTTTAAGCCAAACTCTTTTAAGATGTTCATTTTCTCAGTGGCTTTCTTCAGCTTTACTGTTGTTGTTGTTGTTGTTTAGTCGCTAAGTTCTGTCTGAGTCTTTGGGACCCCATAGACTACAGCCCACCAGGCTCCTCTGCTTATGGGATTTCCTTGGCAAGAATATTGAGGTGGGCTGCCATTTCCTTCCCAGGGCATCTTTCTGATGAAGGGATCAAACCTGTGTCTCCTGCTTGGCAGGCAGATTCTTTACCACTGAGCCACTAGGGAAACACTCCAGTTTTTTTTTTACAATATGCCTATATATGCACTCTTTCTCTGTTTGTTTATCCTACTTTGCTTGGTAGCAAATATCTTTGTATCTTTTATCAGTTTTTGAAAACTCTTAGCTGTTACCTCTTCAGACGTTTCTGCCCTCGTTTTTCTTTCCAGCTCCTCTCTTTTTGAGAATTCACTTACATCCTTTGAACATTTTTTTCCACCCTCTCACAGAGGAATTTTCCATTTTCTGTCAGTATTTCAGTCTTGATAATATCCTGTGAATTTATATTTTGCTTGTTAATCCTCTATTCCATTGTGTTCAATTTGCTATTGTACACATCTAGTACAGTCTTAAAGTACTGACGTGCTTTATTTATTTATTTATTTTGTTATACCACACAGCTTGTGGGATCTTAGTTTCTCGACCAGGGACTGAACTTACCTCTCAGTACTGAAAGCATGAAGTTCTAACCAGTGGACCACCAGGCAATTTCCCCGATTTATTTAATCCTTGGACTTCCACTTGTTCTCTTTGTATAGATTACAATTGTCTGTTTAAGGCGTCAATTATTCCCTGTATTTTCTCATATCAATTGTAGTTATTTTAAAGTTGCACAGGATAACTCCACTATTTAGATCACTTGTGACTGTGTCTGTTGTCTCTTTTCCTTCTGGTAGTGCTATTTGATTGTTTTTGATTGCTTAATTTTAGTGAAACTGGACTTTTGGACTGAAAAATTATAGGGGTACCAAAACCTCCTTAGCTTCTGGCAGATAGTTTGAATAAAGTGTATATTGTATTAACCTAATTAGGGCTTGAGATAGTAAACAAAATGTATCAGTCTTTAACTGGACTGAGCAATTTCCTTTTCTTCCTGACTCCTGAGATGTGTACTAGGTTTCTTCTTTCTCAGTTGGCCCTAATGTCCAGTTTTCATTTTTCTAGCACTGTGAGACTACCAAAAGCCCACCAATCTGGTCAGTTTAGCCTTCAGTTTGTCCTTGGGTTCTCTATATCTTGCCTTGAGCTGCTTCTGAAACAGAGTAAAAGACAGTTCTTATTTCAATTTAAAAGTATCTTCCATTATTTCTTCATAAAAGCTTGGCTCCTCAAGTTTTAGCACTCTTGACAGTTCTTCCATGACTTCAAATAGATATTTTTTGGTATTTTACCCAACTTTCATAATTTTTCTCAGCAGGTAATAGTTATTCCACAAGCTAATTTACCTAGACTATGTAGTTTGCATACAAATTTTTATACCTAAATGTATACTAATATCATGAAAATAATTCACAGGAAATCATTTTGCTTTTGTTTCTAGTTTTTCAGCTGTCTATATTGCTGCACTTGTTTCTAATAGTATCTTAGTTGATTTGAGATTTGGAGGTTTAGTTTGTAGATAGATGTGGGTATCAATTCAGGGCTGTTTCTTTTTGTGTTACCTTCATGGAAAACAAAACGTTCATTCAAAACAAGGCATAGTTTTTCGATACCTGAATTTAAAGAGTATAAACTCTACTAAAGTTACCATTTTCCCCAGCTTAATATCTCACCATAAATGCTTGCATATCTACACTTGTTACTTTTAGAATCACTTCTCCTATGATTTGCACTTCAATATTTAAAGTACATTATTTTAGAATTTTTGATGTATGGAATTGGAAATGTGGAAAGATCAAAGATTTAGAATACGAGACTGCTGTAGAAAAGGCTGAGATTCACAGAGATGCCTGAAACTCAAACTGATTCCTCTAAGGTCCCCAAACCCTGGAATATCAAAATAAGAGTTAAACCCCAAGATTCCCACATACCTCCTTCCTATTTTCTACTTCATCTTCATGGCAATGAAGGAATTAGAAGCAAGTTCAGGTTTCATATGAGTCTGAAATGAGAGAGGTACAACATGTTTCAAATTACTGCCACGTGGTTTAATTCCATTGGTTAACAGCTTGATGATGTTGTTATGTCAAAACCTGCGTCTCGCTTTTATCCAGAGGATATTATAAGAGGTAGAATCTAGAAAAATATGTAAAAAAGACACTGGCCACATTCCAAGGCATATAAATGGTAATGAGTGTACACCTTGGGATAAAACTTTCCAGATTTTAGTAAAAGGGTCTACTAATAGAACAACCATCAGTTCAATTCAGTCACTCAGTCGTGTCCGACCATTTGCGACCCCATGAATTACAGCACGCCAGGCCTCCCTGTCCATCACCAATTCCTGGAGTTCACTCAGACTCACGTCAATCGAGTCAGTGATACCATCCAGTCATCTCATTCTCTGTCATCCCCTTCTCCTCTGTCATCCCCTTCTCCTCCTGCCACCAATCGCTCCCAGCATCAGAGTCTTTTCCAATGAGTCAACTCTTCGCATGAGGTGGCCAAAGTACTGGAGTTTCAGCTTTAGCATCATTCCTTCCAAAGAAATCCCAGGGCTGATCTCCTTCAGAATGGACTGGTTAGATCTCCTTGCAGTCCAAGGGACTCTCAAGAGTCTTCTCCAACACCACAGTTCAAAAGCATCAATTCTTTGGCACTCAGCTTTCTTCACAGTGCAACTCTCACACCCATACATGACCACTGGAAAAACCATAGCCTTGACTAGACGAAACTTTGTTGGCAAAGTAATGTCTCTGCTTTTGAATATGCTATCTATGTTGGTCATAACTTTTCTTCCAAGGAGTAAGCGTCTTTTAATTTCATGGCTGCAGTCACCATCTGCAGTGATTTTGGACCCCCCAAAATAAAGTCTGACACTGTTTCCACTGTTTCCCCATCTATTTCCCATGAAATGATGGGACCAGATGCCATGATCTTTGTTTTCTGAATGTTGAGTTTTAAGCCAACTTTTTCACTCTCCTCCTTCACTTTCATCAAGAGGCTCTTTAGTTCCTCTTCACTGTCTGCCATAAGGGTGGTATCATCTGCATATCTAAGGTTATTGATATTTCCCCCAGCAATCTTGATTCCAGCTTGTGCTTCTTCCAGCCCAGCGTTTCTCATGATGTACTCTGCATAGAAGTTAAATAAGCAGGGTGACAATATACAGCCTTGACGTACTCCTTTTCCTATTTGGAACCAGTCTGTTGTTCCATGTCCAGTTCTAACTGTTGCTTCCTGACCTGCATAAAAATTTCTCAAGAGGCAGGTCAGGTGGTCTGGTATTCCCATCTCTTTCAGAATTTTCCACAGTTTATTGTGCTCCACACAATCAAGGGCTTTGGCATAGTCAATAAAGCAGAAATAGATTTTTTTTGGAACTCTCTTGCTTTTTCAATGATCCAGCAGATGTTGGCAATTTGATCTCTGGTTCCTCTGCTTTTTCTAAAACCAGCTTGAACATCTGGAAGTTCATGGTTCACATATTGCTGAAGCCTGGCTTGGAAAATTTTGAGCATTACAACCATAGCAAGGTGCTATTTTCACTAAACTAGAAAGATTTTCTTCATCTTTCCTCCATGAGACCCTTTTACTTGATCACTGATTTTTTTCAAAATAAATTGAAGAATCATATATAAAATCAGCTTCCCATATAGTTCGTCTTTTTAAAAAAATATTTATTTATTTTTTAACTGAAGGATAATTGCTTTACAGAGTTTTGTTTTTATCAAACCTCAATGTCATAGGTATACATATGTCTTTTAAAAGAACTCTCTCCCATTCCATATAGTAACATAATAAACATATCAAACAAAAATAAAACTAGTTTTCTTAGTCTTTTCTCCATTAATTCCAGCTTTCAGAATAATGCTAAATATTTTTGGAATAATCACATTCTTGACATATCCTAAATGTGATGGGAACTTCTTTGGGGTTTTGCTTTCAATTATGAGATGAACTGTTGGTTCAAGAAAAATAATCTTTATTATGCAAAAAACATATCCTTATGGTACCTGTTTTCAGGTTTTACCAGACATGGTTGCTATACTTTTTATAGTGCCTACTTATTCTCTAAATTATGACATATATTTTTTCCTTCTACATAATGAAACAATTATAGAAACAGATTTCTTAATATTAAATTAACCCAAAAGTCTGTTTCGGCAAAGTAAATCATAAGTTTTACATACTATTTGATTATACATATGGCAATTTATGTAAGATTATTACATCTATACTTATGTATATTCATTCTTTTTTTCATAAAAATAATTAATGTTGAAAAATTAAATATGAAACTTTCCAAGATTTATTATTTTCAAGAAACACTTTTGTAGCATTAGAATGTGTCAACACTAAAAGTCTGAAAGAATTCACCATAGTATAATAAGGAATTGATTTTTAATTTTTTTTAATATTTTAAAAACTTAAGGTATATGCTTCTTATGTATTTAGGTTTTCTACTTCGTATTATCATTTTCTTTACTTATTTTGTAACCCTAACATACTTTAGGTCCTGTTCTGTGTAATAAAATTTGTGTATTCTCTGTAGGTTCAAATTCTGTTTCTATCATGCATTTAGCTTTGGCATCTGATATACTTAAAAAGTGAAAGTGTTAGTCGCTCAGTCATGTTCACCTCTTTGTGACCCACAGACTGGAGTATGCCAGGTTCCTATGTCCATGGAATTCTCCAGGCAAGAATACTGGAGTGGGTAGCCATTTCCTTCTCCAGGGGATTAATTAGACCCTTTAAGCCTCAGTTACTTTATCTTTAAAATGAATAGAAATGATAAAATTATATCGTATGGATGTTCAGGGATTAAATAATATAAGGAACGTAAAGCATTAGGCAATACCTAGTACCTGCTAAGCATTGACAAACTACTACCAAATTACTGTTCCATAAATGGTTTCTCCTGAGCCATCATGATCAATACATGTGTGTTTGCTCAGTCGCTCAGTTGTGTCCAAGTCTTTGCAATCCTATGGACTGTAGGGCGCCAGGCTTCTGTGTCCATGGAATTCTCCAGCAAAGAATACTGCAGTGGGTTGCCATTTCCTACTCTATGGTATCTTCCCCATTCAGGAATCAAACCCACGTTTCTTGTATCTCCTACATTGGCATGAAGATTCTTTACCACTGCACCACTTGGGAAGCCCTCTTGACCCTTATTCAAATAGGAAGGAAACTCCCAAACAAATAATCTGTATCAATATCTGTTTCTCTGCCTTGGACATTCATTAAATACTGAGGACAATACAATCCATACTGTGAATATGAAAGTGACAGAACATGCTCAAAAGAACAAGAAACAAAGCAGACACACAACTCGTGTTCTTTCTATTAATCCTTCCTATTCCACCTACTTTGCTTTTGTCCATTATCTGCTGATGCCACACTCCTCTTTACTACATGCATTCTCTACTTCTAAAAATAAGGATTCTATTAATTTTCAGAAGCACATCACATTTCTCACTGTGCCAGATTTTCCAGTGTTAGACCCCTTTGAATGCCAGGCCAAGTTTGTACTCTTGAAAGTTTGAAGAAAAGAGTTTGAAGGACTTGATCTGAGATTTGATATGATCAAAGCTGTGTGTTAGGATCTTCTATTTGACAGAAGTAAACATAGAGAACAGGGAAATGAGGGGAAATAAAGGTTGCCTTACTCATGAACCAACATGATGGTCTAAAAATGCAGGAGAGGAAAGAGAAAGGGGAAACCTGTACATGCAGGTCAGGGAAGTATGGACAGAATATCTATGTCATGATGGGGGAAAGGAAAAGGAAATTAGAAGAGATAGCTGTATGAATGTGCATCCAAATAATTGAAAATGTTAGAAGAGTTAGTAATAGGAACCAGAAATGTAAGAGAAATGACTTCTTTTGGAGAAATGACTTCCCTGGTGGTTCAGATGGTAAAACATCTGCCTACAATGTCGGAGACCCCAGTTCGATCCCTGGATCAGGAAGATCCCTTGGAGAAGGAAATGGCAACCCACTCCAGTGTTCTTGCCTGGAGAATCCCATGGACAGAAGAGCCTGGTAGGCTACAGTCCACGGGGTTGCCAAGAGTCAGACACGACTAAGCAACTTCACTTTCACTTTTACTTTCACTACTTTTGGATGGTGAGATTATTTTGTATATACAATGATCTTTGAGTGTTAAAATATCACCCACAGAAAAGAATAAGCTGTCAATTTGCTGTTCATAGCTATATTGTCAATGACATAAATATAGTCAATATCTGTGAACTGGCTGAATGACAGTTTGCAAATAACTTAAGAAAGCAAGTATAATTTGAAATGCTGTTTGCCTCCTAAAATTCATGTAATTATAATCAAAGAAACTTTACAAAAAAACTTGAATTTAGTTAATAAGTAAATGCTCCAAATACGTGTGATTTGATTTTTATTGTGAGTGATTTGAATACATGAAAATGGGACAGTCTATCAGAGAAGAAAATATCAACAAAGTGTTTAAAAAAAAGGCTAGGAAAATATGTTCAATATTTAAATTAAAATTAGTATTTGTAATACATGAATACTCTTATAAGTCACAAATTTATATACATAACAATGCAGTAGAAAAAGAGCAAAATATCTAAATAAACAATTCATGGTAGAAGAAGCACAAACAACCATAAGTATTTTAAACAGATCATCAACATTACAAGTGATACCATTTTTGCTTAATATAATAAAACAAGTAATATATTTATAATAGTGTTAAGCCAATTCAAAAAGTAATTTAAGTGGTATTTATAAAATGTTACAATAAATTTAAGGAAAGCAATTTCTCATTATCTTTATAATTTAAAGTGTCTTAGCTGCTAAACTCCAAAATTCCACTTCTAAAAATCTGTCCTTTCAAATATTGCAAGATAAGCATCTAAGAAAGTTGATTACAGTGTTATGGTTTGTCATAGGATATAAATCAGAAGAAATTTAAAATCTATCAATATAGACATAGTTAAAAATTGGAGTATACCCATACGATGCAATACAATGAAAATAATAAATAAAAAATGGGTGGGTCTTGACACCTTGCTATAAATCATCTCGAAGATCCATTACATCAATAATGCAAGTTCTTAAGTGCTATGGGCAATACAATCTCATTTATGTAAATACATAAATATGTACATTCACGTGTGCCTGATGTGATTATGTGGTTGTGTAGGTGTGTCAAAGCCATTGTATATGCACACCTGCAGAAAAATACCAAGAAAGATATTCAAGGAACTGGGAACAATAGTTGTTTCAAGAAAAAAGGAAGCCAAAGTTTAGAGGAAAAAAAGTATGCACTTAAAGCTTATATTTCTGTTCTTAAACATTATTTGTAAAGACTGTATATTACTGTTGGGGAAAAATGAGAGCCTTAAGAGCAAACAAATAATATAGGTAGTTATTGGAAAAGAGATGACTGTAAAATCTCTGAGATCAGGAGACATAATTTAGTAGAGAAGTAAGATTTTTATTTCTGCTATTACCCTTACTGGTAAATACAGCATAGACTGTTCTAATGAATGTATTTATAAACATTAATGAACAAAATTTCATGTTCCAACAATCTCTGAATAATTTCTTATAATACATAATTCATCAAAATTATGGGAACTTTAGTTATCTCTTTTCTGTCCTATTGGGAGTAATTGTGGCTTCTTTAGGTATTTGGTAGTTGCCTTAGAGGCCTCAGTGAATTAAAAATGAGAGGTACATGGACAAGTGAATGCAACTAACTAAAAATTAGAAGAAAATTTTAGGCTAAGCCACTAACTTATGTGGACTCTAGCTTGTTTTACCTATATATTATGAAAGGGAGACTTATATTGCATATAGATTATAATATAGATTATATTGCATATAGAATATGCACTAGAAAATGCATATATTGCACTTAGAGTTGCATATTTAGAGTTCTAGAATCTTATCAACTATAACCTTCTGAAATTCTTTGTCTCTTAAGTGCAATATTTCCCTCAAAATGCAAGCCTAAACTCAGCTTCTCCAGTCTCAACAGATAATTGTCTTAGTGTGAGTTTCTCCAGGAACAGACTCTGAAAAGGGAGAAAGTCAGATGATTTGAGCGTATAACATTGAAACATATACATTACCATATGTAAAATAGATAAGCAGTGCAAGTTTGAGGTATGATGCCGGTGATCTGTGAAACCTGGAGAGATAGGGTGGGGAGGGTGGTGGGAGGGGATTCAGGATGCAGAGGACACATGTTTACCTATGGCCGATTCATATAGATGTATGGCAAAAGCTATCAGAATATTGTAAGTAATTAACCTGCAATTAAAATGAGGAATTAAAATTTTTAAAAAGGGATTTTAATTGCAACAGTTTATTTGGGAAATAATCTCAAGAAATACCAGTAAAGAAGTTCAGTCTTGAGACACAGAATAGCAGCAAGCCAGGAAGAGTTTGGTTTGTGATCAAGTCAGTCACTACTGTGGGCATTGGAGTTGAGTCCACTGAGGGCTGACTTGAAGCTCTGGTGGTTATACATAAAATCCCTGCTCTTCAATGATCCAGGACTGTGACTGGCATAGTTAATGCTCTGGCACACCTGCCCTGTGCAAAGACCCAGCATGCCCCCACAGCCAGACAAAAGGCCCCAAGGAGCAGACTCAGATATTTCTACTTAGGCAGCGTTCAGCTTGTAGAGTTGTATATGCTCAGGGAAAAAGAGCAAGGCACTGAAGTATCACCTATATTTCATCACTTGCAAGTTCATTCTATCAGGTCACTTATTTTTGAATAGTAGTCAATCACAAATGCTTAACAAAAAATGTTCTATGAGTTTCAGTGGGACTAGCTATAGTCCCTGATGGTGCATACTGTCCCAAATCTGTACAGCTCTCCTTGGCATCCACAGGTCACTGTCTGATTCCAGAACTCACTGTGGATACCAAAATCCAGGGATGCTCAAGTCCTTTACAGCCAGTCCTTTATAATCACAGGTTCCGCTTTTCCATGTTTCACTAATCACTGGTTCAACCAACAGTGGATTGAACCAGGAAATACAAAAGTTGGGCAATAAGATTTTCTTTCTGTCTATCCTCCACCTCTCATTCTATATTCCTAACATCCTGGACTACTATTTCTCCTGGCAAGGTTTCTGGTGCAAGTGGAGTGACTCAGACCTTTGTTCCTGAGTGTTTGATCTAAACCCTGTCTCTATCAAATTCTCTCTCTTCATGATAAGAGAGATCACATGGTAAGGATCACAGCTTTTACAGTGTAGTAAATCCTCCCTTTGCCCACAAGCTCCATAGCATGAAGATCCCAAGCTGACCAGGCAATGGTCATGGCATTAGGTATTCAAAGGAGAAGGATATAATTTATTTACCACCAAGTAGCTTGCTGGTCTTTTGAAGAGGCAGAGGCATCCTGAGGGCTCAGTATTCATCTCTGCTGCTAAAAGGTTGATCACTAAGCCTCAATAGCAGCCATACTTCCTTTGGTTAATGGGAACTCATACAGTTGGACCCACGCATCCTCCCTATTCTGATTAGTACAGCTTTCTTCATAGTCCATTATGAATCACTCAACTTTCTTCTATCCACAGAGTGAGCAGGCTGGAAGATGATTCATCTCCTCTGGACAAAATATATTATTCATCTTGTTGATTTGTGCCTTGAGAGGCGATCTTTTGTGGACATTGATACAAGTTTCAAAAATCTACAGACTTAATACCCATTGACCTAAAGAACTTTGTATCTCTGAAATTCCAATGTTGCTGCCTCCATGCTCCTCTCAATAAGCTGAGACATGTGCCTTCTGTGTTTTGCAGGCATTAAACTAAAAGCTTAAATGTGGATATGCCTTAAATGTGGACAACAACTCTTGCACTACTTAGCCATCGAGGATATCCCTTATCTGCCATCTCACACGTGCTTCTGATCTGCCATCTTGGGTGTGGGTATGGGTATACCCTTTCCCCAATGATCAATGATACTGGCACATAACTGTATTTTCTTTGAGTAAATCTCGTAGAATTTCTATTGGAGAGGTTTGCTGTGCTCTTCAAAAATGCCTCTGGATCTAAGAACTAACTCACATATGAAAACCCAGCCACATCCATGCTTTTCCTTTGTAGTAGTAATATCCGCAGTCTCTTCCTCTGCTCTTGATCTCTTGGTTCTTTCGGTAAAGCAGTTTAACCAATAGTAGCTCTTTGAATTTCTAGCAGTGACCTGGTCCCAGTGAATCAATCTTTTTGGTGCCTGACACTGTTTAGGTTCACCTGGTTGCTAACAGTTTAGGGCCAGATTCTCTGTTGTTCTGTAACAGATGAACTTTAACACAGTTATCTGAGGCATTTTATCCATTTATGAATATTCTTCTACTGCAGTTCTGTCACGTACACTTCATTTTCAATATGCCATCATTCCCTTTAAACATCTGTTCCAGAAGTGTGCTGAGGCTTGCTCAGCTATCCTTGTCAGGACATTAAACCTTGAGTTACAGAAATGTACCCCCCTATCAATCAAATTTCCATTCTCAATTCTTATCATTTCTCCATCATCAGGGTTCAGCAAACTCCAAAATAATTCCCGAACTGTTATCCTAGTGCTGCTCATCCTTATTAGACAGTTCCTTCAGTACTTCTGTAAATAATGCTTTTCTTCCTCTATCAGGAGCAGGAAGGCATACTGAGACTAGACCTCTGCTAATCTTTAGCAGATGTTCAAGTTGGTTTTAGAAAAGGCAGAGGAACCAGAGATCAAATTGCCAACATCCACTGGATCATCAAAAAAGCAAGAGAGCTCCAGAAAAACATTTATTTCTGCTCTATTGACAATGCCAAAGCCTTTGACAGTGTGGATCACAAGAAACTGTGGAAAATTCTTCAAGAATGGGAATACCAGACCACCTGACCTGCCTCTTGAGAAACCTATATGCAGGTCAGGAAGCAACAGTTAGAACTGGACATGGAACAACAGAATGTTTCCAAATAGGAAAAGGAGTACGTCAAGGCTGTATATTGTCACCCTGCTTATTTAACTCCTATGCAGAGTGCATCATGAGAAACGCTGGGCTGGAAGAAGCACAAGCTGGAATCAAGATTGCTGGGGGAAATATCAATAACCTCAGATATGCAGATGACACCACCCTGATGGCAGAAAGTGAAGAGGAACTAAAAAGCCTCTTGATGAAAGTGAAAGTGGAGAGTGAAAAAGTTAGCTTAAAGCTCAACATTCAGAAAACAAAGATCATGGCATCTGGTCCCATCAATTCATGGGAAATAAATGGGGAAAGAGTGGAAAGAGTATCAGGCTTTATTTTTTGGGGCTCCAAAATCACTGCAGATGGTGATTGCAGCCATGAAATTAAAAGACACTCCTTGGAAGGAAAGTTATGACCAACCTAGATAGCATATTCAAAAGCAGAGGTATTACTTTGCCAACAAAGGTCCGTCTAGTCAAGGCTGTGGTTTTTCCAGTGGTCATGTGTGGATGTGAGAGTTGACTGTGAAGAAAGCTGAGCACAGAAGAATTGATGCTTTAGAACTGTGGTGTTGGAGAAGACTCTTGAGAGTCCCTTGGACTGCAAGGAGATCCAACCAGTCCATTCTGAAGGAGATCAGCCCTGGGATTTCTTTGGAAGGAATGACGCTAAAGCTGAAACTCCAGTACTTTGGCCACCTCATGCGAAGAGTTGACTCATTGGAAAAAACTCTGATGCTGGGAGGGATTGGGGGCAGGAGGAAGAGGGGACGACAGAGGATGAGATGGCTGGATGGCATCACCGACTCAATGGATGTGAGTTTGAGTGAACTTCGGGAGTTGATGATGGACAGGGAGGCCTGGCGGGCTGCAATTCATGGGGTCACAGAGAGTCAGACACGACTGAGCGACTGAACTGAACTGAACTGAACTGAATCTTTAGCAAGGAGAAACAAGAATCACTACGTTCTAAGTGATTCAGAGGAAGCTAGATGCTTCTGGTTCTCAAGCCCAACCACCAGATATGCCCATCCCAGGCTTTAAGACTCCATTTCTTCCTATCTGCATCCTGACTTTAGCCAAGAGATACTTCTTAAGACTGTGCATTCAGCTATCTTTGTAAGTCTGCAACTATCTCATCCAGTTTCAGGAAATAAAGACCTTTAAATTTGAACTTTCATGGAGACTTTAAATTGAGAGTTGACTAACCTGAAGCAGTAATTTTCTTCTGCCAGAGTTTCAATGACATTTAAGTATAGTCAACCAAGCCACCTTCTTTTAACTTTCATGTACGTCCTATACCTCAAAGTGCTAGGGTTACTGCATAGACACTGTATTCACTTCTACCTCTCTCCCAACTGAATTAACTATAGACAGAAGTCTTAAACTTTTTAATGTTATAACATGTCAGGTGTTATCAACCTTGATCTTACACCAACAATAAGGTCATCATTGCCATTCAGTAGTAGGTGATCCAAAGTTAGAAGGAATTCCTAAGATTTTCTTCTTGGAAATACTTTTAGTGCCAAAAATCCTGGTTAGGTTTTCACTGGATGGTAGTGCAATTAGTTTATTTGGAAAGTGATTCCAGGAAATACTAGTCAATGTGGGGGAGTTTGAGACAAGGAAGAGAAGGAAACCAATACAAAGTGGGGGCCTGGAGTAAAGTGAACAAAGGCATATTAAAAGGCAAGGTCAGAGAAATGATAGGGCCAGTTTATATATGGCCTTGTGCGTGCATGTATGTTTTGTGACCGTATGAACTATAGCCTGCTAGGGTCCTCAGTCCATGGGTTTCTCCAGGTGAGAATACTGGAATGGGTCGCCATGCCCTTCTCCAGGGGATCCTTCCCTGATCCAGGGATTGAACCCACATTTCCGGCATATTCATTATTGACTGAGACACCAGGGAAGACCATACAGCTTTGTAGGTCATTATAAAAACTTTGAATGTTGTTTATGATTGGGAGATATTATAGAATTTTTATCAGAGAATTAATTAATTTATTTTACATTTTAATAAGGAAATTTTGGCTACTTTGGTGTAAGTTTGGAAACGTTGGTGTAAACTGTGCATTGAATGAATAAGGACAAAGACAAAAGCAGGAAGTTGAGTCAGGAGGTTTGAACAGGATGTCAGATGAGATAGGATGATGGCTTGGCCATGAGCAGTAGCAGGTCCAGTGATGAGATGTAGTCATAGTCTGGACATATTTGGAAGCAAACTCCAACATGATTTGTTAATGGATTTGATGTCAGGTTTGAGAGAATAATTGTGAAAGAATTTCTTCAGGGTTTTGGCCAGAATACCTCAATGATTAACTGAGATAGCAAAAAGCAGATGAAGTTGGGTTTAGTAATGACACAAGTAAAGATGTTCAGGATGCTGTTGGATGTACAACCACAAAGGTAAAAGGAGTGGTCTGGTGTAGAGAACAACAATTTCAGTCAGAATAAAAGGAGAGGATGTGGGGAGCACATAGATCTATGGTCTGAGCTCTTGACCATCCTAACTTGACATGTCAAAGAGAAGAGAAAGAAGCAGCAGAAGAGAAAGAGAATGAAAAGCCAAGAAAACACGTGGAAAATGTGAGTACATAGCTATATTTTACTGATAAATGGTCAAAAAAGAATATTTACAATAGCGTTATAAATTGAATGTTTTGTTATTTATTTATTTTTTTTGCTATTGAGTTGTATGAATTGCTTGTGAGATGGCTGGATGGCATCACTGACTCGATGGACATGAGTCTGAGTGAACTCCGGGAGTTGGTGATGGCCAGGGAGGCCTGGCGTGCTGTCATTCATGGGGTCACAAAGAGTCGGACATGACTGAGCGACTGATCTGATCTGATCTGATCTGATTGACTGTGTGGATCACAATAAACTGTGGAAAATTCTTCAAGAATGGGAATACCAGACCACCTGATCTGCCTCTTGAGAAACCTATATGCAAGTCAGAAAGCAACAGTTAGAACTGGACATGGAACAACAGACTGGTTCCAAATAGGAAAAGGAGTTCGTCAAGGCTGTATATTGTTACCCTGCCTATTTAACTTCTATGCAGAGTACATCATGAGAAACGCTGGGCTGGAAGAAGCACAAGCTGGAATCAAGATTGCTGGGAGAAATATCAATAACCTCAGATATGCAGATGACAACACCCTTATGGCAGAAAGTGAAGAGGAACTAAAAAGCCTCTTGATGAAAGTGAAAGTGGAGAGTGAAAAAGTTGGCTTAAAGCTCAACATTCAGAAAACAAAGATCATGGCATCTGGTCCCATCCTTCGTGGGAAATAGATGGGGAAACAGTGGAAACAGTGTCAGACTTTATTTTTTGGGCTCCTAAATCACTGCAGATGATGATTGCAGCCATGAAATTAAAAAACGCTTACTCCTTGGAAGGAAAGTTATGACCAACCTAGATAGCATATTCAAAAGCAGAGACATTACTTTGCCAACAAAGGTCTGTCTAGTCAAGGTTATGGTTTTTCCAGTGGTCATGTATGGATGTGAGAGTTGGACTGTGAAGAAAGCTGAGTGCTGAAGAATTGATGCTTTTGAACAAGCATAGTTGGAGAAGACTCTTTTGGAAGAATTTGCAAAATATGAGTATAATTCTTTAGAGGTTACTTCAAATCATTTTTTCTTTACTTTGGCCACTGATGCATTTGAGCCTGTCCTATTTCTTGTAGGAGTTTCATAGTTACTTATTCCATCTATTGACTTAGTATAAATCTATTTAGTTTTATTTTTTCTTGAGTCACTTTCAGTAGTTTGTGCCTTTCTAGGGATTTGTCCATTTCATCTAGATTATTAGATTGGTATACAGTTTTTTGTAGTATTACCTTTTTTAAAAAAAAATTAAGAAATTTGTAATGTCAGTAATAAGGTCCCCTTTTAATTCTTGATTTTCATAAATAAAGTTTTGTTTCTTTTTTTCTGGGGCATTGTAGCTAAATGTTTGTCAATTTTGTTGAACTCTTCAAAGAACCAGCTGTGATTTTGTGATATTTATATTATTTTTGTATTCTCTTTGTTTTATTTTCACCCTAAACTTAATTTTTTCTGCTTTATTTAGGTTTATTTACTCTTATTTTGCTAGATTTTTAAGGCAGAGAAGTTCAGTAATTCATTTGAGATTTTTATTTTTAATGTAGCCAGTTACTGAAACAATCAATCAGATAATGACAATTCTTTTTGAACATTGCTTTTAGGAAGATCCAACCGTCTAGTCAAGGCTATGGTTTTTCTTGTGGTCATGTATGGATGTGAGAGTCGGACTGTGAAGAAAGCTGAGCACCGAAGAATTGATGCTTTTGAACTGCGGTGTTGGAGAAGACTCTTGAGAGTCCCTTGGACTGCAAGGAGATCCAACCAGTCCATTCTGAAAGAGATCAGCCCTGGGTGTTCTTTGGAAGGACTGATGCTAAAGCTGAAACTCCAATACTTTGGCCACCTCATGCGAAGAGTTGACTCATTGGAAAAGACTCTGATGCTGGGAGGGATTGGGGGCAGGAGGAGAAGGGGACGACAGAGAATGAGATGGCTGGATGGCATCACTGACTCGATGAACGTGAGTCTGAGTGAACTCTGGGAGTTGATGATGGACAGGGAGGCCTGGTGTGCTGGCATTCATGAGGTTTCAAAGAGTCAGACACGACTGAGTGACTGAACTGAACTGAACTGAAAGCCATTCTGTCTTCACTAGTGCATGCTAGGTTTCTGGCTTTCAGTGTGATTGTGAGAATATTGGTTTTCAAGGCTACCATGGAGGTGAGGGAAGGGTGATGAGAAAAGGGCAAGTAAAATGCTATAAAGACTTTCATTATTGCTAAGATTCAGCTATCTGTCTTGAATAAATATTCCACAATTTTTCAAGCCTTTGACTAATTTACAGACTCCTCTAAAATGAGTTAATTCTGACAGCATTTGATAATGTTCTCATTGCTTCTAAGGAGAAATGGGTTTTTGGAGGTCCTTGCTCCACCATTCCCACTGATACAGAAAGTTCACATACTGAGATATGGAGAAGTCATTCTGGCTTTTACATGAGTTAATGTGAATTTTATACCTGTTTGTGGCTTATCAAATAAGCATCGTACATTTACTTTAATTATTAAAGAAAAGGGTGCACTGGCCAAAAGTAAAGAAAGTCCATGCTATAAATGAAGAGTAAATGCTGGGGTTCAGTGCTGGTACTCTACTGTTGATCAGACACCATTCCAAGTACCAAAGCCATACTGACTCACTGTGCACATGCTGAGCTTCTTTTTTTAATCTTTAAGGAATGTATCTCTGCCTTGTTTTGATGTTCTTTGTTCTGACAAGACACAAAACTGTGTTGACAACCATGCTTCTTCTCCAAGGCAGTTCCTCAGAGTCATCTGAGAAGCTGCCTTCGAGGGTACAGTCCTCAGTTTGGCTCATGTAAAACTCTTTCGTATCCATATTATAGACTGTTTACTGATTATTTTTATCAACACCACTGATCTCATTCAGAGTTTTTTATTATTAACCATGATTTGAGTACAGGTATTCCTACATGTTAACATTCAAGAGAGAACCTGATGGGAAATCAATGTGATTATTAGTTAGCAAGTAATTTGGGAATAATCTACTGAAAATTCTTTGTTTGTCATTCTGACTTTCACATGACTTAAACCACAGAAATATGCTTGCTAATAAAACTCGTGCAGAAGTTTAATAGACATGAAACATTCATATCAAAACTATCTTTTTTTGAGGCAGAGGTGACAGACCCTGTGCATTTCTGCTTGCCCCTCTTTCTGCTTGTGGGCACCCTCAAGAAACCCTGGGATTTATTGGAAAATAAATGCAGTCTGAGAAACAAAGTAATAGTTGAATAAAGTGGGTCCATGAAAAGATGTGATGGGAGGGTTACTTCCCTAACATCCACAGATGGAGATGTAGGTACTAGAATTTCTAGTCCAAGCCAATGTTTGGAAGCAGTGTACTTTCAAGGTGGAACTACTCATTACTCATCTTTTTATTTGAAGAATATTATAAGAGACAATATTTCTCATTGTTCAGCGTGCCTGAGTAAACATTATATGACTACAATCATTCTTATATAGATAGTACATTTGTAACTAACACTGAACCAAAGTATCCATAACAAGCTGGATGAAAAATACAAAACATTCCTTTATTTTCAAGGCCACTAAACTGTAAATGAACCACTATTTCAAATTGGTCTTGGGAAAATGGCTTTTATTTAGCTTTCCTGTTACTTTGTTTTCCTGTTAGTGTAATAAAGAGTAAGTGAAAAAGCAGTGATGTTTAAGAGCACCCCAGCACAGAACAATGGAAAACATATTTCCCTGCACACAGAGAGATGAGTGAGATGACTTGCCTCAATGCTAAAGAAAAATAAATTAATTGGTCTTACTGAAGTCTTTGTTTTCTGTTGTTTTTTTTTTTTCACATCAGAAATGCCAAATGAGTCTGACATATATGTCAGTCTCTCTGTTTTGTATGAGATAGCACTTGGCTTTTTAATCTACAGAAATAAGCTTTGGTGTGTTCAGTGATGCCAATCAAAGCTGTTTTTATTTATTTTTAAAGCATTCAATGGAAAAGTAATCCACAATTCTCTTTCATTTGCCAGATTTTCTAACGTCTGTATTTCTAAATTGGGAGTTTATATCTTCAAGAAAATAAGTAACTCAAAGGGAGTGCATTTTAAACACCACAGTGGTCAGAGAAAACATGAGGGTTTTGCAATATGCTTCCTCTATGCCCATATGAGATAAAATCATGTGTAAGCACAAGGCTCTCAAGTAGGAATCAGAGACAAAGGTCTGTGAGAGAAATCCATCCTGGTGCCTGATTTTGTAGGGTCCATGAGTTCAAAATAGTTTATACATTTTAATGGTTTGGGAAAAAAAATAAGCCGCTTATTTGGTGACATAAGAAAATTATGTAAAATTCAAACTTAAGTTTCCATACAAAGTGTTTATTGGAACACAGTAATGCTCATTTTTTGACATATTATTTGTAACAGTTCTGGTACAATGTCAAAATCAAGTAGTTGCTAAAGCTATGATATTTACTATCCACCCCTTTGCAGAAAGGGTTTGACAAACTATCTGAAAGTCTCAAATCTAGTAGGTCCACAGGCTGTTTTGACTTCCTTATTCTTTTATATTACCTTATTTTTCATTCATCCATACATGTTATTGCTTTGATTTCTGCCTATAGTGTTTTATTATATTTGTAATCAATTGCATTTATAAATCATGGAGCAAACAGGACCCTCTAGATGTGTAGGTTTCTGTTCTTGTATCATTCACCTTCCCTTCTCTTTGTGCCTACTACAGCACCAGAGAATTCAAAACACACTGTAACACTGACTTTGGCTTGATCCTCCAGGTGTTGCTAGCTACCAATCTTGCTCTTTTTCTTTCTATCTTAAAAGGGTGAAAGATCCATTTCAAGAAATCATCAAACCTGTCAATACCTTCATCTTTCCATGTTATCACTCAGTTCAGTTCAGTTCAGTTGCTCAGTTGTGTCTGACTCTTTGCACCCCGTGAATCGCAGCACGCCAAGCCTCCCTGTCCATCACCAACTCCCGGAGTTCACTCAGACTCACGTCCATCGAGTCAGTGATGCCATCCAGCCATCTCATCCTCTGTCGTCCCCTTCTCCTCCTGCCCACAATCCCTCCCAGCATCAGAGTCTTTTCCAATGAGTCAACTCTTCGCATGAGGTGGCCAAAGTATTGGAGTTTCATCTTTAGCATCAGTCCTTCCAAAGAACACCCAGGGCTGATCTCCGTTAGAATGGACTGGTTGGATCTCCTTGCAGTCCAAGGGACTCTCAAGAGTCTTCTCCAACACCACAGTTCAAAAGCATCAATTCTTCAGCACTCAGCCTTCTTCACAGTCCAACTCTCACATCCATACATGACCACTGGAAAAACCATAGCCTTGACTAGATGGACCCTTGTTGGCAAAGTAATGTCTCTGCTTTTGAATATGCTATCTAGGTTGGTCATAAATTTCCTTCCAAGGAGCAAGCGTCTTTTAATTTCATGGCTGCAGTCACCACCTGCAGTAATTTTGGAGCCCAAAAAAGTAAAGTCTGACACAGTTTCCCCATCTATTTCCCATGGTGTGATGGGACCAGATGCCATGATCTTCGTTTTCTGAATGTTGAGCTTTAAGCCAACTTTTTCACTCTCCCCTTTCACTTTCATCAAGAGGCTTTTGAGTTCCTCTTCACTTTCTGCCATACGGGTGGTGTCATCTGCATATCTGAGGTTATTGATATTTCTCCCAGCAATCTTGATTCCAGCTTGTGCTTCTTCCAGCCCAGCATTTCTCATGATGTACTCTGCATAGAAGTTAAATAAGCAGGGTGATAATATACAGCCTTGACGTACTCCTTTTCCTATTTGGAACCAGTCTGTTGTTCCATGTCCAGTTCTGACTGTTGCTTCCTGACCTGCATACAGATTTCCCAGGAGGCAGGCAAGATGGTCTGGTATTCCCATCTCTCTCAAAAATTTCCACAGTTTATTGAGATCCACACAGTCAAAGGTTTTGGCATAGTCAATAAAGCAGAAATAGATGTTTTTCTGGAACTCTCTTGCTTTTTCCATGATCCAGTGGATGTTGGCAATTTGATCTCCGGTTCCTCTGCCTTTTCTAAAACTACCTTGAACATCTGGAAGTTCATGGTTCACGTATTGCTGAAGCCTGGCTTGGAGAATTTTGAGCATTATTTTACTAGCATGTGAGATGAGTGCAATTGTGTGGTAGTTTGAGCATTCTTTGGCATTGCCTTTCTTTGGGATCAGAATGAAAACTGACCTTTTCCAGTCCTGTGGCCACTGCTGAGTTTTCCAAATTTGCTGGCATATTGAGTGTAGCACTTTCACAGCATCATCTTTTGGAATTTGAAATAGCTCAACTGGAATTCCATCACTTCCACTAGCTTTTTTCGTAGGGATGCTTTCTAAGGCCCACTTGACTTCACATTCCAGGATGTCTGGCTCTAGGTGAGTGATCACACTATCGTGACTATCTGAGTCATGAAGATCTTTTCTGTACAGTTCTTCTGTGTATTCTTGCCACCTCTTCTTAATATCTACTGCTTCTGTTAGGTCCATACCATTTCTGTCCTTTATCGAGCCCATCTTTGCATGAAATGTTCCCTTTGTATCTCTAATTTTCTTGAAGAGATCTCTAGTCTTTCCCATTCTGTTGTTTTCCTCTATTTCTTTGCCTTGATCACTGAGGAAGGCTTTCTTAGCTCTTCTTGCTATTCTTTGGAACTCTGCATTCAGATGCTTATATATTTCCTTTTCTCCTTTGCTTTTTGCTTCTCTTCTTTTCACAGCTGTTTGTAAGGCCTCCCCAGACAGCCATTTTGCTTTTTTGCATTTCTTTTCCATGGGGATGGTCTTGATCCCTGTCTCCCATACAATGTCATGAACCACATTCCATAGTTCATCAGGCACTCTATCTATCAGATCTAGGCCCTTAAATCTATTTCTCACTTCCACTGTATAATCATAAGGGATTTGATTTAGGTCATACCTGAATGGTCTAGTGGTTTTCCCTACTTTCTTCAATTTAAGTCTGAATTTGGCAATAAGGAGTTCATGATCTGAGCCACAGTCCTTTCTTCCTGGGTAGAGAGTTGTATTATTTGTACTGTGATTAAAGCTAGAAAGAAGCACCAGTCAGAATCAGTTCAGTTCAGTTCAGTTCAGTCGCTCATTCTTGTCCGACTCTTTACGACTCCATGAACTGCAGTAAGCCAGGCCTCCCTGTTCATTAACAACTCCCAGAGCCTACCCAAACTCATGTCCATTGAGTCGGTGATGCCATCCAAACATCTCATCCTCTGTTGTCCCCTTCTCCTCCTGCTCTCAATCTTTCCCAGCATCAGGGTCTTTTCAAGTGCGTCAGCTCTACCCATCAGGTGGCCAAAGTATTGGAGTTTCAGCTTCAACATCAGTCCTTCCAATGAATATTCAGGATTGGTTTCCTTTAGGATGGACTGGTTAGATCTCCCTGCCATCCAAGGGACTCTTAAGAGTCTTCTCCTACACCACAGTTCAACAGCATCAATTCTTAGATGCTCAGCTTTCTTTATAGTCCAACTCTCATATCCATACATGACTAGGGGAAAAACCATAGACTTCCCTGGTGGCTCAGATGGTAAAGCATCTGTCTACAATGCAGGAGGCCTGGGTTCAATCCCTGGGTCAGGAAGATTCCCTGGAGAAGGAAATGGCAACCCACTCCAGCACTCTTGCTTAGAAAATCCCATGGACAGAAGAACCTGGTGTCCATAGGGTCACAAAGAGTTGGACACGACTGAGCGACTTCACTTTCTTTCTTTCTTTGACTAGACAGACCTTTGTTGGCAAAGTAATATCTCTGCTTTTCAATATGCTGTCTAGGTTGGTCATAACTCTTGTTCCAAGGAGTAAGCGTCTTTTAATTTCATGGCTGCAATCACCATCTGCAGTGATTTTGGAGCCCGAAAAATGAAGTCAGCAACTGTTTCCACTGTTTCCTCATCTACTTGCCATTAAGTGATGGGACAGGATGCCATGATCTTCGTTTACTGAATGTTGAGCTTTAAGCCAACTTTTTCACTCTCCTCTTTCACTTTCATCAAGAGGCTCTTTAGTTCTTTTCCACTTTCTGCCATAAGTAACTAATGCCAGAGAGGGTGTGGAGAAAAAGGGAAACTGTTTACACTATTTGTGGGAATGTAAATTGGTACAGCGACATTGAAAAACAGTATAAGACTTTTCTCTTTGTATTCCAGTGGCTATAATATGCATTCTCATAATAAGCAGAGGAAACTTTTAAGAACAGTATGGAGATTCCTTAAAAAATCTAAAAATAGAGCTACCATATGATCCTGTAATCACAATCTTAGGCATTTAGAAATAGAAAATCATAATTCAAAAAGATATATGCACCCTGCTGTTCATGGCAGCAACATTTAAATAGCAAAGATGTGAAAGCAATCTTAGTGTCTACTTACAGATGAACAGATAAAGAAGATGTGGTATATATACACAATGAAATATTATTCAACCATAAAAAGGAGGCAATAATACTATATGCAGAAACATGGATGGATCTAGAGAATGACAAATATCATATGATATCACTTACATGGGAATCTAAATATAGATACAGTGTGTCAGTTCCTCAGTCGTGTCCAACTCTTTGCAACCCCATAGACTGTAGCCAGCCCTGCTCCTCTGTCCATGGGATTTTCCAGGCAAGAATACTGGAGTGGTTTGCCATTTATATGTGAGCTTATTTACAGAACAAAAGTATATATATAGACATAGAAAACAAGCTTATGGCTACCAAAGAGGAAATGGGCAGGGATAAATCAGGAATTTGCAATTAACATATACACACTACTATAGACGAAATATAGGGAGACAGTGAGGACAGGGAAGACTGGCATGCTGCAGTCCATCTGGTGAGTCTGACATGATTTAGTGACTGAACAACAGCAACAATACTAAATAGATAACTAACAAGGACCTGCTATATAGCACCTGAAACTAACATGACATATAACATTATAAATCAACTAAACTTTGATAAATAAAAGTTAATTAATTAATCAAAATATTCTTTATAAAGAATAGTTAAAATAAAACTTAAATGCTATGCTATGCTATGCTAAGTCGCTTCAGTCATGTCCGACTCTGTGCAACCCCATAGACGGCAGCCCACCAGGCTCTGCCGTCCCTGGGATTCTCACAAATACACATTTCTTTAACTTATTCTCTTTCTCCTAGGCACAAATGTTCTGAATCCAAGGACTAAGACCTAGAATATAAAATAGAAAGTAATAGGGGGAAAAATTTGTGCTTCTAATAAGGAAAGAATAGTTGGATCTTTTTCTACCTTAAAGCCTTCAGAGATGATAATTCCAATAAGATTTAATGATTTTTCTTTGTTTTTAATCTCCCCATATCAAGCATCTTAAAATTGATATAAAATTGCAATAACCCATTTCCTTGACATTATAAATGGATCTCCATTTTATATTGACATGGCAAAGTTTTCAAAAAGTGTTTATTATTTTTAACACTCATTTTCTTTTTAAGATATCTATAGATTTTCCAATTATGTTTTTCTAGGAGAAGAGTACCTCCAAAAATTTTTTAAAGCCTGATTATTGTTTTAATACATTTTCAATTGCAGTCCAGGTTGTATCCTCAAGAACGAAGACCAAAAACCAATTAGAAATACATCCCTTTGATTATAATCCTGTTTTGCCTTTAAAGAGATGTTAATTTTCCAAATCCCTGAAGATGGATATAGAGCACAGATGTGCACAGCAGTAAGTGAACAATATGTAGGCGTGTACCTTATCTTCCAAAGTAGCAGTTGAAAATGGCACTCAACCTAATTAGCTCTCAGAAATGATTTAGAAGGACAGGAATTGGAAGGAGAGTCAAGCCAGACAATATGTTGCTAAGTTTTGAAATAGAAACATGTCTTTAGTAGAGAGTCTTAAAAAAGATTCATATGTGGGAAAGAGGATGATCAAGCTTCACTCAGAGTTGACCTCGACTGTGATTTCATCGGCCTCAGTCTTCTCAAGACTCTACAGTTAGCTTGACAGGGCTTTCCTTTTGAACCTTAGGACCCTATTTTCACAAAGGTGTATTCTGCCAGTTCTTCTGCTTTTGACCTCCACCAGTTTAGTCCCAATTCTTTAAGTGCCTCTAGTTCTTGTGTCTGTGATGTGCTCATTGACCCTGACGTCCAACTCCACTGTCTCCTCTTATTAATCTTGACCTTGACTCTAGAGCTTATCTTTTCAGTTAAACTTCTATACTGGGTTTCCTTGTTTGGGTTTGGACTTCCAAGAAAGTTTCCAGGGACATAAACTTATCTCCTTAGAAATGTCTAAATATATAATGATAACAATAAAGTTAGTTATAATAGGCATTCATGAGTCCTTGAAAATGCACTATTTTCTTAAAGACATTTTGAGGGTTTTGTTGTTTGTTTTGTTCTAATACCAGAATTTTCAGTAAGGCTGGTTTGACAGCATAGCTGAACTTGTCTCAAGAGAACAATTTCCTAAAATTTTAAGGTTAAAAAAAAAAAAAGAATATTGGGAATTGCTAGAGGAAAAGTCAATGAACTACCATCTCTATCATACCTATATTTGGTGAAAATATTCTCTTTAGCTATTAATGGGACTTCCCTGGTGGCTCAAACATTAATGAATCTGCCTGCGATATGTGAGACCTGGGTTCAATCCCTGCATTGGGAAGATCCCCTGGAGGAGGGCATGGCAACCCACTTCTGTATTACTGCCTGGAGAATCCCCATGGACAGAGGTGCTTGGTGGGCTACTGTCCATGGGGTTGCAAAGAGTTAGATGCAACTGAGCAACTAAGCACATAGCTATTAGTACATCTTGTGCACATAGATACACAAAGACCAATGCTATTTAGATATATGTTTATAAAAAGTAAATTGTATAATCTAAACTCTTAAGACATGTGGTCATTAATTTCTTCAAGACTTACTTATTTAAAACACTGTAGACTTGCCTGGAAAATCCCATGGATGGAGAAGTCCATGGGGTTGCTAGGAGTCGGACACGACTGAGCGACTTCACTTTCACTTTTCACTTTCATGCATTGGAGAAGGAAATGGCAGCCCACTCCAGTGTTCTTGCCTGGAGAATCCCAGGGATGGGAGAGCCTGGTGGGCTGCTGTCTCTGGGGTCCCACAGAGTCGGACACCACTGAAGTGACTTAGCAGCAGCAGACACTGGTAAACATATCTATTTTCACTCTTTACTATGTAGAAAAAAAACAGAGCATTTTTGACCTCACAAATAATTTCAAAGGATTAAAGGAGGCTTTCAGACATGATGAAATTTTCTCTATTCAGCACATCATTCCTTCAATGCTAGTCCTGATTCTTGGTCCATCTGTAAGTTGCTTCCTAATTATTCTCAGATGCACCCTCCCTGGCTTCTACTTTTTGCTGTTCAAATGACCCATAAATTAGTGTTTCAAGGTGACTTATGTTTTATAATGAACACAGAGTGATTCTCACTACCAGGAAGTAGCCCATTCCTTCCCCTCCTTGCCACTTTTCTCCCTTCTGCCAAAAGATTCTCCTCAACTCAGAAGAAATGTGTTCTCTTCATGAAAGAACACAATGTTGAAGTGATTTCTGCATTCTGAAGTTTCTCTCAGAGGCATTGACTTGACCAGAATCATATTTCCCAGTTTTGAAAAAAAATATGTGCCCACGTTCCTCTTAAATCAAATTCTACCCTCTATGCAGCTTAAGACAAACATGAAGTTTTATGCAAAAGATAATCTTTACATTATTCTCAAGCTATCACTAATTATTGAATTATTTTTGTAACTAAGCAGAGATTGAGAGGTTTTCCTTTCTCACCACTCAGATTTGCTTGATCTTATTACTCAGTGATACACCTATCAACCTGATATACACACAAACACACACATACAAACTCATATTTTGTGTGTGTGTGAGAAAAGCAAGGTCTATTTAATACAGCAAAATTTTTGTAATAAATTTTTACGATTAAAAAAAAATAAAAATCCTCTATCAAATAACCTCTCTGAACTAATTTGGAAATGTTTGAAGATGTAGTTATATATTTTTATATTTCTTAATTCTTTTTTCTGATTGGCACAAAGTGGGTAGACATTGAGTGTTTTGCCTACAAGCCAGCAATTTGGGAGTCGCTGCACTGGGATTTCACCCAGAAACCCATGGTGGCATTGGCTGCTGCTCAAGAAGAAAAGCCAAAAAGCAGTTTGCTCCCATCTGGGTAAGTAGAACTTTAGCCTGTCATTTCTGAAAGTGGAAACGTATTAATTACCAAGAAGAGATCTTCTCTGCAAACTTCTAAATAAAAGAAGTGGGAAATTTTTAAAAGCAAAGCTGCTGCTGCTGCTGCTAAGTCGCTTCAGTCGTGTCCGACTCTGTGCGACCCCATAGAGGGCAGCCCACCAGGCCCCGCCATCCCTGGGATTCTCCAGGCAAGAACACTGGAGTGGGTTACCATTGCCTTCTCCAATGCATGAAAGTGAAAAGTGAAAGTGAAGTCACTCAGTCGTGTCCGACTCTTAGCGACCCCATGGACTTCAGCCCACCAGGCTCCTCCATCCATGGGATTTTCCAGGCAAGAGTACTGGAGTGGGGTGCCATTGCCAGTGATAGTCTATTAATTTAGCAGCCAAAGGTGATTCTGTGCTTTGTCAAAACTACCACAGATCTCCTTTCCCAGTCTCCTCAAGCCTGGAAGAAGCAGTGCATCTGGAATGGGGAGGGAGGAGGGAGGAGGGTTCAGGAGGGGGAACACATGTATACCTGTGGCGGATTCATTTTGATATTTGGCAAATCTAATACAGTTATGTAAAGTTTAAAAATAAAATAAAATTAAAAAAAAAAACTAGGCTGCTTTTCTATTATTTAAGATAGGTTGCAGCTCTTTGTTTTTATAATAAGAAGCTGAGGCTCACAAAGTGTATTAACTAGAATCAGAGAGTTTTACTCAGTTTCATCCTGAATGTAAACAAAGTTGGTTTCCCTAAGGAAGGAATCTGGTCACAAATCGATGACCTCGTAATTATGTTCCCACTTTACTTAATTATTATGAAAACTAAGTGCAAAGAATTGGACGCTTGTGTCACTCTAAGATGTGTTGAAATCCTAACTCCTAATGTGATATTAGGGTTGAGTCTTTGAATTAGGGTTCTTATAAGAAACCCCAAAATGTGCCCTTACTGTGCTTCCTTGGGCTCTCACAAGAACCTGACCATGCTAGAACCCTGATCTCAGACTTTCAGCCTCCTGAACTGTGAGAAATAAGTTTGTGTTCTTTACAATGTAGCCAGTCTATGGTAATTTGTTATGGCAGCTGAAACTAAGACATTAAGTGTTTATTTTAAATAAAATATTCTGACTTGGCTTGAGAAAGCTGATTGTTTCATTTTTAATCTTTTACCCTGAAATTACAGTGAAGACAACATCCTTCCTTGTATACACAAACTAAGTACATGTGTGTGGTTTCTCTTCACAATATGAGATTCATTTCCATCATCTTGACTTTACCAATTGTGCTTCTCTGCTTAAGATACCCCTTAGCTATAGCAAATCCTCTCTGTATGCTGTTTGTTTCATGAATCAAATCCCACGCTCTTTGAATATTAGGACCAAGGGGCTGGATATTCTATCCCTAGACATTCATGAAAATATGATAATGAAATTAAGTAATTGATTTTTAAAATCTTGTTGGAAATATTTCAAGAAGAGAGCAATCTGGGGACTTCCTTGGCTGTCCAGTGTCTAAGTTTCCATGCTCCCAGTGTGGGAGGCCCAGGTTCATATTCTTATCAGGGAACTAGATCCCACATGCCAGAAATAAGAACCTGCATCTGGCAACTAGAGATCCCTCATGCTACATGAAGATCCTGAGTGCCACAACTAAGACCTGGCAGAGCCAAATATAAATAAATAAATATTTCAAAAGAATAGAGCAACTGGACAACTCCCTGCATCCTCCAGTTTCTCCATCCTGTTTGGTAATATATCTGTAATATTGTCCCAATCTGTCAAGATTTATACTTTTAATTGGTTGGGCGGGTTTGTTTTCCCTCAATAATTCATTCATGCATGTATTTCATGTCTCATAAGAGTTTACTGTGCTTGTGCCAGGCACTGAGGCTACAGTAGTAAACAAGTGTAACAGTTATGCTCTCAGATTCCTTGTGTTTGCCGTCTCTACTGTGTCCTGTTCCCTTGGTCCACGTTTCCTACCTCTTCCTCCTTTTTTATGGTTATGACCTCTTGCCACATTGCTCATCATTGCCTTTATATCTGCATCTTTGTTGTGATGTCGCTCTTCAAAGATTGACTTGAATTCCACCATGGATGTCATGGGCCCTTATTGCAAAATGACACAGACAGGCCCAGCTCAACTGTTCCAGGTCCTCCAGGTCCTCCTGGGGCATTCCAAAATCCCCCAGGCTCCACACTGGCATCACAGAGGAGGTTTGTGGAAGAGCTGAGGACCTGGGCTCCTGTTTATGCAAGTGTTTGGCCTAGGGTCTACCAGCAGGCTCTTCTCACATCTGCTGCAGGACTCAGCCCCTGAAGTTTCTGTGAAACAGAAACATTTGCACCTTCCTGATGATGTAACTAAAGCCCACTTTCCTCTATGATTGACATTTTCTTGACATCCTCCTTCCTAAATAAAAACCACTTTGCCTCAGATTTTTGGGATCACAAGAAATGAAGCTCTACTTCAAGCAATGGCACACCCTTGCCGGTTTTAGGAAATATGTCCTTGGGCAAAATGGTCTTCTTTGTGAAACTCTGGTCTCTCACTGAGGCAATGGGATACTTGCCTATATGTAAGATGAACTTAAGTCCTGCCACTGAACTCAGTGTAATAAGGTAATGGGTGCTGGATATGGAGGCAAAGGTGATAAACTCAAAGTCTCCAAGAATAAATTACAAGATAGAAAAAAGGAGAAATTAACAGACTATAAGAGACTTTGGTGACAACAACCAAATGATATTGGTCAACTTTATTTAGGTTCTGATTTTAATCAGTCAAATTAAGCACAATAGTTTCACGGAGAGTGGAAGAGATAGAGAGAAGCTATGAGTAAGATAACTGTGGACATTTGGACACTTACTTGACACTTGATTCTATTAACCAGTTTAATTTTTTTGTATGTGGTGTGTCTATGGTCTTGTAGGTGTGATTTTTAAAGAAAAAAATCCCTTACATTTATATAACTATGAGCTATTTACATATAAAATTATATATTGCCTGGAATTAGGCTCAAAATAATCCATTGAAGACAGTGGGGGTGGGGGGTTAACAGAAATACTTATATATTATGAATTTTTGAATATAAATAATAAATACACTGGGTTTTATAACATAATGTTATTCTACTCTACTTTTGTTTATGTTTGAAATTCCGAGTTTGGAGAACAAAGATTATGCAAGGGGTAATTCAGGCAAAGAAACACTTAGCACAGTATCGAATAATCTGGCCTATGGAAATGGAATTGTGTAGGTACCAGACTCCAAATAACTTAAATTGAAATCTGCTTCAAGCATTGTATAACTGAACAATGCATGATAATGTGTTGGATCACGACCATGACCACACATTTTTTATTTTTGTGTAGAAAAGTTTCAAATGCTCACTAGAAACAAAGAAACACATTACTCTGTGTGGTGGTTAGTGTGTGTGCTTAATCATATCCAACCCTTTGGGACCCCATGGACTGTAGCTTGCTAGGCTCCTCTGTCTGTGGAATTTTTCCAGGCAAGAATACTGGAGAGGATTGCCATTTACTACTCCAGAGGATCTTCCCAACCCAGAGATCAAACCTCAAGTGGCACTAGTTATCAAGAATCCACTTACCAATGTTACTTTGAGAGTTGTTCAAAAGTTCCCTGAGATCTGGAGAAAAGATTGGAGGATATTCAAGACTGAGACAAAGTGGAGTGAGTATGAAGGGGTGAGGAAGGACATAGATACAGTATGTCACCCACAGAGAATGATGAAAGACATGAGGAACAAGGTAGATAGGGGATGAAGTAGACTCATCCAGGTAAATAACTCCAAAAGCTCTGGACATCCCTGGAGCCTAGAATTTCCTGTTGACTGGGTCAGTTTTCAGCCACCATGCAGTTTGGACAGATTGCTCTCATTAGACTGCTTCAATAAGATGAGGTTCTTCCTTAGGAATATAGAATCAACTTTACATCCCAATCTTTGCATCTGTGAAAACAAATGCCATTCTGAAAATATTGGTTATTGTGTTGCTAATCAGATACAATACTTTGGGTAAAGCCTAGACATTCACTAGAGAAGGCAATGGCACCCCACTCCAGTACTCTTGCCTGGAAAATCCCATGGATGAAGGAGCCTGGAAGGCTGCAGTCCATGTGGTTGCTGAGGGTCAGACAGGACTGAGCGACTTCACTTTCACTTTTCGCTTTCTTGCATTGGAGAAGGAAATGGCAACCCACTCCAGTGTTCTTGCCTGGAGAATCCCAGGGACAGGGGAGCCTGGTGGGCTGCCATCTATGGGGTCGCACAGAGTCAGGCACGACTGAGGTGACTTAGCAGCAGCAGTAGACATTCATTAGAAGGTGGATAGCTTCAATGCACAGTTTTATTGAGGGAGATGGAGAATAAAAAACAATTGATGAGGCACTGTTTTGGGATACAATTTTTGATAGTTTATTGATCTTATTTGTGGTTCATTAAAAGTCACTATTTTCTTTTAGTTCATCCAGTCATGTAATTACAAGGCAAGTTTTTGGAGGTCATTGAGCAGTTTCTTGACAATAGAAAGTTTGAGCAGGCAGCTGAAACAAAGGGTCCTACTTATATGAAGTATGATATACAGAATCTAAAACTTGTGATAAGAGATAAAAAGAAACTAATAGCTCTTGAGTTAGGTGTGAACAATCATGGCACCTCTCTTTTCGAAGGAGTTTGAGGGAGACTAGAAAGTATACTATATGCATTCTGCTGAATATACTAAGCTAAAATAAATTCTAATATTAAAATTACCTTTGCAATTTTTGCCCATATGAAAGGAAGTACTAGCTTTATGTCACTCATATCTTCCTTAAGTAAGTAAGTATATATGAGAATAGTGCTGAGACTGAGGTACTAAAACATAAAATTTTTTCTGAGAAATGAAAATATGATCAGAAAAGACATCTTTCTCCAGAGAGTAACTTCAGGATGAGTGATACTGACTAAAGATGGAAGAGTTTCAGAATGAAAATGTACAAAAGAAAACACATCAAAAGATGACAGGCCTTTATCTACCATACAGGGAAGAAAACATCTAGATTAATCTTCTTTCCTTAGAAAGCACTTCATTAAATATGTGAATTTAAATGTTGGTCAATCATGAGAAACTTGTTTAGGTCACAAGATAAATTCTGGTGAAGTCATTTCTTTTCCTCTTTTATTGCAGCTTGGGGACCAGGTTTTCATTTAAATGTTGGGTGGGGAGGGAATAATGGAGTGAAAAAAAACTGGCAACAGGATTAAAGTGTTAAGCAGGTGTTGACTGAGCAGTGACTCAGTGCCTGAAGGAGAGAAGGATGCACTCCATCGGCAGGTGCTGTCAGAGCCTAAACCCCTGTCCAAACCCCTACCAGCACCAGCACCAAACGACAGGAGTGGATTAGCTCTGTATGTTCTTCCACAATAGGATCATAGAGCCTGATTTTAGTGGGTTGTTGCTTTGTCTATAACAGTCCCATTTGATGCCTCTATGACTTCCCAGATGGCACTACTGGTACAGAACCCACCTAACAGTGCAAGAGATGTAAGAGATGCGGGCTTGAATCCTGAGCTAATAAGATCCTCTGGAGAAGGGCATGGCAACCCACCTCAGTGTTCTTGTCTGGAGAATCCCATGGACAGAGGAGCCTGGCAGACTCCAGTCCATAAGGTCCCAAAGAGTCAGACACGACTGAAGCTACTTAGCATACACACAGCACATCATGGCATTAAAAATTGCTTTTTTTCCCCTCGATTTCAAAATATTCCAGTTTGGTAAGAATGATTAAACTATCTTAATTTTATGAGATCTTCATTTTCCTTTAGTATTGTGTTTGATATTCATTATAAATTTTTAAAAAATTGATAGAGGGACATTTAAAAGTTTATAGCTGTATACAAACCATTACACATAAAATATACAGGAAACAAGGAGTTACTGTATAGCACAGGGAACTATATTCAATATCTTGCAATAACCAATAATAAGAAAATAATCTGATATGTATGTATATATATATATACGTGTGTGTGTGTGTATATATATATATATAGATATAGATAGATAGATAGATGTATCTATATATGCATTGGAGAAGGAAATGGCAACCCACTCCAGTGTTCTTGCCTGGAGAATCCCAGGGACGGGGGAGCCTGGTGGGCTGCCGTCTACGGGGTCGCACAGAGTCAGACACGAGTGAAGCAACTTAGCAGCAGCAGCAGCATATATATATGCATATAACTGAATCACTTTGTTGTACAACTGAAATTAACACAGTATTGTAAATTGGCTATACTTCAATTAAAAATATTTAGAGTGGGATATTTTGCAACAAAATCTTTTTAAATATGTTCTGCCAATGTCACTCACAAAATTGTACATGGCTGTTCATAAGACTTTTAATTAAAAGTTATGTGTGTGTGTGTAAATAAAGTATGTGTGTAAACTATATGTATCTAAATATATGTGTAAATATTACAAGTGAAGTCGCTCAGTCGTGTCTGACTCTTTTCGACCCCATGGACTATAGCCTACCAGGCTTCTCTGTCCATGGGATTTTCTAGGCAAGAGTACTGGAGTGGCTTGCCATTTCCTTCTCCAGGGATTGAACCCAGGTCTCCCGCATTGCGGGTAGATGCTTTACCTCTGAGCCACCAGGGAAGCAGTGTAAATATTATAAATATATAACATATTGTGTGTGTGTGTGTGTGTGTGTGTGTGTGTGTGTGTGCATGCTCAGTCTTGTCTGTTTGCAACCCCATGGACTATAGCCCACCAGGCTTCTCTGTTCATATAATTTTCCAGGAAGAATAATGGAGTGGCTTGCTATTTTCTCCTCCAGGGGATCTTCCAATCCCAGGGATCGAACCCATGTCTCTTTCATCTCCTGCACTGGCAAGCAAATTCTTTACACTAGCACCATCTAGGAAATCCATATAACATGAAGTGAAGTGAAAAAGTGAAGTTGCTCAGTCGTGTCCAACTCTTTGTGATCCCATAGGCTGTAGCCCACCAGGCTCCTCAGTCCATGGGATCTTTCAGGCGTGAATACTGGAGTGGGCTGCCATTTCCTTCTCCAGGGTATCTTCCCGACCCAGGGATCAAACTCAGGTCTCCCACGTTATAGGCAGATACTTTACCATCTGAGCTACCAGGGAGGCCTATACAACATATAATGCTGTTATATATCATACTTTGTACTTCTTATGTACATGTCCAGATAAAAACACGTGTATGCGAACATGTCTTCACAGTTATACATAAACACACACAGCATACACACATATACCGTAAAAATGATGTGTGATTCATTTAAAATAAACTACTGTACGTTCATTATTCAATTTAAAAGGTAAAGGTTATAGGCTTTTTTGTTTGTTTCAATTTCTTTATTTGATGGATAACTGCTTTACAATATTGTGTTGCTTTCTACCATACATCAACATGAGTCAGCCATAGGTATATATATGTCCCCTCCCTCTTGAATGTCCCTCTTATCTCCCATCCCATCCCACCCCTCTAGGTTGTCACAGAGCCCTGGTTTCAGCTCCCTGAGTCATACAGCAAATTCCCATTGGTTATCTATTTTACATATAGTAATGTATATTTCCTTACTGCTCTCTCCTTTCTCCCATTCTCCCCTATCCACTCAGCGTCCACAAATCTGTTCTCTGTTTCTGCATCTCCATGACTGAGCTGCAAATTTGTTCATCAGTACCATCTTCCCAGATTCCATATATAGATGCTAATATATATTTGTTTTTATCTTTCTGACTTACTCTAGGCTCTAGGTTCATCCACCGCATTAGAACTTACTCAAATGAGTTCCTTTTATGGCTAAGTAATATTCTATTGTATATATGTACCACAGCTTCTTTATCCATTCATCTGTCGATGGACATCTAGGTTGCGTCCAAGTCCTAGTTATTATAAATAGTGCTGCAATGAACATTGAATGAGGAAATATTTCAAATAAGAGTTAGACTGTAAGTGACCTATTTTCTTCAAATACAGGCATGTAGAATCCTTTCTATACAGCACACAGAAAAGAAAGCATTTTCTGGATAAATCAATGTTGAAACTGTATGTATATTTATAAGATTATAAAAGAATGACAACTTTATCTTTTCTTACTTCTACATTTTTTTAAGTGAGAGAAGAATGGCTAGTGCTATAATAAAAGTATTAATACAGGTTCTAGGTAAACATTAAATTTGGGGGAGCTGTAAATATCTTGAGAATATGCTGCAATTAGTATTTCAGTAATATTTCAAAAGCATTCCCAGTTCCATGTGAATGTGAATTACAGGTGGTATGAAATAAAATCCATGTGTAATACAGATTCAGATACTTGGCAAATAGATTCCTGATCAGATGATTTATCTGTTCTCTGGTGTGGTAAAAACCACTGGAGCAATGGTTATACTGTCAGTAAGATATATGAATATGCACGTACACACATTTACTTATAAGTATATAAATACATACACATACATTCCATATGAGGGGATTTGTGTGCATCAATACAGATAATTTAACTGCACTGGTACTAAATGCAGAGAATGGCTCTTAAAACTGATGTGCTGTTTCTTCATGATCCTCTATTCAATTGATATAAAAGAACATTTATTTAGTTCAATCTGGTTTAAGACTATCCAATCAGTGGTCTAAGTAATCCTTTTAAGTCACATCTTCTTGTAGGTACTTGCTTAGCCTCATAGATTCTGTCCCTTCTCCTGTGTGTACCCAGTGTGACTTCTGACTATCTGGAGGAAAGAGGACTTTGTGACTTTGTAGAATGGAATGACAGATTTGACTGGTTTGATCTCCTTGCAGTCCAAGGGACTCTCAAAAGTCTTCTCTAGAACTACAGTTTTAAAAACATTAATTCTTTGGTGCTAAGCCAAAGAACTTTATGGTCCAACTGTTACATTTATACATGACTACTGGAAAAAACCATAGATTTGACTATACAGACCCTTGTTGGCAAAATGATATCTTTGCTTTTTAATGCTCAGTCTAGGTTTGGCATTACTTTCCTTCCAAGGAGAAAGTATCTTTACTTTCATGGCTCCGATCACCATACACAGTGATTCTGGAGCCTTAGAAAATAAAATCTGTCACCACTTCCATTTCTCCCCCTTATAGCTGATATGGGAGAAGGAGATGGCTACCCACTCCAGTCCTCTTGCCTGGAAAATCCCATGGACCGAGGAGCCTGGTAGGCTACAGTCCATGGGGTCGCAAAGAGTCGGACACAGCTGAGTGACTTCACTTCACTCACTTCACTCACTTCTTACTTTATCATTGGAGAAGAAAATGGCAACCCACTCCATTATTCTTGCCTGGAGAATCCCTTGGACAGAGGAGCCTGGCAGGGCATGGTCCATGGGGTCACAGAGGGTCAGACACGCTGAAGTGACTAAGCAGCAGCAGCAACATAGTTGATATGAAGTGTTGGATCAGGATGCTACGACCTTAGTTTTTTGAATGTTGAGTTTCAAGACAGCCTTTTCACTCTCTTCTTTAACCATCATCAAGAAGCTCTTGAGTTCCTCTTCACTTTCTGCCATTAGAGTGGTATAATCTGTTCATCTGAGGTTGTTGATATTTCTCCCTGCAATCTTGATTTGTGCTTGTGATTCATTCAGCCCAGCATTTCACATGATATTCTCTGCATATAAGTTAAATAAGCATGGTAACAAGATATGTTTTTTTGTTATACTCCTTTCCCAATTTTGAACCTGTCATTTCTTCCATGGCCATCTCTGTTTTGTTGTCGTTGTTGTCGTTGTTGTTTTTTTACCTACATACAGATTCTACAGGACTCAGGTAGGTGGTCTGAGTCTTAAATATTTAAAAGGTCTTAAAATATTCCCATCACTTTAAGAATTTTCCAGTTTGTTGTAATCCGCATAGTCAAAGTCTTTAGTGTAATAAAAGAAGCAGAAATAGATGTTTTTCTGGAATTCCCTTGTTTTCTCCATGATCCAACAAATGTTGATCTCTGATTCCTCTGCCGCTTTGAAACACAGATTATACATCTGGAAATTCTTGATTCATGTACGTTTGTAACGTACCTTGAAGGATTTTGAGCATCACATTGCTAGCATGTGAAATGTGTACAATTTTGTGGTAGTTTGAATGTTCTTTGTCATTCTCTGGGATTGGAATGAGACTGACTTTTTTCAGTCCTGTGACCACTGCTGATTTTTTCAAATATGTTGACATATTTAGTGCAGCACTTAGTATCATCTTTTATGATTTTCAATAACTCAGTGGGAACTTCATCACCTCTGTTAGCTTCATTCATAGTTCTATGTTCTAAGGCCCACTTGACTTCACACTCCAGGATATCCATCTCTAGGTGAATGAATATATCATCATCATTATCCTTGTCATTAAGACCTTTCCTCTATAGTTCTTCTGTGTATTCTTGTCATCTGTTCTTAAATCTTCTGTTTATGTTAGTTCCTTACCACTTCTGTCTTTATTTTGCCTATCCTTGCATGAAATGTTCCCTTGATAGCTCCAAATTTCTTGAAGAGATCTCTAGTATTTCCCATTCTGTTGTTTTCCTCTATTTCTTTGCATTGTTCTCTTAAGAGGGCCTGCTTATCTCTCTTTGCTATTCTTTGGAACTCTGCATTCAATTTGGTATGTCACTCCCTTTTTCCATTGCCTTTCACTTCTCTTCTTTCCTCAGCTATTTTTAAAGCCTCTTCAGACAACCAATTTTCCTTCTTGCCTTTCTTTTTTTGGGGGGATAATTTTGGTCACTGCCTCCTGTACAGTATTATGAACCTCCATCCATAGTTCTCCAAGCACTCTGTCTACCAGTGCTAATCCCTTAAATCTATTTGTCATCTTCATTGTATAATCATGAAAAGGCAAAATGATAGGATACTGAAAGAGGAACTCTCCAGGTCGGTAGGTGCAATATGCTACTGGAGATCAGTGGACAAATAACTCCAGAAAGAATCAAGGGATGGAGCCAAGGCAAAAACAATACCCAGCTGTGGATGTGACTGGTGATAGATGCAAAGTCCGATGCTGTAAAGAGCAATATTGCATAGGAACCTGCAATGTTAGGTTCATGAATCAAGACAAATTGGAAGTAGTCAAACAGGAGATGGCAAGAATGAATGTCGATATTCTAGGAACCAGCGAACTAAAATGGACTGGAATGGGTGAATTTAACTCAGATGACCATTGTATCTACTACTGTGGGCAGGAATCTCTTAGAAGAAATGGAGTAGCCATCATAGTCAACAAAAGAGTCCGAAATGCAGTACTTGGATGCAACCTCAAAAGTGACAGAATGATCTCTGTTCGTTTCCAAGGCAAACCATTCAATATCACAGTAATCCAAGTCTATGCTCCAACCAGTAATGCTGAAGAAGCTGAAGTTGAATGGTTCTATGAAGACCTACAAGACCTTTTAGAACTAACACACAAAAAAAGATGTCCTTTTCATTATAGGGGACTGGAATGCAAAAGTAGGAAGTCAAGAAACGACTTGGGTAACGGGCAAACTTGGCCTTGGAATATGGAATAAAGCAGGGGAAAGACTAATACAGTTTTGCCAAGAGAATGCACTGGCCATAGCAAACACCCTCTTTCAACAACACAAGAGAAGACTCTACACATGGACATCACCAGATGGTCAACACCAAAATCAGATTGATTATATTCTTTACAGCCAAAAATGAAGAAGCTCTATAGAGTCAGCAAAAACAAGACCGGGAGCTGACTGTGGCTCAGATCATGAACTCCTTATGGCCAAATTCAGACTTAAATTGAAGAAAGTAGGGAAAACCACTAGACCATTCAGGTATGACCTAAATCAAATTCTTTATAATTATACAGTGGAATTGAAAAATTGATTTAAGGGCCTAGATCTGATAGATAGAGTGCCTGATGAACTATGGACAGAGGTTCATAACATTGTATAGGGGACAGGGATGAAGACCATCCCCATGGAAAAGAAATACAAAAAAGCAAAATGGCTGTCTGTGGAGGCCTTAAAAATAGTTTTGAAAGAAGAGAAGCGAAAAGCAAAGGAGAAAAGGAAATATATAAGCATCTGAATGCAGAGTTCCAAAGAATAGCAAGGAGAGATAAGAAAGCCTTCCTCAGTGATCAGTGCAAAGAAATAGAGGAAAACAACAGAATGGGAAAGACTAGAGATCTCTTCAAGAAAATTAGACATACCAAGGGAACATTTCATGCAAAGACGGGCTTGATAAAGGACAGAAATGGTATGGACCTAACAGAAGCAGAAGATATTAAGAAGAGGTGGCAAGAATACACAGAAAAACTGTACAAAAAAAGAGCTTCACGACCAAGATAATCACAATGGTGTGATCACTCACCTAGAGCCAGACATCCTGGAATGTGAAGTCAAGTGGGCCTTAGAAAGCATCAGTACAAACAAAGCTAGTGGAGGTGATGGAATTCCAGTTGAGCTATTTCAAATCCTGAAAGATGATGCTGTGAAAGTGCTACACTCAATATGCCAGCAAATTTGGAAAACTCGGCAGTGGCCACAGGACTGGAAAAGGTGAGTTTTCATTCTGATCTCAAAGAAAGGCAATGCCAAAGAATGCTCAAACTACCGCACAATTGCACTCATCTCACATGCTAATAAAGTAATGCTCAAAATTCTCCAAGCCAGGCTTCAGCAATACGTGAACCGTGAGCTTCCAGATGTTCAAGCTGGTTTTAGAAAAGGCAGAGGAACCAGAGATCAAATTGCCAACATCCACTGGATCATGGAAAAAGCAAGAGAGTTCCAGAAAAACATCTATTTCTGCTTTATTGACTATGCCAAAGACTCTGGCTGTGTGGATCACAATAAACTGTGGAAAATTCTGAAAGAGATGGGAATACCAGACCACCTGACCTCCCTCTTGAGAAACCTATATGCAGGTCAGGAAGCAACAGTTAGAACTGGACATGGAACAACAGACTGGTTCCAAATAGGAAAAGGAGTACGTCAAGGCTGTATATTGTCACCCTGTTTATTTAAGTTCTATGCAGAGTACATCATGAGAAACGCTGGGGAAGCACAAGCTGGGCTTGAAGAAGCACAAGCTGGAATCAAGATTGCCAGGAGAAATAACAATAACCTCAGATATGCAGATGACACCACCCTTATGGCAGAAAGTGAAGAGGAACTCAAAAGCTTCTTAATGAAAGTGAAAGAGGTAAGTGAAAAAGTTGGCTTAAAGCTCAACATTCAGAAAACGAAGATCATGGCATTTTGTCCCATCACTTCGTGGAAAATAGATGGGGAAACAGTGGAAACAGTGGCAGAGTTTATTTTGGGGGGCTCCTAAATCACTGCAGATGGTGATTGCAGCCATGAAATTAAAAGACGCTTACTCCTTGGGAAGAAAGTTATGACCAACCTAGATAGCCTATTCAAAAGCAGAGATATTACTTTGCCAACAAAGGTCTGTCTAGTCAAGGCTATGGTTTTTCCAGTGGTCATGTATGGATGCAAGACTTGGACTGTGAGGAAAGCTGAGTGCTGAAGAATTGATGCTTTTGAACTGTGGTGTTGGAGAAGACTCTTGAGAGTCCCTTGGACTGCAAGGAGATCTAACCAGTACATCCTAAAGGAGATCAGTCCTGGGTGTTCTTTGGAAGGAATGATGCTAAAGCTGAAACTCCAGTACTTTGGCCACCTCATGCAAAGAGTTGACTCATTGGAAAAGACTCTGATGCTGGGAGGGATTGGGGGCAGGAGGTGAAGGGGACGACAGAGGATGAGATGGCTGGATGGCATCACTGGCTCGATAGACATGAGTTTGTGTAAACTCCAGAAGTTGGTGATGGACAGGGAGGCCTGGCATGCTGCAATTCATGGGGTCAGAAAGAGTCAGACACGGCTGAGTGACTGAACTGAACTGAACTGAACTGACGAGTAAGCTAGTTCTAAAAAGATTATTTTTTAATCTTAAGATTTTTGTTCTCTTTCTTCTCAGATGCATATTCTCATAGTAAGTTAACAGATTTTTTATGCACCTCATTTCAATCAATTGCATTGTAAGAATCTAATACAGATGAAAGAACATTAAATTTTACTTTGCACTTATTGCTCTGGTAACCTTGGGAAATTAATTCAGCCTTGGTTAATTGGCCTTGGTCTGTTAACTTGTAAAATGGGCATAATGCCTGCCTCACAACGTAACTGTGACTATCAAATATACAAAAGACTTAGCAGATGACAAATAGTGCACTTTATTTCATTTTCTTATTTATATTGAAACCTAATAAATATATACTTTGATATATGCCTTATAGATTACCATTTAATAAAATTATGCTCTAAAATAGGAAGAAAAATCTTCCTATCATATCAACAATTTAATGTGTTCTTTTTCACATTTTTTCTATATACATTCAGTTTTAGATATGATCAGAGTACAGATAGTTTATATTTTCCATTTTTAACATTAATTGATAACTTTAACATTGTTGTATAACCTTTATGATATCAACTAAATGGCTTCATATGTTCAGATCAGATCAGATCAGTCGCTCAGTCGTGTCCGACTCTTTGCGACCCCATGAATCGCAGCACACCAGGCCTCCCTGTCCATCACCAACTCCCAGAGTTCACTCAGACTCACGTCCATCGAGTCAGTGATGCCATCCAGCCATCTCATCCTCTGTCATCCCCTTCTCCTCCTGCCCCCAATCCCTCCCAGCATCAGAGACTTTTCCAATGAGTCAACTCTTCGCATGAGGTGGCCAAAGTACTGGAGTTTCAGCTTTAGCATCATTCCTTCCAAAGAAATCCCAGGGCTGATCTCCTTCAGAATGGACTGGTTGGATCTCCTTGCAGTCCAAGGGACTCTCAAGAGTCTTCTCCAACACCACAGTTCAAAAGCATCAATTCTTCGGCGCTCAGCCTTCTTCACAGTCCAACTCTCGCATCCATACATGACCACAGGAAACACCATAGCCTTGACTAGACGAATCTTTGTTGGCAAAGTAATGTCTCTGCTTTTGAATATGCTATCTAGGTTGGTCATAACCTTCCTTCCAAGGAGTAAACGTCTTTTAATTTCATGGCTGCAGTCACCATCTGTAGTGATTTTGGAGCCCAGAAAAATAAAGTCTGACACTGTTTCCACTGTTTCCCCATCTATTTCCCATGAAGTGATGGGACCGGATGCCATGATCTTCATTTTCTGAATGTTGAGCTTTAAGCCAACTTTTTCACTCTCCACTTTCACTTTCATCAAGAGGCCTTTGAGTTCCTCTTCACTTTCTGCCATAAGGGTGGTATCATCTGCATATCTGAGGTTATTGTTATTTCTCCCGGCAATCTTCATTCCAGCTTGTGTTTCTTCCAGTCCAGCGTTTCTCATGATGTACTCTGCGTATGTTGAAGGATCATTATTAATATTTCCCTGATATTGAACTTCTTTTTTTTTTTTTTTTTTGGGAGCAGAGAGCATATTTTATTTTCTAATGAAATCTTTTTCTACCTCACTGCAGGTGGCCCTCAACTTTATTTTTTTTTTTAAGAGAATTTATTTTTTTATTTTTTTTTCAATTTTATTTTATTTTTAAACTTTACATAACTGTATTAGATTTGCCAAATATCAAAATGAATCCGCCACAGGTATACATGTGTTCCCCATCCTGAACCCTCCTCCCTCCTCCCTCCCCATTCCATCCCTCTGGGTCCTCCCAGTGCACCAGCCCCAAGCATCCAGTATCGTGCATCGAACCTGGACTGGCAACTCATTTCATACATGATATTTTACATGTTTCAATGCCATTCTCCCAAATCTTCCCACCCTCTCCCTCTCCCACAGAGTCCATAAGACTGTTCTATACATCAGTGTCTCTTTTGCTGTCTCGTACACAGGGTTATTGTTACCATTTCTGGTGTTTTTCAGTAACTAGAATGTGTCCAACTCTTTGTGACATCATGGAGTGAGTGATCCAGGCTTCCCTATCAAAATTAAATTTTGTCTTGAGTTTTGTAATAACCAAAAGAGTCTGTTTTGAGAGTCATACACAAACACACACACACATGCATATCCACATGTACATAAAAGCTTTTTTCTTCTAAATACTTACAATACACACAAGCACCCTGCACTGAAAGATTTATGAAGTGGTGCATCTCTACACAGGAAACTATGACATGTTTGTCCTGTATGTAGGTATCTCTAAAGCCCCCAGATACTCTAAGATTTTCATGCTCATCTATGATGCTGACTGTAGTTTCAGCAATAGGAGCAACATCTGATTTGGAATTTTACCACTGTCTAAATGCAGGCTAATCACTGGATCTTCCTTTGCCTTAATAGGAATTGTCAAAACCCCTGTGAAACTTATCCAATCCACCATTGTTCAAAGGCTGGAGGTTGAATGGGAAGGAAATAATGACAGCACTAGACTGAATAGCAGCCCTTCATTCTACAGACCAACAGACTTCAACTCTAAAAAGAAACGGATGAAGTTGTTAAAAAGACACACCATGCCATATGCCACCTCACTAGCTGAGCACCAGTTCACAATACCCTTCCCTAAGGGCAAGCACACTGCGGTTCACCTGCAAGGCCTCAGACATCTGTGCATCAGCAGGAAGAGACTGAGGATGTCCAAATGGCCAACCAGGCAGCTGGGCCTTGTCTGCAGCTGACACACTTAGCATTCTTAGTTAAGCAAGTGTCCTTTGGGTTAAACATAATTAATCTCCTTCTCGGTGTGAGGATTAGGATGGTTGCATGTGTTTTTTAGCAAGAACGTAAAAAGGACAAGGTAATGCAGTAAAGAGTAGATTTAATCAGTTATAAGGCCCATGGAAATAAAAAGAGAAGGCTTTATTGAACAGAGATCAGAGACTATGTGGAAAGATATAAGAACACCCCATTCGTAAAGCATTTTACTTAAAAAAAAAAAAATGCTGTAAAAGCACCTAGAGAGGTTCCAAATATAGTTTCCATCAGCAATAGAAAACAAACTCCCTAAGAAAAAATATCTGACGTTTATAACTATAAAGTAAAACTGTTTTAATTTTAAATCAGTTTAATCAGTTTGTTTTTTTATATTTAAATTTATTTATTTTAATTAGAGGCTAATTATTTTACAATATTGTATTGGTTTTGCCATACCTCAACATGAATCTGCCACGGGTGTACACATGTTCCCCATCCTTAACCCCCCTTCCACCTCCCTCCCCATACCATCCCTCTGGGTCATCCCAGTGCACCAGCCCCAAGCTTCCTGTATCCTGCATCGAACCTGGACTGGTGATTCGTATCTTATATGATATTATACATGTTTCAATGCCATTCTCCCAAATCGTCCCCCCGCCCTCTCCCACAGAGTCCATAAGACTGTTCTATACATCTGTGTCTCTTTTGCTGTCTCACATACAGGGTTATTGTTACCATCTTTCTAAATTCCATATATATGCGTTAGTATACTATATTGGTGTTTTTCTTTCTGGCTTACTTCACTCTGTATAATCACTGTTTTAATTGTTATGTACTTATAAACTTTTAAAGTTAAGAATTGTGCCCTCCATCCCAGACAAACTATCCAACAGAATTTTTTGAGGTGGAAGTAATTGGGAAATAACCTATTTCCAACTCCAAACACATTTTTAGAGCTAAAAGGCATCTGAAGTCCAGAAATTTATAACTGGTTAGATGACTTAAATAGACCAGAGCTGAGAATCCAAGTATCTTGAATCTCATAGATATTATGAGATAATATAATATACATGCCTTTTTCAGAAAAGTTGTACAAAATTTACTTTCTAAAATAAAAAATTGTTCAGTCGCTAAGTTGAGTTCAACTCTTTGCAACCCCATGGACTGTAGCATGCCAAGCTTCTCTGTCCTCTACTATCTCCTGAAGTTTGTTCAAATTTATGTCCTAAAGATGGTCTAACTGGGAAAACTTTTCTGTCATTTTCCACAATGACCTCACTTTTTAAAATTACAGTTTCCACTTTTTACCTTCATATAATGTTTGTGCCCATCTGCACATGGGCTGAGAAAGACTGGCATTAATTCTTCTCTAAATGTTTGATAGGATCTATCATTATTAGCATTGGGTCTTAGACTTTTATCTATTGGGAAGTTTTTGATTATTAATTCAATTGTAATTGATCTGTTCAAATTTTCTCTCTCTTCAATGATTTAGTTTTGGTAGGTTGTATGTTTCTAGGAATTCATCCATTTCTTCTAGGTTATAAGGTTTGTTGGTGTATAATTGTTTACAATAGTCTTTCATTAGCCTTTGTAATTCAATGATATAATTTGTAATATTTCTTCTTTCATTTCTGATTTTATTTGAGTCTTCCCTCTTCTTTTCTTAGTCAAACTAAAGTTTTTCTAATTTGTTCATCTTTAAAAAATAGCCTTTAGTTTTATTAATAGTTTCTATTGTTTTGCTGATCTCTATTTAATTATTTCTTCTTTGATCTTTGCCAGTTCCTTCTTTGTGCTAACTTTGGGCTTATTTTCTTTTTCCAGTTTATTGAAGTTCTTCTTTTGAAATCTTTCTTTTTCTTAATGTTGGTATTTATTCTAATGAATTTCAGTTTCAGAGCTGTTTGTGAATCATCCCATAGGTTTTGATATGCTGTGTTTCCATTTTATTTTGTTTCAATATATCTCTTATTTTCCTTTAAATTTCTTCTTGACTTATTGGCTGGTCAGGAATGTGTTGTTTATTTTCACTCATTTATGAATTTTCCAGTTTCCTCCTGTTGCTGATTTTGAGTTTCATATTATTGTGACAAGAAAAGATACTTTATATGTTTCCAGTGTTCTTAAATTTGCTAAGACTTGTATTGTGATATATCATATGATATATCATGGAGCTTAGTCTGTGTGTGCTTGAGGGGGAAAAAAAAGTGTATTCTGATCCTCTTGGATGGAAGTGTTCTGTATGTCTGTTAGGTTCATTTGGTATAAAGTACGGTTCAAATCTAATGTTTCCTTGTTGATTTTCTAGCCATTATTGAAAGTGTAATATTGAACTCCCCAGCTAGTATTGTAGTCTATTTCTCCTTTCAGATATATTAGTATTTATTTAACTTATATTTAGGTACTCCAATGTTGAGTACATATATATTTACATTTGTTATATTTTCGTAATGAATTGACAACCTTATCATTATATAATAACATTTTTTGTCTTGTGCTGTTTTTGACTTAAAGTCTGTTTTGTCTGATATAGATATACCCATTCCTACTCTCTTTTGGTTTCTCCTCTCATGATTTTTTTTTTATCCCTTCACTTTGAGCATATTTGTATTCTTAAAGCTGAAATAAGTCTCTTGGTGTCAACACATAGTACACAGTCTTGTTTTTTTAATTCATTCAACCACTTCATGTCTGTTAATTGGAACATACAATGTATTTACATCTAGAGTAATTATCAGTAGGTAAAGGCTTACTAATACTGTCTTACTAATTCCACTATTCCTTTCTTTCTCTCTTGCTGCTTTCATTTCTGAATTGATGATTATTTTCCTTAGTAGGGTGTTTTGATTTTCTTCTGTTTATATTTTATGAATTACTGTAGGCTTTTACTTTGTGGTTACAATGAGGCTTACATAAAAATTATTAAAGTTATAACAGTCTACTTTATACTAATAACACTTTAACTTGATTTGCACCCAAAAACTTCACTATTTTATTCCTCTCTTTTGTTTTTGATGTCATGATTTACATCTCTTTATGCTGTGTCTCAATTAACAATTATTATAGATATAGCTATTTTATATATATACTTTGTTTTTTAACCTTTATGTAGTGAAATAGTTAACACAACACCATACTGAGGTATTAAGAGTATTCTGACTCTTACTATAGGCTTACACTTACAAGTGTTGTTGTATATTTTTCTATGATGTAATTATTATTAATTAATGGAGAGTTTACACAATCTATACTATAGATTAAGTTAAGGCTAATGTCAAAATTTTCTAATGTCAAAATGTCTAATCCTTGACTCAAAAGTTTGGGAGATATCTTGGCAGGTAGAACTGGTCATTGTTATAGAAAGAGTCAATTTTCTGATCATGTGAACAAAAGTCTAAGCCAGTTAATTTCATATAGGCCTTAGTTTCTGAATATATATATGAATGGTGTCAGGAAAAACTTATTTGAGATGCTAGATACATAGTGAGAATGAAATAAATATTTCTTTAATTTAATTGGATTTTAGCCAAAGGCAGATATCATGTTCAACAACAGGAAAACAAAACCACTACATTGCTTAGAGCATGTGAAAGGTTGACCTGCAAACTCTCACCTATTTAGTGGTCACATTGATCCTACATCATGTTGATTTTGCGCCGAGTTAATTTCTCACTTTTTTCATATTGTATTGTCAGCACAGTTGTACATCTTTCTGCTTCTTACCTAAAAATATCATCAGAGTTGTAATCCCCATAGCTAAAATACATAAAACCTATGAACCAACTGAAACTCTGTTCCATTTTGACAATTGTAAGAAAGGTTAATAAGTTAGAAAATCCCTTTGCAATATAGCTTCAGTTCAGTTCAGTTCACTCGCTCAGTCATGTCCAACTCTTTGCAACCCCATGAACCGCAGCACACCAGGACTCCCTGCCCATCACCAACTCATGGAGTTTACCCAAACTCATGTCCATTGAGTCCGTGATGCCATCCAACCATCTCATCCTCTGTTGTCCCCTTCTCCTCCTGCCCTCAGTCTTTCCCAGCATCAGGGTCTTTTCCAATAAGTCAGCTCTTCACATTAGATGGCCAAAGTATTGGAGCTTCAGCTTCAACATCAGTCCTTCCAATGAACACCCAGGACTGATCTCCTTTAGAATGGACTGGTTTGATCTCCCTGCCATCCAAGGGACTCTCAAGAGTCTTCTCCAACACCACAGTTCAAAAGCATCAATTATTTGGCACTCAGCTTTCTTCACAGTGCAACTCACATCCATACATGACTTCTGGAAAAACCATAGCCTTGACTAGACGGACCTTTGTTGGCAAAGTAATATCTCTGCTTTTTAATCTGCTGTTTAGGTTGGTCATAACTTTCCATCCAAGGAGTAAGTGTCTTTTAATTTCATGGCTGCAGTCATCATCCGCAGTGATTTTGGAGCCCAGAAAAATAAAAGTCAGCCACTGTTCCCACTGTTTCCCCTCTATTTGCCATGAAGTGATGGGACCAGATGCCATGATCTTAGTTTTCTGAATGTTGAGCTTTAAGCCAACTTCTTCATTCTCCTCTTTCACTTTCATTAAGAGGCTCTTCAGTTCTTCACTTTAAGCTTGTTTTATTTCATATCATTGCATAATAAAAGTACAAAACAATGCTAAAGTTTGATATTTAGGCTATGAGAGTAGAAAATGCTTCTAGACTAGATTAAAGAGGTGATAACTTGGACTGCAAGGAGATCCAACCAGTCCATTCTAAAAGAGGTCAGTCCTGGTGTTCTTTGGAAGGAATGATGCTAAAGCTGAAACTCCAGTACTTTGGCCACATCATGTGAAGAGTTGACTCATTGGAAAAGACTCTGATGCTGGGAGGGATTGAGGGCAAGAGGAAAAGGGGACGACAGAGGATGAGATGGCTGGATGGCATCACCGACTCGATGGATGTGAATTTGAGTGAACTCCGGGAGTTGGTGATGGACAGGGAGTCCTGGCGTGCTGCAATTCATGGGGTCGCAGATAGTCAGACACAACTGAGCGACTGAACTGAACTGACAGAACAGAGATTATAAGATTTAGTTGTGAAGGAAGATTTGAGGATCAACAACTCTTAGGAATTCTAAAAACATCTAGCCTTTCCTCTAATCAAGTCCATTTTCATGTGATTTTAGAACTGCAAGCAGAAAGTTGTATGATCTTTGGAAAAGTATGACTTTTCTGGGCATGAATTTCAACTACTTTCAAAGAAGCACAAACCTCAAGATTGTTGTGAGAATGTAATGAGATACCCTTCTTATCAGCCAAAACTCAATAGAAAATAATAATAATATGACTAAAGTTGCTGGTAAATATTCATAAATCCAAGCCCTCCTAGTGTTTACCTTCATCCTCTGGTCAAGTACACTTTTCCCTGGGGTCTCTTCCAACCTAATCACTGTGCATAACCAAGGATTGCTCAACATTGTGATTATTACTTCTTTACCACAATGCAATATACATAGTATATACCTAGTGAATGATTGTTCACTGGTTAGTAATCCACATGGAAGTACTTTCAATAGTTAGACATGACATATAATTACTAAACATTATTCTATATTTTCAAATATGTAATCATCTTGAAATTGTTTTCCTTTAAAAATGTATTATAATTAATGTGATCTTTCTCTCTTTGCAAATATATATGAGGCATTAATGAAAAAACACAAGAACACAGGTCACACTAACTAAAATACAGAATTTCAGCCATTTGCTAGATTTGAAGAGCGCCATGAATCTGCCAAAATAGCTTTTAAAAATCCAGGTGTCACTGCTGGGGAAATAGTTTCCACTTCTGCTCATTTAATTCTTACATTACTAATTAGCTTTAGCCCACAGAGAACTAAAATTATTCACTGAGAAAATATTTCCTGACTTTCAGTTATATTTAAATTTCACACTTTTTGCTACTACTTATGTTGGTGCATCCTTTCTTCCTGTGCATTCTTCGTCTCTGCTTGCCTTCCCTCTACTCAACATTCATGTATAGAGTTAGTCAAATGTCCACGCCTCCACTTGGGTGTCAGCAGTCACCTCAAATTTTCCAAGTCCAGATCCCTATCCGTGTCCCGAGTTGTTCCCTCCCTTAGTAAACAACAGGGGCTTCCCTGGTGGCTCAGACAATAAAGTATATGTCTTCAATGTGGGAGATCTGGGTTCGATCCCTGGGGCAGGAAGATCCTCTGGAGAAGGAAATGGCAACCTGCTCCAGTATTCTTGCCTGGAAAATTCCATGGATGGATGAGCCTGGTAGACTACAGTCCATGGGGTCTCAAAAAGTCAGATACAACTGAGCGACTTCACTTTCTTTCTTTTAGTAAACAACTGTATTTTCATTCCCAGTGTTCAGAAACATTGTTAAAGAAATTAAAATAGAAGTAGTCTTGTTCAAGCTTCAGAAGTAGGGTAGCAGGCCTCTGACTGACTTCTGACTTTGCCTAAGCCCTTCCTGGACATGTATGCCTGCCTGCAAGCACACCAATTTTTACCAGCAAGTTAAGCAGCACCTTAGATAGGAAAGGGAGTGGGTCTTGAAATTTTTTAAGCTCCACAGGGCCTGGCCAGTCCCCAGGGTCTAAGAAATCTTATGACTAACAAGGTGAAACAAATAGCACTGTAAAAATTGAAACCAGAACAGAGTTTTTGCTTGCAAATGGATGATGATATCAGTCTGCAGCCTGAGATTATAAGCAGGAGTCCCCAAAGCTGCAGTGTGAAGTCTCACCCACTGGGTGGATGCATGGTCTGGGACTCTTTCCCAGCTGGGACTCCAGATTACAGTCATTCAAGAATTCCCAGAGCTGTTCAAGTCTGGATATGTACATCACCAACTTGGGGTATATGCTGTTACTTAGGGCTTCCCAGGTGGCACTAGTGGTAAAGAACTGGCCTGCTAATACAGGAGACATAAGAGATGACAGTTCAATTCCTGGGTCAAGAAGATCCCCTGGAGGAGAGCATGGCAACCCACTCCAGTATTCTTGGCTGGAGAATCCCATAGACAGTGGAACCTGGTGGGCTGTAGTCCATGGGGTCACAAAGAGTCACACATGAGTGAAGCAATTTAGCATGCGTGTACACACACTGTTACTTCTTTCTATTGCTTCCATTTCTTTTCTTTTAATGACTGCATATTGAAATCAAGTCAAATAATCTACAAAAATTGAAATTGTATATATGTGTATAATGAATAGCTTCTTTGGTTAACAAATTCTTTGAACCTAAAATGAAAGTAAAACTTTCAGCAAAACAAACAGTAAATCTCTTGAAGAATCCTTGCTTTCTCTTTTCTCCCCAATCAACAGAACACATCCAAACATTTGACTCTGCAAAGTATTCTCGAAACTGAAAACTTATTTTGCCATGATCTCTTGTCTGGATTATTGCAACATTTTTAGTGAGTTCCCAGACACTGCCCTCATGCTCCAGCATCTACTCTCAAAATATCAGCCTTTGAATATTTCAGTGCCTTCACCCCATTCCTCACCTCACAGTCCTCACTTGGCATCCTTTCTCACTGAGAGGAGGGATCAAATCCTTTATTATCATCTATGAGACTCTCTCTTCTGTCTCTCACTAGCTTTCTTCCCTTTTGTAATGTCTCCTTGTTCTTCCTAAAACTAGCTAAGCACAATCCTTGGTACTCGCTATTGTTTCCTGTATTGGATGTTCTTCTCCAAAACAGAGTCATTTCTCTGATATCCACTTAAATGTCAAAGTTAAGGCCTTTATTTTCTTCCTATATAAAACAGCAATCTTCACATCGAACATGGATCACCTTCCCCAGAATTTATCTTTTCTGCAATACTTATCACCATCTGAAATATTGTATAGTGAAGTCGCTCAGTCATGTCCGACTCTTTGTGACACCATGGACTGTAGCCTACCAGGCTCCTCCCTCCATGGGATTCTCCAGACAAGAGTACTGGAGTGGGTTGCCATTTTCCTTCTCCAAGTACTGATAAATTAAAAAAAAAAATTCTCTGCTCTAACAGAAGCCCAAGGAAGTCCAGCTATATATTGTTAAATGCCTGAGTCAAGTGTCTATAACATATTAAGTGCATTCCTTGATACTATTGATACAGATATTTTAGAAAATGACTGTCTCTCTCAGAGTTCTCATAGCTTTCTCTCCCTAGGCCTGGACTAGGGACAGAAGGAATATATCCTACTATACACTGAGTTAGCTTTCTCAAAATACATTTACCTTCATGTATATTCTCTTAAGTAAGTAGGGCTGAGATTAGATACTGTTCCATCCTAAAAGTGAATGAGAATCTTGTATAATTCTGAAGTGTGAAAAATGGGAAAATGACTAAATTCATCCTTTCTTATAAACATGTTCATAAAATTGATTAATTCTAAATATGCTCAATAATAGTCACTAATTAGAAAAATAATTCAAAAGATTGGAATAAATGAAAACCGCATGCTTATTTACAAAGAAAGTTGAAAGGGAAAAAGGAATGTGAATGTTTAATTCTGGCTCTGAATGTGCTTTTTCACAAAGTTTTTATCTACAGTCACTTCCACTGATTGTAGGGAACTTCAACTCAAAATACTAGAAGAAGGTTTCTGGGGGTAATGGGTTGTATAGAACCAGAGAGAACTGGACTCAGTTGCACATGTAGAAGTCACACCTAAAACGCTTTAATTTGCCATCCAATGTTTTAATTTGTATTAGTAGTTCAATCAAGAAATATGTCTTAAAACCCACCTGTGATAACAAATCATTATTTTTATTTTTTATTATTTTTTAATCTTTCTTTTTCTAAAAAAAATTATTAGAGTACAGTTGATTTACAACGTTATGTAAGTTTCAAGTGTATAGCAAATTGAATTATATATATATATATATATATATATATATATATATATATACTTTTTTAGATTCTTTTCCCATATAGGCCATTTCAGAGTACTGAGTAGAGTTCCCTATGCTATACAGTTGATTTTTACTAGTTATCTATTTTATATATAGTACTGTGTATACATTAATCTAATCTCCCAATGTTCATTTTTTCCTAAGCATTTTCACCAAATAGGCAATGTCTGAAATAAGCTTATGCAACATAAATATTAATCTGGAAGATAAATTCTCTTTGTCATTATTCCTAAGTGAAGATTTATAAAATTGCCATTTTACATTGCCAGTGAATTCTACAAATCAAAATAAAATTACTTGAGATGCAAATGTTATTCAGTATTCCTGATTAAGTCAACCAGATTAATTTTGCACTTATTTGCAATTTATAGCAAAATCTGTATTCATTTTGGCCCCTCAGTCTACTTGGTACAGTTGCTAAACATTCCTATCAATATTTCAGACAAGATGGAGCATCTGATTAATCCACATACCTAAACATAATTTGCCTGATCTTAGCTAATGCATCTTGCATTGACAAAATCAAAAGTACTTAAAAAATAAGCATACAAAATGTTACTCACCATCTTGTAAATGTCAACCTTATCAGAAGGCAATATTATGTGTGAAATGCTTGCTTGATTTAAATTTCCCAGCATAATTGAGAATATGGTTTAATAAATCCTACATATTAAAAATAATCTGGTTATAACAGGACAAGAAAAATTAGACTCATTTGATAACATTCTCATTTAAATACTTAGTACTGTGCTTGTATTCAATGATTATATCAAGTAAATCCTCCAAATTGTCAGTAAAAATGTAATTGCCTGAGAAATAATATAATACTGAAAAACAAATATATGAAGTCTACATAATAATTCCAGAACAAGTCAATAACAAAAAATGGATAGTGTTTTGTTCTTGATATTTTAGAGTTATCATTTGAGACTGTTTATATTGCAGCTATGTAAATTGATGGCTTAGTATAAAAAATGCAGCATTGGAGAATTCACTCCTTTCTTTCACTTAAAAGCACAGAATAAAATTATAAAATCAAATTTTTTGTTGTGAATTAATTTAAGAAAAGAAAATCTCCCTAGGAAAACATAGATTCAATACAATTCTCTGTATTTTTTCCAATTCTAACCTATGTATCTGTTCCTTGATCATTGCTTTTCATGGTAAAAGAGGCTCATTTCTTATCAACACCTTAAAAGTAGATTTCATTCTCAGTTTTGACTGCCTTGCTAATCTCACTTTACAACTGGAGTTTGGGTCAACAGTACATCCCTCAAAATCTTTCATTTGAACCTTTCAGAGAGAATCACACCTCTTTATTGACTCTGTAAAGGTGCAATTATTAAAGTGCCATTTGCACATTAAAATAAAAATAAGGTGATCTATTTCTGCACTTGCCAGTGAAATCTTTGAAAGTGTGGATCAAGCGTTCATCATCACTGAAACCACAGACCCTCAGTTTCTGACACATAGAGAAGATTCAATACATACTTGTTGAATTTAGTGAAATAGAATAGAATTGAGCTTACAAAGCAAGAAACTTATTTTATTATACTCTAGAGCTCCTTAATTTCTATTTATCCAGTCAATCTAATCACACTAGGACCACATCCTTGTCTAACTCAATCAAACTAAGCCATGCCCTTGGGGCAACCCAAGATGGGTGGGTCATGGTGGAGAGATCTGACAGAATGTGGTCCACTGGAGAAAGGCATGGCAAAGCACTTCAGTATTCTTGCCTTGAGAACCCCATGAACAGTATGAAAAGGCAAAATGATAGGATACTGAAAGAGGAACTCCCCGGGTCAGTAGGTGCCCAATATGCTACTGGAGATCAGTGGAGAAATAACTCCAGAAAGAATCAAGGGATGGAGCCAAAGCAAAAACAATACCCAGCTGTGGATGTGACTGGTGATAGAAGCAAGGTCCGATGCTGTAAAGAGCAATAGTGCATAGGAACCTGGAATGTCAGGTCCATTAATCAAGGCAAATTGGAAGTGGTCAAACAAGAGATGGCAAGAGTGAATGTCGACATTCTAGGAATCAGCAAACTAAAATGGACTGGAATGGGTGAATTTAACTCAGATGACCATTATATCTACTACTGTGGGCAGGAATCCCTCAGAAGAAATGGAGTAGTCATCATGGTCAACAAAAGAGTCTGAAATGCAGTACTTGGATGCAATCTCAAAAATGACAGAATGATCTCTGTTCATTTCCAAGGCAAACCATTCAATATCACAGTAATCCAAGTCTATGCCCCAACCAGTAATGCTGAAGAAGCTGAAGTTGAATGGTTCTATGAAGACCTACAAGACCTTTTAGAACTAACACCCAAGAAAGATGTTCTTTTCATTATAAGGGACTGGTATGCAAAAGTAGGAGGTCAAGAAACACCTGGAGTAACAGGCAAATTTGGCCTTGGAATACAGAATGAAGCAGGGCAAAGACTAATAGATTTTGCCAAGAAAATGCACTGGTCATAGCAAACACCCTCTTTAAACAACACAAGAGAAGACTCTACACATGGACATCACCAGATGGTCAACACCGAAATCAGATTGATTATGTTCTTTGCAGCCAAAGATGGAGAAGCTCTATACAGTCAATAAAAACAAGACCGGGAGATGACTGTGGCTCAGATCATGAACTCCTTATTAACAAATTCAGACTTAAATTGAAGAAGGTAGGGAAAATCACTAGACCATTCAGGTATGACCTAAATCAAATCCCTTATGATTATACAGTGGAATTGAGAAATAGATTTAAGGGACTAGATCTGATAGATAGAGGGCCTGATGAACTATGGAATGAGGTTCGGAACATTGTACAGGAGACAGGGATCAAGACCATCCCCATGGAAAAGAAATGCAGAAAAGCAAAATGGCTGTCTGGGGAGGCCTTACAAACAGCTGTGAAAAGAAGAGAAGCAAAAATCAAAGGAGAAAAGGAAAAATATAAGCATCTGAATGCAGAGTTCCAAAGAATGGCAAGAAGAGATAGGAAAGCTTTCTTCAGCAATCAATGCAAAGAAATAGAGGAAAACAACAGAATGGGAAAGACTAGAGATCTCTTCAAGAAAATTAGACATACAAAGGGAACATTTCATGCAAAGATGGGCTTGATAAAGGACGGAAATGGTATGGACCTATACAAGCAGAATATATTAAGAAGAGGTGGCAAGAATACACAGAAGAACTGTACAAAAAAGATATTCAAGACCCAGATAAGCACAATGGTGTGATCACTGACCTAGAGCCAGAGATCCTCGAATGTGAAGTCCAGTGGGCCTTAGAAAGCATCACTATGAACAAAGTTAGTGGAGGTGATGGAATTCCAGTTGAGCTATTCCAAATCCTGAAAGATGATGCTGTGAAAGTGCTGCACTCAATATGCCAGCAAATTTGGAAAACTCAGCAGTGGCCACAGGACTGGAAAAGGTCAGTTTTCATTTCAATCCTAAAGAAAGGCAATGCCAAAGAATGCTCAAGCTACCGCACAGTTGCACTCATCTCACATGCTGGTAAAGTAATTCTCAAAATTCTCCAATCCAGGCTTCAGCGATACGTGAACCGTGAACTTCCTGATGTACAAGCTATTTTAGAAAAGGCAGAGGAACCAGAGATCAAATTGCCAACATCCACTGGATTATCGAAAAAGCAAGAGAGTTCTAGAAAAAAAATCTATTTCTGGTTTATTGACTATGCCAAAGCCTTTGACTGTGTGGATCACAATAAACTGTGGAAAATTCTGAAAGAGATGTGAATACCAGACCACCTGATCTGCCTCTTGAGAAATCTGTATTCAGGTCAGGCAGCAACAGGTAGAACTGGACATGGAACAACAGACTGGTTCCAACCAGGAAAAGGAGTTAGTCAAGGCTGTATATTGTCACCCTGCTTATTTAACTTCTATGCAGAGTACATCATGAGAAACGCCAGACTGGAAGAAACACAAGCTGGAATCAAGATTGCCGGGAGAAATATGAATAACCTTAGATATGCAGATGACACCACCCTTATGGCAGAAAGTGAAGAGGAACTAAAAAGCCTCTTGATGAAAGTGAAAGTGGAGAGTGAAAAAGTTGTCTTAAAGCTCAACATTTAGAAAACAAAGATCATGGCATCTGGTCCCATCACTTCCTGGGAAATAGATGGAGAAACAGTGGAAACAGTGTCAGACTTTATTTTTTTGGGCTCCAAAATCACTGCAGATAGTGATTGCAGCCAAGAAATTAAAAGATGCTTACTCCTTGGAAGGAAAGTTATGACCAACCTAGATAGCACATTCAAAAGCAGAGAGATTACTTTGCCAACAAAGATCCGTCTAGTCAGGCTATGGTTTTTCCTGTGGTCATGTATGGATGTGAGAGTTGGACTGTGAAGAAGGCTGAGCACCGAAGAATTGATGCTTTTGAACTGTGGTTTTGGAGAAGACTCTTGAGAGTCCCCTGGACTGCAAGAAGATCCAACCAGTCCATTCTGAAGGAGGTCAGCCCTGGGATTTCTTTGGAGGGAATGGTTCTGAAGCTGAAACTCCAGTACTTTGGCTATCTCATGCGAAGATTTGACTCATTGGAAAAGACTCAGATGCTGGGAGGGATTGGGGCAGGAGGAGAAAGGGACGCCAGAGGATGAGATGGCCGGATAGCATCACTGACTCGATGGACTTGAGTCTGAGTGAACTCCAGGAGTTTGTGATGGACACAGAGGCGTGGCGTGCTGCGATTCATGGGGTCTCAAAGAGTCGGACACGACTGAGCAACTGAACTGAACTGTGCCAAATATTGTGGGCTCATTACAGTGAATAGGCATCCTGCAGACTCAAGTGATAGAATAAAAAATTGCAAGGGAAAACTGTCAATAAGGACCACTGTCATTCACTCATATATCCATTTATAAAGCTTTTGCCAAATAGCTAATATATACCCAACACTCAGCTCATTTCTGGCAATACAAAGACATGCCTTTCCTCAAGAATCTTCAAACCTAGTAGGCTGCTTGCAGTCATATTACAGTAGGGATACTGAATTTCTTCTACCAAACAGTTGTGTCCACAGTATCTCATTTCTTACAACCTTGTAGTACAAAATCGCAGGGGAAAACTAAATTAATGAAGTGTGTGTTAGTCGCTCAGTCATGGCCGATTCTGCGCAACCCCATGGACTGCAGCCCACCAGTCTTCTCTGTCCATGAGATTTTCCAGACAGGGATATTGCAGTTGGTTGCCATTTCCTTCTCCAGAGGACCTTCTCGATCAAGGGATCGAACTCAGGTCTCCTGCACTGCAGGCAGATTCTTTACCAACTGAGCTACAAGGGAAACCCCAAAATTAATGAGGACAACACATTAATAAGGACATTAAACACAACATAAATGCATAGCCTGATTGTAGAAGCTGACAATTCTCAGTGAAGTTTTCAGTTTTCAATAACCATTGGCTTTGCCAACACATAAGCTGAATTGGCTTATGCTGCCTTTTTTTATTTCTGGATCAGAAGTTCCCAGCCCTCTGGTTGGCAGGCACTGGATCCCAGTCAGCACCATCGCAACATGAAGCTCTCTCTGACCTTCTAGTTAATCTTACAGAGGGAGAAGGAGAGTATCCTCAGATTTCTCCCCTAACCCTCTACCCCAAAGACACTTTATCTTCATGCTAGAACATGGCCTCTGATGCTCTGAGACTTGGAGCAGTTGTTGGTGCCATGATTTGGGAGCAGTTTTCCTACAGATGTCTTATGTTTGTTACCAAATATTCACTGCTTCCATCCTAACTCTATGCATCCACATATTAGATCACTTGTCCTTTTCAAGAAACAATTGCTGAGTATACATAGAGAATTGAGCAGTATAAGACATGCCCTCTGCTGTTACTAAGTTTACGTTCCCTGAACACAGAGTACATTTGAGGTCCGTGTGGCTTTGTTCATGCTGTTTTTTCTCTACCCCTTGCAGTCTTCAAAAGGCTAAACATGAATGCCCATTGCTTTTAGAAGTGTTTGGGTGTGCATGTGTGTGTGTGTCTGTTTGATAACATGTCCAGCTTTCAAAGACATGCACACACACACACACATACACACACACACACAGATGTCCCCTTAATAAATATTTTTTTCTTCTATCAGAAATTTTCTTGCTACATGTAGATGACATTTTCTTTCTCTCTTTGCCACTCACAAGCCATAGCATGGTATCTTGAACACCTTCTACGGGCACCTGCGGATTCATTTTGATATTTGGCAAAACTAACACAATTATGTAAAGTTTAAAAATAAAATAAAATTTAAAAAAATGAGCAATTGATGAACCCAATTTTGCAGCCACCCACATAGATGGGAAAATTTTTAAATAGCTTAGAAACATGCTACTTTGTGATAGATTACTATTTTTAGCTTGGAAATTTCCTTTATTTTGGTTAGATCTGATAAATTATATTGTGATTACTTAAAATACTTTCCTGTTCTTCTGCAAATGAGAGAAGATAGGAGTAAAGAAGCTGGTTAACAGCAAAGAAAAAGCAATGCTCTTTACTAGTCATTCAATGTTTCTTTTCTTGCTCCTCATTTCTACTTTTATTTTTTGTTTGTTTTACATTTTTATTGTAGCATATTGATTTACAGTAGTGTGTTAGTTTCAAGCATACAACAAAGTGAGTCAGTTATATAATATACATGTATACACTCTTTTTTAGATTCTGTTCCCATATAGCTAGACCATAACAAAGTACTGAATAGTGTTCCCTGTGCAATACAGCAGGTTGTTATTAGTTATCTATTTTATATACAGTAGTGTTTATATGCCAATCCCAACCTCCCAATTTATCCCTCCACCCCATCCCATGGTAACCTTAAGTTTGTTTTCAAAATCTGTGAGTCTGTTTCTGTTTTGTAAACAAGCTGATTTATATCACTTCTTTTTTGTATTCTGCCTATAGGCAATATCATATCATATTTCTCTTTGCTTGATTTATTTCACTTAGTAGAATCACCACTAGGTCCATCCATGTTGCTGCAAATGGCATTTCATTCTTTTTATGGCTGAGTAATACGTCATTTTATGTATGCACCACATTTTCTTTATTCATTTCTCTGTTGATGAACATTTAGGTTGTTTCCATGTCCTGGCTATAGTAAATAGTGCTGCAATGAACACTGAGATACATGTAGATAGATTACTATTTTTAAATATTGACCATCTCTGCCTGTATGATTATTCTTCCCCAACCCCTTGACATGAGGCTAATTTAAATGACATGCTTTGCCAAATAAAATTGAGCAGAAGTAATATTTCCAATTCTTGAGCAGAAATGTGAAGAGTCTTATATTTCCCTAATCTCTCTTTTTCCCTTGTTCCCTGAGACCAGTATATCCCAGATGAGGGCTTTGTCTTCAGTCTGACTCTAGGATGTAAGAGATATGGAATACTATCTCAGTATGTACAGGAGGGCAACAAGTCAACCTTTGCTGTTTTAAGCCATTGAATTTTTTTATCATTATTATTATTATAGTGAAATAGAGTCTAAGCAAAATGACTAGTGGAATATCAAGAACTTGTTTATTTGATAGAGGAATTATCCAGATCTGAGACCCTGAAACTATGTAAAAGAAGAATACATCAACATTCTCAGAGAATGAATTGAACATCATGCATTAATCAGTCTTATATTTAGAGTGAGGTAGTGATTCTGCTTTATTGACTATGCCAAAGCCTTTGACTGTGTGGATCACAATAAACTGTGGGAAATTCTTCAAGAGATGGGAATACCAGACCACCTGACCTGCCTCTTGAGAAACCTATATGCAGGTCAGGAAGCAACAGTTAGAACTGGACATGGAACAACAGACTGGTTCCAAATAGGAAAAGGAGTACATCAAGGCTGTATATTGTCACCCTGCTTATTTAACTTCTATGCAGAGTACATCATGAGAAACACTGGGCTGGAAGAAGCACAAGCTGGAATTGCCAGAAGAAATATCAATAACCTCAGATATGCAGATGACACCACCCTTATGGCAGAAAGTGAAGAGGAACTAAAAAGCCTCTTGATGAAAGTGAAAGAGGAGAGTGAAAAAGTTGGCTTAAAGCTCAACATTCAGAAAACGAAGATCATGGCATCTGGTCCCATCACTTCATGGGAAATACATGGGGAAACAGTGGAAACAGTGTCAGACTTTATTTTTTTGGGCTTCAAAATCACTGCAGATGGTGACTGCAGCCATGAAATTAAAAGATGCTTACTCCTTGGAAGGAAAGTTATGACCAACTTAGACAGCAGATTCAAAAGCAGAGAGATTACTTTGCCAACAAAGGTCCGTCTAGTCAAAGCGATGGTTTTCCCAGTGGTCACGTATGGATGTGAGAGTTGGACTGTGAAGAAAGCTGAGCACCAAAGAATTGATGCTTTTGAACTGTGGTGTTGGAGAAGACTCTTGAGAGTCCCTTGGACTGCAAGGAGATCCAACCAGTCCATTCTAAAGGAGATCAGTCCTGGGTGTTCTTTGGAAGGAATGATGCTAAAGCTGAAACTCCAGTACTTTGGCCACCTCATGCGAAGAGTTGACTCACTGGAAAAGACTCTGATGCTAGGAGAGATTGGGAGCAGGAGGAGAAGGGGACGACAGAGGATGAGATGGCTGGATGGCATCACCGACTCGATGGATGTGAGTCTGAGTGAACTGCGGGAGTTGGTGATGGACAGGGAGGCCTGGCGTGCTGAGGTTCATGGGGTCGCAAAGAGTCAGACATGACTGAACGACTGAACTGACTGAACTGAGTGATACTAAATCCAAGCTTGTACTACTTACCGCATGACAGGCCAATAAATTGAAAGACAAGTTGAGGCAAGGAATAATGGCTTTATTTGGAAAGCCAGAGGACCAAGGAAATGATGGACTATTGTTCAAAAGAACCATCTTCCTGGATTTAGAATTCAGACTTTGTTTTTATTACAAGTGGAGGGGTATGATTGGTTGTTGTAAACTTCTTAGTGCTGTATAGATTCCTTTCTCCTTGCAGCTGTCATTAAAAGTGGGTTAAGATGTTCCTTAAATCTTCAACAAATCACATGGCAAAATGTCATTCACTATTCCACAACTTTTTAATGGAAAGCTGTTATACCTTTAAGTCAGAGCCTTGAGAATGGGTTGCCTGTATATTTTAGGCTATAGGCAGTATTCTTTTACAAAACTGTAGAGTCAGCATGACTAAGCACAGGCAACAAAGTAGAAAATCTAGAATTCAAGGAATAGATCCTATATGGAAACAAGTTTGTCCTTCTCTGTTTCAGTAGGACCTATCAGAATTTACAGATGAGAAAGGAGGCAAAATTAATAAAAACAATTGCCTTTGTTGAACTTTTACTATCTTCCTGCTTTACATAATGTTGTAATTCTTATAATTATTCTAGACAGAGAGGATGACTTACATAAATATAGAGATTTTATTTCTTGACTCTTCATTCTGTCTGTTTGTGAGGTGTACGTGTTACTGTGTTCATGTGCACTGGCAGGGTAAGTGATTATGAGAGGAAGCATAGAACTATGACTCTTGTACCCATAATAACACCTGTGGGTTTTGTAGAGTAGTTCAGTTTCCTATTCTGTAACATATTTTCTCATTTGCAAAATGAGCATTGATGCTCAATACATCATAATGTGTGTGTGTGCTAATTGTGCTAAGTCACCTCAGTCATGTCTGACTCTTTGCAACCCTATGGACAGTAGCCTATAAGGCTCCTCTGTCCATGGGATTCTCCAGGCAAGAATCCTGGAGTGGACTGCTGTTCTTTCCTCCAGGGGATCTTCCTGACTCAGGGATCAAACCTGTGCTTCTTATGTTTCCTGCATTGGCAGGTGGGTTCTTTACCACAAGTGCCATCTGGGAAAATAAATATCAAATACTACATGCAAAAATCCTTTGAAATATACTAACGCATATATATGGAATTTAGAAAGATGGTAACAATAACCCTGTATACGGGACAGCAAAAGAGACACTGATGTATAGAACAGTCTTTTGGACTCTGTGGGAGAGGGAGAGGGTAGGATGATTTGGGAGAATGGCATTGAAACATGTATAATATCATATATGAAACGAGTCGCCAGTCCAGGTTAGATACACAATACTGGATGCTTGGGGCTGGTGCCCTGGGATGACCCAGAGGGTTGGTATGGGGAGGGAGGAGGGAGGAGGGTTCAGGATGGGGAACATGTGTATATCTGTGACGGATTCATGTTGATATATGGCAAAACCAATACAATATTGTAAAGTTAAAAAATAAAATAAAATAAATTAAAAAAAAATCATTTGAAGGATTTCAATTTCTTTATGTCTGTTCAATTCCTCTGCTATTGTTAACAGAGGAGAAGGAACCTCTCACTTCTGATTTTTTCCTAATGAGTCAGCAGGGCATAGATGGAAAAAGGCAAACATTTTTACATGTGCATGTCCCTGGTGGAGTAAGAGAGGAAGGTAAATACAATTTAAATTTAAAATTAGTTCCAAGTGCTCATAATTTTCCACTATCAAACAGATAGGAAAAGATTCATGAACTCTTTCTTATTAAATGAAAAAAATGGGAAATCAGAAAGCAAATAAAAATGTAACATTTGACTTCATGCTAGCTGAAAAAAATTTCCCTTGGAATTAACAATGTGCAGAATTGCAAAGTATCTTAAAGATTCACAGATCAGAATCATCACTTCATGGTGTGGAAAACTGATGCACAGAGAGTGGAATGTGTCTTGCCTAAGATGATTCTAGTATTTAGTTCTCCTAAGATGGTTTAACAAGTTTCAGGATGTCAGAGTTTGGATGAGTTGAAATTTTGCCCTCGGGGTGGGGGAGGGGGGAGCGTTAAAGTAAATTTTCTTTTTCTGTTCCTGATTTTAATGCAGGCAGTGGTTAGAACTTATCTGGATTCTCTACTTGAAATCTAAACCTTACAATCCATATCTTTTATTTGCTTTAACATTTCTCTAGTTAACATTCTAATTTATTCCATCATTCAGCGAACTGAACTCTGCTAAGCAAATGATATCATATCAGGAGGCAAAGGGAATCTGTAGGAGAATAATTCTCTTTGGTTTACTTTTTATAAGCCTATCCTTCAAAAATTGATTACATTAGATTAATGGTCTAACTTTAGAGCTTGGAGGACAAAACCATTATAAGCCATCATAGCTAACAGGCCACCTAAACAGAAGCTAAAGTTTTAATGAGCATTACACAGGTTCCTCTGAGTTAGAATCTATGAAAAGTATTCATAAATGCTTTAAGTGAATAATGTTTGCATTGATTAAAGGGAAGATTCAGTTACCTGTTTCCCTTTGAATTTTACAAGGTATTTGGAGCATGGAGGAGAAACATTAGACTGTAGCAAAAACATATACTTTGCAAAAGTTCAAATATGTTAACAGATGTCTTTAAGACAGCAGTTTCAAAGCAAATATAATAGGAAGCATCAATGGACATTCATTAATACTGTAGTATAAATTCATCTATTCTGCTAAAGTACTAATAAAACCTCAAAAGTTGGATTTTCAAGGGAAAGTAAGCACAGGGGCTTTTAATAAATGGAGATATGGATCCAATTCTAGGATGAAGGTCATTGCAAGGTATAGATAGCAAATTCCAGGACATAGGAGAGGACCATAAAAGAGAAATAAGAAGGGGACAAATGAAAAACTTCAAAGATTTACCTAATCCATGTCTATAAGAGGAAAGATATACTAAGTGAATCACAAAATATTTAAGTAGGCATTCTGCAGTTTTGCCGTCAAAGCAAGACTAGACAAAGACATATTCCTGTCATTTCCAAAACCAATAAAATGAAAAAAAAAAAATCAAACAGGAATCTAGGACTATTTAGGAGCTTTCTCTGTTGGATACAGGATCACTCATTCTTTTAAAAATATTTAGTGATTTACTCTAAATATAAAACACCCCTGACTCACGTGTCAAGAACCCCCAATATAAAATGATGATGAAAAAGTATTTGATGAAAGCAGAATGCTCAGTGAATTCAGAGGAGCTGCATATGGATAAATTGGGGATAAATTGGGGATGCTGTGGATAAATTGGGGATACTATGCTGTGCTGTGCTTAGTTGCTCAGTCATGTCCTACTCTTTTTGCAACCCCATGAGCTGTAGCCCACCAGGCACCTCTGTCCATGGGGATTCTCCAGGCAAGAATATTGGAGTGAGTTGCCATGCCCTCCTCCAGGGAATTGTCCTAACCCAGGGATCAAACTCAGGTCTCCTGCGTTGCATGTGAATTCTTTACTGTATTAGCCACCAGGGAAGCCCAAGAATACCAAAGTGGGTAGCTTATCCCTTCTCCAGTGGATTTTCTCAACCCAGGAATCAAACTGCAGTCTCCTGCATTGCAGACTTTACCTGCAGATTCTTTACCTGCTGAGTTACCAGAGAAGCCCCAAATTGGGGATAATTTATGATAACAAAGCATCAGAGAGACATGATGGTGTATATTTTAAGTATACAGGCTACAAGATCAGACTCTGTAGGTCAGATACTGACTCCGTAAGTCACTAACTGGGCAAATTGAATTAGTTAATACTTGCAAAGTCCTTAGAATAATGTCAAGCATTTTTCTGTTTCATTAGAATAAACTTCTACCAGTCTGAGCAGGTGATGAAGGTTTTAGAAAAAAGGGAGGGAATGACAATCTGTATGAATATGCCCTGAGCAGAGTCACAAGACAGAACTGAGCAGGAGAAGAAACTGACAAGGCCATCCTGTGGTCTCTGAACACCTACAGCATGTATCTGCTTCTGTCTCATGGGACAGATCACTTACTTCCCATCACATCAGTTTATGGACATGTCATATTCACACTTGGCATCTGAGAAAAGTGGTTAAATACTCATTGACTACACCAGTGGGTGTTGGTTAAACAACACAGTAGAACACAGGCATGCCATGCACAGTCTCCAAAACTGAGATTTGGGCTCTCTCTTGGCCTCTCTGTCCATGTGCAGAACTTCATTCTCCCTATTTGTTGGTCTTGCATGCCATAGTCAGTTCCTCTCTTTGCCTTCTTGTGTTAATTTGTTAATTCTTCCGAATCTCCTTTTAGGTATATTTCACTCTCTTTCTTGCCAAATTATAAGCCTATCCTCATAGATTGGGTGATATCCATTTTTTTTTTCCAGGAGCATTCCCCTATGACTGCATTTCATGCTTATCTTCTTGCAGTCATATATCTCCAGAATAAATTTTTATATAACATGAGTATTGACAATATATCTAAGGACTTCCCTAGTGGTCCAGTGGTTAAGAATCTGCTTTCCAATGCAGGAGACACAGGTTCGATCCCTGGTGGGGAAATTAAGATCCATATGCTGTGGGGCAACACCCTGTGCCACAGTTAGAGAAGCCCATGCACCACAGCGAGGAGTCCATGCACTGTGATGGAGACTTAGTGCAGCCAAAAAGCAAACAAGCAAACAAACAAAAAAGAAGCCCCCCCCCCAAAAAAAAACACACATGTATATCCACTTCCATCATTATTTGTGACTCACATGATGCCTGTACCTGTGATTGACATCCTTGAAGGATTATGTGTGAATTTCCTTTCAGGAACTCTCTAGTAGGGATACCAGGACAGGCTGGTTCAGAGATAAATAGGAAATATCTAATTATCTGTTTCCTCAGTAATTCTGCTGGATACTGCATAGATAGACCAGTAGTAACATCTTAGGATAAAATTTCAAATTTCAGTAGCAGTTCAATATATAAGAGCTCTAAGAGGAGACTAAAGTATAGCCATCTTCAATGCTGATTCAAATGAGACCTATACCATTAAGTATAGGACATTGCAATCAGTTCAGTTCAATTCAGTCACTCAGTCATGTCAGACTTTTTGTGACCCCAGGGACTGCAGCACGCCAGGCTTCCCTGTCTATCACCAACTCCCAGAGCTTGCTCAAACTCATGCCCATCGAATCGGTGATGCCATCCAACCATCTCATCCTCTGTTGTTCCCTTTTCCTCCTGCCTTAAATCTTTCCCAGCATCAGGGTCTTTTCTAATGAGTCACTTCTCTGCATCAGGTGGCCAAAGCATTGGCGCTTCAGCTTCAGCATCAGTCCTTCCAATGAATATTTAGGATGGATTTCCTTTAGGATTGACTGGTTTGATCTCCCTGCAGTCCAAAGACTCGCAAGAGTCTTCTGCAACACCACAGTTCAAAAAGCAAGACTGGGAGCTGATTGTGATCCTTATTGCAAAATTCAGCCTTAAATTAAAAAAAGTAGGGAAAACCATTAGACCATTCAGGTATGACCTAAATCAAATCCCTTATAATTATACAGTGGAAGTGACAAATAGATTCAAGGAATTAGATCTGATAGACAGAGTGCCTGAAGAACTATGGACAGAGGTTCATGAAATTGTACAGGAGGCAGTAATTAAGACCATCTCCAAGAAAAAGGCAAAATGGTTGTGTGAGAAGGCCTTACAAATAGCTGAGAAAAGAGAAGCTACAGGCAAAGGAGAAAAACAAAGATGTACCCATCTGAATGTAGAGTTCCGAAGAATAACAAGGATAGATAAGAAAGCGTTCCTCAGTGATCAATGCAAAGAAATAAAGGAAAATAACAGAATGGGAAAGACTAGAGATCTCTTCAAGAAAACTAGAGATAGCAAGGGAACATTTCATGCAAAGATGGACACAATAAAGGACAGAAAGAAGCAGAAGATATTAAGAAGAGGTGGCAAGAAAACACACAAGTATACAAAAAAGATCTTAATAACATTGCATTCAGACACCATAGATGCTGGCCCCCAAATCACAAGCATATGGGTCCACACTGTTGTGCCAGGGGCTCAGGAAGACCCAGAAGAGTGTGGGTTATCTCTTGGAGTGCCAAAAAGTTGGGGCAGACTGTTATTTCTTTTATTAAAATTAAAAATGATATGTTAATAGTGTCTAATACAAAATGTATGTAAATAAAAATTTAACCTGAAGATGTCTGTAGATTCCAACAGTTGACTCAGGAAATTACCCCATGGACTCTGGAGTTATTTGTTCCCTTTCAACAGGGAAAAAAGATGTTGAGGAAATCCCACAGAGACACCTCTATCATACGGAGCGTGCACTGAATCTCCAGATAGACAACATCCATTGTGTGACTGGTACCTGGACAATGTCTGCAAGAATATTTCTTTTCCTAGAAGAAAATTTCTGAGGGAAGAACCTTCAAGAAAAAATACACTGTGTCCTGCCTTGCCATTGTAATTAGTCAAACTGTTTTGTTTAATTAGAGTAAATGTGTTTGGAATGCTATAATTACTTGTTAGAGGGGAAAAACATTTGCTCTAATTAGGTATTTCATTAGGAATTCAAAAATCACTTAATATTAGCAATTAAAACTGGAACTGTACTTTGAGATTGAATTTACCACATCAGTAAACTAAACAGCCCAACATGGACTGGTTCTGCATTTTGCTTAATTGATAACAATTCTGAGGAGCACAGAAGAAGAGAGTGCTCAGTCATTTCAGTCATGTCTGACTTTTTGCAACCTTATGGACTGTAGCCCACCAGGCTCCTCTGTCCATGGGATCCTCTAGGCAGAATACTGGAGTGGGTTGCCATTTCCTCCTACAGGGGATCTTCTTGACCTAGGGATTGAACCTACATCTCCTGGGTCTCCTGCATTGGCAGACAACTTCTTTATCACTAGTCCCACCTGGGAAGCCCAAAGAAGAGAGTAGCAGACTTAACTGGAAAACTCAGGGTGGGGTGACTGAGATGTGGAAGAGCCAATCTCCTCAGAAGTAACTGACACAGAGGGCTGAGTGAAAAATCTGGTGAACCATTTGTTTAGAAAAGAGCTTATCAAAAGGAGGTCAGGAAGAAAGTGAGAAGGAGGAAAGGAAGAAAGCAAGTTATTCATCCAACAAATAACTGAATGTGCAAGAGCAGTCCATGCTCATACAGAGAACAGACTTCTGAGGTAATCGAGGGTTGGTGCAAAACAACAGCAAACAACATGATAGCTAAAACTTAGGGGGGAAAATCACAGTGCAATATTATACACTGCATTAAGCAAAATGGTAAAATGTCACATAAATGATCAAGAGTATGAGGCTCAACCAGTGTTTCAAAGGAGCAATAGTCCCTCAGGCAGGAATTTATCAAGCAGCTTTGTCTAATGCATAGGGTGTTTGCTTGTTCCTTTATTTGACAGAGAGAAGGATATTGAATTTCTAAGTAAGAATACAGGGTCATGGATATAAAACATTTTTAAAACATGTATTTTGGTTTTCATTAAGAATGCAATGTTGTACAATTTTGCCCAGATGGCTTTTTGCTACCTTATTTGAAAAAAAATTTGGATTATTTTTTGATGTGCCATTGAAGCTATTTTCCTGCATGAAATAAAACAGTAGTGAAGTCTAAATCAAGGTCAAGGCAATGGTGTTTGTATATGAGCTGACTCACACATCTCTCTTTAAAGATCTTAGCTTTCCTATTCATTTTTTCCCTTCTTTTCCATAAAAGCTTCCAAAATTGTATGTTTCAATCTCTGGAATAAAATTAGCATAGTTTGGTTTTCTTTTAAAGCTATTCCAAGCTTCAGTGACAATTCCCACTCAATAAACAGTATTTTTTCACTTTAGACAGATGCCACATCTTTCATATATAGGGTGCTATTGTTCTATTTTCTAACTCATCCCTGTCCATGACATCAATATTGCAAAGAAAGGCTGTGTCTACATGTACAACTCATTTGACTATTTTGACTGAACTGAAAGGCTATTACCTGCTTGCTGATAACTTGTTAAATAACTAGCTGTCAAAATGATTGTGCTGGCTGGATGTTAGAGCACAGCAAGAGTGGTTGAGAGAGACTGTATTCTACTGCTAGGTAAGGACTCCAGCGACAACAGAACCACGGGTTCTATAGCAGTTTGTCCTTTCCTGGAGGTATCAGCTTAAGCACCACTTATTTCAATTTCCTCATTAATTAAATGAGCATAATAGTGTTTACAATTGGTCTTGGTTTTGGAAAAAAAATTAAGAAATATTTATATACTCATGTTCATAACAGCATTATTCACAATAGCCAAAATGTGGAAGCAATGCAAAAGTCAACTGACAGGCGAATAGACAAGTAAAATACGGCATACACATACAATGGAAATGTCTCAGTTTTGGAAAATGGCTTTGCTCATACACTTATTCATCTGCTTTTTTAATGAACACTTTTTCATCTACTTCCCACATTGCAGATTCTATGCCTGCTTCAAGGCTTTCACCATTAAGTGGCAAGAGAGACTGGCTCCTTCTTCTCTGCCTCTATCACATTCTATACATGATCTTCTCATTCCCCAAATCCCTGGACGTCTCAGGATTCCCTTCTCAGTACTGTCTTCTCATTTTAAATATCCTTCCTTGGTTATTTCCACATATCAGGTTGCTGCTGCTGCTAAGTCGCTTCAGTCGTGTCCGACCCTGTGCGACCCCATAGACGGCAGCCCACCAGGCTTCCCCGTCCCTGGGATTCTCCAGGCAAGAGTACCGGAGTGGGTTGCCATTTCCTTCTCCAATGCATGAAAGTGAAAAGTGAAAGTGAAGTCGCTCAGTCGTGTCCGACTCTTAGCGACCCCATGGATTGCAGCCCACCAGGCTCCTCCATCCATGGGATTTTCCAGGCAAGAGTACCCGAGTGGGATGCCATTGCCTTCTCTGACATATCAGGTTACCAACTCCATAAAAATGCTTCTAAAATTTGTCTCCACCCCTCAGTTCTTTTAGAGACCCAATTGTCTCAAGAACATTGCTTTCTAAATATTTCTGAGGCACCTAAATCTAAGAGCTCAGGCCTCTCCTTGTCTTTCCTTGCAAATCTGTGCTTCATCTACCAGTTCCTGCCTCAATGAGTAATCTCTACCCAGGCCATTGCCTATGCCTCATCTTATATGAACAGCCTTAAGTCTTTTCTCAGCCTCAGGTAGCACTTATAATGAATCCGTATGAAAATTTTTATCATAGTCCCTTTTTATGCCTCACATCTGTGTGCTGGTTTCCATATCACTATCATCTTCTTGGTTTAGAACAGGTAATCACTCAGTTTCAAGCAACCTAAAATTTGTCTTGGAACATAAGAAACTTCAAATATAAAGAGATCTTTAGAGCTTATTTCCTGCTAACCCATTGTCCCCTGTGCAGACATAGATTGTCTCATGTGTTTAAAACAATAAATTTACATTATATTTATAAACAAAATGCTTGATATTCATGAATATCTTAAGTCTCTCACAAACAAATCTTAAGTCAAAAGGTAGATAAGTCCAAATTGCAAATTTTCTAGGTAAAAAAGTGATAATGAGAACACTACATTTCAGAACCAAAAAGTAACAAAAATATGATCAGAGGAAATATTGTTTTAAACACTCATATAAATAGATAAGAAATAATAAAGTGAATAATTAAGCATTTTATTGAAATTTAGGGGAAAATGTGAAAAATAACAGAGAAATTAAACTGAAGATGAGAAGACACAATTGAAGATAAAATATAAATTATCTGAGAAAGAAACTAATAAGAAACCACAAATAAATAAATAACTTACTCTCATAAAAATATAAAATTAATAATAACTTTCCTGATGAAAAGATAAAACACAAAATAAACACACATAATCACTAAAACAGGAGGAGTAGAATAAAAAAAAAAAATAGGAGTCTTTTTTTTTTTTTTTTTTTGCAAGCTCAAAGCAAATACACAGAATCTGGATGAGGCAGGGTGCTCAGGGCTGGTGCACTGGGACATCCCTGAGGGATGGGATGGGGAGGGAGATGGGATGGGTTTCAGGATGGGGGACACATGTACACCCATGGCTGATTCATGTCAGTGTATGGCAAAAACCACTACAATATTGTAAAGTAATTAGCCTCCAATTAAAATAAATAAATTAATTTACAGAAAAAAAGAATCTGGATAAAATATTTATCTACATGTCTTCATGAGAGAAGAAACTAAATAGATTGATTTACTTCAATAGAAGTAAGTAAATACATAGAAATAGAAAGCTTTGACTATAGTACACTGCTAAAAGAATGTCAAAAACACATAGCTTCAAAGCAGAATAATACCAAACAAACACATAATTCTAATAACAAGCTATTTCAGATTATAGAGGGTATAAAAGTCATCAGTAAATTAATGAAAAAAATATTGATTCAAAATATAAAGATGATAGCACCAAAAAAAAGACAGAACAAAATCCCATTTGAGAAATTCAAGGATGGTTCACTACTAAGAAATATGTTAATGCAATTGATATAATAATTTTATTTAACTACAGTATTTATATAAACCTCTCCAGAGAAAGTGAAAGAAATTATAGTTTTCAACTATAGTCTTGAGAAATAATCAACAACTATAATATGGTAGAAATTGATGATTACATGTTTAAATATGATGTACACACACACACACACACACACACACGCACATATACATCTCAAATCCAGCTTAATGAAAGGACAGGCTTGGATGACATTATCACTTTTTAAAGTCAAGAACAAGACACAGATGCCTACTGTCTCCTAACTTCTAAAATTATTATTTAACTTTTAATTGAAGGCATTTTCAGACAAGCAAAAGACATTAGAGAACTTAAAGTGGTAGGGAGAAAGTTAAAATAGATGTACCTGCCCCCTGCCTCTGGATTTCTCTGGGGCCAGCAGCCTCCTGACCACTGGTCCACGGACACAGCTGATGACCATGGGCTCTGTTGCAAACCAGAAGCTTACAGGTGGCTGAGCTGAAGTGCATGGGGAGCTGCCACCCACTGCCTGCCTCTGTAAGTGGTTCAAAGTGTGCACAGGGTTAGGCCTACTGTCCAAGACTGCCTGCACCGAAGTTGCGCTCACCCCCACCCCCCAACCCCGTGGATGTTTTGTGTTGCTTCCAGAGGCTGAAAGAAAATGAGGCTGTGACGTTCACCTTTAAGAATTCTGCCAAGGAATGTATCCCGAGTCACTGGACCTGGTGGGATGTTCTGTATTCACAGTGAAACGCGGAAACGTGGCTCAAAGTGAAGAATATGCTCAAACAGATAAAAGGGAGGGAAGTGAGGACTTCCTTGGCAGTCCAGTGGCTAAGACTCTGGGGTCCCAAAACAGATCTCCTGAGCTCCTTCCATTTGGATTCCTGGTCAGGGAACTAGATTCTCTGTGCAGCAAGTAAGATTCATGCAGCTAAATAAATACATAAATAGAAATTTTAAGGGCTTCCCTGGTAGCTCAGCTGGTAAAGAATCCACCTGCAATGCAGAAGACCCTGGTTCCGTTCCTGGGTCAGGAAGTTCTCCTGGAGAAGGGATAGGTTACCCACTCTAGTATTCTTGGGCTTCCCTGATAGCTCAGCTGGTAAAGAATCTGCCTGAAATGTGGGAGACCTGGGTTCAATCCCTGGGTTGGGAAGATTCCCTGGCGAAGGGAGCAGCTATTCACTCCAGTGGACCTGTGGTCAGATGGCTGCTAGCCCCAGAGAAATCCAGAGGCAGGGGCCAGGTATGTCTGTTTTAACTTTCTCCCTACCACTTTGAATTCTCTAATGTCTTTTGCTTGTCTGATAATGCCTTCAGTTAAAAGTTAAATAATAATTTTGGAAGTTAGGAGACAATGGGTATCAGTGTCTTGTTCTTAACTTTAAAAAGTGATAATGTCATCCAAGTCTGTCTTTTCATTAAGCTGGAGATGTGTGTGTATGATTTAAAAAAAAAAAAATTTAAAGAGAGACAGGTGCCACAGCTGTGGAGGTCTAGAGTATAATGCTAAGGAATGCAAACTGGCACCACAGCCTGAGAAGTGCCACTTCTGCCAGAGCATCAACCATAAGGTAGCCTTGAATCTGCTGAAGGCCTGCAAACTCCCAGATCAAAGGGAAAGCCAGCCTATTTTAGGAGGAAGAAGTAGAGATCCACAGCCTTGCCACCATGCTCCCAGAGGCCCAGGACTGAGCCGCAGTGGGTGGGGGATATCATTTTTGTGATTAGGAAATTTCAAGGAGCAGGCATCAATTGGCAGATGTGTTCTTCTTCCCCTATTTCCTATTCTGAATAAGATCTTCCATCCTTAATACTAGATTCCTACCCCCTCTTCTTTCCAACTTCATGAGCCCCAAATAGCCCATACACTTGTATGTTTAATTTGTGGGGTGCCTGCAATGAAATGTTTTGTTCAAAAATCCTGAAAGAACTAAGAACTCTCCGTCCCTTATTCCCAGTCTCCTGAGTCATGAACATTCCTTGATGTGATTCCTGTCAAACAGTCTTCGGATGGATTAAAACCTAATTTAATCTCTAATTCTAGAGTAGAAAGGAATAATGAGGGGAACTTGCATAGAAAATGGGGTTGGGAGACCACAAAGGGAAAGATGAATGTATATTCAAGTCACTCAGGAACTTTTAACGGAGAAGGCAATGGGCACCCCACTCCAGTACTCTTGCCTGGAAAATCCCATGGACAGAGGAGCCTGGTGGGCTGCAGTCCATGGGGTCGCTAAGAGTCAGACACGACTGAGCGACTTCACTTTCACTTTTCACTTTCATGCATTGGAGAAGGAAATGGCAACCCACCCCAGTGTTCTTGCCTGGAGAATCCCAGGGACGGCAGAGCCTGGTGGGCTGCCGTCTGTGGGGTCGCACAGAGTCGGACACGACTGAAGCGACTTAGCAGCAGCAGCAGCAGGAACTTTTAAAATGTAAGTGCAAGAAACTTATGTCCAAGTGGCCACAAGACTGTTTAATAGGAAATGGATGAATGTAACTCCATGTTTACTGCTAGAAACCAAAGCTTGTGTGAACTCTTGAGTTTATGGGGTGCGAGGAAAGGATGGAAAAACAGGCAGCAGTCTGTGCTTTCCCTCATTCATTCTTCTCATTCCTGAACTGCAGAAAACATACTCCCCTGGGCTCTCATGACCCCATCATGGCAGCGTTTATTTGATGGCTGATTTTGCTGTGCCAGGCACTTCCTTCCCATTTGCTATCATTTTGTAACACAAGTGCTGACCCTTTTCCCTTCCCCTTCTTTTCCTTGAGAAAATACAATGTATAAAGTCTTGTTGGTACTGAAAAATAAAACACCCACCCACACCATCAGCATCCACTGCACACACTACCTATAATATGATGTGACTGTAAAACAGAAAACCCCTAAAGAGTCTACAGGAAAAAAAAAAAAACTACTAAGCTCCATAAAGTAACTCAGTGGATAGCAGGTTATTGAGTCAATATTCAAAGGTCAGTATCCTTCATATTATATATGTAACTGATAAGATAGAAAAAAAGACTTCACCTTTAATAGCAGAAAAAAAAAGCCTAGGAATAAATATAACAAAAAGTGTGCAAAAACAACTATATGCAGAAACTTAAAGCATTTCTAAGAACTCAGAAGTAGACCTGATGAATAGAATTATAAAAATAAAACATATTCATAATAGAATGACTCAATCTCATGAAGATGTCAATTCTAAATAATTTATAAACTAACATTGTCAGTGAAAACGCCAAGACTTATTTCCAGAGTAAGATAATTCTGCTGCTGCTGCTGCTGCTGCTAAGTCACTCCAGTCGTGTCCGACTCTGTGTGACCCCATAGACGGCAGCACCAGGCTCCGCCATCCCTGGGATTCTCCAGGCAAGAACACTGGAGTGGGGTGCCATTTCCTTCTCCAATGCATGAAAGTGAAAAGTGAAAGTGAAGTCGCTCAGTCATGCCCGACTCTTTGCAACCCCATGGACTGCAGACTACCAGGCTCCTCTGTCCGTGGGATTTTCCAGGCAAGCGTACTGGAGTGGGGTGCCATTGCCTTCTCCGAAGATAATTCTAAATCTTATATATTATATGAACAAGTAAGTATGGCTTTAATACTACTGGAAGCAAAAAGGAAAGAAAGACATACAATTTAAGAGATATTAATGTACTATAAAGACTCAACAATTTTAAAATGTAGTGCTGGCAAATGAATAGAAAACCAAAGTAAGGAAACAAGAGAAAGTTCACAAGGAGACCCAAATATTTATGAAAATTTTATGTACAAGATAACATACAAGGTATCTCAAGCCAGAAAATTATAATTTGGCTAAATGTAAAGGAACAATTTTATGTATGGTCTTGAAAAAGCATGTAAAATAGTGAGGAACTGGGAAAGCATTGTTATTTTATTCAGAGCAATATGTTTGCAATAACAAAATTCAGAAATCATGCAAGTGATCAATCGGGGTAGTTAGCTACTTAGATTCAGCTGTATCCACACAGTGGGCTCCTAAGAAGTTGGAAATTAATGAACCTGTACAGGCAGATGTCCAGAATATATTGTTAATTTAACAAAGGAAGGGTGAGAATGATGTGCATATGTTGCTACCTTTTGAGGAAACAAGAAGTTTACATGTCTTTGTACATTTGCATCAAGAAATCCTGGAAGACTACACTATACTCTTATTGTTGGGTTTTGCACATGCCAATCCTGTTTGGATGAATTTTTCCTGCTTTGCTTGCAGATCACTCCTACTCATCCTGCAGGTCTCCCTTACTATGTAACTCTGGAAAATTTTATAGTCTCTGTGATCTGGGAATTTGTTAGAACTCTTCCCTTGTGCTCATCTACTCAAACTTAGTTTAATTTTATATTAAAAAAATTGTTTGTTTATTCCTTAAGTTCTTTGAATAAATGACTATACTTTGGTGTTTATTTTATTTTACCCACCCAACTGCATGGTGAAAAGATTGAATAAATTCAATAAATTCAGTGAATTGTCACACAATTAATGATACAATGTACATTAAATGTAATCATAGGAAAAGCTATATCTTTGCATTCTTGTGGGAGGCAAAGAATCCACAGAAGATTTACTTGGCATTTTTTCCCTTTACCTCCAATCTCATTCTTTTCTACAGAATATCCCCATGCTTTTTATCTTCTTTAAAGAGATTTAGTCTTATTGAAGAGATAAAAGTTGAGTATACATTTGGGAAAAGTATTTTAAATCCATCAAGATTTGCATGTAAAATAAGTCTTTGTCTCTTCCCAAAACATGAAATGCAGTATATTTGTTTAAGGTGAGAAAATAATGGTCATTAATTAGGCTCATGCTACATTCTAGGAGCATTACCAGGTCTCTGGCCTAAGTCTTCTCTCCAAATGAGAAGGCAGTGTGCCATAATGAAAAGAGAAAGGGTTTTCTAGTCACAGTGATAAGCTAGTTGAATGTGAAGAAAAAAAAAAATAATAATCTTTAAGCAGATACATCACCATTCTGATTTTTTCAAAGTAAATAATGTTTTTGCTTCTTCCCTTAGCTCATCTACAACTTATGAGTGTCTCCTGCTGCTGCAGACTCTCAGTAGCCATGAGATGAGAAAAATGGCATTATTAGGAACCAAAATAATTTAATCTGATATTATCTGAGGTTCTTCCCTTGACTTATCAGAGACCCAGTAGAATTTTGGAGGTCTCAGATATGGTGTCCTAGGAGACTAGTTCAGTGTCCAAGACATCATTCAGACATTTGTAAAACTGGATCTTTAGGGAAATGATCATAACAGTGCTTCCAGGTCAGTGGCAATGATACAAAAACCTACATTAGTGTGTAATCATGTCTAATTGTTACCTATGTTAAAAAATAAAATATAAACCCTCCCTTTTACACCACAAGTTACCACTGCACATCCCCTTGGTTAATGCTCTCATACCAAGTTTGTTCTAGCATTGCCTCACTATATTTTTAGATTTTTAAAATGGTTTTTTAAAATTCTTTTATCCAGTTGTTTATGGTAATTTTCAGTAGCAAGCTTGCTCTTAGTGATACAGCCCAACATTTGCAGAAAAGGGAGATATCTATGCTAGCACCCTTGGAACACAGTGTTATTCTTGCATTATTCTGGTTCTTCCTCCATTCCAGGGAAAAAAGTTACCATTTTGTACCTTTGAATATGATTTTGTTCCATTTCTGGAGATCTGTAATTCAGGGACAAGAATGATGAATATGCACTCTCCTTTGTCCTTGCAATAAAAATTGAAATCTAGCATTGCTGTTGCTATTGTTGTCTCATTGTGTGAACCTGCTCATGTTTATAATGACTAGACTCCTTTCACCCGAGACCTGATTTTCTTCTCCAATGAGCTAAAACTTGAGTAATCTAAAGACTGTAGCTATTGACCAAAGATAGTGTAAGAAAGAGCTAAGGAGCTGGATTGGGACCAACATCCACTTCCAAAAACAGCAGTGAAAAGGATGAACTTGATTTGAGTTATGTGGGAAAGATCCAGCTGGATGCACCTCTAAAGGGACGTTTCCTGACAGGGCCCCCTTGGGGTTGAGGAAGTGTGGAATGGGGCTGCCTCAGAATGCACTGGGTGGGTGGACTGCAGAATCATTGTGTGAATCTCTGGGAAACCACATCACCCACATCAGAAGACTCACAGTGGAAATTTTCCTGTGTGGGATTACTGAGAAAGTCATGGAAGGACCTGGTGAGAGTGAAGCCACCTCCATACTACCACATATCCAAGAGTCCCAGTCATCACCATGGTGAACACATCACAAAGATTGGGTTCTTCCCTCCTGCCTCTTCCCACCTACCTGAGGAGTCAGACAGGAACTACATACAAGGAGACAGGGACACGACATAAAAGAATTAATATTTAAGTCCAGGTCAGCCTCAAGTCTGGGCCCACAAAGAACCCCTTAATAATGTTACATAAATCTCTGTACATCCAAGTCTCCCCTCTGATATGTGGCCATGGTCTTCATCTATGGCTTCTTCCTAAGGAGGTGGAAGAATGATGAAGAAACAGGCAGATCTCAAATTTCAAGGAAGTATGAGGAGCCTTGCCCAATTCACACTGGACATAGTTCCACATGTGTTCCCCAGCTCTCAACAAGAAGCTAAGACGCTCCAGGGCAGGACCAGGATCCCAGTATCTCTGCCTTTCAGGTCCTATCAGATGTTGTGACCTGTGAGAGACACCAAGTTCGTGTTGAATTAAATGTCTCTACAGTAAGTTTTCAGCCTAAACTGAGGCATCCACTACATGGTCTTTTTCTCCCTTGCAGAAGGGCCAATAGGTTCAGCATTTTGAAATAAAGGAAACAGCACATTTCAATGGTCTAAAACCCCTATATTTCTGCCATCAGTTTACCAAAAAGACAAAAAGGAAGAATGAGATTCATAGCACACGAGTAGCCTGAAATAGATTCCCTGGCTGTGTCTAAGACACTGGTGGCTTTGAAGGAATCATCAAATTTTATCTTGACTTAAATCTAGCTTCACATGAAATAGAAATTCCAGTTTTAAAAATGAGTCGAGTTGGAGTTCAATCCTCAAAGAGTGAAGGGAAAAGAAGATAAAAATTCTTTGAAGCACTCTCCATGAGACAATTTTTCTCCTCAGATTTCTAAACACATTTCTCATAGCACAACTTCAGAGTGAAACAGGAGTTTGTCCAGCTTTCCCTTCTTGAATTATCTGGAAATTACCCTGCACAATCTCGACTGTGAGCCTTGAACTCATCAGGGTTCTGAAGCTGCTACAAGGCATTCACTCTGTTATCTCCTAGCAAAAGTAAAGCAGCTCAGGTGTCCTGCAGCTGTCATCAGTTCTGACTGCTGAGGCTGCACAGCTATGGGAAAAGGGAGCCTGCTCTCTGATAGAGATAAATGGTCCAACTCAAGATGCTGCTTGCATAGTTGTCAGAGAAAACTACTAATGGGGGAGTGATTTGCCAAAGTCAGAATGGTACTTCCTCCCCCCGGTTTTCTCTACCTCCAGCCTTGCTGGTGGCATCCTTAGTGGGAGAGCCCAGCCTAGGTGATAAGAGTCCTGTTTGGTTGGGGTCTGCCATTTCTTAGCTGTGTAAACTCAGGCAACCTCTTTAAACCCTGAATATGTGTTTCTCTAAGTGGAAAATAGAAGCAATTTATAACTATTTCAAATAGGTTGTTGTAAAAATTATATCAGACACTCTTTGTGAAAATCTTCCTCAGAGAAGCAATCCATCAGGCTTTGGAGAAGGAAATGACAACCTACTCCAGTATTCTTGGCTGGAAAATCCCATGGACAGAGGAGTCTGGCAGGCTATATAGTCCATGGGGTCACAAGAGTTGTACATGATTTAGCAACTAAACCACCAGAGCTTCTCCCTTTGACAATGTTCCTAGGCTTTTATGAATGATAATTTGCTTAGGTCATCATCTTTGGAGTTTTTTGATTCCTCATTTACAATTTAAAATCTCCTGGGTGGAACAATACTTAAGATCAGAAGCATCCACACTTTAAAAAGAAATTATTGGATTATAGCTGCTCTACAATACTGTGCTATTTTCTGCCGTACAGCAAAATGAATCAGTCAAATGTTAACGTGTGTGTGTGCCAAGTTGCTTCAGGTGTGTATCTTTGAGACCCTATGGACTATATACCTCTAGGCTCCTCTGTCCATGGGATTCTCCAAGGAAGGATACTGAAGTGGGTTGCCATGCCCTCTGCCAAGGTATCTTCCCTATCCAGGGATCGAACCCACATCTCCTGCCACTCCTGCATTGTAAGTGCATTCTTTATCACTGAGCCACCAGAGAAGCCCATGTATACATGTATCCCCACTTTTTTGGATTTCCTTCACTATAGAGAACAGTGTAGATGTTTCATAAAAAGCTAAAAATAAAACTATTGTATGATCCAGCAATTCCACTTCTGGCATATATTGAGAGAAAACCATAATTCCATAACATTCATGCATCCCAATGTTTATTGCAGCACTATTTGCAATAGCCAGGACATGGAAGCAACCTAAATGTCCATTGACAGAAAAATGAATAAGGAAGACGTAGTCACATACACAATGAACTATTACTCAGCCATAAAAGGGAATGAAATTGTGCCACTTGTAGAGATGTGGATGGACCTAGAGACTGTTGTACAGAGTGAAGTAAGACAAAAGAGAAAAACATATGTCATATGTATCCGTATGCTTTTAATTGTATCTCAAATTTCAAATGTCTGTATGTGAGGGAATTTTATTTTACATTTTACAGTACCTGGTAAATTAAGAGGGTTTGTATTTTTATGCACAGAATACCTCGACCCTTTAGAGGCTGAGTTTCATGCTTTACCGACTGAGCTAACTGGGCACATGATACCATTTGAAAGGGGAATGTGAGCCAAAGATATTTGATTTCACTTAAAAAAGTAGTTTTTCCTTTATCAACTGGTTAAGGGAGTCAAAACCTTCAGTTATGAAACAGGTACTTTATGGGAATATATAGCATGGTGACTATAGTTAATATATTGTATATTGTATATATATGTATGTATATATGTATATATATGTACATACATATATATGTATATATATATATGTATAATATATAGTATATTGGAAAGTTTCTAAAAGAGTAGGTCTTAAAAGTTCACATCACAAGAAAAAATTCTGTAACTATGTTTGTTAACAGATATTAACTGGATTTATTGTAGAGATCATTTCAAAATATATACAAATATTTAATGACTATGTTGTATACCTGAAACTAATATAATATTATATGTCAATTATACCTCAAAAAATCCCATCCCCTATAGTGCACTTTGAGGCTTCCCAGGTGGTGTTAGTTGGAAAGAATCTACCTGCCCATGCAGGAGACTTAAGAGACATGGGTTCGTGGGTTGTGAAGATGCCCTAGAGAAGGTCATGGCAACCAACCCAGTATTCTTGCGGGAAGAAGCCCATGGATAGAGGAACCTGGTGGGCTACAGTCCATAGGGTTGCAAAGAGTCAAACATGACTGAAAAGACTTAGCATGTATGCATGCACGCACGTAGTGCACTTTAATGAAATCGAGGCTCTTACCTTAGCCTTTAAGACTCCACCTGCCTCCAGGTGATATCGCCCAGCACCTTATTCTGTCACACCTTACAACATGGGAACCGCTCTGCCCTATTTCTAGAGGGTTCTGTCTCCAAATCTTCACATAACTGCCTCATACTCAGCATTTAATACCCAGGATGGGGGAACCTGGTGGGCTACCGTCTATGGGGTCGTACAGAGTCAGACACGACTGAAGCGACTTAGTAGTAGTAGTAGTAGTAGTATAAATACCTACTCTTTCATGACACCTTCTTAAAACATTTAACATAAACTAGAGTGGTCACTTTCAGAGTTCCTAAGAAACACCTGGAGTAACAGGCAAATTTGGCCTTGGAATACGGAATGAAGCAGGACAAAGGCTAACAGAGTTTTGCCAAGAGAATGCACTGGTCATAGTAAACACCCTCTTCCAACAACACAAGAGAAGACTCTACACATGGACGTCACCAATGGTCAAAACCAAAATCAGATTGATTATTTTCATTGCAGCCAAAGATGGAGAAGCTCTATACAGTCAGCAAAAACAAGACCAGGAGCTGACTGTGGCTCAGATCATGAACTCCTTATTGCCAAATTCAGACTTAAATTGAAGAAAGTAGGGAAAACCACTAGACCATTCAGGTATGACCTAAATCAAATCCCTTATGATTATACAGTGGCCTTACAAATAGCTGTGAAAAGAAGAGAAGCAAAAAACAAAAGAGAAAAGGAAAGATATAAGAATCTGAATGCAGAGTTCCAAAGAATAGCAAGGAGAGATAAGAAAGCCTTCCTCAGTGATCAGTGCAAAGAAATAGAGGAAAACAAAAAAATGGGAAAGACTAGAGACCTCTTCAGGAAAATTAGAGATACTAAGGGAACATTTCATGCAAAGATGGGCTCAATAAAGGACAGAAATGGTATGAACCTAACAGAAGCAGAAGATATTAAGAAGAGGTGGCAAGAATACACAGAAAAGCTGTACAAAAAAGAGCTTCATGACCAAGATAATCATGATGGTGTGATCACTAACCTAGAGCCAGACATCCTGGAATGTGAAGTCAAGTGGGCCTTAGAAAGCATCACTATGAACAAAGCTAGTGGAGGTGATGGAATTCCAGTTGAGCTATTTCAAATCCTGAAAGATGATGCTGTAAAAGTGCTGCACTCAATATGCCAGCAAATTTGGAAAACTCAGCAGTGGCCACAGGACTGGAAAAGGACAGCTTTCATTCCAATCCAAGAGAAAGGCAATGCCAAAGAATGCTCAAACTACCACACAATTGCACTCATCTCACATGCTAGTAAAATAATGCTCAAAATTCTCCAAGCCAGGCTTCAGCAATACATGAACCATGAACTTCCAGATGTTCAAGCTGGTTTTAGAAAAGTCAGAGGAACCAGAGATCAAATTGCCAACATCTGCTGGATCATTGAAAAAGCAAGAGAGTTCCAGAAAAATATCCATTTCTGCTTTATTGACTATGCCAAAGCCTTTGACTATGTGGATCACAATAAACTGGAAAATTCTGAAAGAGATGGGAATACCAGATCACCTGACCTGCCTCTTGAGAAATCTATATGCAGGTCAGGAAACAACAGGAAGAGCTGGACATGGAACAGACTGGTTCCAAATAGGAAAAGGAGTACATCAAGGCTGTATATTGTCATCCTGCTTATTTAACTTATACGCAGAGTACATCATGAGAAACGCTGGACTGGAAGAAGCACAAGTTGGAATCAAGATTGCCAGGAGAAATATCAATAACCTCAGATATGCAGATGACACCACCCTCATGGCAGAAAGTGAAGAGGAACTAAAAAGCCTCTTGATGAAAGTGAAAGAGGAGAGTGAAAAAGTTGGCTTAAAGCTCAACATTCAGAAAACTAAATTCATGACATCTGGTCCCATCACGTCATGGGAACTAGATGGGGAAACAGTGGAAACAGTGTCAGACTTTATTTTTTTGGGCTCCAAAATCACTGCAGATGGTGACTGTAGCCATGAAATTAAAAGACGCTTACTCCTTGGAAGGAAAGTTATGACCAACCTAGATAGCATATTCAAAAGCAGAGACATTACTTTGCCAGCAAAGGTCCATCTAGTCAAGGCTATTGTTTTTCCAGTAGTCATGTATGGATGTGAGAGATGGACTGTGAAGAAAGCTGAGCACCGGAGAATTGATGCTTTTGAACTGTGGTGTTGGAGAAGACTCTTGAGAGTCCCTTGGACTGCAAGGAGATCCAACCAGTCCATTCTGAAGGAGATCAGCCCTGGGATTTCTTTGGAAGGAATGATGCTGAAGCTGAAACTCCAGTACTTTGGCCACTTCATGCGAAGAGTTGACTCATTGGAAAAGACTGATGCTGGGAGGGATTGGGGACAGGAGGAGAAGGGGCGACAGAAGATGAGATGGCTGGATGGCATCACCAACTAGACTGACATGAGTTTAAGTAAACTCCGGAAGTTGGTGTTGGACATGGAGGCCTGGCGTGCTGCAATTCATAGGGTCGCAAAGAGCCAGACATGACTGAGTGAGTGAACTAAACTGAACTGAAACTTAAAAAGTGAAATGAAAAGCTAAAACCAATACACAAAGATAAATTTTGAAAGTAGTTTATAATAAGGGGATGGATATTACAATAAAATATTATAGAAAATATTACAATATTACAGAAAAACCAGAGGCTTCTATATACAGCACAAGATTAAGAAAAATAAAGAAAGATTAAAATAGTTTAAAAGTAATGAAATGATAATACAATATGGAATTGAAGTAATAATAATAGTTATAGAAGCCAGATTCTTAAATAAATAGGTGTTTCTAAAGAAAACAAAAGAAACAAAAAAAAAGGTATAATTTAACATTTTACCAGATATAAAAGAATACTCGATTTTAGATATTAAAGAGTGCATTGAGTACTGGAGGAAACTGACACATGATAATTAACCCTGAAACATATCCTAATAAAGTTATTGAACAGTAAATTAAATAGTCTTTTAAGCTAGCATTTCTAGCACTGGTAGAAAAGAGCAGCTGCTGCTGCTAAGTCACTTCAGTTGTGTCCAACTCTGTGTGACCCCATAGACGGCAGCCCACCAGGCTCCCCCATCCCTGGGACTCTCCAGGCAAGAACACTGGAGTGGGTTGCCATTTCCTTCTCCAATTCATGAAAGTGAAAATTAAAAGTGAAGTCCCTCAGTCATGTCCGACTCGTAGCGACCCCATGGACTGCAGCCTACCAGGCTCCTCCATCCAGAGGATTTTCCAGGCAAGAGTACTGGGGTGGGTTGCAGAGCAATTCCTAATTCTTATATGAACACAAATGTCCCAAGAATTTTGTATTAAGTATAATGGGATTTAAGAATAAAAGCAATAGACATATATTGTTTAGAGTTTCTAAGAACAGAATAAAGATATCCACTGGAGACTTCTTAAGGGAAATATGATGGAATGAACTTTTGAGTCAACCAAAGGTGGGTGGATAAATCATATATGAGGGTTAATGCTGAGCATTGATTTCATTTGGTTATAGAACAAAAACTAAAAAAATTTGGAATAATGACTTTAATAAAAAATTTGAACATTAAAAATGCTGGTGCCATAGAAATTATGTAACAAGTTGATGAGTGTAGGAAGGTATGTAGTAGTATAAGTATGAAATTTCCAGATATTTTTTAAACAAGGGTGAAAAAAAATTACTTGAAGGATATAAAATAATTGAGAATATTTAAAGGCATAAGCCTTAACACACACACACACACACACACACACAAACACATGCTATAATCGCCTAGAATTTGGAGATGAAGAGAGCGGTAGAAGTAAATTGTACATTTTTTCTTATTATATGAAAAGAAAATACAGAAAATGATTAATGAAAGAGATATACAATGTATATATGACCATTGTTACTAAGTTAAAAACTAGCTAAAAAACATAATGAAGTAAAGAAGGAACCACAGAGATGGATAATAGGGTCAGAGATATGGTATAAGCAGGGCTTACACCACCGTGGAGGTGACCCACATAAAGGAGGATAATCACAATTGTAGAGGTTCCCCCGAAGGAGCAAAGGGTCTGAACCAGCTCAGGGATCCTGCCCCAGAAGGAGGCCCCCAAATATCTGGCCCTGAATGCCAGTGGAGTTTGCATATGGGAGAGAAAGAGGCTGTAGCAAACACTCTACTCTGAAAGGACACATACAAAATTTCACTTGCACTGAGACTGAGTGCAGAAGCAATCATTTGAGAGAGGCCCAGCTTCTCAAGAAGTCCAGACCTATTTGTGATTCTGGAGAGCCTCCAAGAGAGGTAGCCATAAAAAGAACGAAATCTTGCCATTTGCCACAAAATGGATGAACCTAGAGGGAATTATGCCAAGTGAAGTAAGTCAGAGAGAGAAAGACATATACTGTCCAAGTTCACATATATGTAAATTCTAAAAAGAAAAACAAATAAGCAAACATAAAAAAGAAATAGACTCATAGATAAAGAAATCAAATAAGTGGTTACCAGGGAAGAAGGATATTATATGAGATAGAAAACTGAAATCAATTAAACAATTAAAATATGGAGAAAGTTATGAGAAGTCTCCTCTATCAAAGAAAAAAATAACAAAGATAAAAATATGCAGACTATTTCACAGGAGCTTTTCACTTAATATTTAAGAAACATTAAAAATAAACAAAATGCTCTGATTTATTTACACTCTTCTGTGCTGTAGAAAGAGAAAACTATTCAAATAATTCTTGTGAAGTTAGCTAAATATTCTGGCCAAAACTCAACAAGGATGACATCAAAAGGAAACTTAAGATCAATCTTTTATTTAAATATTGATTTTAAAAATCCCTAAACAAAATCGTTGCAAACTCTGGCAGTTCACTTAAAAACAGCATAATAAATCCAAGAAGGTTTGATTCCATGAAAGCAGTATGCTTATATTAGAAAACAAGTCAGTCTAGTTCATTTGATTTATAGATCAAAAGTGAAAATGGTCTTCAAAACCTCAGCAATAGCTTTTGATAGAAATCATCATCATTTCTTGGGTAAAATGCCTCAATAATACCATATATTAGTGATGCATATTTATTGAGCTCATACTATATGCTTGGCTCCATTTCAAGTACTTTGTGTGTATTAACTCACTTTATCATTTATGGCCACAATTTTACAGAAGGATAAACAGCTGGATACCTCCTAAATATAACCACATAATTTCTTCATTGCAAAGAGTTTACTATGAGCCAAGAATTGTTCTAAGTGCTTCACATACATTATCTCTTTGAATTCTCATAACACCCTATGAGGTAGATATTACTATCTTTTCCTTATACACATATGCACATGACTATATAATCATACTTAATATATCAACTCAAAAGCTCCCCTCTGGGTTTAACAGAGAGGTATTAAATGTCTTACCATTAAATGCAGGAAGAAGACATGGTTTCCATAAGCACCACTATTATTTCACCAGATTCTGCCATTGTGAGTAAATACAACTACAGAAGAAAAAAATTTAGGGGGAAAATTGGCAAAATGATTTGCAGAATTTTAACCTTACACATGTAATATCTTTAAGATTCAATTGAAAAAACTGATGTAAATGTTCAAATTATCAAGAAACAGAACTATTGCTGTAAATTTAATATATGAGAATAAATACACCCTAACTAACTGGTTGGAAGCAATAATGGAAGGGGGAAAAAAACATATTTATAATAAGAATAACTATAGAAAGATATGATAGAGAGCTAGACCTAACTTGGTAGGTAGCAGGTCTATATTGAAGTAAGACCTTATTGATAATGAGTGCCACAATTGAAAATGACAATGAGAGCCATAAATAGAGAAGTACAAGGACTTTAACAAATAGGAAGCCTTACTATATTTAAAGAAAAATAACCATGTAAATCGGAGAAGACAATGGCACCCCACTCCAGTACTCTTGCCTGGAAAATCCCATGGACGGAGGAGCCTGGTAGGCTGCAGTCCATAGGGTCACGAAGAGTCGGACATGACTGAGCGACTTCACTTTCACTTTCATGCATTGGAGAAGGGAATGGCAACCCACTCCAGTGTTCTTGCCTGGAGAATTCCAGGGACGGGGGAGCCTGGTGGGCTGCCATCTATGGGGTCACACAGAGTCGGACACAACTGAAGTGACTTAGCAGCAACCATGTAAATAATCTCTGCTAACATATAAATGTAATGCTAATTAATAAAATGACAAACGTGTTTTTTAAGTAAAGCTCTGTTTTCAAGATCCTTATAAACTCCTTATAAAAATGGCTTGAAAATTCTGAAAAAGTAAGATAATGAGAGATGATTAGCGCCCGCTGATAGTAAACATAATATGCAACTTCAAAAAAAGAGTGTGATTCTTATATGCAGAGACAGACAAATGAGAGACACTGGAAAGCTGAGAAGAAAGCTAAAATTTGCTAAGAGCATCCAGTTAGCAGAGGGCAATGCAGTTATTCACTTTGCACCTTACTTTCTTTGCTTGGAGAATAAAATGAACAGTAGTAACCCCTTGATCACTACAAACAAACACTGCATACAGGAAAGGTAAGTCTGCATCTTGAGTATCTATTACTATAAAACAAGACATTGTCCTTTCTGATATAGAAGTGGCCCAATATAATCCACTTACTACCAGATAGCTGAACAGTTATTGTAGAGAAAGCTGCCATGTCACAGGCATAATGTTAGTTTCTGCTGCTGGCAGATGGGCACTCAGTGGTGGCCACAGCCAGTTTGGCCTTTATGTGTGAAATTCTTTTCATCTGAATACATTCCTGGGTTGGGAAGATCCCCTGGAGGAAGAAGTGGCAACCAACTCCAGTATTCTTACCTGGAAAATTCCATGGACAGAGTAGCCTGGCAGGCTACAGTCTAGGGCGTCACAAGAGTCAGACATGACTGAGCAACCGAGCACCATGCATAACCTCTATTCCCGCAACTATGGTTACTTCACCATGTGTTATTTGTGAAATGACAAGGATATCTGGGGGAAAGCCTGACTGGATCCACAGAATGAGTCATTCTATCCACTTGATATTAAATTCCCCCTCTGCTGAAGGAACTCTTGGATAAGCACTCACACAGGACATAAATATCTTCCTATTTTTCATCATTCAGAGAGGTCTATCCATACATCTCTTACCGATATCTCCTTGCCCCCAATTTTCCAATCATGCAACTTACAAGTCCCTGACCATTCAGCCATGGACCACAGCCCTATAATTGGTACATAATTGCATGTTTGGCCTTCAAAGATGAGTGAACAGCCAGATGCATCAGGTGCCCTGCCCACTAGGAAGATTTCCATTTGTCACTGTCCTTCTGTATGTCCCAGACAGATGCTACAGTTTTGCAGCTGTCCACTCATGGGTGGTGCCTGCATATTATTATGCAGAGCCATCTATAAACAACACACATGTGTTTTCTTCCTCTACCAGCAGATCTTAGGAAACTCCTCATGAGGCCATTAGTGCAGGCTGGGAGAGAGAAGGTAATGTAGCTGAAGTGAAGACCATGACATTTGAGCCACTTCTTCATGTAACTTACCTGTACCTTCAGGCTCTGGTTGGGCTGGATTACACATATACCTATTCATTTGATGACAAAGTGCTAACATGAACACCCAGCTTTATAGTTTGGTGGATCACACACATCCAGTCCATGACAAGCCAATCAGGTTGGGAACTCGGTGGACCACTGGCACTTGGTTTAGTAGGCTTTGCATCATTCAGCTTCTAATAAGTCTCAGTAACAGACCAATAATAATTTTAGAAAATAGCTGTCATTTTCAAAACACAATTTCAAAAAATCAAGAGCTTTTTTTTCATTCTCTCAAAGGAAGAGTAGTTATCTACATAACATGACAGGGCTTTGCTCCAAAATCCTAGGGGCCTTTGCTGCGAATCAGCTTCAAGGGACTGGCAAACTTTTTCAACAGCATCTGTATTTGCTACTACACTTCAAGCCCCATTGGATCTGCTGTTTCATATGGCCTCTTGGCCGAGCAGCTTGTACAGTAACCTGAACCAGTGATAGAACTTTATCTTGTTTTGAGATCAAATCAAAACCAGCAGCTTTTCAGGTACTTGATAAATGAGCGAGAGTAACACACTCAAATGAGGAATATGTTGGCTCAAATGTCCCAAGAAGCCTGAGTACTCTGCCACTTTTTCATTTGTGGGCGGAGCTAGATTCAACAATTTATCTCTCATCTTAAAAGGCTATCAATTTTCTCAAGTCACTGAACCTCTAGATATTTCACTAGGTGGAAGCTCCCTGAATTTTTGTCAGGTTCATTTCCCATCTTCTAACATACAAATGCATTACCAATGAGTCTGGAACAGTTTTGTTTTGTTTTGTTTTTCTCACTATGTCCAACCAACACATCATCAATGTAATGAATCCATGTCATTTCTTGTGGAAGGGAGAGGCAATCAAGGTCTCCAAGAACTAAACTATAACATAGTTGCTAAAAAGTTGATGTATCCCTGAGGTCAGAGTAAAGGTGTATTGCTTGCCTTGCCAGCTGAAAGAACACTATTTTGGATAATCTTTTTTAATAGGTATGGAGAAAAAGACATTTGCCAGATGGATAGCTATGGATAGCCAGATACCAGGTACCAAGAGACATGTTAATTTGCCCTGGCAAAGAAACCACATCTGGCACAGTAACTGTAGTTGGAATCACCATCTCATTAACTAAGGATACTCTGTTCTTGGGTTTCCCTGGTGGCTCAGTCATAAAGAATCTACCTGCAATACAGGAGACCATCTGCCATGCAGGAAACCAGGGTTCAACTTCTGGGTTGAGATGATCCCCTGGAGAAGGAAATGGCTACCCACTCCAGTATTCTTGCCTAGGAAATCCTATGGACAGACGTTTGGGGCTACTATCCATGGGGTCACAAGAGTCGAACATGACTTAGAGACTAAACCACCACCACCACCACCATTCTTCTCTCGTTATCTGAGATCCATATGTTTTCTATACAAATAGACAAGTTGAATGGGGGATATTGTGGGAATTACCATCCCTGCATCCTTTAAGTCCTTGTTGGTGGCACTAATCTGTGCCCTCTCATGAGTGAGATGCTGCTTTTGGTTTATAATTTTCCAAGGGAGAGGGTTTCTAATGGTTTTACTTGGTCTTTCCCACCATACTAGCTTTCACTCCACAGGTCAAAAAACCAATGTAGAGTTTCTGTAAATTGCTAATTGTGTCTATTCAAAGTAAGCATTACAGAACTGTGCTTATGGATTAATGAACTCACTGAATGTATTTTAAGATGGACTTGACCTAAAATTTCATTGATCACCTGACTTCTACAAATCCCCTCTCAGTGTGCTAGAGGGCTGTTTTGGATCCCCTGAAATTAGTTCAGAGTCAGTATTTGATAATCTCTGAAAGACCTGATATATCTTTATCCCAATACTGAGTCACCATGATAAAAGACTGTATAGGACAGGGAACTTTGCTCAATATCAGGTAGCATCCAAGGTAAGAAGAGAGTTTGAAGGGACGTGGATGCATGTGTACATGAGGCTGAGTCATTTTGCTGTACACGTGAGACTAACACAGCATTTCTAGTCAACTATATGCCAGTATAAAATAAAAAGTTTTTAAAAACCCATAGCTCCTTTTTGGTAATACTGAGAGAAAGATGGACAGTATACATTTCTGACAGGGTACAGAGTTCATCTCTAGGGGACTCCATATTCCCTTCATACAAGGGGCTCTGGGTCTGTAAACGGGATCAAGTTCAGAAATTGACTTGAGGGGACATGACTCTAGATGATTCAAATCAAAGTTTTGTTCACTTGATCTGGAATTCCTTCACTGATGAAGCTAAAGAACTTAGTAGGCCTCACATCTATTTCATGTCTAGGAACACCATAATCACCTAGCCAATACCATAGGTCTTTGTGAGCCAGACTATTTTGATCGTTGCTCTGCTGGCCTCTGTGATATAACTCTGTTCATCATGACTTGGACAGTCAGTGCCACCATTTGGCCCTGCTACCCCAGTACCTGATTATTTTCATTGCATTAAGTTTTCAATTCATTTAGTGGTAACAATTCCCACTTCAATTTTATGTCTGTAGAAAAGAGTGATCTCAGAGCTCTTGCAAATATTCTGGGGCTCCCCTCACAAATTTAGTCCTTATAGTACTGGTAGCATATATGTCCACTGGAACCTGCCAGTTGGGTCAGCAAGACTCACGTGACAAATTCACTCTGACATTCCAATCTCTCTAAACCTTTGAATTCCTTCCTCTCACGGTATTCCTAGCATTTCAAATTTATTTAACTCAGGCCACCTTTGATTCATGCTTTAACATCCAACCAAAACTGTTAGAGCTTTTTCTAACACCCTGAGCTGCAACATTAAATCCAGAATTTCTGCTTAGGGTGCCCATATTCATAAATTCAGCCTGATACAACTTTATGTTCCTTCTACCATTATCCTCATGGGCCATAATTTTTACCTCCCTTTCAAAGCCTGCTGGGGCTTGAGTCTAGTAATAGGACTAAAAGCAAAGAGGGGTGATGAGGGTGACTCCCGAGGAGAACCTGTGGTCTCTCGACAGGTATTATTTCAGTGGAGGCCATTACTGTTTCTGCAGGTGAAGCAAGGTTCATTTCCTCAGATGGGATAGATCAGCTACTTCTACTGGCAAAAAAAGATTCATCAGAATTTGGGGGTTTAGTGTCTACAGTTTCATCAGAATCTTCCCATACACCCCTATGCCAGCTTCCAGGATCCCATTCTTCCCTGATCAATGATCTCATTTTAACAGTAGACATACCATGAAATTGGGCATTCACTTTGTGTTGTGATTCAGTCACTCATGGGATGACTTTCTGATTTTGGTTTTTCAGATAGCTCTGCAGCTATAGTAGATAAGGGTCTCTTTCAGGGCAGACAGAAACTTTCAGGTCATTTATATATAGCACTTCACTGGGAATTTAATTCTTGAGTTTGTACTCCCCACCCCCATTTTTTCCAGTGGTATAGGAGCAGCTAGTCAATTTCATTATACTCATTATTTCAACAAAAATGGTCAAAGGTATCATATGCATGATAACACATAACTTTGCCTTTTATAAGTGTTTGATTGTGAATATTATGGTGATATCTCGTTTACCTCTACTGTCACGTCACATTATGGACTATAAGCATCCTCTTTACTACAGGAAATAGAGACATTAGTGCCTCTAAATGTCATCAGGTTAGGAAAACAATTCCAGAAAAACTAGAATCAATTTAGATAACTTGTTCTTAAGACTATATTTCCCAAGAACACTCTCTGTATCAAAGTCTGTAGCAGTCAGAGTTCCCCAGAGAAACACAATAGTTTGAGGGTATATAACATGCATATATCTGTATATATGCAAATATAGATATTATATGTATGTCTTTTTCTTTCTATGTCATATATATATATATATATATATATATATATATATATATATATATAAAGAGATTTTGTTAGTGGAAGGACACTGACTGAAACCACCCACCCTGGCCAGGCACCATAGTAACCATTTACATGAGTTGTTTTATGACAAGGAGGTCCTGGTAAGGAATACAGAACTAATAAGCCACCACCAACTGAAAGAGTTTGGGAAAGGTCAAAAGGAGACACCACGTGTCCATCCACCTCCCAGAATCCTTTTCGCTAGCATCTATCTTGGCTGAGTGATGCGTGTGCCACCAGGAAGGACTCTGAGTCAGAATGATTGGCCAAAGACAACCCGGAAACTAATCCCATCAACATAAAATCTGAGACCATGAGCCACATAGCAGAGCAGTTCTCCTGGGTTCCCTTACCCTGCTGCTCATTGCCTGGGTGCCCTCTTCCAATAAAGTCTCTTGCTTTGTGAGCATGTGTCTCCTTGGACAATTCTCTTCCAAGTGTTAGACAAGAGCCCACTCTTGGGGCCCTGGAGGGGGTGCCCCCTTCCTACAACAATTCCATGTAAGGAACTGGCTCACTGATGGGGACGCTAGCAAATCCAAAACATGCAGGGTAGATTGGTAAGCTGGAGACTGAGGGAAGGCTTGCAGCTTGAGTTCAAAGGCTATCTGCTGCAAGAATCCCCTCTTCTTCAGGGGAGGTCAGTCTCTTTTAAGACCTTCACTGATTGAATAAGGTCAATTCACATTATGAAGGGCTTTACTTACTTAAAGTCCACTGATTTAAATATTCACCTCTCCAAAAGTATATCTCCACAGAAACATCTAAAATAGTATTTGACTAAACATCTGAGTACTATAACCCAGCCAAGTTGGCACATAAAATTAACCATCTAAGACATGAAAATAAATGAGTCATTTTAAGTAAATTTTCTAATTGAACATGAAAAAAATAATACTTATTAAGTCTTGTTTTGAGATTTAAATGAGATAATAAATGTAAGGTACAGTTCCAGACTTAAGTTCACATTTAATAAACTGACAATGAGTCATATATTTATATAATTTTCATATGTATATTTCAAACTAATTTTATTCAAATGGTAAATAAAACTTTATGTCCTGCTTCTCTATGTTTAGTTATAAGATTTTTAAATGTATTATTATACATTAGTTATAATATATAATGTATTATTACACATTATAGAGCTAATAACTGTAATTTTATGAACATATTATATTCCATCTAGTGGAATATAACCAAAATTACTTATCTTCTCTTTTACATTTAATTTGTATCCAATTTTTCATTATAAACTATGTCATAAACTTTGAATAAGACCTGCCCTGCTTTTTATTTTTATTATTATTCTTATACAACATTTACATCCTCATGAAGAAACACATATTTTATTCTAATGTTTTTATTGTGAATGCAGATTTTCATTTTAAATATAAAGGCTGAATTCAAGATGCACCTTGGACTTCAACCCAATTTCATGTCTTTCCAATGTAACAGGCAAGACATTAATTTCCTTGGAGACTGGTATGGATTTATGTATGCCTCCTCTACAAGAAAATGGTTAAGTGACCTTTTCCAATAATCTTTGCTTTGAGGAAAAAGGAAAGGTTTTACAGGTGCCTTGAGAACATTTCAGAATTACATCAAGCACTTCCTGGACTTCAAATATAACCTCTGACTGCAGAGAAATATCTCTGGGCATCCAGCACATATTAGTGGTCAGAGAGGAGTTAATACATGAATGTGTGATGGATTATACAGTGAATATATCAGCAGGGTAGTTTGGTAAAGTGAATGGTTTACTTGTTAAAAGGAAACTTGGTAAAGAGTCTCACTGATTTCATACTTGCCTTTGTCCTCTGTCTTATAACTTGAAAGACCCACAGAAATCACTTAACCTATGTCTTATGGACCTTAGCAATCATCTCTTCCAAAGAGGAAGAGGATAAATTAAAATCCTTTAGGGATTGGTTTTAAAGTGTGCATTTCAGTTTCCACACTACCAGCCCTGGTATTCTGTCATAACTTGAGACTTACAGAATGGAATCATGTAAGTTCAATATACTGAAAAAGAAAAAAAAAAAAGCATTCTCAGGTGATTTTGATAACTGTGTGCCCAATTCCGCTTCCATACTCAATTGAGATCAGTTCACTTCAGTTCAGTTCCGTTGCTCAGTCGTGTCCGACTCTTTGTGACCCCATGAATCGCAGCACACCAGGCCTCCCTGTCCATTACCAACTCCCAGAGTTCACTTAGACTCATGTCCATCGAGTCACTGATGCCATCCAGCCATCTCATCCTCTGTCGTCCCCTTCTCCTTCTGCTCCCAATCCCTCCCAGCATCAGAGTCTTTTCCAATGAGTCGACTCTTCGCATGAGGTGGCCAAAGTACTGGAGTTTCAGCTTTAGCATCATTCCTTCCAAAGAAATCCAAGGGCTGATCTCCTTCAGAATGGACTGGTTGGATCTCCTTGCAGTCCAAGGGACTCTCAAGAGTCTTCTCCAACATCACAGTTCAAAAGCATCAATTCTTCGGTGTTCAGCCTTCTTCACAGTCCAACTCTCACATCCATACATGACCACAGGGAAAACCATAGCCTTGACTAGATGGACCTTTGTTGGCAAAGTAATGTCTCTGCTTTTGAATAGGCTTATCTAGGTTGGTCATAATTTTCCTTCCAAGGAGTAAGTGTCTTTTAATTTCATGGCTGCAGTCACCATCTGCAGTGATTTTGGAGCCCAGAAAAATAAAGTCTGACACTGTTTCCAGTGTTTCCCCATCTAGTTACCATGAAGTGGTGGGACCAGATGTCATGATCTTCATTTTCTGAATGTTGAGCTTTAAGCCAACTTTTTCACTCTCCTCTTTCACTTTCATCAAGAGGCTTTTGAGTTCCTCTTCACTTTCTGCCATAAGGGTGGTGTCATCTGCATATCTGTTATTGATATTTCTCCTGGCAATCTTGATTCCAGCTTGTGGTTCTTCCACTCCAGCATGTCTCATGATGTACTCTGCATAGAAGTTAAATAAGCAGGGTGACGATATACAACCTTAACGTACTCCTTTTCCTATTTGGAACCAGTTTGTTGTTCCATGTCCAGTTCTAGCTGTTGCTTCCTGACCTGCATACAGATTTCTCAAGAGGCAGGTCAGGTGGTCTGGTATTCCCATCTCTTTCAGAATTTTCCACAGTTTATTGTGATCCACACAGTCAAAGGCTTTGGCATAGTCAATAAAGCAGAAAACTGAGATCGGAGATCCTGCCAAATGCCAAATTCTGACATTGTATAGTAAAAATAAGTAGTTGCTGCTTTGTTATTTTAGTTAGGAACAGAGCTGGAAGGGAAATACAGGTCATTTCTTTTATTCTGATGCTCTTTTCACTCCACTCTTCATAATGAAATTATATGCAATTCCTCATTTGAAATTGAAAATACATTTTCTTAGTTTCAGTATTAAAATATTAAGAAGTTCTAGTTTTTCCATCCCTGGAGGAAGGCATGTTAACCCACTCCAGTATTCTTGCCTGGAGAATCCCCATGGACAGAGGAGCCTGGGAGGCTACAGTCCATGGGGTCTCAAAGAGTTGGACACGACTGAGTGACTAAGCCCAGCACAGCACAGTTTTTCCACATTTCTGAAGATAGACTAACATTCTACAAAATTTGAAAGAGGTTGGAAGAAAAGGGAAAGATCTGAAGTGAGCATCTTCTCAGATACTCAAATATACCACATACTATGGGAAAACAACAGACTTTGGAAATAGTTATCTTGAAGATCAAACCCAACATAACAACTTACCATTTGTAGGAACTTGAGTAAACTGCTTAAGCTTCCTCTTTGTTTCCTTACTGGGGATAACAAGACTTATATCAGTGTTGTTGAGAGAGTTAAATAATATACTTTATAAAAAGGATTTCTCACTAAGCAATAGTGAAAATGATAGTGGTTATAATTGTGTTGTAATCAATAATTTCTATATTCCCTCCTTCTTTTTAACATAGTAGGAGGATGGAGGAGGGGTAGCATTTGTTCAGTGGGTCAGCAGAAGGCATAAAAATGTTTATTTTGAAGATGACAAAAAACTATCATGCACTTAATATTTCATCAAAATATCAAAAGTATGCCCCATGCCTTTTTCAAACTGTTTGAGAAAACACTTCTATGGAGGGAGGGGAAATGAGAGATAGGAAGAGGATGAGGGAGAGAGAGAGAGTTTTCAGAGCTCAAGTTTATTTTGCTTGATTCCAGAACACTCTGGTGGACACATATTATATTGTGTGAACTTGGACAAGTAATTTATTCTTTTTTTCACTTTTATTCCCTAGCTGTAAAGTGGGGTACTTAGTGGAACTTAGTACACAATGGTCCCTTTTTTTCTATGGTTATTTGACTCTTTAAGATTATGGTGACCCCACGTAAGTGTTCTTGTCATAACTACAGTTGACCTGATTATTTTTACTTTAATGGAGTTTGTCTAATTGGCAATCAATAGATAATGTGCAGCAAAAACCATAGTAAGAAGGAGGAAGGCAAGCTGCTCACAGGTAACAGAGACCTCACCTAACCTTTCCCCAAAACTCAGGTCATAAGCATAGCTATAGTACCCTGTGCTCTTCTGTATTTATGGAGTCAGAAAAATATGCCCATCAACAAGCATATAATGAAAGCTCAGGTGGATTTGGACTCAAGTTTAATTCTTTATGACTGTACGTTTCTACCATGATATCACTGCTATAGGAAAGAAAGGATGGAAGGCCAACCATTCCTCCTCCTCCACGTGCCCCATTCTTAAAAGCATGTCAATCCATAGAAACAGGAGAAGGGTCCTCCTTGTTTCCCTCAAACCAGTGACTAACCAAAGAAAATTCATCACAGATGTTTGTTTATATCTCTGCTACACAATACAATAGCCACTAGCCACATGGAACTATTAATATTTAGATTGGATACTGATAGTAAATGAGAATGACTTGCAGCAAGGTATGCCCTAAGAGTCTTGGCACCTTGTAGTGCTTCTGGTATAGCATCCCAGGCAGATGGTTATGTAGGACTTCTGATAGAACCTGTGTAGGTGGCAAATCAGGGGGGTGGGTACAAAGAGTTTGATCAAGGGGACCCAGAACACTACTGAACTGTCCCCAACAGAAAGGATATATTTATTTCCCCAAAATTATTTGACCATGGCTCTCTTTGTATTTTTTGTGTGTGTGTATATACATATACATTTATGTGTGTGTGTGTGCATGTGTGTATGTGTGTGTATTTTTTGAGGCATAGTTGATTTACAGTGTTGTGTTAGTTTCAAGTGTACAGCAAATTGATTAAGTTATACACACACACAACTGAAGCAGCTTAGTACACATACACATATATTCTTGCTTGGAGAATCACCATGGACAGAAGAGTCTGGTGGACTACAGTCCATGGGGTTGCAAAGAGTCAGACACAACTGAGCAACTAAGTACAGCACATAGTCTTTTTCAGCTTCTTTTCCCTTGTCAGTTATTACAAGGTATTGAGTATAGTTCCCTGTGCAATATGTTAGGTCATTTTTGGCTATGTATTTCATATATAGTAGTGTGCATATATTTAGGAAGGGATAAATTAGGAGTTTGGAATTACCATTGCTCTTTTTTGTTTGTTTGTTTGTTTTTGTTTTTTGTTTTTTTACCATTGCTCTTTTTGAAATAGGAATATGTTTTATTATTTATAGAACACATTTTTGGGGGAGATTTTCTCTACAGAACATACAACTTTGGGTCACTCAAGCTACTTATCTTCACTGAATTTAAATCTGGATTGCATTTACAATAGACCTAAAAGAACTATTTAAAAGAGGCTGTTAAATACCTCTTTGTGCAGAGAGAAGAAATTGAGAGAGACTCTCTCAACTTCTTGAGGGTAGAAGGGAAAACAACAGTTATAATCAGGGCACAAACCAACCAAGGCATTAAATTTTACCCTAGTAAACAACTTGTGTCACTATTTTATGTCATTTAAATTTAATTTACTCAAATGTTTCCTCATATCAGCTGATTTGCCTGTTGACAAATTTTATAATAGAAACAATATGAACTTATTCACTTTCAGTAAACCTAGGTACAAAAAAACTTTCGTGCTTTAAATCAATGCCTCTAAAGACATCTAAAAGATACATCTATATTAATGAAACCAAATTTATATGTTATTATTTTTAATATATAATACAACCTTTTTTTTCTTTTCACAAGCCTGATGAAGTTCTGTAGATGAAGAATGTTAGACTCTCCAGAAAATGCTCTTTTTCTCTGTCATGTTAGTATTTATTTTGCTCCAGGTTGATGCTTCCCTTTTGATTGGTGATGATTGACATGCAAAAAAATAATAATAATAATAACTGTTCATATCAAGGCCAGTCAAGTCAATGTTGGCTTTAAGCATCACTGTTTGAAGCTCCATTGGATGAAATTTCAAACAGATAGGAAAAGGTGAATATAGTGACATGAGCAATTTACAATCTTAACTTAGGACATTTCAGTTCAGTTCAGTTCAGTTCAGTTCAGTCGCTCAGTCGTGTCCGACTCTTTGCGATCCCATGAATTGCAGCACACCAGGCCTCCCTGTCCATCACCAACTCCTGGAGTTCACTTAGACTCACGTCCACCAAGTTAGTGATGCCATCCAGCCATCTCATCCTCTGTCATCCCCTTCTCCTCCTGCCCCCAATCCCTCCCAGAATCAGGGTCTTTTCCAATGAGTCAACTCTTTGCATGAGGTGGCCAAAGCATTGGAGTTTCAGCTTTAGCATCAGTCCCTCCAAAGAACATTTAATAGAACACCAATATTTAGGAAACACAGTTTGTTTACTGTTACCATTTCCATTTTAAAAGGCTTGAGGGCTTGCTGTCACACCATGGACATATTTACCTTGTTATCCTGAAGCATTTTCTAACACAATATTCCAATATTCCACTGAAACAGCTGTGGCTCTACAAAGACTTATGTATCAAAGATTAACTATCAGTGTTGCATACAAGTTTGGCATTAGTTTCTTATTGCTACTGTAACAAAATGACTACAAATTTAGTGGCTTAAAATAACACAAATTCATTCTCTTACAATTCCAGAGGATGGAAATCTTAGCATCAAGATTTCAGCAGAATTACATTCCACTTTGCCAGTCTGGAGAAAAATCCATTTTTCTTGCCTATTCCAACTTCTAGAGGTGGCCCACCTTCCTTAGTCTGTAGACCTATCTCCATCTTCAAAACCATCAATATGGCATCCTCAAATCTCTCTGTCACTCTTTTATCTGCTTCTGTCTCCATATATTTTATCAGACTCCAAGTCTGCCTCCCTCTTACAAAGATCCTTGTGATTACATCTGTCTCACTCAGATAAACCAGGATTTTCTTTCCATCTCAAACTCATTAATTTAATCTCACCTGCAAAGTCTCTTTTGACATGTAAGATAATATATTCACAGATTCCTAATATTAGAATGTGAACATCTTTGGAGGGATCATTAGGTAGCTTATTATACCTTGACTCGGAATCACAGAATTTGTTTCTTTGTTCCTATTGGCCCTCCTGAGGGAATTCTTACTAGATTAGTAACTAATTAACACTTTCTTGATTGGGTCCATAAAGCAACATTCAATTAAAAGTCTTTTAAACTTGTTTCAGCCATGGAACCATATGTTTGTGAGACTTGCTTTAAAGAATGTTTTAAAAATATGTGGGACCTAGAGATTGTCTTACTGAATACAGTAAGTCAGAGAAACAAAAATATCATTTGCTATTGTTTACATGTGGAATCTAAGAAAAAATACAAATGAACTTATTTACGAACAAGAAACAGACTCACAGACTCAGAGAATAAACTTATGATTACCAGGGGGAAAGGTGGAAAGGAGGAGTTAGGGAGTTTGGGACAGACATGTATACACTGCTATATTGAAAATGGATAACCAATAGGATCTACTTGTATAGCACAGGGGACTCTGCTCAATTTATGTAATAACCTAAATGGGAAAAGAACTTGAAAAAGAATAGCTACATGTATAACTGAATCACTTTGCTGTATGCTTGAAACTAACACATTGTTAATCAATTATACTCCAATATAAAATAAAGAGTTAAAAGTTTTTTTTTTTAAATATGATGACTTGAGAATTGAGACTTAACTGGATGATGTTAAGGAAGTCATGGCAAAGGGCAACACACTTTTAAAGGCTGACAAATTATTCTCCATTTACTTTAGAACCTGGGTATGCATCAGTTTGAGCCATTTTTTGGGATCTGAGCCATTTATTTTTTCATTGGGATCCCCAACATAAGAGGAAAAAATAATTATGGCCTGTCCTTCAAGGTACAAAAAAGAAGCATGTTTTCATACATATAATACTTGTTTGAGCTTCTAGAAGGCAACTTTCACAAGCCCCATAAGAGAATGGGAGTTCTACAGAGTGATGGAGAGGGCAGACAATGAGAATTTCCCAGAACAGAGGATGGATTTCACAGCTTCACCTAAGGCCATCCCTGAAGGACATTTGATGCCAGAGACCAAAGTAATTTAATGGATAAGAGAAGATGACCTGGAAGAAAGCAAGCTTTCTTCATACTTAGAAAGAAATATTCAGTCATTTCCAGTGTCTACAGCTTGTACTACAAAACAATAAATGAAATAGAGAAGTCAGCTACATGCTCCCACCTTGTCCTTTCACCACTTCCATAAGGGATGAAGCTATGGATAAACTTATACCCTAATAAGACTTCTCCAGGCATTGACTGTGTCGGCTAGTAGCTCAGAAGTTGGCATGAGACTACCGTGAAAAACACAGAAGACCGGGGTACTAGGAGAGTTTTACAACCAAAACATCATGTGATGTTGGGTGTCATAGTTCACCCCTTGAAGGACAAATGATACAATGGAAATAATATGAGAATTGATATTTGCTGGGTCAATTTTGATTCTAGAAGAGAGCAACACTTTTGAGAAAATCACTAAGGCTACCTCAGTGCCTCTTCCGAATAAAAAACAGAATTTACATGAGAAGTGAATGGAATAATGCATTAATGCATGCAAATCCCTGATAAGAAGAAAGTGTTGAACATTAGTTTTTCACTAAACTGCTTGTGAGAAGCTTGTGAGAATTTTTAAGAATTTTATAGTCATTTTTTCCCTCCTGCTATCACCTCTTAATGAAGAGTGTGCCACTGAGGTGTGGGCATGTTAATAAGATAATACCTATAGAAGGTTTAACAGGAACTTAATGGAGAAGAGCTAAATCTTTAGTTAATCTGCTTTAATCATGGGCAATGTAGCTAATTTGTTCCATGGTCTCTCAGCTGTTGATATAATTCCATAGGAGCTGCTCTGATTGCAACTCCATAATTTCCTCTTTTAAGTGAGGCAAGGTAACCAAGGGCACCTTGAAGATGAGTGTCATGAGGGAGCCCCTTGGTTCATGTTCCCAGGATCTCCCATCTTGCTCTAGGCTGTCAGCAATTACTTGCTTGCACACTGATTGACATCAATGTTCAAATATGCCTTATATCCCCCTGCCTTAGTGAGAAGTTTATAGAGTCTGCACTCTCTCTTGAATTTTAGGTGCCTTTTGTGTGTTTCTCCAGTCACACCTGTTGTGGCTTATGACTTATCCATCCAGTGCTCTTTCATGTATAATCATGCATAATAGCTGAGGCTAAATATAAAATGAACATATATTTAGTGGTTCTTTGAATGCACAGTTAAACTGCCCTTACTAAGGCACATTACTCAGGGTCAGATTCTATTTTATGATAGACACAAGGGAACAATTTAAGGGAGGAAATAACCAAGGATTACTGTCTAAAGACAAGAAAACCATTGGATGCACCTGTGTTTGGAATAAGAGCCAGAGCCGCCTTCTGTACCTAAAACACTTTCTTGCCCAGATACTGAGGAACCCACAAAATAATTTCTCAGTAATGGGATTACCAAAGACATTAATTACAAATGATTTCATTGGATACACTCTGTCTCAGCCTCTCTTTCCACGTAGCCCTTTGCAAGTTTATTCAAAAGCCTACCATTTCTGCTGCCACTCCAATATGAACCACCATTATGTTCCCCATAGATTGTTGAGTAACTTTCATCTTGGCCTTTGTGGGTGCAACCTTCCACACTCATAGACTGGTGGTCTCATCACTGATACAAAGGGAAACTGTTACTTGCTCAGTCATGTACAACTCTCTGTAACCCCATGAAAGGGTAGCCCGCCAGGCTCCTCTGTCCATGGGATTTTCCAGGCAAGAATACTGGAGTGGGTAGCCATTTCCTTCTCCTTGGGATCTTCCTAACCCAGGGATAGAACCTGGGTCTCCTGCATTTCTGGTAGATTCTTTACCATCTGAGCCAGCAGAGAAGCCCACCCTCCCAAGATTTCGAGTTCAAATTGCCAACAATACTCCACTCAGTCCAGTTCCTCACCTTGGGGCAAAAGACTCTTCTTGATTCTTTGCTTCTTGTTCATTCCTCTTTTAATTCCTTGGTTCCCTCTCAGCTCTTCAAGTACGCAGTGTCTATCTCCCAGCAATCTGCTAATTTACTCTTTAACCTGCTTTACATTTTTCCTGGGTATCACCTGCTCATCAAGACCTTGCCTATCAATTCTATTTGGTGTTAAACTGTTGCTCACAATATCTCTTTTCCAATATTTTACATTATTAGTTTTATCAGAGTATTTAATATAATTTATTTTATTCCTATATATAATATATTTTTAATTTTTGAGTTTCTCTTTTCAAATGGAAGTCCATGAAGGCAGAGTTATTTGCTAGTTTTGTTGCTGTTCTATCCTGAGCATTGTGTCTGGGCCGCAGTAGACATTCACTATGGGCTACCCTGGTGGCTCAGATGGTAAAGAATCGGCCTGCCAATGCAGGAGCTGTGGGTTCAATTCCTGAGAGGGGAAGATCCCCTAGAGTGGAAAATGGCAACTCACTCCAGTATTCTTGTCTGGAGAATCCCCTGGGCAGAGGAGCCTGGCAGGCTATAGTCCACGGGGTCACAAAGAGTCAGACATGACTGAGTGACTAACAACACTTCACAAACAATTGTTGCAAGAACTAATCTAGAGTTATCGCCAAATGTTAAAAAAAATTTTATGCAAACATTTCTTCAAAAGATATATTAAACACAATCTGAAGCTATTATTATCAAATCAAACTTGGATCTGCTCACCTGGGCATACTAAAGCAAATCTACTGACACTGGTTTGTGGTAATGGAAAGTGAAGCCTGTATTACAGGATCCCAAGTAAAGACCCAAATTCCTGATGGCTTTCAGTGAAAGCCTTTAAAAGATAAAAGTGACACAGAGGGTTGGCAGGGGGGAAGGTATGTGATAAGCTCAAGGACATTCTTCCAATTGGTTGATTATGAGGTATTAGGAGTCAGCCTCAGCAGCTTTCTGGTTATAAGCCAGCTAGGGTCTACATGCTTCTGGTCAGCATGCAGGCAACTTCTTCCACCTGGTGGGGGTTTCAGTATATGCAAAACAACTCAAAGAATATGACAATCATCTATAGTCCTTGAGGAGAAAAGGTGAAACCCAGGTGGCTCAGTGGTAAAGAATCCACTTGCCAATGCAAGAGACAAGGATTCACTCCCTGGATCAGGAAGATCTCTTGGAGAAGTAAAGGGCAACCCACTCCAGTATTCTTGCCTGGAAAATCCCATGAATGAGCAGCATGGAGAGTTACAATCATGGAGTTGCAAATAGTTAGACGTGATGGAGCACGCATGCATAACTTGAAGAGGAATTAAAGGCCTTGGACTTTTGTGTTTTGGCTAAGCTGTTATTTTGTCTTGCTTGACTTTTCCTTTGCTTCTATATTTTCTCACTTCTTTGATTAAATTTGCTCTTTGGAACTTGGGGAAGGCTGAAGTTTTTCTATAAACAAGATTAAGGGATGAATTACATTCACTATCCTGTGATAAGCCATATGGAAGAGATTATGAAAAATAATGCATATATATATATAATATATATATACATGTATATACATGTATGTATGCATGTATAACTGAATCATTTGTTGTACTGCAGAAATTAATACAATGTCATAAATCAATCATATTTCAATAAAAATAATTTTTTAAAAATTTCAGGGGACATGGCATCATCTTACTGTTACAAATATAGGTAGATTAAAAATCTGGCAAAATTGTGACCTTGTGGTTAAAATGTTTTCCTCATAATAGCAGATAATACATGGCACTACATGCTAGGGTTTGTTCTAAGAACTTTATATATATTATGCAATTTATTGAATATCTTTACAACAACACAAAGATAGATTTACTATCGTTTTCCCCATTATACACGTGTAGAAACTGAGCCACAGAGAGGTTAGCATACTTACCCAATGTCACAAAGCTAACAAAATGGGAGAACTGGATTTTGTTTGTTCACCAGCACCTTCTGCAGGTCCCATAAGTCACAGGCCTCGAAGGGTGATGCCTGAGAAATGCACAGAATCACTGGAGTTCCCAGGGGCCCCATTTAACAACCACCAACTGCAGTCTGGGATACAGACTATGAGTGAGGCCCACAAGGACTGTATGATTTGGCCAGGTCAGTCCTCTCACACTTGTAACCCGTGAATTTGGTAGATGTTATTTCTGTTTTTGGGAATGGCCATCTCATCCTCATCTGCCTGAAAAACTATTGGTGTTTTTCATGCACCTCATTATTACAAGGCTTTATTATGAAATGACAGAGTTCATTAGTCCCCCAATAAATTGTGCAATTGTGCACATTTGCTAATGTAGTTTTCACATTGATTTATTTTTATTTGTTTATGAATTTCAACTCTCCTAATAAACCATGAGCCCCCTGAGGGTAAAGACTGTGCTGCCTCTGCATCTCCAGAACCAAGTATCATGGCATATGACCCCAGAGACTCGTATTAGATTCTCACTGATGTATAGGGAACTTGCCTGTCAAAAGTCATAAACTTAGAGAAGACAAAAAATAAAATTATAACCTGTTCTGCTATATTATAGGATATTCATAATCCCCTAAAATGATTCTGCTTCTATCTTTCACTTTACATACTCAACAAGCCATTAAAATCCATTGTTTTTCCTCATGCCTATAATGTCTCTAAAGCAACTCCAGAAATATACCCAACATTCAAAATTCCCCTCAGCTAGAGTATTGAAACCACGACTCAGCCGCTTGGTTACAGGTACTCATGAGGATAGCTTTCTCTGCAGTTCCCTGCTCTCATTGGCTTAAGTCATAAAGAGGTTATTATTTATTATAACAAGAAGTTCAGAGGAAATAGAGTTGCAGGGCTTATTCATGGGTCAAGATGACCAAAGCAAATTCTAGATCTCCTGCATAGAAACACAGAATCCAGCAAAAAAGGAAAGGAGGCTTTTCTTTAATACATCTGTTTTTTTCTTAAGGAGATGAAAAATAAGAAACAAATCTGGACCTAGATAACCGGAGATTATATTCAAAAAGATGAAAGCACTAAGGAGAGGGGAATATTGCCATAGAAGAGACACTTATACTGGAGGATGTGCAAGTATCATAAGGATCAGGCCGAGAAAGGGTTTTCTTTTATAGGAAAGGGTAAACAAATGGAGAAGGAAATGGCAACCCACTCCAGTGTTCTTGCCTGGAGAATCCCAGGGACGGGTGAGCCTAGTGGGCTGCTGTCTATGGGGTTGCACAGAGTCGGACACAACTGAAGTGACTTAGCAGCAAACAAATGGAAAAAGGTAAGGAATTGAGTGTGGTTGCCCAATTGGTCAGTGGATTGAGGCAGCTGCTTAGCTAAACATGTGGCAGGCAAGGAGGGGGAATTTGGGGAGCCTGTATCTTACTTTGTTATGGGTAGACAGGGGGACATTCTGAGTCATCTGTCATATGGGGAAGGGTAGATATTTTCAGGGAGTTGTGTCCCAGAATATGTGAGGGATTTCTCTAACCATCACAGTTTTTTAGGATCCCAAGGTGAGGTTAAGTTCAACATTGACAGAGAATCCTTTTACCCAGAAGCTCAATATGTTGACTACCTCCCAAGACTCACTGGCTAGGACTGGGTGGCAGGCCAAGCTGTAGCTGCAAGGAATTCTGCAAAAGATCATGAAGCATTTAATAGAACAGGGGTCCTGTCAGAGAGGAGGAACAGGGAAAGCAATACATACACCCTCCTACCTCTAGGGACTAATCAATGATAGGTAAGGTGTGGGTTGTTACTACACATATGCCTTGTTCACTGCACATCTATAGCACTCAGCATAGAGCAACAAAATAAATATTTAATTCTGATTATGTACAGATAAGATGCATGCTAAAAATGACTAAAAACCTGAGATTAATTCATTCATGTGATTCATACAAGGTAACCAATTGAATATTTTAATATTTCTCAGTTCAGTTCAGGTCAGTAACTCAGTAATGTCTGCTTCTTTGTGAACCCATGGACTGCAGCATACCAGGCCTCCTTGTCCATCACCAACTCCCAGAGCTTGCTCAAACTCAGGTCCATTAAGTTGGTGATGCCATCCAACCATCTCATCCTCGGTCAGTCCCTTCTCCTCCTGCCTTCAATCTTTCCCAGCATCAGGGTCTTTTCCAATGATTCAGCTCTTCGTATCAGGTAGCCAAAGTATTGAAGCTTCAGCATCAGTCCTCCCAATGAATATTCAGGACTGATTTCCTTTAGGATTCACTGGATGGATCTCCAAGGGACTCTCAAGAGTCTTCTACAACACCACAGTTCAAAAGCATCAATTCTTCAGTGCTCAGCCTTCTTTATGATCCAGCTCTCACATTCATATATGACTACTGGAAAAACCATAACTTTGACAAGAGGGATCTTTATTGGCAAAGTAATGTCTCTGCTTTTTAATATGCTGTCTAGATTAGTCACAGAAAATCCCATGGACGGAGGAGCCTGGTAGGCTGCAGCCCATGGGGTCGCGAAGAGTCGGGCACAACTGAGCAACTTCCCTTTTACTTTCATGCATTGGAGAAGGAAATGGCAACCCACTCCAGTGTTCTTGCCTGGAGAATCCCAGGGACGGGAGCCTGGTGGGATGCCATCTATGATGTCACACAGAGTCAGACACGACCGAAGTGACTTAGCAGCAGTTTCTTCCAAGGAGTAAGCATCTTTTAATTTTATGGGTGCAGTCACTGTCTGCAGTGATCTTGGAGCCCCCAAAAATGAAGTTTGTCACAGTTTCCATTGTTTTCCCATCTATTTGCCATGAAGTGATGGGACCAGATGCCATGATCTTCATTTTATGAATGTTGAGTTTTAAGCCAGCTTTTTCACTTTCCTCTTTCACTTTCATCAAAAGGCTCTTCAGGTCCTCTTCACTTTCTGCCATAAGGGTGGTGTCATCTGCATATTTGAGGTTATTGATATTTCTCCCGGAAATCTTGATTCCAGCTTGTGTTTCATCCAGTTCAGCAATTAGCATGATATACTCTGCATATAAGTTAAATAAGTAGGGTGACACTATACAGCCTTGACATATTCCTTTTCCAATTTGGAACCAACCTGTTGTTCCATGCCCGGTTCTAACTGTTGCTTCTTAATTTGCATACAGATTTCTCAGCAGGCAGATAAAGTGGTCTGGTATTTTCCCCTCTCTTGAAGAATTTTCCACACTTTGTTATGATCCAGACAGTCAAAGGCTTTGGCATAGTCAATAAAGCAGAAGTAGATATTTTTCTGGAACTCTCTTGCTTTTTCTATGATCCAGTGGATGTTGGCAATTTGATCCCTGGTTCTTCTGCCTTCTCTAAATCCAGCTTGAACATTCGGAAATTCACAGTTCATGTACTTTTGAAGCCTTGCTTGGAGAATTTTGAGCATTACTTTTTACTAAATTCTTAATATTTACACTCTTTTCCAGGATCTGGAGGTGTTAGATAATGATTATATATGAAAAATGGATCTTCTTGCAGGTATGTACATCAGGTCAAGTTCAAAAGACAAGAATTAAGAAAAAAAATAGTACCCCTAAAAGCCAACATGAATTTATATCAAATTGCTGTTGTTGCACTTGTTGCTGTTGCTTGAGTGAGTGAGGGTGAGTAGATCTTATCTTTCTAAGTATGTGCATATGAGACTCTTAAACAACAGTGAACTGAAGAGATTAAAGTCTGGACCTGAGCTAACTCCAGGAGAAGTAGTGAGAAAAGGTGGGTGTCTCCATAAACAGGATACAATTGCCTGAGGAAAAAGGGCTCTCCATTCAAGTCTGTAGTACCATTAACTGGGGCAATGGGGGACCAATCCAGGTGCCCTCATCGAAGGAGAAGTGCAAAATTAACCAAATGAGGTTAAAGCCCAATGCCACTTATGTAACTAAACATGTATCTTACTTTATACATTTCCCATGAGCATACACAAGCTAATTAGAATATTTTGCTATGGAGAATAAATGGAAGAAAGGGGAATTGACCAAGCAGAGGGATTGCATGGTACAAGTGTGCCATGTACTAGAAACACAATCACCATCTACTCCTGATCAAAACAATTCCTTTACTCTGGATGAAGGCAAGTGTTAAGTCAATGAAATTTCAAAGAGGAAGAAAATTAAAAGTGCAGGAGAAAATTACTCTCACATCTTAAAGAAGGCTCTCAGCAATGCAAATTCCTTTATAAATGATTGTCCTTACGCCCTGGTGTACATAGAATAAAGGACAAAGTGCTCATCTAGAGTTGGAAGGCTTTCTTTCAGTTGACCCCATGCTAACTTCTGGCCAAGCCTATCACTTTCTTTACCTGTTTTTCCTGTGTGTGAGCCAAATAAAACTAATTATCAACTCTCATTCATTATTTGAATATCTATCACACATCAGGAAACAGTCAGTCATCTTAGCCCACAAGGACCTGACATTCCAGTGATGGAAGATATAAAATAAATAGTAAAATTTATAAATAAGTGAAATGTATGATGCTCCAGAAGGTTCTATGTATGGCAGACAAAAAAGAAAATTCAGGAGTAGACCTCAGAGTAGGGGAACTGGACTGGCAAGGGACAGATGATGGAATTAAATAATGTCACCTCATTGAGAGAATGCAATTGGAATAAAAGTTTTAAAGGCAAGGGAATCACCAAGCAGATTTTGATGGAAGAAATTTTCCAGGTTGAAGATCTTTGGATAAGGTTGACGTGTAAATGATTTGTGTGAGGTACAAGACCAGTTGGCATGAGCAGAGTGAGACAAAGAGAAAAGACTGGAAGGACATCAGAGACACCAGCCAGACCAGGAGGGAGCTTGTGGACTTGGTTTCTACTCTGAGTGAATGGAGAGCCAGAGGAAGGGGTGGTAGTTGGAGTACAGGATATGACTTTGCTGTTTGTTTTTTTATTACATGTGATGAAATGATTAGAGAGGGCAGAGAGTAATAATGATGCATCAGCCAACTGAATTCAAACTAAAGGGAAGGACCAAGTTCTGTTCTTTGATAAATTTTAACCCTTTGTAAAAAGCTTTCCTGTTCAACATCAACTCATTTTTATGTAAATATTGGAATAAAGCTTATCTGTGAATACATTAAAAAAATGACTTTGGTTTTGATGGCTCAATTTATGTTAATCCCAAATTCCCAATCTATCCCTTCCCTTTCCCTTTCTCATGGTAACCAAGTTTACTCTCCAAGTCTATGAGTCTTTTTCTGTTTTGTAATTAAGTTAATATGTACCATTTTTTTGATTACACATATAAGTGATATCATATGATATTTGTGTTTCTCTTTCTTCACTTAGTATGATCATGTTCAGGTCCATCCATGCTGCTGAAAGTGGCATTATTTCATTGTTTTTCATGACTATATAGCACAGGGAATCTTGCTTAATACTCTGTAATAATCTAAAAGGTAAAAGGCTTTGAAAAAGAGTAGATACATGTACATGTTTAACTCAGTCACTTTGCTGTACACCTGAAACTAACACAACTGCTGCTGCTGCTGCTGCTGCTGCTTCTGAGTCGCTCAGTCCTGTCCGACTCTATGCGACCCCATAGATGGCCTCCTACCAGGCTCCTCTGTCCCTGGAATTCTCCAGGCCAGAGTACTGGAGTGGGGTGCCATTGCCTTCTCTGGAAACTAACACATTTTCAATCAAATATATAGCCACTAGATGCAAAGAACTGACTCATTTGAAAAGACCCTGATGCTGGGAAAGATTGAAGGCAGGAGGAGAAGGGGATGACAGAGGATGGGATGGTTGGATGGCATCACTGACGCAGTGGACATGAGTTTGAGTAAGCTCTGGGAGTTGGCAATGGACAGGGAGGCCTGGTGTGCTGCAGTCCATGGGTTCACAAAGAGTTGGACATGATTGAGTGACTGAACTGAAATAAAAATTTTAAAACACGAAAAGTCTCCATCCAGCTTTCCTGTTAAGAATAGACTGGATATTTGGCAAAACTAATACAATTATGTAAAGTTTAAAAATAAAATAAAATTAAAAAAAAATAAAAAAGGTTTTATAAGAAAAAAAAAAAAAGAGAAAAGAATAGACTGTAGAAGAGGCTAGGTTAGAATCAGATTTTTTAAAAGACTACTGCAGTAATCAAAGTCAACGATGTCTGGGATGGTTTGGTCTGAAAGTATTTTGAGGTAGAGCCAATTGGATACCTGTTAAGCTGGACATGGGCTGTCAGAAGAAGAAAAAGCATGACTCTAAGGTATTTAGCTTGAGAAGAAGAGCATGTATCTGCTGAGTTAGGAGAGGCTGCAGAAGGAATAGTTTGGATACACTGAGATTTTGATGATCATAAGGCATCCTTGTAAGGGAGTCCTTTGTCCTCAGGGCTCATATTCTCTCTATCTACCCAATTCCCTATCTTCCATCATTTTTTTATTTTCTCCAATCATTTATCCATCAAAGCCCAGCTCAAAAATTATTTCTTCTAGAAGCCATTCTTTATACTTACCACTTATATAGGGGAAAAAGTTAAAACTTGTTTATTTAAACCAGAATCAATTACATTAATTTGTCCATTCATTCTTATCCAATTCACATCAGTTCCATTATGATCAAGCAACACAGTTTTTAAAGAAGTTGCAGCTATAGTGGAAAGGAAGTCCAGGAAGATTACTGCCTTTGTGGAACTTTTATTCTAGTTGGAAGAAAGAGAAAAAAAAATCAAGAAATATTTGGAAAAGGAATTTCAGATAGAGACAAGTGCTATAAATAGATTATGACATTGTGAAACAAGGTGCCCAGAAATGAAGGGACATCTCAATAGTATCATCAGAAAAAAGCTGTCACAGGGGGCAAGGGTAGAGGTGACACAGGGAAGTTAGGAAGGTGTCTGACATACAATGATAGGGACATTGGAATATGTGGAGCTGCCCAAAGTGAGTGAAAAGCCATTGTACAATCAGAGAAGCATGGAAAGGTTTGCTTTGTACAGAATAGTATTCAGGGCAGGGAGACAGAAGTTCAGCTCTCAAGGAATGGGAGCAAGCCAGAAAGCTGCCCTGGAGCCAGATTACCCAGTGTCTTGCTAACACTGGAGAGGAGTTTGGATTTTGTTTCTGAAGGTGAAGAAAAGTCATTGCCTCTTCTCATCTTGAACTTTCTTGAAGTTCAAGAGCACATGAATGACTCTGAATAAGGAGGAATGTTTTATTTCTTGTAAGTGTCAAGGAAATGCCATCATTAATAATAATAAAAACTACTGATTATATATTCTGGATCATCACCTTTTATGTACCCTAGTGATACCATTCCCAAATTCTCACAAAATCCTAGAAGTCACTATCGTCTTACAGATCCATGAAAATGAGACTCAGGCAGGTGACTCACCAAGCTTCTGGTGAGTGCAGAACTCCAGCTGGATCAGTCCCACACTGGAGTGATGCAGAGTAAAATAACAGGGTCATTCCCGAGCCCAGTCTGTTCCCCTAGAGACCAGCGCTGCTTCCCTTTACCTGGCTAATGCCTGTATGTGCAGCTTTCAGTGCAATTAGGCATATAATGAATACTTATGTTGAGCAAGATAATGCTATTTTCTGAAAAGAATAATGAATATATAGAATAAGTTGTTGAACAAAGAGAATCTACTGGGGCATGTGAAATTAAAATGTTGCTGGAAGGTCAAAATTAATTTTGAAAACATTGGTGGAACAGAGTTTTACAGAGAGAAAATTGAGAAAATAAAAACTGCATGAGCTCAATGAACAAAAAGGGCAAAACATCTATCTAGAGGTCTTTTGCCTTTGCTGGAATTCATTAACTTTTATTTTGGCTTCAACTCTTTCAATAAGTTCTGCCTTAAGGAATTCTTAATTAGGATTTAATGTGGCCCATGGAAGCAAAGTGAAGATTGGAGTGGCTCAGAGGCTGAGCAGATGCTGGGAGGAGTCTAAGACCACCCAGAGAGGTCCAGGATCAATGGGGTGCTGGGGGTAGAGCAGGAAGGAAGGACTATTTTGATATCAGACGGTGTGATTATAACTGCCTGTGAGCCAGAATCAATCTTTCTTATAAAGGCAAATGACTTCAAAAAACACAGCACCCAGAAACTCCAACATTTCTCTTGTCTGTCTCGGTCTTTTGACAATTGATAAAGTCTAAACACTGCGAGTGTTTCTCAACCGCAGAATCAGAACTCAGTATTTTCAGATCCTCAAGAATTATGTCACTACTCCTCATCAACAATTTTAAAAAGTCTACATTTTTTTTATAAACAAACAGATGACCTTTTAATTAATCAGAAAGGAAGAAAGGAAGCAAAGTCTCGATAACCTCCACCACACAAACAAGTTTTGTATTTTATAACTTATTTCTTTTATTATTTCATTATATGGGTATCATTCATTGAGCTATATATGTACACTTGTTGCTTCTCTGAAATTTGTATTACATACATGATAGAAGGATTATCTAGTATTACATGCTTGTTAAAATTACCTTCTGGATTCCAGGTTGCTTAATATTGAAGAGTGGCTCTGCTATTACCAAACAGAAATTATAGTAATTCCTGGATAGTAAGTGCATAATGAATAACCACACTCACAATAATAATTATCATTATTGCAGTTATTTTTAAGACATGTTCACATAAATGTTCTTATATTTAAGTGTTCTGGTATAAGAAAAGTTATGTTACTAGTGAAATTTTTTAAAAAGTCTTATTAGAATTTGAGCACATTTTTTTTTCATATAATGTAGAAGATGCTGCCAGTCATCATTGTTTTGTGCACACCAAGCCCAGAAACTTTCCACTGAAGACACCTGTAATCCTTATGTCCCGGGTCTGTCTATAACCTCTAGAACATATGTCATTCACCCAGTGAGCCATGAGTTCTGTAGAGATACTGTCTCTATGAACAGTCTTCCACCAGTGACAGAGCCAGGGGCAGATAAAGACACCAGTTTCCTGGTCCCTTGGGTGGAACAACACTGAAGTATACCCTGTGTGTCTCATGAAGTCTCCAGTAGGACTGAACCCCAGTTTCCCATAGTGACAAGCTGTTTACAAACTATATATTTTGTAGTGGCTTATCTCCTTGTCTGTTTATTTCAGTTCTTTGCCTCTTTTACTGTAGTTCCTATAATCATTTCTCAGACAAACAACTTGGACAAATCCTTAACTCAGGGTCTATTTCCAGGAAAATTCAATCTGATACATATTATCAAAATTTTTTTTTATTGCACTCTTTTGAAATACACATTATAATGACCACACAGTATTCAACTGAGGGGTATATGATATATTTTACTAATATTCCACTGTTTTGCATTACATTGTTTTCCCATTTCAATATTAAAAACATTGCCAGAATGAATAAATGAATATCTTTGTGTAAAAAGGTTTAAAAAAATCAAGTATAATTTCCACAGTTAGATTATCCTCAAGTAAGAAGTTAATTGGTCAAAAAATACAAGCTCTTAAATATTTCTTGACTATATATTTTGAAACTGATTTCCAATAAGTATGCATTACTGTCATGAGAGAGGTAGGATGCTCAACAATTCTTTAAAATTTTGTTTTCATGGAGTGCCCATTTTATTTAACCTGTACTCATTTCAAAGTGGAAGTGAAAGTTGCTCAATAGTGTCTGACCCTTTGTGACCCCATGGACTATACAGTCCATGAATTCTCCAGGCTAGAATAATGGAGTGAGTAGCCTTTCCCTTCTCCAGTGGATCTGCCCAACCCAGGGATTGAATCCAGGTCTCCTGCACTGCGGGCGGATTCTTTACCAATTGAGCTATTAGGGATTTCATTTCAAAGCATAAGTATATTTCCCATTATCTTTTTAATGTTGGAGAGAGAATAGCATGGTTGAAAAGAACCTCACCTGGGAGCCAATTAAATCCATCCCAGAGCTGCTTTCTACTTTAGTTCACCACTTACTTAAAATACCATGTGATCCTTCCCGCAAAGGCTTGTGGGAAAGTTATCAACTGCATTCTTTCAAAAACTACCACTCCCTCTTCTGCACAATGGCCATGCTTTGGGGAAGCACTTATAACATAAGCCTACTAGATAGGATAATAATCATTCCTATTTGTATATTGCAACTTCCTTGTATACTCAACTCCTGAAACAGAGTAGACCTTGAAAATATATTTAAGGAACAAAATTGGATCATTTGTTAAGATGTGGATGGACCTAGAAAGTGTCATATAGAGTTAAGTAAGCAGAAAGAGAAAAATAAATATTGTATATTAATGTATATAACTGGAATCTAGAAAAATGGCATCAGTTTAGCTCAGTTCAGTTGCTCTGCTGCTGCTGCTGCTGCTGCTGCTAATTCACTTCAGTTGTGTCTGACTCTGTGTGACCCCATAGACGGCAGCCCAGGGCTGCCTCTGTCCCCGGGATTCTCCAAGCAAGAATACTGGAGTGGGTTGCCATTTCCTTCTCCAATGCATGAAAGTGAAAAGTGAATGTGAAGTTGCTCAGTCGTGTCCAACTCTTTGTGACCTCATGAACCACAACACATCAGGCCTTCCTGTCCATCACCAACTCCCGGAGTTCACTCAAACTCATGTCCATCAAGTTGATGATGCCATCCAGCCATCTCATCCTCTGTCGTCCCCTTCTCCTCCTGCCCCCAATCCCTCCCAGCATCAGAGTCTTTTCCAATGAGTCAACTCTTCGCAAGAGGTGGCCAAAGTATTGGAGTTTCACCTTTAGCATCAGTCCTTCCAAAGAACACCCAGGACTGATCTCCTTTAGAATGTACTGCTTGGATTGCCTTGTAGTCCAAGGGACTCACAAGAGTCTTTTCCAACACCTCAGTTCAAATGCATCAATTCTTCGGCACTCAGCTTTCTTCACAGTCCAACACTTGCATCCATACATGACCACTGGAAAAATCATAGCTTTGACTAGATGGACTTTTGTTGGCAAATTAATGTCTCTACTTTTTAATGTGCTATCTAGATTGGTCATAACTTTCCTTCCTAGGAGTAAATGTCTTTTAATTTCATGGCTGCAATCACTATCTGCAGTGATTTTGGAGCCCAAAAAAGTAAAGTCTGACACTGTTTCCACTGTTTCCCCATCTATTTCCCATGAAGTGACGGGACCAGATGCCATGATCTTCGTTTTCTGAATGTTGAGGTTTAAATCAACTTTTTCACTCTCCTCTTTCACTTCATCAAGAGGCTTTTTAGTTCCTCTTCACTTTCTGCCATAAGGGTGGTGTCATCTGCATATCTGAGGTTATTGATATTTCTCCCAGCAATCTTGATTCCAGCTTGTGCTTCTTCCAGCCCAGCATTTCTCATGATGTACTCTGCATAGAAGTTAAATAAGCAGAGTGACAATATACAGCCTTGACGTATTCCTTTTCCTATTTGGAACCAGTCTGTTGTTCCATGTCCAATTCTATCTGTTGCTTCCTGACCTGCATACAGGTTTATCAAGAGGCAGGTCAGGTGATCTGGTATTCCCATCTCTTTCAGAATTTTCCACAGTTTATTGAGATCCACACAGTCAAAGGCTTTGGCATAGTCAATAAAGCAGAAATAGATGTTTTTCTGGAACTCTCTTGCTTTTTCGATGATCCAGCAGATATTGGCAATTTGATCTCTGGTTCCTCTGCCTTTTCTCAAACCAGCTTGAACATCTGGAAGTTCACGGTTCATGTATTGCTGAAGCCTGGCTTGGAGAATTTTAAGCATTACTTGGCATAGATGAGCTTATTTGCAAAGCAGAAATGAAGACACAGACGTAGAGAATAACTGTATGAATACCAAGGGGGAAAGGGGCTGGTGGGAGCAATTGAGAAATTGGAATTGATACATATATACTATTGTTACTATGTATAAAATACGTAACTAATGAGAACATACTGTAGAGAACAGGGAACTCTGCTTAATGATCATGGTAGCCTGAATGGAAAGGAAGTCCAAAAGGAAGGAGATATATGTATATGTACAGTTGATTCATTTTGCTATACAGTAGAGACTTATACAACATTGTAAAGCAACTACACTGCAATAAAAATTAATTGAAAAGAAAGAAAATGAGAATATTCAGACCAATCTTGGTCAGGAATAAAGATAATTATGCTGGTATTGAAGAAGGAAACAGACAGAACAGGCTCCATCTTGAAAGCAGGACTCCATCTTGGGCTCACACGCTAGTAAAGTAATGCTCAAAATTCTCCAAGCCAGGCTTCAGCAATATGTGAACCGTGAACTTCCTGATGTTCAAGCTGGTTTTAGAAAAGGCAGAGGAACCAGAGATCAAATTGCCAACATAGCTTGGTTCATAGAAAAAGCAAGAGAGTTCCAGAAAAACATCTATTTCTGCTTTATTGACTATGCCAAAGCCTTTGACTGTGTGGATCTCAATAAACTGTGGAAAATTCTGAAAGAGATAGGAATATCAGACCACCTGACCTGCCTCTTGAGAAATTTGTATGCAGGTCAGGAAGCAACGGTTAGAACTGGACATGGAACAACAGACTGGTTCCAAATAGGAAAAGGAGTTCGTCAAGGCTGTATATTGTCACCCTGTTTATTTAACTTCTATGCAGAGTACTTCATGAGAAACGCTGGACTGGAAGAAACACAAGCTGGAATCAAGATTGCTGGGAGAAATATCAATAACCTCAGATATGCAGATGACACCACCCTTATGGCAGAAAGTGAAGAGGAACTCAAAAGCCTCTTGATGAAAGTGAAAGTGGAGAGTGAAAAAGTTGGCTTAAAGCTCAACATTCAGAAAACGAAGATCATGGCATCTGGTCCCGTCACTTCATGGGAAATAGATGGGGAAACAGTGGAAACAGTGTCAGACTTTATTTTTCTGGGCTCCAAAATCACTGCAGATGGTGACTGCAGCCATGAAATTAAAAGATGCTTCCTCCTTGGAAGGAAAGTTATGAACAACCTAGATAGCATATTCAAAAGCAGAGACATTACTTTGCCAACAAAGGTTCATCCAGTCAAGGCTATGGTTTTTTCTGTGGTCATATATGGATGCAAGAGTTGGACTGTGAAGAAGGCTGAGTGCAGAAGAATTGATGCTTTTGAACTGTGGTGTTGGAGAAGACTCTTGAGAGTCCCTTGGACTGCAAGGAGATCCAACCAGTCCATTCTGAAGGAGATCAGCCCTGGGATTTCTTTGGAAGGAATGATGCTGGGGCTGAAACTCCAGTACTTTGGCCACCTCATGTGAAGAGTTGACTCATTGGAAAAGACTCTGATGATCGGAGGGATTGGGGGCAAGAGGAGAAGGGGACGACAGAGGATGAGATGGCTGGATGGCATCACTGACTCGATGGACATGAGTCTCAATGAACTTCGGGAGTTGGTGATGGACAGGAACGCCTGGCGTGCTGTGATTCATGGGGTTGCAAAGAGTCAGACATGACTGAGCGACTGATCTGATCTGATCTGATGGACTTTGATCTATATGCCCAGTATCTATGGAAATAACATACCAACTGGAAAACCAGACCCCCCAGATGGAAGAGCCCCAGGGCTCATACCTAGACTCTCCATCACCTAAAAGAATACCCTAATTATCTGTGTAACCGAATAGAGTCATAAATTCTATTATGCTTATTGGGGTATGACCACAGGCCTATTGATAATTGTCCACTGTTAACTACCTAGGCCTAAGGAATATGAATCACGGGTTATCTTTGACTGTATCTTTCTTTTCCTTTGTTCAGAGTAGTATAAGGGAATTTGGGGAGGTGGGTTTGGGCAAGTACATTTAGGGTATATAAGGTTTTCACAAAAACTGTTCAGGGTCCTTGGCTAAGAGGAGACTCTGCCTTGGGCCCGCTGGTGTAATAAACTGCACTCCACTATCTGCATTGTCCTTCTGAGTGAGTTTGTTTCCCAGAACGTGTGGCTACAACAGAATCACTAAAAACAAACAAACAAAAGAAAATTTATCACCTAAATTGTACCAAATATTTTGCATGAAAGTTATTCAGTCATGATAACCATTCAAGTTAGACGTTGACAGTTCCATTTATAGATATTGCAGTTTAAATAATGTCCCCACCAAAATGCATGTCAGAACATAAGAATATGACCTTATTTGGAAATAGGCTCTTTGCAGATGAATTAGTTAAGTATCTTGAGATGAATTCACTTTTGATTTAGGATAGCTGTTAAAATCCAATGAAAAGAAAAAGAAAGCATTAGTAGTGTTCGACTCTTTGAGATCCCATGGACTGTAGCCCACAAGGCTCCTCTGTCCATGAATTCTCCAGGCCAGAATACTGAAGTGGGTAGCCATTCCCTTCTCCAAGGGATCTTCCTGAATCAGGGATTGAACCCAAATCTCCTGCATTGCAGGCAGATTCTTTACTGTCTAAGCCATCAGGTAAGCCCAAAGAAGGGTGTCCTTATACGAAGTGAAGTAGACACAGAGATATAGGTAAGAAGGCCATGTGAAGTGTCGACTAAGAAGCATATTCACAACCTGAATTGAAGAGTTATTTTATTTGATGGGTATGTTTAGAACTCCAAGCCTGAAAGATAACATCTCAGTAGCCCTGAGAAAACTGCTCCAAGAAGGCAGGAGTGGAAGTCAGGCTATATAAAAGTTTGAAACAAATGGAGCAGGCAGTCTGAACAACAAAGATCAAGTATCACACTAAAGAATTTAGCATTCTATATGTGGGAAGATGCAAGCCCCTGGGCTCACTGAATTCATTTCATTCATAAGCATCACAGCTATCTGGGGTCAATCCTGTTTCCTTGGTCACCTTACTCTTTGCATTCCCTCAGCTCCTCTGTAATCACCACAGAGGGTGGCAGCAGGATCACTGTTTGGGAGCTCTCATTCACAGTTAGAGGCCAGAAATCGCTGATGGTTGTGACATTTCTTTTTTATTAATATAGCAGGGGATATTTTCATTTCACAGAAGATAAAGGCAGAGATTATAAGTATCCTACAAGCCAAGGAGTGTCAGGAGATGCCAGAAGCTGAAACAAACCAGGAAGAAATCTTTTCTGGAGTTTTCTAAAGGTGACCCTGCCCGTATCTCAATTTTAAGCTCCTGACCTCCAAAACTGAGACTAAATTCCTGTTAAGATATCCAGTTTATGGCAATTTTTTATGACAACTTTAGGAATGAACGCTCTGGGTGAGGAAAGTGATGCTCTGAGCATGTCAATTCCCTTATTTGAGTTTCAGTTTTCAGAATACTGGTATATGAAGGAACTTGAATTTTCTTGGGTTTCTGGGACAAATACCACATGTTGAGCCAAGTTTCCCAGGTTATCAGGGATAGACAACAGGCATTCTACAGCACATGCAGAGAATGAGGCAGATGTAGACAAAACAGTGGGTTTAAGATACAATTCAAATTAGCTTAATTTTAACATTCCCTTCATTTTAGAAACAGCTTTTGTTAAATCTTCCTATTCCCTCCTCCTTTGGCAGTTTAACTATTATGAAAAAGGATACAGTGAGTTCCCCTCTGACTCCTATTTTCATGATCTAATAAAAGTGCCCACATGTTTATAAGTCAATCAATCACCTATCTCTGCACGTGAATTCCACTTTATAACAACGGAACATACTCTGATGACACTAACACTTCCAATGTCTCTCCTTCAGAAATGTTGAAATAGCATCACCTGTTTCCTACAGCCTTGATCACACTGAAAGAGCACTCCTTTTCCTAACATGGAGGAATATAATGCTAAACATGTGAAGGATTATTTATTTAAAAGCATTGGAAGTTTCCCTAGAGTGAATTCTTTCATTTTAGGCAATAGAAAGACTATGTTGTTTTTTGGGACAGTAGAGAGAAATTTGAAGTGGACTTATCCGTTTGCCATCATGAAGGAAAGATTTGATTTGGTAAAATTTGAGTTTTAAACTGTCACTTTCTACAGAATTGTCTTGATTAATTTCACCATCCAAATACTGTATCTTGTTCTGATCATAGATCCTATGTTTAAATTTCCTAAAATTGCCCAGAGGTTATAATATATATGTATGTATACATACATGTAATATCCCAGGTGGCACAGTGGTAAAGAATTCACCTGCCAAACAAGGAGACACCAGAGAACAGAGAGCACGTTTAACCCCTGGGTTAGGAGATCCCCTGGAACTGGAAATTGCAACCTTCTCTTGTATTCTTGCCTGGAAAATTCCATGGAGCCTGGTGGACTGCAGGTGCTCAGGCACACACACACACACATAAAATACTAAATCATCTTATTCCATTACTTTATCTCTCTTATTTCTTCCAATAGAATAGGAAGCAGTTAGGAAGTAAAGTCAATAATATGATATTCCAGACATGAATCCTCTCACCTAACTCAAAATTAGAGGTCCTCTGAAGGTGAAAAGAGAAGCAAACTTGAATACAGTGAGAAAAACAATTACATCCTGTGATACTCAAGTAACATCTTTATTTTAAGGCTAGTCTACCACTTCCTTATTACCCAAAAGTTAGAGAGAAGTTTTCTAAAAAGATAGGATCTTGGGACTTCCCTGCTGGTCCAGTGGCTATGTCTCTGTACTCCTAATGCAGGGGGCCCAGGTTCAATCCCTGGTCAGGGAACTAGACATCACATGCTGCAACTAAACATTGCCACAACTGAAAGATCTTGTACATGATGCCTGGTGCAGCAGAAGAAAAAAATAATAATAATAATAATAAATTATTTTTTAAAGTAAAATATAGGATCTACTAATGAATACGAGATGTTGGACAAGTCAATAGGATTTCAGGGCCTCCAACTCCATGAAGTTATTGTAAAAACAGCTAGTACCATACCTAAATATTTTGGAAATTCAATAAAATTAGTAAAACTCTCAATCTTATAAGGCCACAAAATCCAATAATAATAAAAAAATAGACTTGGGCTTTTGTTTTTATTATCAGAAAATCTCAGGCACCAAAATATGCTATTTGGGATGAGGCCCGTAGGGTGCCCATCTAGCTAAGGTTATAATTTCTAGAGAAGATTAATTACTAGCTAGACCACCACTGTCCTCCAGGCCCAGCAGAATAATCTGCTAGTTGGCTTCCTCTTTTTCACATATGCAGTATTTAAAGGTTGTCTCCAAAAACAACAAAAATACCATTAATTACTACATAACCTTTATTCATTATCCTTGTGTAAGGGATAAATTTCCAAACTACTGACAGTGGCCTTCTGGATTTTTCATGTTCTGGTGCTTACACACCCTCCATGCCCAGCTTAGGTCCTTCCCCACCTTGTTCACCACACTCCATGCTTACAGATTTTCTTTCAGTTCTGGAAAAGCTCAAACTCTTTCCTGCACCAGACTTTAACATATGCTCCTTTGCTCTAACTTGAATGCTCTTTCCTCAATTCTTGACTAAGTCCTATTCATCACTAAACTGTGAAATGAATATCCTCTGCTTTTGGAAAGACCCACAGTGTCTAGTGTCTGTTCTATCTGTATCTTCCAAGAACACCTAGAATCTAACCCAAGAGTCTCAGATGAACCTCAATAATTATCCATATTGATTATCTGTTTCTTTCCCATTAGTATCTTCTATAATTACTGTGGTTACTTGTTTTTTATCCTTTTTAATGCTACACAATGTAGGTGCTGTCAAGAGGGAATTACTGTCTCTCTGACTCACATTGCAACTTCCAAGCCTAGTGTAGATTTGTCCTATATATTTATCACTTAAAGGAATGTATGGGATGGTAGAGGAAGAAGCCTACTAGAGTGGGTTGAATAGGAAGTGGAGAGTGCAAAGATAAATCACACGAGACTATTTCTGTGAATTTGAGGCAGACAATATATAAATAGCCAAACAGAGATGAAGAAAAGAGAGAATTCTTTATTTTTCATTTTAAATATGGAGTTTGCCAGCATATGTCTATGTGCTAATGGAAATGATTCTATGGAAATATGGATGCTTATGCTTCAGGAGAAGCACTATATCCAAATAGAGGGGATGAGGCACTGGCCCTAGATGTGTGGGAATTGACCTTTGGTAGGGGAAAGAACAACTCTTCCTTTGTATTCAGATTAAGAATGTAAAGCTGAATAGAGTGAGACTATCAGCTGACGATAGGAAAATGATGTAGTTTGTCTTTATTGATTTCTTTTTATCCCAATGTCATTTGAGCAACTTCATACTTGAAACAGGAGGTAGAAGGAATGGGTTGGAAATATTATGGGGATAGATGTTATATGAAATTTATTCCTAGGGTGAAAAATTATCCTTCTAGAAAAACAGAGAGGGTATCATGATAGTATTGAGTGCCCATTTGACTTGTACTACAGCTTTGAAGTGAAGCCACTGAGAATGTTTGTGTAATTTTTCCCAACAGCACAGCACCCAGCAGAGGGTTTGACTCTGCACTTGGACTGTGGCAAGTGTCATAGTGCTTGTCATCAGAAATACCATTAGTTCAATGATTTCAGTGAATAAGCTTGTAAGTATTTTAATGCACTAACTCTGAGTAAACTTCAAGTCTTCTCAGGTCCTTACTAGACCTGAATATAGTAAAGAAAGAGAGGTAAAATACTTAAAGTATTTTAACTTGAATTGGTCACTATTATTATGCCCATTTTACTGATGTAGCAAACTTAAGCTTAGAGTGTTGACTCATCCAAGTTTATACAGTTTAGAAGTGGGATAATTGAGAATTTGGACAAAAGATACAAAGAGACTAAAAAATCCTGCTCCCATTTCTGAAGCACCTGGAGCAAAGCATTGGGTTGGGAGCAAAAGCAGGGTACTGCGCATGCCCCCTGCACACAGCAGCACAAAGGGGTGGGCGAAACACCTAAACCAGTGCTCTGATCCAACCCTTGGACATAGCCCTACCCTCGACTCCTATGAAGAACCACCTTGCGCCCCCTTGAGAAAGCAAGTATGGGAACCTAATACTTGTCCTTGCTCTCTCCTGCTGCAGCAGGATCCCTGATGAAGCCTTGCCAGAAAAAACGAAGAAGAAGAAGAAAAGAAGCACATTGGTTCTGACATTATTTCAGCAGTCACATACAACAGTGAGAAACATAGAGGTTATACTGGAGGGAAAAGGAGACAGAGGACTCAGCTAAAAGATCAAGGCTCTAAGTGAAAAGAGAATTGTGTGTGCCCAAAGCACTCCAGTAAAGAGAGGCTTCGAGGGCACTTGGTAGGTTGCATCCAAGCTCATCTTATTCCCAATGCTCAGAGCCCAGAGAGTCCCTGACAACATGACATATTTTTATTTTTATTCAGATAAAAAGTGAACCACTTAGAACTGAGCTTGTGGTTCACTCTCCATGGTGGCACCTGCCTCTCTTGGTCAGCCCCTCACTGTTAAGTGGCATCTCCTCCAAAAACATTCTGTCCTTGACAATCTGCTGCCTTCATGTTCTCTTTATTTAAAGTAGGCATAAATAAAAGTCCTTCGTTTTTATGTAACCAATAAAAAAGAACAAAACGCTTCTCAGAAATTGGATACAAGTGTACAAGTTGAGAGTGACATATTTACATCATGTCAGAAATGAAAAAGGACTGCTTTCTCTTCTTCAAATACATCTGTTCTCATAAAAACATTCTAAAGAGTGTATTGTTTATGAAAACTATGCCTTTAGCTCATTTTTGTTGTTAATAGGGCCGAATTCAGGAGTTACTATTAGAAGAAAGACACCTGATTTTCCTTCATTTCAGTTCAGTTCAGTCCCTCAGTAGTGTCTGACTCTTTGCAACCCCATGAATTGCAGCACATCAGACCTCCCTGTCTATCACCAATTCCCGGAGTTCACTCAGACTCACATCCATCAAGTCAGTGATGCCATCCAGCCATCTCATCCTCTATCGTCCCCTGCTCCTCCTGCCCCCAATCCCTCCCAGCATCAGAGACTTTTCCAATGAGTCAACTCTTCACATGAGGTGGCCAAAGTACTGGAGTTTCAGCTTTAGCATCATTCCTTCCAAAGAACACCCAGGACTGGTCTCCTTTAGAATGGACTGGTTGGATCTCCTTGCAGTCCCAGGGACTCTCAAGAGTCTTCTCCAACACCACAGTTCAAAAGCATCAATTCTTCGGCACTCAGCTTTCTTCACAGTCCATCTCTCACATCCATACATGACCACTGGAAAAACCATAGCCTTGACTAGAAGGACCTTTGTTGGCAAAGTGATGCCTCTGCTTTTGAATCTGCTATCTAGGTTGGTCATAACTTTCCTTCCAAGGAGGAAGCATCTTTTAATTTCATGGCTGCAATTGCCATCTGCAGTGATTTTGGAGCCCAGAAAAATAAAGTCTGACACTGTTTCCACTGTTTCCCCATCTATTTCCCATAAAGTGATGGGACTGGATGCCATGCTTAGTTTTCTGAACTTTGAGCTTTAGGCCAACTTTTTCACTCTCCACTTTCACTTTCATCAAGAGGCTTTTTAGTTCCTCTTCACTTTCTGCCATCAGCGTGGTGTCATCTGCATATCTGAGGTTATTGATATTTCTCCCGGCAATCTTGATTCCAACTTGTGCTTCTTCCAGCCCAGGGTTCATTACAAGAAGTCAATTCTTTCAAACATAATTTTACCTTGATATAGTGAATGATGTGTTAAGTGGAAATTTAAGGCTAGTAACAATAGACATCAATCTGATCTTATTTTAATGAAGAGAAGAATAATGCCTTGAGTCTACAAGTGATCATATACTGGGAGTTAACTCTTGAGTGTGCATATTGTCATATGAGATGGTGAGTTCTCATATGTGATTCCAGCAGCGCTGATGCCTAAGTGAGTGTCTTCTCAGTGCTGGGAAAGTTTAGGCACTTGCTAGAGATGAAAATAGTCAGACATTGCCATACAATGCAACTGATAAAATTATACTTTCAAAAAGTATGCAATGAAGTTTTTCATGCTTGTTATCCTAGGCTAAAGCCATTTAACTGCTTTTCTAATTTAATCTTCACAACAAACCTCTGTAAGCTAACTCAATTTTATGAATAAATCTCTGATATGTCAGATGAATCTGTCAACATCACAAAGTTGGAAGGTGGCTGCCCTTTGATTCCAATCTAGGATTTCTGCCCTATGGACTTCATTATCGTTCTATACTAAATGTCTCAGGGAATTGTGAAGACCCAAACCAGGATGCTAAGTTATTTCCTGAAATCTGAAGAGCAACTTTGGGATTAAGTGACATAAAATCAAGGCTAAAAACCAAGTACATGTGGTGAATATAAAAGGCTTAAACCAAACACAATGCTTGAATACTGTTCTAAAAATTCTGTAGTTCTTAGAGTCACAGATTGATAGGGAAGTAAAAAACACCAAGATCCATCTCTTTACCCAGATAAAAGTTGCAATGGAAAATCTGTCTGATATAACCATTTTGGAACTCTAGAGTTTATGGAAAGCTTGAAACTTCCAGATGAAGACTTAGACAGCAAGTTGTGGTTTAATTCTGACAATTTTAGCTCCTAATTTACTAGCAGCAACCCATCTGATACCCCAACCATGTGTCAAGCATCCATGTAAGTATCCCTGAAGCAGAAGCCAAAAGGATATGCAAAAACAATGCTGTCCTACAAATACTGGGTATTTGTCCTCTGATTGCTGGTTCCTGCTTCTGTTCACAGAGGTGCAGACAAGAGATGGGCAGTCACTGTATTTGCATCGACCCCAATGTTACAAAATCCTCTTCCTCAGACTGAAGTCGCTTCCAAGGAAGTTAAAGGACTGGCACTCTTTTATCTCCTTTCAGTTTTCTCTTTTTCCCCTTTGTGGAAATAAAAAATAAAAAAACAAACAATTTAAGGCTAGGACATTTAAAAACAACTGTATGTGTGGGGAAATATAGACCATGTGTGTCCAGGGAAAGCTCTAGTAAAGAAATGAGAAGACCTTAAGTTGAATCTCAGACTTATCCTTAGCAAGAAATAGCCTGAAATAATTTTAAAAATAAGCAAAACAATCACAAAATCCAGCAAACCCCAGGGAAGGGGAAAATCTGATTTCCAGAGTTACCACATTATTAGGTTCAAATGTCTAACTTTCAACAACAAAACAACAAAAATCAGAGTTTACAAAGAAACAGGGAAGTACAGACAGACCATTCAAAAAAAATTTTAAGTCAAAAGAAACATTTCCTGGGTGGGGCGGGGTGGGGAAACTTTATGGAACATATAGTAGACAAAGATGAAAACAACTACTTAAAGGTATTCAAAGAACTAAAGAAAAATGTGAATAAAGTCAAGACAATAATGTATAAACAAGACAACAATGTCCATTAAGACATAGAAAACCTAAAAAGAAACAAAAAATAAATTTTGGAACTGAAAAGTACAGTAACAGAAATGAAAAGTTTACTAAAGGAATTCAAAGGCCGATTTGAGCAGACAGGAGAAAGAATCAGTAAACGTGAAAATAAGCTAATGGAAAATATTAACTGTAAAGAACAGTAAACAAAAATTGAGAAAAGTAAAAAAGGCATAAGTGAGAGTGTTAACAGCCTCAGTAGGGAGGTCAGAGGTCCCCAAGGGGCAGGAGGAAATAAACTGCAAGTGGCAAATGCCTTTTTATCTTTTCTTTTCTAATCCTGTGTTGTCATGGCTACACCTGGTTCTTCCTGAACTTAACTTTATCTCAAACCTTGAGCTAACAATGTGTTTTTCTCATGGAAATGTATTTCTTAAGATATGCTAATGAACTATGTATTTGCTTTGCAAATCCTCCTTTCTTCACAATTCATGTAAATTGTTTTATGGCTGGGGATGACTCACCTTGTGCCAATGTATCTCAAAATGCATGTTGTGGGTGAGGGGCCTAGTGCAGCTCTCTCTCAGATTTAAGGCATTTCTGTTCTCTAAGTAGCAGCTTGCTAGCAGGTATATAGCTCCTTGATAAAAGTTAGCAAGGGGGCACTCTTCTGTCCCCTTCTGATGTCTATATCAGAAGCTTTCAGCATCTCTTTTATACTTTAATAAAACTTTGCTACACAAAAAGTTCTGAGTGATCAAGCCTTGTCCCTGGCCCCAGATCAAATTCCTCTCCTCCGGAGGCTACAAATCCTGGTGTCATTCACAGCTCATAGAAGCAACCTTTCATAAGGAAGATGTGGGACTCAATCAAATGGACAAATATAGACATTGTGGTGGTCCAAAATGAAAAAAAAAAAAAAAAATGGCAGAGAGGATGTTTTAAAAATAATAGCTAAACACTTCCCAAATGAATATGATAACATACATGAATACAAAGATGATGAAATACATAAACTTTAACATCCAAAATGTTCCACAAATTCCAAGTGGAATGAACTCAGAGACCACAACAAGTTACGCTATAATCAAACTTTCAAAAGCAAAAGACAGGAGCTGGAAAGCAAAAAGAAAGAAGTGAGTCAAAGCACACAAGTGATGCCCAAAAAGAAAATCATCAGATTTCTCATCAGGGACATTGAAAGCCAGAAGGTAGTGGGGCCAAATATTCAAAGTGTTAAAAAAAGAAAAGAGCTGTCAAGAAGAATTCTATGCCTGGCACAGCTACCTTTCAAAAGTTAGGAGGGAGAAATTAGGGTATTCCCAGCTAAAAAAATAAAATTGCAGTATCCTCAAAAATAATAAAATACTTAGGCATTAACTCAGAAAGTGAAAGACTTGCACAATCAAAACTTTAATACATTCTCTAAGGAAATGAAGGGAGTCATAAGGAAACACATCCCATGTTCATGGATTGGAAAACAATGTTGAAATGTCCATACAATCCAAAGCAATCTACAGACTCACTGCCAACTCTATCAAAATCCCAATGATGTTGTTTGCATAAACAGAAAAATCCATCCTAAAATTCATATGGAATCTCAAGGGACCTTGAATAACCAAAGCAATTTTGAGAAATGGCAAATATGCAGGACTCAATTTCTGATTTCAAGCCTTACAATAAACCTATAGTAATCAAGACAGTATGTTACAGTTGAAACAAAGAAACAAACAAATAAACAAAAAGCAAGCAACAAAAAAACCCAGACATACAGACCAGTGAAATGGAAAAGAAGGCTCATAAACAAACCCACATAAATGCCGCTAAATGTTTTTGACAAGCCTGACAAGATCCGTCAATGGACTGACACTGAATGTCCATCAGTGAATGGACAAAAGCCACTCAATGAGAAGACAGTCTTTTCAATGAATTATTCTGGGACAACTGGATAACCATATGCAAAATGATGAAGCAGGACTCTTACCTAACATTATACACAAAAATTAATTCAAAATGGATGAAAGATCTACATATAACATCTAAAATCATAAATAACTCAGAAGAAAACCTAGGACAAAAACTTCATGTCACTGAATTTGGCAATGATTTCTTAGATAAGACTCCAAAGATGTAGGTAACACAATTAAAACATAAACATATTGGACTTCATGATATGAACACATGTGTATACCAGCAACACTATCATTAAAGTAAAAAAGTAACCCACAGTATTGGAGAAAATATTTGAAAATTATATATCTGATATATACATCCAGAATATATAGAGAAATCCTAAAACTCAACAACAAAAATATAGAGGACCTAATTCAAAAATATGCAAAGGACTTGACTGGATATTTCTCCACACAGTACATGCAAATGTCCAATATTCACATGAAAAGATGCTCAATGTCAGTAATCATAAGTGAAATGCAAATCAAAGCTACAATGAGATACCAGCTCACACCCATTAGGAGGCTACTATTCAAGTAAAGAAAAGAAAACAAGTGTTGGTGAGAATTTGAAGAATTTAGGATCCTTGTGTATTGCTAGTGAAAATTGCTATGGAAAACGATGGTAATTCCTAAAAATAGAATTTCTATATAATCCAGGAAATCCACTTCTGGCATATAACCTAAATAATTGAAAGGAAGATCATAAAAGAAAAATTGTATGCCCATTTTCATAGTAGTATTATTCACAATTGCTAAAATGTGGAGGCTCTCCAAGTACCCATGCACAGGTGAATGGATAAACAAAATGTGTATACATACAATGGAATATTAATAAATAAATTCTGCAATATATTACAACATGCATGAAACAATATTTTGCTAAGTGAAATAAGTCAGTCACAAAAAAACAAATATTGTATGATTCCATATATATGAGGCACTTAAAATAGTCAAAATTATAGAGATTAAAATTATAATTGTGGCTGTTAAGTTGGAGTCGGGGGAAAAAGAGAGTTACTGTTTAGAGGATACAGAGCCTCAGTTTTTCAAGATGAAAAGATTTCTGAAGATGGATGCTGGCAGTGGTTTCACAATATTATGCATGTATTTAATACCACTGAACTAGACTTTAATAATGTTTAAAATTGCAAATCTTATGTTATATATTTTACTACAACAGAAAGTTGAAACAAAAAAAAAATCCTGTAGAACTTAACTCTCAGTTTAGTTTTATTTGCTCTTAGTATTGTGTATGTATGAATAGCCTTGGTAGAGCCCAGGATCAGGGTCACTTGGACACCTGTTAATGGGCCAGCCGTCTGGCCATCTGTGGATATATTGATCTATAAGGGATGCTAAACTATCAGTGAAATAAATAGAAAATATGGGGCCAGTTAACATGGGTTACTTCACATAATTCAAACAAATAGCAAATTATAAATTAGTTTATGTTGCATTCAGTAGATATAATAAAGCTCTTGTTTTGAACATTTGCATAGAACGGGAAGAAATTATTCATCATTTGTTATAAACTACTGCTTCTGGGGAGGAAGCATCCTAGTAACTTTTCTTTTAGTGGGTATACATGATAATCTCAAAAACAAAGGTATTTGCCACTCTTGGAAACAATTTTAAGGAACAGATGAGGAACAGAAAATAACATAGCTGGGGCAGAATGAAAGGACTGGCAGAGAAACCCAAAGGCCTGTGGGAAGAAGTCAGAAAGAGATGTCAGAAAAGTAGTAAAGATCTAGAATACCTTACCAGGAGACAGAAAACAGAGACATAGCTGCTGATGCAGTGGGGAATGGATAGTACTCCAGAGCTCAATGCTGGGCCACGGGGACTCACCTCCACCTCACTTACAGAATCTTCAGTAAATTCCACTTTTCTCTTAATTTCCTAGACAAGTGCAATTTGGGGGGGAAGTCTAAAAATTATGAGGAGAGGGCATCTTATATGTGAATAATAAACATAAATAATAAGGTATCCAATTTCAATTTATTTAAAATTTAGTTTATCTCTGTTTTGAATTTAATAGAATGTTGAGTTTAAAGGGGAGCAGACATGAGCTTACCAAGAGCATCCTAATGTTCTGCTTGGCCTCAGGCAGATTCAACTTAGTTTACTTACCAGTGTGTGTGTGTGCTAAGTTGCTTAAGTCACGTCCAACTCTTTATTACCCTATGGAATTTAGCTCTCCAAGCTCCTCTGTCCATGGGATTCTTCAGAGAAGAATACTGGAGTGGGTTGCCATGCCCTTCTCCAGGGGATCTTCCTGACTCGGATCAAACCCTCAACTTTCATGTCTTTTGCATTGGCAGGTTCATCATCTGGAAAGCCCCTTACTTACCAGAGACCTATTCAAAAGACATCACTGTCAGTCCTTTCCATGTACTAATTAAGAGATACCCACAGCTGTATTTAACTAAAACAGAATAGTATGAGACATGATTAAAACAGCATCCCAGGGCAATGCAGCATGATATTTCACCTCCTAAAAATGAAGCTTTTCCAGCTTACTGAGGATTTTGTTGGCTTTGGGTTTTCCTATAAAATAATTCATTAAGCTGAGAATTAGAGAGTAAATATTGGAAGATGGAGTCTCAAGCGAGACATGACCAGGATTTGCAGAAAAATGGCACAAGCTTTGGTTGGTCTCCCACACGGTAATCCTATAGAGAACAAGACTCTGAGGAACAGCCTCTATTCTGTTCTTCAAAAGTATTTTTCTCAGCTTGAGGAAGACCAATAACTCTTTCTGAAACAGGAAACAAGAACTTGAAGATATGGAGCTATTTTTAAAACTATAAAATGATTGTAAAGGAGCCTCAATTGGAAATCTGTGTAGGAGAAAGTTATAGCATTTATGCCCCCAAATGCCACCATCCAGAAACTATACATTATACAATGGCCATAAAGGAGGAAAACAGAAAGCTACCTGTTTGGTGTGGACAAAGCAGCCACTGTTCCTGCTGATAATAATAATAGCTGCTATAATAGAATGCAGAGTGAAATTTTCCAGTTGCCCTCTAATTGGCAATTAAGGTCTATATTCAAAAGAGGGTGATCAACAAAAGCGGTCAGGTACCGATTCCCCCTCACCTCAGGCTTACAAAGTTGGAATTGAAATTTTTCTGAAACAACACTGGATAACTCATCAACTCAGGATATGCAATGTATGACTGAAGGGGAGCTGTGGAGAAACCCAGAGGGTCATTTCTAAAAATACTTCTTCTTCAGAGAATAAAACACTCATGATACAAGAGAAATTACTCTCTACTTGCCCTGTGATTCCTTTCCCAGAACTAAGAGGTGGTGAGTAGGGGACCTTCAAGCAAATCACCCTCAGGGGTTGGGTATGTCTGCAGGAAAGAGTGATTGGCATTTCACTCATCAGCTGATATTCACAGCACTGAAAATCTGTAGCACTATCTTAGTGCTGAGAATAGTGCATTGTGAGAGAGTTCTAAGGAGCTTGACATGTATACCTTTGGGAATATAAACAGAGACGTTTATTTAACTGTTGCCAGGCAAGATGATATTTGAACACAGAAGTTTTCCAAGAGTAACCCTAAAAAACAGGAAAAAGTATGCCATTCCCTATCCCAGATCCTAAAGAACCCCAGAAGACACAGAAAGATATGGAACCCAGTAGTTCCAGTAGCTCCTTTTGAAGAGAGAATGTTGGAGGTGTGGGTTCTTGATGGCGGCAACAAATGAAGGGACCTGTGTGTCACTCAGCTGCATCCAACTCTTTGTGACCCCATGGACTATAGTCCTCTGTAGCCCACCAGGTTTCTCTGTCCATGGAATTTTCCAGGCAAGAATACTGGAGTGGGTAGCCATTCTCTTCTCCAGGGGATCTTCCCAACCCAGGGATCAAACTTGGGTCTCCTGCAGATTCTTGACCATCTGAGCCAGCAGGGAAGCTTGAAGGAACATGTATGCCCCTCTAAAAGTGGTCTTCAAACTAAAAAACTTCTGCACAGCAAAGAAGATCCTCAACAAAGTGATAAGGTAACTAACTGAATGGTAGAAAGTGTTTGTAAATCATACAAGTGATAAAGGGCTAATATCCAAAATATATAAAGAACTTAGACAACTCAATAGAAGAGAAATTGATCTTTTAAATGAGCAGAAGGTTTGAACATAAATTTTTTTTTCAAAGAAGTTATACAGATGACTAACAGGTACATGAAAATGTACTCAGCAATCCCTACTCATCACGGAGATGCAAATCAAAACCACAATGAAATATTAGCCCACATCTGTAAAAATGGCTATATATATATATATATATATATATTTTTTTTAAAGACAAAAAACAAAATGTTTTGGGTGGAATACAGAGACAGGGAAACCTTGTACACTGTTGGTAGGAATGTGAATTGGTGCAGCCACTGTGAAACACAGTATGGAGGCTCCTCAGAAAAATAGAACTACTATATTCCCCAGCAAACTACTATATTCCACTTCTGGGTATTTATCCAAGGAAAACAAAAGCACTAACTCGCCAAGATATATGGCAGATGATGTCTGTTATTTTCACAAGTCTCTGATCTGCACGGTAAGTCTGGTGATTTCAGGGCATGGAGTGCATCTGTAGAGGCAAAGCTTGAGAAAAACAAGGGACTGGCAAATGACCTGTATTTATGAAGGCTTGATTTCAGGGGAGTCAATTCTGCTGAGAAGGAAAGGAGGAGTCTGGTTCAAATCTCTGGTTGATAGCATACCAGCTGCTCTAGAGCTTGACACCACTGTTATCAAGGAATGGAGGAAGAAATTGTGCCACATTAGTGCAGGCTGACTTTCAATGATAGCTCTGGTGGTGTTGGAATTGCTGCTGACCACCACCCTCAGTGGTGTGGACGGTGTGACATTGACCATGCGGCGGTGATCAAGACCATCCCCAATATAAAAGAAAGGTGAAATGGTTGTCTGAGGAGGCCTTACAAACATCTGAGAAAAGAAGAAAAGCAAAAGGCAAAAAGAAAGGAAAGATATACCCCTTTGAATGCAGAGTTCCAAAGAATAGACAGGAGAGATAAGAAAGCCTTCCTCAGCGATCAGTGTAAAGCAATAGAGGAACACAATAGAAGAGAAAAGACAAGATCTCTTCAAGAAAATTCAAGAAACCAAGGGAATATTTCATGCAAAAATGGGCTCAATAAAGGACAGAAATGGTATGGACCTAACAGAAGCAAAAGATATTAAGAAGACGTGGCAAGAATACACAGAAGAACTATACAAAAAAAGATCTTCATGATCCAGATAACCACTATGGTATGATCACTCACCTAGAGCCAGACATCCTGGAATGTGAAGTCAAGTGGGCCTTAAGAAGCATCACTACGAACAAAACTAGTGAAAGTGATAGACTTCCAGTTGAGCTATTTCCAGTCCTAAAAGATGATGCTGTGAAAGTGCTGCACTCACTATACCAGCAACTTTGGAAAACTCAGCACTGGCCACAGGACTGGAAAAGGTCAGTTTTTATTCCAATCCCAAAGAAGGGCAAAGCCAAAGAATATTCAAACTACCACACATTTGTACTAATCTCACAATCTAGAAAAGTAACGCTCAAAATTCTCCAAGCCAGGCTTCAACAGTATGTCAACTGTGAGCTTCCAGATGTTCAAGCTGGATTTAGAAAAGGCAGAGGAACCAGAGATCAAATTGCCAACATCCCTTGGATCATAGAAAAAGCAAGAGAAATCCAGGAAAACAGCTACTTCTGCTTTATTGACTATGCTAAAGCCTTTGACTGTGTGGATCACAGCAAACTGTGGGAAATTCTTCAAGAGATGGGAATACCACACCACCTTACCTGCTTCCTGAAAAATCTGTATGCAGGTCAAGAAGCAACAGTTAGAACTGGACATGGAACAACAGACTGGTTCCAAATCAGGAAAGGAGTATGTCAAGGCTGTATATTGTCACCCTGCTTATTTAACGTGTATGCAGAGTACATGCTGGACTGGATGAAGCACAAGCTGGAATCAAGATTGCTGGGAGAAATATCAACATAGATGATACCACCCTTATGGCAGAAAGTGTAGAGGAACTAATGAGCCACTTGATGAAAGTGAAAGAAGAGAATGAAACAGCTGGCTTAAAACTCATCATTCAAAAAACTAAGATCATGGCTTCTGGTCCCAACACTTCATGGAAAACAGAAGTGGAAACAATGGAAACAGTGACAGACTTTATTTTCTTGGGCTCCAAAATCACTGCAGCCATGAAATTAAAAGATACTTGCTCCTTGGAAGAAAAACTATGATCAACCTAGACAGCATATTTAAAAGTAGAAGACATTACTTTGCTGACAAAGGTCTGTCTAATCAAAGCTATGGTTTTTCCAGTTGTCATGTACGGATGTGAGAGTTGGACTATAAAGAAGGCTAAACAATGAAGAATTGAAGCTTTTGAACTGTGGTGTTGGAGAAGACTCTTGAGAGTCCCTTGGACTGCAAGGAGATCAAACCAGTGAATCTTAAAGGAAATCAGTTCTGAATATTCATTGGTAGGACTGATGTTGAAGGTGAAACTCCATTACTTTGGCCACATGATGCAAAGAACTGACTCATTGGAAAAGACCCTGATGCTGGGAAAGACTGAAGGCAGGAGGAGAAGGGGACAACAGAGGATGCAATGGTTGGATGGCATCACCAAGTCAATGGACATGAGTTTGAGCAAGCTCTGCGAGTTGGTGATGGACAGGGTAGCCTGGCATGCTGCAGTCCATGGGGTTGCAAAGAGTCAGACATGACTGAGCAACTGAACTGAACTGAACCACCCTCAACAGATCTGCATCCACCCAAGAACCATCTATCTCTCCTGACTTGGCTGTGCTTTCTCTTTATTCTGACTGCAGTACTGACTGAAGCTGGAATTGTGAAGTAAGCCGATTGACTGCTGCTGCTGCTGCTAAGTTGCTTCAGTCGTGTCCGACTCTGTGCGACCCCAGAGAGGCAGCCCACCAGGCTCCCCCGTCCCTGGAATTCTCCAGGCAAGAATTCTGGAGTGGGTTGCCATTGTGAAAAGTGAAAGTGAAGTTGCTCAGTCGTGTCCGACTCTTAGTGACCTCATGCAGCCTACCAGGCTCCTCCACCCATGGGATTTTCCAGGCAAGAGTACTGGAGTGGGTTGCTATTGCCTTCTCCAAGCTGATTGACTACTGGTTAGGTAATTGACTCTTTTGTTTCCAACTGTATCACCTGACTCATCAAAATAATAGAATGTGAAGATTCAAAACTGTGAGAGAAAAAAAAAAAAAGATATATGCACTCTTACATTCATTGTAGCATTATTTATAATAGCTAATATACAAAAACAACCTAAGTGACCATTAACAGATGAATGGATAAAAAGAATGTGATATATAGATATAAAATGTGAGATAGATATGTAATGTGATAAATTATATATATATGTGTATTATTAAGTCATAAAAATTAAATCTTGCCTTTTTCAACAAAGATTGACCTTGAGGGCATTTATGCTAAGTGAAATAAATCACACAGAGAAAGACAAATATTTATTCACCACTTATATGGTGAATTAAAAAAAAAACAAAACAAAACAAAAAAAAAAAACAGAAAACAAGCTCATAGATACAAAGAAGAGATTGGTGACTTCCAGACTTCCACTGACAAAGGCTAAGGGATGAGTGAAATGGTTGAGGGAATAAAAAGGTACAAACTATCAGTTATAAGATAAATAAGTCCCAGTACAGCATGGTTCTACATTAATGACACTGCATTCCATATTTGAAAGTTGCTAAGAGTAGATTTTTAAAACTCTCGTCATAAGAAAAAAGTATGTAGCTATGTTTGCTGATGCATGCTAAGTTGCTTCAGTGGTATCTGACTCTTTGGCACCCTCTGGACTGTAGCCTGCCAGGCTCCTCTGTCCATGGGATTCTCCAGGTGAGAATACTGGAGTGGGTTGCCATTTCCAGTTCCAGGGGATCTTCCCAAACCAGGGACTGAACCCATGTTTCTTATGTCTCCTGCATTGGCAGGTGAGTTCTTCATCCCTGGCTCCACCTGGGGAGCCCTAATCACCTGTTGGTGATAGATGCCAACAGGATTTATTGTGGTGATCATTTTGCAGTATGTATAAATATCAAGTAATCATGTTGAACAAGTAAGACTAGTATAATGTTGTATGTCAATTACACCTCAAAAAGTGGCCTTCAGTGAAATACAGGCTGGAGAAATCTGGATATCTCTCCAAGAAAATCAGACACTTCATATACATACTGCTATGTCTTCAAATGCCCCACACATCAGGGGAAGGCCAGGAGCCATTCTGCATCATTCCGGCACCTACCACACCCCAGTACATATGACCGTAACTGTTTCATCACAGCTTTCACACAAGGTCCAGAAGAGGAGTGGCTACAAGTGATAAAACAAGCCATGCTCAATTTTCACTCAAATATTTTTCGTCCTCAGTTCAAGTCAGTGATGAAGGAAACAAAGGCTTGAAATTCTCAATGAGATTGGATTTTATAAACTATCCTGGGCTGAGTTTAATAATCATAAATAAGCAAAAAATTATGAAATTGTATAATTGCATCTTGAGATGGGAAAATGAGCTTCTATTTAGCTAGTTGAAAACAGTGAACTGAGAAGAAAAACTTTATATATTAGACTATATATTTCTGCAAAACTCCATGTTCTAAGTGTTCCACATATCCCCCAAACCCTAAAAAATAGCATTATTATATCAATTTTGCGGATAAAGAAACTGAGGACGAGAACACCTTGTCCAAAGTGACACAGAGCATAATTTAGATTCAAATTTGGTACTGATACTCTCAAATCCTGTGCTTTGTTCAATACACTGCAATGTATTACTCTGGTTTCTTTGACCCAAGTCACATTGATTCCTTTAACATTAAAATATTAAGATAAAGCATACAGCCAACTGGAAATGGTTTTAGGTTCAACTCCTTGGAAGGAAAGTTATGACCAACCTCGACTGCATATTAAAAAGCAGAGACATTACTTTGTCAACGAAGGTCCATCTAGTCAGTTCAGTTCAGTTCAGTCACTCAGTCGTGTCTGACTCTTTGTGACCCCATGAACCACAGCACACCAGGCTTCCCTGTCCAACACCAACTCCCAGAGTCCACCCAAATGCATATCCATTGAGTCAGTGATGTTATCCAACCATGTCATCCTCTGTTGTCCCCTTCTCCTCCTGCCCTTAATCTTTCCCAGCATCAAGGTCTTTTCAAATGAGTTAGCTCTCTGAATCACGTGGCCAAAGTATTGGAGTTTCAGCTTCAGCATCAGTCCTTCCAATGAATATTCTGGACTGATTTCCTTTAGGATGGACTGGTTGGATTCCCCTGCAGTCCAAGGGACTCTCAAGAGTCTTCTCCAACACCACAGTTCAAAAGCATCAATTCTTCTGTGCTAAGCTTTCTTTATAGTCCAACTCTCACATCCATACATGACCACTGGAAAAACCATAGCCTTGACTAGATGGACCTTTGTTGGCAAAGTAATGTTTCTGCTTTTTAATATGCTGTCTGCTGCTGCTAAGTTGCTTCAGTCGTGTGCGACCCCATAGATGGCAGCCCACCAGAGTCCCCCATCCCTGGGATTCTGCAGGCAAGAACACTGGAGTTAGGTTACCATTTCCTTCTCCAATACATGAAAGTGAAAAGTGAAAATGAAGTTGCTCAGTCGTGTCCGACTCTTCATGACCCCATAGATTGCAGCCTGCCAGGCACCTCCATCCATGGGATTTTCCAGCCAAGAACATTGGAGTGGATTCGCCTTCTCTGAATATGCTGTCTAGGTTGGTCATAACTTTCCTTCCAAGGAGCAAGAGTCTTTTAATTTCATGGCTGCAATCACCATCCGCAGTGATTTTGGAGCCCAGAAAAACCACTGTTGCTGCTGCTGCTGCTACTGCTAAGTTGCTTCAGTCGTATCTGACTGTTAAGCTATGGTTTTTCCAGTAGTCATGTATGGATGAAGGAAAGTTATGACCTTGGAAGGAAAGTTATGACCAACTTAGATAGCATATTAAAAAACAGAGACATTATGTTGCCAACAAATGCCCATATAGTCAAAGCTATGGTTTTTCCAGTAGTCATGTATGGATGTGAGAGTTGGACTATAAAGAAAGCTGAGAGCTGAAGAATAGATACTTAAGAATGGTGGTGTTGGAGAAGACTCTTGTGAGTCCCTTGGACTGCAAAGAGATCCAACCAGTCCATTCTAAAGGAGATCAGTCCTGGGTGTTCATTGGAAGGACTGATGTTGAAGCTGAGACTCCAATACTTTGGCCGCCTGATGTGAAGAATTGACTCATTTGAAAAGACCCTGATGCTGGGAAAGATTGAAGGCAGGAGGAGAAGGGGACAACAGAGGATGAGATGGCTGGATGGCATCACCAACTCAATGGATATGGGTTTGGGTGGACTCTGGGAGTTGTTGATGGACAGGGAGGTCTGGTGTGCTGCGATTCATGGGGTTGCAAAGAGTTCAACCTCCTTATTAAATATTGTGTATGTTATTACATCTACCCTGTGTGGTAAGGATCTGTGACAGTTAATTTTTTTAGATCAATTTGGTACTTAGTTGTTTCATCAAACAGTATAGATATGATCTGTTAAGGTATTTGTGGATGTCATTAGCATTTTCAATCAGTTGACTTTAAGTGAAACAGATATGAGTGTGTCTCATCCAATCAGTACATCAAAGACTTAAGGGTAAAGACTGAGACTTCTGCAAGAAGTCTACCTCAAGACAATAAAATAGAAATCTGATCTGAATTTCCAGCCTGCTGGCCTGCCCTACAAACTTCAGACTCAAAACTGCATCAAGCCTAATCTGAATTTCTACCTATGCATTACAGATTTATGAGCTCTCATAATCTTGTTAGCAAGTTCTTTAAAATCAGTCTCTGTCCGTGTATTTGTTTCTATTTGTCTCTCTTATCTTCTCCCTCTCTAGGGAGCTCTGATTTAAAATATCCATATTTTTAATTTAGAGATGAAATTTAGAACATTTAGAATATTTTCCCAAAGAGCCAAATGATGGGTCTAATAATTGAAGGTAGATGTTTATCTTTGATATTTTTTTCTTGGACGCCAACTAATGCCTCAAATTATATCTACCTCAGAAATAAACACATACTTTCTTATTTTCTCATGTTGTTGCTGTGGTTGTTCAGTTGTCCAGTCATGTCTGATTCTTTGTGACCCCATGGACTGCAGTGTGCCAGGCCTCCCTGTCCCTCACCATCACCCAAGGTTTGCCCAAGTTCATGTCTATTTCATCGGTGATGCCATCCAGCCATCTCATTCTCTGTCACCCTCTTCTCCTTTTGTCCTCAATCTTTCCCAGCATCAGGCACTTTTCCAACCTTCCCCCAAATACTCAAATATGCATTATTTTTTGGAAGTCAAGCACTCTTCTGCCATGTGTCAAAGAGAGGTAACTCATGGGCACATGCCATTACACCCTTCTGAAGTGCCAAGGCTGGGCATCTGGAGAAAAAGTATCAATGATGAGAAGAGAGTCCATGAATGATGGCTCCAGAGAGACCAGTCCAGCTACTTCTGCCCACCTTTCACTCTTTTAACACAGTGGACCTTTGAAAACCCTATGCTCAGCAATGCTTACTTCAGTCAGAGCCTTAGACTCTCTCTCTGCTTAATATCTTTATTTTCTTACTACAGACTTATTTTCTTGCTTATCATTTTTTTTTTTGATGTGTAGTTGATCTACAATGTTATGTTAGTTTCATGTATACAGCTAAGTGATTCAGATATATATATATATACATATATATTTGAGAAGGAAATGGCAACCCACTCCAGTACTCTCGCCTGGAAAATCCCATGGACGGAGGAGCCTGTAAGGCTGCAGTCCATGGGGTCACTGAGGGTCGGACACGACTGAGCTACTTCACTTTCACTTTTCACTTTCATGCTTTGGAGAAGGAAATGGTGACCTACTCCAGTGTTCTTGCCTGGAGAATCCCAGGGACGGGGGAGCCTGGTGGGCTGCTGTGTATTGGGTCACACAGGGTTGGACACGACTGAAGTGACTTAGCAGCAGCAGCATACATACATATATATATATATATATATATATATATATATACACACACACAAATATATACATCATTTTCCAGATTATTTTTCCTTATAAGTGTACACCTGTGGTGGATTCATGTTGATGTATGGCAAAACCAATACAATATTATAAAGTAACTAGCCTCCAATTAAAATAAATAAATTTATATTAAAAAATAAAATAAAATATTATATAAAGTTAGTTCTCTGTGCTATAGAGTAAGTCCTTGTTGGTTATCTATTTTATACATAGTAATGTGCATAATTTAACCCCAAACTCTGAATTTATCCTCCCCTTTCCCCTTTGGTAACCATAAGCTTGTTTTCTATATTCGTGGATCTATTTCTATTTTTTAATAAATTCATTTTTATCATTTTTTAGATTTCACATATAAGCAATATTATAGGATATCTTTCTCTGACTTATCTCACTAAATATGGTAATCTCTAGGTCCATCTATGTTCCTGCAAAAAGCATTATTCCATTCTTTTTTTATGAGGAACCTTCCTACACTGTTGGTGAGAATATAAATTGGTGCAGCAACAATGGAAAATAGTATGGAGATTGCTTAAAATTAAAAACAGAATTATCATAAGATCCTGCGATCATTCTCTGAGGCATAGATCCAGACAAAACTCTACTTTGAAAAGATGGATGCACTTCTATATTCCCAGCAGCACTATTTTCAAGATCCAAGATAGGGAAGCAACCTAAAAATGCCTATTGACAGATGAATGAATAAAGGAGATGTGGTACACATATACAATGGAATATTATTCCACTTTTCATCTATTTTTCATCTTAGACCTGCCTGTTTTCCACTTTGTAGTTCCCAGATAGTCCCTCTATTCAGTGATTGAAACCCTAGACCTTCACCTTGGATTCAGAGATTCAGCCAAAGTCTTCAGTGGCAGCAGGTTCTGTAGGAGAGCCTGATTCTATATGTCATTTAAGTCTTTTGTGACAGCAGATTTCTACCCGTTGTACAAGTTCACCCTCATAATAGTGCTGTGCATTGGGAAGATCATTGTCATCTGAACTTGACAAGTAAGGACAGTGAGATCTAAAAAAGTTTAACATGTTTTCCTAAGGTTTCAAGTAGACAGAAACTAAACTGGGGCCCAGGTCTCTTAAATCTTCATCAGATTAGCTTACTTCCACTAACTGGCTCCAGCTCTTTGTCTTGATGGGATGCTTGCCATTCAATTTTGGATTTTAGTTATAACTTCTGAAAAAGAGGCAGAAACTAACTTTTGATTTGGAGTATTTTAATTAGCTATACAGGGTCACATGTTTTAATTGAGTAATTTTCTAATCCTTTATTCTGTGTCTGGAAAAATATAGTAACAAAAAAGCTATATGAAAGCAAGTACCTACAATACAGCTAACACCGTTACTATTTATTTTAGAAAACACTACTGACATGCAGCCTGCCCACAAAATGTACAGTTGTCAAATTGACAAAAACTCAGATTCTTCCTGGAGAATATTGTCCACTCATATTCCAAAGAGCCATGAGTAGGAACAAGAAGAATATACTGGAATACTAGCAATTTTTTCAGACTTTTTACAGAGAAAAATGCAATTGCCATAAAAATCAAAGTATTTTTACTTACAAGCTTACTTACTAAACAGAAAATCTAAACAGATTTCAATATCGTTATAACTTTTTCATGAACAACTACCATAGGCCAGGCATTAATCTAGAAGTGGAATATGCATAATATAAATTAATTTCACAAAAATCTTTTTTTCATTTTACAGAGGAGAAAACAGAATTCAGACAGGTCAAATAAACTGTCACAGCAACTTATTTGCAGAGCTGCGGTTTTATTCCGGGCGAAAGTATCCAAAACCTCTACCATTTACATTCTCAGTTCAGTCGCTCAGTCGTGTCCAACTCTTTGTGACCCCATGAACCACAGCACTCCGGGCCTCCCTGTCCATCACCAACTCCCGGAGTTCACTCAAACTCACGTCCATCGAGTCGGTGATGCCATCCAGCCATTTCATCCTCTGTCGTCCCCTTCTCCTCCTGCCCCCAATCCCTTCCCAGCATCAGAGTCTTTTCCAATGAGTCAACTCTTCGCATGAGGTGGCCAAAGTACTGGAGTTTCAGCTTTAGCATCATTCCTTCCAAAGAACACCTGCCTGTAAATGATAGATTTTCTCATAAATTGGCATCACTGTTATGGTTTTGTATGCATTTTCATTCCTTCCTTTTCCTTTATTGCCCCATGAAAATGGGAGTATCAGAAAAGAGGGACATTTGGATTTTACTCCTATGATATGAGCCTCAGGTATAGTGTTCCAGGCTTTATAGAAAAAGTAGATCACTTTACATGCCATTATTCACAGAGGGGATGACCCAGAGCATTCAGTGATGGCAGGGATGCTAATGTATTAATGGTAACAATAGCATTGAGGGTGGAAATGACTGGTACAATGGTGCCCTTTCTTGGGTACAAATTAAGAGAGGAATCACATACAACATTTGCAGGGGAGTCTTGATTCTTTTGTGTCTTGTTTTATAAGGGCTGCCAGCATTCATCAACAGCTCTGCTGACAGAAGAATGCCTGGAGCTCAGCTCCCTACACTGTAAAAACAAAAGGTGTTTCTTTTTTCTTTACCCTTTTACGAGGTGAAAACCTGAAGGGTACATATAAATTACAAGAACAGGAAAGGGATTTGTGAGAAGATTCTGGAGGAAGTGTAAGGATTTGAAGTTTGAGATGTAGTTGGATATAAACTGATACTGAAGTCTACAAAGTATTACTGCAGAATGTAAAATAAAAAGTAACTAAAAAATATAGGGAAGAAAGGTCAACAACAGCACATCTTCTGTGTTCTCATCAGAGCAAGAGAAAATGCTTAAAACAAATATACTGTCTTTACTTTCCAAGAAAATGAGACATCATCTCTTAAATTTGTTTGTTTGGGGCATACCAAAAAATGGACATGAAAATACTTTAAATACTGCTTGATATAACTGCTAATCTAATGAAGATTCGTATATAAAATTGCACATAGCTATATCTATATATATATCTATATATATCTATATATATATATCTGTATCTCTCTCTCTCTCTCTCTCTCTCTCTCTCGGAGAAGGCAATGGCACCCCACTCCAGTACTCTTGCTTGGAAAATCCCATGGATGGAGGAGCCTGGTAGGCTGCAGTCCATGGGGTCGCTAAGAGTCGGACACGACTGAGCGACTTCACTTTCACTTTTCACGTTCATGCATTGGAGAAGGAAATGGCAACCCACTCCAGTGTTCTTGCCTGGAGAATCCCAGGGACGGGGGAGCCTGGTGGGCTGCTGTCTGTGGGGTCACACAGAGTCGGACATGACTGAAGTGACTTAGCATAGCATAGCATATGGGGTCGCACAGAGTTGGATACGACTGAAGCAACTTAGCAGCAGCATATATATATATATATATATATATATATATTAGTATGTTGTGTTGTATTATATTGTAGGGTTATTGTTTGCTGCTGTTTAGTCTCTAAAGTTGTTTCTGACTCTGCAGCCCCATGAACTGTAGCCTACCAGGCTATTCTATCCATGGGATTTCCCAGGCAAGGATACTGGTGTGGGTTGCCATTTCCTTCTCCAGCTCTTCCCAATACGGATATCGAACACATGTCTCCTGCCCAGCAGGCAGATTCTTTCCCACTGAGCCACCTGGGAATCCCATATTGCAGTGTGCATATTCTTTAATCCCATCAAATGGAAGGACTCCACAGACCACTCACTGTAGGGTCTCTTTCCACCCTGACACAGACTCCACCAAGTCCCTGTTCCTAGCCTCCACCATGATTCAGCAAAAATCAAGCACCAAACCACATTTCTTGAAGTTCCAGCTCTAATCCTCCCTCTACATAAGTATTTAGCTCTATTTCTTGATAGCTTTTCTTTTTTTAATTTTTTGCTGAAGTATAGTTGATTTACAATGTTGTATTGATTTCTGCTGCATAGCAAAGTGATTCAGTTATAAATATATATATTATTTTCCACATTTTTTCTATTATAGTTTATCATAGGATAATAAATATAGTTTTCTGAACTTTATTGTAGCACCTTGTTGTGTATCCATTCCCTGTGTACTAGCTTACATCTGCTAATCACAAACTCTCACTCCACCTCTCCCCCATTCCTTCCCCTTTGGTAACCACCCACATGTTCTCTATGTCCACGAGTCTGTTTGTTTTGTAGATAGGTTCATTTGTGTCATATTTTAAATTCTATATACTCCACCATCTTCGTCAGTATAGTGTTGACTATCCCTGTCTATCACTGGGGGGACTAGGATTCAATTCCCCAACAGGGAGGCATGGCACCCTTGGGCTTCTCACCCTTGATAACAACCCATCTGTTCTCTATGTCCGTGAGTCTGTTTCTGTTTTGTAGATAAGCTCAATTGTGTCACATTTTAGATTCTATATATAAGTGATATTATATTATATATCCTTTCTCTATCTGACTTCACTTAGTATGATAACCTCTAGGTCCATCTATGTTGCTGCAAATGGCATTATTTTATTCTTTTTTGTGACTGAATAGCATTCCATTATATATATGCACCAGATCTTCTTTGATGTTCAGTCACCAAGTCAAGTTTGACTTTTCGTGACCCTGTGGACAGCAGCACACCAGGCTTCCCTGTCCCTCACCATTTCCTGGAGCTTGCCCAAGTTCATGTCCATTGAATTGGTGATCCTATCCAACCATCTCATCCTCTGTCACCCTCTTATCCTTCTGCCTTCAATCTTTCCTAGCATCAGGGTCTTTCCCAATGAGTCTATGTTATGTTCCATAACATTGGAATGTTATGATAGAATCATAACATTCTATCTCTTTGTTTCCTAACCCTGGAACTTGACATCTGATACCATTCTGAAAATAAGTCACTTTCTTTTTTCTACTGAGGCTCTCCTGACTTGGGTTATACTAATTGTGGCCAAACAAGGTCTTGCCCCAGATTTCACAAGCTCAAGACACTAGAGCTCATTTTGTCTTGTATTCTATTTATTCTAGATATTGGCAAGATTTTTTTCTACCTGGCTAGATAGAAAATACTTGTTTAAAACCTAAAATCACAGGCTTCATTTATAGTTTCTAATTCCTGTTAAAAGTAGTGTGGAAAGAAAAGAGGCTTTGGGGAATCAGAGCTATCTAGATTCAAATTCAAAATCTAGGAAAACTTTCACTTCTAAATGACAAAAGTGATCATTTGAAAGTAAAGCTATTTTGAAAAAGGAGAATCACAAAAGTAAAAGTGAACATATTTGACTATGTGAAAATTTGAAGAGAAAAAAGTTCTATAGACACAGTCAAAACAAAAGTAAAAGGCAAATGGAAAATTTTGAGTAAATATTTGTAGGAAATACTGACATTTGAAGACATTATTTTCAACACATGAAGAGCCCTTGACGGTTAGTAAGAAAACCATTACTACTCTGAGCAATAAATTGACAAATGACAGGATAGGGTAATCACAAGGTAAGCAATGGGAATAATCCATAGACTTTGAAACAGAGTTATCTGAAATAATAAAATGATAAAATTATAAATAATACTTGGATTTCATTTCTACCTAAAAAGGCATATTTTTTAATTATTTGTTTATTCATTTGGCTGTATCAGGTCTTAGTTGCAACACATGGGATCTTTCACTGTGGTGCAAGGACTCTCTAGGTATGGTGTACAGACTTAGTTGTTCCATGGCATGTGGGACCTCATTTCCCCAACAAAGGATTGAACCCAGGTCCCTGCATTGCAAGGTGGATTCTTAAGCACTGAACCACTAGGGAAGTCCTCACCACTTTTTTTTTTTTAATGAGTACTGTTTGATAGTGCTATGAGAAGTCAGGCAATTAGTTCCTTGCATAACTAGCTCCCAGGTGTCATTTAGAACTTTCAAGGTCACTTCCTCTCAGAGTCCTCTGACTGCCTAACCATTGTTTGCCCTCTTTCTCCCACACTGCTTTCTTTCCTTCATAGGGTTGATCACTATCTGGCTTTTTTTTTTTTTTTTGGTTACTAGTTATTGTTTTCCCATTAAACTATAAGAAACCTGAGAATAAGACCCCATCTGACTTTTCTGCCTAACATCTAGAAAAAGTTCCCATTGTATGACTCAGTAAACACACACTGATTGAAAGCCTGGAAGGAATGCATATTTTACATTTATGAATCACAATTCTGCAATATACATCAAAAAGCTATCAAAATAGTCTTCCTTTTAACTTGGGAATCCCACTTCTACAGATTTATTCCCAGCAAATAATCAGAAATACACATTAAGATTTATATGCAATGATAGTCATCTCAGTATTATTTATAATAGCAAAATTGGGAAAATAATATAAATATCCAAAAATACAGGAATGGGTAAATAAATTATAGTACATATCAAGTATGCAAAATTATGCAATCATAAAAAGTCATGTTTTTGAAAATTATTTTATGACCTGATTTTTTTAACTGAAGTAAAACCAGTACATAAAAATTTATATACTGAATAATCTCAATTTTGCTAATGCATGTATATAAAGGAAGATATCCTATATGTGTTGTGATTCACTGGTCTTTGAATTCATTATTTCCTTTATGCCAATTTACTATTGTGTAAGTAACTATTTCTGAAGTAATCCTTGTATTTTCCCGTGTTAATTTCCCCATCATTACTAATGTCTGTGTGTGTATGTGTTTGTGTGCGTGTGTGCATGTGCTCAGTCGTCTCCAACTGACTCTTTGAGACCCCATGGACTGTAGTGTAGCCCCCCAGACTTCTCTTCCTATGGGATTCTCCAAGCAAGAATACTGGAAGGGGTTGCCATGTCCTCCTCCAGGGGATCTTTCTGACCCAGGGATTGAACCCAGAACTCCTACATCTCCTGCATTGATAGGAGGGTTCTTTACCACTGTGGCCACCTGGGAAGTCCCATTATGAACCTCATTTAACCTTAATTACCTTCGGAAAGGGGGAGAGGGAGGGAAACAACATTCAGTCCATGCACTCCACATGTAATACTCCTACATACACAATGACACCAAATTCTGGTGAGGATGTGGAACAACAAAAACTCTCATAATTTGTTGCTGGGAACACAAAATGGTAAATCCTCTTTAGCCAAGCACTTAGGAGGTTTCTTACAAAACTAAACATACATACCATACAATGAATCAATCACATTCCTTGCTTTTTAACCAGAGCATTTGAAAATGTATGCTTACACAAAAACCTGCACACAGATATTCATAGCAGCTTTCTTCCTAACTCTCAAAATTTAGAAGCAACCAAGATGTCCTTCAGTAAGTGAATGCATGAATAAATAGTGGTACATCTAGACAATAAAATATTATTCATTGAGATCTCAAGCCTTAAAAAGACATGGAAGAATCTTAAATGCACATTATTAAGTGAAAGAAGCCAATTCGAAAGGCTACATATTGGATGATTCTAAATATATCACATTCTGGAAAATACGAAACTATGGAGGCAATTAAAATATCAGTTGTTGACAAGAGTGGGTGGGAAAGATAAATATGCAAAGCACAGAGAATTTTTAGATCAGTGAAAATACTCTATAATATTATAGTGATAGATACATGTCATTATTCATTTGTCAAATCCATAGAATGTACAATACCCAAAGTGAACCCTAAGGTAAACAATAGAATTAGGGTGATTATGCTGTGTCAATATAGGTGTATCCTTGGTTAAAAAAAAAAATAAATCTGGTAAGTGATGTTGATAATAGGGAAGGTTAAGAATGTGTGGAGCTGGTGGTATATGAGCAATCTTTTTTTTTCCTCTTGATTCTGTTGTAAACCTAAAACTCCTCTAAAAATTGACTTAAAAAAAATTAGAGCAAATACTTGCAAAAATTGATAAAGACAAAAATGAAACAAAGCATAATGTTATCACTCTAATAAATGTCAGGAAAGAAGAAAAAGACTGCAAAAAGAAAAATAAATGGCATAAATTTTAAAGTCAATTGCATAGATATCATGTGATAAGGTATCTAGAATAAATCCAAATATGCTATAATCACAATAAAAGTGACTCAGTTAAAAGCCTGTCCTCCACTCTGTAATACAGAAACTGTCACATTTTGTAATATAATAGAAAACAGAATTGGGAATATGTTATTTACAAAACACCCTCAAAGCAAATGGCTCAAGATTGAAATTGCTTTAAAAATAGCATACATAATAAAGTTTTTAATTTTAAATATCACTTATAGTTTAAGAAATATGACTGGGAAATTTTTTATTAACAAATAGAGGAAAGATGGTGTTATAGAATCTGTTACATGGAAAACACAAAGAAGAGTTTAGCTTTATTTGAAGTAAAAACGAGACAGATCATTCGAATGACACACAATCACCTTATACATGTTTGTAAGAGTACTCTCTGCCCTTATCATTTCCTGGTGGCTCAGAGAGTAAAGAGTCTGCCTGCAGTGCAGTAGACCCATGTTCTGATACCTAGGTCGGGAAGATACCCTGGAGAAGGAAATGGCAACCCATTTCAGTATTCTTGCCTAGAAAATCCCATGAACTGAGAAGCCTGGCAGGGGTCTCAAAGAGTAGGACACGACTGAGCAAATTCACTCTTCATCATTTTCTAGTGCTTTAGAGGAAGGACACTTTGGCTGATAATATATATTTCCTACCCAGCATCAAATCTTGTTTTTAATTTTTTTTGCTATTGATGGAAATTAATGACTGCAAATTTCCTGGCTTTCAGAAACTGTTAAAACTTAGAAAAGTGAAAGATAATTCAGTTCAGTTCAGTTTGGTTCAGTCGCTCAGTCATGTCCGACTCTTTGTGACCCCATGAGTCTCAGCACACCAGGCCTCCCTGTCCATCACCAATCCGCGGAGTTCACTCAGACTCACGTCCATCGAGTCAGTGATGCCATCCAGCCATCTCATCCTCTGTCATCCCCTTCTCCTCCTGCCCCCAATCCCTCCCAGCATCAGAGTCTTTTCCAATGAGGCAACTCTTCATGTGAGGTGGCCAAAGTACTGGAGTTTCAGCTTTAGCATCATTCCTTCCAAAGGCTAACAGAATGTGGTCCACTGGAGAAGGGAATGGCAAATCACTTCAGTATTCTTCCCTTCAGAACCCCATGAACAGTATGAAAAGGCAAAATGAAAGGATACTCAAAGAGGAACTCCCCAGCTCAGTAGGTGCAGAATATGCTACTGGAGATCAGTGGAGAAATAACTCCAGAAAGAATGAAGGGATGGAGCCAAAGCAAAAACAATATCCAGTTGTGGATGTGACTGGTGACAGAAGCAAGGTCCAATGCTGTAAAGAGCAATATTGCATAGAAACCTGGAATGTCACGTCCATGAATCAAGGCAAATTGGAAGTGGTCAAACAGGAGATGGCAAGAGTGAACGTCAACATTCTAGGAATCAGTGAACTAAAATGGACTGAAACTGGTGAATTTAACAAAGATGACCATTACATCTACTACTGTGGGCAGGAATCCCTTAAAAGAAATGGAGTAGCCATCATGGTCAACAAAAGAGTCAGAAATGCAGTACTTGGATGCAATCTCAAAAATGACAGAATGATCTCTGTTCATTTCCAAGCAAACCATTTAATATCACAGTAATCCAAATATATGCCCCAACCAGTAACACTGAAGAAGCTGAAGTTGAACAGTTCTGTGAAGACCTACAAGACCTTTCAGAACTAACACCGAAAAAAGATGTCCTTTCATTATAAGGGACTGGAATGCAAAAGTAGGAAGTCAAGAAACACCTAGAGTAACCTTGGAATATGGAATGAAGCAGGGCAAAGACTAAGAGATTTTTGCCAAGAAAATGCACTGGTCATAGCAAACACCCTCTTCCAACAACACAAGGGAAGACTCTACACATGGACCTCACCAGATGGTCAACACCAAAATCAGATTGATTATATTCTTTGCAGCCAAAGATGGAGAAGCTCTATACAGTCAGCAAAAACAAGACCAGGAGCTGACTGTGGCTCAGACCATGAACTCCTTATTGCCAAATTAAGACTAAAACTGAAGAAAGTAAGGAAAACCACTGGACCATTCACGTATGACCTAAATCAAATCCCTTATGATTATACAGTGGAAGTGAGAAATAGATTTAAGGGCCTAGATCTGATAGATAGAGTGCCTGATGAACTATGGAATGAGGTTCATGACATTGTACAGGAGACAGGGATCAAGACCATCCCCATGGAAAAGAAATGCAAAAAAGCAAAATGGCTGTCTGCGGAGGCCTTATAAATAGCTGTGAAAAGAAAAGTGAAAAGCAAGGGAGAAAAAGAAAGATATAAGCATCTGAATGCAGCATTCCAAAGTATAGCAAGAAGAGATAAGAAAGCTTTCCTCAGCAATCAATGCAAAGAAATAGAGGAAAACAACAGAATGGGAAAGACTAGAGATCTCTTCAAGATTAGACATACCAAGGGAATAATTCATGCAATGATGGGCTCGATAAAGGACAGAAATGGTATGGGCCTAACAGAAGAAGAAGATAAGAAGAGGTGGCAGGAATCCACAGAAGAACTGCACAAAAAAGATCGTCACAAGCCAGATAATCACGATGGTGTGATCACTGACCTAGAGCCAGACACCCTGGAATGTGAAGTCAAATGGGCCTTAGAAAGCATCACTATGAACAAAGCTAGTGGAGGTGATGGAATTCCAGTTGAGCTATTCCAAATTCTGAAAGATGATGCTGTGAAAGTGCTGCACTCAATATGCCAGCAAATGTGGAAAACTCAGCAGTGGCCACAGGACAGGAAAAGGTCACTTTTCATTCTGATCCCAAAGAAAGGCAATGCCAAAGAATGCTCAAACTACTGCACAGTTGCACTCATCTCACACGCTAGTAAAGTAATGCTGAAAATTCTCCAAGCCAGGCTTCAGCAATACATGAACCGTGAACTTCCAGATATTCAAGCTGGTTTGAGAAAAGGCAGAGGAACCAGAGATCAAATTTTCAACATCTGCTGGATCATCAAAAAAGCAAGAGAGTTCCAGAAAAACATCTATTTCTGCTTTATTGACTATGCCAAAGCCTTTAACTGTGTGGATCACAATCAATTGTGGAAAATTCTTCAAGAGATGGGAATACCAGACCACCTGACCTGCGTCTTGAGAAACCTATATGCAGGTCAGGAAACAACAATTAGAACTGGACATGGAACAACAGACTGGTTCCAAATAGGAAAAGGAGTACATCAAGGCTGTATATTGTCACCCTGCTTATTTAACTTCTATGCAGAGTACATCATGAGAAACGCTGGGCTGGAAGAAGCACAAGCTGGAATCAAGATTGCCGGGAGAAATATCAGTAACCTCAGATACGCAGATGACACCACCTTTATGGCAGAAAGTGAAGAGGAACTAAAAAGCCTCTTGATGAAAGTGAAAGTGGAGAGTGAAAAAGTTGGCTTAAAGCTCAACATTCAGAAATTCAAGATCATGACATCTGGTCCCATCACTTCATTGGAAATAGATGGGGAAACAGTGTCAGACTTTATTTTTGGGGGGTCCAAAATCACTGCAGATGGTGACTGCAGCCATGAACTTAAAAGATGCTTATTCCTTGGAAGAAAATTTATGACCATCTTAGATAGCATATTCAAAAGCAGAGACATTACTTTGCCAACAAAGGTCCATCTAGTCAAGGCTATGGTTTTTCCAGTGGTCATGTATGGATGTGAGAGTTGGACTGTGAAGAAGGCTGAGCGCTGAAGAATTGATGCTTTTGAACTGTGGTGTTGGAGAAGACTCTTGAGAGTCCCTTGGACTGCAAGGAGATCCAACCAGTCCATTCTGAAGGAGATCAGCCCTGGGATTTCTTTGGAAAGAAAATTAGTAAAGCTTTATTTTAAGACAGCAGCACAATGAGGATCCTGCAGAGTGCTTTGTGAAATGAAGAAGACAGGTAACTCATGTCCTCTACTCACATGAAATTACAATCTCATCATAGATTTTACACAGAGGAAATGGCCCATCCAAAGGACATGACATTCCCGACATTCACTCTAGGGCTGACACAAGCACAAGGGAAGCTCATTGGAGTTCCATGAATTCCTGTAAACTCCACTTCTCCATCTCCTAAGTTCCCTTCCTCCAAAATAGCTGATTATTCCTCTCTTCAAATCTCCAGATACCCAGTCACTTCCAAGTTTTGTATGTATAAGACTGTAGTATTCGCTTAAAGTCTACCTCCTCAATTAGTATACTATAAATCCCTTGAAACTGAAAATTAATCTTATTATTCTTGCAAATTTTGAATACTGGATATTGTGCATCAAAAAAGCAAAAGTTTAATAAAAACAGACTGGGAGAGAGCCTGAGGAGTGGGTAAAAGCAGGCCAGAGAGAGGGCATCTCAGGGATTAAAAAAAAAAAAATAGTTTGATTAATTCAAAAAGGTTGGAGTGAGTGTGGAAGCCAAGATGCCCTCCATAGAAGGTATGTGTTGAGTAGCAAGTTTTGGCAAAGAAAATTTGCTTAATGTGGTTCTGTTAGCAAAGTCTGATGGGATTTGTGACTGAGGTTTCTCTTTCTTTCCATTTTTCATTATTTAAATTTTTTTTTCATAAATTCAAGGCATCATATGTCTAGGACATGACTTTTGGTTGGTTTGTTTGCTGTGTGTTTAACCAAAAAGAGAAAACAGCATCATATGATTTAAATCATTAAATGTACTATAATAGAATATTTTGGAATTTCTTAAGATCATTTCCATTAACTTCCCACTACCTCAGTCTACAACTAAGGACAATGAAGTATTCAGTGGAGCAGAATATCAGTTCTTTGGGAACATTTGATAACATCAGATAAAGAGTCTTCCGTAAGAATTAGACACTGATACTAGGAGAAAGTTATTATGCCTCATGATGGAAATAGCAACACATATGCTCAAGAATTAGTAAACTTTACTTCATGAACAAAAGAATTAGAAGAAAGCAGAATGAGATGTAGAGGAGAATGAAGATTTGTGGATCAAAACAAAGATGAGTGAAGTCAGACGAATCTGCTTGGTATCTTGCACTTGCTTCAAGTTCATTTCTGAGACTACTACATCTCAACCTTGGGCAATTTCAGATGATTCTGTATCCCCTGTAAGTTCTCTCTTTTTATTTTTCTAGCTCAGGTTGTATTGTACTAGTCATACACAAATTACAGACAGGATGAGGTGTGGTTTCCACCTCAAACACAAATATCAAGAAACATGGGATGAGACCTAAGGTTTTCATATACATGTAATTTTGATGAAATAATATTTGAGATAACTAGTTAGACTGGGAATTGAGACATGCTATTTCACAATATGCCATTACACAAGAGTAAGGAGGCATTACGCCATCACTTTTATACTTGCTTATTTGTGTAGAAGCATTTGCAATAGAATATGGACCATTAATATCATGTAATTTTTTCCTCCAGATTTCCCTTGTTTTTTTTCCAATAGGTAAGACTATGAGTAAATATTGTTAGTTAAAACATGCCCATGAACATGAGCCAATCACTTTGCAAGTGAATAGTTCTCCCACAATTTAATAAGTAGCTCTGAGGCACAGAGTTTCAAATTGCTTCTCATAATAATAAACCATAAAGGTAAACTTTATAACTAAGGGAATAGCAACCCATTCCTATATTCTTGCCTGGAGAATCCCAGGGACAGAGGAGCCTTGTGGGCTACAGTCCAGGGATCGCAAAACGTCGGACATGACTGAGTGACTAACACTATACACTAAATATACTGTACAATAGTTAGGGTTGTCTGAACAAAGACAGATTAAAAAGTGGAAACCCACATTGTGACAAATTTGGTGGAAAATAAGGAATGATGTTTGAAAGTCTAAATAGCCATTTGTTGTGTGTATGTGTGTGTTATGCTGCTGCTGCTGCTGCTGCTAAGTCGCTTCAGTCATGTCCAACTCTGTGTGACCCCAGAAACTGCAGCCCACCAGGCTCCCCTGTCCCTGGGATTCTCCAGGCAAGAACACTGGAGTGGGCTGCCATTTCCTTCTCCAATGCATGAAAGTGAAAAGTGAAAGTGAAGTCAGTCGTGTCCGACTCCTAGCGACCCCGTGGACTGCAGCCCACCAGGCTCCTCCATCCATGGGATCTTCCAGGCAAGAGTACTAGAGCAGGTTGCCATTGCCTTCTCCTTGTGTGTGTTATAGATATGTATAAAATATACATCACTGGTAGTGTTGTAAGCATTTGTTGATTGTGTGAGAGGTATCAGGTACACATCTAAATGGATCTGTTGAATAGTTGTTGAGTTTAGAATTAAGTGGAAAGTTTCATGCTAGAGATATAAATTAGGGTCATCAGAATATAGGTCATAGTTAGAGCTTAGTGTGTGGATATAGGAGAATAGTCCAAATACTAAGACTTGGTGAATGTATATATGCACATATATATATATATATATATATATATAGAGAGAGAGAGAGAGAGAGAGAGAGAGAGAGAGAGTTTTGTTTAGTCACTTAGCTGTGTCCAACTAGTTTGTGACCCCTATGGACTGTGGTGCACCAGACTCCTCCAAGGCAAAAATACTGGATTGGGTTGCCATTTCTTCTCTAGGGGATCTTCTTGACCCAGGGATCAAACCAGTATCTCCTGCACTGGAAGATGACTTCTTTTTACCACTGAGCCACCAGGGAAGCCCAGATACATAGACAGACAACTATATAGGCAGAGAGATAATAGATAAGTTGATATAGGTGAGTCAATTGATAGATAATCTTTAATCTGCCAGCATTGAATACAGGACTTGATATAGAATAGTCAATGAATGTCAACTATAAGAAAATAATGACTCAGTAAAAAGACATTTTATTAGCTTTATCAAAGTACAGTGCCCGACAGGGAAGTCAATATCATTAGGACAAGCTTGCTCTTATTTTCTACAAAAACTATATTTAAAATTCTCAGGCTGACATTTCAGAATATTTGGTTAATCATTGTCAGTGGATCATTATGTAGGATTATAGACCATAATGTGTGTGGGAACAAAACCCTCATCTAAGTCAAAGCAACATGGAAGGAAACCAACTTTAATCATTTAATTTTCAAGAAACAGTTTTTGCAATCTAAAATAGCTAAAACAATAATTGGCACCATGGAACAACACCCAACTTTCTGGAGATAAAATTTCTGACACCCTCAAAGATCTAGATAAAATTAGGCAAGGCCGAGAGGAGCAGCCTTCACCAAACCATGCTCTGATAGTGAAGACAGATTTTCCCTCAGTCTCCTTGCAAAGTATGGACTTTAAAAATCACACCATGTTTATGCTATATTTGAATGCATTGTTATTCTGGTGCTAGAGACAGTTTGTTTTCTCACCATAATAATTACATTGAATTTTCATATAAAATATAATAAAAAAAGGAAACGATCAACCAAAAAATATTTGCAACATGAATAGCACACAAAGTCTAATTAAGACTAAAAAGACTAAGAAATTTATAATAGAACTTCAAATATTCAAGAAAAATGTAAAAATATATTTTGTTTTTAATAAAAATTAAATAATCAGATACATTTCTGATAATTTTGCCACAAAATATTCAGTATGATCAATAGAAAGATGCCCTTGCCTATTATTAGACCACATGCATTATAACAAACTTTCTAAAGAACAGTTTGGAAATACCACACAAAGTCTGTCCATTCTCTGCTTTTCCTGTGCATAGAGATATACCAGGGTGCTTACATAAGGCAGTTTTAAAATATCAAAACCATGAAAATGAAATAACCAACAAAATAATTATTGAATAAGTGATGAGAGGTTAGTGTCATTAAATGGACCATTTTATAGCAAATAAAATCATTTATTGATGTATTTATTATGTGCAGAGAAAATATTTGTGGCACATGTTTTTTTAAAGGAGTGGATTTTTTTATAGACAACGTACTCAGATGTTAACACCTATCTGTCATAAAATAGTAATAATAATAATTCTGTGTAATGATTTTGTAACTAGTGCTTAGCACAATATCAGAGCATGATACCTGGACTTGTGATATGGTACAAAGCACCAAGGTTATCCCTATATATCTGGGTTCAGTGAAGTGACTAATTAAACAGTTACAGTTTAATTTTCATTCACACTTTTCATCTTCATTGTTTAAAGGGAAAATAGTTATACTGTAAGCTAAAAATGACTTTAAAATAGTTAGAAAAGTTTATTCTTTTCAGAATTTTCTGAAGAATTCAAGATTGAATTGAACCAAAGGAAAGGCATGTTTATAAAACTGAGTATGAATGAAAAGAGCATTCTATGATTTTGTTCTGACATTCATTGAGGTAATTCCATTTATATCACAAGAATGCTATAATAACTAGTGAAAAGGTAATAATTTGTTATTGCCTTTGATAAAATAATAATAATATTAAAATGAAATATAAATGGAACTAAAATTTAGCTAATAAAACTATGTACCATTAAAAATTAATATAAGGAATAAAATATACTTCATTCTCTTCTTGAATTATGACTTTGGTTGATATATTAAAATAGCTAAATCACATCCAATCAAGAAATCTGACTTTAATATTCTTCGCTTTCACAAGATAAAATCGATAATGCACTTGACTTTGAAAATTTAGATACAATTAGATGACCTGGAACTCTTAACAACATCCTTGGCTGTATTTTCATGAGAGGTAATGTAACTCACCATTACCACTCTTGGCCAGCATCTTTGCTATTCATTTATTCAATCTAGAGTAATCTGTGTTTAATAAAGAGCTGGAACATCACGAGAGGAACAATTAAATATGATTGTTGTCAGTGACAACCGACAGTTATTGCTAAAATGTCTCAAGAAGAAATTTGAGCACGGGGGTGTTTATTTTAAATAAAGGAGAAGTTTAACTGAAGTAGTTGTTGCAGATAATGACAACTAAATGCTTCCATTCAAATCGTGCATTTCTCCTTGAAGGTAATAGAAATATTAACAAAGTTTTTTTTTTTTTTTTTTACTATTTCTTTACTTGCTAGCATAGGGGGATTCATTCATTACTTGGTCAGGCTTTTTGACTGAGGGTGTTGATATGTAATTATTCAGGGGAAGATGGAGCAGCAGGTTTGGTTTGGGGAATTAATCATTTCTGAACAGGACAAGAAGGGAACAGGCCCTTGAAATAGATGATAGAGGACAAATGACCTCTGGGCAAGTAGAGAGACCAAAATAATATTTGTAATAGTGAAAACATAAAATCAGATTTTGTTATAAACTTTATTTGGAAAAATACTCCATAAATGTTCTTCTTTTGCTGCAATTATGTCTACAGCGTAAATAAAACTAACACAACATTGTAAATCAATTATATCGCAATAAAAATTTTAAATAAATAAAGTGTATGTGAGAGTCATCAGTTCTCTCATGAAACATCTATTGTGTGTGCATTAGTGTATGTGTGTGTGTGTGACAGGAGGAGCTGTTATAAGTAAATGTATCTCCTCGATGAAATCATTTAAGCTTCTGAAAAGTATAGTTGTAATTTTTAAACCCTTATAATAAAATTTCCAAATATGGAGATAAAATTATTTCAAGATAGAATTTCCTTATGGTTGACAATGACACTGAACTGTTGAGAGTAATATCCAGGGATGAATATAAACATCACACTGTGTCAAGGGGTAAAAAAGAAGTGGCCACATGAAGGGGCTAGTTAGTTACTAATACTGTGTAGATGGCTGTCCTGAGGGGCAGGTCACAACCTGTGCTGGCCACAGATGCACTTAGGGAATCAAAAAGTGAAGCAAAATAAAGGAAATAAAGGGAGAAAAAAAATTTCCCCTTGTCCTCACTCTTACAAATTCTTGATAAAATGTGATAAATGACAGATCTCTCGTTGGATATCTGATGCCACACTAGCAAAATTTAAGTGGGTGTCTTAACATTTATTTTACCTGAGAATCCTACTTTCAGAGTAAGCCCAGCTTTTTTCATTTCTTAAAAAAGTTAATTTTATTGGAACATAGCTGATTTACAATGTAGAGTTAGTTTCAAGTATGCAACATAGTGATTGAGTTTGCATATACATACATTCATCTTTTTTCAGATTCCTTTCCCATATATGTTATTATAGAATATTGAGTATCGTTCCCTGTATACGGAGGTCTTTGTTTATAGATAGTAGTGTGTATGTGTTCATCCCTACCTCCTATTTTATTTCTCTCTACCATGTTTCTCCTTTGGTAATGTCAGTTCTCTATGTCTGTGAGTCTGTCTGTGCTGTAAATAATGAGTTTCCCTGATAGTTCAGTTGGTAAAGAATCCGCCTGCAATACAGGAGACTCCCGTTTGATGCCTGGGTTGAGAAGATCCCATGGAGAAGGGAAAGGCTACCCACTTCAGTATGATGACCTGGAGAATTCCATGGACTGGATAGTCCCTGGGTTTGCAAAAGTTCTGTAAAAAAGTTCATTTGTATCATTTCTTAGATTCCACAGGTAAGTGATATCTTGTGGTATTTGTTTTTCTGTTTCTAACTTAACATGGTATGATAATCTCTAGGTCCATCCATGTTGCTACAAATGGAGTTATTTGATTATTTTTTATGGCTGAGTAATATTTCATTGTATAATATATACACACATTTTTTTTTAATCCATTCACCTGTCAATGGACATTTGGGTTGCTTCCATAACTTGGCTATTGAAAATAGTGCTACAGTAAACATAGGGGTGCATGCATCTGTTCAAATTACAGTTTGCTCCAGTTACAGGCCCAGGAGTGGGATTGCTGGATCATATGGTTGCCCTATTTTCAGTTTTTTAAGGAACCTCCTTAGTATCCTCCATAGCAGTTGAACCAATTTGCATTTCCACCAATAGTGTAAGAGGTTCCCTTTACTCCACTTCCTCTCCAGCATTTATTGTTTGTAGGTTTTTTGATGCTGGCCATTCCTCCAGCGTAGATGATACTTCAGTGTCTTTAGGTCAAAAGGCACATGAAAAGATGCTCAACATCACTAATTATCAGAGAAATGCACATCAAAGCCCAGCTCTTTCCTTTTGCTTATTTCATCATCTCTGTCTCTGTTTTTGTCTCTGTCTCTTCCATAGTAAAAGATATTTCAACTGTGGCAGAGTTTGGCAGTGGGCTCTTACAGGCTTGTGAGACTGGACACAGTAAGTCTTTGGCCTCCCCACAGGCCTTAGCTCAGTTTACCCGAGATCAGCAGGGTGGATCCTATGTGTGTCTTCTATAGATGTCTCACCTGGAAAAGGGGTGGTTATGATTTAGGACAGGATTCTGGCCTTTATGATTTCCCTGCTATCACAGCATCAAATGGTAGACCATATTCTATGCTTTTTCTAATACTTGTCATTGCTCTCCAGAACTTTCTTTTACCTTTCTGACCAACATAAACATGCATGAAGACTCTTGCTTGATTCTTTCCTGGATCTCTCCCTCATGACCTGACCCAGTCTCCTAGAGGTCCACTCTATTGAAGGCACATAAAGGTAGAGGAAAAATCTTGATGTCTTCCAATCTAGCACTATTATATGGAAGTGTCTGAACAATCTTTTATTTTCTTAATCTTTTCACAGGACTCTCTTTTGGTAATGCTTCAACCTATTTGTACTTTAGCCTGACTGAATGTGCCGCCTGTTGAATTACCAACCACCTGTTAGTAACTGCTTAGCAACTGATAGAAAACCTAGAATTTTATTTTATCAGTTTCATGCTATTTCCTTTAGACTTGAAGCCTCACTTTAACCCATCAAACTGAGGGAGTAAATCCTAGAAATTGATTAATAGGTCTATTTTCCTCACTTTTCTGCTGTCTCTCAAGTTTCATCTTTCTTTACTGAAGGGAGGGATGAAAGTGTTCTCAATCTGTGTTAACAGAGCAAAATACCAACATATTCCAACATACACACACAATCCATTCTTCAATTAGCCTACCTTTATCTCATTTTATTTGAGGATTGAATCATTAAGTAGAAGTATATACAGTCACCTAGTTGTCTAGGCTTCATGATTCCTGTCAATGATATTTGTTATTGATTCAGCTGAGACAACAGCCCCCAGTCTCCACCTCAGAGGAGAGGCGCCATTGCATTGCTTCACACAAATAAGCTTGAAATGTTTGTTTGCCACTATCTTTGTATTTCACTTATAAATACCAGTGTTTTCTTCCAAAATCAATTTTCAGTTTTTTAGAGTAGACAAAAGATTTTGTTTTTGATATTAATCCAAATTTCTGTGTACGCTAGAGGAGCTGTAGAAAGTATTTGTTGACTAAGCAAATAATTCATAGATGGCAAAGCATATAAGTATAGTCAATTATCAATTACCCCAAGTCTCCATAGTTAGAATTTTATTGACAATTTTTGCATGCTTTCATTTCAAAGCTTATTTTTATTATTATTTTGAGCTTAGTATAGTAATTTATAAATAAAAAGCCTCCCAGGAAACAGTTTCAGTTGTTTGTTTATTATCAATAAGCTCAAGTTCAAATTATTGTTTATTCCTCTAAAATTTTCTTCTCTCTCATGCATTCTATGGAATGTGGCTTACATTTTAAGGGAAAATCTTAAAAGCAAAATAGTAAATTGAGTCTTTGATTTAATGAACCAGTGAATAAAGTAAAAAAAAAAAAAGTAATTCAAGTGGTAGAAATAAAATTGAGAGGGTGCATGTAAGAAGGAGCTATATTTTGACATGATGCAAGTGTTACTCTTGCAGAAAGCTGACCATTTCCAGAATAGAGTAGAATACAGTTGTCCCATGAATAACATAAGTTTGAACTGTAATAGTCCACTTGTACATAGATTATTTTTCATGAAATACATACTGTAGTATCACATGATATGAGGTTGGTTGAATTCCAGGATGCAGAACTTTGGATCCAGAGGGCAGAATGAAAACTCATATGCAGATTTTCAACTGAGGGGAAACAGCACCCCTAAACCCTGCATTGCTCAAGAGCATCATGACTCAACAAAGTTAGGTTGAAGGAGCAGAAGGGAGTTGCAATAATAAAGAAATTAAACCCTTAAATACATGTTCAGAGTTCTTAGGACATTTCACATCCATATTAATTAAGAAATACAAAATATGTCCCAAGAACAAAAATAAAGAATTATCTTCTCTTCTGGATACCAGAACTCCCGTTTTGCAGTCAGGAACAAAATGGGGTCTACATTGCCAGCTATCTTTCCTTGAACATTGGCCTTCCTGGAAATTTTACATGGGAGATATTATGAGTGAGGTAACTAAAACACTTGAACATGACATGAAAACCATACCAGAGAGGGATATCCACATGATAAGGAGCTCTTGCTAAAAGAACATTTCTACTTATGTAGACATTCAGTACACACCTGCCTTTTAGTGGCAAAATTTGCTTATCTCTACCCAGAGGCAGGATACACTCTATAATTGTAGAAAGGAACAGATAGTGAAATACACTTTTTAAAAATTATATACATAAAGTGTCATGACTTGCCAGGACTCCAGCTTTAAACATGCTACCTTAAGAAGGGATTTGTCAAAGAAACGTCTTAATGACTTGACTATTTCCCAAGGTGTGGGCAGAGTTAGGGAACCCACAAGTCCCTAACTGAAGACCAGCAGTAACGAAAAGCTTTTCCACACCTAGACCTGATGGAACAGAGAAAGAAAATGGTGTTATTGGAGCCTGGTTAACATCTGCCCTCATTGCTATACAGTAAATCCCTTACATATGAACCTTCGAGTTGTAAACTTTTAAAGACGTGAACATGTATTCACATGTCCAATCACATAAGTTAGTTCATATGTCTGGTGCATGTGGTCATGTGCGGACATCCTCTACAAGTGGTTGTGATTTTTGTGTAATTTACTGTACAGTATTACATTACATAGAGTATAGTAGTACAGTATCTTCATTTCAAGCCCAGGATGTCTGGAAGCAAGTGTAAAAGGAGCTGGTGATGTAGCTGGCACTAAGAAGCCCCAAATGTTATAGAGTGCTGCTACTTTTCAAAGTATTACACTGTAAGTTTAATAATGTTTTCTTTATTTTTTTGTTTTTTATGTATAATTTATGTGAAAAGTATTATAAACCTATTATTGTATAGCATTATATAGCTTATCATATCATTGGGTACCTGATATGTTGGACTTACGAATAAATTGTATTTATGAACACACTCAGAATGGAACTTATTCGTATGTAGGGAACTAGCTATAATCCTAGTGCTGCAGACATTGCCAGGCCTGAACTGAAGCAGGGACAACATGGGAGGGCTAAGTGCTCTGGTATCCTACTTCCCACCCTCTCATCTCTTTCCCATGGTTTCTATTAGCCTTATAGAATTGAAGCAGAAGACCAAGGGCATCCTTTTGATCTCTCCTGCATCAGCCTCCAAGAGACACAGAATAGGAGAGAGTGAGTTGCAGAATGGAAATAGAGAGTCAATGCTGAGAAAGCACCACCACAGGGATGATGTCTTTATCTAATTAAATATTATGAAGAGAACCTAAGTTACCCTTACAGCAGCATTTTCCTGCTGAAAGGTAAGTTAAGACCTGAATTCATGTCCCAAGTCTGCCCTTAGGTTGCTGAGAGCCTTTGAAACTGTCTCTTAAATCCTCAGTGCCTCAATATCAGCACTATTTTTAGTGACCTATCTATTTTTTTAGCTTTTTGTTTTGTTCCGGGGCATAACTGATTAATGGTCTTCCCATGTGGCTCTGTGGGTAAAGAAACTGCCTGCAATGAAGGAGATGCAGGAGACACAGGAGACGTGGGTTTCACTTCTGGATCAAGAAGATCCCTGGAGGAGGACATTGCAGACCACTTTACTGTTCTTGCCCGGAGAATCCCTTGGACAGAGGAACCTGGTGGGCTACAGTCTATACAGTCACAAAGGGTTGGAAACAAAAAACAACTGAGCATACACTCATATCCGATTAACAATGTTGTGATAGTTTCAAGTGAACAGCAAAGGGACTCAGCCATACATATATATGTATCTATTCTGCCCCAAACTCCCCTCCCATCCAGGCTGCCACATAACATTGAGAAGACCTCCATCTGTTATACAGTATGCCCTTGTTGGTTTTCCATTTTAAATATATCAGTGTGTGCATGTCTATCCCAAATTCCCTTACTATCTCTTCTCCTTATTCTTGCCATTCCCTTCTCCAGAGAATCTCTCCAACTCAGGGATCAAACTCAGGTCTCCCTCATTGCAGGCTGATTCTTTACCATTTGAATCACCTGGAAAGCCCTATTCTTGCCCAAGGAAAACAAAATTTGTTTTCTATAAGTTTACTGACCTTTCAAAAATTATTTATTTATTTATTTTTATTTTTTAATTGGAGGATAATTGCTTTACAATGTGTTGATTCTGCTGTACAACAGCTTGAATCGATCATAATTATATATATATATATATATATTATATATACATACACACACACACACACACACACACATATATATGCTGCTGCTGCTCCTGCTAAGTCGCTTCAGTCATGTCCGACTCTGTGCAACCCCATAAATGGCAGCCCACCAGGCTCCCCCGTCCCTGGGATTCTCCAGGCAAGAACACTGGAGTGGGTTGCCATTTCCTTCTCCAATGCATGAAAGTGAAAAGTGAAAGTGAAGTCGCTTAGTCGTGTCTGACTCTTAGCGACCCCACGGATTGTAGCTTACCAGGCTTCTCCATCCATGGGATTTTCCAGACAAGAGTACTGGAGTGGGGTGCCATTGCCTTCTCTGATATATATATATATAATTATAGGGCTTCCCTCATAGTTCAACTTGTAAAGAATCTGCCTGCAATGCAGGAATCCTGGGTTTGATCCCTGGATTTGGACCATACCCTGGAGAAGAGAAATGCTACCCACTCCAGTATTCTGGCCTGGAGAATTCTAGGTTGCAAGGAGTTGGACACAACTGACTAAGTTTCATTTGGGGGCTTCCCCCATAGCTCAGTTGGTAAAGAATCTGCCTGCAGTGCAGGAGACGGGGTTTCTAACCCTGGGTCGGGAAGATCTCCTGGAGAAGGAAATGGCAACCCACTCCAGTATCCTTGCCTGGAAAATCCCATGGACAGAGGAGCCTGGTGCGCTGCAGTCGATGGGGCTGCAAAGAGTTGGGCATGACTGAGCCACTACACTTCAACTTCATATATATATATATCCCTTCCCTTATTTATTTATTTGACTGTGCTGGGTCTTTGTTGCAGCATGTTGGATCTGGTTCCCTGGCTGGGGATTCAACCCAAGCCACCTGCATTTGGGAGCACCAAGCCTTAGCCACTAGCCCACTAGGAAAGTCTTTTTCCTGACATTTTTTTTTTTAAAAATAAAACAGTGTGTTCAGATATATGTGGCAAGAGTTGCAATAAGCCATATTTCTTTGGAGCAGGACATGGTATGAAGCCAGAACTACCTAATGGCCATATGAGTGATCAGAAAGTACAATGTACACTTTGGTGTGTTGCAAGTCTATGAATTTTATGAACTGACACTTGGGCATACCCCAGGAAACTTAGGGAAAAGACTCCACTAACGTTAAGCCATTGAATAGCTCTGGGTCTGGAGCAGAGAATGTTGGGTTCTATTTTCAACACACCCATTAATGTGCCTTTTGAAAATTTTTTAGATAACACTCCCATTGATGTGCCTTTTGAAAATTTTTTAGATTTCCAAAGAGTGTTTCAAAAGGTAATTTGGGTTGAAGTCACAAGTAGGCAAATGCAGCAGAATGTTCTTTTTCACATAGTTTTCTATTCATCTACAAATGCCTTTGGCCTGCAATTTACTTCTGGAAAATGCATGCAATTTTCTTTGATAAACTGAAAATTCCAGTTCCATGCTGCTCTTTTGGGGAAATTATGAGGCTCCTACAAGAACAGGTAAACAGAGCTGAAACTTGTCAAAAGTACTAACATTTGAAAAATTAGAATTACAGTAATTGGATACATCTATTTTTAAGGACTCCTGTGAAAATAATCTCCTAACACTATTTAACTCAAAAGGTTTTAATGTCTCAGCTTTCATGCTATGGGCCTATCGTGCAGGGCTAAATATATATCCAAGACAGAGAGTAAGAGGACTCCTAGAGAAAAGCTGAAGAGAAGAAACAGTAGCTTATACCTGGGGTGGTGGTTGATTTCACATGGAGCCTAAATGGGACCTTGACATCTCCTAAAATAGTGCAGAAATAAGATACAACACACATGTGAAGATTTTTCCTCCCCATCTCTAACTTTCTTTGTCCTATGTTTCTTTCCTTTGGAGAAAGAATGAAAACCCATTCCAGTATTCTTGCCTGGGAAATCGCATAGACAGAGGACCCTGGCAGGCTATAGTCTATGGGGTCGCAAATAGTTGGACACGACTGAGTGACTAAACTGATGGCTTATGGTGAATGAAGTTGGATTAGTGATCTCTGAAGAAGATTTAGCTTTGGGACCAGGGACCAGGTTTGATCACTCAAGAGCTTTGTGTAGCAGAGTTTCATTCAAGTATAAAAAGGGACAGAGAAAACTTCTGACATAGAAACATAGAAAGGGGATGGAGAGCCTCCCCTTCTTATCAAGCCCTTATATACTTTTATCAGACCCACTCCCACAATATACATCTTAAATTATCAAGATTAGAACAAACAATAGAAAGGTCTTACCAGATCCATTCCCACAACATACATTTTAAGATAACAGGGTTAATCAGAAGGTTCCTGTTAAGAAGGAGAAACCCATCCTCAAGCAAGATACATTCAGTTCAGTTCAGTTCACTTCAGTCACTCAGTCGTGTCTGACTATTTGTGACCCCATGAATTGCAGCACGCCAGGCCTCCCTGTCCATCACCAACCCCCGGAGTTCACTGAGACTCACACCCATCGAGTCAGTGATGCCATCCAGCCACCTCATCCTCTGTCGTCCCCTTCTCCTCCTCCCCCCATCCCTTCCAGCATCAGAGACTTTTCCAATGAGTCAACTCTTCACATGAGGTGGCCAAAGTACTGGAGTTTCAGCTTTAGCATCATTCCTTCCAAAGAACACCCAGGACTGATCTCCTTTAGGATGGACTGGTTGGATCTCCTTGCAGTCCAAGGGACTCTCAAGACTCTTCTCCAATACCAAAGTTCAAAAGCATCAATTCTTCAGTGATCAGCTTTCTTCACAGTCCAACTCTCACATCCATACATGACCACTGGAAGAACCATAGCCTTGACCAGATGGACCTTTGTTGGCAAAGTAATGGCTCTGCTTTTCAATATGCTATCTAGGTTGGTCATAACTTTCCTTCCAAGGAGTAAGTGTCTTTTAATTTCATGACTGCAATCACCATCTGCAGTGATTTGGGAGCCCAAAAAAATAAAGCCTGACACTGTTTCCACTGTTTCCCCATCTAGTTCCCATGAAGTGATGGGACCAGATGCCATGATCTTGGTTTTCTGAATGTTGAGCTTTAAGCCAATGTTTTCACTCTCCTCCTTCACTTTCATCAAGAGGCTTTTTACTTCCTCTTCACTTTCTGCCATAAGGGTGGTGTCATCTGCGTATCTGAGGTTATTGATATTTCTCCTGGCAATCTTGATTCTAGCTTGTGCTTCTTCCAGCCCAGCGTTTCTCATGATGTACTCTGCATAGAAGTTAAATAAGTAGGGTGACAATATACAGCCTTGAAGTACTCCTTTTCCTATTTGGAACAAGTCTGTTGTTCCATGTCCAGTTCTAACTGTTGCTTCCTGACCTGAATACAGATTTCTCAAGAGGCAGATCAGGTGTTCTGGTATTCCCATCTCTTTCCTAATTTTCCACAGTTTATTGTGATCCACACAGTCAAAGGCTTTGGCATAGTCAATAAAGCAGAAATAGATGTTTTTCTGGAACTCTCTTGCTTTTTTGATGATCCAGCAGATGTTGGCAATTTGATCTCTTGTTCCTCTGCCATTTCTCAAACCAGCTTGAACATCTGGAAGTTCATGGTTCACGTATTGCTTAAGCCTGGCTTGGAGAATTTTGAGCATTACTTAACTAATGGCAACCCACTCCAGTATTCTTGCCTGGAGAATTGCATGGATGGAAGAGCTTGGTAGGCTACAGTCCACGGGTTGCAAAGAGTCGGACACAACTGAGTGACTTCACTTTCACTTTCACTTTACTAGCATGTGAGATGAGTACAGTTGTGTGATAGTTTGAGCATTCTTTGGCATTGCCTTTCTTTGGGATTGGAATGAAAAGTGACCTTTTCCAATCCTGTGGCCACTGCTGAGTTTTCCAAATTTGCTGGCATATTTAGTGCAGCACTTTCATAGCATCATCTTTCAGGATTTGAAGTAGCTCAACTGGAATTCCATCACCTCCACTAGCTTTGTTTGTAGTGATGCTTTCTAAGGCCCACTTGACTTCACATTCCAGGATGTCTGGCTCTAGGTGAGTGATCACACCATCGTGATTATCTTGGTCATGAAGCTCTTTTTTGTACAGTTTTTCTGTGTATTCTTGCCATCTCTTCTTAATATCTTCTGCTTCTGTTAGGTCCCTACCATTTCTCTCCTTTATCAAGCCCATCTTTGCATGAAATATTCCCTTGGTATGTCTAATTTTCTTGAAGAGATCTCTAGTCTTTCCCATTCTGTTGTTTTCCTCTATTTCTTTGCACTGATTCCTGAGGAAGGCTTTCTTATCTCTTCTTGCTATTCTTTGGAACTCTGCATTCAGATGCTTATATCTTTCTTTTCTCCTTTGCTTTTCGCTTCCCTTCTTTTCACAGCTATTTGTAAGGCCTCCCCAGACAGCCATTTTGCTTTTTTGCATTTCTTTTCCATGGAAATGGCCTTGATCCCTATCTCCTGTACAATATCACAAAGCTCAGTCCATAGTTTATCAGGCACTCTATCTATCAGATCTAGGCCCTTTAATATATTTCTCACTTCCACTGTATAATCATAAGGGATTTGATTTAGGTCATACCTGAATGGTCTAGTGGTTTTCCCTACTTTCTTCAATTTCAATCTGAATTTGGCAATAAGGAGTTCATGATCTGAGCCACAGTCAGCTCCAGGTCTTGTTTTTGCTGACTGTATAGAGCTTCTCCATCTTTGGCTGCAAAGAATATAATCAATCTGATTTTGGTGTTGACCATCTGATGATGTCCAAGTGTAGAGTCTTCTCTTGTGTTGTTGGAAGAGATGTTTGCTCTGACCAGTGCATTTTCTTGGCAAAACTCTATTAGCCTTTGCCCTGCTTCATTCCATATTTCAAGGCCAAATTTGCCTGTTACTCCAGGTGTTTCTTGACTTTCTACTTTTGCATTCCAGTCCCCTATAATGAAAAAGACATCTTTTTCTGGTGTTAGTTCTAAAAGGTCTTGTAGATCTTCATAGAACCATTCAACTTCAGCTTCTTCAGTGTTACTGGTTGGGGCATAGACTTGGATTACTGTGATATTAAATGGTTTGCCTTGGAAACGAACCGAGATCATTCTGTCGTTTTTGAGATTGCATCCAAATACTGCATTTCAAACTCTTTTGTTGACCATGATTGCTACTCCATTTCTTCTGAGGGATTCCTGCCCACAATAGTAGATATAATGGTCATCTGAGTTAAATTTACCCATTCCAGTCCATTTTAGTTCACTGATTCCTAGAATGTGAACGTTCACTCTTGCCATCTCCTGTTTGACCACTTCCAATTTGCCTTGATTCATGGACCTGACATTCCAGGTTCCTATGCAATATTGCTCTTTACAGCATCAGACCCTCCTTCTATCATCAGTCACATCCACAACTGGGTATTGTTTTTGCTTTGACTCCATCCCTTGATTCTTTCTGGAGTTATTTCTCCACTGATCTCCAGTAGCATATTGGGCACTTACCGACCTGGGGAGTTCCTCTTTCAATATCCTATCATTTTGCCTTTTCATACTGTTCATGGGGTTCTCAAGGCAAGAATACTGAAGTGGTTTGCCATTGTTTTTATACAGAGCTTAAGGAAAAACATACCCTTGAGCCTTTAGCTCTGGGCTTAAAGAAAAAGACATTTTATGTGACCAAGACAAGGAACGTAGGAAAAAAAAAAAAAACAAAAAAAAACTGTTTGTCTTTTTCTCCTACTCAAGAGCCTTAGACCTTTTTCTCCTTCTTGAGAGCCCTGGATCCCTTCCTCCTTGAGGGCCCCAGATTCCTTATCAACCTACCTAAGAATTAGCTCTCTCAAAACAACAACAGCAACTTAAAAACCTACAGGTCTTAAATACATTGAATTATTAAATATTAAAGATATTTATTTTCACCTTGGCTGTTGAGATTATTTTTTCTATTATCTGTATAATTTTCAAGTAGGACTGAAATAAAATATAGCACATTCAAAAACAAAAATAAAAGGCTCACTAAGACATACACACAACTATATATAAAATAGATAACCAACAAGGATCTACTGTATAATACAAGGAATATATTCAATATATGGTAATAACATTAAATGGAAAAGAATATGAACATATTTATATATATATGTATAACTAAATAACTTTACCATACATGTGAAACTAACACACCATTGTAAACCAACTATATCTCAATAATTTCATACTTCAATAAATTTTTTAAAAAGTTATTGAGATATAGTTGATTTACAATGTTGTGTTTCAGGTGTACAACAAAGTTGCTCAATTATGCATATACATATATGTATATATTTATATATGTAATAATTTTAAGATTCTTTTAGACTAAATATTATTACAAGATATTAAATATGGTTCCCTGTGCTGTACATAGGTACTTGTTGATGATCTGTTTTATATATAGAAGTGTGCATCTGTTAATTCCAAACTCATAATTTATCTTTCTCTACATCCCAAACTCATAATTTATCTTTCCCTCTACCTTTCCCCTTTGATAACCACAACTTTGTTTTCTACATCTGTGTGTCTATTTCTGTTTTGTAAATAAATTCACTTGTATAATTTTTTAGATTCTACATACAAGTGATATCATATGATGTTTTTCTTTTTAATCCTTGGGTCATTCACATTCTTGTCCATCTTACAAAGCATGGTGGCTATGAACAAGTTACTAGGTACTTTCTCATGACCTCACTAAGGGGATATAAGTAAGAATTAGCACTTCCTCATAACCCACCTACTAAAAAATTATGAAATCAAGTCCCAGACCAAATTCTGCCACATAAAAAGATAAGCAAGCATTCATCCTCAATGAAACACCACTCTTGAGGCTCTGAAAGTGTCTTACAAGGAAGGGTCTTTGAAAACAAATGATACAATATTCCAGTTGCATATTTCAGTGAATCATCTCCTCCACAATATGACCAACACTCTTCTAAACTAGCAGCAAGGCACTAGCTCATTTATGAATAAACCTTGCAAGTTATTTTATAATGGTATACAGTGTATAAGGGTATGCAGTGAAAGAGATGCTAGATTTTAATGCCTTGTTCCTTAAACAGCAGAGATTGTTTTCTAACTCTTTTACCTTATCTGCCTGTTGTTGTTCAGGGGTCCTGTCATGTCCAGCTCTTTACAACCCTGTGGACTGAAGCATGCCAGCCTTTCTTGTCCTTCACTATTTCCCAGAGTTTGCTCATACTCATGTTCATTGATGCCATCCAACCATCTCTTCCTCTTTCATCTCCTTTTCCTCATGCCTTCAATCCTTCCCAGCCTCAGGTTCTTTTCCAATGAGTCAGCTCTTCACATCAGGTATTGGAGGTGAAATTTCAGTATCAGTCCTTCCAATGAATATTCAGGCTTAATTTCTTTTAGGACTGACTGATTTGATCTCCTTGCTATCCAAGGGATTCTCAAGAGTCTTCTCTAGCAAGAAAGTTCAAAAGCATCAATTTCTAGCATCAATTCTTCAGTGCTCAGTGTTCTTAATGGTCCAACTCTCACATCCATATGTGACTACTGGAAAAATTATAGCCTTGACTATAAGGATCTTTGTTGGTAAAGTGATGTCTTTGCTTTTTAATACTCTGTCCAAGTTGGTCATAGCTTTTCTTCCAAGGAGCAAGCACCTTTTAATTTCATGGCTGCAGTCACCATCTGCCGTGATTTTGGAGCCCAAGAAAATAAAGTCTGTCACTGTTACCATTGTTTCCCCATCTATTTGCCATGAAATGATGGGACTGGAGGCTATGATCTTAGTTTTTAGCAAAAATGCTGCAATGGAAGCACATTTCTAGCCCTCTTTATTCCTAATCAACAACCTTCCTAACATCCATCAACTTTCCCAGGAAATTAGCATAGCTTCCCTGGTGGCTCAGATGGTAAAGAATCCACCTGCAATGCAGGATACTGGAGTTCAATCCAAGGGTCAGAAAGATCCCCTGGAGTAGGAAATGGCAACCCACTCCAGTATTCTTACCTACGGAATCCCATGGACAGAGGAGCCTGGCGGGCTACAGTCCATGAGGCTGCAAAGAGTCAGACACAACAGACTGACTCCAACACTTTCTTTCTGATATTATTTGGTGAGGAAGGAAACCAAATATTTGTAGCAACCACACATGAAGTTTGGGGTTTCAGATTAAAAGTGGGCAGATCTTTCTGACATATTTAGATTTAACTGATTAACACTAGCATGCAACAGGATGATATTCACTTTTGGCGTGCTGCAGGTCATGGGGTCACAAAGAGTCAGGCACAACTGAGTGAATGAACTAAACTGAACTGACTATAAATGATCTTACTGACTCACCCCTTCCTTCAGTTTGTGAGCATTTATTTACTTACTTGATTCTTCTCTGTCTTGCCTTTGGCATTATCGTCTGTCCTGACCTGAAGTACAGTTGTGTTTCCACAATACTGACCTCATCACTCCACAGCCTCCCCTGCTTACACCAGCCAGTGGCTCTGGGCCTGGAGCAACGTTGCTGAAGGATTTCTGGGCCTTCCTGGCCCTGCTTTCTCCCAGCCTCTGTTGCTCACTCCCAACTATGGGACACACAGTACATGCCAAAGGTCTGTGCTTTTCTGTCCTGCCAGAAAGATGAAGCCCCAAACTTCAGCCAGGTCACTACCTTAGTAGGGAAAAAAACAAAACAAACAAGCAAACAACAAAAAAACAAACAAAAAAAAACAGTTTTTGGAGAGAGATTCAGAGGACAAGTTGATTCATCTCTTTTTCTTAATCTGGGATGAAAATAATAAAGCTGAGATAGCTTAGTCATCACTCTCAGATCTGACACCCCCACCTCCCTTCCTCCCTCTGCAACAGTGGACTTTGGAACACCAAATGCTTCTAGATAGTTGCCACTCTTGACTATTGAACAGAAATTTTCAAGATACAGTTCAGTTCAGTCACTCAGTCGTGTCTGACTCTTTGTGACCCCATGAACTGCAGCACGTCAGGCCTCCCTGTCCATCACCAACTCCCGGAGACTCACTCAGACTCACATCCATCGAGTCGGTGATGCCATCCAGCCATCTCATCCTCTGTCGTCCCCTTCTCCTCCTCCCCCCAATCCCTCCCAGCATCAGAGTCTTTTCCAATGAGTCAACTCCTCTCATGACGTGGCCAAAGTACTGGAGTTTCAGCTTTAGCATCAGTCCTTCCAAAGAAATCCCAGGGCTGTTCTTTAGAATGGACTGGTTGGATCTCCTTGCAGTCCAAGGGACTCTCAAGAGTCTTCTCCAACGCCACAGTTCAAAAGTATCAATTCTTCGGCACTCAGCTTTCTTCACAGTCCAACTTTCACATCCATACATGACTACTGGAAAAACCATAGTCTTGACTAGTGGACCTTTGTTGGCAAAGTAATGTCTCTGCTTTTCAATATGCTATCTAGGTTGGTCATAACTTTCCTTCCAAGGAGTAAGCGTCTTTTAATTTCATGGCTTCAGTCAGCATCTGCAGTGATTTTGGAGCCCAGAAAAATAAAGTCTGACACTGTTTCCACTGTTTCCCCACCTATTTTCCATGAAGTGTTGGGACCAAATGCCATGATCTTCATTTTCTGACTGTTGAGCTTCAAGATACAGGATGAAAGGCTCTAAGACTGAAAGAACATCTACGTCAAATAACAATGATTCAATTTGAAAGAAAGAAATAATTTAAATATGAGTCAATAAAGACAGACAACTTTGGAGAACTATTACATTTCTGAGTTGAGCTGAGAGATCAACCAGATAAGTGAATGAGGAGCAGGATGTGAGCTGGGACAGCCCTTTCTGAAGAGGCAGTTGATTGGCTCACCTTTGCCTCACCAGCAGGAAGCCTAGTTTTCAGACTTTTCTAGTTTTTCAAGAGAGCCACACCATCTTGGTTTTTCATATAAAATCAAATTATTTAAAAATGTTGTGGAGTGATTTTAATTTAAAGAAATACTATGCAAATACAATACCACCATTGGCCCACCTCCCCTGGTATGGCTGGAATATTGGGCTTCCTTGAACATCTTAAGTTGGTAATGAGGGTCAAATCATCCTAAACATGAGGGCAGAGTTATAAGCCATTCCACTGAGGCAATAAAATGATTCTCATAAGGTATAGAATTAAATCTGCTTTATATAAATCTTTATAAAAAGCTATCATCTTCTAAAAACCTACTTTGAAAGTTAAAGTGTTAGTTGCATAGTCATGTCCGACTCTTTGTAGCCCACCAGGCTCCTCTCTCTGTGGGATTCTCCAGGCAAGAATCCTGGAGTGGATTGCCATTCCCTTCTACAGGGGATCTTCCCAACCCAGGAATTGAACATGGGTCTCCTGCATTGCAGGCATATTCTTTACCATCTGGGTCACCAGGAAAGCCCCTAGACATAATAGAAGGCTCCTTATCTAATTTATTTCTGCTTTGCAAGTTAGATCATCTATACCATTTTTTCTAGATTCCACATATGTGCGATAATATATAATATTTCTTTTTCTCTTTATGACTCACTTCACTCCGTATGACAGTCTCTAGGTCCATCCACTTCTCTGCAAATGACCCAGTTTCATTCCTTTTCATGGCTGAGTAATATTCCATTATAAATATATACCACATCTTCTTTATCCATTCCTCTGTTTATGGACAGTTAGGTTGGTTCCATGTCATGGTATTGTAAATAGTGTTGCTATTAACATTGGGGTGCATGTATCCTTTTGAATTAATTTTTCTCTGTGTATATGCCTAGGAGTGGTATCTGTAACTAATTTAATCCTAATAGCAACCCAAGAGGCAGATATTATTTCTGTTTTTCAGATAAAGAAATTGGGAAATCATAAGGAGTAAGGAACTTTTGCAGCCTCCCACAGATATGCTATACTATCATTTGAATGGAAGTTATGTGTGATTCCATGGCCTTAACCTGAGATCTGAGTCACTAACTCAAAGTTACTTAAGTCACATTTGTTACTGATATTTTGTCAATCAATAACTACTACCATGTGCCAGTACCTCCCCTTTGATTTTTATTTCAGTGAGGTCACCAGGTATTCCTGTCATTGGTGATAAAATCAGCCTTGTACCTGTCTGAGCTAGATCTACATGTGAAAAATTGGCAGAAGTCATTTTCATGTTGTTCCTTTCATTAAAAATTTTTTCCATACTTGCGCCTGAAATAGTCTGGTCTATTTACTGAGTTTATGTAAACCTGTGAAAACACCCAAGTATTCCCCCACAGGGTGGAAGAACCACCAATGGCTCAATTACTTGAACACTTGAACAGATTCAAGTGTTGATGAAGTGCTTCAAGGTGTGGATGAAGTCACTAATGCTCCTATGGATGGCTGGTAGCAACTTTGAAGATACAGAGGAAAAATTAATATTTAAACAGAATATGGATTAAATTTTAAACACAATATTGATTTAGAAAACAAGGGAAAGTCTGATGTTTCATTACATGCAACTCTGAATCCACATGCAACAAAACCCTGGAAACAGAAATAGATACCTTATTTGAGAATATAGGTATAAAAAAAATTGAGTATCTGTATTTGTCTCCAGCTCCACATAAAAACAGCATGGAATTATCAGTGGTGAGATTTCAGTCATCACTACTGAACATGTTTAGGGAGGCAACCTTTCCTAGACACTTCAAATTATTCCACTGAGGGTTGGGGCTTTTCTTCTTGTATCCAAGCAATGGGATTTTCCCACCTAGTGATGAGGAGGTAAAAGGAATCTAAGAGGATGTCCTGAGCTCACATATAAAAGAGTTTGATTATGAATCAGAGGAAGTGACTCTAGATCTCTCACTAGTTACTATGTGACCTTTCACAAGAACTCAGTTCTCTCTCTCTTCATTGTGAGGCACAAATAAAATTAAAAATTATCATGAAAATCATAGTAATAATAATAATAATGGCTGTATTGGTTGAAATAACAGTAGCTACAATTTGCCTGTCACTTTGCATGCATTATCTAGTTAATATTAGCGGCAACCATAAAAATTATGCATCATTCTCCCCATTTTGTATTATTCAGTTACTGACCCAGAAATACACACAAAAGAGGCTAACTACAAATCCCATAGTCTTTCCACTCAGCTGGCTGGGAAAGTTTATTCCAACTGTTCATAGAATTCTACTTCCTCCCCATCTAACCATAGTTCATTTATTTGCACTGAAAAACATTGTTTTCTCCCTCACAGTCTTTATGATATGTGAAAAAATGAATAGCAATTTAATAAAATACATAATACAGATCTCCAATTCCAGGAACTATTCTTTGACATAAAGATGTCTTTGTTTAACCAAGGCTAAGAACAGGGTAGGTTCTTCCCTAATTTTTTTGTTCCATTTTGATTATCTGATGTAATTCATATAAAACCTTGATCCACTCAATGGCAAACACACTCAAGTGCTTTTCAGCTGTTCTTGTTCTACTGCATGCCCTCTACCCTGTGTGCAGCCTCACCTTGCTGCTTCCCACAGTTTCTCCACAATCTTTTCTGTGCCTGTAAGTTCAGAAAACAGGGCATCACACCACATGGCCCAGATAGGTGTGCCTTCCTGGAGCTGTTAGCTGGGACTAAAATATCTGTGGTGAAGTGGGCAAAATGAAAATAAATCCCCCAAATAATCAATAAACAAGGTTGATATGAATACCTTCACATGATAAAAAGGCAATTTGTGGTCCATGGTTGGAGTCTTTCCTGTACCCTATAGCTTATTTCTTCCTTAGGAGAAATCACAGCGATTCTAAGGTATGTTTCCATTTAAAGTAGTTAAGCAAACACATAAACAAGCACTTAAGGAATAATTAAACTTAGATAGTAATGTTCTTTTTTTCAGGAGATTTCAACAGCCATGATTCATACATATTTATATAACATTTGGAAGATAGCCTTGGGATGTCTGCTTTGTTCTTCCTTCATTTATTCATTAGAAAATGAGACCAGAGAAAGCCAAATACCATATGATATCACTTATATGTGGAATGTAAAATATGACACAAATGAACATATTTATGAAACAGAAACAGACTCACAGACACAGAGAACAGACTTGTTGTTGCCAAGGGGGATGTGGTGGAGGAGGGATGGATTGGGAATCTGGAATTAGTGGAAGCAAACTATTATATAGGGAATGGATAAAGAGCAAGATCCTACTATATAGCTCAGGGAACTATATTCAATATAATGTGATAAATCATAATGGAAAAGAAAAATTTAAAGTATATACACGCACACACACATACATATATATCACTGAATCACTTTGCTATACAGCAAAAATTAATACTGCATTTGAAATCAGCTATTCTTCAACAAAATTTTTAAAAATTAAATGAGAGCACAGAGACAGAAATAAGAGAGAGACAGACACATAGAGTCTACTCTTTATGGTGTGTGCTTAGTCGCTCAGTCGTGTCTGACTCTTTGAGACCACATGCCAGGCTCCTTTGTCCATGGGGATTCTCCAGCAAGAATGGGTTGCCATGACCTCCTCCAGGGAATCTTCCTAACCTAGGGATCGGATCCAGGTCTCCTGCATTGCAGATGGATTCTTTTTCATCTAAGCCACCATGAAAGCCCAAAGGGAGTCGAACCCAGGCTTTCTGGGTGAAAACCAGGAATCCTAACCACTAGACCATGTGGAACTTGAACCCTGGACCCTCAGATTAAACGTCTGAAGCTTTACCAACTAAGCTACCCAGGCACTCACTCTTTGTGGAGTCATAGATTAATGGCAATGATGAATAACTGCCTTCAAGCCTCTGTCCAATCCACACCTCTTCTCACCTCCTCCCCAGCTGCACTGAATAACCCAATTTCCTAAGCCCACCTATGTTTTTGCTAGGAAGGCTGCACAGCCACTGCTTCATCTGCAGTGCCTGAAAGGTCCTTGTCCCTCACCCCTCGCTGTGCTTGTTGCCTTGAGTGACTGCTAATCTTTCAGGGCTCTATTTAAAATTATCTACTTCAGCCTCATGGCTCATATGGTAAAGAATCCATCTGCAATGCAAGAGATCTGGTTTCAGTCCCTGGGTTGGGAAGACCCCCTGGAGGAAGGCATGGCAACCCACTCCAGTATTCTTGCCTGGAGAATCCCCATGGATGAGGAGCTTGGCAGACTACAGTCCATGGAGTCGCAAAGAGTTGGACACAACTGAGCAACTAAGCACACATCACAGCTTCAGCCAGAGCCTCCTCATCTCTCAGCCAGATGAAGTACATCTCTTTCGAGGAATCACAGGCGTTAGCTAACCCTTCAAACTGTCACTAGAGGGCATGTTTACCTGTCTAGGTTATTGTGAGTGACCTATGGGCAAGTGACTGTACCTGTATCTTATTTATTTCTTTGTTTCATTTCTCGTTACTTTGGGAGCTAGTCTTGGAGACAAGCTTAAAATAATACATGTCAAAGGAATAAAGGAAAAGATAGTTAAGGAAGTCACACCTTAATAGCACAGAGGTGACAGAGTAAGCAGAATGCAATATGACAATCTCTGTGAGCATCCCACCCTTATAACTGAGCAAGGGCTTTTTACTCTCAGCACAGAAAGCCAAACCCTGACAGTGGGTGTTTGCAGCCAAGCAAGGGTTTATTTGCAGGGAGCCCAGCAAGGGAGTGGGGGAGAAGTCTCAGATCCACTCCAACTTGGTCTTTGAGTTGTCAATTTTTTAGCAGGGGAGCATGAGAAGGCTGAGGTTAATACTCATCTTGTGATATTTTTGTTGCATTTCTTAATCATAGTTTCAGGAACCAGCATAACTCTGGTCTATGATTCTCTGTCCGGGTGGTCTATGGCCCAGAATCTGTAAGCTCATTTTGCCCTGGAGAAAAAAAAAAAAAAACAAAACTGTATGTTAATATTACCATATATACAAGCAATTTTAGCATGTTAAAGCTGTTTTTGATGAGAGAAGTCTTAGTCATCTGATTCTGGTTGATTAGTGTTCAGTTAACACAGGATTAAAGGTAGAGGAGACAAGCAAGAGAATAGTTTTGGACAGAGATCAGTCATGAACTTGATAAAGGAATTCAGCTTTACCCTGGGCTCATTTTCATCCAGTGTCAGGGAAGGTTTCTCTCCCCTTATCTTCATTACCTACCACGGTTCTTGCCCTTCTTAATCAATAGAAATTATTAAGAAGCCAGACAAGAAATTCAGGCAAGGCTTCATTGGGACCCCTGATGCAGGTTCCTTCTCTTACTCCCCAGAGTGGAGCGAGCTGGTTCCTTACATGGGGTGAGGGTAAGAGCAGGGTCAGGGGTTGAGCTTGAGGGATGGCTTAGGTGGTCTGCCCACCCTTTTGGTGGTGTTGAGTGCAGAGGGCACGCACAGTACATTGCTTTTGTTCTCAGATCTTCAAAAGTGGCAGTTGGATTTTTTTTTTAATTTTTTTTTTTTGTATTTTGTTGTTCATAATTTGCCCCAACTGCCCACCCAGTTATTTTTAGTCCATTATTGTTTCTTTCTATCTGCTGCTTGATGAGGAATGCAGCAAGCACCGTGGCAAAGCGCCCCAGGTCCCAGTCCCCAACCTGTCTCATCTTCAGTCCTATTTTCCCAAGTAAGCTGTTCAACTCCAGTTCTCAAGAACAGGCTCAAAATTGATTTCTGCCCCAACATAAAGTGCAATGCAGTGAGACAAAACAAAATGCAGTGAGAGATAGTTAACAAATGAATGTGGATGCCAGGAGTAAGGAGTTTATAGAGGGAATATTTCTGCTGTCCCGTCTGAGAGAACACACTGCATCAAAACATGGGGGCAAGAAGGACACGGTACCATGACAAGGGGAGCAGAATAAAGCTGGGCGGTGGGGGGAGGGCAGAGGGCATTCTGGATAGAACCTAAGCTGTGAACATGTGTTCTAAGAAAGAGGCAGGGTCAGGTCTTTATCTTCCATGAAGATTTTCCTTTTGATTATTTCAAGCTCAAAAATTTCTACGAGGCCACTTAATGCTTCTTTCTACAGGAATCAGCTAAGTGAATGCCTCTCAGTACAAGCCTAACACAGGAAGGAGCTGACAGTACGAGGTTAATGTTAAGCGTATAAGGCAGGGGTTTCGGTGCACAAATTTTCCTACCAACTCATTCTCTTCAAACTTCATAGGGAGGAAACTAGATTTCCTCAGACACAATATACACATGATAGCCAAATTAAACTGGAAAATTAAAAATGGAAACAAAACAAAACAAAACAAAACACTTTAGTTAGAACCTGTGTCAGAGCATGATCTCTGTATTATGACAACCCTGGGCAGAAGTTTTCCCAGCAGCTCTCAAGCGTGGGTTCAGGTTCGGGGACCTATTCTAAGTTTCTTTCCTTCAAATCTAGAGGAGATAGATGTGCGAAACCATCATCTCCCAGACAAATGTCCTGTGGACAGGATAACCTGGCACCTTGTTCCAGCATGCTGAGAGCAGAAAATGCACATTTAGCTGGGATGTTTACAGATAGGTTTTGTTGATGTGCTTTCCTCTTAGAGCCAAGGAGCATAAGTGGGAGATCAGAAGGTAAGAAGCGACTGTGCTCCTTTGCTGTGTGACTCAGCCTTTGCTGTGTGCTCCTCATACAAGGGTGTCCACAGAAAGTGAAAGCACAAATCGCTCAGTCCTGTCCGACTCTTTGTTACCATACAGTCCATGGAATTCTCCAGAACAGAATACTGGAGTGGGTAGCCTTTACTTTCTCCAGGGCATCTTCCCAACCCAGGGATCGATCCCAGGTCTCTTGCATTGCAGGCAGATTCTTTACCAGCTGAGCCACAAGGGGACCCCAAGAATACTGGAGTGAGTAGCCTATCCCTTCTCCTGTGCATCTTCACAACCCAGGGATCGAACCGGGGTCTCCTGCACTGCGGCAGAGTTTTTACCAACTGAGCTATCAGGGAAGCCCAGACTAGTAAACAATTGCCTAGTGTCTCAGACTCTGCTCATTCAGACTAGTAGTTCTTACTTTCTTTGGGTAAGATGGTTAAGAGAGTAAATAAGGGGGCAGGGAGTTCTTCTTCATATTTCTTTTTCTAAGGAGTCAGGAAGAGATTGAAGACAAGAGAAAAGATATCCCTTTGTCAGAATCTGAGAGTATCTATTGATCCCTGAGTCAGGAAGATCCCCTAGTGAAGGAAATGGCAACCCACTTCAGTCTTCTTGCCTGGAGAATTCCATGGACAGAAGAGCCTGGCAGGCTACATACAGTCCATGGGGTTGCAAAGAATCAGACATTACTGAGTGACTTTCACTCACTGAAAGATATATTCTCTAAACACAAACACACACACACACACACACACAAACATCTGAAAGTGGCTCTAACAGAGAAAGGAGAGAACTTAAGTGAAAGAATATATACACTCAAAAAAGAGAAACACATTTCAGGCTCCATATTAAATGAAAAAATGTAGGAAAAGAAAAAGTTCCCAGAGCATAGGATTTGAGCTTCCTGAGTTATACAGCAAATTTCCACTGGATATCTAATTTTACATAAAGTAATGTGTATTTTTCAACACTACTCTCAGGTAGGAGGTGGGAGAGAGGTTCAAGAGGGAGCAGATGCACGCATACCTATGGCTGATTCATGTTGATATATGGCAGAAACCAACACAATATCATAAAACAGTTATCTTCTAATTATAAATAAATGCATTTAAATAAAATTTTAAATGTTTTTTTAAAAGAAATGTTCATTTATTGCCTCAAATATATTAATAATCTATTATATGTAGTTTCCCTGATAGCTCAGTTGGTAAAGAATCCATCACCTGCAATGCAAAGGACCCCAGTTCAATTCCTGGATCAGGAAGATCCACTGGAGAAGGGATAGGCTACCCACTCCAGTATTCTTGGGCTCCCCTTGTGGCTCAGCTGGTAAAGAATCTGCCTGCAATGTGGGAGACCTGGGTTGGATCACTGGGTTGGGAAGATCCCTTGGAGAAGGGAAAGGCTACTCTCTCCAGTATTCTGGCCTAAAGTATTCCATGGACTATACCCACAGGATTGCAAAGACTTGGTCATGACTGAGCAAAATTCACTTCACTTCATGTACAAACACATACTTAGTTTCAGCACTGGAGGAAATAATTAATCAACATACAGCAAAAGAAAAGTGTGTTCATAAACAATGAAATTATCATGTGTGAAGAGACATAAATATAATGCATATAAAGTCTTCTGAGAATTAGACTTTACATAAGAATAGACAAACCATCTTCTGTTTTCCTTAATAATAAAAAAAAAATTAAAGGATTAGAAGTGAGATACTTAAAATACAGGGATTGAACCCAGGTCTCCTGCATTACAGGCAGATTATTTACCATCTGAGCCACAAGGGAAGTCCTCTTTATAATAAAAAACAGAAAAAAAAAAAACACCCAAAGGATTAGAAATGAGATACTTCTGATTTGCAAGAAACTAAAGGTAGGACAAACCAGGTTGAATCAGAGAAATAAGAAAAAAAATTAAAAAAATGTTTTTGGTTTCATCTCTCTCATGTTATAAATCTCAGTGAATCTCAAGTTTTGCCTGGATATGCAAGAATACATTTTTTAACTTATTCCAAGTGTCTCTTCATTGTGTATTGAGAAAACAATAGAAAAATAAAAATAAATCATTTATAAAGAAAATGGGATATGAAGCAGGAGAGAGAGAAGAAAAAAAATTACAAAGCAGTTCACAAAAAATTTGGGTACACAGTCTTGAGAGAACAGAAACCATTGCTTGATTCCATGGTGTATCCTCCAGAAAGGCCCTGTGAAGCCACTGGGACTAGAAACAGTCCTTTAAAGACAGCAAGGATAGAGGATATATCTTCTGGGTCCTGCATACCTCCTATGTTTCATCTGACAAGGTTCACTCCCAAGTGATTGATTCCCCACACTTTTAGGTTGGGTAACCCAACTCCTCCAGGTGGCTTCTAGAAAGTCAACTTGCAAGGTCAAAGTTTCATCTGAGCCACCTGACTTCTCAGATTTCAGAAGTAGAGAGAAGCCCTTTATAAATGATTTATTTTTATTTTTCTATTGTTTTCTCAATACACAATGAAGAGACACTTGGAATAAGTTAAAAAATGTATTCTTGCATATCCAGGCAAAACTTGAGATTCACTGAGATTTATAACATGAGAGAGATGAAACCAAAAACATTTTTTTAATTTTTTTTCTTATTTCTCTGATTCAACCTGGTTTGTCCTACCTTTAGTTTCTTGCAAATCAGAAGTATCTCATTTCTAATCCTTTGGGTGTTTTTTTTTTTTCTGTTTTTTATTATAAAGAGGACTTCCCTTGTGGCTCAGATGGTAAATAATCTGCCTGTAATGCAGGAGACCTGGGTTCAATCCCTGTATTTTAAGTATCTCACTTCTAATCCTTTAATTTTTTTTTTATTATTAAGGAAAACAGAAGATGGTTTGTCTATTCTTATGTAAAGTCTAATTCTCAGAAGACTTTATATGCATTATATTTATGTCTCTTCACACATGATAATTTCATTGTTTATGAACACACTTTTCTTTTGCTGTATGTTTATTGCCAAAACAAAGTTTTTTCAATGTTTTTGTGACATCACTCACATATGTATTTCCCCATTAATAACAATTCTTTGTAGCATCATCATTCATGGCTCATTTTTTTCTTGGATGTACTAAGATGCATTTTCCAAACCTTGATTGTTGTACACAATTTTTTCTAATTTACTATTATAAATGTCACAATGAACACACCAATAGGTATGAATATTTCAAATTATTTTATTAAAAAATTTCCTTGTGTGCCAAAGTATAGATGAGTGTTTATTTTTGCACACTTAGAAACACTGAGTACTTCTACTATGTTTTATTTATGTATCTGACAGGAAAAAAAGTGGTATATCAATGCTATATGATATAAAGTTATTTATTTTCAAATATGAATTATCATTTTTATATCTTTGTAAACCATAAATCAAAGGAGAAAAGGAAAGACATACTCATCTGAATGCAGAGTTCCAACGAATAGCAAAGAGAGATAAGAAAGCCCTGCTAAGTAATCAATGCAACAAAATAGAGGAAAACAATAGAATGGGAAAGACTAAGGATCTCTTCAAGAAAATTAGAGATACCAAGGGAACATTTCATGCAAAGATGGGCACAATAAAAGACAGAAATGGTATGGACCTAACAGAAGCAAAAGATATTAAGAAGAGGTAGCAAGAATACACAGAAGACTAGACAAAAGCCATCTTCATGATCCAGATAACCACAGTGGTGTCATCACTCACCTAGAGCCAGACATCCTGGAGTGCGAAGTCAAGTGGACCTTAGGAAGCATCACTATGAACAAAGCCAGTGGAGGTGATGGAATTCCAGCTGAGCTATTTCAAGTCCTAAAAGATGATGCTGTGAAAGTGCTTCACTCAATATGCCTGCAAATTTGGAAAACTCAGCAGTGGCCACAGGACTGGAAACAGTCTGTTTTCATTCCAATCCCAAAGAAAGGCAATGCCAAAGTATGTTCAAACTACCACACAACTGCACTCATCTCACATGCTAGCAAAGTAATAATCAAAATTCTCAAAGGTAGGCTTCAATGTACCTGAACCAAGAACTTCCAGATGTTCAAGATGGATTTAGAAAAGGCAGAGGAAAAAGAGATCGAATTACCAAATCTGTTGGATCACCGAAAAAGCAAGAGAGTTCCAGAAAAACATCTATTTCTGCTTTATTGACTATGACAAAGCCTTTGACTGTGTGGATCACAACAAACTGTGGAAAATTCTGAAAGAGATGGGAATACCAGACCACCATACCTGCCTCCTGAAAGATCTGTATGCAGGTCAAGAAGCAACAGTTAGATCTGGACATGGTAAAAAGGACTGGTAACAAATTGGGAAAGGTGTACATCAAGGGTGTATATTGTCACCCTGCTTATTTAACTTATATGCAGAGTATATCAGGTGAAAGGCCAGGTAGGATGAAGCACAAGCTGGAATCAATACTGCCAGGAGAAATATCAATAACCTCAGATATGCAAATGACACCACCCTTGTGGCAGAAAGTGAAGAGGAACTAAAGAGCCTCTTGATAAAAGTGAAAGAGGAGAATGACAAAGCTGGCTTAAAACTCAACATTCAAAAAACTAAGATCATGGCATCTGGTCCCATCACTTCATGGCAAATAGATTGGGAACCATGGAAACAGTGACAGACTATTATCTTGGGCTCCAAAATCACTACAGATGGTCACTGCAAACATGAAATTAAAAGGTGCCTGCTCCTTGGAAGAAAAGCTATGCTCAAACTAGATAACATATTAAAAAGTGGAGATATTACTTTGCCAACAAAGGTCCATCTAGCCAAAGCTATGGTTTTTCCATAGTCATGTATGGATGTGAGAGTTAGATCATAAAGAAAGCTGAGCACTAAAGAATTGATGCTTTTGATCTGTGGTGGTGGTGTTGGAGAAGACTCTTGAGAGTCCCTTAGACTGCAAGGAGATCAAGCTAGTCCATCCGAAAGGAAATCAGTCCTGAATACTCATTGAAAGGACTGATGCTGAAGCTTAAACTCCAATAATTTGACCACCTAATGTGAAGAGAACTCATTGGAAAAGATCCTGATGCTGGGAAAGATTGAAGGCAGGAGGAGACAGGGTCAACAGAGAATGAGATGGTTGGATGGCATCACTGTCTTGATGGACATGAGTTTGAGCAAGCTCCAGGGGTTGGTGATGGACAAGGAAGCCTGGCATGCTGCAGTCCATAGAGTTGCAAAGAGTAGGATGTGACTGAGACTGAACTGACATCATAAATCATATAATTATTTTTTAAAGTGTTTTCTCATGATAAATTCTATGTCCATTTTCAATGAAATGTTTTCTTTTTTTAATATGTTGATAATAATGTTTACATATATTTCTCAGCATTTATTTTTTAACATTTTTTGCTTTATTCAAACTCATTTAAGTTTTATGCAATTAAAACTATGAATATTTCTCCTCATGGTTTCTATTCTGGTTTTGGTTTTTTAATGTTTTCTCCAGACACCCAAATTATAGCTATATTGTCAAAATATTTTGTAATCTTGTAATTTACATTCAAATTCTTAGGACATATGGCATTATTTTGGAGTTGTGTAAGGTAGCATGCCCCAGTTAATTTTTTTTTAATTAACTCATTATTCCATCATAAAGTATTTATTTCATTTTGTGTGTATGTGTGTGTGCAGAATTGAGATTCTTCATTGAATACCCCTATAGCCAGGCACTGAGAATGCAATAATGAAAAAAAAGGGGACAAAATTACTTTTCTCACAGAGCTTATATTGCAGTAAGGGAAACAAGTATTGAACAAATTCTTATTAAAATATTTATAATAAACTATGGAGAAGAGCCTCAGTTTGGAGACTGGATAAAGATTAAATAGAACAAACCTTGCATGGGTATGTGGGCAGAAAGATAATTTAGAGAAAATATAATACCCTGTTTAAAAGTCCTAGGATGGGCTGAATGTTCCTATTCGGGGAACTGAAAGAAATCCTCCTTTGGCTTGGGCACAGGAGGCAGGGCAACCACTATGTTCTGAAGTACTTGGGTCCATTCCATGCAAAGCAAAGCTAATCCCCTGCTTCTATAAAAGGAAAGATATCAGCTATGCTAATATGTTTTTCTTATAGATGCATTTGAGAATCACTTTTTAAACTTCAGCAAAACATTTCGATTGGAATTTCCTTTAACTGAAATATTAAACTGTGACAGATTTTTTTTAGTATTCAGTGGAGTGACTGTTTTTAATGGAATGAATTAAAAGATGTCTTAGATTCAACACATATTTCTTTTGTTTTATCCATGTTTGCCGGTGTGAGCACAAGCATGTGTACGTGTGTTTGTTTTAATGTGACGTGGTTTGTTAAGATTTATTATGAAAACTACTTAGCAATTATTTTTAAAGAGAAATATTTGACTTTAAATTATTTAGCTATATGTTTGAGAGAGACAAGTTTGGTAGTTTTCGTGTGACAGCCAGCAAAATTATCCTGCATACATCAAGAAATGAGCTTACAGGAGATTCAGCATCTCCTTTAACAGGCTTCCTAAATCTTTGGATGGGAAAGGATAGGGCTATTGTCAGTTTGTTTAGATGAAGCTCGCTGAAAGAATACCAAGTATTGCTTAAGATCAGTTAGTCTGTAAGCACGGCTTTTCTATGCAGACAAAAGCTGACTTGCCTCTTTAGCATAATAGTTATAAACACAAGAAATTAGAATGCTAAAACCATTTAATAAATGGAAGAGCAAAATAAAATTGAATATACCTTAAATTCACCTTGGCTTAACCTCTTGACACTGCGTATTTGATCAGTTCAAGACTTATATCAGCAGTGCTCTTACAAAAATTTAGTCTTTTTTCAGAACTTCTATTTTTCCTCTTTTTAAGTGGGAAGGTAGATTTTTTTCATCTAAATTTTTTTTCTCACAAGGCTATAAAGAAAGTGATTAGCACACGCTGCTTATTATTATTATTAGATATAAGTAGAGTCCAAGGAAGTCAGAAAGTTTTATTATAGACATCATTTTCAGATTAGCAGCCATTATGCCAATGAGATTAATTTGTCATAAAGCAATGTTCATGTTGCATTGTTTTTCCTGTTGGTGTTATACACCAACTCTTAAGCGTATTTGTTAGGAAGTAACCCCCTCCACTGCTCCCCAGGACGTGTCAGTTCCTTGGTATATGGGCACATCAACAGGGCAACTTTCCACTCTTCCAAGAGAACAGTCCTAAGGCACAAAGGTTCAGATACTGGCCACTGAAATTTGTCAGAGCATTCTGAACAGTTGGAGTGTTGTGGAGGTGAGGGTGCTGTGTGTGTTATAGCCAAGGCCAGTTTTCCTGTCTCTCACACACACAAAAATCACTATTAAGTGTTTCACATTTTATTTTAAACATATCTTTATTACAAACACTGTCCATGGAATTTTGTTGTCTTGGTGCTCTTTCCACTCATATTATTTATACTCTACATTGTTAAACTGTTTCTATCACTTTACCGACCACATATGTTTCTTCTGGGTTGCTTCACTCTGACTCATTTAGACTGGTATCTGTCTACTAGCACATCACAGCAAGAGCATGTAGGGAGTGCTTCACAAGCCAACATGTGATCAGTTTCTGTTATAAGTATGCATTTTGTATCATACTTATAGCCTTTTATCAACTAAAGATCATACTTTTACTGTGGTGTCTGCTAGACAGAACATGGACCTGAACACAAGAAACTGACAAAACATTATTTGAATAGTAAAGTTACATGATTATTAAACCACTTGAAGATTTTGCCCAAAGACTACATAAAGAATTCACGTTAAGGAATAAATACTTCTGCTTGAGGAGGAATGGTGATAGTGACCAAACAAAGAGCATAAGAAATATGGAATTAACCAATCCTTTTAGAATTCCAATGTTCTAAACTGCATGGGGACACAAACATATTAAGCACTATTAACTGAAACACCTTCTGGTTCCTGGGCCTTCTTTTTCTTTGGCCTCAGGTTTAGGGTTGAAAGTATAACTTTCAGTATGGTAGGTCATTCTCATTAGTTTGTGGAAGATCTTGTTCAGGTTTACTTTTTCACTATTCCTGATCCTATTCTGTATTCTCACATAGACACTCAGTCTAATGTGTGTGTATTACATTTCCTTAGATATGTATATAACCTTATCAAAATACAGTGGTCCTTTTTAGGTTATGTAAATAGTATTGTGCTATGGAGACAGTTTGTGTATAATACTGTAGTTTGTTTTTTGAGAGTGCATCCAAGTACTGCATTTCGGACTCTTTTGTTGACCATGATGGCTACTCCATTTCTTCTGAGGGATTCCTGCCCGCAGTAGTAGATCTAATGGTCATCTGAGTTAAATTCACCCATTTCAGTCCATTTCAGTTCGCTGATTCCTAGAATGTCGACATTCACTCTTGCCATCTCTTGTTTGACCACTTCCAATTTGCCTTGATTCATGGACCTGACATTCCAGGTTCCTATGCACTATTGCTCTTTACAGCATCGGACCTTGCTTCTATCACCAGTCACATCCACAGCTGGGTATTGTTTTTGCTTTGGCTCCATCCCTTGATTCTTTCTGGAGTTATTTCTCCACTGATCTCCAGTAGCATATTGGGCACCTACTGACCTGGAGAGTTTCTCTTTCAGTATCCTATCATTTTGCCTTTTCATACTGTTCATGGGCTTCTAAAGGCAAGAATACTGAAGTGGTTTGCCATTCCCTTCTCCAGTGGACCACATTCTGTCAGATCTCTCCACCATGACCTGCCCGTCTTGGGTTGCCCACGTGCATGGCTTAGTTTCATTGAGTTAGACAAGGCTGTGGTCCTAGTGTGATTAGATTGACTAGTTTTCTGTGAGTATGGTTTCAGTGTGTCTGCCCTATGATGCCCTCTTGCAACACCTACCGTCTTACTTCGGTTTCTCTTACCTTGGGTGTGGGGTATCTCTTCACGGCTGCTCCAGCAAAGCGCAGCCAATGCTCCTTACCTTGGACGAGGGGTATCTCCTCACTGCCGCCCTTCCTGACCTTCAACGTGGGACTTCCAAGGCAAACCATTCAATATCACAGTAATCCAAGAAACACCTGGGATTTCCAAGGCAAACCATTCAGTATCACAGTAATCCAAGTCTATGCCCCAACCAGTAACACTGAAGAAGCTGAAGTTGAATGGTTCTATGAAGACCTACAAAACCTTTTAGAACTAACACCCAAAAAAGATATCCTTTTCATTATAGAGGACTGGAATGCAAAATTAGGAAGTCAAGAAACACCTGGAGTAACAGGCCTTGGAATTTGGCCTTGGAATACAGAATGAAGCAGGGCAAAGACAAGAAAATGCACTGGTCATAACAAACACCCTCTTCCAACAACACAAGAGAAGACTCTATATATGGACATCACCAGATGGTCAACACTAGAATCAGATTGATTATGTTTTTTGCAGCCAAAGATGGAGAAGCTCTATACAGTCAACAAAAACAAGACCAGGAGCTGACTGTGGCTCAGACCATGAACTCCTTATTGCCAAATTCAGACTTAAATTGAAGAAAGTAGGGAAAACCACTAGACCATTCAGGTATGACCTGAATCAAATCCCTTATGATTATACAGTGGAAGTGAGAAATAGATTTAAGGGCCTAGATCTGATAGATAGAGTGCCTGATGAACTATGGAATGAGGCTCATGACATTGTATGGGAGACAGGGATCAAGACCATCCCCATGGAAAAGAAATGCAAAAAAGCAAAATGGCTGTCTGGGGAGGCCTTACAAATAGCTGTGAGAAGTGAAAAGCAAAGGAGAAAAGGAAAGATATAAACATCTGAATGCAGAGTTCCAAAGAATAGCAAAAAGAGATAAGAAAGCCTTCCTCAGTGATCAATGCAAAGAAATAGAGGAAAACAACAGAATGGGAAAGACTAGAGATCTCTTCAAGAAAATCAGAGATACCAAAGGAACATTTCATGTAAAGATGGGCTCGATAAAGGACAGAAATGGTATGGACCTAACAGAAGCAGTAGATATTAAGAAGAGATGGCAAGAATACACAGAAGAACTGTACAAAAAAGATCTTCACGACCCAGATAATCATGATGGTGTGATCACCGACCTAGAGCCAGACATCCTGGAATGTGAAGTCAAGTGGGCCTTAGAAAGCATCACTATGAACAAAGCTAGTGGAGGTGATGGAATTCCAGTTGAGCTATTCCAAATCCTGAAAGATGATGCTGTGAAAGTGCTGCACTCAATATGCCAGCAAATTTGGAAAACTCAGCAGTGGCCACAGGACTGGACAAGGTCACTTTTCATTCCAATCCCAAAGAAAGGCAATGCCAAAGAATGCTCAAACTACTGCACAATTGCACTCATCTCACACACTAGTAAAATAATGCTCAAAATTCTCCAAGCCAGGCTTCAGCAATATGTGAACCATGAACTTCCTGATGTTCAAGCTGGTTTTAGAAAAGGCAGAGGAACCAGAGATCAAATTGCCAACATCTGCTTGATCATCAAAAAAGCAAGAGAGTTCCAGAAAAACATCTACTTCTGCTTTATTGACTATGCCAAAGCCTTTGACTGTGTGGATCACAATAAACTGGAAAATTCTGAAAGAGATGGGAATACCAGACCACCTGACCTGCCTCTTGAGAAATCTATATGCAGGTCAGGAAGCAAGACTTAGAACTGAACATGGAACAACAGACTGGTTCCAAATAGGAAAAGGAGGATGTCAAGGCTGTATATTGTCACCCTACTTATTTAACTTATATGCAGAGCACATCATGAGAAACGCTGGACTGGAAGAAACACAAGCTGGAATCAAGATTGCTGGGAGAAATATCAATAACCTCAGATATGCAGATGACACCACCCTTATGTCAGAAAGTGAAGAGGAACTAAAAAGCCTCTTGATGAAAGTGAAAGTGGAGAGTGAAAAAGTTGGCTTAAAGCTCAACATTCAGAAAACCAAGATCATGGCATCCGGTCCCATCACTTCATGGGAACTAGATGGGGAAACAGTGGAAACAGTGTCAGGCTTTATTTTGGGGGGCTCCAAAATGACTGCAGATGGTGATTGCAGCCATGAAATTAAAAGACGTTTACTCCTTGGAAGGAAAGTTATGACCATCCTAGATAGCATATTCAAAAGCAGGGACATTACTTTGCCAACAAAGATTCATCTAGTCAAGGCTATGGTTTTTCCTGTGGTCATGTATGGATGTGAGAGTTGGACTGTGAAGAAGGCTGAGTGCTGGAGAATTGATGCTTTTGAACTGTGGTGTTGGAGAAGACTCTTGAGAGTCCCTTGGACTGCAAGGAGATCCAACCAGTCCATTCTGAAGGAGATCAGCCCTGGGATTTCTTTGGAAGGAATAATGCTAAAGCTGAAACTCCAGTACTTTGGCCACCTCATGCGAAGAGTTGACTCATTGGAAAAGACTCTGATGCTGGGAGGGATTGGGGACAGGAGGAGAAGGCGACAGAGGATGATGAGATGGCTGGATGGCATCAGTGACTCGATGGACATGAGTCTGAGTGAACTCCGGGAGTTGGTGATGGACAGGGAGGCCTGGCGTGCTGTGATTCATTGGGTCACAAAGAGTCGGACAGGACTGAGTGACTGATCTGATCTGATCTGATCTGTAGTTTGTCTTCGTGCTATTTTATGTATGCCTAATTCACTGTTTCTAAATGCTTGTTACAGTGAATGTATTCATCCAATTTTATTTATTTAGAGATGAACATATAAGATAGCTGCAAACAATAGCTACCACAAACAATATTGAAAAGAGTTAGCTTCATCGTGTTCTTTTGTGAACTTCTTTGAATAGGGTTCCTGGGTAATAGGAAACATACATATACTATGCAACTACTGCCGGTTGCCCTCCATATCAAGCAAACAAACATTTTTTAAAGGTTAAAATGATGTTGAATTTATTATTCTGTTTATGCAAATGTCTTTGAGGACAAGTCAGTAGATTCAGTTTTTAAAACTTCACACACTGAAAACTTTATGCTATAATTATTTTGATTCTTAAACACTAAAACTCCTAAATATCCAGAAAAAAAAATCCTTGACCTGTTTTTTCAACAATAAACTGCTAATTATGTCTTATGTTATTGTTAAAAACCAGGTAACTAGGTCACTACTGGAGCAGGAAATGGCAACCCACTCCAATATTCTTGCCTGGAAAATTCCATGGACAGAGAGCCCTGGCAGAATACAGCCTACGGGGTGACAAAGAGTCAGACATAACTGAGCAACTGAGCATATACATGCACATACATGTCACTAAATGTATAGTTACAGCATTTCAATTTTTGTCCTTGGTATAATTTCAGAAGATGGAACTAAGAAATGGAACAAATTTCTCTATAAGAAATTTGTCTAGTATTTAAAATTTTATTATAAGGCAAATCTATGGATCAGTATTTCTCTGGAGAATTGCCCTAGGATAGATACTAGTTTTAAATACTTTATAGATTGTTTGCCACAGGTTTACTACATATCTTTTAAATTATAAATATAGACTAATTTATTCTATCTTTCTTTGCATATTTTTCCACATTGCCTGCATCCACACATACCTCCACCTTCACCAACAATTATTCTGATGCAAACCTCAATTATTTTCTAAAAGATATATACTAATAATAGTAAAATTATATACCAATTTGTTATTGCTGAAGTTGAATAACTTTCCATATGAAAGTGAAAGTGAAAGTGAAAGTGTTAGTCGATCAGTGGTGTCTCACTCTTTGCGACCCCATGGACTGTAGCCCTCCAAGCTCCTCTGTCCATGGAATTCTCCAGGCATGAATACCGGAATGAGTTGCCATTCCTTTCTCCAGGACCTTTTCATATACTTCTATATATATATATATTTTTTTTTCTAGGTTTCCCTGTATTGTTCTTGCTGATCCATAGAAGTCCTTCTATATTCAAGATACTAGTTCTTAATTGGTTTCAGTTGTTGAAAATATCTCCTTCCAATCAGTCATAGATTTTCTAATTATCTATATTTTCTTCTTTAATAGATTTCTGAATTCTTATGTAATCAAATCCATTAACTTTTTCTTCCTTACAGTTTTTGGTTTGAGGATCTGGGATATATTTTTCTCCACTGTCCTTTTTCAAGGCCCCTGGGTAACTCTCCTAGATTTTCTTCCTTTAGTTTTGTAGTATTTAAGATTATAAGCACTCTGAGTTTCACATTTATACATTTAATGAGAAGGATCCAACTCTACTTTTTTCAATTTAGTGGGCTTATATCCTTAACATTTTCCTATTATTCTGGCATGCCTGTTTTGTCATATATCACACTGGCTATAAATACATGTTTGGTTCTGAACTTTCAACCCTAAACTCTCAATTTTGAATCGACAGTATATTGGCCACACACACTCATGAGAGATTTTTAGAAACTCTGTATATATTCGAACAAAGATTACTCTAGCTTTATAAAATGAGCTGGGATAGTTTTATTTTACTTCCCATAAAAATATTTTTAAGTTAATAAATAATGGTTCCTGGAAAGTTTGTAGAATTTATTGGTTAATCCTTTGCTGACCAGTTGAATTGCTTTAACACTTATCAAATGGCTCATACTCTCTATTTCATTGACAATTTTTTGCATTTCATGTTTTTGTAGAAATTTACCCTTTCATCTAAGTTTGCAAATTTATTAGCGTATAATAGCTCATAACATTCTTATTGGGACTTCCCTGGTGGCTCAGCTGGTAAAGAATCTGCCTGCAATGCAGGAGACCCTGGTTGGATCCCTGGGTTGGGAAGATCCCCTGGAAGAGGGCATGGCAACCCACTCCAGTATTCTTGCCTGGAGAATCCCCAGGCACAGAGGAGCCTGGCGGGCTACAGTCCATGAGGTTGCAAAGAGTCAGACAGGACTAAGTGACTAAGCACAGCACAGCAACATTCTCAATAATTTCAAATTCCCTTTGGTGTCTTATTTAATTTCCAAACTAGAATTTTGAAGTGGCCCTTTTATTATTGATTTCCAATTACATTACATTCTCACTGAAGACTTTTGTCTACATGAGTTTGCATTTTTGAAATTTATTCAGCATCATTTATGGCCTGCATATGGTCATACTTGTGAATTTTACTTATGAATTCAAAATATTTATTTTTGACAGTATCTACCTGTCTACACATGCATTATATATATTTATAACTCACTGGGTTATGTATATTTTCTGTAAGTTCGCTTGACCTGTTTTTGAAAGAAGTATGTTAACTTATCCAACTATAATTATTAGCTTATCTATTTGTTCCTCAACATTGTCAGTTATTGCTTCCTACATTTCAAATTTATAAATATAGGCTTGTGTATATTCATGACTGCCATACCTTCTTGACCTTTTGCTCCTTATTATGTCTTCTTATGATGTTTCTAAACTTTGTTTCTATCTTTACTGATATAAAATTTTAAAAATTCTCTGGGTAGAATATGTTGAAAACAATACTCAATCATTATTTTTCAGCCATCCATGGGATCGCTAGGAGTCGGACACGACTGAGCGACTTCACTTTCACTTTTCACTTTCATGCCTTGGAGGAGGAAATGGCAACCCACTCCAGTGTTCTTGCCTGGAGAATCCCAGGGACAGGGGAGCCTGGTGGGCTGCCGTCTATGGGGTCGCACAGAGTCGGACACGACTGAAGCAACTTAGCAGCAGCAGCAGCAGCTCTTGAGATAGCTGACATAAATTTAATTTTTACTTCCAATAGCCTTTCAGAATCCTCCTTTGTCATTTGAACGACCTAAGTTTCACTATTATGTCAAGGAATTTTTTCTATTTCCCTTGCGGTTCCTGTGAGCACCATCAATTTGAAATCATTGCTGCTGCTACTGCTAAGTCACTTCAGTCATGCCCGACTCTATGCGACCCCATAGACCACAGCCCACCAGCCTCCCCCATCCCTGGGATTCTCCAGGCAAGAACACTGGAGTGGGTTGCCATTTCCTTCTCCAATGCATGAAAGTGAAAAGTGAAAGTGAAGTCGCTCAGTCGTGTCCGACTCCTAGCCACCCCATGGACTGAAGCCTACCAGGCTCCTCCATCCATGGGATTTTCCAGGCAAGAGTACTGGAGTAGGGTGCCATTGCCTTCTTCGTTGGAGTCATTACCTTTCATTAATTATGAAAAATCTTTCCACATAATATATTCAAGTACTTACTTTTTTCCTCCATTTCTTTTAGTTTTCTTCTGAACCTATTACTTCATTACTCAGTTTTTTCCTTCTTCTATTTATTAGCTTATCTTTTATACTTATATTTGATACCTTTTCAGAAAAGGCTTTCCAAATCACTTTTTCTTTTTTAAGTTTATTATTCACCCCATATCAATTCTCTTATTTCAACTATTCGGAGAAGGCAATGGCACCCCACTCCAGTACTTTTGCCGGAAAATCCCATTGGTGGAGGGTCCTGGTAGGCTGCAGTCCATGGGGTCGCCAAGAGTCAGACACGACTGAGCAACTTCACTTTCACTTTTCACTTTCATGCTTTGGAGAAGAAAATGGCAACCCACTCCAGTGTTCTTGCCTGGAGAATCCCAGGGATGGGGGAGCCTGGTGGGCTGCCGTCTATGGGGTCACACAGAGTCGGACATGACTGAAGTGACTTAGCAGCAGCAGCATTTCAACTATTATAATATTTATATTAAATATTTTAATTTAATTATTTTTGATTTAACTATAGGGCTTTCTTTTTACTCACTACCAATATTACCCACTCTATCTTTGAATATCATTTTAAATTCTCATTCTCAACAGCTCATTGTATAGAGGTTATTTCGTTTATTTTCTTTCTCTTCAAGTGTTATGATCCTTAAGTGTCTTGTTATTTTCTACTGTAGTCTCATAATTTATTGAGGCTTTCAGCTACTTTATATATATTTACATATATATTCATGTATTCTTAGTGAGAAAGGCAAACCCTTAAGCTTCAAAATATGCTATATTTGGAGGGTGAGAATGGCTGGAACAGAGGGAGTATGTCTGTATTGGGCCATCTGATGTGAAGAGCCAATTCATTGGAAAAGACCCTGATGCTGAGAAAGATTGAGGGCAGGAGCAGAAGTGGGTGACAAAGGATGAGATGGTTGGATGGCATCATCGACTCAATGGACATGAATCTGAGCAAACTCTGGGAGATAATGAAGGACAGATAAGCAGTCCATGAGGACCTGACTTGACAATTGAACAGTAACAGCAAGGTGCAGATCTACTAATAGTTTGCCACATTCCCCCGGCAACCCTAGTCCTCGAGGGACTTACTTATCTCTCTTTCCTGGCTTGTGATTTTTTGTGTGATCACCTATCCCTTGGAGCTATGTCGTAGGTGGGTAAGCAAGGGATTTCTCCTCTACCAGCAATCTTAACTGAACTCACTGCAAATTACTTTTTTCATCATCTATTCTCAAGCACTTCTTTATTGATATCCCCAGCATCTCTGAACAGCATGTGGACAGTCCTTCCATTCCTGACCAATCATATTGTGTCAGGGAATGAGCAACAGTCAATTCTGGGAAATATTTGGGAGAAAGGGGGTATCCTCACAATTAAAAGGTACCCCAACACTATCTATGACCATGCATCTGGATCTTTTTTACTCAAAGCTGCTACTGTTCCCTCAATGACACTCAGTCACCTTCTGTCTCCATAATATTTCCTCAGAGATTTTAATTTCTTTCTTCCATCTCTTTTTATTTTTTCCCTTTGCATCATGTGTCTCAGCTTTCAGCTTAGTGTGTCACGTCTCGAAGCAGAACTCAGGAAAAATATTTTCATTTTCATTTTACGTATGAGGAAACTTAGTTCAGAGTTAAATTAATTTATCCTACATTACTGGCCAGTAAGCAGCGGAGAAGGAGAAAACACTGTTAGATCTCACTATAAATCTCATGGTCTTTCCCTGGATATTTATATTGTGCAATATGTAATATATAGGAATCATTTTTAGAAATACTATTTGCTCAGCCAATGAAAAAATTCATCTTGTTTTTACAAACTCTGGAGTTGTAAAATCACTTCATATTTTTTCCAGTTAAATAGCACACCTAGAAGATATTTTCATTCCCAAATGTTCCCTCCTACTTGATGGAGATAAGCAAAGGTGTTGAACAAGAGTAGGGATAATCTTGAGTTCCATTTACAAAGACAAATGATTCTGAAATTGCATTCGAAAACCTCATAAATGGACACTGAGCTGTTTATAATTTGGCACCTCTCTAGTGATACACACAGAGCAAATGGAAATTAGTCCCACTCTCCACTACTAACCGGAGAAGGAAATGGCACCCCACTCCAGTACTCTTGCCTAGAAAATCCCATGGGCAGAGGAGCCTGGTAGGCGTCAGTCCATGGGGTCGCTAAGAGTGGAACACGACTAAGCGACTTCACTTTCACTTTTCACTTTCATGCATTGGAGAAGGAAATGGCAACCCACTCCAGTGTTCTTGCCTGGAGAATCCCAGGGACGGGGGAGCCTGGTGGGCTGCCGTCTATGGGGTCGCACAGAGTCGGACATAACTGAAGCGACTTAGCAGCAGCAGCAGCAGCAGCCACTACTAACAGAATATTAACTGTTTTGCAAGTAAGTGCTTTTCAATGTAATGCCTTAAACAACAGATCTTTAAACAATGCAAACATTTCATTTTAATCACCACATACTTGCCTGTTACGGGGTGCTGAGTGATAAAATATAAGCTAGTCAAATGAGAAATACTCCCAGAGTTGTCATTTCCTTCAGTCATTGATCAGATCAGATCAGATCAGTCGCTCAGTCGTGTCCAACTCTTTGCGACCCAATGAATCATAGCACGCCAGGCCTCCCTGTCCATCACCAACACCTGGAGTTCACTCAGACTCACATCCATGGAGTCAGTGATACCATCCAGCCATCTCATCTTCTGTCATCCCCTTCTCCTCTTGCCCCCAATCCCTCCCAACATCAGAGTCTTTTCCAATGAGTCAACTCTTTGCATGAGGTGGCCAAAGTACTGCAGTTTCAGCTTTAGCATCATTCCTTCCAAAGAAATCCCAGGGCTGATCTCCTTCAGAATGGACTGGTTGGATCTCCTTGCAGTCCAAGGGACTCTCAAGAGTCTTCTCCAACACCACAGTTCAAAAGCATCAATTCTCCAGCACTCAGCCTTCTTCACAGTCCAACTCTCACATCCATACATGACCACAGGAAAAACCATAGCCTTGACTAGACAAACCTTTGTTGGCAAAGTAACGTCTCTGCTTTTGAATATGCTATCTAGGTTGGTCATAACTTTCCTTCCAAGAAGTAAGCGTCTTTGAATTTTATGGCTGCAGTCACCATCTGCAGTGATTTTGGAGCCCCCCAAAATAAAGTCTGACACTGTTTTCCCATCTATTTCCCATGAAGTGATGGGACTGGATGCCATGATCTTCGTTTTCTGAATGTTGAGCTTTAAACCAGTTTTTTCACTCTCCACTTTCACTTTCATCAAGAGGCTGTGGCGGATTCATTTCAATGTTTGGCAAAACTAATACAATATTGTAAAGTTTAAAAATAAAATAAAATTTAAAAAAAAAAAGAGGCTTTTGAGTTCCTCTTCACTTTCTGCCATAAGGGTAGTGTCATCTGCATATCTGAGGTTATTGATATCTCTCCCGGCAATCTTGATTCCAGCTTGTGTTTCTTCCAGTCCAGCGTTTCTCATGATGTACTCTGTATATAAGTTAAATAAACAGAGTGACAATATGCAGTCTTGACGTACTCCTTTTCCTATTTGGAACCAGTCTGTTGTTCCATGTCCAGTTCTAAGTCTTGCTTCCTGACCTGCATACAAATTTCTCAAGAGGCAGATCAGGTGGTCTGGTATTCCCATCTCTTTCAGAATTTTCCACAGTTTATTAAGATCCACACAGTCAAAGGCTTTGGCATAGTCAATAAAGCAGAAATAGATGTTTTTCTGGAACTCTCTTGCTTTTTCCATGAACCAGCGGATGTTGGCAATTTGATCTCTGGTTCCTCTGCCTTTTCTAAAACCAGCTTGAACATCAGGAAGTTCATGGTTCACATATTGCTGAAGCCTGGCTTGGAGAATTTTGAGCATTACTTTACTAGCATGTGAGATGAGTGCAATCGTGCGGTATTTTGAGCATTCTTTGGCATTGCCTTTCTTTGGGATTGGAATAAAAACTGACCTTTTTCAGTCCTGTGGCCACTGCTGAGTTTTCCAAATTTGCTGGCATATTGAGTGCGACACTTTCACATCATCATCTTTCAGGATTTGAAATAGCTCAACTGGAATTCTTTCACTTCCACTAGCTTTGTTCGTAGTGATGCTTTCTAAGGCCCACTTGACTTCACATTCCAGGATGTCTGGCTCTAGGTGATTGATCACACCATCGTGATTATCTGGGTCGTGAAGATCTTTTTTGTACAGTTCTTCTGTGTATTCTTGCCATCTCTTCTTAATATATACTGCTTCTGTTAGGTCCATACCATTTCTGTCCTTTATTGAGCTCATTTTTGCATGAAATGTTCCTTTGGTATCTCTGATTTTCTTGAAGAGATCTCTAGTCTTACCCATTTTGATGTTTTCCTCTATTTCTTTGCATTGATCTCTGAGGAAGGCTTTCTTATCTCTTCTTGCTATTCTTTGCAACTCTACATTCAGATGTTTATATCTTTCCTTTTCTCCTTTGCTTTTCACTTCTCTTCTTTTCACAGCTATTTGTAAGGCCTCCCCAGACAACCATTTTGCTTTTTTGCATTTCTTTTCCATGGGGATGGTCTTGATCCATGTCTCCTGTACAATGTCATGAACCTCATTCCATAGTTCATCAGGCACTCTATCTATCAGATCTAGGCCCTTAAATCTATTTCTCACTTCCACTGTATAATCATAAGGGATTTGATTTAGGTCACACCTGAATGGTCTAGTGGTTTTCCCTACTTTCTTCAATTTAAGCCTGAATTTGGCAATAAGGAGTTCATGGTCTGAGCCACAGTCAGCTCCTGGTCTTGTTTTTGTTGACTGTATAGAGCTTCTCCATCTTTGGCTGCAAAAAACATAATCAATCTAATTCTAGTGTTGACCATCTGGTGATGTCCATATATAGAGTCTTCTCTTGTGTTGTTGGAAGAGGGTGTTTGTTATGACCAGTGCATTTTCTTGTCTTTGTCCTGCTTCATTCTGTATTCCAAGGCCAAATTCCAAGGCCTGTTACTCCAGGTGTTTCTTGACTTCCTAATTTTGCATTCCAGTCCTCTATAATGAAAAGGACATCTTTTCTGGGTTTTAGTTCTAAAAGGTCTTGTAGGTCTTCATAGAACCGTTGATGGCAATGTTGAAAAAAACTTCCTGAGGTGTTGACTAATTTTTGTAGGGTTTTTGTCTTTTTATTCTTGTGCCTTTCAATCTGGGGAGAAAACGTACTTATTTGAAAGCAAGGGGAAATTATTTCAAAAAAACTGTGATTCAAGTGGCAGTGAGCCTTCTCTTTGTAAGGCATTTTAATAAGTATTTGGATGACAAAACAGACTTTTCATTGGTTTGTAGAACAATAAGTCAGCAAACCACCAGCCCACAGTCCCACAATTCTCTGTCCTGGATAATTTATTCTTTATGACCAATACTCTATAGCTATAGTCAAGTCATGTGATCAATCTAATAGACCAGTCAAAAGTAGAGTTTATAGCTGAATACAGGATACAAACTTGCACATGACCTATCTATTTACCTTCTTATTTGGGCGAACATATTGCTGTAAAAAGAAGAGGAGGAAAATGTGACATGGAGCATTCTATGTGCCAGACCTTTTGTCAGTCGCCTTACATTTTAACTCATCTAGGTTGGTGCAAGTATTTGATGTTATTATCAGCAATTGGTTTTCCCTTGAAAGTGTTCCCACCTTTTCTTGAAATTTCTGGAGGGAACAGTCTCACAGTAACTCTGTTGCTAAAACTCAGCCTCTGTTTCCCAGTGTTGAACAGAAACACAAAGGCAGAGTTTTGGGTGAAGTAGAAGAGGAGCTTTTATTGCTTTGCCAGGCAAAGGGGACCACACCAGGCTAATGCCCTCAAGACTGCCTGACCCACCTGGAGAGGGTGGTGAGGATTTTCATAGTGTTCAATAAGCAGGGGATGAGCAGTTTATTGACTGCTCTCTCACATTGGTTGGCAACAAGATGAAGTTTCAAGCTTCAACCTGATTTCAACTAGTCTAGGGTCTATGTTCTTGTGGTCAGCCGTTTTCATCTGGTGGGGGTCAGCTTCCTGTAAAAACAAGCCAGGGATGTGGCCTTTATTGGTATTTTTCGGGTAACTATGGGTTTGGTAATTCAGCTATTTAGTAGATTTATAGTCTAAATTGTTACCAGTTTCCTGACTCAACAACTATTCTTTGTTTCTACATCTTCACATGCCCAGTAATTAATTCTTGAGTCAGCACTTTACTTCAAAAGGCTAGGACACAAGGACTTGTACACAGTTTCATGCCCACTCCCTTCTGTCTGCACTACCACCGTAGTACTGGCTTTCCATCTGAAGGAACTAGCAATACGTCACTGAACAGAACTCTCCCCCAGTGAGGACCACACAGTTGCCACTACTCTACAAATTGGAGATGGGACACCACTTTCTCTACATCATGTTTTACCCTAGCACAGGTAGATCTTTCATCCTACGTCCCTACAGATAACTGACATCAGGTAAGGACTCTTTATGAAAACTGTCATAGCTATTGTGCATCACCTTCTACTCAGAGAATAATTTATTCTATTGCCAAAAGCAAGAGCTGTTCATGGTTTTATTTGATACCCCTCTGCCTCACTCCAGGCTGCTTCCATAGTTCACAGGCACCTTCTCCCAGATCCTCTATATTATAGAACTCCAATCTAGTAAGGAGATGAGGAATTAAAATAAAATAAGAATTTACCACTTATTCAACATTTATATAATATAATAGATATGGGTATGGTTCCATAGAGAAGCAATTTATTCTTTTTTAATACCTGAGGAATGGATATCATTATTCTCCATTGAAAAGATGAGAAACTATAGGAAGTTAATATCTTGTCCAAAGTAACATCAAACTCAAGTTTAATTAGATCCTATAGCCAGAAGATGGAAGCAACCTCAGTGTCCATCAGCAAATGAATGGATAAAGATGTGGCACATATGTATAATGGAATATCACTCAGCCATAAAAAGGAACAAGATTGGGTCATTTGTAGAGACATGGATGGACCTAGAGACTGTCATACACAGTGAAGTAAGCCAGAAAGAGAAAAACAAGTATTGTATATTAATGCATATATGTAGAATCCAGAAAAATTATATAGGTGATCTTAGTTGCAAAGTAGAAATAAAGACAGAGAAGTAGAGAAACAATATATAGATACTGGGGTTGAGCAGAATTTGGAGATTGGGATTGACATATACACTATTGATACTATGCATAAAATAAATAACTAATGAGAGCATACTATATGGCACAGGGAACAATGCTTAATGCATTGTGGTGACCTGAATGGGAAGGAAATCCCAAAAAAGGGGGGTATATGTATATGTATAGCTGATTCCCTTTACTGTGCAGTATAAACTAACACAACATTGTAAAGCAACTGTATTCCAATAAAAATTAATTTAAAAAAAAGAAGCTAATAGCTTGTCCATGGTCATACCAAACTCAAGTTTGGCAAACTCCCTGCCCAATACCTTCAAAGATATCAGCCTGATTTCCTACAAATTATAGAGATCATAGGATACTGCTGAAGAAGGAATCTTGCAGTTCTATCTTTTTTAAGACATTTATAGAAAAACAGAACATTCTGCATGAAGTTTTCTTCCTTTTATGACACGTTGGTTTAGATTCCCTTTACCTGGTGAAAGAATATGTCTAAAAATATTTTGGAAAGTTTATAAACCTATTAAAATATAAGGCATTATTATTCTATTTAAGGTCTAATGGTCTTTGTTTAAAGAATATTTTTATTTACACAATGATCTCAAATTTATGTTGCTAGTGAAAGAAAATAATACGGATCTCTCATTGTGAGGAAGGCTATGAGGTATGAACACTTCAAAGCTGATTGCTTTGAAGTTTTTTATACAAAATATTCAAAGCCTATGTGCATGATTTACAGTATGTTAAATTTTTAGAGAACTCTTGCTGTTGATAAAGTGGTGCAGTCACCTGCCCTTGTTTGAAGAATACCACAACTACATATTCACCTAGATTTGTGACTATGTAGTGAGTTAATGCTTATGAATGAACACATAAACCACTAAAAATTAGGAATTACTACTAATAAAATGATGCTAGTGATTTAAATGAGAACACAGTTAAAATAATACTAGCTACCATCTATTGCCAATATTTTATGTGTCAGGAGGATAGATATTCTATCTGCCTCATCTCACTGCATTCGTTTCTCTCAGTAACCCTAAGAGGTTGGATGCTGAGGCTTAAAGAGGTGAAGTAATGTACTCATAGTCACACATCTACAAGCTGTACAGTGCAGAGAGTTTAAATCCAGGCTTATCCACATCTGAAATTCCTTTCGCTTGGCAGATAGCTGCAGAGTTCTTCCCTCATGCACTGAGAATTGAACCAGAATCAATAACTCTCTGCTCACAGGTTTGACATTTTGATTTTTTGACCCTCTTGGCATTTCACTATCACCTGAAGGAAAGTATACAAAATGAAGATTCCTTTTCTCGACTACAGGTGCCATTTCCTTTCTTCCACATCTCCCTCTTATGAACCTAAGCAGTAACCTGATAAATGAAAACCTGTACCCAGGGTTACTCAAGGTCAGTAAAAGGTAGAGAATAGTCTTGGCATGTCAAACTGAGAAAAAACTTTCTTAGCATTTCTTAAGGATTATCTGGTCTAATGGACAATTTACTAGAAGAGACTGGTCAACAGCACTGTCCCCAAAATAGTGAAATTGTAAGTCATTGGACTACAGGACTAGATAGGACTACAGGCTGTCAGAGGCAGAAGAGACCTTAAGAAATTGTTTCACAAGTTGTTTTTACAAGTACAGGCTTTGTGTGCTACAGAAGTGAAGAGATGGTCCCAAGGAACTTAGCCCAGAGCCTGAATTGAGAATAGATCCTCCAGACCTTCAGACTTATGCTCTTAATTCTGTTATATATTCATATTTTTGCCTATTAATAAATCAGAAAAGTACAAAGAGAATATAAAAACACATTTGTATCCACCATCCCCAGTGTTACCAATCCTTTTTCCTGTGCTATTTTCTTCTCCAGATATAGCTTCTATCAAGAATGTAGGTGTGTGTTTAGCACATTTTATAGGGCTTCCCAGGTGGCACAGTGGTAAAGAATCTGCCTGCCACTGTAGGAGATGCAAGAGACCTGCTTTGGATTCTTGAGTCAGGAAGAAGCCCTAGAGTAGGAAATGACAACCCACTCTAGTATTTGTGCTTAGAAAATTCAATGGACAGAGGAGCCTGGTGGGCTACAGTCCATGGGGTACCAAAGAGTTAGACATGACTGAGTGCACAGATACATGTTTTTACTACATACATGTAAGTCAATAAACTACATGAACTGACTTTTGAATAGAGTTTACATAAATGGCATCATGCAGGGTATTATTTTATGTGCACATGGTTATTCACTCAAAATTGCATTTTAGCAACTTGTTTATAGTATTGAAATATCTTCACCTCTTTGACTGCAATTCTGTATCTTATCAATACATCAACCACATCTTAAAATATATCTCATTGATGTATCACAGTCCACATTTAAGTCAATTCCCTATTGCTGAAAATTTGTTGTTGCTTCTCCAGCTTTTTTGTTTTTGCTATCCCCAAACGATGCTGCTTATGTACTGCTTATGCTTTACATTGCAAAGCATACAGCATGTTGTTTTGCTTCTTTCTGTAATTTATACAAATGTTATACTTTGGTTTACAGACATCCAGATCTTATTTATATTTCTAAAAATGAGCCATGTTGACTGACAGAGCTATATTTTGTTCATTTTTACTCATGTATGGAGAAGGCAATGGCACCCCTCTCCAGTGCTCTTGCCTGGAAAATCCCATGGACGGGGGAGCCTGGTGGGCTGCAGTCCATGGGGTCGCTAAGGGTCGGACACGACTGAGCAACTTCACTTTCACTTTTCACTTTCATGCATTGGAGAGGGAAATGGCAACCCACTACAGTGTTCTTGCCTGGAGAATCCCAGGGACAGGGGAGCCTGGTGGGCTGCCGTCTATGGGGTCGCACAGAGTCGGACATGACTGAAGCAACTTAGCAGCAGCAGCAGCACTCATGTATAGTATTCCATTTCACTTCATGGATCACAGCCTTCTTGTGGCAAAGGGGCTTGTATAACTCAATGAAGCTATGAGCCCTGTCTAGAAGGGTGATCAAGATGGAAAGGTCACAGTGAAAAGTTCTAACAAAATGTGGACCACTGGAGGAGGAAATGGCAACCCACTTCAGTATTCTTTCCTAGAAAATCACATGGATAGTACTTAAATAAAATCACTTAGGATTATACAATGGAGGTAATGAATAGACTTGAGGGATTAGATCTGTTAGACAGATTGCCTGAAGAACTATGGATAGCAGTTCATAATATTGTACAGGAGGCAGTGACGAAAACCATCCCCAAGAAAAAGAGATGGAATAAGGCAAAGTAGTATTCTGGGGAAGCTTTACAAATAGCTGAGGAAAGAAGAGACGTGAAAGGCAAGGGAGAAATAGAAAAATATACCCAACTGAATTCAGAGTTGCAGAGAATAGCAAGGAGATAAGAAGGCTTTCTTAAAAGAACAATGCAAAGAAATAGAGGAAAACATTAGAATGGGGAAGACTAGAGATTTCTTCAAGAAAATTGAAGATACCAAGGAAACATTTCATGCAAGGATGGGCATGAGAAAGGACAGAAACAGTAAGGACCTAACAGAAGCATAAGGGGTAAGAGGTGGCAGGAATACACAGAAGAACTATACAAAAAAAACCTTAATGACCCAGATAACCAGTATGATGTGGTCACTCATACAGAGTCAGACATCCTGCAGTGTGAAGTCAAGTGGGCCTTAAGAAGCATTACAATAAAAAAAAAAGCAAAGCTAATGGAGGTGACAGAATTTTAGCTGAGCTATTTAAAATCCTGAAAGATGATGCTGTTAAAGTGCTTCACTCAATATGTGAGCAAATTTGAAAAACCCAGCAGTGGCCACCAGACTGAAAATGATCAGTTTCATTCCAATTCAAAAGAAGGACAATGCCAATGAATATTCAAAATTCCATACAGTTGTGCTCATTTCATAAGCTATTGAGGTTTTCTCAAAATCCTTCAAGCAAGACTTCAGCAGTAAGTGAACTGAGAACTTCCCCATTTAGGCTGGTCTTCTGAGAGGCAGGGGCTTCCCAGATGGCTCAGATGGTAAAGTGTCTGCCTGCAATGCGGGCGACCCGAATTCGATCCCTGGATTGGAAAGATCCCCTGGAGAAGGAAATGGCAACCCACTCCAGTACTCTTGCCTGGAAAATTCCATGGATGAAGGAGCAAGGTAGGCTACAGTCCATGGGGTTGAAAAGAGTCGGACACGACTGAGCAACTTCACTCACTCACTCACTCTGAGAGGCAGAGGTACCAGAGATCAAATTGCCAATATTCACTGGATCGTGAAGTAAGCAAGGAAGTTCCAGAAAAATGTCTACTTCTGCTTTATTGATTATGCTAGAGACTTTGACTGTGTGAATTAAAACAAATTGTGGAAAATTCTTAAATTATGGGAATACAGACCACTTTACCTATTTCTGAGAAGCCTATATGCAGGAAAAGAAGTAACAGAACCAGACATGGAACAACATACTGCTTCAAAATTGGGGAAGGAGTACAACAAGGCTGTATATTGTCACTCTACTTATTCAACTTCTTTGCAGAGCATATCATGAGAAATGCCAGACTGGATGAATCACAAGCTGGAATCAAGATTGCAGGCTGACATATCAACAACCTCATATATGCAGATGATACTGCTTTAATCGCAGAAAGTAAAGAGGAACTAAAGAACCTCTTGATGAGGGTGAAAGGGCAGTGAAAAAGCTGGGTTGAAACTCAGTATGTTTCAACATGTTGAAACTAAACATCACAGCATCTGTTCTCATCACTTCATTGCAAATAGAAGAAGAAAAAGTGGAACCAGTCATAAACTTTATTTTCTTGAGCTCTGAAATCACTGCAGATGGTTACTGCAGCCATGAAAGTAAAAGATGCTTGCTCCTTGTTAGGAAAGCTATAACAAATCTAGACAGCATGTTATAAATCAGAGACATAGCTTTGCAAAGATCCATAGAGTCAAGGTATGCTTTTACCAGTGAAAGTGAAAGTTAAGTCATTCAGTCGTGTCCGACTCTTTGTGACCCAGTGGACTGTAGCCCACCATGCTCCTTTGTCCATGGGATTTTCCAGGCGAGAATACTGGAGTGGGTTGCCATTTCCTTCTCCAGAGGATCTTCTCAACCCAGGGATCAAACCCAGGTCTCCTGCATCGTAAGCAAGACTCTTTACCGTCTGAGCCACCAGGGAAGTTTTTACCAGTAGTCATGTACATATATGAGAGCTAGATCATAAAGAAAGCTGAGCACCAACAAATTGATGTTTATGAACTGTGGTGCTGGAGAAGGCTCTTGGGAGTCCCTTGGACTGTAAGAAAATTAAACCAGTCAATCCTAAATGAAATCAGCCATGAATATTCATTGGAAGGACTATTGCTGAAGCTGAAGCTCCAATACTTTGGCCACCTGATGCAAAGAATGGACCCATTGGAAAAGCCCCTGATTCTGGGAAAGATTGAAAGCAAAAGGAAAAGGGGGCGGCAGAGGATGAGATGGTTAGGTGGCATCACAGACTCAACGGACATGAATTTGACCAAATTCCAGTAGATAGTGGAGGACAGAGGAACCTGGTGTGTTACAGTCTATGAGGTTGCTCAGAGTCAGACATGATTTATCGACTAAACAACAACAACAAAAAGTATTCCATTACATTAGCATATAGAAGTTATTTATCCATTTCCTGTGATGGGCATTCAAGCTGTTTCCCACTCTGTGACCATAAACGATGGTGCTACAAATAGTCCTTAAACATATATCCTGGTTTATATTTGAATAAGTTTGTCTGGAGAGTGGAACTGATGTGATGTGTGAGTATTTATGTTCAGTTTTGGAAGACTGATACAGTAAAACATTGTGTGAATCTGTGTCACATATTCAACAACATGTTAATTTTTCTCATGCTAAATAACATAAGGAGAGTTATAAAAAGATTAAAATTCCCATTAGTCAGGATTCTTAAATGTTGCCCTTTTGGTGGGCATAAAAATGCTTCTCATGTGGTCTTGGTTTGTATCACCCAGCTAATGAAGGAGAAGGGGGCGACAGAGGATGAGATGGTGGGATGGCATCACTGATTCAATAGACATGAGTTTGAGCAAGCTCCAGGAGATAGTGAAGGAAGGGGAAGCCTGCTGTGCTGCAGTCATGTGGTCACAAAGAGTCGGGCACGACTGAGAAACTGAGGGTGGAGTTTTACCTGTGTCTTTTTACTGCTCATGCTTCTGTGAAACACGCAGCTTTGGTCCAGGTTTTCTTTTAGGATACCTAAAAAGATATCCTAAAACTATCTTTTTAGGATAGTTACCATATTTCAATTATATACATATGCCTCTAATTTACTCTAATAATGTCTAAATTTATAACATATCTTGATTTTCTTCTAAATGAGAGGAAGAACATAGCAGAGTTTAAATAACATTATAGTTTCTTTTTTTTTTTTCTATAAAATCTTCTCTGTCATTTTTGCCTGTTTTAGTTCAAATATTTTATTCCCCTAAATAACTATGTTTCTTTAATTTTTCTCACCATTTTTATTAAAGTTTACCACATTCTTCATTCATCTTTGCTTCTTATCTTTGGATTCATTTTTATTCCCAATGAATTAACTGTGTTTGTTAGTATTATTAGTAAGTTTCAGAAGTTACTGATAAATTCTCTTTACTTGTGAATGTTTGGAAATATCTTTATTCTGCTTGGGTCATGACTGAGCATCCATTGATAGTGATGCACTTTTAGGTGACATTTTTTGCAAGCACTCTTAGGTGACATTTTCATGTTTCTTTGCTTATGTCCCAGGCAATAGAAGTCAGAATGCTCAGCAGCTCCAATGCTGGAGTCTCAGGCTGCTGAGTGGGGATCCTTTCTTGGGGCATATGTTATGGGGAGATCCATTGTGTTCTAAAGGAGGAGTTGGCAAGTCACAAAGGGCACTGGTAAAGATAACCTGAGGCTCAAGTTGGAGCAGTTTACCATCTAGTTAGTGGTATTTTAACATCTGACAACTGGTACTGCCTCACCAAGGTAAACCAAAGGAAAATTTCCCATGCACATTTTGTTGCCCTAGCTCTTTCCATTGATGAGAAATAAGTTTATATCTCTAATGCTCTTTTTACCTTTAATGTTCATCAGTTTTTCTATGATATGCATAAGTGAGGGAAAATATTTTTTTATATTGTTTAGCACTCAGAGAGTGGTTTCCATCTGCAGATACTTGTCTTTCAATTTTAGGAGAGTCTTGGTTACTACCAATTTGAATATTGCCTGTGTGCTATTTCACTCTTTCCCTCTGGAACTTATGTCACGTGTGTATTTTTCCATTATTTATTTTTAATTGAGGTATAATTGATTTACAATGCTGTATTAGTTTCAGGTGTACAACAAAGTGATTCAGTTATAATTTTTCTTTTTTAGATTCTTTTCCATTATAGGTTATTACAAAATGTTGAATATAGTTCCCTATGCTATATAGTAGGTCCCTGTTGGTTATCTATTTTATACCTAGTAATGTTAGACGTTAATCTCAACAGCCTAATTTATCCCTCCTCTGCCCCTTTACCCACTGGTAACCATAGCTTGTCTTATATGTCTATGTGTCTATTTCTGTTTTGTAAATTTGATCATATTTTAGATTCCATATATATGCAAAATCATATATATTTGTTTTTGTCTGACTTACCTCACTTAGTATGCTAATCTCTAGGTCCATCCATGTTGCTGAAAATAGCATTATTTCATTCTTTTTTATGGCTGAGTAATATTCCATTGCATATATGTAACCACATCATCTTTATCCACTTATCTGCCAATGGACATTTAGGTTGCTTTCATATCTTGATTATTGTAAATAGTGCTGCAGTGAACATTGGGGTGCATGTATTCTTTTGAATTATGTTTCCTCTAGATAAATGCCCAGAAATGAGACTGCTCGATCATATGGTAGCTCTATTTTTAGTTTTTAAGGAACCTCCATACTCTTCTCTACAGTAGCTGTACCAATTTTTTTCCCACCAACAGTGTAGGAGTGTCTCTTTTTCTCCAAGTATGTACTAGTTCTTTGAAATGGGTACTCCATGGCCCTTACCCTCTCTTTGATTAATGTCATGTCTTTATCAACTGTGATGTATTCCAGATAAACTTGCACTACCATTGTCCAGCTCCCTAGTTTGCTATTTCTGTCTAGTCAAGAGTTTATTCCATCTACTGAAGTCTTTCTAATTTCAATAATTCTTTTTTATTGTTAGAATTTCCAATTAGATCTTTTTTTTTATCTCCATCTCTCATGATTTCTTAAGTATATTTGAAGATATTTCTTTCTTACTATGTGAAGATTTCATTAATACCATTTTAAAGCCATTTTGAAATGGTTTCATCACTTTCATTTATCTTCTTGAATGTGTCATTAGTGGCTCTCTCCATATTAAAATTCTAATTAGCACAGAAGATCAGGTGCCAAAATTTTTAACACAAAGAATAAATGTTCATCATTTAATTTGTGAGCTGAAGAAAGATAGCCATTACTTGATTTGAAGGCTGGGGTGCACAGGTTCTGTTCCACATAATTCATCTTCATATACAGATTCCAAACGATAATATACTACCCCAACATTCCAGGTAAGACTGGGAGCATCATGAAACTATCACCGTCTCTCATCTGCATCACAGCAGTAACCTCTTAACTCTGTACACCTTTTCATGGTCCATTCTACATACAGCCAGAACAGTTTTAAAAACTTAGCCTTTACCAAACCAATGGCTTTTCATTGATGACAACAAAACTCAAGTGCCTTACAATGTTTTTTATCTGTACTCAGTGTTTCTGAAACTTCAAAATGTTAATTGAATCACCTAAATAGCACCTGAGGACATTGTTAAACCACTGATTCTAACTCAGCATGTCTGAGGTGGGGCCTGAAATTCTGGATTCTGTCTAAGCGTCCAAGTGATGCTGATGCTGCAGGTCACACTGAGATGTACTTTCCTACATCTTCCTCCCTCTACATCTGACCCTCCCTCTACATCTGACCCTCCCTGTCCTCTGTCATTTCACAGTACTCACCTTTTACTCATTTATGCCGTTTGCATTGACCTCCATGCTGTCTTCCAAAAGACAAAGTTTGTTATAGCCTTGGACTTTTTAAGTATTGGGATCAATTTCTGCTCTATTCCCTCACTTCTTTCAGGTCCCTGCTCTGATATTGCCTCCTCAAGAGGTTTTCTGTAAACAACTTACCCATTATTCTTTTCTGTATCGTTCTTTCTCTTCATAGCCCTTTTAAGTGATATACAAATATATATGATATAGGTATGGATATAAATTAAATATGTAATTAAATTAATGCTCAGAGCAATGAAAAGATGTCAAGATATTGATAGATATTTCTTTAATCATGTCGGCCTTATTAAAACATGCATTCCATGAGGCTACTAATCTTATACCCTTGCTATTCACTAAAGACTAAACTCTCTGAAGTTCTAGAATTTAATTATCTTATTCAGCACATTGTGTCTCATGAATAGGATTGCACTTAGCAAATATAATGTGGACCATAACCATTTGGTGAACTAAAGAGTAAATGCAAGTACTTGGCAATTGTACTTGTGTAGGCAGCTCCTAGTTTTAGCATACAGAAATTTCTTATGTTGTGCTGATTTCCACTTTAACTGAGAATTTGCCCTTGACTAAGAAGTTGTGTTAAGCAGAATTCTAAGTGACTCTCCCAAATTCCTGGCCCCTGATGTACATATACCTTTTCTTGGTTATCAAACTGAACACTAATCCAGGTGTTGTAAGGAACTTTGCACATGTGATTAATAACCCAACCAGTTGACTTTAAGATATAGAGATTATCCTCCAATAAACTTAACACAATCAGGTGAGTCCTTAATATGGACAGGATTTTCAAGGGAAAAATGTGAAGCACAGCATGAATCCAACATGAAAAAGATTTTCTGTTGCTGACTTTGAAGAAGGAGAAAGCCACATGGCAAGAGGTGAATTCACATACACAGTAAAAATAGAAAAACACTGATCTATGGAATATATATTAAAAAATAATGCTATGATAGCCATTGAATATAGGGAAGAAGGGAGCTGTGAGACATAAGAAAGAGTGGTTCTAAATATGCCTAGAATTATTTGCTTTTTAAATTAATTTTTATTATGGTATAGTTGATTTACAATGTTGTGTTAGTTTCTGTTGTACAGCAAAGTGAATCAGTTATGTGTGTGTGCTAAGTTGCTTCACTTGTGTCTGACTCTTTGTGACCCTGTAAACTGTAACCCACCAGGCTCCTCTGTCCATGGGATTCTCTAGGCAAGAATACTGGAATGGGTTGCCATGTCCTTCTCCAGGGGATCTTCCCAACTCTGGGATCGAACTCAAGTGTTTTACATCTCTGGCATTGGAAGGAGGGTTCTTTACCATTAACGCCACTAGGGAAGCCTGAATCAGTTATATATATATGTATATCCACTCTTTTTTAGATTCTATTCCAATACAGAGCATCACAGAGTATTGAATAGAGTTCCCTGTGCTATACAGTGGTTTTCATTAGGTATCTATTTTATGTCAATCCCAATCTCTCATTTTATCCCTCCTCACGTTTCCCCCTTAGTAACCATGCACTTGTTTTCTACATCTGTGACTATATTTCTGTTTTGTAAATAGGTTCATTTGTACCTTTTTTTTTGTTCCCACATATAAGTGATATCATATATTTCTTTCTCTGTCTGACTTACCTTGGTCAGTATGACAATCTCTAGGTTAATGCATGTTTCTATAAATGGCATTTTCTTGTTCTTTTTATGGATGAGTAATATTCCATTGTATATATGTAGCACATCTATTTTATCCGTTTCTCTGTCAATGGATTGGGTTGCTTGTTTTTTGGTATTGAGTTGCATGAGCTGTTTGTGTATTATGGAGATAAATCTCTTGTTGACTCCATTGTTGACAAATATTTTCTCCCATCCTATGTACTGTCTTATCATTTTGTGCATGGTTTCCTTTGCTGTGCAAAAACTTTTAAGTTAAATTAGATCCCATTAGATTATTTTTATTTGTATTACTCTAGGAGTTGGATCAAAAAATATTTTCCTTTAAAAGTTAATAAATATGTAAAGGGTTGTATAAGAAAATTTGGAAACTATAGATATAACGTGTAATTCTAGTTGGCAGGTGTTTGTCAAGCATATTTCATTATTTCAAATTAATTTAATTTTAATTAATTAACATCTAATTTAATTTTAAATAAAAATGATATATACCAAAAAGTATTAAACCCATATAGGATAAAAATAACCTCCCTGACTTCTCCATTTCAGAGTATACAATCCCAAATCCCATCTGTGCAAATTAATGCCAGTCTATCTACTTGTCTGTCAATTTCGAGTAGAATTTAAATTTAGATGAGCACTGCTGAGTTGGGGAATCCACAACTAAGAGCTGCTGTTGTTCCCCTAGTATTCTAGTAAAAGAGAGATTTAAAACAAGCAAACAAAAAGACCATTGGGTAAGAAGATAAGATACATGAAGGAAATAAAAAAATGACAGCTACTTTAATTGCAATGGAAAGAGATTGTGAAGATCATTTGCGTTGAAAACTAAAAGATGAGGGATAAGTAGTTTTTCAACATTCTGGGGAAAGTGCTTTGACAGAGAGAAAGACAAGGATAATGATAAGAGAGGAGCTGAGATTGTCAGGAAGCAAAAAGAAGACATATATGACTTAGAGGTTTTGAAAAATGTGGATGATTGTATACTGAGTTCAAAACTCCCAGCAGCATTAAAATCATGTTGGAAATGGTAGCTCTTTATCATAAATGTTGATATTATTTTAAGGACAATAGGAAACCTTGAGGAATTTTTAAAAGAGGCATTAAGTGACCTAAGTTGCGTTTTAAAAGCCTCCCTTTGGAAGATGGTAGGATAGAAAGTTTCAGGCTTTTGTCTCTCCATAAGAAATATGAAATAAACTATGGAAAGACTGAAATAAGTTTATACTAAAGATTACATCAGTCAATTCAGTTCAGTTCAGTCACTGAGTCATGTCCGACTCTTTGCGACCCCATGAACCTCAGCACACCAGGCCTCCCTGTCCATCACCAACTCCAGGAATTTAACTCAAATACATGTCCATTGAGTTGGTGATGCCATCCAACCATGTCATCCTCTGTCATCCCCTTCTCCTCCTGAATGTTGAGCTTTAAGCCAACTTTTTCACTCTCCTCTTTCACTTTCATCAAGAGGCTCTTTAGTTCTTCTTCACTTTCTGCCAGAAGACTTGTGTCATCTGCATATCTGAGGTTATTGATATTTCTCCTGGCAATCTTGATTCCAGCTTATGCTTCTTCCAGCCCATCGTTTCTCATGATGTACTCTGCGTAGAAGTTAAATTAGCAGGGTGGCAATATACAGCCTTGACATACTCCTTTTTCTATTTGGAACCAGTCTGTTGTTCCATGTCCAGTTCTAACTGTTGCTTCCTGACCTGCATATAGGTTTCTCAAGGGACAATTCAGGTGGTCTGGTATTCCCATCTCTTTCAGAATTTTCCAGTTTATTGTGATCCACACAGTCAAAGGCTTTGGCATAGTCAATAAAGCAGAAATAGATGTTTTTTCTTTGAAACTCTCTTGATTTTTTGATGATCCAGCAGATGTTGGCAATATGATCTCTGGTTCCTCTGCCTTTTTTAAAACAGCTTGAACATCTGGAAGTTCGTGGTTCACATATTGCTGAAGCCTGGCTTGGAGATTTTTAAGCATTACTTTACTAGCATGTGAGATGAGTGTAATTGTGCAGTAGTTTGAGCATTCTTTGGCATTGTCTTTCTTTGGGATTGGAATGAAAACTGACCTTTTCTGGCCATATGGCCACTGCTGAGTTTTCCAAATTTGCTGGCATATTGAGTGCAGCACTTTCACAGCATCATCTTTCAGGATTTGAAATAGCTCAACTGCAATTCCATCACTTCCACTAGCTTTGTTCGTAGTGATGCTTTCTAAGGCCCACTTGACTTCACATTCCAGGATGTCTGGCTCTAGGTGAATGATCACACCATCCTGATTATCTTGGTCGTGAAGATCTTTTTTGTACAGTTCTTCTGTGTATTCTTGCCATCTCTTCTTAATATCTTCTGCTTCTGTCAGATCCTTAGCACTTCTGTCCTTTATTGAGCCCATCTTTGCATGAAATGTTCCCTTGTTATCTCTAATTTTCTTGAAGTGATCTCTAGTCTTTCCCATTCTATTGTTAATAATCAAGAGAAAAACACATTAAAAATGGTAGAAATACAGATGATTTTACCCACCTTGTCGAATCCTCTTTCTGTTCAGGAAGAAATGATTCAATTCTTGATTCCCTCCCTCGGGATGAAAGGAGCATGAAATTTTTTTATAATGCTCTCACCTCTCTGTGGGTTTCCCAGGTGGCACTAGTGGTAAAGAACCCACTTGCCAATGCAGGAGACATAAGAGATGCAGGCTTGATCCCTGGGTAGGGAAGATGCCCAGGAGGAGAGCATGGCAACCCACCCCAGTATTCTTGCCTGGAGAATCTCATGGACAGAGGAGCCTTGCAGGCTATATATAGTCTGTAGGATCACAAAGAGTCAGATACTATTGAAGTGACTTAGGACCCACATGCAGCCTCCCTGTGGGATGCCTGGGTTACTGGTTTCTGTCTTACCTGACTTGGAGGCCAGACAGCAAACAGTGTAAATTGTGAAAGATAAAGAGGGTATCCTGGTTTATGAACACTGTAGGGAGACCATAAACCTATAGATAAATGGTGGCAAGAGACTATGGACAGATAAATAAAATAGAACCTCTATGGTCTCCAAGAAAAGGCTGGGGTGAGATTCTTTGGAAAATTATGACATTTACCAAGAGCTGTGTGTATGGTAGGACATACAGAGAACTTACAGTTATAAAATAAATAAATCATGGAAATTTAATGTACAGCATGGTGACTATAATGAATAATACTGTATTGCATGTTTAAAAGTTGAAAAGAGTAGATCTCCAAGGTTCTTATTACAATAAAATACTTGTAACTGAATGGTGGCAGATATTTACTAGACTTACTATGATGACCATTTTTCAATATCTACAAATATTGAATAATTATGTTGTGCACCTGAAACTAATGTTGTATGTCAATTACACCTCAATTAAATTTTTTTCTGTTCTCATTGAGCTCATTTTGTGTTATAAAGCAATTATAGTAATAATATCTTTCTTTTAAATACAAGTTTAAATAAAGCAATGACAATATACCCTATAGAAATTTCTTAAATTTACTTAATAAATCAATTTTTATTACTTAAAATAATCCAAACAAGATGTATGCTTTAATCTATTTAAGAAATTATTTTTTTAAAAAAACACACACAAAAAAGAGAAATAAAATAAAATACCTACACTTCTATAAAAAATAAATAAAATATATGATATTTGTATCTGCAGAAATATGAGAAAAAATAAAAACAATGGTTTATACAAACTTTGTAATAATATATAAAGTATAGTACTAATGAAATAATGCAGATTGAGAGAATATTAGTAGATATTTATTAAGAAAAACTGGAAAGTAAAATAGAGAGACAAGGAAGAAAAGGAAAACCTAATATTCATCTCTGTTCCACTATGTCCCTATATTTTAGGAAAACTTAGTTTCTTGGCTTTGTTTTAGCTCAATACATGTAAGTGTGAAAATAAAGGCTAACTTGTATCAAAAACAAAATAAAACAAAACAAACAAAGAAACAAAACAGCACACACATAGACCTAGACAGGATACATGCCCAGAAAAAAATCAAAGACTATCTTAGCCTATTTTTTAGTCAAGTCTTCTACTCCATTGTATGAGGTAGCTGATTTTTTTCAAATGTTCAATTTTCAGTAAATGATGACAAGTCATAAAAAGAAAAGGGAAATATAGCCCACTCAAAGAAAAAAAAAATAATCTCCTGAAACCATTCCTGAAGGAACACATGCATTCATTAAAATGGGTTTAATATTTAAAATAAACATTTTTTAAAGCAATCGTCTCCAGTACACTTAAAAGCCAAGCAAAGCAGAAAAAGAAATTAAAGAAATCAAGGAAAATGTTATATCAACAACAAAAACAATATCAACAAAGAGAAGCTGTGAAAAACATCCAAAAAATTTGGAGCTAAAAAAACCATATTAACTGAATTGAAAATTTTACTAGAGGGGTTCAACAGCGTAATTGAACAGGTAGAAATAATCAACAAATTTGAAGACATTGTTCAAAATCATAAATCTGAGAAGCAAAAAGAAATAATGATAGAACATGAACAAAACTTAAGGAATGGCTTTAAGATCCATATACACATTCTCGGAGCCTCAGGGGAGAAGAAAGAATCAGAGAGCTTATTTAAAGAAATAATGGTTGAAAACCCCAAATGTTAGCGAATGTGCAGATATACAAGTCCAAGCAGCTCAATAACTCAAATTTTGGTAAATCCAAAAAGATCAACACCATATACATTACAAACAAACAGTGGGTGAAGACAAAGAGAATTTTGAAAGCAACGAAGTTGACTCTTCACATAAAAGAGATTCTCAATAAGATTATGAGTGAATTTTTCAGCTTAAACCAAGAAATATATGCCATAAGGCAGTGGGATTACCTATTTAAAGTGCTGATAAAAAAAAATATCTGTCAACAGAGAATACTGTGTCCGGTAAACTACCCTTCAGAAACAAAGTAAAAAATTAAGACATTTTCAAACAAACAAAAGTAGAGGAAGTTCATTACTACCAGACTTTTCCACAGACTTAAATGCCAAAGGAATTTCTTCAAATAGAAAAAAAAAAGAAGAAGAACCAAAGACTGTAACTCAAAGCCATATGAAAAAATAAACTTCTCTGGTACAGGTAAACACATGGACAAATATAAATAAGTATCATTTTATTTTGGTCTGTAACTCCACTTTTAATTATTTTATAGATTAAAAAAAAGTGTAAAAAGAACTATACATCTAAGTTAATAGGTAAACCATATTTAATAAGCAATTTATGACAGCAATACCAGAAATAGGAGGTAAGGCTGAAAAGAATTAGAGGTTTTGTATGTGGCTGAAGTCCATTGTTAAGAGTTTAAAATAGATTGTTGCAGCTATAAGATGCTTAATATAATCACCATAGTAACCACAAAGAAAATATCTACAGACTACACACAAGGAAATGAGAATTTTTTTTTAAAGTCACCATAAAAATGTCAACTAAGCAAAAAAGAAATCATTAGAGAAGAAAATTAGAAACAAAAACGTTACAACGCATGGGGGAAAACAATTAAAAATGACAATAGTAAATTCTTTATGTTAGCTAATGCTTTAAATGTTAATGAACTGTACTCTTCAATCAAAAGTCACAGAATAGCAAAATGAATCAAAAAATAAACCAAACAAGATCCAACTATATCCTGTGTACAAGTGACTCACTTTACATCTAAGGACACACATAGATTGAAAAAGTAAGAATGGATAAAAGGTAATTACTAACCAAAATAAAGCAGGAACAATTTTCATAATATCAGCCAAAATAGATGTAAGTCAGAAACTGCTGATAGACAAATAACAACATTTTGAAGTGATAAAAATGCCAATTTACCAGGAAGGTATAATAATTACAGATACTTTGTACCAAACATCAGTGCTTGAAAATCATAAAATTTTATGAGACTGAAAGAAACTTTTACAAGAGTGAAGAACAAATAGATAGCTTTATCATAATAGTAGTAATCAGCCTGTAATACTCCACTAGAGTAAAAGATGGGAAAGAGATGACAGGAACAGCACTGTAGACCAATTGGAGCTAAGAGACACAAACTGAACACTCTACAAAAGATAGCAAATAGACCTTTTCTCAAGTAGCCATGGATCATTTTCCAGGACAGATCATATGTCAGGCCACAAAACAAGACTTAATAAGTTTTAAAATATCAAAATTATGCATAATATAATTTTTTCTAAATATACTGTTTTAAACTAGAAGTCAAAACCAAATGAAAAATTCAAAAATTCAAAAACATGCAGAAATTAAACAAAACACTCTTAAACAACTGGTGAATCAGGTAAGAAATCAAGATGAAAATTCAAAAATATCTTGAAGGAGATAAAAACAAAGACACAACATTTCTAAGTTTATGAGATACAGTGAAAGCAAGGCAAAGAAGCAATTTTTATACATATAGACTCTTACATTAAAGAAGAAGAAAGGTTTATAAGCAATCAATTGATTGATTTTATATGTTATAGAGCTGGAAAAGGATGAAAAACTAACCCCAAAACTAGCAGAAAGAATATTACAGCAGATATAAATGAAACTTAAAAATGAAGAGAAAATCAGCAAAGCCAAGAGTAGATTCTGTGAGAAGACAACAACAAAAAAATGACAAACCATAGCTAGATTGATAAGAATAAGAGACAGAAGTTCAAATATCTAGTCAGAAATTAAGTGGGGGATGGGGTGGGAAGGGGAGTCATTACTACAATTTTTACATAAATGAAAAAGATTATGAGACACTATGAACAATTGTAATTTAAAAAATTAAATAACTTGCATAATGAGAAAATTCCTAGAAATATAAAACCTACCAAGACTGAATCATGAATAAATAGAAAATCTGAACATATGTATGACTAGTAAGGAGACTGAATTGGTGATCAAAAGCCTCTCAAAAAGGAAAAGCTAAGGACCAGATGGCTTCATACATAAATTCTACCAAACATTTAAATAAGAATTAATGCTAATCCTGCTAAAATACTTCCAAATATTCAAGAGGAAATATTTCAAACTCATTCTATGAAACCAGCATTAACATGACACCAAAGCCAAAACTAGTATATAAAAAGAATATTATAGGACAATATCCCTGATGAGTATTGATGCAAATCCTTGCAAAATATGCCAAACCAAATTCAGCAGCATATTAAAATGATCTTACACTTTGACAAAGTGGGATTTATTCTTGGAATATAAATGGCTCAACATATAAAAATGGATCAGTGTAATACATCATTTTAACAGAATGAAGGGGGAAAACACAAGATGATCTCAATTCATAAAGACAAACTATTTGACAAAATTCAACACACTTTCATGATAAAAATATCCAAGAAACAAGGAATAGAAGAAAACTACTTTGACATGATGCTGCTGCTGCTGCTAAGTCACTTCAGTTGCGTCCGACTCTGTGCGACCCCATAGACTGCAGCCCACCAGGCTCCCCAGTCCCTGGGATTCTCCAGGCAAGAACACTGGAGTGGGTTGCCATTTCCTTCTCCAGTGCGTGAAAGTGAAGTCGCTCAGTCGTGTCTGACTCTTAGCGACCCTATGACTGCAGCCTACCAGGCTCCTCCATCCATGGGATTTTCCAGGCAAGAGTACTGGAGTGGGATGCCATTGCCTTCTCCAACTTTGACATAATAAAAGCCAAATATGAAAAACTGTAAATGAATATCATAATCATAATAAAAGATTAAAAATGTGTTATCTAAGATTGGAAAACAGAAAAGGGTGCTCACTTTTTCACTTCTGTTTGACATAGTATTAAAAATTTCAGCCAGAGTAATTAAGCTGGAAGAAAAATGTTATTCAAATTAGAAAGAAAAAAATTACCTGATTGCAGATTACATGATTCTATATGTATAAAAACCCTAAAGATTTCATAACAAAAAAACTGCTAAATCTAGCAAGTGACATAGCAAATTAACAGGGTGAAAATCAACATAAAAATCAGTTGCCTTTCACTATATTAACAATGAAAAATCTGAAAAGGAAATTAATAAAACAATTATAATAGTATCGAAGGGATAAAATATTTAGGAATAAACTTAAGGAAGCAAAGACTTTGATACTGTAATTGCAACATGTTGCTGAGGGAAATTAAAGAAGACATAAATAAATGAAATGACCTCATGTGTTCATGGAATGAAAGACTTAAGATGTTAATATTACCCCCAAATGGTCCACAGATTTAATACAATCCCTTTCAAAATGAAAATGATGTTGCTATTTTTTTTAATAGAAAAATCTATCCTTAGATTAATATAGACATTAAATAGTGAAAGCAATCTTGGAAAAGAAGAGCAAATGTGGTCTTACAGTTTCTGGTTTCAAAATTATTTCAAAATAGTAATTAGAATAGTACTGTGCTGGCATCAAGATAGACATCTGAGTCACTGGAAGATACTAGAGCACCCTGAAATAAACTCCCGCATATGTAGTCAAATTATTTTCAACATGGGTGCTAGGCTCATTCAATGAAAATAAGATAGCTTTTTCAACAAATGGTGTTGGAAAACTGGATCTCCACATGCAGAAAAATGAAGTTGATTCCCTGGCGGCTCAGTCAGTAAAGAATCCACCTGCAATGTGAGAGACCTAGGTTCCTTCCCTGGGTTGGGAAGATCCCCTGGAGGAGAGCATGGCAACCCATTCCAGTATTCTTGCCTGGAGAATCCCTATGGACAGAGAAGCTTGATGGGGTGCAGTCCATTGGATTGAAAAGAGTCAGATGCGACTGAGAGACTAAGCACAGCATGTCGCCAATTAGGTGGCTCAGTTGTAAAGAATCTGCCTGTAATGCAGGAGACTGACTGCAATGCAGGGGACCCAGATTCAATGCCTGAGTCAGGAAGATCCCCAGAAGGAAATCACAACTCTCTCCAGTATTCTTGTCTGGAGAATTCCATGGACAGAGGAGCCTGGAAGGATGCAGCCCATGGGGTTGCAAAGAGTCAGACACAACAGAGCAACTTAGCCCAGCACAGCGTACACCAAAAGTACCTTAAAATGGATCAAAGAGATAAATGGAGGAGCTAAAACTATAAAATGCTTAGAAGAGAACATAGGGGAAAACTTCATGACTTTGGATTTGGCAATGATTTCTTTAATATGACACCAAAATCTCAGGCAACAAAAGAAAAAGATAAATAGGGTTATGTCAAAATTTAAAACTCTTGTACATCAAAGGTCATAATAAGAGAAAAAATCACCACTGAATGGTTATCTGAAAATCATATTTGAAAATGCATTTTTGATAAAGGATTAATATTCAGAACATAGAAAGTGCTTCTAAAACTCAATAACAAAACAAAACAGCAACAACAAAAAAACACTGAATAATGAAGGATGAGAAAAGAATTTGAATAGACATTTCTCCAAAGATGATATATGTATATATGGCCAATAAGCACAATGGAAAGGTGTTCAACATCACTAATCACTAGGGGAATGCAAATACAAAGTACAATGAGATACCATCTCAAATCTGTTAATTTATCTCATCACCATTAATTTATCTCATCTACTTAGTGATATGCATTTGGTGTAGTACTATCATAATCTGAATAAGGTAGAAGGAATCTTAGCCTTAGCTACTAGATTTTCAAGTAACATTAATTCTGAATTTTTTATTTTGATTATAGGAACTATGTCATGTTGTAATGATATTTGCAGTCATCATTCTTTCTCCTTGTAATAAAATAACTGAATGATTGGAAAAATGACTACCATTAAAAAAATGGAAAAAACATAGGTTAATAATAACCTCAGATATGCAGATGACATCACCCTTATGGCAGAAAGTGAAGAAGAACTAAAGAGCCTCTTGATGAAAGTGAAAGAGAAGAGTGAAAAAGTTGGCTTAAAGCTCAACATTCAGAAAACTAAGATCATGGCATCTGGTCCCATCACTTCATGGGAAATAGATGGGGAAACAGTGGCTGATTTTATTTTGGGAGGGCTCCAAAATCACTGCAGATGGTGATTGCAGCCATTAAATTAAAAGACGCTTACTCCTTGGAAGGAAAGTTATTATCAACCTAGACAGCATATTAAAATTAGAGACATTACTTTCTCAACAAAGGTCCATCTAGTCAAGGCTATGGTTTTTCCAGTGGTCATGTATGGATGTGAGAGTTGGACTATAAAGAAAGCTGAGCGCTGAAGAATTGATGCTTTTGAACTGTGGTGTTGGAGAAGACTCTTGAGAGTCCCTTGAACAGCAAGGAGATCCAACCAGCCCATTCTGAAGGAGATCAGTCCTGGGTGTTCATTGGTAGGACTGATGTTGAAGCTAAAACGCCAATACTTTGGGCACCTGATGCAAAGAGCTGATTCATTTGAAAAGACCCTGATGCTGGGAAAGATTGAGGGCAGGAGGAGAAGGGGATGACAGAGGATGAGATGGTTTGATGGCATCACCGACTCAGTGGACATAAGTTTGAGTAAACTCTGGGAGTTGGTGATGGACAGGGAGGCCTGGCGTGCTGCAGTTCATGGGGTCTCAAAGAGCCAGACACGACTAAGCAACTGAACTGAACTGAACTGAACAAGGGCTGAACAAAAGTGGAATCCTGTACACTGTCGGTGGGGATGTAAAAAAGGACAGCCACTATGAAAAACAGAACATTATTTCCTGAGAAAATTCAAAATAGAATTATGTAACTTAGCAATTATACTTCTAACCTTATTCCCAAAAGAATTAAAAGCAGTGTCTCAGATATATCTGCACTCCCATATACACAGTAATATTATTTACAGTAGCCAAAAGATAAGAGCCACTCAAATTCCAATGTATGGATAAGCAAAATGTGGCATATACTTACAATGGAATATTACTCAGCCTTAACATGGAAGGAAATTCTGATACATGGTACAAAATGAATAACTTGTGATGATATTAAGTGAAACAACCCCATCACAAAAACATAAATACTATATAATTCCATATACTTATATGAAGAGTGTAGTACAGTGACATTTATACAAACAGAAAGGAGAACTTTTGTTGTCAGGGTCTAGGGAATCAAGATATTGGGAGTTTCAACTTCAGATGATGAAAAACTCTAGAGGTGGATGGCAGAAATAGTTACAGAAAAAGATGGATGTGCAAATTACCACAGAAACTACCACTAAAAGTGGTTAAAATATGTATATTTAAACACACACACACCCCCCAAAGATTTAAAAAGTCTTATTTTGGCTGAAAAGGTGGATAATGGATTGGGAAAAGACAAAAGCAAAAATGTTGATTACTAGTACAAGCCTTGTGTGATGGTCATAGACATACATCACCTGGATGATAAAATAACATTGCATTGGGGGTAGGGGTGGAAGTAGTTTTTGAATGGCTTAAAAGTAGCACCTTAAAGCTCTCTAAACTGGTAGTCCCAACAAACACCATTTGATTTTTTCAGTTTAGTTTCTGTAGAAACCTGACTGATCCCATAGAAACCTGACCGATCCCATAGAAACTCATTAAGCTATCACTGCAAACTAAACTACAAACTCAAGCAAGTAGGAGCCCCAGTTACAGCCACAGTGCCAAATGCTCATCTTTGCAAGAGCATATTAGCATGGTTTCAGGTAAATATATATGGCCATTAATTTGGTCAATATGCTTCTTTTTATTGTTTATTGGTGATAAATGGAATATTGCCTGCCATATCAGCATAACAAAGATTGCCAAGAGGAAGCACTGAGGAAGCTCAGGATATGAAATCACAGGATACTGGCCCCAGATATCAGAGGTACACTTCAAAAGGAATAAATGAGCCCAGATTCTTGCATCTTCCCAAACAAAGAAAAGCACTAAATTCCTTAACTTGAGATTTCTAGTTTTCTTTAACTTACAGTAATCCTAATATCTGCCCTTGGTTGCAAAACTTCTATATATCCTAGCTCCCCACTTGCTTCCTTGAAGCAGTTCTCTCAGGGTTACTTGAGATGCTGTCATCTATACTTAGAGTCCTAAAATTTCCTGCTGAATTGAACATAACCCTCAACCTTTAGGCTGTGAATAATTTTTTAGTCAACATCAGAAAAGAAGTTCAAACACAATTTATACAGGCAAGGAATGAGCTTTGGTAAAGTTTCAAGCTTTGTAATAGGACTGTATTCACTATATTCAGTATTCTAATTTCTGTTGTAATGTACTCCAAAGAGTTCTCGATCATCTATACATCCCATTCAACATCACATGTCCCCCCAATGTTAATCACATCATGTAAATTATCAAGACTGAGGAAGAAACAGTTAGCATATCAGCAACCTTAGCATAATGTTTGTTTCTGAATATGTGGGAGAAAAATCCCACAAAGATTTAAGGGCCTTTCATATTGGTAAAGTGTTTAGGGGTTCAGAAGCTGGAGACATGCTGGGACATCTTATCCAACATGAAAGTCTAGTTATTGCATCTCCCCATACTGCCATGGAGAAGGAACAATAATACCTGTCTCAGTTTGCTCAGGCTGCCTGAACAAAAAATGACTTGAATGGCTTAAACAACAGAAATTTATTTTTCACAGATCTGGAGGCTAGAAATCTGAGATTAAGGCATCAGTGTGGTCAGTTTCTGGTGAGGGTTCTCCACCTGGGTTGCATGTGTCCACTTTTTTGCCATATGCTCACAAGATCTCTCTTTCTGTGTCTGCAAAAAGAGAGGGAGGGAGGTTGGGGGCAGGCGGGGGAAGGGGAGGGAAAGAAGAGAGGTAGCCAGAGGGGAAGAAGGAAGGAGAGGGAGGCAACAGCATCTCTTTTCTTACAATGGTCTCATGATGGTCCCACCCTCATGACCTCATCTAACCCTGATCAACTTCCAAAGGTCCCAATACCACCATGATGGGGTTAGAGTTTCAACAAATGAACTGAGTGGGGAGGTGGGGGTGGAGAGGGACGGGTGGGGAGGTAATCACAAGTATTTTTATTTCATAAACATATCTAATGAGCCTCTCAAGGATCTGGAGGATGTAATTTTCACACATTAGGACATTGCTCTCACCTATAACCAGGTCACACAAAAGGCTCCCAGATTTGATATTGGCTCAGAATGGGAAAGAGCCCTGCAGCAGTCTGCAGTGGGTACAAGAGATCCTGCCACTTGGTCCTTAAAATGTGGCTGGTTATGAAAGATGCTGTATGGATGTTTTGTCACACACCCATAGGAGAATCACGATTCAAGCCTCTGGTCTTCTGGAAAAAGACCATATCACAGTCAGTGGAAAATTACGTACTTTTAGAAAAATACTTCTTTTGTGCTTTTGGAACTTGGTGGACACTGAGTATGTAGCCATGGGACACCAAGTGATCACGAATCCAGAACCATCATGATCTGGGTTTTGTATAGACTGAGTACTAAATGAAGCAGATGAAGCGCAGCACATGATGCATGATGAATGTAATGTATCAGTACCTAAGCATGAGCGAGATGAGAGGGCACAAGGAAGCATCTCCACATGTGATTCACCGCTGTTGCACCAGCACAACTGGCCTTATGAGAGAGTCCTTATAACCAAAGAACAGAGAAGGGGGTAAAACTGCTTGACTTATGGATTGTTTGATTAAGTATGTGAGTGCCAGATAAAAAGAGAGTGCAATCGTATTATAGCTTCACTCAAGGATGGCCTCAACACAAAGTTAAAAGAAAGCCCTCTCAATGGACAGAGCCTCAAGCAGTATAACTGGTCATACATCCCGTGTGAAAAGAGAATTGCCTGGAATGATCCTGTATGTGAATTCATGAACAGTGGCCAATGGACTGACTTGTCATCTGCCAAGGACCTAAAAAGAGGGAAGTCGGAAAACTGCAGACAAGAGATTGAAGATGGAGACACAAGAAAGTGAGCACAAATTTTGAAGGTTTTTGTATCACATGTTAATGCCCAACAAGGAGCATCATATGGAAAAGGCACTAAACCACTACGTGACAAAATTTCTTAGCTGGTTGACATCAGCCAGCCTCTGATATTGGGCACCTATCCAGTGCTGGCACAATGGCATCAGGATTAAGTCAGTGGGTTTGGCAGAGATGGAGATTATCCATGAGTCCTTCTGCTTGGACTCCTAAGCATGGCTACTCTGCTGCTGCTGCTACTGCTAAGCCACTTCAGTCGTGTCCTGTGCGACCCCATAGACAGCAGCCCATGAGGTCCCCCTGTCCCTGGGATTCTCCAGGCAAGAACACTGGAGTGGGTCGCCATTTCCTTCTCCAATGCATGAAAGTGAAAAGTGAAAGTGAAGTTGCTCAGTCGTGTCCAACTCTTCACGACCCCATGGACTGCAGCCTACCAGGCTCCTCCATCCATGGGATTTTCCAGGCAAGAGTACTGGAGTGGGGTGCCATCGCCTTCTCCAATGGCTACTCTACCATCCTTCAATTTTGTTCTTAAGTAAAATTTCTTTTTATAATGATTGACACTGGAAATATTCATTTCCTACTTATTAATTCCATCCTCACCCAGAGCAAAGTGACCTAGCCTTGTGAGCCATTATCAAATAGACTGATATCTAAGTTCACATTGTGTTCTAAATAAGGCATCTTAACAAGTGGATAAAGAAAATGTCATGGGGATTCAGGAAATGAGAGTCCTTTTTTCCTAGGGAAAGCATAACTAAGGAGTTATCAATTTAATTGGCAGTTTAAGAACTTGCAGGTGCATTTTTTAAATAGATATTTGGATTTTATTGTTTAAAATCTATGCCCTGGCTCTGAGTAAGAATATGACCAATGAATATGTATTAAAGCACTTCTGAGATCATAATTATTACTATTTTCAAAACATCCAGATTTTGTCAAAGTCTCTTCGAACACTTTCACTTTGGGAAAAAGTAACCAATTTCTTGACAAGAACAAATTACCAAAGTTATGCAGTGAGACTTTCTGATTTCCCAAAATGGGAGAGATTTGTAACTCAGCACCTACTTTCCATTCTTTTTTCCAACTTAAATTGATAATTCCCTCCACTATGTAAAATCGTGTCCAGTAGTCAAAGTTCAGGTTTTCCTTTTCCCTTTTTAAAGAACTTCAGTGTTCAAATGATTGCCATCTGAATGATCATGGAATATTTTAATATCATGATACTAAGAGTAGAGAAGTTGATTATTTTTGAGACTGTCCATTCAAATGTATTAAGAATTCATTTGAATCAGACCATTCAATAACACGACCGGTATTCTTAGAGTCTTCATATGGTAATATTTCTCCTGTTCTCTGTGGAAATTCTTGACATGCTGTCAAAAGAAGTTTCTTTCTCAGATATGGACCAGGAGTGACTACACTTTGGGAGAATAACTTCTGATTCAATAAATTATTTTCCCTTCACAGCCAAAGCCAGGACATGAAGAAAGTTGTGGTTATGACGCTTATTAGCTCAAATGGGATTCTCAAAGGAAAGGGGAATCAGTCTTAATATAAGCTTCCTAAAATTAGTAAATGAAAGACCCATAGTTATTTTTCTTATTTTCACCTGCCAACTGGACATCATTAAATGACCCACAAGAGTTCGTTTGAAGCTCTGATAATTCAGTCATTATGACACCTCTCCACTCCCTGCCTTCTCATGTACAAATAGCCATCATAGTGCACCATACTATACTACTTCCATTTTTAAATTCTCCCCTTTTTCCATCCACACTGCATCTACCTTATTAATCTCTGTTTATCTTTAGAAGCTTAATTTAACTTTCTGTCCCTGGTCTCTCTTCCTTTGAGAATTTCCTCTGTCCAGCTGACTGGGTTCTGTTTTCAAAACAGTAAATTTTTGTATTTTTTCCAGTCTGGAAATGCTTAGATAGCTTCCTATCATCCATAAAATGAGGAATAGTTTAAAGGGCTGAGGCTTATCCTAACTTTCAGCCTTTATGCTAACAGTTCTACAAGACCATCTCTGCATCAGTAGGACAAGATAATTTTAGTGAATCATATGTCTGCTCTTCCATGAAGCAGTGTGCAGTTCCCTTCCATCTTTCCACAAACCTCATCTTTCCTAGAACACTCTAATAAGTGAGATCTTCCCCAGTTCCCACAAACAGAGTCTTTTTTCTGTGCTATATTAGCAATTTGAATTTATCACTAGAGGTCTTGTGACATTTCACTGAGACAGGATGAAACTTCCACATGTAAACTGACAGTAATACTTTAAGAATGTATAAACAGATTAATAAAAGGATGATTATCATGGGCCTCTCCTCTCTGCTCCCCTCCCACAAATCATATGCTGAAACAAGATAGATGGACAATTAACATTCCAGAGCACCTGTGCCAGAGTTTATATATAAAAAACATATATATATATATGGATTGTTATATGCACATATATGCCTATATATATGTGTGTATGTATGCATGCATACCTGCATGCTCAGTCACTTCAGTTTTCTCCTACTCTGAGATCCTTTGGAATGTAGCCCACCAGGCTCCTCTGTCCATGGGATTCTCCAGGCAAGAATACTGGAGTGGGTTGATGTGCCCTACTCCAGGGGATCTTCTTGATGCAGGGATCAAACCGGCATCTCCTACTTTGCAGGCAGATTATTCACCTCTGAACCACCTTGAAATACCATATGTATGTATACTATCCTTATATTCTTTACATATATGTATTTATATTTTTATTTTACATTCTTTGCTGGTTCATTTTCTATTTTGACAGATTTAAAATTTTGTTCTTCATGTTGTGTACTGATTTACATTGTTGTCGTTCAGTCCCTAAGTCGTGTCCGAGGGTCTGGACCTCACGGACTGCCGCTGCAGCACGCCAGCCCTCCACGTCTTCAGCTGTCTCCCTCCCCGAATTTGCTCAAACCCATGTGCATTGAGTCAGTGATGCTAGCTAACCATCTCATCCTCTGTCTCCCCCTTCCCCTCTTGCACTCAATCTTCTAATTTACATACTCACCAAATTTCTAAACATTATTTTAAATATTCTAAATTTATTTTCCTGATTGATTAAATATCCTGTAACTTTGCTTATGGTTTTTGTTGCCATTTTTCTGCTTAAATATAGCTTATATGTAAATATAGCTGATATTTTAAATGACGTAAAATACTAATTTTTTTTACTTTGATTAGAATTTTTTTTGCTTCCTTGGTTCTTCAGTAATATATTCCTTATCCTAATACTATAAATATATGTATTTTTAACTCTTCCAATAATTTTGAATCTTCCTTCTTATATTTTGCTTTTAAATCCATCTTTAATTTTCTGCTTACAGTATATATTGAGCAAATATTTTCGTATAAAATTATAATATCACATCTGTTATACATCATATATATTTGGGGGAAATGTCCTTAATTCCCTGAATCCTCATTAAAACACATTTACTTCATACATATTTTTAAATAAACATTTTCCTGATATATGTGTTCCAAAAGGTATATAATGTTAAGTGTACAGTTTGATAATTTTTTAACCACCACTCCAATAAAGAAATAGAAGAGTATAGAAATACAGAGGTCTTCATTAAAAATACTCAAAGTGATTATACCCAAAAGTAAACACTTTAACTTAACAGCACTAAATATACCTATTATCACAGTTCATTATATGAGCCAAACATGATTATTAGAAAGATTCTCAGATTGTGAAAAATAAAATAAAATGTTTAGCTATATGATGCTTTAATTACATATATTGAAGATAATACATAACATGAAAGGTTATTAAAAAGAAAAATCAGGTATATTCTAATCAAAATGAAACTGATTTAATAATGCATATATAAGAAATAGAAATTATAAAAACAAATTATTAGAACCACTAATTAGCTATATTTAATACAAAATTTTTATAAATGGTGTCATGCAGTATTATTCATTCATATATGCCTTCTTTTGTTTATGGTTTTGGATAGAGCTATGCATGAGTATTTTTATTGCATTCAACTCAGTTCGGTTCAGTTCAGTTGCTCAGTTGTGTCCTACTGTTTGCAACCGCATGAACTGCAGCATGCCTGGCCTCCCTGTCCATCACCAACTACCGGACTCCACCGAAACCCACATCCATTGTGTCGGTGAGGCCATCCAAGCATCTCATCCTCTGTCGTCCCCTTCTCCTACTGCCCTCAATCTTTCCCAGCATCAGGGTCTTTTCAAATGAGTCAGCTCTTCACATCAGGTGGCCAAAGTACTGGAGTGTCAGCTTCAACATAAGTCCTTCCAATGAACACCTGGGACTGATCTCCTTTAGGATGGACTGGTTGGATCTCCTTGCTGTCCAAGGGACTCTCAAGAGTCTTCTCCAACACCACAGTTCAAAAACATCAATTCTTCAGTGCTCAGCTTTCTTTATAGTCCAAATCTCATATCCATACATGACTACTGGAGAAACCATAGCCTTGACTAGACAGGTCTTTGTTGGCAATGTCTCTGCTTTTTAATATGCTATCTAGGTTGGTCATAACTTTCCTTCCAAGGAGTAAGCATCTTTTAATTTCATGGCTGCAGTCACCATCTGCAGTGATTTTGGAGCCCAGAAAACTAAAGTCTGACACTGTTTCCACTGTTTCCCCATCTATTTGCTGTGAAGTGATGGGTCAGATACCATGATGTTAGTTTTCTGAATATTGAGCTTTAAGCCAACTTTTTCACTCTCCTCCTTCACTTTCATCTAGAGGCTCTTTAGTTCTTCTACACTTTCTGCCATAAGGGTGATGTGATCTACATATCTGAGGTTATTGATATTTCTCCTGGCAGTCTTGATTCCAGCTTGTGCTTCCTCCAGCCCAGTGTTTCGCATGATGTACACTGCATATAAGTTAATGCATATAAGCAGGATGACAATATATAGCCTTGACATACTCCTTTTCCTATCTGGAACCAGTCTGTTGTTCCATGTCCAGTTCTAACTGTTGCTTCCTGACCTGCATACAGATTTCTCAAGAGGCAGATCAGGTAGTCTGGTATTCCCATCTCTTTCAGAATTTTCCAGTTTATTGTGATCCACAGTCAAAGGCTTTGGCATAGTCAATAAAGCAGAAATAGATGTATTTTTGGAACTCTCTTGCTTTTTCAATGATCCAGTGGATGTTGGCAATTTGATCTCTGGTTCCTCTGCCTTTTCTAAAACCAGCGTGAACATCTGGAAGATCATGGTTCACGTATTGCTGAAGCCTGGATTGAAGAATTTTGAGCATTACTTTACTAGCATGTGAGATGAATGCAATGGTAGTTTGAGCATTTTTTGGCATTGCCTTTCTTTGGGATTGGAATGAAAACTGATCTTTTCCAGTCCTGTGGTCACTGCTGAGTTTTCCAAATTTGCGGACGTATTGAGTTCAGCACTTTCACAGCATCATCTTTTAGGATTTAAAATAGCTCAACTGAAATTCCATTGGCTCCACTAGCTTTGTTCATAGCGATGCTTCCTAAGGCCCACCTGACTTCACATTCCAGGATGTCCAGCTCTAGGTAAATGTGAGTGGCCACATCTTCGTGATTATTTGAGTTGTGAAGATCTTTTTGTACAGTTCTGTGTATTCTTGCCACCTCTTCTTAATATATTCTGCTTCTGTTAAGTCCATACAATTTCTGTCATTTCTTGAGCCAATCTTTGCATGAAATGTTCCCTTGGTATCTTTAATTTTCTTGAAGAGATCTCTAGTCTTTCCCATTCTGTTGTTTTCCTCTATTTCTTTGCATTGATCAATGAGGAAGGATTTCTTATATCTTCTTGCTATTCTTTGGAACTCTGCATTCAGATGCTTATATCTTTCCTTTTCTCCTTTCCCTTTCACCTATTTTCTTTTCACAGCTATTTGTAAGGCCTCCTCACACAGCCATTTTGCTTTTTTGCATTTCTTTTTCTTGGGGATGATCTTCTCCCTATCTTCTGTAAAATCTCACGAACCTCCATCCATAGTTTATCAGGCACTCTCTCTATTAGATCTAGTCCCATAAATCTATTTCTCACTTCTACTGTATAGCCATAAGGGATTTGATTTGGGTCATACCTGATGGTCTAGTGGTTTCCCCCACTTTCTTCAATTTAAGTCTGAACTACAGTATAGCATTGCATGAAATTTAAAGACTCTTACTCCTTGGAAGGAAAGTTATGACCAACCTAGACAGCATATTAAAAAACAGAGACATTACTTTGTCAACAAAGGTCTGTCTAGTCAAGGCTGTGGTTTTTCCAGTAGTCATGCATGGATGTAAGAGTTGGACTATAAAGAAAGCTAAGTGCCGAAGAATTTATGTTTTTGAACTGTGATGCTGGAGAAGACTCTTGAGAGTCCCTTGGACTGCAAGGAAATCCAACCAGTCCATTCTAAAGGAAATCAGTCCTGGGTGTTCATTGGTTGGACTGATGTTGAAACTTTAACTCCAATACTTTGGCCACCTGATATGAACAGCTGACTCATTTCAAAAGATCCTGATGCTGGGAAAGATTGAAGGCAGGAGGAGAGGGGACGACAGAGGATGAGCTGGTTGGATGGTCTCACAGACTTAATGGACATGGGTTTGGGTAGAGTCTGGTAGTTTGTTTTGGACAGGGAGGCCTGGCGTGCTATGGTTCATGGGGTCACAAAGAGTAGGACACTACTGAGCAACTGAACTGAACTGATTGCATGAATATACAAAAATGTATTTATCTATCCTAGTGTTGATGAGGATTTGGGTTGTTGCCACTTTGGACTGAAACAGTGCAGCTTTGGGCATTTTATATATAGATATATTTTCATATATCAAGTTATGCAAGTTGTTCTTTGGGGTACATGCTTTTGGGTAAAACGCATTTCCAAGGGACTGCATCAATTTATACTTCCAGCTTCCCTGATGGCTCAGATGGTAAAGAATCTTCCTGCAATGCAGGAGACCCCAGTTTTTTTCCTGGGTCTGGAAGTTCCCCTGGAGAAGGGCTCAGCTACTCACTCCAGTATTTTTGGGCTTTTCTGGTGGCTCAGACAGTAGTGAATCCACCTGCAATGTGGCAGATCTAGGTTCAATCCCTGGGTTGGGAAGATCCCCTGGAAGAGGGTATGGCAACCCACTCCAGTATTTTTGCCTGGAGAATCACCATGGACAGATGATCCTGGCGGACTACAGTCCATAGTGTTGCAAAGGGTCAGAAATGACTGAATGACTAAGCACAGCACAGCATAGCACCCTAGTGTTGATGAGCATTTGGGTTGTTGCGACTTTGGACTAAAACAGTGCGACTTTGGGTATTTTATATGTATATATCTTTTCATGAACATATGCATGTTGCTCTTTGGGGTATATGCTTTTGGGTAAAACAGATTTCCAAGGGACTGTACCAATTTACACTTTCAGCTTCCCTGATAGCTCAGATGGTAAAGAATCTCCTGCAATGCAAGAGATCCAAGTTGTATCCCTGGGTTTGGAAGATCCCCTGGAGAAAGGGATGGCTACCCATTCCAGTATTCTTTCCTGGAGAATTCCATGAATAGGGGAGTCTGGCAGGCTACAGTCCATCAGGTCAGAAAGAGTTGGACACAACTGAGCATCTAACATCTCACTTTAGTTGTGTATGAGAATTTTAGTATTAAATAATTATTGTTGTTTTGCTTTTGTTTTCAATTCTAGTCATTCTGATAAGTAGTACTATAATTTTAATTTTTGTAATAATCATGTAAAGCATATTTTCATATTTATTGGGTATTATTTAAAAGTCTGTTATTCTGATAGACTTTTAATGAAGTACATTTTAAATTTCTTCCTCAGTTTTAAAACCTTGTTTTCTACCTTTTTCTTAGTAATTGTTAAAAATTCAGAAGTCTCTCTACAGTGTTTTCATTCTGACATCCATAATAATATGTTAAACAAAAAGTCTTCATTTTAGTGTATTCCAATCTACCAAATATTTTTCTTTCTTTCTTTTTTTTTTTTGCTGATTCATGAGGTGTTTATTTCTGAGTTATTTCTCTTTTTTTCAATTATTTTCTTTATTAGGACTTTTTATGCCCTGTTAAGAAAATTTTGCCTACCCCAAGATTATAAAATTATTGTCATATAATCTTCTATAAACTTTATAGATCTTTCCTAGTGGCTCAGATGGTAAAAAATCTGCCTGTAATAGTGGGAGACTCAGGTTCAGTTCCTGGGTCTGGAAGATCCCTTGGAGAAAGGAATGGCTACCCACTCCAATATTCTTGCCTGGAGAATTCCATGGAAAGAGGAGCTTGGCGGGTTACAGTCCATGATGTCACAAAGAATCCAACACAACTGAGTGATTCACACTTTCATTTTCATAAGCTTTATTATTTTACTATTCACAGTCAACCTATAATCTACCACTTTGATTTCTATGTATGATGGGGAATAGAGATTAGGATTCATTTTTTTCTATTTAGGTAGTTGATACAGAATATTTATTAAATCTATCATTTTTCTCTTCTATGTTCTATTTGTGTCTTTGTACATTACTAGCACTCTGTCTTCCTTACTATAGTACTATAATAGATTTTGATGCTTACATGTGTAAATTAACTAACTCGTTCTTTTTGAAGATTAATTTGGCTAACCTAGGGCTTCTGCATTTCCATATTCATTTCTAAATAAATGTAAAATATTTCACCAAAAGAAAATAAAAAGTAGTTTAGATTTTAGTTGAGATCATAATGAATCACAGGTTGATGTAAGAAGCACTGACAAATTTATTTCAATAACTCTTTCATCGCTTAATGAGGAATATCATTCCTTTCATTTAGATCATCTATATTTTACCTGAACAATATTTTGCAGTTCTCTGTGTCAGTCCCTTGAAAATCTTTTCTTAATTCATTTCTAGATTTATTTTGCACTATTATAAATGATATCCCTTTTTCAAAATTTGATCTTCTAATTATTTGTGGCAATACTCATATAAAAATTATTTCTTTTTTGACCATGATTCAACAATCTTACTAAATTAACTCAGTAATTCTAAAAATTTACCTGTTGATTCTTTTGGATTTTCTAAGTTAAACCATGAATGGGTGCTAAATTACATCAAATAAACTTTCTGTAACTACTGAGGTGATCAAATAAATGTTTTCATTTATTTTGCTAATATGATGAATTACATTGCTTGATTTTCTAATGTTGAAGAAACTTTTATTACTGGAATAAAAACTGTATTTATGATTTATTACCCTATTATCCTATTAATATACCTCTGAATTTAAACTGCTAATACCATGTGCAGAAATGTTTGCAAATAGACTCATAAGAAGAATCGGTTATTAATTACTCTTTCTTATAATAGTTTGAGATTTCAAGATTAATCTGGCCTCACAAGAGGAATTGAATAATTTTCTCCCATTAATTCTGAATCCAATTTCTTTAACAGATATGCTGCTAAGTCACTTCAGTCGTGTCTGACTCTGTGTGACCCCATAGACAGCAGCCCACCAGGCTCCCCCATCCCTGGGATTCTCCAGGCAAGAACACTGGAGTGGGTTGCCATTTCCTTCTCCATTAACAGGTATAGGACTATTCAAAATTTCTATTTTTCCTTGGATGTATTTTATTAAATTCTATTTTTCTAGAACTGTTTCCATATCTTTTTTTTTTTTCAAACTGAGTCACATAGAGTTGTTTGTGATATCATTTTACTGAGTTTTCATGTATGTGAGTTCTGATATGGGTGACTTGTGCATTATACATATTTTTTTCTAGATTAGTCTTGCTTGGTAATGAGTAGTAAGCTTTCATAAAGTAGGAAGTCTTTATATTTCTTTTTTTTTAATTTTATTTTATTTTTAAACTTTACAAAATTGTATTAGTTATGCCAAATATCAAATATCTTTACTCTGATACTCATCATTAGTGTAATATTAAAACTAGTATAAGCATTGTAAGTTGAATACTTTAAAGATAATGGTTTATCAACCTTGTCTATTTTCCATGATGAAAAGTCTGTGGTCAATCTAACAAATATTACTCTGTAAAATTTTGCCTTCTCCCTCTGGTAGACATTGAAAATAATTTTCTATTTATTGTTTATATTAGCAAAGATTCACTCTTTCCTTTTTAAAGTCAAGTCTATGTATTTTATTTAAAGTAACATGCATTTTATCTATCCTTCATTTTTGTTTGGAAGAGATAAGAAAGGTTTTATTTATTTTCCCTCAGTCATATGGACCTAGAAGAGGTTTATAGATGTTTAAATGAGAAATAGAATAGCTGTGTTAAGACTTCTTAAGATATGACACATAATTAAAACATATATTATTAATTTCAATAAATTTGTGCTTTCTTAGGACTGGTAATTACCTCATTTGCATTGTTTCAAATGTCTTAGTATACCTATTCTGTCCTAATCTTACTTTTCCTCTTTACCACTTTTTCTAAAGGCTCTGAATACCTCAATTTCCAGCTAAAATATGTGTTAAACTTCTGTCTAACCATTTCAGTACATTTCTTTAAATTATGTAGACAGAAGCAGAGTCCTTAGCTTATTTTATTTCACAAATGAATCTTAAGAAAGAAGATCATGTTATCTTGTTATCTTTTAAGGAGAAAATGGGGAAGATGGAGAAAAAAAATGGTGGTACTTGTCTGAATTTTCTGTAAAATATAGATAATGCCTATATTTTTGTACCAAAATGATACAAGATTATTTTGATAATTGAATGAAGTAAGCAAGTAAAAATAATTTTGTGTATTTAGCAGAATTTCTATGTATGTATGTATGCAAATATACACATGATAGTTTTCCCTTTCTTGAGAAAAATGCTTTTTAAAATTCTTTTTAAAAATAAATGTCATACTAAAAAATAATTTTGTTTAAGAATTATGTGTTTTGTATCTTTCTTTTTTAAAGAGTGACTAGATGTATAACATCAATGTATATTGATAGCTTCTGAGGCCACTTCAAAGATATCTTAGGTCAAAAATGACAGAAACTGCTTACTATAGAAAAATGTAAGCACATTGGAAAAGGAGAAGATGCTGATCATCTTCAAATGATCAAATCCTCAAATCCAGGCTGCTTCCTCAGGTCCAAAAATGATCTCACCCAGCTGGACTCTGAACTTTGAACTACTTCCTTTTCTCTTTGCCAACCCCATCACCAAAATAATCATATATGTAGTTGCCTAATGTCAGTCAAGATGATGATGCTTGAAAGTGCTGCACTCAATATGCCAGCAAATTTGGAAGACTCAGCACTGGCCACAGGACTGGAAAAGGTCACTTTTCATTCCAATCCCAAAGAAAGGCAATGCCAAAGAATGCTCAAACTACCGCACAATTGCACTCATCTCACACACTAGTAAAGTAATGCTCAAAATTCTCCAAGCCAGGCTTCAGCAATATGTGAACCGTGAACTTCCTGATGTTCAAGCTGGTTTGAGAAAAGTCAGAGGAACCAGAGATCAAATTGCCAACACCCGCTGGATCATTGAAAAAGCAAGAGAGTTCCAGAAAAACATCTATTTCTGCTTTATTGACTAAGCCTTTGACTGTGTGGATCACAAGAAACTGGAAAATTCTGAAAGAGATGGGAATACCAGACCACCTGATCTGCCTCTTGAGAAATTTGTATGCAGGTCAGGAAGCAAGAGTTAGAACTGGACACGGAACAACAGACTGGTTCCAAATAGGAAAAGGAGTTCATCAAGTCTGTATATTGTCACCCTGTTTATTTAACTTATATGCAGAGTACATCATGAGAAACGCTGGACTGGAACAAACACAAGCTGGAATCAAGATTGCTGGGAGTAATATCAATAACCTCAGATATGCAGATGACACCACCCTTATGGCAGAAAGTGAAGAGGAACTCAAAAGCCTCTTGATGAAAGTGAAAGTGGAGAGTGAAAACGTTGGCTTAAAGCTCAACATTCAGAAAACGAAGATCATGGCATCTGGTCCCATCACTTCATGGGAAATAGATGGGGAAACAGTGTCAGACTTTATTTTTCTGGGCTCCAAAATCACTACAGATGGAGACTGCAGCCATGAAATTAAAAGATGCTTACTTCTTGGAAGGAAAGTTATGACCAACCTAGATAGCATATTCAAAAGCAGAGACATTACTTAGCCAACAAAGGTTCATCTAGTCAAGGTTATGGTTTTTCCTGTGGTCATGTATGGATGTGAGAGTTGGACTGTGGAAAAGGCTGAGCACTGAAGACTTGATGCTTTTGAACTGTGGTGTTGGAGAAGACTCTTGAGAGTCCCTTGGACTGCAAGGAGATCCAACCAGTCCATTCTGAAGGAGATCAGCCCTGGGATTTCTTTGGCAGGAATGGTGCTAAAGCTGAAACTCCAGTACTTTGGGCACCTCATGTGAAGAGTTGACTCATTGGAAAAGACTCTGATGCTGAGAGGGATTGGGGGCAAGAGGAGAAGGGGATGACAGAGGATGAGATGGCTGGATGGCATCACTGACTCGATGGATGTGAGTCTCAGTGAACTCTGGGAGTTAGTGATGGACAGGGAGGCCTGGCGTGCTGTGGTTCATGGGTCGCAAAAGTCAGACACGACTGAGCGAATGATCTGATCTGATCTAATGTCAGTAGCTGCCACAGAAAAAACAATCTGTACTAATTCAAAAAGAAACAATACAAAAATCATGACCTGTAGAGTTATAGCCTTGCAGTTAAAATCCTAGTGTCACTGCCAACCAGTAAATTCACAATCTACCTAGATCTTAATTTCTGTTTCAAGAAAATGAAGATAGAAAATGAATACAGGAATATTGTCTTTTTCAATAATTATGGTTTGTGAAAATGAATCACATGTCAAATGTAGTGCAGATGAAACATGCAGACCCTAAACTAAAATCACTGCAGATGGTGACTGCAACCATGAAATTAAAAGACTCTTGCTCCTTGGAAGAAAATCTATGACCAGCCTAGACAGCATAATGAAAGACAGAGACATTACTTTGCCAATGGAAGTTGGTCTAGTCAAAGCTATGGTCTTTCTGGTAGTCATGTATGGATATGAGAGTTGGACCATAAAAAAGCTGAGTGCCAAAGAAATAATGCTTTTCAAATGTGGTGTTGAAGAAGACTCATGAGAGTCCCTTGGACTGCAAGGAGATCAAACCAGTCAATCCTAAAGGAAATCAGTCCTGAATATTCATTGGAAGGACTGATCCTGAAGCTGAAGGTCCAGTACTTTGGCCACCTGATGCAAAGAGCCAACTCATTGGAAAAGTCCCGATGCTGGGAAAGATTGAAGGCAGGAGGAAAGGGGGATGACAGAGGATGAGATGGTTGGATGGCATCACTGGCTTGATGAACATGAGTCTGAGCAAACTTAGGGAGCTGGTGATGGACAGGGAAGCCTGATGTGCTGCAGTCTATGGGGTCACAAAGAGTTGGACATGACTGAGAGACTAAACTGAACTGAACTGAGCACTAAGCCTGAAACAGCCCAAATCAAGTGCTATTGAATGCTATTGAATTGCATTGAATGCTATTATTTGTAACACTATGCTATGTTATCAGAGAAGGCAATGGCACCCCACTCCAGTGCTCTTGCCTGGAAAATCCCATGGACGGAAGAGCCTGGAAGGCTTCAGTCCATTGGGTCACTGAGGATCAGACAGGACTGAGCGACTTCACTTTCACTTTTCACTTCCATGCATTGGAGAAGGAAATGGCAACCCACTCCAGTATTCTTGCCTGGAGAATCCCAGGGACGGGGGAGCCTGATGGGCTGCTGTCTATGGGGTTGCACGGAGTCGGACACGACTGAAGTGACTTAGCAGAATGCTATGTTATATACAAAATATATAATGGTATTATTTATATGTAGAACACTATATTATACTTGGGCACTGTCATAATAATATTCTCAATACCTATCATATTTTACAGGAATTGTTTTTTCATATATAAGGTTCAGTTTTTTGTTTAATTGAAGTCTAGTTGATGTACAGTATTATATAAGTTTCAGGTGTACAGCATGAAGATTCAGGTTTGATAGAATGGATTGGCTATACATAATGCATCTGTCTGTCAAGTTACAGAAACTGTGAAAGCCACAAAGGAAATACAGATCCTGGAAAGAGGGTGGTGTGACTAAAGCCTTAGGGTGTCACTGAAACCATGCAGAATGTTTGCTTCTGTTAAACTAATTCTTGTACCAGCATTTACATACAACCCACTTGCAAATTTATTTTAATTCAAACCTTAATGACATTCAGTGCAACATTCCACAGAAATTAACAGCTCTCCCACAAGCAGCAGCCAGTAGTTTATGTGGCACTAATATGCAGCTAAGTAGTTTGGGCAACTCAAACATCTGGTCCATGTGAAACAGCTGGAAAAGCACAGCAATTAACCTTTCATTTACAGTAAGAGGTATTCCTACAGATGCCAAAATGTTGTGGTAGGTTCCGAAACGCCTCATAATAGCTCAGACAACATTCCTAATTGCAAGTGATGGTGTTATGCTTCCTTGCTTCATCATTAGGAAGGAGAATCTCATCTAGTTATTTCTATTTGATTGATGTCATAGGCTTCTTTAAGCTCATCAGATTCAGGCAGAAAAAAAGGTTTTATAGACACAGGCACACACAAAAAAACATTATCCCATACCTAAAACCAAGAAACACTCTATTAACCAGAGAGGAAATAAGATGAAAGAGAATTTAAATCAATTTTTAGGACTCAAGAACTACCGTGATGACAGCTAACCTGATAGATGTCGGTTATTTATCTACTTGTTTTCATTTATTAATGTTCACTGGAACTTTCTTTACAGAAGGAGATGAAGCACAGAGAACTAGTGTGAATTGCCCAGAATTAGACACTTAGAATATAGCCATTCTGAAATAGAACCCAAGCAGTTTTTATAGACATTCCATGTGTGTGTGTGTGCTAAGTTGCTTCAGTCCTGTCTGATTCTTTGCAACCCCATGGACTGTAGCCCTCCAGACTCCTCTGTCAAAGGGATTGTTCAGGCAAGAATACTGGAGTGAGTTGCTGTGCCCTCCTGCAGGGGATCTTCCCAATCCAGGAATCAAATTCATGTCTCTTGTGTCTCCTGCATTGGCAGGTGGGTTCTTTACCACTACCACCACCTGGGAAGCCCATAGACATTCCATACAATTCCCTAAAAGGATCAAATTCTAATTTTTGTCTATAATATTTTCAAATCTGATTAAAATTTTGAATGATCCAAATAAACTCTATGCAATAATATATTTGCCTGAAATGCCAATATCCATATATTTCTAGATAATTGATGTGTTTCAGTGATTATTTGTTGCAGAAAAATGTGTAAGTGAGGGATGACATCTCCCACAGCATCTTAGGTAAAGAGGCTCATGCGTGTAACACATCTGTTTAAATATTTTTTTTATTTGAAGGATAATTGCTTTACAGAATTTTGTTGCTTTCTGTCAAACCTCAACATGAATCAGCCATAGGTACACATATATCCCCTTCCTTTTGAACCTGCCTCCCATCTCCCTCCCCTTTCCCACCCCTCTAGGTTGATACAGAGCAAGTGTTTGACTTTCCTGAGCCGTACAGCAAATTCCCATTGGCTATCTATTTTGCATATGGTAATGTAAGTTTCCATGTTATTCTTTCCATACATCTCACCCTTTCCTCGCCTCTCCTCATGTCCGTAAGTCTATTTCCTAAGTCTGTTTCTCTACTGTTGCACTGTAAATAAATTCTTCATACCATTTCTGTCCTTTATCAAGCCCATCTTTGCATGAAATATTCCCTTGGTAGCTCTAACTTTCTTGAAGAGATCTCTAGTCTTTCCCATTCTATTGTTTTCCTCTATTTCTTTGCATTGATCCTTGAGGAAGGATTTCTTATCTCTCCTTGCTATTCTTTGGAACTCTGCATTCAGATGCTTATATCTTTCCTTTTCTCCTTTGCTTTTTGCTTCCCTTCTTTTCACAGCTATTTGTAAGGCCTCCTCAAACAGTCAGTTTGCTTTTTTGCATTTCTTTTTCTTGGCAATGGTTTTGATTCCTGTCTCCTGTACAATGTCACGAGCCTTCATCCATAGTTCATCAAGCACTCTGTCTATCAGATCTAGTCCCTTAAATCTATTTCTCACTTCCACTGTATAGTCATAAAGGATTTGTTTTAGGTCATACCTGAACAGTCTAATGGTTTTCTCCACTTTCCTCTATTTCAGTATGAATTTGGCAATAAGGAGTGATCCAAGCTATAGTCAGCTCCCGGTCTTGTTTTTGCTGACTGTATAGAGCTTCTCCATCTGGCTGCAAAGAATATAATCAATCTGATTTCAGTGTCTACCATCTGGTGATGTCATGTGTAGAGTCTTCTCTTGTGTTGTTGGAAGAGGGTGTTTGCTATGACCAGTATGTTCTCTTGGCAGAACTCTATTAGCCTTTGCCCTGCTTCATTCTGTACTCCAAGGCCAAATTTGCCTGTTACTCCAGGTGTTTCTTGACTTCCTACTTTTGTATTCCACTCCCCTATAATGAAAAGGACATCTTTTTTGGGTTTTAGTTCTAGAAGGTCTTGTAGGTCTTCATAGAAAAGTTCAACTTCAGCTTCTTCAGTGTTACTTGTCAGGGCATAGTCTTGGATTACTGTGATATTGAATGGTTTACCTTGGAAACGAAAAGAAATCATTCTGTCGTTTTTGAAATTGCATCCAAGTACTGCATTTTGGACTCTTGTTGATCATGATGGCTACTCCATTTCTTCTAAGGGATTCCTGCCCACAGTAGTAGATATAATGGTCATCTGAGTTAAAGTCACCCATTCCAGTCCATCTTAGTTCACTGATTCCTAGAATGTCAATGTTCACTCTTGTCATCTCCTGTTTGACCACTTCCAACTTGCCTTGATTCATGGACCTAACATTCCAGGTTCCTATGCAATATTGCTCTTTACAGCATTGAACCCTGCTTCCATCACCAGTCCCATTCACAACTGGGTGTTGTTTTTGCTTTGACTCTATCCCTTCATTCTTCCTGGAGTTATTTCTCCACTGATCTCCACCTACCGACCTGGGGAGTTCATCTTTCAGTGTCCTATCTTTTTGCCTTTTTATACTGTTCATGGGGTTCTCAAGGCAAGAATACTGAAGTGGTTTGCCATTCCCTTCTTCAATGGACCACATTCTGTCAGACCTCTCCACCATGACCCGGCCATCTTGGGTGGCCCCACACAGTATGGCTTAGTTTCATTGAGTTAGACAAGGCCGTTTTCCATATATGTGTTAAAAACGATATTTATCTTTCTCTTTCTGACTCACTTCACTCTGTATAATAGGTTCTAGGTTCATCCACCTCATCAAAACAAACTCAAATGTGTTCCTTTTTATGGCTGAGTAATATTTCATTGTGTATATGTACTACACTTCTTTATCCATTCATCTGTCGATGGACATCTAGGTTGCTTCCATGTTCTAGTTATTGTAAATAATGCTGCAATGAACAATGGGATACGTGTGTCTTTTTCAACCCTGGTTTCCTAAGGGTTTATGCCTACAAGTGGGATTTCTAGGTCTTATGGTAGTTTTCTTCCTAGTTTTTAAAGGAATCTCCATACTGTCCTCCACAGTGGCTGTATCAATTTACATTCCCACCAACAGTGCAAGGGCATTCCCTTTTCTCCACACTCTCTCCAGCATTTATTGTTTATAGACTTTTTGATGATGGCCATTCTGATAAGTGTGATATGATATTTCATTGTTGTTTTGATTTGCATTTCTCTAATAATAAGTGAGTGATATTGAGCATCTCTTCATGTGTTTTTTAGGTATCTGTATGTGTTCTTTAGAGAAATGTCTATTTAGGTCTTTTTCCCAGTTTTTGATTGGGTTGTTTGTTTTTCTGGCATTGAGTTGTATGAACTGCTTGTATATTTTGGAAATTAATCCTTTTTCAGTTGTTTCATTTGCTATTATTTTCTCCCATTCTAAGAGTTGTCTTTTCACCTTGCTAATAGTTTGCTTTGCTGTGCAAAAGCTTTTAAGTTTAATCAGATCCCACTTGTTTACATTTGTCTTTATTTCTATTACTCAGAGGTGGGTCATAGAGGATCTTGCTTTGATTTATGTCATGGAGTGTTCTGCCTATGTTTTCCTCTAAGAGTTTTATAGCTTCTGGTCTTACATTTAGGTCTTTAATTCATTTTGAGTTTATCTTTGTGTATGATGTTAGGAAGTGTTCTAATTCTGTTCTTTTACACATAGCTGTCCAGTTTTCAAAGGACCATTTATTGAAGAGGCTGTCTTTCCCCATTGTATATTCTTGCCTCCTATGTCAAAAATAAGGTATCCATAGGTGCCTGAGTTTATTTCTGGACTTTCTATCTTGTTCCATTGGTGTATATTTCTGTTTTTGTGCCAGTACCATACTGTCTTGATGACTGTAGCTTTGTAGTATAATCTGAAGTCAGGAAGATTGATTCCTCCAGCTCCATTGTTCTTTCTCAGTACTACTTTGCTTATTTGTGGTCTTTTGTGTTTCCATATGAATTGTAAACTTTTTTGTTCTAGTTCTGTGGAAAATGCCATTGGTGATTTGATAGGGATTGCATTGGAACCATAGATTGCATTGAATCTGTAGATTGCATTTGGTAGTATAGTCTTTTTCACAATATTGATTCTTCCTACCCAGGAACATGGAATATCTTTCCATTTGTTTATGTCATCTTTGATTTCTTTCCTCAGTGTCTTATAATTTTTTGTGTACAGTTCTTTTGTCTCCTTAGGTAAGTTTATGTGTAGATATTTAATTTTTTCATTGCAGTGGTGAATGGGATTGATTCCTTAATTTCTCTTTCTGATTTTTCATTGTTAGTATATAGAAATTGCAAGTGATTTCTGTGTGTTGATTTTGTGTTCTGCAATTTTTCTAAATTCACTGATTAGCTCTAGTAATTTTCTGATACTATCATTAGGGTTTTCTATATACAGTATCATGTCATCTGCAAACAGTGAGAGCTTTATGTCTTCTCCGATCTGGATTCCTTTTATTTCTTTTTCTTTTCTGATTGCTGTAGCTAGGATTTCCAGAACTATGTTGAATAATAGTGGTGGAAGTGGGCACCCTTGTCTTGTTCCTGATCTTAGGGGAAATGCTTTGAATTTCTCACCATTGAGGATAATGTTTGCCCTAGGCTTATCATATATGGCCTTTACTATATTAAGGTAGGTTCCTTCTATGCCCATTTTTTGAAGAGTTTTAATCATAAATGTGTGCTGAATTTTGTCAAAGGTTTTTTCCTGCATCTATTGAGATTATCAAATGGTATTTATCTTTCAATTTGTTAATATAGTGTATCACATTGATTGATTTGCATATATTGAAGAATCCTTGCATTCCTGGAATAAACCCAACTTGATCGTGGTGTGTGAGTTTTTTGATGTGTTGGTGAATTCTGTTTGCTAAAATTTTGTTGAGAAATTTTGCATCTATGTTCATCAGTGATATTGGCCTGTAGTTTTCTTTTTTGTGTTGTCTTTATGTAGTTTTGGTTCAGGGTGATGGTGGCCTAGTAAAATGAGTTTGGAAGTATTCTTATCTCTGCAATTTTTTGAAAGAGTTTTAGAAGGATAAGCATTAGCTCTTCTCTAAATGTATGATAGAATTCTATGAAGCCATCTGGTCCTGGGCTTTTTTTTGGTGGAGATTTGTGATGACAGCTTCAATTTCAGTGCTTGTAATTTGGTTGTTTATAATTTCTATTTCTTCCTGGTTGTCTTGGAAGATTGGACTTTTCTAAACATCTGTCCATTTCTTCCACTTTATCCATTTTATTGCCAAATAGTTGTTCCTAATAGTCTCTTATAACCCTTTGTATTTCTGCATTGTCTGTTGTAACCTCTCCCTTTTCATTTCTAATTTTTTTGATTCTTCTTTTTATTGATTTTTTTTATTCTTCTCTCTTTTTTTTATTTTTTTGATTCTTCTCTCTTTTTTTTTTTTATTTTTTTTTATTCTTCTCTCTTTTTTTCTTGATGAATCTGGCTAAAGGCTTGTCAATTTTGTTTATCTTCTCAAAGAACCAGCTTTTAGTTTTATTAATCTTTACTATTGTTTCTTTCATTTCTTTTCATTTATTTCTGCTCGAATCTTTATGATTTCCTTTCTTCTACTGATTTTGGGGGTTTTTTTGTTCTTTTTCCAGTTGTTTTAGGTGTAAAATTAGGTATCTATTTGATGTTTTTTCTTGTTTCTTGAGGTAGGATTCTATTGCTATAAACTTTCCTCTTAGAACTGCTTTTGCTGCATCCCATACATTTTGAGTTGTCATGTTTTCACTGTCATTTGTTTCTTGACATTTTTTGACTTCCCTTTTGATTTCTTCAGTAACCTTTTGGTTATTTAGAAATGTGTTGTTTAATCTCCATGTGTTTGTGTTTCTTACAGTTTTTTTCTTGTAATTAATATCTAGTCTCATAGCATTGTGGTCAGAGAAGACCCTTGATACAATTTCAATTTTCTTAAATCTACTGAGATTTGATTTGTGACCCAAGATGTGGTCTATCCTGGAGAATGTTCCATGTGCACTTGAGAAGAAGGTGTATTCTTCTGCATTTGGATGGAATATCCTGAAGATATCAATGAGATCCATCTCATCTAATGTATTATTTAGATGTGTTTCCTTATTAATTTTCTGTTTTGATGTTCTGTCCATTGGTGTGAGTGGAGTGTTAAAGTCTCCTACTATTATTGTGTTAGTGTCAACTTCTCCTTTTATGTCTTTTAGTGTTTGTCTTATGTATTGAGGTGCTCCTATGTTGGGTGCATAGATATTTAGAATTGTCTTCCTCTTGGATTGATCCCTTCATCATTATGTACTGTCCTTCCTTAGCTCACAATATCTTGTTTATTTTAAGTTCTATTTGTCTGCTATGAGGATTGCTACTCGTGCCTTCTTTTGCTTCCATTTACATGGAATATATTTTTCTATCGTCTCACTTTTAGTCTATATGTGTCTTTAGGTCTGAAGTGGGTTTCTTGTAGACAGCATATATATGGGTATTGTTTTGTATCCATTCAGCCAGTCTGTGTCTTTTGGTTGGGGCATTTAATCCATTTACATTTAAAGTAATTATTTATATATATATATATATATATATATATATATATATATATATATTCCTATTGCCATTTTCTTAATTGTTTGGGGTTGATTTTTGTCTCTTGTATTTCTTGACTGTATAAGTCCCTTTAACATTTGTTTTAAAGCTGGTTTGGTGGTACTGAATTCTCTTAACTTTTGCTTGTCTGAAAAACTTTTTATTTCTCCACAAATTTTCAATGAGATCCTTGCTCAGTACTGTAATCTTGGTTGTAGATTTTTCCCTTTCAATACTTTAAATATATCCTGCCATTCCCTTCTGGCCTGCAGAGTTTCTCCTGAAAGATCAGCTGTTAGTTGTATGAGGTTTCCCTTGTATGTTACTTGTTGTTTCCCCCTTGCTGCTTTTAATATTCTTTCTTTGTGTTTAGTCTTTGTTAGTTTGATTAGCATGTGTCTTGGCATGTTTCTCCTTGGGTTTATCCTGTATGGGACTCACTGTACTTCTTGGACTTGATTGACTGTTTCCTTTTCTATGTTGGGGAAATTTTCAACTAAAATCTTTCAAAATTTTTCTCATACCCTTTCTCTTCTTCTTCTGGGACCCCTATAATTCAAATGCTGGTGCATTTGATATTGTCCCAGGGGTCTCTGAGACTATCCTCAGTCTTTTCATGCTTTTTACTTTATTTTGCTCTTCAGAAGTTATTTCTGCCATTTTATCTTCCAGTTCACTGATTCGTTCTTCTGCTTCAGCTATTCGGCTATTTATTCCTTCTAGAGCATTTTTAATTTCAGTAGTTGTGTTGTTTGTCCCTGTATGTGTATTCTTTAATTCTTCTAGGTCTTTTTAATTGATTCTTGCATTTTCTCCATTTTGCTTTCAAGGTTTTTGATCATCTTTACTATCATTATTTTGAATTCTTTTTCAGATAGTTTTCCTACTTCCTCTTCATTTATTTGGACTTCTGTGTTTCTAGCTTGTTCCTCCATTTATGTAGTATCTCTCTGGCTGTTTTTTTGATTTTTTTTTAACTTATTGTGTTTTAGGTTTCCTTTTCCCAGGCTTCAAGGTTGAATTCTTTCTTCCTTTTGGTTTCTGCCCTTTAAGGTTGGTCCAGTGGTTTGTGTAAGATTCATATAGCATGAGATTTGTGCTGAAACTTTTTTTGTTTGTTTATTTTTACTCTGATGAACACTGAGTGAGGTGGTAATCCTGTCTGCTGATGATTGGGTTTGTATTTTTGTTTTGTTTGTTGTTTAGATGAGGCATCCTACACAGGGTGCTACTGCTGATTGGGTAATGCTGGGTCTTGTATTTCAGTGGTTTCCTTTGTGTGAGTTCTCACTATTTGATAAGTCAAGGCTATGGTTTTTCCAGTGGTCATGTATGGATGTGAGAGTTGGACTGTGAAGAAAGCTGAGTGTCGAAGAATTGATGCTTTTGAACTGTGGTGTTGGAGAAGACTCTTAAGAGTCCCTTGAACTGCAAGGAGATCCAACCAGTCCATTCTGAAGGAGATCAGCCCTGGGATTCTTTGGAAGGAATGATGCTAAAGCTGAAACTCCAGTACTTTGGCCACCTCATGCAAAGAGTTGACTCATTGGAAAAGACTCTGATGCTGGGAGGGATTGGGAGCAGGAGGAGAAGGGGATGACAGAGGATGAGATGGCTGGGTGGCATCACTGACTCAATGGACATGAGTCTGAGTGAATTCTGGGAGTTGGTGATAGACAGGGAGTCCTGGCATGCTGCGATTCATGGGGTCGCAAAGAATCAGACATTACTGGGTGAATGAACTGAACTGAGGGTTAGTTCTCTGGTAGTCTAAGGTTTTGGATTCAGTGCTCCCACTACAAAGGCTCAGGGCTTGAACTCTGGTCAGGAATGAAGATTCCACAAGTGGTTTGTTATAGCATTAGGTGAGCTTAAAACAATTACCCAAAAATGAGAAACCAAAGATGAATCCCAGACAAATGGCAATTACAAAATCAGGCAAATAATAATTAAATTAATGGAATATACACATATACCTTTACCTCCATAAGCAAATTCAAAACATTTCAACTAAAATAAAGTACAGTAGATTGACCCAGTGAACAAAACTAAATCAAGGTGCCAAGTGGGGAATAAAGAACTGAAAACAATACTAACAACTATGTTGAGAAGAAAGGACAGAAAGAATAGATATACAAACTTAAATAGAGGTAGATGAAGATTTATATACATTAAAGATTAACTACAAAGAGAAAAGAAGAGTAGGAAAGACAAACAAAAAATAAACATAGAAAAAACTATAATAGATTTTAAAATATTAAAAAGGAAAAAAGGAAGGAAAAAAGAGAGAGAGAGAAAGGAAAACTCCACAGAACTGCAAAAGCCCAACATAGAGGCAGAGGTTTATAACAACAGTGAAAAATGTGACTGAATATACACATATACATATATACCCAAAGGCAAAATCAAAACTTTCCAGCAAAAATAAAGTGCAATAAATTGACCTGGTGAACAAAGGAAACCAAAAATTATATCTACCAGTTAAGAACAAAACTAACTAAAGCACAAACTGGAAAACAAAACTAAATCAAGGTGCCAAGTGGGGAATAAAGAGCTGAAAACAATACTAACAACTATGTTGAGAAGAAAGGACAAAAAGAAGAGATGTGCAAAGTTAAATAGAGGTAGATAAAGAAGATTTATGTACATTAGAGACTAACTGCAAGGGGAAAAGAACAGTAGGAAAAGCCAACAAAGGAATAAATGTAGGAAAAAATAATAGGTTTAAAAAATTAAGAGAGAAAAGAAAAAAAATAAAAGGAAAATTCCACAGAACTGCAAAAGCCCAATGTAGAGGCAGAAGTTCATAACAACAATAAAAAGTGAGACTGAATATACACATATACGTATACACCCATAAGCAAAGTCAAAACAGTCCAACAAAAATAAAGTACAATAGATTGACCTGGCAAACAAACTAACAAAAATTATATCTACCAGTTAGGAATAAAACTAGCTAAAACACAAACTGGAAAACAAACTAAAACAAGGGGCTGACTGGGGAATAAAGCAATGAAAATGAAACTAACAAATATGTTGAGTGGAAAGAAAAGAAAGAAAGAATAGATTTAAAAAGTTAAATAGAGGTAGACGAAGATTTATATACATTAAAGATTAACTGCAAGGGGAAAAGAACAGTAGGAAAGGCAAACAAATGAATAAATGTAGGAAAAATAATCAGATCAGATCAGATCAGTCGTTCAGTCGTGTCCGACTCTTTGCAACCCCATGAATCACAGCATGCCAGGCCTCCCTGTCCATCACCAACTCCCGGAGTTCACACAGACTCACGTCCATCGAGTCAGTGATGCCATCCAGCCATCTCATCCTCTGTCGTCCCCTTCTCCTCTTGCCCCCAATCCCTCCCAGCATCAGAGTCTTTTCCAATGAGTCAACTCTTCGCATGAGGTGACCAAAGTACTGGAGTTTCAGCTTTAGCATCAATCCTTCCAAAGAAATCCCAGGGCTGATCTCCTTCAGAATGGACTGGTTGGATCTCCTTGCAGTCCAAGGGACTCTCAAGAGTCTTCTCCAACATCACACTTCAAAAGCATCAATTCTGCGGCGCTCAGCCTTCTTCACAGTCCAACTCTCACATCCATACTTGACCACAGGAAAAACCATAGCCTTGACTAGATGAACCTTTGTTGGCAAAGTAATGTCTCTGCTTTTCAATATGGTATCTAGGTTGGTCATAACTTTTCTTCCAAGAAGTAAGCATCTTTTAATTTCATGGCTGCAGTCACCATCTGCAGTGATTTTGGAGCCCAGAAAACTAAAGTCTGACACTGTTTCCACTGTTTCCCCATCTATTTCCCATGAAGTGATGGGACCAGATGCCATGATCTTCGTTTTCTGAATGTTGAGCTTTAAGCCAACTTTTTCACTCTCCACTTTCACTTTCATCAAGAGGCTTAGGAGAAAAAATCATAGTAGGTTTAAAAAATTAAAATTGAGAAAAGAAGAAAAGGAAAACTCCACAGAACTGCAAAAGCCCAATGTAGAGGCAGAGGTTTATAACAGCAGTACAAAATGTGACTGGGGGAAAACAAAAAAATCTCAAAAGCTTAATTAGATTTCATAGTGGCAATAAAATTGACAACAGAGGGGGATAAAAAAAGGGGAAAAAATCCAAAAGAATCTACAGAACAAGTCAAAACATAAGAATAACAGATGTTTTTCTTGAGTCACTGCTGTCAGAGTCCTTTCCCTCACTGGAAGTCACAGTCCACCTCACCTCCCTAGGATGCCCTCCAGTGATCTCTGGACCTATTGTGGGGGCAGCTCAGATTCTAACCTGGCCCTACTCCTGTGTGTTCTTGCCTCCAGTGTCCATGGCTGTCAGAACTAGTGAATTTTTTTTTTTTTTCCCCTGGGAGCTCTCAATGTCCCTTTATATACTTCATAGACATAGAGTCTCCCTAGATGATCATGTGGATTTAATCTGCAGTTTGTACAGATGGGGGCAAGACTTTGGGTCTTCTTCCTTAGCCACTCAGCTGCTGGGTTTCAACTGTGGTTTTATTTCTACCTCCGCATGTGGGTCGTCCACTGGGGTTTGCTCCTGAGAGTACCCTGAAGGACTGGGGTTTGCCCTTGTGAGGGCCAGATGTGGAGGTGGTGCAGCTGGTTGGGTTTCAGGAGTTCTGGCAGCACCAGGTACTCAGGGGAGTGGGCAGCTAGGGCAGCAGGGATTATAGTGCTCTAGAAGGGTATGGCAATCAGTATTGGCCAATACACTCCAGTATTCTTGCCTGGAGAATCCCGCTAACAGAGAAGCGTGGCAAGCCACACTCTACAGGGTCACAAAAAGTTGGACATGACCAAAACGACCCTGCATGCATAGATGCATGGTCTTTTTTGCCTGTGGAAGCTCTGCCCCTGTGAGAGTTAAGCATGAAGGTGGTGCAGCTGCTTGGCTTCCAGGGACCCTGGAGGTGCCAAATGTGCAGGGACACGGACTGCCTCCCCCACAGGAGTTATGACCCTATCAGTCTTTTTTCGAGCTTCTTGTAGCTGGCAATCAGAATGCCCCTTTGGCAGTCTTTCTCCGTAGCTCTGCCCATTCAGGTACTTAGAGGGCTCCCTTGCCTGGGGTCCTTCCCTGTTGTTCTGCACATCAGGCACACAGAGGGGCCCCGCTGGCTGGGGTCTACTCTGTAGATAGGTGCATCAGTCTCTTAAAGGAGCACCCTGGTTGGGGTCCTACTTGGTAGTTCCGTTCATCAGGCATTTGGTGGACCAGCCTCTCTATTGTTCAGCTGCCGATGCTGGCATGTAGGGTGGGAGAGGCAATGGTGATGGCTCCACCCGCTATGCATGACTCAGCAGTATCACCTTGCTTCCATGGCTGCCTGGCTTTCCTCCACAGGCATTTCCCACCACAGTCTCCTCCCTCACATCCCCTCAATCCGCCTCTCTGCAGTCAGCAGCATCCCTCGCCCTGGGATTGCTCCACAATCCCTAAACTCCAGCTCCCAGCCACTGTGTCTTTCAGGGGACCCGTGTCCCTGTCCAGGGTATGTATGACTACAGCAAGGACTGTCTGACTCTGATTCCATTTAGGCTGACACACATCAGCTGTTTAACTCTCAGCCTTAAATGTTTCTCCTCTGACTCAGACAATTGCCCTGATGTGGGGATTGGACCCCTGTTTCAGTTCCCCTACCCACTGAGGGCAGGTCCAATCCTACTAATACTCCTGTTTCCCCTCCAGTTCCTTCATCCTACTGAGTTTTGCATGGTTCCATATATTCTATTCCGCTGGTCAGGTACTCCTGTCTGCTCTCAGCTGGTTTTCTCCACACACTTCTGTGTCTGAAGGTGTATTCCTGATATATGTGTGGAGAGAGATATACTCCATGTCCACCTATACCTCCAACATCTTGTTCTCCCCTCCTGTTCAAATAAATTTTTAAAAGCCAGTTGCAGCTTGAGTTCAAAGTGGGAAAAGGGAACATCTGAGCAAAATGAACTTGCAGAGGTAGATAAAGTTTCAGTTCAGTTCAGTTCAGTCACTCAGTCGTGTCTGACTCTTTGTGACCCTATGAACCTCAGCACACCAGGCCTCCCTGTCCATCACCAACTCCCGGAGTTTACCCAAACCCATGTCCATTGAGTCAGTGATGCCATCCAGCCATCTCATCCTCTGTCGTCCCCTTCTCTTCCTGCCCCCAATCCTTCCCAGCATAAGGGTCTTTTCAAATGAGTCAGCTCTTTGCATGAGGTGGCCAAAGTATTGGAGTTTCAGTTTCAACAGTTTCAACATCAGTCCTTCCAATGAATACCCAGGACTAACCAGGATGGACTGGTTGGATCTCCTTGCAGTCCAAGGGACTCTCAAGACTCTTCTCCAACACCACAGTTCAAAAGCATCAATTCTTCGGCACTCAGCTTTCTTCACAGTCCAACTCTCACATCCACACATGACCACTGGAAAAACCATAGCCTTGACTAGACGGACCTTTGTTGGCAAAGTAATGTCTCTGCTTTTGAATATGATATCTAGGTTGGTCATAACTTTCTTTCCAAGGAGTAAGCACCTTTTAATTTAGAACATCTGAAAATTTTAAGATCATTTTTTTCAAGGAAAAATGGAAATTCTTTACAGTATTTTAAACAGGTATGCAGTTGGTGACATGATTCAGTTAGCATTTTGAAGGTTTTCTTTGCCTGTGGTGGTACAGAATAGGATTCCTGGAGGAATAAAACACAGGAGATGAAGGTATGTTGGACCAAGGTGATGGCTTGGGGAAACAAGTAAGTTGATTGGATAATGGATTGGATTTGAGGGTCCTGAAGTTGAGGCATCAAAGGAGACTTGTAGGTTTCTGGCTTGCAGAGCAGGATAGGTAGAAGCGGCATCCATTAGCTAAGGAACACTGGAAGAGGATTAGGTATCAAGGGAAGTCCTTGAGTTCCCCTCAGGCCATATCAATTTGAAGTATAATTTGAAACACCCATTTGGGAGTGTCAAGCAGTCCACTGATAGGAGTGTATTACACAGCAAAGCATCCTGGAATGGAGAAATAAATTTGTAAACAATTCTTATTTGAAGCCACATGCATGATGAATATTACTGAGGTAAAGAGAACCAAAATGAAATGAAAGACTAGGAGAGAGATATTTCATGACATGCCATGCAAAGTAGCAACATTCAACTTCAAAAAGCACAAGTCCCATGGACTGTGCTGTAAATGGTCCCTTTGGAGTTGTTTAGAGCAACAGTCCTGTATGGGATCTGAGAACCTAATGACCATGAGGGAGGAAGATGAGCCAGTAAAATGAATATCTGTAAAGAAACATAATAGGTAAATATCGATAATAAATGGAAGTGGAAGAGAAGATAACATTTCAAGAAGAAAAGCAATGTGAAAAATCACAGCTATTAATGGTTAACTAGTGGACTTAAAGAAGTGGAAGTCAATTATAGTAGACCGAGGAGTGAGAGAACATCATGAGAAACGCTGGGCTGGAAGAAGCACAAGCTGGAAACAAGACTGCCAGGAGATATATCAATAACCTCAGATATGCAGATGACACCACCCTTATGGCAGAAAATGAAGAGGAACTAAAAAGCCTCTGGATGAAAGTGAAAGTGGAGAGTGAAAAAGTTGGCTTAAAGCTCAACATTCAGAAAATGAAGATCATGGCATCTGGTCCCATCACTTCATGGGAAATAGATGGGGAAACAGTGGAAACAGTGTCAGACTTTATTTTATTTTTTGGCTCCAAAATCACTGCAGATGGTGACTGCAGCCATGAAATTAAAAGACGCTTACTCCTTGGAAGGAAAGGTATGACCAACCTAGATAGCATATTCAAAAGCAGAGACATTACTTTGCCAACAAAGATCCATCTAGTCAAGGCTATGGTTTTTCCAGTGGTCATGTATGGATGTGAGAGTTGGACTGTAAAGAAAGCTGAGTGCTGAAGAATTGATGCTTTTGAACTGTGGTGCTGGAGAAGACTCTTGAGAGTTCTTTGGACTGCAAGGAGATCCAACCAGTCCATTCTGAAGGAGATCAGCCCTGGGATTTCTTTGGAAGGAATGATGCTAAAGCTGAAACTCCAGTACTTTGGCCACCTCATGCGAAGAGTTGACTCATTGGAAAAGACTGACGCTGGGAGGGATTGGGGGCAGAAGGAGAAAGGGACGACAGAGGATGAGATGGCTGGATGGCATCACTGACTCGATGGACGTGAGTCTGAGTGAACTCCGGGAGTTGGTGATGGACAGGGGGGCCTGGCGTGCTGCGATTCATGGGGTCGCAAAGAGTCAGACACGACTGAGCAACTGAACTGAACTGACTGAACTGAGGAGTGAGAAGGAGACTTACCTTTTACTTTTAACTCTCAGATCACTCTGAATTTTTTAATAACACCTATCTCACTGCATTGAACCAGTATCTGTTTCAGGCTTTCAAACTGAGAGTAAATTCATTGGCATTAAACTGTGTCCAGTTAATCTTTGCATTCTAGTCTCACCGTAACAGAGTGGTTCTCCTAAATAAGAAATCAGATAAGCTCTTCCTCTGCTTCATACCATTCAGAGCTTCCCATCTACTAAGACTAAATGGCAGAATCTTTCATGTGACCCTCAAGACCCTCCATCAGCCATTCTCTCTCCCTCTCCAGATTTATCTTCTACTCCTCCTCCACTCACACTATGTACCAAATGGGTATGACAAGGAGTGGCTACCCACTCCAGTATTCTTGCCTGGAGACTTCCATGGGCAGAGGAGCCTGGCAAGCTATAGCCCATGGAGTTACAAAGTGTCAGACACAGTTGAGCTGCTAACACACTTTAATGACATCCTTACTCTTTCTCAAGATGCTAAGCATGTCGTTTCTCACTTACTATTTGTTATACTTTGTGTAAGCTCCTCCTAGACATCTTTTTGCTTAATTTTTTGGCTTCTTCTTAGTCTTCATTCAAATGTCACCTTTTCTAAGAGTTCTTCCCTATTAATTGGTCTGAAATGTGACCCCCCCTCCTCAGCATCCCATCACAATAATATCTATCCCATTTCCCTTTTAATATTTTTTTCTCTTTAGTTCGTTCAGTTGCTCAGTTGTGTCCAGCTCTTTGTGACCCTGTGAACCGCAGCACGCCAGGCCTTCCTGTCCATCACCAACTACTGGAGTCTAACCAAACCCACATCCATTGAGCCCGTGATGCCATCCAACCATCTCATCCTCTGTCATCCCCTTCTTCTCCTGCCTTCAATCTTTCCCAGCATCAGGGTCTTTTCAAATGAGTCAACTCTTCGCATCAGGTGGCCAAAGGATTGAAGTTTCAGCTTCAACACCAGTCCTTCCAATACACACCCAGGACTGATCTCCTTTCTCTTTAGTACTTGGCTCCTTTAAGCATATTGTACATTTATTTATCCTATTGCTTCTTCTCCATTAGAATGTAAGTTCCATGAGAAGAGAAATTTTGGATGTGAGTTTTGTTGTTGTTTCTCCAGCTCCAAAAGAGTATCCTATACAGAAAAGCACTCAACAGTTATTCTTTAAATAAATTAAATTTTCTAGTACTTTATACAGTGCTCCATAAATAATAGAGGATAAATTAATAAATGGACTTTTGTATTATGACCAAATTACATTGCTAATTACTAAGATTGTGCTGAATAAAATAATTCAACTTATAAAAAATATTTCTGTCAGGCATGAACTTTTGGCATTTTTCTATACCTTATCAAAATTGCAATATAGTCATTATGGTAAAATTCTCTGAAGCGATTTGAAACTGTAGGGTGTCATTGGCCATCCATATCAATCTTAAAATTATATTGATGTAATGCTTTTCATTCATTTTAACCTAATGCCTCTCCTGGAGCCTCAGAGTGAAGAAAGTGGTTTTCATTAATTTCCATAATAACAGCACCAAAAGACAAGGATTGCAGGAGTGCAACTCCTTTAGCTTTTAATCTCATTCTGAGCATAAGCTTGCTTTACTAAGTACAAAGGAAAGATAATGTCAAACTCTCAACTTGACCAAGAGTGTAAATTAAACAACTGGGTGGAAATGTCTCATGATGTCTTTAAGTTCTCTATAGATGATGATTTCAAATGGGTCCCTTAGTGTTTGAAATATTTCGGCTTAACATGGTTTCATATCATCTTCTCACCAAGGAAAATAAAGTCCAGGTTTGTGAGCCATATCTCAGTTGGCTTCATAAATTTGTGACCTGACATCAAGCCTGTATGAAAATTGTCTTAATGGCAGAGATTAACCAGATAAGGACAGAGGCAAGGTCTTGATGCATAACTTCTAAGCTGAATAAATGATTTTCTCAGGGAAGTTTGGTGAATGTTTTTAAGAAATATAGTTCACTGGCAATAACGTCTCAAAAAAGCTAGCTGTGGTTTTTAGATGAAGAAATAATAAGCATTTAATGATGCAAGGAGTAGCCACTGCTCCCTGAGGCCCAAATGCTACAGAATATATGCTTTGAGAGTGTTTTATCCTGGCAAAAGATCATTGTGTAGGTTTCATTTCAAAGGCAGGAAAGGAAAATAGTAACTTAATTCCCTTGGGATATATTTCTATGCCTTTGTCTTTTACCTTATCTGAACTAAGATAAACTAATTGATGTAATTCATTCAGTTCAGTTCAGTTCAGTCACTCAGTCATGTCCAACTCTTTGCAACCCCATGAACTGCAGCACACCAGGCCTCCCTGTCCATCACCAACCCCTGGAGTTTACCCAAACTCATGTCCATTGAGTCAGTGATACCATGCAACCATCTCATCCTCTGTCATCTCCTTCTCCTCCTGCCCTCAATCTTTCCCAGCATCAGGTTCTTTTCAAATGAGTCAACTCTTCCCATCAGGTGGCCAAAGTATTGGAATTTCAGCTTCACCATCAGTCCTTCCAATGAACACCCAGGACTGATCTCCTTTAGAATGGACTGGTTGGATCTCCTTGCAGTCCAAGGGACTCTCAAGAGTCTTCTCCAACACCACAGTTCAAAAGCATCAATTCTTCAGCACTCAGCTTTCTTTATGGTCCATCTCTCACATCCATATATGACTACTGGAAAAACCATAGTCTTGACTAGACAGACTTTCGTTGACAAAGTAATGTCTCTGCTTTTTAATATGCTGTCTAGGTTGGTCATACCTTTCCTTCCAAGGAGTAAGCGTCTTTTAATTTCATGGCTGCAATCACCATCTTCAGTCATTTTGGAGCCCAGAAAAATAAAGTCTGACACTATATCCATCGTTTCCCCATCTATTTGCCATGAAGTGATGGGACGACATGTCATGATCTTAGTTTTCTGAATGTTGAACTTTAAGCCAACTTTTTCACTCTCCTCTTTCACTTTCATCAAGAGGCTTTTTAGTTCTTCTTCACTTTTTGCCATAAAGGTGGTGTCATCTGCGTATCTGAGTAGATTAGTATTTCTCCTGGCAATCTTGATTCCGGCTTGTGCTTCTTCCAGACTAGTGTTTTAACACTCATGATAAATCCCTTTCCAGAGCCTTAAGATGAAGAAAGGAAAGATTGTGCTCTTATTCCCAAAACTGTAGAATGAGAGAAACAGATTCCTCATTCTCTAGAATAATAGGCACTGTCATAAAAATCACCTCCAATAGATATTTTTGAATGAATTGGCTGTTAAGCCACTGTGAAAGTCTACATGTTACAAGCACTGAATTCACCTTTATCAGCACAAATCTCTGATGTATCAGCTTGTTCAGGATGCATCCAGCTCTCAAAGCCCCACTGTAATTATTCATTTATTAATTTTTAAATTTTATACTGGATTGTAGTTGATTTAGGGTTGCCTTGTAGCTCAGATGGTGAAGAATCCACCTGCAATGCAGGAGACCCCAGTTTGATTCCTGGGTAAGGAAGATGCCCTGGGGAAGGGATAGGCTACCTACTCCAGTTTTCTTGGGCTTCCTTGGTGGTTCAGATGGTAAAGAATCTGCCTGTAATACGGGAGACCTGGGTTTGACCCCTGAGTTGGGATGATTCCCTGGAGGAGGGCATGAGAACCCACTCCAGTATTCTTGCCTGGAGAATCCCCATGGACAGAGGAGCCTGGCAGGCTACAGTCCATGGAGTCACAGTGTTGGACACAACTGAGCAATGAAACACAGCACAGCATAGTTGATTTACAATGCTGTGTTAGTTTCAGGTGTACAGACATCAAAGTGATTCAGTTACACATATAATGTCTATTCTTTTTCAAATTCTTTCCCCTTCAGGTTATTACAGAATATGGAGTAGAGTTCCCTTTGCTAAATAGAAGGATCTTGTTGTTTATCTATTTTATATACATTAGTGTGCACATGTCAATCCCAAATCCCCAGTTTACCCTTCCCCGCCTTTCCCATTTGGTAACCGTAAGTTTGTTTTCTAAGTCTATGAATCTGTTTCCAATTTGCAAATAAGTTTGCATCATTTTTTTTTGGATTCTACATATAAGAGATATTATATATTTGTCTTTCTCTGTCTGATTTACTTCACTTTGGATAACAGTCTCCAGGTCTATCCATGTTGCTGCACACGGCATCATTTCATTTTTTTTTAATGGCTGAGTAATCTTTCCTTGTATATATGTACCACATCTTTATGCACTCATCTGTTGATGGACATTTCGTTTGCTTACAGTGACAGTGGAACCCTGGAAGGAGCATAAGCCAAAGACTAGCACACTTGGGTTTAAGTCCCATTCCTGTGTTAATACTTGTTTCTAGTGTGTTTACAGATAAAAAATAAAAATATCCTTTTCACTTAAATGAAGAAGAAAGGTTAAGGGAAGAAAGGTGTTGTGGTGCTGTTATTAAAGTTTTGCTCGTTTTAGGGTCCATTTAGTTGTATGCATTTAGTTCAGTCACTCATTCCTGTCCGACTCTTTGTGACCTCATGGACTGCAGCACACTAGGCTTCCCTGTCCATCAAATCCAAGAGCTTGCTCAAACTCATGTGCATCAAGTCGGTGATGCCATCCAACCATCTCATCCTCTGCCATCCCCTTCTCCTCCTGCCTTCAATCTTTCCCAGCATCAGTGTCTTTTCCAATGAGTCAATTCTTTGCATCAAGTGGTTAACATAAAAATATATATAAATTCATACAGATCAATAGCAAAAATAAAGATACAAAACATGAAAACAATCTGCTTAAAAAATGGACATGGAATTGAATAGACATTCTTTTTAAAAAGGGCATACAGAGACTTCCTTGGCAGTCCAGTGGTTAAGACTCCATCTCCCAATGCAGGGGGTATTAGTTCAATCCCTTGTAGGGGTGCTAATGTTCCACATGTGGTAACATGTGGAACATTAATTACTGTGGCCAACAATTAAAAATAAATGAATAAATAAATAAGACATATAAAGGGCAACAGGTATATTACCAGTTAGCAGAGAAACACAAATGAAAACCACAGTGAGACATCTATTGGAATGGCTGTCATGAAAAAGACAAGAGATAAGTGTTGGCATGCATGTGGAAAAAGACAACACTTGGGGTGCCTTTTATGAGTTTATTTATCAAAACTTCCACAAACCTGGCCTCATTTATCAACACAAACTGGTTGTACAACCACAACACACACATGGCCTTGGAGAAAGCTATCAGTACTTTGAAATAAAGGAAAGAACACAACAGGGTGACATTTGAGTTTCATTTTCCAGGGATCTAGGGAGGGTTCTGGTCCAACTTCTGGTAAGATAGAAGAGTGAGGAAGGTGATAAATAGAACCATGAACCCAGCCTACTTTGGTACATCATCAGTGCGGCCCTGCAAGTGGCCTGAAACTGTCAGCAAGAACCACATGTATCTTTTTGAATTATTACTTTCTCTGAGTAGATGCTTAGTAGTGGAATTGCTGGGTAATACAGTAGATTTATTTTTAGTTTATTAAGAAACCTAAATATCTATTAACTGAGGAATGGATAAAAAAGAATGGATCAAGAATGGAGAAATTTGATACATATACACAATGGAATACTGTGTGTGTGCTTAGTTGCTCGCCGTGTCAGACTCTTTGCAACCCCATGGACTATAGCCTGCCAGGCTCCTCTGTTTATAAGGATTCTCCAGGCAAGAAAACTAGAGTGGGCTGCCATGCCTTTCTCCAGGGAATCTTCCCAACCTAGGAGTCAAACCGGGGTCTCCTGCAGGATGTTGGAGAATTGAGAGATTGGAATTAGTACAAATACACAATTGATACTATGTATAAAATAGACAGCTGAGGGGAATATACTGTATAGCACAGGGAACTCTACTTAATGCCCTGTGGTGTCCTAAATGGAAGAGAAATCCTAAAGGGAGGGGTTATATGTATATGTATGACCAATTAATTTTGCTGTGTAATACAAGCTAACAGGATGTTGCAGGATGATTCTTTACCAGCTGAGACAACAGGAAAACCCTAATAGAATACTACTCAGTCATAAAAAGGAATGAAATTAGAACATTTGTAGAGATGTGGATGGACCTAGAGAGTGTCATAGAGAGTGAAAGAAGTCAGAGAGAGAAAAACAAATATCACATATTAATTTAACAGAGGATGAGATGGCTAGATGGCATCACCAACTCGATGGACGTGAGTTTGAGTGAACTCCAGGAGTTGGTGATGGACAGGGAGGCCTGGCATGCTGCAATTCATGGGGTCGCAAAGAGTTGGACACGACTGAGTGACTGAACTGAACTGAACTGAACTGTGGTATTTGGAAAAATGGTAGAGATGTAGAGATACACATGAACAGAATAAATGTATGGATACTAAGAGGGGAAGGGGTAAGGTGGGAGGAATTGAGAGATTGGAATTAGTACAAATACACAATTGATACTATGTATAAAATAGACAGCTGAGGGGAATATACTGTATAGCACAGGGAACTCTACTTAATGCCCTGTGGTGTCCTAAATGGAAAAGAAATCCTAAAGGGAGGGGTTATATGTATATGTATGACCAATTAATTTTGCTGTGTAATACAAGCTAACACAACACTGTTAGCAATTATATTGCAATAAAAATTAGTTAATAAATAAATTCAAAAAAAGAAAAGAAAAAGACAATTCTGTGTTGGTGGGAATGTAAATTAGCGCAGTCACTATGGAAAACAGTATGGAGGGTCCTCAAAAAATTAAAAATAGAATTACTATGTAACCCAGAAATTTCACTTCTGAGTATATGTCTAAAGAAAATGAAAACAGGATCTTGAAAAGGTAACTGCACTCTTATGATATTACTTATATGTGGACTCCAGACAAAAGTCAAATATAGAAACATAGTAGAGTGGTAGTTACCAGGAGCTGGAAACTGAGAGAAATGCAGAGATATTGATCAAAGAGTACAAGCTGCCAGTTACAAAATGAGTTAGTTCTGGGAATCTAATGTTCTGTATGTTGACTATAGCTGACAATACTATATTATATACTTGAAAGTTGCTAAAGGAGTAGACAGTGAATGTTCTCACCACAAAAATTAAATGGTAATGACATGAAGTGATGCAGGTGTTGTCTAATTCTGTGGAGGTGATAATTTTGTAACATATAAGCCTATCAAATCAACATATACATCTTAAATTTATACAATATTAAGCATCAGTTATATTTTAATAAAGCTAGAAAAATAAATAAATAGTGCCTGTCACAGATTTGTATTTCAGTGGATATGAGCATTCTATTTTTTCCCCCTCCCTCTTTTATTTTTTTTTTAACTTTACAATATTTTATTGGTTTTGCCATATAATTCCATCCTCCAAACAAAAATATTATGAAACTATCCCATGTAGATTAATTGCATATATGACATAATCCAGTAATGAAGTAAATTCCACAGTTGACTTATAAAAGTTAGAATCCTAGAATCTAGTGTTAGCAAGAACATTAGATTACTTGAAAAAATGTACAGATGCTAGGCAGTAACAACTCTTAATTTATTTCCACTTGACTAAAGTTTTTTGATCTCTATTTGTAAGCCCAATTCTGAGAAAATGTTAGATTCATAAGTTCCTTTTTTGCATCACTAGAGATATATATTTTTATCATTTAAAGATTCATGTGAAGCAGCCCTTCTTACAATATGTTACAATATCACACTGTGAAATGTGAATCTAAAGCATCAGGTAATTTGTAATTCAGCTCTAGGCTCCTATGGAGTGAGAGGAAGTCTGGAAGTGGACTATTTATAATCAGGCCATCCAGAATGACAAGGTGAAAAACAGTTTGTTGGCACTTGTATTTTCACTCTGAACTATAATATATTCCTAGTACTTACAGAAATGAACATGGCATTAAGAGAGTTGTCTATCTTTGCATTACACTTATCCTCCTGACCTTCACAATGTCACTTTATATTTGAAAATTCAGAAGAGTTAAAACGCAAATTTCCAAAAATATATGAAACAAATAAAACAATTCACTCATCCATTTATTAGATACCAACTGTATATAAAAATTTTTAAAAACTGGAAATGCAACAGAAAATATGAGAAATATTTCTCCTTTAGAGGAACTATCAGACTAATGGGAGGTTTTTTTGTTGTTTAGTCACTAAGTTGTATCTGACTTTTTTGTGACCCCATTGATCATAGCCTGCCAAGCTCTTCTGTCCATGGGATTTTCCAGGTAGGAATATTGAAGTGTGTTGACATTTCCTTCTCCGGGGAATCTTCCCAACCCAGGGATCAAACCTATGTCTCCTGCATTGGCAGGCAGATTCTTTATTTCCTGAACCACCTAGGAAGCCCAGTGTGGGTTTACAGTCAAGGTAAAAGGAACTGAATTGTGCTTATTGCATCATTTTCTATTCTCAAAATTATTGTTTATTCAAACTATGTCTAGACATTTCCTTTAGTGAATGGAAATGTAAACAAGACTCCATTCTGGCTGCGATGCACTAATTTAGTTCAGGTCAGTTGCTCAGTCATGTCCAACTCTTTGCAACCCCATGGACTGCAGCACGCCAGGCCTCCCTGTCCATCACTAACTCCTGAAGCCTACTGAAACTCATGTCCATCACGTCAGTGATGCCATCCAGCCATCTCATCTTCTGTTATCCCCTTCTCCTCCTCCTTCAATCTTTCCCAGCATCAGGGTCTTTTCAAATGAGTCAGTTCTTCGAATCAGGTGGCCAAAGTACTGGAGTTTCAGCTTCAGCATTTGTCCTTCCAATGAATATTCAGGACTGATTTCCTTTAGGATTGACTGGTTTGATCTCCTTGCGGTCCAGTGGATTCTCAAGATTCTTCTCCAAACCACAGTTCAAAGGCATCAATTCTTCAGTGCTCAGCTTTCTTTATAGTACAACTCTCACATCCATCCAAGACTACTAATTATATAAATTAAATATGTCACATTTGTGTATATAAGATCTAAATACCCACATTCACTTACAAATGTTTAACAAGACCAAAAGGATTATTCTGTGACATTTCACTGAGGAATATAATTGTAATATTAAGCACAATTTGATTACCTGTCTTTCCTGCTATAGGACTGAAGTTAGTGGTATAGAGGATCTGCATCATATTTAGAACTGTTGTCCTTTCCATCATTTAAAAACTTCAAAGCTGATTTCCCAAAGCTTCATCTTCACCAGTGACCCCCAGAGTGGTTTCCAGATTTGCAGTACCAGCACCACCTGGGAACATTGTTAGAAACAGAAATTTGGGACCTCACTCTAGACCTATTGGAATCCTAACCTCTTGGTGTAAGGTCCAGTAATTTGTATTTTAATAAGCTTTGCAAGTGATTCTGAAGCATACTCAAGTTTGGGAATCATAATTTCAATCCAAAGCACACTCCTCAGTTTGTTATCTACATCTATAACTCTCTTTCTATTTTGTATATAAGTTCATTTGTACCCTTTTTCTAGATTCACATATAAGTGATATCACATATTTGTCTTCCTCTGTCTGACTTACTTTACTCACTATGATATCTCTAGGTCCATCTATGTTGTTGTAAAAAGTATTATTTTATTCTTTTTATGGTTAATATTCCATTGTATATATGTACCACATGTTCTTTATCCTTCCTCTGTCCATGGACAATTGAATTGTTTTCATGTCCTAGCTATTATACATAGTGCTGCAAATGAACATTGGGATGTTTATGGTTACCAGTGTGTAAAGGGGAGGATAAATTGGAATTGACATGTACACCCTATTATATATATAAATATATATATATATATAAAATAGATAACTATTTATATATATACATAAAAGGCAATGGCACCCCACTCCAGTACTCTTGCCTGGAAAATCCCATGGATGGAGGAGCCTGGTAGGCTGCAGTCCATGGGGTCGCTAAGAGTCAGACATGACTGAGCAACTTCCCTTTCACTTTTCACTTTCATGCATTGGAGAAGGAAATGGCAATCCACTCCAGTGCTCTTGCCTGGAGAATCCCAGGGATGGGGGAGCCTGGTGGGCTGCCGTCCATGGGGTCGCAGAGAGTCGGACACGACTGAAACGACTTAGCAGCATATATAATATAGATAACTAACAAAGATCTACTGTATAGAACAAGAAATTCTACTCCATATTCTATAATGGCTTATATAGGAAAAGAATTTTTTGAAGAGTGGATATGTGTGTGTGCATAACTGATTCACTTTGCTGTACACCTGAAACTAGCACAATATTGTAAATCAACTATTCTCCAATAAAATGTTTAAAAAAATATAAAATTAAGCTAAAATTAAACAAAGTACTCCTCTCAGATTGGTTGCAAGCTTGTTCACATCTCCTAGAGTTTCATGGTCCCACCTGGTAGTTAGCAGTGAGTATGGCTGTCAGTCATGCAAAATGTGACTAGTCCAAACTGAAATGTGCTATAAGGGTGAAAACAGTATGAATTTCTAATGAAGACTTGGTTAAAAAATGTAAAATATTTAAATAGTATGCTTTGATTAGTTGCTGTTCAATTGCTAAGTCATGTCTGGCTCTTTACAACTTCATGAGCTGCAGCACACCAGGCTTCATTGTCCTTCACGGTCTCCCTGAGTAAACTTCATCATTTAAAGAAGTTTTGGGTTCACAACATCCCTGCCCTTACATATTTTCACCCTTCATATCATCTGTGTGTTAAAAGTGATTAACCTGTACTGACACATTATTATCACCCACAGTTCACAGTGTACATTAGGTTGACTTTTGGTGTTATCCATTCTATGGAATTGAACCAATGTAAAATGACATTTATCCACCATGACAATGTCATAGAAAATAATCCCACTGACCTAAAAAGTCCTCTGTACTCTACTTTGTCATTCTTTCCTCCCCACTAACTGCTGGCAACCACTGATCTTTTTACTATCTCCATAGTTTTGCCTTTTCCAGAATGTCTATAAATTGGAATCATATAATAGGTTGTCTTCTCAGATTGACTTTTTTCACTTAGGATATGTATTAATGATTCCTCCATGTGTTTTCATGGCTTGATAGTACACTTCTTTTTAGTGCTGAATATAGCATTCCTTTGTCTAGACCACAGTTTATTTACCCATTCAGCTACTGAGGGATATATTAGTTGCTTTGAAGTTTTGGCAATTAATTGTAAGGGTGCCATAAACATCCATGTGCAGAATTTTGTTTAGACAAAGTTTTCAGTCCATTTGGGCAAATACTAAGGATTGTGATTTCTGGTAGCTCAGCTGGTAAAGAATCTGTCTGCAATGCAAGAGACTGCAGTTCAATTTCTGGGTCAAGAAGAGCCCCTGGAGAAGGGATAGGCTACCCACTCCAGTATTCTTGGGCTTCCGTGGTGGCTCAGATGGTAAATAATTCACCTCCAAATGCAGGAGATGCAGCAGACATGGGATTAATCCCTGGGTTGGGAAGATCCACTGGAAGAGGAACCACAATCCACTCCAGAATTCTTATCTGAAGAATTCCATGGACAGAGGAACCTGGAGGGCTACTGTCTATGGGGTCGCAAAGAGTCAGACACAATTGAGCAATGCAGGAGACGAAAGAGATGCAGGTTGAATCCCTGGAGGAGGAAATGGCAACCTACTCCAATATTCTTGCCTGGAAAATTCCATGGACAGAAGAGTCTGGTGGATTATAGTCAATGGGGTTGCAAAAGAATTGGACATGACTGAGCATGTGCATACTCAGATGGCAAGAGCGTGTTAAATTTTGAAAGGAACTGTCATAATGTCTTCCAAAGTAACTGTACTATTTTCCATTTCAACCTACAATGAATGAGAGCTCTTGTTACTCCACATCCTCAACAGGATTTGATGTTGTTAGTGTTTGGGATTTGGGGTAGTCTAATAAACACGTAGTGCTATCTCACTGTTGTTTTTTTTTTTTTAATTTTATTTTATTTTTAAACTTTACATAATTGTATTAGTTTTAATTTGCAGTTCTCTAGTGACATAAAATGGGGAGCATCTTTTCATATGCTTAATTGCCGTCTTTGGTTCCAGTGTCTCTCAGCTCTTTGGTCTACTTTTAACCGGGTTGTTCATTTTCTTATTGTTGAGCTTTATGAATTATTGTATATTTTGAATAACAGCCCTGTAACAGATGTTTCTTATGCAGATATTTTCCCAAATCTGTGACCTGTTTTCTTATTCTTAATCAATAATATTTATTCATCTTGATTACATATTTAAATGATTTTTTAAAAAAGAATGATTAAGCTTTGATATACTGAATTAAATAAAGGATATTATTAAAATTCATTTTACTATTCTATCTTTGACTTTCCTTAATGTGGCTAATAAAAATTTTTAAGTTTATAAGTGATTTTGACATTTTTGTTCAAATTTTATTCCTGTTGAGCACAATAGCCTAGAATATTACACTTGTCTTTTGAAAAATCTCCCATTTCATTGTGAAGCCTGCTGCAGAAAGCAAGTATCAAGAGTTCTGAGATAAAAAGTATAGTAATGAAGTGACTTGTGCAGACCATTGAAAATAATTTACTGAAAAAAAGATCATTCTGTGTTATTGCAGTCAAGAAAACTATCATGAAAAAGGAAACAGTTGCCCCAAGTCAATTACACTAGCAAAAGCAAATGTTATTGTTTTTATTCAAGATTGAATATCTATAGGATTATGGGCTCATAACAGGAGCTGAATGTCAAGTATTTTCTTCATTTCTAAAGTCATGCATCTATACACTTTCTTAAAATGACTGTTTGCCCCCTATATATCAGACATCACTTCTTACCTACCTCCCTCAGATTCTTTTGGACTCTTCTGTTTCAATGCCTGGTCTTCTTGTTGCTTGAGTAGCTCTCAGTAGTCATGGAGAACATGGGGCCCCAGAAGTCCTGGTTCCTCCTGTCATCGGTAGACTTGAATGAAGAACCACACTGTACATGGTCTGGTTATCTGGATGACTGTCAGCGTAGCCAGGTGATGCAGTCCAGATCCATGAAGAGGGAAAGAGGGGGCTTCCCTTTAATAAATCTTGATCCATAGGAATCAGAAAATAGCAATTATGCACAGATTCATCCCTTGACACTTCTTACTCTCTTCTGGCACAGCCATCTAGAGTGAGCCTGCAAAGCAGTGAGCCTGCTCTCACTGACCACTCCCAGGTACTTCCTCCCTGCTTCATGTACCTGCTGCTGCAAATGTCTGATTCCAAACTTAGGATGTGAGCTATAAGTGGGACAAAAAGAGAAGAAAAGCTGTCAGTGAAAAAGTAGTTGAGGTCATGGAGCAAAGGCCTCATGACCTTGGAGATGATAACTGGAGTGAGGACAGCAAAAACAGATTTCTCCAATTTAAAAAAGATTGTTTATTTCAAACTAAAAGGGTTTTTGGTGTTTTTTTTTTTTTTTAATTTTCATGCAAAATGAGGGAGACTACCTTTCTAAAGTATATTTCCAAATTCAGTTAACTGTCTCAAGTCGAACTAAACTAGCTTCTGTTCAGTTTTTTTTACTTTGCATTTTTTTACTATACAGTTAGAGTTAAAATAACATTTCTCCAATAGAAAGCTAATCTGACTTATTCTTAGGTCAGCTCCTGCTAGTTGTGAATGTGACAGGAAAGCTGTCTCATTAGTGCTCTATACATGCTTGTGTTGGAAGACTTAGCATCCTATTTTACTTTGCTATTTGACATTTTTCTCTTTAATGTGTAATCTATTGAGAGAAGCAAATCCTCAACTCATCCTGCTCAGTGGTAAGTAAAGAAATTGCTAATTATCTCATCGTGAATCCACAAGTACTATAAAATCTGGTTTGGGTGTTTTGTCTACAGTATTAATGAACTAACACACATTCCTTCATGTGTTGGTATAGAGGTGGAATGTCTACTGATACTAGCCTTTGTATTTGTACTGGGCATAATAATTCAGAATACAAAGGAAAAGTTCCTTCAATTGTTTGTAAGCGGCTGGGATACAGTTTTGGCACATTTTCATGGGAGCAAATTTAAAAAGCAGCTGCTGAGAAAAAAAGAAAAGAAACAGAAAAGCTGGAAAAGAACATAATATACCCAAGTGAAGGACCCCTTTCTAAAAGAAAAGTCACCTATAGTATAGAATAGGGAACTCTACTCAGTGCTCTGTGGTGACATAAATGGGAAGAAAATCTAAAAAAGAGGGAACATATGTATACATTTAGCTGATTCACTTTTGCGTATAGTAAAAACTCATTATAAAGCAAGTATATTCTAATAAAAATTAAATACACAAAAAAAGAAGTCACAAATGGGCCAAACTTTGGGCTGAATTCAGCTCACAGACAAATTTTCTTCAGCTTATTTAAAATTTTAAATAAAGTGACAGATTCATTTTGATATATGGCAAAACCAATACAATATTGTAAAGTTAAAAAATAAAATAAAATTAAAAAAATAAATAAATCACACACAAAAAAATAAAGTGAATTAAAGTTGCCAAAATTTAAAAATTGACAGATTTCACACAATAATGCAATCCATATTTCTGACTTCTTCTGAAGAAGAGGTTCCTGAGCAAACTGGTCCTTCATTCCATGTGGCTTCTATTGTAGGAAGCAGAGGATCATGCTCTGGCCAGTTCACCTTGATCTACTTCCCTCATTATTTTACCTGCTTGCCACCTGAAGCTATTGATGTTTGCACTCTCTGTTAAGAATTTCTCCACATTTAAATTGCATCTGCGAAGAAGGCAATGGCAACCCACTCCAGTGTTCTTGCCTGGAGAATCCCAGGGATGGGAGAGCCTCGTGGGCGGCCGTCTATGAGGTCTCACAGAGTCGGACACGACTGAAGCAACTTAGCAGCAGCATGTGTTACTTGAAAATGGCATCCTAACTCCTGTGTGTAAATTTTATCTCAAAATGATGAAAGCAACAATTCTCAAGTGTCTTCCAGAGGATGTACCGCAGGGATAGCTGCCTATAGTTGTTTTTCTCCCACTTGTTTGTGGACTGGGCTCCATGGTAGATTGTACTGTCTAAAGATGGTCCCCGGATATCTTCCAGTTCATATATTTTTAAAATTTGCCCTGTCTTTATTGAGACAGATCTGCCCTTGGGTCTGGGAAGACTTGTGACTTATTTGTAACCAGTGGAACGGAATGGGAGTGACTCTGTGTGTTTGAGGCAAGGAAATACAAAGTGATGTTATTTCTACCTTTTACCCTAAGTCTCTTACATTTGGAGCCCTGAGACACCATGTAAGAAGAACAACTGCCAGGAGACCACCCTGTAAGGAAGTGCAAATGAGTTGACACAGGAAGAACACCTGCAGAGACGAAAAGAGAGAGAAGCATGCCCGCCCTGCCATCACAGCCCATCACTGTTCTGGCTGTAACCATCATCCGGCTACAACTGACTGAGAGGCTCTTAGCAGGAACTCCTTACCATAAACTCCTGAAATTCCTTACTAACAGAAATTTGAGTTATAATAATAAAATCATAGTTATTGCTTTAAGCTACTAAGTTTGGGATGATGTATTTATTTAGCAACGGTCAGTGGAACACTTTTATTCCACTGCTCATTCCTTGGCCCTGAAATGTCCTACGTAATCAGTGGTGTGCTGGTAAATGATTAACAGCCAGATCTCTGGACAAGAAAGCCCTGATTTGTAGTAGCGCTGGCTGATCACCTCAGTATCATTTTGACTACCAGTGGGATACAATTCAAAGCAGAGTTGGAAGGAGTTACACAGCAGCACACCATCGTAGCTGTTCCGTAATTATAGTCACAATAGCTGTAACTACTCTCAAGAGCATAGATATTAGTAAATTGTAGAAAGTAATTTTAAGATCATTTACCCTTATTTTTAATACAGTTTGCTTAATTTTAGATGTATATAATTCAATATCTAATACTAGCTGTGTCTAACAACAAGATCACCAAATTCCTGCACAATCAGCCCTCAGCCCAGGACACTATTGTGCTTCCCTTCTGTATCATGTTGTGTGCTTCTCAGCTCTAAACAGTTAATGCTCAGAACCATTTCAAATTACAGATAAGGTGGATTTTGCACACAGGTGTCTCACATCCAATCTATTGCCTCTCCCATCATTTCTCTGACCTCCAAAAGTCTGATTATCCATAAGTATCAACACCAAAACCCATATCCCAAATCAGCTAAGATTTATAAGTAGTATGTCTTATAGGTACCTCATGTCCAGTTGATGAAAAGCTGAAGTTATGGTACTTCTCATCACCCCTTTTTCCTTCTGTCTTCCTTATCTTGAAAGAACTGGTCGTGCAGAATCTTTGAATTCCACCCTCTCTCTCCATGGCTAATCATCAGGAAATCCTGTTACTCCACTTCCTTCATGCTTCTCAACTTTCTTCACTTCTCTCCACTTCAGATGTGACTATTATAGTCCAAGTATTGAAACTTCTTTCTTTTTTTTAGAGAAATACAGTTGATTTACAATGTTACATTAGTTTCAGGTATACAGCAATGTAATTCAGTTACACATTTTTCTTTATCTTTGCCCTTTTCAGATTCTTTTTTAAATTTCATTTTATATTGGAGTATAATTGATTAACAATGTTATGTTAGTTGCAGGTTTATAGAAAAGCAATTCTGTTATACATATATATATACCTATTCTTTCTCAAATTCTTTTCCAATTTAGGTTATTACAGAATATTGAGCAGAGTTTCATGTGCTATATAGTAGGTCTTTATTGGTTATTTATTTTATATATAGTAGTGTGGATCTGTTAATCCCAACTCCTAATTTATCCTTCCCATAGTTTTCCTCTTTGGTCACCACAAATAAGTTTCTTTTCTATGTCTGTGGGTCTATATGTATTGTATAGTACTGAGGAGTAGTGCTTAATGGTGTCCAATTCTGCGATCTCATGGACTGTAGCCCAACAGGCTTCTCCATTCATGGGATTTTCCAGGCAAGGATACTGAAATGAGTTGTCATTTCCTTCTCTAGGGGATCTTCCCAATTCAGAGATTAAAACGGCATCTCTTGCATCTCCTGCATTGGCAGGCAGATTCTTTACCACTGCACCACTTGGAAAGTTTACATCTGTCATAAATAAATACTCTTATATCTTTTCTTTTAGATTCCACATATAGGTGATATCATGTGACAGACAATAGAACCTTACTCAGCCACAAAAAATAATGAAATATTGCTGTCTGCAACAACATGAATGGACCTAGAAATTATCACACCAAGTGAAGTAAACCATACAGACAAAGATAATAGATTTTTTTCTTGCTAAGTTATTTTAGTGACTCCCCTAGCAGTCTCTCTACCTTTGGTCTTCTCCTTATTGCTTCTTCTCTCTGACCTCAGGGTTACTTTTCAAACCATGCTGTGTTTATCCAAGCTGTTCCCAATCTTAAGGCTATGAGGATCAGTGGCACAAATCACAGTATTCCTTCCATGTGATTTCATTATCTGGTGGAGACAAACAGAGGAGTTCCCCTGGGGCACATGCAGGATTTATATTCACATCTGTGTCTGCACAGTGTCTTAATTCGGATAGCATAGTTAGTTTGACAAATATCCTGAATTTTCCTTTGGATTGTTATCTACCCTACTTGTGGAATTTCACTACAGTTGAGGTAAATTGCTCATAGCTCATTTCAGAGATATTTCATCTTTGTATTTATATTCTCTAGCTAACCCCACCAATGGAAGTTAAAATATATTTGAGAGATATTTGGTATTGTCTAGAGACTAGTCTTTTACACCCAAGGATAGAACAGGAGTGATGCAATTACGGACACTTGATTTAATGTTTGGAGAAAAGTTTCCCTAGAGAGTGATGTCACTTTGATCAAACTTAATTTAAACAATAGAATCATCTGGGGCTGATTTCTGTGGACATCAAATTAAAAAGAAAATCAGCTTGTTTACTCAAACTCTACCTCTAAGCTGTGTCACTTCATTTAAGTAACAGTAGCTGCATAAGCAAAAATATATTGGATTTTTTATTAACCCTAATTCATATATTCAGTATCTTAATCTTAATCCTGAAGTACTTAGGTTCAGCAAAAGTTGCTAAAATGAATAAAATTCATTGGATCATAAAAGAAGATAGAAAAGTTAAATGATCTGAAATACATTTTATATGAGACTTTCATTTTTCAATAAAGCTTCAGAAAACATGCCTATATTCTACAGGATAGAATATATTACAGTCACATTGGAGATTTCAATAACTTCTAATGCTCACAAAAGATTATTTAGGTGTTTATAACTGAAGGGAAATGTTTTCCATCAAAATCTGCTGAATTATGTTTTCCAGGAATATCTTTCCAATACAATCTTCACACAGTGAGCAAAAAAGAAAAAGCTTTAGAAGACAATCTATCTTGGAAAGAATAACAGATTTTACTGAAGGATCTTCATGTTTTTAATTCTTATATAGAGAGTTTTTCAGTACTTGAAAATCTGCCTCAACACAAGCACAAATGCTGTTTTTCCCTTCTGGTGTCTGCCTACTGAATGCTATTTTGTGCTTGTCAACCATATCCAAGTGTTGTCAGCCCCCCATTTGTCAAAGGCACAAATGCTACCTGCAAGCCTTTACTGCTTCACCTCAAAAAAAAAAAAAATTGCATTTCCACGCAACTGTAATGGAACTTCTTGGTATGCCACTTTGTTTTCATTGTTTCCCAAATAAACTGGGATGGATTCTGAGCTTCCAGTAGAAAATAAATTAGGATGAACCATCACAGGGTGTTACTTGGATTCTCATGGTGTGCCACTCATCATGTGCTACCATCATTTGCTACCAAGAACACTGATGTACACTTTAATGGTGGTTGAAATTTACTGAGCACTTACTGTATCCCAGGTCCAGTGCTCAGCATTTTATATTTTAACTCATACATATTCCCCTACAAACTCTAGGAGGCATAGATACAATGATTATGCTTTGAAATTTATTTAATATTATTACTGGAAAGAGCTTTAAATTAATTCAAAGAAGGGTAACATCTCATTTATCACCAGCAAAACACTGTAGCTTGATCTTAGAGCTTCTAAATATCCACATTGATCCCCCACCTAGCATTCATTTATTCTTTTTGGTTAAAAGTAAGTCAGATATAACATATCCCATTTTGAAATCACAGTGTACAGGAGCATAGATTAGGAAGAACAGAGATGCAGACTCCAATGTCAATTCTGTCACCACCCTGTATGATCCTGCATTGATGGATTCATTTCTTTGATTCAATTTCTTTGCGTGTAAAATAGTTATATATTTACTTAAAAGAGTTTTTGAAGATTTAAAAGTTAATGATATATAATTAGCTGACACCTAGTGAGTTCTTAAGAGATATTGATTCTCTGACCTCTTCTGTCCTGGCAATAACTTCTTCCTGCATTTGAGGTTAATTAAATTTAATTTTCTATATGAAAAAATATAGTACATAAAGTCTTTTTCAAAAACCATCTGTAATTGCAAAGGACAAGGATTACTAGACTTGAATCCAAGTATCCTGAGTTTGTGTCTTAAATGGAGCAAACAGTATCTCCGGTTGAGACATTAAACTGCTCTGAACTAGCTTCATTGTTTGTAAAAATGTACATATAAGAAACTCATTTCCTCATAAATATTTCATGTAGTCAAAGCCACTGAAAAAACTCTTTGAAACTCAATGTAGTATTATAACATTTGTGAAATGATTTTGTGTCACACTTGTACAGGCATTTTTGAGTGTCTTTTTGTTTTTTTTTAAACTAGATAGTTGACCACAGCTATTTGTGATCATTAGCAACAGAACCTAAGCCAAGACCAATCAAGATCAACCTAGAAGAGTAAAGTTAACAATGTGGATTTAAATTCTTAAAAATATAATAAATACCTGTTGCTCTATCTTTAAGACTGAAACCATTTGTTATACAATAGCTTACTGATACATCTGTATTTTAAACTCTGGTTCATTTCCTACTGATTCCCTGCAAGTTCCCTAATTCTCCTGGACCAAAATAATTTCATCTTCTTCTGAATGTCTGTGGCATACAACATTTCCTCCATTCAGTTTTCAGTTCAGTCACTCAATCCTGTCTGACTCTTTGTGACCCCATGGACTGCAGCATGCCAGGTCTCCCTGTCTGTCACCAACTCCCAGAGTTTAACTCAAACTCATGTCCATTGAGTCAGTGATGCCATCCAGCCATCTCATCCTCTGTCATCCCCTTCTCCTCCCACCTTCAATCTTTCCCAGCATAAGGGTCTTTTCAAATGAGTCAGCTCTACGCATCAGGTGGCCAAAGTATTGGAGCTTCAGCTTCAGCATCAGTCCTTCCAATGAGTATTCAAGATTGATTTTCTTTAGGATGGACAGGTTGGATCTCCTTGCAGTCCAAGGGACTCTCAAGAGTCTTCTCCAACACCACAGTTCAAAAGCATCAATTCTTTGGTGCTCAGCTTTCTTTATAGTCCAACTCTCACATCCATATATGACTACTGGAAAAACCATAGCCTTGATTAGCTAATTGACAATTAATACCTCAAAGTGCATGCATATATTTTTATATCCCCAATCACTAACAATTGCCTTGTTTAAGAGAATCTGGTCCTCATTCAATCCATAGTTCCTAACTCATGACTTCATGCAGCTCAGGGAACATATAAATATTCATTCCTTTGATTAATACACTTTTGTTTAAACCACATCTGAGTTTTTAAAATAAAGTGGCATTATATTCACTGTACAGCACTAGTTCCTAACAATTCTGACTTAATTAAATTAGGATGAGTTCCAGGTATTGGTATTTCAGATCATTATATATATATATATATATATATATATATATATATATCTCCAGGGTTAACAATCACAACTTTCAGCTTGGCCCTGAATGGATTAAGTCTTTAGGTGACTTTTTTTTAAGACAATGGGGATTTCCCTGGCAGTCCAGGGTTAAACCTCTATGCTTATACAGCAGGGGTTGAGTGTTCAATCCATGGTCAGGGAACTAAGATCCCTGCATGCTATGATCCCACAAGCTGGGTGACCAAAAAAAAAAAAAAAAAGCATTTATCCTGCTATATTTACTTGCTCCCGGTAAAAATCAATGACTACCCCTTAAAAAAATATGCTCAGTCTTTTCATTTATTAACATCCTCCTGCACCAGTCAGTCAGTTCCTGTGTCTCATTCCTGTTCTCAAGCAGAGATATGTGAACTCTCTGGTTCTGTTTATACTTTAAATGCAAACAAATCCTTTAAAATCAAATTGATTCAGCAGAGAGGAAGAAATAGTGTAGAGAGGTATGTTGGTATTTTTATAACTTCTAAGTGAACAATCCATTTTAAATGATTAATTCCATTACACTGCAATTTATGTCTAGTGCTAGCTAATGAAACAAATTAGTTTCACTATCAATTCAATCCTCTTCCTTTTCTTACATGCTCTCATTAGCTTCATCCTGAAAGTTTTGCTACAATAATTTCTCTGCCACACCAGTTGTACCATTACTGGACTTTCCTTATTGATTACTGAAAATTCAGATGTAAAAAAGATAGATGAGCAGGAAGTTGGCTACCAGGACCAGTTTACAGTCTGGGGCAAACAAGTCATCAACAAGATATTTATTCTCTTGTCTATTTATTATCTAGAGGAAATGGTATATTTCTGACCCTACATACATTAAACAGCTCTGACAGATACGTAGGTTCTAAAACAGTTTTCGGGAATGATTTATTGATTTATTCCATTAAACAATAATGCTAAAAATGTTGCAATACGTTTCTGTATGTATAGTGCTTTCTCATCTACTATCTTTAATCTTCATGGAAAACCTAAGAATGCAGAAATGTAGACACTTTAAATATGTTCTATTAATGAAGAAACTATAAGTCAAAGGGTTTATGGAAGTGACCTTAGGCTCCTTAGTGGAACCAGACTTTTCCTTTCCCCATTATCCTTCAGAGGCAAGAATCGTAAATCAAGAAAGTGGATTGGGGAACCTGACTGGTAAGTTGTAAAGTAAAGAGAGATGATTCATTATCAAAAAGAACTATCTCATCCATCCTCTCAAATATTGGAATGGGAAACTTCACCCTGAATGTTCCACTGAATGCCCACAGTATCCGAAATGCCCACACGTAAGGTACACATTGTCTGACATATCAAGCAATATTTTGAATACATAATTCATTGAGTCTCATGGAGGCAACATTTAAATCCAATATCTCCCAGATGCACACATCATATTAAATTAATATGTCTATAATGTTAGGCAACAAGTCACATAAGTCTAGCATAAATACATTTTGACAGTCAAGGAAGAGTGGATTCAAAGGCTCTTTAGAAAAGAAACCAGAGGAATATTGAAACAAGGGTCCTTGGAGCTAGTATTCAGAGAAGCAGGATGGAAAGTGGGTGATGCACTAGCCAGAACCCCAAACACTTCAAGGAGGATATGGAACCAGCATTTCTTCTCCATTATCTGCAGTGTACCATACCTTTAGAGCATGAAGTAATGTAAAGGATATCAACTTGGCAGTAAGAGAGGCAAAATTCCTTTCATCACTGTATCAGCTGAAAGACACTGAAAAGTTGTTTCATATTTCTGAACCTCTGTGTCATTATTTCAGAAAAACATGTAGCCATTGATTAAATGAACTAAGAAGATTTAAAAACTTCCCCAGAATATAATGAGTGCTCAAAATTGCTTCCTCCACTTCCCCATCTTCCTTTCTTATTCCTAGGAACTATTACATTCCCCAAATCATCTAAGTTGTAAAGTATTTATCTTTAGTAGTTAAAAGTTCAGAATATGCAGTCATATATGTGCGTGCATGCTCAGTCGCTCAGTCACGTCCGACTCTTTGTGACCCCATGTACTGTAGCCCACCAGGCTCCTCTGTCCATGGCATTTTCCAGGCAAGAATTCTGGAGTGGGTTGTCATGCCCTCCTCCATGGGATCTATCTTCTTGAGTCAGGGAGGGAACCTGCGTGTCCTTCTCCTGCCAAAGAATCTTGGCAGGCAGATTCTTTACAGCTAGTGCCACATGGAAAGCCCTGTAGTCATATATGCTAGAGGACAAATCTTGCCTTTATCACTTATAACTGTAATCTTGGGTGAAAAATTTAATCACACTATTTCAGGAATGTGTGAATTCCTCATTTATAAAATAATACATACTCCATTGTTGTTATAGTAAAGAGTACATGAAGAAATATAGGAAAGATCTCAGTGCATGGTTTTTAGCAAGTCCTCAGCAAGCCCTCCCCATTCCCCACATTGTTGTACGGCACCTGAAGCATCTCGACCTTTGCTCTGCCTTCCTCACAAGTCTGTTCCTGGCAGTGTGCTGCCGCTGCTGCTGCTGCTAAGTTGCTTCAGTCGTGTCCGACTGCGTGACCTCATAGACGGCAGCCCACCAGGCTCCGCCGTCCCTGGGATTCTCCAGGCAAGAACATTGGAGTGGGTTGCCATTTCCTTCTCCAATGCATGAAAGTGAAAAGTGAAAGTGAAGTCGCTCAGTTGTGTCGGACTCCTAGCGACCCCATGGACTGCAGCCTACCAGGCTCCTCCGTCCATGGGATTTTCCAGGCAAGCGTACTGGAGTGGGGTGCCATTGCCTTCTCCGGCAGTGTGCTGGTCACCACCTATGGACAACCTAGGTTTGGCTGATGTACCCCTTTTTGAGGCAGAGTGCTTTTGTCTCAATCTGCTAACATATGTTTCCTTCCATTCCTCCTGGATGGACAAACTGTTTTTCTAGTGACAAAAGGACAGATGTATCCTCCCACCGAGTATCTTCACTCCAGGCAAGACCAGCCAGGTGCTTCTAGGCTTTTGGGACTTTGCTAGGTGATGGCTATCCTCAGTCATTTTCAAGTTAAAGCTTCACGCTTAATCATTCTGTGATTTGCATATATGAGATCAATTGGCTCATTTCAGCTTTAAATGGATAGTGAGGATCATCTTTTAAAGTGAAAAGAATATGACTTGAAATACAATATTGATATTTTTCTCTTTGGTGTGTATTCTCAAATGGAATATCTGTTACTTATATATTCATAATTGAGATAGAATCCTCATGTGAAACCTGTTCAAAGTCAGACAATATACTGGAATATATTGAATATGTTTTATTTTAAAGTCAAGATGATTAAAACAAAAAGACAGGTTCAGCTATTTAATTTTTTAAGCTAAACCAATTTGGAGGAGTCTGGCTAGATTGCAGACAGCAGGTTTTACTGCTAACGTTCTAATAGTCAGTCAATCTTTTGACAAAAGTGATTTTCTTGCCTCCCAGCTGCACTTTGTTCTGATTTCAAGCACACTTCAGCATATTAAGTGTTTATAAATTTTCAATACTTATTCACAGTATCTTAACATTTTAGAAAACTCCTGTCTCATGTCAGTTTTAAGAGTTTTTGATCATTGATCTTATTCTGAGATTCCTGATGGAAATGGGGTTTAGTGACTGAATAAAGAATAGAAGGTTCACGTCTCTGCTCCTTTCCTTTTTGGCTTTTTTACTTTGGGTGCGGCAAAGATTTTCCCTGAGAAAAGATGCCTCCAACAGCTGGCTCTGAGGTTTAGTGGGTCACAAAGTATAGGAGCCAGCCCTCATGTGTGGCCCCTGGGAAAAACAAGAGAGAAGACCCTAATATATGTTTATTTGAGGGTGGGGAGGGATTCTTTGTCTTTGGTCTCTTCTCCCAGTATTCAGCAATAACCCCAAAGAAATAATTTGTCACTAAATAATACTATATAAATTAATTAGTTGTCTTTCCATTCACCCAGTATTACAGGTACTAAAGGTTTTCCCACCAATATTTCAATTCAAACCAGGAGTTCAGTGCTAGTAGTCATATGTGCTTTGATACGTAAAGTTGTCTTATGTTTGAAAGCTGTCACTATGCCTACATAATGAAAATCCTACAAAGGAAATAATAAAGAGGAACCTTCATGCTAAAATATAAACTACTGACCTGAACCTACAGGTTAAGCTTAATCATTTCAATTTTTTTTCAATTACTTCTCCTTCTCATCAACAGAGAAAAAAATAGGTGATTTACAGGAGAGCTACCCCTATCCACATCACAAAGACAGTGCTACCAAATACTATTATCTGCTATTTCAAATCTCTCAGACACAGTGTCTCACTGAGTTCTTTTTTTAAAATTTATTTTATTGAAGCATAGTTGATTTGCAATGTTGTATTAATTTCTATTTATTAATAGAAAATTAATTAGTACTATTAATGTATATACATTCTTTTTCATATTTATTTCTGTTATGGCTTATCATAAGATATTGAATACAGTTCCCTGTGCTATACACTGGGACCTTGTTTACCCATCATATATATGATACTTTGCATCTGCTAACCCTAAACTCCCAATCCATCCCTCCCTGACCTCCTCTTGGCAAACACAAATCTGCTTTCTATGTCTAGTATCTCACTGGATTCTCACAAAACACTGAAGGGCTCCTATACAGGGATTGGAACAGATGAAGAAACTGAGAACCAGAAAGAGTGAGAGACCTTCATGAGATCAGAGAATTAGGTAGTGACTGGCTTTGAGCTACAGCTAGGGTTTTGATTTGCCAAAGAGTTCCAGTTAACACATGTGGACTCAGAAGAATCATGAAACAATCTCTATCATCTCCAAAGTGAATTGGATATATTCCACAGTCACCCTAGCAAGAAAGCAATCCCTTGAGTCACTGTTTCATGCCTGTTCCGCTGCACCCAGCTGGGGCTTAGATATGTCTGCTCCTTCAAGAAATTAGGAGCCTCAGCCAGGACCACATCTGCTGCTGCAGAGCAGAGAGAGGAGAAACACCAGCAGTGGTTACTGCCACCTCTGCACTTACAAAGCTTCTGTTTCCTGGTCAGCTTCCTCTATGGCAATAGCTCCTTTTCAAATTGCTAGCCAAAGTATTACTTTCTCAGACATCATGCTGAGTGATGTCCTGAAGTTTGTTTTATTTTTTCTATCAGCATTTCTCCCCAAAGCTACCATCCAGTAAGGTCTGAATCATCACTGTAATGATATAAAAAGATCAAAGAACTGACATTAATTTTTATAACTATGCAGTTTAAGAGTTCAAATGAATTTCATTGTTTTGCTTCATTATTAATAAATATCAACTTTTTTATTAAGTACTCATAGATTTTCCTTTTGTTTTTGTGTTTCCTTTAAAATTTGAATTTAAATCAAGACCATCTGTTCCATCTGTTCCTTGTGAGCACAAAACAGCATGTGGATTGGTCCAGGAGGAAGGTTACAAGTTGCACAGGAGGTTGTGGGTCTTATTCACATCAGGTTCTTGGATGTACATAGCAAACAGTGACCATGAGAAATGGTTCAGTCAGCAAAATGAAGTATAACGAAATACACAACTTCTTACATTTGGACTAGCTCTTCATGAGTTTTGTGTTTGTTTGAGTCTCGTGTGTGTGTGTGCTCAGTCATGTCTGACTCTTTGTGACCCCATGGACTATAGCCCCCCAGGCTCCTCTGTTCATGGAATTTTCCAGACAAGAATACTGGAGTTGGTTGCCATTTCCTTCTCCAGCGGATCTTCCCAACCCAGGTATTGAACCTACAGTCGCTGAGTCTCCTGCATTGGCAAGTAGGTTCTTTACCAGTTGAGCCACCAGGGAAGCCCTTGAGTCTCCTAACATCTTTAAAATATAAACAGTCCAGGTCCTGCCAAAAGTCTTTAGATATACAGATCAGGCTCTAGTTCTCTGCTCAATCTGACCAGCCAGTTCTGCCAAACACCATCAAAATAGAGAAACTGGGAATACCCATGATGTGTGCGTGTGATTACAGCTGCCCTATAACTCTTCTAGTTCAAAGCTAATGGATGCCTGGGACCCTTACAGGCAATAAAGGTAAGGTGGGCAGCACCCAGGTTGGCATTTGGCAGCATGAAGTAAGTAATAGATCTATTTATTATCAACAATTGTTGAAAGACCAGGGCAAGATTAGGAGCCATTCAGGCAGGGTAGGTGAACAAGAGGAAGTACAAAGAATACAAAACAGATGTGACTTGGAGCTAGCAGGACAGCAACCTGAGAAGATGAAAGAGGACCATTTATCAGGGATCTTCTTCCCTGGAAGTTAGAAGAAACACAGTGGGAAAGGATGCATGGGTCCCTGGAGACCCTGCCTGGGCCATGGCAGCAGCACAGACAAGTCAGGACCAGCAGCAACAGAATGAGGACCTTCTGACACCACATCTGTGAATCTTGCAGGTCTGGTGCCCAGGATTCTGCACCATTGCAGACCTCATGACTGGCCACTCAACCTCTGCTACCAGGCAACAGCTGGTCTGCAAAGACAAGGCACTAATTAGAATAATGAGGACAAATTATCACAGTGAATTGATGACTCACCAGCCTCCCCCTGCAGAGAAGGCAATGGCAAACCACTCCAGTACTCTTGCCTGGAAAATACCATGGACGGAGGAGCCTGGTAGGCTGCAGTCCATGGAGTCGCACAGAGGCGGACACGACTGAAGCGACTTAGCAGCAGCAGCTGCGGCAGCAGCCTCCCCCTGAACACCATGGTGAGTTTAACAAAGAGGGTAACTCCTAGAATTGCTGCAGACAACAAACATTCCTAAACTTCTATGACACTGCTCATGTCCGGGGAACAGTTCATTAGGAGAAAGACAACTTTCCCTGTTTCAATTTTGGCTTATCTGGTCAATAAAGATACTTGTTTAACTGATTTTTTCTCTTTTCAGATAAGATCTTAGAGGTTAGACGGCACGACAGCATGACCCACACCATTACTGCAACCGAACCACATACAAATGGTGTCTTCCTCAAAAGAAAGGAGGAAAAAGAAAAAAAAAATGCTACAGTGTTCATTTTCCTTCACTCTGATTTCTAAACTACAGGGAAGATTCTAGTACTTTGATAGACATTACATTCTGATGTGTTTCATTCATGAGAAAGCAGTGGGTGCACTGAAAGTAGGCAACTCATACTTATCATACTGACACTGTGCTAGGTATGTTATTTTTTAAAATTTAAATAAAAATTCATTGGAGTTTTAGTTGATTTACAATGTTGTGTTAGGTTCAGGTATACAACACAGTGAGCTGGTTATACATAGACATATATCCACTTCTTTTAGATTATTTTCCTATACAAGCCATTACAGAGTATTGAGTATAGTTTCCGGTGTTATAGAGTAGGTCCTTATTAGTTATCTATTTTTATATGCATGTATGTGCTTACTCAGTCCCTAAGTTGTGTCTGACTCCTTGCAACCCTATGGACTGTAGCCTGCCAGGCTCTTCTGTCCATGGGATTCTCCAGGCAAGAATATTGGAGTAGGTTACCATTTCCTCCTCCAAGGGATGGATTTTCCCAACCTGGGATCAAACTTGTCATCTCCTGTGTCTCCTGAAATGGCAGGCAGATTCTTTAACACCTTGCCACCAGGGAAAAGTGAAAGTGTCAGTTGCTCAGTTGTAGACTGTAGCCCGCCAGGTTCCTCTTCCCATGGGATTCTCCAGGCAAGAATACTGGAGTAGGTAGCCATTTCCTTTGCCAGGGGATCGTCCTGACTCCAGGACTAAACCCAGATCTCCTGCATTACAGGCAGATTCTTTACCATCTAGGGTTTTCCTGGTGGCTCAGAGGGTAAAGCATCTGCCTACAATGTGGGAGACCTGGGTTCAATCCCTGGGTCAGGAAGATCCCCTGGAGAAGGAAATGGCAACCCACTCTAGTACTCTTGCCTGGAAAATCCCATGGACAGAGAAGCCTGGTAGGCTACAGTCCATGGGGTCGCAAAGAGTCAGACAAGACTGAGCGACTTCACTTTCTTTCTTTACCATCTGAGCCACCAGGGAAACTCTGAGAGCCAGTTGGGAAGCATTTTATATATAATAGTGTGTATAACCAGTCCAAATGACCATCATAAAAACATCTAAAAACAGTAAATGCTGGAGAGGGTGTGGAGAATAGAGAACCCTCCTACTCTGTTGGTGGGAATATAAATTGGCACAGCCACTATGGAGAATAGTATAGAATTTCCTTAAAAAACTAAAGCTAGAGCTACCATACAATCTAGCAATCCCACTCCTGGGCATACATCCAAAGAAAACCAAAATTTGAAAAGATCCTTGCACCCCAATGTTCATTGCTGCACTATTTTTAATACAATAAAAATATAAAGTAAATATTATTAATATTATCTCTAGACAACACAAGAAAAACTCAGTGTGAGGTTGATTATGCAACTTGCCAGTAGTTATACAGAAAGGAAATGATAGGAATAGAGTCCAGGGCACTTAACTTCACAGCCTATATTCTTTCCAACATGAATCCACATGTTCCTATTACTAGCTCCATCTTGTTAAGAACTGACAGCCCACAGCACCTCTGCTCTGAGGCATTTGTCTGAAAATTAAAGGCTGATTATTAATAGTTATGAATTAAGACATGTAGTAAGACATTGAAGACTGCATTAGAAAGATTGGATAAAATTCCCACCTGTGATGAAAAGGACCTGAAATTCTTCCTGCCCTCTGAATTCTTGAAAGTCAAACACTTGAGTTGCTGACTTTCAATCTAACAAATTAATTTTGAAGAAACAAGCAAGAAGCCTGTATTTTTTCCAGGTGTATGTACTGTCATCAATCACATCCCACTGTGTGTGCTGCTAAGTCACTTCCGTCGTGTTGGACTCTATGCCCCTCTATGGACCCCACCAGGCTCCTCTGTCCAGTGGGACTCTCCAGGCAAGAACACTTGAATGGGTTGCCATGCCTTCCTCCAGGGGATCTTCCTGACCCAAGGATCAAATCTGCATCTCTTATGTCTCTGGCATTGACAGGTGGGTTCTTTACCACTAGCACCAACTGGGAAGCCCTACATCCCAGATTAACATCTATAAGTTTCAGTAAGGTTGGAAGTCCACTGTAGAAGAAAGATTTTCCAGAAAATGTCAGGTCAGTGGGGCCATTGTGGTGGCCCTTTCAGGCTAGGAAATTACCTACATTTGCAAGGTGGTTGAAGTCATCTAAAAAGCACTGAAAAACAATGACATATATTACATTCTTTGTGAGGATGAGCCCATGCCTGTGATATAGCCAACACAGGTGTGTGAGAAGTTAAAAAATAACTTCAAGTTTCTAATGGCTTCGGGGGAAATAGCATAATTACCCATCACACTGTTTATTCTCAAATTCCAATGATTTTGAGATTCGATGATGACGCCCATGTGGCCTTATCTTCAGGCTAGAAGATCAATCATTATATATATTTTCTCATTTAAATCTCACAATAAAGTTATAAATTAGATATTATTTATTCCCCTTATGAAGAAGAAGAAAAGAAAGAAAAAATAAAGTTTTGCAGGGATTAGACAATAGCAAGAAGGCTACAATTAAAGCTATCAAAATTGGGATTCACAATCAGCTTTAATGATAGAATTCCAGGCAATTGAAAATGACTGAGTCTGTGTTTATATTTGAGTATGCACATGTATGTGCACATGTAGATATAAATACATATTGAAGAATGAAATGATTTCAGTGTTTTTCAAATCACACCACATTATTATGAGTAACCTTCTGGCTATTATCTTGAAATGTGCTTTTTTCTTAAGAATAATTGATAGTGGGATTATAAAACTGTAAGTGTCCTGGAGATAATAGCCAAGGCCTTTACTTTATAAAGAACAACACAAAGCCCCCAGGATGGTGCTGAATTACTCATGACTCACACATGAAGCTAGTGGCTCAGGCAAGATTTTTTATCAAATCGATTGTTTTCCAAGCTCAGTGTTTATCCTGAGCTTGGATATACAGGATAATATACTGCCCTATACAGATGGCAAAGCATCACATACGCACACAGAGACACACACAGAGACACACACACACGAGCCAGTGAAAGAAAAGTTATTTTTCACCCCAGGTTACATTTCCTTTTACAGAAATCTCCACTGATTCTTCTCCCTCAACACCCAGGGATTCACCCTTATTAGCATGCTCACTGGGGAAACAGAAAAGATGATTAGAAACAGAAAGAGGCAGAAGAGCCAGAAAAACTCCCACTCCTGCCTGCAGCTTTGAATGCCTGTTACTATCGCCTTCATTTTCTTTACTTATTCTCCAGAGCTCCTTGTTAAGAAAATCATTCATTGCTTGCCTATTGTAGGCACTAATGAATCTTGGCCCTGGCTGTGAGATGCAGGCGGTCTCCCTGGGAGGGAGTGGGGACGGAAGGATGCCTAGTGGAGTCTCCCACTACCCCCTTTCTTTTCTTCTTTCTTCAGAAGGAAAAAAGGAATCAGGAAGGAATTCACTGACAATTCAACCAAATAGCAAGGCAGTGACAATATAACAGCTGCCACAAAAAGAAGGGATGAATAGCAGTTCATCCCGCAGAGAACGCCTGTCCCCCCAGCACAGCCAGCATCCGGTCCTTCCCTTGCCTCTTTGAGAAGCAATGCTTTGTGTGCAGTGTGGGACCAGCCTCAGTACTTTGCAGAATTAGAGGAATGAAAAGTCCACCAGACCCCAAACTGGTTTCCCTCGGACCTTGGCTTCGTTCTGCTTTAGACATTTGTGGAGTTGGTGCTTCTGTTTCAGCTGGAGGTGCAAAGTTTCTGTCTGAACTGCAGCCAGAGGTGAACAGAATTCTAAGTCCCTGAGATGAAAGTCTAAGTCACTGAGATGAAAGTCTAGTCAAGGCTATGGTTTTTCCAGTGGTCATGTATGGATGTGAGAGTTGGACTGTGAAGAAATCTGAGCGCCGAAGAATTGATGCTTTTGAACTGTGGTGTTGGAGAAGACTCTAGAGAGTCCCTTGGACTGCAAGGAGATCCAAATGGTCCATGCTAAAGGAGATCAGCCCTGGCGTTTCTTTGGAAGGAATGATGGTAAAGCTGAAACTCCAGTACTTTGGCCACCTCATGTGAAGAGTTGACTCATTGGAAAAGACTCTGATGCTGGGAGGGATTGGGGGCAGGAGAGAAGGGGACGACAGAGGATGAGATGGCTGGATGGCATCACTGACTCGATGGACGTGAGTCTGAGTGAACTGCGGGAGTTGGTGATGGACAGGGAGGCCTGGCCTGCGATTCATGGGGTCACAAAGAGTTGGACACAACTGAACGACTGAACTGAACTGAACTGAGATGAAAGTTCTGCCAAAACTGCTGGCTAATTTTGACTGAGACTGGGGGCTCAGCCTTACCCAGTCAGGAAAAGCTAGATCACTTATCAGGTGCACTGTGACCATTTCAGGGCCGGGGTCCTACCCAGGACCAGGGGTTCCACCACAGATAGTAAAGAGAAAGCCTGGGTCTTCCTTGGCCACTAAGGAGCACAGGCATCCTTGACCAAGTTACTTCTCCCCTTTGGTATCACTTTCTGACTGTGTTAAATGAATATTTGATCTAAGGAAGCATATTTAGATGGGAACCCCCATCTCCAAAGAAAATTTATAGGAAAGCACTATATGTGGAGCAAACTCAAGCGCCTCTGGTTGAAGCAGTAGGAAGACAGGTTGGGTGCTGATGAGACAAGGCCCTTAGAATCATGTCAGAAATGAAGATGTTCACAAAATGTGCATATTCTCTCTTCCCTCATTTTATATTAGACTTACCCTAACATTTGGAAAACAGTCATTGAAATATAATTCTTGATTGCTAAAGCAGCCAATCAAAAAAAAAAAGTATATGCTCCATAACAACCAGCCATCACTCTATCCACTTAACACTAACACATTTTCCTTTACAGTTCTTACTGGTATCTGACATTAGGTTGTGACTTTATTTACTTATGTGTTTATTGTACTTGTCTCTCATTAGATCACTCTCCATGGGGATCAAGATTCCATCTGCTTTATTAGTCATTATGCTTCTAGCACTTAATGCTCAGCACATAATAAATATGTATTGAATATGTGCCTGGATTTCCCAGAATTTGATTGGTATTCTTCCTTGCTCCCCTCACTTGTGGTCACCTTAAAGTGTAAACAGTGACAGAAGGTCCCTTGCCTCTCTCAAAGGGTCATTTTCTTTGAGGGATTAAAAAAATGAGATTTTTAAAAACTTTCCAAAGAATGCCAATTCTGCACGTTTTGTTGTACTAAAAAATGATCATCCTCTTCACCAAAATTTCAAAAACATAAGTGGGGTCTCAGTGTGGGATCCAGTAGGAAAGCTTATAAACACAGTTGGTAGCAACTGGCTGGCAGGCTGCCTACTGGCCCAGGGTGGGCAGGAGCCTGAAGCATCCATGGATGAACTGAGCCCAGGGGGCTGAAGCTCTGGAATCAGCAGCAAAGAGCAGGCAGCCATGGCTTTCACCCTTCTGAAAGCTTTGAGAGCTTCCAAGTAGAGTCTGACAATTTAACACAACTCTCCAAAAGAGCACTCAGAAGATTTCATTGCCCTCCCAGCAGTGCTCTGAGATTTCTTTCCCTTCCTAGGGGTGATGCTGGTCTTTCCCCTGGAAGGGGCATTGTGCCATAGAGTGAGGCTAGGCTTGCCTTAGACCTATGCTCAGTCTTAGTTCAGTGCTGCTACAGTTGTGCTGAGTACTTCTGCAAAATACTAAACCTCATCTGAAAATAGGTACAGCTCCCTGCAAAGAGTTTGGACCACTGGAAATGAGGTTTGCAAGGTAACAAATAATAACCAGAAAAGTATTATTTCCTACCAACTACAGGAAATGGCAACCCACTCCAATATTCTTGCCTAGAGAACCCATGGACAGAGGAGACTGGCTGGCTACAGTCCGTGGGGTCGCAAGAGTCGGATATGACTTAGCGACTAAACCACCATCACTACCGTTTCTTTGGTTGATGTCAACTTAGGAGGGCATGATTTATGTATTAATTTCAAGTAACATAAATAAGCATTTAACATGATCACAATACAATATAAACCAAGGATGAAATGTAAACCTTGTAAAATGGAATATAGATATACGGATGTCATTGCGCACAATGACATTGTAAAGAAAATATATTTTCTCTCTCTATCCTCGTCCTTCCTTCTTTTATTCTTTTTGCTTCACTTTTCAAAATGACAGAAAAAGTTCTTTCCCATTTTTCTCATAATTCAATTGATAAATATTTATGATAATCAATATATGACCAATGATGGTAACATATTTCCTATTTGTTTCACATGTATTTTAAATACTGAAAATATGTCCAAGTACAAAGCTTTTATTTAGAATTTTAAGATAGCAGCTGAATCACAAGGTATAACACAATCCTTTTGACAGTGTTTTCTCTTTCTCTCTAGAAGGCAATAAACTTAGTGGCTAAAATTTTGGGGTCTGGGGGAGACCAGACTGTTAACTAAAAAGCTGTGTGAATTTGGACAAGTTAATAATCTTTCAAAGTTTTGTCTAAGTGTAAAATGTTCTAATAGCTCCTATCTCTTGGAGATGCTATAAAATGAAATTAAATAATGCAAAACATTTAATATAAAGCTTGACAGAAGCCTTCAAAAATGTTTATTGCCATTATTATTATTACTTAATTGTAATTATTCTATTTTTATCATTAAATACTACAAAGTGTGTGTTGGATAAGCAATTATATCTTTAAAAAATCTGGCAGAGATTTTAAAAGTGGATTTCTTTATTTTTTTTTTGGTACAGAAGGTAAATAATGAGAACCTTAGATTCATGCCTTTTGGTCAAAATACTGTTTGTTCCAAACACTATTAAATTTTTCAAAGTTAATTTTCATATAATTATGGAAAAACAAAGTTTGCATAATAATAAATATCTGGGCATAAAGTAAAACTTTAATGATGCATATGAATTTTCCCAAATGCATGAGTTCAGTCTCCTGAAGATAGTTCTGTACTTTTTAAAGCATACAAAGACTTAGATATTTTAATTTCTTAGATCTAGTCAGGTAACAATCATTGATCTCAAGAAGTATCTACCCAAAATAAAAATTTGTTTTTTAAAAAAAGAAAGCCAAGAGGATGAGTGATTTTTATCAATCAAGACATTCATAATTGATTAAAGAAAGATCCAAGAACATGAAACACAGTTTGGGTCAAGAGCAGAAAATCCTTCAGTGCCTTGACATTCTCATGATTGAGAACCACAGAGAGTGTTCTGTGAGGCCACCCCGCATAGAAGATACTAATATATGTGTCAAAGAATATGCACTCTAGAGCCAATAGGCTTGGCTCGGGCTTGGGTCACTCATTGATGAACTTTCTCCGATGAAAGGCCCAGCTCAGTCACTGGTGGACTTAACCTACTGCAGTTAAGCTTCAATTGTCTCAAACATAAAATGAAACTAATGCCACCAACCTCACAGGACCGTTGCTACACAGGATATAAAGTGCTTGGCACAATAGCAGAGATGGGGCTAGAAATCTGATCTCTCTTCTGGAAGATAATACTCATTCCACAAGTGATAGGATTAGCATAAGAGGGAATGTGGTTCAGGCTTTTTCCAGAAAAAATGATAGGTTTTTTGAAATTGTAGATATTAACAAAAGCTGAGTAGAAGATAAATCTTAATACAGACATTTAGCATGAATATGAAAAACAGCCAATTTTTGCTCATAAGATCATGATCCTTGTGGTGGATTTCTTTTTTTTTTTTTTTTGGTGGTGGTGAAGGGTTTTTTGTTTGTTTATTTGCTTATTGGGGTTTTCTGGTTTGTTTTGTTTTGCTCTATAAAAGGTTTGAGTGAGTGTGAGTGAAAGTTGTGGAGTCATGTCCAACTCTTTGCGACCCCATGGACTGTATAGTCCATGGAATTCACCCACTGGAGTGGGTAGCCTTTCCCTTCTCCAGGAGATCTTCCCAACCCAGGGATCAAACTCAGGTCTCCCACATTGCAGGTGGATTCTTTACCAGCTGAATCATAAGGGAAACCAAGAACAGTGGAGTGGGTATCCTATCCCTTCTCCAGTGGATCTTCCTGACCCAGAAATTGAACCAGGGTCTCCTGCATTGCAGGTGGATTCTTTACCAACTGAGCTATGAGGAAAGCCCTATAAAAGGTTTATCTATCGGAAAATAATAAGATTTAACATTTCACTCACTTTGGCTTGCATTTTAGGCTCTGCTGAGGAACTCTTGAAACAATAAGAATCACAGTAACAGAAAATATGGAACTATTGTTGCAAGAGCAAATATCCAAAGGCACTGGCAGCCACCTGGTTGCCAGTTGCTGGAAGCCACACATTTTCTGGAATTCTGCTCTCTGGCTTTTCTAGTCTGTCCTGTGGGCACCTTTGTCCCAGGATTCCGGTGGAGAAAACATCAGCCATATATCGAAACTCAACCTGCTCTGCTGATTTCCCATATTGCCCAAGGACGTTAATATTTCAAAGATTAGTTTTCCATTCCTAGAAAATTCCTAAGTTCCCTGGTCCTTTAATATATCTGACCCCCGCTTTAAAGGATTTGATGTTCTATTTTATTTATTCTCTAGGAAATGATAGTGTCCACATGGGGTCTCACTGATAAGATGGCTCATTATGTCGACCTCGCAAACAAAGAATTAAATCACAGCAATCCTTGAGACTGACCAAATTGCCCAAATGGCATCCTGTTATCTCACTGGCACCTATCTTCTCAAAACTGTGAGATCACCAGGTTCCAGACCTCCAGCTACATGACCATCCCTTCAGAGAATTTTTCATTGGTGGGGTATAAGGACTCTGTCAGAAAGAGAGGGCTCTGGTTCTCCTTAAGGGCCAGTCACCTTCTCTTTTCCCTCTAATAAATTTCCCTTTTCTTGATTTACTCTCTGGCTTGCTCTCTTTTTCTCTGCACTCACCTTACAGGAAAGCCTTAAGTTTAAGTTCTTGCTATTATTTTCCTCCACCCAGATGCCTCTGTCTGCAGGGAAAATGCTTCTTTTCAATGAACAACTAAGGAAATAGTCAATTTCTCACCCCAGGAGGCAAGTGCTACCCTGGCAGGCCCTTCTGGCACAAATAAGGCAAACAGAATATTTGTGTGTTTTTGTTTTTGTTTTTTAGGTTTTTGTTTGTTTCCTATCTCACAGTCAGGGGTTTTTCACAGAAAAGTATCCCATTTGGGTCACTGGCAGAACAAACTAGAGTCGGAATGGCATGCTTAACTCAGAGTCCAAAGCAAAAATAAGTCTACACCTTTATCTGCCATCTTTCAAAACTTTGCTCTGTAACTGACTTGAATAATTTTTGAACAGAGGAGAAACATTTTCCCAAAAGAAGCAAAACCAGTTTTTAGAGACTGAACTCGAAATCCACATTTAAGTAAGAACACAAAAGACACACAATAAATTTACCTGACCCTGCAGGGACACCATGTTGCTAATACCCTCTAATTTGCATGACTAATGAAAATACTTAACCTTTTGGTTTCAAGTAGATTTCTCATACATTTGCATAACCAAAATAACTCCTTAATGTGGCTTTTTTTTCTGGACCAAGGGAGGATACATTCCAAAGACAAATACCACTGTGTCCCCTAGGCAGCCACCAATGACAGAGCTTCAACAAACATCAGATATATTCTTAATGAACCCCTCATCCATTTCATTTTGTCTCAAAACCAGTAACCCTTGCTGTTCTGTAACTGTAACTAATTCTAGTTAGAGTTGAAATTAATTCAGCATTTACTGAGAACCTTGATATATAGTTTTCTAATCACATGGCAGAGGTTCAGGCCTTGAGGGCTCACAGGATACAAGAACAAATAGAAGAGACACATAAAGAGCACAATTAAGGTATTTAGAAAACAATCACCACAGCAGAGATTAAAAAGCTCCAAATGTTCAGAGGCGAAAGAAATTATCTTGTTTAGAAAATCAGAAAATCTTTAAGAACAGAGGGCATTGAATTGGGCTTTGAAGCACTGAATAGATTTACAGACATCTTGATAGTAAAGCAGATGAATATTCCTGGTGGAAAATCTAACATGATCAAAGTTATGAAAAGTGGAGAACTTGTAAAATGAACAGTATATACTAAATTAACTTGTCAGTTACTGGTAAAGATTCAATAAATAATGGAACTAAAAAAAAGGAGAAAAAAAAAACAAATATCTGAATGCTCATTATTTGATTGTCTTGTACAGAAATAATTTCATTTTTTCTTCATCAGTGCCTACTAAAGGTAAGCATTAATATCCATACTTTTCTGAGGAGGCAACTGAGAGCAGAGATATATAAGATGATTTTTCTAAAACAAGTTATAGGCTTGTTCTGACAATTCACTGATTTAATTCAAATAGAATTTTTAGCAGAAGGCCTGATATTCAGAGAGACAATGGCAACTGTTGAAATATTTAGTATCAATAGTAGGCAACACTAGAAATCAGAAATTCAAGACTCTTCTAAAGGCTGGAATCTTCCTATAAATGTATGCTATTTCTAATTAAATATATATTTGAACTATGCCAAATTCCAAAATCTAATTGAGATACTTCATCAATTCAGAGTGAAGAAGGAATTCATAGGGTCTGGACTCCATCTTAGGCCTGTTCATGCTGATCATGCTCGGCCACCTTTCCAATGGACTCTGTTTAGTGCCAATGAAAACAACAACTGAAGGATAAGACCCCCTCCAGACAGTGTAACCTTGAAGATCGTATCTAGGTTACTCATAGCCTAAGAGAAAACATACACTAATCACCCCTTCCTCCAGACAGGCCATAAATTTTTCCATATCAATCTGAGTGTAACCTCAGGTTTATTGATTATTGGCTAATTGTTTGACTGTTTGAGCACATGAGCACATAGCACGTGAATGATGGGGTTATTGGGATTGTATTTTCCTTGGTTTATGTAAGTCTCAAAGAATTTAGAGTGGTGGGTTCAGATACGTACACATGGGGTATAAAAGCTGTTCACAAATGCTGGTCGGGGTCCTTGGCTAAGAGGAGACTCTGCCTTGGGCCCACCGGTGTAATAAACTGCACTCCACTATCTGCATTGTCCTTCTGAGTGAGTTTGTTTCCCGGAACGTGTGGCTACAACAAGAGTTTCTCTTAAAGGAAACTGGATCTAAAGGATGTATTATAAACTGAGAAAACAGTTAAATTTAATATTGAGATTGGGTTTCTCTTTAATAAAGATGTTGATTCCACAGAGATGAAGACCCAGGTAAGTAAATAATAATGGAATGAAGTTAAGAACTACAAGGATGCTATCCTGGAAGGTGTGGGGACTAGTAGAGTAGACATTTGGCTCCATGTGCTCTGTGTGTTGTGTGACTCTGAGGTCCCCTATGTTGTTTCATCTGTGTTGAATGACTCTGCAGTCACTTGTGCTGGTTTCATCTGCTTGGGATGATGGATGATTTCCCTTTCAACTTCAGAATTCTCAAATCCTAAGTTTTACACATTATCGGTTTCTGAGTTTGTATTCAAAGTTTGTGCGTAGGAAATATGTTTTATAGTAGATGGGCGATAGATAATGCTTGCAATCAATCACAATTTTGTGAATGATATTTACCCATTTTTGTATTATGGTCAGGCACTACATATATACATGCCACTGATTAAATAAAGAGGATTCTAGTCCTAGGTGAGTTCTTCCAAGCTTGAATTTTCAATGATCTGTAAAAGTATGCAAATTGGTCCTCATTTTTCCCTGAACAAGGATTAAATTAGTATGTATTGTAAATAACGCCTCACAGAGCAAAACCAGGCTGAACAAATAGCAACATTTGGAAATAGAAGCAAGAGATGATGAAATGAAATGCAGCATGAAAAAATGCTCAGAAACTCTACCAAAAAGAACATAAAACAGCAAATCAGCAATTTTTATAATGCATTAAGGAAATGAAAGAAAATCATGGGACCGTTTGTGCATTTTGGCCCAAAGAATAGAAATTGTTGAGTTCCTCTAAGCCTGCTCTTATAGTATTTAGTATAAATACTTACAGTATAAAGTGTGTGGGACCATGATTAAAGAGACATAGGTGCTGGCTTATGAGCTGTCTCTGATCACTTGTGAATAATGACATTTCTCTCCAGGCAGAGGTTTCCTCATCTATAGAATAGGAAAACTATATCCACCTTTCAGGGACTTGCCTGGTGGTCCAGTGTTTAAGAATCTGTCTTCCTATGCAGGGGACCCTGGTTTGTTCCCTGATCAGGGGACTAAGGTCCCACATGATGCAGGGCAACTAAGCTCACACTCTGCAAGTAGAGAAACCTGTGCACTGCAATGAAGGCTCAGCATACTGGAAAAAAGTGCTACAATTAAAAATAAAAATATGTATATATAGCCACCTTTCAGGTTTCTATGGGAATGCAGTTCTGTGTAAGATACCTTATAATTTGTAATGTGCTATGAATTTCAGTTGTTAAAATTATCACGTTATTTTATATAGAAAAGCATATGATGCAGTGTTATTATTATATGATATAATACTCATTTTTCAGATAAAGAAATTAAAACTCAGTGAGGTTATAGTCACAAAATAAATTTAAGAAGTACAGTTTAATAATTGCTTAATAAATATCCAGGCACTGTGTTCCTTTATTCTTTAATTTTTTTACAAATATTCTACAAGGTGGATTATCTTATATCTCCACTACAAATGAAGAAACTGAGGTTTGAAGAACTGAAGTGATTTTGCCCAAATCAAACACCTTGGAAATTGTGAAAATGAAATTTAAAAATCAGTGCATCTGTTCTTCAGTTTATAGTCTTAGCTGTGATGTTTCAGTGGAGCAACATGATAATTAAGTGTCTTACTATGTGGAAAAAACTATATCAACCAAAAAAAGAGAGTGTGTTTGTTGGTTGGAAGGTGGGTGGAGATATAAACCAGAAGGGTTTACTGTGCTCATCCCTAATGCTGCACAAAAAGAATATCACTGACAAAGCATGGATCTCAGGCTCATACTTGGGAACACTAACCTAGCAGCCATAAAAAGCAATCTGAAGCCAAGAGCCTAACAGCAAGTTAAAACCAAGTCCTTAGAACACCAGAGATCAAAATCAGGGAAACAAAGTTCAGTCATCAAAGTCAAAGAGCATATGTAAATCTAGAGGAAAAAATATTCCATCAGAAATCACTATAATAAAACAATTATAATGAAAATACTAAAGGGTTGATAAAAAGTATGAAAAGTGTAGTGAAAGAAATAGGGAATTTCAGCAGAGAGATGGAAACAATAAAAAAAAAGGACAGATAAAATATTAGAAGTGAAAAATATAGTAATTGAAGAATCCATTTGCTGGAGTAAGCAGCAGACTAAACACATCAGGGGAAAAGATCCATGAACTTGAAAACACATCTATAGAAACTATCAAAACTAAAACACAAGGATAAAAAAGAGTGAAACAATAGACCCGCTATTGGAGATCTGAGATATAACATCAAATATGGAATATATGTATCATTGGAGTTTCATAAGGAGGGGAAGGGGAGAATAAGGCAGAACAAACATTTGAAGAGATAATAACCAGGAACTTTCTTATATAAACATGAGCAAGATGGTAAACCAGGTAGCTCCAACCTCTCATCTCCCCACCGAAATACTGAAGAAAAAGTAGAAACTGTCAGAATCCTGGAAAACAGTGAAAGTTTGCACTAACCAAACAAATACTTAATCATGAAGAAGCTGCTTCAAAATGGTAGGTATGTTTTGTGATAATTTTATTTGCCTTTACATCCCCAGTGCACCCTTCCCCACCACCAACCTCTCGTGTAGGAATGGACTTGTTCTTGAAGCAATGGTGGGCAGAATTCACAATATGGTACTCTTTCTATACCTCTGGAGGGAGAAGAGAAGATATTATTGACAAATATCATGTACATCAGTTCTAACCTGTCTGGTGTTACCTGAAAAACTAATGCAAAGTGATCATCTTTGTTTCATTAACTCAGAACTCAGGCTAGAAAAGCAACGAACTTTGGTTGAAAATACTGCAAAGCAAACCAACAGTCTTTGAGACACCTGTGACAAAAGATTGCCATCAAAGAATAAACTAGACTGCATAAAGTCCAGAGAAAAAGCTGCAGAGAGTTTTTCAGAGAACTAAGACCTTCAGAAGTAGCAATGTATGCTGGGAATTTAGAAAGCTACGTGTATGCCCAGGGCAAGATGCAGGCAGGCTGAGAAGTGTGAGTTTTCACCTGGCACTGGTGCCTGGAGTCAGTGCAAACCTGACTGAGCGCTCAGGAGAGAACCAGCGTAAAGTCAGTCTTCAGACTTGGAGAGATTGGTTCTCTCTTTCTCATTTTATTTTGTGCTGTTTTGTTTGTTCATCTGCTTGCTTTTTTATTTTTTTGTTCTTTTAGAATCTTTTAGAACCATAAATAAATTTTTTGAAAAGATTTAAAAAGTTGGCAAATCTTACAAAGAAAAAAGGAGAGATACGAATAACTAAAATCAGAAATAAAAGTAGGGACATTTCTACTAACCTCAAAGAAAAAGAAAAGATTATAGAATAAGTGATGTGAAAAATGGTATACCAATGGATTTTATAACATAGATATAATGGACAAATTTCTGTAAAGACACGGAAGAGCTAAACTGTCTCAAGAAAAAGTAGAAAATCCCAAATAAAGAGACTGAATCAGTAACTAAAAATCTCCCAATTAAGAAAGTCTAGGAGTAGGTGGCTTCACTACTAAGTTTTATCAAATATTTAAAGAATAATTAACAAAAATCCTCTTCTAATTCATAAAAAAGGGGATAACTCATCCTTATTCATCTATGAAACAAATTGATAACAAAACCAGATTAAGATATGGCAAGAAAATTACAGTCCATCCCTTATGAATATAAATGCAAAAATTCTCAGCAAAATACTAGCAAGTTGAATCCAACAGCATATTAAAAAACCAAGTGAGATTCATCTCAGAAAAGCAGCAGTGGTTCAACATAATAAAATCAATCAATGTAATACTCCATATTAATAGTACAAAGAAAAAAACCCATATTATTATTTTAATTTATACAGAAAACACATTTGAAAAAATCCAAAACCTTTAATAACAAAAATATTTAGAAATGCATGTTCAGTTCAGTTTAGTCGCTCAGTCGTTACCAACTCTTTGCGACCCCATGCATCGCAGCACACCAGGCCTCCCTGTCCATCACCAACTCCTGGAGTTCACTCAAACTCAAGTCCATCGAGTCCTTGATGCCATCCAGCCATCTCATCCTCTGTCGTCCCCTTCTCCTCCTGCCCCCAATCCCTCCCAGCATCAGAGTCTTTTCCAATGAGTCAACTCTTCGCATGAGGTGGCCAAAGTACTGGAGTTTCAGATTTAGCATCAGTCCTTCCCAAGAAATCCCAGGGCTGATCTCCTTCAGAATGGACTGGTTGGATCTCCTTGCAGTCCAAGGAACTCTCAAGAGTCTTCTCCAACACCACAGTTCAAAAGGATCAATTCTTCAGCACTCAGCTTTCTTCACACTCCAACTCTCACATCCATACATGACCACAGGAAAAACCATAGCCTTGACTAGACGGAACTTTGTTGGCAAAGTAATGTCTCTACTTTTGAATATGCTCTCTAGGTTGGTCATAACTTTCCTTCCAAGGAGTAAGCATCTTTTAATTTCATGGCTGCAATCACCATCTGCAGTGATCTTGGAGCCCCAAAAAATAAAGTCTGACAGTGTTTCCACTGTTTCCCCATCTATTTCCCATGAAGTGATGGGACCAGATGCCATGATCTTTGTTTTCTGAATGTTTAGCTTTAAGCCAACTTTTTCACTCTCCTCTTTCACTTTCATCAAGAGGCTTTTTAGTTCCTCTTCACTTTCTGCCATAAGGGTGGTGTCATCTGCATATCTGAGGTTATTGATATTTCTCCTGGCAATCTTGATTCCAGCTTGTGCTTCTTCCAGCCCAGCATTTCTCATGATGCACTCTGCGTATAAGTTAAATAAACAGAAATGCATGAACAGAAGGTAAATCCCTCAACTTGATAAAGGGTATTTATAAAAAAACACAGCTAGCATCATATTCAATAGTTAAAGACACAAAACTTTTCCCCTAATATGAGGAATAAGACAAGAATTCACACTTTCATCATTGCTATTCAATATAGTACAACAAGTTCTAGCCAAAGCAAATAGGTAGGAAAAAAAGTGAAAGATATTTCAATTGAAAAAAAAGAGCTGCAAATATCTCTATTCACAAATGATATGATCCCATATATATAAAAATTTTTAAAAATCACCAAGGAAGCTACTATAGTTAATAAATTATGAAAACTTGCAAGGTATAAGATAAACACACAAAATTCAGTGGTGTTTCTATGTATCTACAATGAGCAATCTGACATTTTAAAAGAATTAAGAAAGCCCTTTATTTATAATAGCAGAAAAAATAGCTAAGAATAAATTTAATCAAGGAGATGAAATATATATACACTAAAAGTTTTAAAAACATTGCTATAATTTAAAATTAGCTAAAAAAAAAACTAGAAAGATATTCCATGTTTGTAAATAAGAAAGTTAACCATTGTTGAGATATTAATACTATCCAAAGTGCAAATTTCCAGGAGAAATATTAATAACCTCAGCTATGCAGGTAACACCACTCTAATGGCAGAAAGTGAAGAGGAGTTAAAGAGCCTCTTGATGAAGGTGAAAAAGAAGAATGAAAAAGTTGGCTTAAAACTTAACATTCAAAAAACTAAGATCATGGCATCTGATTCTATCACTTCATGGCAAATAGATGTGAAAACAATGGAAACAGTAATAGAATTTATTTTCTTGGGCTCCTAAACCACTGCAGATGATAACTGCAACCAAAAAATTAAAAGACACTTGCTCCTTGGAAGAAAACCTATGACAAACCTAGACAGCATATTAAAAAGCAGGGGCATACTTAATCCTCAAATTTATTTGGAAGGGAAATTACAAGAGGCCCCGAAATAGCTAAAATAATTTTGTAAAAAAAAAAACAAAATTTGAGGTTCTCACTTCCCAATCTCAAAACTTACTATAAGTTTCCAGTACTCAAAAGAGTATAATATTGGCATAAGGATGGACATGTAGACCTACAGAATAGGATTTACAGTGCAGAAATAAACCCATGTATTTATGGCCAATTAATTATTTTAACACCGGTATCAAGTTCATTCAACAAGAAAAGTCTCTTCAATAAACAGTGCTTGCACATGAAAAAAACAAAAAAGAATGAAGTTGTACCCTTTCCTCAAACTGTACATAAATTTAACTCAAAATGGATCAATGACCCAAACATAAGAGCTAAAACTATAAAAATCTTAGAAGATATAGGGCTAAATCTTCATGGGTTTGGGTTTGGCAATGGATTCTTAGATGTGACCTCAAAGTATGAGCAATAAAAAAATAAAATATAGATAAATTGGGCATCACAATTTTTCATTATGTTTCAAAGGATATTATCAAGAAAATAAAAAAGACAACCTATGGAAGTTGAATAGAATACAAGAAAATATTTGCAAACTATGCATCTATAACAAATAAATATCCAGAATATAAAAAAATGTCCTATAAGGTCAACAACAAAAAGACAATGAATCCAAGTAAAAATAGGAATAGTATTTGAATAGCTGTTTCTCTGAAGATGATATACAAATGGCTTATAAACACATGCTGCTGCTGCTGCTCAGTTGCTTCAATCATGTCTGACTCTTTGTGACTTCAGGGACTGTAACCCACAAAGCTCCTCCGTTTATGCGATTTTCCTGGCAAGAATAGTGGGGTGGGTTGCCATTTCCTCCTCCCAGGGATCGAGCTCAGGTCTCCTGCATTGCAGGCCGATTCTTTAGCATCTGAGACATCAGAGAAGCCCGTCATTAATTATTATGGAAATGCAAATCAAAACCACAATGAGTTATTAGTTTACATCTACTAAGATGATTATAATTAAAAGAAAAAAGGAAAGAACTGAAAATAAGAAATGTTGGCAAGGATGTAGATAAATTGGGACACTTGCCCATTGCTGGTGAGAATGTAAAATGGTGCAGCCATTGTGAAAAAAAGTTCAGTGGTTCCTCAAAATGATAAGTGTAGAATTATCAAATGACAGCAATTGTAGTCCTAGTGTTATAACCTAATGGGTTTAAAACAAGGGCACAAATACTGTATGCCAGTATTCATTGCAGTATTATTCACAGTGGCCCAAAGGGAGAAACAACTCAAGAGTCAATCAACAAATGAATGGATAAACAAAATGTGATATGGATACGCAATGAAATATTTTTCAGCTATAAAAAGTAATGAGATTCTGACACGTGCTAAAACACAGATGAAACTTGAAAACATGCTAAATGAAAAAGCCACACACAAAAGGACAAATATTGTATGATTTCACTAATGTGAAACCTAAGACTCACCAAATTTATAGGGGTAGAAAGTAGATAAAAGGTGACCAAGGACTTAAGACTTGGAGAAATTGAGGGGGAAAGGGGATATTGTTTCATGCTTACCAAGTTCCCATATAAGGGGATGAATAGTTTTAAAAAAGAATCAGTTCAGTTCAGTTCAGTCGCTCAGTTGTGTCTGACTCTTTGAGACCCCATGCATTGCAGCATGCCAGGCCTCCCTGTCCATCACTAACTCCCAGAGTTCACTCAAACTCATATCCATCGAATGAGTGATGCCATCCAGCCATCTCATCCTCTGTCGTCCCCTTCTCCTCCTGCCCCCAATCCCTCCCAGCATCAGAGTCTTTTCCAATGAGTCAACTCTTTGCATGAGGTGGCCAAAGTACTGGAGTTTCAGCTTTAGCATCAGTCCTTCCCAAGAAATCCCAGGGCTGATCTCCTTCAGAATGGACTGGTTGGATCTCCTTGCAGTCCAAGGAACTCTCAAGAGTCTTCTCCAACACCACACTTCAAAAGCATCAATTCTTTGGTGCTCAGCTTTCTTCACAGTCCAACTCTCACATCCATACCTTACCACAGGAAAAACCATAGCCTTGACTAGACGGACCTTTGTTGGCAAAGTAATGTCTCTGCTTTTCAATATGACAAATAGTGAATACCATATACAAAATTACGAAGTAATTAATGGCTGGGAAATGTGCATGTAAAAAAATGTTTAGAATGGCCAACTTTAGATTATATATATTTACCACAATTAAGAAAAAAGTGCCATCCATGTTAGTAATAAAAAAGTAAACTAGGATTGCTCAATTGGCCACTTCATTTTTCCTTTGGGAAACAGATGCCTCCACAGAGTTTTTTTCTGCTCTTTGTTGGTATGCCTGAGAAGGTCTATCCCAGCAATCATTCCACCCATTTTTCTACCTGGTATTGCCCAGTATGGAAGGAGGAAGGGCTGCTAAATTAATTCAGCTAGCAGCCCTATTTCATCTAACCTTATGCTGCATCCTCTTCAGTTCAGTTCAGTTGCTCAGTTTTGTCTGCCTCCTTGCAACCCCATGGACTGCAGCACACCAGGCTTCCCTGATCATCACTAACACCCAGAGATTGCTCAAACTCATGTCCATCGAGTCGGTGATGTCATCCAACAATCTCATCTTCCATCTTCCAAAGCTTTGACTATACAGACCTTTATTGGCAAAGTAACATCTCTGCTTTTTAATATGTTGAATAGATTGGTCATAGAAGGAGCAAGTGTCTTCAGTCACCATCTGCAGTGATTTTGGAGCCCAAAAAAATAAAGTCTGTCACTGTTTACATTATTTCCCCATTTATTTGCCATGAAGTGATGGGACTGGATGCCATGATCTTCATTTTTTCAATGCTGAGTTTTAACCCAGCTTTTTCACTCTCCTCTTTCACTTTCATCTCATTAGTTCCTCTTCACTGTCTGCCATAAGGGTGGTGTCATCTACGTATCTAAGGTTATTGGTATTTCTCCCAACAATCTTGATTCCAGCTTGTTCTTCATCCAGCCCAGCATTTCACATGATGTACTCTGCATATAAGTTAAATAAGCAGAGTGACAATATACAGCCTTGACGTACTCTTTTCCCAATTTGGAACCAGTCTGCTGTTCCATGTCCATTTCTAACTGCTGCTTCCTGATCTACATATAGATTTCTCAGGAAGCAGGTAAGGTGATCTGGTATTCCCATCTCTTTAAGAATTTTCCACAGTTTGCTCTGATCCAAACAGTCAAGGTCTTTGGCATAATCAATAAAGCAGAAGTAGATGCTTTTCCTGACTTCTCTTGATTTTCCTATGATCCAAGGGATGTTGGCAATTTTATCTCTGGTTCCTCTGCCTTTTCTAAAACCAGCTTGAACATCTGGAAGTTCTTGTTCACGTACGGTTGAAGCCTGGCTTGGAGAATTTTGAGCACTACTTTGCTAGCATGTGAGATGAGTGCAATTGTGCATTAGTTTGAGCATTCTTTGGCATTGCCTTTCTTTGGGATTGGAATGAAAAGTGACCTTTTCCAGTCCTGTGGCCACTGCTGAGTTTTCCAAATTTGCTGGCATATTGAGTGCAGCACTTTCACAGCATCATCGTTTAGGATTTGAAATTACTCAGTTGGAATTCCAACATTTCCACTAGCTTTGTTTGTAGTGATGCTTCCGAAGGCCTACTTGACTTCTCATTCCAGGATGTCTGGCTCTAGGTGAGTAATCACATCATCATGGTTATCTGGGTCATGAAGATCTTTTTTTGTGAAATTCTTCTGTGTATTCTTGCTACCTCTTCTAAATATCTTTTGCTTCTGTTAGGTCCATATTGGTTCTGCCTTTTATTGTGCCCATCTTTACATGAAATGTTCCTTTGGTATTTCTAATTTTCTTGAGAACTCTAGTCTTTCCCATTCTATTTTCTTCCTTTATTCCTGCATCCTTTACCTTCAACTTTATGAAGAATAAAGATGAGAAACCTCTATGCTTTTCTCTGCAGTGGCTGCATCAATTACACTTCCACCAACAGTGTAGGAGTGTTCTTTTTTCTCCACAACTTCACTAACATTGTTATTTCTTGTCTTTTTGATCATAGCAATTCTGACAAGTGTTAAGGTTATCTCTCATGATTTTGTTTTGTTTTCCATTTCTGCAATGATTGGTGATGTTTAGCATCTTTTCATATGCCTATTTGCCTTCTGCCTTTCCTCTTAAAAACTGAGAATAGAACTACCATATGACTGAGCAATTCTACTCCCAAGTATGTAACTGAAAGAAAAAAAAAACAAAACACTAAGTTGAAAAGATACATGCACATCAATGTTCATAGTAGCATTATTTATGACTGCCAAGATTTGGAAGCAACCTAAGTATCCATCACTGGATGAACGGATTAAAAAGATATAGTGTATCTATCTCCATCTCCACAATGAAATACTACTCAGCTATTAAAAAAAGAATGAAATTTTTCCATTTGCAAAAACGTGGATGGACTTGCAGGGCATTATGCTAAGTGAAATAAGTCAGATAGAGAAAGACAAAGACTGTATGCTGTCACTTCAATGTGGAACCAAAAAAAAAAAAAAAATACAGCAAACTAGTGAATATGATAAAAAGAAGCAGACAGAGATACAGAGAACAATCTAGTGGTTACCAATAGGGAGGGTGGAGGGGCAATATATGTGGAAGATACAAAGGCTATTGGGTGTTAGATAGGCTCAAGGATGTATTGCACAACAAGGATAATATAGTCAATATTTTGTAAAAACCGTAAATGGCAAGTAACCTTTAAACTTGTATAATTTTTAATTAAAAAAGAGTAAAGATGATATTTTAGCTCCCCCCACCTCAAAAAAAAAAAATCTCAGAAATTTTCCAAAATTGATGAAGAGTATCAGTCTAAAGCAACAAGACAGACAGAGACAGAGATTTGCTCAGTCATGTCCGACTCTTTGCCACCCCACAAACTGTAGCCTGCCAGGTTTCTCTGCCCCATGGCATTCTCCAGGCAAGAATAATGGAGTGTGTTGTCATTCCCTTCCCCAGGGGATCTTCCCAACCCAGGGATCAAAGCTGGGTCTCCTGCATTGCTGCTGCTGCTGCTGCTAAGTCACTTCAGTTGTGTCAGATTCTTTACTTTCTGAGACACCAGGGAAGCCCAAAGCAACAGGAAATTATGTGAATTCTAAACAGGATAAATAAAAAGATTCCCAAGTTTAGGCACATTTTAATAAAATTACTAATACCTAGGATAAAAAGCAAGCATTAAAAGTAAACAGGGGAAGGGACTCAATTCATGCAGAAAAACATATATAAGAATTACAGATGACTTGCCACTGTAAAAATGGAGGCCAGAAGACAATATGATGATGTTTTTAAAATGATATGAGAGAGGGGAAAAGTATAGGGTTTTATATCCAACATGAATATTCCTCAAAGCATAAGTAAAATAAAGATATGTTCATTAACATAGAGGTGAGAGATTTTTAGAAAGAATTCTTACACTTGTAAGGTAGAATAAAGAGCACCAATTTTAAGAAAGTGTGTAAACATAAAAAAAAATTAATGATTTTAGTGACAGTGAGAGATTTAAAGACTGATGACTGTACATGGGACTGTACATGCAAAAACAGTAACAATATGCAATGTGTAACTGTAGAATTCAAATATAAATAACCATAGCACAAATAGCCCTGATGTCTCAGATGGTAAAGAACCTGCCTGCAATGCAGGAGACCCAAGTTCAATCCCTGGGTCAAGAAGATCCCCTGCAGAAGGAAATGGCAACCCACTCCAGTATTCTTGCCTGGAGAATTCCATGGACAGAGGAGACTGGTTGGATATATATAGTCCATGGGGTTGCAAAGAGTCAGACGCAACTGAGTAACTAACTAACATGCAAAAGAAAACATGAGCAAAAAAGCAAAAATAAATAAATAAATAAATAAATCTCATCCATTCTTTGTACCAGATATAAAAATTAACTCAAAGTTCATCATAGATCTTTTCAAAATAAAAAGCCACTAGAAGAAAATTTGAGAAAAAAAATATTTGTGGACTTGAGTTAAGCAAAATTTTTTACATATGATACCAAAAGCCTATTCCAGAAAAGAAAAAATTGATAAACTGGAATTTATCAAAATTAAAAACTTAACACTTTTTGAAAGATACAGATGAAATAATGATAAGATGACTTAAATACTGGTAGACAATAATAACCATATAGCTGATAAAGAACTTATATCTAGAAATATCAGAAAGCAATAAACCTAATTTTTTAAAAAAGGTATAAGATTTTCAAGGACCCTTCTGCTTATCAAGGGCAACCATTAAGATAATGATACACATACTCAGAAAATAGTTTCAAGTACATATATCTTCCAAATCATTAATATCTAGAACATACAAAGTCATCCTTATATACAATAAAATGATGAACATCCCAATAAAAGTGACCAAAAATACTTGAACAGCTCACAAAAGAAGATACATGAATAGACAATAAGTACATAAAAAGGTCCAGAATATCAGTAATTACAAAAGATGCAATTTATAACTCCAGGGAGATGCCATTTCGTATCTTCTGGCATCATCTTTCCTCTTCATAAAAAGATTATTTACCAACCCAAATTGGAGAAGGCAATGGCAACCCGCTCCAATACTCTTGCCTTGAAAATCCCATGGATGGAGGAACCTGGTAGGCTGCAGTCCATGGGGTTGCACAGAGCCGGCCATGACTGAAGCAACTTAGCAGCAGCAGCAGCAACCAACCCGAATGCCAGTGAGAGTGTGTAGCAACCAGAACTCTATGACGTGGCTGGTGAAAATGAGAAATGGTAAGACCCACTTTGGACAACAGTTTGGCAGTTATTCATAGAGTCAAACATATACCTATCCTTAGACTCAGTATTTCTACTCCTAAGTGTTTTTCTGAAGGAAGTGAAAACATATGTTCACAAAGACTTCTTCTTCTTTATTCATAGTAGCCCAAGCTGAAAATGACCCCAGTATTCATAACAGGGGAATGAGCCAATGCATTGAGCTATTACATAGTTGTTAGATGGAAACCATCTAGCAAAAAAAAGTTCTTAATTAATGATACATGCAAAAACATGAATATACAAGATGCAGATATTATGCTGATTGAAAAGAGGCCAACACGTGAAAGCTAATATTTTATAATCCTATTTAAAAATGGATTCTAGACTAGGCAAAACTAACTGATAGAAGGCTTTGCCTGGCAGGGACTGACTGGAAAGAGACAACAGGGCATCTTCATGTCTGGGGATGATGGGAAATATTCTTCATATTATTTTAGGTAGTGGTAACATGGTATGCTATTGTAAAAATTCATTAACCTAAATACTAAATATTCATTATAAGATATGTAAATTATACCTCAATGAAAATGAATAAAAAAGATATTTGGACAAGAATTAGTTAATTTCATAGTATTGTTGATAAGTGCAATTATTTCTTATCTCCAAATGATAAAAAATAAAATGGAGCACTACTTTGAGCTGCATTATGATATAAGCAAGAATCAATCTTTAATGTTGTAAACCAATCATATTTTGAAATTGTTTGCCCCTAAGGCATAACCTGAAAGAGGAGAGTGAAAAAGTTGGCTTAAAGCTAAACATTCAGAAAACAAAGATCATGGCATCTGGTCCCATCACTTCATGGCAAATAGATGGGGAAACAGTGGAAACAGTGTCAGACTTTGTTTTTTTGGGCTCCAAAATCACTGCAGATGGTGATTGCCGCCATGAAATTAAAAGACGCTTACTCCTTGGAAGAAAATTATGACCAACCTAGATAGCATATTGAAAAGCAGAGACATTACTTTGCCAACAAAGGTCCGTCTAGTCAATGCTATGGTTTTTCCAGTGGTCATGTATGGATGCAAGAGTTGGACTGTGAAGAAAGCTGAGTGCCGAAGAATTGATGCTTTTTAACTATGGTGTTGGAGAAGACTCTTGAGGATCCCTTGGACTACAAGGAGATCCAACCAGTCCATTCTAAAGGAGATCAGCCCTGGCGTTTCTTTGGAAGGAATGACGCTAAAGCTGAAACTCCAGTACTCTGGCCACCTCATGAGAAGAGTTGACTCATTGGAAAAGACTCCGATGCTGGGAGGGATTGGAGGCAGGAGGACAGAGGGTGAGATGGCTGGATGGCATCACCGACTCGATGGACGTGAGTTTGAGTGAACTCCGGAAGATGGTGATGGACAGGGAGGCCTGCTGTGCTGCAATTCATGGGGTCACAAAGAGTTGGACACGACTGAGTGACTGAACTGAACTGACTGAAGGCATAACTGAGGAGAAGGTCATTAATAAACCAATCAAGTCTTATTTGTTCTAAGGCAAATTGTCTTCCTATTTCTGCCATTTTTAGATCTCATCATCTGTAAATGTTTAAAGTATAAAAACCTATCAATCGTCTATAATGTTTCCCTTTTAAACTTTCTGTGTACTATATTATTCCTTCTAGAGAAACTATAAAATTCTACACAGGTGAGGCCAAGTGTCAGCAAGTGTGGAAATTGATATTAGAAGCTGGAAATATGACATCCAAAGGCTTATGCTTTTTTAAAAAATAATAAGTTATGAGTGACCATAGCTGTAAGTGGCATTTTTTTATATTGGGGGTTAAGGAGTTGGGGAATCAATTTCTTTCTTTTCTAGATTACTGAAGATTAGAACAGACTACAATCCTATACACAATCCCTTCTAACATCTTACACTCCCAGGAAAATGTTGAGAGTTAAGACTGGGAGTAGAAAAAGGATTTAAAACTAACATATTCACTGAACATTATGTACCTGGCATTTTGCAAGATGTTTTGCATAAATTATGTCATTTTATCTTCATTAATCTTCATTTAAACCTACAAATTATGTATTAATCTTTCCTGCTTTGGAGATGAAGAAGCTGGAGCTCATGAATTAAATAACTTGCCTATCTTATAAACACCACACTATAAGAGCTCAAACTCAGGTGAGTGGGCTGAATTGTGCCCTACCATGTTTCCTGTTATTTTCCCCAGAACTATTGCCAGGGGCTCTCTTCCCTGATTTATGGCAGCCTTCTGACCTCCAAACCACAATCCAAGGAGCAGTAAGAAAAAGTGTGACTTGATTTGTGGTCAAGACAACATATCATATTTATTTAATTGCTTCTTCATTATTTAGCTCTCAAAAACACCCTCTATTAATCACCTGAGAGTTAATCATGCTAAATTTCATCTATTAAAAACAGAAGCTGTTAGTCTGAGAGCCAACAGCAAAGACAGTGTATATGAGAAGCAACCATCACCTTGGATGTGAGCCAACATTTACGCAGCTGACTGTTGGCTAATGACACAGAACAAGAACACATTGGAAGGAGGTGGCAAAGAGGAGTGAGAAATTTTGTTTGCCAAAGAAAACAAATGATAAAGAGGAAAAATGGTACTTTGGTGAAGTTTTTGAAAAACTGTTCTTTTGAAATTTCTTCTCATCTCTGAGTTTGCTGTGGCCCATCAAAGATTAAAAATGCATCAGTAGTGGTCTACAAGCTATAAACAGATGCATTATCATGAAGAAGAAACTGGAGAAAATGAATGAGAAAAGAAAACTGGAAGACAAAAGACAATCCACTTTCTTCTTATTCAGCAGCATTTGTTGTCATTCAGTTGCCAAGTTGTGTCTGCCTGTGACCCCATGGACTGCAGTACGCCAGGCTTCCCTGTACTTCACTAACTCTTTGAGTTTGCTCAAACTCATGTCCACTGAGTCAGTGATGCCAATCCAACCATCCCATCCTGTGCCACCCCCTTCTCTTCCTGCCTTCAATCTTTCCCAGCATCAGAGTCTTTTCCAGTGAATCAGCACTTCGCAACAGGTGGCCAAGATATTGAAGTTTTAGCTTCAGCATCAGTCCTTCAGATAATCATGATGGTGTGATCACTGACCTAGAGCCAGACATCCTGGAATGTGAAGAAAAGTGGGCCTTAGAAAACGTCACTACAAACAAAGCTAGTGGAGGTGATAGAATTCCAGTTGAGCTATTTCAAATCCTGAAAGATGATGCTGTGAAAGTGCTGCATTCAATATGCCAGCAAATTTGGAAAACTCAGCAGTGGCCACAGGACTGGAAAAGGTCAGTTTTCATTTCAATCCCAAAGAAAGGCAATGCCAAAGAATGCTCAAACTACCACACAATTGCACTCATCTCACATGCTAGTAAAGTAATGCTCAAAATTCTCCAAGCCAGGCTTCAGCAATATGTGAACCATGAACTTCCTGATGTTCAAGCTGGTTTTAGAAAAGGCAGAGGAACCAGAGATCAAATTGCCAATATCTGCTGGATCATCGAAAAAGCAAGAGAGTTCCAGAAAAACATCTATTTCTGCTTTATTGACTATGCCAAAGCCTTTGACTGTGTGGATCACAATAAACTGTGGGAAATTCTGAAAGAGATGGGAATACCAGACCACCTGATCTGCCTCTTGAGAAATTTGTATGCAGGTCAGGAAGCAAGAGTTAGAACTGGACATGGAACAACAGACTGGTTCCAAATAAGAAAAGGAGTACGTCAATGCTGTATATTATCACCCTGTTTATTTAACTTATACACAGAGTACATCATGAGAAATGTTGGACTGGAAGAAGCACAAGCTGGAATCAAGATTGCCAGGAGAAATATCAATAACCTCAGATATGCAGATGACACCACCCTTATGGCAGAAAGTGAAGAGGAACTCAAAAGCCTCTTGATGAAGGTGAAAGTGGAGAGTGAAAAAGTTGGCTTAAAGCTCAACATTCAGAAAACGAAGATCATGGCATCCGGTCCCACCACTTCATGGGAAATAGATGGGCAAACAGTGTCAGACTTTATTTTTCTGGGCTCCAAAATCACTGCAGATGGTGACTGCAGCCATGAAATTAAAAGATGCTTGCTCCTTGGAAGGAAAGTTATGACCAACCTAGATAGCATATTCAAAAGCAGAGACATTACTTAGCCAACAAAGTTTCATCTAGTCAAGGCTATGGTTTTTCCTGTGGTCATGTATGGATGCGAGAGTTGGACTGTGAAGAAGGCTGAGCGCCGAAGAATTGATGCTTTTGAACTGTGGTGTTGGAGAAGACTCTTGAGAGTCCCTTGGACTGCAAGGAGATCCAACCAGTCCATTCTGAAGGAGATCAGCCCTGGGATTTCTTTGGAAGAAATGATGCTAAAGCTGAAACTCCAGCACTTTGGCTACCTCATGTAAAGAGTTGACTCATTGGAAAAGACTCTGATGCTGGGAGGGATTGGGGGCAAGAGGAGAAGGGGATGACAGAGGATGAGATGGCTGGATGACATCACTGACTCGATGGACATGAGTTTGTGTGAACTCCGGGAGTTGGTGATGAACAGGGAGGCCTGGCATGCTGAGATTCATGGGGTCGCAAATAGTCGGACATGACTGAGCAACTGATCTGATCTGATCTGATCAGTCCTTCCAATGAAATTTAGGACTTATTTCCTTTAGCATTGACTGGTTTGATCTCCTTGCTGTCCAAGAGATTCTCAAGAGTCTTCTCCAGCACCACAGTTTGAAAGCATCAATTCTTTGGTGCTCAGCCTTCTTTAGGGGACATCCTTGGTGGCTCAGATGGTAAAGAATCTGCCTGCAATGCAGGTAACCTGGGCTTGATCCCTGGGTCCGGAAGATCCCCTGGAGGAGGGCATGGCAACCCACTCCCGTATTCTTGCCTGGAGAATACCATGGACAGAGGAGTCTGATGGGCTACAGTCAGTGGGATCACAAAGAGTCAGACACAACTGAGTAACTAACACTTTCACTTTCTTTTAACCTTCTTTATGGCCCAACTCTCACATCCATACATGACTAGTGGAAAAACCATAGCTTTGACTGTATGGACCTTTGTAAATAAAGTGGTGTCTCTTCTTTTTAATACACTGTCTAGATTTGTCATAGCTTTTCTTCAAAGGAGCAAGCATCTTTTCATTTCATGTCTGCAGTATTAGAAGGACAAGAATTATATTTCTAAGGAGAATATTTACATTGATCTGCTGAAACATTTTACGTTGGAGCATTTATCTTTTAAAAGATTTTAATATCAATATTATAAGATGTAGTACATCACTCAAATCTATCCCATCCCTTTCCTTTAAAAATCTAATTAATTTTGAAAGAGTTAAGAGTAATTCTTCAGAATACTGCTAATAAATATTTATATTTTTCCAACCTTAAAAAGGGCAATTCTATACAAATAACAAATGCCATTCTTGGGTTTTCAGTGACCTAGAAGTCTGTACAGTTATGAGTCTCTCCAGAACACCCATCACCTACAAGAAATCAATTTCACAATGTGTTCTCAAACTATAAGCTTCTAACATTCAATTTACAGTTTTAAGGTGCACATCATTTTATTTTTACCTGTTAATCTTGAGAGCTGGGTTTTTCAAGCTCTGTCACTGAAACCCACTGACTGTGAATTTTGGGAAAGTGGAATCCAAAGATTCGTATGAATAAAATTACAGCAAACTTCCGCAATGATTCAAGGGTACACTAATTTCTGAGAACAACTAATTATACCCTCAATATCTTCATTTTTATCCATCATATTCAGCTTTGCTCATGTGATTTTTTTTTTGCAAAATGTTTTCTCAGAAATGCTTTAAATAATGTGCACCAGCAGAAATAGATGCAGCTCAGTAAAGGGAGATAAGGAAACATCATTTTTTTCCAGTACTTCAAATTGTCCTGATTATTCCAATGCTGTATATCTATAAAGGCACTCTGGCATGGTCTTATACACAGTTATATAATGAAAGAAATTAGAAATTTAGGAGGACAAATATTTATTAAACTTTTATACAATATATTAAAATTTTACACATTATCTTGTTTAATCTTATCAAAAATTCTGTATATTTTCTTTCCCTACTGTCTAGACAGGGAATCTGAGAATTTGCTAGGTTACACATTTCATCTAAATTCATGTTGGACTTTAATTAACTCATTTTTTTATTAGTAAATTCTTGTGTCTTTGCAGGAACATCTTCTCATTATTTTATGAAGGTATAAGCTTAGTCCCCTGGAGAAGGCAATGGCAACCCACTCCAGTACTTTTTGCCTGGAAAACCCCATGGGCGGAGGAGCCTGGTAGGCTACAGTCCATGGGGTCGCTAAGGGTCGGACACGACTGAGCGACTTCACTTTCACTTTTCACTCTAATACATTGGAGAAGGAAATGGCAACCCACTCCAGTATTCTTGCCTGGAGAATCCCAGGGACAGAGGAGCCTGGTGGGGTGCTGTCTGTGGGGTCGCACAGGGTCGGACACGACTGAAGCGACTTAGCAGCAGTAGCAGCAGCAAGCTTAGCCCCCAAGGAGGTATTGGAGATATTCAGAATATTTAAATGTTCATTCATGCCCATAAATGGAGAAACACACAATGAACAATATTCCATATCAATTTTTTCAGGTTGTCATTTGAAGTTATGGTCTGAGTCCCTAAGTGTAGTGATGCCATGCCAAATCATGACTCACTGAGAGAGGAGAAGTTGGTAAATGTGGTGGCCATGAGACTTGTCAATTAGCACAAGTCCCAGGCCTGACTGCCCTTGGGAGGTGGGCGGCACAACTGGTTGAATTCACATTTCATATTCTGTGTTCAGATTTCATTATCTTTATTTTTAAAAAATTAAATGAGAATGTAAGTTTCTCTCCTTTTCCAGATTGGTGTAATGCTTTCTAATTGCTTTTATGTTATTGTCTCTGGATGCCACTAGACTCCACTCTTTCTTTTAGAGAATAGACTACACAGCACCTTCCTGATTTCAGAAAGAAGGTCCCTGACTTCCAAACATTCAGTAGGCCCCTTAGGTACCATCAATACCATCCCTGTACCAGACAACGTAGCACTTACAGTACAAATTATTTTTTGAAGCAAGATTTTGATATATATTATTGAATCTCCAAAGCACAGAACAGATTCTGAAACCTATTTATTATTTGCTATATATGTGCTATTTTCCATTCATGCAATAGATAGGTATTAAGAATCTTGATATCAGGAACTATGGTGTCAGTGAGGGCCCAGGGGTGAACAGGCAAGACTGGGATCAAGGTGGGGACATCCATATAACCAGGTCATGATTACATGGGTCCCCTGGGACCCACATATGAAATGTGAGATGAACATTTCCAGACCCACTTCATCTGATTCTTCCTTGGACCAACCTGAATGGGGCAATTAAGTTAATTCTTGCATCAGACTAGACTAGGGCAGAACTTTGAAGGTTAACAAGTGGAAAGAGGAATCAAAAGAACAGTTGGAGATAGCTGCCCCTTCACCAGTCAATTGCTCAGAAATATTCTCCACGTAATTTCCATCCTGGCATCTCAATTCATGAAACATTCATTCCTAAGGTAAGAAGTAGAATCTGATTCTAGCCTGTCAGATTTGACAACTCTGATAACCTTGACTATCATCAGATGGCCCTCTAGCCCAGTCAGCTCAAAACTGTGAAGCTGTCTTATTGCTGGAGCCTCCTGATACTTCAAATGAGCTTTGTGTTCCAGGAGATGTATCAGATGTGTTAACAATGATTCCATTTAAGATGAAAGAGAGATCAGTTCAGAAAAGGTGATTCAGAGTCCAACACCTGCTAGCAAGGCCAACTGGGAGTCACATATTAGGGAGAAGAAATATTAGCTACATCCATGGTTTTAAATAAAGAAGAAAGATAAAATTAAGTATGTATTTATGTTAAGCCATTTTGAAGGAAGATACAGGTAAAGATGTTCCTGAAGAATGGGAAATTGTATTAAGAGAGAAGAGGGCCAGGATGGAGAAAAAAAGACAGGCAGAAAAAGTGACAGAGAGACAGAGACAGAGAAAAGGAGAAACTTTCTACCAAGCATTCCTGTTCCATGAGCATGGCCAAAACAAAGCCTTATTTCTGCCATACAAAGTGAACTAATCTTTAAATAAGTGTGTGTTTGAAATTTTAGCTCAAGGAGAATAAATATGATGTAAACAAATCCTTTCTGGCACCTGGAAAGTAAATCTAACTTCTTTACAGATGCTTTCCCATCATCAAGAGACAGTTGTGTACAGAAGTCAAGTGAAGGCAATCTCTTACAGGTGGAATTCCATTTTGACAGTAGGCATGTAATCAATAACTTCACCAAACACTCAGGAAACAGAGTTAGAAGACTCTCTTTCTCTTCTTTTCCCTTCCTCGACCTCATACTTCCTTCTCTCATATGATAAATTCATGCTTTTATCTATATGAAGACAATGTTACAGGTTTTGCAAGGATTTACAAATATTCCAGCTCTGATTCTCCTTTGTTTGCATCTCCTGGTCAACTAACAGATCCAATCCATCTCTGTTCAAATTCTATTTTGACCCAAATCTTTGGTCTTTACTCCAAGGAAAATTGGAATATGTACCAGAAACGAGAGAAGAGCAGTAAAAATAAATATTCCACTTTGATCTATCCATTTTGAATATTTTGTGGTGCAAACAGAGAACAGTAGAGAAAGAAGCAGTCTCTTCAAAGCAGGATTGAAATAAGCATATGACAGCCAATTACTGAATCTAGCTGGGACTTTAACAATTTTACTTCAAACAAAAATGAAAAGAAAGCAGCATGCTCATCCAGAGGTAACTTCTTTTATGAGAATATTTAACCATTAGAAATAGAATAAGATTATAATGGAATGACACAAATCACTATACTGCCTTTACTGAAACCATTTAATCTAAGCGTTATTAAGTATTCAGATTGTGTCAATACTTATTAAACCACTTGAAATAATCTAAAAGTCACTGGGTTGGGGGAATTCCATGGTGATTCAGTGGCTAAGACTTCACACTCCCATTGCATGGGATCCAGGTTGGACCCCTCGTCAGGTAACTAGATTCCACATGCTGCAACTCAACTGCAACTAAGAGTTTGCATGCCAGAGCTAAAGATCCCACAGGCTGCCAAAAAGATAAAAGATCCTGTGTGCCACCTGGTGCAGCCAAACAAATAAATAAAAATATTTTTAAAAGTCACTGGTTTGATGTGTTAAATATTTGAAAATTACCTAGGTGAATATCAAGCAAGAGATTGTTTACATTGAAACAGAGACAAAATAAATAATAGCTTTACCAAAAGTCTATTTGAAAGCTCTTTCTTTAAGACAATGATTCTCACCTTGCATTAGAAGTTAAAAACCCACCAAACAACAACCTAGAGAAGACAATAGCTAGATGAATAATGCTGTATGAGAAAATGAGAACAGAAAAATAAAAGAGAAAGAGGGATGGAGGGACTTCTCTGGTGGTCCAGTCGTTAAAAATCTCCCTTGCGATGCAGGGGACCTGGGTTGGATCCCTGGTTGGGGAACTAAGATTCCACATGCTGCAGAGCACCTAAAGCCCATGTGCCACAACCCCTGAGACTGTGGGCCACAACCAGAGAGTCCGTGCACCACCCCACGAGGAAAGATCCCTCATGATGCACTGAAGATACCGCGTGCTGTAACCAACACCAGATGCCGCTAAATAAATAAATAAAATAAATAAATATTTTAAAACGAGGGATGGAGAAGGAAAAAGGAAGAAAACAGAGTCCAGGACATATTCTGAAACTGTAGATAAAATGACATGCAAAAATTTCCCCAGTGGGATGGTCACTGGAACTCTAGAGAACAGGGTCTATCAATAAATTAAAGGGGTTTCAGTTATCTTCTGTGAGAACACCGCCTCTTTCATTCTTTCCTCTGAGCATATTTCTGTAAAAGAGGCAAAATACAAACACCTATGGATACAAAGCTTTTGCCAATAGTTTTTAAAAGGTTGAATTTTACATCTCGGTTTACTAGCACAAAACTCAGGCATCACAAAAAGAGGGAAAAATCAATAAATGAACTAAACATTGAGAAGCCAGATTCTAATCCAAAGTTCACCATAAAAATACAATTCCGTCCCCTCTTCACCTCCCACACATACTTTAGTTGCTATGAAAAAACATGGAATAGGAACACAAAACAAGGGAAATATCGACTATTGAATATTAAAATATTTTAATAATTTTAAAGGGCTGAGAGATTCCAGAAGTCATCTGGGTTATGTTGTCCTGAATCTGACCCACCTAGACACAATTTAAACTTTCTATGCTCTTGACCAGGTTTCCTTGATGGCTCAGCTGGTAAAGAATCTGCCTGCAATGCAGGAGACACAGGAGAAGTGAGTTCAATCCCTGGGTTGGGAAGATCCTTTGGAAGAGGACATGGCAACCCAATCCAGCATTCTTGCCTGGAAATTTCCATGGACAGAGGAGCCTGGCAGTCTACAATCCATGGGGTCACAGAGTCATACACGACTGAGTGAGCACACACACACACACACACACACACACACACACACACTTGCTCTTGACCTTAATGCCTTTGATTCAGGCCTCTAAGGCCCCTGTCTGGACACCTTCCAAAGATTTACAAGCTAGGAAGGAGAGTCTAGCATGAGCAAAACCATGCTTTGTCTGGCAAGATGTTAAACACTTGACTTAAGCCTGAAATGATTTCCTGACTGAGAAAACGTATGTGGATCCTAATATACTGTACATGGTCCAGACCTTTGAGAGAAACATTGGTAAATATTGGCAAGGACACAGATACATGTATCTATAGGTACAGATATGAAAGTAACTTCCTTAAGTGTTTTCTTTCCATATTTATTGTGTTATGTGCCCCAAACATTGAATCAGGTTTATGAAGTTATATGTTTGAGAAGCTTTATTTTAGCTGGATGACAATTTAGAGAAAAGGTCGCTTTAGTGTTACCTTCATTTTTTACATTCATTTCAAGTCAGTGTTTATGTTATCCACTCAAAATTGGATGGCAAAATGGAAATTCAAAGTTTTACCCATCTGACCATAAAATCTATCATCTTTTCACTGTCCTACACTTTTCATGTTTCGTACATACACTAGTTTGTAGAAAATGTTCAATCTTTTCCATAATCAGATTTGTTTCTCAGGTTAGTCTGTGATACACCTCTATAGTCTGTATATCCATGTTAGTCTATGAAATGGTTCAGTGTAGCAATTCTCATCTCAGTGCATAAAAAGGGGACCAATGTTTTGATGTTTTCAAAGACAACATAAGTGGGGGAAAATGTGGTCTTTGGAGAAGCCAAATCTGGATTTGTGCTTATAGTCTGCTGCTTCATAACTGAGTGTCTCCTTGAATGTCACTGGACTTCTCTGAGCTTGTTTTCTCTCACGTAAGTGGGACTTAAAATGTTTATTCTTCATTGTAGGTAAATGCTCACATGGATATATTATGATTTCTTACCAAGATTTTGATGGAGCCATTTTTGATGGGAGACATTTTAATTCAACCTAAATAAATAAAGCCGATTAAAAAAAAACTGATCAGTGAACATAGAGGTTTTCCTTGTTTATGTTTTTACCTATTAAATTTGAAAGCTATTAAAAGTATTCAAAGATATGTTTACATTATATGTTTATAATATAATTTTATTATAATATAATTGCTGCACAATATTGTGTTAGTTTCTGCTGAACACTGACGTGAATCAGCTTATGTATACATATAAACCATTCCTCATGGACCTCCCTCCCACAAATCCCCATCCCACTCATCGAGGTCATCACAGAGAACCGAGCTGGGCTCCCTGTGCTATATAGCAGCTTCCAATAGTCGTGTGTTTTACACATTGTAGCATTTATATGTCAGTCCTAATCTCCCAATCTGTCCTACTGTCCTCCTCACTCCCACCCCTCAGGGCTATCCACATGTCAGTTTCCTATGTCTGCATTTCTGTTCTCGCCCTGGAAATAGGTTCATCTGTACCAGTTTTCTAGATTTTGTTTATGTGCATTATCAGGTGGCGCCAGTGGTAAAGAACATGTCTGCCAATACAGGAGATGTAAGAGACCTGGGTTCAATCCCTGGGTTGGAAACATCCCCTGGAGGAGGGCCCAGCAACTCACTCCAGTATTCTTGCCTGGAGAATCCCATGGATAGAGGAACCTGGCAGGCCACAGATCACTGGGTCTCAGAGTCAGAAACAACTGAAGCAGCATGCATGCATGCACATGAGATATACATATATATATATATATATATATATATATATATATATATATATTTAATGCATTTTCCCATGAGGAGTATTTGACTCTGTCCACTAGCATGACTTGGCAGCACCTTTAACCTCCTCTGATTCCCTAGACGGTAAACCTTGTTTTCTGCCTCTACCACCCAAAGGTACAGTCCTTCCTTCTCTGCATTTATTCTCCTGCCTGGATTTAACACTTTGTTTGTCTAAGCCTACTGGGTCAGCCAAATGTCTTCTGCTATCCTCAACTCTTTAGGTCTAACTCTTCCCATATTATCATAGGATACAATTTGTGAGCCAACCCTGGCTATATCATCTGGTACTCTTTGAAGCTGAATTAGAGCTGCAAGTTATACCTACTTAGACATTTCTCACAAATAAACACTGCCAAGGAATTTCAACTCAAAAGTTTGCCCAATTTTTCTAATGCATTAGCAAAAATAAACTCATGTGTTCTTTAATAAATAATCCAAAACACTAGCTCATAGATACTTCTATGTATAAAAACAAAAAATGAACAAAACATAACAGCTTGGAAATAAAAATACACTTGTTTATTCGTCAGTCAGTATGGACAATTTTCATCCAGGAATGTTCATTCCATATTCCCACATTTTACTAGTTACTACCGATCAGATTTAAAAAGCTTTTAACTAACAAACTTCTTGTATAGTCTCTAATTATCAGTTAATACTTTCTCTCCAGTGAAACATATTAGAAATGTTATTTTATTCATAGTGACATTTAGATATTCCTGATTACTTTAATGTCTGGCATAAAGATTTTATTTTTGTCTAATATAGCATAAAACATCTGGATGAAAGCTTAACATTTAAGTAATTTAGCTCTATATTTTTAATTATCCTCATGTTTGACATCATATGGAGCAAACATCCAGATGTGTCACTGAAGATTTCAGTTTTCAACCAGATGTTTTAGTGACTACTAGACATTTTTCAAATTAAAAAAAAAGAGATTTTTTAACATTTTTCTTAGTAAACTACTCTTTCTCAAAACAAACAAAAACCTCATATTCATCTGATTGTACCTTTTCTTTCCCAACAGTGATAATGATTCTTATGAACTGATATAATAGGAAAATACCCTCAGTGTGTATCTCAAAGAAATTGATTTGGAAAGATGACTGCTGCATTACAGTTTAGTGTAAATCATTTCATGGGACTTCCTTGCTGGTCTAGTGGTTTTAGACTCCAAACTTCCAATGCAGGGGGCATGTGTTCAATCCCTGGTCAGGGAATTAAGATCCCACATGTTGTGCAGCACAGTCAAGTGATAAATAAATAAATACCTATTGACAAAGACAGAACAGATTTTTTTTTTTCACAATGTTGAGGATTCAAATCAAATATTTTTTGGGAATATACTGAATTCAAGGTTCTGTGACAAAAATGGAGGAACTTCTACAAGTGTGTGTCACTTTCTCTGCATCACTGAATCTACAAAACAGCCATAAGTTTGTCACCCAAAAGGCTCTCTGAGCATCGTCATCCTTTACTAGCAAAGACCAAAATCGATTCAGATTTACCTACAAGTGAGAATTTATTGAAAAGATTTACTGAAATGTCAAGATAATATGGGGCAGAAATTTCAGTTGTGTCTAGTAAGAATTGGAAGCTCCCTGTCTCTCTCCCCTTCCACATCACTCTTTCCTCTCTAGAGGTTCAAGTTTCCTCCTGACTTGCACATTACTTGTCTCATCTGCTCAATCTCAATTCCTCAGAAGGACACCTCCCAAGTCTCAGAGCCACCCTCCTGAGCCTGCCTATATTGGCACCCTTAATTTGTGTCAACTGTATCTTTGTTTCTATATGATGTTGCCATCCAATGAATAGATCCAATTTAAATTCCTAAAAAAGATTGTTTAAAAGACTCAGCGCCTGCTATGGGATGCCGGGGTCCAGCCCCGGTGGATCCAGGGAATTCAAAGGGGAGACGGCTTGGGCGATCAAGATACGATAGAATTAAAGATATAAAGAGTGGTTAAATAAGGATAGCTCAGCAAAGAAATTCAGTGAAGAAAAGAGGCTGAATAACTTGGTTTACATGGGAAGCCAATAAAATTCCAAGACAAGGAATTTGCGTCACCTACTTAGGCCGCAGGTGTCCTCCCGTTCTCCTGAAGGAGAGGAGACACTAAGGCCTCCCCTGTCAGATACTAGAAGCCCAGGCAAAATTAGTAGGCTTGACGAGCCTCCATGCTCCAGATGGGAATTCAGCCAGAAGGTGAGAGAAAGAACGACATGGGGACACCAAGCTTGGGTGAACAAGGCCCGCACTTTATTTTCCAAAGTAGTTTTTATACCTTAAGTTGTGCATAAAGGATAATGAGGGAAGGGGTAGAGACATGCAAGGATAGCAGTCCTCGATTCTAATCGAAGCCAGGCTTTCTTCCTGCAAACTTATCATATGCAAAAGTTTAGGTGATTTACATCATCTTCTGGCCAGGAGGCATGTTAACATTTTATGATCCTTTCTTCAGAAAACTTATTTTTCTCTAAAGGTGATTATTCTAAAGTCAGGCGCCACCCTCCGAAAGCATTAGATAAAGTTGCATTTCTATAGGGCAAAAGTGTGGTGGGCTATAACAAGAAAAGAATTAACTCAAGGGTCCAAGGTTACAAACATTATAGCTACTACTTACATTACTATACACCAATTGTATTAATCAATACACTTCCAGGGACATAGTAGGTAAGGGATATGGAAACTCAGCAGCAAACATTGGCCCAACAAGTGAAAAACCCTTCACCAATACAATTTCTAATCAATCATTTAACTGCTCAAAGGAATCTGTATTTAGACAGTTTAGAACATCTCATGCCTCTCATGGTTGGGAGGCTGTGAACAATCACATGTGGCCAGAAGAACCACAGGCTAGAGGACTTCCAAAGGAGTTTGTAGGTTGAAACACTCTTGTCACCCCAGGAACTTTATTAACTGGAGCTGTAAGTTAACTCTTTTTCAGAGAGAGGTGGTGGGGGACAGCCCCCTGTAAAGTCAGAGGTGTAGGTGAGAGCACAAAGCACTAAAGTAGGCAGACTCTGGTTTTGGGGGTAGATGCTCAAGAATTTCCAGGGGGACTCCTGAGGCTCGATCCGGCCTTTGTGTATGCCGAGACTCCTTCCTCATGACCTTTGCCATGGGCGGAGCTCCTAAAGCTGGCTCCCGGCAATGCGATATTTCCACTTTCTGTGAGGCCTCTATCCTCAGGCAAGATATCATGACCAATGGACTGAGTTTATATGATACAGATATAGGAAGCCTCCAAGAATATATGAGGTAAAAAAGTGCTTAAGGAAGGACATAATTGGGCAGTCAATAATAGATAGGTTCCCCCTCCCTAACATATTTTGATCATGAGGGACAAACTTAAAAGCAAACTTAGAGATACAATAGCCAAAACCTTTCTTTTACATTTAGGAAAAATGACCTGCTAAAGAAATAGCTATGTGTTTATAGATGTATATATTTATGTGTTCGGTTCAGTTCAGTCGCTCAGTCATGTCTGACTCTTTGCCACCCCATGAATTGCAGCACGCCAGGCCTCCCTGTCCATCACCAACTCCCGGAGTTCACCCAGACTCACATCCATCGAGTCAGTGATGCCATCCAGCCATCTCATCCTCTGTCGTCCCCTTCTCCTCCTGCCCCCAATCCCTCCCAGCATCAGAGTCTTTTCCAATGAGTCAACTCTTCGTATGAGGTGGCCAAAGTACTGGAGTTTCAGCTTTAGCATCATTCCTTCCAAAGAAATCCCAGGGCTGATCTCCTTCAGAATGGACTGGTTGGATCTCCTTGCAGTCCAGGGGACTCTCAAGAGTTTTCTCCAATCCCACAGTTCAAAAGCATCAATTCTTCAGCACTCAGCTTTCTTCACAGTCCAACTCTCACATCCATACATGACCACAGGAAAAACCATAGCCGTGACTACACGGACCTTTGTGGGCAAAGTAATGTCTCTGCTTTTCAATGTCTATCTAGGTTGGTCATAACTTTCCTTCCAAGGAGTAAGCGTCTTTTAATTTCATGGCTGCAGTCACCATCTGCAGTGATTTTAGAGCCCAGAAAAATAAAGCCTGACACTGTTTCCACTGTTTCCCTATCTATTTCCCATGAAGTGATGGGACCAGATGCCATAACCCTCGTTTTCTGAATGTTGAGATTTAAGCCAACTTTTTCACTCATCTCTTTCACTTTCATCAGGAGACTTTTTAGTTCCTCTTCACTTTCTGCCATAAGGGTGGTGTCATCTGCGTATCTGAGGTTATTGATATTTCTCCCAGCAATCTTGATTCCAGCTTGTGTTTCTTCCATTCCAGCGTTTCTCATGATGTACTCTGTGTATAAGTTAAATAAGTAGGGTGACAATATACAGCCTTGACGTACTCCTTTTCCTATTTGGAACCAGTCTGTTGTTCCATGTCCAGTTCTAACTCTTGCTTCCTGACCTGCATACAAATTTCTCAAGAGGCAGATCAGGTGGTCTGGTATTCCTATCTCTTTTAGAATTTCCCACAGTTTATTGTGATCCACACAGTCAAAGGCTTTGGCATAGTCAATAAAGCAGAAATAGATGTTTTTCTGGAACTCTCTTGCTTTTTTTATGATCCAGTGGATGTTGGCAATTTGATCTCTGGTTCCTCTGCCTTTTCTAAAACCAGCTTGAACATCAGGAAGTTCATGGTTCACATATTGCTGAAGCCTGACTTGGAGAATTTTGAGCATTACTTTACTAGCGTGTGAGATGCATTAGTTTGAGCATTCTTTGGCATTGCCTTTCTTTGGGATTGGAATGAAAACTGACCTTTTCCAGTCCTGTGGCCACTCCTGAGTTTTCCAAATTTGCTGGCATATTGAGTGTAGCACTTTCACAGCATCATCTTTCAGGATTTGAAATAGCTCAACTGGAATTCCATCACCTCCACTAGCTTTGTTCATAGTGATGCTTTCTAAGGCCCACTGGACTTCACATTCCAGGATGTCTGGTTCTAGGTCAGTGATCACAGCATCATGATTATCTGGGTCGTGAAGATCTTTTTTGTACAGTTCTTCTGTGTATTCTTGCCACCTCTTCTTAATATCTTCTGCTTCTGTTAGGTCTGTACAATTTCTGTCCTTTATCGAGCCCATCTTTGCATGAAATGTTCCCTTGGTATCGCTAATTTTCTTGAAGAGATCTCCAGTCTTTCCCGTTCTGTTGTTTTCCTCTATTTCTTTGCATTGATCGCTAAGGAAGGCTTTTTATCTCTTCTTGCCATTCTTTGGAACTCTGCATTCAGATGCTTATATCTTTCCTTTTCTCCTTTGCTTTTCGCTTCTCTTCTTTTTACTGCTATTTGTAAGGCCTCCCCAGACAGCCATTTTGCTTTTTTGCATTTCTTTTCCAAGGGGATGGTCTTGATCCCTGTCTCCTGTACAATGTCACAAACCGCATTCCATTGTTCATCAGGCACTCTATCTATCAGATCTAGTCCCTTAAATCTATTTCTCACTTCCACTGTATAATCATAAGGGATTTGATTTAGGTCGTACCTGAGTGGTCTAGTGGTTTTCCCTATTTTCTTCAATTTAATTCTGAATTTGGCAATAAGGAGTTCATGATCTGAGCCACAGTCAGCTCCTGGTCTTGTTTTTGTTGACTGTATAGAGCTTCTCCATCTTTGGCTGCAAAGAATATAATCAATCTGATTTTGGTGTTGACCATCTGGTGATGTCCATGTGTACTCAGTCTTTTTTGACTCTTTGCAGTCCCTTGGACTATAGCCCATCAGGCTCTTCTGTCCATGGAAGTTTTCAGGCAAGAATACTGGAGTGGGTTGCCATTTCATACTCCAGGGATCTTCCTGACCCAGGGATGGAACACATGTCTCTTGCATCTCCTGCGTTGGCAGGCAGGTTCTTTACTAGTAGAGCCAAAATCAATTTAATTACTTCTTTCACTTTATATGTATTACTTAAAGATTAAATAAAATATAAAATATAATACATAGATTGTGAGTATAATCATAAACTCCACTCTACTCACACAACTTGGTTTCCTGACTCTGTTTTTTATGTTTTATTTTGGAAAGGTAGTCATTAGCTTTATCCAATGCAAAGAGCTGATCCACATAATCAAACATCCACTGTAACCAAGACTTACTACTCCCTAAATTCTGTATTATGTTTAGCATAGCTTATACTAAAGGTCATTTAGATCAAGATTAAGAAAATATTAGCCTAGGAGACCAAAAGTCAGGCCTCACATTTGTCCTGCTAGTATTGACCTTGACCAAGTCAGTTACCTCTCTAAGTTTTAGTTACCTCATCCATCAGGGTTAATGATTAATGGCTGGTTTATTTCAGTTGCACTGAAACATCTCCTATCAAATCAGCTCCTGCAAAATGGTAAATATAAAATATGATATATCCAATATGTTTATTCAATAATATACTTTAAAATTTGTCATAAAGGATTCCACACCATATAAATACCCTAGGCTAGTCACTTAGCAGACAATGTGTAGTAGTCAATGTGTGTAGTCACTTAGCAGACTACTCTATTGAAGAGTAGTCATTATTAGTTCCATTTGAACACCAGGAAACAGACTCAGAGAGGTCCAGTAATATATGCCAGAAAAACAGTCAACTGTGAACTGATAAAATATGAAATTAAATGCAGATTTGGCCAACACCAAAGACTGTAATTTTTAGCCAGCCATGCTGCCTCTGAAAACATCTTAAGCATGTCTTATCTACCTCATTCCACACTGAGACAAGTATTAATCTAATATCAGGTAGAAGACAAAAAGAAATTTATTTGCTAGCCTTGTGGGTGAAATAATCTCAGAGAATCAACCAAAACAATGTTGTTGTAAATTCTGATTAGATTTCTTTCTATTGATTTATATGAGAAATGTCCCTGTGCCAAATGAACTACATTTTATCTCCATTAAATACTTTTTTTATTTATTTATAAGATTTTTAACTAAAATAGTGGAACAAAATAAATGCAGGTATAAAGGTTTTTTTTTCAGCAGGCAAAATTGAAAAAGCAATAGTCAAAGTATATATTCAGAGTACCCACATTTAATAATTTTGGTTTATGGTTTCAGCCATCAATGAATGATTAGATGATAAATTGCTTAATGAATCCTGATGTTCATACCTAAAAAATAACCACTTAAAACAAGAGAAAGACACAAAATCCACTTAGATTAAAATAATCAGTGGTCATTGCTGATTCTAAAAATTATAAAGAACAATGCTTTTCTTATGTTTTTTTTTAATTTCTTATGACAAGAATGAATGGCCTACTTCTATATTCCATTAATAGTGTTAGAAAATAGGTGTTACTCCTTATCCTAATATGTTTAAAATCTATATGAAAGTTTCTGAACATAATCAAAAGTGAGCAATAATTACCTTTGGTGTTGAGACTATAGTCTTTTCTCAACAATGGTTAGGAGAGAATTTGGCACTGATAAACATATAGAAAATTCATTTGTGACCAGTAAAATTCTGTCAAGCCTGAGCAGGTGTAAAGAAGTGCCTTCCTGATTAGAACCGAATGAGGCTGAACACAAGACCATCTGAGACTCAGAAAGCCTATATGCTGATTGAAGAAAAGCCGAAGTGGTTCCCCTCCCCCCCCTTCTTTTTTTTAAATTTACTGGGGTATAGATATTTTAAAATGTTGTGTTAGTTTCCGTTAAATGTCTACAAGTATCTCCCCTTTTTCAGATTTCCTTCTCATTTAGGTAAACACAGAGCACAGAGATCCCTATTATATATTAGGTTCTTAATTAGCTATCTATTTTATATTATATATATATATATATATATATATATATACACATCAATATATAGTATATATATTTGCAGAACCAATACAATATTGTGTATATATATTGGCAGAACCAATACAATATTGTAAAGTAATTAGCCTCCAATTAAAATAAATAAATTTAAATTAATAAAAAATAAAAGCTTTGAAACAAAAAAATAAATTAAATAAATACTTCAAAAAAAAAAAAAGAAAGAAAGAAAATTAGAGATACCAAGGGAACATTTCATGCAATATTGAGAACAAAAAAGGACAGAAGCAGTATCTACCTACCAGAAGTAGAAGATAGTAAGAAGAGGTGGCAAGAATACACAGAAGAACTATATAAAAGAGACTTTATTTTCTTTGGCTTCAAAATCACTGCAGATGGTGACTACAGACATGAAATTAAAACATGTTTCCCCCTGGAAGAAAAGCTATGATAAACCTAGAAAGATATTAAAAAGCAGAGACATTACTTTGCCAACAAAGTTCCATCTAGTCAAAGCTATGGTTTTTCCAGTAGTCATGTATGAATGTGAGAGTTGGACCATAAAGAAAACTGAGAGCCAAAGAACTGATACTTTTGAACTGTGGTGTTGGAGAAGACTCTTGAGAGTTCCTTGGACTGCAAGGAGATCTAACCAGTCAATCCTAAAAGAAATCAGTCCTGAATATTCATTGGACGGACTGATGCTGAAGCTGAAACTCCAATACTTTGGCCGCCTGATGGGACGAGCTGACTCATTAGAGAAGACCCTGATGCTGGGAAAGATGGAATGCAGGAGGAGAAGGGAACAGCAGAGGAAAGACAGTTGGATGATATCACCCACTCGATGGACATGAGTATCAGCAAGTGCTGGGAGATGGTGAAAAACACAGAAGCCTGGCATGCTGATATCCATGGGGTCACAAAGAGTTGGACACGTCTGAGTGACTGAACAACAATATATATGTCAATTCCAATATCCCAGTTCACCCCACCTTTCTTTCCCCCTTGATAGCCATAGTTTTCTTCTCACATCTGTGTCTCTATTTCAGCATTACAAATTAGTTCATATCTATTATTTTTCTAGATTTAACATACAAGCAATACTATATGATATTTGTTTTTCTCTGTCTGACTTACTTCACTCTGGATGACAGAGTATGTATGGCACTCTAGGTTTATCCATGTCTCTGCAAATTGCACAATTTTGTTCTTTTCTACGACTAAGTAAACAGTCTCAATTCAGTCATGCAATCATGTCTGACTCTTTGGAACCTCATGGACTGCAGCACACCAGGATTCCCTGTCTATCATCAACACCAAAAGCTTGCTCAAACTCATGTCCATTGAGTCAGTGATGCCATCCAACCATCTCATCCTCTATCATCCCCTTCTCCTCCTGCCTTCAATCTTTTCCAGCATCAAGGTTTTTCTAAAGAGTTATTTTTTCACATCAGGTGGCCATAGTATTGGAGCTTCACCTTCAGCATCAGTCCTTCCAATGAATATTCAGGACTGATTTGCTTTAGGATTGACTGCTTTGATATCCTTGCAATCCAAGGGACTCTCAAGAGTCTTCTCCAACACCACAGTTCTAAAACATCAATTCTTCAGCACTCAGCTTTCTTTACAGTCCAACTCTCACATCCATATATGACTACTGGAAGCACCATAGCTTTGACTAGACAGACCTTTGTTGGTAAAGTAATGTCTTTGCTTTTTCATATGCTGTCTAGCTTGGTCATAGCTTTTCTTCCAAGGAGCAAGTGCCTTTTAATTTCATGACTTCAGTCACCATCTGCAGTGATTTTGGAGTCCAAGAAAATAAAATCTGTCACTGCTTCCATTGTTTCCCCATCTATTTGCATGAAGTGATGGGACCAGATGTTATGATCTTAGTTTTTTTTTTTGAATGTTGAGTTTTAACCCAGTTTTTTCATTCTCCTCTTTCACTTTCACCAAGAGAATCTCTAGTTCCTCTTTGCTTTCTGCCATAATGGTGGTATCATCTGCATATCTGAGGTTACTGATATTTCTCCCTGCGGTCTTTTTTTAAATTTTTATTTATTTATTTTCATTGAAGGCTAATTACTTTACAATATTGTGGAGGTTTCTGTCATACATTGACATGAATCAGCCACAGGGGTTCATGTGTTCCCCCATCGGAACCCCCCTCCCACCTTCTTCCCCATCCCATCCTTCTGGGTTGTCCCAGTGCACCACTTTGAGCGTCCTGTTTCATGCATTGAACTTGGACTAGTCATCTATTTCACATATGGTATTATACATGTTTCAATGCTATTCTCTCAAATCATCCCACCCTCACCTTCTCCCACAGAGTCCAAAAGTCTGTTCTTTATACCTATGTCTCTTTGGCTATCTTGCATATAGAATCATCATTACCATCTTTCTAAATCCCATATATATGCAATAATATACTATATTGGTGTTTTTCTTTCTGACTTACTTCACTCTGTGTAATAAGCTCCAGTTACCAGTTACATCTACCACATCAGAACTGACTCAAATGTGTTCTTTTTAATAGCTGAGAAATATTCCATTGTGTATATGTACACAACTTTCTTATCCATTCATCTACCTATGGACATTTAGGTTGCTTCCATGTCCTAGCTATTGTTAACAGTGTTGTGATGAGCCTTGCCTCCCTGCAACCTTGATACCAGCTTGTGCTTCATCCATTCCGGCATTTCACATGACGTACTCTACATACAGCTTCCCTGGTGCCTCAGCTGGTAAAGAATCTGCCTGCAATGTGGGAAACCTGGGTTTGATCCCTGAGTTGGGAAGATACCTTGGATAAGGGAACAGCAACCCACTCCAGTATTCTGGCCTGGAGCATTCCATGGATTGTATAGTCCATGGGATTTCAAAGAGTAGGACACGACTGAGAGATTTTCACTCATTCTGCATATAATTTAAATAAGCAAGGTGACAATATATAGACTTGATGTACACCTTTCCCAATTTGGAACCAGTCCATTGTTCCATGTCCAGTTCTAACTGTTGCTTCTTGACCTGCACACAGGAGGCAGGTAAGATGGTCTGGCATTCCCTTCTATTGAATTTTCCACAATTTGTTGTGATCTACAGAGTCAAAGGCTTTAACATAGTCAGTGAAGCAGAAGTAGATATTTTTCTGGAATTTTCTTGCTTTTTCTACAATTGAAGTGATGTTGGCAATTTGATCTCTGATTCCTCTGCCTGTTCTAAATCTAGCTTGAACATCTGGAAGTTTTGGTTTATGTACTATTGAAGTCAACTTGGAAAAATCTGAGCACTACTTGGCTAGTGTGTGAAATAAGTGCAATTGTGGTAGTTTGAACATTCTTTGGCATTGCCTTTCTTTGGGATTGGAATGAAAACTGACTTTTCCCAGTCCTGTGGCCACTGCTGAATTTTCCAAATTTGTTGGCATATTGAGTGCAGCACTATCATAGCATCATCTTTTAGGATTTGAAATAGCTCAACTGGAATTCCATCACCTCCACTAGCTTTGTTCATAGTGATGTTTCCTAAGGCCCACTTGAGGGCCTCCGGGATGTCTGGCTTTAGGTGAGTGATCACACCATTATGGTTATCTGGGTCACAAAGATCCCTTTTGTATGGTTCTTCTGTGGCTCCTTTCCACATCTTCTTAATATCTTCTGCTTCAGTTAGATCCATACCTTTTCTGTCCTTTTTTGTACCCATCTTTGCATGATGTCTCTTGGTATCTCTAATTTTCTTGAAGAGATATGTAGTCTTTCCCATTCTATTGTTTTTCTCTAGTTCTTTGCATTGATCACTGAGGAAGGCTTTCTTATCTTTCTGTGCTGTTCTTTGGAACTCTGCATTCAGGTGGATATATCTTTCCTTTTCTCCTTTTCCTTTCACTTCTCTTCTTTTCTCAGCTATTTTTAAGGCCTCCTCACACAACCATTTTCCCTTTTTGCATTTCTTCTTCTTGAGGATGGTTTTGATCACTGCCTCCTGTACAGTGTTATGAACCTCCATCCATAGTTCTTCAGGCACTCTGTCTATCAGATCTAATCCCTTGAATCTATTTGTCATTTCCATGGTATAATCATAAAGGATTTGATTTAGGTCATACCTGAATGGTCTAGTGGTTTTCCCTACTTTCTTCAATTTAAGTCTGAATTTGGCAATAAGCAGTTCATGATCTGAGCCACAGTCAGCTCCTGGTCTTACTTTTGCTTACTGTATAGAGCTTCTCCATCTTTGGCTGCAAGGAATATAATCAATCTGATTTCGGTATTGACCATCTGGTGATGACCTTCTGTAGAGTTGTCTCTTGTATTGTTGGAAGAGGGTGTTTGTTATGACCAGTGCATTTTCTTGGCAAAACTCTACTAGCATTTTCCTTGCTTCATTTTGTACTCCATGGCCAAACTTGCCTGTTACTTCGGGTATCTCTTGACTTCCTACTTTTGCATTCCAGTCCCCTGTGGAAAAAAAGGACATCTTTTTTTGGTGTTAGTTCTAGAAGGTCTTGTAGGTTTTCATAGAATCATTCAACTTCAGCTTCTTTGGCATTACTGATTGGGCATAGACTTGGATTAGCATGATATTGAATGATTTGCCTTGGAAATGAACAGAGGTCATTCTGTCATTTCTGAGATTGCACCCAAGTACTGCATTTTGGGATTTCTTTGGATGGAATGATGCTAAAGCTGAAATTCCAGTACTTTGGCCACCTCATGCAAAGAGTTGACTCATTGGAAGACTCTGATGCTGGGAGGGATTGGGGGCAGGAGGAAAAGGGAATGACAGAGGATGAGATAGCTGGATGGCATCACCGACTCGATGGATGTGAGTCTGAGTGAACTCCGGGTGTTGGTGATGGACAGGGAGGCCTGGCATGCTGCGATTCAGGGGGTCACAAAGAGTTGGACATGACTGAGTGACTGAACTGAACTGCATTTTGGACTCTTTTGTTGACTATGATGGCTGCTCCATTTCTTCTAAGGATTCTTGCCCACAGTAGTAGATATAATGGTCATCTGAGTTAAATTCATCCATTCTGGTCCATTTTAGTTCACTGATTCCTAAAATGTTGATGTTCAATCTTGCCATCTCCTGTTTGACCACTTCCAATTTACCTTGATTCATGGACCTAACAGTCCAGGTTCCTATGCAATATTGTTCTTTACAGCATCAGACTTACTTCCATCACCAGTCCCATCCACAACTGGGTGTTGTTTTTGCTTTGGCTCAGCCTCTCCATTCTTTGTGGAGCTATTTCTCCACTCTTCTCCAGTAGCCTATTGGGTGCCTAATGACCTGGGGAGTTCATCTTTCAGTGTCCTCTCTTTTTGTCTTTTCATACCATACATGGGGTTCTCAAGGCAAGAATACTGAAATGGTTTGCCATTCCCTTCTCCCTTCTGATGTCTAAGTAATATTCCATTGTAAATATGTACCACATCTTCTTTATCCATTCTATTGATGGACATTTAAGTTCCTTCCAAATCCTGGACTTTGTGAATAGTGCTGCAATGAACACTAGGGTGCATGTATCTTTCTGAATTATTGTTTTCTCTGTATACATGTCTAGGACTGGGATATTAGAGTATAGCTGATTTACAATGTTGTGTTAGTTTCAAGTGTACAGCAAAGTGAATCAGTTACCCATACACTATAGCCCCTCTTTTCCAGATTCTTTTCCCATATAGACCATTATAAAGTATTGAGTATAGTTCCCTGTGTTATACAGTGGATCCTTATTAATTACATATTTTATACATAGTAGTGGATATATGTCAAATCCAATCTCCCAATTTATCCCTCCTCCCCTTATTCCTTGATAACCACAAGTTTATTTTTAACATCTGTAACTCCATTTCTGTTTTGCAGATAAGTTAATTTGTATTCTTTCATAAGATTCCACATATAGGCAGTGTCCTATGATATTTGTCTCTGTCTGACTTACTTCACTTAGTATGATCTTCTCTAAATCCATCCATGTTGCTACAAATGACATCATTTCATCCTTTGAAAAGCCATAGCCTTATGCTGGAAATCAGTATGGAAGGATGAAAAAGATCAAGGGCTGAAATTTGAGAAAGAATAATGATTTAGGAAGTCAGGAGCATAGGTCATACAAGTCAGAGATATGATGTGTTTACAATTCAAAACAAAGAATATAAATGAAAAGATCAAAGTACAATTTTCCTTTAACATCAAACCAAATGTAGGACCCTCATGGGATAGGGGTAGTTTATAGGAGAGTGTGTGTGTGTGTGTGTGTACGCTCCATCATTTCATTCATGTCTTGGCCCTCTTTGGGACTCTTTGTGACTGTAGCCTGCCAAGCTCCTCTGTCCATAGAATTCTCCAGGCAAGAATACTGGAGTGGCTTGCCATGCCCTCTTCTAGGGGATCTTTCAGACCCAGATATGGAACCACATCTTTTATGTCTTTTACGTCTCCTGCATTTGCAGGTAGATTCTTTACCACTAGCACCACCTATGGGAAAATACAAACCATGAAATAATATTTACTTATTAAACATTTGCACATTATAAACGTTGAGAGAGAGAGAAAATCGTACTTTTACTATTGCTCACATTTTTTCTTAAAGCTGCCAGATATGAGGATTCAGCTTTTTCTGATCACTATCAATAGCCCCTGGCTCTTAGTACTTTTGGGCAGCACTGAAAGTTGGTAATCTTATTTCCATTTCTGAAGAAGGAAATGAACATCAGTTTAATGAAGAAACTTTACTGGGCTCTAAGCATGAAATGTTTTTATTTTCCCCAATAAATTCTATTAACTGCTTTATGCCAATCTTCTGTCGTCATCATAGGTAGCGGTGTTCCCTAGCAAAGCTTCATTCACAGTTCACAAAGTTAGGGCTTTTTTTTGATTATTAGCAAAGTTGTTGCTTCTTAAGGCTCACTGTTGTTCACTTACAAACTTCCATCTCATTTCCCATTCAAAATCCTCAGATATTACATACCTGTAGCTCTAGCAACTTGACATGGAGGGAGGCAGGATCTGTTTTCCTCACCTCTCCTCCTTCTCCTCATCCCCCAGCATCCTGGTATAGAGCAGAGGCAGGCATAAAGAGCAGAAAGATCCTTATTCTTTGCCCGTGGTGTTGGCAAACTCCTCTCCCTTTCTACAACAGCGCTGACTGTCTCATGGGGTGCATACATTTGTCTTTATTGTCCTCTCTGTGACAGTCCATTAGCAAAGATCTAACATCTCCCCACACATACTTCAACTTCTTGTTGTTAGTTTCATGCAGAAAATGATCCCATAGACACCAGCAAAATAGCTCTGGCCTCAAAATCTATTCCTTCCTAAGCACACAAGGACTATACCGGTTGTGAATCCAACTCTTACAGCTTGCTTTCCAACTCCACCTTTTCTCTGCACTTCAGGATCAGGCATTTGGATGATCTAGTGGTTCTAAATATTCCAGCAAGTGACTAATGAGGGCCCACTAAAATCATAAACTTTTCAAGTTTCCACTTCAGGATGCTAATTTAAAGAATCCCCGGAAAGAAGGGACAAATGAGGAAAAACAACATGCAAAAACTAAATCCTTATTTTCTTAGAATGTTTGCTTACAAATGATAACTTTCAAAGCATATTTTCCTACTATGTGAAAAATATAAAGTATCACATTGAAGTATATGAGGTCATAGGTCAGTGTGGGCTCTAGGCAGGGCAGTAGAAGTAGAATTTACGTTGACCCTTGAAAGATAGGGTGGTGCATAGATAGCAACGGTATTGATGAACAGAGACTGGATATTTTGTGGAAGATATTAATACAAGAGGGGTAAGTACCTGCTGTGAATTTATTTGGGAAAAAATAGACAACTCTAGCCAGAGAGATTTTTGAAAGTTACGTTTCAATCCTGGTCCTTATTAAAAATACAGTAGGAAGATAAAAGTAAATAACACTTTTCAGAAAGTTGTTTCCATTGATTTCCATTAACGACTTAAAAACTGTCAAGCATTTAAGTACAGCATTAGATCTGATCAAGGACAATTGTCAGCTATTACTTCTGAAAAGTTAATTAAAAAATAAAATTGAACTATTTGCACATTCATATTTTAATGGCACACTATTGGTTAGAATTAACTTCATAATTCAGTTGTCATGAATTATTTATTTCTAGGATCATTCTTCCATGACTTTAAGACTCAAAGTACAATAAAAGTCAATGTGGACATCATTCTAGCTGATATGATACAGTGGTTTGGTTTAAGTAGAACATATAAAAACCTAAATGATCATTTTATTCTAGTAATTGCACAGTTTGGATAAAGGTTTCTCAGCATGGAAGATTGAGGGGAAAGAGGTCACTATCTCCAGCAACAAGAACCAGATTTCCTAAATATCATGGCTGATGATATTTCCCACTTCAATTGTTGGCAGCAAACCTTTCCTGTCTCATGCCCAAAACTTCAGAATCACCCTAAACTCTTTTTTCCCTCATATCCTACATCTGTGTGTGTGTGTGTGTGTGTGTGTACTCACATGCGCTTAGTTGCTCAGCCATGTTTGACTCTTTGTGACACCATTGACTGTAGCCCACCAGGCTCCTCTGTCCAGGCAAGAATACTGGAGTGGGTTACCATGCCCTCCTCCAGGGGATCTTCCCAACCCAGGGATAAAACCCAGGTTGCCCACATTACAGGAAGATTCTTTATTGTCTGAGCCACCAGGGAAATCCAAGAATACTTGAAAGGGTAGCCTATTCCTTCTCCAAGGGATCTTCCTGATCCAGGAATCGAATCCAGGTCTCCTGCACTGAAGGGGGATTCTTTACCAACAGAGCTACCAGGGAAACTGCATCTTACATCTGATCTATTTTCAAATCTGTTCATCTTTACCTTCAAAACATATCCAGAATCTGCTCACTTTTCACCACTGTGGACCAAGTTGCTATCACTCCATACATGGTTTACTGCAGTCTCCAGGTCTGAAAGCTCTGACAGGCTTTGCTCACTATTTGTTGTTTTTTTTCAGTCTCTAAGTTATATCAGCTTCTTTGCAACCCCATGAACTGTAGCATGCCAGGTTCCTCTGTCCTCCACTGTCTCTTGGAGTTTGCTAAAATCCATGTCCATTGAGTCCATGGTGCTATGCCATATCCCTGCCATGCTGCTTCTGTGGTGTCTGTAGACCTGATTCTCTTTTCCTGCTTTGTATCTAAGATCTCCTGGAGAAGGAAAAGGCAACCCACTCCAGTATTCTTGCCTGGAAAATCTCATGGACAGAGGAGCCTGGTGGGCTACACTCCACAGAGTCACAAAAGTCAGACATGATTTAGCAACTAGACAATCTCTAAATCTGGCTAGTTAACATTTTCTATAGTTTTGACAACTTATTTGCAGATTAAAAAAACTGTAGACATCTTCTGCTATTGTTTGCTTTTCTTTTATTTCTTTCTATGAAGTACTGTGAATATGTGTGCATCTATAGGTTCACTTCAGTCACTCAGTCGTATCTGCCTCCCCATGGACTGCAGCATGCCAGGATTCCTTGTCCATCACCAACACTCCAAGCTTGCTCAAACTCATGTCCATTGAGTCAGTGATGTCATCCAACAAACTTGTCCTCTGTCATCCCCCTCTCCTCCTGCCTTCAATCTTTCCCAGCATCAGGGTCTTTCCCAATGAGTCACTTCTTCCCATCAGGTGGCCAAAGTATTGGAGCTTCAGCATCAGTGATTCCAGTGAATATTTAGGACTGATTTCTTTTAGGATTGACTGCTTTGATTTCCTTGCTGTCCAAGGGACTCTCAAGAGTCTTCTCTGACACCATAATTAAAAAGGATCAGTTCTTAAGTGCTCAACTTTCTTTATGGTCCCACTCTCACATCCATACATGATTACTGGAAAAACCATAGCTTTGACTATATGGACCACTGTTGGCAAAGTAATGCCTCTGCTTTTTAATATGCTTTCTAGGCTGGTCATGAAATTAAAAGATGCCAACTCCTTGGAAAGAAAGTTACGACCAGCCTAGACAGCATATTAAAAAGCAGAGACATTATTTTGTCAACAAAGGTCCGTCTAGTCAAGGCTATGGTTTTTGTGAGAGTTGGACTATAAAGAAAGCTGAGCACCAAAGAATTGATGCTTTTGAACTGTGGTGTTGGGGAAGACTCTTGAGAGTCCCTTGGACTGCAAGGAGATCCAACCAGTCCATCCTATAGGAGATCAGTCCTGGGTGTTCATTGGAAGGACTGATGTTGAAGCTGAGACTCCAATACTTTGGCTACCTGATGCAAAGAGCTGACTCATTGGAAAAGACCCTGATGCTGGGAAAGATTGAGGGCATGAGGAGAAGGGGACAACAGGGGATGAGATGGTTGAGTTGGCATCACCGACTTAATGGACATGGGTTTGGGTGGACTCCGGGAGTTGGTGATGGACAGGGAGGCCTAGGGTGCGGCAGTTCATGGGGTTGCAAAGAGTTGGACACGACTGAGCTACTGAACTGAACTGAGGCTGGTCATAGCTTTTCTTCCAAGAAGAAAGTATATTTTAATTCATGGCTGCAGTCACCATCTACAGTGATTTTGGAACACAAGAAAATAAAGTCTCTCACTGTTTCCATTGTTTCCCCATCTATTTGCCATGAAGTAATGGGACTGGAGCCATGATTTTCATTTTTTGAATGTTGACTTTTAAGCCAGCTTTTTCACTCTCCTCTTTCACTTTCATCAAGAAGCTCTTTAGTTCCTCTTCTTTTTCTGCCATAAGGGGTGGTATCATCTGCGTATCTGAGGTTATTGGTATTTCTCAAGGCAATCTTGATTTTGGCTTGTGCATCATCCAGTCCAGCATTTCACATGATGTACTCTATAATTAGTTAAATAAGCAAGGTGATAATATACAGCCTTGATGTATTCCTGTCCCAATTTGGAACCAATCCATTTTTCCTTGTCAATTCCTAACTGTTGCTTCTTGACCTACATACAGTTTTCTTAGGAGGCATGTAAGGTGGTCTGATATTCTTATCTCTTTAAGAATTTTGTATACTCTGTTGTGATCCACACAGTCAAAGGCTTTGCAAAGTTAATAAAGCAGAAGTAGATATTTTTCTGGAATTCTCTTGCCTTTTCTATGATCCAGTGAATGTTGGCAATTTGATCTCTGGTTCCTCTGCCTTTTCTAAATCCAGCTTGAACATCTGAAAGTTCCCCGTTCATATACTGTTGAAGCCTCACTTGGAAAATTTTGAGCAGTACTTTGCTACTGTTTGTGATGAGTCAAATTGTACGGTAGTTTGAACATTCTTTGGCATTACCTTTCTTCGGGATTGGAATAAAAACTGATCTTTTCCAGTCATGTGGCCACTGCTGAGTTTTCCAAATTTGCTGGCATATTGAGTGCAATACTTTAACAGCATCATCTTTTAGGATTTGAAATAGCTCAACTGGAATTCCATCTCCTCCACTAGCTTTGTTCATAGTGATGCTTCCTGAGGCCCACTTGACCTCACATTCCAGGATGTCTGGCTCTAGGTGAATGATCACACAATCATGGTTATTTGGGTCATGAAGATCTCTTTTGTATAGTTCTTCTGTGTATTCTTGTCACCTTCTCATTATATCTTCTGCTTCTGTTAGACCATACCATTTCTGTCCTTTATAGTACCTATCTTTGAATGAAATGTTCCCATGGTATCTCTAATTTTCTTGAGGTGATCTGTAGTCTTTCCTGTTTCTATTGTTTTCCTCTATTTCTTTGCATTGATCACTGAGGAAGGCTTTCTTATATCCCCTCACTATTCTTTGGAACTCTGCAATATCTATAGGCATATAACTCCTTATAAATATTAAAATTATAAACTGCTAAAATGATTAGAATACATTAGAAAATAAACTTCATGAAAGCAGGATGTTGTGAGTTGATATCTTTATTGTACCATGTGTTCAATAAATATTTGTAGAATGAAGGAGTGAATGAGTGAATACTTGTTATTCGAATATTGGGATGCATATAATTTGTGTTAAATATTTCTGCAACTGATGTATTTATACCCAAAGAGAAATTTCTCATAAACTGTGTAATCTATATATTTTAAATAGTTTCCTGGCTGTCTGCATTAAAACATCCCAGAAACAAGTAAGAACTTGACATTACTAAGGCTGTCTTGCAGAATCACATGGGTAGCTCAAAATGCCTGAGGGAAACACCAACATCCTCCACCTGGTAATCCCTCCAGCTCTCCCGCCTCAAACTTCTTCCCTCTGTGGGTCTAACGGAAACCTCAAGGCATATCTCATAGAAGTTCCCCATATTTCTGATATGCAATGTTGTAGCTTTGACTGTCACTGTTCAAGAGAGAAAGGAACAGATTTCTCTTAAATAATTTGTCCGGCCCTCTTTCAAAAAAAATTATTTATTTATTATTTTTTGCTGCACCACATGGTATGTGAAGCTTTCCCCACAAGGGATCGAACCTGTGCCCCCTGAACCTGAGCTTCAGTGGAAGCTCAAAATCTTAGCCACTGGACCACCTTAACATTGTCTTTCTCTTTCTTTTTTCCTAATGCACATGATGGGGAAGAGCAGGAACACACAGGGTGCTGCAACAAATTCATTGCTTCTGTTTTGCACACACTGTGCAAGAAGGCGTTCTCAAAAGAAGCTGAGTCACGGCTATGCAGCCTGTTTTTTTCACAGCATGATACAACAGTGCCCACAGCAGCCATCACCTGCTACATGTTTGCCCACATATCCAAGCAGAGATATTAGGCGAGCCTTGCCTCTCTCCCAACAGTAGAAAGGCACCTACCAACTTGCTTCCCCACTGGTCAACATCATTAATGAGAACTTTATGCGATTTTTGAATAGTAACAGAAGTCATGGCTGCACTTTCAAACCCATGGTTAAAAAATAGCTAGTCTATGCTTTCAGTTAAAATAATGACCAATAACAGTACAACTGAAGGCATCTCCATTCTCTGACTAGCATGTGCATCCAAGGGGCATTATGGCTCAAATCTATCTTTCCCTCTGACTGTCAATTACTTTGCACTGAGAAATGTGTTTTTATTCACTTATTTTCACCTAAATTTGAATACATTTGAGAAAAGTTCTGCAATGGTAGAAAAACACATTCTGCAGAAATGCTTATTTTGAAAGGGATCATTTGAGACACACACATATACACACACTGCTTTATTCATTTCCCCTTGCAATTATAGTTTTAGATGATGGCTTGTGTATTTTCTCAGTTTAAAATAGAAATGGAACGTCTGATGACTTGAGTTGATTTAATTTTTCCAGGGAGAAGAGCTCCTACCCCAGCTCTGTGTTGGGAGCTTGTTACTGGTTCATTGTTCAGAGTACAACAATGTGGATGATTTATTTCAGTTCTTAAAACATCCACTATGTAGTCATTTAAATCATCAGATGCTATTGCCTTGGCCAGATCATGTACTCTCTCTCTCACTGTGTTTTGACTTAGTGTAAACATAAGAAAGAAATGACCCTAAAGTTCTCAAAGTCAGAAAGAATTTGAAATACCATTGAGCTCAACATTGTTCAGAACATACAGAGAAACTTAAACTCAAAAGGGAAGCAATTTACCCAAAGTCAGATTGTTAAGCAGCCCATAAAGCCCAACTAGCTCCTGGTTGGCTTTATTTTCCAGCTTTATTTTCTGGTGGTTTATTACAATGATCTTTGTGGAAAAAAAAAAACAACAACAACAACAGGTGAGCAGCCTGAAAAGGAGATGATGAGCTATGGTAAAGAGAGAATTCCCTGGGAATATTTTCAGAAAAAAAACTTCCTGCATGGTCTCATTAATAGGAACTGAGGCTTCATAATTACATACATATGTGCAGTTTTGGATGACATCTACCTTTTCCTCTATATGTGGTGTAAGCATCTCACCAACAGGGTCTTCATTTTAACGGTAGCTACACACATTCCCTACTCTTCTACCAAATGGGGCTGCTAATATTTTCCTAGCTGTGTCTACTGATTTCTGATATAAATGTCTATTTCTGCTTTTTCTGATATCTAGATTTCTCCCCAGCATTTCCACTTCTCTGTCTGCATAATCAGCTTTCCAGGCAAAAATCAACAGATGCCTGTTCCAATGGGGTTCTACCTAGTCCTCTCCGTCTAAGTGCTCCTATTCTAATTTAGTATTAGAATTGTTGTAGTACACCTGTCTTAGTTTAGCAATCCTCAACACATCTAGCATTGGTTCAGCAAGCATTTACTGAGGAGCAACTCACTTTCTCACACTTTGATAGTCACTTATTGAACATTCAGCAGTGTTGCATCAATGAATGAGTAAACAGAAAGCATCTGTAAATCCATTCAGGACCACTTACTGGAGAGCAAATGTACATCTCAAGCGTCTTTCCACACTGCTCTATTTGATGTCCCATGCCCTGGCCGTCCCACACTATAGTGCCAACACCACATGCAAATTGGCCTCCAGAATTCTCAGATTGTCTTTCATCTTCAGACTGAACAGTATAGCCCAATGTATATTTAACTTCCTACATATTTTCAAGCTCTTTGATTTTGAATATTACACTTTCAATCCCTCATTTGTGGCCTATCTTCTCTATTCAGATATAAAGCTTCTCTGCCTTTTTAAAATCTGAGTATTGCTTTCTCTCCTCAATTGCACTGTGCCTCTACATTCTTTATATCTCTTCTAGACACCAAATATGCCTCACACACAAAATGTTAAAAGCAGTTCTTTTGCCCCTTTCCTCTTTGCCCATGTCCGTTCCCCTTGAACCTTAAAGAGCCTAATTGTAGGAAGGCGATCACTAGGCAATTCAACATAACTCCTGACTTATGCTCTTCTGAACACACAGGAGGGAACACACTGTCTGACCTGTTGATTCCTTTCCTAGAGAAAAAGAAGTAGGAATGAAGGAGGAAATAGTTAAAGAATGATTAGCTCTCTATTCCCACCAGCCCCCTTAGCAATCCTACAGGCTGATCACATGGGCAAGATTTCATCTGAAGACAGAGTCAGCCAGGCTACACATAATGGAGAAGAAAGCAGAACCCAACCTCCTGCTTTGATGATTCACTGAGATTCTTCCTTCCTCCATTTTTCTTTTTAATAACTTTTATGGCTGAGTAGCATCTTCAGCAACCCACTCCAGTGTTCTTGCCTGGAGAATCCCAGGGACGGGGGAGCCTGGTAGGCTGCTGTCTCTGGGGTCGCACAGAGTCGGACACGACTGAAGAGACTTAGCAGCAGCATCTTCAGAGTTGGTCTCTGGACATGAGACCACCTTTTCGCAAGACTGTTGGCTTTTCTGATTAAAATACCTTTCCTTTATACTAACACTCAGCTCTAGAATTATTGGCTTTTGACCAGCAAACAGCCAAACCTGAGTTTGGTAACAATGATTGGCCCATGCTGATACTTCCTCTATGGCAGGCACTGCACTGCTTCCTGGGCATCACCAAGCTGAATGAGACATAGTTCCCAACTTCAAGGGTCTCACAGTTTAAAGTGGATGATGTGCATGTAAAAAGATAATCTCAACAGTGTGAAGAGCACCTAATCTTGGAAACCATGGACATGGGCAATGATCTGAAAGACAGATGGGATCAAAGAAGACTTCCTTGAACAGGTTAAGCTCGAAAAGATCCTTAAAAACAATAGAAGTAGTTAGTTGTTGAAGCTGTGAGGGCATAAAAGATGCCTGATACATCTTTGGATCTTCATAAAGCATCCAACACAGTGTCCAACAAAAACATGGTGATTGAATGAAGGATAAATCTATATATGTACCTAATCTTTCATGTCAACAGTCTTAGTTCACATATGAGTTTACACCTCACAGTTATATTTCTGTAATGCTCTTTCTGTTTTTAGTATCTCTTCCTGCCCTTCTCCACCATCCATCCTCTGGATTGCCATCATTAATTCATACAAAGCTTCATGTTTTTCAAATGGAGCCAGAGGGCCTATTTTATAATCTTCAAACTTCATAGCCAAATATCCAAGGTCCTCATACTAGACCCCAATCTACTTCTCCAAACACTGTTTTTCTGCAGAAACCATCTTCAGAGTCAATTTAGTCCACATGCTTCCCCTGAGATGCACTGGGCAGTCCTTTAAAGGGTACAAAGCTGCTTTAAGAAGTTTATAAACCAGTAGATTAGCTCAGTAAGAACAATGAGCAGTAGTTTTCAGGGAAGATTTGCAGGAATTCAAGGGCCAGGATGTGACCAGAAGGGGTAATAGAGGAACTAGAAAGTCTAGCAAAATTTGTTCTCTTTGTTTACTCAAATCATATGTAACCCTTGGGTTCGCAAAACTGATCAAGGACAAAATTTTGCAAAATTTCCAGCCCTTTTCACATCGTAGCTTTTGCAAAATGCTACAAAAAAGCATTTTTCCTTTTTCTGTTTGTATCCTGTACTCCCTGTGACTGAAAGAGCAAAGGCAGCATGAAAACACAAATATAATAGAGGAATAATATGTCAACTATTTTCAACCAAGCCAGGAATCATTGGAATTGAATCAAGGGCTTCAAGTATTATCAGCTTTGATGATTCATTCTGTCCTCGGGTCTGCTTTTTTGCTTTGGTTCTAACCCCTCCATGCTGTTTCCTGCACCTTCACCTCTGTGGGCATTGGCATCTGAAAGAGCCTGAATGTTTTTATCAGTTGCATCGACTCATTTGTAAACATGCAGCTTCAGCCTTTATTAGTTCTCTCCTTTTTCTGTTGTTCTGTAATTGAATTACAGCCTGGCCTGAAATCTGTCTCTTCATTCTCTGGCTTTCAGCATGTAATTGCATGCAACTGTATTAAAATCATTGGGCAGGAGTTGTCCCTGTATTTTGTAGACCAGTGAATTCAATAAAGGCATACATAGAGTATGCATCCCTGCAAATGTGCGCAGGAGCACATACAGACACACACACACACACACACACACACACACACACACAGTATATTTCTTTCCAGGGAGTTTTCATAGCTCTTATGAAGAGAGACCCCAAACATCCTAATACCCTGGATCCTCACTGCACTCAATATTTACTGGTTCTGAAATATTTACCTCACTGTATGATGTTTATATCTTTGCTTTTCACCTCCTCCTCATCCTGTGGACTGTAAGCTCCTGGAAAGTAGGGAATGAAACTTTCATTTCTATATCCCAATGCCAGCCTAGTTATGGCATGGCATGTCACAATTGTTTAATGACTCTGCACTGAATACCAATTGATCTTGGACTATTTTAGGAATTCAGAACTATATATTATTTCTTATGAAAAAAATTCTCTAAAACAGAGACTCGAAGCTCTTATTTTATCATAACTCTTTTCCCATATTCTTGAGACTGTCTCTAAATTGAGATATTTTTAGAAATTCTCAAATAAAAGTTGCTTAAATAGTAAAAGAAAATAATACCTAGGATTAACTTAATTTAGATAAATGTGTGCTTTTGCAGAAATGAATACCAGAGCAAACACCAAGAAGATGTCCACATGCCTTGCTGGTCCACAGCAGGTGTTACAACACACACACACACAAACCTGGCCTTGCACATGAACCCTTGCTTCTCTGTGATCAGAGATACTAGCTATTTTCACATGTCCAACTGAAATCAGAAGTGTGGGGATGTTTAGAGAAAAGTTCACTCTGTAGTAGGTTCATTTCCTGGCCAGAAAAGTATTAAAAATATATTCAATCTTATTCAGTTCAGTTCAGTTCAGTTCAGTCACTCAGTCGTGTCCGACTCTTTGCAACCCCATGAATCGCAGCACACCAGGCCTCCCTGTCCATCACCAACTCCCGAATTTCACCCAGACCCACGTCCATGGAGTCAGTCAGATGGCCATTCAGCCATCTCATCCTCTGTCGTCCCCTTCTCCTCTTGCCTCCAATCCCTCCCAGCATCAGAGTCTTTTCCAATGAGTCAACTCTTTGCATGAGGTGGCCAAAGTACTGGAGTTTCAGCTTTAGCATCATTCCTTCCAAAGAAATCCCAGGGCTGATCTCCTTCAGAATGGACTGGTTGGATCTCCTTGCAGTCCAGGGGACTCTCAAGAGTCTTCTCCAACACCACAGTTCAAAAGCATCAATTCTTCGGTGCTCAGCTTTCTTCACAGTTCAATTCTCACATCCATATATGAGAAAACATAAATCTTAACCAAATGAGATGCCATTTTTACTTGTAAGACTGAAAATTAAATGACAAAACAAAAGCTAAACAAACAAAAACACCCAGAGCTGATAAGGATGAAAGGAGACTGTACTTTCACATGCTGTTGTTGAGAATGCAGTGTGGAAGGCAATTTGTGCACACTCCAACCAATAACTACTCCAAAGAATTGTTCCTGCAAAACTTCTCATGTGAAATGCACAAAAATTTATCTACAAAAAATATCTATTGCAGGGTAATTGGACATAGCCACAAAACACAAATAAATCTACATATACATCAATATAATAATGTTTTAATAATCTATAACGACAGAGGATGAGATGGCTGGATGGCATCACTGACTCGATGGATATGAGTCTGAGTGAACTCCGGGAGTTGGTGATGGACAGGGAGGCCTGGCGTGCTGTGATTCATGGGGTCGCAAAGAGTCGGACACGACTGAGCGACTGAACTGAACTGAACTGAACTGAATGTACCCATGGGCTTCCCAGGTGGCACAAGTAGTAAAGAACCCGTCTGCCAGTGCAGAAGACATAAGAGATGCAGGTTCAATCCATGGGTCAGGAAGATCCCCTGGAGGAGGCTATGACAACCCACTCCAGGATTCTTGCCTGGAACACCCCATGGACAGAGGAGCCTGGTGGGCTATAGTCCACGGGGTGGCAAAAGAGTCAAACACGACTGAAGCAACTTATCATATGTGTCATAACGTTTTCATGTGAAGAATCCTACTCAACCAATAAAAAGAACAGACAGGTCTTTATGTATTAGTTTGTCCCCATGTGTTGTTATTAAGCAAAACTCAAGTGACAACAATATTTCTAAAATGACATCTCAAGGTATATGTGTGTGTATGTATTTCTTCACATACATTTCTGGAAAGGTACATACAATATTTTATAGTTATGAATTGTAAGCATTACTTCAGTGCAGTTTTAAGTAGAGAGAGGCCATGAAGGCTCATTTACAAATCTCCTGATATGCTTAAAATCTATGAAAACATGGAGGAAATGTTTCTAGAGATTTCTTATTATATATGTGTGTCTTTAATACTTCCAAATGGTAAACCAATTCATTCACTGGTTTAAAATAAGGGATATTTTATTTTAAAAATTGCATAATAAGGTACTTCTGGCATTGGGACATTATATATCCTCTTTTCAATGCAGGTGTGGTCTAAAGCAATGTGCCACCACCTCCCATCTTCCAGAGAAGAGAACCTGGGAATAGCACACCAGAATGCCAGCCACTGTTCCCAGTTTTCCTATTTCTGCAGCTGTGATTTAGGCTCAGCCGTAACTCTAGAGGTGGAAGAAAATCAATCCTATTTGGAATTCCCCCCGGGGGCTTATTAGCTGGTCCAGGGGCCAAAACATGGAAATATATCTTAATACATCTCTTCATCTCTCACAGTCTTGGCAACTGCCCCTAGTAATGCAGGCTACAAATCTTTAGATCATGCATGGTTCCTCCAAATAAATACCATTTAGTTAATGTAAAGTTCTAATGACTATAATATCAAATGATGATAATTCTTCACTTCAACCAAGAATCAGACGATATGGACAAAAAGGCAGAGTTTAAAGACTAAGTCCTATATCTAGGTACTTCATATGTATTATTTTCATTCCATATCCTGACAAGAGAAGTTAGATGTGTGTTCTCAATTATAGAGGAGGAAGTTGAGGCTGAGAAAGATCAAATGACTCAAAGTCACACAGTTCATAAGAATCAGGATTAGAATCAAAGTTTGTCTGACTCCAAACCCCGTATAGTTCCCCTGGAACGTGTTGCTTTCCAAAGCACTAGGATTTAGTGAAGAAAGTAAGTGAATTTGCCTTTTCACTTGCCAGGCATTTCTTTTAGAATCCCCTATTTTAATTTCAGTCATCTGTGTGGTTACTAATTAGGTAGCACCTGTCCCAGTTGTCTTAGGCTGGGGTGTTTTTCACATTGATTTTGCTACCAAACTTAGGTTCACCTACTCATTGCTCAAAAGCCAATAATTCAAGAGGCAAGCGTCAGTAGAAAGGAAAGTTCTTTTAACCAGAAAGGTCAGCAGTCAGGGGAGAAAGTGAACTCATGTCCAGAGCCCAAATCTCAAGATTCTGCTCAGCCATAACAGTTTTTCAAGAGAAAAAAAGGGGAAGAATCTCAGTGAATCACTGAGGCAGGAGGTTAGGGTCTACATCCTTCTCCATTATGTGCAGACTGACTGATTCTCTTCCCGTGCTGATCTTGCTGACATGAGCTGTCTACAGGATTGCTCAGGGGGCCATTGGGGTAAAGAGCTGGTCATTCTTTAAGTACTTCATTCTTCATTCTTAACTTCTTTTAATCTAAGAAAAAGATCAACAGGTTAGACAAGGCATGGTATGCATTCAGGAGAGCATAAGTCAGGAGTTAAGTTAAATTGCCTAGAGATCTCATTCCTATAATTAGGTTCTTTTAGGGTTAGAGAGAAGAGAAATAGGCAAACAGGAAAGAGGCAAAAGAGCTGCTTTCAATGTAATTATGTAAGCCCTAGAGTTTCCAAACCTGACCCAAAGATCTGAACTCTCAGGTGCTGTTGTTGGGAAAACACCAATGGGAAATGGAGCATTTCTTGCAACATAGTAAAAACAAGGATGTCACAGCCATCAGAGATTCTGGCCCTCCAAATGTGAATTTCTGAGCCAGGAGGACACCTGGGAAGAATAATACCTGCTATCTGGTAGCTATCAGGCTGCAGTCACTCCCTACTATGAGCACTAAGGAGATGATGGGATGTAAAAAAACACAGGATACTGGCCCCAGACAGCTGAAATGCATATGAAAGGAATGATTTCAGTTCACCCAGACTCTCGCATCTTCCCATACATAGAAAAGCTCTAAATTCCTCAACCTGAGATATCTGATTTTCCTTAACTAACAATAATCATTTAATGTTCAGACTACCTGCCCTTTGTTGCAAACTTCTGTATAACCTGACTTGTCCTCCCCACCTCCACCTCCTTGGAGCAGTTCTCTCAGATGCTATCTCTTGAGATGCTATCTCTCAGGCATGAAATCCTAAAAATTCCCACTGAATAAAACATAACTTTCCACTTTAGGTTGTGACTATTTTTTAAGTCGACACCAGTGAATAAGAACACAACTAATTATAACCTAAAGTATTTGCTAAAAAACAATTTAGAAGCAGACAAAAAAATGTGGAAACAGCTACACCTTTTAGAGATTGACCCAAACCTGTGAAATCCCCTCTAGTTCTTGAATTTCCTGAAATCTGGGCCAGTGAGACTGTTCTGGCAGATGGATCTGAATCCTGATTTGAGCACTGGAAACAAACCCAGGTTGGATTTTTTTTAAACATGGCTTAGCACCACATTTCCTTATTTTGTCTCAGTATTACAAGGTCTAAATGACTTAGGTTCTTTGGGTCTCAATTGTTCACCTGTAAAATATAATGATCATGAATGCTGCCACAAACAGTGGCCAGAGGGTTGGAAATGTTTACTGTAAAATCCTCACACAATATATGGAAAGCAGCTCGTTTGTCTCTTTTCCCGTTTGCCCATTTCTGTTCCCCTCTAGCCTTGAAAGAGCCTAATTATAGGAAGGAGATCACAAGGCATTATAACATATCTCCTAACTTATGCTCTCCTGACCATTCCATGCATTGTCTAATCTGTTGATTCTTTTCCTAGATAAAAAGAAGTAGGAATGATGAATGAAGTAGTTAGAGAATAACTAGCTCTCTATTTCCACCAGCCCCCTTAGCAATCCTGCAGGTAGGTCACAGGGACAAGACAACATTTGAAGGGAGAGTCAGCTAATCTGCACACAATGAAGAATGATGCAGACATAACCCAACCTCCTGTCTTGAAGTTTTACTGAGATTCACACCCCCCCTCCCTTTTTTCTCTTGAAAAACTGGCATGGCTGAGCAGAATCTTTGGAGTTGGTCTCAGGACGTGAGTCCACCTTCTCCCCACATTTCCAGCTTTTCTGATTAAACCATCTTTCCTTTCCATTGACACTTGCCTCCAGAATTACTGGCTTTTGAGAATGAGCTGCTGAACCTGAGTTTGGTAACATTCATTGACAAATGACTTCACAAAATCATTCAGTTAATTCTGAGTGTCTCCTAGGTGCCTGGCACATGCCTGCAGAAGTTCATTACTGGATTACTAGTGGTTGAGTGAAGGGATGTAGAAGGGGTGGACAAACAACTACAAATATATTTGGCATATAGCAACTGATCATTAGATAATGGCTACTATGACTTCCTTCATATCAAAGATAATTCTTAGAGAGACAAATAAAGATCTAGTAATCATAAGGGCTTTGTTTCATTTCTCCATAAGGCAGGGCAGTGGAGTCATGGAGGCTTAATTTAAATATTTTAGCAAGATTTTAAAAGAGGAATTATTTTTAACGTGGTGCAGAGAAGGAATGGCACTCCACTCCAGTACTCTTGCCTGGAAAATCCCATGGATGGAGGAGCTTGGTAGGCTGCAGTCCATGGGATCGCTAGGAGTCGGACATGACTGAGCGACTTCACTTTCACTTTTCACTTTCATGCAGTGGAGAAGGAAATGGCAACCCACTCCAGTATTCTTGCCTGGAGAATCCCAGGGATGGGGGAGCCTAGTGGGCTGCCGTCTATGGGGTCGCACAGAGTCGGACACAACTGAAGCGACTTAGCAGCAGCAGTAGCAGCCTAAAGCTTTCATTGAGAAATTCAGCTAACTGAAGCCTTCACTTATATCTACCAAGATGTTAACAGAATGATTTTTCTGATTTTGGTGAAAAAAACAATGGAAGAAAAAAATGGTCCCAGTGACATAGGGCCACTCTTCTCTGAAAATTAGATGCAATCTCCATCCTACACAAAATATATTGCTATGCTTGCAATATTCTTTTATCTATGGTGGGTTTATATAAAAAGTAAACAAGATATTTTGCAATCCATATTTAGTGATGTGCTTATACAATTAGAGATGTTTATGAATCATCTTCATTATGCACTTAAACAGTTCATAAAAGTTATGAGTCCAATGTACTTATCCCTTTTCATTGTTGTAAACCTTTAACTATAAATGCAGTAAGAACAAAGGAACAAAATGTGCATATTCTGGAGGCTTCACACCAACCCCTGCTTCAATTATGCATGAATTAACAGAAATGAATTTGTAGCATTTTATTTCTTGGTGTAATGGAGCTCAAGTATTTCATAAAGCGTAACCATACAGCAAATTCTGAGCTCATTTTAGAATAATTAGCACATTGATGTCACTTGTGTAGTTAAAAGGAAATGTTAAAATTTTCCCCTGGTAAGCACTTTTTGAAGGCTCACTCTGTTCTCCAAAGTGAGCAATCTTTCACTCAGAAGAAAGCTGGAAGCTCCATTTTCCCTTCATTTCATCTTCTTCCTCTTATACCTCGATTAAAATACTGGTGCTTATTCAGACAAGTCTTAATTACAGGCCTGGAGCAAGCGAAAGAGCCTCTGTAGATTAAGCAGGTAATTTTTTAAAATGATGCATTTACCTCCAGTTCCTTCAGCTCAGTCCTTTGAATAATTAAGGCTGAACTAAGGGAGACCTAATATCCTCAAACTAAGATGCCTCCATTTAACATTCTCACCAAAATTTGGCATTCTCATATCTCTTTCCCCCATCCCGTTCATAAAAGGAAAGTCACCCTCTTGGGAGGAAAAAGAAACCAACATTTACAGAATTTCTACTATATGTCAAACAGTACTATGGGAGGTCTGTTACCTTCCTAGCTCTTTGAACATTCACATAATTCTATGAGGTCAGCAAGGGGCTTAGTTATTCCTGTTTTGCAAATGAGGATAGTAAGGCTCAAGAATATTAAGTGAGCTTCCCAAAGTCACACTACCAGTGGACAATTGGAGGGTTTAATTCAAATTGGTCTAAATCTGACTCTGTTCTTGCTTTATTCTGTGCCAGCTGAAGTTGACTGACAGCTTAAGCTGACAGTGGCTATTTGAACATGTTCAGCACAAACCTCAACAGAAACTCATTCATTTAAGTCACTAAAATTATACATTATGCAGAAAGTTGTTAGAAAAGCTAATAAAACTGCAACCTCCTAACTCCTGGAAATGTGAGTATGAAATGGTGAGGGGTTTTACTGCCAAAAACCAGAGGGGTGGCCAAGGGGAACTTGGCAAAATCTAGAAGTTTTGCTCCATTATTGCTGAGATCTGACAAAGAAATTTGCACTATAAATTATTTTGACTTCCTAGAGATATCTTCGCAGATAAGATTTTGAAATTTGAAACTATAGCAAACGAAAGGAAAAATGAATAAGAAATGATATGATTATTTTTCATAGCCATTGATAAACACCGAATGACTACAACATCATAAAAGTGATGCTGAGTTTGGGAACAAAACTGAAGAAATTGGACGAATCTTGTTCCTACACAGCTAGAGTAAGAATGAGAGATAGATAAAGAAAGTAGATAATTTACAATCTAATGATTCAAGTGTATGGCTTGGTATCTAGGGAGATAGATGCTAAGGTAGATGTTTTGCTTTGATCACTGATGTAACCCAAGAATCTGGCACAAAATAGATATTCAGTAAATACCTACTTAACAAAAGAGAACTAGGGAGCACCTATTAGGGACATTGCATGCAGATTTGGTAGTGAATGGGTGGCAAGGAGATAGCTTCCTGAGAGGGAATGATGTCTTTAAAAAAAAAGAGAGACAAAGAGTAGGAGTTAATCTGGTAGTAAGTGATGACTGAGAGAATGATATATGCAATGGTCAACAAGAGATAAATGAGTGTAGACATCTACTCCCCTGGGAAAGAAAATACTTCCACAATCTTGGTGTACAGGCTCTTGGGGCCAAGTGCAGAGGCTGAATAGGGAGGCAAAGAAAGTGGTGAATGCTTTTAGCAAGGAGTGGAAACCCTTGTGAATGTTTTTAGCAAGGGCTGGAAACCCTCTGGGTTAGATTTCTGGTCTCTTGTGATGATTAAAGCAGGATTTTTCATAGTCCATAAAAAGGAGTCCTTTCTTAAGAAAATTTTTTAGATGCTGGGATAAACAAAGCATGTTTGTTTGTTTAACTTATAGATATTTAACAAATCCATCAGATGGAAATTTTGTATATATCATTTTTAAGTTTGCTTGACCAAAAGAACTAACTTAGGAAATCAGTTTAGAAAACCTGGCCTTAAAGATGTACTAAATTAGCTGCAAAGCTCAAATCTGTCCTACTTTTTGGTCAGTTCAGGAATTTGCTGGCTGCCTATGAAAAAGACTGAGTAGATACTGTGTGTTGACTGCAAAAATGCCCAACCTAAAAGTTGAGAATTATGTTTTATTCAGCGACAAAACCAAGGAATTAAGCCCAGGACACAGCCTCTCAGATAGTTGTAAGGAATGGCTCTGAAGAGACAAGGGAGGAGCCAGGATATATAGGAGTTTTTGAAACAAAGACCAGATAGTTGGAACATCAAACGATTACTGTTAATTAAAGAAAATCAGATATCTCAAGTTAATGAATTTAGAACTTTTCTATATATGGAAAGATGCAAGAGTCTGGGCTCTCTGAAATTGCTATGCACCTCAGCTCTCTGGGGCCAGTGTCTTGTACGTTCTCATCTTGAGTCTCTTCAGGATGCTTCTTTGGGGTGGGGCTTCAGTGTCTGATGGCTTGATGGCAGGCATCCTGGTTCTAGCCTGAATTCTCTCAGGGCTCATATATGTGGAGGCTGTAATGTGTTGGCTTGAAGGCTGCAACATCCTTTGTTTACTGATTTGGCAGGCAACACTTTTCATTCAAAATGGCTGTGGAACAGACTATCTTTTGCGGTTAGAGGGAGCTCTGGACACACATATGCCATGAATCATAGATCTTTTCATTACACTCTGCCATATGACCAAATCTGTAAACCTTGGTTTAAGCTTCAGATTTCTACTTATCCAGTCCTACTGGTTTCAGATTCTTGCTGGAAGAGATAGTTGGCCTATCCCATCACGGTTTCTAACTCTAACAAAGTGACAGTGAAGTTGCTCAGTCATGTCTGACTCTTTGCAACCCCATGGGCTGTAGCCTACCAGGCTCCTCCGTCCATGGGATTTTCCAGGCAAGAGTACTGGAGTGGGTTGCCATTTCCTTCTCCAGGGGATCTTCCCAACCCAGGGATCAAACCCAGGTCTCCCCCATTGTAGGCAGACGCTTTACCCTCTGAGCCACCAGGGAAGCCATATTCTAACAAAGTATCCTTTCAAATGCCTGGAACTTGTTTCAGTACATTCTGGGATGTACTTACCACCAGAGATGCCCCACTCCTGACTTACACAAATTATGATTCTATGGTGAAAGTGCATGCTCAGTCACTTCAGTCATGTCTGATTCTTTGCCGCCCTATGGACTGTAACCTGCCAGTCTCCTCTGTCCAAGGGATTTTCCAGGCAAGAATACTGGTTGAAGTGGGTTGCCATTTCCTACACCTGGGGATATTACCCCCAAACTAGGGATTGAACCTACATCTCTGTGTCCCCTGAATTGGCAGGCAGATTCTTTACCACCAATGCCACCTGGGAAGCCCAGGTGTATACTATTCTTATGCTGAGTCTGCCATAGATTTGAAGCTCCTTATATATGAAATGTGAACCGTGAACTTCCTGATGTTCAAGCTGGTTTTAGAAAAGGCAGAGGAACCAGAGATCAAATTGCCAACATCCGCTGGATCATGGAAAAAGCAAGAGAGTTCCAGAAAAACATCTATTTCTGCTTTATTGACTATGCCAAAGCCTTTGACTGTGTGGATCACAGTAAACTGTGGGAAATTCTGAAAGAGATGGGAATACCAGACCACCTGATCTGCCTCTTGAGAAATTTGTATGCAGGTCAGGAAGCAAGAGTTAGAACTGGACATGGAACAACAGACTGGTTCCAAATAGGAAAAGGAGTTTGTCAAGGCTGTATATTGTCACCCTGTTTATTTAACTTATATGCAGAGTACATCATGAAAAACGCTGGACTGGAAGAAACACAAGCTGGTATCAAGATTGCCAGGAGAAATATCAATAACCTCAGATATGCAGATGACACATAAGACACATAAGACACCACCCTTATGGCAGAAAGTGAAGAGGAACTAAAAAGCCTCTTGATGAAAGTGAAAGAGGAGAGTGAAACAGTTGGCTTAAAGCTCAACATTCAGAAAACAAAGATCATGGCATCCGGTCCCATCACTTCATGGGAAATAGATGGGGAAACAGTGGAAACAGTGGCAGACTTTATTTTTCTAGGCTCCAAAATCACTGCAGATGGTGACTACAGCCATGAAATTAAAAGACGCTTACTCCTTGGAAGGAAAGTTATGACCAACCTAGATAGCATATTGAGAAGCAGAGACATTACTTTGCCAACAAAGGTTCGTCTAGCCAAGGCTATGGTTTTTCCAGTGGTCATGTATGGATGTGAGAGTTAGACCGTGAAGAAGGCTGAGCACCGAAGAATTGATGCTTTTGAACTGTGGTGTTGGAGAAGACTCTGTATAGTCCCTTGGACTGCAAGCAGATCCAACCAGTCCTTTCTGAAGGAGATCAGCCCTGGGATTTCTTTGGAAGGAATGATGCTAAAGCTGAAACTCCAGTACTTTGGCCACCTCATGTGAAGAGCTGACTCATTGGAAAAGACTCTGATGCTGGGAGGGATTGGGGGCAAGATGAGAAGGGGACGACAGAGGATGAGATGGCTGGATGGCATCACTGACTCGATGGACGTGAGTCTGGGTGAACTCCGGGAGTTGGTGATGGACAGAGAGGCCTGGCGTGCTGCGATTCACAGGGTCGCAAAGAGTTGGACAAGACTGAGCGACTGATCTGATCTGATCTGATATATGAAAAAGTCATACATCACAACAAAACCAACCATCAACCTTTGAATAATACTCTTTACAGAACTACTGATCATCTACCCTGGTGTCTGGCCCCTCAGTGAAGCCAGAGATCTCAACTCTGGTCCTCTAGATCTGGGTACATTCTCTCTGACTTTCAACCCTACCATATTGTCAAAAGCTGTCCTGCTTTGAAACAAAAACATTTTGAACAACACAAGAGGAAAAAAAGGCATAGATGTTATTAACATTACAACATTAGTTTTCACAAATATAATGTACTTTAAAAATGCAACTTGTCATTTTGCATTATGGTTTTCTCTGGGTATATGCCCTGGGGCAGGACTTCTGGGTCATGCAGTAGTTTTACAGTTAGTTTTTTAAGGTATCTCTACACTGTTCTCCAGAGAAGGCAGTGGCACCCCACTCCAGTACTCTTGCCTGGAAAATCCCATGGACAGAGGAGCCTGGTAGGCTCTAGTCCATGTGGTCACTAAGAGTCGGACACAACTGAGCGACTTCACTTTCACTTTTCACTTTCATGCATTGGAGAAGGAAATGGCCACCCACTCTAGTGTTCTTGCTTGGAGAATCCCAGGGACGGGGGAGCCTGGTGGGCTGCTGTCTATGGGGTCGCACAGAGTCGGACACGACTGAAGTGACTTAGCAGTAGCAGCAGAAGCACACTGTTCTCCACAGAGGTTGTATCAATTTACACTCCTACTAACAGGGCAAGAGGGTTCCCTTTTCCTCATACCCTCTCCAGCATATATTGTTTGTAGACTTTTTTGATGATGGCCCTTCTGCCTGGTGTGGGGTGATACTTCATTGTAGTTTTGATTTTCATTTTCCTAATAAATAGTGATGTTGATCATCTTTCCATGTGCCTATTGGACATCTGTATGTCTTCTGTGGAGAGATGTCTCTTAAAGTCTTCTGCCCATTTTTTCATTATTTTCTTTTTTTGTTATTGAGCTCCATGGACTGTTTGTATATTTTTCGAGTTAATTCCTTGTCAGTTGCTTCATTTGCAAATATTTTCTCCTATTCTGAGGATTGTCTTTTCATCTTGTTTATGGTTTCCTTACCCCTAATGTTCACTGCAGCACTATTTACAATAGCCAGGACATAGAAACAACCTAAATGTCCAAAAGATGAATGGATAAAGAAGATGTGGTACATATATACAATGAAAAATTACTCAGCCATAAAAAGGAACAGAACTGTGCCATTTGCAGAGACATAGACGGACCTGGAGACTGTCATACAGAGTGAAGTGAATCCGAAAGAGAAAAATCATGTATTGATGCATATATTTGGAATCTAGAAAAATGGTACAGATGAACCTATTTCCAAGGAAGGAATAGAGCCACAAACCTAGAGAATGGACAAGTGAACATAGAGGGATGAATTGGGAGATTGGGATTGACATATATACACTACCATGTATAAGACAGCTAGCTAATGGAAGAGCTGCTATAAAGCACAGGACGCTCACTCAATGCTCTGTGATGACCTAGAGGGGCTGGGATGGTGGGTAGGAGGGTGGCTCAGGAGGGAAATGTATGCAGATGGCTGATTTACTTCTTCATACAGCAGAGAAGTCTTCCTAGGTGGCTATAGTGGTCAAAAATCTGCCTATCAATGCAGGAGACCCAGGTTTGATCCCTGGGTCTGGAAGATCCTCTGGAGGAGGGCATGACAACCCCCTCCAATATTCTTGCCTGGGAAATCCCATGGACAGAGGAGCCTAGCAGGCTACAGTCCATAGGGTCACAAGAGTCAGACACAACTGAAGCGACTTAGCATGCACATGCAGGCACAGCAGAAACTAACACAACATTGTAAAACAATTATATTTCAATTTTAAAAAATGCAATTTGTTTTACCAAGCTACAATATTTGTTCTTACATATTTGTTGACTCTGGTTTATTTTCCTTCTCCCAGATCATTGCTCTTAACTGGGGTTTATCTTCACAGGAGGTGATGACAACCCCACTGTCTTCAAATTGCCTTCTCTTTAGATCAGTGTCCCTTTCTTTGGTGCTTCCATAGTAGCTGACTCTGCCTTCTTCAGTCATATGTAATCTTCACTTCTTATCTTCCCAAATGAACGTCTTTATACTCCTTATTCATCAGATTTCTTTGAACATATTTTAGATAAGCTTCAAGGTCATATTTTGGGCATCTGATAAAAATGTCCTCAATGCTGATTGCTTTTTGCTAAATTCCTATCACATCTCTTATAAATATTAAGACTATTTCTAGAGAATTGGTTTCTTTAACAGAATTAAATTTAAAATCCACAGATACACACCCATATTTATATATACACATTTTTATATTTCTGCATTATAATTATCATGCTTGGTCAAGCCTGTTTTTGTTTAGTTTTTATTTTTGTTTTTCAATTTTCTCTAGGCACCAATAATGGCTTGTAAAATATTTCCACTGAAAATCTAAAAACCCTTAATTTGAGGAATATTACAATGATGTTATAGCCAGATAACCAATAATTTCCCCAAATCTAACCTAAAACTACCCATGAAAGTGAAAGTGAAAGTTGCTCAGTCATGTCCGACTCTTTGCAACCCTATGGACTGTAGTCCATGGAATTCTCCAGGCCACAATACTGAAGTGGGTAGCCTTTCCCTTCTCCAGGGGATCTTCCCAACCCAGGGATTGAACCAAGGCATCCTGCATTGCAGGCAGATTCTTTACCAGCTGAGCCACAAGGGAAGCACTTGTGGCTCATAAATTAAAAAACTACCCATATGTTCTACAATTTTGAAGTTATCAAAAGAAATAGAAAAATTTCTACTAAAATATTGATACCTGTACAGTTTTATGAAGAACTCTGATAAAATGCTAAGATTGAGTTAACCTATATTTAAGCCCTAAGTAGAGCTTGCCCTTCTGCCTTTGTGTGTATGGAGAGAGCCAGTCGAGGCGAAGAAAGATACTGAATCCACTTATTACTAAGCCAAAGGGACCAGGAAGAGAAAGAAAGGAAGATGACAATTCTAGAAAAGCTGTACTCAATCTCAAGTTGAAAAGAACCAGGGAGCCCAGGCACCAGGTTCCAGGACCATTTGGTCTGATCTTTCACTGATGGTTTGAGTTATCAAGTGTGGCTCTAACTAGTACTGTCAGTAACAAAGAGAATTGACCTATGGGTGAGAGAAAGTCTTATTTATGATTCTAAACAAAGCAAGCTATGTTCTGGCCTTGGCTTGAAGAGGCATTTGGTGGGGAGTCAGGAAAGATGCTGTTGGAGACTTTGGATGGTCAAGGCAATTATTTATATCTTAGAGCCCCATGTGCAGAAGCCAAAGTAGGGGCTCAAATTGAAAGGACGGAGCTTTGGAGTAAACATGGGGCTGTTGCTAGCCAAAATTGTGGCTGAATAAAAAATATAGAGACAGAGTTTGGAGGAAATAGAAAGGTGGCTTTAATTCTCAGCTGGCAGAGAAGGAAATGCAATAGGCTCATGTCTCAAGAACTGTGTCCCCACTCTGGGAGGATTCTAGGGGCATATACAAGATGAAGGCTCTCGGTCAAGAGTTGGTGATGAGGAACAAAGGGTTAGGATCTTGATTTCTTCCTCTTTCTTTGTTTCAAAGACAATCATAGGCTGGAGTAAGTAACCCAACAGTTGACACTGACAGTCCCATGGCTCTGCAGCCTACTTTTTTATATGTAACTACAAGGGGAAGGGTGGGTGTTGTAAGGGTAAACACTAGACACAGGATGTATTTAGCACAAAGTCAAAGGAAAATAGGTGTGAAGTGTAGCTCCCGAGTTAGGAGCAGTTAAAGAAAAACTAGGAATGTTCAGGCCTGTTCATTGTTCTCTTTATCATCTTTGTTCTCAGGAAAGGGAAAGAAAAAAACTAATTCCTCTTTTCTTTTTTTCCTTTTCACTACAACATGGTTACCCCCCATATTCTATTCTCTCAGCCAGTGTTGAGGGGCCTCAAATGAAAATTCTACTGTAGTATGAAATTTTAAGATGGAAAGAGAATTTTTATGATGTTAGTAGAGTAGTTAGGATAAATAAGGCTTCTCTGGTGGCTCAGATGGTAAAGAATCTGCCTGTGATGCAGGAGACCGAGGTTCAACCCTTGGGTCAGGAAGATTCCCTGGAGAAGGGAATGGCATCCCACTCCAGAATTCTTGCCTGGAGAATTCCATGGACAGAGAAGCCTGGCAGGCTACAATTCATGGGGGTCACAAAGAGTCAGTCATGAATGAGTGACTAACATTTTAAGATAAAACAAAACCAAAGGTACAAGAAATATTGTGTGTGTCTGAGAGGTGACAAAAGTAGAGACAGTATGTGGCTTGAAAACACCTTAGCCTTCTCTGCAGTTTGGGGGAGAATAGCATGGCAAAGGCCATTGCTCATCTCAAATTCTCTGAAGACATCTGTAGCGGCAGGAAGGGCCAAAGACGTTCCTGAGTCTCTCTTCAGGAAAAGGTTGGAAAAGGCTTTGACAGAAAATTATGTGATGGGGGACTTATCCTCACTTGGTTTGGAAATCACAGTTGTACAGATAAGATGCCTTGGATACTGGGCATCCTTATGGGATAAAATGTTACATAAAAGGTAGAATAGTCTCTTCAAGAATTGGTTCAGGCATAACTGGATATCTACCTGCAAAAGAATGAAATTGGATCCCTATCACACCATTCCTACCTCACAACAATCTCTTCAGTTCAATGTGATTGAAGAGTAAGATTGACTCAATACCTCCTCTAAAAATGTTCAGGACCAGTCTATCAAATATTTAAAGAAGAATTAAGACCAGTCCCTTAAAACTCTTCCATAAATAGAATAAGGGCTACCATTTCTAACTCATTCTATGATATCAACAAAATTCTGATACCAAAGCTAGCAAAATGCATCACAACAAAACAAAATTACAGTCCAGTGTCCCTTTTGCAAATAAAGTGCTTTAAATATACTAGCAAACAGAGTCTAGCAGCCTATTAAAAGGATTATATCATGATCAAATGAGATTAATCCTAAGAATAAAAGAAGGTTTCAACATATGAAAATGAATCAATGTTGCATACCAAACTGTTTAAATGAATGAAGAAAAACACATGATAATTTTTATTAATGCATACAATGCATTGACCAAAGTCCATTACCTTTTATGACTTAAAAAATGAAGAAAAATAGAAGTTAACTTCCTCAACATGATATAGGACATTTACAAAAACTCAGAGCTTCTGTTATGCTCAGTGGTGGAAAAGTGAAAGCTTTTTTCCTAAAATTAGGGAAAATAAAATAATGTCTGTTTTGTCATTCTATTCAACGTTCTACTGAAAATTCTAGACACAGCAATTAAACAAGTAAAAGAAATAAAAGCTATCCACATTGGCAAGGAAGAAGAAAAAATTCTATTTGCAGATAACATGGTCTTTTATAAATAAAATGGCCCAAAATTCACACATACACACAAAAAGTTAGGGTTAGTAAATGAATTCAGAAAAGTACAGGGTATAAGATCAACACTTAAAAATGAGCTGTGTCACTATATGCGAGAAATAAATAATCCAGTAAGGAAATTGATAAAGCAATTTCAATTTGTGATAGCATCATAAAGAATAAATGCCAGGAATAAATTCAAACAAGAAGGTTCAAGATTTGTACACTGAAAACTACAAACATTGCTAAAAGAAATCAATAAAAACAAATAAAAATACATCCCATATTTATGAACTGGAAGACAGAAGATTGTTATGATTCAGTATTTCCCAAAGCAATCTATAGATTCAATGCAATTCCTATCAAAATTCCAATGACCCCTTTTGTAAAACTGGGAAAGCCAATCCTATAATTTATATGAAATTCCAAGGGGTTCTGATCTGAACAGTCAAAACATTATCAGAAAATAAGAACTACATCAGGGGACTTACACTACCTAATTTCTAAACTTACTACTAATGCACAATGGTCAAACAGTGCAGTACTCGCTTAAGAATAGACTGATGAAATGGAATGAAGTTTCCAATTTACCCTTCTATATACAGTTGACAATATGGGTTTGAACTGTGTTAGTCCACTTACACATGGATTTTTGTCAATAAATACTTACTATAGTTCTTCATAATCTGAAATTGTTTGAATTCCCAGATGTGAAACCACAGATACATGGAGCCAGCTGTAAAGTTATAAGCCAATTTTCTGCTATGCAGAGGATCAGTGTCCACTCACTAAGTTGTTCAAGGCTCAACTGTATTACCATTTTTTTTTTTTTTTTAATGAGGGTGCCAAAATGATGCAATCAGTAAAGAACAGCCTCTTCAACAAATGATGTTTAGATAACTGGATATCCACTTGAAAAAGAATAAAGTTGGGCCCTTACATCACATCATATGCAAAAATTTGAGTAGAGAGCTAAATATAAAACCTGAATCTATAAAGCTTTATAACCTTCAATTTGACAGTGATTTCTTAGATATGACATCAAAAGTGTAAACAATAGAAAAGATAAAATGTGCCTCATAAAAACTCAAAACTTTTGTGCATCAGAAAAAACTAACAGGAGACTAAAGGACAACCAAAACTGTGGGAGAATGTGTTTGCAAGTCATATATTTCATAGAGACTAGTAACCAGAATACATAAAGAACTCCTAGCACTCAACAACAACAAAAAATTATAATCAAATTTTAAAATTGGCAAAAGAATGAGACAGACATTTTCCCAAAGAAGTTGTGCTAATGTCTCAAAATTTTTAGTTTTTAGGTAAGTACAAATTAAATCCATGACAAAGCGTGGCCAGAGTCAGAACAAAGAAAAACAAGTATTGTCAAGGATGAGAACCTCTGTTTGTTGCTGATAGGTATATAAGATCATGCATACCAGAACAGACACAACTACTGAAATCAATAGCTAAACCACACCTCCAAACCCTATCAAGTAAGAAATCTGTTAATCTTACTTATAAATAAAATAAGCAAGTTCATATTAGTGTAAGATTATAGAGCATATGTGCACAGTTATGTATGGTTGATTTATGTAAATTGGGATTGGAAGAGTCATATGTTCAATAAATTCTGGCTTAATAATGAGAATGTCTATACAGAATTTCTTCTAATTTCACCACTATGACCTCTATAGCTGTAATAGTCAATGAAGTAGTATATTATATTAAAAACTGTTTGACATTTTTTTCCTGTCAGTGAATTAACAACTCCATAGGGAGGAAAAGTTACTCAGCAATAATACTTCCTTTAATTTATACAATAATACTATGAGATGGTATTATGCCCTCACTCTTTGAGGTTTAGATCATTTAAGTAGTTTGTCTAATATCTAATGTTTCATAGTAAGTGACCAGGAATCAAAGCTTTTGAAAGGTTGTTGTTGAATCACGCGAAGACACCGGGATTCTTGGCCCCCAGAGGAGAAGAATTCAATCCGGGGCCAGAGAAGAGGCTTGATCACTCAGAGCTTTTGTGTAATAAAGTTTTATTAAAGTATAAAGGAGATAGAGAAAGCTTCTGACATAGGCATCAGAAGGGGGCAGAAAGAGTAACCGCTTGCTAGTGTTAACAATGAAGTTATATATTCCAAAGAATGTCTGGAGGTTGTAAAGACCTCATCAGACCTACTCCCATAATTTACATTTTAAGATAACAGAATTAGCCAGAAGGTTTAATCCAAAGACTGTCCTCAGGCAGGATACATTATTGTTATACAATCCTTGTAAAGACCAGGTCTACTCCCATAATTTACATTTTAGGATAACAGAATTAGCCAGAAGGTTTAATCCAGAGACTGTCCTTAATCCACAGACTGTCCTCAGTCAGGATACATTATTGTTATATAATCCTAAGGAATGTAGAGAAGGAAAAAAAGTTTGTCCTTTCTTCCTCCTTGAGAATTCCAGACCCCTCTCTCCTTGGGGACCCCTAGACTCCTTATCAACCTGCCTAGGAAATGACTCTCTCACTTTCTATATCCTGCTGTTGCTGAGAAAACATACTACCCTGTATACCTCTCATAGAATATTCACCAAAGAAGTACCATTAAATTCTCACTATCACATGTCTTTTAGAAGATTTATTCTCTTTCTCTGGGGGGAGGAAGTTGGAAAGTAATATAGGAAATCTGGCGGGGAGAGCCTAACATGCCCAGGACCCTACTTAAGAATACACAGGATTTCTGTGCACAAGTTGCACCCCATCTTCTGTTACCTGTTACCTGTTTCATGGGTAAGTGGAACTGCCATGGTCCTTCTCACCTTCTGGCCTATCCTTAGGCTAGAGAGGGATCCCTGCTTTCTGATCTAGCTTCCTCAGAAGCCTCTTCTTGGGCATGTTCTTTCAATGGGTTGGGACTAGAAATAGGCAATCTGAACCTCAGGTTACAGTTATGCTCTGCAGTCATTTTATCTCAGTAAAGCTGATATTACTACACTTTATTTGGCCATCAGGTTTTTGTTTTGTTTTCTTTTTAAGTATCTTCTAATATTTTGAACTCTGGAGCAAAGAAAAGATGAGGCTTGGTATCTCAATTTCCCACAGAGCAAAGACCAACCCTCAAAATGTTTGGTGCTTGAAGATCATCTGTAACTTTAAACTATGGGCACACATTTGCCAATATTCATGAAGAACACTGAAACATTTAGGATTTCTGAAATCCCAGAGTCCCCTTTCAATACTTGTTACCAATATATTGAAAGCACTAAGAACAGTCTCTGGCACATAATAGATACAATATACACATTGAAGCAGTCTGAAAAGAAGACCAAGATTTATGCACGAAATATTTACTGGAGCATTATGTGCCAAGACAAAACCATTGGAAACAAGTGTCTTACAAACAGAGTACTTGTAGGCCTTATGATGAATATCTATTATTAAATGAAATAGGCAGCAAAGACTTGCACTTATAAAACTATAATGACTTTTTAAAAAATGGAACAGAAGAGGACTTCCCTGGTGGTCCAGTGGTTAAGAGTTCACCTTCCAATGCAGCAAACTCTGGTTCAATCCCTGGTTGGGGAACTAAGATCCCACATCCTGTGGGGCAACTAAGGCCATGAGCCACACTAGAGAGCAAGTGTTCTAGAGCCAAGAGAAAGTCCATACACCACAATAAAGATCCAGTGGGGCAAAAGAAAGACAGAAGTGATACAAAACAACCAAATAAAACAGGACATACAGTTACTTTATTTGCATGTTAATCTGCTGTAGATTAAAAGTACCTATAGGAAAGATACAGACATACTGGAGAGTGTTCTAAATTGGAAATCTAAGTTCTTATCTCCCCATTCCTTCCCAAAGCCATCTCTGGAATAACACAGTAATCAAAGGGAACCACCTGTTATCAGAGTGGCAGCTGATAGCCAGACCCAGAGTTCACTGCAATGGACTATCCTGATAAGGGAATAAAAGGGCCCAAACTCAGACCAGGTTCTTTTCACTAAATCATTCACCCTGAACACTGTTGCAGCCCCCTGGGGGAGACTCATTCTTCTTACTGACACAAGTGGCTGTGTGTGGCAGAGCCTGATTCTAGCTCTCCTGAGAGTGACCACAACTGTATGTCTTCAATTCTCATACTACCTAGTAAGAGCTGATGGATCAGGAACAGAAAAGAAGGTTTACTTCTTCCAGATTATGTGGCTCAAACACAATTCAATTTCCTTTAATAGGCAAGAGCTTAGTTGGTTGAAAGAGTAAAGATATGATTTATTGAGCAGGAATGCAATCAGAATTAACTAGTTGTGATAGAGTTTGCTTCTAATAGCCATCAGTAGGACCCATTTTGCATCTTCTGTCTAGGATAAAGTTGGGGAAATGAGACACTGATACTTGATGCTAGAATGGATTTTACCCTCTGGTTAGTGAACCTCCAATGCCTAAAGGACTCCTGGCATATTTGTGCAATTCACATATTTTAGTCTCTTTAGTATGTGAATTGATACCAATTAGTCCACTCAATTGGAGAAGGAAATGGCAACCCACTCCAGAGTTCTTGCCTGGAGAATCCCAGGGACAGGGGACCCTGGTGGGCTGCCATCTATGGGGTCGCACAAAGTTGGACATAACTAAAGCGACTTAGCAGCAGCAGCAGTCCACTCAAATGGCCCCTACATTTTGCCTGTTGGTCAATTCAAACAGTAGGGCTATAGCCCAATAATCTTTATCAATCTTTCAAAGACATTTAAATATTAAATATTTGCAGATTATCACAGGTGTTCATGGGACCTATATGTAGCAATTATTCAAGGAACATAGCCATGTTCCCTTATTTTGGGAACAGGAAAAGCAAAGAGATTCAAATAGGAACAATAGACAGGCTGTTTATTGTCACCCTGTTCATTTGACATATACACAGAGCACATTTTAAGAAATGCTGGGTCAGATGAGTTACAAGCTGGAATCAAGACTGCCAGGAGAAATATCAGCAGTCTTAGATGTGTGGATGATGCCACTCTAAAGGCAGAAAGTGAAGAAGAACTAAGAAACCTCTTGATGAGGGTGAAGGAGGAGAGTAAAAAGCTGGCTTAGAACTAAATATTTAAAAACTAAGATCATGGCATCCAGCCCCATCACTTCATGGCAAAAAGAAGGGGAAAAGGTGGAAGCAGCGACAAATTTCTTCTTCTTGGTTTCTAAAATCACTGCAAATGGTGACTATACCCTTGAAATTAGAAAACAATTGCTTCTTGGCAGGAAAGCCATGACAAACATAGACAGTTAAAAATCAAAGACATCACTGACAAAGGTCAGTATAGTCGAGGCTGTGGTCTTTCCAGTAGTCACATAGGGTTGTGAGAGCTGGACCATGAAGAAGGTAGAGCAACAAAGAATTGATGTTTTCAAATGGTGGTGCTGGAGAAGACTCTTGAGAGTCCCTTGGAAAGCAAGGAGATCAAACCAGTCAATTTTGGAGGAAATCAACCCTGAATGCTCATTGGAAGGACTGATGCTGAAGTTGAAGCTCCAATACTTTGGCTACCTGATGAAAACAGCTGACTTATTGGAAAAGACTCTGATGCTGGGACAGACTGAAGGCAAAAGGAGAAGAGAGCAGCAGAGGATGAGATGGTTGTATGACATCACTGATGCAATGGACATGAACTTGGGCAAACTCTGGGAGATGGGGAGGGACAGGCAAGCCTGACATGCTGCAGTCCACGGGGTCATGAAGAGTCGGACATGACAAGGTTACTGAACAGCAACAACAAAAGAGTGCTCTAACTTAAGTAGTTGCATTGTTCAGACAGGAAAAAAACCAAGGATGGCAGAGAACACAGTATCCTTCCCAGCTGGAAAATGTGACTTGTCTTCTGCCAGGCTCTGAATGATGATCTGGAGCGCAAGTAGCTGTCATATTTGACAAGTACATACGAATACTTATTTAGCATGGCATTCAAAAGGCACAGCCATTTTGGAGAGACTTGAAGCAATATCTCATAAATTTTAAGTACATATCCACAGAGAAGGCAATGGCAACCCACTCTAGTACTCTTGCCTGGAGAATCCAATGGACGGAGGAGCCTGGTAGGCTACAGGCCATGTGGTGGCTAAAAGTCAGACACAACTGAGCAACTTCACTTTCACTTTTCACTTTCATGCGTTAGGGAAGGAAATGGCAACCCACTCCAGTATTCTTGCCTGGAGAATCCCAGGGACAGAGAAGCCTGTTGGGCTGCCGTCTATGGGGTTGCACAGAGTCGGACAGCAGCAGCAGCAGCTTATAATCCAATAATGTCACTGTTAGCTACCTTAGATTCTCAAACACTTGCACAAGAAGACATGTAACACAGTGTTCTTTTTAGAACTGTTGATAATAGGAAATAATTATAGGAAATTAAAATGTCTACCAGTGGAGGAAAAATAATTAAGTTGTTGCTATTCTCTCAACCCATCAGTTTAAAATAACAAGTTAAATGAACCACAGATAAATAAATTATATATAAGTATATCAACATTGATGTGTCACAAACATAACACTTTGAAAAGCTGCAAAAGGGCATATTGTACAATGTCAGTCAAAAACATTTAAAAAGCACATAAAATGAACTAGATTAAAAAAAAATAAAAGTGAAAGTCTCTCAGTCATGTCCAACTCTGCAATCCCATGGATTGTAGCCCATCAGTCCAGTACAAGAGACCATAGCCCCGTCTGTTCATGGAATTCTCTGGGCCAGAATACTGGAGTGGGTAGCCCTTCCCTTCTCCAAGGGATCTTCTCAACCCAGAGATCGAACCCAGGTGTCCCACATTGCAGGAAGATAGACATTTTTATAGACATAAATATATGTTGCAAAGAATAAAACAGCTACAGAAGGGCACACACCAACCTCAGTAAAATAGTTACCTCTGGAGAAATGGAAGGAAGAACAGCTTCAACAGCACCTTAAACTTCTATTCCTACAAACAAAAATTACATGAAACAAATACAGATAAACATTAACATTTCTAAGTCAGAGTGGTGAACTTGAGTTATTTTTATATTAATCTCTGTCCTTTTTTTATTATGAATGTGAATGTGCTTACTATGAATATGAATGTACTTATTATGGATGGACATGTCTGAGGTAGATGAAAACTTCCTAAACTTAATAAAGATCATACAGTTAAAAAAAAAAAAAGCTAATATACTTAAAGGTGAAAAACAGAAAGTTTCTTTTCCCTAATATTGGGAACAAGCAAGGATGCCTGCTTTTGCCACTTCTATTCAACATAGTACTGGAAGTCCTACTCAAAGTATTTACACTACGAAGATGGTAAAACAATCTGTCTGCAATGTAGGAGAGGTGGGTTCAGTCCCTGGGTTGGGAAGATCCTCTGGAGAAGGAAATAGCTATCCATTCTAGTATTCTTGCCTGGGGAATTCCATGGTCAGAGGAGCCCGGTCAGCTACAGTCTATGGGGTTGCAAATTGTCGGACACAACTGAGCGACTAACACTTTCACTTTCACTAACACTTTCACTGTCCTTTTTTATATGACTGAAATTATTTATAATGAAAGAAAAATTTTTTAAATGTCATAGAAGTTAACCATGGCATGGTTGTCCTGAACAGCTTATCGCTTGCCTCGCATTAAAACTACTTGCTGGACACTGTCTTTGAATCCCCCCTCCCCAAATATAGATTGATTTAATAACTCTTTTGCTCAGCCTCTTGGAACTCAGTGTGCAATGGTGGAAGTCACATGGAAATCAGAGTTAGACAGACTTAATGGCACTGGTTTCTTGGATTGATTTTAACAATGAGAAAACAGATGTTGCACAAAACAGAGATTTGTATACTAATGGGTGTTAATTCCTTACTTTTCCCAAGACATACTTTCTATGCCAAGTGGGTCTTGGTTGAAAACAAGCTACCCATACCTTTTTATGGATTGTGGTGTCCCTATTTTAAATGCTTTCCTATATTTTTCTGTGCTGTGAAAGTTTAAGTGCTATGTAATATTCACTAGCCTTCAAATAATTCAAATCCTTTCCATTTCTGCCTTTTGTATAACTGTTATCTACAGTATTCATTTCAGCATTTAATCCTTCATGTTCTCATTATGCTGACTCATTATGTGACCCTGAAAAAGTCAACACACCTCACAGATCCTCAGTTTCTTAGTCTTTAAGTTAAGGTGTTGCAAATGATCATTCATTTCCTAAGGGATTAGGGGCACTAATATTTTATAGTTTCAGGATCTTAAAAGCATATAAGTTGTCTTTGAAGTAGAAAGAGATGTAATAATGTTATGTTCCCATCCTGTAGAGTCAAGGCTTTTCTACGGTGGCAGATGGGAAAGAGGAGTCAGAGGACCAGTATAATGGCCTAGAAACCTATCCGGTTTATTTGATGGAGAACGTATTTTCAGTTGAAACAAGTATACTCTATATTGTAATGAAATTTATTTGGGTATCACTGAAATATATGCTTGTATATAAAAAAATACTTATTGCTTGATGTAAATGCATGCATGATAGTGAAGAAATAGAAGAGATGAGTAAGGAATTATTCAAGTCCAAATCAACTTAATAAGAGGCAGGACCTGTCAACTCTGAAGACTGGGCATACTGCTACAGTTTAATTTTAGAATGCTGCTATATATTATAAATTCAAATAAGGTGGGGTTTTTTGTCTGTAAGTATAACTAAGTTAAAAGACAGACTGTTTCTTGCTTGTAGGTCTTAGTAGCTATATTGGGTTTGAACTCGAGGAGATTATTTTTATAATATTTTCCATTTTAAAACATTCTTCTTAAAATCTCTATGCTGGAAATGAGTATGTTGTCAAATTAAGGGCATTTTAATCTGACTTTGGACATCATTAAATTGAGCTGTGTGCTAAATGGCAGATCCTGGTTATAAAACTTTTAAGAAAGTTTGCTTCTCAGGGTTCAGAAATGAGTAAACATTGCAGATAGTCAAGTCAAGAACAATAACATTAATTTCTCCAAAAGGTAAGCTACACGACCTTATTAATACTCCTAATATTTATGTTTCAGAAAAATAAGGATAAATAAAGTCTATGGCAAGAATGAATAGCTTACAATGTTCATATTAAGATACAGTGAATACATATTTTTGCCAAATGTCAAAAAAAAAAAAATCCTAGTTTTTTAAACTAGCTAAACACTGAAGCCAAAACTGATTATTACTCTAATAGAATTAGCTTCCAAGATTAAAGATAAATCTGGAAGTATGAGCTCAGCAAACTGATGGAGTAGGAAACTCCAGACTCTTGTCCCTTCACAAAAAGATTAAAAATAAGCAATAATCAGAATCTATTTGGTCAGAACTCTGGAAAATAAAAGTTTATAGCAATCAAGTGAATGCTGAATCAAGAAGAAAAATTAAAAATAATAAGAAAGTTTCGTGGTGTTTTCACTTGCCCCTGGCTACCTTCTTCAGCTTGATAGTGGTCTTGAAGATACTACCTTGAAATCTCCAATGTGGAATCTCGGTTTCTTGATTCCAGATGGACTTGAATAGACTTTATTTTAAATTACTGAGTTTGTCTGTCCTAATTAAGTCTGGTGATTACCAAAACTCTGGGAGGAAAGTCTAGGAGTTTATTTGGGGAAATAGGGTATGCAAAATTATCTGTGTATATTGCTACATTTAGAAAGTTGTGTTCAAAGTAAAGAATATAAAAACAATAGTCACTGAAATCAAAATTTGGTCCTTTGGGAAGATCAACAATATTAACCAACCATTACCTACACAGACTAAGAAAAATTAGAAGAAAACATATATTAGAAGAAAACATATATTAAATGGAAAAGTTTGTAGAAATATATAAAACACCAAAACAGACTTAAGAACAAATAGAAAATCTAAATAAACTTTTAACAAACAAAGAAATTAAGTCAATAATCAAAAGCCTCCAAAGAAATACACTGACCCAATGGCGGCATTGATGACATTTAACATAATTTAAAAAGGAATTAAAACTAATACTTCTCTTGCTGTATAACACAGGAGCTCAGCCTGGTGCTCTTTGATAACTTGGAGGGGTGGAAAGGCAGGGCTGGGAGAGAGGCTCAAGAGGGAGGGGATATATGTATACTTAAGACTGATTCACACTGTTGTAGAACAGAAACCAACACAACATTAAATGTAAAGCAATTACATTCCAATTAAAAAAAAAACCACACACTATTACTTCTCAAACCCTTTCAAAAAATAGGAAAGGCAAAAACACTTCCTAAATCATTCCATGAGGCCAGCATCACCCTTACATCAAAACCAGTTAAAGACAGCACAAGAAAAGTAATTCCAGAACAATATCTCACACACATAGATGAAAAATAACTCAACAAAATACAGGCAAACAGTATGTTGCACGTATTATATAGTATATCCAGGTGAGATTTATTCTTGGAATGTAAGGAAGGTTCAATACATGAAAATCAACCGATGTAATGTACATTTATTATACACTTAATGAAATAAAGCAGTGAAATGAAGGGGGAAATAATCTGATGATCTCAATTGATGTAGGAAAAACACTTGATAAAACCTAATATCCATTCATAATAAATACATTCTACATACCTGAGATAGATGAAGACTTCCTTAACTTAATAAAGACTATATGGTAAAAAATAAATAAATGAAAAAGACAAGCTAATATCATACTTAAAGGTGAAAAACAGAAAGCTTTTTTTTCCCTAAGACCAGGAACAAGCAAGGATGCCTGCTTTTGCCACTTCTATTCAACACAGTACTGGAAGCCCTACCCAGAGTAATTATGCTACAAAAGGTAATAAAGTGAAAGTGAAACTCACTCAGCCCCGTCCAACTTTTTGGGACCTCCTTGGAATTCTCCAGGCCAGCATACTGAAGTGGTTAGCCTTTTCCTTCTCCAGGGGATCTTCCCAACCCAGGAATCAAACCCAGGTCTCCAACACTGTGGGTGGATTCTTTACCAGCTGAGCCACAAGTGAACTCCAAGAATACTGGAATGGGTAGCCTATCCCTTCTCCAGCAGATCTCCCTGACCCAGGAATCTAACTAGGGTCTCCTGCATTGCAGGTGGATTCTTTACCAACTGAGCTACCAGGGAAGCCCAAAAAAAGTCATCCAAATTGTAAAGAAAGAGGCAAAATTATCTCTGCAAAAATAGTAATAGTCTTATATGTAGAAAACTCAAAAGATTCAGCAACAATAAAAAAAAAAAAACTGTAGAGCTAATAACTAATTCAGCAAAGTTGCAGCATTCACAATCCACATGCCAAAATTAATTATTTAAAAAGCAACTAACAACAAGCATTCTGAAAAAGAAATTATTAAAATCTAAATTATTAAAATTATTTCATTTAAATTAGTATCCAAAGAATAAAATACCTTGGAATAAATCCAACCAAAGGAGTGAAAGACTTGTACACTGAAATCTAAAAGCATTGAAGAAAAAAAAAAATGGATACAAAAATAAAGATATTCATAGACTGCAAAATTTAATATTTTTAAGATGGCCATATTGCTCAAAGTGATCTACAGATTCAATACAATCTCTATCAAAATCCTAACAACGTGGGTTTTTTTTTTTTTCCAGAAGTAGAAAAATTCATTCTAAAGTTCATACAGAATATCAGGGGGACCCTGAATAGCCAGAATCAGAGAAGAATTTGGAAACCCCACATTTCCTGATTTCAAAACTTCTAACACAAATACAGTAAATAAAACAATATGGTTCTGACATGAAAACAGATAAGTAGAACAATGGTAGAAGATAGAGACAAACTTAGACATTGTATTAAAAAGCAGAGACATCGCTTTGTTGACAAAATTCTGTATAGTCAAAGCTATGGTTCTTCCAGTTGTCATGTACAGATGTGAGAGTTGGTCCATAAAGAAGACTGGGCACTAAAGAACTGACACTTTTGAATTATGGTGCTGGAGAAGACTCTTGAAAGTCCCTTGGACTGCAAGGAGATCAAATCAGTCAATCCTAAAGGAAATCAAACCTGAATATTCATTAAAAGGATTGATACTGAAGCTCCAATACTTTGGCCACCTGAAGTGAAGAACTGATTCATTGGAAAAGACCCTGTCCTGATGCAAGAAAAGATTGAAGGCAAAGGAGGAGGCAGCAGAGGAAGAGATGGTTAGATAACATTATTGACTCAATGGACATGAGTTTGAGCAAACTCCAGGTGATAGTGAAGGACAGGTGAGCCTGACATGCTGCAGTCCATGGGGTCACAGAGTTGACATGACTTAGCAACTGAACAACAATAACAAATAAACATTTGCATTTGTCATCAAATTATTTTTTTCTAGGTTGCAACTTATGGGTCCAATTATATCTTCCCAGAATTCAGAAGCTGAACTCCTAACCCCCAGTGTGTTAAATAGCAAACATAATGGAAGGGTAATTAAATTAATATTAGGTCATTAGAGTGGGCCCTAACCTTCTATGAGTGGTGTGTTTATGAGAAAAGATAATTTGGACACAGGTTCAGAGGGAAAGCCATGTGAAGACACAGGGAGAAAAGGCTGTCAAAATATTAGGTATAGTGACCTCACAATTTACGGCAGTCCTAGCAAAATGCTTTAAGTGCCAAGACCATTCAGTGAGGAGAGGATGGGGTTAATGGAAAATCATTGTTTAATGGTATAGAGTATATGATCGAGGTTATGAAAAATTCAGAAGATGGACAGTGGTGATTATTGTCTATATTTAATGCCACTAAATTGTATGGTAAATATGGTTAAAGTGTTATGTATATTTTTTCATAATTTAAGAAATAATAAAATACCTAGGAAATACTTTAACCAAGGAGGTACAAGATATACATATTAAACATTTTGAAATGCTGCTAAAACAAATTAAAGAAGATTTAAATAAGTGGTATGGCACCCCCTTTTCATAGATTGGAAGACTTAATATTGTTAAGATATCAAATGATCTCCAGATTTATTGAAATCCTTGTCCAAACTCTAATGGCCTTTTTTGAAAATTTGGAAAATCCAGTGCTTAAAGTTATATGAAATTTAACAGGGCTCTAAGTAGCCAACAATCTTGAAAATGGAGAACAAAGTCAGAGGTTTCAAATTTCCCAACCTCAAAACTTTCTACTAAGCTATAGTAACCAAAATAGTGTGGCAATGACACACATAAACATATAGATCAATGGACTAGAGTGAGAATGCATAAGTAAACCTATACATCTATGAAAGTGAAAGTGATAGCTGCTCAGGCGTGTCTGACTCTTTGAGACCCCATGGACTGTAGTCCACCAGGCTGCTCTGTGCATGCGATTTTCCAGGCAAGAATACTGGAGTGGGTTGCCATTCCCTCTGCTGATTTCTGATGTGGTCCAAGATGACTATATGGGAAAGAAGAGTCTCTTTTACCAACGGTGTTGGGAAAACTGGATATCAACATTAAAAAGAATAAAATTAGACCCAACATTTTACCATATAGAAAAATAATCTCAGAATGGATAAATGAGCTAGATACAACAGCTAAAACCATAAAACACAGGAGAAAATATAGATGAAAATCTTTAATACATAAGACTTGGTAATGGATTTTTTAGAAATGACAAAGAAAGCCCAAGCAACAAAAGAATACAGAGATAACACATTAAAAATTTTAATGTGTCAAAAGACATTATCAAGAAGATGAAAGAAAACTTAGAAAACTGGAGAAAATTATATACCAATTACGTTTCTGATAAGGTTTCAGTATCTAGAACATATAAAGAAAACTTACTAATCAACAACAAAAAGACAAACTACTCAATTCAAGAAGAAAGAGACTTGAGCATATATTTGCCCAAAGGAGATATGGGAATGCCTAAAAAAAACAATGAAAAAATACAGTGAGCATGCATCAGTTCAGTTCAGTTCAGTTCAGTCGTTCAGTCGTGTCCAATTCCTTGCAACCCCATGAACTGCAGCACGCCAGGCCTCTCTGTCCATCACCAACACCCGGAGTTCACTCAAACTCATGCCCATTGAGTCGGTGATGCCATCCAACCGTCTAATCCTCTGTCATCCCCTTCTCCTCCTGCCCCCAATCCCTCCCAGCATCAGAGTCTTTTCCAATGAGTCAACTCTTTGCATGAGGTGGCCAAAGTACTGGAGTTTCAGCTTCAGCATCATTCCTTCCAAAGAAATCCCAGGGCTGATCTTCAGAATGGACTGGTTGGATCTCCTTGCAGTCCAAGGAACTCTCAAGAGTCTTCTCCAACACCACAGTTCTAAAGCATCAATTCTTCAGTGCTCAGCTTTCATCACAGTCCAACTCTCACATCCATACATGACCACTGGAAAAACCATAGCCTTGACTAGACGGACCTTTTTGGCAAAGTAATGTCTCTGCTTTTGAATATGCTGTCTAGGTTGGTCATAACTTTCCTTCCAAGGAGTAAGTGTCTTTTAATTTCATGGCTGCAGTCACCATATGCAGTGATTTTGGAGCCCAAAAAAATAAAGTCTAACACTGTTTCCATTGTTTCCCCATCTATTTCCTATGACGTGATGGGACTGGAAGCCATGATCTTGGTTTTCTGAATATTGAGTTTTAAGCCACCTTTTTCACTCTCCTCTTTCACTTTCATCAAGAGGCTTTTTAGTTCCTCTTCACTTTCTGCCATAAGGGTGGTGTCATCTGCATATCTGAGGTTATTGATATTTCTCCTGGCAATCTTGATTCCAGCTTGTGCTTCTTCCAGCCCAGCGTTTCTCATGATGTACTCTACATATAAGTTAAATACGCAGGGTGACAATATACAGCCTTGACGTACTCCTTTTACTGTTTGGAACCAGTCTGTTGTTCCATGCCCAGTTCTAACTGTTGCTTCCTGACCTGCATAGAGGTTTCTCAAGAGGCAGGTCAGGTGGTCTGGTATTCCCATCTCTTTCAGAATTTTCCACAGTTTATTGTGATCCACAAAGTCAAAGGCTTTGGCATAGTCAATAAAACAGAAATAGATGTTTTTCTGGAACTCTCTTGCTTTTTTGATGTTCCAGAGAATGTTGGCAATTTGATCTCTGGTTCCTCTGCCTTTTGTAAAACCAGCTTGAACATCTGGAAGTTCACGGTTCACGTACTGCTGAAGCCTGGCTTAGAGAATTTTGAGCATTGCTTTACTGGCGTGTGAGATGAGTGCAATTGTGTGGTAGTTTGAGAATTCTTTGGAATTGCCTTTCTTTGGGATTGGAATGAAAACTGACCTTTTCCAGTACTGTGGTCACTGCTGAGTTTTCCAAATTTGCTGGCATATTGAGTGTAGCACTTTCACAGCATCATCTTTCAGGATTTGAAATAGCTCAACTGAAATTCCATCACCTCCACTAGCTTTGTTCTTAGTGATGCTTTCTAAGGCCCACTTGACTTTACATTCCAGGATGTCTGGCTCTAGGTGAGTGATCATACCATCATGATTATCTTGGTCATGAAGCTCTTTTTTGTACATTTCTTCTGTGTATTCTTGCCACCTCTTCTTAATATCTTCTGCTTCTGTTAGGTCCATACCATTTCTGTCCTTTGGCATGCTCCAAACATCAGTATGCAAGGTTAAAGATCAGCCTGCAAGATGGCGGCAGTGGTGACCCTCAGGCTGGTAGGCTGTGGAGGCTTGGAGCCTGCTTGGGGGCACCAGGTACTTTTGGGTGTGGACATTGCAAATCAGGGTGAAAGTCACATACACCACCCAGGTTTATAAGGATAGAGCCTCCTGGAAAGTTCAATCTGTAGGTATTCAGAAAGAGGCAGATGAGAACTTCACCATCCACCTGATAGCAGAGGGGCATGTGAGTGAAGTCTGGAGTCACGTGATACCATTTGAGGGCAGTGAGGGGACATCAGGCACCCCAGACAAGCCTGGAAAAAGAAACAAAGGCAGGCCCTGTGGCTTCCATGGATTCCATGTCAGAGGACACCATCCTAAGCGGATGCACAGGAGCACTTCCATGATGGAGTGAAGTGGGAGATCCTAGTGCTGTAAGTATGATGTCAGTGGTGCCACAGGAAGGGCAGCGTTCTCAAGGAAGAAAAATAGTAAAAGCTATTCATTATTAGAAAAATGCAAATAAAAATCACAAGGGAGTACTGCTTCAGTCACACTGCTGCTGCTAAGTCACTTCAGTCGTGTCCGACTCTCTGCGACCCCATAGACGGCAGCCCACCAGGCTCCCCCGTCCCTGGGATTCTCCAGGCAAGAACACTGGAGTGGGTTGCCATTTCCTTCAGTCACACTAGGATGACTAAAAATCAGAAGACCAGAAAATAGTAAGTTTGGCAGGGATGTAGGGACATAGAATCTTCATGTAGTGAAGGCAATCCTGTAAAATTGTTCAACATTGTGGAAAACATTTTGGCAGTTCCTCAAGACGTTAAACATCCAAAGACCACATGAACCCATAATGACACTATTATATATCCACAGGTACCCAAACAAGTACACCTACTTATATGTTTATGGCAGTTATATTCACAATAGCTAAAAGATGGAAACTGAACAAATGTCCATCAAAAATAAATGCATCAGCAAATTGTTCAATGGACTATTATTCAGTCATCAAAGTAAAGGAAGTACTGATGCATGCTACAAAGTGAATAAACTTCAAAAACATATGCTAAAGGAAAAAAGCCAGATACAAAAGGTTACATATTGTGCATCTGTGCTAGGTCACTTCAGTCATGTCTGATTCTTTGCAACCCCATGGACTAGATAGACTGCTAGGCTCCTTTGTCCATGAGCTTCTCTAAGCAAGGATACTGGGGTGGGTTGCCATGCCCTTCTCCAGGGGATCTTCCCAACCCAGGGATGGAATCCACTTCTCTTATGTCTACTGCATTGGCAGGTTGATTCATTACCACTAGTGCCACCTGGGAAGCCCTCACATATCATAGAATTCCAAGTATATGAAATATCAAGGATAGTTAAATCTATAGAGACAGAAAAACAGGTTGGTGGTTTCCAGGGTCAGAGGAGAGGAGAGAAAAGGGAAAAGCTATATTAGTGAGTTCTACTTTGGCATAAGCACAATGGAAATGTTTTGGAACTTCATAAAGGTGGAGGCCATAGAACATTTTGCAAATGTATCAGTATCACTGAATTTTTCACTTTCAGTTCAGTTCAGTCACTCAGTCATGTCTTTGCGACCCCATGGACTGCAGCACACCAGGCTTCCCTGTCCATCACCAGCCCCCAGGAGCTTGCTCAAACTCATGTCCATCAAGGCAGTGATGCCATCAACCATCTTATCCTGTCATCCCCTTCTCCTGCCTTCAATCTTTCCCAGCATCAGGGTCTTTTCTAATGAGTCAGTTCTTTGCATCATGTGGCCATTTTTCACTTTAAAAGGGTTAATATTATGTTGTATGGATTTCACCTCAGTATATTATTTTCTGAAAAAGAATAATCCATCTGGAACTTTTTAAAAGTATTATTAACATTAGCACATTTTAATAATGTTTCAATCTTTGAAATCTCAAATTTGACTCTTTTAGATACATCATATAAGTTGAATAATAGAGCATTTCTCCTTCCCAGAGAGCATTTCTCCTTCTCAGACTGATTTACTTCACTTAGCACAATGCTCTCAAGGTATGTCTATGTTGTCAGGAATGGCAAGATTTCCTCCCTTGTCATTGTTGAATAATTTTCCATAGGGTATACTTCATGCTGTTTTCCATAGTGGTTGCACCATCTCACATAACCACCAACAGTACATAAGAGTTCCAATTTCTCCATATTATCACCAGTACTTATTTTTAAAAATTACAATTGTCATTCTAATAGGTGTGAGGTGATATCTTATTTGGATTTGACTTGCATTTCTCTGAGGATTAATGATGTAGAACATCTTTTCATGAACCTGTGAGCCATTCTTTTTTTTTTTTTAATGACATGTAAATTTCTTTGCTCATTTTTTAATTGGATTATTTTGTTGTTGATGTTGTGGAGTGTAGAAGTGCCTTATATATTATGGATTTCAACCACTTATCAGATACATGGTTTGCAAATATTTTCACCCATAAGTTACCTTTTTACTCTGATGATTATTTCCTTTTCTGTGCCCATGCTTTTTATCTTACTGTAAACCCACTTACCTAATTTAACTTTTGTTGCTTGGGCTTTTGGTGTCATATTCAATTAGTCAGTCTTAGACTGGTGTCATATTTCCTCTGTATTTTCTTCTAAGAGTTTTACAGTTTTAGCTCTTATGTTTAAATCTCTAGTCTATTTTGATTTAATTTTTTGCATGCTATGAGTTAAGGGTCCAGTTTTATTTTTTTGCATGTGGATATGAAATTAAAAGATGCTTATTCTTTGGAAGGAAAGTTATGACCAACCTAGACAGCATATTCAAAAGCAGAGACATTACTTGGCCAACAAAGGTCCATCTAGTCAAGGCTATGGTTTTTCCTGTGATCATGTATGGATGTGAGAGTTGGACTATGAAGAAGGCTGAGTGCTGAAGAATTGATGCTTTTGACTGTGGTGTTGGAGAAGACTCTGTATAGTCCCTTGGACTGCAAGTGATCCAACCAGTCCATTCTGAAGGAGATCAGTCCTGGGATTTCTTTGGAAGGAATAATGCTGAAGCTGAAACTCCAGTACTTTGGCCACCTCATGCAAAGAGTTGACTCATTGGAAAAGACTCTGATGCTGGGAGGGATTGGGGGCAGGAGGAGAAGGGGACGACAGAGGATGAGATGGCTGGATGGCATCACTGACTCGATGCACATGAGTTTGAGTGAACTCCGGGAGTTGGTGATGGACAGGGAGGCCTGGAGTGCTGCAATTCATGGGGTCGCAAAGAGTCGGACATGACTGAGCATCTGAACTGAACTGAACCAGTTTCTGAACACCATTGCTGAAGAAATTACTTCCTTTTGTATTCTAAGCATCCTTGTCAAAATTAGTTGACCATATGTATATGGACTTATTTCTGGTCTTTCTATACTATTACTCTATTTGTTCAGTTTTATCCCTGTATCATACTGCTTTAATTATTGTGGGCTTAAATATACTTTGAAATTAGAAAGTGCAATGCTTCCATCTTTGTTCATTTTTAAGATTGCTTTGGTTATAAGGGACTTTTGTGATTTCATGTGAACTTTAGGAGGGATTTTTCTATTTCTATTAAAATATGTCATTCAGATTTTGAAGGAATTGCTTTCAATTTGGGTCACTCTTGGTGGTGTGCACATTTTAATTATTAAGTCTTCCAATCCATGAACATGGATGTCTTTCCTAGTATTAGGTTGGTGCAAAAGTAATTGTAATTTTGCATTGTTGAACTTTGCCATTTGATATTGAAATACATTCTTAAATAAATGTGGCTATGTTATACATCATTTTAATGCAGCTTTCTGGCCTTATGGAATTTTGCTAATGACTAATTACTTGCTGTGTATTTTATATTTATTTTATACTATGGAAATGATGTTAGGCAAAAAGCAAATTTGAACAATTTTCCTTTTTGAGTTCAAAATGGATCATAAAGCAGAGGAGACAACTCAAAAACACATTTGGCCCAGGAACTGCTAACAAACATACAGTGCAGTGATGCTTCAAGAAGTTTTGCAAAAGAGACGAGAACCTTGAAGATGAACAGTGTCGTGGTCAGCCAGTTGAGAGCAGTAACTGAAGCTGCTCTCTTAGAACTATACAAGAAATAGCTGAAGAACTCAATGTCGACCATTTTATGGCCAATCAGTATTTGAAGCAAATTGGAAAGGTGAAAAAGCTCAATCAATGGGTGCCTCATGAGCTGACCAAAGATTAAAAAAAAAAAAATCATCAGTTTGAAATTTTGTCTTCTCTTATCCTGTGCAACAACAATGAACCATTTCATGGTTGAACTGTGACTTGCGACAAAAAGTATATATCATGCAACAACTGGGGACAACAAGCTTAGTGGTTGAACTGTGAAGAAGCTCCAAAGCACTTCCCAAAGCCAAATTTGCACCCCAAAAAAGATCATGGTCACTGTTTGGTGGTCTGCTCTTGACCACTACAGCTCTCTGAATCCTGGGTGAAACTGTTATATCTGAGAAGTATGCTCAGCAACTCGATGAAATTGAAAGTGTTAGTCGTGCATTCGTGTCCAACTTTTTGCAACCCCATGAACTGTAGCCCACCAGGCTCCTTTGTAAACAGGATTCTCCAGGCCAAGAGGCAGCAAATAAATGAGAAGCACTGAAAACCTCAATGCCTACAGCTGGCTTTGGTCAATAGAAAGGGTCTGACTATTCTCCACAACAATGTCCAACCACGGGTTGCACAACCAATGCTTCAAAACGTGAAGGAAGTGGACTAGGGAAGTTTTGCCTCATCCACCATATTCACCTGGCCTCTTACCAACCAACTATCACTTCTTCAAGCATCTCAACAACTTTTTGCAGGGAAAATGCTTCCACAACCAGCAGGAGGCAGAAAATGCTTTCCAAGAGTTCTTTGAATCCCAAAGCGCAGATTTACATGCTACAGGAATAAACGAACTGTTTTCTCAGTGCAAAATTATGTTGCTTGTAACGGTTCCTATTTTGATTAATAAAGATGTGTTTAAGCCTAATTATTTATATAATCATTTAGAATTCATGATTCAAAATCTCAATTATGTTTGCACTAACCTAATATTTGTGTCTTTAGTTTTGTTCACCAGTTGATGGTAGTTTTCAGTGTACAAATCTTTTATCAATTTAGTTGAATTTATTCTTAAGTATTTTATTTTTCAGTTCAGTTCAGTTCAGTTCAGTCACTCAGTCGTGTCCGACTCTGCGACCCCACGAATCGCAGCACGCCTGTCCATCACCAACTCCCAGAGTTCACTCAGACTCACGTCCATCAAGTCAGTGATGCCATCCAGCCATCTCATCCTCTGTCATCCCCTTCTTCTCCTGCCCCCAATCCCTCCCAGCATCAGAGTCTTTTCCAATGAGTCAACTCTTCGCATGAGGTGGCCAAAGTACTGGAGTTTCAGCTTCAGCATCATTCCTTCCAAAGAAATCCCAGGGCTGATCTCCTTCAGAATGGACTGGTTGGATCTCCTTGCAGTCCAAGGGACTCGCAAGACTCTTCTCCAACACCACAGTTCAAAAGCATCAATTTTTCAGTGCTCAGCCTTCTTCACAGTCCAACTCTCACATCCATACATGACCACAGGAAAAACCATAGCCTTGACTAGATGAATCTTTGTTGGCAAAGTAATGTCTCTGCTTTTGAATATGCTGTCTAGGTTGGTCATAACTTTCCTTCCAAGGAGTAAGCATCTTTTAATTTCATGGCTGCAATCACCATCTGCCGTGATTTTGGAGCCCCAAAAAATAAAATCTGACACTGCTTCCACTGTTTCCCCATCTATTTCCCATGAAGTGATGGGACCGGATGCCATGATCTTCATTTTCTGAATGTTGAGCTTTAAGCCAACTTTTTCACTCTCCACTTTCACTTTCATCAAGAGGCTTTTTAGTTCCTCTTCCCTTTCTGCCATAAGGGTGGTGTCATCTGCATATCTGAGGTTATTGATATTTCTCCCGGCAATCTATGTTACTGTAAATAAGGGCTGCCCTGATAGCTCAGTTGGTAAAGAATTATCCTGCAATGCAGGAGACCTTGGTTTGATTCCTAGGTCGGGAAGATCTGCTGGAGAAGGGATAGGCTACCCACAGCAGTATTGTTGGGCTTCCCCTGTGGCTCAACTGGAAAAGAATCTGCCCACAATGTGGGAGACCTGAGTTCAATCCCTATGTTAGGAAGATCCTCTGGAGACGGGAAAGGCTACCCACTCCAGTATTCTGGCCTGAAGAATTCCATAGACTATACAATCCATGGGGTCAAAAAGAGTCGGGTATGACTGAGTGACTTTCATTCACTTTAACTGTAAATAAGATTGTCTTCTTGATTTTCTTTTTGGCTGCTGCTGCTGCTGCTAAGTCGCTTCAGTCATGTCCGACTCTGTGCAACCCCAGAGACAACAGCCCACCAGGTTCCCCTGTCCCTGGGATTCTCCAGGCAAGAACACTGGAGTGGGTTGCCATTTTGCCCTTAATGCAACTGATTTTCTTATGTTAATTTTGTGTTCAGCTATTTTATTGAATGTATTTGTTAGTCTCATATTTGTTGGGTAGCGATTAGAATTTTCTGCAATAAGATCATTTCATCTCCAAACAAAGATAATTTTACATCTTATTTTCTGATTTGGACACCCTTTATTTCTTTCTTGCCTAATTGCTCTGGGTAAAATTTCTAGTACTATGTTTAACTGGAGTGGTAAGAGTAGTCATCCTCATTCCTAGAGGAAAAGTTTTTTAACAAACTTTATGATGAAAGCTGTGGGATTTTCATAAAAGTCTTTCATTATGTTGAGGTAAATTTCTCATATATATAATATACTAAGTATTTTTATACTTAAAGAATGTTAACTTTTGTCAAATGCTTTTTCTACATCAGTTAATATGGTCATCTGACTTTCATCTTTCATTCTGTTGAGATGTATCACATTATGATTTGTATATCTTGAACTATCTTTGCATCCCAGGGATAAATTCTACATGGTAATTATGTATGATCTATTAAAAATGATGTTGAATTAAGTTTACTAGTGTCTTATTGAAGATTTTTGCATTTGTGTTCATCAGGGATATTAGCCTGTAGTTTTCTTTTCTTGTATGATCTTAGTCTGGCTTTGGCATAAGGATGCTAGCAGGTCTCACAAAATGAACTTGAAAATGTTCCCTCTTCCTCAAATTTTTGGAAAAGGTTTAGTGTTAATTTTTCTTGAATAATATATAGACCAAATGGATTTACAGATATACAGAGTATTTTACTGAACAACAACCAAAAACAGACTTTTCTCAAGAGCCTGTGGTACATTTTCTAGGGTAGATGAAATTTTAGTTCACAAAATAATTCATAAAAAATTTAAAACATTAATACCAAGTAATAAAAAATAATACCAAGTATTTTTTCCGATCACAATGATATTAATATTAATCTAGAAATCAATAATAGGAGGGAAACTGGAAAATTCACAAATGTGTCAAAATTAAATAACTGGCTTCTGAAGAACAAATAGGTCAAAAAGGAAATCATAAGGAAATTAGAAAATACTTTGAGACAAATGAAAATCAAAACACAACATATCAAAATTTATGTGTTGTTGTTTAGTTGCTAAGTCATGTCCAACTCCTGTGACCCCATGGAGAATAGCCCATCAGAGTCCTCTGTCCATGAGATTTCCCAGGTGATAATACTGGAGTGGGTTGCCATTTCCTTTTCCAGGGGATCTTCCCAACTTGATGATCAAACCCACATCTCCCTCATTGGCAGACAGATTCTTTATCACTGAGCCACCAGGGAAGCCCCATTGAAACTTATAGGATTCAGCAAAAGAAGTACTAAGAGGGAAGTTTGTAGCTATAAAAGCCAGTGTTAAAAAGAAGAAAGATCTTAAATAAATAACAAATTTTATACCTCAAAAAACTAGAAAAGGAAAGGGAAAAAAAACCCCAAAAGCAAAACCTGAAGTTAGCAGAAAGAAGGAAATAGAGCATAGAATAGAAAAACAATATGAAAAAAAAACAACAAAATTAAGTTGTTTTTGTGAAAAGATAAACAAAATTGACAAAATTAAGGTAGATTAAGACAAAAAAAAAGAAAATTCAAAATTAGAAATGAAAGACTATAAGTGATACCATAAAAATATGATTGCAAGAGACAACTGTGAGCAATTATATACCAGTTTATCAGATAATAAAGAGAAATGGATAAATTCTTGGAAACAAACAGCCTATCAAGAATGAATCAAGAAGAAATATAATATCTGAACAGAAACCAGTAATGCATAAGGAGATTGAATCTGTAATCCAAAAGTGCCCAGGACAAAATGGTCTCACTAATGCAAAGAGTTGGACATGACTGAGCGACTGAACTGAACTGAACTGAATGCATTTCTTATTGGTTTTTAACATAAATTTAACAGGTTTAATTGGTTTTTAACAAATTTAAATTTATCAACTTGTAATGATAATATACATTTATACTTCAACTAGGTGAAAAAATTTTTATGTTTTAAGTATGCAGAAAATTGTTCACTTCAACTTATCTGTAGAAGCCTTCCTATATCTGAAAAAGAATATTTAGGTATTAACAAATCCAAATGGTATGTGTTTTTTATGGCACTAAAGACTTTATTGTGTTTAGATTGATGGTAATGTATCTGACTATAGAATAAAAACTACATTGAAGTAGATGGTCAGCCTTTTGAAGACCAAAATAGAATTGAAATACCTGATTTTGGTAAAATATCAAGATCAATGCCAAACTTCAGTATATTCCTAGTTTGTATTATATACATTACAAAAGATAATGTAGAAATTCTTCTGTATTGTATATCTTAAACCTGACCAAAGTGTTCTTGACTTAAAATTATATCAATAAAAATGCATATATATTATATGTTTTAAATATGTTTTTTATTTAGTAGATTGATTCATTTTTTTACAAAGCATTTTTCTTGCACATGAAGGAAGGCAATACTGAACTAAATAATATAGGTATCCAAGCCCACTGGCTTAAGGCAGTTCAGTTTCAAGTTTGGTCTTCCCTGATAGCTCAGTTGGTAAAAAATCCACCTGCAATACAGTTCGATTCCTGGGTCGGGAAGATCTGCTGGGGAAGTGATAGGCTACCCACTCTGTTATTCTTGGGCTTCCCTTGTGATTCAGCTGGTAAAGAATCTGCCTGCAATGTGGGAAACCTGGGTTCCATCCCTGATTTGGGAAGATCTCCTGGAGAGAAGGGAAAGGCTACCCACTCCAATATTCTCGCCTGGAGAATTCTGTGGACTACAGTCCATGGGGTTGCAAAGAGTTGGACACTACTGAGTGACTTTCACTTTCAAAGCTAAGAAAGTTTTTATAAAATAAAAAAGGCTTTTTAAAAAATTTAAATCATTAACACTGATGAACTTATAAAATTCACAGACTAACTGCTTTGGAAAATAATGCTCAGATCACAAATTTTAAAAGATATTTTAGTTAAGTGCCAAATTTGTAATATAGCTAAAGAGATCAACAACATTTTTCAAGCATATGACTATCACTCTCTTTTGTTTTTTAGATTTAATGCCTCCACTGATAACAGGAATTGTACTCAACAGTATGCAGAATAATTGATGCTTTCTGTAACCTAAGATACTACTTTTATAAAAGCTGATTTTTTTTTTTTCTTTAATGTTGTGTCAAATGTCCTGGAGTGAACAAGTTGAGTTTGAAATTAATGAATAGTTCATGTTCTGACCATGAGCCAGTCTTGCCTACTAGGGTGGTGAGAATTTTCAAAAGAAAAAGAAAAGAAAGATAAAAAGAAAAAAAAAAAAACACATTAATGTGTAGTTACAGGTGTACTTTAATTTTTAAAAGTCCCCCCATTATTCTGTACCCCATGATGCCAACCAAAACTCTGCCTGCTAATTGACAAGAGGCCTTCAGCCTTGCTGTGACAGCTATCATTCAGTGACACTGAAAACAAATAAAGATAAAAATGTTTGCCCTCCTCTGTGCAAATTTGAAAACCAATTCCAAAGTTCCTCTATTATATGGCAATTAGTGGTCAATGGGAACTGAACTATTTCAGGTAAACTTAATCATTTGCTCTAACTACTTGGAGTTACATTTTGTAGCTGTGTTCAGAAAATAAAAACATATTTTTGAAGCTTTGAATACACTGAACATAAAAACCTTGAGGACAAATTCCGATACTTTTGTTCATTATGATATACTTCAACCATTTATAGCCAAAATATATCTATGAGCATTGAGAATTGGTACTAAAACATCTCTTCATCTTCTGAGACTGATGAGACTCTCAAGGACACAGCTCTTTAAAATGATTTGAAGGAAAGTACCAAATCTCATCTATTGTGTCCACAGAAGATATTTTCCTGACATCAGAGTGAAAAATTTTCGCCAAACACATGAAGGAAACCCTCTTCTCACCTACAATAATAGGCGATATCGACAGAATTTAGTATGTGTCTGACAAGGGTTTTTGCCATCAACCACCTCGAGCTTCAAAACCTCCAAGTGTCTTACCTATATTATCTCACTTAATTCCCACAGCATCAGTATGATGGAAAGACTAGTGTTTCTTTTTCCATGAGGAAATGAGACACAGAAAGGTTAGGGAACTGGCTGGAAAGAACTTAGCCTAGAAGTGATGGAGCCAGGGCTTGAACAAAGGTAACCTCCCTCCAGGGCCCTCTATATCCATCTCTGGAATTAACCACTGCATGGTCTGTGGCAAAAGAACTCAAGGAAAGCATTGTGAAAGATTTGATTCCATTGTCTGCATCCTTCCAAATGTGTTTTTGAGGCCATTATTTGCACTAATAAGTGTACCACAGACTTCATTAGAAAAGTAATCTTTGTTTGGGTAACTCACTAAAGATTCCTGTCTCTCTCTCTCTCACACACACAAACTTACAGAATCTCTCCCCACCCCCAACATCTTCTCTGACCATCACTTCTTCCACTCTGGCTGACACTCATCCCACTCTCTTCAGGGTGTCAGGCCATCTTGCTGTTCCTCTGCTCACTTGGCCCACTCCTACTGTAAGGCTTTCATGTTGGCTGTGTTCTGTACTTGGAGTGCTCCTCCCTTGATACCTCCATAGGTATCTCCTTGAATCCTTTCAACTCTTTGCTCAAATGTAACCTCCTCAGTAAAGCTGGTGTTTACCTCCCTCTTTAAAACAGCAACACCCACCCAATCCTCCCATAGCTCTTAACTCTTTACCATAGTACTTCTCACCTTAAAATATATTATACATTTAGTTACTATACATGTGAATGCTATCTGTTTGAACCTCCTGGAACAAAAACTCTACGGCAGTTTGTTTTTCTTTTTTAACATGTTGCTCTGAATGATACATCCCAAATATGGTCAGTGCTCAGCATACACTTAAGGTTGGATAAATATATGTTGAATGAATACCTAATTTTAGGGTAAAACTTTTCACAAGCAAGCAGATTCATTCTTGTCTTGCGCTGTAGTCATTATATGAGCCAAGATAGGCCCTTATGCCTTTCTAGATCAAAATTAATTTGCTCTATGAATATATTTATTCCATTAAATGCTATTGTTTTTAAGGAAATTTTGAAATTTCAATTGATATTAAAGGAAGGATGATATTAATATTCGGTCAAATAAAATACAAGTTCAGAAACACTGCTCTAAAGCACCTGGCCCAGTTCCATTTATGTAGCAAGTGCTCAATAAATTCTGGTTGAATGAGTGCTCATTAAGTACCGTGGGGTGCAGACGAGATTAGAGGCCACATGTTGAATAGTAATCACTGACAGAAGTTCACATTAAATTCCATGTAGGAATATTGTGTTTATTGGAGCAAGTCATAAATAAAATAAGCTAAGGCTTTGAAATGACTGATGATGACCATTTGGGATCCAGAAGTGCTGAAGCAGAACTACAACGTACTAGTAGGTTTGTAGAAGCTGTTAATAAAGATGATGTTATTTGAAGGCTCACTAAGAAATATGGCATCATTGAAAGGTTAGAAAGTCACAGTCTTCTGAATAATATAATGCCATCAATTTCCAGCCAAAATTCACCCTTTCTAGGCTTTCTTTCTCATTGCTTTCACCCTCTTATCTTACTTTTCAGGCATTTATTCTAAATACTCAAATGCAACTTCCTCCTTCAAATGTGTGCATTAACCCTTGTAGGACATTATGCTTTACTTAGATGAGTTTATGGGTAGTATCTTCTATAAGACTGAGCTCAAAGTTTACTAGTCCTTCTATGCATTCCATGACCTCTTCCTGATCTAGGTTACGTATCTTTCCTCTTTGTACCCAGAGCCCTTTGTACTCATACCATTTATCATATGAAACTGTAATTGTCTACTAACCTGTGTGTTAAGCACCATGAAACTATGAATTCCCCAGACATGCTTTGTGGGTTTTATCTCTGGGCCCTTAAAGCAGAATATAGGGCCAGACATGTAATTTCTAAGTCAACTTGATTTATTTTCCATTTGCAAATACATCATAAGGATCCTGAAGACTGGACTGTATTTCTAGCACCTTTGTGTGAACTGTAGTACTTTACAAAGGGTCTGACACACTTACGTGTTCAAAAAGTTATCTTGTCATTATTAGCACTTGACTAAAGTAAGGTACTATTTATGAGGTTCACAGGCCATAGAGTTGTCAAGGATTAGTTGAGGAACAAGATACAAAGTGCTTAAAAAATATTAACTAATATATTGAATCCTCTCTTACTTTTCAAGAAAACCCTTACTGGTTGTGTAAGATTCAAGCCTAATATCACTTCTTCCAGGAAGCCTGCTCCTCTGTATTCCCTAGCATTCTAATATATGCTATTGATATTAAAATTGTTCTCATCAAGGTCAGCAAGGAACCAGGGATGTTGATTCCTTGTGACTGAATTTCTCTTCCTCATTTGATATAGTAAACAATTTCTAAATTTTTAGAATTCTCTATTCTTTGGCTTCCTTGATGCTGCTCTGTCTTGGTTCTACCCCAATAACTGTTTCTTTTGGATTTTTGTTCAGGTGTATTTCTCTTCCTCTCAATTACATCTTCATTTATTCCATTCTTTTATTAACTGGTTAAAGATTTATGGAGACCTGCCATGTGACAGATATGAATTCTATTGAAACATTTCTCTATATCTATCCTTTTAACAGTTACATAAGAAGGAATTTACTTTATAGAGAATCCAACTTTGTGTCTGACTCTCTCTGCTGTGTATGTGTTTCTTTCTTGGAAAACATGACCACGCTCATGGTTTTAAAGCTCACTATATATATAAAACATGTGAATTCATATTTCCAGTCCTGATTTTATTCTTAAACTTTGACTCCTTGTCTCAAAGTTTAAAACAATTTTCCCATTAAGATGATCTTCTGTCATACCAACTTAAACTGTTCTTAGATACTGACCTGATGCCAGGCAGGACACAATAGCCTCAAGATCTCTTTGAAAGACTTGTGGCCTCAATGTTTCTTAGCAGAGAATTTCAGGAAGAATACTTTACAATGAGAAAAAAAAATACCTATTTTAAATACATTTCTTAATCAAAAACTGTCCATATCCAGATAGTTCATGTACATAGACACACCCCCCCACCACAAGTCACTAAAGAGTAGTAAATTGACCCAGTGTCCCAATGTGATTGGAAGAGAACCAAAAGACAGTTTCAATTTAATATTGATAAAGTTTTTATTGGCTTTTGATGCCATCTTACAGGTGTCCATCCCTTTTGCAAGGAAGGATGCTTTGTGTTGCAGCAGCACTTTTTTTATTTTATAGATTTGAAGACTTTTTAGGCCCCTTGGGGCTTCCCTGGTGGCTCAGAGGTTAAAGCATCTGCCTCCAATGCAGGAGACCTGGGTTCAATCCCTGGGTCAGGAAGATCCCCTGGAGAAGGAAATGGTAACCCACTCCAGTATTCTTGCCTGGAGAATCTCATGGACGGAGAAGCCTGGTAGGCTACAGTCCACGGGGTTGCAAAGAGTCGGACACGACTGAGTGACTTCACTTTCACTTTCACTTTTTCATCCCTACATGTCAGCATGGATATTTCATCTTTCACTTACTGCCAAGTTTAGCTCATTCTAATTTATGGTTATAAACACCAAATTCCAGCTTCAATCTCTGTCCTAAGCATCGGATTCATATTTCTCTCTGCCTATGCAATATGTCACCTAAGCATATGAGATAGATTGCAATTTTAAATATCTAAAAACAGAACTCTTTGTTTTCCACCTTCTTTCTCAATATTATTATTTTCTAGTCTTCTTTATCTCAATAAATGTCATCAATGTACACCCAATTGTTCAATCAAGAGCCTTGGAGATTACCTTCATTTCTTCTTCTTTTTTTTTGGCATCGACTTTTTAATTCACCAACACATCCTGTTGACTCTACCCTCAAATATATCTTGAATCAATTTGTTTTCTAGCACTTGCCTCATTATCATCCTAGACTCTCTCATTTCTTATCTCAAATACTGAGAAACCCTCTCAAGTTGTTTCCCAGAACTCACTCATGTCTTCCCATTGTCTCTTCTCTACCCTAAAACCATTGTGAAACTTTGAAAACAGAAGTCAGTTTATGTGATCTTACTCACTGTTCTACCCACATGTAAAACCATACCACTTAATAAAATCCTGTCTCAATAATATCATCTCTATTCCTGGTTCAGTAAACAACATCTTCCTTAATCTTCCTGTTGTCACTCAGATATGCCAAGGTCATTCTGTCTAAGGGATTTTCACCTGTTCTTATTTCTGTCTAGAATATTCTCCCCCACATGCATTATAATGTATGTCTATGCTCTAGTGTCACCCATTCAGAATTTGTCCCTGACTACCCTACTGAAATAGCATATCTTTTGTCTCTTTCCCTGAGTAAGTTTATTTTCTAAAATTATGTTCATGTATTCACATGCTCTTCACATGTTGACACGAAAATGTCCTGTCAGTCTTTCTGATCCACTGACTATACCTTTTCTGAAGTATTTTCTATATCTAGAATAAGAGGTGCAATATTTGTCAAAAGACTATACAGATGAGTAATACAGCTCTCCATCACCCAGCATGGAGAAGCCAGAGGAAGTATCCGCCAGGTGGGCAAGACCAGGCCGACACTTGTGTTACACCACATGGAGCAGAAACACATAGATCCAGAGAGCAATGACATCTGCCTTTGAGGATCAAAATTAAGGAAGCTTCTTATGTCCTAAAGGAAAACACTGGAAACTACCAGAATGATTATTAAAAGAACAAAAAATCCAGGAGGATTTCTACAGACTTCCATTATTTTGTCCTCTGTGATATTTGGGGGGAGCTGTTCTAGATCAAGGCACAAGGTCAGGTCAGACCAAAATGCCTTGTCCCTCAACACCTCAAGACATCTCAGTTAGTTAGTTCTTGCTGATCTCATGCGGGAAGAGTCCTACAGCACTTAGGCCTGTCCTTGAGTTAGATCTTCTAGTGAAACAGTTGGCATGTTCTCTTTCACACACAGTTATTCCCCCTTGTTTAACTCATCCATTCTAGTCTCTTTCCTTATTCATTAAGATGAAATAATTTCTAACACTGTACTGTAATGTACAGTGTAATGTAATGTACTGTAATGTAAATCTCAGTATTACACTTAAGGATTTTTTATATCTGCTAAAATACTTCTAGGCTGAAGAGATCCCAAACTACTGACAAATCTCTTTAAGAATTAGTTAATTTAAAAGTCTAAAAAGCCATGTATGTTCATGTATGTCACCTTATTGTCCTTTACTTAGGCACTTGTGTTTGTTTCCTAGAACTTTCATAACAAATTACCAGAAATTTGGTGGCTTAAAGCAACGGAAGTTTATTCTTTTACCATCTGGAGGTTGAATATCAAATAATGGTGTTTGGTTGGTTCTCCCTAGAGACTTTGCCAGAGAATCCGTTTCATGACTTTCTCCTAACTTTTAGTGACTGCTGGCAGTACTTGCTATTCCTTGCTTGAAGATGAATCACTCCACTCTCTGCTTGTCTTCACAAAACCTTCTCTGTGTGTCTATTTTGCCTTCTCCTATACAGACTTATTGGACTTAAGTCCCACACATATAGAATGATCTCAACTTAAGTTCCTCAACTTAATGACACCTGTAAAGAATTTTTTTTTTTTTTTCCCCTAAACAGGGTCATGTTCCCAGGCTCTGTGATTAGGGCATGGACATATAATTTGGGGAGGATGAGTCACCACTCAACCCACTGCAGCACCCTAATTTCAAACACCAAGTCTAAACCTCTTTCCATGACTTCAGTTTTCTGTCCCAGTCTCATTTCTGGGTGTCAACAATGTTCACAGCTGTGTTATGGGAAGCACACAGAGTCACCCTTCCTCCTTTCAACACTGCCTACTGCACCACTGCAAATGACCCAAGTACCTTCTCCAAGAAGGAAATGATCATTTGAACTGATATGTGCCCCTACCTCAAAGAACATAATGTACTTCCTTACAGTCTCTCTTTCTAAGGTAAGTTTAAGAATCCATCTACTAGGCTCTAAGTCCCCTAATTGTATTCAAGCTTTAATTCCTACCTCCTCAAAATACTTCTAGAATTAAAGCTCTTTCAGTTCAGTTCAGTTCAGTTGCTCAGTCGTGTCCAACTCTTTGTGACCCCATGAATCGCAGCACGCCAGGCCTCCCCGTCCATCACCAATTCCCGGAGTTCACTCAAACTCACGTCCATTGAGTCAGTGATACCATCCAGCCATCTCATCCTCTGTCGTCCCCTTCTCCTCCTGCCCCCAATCCCTCCCAGCATCAGAGTCTTTTCCAATGAATCAACTCTTCACATGAGGCGGCCAAAGTACTGGAGTTTCAGCTTTAGCATCATTCCTTCCAAAGAACACCCAGGGCTGATCTCCTTCAGAATGGACTGGTTGGATCTCCTTGCAGTCCAAGGGACTCGCAAGAGTCTTCTCCAACACCACAGTTCAAAAGCATCAATTCTTTGGTGCTCAGCCTTCTTCACAGTCCAACTCTCACATCCATACATGACTACTGGAAAAACCATAGCCTTGACTAGATGGACCTTTGTTGGCAAAGTAATGTCTCTGCTTTATAATATGCTGTCTAGGTTGGTCATAACTTTCCTTCCAAGGAGTAAGCATCTTTTAATTTCATGGCTGCAGTCACCATCTGCAGTGATTTTGGAGCCCCCCAAAATAAAGTCTGACACTGTTTCCCCATCTATTTCCCATGAAGTGATGGGACCAGATGCCAAGATCTTCGTTTTCTGAATGTTGAGCTTTAAGCCAACTTTTTACTCTCCACTTTCACTTTCATCAAGAGGCCTTTGAGTTCCTCTTCACTGTCTGCCATGAGGGTGGTGTCATCTGCATATCTGAGGTTATTGATATTTCTCCTGACAATCTTGATTCCAGCTTGTGTTTCTTCCAGTCCAGCATCTCTCATGATGTACTCTGCATATAAGTTAAATAAGCAGGGTGACAATATACAGTCTTGACGTACTCCTTTTCCTATTTGGAACCAGTCTGTTGTTCCATGTCCAGTTCTAACTGTTGCGTCCTGACCTGCATACAAATTTCTCAAGAGGCAGGTCAGGTGGTCTGGTATTCCCATCTCTTTCATAATTTTCCACAGTTTATTGTGATCTGCACTCTTACATCCAACCACTTTTCTCATAGAGTGAAATAACTACTCAGACCCCTATATAAGTAGATCCCTCTACTTACATCCTTGTAACCAGAAAAAGTCAATTTTGACTCCATGCCGAATCCATTCCTCTTGCTTTAACCCTTTTTTTGCTGCTTTTTATAAGCATACATAAAGGCCTACCTTAGGGAACACAGACCCCCTGTGCCTGACTGTTAAACTAAAGTAGCTTTGTTCATAATCCTGTCCACCTGTAGACTGCAGGAAGAAAGAAATTAACACATCTCCCTGCCTGAGGTTTGCCATTCTAGGAGATATTTGCAAGAATTAAATGGTCTTTTTACTTTGTTTCCTCACCTCCCCCCATCTCTGACCCATGAAAGAACCTGGCACCCGGGCCCCAACAAGATGGTTATTTTGAGACATTAGTCTGCCATCTTTTTGGTCAGCTGGATTTCTGAATAAAGTTATATTGCTTGCCTTAACACCTTGTCTCCAAGATTTATTGGCCTATTTTGCAGTGAGCAGAATAAGCTTGGACTTGGTAACTTCTAAATACCATTTATTCTTTTCTCTAAATTATTTTGTGCCTACAATTGTCCCTGTTTCCTTTTAGGTAATCAATCATTCCTTCTCTATTGGATAGATTTTCTCAACTTGAAATCATGCTTAATATATGCCCAGTCAAAAATAAATTTTTACCTTGCTTTTGCATCATATTCTCCAGTTACCATACTTTTTGCTTCCTCTTTTTGTCAAAACTGACAGCAAATGTTGTTGATTATACTAATTGTTTTCACTTTATTATTCTGCAATCTCTTTTGAACTTACTCAATTATGTCTTTATTCCCATCATTCCCTTAAACTACTTTTGTCCAGGGAGCTAATTCAGTTGTCAATTCCCAGTCTTGATATTACTTAATTAACCCTCCACAGCATTTGACACTGTAGACTTCTCCCTTTTATTGGAAACAATTCCTGTACTTGGTTTCTGAAATACAATCATTCCTGCTTTTACTTCTACCTTCCTAGAAGATTCACTTGTTAAATTTTCTTCCTTTCAACCCCTAAATGTTGGAGTTCCACAGGGCTCAGTCTTCAAACACCTTTAACTTACAACCACTCCCTATATAAATTCACCATTCATGCTTGAAGCACCATTCATATAAACTGATGACTCCTAAATGTTTATTTCAGTTCTCATCTCACCCTTGCACTCTAAATTCATCTACTTAACTACTTATATGAATCTCTGGTTGGAGACCTAATGTGCTTCTCAAATGTCACACATCCAAAATTCAAATTCCTGATTTACCTCTCAAACCTGCTGCTCCTCAGGTCTCCCTCAGTTTTGTAAATGGTGCCACCACCTACTCAAGTGCTTGAAAGATTTTACAAACATTCTTTCTTTTTTTCACCTTTCCTTACTATGTCTGATACATTGGCATGGCATGTTTCTTCCAAATACATCCAAACCCTAACTACTTCTTATCAATGCCACCACTACCATCCTGCCTCTGGTAACCCATCACCATTGATCTACTCCACTGTAATAAGTGCCCTGAATGTTCCACTTCTGCTCTGCCCTCTACTGTCAACTCTCCATGCAGACAGACAATGAAGTCTGGAAAATATTTGAGGGAAATCATATAACATTGTTTTATTTCACTTCAAGTCAAATTCAAATCCTCCACTATGACTGCTAAACTTTTTCATAATCTAACTTCAATGTCCTCTTCTACCTCATCTTGCGACCTTCCTACCAGTTCTCAGCACTCTGTCCAAACTTGCCTGTTTTCTATTCTTAAAACTAACCAAGCATAGTTCAGAATGCCTCAAGGCCTTTGAAACATGCCATCTGTTGGCAGGCTCTTCCCACAGAAACTGACATGTTCTTCCCTCTTCATTCCAGCCTTTTTTATTATCACCTGCTCATAGTAGAGTCTCTTACAATCCCTTCCAAAAAACTTCTCTCTCCCCAATTTCTTTCTCCCCATTCCTTGCTTTACTTTGTTTCACAGCACATATCATCCATTGACCTTATATTTTTAAGAACAATTTTAGATTTATAGAAAAATTACAAAGATGCTATAGGAAGTCTCTATATTCTACACATCCAGGTTCCCCTATTATTATCATCTTAACTTAGTACACTTGTCAGAATGAGTGAAACAATACTAGTTCACTATTAAAGTCCATATTCTATTCAGATTTCCTTAGTTTTCACTTAATTGTCCAGGACCCCACCTAGAGTATAAAAGTACATTTATTTGTTTTGTCTCGGGCTCCTCTTAGCTTTGATAATTTCTTATGTATTACTTGCTTTGGATGACTTTTAAAGTTTTCAAGAGTACTGGCAATGTATTGTGTGACATGTTTTTTTGTTGAAATTTCTGGCTTGTTCTTTTTTTTTTCCCCCCTCATTTTTAGCCTGGGATTGCATGTTTTGAGGAAAAAGACAGCAGAGGTAAAGTGCCATTTTCATCCCATCACATCAAGGATATATACTGTCAGCATGACATCACTGTTGATGCTGACTTTGACCATGGGGCTGAGGCAGTATTTGTCAGGATTCACTACTGTAAAGTTATTCTCTCCCAACCCTTTTCCATATTTTACTCTTTGAAATTATTATGTATAGTCCACATTAAAGGAGTGGGAATTTATGCTCCACCTCCTTGAGGGCAGAACAGGTATTATATCTTTTAATGTTTTTTTTCTCTCTCTCTCCTATAACACATGCCCAACTTGAGATGCTGATTTCCATTGCCTAAAGGAGTGTCCAGTAGAGCTCCTATCACACCTAGGTTCTCACTAACTATTAACCAATTGAATGACAATCTCCCACCACATACACCTACTTGTACATCTGAAGCACAAGTACTTTCATCTACCCCTTTATCTACCTCTTCTTCCCTTTTCCCACATCTGGGAGATAAATTCTCACCACTCTTAAAACTCAGTTCTTTATATCTGCTTACATTTCAAGGCAAATTCACATATACATTTCAGTCTAACTAGCATATAACTATACTACTGTGCATATTACTCAACACTGCAATTAATTCTTCCCACCTCTGCCTGCTGACACCCTGATGAGCCCCTTGAGGCTTATTCCTCTTTGTTTGAACACCTAGTGGTAAGCCTGGGCTAGTGTGAAATATTTCTCAGTGTTTGATAATTGAAGGAGGGGACGCTAGACAAATAGCTTGAGTCCCATTGTCACACGGTTGACGTTTTCTAGCCTGTTCCAAGCACCTGACCCAAGCTGTGTGCAACGCCTCCACCCTGAAATTAAATGGTTCTTTCTCTTTCTGATATCTAGTCAGAGCTTTGTTATGTTATGATAACAGAACCCTCATCCCTCTCAAAACAGGACCCCAGGAAGAACCGGCTCATGAGCTGAGGCCAGGGCAGAATTGAGACTGAAAGAAATGAGAGAGAAGCTGGAATCCAAATCTACAAGACTAACAATCTAGTCACCATTTTAGCCAGAGTCAGGGGAAGTAACATAAGGAAATGAGAAGAACGTTGGTAAGGTATGTGTTTTATTTTTTTTTAAATCCCAGCCTCCTATTTAGGCAGGCTGCATTCTCTGAGCTCATCCTGTGATTTTATAGTCTGCTGGGTTCAGTCTTCCTGTGGGTGGACTGTGGTACCAGATACTGAACGAGAATGAAGAGCAGAAGCTTCCAAAAAAGAAAGACTGCTCATCAGAAATCATATGTGGCACTTTTTTATGCCTACCTACAGCATACATTCCAGGAACTTGCTAACATTCTAGATATGCTGAGTAGCATGAGTATCAACTATTATAAATACACTACTGTATCATGAATTAGAAAGCCGAATTTTTTTTGGATTCACTTTCCATTTCTAACAATTTTTTTCATTACAAAAATAAGAATGTTCATTCTAGAAAATATGGATCCATGGAACAGTAGAGATAAAAAATAAACATGTACCCATATTTACTCACTTTGAAATGAACTGTTATTTTAATGTATATGCTTCTTTTCAGGTCTTCATAAACATATTTAAAACAGTTTAAATACAATATTGATATGTTGTGCACTAGGAACTAATATAGAGTTGCAAGTCCATTATACTTCAAACAACAAACAAATGAAATTATAGAAAAAGATCTCAAGCATGTGGTTACCAGAGGTGGGGGAGTCAAGGAAGTGAGAGTCAGATGAAGGTAGTCAAAAAGTACAAACTTCCAGTTACAAGATAAAGTACTATGGATGTAATGTATACCATTAGAGAACAATTAGCACTGCTCTATGTTACATATGTGGAGAAGGAAATGGCAACCCACTCCAGTATTCTTGCCTGGAGAATCCCATGGACAGAGGAGCCTGGTGGGCTACTGTTCATGGGGTCAAAAAGAGTCGGACACAACTAAGTGACTAAGCACATATTATGTATGAAAGTTGTTAAGGGAACAAATCCCAAAAGCTCTCATAAGAAAAAAATTTTTCTGTTTTTTTCTTAAATTGTATGTCTATATAAGATGATGGATGTGGATGTTTACTAAAATTATTGTGATAATTACTTCATGATGTATGTAAGTCAAATCATTATGCTGTACACCTTAAAATTATATAAGACTGTGTGTCAATTATACCTCGATAAAGCTGATCAATTTAAACACATTTATATGTACAATTTTGTACCTTCTTTTTCCAGGTAACATTATAAAAAACAATTTTACATCTTAAAGAAAAAAAAAAAAAAAAACTCCTCAAGGACAAAATTTTAAATTACTCTGAAATATCTCATCAGATGGATAACCCATGATTTTTCAATTCCCTGTTTGTAGAGAGGTTTCAATTTTCTTATCATGAAAAATTATGTTCTAATTACATTTTTGCCCCAGGACTGGCCACAATGATAGACATAAGCACAAAATCCTGAGGGAAAGCAGAAACACGGTGACTTTACTAGGTGGAGAGACCCTGGAAAATTTTCCCCAAAGAGGTGATATATTAGTTGGTCTTAATATGGATTAGCTAGGGGACAAAATGAGAGAAAGGATATTGTGAACAGAAGGAATAATATTTGAGAAAATACAAAGATTTAATAATTCTAATCTATTTTTCTCCTTTAAAATAATTATAATCTTTAAGGGGTTCTTTGGAAACATCCACCAGTAGCTACTCAGTTTATTCTTAAATTTGGATAATTGTTATAGTTGTTAAGAATGAATCAAATGGTGTCCATAATGGCACCAGAGCACAAAAATGGAGCCAGGAGGCTACTGAGGAAGTGGGGTCTGTACACATTTCCACTTGTATGGAATGTGAACCATGAACTGGGAAAAACCACAAAAGCATTCTGAAAGATGGCTTACCCAACAAACTCTTGCATAGTAGTAGCCGCAATGAACAGTCATGTATAGACAAGAATGGTTCCAGACCATCAGCATGAATCAGAATTCTAGAAATTTATGAAAACTTTCTCCTTTTTCCTTTAAAAATCCTTTGGTTTTCAATTCTCCTCAGAGCACATTTGAGTTTCAACACATATCTGAGTCTCCTGGATTGCTATTTCTAACCAACCCCCCAAAAATACTTTTGTTGCTTTATAGCATTGGTCTTATTTCTATGTCTACCTTAAAAAAAAAAAAAAAGGCAAACCAGCAACAGCAACCTCAAAGAACATCTCCACTCTCCTGATTTTGTAAATCAAGATAAATTAGGTCCAAAAGAGGACATTCCCTTAGCCCCCGTATTTGGTGTCAGTGGTGAGTGAATAAATTGTATTCCCAACTCCCAACCGACTTCTCTTTCCAAAATATTGCTGTTACTTCCCCATGGTGAATCTTCCCAGTTCCTCCAAGGGTTCTTTCTCCATCCCTTTTGGAATCAGTCAACTTTTCCCAGTTAGGCCCAGTAATGTTTCAAGTTACCAGTGTTCATTGCAGAAAAAAAAATGAGCCCTTAGTATTTTTCACAGGTATTCCACATAAAGCTCTTTAGTGAATTCTCACACCGTCCTGAACCAGCATGTCATCCTCTCTCAACAGATGAGAAAACTGAGGCTGAAACACCAGGATCTTGCAAAATATTACAAAGATTGCTGTTGCTGTTGTTTACTCACTCAGTTGCGTCTGACTCTTTGCAACCCAATGGACTGCAGCACTTCAGGCTTCCCTGTCCTCCATCATCTCCCTGAGTTTGCTCAAACTCATGTCCACCGAGCCAATGATGCTATCTAACCATCTCATTCTCTGTCACCCCCTTCTCCTGCCCTCAGTCTTTCCCAGCACCAGGGTCTTTTCCAATGAGTTGGCTCTTCGCATCAGGTGGCTAAAGTATTGGAGCTTCAGCTTCAGCATCAGTCTTTCCACTCAACATTCAGGGTTCATTTCCTTTAGGATGGACTTGTTGGATCTCCTTGCAGTCCAAGGGATTCTCAAAAGTCTTCTCCAATACCACCTTTCGAAAGCATCGATTCTTCAGAGCTCAGCCTTCTTTATGGTCCAACTCTCATATACATACCTGACTACTGGAAAAGCCATAGCCTTGACTACATGGACTTTAGCTGGCAAAGCAATGCTTTGCTTTTTAATATACTGTCTAGATTTGTGATAGTTTTTCTTCCAAGGAGCAAGCATCTTTTAATTTCATGGCTGCAATCACTATCCACAGTGACTTTAGAGCCCAAGAAAATTAAATCTGTCACTGTTTCCATTGTTTCCCCATCTATTTTCCATGAAGTGATTGGACAAGATGCCATGATCTTCATTTTTTGAATGTTGAGGTTGAGTTTTAGGCCAGCTTTTTCACTTTCCTCTTTCACCTTTATCAAGAGCCTCTGGTTCCTCTTCACTTTCTGCCATAAGGATAGTGTCATCTGCATAACTGAGATTATTGATATTTCTCCCTGCAATCTTGATTCCAGCTTGTGCTTCATCCAGTCCTGCATTTTGCATGATGTACTCTGCATAGAAGTTAGATAAGCAGCATGTCAATATACAGCCTTGACGTACTCCTTTTCCTATTTGGAACCAGTCTGTTGTTCCATGCCCAGTTCTAATTGTTGCTTCTTGGCCTGCATACAGGTTTTTCAGGAGGCAGGTAAGGTGGACTGGTATTCCCATCTCTTTAAGAATCTCCCACAGTTTGTTGTGTTCCACACAGTCAAAGGCTTTAGTATAGTCAATGAAACAGTAGATGTTTTTATGGAATCCTTTTGCCTTTTCTATAATCCAATGGATGCTGCCAATTTGATCTCTGGTTCCTGTACCTTTTCCAAATCCAGCTTGAACATCTGGAAGTTCTCAGTTCACATACTGTAGAAGCCTAGATTGAAGGATTTGGAGCATTACCTTGCTAGTATGTGAAATGAGTGCAATTGTACAGTAGTTTAAACATCCTTTGTCCTTGTCCTTCTTTGGAATTGGAATGAAAACTGACCTTTTCCAGTTGTGGCCACTGCTGAGTTTTCCAAATTTGCTGGCATGTTGAGTGCAGCACTTTCACAGCATCATTAGTAGGATTTGAAGTAGCTTGGCTTCTTCATAGTGAAGCATCATAGTGATGCTTCCTAAGACCCACTTGACTTCACATTCCAGGTTGTCTGGCCCTAGAGTGATCACACCATCCTGGTTATTTGGGTAATTAAGATCTTTTCTGTATAGCTGTTCTGTGTATTCTTGCCAGCTCTTCTTAATATCTTTTCCTTCTGTTAGGTCTATACCATGTCTGTTCTTTATTGTTCCTGTCTTTGTATGAAATTTGAAGTCCAGTGGTATTTGATTACAGATCTTCCTCAGTACTAGGAAAACAGAGACTCTCAGAAGGCACAAATAAAATTTTGTGTGCACCAGGACCCAGGAGAAAGGAGTAGTGACTGCACAAGAGACTGAGTCAGACTTGCCTGTGCATGTTTGCAAGTCTCCAGCAGAGGCATGGGTTGACAGTGGCCAGCCATAGCGTCAGGGACACTGACTGCAGCAGTCCTGGGAGGCATGGCATGCTGGTATAAGTCCTTCTGGAGGAGGTCATCATTACCCTTACCATAGTTTGGCCTCAGGACAAAATACAAGGAGGTAACACAGCCCTACCCAACAGCAGAAAATTGGATTACAAGGATGGTAAGCAGGAGACATAGTATTTAATCTCAAATTTGTCTTTAGTTCCTTGAAGGGGAGCAGAATTGATTGTGATGCTAAGCAGAGCCCTGTGGGGTTCCTGGGCATGGAGGCTTTTTGGTCCCCTATTTCTTGTAGGCAAAACTCCAGCTTCCATGACCTTCTCAGAGTTCCAAAGGGTAGTACATTTGGTAATTAAGGGAGAAGCAGTAACAAACCACCTGTGACAAGATTAAATGGACCAGAGAGACTCATCAATATGAGAAGACCAACTAATCTCAGCAACTTCACTCTTTTGAAACTTTGCAGAAGAAGGAAGAATGAAAGATTGTCACAGGCCTTGATCCTTATCAAAAAACCCTGCCTGAATATATAAACTCTTCCTATTCACCAGGGAATGGCTACTTAGGTGGCTCAGTGGTAAAAGAATCAACTGGCCAATGCAGGGAGTGCAAGAGACTCCAGTTCAATCCCTGGATCAGGAATATGCACTGGAGTAGGAAAGGGAACACATTGCAATATTCTTCCCTGGAGAATCCCATGGACAGAGGTGCCTGGTAGGCCATGGCCCATAGGGTTGGAAAGAGTTGGACATGACTGAGAAACTAAGCATGCCTGCATGCACCAGATCACCTTGTCTAGCTCCTGAGAAGCTTATATGCAGGTCAAGAAGCAACAGTTAGAAATGGACATGGGACAACAGACTGGCTCAAACTTGGGAAAGGGGTACAAGTTTGTATATTGTCACCCTGCTTATTTAACTTATATGGAGAGTACATCATGCAAAATGCTGAGATGGATGAGTGACAAGCTGTAATCCTGATATTGCCAGTAGAAATATCAAAATCCTCAGATATGCAGATGACACCCCTCTAATGGCAGAAAGTAAAGAGGAACTAAAGAGCACCTTGATGAAGGTAAAAGAGGAGAGTGAAAAAGCTGACTTGAAACTCAACATTAAAAAAACTAAGATCATGGCATCTCATGCCATCACTTCATGGCGAAGAGAAGAGGGGAAAGTAAATAGAAATAGTGGTATATTTTATTTTCTTGGGTTCCAAAATCACTGTGGATGGTGACTGTAGCCATGAAATTAAAAGATGTGTGCTCCTTGGAAGGAAAGCTATGCAAAGCAAGACAGCGCATTAAAAAACAGAGACACCACTTTGCTGACAAAGATCTGTATTGTCAAAAGCTATGGTTTTTCCAGCTCAGTGCTGCAGAACTGATGTTTTCAAATCATGGTGTTGGAGAAAACTCTTTAAAGTCCCTTGAACTGCAAGGAGATCAAACCAGTCAATCCTAAAGGAAATCAACCCTGCATATTCATTGGAAGGACTGATGCTGAAGCTGAAGAAGCTCCAATACTTTGGCTGCCTGATGAGAAGAGCCAGTTCATTTGGAGAAGACCCTGATGCTGGAAAAGACTGAAGGCAGGAGGAGAAGAGGATGACAGAGGATGAGATGAGTAGATAACATCACTGACTCAGTGGACATGAATTTGAGTGAACTCCAGGACATAGCAGAGGACAGAGGAGGCTGGCATGCTGCAGTCCATGGGGTCACAAAAGTCAGACATTACTTAGTGACTGAACAACAACATTTACCAAGGAGGTATGCACAGTTCTTGAGGTGCTAGACTACTGGATCCCCCTTTGCCTGGCAAAGTAATAAAGCCACTCTTTCTCCTCCATAACTCTGTCTCTGTATTTCTGTTTGGCAATGGTACATAGAGAGCCAAGATTTTGGAATCAGTTATAGCAAAATATGCCTCTTTGGCATAAAGATTATTTAGACTGATTTTTTTTTTAAATTTTATTGAAAACATTACATATGATTTACAGTGTTGTATGATTTTCTGCTGTGTAGCAAAGTAATTCATTTATACATGTACATACATTCTATTTCATATTCTTTACCATTATGGTTTATTACAGGATATTGAATATAGTTCCTCTCACTATACAGTAGGACCTTGTTGTTAATCCATTCTATATATAATAGTTTGCATGTACTAATCACAGACTCCCAATTCTTCCCTTTCCCACTGATTATTTTTGGAAAGTTCTGTAAAGGGAGCCAAGGTATCATTTTCAAGAAATATTTGCATTTATAAAGGAAGTCTCCATTTGTAAGTGTGTCTTCTTTTCTAAGCTTCCCTGGTGGCTCAGAGGTTAAAGCATCTACCTGCAATGTGGGAGACCCAGGTTCGATCCCTGGGTCAGCAAGATCCCCTGGAGAAGGAAATGGCAACCCAATCCAGTATTCTCGCCTGGAGAATCTCATGGACAGAGGAGTCTGGTAAGCTACAGTCCACAGGGTCGCAGAGTCAGACACAACTGAGTGACTTCACTTTCTTTCTTTCTTCTTTTCTATACCATTAACAGAATGACTCTCAACTTCCAGAAATTCTTATCAAGGAGAAGGCTAGTACTTAAATCTTCGAAAACAGCCTCACCCTTGTTTACTCTGCTTTGCCTGGTTACCTCCCAACACCTTCTTATGTCTTTTGTTGGAGATGGTGAGTTGGGCCATCAAGGATTACTTGGTTTTCCTGGGTATCTCCAATGTATATAGGAGGTACACATGTTATTAAACTTGTTTTTCTCCTGACAATCTGTCTTTTATTACAGATGATATCTCAGTCACGAACTTAGAAGGGTATGGGGATAATTATTTTGCTTCCCTAACATCCTCTAATTCAGATGATATTTTTTTTCTATTTTGGTTTGGTTAGAGTCCTCTCGGAGAAGGCAATGGCGCCCCACTCCAGTACTCTTGCCTGGAAAATCCATGGATGGAGGAGTCTGGTAGGCTGTAGTCCATGGGGTCGCTAAGAGTTGGACATGACTGAGCAACTTCACTTTCACTTTTTACTTTCATGCATTGGAGAAGGAAATGGCAAGCCACTCCAGTATTCTTGCCTGGAGAATCCCAGGGATGGGGAAGCCTGGTAGGCTGCCGTCTATGGGGTCGCACAGAGTCGGACACGACTGAAGCGACTTAGCAGCAGCAGCAGCAGAGTCCTCTAGTTATTGTACAACTAATTTATAGTAAAAAGTAACTAGAGTTCAGATCTTTGGATTTTAATAATTGTTTTCCCCTTCTAAACCTCATTATGATATCATATAGTAGCGATCAACCCAAAGGAAGATCTGGATCATTATATATGGTCAGCTTACACAGTCATTTAAATTTTTCCATTAGTCATTAACATGGACTCTAGATTTAGTGTACCTGTGTCTCAGTGCTGAAAGTCTCTGATTTTAGCCTGCACTTGACTTTTTAGGGATCCCATTGTTTTGCTGAATACCCCGTTGAATGTGTGTATGTGTGTCAGTCACTCAGTCAGATCCAAATCTTTTTGACACCATAGACTGTAGCCCACCGGGCGCCTGTGTCCATGGGATTCTCCGGGCAAGAATAATGGAGTGGGTTGCTATGCCCTTCTCCAGGTGATCTTTCCAACCCAGGGATCAAACCCAGGTCTCCTGCATTGCAGGCAAATTCTTTACTGACTGAGCCACCAGGGAAGGCCTACTCCTTAAGCCAGGTTTCTAAAAACTCTCAACAGATGGAGCACAAAGGGTTAAGTAGCAAACTTATTTATTCACTGAATAAAAGCTAGGTTTGTTTGACTTTTAAATTAGGAAGTATTGTCAGCCTTAAAAACAAGAACATTGTGAAATGTTTGGTAAAATACTACTTATTTTAATTCAAAAAAACCACAGCCTATAATTAAATGTTCTCCACTCAACATGTTCTTCTGTTGGCTTGCTTCTTAAAAATAAACAAGAAAAAGAAAAAGTAACTAGGGGTTGAAGACCTTCCCAGAAACTACTGAGATAGAAATCCTGGAACCATCAACAGCATTGTCCCTTTGGGAAGCTCTAAAACATATGGGCCCTTCTTTCCCCTATTGACTCATTGAATTCACATTGGGAAAATTTCCCAAATAAAATAAAAGACCGCATAAAAGATGCTGCTACTCTGTAAATATAATAGAGGTGAGATATGTATTATATATGTAATCATTTAGCAGGGAGTAAGAATATGACCACAGTTTATTTTTAAACAAAATAAAATTTTCAAAATGGAGTCTACTTAATATTAACATTGATTTTCACTCTTTTTGTCTTTTTTATTTAAAGAAACAAATTGGTGGAATGGAAACTACAGGAACCAGAATGAGGATACTGGGGTGTGATGATGAAGTAAATGTTGTGGAATCAGGTGCCCGTCACACATCAATTCTGCCTCAAGCTCTTTCAGGTTAGTAAGAGACTAGTTCATTCACTACTTCATTCAAGAACTTTTTATTCAGTCCTTCTCCACTGTCAGCCTCTCTTCTAGTCCTGTAGACAGTGAATAGGAAGTCTCCACCCTGACCTCAAGCATCTAACGTTCTATAAGAGAGAAGATGAAGAAGAAATAAAAAGGCCAACAATAAAACAAGCCTTTTCCAAATAGCATCGATAATAATGTAGAACAGATAATAGGCTGGAAAGTGATAAAAAGTGATTCATGGTACATGTTGCTTTGGTGACTGTGATAAAAGAGAAAGGATTGATCCTGGGTTATGTCTAGATGGGGAGACTTGGAATATTTCATGGAAAAAGCTCCATTTTAACTGTCCTTTGAATAATGAGTTTTTCATGTAGAAACAGGGGATGATATCATCTCAAATGGAGAAAAATGGCAAAAGCAGTGTTGGATACAAAGAGGGAGCTGTTCTTATTTCAGGTGAGTAAAATAGAAAGTCTGGTGGCTTTACCTATTTCAGAAATGTCAGAGAAGTGAAATGCCGGTCCTTTCCATGGTCTTACAGATTCCAAATAGCTCATCTTTTTTCCACATTTATTATTGGTTATAATAACAATCTCCTACCTGGTCTCACTGCCTTCAGCTGATGAAATTATCTTTCTAAAACACTGCTTCCCAAATTATTTTGACCACAGCCCTCTTTAAGAAAAACTTACTTTGTGATCTATTATAATACCCACATTTCACAAAGCAATACTTACTTATACTACTTACACTGCACTTTAAAGCTTTCTTTTTCCATTCTACTTGATTCTATTTCACTAAAATAACTTGGTAGTCTGGGAAATTTAATTGAATTTCATGATCCTCATGGATTTGAATCCCCTGTGTATAGTACCCAGCTGTAAAGCAGAAATGTTCATACAACTTCCCCCTGCTTTCTGTGGCTTTTTATTATCTTCAGAATAAAGTCCAAAATTCCAGGTAGGGTGTAAGATTCTGAAGATGAAGACTTTGCCTTCCTTCTCCAGATCACCTCTTACTGGTTCCAGCCCCATCATTTCTCCTACCACCATCTTGAATTTCTTATGGTTTCCCAATCCAGCCACCTGGTACCTCTTCATGTACTGTTTTTTCTCTCCATTGTCCAACCCTGATGCACCTCCCCTTCCACCTTCAGATTATTTCTGAGCCTTCTGGCTTATTTATACTATACTTCAAGCTTGAGGTCACATGGAATTCTTGCCAAAAAAATCTTCCATAGCTGCTAGTCTGAGCTTGGTCTCCAGCCCATATCCTCTCATATTTCTTTGGGTGTACTTGCAGGGAAGCCCTTAGATTATTGTGTTATACATTTGTTTCCTTTTCTGTATATTCCTGTGGCCAGGACAGGGTCTGAGTTTTTAATATCTGTATCTTTAGTACATGGAGACCAATAGATATTTGATTGATGTTTGACTATTGAGTAAATGAATAAATGTTTCAATTAACAGGCAAATGAACATAATAAACTCTTCCCAAGGTATGTAATATCTCCATATATTCATATAAATTTTTCTAGTTAGCTGTGAATCATGTAGAGATTTTGTTTCTCTTAGTGATTTCCTGGTTTCTTGGGAGCTGACATTGCTCAGCTGTGTCTGACTGTCTGAGACCTTTTGAACTGTAGCCCATCAGGAACCTCTCTCCATGGGATCCTACAAGCAAGAATAATGGGTTGGGTTCCCATTTCTTCCTCCAGGACATCTTCCCCACCCAAGATCGAACCAGCACCTCCTGCATTGCAGGCAGATTCTCAGGCACTTAATGAAAACTTTGCCAGTCTGTGTGTCTTCAGTTCAGTTCAGTCGCTCAGTCGTGTTTGACTCTTTGCGACCCCATGGACTACAGCATACCAGGCTTAGCCCTGTTCAATGCCAACTCCCAGAGCTTACTCAAACTCATCTCCATCGAGTCAGTGATGCCATCCAACCATCTTATCCTCTGTCAGCCCCTTCTCCTCCTGCTTTCAATCTTTCCCAGCATCAGGATCTTTTCTAGTGAGTCAGTTCTTTGAATCAGATGGCCAAAGTATTGGAGTTTCATCTTCAGCATCAGTCCTTCCAATGAATATCCAGGACTGATTTCCATAAGGATTGAGTGGTTTGATCTCCTTGCTGTCCAAGGGACACTCAAGAGTCTTCTCCAACACCACAGTTCAAAAGCATCATTTCTGTGCTCAGCTTTCTTTAGAGTCCAACTCTCACATCCATACATGACTACTGGAAAAACCATAGCCTTGACTAGATGGACCTTTGTTGGCAAAGTAATGTCTCTGCTTTTTAATATTCTGTCTAGATTGATCATAGTTTCCCTTCCATGGAGAAAGTATCTTTTAATTTCATGGCTGCAGTCACCATCTGCAACGATTTTGGAGCCCAAAATATAAAGTCTTTCACTGTTTCCATTGTTTCCCCATCTTCTTGACATGAAGTGATGGGACCAGATGCCGTGATCTTAGTTTTCTGAATGTTGAGTTTTAAGCCTAGTTTTTCACTCTCCTCTTTCACTTTCATCAAGAGGCTCTTCAGTTCAGTTCAGTTCAGTTGCTCAGTCGTGTCCGACTATTTGCGACCCCATGAACCATAGCACGCCAGGCCTCCCTGTCTATCATCAACTCCCACAGTTCACCCAAACTCATGTGCATTGAGTTGATGGTGCCATCCAGCCATCTCATCCTCTGTTGTCCCCTGCTCCTCCTGCCCCTAATCCCTCCCAGCATCAGGGTTTTTTCCAATGAGTCAACTCTTCACATGAGGTGGCCAAAGTATTAGAGTTTCAGCCTCAGTATCAGTCCTTCCAATGAACAACCAGGACTGACCCATGCAAAACTAAAACTCAAGCCCTGAGCCTTTGGAGTGGGAACACCAACTTCAAGACCCTAGACTACCAGAGAACTAACCCTAAGGGGTATCAAATAGTGAGAACTCACACAAAGGAAACCACTGTAATACAAGTCCTGGCATCACCCAACCACCAATAGCCCCCTCTGCAGGACACCTCATTTAAACAACAAACAAAACAAAAATACAAGCCCAATCATGAGCGGACAGGATTACCACCTTACTTAGGCTTGCCCATCAGAGGAAAAACAAACAAACAAAAACTCAGCACAAATCCCACTCTATAAGAAGCTTACACAAACCACTGGACCAACCTTAGAGGGCAGAAACCAAAAGGAAGAAAGAATTCAACCTTGAAGCCTGGGAGAAGGAGACCTCAAACACAATAAGTTAAAAAAGAAAAATAATGAAAAGGCAGAAAAATAATACACAAGTGAAGGAACAGACTAGAAACACAGAAGTCCAAATAAATGAAAAAAAAAAAAAAAAAGGCAAACTACCTGAAAAAGAATTCAGACTACTGAGAGTAAAGATGATCAAAAACCTTGAAAGCAAAATGAAGAAAATGCAAGACTCAATTAACAAAGACCTAGAAGAATTAACGAATAAACATGCAGAGACAAACAACACAATTGTTGAAATTAAAAATACTCTAGAAGAATAAATAGCAGAATATCTGAAGCAGAAGAATGAATCAGTGAGCTGGAAGGTAAAATGGTTGAAATAACTTCTGAAAAGCAGAATAAAGTAAAAAGAATGAAAAGAACTGAGGACAGTCTCCGTGACCCCTGGGACAATATCAAACACATCAACATTCAAATAATAGGGTCCCAGAATGAAAAGAGAAAAAGAAAGGGTATGAGAAAGTTTTTGAAGAGATTGTAGTTGAAATTTTCCCCAAAATGGAAAAGGAAATAGTCAATCAAGTCCAAGATGCACTCCAAAGAGTCCCATACAGGATAAACCCAAGAAGAAACACATCAAGACACATAGTAATCAAACTAACAAAGACTAATATGCAGAGTACATCATGAGAAATGCTGGGCTGGAAGAAGCACAAGCTGGAATCAAGATTGCCGGGAGAAATATCAATAACCTCAGATATGCAGATGACACCACCCTTATGGCAGAAAGTGAAGAAGAACTAAAGAGCCTCTTGATGAAAGTGAAAGTGGAGAGTGAAAAAGTTGGCTTAGAGCTCAACATTCAGAAAACTAAGATCATGGCATCTGATCCCATCACTTCATGGCAAATAGATGGGGAAACAGTGGAAATAGTGGCAGACTTATTTTGGGGGGCTCCAAAATCACTGGAGATGGTAACTGCAGCCATGAAATTAAAAGATGCTTACTCCTTGGCAGAAAAGCAATGACTAATCTAGACAGCATATTAAAAAGCAGAGACATTACTTTGTAAACAAAGGTCCATCTAGTCAAGGCTATGGTTTCTCCAGTGGTCATGTATGGATGTGAGAGTTGGACTCGAAAGAAAGCTGAGCACAGAAGAATTGATGCTTTTGAACTGAGGTGTTGGAGAAGACTCTTGAGAGTCCCTTGGACTTCAAGGAGATCAAACCAGTCCATCCTAAAGGTGATCAGTCTTGGGTATTCATTGGAAGGACTGATGTTGAAGCTGAAACTTCAATGCTTTGGCCACCTGATGTGATGAGCTGACTCAATTGAAAAGACCCTGATGCTGGGAAAGATTGAGAGCAGGAGGAAAAAGGGCTGACTGAAGATTAGATGGTTAGATGGCATCACTGACTCAATGGACATGCGTTTGAGTAAACCCCGGGAGTTGGTGATGGACAGGGAGGCCTGGCATGCTGCAGTCCATGGGGTCGCAAAGTCAGACATGACTGATTGACTAAACTGAACTGAACTGAGCAAAGACTAACAAAGAAAGACTATTAAAAGCACCAAGGGAGAAGCAACCACCAACATACAAGGGAAACCCCATATGCTTAACAGCTGATCTTTCAGCAGAAACTCTGCTGGCCAGAAGGGAAAGGCAGGATATATTTAAAGTACGGAAAGGGAAAAATCTACAATCAAGATTACTGTACCTGAAAAGGATCTCATTCAAAATTGATGGAGAAATTAAAAGCTTTTTAAACAAGCAAAAGTTAAAAAAATTCAATACAACCAAACCAGCTTTACAATAAATGTTAAAGGGACTTATATAATCAAGAAATATAAAAGAAGAAAAAAGATCCACAAAATCAAACCAAACCAACTAAGAAAATGACAATAGGGACATATATATCAATAATTACTTTAAATTTAAATAGATTAAATGCTCCAACCAAAAGACACAGATTGGCTAAATGGATACAAAAACAAGACCCATATATATGTCTATAAGAAACACACTTTAGACCTCAAGACACATATAGACTGAAAGTGAGAGGATGGAAAAATATATTCTATGCAAATGGGAAGCAAAAGAAAGCTGGAGTAGAAATCCTCATAGCAGACAAAATAGACCTTAAAAGAGTTAAGGAAGGACACCACATAATGATCAAGGGATTAATCCAAGAGGAAGACATAGCAATTATAAATATCTATGCACCCAACATAGGAGCATCTCAATACATAAGACAAACACTAACAGACATAATAGGAGAATATTATATTCTCCTATTCACACAATAGTTAGTTGTGACACTAACACAATAATAGTAGGAGACTATAACACCCCACTCACACCAATGGACAGATCATCAAAACAGAAAATCAATAAGGAAACACAAGTGTTAAATTATACATTAAATGAGATGAATCTCATTGGTATCTTCAGGAGATTCCATCCAAATCCAGAAGAATGCACCTTCTTCTCAAGTGCACATAGAACCTTCTCCAGGATAGACCACATCTTGGATCACAAATCAAACCTCAGTAAATTTAAGAAAATTGAAATTATATCAAGCATCTTTTCTGACCACAACACAATGAGACTAGATATCAATTACAAGAAAAAAAAAAAAAAAACTGTAAGAAACACAAACACATGGAGATTAAACAACACATTTCTAAATAACCAACAGGTTACTGGAGAAGTCAAAAGGGAAATCAAAAAATTTCTAGAAACAAATGACAATAAAAGCATAACAACTCAAAAGCAGTTCTAAAAGGGAAGTTTATAGCAATACAATCCTAGCTCAAGAAACAAGAAAAACACCAAATATACAGCCTAAGTTTACACCTAAAAGTACTGGAAAAAGAACAACAACAAAAAAAAATAGTAAAAGGAAAGAAATCAAAAAGATCCAAGCAGAAATAAATGAAAAAGAAATGAAAGAAAAAATAGTAAAGATTAATAGAACTAAAATCTGGTTCTTTGAGAAGATAAACAAAATTGACAGACCTTTAGCCAGAGTCATCAAGGAAAAAAGATAGAAGAATCAAATCAACAAACTTAGAAATGAAAAAGGAGAAGTTACAACAGACAATGCAGAAATACAAAGGATTAAAACAGACTATTATGAACATCTATTTGTCAATAAAATGGATAAACTGGAAGAAATGGACAGATTCTTAGAAAAATGCAATCTTCAAAGACAACCAGGAAGAAATAGAAATTAGGAACAACCCAATTACAACTACTGAAATTGAAGCTGTCATCAAAAACTCCCAAAAAAACAAAAGCCCAGGACCAAATGGCTTCACAGGAGAATTCTATCAAACATTTAGAGAAGAGCTAACACCTATCCTTCTAAAAGTTTTTCAAAAATTGCAGAGGCAGGAACACTTCCAAACTCATTCTATGAGTCTACCATCACCCTGAAAAAAACCAGACAAAGACAACACACACAAAAAAGAAAACTACAGGCCAATATCACTGATGTACATAGATGCAAATATTCTCAGCAAAATTTTAGCAAACAGAAGTCAGCAACACATCAAAAAGCTAATACACCAAGATCAAGTTGAGTTTATTCCAGGAATGCAAGGATTCTTCAATATATGCAAATCAATCAATGTGACCATATTAACAAATTGAAAGCTAAAATCTGTATGATAATCTCAATAGATGCAGAAGAAACCTTTCACAAAATTCAGTACTGATTTATGATTAAAACTCTTCAAAAAATGGGCATAGAAGGAACCTACCTCAACATAGTAAATGCCATATATGACAAGCCTACAGCAAACATTATTCTTAATTGTGAGAAACTGAAAGCATTCCCCCTAAGATCAGAAATAAGACACGGATGTCCACTTTCACACTATTATTCAACATAGTTCTGGAAGTCCTAGCTCCAGCAATCAGAGAAGAAAAAGAAATACAAAGAATCCACATTGGAAAAGAAGATGTAAAGCTCTCACTCTTTGCAGATGACATGATACTGTATATAGAAAATCCTAAAGATAGTATCAGAAAATTATTAGAGCTAATCAGTGAATTTAGCAAAGTTGCAGGACACAAAATCAATACACAGAAATCACTTGCTTCTCTATATGCTAACAATGAAAAATCATAAAGAGAAATTAAGGAATCAATCCCATTCACCACTGCAAGAAAAAGAACTAAATATCTAGGAATAAACTTACCTTAGGAGACAAAAGACCTGTACACAGAAAATTATAAGACACTGATGAAAGAAATCAAAGATGACATAAATGGAAAGATATTCCATGTTCCTAAGTAGGAAGACTCAATATTGTGAAAAGGACTATACTAACAAATGCAATCTACAGATTCAATGTAATCCCTATCAAATTACCAATGGCATTTTTCACAGAACTAGAACAAAGTTCACAATTCATATGGAAACACAAAAGACCACGAATAGCTGAAGCAGTCTTGAGAAAGAAGAATGGACCTGGAGGAATCAACCTTCCTGACTTCAGGTTATACTACAAAGCTACAGTCATCAAGACAGTATGGTACTAGCACGAAAACAGAAATATACACCAATGGAACAAGATAGAAAGCCCAGAAATAAACCCATGCACCTATGAGTACCTTACTTTTGACAAAGGAAGCAAGAATATTCAAGGGGCAAAGACAGCCTCTTCAATAAATGGTGTTGGGAAAACTGGACAGCTGCATGTAAAAGAATGAAATTAGAACACTTCCTAACAACATACACAAAAATAAACTCAAAATGGATTAAAGACCTAAATGTAAGACCAGAAACTACAAAACTCTTAGAGGAAAGCATAGGCAGAACACTCAATGACATAAATCAAAGCAAGATCCTCTATGACCCACCTCCTAGAGTAATGTAAATAAAAACAAAAGTAAACAAGTGGGACTTGATTAAACTTAAAAGCTTTTGCACAGCAAAGGAAACTATAAGCAAGGTGAAAAGACAACCCTCTGAAAGGGAGAAAATAATAGCAAATGAAACAACTGACTAAGGATTAATTTCCAAAATATACAAGCAGCTCATACAACTCAATACCAGGAAAACAAACAACCCAATCAAAGGGGAAAAGACCTAAAAAGACATTTCTCCAAAGAAGACATACAGATGGCTAACAAGCACATGAAAAGATGCTCAACATTGCTCATTATTAGAGAAATGCAAATCAAAACCAGAATGAGATATCACCTCACACTGGTCAGAATGGCCATCAAAACGTCTACAAACAATAAATGCTGGAGAGGTGTGGAGAAAAGGGAACACTCTTGCACTATTTATGGGAATGTAAATTGATACAGCCACTGTGGAAGACAGTATGAAGATTTCTTTTAAAAGTAAGAATAAAACCACCATATGACCTAGCAATCCCACTCATAGGCATATACCCTGAGGAAACCAGGGTTGAAAAAGACACATGTATCCCATTGTTCATTGCAGAACTATTTACAATTACTAGAACATGGAGGCAACCTCAATGTCCATCAACAGATGAATGGATGAAGAAGTCGTGGTACATATACATAATGGAATATTACTCAGTCATAAAAAGGAACACATTTGAGTCAGTTCTGGTGAGATGGATAAACCTAGAACCTATTATTATATAGAGTGAAGTGAGTCAGAAAGTTCAGTTCAGTTCAGTCGCTCAGTCATGTCTGTCTCTTTGCAACCCCATGAACCGCAGCACGCCAGGCATCCCTGTTCATCACCAACTCCCGGAGTCCACCCAAACCCATGTCCATTGAGTCAGTGATGCCACCCAACCATCTCATACTGTCATCCCCTTCTCCTCCTGCCCTCAATCTTTCCCAGCATCAGGTCTTTTCAAATCAGTCAGTTCTTTGCATCAGGTGCCCAAAGTATTAGAGTTTCAGCTTCATCATCAGTTGTACCAATGAACACCCAGGACTGATCTCCTTTAGGATGGACTGGTTGGACCTCCTTGCAGTCCAGGGGACTCTCAAGAGTCTTTTCCAACACCACAGTTCAAAAGATCAAGTAAATATTATATTTTAATGTACATATATGGAATCTAGAAAAATGGTTCTGAAGAGTTTATTTATGGGGAAACATTGGAGAAACAGACATAGAGAATAGACTTATGGACCTGGGGAGAGGATGAGATGTATGGAAAGAGTAACATGGAAACTTACATTACCATATGTAAAATATCTAGTCAACAGGAATTTGCTGTATGGCTCAGGAACTCAAACAGGGGCTCTGTATCAACCTAGAGGGTTGGGATGGGGAGGAAGATGGGACAGAGGTTCAAAAGGGAGGGGATATATGTATACCTATGGCTGATTCATGTTGAGGTTTGATAGAAAAAAAAATTCTGTAAAGCAATTATCCTTCAATAAAAAATTAAGGAAAAAATTAAAAAGAGGCTCTTGAGTTCTTCTTCACTTTCTGCCATAATGGTGGTATAATCTGCATATCTGAGGTTATTGGTATTTCTCCTGGAAATCTTGACTCCAGCTTGTGCTTCATCCAGCCCAGCATTTCACATAATGTACTCTGCATATCAGTTAAATAAGCAGAGTGACAATATGCAGCCTTGATGTACTCCTGTGCATCTTAGCTGAGTACAAAATTTGATTCTATCTTCAGCTGATAAAGTTCTAGAAGCCCTTATTTCCTAATAATCTCAGAAATTAGAGAATCTATGTTGTCTCCTACTATGTTAAATAATGGAAAAAGTTAAGTAGAATATCTTGTTTCAAGTACCTAAGAAGATTTACATATCAGCAAAAATTACAAGAAAAGTATAATTTTCAAGTCATTAATACAGCTAAGAGTTAGGCTTTTTTCTGCATATTCAGTTTGATAGGATGCATCCTGTAGTATTTTTGAGTGGGCAGTTCTGAGATAAGGAAGGCTGTGTAACAGTAAGGCATGTGGTTTAACAGATTTCAGAATCTGGAAAATGCAATTGTTTAATTTTTCTAAATGTGGCTAAAAATTACACAGAGTCTATATAAAAATACAAGTCACTGCTTTCTCAGAAAATAAGACAATGCAAAATTGCACCCTTATTTTCAGGTGTGCATAATCATCCATACTAATATGCTAATTAATAGATGAAACTGTGGCATTCTTTTATTATGAACTCAGTAGGAATTCCATTAGTGACTTTCCCAGGTGAAGAGATTGATAAAATTGTGGTGAGACACAGTCTAATTTCCTTACAAATTACAAAAAACAAAGGACTTTGACTGTTTGTCCTTTGAGTTTGGCTTACTTAGGAATATTAAAGAAAATAAAGCCATAAAATGCAAAAGATACCACTCTTGTCTCTGTAGGAGAGAAAGAAAGAAAATTCTGGGGATGAAAATGACTTTAAGATGAGCCTTCTTTTTTGCTCATCAAAGCTGGTGGGAACAGTAATATCTCATCATCATTTACCTGGCAGCAGAGAGATAATGCCCTTTGACCCTGGGATCCTTGCCCTTCCTACAGCAAATGACTAAGTAGAGCCTCAGCAACCATGAAAGGAAAAGGTGAGACGAGTGTGAATGGAGAGGGAAAAATGGGAAAAAGTGTTATATTCTCTTATGTCACATTTCCTAGTCTCTACTCCTCTCCTAAAATAAAAAGAAAAGCAAAAATCACCCCAGTATGTGAGACTTCACAATTCTAGGTTTTTCTTTTCTCAAAAGAATATTTGTGAATCTTTTCAGATTAAAAACTATAGCAACAGTAAAAAATCTCATTAGGTTTAAATTCACAGATACAGACCCATTGTGTCTCTGCTCAAGTAATGTACGGAAATGCCAGTAGAAATCTAATGTTTTCCTGTTGCTTCTTTTCCCATGAGGATGAAATCATATCTCCAGCATCATCAAGACCATGCTTAGAAATCTGCTGGTATTTCTCCTGTAGCAACTAGGAAAACTCAGAGATTTTTTTTTTTTTTTTTTTTTTGTACACAGTGGATTGTGATGAACTTGTAAGGTGTTGTGCTCTGCTCCTTCCCCTCTTTCAAAAACTCACAGCCAATGATGAGTTGATATAGGAGAACAAAGGCCTGACCATCTTGGCCAAGTCTGCTGAGCCATTCAAACTCCATGACTTTCTGGGAGGTCAGTCAAGGCTGCCTTTGGACTGACTTCTCTTCTAGCTACACTTCTTTCACTCCCCTACTTTTCACAGTATCTATTCTCAAAGGCCTTTCCAGACAATCCAATTTGCAACATGGAAGCACAAATGTTCATTGGATGGTGAAAATATGGCAAACGATGACAGAATTTTCTCAGTTGAATATAAATGTACTTTCTATTAGCTGATAAACTTAAGACGTTTTATCAGTTTACACTTAGATAGCAGTGGGAGTTTGAATTGTGTGTGCAGATCTTTTCATATAGTTTGATGCTACAAAACCAAACAGAAGCCATTCAGTTGGGAATCAGGATGATGCTATGGTTCAGTATATAGGGGTCCTCATAACTTACCATCTACTTGACCTTGGGTGAGTTGGTCAACTTCTTTAAAACCAGGTATGCTCACTTAATGAACTACCTATATAAAGAGTTTTTGTGAGGACTTAAAACAACATGAACACAGATAAAGTGTTCAGCACATTGCACAATATAACATTAGCATTCAATGAGTGTTTTCTCGTAAACCTACTCAGTGATGCAGAGTAAAACCTAAAGGCCCCAGTGTCTGCAAGGCCTTACATGACTTGGTCTCCTTTTGCTTTATCCAACCTCTTTTTTCCTACCATCCCCTTACTTGTTGTTTCTACCAGACACTGGACTCTCTGCTGTTCTGAAACATCTCACTAGCACAACTCTCCCTTATGATTTTACATTAGTTGTCCCTTCGCTTGGAATGGCTCTTCCTCACATCTTTTCCAGGTTGTTGCTCAAATGCCCCTTTTCCATAAGATATAGCTTGACCGTTCTATTTTAAAATTGCAACTGGCCCCCATGTTCTACCCTCAAAATCTGATACTCTTCACCCAGCCCTACAGTTTCATTTTCTCTTTGCATATATGCACTCCCTAACTTTATGAAACAAGCTGTAAAGCTAACACAAGAAGAAATAAAGTACTTTTACTAAAATATATGTATATAATTTATATGTGTATACATATGCACACTCATACACATATATGTATGTATGCACACATAGTTATATATGTTATATTTATCTTTAGTGTGTATATATACACATGTATATTTCTGTTTCATCTATGAAAGTGGGAGTCTGCTTGTTTTATATACTGTACCATTCTAACTATCTAAAAGAGAGTCAGGTATATAATTAGTGGTCAATAATAATTTGTTAAATAAAAGTCTACTAAGTGGAACCATGAAACATACTTACAGTGTATATTGAACTGATTATTAACAAACTAGGGATGTTTCAACAAGGTGAATTTTCCAAAACTTGTATTTCAAACTCTCTTTGCAGTAGGCATGATGTTAGCTGGAGGGAATATGGAAATGAAAAAGATGCAATTCTTGCACTTAAAAACCTCGTGGTGGGGTACCCTGTGCTGCACAACCAGGAAGATGCTCTCTGCTGCCCTCAGCTGCCAGTCTAATCTAGGAATAACATTTCCTTGAAGGAAGTAGCCTTATCCAAGGCCATGTATACTTCCTAGGGAAAGCCTGCATTCCATGACTGGTAAAGGAGGGAATATAAAGTCCAGGTCTCCTTGTCCAGCTCAGGTCAACTATGAAGGATCATCCCAGTGCCCAAGATCCTGATGAAAGGGATTGAGATCCTCATTGTGGCCCAGCAAAGCCCAATTCCTCTCTCTACTCAGTCTTGCTCCCTGTACTCTTCCCATGGTGTGCACACTAAAAGCTTCCCCACAAGCTTTCTGCATCCTAATCTTCATTTGAGAATCTGCCTAGTCTCAAGCTCCCAAGAAACCCAAACTGGCAGATTTATACGATATTCATCTTTCTATTGAAAGTGAAAGTGAAGTCGCTCAGTCGTGTCCGATTCTTTGTGACCCCATGGACTGTAGCCTATCAGGTTCCTCCTTCCATGGGATTTTCCAGGCAAGAGTGCTGGAGTGGATTGCCATTTCCTTCTCCAGGGGATCTTCCCAACCCAGGAATTGAACCCGGGTCTTCTGCATTGCAGGCAGACACTTTACCGTCTGAGCCACCTGTGTAGCAAATCACCACAAATATAAACAGCTAGAAACAAGGCAAATCAATACTCTTCTGCACTATAAAAGTCTAGCATATGTCAGCTTGGTCCTCCACTCAGGGTTTTCTAAGGCTGATATCAAAGTGTTGACCTTGTATCTTCATCTGGAGGCTTTTCTAGGGAGGATATCCATTTACAAACTTTCTCAGGTTGCCACCAGAGTTCTTTTCCCTGTGGTTGCAAGGTTCCTTTGTCTTGCTAGTTGTCCATCAGTTTATAAAAGCCTCTTGTCCCATGGCCTTCTCCATCAGTCCTCTCATGCTCTCACTTAGAATCTCTGACTTCAGAAAGGGTTTAGTCCTTTTAAGGACTTCCCTGATGAAGTCAAACCCATCCAAGAAATCTCCTTCTTAATTAACCCAAAGTCATCTTACTGTAACCTGATCACTGAGAGCAACAGCCATCATAGTCTCAGATCTCATCCATGTTCAAAAGGAGAAGGTTATATACCAGGAGACAGGAATCTCGGTAGCCATCTGAGAATTCTGTCCAACATACACATTCTAGGGGAAGAGAGAGAGAGATACAAATAATTAGAATGTGATCTTGGCTCTATTTGAGAAAAATAATTATAGTACAAAGGTAGCACAGAGGTTCACTGAAAGCCAAGAAGTTGCCTCCATAAAGAAAGATGGCATTTGATTAAGAAAGTGAAGGCAAGAGGAGAATTCCAGGCAAGAGAGTTACATATTATGAAATGTACAAGAAAATAAAGGCCTCAAGTGGCTTCAAATTTAAATGTCAAGTAATCCCTTAAATTATGTCATGGGAAATGCCAGGCTGGATGAAGCACAAGCTGAAATCAAGATTGCCAGGAGAAATATCTATAACTGCAAATACGCAGATCACACCACCCTTATGGCAGAAAGCAAAGATGAATTAAATAGCCTCTTGATGAAAGTGAAAGAGGAGAGTGAAAAAGTTGGCTTAAAACTCAACATTCAGAAGACTAAAATCATGGCATCTGGTCCCATCACTTAATGGCAAATAGATGGGGAAACAATGGAAACAGTGAGAGACTATTTTGAGGGGGCTCCAAAATCACTTCAGATGGTGACTGCAGGCCTGAAATTAAAAGACACTTGCTCTTGGCAGAAAAGCAATGACCAACCTAGACAAGCTTATTAAAAATTAGAGACATTTCTTTTCCAAAAAAGGTCTGTATAGTCAAAACTATGGTTTTTCCAGTAGTCATGTATAGATATAGAGTTGGACTGTAAAGAAAGCTGAACACTGAAGATTAAAAGACGCTTACTCTTGGAAGGAAAGTTGTGACCAACCTGGATAGCATATTATAAAGCAAAGACATTATTTTGCCAACAAAGGCCTGTCTAGTCAAGGCTATGGTTTTTCCAGTAGTCATGTATGGATGTGAGAATAGGACTATAAAGAAAGTTGAGCACTGAAGAACTGATGCTTTTGAACTGTGGTGTTGGAGAAGACCCTTGAGAGTCCCTTGGACTGCAAGAAGATCCAACAAGTCCCTCCTAAAGGAGATCAGTCCTGGGTGTTCATTGGAAGGACTGATGTTGAAGCTGAAACTTTAATATTTTGGATACCTGATGTGAAGAGCTGACTGATTTGAAAAGACCCTGATGCTGGGAAAGATTGAAGGTGGGAGGAGAAGGGGATGACAGAGGATGAGATGGTTAGATGGCATCACCGACTCAATGGACATGAGTTTGAGCAAGCTCTGAGGGTTAGTGATGGACAGGGAATCCTGGCATGCTGCAGTCCATGGAGTTGCAAAGAGTCAGACATGATTGAACTAAACTGAACTGAATTCTTTAAAAAAATAGATTAGACTTTTAATCAACAAATGTGACCCAAACAATATGAATTTACAGATGGGTATTAATTACTAGGGATCCCAGAAGTCAGAGGAAAATAATTCTTTAAACTTAAACATAGAGAAGATTTGTGTAATGGTGAATTATAAGAATAGGTTTTGCATTTCAGACTGAGAAAATAACATGAGCAAATTCAGGAGATAAAGGATTTTCAAATCTAGAAGACAAAGATGACAGAATTGAATGAAGGTTGGACCATATCCTAGAAGAGTCTGAACATCAGACAGAGGAGCTAATATTGGATGGAAAAATATATAGGGAACTAGTGTAAATTCTTTAAAGGGAAGTTATAGGATGAAAAACTGCATTTGCACAATTATTCTGGTGGTGATAGATAGTCATTCAGCAACTGTTGGATTTTGGAGTCATCTAACTTCACATGTTTTTAAAATTTTTTAAACTTTTATACTAGTTTGTTATGCTGGAATCTCTTCCCAGCTATATATCACTGCCACAATGCTTGTGATTTATTGCTATTATTATATTCCTTTCATCATTTCAAGGGGATTTTTGGATGAGGGAAAGGTAAACACATATGTTTAGTCAGGCTTCTTGAGCCATAAGCTATATTTTTTACAAAGTTAATGTTATTTTCTGTATGTATTTTTTACCACTTCACATTTTAACTTAAGCATTTCCTATTGCTATTTTTAAAAATCTCCATAAATATGTTTTTGATAATTGTATGACATTTAATAATATAGCTATATTACAATTAATTTCCTTTTCATGGAATATTCAAGTTGCTTTATCTATCTATCTATTAATTTACTTACTCGCTTACATATATAAAATTGCAATTCATATGAAACTATCGCAGAAACTCTTCCCATTATAAAATAAATTTTACTAAAAGGTCACCTGAAAACATTTACTTTGAACTTTGAAATTTTATAAACAAAGAAAAGACAAAGGTGAGAGCAGAGCTTAGTAAGATCTTGGTACCACCTCCACTTCTGGAAGATCACCATGGAAAGAAGAAATTTCTGACAAATCCTGAGAACTATGACTACCAATTTGGATAGGAATAAACTGAAGAGGTTAAAAAAAAAATCAGAGAAAATTGTTTTTCTTAATACTATGAAACCTTTCTAATTGGCTTAGCATCTCATCAAAAGTCGGGAAAATGAGATTTCTTTTTCTTCTCCAGAGCCCCTTACTGGACTGAGGGAAACTAGCAAAGCCCAGGTGATAATCTTACTGCACACACTCATAGATTCACACACACCCACTCATACATATGCATGCACACTCCCAGGTATATAGTATCATGGTGTAGACATTTAGTGAAACTTAGATGAACAAAAACCCAGTTCTCCAATGAATGAGGATTAAGTCACAGCTGTGTTAGCCTTCTCCTGCCTGTACTGCAACCACCTAGTGTATTTATAATAAAAATGCATGGGATGAGTATGAATTATAGCTCAGAATGAAAACAAATGCATGAAATTCAAAAAGGAGAATGAAAGGAATATGTGTTGTTCAGTTTCTCAGTTGTATCCAAATGTTTGCAGCCCCATGGACTTCAGCACACCAGGTTTTCCTGTCTTTCACTATCTCCCAGAGTTTGTTCAAACTCTTGTCCATTGAGTTGATGATGCCATCCAACCATCTCATCCTCTGTCACCCACTTCTCCCCCTGCCCTCAATCTTTCCCAGCATCAGGGTCTTTTCCAATGAGTGGGCTCTTCACATGAGGTGGCCAAAGTATTGGAGCTTCAGCTTCAGCATCAGTCCTTCCAATGAATATTCAGGGTTGATTTCCTTTAAGATTGACTGGTTGATCTCTTTGCTGTCCAAAAGACTCTAAAGAGTCTTCTCTAGCACCACAGTTTGAAAGTATCATTCTTCGACATTGTAGGCAGATTCTTTGCAGTCTGAGCCACTAGGGAAGCTGAAAGGAACATAGGATACAAAAATAAATGACAAACTCAGTCTAGATGAAAGCATCATACAGTGAATTAAAAAAACTTTTCAAGTAGGGCTTTAAGCTACAAATAACCTTTATAAAAATAATTAAATAGAATAAGATCTGAAATACAGTATAAGGAATAATACTGTCTGCTCTGGCCTTGTATTATTGAATTATGTCTGCTGTTCTGCTTTTCTCATTACCCACAGTACACCATGCATCAGCCAACAACAAGAAACAAACATGTACAAACAGTACATAACAGAAGCAAAAGAGAAAAGAAAATCTTTCCTCAAAATATGTCAAAAAACAAAAGTCTGAGTGTGTACACTCTTGATTAAACTGCATCCTACAATTATTGTCAGAGTATCTACATTTGGAATAGTTTCTTTTGAGTTTTGAGTACAGTAGTATTTTACTTCTTTTTCTACCTAAAGGGTACTTTCTGTGGGTCTCCTACAGCAAAATACCAAGATGAATGTTGAAGACTCTGCCTCCATGAAAATGAGACTGCTTGTAGTTATAGTTGGTGACTTTTCCATACTCAGTCCACTGAGGTTTCATGATACACAGAACCAAATTTTATCCATGGCTCCCTGTGACAGCATCATTATATAATTCTGGAGCAACATTATGAATAAGATGTTAATACTCCATTACCTTTGATGAAACTAACATGCCAAAAGGTTAACAACTTGCTCATACACAGCAAATTTACAGATCTAAGACCTGAAATTAAGTCTGTCTAACACCCCAGTCCATGTTCTTTCTAATCAACAAAGTTAACGTGATTTGCTTTTCTCTCCTGATCTTCTGATTCTACTCAGACTGATCTCAGGTTCGTACTCCTGTCAGGGGTGATTGCTCTCAGGCAGCTCACATCTGTCCTGATGATGTGATGTGTAACCATCAGCCCAACACAAAGGAGGACTAAGCACGTGCAAAAATCATATGAAGCATGTTGCAGAGCCACCAAGAGTGTTTCCATATTTACTCCTAGAATTCCCTCTGTAATCCTTCTGGATTTTCCATCCTTTGTCCTCCTTTAAAAGGGGAGAGGTTCTAATAAGTTAATAGAAATACTCTTTGCCAAGTTTCATTAATGGCTTTATATTTAATGGCATAGCTTCTAGAGCCAGATGGCCTGGTTTGCATACATAAGACAGAGCCTTAAAGGAGGTCTTGGATTAGACATCAGTTTTAAAATACTGGCTTTTAAAACACATCTCCCCATTTTCTCTTGTATTTAATTTTTGTGACTTAATAACCAAAACATATTTTGATGACCTTAATATCTTTGGGTCTCTGTTCAGGGATTTTAAAAGACTAAACTTGTATTATAGGTTATTATAGAAACTATAACCATTGTCTCATTATAGAAAACAATAATGGGACAATAATAATAATGAGACAGGCCTAGGTTTGTGACCTTGTCATTTCCTATGAACTTGAGTTTCCTCATGTACATAAAAGAATACTACATTAAATGTGTTCCCTAAAAATTAATTCCCTGGTCATCCAGTGGTTAAGACTCTGCACTTCCAAAGCAGGAGTGTGGGTTGAGTCCCTGGTCAGGGAACTAATATCTCACAGATTGTGCAATGCAGCCTAGAAATAAACCGACACAATTCTCTAAATCAATTATCCTTCAGTTAAAAAATAAATGCATTTAAAATAAAAAAATAAATAAAAGTAACAATAAGGTTATTCTCAGCAATTATATTTAAAAGTAATAATAATGCAATTATTTAATGCATTTTACAACTCTAAATGTTAGTTTTCCCTCTCTTTGTGCCTAAATTTCATGGCAGAAACTTACTTTCTCTAACAAACTTTAGAGCTCCTAGCAAACTCTAACAACTTTAGGGCTCCTAGCAAATGGGCCAACAAAAGCTTGGTGTTTCTCACTGCTCTTTCCATGTTTCAGAATCATTTATTTTTTCCTATTTCTAACCTATGGATTAGATAGATGAACAATATCTTTCTCTTTGCCTATCACTTATTTGGAAACAAGTTACAAATAGCAAGTCATTCTAATATATTGTGTCCAAATGTCTGATCTAAGCTGTATATTTGCTACAAATTTTGGAATTTCTAGCATGCCTAAAAGGCAGTGGGGCAAGCCATCTGAAACCTATTTTCAGGAGAAAACAAAACTCACCTGGAAAATAACTCAGCCCATGGGAATACAGATCTGACTATGGGTCTGGATTAATGGGGAAACTTAATGCACAATATGATACCTGTTAGATAGATTGACTCGGTCCCAGCTTCTACAGATCACTACCAGAGTTCAGATCCCTATAGAGAGAGGAACACAGTGAAGCTCTGTGGTAAGTGTAAAGGCCTTTTGTTGCAAAACTTTATAAAGCTCTGAGAACATATAACCTATAAGGGAAAAGAAACTGAAAAAAATTAAGAAAGCAGATATATAGTAAGTCCCCTACATATGACCAAGTTCCATTCTGAGGGCATGTTTATAAGTCCAATTTGTTCAAAAGTTCAACAAAGTTAGCTTAGGTACCAAATTAACACAATTGGCTATATAGTACTGTAATAGGTTTATAATAATTTTCATATAAATTATACAGAAAAAGCAAACACACAAAATAAAAGACTATTTTTAATCTTACAGTACAGTACCTTGAAAAGTACAGTAATATAGTACCTTGAAAAATACAGTCATTCAGTACAACAGCTGGCATAAAGTGAATAGGTAAGAAGAGTTACTAAGAAGAGGGAAGATGGTGGGAGACGGTAGCGCTGAAGGATCATCAGCAATAGAAGACAGAGGACAAGCTGCAATTTCATTCATGCCTGACATTGATGGCAGAGGTTCTGGTTCCTTGCTGGATTCAATTCTATCTACCCTCTTAAAAATTACACAGTGATGTCTGGGTGGTAGTTCTTTCTTTCCCATCACAGATGACATGGTAGCACTGGATTGCATTCTGAATGGTTATCGCAACTTCTATATACCATTCAGGTCCTCTGCCACAAAAACGAACAGTGCCTCCTCAAGTAAAGAAAATCCCCTTGCCATCTCCTGCATTGTAAATCTTCAGTTCTTCCGTTACTTCTTCCTCTTGTCTCTCTTTGTCCTTTCTCTGGGCCTCCAATCCCGTCAAGTCTTCATTAGTAAGCCCCTCCTATTGCACAACAAGGAGTTCAATGTTATAAGAACAAGCACCGTCTACAATCCTTTTGCCTCATTCTACTCCCTCAATTATTTTCGCTTTTGTTTCCACTGTTATTGCTTGGAGCTTCTTAGCAGTACCAGCTGCATCACCACTGCTTTTATGCTTGCTTTTGGACATCCTGGGCTTGAAATAAGGGTACTGTATGACTATACTCTAGATAGTACCGTACAGTAAAGTACAGAAAAGTATAGCTGCTTTTAGAGGATATATGCACATGACAAGTTATGCCAAATACATGAACTAACTTACATGATTGGACATGCAAATGCATGTTCACATCTTTGAAAGTTCCCAGCTTGAAGGCTTATATGTATATGTGTACATAACTGAATCACTTTGTTGTACACTTGAAACTAACACAGCATTGTAAAACAACAATGTTTCAATAAAGAAAAAAACACATATTTGTGTTACATATAAAATAAGATTGTACCCTAAGGGGAGACAACAAGCTTTTTCCACAAATCGGGGTTTACAAGCATGTTAACATACAGAATAGGCTTAGAAACCTAGTTCATGTATCAATGGCTGAAGACACCTGGCATTTGAGTACTCTGGCATGGGCAAGACAGGGAAGGTTATAGTGTAAGACATCAGAGTAGCTGCCAGAATAAAAGAGGACAAATATGAGAATTGCATGGTTGAGAGAACCACACAAACACACATGTGATAGATACCCCTTGGGGGGTCTGCAGCTATATAGGGGCTTGAGATGCTACAGCATGAATGAAGATTGACACCAAGTGCTGTTACCATTTTTTGACCCTGTTTATCGCCACATGGATGCAACCATGGAAGTTTTCAAGAAGTTTATTGCCATCCATTTCCTTTGTATGTCTCTGCCTTTTGAAGTTAGATTCCCTAAAAGGAAAAAAAAAAAAAAAAAAAGCACTGTAGAAAACTATCCTATCAGCAAAGGGCTTTACATGGCTTGGAAGATGGGAGATATTTGGTCTTCTGAAGAGGTTCCTCATTTAATCTTTTTCTTAATGGAAGACATTTTGAAACACCTTTAATTCAATCCCACATTGGCACATAAGAAATGTGACCTCAACACAAACATTGTGCTGGATTTCCCATGCTTGAACGTAGCTGGCAACTCTGAGAGTCCACCCCTGCTTGATTCAACCACATCCTTGGGGGGAAATTCCACAGAAACAACATCCCCCTCCTTGAATCAGAATGTGGCAAGCAATCATCCATTTTCATTGCTAATCCAGAGGGATATAACTGGAAAATGGGCCAATCTATTATTACAAAACAGATAAATATCTCTCCACAATCATTAGGGGGCCTGTGATTGTCACTGGCCATGACACTTTCTCTGGACTATCCTGGCCCAAATTAGCCCAGCTTTCATAAGAACACTACTAGTCCTTCATTGTTCCAGCTGTGACCTTTGTTACATTCATCATCTATTTATTTGTGTCCAAAATTTTTCTCTGTATTTAACTGTAAACTCCCCTGCATTAAGGACTAGACTTCACTTAAACCCCAAAATCTCTTGTTCAAGAATGGTGATTCACAGTTCTAATGAGGTGGATGAAACTGGAGCCTATTATACAGAGTGAAGTAAGCCAGAAAGAAAAACACCAATACAGTATACTAATGCATATATATGGAATTTAGAAAGATGGTAACAATAACCCTGTATACGAGACAGCAAAAGAGACACTGATGTATAGAACAGTCTTATGGACTCTGTGGGAGAGGGAGAGGGAGAGGGTGGGAAGATTTGGGAGAATGGCATTGAAACATGTAAAATATCATGTATGAAACGAGTTGCCAGTCCAGGTTCGATGCACGATACTGGATGCTTGGGGCTGGTGCACTGGGATGACCCAGAGGGATGGTATGGGGAGGGAGGAGGGAGGAGGGTTCAGCATGGGGAACACATGTATACCTGTGGTGGATTCATTTTGATATTTGGCAAAACTAATACAATTATGTAAAGTTTAAAAATAAAATAAAAAAAAAGAATAGTGATTCATCATTAATCAAAATTAATTAATGGACTTCAACCTCAGTGTAAATGTGAAAATGAACAAACTCCTAATTATAGATTTTGTACAAAAGCCCAGGAAGACTTAAACATGGGCCAGCTGTTCCTCTGCAGCTCTATCCACGTACTTAGAACAAATGGTTGATCTGGCCTCCAAATTCTAACTTGTATCAAAGTTTGTGTTCAAAACTTCTTAATTATTACTCTGAATCTTTTTGTTTTCCACTTAGCATTCAACAATGGAACTTGGAATGTGGTATGCCCCTGCCAGCTCCTCTCAAATTTTCTTCAGTATTCACAACTGCAGAAAACCCAGAGCTGTTCCTATTAACATGTCAAGGACATCAAACAAAGAGCTTCCTAAGCAGACACTTAGGGGAGATTTCTAGTGAAGGGAAAATTGCCATAATGTTAGTAAGTGGGGGAGCTGCCACTGTTGAGGTGAAGGAATTACAAGTGAGAGGATATGCCTGACTAAATGCAAACCCATTAAGGCACGTTGCAATTAAGGTTTATTCTGTAAAGAGCCCCCCACCCCCACCCCCACCTTGGAAAAGGAGCCTCTTAGGGGACCAAGCCAAGCCCCCATCTAGTCTCTGGATGGGTAGGAAGGACTACTTCTAGAGGGGGTTGCAGAGAGAGGAGAGTGAGGTTCTGGGCTGGCTTCTGTCTCATTTCCTTTAGGGCCCCTTTTTCCATTTCGCCTACTTCAGTCCAGTACATTCAGTTCCAGCTCTCAGCTCAACCTCCTTATGTGGGGGAAAGCTACATGTGAGTATACCTGAAACAGATTTTAAACTCCAGACCGTTGTACAAATGTGTTCTTGATTTCTATCTTTGTCTAGATTCTGAGACCTAACTTGTGTTCTTGAAAGTTAGTGAGGAGAGGGACAGTTGTGTCTGTTGATCACCTACTATGTGACTGATATTATGGTAAATGAAGTATACACAATCACATTTAATTCCAGGAAGAAATTTATATACCTCCTTTTCTTTATCCTAGAGAAAGAAAGCTATTCATTTTAAGCCTCATATATTTCTACCATTTATTCCCAAATGCACCCTCTAGTAGTCTTTTCTATTGTCGACTTAAAAAATATTTACGGCCTAAAAGTTGAGCGTTACATTTTATTCAGTTGGAATATGTAGGACTTCAAGCCTGGGAGGCAGTGTCTCAAATAAACCCTCAGAGAACTACTCTAAGGAGGTGAAGGGGCTACCTAGGATGCATAGGAGTTTTGTAACAAAGGACAGGTAGTCTTGTTCCTGGTGAATTTGAGGTTCTTGCTTCACTGGGAAAGAATTTAAAGACAAAGTGATAGGTAAGAAGTTGATTTATTTAGAGAGAGACATACTCCACAGACAGAATATGGGCCATTTCAGAAGGCAAGGGAGCCTCGAAATATAGCATGGTTAGTTTCTATGGGCTGGATAATTTCATAGACTAATATGTGGGAGGATTATCCCAATTATTTCAGGAAAGGGGTAAGGATTTCCAGGAATTGGTCTGTTGCTCACTTTTTGGCCCCAGGACTGTCATGGTCCTGGTGAATGTGCCATTTAGCTAATGTGTTACAATGAACATATGATGAGGCTCAAGGTCCATGGGAAGTTGAATTCTCCTCTATCTTGGATCTCATTGGTTCTAACCAGTCTTTGTCATGTCCTATGACTATGTCATTCTTTTATAGGCTGTGCCCTGCTCCCTTTCCTCCTGTTTCAGTCTGAACTCAAATGATTATTCTCAATTAAGGAAAGCCAGATATCCAAGTTAGGAATTTAGCATTTTCCTAAGTAGTGGGAAGATGCAAGAGTCTGGGCTCACTCTCATCACTCCTTTTATGTGCACCTCAGCTATCCGGGGCCAGTGTCCTGTGTTTTCACACTCTGAGTTTCCTCAGGGCTCACCATAGGGAACGGCTGCAGTCTGATGGTTGCTGCTGCTGCTAAGTCACTTCAGTCATGTCCAACTCTGTGTGACCCCATAGATGGCAGCCCACCAGGCTCCCCCATCCCTGGGATTCTCTAGGCAAGAATACTGGAGTGGGTTGCCATTTCCTTTTCCAACACATGAAAGTGAAAAGTCAAAGTGAAGTCACTCAGTCGTTTCCGACTCTTAGCGACTCCATGGACTGCAGCCCACCAGGCTCCTCCATCCATGGGATTTTCCAGGCATGAGTACTGGAGTGGGGTGCCATTGCCTTCTCCACTGATGGCTGCTAGATGGCAGGTATTCTTTCTTTCCAGGGTATTCTTTTCTTTTCAGGGCTCGCCATCTGCTGTGGCTGCAATCTCTGATGACTGTGACATCGTTTGTTTACTGATACAGCAGAAAATATTCCATTTCTTACTATAATCTAGTTATTTTTTTCTGCGGGGACTTCTTCATCCTCTCACCTTTTATTCAGCATCCTGCAATACCCGTAGTTTCCCCTTCAGCTTTTGACACCACTTCCAGATTTGGTGTTGGTTTATTTTTCCTATCTGAAGTATAACTAAGTGGGAACTCCACCTTCTTTCCTATAGCCATCAATTAGATTTTCAATCAACAAAAATGTATTGAACGACTGCCAGATCTTATTACATTAGGTGCTGGGAATATTAAGAATAATTAGATTTACTCCTTCCCACCCAGGAGGCAACAGAGAAACATAATCAAGTAAAAGATCATACAGTGTAGTAAATACAAAGAAAGAAGTGAAACCAGATGGAGGTTTTATGGGGTCAGAAACTTAACAATTTGGAATTTACTCTCCAAGAAGAATACAAAACTTCAAATACAAAATTAACTTTGAATGTCAATGACAAAAAATTTCGAATACAAACTACTTTAAAGATGAACAAATGTCACAAAAACCATAAAATCTAGAAACTAGTATAGCATTAATTAACTGACATATCTCTATAATACATACTTTTTATTTATATTTATAGTTATAAATATTTTGATTGTCTTTTTATTTGACATCAATTTTGTAACATTATTAAGAGAACAGAAAGACAATTCAATATTTCTTCTAGCAGCTTTATCCAGGTTATTTTTTCTCATTTTTTGATCATTTCTTTGATAGTTTGAACATTTCTTTTATCTTTCTTTCATCTACCAAGTTGTTATTGGTAATACCACATAAATTTTTAGTGTTGCTTTCAAATTTAGGGAAAAATACACCAAGTTTGTTTGTTATCTGAACAAGATTTGGGAGAACTTCCCTAGACTGGCTTTCAGTTCCTTTTGTATCAAAGCTTGTTCACACTTAACTGCATGCATACTCTTATTTTGTGACATTCTTTGGGTCCTGTGCCTTTTTTTTTACTTTGCCGACTGATCTAGTATGGCAAGTGACTGGGCTACTCCCAGAAGCTGTTTCTATGCTGTTTATTAAAGTGATAGCTGAATAGTTATACCAAACTAAATGTGTTTCTGACTCAACTTTCCTCTTAGTTGATTTCTATAACTGTCCATGCCACTCCAATAAGTGGGGAAGAATGTCAAGAGAAACTGGAATGCAGAAAGACATAAGGCCATGGTTAAAATGTCTCTTCCCTTTGAAGAGTGTTCATTGCCTGCAGTGCTGGGCTTGTGGTTTGATAGGGCTCCTCCTTTCTTTCTTTCTTTTTTTTTTTTTTTTTGTTGTTGCCAGCATCACCCTCCAAAAGGCACAGAAGTAGCATATCTTAGGGCAAGGGAGGGTACCCTCTCAAGAGATGCAGACAAGTGCATTAGTTGCCCTGACACTTCAGGAGAAGGGAAATGCTCTTCAATTCAGGATAGGATGAGGTTCCAGCTGAGACCCAGGTCTCAAAGAGACCCTCTTGCTCATCTCAGCCCTCCTTGCATTCCAGCTACTCCCTCCTCAGGCTATAATTTATTGTTCCATTTCTTGGGGAGTTTACAAAGCAGGAACTCTTGGCTTGTGTGTCCAACAAAAGGAAAAACCTACAGTCCCCAATCTCTTTTCCACTGTCTTGCTATGTTTCTTTCTTATTATTGTAGCTTTTTCTAATATTACTCTTTGATTTGCAGCCCTGCTCTGCCTTCTCTCTGAGGATTACTGCTGCTTTTGCTAGTTTTCTCAGTATGAGTTTTAATTCTTGCTATATTGGTCAGAATTTCTCTAAGGATCAGTTTCTGGAGCCAGTTTAGAGATTTGACCTTTATTTTTCTGATTATTTTCTTTCTTAAGAATAACAGGAATTCGGGGAATTTCTACATCTCATTCTCCCTAATGAAGTAGTCTTGCTGATTGCATTCTAGGTTCACCCCCACTTCCTGCCCCAGGCATCCAACTCCACTGTGCACAAATGACTATTTTCCACTGAAAATACAAATTCAGTAAAATTATGAAAAGAAGAGTGCAGGGAAATTAAACAAAACAGAAGGAAATAAGAGGATCATTCTGAAATCAATAAAAACAATAACAAAAAGAAAGATTCAGCCTAAATACTTGGATCATGGTTCACCTCTCTATTGATTTTCTAAGCCTTTATCTTTAAACTCTCCTCTATTCCCACCCAAGACCTCTCCCTTGAATATCGCTCTCAGATGAAACAGGTGATGTTGTGAGGAATGTTATAATACTGCCAACTTTTCAGCTAACACATTCATGGAGATAAAGGAAGGAATTCTCACTCTCGGCTATATTGTGTGTTGAAAGAGGAAGTCTCTGCATCTGTTCAGAAGACAGAAATCAGACCAACCAGTAGATTAATGGGCAAACGCTCTGGGCCATCTTTACAATGAGACACTCCCAGTCACCAGAAGGGATCAGGCAGGGCCTGAGAAATGCTTGTCAGGAATACCATGGAGGGAATTTCCGTGGGTGGAAGTCTTCACTAGATGAAAGGTATGGTCTATTTTAATGCACACATATTCTTTTATTTTTCAAGGTGTCTTGAAATCAAATAGAAATATGAAATAGAAATTTAAATGCTCCAATTTGCTGAACTACAACCAAACCTTAATATGTATGTCTTATTCAATTATTCAAAATATTCAGTGTTAAACACACACATTGTGATAAACTAAATATCAACAGTCTTTCAGAAAAAAGAATTTAAATTTTGATGAAATTCAGTTTATAGAATTTTCTTTCATGGATCATGTTTTGGTGTCATATCTAAGAACTCTGCCTAATACCAGGTTGCAAAACTTCTCTTTGATGTTTTCTTCTGAAGTTTTATAGTTTTCCATTTAGATTTATGGTCCATTTTGAGTTAAAGGATCATCCTGCAATGTAGGATGCCCTGGTTTGATTCCTGGGTCAGGAAATTCCCCTGGACAGGGGATACTCTACACACTCCAGTGTTCTTGGGCATTCCTGGTGGCTCAGATGGTAAAGAATCTACCTCCAGTGAGGGAGACCTGGACTTGATCCCTGGGTTGGAAATATCCCCTGGAGGAGGGTATGGCAACCCATGCCAGTATTCCTGCCTAGAGAATCCCCATGAACAGAAGGGCCTGGCAGATTACCATCCATGGGGTCACAAAGTTTTGAACACTACTGAGCAACTAAGCACAGCACAGCACACAGGTTGGAATTAGGACCAAACTTCATCTTTTATTAAATGATTGACTTGAATAACATAAAAGTGAAAGTCACTCAGCCATGTCCCACTCTTTAAAACCCAATGGACTATACAGTCCATGGAATTCTCCAGGCCAGAATACCACAGTGGGTAGCCATTCCCTTCTACAAGGTGTCTTTCCAACCCAGAAATTGAACCAAGGTCTCCTGCATTGCATGTGGATTCTTCACCACTGAGCTACCAGGGAAGCCCAAGTAACATATAATAACAACTAAATTAAAATAAAAATACTCACTAAGCTGAATTTGCATTAAACCACATTCTTAATTGGACCCTCAGTTTACTGTAAAAGAAGAAATAAGCTGAAGCCTATGTGACACTGTTGAGATGCTTATTGAGTGGGATAAATCATCCATGGGATTGCAGAGTCTGACACGACTGAACGACTAAGCACAAAACATACAAAGATTCTGACAAAGGGTCAGGTGCAAGGAAAGAGCTCGATTAAAATTAGTTTCCTTTCCCTTCCTTGATTGCTTTCTTGGGATGTGGATTTTTTATGACCTCAGTTAACAGGTAAGTTATTTCTATAATTCAGTTCATCCATCTGGCCTATATTGGAATGGTGTTCCTCCTATTCACAGATGATGTCTCCTCAGAGATTTGAACTCTTCCTGTACAAAATATGTCCTGAAAATGTTAGTTATTGTTTGATAGAAATATCTTCTACACTTATCCTACATATATTCAAAACTTGTAAGTATATTTGCCAGTTTTCATGTAGCTCACATAGTTGGAAGTCCATTGAGACCCCTCTAAGAGAGAGAGAGTTGTTTGGGCAGAAATGAGTAGGTTATAAAATATAAATGGTTGAACAAAGGGGAAAAATAAAGCTTTATACACCACAGGAAACAACCACAAAAGGGAAGTCTAGACACCAAGCCTGCAGAGTCCTATCTGCCCTTTAACTCACCCACAGGGCCTGTGTTCAGACCTGGGCTTCATATGATGTCCAGTCAAGGCCATCAGGTGTCTCCTACACAGAGAATGAAGTAGGTCTTTGACCATTGTTTCAGCGTAGGCATTGATGAAGCACAAGGGTGACCAATGTTACAGAAGATCGAAGATGCTTTAGCTGCCAACCTGTTTCACTCAGAGTAGCTGCCAAGGATAATGCAACCACATGGGTTGGTAATAAGAGTTATAGTTAATGTGTGCCAGGCATTGCATCATTTCCATCATACTTGACCCCAGTGTTGTTCCATTTACAGATGAGATCTCTAAAGTTTAGAGAGCTCAGAGGATTTGTCTGAATATAGCATTAATGGCAGCAGCAGATGTCAAATTCAGGGCACTATGGCTCAAAACTTCTGCTCTATTCTATTAGGCTGTGTTCTCCATGGGAAAATTAATACAGTCTAATCACCCAGTCTCAGCACCGAGAGTCCCTTACTAGAATTCTGCCACACTGGTTTACTTTCGGTTATCTTTTCCCCACACTGGAACTCAACATTATTTGTGCATGTCACAAACCACCCTAAAATTTCATTTAGAAGGCAACTTTCTCAGTTGACTGGTTGTCCCCTAAGAGAAAGTAAACTCAAGGCCTTTCTCATCTACAAAGCAACAGGAGTTGGCCAGTTTACTAGATACAGCTAACTGCCAGAGGCCTTTTATGATTATTTTGCATTCTTCTTTCAAACAGTCAGTGCAGAAATTATATGAGACAATGATTGGAACAGCAGCAGAGATAATTTTGAAGTGTATCTTGGAATTAAGTTTTGATAAACAATGATAATATTAGTAACTAAGCAAATACTTGAATGCTTATTAGATGGAGATATTTCATGGATAAATGCATATCCATTGAACTATGATGTCATTTCACTTTAACACACTATTGTTATAGATTTGTTTTAGTAAATGGAAAATAATGTAAAGTCCAGGGCTTTCATTACTTCATTTCCAGATTCTCCCTTTTATCCCTATTTTGTCAACCATAAATTTCTCCTGCAACAAATAGCCACAGGTTCATCAAAGAATCCGAGGGTGGGGAGCATGGAAAAATGGGCTATATATTGACTCTAATATTCATTTAGACTTTTGAACTATTGGAATCACCTAATCTCTGTGCCATGGTTTTTCTTTTAAGCAGTGGAGACATATTCCCTGCCCTAACTCAGCCAGAGTTATAATGAGGATCAGCTGAAATGAAAGTGATTCTACAATTTAAAGAAATTATATTAATTTGAGGTTCTGTTCTCAAGCAAAATAAATGGGCAGAGACAAAGGAGAGGATCATATACTTTTAACCTCTGTTCTCCAACTCTGTGTAATGGTTATTAATAATTCAACAAGCCCAGAATTGTTATATTCTTTACTTCAGTATAATAGAGTGTAAAATAAAAATGTCATCACTTACTTGTTCTTGTAAATAAATGGAATTCATGATTCCAGTTATTATTTCAGGTAAGTACTCCATTAGATGTCTGTAGGGCCGCAAATACATTTGGACCTTAAGAAATGTGACAGATTTATCACTTTAAAAGTAGCCGCATTTGAATAATTAGAAAGTATATGAAAGGTTAAATAAAACATTAAGGATCGAGCATTTCTTTCCTCCAATGGAACTATCAGTTATTTAAAAGCATGTAATCATCAAATGTAGATGGGATTCTACCATGTCACACTTTGGAACAGTTGCTAGGGCAAATAATAACAAACAAAAAGTGCTCCTAACCTCATGGGGCTTATGATCTAGTAGACAGTACAAACGTGAATCTTGTATTTTTACCAATAAGAGTAAAAATTACAGTAGAACTTTTGCTACAGTGAGAGGTATGCAGTATTAAGAGAAAGACCACTTAATTGCAAGATTTGGCTCAGTTGGGAGGGCCAAGGATTCCATCTCTGAAGAACTGACACTGAAGATTCAAGCTCTGAAGAAAGGGTTCGGGTGAACTAGATATAGAAGCGGGGTGGGATGCGAAGAATATATACTAAGCTCAGGTAACAGGTAAGGGAGGCGGGTCTAAAAATTCCCAGGAAGCAAAAGTTAGTATGTCTGGAATAAGAAAATTAAGTGAGAAAGACTAATGTGTAAAATGAAGCAGGAGACCAGGTTATGCAGAACGTTGTGTTTATACTAGGAACTTGGTCTTTATCCTACACATAATTGAAAGTCAATGGGGTCAGTCAGTAAACGGTTATACTCTGAGGGATGGTATAATCAGATTTGCATTTTTAAAAGTATATATCTGATGAGATGACTCCTAGATTAGAGGAGAACCAGTGTGTGTGTGAAAAACCAATTTGGAGACTGCTGTGACTGTCTGGACCTAAGATGATGGTGATTCCATGAACTCTAACCACCAGACTCCTCTGTTTATGGACTTCTCCAGGCAAGAATACTGGAGTGGGTAGCCATTCCCTTCTCTAGAGGATCTTCCTTACTCAGGGATTGAATCCAGGTCTCCTGCTTTGCAGGTGAATTATTTACCATCTGAGCCACCAGGAATGCTCCTTTACTTTTGCAGCTGTCTGCACCTAAGACGATGGTATTTACTTGTAGTAGGGGGCTGTACAAAGGTTTATCTGTCATTTATTTAGTGTCTTCCATGGAACAGATAGGACTCCCAGGTGGCACAGTGGTAGAGAATCTGCCAGCCAATGCAGGAGACACAGGATACGTGTGTTCGATCCCTCGGTCAGGAAGATCCCTGGGAGTAGGAACTAGCAAACCACTCCAGTATTCTTGACTGGAAAATTCCATGAACAGCAAAGCCTGGCCAGCTCCAGTCCATGGGTATACAAAGAGTCAGAGTCAGACACGACTGAGTGACTGAGCACACACATGGACCAGAAGATTGCCCAGGGCTACTCCCCCCAGGCACAATACTTCAGGCTGCTTTGACCTCATGGCAACTACCAGTGCTTCCACAAATCCTGGACAGAAGACAGCCTGGAAGACTGTACACTGACTTTTAAATACTTCCTCAAGGAAGTGATCACGTAACTCCTCCTCACATTTCAGTAGAAAAACATATAGCTTCCTTGCACTATGCCTCACGTCAAGTAGGTAAGGAATGCTGCATGCTGCAAGAACAAGTTAGCAGCCAATCTGTAGCCTTTCCTCCAACCCAATGGTGTTCAACAGGGTGTGATTTTGCCCTCAAGGGGACATTTTGCAATGTCTAGAAACAGTTTGAGTTTTACAACTGAATAGTTGCTACTGACATCTAGTGGGTGCAGAACAAAGATGTTGCTAAACATCCTACAATACAAAGAACAGCCCCCTACAACAGAGAATGTGTGTGTGTGTGCACGTGCACTCAGTCTTGTCTCACTCTTCCCAACCCCATGGACTGTAGCCCGCCAGGCTCCTCTATCCATGGAATTTCCCATGCAAAAATACTGGAGTCGGTTGCCATTTCCTCCTCCAGGGGATCTTCCTAACCCAGGGATTGAATCCACATCTCTTGGGTTTCCTGCATTGGCAGGCAGATCCTTTAACAACTCCACCACCTGGAAAGCCCACAACAGAGAATAATTTGGCCAAATATCCAGTAGTGTTAAGACGTAATGCGTGGTTGTATCCTCCTTTCAATTCTAACTCAAGGAATATATAGAAGTACATGATACCCTGAAGAACTTGCTAAGTACTAAAGCAAGCATCTGTATCTCAGTTTGTTCAGGGAGGAACCTGTATTAAGGAGATGCAGCTACACTGGGTGATGGGCGCTAGTCACTTATTCTGGACAGAGCTAGATACTTTGCAAGGGATAAAATGTTAAAAATGCCACGTTGATGGCTTCCCTGAGATGAGGGTGTCCACACCTTCACAGTACAATCTCTTATGAAACACTCATGCCAAGTATGAAGCATCATGGAGAAACAGGAAACTTTCTGGTAGTTATGATCTCTTGTTGCTGTTATTCAGTTGCTAAGTCGTGTCTGACTCTGTGACCCCATGAACTGCAACATGCCAGACATCCCTGTCCTTCACTATCTCCTGGAGTTTGCTCAAACTCATGTCCCTTGAGTCTATGATGCCATCAAACCATCTCATCCTCTGTTGCCCCCTTCTCCTCCTGCTCTTACTCTTTTCCAGCCTCTGGGTCTTTTCTGAGTCGGCTTTTTGTAACAGGTGACCAAAATATTGGAGTTTCAGCTTCAGCATCTGTCCTTTAAATGAACATTCAGGCTTGATTTTTTTAGGATTGACTTCTTTGATATCCTTGCTGTCCAAGGGACTCACAGGACTCTTTTCCAGCACAACAGTTCAAAAGCATCAATTCTTCGGTGCTCAGCCTTCTTTCTGGTCCAACTCTCACATCTGTACATGACCACTGGATCACTACACTCTTGTCATACACATTGTATTTTTCCAGCCTTATATCCCTTCTAAATGCAGTGTATATTTTGTGCAGGGGGAAGCTTACTGTATCTCACAAGTATGGTTATCAGTCCAGACCCAGGGCCACTGCTTGCTTTTGGAAGGGGCACATTGCACTAGTACCCAAGCCTTTGGTAAGCAGCTATAACATCTACCTCAAGTTTTGGAATTAAGATGAAAAGAAGGCGCAGTTATGAGAGATATTTAGGAAGTGATGCAAATACAGATGTTTTCTCCCAGAATCTATTTTGCATCATCTTCTTTGCCAGCGAAGACTGGATTTTGTTCAGGTAACTTCCCTCTTGCATGCTTCAGGGTAAGCTGGTTCCAGATCCCTTGCCAGTAATTGATTTAGGCACAGGCATATAATATAATTCGAGCAAATGATATGTACAGGAGAAGCCAGTAGAGGCTTCTGGGAAAATGTTTCTGCATATTTAAAAAGAGGTACTTAAGATGAGATGGCCTTTTTTCCCACTGGGCATTGTTGAATTTATATGTGAAACTGAGATGTGCTTTAGCACTCTTGCAACTATAATAGAAATTGTCTGAGGACAAGGCAGACATGCTAATGATAGCAGGGAGAAAAGTGAAGAAAAATACTGGTTCTCCATGAATTACCTCTGACTTAACCAACCCTGGAGCACTCTTACGCCAAGGCTTATTATTATCTGACATTTTTAAAACTTTAATTTTAAATTAATTTATATTGACTTTTTTTGTTAGGTGTAGCTAAAGCATCTGAAGTGATACAAAATTTAAAATCTATATGAATATAATGGAATAGATGGAGGAGTGAAGAACATTTAGGTTTCTGGGTGGCAGTGTGGGATATAGCTATCTCAGTAGATATGTTAACACCGAAGATGTAAGGTTTAATTAGGATTATCATAAGTTTATCTTTGGATAGTTTGAGTTTTAGGTGTCTTCAAAGATCTTGAGTTGAGGTATCCATTTATAAGTTATCTGGGCAAAGGTGATGATTTGTATGTATGGGTGGCCTAGCCTAGGGAAAACTTCAGCCTTTGATATCAATGTCCACATAGGAAAGGATGAACCTGTGGCAGTGGCTAAGAGCAGTAATCAAAAAAAAAAAAAAAAAAAAGGAAGGAGGAGGAGGAAACCAGGAGTATGTTGTGTCACAGAAATCCAGAGAAGAGAATGTTTCATGAAACAGTAAATGTTGACAATAGGAAATGCTATAAGAAATAAAAAATGTTAAGAATCATTTCTTTTTAATTTTAAAAATATTGAAAATCAGAATCAGCTTTATAAAAAAATTATCAGCGTTTGTGTGGCATATTTTTTCATGAGATCTTTTTCTCTTTTGAGCCTCCTGACAGCTGTTAGAAATGGCTAGAATAATTACTGTTGAACCAGTTTTACACAGACAAGGATACTTAGATATGCTAAGTGATTTGAACCCCATAGTAATGGAGTAGATAAACTGGAATTCAAGCTCATAACTCTTGGTCTGGATCTTTTTCTGCTGCTGCTAAGTCACGTCAGTCGTGTCTGACTCTGTGCGACCCCATAGATGGCAGCCCACCAGGCTCCCATTCCTGGGATTCTCCAGGCAAGAATATGAAGTGGGTTGCTATTTCCCTCTCCAGAATTCTACCACAATTCACTCCTTTGTCTGCAATAGTGAATTACTTCTGAGTTCCCTAGGAGGGAAAAAGAGACAAACAGACAGGCAGACGAAGTGGATATACATTAAACGCATGGTAGTTTGGACACCCTAGGACCTGCATTACAGGAAGAACAGGGGTCCTCAGACGCCTTTCAACCACAAATCTGCCACATAGGGAAAGAGCCAAAAGCCTGAGAGGGTAGGATTTTGAGATACTGAGAATTGAGGACAGGGGAAGATGGAATGAGTTGTGTTCACCATTTGTGGTGGGAAGAGGAATTATTATTCTTTAGTGAACTACATTATTCCCTTTGGAAACATGGTTTACGTATGCTCAAAACAACTGTGTAAACTAGGTGTTGATAAATGTATCAGTGTGTTTGGACTGTCCTAGGCTCAGAGGTAAAGAATCTGCCTGTCAATGCGGAAGACATAGGTTGGATCCCTGGGTTGGAAAGACAGACCCCCTATAGGAGGAAATGCAATCCACTCCAACATTCTTGCTTGAGAAATCACATGGACAGAGGAGCTTGGTGGGTTATAGCCCATGGGGTCAGAAAGAGTCGAACACAACTTAGCAACTAAACAACAAGGGCTGTCCTGACAAACTACCAAAAACTAGATAGCTTAAACAACAGAAATATCTTAGCTCACAGTTCTAGATGACGAGTGGGGTTGTTTTCTTCTAAAGACTTGAAGAGGAAGAATCTTGTCCATGTCTATCCCCTAGCTTCTAGTAGTTTGCTGATAGCCTTTGATGTTTGTCGGCATGTAGAAGCATCATTCTGATTTCTGTCTTTATCTTCACATGGTGTTCTCCATGTGTGTCTTTCTCTGTCCAAACTGTCCCTTTTTATGGAAGGACATCAGATGTATTGGATTAGCATCCATGCTAGATACATTTAACTAATTGTATCTGCACTAACTCTTGCCAAATAAAGTCACATTCTGAGGTACTTGGGATTAGGACTTCAATATATGAATATTTCTGAGGACACAATTCAATCCATGATAAACTTCTTTTAACAATGAGTAAAAATGAAGTATGTGATTAGTGGATGATATGCATGCACACATATATATACATATACATACACACACGTGTGTGTATGTGTATAAGAACACAAGTCTTCTAGATCAGAGTTACCCTGAAACACATGGTTTATTATTCACATGGAAGACAGTAGCTGGAGCATCATTGTGCTGCCCCCATGTCCTTATCCCCTCACGGTGACATAATAAAGGTAGAATTTTGGCTGCATGTGCATACAACTCAGGAAAACAATCATAACATTAGGAGACTCTCAACTATGATGGTTCTCCTTTTGCATTTGCCCATCCTACCCTCTGGAGAAAGATCTGCTAATTATCCTAAAATATAAGCAATCTTCCTCTAAGTGAGAAGGGAAAACGTCTCTAGGCTTCTTATCCTGGAATATAAGCTGGTGTCTCAGCAGAGAGGAAGAAGAGGACTTTACCTTCACAACCCTAGGGCTTTTCCATGCTCTGAGAATCTCTGCAATTCACAGGAAGGTTACATTATCTCTAGCTTCCAAGGCTGTTTACTATTCAGACATGCCTTTTGTTCAAAAGAGCTGAACCATGCCAGAACATGAGAAATTTGATGAGAATTGTCTCCAAATAGCTGGTTATAAGGTCTCGATTGTACAGCTGATGAAACTGATAACTGGAATCATGTTGTATTAAATTTTACATATATCTTTTAAAAGGATTTAACATATTGCATTTTAGTAGTTTCTTTATACATATGTCTCCTTACTATCAATAAATTACAAAATTCTTGAGATCCTAGACCAACAATTCCATTTAAGTATTGTCAATGACTAGCAGAGCACTTGGAAGCTTATGAGCATTTGTTAAATTGTTGTTTAATGAATATATAAAATAGAACTTTTCACCTATTTTTCCCTGCTACATGTATACTTATTCTCTTCTTTGACCTTTATAACTTGGAAGGTTAAATGTAATAATTTATCCATTATTTGTTTTTCTTCAATGACTTTATCCTTTTACTGATTCAAATATACCTAATTTTTTTTAATCTTCAAGTTTCTTTCTTTATTTACTTTCCTTCCTGATTTGGGGCTGCCTCTTTGTTTTATCCCTCTTTAATCTTCTAGGCCAAACATTCATATTATTATTACAAAAGTTCTAGGTGCTTAAAATTAAGTGAATTATTTTTGATAGAAGAAAATGGCATTTTGCAAAATCCAATTAACCTGCACATTTAAATGGCTTGGCATATGAAGAGATGTGCTTCTTTTCCAAATGAAAAAGAACTGAAATTTTATTTCAACTCTATCACAAGTTTTAAATATATCCTGAACCAATCTCATTTTTGTCCATATTTTGGCCATTTCTAAAGCATTTTTAGTTATAATCCTGGATAGTATTTCATGCTTATAGAGGTCCATATGGAAGTGACTCACTTGACAAAATGAGTAACAGTTGTACACAGCTGCTTGGGCTGAATCAACCAACCCATTTGCAGGTGGTAAACTGCTGCTGTTGCTGCTGCTAAGTCGTTTCAGTCGTGTCCGACTCTGTGCGACCCCATAGACGGAAGCCCACCAGGCTCCTCTTTCCCTGGGATTCTCCAGGCAAGAACACTGGAATGGGTTGTCATTTCCTTCTCCAATGCATGAAAATGAAAAGTGAAAGTGAAGTCGCTCAGTCGTATCCAACTCTTAGTGGCCCCATGGACTGTAGCCTACCAGGCTCCTCCATCCATGGGATTTCCCAGTCAAGAGTACAGGAGTGGGGTGCCATTGCCTTCTCCAAGGTGGTAAACTACCTCTGCTGAATTCCTTTGTATCATTAAGGTGGATGGCATGGAGATACAGGAATGGAGGAGTGAAGCTTCACTCTTGCAAATGCAATTCCAAACTGCTAATGTCCTTATTTATTTAGAAAACATCTTTCTATATATTCAGGATTTGGACTAGGGATCCTTAAATAACCTAAACTTGACTCATTTTAAAAAACCATAATGGCACCCTATAACAAATCTAAGAACAAGCATAAAGCCACTGAGGTCTGCTATAGAATGACTTATAAGTTAGCTAAAAGAGGAGTGAAAAATAAAAGTGAATAAGGTTTATAAGAGATATAAGCTTGTGGTTAGTCAGTTCGTTCACTCAGTCATGTCCAACTCTTTGTGAACCCATGAACCATAGCATGCCAGGCCTCCCTGTCCATCACCAACTCCCGGAGACCACCCAAACCCATGTCCATTGAGTCAGTGATGCCATCCAACCATCTCATCCTCTGTCATCCCCTTCTCCTCCTGCCTTCAATCCCTCCCAGCATCAGGGTCTTTTCAAATGAGTCAGCTCTTTGCATCAGGTGGCCAAAGTATTGGAGTTTCAGCTTCAACATCAGTCCTACCAATGAACACCCAGGACTTATCTCCTATAGGACGGACTGGTTGGATCTTGCAGTCCAAGGGACTCTCAAGAGTCTTCTCCAACACCACAGTTAAAAAGCATCAATTCTTAGGTGCTCAGCCTTCTTTATAGTCCAACTCTCACATCCATACATGACTATTGGAAAAACCATAGCCTTGACTAGACAGATCTTTGTTGGCAAAGTAATGTCTCTGCTTTTCAATATGCTGTCTAGATTGGTCATAACTTTCCTTCCAAGGAGTAACCTTTTGCCAATGCCTCAAATTCAAAGTGCATAACTGAAGAAAGAAAAAAGTTTCAAAAGATACATTATTTGGAAGTCCAATTTAATAAACTTTTAAATTTACAGTTATTCACTTAGCTTGAATGAAAACATTGTATTAGTTCATGCATGAGATAGATTTTTGTTTCCTAACCATAGTTGGAGGACAAAAGATTGTATATCCGTTACTGTATAGAGTCAACAATTTTAGCTCTGGTTATAGAGTAAACCTGCATTTAACTGTCATGTCTTACTTGGAGAAGGACCATGAAGATTACATTTAACATTTCTAAGAGTCAGATTATGTTTCAGTCAAATGACAGTAGAATAAAATAAAACAGATTGGAAGTTATTAGAGTTCAGTGTGTGCAGTAAGCATGTATTTTATGAATTACACACATGCTCACCCACACACCTATATATATATATATATATATATATATATATATATTCATATAAGGTTTGATCCCTGAGTCAGGAAGATCTCTTCGAGAAGGAAATGGCTACCTGCTCCATTATTCTTGCTTGAGAATTCCATGGACAGAGAAGCCTGGTAGGCTACAGTCCATGGGGTTGCAAAGAGTCAGATAGGACTGAACACTTTCACTTTCACTTTTCATAGTTGGTTTAAAGTGGTCATGTTAGCTTCAGGTACATAAATGTGATTCAGATATATATATATATATATATATATATATACACACATATATGCATATACATATATATATTTAAGCATGATCTAAAATGTATTCACTCCTTGGATGTGTCTATCAATAAGTTTGAAAGCCACTCTTCTTCAGAAGGGCTTAATTAATAAAGAGCAGAAGGTTTTGAATAATTTGAAGTTACTTGTTTGTAGTGGTGGAATTGGATGTAGAATTTAGGCATTGGAGCTCCTTTGAAAATCTGTCATAAAACATTGGATAAAAGTGTAACTAGATGATTAGCACTTCCAAAAGGGTTCATATTTTTCCACTGGAAATACTGGTCCCTTCAGCAAGGAACATTGGCTCATTCTGAAAGCAGACAATGTTCTTCTGCTTTAATGACACAGATCACATAGCAAGCATTTGCCCATGAAAAAAGACATGCTGATTAGAGTGACTGCTTGACTGAAAACACACAGTTGGAATCACCTATAATTTTACTGCTTTATCTCAAGGAGTCCTAGATTACTTGGAACACACATGGCAATAATATTATTTCTTTTCATGACACTTATTCAGAGGTAGTTTTGCCAGGCAACTAACAAGCTTAATCTTCAGGGTCCCTCACCTGATGGGCTTCATTTAAGGTTTTAAACCTAATCATGATTTTATGATTTTTGTATTATTTTCATTAAAAGGAGGCCTAAGATTTGAGCAAGCGTCAGGTATTGCAAACACTAGATCCATCTTTGTACTAAGTATAGATTAACTGGCCATATTAAGTTGTAAAGATCTTGCCTTCTGTGTATTTGAAAGTCCCAACAAATAGGGAGTTGTTTGGATATATAGTAAAGAGAAGATTTGCGGGGGAAATAGTTCGACCTTGTTGATCTTGAGCAAGTTATTAACATCTCTGAAAATCTATTCCCTTAACCAAAAAATAGAAATAGTAACACAAGGGGTCATTTTGAAGGTGAAATGTAACCTCCCACAAACATGGTGATGACTAATTGTCAACATTTCTCTCCCACCTCAGGCTGGAAATAGATCCCATGCAGGACTGAGCTGATTCACTGTTCCTCAGCCTCCTTCTGTTAAAAACCACAGCATAGAAAAGAGAACTGAGTGAGAGAAAAAAGAAAGGAAGAGAGAAAGACAGAGAGAGAAGGCAGGGAAGGAAGGAGAGGGGCAGGGAGGAAGGAAGGGAGGGAGGGAGGAAAAGAAAAAAAAAAAAAAAAAGGAAACCAAAGAAACATGAATCACATTTTCTCCCTTAATTTCTGTCCACAAAGCTCAAAACCAGCTCTCTTTCTCTGCTAATATGAAGGCATCAGGAAATTGTTATAATTCTCTGACATACAGGTATGAAAAATCATTGTAATGCCTGAAATTAAAAATGTTCCATAGGCTGCATCCCGTGACACCAACACCATTTTAATCAATTCAATAGAAAAAGCAGACATTTGCTATGTGTGCATTGTAAGTTGCTTTAGTCATGTCCTACTCTTTGCCATCCTTTGGACTGTAGCCCACCAGGCTCCTGTCCATGGAATTCTCCAGACAAGAATACTGGAGTAGGTTGTCATGCCCTCCTCCAGGGGATTTACCTGACCCAGGGATCAAACCCATGTCACTTACGCCTTCCTGCATTGGCAGGAAGTTTACCACTAGTGCCACCAGGGAAGACATTTGCTATATCATTATTACACAAAATCCAGCTTCCCTGGGGCTCAGATGGTAAAAGAATCTGCCTGCAATGCAGGAGACCCAGGTTCGATTCCTGGGTCTGGAGGATCCCCTGGAGAAAGAAATGGCAACCCACTCCAGTATTCTTGCCTAGAGAATCCCATGGACAGAGGAGCCTGGCAGGTTTCAGTTCATAGTGTCACATAGGACAGCGACTAACACTTTCACTTTTACTTTTCTTTACACAAAATCCAGGCTTGCCACTATGAGGCCAAAGCAATCACATGAATGGCTGACATTCTCTCCCCTCACATATTTGTTTTGCCATCATATCAACCTCAACTCCATCCTTCCTATTATCAGCATAAAAAAAAAAAAAGACCTTCTCAAAAACATTGGAACATCTTTTCCTGCAAAATTGATTTCATAACCTTAAGAAAACAGAAAGCAGCAAGAAAATGAATTTTATTGTGATAGATTCTGTGGGACAGACTTTCTTTCTCATCCTTCAAGATTCATCCCCTGAAGTGTGAAATACTATCAGTTAAGAAAGGCAGGTTAAAGATGGCCACATTATAACTGATGAAGGGCTGCTAAATGTTTAGAGAGTGATCATCAATTTCCCATCATTGGCAGACATCTTCTGTGAGAGATTCTTCTGTCATAAATTCTCCCCTTCTCTTCCACCTGAAGAAAGCTTCTCTGAACAGCCTTACAGCTAGCACGCTGCAAGGAGCCCACCCCACCCCTTGTCACAGCTCAGGGAGTTGGCATGACAAAAGAATAATTGAATTGGTAATGCAACAATACATGACATAGATCACCATTTTGAAACAGGGATGTTTAAGTCATGAATAATGAAGTGATTTCTTCCAGGGTAATTTATGGCACAGGTACTTTACAAGAACAGGCTCCCTTAAGTGTATAAATGCACAGCACCTCTGACCGAAGAGAATTCAGTCAGGTCTCATAGCTCAGTTAAATCCCTTCCTTTGTGGCTTCCACTTAGTGCGGGTAACAGGATGACATGTAAGAGGTAGGGAATATTTATTTATTTATTATGTTTTATTTTTTTCATGCTTTATGGCATCTGATGCAAGAACCAGGAGAGGAGAGGTTTGCTGAAGAGAGGAGAGGTTTGCTGAAGCAGCTCTATACTGAGAATCGAGCAGCTGCCAAGTAATCATAACTTCTGATCATTTCTGGACTCCACCGAATTGGAGTCATTACTTCTGGTCACATCACTGAACCTGACCCACTCAACAGTGAGAGTTGCCAACAGGTGAGGTGCTGGGAAACTGATCTGTGGAAAAATAGACTCCACTCCATCTTCTAATATTGAAAAGATATTTTTTCTCATTTACAAAACCTGCATCTCTATGATACTTGTAGCAAAGATTTCATTCAAAGAATAAGAAGAATTCTTACTTGGGATGAATAAAGGTCCGGAGGAATTGCTAATTGCTTTTCTATCAACAAAGAAGGCATCTCAGAAGAATGTACCAAAAAAAACAGAAGGAAAGGGGATGGGATGAGGGAAATGATTTTGCCTTAGGAAAAGGTTATGATTAGGTACAGACAAGAAGGTCGAGGAGAAGGTCCGTGGGATTCTTTGGTCCACTAGGTTGTATTGGTATTGATGGTTTGGGAAAACAAAAGTGGATTAAAGTAAAGGCTCATGATCCTTATACCACAGTGATAATAAATAATAGCTGTTGTTTACTCAGTTTTCACTGTGTATCAGGTACTGCACTAAGCATTTTTCACACGTTTTATTTTATTTTACCAATAACTCTCCAGTGTTGTTCATATTTTTGCCTTCATTTTATAGATAAGGAATTGCAAGATCAGAAAATTTAATTAACTTGATGAAAGTCTACCAGTATCTGAGTTGGAAAGCAAACTCACCTGGGTTTTATTCCAAAGGATCAAAACACTATTTTTATCAAGACAAATGAAAATCAAATTAAATACACTAAGGACAAAAGAATTTATTCTTTTAGCAAGCCTAAATGAAGACTCTTTCTGTATCGAGCAATATTCCAGTCACTAGCAGTACAAAAAGAACAAACATAGTCCCTGAGTTGAAATTGCTCAAAGCCTAGCGAAGGAAGCAAAAAAAAAAGTTTTTTTTTAGTTGCTTGATCATGTCCAACTCTTTGTGACCCCACGGACTGTGGCCTGCTAGGCTCCTCTGTCCATGAAATTCTCCAGTCAAGAATATCAGAATTGGTTGCTATTGCCTTCTCAAGGGGATCTTCCCGACCCACAGATCAAACCTGGTCTCCTGCATTGCAGGCAGATTCTTTACCATTTGAGCCACCAGAGAAGCCCCTGCAAAGGAAGCAGAGTCATAAGCAAAGAGTCATATGTGTGCTTTAATTTTGGTGTGTAATGGATAGTGTATTACCAATCTGGGTTCTTTGGGTACAAGAAAAAGAAACTGACTCTAGGTAAGTAGCAGAAAATAATTTAACTAGAAAAAAATAGAGAATTATATTGGTTGGGAGTAATCAGCTGTAGATACTACAAGAACAACTCTCCATAAATCACAGTGGCTGAACCAAATGAAAGTTTAACTACTGTTTATGTTCTAGAACTAACACCCAAAAAAAGATGTCCTTTTCATCACAGGGGACTGGAATGCAAAAGTAGAAAGCCAAGAAACACCTGGATTAACAGGCAAATTTGGCCTTGAAATACAGAATGAAGCACGGCAAAGGCTAATAGAGTTCTTCCAAGAGAATGCACTGGTCGTAGCAAACACCCTCTTCCAACAACACAAGAGAAGTCTCTACACATGGACATCACCAGATGTCAACACCGAAATCAGATTGATTATATTCTTTGCAGCCAAAGATGGAGAAGCTCTATACACTCAGCAAAAACAAGACCAGGAGCCAACTGTGGCTCAGATCATGTACTCCTTCTGCCAAATTCAGACTTAAATTGAAGAAAGTCGGGAAAACCACTAGACCATTCAGGTATGACCTAAATTAAATCCCTTATGACTATACAATGGAAGTGAGAAATAGATTTAAGGGACTAGATCTGATAGACAGAGTGCCTGATGAACTATGGATGGAAGTTCCTGACACTGTACAGGAGACAGGAACCAAGAACATCCTCAAGAAAAATAAATGCAAAAAAGCAAAATGGCTGTCTGAGGAGGCCTTAAAAGAGCTGTGAAAAGAAGGGAAGCAAAGGAGAAAAGGAAAGATACACACATTTGAATGCAGAGTTTCAAAGAACAGCAGGAGAGATAAGAAAGACTTCCTCAGTGATCAATGCAAAGAAATAGAGGAAAACAATAGAATGGGAAAGACTAGATGTCACTTCAAGAAAATTAGAGATACCAAAGGAACATTTCATGCAAAGATGGGCTCGATAAAGGACAGAAATAGTAGGGACCTAACAGAAGCAGAAGATATTAAGAAGAGGTGGCAAGAATACACAGAAGAACTGTACAAAAAAGATCTTCATGACCCAGCTAATCATGATGGTGTGATCACCTAGAGCTAGACATCCTGGAATGTGAAGTCAAGTGGGCCTTGGGAAGCATCACTACCAACAAAACTAGTGGAGGTGATGGAAATAGCTCAATTCCAGTTTAGCTATTTCAAATCCTGAAAGATGATGCTGTGAAAGTGCTACACTCAATATGCCAGCAAATTTGGAAAACTCAGCAGTGGCCACAGGACTGGAAAAGGTCAGTTTTCATTCCAATCCCAAAGAAAGGAAACGCCAAAGAATGCTCAAACTACTGCACAATTGCATTCATTTCACATGCTAGTAAAGTGATGCTTAAAATTCTCCAAGCCAGGCTTCAGCAATACATGAACTGTGAACTACCAGATGTTCAAGCTGGTTTTAGAAAAGGCAGAGGAACCAGAGATCAAATTATCAACATCTGATGGATCACTGAAAAAGCAAGAGACATCCAGAAAAACATCTATTTCTGCTTTATTGACTATGCCAAAATCTTTGACTGTGTGGATCACAATAAACTGTGGAAAATTCTGAAAGAGATGGGAATACCAGACCACCTGATCTGCCTCTTGAGAAATCTGTATGCAGGTCAGGAAGCCACAGTTAGAACTGGACATGGAACAACAGACTGGTTCCAAATAGGAAAAGGAGTACGTCAAGGCTGTATATGTCACCCTGCTTATTTAACTCATATGCAGAGTACATCATGAGAAATGCTGGGCTGGAAGAAGCACAAGCTGAAATCAAGATTGCCAGAAAAATATCAATAACCTAAGATATGCAGATGACACCACACTTATGGCAGAAAGTGAAGAAGAACTAAAAAGCCTCTTGATGAAAGTGAAAGGAGAGTGCAAAAGTTGGCTTAAAACTCAAAATTCAGAAAACTAAGATCATGGCATCCAGTCCCATCACTTCATGGCAAATAGATGGGGAAACAATGGAAAGAGCAGCTGACTTTATTTTGGGGGGCTCCAAATCACTGCAGATGGTGATTGTAGCCATGAAATTAAAAGACGCTTACTCCTTGGAAGGAAAATTATGACCAACCTAGATAGCATATTCAAAAGCAGAGACATTACTTTGCCAACAAAGATCCATCTAGTCAAGGCTATGGTTTTTCCAGTGGTCATGTATTGATGTGAGAGTTGGACTATAAAGAAGGCTGAGTGCTGAGTAATTGATGCTTTTGAACTGTGGTATTGGAGAAGACTCTTGAGAGTCCCTTAGACTGCAAGGAGATCCAACCAGTCCATCCTAAAGGAGATCGGTCCTGGGTGTTCATTGGTAGGACTGATGTTGAAGCTGAAACTCCAATACTTTGGCCACCTAATGCGAAGAGTTGACTCATTGGAAAAGACCCTGATGCTGGGAAAGATTGAGGGCAGGAGGAGAAGGGGACGACAGAGGATAAGATGGTTGGATGGCATGACCAACTCAATGGACATGGGTTTGGGTGGACTCCAGGAGTAGGTGATGGACAGGGAGGCCTGGTGTGCTGCAGTTCATGGAGTCAGACACGCCTGAGCTACTGAACTGAACTGAACTGATGCAGGTGGGTTATCTGCCAAACAGTGACCCAGGGATTAGATGTCTTTTTAATTAAGTCATAATTTATTTACAATGTTGTGTTGGTTACCAGTGCACAACAAAGTCATTCAGTTATATACACTTTCATATGCCTCCACACACTTGTTCACATCCACACTGCACATGCTCATACACACGTAAGCATTTATTTACTTGTTCAGTCGCTAGGTCATGTCTGACTCTTTGCAATCCCATGGGCTGCAGTGCACCGGACTTCCCTGTCCTTCACTATCTCCCTGAGACTGCTCAAACTCATGTCCATTGAGTTGGTGATGCTATCCAACCATCTCATCCTCTGTTGACCCCTTCTCCTCCTGTCTTCAATCTTTCCCAGCATCAGGGTCTTTTCCAGTGTGTCGACATTTTGCATCAAGTAGCCAAAGTATTAAAACTTCCACTTCAGCATCAGTCCTTCCAATGAATATTCAGGACTGATTTTCTTTAGGATTGACTGACTTGATCTCCCTGCTGTCCAAAGGAATCTCAGGAGGCTTCTCCAGCACCACAATTTGAAAGCACTAACTCTTCAGTGCTCAGTCTTATTGATGGTCCATCTCTCACATCTGTATATGAATACTGCAACAATCATAGTTTTGACTAAAAGGATATTTGTTGGCAAAGTGATGTCTTTGCTTCTTAATATGCCGTCTAGGTTTGTCATAGCTATTCTTCCAAGGAGCAAACGTCTAATTTCATGACTGCAGTCACCATCCACAGTAACTTTCTGCTCAGTTCAGTTGCTCAGTCATGTCTGACTCTTTGCGACCCCATGAATCGCAGCACGCCAGACCTCCCTGTCCATCAACAACTCCCGGAGTTCACCCAGACTCACACCCATCAAGTCTGTGATGCCATCCAGCCATCTCATCCTCTGTCGTCCCCTTCTCCTCCTGCCCCCAATCCCTCCCAGCATCAGAGTCTTTTCCAATGAGTCAACTCTTCACATGAAATGGCCAAAGTACTGGAGTTTCATCTTCAGCATCATTCCTTCCAAAGAACACCCAGGACAGATCTCCTTCAGAATGGACTGGTTGGATCTCCTTGCAGTCCAAGGGACTCTCAAGACTCTTCTCCAACACCACAGTTCAAAAGCATCAATTCTTTGGTGCTCAGCTTTCTTCACAGTCCAGCTCTCACATCCATACATGACCACTGGAAAAACCATAGCCTTGACTAGATGGACCTTTGTTGACAAAGTAATGTCTCTGCTTTTGAATATGCTATCTAGGTTGGTCATAACTTTCCTTCCAAGGAGTAAGCATCTTTTAATTTCATGGCTGCAGTCACCATCTGCAGTGATTTTGGAGCCCCAAAAAATAAAGTCTGACACTGTTTCCACTGTTTCCCCATCTATTTTCCATGAAGTGATGGGACCAGATGCCATGATCTTCATTTTCTGAATGTTGAACTTTAAGCCAACTTTTTCACTCTCCTCTTTCACTTTTATCAAGAGGCTTTTTAGTTCTTCACTTTCTGCCATAAAGGTGATGTCATCTGCATATCTGAGGTTATTGATATTTCTCCCAGCAATCTTGATTCCAGCTTGTGCTTCTTCCAGCCCAGCGTTTCTCATGATGTACATATAAGTTAAATAAGCAGGGTGACATATACAGCCTTGACGTACTCCTTTTCCTATTTGGAACCAGTCTGTTGGTCCATGTCCAGTTCTAACTGTTGCTTCCTGACCTGCATACAGGTTTCACAAGAGGCAGGTCAGGTGGTCTGGTATTCCCATCTCTTTCAGAATTTTCCACAGTTTATTGTGATCCACATAGTCAAAGGCTTTGGCATATCAATAAAGCAGAAATAGATGTTTTTCTGGACCTCTCTTGCTTTTTCGATGATCCAGCTGATGGTAATTTGATCTCTGGTTCCTCGGCCTTTTCTAAAACCAGCTTGAGCAGTAACTTTAGAGCCCAATAAAATAAAGTCTGTCACTTTTTCCACTTTTTCCCCTTTTATTTGCCATTAAGTGATTTATATACTTACACACTCACTTTTAGCACCCCACACACACACACACCTTCACACACTTGCATATGCCTCCAACAAAATGCTTGCATTGAAAAGTGGATGCAAAATAGACATAGGAGTCCCTGGTTTTGTCACTACATTCTATATTTGATGTGGACAACTGTGGAGACCTTGGGGAGATTTAAAAGGAGATGCAGATGATTGATTAACCTAAAGTGAAATGACTCTGGAGTCAGGATTTAGTGATGTATGCAGGGTGGGGAAAGCCCTGGACTAGAGTCTAGAGGCTCCCCTGGTCACTCAGTGGTAAAGAATCTGCCTGTCAATCAGGAGATGCAGGGGACTCAGGTTTGATATCTGGGTCAGGAAGATCCCCTAGAGAAGGAGATGGCAACCCACTCCAGTATTCTTACTTGGGAAATCCCACGGACAGAGGAACCTGGCAGGCTACAGTCCAGGGGATCACAAAAGAGTTGGACGTGACTTAGCATCTAAACAGAAACCAAGAGTCTAATTACATGGATTAATTTCTTTTTTCTTTCACTACTTATGGTGTCACTTCTCAGGAGTTGTTGGTATGTTCTTAGACTCATTTCCTAACTGTTATCAACATGAGAGCAATATTGTCTTTTTTCTTATCATAGTTTCTGAATGTAATTATGTGAAAGTGATTGAAAAATAATGTGAATTCTATAGTTCACATTTCATGTGGAAACCTCATCCATTACTCCTGAATCCTAAAATAAATTTGAGCCTAGATATAATAGACATGCTTTTGAGATAGGATATGGGAGGGATGGAGCAGCCAAACTGAGAAGACAGAGTTCGCATGTCTACCTCCAGCTGCACTTGGCTACTACTTCAATGCCAATCACATAAGGTAACAGTAATTGGCATTATGTTCCCAGATTCATCAGTAATAACTCACTGAAACTAAAGCAAATCAATTTGTAGGCATTTCATTTTGAAATGAAACTTCAAATGAAATAATGGCCCTCACTAATAGAAAAGGCGTAGTTAATTCAAGCTAGTTTCAACTAGATACTATGCACAGGAAAAGAAAAAATAAATAAGGCTGTTTAACCCAAGGAATCAAGATTGCCGGGAGAAATATCAATAATCTCAGATATGCAGATGACACCACCCTCATGGCAGAAAGTGAAGAGGAACTAAAAAGCCTCTTGAAAGTGAAAGAGGAGAGTGAAAAAGTTGGCTTAAAGCTCAACATTTGAAAATTAAGATCATGGCATCTGGTCCCATCACTTCATGGAAAATAGATGGGGAAACAGTGGAAACTGTCAGACTTTATTTTCTGGGGCTCCAAAATCACTGCAGATGGTGACTGCAGCCATGAAATTAAAAGACGCTTATTCCTTGAAGGAAAGTTATGACCAACCTAGATGGCATATTCAAAAGCAGAGACATTACTTTGTCAACAAAGGTCCATCTAGTCAAGGCTATGGTTTTTCCAGTAGTCATGTATGGGTGTGAGAGCTGGACTGTGAAGAAAGCTGAGCGCCAAAGAATTGATGCTTTTGAACTGTGGTATTGGAGAAGACGCTTGTGAGTCCCTTGGACTGCAAAAAGATCCAACCAGTTCATTCTAAAGGAGATCAGTCCTGGGTGTTCATTGAAAGGCCTAATGCTAAAGCTGAAACTCCAATACTTTGGCCACCTCATACAAAGAGTTGACTCATTGGAAAAGGCTCTGATGCTGGGAGGGATTGGGGGCAGGAGGAGAAGGGGACGACAGAGGATGAGATGGCTGGATGGCATCACCGACTTGATGGACATGGGTTTGTGTGAACTCTGGGAGTTGGTGATGGACAGGGAGGCCTGGCATGCTGCGATTCATAGGGTCACAAGGAATCAGACATGACTGAGCGACTGAAATGAACTGAACTGAACTGAACCCAAGGAAAATAATACAGTAAATAAAGTTTCCATCTGTATGTTAAGGGAAGAACAAGATAAAATAAAAACATTGGTTTTCTTAAAAAATTTCAAGTTATAAGAAGGAAGTTTAAACATTTGTTAATCAGAATAAACACTAAAGAGAAAGCTGTTAATTGGAAAATACTGTGACATAGAAAGGAGGTTATGTCTTGCTTCACCAGAGGAAAGTGTCTTTGAATAAGTCATTTGATTGTGTGTGGTCTCACATCCTTAAATAACTAAAGTTAAGTCCTATATGAATATCACATTTCTTCTCACAACCTAGTCTTCATACTGCATAACAAATTTTCATTAACTGCATATTATCTTCCCAGTGAGTCATGTTCAGTTCAGGTGTCAGTCACTCTGCCTCCAGTCTCTTTCTCATTTCAGCCAAGCTTTGGATGGTTTAGCCCTCTCTCTCTTCTTCTTTTTAATTTGGAAATTCTTTTTGTTTAAGTATAATTGAAATACAAAATTATGTTATTTTCAGGTGTACAACATAGTGGTTTCTTCTTTTACAATTAGGATGTGATCACCACAGTGATATGGTTACCATCTGTCACCAAACAAAATTATTACATCATGGATTCTATCACCTATGCTGACAAAACATCTCTTGACTTACGTATTTTATAACTGGAAGTTTGTACCTTCTATCCCCTTCACTTACGTCACCCATTCCCCACCCCTTCCTTCTGGCAACCACCAGTCTGTTCTCTGCATCTGAGTCTGTTTCAGGTTTGTATTTTGTTCCCTTTCTTTAATGTTTTAGATTCTGCATGTAAGTGAAATCTTCTGGTGCTTGTCTTTCTCTGACATTTCACTTAGCATAATATCATCTAGGTCCCACCATGCTGTTAAAAACTGCAAGATTTCATTCTTTTTTATTTTTTATGGCTAAATAACATTCCATGGTATATATACAAAAATTTGTTTATCTGTTTATCTATAAAAGGAAACAGGTTGCTTCCATATCTTGGCTATTGTAAATAACACTACAATGAACATAGGGGTACAAATATGTTTTCAAATTAGTGTTCTTATTTTCTTCAGATAAAAACTCAGATGTGGAATTGCTGGATGGTATAATAGTTCTATTTTTAAAGAAACTGCCATATTATTTCCTATAGTGGCTGATTTAAAGTTCCACCAACAGTATAGAAGTGTCCCCTTTTCTCCACATCTTTGCCAGTACTTATCATTTGTTGTCTGTTTGATGACAGCCATTCTGGCAAGTGTGGGGTGATATCTCTCAGTGGTTTTTATTTGCATTTCCCAGATGATTAGTGATGGTGAGTATCTTTTCATGTGCCTATTGGTCACCTGTGTGTCTTGCTTGGAAAAAATGTCTGTTCAGGTGCTTTCCCCTTTTTTAATCATGTTATTTATCCTGAGTTTTATGAGTTCTTTGTATATTTTGGATATTAAAACTTTATCATATACATTGTTTGCAAATATCTTCTCCACTTCAGTAGACTGCCTTTTCATTTCATTGATGGTTTTTTGCACTGTGCAAAACCTTTTTGCTTTGATGTAATCCCGTTTGTTTGTTTTTGCTTTTGTTTCCTTTGCCTGAGGAGATAGACACAAAAAATTATGTCAAAGCATGCTACCTCTGATTTATTCTAGGAGTTTATGGTTCAGCTCTTACATTTAATTCTCTGATTGATTTTAACTTTACTTTTTGAATACAGTGTAAAAATGTAATCCAATTTGATTCTTTGGCATGTATCTGTCTACTTTTCCCAACACAGTTTAATTATTAAAGAGATTATCTTTTCCCCATTGCCTCATTTGTCATAGATTAATTGACCAGGTAAGTGTGGGTTTTTTCCTGGACTCTCTATTTGGTTCTAATGATCTATGCATCTCATCTTTTGCCAGTACCATACTATTTTGATGACCATAACTTGGTAGTATAGTTTGAAATCAGGGACTATAATACCTCCAGCTATAGTCTTCTTTCTTAAGATTGTTTTTGCTATTCATTGTCTTTTGTATTTCTGTACACATTTTAGGGTTATTTGCTTAAGTTCTGTGAAAAATACTATTAGTATTGTAATAAGGATTCCATTGAATCTGAGATTGCCTTTGGTTTTGTGGTCATCTTAACAATATTAATTCTTCTAACCCATGAGCATAGTATACCTTTCCATTTTTTTGTATCACCTTCAATTTCTTTCAGAAGTGTCCTGTAGTTTTCTGAGTACAGGTGTTTTACCTTTAGCCAAATTCTTTCCTAGGTATTTTGCTCTTTTTGATGGGACTGTAAATCAGATTTTTTCCTTAATTTCTCTGTTTACTGCTGCTGCTGCTGCTGCTAAGTCGCTTCAGTCGTGTCTGACTCTGTGCAACCCCATAGATGGCAGCCCACCAGGCTCCGCCATCCCTGGGATTCTCCAGGCAAGAACACTGGAGTGGGTTGCCATTTCCTTCTCCAATGTATGAAAGTGAAAGTGAAGTTGCTCAGTCATGTCCGACTCTCAGCGACCCCATGGACTGCAGCCTACCAGGCTCCTCCATCCATGGGATTTTCTAGGCAAGAGTACGAGTAGGGTACCATTGCCTTGTTTACTAGTGTATGGAAATACAACAGGTTTTTGTATATTAATTTTGTATTCCACATTTTACTGTATTATTTAATGAGTTTTAGTTGTTTTTTTGGTGGCATCTTTAGGATTTTCTGTGTATAGTGTCATGTCAGCTGCAAACAGTGATAGTTTTACTTCTTTTGCACTTCAGATTCTCGTTCTTTTTCTTATCTTATTGCTATAGGTAGGACTTCCAATACTATTTTGAATAATTGTGGTAAGAGTGAGCATCCTTGTTTTTTTCTTGATCTTAAAGAAAATGTTCTTAGTTTTCACTGTTGAGTATGATCTTAGCTGTGGTCTTTATTTTGTTGAAGTATGTTTCTTCTATACCTACATCGTTGAGCTTTTATTTTAATCATGAATGTTTGTTGAACACTACTTTTTGTTATTTGCTGGCCTTTCTGGTAAGATTTTCACTTTTATATTCTTCTTATTATTAATTATCACTTTTTTCTTTTTAACTTAGGAAGTTTCTTTCACATTTCTTGTAAAGCTAGCTTAGTGATGATGAATTCCGTTAGCTTTTGCTTGTCTAGAAAACTCAATTTTTCCCTCTAAAAGAAAACTTTGCAAGGTAGAATTCTTGTTTGTACTTTTTTTTTCCTTTCTTCACTTTGAATATGTCACAGCCTTCCTTCTGAGAAGTAAAATTTCTACTGAAAATCTGCTTATAGGTTTTGGAGTTTCCCTTGTATACAATACGTAATTTTTCTCTTGCTGCTTTTAAAATTCTCTCTTTATCCTTAACTTTTGTCATTTTAATTATAGCATGTCTCAGTGCATGTCTCTTTGGATTCTTCTATCCCCAGATTAGGAAACTTTTCATCCATTATTTCTTCAAATAATTTTTTGTCCCTTTCTCTTTCTCTTCTCCCCCTATAATGTGAAAGTTATTTCATCTGATGTTGTCCTAGAGGACCCTGAGGGCTTCCCTTGTGGCTCAGCTTGTAAAGAATCTGCCTGCAGTGCAGAAGACCTGGGTTCAATCCCTGGGTTGGGAAGATCCCCTGGAGAAGGGGAAGGCTAACCACTCCAGTATTGTGGCCTGGAGAATTCCAAGGACTACAGTCCATGGGGCCGCCAAGAGTCAGACATGACTGAGTGACGGTCACTGTCACTGTCACTGTAGAGGCCCCTGAAGGTATTCTTACTTCCTTTAGTTCTCTTTTTCATTTTGTTGTTTTGTTTGTTTGTTTTCCATTGCCTTGTCTCTTAGCTCACTGATTTGTTTTTCTGTTTCATCCACTGTGCTATTGAACCCCTCTAGTGTACTTTTCAGTTCAGTTATAACTTCTATTTGGTACTTTCTTATATTTTCTATTTTCTGTTTGAAATTCTCACCGCATTCATCCTTTCTTCTCTGAGATTGGTAGCATCTTTATGATCATTCAATTGAATTATTAATCAAGTTATTTGCTTATCACTTAATTTCATTTCATAAGGATCTTTTTCTGGGAATTTGCCTTGTTCTTTAGTTTGGAACCTATTCCTCTATCTCCTCATTTATCCTGTTTCTATGTGTTTGTCTATATGTATTTAGGTGAAATGGCTACCTCCCTCAGTACTGAAGGAATGGTCTTGTGTAGAAACTGTTCTGTGTGGCCTGGAGTACAATCTTTCCAGGCCACCAGGGCCAGGCAATCTATAGGCATCCCTCATATAGGTTTTATGTGCCTACCATTTGTGGTAGGGCCACAACTCCTGCATAATAAGGGTGAGATTTGAGTCATTTAACCATCCCAACTGAAACTCGGTCTTTGTGCATGTCAGGCAGGGCTCAGGGCACCCACTCAGGGCCAACTGTGGTTAAATTGCTGCCTGGGAAGAGCATGGAGCAGGTGTGGCCTGGCTGCTGCACAGAAAGGGCAGCACCTGGCGTACTTGCCCAACACAGCTGTGGTTTCAGTTCTGCACAAGAGGGATGGGGTGTGGAGCATTTTCTCAGCCTGACTGCAACCCAAGGTCTGCAAAACACACCCTCCAGTGCTAGGAGGCTGGAGGGAGGGCATCTAAAATGATGTCTGTTGACCCCACCTCCAGCAAGTTAGGATGGAATTGAACAAATGGTGACCGGCAGTGCTCCCAACTCTGAATAAAGTCCCTGTAGCAGCTGTTTTAAAATTAGTGAATGTCCCTCAATTATGCTCTAGTAGGTTTTCAATCTATTGCTTCAGCACTAGGTCTCAGAGAGAATAACTTTGCAAGCCAGCCCTTTAGAAGTGGAATCTTTGTTTCCTACATTTCTGTGATTCTCCTCAACTGGTCCCCTTTGTCAAAACCAGACACTTGGGAGGGGCCCTTATTTCCAATGCTGTCCCTCAGAGTCAGGATGCCTGATGTGTGATACAATCCCTTCACTCCTCAAGGGAGAGTTCCAGATTTGGGGGATCCCTCCCAGCTGTGGGGTTACCACGGCTGGGGTGAGGTCCTGGGCAAGGCCATGTCTCCATCTCTTGAATCCTTCTCAATGAATTTATTTAGTCTTTTGTTGTGAAGGAGCTGTTCTAGTTCTCAGGTCCTTTATCAGAGAAAAGGCATTCTATAGGCAGCTGTAGATTTATTGTGTCCGTGGGAAGAGGTGGGCCCAGGTCTTCCTGTGCTGCCATCCCTAACTCTGCTCTTAGTTCCCTCTCTTGATTCCTCTCCCACATTCCTCTCTCACTTCCACTTAGGGTCTTTATAACCACTATCTGGATTATGTCCCATGTCTTAGGGGCTTGTGTGGCTTGTGTATCCCTTGTGTGGCTCTGCAGCTCGGTCTCCCTGGATCACTGCTTACTGCAAGTTTAGTCTTCTACCAGAACATACCAGCGGTTATGTTCACTTACATGAGAGGCGCTTTCTCTGACTTTCCAAATAAAACATTGCCTTTTTACTGACAACTTTGGGGCTGTTTTAAAACTTGTTCCATCACATCTTTCTCACAGCATATCTCAATTCAACTGCTTTTCTTCACGTTCTCTATGATTCAAACAAATCAATCTTTTGATTTCTTCTAAATATTCCTTTTAGATATCCACTTCTGGAAAAGATGGAATAATAGAGATCATATTTACTCTCCTGCCAAAAAAAACCCTAAAATACTAAACACAGTATGTGAAATAATGGTTTTGAACATCAGACAATGAAAGACAATGATTTTCTGAGACCTGGGAAACAAATGAGGTGGGCCAACATTTACACCAATTTACTGCCTGTAGAGAATGTCAAAATCACAGACAGGGACAGAGGACCCAGGTGCAGCCTGGAAGAATCCCTGAATTGAGGAGATGTAGCTGGGAAGTCAGACAGGTCAGGGCAGCTAGAGCTCACAGGCAGAGTAACAGAAAGAAGAGAGCTGCACTCAGAGAGTGTTTCAGAAATGTACAGAGGGTCCCACTCAGGTCTTCAGCTGTATACTGGTCAGGGCTTTTATGTGGAGAAGTTACAAGGTCAAGGCAATAACCACTCCCCAGAGAATTAGAGTACAGAATACCTGGAGTTCACCCAGAACTGGGAATAATCTGTGTTCCCAGCAGAGTAGAAAACCTCATAATTCGAGGGGCAGAGGGTAAAGTACTCAAAAGTTTTTACCTTAGTAGTGGGAAAATTATTCTTCGGCTAAACATTGTTCTGGTCTTGCCAAACAAAACTTTATGATATTAAAGTATAAAATTGTTTCAAAGTAAAATAATTGCATCCCAGAAGAGAGCTGAAGAATATTCATAGAAATACAAAATATTCATCATCAAACAAGGTACATTTGGCACCAAAAAAAAATCAACAGTCATCTACAGAATTAGGAAAAATGACCCAAAATTATGAGAAAAATCAACCAGTTGAAATTAAAGCAGAATGACATAGATGATAGAATTAGTAGACAAGAACAGTAACATTATTATAGCTATGTTGCTTATGCTCAAGAAGCTAAGGGAAAGATAAAATAGATAAAGAAAAGACAAGTAGATATTTTCAAGTTCAAAACTGAACTTATAAGGGTGAAAACCACATTGTCTGAAGTTAAAAATACACTGGAAGAGGATCAACAGCAGATTAGACATTGCAAAAGAAACACTAGTAATCCTAAAGATGGCAATATAAGCTATCCAGAATAAAACTCAGAGTAGGAAGGGAGGAAGGAAGGGACAGAGGGAAAAGGGAAGGAAAGACAGATAAAAAGGGATATAGAATTGATGAACTGTGGGACAATGTCAAACAGCCTAATATAATTAAAGTCCCCAAAGAAGAGGAGAAAGAGGGACAGAAGAAAAATACTGAGAGCAACAATGGCTAAAAATGTAACAAATTCAATGAAAACTATAAGCCCATAGATTCAAGAAACTCAATGAACTCAAAGTAAAAGAAACATGATGAAAACTACACAAAGATACCGTAAGCAATTGTTGAAAATCGGTAATAAATAGAAAAAACTTAAAATCATCCAAATGAAATTATACAGTATGTATAAAAAACAGGTATAAGATTGACTCCTCACTCTTTTCTCCTGAGATCCCTATGTCTTGCTTTAACTTCCAGTTCATTCATTACCAAATGTGGCCCTTTCTTTCACCCCACTCAGATTCTAAAAGGTGAAGAGTAAAAATTAGCATCACTTTTAGAAGTCGAAATGAAATCCAAACTGGTTGTCAAAGCATGGTTCATTATTTCGAGGGATACAGTGATGATTTTATGTTGTGGTGGTGGTGGTTGTTGTTTTCATTTCCCTATACAAATTTTAAAAGATTTTTCTTAAAATACTGGGTTGCCATAATGACACCTGGTTCCACCTGAAGTTAACTATTCTCAAACCTTGAGTTAACCAATGCATTTTTCTTATGGAAATGTTTGTCTTAAGCTATGTTGTACTATGTTGTACAAAAATGTACTATGCATTTTCCCCAGACTCTGTCTTCTAGTCCGCTCCTCCTAATGGCTCAGAACCTACTTGACAACCCATTATGTTATACTCAGACATTGTTCCCCTAGTCTATGTAAACAAAATTATTTGTATGGTAATCTGCCCTTCTACAAGATTCAAGTCAATCATTTTATGGCCAAGGATGACTCCTCTGATGCCAAGATTATCCCAAAATATATCTTATGGGTGAAGGGCCTGGTACCATTCTGAGCTTTAGGATATTCCTTTCTTTCATTCAGTTCACTTCAGTTCAGTCGCTTAGTCGTGTCTGACTCTTTGCGACCCCATAAACTGCAGCACGCCAGGCCTCCCTGTCCATCACCAACTCCCAGAGTTCACCCAGACCCACGTCCATCGAGCCAGTGATGCCATCCAGCCATCTCATCCTGTCGTCCCCTTCTCCTCCTGCCCCCAATCTGTCCCAGCATCAGAGTCTTTTCCAATGAGTCAACTCTTTGCATGAGGTGGCCAAAGTACTGGAGTTTCATCTTCAGCATCATTCCTTCCAAAGAAATCCCAGGGCTGATCCCCTTCAGAATGGACTGGTTGGATCTCCTTGCAGTCCAAGGGACTCTCAAGAGTCTTCCCCAACACCACAGTTCAAAAGCATCAATTCTTTGGTGCTCAGCCTTCTTCACAGTCCAACTCTCACATCCATACCTGAGCACTGGAAAAACCATAGCCTTGACTAGACGGACCTTTGTTGGCAAAGTAACATCTCTGCTTTTCAATATGCTATCTAGGTTGGTCATAACTTTTCTTCCAAGGAATAAGCGTCTTTTAATTTCATGGCTGCAGTCACCATCTGCAGTGATTTTGGAGCCCAAAAAAATAAAGTCTGACACTATTTCCACTGTTTCCCCATCTGTTTCCCATGAAGTGATGGGACCAGATGCAGTGACTATATAACATCCAGCTGAAGACTAGCAGGGGGATACTCCTTCTGCCCCCTTCTGATGCCTATGCCAGAAGCATTGTCTATATCCTTTATACTTTAATAAAACTTTATTACACAAAAGCTCTGAGCAATCAAGCCTCGTCTCTGGTCCTGGCTTGACTTCTTCTCCTTCGGAGGCCAAGAATCCCAGAGTCTTTTCCTGGTTCAGCAACAACCTTTCAAGATTTTCATTTTAACACGTCTTTCTTGTCAACCTGGGCATTTCTTTTCATTAATATTAGTGGTCTGTTCTATTATCACAATATTCCATTCAATCAACAAATGTAATATGAGTTTCTCTTCTATCCTAACAGAAGCAGACGATATTAAGAAGAGGTGGCAAGAATACACAGAAGAACTATACAAAAAAGATCTTCGTGACTCAGATAATCATGATGCTGTGATCACTCACCTAGAGTCAGACATCCTGGAATGTGAAGTCAAGTGGGCCTTAGAAAGCATCACTACCAACAAAGCCAGTGTAGGTGATGGAATTCCACTTGAGCTATTTCAAATCCTGATGATGCTGTGAAAGTGCTACACTCAATATGCCAGCAAATTTGGAAAACTCAGCAGTGGCCACAGGACTGGAAAAGGTCAGTTTTCATTCCAATCCCTAAGAAAGGCAATGCCAAAGAATGCTCAAACTAATGCACAATTGCACTCATCTCACATGCTAGCAAAGTAATGCTCAAAATTCTCCAAGCCAATACAATACAATACATAAACCATGAATTTCCAGATGTTCAAGCTGGTTTTAGAAAAGGAAGAGGAACCAGAATTCAAATTGTGAGCACCTGCTGGATCATCAAAAAAGCCACAGAGAAAACATCTATTTCTGCTTTATTGACTATGCCAAAGCCTTTGACTGTGTGGATAACCAGAAACTGTGGAAAATTCTTCAAGAGATGGGAATACCAGACCACCTGACCTGCCTCTTGAGAAATCTGTATGCAGGTCAGGAAGCAACAGTTAGAACTGGATATGGAACAACAGACTGGTTCCAAATAGGAAAAGGAGTACGTCAAGGCTGTATATTGTCACCCTGCTTATTTAACTTATATGTACATCATGAGAAACGTTGGACTGGAAGAAGCACAAGCTGGAATCAAGATTGCTGGGAGAAATATCAATAACCTCAGATATGCAGATGACACCACCCTTATGGCAGAAAGTGAAGAGGAACTAAAAAGCCTCTTGATGAAAGTGAAAGTGGAGAGTGAAAAAGTTGGCTTAAAGCTCAACATTCAGAAAACAAAGATCATGGCATCCAGTCCAATCACTTCATGGGAAATAGATGGGAAAACAGTGGAAACAGTGGCAGACTTTATTTTGGGGGGCTCCAAAATCACTGCAGATGATGATTGCAGCCATGAAATTAAAAGATGCTTACTTCTTGGAAGAAAAGTTATGACCAACCTAGACAGCATATTCAAAAGCAGAGACATTACTTTGCCAACAAATTCCGTCTAGTCAAGGCTATGTTTTTTCCAGTAGTCATGTATGGATGTGAGAGTTGGACTGTGAAGAAAGCTGAGCACCAAAGAATTGATGCTTTTGAACTGTGGTGTTGGAGAAGACTCTTGAGAGTCCCTTGGACTGCAAGGAGATCCAACCAGTCCGTCCTAAAGGAGATCAGTCCTGGGTGTTCATTGGAAGGACTGATGTTGAAGCTGAAACTCCAGTACTTTGGCCACTTGATGTGAAGAACTGAATCATTTGAAAAGACCCTGATGCTGGGAAAGATTGAAGGCAGGAGCAGAAGGGGATGATAGAGGATGAGATGGTTTGATGTCATCACCGACTCAATGGACATGCATTTGAGTAAACACCCTGAGTTGGTGATAGACAGGGAGGCCTGGCATGCTGCAGTGCAAGGGGTCACAAAGAGTCGGACATGACTGAGCTCCTGAAATGAACTGAACTGAAATGTTCTGTACAAGGGACTCATCTAGGGCTTATTATAATTTTTGGCTTAACCTGAGGCAAGACCAAAATGAGAAGAAAACAGATGGCACCAGCTCTCAGCTTTGCACTTGATTCTGCTCATCACTTAACTCTCTTCCTATCCATGTGGTCCATGAGCAAAGTGGAGATAAGTGGGATCTGAGGCCCTGCTGATCATGAGTATTTTGCCTGTCCTGACTTATTCCCATTGCTTAAATACATGTAAAGGAACATTGGCAATAATTTTAAAACTTTTTTCCAAAAATTCTGGGCATCTGCATGTATAACATGTTGCTGAACAATGGAATGAGGAGACTGAAGGAGCTAAAACTTTGGGGAAATTGGTTTGCCAATATACGGAAGGAAGTAAATAAAGCAGCTGGAAATTTGAGGAAAAAATGGAAATAAATTAAAGGTAACTTGTGACTTTAATCAAAGGAGACATGTTTTTGTTGTGGTGGGGAGCCAATTCAGGTTGATATTTAAAAAGAATACTCCTTTTCTTTGTTAAGTAACGTCTCTGCTTTTTAATATGCTGTCTAGGTTGGTCATAACTTTTCTTCCAAGGAGTTTTAATTTCCTGGCTGCAATCACCATCTGCAGTGATTTTGAAGCCCCCCAAAATATAGTCTGCCACTGTGTGACCCTGAGCAAAAAGATAGAAGATTATCCAAACACGAGTCCCTAACTTAATGTTATGGATTCAAGACACAGTAAAAAGCAAATTCCAACATACCATGTTTGTCAGACCTGGTAAATTATGAAGGTGTTTGAGGATTTCATATCCTTCAGCATTGTTGCTATGTAGCATTAAAAATCTAAAGCTTAGCTGGGGTTCGACCACTAAAGGAGTCAAATATGTATAAGGTAATGATGGACATGCCCTGAAATTCATCTTAGCATTGTCCTTGGGCATCTAGTCTCAAAAATGGGGCATTGTAGTTCATCTTCTTACACCTGCTATTCAGGCCCCAGAGCATGCTCTAATTCCTTTGTCAGGTACAGCAGGCCACAAAAGATCATTAATTGAGCACCACCTATTTTGGACAAGGTATTGGGAATTCAAAGGGTAAATAAATATACTTTCCCAAAAGAAGCTCAGAGTCTACAAGGATCTCATATAAGTTTTGCAATTCCTTGATAGAAATAAGTGCAGGCCCATAATATAGCTGAAACCTTCACATCAGATTCGTTTTGGAATCTAGAACTTTTCCATTTTAAGGAAAAGTAGAAATACAGTATTTGTTCTATGTGCTAAGTCACTTCAGTCGTGTCCCATTCTGTGAACCTATGGACTGTAGCCCACCAGTCTCCTCTGTCCCTGGGATTTTTTCAGGAAAGAATACTGGAGTAGGTAGACATTCCCTTCTTCAGAGGATATTCCCAACACAGGGATCAAACCCACATCTGTCTCTCTGCTTTGAGAAGTGGGTTCTTTACCACTAGTACCATATTACATAAAATGTATCACGCTCTTTGTCTAAAGCAATGCTCAATAAGCAAACACACTGACAATTCTTCAAAGAATTTATGAATATTTATACAAAATATGCTAAAGACTAAAAGTAGACTCACAACTGTTCAGATCATATTGGCTCCCACATGAGTTCAGTTTGCCTTGGGTTTAGCCACCAAATCAGTCAAGAGCTCTGGGAGACATTAGACTTGAAAGTGAGAGAATGAAGATCTGAATTAGAAAGTCCAGTGGGAGGGACTGATTAACCCTGAGTGGGAAGGGTGTTGCCTTCAGGAAACTCTTCTGGAATTTGTACCCTCAGCTGCTCATCTGCATTGTGTATTCAGGACTTTAAATTTCTTGACTTCCATTTTCTTGTATATTTCTCAGCATGTAGATTGATTTGGAACACTCCAGGTGCTTAATAATTTCTTTTTAATTTATGCTTTAATGTCCTTTATTGTGGTAAAATTCACAAATTATAAAACATACTATTTTCACAATATTTGACTATACAATTCCTGCAGAAGGAAATGCAAACCCACTCCAGTATTCATGCCTGGAGATTTCCATGGACAGAGGAGTCTGCAGACCATAGTCCATGGGGTCACAAATAGTCAGACATGACTGAAGTGACTTCAGTTAAGTTCAGTTCAGTCACTCAGTCATGTCCCAGTCTTTGTGACCCATGGATTGCAACATGCCAGGCCTCCCTGTCCATCACCAACTCCCTGAGTTGACTCAAACTCAAGTCCATTGAGTCAGTGATGCTATCCAACCATCTCATTCTCTGTTGTCCCCTTCTCCTCCCACCTTCAATCTTTCCCAGCATCAGAGTCTTTTCCAATGAGTCAGCTCTTCACATGAGGTGGCGAAAGTATTGGAGTTTCAGCTTCAGCATCAGTCTTTCCAATGAATATTCAGGACTGATTTCCTTCGGGATGGACTAGTTGAATCTCTTTGCAGTGCAAAGGACTCGCAAGAGTCTTCTCCAACACCACAGTTCAAAAGCATCAATTCTTCTATGCTCAGCTTTCTTTAGAGTCCAACTCTCACATCCATACCTGACTACTAGAAAAACCATAGCCTTGACAAGATGGACCTTTGTTGACAAAGTAATCTCTCTGCTTTTTAATATGCTGTCAAGGTTGGTCATAACTTTTCTTCCAAGGAGTAAGCGTCTTTTAATTTCATGGCTGCAATCATCATCTGCAGTGATTTTGGAGCCCCCCAAAATAAAGTCTGACACTGTTTCCCCATCTATTTGCCATGAAGTGATGGGACCGGATGCCATGATTTTAGTTTTCTGAATGCTGAGCTTTAAGCCAATTTTTTCACTCTCCACTTTCACTTTCATCAAGAGGCTCTTTAGTTCTTCTTCACTTTCTGCCATAAGGGTGGTGTCATCTGCATATCTGAAGTTATTGATATTTCTCCCAGCAATCTTGATTCCAGCTTGTGCTTCCTCCAGCCCATTGTTTCTCCTGTTGTACTCTGCATGTAAGTTAAATAAGCAGGGTGACAATATACAGCCTTGATGTACTCCTTTTCCTATTTGGAACCAGTCTGTTCCATGTCCAGTTCTAACTGTTGCTTTCTGACCTGCATACGGATTTCTCAAGAGGCAGGTCAGGTTGTCTGGTATTTCCATTTCTTTCAGAATTTTCCACAGTTTGTGGTGATCCACACAGTCGAAGTCTTTGGCACAGTCAGTAAAGCAGATAGATGTTTTTCTGGAAGTCTCTTGCTTTTTCGATGATCCAGCGGATGTTGGCAATTTGATCTCTGGTTCCTCTTCCTTTTCTAAAACCAGCTTGAACATCTGGAAGTTCATGATTCATGTATTGTTGAAGCCTGACTTGGAGAATTTTGAGCATTTCTTTACTAGACTATGAGATAAGCGCAATAGTGCGGTAGTTTGAGCATTCTTTGGCATTGCCTAAACAATTCAGTAGTGCTAAGTTCATTCACATTGTTGTACAACTCTAGCCATATTCCATCTCCCCAATTTTTCACATTCTTAAACTGAACTGTCCCTATTAAACACTAAATTCTCATCACTATTCTCCATCTTCCCACTCCCCAGCCTCTGGACCAGTTTAATTCATGATTACATGAATTTGACCATTCTAGGTACCTTGTATAAGTGGAATCAAACATAGGTGCTTGATAATTTCTTAACAAATTTAATCACATACATGACACAGTCACAGATGTAAATACGTGTGAGAAACAGTTATTGTAGTAAGTAAAAAAGCTATAAATAATTTCACATTTTATAGTATATTTAAGACTTCTTAAAAATGGAGAGAAATATTCCTAAAAAGAAGTGTAGAGCCATGAAAATATGTCTACATGTTTGGATGATTTTTCCTAATTTCTTTAATGAATTTTTAAATAAACTTGAAAAATTCTGGAGTCCTACTGAAGTTGAAATATTTTTATTTTGTGTATCTCCACTGTGATTTTCTTTAGGTTTATTTGGTTCCAGGGATTTGTTTTTAGGAGTCTCATATTCTCAATAAGGTAATTAACAGCCTCCAAAGTCTTATGCAAAATTCTCAGCTTCAGGATTCACAAGTTTTCTCATGTTATACTCTGCAAAAGGGAACACACTTCCCATGTATTTTGTGCAAGACAGAGTGATGAACGCTGTTTCTGGTAAGGCTAAAATGTGTGGCAACATCTAAATCGTCTCACCCCACATATTTTATACTGGGAAACTGAAGTGAAGTTCATACTGCAGAGCAGTCCACACTGTTTCCTTATTGTGGTTGCTACTAGTCTTGAATTTGGTATAAAGAAAATGTCTATCTTAACATCACTGTAGGAGTTATGCCAGATACATGTTTTGAAACCTGGTCTTTCACATGAAGGTTTCTTATGATGATTTTTTTTAAAACTTTTTTTTATTGTGGCAAAATACACACAAATTTATTATCCTAACCATTTTAAAGTGTACAATTCACTAGTTTTAAGTACATTCCCACTATCCATCACCAGAACTATTTTCATCTTGCAAAACTGAAACACTGTATCCATTGAGTCGTAGTTCCTCATATTTATATTATTTTTTTTTAATTTTGTGTTGTGATAAAATATACATAACATAAAATTTGATATCTCAATCATTTTTAAGTGTTCAATTAATGTTACTATGCTCTGTATATATCTTTCATATTTGGTTGGTTTCTTGTGTTCTTTAAGTCCTTATTTCCTCACTTTTCTTTGCTGGTTGCTCTGTCCATTATTGAGAGTGGAATGTTGAAATCCCCAACTATTATTGAAGAAGCATCTATTTTTCCCTTCGGTTCTGTCAGGTTTTGCTTCATATATTTTGATGATCTGTTACAAGGTGAGTAAATGTTTGTAATTTCTGTATCTTCTTGCTATATTAAATCTTTTATTAAGATATATTGCTCTATTTTGTCACTTATGAATTTTTTATTTAAAGTTTATTTTGTCTGATATCAGCATAGCTACCTCTGCTGTCTTTTGGTTACTATTTGCATGGAACATATTTTCTATCATTTCACTATCAACCTATTTATATGTTCTAATTTGAGTCCCTTATAGATACTATAAAGTTGGTTCAAGTATATTTTTTATTCATTCTGACAATCTCTGTCTTTGATTGGAAAGTTTACATTTAAAGTCTTACTGTTAAGGTTGGACTTACTTCTGCTAGATATAATATCCTAACTATGTGTACACATTTTTGAATGAGAAAAAGAGAAGGAAAAACAGCACAAAAACTTTGATAAAATGTTTGCATTTTAAAAGCCCTGAAAATTTTGTCCTATTAATTTCATTAATGCTACTTACATCTTCAACCTAATATAAAACTTGAAAATCAAACAGAACTTGATTTGCTAAAACTAAAGTCATTGAATTCATTTCTATATCACATTTATTTTAATAGTTTACTTAAAGAACTGATTTTAAATGTCAGCAGTGAGGAGAATAAATTTTTCAAAGCAAACCAACAATGAGAATAGAAAATAGCAACACATTTTATGATTGGTGTAACTTTTTCTGGTAATGTATGAGTAGCATATTAACTTTTTCTGACTATATTTCAGTTCATCCTTATGACAAAAGTGGTTTGATGATCTCTGCCTTTGTCAAATGTTCTTCAAGGTTTCTTTTTTTTTTTTTTTTTTTTTTTTTTTAAATTTTTTTTTTTTAATTTTATTTTATTTTTAAACTTTACATAACTGTATTAGATTTGCCAAATATCAAAATGAATCCGCCACAGGTTTACATGTGTTCCCCATCCTGAACCCTCCTCCCTCCTCCCTCCCCATTCCATCCCTCTGGGTCGTCCCAGTGCACCAGCCCCAAGCATCCAGTATCGTGCATCGAACCTGGACTGGCAACTCATTTCATACATGATATTTTACATGTATCAATGCCATTCTCCCAAATCTTCCCACCCTCTCCCTCTCCCACAGAGTCCATAAGACTGTTCTATACATCAGTGTCTCTTTTGCTGTCTCGTACACAGGGTTATTGTTACCATCTTTCTAAATTCCATATATATGCGTTAGTATACTGTATTGGTGTTTTTCTTTCTGGCTTACTTCACTCTGTATAATAGGCTCCAGTTTCATCCACCTCATTAGAACTGATTCAAATGTATTCTTTTTAATGGCTGAATAATACTCCATTGTGTATATGTACCACAGCTTGCTTATCCATTCATCTGCTGATGGACATCTAGGTTGCTTCCATGTCCTGGCTATTATAAACAGTGCTGCGATGAACACTGGGGTACTCGTGTCTCTTTCCCTTCTGGTTTTCTCAGTGTGTATGCCCAGCAGTGGGATTGCTGGATCATAAGGCATGTCTATTTCCAGTTTTTTAAGGAATCTCCATACTGTTCTCCATAGTGGCTGTACATTTATAAATAAATAAAATTAAAAAGATATTCTTAGAAACCTTGGTTTCTAAGAATATCTTTTTAATTTTATTTATTTATAAATGTTCAATGTACGGAACAAAGGTAATTCTCTCTCTTTTTTTTTTATTTTAAAAAAGGTTTTGGCCGTGCCCTCTAGAATATGGAATCCCATTTCCCTGATGAGGGATCAAACCTGCTCCCATTGCACTAGAAGCATGGAGTTCTAACCACTGGACCACCAGGAAGTCTCAAGGGCAATTCTTACCTGGGCTTCCCTGGTGACTCAGTGGTAAAGAACCTGCTTGCCAATGCAGGATATACAGGAGATGTGGGTTCAGCCCCTGAGTTGGGAAGATCCTCTGGAGAAGGAAATGACAACTCATTTCAGTATTCTTGCCTAGGAAATCCCATGGACAGAGAAGCCTGGAGAGCTAAGGTCTACAAGGTTGTAGAGTCAGACACAACTTAGTGAATAAATGACAACAAATGCTATTACATGCTGTAGAAGGACAGTCTTACAAATAAGTGAGTTAGGTATTCTCCTCCATTGTGATCCTTAGGAACATTTATCCCATAATAAAAAAAATATATCTCACTGTCTTTTTGTGCCTGATATTTTCCATCATTTTTTCCCTCTCTCTGAGTAATGACATCTCTTTAATGAGTGATAAGGACTCAGACTCCTGTCATCCATCTTTTCAATTGGTGAAATGGGTATAAATGATAGCAGAGATTCAAGTCTATCATAGAAGAATAAAGAAAATATTCCAATTTGGGTCTAGATGATAAATTTTGCTCCACTTTCTCACATAGCCCCTCATACCAAGCATGGTCTTCCCTGATAGCTCAGTTGGTAAAGAATCTGCCTGCAATGTGGTAGATCTGGGTTTCATCCCTGGGTTGGGAAGATCTCCTGGAGAAGGGAAAAGCTATCACTCCAGTATTCTGGCCTGGAGAATTCCATGGACTACAGTCCATGGGGTTGCAGAGTCGGACATGACTGAGCCATCAGAATACATGGACACCAAGCCTGGAGACACTAGAGAAAACACAGGGTATCAGAATGGATGCCTGTTGGGACAAACCTTGAGGAATATTTGGAAGACATAGATGGTTGGGTCTCATTGTAAGGAAGAATGGTGGCTGGAAGAGGGACAGGGACAGGGACCTGAGCCCAGCTGAAGTAGGGCACCTATAAAAATTTGGAGCAACATCTTTTGCCTCTGACAGAGCACTCTGGGCAGGAGCTGATTAGAGCCCCTTTGATGGCATGGAAGAACATTGGTTGGTATTGCTGGCCAGGGCAATACTTAGAATAGGGAGTCCAACAAACAGCCACCTGAAGGTCCACCTTGTCACAGTCTCTTATGAGAGAGCAGTAGCACCCCCTGAAGGCAAGGAGGCAATGCCAAATCATACCAAGAGCATGTGCCAGCAAGTGTGTAGCTGTATCACCTCCCTTTGGAGGAGGCAATTAAAACTAAGGTTGTGTTCATCAGGCAAGAGAGGCACCTTTAGATATGGGAGAAAGTTGAGCTGGGTACAAAAAATGGTCAAGAAAAAAATGAGATGTTTGAATCCACACTACAGCTTTCTAGCCACACATGTTACCAAAAAGAGGACAATCCTAGACCTGAGCTTGGAGCTAAACAGTCAAGGTATTGATGAAGGTAAAACATTAAGTGAAAGTGAAAGTTGCTCAGTCGTGTCTAACTCTTTGTGACTCCATGGATTGTAGAGTCCATGGAATTCTCCAGGCCAGAATACTAGAGTGAGTAGCCTTTCCCTTCTCCAGGGGATCTTCCCAATCCAGGGATTGAACCCAGGTCTCCAGCATTGCAGGCAGATTCTCTACCAACTGAGCCACAGGGGAAGCCCAAGAATACTGGAATGGGTAGCCTATCCCTTCTCCAGTGGATATTCCCAACCCAGGAATCAAACCTGAGTCTCCTGCATTGCAGGTGGATTCTCTACCAACTAAGTTATGAGGGAAGCCATAGCTTCCTCAACATTGAAGCCATAGCTTTCTCAAACATTAAGAAAGAAAGGCAGTAAGAAAACCTATCTATAACAAAAGAGACTAGTACAATGTGGCAATTTGAGGAGAGATTTAAAGCAAGTATTGTTAGTATTTCTGAAAATTTTAAAAGGCATTTGTAAACATAAAATAAGAACAAGATATGTGCGTGAGAAGTGATTGGAGATATTGCCTTAAAAATAACATTTTGAAAAATATTCATGGCACCAACTGGTTGTTCTGCCAGCATCACCATCCTGATTTCTAGTGGCCCATGATTTCCACCAGGACATGTGTGGTTCTCAAAGAGCATGTGCCCTGAAAAACTAAACAGTACGTGTTGCCTCCTGGACACACTGACTGATATGTGTGCTGTCATGTAGCCTAAGGTGGTCAAATTCAAGTGACTGTCAGGACTTCACTGGAAAGTTGTGAGACACAGATGCTTCTAGATTGCTCTGGTTGATGTGGTGTGGCTCCTAAAATCATTTTTCTGTCTTAATGCAAGTGAGTTTGAGCATCGGTTCTATACATAAAGATCAGAGCTTGGATCTCTCTTCCTACTATAGCTGTAGACTATTAAATTTTTGTTACATATGCCATTAAATTCCTTTTCATCTTTAAGATGAAACTGGATTTTCTTCTACTTGCAAATATAGTGCTCATTATTATCTGCATAATAATAATAATTATTATTATAATAATTAGTTATATATAATAACTCATAATAATGAGTTAAGTTATAGAATAAATTAGATTCAGAGATCAAATTAGTAAACTGAAAAGTAGGATGAAGGAGGTCTTTCTAAAAGTGAAATCAAGAGATAGAGAATGAAAATTATAAGTGATAAACTAAGAAATGTAAAAACAAAAAAGCCAGCCTGCCTAAAGAAGATGGGAAATAGGGACAAAGGAAAAACAAAATATTCTTTAAGTCAATATGTCTATTTTTAAATGATACTAGATTTCTCTTCTTAATTTAATTTAATTTTATTTTATTTTTTAACTTTACAATATTGTATTGTTTCTGCCATATATCAAAATGAATCCGCCACAGGTATACATGTGTTCCCCATCCTGAACCCTCCTCCCTCCTCCCTCCCCTTACCATCCCTCTCTATTGAAAGGGTTTATAGAGCACCAAGCTTTTCCCCTTTGAAGTCATACAAGGACCAAGAAAGACTATGAGAGAAAAATCATATCTGATAACTTTGAGGGGAAGTATTTCACAATGTATTTAATGACCACATAAGAAACAAGAAGAACAGGAATCCAAGTAAACAAATAAATCTCCATATTTAATTGAACCAAAGATAAAGTGGTTCACCATTACTTTATGCATCACGAAGAAAGAAAAAGATTAAGTTATGGGGAAAATGTGTTTTTCTATAATACTGATATTCAGATGAATATTACTTGAATTAAGTGCTGCTTTTCACAATTTCTCTTCAGTTCAGTTCAGGCGCTCAGTCGTGTCCAACTCTTTGCGACCCCATGAATCACAGCACACCGGGCCTCCCTGTCCATCACCAACTCCCAGAGTTCACTCAGACTCATGTCCATCGAGTCAGTGATGCCATCCAGCCATCTCATCCTCTGTCGTCCCCTTCTCCTCTTGCCCCCAATCCCTCCCAGCATCAGAGTCTTTTCCAATCAGTCAACTTTTCGCATGAGGTGGCCAAAGTACTGGAGTTTCAGCCTTAGCATCATTCCTTCCAAAGAAATCCCAGGGCTCATCTCCTTTAGAATGGACTGGTTGGATCTCCTCGCAGTCCAAGGGACTCTCAAGAGTCTTCTCCAACACCACAGTTCAAAAGCATCAATTCTTCAGCGCTCAGCCTTCTTCACAGTCTAACTCTCACATCCATACATGACCACAGGAAAAACCATAGCCTTAACTAGACAAACCTTTGTGGGCAAAGTAATGTCTCTGCTTTTGAATATGCTATCTAGGTTGGTCATAACCGTCCTTCCAAGGAGTAAGCGTCTTTTTATTTCATGGCTGCAGTCACCATCTGCAGTGATTTTGGAGCCAGAAAAATAAAGTCTGACACTGTTTCCACTGTTTCCCCATTTATTTCCCATGAAGTGATGGGACCGGATGCCATGATCTTCGTTTTCTGAATGTTGAGCTTTAAGGCAACTTTTTCACTCTCCACTTTCACTTTCATCAAGAGGCTTTTTAGTTCCTCTTCACTTTCTGCCATAAGGGTGGTGTCATCTGCATATCTGAGGTTATTGATATTTCTCCCGGCAATCTTGATTCCAGCTTGTGCTTCTTCCAGCCCAGCGTTTCTCATGATGTACTCTGCTCTATAAGTTAAATAAGCAGGGTGACAATATGCAGCCTTGACGTACTCGTTTTCCTGTTTGGAACCAGTCTGTTGTTCCATGTCCAGTTCTGACTGTTGCTTCCTGACTTGCATACAATTTCTCTTAGGACTGATGAAATACAATTTTAAGATTGATTTTTGACAAGATAGCAAACTCATCAAGAGTACCTGCAACAATCTAAGATTAAAACTTCGGATAAAGTCAGCATGATGGTTGGGAAAGTTAAAGATAGGTGAGTGATAAAAGCGTAATAAAAAGAATTGTTTTTTTCCATAAAAGAGTGTATAGGTATTGATAATCTTCAATAATTAGGGAAATGATGAATATATATTTAAAATTAGGTGTTGCTACCAAAAAATAAAATGTATAGATTACAAATCAACAATGGAAAAAGAAAAAAAAAATCATCTATGTAACAATAATTAGAAAAAGAGATCAAGACTAAAAAATGATGATAATTACAAAATATGAAGGGAAATGGCAAAGTAAACTCACTTTTATATGTCATTATGATATACATAAATGGATTTATTTATTAAAAGAATAAATTTTAATAAAACAAAAGTAATATGTGTATTTAAAAGATTAGGAAAAATATCACAAGAAGTTTGATAGAAACAGATCAGAAACAAAGGAATAGCTAACAAATATTAAAATCATTCAGGCTGGTCATTTCAATATAACAAAGAAGCATTCAAATAAAAATGAAAGTGTGACAAAAAGGAGCACAGCATATTGATTAAAGGAAAAACCTATACCAAGTGGGTACAATAATTAGAATCATACATCACATAAATATGTAGCCTCGAACTGTGTAATATATCATATGAAAAAGTAGTAGGAAAAATGTAATTAGAATTCATACACACACATCACTCAAAACATAGTATTCTCAAAATTATCCTGTTATAGAGAACCTGATTCACATGCATAACAAGTACACTTTAATTGAAGTGTTTCCATGTTCTGTACCATTCATTAGGACACTAGATTCCTCTCAAAAAGCATGTGGAATAATGAAATAAGGCATAGATGAAGTCTCAGTACATTTCAGCATCCAAATATTTTCTTTGACCACAATCCAATAAATTTGAAAATGACTTCCCAGATAGCAGTAGTGATAAAGAACCCACCTGCCAATGCAGGAGACACAAGAGACACAGGTTCGCTCCCTGGGTTGGGAAGATTCCCCTGCAGAAGGAAATAGCAAGCCCCTCCAATATTCTTGCCTGAAGAATTCCATGGACAGAGAATCCATATGTATGGTCTGTACATATGGTCCATACATATGGTCTGTCGGATTCAGTTGTGTCAGAATCGGACACAACTGAAACAACTTCGCATACATAGTACACATAACTAAAAATAGTTTACTCCCATTAACCAATGGTTTAAAGATGAAATGATGAAAAATATCTGAAGTACTTAGTGCTAATTAGCATTTAAATTTTAAAATATCAAAATGTTTAATTAAACAGAATAATAATTTTAAATTTGTCAGAAAAATATAAAAAAATGAATGAGCTTAAGTATCAGCCTCAGGAAATTAAATAAATTATAAACATAAACTCGAAATAAGGAATCAAAAAAGATATCACAAATCCACAAGACAGAAAGAGAACAACAAAAGAATGATTACGAATGTACAATATGGTAAACTTCTGAAAAGATAGATCAATAAAACACAACAAGCAAGCATTTACAACAGAGAAAGGGTGCAGTTTCCAAAACAAGAAAGGAGGGAGGGAAATAACCACAAATATAGAAGAGATTAAAAATCTTTGAAGAACATTTTAGAAAAGAATAAGCCATCAACCAAAAATCTATTTAACATGGATAAATATATAATATCAAAGGCACAGTAACTGTCAAAATTAGCACATGGATGGAAAAATTAAATATTCAAATAACTAATAAATAAATTGTCTCCCAATTCTCCACATTTCTAAACCTAAATGACTTACTGGTGGATTTCCCCACATGTCAAAAGACAAAATCACACTCACAAATAAGTCATTCCTAAATTAGGGAAAGGGGAAAACTTCTCAGATTTTAAATGAAATTAATATGTAATTGACATGTCAGATAATGAAATTCAAAGAGATCAAAAAAATGTGGACTCATTTTCCTTTTAAGTATAGATCTAAAAAGTCTTAAATAATATATTATAGTTAATTCAACCCAAGAGTATATTAAGCAAAACATAATTTCCAATTCATATAGATTTATCACAGGGATGTAAAACCAAAGATATAATTACAGGTCTTTCATTTTGTTTCACCAAATTAACAGTTTAAGGAGAAAAACAAAATCACAGCATAGCAGGCAGTAGGCATTTAGCAAGTTAATATATACTAGCAAATTTAAGATACCTATAGGTAAACAGGAATATAAAAAATTTCCCTAATCTAACAAATGGTATTTACAAAAACTCCACATAAAAATTAAGCTTAATATAGAAACTAAAGAGGTGTTTTTAAGTTAATAATAAGACAAGAATACCTACAATAAGAGAAAATAATTACTAAGATCAAAAGAGAAGAAATAAAGTTTTATATGTGCAAATGATATAACTTACAAGAAAGCGAAACTGAGAAGATATTAAAACTAGTTAACTAAGTTCAGCTAAACTGCTATGTAATAAAACAATGTATAGGGGCTTCCCTAGAGGTTTGATGGTAAAGAAACACCCTGCAATACAGGAGACACGGGTTCAGCCCTGGGTTAAGAAAATCCTCTGCAGTAGGAAACAGTAACCCACTCCAGTATTCTTGTGTGAGAAATCCCATGGACAGAGGATCCTGGTGGGCTATAGTTCATAGGGTCACAAAGAGTCAGACATGACTGAGGCAACTGAGCACAAAGTGCAGAACAACATATAAAATTTAGAAGTATTTTTCAACATCAATAATTTTTTTAAAGGAAAACTATAACAGAATATGATGTACAATACCAACAGCAAAATAATTGGTTAATAAATTAATCTAACAACTTAAAAAAAATGAGTGGATAGAAACTCTATAAAGAAGTTTAAATCTATTAACATAAACAAAAACCTGAATAATTAGAAAGATTATACCATGCTTGTATATCAGAAGGATTAATTTTGTAAAGATGTCAACTCTATTTCAACTTAAATCTATAAACTTGATGTTCTTCCAATGGGATACATTGTGATTAGAAACTTAAATTTCAAATATATATGGAATAATTGAAAATAAAAAAGAAGGTTAATCGCACTGATGCCATCAAGCAGTCTGACACAGTTTTAGGCCATGATAATTTAAACAATACAATTTTGACACAAATATGAAAAAAGAAGACAAAATAACGAACTGAAAACATACAGATGTGTACATGTGAACTGCTTTTTCCTTCCAGTTTTATTGAGCTACAATTGATATACAACACTGTATAAGTTTAAGGTACACAGCACAATGATTTGATTTGCACACATTATGAAATGATTATCATAATAAAGTTAGTGAACATCCACTGTTTCATACAGATATAAAATTAAAGATCTAGAAAACAGAAATTTTCCTTGTGATGAGAATCCTTAGGATTTACTCCTTTAACAACTTCCATACATAAGATACAGCAGTGCTGATCATATTTATTATGTTTTACAAAACATCCTAGTACTTATTTATCTTATAACTGAAAGATTATACTTTTGACCACCTTCATCCAATTCTTCCCCTTTCCAACGCCTCCTCTGGTAACCACTAGACTGATCTCTTTTTGTATGAGTTGGTTGGTTAGTTGACTTTTGAATTATAAATGACCTACAACTCTGTGTAGTTCATGTTACATAGCATATTGATTTTATATTTCTATACATTTAAAAATTATATGTATATATATACACACACACACACATACACATACCACATAGTACATCTTCTGTGTCCATTAGTCTACTGGTGGGCACTTAGGTTGCTTCAATATCTTGACCATTGTAAATAATGTTGCAATGAACATAGGGGTGCATGTAGCTTTTCAAATTAGTGTTTTCCTTTTATTTAGATAAGCACCAAAGAGTGAAATTGCTGGGTCATGTGGTAGTTCTATTTTTAATTTTTTGAGGAATCTCCATAATGTTTTCTGTAGTTTCTGGCACCGAGGCCCAATGGCCCCAGAACTGGTGTTGGCTCACTGGTGCGTGATAGCTGGTGTTGGCCTCTGGTAAGCAGGGTGCTGGAGCTAGTGCCGGCTCACCAATGGGTGGTTCAACTCTACACTGTCTACAGGAGACAGATACAGATTCTGAGGTACAAGATTAAAGATATGGAAAAATATATCATGAAAACACAAACAGAAAAAAGCTGGATTACTTACATAATTTCAGAAGAAATACACTTTAAAACAAAACAAAATGTTACCAGAGGTAAATAGGGACATTTTATACTAACAGAACGGTCAATTCACCAAGAAGATATAATAATTATAAAAGTAAACCTTGTAAGCTGAACAATGCAAAGAAAAAGAGGAAAACAATATAATGGGAAAGACTAGAAATCTCTTCAAGAAAATTAGAGGCACGAAGGGAACATTTCATGCAAAGATGGGCACAATAAAGGACAGAAATGGTATGGACCTAACAGAAGCACTAGATATTAAGAAGAGGTGGCAAGAATACACAGAAGAACAGTACAAAAAAGGTCTTAATGACCCAGATAACCAATATGATGTGATCACTCACCTAGAGCCAGACATCCTACCTGGAGTGTGAAGTCAAGTGGGCCTTAGGAACCACTACTACAAACCAAGCTGATCTATTTCAAATCCTAAAAGATGATGCTGTTAAAGTGTTGTACTCAATCTGCCAGCAAATTTGGAAAACTCAAGCAGTGGTCACAGGACTGGAAAAAGGTCTATCTTCATTCCAGTCCCAAAGAAAAGCAATGCCAAAAAATGTTCAAACTACCACACAATTGCACTCATTTCACTTGCTAGTAATATAATTCTCAAAATTCTTCAAGCTAGGCTTCAACAGTACATGACCAAGAGCTTCCAGAACTATAAGCTGGATTTGGAAAAGGCAGAGGAAGCAGAGATCAAATTCCCAACATGTGTTGGATCATAGAAAAAGCAAGGGAAGTCCAAAAAACCACTACTTCTGCTTCACTGACTACACAAAGCCTTTGACTCTGTAGATCAAAACAAAATTGTGTGGAAAATTCTGAAAGAGATGGGAATACCAGACCAGTTTACCTGCCTCCTGAGAAGCCTATATGCAGGTCAAAAAGCAACAGTTAGAACTGGACATGGAACAAAGGATTGGTTTAAAATTGAGAAAGGAGTACATCAAGGCTGTATATTTTCACTCTGCTTGTTTAACTCATATGCAGAGTCAATTCATTTCAATAAATCAGTCATGTCGGACTCTTTGCAATTCCATTGAGCACTCCAGGCTTCCCTGTTCATCACCAACTCCTAGAGCTTGCTCAAATTCATGTCCATCCAGTTGGTGATGCCATCCAACTATCTCATACTCTGTCGTCCCCTTCTCCTCCTGCCTTCAATCTTTCCCAGCATCAAGGTCTTTTCCAATGAGTCAGTTATTTGCATCAGGTGACCAAAGTATTGGAGTTTCAGCTTCAGCATCAGTCCTTCCAATGAATATTCAGGACTGATTTCCTTTAGTATTGACTGGTTTGATCTTGCAATCCAAGGGACTCTCAAAAGTCTTCTCCAACACCACAGTTCAAAAGCATCAATTTTTTAGCACTCAGCTTTCTTTATGGTCCAACTCTCACAACCATCCATGACTATGAGAAAAACCATAGCTTTGACTAGACAGGCCTTTGTTGGCAAAGTAAGATTAGATCACATTAGATCAGTCACTCAGTCGTATCCAACTCTTTGCAACCCCATGAATCGCAGCACGCCAGGCCTCCCTGTCCATCACCTACTCCCGGAGTTCACTGAGACTCACATCCATCGAGTCAGTGATGCCCATCCAGCTATCTCATCCTCTGTCGTCCCCTTCTCCCCTGGCCCCAATCCCTCCCAGCATCAGAGTCTTTTCCAATGAGTCAACTCTTCGCATGAGGTGGCCAAAGTACTGGAGTTTCAGCTTTAGCATCACTCCTTCCAAAGAAATCCCAGGGCTCATCTCCTTCAGAATGGACTGGTTGGATCTCCTTGCAGTCCAAGGGACTCTCAAGAGTCTTCTCCAGCACCACAGTTCAAAAGCATCAATTCTTCGGCACTCAGCCTTCTTCACAGTTCAACTCTCACATCCATACATGACCACTGGAAAAACCATAGCCTTGACTAGACGAACATTTGTGGGCAAAGTAATGTCTGCTTTGGAATATGCTATCTAGGTTGGTCATAACTGTCCTTCCAAGGAATAAGCGTCTTTTAATTTCATGGCTGCAGTCACCATCTGCAGTGATTTTGGAGCCCAGAAAAATAAAGTCTGACACTGTTTCCACTGTTTCCCCATCTATTTCCCATGAGGTGATGGGACTGGATGCCATGATCTTCGTTTTCTGAATGTTGAGCTTTAAGCCAACTTTTTCACTCTCCTCTTTCACTTTCATCAAGAGGCTTTTTAGTTCCTCTTCACTTTCTGCCATAAGGGTGGTGTCATCTGCATATCTGAAGTTATTGATATTTCTCCCGGCAATCTTGAATCCAGCTTGTGTTTCTTCCAGTCCAGCGTTTCTCATGATGTACTCTGCATAGAAGTTAAATAAGCAGGGTGACAATATACAGCCTTGACGAACTCCTTTTCCTATTTGGAACCAGTCTGTTGTTCCATGTCCAGTTCTAACTGTTGCTTCCTGACCAATATGCTATCTAGGTTGGTCATAGCATATCATGTGAAATGCCAGGCTGGATGAAGCTCAAGCTGGAATCAGGATAGCTGGGAGAAATATCAAAAACCTCAGATTTGCAGATGACACCACCCTTATGGCAGAAAGAGAAGAGAAACTAAACAGCCTTTTGATGAAGGTGAAAGAGGAGTGAAAAAGCTGGCTTAAAACTCTGGTCCCATCACTTCCTGGCAAATAGATGGGGAAACAATTGAAATAGTGACAGACTTTATTTTGGGGGGGCTCCAAAATCACCAGACAGCGACTGCCACCATGAAATCAAAAGACGCTTGATGCTTGGGAAAAAAGCTATGACAAACCTAGACAAGCATATTAAAAAGCAGAGACATCACATTGTAGAAACAGGTCCATATAGTCAAAGCTAAGGTTTTTCCAATAGCCATGTACATATGTGAAAGTTGGACTATAAAGAAGACTTAAAGATGGTTGGATGGCATCATTGATTCAATGAACATGAGTCTGAGCAAATTCCAGGAGATAGTGAAGGACAGGGAAGCCTGGCATGCTGTAGTCCATGGGATTGCAAAGAGTTGGACATGACTGAGAAACTGAAAAACAATGTACCTAACAATAGCAAAAATTTAGAAACAGGATATAGACAATTCAACAGTAATAGTTACAGACTTCAACACCACACCTTCAATTAATGGATTGAACAATTAGGTAGAAGGACAAAAATATGGGCATTAAATAACACTATACACAAATTGGAAAGGGCAATGGCACCCCACTCCAGTACTCTTGCCTGGAAAATCCCATGGGCGGAGGAGCCTGGTAGGCTGCAGTCCAAGGGGTCGTGAAGAGTAGGACACAACTGAGAGACTTTCCTTTCACTTTTCACTTTCATGCATTGGAGAAGGAAATGGCAACCCATTCCAGTGTTCTTGCCTGGAGAATCCCAGGGACGGGGGAGGCTGGTGGGCTGCCGTCTATGGGGTCGCACAGAGTCGGACACGACTGAAGCGACTTAGCAGCATACACAAATTGACCTTAACAGATACCTTATAGAATCATCCATCAAGGAGTGGAAGATTATACATTCTTTAAGTAGAATGGAGCATTCTCCAGGACAGATCATATGCTAGTCCATAAAACATATTTCAATCAATTTAAAAAGATAAAATTTGATGAAATTTGTTGTCCTATTGCAATGGAACAAAATTATCAATAACAAAAGGAAATTTGAGAAACTAACAAATATGCAGAAACTGAACAAAACACCTCAAACATTCAACTAGTCAAAGAAGAAATTAAGTGGAAAATGAGAAAATATTTTGAGATGAAATGATAATAAAAACACAATATCCCAAAGCTGATGTGATATAGTCAAAACAGTACTGACAGGGAAATGGAAAGTTTTAAATGTCTATATGAAAAAAATAAGTAAGACCTTAAAATGAAGAAAAGAAGAAAGAGAAAGACCTCAATCAATAATCTAAACTTCTACCTTAAGACAGAGAAAAGAAAGAGAAAATTAAGTCTAAAGCAAACAAAAAAGAAAGAAAAGAATAAAAATTAGCAGAAAGTAATAAAATAGAGAATAGAAAAATGACAGAAGTAATAAAATCAAAAGATCAACAAAATTGACAAATCTTTAGCTGAATTGACCAAGGAAAAAGTTCAATGAGTCAGAACTAGAATAAAAAATGAAATAGGGACATTAATAACAACCTTACAGAAATGAAAGAGATTCTATAGGAATGTTATATTCAATTTTATGCCTATTAATTGGATAACTAAGATGAAATTGACCAATTCCAAATAGACCTACTACTGAAACTGACTCAAGAAGAAATAGTCAATTTGACTCAATCTCATTGTTATGTTAAATAGTGACTTTAAACAATTTCTGCCAGGTTAATGAACACATTTTGAGACTATTCCCAGTTAAACCATAAACCCACCAAAATATATTATCAGTTTTACTGATGATGAAACCAAATCCAATAAAGTCTAACTAACTAACTCAGGTGACACACAGAGGAAAACAAAAATGTGTTTCTGGCTAAAAGCCCAATATACATTCTCTAGGCAAGGAGTTGGAAATATTTTTCTGTAAAGGGTCAGAGAGTAAATATTTTAGGCTTTGCAGGTCATATGGCCTTGTCACAACTATTCAATTCTTTTATTTAAGCATACACAAATAAATATGAAGTGTTCCCTGGTGCCTCAGATGGTAAAGAATCTATCTGCAATTCAGGGGACCCAGGTTCAATCCCTGGGAGAAGGGAATGGCCACCCACTCTAGTATTCTTTTCTGGAGAATTTCATAGACAGAGGAGCCTGGTGGACTCAGGCTATGGAGTCACAAAGAGTATGGCTATGTTCTAATTAGTTTCAGCTGGACACTGGAATTGGAAAATCACAAATTAGTACCAATGTGAAATATTTTTTCTTGTATTTTTTGTCATCTAAAAATATCAAGACCATTTACAGCTCCTGAACCATACAAAAAACAGGCAATGGGGCAGAATGACCCAAGGCCATTGTTTCCTGACCCCTGTACTGGACCATGCTGCTATTGTAGTGACTTCAAAACATTTGCTTTCTCCTTTAGCAAACCCCTTTAAACTTTGTAGACTCTAATCCCCTATACATTTATGCAGTCACATTTGTATTCATGCCCTGAACATATCTGTACTCATATTTTTGGCATTCTAAACCAACTATTCTTTCTCTCTCCCTTCCATCTATCTTTCCCTTATTCTCGGTCCCTCCCTTCTCAGGTCTTTCTTATGCCTTTGCTTCTCTGAGCACATTCCATCATCCTCAAGGGCTCCATTTCACCTCCTACCAAAATGACTTCCATCTGGGCAAGAGTGTTGTCTGCTCACATGCTGTTTCAATGTCTTCATCTTGCTCATAAGCTCCTTTTTTTCACATAGTAAGGTAACTTTCCTTTGTGCACATCTAGTTCCAAAGTCCAAAGAAGGGGGAAATATGGAATTATACCATGCCTCATGTCCCATCCGGCAAGCTTTCTGATCTCAGGAGATCATCTGTCATGTCGCCAGCCAGAAGGGAAGGTGTGTCCCCTGCTACCAAGCTTTGATAGATCTCAACAGACAAGTACATTCCTGGGGGCTGTTTCATCTCAAGTTTATGACTGAATTAATACCCAAACTCTCCCTTTGACACTTGGGTATAAATATTACAAGACATATGTTAAAAAGAACTTTCCTTTAGGCCCTGATATTTCTGAAAACTGACTTGATTCTGGATTTGCTTTCATCCAGAAGCATTTTGGGGAAACCTTTTGTTTAAGACTTAAGGGCTGAATGGATGCCTCTGTCTTTTGGGCTCTTGCCCTAAACTGGGTCTCTCTCTTTATCTTTCCACTGAGCTGCAGGCTCCTTAATAATTCACTAGTTTATGCAACCACTTAATTCCCTAAGGTTTTAATTCCTTCAAAACATACATTGACTACCTTAACTATAATGTCTATAAAAGTAAATCATGCCAGGATGTGAAAAAGAGCCATGAAATCAACTTTAATCCATCTATGTAAAGAACGTGTGTCACATTTAAAATGAACAAGTCCACTCCTGTATTCTAAGAACTCAGATCTTTTAAAAAAATAATTTTATTTCTGTCTCCTGTGCAAGCTTTAAGGAACAGCTGCTCCCCATACTTTGAGATGGATGGAGGAAATACGGGAAGAGAAAGAGGGGTGACTGAATTGGGATAGGAGACTGAATAGTCAGTGCTATTTTGTTCCCATGTGACATGGCTGGACCCTTGACATATTTTTAATATGATACCTGAAAAACTTTATCACAATTCTAATAATTATCAGAGAATGTTTTCCAAGGTATTACATGTTTTATAATGCTTTAAATATATTTTGATTAAAATCTGCAGATTTAGTCCATTCATCCTAGTCCTCACTGTCACACCAATCAGCCAAAGAGGCTTAAATTCTAAGAGAAAAAGCCTAAGTTCATTGTTTTAATTTAAATAAACTTGTTAATGCACATCCCCTTCATGAAATTCTCACTGCTGAGTTTTAATGCTAAGATGTTAACTAACTAGCTGTGGATGTTCTCTTGCATGAGTGTTTCCTGGCTGGAATAAAGCTCCCTTCTTTGAGACGGAAACAGTCTCGAGTTGTCCTTTTGTTGAGTGCCCAGGAGGTTCTTACAGCCTGGATCACAGCACTTTAATAGATTCCAGATAGCTGAGAGAGATACTTCCTTTTTTTCCCTTGGAAATTAGAAAAAGAAATTCATAAACAGGAATTAAGAAAAGAACTGATAGATGGGTTTCATGCAGAATAATCTTAGAGAAGGGTACAAATGAAAGTTGAGAATCCATAAATTTATTTTCTTACATCTATGTAAAGAATCCACCTACAAGGCAGGAGTCCTGGGAGACGTGGTATTCGATCCCTGTGTCAGGAAGATCCCCTGCAGGAGGAAATGGCAACCCAGTCCAGAATTCTTGCCTGGAGAATCCCATGGACAGAAGAGCCTGGCAGGCTACAGTCCAAAGGGTCACAGAGCTGGACACAACTGACCAACTAAGCATGGCACACATACATACTCCGTAGAAAATATTTCTATGTCCATAAGGACATGTGCCCAGTTTAAAGACTGTTGATTATGAATCTCTAAAGAAGACAGGAAGAAATAATAAAAAGGTGACATTAGAGATAAGATGACAATCACCAGAGAAACCACCTGCTCAGCCTTCCAAGTGCCATCAGAGAGCAGATTGGTGATATTCGGGTCACCCTATGTAGTGTGCACAGCAGATGGAATTTACAGTGGTGTGTGAAACTCTTCTAAGAAGGAGCAAAGACGCCTCACCGAGCAACTGAGAGAATGAGGCTAGAGCCAGCAGGGGAAGGGCCCTTCCGAAGGAGGAGTGAGAGAATGCTCCTGAATGATTCCTGGAGATTACCAGAATAGTGATGCATACCTAGCAAAGAACTGGTGTTACCTAAGCAGTGGCTTCAATTTTCCAAGTTCCCTCTTTAAGCTGCCTGCAAGAACACCCGATACCCTAGTCAGGATGGTAGTTCTATTTTGTTCTGCTTTCCAGAGAAAAGCTTGGTTTGCTCTTACTCCTGGTTCTGTGTCCCTGTGTTGGGTGCAAGTAAAAGATGATGAGTGGGAAGGGATTTTGTAAACACAGAAAAAAGAATAAATAAACCTGTCAGGAGAAAAGAGTACAATCTATTAAAGATTTTGATCATCCTATTTGTCACAGAGAAATAACAGATGCATTAGTGCACACAGCACTTATAATTCAGAGATCATCGTTACATCAGATGACAAATGATGTTACTATAATTTACCATTTGTCTTTTTTCACATAGTTAAAAAACCATAATTACGAGAAATCGTGACAACTTGCCAATTAAACAGACTCATTCACCCACAGATGAAGCATGCATCTTTGCATTTTGCAAATGAGGTTGGGGTGTGTAGGGAGGATAAGAATCAAAGTGTGCAGTATAGTGATTTATTAGCCTCAACAGGTGTAAGCTCAAAGGAGAACAACTTCCCCCTCTTTTATAGAGCATCTAAGCCACTTGGAAAACATTTCCAGTTATATAAAAAACAAGAAATCTTTCAGTTTTCTTCTTAAAGATTTTCAGACTTCACTACAATCTCACTTGTAAGGTTAATTCAATCTCATCTTTCTTTCACTTTCACTGTTTCAGTGGACAAACAATCTAATAAAAGTAAAAAGAATAGATTAATCTTATACTACATGAAGGGAAAAATTGAATTGTGTGTATAAAACTGCTAGGCACACTATTTGGGAAATAGTGAATGAGATAGAACATCTCCTTATAGGGAAATGAGGTATATAGGGAGAAAAGTTTCCAGGATGCAGCAAAGGACAGGCAGTTGGGAACACGAAAGGGATCAGGAGAAAGGCTAGTCAGGGTCAGCTGATATCCAGCCCTGATAAGAACAAAGGTAAGAGCAAGATTGAAGGATTTTCTGGTCCAAGTGATTTGGGAACCCAAGACAATGAGGGCAGCCATCTTAGCAGGTGGAGCTCAAATTTGTTACAAGCATTCATGGAGCCTGGAATATATTTCAGTCACTGGAAGTAGAAGCTTACATTTACCTGTAGAATGGCACCCCACTCAAGTACTCTTGCCTGGAAAATCCCATGGACAGAGGGCCTGGTGGGCTGTAGTCCATGGGGTCGCTAAGAGTCCGACACAACTGAGCGACTTCACTTTCACTTTTCACTTTCATGCATTGGAGAAGGAAATGGCAACCCACTCCAGTATTCTTGCCTGGAGAATCCCAGGGACGGGGGAGCCTCTTGGGCTGCCGTCTGTGGGGTCGCACAGAGTCAGACATAACTGAAGTGACTTAGCAGCAGCAGTAGCAGACGACCCCTTTATTTGGAAGAAGCCACCTTTTGCCTGCACAATGTAAAATGAAGAGCCGTTCCTTTTCCCATCTCTTAAGAAAAAATGGTCAAGCAATCTTGATGCAGATATTTTAGACTTGTTTAGTAAGACAAATTACAGTTGTGTTAATTCCGGGTCATAGGGTGGAGTTTGGTAAGTGCACAGATTGTGGAAATAGCCAGTAGAGATCACATCCCAGTTCCCCGTATTCTAGCTGCTATCACTGGTTAACTTGAATTCTCTCTGCTTACATGTTCTCATCTTAAAATGAGGCTGATAACAGTGCTAATTCATCAGGCTATCTTGAGGATTCATAACTCAAGACAAGTAAATTCATAGCACAGTCTCCACACAGGGTTGATGCTTAGTGAGTGGTTGGGAGGGACAGTTCTCCTCTTTGGGTTTAGACAGCAAAATGATAAAGCTGATGCCCACTCTCTTGGAGACAGATCTGATTTGCAAAAATCATGGCAAGTTGGGGATTAGCAGAAATGTGGCCTTGCTGTCTGCTTGAGTGTGGGATATGCCAGTTATAAGTATGAAAGGGCTAATTAATTGTAGAATGGGTGAAAACCAAAATGTACTCTTTGTTTGCAAACAAAATAGTTATAGCTATAGCTTTGACAAAGAAAAGTCCAAATACGCCAAACCCATCTTCATATTGTGTGAGGCTAGGATCATTATTGACAGTAAAAGTATCTACTTTTTGGCACTGGTGAAATTGGACATGATCGTTTACACAGAGAGCACCAGTCTATAAGGTTATAGAAGGTTCAATTTCTACTGCTATACTTCTCTTTGCAAAGTTGTTTGAATTTCCTTTTGGGGATAGATGCAATGTAGACTCACTTTGAAATTTGGGCTCCTTGGCCAAAACATGCACATTTGTTTCTTTTTAATTTGTCTAAATGTATCATCAACACAGCTAGAATCCCTAGGCAGTTAGTACTGGACTAGTCACTTACAAGCATAAACAACTATGTGATTAAAAATAAATTTGCTGTTTAGAATTGTTTTGCATTTGAGGGCAAATATTCAAGTATTTTGTTTATTTTTTATTGTATTTTTTAAACTTTTTTATTTTATGTTGGAGTATAGCCAATTAACAATGTTGTGATAGTTTCAGATGAACAGGAAAGTGATTCAGCTATACATATACATATATTCATTCTCCTCCAAACTCCCCTCCCACCAAGGTGCCACATAACATTAAGCAGAGTTCCCTGTGCTCTACAGTAGAAAACCCTCCATTTCTAAATTAGGATATGGAGAAGGAAATGGCTACCCACTCCAGTATTTTTGCCTGGAGAATTCCATAGACAGAGGAGCCTGGCAGGCTATAATCCAGGAGTTACAAAGAGTCAAACACAACTGAGTGACTAACACACACACACACACACACAGACAAGGAGAAGATGATATATGACTTGGATGAACATATGATCCTATTTCATCAAATCTTAGTGTGAAAGGGGAATTGCTACCTTGACAGAACCTTAATACTGTCTCATAAGGAGGAGACTGGGAAGATATTGAAAGAATTTGGGGGTTTTCACTCTAGTGGTATAAAGCAGATCTTTCCAGGCAAGGAGTCAATTTTTACTGGATTTGGTTCATGAGACAATAATTTAGGATGGGTAGCACAATGAGGTGGGGTCTTGAAGTGAGCCTGAGAAATAAACTATGTGGGATCTATGAACCAGTGAGCAAACCATTCACCCAGACAAATTGGTTTGCAGAAATTTCCTGAAGCAACAGCAACTTTATTTATTAGTTTACCAACTTATTGTTCCAAGTGAGAATTTCCTGGGAGAACTAAATTGTGTGGACACAGGAGTCTGCAGTCTTCTTCCTGATGGTGAGGCTCTATGGACACAGGCTGTCTCCCTTCTCCACTGATACCAGGTCAAGTACCGGTTCCCTTGACAACCCTCTGTCTTCTTCAGTAGCATAATCCCCTGGGGAGCTTTTGTTTCCTCCTAAAACCCATCATTTTAACATACTTTTCTAGGAAAGACATAGACAGAGTTGTGAATCCCTAAACCTAGGAAAATAAATGAGTAATAATTCAATGTTTCTCAAGCTGATTTAGGTCACAGAAAACCTAAATACCTCTCTGTTCTTTCCATGACAGCATGAGGAATGTCAAATGCAAATGTTTGTATCTGAAATAATTATATGTGGATTTTGGGACTACATTTTTACTAGCAACAAGCAATTGCATGTAAAAGAGATTTTAATGCAACTCATAAAATAATTTTTTAATTACGAAAAATTATCTTCATTAAATTTTTCACATTGAAAGTTGAGAGGGAAAAAAACTGTCTATCTCTCACTGTAGCTTTGGACCACTAGGCTTACACAAAAGCAGAAAATGAAAACCACTGGGCTAGAAAGAAACACAGCTGGCAAACTTGATCTGTGTGGCTGTCTAATTAGCAGCTGTAGGGAATTGCATTTGCATTCTAACAGGAAGATTTTTGCCATAACTTAAAGGAGATACAAGAAGTAGAGATTTCCCACATAGTAGGGGAAATCATTTTTTTATTGAGGAGATTCTGAGATTCCCCTCATCCTGTGGTTAAATAGACATCATCTCTGCCCTTCATTAGCCTCATATCTGTTATAACTGGCATTTGTCCTATGATTCCAATTCTGGTAGAATGATCCAGGTAACAAACAGTAACAAACAGCCCCAAAATCTCACACAAAATCTTAACTCATCAAAAATGCATTTCTCAGGAATTCCCTGATGGTCCAGTGGTTAGGAATCTGCCATTCCACTGCAGAGGGCACAGGTTCAATTCCTGGTCAAGCAGCTAGGATCCCACAAGCCATGTGGTGCAGCCCCACCCCCCGCTCCCCACTAAAAAAAAATGTATTTCTGCCTCACACAAATGACCAGTACAGATTGGCCAGTAGCTTAGGCCACTAGGGAGAGAGACTGAGGCAGTTCCATTTTGGCACATGCCTCTATGGTTGTAGGAGAGAAGAGTCATGGAGAGTCACACATTGATTCTCAGCCTCCATGTGGAAGTAACAGAGTCTATTCCCATTCAAACTTCACTTGCCAGAATTAGTCACATGGGAACACACAGCATCAAAAAGAGAAGAAAACCCAACTCTACCATATGCCCAGCAAGAAGGAAACAAGAATACAGCATTTACCACTAACTAGATTTAATGCTTACCACAACATCAGGACATTAACTTAGATTTGGGAAATAGACATTCATACAATCAGGTCTCAGCTCCAACAGGACTGGCAAGCAGCATGAAAAGTTTTGAGACCCAGAGAACTCTTTGCATTATCCCTCTGATGGTATTACCAGTGGGCTGGATTTACCTAAAGAGGCCAAAGCAGGAAAGACATCAGACTACCAGTCTGTCCCTTCCTTTAATCAATGCTCAATCTCTCTCTCTCTCCCCTGTGAAATGTCCTGTGACTGTTTCTGGATACATTGTTTGTTCTACTTTCTTCACCTATAGCTGAGTGCACTGACATACCACTGATGGTCACTCTTTAGTAATTATGTGACCCATGAATGGATGTTTGTTAAATCAATATGTCAGAGCTCAATATTTTAATTCCCCACTTAGTTAATAAATATAGATTGTTTCTTCACAATTAGATAGTAAGTTTCTTAGAGGCTTAAAACAGTTATTAAGGAGTTCCACAAAGTGCCTAGGCTAAAGATGGGCATACAACAGAAGAACTATAAGTTTCTGACAGTTCACTGGTTGATGAAAAACAAACAAACAAAAGCAACAACAAACTAAAAGGATATGAGCTAAGCCCCTCTTTGTCCCTCAAAGAATAGATGCTACCATCAATAGATGTGCCATCAAGAGCACACAGCTTAATCCTCCCACTCAGCCTTGCCACACAGAGTGAGTTGGAAAACTACTGAACAGAAATGACATTTGGCTGGGCCCACTCGAGGACAGTCATTAATATTGCTAACAGTCCATGTGTTAGACTTAGCCCAACATGGGTACCAGATGCATCCTCCCAGGCAATCTGGGGGTCCTTCTGATGGCTCCTCCAGGCCAGGCAATCTGCATCGGCTTCCATTCAGGCAGCCTGGCTGCTTGGCACAAGACAGGGCATCCATGGCAAGAATGAACACTCTCTCAGTGTGACTCCACTTCATGAAAAATGAATGTAGCTAGGAGGTTGAGTCCTGCAGTCAGATCTGGACAACAGATGGTGCACTGCTGATGATAGGTGACAGCCAATGGAAAGATAACTTAGACCTATTTCTGCAGTAGTTGGGTTAACTAAGCTCAAGGATTTATACATAGTTGTGTGCCTACCTTGTTTCTAGCCCTGTGGTCAGGAAAAAGGAAGAAGAAATAAGTCACCCTTTGACAAAACATGATATTAGAGTTGGGCAGCATGTAATTGGACCAGGAAATAAATTTCCTTCAGGGGTCAAGAGTTAAGAATTCTTTAAACTTTCTGCTAAGAGATTCACAGACATCATTTAATATATACAACCACCTTCTAAGTAGGTACTAATAACTACATTTTCCAGATGATGAAACTAAATCTGAGATTACATGACCCAAGGTACAGTTGATAAGATCAAGATTTGAACCTTTTAATCTGAAGAATGTGTTTCTATATTCAGCATTAGATGTTGAGGGTTATTGAGTTCAAAAAAGGCAGGCTTAGAGTGTGACTAATAATAAGAAACATTTACATAGTGCTCATGGGTAATCTGACACCTTTCTAATAATAACGTATCTAACATTCATATCAACTCCATAAATTAGGTACTAATAATATATTTTCAATTTACAAATAAGATAATGAGTGTGCAGAGAGTTTAAGTAATTAACCCAGGGTCTCACAACTATATGGAGTGGGGATTTGAACCCAGATAAAGTAGTGCTTCTTTTTGCACTATAGTATATTAAAATGTGCTGGTAATATTCACTCCTCCTTTCTCCAAAATGTGGCTAGGCCTTTGTTTGTGTGGATAATTGATTACGTTCATCTGTCTTGTCTCAAAGCAGAAGTGCCCAAACTTCTGATAATCCTCTCTGGCCTTTTTTTTCAAAACCTCGAAAGCTATATATACATCTGGTCCCCTAGACTTGAGGATACAAGAGTGCATGTGCTGTACTAGGATATACCAAACTCCCCAGGCAAAGGTGGGGACACCAACTTTCCCCTGTAGGGGGCCCAGAACCTTGCTTATGTGTGAAGAACATAGATAGACATAAATAGATAGATAATAGATAGATAGGCATATAGCTAGTCTGTAGATAGGTAGATAGGAAGAAAATATATTGCAGATTGATAAGGAGGAAGGAATGAAGGAAAAAGAAAGATGTACATAGGCAATATACTATAGTTAGATACATACATATACACATACATAGATTGCAGACAGAAGATAGCTATCTAGATAGATGGATGGATTATAGAGAGATAAGTGGTAGGTAGGTAGATATAGATAGGTAGGTAGATAGACTGTAGATATGCTGTATATACATAGTAAATAGACTACAGATAGATAAATAGATAGTAGATAGGTTGTAGATAAAGATAGTAGATTGTACATGGGTAGGTAGATAGATAATAGTTGGACATTTTTTAAACTTCTGCACTAGCTCAGAAGGCAGTGTGGAAATGGGGGGAAATCCTTTAGGTGAAAGGGTCAATTACTCTGCCTCTAATTCAGCACCTTGAAAAGATGGTAGAACTTCTGAGAACAAGATTTCATGGCAGAAGGACCGGGCATGAGGAGAAAAAGCTCCTAGCCTCATGAAGAGTCTCCTTGTGCAAGTTTGTACACTAGCAAAAGTGTGCAATGTTGTCAACTTCAAGGAATCATGTAGATCCGGATATAATACATTCCTGATGACCATTATGGATAGACCAGAAAATCTGAACCAAATATTGTGAAATATGGCAGGACCTAAGTGTTCTGAAATAATTCCCAAGAAGATAGGAGCTCTTCAAAACAAAAAGACATTACATTTTTTTAAAACTACTTTGACAAATAAGAAATTGGAGTGAGATTTAATTTGATTTGGAAGAAATAAAGTAAATGAAAGATTCTTGGATATAAGTAAATTAAAACCTTTTCAGTGAGAACATATAATCTTGAAAATCTGCAATTTAAACATTTGGTACAATATTATCTTGAGTATCTGGAAAATGTTTAATTTCTCTTTTCTCTTAATTCACACATACACGATAAGGGAAAAAAAGAGGAGGAAAAATAGCAAACTTAAAAGATTTTTCGTGGCAGATGTAAAAATGAATACCAGCTAGTTTTCCAAGTAATGGAATCAGATGTTTAGTTTAGCAGGAATCTGTTGTGTATCTAATTTTTCCATTAAGATTTTCATAAACAGAGATCTGATAATCACTTTTGCAGAGAATACTGACAAAGTATACTTGCTTGGCTGAAGGGGAGGAAAATGAATATGTGCATTTAAAATTTTTATGATTACATTTTTACTGAAGGGAGGAGGATGACTGTAGTTTCATAACGACTTTAATGCAATCGGTTCCACTTAGAGGAGATGACATGTTGAAATGTGATGTGTAAAGATGTGCAGAATGCTTCCCCAGTAATTGGATTCAAGCAACAATAACACTGGGCATTGTCAAATCCTTTATAGCTTTTTTCAAAAGGTCTTCTTCCTTCTTCTGGGAAAACATGCACATATTATAGAGCATCATGACCTTACCCAACAGTTAAAAGGGAAATTAAAAAATTATTCCACCTAAGTGAATCTGAATCAAGCACATGCTAAAGTTTTTGCAACTTCTAACTTCACAGTTATTTTTTCCCACTTCCTCCTGTTATAAAAGCACAGAAATTTAGAACTGAATGCTGTATTTTAGGAGTAATTTTAGTGTAACATCCTCATTTTGGAGATGAGGAGATAAAGACCTAGGGAAAGAAACTTACTTATGAGTGTACCGTAACTCAAAAAAGGGGCTCTGTGACAATTTTGAAGGGTGAAATGGGGAGGGAGATGGGAGGGAGGTTTGGAAGGAGGGGACATAGGTGTACCTATGGCTGATTCTTCTTGATGTATGGCAGAAAACTAAAAAATTCTGTAAAGCAATTATCCTACAATTGAACATTTTTTAAATTATAATTAAAAAAAAAAAGACAGGTCCATACTTCTTGTATAGTTATAGAAAAGTGTGTGTTGGGAGGTGGGCAGGGGAATAACAGAGGTCAAGTCAAGAGAGGGTGTGATGGTCTAAATGTTTGTGTTCTTCTAAACTTCATTTTTTGAAATCCTAGCCCTCCAAAAGTAAGGTCTTTGGGAGATGATTAGGTCCTGAAGGTGGAGGTCTCCTGAATGAGGTTAATGCTCTATAAAAAGAGACCCCACAGAGCTCAGTAGCCCTTCCACCCACGTAAGATAAATGAAAAGTCTGTGACCTGGAAGAGAATACTCACCTGACCATATTAGCTCCTTGATCCTCCAGAACTGTAAGCAGTACCTTTCTATTGTTTACTACCTACCCAGTCTGTTGTATTTTGTTCTAACAGACCAAATGGACTAAGACAGAGGGCTTCAGGAAACCAGGAACTAATATTTCTTGGGAAATATCAAGAAGAGCTTAAGGAGAATGAGAGCTGATGAAAAATAACTGGTTATTGAAAGTCGATCATTGATGATCTATTTGGTCACAGGGGCAGAAAACTACCTGAAACTATCTTGCACTGAAGGAAGATTATGCCCCCATGTAATCAAGAGGACTGAATTTGGAGGTGATTTCAAGTACACCTGGACTCAGGTGCCCAAATGACAACCCATGCTTTCTCTCAAGCTCTGGTTCTTACCTCTCTGGGTTTGTCCCATTCTTTCTCTCCTGTATGTAGTGTCTTCCCCTATGATAAGGAAACAGATAACCTCTAATCCCATATTCATATCCTCTTAGTTTAGCAACATCAGTTTAAAAAGAAGTCTTTCTTCCAATGTTCAGATGCTAATCATAGGACAAAATGTTAATCTGCCCTGATTAGGTCATATATGAACCTTAGATTCAAGAGGTTGATTAGTATGATTGGCCATATTTAGGTCACCTTTCAATCCTATAGTGAATGTGATAGAGAGGGATTTTGTGATTCATTGACTTACTGGAACATAGCAAAAGATAAGAATATCTTAAAAGGAAGGGGAAATGTAAAAGGAAGAAAAATGCTAGAACATAAAAACAATATCTTGAGTTTTCCTTAACCTCACCAACAAGCACATACACACACCCTTCTCAAGCATTCATTTCTGTTTCCACCAAACAAATTACAAGGTATCTATGTACAATTAAATCCTGCTCAACACTTCCCAAAGAGTTATAGCCCTAAGGCACTTCCAGATCCAAGGTATGTTCATTCTGCCTCTAATGCCTCTTGAAATCCCATTTCAAAATTCTGTGGTCTACAAATAGAATACATGATTAATTTAATCATCCAAAGCATACCAGTTTAAAAGTGGAAGGAAAATAAGATAAAAATCCAAAATGTTCTCATTCAGAAATCAGAGAAAGGGAGTAATATAGACAGATTCTTAATCCATAGCACACATCATATACTAGACAATAAAAGAAGTATCTCTCTGCACTATTGGTGGGATGAAATCCTTGCTTACTCAGTCTGGCTGCCCCAATTCTATTCTCTGGCACCTTTACATCCATTTTCATGCCTGACAGAGACACAGAAATAATTTACATTCTAAAAGTTCTATCATTTTAGAAGCCCACTTTCTATAGGTACAATTGTAGGGATCTTGGAGTTCTCTTAGAGGTTAATAAAATATATATCCCTATTTGCCAAGATTGCATTTCTTTGCCAATACAACTATGTTAAAACCCTGGTCAACTGAAATGCTATTACATTCCTATGAAGTCGTGTTAATAACTTACACTGGACTATATAAAAAGATAAGACCTGTGAATGTTGACTTCAATTGGTAGGTTGTTTCTGATAGCAATAAACCTTAATGCTAGACTTACTGGATGCCATCAGGGTACCTCCCAGAAGCCTTGTCCAAGACTGAAACTTCAGCTAAAGAAAGCTGCCTTGCACAAGTTTTGCCCCCTTCCCTGGGTTTACCTACATCCAGTGGCCGGCCAATGCAGAGATATAAATTCCCTACCTGCTTTTCTAACATCAGACAACTCTGAAGGGACAACTCATTCCATAACTACAGATGGGATTGACTAACTTTATTGTTACTATATCACTCTGCCCCATAATCACTCTGCCCAATCCTGCTTCCTTTATTATACCAGAAGTGTTGATTCTGAAAGCACCCCTCCCAACAAATGGCCTGTTTTCAAATCTCCATCTCAGAGTCTGCTTACCAGGAAATCCAATATATGATACAGGTACCAAGAGTGGCCCAATGTGGAGGAATCAGGATACACTAATACACAACCTCTGCTTATGGTCACTTACAGTTACAAACAAGAACTTATCTATGGTGGGAAAAGATGCCATGTGGAGTTCATTGTGTGAGCCAACAAAACAGACCCATAATAGATTTTATCTTTAGGCAATTATAGTTCTCAAGAACAGCTGTTTATGTGCTGTTGGACTCTATTAGAGATGAAGCCCCTAACTATGGGACAAGTGACTATGCGGCAGGAACCAATCAAAATGTAGGCTGTGTTAGACATCCAAATCCAAAAGACCAGAGAATTTCAGTTAAGGTGAATTTAAAAAGAGCCACACCAAGACACATTGTAATTAAACTGTCAAAAGTTAAGACAAGGATAGAATCTTAAAAGCAGTTAGAGAAAAACAACTTGTTACATACAAGGTAACCACCATAAGACTATCAGATTTTTTAACAGAAATTTTGCAGATCAGAAAGGAGTGGCATGACACATTCAAAGCACTGAAAGACAAACAAACAAACACTACCAATCAAGAATACTTTACCTAGCAAAGTTATCCTTCATAATTAAAAGAAAGATAAAGAGATTGCCAGACAAACAAAAGTTGAAGGACTTCATCACCACTAATCTGGTAGTACAAGAATGTTAAATGGACTTCTTCAAACTAAAATGTAAAGATACTAATTATAAGGGGAAAAAAATGAAAGCATGAATCTCACTAGCAAAGATAAATACATAATTAAGCTTTCAGTTCAGTTCAGTTCAGTCGCTCAGTCATGTCCGACTCTTTGCAACCCCATGAATCGCAGCACGCCAGGCCTCCCTGTCCATCACCAACTCCCGGAGTTCACTCAGACTCATGTCCATCGAGTCAGTGATGCCATCCAGCCATCTCATCCTCTGCCGTCCCCTTCTTCTCCTGCCCCCAATCCTTCCCAGCATCAGAGTCTTTTCTAATCAGTTAACTCTTTGCTTGAGGTGGCCAAAGTACTTAGAATACTGTAATTTTGTAAGGGGAAACAGTGGAAACAGTGTCAGACTTTATTTTGGGGGGTTCTAAAATCACTGAAGATGGTGATTGCAGCCATGAAATTAAAAGACGCTTACTCCTTGGAAGGAAAGTTAAGACCAACCTAGATGGCATATTCAAAAGCAGAGACATAATTTGCCAACAAAGGTCCATCTAGTCAAGCCTATGGTTTTTCCAGTAGTCATGTATGGATATGAGAGTTGGACTGTGAAGAAAGCTGAGCACCAAAGAATTGATGCTTTTGAACCGTGGTGTTGGAGAAAACTCTTGAGAGTCCCATGGACTGCAAGGCGATCCAACCAGTCCATTCTAAAGGAGATCAGTCCTGGGTGTTCTTTGGAAGGACTGATGCTGAAGCTGAAACTCCAATACTTTGGCCACCTCATGTGAAGAGTTGACTCATTGGAAAAGACCCTGATGCTGGGAGGGATTGGGGGCAGGAGGAGAAGGGGAAAATGGAGGATGAGCTGGCTGGATGGCATCACCGACTCGATGGACGTGAGTGAACTCTGGGAGTGAACTCTGGGAGTTAGTGATGGACAGGGAGGCCTGGCATGCTGCAATTCATAGGGTTGCGAAGAGTAGGACACAACTGAGCAACTGAACTGAACTGAATCACTTATGCAAAGAAATAGAGGAAAACAACAGAATGGGAAAAACGAGAGATCTCTTCAAGAAAATCAGTGATACCAAGGGAACATTTCATGCAAAGATGGGCTTGATAAAGGACAGAAATGGTATGGACCTAACAGAAGCAGAAGATATTAAGAAGAGGTGGCAAGAATACACAGAAGAACTGTACAAAAAAGAGCTTCATGACCAAGATAATCATGATGGTGTGATCACTCACCTAGAGCCAGACATCCTGGAATGTGAAGTCAAGTGGACCTTAGAAAGCATCGCTACAAACAAAGCTAGTGGAGGTGATGGAATTCCAGTGGAGCTATTTCAAATCCTGAAAGATGATGCTGTGAAAGTGCTGCACTCAATATGCCAGCAAATTTGGAAAAGTCAGCAGTAACCACAGAACTAGAAAAGGTCAGTTTTCATTCCAATCCCAGAGAAAGGCAATGCCAAAGAATGCTCAAACTACCACACAATTGCACTCATCTCACATGCTAGTAAAGTAATGCTTAAAATTCTCCAAGCCAGGCTTCGGCAATAGGTGAACTGAGAACTTCCAGATGTTCAAGCTGGTTTTAGAAAATGCAGAGGAACCAGAGATCAAATTGTCAACATCTGCTGGATCATGGAAAAAGCAAGAGAGTTTCAGAAAAAAATCTATTTCTGCTTTATTGACTATGCCAAAGCTTTTGACTGTGTGGATCACAACAAACTGTGAAAAATTCTTCAGATGGGAATACTAAGACCACCTGACTTGCTTCCTGAGAAATCTGTATGCAGGCCAGGAAGCAACAGTTAGAACTAAACAACTGACTGGTTCCAAACTGGGAAAGGAGTACGTCAAGGCTGTATATTGTCACCCTGCTTATTTAACTTTTATGCAGATTATGTCATGAGAAATGCTGGGCTGGATGAAGAACAAGCAAGTATCAAGATTGCTTGGAAAAATATCAATAACCTCAGATATGCAGATGACACCACCCTTATGGGAGAAAGCGAAGAAGAACTAAAGAGACTTTGATGAAATTGACAGAGGAGAATGAAATAGTCGGCTTAAAACTCAAAAGAGTTCAAAACTCCATTCAGAAACCAAGATCATGGCATCTGGTACCAACTCTTTATGGCAATTAGATGGGAAAACAATGGAAAAAAGTGACAGACTTTATTTTAGGAGGCTCCAAAATCGCTGCAGATTTTGACTGCAGCCATGAAATTAAAAGATGCTTGTTCCTTAGAAGAAAGTTATGACCAACCTAGACAGCATATTAAGCATAAAAGCAGAGACATTTCTTTGCCAACACAGATCCATCTGGTGAAAGCTATAGATTTTCCAGTAGTCATGTATGGATGTGAAAGTTGGACTATAAAGAAAGTTGAGTGCCGAAGAATTGATGCTTTTGAACTGTGGTGTTGGAGAAGACTCTTGAGAATCGTTTGGCCTGCAAGGAGATCCAACCAGTCCATCCTAAAGGAAATCAGTCCTGAATATTCATTGGAAGGACTGATGCTGAAGCTGAAACTCCAATATTTGGACACCTTATGCAAAGAACTGACTCATTGGAAAAGACCCTAGTGCTGGAAAGATTGAGGGTGGTTGGAGAAGGGGGGAACAACAGAGGATGAGATGGTTGGATGGCATCACTGACTCAATGGACGTGAGTTTGAGTATCTCCAGGAGTTGGTGATGGACAGGGAGGCCTGGGGTGTGGCAGTCCATGGGGTCGCAAAGAGTCAGACACAACTGATCAACTGAATTGAGCTGAACTGATGGGACCAGATGCCATGATCTTAGTTTTCTGAATGTTGGGTTTTAAGCCTACTTTTTCACTCTTCCCTTTCACTTTCTATAAGAGGCTCTTTAGTTCTTCGCTTTCTGCCATAAGGTGGTGTCATCTGCATATCTGAGGTTATTGATATTTTTTCTCTTGCAATGTTGATACCAGCCTGTGGACTATAATAATATAACTATAAAACTACTACTATTTATAATTATAATAATATAACTATATATATAGATATCTATATATATCTATATAGATATATCTATAGATATAGATATAGTTTTATAACTATAACACTGCTGCTGCTGCTGCTAAGTCACTTCAGTTGTGTCCGACTCTGTGTGACCCCATAGACAGTAGCCCATCAGGGTTCCCCGTCCCTGGGATTCTCTAGGCAAGAACACTGGAGTGGGTTGCCATTTCCTTCTCCAACACATGAAAGTGAAAAGTGAAAGTGAAGTCACTCAGTGGTGTCCGACTCTTTGCGACCCCATGGACTGCAGCCTACCAGGCTCCTCCGTCCATGGCATTTTCTACGCAAAAGTACTGAAGTGGGTTGCCATTTCCTTCTCCAACTATAACACTATATGGTTGTAAAAATAACTTTAAAACTACAATTATTTGTTAATGGATACATAAGATGAAAAGATATAAATTACGACATCAGAAACATAAAATGGAAGAGGGTACTTTATAAATGTAGAGCTTTAGTATGTGTTTGAAGTTAAGTTGTTATCAGCTTACAATAGGAAGTTATAAACCTAAAATAGTTTAAGCAAGTCTCCTGGGAACTACAAAGCAAAATCCTATAGTAAATAAACAAAACATATAAAGAAAAAGGAATCTAAATACACCACTTCAAATTTTAAAAAACCATTAGGTCACTAATGAAGAGAGCAAGAACAGAAAGAAACAAAGAATTACCAAAAAAAAAAAAAAAAAAAAAATATATATATATATATATATATATATATATATCAGTAGTAAGTGCCTACCTAAAAGAAATATTTTAAATGTAAATGGACTAACTTCTCTAATCAAAAGACATAAAGTGGCTGAAAATTTTATTTTAAATGAGACTCAACTATATGTTGACTACAAGAAATGTACTTCAGGTTTAAGGATACATACACAAAAAGTAATGAGATGTAAAAAGAGTTTTCATGCAAATAGAAAATAAAAAGAAACAGGGATAGCTATACTTATCCCAGACAAAATAGATTTTAAGCCAACAACTATAAATAGAAAAATGGAAGGCATTATATAATAAATAATAATATAATAATAAAAGAGTCAATTAAACAAGAGAATATAACATTTATAAGTATTTATGCACCCAATATACATGTATATGCATGCTAAGTTGCTTCAATTTTATCTGACTCTACAACCCTATGGACTGTAGCCCACCAGGCTCCTCTGTCCATGGGATTCTCCAAGCAAGAATATTGGAGTAAGGTGCCATGCCCTCCTCCAGAGGATCTTCCCAACCCAGGGATCAGATCCACATCTCTTATGTCTCTTACATTGGCAGGTGGGTTCTTCAGCAGTAGAGCCACCCGGGAAGTCATGTACCCAATATGTGCTCTGCTGTGCTTAGTCACTCAGTCAGGTCTGACTCTTTGCAACCCATGGACATTTGTCTATAGTCTGCCATGCATCTCTGTCCATGGGGATTTTCTAGGAATACTGGAGTGAGTTGCCATGCCCTCCTCCAGGGATTGAACCCAAGTGTTCTGCATGGCAGGAAAATTCTTTACTGTCTGAGCCACCAGGGAAGCCCTGTATCCAACATAGGAGCACCTAAATATGTAATGCAAAAATTAACAGATCTGCAGGGAGAGATATAAAGCAATATAAAAATATTATGGGACTTTACTACTCCACTTGTAACATGGTAGGTCATGTAGACAAAAAAATCAATGAGGAAACATCAGAGTTAAATGGAACATCAGACCAGATGGATTTAACAATGTTTACTGAATATTCCATCCAACAAGCAGAATAATACATAGCCTTCTCAAATGCACAAGGGAAATTCCTCAATAGATCATGTTTTAGACCACAAAATCAGCCTTAAAAACTTAAGCTTCTCCACCAGAAGTCTACTAGAGCTCATTAATGAATTCGGTAAAATTGCAGGATACAAAATTAGTATACAAAAGTACATTGTATTTCTATATACTAACAACAAACTGTCAGAAACTAAGGAAACAATTCCATTTATTATAACCTTAAAAAGAATAAAATACCTAGGAATAAACCTACTTGAGGAAGTAAAAGACCTATTCTCAGAAAACTATAAGACATTGCTGAAAGAAATTGAAGACAACACAGACAGATGAAAAGATACACCATGTACTTGGACTGAAAGAACTGAAAAATTTTAAATGATCATATTACCAAAGGCAATCTACAGATTCAATGGAACCTCAATCAAAATACAAATAACATTTTTCACAGAACTAGAATAAATAATTTTAAAATCTGTTTGGAAGCAAAAAGAACCTGAATGGCCAAAATAATCTTAAGAAAGAAGAACAGAGCTCGAGGTGTCACACTCCCTGACTTCAGACTATACCACAAAGCTACAGTAATCAAAACAGTAAGGTATTAGTGTGCACACACACACACACACACAAATAGTTATTAATAGATCAATGAAACAGAGTGGAGAGTCCAGAAAAATGCCCACACACATATAGTCAATTAATCAGTGACAAAAGAGGCAGCACTATACAAGACTGAAAAGACAGTCTTTTCAAAAAGTGGTGCTGGCAAAACTGAACAACTAAAAAGAATGAAATTATAACATTTTCTAACAACATTAAAAAATAAACAAAATACATTTAAGAGTTAAATGTAAGATCAGTTACCATAAAACTCTTAGAGGAAATCATAGGCAGAACACTGTTTGACATAAATCACAGCAATATCTTTTTGGGTCTGTCTCTTAAAACAAAAGAGAAAAAAGCAACAATAAACAAATGGGAACTAAACTTAAAACCTTTTGCCTAGCAAAGGAAATCATAGACAAAAGGAAAAGACAACTAACAATGGGAGAAAATATTTGCAAATTATATGACCAATAAGGGATTAATATCCAATATTTAAAAGTAGCTCATAGAACTCAAAAAAAAAAAACAAATGACCTGATTAGAAAATGGTCAGAAGAATTGAATAGAAATTTTTTCCAAAGAGGATGTGCCAATGGCTAATAGGCACATGAAAAATAGAAATCAGTTACAAAGACAAAACTAAAAAATTCACAAATATTTGAAGATTAAACAGCATGATCCTGGATCACGAATGAATCAAGAAGAAATCAAAAGGGAAATCAAAAACTATTGACAAGTGAAAATGAAAATACAACATACTGAAACTTATGGGATGAATCAAAAGTAGTTCTAGGAGGGTTGTACATAACAATAGTCACAAAGACTAAAAAAAAAAAAAAACTAACTTTACACCTCAAAGAATTAGAAAAAGAAAACAAACTGAGCCCAAAATTATTAGAAGAAAGGAAATAATAATCAGAAAGGAAATTTTAAAAATAGAAATTAAACAAATATAAAATGAAAGTAATAGTCACTCAATCATGTTCGACTCTTTGCAACCCCATGGATTGTAGCCCATGAGGCTTCTCTGACCACGGAATCCTCCAGGCAAGAACAGTAGAGTGAATAGTTATTCCCTTCTCCAGGGGACCTTCCCTATCCAGGTATCAAACTAGAGTCTCCTACATTGCAAGCAGATTCTTATCATCTGAGCCCAAAATAGAAATAAGTGTTATCTAGAATTACCAAAGAGAGAGAACTTAAATAAAATTAGAAATTAAATAGGAGATATTACAACTGATAATAAAGGAATACAGAGGATCATAAGACTACTATGGGCAATTAAATGCCCCCCAAAATAGGCAACCTACAAAAAATGGATAAATTCATCGAAATATACAACCCACCAAGACTGAATCAAGTAGAAAGAGAAAATATGAATATACCAATTATTAGGAAGAAGATTGAATCAGTAATCAAAAATCCCCTACCAAAGAAAAGTCAAGGATCAGACAGCTTCACAATTGAATTCTACTAACCATTTAAAGAATTGATATCAATCCTTCTCAAATTTTGCAAAAAATTAAAGAGGAAGAAACAATTCTAAACTCCTTTACAAAGCCAACAGTAACAAAGCCAGACAAGGACAGTACAAGAAAAGGAAATTACAAGTCAGTATCATGATGAACATAAATGAAAAAAATACTCAACAAAATATTAGCAAACTAAATTCAATTATACAGCCAAAGGACTGTATGCCATAATCAGGTGATATTTATTCCAGGGATGTCAAGATGGGTTTGACATGTAAATCAATCTATGTGATACACCAAATTAACAAAATGAAGGACAAAGATCATAAGATCATCTCAATAGATGCAAGAAAGAAAGGCTTTTGACAGATTCAGCATCCACTTGTGGTAAAAACTTTCAACAAACTGCATATAGAGGGAAACTACTTCAATATAATAAAGCATATATGACAAGTCCACAGCTGACATCAATTTTAATAGTGAAAAGCTGAAATAATTTCCTCTAAGATCAGGAATAAGGCAAGAGTACTCACTCACTATTCAACATAGTGCTGGAAGTCCTAGCCAAAGCAATTTAGGCAAGAGAAAGAAATCCAAAAATATCCAAAATTTAAAAGAAGAAAAACTGACTCTGTTTCTAGGTGACATAATATTACATATAGACAACCTGAAAGACTTCACCAAAAACCATTAGAACTAACGTGAATTTGGTAGAGTTGCAAGATACAAAATCAATATACCAAAATCAGTTTAGTTTCTGTACACTAAAAATGAACTAGCAGAGAGAGAAGTTAAGAAAACAATCCCACTTACAACTGCATCAAAAATTAGTACCTAGATATAAATTTGACCAAGGAGGTGAAGATCTATACACTGAAAACTGAGAAATTGATGAAAGAAATTGAAGAGGATACATATGAATGGAAAGATATTCCATGTCCATGGATTGGCAGAATTAACATTGTTAAAATGTCCTTAAGACCCAAAGCAATCTACAGATTTGGTTCCATTTCCAATAGTATCCAACAGTATCAAAATTCCAACAGCATTTTTCAAAGAACTGGAATGATCTATTCTGAAATTGCGTGAAACCACAAAAGACCCTAAATAGTTGAAGCAATCTTGAGAAAGAAGAATAAATCTGGAGTCATAGTACTTTTTAATTTCAAATTACTTTGCAAGCTATAGTACTCAAAATAGGATGGAATTGGCATAAAAACAGACACAGAAGTCCACGCCACACAACAGTGAGCCAAGAATTAAGCCTATGCATATATGGTTAATTAACATGGGACAAAGCAGTCAAGATGATACAGTGGAGAAAGGACAGTCAATAAATGGTATTGGAAAATTGGACAGCACATGCAAAAGACTGAAATCAGATCATTATTTTACACCATCATAAGTATCGAGTCAAAATGGATTAAAGACTTGAATGTAAGACCTGAAGTCATACAACTCCCGAAAGAAAACATAGAGGGTAAGCTCTTTCACATCAATGTTAGCAATAATTATTTTGGAATTTACAACAAAAGCAAAAGCAACAAAAATAAAAATAAATTAGTGGGCCTACATCAAATTTAAAATCTTCTTCACAGCAGAGGAAGCCATCAACAAAATAAAAAGGCCACCCACTGAACTGGAAAAAAATATTTGCAAATAATATATCTGATAAGGGGTTAATATCCAAACTATTTTTTAAAAAAAAAACTCATACAACTCAATAGCAAACAATCCAATTAAAAACAGGCAGAGGAACTGAATATAAATATATATATATATATATATTTTTTTTTTTTTCCCAAAGAAGATATTCAAATTGCCTCAGTCCAGTTCAGTTCAGTTCAGTCGCTCAGTCGTGTCCAACTCTTTGCAACCCCATGAATTGCAGCACACCAGGCCTCCCTGTCCATCACCAACTCCCGGAGTTCACCCAAACTCATGTGCATCGAGTCGGTGATGCCATCCAGCCATCTCATCCTCTGTCGTCCCCTTCTCCTCCTGCCCCCAATCACTCCCAGCATCAGGGTCTTTTCCAATGAGTCAACTCTTTGCATGAGGTGGCCAAAGTATTGGAGTTTCAGCTTCAGCATCAGTCCTTCCAATGAACACCCAGGACTGATCTCCTTTAGGATGGACTGGTTGGATCTCCTTGCAGTCCAAGGGACTCTCAAGAGTCTTCTTCAACACCACAGTTCAAAAGCATCAATTCTTCAGTGCTCAGCTTTCTTCACAGTCCAACTTTCACATCCATACATGACCACTGGAAAAACCTTGACTAGATGGACCTTTGTTGGCAAAGTACTGTCTCTGCTTTATAATATGCTGTCTAGGTTGGTCATAACTTTACTTCCAAAGAGTGCTGCTAACTGCTGCTAAGTCACTTCAGTCGTGTCCGACTCTGTGTGACCCCATAGATGGCAGCCCACCAGGCTCCCCCATCCCTAGGACTCTCCAGGCAAGAACACTGGAGTGGGTTGCCATTTCCTTCTCCAATGCATGAAAGTGAAAAGTGAAAGGGAAGTCGCTCAGTCGTGTCCGACCCTCAGCGACCCCATGGACTGCAGCCTACCAGGCTCCTCCGTCCATGGGATTTTCCAGGCAAGAGTACTGGAGTGGGGTGCCATTGCCTTCTCCGAAGAGTAAGCATCTTTTAATGTCATGGCTGCAATCACCATCTGCAGTGATTTTGGAGCCCAAAAAATAAAGTCTGACACTGTTTCCACTGTTTCCCCATCTATTTCCCATGAAGTGATGGGACCGGATGCCATGATCTTCATTTTCTGAATGTTGAGCTTTAAGCCAACTTTTTCACTCTCCTCTTTCACTTTCATCAAGAGGCTTTTTAGTTCCTCTTCACTTTCTGCCATAAGGGTGGTGTCATATGCATATCTGAGGTTATCGATATTTCTCCCAGCCTGTGATTCTTCCAGCCCAGCGTTTCTCATGCTGTACTCTTCATACAAGTTAAATAAGCAGGGTGACAAATTGCCTATAAGTACATAAAAAGGTATTCAGCATCACTAATCATTAGGGAAGTCAAACCATAGTAAGCTATCATCTCACACATTTTAAAATGTATATCATGAAAAAGACAAGAGATAACAAATGTTAGCAGGCATGTGGGAAAAAAGGGAACCCTGGTGCACTATTGATGGGAATGTAAAATGGTGCACTCACTATGGGAAACAGTATGGAGTTTCCTTAAAAAATAAAAAAGAATTACCATTTTATTTTTATCCAGCAATCCTACTTCTGGATAGATATGCCCAAAGAAAATGAAAACAGAATTTCAAAAAGTTATTTACACTCCATGTTCTTTGAAGCATTATCCACAATTCACAGTAGCCAAGACATGGACATAACTTAAATGTTCATTGATGGTTTAACAGATAAAGAAGATGTGGTGTATTTATATATGCACACAGTCAATGGAATATTATTCAGCCATGAGAATGAAGGAAAACCTGCCATTTGTGACAACAAAGATGGAACCTGAAGGCATTTTGCTAAGAGAAATGTCAGACAGAAAAAGTCAAATACTTCATGCTATCTCTTAAAAAGTCAAAATTGTGGAAAGAGAGAATATAAGAGTGGTTTCCAGGGGCAGAGGTGTGAGGAAAAATAGGAAAAGTATGACTAAAGAGTACAAACTTTCAGCTATAAGATGAATAAGGTAAAAGGTCTAATGTAAAATATGGTGAGCATAGTTGATAACATAACATAGTATAAATGAAATTTCCTAAGAGAGAAGAACTGAAATGTTCTTCTAAGAGAGAATAATATATGAGGTGATGGATGTATTAATTAGATTAGGGAATCCTTTCACAATGTGTTTGTTTAGCAAACCACCACAAAGTATAATTTAAATATCCTACAATTTTATTTGTCAATTTTTGTCAGTAAAATTTAAATTAAAAATAATTAAAATGGTGTTTGCATACAACTAAGATTTGTGATAATTTGTTACCCAGAAATAGTAGAACAGACTTTGGTACAGAAATGGGTTGGTATTATAACTTAAGCCTAAACCATGTAGTCTGGTTTTAGGATTTGGAGTTAAGAGCTGGACTGGTCTTGAGGAGACTTTGGGTGGAAACACACGACTCAAGATATTGTTGGTGAAGGCTCATGGGAATGTGGTATTGAAAGCTGATGGTATCTTAACCCAGCGTTACCCAGTTGAAACTGAAACTCCAATACTTTGGCCACCTGATGTGAAGAACTGACTTACTGGAAAAGACCCTGGTGCTGGAAAAGATTGAAGGCAGGAGAAGGAGAGGACAGAGGATGAGATTGCTGGATGGCATCACCGACTTGATGGACATGAGTTTGGGCAAGCTTAGGGAGTTGGTGATGGACAAGGAAGCCTGGCATGCTACAGTCCATGGGGTTACAAAAAGTCAGACATGACTGAGCGACTAAACTGAACTGAACAAAGTTGAAGAGGCTCCTGGATTCTGGTTGACAGTATCTGCTGAGCTCCCAGAGAGCAGCCAGCATCAACTCTTAAAACACGTGTGAGAGGCATTGTGGAGTGCTCATGAATGCCGTCTGATGTAGTTGATACATAGGACAGCTTTTTAACTTTTTTAGTAATCAGCTTTTCTTCTATTAATAGGATCACTCTAGTGGCTCAGACGGTAAAGTGTCTGTCTGCAATGCAGAAGACCCAGGTTCAATCCCTGGGATGGAAAGATCCCCTGGAGAAGGAAATGGCAGCCCACTCCAGTATTCTTGCCTGGAAAACCCCATGGATCTTGGAGCCTATTAGGCTACCGTCCATGGGGTCGCAAAGAGTTGGACACGACTTCACTTTCACTTTCACTTTCACTTTTCTTCTATTTAGATGTATTATTTGAAGTTTTCATGCCAGAGAGCCAACACCTGAAAAAAATAATTTTCTATTGTGTGTATATTTCATTTTTCTTGTCCTAGTGACTAGAATAACTAAAGCAGTATTAAGTAAGAGTGTTTATAGCAACTGTTCTTGTCTTGTCCCTACCCAAATAGTAACACAAAGAATCTTTATGAATAGTAATAATAGGTATCATTATTATCATTGTGTGCTATATGCATAATAATGGTATATCATATTGTTTAAGAGCAAAGATTAAGAGTCCAGCTGTCTACTTTTTACTACCTCTGTTTGACCTTAGGCAAGATGGCTTACCAATCTTCAGTTTGCTCACCTGTGAAATGGGTAACAATATCTGCTGAGCTCATTAAATTGTTATAGGGGATTAAACAGATGAGTTAAGTTAGATTTACTTAGTGTAATACCCAAACCTTGGTAAATGCTACATAGGTGTCTGCTACTCTTATCTTTTATCAAGTGAATATTATGTCCAGACTCTGTGCTAAGAGCTTTAATATGTTGCCACACATAATGCCTACAACTTCTCTATGAAGTGTGCACTATTCTCCTAAAACTTCAGAGGGGGAATCTTCTTCTCCACAGGATTAAGCAACATCCCTAGGTGCTCAAGTGTAAATGGCAGAGCAAGATTCTGAACTCCAGGATACCTGACTCTCTAGCTCATGTTTTCCTCCTGTGATGTGAGTGGTACACTTCCTGTTCTATGTCAAGTACTTTGAAAAATAAAGAGCAATATCAAACACAGCTCCAGCTGCCAAGGGTCTTAAAATCCCAGGAGTCAATCAGGGCTGCCAGCAAATGCTCAGTTTGCTGGGTCACTGGAGATGAGGCGAGACGAGCAGCAGCAAGGCGCCTGACTCAGTTCAGAGTGCTGAATTTTGAACATTAAGGAAAGAAGCTGCTTTGGATTTCCCTAAAGAGCAGTGAGCTGTCAGGTGCAGAGATTTCATCAGACAAAGGCTCAGGTTATCTCCCTGCAGGGATCTGATATTTGACCTTGGTTTGCTTTTATCCCAAAGTCGTAATGAGAGGCTGCAATGGGGACAGCCAAAGAAGTGTCTGGCTTGGAAAGTTGGTTCCACTGAATAAATTGCAGAGATTAAGGAGTGACCATGTTTGGAGATCTCTAAAATAACTTTTCCATTTAATGATACTTCATTTCAAACAGGCTCTCTCTTCAACGCTGACCTTCTTTATGGCAGTCAATGCCACATTTTCAACTGTTTCTTTGATGGCCCCATAAGTAAGAACAATAATATCTTTTGAAACTGAAATACAAGTAAAATGGAGTCATTATCCAAGTTTACCTTCCTATCTAGACCTAATTATCATTGATATTGTCATTCACCTGGTACATGCTTAATACTTTAAAATAATTCTTGATCCTCTCCTTCAAGATAATCACTGGGTTCTAACGAATTTTCCTCATTTCATCTTTCTTTTTTTAAAAACTACTATCATCTATCTAGTTCATATCCACATAAGTGCATGCCCAAAATTATGACTATTTTTTAATTTTTGTTATTTCTTAATTGTAATTTTTTAACTTTATTTTTTATTTTTTAATACCAAAAACATTTTGTACTGGGGAATAACCAATTAACAATATTGTGATAGTTTCAGGTGAACAGTGAAGGGACTCAGCTATACAGTTGCATGTATCCATTCTCTCCTAAACCCCTCTCCCATCCAGGCTGGCACATGACATTGAGCAGAGTTCCAAGTGCTATGTAATAGTTTTTTGCTGGTTATCCACTTTAAACATAGCAGTGTATGTATGACCTTACCAAAGTCCTTAACTATCCCTTCCCCCTGGCAGCCAGGAGTTCATTTTCTAAGTCTGTGAGTCTCTTTCTGTTTTATAAGTAAATTCATTTGTATCATTTCTTTTTATATTCCACCTATAAAGGATGTCATATGATATTTATCTTTCTCTGTCTGATTTACTTCACTCAGTATGACACTCTCTAGGTCCATCCATGTTGCTGCAAATTGCCTTATTTCATTCTTTTTAGTGACTGAGTAATAGTCCATTGTATACATATAATATACTACATCTTCTTTATCCATTCCTAAACAACTTGGAATGGATTTGAGGAAAATTATGCCTTAAGAAGAATTTCTTTAAGTGACTAAAACAAAGTTTAAAAAGCAAATAATAAAAGAATGAGTACCTGGATAAAACACTCATTTTGCAATAATGCAGCTTTTAAGTACATATTATTGACTGGCCATAGTCCATGCAGAGTTACAAGTCCACAGTTCAACAACACGTTGACAGTTCCTAAAGAAAACTACTTTAGGCCTTGCAGATGCTGCCACCCTGGAGTCTCTTGAGCTGTCCAGCCACGGTCAACCCCATCTTCTTCTTTGACATCGCTGTCGACAGCAAGCCCTTGGGCCACATCTCTTTCGAGCTGTTTGCAGATGAAGTTCCAAAGACAGAAGAAAACTTTCATGCTCAGAGCACTGGGGAGAAAGGATTTGGTTATAAAGGTTCCTGCTTTCACAGAATAATTCTGGGACTTATGTGCCAGGGTGGTGACTTCACATGCCATAATGGTACTGGTGGCAAGTCCATCTATGGCAAGAAATTTTATGATGAGAACTTCATCCTGAAGTATACAGGTCCTGGCACATTGTCCATGGTAAATGCTGGCCCCAACACAAACGGTTCCCAGTTTTTCATCTGCACTGCCAAGACTGAGTGGCTGGATGGCACGTATGTGGTCTTTGGCAAGGTGAAAGAGGGCATGGATATTGTAGAAGCCATGGAGTGCTTTGGATCCAGGAATGGCAAGAGCAGCAAGAGGATCACCATTTCTGACTGTGGAAAAATCTAATAAATTTGACTTGTGTTTTACTTAACCACCAGACCATTCCTTCTGTAGCCCAGGAGAGCACCCCTTACACCTATCTACTTGAAATATCCTATAATCTTTGTGCTCTTGTTACAGTTCTTTGGGTTCCATATTTTCCTATCCCCCTCCAAGTTTAGCTGGATTGCAAAGTTAAATTTATGATTATGAAATAAAAACAAAACAACAACAATAACAACAAAAAAGAAAACTACTTAAAAAAAAAAAAGGCATAACCCAGATGTTCCCTCATTTGACTTACTCCATCTAAGTTCAAATATGCAGAAGGGCTAAGGTATATCCAGAGTATTTTTTAATGAAACTCCCTCCTTTCGCTTCAAATCACTCCTACCTAGAATGCAAAAATAAGTCATTTGAAATACTCTTTAGTATTTCATGTTTTAGTGTATCTTTTAGTAAAAAAAAAAGAAAAAAATAGTAGCATCATCAGATATATCATGTGGCTGTTGTGACCCCATCATATACTGTGACCTTCACCTCAGTCGATTCATGAGAAAAAACATCAGATATACCCAAGCTGGGAGAAATTCCACAGAATACTTGGCTAGCACACAGTAATATTGCCAAGGTCGCGAAAAGCAAGTAAAAACTCAGAAACTGCCACAGTACCTGATCTTCATCCTAGAATAGCAAGAGGACATTGATGGAAAAACTGATGAAATCCAAATAAAGTCTAGAATTTAGTGAGCAGTGAGGAACCAATGTTGGTTACTTAGTTTTTGACAAGTGTAACATGTAATCAAAGATGACAGGGAAAGCTAGCAGTCACACATAAACAATAGCATTTATTCTACATTCATGTGGGTGTCTCTGCCATATCTAGATGTTTTACCTGCCAATGTCTGAAATTAAAATTTATTGAGCTATAAATTAGCATAAAATATCTTTTCCTAAACCAGCTAACCCTGAAGATGAGATTACATCCACAGATGCTAAGGTAAAATGAGTTCTCAGCACAGACATTATTTAATTAACAGCCAACACTGACATCTACTTAACACTCCTATGCGTTATCTCCATCGTTAAAGGCCAGCCCTCATTTACACAAATGTTCACATTCAGTTCCGATAATATTTATCTTGTCAAGCTATGAAAAATTGCTGAAATGTTATTTTGCATATCTTTGGGCATTTGAGCCTAAGAGAAAATATTCAAGCCCCTAGAATGGTCCATTTGCCAGACACCACTTTACCAGAGGGAAAGTAAAGTTAGCCAAATTCTCTGTTTCTCTCAACATTTTTTAAGCAAATAATTTCTTCTGAATCTTCCAATGTGGCACTCCGGTGTGCCACTTTTCAAGCTGCTAAAAAGCTAAAACACCTAAACAAGAGAAATTTAGTTAGAGGGAGAAAAAAAAATTGTTGCTTTCAAGATCAGAAGCCAGTAAACTACTTTCACATCAGAAGTTCAATTTAATCTGAAAGGAAAACAAATCCATCAATGTCCATTCAATGAGCTCACAGACCTAAGGGACACTCTGTTTCTTCCTAGTTGGATCTGTGTATTAGATGTTATTTGAGTTTTTCTGTCCCTGAAACACTTACTTTAAGATGTACCATGTAGCTAGATTTTGTGTTCTTTTTTTTAATCTGCATATGTCTACTTTTTTTTTTTTTCAAATGCTCCTTATATTTTGAACTGCAGGAAACATGTATTTAAAATGGGACAGAAGGAACATACCTCAACATAATAAAAGCTATATATGACAAACCCACAGCAAACATTATCCTCAATGGTGAAAAATTGAAAGCATTTCCTCTAAAGTCAGGAACAAGACAAGGGTGCCCACTTTCACCATTACTATTCAACATAGTTTTGGAAGTTTTGGCCACAGCAATCAGAGCAGAAAAAGAAATAAAAGGAATCCAAATTGGAAAAGAAGAAGTAAAGCTCTCACTGTTTGCAGATGACATGATCCTCTACATAGAAAACCCAAAAGACTCCACCAGAAAATTACTAGAACTAATCAATTACTATAGTAAAGTTGCAGGATATAAAATCAACACACAGAAATCACTTGCATTCCTATACACTAATAATGAGAAAACAGAAAGAGAAATTAAGGAAACAATTCCATTCACCATTGCAACGGAAAGAATAAAATACTTAGGAATATATCTACCTAAAGAAACTAAAGACCTATATATAGAAAACTATAAAACACTGGTGAAAGAAATCAAAGAGGACACTAACAGATGGAGAAATATCCCATGTTCATGGATTGGAAGAATCAATATAGTGAAAATGAGTATACTACCCAAAGCAATCTATAGATTCAATGCAATCCCTATCAAGCTACCAACGGTATTCTTCACAGAGCTAGAACAAATAATTTCACAATTTGTATGGAAATACAAAAAACCTCAAATATCCAAAGCTATCTTGAGAAAGAAGAATGGAACTGGAGGAATCAACCTACCTGACTTCAGGCTCTACTACAAAGCCACAGTTATCAAGACAGTATGGTACTGGCACAAAGACAGAAATATAGATCAATGGAACAAAATAGAAAGCTCAGAGATTAATCCACGCACATATGGACACCTTACCTTTGACAAAGGAGGCAAGAATATACAATGGATTAAAGACAATCTCTTTAACAAGTGGTGCTGGGAAAACTGGTCAACCACTTGTAAAAGAATGAAACTAGAACACTTTCTAACACCATACACAAAAATAAACTCAAAATGGATTAAAGATCTAAAAGTAAGACCAGAAACTATAAAACTCCTAGAGGAGAACATAGGCAAAACACTCTCTGACAGACATCACAGCAGGATCCTTTATGACCCACTTCCCAGAATATTGGAAATAAAAGCAAAAATAAACAAATGGGACCTAATTAACCTTAAAAGCTTCTGCACATCAAAGGAAACTATTAGCAAGGTGAAAAGACAGCCTTCAGAATGGGAGAAGATAATGGCAAATGAAGCAACTGACAAACAACTAATCTCAAAAACATACAAGCAACTCCTACAGCTCAACTCCAGAAAAATAAACGACCCAATCAAAAAATGGGCCAAAGAACTAAATAGACATTTCTCCAAAGAAGACATACAGATGGCTCACAAACACATGAAAAGATGCTCAACATCACTCATTATCAGAGAAATGCAAATCAAAACCACTATGAGGTACCATTTCACACCAGTCAGAATGGCTGTGATCCAAAAGTCTACAAGTAATAAATGCTGGAGAGGGTGTGGAGAAAAGGGAACCCTCTTACACTGTTGGTGGGAATGCAAACTAGTACAGCCACTATGGAGAACAGTGTGGAGATTCCTTCAAAAACTGGAAATAGACCTGCCTTATGATCCAGCAATCCCACTGCTGGGCATACACACTGAGAAAACCAGAAGGGAAAGAGACACGGGTACCCCAATGTTCATCGCAGCACTGTTTATAATAGCCAGGACATGGAAGCAACCTAGATGTCCATCAGCAGACGAATGGATAAGAAGGCTATGGTACATATACACAATGGAGTATTACTCAGCCATTAAAAAGAATACATTTGAATCAGTTCTAATGAGGTGGATGAAACTGGAGCCTATTATACAGAGTGAAGTAAGCCAGAAAGAAAAACAGCAATACAGTATACTAACGCATATATATATGGAATTTAGAAAGATGGTAACAATAACCCTGTGTATGAGACAGCAAAAGAGACACTGATGTATAGAACAGTCTTATGGACTCTGTGAGAGAGGGAGAGGGTGGGAAGATTTGGGAGAATGGCATTGAAACATGTAAAATATCATGTATGAAACAAGTTGCCAGTCCAGGTTCGATGCACGATACTGGATGCTTGGGGCTGGTGCACTGGGATGACCCAGAGGAATGGAATGGGGAGGGAAGAGGGAGGAGGGTTCAGGATGGGGAACACATGTATACCTGTGGCGGATTCATTTTGATATTTGGCAAAACTAATACAATTATGTAAAGTTTAAAAAATTAAATTAAATTAAAAAAATAAATAAAATGGGACAGTGATTGCTTGTTTAATTCAGTAGCATTTAGTAACAATGGGGAATCAGACCATCTCAAGTGGGCTCTAACAAGATTACCTGCTTCTGATTCAGTGGCCCTTCCCTTTCACTATGGGCCACTGGCACCTTGGCCACGAGGGCATCCCTCATCAATGCCCAGCCATCTTTGGGGAAAATAGTGTGGGGAACACATTTCAGTGAAAACTAATTTTAGTGATGCTTCACAAAAGACCAAACTTAACAGCTAAACTTGAATATAACTATTTCCATTAAAGATATAAGACTACTTACGAACATAGCTTGGAAACTTCCATTTGATGAAGGAATCCAGGCAAATCCTCAGAGGAGCACTAAATGCTTAACTGTCCCTTATTCCAAAGAAAGGAAACAACTTCCACATGGCAAACACCAGCTCTTCCTAGGAACCACACATTAATGGCACTTTTAGCTCCATTTTATAGACGAATAAACTGAGGTTCACAGAGTTTTAGTAACTTCACCAAGGTCTCACAGACAGTAGAAAAAGGAGCCAGGATTTGAATTCAGGCATGCCATGCACTCAATATGCCAGCAAATTTGGAAAACTCAGCAGTGGCCATAGGACTGGAAAAGGTCACTTTTCATTGCAATACCAAAGAAAGGCAATGCCAAAGAATGTTCGAACTACTACACAATTGCACTCATCTCACATGCTAGCAAAGTAATGCTCAAAATTCTCCAAGCCAGGCTTCAATGGTATGTGAACCAAGAACTTTCAGATATTCAAGCTGGATTTAGAAAAGTCAGAGGAACCAGGGATCAAATTGTCAACATCCACTGGATCATCAAAAAAGCAAGAGAATTCCAGAAAAACATCTACATATGCTTTATTGACTATGCCAATGCCTTTGTGTGGATCACAACAAACTGTGAAAAATTCTTCAAGAGATGGGAATACCAGACCACCTTACCTGCCTCTTGAGAAATTTGTATGCAGATCAAGAAGCAACAGTTAGAATTGGACATGGGACAAGAGACTGGTTCTAAATTAGGAAAGGAGTATGTCAAGGCTGTATATTGTCACCCTGCTTATTTAACTTATATGCAGAGTACATCATGAGAAACACTGGGCTGGATGAAGCACAAGCTGGAATCAAGGTTGCCAGGAGAAATATCAATAACCTCAGATAAACAGATGAGGCCACTCTTATGGCAGAAAGCAAAGTGGAACTAGAGCATCTTGATGAATATGAAAGAAGACAGTGAAAAAGCTGTCTTAAAACTCAACATTCAGAAATATCGAGTCATCTGGTCAACAGATGGCATCTGGTCCCATAACTTTATGGCAAATAGATGGGGAAACAATGGAAACAGTGAGAGACTTGATCTATTTGGGCTGCAAAATCATTGCAGATGGTGACTGAAGCCATGAAATTAAAAGATGCTTGCTCCTTGGAAGAAAAGCTATGACCAACCTAGAAAGCATATTTAAAAGCAGAGACATAATTTTGCCAACAAAGGTCCATCTAGTCAAAGCTATGTTTTTCCAGTAGTGATGGATGGTTGTGAGAGTTGGACCATAAAGAAAGCTGAGTGCCAAAGAATTGATGCTTTTGAACTGTGGTGCTGGATATGACTCTTGAGAATCTCTTGGACTCAAGGAGATCAAACCAATCAATCCTAAAGGAAATCAGTCCTGAATATTCATTGGAAGGACTGATGCTGAAGCTGAAGCTCCAATACTTTGGCCACCTCATGCAAGGAACTGACTAATTGGAAAAGACCCTGATGCTGGGAAGGATTGAAGGTGGGAGGAGATGGGGACGATGGAGGATGAGATGGTTGGATGGCATCACCAACTCAGTGGGCATGAATTTGAGTAAACTCCAGGAGTTGGCGATGGACAGAGAAGCCTGGCGTGCTGCATTCCATGGGGTCGCAAAGTGTCAGACATGACTGAGTGACTGAACTGAACTGATGCCATGCTCCAGGCTTCCCTGTGGCTCAGCTAGTAAAGAATTCACCTGCAATGTAGGAGACCCAGATTCTGTCCCTGGGTTGGGAAGATCCCCTTGAAGAAGGGAATGACTACCCACTCTAGTGTTCTTGCCTGGAGAATTCCATGGACAGAGGAGCCTGACAGGCTACTGTCCATGGGGTCGCAGAGTCAGACACAACTGAGTTACTAGCATACACTAATGCACACACACATGCCATATTCTAAGGCCCTGGGTTTAATTCCCTGGACATACTGAATGAACATCACTAACAGTGTCAGTCCCAATATTTATACCAGCAACAGCACTTATACCAGTATAAAGAAAAGTGAAGAAGTGTGAGCCTGATTTCCAAGTACAAGCCATCCAAGCGTATGAAGGGTTTTGTTTTTGTTGCTTCCTTGTTGCTTTTGTGATTATGTTCCTCTAGGAAGAACATAGATGTGCCATGGAGTGGGGACTCTGCAGTCAGGCAAGCCTTCACCAGACCTTGGCTCATGCCTGTGGCCAGAATAGCCTTGAGCCAGTGACCTAACCTCCCCAAATTTCACTTTTGTCATTTGCCAACTGATGATAATAACTCTGGCTATTCCTAGTGTTTGGGGCTTCTCAGTGGCACTAGTGGTAAAGAACCCATTTGCCAAGACAGGAGACATAAGAGACAGGGGTTTGATCTTTGGGTTGGGAAGATCCCCTGGAGGATGGTATGGCAACCCACTCCAGTATTCTTGCCTGGAGAATCCTATGGACAGAGAAGCCTGGTGGGCTACAGTCCTAGTGCGCAAAGAACTGGACACGAGTGAAGCAACTGAGCACGCACACATGCACGCATAGTGTTTGCAGGAGTCAACTGAAATAATGCCCCAAGTGCTCCTTGAACATTGATTGCCAAGAGTTTAGGAGGTGCTCTTGAATGTCACCTCAATTTTGCATGTTGAACTATGTCCCTTCTACCTATATAATAGGTTAAGACTGAAAGCTTAGACAGACTTTTAGAGTTCAGAAACCCTAAAGAATCAGTTACTATGGCTGACAAAGTCTTCTTAAGAAGCCCCAGCAAACCCACTTAATTCTCAATAGAGGATCTCATATTAACTCTGTGTCTCCTTTATCCTTTCAGGAATTAGTAGGAGCTGAAAAACACAAATGCAAAATTAAGACAAACTAATGCACTGTGACTCAAGTTTATGTAGAATGTCAACGAGGGAGCCAGAGTGCGAGGAGACCTCCTTCTGCTTTGCAAGACAGCTGTGGCTCACCTTTTCCTCTATTAAAAGCCAGACCCTGTGGCTTTCCTGCAAGATTAATAGAACCTCAGTGAATCTCTGATGGAGCTGACTTTTAGAATCCTTCAGCAGGCACTGTGCCTCAGATACACGATGCTCATTTCCTTCCCTGCTGACATGTTTATTTCAGTAGACAGCCAAGTGGGTGGAGGGCCTGGCTAAGAGTATCTGGGACCCCATCTCCTCAACTCTCTTCCCATGACTTTTCACAGAGATCCAGAACATTTGTCAAAACAGCTCCTTAGTTTTTGGCTAGTACATTGTAGCAAATCTTGTGAATAAGGTAAGAATCCATATTGTTGTGAGTAACCTTCAGGTGGCCCCAGTGGTCCTCACATCCTGGAATTTACGTCCCCATCTTCTCCCCTTCCTTTGATTGTGCACTAGGCTTGCTGACTTGCTGTTAATTAATAAAATACAGCATAAGTTATAGGATGTCAATCTAGGTCCAGGTTACAAAAAGACTATGGCTTAGGCTAGGGACACCCTCTGTTTCTCTTGCTGGCTCTGATAGAAGCCAGCTGCCATGTGTGAGCTGCCCTTGGAGAAGCTCACATGGCAAGGAACGGACAGGGTCTCTGGCCAATGGTCATCAGAGAACTGAGGCCCTCAGTCCAGAAGCACAGGAGGAACTGAATCCTTCCAACACTATGTGAGTAAGCTTGGAAGTAGATCCTTCACAGGTCCAGCCTCCAAAGAGACCACAGTGCCTGCTGGCACCTTGATGCATGCAATCTTGTGAAGGATTTAGGTTCAGGGGCAAAGAGATAGTCCATGCCCAGATTCTCAACCCACAGAAACTGTGAGATATAAATAGTTGTCATTTATTATGAAAAACTTGAACTTGCACAGTGTTGTATGGCAAACATAACTCAATTTTCAAAAATTAAAGCATTAAAAACAGCATTCAGACTCCTTGATCATCTGCCCCTTGTCTGCTTCTCTATACTGAACTACTCATATCTCCTGACCATCACATGCCATGTCATACCTCTCTATAGGAGCAAACAGGTCCCTTGCCCCTGAGTGTCTCCTTGTCCAACAAACTCAGCCACCTGTCCAGCTTCCATTAGGATCCAATGAATGCCTTATTCAATCCTCAGATGTTTGCTGATCTATGTCACTGTTACCATTTCATCCTTGAGTTATCACTACACCTCACTCAACATATCTTTATTTTTTTCACAAATTACTGCCTCCCTCACTAAAATACGAAATATAAAACCTTTTAAATTCTACAGTTTAATTTCATTTTCCCAGAATATAACACAGCTTCAAGTATACAGTAGAGACAAAATAAATACATGAATGGATACAACCTGACCCTTTTGTCTAACTATATATTACAATCTATTTGAGGCCATCGGCCACCTCGCAAACTGTTTTTCTTTTCATTGTATCATACCATGCTACACACAGAGAGGTAGCTGAAGAAACATTTTTGACTGTTTTGAAACTCACAGAACAATATTGATTCATTAAAGGTTAACTGGTTGCAGGATCTTATTTGAATTCTTTTCATTCACTGTAGGGGTATAAATGAGTCGTTCTTCCCAACTCTTACTATCCACTTAAATTCTTGGTAATCTGTAGATTTTACAAAGCGTTTTATGCTGTATTTTAATTGTCTTCAATCATTGTGAATTAAATGTTTCTTTTTTTTTCTTTCAGTAAAATAATTCAAAATCCAGATGTACTTAGTTTATAGTAATGACTCTGAGTATTGTCAGCAAACATAAATGTTCCTTGGATAAGGGAATTTGTGGGGTTGTGGTTTTGATACTGCTATGTAAGATATATCACAAAGAAGCCTGTAGTTCATCAGCAGAGAATCAATTCCAAAGGAATTAGAGCAAAGATGGCTTGCTAAAGTGTGCTTTTACTTCCACATCCCAGACGGGGCCGTCCCAAATCTTACCTGCTCCTTCATGTACCCATCACACTGATCTATTTAACTGACCCATTCTCCCAGAATCTATGCTTTTTAAAGTGGTCTTCAGTCTAGTAACAACTCATTACCCAGGAATTTGCTTTAAATGCCACTTATTGAGCCCTACCCCAGACCTAGTGAATCAACAACTCTTGGACTGGGGCCAGTGAACTTGTGTTTTACCAAGCACTCCAGGTGATTCTGAGGTGCCCCAGCATTTGAAAATTATAGCTATAGAGCATAAGTCTTCTGAGGGCAGTGTTCATGAATTATTTAAGTTGATATTTCTAGTGTCCAGTGTTTGACCTAAAGTAAGCACTCCAACTACAAGGAGATCTAACCAGTCCATTCTAAAGGAATCAGTTCATTGGAAGGACTGATGCTGAAGCTGAAACCCCAATACTCTGGCCACTTCATGAGAAGAGTTGACTCACTGGAAAAGACTCTGATGATGGGAGGGATTGGGGGCAGGAGGAGAGGGGAACGACAGAGGATGAGATGGCTGGATGGCATCACTGACTCAATGGACATGAGTTTGAGTGAACTCTGGGAGTTGGTGATGGGAGGCCTCTGGGAGGCCTGGCGTGCTGTGATTCATGGGGTCGCAAAGAGTCGGACACAACTGAGCGACTGAACTGAACTGAAGCACTCCGTAAATGTTTGTGAAAGAATGACTGGACATATGAGTTACTTTTGAATCTTCTGAATTGTTCTATGGAGTTTTTCTGGGTCATTATGGGAAGATGGGATTACGAACTGTCAGAATCCACATAACCAAAAAAAAAAATGTCCAGAAAGGAGTGATGATTGACAAACTCATGCTACTCACCTTTCAAGTCTTACTTCAAGCCATACCTGCTTTACAGATCTTTCTAACTCTACCAAGCAAGCTTATGCTTCTTATCCTATGGTCTCCTTGTATGTGTCTGTTTCTTATTGTACTTTTACCCTCAACAGCTAGCACATTGCTTAGAACACAGCTAAGGCAAAACAAATATTTTTTCATCAAAAAGCACTTATGACATATCCACGTTTTCACTGAATTAAATCATGTTGAAAATGTTAGCAAAACTATTCCTGTCAAAGTTGAGGCCTAGGATGAGCCACGTCTTAGAAATAATAATAATAATATGTTATATTATTCCATATGCCAAAGCCTTTGACTGTGTGGATCACAACAAACTGTGGAAAATTCTTAAAGAGATAGGAATACACGACCACCTGCCTGCCTCCTGAGTAATCTGTATGCAGGTCAGGAAGCAACAGTTAGAACTGGACATAGAATAACAGACTGGTTCCAAATTGGGAAAGGAGTACGTCAAGGTGGTATATTGTCACCCTGCTTATTTAACTTATATGAGGAGTACATCATGACAAATGCTGGACTGGATGAAGCACAAGCTGCAATCAAGATTGCTGGGAGAAATATCAATAACCTCAGATATGCAGATGACACCACCCTTATGGCAGAAAGTGAAGAAGAACTAAAGAGCCTCTTGATGAAATTGAAAGAGGAGAGTGAAGAAGTTGGCTTAAAGCTCAACATTCAGAAAACGAAGATCATGGCATCTGGTCCCATCACTTCATGGCAAATAGATGGTGAAACAGTGGAAACAGTGTCAGAGTTTATTTTGGGGGGCTCCAAAATCCCTTCAGATGGTGATTGCAGCCATGACATTAAAAGACACTTACTCATTTTGATATATGACAAAATTAATACAATACTGTAAAGTTAAAAAAAAAATGACACTTACTCCCTTATTTTTTGGGGCTCCCAAATCACTGCAGATGGTGACTGCAGCCATGAAATTAAAAGATGCTTGTTCCTTGCAAGAAAAGCTATGACTAACCTAGACAGCATATTAAAAAACAGAGACATTACTTTGCCAACAAAGGTCCATCTATCTAGTCAGCTGTGGTTTTTCCAGTAGTGATGTATGGATGTGAGAGTTGGACTGTGAAGAAAGCTGAGCACCAAAGAATTGATGCTTTTGAACTGTGGTATTGGAGAAGACTCTTGAGAGTCCCTTGGTCTGCAAGGAGATCCAACCAGTCCATCCTAAAGGAAATCAGTTCTGAATATTCATTGGAAGGACTGATGCTAAAGCTGAAACTCCAATACTTTGGCCACCTGATTGAAAGAACTGACTCATTGGTAAAGACCGTGATGCTGGGAAAGATTGAAGGCAGGAGAAGAAGGGGATGACAGAGGATGAGATGGTTGGATAGAATTACCGACTCAATGGACATGAGTTTGAGCAAGTTCTGGAAGTTGGTGATGGACAGGAAAGCCTGGCATGCTGCAGTCCATGGGATTGCAAAGAGTTGGACATGACTGAGTAGTTGAACTGAACTGAACTGATTCCATAGAAGGGCAGGGTAATCCACTTCAGTATTCTTACCTGGGAAATCCCAAGGACAGTGGAGCCTGGCAGACTATGGTCCATACGTTCGCAAAGAGTCAGACAGGACTGAAGCTGCCTAGCATGCACATTATTCCCTAACAGATCAGAGCAGAGTCCTAGAGCTAGGTTTTCTCTACTATCTTCATTCCTCCCTTAATATTTTTTTCCCCTCTCTCTACTCAGTCTTGACCAGGGCATGTCTCTAGTTCCATTTCTTTCAAGATCTTGCTCAAATTTGTTATCAAAGATGCTGACTCAGAATCCACCCACAATGCAGGAGACCTGGGTTCTATCCCTGGGTTGGGAAGATCCCCTGGAGAAAGGAATGACTACCCACTCCAGTATTCTTGCCTGGAGAATTCCATGGACAGAGGAGCCTGGCAGGCTACAGTCCATGGGGTCTCAAAGAGTCAGACATAACTGAGTGACTTTCTTTTCAATGTGATATCTGATTAAGTTTTACCTTTTCCTGATACTATAACTTTTAAAAGTTAAAATTTTAAGGAATAAAAGATCTTCAACAAGAAATTAATAAAATCACTATTTCTTTCATTAATAAATATTTCTTTTATTAGCAAAAAGTTTAAGTTTATTGAGTACCTAGTATCAGGTGTTATTTTAGGTGCTTGGAATAGATTATTAAACAGACACACAAAGACACCCTCCCCTTAAGGGGCTTGGGTCCAATGGAGGAGAGGGCAGAAAAGAGAAAGGGAGAGACCATAAACAACAAATACACAGACCAATATGTAACGAAGTAGAAGATAGGTTCTATGAAAAAAGATGCAGCAGCATGAATGGGATAATTCTGCTGAGCTGATGGCCAGTTAGTTGATTTACAGGTCAGGACTGAAGATTGTGCCCAGAGGGTTCTCACAACCTATTATTTTATATTTTCTATGTTCACCTCTTATATTATTCCATCAAGTCTCAGGGCTTCAAATATAATTTATATGCAAATGACTCCAAAATTTATACTCCAGTCTAGAGCTCCTCCATGGATTCCTGAAATATACATCCATCTGCCTCTGGGCATCTCGATTCGGATACCTAATAGGCACTTCCAATTCAATTTTCCAAAACCCTGTCTGCTCTTCCCCTACCCCAATGCTTTTCCCACACACAAGCTTGTCCTCATAAAGTGGCTGCTATCTCACCTGTCCCCTTCCACTTGCTCAGGCAAAACGATTGGGATCTTCATTAACTCCTCCCTGCCTCTGCATGTGTATGTGCTAAGTCACTTCAGTCGTGTCTGACTCTTTGCAAGCCTATGCACTGTAGCCCACCAAGCTTCTCTGTCCATGGGATTCACCAGGAAAGAACACTGGAGTGGGTTGTCATGCCCTCCTCCAGGGGATGGCATGGGGATCAAACCCACATCTCTGATGTCTCCTGCATTGGCAGGTGGGTTTTTTACTACTAGCCCCACCTGGGAAGCTCCCCTTCCTGGCTCTAATACCCCCTCATCTGTTCTGACAAATCCTATCATCTGTACCTTGAAAAGTTCATCCAGAATCCAGCTCCTCATCACTATCCTGTGATTCAAGTCACTAATCATTCTTGCTTGGATTATCACCACTTCTCTTGAGAATAGTTTACTTTTGTTCTTAACATCAGGCTTCCCTGGTGGCTCAGATGTTAAACAGTCTGCCTGCAATGAGGGATACCAGGGTTCAATCCCTGGATCTGGAAGATCCCCTGGAGAAGGAAATGGCAACCCACTCCAGTATTCTTGCCTGGGAAATCCCACAGACAGAGGAACCTGGCAGACTACAGTCCATGGGGTTGCAAAGAGTCAGACAAGGCTGAGCGACTTCACTTTAAACTTTTTATTCTTAACATATCTGCTAATGACACAGCAACAAAAGAGATGTAGTTACTGGTAACTCAGGCCACACCCCTCCTCTGATCAAATCCCTCCACTGCTTTCAGAGCCTTCACCCCACTTTATTGACTTCTCACACTTCAAACAACTATCCACCTACTCTTTATCACCTCAGGACCAGGTACCAGCCAACTAGGGGTAGCTTCCAGCCCCCGGCCCACTGAAATTATCCGAACTAGCCAGTCTAAGCCTGCTTATCCTGCCTTGTCAGCTCCTTCATTTGGAAACCATAACAAAGGCTCTTGCCCACGTTTTCTTCTCACTCCTTCTGCCCCCTGACCCACCCTGTTTTTTCCTGCATGGAGTAATGTGGTGTACCTCTCCTGGTGTACCCCTCCTCTTTTCAAGGGTAAAGATAGTTGGCCTATCCACAGCTGAATAGTAATAAAATGATCACTAACACATTCTGTCTTAGCAGGAAGGTCAAAATAAAAGAAAGCATATCTCAAGTATTCACCTGGAGAAGATGCTTGAGAGTCCCTTGGACAGCAAGGTGATCAAATCAGTCAACCCCAAAGGATATCAACCCTGAATATTCATTGGAAGGACTGATGCTGAATCTGAAGTTCCAATACTTTGGCCACCTGATGCAAAAAACCCATTCATTGGAAAAGACCCTGATGCTAGGAAAGATTGAGGGCAGAAGGAGAAGGGGACAACAGAGGATGAGATGGTTGAAAAGTATCACTGTCTCAGTGGACACAAATTTGTAAAAATTCCAGGAGATGGTGAAGGACAGGGGAGCCTAGGGTGCTGTAGTCCATGGGGTAGCAAAGAGTCGGACACTACTTAGCAACTGAACAACAACAGTACTATTCTGAATATGGGGAGACTCAGGTGGCTCATCATTGGGAAAGTTTTGACATATGCAAAATAGCGAGTGCATACTTTAGAATATCATGAACATATGTGAGAAGGGGAAAAAATTGCACTTAGCAAACACCTAGGGCACATGGCCATATACTGCACTAGAAGTTTTCCATTATGTTAATTAATCCCCATAAAAAACCCTGAGAAGCAAGTGTTATTATTGCCATGTTACAGAAACTGAAACCAAGAATCAAAGATTTTAGGTAACTTGCTCAAGTTCTTAGAGATAGGCAGAGGTCTATCTGTTTTTGACATCTGTGTTTCCTCTTTCACTTCACTGAGGTCTAGAGATATGACTGAACAAGAGGCTGACTTGTTGTTGCTGTTGTTGTTCAGTCGCTAAGTTGTGTCCAACCCTTCGCAACCTTATGGACTGTAGCATACCAGGCGCCCCTGTCCTTCACTATCTTCCAAAATTTGCTCAGATTCATGTCCACTGAGTTGGTGATGCTGTCTCACCATCTCATCCTCTGCAGCCCCCTTCTCCTTTTGCTTTCAGTCTTTCCCAGCAAGAGGCTGACTGGGCCCATCTAAGTTTTGCTCTCTTCTGATTTTCTTTGTTTCTTAAAATGACTTCTTATCCATTCTTTCCCTCTGTGTTTACTTAGATTCTTAGAATCTCAAAAAAATCAAAAACTTCTCTTTGCCTCTCAGTTATTTCTGATTAAACACCTTGTCATTGCCTTTCTCGGAGAAGGCAGTGGCACCCCACTCCAGTACTCTTGCCTGGAAAATCCCACGGACAGAGGAGCCTGGTGGGCTGCAGTCCATGGGGTCGCTAAGAGTCGGACACGACTAAGCAACTTCCCTTTCACTTTTCACTTTCATGCACTGGAGAAGGAAATGGCAACCCACTCCAGTGTTCTTGCCTGGAGAATCCCAGGGACGGGGGAGCCTGGTGGGCTGCCGTCTATGGAGTCGCAAAGAGTCGGACACGACTGAAGCAACTTAGCAGTAGCAGCAGCATTGCCTTTCTCTTCTTGAACAGATCTAAGCTCATATACCACATTGTTTAATTGACAGACTCAGTTAGGTTGGGAACTGTCTTAAAAGGAAATTTCTTTTGACAAATTACATTTGAGTGATTGATTGGTTCCTCACCTAGAGTTGCTGCTACCACCCTCCTTTCTGACTTAGATAAAACTAAGTGGTTTAAAACAAATTAAACCACTTCTTGTGGTCAGCCTCCTTATCAGCAGGCTGCAAAACTACTTTCATTTGTAAGCATTGCCCTGCCCTATTTGAAAATGTAAATTTATTTAGCAGGCAAATGGACCTTCCAGAGTCAGGCAAATTCATAGGGACATAAATACAACAAAGCTTGCAGTACAAGAAAACAGAAAGAATTTGGACTTTCAGATAATCCCCCGACTTTCTAATAATCCCCATATATTAGTCATTTGATGCATTTGGCTTTGTTACAATGGTATTGCTACATTTCAATTAGAGTATGACCATAGACAATATTACCACCATTTAGCCTTTCTTTTCTCATCTCCTAAATAAGTATAATCGGAGAGGCAATGGCACCCCACCCCAGTACTCTTGCCTGGAAAATCCCATGGACGAAGGAGCCTGGTAGGCTGCAGTCCATGGGGTTTCGAAGAGTTGGACACGACTGAGCAACTTCACTTTCACTTTTCACTTTCATGCTTTGGAGAAGGAAATAGCACCCCACTCCAATGTTCTTGCCTGGAGAATCCCAGGGATGGGGGAGGCTGGTGGGCTGCCGTCTATGGGGTCGCACAGAGTCGGACACGACTGAAGCGACTTAGCAGCAGCAGCAGCAGCAAGTAAGTATAATTATCTCCTGAGTTCTTGCTGGGAATGCATAGGATACCATAAAGCACTCAACACTGTAGCTGTCTAGAGTGGGCTTCCACAGCTATCAGTAGAATGGACCATGGAACTGGACCACTGTGTAACCTATGTACCACTCTTAATTATGTAACCTTGGCAAGTTTCTTAACTTCTCTGTGCTTTTTCTTCAATTTCCCCATAAGTAAAATAGGGGTGGGGGGAAAATAGAGTAATCTTATTGGTTTGTTATTATGATAAGAAGAGTTAATGCATATAAAAGACTTGCACTGGAGATCTATATAAATATATATGCACATATTTGCATTTTTAATTGAGATGTCACTCACACAAAATTCACCATTTTAAACTGTATAATGCAGAGAATTTTAGTATATTCACAATGTTGTACAGCCATCACCATGACCTATTTCCAAAATATTTCCATTACCCTGAAAAGAAACCTTGTAGTGTTACCTGTCACTCTCCACACTCTCATCCCCTGGCAACCAATAATCTATTTTCCGCTCCTATAGATTTGCCTGTGTGAACACTTCATATAAATGGAATTATTCAATATGTGGTGATTTGCCTGTGTTCTTTTACTTAAAGATTTTTTCTTTTACTTAAAGTTTTTAAGGACCATCCATGATGTAGTATGAATCAGTATATCACTCTTTTTTCATGACAATAATATTCTATAATCTTGCCACCATTGTTGGGAAGATTGAGCATAGATATATGGCTTTATTTTTAGACTCTCAATTCTATTACATTGGTATATTGTGTTTGGCTATATTAATCAAAAACACTTTCTAATTTCCCCTATAATTTCTTCTTTAATCATTGCTTATTTATTAATAGGAAGGTACTGTTTAATTTCCATATTTAGTGAATTATTCGAACTCATTCGTTGATTCAAACTCATTCGTTCATTTCACTGTACTCAGAGAACATACTTTGTATGATTTCAATTATTTAACATTTATTAAGACATAAACCTGAAATATGGTCTATCCTGTGGAATGTTACATACTCACCTGGGAAGAATGTGTATTCAGCTGCTCTTGGGTAGAGTGTTGCCTAGATTTCCGTTAGGTCTGCTTGGCTTTTGGTGTGGTTCAAATCTTTTTCCTTGCTGGTCTTCTTTCTAGTTGTACCATCCATTATTAGAAGTAGGCTATTGAAGTCTTCAACTGTTATTATTGAATTTTCTATTTCTCCTTTCAATTCTGTCAGCTTTTCTTCACGTATCATGGGGCTTTACTCCTAGGTGTATATGTGTTATAATTGTTATATCTTGATGTACTGATGTAAAATATACAGTATACTTCTTTGTCTCTAGTAACAATTTTTGTTTTAGTCTATTTTAATATCTTAATAGCCATTCCAGTTCTATTTTGATTTCTATTTATGTAGGTTTTTTTTTTTCATTCTTTGCTCTCAACTTATATGTGTCTCTTCAAGATAGTTTATTGTTGGATCATGTTTTTAATCCATTCTTTCATCTTTACTTTTTAATGGGAAAGTTTACTTTATTTACACTGATCTAAGGAAGGATTTGTTCTGTTTTGCTATTTGTTTTCCATATGCCATGAATCTTTTGTCCCTAAAATATACTGCCTTATTTTGTGTTAAATTTAAACTTACCAGTATACCACTTTAATTCTCTTGCCACTTCATTTACTATATACTTTTTAGTTATTTTCTTGGTTATTGACCTGGGGATTACAACTATTAATATCATCTTAACCTATTTCAAATTAATACCAGTTTAACTTCAATAGGACACTTTTTTTTTTTTTTTTTTTGGAGCTCTATTTCCCTCACCTTTTTTGTGGTGGTGTTAATATTTTTAATTAAATCATTTTGCAGTGTGTGTCCATCAACATGGGCTTATAATTATTGATTCATGCACCTGATCATATAGGGAGAAAGGATTACAATAAAAAGAATAAGTTCACACCATCTTCTGTATTTACCCATATGGCTGTGCCTGCTCTGCTCTTCTCTATGTATCTATGTGGATGTGAATTACTGTCGAGTGTCCTTTCATTTTACCTTGAAGGACTTTTTTCTATGAACTTTCTCCTACTTTAACATTCTCTCAGTGCTTGATTCTCTGGGATGTCTGAACTTATCTTTCATTTTTGAAGGATAGCTTTGCCAGATACAGAAATCTTTGTTGATAAATATACCAGTTCTTTCAGCTCTTTGAATTTGTATGCACAGATTAACTTTTGGGAAGTTTGGGCCATTATTTCTTCAAATATGCTTTCTACTTCTTTTTCCTCCTCTTCTTCTTTGGGACTTTCATTACACATAGTTGGCCCGTATGATGATATTCCATAGGTTTCTGAGACTCTGTTCATTTTTCTTCATAGTTGACTTTTTATTCTTAGCCTTGATAATCTCAGGTGATGTATCTTCAAGTTGGTGAACTCCTTCATTTGCTTGCAAGTGCCGTTGAACCATTAAATTTACTGAAATAAATTTTTCATTTTTGTTTCAGTTGTACTTTTCAACTCTGTAATTTCTATTTAAAAAAAAATTCTATATTTTTGTTGAGATAGTTTATTTGATGGATATTGTTCTTGACTATTTCTTTAGTTCTTTAAAGAAAGTTCACTTTTACTATTTGAATACATTTAAAATAGCTGATTTAAAGTCTTTGTCTTAAAAGTCCCATATCTAGGCTTTCTGCAGGGACAGTTTATATTCACTGGTTTGTTTTGGGGTTTGTGTATGTGTGTATATTGGGGCTTCTCTGTTGGCTCAGCTGGTATAGAATCTACCTGCAATGCGGGAGACCTGGGTTTGATCCCTGGTTTGGGAAGATACCCTGGAAAAGGGACCTGCTACCCACTCCAGCATTCTGGCCTGGAGAATTCCATAGACTGTATAGTCCATGGGGTCACAAAGAGTCAGACACAACTGAGTCACTTTCACTTTCATAGGGTTCATACTCTCTTTTTTTTTTTTTTTTTTTTGCATTTCTGTAATATTTGTTAAAAGCTGTGGGTATCTTCAGTACTATAATGTACATCTCTGGAAATCAGACCACACCTTCCCAGTTTTGCTGCTGTTACGTTTACTATACTTGTAGTTGTTTGTTTAGTGTCTTTTCTAAATTAATTCTATAAAGTTTGTATTTCTTTTCAAGTGACCCATTGAATTCTCTGTCCATCGCCTTAGTGGTCAGTTAATGACTGAATAGAAAATTCGTTTGCAACCAAAAACCTCTCAGTCTTTCTCTGGAGAGTTCTGTGTACATTTGGGCAATCCTTTGACACTTAGCCAAGGAGTTACAACCGTGGCTTAGCCTTCGCTTTCTGTTTGCATAAAGACTCAAACAAGAGGTGAGAATCTCAGTACTTTCCTTAGCATGTGCACATCCCTACACGTACATCTGGTCTTCCAGGTTTCCAGGAATATGTCAGAGCTTTTCAAGTCTGTATCTCCATCTCTTCTCCAGGGGATCTTCCCAACCCAGGGATCAAACCCAGGTCTCTTGCACCTCAAGCAGATTCTTTACCAGCAAAGCCACCGGAGAAGCCCAGGCTATCTCATTCCCCAGCTTTCCCCCACATACTTTTTGATTATCTGTTTGTCCCAACTATTTTCTATTGCCTCAGGCAGCAGCAGCTGAAACATTTGCCTGTAATGTTTTCAGCAAATACTCCCTAGGTGGTTGCTTTAGCACTGGGCAAGTTCTGAATCAGACAAGCCTTTCAAGGTAGTTTTCTAGGGAGCCACCAGACAGTTCAGATTGTTGTAAGCCTTGGGTTAATTTTCAGAAATTAAAAAAAAAAAATGATTCTAAGCATTTTTGCTAGTTTTTTCATCACTTTTATGGAAGCACAGATTTTCAAAGTTCCTTACTCTGCCATTTTCACTGACATTACCCCACTATACATGTGGGGCATATATACCCAACATATACATCTATATAATTGCTGTTATTATCATAATTGTTATTTTCTCCTTCCCTTATTAGTATTGAACCCTTCAGGTGAGATCTGAGGCGAGATTTATTATCTAATGCATGATTATTTCACATTATAAAACCAAAGGCTGATGTAAGCATGTGATATTCTCCAAACAAGACCACACCTAGATCTTCATTTCTTAGGTGCTGTGACATAAGCCACATGTTCGACAGTTTCCCAATGAAGTAAAGAAACAGTTTCAATTGGGACTCTGATTTTTTTCTTTTGATTGGTTGATAGGCTTCCTCATCTTGAAAAAAAAGCCTTTTAATATTTATTTATTGACTTATTTGGCTGTGCTGGGTCTTAGTTATGGCGTGCAGGATCTTTCATTATAGCATGAGAGATCTAGTTCCTTGACCAGGGATGGAACCCAATCACCCCTACATTGGGAGTCCAGTACCACCTTAGTCAACTGGACTATCACTGAGGTCCCTCAGCTTGAAGAAATTGTAGTGGTTCTATGGCTTTTGATTCATTCTTCATTCAGAGCATTTGGAAGAGGCTGTTGATCCAGATGGAAGCACAGCATATACTCACAGCCTTCAGCAGAGTAATCCCTGACGTGAGCCACATGCTTGAAATACTAGAGTTATTGTTTTTGCCACTTTATTTTTTTTAATTGAAGGATATTTGCTTTACACAATTGTGTGGGTTTCTGTCATACATCAACAAGAATCGGCCATAGAATTATTTGTAATAAATAATTTTGAAGTACAATGTGCATATAGAGAAGTACACAATCAGAAACAGTCTGAACAATTTATGCAAAGTTAATGCATTTTGTGTAACTAGCCCCCAGATCAAGAAAGTAACAATAATAAGCATCTCAAAAGAGTACTTGGTGTCTCAATTACCACCATCACTCTCCAAGCACAGGAGACTTTGCTGACTTCTAACAGTACACTTGGAGAAGGCAATGGCACCCCACTCCAGTACTCTTGCCTGGAAAATCCCATGGACCAAGGAGCCTGGTGGGCTGCAGTCCATGGGGTCGCTAAGATTCAGATATGACTGAGCGACTTTACTTTCACTTTCCACTTTCATGCATTGGAGAAGGAAATGGCAACCCATTCCAGTGTTCTTGCCTGGAGAATCCCAGGGACGGGGAGCCTGGTGGGCTGCTGTCTCTGGGGTTACACAGAGTCGGACACAACTGAAGCAACTTAGCAGCAGCAGCAACACTACATTTTAGTTTTGTCTGTTTGGGGACTTTTAATATAAGTGGACATCTGCTGGATCATCAAAAAAAGCAAGAGAGTTCCAGAAAAACATCTATTTCTGCTTTATTGATTATGCCAAAGCCTTTGACTGTGTGGATCACAATAAATTCTGGAAAATTCTGAAAGAGATGGGAATACCAGACCACCTGACCTGCCTCTTGAGAAACCTGTATGCAGGTCAGGAAGCAACAGTTAGAACTGGACATGGAACAACAGACTGGTTCCAAATAGGAAAAGGAGTACGTCAAGGCTGTATATTGTCACCCTGCTTATTTAACTTCTATGCAGAGTACATCATGAGAAATGCTGGACTGCAAGAAGCACAAGCTGGAATCAAGTTTGCCGTGAGAAATGTCAATAACCTCAGATATGCAGATGACACCACCCTTATGGCAGAAAGTGAAGAGGAACTAAAAAGCCTCTTGATGAAAGTGAAAGAGGAGAGTGAAAAAGTTGGCTTAAAGCTCAACATTCAGAAAACGAAGATCATGGCATCTGGTCCCATCACTTCATGGAAAATAGATGGGGAAACAGTGGAAACAGTGACAGACTTTATTTTTTGGGCTCCAAAATCACTGTAGATGGTGATTGCAGCCATGAAATTAAAAGACCCTTACTCCTTGGAAGGAAAGTTATGACCAACCTAGACAGCTTATTCAAAAGCAGAGACATTACTTTGTCAACAAAGGTCTGTCTAGTCAAGGCTATGGTTTTTCCAGTGGTCATGTATGGATGTGAGAGTTGGACTGTGAAGAAAGCTGAGCACTGAAGAATTGATGCTTTTGAACTGTGGTGTTGGAGAAGACTCTTGAGAGTCCCTTGGACTGCAAGGAGATCCAACCAGTCTATTCTAAAGGAGATCAGTCCTGGGTGTTCTTTTGAAGGAATGATGCTAAAGCTGAAACTCCAGTACTTTGGCCACCTCATGCGAAGAGTTGACTCATTGGAAAAGACTCTGATGCTGGGAGGGATTGGGGGCAGGAGGAGAAGGGCATGACAGAGGATGAGATGGCTGGATGGTATCACCGACTCTATGGACGTGAGTTTGAGTGAACTCCGGGAGTAGGTGATGGACAGGGAGGCCTGGCGTGCTGTGATTCATGGGGTTGCAAAGAGAGTCGGACATAACTGAGCAACTAAACTGAACTGAACTGGACTCATATAGTACTTCCTCTTTTCTGTCTGGATTATTTTGTACAAAAATAAATGTTTGGGAGATTTATCCATGCTTTTGCATGGAGCTGTGGTTTGTTGGTGAATGGCTGTACAGTATTCTTTTGCTTAAAGAAGGCACAATTTATTTTTTCCACTTTACTAGTAAGAAGGCAATGGCACCCCACTCCAGTACTCTTGCCTGGAAAATCCAATGGACGGAGGAGCCTGGTAGGCTGCAGTCCATGGGGTTGCTAGGAGTCCGACATGACTGAGCGACTTCACTTTCACTTTTCACTTTCATGCATTGGAGAAGGAAATGGCAATCCACTCCAGTGTTCTTGCCTAGAGAATCCCAGGGACAGGGGAGCTTGGTGGGCTGCCGTCTATGGGGTCGCACAGAGGCGGACACGACTGAAGCGACTTAGCAGTAGCAGTAGCAGTGATGAACACTTGGTTTTTTGTTTGTTTGTTTTTTCCTTGTTTCATCCTATTATGTATTAGGTTACTATACTCATTCCTGGACACATCTTTGGATAAACACATGTGCTTGCTTCTTTTTGGATATATATTCAGGAGGGGAATTGTTTGGTTCTAGGGAATGTATATGTTCAGTTTTTCAAATGATTCATTTTACTTTCACTCTCCCTCCAGCACCGTTTGAACATTCCAGTTGTCCTAACACAAAGTATTATAGGTCTTTTTCTCTAAGTCATTCTGGTGGGTATATAGCTCTGTTCCATTGTTATTTTGCATTTTCCTGATTCCCAGTGAGGTTGAGTATATCTACACACGTCTTTTGCCTATCTGAAATATCATATGTTTTTAGAGTCCTTTCAAAATTTGTACAGTTTTTCATTTAATTTTCTTGTTGATTTGTAAGATTTGTATACACTCTGAATGAAATTATGTGTTGGTTATATGTATTGCTAATGTTTTCCCATTGTGATGTTTGCTGTTTTCACTCTTTTCAAGATATCCTTGATCCAAAGGAGTTTAATGGTAACTTAATGGTAAAGTGGTAACTTTAATACAGTGAATTTCTAAATACACTTCTCTATTGTTAGTATCCTATTTAAGAAAACTTTGTCTATATTATGAAGATAATATCTTTTAGCTTCGTTATTCTTCTTATTAAAGGTAGATCTACAATCAATCTATTGTTTTTGTTCAGGAAGTAGGGTAGTAGTCAATGTTCATTCTCTAACATATGGCTATCCAATTAATTTCAACTTCAGTATAGTTCAGTCACTCAGTCGTGTCCGACTCTGCAACCCCATGGACTGCAGCACACCAGCCTTCCCTGTCCATCATCAACTCCTGGAGCTTGCTCAAACTCATGTCCATCAAGACGGTGATACCATCCAACCATTTCATTCTCTGTCGCCCCCTTCTCCTCCTGCCTTCAATCTTTCCTAGCATCAGAGTCATTACCAATGAGTCAGTTCTTCACATCAGGTGGCCAAAATATTGGAGTTTCAGCTTCAGCATCAGCCCTTCCAATGAATATTCAGGACTGATTTCCTTTAGTATTGGCTGGTTTGATCTCCTTGTAGTCCAAGGGACTCTCAAGAGTCTTCCCCAACACCACAGTTCAAAAGCATCAATTCTTCTACACTCAGCTTTCTTTATAGTCCAACTCTCACATCCATACATGACTACTGGAAAAACGATAGCTTTGACTACATGGACCTTTGTTGGCAAAGTTATGTCTCTGCTCTTTAACATGCTGTCTAGATTGGACATAGCTTTTCTTTCAAGGAGTAAGCATCCTTTAATTTCATGGCTTCAGTCACCATCTGCAATCATTTTGGAGCCCCCCAAAATAAAATCTCTCACTGTTTCCATTGTTTCCCTATCTATTTGCCATGAAGTGATGGGACTAGATGCTATGATCTTCCATTTTCTGAATTTTGAGTTTTAAGCCAATTTTTCCACTCTCCTCTTTCACTTTCATCAAGAGACTTTTTAGTTCTTATTTTCTTTCCGCCTTAAGGGTGCTGTTATCTGCATACCTGAGGTTATCTATATTCCTCCCGGCAACCCTGATTCCAGCTTGTGCCTCATCCAGCCTGGCATTTCACATGATGTACTCTGCATAGAAGCTAAATAAGCACGGTGACAATATACATCCTTGACTTACTCGCTTTCCAATTTGGAACAAGTCAGTGGTTCCATGTCCAGTTCTAACTGTTGCTTCTTGACCTGCATATAGATGTCTCAGGAGGCAGGAAAGGTGATATGTTATACCCATCTCCTGAAAAATTTTCCACATTTTGCTATGGTCCACACAGTCAAATGCTTTGGTAGTCAATAAAGCAGAAGTAAATGTGTCTCTGGAACTCTCTTGCTTTTTGATGATTCAGCAGATGTTGACAATTCGATCTCTGGTTCCTCTGCCTTTTCTAAATCCAGCTTGAACATCTGGAAGTTCATGGTTCACATACTGTTGAAGCCTGGCTTGGAGAATTTTGAGCATTACTTTGCTAGTGTGTGAGATGAGTACAATTGTGTGGAAGTTTGAGCATTCTTGGCATTGCCTTTCTTTGGGATAGGAATGAAAACTGACCTTTTCAGTCCTGTGGTCACTGCTGAGTTTTCCAAATTTGCTGACATATTGAGTGTAGCACTTTCACAGCATCATCTTTTAGGATTTGAAATAGCTCAACTGGAATTCCATCACCTCTACTAGCTTTTTTTGTAGTGATGCTTCCTAAGGCTTACTTGACTTTGCTTTCCAGGATGTCTGGCTCTAGGTGAGTGATCACACCATCTTGATTATCTGGGTCATGAAGATCTTTTTTGTATAGTTCTTCTGTGTATTCTTGCCACCTTTTCTTAATATCTTCTGCTTCTGTTAGATCCATACCATTTCTGTCCTTTATTGTGCCCATCTTTGCATGAAATGTTCCCTTGGTGTCTCTAAGTTTCTTGAAGAGATCTCTAGTCTTTTCCATTCTATTGTTTCCATTTGTTTGCACTGATCACTGAGGAAGGCTTTCTTATCTCTCCCTGCTATTCTTTGGAAATCTGCATTCAAATGGGTATATCTTTCCTTTTCTCCTTTGCCTTTTGCTTCTCTTCTTTTCTTGGTATTTGTAAGGCCTCCTCAAATAACCATTTTGCCTTTTTGCATTTCTTTTTCTTGGGGATGGTCTTGATCACTGCCACCTGTACAATGACATGAACCTCCATCCATAATTTTTCAGGCACTCTGTTTATCAGATCTAGTCCCTGGAATCTATTTGTCATTTCCACTGCATAATTGTAAGGGATTTGATTTAGGTCATACCTGAATGGTCCAGCAGTTTTCCCTACTTTCTTCAATTTAAGTCTGAATTTTGCAATGAGTTCATGATCTGAGCCACAGTTAGTTCCGGTCTTGCTTTTTCTGACTGTATAGAGCTTCTCCATCTTTGGCTGCTCAGAATATAATCAATCTGATTTCAGTATTGACTATCTGGTGATGTCCATGTGTAGTCTTCTCTTGTGTTGTTGGAAGAGGGTGTTTGCTATGACCAGTGCATTCTCTTGGCAAAACTCTGTTAGTCTTTGCCCTGCTTCATTTTGTATGCCAAGGCCAAATTTGCCTGTTACTCCAGGTATCTCTTGACTTCCTACTTTTGCATTCCAGTCCCCTATAGAACAATCTTTTGGACTCTGTGGGAGGGGTGGGGGGCATGATTTGGGAGAATGGCATTAAAACATGTATAACATCATATAAGAAACGAATCGCCAGACCAGGTTTGATGCAAGATACAGGAAGCTTGGGGCTGGTGCACTGGGATGACCCAGAGGGATGGTATGGGGAGGGAGGTGGGAGGGGGGTTCAGGATGGGGAACACGTGGACACCCATGGTGGATGCATGTTGATGTATGGCAATACCAATACAATATTGTAAAGTAAAAATAATAATAATAATAATAAAATTTAAAAAATAAAAATAAAATGAAGAGGACAGCTTTTTAGGGTGTTAGTTTTAGAAGGTCTCGTAGGTCTCATAGAACCATTCAACTTCAGCTTATTCAGCATTACTAGTTGGGACATAGACTTGGATTACTGTGATATTGACTGTTTTGCCTTGGAAATGAACAGAGATCATTCTGTCATTTTTGAGATCGCACCCAGGTACTGCAGTAAGTAATCCAACTTACTGAATATTTCATATCTCCAGTGTTCTGCATTGCCATTTTATCATAAAAAACAGTATTTTACGTATATCTGGGTTTCTTTCTGCATGCTGTATTCAGCTGATCAGCCTCTTACCCCTTGTATAATACCAGACACTTTTAATTATTGTAGATTTATAGCAAGATTTTTGACATTAACTTTGTTCTTCTTCAAGACTGCTTTGGATATATTTGATTAGGTGGAAGCTGGTTTTAGAAAAGGCAGAGAAACCAGAGACCAAATTGCCAACATCTGCTGGATCATCAAAAAAGCAAGAGAGTTCCAGAAAAACATCTATTTCTTCTTTATTGACTATGCCAAAGCCTTTGACTGTGTGGATCACAATAAAATGTGGAAAATTCTGAAAGAGATAGGAATACCAGACCACCTGACCTGCCTCTTGAGAAAATGACCTATATGCCAGTCAGGAAGCAACAGTTAGAACTGGACATGGAACAACAGACTGGTTCCAAATAGGAAAAGGAGTACATCAAAGCTGTATATTGTCACCCTGCTTATTTAACTTCTATGCAGAGTACATCATGAGAAACGTTGGACTGGAAGAAGCACAGGCTGGAATCAAGATTGCCAGGAGAAATATCAATAACCTCAGATATGCAGATGACACCACCCTTATGGCAGAAAGTGAAGAGGAACTATAAAGCCTCTTGATGAAGGTAAAAGAGGAGAGTGAAAAAGTTGGCCTAAAGTTCAACATTCAGAAAACAAAGATCATGGCACCTGGTCCCATCACTTCATGGGAAATAGATGGGGAAACAGTGTCAGACTTTATTTTGGGGGCCTCAAAAATGACTGCAGATGGTGACTGCAGCCATGAAATTAAAAGACCCTTACTCCTTGGAAGGAAAGTTATGACCAACCTAAACAGCATATTGAAAAGCAGAGACATTACTTTGACAACAAAGGTCCATCTAGTCAAGGCTATGGTTTTTCCAATGGTCATGTATGGATGTGAGAGTTGGACTGTGAAGAAAGCTGAGCACTGAAGAATTGATGCTTTTGAACTGTGGTGTTGGAGAAGACTCTTGAGAGTCCCTTGGACTGCAAGGAGATCCAACCAGTCCATTCTGAAGGAGATCAGCCCTGGGATTTCTTTCGAAGGAATGATGCTAAAGCTGAAACTCTAGTACTTTGGCCACCTCATGCGAAGAGTTGACTCATTGGAAAAGACTCTGATGCTGGGAGGGATTGGGGGCAAGAGGAGAAGGGGGCAACAGAGGATGAGATGGCTGGATGGCATCACTGACTCGATGGATGTTAGTCTGAGTGAACTCCGGAAGTTGGTGATGGACAAGGAGGCCTGGTGTGGGGTGATTCATGGGGTCGCAAAGAGTCAGACACAACTGAGTGACTGAACTGAACTGAACTGAACTCTCTTATAAAGTTTAGAAATAGCTTGACAATTTCACCATAAATAATTGTTGGGATTTTAATTCGGATTGTTTTATAGATTAATAGAAGGAAAATTTATATTTTTTTTTAATCTTGCAATTCATAAACATAATTGTTGTTGTTGTTTAGTTGCTAAGTTGTATCTGACTCCATTTATTTAGGTATTTTTAATTTCTCTAAATAATATCTTGCAACTTGCTCATATATAGATTTTATACATCTTTGGTTAGATTTAGTCCTATGAGTGGACATTATTTGAAGAAATGGTGAATGTAATTTTTTTTTTAAAAAAATTTCCATCTCTGTTTATTGGTAATATAAAACAGATACAAGAATTTGGAAAGCTTTCCAGTTCTACAGTTTTCAGTTTTATAGTGAAGTTTGTCTTTTATTGCTTCTATTTTATTTAAGAATTTAAAAAAAAATCAATGGTGAAATTATCTAGACTGAAAATTATGGATTAAATTATTTAAAGATTTTAAAACTTTCAGATTTTCTATTTGTTCTTATTTTGTTTTTTCATTATGATTTCAAGGAATTTGTCTATTTCAACTATATATTTAATCTATTGTCATTCATTAATGTATTTTTAATATTAATTATATGTGCAGGATATTATAATTTGTGCCTTTTAGCATTCTTCTCTAATAGTCTTTACCAGTTTTGTACAAATTATATTAATCTTTTTGAGATACCATTGTCAGTTTCTGTGCATTCTCTCTATTGCATGTTAGTTTCTTTTTAAAAAATAATTTCTTATCTTTAATATTATTTCCTTCCTTCTGCTTTCTTTGGTTTTAATCTTTTGCTATTTTTAAAAATATATATGCATATTTAGACCATAAATTCTCAAACTTTTATCTGTTGTTATTTAAGGCTATAAATTTCTCTTTAAGCAGAACTTTTGCTATATTCTATATATTTTATAAATTGTTTTAATTTCCATTTGATTTCTTTTTTGAATCCATGACTTCTTTAAAAGATTTTTTTCTGGCTTAATTTGCATAACTGAGAATATTTTAGATTTTTCTTTAGTTTCTGTTTTAGTTCCACTGTTGTCAGATTTGCTAAAATTACTTTGTGATCTAACATGTCTTTAATTTTGAATACTGTTCACTGGACATATAAAGACAATGTATATTCCACAGTTGTTGAAATTGTCTATACATTCAAATTGTCTATTTTTTCTATCATCTAATGAGAGGGCTTGTGTTAAAATGTTTTGCTATGATCGTAGATGTGTCCATTTCTATTTTTATTTCTATTTCTGTTTTATATACTCTGAGATTTTTGTTAACCAGGTACATTCAAATTTAGAACTTTTTGTGTATTCTGGTGAATATTTAAATACCCTTTTTAGTTTCTGTGTGTGTGTGTAGTTGTTCAGTCATGTCCAACTCTTTGCAACCCCATGGACCCTAGCCTGCCAGGCTTCTCTGTCCATGGAATTTTACAGGCAAAAAACTGCAGTGGGGTGCCATTTCCTTCTCCATGGGATCATCCCGACCCAGGGATCAAAACTGTATCTTGTCTCCTGCATTGCAGGCAGATTCTTTATTACTGTGCCACCGGGGAAGCCTTTAATTTCAAGCGATGCTTTGTTTCAAAAAGTCTCTTTTTTCCTGACATTGATATAGTTATGTTTTCTTTTGATTAGTGTTTGCTGGATTTATACTTTTTTATTTTTTCACATTCAACATTTTAATATTTGTACATTTAAGTTGGCTCTCTTCCTAGTAGAATAGAGTAAAAATTTTAAAATTCACCCTAACAGTCTATGTCTTTAAGTCAGATGAAGTTATAATTCCTCACAGAGAATATGTTTAGACCTCTGGGAGAATGTTAGTTAGGGAAAGACCTCTTTAATCCAATTAAGGATTGACATGATTTAGGATTAAAATTGTGGAAGTCAGTTTATTTTGTTGTTGTTGTTTTACTTTTACTCTTGGTTATATCTCTTCAGGGATACTGACCTAAAAACTGGAGATTTTGCCTGAGCCTCTTCACTTTAGAAGGTCCTGAATTCCAGCTTTCAAATTCCCAGACCTATGATTTGCTGAAGTGAAGTGAAGTGTTAGTCATTCAGTCGTGTCCAACTCTTTGTGACCTCATGGACTGTAGCCCATCAGGCTCTTCTGTCCATAGAATTTTCCAGGCAAGAATATTGGAATGGGTAGCCATTTCCTTCTCCAGCAAATCATCCTGATCCAGGGGTGGAACCTGATGATTTACTGAAGGATCTGCAAATATTGTTAACCTGTTAGCCTTTGATGGCTGTGTCATGGCATTCAAAATAAAGGTAAGAGTATGATCAAAACCAAAATGGCAATTAAAGCATAGAGTATCCTGCATGGCAGGAAAGCACGGGGAGAAGCAGAAGATAAAGAAAGTTAGGCAGGTTGAGTTTCAAAGGGATTCCAAGACCACAATTAGCAGTGGAGATTTTATACCACAGGATGAAAGCCAGGTCTGTTAGTGAAGTTAATCCTTCAGTCCCCTGTTACAGTTCTTCCAATGGACTGGCCCCTTACCAGTTGGGGACAACTCCTCTTCTCCTTCCTTAGAAGGACTTAGTTGGTTCCATGTGGGGAATCATAGTGCTTTCAGAACAAGCTCCTTGGTGTTTCTTCAAGAGGAGCCAAGTCTCCACATCAGAAGACATTTTTCAACACAAAATCCCACAGAGTATGTGACTGATACCCAAGGGGAAAGACGAAGACGAATCAGAACTTGCTTTTGAAAAGCTGAGATGTGAAATTCATGAGCCCTTTCCTAATACCACATTTGCCTCTTACAGATTAGGTTTTCAAACACATCAGTTTATAAAAGGCAATCATTATCAGTAATATTGAAATGAAGGGAAGCTACACACCATGTTCTGAACAGCAGGATTTTTTTTTTTAATCTTAACAACTTAATTATTTTTGCTTTCATTATTTCTCCAGGGTTAAAGATTGACATTTTATCCTGCAGGCTTTTACAAGTTTTGTTTTTTTATATTGAGTGTGTTAAAATCTCCAAAAACCATTTCAGCCTACTGCCAATTCTTTTAATTGAGACAGCAATAAATTAATTTTAATTGTTTCTGAAAACATTCATTGAGTAAATTAGATATTTTAAAATTCTTCAAATACATATTTGAAGAATATGTATTTCAGTTCAATGTGAACAGAAAAGGTTCTTTCATTGACAATAAATTACTTTGTTTCTCACCAAATTACTTACATTCTTTCTACTCATATTTTGTTTAAAAGGGTTTTTAAAAGAGTTTTCCTGGTCATATAGAAGGAATTGGGTCTCAAAAGTGACAAATTATCTTCCCTGAGACAAAGTTAGTAGAATTGAGTCCTTTGTGCTTGGTACTATACCTTCTGTAACAAGGATTCCAAAAGTAGCAAAATTTCTCCACCACTATATTTCTTCAAGATTGAGAAAAAGAGTTTTTAAAATGCTAATCATTTCTATGCATGCCTTTTTTAAATTATACAGTCAGCAAATCATCTCGAAAAATGATTAATACAAGAGCTCTAAGAAGCGTGAAGTGAGCAGAGAGATGAGACAAAGGATGAGTCTATTGTGATAGAGATTTGATATAGACCTGGTCCAGATCAGAGAATGTGAGTTACAGCAAAAGTAATTAATCAAAGATATTCTGAGGAAGAGAAGATAGAGTAGTATAGTGCAGTATAGTTCAGTTCAGTCGCTCAGTCGTGTCCGACTCTTTGCGACCCCATGAATCGCAGCACGCCAGGCCTCCCTGCAGTAGAGTTAGATGTAAATTATATAGGCTTCTGTATTACACATAATATGTTCTCTTACTGTTCATGTCTGCATTCTCAGTGACTTCTAAAAAACTAACACTGAGTAGGATGCTCAATAAATATTTGAATAATTATGGGTCAATTAAAGGGATAAGTGGGAGGTCCCATCATAGCAGGTTTTCTGTGTGCATGTGTTTTAATTTCATTTTATTTTTTAATAGACTATACTCCATTTAAAGTTTTTACAAAATGATGGCTATATTTCCCTGTGCTGTTTAATACATCCCTGGATTTATTTATTCTGTACATAATAATTTGTGTCACTTAATTCCATACCTCTATATAGCCCCTCCCCCTTTCTTCTCCTCGCTGGTAAACAATAGTTTGCTGTCTATGTCTGTGAGTCTGTTTCTGTTTTATCATAATCATTCATTTGTTTTATCCTTTAGATTTCACATATAAGTGATAGCATAGAGTATTTATATTTCTCTGCCTGACTTATTTCTCTCAGCATAATTCTCACTAGGTGCATCCATGTTATTGCAAATGGCAGAATTTCATTCTTAGCATGGCTTAGTAACATTACATTGTACATTTGTACTACATATTCTTTATCAGTTCCTCTGTTGATGGACACTTGGGTTGCTTCCATATTTGGGCTATTGTAAATAAAGCTGCTGCAAACATTGGAAAGCAGGTATTAGCATTTTCATTTTCTTTGAATATATAAGCAGTGGAATTGCTAGATAATAATAGTTCTGGGCTTCCCTGATAGCTCAGACAGTAAAGAATCTGCCTGCAACGTGGGAGACCTGGGTTCAATCCCAGGGTTGGGAATACCCCCAGGAGGAGGGCATGGCAACCCACTCCAGTATTCTTGCCTGGAGAATCCCCATGGACAGAGGAGCCTGGCAGGCTACAGTCCATGGAGTCACAAAGCAACCATGGACATGGACATGACTGAGTGACTAAGCACACACAAGGTAGTTCTATTTTCAGTTTTTTAAGGCACCTCCATAACTGTTTTCCAGAGTGGTTGCACCAAATTATAGTCCCATCAACAGTGTACTAAGGTTCTTTTTTTACATCCTCACCAACATTTTTATTTGTATACTTTTTGATGATACCAGTTCTGACAGGTATGAAGTGATATCTCATTGTGATTTTGATTTGCATTTCTATAATTATTAGCAATGCTGAGTATCTTTTCATGTGCCTGTTGGCCATCCACATATCTTCTTTGGAAAAATATGTAGTCTGCCCTTTTTTTTTTTTTTTTTTCCAGCTGTGCTGGGTGTTTGTTGTGGCACACAGGCTAAACTGTGGTATGTGGGATCTTAGTTCCCCAACCAGGGATGGAACACTGGCCTTCTGACTTGGGAGTGGAGTCTTATCCACTGGGCTACTAGGGAAGCCCCCTTCTGCCTATTTATAAAAAAAAATTGTATTTTTTGCTATTAAATTGTATAAGCTATTTATATATTTTGGATATTACCTCCTTTTTGAGTGTGTGTGTGTGTGTGTGTGTACACGCACGCGCATGTACACATGCTCAGTCGCGTTCAACTCTTTGCAACCCCATGGACTGCAGCCCACCGGTCTCCTTTGTCCATGGAATTTTCATGGAGTGGGTTGCCATTTCCTGCTCCAAGGGATCTTCCCAACCCAGGGATTGAACCAACAGCTCTGGTGTCTCCTGCTCTGGCAAGGGTATTCTTTCCCACTGCACCAACTATTATTTACAAATGTTTTCTCCCATTCAGTTGGGGTCTTTTCATTTTGTCAATGGTTTTCTTTGCTTTGCAAAGCTTTTAAATTTAATTAGGTCCCATTTGTTGATTTTTGCTTTTATTTCCTTTTATCTTAGAAAATAGATCCAAATAATATTGCTATAATTTGTCAGAGTGTTCTACCTATGTTCTCTAGTAGTAGTTTTATGACTTCAGGTCTTACATTTAGATCTACAGTCCATTTTGAGTTTATTTTTTGTATATAGTACAAAATACTATATACATTCTTTTACTTATAGCTTTCCAGATTTCCCAGCACTAATTATTGAAGAAACTGTCTTTTCACTATGGTATATTCTTGCCTCCTTTATGTAGATTAATTAACCATAAGTGTGTACTGGGCTTACTATTCTGTTCCATTGATTTATGTGTCTTTTTATGCCAGTGGCATGCACTATAGATTACTGTGGCTTTTTCATATAGTCTGAAGTCAGGGAGTGTGAAAACCGTAGCTTTGTTCTCTTTTCTCAAGATTGGATTGTCAACTCAAGGTATTTGTTTGGTTCCATATAAATTCTAGTTCTGTGAAAAATGTCATGAATGTTTTGATAAGGATTTCATTAAATCTCTAGATTGATTAGGGTAGGATGGACATTTAACATTAATTCTTCTAATCTATGAACGTGAAATAATTTTCCATTTCCTTGTATCATTTTCAAATTCCTTCATCACTGTTTTATACTTTTCAGTGTATAGGTTTTTCACCTTTGTTAAGTTTAAGGTATTTGATTCCATTTTAATGTGATTGTAAATTGTATTGCTTTCTTAATTTTTCTTTCAATAGTTCATTATTAGTGCATAGAAAAGCAACAGATTTCTGTATATTAATCTTGCATCATACAACTTTGCTGATTCATTTATTAGTTCTAATATTTTTTAAAGGAGACTTTAGGGTTTTCTATATAAAGTATCATGTCAACTACAAATGGTGAGAGTTTCCTTCTTCAGTTCCAGTTTGAGTGTCCTTTATGTACGTATTTATTTGTCTGATTGCTGTGACTAGGAGCTGTAAAGTGGAAAGAGTGTCCATCTTTGATTTGTCCCTGATTTTAGAGGAAAAGCTTTCAGCTTTTCATCCTTAAGCCAATTAGACCCAGTGGTGGCACGATACATTTTAAATTTTTAGTTTTCAGTTTTATACCATTTGTCTTTTCACAAATAAAAATGTACAACTGATGTTTTTCCAACTAAAATTAAAGTGTGTTCTAAAAATATCTATTCTGGAAATGAAAAGAAGGTAATTAGAAGATGAAAGAAGAGCAATACAACATCTATTCCTCACAGTTTTACCTGATTTTCTTTTTCACGCAAGCCTAAAAATCTGCTTTACCATGTTACCATTTACTCTGGGTATGTCATAAATGATCTTTATTATGTTGAGATATGTTTTTTCTATATCAATTTTGATGAGAGCTATCATCATGAACGAATGTTGAATTTTGTCAAATGTTTTTTCTGCATATACTGAAATGGTTATGTTATTTCTATCCTTTCTTTTAATGTGGTATATCACATTGATTGACTTGCAAGTATTGAATCATTCCTGCATCCCTGGAATAAATCCCACTTGATCATGGGGTATGATCCTTTTCATATATTATTGAATTCAGATTGCTTGTATTTTGTGAGTAAAGTTTGAGCAACCTCTAACAACTTTCTTTGCTCAGATTAGCTGAGAGGAAATGCTCCATAGACACCGAATAGTATTTTTCCCCACAGCTCTCTTGCCAATCCATAGGGCTAGATGGCTCCACTCCCCCAAGAATTCCTTCTTTCAGAGCATTCTAGAATAGAATAGCATTCTCATTCTCTTTTAGTCTCATAATAATAGTAACAAACAATCATTCTATTAAGTGTGTGTTAAATGCTTTACATGTGCAGCCTCATTTAGTCTTCATAATCACAAATATTATTAATCTGTAGGTGAGAAAAATTAAGGATTTACTTATCTTTATCAATGCTAACATTGAAGGATGTAACAGCAACAATATAGTTTCTCTTTTCATGGCTAATTTATAAAGCATGTACCTTCAGTTCAGTTCAGTTCAGTCACTCAGTCGTGTCCGACTCTTTGCGACCCCATGAATCGCAGCACGCCAGGCCTCCCTGTCCATCACCAACTCCCAGAGTTCACTCAGATTCACATCCATCGAGTCAGTGATGCCATCCAGCCATCTCATCCTCTGGCGTCCCCTTCTCCTCCTGCCCCCAATCCCTCCCAGCCTCAGAGTCTTTTCCAATGAGTCAACTCTTTGCATGAGGTGGCCAAAGTACTGGAGTTTCAGCTTTAGCATCATTCCTTCCAAGGAAATCCCAGGGTTGATCTCCTTCAGAATAGACTGGTTGAAGCATGTACCTTAATGGTTATCATCCAAGCAGAAATTCCTCATTTTTACATGAGGATTTAAGGTCCAGAAATAGTAAGTTCCTCATCCAGAATCACAAGCAGTCCATACATCTTCAGATTCCCACTTGGTGTTCTTTATACTACAGTGTGAAAAGTGTTAATCACTCAGTTGTGTCTATTTGCAACCACTTGGACTGTAGCCCACCTGGCTCTTCTGTCCATGGAAATCTCCAGCCAAGAATACTGGAGTGGGTAGCTATTCCCTTCTCCAGTGGATCTTCCTGACCCAGGGATTGAACTTGGGTCACTCGCATTACAGGCAGATTCTTTACCATCTGAGTCACCAGGGAAGCTGGTATTTGGTCATAAATCCTCTTCACTATGTAATCTCTAGAACATTTCTTTTAAGTATTATCTTCTTGCTATTAGCACCTTCCCATCATAGTAAGGTGAATTAATGCCTTAGAATTACTAAAGTCATAGAGAGCCCTGTGCTCTTTGCCTAGGTTTGGGGAGCTTGGTGTAGCTCAATTTGCATACAGCTCTGAATTAAATTATTTCATCCCACTACCTTCAATGGAATGCTCATTGCCCTTCCTGGAATTATTTAATTTCTCCCACTTCTCAAATGATACCTGAAAGGTTTAGCTGATGAATGGCTCCTGTTCCACTGTAGAGGGTCTTCCTTCAGGAACAGGGATATGCATCTTTTACTCTTAGTGAAGACCATTAGCTTCAATAGAATGCCCTCTCTCTAACATCTACCACAGTAGTAATACTCAGCCCCATGATGAAGCTCATTTCCATGGCTCTGCATAAACAACAGCAGGATATTGACAATATTTTTTGACCAGACTTTTAAAGAAAGTACATTGATGAAAGAGCATTTGAGATTCATAGAATCAGCTAACTTACAGAAATGTTTTTTATTGTTTCCTACATTTGTAGTACAATTTTATACTAACAATGTCTCATTTGACAATGAGACAATCCAAACATTATATATGACGAAAAATCAGAAAACTATATAGCTCATTATAAACTGAATTTTTTTAAAAATGACAAGGGCATTCTTGGTAATATTAGCTGGCATTTCTTGAGTGCTAGGCATTATTCTAAGTACTTTTTCAGTCTTGCCTAATTTAACCTGAATGAGGTGAGTAACTTGCCCAATGGTACATGGCTAGTAAGTAGTGGAGCTGGATTCAAGCCCAGAAAATGCAGAGCCTGTGCTCTAAGCCTGGCATGTATTGCCCTGTGGAGCCCAAATCCAGACTGAACCCGACACCAAGAGCCCTACATTTTCTACTACATTTCCCCAGCTAGGGGAGACAAGAAGTGCTCACCTAGGCATGTACACTAATATAGACAGTTTAAAATGTCTGTAATGCAGTCATTGTTTCTCTCAGACTATAGAAGCACACACACACACTACACATACATTACCAAACCTTGGTCTTCTCAACCGTTCACGGTAAAGCCAATCTACCGACATTGGTTGTGGTGAAGGAAAGTGCAGTGTTTATTGCAAGCACCAAGCAAGGAATCTAGGACCTAGTATTTAAAAGGCTTGAACTTCATTCCATGATCTTCTTCAGGGAATTATTTTTAAAGGCAGGCTAAGGGAGAGGTGGGGTGTGTGGTCAGCTCATGGACATTCTTCTGATTAGTTGGTGGCTAGGTAATCGGGAGTCAATGTCATCAACCTGGTTCCAAACTATCTAGGGTCTATTGCTTATGGGAAGCATACAGTTAACTTCTATCATCTGGTGGGGGATTCAGTATCTGCAAAACAGCTAAAGAATGTGGCTCAGAAAAATTATCTATAGCCTTTGAGGAGGAACTAAAAGTCCTTGACTTAGTTTAATAGCTAAGCTATTATTATGTCTTGCTTGACTGTTTTCCTTTCTGCGTTTTCTCACTTCTCTGTTTAAATGTATTCTTTGACTAAAGTTTTGCTATAGACAGAAGACCATCAGGGAACATGGTGAGTGGGGTAGGGGGCCTGGCCTGTTTCAGGAAGGCCCTGTAGGGTCTTGCTCAGTTACACACATACATGCATTGAGACCTCAGGAAATCGTTAATAAGATTAGTGATTTCTTCTTGTTTCAGACAGTCAGTGGTTAGTCAAAAAACACTTGCTGAGTTGCTAGGTCTCTCCAGGAATCATGCGTATTGCCTTTCAATTTGAATTGATAAGTGTATCATATCACTTTTGGGCTATGGGGTAAAGGTATAAGCGTGCAAAGGTTACAGCTACTACTGTAGTAGGCTATGGATGTTGGAATTTGCAGGTGTTAACCACTTACCTGCACTATCCACCCGAAAAAAGACAGAAGGGCCAATGAGGATTTACGTTCAGCAAAAGCTATCTTAAAGGATTGGCTGGGGCCCCACTTTATAGGGCTCTCTTGTCAAGCTGAGTTGGAAAATGGGATTTGGATCTGAAGGCAAAGTGAGGTTTTCTGTTATTTTGGCTTCCAAGTCCAGATTTGGGCACTATTTTCTGAAAAGTTCTATCCACAAATCCAACTAATGAACATACACTGATTCGAGCAGGGGTTTCAGTCACTCGGCACATATCAGGGAGCAGCAGAATGGAGAGCTAAGGGAAGGAAGGTGGGCCTCATGGTCTGCTCTAGGAGATGGAGGCTGACCCGAGGCCCTGCCAGCTTTTCTGCCGTGTCATCTGGATTTGCTCACCAAACCCAGACACCTTTAGCAAAAGAGAGGACAGTGGACATGTTTCCTCTTTTGAGACAGTTTCTGGTGAAATATGGACCATCTTCAGCCTCTCACCACCTTCTTTAGTCATAAAAGCAAATCCCTACTCCTCCCTGGTTGGGAGAGAGATAGGAGAAAGCCCCCTCATCTAGAGAAATAGAGTGCCAGGGAGGAAAGGAGGCCTTCCAGCCTGTCACTGCCAAGCACAACAAGCAAGACAGAGCATGACAGATAGACCAGCTCTCACAGGGCAGAGGGGGCTGCCCAGTGGAATCCTGGAAGACTTGGTAAGACGAGAGGACTGTCATTGACCAGGTAGATAAGGAAGGAAAGATTGGAACTATCGCAGGATGAGGAGGCTTATAAGTCAGTGAGTGTCTAGGCCATAGCCACTATTAGGATGGTTCTTACCCAGGAGGGTGATGGTGAGGGCAGGGGAGGAATGACAGGAACCAGGAGCATCCTGTAAGGTAGCAGCCTTCACTCTGGGCCCCAGAAACTAGGGCGTCCAAGACCGGAAAGGGGACAGTGATCAGAGTGCTGCCTGCTTTCTGCCAGAGTAACTTCTTTTTATTGGAATTAAATTTCTTTTGCATAATTTCAAAGTGTTCTAAAGACTTGGGAGGAAAGTTGGGTCGGGAAGGGCGGGGCACATTGACTGAGGCTCCAAAGCCGTGTGTGTAGCTACCGATTTTGTAGGCAAGTTTTGTGGTCGTAAATTGAGAGTGTATTCCTGCAGGCAGGGATTACATTTTTGCTGTTAAATACAAAGGGCTGGACTCTTCACTGTATGTGTTTGTGACTGTGGACTATAGCCCACCAGGCTCCTCTGTCCATGGGATTCTCCAGGCAAGAATATTGGAGTGGGTTGCCATGCCCTCCTCCAGGGGATCTTCCCATCCTAGGGATGGAACCCATGGTCTCGTGCATTGCAGGTGGATTCTTCCTTGCTGAGCCACCAGGGGCCTGCTCAGGGTATAGAAAGCTTGTTTTAAAAGTCCCTTTCCATCACCATGGGGCCCTTCTTGGGATCATTTGGTGGCAATTCTCTGTCTCAGCCACCCCTCCCACTCCTTCCTACCTTTCTTCTCTCATGTAGGCTCTGACTTGCCCTCATTTTCCTCACTCAAAAATTCCATCTGTTTTTTCCTTCTTAGGGAAATATGCAAATATTACAAAGGCTGCACACCAGCAACTGCTCACACCTTGCCCTCAGCCTCTAAACCAATGTTTGTGCTGCTCTGACAAGAAGGATAACAAGGAGAAACAGGGAAACTGGGGCAGGGGTCTTCTGTCCTCTGGAATTAGGGGAATGAAAAACCAGCTGGAAATGGAATGAGAAAATACATAAAACCAGGATACTGCTGCAAAGGAGATAAAGGCCAATGGGTTTCAAAATGTCAGATGAGAAAAGGGGCGTTTCCCTAACAGGTTTCAGTTAGTACAGTTGCTGCCAAGTTTTAAATGTTTCTGTGAGCTAGATTTCCTCACCAAACAATTTTAGTCATAGCAGCATTTTATTATCAGTTTATTCAAGCTTATATTAATATCCTCATAAATGTCAATCAGCACCTTAAGTGAGGTGAAAAATCTCTGGTAGATAGATTAGATCTTGGGTATAATGATTGTGCTCATTGCCTTGCACTGTGTAGTGTTGTATTGCGTTTGAGATATATAGATGTTCAAGGCTCTACTGAGGGTCAGTGTGGAGACAGGGTTACTGGGAGGTAAAGGTGGCAGGTGGAGATTAAATTGTTCCACATTCCCTGCTCACTGATTCTTTCTGGATATTGAAAATGTCCAAATCACAAATGATACTCTGGATATTTAACAAATTTAATATTGAGTTTTTGTATATGGCAGGTATTTATATGTGTGTGCGTGGAGAGAGAGAGAGAGAAAGAGAAGAGGGAGGGAAAGAGAGGAGTGCTCGTTAGAGACTTTAAGAAAAACACACTGCAAAAGTTAAGTACATTTATGGGTGTTCAATAAATTGTGTGTTTACTTCATATTGCTATAATTACTATTACTAATAAAGAATGGTGGGGTTCATGTATACTTGCTATGCATTATTCTAATCTTGGAGTAGCTATCACTATGTTAGATGAGGGAATTGAGACTCAAATTGATTCTGAAGTCACACAGCAATTTAACAGAGAAACCAACGGTTTAATCCAAAACCAACAGTTTACTGACTGTTGACTGTTGACTCTAGAGCTCAAGCTCTTTCCACTACATAGTGATACCTGCTGAACATCAATAAAATAATGTTTAATCATCACATTTTCAAAATGATCTAGACCCAGAAAGTAGCCTACATAAACAAGTGAGCAAATAAGATAGTAGCGTATATTCTCTCAAATTTTGCCTACTTTTCTTTTCAGAGTCTGAGCAATGTGTCACTATTGAGTTCATTAAGGAATGAAATCTATATAATAGACTTGCCTGTTTTATTAAGTGCCTCATTTTCCTTTGTTCTCATTTTTTCTTCTTTATGTAGCCCCTAGACTGCAAGGAGATCAAACCAGTCAATCCTAAAGGAAATCAACCCTGAATATTCATTGGAAGGACTCATACTAAAACTGAAGCTTCAATACTTTGACCACCTGATGTGAAGGACTGACTCATTGGAAAAAACTCTGATGCTGGGAAAGATTGAAGTTAAAAGGAAAAGGGGTGGCAGAGGATGAGATAGTTAGATAGCATCACCAACTCAATGGACATGAATCTGACCAAATTCCAGGAGATAGTGAAGGACTGCGTGTAGCCTGGCATGCTACAGTTCATGGGGTCACAAAGAGTCAGACACAACTTAGCAACTGAACCACACATGGCATCAGTCACACTAGTGCTGTTAGGAACTGAGGATTCAGTTGTGAGCTGAAAGAACGCTACACAAGACACTAAGTGTGAAAATGTGTGAGGTGTTTGGACAAGTAAGTGGTTCCCTTGCACCAGAGTGGAAGGAATGTGGAGCGTCGTGGCAGAAATTGGGGTTGAGGGGATTGAATTCTATGCTGCTGAGTGTAAATTTATATTCTGGAAAAAATAGAATGCAGGGAAGGTTTTTGATAAAAAAAAAAAAAAGCAACATGGTCAGACTTGTGTTTTAGGAAACTAATGACCAAATAAGGAATAAATTGGAGAGGTAAGGTAGTAGAAGCATTAGGACTACATTTTGGGATGATTCCATCGGAATGAGTCTGATGCCTTGAGATTCTCCTGTTCTCTATTTGCAAAGGATATAAACAGAACCCTGATTCTCTATGATGGTGGAAGACGAAGGGGTTGATCTATCATGCTCTTCCCCAGTACAGAAATTCTCCCTTCATTCCTGTTCCTGTTTTTCCTTTATCAGGATTTAGTGTTTTCTGAGATGAGTCAATGGGTTCAAATGAATGCAGCCCTTGGTAATTCCCCTAAAATGTTGAATGAGCCTATCTCTGTGACAAAATAGGTGAGCTTTCAGAATGATTTGTGAAATTTTGACTGGCTTTGTAAACAATAGGAAGATATTCAAGAGCCAAAGTTAAAACATCTTCTAATATAGGACCTATGCTATAATCATCTAGCTCTATTAGTGGATACTAAATTCTTCAACATTCCCTACTCATAGATTCTTTCTAGATAATGAAAATGTCCAAATCACAAACAGTGGTTATCATCTGCATATTTAACAAACTTTGAGTTTCTGTTTATGGGAGGCATAGTTGTATGTATGTATGTGTGTGTGTGTGTGTATATATATATATATATATATAGAGAGAGAGAGAGAGACAGAGAGAGAGAGAGTATATGTTTGCTGAGGTTTTTTTCAATAATAAGAGATATACAGCTTTATTTAATAACTTGTACAAAGTTATACTCTGGCAAAGTGACACATTCCGTATCTCAGCAGATTACGTTTATACAGTGCATTCATATATGTGTATATAATAGTTTACAATATTATTTAAACTTGAACTCACAATATTATGAATACTATGCATTTAATAGTATTCATTTTATATAATTCCATGTGAGCTCACAAAGCCTCATGTATAAAGCTTTACACATACTAATGGAATACATGGTTATATTAAAATAATTTCAGAGCAAATCTTTCAAATAGAAATATTTTAAATAACCAAAATTTGTGAATTTCAGTCTTTTCTTTCCTTAGGAAGGCAGTTTAGCAATTCAGCTATTCATATAATGCTTCTAACAATTTGAACGTGGAAAACTCTATGGCAAATTGTTAGGATTATAATGGACTTCAACCTAAGCTTCAGAGGAAAAAAAATTGTTCTTGCTTAGACTAAACTTCCCTCAGGAGAAGAAAAACAGAATCTCCAATAAGGTTCCAACTCAGATTAATGGGATTAATAATAACAAAAACATCAACAACAACAATCATAATATAACCAATTAGCCAATTTGGAACACAAGAGTATAAAACATGCAATTTTTAAGTGTCCCAGGCCCTGTAGGATACAGGAAAGGGATAAAGCATAAACAATTTTTACTGTGGATCATAACTAAATTAAGTTGTTTCATCATATATTGTCCCATCCAGTGCTCACAGAAGCCCTATGAGATAATGTGGTGTCTACCTGCAAAGTTTCCTGAGAATTGTCTCTGAATTGCCAAGAAATGTGTTAGAAGGAACTGGAAACACTGCCCTCACCCAAGAAGGAGAAATTGCATTTTCCTAGAGGTGTACCCTAGGTCTTGAGGTCCTAAGCAGGTGGCATTTCCCATCACTCACCTAAATAGTGGCATCTAAGTGGTTATTACTTTGTAACTTACATACAATACCAGGCGAGCTCACAAAGCATCATGCCACTCACTGTCAAGGCCTTTCTGGCCCTCATCCCATTAAAGGGAGAGCAATAGACCATGGGGTTCCTTCCCTGGAATCCAGCCACAGTGGGTCCAGCAAGCTCCAGCCCCGCTATATATCTACAGAAAGTTAGGCAATCTGGACAACTGTGTACCTCTTCTTGTGGACTCTTCACTTGTAAGTTTCCCTAGAATGACCTGATTCTTGTATCTATACCATGTGTCATCATGGACTTGGTGAAATTAAATAACATTAAACATCAATGAGAAGTAAGAAAGCTGGATTACACATTTTGGTTAGTAAATTAACATATCCAAAGTCATGCTCTTAGTAAGTTGTGGGACTAGAAATCCAATCAGGTTTGTCAATTCACAAACCAGTGTTTGTTATCGCAATGCAACCTTCCTCAAGGCTGAACTCAAGGCCACTTGCACCGTAATGAGCATTATTACTACATTAGTTTATGGAACCTATCCCAGATTTATGGAATCATTATCTCTGGTGGCAGTGATCCACCAGAGATAATGAATGATCCACCAGAGATGATAAGAATCTTCAATTCTTAAAAGACACCCCAGGTGATCCCAAAGCACTCAAAAGTTTTCTTTATAGAAATTATCCTTAACTTGCTACAAGAATCAATGTAAATATGGGGCTTCTGGAACTCTGAGTTGAAGAGGTCATGACGAAGACAGTTGTGTGTCAGGAAGGATAGAACTACCATATAATCCAGCAACCCCACTCCTGGGCATGTATCTGGACAAAACTGTAATTCAAAAAGATACATGCACTCCAATGTTCATAGTAGCACAAAGACATGGACGTAAACTAAATGTCCATTAAAAGATGAAGGGATAAAAAGATGTGGTATATACATAAAATTAAAAATTACTCAGCCATTAAAAAGGATGAACTAATGTCATTTGCAGCAAGATAGATGGACCTAAATATTATCATACTAAGTGAAGTCAGACAGAGAAAGACAAATATCATATGATATTGCCTATATGTGGAATCTAATAAAAATTATACAAATAAACTTTTACAAAATAGAAATAGACTCACAGATCTCAAAATCAAGACTACAGTTGCCAACGGGGAAAAGTAGGGGGGTGATAAATTAGGAGATTGGGATTAACATATACATATTATGATATATAAAATACATATATATATTGAACTCTATTTAATATTCTGTAATAAAGGAGATCCAGTCCATTCTAAAGGAGATCAGTCCTGGGTGTCCTTTGGAAGGACTGATGCTAAAGCTGAAACTCCAGTACTTTGGCCACCTCATGCGAAGAGTTGACTCATTGGAAAAGACTCTAATGCTGGGAGGGATTGGGGGCAGGAGGAGAAGGGGACGACAGAGGATGAGATGGTTGGATGGCGTGGACGTGAGTTTGAGTGAACTCCGGGAGTTGGTGATGGACAGGGAGGCCTGGCAGGCTGCGATTCATGGGTTCGCAAAGAGTCAGACACAACCGAGCGACTGAACTGAACTGAACTGAATAAGCGATATTAGAAAAGGATCTGGAAATGAATGGATATATACATATATAACTGATTCATTCTGCTGTACACCTGAAACTATTATAAATCAATTATACTCCAATAAAATAAAAAACAAAGGCTAACCTCCTAGGATCAGTAGTGGAAAACAAGAAAAGAGGAAGTTTTTATGATATCACAGGGCTTTTTTAGACCTCCTGCAGAAGGATCCACCAGCAGCTCTTCAATATGTGATTTCTGATACATGAATTCAAGGAACATCCTTGACTTTGGTCAAGAGAATCTGGGGGTGTGTCCCCTCCTAGAAGGTTGACAAAATTACCATGGACTATTCTGAGCCATACTGAGGCAGAGAGGGAAGAGAACCAGTAAAATCCTTAAGGGAAAGATTCATAGTTGTCTTCTTTCCCTGGAAAATATAAGTGAAGCTATTAAGCTACTCCAACAATCCAGGGAGAGTCACTCATGAACTGATAAAAATGTGGACCAGTTGTGCATTGAAGCAAAATAGCATAGAGATGACACAGCCAAGAGGTAGGTGGAAGCTTTTCTAGTCTGAGGATGGATGGCACTATTTAATTCACCTGTTCTTTCCTCTCCAGTCTCCCTCCTCAGAGAGAACCTGGGCTTCACTTCAGAAGAAGCTTGGCCAGAAGCCTATGATTGAAAAATATTTCACCTAATTCATCAGTGTTAATCATGTCAAAAATCAAATCTTCCTACACACTGCTATAAATCACTCTGCCTAAAACAATAGGAAATATGCTATTCAAATGCAACAGCAATTTCTATGAATTCCAGATGACCAAGCAAAAGTCAAATAGAAGCCTTGGAGGGAGATATAATTTCATGGTACTTTTTGAGAACATATAAATTTTGAAAAAGTAAGCGTGGTATATCTAACTTGGTGGAAAACCAAATGAAAGATGATTAGACACCAGAGCAGAGTCAAAACCATATTTCACTCATTCTGTATAGTGCCTGGAACATAGAAGATATTCAGTAGTTTCTCTAATTAATCCATAAATAAATCCCAAGACTCTGACAATTACTGCTGCCTATTCTAGATATTGGAGAAGGCAATGGCACCCCACTCCAGTACTCTTGCCTGGAAAATCCCACGGACAGAGGAGCCTGGTAGGCTGCTCCCTGGGGCCGCTAAGAGTTGGACACGACTGAGTGACTTCACTTTCATTTGTCCCTTTCATGCATTGGAGAAGGAAATGGCAGCTCACTCCAGTGTTCTTGCCTAGAGAATCCCAGGGACGGGGGAGCCTGGTGGGCTTCTGTCTCTGGGGTCGCACAGAGTTGGACATGACTGAAGCGACTTAGCAGCAGCAGCAGCAGCATTCTAGATATAGGACTTCCCTGATGGCTCAGATGGTAAAGTGTCTACCTACAATGCAGGAGACCCAGGTTCAATCCCTGGGTCGGGAAGATCTCCTGGAGAAGGAAACAGCAACCCACTCCAGTATTCTTGCCTGGAAAATTCCATGGACGGAAGAGCCTGATAGGCTACAGTCCATGGGGTTGCAGAGTCGGACACAACTGAGTGACTTCACGTCATCCTAGATATAATAGGCCCCCCACCTTTAACATTAGAGGAAAACACAAAACCAGTGACAGCTACTAGTGATCTGCCCTCATCACTGCACTGGCCGAAAGCTCCCAATATCAGCTGAACATGTTCAAACATTAGCAATTAGCCAGTTTACTTCCATATTAGTTAGTTTTCTTTTTATTCCATTGCCTAAAAAGAACATGACATTTGTTCCCTGATATGAGTCACTAACTTGGAGTAAGAATGAGAGTGGAAGTGGTTGTGTCTATGACAGTTTGGGATAATGAAATTTCAGTAAATAGATTAGTGAGACTTCCAGGATAGCTATCAATAACCTTGCAGTATTTAGGTCAAGAACAAGGTTCATTCTAAACAGGGAGCTTGTAGATGTATAAATGAGGTCTCAGCATCAACAAGATTTCATTCTACGGTAATTATGAGGAGATTTCATTCTACTGTAATTATGTTATCAAATCAAAACATGGCTTTGTGAGAAATGGCCATAACATTAAACTGCTAGAATTATGTATTTATGAGAGAAGACATATATATTGATTTCTTTACTGACAGTAGGAAAAACATTGAATTTATATTTTGCAACTTTTAAAGTCTTTTCATTGTAAAGGATTTTTCTCTTAATATCATCTTTGTCAGAGTTTATCAGAAGATCTCATAAGTATTTCCTTGACCAGGTCATTTTCAACCTAGGTTTTTATTTCAGCTTCCAGTTTAATAACTCATCCAAAACAAGATTGCATGACTATATTCTCTGTGGCTCTTTTTTCCTCCTTTGATCTCTTTTCAAAGATGGCAATTAATATTCATATGCTAGAAACCAATGGCTTTTGTAAACATGTACATGCGTGTAGACAGATTATTTTCTAAGCAATGCTAATATTGTCACCTCTGGTGAGAAAGAAACAAATAAGATCAAAAAATTTAAGAGCTTTTAATACCTATTGGAGGAAAATTCTATCTTGGTTTTGTATATAACCTGGCTCCAGAAATTCTACCTTCCCCATCTTTTCCTATTAATATTCAGAATGTGTTTCCTTATTTTTTTATGAAGCAGTAAGTATTAAGGTTCTCCCAATTCATCCCCCAAAACCATAAGCTGTTCCTTCTACATAAAATAAGGACATGTATGTTTGTATATAAATATGTGTATATGCATGTGTGTATACATATATGGAAAAAGAAAAGGAAAGTCGCTCAGTCGTGTCCGACTCTGTGACCCCGTGCACTGTAGCCTAGCAGGCTCCTCTGTCCATGGAATTCTCCAAACAAGAATACTGGAGTGGGTAGCCAAATGCTTCCCCAGGGGATTTTTGTAACCCAGTGATCAAACTTGGGTCTCCTGCATTGCAGGCAGATTTTTTACTATCTACTGTCTGAGCACCAGGGAGGGCTATATGCATATATGTGCATATATACATATACATTTATAGAAAGAGACTATCATAAAGTCTGTTTTTCATATAGCAGTCAGAATGATCATTTATATAAGAAAACCAGATCCTATCACTGCCCTAACATGCTTTTTTTTTGGGGGGGGGGTTGCTTCCAAATATCTTATCTCAAATGATATCTAAAAACTCCTTTCATCAACCCCACTTAATGACCCTGATTACCATGATGGTGTGGTCACTCACATAGAACCAGACATCCTGGAGTATGAAGTCAAGTGGGCCTTAGGAAGCATTACTACCTATTATTCCACTAGTAAAGCTAGTGGAGGTGATGGGATTCCAGCTAAGTTATTTAAAATACTAAAAGTGCTGCACTCAATATGTCAGCAAATTTGGAAAACCCAGCAGTGGCCACAGGACTGGAGAGGATCAGTTTCATCTCAATACCAAAGAAGGACAATGCCAAAGAATGTTCAAATTACCACACAGTTGTGCTCACTTCCCATGCTAATAAGGTTATATTCAAAATCCTTCAAGCAAGTCTTCAACAGAACTTCCAGATATACAACCTGGTTTTAGGAAAGGCAGAAGAACCAGAGATCAAATTGTCAACATTTATTGGATCATAGAGAAAGCAAGGAAATTCCATTAAAACATCTACTTCTGTTTCATTGACTACGCTAAAATCTTTGACTATGTGGATCACAACAAACTGTGGAAAATTCTTCAAAAGCTCAGAATACCAGAGCACCTTACCTCCCTCCTGAGAAACGTGTAGGCAGGTCAAGAAGCAAGAGTTAGAACCTTACATGGAACAACTGACTGGTTCAAAATTGGGAAAGGAGTACTTCAAGGCTGTATATTGTCACCCTGTTTATTTAACTGATATGCGGAGAACATCATGCGGAATGCTGGGCTGGATGAGTTACAAGCTGGAATCAAGATTGCGGGGAGAAATATCAATAACTTCAGATATGCAGATGACACTACCCTTATGGCAGAAAGTAAAGAGGAACTAAAGAACCTCTTGATGAAGGTGAAACAGGAGAGTGAGAAAGGTGGCTTAAAACCCAACATTCAAAAAACTCAGATCATGGCATCCAGTCCCATCACTTAATAGCAAATAGATGGGGGGAAAGTGGAAGCAGTGACAGATTTTCTCTTCTTGGGCTCCAAAATCACTGCAGATGGTGACTGCAGCCATGAAATTAGAAGACACTTTCTTCTTAGATGGAAAACTATGACAAATCTAGACTGCTTATTAAAAAACAAAGACATCACTATGCTGACAAAGGTCCATATAGTCAAAGCTATGGAGACTGAGTGCCAAAGAATTTGATACTTTTCAATTGTGTTGTTGGAAAAGACTCTTGAGACTCCCTTGGACAGCAAAGAGATCAAACTAGTCAATCCTAAGGGAAATCAACCCTGAATACCTATTGGAAGGACTGATGCTAAAGCTGAAGCTGCAATAATTTGGCCACCTGATGAGAGGAGCTGACTTATTGGAAAAGACCCTGATGTTAGGCAAGTTTGAAGGCAAAAGGAGAAGAGGGCAGCAAAGGGTGAGATGGCTGGATAGCATCACTGATTCAATGGACATGAACTTGGATGAACTCTGGGAGATGGTGAGGGACAGGGAAACATGGAGTGCTACAGTCGATGGGGTCGCAAAGAGTCATACATGACTTAGCAACTGAACAACAAAACATATTATGATGGCCCTCAGTGTTACCATCTTTCCTCATGACCAAAATCATCTGATCATCATTGGATCCTTTTTCATCCTCAAACACAAGAAACCTTTTTTCTTCTCTGAGGCTCTGACTGTAATGTTCTTCCCCCATACCTGCTTGGCTAACTTATTTTCAAACTTGTGGTACCATCTCAAATGATACCTTAGAACCCTTTTGAAACTATATATTTCTATTTTCACCCCACCTAAAGAAGCCTCCTTGGCTTTCTATCATTTGAATATATTTCCATAGCCCGATGATTGCCTTATTTTTCGCTCTTATCATTGTTTACTCTCTGGTTTCCTCACAGGGGTGTTGTTAGTGTTGCCTGTGAGATATCAGCATGTATCCTGGTACATAGAAAATGCCCAATAAATGCTTGATAGGTGAAAAAGTGAATAGACAATGAGTCCAAAATTCATAGTATTGTGGTATAATTTGCTTTTTCCTGTGAAAAAATGAATCATGGGGAAAGTCCTGTGTCAGCTCATAAAACGTTCCCTTATTCTAGTTGCTGAATTGTGGTCAAATTAGGAATGCCTATCATTAAATTAGGTATGTTTGTACTAAAATGGTCAGGCTGTTTTTAATTTCTTAGTATCAGACTCTGCCCTGAAATAAATAACTTTGTATTTGTATTTGAATACACAAATTTTTCTGCAAGAAATTTTCTAAGGATGAAACTGTAGCATCAATGGATTTTAAATTCACTGATACGTTCAAATTGCTCTCAACAAATGCTGTCAAGAACTGTGAAGAGACTGAGATTTTGCGTTCATAATAGATCATCCTGCCACAGTTTCATAGATGCCAGAAAACATGAGACTCCTGGATGAAAGACACATCATATCAATCACATCATAACAGGCAGCATGGGCTTCATGTTCAAGTTGGACCTGCTGATCACGTCCCCCCCACCAACACACACACACACACACACACACATACACAGCCCACAGGGGCAATGCAGTGGCCCAGGTAAATTCTACACATGCAGTGAAACCTTGATCTTGGGAAACCCTCAGTGTTCTAAAAGGTCCACAACAAACCTGCTCAATCTTTGAGCCAGAAGGATACAATGGTTTATTATCCCAGACAGTAAACTAATCTGGCATCTTCTCCAGGGGGAAAACATTATATATTTACAAGGCAGTTTGCTTTACAAGCATCCTTGAAGAAACTGTCTGAAACAGAAGCTATCAATGTCTCTGCTTACAAAACTTACAGAAACACAAGAAGCCCATAGGGAATTATCTCCCACAATGTTACATTAATTTACACTTCTACTAACAGCAGAATCAGGGCTGGGAGTAAGGATGATTGAAATCAGGTGTAAAAGGAGTTGATCAGTGCTTCTATTTATGCAGGCAAATCAAGAGGAAATTGGGATTTTGAGTTCTGGATTTGGTCAAGGTATGCACTCAATTTCATTACTTTTCCAGTGCATGAAATATAGAAAATGGCAAGCAGGATTTTATATCATAGAAATGACTCACCTCCCATCTCCCTATTTCTACTTGGTCAGAAGTCAATCACAGCGCTTCTCCTCACTGGAATGGAGGCTGGGAAATGTACCTTAACCAGGTTCCCTGGAGGGACAGGAAGTAGAATTTGCTGTCCATGAGATTTCGCAAAGAGACCATGTGATTAAAGCCCCATATGATTCCCCCCACATATTCCTTCCTCTCTAGGTTTTGTCTATAGGGGCAAATCTTTCTTCTTATTTTCAGCACCAGAAATTCTTCTCTTCAAGGACCCATTAGTGAGGGATGAGATGAGCCCCCTCATTGCCAGTTCACCAACTGCCAGCATTGCCAATTGCTATTGGTGAGCCACCAATAGAGGAATGATAAAAAGGATAAAGAGATTCCCCGCTAATAGGGATGCATTGTGATGTCACTGAAAAGTGTGAATTTTTCAGCTGAACAATCTTAAGGCTTTTCAGAACTTGAAAATATTTATTGGGAATTGCTTTTAATGCCAAAGAGATACAGAAGATATTGCAATACAGGGTCATTGTCAACCAGACACTTCATCTTTAGCTCTTCCAGCTAAAGACCTCTATCAGGAAATAGAAATGACAGAGTTAGGCAGAACTGAGGTTCAGATACTCACTCAATTATCACATATCAATTTTTTAATCTCTCTAAAACATTTTTCCCTCCTCTAAAGGAAGAAATAAAATTTGGGGACTGATAGAATCTAATGGGAGAATTAGCATCAATGAAGTAGTCACAATAATAATTGTGGACTTATAACTCTGGTAAATGCCAAGAAACCCTTTGAATGATGAGCCCTGAATTAGATTAGTGAGGTCAGGAAAGCTTTGGATGTAATTTCAGAGCTGAGATAGGGAGGTGAAGAAGACATTGTGCCAGGCTAAAGAACATACACTGAAAGGCCTCAGAAAGCATAAAATTATCCAAGGGAACAAGAGAAAGTACAGCAAGCACAAAGACGTGAAGTGAAAGATGAGGTTGGAAAGGTGGATACAGTTCAAATCATAGGGTGACTGTACAATTATCATCCAAACCAAGGCACATCTGAGCATAAATGGGGACAATCTTAATAATAATGTTTGGGTAACAGGCATAAATCAGTCCATAGCAAACCAGAGAACTGGAGAGAGGGAAGACCATTAGGAGATTATTGCAGAAACTAGATGAGATGCAACATGTTGGAAGAGATGGATGTGTTACAACTGAATGCCAGAAGGCTTTGCTGGGAGTACGGAATAGGTAAAAGCAAATTTCTCTTTCCTCTTTAGCAGAAAACATGCCTTGCCTTCTAGCAGGGAAGAGATGAATCATCTCTGTGATCCGGCCTAATTCACATGTAAGGTCTCTCATTAAAGAAGTAGAATAGACATTAATCATCAACACTGGTGTGCCAGTGAAGACTTAAAATCAGCATTTCTGCATGTGTCGATTTTACTGTAAGAAATATTTGTCCAGGAACTGTAATTAATGAAACTCTCTGCAGGTTTAAGGTGCTCATAATATCCTTCCAATTTTTGAGAAATTGCAGGTTTCTTTAACATAGGAATCAACAGTCATTCACACCCAGAGCCGATGCTAATTTCAGAGGCAAAGACAGCCTAAGGTTAATGTCTCCAATCTGTTTTGTTCATCTGCTTCAACTTAAATCTTAACTACAACCTGAGAGTAGAAAGGAGAAAAAAGAGAATAAGGAAGAGAGATAAGGAAAGAGGGAGAAAGGAAGGTGAGGAAGGAGGAGGGGATGGAGGGAGATGGACACATCCATGTACCTCAGTTTGTTTATCCTTGTGTTTCCCTAAGAAAAAGTGATCTAGGAACCAAACCAAAGTGAACTATGAGTCTTTGGCTTCTGTAAGGAAATCAGAATGCTCACATATTGTTGAGTTGAATTGACATCTTTTCTAGAGTCAGATTCCAAATTATGGAAAAGAAATTTTAAATAAACTTGAGAAAAATAAATTAGCATGTTAGTCAGATTAGATATTTTTGGTAAGTGGAAATAACAACCATGGATGCACTTATTTCAGAACAATTTTTAGGATGAAATGTTGAGCTTCCATTATAATCTCTATCTGTTTATATCCCCACCACTTTCTAACATTTTCCCCACTCCCAATCACCATGCACCCTTCTCCTTCCTTTTCACAAACATCCATAGAAAAGGTTAGCTCTCAACCAAAGCTGAGAAAATAAATATCTACTTTGACCCCTTCCATCTTCCTTTCTGGTCACACCTCTTGGGGCTGTTTGGCTGTCCTTGGCAGGGCCCAGTCATGACTGAGGCCATCCGGGCAAACTTGAAGTCCAAAAAATAAGGCTCCTTCCCTGAGTCATCAGAGCTGTCCTTTCTTTTATAGACTGATACCATTTACAGTATTGAGAAATTATTTCCTGCTAAGATATATGTAACTATTAATACATCATGTACTACCTTACTCCATCTGCTATTTATCAGAAGAATGTATATTTTTTAAAAGCTGTAAAGAAAAGTAAAGCAATGAAAGCAAATCTCAAATTTCAAATATGGAATACCAGAGACTGTGGAATTGAGTGGAAAATTACATACATATATGTGTATATGCATGCTAAGTCGCTTCAGTTGTGTACAGCTCTTTGCAATCCTATGGATTGTAGCCCACCAGGTTCCACTGTCCATGGGACTCTCCAGGCAAGAATACTGGAGTGGGTAGCCACTTCCTCCTCCAGAGGATATTCCCGACCCTGGGATCCAACGCACCGGCAGGTGGGTTCTTTACCACTAGTGCCACCTAGTAAGCCCCATATACATATAATATATAATACATAGGGAGAGTACAGATGCTGTCAGCTAATGTGATATAGAAAATGCTAATTCATTGAGTGCCCACTGCTTCAGGACCAACCTGGGTCAGCCCCCAAATAAACGGTAGTGAGTAAAGCAGAAATACTCTTCATCCTAAGAAGCACAGTTTTTCAAGAGCAAAACCTATATCAATATTATTAGATAAATGTAATTTTCTTTCTATAAATGATAAGAACAGTGTTTTGAAGAATAGTTGCTAGAGCTGCTCCACCAGGTCCTTGCTCAAAATTCCCAACCCTAACTTTTAGCAGAAGTCCATATAAATTTTTAAGTCTTTAATGGTCCAGAGATAAGAAACGAAATTATAGGGAGAGACAAACAAACAAAATACAGATGGAACCACCTGGGACCAAGAGGGTGAGGAATCTAACCTCCAACAGACCCCGAGTCTCATTAGATGCTGGTTTTACTACATTAGCATATTAGCAGTAGAACCAGAAATTAAGGACAAAAATGGATAAATAGCCTCATTCCTCCTCCTTTCAACTTCATTCTTTAAAATCAAACTTCTCTTGCCTCATGGTCCAGAAGTTGATCTGTGAATTTAGTTCCCACTTTTCCATTCTTTGGTCATCGAACAAAGCTTGTGTAGCATGGATCTTACCTTTGGATTCATGATTTAGCTACATAAACTTAAAAGGCAAAAGAACTCGAGGAGAGTCCATACAACTTAATTCAGTAACAAAATCATGGTAATGACAAGAACTCACTATAGACAGAGAAGTAACAGTTGGCTTCTTTAAGCAATATCAAGGTGAGATCTATGGCTGAGAAAGAGTCACCATGTCAAATTTGAAGAAAGTCCTCCCTTGGCATTTGTTGACATAGTTTTTTCCAATAATTTATTTGTGTGTGTGTCCATGTTAACAACGTAGGGCACTTTCTCCTGCTCTGCTTTTTTGTTCCTCTATGATCCTGTCAAGAGAGATATCTCATATCCTGTATTTTAATAAATATTTTAGTGGTTGTTTGATATCTTCTCATAGAGCATGCCTTCATTTACCAAACCATCTAGGACATCTCTTTCCTGTTGTGAATAACAGGAAATGTTATGAATTCAAAATGTTATGAATAACATTTTGGAAAATATCTTAGTACATAGATGCTGTATTTCCAATGATTCCCCAGGATAGATTCCTAGAGTTGGAATTACTGGATACAAAATATGAATATTCAGTATCTGGTACATAATGCTGTGAGTGTACATGTGATTATCTTACTGTCATGATTTTTAAATTCATTTAGTTAAAGCAGTTAATATGAAAGTTTACATTTTGATTCACATTGTTATGATGTCTTTGACTATTGTAATTACCCTTGCTTCGAGCTGAAGCACCTCTGTAGTAGCTATATGTCGTGGCCACAGCTCACGCACACATCCTTAGAACTCCAACCCTCCCATGCTTATTCAGTTGGCTCTAAGAACCAAACAAAGGCCCCCTTTTGAGTTTCTGGACTTTTCAAATCTCTGTTTCCACATCTGGGGAATTGTAGAAAGCAATATGCTCCACTAGCCTTTGAAAGACATTTCTAGGACCCCGACATTTTTCAGAGGATGCAGAGGCTGGAGGTATGAGTGAGGACTTGTCCATACACCTCTCACAAGTTCAGGAGCCCTTACTGTCCCTTCCCTCAGGTAAAGTACCTTTCACATTTAGTTCTTGCCTGAGAGGTGCTGTTAGAATAATTAGCAACCAGAACTTCTTGGAAGACTTGTTTGTGGTGGTCCTTTTAGAAGACTATCATTTTCCCAACCTCCAGACCTACAGAATCAGAATGTTTTAGGATCTGGAATCCTGAAATCTATACTTTAAAATGATCTCCCTTTGAGGCTGATATTATATCTGCATGAAAAATCATTGATTATAGCTTGGGGATTTCCACCCCAAGACTCTTCTCTCTGTCCAAACTCTAAGCATCAAGTTGCTTGTTTTTCTTTGCAACTCTCGAAACCCTGTGTAAACACACCTACAGCAGACCCCAAACACCATTCTATACAACCCTACACTCACAAAAGAACCCAGTTTAGGATCTCAGGAAATCTTTTTGTCCATTTACAAACAGAGGAAAATGAGGGGTTAGCAATTACTCAAGGAAAATAAAGTCCAAAAATCTTATCCCAATTATCTGAATAACTAACACAAGACAAACTGTGCTACAATTTTTTGTCCTGAATTGAAAATATAAGTTAATCAAATCCTGGTGTTATAATAACACAATGAAACCAACATAACCCCAAAAGATATGATAGATGCCACTAAAATAACTTTATGTTTCAATAGCTTTTCTTTAACTCAATTTTTCCATTAGAGAAGAAGTTTATTAGATAGCACACAACTTATACTCTTTTATAAAGTGGTAACTGTATCTTCAGTTGTGTGCCCAATTGTAGGAAGTTCACAAAAACATTTAGGCATTGCCTCTTATCAATGCTGGATTTCATCAGAGAATTTCACATTGACTCTAAGGATGTCTCTGTTTTCTTAACATGCTTTTTAAATATTGCTGAAAATCACTGGCTTCCCAGATCATGCTAGTGGTAAAGAGCCTGCCTGCCAATGCAGGAGACAAAAAAGATGTGGGTTCAATCCCTGGGTCAAGAAGATCCCCTGGAGAAGGGCATGGAAACCCACTCCAGTGTTCTTGCCTAAAGAATGCTCAGAGACAGAGGAGCCTGGCAGGCTACAGTCCATAAGGTTGCAAAAAGTTGAACATGACTGAGGTGACTTAGCACGCATGCATGCACTGAAAAACATCAAATGTGAGGATATTATTTGAGATGCCAAATAAGTAGAAAATCAAAACATGCACCCTAAACAAGAGACACTGTGTTAAGAATTAATAACATTAAAAATTAATATATGATATCTTAAAGAAAAATTATTTTGTTTAAAAATTTCCAATTAACACCCATCACCAAATCAGATGTATCTCTTTAGAACATTGTGTTTTCTATTCGTACCTTTGCATCTTTTCCTACAAAGTATGTGAAGCAAGCCAGGGCATACACTAAACCCACGAGGTCTTCCCTAACCACTCATCTGTAAGCTGTCCTCCTCTGCACTGAAACTATCACTCAGTACACGTTCCTTGGTTTTTGTTGTTGTTCAGTCACTCAGTTATGTCTGACTCTGTGACCCAGTGGACTGCAGCATGCCACGATTCCCTGTCCTTCACTATCTCCTGGAGTTTGCTCAAACTCATGTCCATTGAGTCAGTGACACCATCCAACCATCTCACTCTCTATCATTCCCTTCTCATGCCTTCAATCTTTCCCAGCATCAGGGTCTTTTCCAGTGAGTCGGCTCTTCACATCAGGTGGTCAAAGTATTGGCATTTCAGCATCAGTCCTTCCAATGAATATTCAGGGTTGATTTCCTTTAGGATTGACTAATTTGACCTCCTTGCTGTCCAAGGGGCTCTCATAAGTCTTCTCCAGCACCAAAGTTCGGAAGCATCAATTCTTCAGCACTCAGCCTTCTTTATAATCTAACTCACACATCCATGCATGACTACTGGAAAAACCATAGTTTTGACTACATGAACCTTTGTCAGCAAAATCATATCTCTAGGTTTACCTGGTATTGAATGCTATGTAACATCATTAAACAGCCTTTCAAAAATCTAAGCCTTAAATCCCTCCCTCTTGATTCTCCCTCCCCTCCCCAATCCCACCACTCTAGGTCACCACAGAGTGTAAACTTGGACTCCCTGTGTTAGCTATCTATTTTACATGGTAGTATATATATGTTGATGCTACTTTCTCTGTTCATCCCACTCTTTCCTTCCCCCACTGTGTCCACAAGTCCATTCTCTATATCTGTATCTCCATTTCTTCCCCATTAATAGGTTCCTTAATACCATTTTCTAGATTCCAAATATATATATATATATATGTTAATATATGATATTTGTTTTTCTTTTTCTGACTTGCTTCACTTTGTATAACAGGTTCTAGGTCCATCTGTCTCACTAGAATGAACTCAAATTCATTCATTTTAAGGCTGAGCAATATTCCATTGTATATATGTATCACATCTTCTTTATTCATTCATCTAGACAACATGGTACTAGAACAAAAACAGAAACATAGGCCAATGGAACAAGATAGAAAGCCCAGAGATAAACCCAAGCACATATAGGCACCTTGGACAAAGGAGGTAAGAACATACAATGGAGAAAAGACTGCCTCTTCAATAAGTGGTGCTAGGAAAATGACAGCTACATGTAAACAAATGAAACTAGAACAGTTCCTAACACCACACACAAAAATGGATTAAAGACTTAAATGTATTGCATCTTTACAGTGTCTCTTCATCCCCTCCAAAATTGAACAAATCGATTTCTGTGTACATCATAGGTGTTCATATATGAAAAGATAGTAAGGACAATATTGATAATAATGACAATTACCATCTTATCGTTCTCTTTTATGAAGTGCCAGATACTTTCCTAAGTATGTTGCATATGTCATTTAATAACCACAAAATGCTCTTTAAATATTACCCCCTCATATTCTCTTGGCAAGGAGCATCCATATCAATAACAGACACTTTTGCATAGCAGACAATCTCAGCTTGATGAGATGCTAAGTCATGGAAAGTTTCTGGAATCAAAGAATCCCTACTTCCTTTTCCTGACCCTCCCTCCTCTAATGGCCCATCTTCCTTCTTTCTTTTCATCTTCATAGATGTGTATATTTATGGCCAGAGTCTAAAATTGACTCTGGCAAGTCTGAAATTAAATAGATGAAGAAAACAACAAAGTTTCATTAGCTCCATCAAGGAGCCCAACTTAGTTGTATATGTGTTTTATTAAACATATAATTACAATGAAATACAGTACAGAAATATAAATATATGTGCCCCTCTTTAGTCAAAAGTGGTGTGTAAGAATAGAAAATAAGCATGCAGCATGAAGAAAGCACTAGATGAATACAAGCTGTTGCTGAAATCCCCTGACATGCACCTTCTCATGACACCTTCCAAATCAATCAGACCTGGGTAAGGAGGAAAGGCTGCCTCTCATATAAAGGGCCTTTTCTAATTGTCTCTTCTCCCAGCAACTGTTCCAGTGAAGACATTCACCTGGTCCTTAAGGGAACTTTAAGATATTAAGGCATGCTGGCTTTTGGATGACCTCTAACCCTACTGCTACTGCCTTCCACCCCACCCTACTTGGTAAAATCTTGCTTATTATAATCATTTCAGTTCCCCCAGGAACATTCCCTACTCTTAACCCCTAGTCCACATTGGGCAACCCTATTATGTTCTGTCACAGCTCCATCATTCTATGCAGTGACTATCTCCCCAGTTCTTCCCACATGACTATGAACACCGCAAGGGGAGGGCTTGGGACTATTCAACACTGACTCTCCAACACAATGGCCTGGTGGTAGCAGTCATTCAGGAAATGCTTGTTGAGCAAATAGATGAATGTATTCTGCTGTCTTTTGATTTTGATGTTTTGGCATCTGGAGTTTTATTGACCCTAAGGAGACTGTCTCTCCTATCTCCAATCATTTCCTAGAGACAGCAAACAACTAATCCGTGACTTACATATGCAAAGCAGCAGATCCAGGCTCCACATCCACCCCAAAGACCTCATTTATTGAGCTCTTACTCTAGGTTGCTATCTACTTGATCACCTTATCACCCAAAGCCAGGTACCAAGGTACCAGACAACTAGAGACAGCCACAACACCCCCCAGAGGCTGTTGGAACTGTTATAACTAGTCAATCCTAAAACTACTTACACTTCCTTACTCATTCTTTCCTGCAGGAACCACAATGACAGCTGCTTCTCACATTTTCTCCTCCCTCCCTCTGCCTGCAAGCCAACCCTGGTGTTTCCCTGGGTGGCACCGCTGGTATAGCATGCCTCCTCCTTCTGGGAACGTCGAGTAGGAAACTACCTTTTCAATGACTATAATCTCTTCATCTGTTGGCCCTATAAGACCTGAATAATAATAATAAATGCTTACATTGCAATAAAATCTACATAATAAAATCATGAATTAGCAGATAAGGAGGACTTATTGGACCTGTCAAACATACCTGAACTCAGGTATCTGTCTCTGCTGGGTTCAAGTCGGTTTTGCAACATTTTCTTGAATCAGACACTGTGCATGACACAAGGAGTCCAGCAGTGAATTACACCCAAGCCCACCCTCAAGTGCCTGATAACCCAGGAGGAGGAGTTCACACAAGAGCATAAAGATACTGATACAGGGCAGTCACCCAGACTCTAAACTTTCTCCACTGAAACAAAATGTCTTTGAGCCCCTAAAAGAAATAATGTGACAGCCAGGAGTGAACACTGGTCTAGGGCTGCAGGGCAAGATGGAGGAACAGAAACAAGAAAGAAGGTAGACTCTTCAGTTCAGAGTTAATATCTGGTCTCATTGTATATTGAGTGCAGCACTTTCACAGCATCATCTTTCAGGATTTGAAATAGCTCAACTGGAATTCCATCACCTCCACTAGCTTTGTTCATAGTTATGCTTTCTAAGGCCCACTTCAACTTCACATTCCAAGATGTCTGGCTCTAGGTGAGTGATCACACCTTAGTGATTATCTGGGTCATGAAGATCTTTTTTGTACCATTCTTCTGTGTATTCTTGCCACCTCTTCTTAATATCTTCTGCTTCTGTTAGGTCCATACCATTTCTGTCCTTTATCGAGCCCATCTTTGCATGAAATGTTCCCTTGGTAGCTCTAATTTTCTTGAAGAGAGCTCTAGTCTTTCCCATTCTGTTGTTTTCCTCTTTTTCTTTGCACTGATTGCTGAGGAAGGCTTTCTTATCTCTCCTTGCTATTCTTCGGAACTCTGCATTCATGCTTATATCTTTCCTTTTCTCCTTTGCTTTTTGCTTCTCTTCTTTTCACAGCTATTTGTAAGGCCTCCTCAGACAGCCATTTTGCTTTTTTGCATTTCTTTTCCATGGGGATGGTCTTGATTCTTGTCACCTGTATGATGTCACGGACCTTTGTCCATAGGTCATCAGGCACTCTGTCTATCAGATCTAGTCCCTTAAATCTATTTCTCACTTCCACTGTATAGTCATAAGGGATTTGATTTAAGTCATACCTGAATGGTCTAGTGGTTTTCCCCACTTTCTTCATGTTAAGTCTGAATTGGGCAATAAGGAGTTCATGATCTGAGACACAGTCAGCTCCCAATCTTATTTTTGCTGACTGTATAGGGCTTCTCCATCTTTGGCTGCAAAGAATATAATGAAACTGATTTCGGTGTTGACCATCTGGTGATGTCCATGTGTAGAGTCTTCTCTTGTGTTGTTGGAAGAGGGTGTTTGCTATGACCAAGGGTTCTCTTGGCAAAACTCTATTAGCCTTTGCCCAGCTTCATTCCGTACTCCAAGGCCAAATTTACTTGTTACTCCAGGTGTTTCTTGACTTTCTACTTTTGCATTCCAGTCCAAAAGGACATCTTTTGGGGGTGTTAGTTCTAAAAGTTCTTGTAGGTCTTCATAGAACTGTTCAACTTCAGCTTCTTCAGCATTACTAGTTGGGGCATAGGCTTGGATTACCGTAATATTGAATGGTTTGCCTTGGAAACAAACAGAGATCATTCTGTCATTTTTGAGATTGCATCCAAGTACTGCATTTTGAACTCTTTTGTTGACCATTCTTCTAAGGGATTCTCATCTGAGTAAAATTCACCCATTCCAGTCCATTTTAGTTTGCTGATTCCTAGAATGTCGACATTCACTCTTGCCATCTCCTGTTTGACCACTTCCAATTTGCCTTGATTCATAGACCTAACATTTCAGGTTCCTATGCAATATTGCTCTTCACAGCATTGGACCCTGTGTCTATCACCAGTCACACCCACAACTGGGTATTGTTTTTGCTTTGGCTCCATCCCATCATTCTTTCTGGAGTTATTTCTCCACTTATCTCCAGTAGCATATTGGGCCCCTACCAACCTGGAGTTCCTCTTTCAGTATCCTATCATTTTGCTTATTCATACTGTTCATGGGGTTCTTAAGGCAAGAATACTGTGAAAGTGTGCACTCGATATGCCAGCAAATTCGGAAAACTCATCTGTGGCCACAGGTCTGGAAAAGGTCAGTTTTCATTCCAATCCCAAAGAAAGGCAATACCAAAGAATCCTGAAACTACTGCACAATTGCACTCATCTCACATGCTAGTAAAGTAATACTCAAAATTCTCAAAGCCAGGCTTCAGCAGTACGTGAACCGTGAACTTCCAGATGTTCAAGCTGGTTTTAGAAAATGTAGAGGAACCAGAAATCAAATTGCCAACATCTGATGGATCATCAAAATAGCAAGAAAGTTCCAGAAAAACATCTATTTCTGCTTTATTGACTATGCCAAAGCCTTTGACTGTGTGGATCACAATAAACTGTGGAAAATTCTGAAAGAGATGGGACTACCAGACCACCTGACCTGCCTCTTGAGAAACCTATATGCAGCTCAGGAGGCCACAGTTAGAACTGGACATGGAACAACAGACTGGTTCCAAATAGGAAAAGAAGTATGTCAAGGCTGTATATTGTCACCCTGCTTATTTAACTTATATGCAGAGTACATCATGAGAAATACTGGGCTGGAAGAAGCACAAGCTGGAATCAAGATTGCCAGGAGAAATATCAATAACCTCAGATGGGGAGCACATGTATACCTGTGGTGGATTCATTTTGATATTTGGCAAAACTAATACAATTATGTAAAGTTTAAAAATAAAATTAAATTAAATTAAAAAAAAAATAACCTCAGATATGCAGATGACACCACCCTTATGGCAGAAATTGAAGAGGAACTAAAAAGCCTCTTGATGAAAGTGAAAGTGGAGAGGGAAAAAGTTGGCTTAAAGCTCAACATTCAGAAAACGAAGATCATGGCATCTGGTCCCACCACTTCATGGCAAATAGATGGGGAAACAGTGTCAGAGTTTATTTTGGGGGGCTCCAAAATCACTGCAGATGGTAACTGCAGCCATGAAATTAAAAGACACTTACTCCTTGGAAGGAAAATTATGACCAACCTAGATAGCATATTGAAAAGCAGAGATATTACTTTGCCAACAAAGGTCTGTCTAGTCAAGACTATGGTTTTTCCAGTGGTCACGTATGGATGTGAGAGTTGGACTGTGAAGAAAGCTGAGCACAGAAGAATTGATGCTTTTGAACTGTGGTGTTGGAGAAGACTCTTGAGAGTCCCTTGGACTTCAAGGAGATCCAACCAGTCTAATCTAAAGGATATCAGACCTGGGTGTTCATTGAAAGGACTGATGCTGAAGCTGAAACTCCAATACTTTGACCACCTCATCCGAAGAGCTGACTCATTGGAATAGACCCTGATGCTGGGAGGGATTGGGGGCAGGAGGAGAAGGGGATGACAGAGGATGAGAAGGCTGGATGGCATCACCTACTCAATGGACATGAGTTTGGGTAAACTTCAGGAGTTGGTGATGGACAGGGTGCCCTGGCGTGCTGCAATTCATTTGGTCACCAAGAGTCGGACACGACTGAGTGACTGAACTGAACTGAACTCATTGTATAAATCTTTCTACTTTTGCCGTGCCTTTTGTTGGTGCATTGGGGAAAATATAGTCATCATCAACTATTGAGTTCAGTAAAGTTTTCTCTCTTCTTTCTGGTAGAATTGCATTTCAGTTGTTCATTTATTTGTTTGTTTCATTACAACTGAGCACCTACTATACACAGGGTTTAATACATAAGGCATGATTCTGCTCTTCCTGGGGAGACAAACATGAAAGAAAGCGAAGTTTGATCAAAGTCTTTTGTTCAAGGACTGGAGGAGGGGAAAGGCAAGGGTAAGTCAACACTGATAAAGACAAGGAAGACTTCCAAGAGGAGCTCATGCCTAAGACAGTACTTGAAGGACAGTAAAATTTGCCAGGTAAAATTTTCAGGGTAAGTCTTTTCGGTGAGAAATGTGCTAGCCCAGATGCTGCAAATATGCTGGCCACCAGTGGGATTCAGTGGAATACTTGTATCCAGGCATTTTCATTAATTCTACTCATAAGACAGCAGCATGCTTTCTCTGACTTTGTTTGGCTAAGTACTATTAAAGGTATTGTAGGGCAAACATTGATATTTATGCTGTATTTAACTTTTCATTAATAATAAATTCAGGTGAAGCAGCATTGTTATTAATATTGATCAATGTTCCATTTGAAAGCACAGATGTCAGGGAATTTTTTAAAATGGGTTCAGTTATATTTAATAGTGCTGTTGATGAGAGAAAACCTAATGAAAACCAACAGATGGTCTATTTAATATCACTCTCGGCTTTGAAACATGTGCCAAATATGATACACACAAGGACTTGACAGGGCTGTTACTGGAAGCCTTTAATTACAGCTATTTGCACTCTCAGGTCTGATGAAATCGCTAAAATAACACTGGAGTTCTAACACTGGCCAAGCCAGAATTTAAATAATATCCATTTTGTGATATTGTTTGTAGCATTGTATTTCCAAATGACCTCTATAGAGAGTTTTCCTGACAGCTTTTTGGGGGTGTTTTGTTTTGTCAAAGAACTGGAGTCAGCAGCCAAGATGAGGTCAGATGGTCCCCCATCCACACATCAACACATTTAGTCTGGAATATTGAACAGCAGCTCCAAGGTCAAGGGGAGGTAGAGATCCCTTTATTATTAGGGTTAACTCAAATACAGAGACAGCTCAACTGAAAGTAAACTGCCAAAGCAGTGACTAAGTAATTCATAGTAATAGTGACAGTAGAAACTGCCCATTATGAACCTTGCTAGGCATGTGGTAAATATTACCACTACGTCTCATGACTGGAAAAGTGGGGAAAGGGACACTGACACCTAGAAGAGTTCACATATGAGGCTCAATGCAACATGGATTATCAGTGTATCCCAAGCAGGCTGATTAACCAGAGCAAGAGCAAGATAGACCAATCAATTCAGGCAGGATAGCATATCAGAAGAAGAAGAAAGGGGGGAGGAGGAGAGGAAAAAGAAAGAGGAGGAGAAAAAGAAGAAAGAGGGAAGTGGAGGAGGGAGAAGAGGAAGGGTGGAGGAGGAGAAGAGTAAAGAGGAGGGGAAGAAGTGAAGGGGCAGTAGGAGAGAGAGAGGAGGAGGAGGTGGTGGAGGAGGTGGGGGAAGAGGAAGAGGAGGGGGAAGGGGGAGGAATGTACATCAAGGAGAAAATCCTCTATTTAACATTTCTTTAGAAAAAAGATAGCAGGAAATGCTCAGGTATCCCTTCATCTGCCGCCCTACTGGCCTGTCTCCACCCTATGACTGCCTGCTGGAGTCTAGGTAAGAGCCTACGGATCCACAGCATCTCAATGAGGAGACATTCGCCTCTCAGGTGAACATCTCAACTGCCCAGAAGGTCAGATGACACCCACAGGCTCATGGGGAAACTCAGAGTAAAGATCTCTGCCGGTGACACCAACAGTTCTGACAGGATTGCATCCCTGGGCTCCTTGCACATGACCAAAGAGGCCTCTCTCTCTCAGACTCGTGGCAAATAATGCGAGTTGTGAATGTGACCCTCTCTGAGAATTCCAGAAAAGAGTCCTCCCACCCTGCCATGCTCTGATTGGCTTCTCATCTGAAAAGAGTCAGTAATAATGGAAAGAATCAATAATAATGCAAAAAAATTAAGTTTATCAAGCATTTTAAAAGAAAGAAAGAAATGATAAAGGCTGCAATCTTTACACAGCATATAACGAGAAATCCTCAAAAACAACAAAAAATGATCAAAATAAATCTACGACTTGGATTAAGAAATATTCATTTAAAAAAAAAATATATTCTTCTAAAAAATATTCTTTCTACTCAAAGAAGAAATTTAAGGTGAAATTACAGGGTTTTTTCATTCATATATTCATATCCTCCAAACGTATAACAGAAATACCAGAATTGGGACAAATCAGGAATGAAAATTTATAAAGAAGAAATTACTTTATCCCATCTTATGGGATAAATAGTACTCAGTGGGCAATTTGTAGTCCTAAAAATATTTATTATACTTATAGGCAAGCTATAAATAAAGAGAAGAAGGACGAAAAACTGGAAAAAATATTTAAATAGCTATATAAGATAATCTAGGAAAAGGATAATAATAATAGAGATAAATTCCACTAGATAACTAATAAATTTACACAGTAGATAACTACTAAACTAATAATAAATATAAAATAATAGCAATATATATAGAAATAAAATAAAATATAGGTAATATAAATAAACTTGAAATTAATAAAACATAGTATTTAAAAGAAATATTTTATTAAACCTGCTACTGCTGCTGCTAAGTTGCTTCAGTCATGTCTGACCCTGTGCAACCCCATAGACGGCAGCCCACCAGGCTCCCCCGTCCCTGGGATTCTCCAGGCAAGAACCCTGGAGTGGGTTGCCATTTCCTTCTCCATTGCACCTAGCCCTTTTTAAAAAAGAAAACAATCTATAACCTCCTGGCAATTCTGATCAACACAGATACCAAAAATGAGAAAGTCCTGTAAGTGTATGAAGCTCATAGTAATAAGAGAATATGAACTCAACTCTATAAAAAGAAAACTGCTCTTCTCATGAAAATATAAATTTATAAGATTTTATCCACATGGGCTTCTCATGTGGATAAGTGGTAAAGAATGTCTGCCAATGCAGGAAATGTGAGAGACGTGGGTTTGATCTCTGGGTCAAGAAGATCACCTAGAGATGAAAACCACAATCTACTCCAGTATTCTTGCCTGAGAAATCTCATGCACAGGGGAGCCTGGTGGGCTACAGTCCGTGGGGTCACAAGAGTCAGACATGATTTCTTAGCAACTAAAAACAAAAACAACAAGATTAACCCATTTAAGAAAACATAAATTATAAAAATCTATTACTTAAAAAGGTATAAAATACAGAATGCTTTGGAGCTGAATTCTGTATAACTTTCTAAATATCATTATCATTGCCATCACCAGCATTTTCTTTTAATTATCTTAACTGTATGCAGGTCAAGAAGTAACAGTTAGAACTGGATATGGACAAGAGACTGGTTCCAAATCGGGAAATGAGTACATCAAGGCTGTATATTGTCACCCTGCTTATTTAACTTATATGCAGAGTACATCATGCGTAATGTCTAGCTGAATGAAGCACAAGCTGGAATCAAGATTGCTGGGAGAAATATCAATAACTTCAGATACGCATATGACACCATCCTTATGACAGAAAGTGAAGAATAACTAAAGAGCCTCTTGATGAAATTGAAAGAGGAGAGTGAAAAAGTTGGCTTAAAACTCAACATTCAGAAAAGGAAGACCATGGCATCTGGTCCCATCACTTCATGGAAAATAGATGGGGAAACAATAGAAACAGTGACAGACTTTATTTTTGGGGGGCTCCAAAATCACTGCAAATGGTGACTGAAGCCATGAAATTAAAAGACCCTTGCTCCTTGGAAGAAAAGCTATGACCAACCTAGACAGCATATTCAAAAGCAGACATTACTTTGCCAACAAAGGTCTGTCTAGTCAAGGCTATGGTTTTTCCAGTAGTCATGTATGAATGTGAGAGTTGGACTATAAAGAAAGCTGAGTGCCAAAGAATTGATGCTTTTGAACTGTGGTATTGAAGAAGACTCTTGAAGAGTAGCTTGGACTGCAAGGAGATCCAACCTGTCAATCCTAAAGGAAACATTCATTGGAAGGACTGATGCTGAAGCTGAAACTCCTACTTCAGCCACCTGATACAAAGAACTGACTCATTTGTAAAGACCCTGATGCTGGGAAAGATTGAAGGCTGGAGGAGAAGGGTACGACAGAGGATGAGATGGTTGGATGGCATCACTGATGTGATGGACATGAGTTTGAGTAGGCTCTGGGAGTTGGTGATAGACAGGGAAGCCTAGCATGCTGCAGTCCATGGGGTCACAAAGAGTCAGACACGACTGAGTGACCATACTGACCTGATCCCAGGTCATAGATTGTGATGTCAAAACTTAACAAAGATAACAGAAAACTAGAGCAAATTTTTGTTATAAATTGTAGAAAATCCTGGTAAATCATAATCACATTAAAATTGTACTCACACTAAATATAGGACCATACTTTTAAATGTCATATTTTAACTAAGAAAAGTTTGTTCCATGACTACTGATTTAGTGTTAAGCAATTTTGTCAGCATAAAATTTTATCAACACATTAAAGAGGAAAAAAGCAGAATACATGATTATGTTACCATGTGGTAAAATAACATCTAACATAATTTAGAAGCCATCCACAGTAAAAACTATTAGCAAAATAGGAATAGAAATTCCCCCAAACACCACAAAGTATAATTAACAATATCCAACAAGAAATATAGCAATAATAGTGAAGTAAGAAAGTTGTCATGATTAACAGCAGCTATTTCTGTAGTCACTAACAAAATATATCACTAATATCCTTATTTGATGGTTTGCTAGAAAATACAAAAGACTATCAAAAACATATTCAAAATGATAAAACAATTTCATAAGGTGTTTGAATACAAGTTCAATAGGTAGATTTTAATGCTAACAATTCCATGTTAATAATAGGTATGAAAAGAGGAAAATCCTGTTATCAAAAGTTGTAAAAACCACAAATATAGATTAAATTTAACTTCAAATTATGGGGCTTATATGAAAAGAGCTATAAAATTTTATAAAAGGACATAAAGTAAAATATAAGTAAGATTAAGGCATCGCATGTTCCTGGGCTGAAAGACATTCAATATCATAAAAAAGACAATTCCACCCAAACCGATACGTCATCTTACTCTAATGGCAATCAAGATTTCAGTTTTATAAACTGGAAATTTTTTTGAGTTTTATATGGAAAAATATTTGTGTGAGAATTCCCTAGGAAAACTGGAAAAATAATAATGACAGATAATTTGTTTTTCACCATTTTTAATCAACACAATGGTAGTAAAGTAGTGGTATTGACCCAAGAATACACAGAACAATGAACAAACAAACAGTACTGGTAAAAACAAAACATGTAATTGGAAATTGATATATGGTAGATGTTACATTTTAATTTATAGGAAAATTGTGATTTTTAAAAAACAACTACTGATATAATCACTTGTCCATCAGCTGAAATAATTTTTGATAAATAACTAGATAGCAAATATTTTCTACTTTGCAGTCCATGTAGTACCTTTCACAAGTACTCTTCCATTGTAGAAAGAAAAGAACCATTTGATGTTGTTCAATTGCTAATTCATATTCAACTCTTTATGACCCCCATGGACTGCAGCACACCAGGCTCCTCACTTCACTATCTCCTCCTTCACTATCTCCCAGAGTTTGCTCAAATTCATGTCCATTGAATTGGTGATGCTATATAACCATCTCATCCTCTGCCACCGCCTTCTCTTTTTGCCTTCAATCTTTCTTAGCATCAGGGTCTTTTCTAATTAGTAGACTCTTCATATCAGGTGGCAAAGTATTGGAGCTTCAGCTTTAGTCCTTCCAATGAATATTCAGGGCTGATTTCTTTTAGGATTGACTGGTTTGATCTCCATGCAGTCCAAGAGACTCTCAAGAGTCTTTTCCAACATCACAGTTTGAAAGTATCAGTTCTTTTTTTTTTTTTTTTTTTTTTTTTTTTAATTTTATTTTATTTTTAAACTTTACATAACTGTATTAGATTTGCCAAATATCAAAATGAATCACTTAGCCTTCTTTATGGTCCAACTCTCACATCCATACATGACTACTGGAAAAATCATAGATTTGACTATACAGACTTTTGTCAGCAAAGTAATGTCTCTGCTTTTTAATACACTGTCTAGGTCTGTCATAGCTTTTCTTCCAAGGAGCAAGCATCTTTCAATTTCATAGCTGCGTTCACTATCTGCAGTGATTTTGGAGCCCAAGAAAATAAAGATTGTCACTGTTTCCATTTTTTCCCCATGTATTGGCCATGAAGTGATGGGACTAAATGCCATGATCTTAGTTTTTTGAATGTTGAATTTTAAGCCAGATTTTTCACTTCCTCTTTCACATTCATCAAAAGGTTCTTTAGCTGTTCCTCACTTTCTGCCATAAAGGTGGTGTCATCTGCATATCTGAGGTTATTGATATTTCTCCCAGGAATCTTGATTCCAGCTTGTGCTTCATCCACCCCAGCATTTTGCATGATGTACTCTGCATATAAGTTAAATAAAGAGGGTGACAATGCTATGGAGAACAGTGTAGAGGTTCTCTGAAAAACTGAAAATAGAGTTGCCATATGATCTAGCTATCCCATTCTGGGGCAAATAGACAGAGAAAATCATAATTGTAAAAGATATATGCATCCCAGTGTTCACAGCAACACTGTTTACAATAGACAAGACATGGAAGCAACCTAAATGTCCACTGATAGATGGATAAAAAGACTTCACACACACGATGGAATATTACTTAGCCATAAAACAGAATGAAATAATTTCATTTGCATCACCATGAATGGACCTAGAGATCATCATATGAAGTGAAATAACTATCATATGACATTACTTACATGTGGAATCTTTAAAATGATACAAATGAACATATTTACAAAACAGAAATAGATGCCCAGACATAGAAAACAAACTTATGCTTACCAAAGGGAATAGTGGGGAGTGAAGGGGAGGGATAAGTTAAGTTTTATGGTATTAACATATACACATCTCTATAAGATAAACAACAAGGACATACTGCAGAGCACAGAGATCTATAGTCAATATTGTGTGATATCCTATAGTGGAACATAATCTGAAAAAGAAAAATAAGTATATATGTATATATAAATAACTGAATCACTGCTATACACCTGAAACTAACACAACATTGTAAATGAACTATATGTCAACTTTAAAATGGTAATAAATAAATAATTTTCAAAAAAAAGAAAGCAGACTGTTTCCAAAGGGATGGTTAATTACATTAAATGCTACTGATAGGTAATGGAAGATAAGGGCATAAAATGTAAAGTGGAATTGGCCAGAGAGAAGTTAAGGATATTTGACCCAGGAATTAGACTCATGAGATTATAAAGCATGTGAAATAAAGAAGTGAGAAGCTAAATGAAGAAAGAGTGCAGTGAATGTATCAACTCCTTGGGAAAGATTTGCTGAAAAGGACAACAGAAAAATCTAGTAGTTAAAGAAGGACATTGGATCACTGAAGGGTTTATTTACAACTGGACTATACTGGTACATGTTTTTACACCAATGACAATGACCCATAGAGAAGAAACAAAAGATGCAGAAGAGAGAGTGAGTCTGAAGGAGTAAAGACCTCGAGTGTGGAGGAAGAACTGAGCCAGGCTACAGGTGAAGGTGATGGAGGTGTTGGTGCTTTTGGTTCAGATCACAGCAGGAGACTCCACAGAGAGGGAGTGTGAGTAGGTATGCAAGCATGGTCAGAGACTGACCAGAGGAGAGGCTAGGTCTTCCCGATTGGAATATTTCTTTCCCCATTGAAGTGTGAAGCAAGGTCTCAAATTGAGAATAGAAGTGGAACAGCAGAGGGGAGTTTTGAGGAGTCACTTTGGAAAGGCCAAATTCTTCTAACAGGAGACTCCTGCTTTGAAATAGAAGCAACTGGACAGTTGTGATTATAAATGGAAGCCTGAGTAACTGACACACTTGCTGTTTTTGTGCACGTACATTTGGAACTCTCCGCACTGGATGAAGAGGCATTGCTATCTCCATTTTACAGGGGAGGGATACAAATCTCACAGATGCTGAGTAACTTAGTATGTCCATCCAGTTCTTAGGTGATCAAGCCAGGATTAAATACACATATGTTGACTTCAAACCTTTTTCATAAAAATAATAATGCTACCTGTCTTCTACCAAAGTACTTAGAAATGTATGACATGAAGTAAAGTCACTCAGTCGTGTCCGACTCTTTGCGACCCCATGGACTGTAGCCTACCAGGCTCCTCCATCCATGGGATTTTCCAGGCAAGAATACTGAAGTGGGTTGCCATTTCCTTCTCCAGGGGATCTTCCCGACCCAGGGATGGAACCCGGCTCTCCTGCATTGTAGACAGACGCTTTACTGTCTGAGCCACCAGGGAAGTAGAACTGTATAAGGATGGCAAATAACAGTGTTTTTAAGGATAATTCCAAAGTCATAACAAAGATGCTTGTGCAGAAAGATCTGAAACCAATCCATTGACAGTTTTGGAAAGCATATCCTATTATATATTCATGACTCAAATCTTTGTTCAAAGTTTAATTTTAATAGACTTTCTTATCTTAATTGCTTAGGAGAAACCAGATAAGATGATAATCTAAAAACAACCTAAAAGAAAGACACATGCTATAAGCTTGGCAGTATTTATTCAAAATAAACTCTTATGCATCAACCAATTAATAAAATCAGCAATGATCATAGCCTTGGGTAACAAAAACACTCAGAGTCTAGCAGCAAAACAATGTCAGAGAAAACAAATGTCCTGTGGGAAATGTCTTTAAAAGCTCATCACCTTATAAATCAACACTGGCAAATCAAATATAGCAATTAACATGCAAAAAGTCTATATGTGCTTGTTGAGGGGAAAAGTGCAAGAAAATAACAATTTTTTTTTCCACTTGAACAGTAAAAAGGAAAACAAAAGTAGTGGATTGTGTTGGTCAACTGATACCAAACCAATCTAATTGCTCTGTGATAAGATGGCAGGACTAGTAGATGGGGCAGGGACAAGTGATGTGCACATCTGTTTATGACTGTGAGCACATGTGTATGTTGTACACAACTGCACATAACCTGATATGCACATATATTTGAAATGTGTTATTTAGAAATAGAAATGTTCACAAAAGATTTTATTAAAATCAATTTGGTAGGCTCACAGATTAATTTAAACATGTTTAAAAGACTACTAGCTTGGGACAATGTCACTCAGGGGAAAATCAGAGAGAGATACTTAATTAGTCAGTATGATGTGAGGTTTTGCTAATAACCTAGAAACTTGGGATAAACACTATATTTTTAACTTAATATGAAATAAAGGTCTTCTAACTTAGGAGTTAGAAATTTTACACAGAAAGAATTCAAGTAAATTGAAAAATGCAGACAAGAAATATCCAGTAAAGATAAATGTAGGAAAATTATAGATGTATAAGTGCATAAATTTATAAATGTTCTTGGTCAATCATCCTGATGATTCCAGGTCACCTGTTATATAAAATATTTTTGATATAATGTGTTTGTGCTCAGTTTCTCAGTCATGTCCAACTCTTTGCAGCTCCATGGGCAGGCTCCTCTGCCCATGGAATTTTCCAGGTAAGAATACTGGAGCAGGGTGCCATTTCCTACTCCAGGGATCGATGTCCCGACCCAGGGATCGAACCAATGTCTCTTCTGTCTCCTATATTAGCAGGTGGATTCTTTATCACTAGTGCTACCTGGGAAGTCCTGTACTGTGTCTATGGCACTAACACTTGTAGTAATAATAACAATAATGATAATAACACTTACCATTTATCAAGTTCTTACACTGACAAATGCTATTAGGCTCTTTATAATACCCTAACTTATGTAATAAAAACAATTGCATTGTCCCCACTTAACAGATAAGGAAACAGGCTCAAAGATCTTGAACTTTGGTTGTTTGCTGGAGTCAAAGATCTAGAAGGTAGTAAGATTAAACTCTTCCCAAATTGTTTTTTTAAATTGAGCTGTAGCATTATGTAAGTTTCAGTTACTTAACATAATGGCTATGGTTTTTCTAGTAGTCATGTATGGATGTGAGAGTTGGACTGTGAAGAAGGCTGAGTGCCAAAGAATTGATGCTTTTGAACTGTGGTGTTGGAGAAGACTCTTGAGAGTCCCTTGGACTGCACGGAGATCCAACCAGTCCATTCTGAAGGAGATCAACCCTGGGTGTTCTTTGGAAGGAATGATGCTGAAGTTGAAACTCCAATACTTTGGCCACCTCATGCAAAGAGTTGACTCATTGGAAAAGACTCTGATGCTGGGAGGGATTGGGGGCAGGAGGAGAAGGGGACAACAGAGGATGAGATGGCTGGATGGCATCACCGACTCGATGGACATGAGTCTGAATGAACTCCGGGAGTTGGTGATGGACAGGGAGGCCTTTGCTTTTTGTGTTCTTTTTTGATGATGGCTATTCTGACAGGTGTGAGGTGGTTTTAATTTGCATTTCTCTGATGATTAACCATGTTGATCTTCTTTTCATGTGCCTGTTGACCATATGTATGTCTTCTTTGGAAAAATGTCTATTCAGTTCCTCTGCCCATTTTTTTAACTGAGCCTTTTTTTGGTCTGTGTTAAGTTGTATGAACTGTTTATATATTTTGGATATTAACTCCTTTTAAGTCATATCATTTGCAAACATTTTCTCCCATTCAATAGGCTGTTTTTTCATTTTGCCGATGATTTCTTTTGCTGTGCAAAAGCTTTTAAGTTTATTTAGGCTGCATTTGTTTATTTTCATTTTTGTTTCCCTTGTTTAGGAGACAGCTCAAAAAATATATTGCTATAATTTATGTCAAAGAATGTCTTACCTATGTTTTCTTCTAGGAGTTTTACAGTATCCAGTCTTACATGTTGGCCTTTAGTCCATCTTGAAACTCTCCCCAAACTCTTGATTATTTCTGTTATCCTCTCAGCCAAAAAGATCAGCAAGTCAAAGGGCAAATGGCAAGGAAACAGATTTGGTCACCCTGGTCATCGCCCAGAGTTCCAAGTTGGGCTACTTCTTCCCCATCACCAGAAACACAGCACTGCCTCCTCCCCACTCGCCTCCATCAGGGTTGGGACTGCTTAAGAAAATAGTGAAAGCTCCAAAACAGCCCCAGCCAGCCTTGCACCTCTACCTCCTGCCCCTGCTCTCTACACACAGCTCACTTACCGAAGGTCTAACTGCCGCACTCATTCCCACCCAGCTTCCTAATATCCAGTGGGTTCCATTTTAACCTAGATTGTATCTATGTGCATGTGTGTGCATGAGTGTGTTCTCACATGCAAGTTTATACTTGTGTGCACGTGCAAACGTGTCTGAGCCTGCCAGGTTCTTCTGTCCATGGGATTCTCCAGGCAAGAATACTGGAGTGGGTTGCCATGCCCTCCTCCAGGGGATCTTCCTGACCCAAGGATCAAACTTTCATCTCTTGTGTCTCTTGCATTGGCACGCAGGTTCATTACCACTAGTGCCACCTGGAAAGTCCTTCATGAAGCATAGCTTTAGCCAAATATTAACAATTTTCACTGAGAAAAACTTGTGTAAAATCTAAATACTTCAGCCTAATATTCAAGGTCTCCATGTTTTTTCTGCAGTAGACTTCTCCAAACTTATTTCCTATCTCTCTTCCTGCATGCTATGCCCAGAACATTAAAAAAGAAACAACTTACTGTTTCCCTTATCCAATCTCTGCTTTCCAATTTCCATGCTTTTGTCCATTCTGATCTTCCAAGAATCTTCTTCCTTTTTGCTAAATGTCAAAATCACCACATTCCTCAAAGTTCAATACAACTGTTACCCCTCTGCAGATCCTAACCTGATTCCCTCACTCTGAATCAATGCTTTCATCACTGGCAGCCCTGCAGCACTGCACCTGATCCTGTTTTCTCCTTCATCTTGGTGCCATCCTGGTCATGCCTTGTCTGACTCTCCATTATTGATGGAAAGATCCAAGAATGTTCTCATTCTTCATCAGGCAGCTGATGATAAATTATTGCTGAACAAAGGAATGAAGACATTAATGAATGTAAAATAATTTTTAGAATCACAAGATGTATCAGTATATCTTCGTTCCTAGCACTTAAAGAAAATGCTTAATAAATATCTACAGAATGAGTGCACAAATGAATTAATCAATTGCATGAACTGATTGATTGCTAATAATGCACATTATAAGTCATTTGGTGAGTTGGTTAATTCACAATGCACATCAACTTCACTTCAGATAATCCACATTAATTCTTGGAGTTGATGAGTATAAAAAGCACTGGTTGACTGTGTTGGGTCATGTGCTTTGTGAGCCTGCTCACATCATGCGTGCAAGACCAATGCTTGGACAGTATCCAGTGCATACTCTTCTGCACTGTTAAATTTCTTTGAACTTACAGGTAAACCTGGCCTTTATAATTATAGTGTCCAATAGGGAAACATCTACTGTGAAAGAAGTGAATGTCCATTTGCTCACTTTACTTGAGTGAAGGCTTTAATTCAGGGAGAGAGCAAGTAAGGTTTTATTCCCTAGCTGCTGTAGGTGTTTAGGACTCAGAAGAGAATGCTGTCTGTACACCTCCCCAGCCTGTAATTCCCTATCTTCAGGTTTCAGTAGTGTGCCTTTCTGAGGATGGTAATGAAATTTCTAGTAATAGTAAAATTCACCCTAACACGTCGTTTCAACAAGCATGGTCAAGTCTGCAGAGAAATCATGGGTGGGTTAGATCTGGCTGGACCCTTGATACTCCGTGTGTTCTAGGCAGGCAAACATTCATCCTGTCCTCTGCTGTTCAGACTTCAGCAGGCTCTTCTGTCAATGACTCGAGTTCTAAAATGATCTTACTCATGTTATCACACTGCTGAAACTCAACCTCTCACTATGCCGCAGTTTCTTCTAAGCTTGGGAGAATAACAGAAGGATGGGACACATTTACACTAATACCAGAATGACAGAAAGACCTGAAAGTCATCGCAGATATTGCTTTGTTTAAAAAAAAAACAAAACTCTACAACATTTTGATTTTATTTTAATTTTGTAAGAAATTCAGGGAAGGGAACTCTCAGCATTCCATTGAACCCTAGTGCTAGAACTTACCATATTAATTTCATGAACCATGAAATGATTTCCTTAAGTAATATAATGTATCTCCCCTCCCCATTCCTGTGTTTTCTTCCCATTTCTGCTGAACTGAACATCCTAAAATACAGATCTCCTGGTGTAACCCCACTATTTAAAATATATCAACTCATTTTTGCCTATGTGATAAAAGTTCAAGCCCTTCAACATAGAGCAGAAGTTTTTTCCCAATGGTGCTCCCACTTCAGTTCCCCCAATTCCATTCTTTTTTTGCAACAGAAAAATAATTTAGTTTCAATATTGATTTACTCAAAGTACTGAATTATCAACCTGTTTCAGGTTGGATTTTCCAGGGAGTATATTCTTCTTTTTTTTTTTTTTTTTTTTTTGAAGTATAATTGATTGACAGTGTTGTGTTCATTTCTGCTATGTAGCAATGTGACTGTTTTTTGTGTGTTTGTGTGTGCGCATGTGTATGTGTATGTGTGTATGGGATTCCTAGGTGATGCAGTGGTAAAGAATCCACATGCTAATACAGGAGATACAAAAGAGACATGGGTTTGATCTCTGGGCTAGGAAGATCCCCTGAAGTAGGAAATAGCAACCCACTCCATTATTCTTGCTTGAAAAATTACATGGACAAGGAATTTTACAAGGACTGTAACCCACAAGGGGCCTGATGGGTTACAGTCCATAGGGTTGCAAAGAGTTGGACATGACTGGAGCATATACGTATGTACATTCTTTTTTATATTGTTTTCCATTATAGTTTATCACAGGACATTGACTATAGTTCCCTGTGCCCCTCTAAATAAAAGGCTCTGAGGTCTAACCTCTACACACTAACCAAACTCTCACCTTAAATACTTTGCAGAAGTGTGGACTCTGCCTGTCACATGCCCCACCCTACCTCTTCTGAATCAGCAACTCTGACCTCAGTTGTCCTCATCGCAGCCCAAGCATCTCCACACCTTTTCACCTTGTGCCAGAACTGTTTGTCACTTCTGCTGTTCTTCTCCTAGGCTCTACTCTTCCTCTTTCAAGTCTCCCATTTCACTGGGCCACAAGCTCTTTGAGTTCCAGGTGAGTCTTAGAATGTCTCTCCATGTGCATCTAGTACAGATGTTTGTTCCATGAATATACATTTACTGAGTGAGTGAATGAATGTATCAACCAACCTATACATTACTAAACAAAGGATTTTATTTATTTTATTTGCTACTTTTTATTGGAGTATAGTTGTTTTACAATGTTGTGTTGGTTTCTACTGTCCAGCAAAGTGAATCAGCTATACATATACATATATAACCTATTTTGAATTTCCTTCCCATTTAGGTCACCAAAGAGCACTGAGCCGAGTCCCCAGTGCTATCCAGTATGTTCTCATTAGTTTTTCATTTTCTACAGAGTAGTCAATCCCAACCTCCCAATTCATTCCACCCCCTCCCTGCCTTGGTTTCCATAAGTTTGTTCTCTACATCTGTGTCTTTATTTCTGCTTTTCAAACAGGGTCATCTGTATCATTTTTCTAGATTCCACATGAGTGGTATTATATGATATTTTTCTGTTTCTGACTTACTTCATTCTGTATGGCAGTCTCTAGGTCCATCCATGATGAATCAGTTCAAACTGATATTAGGCCCAATTTGACCTAACTTCTAAAATGAGAAACTTAAGGAGGAAAAAAAAGCAAAGAGCATATCATAGATCTAAGCAAAAACTAAAGTAAGTCAGAACTGTGTATGGTCAAATTCCTGATTTGTATATAAATAAAACATATTTCTTATATGGCATAGCTAATGCCCAAGGATTTTGAAACATCTTGCTTTGAGTCTCACTCAGGTTGCTTAAGACAGTGAAGTACCTACTTTACCTATTGTGAAGAATTTTGGATGTGCTATTGAGAGTGAGTTTGGGGTGTAAGGTATATATGGGAGGTGGGAGAAAAAGAGTTTAGGGAAATGAAGACAGAAAAGCAAATTCCAGAGAGAAGCAATACTATACAGTGAACATGCCATGACTGTATGAAACTCCTGAATGCTCTTGTAAAAATCATTAAATTCTAATTTATATTGGGTTGGGCTTGCCACAGTATGGTACACTCCAAAGTGTTTCTTCTCAGATCGTAAATGCACAGTGTCCTCCTGCTGGCCTAACAAATGCTTGTCAACCATGTCTTGGTTTGTGTTTGAGATGTGAAATTGTAAAGCTAATGCTTCTTCCCTCTCTTTGGAAAAAGAAAAGTTGTGATGAAGAGTTTTGTTGATGGCTGAACACAGGTATTCTTCTCATAAATGCTCTAAGAAGCATCTTTATGTCAAAAAAGAATTGTTTTGCAAGTTAATTTACAAAGTACTTTTTTTCTTAAATTATCCTATTTTGTCCTTACAAAAACTTGCGAAGTTTATGACAATAATCTTTAAGATGAGTACTTTGAGATTCAGGAAATTTGATGCAGAGTTGTGGTTCAAGCCTGCATATGATTCCAAGATATAGATTCTTTCTGTTTCAACACAAGCCAACCTCCTGGGGAGCCAGGGAGGAGATACAGGACTTGCCCCTCCTTTGCTCTAGTCCTCATTTGCTGAAAGCAACCAGAAGATCAATTATATTTCTTTACTTCTCTCCTTTATCCAATATCTGCCTCCACAGCAATTTCCTTATTGCCCTTATAGCTTATCCCAGCCATTCCCTCTTATAGGGACAAATCACCCTCTGTACCCCATTTTTTCATTCTCTATCCCCCTTCAACCACCCTCTCAGTCAGTATTCTCCAGTTCCCTTCCAGACCCTTGAACTGAACTCTGTGGTTCTGTTGTATATGATCTGTTTATCATTCTCAGGCCTCACCTTATGCCCTGTACTCCTTTCATTGACCCTACCCTTCCAGATGGGATCAGATGCTTTGGGTTCCCATATATGACTCCTTATCACACCTGCTCGTCATTTGTTGTTTTTAATCTTCCTCCAGGTCTAGGATATGAAGTCCTGAAATTCAAGACTAGGTTCTGTTTTCTGAGTTCTGTTAAACATCCAGAACTTGAGGCAATGCCTTGCACACAGTAAATATTCAATAATATTCACTGAATAAATGAATGAATGAGTCTGGCTAACAAATTCTACACCAACTGAGTAATCCCCCCTGCCCATTTTACATCATGTTTCCAGTGTGACAGAAAAGGATCACAAATTGTGTTTGCCTGAGTTTTGTTTTAGTTGCACTTTCTGGTGTTTGGGGTTTGTTTTGATTGCTGTCACCTGTATCACGGTGATGCCTCAAACCTGCCCCCACACACACACAACAATTGTCCTGGGCATCCACACTTCACCATCCTATTAAATCTCAGGAAATGATGGAATCTTCTACTTTTCCACTGCTGAGGACACCATGTTAGCTCTCTCCTCTCTACCTTAATCTCCCTTGGAATCTTGACCCTTGATCTTTTGGAAAGTGCAAACTGCTTTGATAAAGTTGCTGTTTTTGCACCCTCACCCCATCTTGCACTGCTTAACCAGCCCACTCTTCTGTCAGCGTTCCTCCTCTGGACCTTATGTCGTGCCTGCATTTTCCAGTCCTCCCTACCCCACCAATGTTTTATTTAAGAAGGCACCTCTGCTCTGCCCTCTGGCTAATCCTTCTGCTCCCTAGCATCACTGTTGTCTCTGCAAACTGCCCCATTATTGTTCCGCTTTTTAAAGTCCTGGTAGATTTCTTACCATGAGTCACAAATAAGCTTCTTGAGTCCTGATTTCCCATTAATTCCATTTTCCTTGGTTCTCTTTCATTATTGATTCCTCTATCTGAGAAGTCTAACTTCTATTGAGAATGGTGTCCTCTTTCCTCTTAACCTAGGATTCCCATCACTTCCCACTTTATTAGGTATTCCTCAGTCAGGTTCTCTCCACTCTACCTCTCCTGAATCTCAAACTTTTCCAGGACACCTTTAAGAGTATCTTATAAGCACTTTACACATTCAAAATCACACCTATTCCTCAAGGGCTTTTTCATCTTCTATTCTCCCTATCCACAACTCCACTGAAACTTCTTCCCAAAATGTGTCATAAAAATGAGATCTGCAAGTCTAGGCTCACAGGGGGCTTCTCTTTAGCTCTGTCTGAACTTATTGTCCCTGAACCAACCTGCAACCTATCCTAAACTCCACTGCAAGTCCAGTCTTTCTCACCTACATCTTCTGTTGAATTATTATGTATTGACAATCTATGATTATACCCCAGAGACCAACAAACCAAGTTAATGTTTCCTAATTGACTCTCAGGATCTACCAAACTATCCTTTACTTCTTGCTTTTGTCTTAGGGAGAAAAAAGGTATTCATTTTATGAGATGATAACCTCATTTAAACATAGGCTTTATTTTTGTAAAGCATAGTCAACATGGATTTTGAACTTCATGTCAAGGTGTCTTATAAAATGCTCAACACAAATTCCTACAAAGACTGAAGCTAAGACGTGCTGCCAAAGCATCTCTCCTGTCTGTGCAGATGTGGGGTATATTTAGACCTGCACAAACCAGCTCACAGCAGAAGTGCCCACCTTTGTTAGAGCATCTTCCCAACTTCTAAGTGGTGCAAGTGTCTCTCCATGGGAGATGCCATCTTGTTGCCACTACTTATAGCAGACCACCCCTCCTATGGAGAAAGAAACTCAGAGAACAAAGTTCAACACCTGGATGCAGAAAAAAAAAATAAAAGAAGCTAACTATTTTAAGCATCTCTTCTGTGCCTTGTATTTCCTTCATTAATGATAGAGATTCAGCTAATCTCTGGTTTTACTGTAAACTCAAATATAAAAGTCTAACTGCACATTAACTAGTTCTCAAAATTCCAACAATGTTGACAATTTATTCAACTACAAAAAGAGAAAAAACAATATTTTTTGTATAGTACAGTGTCATAGTTTGAAAAAATGATGCTTTCAGGTAAGAAGATACCAAAACAAATTTTAAAGAAAATGTCTGTTATTTGCCAAAGAAATACTTCATATGCTATATAATGATATTCAACATTGATGAGGGATGACTTGAATATCAAAAATTATCATGTGCTTTTCTTCTGTAAAAGTATTGTGCACAATTTCCAGTAATTTTTTAAAGGGAAGTTTGGCATTCTTTGCCTCTTCCTTTGTCTGCTGATGGGAATGTAGATGGAATAACTGGAGCCTAAGCATTCAAACTATTTTAAGGAAGTTCTTAGCACATCAAAAAAAGTGAAAGTAAATATGTTAATCACTCAACTTTGTCCAACTCTTTGCGACTCCATGAACTGTAGCCCACCAGGCTCTGTTCATTGAATTATCCAAGCAAGAATACTGGAGTGGGTTGCTATTCCCTTCTCCAGGGATCTTCCTGACCCAGGAATCAGACCCGTGTCTTCTGCATTGCAGACAGATTCTTTACCATCTGAGCCACTAGGGCACATTGAAGATTATTTCTAATAATCTGAAAAGTTAAATATCTAAAAATACTAGGTATAATAAACATGAAATAATTTAACATTGAGTAAAGGCTCAGTACTCTAGTAAGCTAACCAAAGACAAATGGGGATGTGATCTTTAAAAAGGAGCCCTGGCCAAAATTAAAGATGACCCCAATTTGCCAGCAGGACTAAATGTGTGATCAGAAGCCTCCTTCCCCCAACAACCACTGACCACAATCTCTCTTACGTTGTGCCCTTTTTAAGCTAGTGTATATTTTGTCCACTCAAATAGACAAATACATGACATTGTTCTCCTGTTCTTTGGAGAATATTTGAAATGTTTTTCAGGTTTCTAAGTATCAAAACAATTTTGCACAAGAAAATTAAGTTCCATGGGTGGGGGGCAATAGTTTGTCACTTGAAATTTTAGTACATGAATGATGTATTAAGTGGTGGCTTTGCTCCCAGGCTAACCCACTAAAACAATTAAAATACTCTTCACTCATACAGAAAAGTACAGAAAGTGTCTGTTGCTGAGCTTGTAACTACTGTACGTGTTAAAGGCCTGCTGATTGTGTTAGGTTGGGTTGGTCTGTATGTGTCAGAAAGCCTCAAGTGACAGGAAGTGAGAGGTTGATTCCCTCCCTCTCCTCAGAGGTAGAGAGCTAGATGGAACAGATTCATGTAAGTATGACAGGTACACGCTCCTTCCATTTGGTGACTGTCATCCTCAGAATCTGCCTTTTCTCTCATACTGCAATACGACTGCTTGAGTTCCAGTCATTTGTTCTGCATTCCAGACATTGGAAAGGATAAGGAAAAGAAAATTTTAACTTTTTGCTAGAACATAGTCACATTTCCACACCAAGCTGCAAGGACGGGTGGGTCACTGGGTCACCATTCCTGCAGCAGTGCTGAGTGTGGTGGGCAGGACAGCTTGGCTGTGAAAAGAGGATGTTTCAGTGAAGGAGGACAAGGATGGGCAGGGGGTGACCAGCACTTTCCACATGTGTTCATCACATCCCAAACCAAGCGTCCATGCCTATGTTTAGCCAAATGTTAAACAGTCTTGTCAACTAGGGATATGTGTTTGAAGGTACATGTCTACTTTTTAGGTGAACTGTGTTTAACTGCATGAACATACTCGATTATTTTTCTTTCTTTTGTTCATCTGTCCTTTTTCATATTTGAAAAAAGGCTAACAAAACACATAGTCATGTCCAAATCTGATATTATTATCATATAAACACACACACACACTCATATTACACCTTGCTGCTGCTGCTGCTGCTAAGTCACTTCAGTCGTGTCCGACTCTGTGCGACCCCATAGACGGCAGCCCACGAGGCTCCCCTGTCCCTGGGATTCTCCAGGCAAGAACACTGGAGTGGGTTGCCATTTCCTTCTCCGATGCATGAAAGTGAAAAGTAAAAGTGAAGTCGCTCAGTCACGTCCGACTCTTTGCGACCCCATGGACTGCAGCCTATCAGGCTCCTCCATCCATGGGACTTCCCGGGCAAGAGTACTGGAGTGGAGTGCCATTGCCCTCTCCTTAGAAGTCACAAGAAAGAGTACAAAGAATATCATTAACACATTAGTCTTATCAGCAGAATTCTATTTTTACTAGTATAATCTCAATGATGCTTAAGTTATTTCCCCACAAACATATTCTTGAGGATCTGAGGATGGAAATAAATGCATTGAAGTGTTCTGTTTTGATTGTGTACTAACTGGATGGAAACTGGAGAAAGAAAAACACAACCAAGAAAGGCAAAAGATGGCTAGATTGGAGCTGGGGCTACCAGCTCTGCCCTGGTTCTGTCTTTGATTTGCTGGGCCCTGTCCATTTTCAGACCTCAGTTTCTTCATTTACAAAATGTGGGGACTGGATTAAGCCATAAATTCACTGTTATGGACTGAATTGTGTCCCCTCAAAATTCATATTTGAAGCCTTAACTTCCAGTGTGACTATATTTGGATGTAGGACTTTGAAAGAAGTAACTAAGAATAAATGAGGTCATAAGGGTGGGGCCCTGATACCAGTAGAACTGGTGCCCTTGTGACAAAAGGAAGAGGCACCAAAGAATCCCCAGGAGGGATTAGGGCTTGAAGAGAAAAGCCCATATGAGAACACAGCAAGATGGTGGTCATCTGTCGGTCAATGCAGAGAGACTCAGTCTTGCCTGCACCTTGCTGTTGGACTCCCAGCCTCCGGGACTGTGAGAAAATTATTTCTACTGTCCAAGTCCCAAAGCTATGGTGCTTTGTTATGGCAGTTCTAGCCAACTATTGTAGTCACTTCCAATTCTAACACTGTTTTGTTAGGAACCTAGACTGTCCTTATGTATGAAGATCAAAATATATTCATTTGAATTTAAAAACAATACTTTACAAATAATAATAGGATTGAAAATAATTCTACAAAGCAATCATCAGCTCACAGAATTTTAATCAAATAAAAATGATTGTTTCTCAGGGGCCTTAATGGCTTACAAAATGTCTCCACACAAATTACTTTATCATCAACTAAAGAAGTAGATGGTTTCATAGGTCACAGGACTAACCACAGGTCCATTAATTTCTGTCTAAGCATATAGATCTTGTCCCCTTCCTTCAAAAAAGAACAACAACAACAACAACAAAAAACCTGTCAAAGTAATTTATACTGAAAACGGGAGTGTAATGAGGACAATATATCAAAAAAAGTCATTTAAAGATAATTATTGATTCTCCTCCAGTTGACCACCATCTCAGGAAGACTATATTCACCATATTCACCACCTCTATTCACAGGAAGACTATAATCAGTTAGGGAAATAAGATATAAACAGAAGAGTCTAAAATAAGAGAGATGCATACAATGATAGAATATATATCACAAAATTGTATCATATAGAAAGATGAATGAAATATAACTGTAGAGGAACCTATAGTGTTTCAAAGACTTTTTGCTGTGATATCTAGAAGATATAATGAAATCAGTTTAAAAAAATACGTTGCTTCTGTTTGGGTGGAAGAGGGGTGGAAGGAAAGTGGATAGTCCAAGTGAGTGGGAAATTACTAACCTGCCCAAAGGCTGCTTCAAGATATTTTATTATCACTTCCTGGACCCCAGTGATTGTGGCTTGATTTTTGTCATGTTTCCATCACATATATTCTTTAAAATATTTGTCATTCACATATCTTTATACATTAATCATTTATCAACCTTGGTATCTGGGCTTTATCCAATTACCTAAGTTTATCTCACTGGTTGGAGACAGTTCCATATGGCCACAGAAGGGTGACAGTTCACTCTATTGGAGCTAAAAAAAAGATATCTAAGATAATAAGACATCTGTCAATATGGTGACCATCTCTCGCCAATTCTTGTTTGTGATCTATGGCCCATATTTTGTTCTTGAGCCCACTTCACTCTCAAATGTATGAATTTGGATTTTTCCTCCAACATCTGGCCAACAGTTAGGTTCCCTACTTTGGTTTCGCCCATCAACTGTGATTTATGCGTTCTCAACTGAGCATGCATTACTGATACCACTGCTGACATGCATGGCTTTGGACAAAGCACTTACTCCTGTTATTAGTCCTACATAGTTCAAATCACTTCTGATAATTCTTGATAGATACAATATAGATCAATTTGGGGGGGGTTGCCTTATTCTGTTGCTGAATCATCACAAGACTCTGTATAAGCTAAAAGACAGTACACCAGTTTAAAAAAACAAAACAAAACACCATTTCTAAAGGCAGCTGGATGGCAGAAAGTGCACTGGAGCTTCTCATGGCTCCTCAAGTTCTAACACCTTCCCGGTTGGATTCCAGAGTGCATAGCTGAAATACGGTGTTCCACTTTTTGAAGCAATGAAACTGATGAATTGATTTTAACAATTAACTCTTTGAACATAATTATTTAACTTTAGTTCAGATTTACCAAGGAGTCATTGCTTCCTGATTGCCACCTCAAAAGTTTAGAAGGAGTTTCTAAATCTTGTGGAATAGAATCAATTTTTTTCCTAGTATTATTATAGTTCTATTACAGGATGAATTTAACGAGATCTCATTATTAACTAAATTCTCACAAATATAGGCCATACAACTTCATTCTTAAATTATTGCTTTCTTATCCAGAGAAAAGGGCCCAAAAGTTATGATATCTTAGCTAATATAATCTTTGATATGGAAAGTAGGAAAATTAATATAAACTTACTGGGACGCTGGAGGTTTTGCTGAACAGTGGTAGGTGTGTCTTCTGTGTATTGGCAGTGACAGGATGCCATTTCTTTGAGACTGCAAAAAAAAAAAGTTTTAAAATAAATTATAACGATTGACATGTTCTTGGGTTTGCAGCACATCTTAATTCTTAATATTTGTTTCCACTTCTTCAAGCTTATATTTCCTTCTATTTTCAGCTTCTTTTGTATCATTTAAATTCTTTTTTCTCTCTCCCAAAAGAAAATTTAAAATCTTTCCAAGTAATACAAAATAATATATGCAGTGTATTCATAGCCATATAAATGTAGAAGAAACTGGTTTGGGGGAAAAAAAAAACCTAAAGAAAACTGAAATGTTTAAGATGGATTATGGGTAAGGTATTTTTTCTTCTTATTTTTTAAAATTGCCTACAATTAGTAATAAACACTTTTGTAATAACAATAATAATAAAATGATGATAATAATAAGACCAGTAACGTCATGAAAAGAACATGAGCTCAGGAGTCAAATAAACGTGATTTAAATTATTGCCACGAGACCATGGACAAGTCTCATCACCTTTATAAGACACTATTGTTACTTATTGTCAAATTTGTTACAGAATACCTTCCTCCCAAAGTTGACGTTAGATAAAATAACCTCTGTAAATTACTTCACATGATCATGCTACTCTTTTATAAAGTAAAATTTTTATCCAAATTGAAGAAGCCTCAATGAAAAGTAAGCTAAGACAATGTTCTGACTCAAAAATCTTATGTCTGTGTCTCTGCATAGAAAGTTGGATACCAAAACAGAAATGCTCGCTGCAGGAGTACATCAGCCGAGGTATCATAAAGCTTGCGACCATAAAGCCAGTGGTAGGCAGGTGTGTTTTGAGTCAAGGTTTCAACTTTTTCCTACCTGGATACAGGGTAGTCATTAGATTCTTCAATGGCCTGTCTAGTTTCTCAAACACCTGGTAAAATTAAACGCCTAAAGACTAGCAAAGGATATGTTCATTGTATATAGCCACCATAAAACTAATGAACTGAAAAGTCTAAAATTCTCTTACTGTCAGATGTGATCTAACTTAAGAAACCATCTCCCTGACTCTGTAAGGGGAGTATGGGGAGCTTTCTTTGATGCTATGCATGTGTAATAATGGTTCCGCTCAGGAAACCTGGAATAATTAGACTAAATTGTTTTTATTCTCTTGAGAGAGCCTAGTAACAATGATTATAAGAGATTTAGCCATTTCAGGAAATACGCAGGCTCTATTATAAACTTCAGGAATATAATATCTGATGAATAAAGTAGCTTGTATAGAAATTTGCAAAAAAGTACTTTTTAACCAGAAATTAGTATATTTAACAAACTGGTACTGAGCTCCTACTGTTGTTACCTGCCAAAATCTGAAGATACAATACAAAATTAATGCCACCTTGATAGTGAATCCCTAACAAATCCTGTCTATTTTACATCCACAATACACCCTTGTTTTTCATCCCTGCCTGCAATATTGTTGCTCAAATTATCTACAATTAGTAACACTTCTGTGATAATAATAATGGAATGATTATAATAATAACAAACCAAATAACAGAGTGTTAAGAACATGAGTTCAGGAGTCAAATAAATCTGATATAACTTCTTGCCTTCAACCTTCAATTCATGCCTTCATCTTTTCTCATTTGGATAGATGATGACAGCCTTCTGTCCATTTTATTTTTTCGCAATTTTTTTTTCCCATGGCTAATTAATTGACCGTCCTTTCTCCAGAATCCTTGCCCTCCAGGAAAACATCCAAGCTCCTCCTGATTTTGCCTCTGGTTTTTCTCTTTGGTCTCATCTTTCACCATCCCTATTCTACTACAATGCTATTGCTGTGCTGTGCTTAGTTGCTCAGTCACCTCTTTGTGACCCCATGGACTGTAGCCCACCAGGCTCCTCTATCCATGGAGATTCTCCAGGCAAGAACACTGGAGTGGGTTGCCATGCCCTTCTCCAAGAGTTGTTCCCAACCCAGGGATCGAACCCAGGTCTTCCACATTGCAGGTGAATTCTTTATCATCTGAATTCTAGTGAACTTTAAATATATATTCACAGTCACACATTGTGATGTGCTTTCCACACCCTGTCTACTCAAGTTTTTTGTCTCCTTGGTGTACCCTTGACCATCTCTTTGCTTGGATAATTCTTTCCCATTACCCTAGAGCCCACTTTATTACTTATGCCTTTTAATTTTCCATATGTTCAAAGCTTTGATATTCAGGTCCTTGCTGATCCTGGAGACACTGCTCCCTGAAGGCTGGCCAATTCCCAGAGACGGTAAACAACTCACCTGGGAGAGTGTCTTTCGTAGGCAAACCAACCAATGCACAGCCCACAGCCAGGCTACCCCTTTATCAAGCTCTCAAACTTCAAACCACTATTTCACAGTACTAAACATCCCCTGGGGATTCCCTGGTGGCCTAGTGGTAAAGAATCTGCCTCTAATGGGGGAGACCCAGGTTTGTTCCATGGGTCAGGAAGATCATCTGGAGAAGGGGAAAGGCTTGGGATGAGATAACAATAAGGGATAGCCCTTGTGCCCCAGAGCCTGTTGAAATTATTCAAACTAGCCAATTTTAAACCTACTTAACTTGCTTCACTAGTTCCTTCCTGTGGAAACCACAATAAAGACTCTGCCATGCCTTCTCCTAGCTCCCTCTGCCTACTGAGGGACCCTGGTGATTTCCTGTGGGGGATTAAGGGGGGGGCAGCCTTCTCTTGAGAATTCTGAATAACAAAGTATCTTTTCAGTGGTAACTACCTTCTTATCTGTTGGCCTCACCTAACATGAATAACAATGAAACAGTTTAAAACACTTAACTCTATTATCATCCACTGTGGAAAACTGCCCAAATCCCTTCCTCTCCCAGGTGAACATGATACAGTGCATCTCATCTGTGCTTTCATTGGCAATGTAAGTACCATCCTCCCAGCCCATACTGCATTGATAATATGGCAAGTTTCCCCACCAAACTCTCTGGCCATAACTACCTCTTGTATATATATTTATTGCCAAACTTTCAGGTAACACCTACAGACAGTGTATAGCAAACTCTCCAGTTGAACTGAACTAAACTAGAAAATGAGCTCTGCCTTCAGAAAACATCAATATGAAAAATGATGCAGGGCAGCAAGCAGATGATTCCAGTTCATCCTGGTAACCTCAAAGATAGCAATAAACAGGGACACTGCAGGAACTGAAGGATACACATGAGACCCTTGACCTGACATGTAACAGTTTAAAAGGTTTCACTTTGTTTTTCTTTTTGTCTTTAAAAGTCAAAAGTTTCTCCTGCTTTCAATAGCATTTGCACATTCAGTTCAGTCGTGTCTGACTCTGCGACCCCATGAATAGCAGCACGCCAGGCCTCCCTGTCTATCACCAACTCCCGGAGTGTACCCAAACCCATGTCCATTGTGTCAGTGATTCCATCCAACTCTGTCGTCCCCTTCTCCTCCTGCCCTCGATCTTTCCCAGCATCAGAGTCTTTTCAAATGAGTCAACTCTTCGCATGAGGTGGCCAAAGTATTGGAATTACAGCTTTAACATCAGTCAGTCCAATGAACACCCAGGACTGATCTCCTTTAGGATGGACTGGTAGGATCTCCTTGCAGTCCAAGGGACTCTCAAGAGTCTTCTCCAACACCACAGTTCAAAAGCATCAATTCTTCGGCACTCAGCTTTCTTTATAGTCCAACTCTCACATCCATATATGACTACTGGAAAAACCATAGACTTGACTAGACACACCTTTGTTGACAAACTAATGTCTCTGCTTTTGAATATGCTGTCTAGGTTGGTCATAACTTTCCTTCCGAGGAGTAAGCATCTTTTAATTTCATGGCTGCAATCACCATCTGCAGTGATTTTGGAGCCCAGAAAAATAAAGTCATCCACTGTTTCCCCATCTATTTGCCATGGTAAATTTAAAGCACTAACAGAACGAAAAGAAACGGCCTCAAAATCAGTTAATTTGGAGCTCCTGACTATTGGGATGGATGACTTGGCATATTTACAAAGAAGAAAATTATTATATCAATTAAATTAGCTGTCTTGGATTTCACCTTCTAAATGTGCTTTCACCATGCCCTGTCTCTATTCCCTCTGTTAGTGTCTTTGTTGTGGCTAATGTTGGTCTTATACCTTCCTGGGGGCTTCTGAGGTGGCGATAGTGGTGGAGAAATTGCCTGCCAATGCAGGAGACGTAAGAGGCAGGTTCAATTCCTGGGTCAGGAAGATTCCCCTGGAGGAGGGCATGGCAACCCACTCCAGTATTCTTGCCTGAGAAATCCCATGGACAGAGGAGCCTGCAGGACTGTGGTGGGGTGGGCGGGGGCAGGGTTGGGGCGGGTGGAGGCGGCGGCTACAGTCCATAGAGTCACAAAGAGTCGGACACGAATGAAGCAACTTAGCAAGCACGCACGCACATATGGCATACCTTCCTCCAGAATGAAAGACCAAGCAGTGATTAAATGTACTGGTCTGCATTTTCAGGCCCTATTTGCCTACTTGATTAAATATTCAGCAGAGACTATGAGGGTATAGCCAGTCTATTGCCCCGTTCATCTTACCTCAACACTTCCATCACAACTTTTTATCCAAGCTTGACAAACTGACTTACCAACGTATCAATTTTAGGCATATAATCAAAGCCTGTGACTTAATAATTCACTCTACTCTCCAAATACATAGTCATTATGCCTTGAAAGCATGTTATACTGCATTGTAATTTTCCATAAAATTGCAAATGATGGTAAGCCATAAGCCATGACACCAATTCTGGTCAGAGCCAATACAAAAATCTGGATGGAGCCAGAATGCTTCAAACAACTAATTTTAAATGAAGGAGGAACTACTTGAATCCTAACTGGATTGTCATCAGTTAAATTTTAATGCTGAGCTGCTTCTAAAACCATATGCACAGTGGAATTTTTTATTCTCATTATATTACTATTATTTATATTATATAAAACTATTACTGATATTGTTGGTACACAAATTTACTTTCTCAATCCTATTCAGACCCCTTAGATAACATACTTATTGGGGTGACCTTTCCGATAAAACCATTCACAAAAAGTAACTCTTAATGCGATCTCATTAACATTGATTTTTCTGGAGGAGCTGGGGAATCTTGAAAGAAATACAAAAAGTCACAAGTCAAATTTCTGAATGAATTATTAAGTTCATTACATGGATTGTCATCCAAATCTCTTATCCAACAACAAGCTAACTTGGAATATTGAAAACAACATAGGAACTTTGATGGAGGTGTATGTAGTTTAAAGATTCTGATGGCTTGACTGAGATTAGAGCAATGCTAAAAAACCTGCCTGCCTTACTAAACTGTTGCTGCTCTTCAGCATTGCTAATAATTGTAGAGATGAGGCTGTTTATCAGTTTGTTTGTTTGTCTGCTCTTTTGTTTTGGCCCTATAATATAAATTCTGCTGCTTCTGCTAAGTCGTTTCAGTCATGTCCCACTCTGTGGGACCCCACAGACGGCAGCCCACTAGGCTCCTCTGTACCTGGGATTCTCCAGGCAAGAATGAATACTGGAGTGGGTTCCCATTTCCTTCTCCAATGCATGAAAGTGAAAAGTGAAAGTGAAGTCGCGAGTCATGCTGGACTCTTAGCGACCCCATGGACTGCAGCCTACCAGGCTCCTCCGTCCATGGGATTATCCAGGCAAGAGTACTGGAGTGGGGTGCCATTGCCTTCTCCATAATATAATTCACATGATAATATAATAACAGAACAAGTCCTAGTCCCCATTGCAATATTTTACCTTCCATCTTGGTAACTCAGTTAACTCAGCCTCAGACTCTCAGAAGAATTCTGTCCTTTCTTCAGGAAGAATTTAATGCATCTGGGTTCCTTAATTCAAGTCACTCAGAATCAAGGCAGCCTGATGGTTAGTTGGGCTCTGAGATTATATTCCATTTTCCCTCCAGCTTTATTGATATATAACTGACATATTGTGTATATTTAAGGTGTACAATGTGTTAACTTTATTGCTTATATATTGCAAAATGATTACCACCATAGTATTTGCTAACACCTCCATCCCATCCAATAATTATGCTTTCTTTTTTTGTGGTGAGAACATTAAAGATGTACTAATAGTCCTAGTTACAATTTCTTACAATGGTACAAAAGCAATTTCTTACAATGGTACAAAAGCAATATGCATTCAGTAGAAACTATACTTTTAATTTTTTTTCCAATACTAGCATCATGCAGTATATACTCTCTTGTGATGCTGGGCAGCATCAGCAAACTGAATGTACCAGTCAGCCACACATTCACAAGGGTAAACAGCCAATACATTTATGGCCATTCTATATCCAGTCATCCTGCTTTTCACTTTCAGTATAGTATTCAATGGGCTTCCCTGGTGGCTCAACAGTAAAGAATCCACTTGCAATGTAGGAGATATAGAAGACTTGGGTTTGGTCCCTGGGTCAAGAAGATTCCCTGGAAGAGGGAATGGCAGCTGTCTCCAGTATTCTTGCCTGGGACAGAGGACCCTGGTGGGCTCCAGTCCATTGGGTCACAAAGAGCCGGATACAACTAAATTACCTGAGCACGCATGCATGCATAATATTCAATAAATTGCATTAGCTATTCAACATTCTATTATAAGTAGGTTATTTTGTGCAACTGTATGCTAATAGAAGTGTTCTGAGCATGTTTAAAGTAGGCTAGGCTATGCCATGATATTCTATAGGTTAAGTGTATTAAATGCATATCTGTTCTGATGTTTGCTATTTCCTTCTTTCTGCTAACTTTGAGCTTAGTTTGTTCTATTTTTTATTATTATTATTTTCTTGGGATATAAATGTAAGTTGTTTACTTGTAATCTTTCTTTTTCCTTAATATAGGCATTTGTCACTGCAAAATTCCCTCTTAGACCTGCTTTTACAGAATCCTATATGTTTTAATGTGTTGTAGTTCCATTTTCATTTGTTTCGAGATTCAAAATTTCATTTGATTCAAGATTTCATTTGATTCAAGATTTCCCTTTTGATTTCTTCATGACTCATTGGTTGTTTGTAGAACAAACTTTTTTTTTAAGTCATTCATCTTCCACATGGAAGACAAGAGAATGCACCTCAAAACCTCTAACTAAATGAACAGAACGGACCAAGGATCCCCTTTGCTGTGCTCAGAAATCATTACCACATTTGAGCTAAGACTTTGCTTTCCATAAATCGCTACAAGATTAGCTGGCATGTAACAGTGCATATCATTATTTCCAGTCTATGGAAAAGGAAACCAGGGCTTAGAGAACTTAAATACCTACCAAAGGAAATAAAGAAATTGGAAGAGCTATTAATATATTTTCTATAAAATTTTAAAAGACAGTGTTATTCCCATCAACTGTGGTGTTTGTCACTTCAAAGCCACTGTCTAACCCACAGTCTTAGAAGGACAAGTTCTTCAGCATCTCAGTACTTCTTGGAAGGGTAATTCATTTTATCTTGTCTGGCTCCTCTCTAAGACTAGAATTGGTTCCTGAATGCTGGTGAAAATAAATGATTTTCTTAGAATATAATGTGAAAAGTTATCATTGGAATTTTTCAATGCAGTAAGTCCTGCTCCTGTTTGCCATCAACTGTTCCATGACTTGCTTGGTTGTGTGTTATCCGTTTCTTTCAGTATAATTTTCAAGCCTGCTGGGACTTCACTGAACCAAGTGGTTATCGAACATTTGGCTCCATGGTCTCCAAATGTTGGGTTTCATATTCTTAGCTGTTTCTTAATCTAACACCAGCATTTAGGTCCCACCCTGCATTCGATGACCCAACATGAGACAGATGCCACTCAAGCATAGTAATATTTCACCTATTTAAATGATGAGAGCAAAGCTACAGGAAGCCAACAGGGAGTGGTCCAGCACCTCAGAACCAGCAACTGCAGAAGACACTCTACCTTCTTGGCTGAAGGGCAAATAAAGAGGGAAAAATTCTAGACCGTGGTGAAGGTAATAGTCATTTTGTAACAGTTGCAGTAGCTGTATAACAAGAAAATGAGACAGAAACGCTGACCTTCTGGTGAGCACAGCCATTGCCCACTGGAGCCCCAGAGGAAAGGAGCAAAGGAAATAAACACTGCAACCTCTGTCTATTCCTGCCTTCCTATCTTCTGATTGTGGAAGTTATGGGACAACCGAGATTGGCTGGGACACCCAGTAATAGTCATTTTCTTAGAACATAGAACAAGGTGGAGAGAAGGGTACAGATTGGATCTGGAGGAAAGAAAGGAAGCATCTATCACACCTCCACATACCTGCTTTTTCCCTCAGGAAGTGTCTAGTTCACATTCAGGGTTCTCCCCTCTGGATTAGTGTGTTTCTCTGCTCTGTAGAATTCTTTTCAGATAGGTTCACCACAAGTTGTAGATATTTGCTAATTTGGGCCTTTCCTCTTGTTTTGACAGTAACACCACCAGAACTCTTTTGAGGAGCCTTTACACCACAATTCCTATTTTATGAGGTACATGGCTGATTTAAACACCCCCAGTGACAGAGGTTGAGTCCATTTTTAAGCAGCAGCATCAGGCTAACCCAAAAGACAATATTTCAGTAGCAGCCAAGTCAAGTAAGTCAAAACAAATGAATTGACACATGAAATTCTGACCAGTTTCAAATTTCACCTCTCAAAAGGTAAGTCATCTACTGTTTCTTAACTGTAACTCTAATTATCTCATTGTGTTATAGGATGTTATAGAGCTATTTCCCTTCTAAGATTGTAAAGCTAGAGACCACAACTGTTCTTCTTTATATCCCTAGTATCTAGCGCAATCTCTGACATTCAGTTAACACTTGTTGGGATAAATGGGAGAAATGACACACGAGGATAAACATCCTGGCACAGTACTATCCAGATGATGATTGATCCTCATAGAGATTTTGTCACTACTCGTCAGCCTGTGTGTCTACCTGGTGTTGAGAGTCAGAGTAAGAGGCGTAGCAAAGGATAGATGATGATAAAGAGAGATTAGGAAATAAGTTTTTAGCTTTGTATGGATAGAGAAATGACTGAAAACCAGATATCTTGGTAAAAATTGAAATGTTCCTACATTGTATTTACCATATAAAGTGAAGTGAAGTGAAAGTCGCTCAGTCATGTCCGACTCTTTGTGATCCCATGGACTCTACAGTCCATGGAATTCTCCAGGCCAGAATACTGGAGTGAGTAGACTTTCCCTTCTCCAGGGGATATTCCTAACCCAGGAATTGAACCAGGGTCTCCTGCATTGCAGTTAGATACTTTACCAACTGAGCTATCACTACAAAATTGGCAGTAGAGAATGCACAAGATTAAGGAACTAAAAAGGTTAAATAAGGAAGAGCCATGTTTCTGATAGGAGAATAAGAAGATCCACCAATACCTGGATCACTTCTATTGTTTTCCAACATATAGCCCTGGTCTACCTAGGTGGCCATTCCCATACCTTTATTCTGATCATCTTTTTTTTTTTTTCAAAGCCTGGAATGTGCCCCCACTTCTTTGTACCACATCCCTCAAGGCCAAATTCAAATTAAACTCCCTCCCAGAATCCATCTTACCTGCTATGACTCATATTATTAATAGTGTAGAGAAAACACAGAAAAAGAGGGAGTCTCCAAAAACAATTGTCCAAGAGATCACCATGGAGGTTAGAAGAGATAAAATGGTCAAAGTCAACTAACTTCAAAGCAAATTCACTTTTGTCTATTTGTTTGAGCCTCAATAGAAGATGACTCCACATCACTCAATATTCTTCTGCTTTGTTACATTAATATCCCACCTGCATGATATTTTTCATCCTTTAAAAATTATAAAGGTTATATGGGAGGAAGGAAAATAGCAAGCATGAGTTAAAATTCTCTCACCCTCCCCCTTCCCTACCATAGCACCTAGCAAGCCCAGGATTAGGTGTTTAATAGATATGTGATCATTTTGATCAATCAAAATGACATTATATGAAGAACAGTCACTTTTTATCATGAAATCTCCTTCAAATGATTGGAATGTGTTTCAAGCAGCTTCATTTCTCTTAGGAAGCTAATATCCATAAATGTATCCATGTATATCTTTATATTGCATTAAAATTTGCTGGTTGAACAAATATATATAGAGAGAGTATATATATATATATATATATATATATATATATATATATATATATATGTATCTGATACCTTGCCTGCTCTAAATTCCTAAAAATTACAAGTCATATTTCAAAAATAATAAATCCACATTATAGCATATAAGATATTGAAAAGGCAAGATCAGATTGACAGATGAAGTATAGCTGAAAGGACATGCAAAAAGAAATTGCTGAAAATATAAGTGGTGGGTCCTAGTCATGAGAGCCTTGCTTATGATGCCACAACAAACAACTCCATAAATGTGTTTACTTAACACACAAGCCTCAGTCTCTCTTATGTTACACATCACCAGGGGATTGGTGGAGGGTCGATTACACAAATCACTCAAGGATCCAGGCTCAGGGAGGTCCATTCCTTTTCAGAAAGAATATCATTTATAACATGCAGACAGTAGAGTGTTTGGCATAGACCCATGAAATCCTTGCAGCTAGAATCGATAGTAATTTGCAGAATCCCTCTCGCTGAGGCTGCTGATTGGGCTACACCTACAGCACCTGCTGGGCTTCCCAAGTGGCTCAGTGGTAAAGAATTCATCTGCCAATGCAGGGACATGGGTTCAATTCCTGGGTTGGGAAGATCCCCTGGAGAAGGATATGGCAACCCACTCCATTTTCTTGCTTGGGAAATCCCATGGACAGAGAAGTCTGGTGGGCTACAGTCCATGGGGTCACAAAAGAGTCAGACACGACTTAGCAACTAAACAATAACAGTTACTAGAACAGGAAGAGGAAAAGGCCAGCCAACTGCCTCAGCCTGTAATAGTGCTATATCACCTCTCAATAACCTCCAATTGACCCAAGTATCCACGTGGCCCTCTCCAACATAACCGAGAAATGTAGAAGATAAAATGCAGTATTTGCTGAATATTATTCTCTGCCACCCCTGGAGAAGGAAATGGCAACCCACTCCTGTACACTTGCTTAGAGAATTCCATGGGCAGAGGAGCCTGGCAGGCTAGAGTCAGACATAACTGAGCAACTGAGCACACACACACGCACACATTCTCTGCCACTTAATGTAAAAGTCTTTCCTTAGTCTTCAAATGATACTGTATGACTTAATTTCAGGAAAATGGTAGATAGACCCTAATCTGTAAAAGACTCCTTGAGAAAGAAGAACCAAGGAGATAAGAATTATTGACAAGGAACCATGCCTCCATCTTGCATATATTACCTAAGGGACTTCTTTTCCATCACTTCTTTCCTGTATGTCTAGTACCCATGTGCTGCATGCTAAGGCACCTCAGTCCTGTCCAACTCTTTGCAACACTATGGACAGTCACCCGCCAGGCTCTTCTGTCTATGGGATTCTCCAGGCAAGAATATAGAAGTGGGTTGCCATGCCCTCTTCCAGGGAATCTTCCTGACCCAAGGACTGAACCTATGTCTCTTATGTCTCCTGTATTGGCAGGTGGTTCTTTATCATTAGTGCCGCCTGAGAAGCCCTTATTTAGCACATCTCCTCCTTTTTAAAGACAAAGACCTTGGAGTTTAATTTTCTCCTTAAAATCAAGGGGGAGTCAATGCCATCCTTGGATGAAGATTCTTTAATGGTCTAGTGGATAGAATATCTACTAAATATTCTTAAATTTCTTCTAAATGTATTCATCCATACTTTCAGTCATAAAGTAGTATGGAGTACTTCTTTTAAAAAATTTTTAATTGGAGGATAATTGCTTTACAATATTGTGTTAGTTTCTGCCATATATCAACATGAATCAGCCATAAGCCTACATATGGCCCCTCCCTCTTGAGCCTCCCTCCTGAACCTCCCTCCCACCTCTCACCCCATCCCACTCCTTTAGTTTGTCACAGAGCACCTGATCTGAGCTCCCTGCATCATACAGCAAATTCCTTCAGGCTATCTGTTTACATAAGGTAATGTATTTGTTTCAGTGTTACTCTTTCAACTTGTTCCTCCCTTTCCTTCCCCTGACTATGTGCACAAGTCTGTTCTCTATGTCTGCATCTCCACTATTTTTCTGCAAATAGATTCATCAGTACCATCTTTCTAGATTCCATATGAGTGAAGTCGCTCAGTCGTGTCCTACTCTTTGTGACCCCATGGACTGTAGCCTACCAGGCTCCTCCATCCATGGGATTCTCCAGGCAAGACTACTGGAGTGGGTTGCCATTTCCTTCTCCAATAAAATAGATAGCCAATGGGAATCTGCTGTAAGCTCAGGAAACTCAAACAGGGGCTCTGAATCAACCGAGAGGGGAGGGATGGGGAGGGAGGTGCAAAAGGGAGGGGACATATGTATACCTATGGCTGATTCATGTTGAGGTTCAACAGAAAACAACAAAATTTTGTAAAGCAATTATCCTTCAATAAAAAAATAAAAAGAAAAAAAAATGACAGAAACTTTTTGAATTCTGTAAACCTGGACTCAAGTCCATTTGGACTCAAGGGGTGTACAATAAATTTTAGACACCTTTCAGTAGCTTGGAATCTAATATTATGAATATCAGATTCCATATATATGTGTACAAATATTGTATAAAAATATTTATTTTTCTCTTTCTGACTTACTTCGTTCTGTGTAATAGTCTCTAAGTTTGTCCACCTGGAAGTACCTTCTATGTGTCACAGAGTGTGCTAGGTTCTCTGTCTCTGAATGCACAAAATCAAATCAAACCTGGGTTCTGCACAAACAGAAGCCACAGAGAAACACATGGAGTTAAGTCTCTGGGGCATAATTGCAGAATCTTCCAGAGCCAGGAAAGGTATAGAAGGGCTTTTTAATGCAAGTGACATTGGAAGAAACTTGAAAGGTCCAGTTTAGATATAATTACAAGCATTAGGAAAACGTTCTATTATTTTTTCAATCTTTCCTCACCACAGTTACTTCTTGTTTTTCAATTCATCTTCCCATTTACTTGCTTGGTAGAAGTGACAGGAACCCAGAGGGATGCCACCTTTCTCAGCTTCCAAATCATTCAACTCTGCCTTTCCCAGCTGTTGTGTTTAATTTAAGTCTGAAAAACCAACCTGGAGGCACAGGAAGCTGACTGCTCCTTTCCCACTTAATGGTCGAGTCAGCTTTTAAAATAATGCTTCCCATATTTGTTATTCTCCTTCTTTAGCACCATTGCCAGCTGTACCTTCCATTGCACATGAATTTTGGTCCATTCCAATTTTCCACTCCTCTGACTCTAATCCCATGGTTACAAATGGAATCCCAGGCTGCACTAATATCTCTTACTTGCTGGCACTGAAAAGATCAATATTTCAAAATGCCGTATGTTTTATAGATCAGCCATGGCATGCATACAAATAAATGAGATCTGAACCATTAAAAGTATCTGTAAGTTACAAAAACAACTGTCAAAAAAAAGGCAAGTTATCCCTTGTGGCTACATATCCAAAGGTCATCTTGAAGGCTGACCAGGATGCCAACTCTTCATGTGTCTTTTGCCATATCTGGGAGTTTGAAGGAGAAAAGGATCACCAAAAATGCCAACAGCATGCTGAGTAATTTGACGCTGAATGAACGCATTGGCAATTAGACATCCCCAGGGTTCAACTTGAGGCTCTATCCAGTGGCTGCATTTGGTTCCTGAGAGTCTTGCTTGTACTCATTCTTTCACCTCATTCATTCAACAAATACTCATTGAGCACCTATACCTCATGGCCTGAACTATGTTCCATGGATAAAAGGACAAATAAATCTCTTCTCAAGAGGCTCGTGCTGCGCAAGAGGAAATATGTACATAGGTAATGAAGTGTAATAGGCACAAAGAGAGAGGAAAACTCTCAGTTTCAAGGATCCCAGGAGTCTTCCAAGAGGAAGTGAGCCTGAGCTAAGTGTTGAACAATTTCAACACTTTCAACACTTTTACAGGTCAACAATTTCAGAATGCATCTGGTAGAAAGAATGATGCATGTCAGAAACTGCAAATGGTTCAATATGACCAAGCAATTCATGACAATGGACATGTGAGACATAGAAATAAAAAATAAGAAATCATCTTTGTTTCAAAAATATTAGAGTTCTTCGGGATGGTTAGGGACAGGATCTAGCAGGTATGGATGATCCATTGTGTACGTCCAAGGATTCTTTCACCCAGTGTTATTTAATTTTATCCTTCCAGTAGTTCTCAAGGTACATTTAGTAAAGGCACTCTCTCTTTTTCAGATAGGGAAAGGAGGACACAGAGAGATTCAATATCTTGCCTTGGATCTTCACACAGTAGATTATTAAATTAGACTACAAGCCATGGACTCAGAAGTTTACAGAATATATAAAAATTCCAGTTGAATGATGTTTGAAGCCAGACCAAGAGACATAAATTCTTAGATATAGAAATCTGATGAAAGGAAAAATTAGTGTTCATAGAGTGAAATATAAGATTGATGTAGCAGATAAAATAAAAAACTGAAATATGGGATAGAAATTCACCAGAGAGAGAAGAATAAGCACATCTTTACAGGGAGAAAATAAATAGATTCTTAGAAGTCAAAGTCATTAATGTGTGGTCAGAGTTAACTCTCTTGAGATACACTGGACTCATCAAAGCACTTTGCAGGGTTGGACAAATATTTGCAGAATGCCTATGAGATACGAAACTTTATATCTTTACTTTAGAAACCTTCTCTAATTTACCCTCATAACAAATCAATAAGCTTCCCTATTATCTCATCCATGAAATGGGAGTGAATCCAGGTTGAAAGATAAAACGCATGTCACACACATACATATCACAGTGTTCACAGGAGTAGAGACCATTAACTCATGTCACCTTCATTTTATAGGTAAAGAAACTCAAGCGTGAGAGAGACTGGATCCTTGGCTTTCAGTCCTGTAGCTAGAGGAGACAGAGAGCATATTTTAAGCCAGGTATGTCTGTTTCATTTTTTCACAGCCTTTCAAATCATGCAAACTCCATCCGTTAGTGTTAAACTGAGGCAGAACTGTTTAATAGACATGTAAGTACTCAATGAAATGAGAATACTAAAACTCTATTGTTTGATTATTTCCCTCACCACAATATATCTTCATTTCAGGAACCCGGGGCTTCCTGAAATCCTGACCAGTTCTGATTCCTTAAAATTATAGATTGATAGATGATAGGTAGATAGACAGATAGATACATGGATTATTAGATATTTCTACTTCAATATGATTTACTGCCACACCTGACTTCTTCTAGGTTCTTTGTATCCTAAAGCTTTTCTGTTTGTATAATTAACAAGTATACACTTTTAGATAATTTCAGGAACCACTGAATAGGTGAAGCATCAGAAAGTCCCTGAAGTCATCACAGTCTTACTACATCCTTTGATTTAGCAAAAAACAAACCATATGCAAATATCAAAAGACTGTAAAATTATCAGGCTCCACAAAAGTTCCAAAGTAATAAAATGAGCCCATTTCAAGGCAAGAAGAATGACCCCTATTAAAAAAGAGTTTTAAAAATTAAATACAGTAATATGGCTTTAGTCTGTCAGAGCAATAGTCAAATGAAAATATATTTAAAGAGCGGTTCTGGCCCCTCTGGTAGGTATACCTGCGAGAGCCATCATCTCTCTAATAACTTTGCTGTATTTCTTCACCACATTATTGAAAATTGCTTAATGAGCAGTTTCCCTCAGAGAAGATACCAGATTCTCAGAAGCAGTTGCCATGAGAGAGACTCTTTAAAGCCTGATGAAATTATGTTTATTCTTTTACATTTCTTCCTGAAGTGGTTGAAATTGTGGTGATTTCATTTTTTTCCCCCTTTAGAAGTATGTTTTCTGCTTATAAAAATAGTAAGTGTTCATGGTATATAATGTAAAATTAAGTAGTCTAAAGAACAATCGAGATCAATGTGATTCTATCGTACAAACACAGAGGGTAACTAAATATTAAGGTTTTCTAACTTTCTAAACTTGAATTCCTACATGATTTTTGTATGAGGAAGAGCAAATAAAAACACATCAATTACATTTGGATCCTGCCTCAATTTTTGTAGCCCACTTTTTAAAAATTGTATCATTCTCTCATATAAATCATACTCTTGTAAACCAGAAAGCACTCGCCTAGATATATCAGTTTTCTCCAGTGTGCAGTGATCTTCTTTTCCATTCACACCTAACACTTCCTCCCATTCATAACTCTTGTGTCCTTAGGCAGCTATTGTCCCTTTTCAGCCTACTTTGTGCCATCCTAGTGTTACCTCTTTTCCTCCAGCATAACCCGTGATTACATGTGTTAGCATTAATGTCAGACACCCAAGAATCAATTCACCCATCCAGTTACTGGCTCTGTGATTTGGGGTAAGTCACTTAAGCTTTCAAGGCCTCCATATTTTTTATCCACAAAATTGAAGATTTAAAGATAAACCACCTGAATTTAAAGATAAAGATTTAAAGTAAATCACCTAAAGGGCATACCACAGAGATAGGCATGGAGTAGATCACTGGTTCACATTAACTTAAATGGTAGCTAATATTGAAGAGAAGTAGTGGGAAATGTTACATTGAGAGAGGTAGTTATGATAAATTTCTTCAAAAACAGCTAACACAGACTTTTTACTGGTTTTCTTTTCAAATAACAGCACAGTTTGGCTTTTAGTAATTTAAAAATTTCTGCTGAAATTTTCCTTCATAAATTGCCTCTCTCCTATTTCTACTGACAACTTTATTTTTTATTTTGGTAGATTATTTCTTTATACTTTTTGCTCTTTTCATTTGCTGGGGATTTAATGTATTTCTTATTGATTTATAGATATTGTTTTTGAAATATACATATTTTATATCCCTTCAGGCTAGTTGAATATTTTTAAAATTCCACTCTGATTCCTCTATTGATGTTTTCCCTAGAGTAGGAAATGGCAACCCACTCCAGTATTCATGCCTGGAAACTTACATGAACAGAGGAGCTTGATGGACTACAGTCCGGCGGGGGGGGGGGGGTCCCAAAGAGTTAGACAGGACTGAGTGACTGAAAAAGGAGAAAAGGAAAGATATACTCATTTAAATGCAGAGTTTTAAAGAATAGAAAGGAGAGATAAGAAAGCCTTCCTCAGCAATCAATGCGAATAAATCTCTTCAAGAATATAAGAGATACCAAAGGAACATTTCGTGCAAAGATGGGCACAGTAAAGGACAAAAATGGTATGGATCTAACCAAAGAAAAATATATTAAGAAGAGGTGTCAAGAATACACAGAAGAACTATACAAAAAAGATCTTCATGACCCAGATAACCACAATGGTATGATCACTCACCTAGAGCCAAACATCCTGGAATGAGAAGTCAAGTGGGCCTCAGGAAGCATCACTACAGACAAAGCTAGTGGAGGTGATGGAATTCCAGTTGAACTATTTCAAATCCTAAAAGATGATGCTGTGAAAGTGCTACACTCAACATGCCAGCAAATTTGCAAAACTCAGCAGTGGCCACAGGACTGGGAAAGGTCAGTTTTCATTCCAATCACTAAGAAAGGCAATGCCAAAGAATGCTCAAACTACCACACAATTGCACTCATCTCACATGCTAGCAAAGTAATGCTCAAAATTCTCCAAGCCAGGCTTCAAACAGTACATGAACTGTGAACTTTCAGATGTTCAAGCTGGATTTAGAAAAGGCAGAGGAACCAGAGATCAAATTGCCAACATCCATTGGATCATTGAAAACGCTAGAGTTACAGAAAAACACCTACTTCTGCTTTATTGACTATACCAAAGTCTTTGACTGTGTGGATCACAATAAACTGTGGAAAATTCTTCAAGAGTTGGGAATACCAGACCACCTGACTTGCCTACTGAGAAATCTGTATGCAAGTCAAGAAGCAACAGTTAGAACTGGACATGGAAAAAAAGACTGGTTTCAAATTGGGAAAGGAATACTTTAAGACTGTATGTTATCACCCTGCTTATTTAACTTCTATGCAGAGTACATCATGCAAAATGCCAGGCTGGATGAACCACAAGCTGGAATCAAAACTGCCAGGAGAAATATCAATAACCTCAGATATACAGATGACACCACCTGACAGGGTCCAGCCCCGGATGATCCAGGGTATTCGAAGCGGGGACGGCGTCGGCGAGGATCAGGAAACAACTGCTTAATTACACTGTAATTAAGGATACAAAGAGTAATAGAATAAGGATAGCTCAGTAGGAAAATTCAGTGAAGAAAAGAGGCTGAATAAAATTCCAAAGCAGGGAATTAATGTCACCTACGAAGGCTGCAGGCGTCCTCCCGTTCTCCCGAAGGAGAGGAGACACTAAGGCCTCCCCGGTCGGATCTTAGAAGCCCAGGCAAAATTAGTAGGCTTGACGAGCTTTCCCGCCTCAGGAAAAATTCAGCCAGAAGGTGAAAGAAAGAACGACATGGGGAGACCAAGTTTTGGTGAACAAGGCCCGCACTTTATTTTCCAAAGTAGTTTTTATACCTAAAGTTGTGCATAGAGGATAATGGGGGAAGGGGTGGAGTCATGCAAGGACAGCAGTTCCTGGTCCTAATCGAAGCCAGGCTTTCAAACTTATCATATGCAAAAGTTCAGGTGAATTACATCATCTTCTGGCCAGGAGGCCTGTTAACATTTTAAGAAATTTATCTTTCTCTAAAGGTGATTATTCCAAAGTCAGGCACCAGCCTCCAAAAAAGCATTGGACAAAGCTGCATTCCTATAGGGCAAAGGTGAGGTGGGCTCAATCAAGAAAAGAATTAACTCAAGGGTCCAACGTTACAAACATTGAGGCTACTACTTACATTTCTATATACCCATTATATCAATCAATACACTGCCAAGGACACAGTAGGTAAGGAGTATGGAGACTTAGCAGCAAACATTGGCTCAATAAGTGAAAAACCCTTCACCAATACAATTTCTAATCAATCTTTTAACTACTCAAAAGAATCTGTATTTAGACAGTTTAGAACATCTCCTGCCTCTCACAGTTGGGAGGCTCTGAACAATCACATGTGGCCGGAAAAACCTATTCAGGCAGGCTAGAGGATTTCCAAAGGAGTTTGTAGGTTGAAACACTGTCACACCCAGGAATTATTAACTGGAGCTGTAAGCTAACTCTTTTTTCAGAGAGAGGTAGTGGGGGACAGCCCCCAGTAAAGTCAGAGGTGTAGGTGAAAGCAGAAAGTAGGCAGACTCTGGTTTTGGGGGTAGATGCTCGAGAATTTCTAGGGGGACTCCTGAGGCTCGATCCCACCTTTGCGTATGCCGAGCCTCCTTCCTCATGACCTTTGCCACGGGCGGAGTGCCTCATGCTGGCTCCCAGCAGTGATAGAATTCTAGTTGAGCTATTCCAGATCCTGAAAGATGATGCTGTGGAAAGTACTGCACTCAATATGCAATTTGCAATATGCACTCAATATGCAATATGCCGGCTCCCGGCAACCACCCTTATGGCAGAAAAAGAAGAGGAACTAAAGAGCTTCTTGATGAAAATGAAAGAAGAGAATGAAAAAGCTGGCTTAAAACTCAACATTCAGAAAACTAAGATCATGGCATCTGGTCCCATCACTTCATGGCAAATAGATGGGGGAAAAAATGGAAACAGTGAGAACTGTGGTGTTGGAGAAGACTCTTGAGAGTCCCTTGGACTGCAAGGATATCCAACCAGTCCATTCTGAAGGAGATCAGCCCTGGGATTTCTTTGGAAGGAATGATGCTAAAGCTGAAACTCCAGTACTTTGGCCACCTCATGCAAAGAGTTGACTCATTGGAAAAGACTCTGATGCTGGGAGGGATTTGGGGCAGGAGGAGAAGGGGACGACAGAGGATGAGATGGCTGGATGGCATCACCAACTCAATGGACATGAGTTTGAGTAAACTCCAGGAGTTGGTGATGAACAGGGAAGCCTGGCATGCTGCAGTCCATGGGGTCTCAAAGAGTCGGACACAACTGAGCGACTGAACAGAACTGACTGAGTGACTGAGCACACACACATTCATATTTTAGCTATAATCTCTTTACATTAATTTTCACTGGTTTCACTAGAAATTACAATGTATATCTTAACCATCTACGTGGACTTACTATTTTACTGCATGCATGCATGCTAATTCGCTTCAGTCATGTCTGATTCTTTGCGACCCTATGGGCTATACCCTGCCGGACTCCTCTGTCCATGGGATTCTCCAGGCAAGAACACTAGAGTGGGGTGCCATGCCCTCCTCCAGGGGGTCTTTCTGACCTAGGGAACTAACATGTGTCTCTTATGTCTCCTGTATTGGTAAGCAGGTTCTTTTCACTAGTGCCTCTAATATTTTACTACATCATGTAAAAATGGTAGAAACCTTCTAATATAGTTCAATTCATCACCACCAAAATCTTTGTAGTATGATTTTTATATACATAATACTAATAAACATTACAACCACCATACTACAGTGCTATAATTATTTTTTTAATAGTACTTTTTTTTTAATTAAGAAAAGAACAAACTCCTACCCCTCAAAGATTTTGGTGGTTTTTATGTGCAGATGGGGCATTCATGCTCTCTCCCTCCCTTCCAAGAACTCCCCTAACAGTTATCATGGTTCTGCCAGCTTGAACTTTGTCCTTTGACATCTCATGTCAATAAGGAGCAGCTCTGTGTGCAGGAGGTCCATGCAACCTGAGTACAGAGCAGTAGAGGGTACCTTCCAGCCTGATGCTACCAACTTAACACATCTCACTCTTGTTTCTCCATGTTTGCTCCCTAGAGCTTATAAATAGCTGTATTTTTCACATTACTTGTCTACATTTTGTAATTATTATCTATACTTATAGGGTTAGTCTTATTAAGCTTTTCTATCATGACTAGAAATCAGATTTCTGTTTTGACTCCTGAGTTTTTTCTTCCTCCATCCCCTCATTGCTTGTGTTCCACTGAAGAATCACATTCCTGTACATGGAAGAACTTTTCTTCACTCCACAGTATGTGAGGCTTTCTTTCCTACTACAGTCTTCAAGCAAAATACTTGAATGTGGCTCTAATAATAATAGCTGCAATTTACTGAGTCTAATCCACTCTAACTCTCCTAAAATGGAAGAAAATAAACAGAGCTTATTCGTCATGTAAAAAAGAATGTTTCTCCTTGTTTCTATCCATGCTGTTCTCTTCAGAGCCAACTGTTACTTCAACATTCTCTTCCGTTTTACTTCCCCAAATGGGCTCTTTTTCTCTTACCGAGATGAGCCTATAGTCCAGGGCCTTTCTTTTATTGAACCCAAAGGCTATTCATAAACATACAGTTTCCATGGTCTTCATTAATGTTCAGTCACCTTTTTCTATTTTTTAAAAATTATTAGCTCTGGATTGGACTTTCAGTTCGGTCACTCAGTCATCACTCTTGCAGAAAATCTCTGAGAACATGAACGATTCACCAGTGTACCTGCTCCCAAGGTCATCTCTTTTTAAATTCTGATCCATTCCCATTTCTCCAAAGACTACACACGGATTGCCAACAAGCACGTGAAAAAAATGCTCAACATCACTAATTTTTAGAGAAATGTAAATCAAAACTTCATTGAGGTACCACATCACAGCAGTCAGAATGGCCATCAAAAAGTCTACAAATAGTAAATGCTGAAGAGGGTTGGTGGGAATGTAAATTGGTGCAGCCACTATAGAGAACAGTATGGAGCTTCCTTAAAAAACTAAAAATAGAGCTACCGTATGACCCTGTAATCACACTCCTGGGCATACAGAAAAGAAAACTCTAATTTGAAAAGATACATGCGACCTGACATTCACAGCAGCACTATTTACAATAACCAAGACATGGAAACAACCTACATGTCCATAAATAGATGAATGGATAAAGAAGATGTGATACACACATACCATGGAATATTGCTCAACCACAAAAAGGAATTAAATAATGCCATTCCATTTGTAGCAACATGGATGGACCTGGAGATCATTGTATTAAGTAAAATAAGTCAGACAAATGCCATATGATGTCACTCAGGTGGAATCAAAAAAAAAAAAAAGACACAAAGAACTTATCCATGAAACATAAACAGATTCACAGACATAGAAAACAAACTTATAATTACCAAAAGGAAAAGGAAGGGAAGGGATAAATTAGGAGTTTGGAATTAGCAGATACACACTACTATATATAAAATATAGGACTTACTGTGTAGTACAGGAAACTATATTCAATATCTTGTAATAGCCTATAATAGAAAAGGATCTGAAAAAGAATATACATATATGAGTATGCACTTGAAACTGACACATCATTGTAAATTAACTTCAATTTAAAAAAGGAAAAGAAAAAATATTCTGGTCAGTTTTGTTCCAATCTGTAGTTGAAATTTATTTATTGAAATATTTTGGAAAGGAAGAGGTAAATAAGAGTTGAAAATTAAAATTGATCAGCATAAGAGAGTTAGAACATGAGACACTAGAATATATAAATAGGTAGTCAATATATTGAATTCAGAAAACATTTGAATCCTGTATCTAGAGATGTGTGCGTGCATACCCAGTCACTCAGTCATATCCAAACCTTTTGTGACTCCATGAACTGTAGACCACCAGGTCCTCTCCATGGGACTCCCCAGGCAAGAATACTGGAGAGGCTTGCCATTTCCTCCTCCAGGGGATCTTCCTGACCCAGGAATCAAACCCACATCTCTTCATTGGCAGGCAGATTCTTTACCACTGAGTCACCTGGGAAGTCCATGGGTCATAATAAGTGTTCAATAATTATTTATTGAGCACTGATATTTAAGTTTGTAAATGACAACGTCTTTGTTCAAACAATTTACCTATGACTCATTTTAAAAATGGTTTTATTTAACTTGTCTAGGAAGAGAGACTAAATGTTTGCATCATGACTTTGGAAATGGCCTCCAACTAGAGAAAAATAATTCTATGATTTGTGTTTCTAGGTTGAAACGTGGTTGAAAGGGCCCTTCTTGGCACGCCATAGTAAGTTTTTGCATATATCTCCTGTAACACTTCAAACTGATTTGTGGTCATTCATCTGGTTGTCCCCTCCACCAAACTGTGAGTTCCTGGAGGATGAAAGCAGTGCTGTCCTCATTTCAGAAGACCCCAGCGGTCATTATGTTGGCCACACACAGTGGAAACTCAGAAACGGTAAAGAGGTACATGTGTGACTTATTGTTCCTAAATGAATGGTTTGCTTAGTATGCTAATTATCAGCAAGAGTTTTTTAAATGACGTATTAATATGCCAAATTAGACTTCTATTAAGTTTATACAGTTTCAGCATTTATTTATTACTTGCCTTCTAAGGCTTCCCAGGAGGCTGTGGGTAAAGAAATTGCCTGCAATGCAGGAGACGCAGGTTTGATCTCTAGGTCAGGAAGATCCCCTGGACGAGGGCACAACAACCAACTCCAATATTCTTGCCTGGAGGATCCCAGGACAGAGGAGCCTGTCTGGCTATAGTCCATAAAGTCACAAAAAGTCAGACATGACAAACAACTGGCTCACACCCTAGGGCTGAGGCGTGAAGGGCCAGAAGAGGCAAACAGAGGGAACTTACAGAGGAATGCTGAGCGTCTGCTGTCTGTTTGCACCTTCAGCAAAGCACAGCACAGGAAACAAGGCTTCCATAAACTGGAATCCAGTTCTGCGCTTTTTAAGATTAATATAGTTTCAAAAACTTAATTCAAAAGAATTTTCATTTCTACTTAAAACAATTACTGGTAAAGTTACACAAGCAGATAATACCCTCTGGCTTAGACATTCTGAGCAGAACTATTTTCCTTATCTACTTTCGATACACAGCCAATAGTAGATCAGGAATGGTTGTCTACCACATGCTGCCCTAGTCAGCTATGCCAGAACAGTTTCCAAAATAAAAATGGTAACATCTAAATTTTATCATAAAATGAGCCACATGGAGTCAGACACATACTTGCCACTTATTAGAGTTTCTCTGGTGGCTCAGTCAGTAACAAATCTGCCTGTAATGCAGGAGACCTGGGTTTGATACTTGGGTCAGGAAGATCCCCTGGAGGAGGAAATGGCAACCCACTTCAGTATTCTTGCCTGGAAAATCCCATGGACAGAGGAACCTGGTGGGCTACAGTCCATGGGATTCCAAGAGTCAGACACGACTTAGTGACTAAACTACCAAGAAGGAATTTGGTGTCTCTTCTTATTCCTGAAATTTAGTAAAACAAAAATGGATTTAGACACTTTTCTCACTTTATACATTCTTTACCCACTGAGTCTTCTGGGACGCCTACTAAAGTGAGTGAAGATTGTCCATGATTTTAGGATCACCAAATTGCATAGAAGAATGGTTAGTTGTTAGAGTTCCTAAGCCCCTCTTCTTTAGAAACGGAAAGAAGTAGCTCCAGTTTCGTCAACTCAAAGAAGTAGAAAATACATTTGATATTGCAGCATCAAACAAAAACAAAGTGAGGAGAGAGACATCAGAATAGGAAACCCTAGAGGAGAATTGGGCTGTACTTATATTTTCTAGACTCAACAACACAGCAAAATGTAAAGTAACACAAGTGAAATTCTTCATCACCATTTTCATTGTTTCTTCTATCCTAGGTCCATTGCTTTGTTTTCATCTGGACAATTTCAATAACCTCTTAGTTCCTTGTCAGCAACCTCATCTTCCTCCAAAGGACCACCAGAGTGAACCGATAATGCTGTTTGTATGCTCAAATTCTTGCAACAACTCTTCTCTGAGAAGAAAGTCCAAAGTCAGCCTGGTGTTTCACTCTCCTTAAGCATTCCTCCTTTTTAAGTGCTTTAAAATAACCTTAATAACAAGTGTAACAACTGTATTCTAGGCATCCTGTTGGGACATTTTAAAGGCCACATTTAAAAGCCCTTTTCCTGTTTCTCTATGCTCCCAGACCTTCCTGCACAGGTGTGTTTTTTTCTGTATAAACAATATCACACAAAATGTCTACCCATGGCTGGATTAATTAGGGGCCACCAAGTTCCAAGGCAATTTACGTGAGAATCTTAGCACTGCCTTGAAATCAAAGTCACTTGTTTGCATTTAACAAGCTGTGCAATGAAAGAAATGTGATGAAATTTGGCACAGAATTTGGAATATAACGTTTTTTTTCACCCAAATGATCACTAGATGCAGTAAAACCAGAAACCCCACCCCTTTTTTTTTTTTTAAGACAAAGTAATGGGAGATTTGTTTTTCAGCCTAATGCTAATTTTCTGACCCAAAATGACCAAATCACTTTTCAGGAATAATGAAATTGTTCAGTGGAATTTCATTATGCTGGGAAATAATATTAATGTGCAGTCCAAGAATAAAATTGATGTTCTGTAAATATAGAGAATTGGTTCACTCTAAAGGGATATTTTTAAAAAGATAAAATGACAGCAACCCAAGACAGTGTTAAAATGCCACAGCATAATTAATCTGAGCACTTTTTCTTTTCAAAAATGTCATCTTGAGAATATTTGGATTAGATACCCACAATTATATTTTAGTATGTTTTTCTTTACATTTACTTGTACACCCTGAATGGAAAGAATCTATGTTTATTTGTTCCCTAATCCCATGAGTCATCCCCAAACAATCAAATACTACCATTCTTGTCTTGTAAATATGAGCCGAAAAAGACCAGTTTGCACCCAAAGTAATTTCTCAGAAAATTTTTACTTGTTTGTAAGCCTGTGTGAACTAAGATTCTGTTCCCACCTACTTCAAAATCTGGAGGCAGTGGCTTCAGTATTGACCTAGACCCTCCAGGTATGGTATTGACCCCTTCTCTTCTGATACTTCGGCATCCTCTTTTTTTCTAAGCACCTCTGTCCCACTTCTTTGGTTTTTAACTTCTTCCATTTCTTCTTGTAAAACATATTCCCATCCAGGGTACCATTGAGCCCGGTGTTGATATAATAAATGTAATTGCTGATTCTCCACCCTCCATACACATTTGACTCAGTGGATCACTCCCTCCTCTTTAATAGTCTTTGCTTGTTTGACTACGATATTGTCCTTTTCTTTCTATCACACTGACCATTGCTTCTGGATCTTGTTTTATGGATCCACCACATTTCCTTGACTCGGTCTTGGACATCTTCTCTCTTCTAAATAGATTCACTTCCTTCATGATCTCATCAATCTTATGACATTAAAATCCATCAATACACTGATGTCTCCCCAAATGATAAGTCTCATCCATGGATCCTTCATCTGAACTTCTGTCTCCAGGTGTCTGCTTAAACATCCACACTCGAGTGTCTAATCAATACACTAAAATGAATGTATTCCAGGCAGAACTCTTCCTCAACTCCTCCAGTTCCATGTGGGAACTTCCAGTATTCCTGTTGCTCCTGCTATCCATGACTTCTCTGTTACTCTCACACTCCACATCAAATCTATCAGGCACCCATATTGCCATTGAAATATATCTGACATCTTATTACCACCACTGCTACCAACTTGTAACAAGCCAATATCATCCCTCACATGGATTATTGAAATGGCTTCCAAGTTGTCTTCTTGCTTCTGTCTTTGTCAACTCTTCCATGCCTATTACCCAATCTTTCAGTTTATTCTTGACACTGAAATCGAGCTAGTCTCATTAAAGTATAAGTTATATCACATCGCTTTCTTTCTTATACACCTTCTGTAACTTTCTATGTGAAAACCAAAATCACTTACAATGGCCTACAGTTTCAGACACAATATTTAGATATGCCCCACTCATTTCATAGAGTTCAGTTCAGTTCAGTCACTCAGTCATTTTGGATTGCAGCACAACAAGCCTCCCTATCCATCACCAGTTCCCGGAGTTTACTCAAACTCATGTTTATCAAGTCAGTGATGCCATCCAACCATCTCATCCTCTGTCATCCCCTTCTCCTCCTGCCTTCCCAATATCAAGGTCCTTTCAAATGAGTCAGTTCTTCACATCAGCTAGCCAAAATATTGGAGTTTCAGCCTCAGAATCGGTCCTTCCAATGAATATTCAGGACTGACTTCCTTTAGGATGGATTGATTGGATCTCCTTGCAGTCCAAGGGATTCTCAAGAGTTCAAAAGCATCAATTTTTCAGTACTCAGCTTTCTTTATAGTCCAACTCTCACATCCATACATGACTACTGGAAAAACCATAGCTTTGACTAGTTGGACCTTTGTTGGCAAAGTAATGCCTCTGCTTTTTAGTATGCTGTCTAGTATGCATTACTTTTCTGGCACGTGAGATGAGTGCAATTGTGTGGTAGTTTGAATATTCTTTGGCATTGCCTTTATTTGGGATTGGAATGAAAACTGAGCTTTTCTAGTCCTGTGGCCACTGCTGAGTTTTCCAAATTTGCCGACATATTGAGTGCAGCGCTTTCACAGCATCATCTTTTAGGATTTGAAATAGCTCAACTGGAATTCCATCACCTCCACTAGCTTAGTTCGTAGTGATGCTTCCTAAGGCCTACTTGACTTCACATTTCAGGACATCTGGCTCTAGGTGAGTGATCACACCATTGTGGTTATCTAGGTCATGAAGATCTTTTTTTGTATAGTTCTTCTGTGTATTCTTGCCACCTTTTCTTAATAGCTTCTGCTTCTGTTAGGTCTATACGATTTGTGTCCTTTACTGTGCCCATTTTTGCATAAAATGTTCCCTTGGTATCTCTAATTTTCTTGAAGAGATCTCTAGTCTTTCCCATTCTATTATATCCTTCTATTTATTTGCATTGATCCCTGAAGAAGTCTTTCTAATTTCTCCTTGTTATTCTTTGGAACTCTGCTTTCCTTTTCTCCTTTGCCTTTTGCATCTTTTGTTTTCTCAGCTATTTGTAAGGCCTCCCCGGACAACCATTTTGCCTTTTTATATTTCTTTTTCTTGGGGATGGTCTTGATCACTGCCTCCTGTACAATGTCACAAACCTCCATCCATAGTTCTTCAGCCACTCTATCAGATCTAATCCCTTGAGTCTATTTGTCACTTCCACTGTGTAGTCATAAGGGATTTGATTTAGGTCACACCTGAATGGTTTAGTGGTTTTCCCAACTTTTTTTTAATTTAAGTCTGAATTTGGCAGTAAGGATTTCATGATCTGAGCCACAGTCAGCTCCTGGTCCTATTTTTGCTGACTGTACAGAGCTTCTGCATCTTTGGCTTCAAAAAGTATAATCAATCTGATTGTGCTATTGACTATCTGGTGATGTCCACATGTAGAGTCTTCTCTAATGCAGTTGGAAGAGGATGTTTGCTATGGCCAGTGCATTCTCTTGGCAAAACTCTGTTAGCCAAACTCTGGAGAAGGGAATGGCAAACCACTTCAGTATTCTTGCCTTGAGAACTGCATGAACAGTATGAAAAGGCAAAAAGATAGGACAGTGAAAGATGAACTCCCCAGGTTGGTAGGTGTCCAATATGCTACTGGAGATCGGTGGAGAAATAGCTCCAGAAAGAATGAAGAGATGGAGCCAAAGCAAAAACAACACTCAGTTGTGGATGTGACTGGTGATAGAAGCAAGGTCAGATGCTGTAAAGAGCAATATTACATAGGAACCTGGAATATTAGGTCCATGAATCAAGGCAAATTTGGAGTGGTCAAACAGGAGATGGCAAGAGTGAATATTGACATTTTAGGAATCAGCAAACTAAAGTGGACTGGAAAGGGTGAATTTAACTCAGATGACCATTATATCTACTACTGTGGGTAAGAATCCCTTAGAAGAAATGGAGTAGCCTTCATAGTCAACAAAAGAGTCTGAAATGCAGTACTTGGATGCAATCTCAAAAACGACAGAATCATCTCTGTTCATTTCCAAACCATTCAATATCACGGTAATCCAAGTCTATGTCCCAACCAGTAATGCTGAAGACACTGAAGCTGGACAGTTCTATGAAGACCTTCTAGAACTAGAATCAAAAAAGATGTCCTTTTCATTATAGGGGACTGGAATGCAAAAGTAGGAATTCAAGAGATACCTGGAATAACAGGCAAATTTGGCCTTGGATTTCATATGACTCCCATCTCAAACCCTCCACTGGTGCACACCAGCTGGCTCTCTGTTCTTCAAGCCTGTGTGCTCCACTCTTCCAAGAACCCTTGCGCTTGCTATCTTTTCTCCTGGGTCTTTCCTACCGGCTATTTCTACACCATGTTTCTCTCTCTCTTACCTCATTCTTGTCCTCTCAAATATCACCTTTTTTCTGTGATCCTTCATTTACTATGCTTTTATAATGAGAATCTTTCCAGCACTACTTATTTAATTATACAACAAAATAGTAAAATATCAATTTCAACACAAATGTTAAGATTAGTAAACATAGAATTAAACCCAGGAAACTAAAGTCTGGAGGAAAAAAGAAAGAGAGAGAAAGAGAGAAGAGAGAGAGAGACAACACAGCTACATGAGTAAAAAAGTCCTCAGGACTTTACTTCTGCCCATCCTGACAACCAAAATAAAATGGTAACAGAATCATTTGAGTGGTTTCTCAATGTCTGTAGAGATAAATCATGACAGTTCATAAGAGGAGGCAAAATTTTATCCACCACTTAGCTCTGAAAGAAATTTCTTACATGAAACTTCTTCGAAGGAATTCAAGCAAAGTTGGGGGTGGTGAAAATTACCATATCTCAATATGAAAGTTAAGTGTGAACCTCAGAAAGCACTTTTTCTTGTTTCTTCAGCGAAAGTATAGGGGATAATACCACAGTACAACTAAGCGAAATTCATTTCACTGAGGAGAAAATAGTGTTATTTGCAATCCTTATTTTCCATCTCCCTAGACTCCCAGCCCAAAGTTCATCCAGGAAAATAATGAGTACAGAGTGTCCCCTAAGCATTCCACTGTCCAAAGGACCGTCTCCATTCCTGCCCATTCCCTCAGGCCTATTCACCATCCAGCACTTTAATTTTGTTATTTATTTAACCTCATTAAGCAACTGGTACTCAGAAAATATTATGTCAGTATTTCTGAACTTATTTGCAAATAAAAAAAACTTTTGATGTTTTCTTGTGTTTTGCTTATTATGTTGAGAAAAAAGAAATACCTGATTTACCTCTCTGGTAACCTGAATTACCAGAGAGAGAGTGTGTGATTATCATGAAGATACATGGGTTGAACGAAAACTGGAGCTGGGGCCAGGGAGGGAGGCACTGTCCCTCTCCCATCCACTCTCTCCCTTCCCAGCCTCTCTCTCTGGCTTCTCTGCATATCTGCTCCTTCTCCTTCATCTTTACGGATGTCCTCATCCGTCTTCTATTCAATACTTCATCTGTTTCCTCAAATAGCATGTGGAGTTTGAGCCAGGGTCTCAGCAGAGCTTCCTGGCATCCTGCTAATGGTCATTGTCTCAGTATTTCTTGACTCAAAGCCACAGGAAACAGTTTACCTATTTGAACCAGAATTCATAGGTCATTTATTTCTGGTATCCTGCTTTGGACCATTTTTGGTTCAGCTGTAACCAGTAGGATTATAAATAGAGACATATGCTTCAAAGTCTGCCTATATGCCAAAAAGATATTCTTTTTTCATAAACTTTTTATTTTATATTGGATATAAGCAATTTACAATATTGTGATAGTTTCAGATGCACAGCAAAGTGATTAAGTCATGCATATGCATGTATTCATTCTTCCCCAAACTCCGCTCCCATCCAGGCTGCCACATAACATTAAAAGAGTTTCCTGTGCTATACAGAAGGTCCTTGTTGTTAATCCATTTTTATTACAATAGTGTGTACATGTTGACCTAAAACTCCCTCACTATCCCCTCCCACCACCATTCCTCCAGTAACCATAAGATTGTTTTCTATGTCTGTGACTCTGTTTCTGTTTTGTCAATAAGTTAATTAGTATCACATTTTTAGATTCCACATGTAAGTGTTATATGATTTTGTCTTTCTCATTCTGACTTACTTCAGGTACTACAATAACCTATAGGTCCATCCATATTGCTTCAAATGGCATTATTTCGTTCTTTTTATGGTTGAGTAGTGAATCAAGATTGCCAGGAGAAATATCAATAACCTCAGATATGCAGATGACACCACCCTTATGGCAGAAAGTGAAGAGAAACTAAAAAGCCTCTTGATGAAAGTGAAAGAGGAGAGTGAAAAAGTTGGCTTAAAGCTCAACATTCAGAAAACGAAGATCATAGCATCAGGTCCCATCACTTCATGGCAAATAGATGGGGAAACAGTGGAAACAGTGGCTGACATTATTTTGGGGGGCTCCAAAATCACTGCAGATGGTGACTGCAGCCATGACATTAAAAGATGTTTACTCCTTGGAAGGAAATTTGTGACCAACCTATATAGCATATTCAAAAGCAGAGACATTACTTTGCCAACAAAGGTCCGTCTAGTCAAGGCTCTGGTTTTCCCAGTGGTCATGTATGGATGTGAGAGTTGGACTGTGAAGAAAGCTGAGCACAGAAGAATTGATGCTTTTGAACTGTGGTGTTGGAAAAGGCTCTTGAGAGTTCCTTGGACTGCAAGGAGATCCAACCAGTCCATCCTAAAGGAGATCAGTCCTGGGCATTCACTTTGGGGACTGATGTTGAAGCTGAAACTCCAATACTTTGGCCACCTCATGCGAAGAGTTGACTCATTGGAAAAGACCCTGATGCTGGGAAAGATTGAAGGCAGGAGGAGAAGGGGACAACAGAGGATGAGATGGTTAGATGGCATCACTGACTCAAGGGACATGAGTTTAGGTAAACTCTGGGAGTTGGTGATGGACAGGGAGGCCTGGCGTGCTGAGGTCCATGGGGTCCAAAGGGGTCGCAATAGTCGGACACAACTGAGGAACTGAAATTAACTGAACTGAATATTCATTTGTGTACCACATATTTATCCATTCCTCTCTCAATGGCCATCTAGGTTTCTTCCATATCTTGGCTCTTATACATAGTGCTGTTGTGAACATCGAGGTGCCTGTATCCTTTCAGGCCATGTTTTTCCTCTGTATATATGCTCAGGAGTGGGATTGCAGGATCATATGGTAGCTTTGGGGCTTCCCTAATGGTACAGTAGGTTAAAAATCTGCCTGCAATGCAGGAGACACAGGAAAAGAGGATTTTATTCCTGGGTCAGGAAGATCTCCTGGAGGAGGGCATGGTAACCCCCTCCAGTACTCTTGCCTGGAGAAACCCATGGACTGAGGAACCTGGCGGGCCACAGTCCAAAGAATCGCAGAGTCAGATATGACTGAGCAACTAAGCATGCACGGGTGTTTGGTAGCTCTATTTTTAATTTTTTAAGGAACCTCCATGACAAGACAGTATTCTTGAAATAAATGTTGCAGGAGAGGCATTGATCCACATCATCAAGCTTTCTCCCTAAAGAGGGGCCAGTGAAACTGTGAACAGATAGATCCTGTGACCTGGAATCTGAGGACAGAAGGACCTTTTGGAGTCATTCCAATGTTACTGTGAATTAAACTGCTGTCAATTTTATCTATGCACAAGGTATTCTTTAATAGAAATAATCAAGTATTACCCTAGTGATGCTCATTTATCAATTTTTTTGTAATGAAATATTGTTTAATCCACCCTGTCATATCTTGGAACCATTGTGCTGATGTAGAGAAATAGGTCATATTTGAATAACTGGATCTCTTTTTCATTTGACTCTTTGTTCAAACTAATCTTTTTGTTTTCAAATCATTATAAATCATAGCAGAAATTTTTCATAAAAAATGTAATATGGGAAGAAACCAATTGCAATTTGTAAAAAAGAATATATTAAATAGATTCATCTCAATTATATCTATTATCAGAGGGTAACTGTCACTGCAAATCTTTCTGTGCTCAACTTATCTTGGAAAAATGAAAAAAGAAATTGGTAGCTTAGGAAGGCTTCCCAGTCCAAAACTATAGAGGAAAACTAATTTTGATTTTGATCACAAAAGACGTCAATGAACTCATACCTCATGAGTTCAGTCCAGCTTAGGCAACTGTTTCACTCTCTCAAAACCATTCTTCCAGAGTTTTAACCAAAATGTACCCTATTAAATCCACTGCTGAATGCAGCAGTAGCAGTGTTTGTGTTCAAGTATTAGACACCTTAGGCCTCCAAATAAACCCCTCATTCTGGATGAGGATGATGACCCTATTGCTTCACCACTGAATAAATACAGTCAACTGCCAAGTTATTACTGGCTCCACACAGCCTCTTCAAACCACCTGCAAGACTGAAAGAGCCTACTTTGAAACTATCCATATGGGGAAAAAATGAAGCCAGAGAATCATTCAGTGATAACACAAGCCTAAACCTAAATTGTGTTCAGGAAATTCATTTTGATACAAAGTGCTATTTGATAGTGGAATAAAATCTGGGAACAGAGTAGTTGATAAGGAGAGAAGACAAGCATGCTTAGCTTGAGCCAAGCTACAGATGTATCTAATTAGCAGGACCAGTGCTTTTGGTAGTGTTTGTCTTTTTTTCTCTCAATATATCTACCACCAACCAGCCTCTTGTTTCTGCAGGTTGTTCATTGCCCCATTTTTCTCTCATTGGTGACTTACTTTCCTTGGTTTCAGAGTAAGACATCATGTCAACTATCTATGTCTTGATCAGATTTAATTGTAATCAATGAAGTCTCTTCATGAGAGATTTTCATTCTAAGTTTTATACTTAATTGCCCAAAGAAAGATGCTGTTAGCTTTTCAAGAAATGTCCTGTATTAGCATATGAAAGAAAAAGAGTGATGGGTATCTGAAAGTCATAAGATGTGATAACGTTATTTATTTACTATGGGAAGTGCTAAATGGGGCATGCTGCACAAATGATCTCTTAAATCTTACAACCATCCTCCCTCTTTCCTACATTCCTCCTAGTGGAGGAATCTGAGGCTTAAAAAAGACAGAAGTAACTTCAGTTCAGTTCAGTCACTTAGTAGTGTCCGACTCTTTGAGACCCCATGCACTGCAGCACACCAGACTTCCCTGTCCACCACCAACTCCTGAAGCTTGCTCAAACTCATGCCCATTGAGTCGGTGATGCCATTCAAATCCAGGAGGTAGTAGGTCCAAAATGTGAACCTTAGTTTATCTGACTCCATAGCCTATAGTCTTCCATCATCCAGTGATTACAATAGTCCTCTAGCTGCTATCCTCTAGTCTTTAGTCCCTTAATTTACCCTTCACACTGTCATGTGCAAATACTGTTTCATGTCTGACCATTTTAGACTCTATTCCTTAAAATCCACCAGTGATTCCTAACATTTGTGTGCTCCTTATCACACAAGAACATGTACAAGTGAGCTCTCTTCTGATCCACTGGATCATTTCTTCACAGGTACAACAAACAGACCCTTATCCTCTTATACCTCTGGCCCCTAGGTATTAAGATCATTAAATTAAGTTGATGCCTACTCTTTATCAGGATTGTAAGAGATGTTATTGACCACATGGCCTCCCACATAAGAGTAGAGTAATAGTCCCAACCAAGTCTGACTATAGCTTCAATGTTAACATATCTTCACAAGAACCATCTGAGTAATTTCAAGATGTTTCACAATCCAGCAGTGTAAACACACTTATTGGTGTGCCATAGGAGGAGGTGTGGCTGCATCAGGAGAGACTGCAAGCCTGTGCACTGAGATTTTCCTAAACCCATCTTTCCCAGTGACATAGTCTCATCCTTTAACATTCCAGACAGGAAACAACTATACTCCAAGAAATTCCATGACCAACCTTAAAAATCCTAACTATAAATACCCCATATACAAGGAAGTATATCTATTTTTTTACCTTTCACATATCTAGGCACATTTAGGTTTAAAGCTAGGTTTGTTAAAAACTTAATTTAATTAATCCAGGAGAAAAGATACAATTATGGTATAGATGTCTGCTCATTTAAAGCCATTCTCCTATTTATTCCCTGGTGGCTCAGCTGGTAAAGAATCCGCTTGCAGCGCAGGAGACCTGAGTTTGATCCCTGGGTTGGGAAGATCTTCTGAAGCAGAGAACAGCTACCCACTCCACTATTCTGACCTGGAGAATTCCATGGACTGTATAGTCCATATGGTCATGAAGAGTTGGGCACAACTGAGCGACTTTCACTTCACTCCTGCTTATGGATATTCCCCTACAGGAAATAGTGGAGGGAACAAGGTTTTCTACCCCTGCAGATTCCACTGTTGAAAGTAGACTTCCATATGCATATCAATGTTATTTTTAAAACCTCCTTCAAGTCCTTTATACTTGTTAGTCTTGAACTACATGGAATTCTCCATAAACTGCATAGTCTCTAGATGGCTTTCATCTGTCCATGCCTTCACTGGTACTGTTTTCTCTCTCAGGAATGCCCTTCTTATCTTCTTCATCATTTAAGATTATATTCAAGCATGATCTCTTTAAAGAAGCTCTTTCTGAACCTCAGAATAGGCCAATGGTTAAATCTTTGTATTCCTGAGTAATTTATGCTTCTTAACCATATGTTATTTTGTTGAAATACTCCATGTATGTGTCCATTTTCCTCACAAATGACAAGCTCTGCAGATGAAGGGATGCTAGTTGAGCTGATTATGGAGTGACACAAATTGGGATAGGATCTTAGCTCCACTACTTACTAGCTTGTGACATTAAACCTCTGTGTACCATGCAAAACTTGTCTGCAAATAATTTTACTTGCTATTCTCTAGACATAATACTGTGGAGCTTTGGCTAAATAATATAAATAAAACCCCAAAATAGCATCCAGAACGTAATAATATAAGCTAGAAAAGTGTTAAGTAGGTTCAAGAAGAAACTTTTTATGGTTGACAGTTGGGTCTGTTCTGTGTGTAGCTTGCTTTGTTTGCATGATTGAATTTCAGCAATCTTTGATAATGCAAGTTACCAATAATTCTTTTGTCTCCTCTATCTCCCATTATTTTCTGAAATTATTCTGTTTCATGAAATCCCATGGGATTCAAACAGAATGCCTTGTCCCTGGAACAGTCTTACTGGAGTCCCAGGTCTTCTCTTCTATCATATAGGCTCAGGGACCTGATTTGTCATCTAAAAGAGTCATATTAACCAGTTCCATGGACTAAGATATAATCATCATAGCAACAGGTAAACTATACGGAGTGGTTAATATGTATAAGCTACTGTGCTAACCAGGTCACATGAAATACTATATTTGTCTTCACTATCATCCTATGAGGCAGTTTGCTCATGATAACCTGGTTAGTTCAATCCTCCTGTGAAATCTATGCTTTAACCACTACATTCCATTACCTAACTATATATTTTCAAGATTATCATTTTAATGACTTCAGTGAGAAGAATAATTATTCTGTAGACCAGTTCCTTAAGCATATGTCCTTTCCACATTTTATACTTGGAGCTAATCTTCATGGGGCTTCCCTAGTGGCTCAGATGGTAAGAATCTCCCTGCAATACATGAGACCCGGGTTTAATCCCTGGTCGGGAAGATCCCCTGGAGAGGGGAAATGGCTACCCACTCTAGTATTCTTGCCTGAAGAATTCCAGGGACAGAGGAGCCTGGTGGGCTATAGTCCATGGGGTCACAAAGAGTTGACCATAACTGAGCAACTAACACTTAACACTAACACTACATGAAGATGTTAACATCACAGGTTCTTCATTTTTCCTTTGGCCATACTGCATGGTTTATGAGATCTCAGTTCCCCAAGAAGGGATTAAGCCCAGGCCACAGCAATGAAAGCCCAGAAGTGTGGAATCCTAACCACTAGACCACCAGGAAACTCCTTAAAATCATAGATTCTGTGCTGAGCATGGGATTTGATATTTTGCATCTAATATTTAGATACTCTGAATTACAGAGTATCCAGGAACTAAACTAACTGGAAGTACAACTATTACAAGGTTCATTTCAGTTCAGTTCAGTCGCTCAGTCGTCTCCGACTTTTTGCGACCCCATGAATCACAGCAAGCCAGGCCTCCCTGTCCATCACCATCTCCCGGAGTCCACGCAAATTCACGTCCATTGAGTGGGTGATGCCATCCAGCCATCTCATCCTCTGTCGTCCCCTTCTCCTCCTGCCCACAATCCCTCCCAGCATCAGAGTCTTATCCAGTGAGTCAACTCTTCTCATGAGGTGGCCAAAGTACTGGAGTTTCAGCTTTAGCATCATTCCTTCCAAAGAACACTCAGGGCTAATCTCCTTTAGAATGGACTGGTTGGATCTCCTTGCAGTCCAAGGGACTCTCAAGAGTCTTCTCCAACACCACAGTTCAAAAGCATCAATTCTTCGCGCTCAGCTTTCTTCACAGTCCAACTCTCACATCCATACCTGACCACCGGAAAAACCATAGCCTTGACCAGCTGGACCTTTGTTGGCAAAGTAATATCTCTGCTTTTCAATATGCTGTCTAGGTTGATCAAAATTTTTCTTCCAAGGAGTAAGCATCTTTTAATTTCATGACTGCAGTCACCATGTGCAGTGATTTTGGAGCCCCCCAAAATAAAGTCTGACACTGTTTACACTGTTTCCCCATCTATTTCCCATGAAGTGATGGGACCGGATGCCATGATCTTAGTTTTCTGAATGTTGAGCTTTAAGCTAACTTTTCCACTCTACTCTTTCACTTTTATCAAGAGGCTTTTTAGTTTCTCTTCATTTTCTGCCATAAGGGTGGTGTCATCTGCATATCTGAGGTTATTGATATTTCTCCTGGCAATCTTGATTCCAGCTTGTGCTTCTTCCAGTCCAGCGTTTCTCATGATGTACTCTGCATAGAATTTAAATAAGCAGGGTGACAATATACAGCCTTGATGTACTCCTTTTCCTATTTGGAACCAGTCTGTTGTTCCATGTCCAGTTCTAACTGTTGCTTCCTGACCTGTATATAGGTTTCTCAAGAGGCAGGTCAGGTGGTCTGGTATTCCCATCTCTTTCAGAATTTCCCACAGTTTATTGTGCTCCACACAGTCAAAGGCTTTGGCATAGTCAATAAAGCAGAAGTAGATGTTTTTCTGGAAATCTCTTGCTTTTCCAATGATCCAGTCTATGTTGGCAATTTAATCTCTGGTTCCTCTGCCTTTTCTAAAACCAGCTTGAATATCTGGAAGTTCATGGTTCACGTATTGCTGAAGCCTGGCTTGGAGAATTTTGAGCATTACTTTACCAGCGTGTGAGATGAGTGCAATTGTGTGGTAGTTTGAGCATTCTTTGGTATTGCCTTTCTTTGGGATTGGAATGAAAACTGAGCTTTTCCAGTCCTGTAGCCACTGCTGAGTTTTCCAAATTTGCTGGCATGTTGAGTGCAGCACTTTCACAGCATCATCTTTCAGGATTTGAAATAGTTCAACTGGAATTCCATCACCTCCATTAGCTTTGGTCGTAGTGATGCTTTCTAAGGCCCACTTGACCCCACACTCCAAGGTTACAAGGTTAGCAAGGCCAAACAGTTTAAGTATTTTGCATTTGTAGTAAAAATTTCTTCCATACTAGAATGTTTATAGGAGGAAATGCTGATATTTGCTTCCCAGTCAATAATCTATTTTTCTTCTCATGTATTAGGGCCATAAGCTATTTTAGGTCCCTGAAACCTATCCATCCCTTTGGTCCTTTTGAGTTAGTACTTTTAAGGTGACTTTTACTAAGTCTCCTTAAGCCATTACAGGATGAGAAGGAAATGTAGCAAGGTGGTACCCATTCCAGGCTCTGAAAGCAGCCCATTCCACCCCTGGTCTGTGACCATGAACAAGTTACCTCCAAACCATAATTAACATGTTTTAAAATGGGTATCAGTCCTGGGTATTCATTGGAAGGACTGATGCTAAAGCTGAAACTCCAATACTTTGGCCACCTCATGCAAAGAGTTGACTCATTGGAAAAGACTCTGATGCTGGGAGGGATTGGGGACAGGAGGAGAAGGGGACAACAGAGGATGAGATGGTTGGATGGCATCACCGACTCGATGGACACGAGTTTTTGTGAACTCCGGGAGTTGGTGTTGGACAGGGAGGCCTGCCGTGCTGCTATTCATGGGGTCGCAAAGAGTTGGACACGACTGAGTGACTGAACTGAACTGAACTGAACTGAAAATGGGTATGAGATTACCTATTTCATGGTATTGTTAGAATAATCACATGAAACATCTATAGAATGATTGTCTAGAACAGGGAGAACATTTAATGAATGACACCTCTTGATGTCTGACACTGTTGTTGCTAGCCTTGTTTTCATACATATTACATTGTAACTCTTAAAAGAAAACCATATACTCTCTACTACCAATGCTTGAAAACCATTTTATCTCCAGGTTCAAGGCTCCACCCTCTGAGAAATCTTTCATTTTTCACAGAGGGTAGCAAATATTTGTAGCTCAGTTGTTTATTAGCTTGTTGCCTGCCTATAGAATTTTAGGAGTTGGACAGCCTTCTTTTATCTTATCCTCTTTTTTGTGCCCAAGTAGACAATATTTCTGCTGGTGTAACATCCTTACAAACCCTGTAGGTCTTCTGTGTATGTTTGGGGATTCACTCTCATAAACTAGAGACTCCTCCACAAAATAATCCCATCTCATCGCTATCTATCCCTCGCTTCTGGGGAAATGGCTGAGTCACATGCTTAATCTCTTTAAAGGCTTTTCTGTCTGATTTGAATATTCTGACCTTTTTTTTCCTCCCCAGGTACTAGAAAAAGATTGTTCTGTCATATCCTTGACTACATCTCTAAATATTACTGTCGCTTGCAATCTACATGAGCTGAGAATGTCCCCATCACCAAATTGTTGTTTCTTTTCTGCTTAATATTTTTTTTCTCAATTTAATTTTGTGCTTTTTATTTTACTACAACCAGGCCACACTTTTAGCACTTTGCTTGGAAATCTCCTTAGTTCAATTCAGTTCATTACTTATAAATTCTGCCTTTCACATAAGATAAAATTCTACTAAGTTTTCTGGCACTATGTAACAAGGATCCCCTTTCATCCATTTTTCAATAACATGTTTCTCATTTCCTTCTCACACCTCACCAATAGCACTAAGTATTCCTATTTCAACCAACAGTCTGTCTATGATGCCTTCAGTATTTTGTAGGATTATATATATATCTACCATGTTCCTCACCTCCTTCTGAGCTGTCATCTGCAGAACCTTTAATATCTAAATTCTTACTAACAATCCTTCCAAGGTAATAAGGTAGTCTGGGCTTTTTATATTATGTTTCTCAACTTTTTCCAGCCTCTGCCCAATGCCCACTTCCAAAACCACTTCCAAATTTTTAGGTATTTGTAATCAGAGTCACTCCATTTCTAGATACTAAAATCCATATTAGTCTCCTATTGTGCTATAACAAATTACTAAAAAACACAGTGGCCTAAAACAACACCTATTTATTATCTTACAGTTCTGGAGATCAGAGGTTTGAAATGGATCTTACCAGGCTAAACTCAAGATGTTGACAGAGCAGTATTCCTTCTAGAGGCTTGAGGAAAGAATCTATTCCTAGTGTTTTCCCTGCTTTCTGAGGCTGCCCATATACCCAGGCAGCATGTTAAAAAGCAAAGACTTTGCCAACAAAGGTCCATTTAGTTAAAGCTATGGTTTTTCTAGTAGTCATGTATGGATATGAGAATTGGACTATAAAGAAAGCTGAGCACTGAAGAATTGATGCTTTTGAACTGTGGTGTTGGAGAAGACTCTTGAGAGTCCCTTGGACTGCAAGGAGATCCAATCTGTCAATCCTAAAGGAAATCAGTCCTGAATATTCATCGGAAGGACTGATACGGAAGCTGAAACTCCAATACTTTGGCCACCTGATGCAAAGAACTGACTCATTGGAAAATACCCTGATGCTGGGGAAGATTGAAGGCAGGAGAAGGGGATGGCAAAGGATGAGATGGTTGGATGGCATAACCAACTCGATGGACATGAGTTTGAGCAAGCTCTGGAAGTTGGTGATAGACAGGGAAGCCTGGCGTGCTTCAGACCATGGAGTTGCAAAGAATCAGGCATGACCAAGCAACAGAACTGAACTGAGGCTGCCCATAGTTCTACTTCATGTTTGCATAACTCTTTTTTTTTTAATTTTATTTTTAAACTTTACAATATTGTATTGGTTTTGCCAAATATTGAAATGAATCCGCCACAGGTATACATGTGCTCCCCATCCTGAACCCTCTTCCCTCCTCCCTCCCCATACCATCCCTCTGGGTTTTCCCATTGCACCAGCCCCTAGCATCCAGTATCGTGCATCGAACCTGGACTGGCGACTCGTTTCATACATGATATTTTACATGTTTCAATGCCATTCTCCCAAATCTCCCCACCCTCTCCCTCTCCCACAGAGTCCATAAGACTGTTGTATACATCAATGCCTCTTTTGCTGTCTCGCATACAGGGTTATTTTTACCATCTTTCTAAATTCCATACATATGCTTTAGAATACTGTATTGGTGTTTTTCTTTCTGGCTTACTTCACTCTGTATAATAGGCTCCAGTTTCATCCACCTCATTAGAATGGATTCAAATGTATTCTTTTTAATGGCTGAGTAATACTCCATTGTGTATATGTACCACAGCTTTCTTATCCATTCATCTGCTGATGGACATCTAGGTTGCTTCCATGTCCTGGCTATTATAAACAGTGCTGCGATGAACATTGGGGTACACGTGTCTCTTTCCCTTCTGGTTTCCTCAGTGCCTATACCCAGCAGTGGGATTGCTGGATCATAAGGCAGTTCTATTTCCAGTTTTTTAAGGAACCTCCACACTGTTCTCCGTAGTGGCTGTACTAGCTTGCATTCCCACCAACAGTGTAAGAGGGTTCCCTTTTCTCCACACCCTCTCCAGTATTTATTGCTTGTAGACTTTTGGATCGTTCTGACTGACATGAAATTGTACCTCATAGTGGTTTTGATTTGCATTTCTCTGATAATGAGTGATGTTGAGTATCTTTTCATGTGTTTGTTAGCCATCTGTATGTCTTCTTTGGAGAAATGTCTATTTAGTTCTTTGGCCCATTTTTTGATTGGGTCGTTTATTTTTCTGGAGTTGAGCTGTAGGAGTTGCTTGTATGTTTTTGAGATTAGTTGTTTGTCAGTTGCTTCATTTGCTATTATCTTCTCCCATTCTAAAGGCTGTCTTTTCACCTTGCTAATAGTTTCCTTTGTTGTGCAGAAGCTTTTAAGTTTAATTAGGTCCCATTTGTTTATTTTTGCTTTTGTTTTTTGTATTTCCATACAAATTGTGAAATTATTTGTTCTAGCTCTGTGAAGAATACCTTTGGTAGCTTGATAGGGACTGAGTTGAATCTATAAATTGCTTTGGGTAGTATACTCATTTTCACTATATTGATTCTTCCAATCCATGAACATGGTATATATCTCCATCTATTAGTATCCTCTTTGATTTCTTTCACCAGTGTTTTATAGTTTTCTATAGATAGGTCTTTAGTTTCTTTAGGTAGATATATTCCTAAGTATTTTATTCTTTCATTGCAATGGTGAATGGAATTGTTTCCTTAATTTCTCTTTCTGTTTTCTCATTATTAGTGTATAGGAATGCAAGGGATTTCTGGGTGTTGATTTTATATCCTCCAACTTTACTATAATCATTGATTAGTTCTAGTAATTTTCTGGTGGAGTCTTTAGGGTTTTCTAGGTAGAGGATCATGTCATCTGCAAATAGTGAGAGTTTTACTTCTTTTTTTCCAATTTGGATTCCTTTTATTTCTTTTTCTGCTCTGATTGCTGTGGCCAAAACTTCCAAAACTATGTTAAATAGTAATGGTGAAAGTTGGCACCCTTTTCACCATTGAGGATAATGTTTGCTGTGGGTTTGTCATATATAGCTTTTATTATGTTGAGGTATGTTCCTTCTATTCTTGCTTTCTGGAGAGTTTTATCATAAATGGATGTTGAATTTTGTCAAAGGCTTTCTCTGCATCTATTGAGATAATCATATGGTTTTTATTTTTCAATTTGTTAATGTGGTGTATTACATTGATTGATTTGTGGATGTTGAAGAATCCTTGCATCCCTGGGATAAAGCCCACTTGGTCATGGTGTATGATCTTTTCAATGTGTTGTTGGATTCTGATTGCTAGAATTTTGTTAAGGATTTTTGCATCTATGTTCATCAGTAATATTGGCCTGTAGTTTTCTTTTTTTGTGGCATCTTTGTCAGGTTTTGGTATTAAGGTGATGGTGGCCTCATAGAATGAGTTTGGAAGTTTACCTTCCTCTGCAATTTTCTGGAAGAGTTTGAGTAGGATAGGTGTTAGCTCTTCTCTAAATTTTTGGTAGAATTCAGCTGTGAAGCCGTCTGGACCTGGGCTTTTGTTTGCTGGAAGATTTCTGATTACAGTTTCAATTTCCGTGCTTGTGATGGGTCTGTTAAGATTTTATATTTCTTCCTGGTCCAGTTTTGGAAAGTTGTACTTTTCTAAGAATTTGTCCATTTCTTCCATGTTGTCCATTTTATTGGCATATATTGTTGATAGTAGTCTCTTATGATCCTTTGTATTTCTGTGTTGTCTGTTGTGATCTCCCCATTTTCATTTCTAATTTTATTAATTTGATTTTTCTCCCTTTGTTTCTTGATGAGTCTGGCTAATGGTTTGTTAATTTTATTTATCCTTTCAAAGAACCAGCTTTTGGCTTTGTTGATTTTTGCTATGGTCTCTTTTGTTTCTTTTGCATTTATTTCTGCCCTAATTTTTAAGATTTCTTTCCTTCTACTAACCCTGGGGTTCTTCATTTCTTCCTTTTCTAGTTGCTTTAGGTGTAGAGTTAGGTTATTTATTTGACTTTTTTCTTGTTTCTTGAGGTATGCCTGTATTGCTATGAACTTTCCCCTTAGGACTGCTTTTACCGTGTCCCACAGGTTTTGGGTTGTTGTGTTTTCATTTTCATTCGTTTCTATGCAAATTTTGATTTCATAACTCTTATCTCCACTTCCACTGTCACAGCATCTATGACTCTGACCTTCCTTTCTCCATCTCATAAAAACACTTGTGATTATATCAGACCCACTTAGATAATCCAGGGTAATCTTCATACTTTAAGATACTTGGATTAATTACATTACAAAGTATTATTTGCCACATAAAGTAAAATACCCACAAGTTCCAGGGGTTAGAATGTGGACATTATTCTACCTACTGCAAATTGTAGGAGTTTTTTCATTATTTTGGATACTAGAATGTAACAGATGTTTTTGTTGTTCGGTCACTAAGTTGTGTCTGACTCTGCGACCCCATGGACTGCAGCACAGCAGGTTTCCCTGTCCTTTACTATCCCCTGGAGTTTGCTCAAATTCATATCCATCTCATTCTCTGCAGCCTTCTTCTCCTTTTGCCTTCAATTTTTCCTGGCATCAAGGTCTTTTCCAGTGAATCAGCTCTTCGCATCCGGTGGTCAAAGTATTGGAGTTTCAGCATCAGTCCTTCCAATGAATGTTCAGGACTGATTTCCTTTAGGATTGACTGCTTTGATCTCCTTGAAGTCCAAGGGACTGTCATGAGTCTTCTCCACCACCACAATTTGAAAGCATCAATCCTTCGGTGCCCAGCCTTCTTTATGGGCCAACTCTCACATTCATACATGACTTCTGGGGGAAAAAAAAAAAAAAAAACAGCATAGCTTTGAGTATACACACCTTTTTTAGTAAAGTGATGTCTCTGCTTTTTAATACACTGTCTAGGTTTGTCATAGCTTTCCTTCCAATGAGGAAGCATTTTTTAATTTCATGGCTGTAGTCACCATCCACAGTGATTTTGGAGCCCAAGAAAATAAAATATGTCACTGCTTCCACTGTTTTCCCCTTCTATTTGCCATGAAGTAGTGGGACCCAGTACCATGATCTTGTTTTTTTTTTTGTTTTGTTTTGTTTTTGATGTTGAATTTGAAGCCAGTGAAGAGCGAATTTTTTCACTCTCCTCTTTCACCCTCATCAAGAGGCTCTATAGTTCCTCTTCACTTTCTGCCATTAAAGTGGTATCATCTGCATATCTGGGATTATTAATATCAGATGTACAGTCTTCAAATATTTACTCCCATTATCTTGGCAGTATTTTGACTATGGCATCCCTTGATGCCCAGAAGTTTTTAATTTTGATGAAGTCCAATTTGGTTTTTTTTTTTTTTCCTTTAGTTTTTGATCTTTCTAACAGTTTCATAAGAAGTAGTACTATAAAAATGATATGGCATGTTTAAGTCTTTGATCCATTTGAGTTAATTTTTGTAAATTAGACAGCAATCCTATGTTATTTCAATGTCCATCATCATTTGCTAAATTCTCTATAGAATTGTTAGTACCCTTGTCAAAAACCAATTGACTATAACTAAATGCATTTATTTTTAAACTCAATTTTGGATTCTCGTTGATCTATATGACTCATTATTCCAGTACAACACAGTCCTGATTACTACAGCTTTGCAGAGTGTTTTCAAATCAGGAGATGTGATCTCACTGATATGTTCTTTCACAAAATTGTTTTCATTGTTCTGGATTCCTTGCATTTCCACATCAATTTTAGAATCAGCTCCTCAGTTTCTGCAAAAAAAGGCGGGGGGGGGGGGGAAGTCTGCCAAGATCTTGACAAGGATTGTATTGAATCTGTAGATTAATTTGGAAAATATCTTATCTACATGAAGCATTTCAATCCATGAACATGGGATGTTTTTCCATTTATTTTGGAACTCGTTAATTTCTTCCAACAATATTTTCTTTCACCAGTATGCAAGCTTTATAATCATGTTGATAAATTTATTCTTATGTATTTCATTCTTTGTAATGTAACTGCAAGCGCAATTGGAGAAGGCAATGGCAAACCACTCCAGTACTCTTGCCTGGAAAATCCCATGGACGGAGGAGCCTGGTGGGCCGCAGTCCATGGGATCGCTAGAGTCGGACACCACTGAGAGACTTCACTTTCACTTTTCACTTTCATGCATTGGAGAAGGAAATGGCAACCCACTCCAGTGTTCTTGCCTGGAGAATCCCAGGGACGGGGGAGCCTGGTGGGCTGCCATCTATGGGGTCGCACAGAGTTGGACACGACTGAAGCGACTTAGCAGCAGCAGCAGCAACAAGTGCAATTGTTCATTTCCATATTATTCATTCCTAATATGTGAAACTACAATTGATTTTCATATATTGATTCTGCATCATGCAACCTTGCTGAACTCAATTATTAATATTAGATCTAGTGGGATATTTTTGTTTTTTATGTTGCTGTTTTTTCCTTAGGATTTTCTAGGTGCAAGATCAAATCATTTGCAAATAGGTAGTTTTGTTTCTTGTGCTCCAGTCTAAAGGAATTTTCTTTCTTTTCCTTGACTAAATTCCTGAGCTCAAATCTCTATAATAATATTGAATTGAAGTAACAAGAATGGACATCCTTGATTTGTACCTTATCTTACTGAGAAAGCTTTCCATCTGTCATGAATAAGTAGGTGTTGGCTGTGGGTGTTACACAGATGATCTTTATCATGTTGACAAAGTTTCCATCTATTTCTAGTTTAGGGTTTTCAATCACAAAAGGGTACTGAATTTTGTCAAATGGTTTTCAGAATTAATTAAGATTGTCTGTGGAGTTTGTCCTTGGTTTTCTTAATATGGTGTATTTCATTGATTGATTTTTAAATATTAATACAAATATATATTCTGGGAAAAATTTCCAGAAACTTATGGTTTCTAATTCTCTGTATATGTTGCTGGATAAAGTTAACTATAGTTTTTGTTAAGGGATCTTTATCTATGTTTGTAAGGGATATTGGCCTGTATTCTTCTTTTCTTGTGATTTGTTTGTTTTGATATCAAGGTAATAATGGCCTTATAAAAAGAGTTGGAAAGTGTGTTCTGCACTTTTATTTTTTGGAATAGTTTATAAAGCATAGGTGTTCATTTTTCTTTAAATAGTTTTTAGAATTCAACGTAGGAGTCATCTGGTCTTGGACTTCTCTTTGTGGAAATTTTACTGATACTAATTCTACCACTTTACTTGTTATATATCTATTTACTTGTTATATATCTATTTTTTCTATATCTTTTTGAGTCAGGTTTTTTTTTTAACCTGGAGTATAATTGCTTTACAATATTGTGTTAGCTTCTGCTGTACAGCAAAGTGAATCAGCTATCTGTATACATATATTCCTTCCCTCATGAGCCTCCCTCCCACTGAGTCAGTTCTGATAGCTTGTGTTTTTCTAGAAATCTATCCATTTTAACTAGCTTTTCTAATATGTTGATATACAATTTTTCACAGTATTTCCTTATCCTTATTGTTTGTTTGTTTGTTTCTTTAAAGTTTGTAACAATATATACCCTTGTTTCAATTTTAGTAATTTTGAGGTTTTTTTACTTTTTTCTTTTAGTTCAGTTCAGTTCAGTCACTCAGTCGTGTCTGACTCTTTGCAACCCCATGAATTGCAGCATGCCAGGCCTCCCTGTCCATCACCATCCCGGAGTTCACCCAAATCAATGTCCATCGAGTCGGTGATGCCATCCAGCCATCTCATTCTACGTCATCCCCTTCTCTTCCTGCCCCCAATCCCTCCCAGCATCAGAGTCTTTTCCAATGAGTCAACTCTTTGCATGAGGTGGCCAAAGTATTGGAGTTTCAGCTTCAGCATTAGTCCTTCCAAAGAACACCTAGGACCGATCTCCTTTAGAATGAACTGGTTGGATTACCTTGCAGTCCAGGGACTCTCAAGAGTTTTCTCCAACACCACAGCTCAAAAGGATCAATTCTTCGGGGCTCAGCTTTCTTCCCAGCCCAACTCTCACATCCATACATGACCACTGGAAAAACCTTGATTAGATGGACCTTTGTTGGCAAAGTAATGTCTCTGCTTTTCAATATGCTGTCTAGGTTGGTCATAACTTTCTTTCCAAGGAGTAAGTGTCTTTTTTTTTTTTTTTAACTTTGCAGTATTGTATTAGTTTTGCCATATATCAAAATGAGTAAGTGTCTTTTAATGTCATGGCTGCAATCACCATCTGAAGGGATTTTGGAGCCCCCCAAAATAAACTCTGACACTGTTTCCACTGTTTCCCCATCTATTTGCCATGAAATGATGGGACCAGATGCCATGATCTTCGTTTTCTGAATGTTGAGCTTTAAGCCAACATTTTCACTCTCCTCTTTCACTTTCATCAAGAGGCTTTTTAGTTCCTCTTCACTTTCTGCCATAAGGGTGGTGTCATCTGCATATCTGAGGTTATTGATATTTCTCCTGGCAATCTTGATTCCAGCTTGTGCTTCTTCCAGCCCAGCATTTCTCATGATGTACTCTGCATATAAGTTAAATAAGCAGGGTGACAATATACAGTCTTGACGTACTCCTTTTCCTATTTGGAACCAGTCTGTTGTTCCATGTCCAGTTCTAACTGTTGCTTCCTGACCGGCATACAGGTTTCTCAAGAGGCAGGTCAGGTGGTCTGGTATTCCCATCTCTTTCAGAATTTTCCACAGTTTATTGTGATCCACACAGTCAAAGGCTTTGGCATAGTCAATAAAGCAGAAATAGATGATTTTCCTGGAACTCTCTTGCTTTTTCCATGATACAGCAGATGTTGACAATTTGATCTCTGGTTCCTCTGCCTTTTCTAAAACCAGCTTGAACATCTGGAAGTTCATGGTTCACATATTGCTGAAGCCTGGCTTGGAGAATTTTGAGCATTACTTTACTAGCATGTGAGATGAGTGCAATTGTGTGGTAGTTTGAGCATTCTTTGGTATTGCCTTTCTTTGGGATTGGAATGAAAACTGAGCTTTCCCAGTCCTGTAGCCACTGCTGAGTTTTCCAAATTTGCTGGCATATTGAGTGTAGCACTTTCACAGCATCATCTTTCAGGATTTGGAATAGATCAACTGGAATTCCATCACCTCCACTAGTTTTGTTCATAGTGATGCTTTCTAAGTCCCACTTGACTTCACATTCCAGGATATCTGGCTCTAGGTGAGTGATCACAGCATCGTGATTATCTGGGTCATGAAGATCTTTTTTGTACAGTTCTTCTATGTATTCTTGCCACCTCTTCTTAATATCTTCCTCTTCTGTTATGTCCATACCATTTCTGTCCTTTAATGAGCCCATCTTTGCATGAAATTTTCCCTTGGTATCTCTAATTTTCTTGAAGAAATCTCTAGTCTTTCCCATTCTCTTGTTTTCCTCTATTTCTTTGCATTGATTGCTGAGGAAGGCTTTCTTATCTCTCCTTGCTATTCTTTGGAACTTTTTCATTCATGTATATACAAATTTATTTATCTTGGTTAATCTAGTTAAAGGTTTATAAATGTTGCTTATCTTTTCCAAGAACTAGCTTTGGGTTTGTTGATTTTTCTGCATCATTTTACTTGTTATTTATGGTTGTGATTAATCTCCACATATATGTGAATTTCTCAAATTTCCTTATGTTATTGTTTTCTAATATATTTCATAGTATTTGAAAAGCATATTTTGTATAATGTCAGCCCTTCTAAATTTATTGAGATTTGTTTTATGGCCTAACATACGGTCTGTCCTACTAAATACTCCATGTGCACTAAGAAGAATGGACATTTTGCTGTTGTTGAAGAGTTCTGTAGCTATGTGTTACATCCAGTTGTTTTACAGAATTGTTCAATCCTACTTTCTTATTGATGCTCTTTTTAACCATCTATTCATTAAAAGCAGGGTATTGAAGTCTTCCACTATTTTAGCCAAATTTTCTATTTTTCTCTTCAATTCTGTCAGTTTTTGCTTTACACATATTGAGGGCTTTGTTAAGTGCCTACACGTTTATTATGGTTATTATATTCTTGATGTATTGACTCTGACTTGTCCATATCAACACACTTTAGATGCTAGAAGGTCTCTAGGCTCTTGACTAAACTATTTAATTTTATATACACACTGTCTTTAGGTCAAATAACCAGTTTTGTGACTTCAAATAACATCTATGTGGTGATAATATTCAGATTTCTATCCAGTTCTAGTCTCCCCACAGAATCCACCCTCTTTCATTAAGTTTTGCATTCTTCATTTTATAAACATTCCACACACAGCAGGCTCAGAATAGAAGGCCTCTATATAAACTTGAAGATTCTGTCGGGTGGATGTGAGACCCACTCATCTTACAGCATCCAAAGACAAGTCTCTTACGTAAGTAAGTTCCCTTGTTTATCAAACCTGCCGCCTGCCAATCGTCAGTGATCTGCCTCCTTCCTTTGTCTCCCCCTGCCCTTCGTGTGAAAGGCTGGTTTCAGATGACACACAGGTAGTTCCCAAGATTGCAAATTAGCACCTAATTCTTTTAATCTCAGCAACTAATTATCAATTTTTATAAGTTGTAGCATAAATCATTTGTCAATTCATTCTAAAAATGTACAAAATGATTGTTGGCATGATCATTCTGACATGATGAATGCTAGTTGTTAAAGCCATATTTTGACCCAGGAAACCACATCAAACTATCCCAATGACTTGTTGAATCAGTAGTTATTAGATCACTGATAGTCACAAGAAGTCAATTTCCTTCTAAAATCAACAATATTCATTCTACTACTGCTGAATCCTCTCAGTTTCTGCTGAACCAATAGTAATTGGTCAAAGCAATAGCCCAATATAGGAAATGGGCTAAAATTTAAAATAAAATGTTGTCTTAGATTTGTTTAATACTTTCAATATCTTTATTATTGACTAAGTCATAAAAATCATTTATTGGAATGTCATAGATATTGATAACTAAATCACATCTTATATTCCTGACCAGAGAGTGGTGGAGCTGTTTGGTAATTCAGATCATCATCTATAGTCTCAAATTCTGGCTCTATGATAAAATAACTTTTTTCTTCTTCAGTTCCTTCCCCTGTAAAGGGGATAATGATGATAATTTTAATACTCTGCTGAGCTAATTATTCATTTAGAAAGTATATGTCCAGCATAGAGCAAGGGTATGTAAGTGTTAACTCTCATTTTATTAATAAATTTCATGTTTTTAATATTTATGGTAAGTCAGAATTTATGAGTTTTAATGAATTTCTCCTCTTAAATGGAGATGAGCTTCAACAGGATTGCTTAAAAGAAGAACCCAAAGCTTTAGCATGTCCTCATCCCAAACCATAACCCAGACACAGCCACACTTTCTGTCCTGGCCCAGGAGCATCCCCTTCCCTACACTGGTAGATTATAGGATATGTAGCTCGTGTCTCCACTGGCCTCTATGACTGCCTACTCAATTGTTTCTTTGTCCATCCTTGGTTCTCTCAGAGCCAAAGTCTTTGTCTTGGTACTAAAATCGCTGTACCAAAAAAGGCCACGTTGAAGGAACATTTGGAAACAGTAGGCAGTAGAGAGTATCCATAAATGCAGGTGGCCAGATGGACAGAGTACACTTAGCACTGGGGTGCCAGTGATGCCACCAAGGGTGCCTCTTCTCTCACCAGGGAAGAATACACTTTAATTGGGGGCACCATTGGATTGCCTGGCAAACAGCGGCCCAGCTGATGCAAGGACTATGTCCTGGTGGTGCCCACCTGTGTCTCCATTAATCCAACAGGAATATGGGCAGAATTTGAGCAACACATAATGATCTGACTAGTTAACAGTGATGCCCAGGAAGTGGGGGAATCTGGAAGCTAAGTGACCTTGTCAATGAACAATCAGAATAGACCCTAGTCATAGTGCTAGAGCAAGGACCTGACAGCCCCCAACTGTTCTGTCAGCAACCTTTAGTTACTATCTCATGAGGATGACTGGAGAGGCCAGAGGACGAGCTAGGGTGGCTCTGGGCTGGGTTCTCGAGTTCTCCCATCCTTTAATATATCCAAGTCCATTTTGAATTTCAACCAGAGGGTGTTATGCTATGTGGTGTTTTCAATGTATTTGACCACAGAACTTTTTTAAAGAACATCTTTAGGAAATTCACTTCGTTAAACACTAATATAATGAAAAATTACAGATATTGGAGGTACTGGGGCCTTGAGTTCATTCCCAGGTCCATCTGTTTGACCTTGGACACATTACTTAACCTCTCTAACCCTGATTTTCATGCAAAAGGGAAGTAAGATCTACCTTATTACAGCACAAAATCTGGAGAGAAAAGAAACTTGCAGAGACTGTGGCAGAGGAAGTCTTGCCATTCCCTTTTTGGCTCATGTTCCCTCCTGGCCCTATACGTCCTAGGCTTTCTTGCACTGTGTGAAGCCACATCCCTAGTTCTGGGTAGTGGGATTGGGGGCCAGTGACAAACTCCACTTTCAGGCTTTGCCCATAAAAATCCCCCTATGAACAACACAGTGTCCCTCCTCTCTGTCTCTCTCTGTTTCTGTCTCTCTCTTCACCTACTGACTCAGTGGAGTGAATTCTAAAAGGGCAAGGCAGAAAGAAGAAGCTTGTTGGGTCCCTGATTCACTTACTGAAATGGGACCCCTAAGGAAAGCCTCCTAGACACCTCATGAGCAAGAAACAAACAGACATTGAGTTGAGTTACTGATGTTTTGAGAGGCTTTGTGATGTTGCTGCAGTATGGATGATATTCCTGTAGTGTGCATGAAATGTCCAGAGCACATTGTCTGATAATGTGTACTAGCTGGTAGATGGTGGGGTTGTTGCTGAGGATGAGGATGAGGATGATGACGATGGTGCTGTGGTGACAGTAGTGAGGTCTTAGTGGTGATGGTGGTGATGATGGTGATGGTGATATCCATGGTGATGGTGGTGACGAGGAGGGTGGTGATGATGGTAACAGTGATGATGCTGATGGTGCTGGTGGTGTTGAGGAGGAGGAAGATGATAGTGATGGTGATGGTGGTGATGATGGTGATGGTGATATCCATGGTGATGGTGGTGATGAGGAGGGTGGTGATGATGGTAACAGTGATGATGCTGATGGTGCTGGTGGTGTTGAGGAGGAGGAAGATGATAGTGATGGTGATGGTGGTGATGATGGTGATGCTGACATCCATGGTGATGGTGGTGATGAAAATGATGATTAATGTTGCAGAAATATACTCAGAAAGGAACCATTCTTATGATTCCACTAAAATATCAATGAAGTAAAACTCCAGGTTCACTGATGTCTCAGAGTGTTTTTTTCTGTGGTGTGTGACTAGAAAGTGTTGCTTCACAGTCTCAGTTTGCTAGAGCTACCATAGCAAAGTACCACAGGCTGGATTGCTTGAACAACAGAAATTTATTTCTCACAGTTCTGGAGACTTGAAGTCCAAGACCAAAGTGCCAGCAGAGCTGGTTCCTCCAGTGACCTCCCTTCTTGGCTTGCAGACAGTGTGGCTTCACAAGGTCTTCCCTCTGTATATATCTGGGTGCAAATCTCTTCCTATAAGGGCACCAGCCTTACTTGATTAAGGCCCACCATAATGATTTCCTTTTAACTTTATTACCTCTTTATTAAAGACTCTCTGAATACAGTCACATGATGAGGTCCTGGGGGGTTAGAACTTCAACACAGAAAGGTTGCAGTGGGGACTGGGCAGAACACAGCCCATAACAATTACCAACCTATGCTCTGGCTCCAAAAAGCTCAGGTAAAGAAAACCTGTCCAGATAAAACTGTATACTCTTTCTGGAGTATTGATCAAAACTAAGCTTGGTTTAAACTTCTTATACGCATGTCAATTTTACTCTCCTTTACTTGGAGATACTGCTTTATTGTAGGACAATGGGAAAAGAGTTATAGCAAATATAATTGGCTTTTCTCCCAGTTATTCAACTAAAATGCATGTGAGATATCATTTGAACATAAAAGAAAGTGAATTTCAGACAGAATTCCTACTGAGTAGAAAGTAAAGCTAACTCCCAATTACAAATGATATATCCTTTAATTGTTGATACATCACATGTGGAGGTACAGTAGGCACTTGTTCAAAGAAGCAAAGTATCTCTGGGGTTCACACAGCCTTTTAGAAGCACATCTGGGAAGGGATTTTTAAAATATATTTTTCAGGTCCAAAAATGTTGGAAAGTCAGAAAACAGAATTGAAGGAATAATGGCATTTTCCACTGCTTTTAGAAATTGTTGTATTGTAGAAAAATCATCAAGGAGATTTTTATATTAATAGACTTTATTTTGAAGGCATCAGGAGGAATCTTCACAGAATGTAAAGTTAGTGCACATATTGTTATAGCAAACATTCTCATCATGATACAGTTTAATCAGAGACATCTTTATGTATCCAACCAGAGTGGAGTTAAGTCACAGCAAAGTAGTCTTGAACTCATTGCTACCTGACCCCTTGAAAAATCTCTCTTGGAAGAAAGACACATTTAGGAAGTGTTGCCTGAGGGTCTTGTGATCTTTTTGTTTCTCTCTTCTAGACAGTCTTAAAGTAACCCTTGGTTTAAAACCAACAAGCAAAACCCCTTCTCACCTGATCCAGTCCTTTCTCCCTCACCCTTTAAAGCCTAAGAGATGTTCAGGCCTCACTGAAGCATCCAGGCAGGCCTGGAACACCCTGGGGAGAAGTTCTAGAGTTTGAACCAACAATGCTACCCAACATTTATTAAGAGTATATTATTTGCTGAACACGGTTTTGACTTCATATAGTACAGGAGTATAAACATTTAAGAGGGCAGTTTCTATATGTCTTGTTCACTGCTGTTTCTCCAGTCCATTTCACAAGAACTCAATAAATATCTAATTCACTTCTCAGAACAATTATTTGAGGTTATTACCTTCATCTCAGAGAAGATGAAAACAAGGCCCAGAGGTTGAGACTAGCCTGGGTTTCAGATCTAATAGGAGGCAGATGGGACCAAAGCCAGGTACAACATTGCCCTTAGTCATAAGCAAGAAAGTAGGGCTCGTCCCCAGACCTCACTCCACAGGGACCCCCCACTTTATAGTGCTACCTTCCTCAAGAGTTTCTAAGTTCCTTCTGGTTCCTGGGACTGGCTGGGGTGGACAGTGCCATCTGGGGATAACTCTAGCCTGGATTTGGACCTGCATGGGCTCTGATCCCATCTCTCTTTGGGAGAGATGTGCCTGACATACAGCACCCCCCACACACATGGGGTCAACCAGATGTCACAGAGATCTCCAAAACCTTGTTCAAGTCAATCACAAACACCCAATGTGGTAAAGCCGTGCCCACCTACCTGAGTCATAAGTTGTGCAGGATGGGGGACAGAGGTTCCTTGCACAAACGGGACTTCTCTTCTTACTCTGCCCACAGGCCCCTCATCTCTGCTCCCTGTAACAGGCAGGTTTGTGGAAGGCACCAAGAAAGACATTTCATCTTAGTGACATAGTCATTACAGCCCAAAGACTTCAAAGAAGAGCTCATTTTCAACAAAGCACAGTTAACAACTGTAGACAGAGTTACTAGGAGCTGATATTCCCAGGTGGTCCAGTGACCAGCATCAGGAGCAATGATGTCACTAGCATTCAGTAAATGGCCTGAGATACGACAACGGTGAGAGCTACATTTCTTGCTGTTTAATCACTAAGTCATGTCTGACTCTTTTGCAACCCCATGGACTGCAGCCCAGGGTGTTCTGTCTGTGGGATTTCCCAGGCAAGAATACTGGAGTGGGTTGCCATTTCTTTCTCCAGGGGATCTTCCCCAGGGATCAAATCCTTGTCCCCTTCTTGGCACACAGATTCTTTACCAACAAGTCACCTGGGAAGCCTGAGATCAACATTCATTCATCATAAAAGCATTTCCCCAAAACCATAGTATTGTGAGTAATGGTGGAAGACACAGAATTATGCGGAAATAGTGTGTTTGGACCCCAAGAAGGTGAAGTGGGGCCTAGATATACTGCAGAATCTTCATGTGCACCAACTTGGCAATAAACAAACATAAGACATACTTCTTTCCCATCTATTACTCAAAACCTTGATTCTTAATTTAAAAAAATCACAATACCATTCACAGACCCATGGATTTTGTAATGCATGTTGATAGTCACATTTTTATTGAAACTTTTGATTTTGAAAGCTCAAGAGGTTATGCAAAAGTAGGGGTGGGGTGATGAAAATTTCTAGGGTGAGGAGAACACTGTATATTAACAGAGTATTCATACAAATGTGGGATTCTTATACATGTGATATTACAATATGTTTTAAACAAATATACTTTATTTGTATTTTACATTGGAATATAGTTGATTTATAATGTGTTAGTTTCAGGTGAACAGCTAAGTGATTCAGTTATACATATACATATATACATTCTCCAAAAACTATACTTTATTTTTTTAAAGAAGTTTTGGGTTCAGAGCAAAAGCGAACAGAATACAGAGTTCCCCAAAGCCCTCTCCCTGTACACACAGTCTCACTTCCATCAACATTCTATACCAGTGTGATATGTTTATTGCAATCAGTGAACCAACTCTGATACATCATTATCAACCCAGGCAAGCAGGGTACACTCTTTGTGTTGTGTATTCTATAGGTTTTGGAAAATACATATAAAAAGACATATATCCATCGTTACAGTATCATACAGAGTAGTTTCACTGCATTGACAATGTGGTTTTTTTAATAAACTTCTACTGGGAATAATTTAATGTTTATAGAGAAGTTAAGAAAAATATTCTTCATCCCATTTCCCCTAATGTTAACATCTTACATGGCCATGGCATATTCATCAAAACTCAGAAATTAGCATTGGTATAATACTGCTAACTAATCTACTTACTTTATTTGAATTTCCCCAGTTTTCCCACTATAGTTCGTTCTGCCTGTTCATAGTCCTACCCAGGGTCCCACAATACATTTTGTTCTCATGTCTCCTCAGTTGTTTTCTATCTGTGACAGTTTCTCAGTCTTTCCTAGTTTTTTATGACCTTGGCACTTTGAGGAGGACTGGTAAGGTACTTTGCAGAATGTTCCTCCTTTGTGGTTTGCCTGATGGCTTCTAATGATAGACTGGAATACAATACCTTGTTATATCAAATTATTTATATATTGATTGAAGTGAACAACAACAACAAAAAGTTTCCCAGAGCCCTGCACATATTAGGCATTGCCCTACTCAAGATGATTGCCTTCCAAAGCCCATGATCTGGACCACACACCTTTCCATGTAGTTTTCCAACCTGATTCCACCTACCCCAGTTCTATATAGACCATTGACTTTAATCATAATGAGATGTCCTTTTCCACAATTGATTTCATATACACTGCCTTTCCCACCTGCAATGCTTGTCTTCCTTCTATCTATTGAGTCAGTGAACCATCCAGGCTTAAACACAGTTTGATGCCTCACCCTTTAGGAAACTTCCCCTGAATCTTCATCCAGCCCACCTTCACTTTGCATCTGGCTTGTCATGCTCTTTCAGTCTTAAGAATCTGTGGTGCTTTCACCCATTGTTACCTATTGCTTTGTTTTCCCAGTCAGATTACAAACAACTTGTGGATTGTTTTATTTTTATTCATCATCCACATCGCTTAACTCAATATTGTCTAACAAGAATTCCATGAATAGCTGGAAAACAACTATTGAAAGAAGTAAGTGGTCTCATTTTTTTTGGGGGGGTAGGGAAGATTGAAAAACCTTTATTAGGAAAATCTTATTAGCAAAATTTTTATTAGCCCCATAGAATAATAAATGCACCTATATTAATTTTAAAGGCTAACATCCATTTGCAGTAATGGAGAGAATATTTGCAAATAGAGAGCTCACTTGGCTTGGATTCTCTTTGAGACAGAATTGTTTGAGAAAAGCACTTTTATTCTGCTTAGCAAAAATGATCATAATGCCTAAAAAAGGTTGTATTTTAGGAAAATGAAATATGATGTTCATATGATGTTCATTAATATCTTTAACCAATTCATTTTTTTATTTATTTTTTATTAAACTTTTTTTGTACTTGGAGTATAGCCAATTAACAATGTGATAGTTTCGGGTTGACAGCAAGGGGACTCAGCCATACATATACATATATCTATTCTCCCCCAAACTTACCTCCCATCCAGGCTGCCACATAACATTGAGCAGAGTTCCCTGAGCCAAACAGTAGGTACTTGTTGGTTGTCCATTTTAAATACGCAGTGTGTGCTTTCCATCCCAAACTCCCTATCCCTACCCTCCATCCTTCCCCCCAGCAACCATAAATCCATTTCTCTAAATCTGTGAGTCTGTTTCTGTTTTGTAAATAAGTTCATTTGTATCGTGTCTTTTTAGCTTACACATATAAGGGATGTCATACAATGTTTCTGCTTCTCTGACTTATTTCACTCATTATGACAATTTTTAACCTTCAAAAAACTATGCTGAAGTCATGTTAGTTGTTTTTTTTTTTTCAAAACGATTAATCCTAAATCAATTTTTATTATATTATACTGACTTCCTCTAGAGATTTTTGTTTTTTGCAGCACACAAGGGTAAAAGGTTGTTTAAATTTTCATAAAGAAGAGTGATTTTTATTCATTTATTTTTATTCATTCATTTATTCATTCATTCAATAATCGTGAATGGAGTACTTACCATGAATTAGACACTGTGATGAGCACAAGTGAAATAAAGATAAAAGACTGGCCTTATTCTCAAAATGCTCATAGGCTACTTGGAGGAAAAGGAATCAGAAAACAAAACAGAAACACAGGGAAACCAAATTGAAGGTAAGGCAGGGAGGAAGGGGAAAATGACTGATAGTCATTCAATTTTTATTGTTTGGGGTTAAAATACAATTATAGAAATTTGTTTTGTTTTCTACCACCTGTAGTGGCCAGAAGCCCTGAAACCTATGAGTGTACAAGACAACATTGCTAATCTTTTTCTTTTAAAATAAAGGTTAGTCCATACAGAGAATGGCTTCCCTGATAGCTCAGTTGGTAAAGAATCGACTTGCAATGTGGGAGACCTGGGTTCGATCCCTGGCTTGGGAAGACCTCCTGGAGAAGGGAAAGGCTACCCACTCCAGTATTCTGGCCTGGAGAATTCCATGGACTGTATAGTTCTTGGGGTCGCAAAGAGTCGGACACCACCGAGTGACTTTCACTTTCATACAGAGAATAAGAGAATTGGATAGAATTCAAACAGAAGTTAATTGCACCTGGAAATTTTATACTTATCCATTTCTTTTTTGTCTGGAACACTTTATAAGGTCATTCCTTTCATAATGGAATATTCACAAAATTAACTATAAACAGCTCATCAAAATTAGATAATTAGTTACAATACACTTTGATTATAATTACTCTTTGAGCCAAGCCTGCAGGCATGAGACTTGGTGTTAGCAGTCACACAGCAGGGACAGGAAGCAGGGGTCAGTCCCTACTATTGTACTCACTGTAGGTACATCTCATTAGGCTTTGCTTTTAAAACCAGACCCTCAGGTGTGCCTTGCCTTTGGGTCAGCCTGCCTTATCTAGTCTAGAGGTAGAAATGAGGTTGTGATTGAAGAACCAGCCATTTTCTTCTGTTAAGGTACCAAAATCCCTGGATGATGAGCATCTTGAGAGACTTTTTTTTTTTTGCAAAGAAAAATGAATATTTATTAAATCTCCAGATTAAGAATGCTTAATGGGAAAAGACAGGGGCGGGGGGTGGGGAATCACATTTAAAAAGACCAATTTATTTGGTTACTTTAAGAAGAAAAACCCATAACCAAAATTTAAAGGCACATTCACACAACTGGAAATACAAAGGCCCAGAAACTGTACAGAGAAAATAGTGATCGAGGTCACTAAAAATCAAAAAATTCCAAGCTAAATTAGGACTCCTCATTTACCTATTGTTGTGAGGACTGAGTTTTTTGTCATTATTTCCTTGGTTTGTACTACTTAGCATTTTGGGAGACACTTTTTAACATATATTTTCCAATGTGAAAATTAAATTGAGTGGAGACTTCCCTGGCAGTCCAGTGTTTAAGAATCCACCTTGCAATGCAGGAGTCTCAGGTTCCATCCCTGGTTGGAGAACTAAGATCTCACATACCTGAGGGCAACTAAGAGGGAACACCGCAACTACTGAGCCCAGGTGCTGCAACTAACACACCCAACACAACCAAATAAATAAATATAAATAAATAAATTGAGTCATGTCAAAAAGAGAAAGGAAGTGTGTATAAAGAGAAGAAAACTGGGGGAAGCAGACAAGTACCAAGGACCAACCTTAACTCCCCTGCTGCTACTGCTGCTGCTGCTAAGTTGCTTCAGTCGTGTCCGACTCTATGCGACCCCATAGACGGCAGCCCACCGGGCTCCTCTGTCCCTGGGATTCTCCAGGCAAGAACACCAGAGTGGGTTGCCATTTCCTTCTCCAGTGCATGAAAGTGCAAAGTGAAGTCGCTCAGTTGTGTCTGACTCTTCATGACCCCATGGACTGCAGCCTACCAGGCTCCTCTGTCCATGGGATTTTCCAGGCAAGAACACTGGAGTGGGTTGCCATTTCCTTCTCCAGTGCATGAAAGTGGAAAGTGAAAATGAAGTCGCTCAGTCGTGTCTGACTCTTAGCGACCCCATGGACTGCAGCCTACCAGGCTCCTCCATCCATGGGATTTTCCAGGCAACAGTACTGGAGTGGGGTGCCATTGCCTTCTCCCTTAACACCCCTATTAGGGATCAAACCCCGTGGCCCCTGCATTGAGAACTGAAGTCTTTATCACTGGACCTCCAGGGAATTTCTCAAAAGTAACTTTTAAAACACTCAGCCTTCTGATCCCCAAATTGAAATTTAAATTTGGTGATTGATGTATTTTATCTATGTCTTTGGATAAGACCATCAAGACAACATAATTACAGTTTCTTTTTTTTGTTTGTTTAAGAATCTGAAAAAATACATCTGAGTGAAGTGATTAACTCCTTGCTGAATTTTGATCAAGTGTCCTCCAAAGTAAAAAGAAGGTCAAATTAAAAGCTGTCCTTAATTAAAATGAATGAATAGAATTGACTTAATAAAATTGTAATGTTGTTTAATGACTGTGGGAGATTGTGTTCAGGGCAGAAAACTGACATTTTGCCATAATCAATGCACATTTTATTAAAATCAATGTGGTCTATTATGTAACGCCTATTGAAAGAAACTTTAATAAAGTTCAATCTATAAAATATAACCAATGGTGGCTACAGTGTTCATGCAGCACGTCAGCACTTACTTATTCAGAGCTTATAGGTGCTAGGAACTTAGAGAGTATTTACCAAGAGTCACTTTCCTTCCCTTAAGGCATGTAGCATGGAGTAAGTAGCTTAACATTTTGCATTAAATTCAAGTGAATGTAAATGTATAGTATTTCACTAGCATGTTAAAGAACTATTTCTGTTACATTTTAAATAAAACTTCACCTTGAAAAACATTTTTGAATGCTAATAGCTTTCCCAGTTCTAATAAGTGACTCCAGTGGTTAAGGTTTCAAGTTCAAAGGAAATTTTCAATATTGGGAAAAAAGGCTACTTATCCTTTGCAGTGTGTATAACTTTGTGTCTTTGGGGTTTTCCTCTCCTACAATAAAAATTAAGTTTCAAGTCAGGCATATTTTTCACTTTAGCTTCCACAAGGCTGAGGTACTCGACTTCAGGAACCAGGTCAGGGGTTTCAGCTTGTACTGTAAGTCTTACAAGTATCAAGATCTTACTTGATCTTGACTTCCCATTACAACTTCTATTTTCCTGATCCTAATTCTTGATTTTTATTGATATTGCACTTCATTCTACTACATTTGCTTTTAATGTAAGATGCTTCAAAACCATTAAGGAGCAAGGTGTTTGAATAAAGCAAAATGTAACTTTTTAAAAAAGATTTTTAGCCATTTGAGGGCTAAAACAATATCTTACTCATTTCCCTGAAGTTCTTCACTCAATTCTTGTCACATAGTAGATACTCTTTAAATTTTTTCTTATAAACAACAAGGTCCTACCTTACAGCACAGAGAAGTGTATTCAATATCCTGTGATAAACCATAATGGAAAAGAATATGAAGAAAAATGTATATGTATAGCTGAATTACCTTGCTGTACAGCAGAAATTAACACATTGTAAATCAACTATACTTCAACAGAATTTTTAAATAAAAATAAATAAATTTTTAAATAAAATAAATAAGCTATAAGGATATATTTTACAGCACAGGGACTATAGCCAATATTTCACAATAACTATAAAAAATTTATCTTAAATTCAGTAGATAACTTTATTCATTAGTTCAGCAAGTATATATACTGAGCACCTACTATATTCCAGGAATCTTGCTAAATGCTGAGGCTACCATTAGGAGTTACACAAGAGTTGTCAGAGCTGGCTAATTGCTATAACGAAAACACTCCACATCTCAGAAGCCTTCAGCAAACACTGCTCATTACTCACTCATGGTGCAGCCCTGAACTGGGGAGGGAGGCTCTTTGTTTCATTACAGAAACTTCACTGTTTTCAATATACAGTCCCCAATGTGGGCCTGGGTATCAAAATCCAGTGGGAAGATGAGAATGGGAGAAATTGTAGAGGTTCCTGTGAGAGAAGTTGGAAGGACTAGTTTCAAATAGCCAGCCTCTTCCACTCACATTCCAGTTGCCAGAATTCAATCCCAAACTCCCATCAAACTTCAGAAAGTATGTATTTATTAAAAGGGGCTGGGACAGGTTTTCCTGGATGAACAGGAGGAAAAGGACACTGGCTTGGTGAGCATCAAGCACTATACCCATCATGATCCACTCTTCTGGTTGCCATGTAGACCACTCATCCCCTCCGCCAGAAGACAACACAAAAACCTACCAGGAATCAAACCCAGGTCGTCTGCATTGGCAAATGGATTCTTAGCCCCTGGACCACCAGGGAAGTTCCAGGCATAGGGTTTTTAAATTGAGAGGTGGATACTTTTTTCTTTTATTTTTTATATTTCCCAAGATTGTAATTTAGTTGACAATAAACTGTCTTCAAAAATGCATTTAGATTCTGAATTATTCAATTCCTTTTAACCCATGTAGCTCTAACTACACCCAAAGTTCTTTCTGAGATTGTATCAACACTGTCTCTTTTTTTTTGTATTTTTAATTCTTTTGTTTTTATTTTTGAGGTATAATGACATATAACATTAGTTTCAGGTGTATAACGTAATGATTCTCTATTTCTCTATACTGCAAAATGATCATCACAATAAGTCTAATTAACATCCATCACCACACACAGTTACAGACTTTTTTTTCTTGTGATGCAAACCCAAGGCCCACTCTCTTAGCAACTTCCAAACATGCAATAGAGTACAATTAACTATAGCCACTATACTATATATTACATCCCTATTACTAATTTGTTTCATAATTGGAAGTTTATACCTTTTGACTCACTTCACCATTTCACCCACCCCTCACCCCCCACCCCTGGCAACCACCGATCTGCTCTTGTATCCACAAGCTCTTAGGGGACTTGCAAGGAGGAGGGTATTCCCAATATAAGTGAGATCTCAAACATGTCACTCTTAGTCTGCCTTGGATGCTATAATAAGCATCATAGGTTGGGTGGCTTAAACAGCAAACAGTTTTATTTGCTGATCAAGTTGCCAGGTGATTTGATGCCTTCCTTCTTACTGTGGCCTCCCATGATAAAAATGCTCTCTCGTGTCTCTAGAGAGCAGCCCTCTGAGTCACAGGCAAATGTAAGTTCCTGATATGACTTCCCCAGGAGCCCTTGTGATCCCCAGTTTCCTCTGCCTCCTAGGACCTTCCCCTTACACACTCCTTACATAAAATCCACTTGGAGCTTACTAGTACCTGGCAATTTTGCTTTCGATCGACCTAATCAGCCTTGGTTTAAGAATCAACTCCAAAGGGCTCCACCCAGAGACCCTCACAAGGCATGTTAATGGGGCCTGTCTCTCTCTGTCTGTACTCTGCCTTGACTTCACTTGGTGGACTCTTGAGGCATTCCAGATACTCCTTCCAGGATCTGTGATTAATAAACTTCTCTATTTCAATTTTCCTTGTGATCTGTTGTTGAAACACAGCTCACCAACCAGCACCCTGTGCTCCATTTAATCGACTGTTAATTTGACAAATTCATAACACTCCAAAAAGTTGTACCTCCAAACACCATCACACTGGGGCCTGGCACTTCAACATTTGAATTTTAGGGATAAGGACATTCAGTCTATAATGTTTAGTTTCTATACTTCAAGGCCTCAAACCTCATGTACTTGAGTGATACAGAGGGAGCTGAGAGCAGAGTTGATCCGACTGCCCAAAGCAAATCAGATGTGAGTGCCACAGGAAGAGTCATTGTTAAGCTCTTTGGGCTCCAGTCAGGCATGAACATGAAGAATAAAGTTGGAATGGTGTTTAATGAGCCAACCCACAGCATCACCAGTGATACTAATCAACCACAGGCACCCAAGCAGAACAGATATTGTTAAAGTATTATTTTAGTCCAACTGAGTACTCTTTAACAAATTTCTCATCTGTGTTTATATGTTAGTAATTGAATCATATTTTAAAATAAAATAATTGGATGAATTTCACAGAAAAAAAATCTGGGTACCAAAATTTGGCTCATGGGCTTCCCACCCCCATGTCTTGCTCAAATGGTACCTTTTTCTGAAATGTCTTCCCCATCTTTTCTGACAAACATCTGCTAATGTTCCCAGTCATCTTTTCTCTAAAATCTTTTCTGATATAGACAATCCTTACCCACAAATGGAAATGAAAACTCTCTGCTCTTTGCTCACAAACTGTGACTTCCGGAATGCTCCTAAATTTTGTTGCATTTGTTTGTTTGTAGATGAGTTTACTCTACTTCCAGCCCCCACTACCAATCCCCAGGGCAAACACAGTCTCTCACCCAATTCCCAGTCACCAGCGTTTACTCAGAACGTGGTGTATTTAAGATGTCCTGTTAAATACGTTGGGCTTCCCTGGTGGCTCAATGTTAAAGAATCTACCTGCCAATGCAGGAGACTTGGGTTTGATCCCTGGATTGGGAAGATCCCCTGGAAAAGGAAATGGCCACCCACACCAGCATTCTTGCCTGGGAAATCCCATGGACAGAAGGGCCTGGCAGTCCATGGGGTTGCAAAGGGTCAGACATGACTTAGCAACTGAGCATACATGCACACACATTCAACAGATTAAATAGTATGCTCCATACTACTCTTTGCCTGTAAGGAACTCTATCAAGAAACTAAGCATTCAGAGTGATATAAAAGTTATTTGTAATCTAAAACTCCAAGTTAGAAGATGAGTCCCTTGATGTTATCAGTTTAAAACCAGACATCTTCTAAAATGTGTGTCACTATAAGGTGGCTGAAGGCTTTCTCATGTGAGTTTACTGGCTGTGTGGTTTGTCTGGATTTCCTTATTCACCTGCATTTCCCTCATTCTCCAGGCTTAAGTCCAACCCCTGCAGAGTGCCTCCTGCTCCTCCTGTATGAATCAAACTGGGGGCGCTCATCTTGTTGTCAGATTCTCCTGACAGATAGATTTGCTACAACAAATGAAAACACTAAATAAGCGGCTCCCATCTATTTTTTATGGCTGATATTCATCCCCAGAAAACAGCAAATGTTATCCCAGGATGAAAGCAACTATAATTCCTGAGGTTTCCATTGTGTGGTAAATCATAGTGAGTATTTCCATTGTGAGACTTTTTTTAATGGAAAGCAATAGTTAAAATACATGTACCTGTATTTTAAAAATTCCTTAGGAAAGTATCGCAACCAAGTTTGGATCCAGAAACAATTGCATCATATAAGGTTTAAAAATACCACCAGAAACATTTAACTTAATTTTATTTTCTAAATAAATATATAAGCATAGATACATATCCAGACAGATGCAATCAAGAGTTCAAAACGCTTAATTACAGATGCCTCAGCTCCTATTCATACCAAACTTTCATTTTTTACCCATCTCCAAGGGCATCACTACAACTGGCAGCATTCCTGAACCTAAGATGTTATAGCAGCAGCTACTAGAGGCTCACAAACCCACCAGCCATTTAAAGTCTCCATACGGCCCTGGGGAAACTTGACCGGAGGGGCCAGGGTGAACGGAAAATAGCTTCTGGGAGACGAATAATGATAGTAAGAGCTAACAATTATTAAGTAATTTATATGCATTATCTCTTTTAATCTTCATGACTGCATTTAAAACAAGTACTCTGATTTGTACCACTTTACAGTACTTTGGCCACCTCATGCCAAGAGTTGACTCATTGGAAAAGACTCTGATGCTGGGAGGGATTGGGGGCAGGAGGAGAAGGGGACGACAGAGGATGAGATGGCTGGATGGCATCACCGACTCAATGGACGTGAGTTTGAGTGAACTCCGGGAATTGGTGATGGACAGGGAGGCCTGGCGTGCTGCAATTCATGGGGTCACAAAGAGTCGGACATGACTGAGCCACTGAACTGAACTGAACTGATGGAAGAATCAAGGCTTAGAAAGATTGCCCCAAATCACATAGCTAGTAACTGACAGAGGACTTGAAAACAGTGGACTTTTCTTTCAATTTGAAGAGCAATACAAAGAAAGATAGTGAAATGCCATGTGTAATTTTCCTTCTTCATTTTTGAATTTGAATTAAGAGATAAGAATATTATAAATCAACTATGCTTCAATTAAAATTTTAAATTAAAATAAAAGAAACAAGAGTAGCTAGCAAGCATGTAAGCAGATTTTCTCCCTAATGGTGCCATTTTTTTCAGTTTTGGGGGATATCCACCAAAGTTCTGTCTGATCATAATGTGCCTGAAAACCTGGCTGTGACATCCTTACTGATGAGGGAGAGTCTTGACTCAGTCTTTTCACCTGAGTTGGTTGTGATTAAAAATTTGCCACATTTCCAGCTTCTTTTAACTTCTCCCAACTCCACAGATTCTTAAAAAGGAAATAATGAGAAGATTGAAATTTCAATTTCATAAGCACCAAGTGTTCTGGTGATCAGTACAGGGATATCTGTATGGATTATCTCATTTCATCTTTGCAATATCCACATATGCAAAAGTTTTAAAACCAGAGGTTAAATAAAGTGTCTAAGGTCACAGAGGAATTTAGACAAGGAACCAAAATCTCAACAGATTTTGGACTGCCTGTACAATACAAGATGTCTTCAACTCCTATTCCTCAGATAAGAGTAATGCCAAAAACTTAGGCAAAAGTCTCAGCATTGTGCCTTTCAGCACTTCCTCACCATTTGTTCCCTGCTTTCTTTTTTAGCTTGAAAACATCTTACACAAATGCATCCTCTGATTTTTTTCTGAGGTGCTGAATAAACAGTTTTGGTGATGTGTGGCCATGATTGCAAACTTGTCAGAATCCAATTATTAAACTGATACTTAGGTATTTATTGCTGTCATAAGAACTCTGCACAATGGTTTTGAAAAATTGCCCTGACTCATGGTTCATATCTGAGGCTTTATCAAATGCACATTTTTTAATATAATGTGGGTGCCAAGAGGTTACAGGCACATTGCGTTCATATTCAATAACACTCTATAGTCCTGGAAATAAAACACTGGATTACTTTTAGGGAGAATTTCTTCCTGCTTATATTTCTCATTCTAAACCTATAAGTCATCTATGAGAGGAACGTGGCAGTTTCTAGATAGGAAAGACAGTTTAAGAACTTTGAGAAAATGGAAAAATGGTCAGTCAGACGTGGAGATAAGGATTCATACTGTACTACACATCACACAAATGCAAGGAATCATTTGTGTTCAGCAATTATTAATGACATATTTGATTCCAATGAAGCTTTCCCTGAACTCACATCTAATTACTAGAACATCTACTGAGAAAATTTTGGATAATACATAGTACCCAAGATCATTTTTCTTTTCCTTTTTCAACATAACATTTGTGGCGCTCAGAACCCTCCTGCTTTAAGAAATGTTTGTGCATGTGAGTGCTCAATTGCTCAGTCACGTCCAACTCTGCAACCCTTTGGACTGCAGCCTGCCAGGCTCCTCTGACCATGGAATTCTCTAGGCAACAATACTAGAATGGGTTGCCATGCCCTCCTTCGGGGGATCTTCCCAACCCAGGGACTGAACCTATGTCTTTTATGCATTGGCAGGTGGGTTCTTTACCACTAGCACCACCTGGGAAGCCCCCTAGGAAATGTTTACAGGAAGCCAAAATGGTCATCATAAAAATTCAGATAAATTATGTATCTCCAAGCAATAAATTTACCTGTAGCTTCCTGAGTTGGGCTTCCCTTGTAGCTCAGCTGATAAAGAATCTACCCACACTGCGGGAGACTGGGATGGGAAGATTCCCTGGAGAAGGAAATGGCAACCCATTCCAGTATTCTTGCTGGAGAATCCCCATGGACAGAGGAGCCTGGCAGTTTACAGTACATGGGGTCAAAAAGAGTCAGACACGACTGAGCGACTAAGCACAGCACAGCACTTGAGTTACTCTCCCGGGTAAGCCTCAAAGGCAATTTCTAAAACTGACCCTCTGCATGTCCATTATTTCCTTCTTCTCAAGCATGACACCAGTTACTCCCAATTGCTAAGATGTTCATCAAGGGATGGGGTGAGATAAATGAACACCCCTTCTCTATCATTGATCAAGGTCTCTTCCCAGAGATTCCACTCAAATATCCCAGGAATCTATAACTGGCAGAAAACATGCCCTGGTCCACTCAGAATTTCAGAAATGGAGACAATGACATTTCAATGATTGCAAATTCTAGCACCCTAAGCTCAGTGCCAGAGCTGGCTCTCTATCATCCATTTTCTTCTGGAAGCTCTAAAAGAGCTATAAAGTGGGAGCTCATTATTTAAACATCCCCACAAAAGCATGATATCTGATGTATTCCTCAAGGAAGGAATAGAAAGATGGAACATCAGGTGGAGCTTGTTGACAATAATTAAACGCCTATGAAGAAAGAAAGGTGATAGTCAATGGTTTATCAATAGTATAGATGAAGGAAATGGGAAAAAGGAAGTTACCAATACACACTGCACATCTATAATGTACAGCTAGCCACTCACATCGGTGAGTGGGCATCCTCCAACCCATTGAGGGCCTGAATAGAACAAAAAGGCTTAAGAAGGTCAAGGTCATGCTCTCTTGGCTTGAGCTGAGACATGTTGTCTTCTTCTGTCTCCTGACATTGGAGTTCTAGTTTCTTGGGCCTTTAGACTTAGATCAGGACCTACAAATCCTAATTCTTAGGCCATCAGAATTGCCCTGAATTATACCATCAGCTTTCCTGGTTCTCTAGCTTGCACACAGCAGGTGGTGAGACTTCTCAGACTCCAATATCACATGAGATAGATAGATTGGTAGGTAGATATGGAAATTTATCAAAGAAACAATATACAACATATTTTATGTTAAATAATAGTAATATTCATCAATAATATAATTAATTATATAAGCAATATTATATATTTGTTTTGTATATATATTTCTACACTTATGCTATTTTATACATAATATACAATAATTAATTGTGGGTTATTAATATCAATATTCTGTTAACATATAAACTATATTGCCTATTATTCTTACAATAAGTTGCCACCTGTATCTCCTCTTCTATTTTTCTGGAGAACCCTGATTAAGACAATGTCCTAACTGATTCAATGTATAATAGAGAAGCAAAAATATTGGCTGAATTGTTCAATTATTAATTATTAACAACAGGCAAGAAAGCCTCCTTCCTAAATCTACAGGCTCTTGATGAGGAAAAACCCACGTTCAAGTCCTAGCTTCTCTATTCACCAGCTCTGAAAGTCAAGAGTTCCCATGTCATCAAGTTAAATGAGGAGAAAAGCACAACTTCGTAGAGGTCATCTTAGACAACAGATGAAAGCCCCACTGAGGGGCTGGGAAGTCAAGCACTTTGTGGTTTGAACAAGGATGTGGAGGATGAGGATTTAGGCCAAGGGAAAGGATGTCAGACTTTCTTTTCACAACTGCCTTTCTGCAGCAGGACAAAATGAAAGATACAGGTGAGTCCACTGTACTGTTAACTAACAGATTCCAGACCCATTACAGCATCTTCTCTCTTCCCCCAACTGAGACAGCCTATTGATTCTGCTTTGAAAAATCAAGAACTCATTTCAAGGAGCATAACTCGCTTTCCTTTGCACACAAAGAAGCAACACTAAAAAATAAAAATACCTATGCAACCCTCTAAAGCATCAATGCAAATGGGTTGAGGCAGTAAAAGTGACTGTTCCAGGATTCCATCTTTACAATAACCCTTCTCTCAGGGGCATCAATATTAATCGAGTCACACTTTATAGAAGGGTGAATCGCTAAATCTGCAAAGCCCCCAGGGACAGCTCAACTGCAAGCCATTGACTCCAGGATCACACACTAATGCATAGCCCTCCTGGGTAGAAATCCTAGTGGATGCAAGTCCACACCTCCTGGCTGGCAGAGCCAGCTGTAGGGGGGTAGGGAAGAGTCAGGGAGAAAGGACACTTGAGAATGCATGTAAAGGACTTCCTACTTTCATCAGTCATTTCGACATTCTGAGCCACTCCACCAGACTCCCTATATCATCATTTCAGTTCTCATCATGTCCTCTCCACCCTCCATAAACACTTATCTCTCTGGCATTCTGACAGAGAGAAAAGACAAGAAGAGAAGTGGCCAAGACTCTGCAAGTTACGTAGCAGCCACTTGCCAGAAGGTGCTCAGCTAAAGCCTGCCTTCTTCTGTTCTTTAGGAGTTTCCAAGTTCTGCTCTCTGCTCCCTCCCATATTGGTGCCTTCCCCACCCCCTCTCCAGCCTCATATGCCAAGTGGCTTCTCCTGAGTCACTTCCCCTTTCCTTCCAGAAAATCGCCACTTTGGAACACAGATACCTTATCTAGTCTGAACTGAGAAGCGTATTCTTTTCTAATAACTGGAATACTATGCTGATATTTCCCCAACTAGAAGCCTAAACAGATACCTCTAAACACTAAACAGAGTAACGCTAATAAATAGCACATTCAAAGATAAAATATATAGGGTCAATGTCGACAAATTTTGTTATGCTTTTTCCTTTATTTAACTGCTCTCAATCACAACTACCTTTAATCTCATTAGATTCTGTAGCCTTGGAATAGAATTACCTCTTGCAATTCCTTAACCATCTTAGACTTTAAACTGTCCTAGGACATCAAAATAGGATTCTATACTTTGCCATCAGGAATCCCTAGAGTGATGCCTGCCATGCATCTTTCAGAAATGATTACAAGAACACAGCCTGTTGTTTAAGCCATTTACTAAAGGTTTTACTGCCCTGTTGTAAACCCTCTAGAATATATAGAGAAAGAGGAGACAAAAATCTACCCTTGTGATGAAGTACCTAACAACCCAGGAAGAGCAGAAATGACTTCCAATCAGAAAGACATTTTCTACTTAACTCCTTAAATTGGATAAAACAATATACAGCTGAACAGGTATTTTCTGTGGCTGCTGATGGCTGGATAGATGAGACCCTGCACGTAATCTCACTTCCTTCAGCAACCGTTGGGACTTAAAAGCAACCAGCTTCTCTTAGCCTCCAGATACCATGTAAGATTATAACAAACCAGAACCTCTGAAAAACGAATTTAAATAAAGGTTTAATTTGTTTACGTTTGGTTATACAAAGATTTAAAATATCTCTATCACATCTTCCCCAGAGATATTTGCATTATAACAGGGATCCCTGATTTGGCAAGTTGAAGCAGTACATTTCCCACGTTATAATGCTAAACAGGTGCATCATTGAGAGAACTGTAACTATTACAAAGGGGAATGCATTCTTTCATTCATAAGGTATTTATTAAGGGTCTGCTATGAGTCAGGCATTGTTCTTGGGGAGTGAAAATATAGTGAATATACAGACCTAAAAGGGATCTTACTACACTGTTGGTAGGAATGTGAATTGGTGCAGCAACTATGGACAACAGTAGGGTGGTTCCTTAAAAAACTGAAAGTTGAACTACTTGATAATACAGCAAACCCACTCCTGGGCATATATCCAGAGAAAATCCTGATTTGAAAAGATACACACACCCAATATTCACTGCAGCACTACTTACAATAGCCAGGATATGGAAGCAACCTAAATATCCATCCATACATGAATGGATAAAGAAGATGTGGTACATATATATGATGGAATATTACTCAGCCATAAAAAGAAATAAACAATGCCATTATCCTTTTTTTCCTTCTCTAGGTTCATGTCCAGCAACATGGGTGGACCTAGAGATTATTATACTAAGTGAAGTAATCAGACAGAGAAAGACGAACACCATATGATATCACTTATATGTGGAATCTAAAAAAAAATGATTACAAATGAACTTATTTACAAAACAAAAATAGACTCACAGACATAGATACAAATTTATGGTTACCAAAGGAGGAAGAGGGGGAAGGAATAAATTAGATGTTTGGAATTAACATACACATACTACTATGTATGTAATAGATAACCAACAAGGACTTATTATATGACTCTGGGAACTGTATTCAATATTTTATAATAACCTATAAAGGAAAAGAATCTTAAAAGGAAGGATAGATAGATAGCTGAATAACTAAATCACTTAGTTGTATACCTGAAACCAACACAAACTGCAAATCAATTATATATCAATAAAATAAAAACCCCCTCCTCATGAAACTGGGGAAGCCCCCTGAAAAGTTATGGGGGCTTCTAATTTTGAAACATAAGATTATATTTTTATTTCCTAAACATTTTGTCTGGTGTCTAAAATAGTTCTGACTTCATGACTGTTCATTTTCTAAATAGCATCCACTGAGGGCCTGAGACTGCAGAACCCAAAATGACTGTTGTGATTCTTACTCTTGGGGAATCATAGTTCCTGCTTCTAGCAGGTTGTAGCTGCTTCCGTGGATGTCTAAACAGAGCAGAGGCGCAGCAGAAGATGACGACAAGACTAATTAGATGGGAGAGAAGAGGCTGGTTAGAGCAGGAGCTGCTAAACTAAATCTTGGAACACACGTAACTGAACCCCAGGTAAAAGGAGACAGGTGAGGGGTAAAGGAAGAGATGGAAACTCCAGGCAGAGCACATAGCGGGGAGCAAGACAGGGAAATAAAAGGTACCCTGGTGTGTCTGGAATAACCTGAAAGTGTTAGTGATCCTTTATCCCAATCCAAAGATGAGGTCCTGCGGAATATATGCTCAAGGCTTTCTCAGCTTCTTCTTGGGGCAGATGGGTATCAACCCACAGCACATTCCACTTCCAAGAAAGAAGTTTGAATTCTCTAAATATCCAAGAAAAATCAAGCCCACATGCTTCTGTGACTAGAATACTTAACCTTGAGTCAGGGAAGAAGTGATACAGATTTCAATCCAACCTACACTTTCAAATCCCGAAAGATGAGGTCAGATGCTTGCTTTTTAGGAAAGCATACTTTGTAGGGCCTCCATGCAGGTCACTTTGATGGCCAGCCCTTAATCTGCCTTCAGTTGTGGGACTGTTTGTCTCCTCTGTCTTGTGCACTGCAGGGAACTAAATATGCCTTTAATATTTATCTGTGCTGTGAAAACTGCTTCTACATGCATCCCTTTGAGGGGAATAGCCAAGATCAATGCAGGACTGACATATACTAAATGAAGAAACAAACAGAAATATTTATTTCTCTGTCCACAGACCACAGTGCCTCCTGAGGGTGAGTACAAATTGGTGGCAATACTATAGAACTCCAAGTGGGCATCAGCTACCTCTGTGAAGGCCAGGGCTGTACAAATTCATTTCTTTCTTTATATGAGAGAGATCTATGCAAAAACATAATACAAGGAAAATTATTTATATTTTAAATGAAGTTTCTACATGACTGTTCTTAGAGTCGATGTCTCAAACTTAGTTTTGTTTGGGGTTATAGTAAGTAGGACATTGAGTATCAGGTATTTAGATACTTTATCCTATTAAATTCAGACTCTGTCAAGCAGCATTGCTGATGTTTCACACATTGTGAAACAAGCAGGAATGGGGGACAGGGTGGGTATCTTGCCTGAGAACCTCAGTAGCAGTGGTTCAGTTTACAAGATTCATCTGGCTCCAAACACAATGCTATTTTTCCATAAACATTCCTCTCCATGAGTTTCAAACATATGAATATATAAATCTGTAACACACAAACATGAATGCTGCATGTCTTAGGTGAGTTTCCTCAGGAGCAAATTCTTGAAGCCAGGATAAGGAGCAAATTATTCATTAAAGAGAATCTAGTAGAAGAGAGAAAGACAGAGAGAAAAGGAGGAGCCAAGTAAAGGTGTGAGCTCAGACACCCTATGGAAGCAGCCTTAGCCCGTCTTACAGGGGCAAGCAGGAATGTAAGTTACGTTCAGGGCCATCCCACCCATGGGAGGGAGCCAGGCCCCCATGACCTTGTAGCCTTAGGTCACCAGGAAGGGCTGCCCTGGGATGATGTAGACTTTCTATAGGAATCATTCCATTGGCCTGAAGACAGTACTTGAAATAAGACAAGGGGAGAATTGCATAGAGAGGTTAAAATAAGTCTTAGGGGAGGCACGTAGAGTACAGATGAGGCTATAATATTTCAAAGGAAATGCTTATCACCAAAAATAGAAATTGGACTAACCAACATGTAGATCCACAAGCAGCAAAAGTACCAGCCCCTCCCCAGCTATCCTAAAAACAGAGGTTTGGATCTGCAACAGTGGGCCTTAGACTTGGTGCCATGAGCTGCTGGTGTGGGAATTGAGGGTCTTTCCTTAAGCTTCAGGTGTCTTCTGAGGATGTATGGAGTATATCCCCTGAACCCCACTTAAGATCCACTTGGATCCTCCAATCTTAAGCCTGCTTCTCACTGTGCTTGCCATCTTTGTAATACTTTGACAGATCTGGAGTCTTTGCTTGGTTCTTCCTATTTCCCCTCTCTGAAAAGCAGAGCCTAATTTGTATATGCCACAATGGAGACCTGCATAGTGTAAGGTTACCAAGTTTATAGAGACATTGGTCTGCACTTACAATTGCTCTGCACTTCTGCCACTTACAAGCCCTGGAGGTTGGGTGAGTGACCTAATTCCTCTGAGTTTCCCCATCCGTTAAATGGAGAACAATAAGACTAGCTCAAAACTTCTTGTGAGACAGAAAAGTTCCCTGTTGTGTAGCAAAAAAAAAAAAAAAGAAAGAAAGAAAGTGAAGTCGCTCAGTAGTGACCGACTCTTTGCAACCCCATGGACAGTAGCCTACCAGGCTCCTCCATCCATGGGATTCTCCAGGCGAGAATTCTAGAGTGGGTTGCCATTTCCTTCTCCAGGGGAATTTCCTGACCCAGGGATCGAATCTGGGTCTCCCACATTGCAGTCAGATGCTTTAACCTCTGAGCCACCAGGGAAGCTATGTAGCAAAGTGTTATATAAACCTATCTCTAGAAACCACCTAAAAATAAATCCTTTTAACCTCTCCTTCCCTCTCTTTTCCTCCATCTCTTTCTTCCTTTCTCCTCCTTCCATCTGTCTAGCAGTAAGCTGAGAAGAGAAAGAGAGAACCAGAGAGAACACCTTTAAATGAAATCTGACACAGGCCCATCACACACCAACACAAAACAGTAGCACTGTTCCAAAAGACCCTTGATATTCATTCAACTGGTAAGAACAAAGAACCTTGGAAGTTACCCACACTGGAGCTCCTTATTTAATGAGATCATTGGTCCTGTTGTTGAACCCAAGTTTAAGTTCGTGTGCCCAATGCACACTGAAACAAACAGAAACATCAGAGTTTGGAGCAGAGGTTTATTATAGGGCCAAGAAAGGAGCATTCTCTGTCCAAAGCCCCAAACTCTCTGAATGGTTTTCTGGGAAGACTTTTTAAAGACAACATTTGGGGTGAAGGCTGCAGGGTGCATGACTTTCTTCTGATTGGTTGGTGATGAGGTAACAGGAATCTTCTGCTCAGCCTGAAGTTATCCTCCTCTGCCTGGGTGAGGGCCTTCGCTCCTAGGGAGCAACTCAAAGACATGTATCAGATTGCTATCCATTGAAGAGAAACTAGGGCTCTGTTTTACCACAAAATTATTGTTTCTTGGAACTTCCCTGGTGGTCTAGTGGTTACAAATCTGCCTTCCAATGCAGAGGATGCAGGTTTGATCCCTGGTCCAGGAAGTAAGATCTCACATGCCATGGGGCAACTAAGACCACACACTAATTTAATATGAAATTGCATCCTTCTTAAAAAAAAAAAAAAAAAACACAAAAAACTGTTTCTTGACTATGCCTTTTTTGTTTCTGCATCCCCTCCCTTTCCTAATTAGTAACTTCTTGGGCCTGCTCTTTGGAACTTGAGGGGGCTGAAGTCTTTTTGTACAGACAGGAAGTAGGGGATGCAGAGGCAGTTTTATACCTGGCTGGGTCCCACAAGGTCTTGTTGGTTTCAGACCCTCTGTTCTGCAGTCCCATCGCACACTGTGCTGACACTCTCCTAGAATTTATCCCACTGGATTTTGACTTTCTACTTTTGTATTTAACTTCCTACTGAAACATAATGGCAGAGAAACAAATTTACTCCTATCTAATCTCAATCTCCCAGCAGTTCTGACACATGCTGCTGCTGCTACTGCTGCTAAGTCGCTTCAGTCATGTCCGACTCTGTGCGACCCCATAGACGGCAGCCCACCAGGCTCCCCAACCCTGGGATTCTCCAGGCAAGAACACTGGAGTGGGTTGCCATTTCCTCCTCCAATGCATGAAAGTGAAAAGTGAAAGTGAAGTCGCTCAGTCGTGTCCGACTCTTAGCGACCCCATGGACTGCAGCCTACTAGGCTCCTGCATCCATGGGATTTTCCAGGCAAGAGTACTGGAGTGGGGTGCCATTGCCTTCTCCCGTTGTGACACATAAAAGGCATCAAAATAGAGTAGGTAAATGAATAAATGAACCAACTAATGAAAGTCATTTCAAACATTGTAGCATGGTAGGTTCAGATGTCTAATCCAATAGGTGGATATGTACTGCTAAGTGAGTCAAGTAATCAGATTTTTACAATACTCTGTCTTTGGAAGCTATGGCAATATACATTTACTAACTTGATTAGAACTATATGCATCTTGTTTTGACATATCAAAAATAAGTTTAAGTGAAATTTTATACCATGCAAATGAGCATCTGGAACAATATAACACATAGAAGAAGTCAATTTCTCCTCTTGAAAAATGTTTATGGGTGAGCCACTGGGGTTGTGTTGAAAGAAAATTTAAGTTATAATAATTTATCTGATAATTAAACTTCATGGGTCAATGATTGCAAACTTCATTGTCCCTAAGGCTCACTCAGGTAATTTAAATCAATAAAGTAGGCCATGTGTGAATTTTAGCAAGCTAAAGACTGAGGGGTATGCTCTTTCTACCTGGGATAGTTGTGATCAAGCTCAGAATATTAACAGGCCAGTTTTTCAAAAGGAACCAGAAATGTAGAACGGAAAATCTCCCATTTTTATTCACTTATTTGTTTTCATTTTTAATTAGAGTATAATTGCTTTAGAGTGTTATTTTCTGCTGTAAAACATCATAAATTAGCTATATATATATATATATATATATATATATATATATATATATATCTCCAAAATCACTGCAGATGGTGACTTCAGCCATGAAATTAAAAGATGCTTACTCCTTGGAAGAAAAGTTATGACCAACCTAGAGAGCATATTCAAAAGCAGAGACATTATTTTCCAACAAAAGTCCATCTAGTCAAGGTTATGGTTTTACCAGTGGTCATGTATGGATGTGCGAGTTGGACTGGGAAGAAATCTGAGCCACAAAGAATTGATGCTTTTGAACTGTGGTGTTGGAGAAGACTCTTGAGAGTCCCTTGGACAGCAAGGAGATCCAACCAGTCCATTCTAAAGGAGATCAGCCCTGGGTGTTCTTTGGAAGGAATGATGCTAAAGCTGAAACTCCAGTACTTTGGCCACCTCATGCAAAGAGTTGACTCACTGGAAAAGACTCTGATGCTGGGAGGGATTGGGGGCAGGAGGAGAAGGGGATGACAGAGGATGAGATAGCTGGATGGCATCATCAACTCGATGGATGTAAGTTTGAGTGAACTCCGGGAGTTGGTGATGGACAGGGAGGCCTGGCGTGCTACAATTCATGGGGTCGCAAAGAGTCGGACACGACTGAGCGACTAAACTGAACTGATACATATATCCCCTCTGTCTTGAGCCTCCCTCTTACTTCTCTCCCTCCAATTCATCACAAAACACTGAGCTGAGCTCCCTGTGCTATACAGCAGCTTCCCACTAGTTATCTGTTTTATACTTGATAGTGTATATATGTCAGTCCTCATCTCCTAATTCATTCAAGCCTCCGCTCCCAATCTCAGTGTCCACAAGACCCTTCTCTATGTCTGCGTCTCTGTCCCTGCCCTGGAAATAGGTTAATCTGTACCATTTTTCTCGATTCCATAAATGTAAGCCAACATTATGTTCACCAAACAAAACTTGTCTGTTGCCTGGATTTAGCCTGTGGGCTAAATGATAATGTGGGTGAAAAACTAAAAATCTAAGAAGTCTGCCGCAGCTATGCATTGACCAAAGTGAGCCACTAGAAGACTCCTGACTCTATTTTCTCTTTAATTCTTTGTTACACCCCTAGGCACTTAGTCTAAGTTTCTGCAAACAATGAGGGTTTTAGATGGATTTTACCAACTGGAAGATTATAGTTGGGAACAAAGCAGGTAATAAATAAATAAATAAGCCACATAGAAAGCAAAATTGACTCTTTCTATTTTTTGTGCCCAAATTCTACACGTTCTTCTATCACAACCCCTGCAACTCTGTTGTTGGCTCTCGGCATTTATGAGTTTAACTTTTGCAATTTCAATTGCATGTGATCAGACTCAAAGGTCAACGATGTATGGAAAATTGACTTTTTGTTGAGGTCTAACTGGGAAATGCAAGTGTTAAGAGAACAACAGAACTAGGAAGACAACTTTACTCACAGCCAGGCAGTTCAGCTCAACACCCACTCATCTCTTTATTTCCTGGGGAACTTCCCTGTCAGTCCAGTAGTTCCACCTTAAACCTCAGACTGCTACATCCAGCTGCCCACTCATCGGTTTCACTTGTTTTCTATTCTAAAATACAACAAACCCAAACCTACTCTTCATTTATCTCCATTTGGGATGCCCCCACCCCAAACATGCTCTTTCCTTAGTCTTTCCCATCTTGACAATCACTCCTGGCTGCCAGTCACTTCAGACAAAAGCCTGGAGTTGTCCTTCTTATATTTTATTTCTCATCCTGCATCACAATCCACCATCAAGTCTTTTTAGCTCTACGTTTGACACATATCTAGAATCTGCCCTTCTTACCATCACCGTTCAAGCCCAACCTCCCAGCATAGTCCACCAAAACCATTTACACAGCCCAGCATGTGCTTTTGCTGTTTCATCCTTGCAACCCTCCAGGTTATTTCCAACAGAGTAGATGGAACAATTTGGTCAAAGGAAAGTGTAGGAGAGGAAAAACCTAACTCTTTCCCCTCTCTACCCTCATACGTTCTCCAGATAGGGCTCTACAAATCAGGCTGACAAAAAGATAAACACGAGGGAAACAAATAGAAGTTGATTCATGTATGCATTCACATACACATGGGAGACGTCAGTGATGGTGACTCCAAGAGGCAATTAGAAGATGAACTTAAATAGCATCTTAACAAAAGAATATTAACTTCATAGAGAAAGGACAAGATAGAAAGGAAAGGGATTTTGAGTTTGAGCAGCAAATCGTGAGAAGGTAAATATATGGAGGAAACTAATGTGAGAGTTGGACCAAAAAGAAGGCTGAGTGCCAAAGAATTGATGCTTTCAAATTGTGGTGCTGGAGGAGACCCTTGGAGATTCCCTTGAACAGCAAGGAGATCAAACCAGTTAATCCTAAAGGAAATCAACCCTGATTATTCATTGGAAGGATTGATGCTGAAGCTGAAGCTGAAGCTCCAATACTTTGGCCACCAGATGCGAAGAGCCAACTCATTGAAAAAGACCCTGAATCTGGGAAAGATTGAGGACAGGAGGAGAAAAGGGGGACAGAGGATAAGATGGTTGGATAGCATCATCAATTCAATGGACATGAGTTTGAGCAAACTCTGGGAAATAGTGAAGGATGGGGAAGCCTGACATGCTGCAGTCGTTGAAGTCACAAAGAATTGTCTATGACCTAGTGACAACAGTAACATATGCAGAGTAAGGGCATTTCTAGAAATATTTGCTACATAGATTCTTATGGGACCATCTCTGGGCTAATAAGCATCTAGACTTAACTCCAGGGTGATTAAGGACAAGAACAGTCTTGCTCTTCCTGGTAGAGAGGGGGCTGGCTTGTGTGTGCTTTTTCTCAATTATCTTGATCTCAAAATAATCATTAGGCCAGTATGGTACATTTGAGAGACAGCATACTATGAAGCCCTTCAAATGCCTTCTTCCCATGCCTCTCTTCTGCTCAAAACTCACCAGGAGCTGCCCACATTTTTCCTTATTCAGGGTAGCCATAAAATTTGGAAACAGAGATAGAATTATTTGATTGTACTGTCACATTATGTTAAATGACACTTACTATATGTTCATCTGTTTCCAGGTTTGTTTGTTTGTTTTTAGCAACTCTGTAAAACCCCGATTATTTACCAGGACCTACACAACCATGTCTCCATATATAAGAAACCTTCACTTCCTCTCTTCCTCATTACTTCCTCTTCCTCTTCTTCAGCCTTGCTGGCTTCCTGGCTGCCCATTGAGCACGTCAATTTCATTCATTCCTCAGGCCTTCTGCCATGCAGACACCTGATATTTATAAGGTTCACTCACTCTGTGTACGACTGTCACTGTATCCAACTGCAATATCTCTCTCTATCCCCTTAACTGACCTTATTACACATTGCCTGTGTCATTCAGTTCAGTGCTCAGTTTTATCCAACTCTTTGTGACCCTGCAACTGTAGCATGCCACGCTTCCCTGTCCATCACCAACTCCCAGGGAATGCTCAGACTCATGTTCATCAAGTGATGCCATCCAACCATCTCATCCTCTGTTGTCCCCTTCTCCTCCTGCTTTCAATCTTTCCCAGCATCAGAGTCTTTTCTAATGAGTCAGCTCTTCACATCAGGTGGCCAAAGTATCGGAGTTTTAGCTTCAGCAAAAGTCCTTTAGGATGGATTGGTTTGATCTCCTTGCAGTCCAAGGGACTCTTGAGAGTCTTCTCCAACACCACAGTTCAAAATCATCAATTCTTCAGCATTCAGCTTTCTTTATTGTCCAACTCTCATATCCATACATGACTACTGGGAAAACCATAGCTTTGACCAGATGGACCTTTGTTGGCAAAGTAATGTCTCTGCTTTTTAATATGCTGTCTAGGTTGTTCATAGCTTTTCTTCCAAGGACCAAGCATCTTTTAACTTCAAGTTAGCATTTGCAGTGATTTTGGAGCCCAAGAAAATAAAGTCTCTCACTGTTTCCATTGTTTCCCCATCTATTTGTCATAAAGTGATGGGACTGGGTGCCATGATCTTAGTTTTTTGAATGTAGAGTTTTAAGCCAGTTTTTCACTCTCCTCTTTCATTTTCATCAAGAGGCTTTCTAGTTTCTTATCACTTTCTGCCATAAGGATGGTGTCATCTGCATATCTGAGGTTATTGATATTTCTTTTGGCAATCTGATTCCAGCTTGTGCTTCATCCAGCCAGGCATTTCATGAGGTACTCTGCATATAAGTTAAATAAACAGAGTGGCAATATACAGCCTTGACATACTCCTTTCCCAATTTGAAACCAGTCCATTGTTCCATGCCCATTTCTAACTGTTTCTTCTTGACCTGCACACAGATTTCTCAGGAGGCAGGTATGGTGTTCTGGTATACCCATCTCTTGAAGAATTTTCCAGTTTGTTGTGATCCACACAGTTAGAAGCTTTAACGTAGTCAATAAAGCAGAAGTTGATGTTTTTCTGGAATTCTCTTTCTTTTTATATGATCCAGTAAATGTTGGCAATTTGATCTCTGGTTCCTCTACCTTTTCTAAATCCAGCTTGAATATCTGGAAGTTCTTGGTTCATGTACTTTTGAAGCCTGACTTGGAGAATTTTGAGCATTGCTTTGCTAGTGTGTGTGATGAATTCAATGCCAAATTCAATTTTTGGCATTGTCTTTCTTTGGGATTGGAATGAAAACTGACCTTTGCTGAGTTTTCCAAATTTGCTGTCATATTGAGTGCAGCACTTTCACAGCATCATCTTCTAGGATTTGAAATAGCTCAGCTGGAATTCTATCACCTCCACTAGCTTTGCTCATAGTAATGCTTCCTAAGGTCCGCTTGACTTCACACTCCACGATGTCCGGCTCCAGGTGAGTGATCACACCATAGTGGTTATCTAGGTTATTAAGATATTTTTTGCATAGTTCTGTATATTCTTGCCACCTCTTCTTAATATCTCCTGCTTCTGTTAGGTCCATACCATTTCTGCCCTTTATTGTGACCATCCTACATCCTATCACTATATGACATAAATGCAAGTTTCATGAGAGTTTCTGACACTTAGTACATGCTTAATAAATATTTGTTGTATTAATGAATAGCTTAATTAATGAATGGCTAAGCATGACAAATGACCTGAAAGAGATTAGTTTCTCAGATTTATTTTTTGTTTATCTATTTTTTGGCTGTACAGAATGTGGGATCTCAGTTCCACAACCAGGTATTAAACCCTCACTCCCTGCATTTGAAGCGCAGAGTCCTTAGCCATTGGCCCACCAGGGAAGTCCCAATTTTTCTGTCTTGGTTTATTGTGTACTGGGGAGGCATCATAGGCTATGGTTTCCATTCTCTTGTGACTGTCAGGGATCCTTCGATATTTGGAGTTCCTTGAGGACAGCAACCATGCCTTCATCATCTTTATTTCCTGGGGCTAGCAAAACGATTTGCATATAATCAATATCTAATAAGACATTATTAAATGATGAAGTAGATGACCAACTAATATTTTGTTCAACTGAAATCAGACAGAAGGAACTTAAGAAAGTATAATATGTCCCCACTTAATGCTGTTTGCAAAAGGAGAAAGAAAAAAATGACTACATTTAAGGAAACAATCTTCCTAAGATACACAGTTGTGTTAGTAGATGTTGAACTTGAAATTCAAAAGCAGCCTTTTTGTCTCCCTAAATAGGCAATTGGAATGCATGCCTCTTCTTTCCTCTCTCTTCAGGGAAAGACAAAGGAAGAAAGTCTTAAGAGAGAGAAGCCAATGAAGTTTCATGCTTGGGGACTTGTGGGATGTTTCCAGGTGCTCATGGTCCCTGCAGACACATGATGTTGAGATACTAAATGATACAAGAGAGGAATGACTCTGGGCAGTACCCAGGTGGGCTCAGCTTCTGCCAGGCACACATCTTTCTCTTTCAAGAACCAGGTAAATGTTCATAATTTGAAAACTAAAACTCCTAACTGTGTTTTCTCCAGCTTCAGCCTCCCAAATTGTATGGCCAGCACAGACTCAGCAGGGGGGATGCTAAGAGTGCTTTAAATGCATGTGGTCACCTGGGTCCATTGCTGGGTTTCCTGTTGTTTCCTTTCAACAGAATGGAGTAGACAGAAAACACTGCCTATGTTTTCTGAAAAGCCTCTCACACAGTTGTAATTGTGTATTTCCTTGCCAATTTCCTTACTACCCTTCTCCTACCAACTCATTGCCCACCCACACCCCCTGCCTTCCTCCTGTCAGGTGATTAATTGGGGATCTTAAAAAAGGACACTGGGCTTGGAATTCAGCATAGCTAAGTGAGATGGGAAAATGTTCATTTGGTATAACTGGGGAAGAAAATGCAGTCAGCAGGCATTTTATTCCTTGAACATAATGTTCACATTTCTTATTTTTAACTCCTTATTTTATATTGGAGTACAACCAATTAACAATATTGTGCTAGTTTTCAGTTATACATATGTGATTCAGTTATACATATACATGTTCCTATTCTCTCCCCAAACTCCTCTCCCATCCAGGCTGCCATATAACATTGAGTAGAATTCCCTGTACTATACAGTAGGTCCTTATTGGTTATTCATTTTAAATATAGCAGTGTGTACACATCCATCCCAAACTTGCTAACTATCCCTTTCCCTCTTTGCCCCCCACCCATAACCATAAGTTCACTGTGTAAGTCTGTGAGTTTGTTTCTGTTTTGTAAATAAGTTCATTTGTATCATCTTTTTAGATTCCACATTCACTTCTCTTTAAACTTAGTCATTGATGTTGTGATGAATACCATGAATGTGGCATGCACCTTCTCAGTTTGCAGCAAGTCACCCTTGCTTCTCCTTCAAGTCCTAAAATTTTCCACATTAAAAGGGATGTGTTGGGGAAAACATTCATATGCAATTGGAGCAGGATCTACAAGGCACCAGGTGCCAGGCAGAGTCTACACTCTGACTTTGTGATTTCCTTCTCCCTCACATATGACTGACAGCTCTGTGCTTTTTCTTTCTTCCTGCCTTCCTCTGCCCCTAAACTCCTTGCCTGTATTTTGGGATTCATGTAACTCTATGCACTATAATTAGGGATGACATCTGCCACCTTTTCTACAGTTTCTCGATGCTGTTTATGAAACTTCAGCATGCACCTTACTTTGATGTAAGGATGTTGGGTGTTGGGACAGACACGTGTAGATTTAAGAAGCACTATGATACCTAGATAGCATATTCAAAAGCAGAGACATTACTTTGCCAACAAAGGTTCGTCTAGTCAAGGCTATGGTTTTTCCTGTGGTCATGTATGGATGTGAGAGTTGGACTGTGAAGAAGGCTGAGCACCAAAGAATTGATGCTTTTGAACTGTGGCCTTGGAGAAGACTCTTGAGAGTCCCTTGGACTGCAAGGAGATCCAACCAGTCTATTCTGAAGGAGATCAGCCCTGGGATTTCTTTAGAAGGAATGATGCTAAAGCTGAAACTCCAGTACTTTGGCCACCTCATGCGAAGAGTTGACTCATTGGAAAAGACTCTGATGCTGGGAGGGATGGGGGGCAGGAGGAGAAGGGGACGCCAGAGGATGAGATAGCTGGATGGCATCACTGACTCGATGGACGTGAGTCTGAGTGAACTCCAGGAGTTGGTGATGGACAGGGAGGCCTGGCGTGCTGCCATTCATGGAGTCGCAGAGAGTCGGACACGACTGAGCGACTGATCTGATCTGATCTGATCTGATGATATCCAAAGTACAGTGGACCAACTGGGAAGTGTGAGCAGGTTCTCCAGCTGGGCCACATACCTTAACTTGCCAAGAGGCTTCAAGAGGGGATGAGTGTGCACCAGATAGAAGCCCTAAAGGAATCATTAGAAATATTTCTCAGGTTGTTTTGACAATGGCCCTTTTTATAGTTGAATGCAGCCTATTACTACAGGTGGCTGAATGTGTCTGACAGTTGATATTGAGAGGGAAATTAAGGCTTTAAAACTCTTTGAGTGTTAGTTCCTTGGCTGGACTAAAACAACACATTTCTTGGGCCCATAATGTCAGTCATGTTCCAGATGTTTGTCCTTGTTTTCTCTGTGTCACCTGGGTAAGTCCAGGAGTCCATGACTCTCAAGGCTTAGCAGGAGATGGGGAGAGGGGGGAGGAATGATCTCAGTAAAAGTGCTAGGACAATTCCCAAAATATATAGCAAAATCAGAAAACAGCCATCTGTTTAACAGCCAATCAGTGAGAAAGAGCTTTTAAAGGGGAGTTTCAGGAGTTGTATAGGTGGAGGGAAGGGGCTACATACAGAAACAGCACGGTCAGCTCCAACAGTCATCTTGAAGTTGGCCATGTGGTGTCTGACCAGCATCATCTTGATTGTTTCAAGCGTTGTTAATCTTCAGTTCCAGGGGCAGTTTGTTCCCATTTCCTTACGGGCAGTTCTCAGGATTGTGGCAGCTTATGTCATAGCCACAATCTGGTCATCATGTAATTAACTTTTTCCACCTGGTGGGAGTTTCAATATCTACAAGACAGCTCACAGGAGATGGCTCAGAATATTATTTATAGCCCTTGAGATGGAACTAAAAGTCCTTAACAATGCTTAATAACTCAACTATTATTATCTTGTCCTGTTATTTATTTATTTATTTATTTATATTTTTCACTTTGCTGATTAAATATACTCTTTGACTAAAGTTTTTTTACAGACAAAAGGCAAGAGGAGGACATGGTAAGGAGAAGGAACTGCTCTGTTTCAGTATCGTGACACCATTGTTCAAAAGGAGATCTTTCTGCCCCTGATGACTATGCCCCAGGCTCACACAATGAACATGTGAACAAGCCCTGTACTTGTTCACCACAATCACTCCTCAGCCTCAGACTCTCCCAAAGACTCAATACTGGACCATCTGCCAAGAGCTGACCCAATCAGGACACTGGGAGAAAAAGAAGAGGAAGTGTAAGGAACTTGGGAACACCAAGAAAGGAGCCCAAGACTCTCCCCTTGGAATCCACCTGACTCCCGGCCCCACTGCGCCTCCCTGCTCTCTCTAGGCCCCTTGCCCTTCTTGTATCCCCAGCCCTCTGCCCTCTTCTCTGTATCCTTGCATACCACCTACCTTGACCCTCCCTTCTTCCACTCCCCAAAATACTAATATACTCTACACTTTGAGGTTCCCAGGCTTCCCTCATAGCTCAGTTAGTAAAGAATCCACCTGCAATGCAGGAGATCCTGGTTTGATTACCGGATTGGGAAGATCCCAATTTGATTCCTGGATTGGGAAGATCCCCTGGAGAAAGGAAAGGAAGGCTACCCACTCCAGTATTCTGGCTTGGAGAATTCCATAGACTGTATAGTTCATGGAGTCACAAAGAGTCAGACAGCCTGAGCTACTTTCATTCACTCACTTAAGGTTCCCAGTAGGGATGGAGAGGAGTGAAGGGACTTGTATACATAATTCTAACTGTTTCTGTTATCCAACACCACCCCTTTGAGATGACTAAAGTCAGGCTGTATCTCCCATGTAGGATTAGTAAGAACATTCCAAATACGGTGTGCAGAGAGGGATGTCTGGAGAAAGATGCAACCTTCTACCATGACAGTGGTGCCTGGAGATGACCCCTCTCAGGCCCCCAACCCAGGAGAGCGGTAGGCAGAAAAAGAACATTTAACTGAGCCTCCCACAATTTCCTTGGTGCCTCCTGAAGTGTTTTTGAAAAGTAATTTTCATTTTAAAAGTACGGAAAGAAACACATTATTTTCAGGTATTCCCATGGGCACACAGAGGCGTGTTTGGTTCCAGCTGCTGTGCTGAGCAAGCTCAGGAGCAACAAGGAGTCACTTCCAATCTCTGATTTTTTGCTGATGCTGACAAAGGCAATCCCTTTGGGGCTGGGGAGGAAATCTGTATTTACTCACATAATTTCCCTCTTTTTTCAAAGTTGTCAGGCTGCCTCAGGAAGTAAGATGGAAAAATACCCCAGCCAACACCTTCTCTGCTGTTTTTTCAGCCCAGACCCAGAAGAACAGGAGAGGGGCTGAGGGTACTAGTTAAAATAGCTGTTGATCATTAGAGTGCTGAGAGTCCACAGTGGTTACAATGGTTAATCAACCTGAGAAGAGTGGTAATAACTGCTATGAAATGAGACTGGGTGACACTTAGTGACCTCCAACATTTCTCCAGAAACAATAGAATGAAGGTGTCTCAGGAATCCTGGCTCTTTAACCTCTTGCCTGCCAAAAAGCCCTGGGACTTTCAGACTTTGTTTATATTCTTACAGCATTTTAAACTCTTTAATTAGGTAGAAATTATAAAGGCTCAGAGTTACATAATCCTGGGTTCCAGTATTGTATTGTAATGCACCAACTCTTCATTGTGAAACTTGGTGAAAACAGGGTTAGAATCAAGCATGCAGCCTGTATTTTGGATATGAACCATCAGTCAGTCTGTCTGTTTAGTCACTCAGTCATGTCCGACTCTTTGCCACCATATCCATGGGATTATCTAGGCAAGAATACTGGAATGGGTTGCCATTTTCTCGTCCAAGGGATCTTGTCAACCCAGGGACCAAACTAATGCTTCCTGTATCTCCTGCATTGCAAGAGAATTCTTTACACTAAGCCATTGGGGAAGCCTGAATGTGAACCATATTTCTGTGGAACTAAATAACTGATGAAGGAAAAATTCTTATTCTAGAATACTGCTAACTAATGAATGTGTCTGGAATGACAGAATTATAGAAATCATCATTTTACGGCTTCTAATGAAATAATCAACCTGGACAATGAACATCGGTGACTTTGAAAACACAAGCAAAATATTCATGCAGTTTTTTGCAAAGTGTGACTCAGATCCATAACTCCTGAACTCAGTTATCAACTATAATATTGACAGAAAGGAGACACCAGATGTCATGTGTTTCCTGAAGTGATACAATAGAATGGACATAATGCCACTTATGAAGAAAACATTTTGCCAAAAGAAAGCACATTAATCTGAATCTAAGGATACCACTAGATTGTTCTACCCATTTATGGAAAATATGGGGCATAAAGGAACATGTTGAGAGTCCCTTGGACTGCAAGGAGATCCAACCAGTCCATTCTGAAGGAGATCAACCCTGGGATTTCTTTGGAAGGAATGATGCTAAAGGCGAAATTCCAGTACTTTGGCCACCTCATGCGAAGAGTTGACTCATTGGAAAAGACTCTGATGCTGGGAGGGATTGGGGGCAAGAGGAAAAGGGGATGCCAGAGGATGAGATGGCTGGATGGCATCACTGACTCGATGGACATGAGTCTCAGTGAACTCCGGGAGTTGGTGATGGACAGGGAGGCCTGGTGTGCTGCGATTCATGGGGTCGCAAAGAGTCGGACACGACTGAGCGACTGATCTGATCTGATCTGAAACAAAATCAAGTGAACACAATCAGCCCAATCCAGAATGTGATAAATTCCACAGGGGGAAAAAATGTCTTCAGTAAGTAATTGACATGAAAAAAATGAGGAGAAAAAAATTTTTAAAGTGAAAAGAGCCTTATTAGGCATATTAATCAAATGCAATGTATGAATCTATTTGAGACATTAATTGTTTTAAAAATGTAACTCCAGAAAGACATTTTGTGACAATCAAAAGAAAGCAACCATAAGTTGAGTGTCAGATGATATTAAGCAGTTATAAAGGAATATTATTTGTTGTAATAATAATATTGTTTGTGTATTTCTAAGTTCATATCTATTACAGACACAAAGTAAAAAGAAAGACGAAGGTGACAGATGAAAGAAGAATGGCAAGATATTGATAACTGATGATATTGATATTTGATACTAATCATTGGTGATATTGGTATTTGGTATTAAAAATTGATGCTAAGTGCTCTTGGTGCATATTTGAAAGTGTTCATAGTAAAGATGTCAAAAATTGAGAAAGAGCAAAATTAAAAACACCGGATAAATAAAATGGAATATGCATTTATTGTGCATATAAGAGAGCTTCCCCAGTGGTTCAATAGTAAAAAAAATCCACCTGTAATGCAGGAGTCGCAGGAGATGTGGGTTCGATCCCTGGATCAGGAAGATCCCCTGGAGGAGGGCATAGCAACCCACTCCAGTATTCTTGCCTGGACAATTCCATGGACTGAGGGGACTGGAGGGCTACAGTCCATAAAGTTGCAAAGAGTCAGACATGATTAAAGTGACTGAGCACACACATATGTGCATATGCATAAGAACAGTTCACAAACTGGAAGCTTTAAAATCTAAACTGGTATGAAGCTCAGGGGCGTGATGTTACAGGATGGCTAAAAAAGTGATAATGAGAAAAATTAAGAAAACAATTTCATTTACAATCACAAAGCAAGAATAAAATATAAAATATCTAGGAATAAATTTAACCAAGAAGGTAAAATACCTGTACATTGAAAACAATAAGACATTGTTGAAAGACATTTAAGAGGACACAGATAAATGGAAAGATATTCCATGCTCATGGATTGGAAGAATTAACATTGTTAAAATGTCCATATTACCTAAAGCAACCTAAAGTTTCAATGCTGTCCCTATCGAATTCCCGATGATATTTTTCAGAGAAATAGAACAAACAATTATAAAACTTATATAGAATCACAAAGATCTCAAATAGCCAAAGCAATCTTAAGAAGAAAAACAAAGCTAAAAGTATCACACTCCCTGATTTCAAACTATATCACAAAACCATAGTAACAAAACCATATCACAAAATCATAGTGTGGTATTGGCAGAAAAACAGATACATAGATCAATGGCACAAAAGACAGAGGCCAGAAAGAAACCTACACAAATAGAAGCAATTAATTGATGACAAAGGAGCACAAAATATATAATGGGGAAAGGACAGTTTCTTCAGTAAATAGTGTTGGGAAAATGCAACATGCAAAAAAAAAAAAAAAAAAAGAAACCAGGTCACTATCTCATAACATACACAAAAATTAGCTCAAAATGGATTTAAGGCTTGAATATAAGACCTAAAACCATAAAACTCCTGATAGAAAACATGGGCAGTACACTCTTTGACACTAATCTTAGCAATGTATTTCTAGATATGTTTCCTCAGACAAGGAAACAAAAGCAAAAATAAACAAATGTTACTGCATCAAACTAAAAAACTTCTGCACAGCAAAGGAAACCACACACACACACAAAAGGAAAGATAACCTACTGAATGGGAGAAGATATCTGTAAATGATACATCCCACAAGGAGTTAATATCCAAAATATATAAAGGACTTGTACGACTCAACAACAACAAAATACCAATCCAATTTAAAAATGGCAGAGGAGCTAAATAGATATTTTTCCAAAAACATACAGGTGGCTAACAGATATATGAAAAGATATTTAATGCCACAAATTATTAGGGGAATGCAGCCAAAATCACAATGAGATATAACCTCATACCTATTAATTGGCTATTATCAAAAAGGCGAGAAAGAAGTGTTGGTAAAGCTGTGGTGAAAGGGAACTCGCATGCACTGTGGGTGGGAAAGTAGATTGGGGCAGTCACTATGGAAGACAGTATGGAAATTCCTCAAAAATTTGAGAATAGAACTACCATCTGATCCAGCTATCCCATCTCTGGGTATTTATCCAAGAATAAGAAAACACTAATTTTACTCTGGGTATTTTTCCAAGAGTTAAAAAACACTAATTTGATAAGATACATGGGCTTCTCAGGTGTCTCACAAGTAAAGAATCTGCCTTCCAATGGAAGAGACACAGGAGATGCAGGTTCAATACCCAGGTCAGAAAGATACCATGGAGAAGGGAATGGCAACCAACTCCAGTATTCTTGCCTGGAAAAGCCCACGGACAGAGGAGTCTTGTGGGCTATAGTCCATGGATCACAAAGAGTCAGACATGACCAAGTGACTGAACACACATGCACACATATACCCCGACATTTATCATGGCATTATTTACTACAGGCAAGATATGGAAACAAATTAAGTACCCATCAATAGATGATGGTATAAAGAAAATGTGATACATATATATACCATGGAATACTACTCAGCCATAAAAAAGTGAAATTTTGACATTTGCAACTTCGGGTGGGCTTTGAAGGTTTTATGCTTAGTGATATAAGGCAAGTATTATATGGTTTCGTTCATATGGGGAATATAAAAAGCAAACAAACAAACAAATAAATGAACAAACCAAACAAAAACAAACACGTAGACACAGAGAAAAGAGCAGTGGTTACCAGAGGGGCAGGGGCAGGGTGAAATGGGTGAAGAAGACCAGCCATATGGTTACAGATGGAAACTCAGTTTTTGGTGGTGAGCATACTGTAGGGTACACAGAAATAGAAATATAGTGCTCTACACAGGAAACATGATATAAACCAATGTTTAGGAATTAACTAATGTTACCTCACTAATAAAAAAAATCTTAGAAAATGAGGAAGTTATTTAAGCTTGAAAATGATTAGTTGTTACAATGTGGATTCTCAGACAGCAGGAGAATTTTTTAAGTGATTATTTCATACAATTTTTTGAAGGTAACTTATGCTTCTTTTATGATTATCAGAGGCATTTATAAGAAATAAATCATTTCACTTCTGCTCATGAATTAGATTTAGTTCTCTTTTCATGGCTCCATTTTATATGTTCAGAGTATTTTCAAGTTTGGTCTCCATTTTGTATTTTACTTTAACAAAGCTTAAAGAAAAACACCTTTGCAAATTAATTATTAATCATAGAATACTGGACGAGCTCTAACTTTTCTTGTTTTTTCTCTGATTTTTTTAAAATATAAATTTATTTATTTTAATTGGAGGTTAATTACTTTACAATATTGTATTGGTTTTGCCATACATCAACATGAATCCACCACGGGTGTACACGTGTTCCCCATCCTGAACTCCCCTCCCTCCTCCCTCCCTGTACCATCCCTCTGGGTCGTCTCAGTGCACCAGCCCCAAGCATCCAGTGTCATGCATAGAACCTGGACTGGAGACTCGTTTCATATATGATATTATACATGTTTCAATGCCATTCTCCCAAATCATCCCACCCTCGCCCTCTCCCACAGAGTCTAAAAAACTGTTCTATACATGTGTGTCTCTTTTGCTGTCTCGCATACAGGGTATCTAACTTTTCTTATTTCTAATTTTCTCATCAATAAATTGGGGATGGTAATGTTTTCCCTCCCATGATTACTTTGGAAATTAATGATTATAATAGGCCCACATAATGCCAGATCCTAGTAGGTACTTAAGAATCAACATTCCCTTAGAGATGCCATAGAAAATCCAAAGAAAACCCTTAGAATTGTGTTGACTCTGGTCTTACTTAGTGGGGAGATTCCATCTCAGCAAGTCTTCTGAGAGTATTCCTTTAGAATCAAGGCTTAGGTGTGTCCTCCTCTCATGGATGTTCCTTGAGGATATAGATTCTGTCTTATTCATTTCTGCATTCCTAGTAAATAACATATGTAGTGTGGACACTATAAGTGTTTGTTCACTAACTGAACTGCGAAGTGAATGAATGAATAGGTGAGTGATGCCTGACAATCCAAAACAGTAAACTATAAGGCTATTAGAACTCTAATGAAAAACAAGTGAGTTGGTGATAAGAATGAACCTAGTCTCTGGATTAAAATGGATGGTAGAGAATAAAGGTACAACTGCCTTTTATCAGGAACCAGGAGAACACTAAAAAGTTAAAAGCTGGCATAAAACTCAACATTCGAAAAAACAAAGATCATGGCATCTGGTCCCATCACTTCATGGCAAATAGATGAGGAAACAATGGAAACACTGACAGACTTTATTTTCTTGGGCTCCAAAATCACTGCAGATGGTGACTGTAGCCATGAAATTAAAAGACGCTTGCTCCTTTAAGAAAAGCTATGACAAACCTAGACAGCATATAAAAAGCAGAGACATTACTTTGCTGATAAAGGTCCATATAGCCAAAGCTATGGTTTTATGGCTTTTCTAGTAGTCATGTATGGATGTGAGAGTGGACCATAAAAAAGGCTGAGCACTGAAGAACAGATGCTTTTGAACTGTGGTGTTGGAGAAGACTCCTGAGAGTCCCTTGGACTGCAAGGAGATCAAACCAGTCCATCCTAAAGGAAATAGTCCTGAATATTCATTGGAAGGACTGATGCTGAAGCTGAAACTCCAATACTTTGGCCACCTGATGTGAAGAACTGACTCATTATAAAGACCCTGATACTGGGAAAGATTGAAGGCAGGAGGAGAAGGGAATGACAGGATGAGATGGTTGGATGGCATTACCGAATCCATGGACATGAATTTGAGCAAGCTCTGGGAGTTAGTGACTGACAGGGAAGCCTGACGTGTTGCAGTCCATGGCGTTGCAGAGTTGGACATGACTAAGCAACTGAACTGAACTGAGGGGAACAGTGACAAGATGCAAGTGAGACAGGACAGAGAAAGGCAGATCAAGTGTCTTTAGAAATGTCCAGAGAGAGATAGGCAGACAGAGACAGAGAGAGAACTAGAGCACAAATGCGATTCCCCTCAAGGTGAAACATCTTTTCAACATTCTGGAGACCAACTGAGCATTCGTTTATGTTGAGACTTTATATATTTCACAGAAATGTAGTTACATCTTTGTTCAAGACTGAAAAGTTCCACTTAAAAGTTTAATCTATCTTAAAGTTTTGCAAAGTTGAAGAGACTTTTATTACTAGCAATAGCATTTTGTAGATTCTGAGTAGGGATGTAAAGATGTTGGCAAATACTATGCCTACTTGCTGTCACTGCAAATACTCTAATGCAACAACCTACAAACACTGAAGTCAGATAATTAGAGAAAAACGTTAAAGATGTATTAGAAAATTTTGATGAAGATATCGAGAAGAAAGCAAAATTGTTTGTTGTTAAACAAGTTTGAATGGCTGAAGACCTCAAGAAAATTAGAGAAATTCAAGGAAAACTTGATGCATTTATTGAGGTTTTTCATCTAGAAAAATTAATTGTAGTAAAATCTTACTCATGACATAATCAGCTCTGCATACATGCTATGGAGAAAACTCCCAAGTCTTTTGTCCTCACTTTTATTCTTCTGCTATTCCACCTTTCTAAAAAAAATTAGTTATAAAATAAAAATGTTTAAATACAAATTAAAAATAATTTTAAAAACATTCTTGAGACCAAACAGAGCATTCATTCAAGTTGAAACTTTACAAATTGTATTCATCAACATTCAGAAAACTAAGATCATGGCATCTGGTCTCATCACTTCATGGCAAATAGATGGGGAAACAATGGAAATAGTGACAGACTTGATTTTGGGGGACTTCAAAATCACTGCAGATGGTGACTGCAGTCATGACATTAAAAGACACTTACTCCTTGGAAGGAAAGTTGTGAGCAACCTAGACAGAATATTAAAAAGCAGAGACATTACTTTGCCAACAAAGGTATGCCTAGTCAAAGCTATGGTTTTTCCAGTAGTCATATATGGATGTGAGAGTTGGAATATAAAGAAAGCTGAGCACCAAAGAATTGATGCTTTTGAACTGTGGTGTTGGGGAAGACTTTTGAGAGTCCCTTGGACTGCAAATAGATCCAACCAATCCATCCTAAAGGAAATCAGTCCTAAATATTCATTGGAAGGACTGATGCTGAAGCTGAAGCTCCAATACTTTGGCCACCTGATGCGAGGAACTGACTCATTGGAAAAGGCCCTGATGCTGGGAAAGATTGAAGGCTGGAGGAGAAGCGGATGACAGAGGATGAGATGGTTGGATGGCGTCACTGACTCAATGAACATGAGTTTGAATAAACTCCGAGACTTGGCGATGGACAGGGAAGCCTGGCGTGCCGCAGTCCATGGGGTCACAAAGAGTCGGACATGAGTGAGCAACTGAACTGAACTGAAGTTCGATCTTTGTTCACGACTGAAAAGCTCCCCTTAAAAGTTGAGTCTATCTTAAAATTTCACAAAAGCTACTTTTAGGTAATCACATCTACCTAAAAGTAAAACCACATGTTTAAACAAAAAACCACATGTTTAAGTACAGACAATGATAAACTACATCTAAGTGAGGCATTAAAATGTAAGAGAAGAGTTTAGTAGAGAGTGATAAAGGTTAGATTTTTGGAACGAATACTTAGGATCAGTGAGAAATGTAGAAAAATGTGTGAGATGTGAGAAGAAGATCCATTAAGTATACATCACTCATGGTTTTGAAGAGCTAGAACCAACACAACATCGACTGTTAATGCAACAGCTCAGAGAAAGAATTTCATTTTGCTCCAAGTGAAAAATGGATGCTTCAAGTTGAGTTCCATTAAACAAAAATGGCAATGTAATAGGAAATGTGTTATAGACACTGTCTCATTATAAAGGAGAAAAAAAAACTTTTTAAAAGCAATATCAAAACCAGAAATGAAGTGATGAGAAATGAAAGGAATTTCATGTGATCTATGATGTTATGATTTTAAAAAACTATATTTTTAAGATTTATATTAATCAATAATGGATTAATAATAGAGTCGAGTTTAAGGCAGTCAGTTCATCTTGAAGAAGGGGAAAAAATTTGTAACCCAGGAAATGCCCCCATGCCAGGGTACAGACAAGAATGAATGAGGCTATTTTTCTTTGCATATCATGTCAAAAACAGTGTTGATAAATGCGGATGCAATTTTGAACTGTCTTATGCTCTCAGAATTTGGAAGCCTTTTAAGAGATCTGATTAATTTAACATGTCAAATCTAATGGCAAATGAGTTCAATTTCTCCAAAGAACAATTAGTCAACAGAATAAATGAACATGAAATATTGTCAAATGCAACATCATGCTCATTTCCAAAGATAAAACACTTTTACTGCTCTTGTTGAACTCGCTTCTTTGTTCTGTGAAGGGTTTTTGTGACATAATTCCTTCACAAAGCCAAATGCTTAGAATAAGCTGCCATCCTTTTTCACATGGACCACTGCAAAGCCTCACAATTTCTCACTCTCTCTAGCCACACACACCCACCTTATGTCGCCTCTCCATACACTATCCACAAGATATTTCAAAACTCTTTGAAAACCTTTCAATAGCATCCATTGCACTTGGAGTAGACAAAAAGGCATTTTCACTGCCTAATGGGCTCTGGCACACCTCCTGTCCCAACCTCCACATCTTCATGATCATCATTCCAGCCCTTCCATTACTTCTTCTAAAGCCACCACTCTACAAAAATTCCTCTTTCCAACACTACTCCAATTCTCCTTCCAAATGCAATGACTTCTTCCCTGCCACTTGACATTTCATCAGCATTTGACATAATCAAAAGCTTCCTTCTTTAGAAAATTACTATTCCTGCTGGTATTTTAAGGACAACCATCCAGGCTTCCTTCCACCACATTAACCACCAGCTTCCAGTAATTTTTGTCTTCCCTTCCTTAGCTATATCTCTTAATTTTGGAGCCCATTTCACTAACAACTAATTTGCTATTTTTCTCTACTTGCCTCCTCTCCCTGTCTCATTCCTAACTATCCCACAATTTTAAAGACACTCACATTTATGGATCTAGTTCCAGACATCTTCACTGAACTCTTTACTAATGTATTCAACTATCTACTTGACATCTTCTTTTGGAAATCAATAGTCATCTCAAGTTTACCTCAAGCAAAGCAAATTTCTTGATAAGCACCCTTGTCCTGCACAATAACATACATGAGCCCACTACATCTCAACAAGTGATTCTACCATCCACCCAGTTGCTCAAGTCAAAATCTAGGAATCATTTTTCTAATTGAAGTGTAGTTGACTGGCAATGTTATGTTAGTTTCAGGTATACAACAAAGAGATTGTTTTATATATATCTATACATGGTTCAGTTTTATATATGTGTGTGTGTGTATGTGTATACATACTTTTCAGATGTGTTTCCCTTATGTCATTATAAAATATTGAGTATAGCACCCTGTTCTATATAGTTGTTATTTATTTTATACATAGTAGTGTGTATCTCAGAGAAGGCAATGGCATCCCACTCCAGTACTCTTGCCTGGAAAATCCATGGATGGAGGAGCCTGGTAAACTGCAATCCATGGGGTCGCTAAGAGTTGGACACGACTGAGCGGCTTCACTTTGACTTTTCACTTTCATGCATTGGAGAAGAAATGGCAACCCACTCCAGTGTGCTTGCCTGGCGAATCCCAGGGACAGGGGAGCCTGGTGGGCTGCCGTCTATGGGGTTGCACAGTCAGACATGACTGAAGAGACTTAGCAGCCTAGCAGTATGTATCTATTAATCTAAAACTCCCAATTTATCCCTCCCCCCACCTCTTCACCCTTTGGTAACTAGAAGTTTGTTTTCTATGTCTGTGGTGCTATTTCTCTTTTGCACATAAGTTCATTTGTATCCTTTTTTTCAAAATTCTACATGTAAGTGTATCATATTTGTCTTTCTCTGTCTAGTTTACTTCACTTAGTATGATAATATCTAGGACCTTCCATGTTGCTGAAAAAGACAAAATTTTCTTTCTTTTTTATGGCTGAGTAATATTCCATTTTATTTATTTATTTATTTATGGCTGAGTAATATTCCACTGCTTATTTAACTTATATGCAGAGTACATCACAAGAAATGCTGGGCTGGAAGAAGCACAAGCTGGAATCAAGATTGCCAGGAGAAATATCAATGACCTCAGATATGCAGATGACACCACCCTTATGGTAGAAAGTGAAGAGGAACTCAAAAGCTTCTTGATGAAAGTGAAAGAGGAGAGTGAAAAAGTTGGCTTAAAACTCAACATTCAGAAAACGAAGATCATGGCATCTGGTCCCATCACTTCATGGGAAATAGATGGGGAAACAGTGGAAACAGTGGCAGACTATATTTTTCTGGGCTCCAAAATCACTGCAGATGGTGACTGCAGCCATGAAATTAAAAGACGCTTACTCCTTGGAAGGAAAGTTATGACCAACCTAGATAGCATATTGAAAAGCAGAGACATTACTTTGCCAACAAAGGTCCATCTAGTCAAAGCTATGGTTTTTCCAGTGGTCATATATGGATGTGAGAGTTGGACTGTGAAGAAAGTTGAGCATTGAAGAATTGATGCTTTTGAACTGTGGTGTTGGAGAAGACTCTTAAGAGTCCCTTGGACTACAAGGAGATCCAACCAGTCCATTCTGAAGGAGATTAGCCCTGGGATTTCTTTGGAAGGAATGATGCTAAAGCTGAAACTCCAGTACTTTGGCCACCTCATGCGAAGAGTTGACTCATTGGAAAAGACTCTGATGCTGGGAGGGATTGGGAGCAGGAGGAGAAGGGGACGACAGAGGATGAGATGGCTGGAGGGCATCACTGACTAGATGGCCGTGAGTGTGAGTGAACTCTGGGAGTTGGTGATGGACAGGGAGGCCTGGCATGCTGCGATTCATGGGGTCGCAAAGAGTCGGACACGACTGAGTGACTGAACTGAACTGAACTGAATATTCCATTGTGTTTCTACGCATGTGTATATATATACTAACACATGCATATATATATATATATTCAACTTCTTTATTCATTAATCTGTTGATGGACATTTAGGTTGCTTGCATGTCTCAGCTATTGTGCATAGTGTGGCTATGAACATTGTTGCACATGTATCTGTTTGATTTAGAGATTTTGTATTTTCTGGATATATGCCCAAGAGTGGAATTGTTGGATCAAATAGTAACTCTCATTTTAGTTTTTTAAGGAATCTCCATACTGTTCTCCATAGTGGCTGCACCAATTAACACTTCCACCAGTAGTGTAAGAAGGTTCCCTTTGCTCCCACACCCTCTCCAGCACTTATTATTTGTAGACTTTTAAATGATGGCCATTCTGACTGGTGTGACATAGTATGTAATTTTAATTTTGATTTCCATTTTAGTAATAATTAGTGATGTGGAGCATATTTTCATGTGCCTCTTGGCCATCACTACATCTTCTTTGGAGAAAAGTCTATTTTAGTCTTGTGCTTATATTTTAGTGAGTTGTTTGGGGTTTTTTTGTTGTTGTTGTTGTTACTGAGTTGTATGATCTGTTTTTATATTTTGGAAGTTAATCCCCTGTCAGTCATATTATTTGCAAATATTTGCTCCCATTCTGCAGGTTGTCTTTTTGCTTTGTTTGTGGTTTCTTTTGCTGTGCAAAAGCTTTAAAGTTTAGTTAAGTCCCATTTGTTTATTTTTGCTTTCATTTCCATTATTGTAAGAAACAGAGCCAAAAAACATTGCTCAATTTTTATCAAAGATTTCTCTGCCTGTTTTCCTCTAGTGTGATCTGATTCTTGATGACTCTCCAGTCTGGTTTGCGCCACCTGAGTACTTACAGACCATACCATTGTTTTTCAAACTGTAGGTAATGACCCACTAATAAATTGTCATCAGTTTAATAAGTCATGACAAGCATTTTTAAATGAAACAGAACCACAGAGATGAGGAAAGAAAATATTAAAGCATACTGTATTTAGCAAGGATAAACATTATTTAAATTATTGTTAAATGCCTGAAGAATCCTTTGGACAGAGGAGGCTGGAGGGCTGCTGTCCATAGGGTCGCACAGAGTTGGACACGACTGAAGCGACTTAGCATGTATACACGCATTGGAGAAGGAAATGGCAACCCACTCCAGTATTCTTGCCTGGAGAATCCCAGGGACAGAGGAGCCTGGTGGGCTGCCGTCTATGGGGTCGCACAGAGTCGGACCGACTGAAGTGACTTAGCAGCAGCAGCAAATATTATTTATAAAATATTATCAAATAGTATTTTGTGAAGTGTTTGTCTTTTGTTCCTGTTAAATTTGTGTGTACACGTGTTGGGTACTGCATCACTATATAAAATATATTTTTCACGACTTGTCACAATGAAAAAAGTTTGATGAGTTGTTAAGAGCCACTACTATAAACAGATTCAGATACTTTCAGTTCTCCATATATACAGTACTGTTTCATATCTCCAGGCCTGAGTAGGTGCACTCCCCGCAATGGTATGTCCTTCTGTCACCATGGGCCATATGGGGGTCTCTTCTTAATTACACATATCCAGAGTTATTTTCCTGTTCTGGGACTTCAAGTCCTCACCTAAACATTCCCTTTGTTCTCTCTGGGACAAAAATTGTACTCTATACATATCTTTGTCTTATTTAATTTAGAGTTAAGCAATTACATCACATTTTATTTGCAATTAATCAAACACTGCTTGTCTGCCTACCAAATTCTTGACCTCTTGAAAGCAGAAACTCTGTGCACTTCTCATGTCTCTTTACTCTAAGGACATGTTCTGTTGTAAATATGTTTAAAATGTTTGTTGAACCAACACATAAAAGAGAAGCTAGAAAATAGTAAAGCCATCTTTCCTCCTGAAAAACACTTCTTAAGGTGTCATCCAACACTCAGAAGTGAAATTTGTTTGGTTATCACACAAGATAGGACAAAAAGTATCCACTTAAATGGTCATGAAAATCTAAATCTACCTATCACCAATGAAACTCTGGAATTGCTCATGAATGGTCATCTTCAGTGTATAGATATTTAATTGGTACAAAAACATCTGCAAGTTTCAAATAAATGTGTGGAGACTTAAAAGAAAGATAGTCAACCAGGCCAATACCCTTGAAATGAAATGTCAGTGAAGGTCATCCCTTCAGAGGGTAATAATATGTTTTCTATGAGACATGGAACACTTCAAATATATATGTATATTATATATATACATATAATATATATATGCTGCTGCTGCTGCTGCTAAGTCGCTTCAGTCGTGTCCAACTCTGTGCAACTCCATAGACGGCAGCCCACCAGGCTCCGCCATCCCTGGGATTCTCCAGGCAAGAACACTGGAGTGGGTTGCCATTTCCTTCTCCAATGCATGAAAGTGAAAGGTGAAAGTGAAGTCGCTCAGTCATGTCCAACTCTTCGCGACCCCATGGACTGCAGCCTACCAGGCTCCTCCATCCATGGGATTTTCCAGGCAAGAGTATTGGAATGGGGTGCCATTGCCTTCTCTGAGATATATATATATATTTATATATATATATATATATTATATTAAAGCCTTGCTTCTTTTCTATATTAAAGCCTTGCTTCTTTTATATTATATATTATATATATATATATTTTATATATATGATATTAAAGCCTTGCTTCTTTTAGAGAGTTTTTTTTTTTTTTTTTTAATAAGACAGCAAAAGAGAAAAGAAAAGTTTTGTTTCAGTCTGCTGAATCCCTGGGGAGGCACAAGACTACAGTCTGCTGACATGGCCACAGGGAACAATCATCAACAGATAAATGAAATCAAACCACCAGCCGCTGTTTCCGTGTCAGGATGGACACAGGAGCTGGCTCCTCTGGGGGAGGTAACTGTTACACAGGTTCCAGAGCTCCAGGCTGGCACACCCATGAAATAAAATACAATCGGGAGATGCAGGCAATCACAGCCATTAAAACCCAGCCCTCCTTTCATCACAAAGAAGTTCCACCCAACTGGTCACTCTTATCTTAGAAATCCCCCTACCAATAGCACAAAAGCTAATATTAACTTCCTACTACTCCTCAAATCAGGGGTCAGCATCCACTCTGGTTTAGCTCTCCTCACAATTGAACAGGCACTTGAACCTTCTAAGGCTCTTCCTGAAATGCACATTCCTCACTCAATACATTTTAGAATTCTGCATTTCACACCAGCTCCCAAGTGACTCGGATGCTTCTGGTTCCCAGAGTCTGATGCCAAATCTTCATTTATGTATTGTTTCCCACAAAGGAAATAGCAAATAAGCAAGAAGAGAGGAATACCAATGATTTGTTCCTTTGCTTATGCAAGGGACAGTCATCAATAGGCCTCTTTTAAAATGAAAATAATCTAAAAGCAACTCTTCTTTGAAAACAGAAAAGGAGAGTAGACCAAAAAATAAGTTCTCCTTTGTGACAGTCTTACGATTCTAATTTTATCATCAAACAACAAGCTAAGACTCAGATACTAATCTTTCCAGCAGCATCTGAGCAATAAATGGTCAAAATAGCATTTGAACCCAGTTCTCTCTGATCCCAAAGCTTTAAAACATTTTTTATCTCTTCTGTGGATATCAGTTAATAATATTTTAATTTCAATTCAGTTCAAGAGAAATAGCTAGACAGAAAGAATATACAAATATATTTTTGTTTTTCCATCCTAAGTTCTACCTGACTCTTTGCAATCCCAGGGACTGCAGTGCACGAGGCTTCCCTGCCCTTCACTATATCCCGAGTTTGCTCAAACTCATGTCCATTGCGTCGGTGATGCTATCCAACCATCTCATCCTTGGTTGCCCCTTTCTTCTCCTACCCTCAGTCTTTTCCAGCATTAGAGATTTTTCCAATGAGTCAGATCTTCACATCAGGTGGCCAAAGTATTGGAGCTTCAGCTTCAGCATCAGTCCTTCCTTTGAATGCTCATGGTTGATTTCCTTTAGATTGACTGGTTTGATCTCTTTGCAGTCCAAGGGACTCTCAAGAGTCTTCTCCAGCACCACAATTCAAAAGCATCAAATTCTCAGCCTTTTTTACTCTCACCTCTGTACACAGCTATAGGAAAAACCATAGCTTGGACTATATAGACTCTTGTTGGCAAAGTCATGTCTTTGCTTTTTAATACACTGTCTAGGTTTGTTATAGCTTCCAAGCAGCAAGCACCTTTTAATTTTGTGGCTGCAGTTACCATTGCAGTGATTTTGGAGCCAAGAAAATAAAATCTGTCATTGCTTTCACTTTGTCCCCATCTATTTGCCATGAAGTGATGGGACTGGATGTCTTGATCTTCATTTTTTGAACATTGAGTTTCAAGCCAGCTTTGTCACTCTCCTCTTTTATCCTCATCCAGAGGCTCCTTAGTTCCTTTTCATCTTCTGCCTTTAGAATGGTAACATCTGCATATCTGAGGTTATTGATATTTCTCCCAGCAATCTTGGTTCTGGCTGTGATTTATCCAGCCTGGCATTTCACATAATGTACTCCACATAAAAGCTATATAAGCAGGGTGACAATATATAGCCGTGATGTACTCCTTTCCCAATTTGGAACCAGTCAGTTGTTCCATGTCCAGTTCTAATTGTTACTTCTTGATCTTCATACAAGTATCTCAGGAGACAAGTAAGGTGGTCTGGGATTCCCACCTTTTTAAGAATTTTCCGCATTTTGTTATGATCCATGCAATCAAAAGCTTTAACATAGTCAATGAAGGTAAATATATATATATATATATATATAATATATATATATATATATAACTGAATCACTTTGCTGTACACCTGAAACTAACACAACACTGTAAATAAAATACACTTCAATTTAAAAAATAAAAGATGAAACGCTGACCTATACTACCCTAGGAAACTGGGCCCCCTTTCAAATAAATAAAATGTACTTGGATGCCAAACATAACAGATCCATTGTGTGTGTGTGTGCGTGTGTGAGTACAAAGAAGAGAGGATATACATATAAGAAGGACAATCCAAGTCCTCCAAGAGCTCATGGAGGACCAGAAAGGGCTGGGCACCATGGTGGAGACACTGGCCAAGAAGCACTCTTAGCTCAGTTGGGTGAAGAGGAGTTTATTTGCTAAGTGAAAGTCATTTAGTTGTGTCTGACTCTTTGGGACCCCATGGACTGTAGTCCACCAGGCTCCTCAGTCCATAGAATTCTGCAGGAAAGAATATGGAGAGGGTTTCCATTCCCTTCTCAGGGAGATCTTCCTGACCAGGGATGGAACCTGGGTCTCCTGTACTGCAGGCAGATTCTTTACCATCTGAGCCACCAGGGAAGCCCCTTAGTTGCTAAAAGAAGATGGATATGTTGCCAGGTAGAGGAGACAGCTGGAGAAAATTCACACAGCTATGATATAGATAGTGTGTCATTTAAGGAGAATTTTTGATGAATAATCAGGGCATATTCCTTCTCCTACCAAGTCCAAAGAGAATGAATAAATTATTTTTTAAAAGGTTCTGAACTTCAAAAGCTAGACCCAACAGGTAAAGATGGGTTTATTGACAAAATCCCTTCATTTCTCTATCTGGGGTGTATCATAAGATAAACATCATGCTTTACCCATAATAATTTCTCAGGCCCCAGATGACAAAGCAGACAAATTAATCCACACAGCACCACAGGGTCAACGTAGGCACTGCCTCACCTCCTCTGTTTGAGATGATTGACAGTGATGACAATCAATTAAACCCTTACTTTTACTGTTTCAGGCTTTGAGAGGTGGGCTTCCTCTACTTTCTATCAGAGAGCTGTTACAAAGCAGTGGCATACAACATTCTAATGACACCCTGCATAATAAAAAGCCTGCAGAATATGAAGCTTGTGACTTTAACAACTTAAATAACGTAATATATAAGCTTCTCCCAGGCACAGGCTACTGAGACATATGATGAAAATTTGTCAAACGACAAATGGTCAAGAAGATTCACTGTCCACTGTCCTCCAGGACATTTCATTGAAGGACTAATTACCTGTGCTTCTGTCCAACAGTGATGCCCTGAGTCTTCTAGTCATTGTATTCTGGGTCAAGACTATAGGACCATCTCACAAGTTCACATTATCCCTCTATGACAAATTAAATTCTAAAAGGTCAAGATTTTCCAAAGTCTGGAAGATTCCCATCAAGTTTAAATTACTCATGGTCATAATGAGTAACTAGCTATTAGCTATTTTTCATCCTGTCTTGCTCTTACATACATAATTATTCAAATGTTTTGGAATATTTGAGTACCCTTAAGGCAATGCCAAAGAATGCTCAAACTACTGCACAATTGCACTCATTTCATACGCTAGTAAAGTAATGCTCAAAATTCTCCAAGCCAGGCTTCAGCAATACATGAACCGTGAACTTCCAGATGTTCAAGCTGGTTTTAGAAAGGCAGAGGAACTAGAGATCAAATTGCCAACATCCACTGGATCATGGAAAAAGCAAGAGAGTTCCAGAAAAACATCTATTTCTGCTTTATTGACTATGCCAAAGCCTTTGACTGTGTGGATCACAATAAACTGTGAAAAATTCTGAAAGAGATGGGAATACCAGACCACCTGACCTGCCTCTTGAGAAACCTATATGTATATCAGGAAGCAACAGTTAGAACTGGACATGGAACAACAGACTGGTTCCATATAGGAAAAGGAGTACATCAAGGCTGTATATTGCACCCTGCTTATTTAACTTATATGCAGAGTACATCATGAGAAATGCTGGGCTGGAAGAAGCACAAGCTGGAACCAAGATTGCCGGGAGAAATATCAATAACCTCAGATATGCAGATAACACCACCCTTATGGCAGAATGTTAAGAAGAACTAAAAGCCTCTTGGTGAAAGTGAAAGAGGAGAGTGAAAATGTTGGCTTAAAGCTCAACATTCAGAAAACAAAGATCATGGCATCTGGTCCCATCACTCCATGGGAAATAGATGGGGCAACAGTGGAAACAGTGTCAGACTTTATTTTTGGGGGTTCCAAAATCACTGCAGATGGTGACTGCAGCCATGAAATTAAAAAATTCTTACTCCTTGGAAGGAAAGTTATGACCAACCTAGAGAGCATATTCAAAAGCAGAGACATTACTTTGCCAACAAAGGTCCATCTACTCAAGGCTATGGTTTTTCCAGTGGTCATGTATGGATGTGAGAGTTGGACTGTGAAGAAGGCTGAGCGCCAAAGAATTGATGCTTTTGAACTGTGGTGTTGGAGAAGACTCTTGAGAGTCCCTTGGACTGCAAGGAAATCCAACCAGTCCATCCTAAAGGAGATCAGTCCTGGTTGTTCTTTGGAAGGACTGATGCTGAAGCTGAAATCCAATACTTTGGCCACCTGATGTGAAGAATTGACTCATTGGAAAAGACTCTGATGCTGGGAGGGATTTGGGGCAGGAGGAGAAGGGGACGACAGAGGATGAGATGGATGGATGGCATCACTGACTCGATGGACATGAGTTTGGGTGAACTCCAGGAGTTGGTGATGGACAGGGAGGCCTGGTGTGCTGCAATTCATGGGGTCACAAAGAGTCGGACACAACTGAGCAACTGAACTGAACTGAACTGATGTAAATTAAAATAAAATTGGATCTCTCAAATTATTTATAACCATAATTACAAAGGCTTTTTAGTTCTTCTTAACATTCTGCCATAAGGGTGGTGTTATCTGCATATCTGAGGTTATTGATATTTCTCCCGACAATCTTGGTTCCAGCTTGTGCTTCTTCCAGTACTAATGAATTGTAGGCAGAGGAAAGACTTAAATGTGAAAAAACAAAAACTTGAAACCAGAGTAAATCAATAAAGAATATTTCATGACTTTGCATAGGGAATTTATTTATCTGAAGAAGTGCATAAGTTTCTTCTCTATGTGAAGAAACCATTTGAGGAGCACAAAATCAATCTATTAGAAAATGAGATGATCATGCTTGGACCCTCAAAATATTACCCTCTGAGATAAGTAAGGTAATCTACAGTTCAGTAAGAAAAAGACATGGACAAAGATGTTCACAGTAAGGCTACTTTTCATTGCAAGTGTCTATTTGAAGAAAACTTCAACGCATACCAAGAGGAAAATGGGTAAATAAACTGAGGTCTGTTCAGATATTTTAAACAATAATATGAAGGAATAAACTAGAACTATATCTATTAACATGAGCAAGTATAAACATACACTGAGTGTTTTTTGAAAAGCAAGGCTACAAAAGATGTACACAGTATAGTATTGTTTGTACAGTATTTAGAAAGTGAAGCAATGCCATACCTGTGGTAAATATAGAGACATGATTGGAAATGATAAAATACCAAATTCAAAATTATGATTCCCTCTGGTTAGAGAGAAAGGTTCTGATAGGGAGGCGAACACAAGGGACTTCAAATATTTTGGTGTTATTTTATTCCTTAAGCAAAATTCTATGCACATAATTACTTATTATTTTGTGTATATATTTTATATGTTGAAAGCTTTTCACAATAAATATAATTTTTTTAAAGGGAGAAAAGTGAGCTGGAAGGTTGAACTGACAATTCAAGAGAATACCACAAAAAGACAATAAAGTAGAAAGCTAAAAGAGAGGGAGGTAAGATACATATATTCTTTTTTTAAGTGTAATTGACTTACAACAGTATGTTAGTTCCTTTTACACAGCACAGTGATTTTATATTTCTATACATTTCAAAATGATAAATAAGTCTAGTAACCATCTGTCACCATACAATGATAGTACATAATTATTGACTATATTCCCCACATTGTACATGTCATACCTATAACTCATTTATTTGCAACTGGAAAGTTGTAGATCTTAATCTCCCTCACCTACACAAGTTCAAATAACTGTCTAATAGTAATTCCCAAAGTAGAAACCTTTGAGGAGAAATACACACAAGTCAATAAAAGGAGAAACTTCTTTGAATTTTAAAAAGACATGAAACCTCAGGTAGGGCCCAAATGATGCAGAATGAAGGCCCATACATACATATCAGATCAGCGGCAGCGTAATACATGTAATGTGCCTGAATCATCCAGAAACCATCTCCTTCACTCCGTCCATGAAAAAATTGTCTTCTATGAAACTGGTCCCTGGTGCCAAAAAGGTTGGGGATCACTGGAGTAAGACATAAAAATTATTTCAATAAATTCTGATAAAAATATTTGATAAAGTTCAACCTTCATCCCAGTGTCTTTTCTTACAAAGACAGCTATCCAGGTTTAAAAGAAAACTTTCTTAACTTGAAATGTTTATCTCTCAAAACCCAGCAGTCAACTTTGTATTTCATGTAAAAATGAAAGCTACCACTATCAATCATATGATTCACACTGAACCTTGGTTCTAGCCAATGCTATAGGAAAGGAAATCACATTTTTGTCATTCTTTTACAATGTGATCATCTAGTTAGGGAATATACCAGAATCAACAGATCTATTATTAAAGTTAATTGAGTTCAACACAGACTTGATATTACCTTACAAAAACCAACAAACTTTCATATGCACCCTAACTTCTAGTTTCCTGCTTTTCTTTTGTTATAATTGGTAGAGTTGACTAGAATTCTCAGCTCCCAGCTGAAGGGGGCTTGTGTTTGCCTGGTTCATCTCCTCACTAGGAAAATGGACTAATTTAACATTTCAAAAACCACTAGAACTGATTCATGTTGAGGTAGGGCAGAAACCAACACAATATTGTAAACCAATTATTCTTCAATTAAAAATAAATTAATTTTTTAAAAAGGGAAGTTGTGGCAGTTAATGAGCGACTCAGGTCAGATTCTTGTTCTGAGAAACACCAAAAGCTGGTGCTCCAGTGAAAATCAGTTTGTTGATAACTCAGATCCTATACCTTCAGCTACTTGGAAGTTACTCTTTTGCTTTTAGACCTGGAAAGAGCACTGTAATTGGGTAGAGGAGAGATTTTTGTCCCAAAAATTATTAGGAACAATATTAAATAACAACATAAAATGAACATAATTAAGTAGTATATTAATAGCTCTTGGTCAGGCCAACCAATCACTTACAAAATGCGTTCTTAGTGGTTTTCTGAGGTGCATTTTTTTGTCGGCACATCCATCACTCTGATATTTCTGGAACAAGGGCAAGTTTTATTGTGCCCCACTGTAGAAGATGTCACACACTTATTGAAGTGGAGAATTCATGCTTGTTTTGATCCTCTAGTCTCCATGGGGAAATTTCTAAAAGCAGACCATGAACACAATCAATCCAACTGAGCTTCAACTCAGGCAAACACTCACCCTGGACCTCTGGCCAAAGATGACGCAGCCACTGAATTTTCCCAGATGACAATTTCTAGGTCTCATTTGCCCAATAACCTTCCAAATAAAGGATGCTTTACTATTATTAGTATTATTATTACTACTATTACTATTCCTGATTCTGAACAACTAGAAAGGGTGTGCAGGCAGTCATGATGGTTTAGTTGCTAAGTAACATCTGATTCCTGCGATCCCATGGACTGTAGCCTTCTAGGGTCCTCTGTCCATGGGATTTTCCAAGCAAGAATACTGGAGTGGTTTGCCATTTTCTTCTCCAGGGGATCTTCCCAACCCAAGGATCAAATCCAGGTCTCCTGCACTCCAAGCAGATTCTTTACTGACTGAGGTACCAGAGTTAAGGACAAAAAGAACTGTGCATACCTCCCCTGTCCACATGAGGTGATAAGGGACCCCCAGTGCAGCCCATCACTCCATGCCCTCCTCCCCCATTCAGTATCTAGTGCCCACAATTTCACCCACTCATGTCCTATTGTTTCATTATTCTGGGCCATCGCTGCAGACTTGAAGGTGTTCTCTCTGCCTGAAACCTCACTGCTCTTCTTCTGTTGCCTCATACTTTTTCACCCACATACTTTTGACCCAGGCAGGCACCTCCACCCCCACCTCTGGAAATCTCTGAGGGCTCCCCAGGACTCCCAGGATACCCACCATTACTCTATTCTCACCTTGCCCAAATTGGCACTGGCACTGTGTCTGAATAGTCTCACCCACTTTAGAATGTGGTGGCCAAGAGACCCTTGAAGGCAGAGGCTGGGTAGAAGCTGTCTTTAATCTACATCTCTCCTAATTTACCAATAGCACTCAGTGGTTATTGATTGAGCTGAATGAAGCTGAAAAAAAAAATGAATAGATATCTAAAATGAAAACATTCTAAGTTCACTGCTGGAGGCATCTCCCATCTCAAACATGAATGAACTAAAATGGCAACAGATTTGAAACACTGACCACAATACCAAACACATACTAAGTGCTTAATAGACTTGGTTACTAGCTTGTCCTCCTGCTCCTGTGAAGTGAACAGTTGTCCCATGCACCACACTACATTCCAGATGATTATCAAGCTCATGCCTCACTTCTCCTGACCCGATCTTTCTTGCCACCTGAATTATCTGGCTTGAGTGATCCCAGATTTTATTGTTGTTGTTCAGCTGTCGAGTCATGACTGACTCTTTGAGACCCCATAGACTGCAACAAACCAGGCTTCCCTGTCCCTCACCATCTTCTGGAGTTTGCCCAAGTTGATGTCCATTGAATTAGTGATGCCATCCCACTGACTCATCCTCTGAGAATTGACTTCCTACTTTTGCATTCCAATCCCCTATGATGAATAGGACATCTTTTCTTGGTGTTAATTCTAGGAGATCTTCTAGGTCTTCACAGAACTTGATCAACTTCAGCTTCTTTGGCATCAGAGGTTGGGGCAGAGACTTAGATCATTCTGATGTTGAATGGTTTGCCTTGAAAATGAACAAAGATCATTCTGTCATTTTTGAGGTTGCACCTAAGTACTGCCTTTCAGACTCCTTTGTTTATGATGCTGGCTACTCCATTTCTTCTAAGGGATTTTTGGGCACAATAGTTGATATAATGGTCATCTGAATTAAATTCACCCATTCCCATCTGTTTTAGTTCACTGATTCCTATTATGTAGATGTTATTCTTGCCATCTACTGCTTGACCACATCCAATTTACCTTCATTCATGGACCTAACATTCCAGGTTCCTATGCAATACTGTTCTTTACAGCATCAGATTTTACTTTAATCCCCAGACATATCCACAATTGAGTGTCATTTCTGCTTTGGCCCAGGCACTTCATTCTTTCTGAAGCTATTTGTAGTTGTACTCCACTCTTCCCCAGTAGCCCACTGGACACCTGCCAGCCTGGGAGCACTCATCTTTTGGTATCATATCTTTTTGCCTTTTTATGCAGTCCATGGTTTTCTCACAGCAATTATACTGGAGTGGTTTGCCATTCCCTCCTCCAGTGGGTCACGTTTTGTCAGAACTCTCCATCAGTTCAGTCAGTCAGTTCAGTCGCTCAGTCATGTCCGACTCTTTGAGACCCCATGAATCGCAGCACGCCAGGCCTCCCTGTCCATCACCGACTCTCGGAGTTCACCCAGACTCACGTCCATTGAATCAGTGATGCCATCCAGCCATCTCATCCTCTGTCATCCCCTTCTCCTCCTGCCCCCAATCCCTCCCAGCATCAGACTCTTTTCCAATGAATCAACTCTTCGCATCAGGTGGCCAAAGTACTGGAGTTTCAGCTTTAGCATCATTCCTTCCAAAGAAATCCCAGGGCTGATCTCCTTCAGAATGGACTGGTTGGATCTCCTTGCAGTCCAAGGGACTCTCAAGAGTCTTCTCCAACACCACACTTCAAAAGCGTCAGTTCTTTGGCGCTCAGCCTTCTTCACAGTCCAACTCTCACATCCATACATGACCACAGGAAAAACCATAGCCTTAACTAGACGGACCTTTGTTGGCAAAGTAATGTCTCTGCTTTTGAATATGCTATCTAGGTTGATCATAACTTTCCTTCCAAGGAGTAAGCGTCTTTTAATTTCATGGCTGCAGTCACCATCTGCAGTGATTTTGGAGCCCAAAAAAATATAGTCTGACACTGTTTCCCCATCCATTTCCCATGAAGTGATGGGACCAGATGCCATGATCTTCATTTTCTGAATATTGAGCTTTAAGCCAACTTTTTTACTCTCCTCTTTCACTTTCATCAAGAGGCTATTTAGTTCCTCTTCACTTTCTACCATAAGGGTGGTGTCATCTGCATATCTGAGGTTATTGATATTTCTCCCAGCAATCTTGATTCCAGCTTATGCTTCTTCCAGCCCAGCGTTTCTCATGATGTACTCTGCATATAAGTTAAATAAGCAGGGTGACAATATACAGCCTTGATGTACTCCTTTTCCTATTTGGAACCGGTCTGTTGTTCCATGTCCAGTTCCAACTGTTGCTTCCTGACCTGCATACAGGTTTCTCAAGAGGCAGGTCAGGTGGTCTGGTATTCCCATCTGTTTCAGAATTTTCCACAGTTTATTGTGATCCATACAGTCAAAGGCTTTGGCATAGTCAATAAAGCGAAATAGATGTTTTTCTGGAACTCTTTTGCTTTTTCCATGATCCAGCAGATGTTGGCAATTTGATCTCTGGTTCCTCTGCCTTTTCTAAAACCAGCTTGAACACCTGAAAGTTCACGGTTCACATATTGCTGAAGCCTGGCTTGGAGAATTTTGAGCATTACTTTACTAGCGTGTGAGATGAGTGTAATTGTGCCGTAGTTTGAGCATTCTTTGGCATTGCCTTTCTTTGGGATTGGAATGAAAACTGACCTTTTCCTGTCCTGTGGCACTGCTGAGTTTTCCAAATTTGCTGGCATATTGAGTGCAGCACTTGCACAGCATCATCTTTCAAGATTTGAAATAGCTCCACTGGAATTCCATCACCTCCACTAGCTTTGTTCGTAGTGATGCTTTCTAAGGCCCACTTGACTTCACGTTCCAGGATGTCTGGCTCTAGGTGAGTGATCACACCATCATGATTATCTGGGTCGTGAAGATCTTTTGTGTACAGTTCTTCTGTGTATTCTTGCCATCTCTTCTTAATATCTACTGCTTCTGTTAGGTCCATACCATTTCTGTCCTTTATTTAGCCCATCTTTGCATGAAATATTCCCTTGGTATCTCTAATTTTCTTGAAGAGATCTCTAGTCTTTACCATTCTGTTGTTTTCCTCTATTTCTTTGCATTGATCCCTGAAGAAGGCTTTCTTATCTCTTCTTGCTATTCTTTGGAACTCTGCATTCAGATGCTTATATCTTTCCTTTTCTCCTTTGCTTTTCACTTCTCTTCTTTTCACAGCTATTTGTAAGGTCTCCCCAGACAGCCATTTTGCTTTTTTGCATTTCTTTTCCATGGGGATGGTCTTGATCCCTATCTCCTGTACAATGTCACGAACCTCATTCCACAGTTCATCAGGCACTCTATCTATCAGATATAGGCCCTTAAATCTATTTCTCACTTCCACTGTATAATCATAAGGGATTTGATTTAGGTCATACCTGAATGGTCTAGTGGTTTTCCCTACTTTCTTCAATTTAAGTCTGAATTTGGCAATAAGTTCATGATCTGAGCCACAGTCAGCTCCTGGTCTTGTTTTTGCTGACTGTATAGATTGTCTCCATCTTTGGCCGCAAAGAATACAGGCGGCTGCCACCCCACGCTAAGCGCGGCAGAGAGGAGCTACCCCGCGTCTGAGGCTAGGGGCGGTGGCCAGGAGGACAACCCCATGCCCAAGGAGCCATGGCTATGTGGGCGCAGGAGGGCCTAGAGGAGCTATCCCACGTTGAAGTTCAGGAAGGGCTGCAGTGAGGAGATACCCCTCATCCAAGGTAAGGAGTAGCGGCTGCGCTTTGCTGGAGCCCCACCCCCCAAGGTAAGAGAAACCTTCTCTTACCCCACCCCCAAGGTAAGAGAAACCCAAGTAAGACAATAGGTGTTGCAAGAGGGCATCAGAGGGCAGACACACTGAAACCATACTCACAGAAAACTAGTCAATCTAATCACAGTAGGATCACAGCCTTGTCTAACTCAATGAAACTAAGCCATGCTCGTGGGGCCATCCAAGACGGGCGGGTCATGGTGGAGAGATCTGACAGAATGTGGTCCACTGGAGAAGGGAATGGCAAACCACTTCAGTATTCTTGCCTTGAGAACCCCATGAACAGTATGAAAATAACTCTCCATAGCTGCTTCCAAATCTTTGTTTCTGACCATGCAGTCTACATTTCCTCTCTGACACTTTTCCCCCCCAAGCTTAGCTCTTGGTGCTCTGTTCCATTGTCTGATTTCAGGATGTGGTCCCAGTCATAAGGTGGGGTAGCATGGTGGTTCTAAGTAGATCAAGCCCCTACTTACTCAAAAGACAGAAATTCCACTGTGCAATCAGAAGCAAAACTGTGGTGATAAAGATTCTCGATGCAGCCAGCACTGCTTTCCCTCAAATCAAGAGGTGAGAAGTTGTGATAAGTTTGATTATTAAGATAAGATGTGGGGCTACGTAGGAGACAGAAAGACCAGTAAACACTCCATAATACACACCAAACTTAGAGGCACCCACAGATGTTGCACATTACTATAGATGCTATAGTCCTTCCAGCTCAAGAATGCCAAGTTGTACAATCCATACAGAATTTGGCAATATCAAACAAATAATATATACATGGCTTCACTCTGAACTTCAATGTTGCACTTATCCTGAATATACATTTCAAACAACATGTTGCTTGCTGCAGTGTTCTTTGAGTTTTCAAAACATCAATTTGGAAACTACCCAAAAGTACAAGTATAGACAGACTAGTAGAATAATCAATGCTACCTACCTATGTTGGAATACTATGCAACTCTGAAAAAGAATGATGAAGGTTTATATGAACCAATATGGAGTGATTTCCAGAAGATATTATAACTTTTTTTCCTAAAGAAGCAAAATGAAAAGGATAATATGTATATGCTACTTCTTGGTAAAAAAAATAAATAAATAAAGAGAAATAAGAAAGCATGCCTACATCTCCTTGTCTTTTCCAGTGGAAATACAGAAAGGATAAACCAGAAAACAGTAATGTTGGCTATCTACAAGGGGTTGGTAGTGGTGAGGTATCAATAGTATGGGAGTGATTTGCTCTGTGTACACCTTCTTGTGTCATTTTTAGGAGCTTTTTGGTGCTTTTCCATGGTCTGCATTTACAAAGTATTAAATCAGTAAGGATGCTATTTGTTGTTGTTGCTGCTGCTTAGTCACTAAGTCTCATCTGACTCTTTGTGACCCCATGGACTGCAGCATGCCAGGCTCCGATGTCCTTCGCTAACTCCCAGGGTTTTCTCAAATTCATGTACATTGAGTCGGTGATGCTAACTGACCATCTCATCCTCTTCTGCCCCCTTTTCCTCCTGCCCTCAATCTTTCCCAGCATGAGGGTCTTTTTCAGTGAGTTGGCTCTTCCCATCAGGTGGCCAAAATATTGGTGCTTCAGCTTCAGCAACCATCCTTCCAATGAATATTCAGGGTTGTCTTCCTTTAGGATTGATTGGTTTGATCTACTTGCAGTCCAAGGGTCTCTCAAGAGTCTTCTCCAGCACCGCAATTCAAAAGCAGCAGTTCTTTGGTGCTCAGCCTTCTTTATGATCCAACTCTCACATCCATACATGACTACTGGGAAAACCAGAGCTTTGACTATGTAGACCTTTGTTGGCAAAGTGATGTCTCTGCTTTTTAATATGCTGTCTAGGTTTGTCATGGTTTTTCTTCCAAGGAGCAAGTGTCTTTTAATTTCATGGCTGCAGTCACTGTCACAGTGATTGGGGAGCCCAAGAAAATACAGTCTCTCACTGCTTCCACTTTTTCCCCTTCTATTTGCCATGAAATGATGGGACCAGATGACATGATCTTACCTTATTGACTGTTGAGTTTTAAGCCAGCTTTTTCATGCTTCTCTTTCACTTTCATCTTTAGTTCCTCTTAGCTCTCTGCCATAAGGATGGTGCCATCTGCATATCCGAGGTCATTGATATTTCTCCTGGCAATCTTGATTCCAGCTTGTGATTCATCCAGCCTGACATTTCACTTGATGTACTCTGCATATAAGTTAAATAAACAGGGTGACAATATACAGCCCTGTCATTCTTCTTTCCTAATTTTGAACCAGTTCTTTTTTCTATGTTCAGTTCTAACTGTTGCTCTTGACCTGCATACAGATTTCTCAGGAGACAGATAAGGTGGCCTGGTATTCCCATCTATTCAAGAATTTTCCATAGTTAGCTGTGATCCATATAGTCAAAGGCTTTTGTGTAGTCAATGAAGCAGAAGTAGATGTGATGAGGAAATCTAAAACTAAACAAAAGGAACTCTGTTTTATGTGTTTAAAATGAATACTGTTAAAGAGGTAACACATTAAAGAGGAAAACAAGAAAGAGAACTTAACAAAATAACTTATGAACATGGACGTTTTACCATAAACCCTCAGTCTTAGATGAGATGGAATGGGAGAATTGCAAGCAAATCTGAAATCCTTTTTCAGTTGATTTGTTTCTTGTAAAGTATGGGCAAAACATTTCTGAAATAATTTTAGATGTCATATAGAATTGAACAAATTACAAAATATATTGAAATTATTAAGGAGAAAGGACATGCAAATATGAAATGGTTGGGGGGAGTAAGAAAGAACCTTTGGGACAGTTTGGATTTAGAGATTTTGGTATAAATTCATAATTTCTAAAATACATATGCATATATGTGTGTGTACATGTGTGTGCATGCATGTATATGTAGATACGCATGCAAATATGAATGGTTATGTATTTTGGCATGTACATGAGGTATGTGGATATCTATCCATGAACACCTAGATTTGCCTTCTGAAAGCAAAAATCACCCAGTAGTGATGACTACTACTAGGTCTTCATGTCTTGGTCTTGATTCTAGTGATCTCCAAGGAAACACATACAAATCCAAAAGGAGGAACATCTTGCTTAAGGAAAGGAGGGAGCTATGTTCTTTAGAAATGTCCATGTTTTAAAAGACAAAGAAAGGCTGGGAATGTCCCAGATATGATGACCAAACGTAATACATGATCCTGTCTCAGCCCTGTTACTCACAGGTGGAAAAGGCCATAAAAATATTGGGTCAACAGACAAAATTGAGATATGGAGGGTACATTAGATAAAATCATGCACCAGTGTTAAATTTGCTAAAATTGACAACTGCAAAGCAGTTTATATTTGAAAATACTGTGTTTATGTATGAAAATATTCATATTCTTATGAAATACTTGAGTATTTCGGGCAACTTACTCTCTATTGATACAGGGAGAAAGATATATGGGTGGGGGGAGCAGACAGAATGAGCATGTACAAACAATAGTAGATGAATCTGGGTAAGGAGTATATGTGCATTCCTTGCACTATTCTTATTCTTGCTACTTTTCTGGTTTGAAATTATGTTACAAGAAAAACAAAGAAAGGATTCTGTGGAGTGTTATTTTTGGTTTTTGTTTTGTTTTGGTCAAAGACCCTTTTTTCTAATAAATTCTCTAGGAATCATAATAGCTGCCACTTGCTGTGGTACTATGTTACTTGTTGGGCACTAGGGGCCTCCCTAGTGGCTCAGGCAGTAAAGAATGCCTGGAATGCAGGAAACCCAGATTCAATCCATGGGTGGGGTAGATCCCCTGGAGAAGGAAATAGCAACCCACTGCAGTATTGTCAACTAAAAAAATACCATAGACGAAGAAGCCTGGCAGGCTATAGTCCATGGGATTACAAGAGCTGGACACAATTTAGCGACTAAACCACCACTTAGCAACTAAACCATACATGTGCCCTGAACCAGGAATTTTAGACCTATTTTCTTTCATATTTACAGCAACCATGTAATGCAGGCTCTTGTTTTCTGCACTAGATTTCTTTTATTACTTTTATATGATCTTTCAACATTTAGAACAACTATGGCTATTTGCAACATCACATTAAAAACTTGATTCTCGTATATTCTCGAGATTAGTTGTTTGTCAGTTGCTTCATTTGCTATTATCTTCTCCCATTCTGATGGCTGTCTTTTCACCTTGCTAATAGTTTCCTTTGATGTGCAGAAGCTTTTAAGGTTAATTAGGTCCCATTTGTTTATTTTTGCTTTTATTTCCAATATTCTGGGAGGTGGGTCATAGAACAGTCTTATGGACTCTGTGGGAGAGGGAGAGGGTGGGAAGATTTGGGAGAATGGCATTGAAACATGTAAAATATCATGTATGAAATGAGATGCCAGTCCAGGTTCGATGCACGATACTGGATGCTTGGGGCTGGTGCACTGGGACGACCCAGAGGGATGGAATGGGGAGGGAGGAGGGAGGAGGGTTCAGGATGGGGAACACATGTATACCTGTGGTGGATTCATTTTGATATTTGGCAAATCTAATACAGTTATGTAAAGTTTAAAAATAAAATAAAATTTTAAAAAAAAAAAAAAAACTTGATTCTCATCACAGATACATAGATGTGCCCCCAACCTATTTTAAAAAAAGAAAAGTATTATCTCTTTTAGGCCTTTTGGCTAAGACCAAGTGTAGAAAAAGAGAAGTATTGAAACCCATTAGCTGATCATCAATGATAAAACCCAACAGATAAGAGAAAGGTGAGGCTATCCGTTTCCCTCACGCTGTCCTCAACGTCTAAGCCTATACCAAGCCTAGTTATTTTTTAATCTTTTATTTAAAGCATAAACATTAAAAACTGAGAGATAACCCTGTTTTTTATGCATGGCTTTCTTTCTAATCTCTGGAAAGTTATTAGAAACTGTATCAGTAGTACCTTGCATTCAATCATTCTACTACACAAAAAAATATTTCCTTTCAAAAATCTGAAGTTGCATTCTACCTCTTTCTAGAAAATTGTAAATAAGACTGGTCACTTAGAAAGCTCAGCTTGAAAAGCACATGGATAAATGTGCTGTCAAGAAAAAAAAAGAAAGATGGATTTATAAAAAATCAAGCATACTGTGTAGAAGAGGACTGCAACTTAATACAAATCTTTAAAAACCTCTAAGACAGAACATTTTCTACTTCTGTAGTTACCTTTTGGCCAGGCTGTATGTGTTATCAGTTAAAAAAGAGAAGAAGAATTTACTTAGCTCTATGGAATACTTTCTTGATTTAGGAGATTAAGTCAATTTCCTATACTCTAAAATCACTTTTAAATAACTGATTCTGTAATTCATTATTTATGTAGCTGATAATATAATTCATTATTTGACCACATAATTATCACTCAATGGTCAGTGATAACCAAATGAAATCTCTGGCTTCAAAGGCATTTTATTATATTAGCAATAAGGATAATGAGTTTAATTCTGTGACCTCACAAGACAGAAAACTTCAGATAAAATATACTGTGAAATAGTAAACATTAGTGTTCTGTCTACCTTGAGCTTTGTAGCCATCTTCCTAGATGAAAATAAGAGAAATCAGAGAATTTAGAACTGGGAGAAAATAAAAATATCACCCCAGCACTTTACTTTGCAGATGAGGGACCTGAGGTCCAGAAAGACACAATGATGCCCTAAGTCCCTCAAGAGGCAGTGTCAGAGTTCGCTCTCTGTGAGGATTGTAATTGACCATTGGTCTTATATCTAGAGTTATGATGCTCCATAGAGAACAGTTACACTAGCTGTTTATCATGCAAAATCTTCAGAAATTATATTTTCCTTTACTAAATTATTTTTTATTCTTCTATACTTTTTAAAAATGCTAGTGCAGATCCACTACTTAAATTTAAATGAACCAGTGCTTTGTAACACACAGTTTGTTCTAAACTAGTAGCAAGAGCCAGCTCAGGTCTTAACTTCTTCCAGGGGGATTTTCCTTTGTTTGTAGAATGGATGTTCTCTACTCATAACCAGGTGAGGGCTTGGGGTTCACCTGCTCTGCAAAGCCCTCCCGCAGTTCCTCTGAGAAGTTAATTCTATTTTCTCTCAATAGCGATTGGCACCTGCATGTTACATTATGATTTGGCAGCACTGTGTTGTTTGACCAAACTTCTAAATTTGTACATAGAGAGTACAGGTGGTATCTCATATTCCCCTCCACCATCTGAAAACATAAGATATACTCCTCTAAAATTCTCCCTGACTCAATACTGCATGCTACTGAAGGGTAATGTCATGAAGGGTGATCAACCTTGTGCCAGTGGAAGTCATGTCAAAGCCCATAGTACAAAATTGTTCTTGTCCAGTAGCTAAGTTGTGTCCGACTCTTTGAGACCCCATGGACTGCAGACCACCATGTTTCCCTGTCCTTCGCTGTCTCCTGGAGTTTCCTCAAATTCATGTCCATCGAGTCAGTGATGCCCTCCAACCGTCTCATCCTCTATCACCCCCTTCTCCTCCTGCCTTCAATCTTTCCCAGCATCAGGGTCTTTTCCAAAGAGTTGGCTCTTCACATCAGGTGGCCAAAGTATTGGAGTTTCAGCTTCAGCATCAGTCCGTCCATTAAATATTCAGGATTGATTTCCTTTAGGATTGACTGGTATGATCAACTTGCAGTCCAAGGAACTTTCAGGAGTTTTCTCCAGCACCACAATTTGAAAGCATCAGTTCTTCAGCCCTCAGCCTTCTTCATGGTCCAACTCTCACATCAGTACAAGACTACTGGAAAAACCATAACTTTGACTATATGCAACTTTGTCACCAAAGTGATGTCTCTACTTTTTAATATACTGTCTATGTTTCTCATAGCTTTCCTTCCAAGGAGCAAGTGTCTTTTGATTTCATGGCTGCAGTCACCATCCACAGCGATTTGGGAGCTCAAGAAAATAAATTCTGTCACTACTTCCACTCTTTCCCCTTCTATTTGCCATGAAGTGATGTGACTTGATGTCATGATTTAGGATTGTGAATGTTGAGTTTTCACTCTCCTCTTTCACTTTCATCAAGAGGCTCTTTAATTCAGTCACCACCAAGTATCTATGACTTAGCCCCTCAAAGCTTGACATATCTTATAAACTAACCCAAACTCCCTTCTTTCCTCCATCCTCCAAACCCAAGGACAGACAATGAGTTCCAGAGGGCAAAGTCTTCTCCACTTTCATTCTATCTCTAAATATTCCTTCTATCTTCTAACTGGAAACTGTCTCTCCCTGATGACCCTGTTTCCTCTGCAATTCTTTTAAGTGGCAGCTGTCTTTCTTTCACATTCATGGGACGAATGCCTTCTCATCCCTCATAGTTGTGTGCACACCATGTTTTTTCCATCTCTCTAAGACTCCTGGTTCTTCTAAAGCACTTTCTGTCAGACTAGAAGCTACCACTTTTCCTTCTTTTGCAGTAGAACCAAACATGAAACAATGGACTGGTTTAAAATTGGAAAAGGAGTATGTCAAGGCTGTATATTGTCACCCTGCTTATTTAACTTATATACAGAGTACATCATGCAAAATGCCAGGCTGGATGAAGCACAAGCTGAAATCAAGATTGCCAGGAGAAATAACAATAACCTCATATATGCAGATGACACCACCCTTATGGCAGAAAGCAAAGAGGAACTTAAGAGCCTCTTGATGAAGGTGAAAAAGAAGAGTGAAAAAGCTGGCTTAAAACTCAACGTCCAAAAAATGAAGATCATGGCATCTGGTCCCATCACTTCATGCAAATAGATGGGGAAACAATGGAAACATTGACAGATTTTATGTACTTAGGCTCCAAAATGACTGCAGACAGTGACTGTAGCCATGAAATTAAAAGACACTTTCTCCTTAGAAGAAAAACTATGACCAACCTAGGAGCATATTAAAAAGCAGAGACATCACTTTGCCAACAAAGATTGATACAGTCAAAGCTCTGGTTTTCCCAGTAGTCATGTACATACATGAGAGTTGGACCATAAAGAAGGCTGAGCACAAAAGAATTGATGTTTTTGAATTGTGGTGCTGGAGAAGACTCTTGAGAGATCCTCAGACTGTAAGCAGATCAAACCAATCAATCCTAAAGGAAATCAACCCTGAATATTCATTGGAAGAACTGATGCTGAAGCTCCAATACTTTGGCCACCTGATGCAAAGAGCTAATTCATTAGAAAAGACCCTGATGCTAGGAAAGATTGAATATAGGATGAGAAGGGTTCAACAGAGGACAAGATGGTTGGATGGCATCACCGACTCAATGGATATGAGTTTGGGCAAATTTCGGGAGATGGTGAAGGACAGGGAAGCCTAGCTTGCTGCAGTCCATGGGGTCGCAAAGAGTCAGACATGGCTGAGCAATTGAACAACAACAAAGTCTCCTGGTCACTTCCCCTAATTCACTGAAGATTCTGTCCCCTGGACCACTGTCTTTCTCTCTCCACCATTACCCCTACCATGATGCTTGGTGATTTCAAAACCCTTGAACAGTCCATTCAATATTCTGGTCTCTTCATACAGATGGCTAACAAACACATGAAAAGATGCTCAACATCACTCATTATCAGAGAAATGCAAATCAAAACCACTATGAGGTACCATTTCACACCAGTCAGAATGGCTGCGATCCAAAAGTCTACAAGCAATAAATGCTGGAGAGGGTGTGGAGAAAAGGGAACCCTCTTACACTGTTGGTGGGAATGCAAACTAGTACAGCCACTATGGAGAACAGTGTGGAGATTCCTTAAAAAACTAGAAATAGACCTGCCTTATGATCCAGCAATCCCACTGCTGGGCATACACACTGAGGAAACCAGAAGGGAAAGAGACACGAGTACCCCGATGTTCATCGCAGCACTGTTTATAATAGCCAGGACATGGAAGCAACCTAGATGTCCATCAGCAGATGAATGGATAAGAAAGCGGTGGTACATATACACAATGGAGTATTATTCAGCCATTAAAAAGAATACATTTGAATCAGTTCTAATGAGGTGGATGAAACTGGAGCCTATTATACAGAGTGAAGTAAGCCAGAAAGAAAAACACCAATACAGTATAGTAACGCATATATATGGAATTTAGAAAGATGGTAACAATAACCCTGTGTACGAGACAGCAAAAGAGACACTGATGTATAGAACAGTCTTATGGACTCTGTGGGAGAGGGAGAGGGTGGGAAGATTTGGGAGAATGGCATTGAAACATGTAAAATATCATGTATGAAATGAGCTGCCAGTCCAGGTTCGATGCACGATACTGGATGGTTGGGGCTGGTGCACTGGGACGACCCAGAGGGATGGTATGGGGAGGGAGGAGGGAGGAGGGTTCAGGATGGGGAACACATGTATACCTGTGGTGGATTCATTTTGATATTTGGCAAAACTAATACAGTTATGTAAAGTTTAAAAATAAAATAAAATTAAAAAAAAAAATTCTGGTCTCTTATTTTATCTTCTTGCTGCCAATGAATTTGTCTTCTACCCATTGTTAACCACCCACTCCTGGTGAAATTCAAGCCAGAGTGACAGTGTATTCATGTCATAAAATTCAGTTTTGAATTACATAAACAGAACAAAGCAGAACAGGAAATATCAGAGGGACTTTCCAACAGGAAGGGTAAGGATTGTTTCATGAAACTTTGTTTCAATGATACACATATGTACTAAACAGAGGTACAAAATCTCTCTAACAAACATACGGATACCAAGGGGAAGGGGGAATAGTTTGAATGGGAGATGGTATTGAGTATCTATACTATTGGTACCATGTATAAAAATAGGTAAGTAAAGAGAACCTACTGTGTAACACAAGGAACTGCATTCAGTGTTCTGTGGTGACCTGAATGAGAAGGAAATCCAAAAAAGAGGGGATATATGTACAGCTGATTCACTTTGCTGTACTCCTGAAACTAGCACAACATTGTAAAGCAACTATAGTCCAATAAAAATTAATTTAAAAAAAATCTGTCTTCTGTTGAATCATAATCAAAAACATGTGAAAAATACAACTTTCAGTTCAGTTCAGTTCAGTCGCTCAGTCATGTCCGACTCTTTGCGACCCCATGAATCACAGCACACCAGGCCTCCCTGTCTATCACCAACTCCTGGAGTTCACTCAAACTCACGTCCATTGAGTCAGTGATGCCATCCAGACATTACCAATAATTGCACCCCATCCTATGTTTCAATTTTAAGCATGTCACTCCCTAACCACCACTCTCTATACACTTGTTCTCTCTCTCTAGTATCCCAGCTCCAACAATTCTTTAACCACTTCAAGACTTCCGATCCATTCATTCTGCTCCTTTTCTTATGCCTTGACCATGTCAGTACTCAATTCCTTCATTGCCTGCCTGGGAGTCCATGTTCCCTATAAGCTGAGATCCTCAAGGACAGAAGCCATATCCTAGTTAACTTTGTGTCCCTGGCACCAACACTGTGCCTGGCACAAAATAGATGTTCAAAACATCTTTGTGAAATTAAAAAGACTGTTAAATTAACAAGACAGAATCCTGCTGAGCTGGCAGATAAAAATCAAACTTGTGTTTAATTTTGTTTACCACTAGACCCACATGCAAGTTAATCTCCTCCATCATTACACCTCTAATTTCTTCTTTACAGAGTTTTATTTCCCCAGTTTAATTCAATAAAGTCAGGATGGCAGAGATCCTCAACATGACACTCTGCCATGAGGAAAATTTCAGTGAGCAATTTCAGCCATAATTTTTTCATCGTACACCTAAATGGGAAGGAAGAAAAATCTCAGTGTCTATCAAAAGATTAATAAGTTTTTATATACAGTTCAAAACTGTCAGGTAGAGTTCATTAGAATAATAAATCTGTTAAATCTTGGAAGGATTCATCTCATTATCTCATCCTTGTTATGAGAATGAAGGTTTTATTATCTCAATGACTTAAATAATTCTTACTGTGTAATGCATTCTCTCCATCCCATCCCTCGTAATTTAGACTTTGATATTAATTTTTTTAAGTTAGGCATTATCTTCTATGAAAAACATCAGAATGTCAATTCTGGCTGTGAGAGACAGATGAAAATCTGTATTTTAAATGGTTCTTCATAGTTGATTCATTGGTGGTTTAATATGATCTTTCCAAAACACCTCTATTATCATATTTAGCATCTATCCTTGAAAGTTCAAATGAAGATTCAAAATATAGCAATGAAAAACAGCACTAGATTAAGAGTCAGAAGCTCCTGGATTGGGGTCTGGATCTCTTTCACCTAAAGAAGTCTAGTCTGTTCCCCACTTGGGAAGTTTCTCTTTCTCATTAAGCGCTACGGAACAGCAGCTCCCCTCTGTGAGTTTTCCCTGATCTCACCAGTCCTTTAGACTCTTCTATATGCTCTCACAAAACGTTGAAATCATCTCCATCCATCCATCATATCTATCACATACTGCTGCAATGCTTTTTTTGGCATTCATCTTAGTGGCCTAGAATATAATAGATTCTCACCAAATATTTCTGAATGAGTAAAAATAAATCTGTCTCTCCAAATTGACTCTGGTACATAGTAGATTGGCATGTGTGGATTTTAGTGAAAAATTTGGGATAGAATTATTATTTATATTTCAGTGGAGAAATCTAGAGCTCAGAACAGCTTCAAAACTCATTCCAGGCCACAAAGATTGTTATTCCTGGCACACTTGATTTGAACATGGACCTGCCTGTCTCCAAGATTTCACATGATGCAGCACACCAGTCACCTCCCATGTGAGCCTCTGGTATCTCTTCTGTATCATCAGAGACTGAGTGGATGTTACAGACCCACTGGAAATCCTCCAGAAGCATCAACTGTGCACATGAATCAAAATAGCCACTGAACTTGCTGCTCCTCTTGGGCTGAACAACTGACTACTGGGTGCCAATCCTTCCTTAGGACATCTCAGAATGTCTTGAGCAAGAGGAGAGGACACTGTCTTAGAAAATTCTCACAGTGTAAATGAGGTGCCATTGAAAGAAAAACAAAAGACATATTAATTCCCACTCCTGGTGACATCATACCACCACTATTCCTTCCCAAAGGCATCCAGAAGGGAGATTCATTCAAGGTATGTCTAATTATTTCTCTGGATCTCAGACATGGGGTGCTCAATCACTATGGCTGAAACCAGCATGGTCATTACACGTTCATTAGAAAGATAATGTCACTTCATTCTACCTTGTCAGGCAATTTTATATCTAAAACAAAAAGAGTGTCTAACAACAACAAACAGCTGGAGAGGAGAAATGGTCATGGCCACACCACAAGTGGAACATTCTAATGATGAAGCCAATCTCCAAATCAGATTGCAGACTCAGCTCAGAAAACCACTGGTTTGCCCAACTGAATGATTATCTTTGTTTGATTTGTTCAGTCTTGATGATAAGGACCTCATCAATTTGTCCACACCCAAACTGAACTCTGTCACTCCAGATCATGTGGGTTTGCCCAGCATGAACCCTGGATGGGTATTTTGTCTTCAAATATAACACAGCTTCTTTGGAGTTGTTTCTTTGAAGTCAATGTATCCATTCTCCTTCTGGTTTATCTAATTAAGCTTTCCTAATCCCTGCGTGTATATCCTCAGAGTTTGTATGCTTAGTTTTAATTAAGACATATTGCTGGTGGAGTCTTTAGGGTTTTCTATGTAGAGGATCATGTCATCTGCTAGAACTAATCAATGACTATAGTAAAGTTGCAGGATATAAAATCAACACACAGAAATCCCTTGCATTCCTATACACTAATAATGAGAAAACAGAAAAAGAAATTAAGGAAACAATTCTATTCACCATTGCAACGGAAAGAATAAAATACTTAGGAATATATCTACCTAAAGAAACTAAAGACCTATATATAGAAAACTATAAAACACTGGTGAAAGAAATCAAAGAGGACACTAATAGATGGAGAAATATACCATGTTCATGGATTGGAAGAATAAATATAGTGAAAATAAGTATACTACCCAAAGCAATTTATAGATTCAATGCAATCCCTATCAAGCTACCAACAGTATTCTTCACAGAGCTAGAACAAATAATTTCACAATCTGTATGGAAATACAAAAAACCTCGAATAGCCAAAGCTATCTTGAGAAAGAAGAATGGAACTGGAGGAATCAACCTACCTGACTTCAGGCTCTACTACAAAGCCACAGTTATCAAGACAGTATGGTACTGGCACAAAGACAGAAATATTGATCAATGGAACAAAATAGAAAGCCCAGAGATAAATCCATGCACATATGGACACCTTATCTTTGACAAAGGAGGCAAGAATATACAATGGATTAAAGACAATCTCTTTAACAAGTGGTGCTGGGAAATCTGGTCAACCACTTGTAAAAGAATGAAACTAGAACACTTTCTAACACCATACACAAAAATAAACACAAAATGGATTAAAGATCTCAACGTAAGACCAGAAACTATAAAACTCCTAGAGGAGAACATAGGCAAAACACTCTCTGACATACACCACAGCAGGATCCTCTATGACCCACCTCCCAGAATATTGGAAATAAAAGCAAAAATAAACAAATGGGACCTAATTAACCTTAAAAGCTTCTGCACAACAAAGGAAACTATTAGCAAGGTGAAAAGACAGCCTTCGGAATGGGAGAGAATAATAGCAAATGAAGCAACTGACAAACAACTAATCTCGAGAATATACAAGCAACTCCTACAGCTCAACTCCAGAAAAATAAATGACCCAATCAAAAAATGGGCCGAAGAACTAAATAGACATTTCTCCAAAGAAGACATACAGATGGCTAACAAACACATGAAAAGATGCTCAACATCACTCATTATCAGAGAAATGCAAATCAAAACCACTATGAGGTACCATTTCACACCAGTCAGAATGGCTGCAATCCAAAAGTCTACAAGTAATAAATGCTGGAGAGGGTGTGGAGAAAAGGGAACCCTCTTACACTGTTGGTGGGAATGCAAACTAGTACAGCCACTATGGAGAACAGTGTGGAGATTCCTTAAAAAACTGGAAATAGAACTGCCTTATATCCAGCAATCCCACTGCTGGGCATACACACTGAGGAAACCAGAAGGGAAAGAGACACGAGTACCCCAATGTTCATCGCAGCACTGTTTATAATAGCCAGGACATGGAAGCAACCTAGATGTTCATCAGCAGATGAATGGATAAGAAAGCTGTGGTACATATACACAATGGAGTATTACTCAGCCATTAAAAAGAATACATTTGAATCAGTTCTAATGAGGTGGATGAAACTGGAGCCTATTATACAGAGTGAAGTAAGCCAGAAAGAAAAACACCAATACAGTATAGTAACGCATATATATGGAATTTAGAAAGATGGTAACAATAACCCTGTGTACGAGACAGCAAAAGAGACACTGATGTATAGAACAGTCTTATGGACTCTGTGGGAGAGGGAGAGGGTGGGAAGATTTGGGAGAATGGCATTGAAACAGGTAAAATATCATGTATGAAACGAGTTGCCAGTCCAGGTTCAAAGCACGATACCGGATGCTTGGGGCTAGTGCACTGGGACGACCCAGAGGGATGGTATGGGGAGGGAGGAGGGAGGAGGGTTCAGGATGGGGAACACATGTATACCTGTGGTGGATTCATTTTGATATTTGGCAAAACTAATACAATTTTGTAAAGTTTAAAAATAAAATAAAATTTAAAAAAAAAAAGAAAAAAAAAAGACATATTGCTGAGCTCTCCTTTAAATTGATACAGTCAACTGATGGAGTCAAACTCTTCAACTGATACAGTCCTTCAGCCTTGGACTCAAGACAATCTAGGACCACTAGACACAAGGTAGTGAGACAGGACATCTCTCCTGGTGTTGGCTTTCTTCTTTTCCATTTGCAAACCACACATGATGAGTCCTTACCTATGCAGCTAATTGTCTCTTCCCAAATGAATTCTGTCTGCTGTAACAGTTTAGAAAAATCAAATAAGACCCTTTAGACAATCCAAGAGCTTGACATTAGTAATATTCCTTTTTTTATTTTTACTAAAAACTTTTGTATCAATTCATTTTATTTTGTTCTCTCTCTTTTTATTGAAAAATAGTTTTTATATATATTTATGAAATATAGTTAATTTATCTTCTCAGGTGACACAATGATAATACACCTGCCAATGCAGGAGATATAGGAGACAAGGGTTTGATCCCTGGGTGAGGAAGAGCCCTTGGAGTAGGAAATGGCTACCCATTCCAGTATTCTTGCATGGAAAATCCCATGGACAGAAGATCTTGGCAGGCTACTGTCCATGGAGTCTCAAAGAGTCGGATATGACTGAGCACACATGCATGCAGTTAATTTACAACATTGTGTTAGTTTCAGGTGTACAGCAAAGTGATTCAGTTCATTTCAACTTCCTCTCTGAAAGCAACAGAAAACAACAAAAAGAATGAAAATAGAAATTTAAGAAAGAAATCCTATTGACACATGTATAAAGAAGTGAAGTATAATTGCAAAAACCAAGGTGTCAAAAAGAAATGATCCTTTTCTTTATTTTTCTCTAACGATCAAAAATCCATCCAATGAAATGGTGAGAAATTCATCTCAACTGAAGCTGGTTTCCCTTACACTTCTCCCAAGACCATGTCCAAGTTCTAGAGGTTTGTGAAATACCAAAGAGATGTGGTATATTTTATCTTGTTGTCTGTCATGAAAGCTGGGAAAGCAGTAGGGAGTTATCTAAAGTTGAGTTCACATGTTCACAAAGAGATTGCTCCTTCCATGCTCCAAAGATGCTCAGCCATCAGTATACACAGGTAGCTGCCATAATGTAGCCCCTGGGCCATTTGTTCACTCCCTTCTAGTTCTCTCTGATACTTTCAGGTGAGACCGAAGGATGTGACCATCACGTTGCTGCTTCTGGGCCACACTGAGTCCTAGGAGCTGTGTCCAGGCTGGCCCTGGCTGAGATGAACTGAGCACCATGCCGCTCATCCTCTCAGCAGGTGGCCACTGTCCTCCATTCTTTGTGGGAAATATCCCTTCTCTTTTTGCTTCCTCCAGAGCTCTCTGGGTCTTCTGTCTGCCCCGGGCAAGGGGGCAGGCATAGAATCTCTTTCCCTGGTTGCACAAATTCTTGACTCTCATTCACTCCTCTCAGTCTCATCAACTCCCAACTCTTGAGGAAATTGTTTCCAGTGTGGAAAGGGTATGACAGTGAGAGACACATTGCCTGGCTTTCTAAATCATTTCCTTTAATGCTTTCAGCTTTTAGAATACAAAAGCCAAAGTCTCTCAGGTAGAGATATACAATTTCTATTAATATGCAAATAATTTTAATAACAATAAATAACCTATAATGGTTTTCAAGGTTCATCTATTTTGCAACATGTGTCTGCACTTCCTTTCCTTTTATGGCTGAATAATATTTCATTGCATGGTTATATCTCATTTTGTTTGTCCTTTCATCAGTTGATAGAAATTTGTGTTGTTTTCACCTTTGGGCTATGGGGCATAATAATGCTGTTATGAATTTTTGTTACAAGTTTGTTTGAACACCTGTGTATACAACCAGTAGTAGAATCACTGGATTGTGTGCTAAGAAAAAGGAGCCAGACACAAAAGGCCACACTGTGTGATTCCATTTATAATAAATGTCCAGAACAGGCAAATCAATAGAGACAAAAAGCAGATGAGTGGTTGCCAGGGGCTGGGTGCGGGGAGGATAAGCAGTGATTGCTTAATGGATGAGAAAGTTTGTTTGGGGGAATCTTCTGGATCTAGATATCAAAGAGTCAGCTATCCATTCCAAAGTACTGGATCTTCAGTTTCAGTATCAATCCTTTCCAATGCATATTCAGGATTGATTTCTTTTAAGATTGTCTGGTTTGATCTCTTTGTTATTGAAGTGAGTCTCAAGAGTCTTCTGCAGCACCACTGTTCAAAAACATCAGTCTTTTGGCTTCCAAGGTGCAAGAAAATATGTATAAAGATGTAATAATAAGAAAAAAACATTGTGTACTTTGGCCACCTAATGCAGAGAACCAACTCATTAGAAAAACCCTGATGCTGGGAAAGACTGAAGGCAGGAGAAGGGATAACAGAGTGGATGAGATGGTTGGATGGCATCACCAACTCAATGGACATGAGTTTGAGCAAACTCTGGAAGATGGTAACAGACAGGGAAGCCTGGGGTTCTTCATTCCATGCGGTCACAAGCAGTGTGACATGACTTAATGACTGAACAACAGCAACAATATGCCTATGAATAGGAAAATGTTTAACAAATTAAGGTCGACTCAAATAATGGAATATTACAAGACAGTTATAAAGAACTAATGTCAGTGTTGACAGAAGCTGCCATAAGAGGGTACTGGCAATACTCTGTTTCTTGGCCTGGAAGCTGGTGACATAGATTTGTTCATTTTATTATTTAGAGTTCGTAAAACCATACACTTATGTGTTCTTTTCTATGTGTAATGTCATTCTATTATATATCATATCATAACCTGCTATATTAAATCCTAGAGAAGGAAATGGCAGTCCACTGCAGTGTTCTTGCCTGGGAAATTCCATGGACAGAAGAGCCTGGCGGGCTGCAGTCCATAGGGTCACAAAGAGTTGGACACAAATTAGCAACTGAGCATATTAAATCTTATTGAAGAGGTTGAAAACAGTTTTTTAAAGGGCCAGATGGTAAATACTTAAGACTCGTGGGCCATGCCATCTTTGTTACAACTATTCAACTCTGCCATTGCCATTAGAAAGCAACCATCAGTAACATGTAAGTAAATGAGTGTGTCTGTGTTCCAGTAAAACTTTGTTTATAAAAACAGGCAGTGGGTCTGTTGCCATAATTTTCTAGCAATTGTTACCTAGTATATAGGGTACATACGAATATACTCTGGTATCCTGTAATAATTTTTCAAGACACATGAAGTACGTCTATATTTTCTATAGGTTAAGAAAATCTAGATCAGAACAATTAATCTATCTAGAACAATATGTTTATCCTTAAAAAGAGGTGGATAAAATATGTGTATGTATGCTTGTGGGCACCCATGCAAAGAACATTTCTAGAAATGTTCACAAGAACCTACTCCATGGGATCATGGTTATTTGTGAGTGAGACCAGGATCGGGGCAGGGAGGGAGGCTACATATTTATTATGCACTCATTAGGAATTATTTTCATGCATAATTATTCGAAGCCTTAGAGCAAGGTCCAACCAATTTGATCATTTATAGAGATTTATCTACCAAATATTAGATTTTCTAAAAAGGATTGTGTTTCTCCTATGAAAATGGAGACAAAATAATAACCTCTAAGATAACAACATTTTTGTACATGTGTATACAAACATCTCCATCATGTAACAGGGAACAAAAGCACATGGAAAATGGGTTGCTAGCAGCTCCTTATTTCATGAATCTATTTTCTCCTTTATTTATTTATAACAGTAAATTAAAATTTCATTATCTCTAAGAAAACAATACCATTTTTAAAAATTACCATTTGATATTTCCAAAGGGAAATGTGAAAATAAAGTAAAAAGGGAGGAGAATAAAATAGAAAGGAGTATACAGTGCCCATGAATAGCTATTTTTTGCAAATCACAAATACTTATTTTATATTTTGGGGGTATGGTCTTCAATTTCAAAGTTATCAGGATAAATTCCATGTATACCTATGGCTGATTCATATTGATGTATGGCAAAAGCCATCACAATATTGTAAAGTAATTATCCTCCAATTAAAATAAACAAAAAAGATAAGTCCCATTACAGAAAAATACCAAGGTAGCTCTTTCATCACTGAGATTTATTAAACTTCAATTATACATTTGCATAACCACCACCAAAGGGAAAAAATTCTTGCAATCTAAGTAGACTCAGCATCAATTGAACCTGTAGGTCAAGAAGGCATCTGGTCAGAGAGTAAGTGCAGAAAACAGACTTAAATTTAAGGACAATGAGTCTAATCTGTGAAAACAAGAGAATTCTAAAAATAGGGTTTTTTTTGGGGGGGGGGCAGTATTTTCCTTGTGAATGATTAGTAGAAGCCTTAATGGAAGACACAGGGATTCAGAATACACCTACAACTGGGGTCAAAGTAATGCAGACAAAGTCAGTCTCAGGAAAATACAAAACATGTCTGGGTGGCAGCAGGAGGTGGTACCAAGGATGCACATAGCAATCAAGGCTTTATGTGCATCTTCACCGTGATGTGAAATGTCTCTTTCCTTAAATATTTTTTGCTTTCATAACATTCTCAAGTTTCTCCAGGATTTACTGGAAATTCTAGATCATTAAAGGGTGGGAACTGAGCCAATTTTTCTAAAAATTAAAGATGTTAGTAAAATTGTAGTCTATTCTATAAGCTTTATATTTTTTTATTTATCTCATGAGCTGCTTTTGTCATAAAATACTTGTGAGACTCCAAAGTATTATAGCTGTTTACTAGGTTCTGTGGAAGGAAATTAAATATATAGTTATAAACCACTGAAATTTAGTTGAGGATATCCACAAAATATCTTCTCCAGTGAGTACTGGTCTTTTATCTTTAGCTTTAATGAGAACACTTCCTGTCTAAACTCTCAAGGGACATAATCTTACATCCGTGAGCAACTGCTGATTCTGTATACAAGTCAAGAATACCAGCAAGACACTGATAGTCTTTGACTTTGTTGTTTTTCATCTGTTCTCTGCATCAAGAGCCCACCCTATACCTAATACTAGGCTCATTGAAGTGTTCCCTTCTGTATGAAGCCAATTTAATATTTTAGGCAGCAAAGGTTTAATGTTTCTAATCAATCAGTTCCTAGCTCTCCAATCATTGCCAAACAAATCTTAATATTTATGATCTGATAAATCATCCAAAATATCTTTTCTAATGCTAGAGACATTGGATATGGATGTATCTCAACTGCATTTGACATTTAAAGGAATAAATTGTCTTTTTCTGTCTAGCTTACTTCGTTTAGTATGATCATCTCTAGGTCCATCAAAATTGCTGCATGGCATTATTTCATTCTTCCCTATAGCTGAGTAATATTTCATTGTATGTGTGTGTGTGTGTGTGTGTATACACATCCCATCTTCTATGATATGGTTTATATGTGGAATCTAAGAAAAAGATACAAATGAGCTTATATACAAAACAAAAACAAACTCGCAGACATAGAAAATAAGCATGATAACCAAAGCAGAAGGTGATGGGGGAGAAATTAAGAGACTGGAATTATCATATACACACTATTATAAACAAAATCAATAATCAGTGAGGACCCACTCCTTTGCACAGGGAACTATATTCAATATTTTGGAATAACCTGTAAGATAAAAGAATAAGAAAAAGACTTGAAGCCAGAAAGCTGGCCTCCAGCATTCCACTTCCTTGTCTTAAGCAGTTATTAGAGAGCTCAGAATTACAAAATGTTTTCGAAACATGCAGATGGAATCTGGCCAAGCTTTGCCTTATGAAGTTACTTATTGTGAGAAAAGGCTCTATTTATTGGGTAAATATTACTTAAATGATCAAATCAATTGCACATAAATGGTATCACACAGGCATCTTATGCAATTTTAACTTGCCCTGCAATTTAGTTGATATTCTACAGTCACCACTTTCATAACTGTAACAAATGTATTATTACCTACTATGTCCCATGCTTCCCTACATTACGTGTAACCACAGAAATTAGCATGCTCCTTTGACAGATATGGAAACTGTTGCTCAGAGGGTAAATGATTTGCCTGCCCTCCAGTGGCAGGGAAGCTTTCAGCCTGCCCTGATCAGCTTCAAAGCCTGTGCTCATTTGCCCACTCTTTGTAAGCAAAATACCTCCCTTCCCCTGATCAATTTGTCATCCTTCATTACAAAATTTAATATTGTGGGAGTGTAACAAGATTCCACAGGCCAAAAGGAAACTTGCAGTTCTTTAAGTCTTTCACAGCTTCAGCCAAGTTCTCTGCAAATTCTTCTGTATTACCCAGGACAGAATCTTTCATTTGACACCCACACAGTTTAATGTATCAGGGATGTGATAGTAAGATATGTGTCATTTTTACACAGAAACTACTCAATTTGAATCATAGTCTACATTGAGTTGCTCTGCCTGAGATGATAAAATGGGATAAAATACTCATCTTTTCCCAATGATCACTATTCTTGCAGTTGGAAAGAAATAAAAAGAGAGGGTCAATTATGGTTTATAATGGGATAAATCACTCCATGTATTATACCCAAAGCTTTGGAATGATGAGACTATTATATGTGCTTATTGCTTCATACATGCATGGATCAGTTCAGTTCAGTTGCTCAGTCGTGTCTGACTCTTTGCAACCCCATGAATCACAGTACTCCAGGCCTTCCTGTCCATCACCAAATCCCGGAGTTCACTCAAACTCACATCCATCAAGTCAGTGATGCCAACCAGCCATCTCATCCTCTGTCAGCCCCTTTTACTCCTGCCCCCCATCCCTCCCAGCATCAGAGTCTTTTCCAATGAGTCAACTCTTCGCATGAGATGGCCAAAGTATTGGAGTTTCAGCTTTAGCATCATTCCTTCCAAAGAACACCCAGGACTGATCTCCTTTAGAATGGACTGGATGGATCTCCTTGCTGTCCAAGGGACTCTCAAGAGTCTTCTCCAACACCACAGTTCAAAAGCACCAATTCCATAGTGGGCATCAAATCTTCCTCTGTAATTCCAGAAATGGGCCTTACCATATAACCTAAAGAAAGGTCATTTTTGTAGGCTTTCTCCCCTTTAGAAATTTACCTCCCCTCATTACTGCTTATGCTGAGAATGAGGCAGTAAGATCTAAAACCAGAAAAGCAATTATCTAAGGGTCTTTCAGGGGCAATCAGATCTGAAACTGAAATTCCTTTCTGCCTAAGAGCTGCTGTATTGTGTGATATAGCTATTCATTTGACAAGGAAAAAAGCAGATCTCAAACTTGAGAAAAGGAAAAAGTGAAAACAGAAGAGAAGGGAGGAAAAAGAATGAAACTGGGGGAAGGAAGGAGAGAGAGAAAATGAGTAACAGTCCCTTAAATGTAATAAAATGTTGTTCATCCCAGGTTCATTGTTGAAAATGTTTTAACATTTCTCTCTGTTCATTTTCAGTGCATTAATACATGTTCTTTAGGAGTTAACCAAATAGTGAGTTTCATTAGAGATCCAATTAAAGTAAAATGAAATAAAGCCTGAAAAGGAAGTTCAGTTTCAATTTTGGCCTTTTGCATACCTAGCCCCAACTTGACTTTGTGTGTCATTTGTTAATTTAAAGTACCTGGTGCACTTTATCTACACCCACTCTTACAGGTCCAGGATAAAGTCTTATGAAATGTACATGAGTAACAAGTATTTCAAGTAAACAAGTAAATCAAATCCCTTATGACTATACAGTGTAAATGAGAAATAGATTTAAAGGAATAGATCTGATTGTGCCTGATGAACTATGGACGGAGGTTCGTGACATTGTACAGGAGACAGGAATCAAGACCATCCCCAAGAAAAAGAAATGCAAAAAAGCAAAATGGCTGTCTGAGGAGGCCTTACAAATAGCTGTGAAAAGAAGAGAAGCGAAAAGCAAAGGAGAAAAGGACATATATACCCATTTGAATGCAGAGTTCCAAAGAAAAGCAAGGAGAGATAAGAAAGCCTTCCTCAGTGATCAATGCAAAGAAATAAAGGAAAAAAATAGAATGGGAAAGAATAGACATCTTTTCAAGAAAATTAGAGATACCAAGGGAAAATTTCATGCAAAGATGAGCTCTATAAAGGACAGAAATGGTAAGGCCCTAACAGAAGCAGAAAAGGTGGCAAGAATAAACAGAAGAACTATATAAAAAAAGATCTTCACAACCAAGGTAGTCATGATGGTGTGATCACTCACCTAGAGCCAGACATCCTGGAATATGAAGTCAAGTGGGCCTTAGGAAGCATGACTACGAACAAAGCTAGTGGAGGTGATGGAATTCCAGTTGAGCTATTTCAAATCCTGAAAGATGATGCTGTGAAAGTGCTGCACTCAATATGCCAGCAAATGTGGAAAACTCAGCAGTGGCTACAGGACTGGAAGAGGTCAGTTTTCATTCCAGTCCCAAAGAAAGGCAATGCCAAAGAATGCTCAGACTACCGCACAATTGCACCCATCTCACATGCTAGTAAAGTAATGCTTAAAATTCTCCAAGCCAGGCTTCAGCAATATGTGAACCATGAACTTCCAGATGTTCAAGCTGGTTTTAGAAAAGGCAGAGGAACCAGAGATCAAATTGCCAATATCTGCTGGATCATTGAAAAAGCAAGAGAGTTCCAGAAAACATCTATTTCTGCTTTATTGACTATGCCAAAGCCTTTGACTGTGTGGATCACAATAAACTGTGGAAAATTCTGAAAGAGATGGGAATACCAGACCACCTGACCTGCCTCTTGAGAAACCTATATGTAGGTCAGGAAGCAACAGTTAGAATTGGACATGGAACAACAGACTGGTTCCAAATAGGAAAAGGAGTACATCAAGGCTGCATATTGCACCCTGATTATTTAACTTATATGCAGAGTACATCATGAGAAACGCTGGACTGGAAGAAGCACAAGCTGGAATCAAGATTGCTGGGAGAAATAATAATAACCTCAGATGTGCAGATTACACCACCCTTATGGCAGAATGTTAAGAAGAACTAAAAAGGCTCTTGATGAAAGTGAAAAAGAAGAGTGAAAAAGTTTACTTAAAGCTCAACATTCAGAAAATGAAGATCATGGCATCCAGTCCCATCACTTCATGGTAAATAGATGGGGAAACAGTGGAAACAGTGGCTGACTTTATTTTTCTGGGCTCCAAAATCACTGCAGATGGTGATTGCAGCCATGAAATTAAAAGATTCTTACTCCTTGGAAAGAAAGTTATGACACACCTAGACACCATATTAAAAAGCAGAAACATTACTTTGTCAACAAATGTCCATCTAGTCAAGGCTATGGTTTTTCCAGTGGTCATGTATGGATGTGACAGTTGGACTATAAAGAAAGCTGAGTGCAGAAGAATTCATGCTTTTGAACTGTGGTGTTGGAGAAGACTCTTGAGTCCCTTGGACTGCAAGGAGATCCAACCAGTCCATCCTAAAGGAGACCAGTCCTGGGTGTTCATTGGAATGACTGATGTTGAAGCTGAAACTCCAATACTTTGGCCAGCTGATGCAAAGAGCTGACTCTTTTGAAAAAACCCTGATGCTGGGAAAGATTGAGAGCAGGAGGAGAAGGCAACGACAGAGGATGAGATGGTTGGATGATATCACCGACTCAATGGACATGGGTTTGGGTGGACTCCGAGAACTGGTGATGCACAGGGAGGCCTGACGTGCAGTGGTTCACAGGGTTGCAAAGAGTTGGACACAACTGAGTGATTGAACTGAAATGAACAAGTGTTTGCTGATTGGTGGTCATCTGTTCTTAAAAAGATATTTCCAGAGGCCTTTGGTTGCATGTCTGATAGTCTTAGAGGAGATTTAAGAACCAGACCACTTATGCAACCCCTAGAATACTGCACAGATACAGTTAAACATTATTGTGTAAAAGTTTTATGGCCTATATACCTTTAGCAAGACTGTGGGGATTCTGTCTACTGTATGAAAAGGTTGAGGATACTACCTAATAAACCGTGCACTGTTATTACTCTCTTTCTGTTAATTGTCATGGAATAAACCATGATGAATCCTTTCAGTCCTCATAAACAAAAATCTGCAACATTTCCATCATGATTTACCAGGAAATAATGTGCATTACTAGAGTTTTCCCACCTTGCAGAGATGAGCCAGAGGAGAGGCATTTTTTATTTTTTTTATTATTTTTTTCTTTTTTAATTTATGGCCTCCTAAAATTTTTTTTTAATTTTATTTTATTTTTAAACTTTACATAATTGTATTAGTTTTGCCAAATATCAAAATGAATCCGCCACAGGTATTTTAATGGGATAATAGCTTTTCATTCTCTCTAGGGAGCAGTCTCTATTGTATTTTACCCTTCACAAGAAGTCTTCGGTCTTCTGTGTGTTTCCATGACATTTACATTGCATTGGCTTGATCCCCCTTCTAATTCCCCTGAACTAATGAAAGCATTCTTTTTCACTCCATCACAGTTTATTTATTTCAGTTCCTTCTACTTAGGGGCAACAAAAACCTTGGAAGCATCCTTGACTTCTCTCTTTCTTGTACTCCTTAAAAAATTGATCTGAAAGTTTTGTTGGCCCTACCAACATATATCTCCAACCAACTACTTCTTACTCCCTTCAGTGCCCTAACCCTAAACCTAACCTGGTTCCAAGCCACCATCATCTTTCAATTTGTTTGTTTTAATAGCTAAGAAAACATTCTTCAATGCCATGTTCCTTCTAGGTATTGAGCAGTCATTCCTTCTAACCATCAGCCCATATTAGACTCCTACTCTAAAAACTGCTGATTATAGGGGCGTAGTATTTACAAAGAGAAAAAGTTGTTTGATTCAAGAAGCCTCCTGAATACAGTAGAAAGGAGAGTGCGTATGTTAATTGGGGGAACTCAGTCTGCTCCACATTATTGCATTTAATCCTTGCAAAGATTACAATATGATGTCACCATAATGGTTGATGATATCTTTATGTTGATGTCATCTTCATCATCCTGTATCAGAGAAAGTAATGGGGATAAGAGCCAAGAAATAAATTGTCCTGATAAGTCAGCTGGTCAGTATTACAGCCAGTATTTGAACCTAGTTGTGTCTGACACACAAGCCCATACACTACACCATGTCTTCCAAGCGGGTTAGAAAAAAGAATTCATAATATACACATGAGATACATCAGACTTAAATAACTAAAGACACAAAGGCAGAGTGCAACTAATTGACAAATGTCTTCATGAGAAGTAAAAAATCATTGTTATAAGTTAGCCTGGGATGACTAGTTGCATATAAAAATAGAGAATTTTATTGCATTTAAGTTTTCTTGGCCATAGTTTAAGTCAGCATTATGCTGCCTTATAAATATATTCTTTCAGGAGTGCTCAGCTTTTTCAGAATATGAGACAAAAACTTGCAAAAATGTGTGGCTGAAATAAGAAAAATAAATGAAAATTCAAATATAACATCCTCTCATTTTATAAAACACAGAATTTTTGTGTTAGAAATTTAAGAGAATTTCTGTTCCCAAAGCTTAATTTTAAGCTGAGAAAATTGCAGCCGAGAGCATAAAACATGTTTGCCCATCTTTAGCTAAAGAGAAAATAGAAGAATCAAGGTCTCTGATGCTTATATCAGTTTTTTTCACTCCATTGCAATAAGAACTTCTCACTTCCTTACTAAATAACTAATCCAACTATCAAATGGCCTAAGAAACCAAAAGGACAATAAATCCAGTACCACCAAAGGTGAATTAACCCTTGATTTAATCACTCATCTTCTACAAGAAATAGAGCAGGTTGTGCTGATGCAGCCACATGTATTCCTTGTAATTTCTTATCTGCTTTTCCTCAGTCAGGCACCTTGTCCTTGGTTTGGTTCATGCTTCACCCAGGGATGATATAAAGATACAGGACAGATCACTGATACAGGACAACCAATCCATTTCAACAAAGTTTTCTATTAAGGGTCCAATATGAGTCAGCCTTAACCCTGGGTTCTAAGAAATCAACACTAACCAATGATGAGAGAGGTGTGAAAATAGCTTATTAGATTATTTCAATATTTCTATTCCTTTAATTCAGTTAATATTTACTGAGCCAAGCCATGAACAAAAACAGACATAGTTCTTCCAGTCTACTGATCAAATTATAATAAAATAAGTATATCAAGTAAAATAAGTATAATATTGCAACTGAGACAAATGATAGAAAAGAAAGGTAGGTGCACATTGTCACAAAAGTAAGCCATGGAGAGAGCAGACCAAAGTCCAGAAAGTCGAAGAAGTTCCCCATTTAGAGAAAAGTGTGTGTGTGTGCCTTTGTGTGTGCATAAGTAGACATGCATATTTTTAAGTCAGTTATAAACTGTCACAATAAAAAAGGAGTGAGAAGTGATTAGAGGGAAAAATCAGGGGGAGAAAAAAATTACAGAAAGTTCAAGATGAGTTTGTGCGCATCACACTTGTCTAGAGCCATGACTCGGTTGGTCCAGTCAGATGGACCATCTCCATGAAGATATTCTATTATAAAGTCATAACTTTCACCAACATTTTACTTTGCCTAATTTACTAAAACCTACTTAAATCTTTATAATTATTTGCTATAGGAATAAATCTGTATCCTCCAAAACCACAATGCTAGGACTTGTGCAATTTGAAAATATCTCTTGCATAGTTTCCTTGGAATAAAATACAGTTCTGCCCTCAAAAATATACAGGATCTTATATTAAATAAATATAAATAAAATAAATAAAAGAAGCTAATAATAAATAACAACATTTTTAACCAAGGGGCCCTATAAAAAGAGAACATAGCCTTAGTGCCAAAAGAAAGGTTGAAAGGACAAGCATTAAACCAATTTCCACTAGTCACAGTTCTGCCCCAAGGCCAACTGTCCAGCTCAATATCTTGAAAACTGTAAGAGCTCTGAGGATGTTGCTGTAGGGATGGAGGAGAACAAGCTTCCATAGACTCATTCAGTCAAAAAACATTTAATAATTGTCTACCATGTGTCAGACAATGACCAGAGAAAGGTTATTACTTGAAAGTTGAAAAATGCAACTCTGAAAATATTCTCTATTTCTGTCCTGTACTAAATCAGACTAATCTTATCTTCTCTCTCCTACCCAGAATTTTCTCCTCCCCCAACCCATATGCACATTATTCTTAATTAGGGATGTCGCCCTTTATTCCTTACAGCTAAGAAGTGTGGCAATAAATAAGACTATGCAACTGAGAACAAACAGCCTGTTTATTCAGAACTTTCTACAGAGGAGGAGTGGGTCACTATCACTTGTTTGGCAGAGACTCAAAAGCAGACATGGGAGTAGGAAAGTTTGCAGTGAAAAAAGGGGGAGACTCCAGATATGCCCTGATTGGAGGTTGTTGTCACAGGGAAGTGGAGGTGGGATAACCAGAAGTGAGGGATCTTATGTAAGTGATTTGAGGAGCATATTTGCTTTCTCTAGTTGGTCCTGAATTGGAAAAAGGTCAGGGGTGGGGGTAAAAGTGAAAAAGCTGTCAGTCATTGACCAAGTCTCACAATTGTTACGCAGGTTGTGGTTGGGCTTCTGGGACTCGCTGCTGCTGTGTCACAGTTTACTATATATAGTCAAACATTGTCCATTTGTATATTCAGCCTATCAGTTCCCCCTTTTAGTTAATTTCTCACCTGTGAGAAGTTGACAAATGCAGAACAGTCTAGAGAACCAGATCATCTCCATTTATTGAATGTACAGTTTTCTCCATAGTCAACTGTATTATGAGATCTTCTTGACCTTTTTGCTGTGTCATTATCATGATCCTCTGACAAGAGAATAGCTGCATAGATGCATTTATGACTCTGGATAGAATGCAATAGATCAGCATCAAGACAAAAGTGAGAACAATTGATAGTACTTGTAAAATGTTTCAGAACTGGGAATCCAAATTGTCCAACCCAGACCAAGAACAAACGCCCTCTGGGCCATGAACATCAACCTTAGGGAGCCAAGTAGCTTTTTCCTTAGGGCAATGTAGAGCCTGCTCCACTCTGTTCGTTTCATTGGTTCAAGTACAGGGCAAGCTACCAGCAATGACAGACTCCACCACAACTAGCCAACAAAAACGTATAGAGCAATATAACTGTCCACTACTACTCATATCAATGAGTTGAGACCAATCTGTATTCCATCTAGGCAGCTGCTGCTGCTGCTGCTGCTGCTGCTGCTGCTGCTAAGTCGCTTCAGTCATGTCTGACTCTGTGCGACACCATAGACGGCAGCCCACCAGGCTCCTCTGTCCCTGGGATTCTCCAGGGAAGAACACTGGAGTGGGTTGCCATTTCCTTCTCCAATGCATGAAAGTGAAAAGTGAAAGTGAAGTCGCTCAGCCGTGTCCGACTCTTAGTGACCCCGTGGACTGCAGCCTACCAGGCTCCTGCATCCATGGGATTTTCCAGGCAAGAGTACTGGAGTGGGTTGCCATTGCCTTCTCCCATCTAGGCAGAGGTGGTATCATTAATGACCTCTGCAGAATGCCATGGGGAACACTGCTCTGATGATTCACAGAAACAAGACTGCAATTCCTCCAGGTACAGTGTGGGGAGGGTGGCTTCATTTTGGAGCCCACATTTGAGTCAGAATTTTGAGCCCTGAGGATTTATAGAAATAGGGCCTCTGTGTACATACAAGTATAATAATGCTATTTCTTAAGTGCATGAGGTACTAATCAGAAGCAAACAGGACAAAACATTATGGCCATAAAAGAAATAGCATCCAGTAGGGGCACATGGAGATCAGGGGAAAAGGAGTTTTTATGACATGAGATTGGAACCAAAGCTTTACATTAGCTGGATTATGTTTGACTAATAGAGACCTCTATTAGTCTCTTTAATGTGGGCTTTGGCTTATCCCCCTACAAAATTTGATGAATTCAAATTTAGAGTTTCCTAGGGTCTGGTTGGAGAAGGCAATGGCACCCCACTCCAGTACTCTTGCCTGGAAAATCCCATGGGCAGAGGAGCCTGGTAGGCTGCAGTCCATGGGGTCGCGAAGAGTCAGACACGACTGAGCAACTTCACTTTCCCTTTTCACTTTCATGAATTGGAGAAGGAAATGACAACCCACTCCAATGTTTTTGCCTGGAGAATCCCAAGGACGGGGGAGACTAATGGGCTGCCGTCTCTGGGGTCACACAGAGTTGGAAACGACTGAAGCGACTTAGCAGCAGCAGCAGCAGGGCCTGATAAGTTGATTGCAATAAATAGTTATTTTTCTGGGAGAGACAAACACTAACAAAGTCATAAGTTAACTTGTTTAGGGTCAATTGTCCATATTGGTGAAAGTGGAAATGCCAATAGCTCTGATTGTCTCATTTGATGAAACAAGTATTGCCCAGACATTTTTATCATGGGGATCATATACAACAGTCCAGATTTGATCATGGACAGCATATCCAGCAGTGAGCAAGATTGAGGGCAGTGGCTACTATTTGGGATAATCTAAGAATGCTGTTGGAGAAGACTCTTGAAAGTCCCTTGGACTGCAAGGAGATCCAACCAGTCCATTCTGAAGGAGATGAGCCCTGGGATTTCTTTGGAAGGAATGATGCTAAAGCTGAAACTCCAGTACTTTGGCCACCTCATGCGAAGAGTTGACTCATTGGAAAAGACTTTGATGCTGGGAGGGATTGGGGGCAGGAGGAGAAGGGGATGACAGAGGATGAGATGGCTGGATGGCATCACCGACTCTATGGACATGAGTTGAGTAAACTCCGGGAGTTTGTGATGGACAGGGAGGCCTGGCGTGCTGCAATTCATGGGATCGCAAAGAGTCGGACACAAATGAGCAACTGAACTGAACTGAACTGAAGAATGGTGTTTAAATGAGTAGATTCAGATTAAGCAGTTATAAGAAAGAGGAGAGAAAAGAGAAAAGAGGCCAATATGGATCAGCAACAACCAGGGGTCTAAAGAAAATAAGATGATTATAAGTGAACAGACAAAAAACAATACAGGAATTAAAGATAAGCCTTGACTCAAATTATGGAGTGAAGCTTTCCACTATCTGAAGTCATGTACTTGTTCCAAAGATCTTGGACTGGCTGTTTACTCCTAAATATCAGCTCCTTATGGAGGGTCTCTAAGAATCTACAGTGGAGTAGCCTTCAGTGGTGTGGAGTTGCCTTCCAGTCGTGTGGAGTAGCCTTCCAGTGGTGTGGAGTTGCCTTCCAGTCGTGTGGCGTTGCCTTCCAGTCGTGTGGCATTGCCTTCCAGTCGTGTGGAGTTGCCTTCCAGTCGTGTGGAGTTGCCTTCCAGTGGTGTGGAGTTGCCTTCCAGTGGTGTGGAGTAGCCTTCCAGTGGTGTGGAGTTGCCTTCCAGTTGTGTGGCGTTGCCTTCCAGTCGTGTGGAGTAGCCTTCCAGTGGTGTGGAGTAGCCTTCCAGTCGTGTGGAGTTGCCTTCCAGTCGTGTGGAGTAGCCTTCCAGTGGTGTGGAGTAGCCTTCCAGTCGTGTGGAGTTGACTTCCAGTCGTGTGGAGTAGCCTTCCAGTCGTGTGGAGTAGCCTTCCAGTGGTGTGGAGTTGCCTTCCGGTCGTGTGCAGTTCTGAATTGCTTCTTTAGCTATGAAATGTGAACCCAAAGCTTGACTCCCTATAGGTGCACTGCTGTATTTGTTGTTCATAGAACATGATATGGTTCTTTACAACATGACTCAAGAACAGTTTTTCTCCGTTGTCTCTTCCAATATATGAAATCTAATGGTCAAAGACTGTGAAGAGACTGTCCAGGAAGATATTGTGGAAAGATAAGTTAACCTACTATAGCCCAGGTATAGTACATGACGAATTTCTCACAATGTCTTGCTATATCTGTGCTCAGCATGGCAGAGTCTAGTATTGGAAGTAAAATCTTAAGTGTATAGAACTTCATCTACCAATTAATAGAGAGATGACTAATGTGTTGTAGGAGGACTGGACTCTATGGCCATAAGGTCTATTTCAGAAGAGCTTTGGCCAAAGGAGCTCAAGGCCTCCTGAAATTTTTGTTCACTTTAGTATAAGGGAACCATAGTTCTTTCAATCATTCCAGGTGATCACGCATGGTAAGAGTAATATAGTTATTGAATAACACATAAAGGCTCACAGAGTTTTTCTATAATTGTCCCCAGGAACTATGTGCTTCAGTAACTTAATATAAAAGTTGGGATTCCCAGGTTAAAACACAAAATCAAGCAGTCGTTTCACTACTCTAAAGTCTGTAGTTTGTGACAAGGGAATGTTTCAACCCACCCCGAAAATAAATATACAATAACTAAAATATAATCAAATCCCATGGAGGCCATAATCTGACCAAATTCATCTGAAGGTGTTCAAAGGACCCTGAGGTTTTAGTATCTGGCTGTGTCCCTTTATGGTTTTTCCAGGATTATGTTCTTGAGAGATGACACATGACCTCAAAACAAACTCAGCAGTCTTTTGAAAGTTTCCCCATAGAAGTTGATTTGAGGTGTAACCCATTTGTACCCTAATAAATAATTTAATAGAGAAATTTAGCTAGTATCTATTTGAAATAATCTGGTACCACCAAGTGGCCATCTTGATAGTGCCAGAGATTATATGAGCAAAGAGTGAAACCTCATTTTTTTTCATTTCCTCCTTTCTTAAATAAAGGATTAACCATTGACCATTTTATTTAACCATTTTATAACGACCTGTTTAAATACTCAGAGAGTTTAGTTAAGATCATTACCTTGGTTAAAGCTGTTTTTGTCATAATGATCTGCTAGAGCATTTCCTGTAACTTGTATACTCTCTCTTTTCATGGACCTCAACTTTTAAAATAGCCACCTCTTCCAGAGGTAGGAATGCATCTAAGTGAAAGTGAAAGTGGAGGTTGCTCAGTCATATCCAACTCTTTAAGATCCCATGGACTATAAGTTTCTTAACTTGTTGACCATTTTTGATAGTGTCTTCAGAATAGGCAAAAAGGTCTTTTCCTCCAAAGTGTCTCCAAGTCATATACTACTCCAAAATCATACCTGATATCTGTATACAATCAGCTGCCCATATTCATGAGTTTCACATCAATAGATTCAGCTAACCTCAGATCAAAAATACTAAGAAAAAAAATTCCAGAACTTTCCAAAAAGCAAAACTTAGATTTGCCCCATGCTGGCAACTATTTACATAGCATTTATATTACATCAGGTACTATAAATAATTCAAAGATGATTTAAGGTGTATGGGAAGATGTACATATATGGAAAAACTATGCCATTTTGGGCTTCCAAGGTGGCTCAGTGGGTAAAGAATCTCCCTGAAATGCAGGCAGACATGAGTTCAATCACCAGGTCTGGAAGATCCCCTGGAGGAGGGCATGGTAACCCACTCCAGTATTCTTACCTGGAGAATCTCATGGACAGAGGAGCCTGGTGGGCTGCAGTCCCTAGGGTCACAAAGAGTTGGACACGACTGAAGAGACTGAGCACGCACACACGTTTGCCATTTTAACACAGACTTGAGCATATAACAGGGGCCCTGAAATCAATCCCCTACAGATACTAAAGGACAGCTGTACACATATGCTGTCTGTTCTTTGGCTAATTGACAAGTGCAAAGCTTATTGCACTCACTTGTCAATTCTGGGTTGATTTTACCTCAGATAAAGAACTATGTTCTAAGGACAACTTCTATTGGAAATAGTATATTCTCCTGATAAATGCCAGTTTCAACTCTGAGGAACAATCCACACACAAATAATATTAGATCAGAGTCTCTAGTAAAGCTAAGTGAGGTACAGAAAGTTCCCTGAGGTAAGACAGTCATGAAATGCCACTTCTTCTTGTAGGGGCAAAAGATCAGCAGGATTCGGGATGCTGTGGCAGTGAATAGTCATGTGACTCACAAGGGAAATTTAGATCATTAAGTATTAAGGTGAAATATCAGGCTGGATGAAGCTCAAGCTGGAATCAAGATTGCCCGAAGAAATATCAAGAACCTCAGATATGCAGATGATACTACCCTTATGGCAGAAAGGGAAGAGGAACTAAATAGTCTCTTGATGAGGGTGAAAGAGAAAAGTGAAAAAGCTGGCTTAAAACTCAGCATTCAGGATAAGAAAGCTGTGGTACATATACACAATGGAATATTACTCAGCTATTAAAAAGAATGCATTTGAATCAGTTCTAATGAGGTGGATGAAACTGGAGCCTATTATACAGAGTGAAGTAAGTGAGAAAAAAAAAACACCAATACAGTATATTAACACATATATATGGAATTTAGAAAGATGGTAATGATGACCCTATATGCGAGATAGCCAAAGAGACATAGATGTAAAGAACAGACTGTTGGATTCTGTGGGAGAAGGCGAGGGTGGGATGATTTGAGAGAATAGCATTGAAACATGTATACTATCATATGTGAAATAGATTGCCAGTCCAGGTTCAATGGATGAGGCAGGGTGCTCAGGGCTGGTGCATTGGGATGACCCTGAGAGATGTGATGGGGAGGGAGGTGGGAGGGAGGGTCAGGATGGGGAACACACGTACATCCGTGGCTGATTCATGTGAATGTATGGCAAAAACCACCACAATATTGTAAGGTAATTACCCTCCAATTAAAATAAATAAATTTTTAAAAACTCAGCATTCAAAAAATGAAGATCATGGCATCTGGTTTCATTACTTCATGGCATAGATGAGGGGTGGGGGAGGGAAACAGTGACAGACTTTATTTTCTGGGGCTCCAAAATTATTATGGATGGTGACTGCAGCCATGAAATTAAAAGACACTTGCTCCTTGGAAGAAAAGCTATGACAAACCTAGGCAACATATTAAAATGCAGAGAAACCACTTCACTGATGAAGATCCGTATAGTCAAAGCCATGGTTTTCCTGATAGTCATGTATGGATGTGAGAGCTGGACCATAAAGAAGGCTCAGGACAGAAGAATTTTATGTTTTTGAATTGTGGTGCTGGAGAAGACTCTTCAGAGGCTCTTGGAGAGCAAGGAGATCAAATCAATCAATCCTAAAGGAAATCAACTCTGAATATTCATTGGAAGGACTGATGCTGAAGCCCCAATACTTTGGCCACTTGATGCCAACAGCCAACTCATTGAAAAAGATCATAATGCTGGGAAAGATTGAAGGTAGGAGAAGGGGATGACAGAGGATGAGATGGTTGGAGGGCATTACCAATTCAATAGACATGAACTTGAGCAAATGCCAGGAGATGGTGTGGCACAGGGAGGCCTGGCATGCTGCAGTCCATGGGGTCACAAAGAGTTGGACACAACTTAGCGACTGAACAAAAACAACATAGTTGATTAACAATGATGTGTTCGTTACTGGTGTGCAGCCAAGTGATTCAATTATACCCATACAATTAACTGTTCTTTTTCAAATCCCTTTCCCAGGCAATCTAGGCTTTTTTCTTTTTAAATCAGGCACTTCAAGACTCTATCAACAAATTCCAAAATCACTGTCTTATTTTTGAGTATCCCCTGCAGGAGCATCCTACTTCTGGTACTACATTCTATTAATTTGCTAGAGTTGCCAACAAACTACTACAGAATGAGTGGCTAATACAACAGACATGCATTGTCTCATATTTCTGGAGACTAGAAGTCAGACATCAAAGTTCAAAGGGTTGGTTCCTTCTGAACCTGGGAAGGAGACTCTCTTTCATGCTTCTCTTCCAGCTTCTGGTGGTTTTCTGACAAAATTTGACATTGCTAGACTTGTAGAAGCAGCACCCATGTCTCTGCCTTCATTTCCACATGGCATTCTCCTGGTGTGTGTCCAAAATGTCTCTTTTTATCAGGACACCAGTCATATCTGATTAGGAACCCACTCTACTCCAGGCTGACATCATCTTAACTAATTAAATTTGCAACAATCCTATTTCCAAGTAAGATCACATTCTGAGGTACTAAAGGGGTAGGATTTCTATTAATACATATAAATTTAGGGAACACAGTTCTATCTATGACAAAGTGTTTTTTCATATATGCTTTGTACTTTTTAAATATATCCTAAATGAATAATTTATTGTTGTTAATATAACCTAAGTGCATGAAAGAAAACTTCTAAATAAATATCATATGTTTTCTAATTAAAGCTTAGCACTAAATTCATATGCAAAGAAACTAGAGACCTGATTATCTCTGATACTTGAACCAAAATTTATTTCTGTGACTCCAAGGAATTCTACAAAGAAATATATCTAGTTACAAAGCTTATGTATACAGTTTTTATAGTTATAACTACAGATGGTTATGTTTGTATTCAGTGAGACTCATAATTAAAGTGGGTAGGTGTCTCGATAATTCTGACGTACAATGTTTCAGAGGAAATCAGCAAGAAAGACTGAAGGACAAGGTACAAGGGAGAGATTCATTGATTTGCTGAGATTACTCAATCCACTGTGTCTTTGCTGATTCAAAATGGAATTCACCCAAAGTACAATATCATCAACTCACAGTGAGAGAATTTCTGTGATCTTGCTCTTCTCACCTGCTTACGCAGGTGGTCTTTGGAAAGTAAAACCAAAGCCATCTCCGAAAAGGCACCATTGTATTATATGGAGATATGAACAGGGCTCCTCTATCATGTCAATGAAACCTAAGTCTGAGTAGCATTTTCCTCACAAAGAATATCAGTCCTAATATTAATTGAAAGATAGGCTTGCTAAAAATGTGAATTAAAATAATCTTTAGACCTTTATTTGCTTTCAAAGAAAATGCATAGCTTTACTAAGATATTTGCATACCAGTTCATAGTTTATTTTACATATGCATCTATAGTTATATTTACATTTCAAAGTACTTTATATCCCTGTGAAGTTCAGCAGGGTTTCTTCTTCTTCATTTGATGCATGAAAAATTGAGACAGAGAAATAAAATTCAACTTGCCAGACTTCAAACTGGTTTAACTGGTACAAGTAAGCAATATAGTAAGCTATAGGGGTACTAAATCAAATCCCTTACAATTATACACTGTAAGTCACAAATAGAGCCAAAGGATTAGATCTGATAGATAGAGTGCCTGAAGAATTATGGACTTAGGTTCATAACTTTGTACAGGAGGCAGTGATCAAAACCATCCCCAAGAAAAAGAAATGCAAAAAGGCAAAATGGTTGTCTGAGGAGGCCTTACAAATAGCTGAGAAAAGAAGAGAAGTGAAAGGCAAAGGAGAAAAGGAAAGATATGTCCATCTGAATGCAGAGTTCCAAAGAATAGCAAGGAGAGATAAGAAAGCCTTCCTCGGTGATCAATGCAAAGAAATAGAGGAAAACAATAGAATGGAAAAGACTAGAGATCTCTTCAAGAAAATTAGAGATACCAAGGGAACATTTCAGGCAAAGACGGGCACAATAAAGACAGAAATAGTATGGATCTAACTGAAGCAGAAGATATTAAGAAGAGGTGGCAAGAATACACAGAACTATACAAAAAAGATCTCAATGACCTAGATGACCACGATAGTATGATCACTCACCTAGACCCAACATCCTGCAGTGTGAAGTCAAGTGGACCTTAGAAAGCTTCTCTATGAGCAAAGCTAGTAGAGGTGATGGAATTCCAGCTGAGCTATTTCAAATCCTAAAAGATGATGCTGTGAAAGTGCTGCACTCAATATGCCAGCAAATTTGGAAAACTCAGCAGGTGGTCACAGGACTGGAAAAGGTCAGTATTCATTCAAATCTCAAAGAAGGCAATGCCAAAGAATGCTCAAACTACCATAAAATGCTCATCTCAAACACTAGCAAAGTAATGCTCAAAATTCTCCAAGCTAGGCTTCAACAGTCCGTGAACTGAGAACTTTCAGATGTTCAAGCTGGATTTAGAAAAGGAAGAGGAAAGTGAAAATGAAAGTTGCACAGTTGTGTCCAACTCTTTGCAACCCCATGGACTATACAGCCTGTGGAATTCTCCAGGCCAGAATACTGGAGTGGGAAGCCTTGCCCTTCTCCAGGGGATCTTCCCAACCCAGGGATTGAACCAAGGTCTCCCTCATTGTGGGCAGATTCTTTACTACCTGAGCCACAAGGGAAGCCCAAAGGCAGAGGAATCAGAATTAAATTGCCAACATCTGTTGAATTACAGAAAAAGCAAGAGAATTCCAGAAAAACATCTACATCTGCTTTATTGACTATGCTAAAGCCTTTAACTGTGTGGATCACAATATACCGTGGAAAATTCTTCAAGAGATGGAAATACCAGATCACCTTATCCGCCTCCTGAGAAATCTATATGCAGGTCAAGAAGCAACAATTAGAAGCAGACATGGAACAATGGACTTGTTCCAAATTGGGAAAGGAGTAAATCAAGGCTGTATATCATCACCTTGCTTATTTAACTTATATGCAGAGTACATCATGTGAAATGCCAGGCTGGATGAAGCACAGTTCAGTTCAGCCACTCAGTAGTGTTCAAATTTGTGACCCCATGGACTGCAGCATGCCATGCTTCCCTATCCATCACCAACTCCCAGAGCTTGCTCAAACTCATGTCCACTGAATCAGTGTTGCCATCTAACCATCTCATCCTCCGTCGTCCCCTTCTCAGATTGCAGGGACAAATATCAATAACCTCAGATATATAGATGACACCACTCTTATGGCAGAAAGTGAAAAGAAACTAAAGAGCCTCTGGATAAAAGTGAAAGAGAAGAGTGGAAAAGCTGGCTTAAAACTCAACATTCCAAAAACAAAGGTCATGGCATATGGTCCATCACTTCATGGCAAATCGATGGGGAAACAATGGAAACAGTGACAGGCTTTATTTTCTTGGGCTACAAAATCACTGCGGATGGTGACTGCAGCCATGAAATTAAAAGATGCTTGCTCCTTGGAAGGAAAGTTATGACCAACCTAGACAGCATATTAAAAAGCAGAGATATTACTTTGCCAAAAAATGTCCATCTGGTCAAAGCTATAGTTTTTCCAGTAGTAATGTATAGATGTGAGATTTGGACCATAAAGAAATCTGAGCACTGAAGAATTGATGCTTTTGAACTGTGGTGTTGGAGAAGACTCTTGAGAGTCCCTTGGACTGCAAGGAGATCCAACCAGTCAATCCTAAAGGAAATAGTCCTGAATATTCATTGGAAGGACTGATGTTGAAGCTGAAACTCCAAAACTTTGGCCACCTGATGTGAAGAACTGACTCATTGGAAAAGACCCTGATGCTGAGAAAGATTAAAGGCAGGAGGAGAAGTGGTCGACAGAGGATGAGATGGTTTGGATGTATGACTCACTCAATGGGCATGAGTTTGGGCAACCTCCAGGAGTTGGTGAAGGACAGTGAAGTCTGGTGTGTTGCAGTCCATGGGATCAGAAAGAGTTGGACACAACTGAGGAACTGAACTGAATTGATTGATAGGGGTACTGGTTAATAGTAAATTAGTCAAAGACCAATTCATTCAGAAATTCAGCTGGATGACTACTTGGTACATACCCTGAGAAAACCATAATTCAAAAAAGACACATGCACCCCAGTGTTCATTACAGCACTATCTACAATAGTCAGCTCTTGGCAGCAACCAAAATGCTCACTGACAGATGAAAAGATAAAGAAGATGTGATACATATGTGCAATGAAATATTTTTCAGCTATAAAAAGGAATGAAACTGAGTCATTTGTAGTGATGTGGATGGACCTATATATAGTCTGTTATACAAAATGAAGTTGTCAGAAACAGAAAACCAAGTCTTGTATATTAATTTATATATTCGGAACCGAGACTCTGGGAGATAGAAAAGGACAGGGAAGCCTGGTGAGATGCAGTCCATGGGGTCGCAAAGAGTTTACCAAGACTTGCTACTGAACAATAACAACACGAAGCTCTTTGCAGGTCAGGAAAGGAGATGCAGATGTAGCGAATAGACATGTGGACACAGAGGAAAAGGGGAAGAAGGCAGGATGAACTGGGAGAGTAGCACTGGCATATATACACCATGTGTAAAACAGACAGCTAGTGGGAAGCGGCTGCATAACACAAACAGCTCAGCTCAGGGCTCTGTGGTGACCTAGAGGGGTGGAATGGGGGTGGGAGGGAGAGAGGAAAGGAGGTCCAAGTGGGGATATATGTATACATATAGCTGATTCACTTTCTCATACAGCAGAAACTAACACAACAGTGTAAAGCAATCATACTCCAATAAAAAAATAACGTTTACAAATGGAGAAAAATGAAATTATACTAATTTACCCCCAAAAAAATGAAAGAAAATAAACCAAAATATCCATTTAGAAAGAAAGAAAGAAACTCAGCTGGGACAAGGCTGTCATTGTGGTTCTACATAACTCTTCATGTCACTTTTTAAGTTCTTGGTTGCCTCTTGGTTTGCATCTACCTGTGAAGAAATAAAATTCTTTCGTTGTCAAACAAAGCATATTCCACAAAGCATTCTTCATCTAAATTTTCAAAAAAGCAATACCTGCTTTCTTAGGGAACACCATTGTTATATCTGTAATTAATGGAAGGGGACCAGCTGGCCTCTACACAAAAATTGCTTTATTTTAGTATCCCTGGAAATCCACTTAAATCAAGGACCAGAGAATTTCCAAGGGATTCTCCATAAAATGTGAAGAATGAAAAGAATTAAGGGTATGAATTGCACAGCACAAGCAGACATAATGGTAGCCTAGAGAACTGGATGGCAATTTCTAATGGAGATGTTTGCAAAAAAAAAAAGAATAAAAATGAGAAAAAAAAAATAGTCGGTAACATTTATTAACGGCTTACTCTGTGCCAGGCGCTGATCCAAAGGCTTTTTACATAACACACATTTGATCTTTAGAACAGTCCTGTGATGTGGCACTGTTATTATAAGGCTTCTCTGATTAGAAGAGCAGGGCGAGGATTACTTACCCAAAGACAGAGAGCCACTGCTGGGTCAAGTTAACCATCAGACCCAGGCAGTCTTATCCAAAACCTTAGGCTAAAATGTAGCTTTTTGTGCAAATGCATTTGTAGATGTCAGAGGGTAAGTAAAATTCTGACTGTTAAGATGCAGATAAAATGATAGATTACAGTGTTAAGAATTACATTTATGAATCCTTTAGAGAAACAGTGAAATGTTTTTAGCCTTGAGTGAAAAAGAAGACAAAATGGTACAGACATTTCATGTTCTAAAAATGCTTTTATAGATAAATGGAGAAAAAGGCAGCAACATACCATTAAACAAGAGTGGATTATGATTTCTAATTACCTGGAACATTATGTTCTTTTACCATAAAGCTATGGAAAGAATATTTCGTTGGCTTGGAGAACAGAAAGCCACTATAGGTGTTTGATCCTGCTGCTGCTGCGAAGTCGCTTCAGTCGTGTCCGACACTGCGACCCCATAGATGGCAGCCCACCAGGCTCCACCATCCCTGGGATTCTCCAGGCAAGAACACTGGAGTGGGTTGCCATTTCCTTCTCCAATGCATGAAAGTGAAAAGTGAAAGTGAAGTTGCTCAGTCGTGTCTGACTCTTCGCGACCCCATGAACTGCAGCCTACCAGGCTCCTCCGTCCATGGGATTTTCCAGGCAAGAGTACTGGAGTGGGGTGCCATTGCCTTCTCCGTGTTTGATACTAGGACACGTAAAAAGAGTTGAGGACACAAATTCGATGATGATAATGATGGTTTCTAGTACGATACAGGTTAAATTCTAATTAAAAGGCTTTTTAGCGGAAATTTCTATGAAGAACCATGCCTAGATTTATGGAAACAATCTCTGGAAAGGGCCTTGTCTAAGAAGCAGTATGACCCCTAGAAAAATAAATTTGTATGAAATATATTCATTCAATGTTAATGCCAGGGTTGCATTAAATAGTGATTAAAAACAGCTGGAAAGTTGAAGTGAGACAAATAGCAATTGCAACAAAGTGCATATTATCTATTTAAGGCATATTATAAATCTTGTTTACAAAATGAATACCATGACACTTAATAATAAAAGTGTAATTCTTTGGATAAAAAAGAATTTTGAGGAGTAGAAAAAAAGCCAATCTGCTTTTCATGATATCATGTGAATGTCAAAATAAGGGGTTCAATTCTCATTTCCCTTATTCACCCACGTTTAGGAACATCTGTTAAGGCTCATAGTGTTAAATAAGCATTGTAAACCCTCTTGCTTATAAACTCAAATCTACTCAGTGCTGGAAATATTGCCTGCAATTGTGTATGGAAGAATGGAATAATATTGGTGATTGTGGCCAAGTCCAACTCAAAAACACTTGCCCAAGGAAAGAGAGAAAATTGTATTCATCACCACTGGGGGAGGAAGACTAAACAGAGCTGACTGGCCTATAGCAACTCTTCCCTACCTGAAACAAACAAACAAAACAGGCAGAAGTGGCAGAGCATCAGCTTGGTTTGAGTAAAAGTTTTGGAGGAAAACTGTGAACTGGCAGGAATCTACATCCAGGTCAGCAAAGAGGTCCATAAGGGGACCAAGTTTTGAGGGCTCAAATTTTGAATTCACAGCAATTATTTGGAGAACTCTGATCCAACACAGTCCATGATGTTGAAGATTAGAGTCATATTTAACTAAATATTTGAGAGGCAAGCAGCCCCACCAGAGCAAAACTGGGGCACTGGTCTAGGATTTTTTTTTTTTTTTTAACATTTAGTTATTTGGCTGTGTGGCATGTGGAATCCTAGGAGTTCATGCCCCGCCACCCGCACCCCGCCCCCTCCAGCTGCATTGGAAGCATGGAGTTCCAACCACTGGATCCTCAGGGAAGTCCCTGGCCTGGGATCTTAAAGCTGAGAAACGGGACTCTAGTGCAATGCAACATGAGTGGAATTACTGCCCTAGAGCTGAGCCAAGGGGTACCCTTGTCTTGATTGCCAAACTAGTGGACATACAGCTCTGGGAAGGAAGATGACCATTATTACAGGGCGCACAGTGATGCTTGGGTCAGAGAACTGTGTTGGCACTTGGGTCAGAGGACAGTGGTGACATAGTCTCAAGACCAACATGAAAATGTGAGGGAATAATGGCTCCTCCAGGCAGGTAGATAGAGCAGAAAGCAAAGAACGTTTACTGATACATTGGCCAAGGCAAAGGAGGCCAAGAAATGAACTCATCTACTAGCCAATCAGAGGAAACCCTACAACTTGGTGGTTAATACGGCTTCCAGTGACACTCAGTCCTGAGAGAGGAAAGGAGAACCTTGAAAACCCAGCTCAAGATAACTGAGAAGAGTCTTCATCCTGCTTTGTTCGCTGGGACAGACCACTCCAGAGCCCAACATCCTCCTAAGGGGGTAACTACCAAGCAAGCCTAGAGTCTACAGATCACAGGTACCTGGATGCTAGCACATAGATGCTAGCCCAGATAAGGCTTCTGGGGGAAGGTAGTGCCAGATTAAAGAGGAAGATTTTGAGCTGAATTTAAAGCGTGCCACTGAAATGTTCCAAGGGAGGCAGGCTTCAGATGTGGAGAAGCAATGGTGATGGATAGAAAAATTGCCTGGTCCAGAATTAGAAATTACACAAAGTCAAAAGTCATGAATCTCTCTGTCTCCAGGGCAGAATAGCACTCAGACAGGCCTGCAGGACTGTGGATGGTGCATGGATCTGCACGGCAGGTTTCTGAACATGCACTGACAGGAAGGAGAAAAGACCTCAACCTCCCCAGGCTTTGGCAGTAAGCTGGATACCAATCCTTCATGTGGAGAAGGCGATGGCACCCCACTCCAGTACTCTTGCCTGGAAAATCCCGTGGATGGAGGAGCCTGGTAGGCTGCAGTCCATGGGGTCGCTAAGAGTCGGACACGACTGAGCGACTTCACTTTCACTTTTCACTTTCATGCATTGGAGAAGGAAATGGCAACCCACTCCAGTGTTCTTGCCTGGAGAATCCCAGGGTTGGGGAGCCTGGTGGGCTGCCGTCTATGGGATCGCACAGAGTCGGACACAACTGAAGTGACTTAGCAGCAGCACTCCTTCATGATTTTAATCTGGAAAATCAGATCCAGCTGGAGCAAAGTGGAAAGAAAATGACTGACAATGAGATGCAATTCAAGAAACCAAACCTGCACATAAAGGCTGAGACTTTCTGCCCCCAATTCTTGTGAATTTAGGAAAATAGACATCTGTTTCCTACAGGACATCTGCTAGCTTTAGAAAACCAACCTCACAGAGATCTGGAAGCTTAAGCTCAGATTCCCAGACCCAAGCTTATGCAGGAGGCTGAACTCCCAGCCAGGCAGTGTCCTCAGGTAAGGTCATTCTTAGGTTCCTCACTTCTAGTCAGACGGCTCTTCAGAACAACTCAGAGTCTCATTCTTTCCAGGTTCATGTGTGGTCTCCCAGGCAAGCACACCCATCAGGGTCCAGGTATTTATGGTACAGATTTAAGAATATATCAATACAGAGTGGTACCCAAGATTTTTTGAAGTAGAAAAGCATCCCACAGCCAAGCTATGCCATGAAAGAGACTCCCAAGCATAGTCCCAGAGAAGAGCACTTCCCATCACCTAAGGAAGAAGCAGTATTGGGTAAGGATGGCCAGAGGACAAATTACATGCTATTTCTTATATTTTTCTCATTCATTCCCCCAGAGAGATCATCTGCATTGGATGATCACACAAAATGGAAATACTTTTCTATCAGATATAATAAGATGGAAAAATATATGTTTGTTAGAATTTCAGGAAATTATATGAAATGAAAAATGACCTGCTTGGTTGGTCCCTAAAAAACAATTTAAAAGAAGTAGGGAAATGACACAGGTGGAGAAAGAGTGAAGGAATAGATTGTGTCTCCAGAGTGGCTGTGTGGGGTAGGAAATTCTCTTTCTGAGACCCTAGTTAAGGACATCTGCTGATCAAGGACAGGAAAGCAGGAAAGATGCAGGACAATGGTTGTATTCATTGGTGAGTCTCCACTATGACACCCTACATCCTGCACACGATACAAACAGCAGGCCTTGCAACCCAGGTTCCCACAAGACTGGGGTGAAGGTGACAGGAACAGCAACAGGAGCAGAGATGGGAGCCTCTACTAAGGAAAAACACTGGAAAAAATTACAGAAAGTGAGTGAGCTCAGCCCTTTCACAGGCCATTAATTTGGGGCAAAACTCCAAGGGCCAAGAAAACTTCTGAGTTTATGAGCCTCCATTTAAAAATGGAAAATAGGTTTCCCTAGTCACGAACACACTGCCTAGTCCAGAATAGAAATTCATCCAATATTTATTGAAGAAGCAGTGGCTTCAGTTTTAAACTTTACATATCCACTCCGTGCCAAGATCTATATCCCTGTTTTGAAGCATCTAAGAGGCACAGCCTGCTCTCAGCAACACCTGCTCATACAGCAGTTAACACAAGTGCAGTAGATGCCCCATGAGGAGAGCCAAGACAGGAGAAAAGGATGCTACACTCCTAGGTGCCACCGAGTTGGAGGTTCAAAACAGTGGATATATAGGACGTCGATGTATATGTTGAGAAACAAGAAAGATGTTTTTATTCATACCACAAACTGGTGTTAAACATTTTGTTCTACATATTTCAATATAATTACTTTCCCTTATACTCCTAGATACTTACTTTTTATCAGGTATAAGTTACACATAATAAAATATGTGTATGAGTTCAATGACTTTTTTCCTTGATTTATTCAAGCAAATAACCCTTTATTGCCTATTAAATGCAGGCTGAGTTATCCCACAGGTGAGTTTTCTCTTAATGTCTTTTTTTAAAGATCTGAATAGACGTTTTACAAAATAAATACAAATTACCAATAAACATACAGAAAAATGTATGCCAATATCTTAACCCTGCACGCAGATTTTTTTTTTAATTCTTGCCAAAGATGAATTTTTTTTTCAAGAATATGAGATTTTTTTGTTTGTTTGTTTGTTTTTCAGCTGTATGGATACCTTGGTACAATAATACTTCCCAGGTGCTGTAGTGGTAAAGAATCAGCCTGCCAATGCAGGAGATGCAGGAGACACAGTTTTGATCCCTGGGTCGGAAAGATCTCCTAGGGAAGGAAATGGCAACTCACTCCAATATTCTTGCCTGGATAATCCCATGGATAGAGGAGCCTGGCAGTCTACAGTCCATGGGGTTGAAGAGAGTTGGACACAATTGAAGAGACTTAACATGCACAGTGACCCTATGAGAAAAAGCAGGCTATAGGGGCTATAAGGGCTATAGTCCATGGGGTTACAAAGAGTCAGACATGACTTAGTGACTGAGCACACACACATACGTTATGCCCAGGAGTGGGATTGCAGCATCATATGGTAACTCCATTTTCAGTGTTTCTTAAGGACTCTCCATCAGAGAAGACAATGGCCCTCCACTCCAGTACTCTTGCCTGGAAAATCCCATGGACGGAGGAGCCTGGTGGGCTGCAGTCCATGGGGTTGCTAAGAGTCTGACACGACTGAGCGATTTCACTTTCACTTTTCACTTTCATGCATTGTAGAAGGAAATGGCAACCCACTCCAGTGTTCTTGCCTGGAGAATCCCAGGGACGGGGGAGCCTGGTGGGCTGCCATCTATGGGGTCGCAGAGAATCGGACACGACTGAAGCGACTTAGCGGCAAGGACTCTCCATACTGCTTTCCATAGTGACTGGACCAACTTACATTACAATCAACAGTGCAGGAGGCTTCCCTTTTCTCCACACCTGCTCCAGCATTTATTACTTGTAGACTTTTTAATGATGGCAACTCTGACAGGTACTTCACTGTAGTTTGATCTACATCAATGGTTTTTGACAGTTGGAAATATCTATGTAACCACCACCCCAATTATAATGCAGAACATTTCCAAAACCTCAGAGAGTTCCCTCTTGCCAAGCCCCAACCCAAAAACAATCAACCACAACCCTGACCTCTATCACCACTGATGAGTTTTGTTTGTTCTCAAACTTCACATGCATTCTTTCCTGTAGGGTTTCTTTTGCTGGACACAATATTTCAAGGTTTGCTCCACAAGTCACTTATGGAGCATATTAGTCGGGAAGGAAAACTGCACTTGGGAAAAGTTAAGGGAGTTAAATAAATTGGTTACAAAGTTGGGGTAGAGATTAGAGAATGCACAAGCACCCTGGAATCAGTAATGACCAGGATTCCTGAGGGAGTCCCTGAGGGAGGTGGAGAGGGAGGGTGGCCCCTGAGCCAGAAGAGAGTAGACAGCTATGTTAGGTGCAGTGGCCTTTGGCTGGGCCACAGACAGTGCGGAGAACTGTGCAGGAGAGAAGCCAGAGGGAACGCACCATTTCTTTTCCTTCTGATTGACCCGCTGACCCAACACAACTTAAGCCAGAGGATGGGAGGACCTGTAGGTTTCCTTCTAGGAGGCCCACCCAGTGAGTTGGAGGGACCTAGTATGGCAACCCACTCCAGTACTCTTGCCTGGAAAATCCCATGGACGGAGGGGCCTGGTGGGCTGCAGTCCATGGGGTAGCTAGGAGTCGGACACGACTGAGCGACTTCACTTTATTGTTTCACTTTCATGCATTGGAGAAGGAAATGGCAACCCACTCCAGTGTTCTTGCCTGGAGAATCCCAGGGATAGGAGAGCCTGGTGGGCTGCCATCTATGGGGTCGCGCAGAGTTGGACACGACTGAAGCGACTTAGCAGCAGCAGCAGCAGAGAGGAAAGCAGATCCATTTAAAATTACATTGTATTTAGACTACACTAGGTGGTGCTAGGCTCGATCCCTGGGTTGGGAAGATCCCCTGGAGAAGGAAATGGCAACCGACTCCTGCATTCTTGCCTGGACAATCCCAAGGCTACAGTCCATGGGGCTGCAAAGAGTTGGACACAACTGAGCGACTGACACACAACACTGCAGGTGGTGCTAGCGGTAAAGACCCTGCCTGCCAATGCAGGAGACATCAAAGATGTGGGTTTGATCCCTGTCCTGGGAAGATACCTAGAGGAGGATAGGACAAGCCACTCCGGTATTCTTGCCTGGAGAATCGGGTGGACAGAAGGGCCTGGCGGGCTACAGTCCACAGAGTCGCAAAGAGTCAGACACGACTGAAGCCACTTAGCACAGCACAGCACAGTACTGAGTCAGGAAAGATGGGGTGGGGCTCGAGGACAGCCTCCTCTGGCATAAGCATTAGTCCAAAGGCAAAGACACCTCCTTGTCTTGCACTTAATGAGGTCATGCTGCCTGGAGGAATGGCATCTAAAACAGAAGCTTTGCAGCATCTGAGCAAGAAACTCTGACCCTGAAAACCACAGAGTAAGGGCAACAGAAATGCACTGGCGGCTGATGACCCTGTTCAACCTTCCAGACTTGGCACTCAACTACTAAGAGATAATGTAAGGGAAACAAGTTCTTAGGGCACATAAGCAGTGGCTTCAGGCAATGAATGTGTGGGTCTGGGAGCTGATTCCACCCGGTGCAGTCCAGGCCCTCCAGCACTTTTAGGAGAAATCCTGAGAATGGGTAAAGGTGTAGAGATGGGACTAAGCTTAACCCATAGGAGGAGCAGGAAGACTATAATCTGACTGCAGGGAGGAGCACAGTTAGGAAACTTCTGGCTAATTAGCTCCCACCCTCTGATTCCCAGGACCCTGTCCACCCAGTTGCCAGGTCTTACTGATTTTTTCCTCATGATCCATTTCAGAACTCTCTTTTCACTGCCACAATCACAACACGGGTCTGAGCTGAGCCTCTCTCCTGGATGACTCTGATCACTTTCTACTGTATTCATCGTGAGTCATCCACCTTGCCCACTGACACAGGACAGATTTTCTTAAAAATCTGTTGTGATTCTGTCTTTCTTAGCATCTCTTGAATGCAACTCAGAATTCCTCACCTTTGTCTTAACCTCTTACGCTCCCCTTGCCTTTTTTTTAATTAAAAAATATTTGTATTTTATTTTGTTGAAGTATAGGGGCTTCCCTGGGCGTTCAATGGTAAGAACCCACCAGCCAATGGAAGAGATATGGGTTGTATCCCTAGGTTGGGAAGGTCCCTTGGAGAAGGAAAAGGCAACCCGCTCCAGTATTCTTGCCTGGAAAATACCATAAACAGAGGAGCCTGGTGGGCTACAGTGCATGGGGTCACAAAAGAGTCAGACACGACTTAGTGACTAAGCAACAACAACATTGAAGTATAGTTGGTTTACAATGCTGTGTCCCCTGCCTTTTTAGCTATGAGAGCATTGTAGAGACCTACCCTCTTATCTAGTTTACAAGGGTGCAACATAGTATGGTGAGCTATGGGCTCTGGAGTTTGGCAGAGCTCTAGAAACTATCACTGTTACAAAACCTTATCGCCTCAAAGAGGATGGTCTTTGGTCTAAACTGGAAGCTCACCTCCCTGCTCTATGCCTTTACTTGCCCCTCACATGCCTGAGATGCCCCTGCCCTTTGGCAGGGGGCATCTCCTTTCCCCCTGTGTCCTCCCACAGCCTGTCCTGGTCACTCAGGTGTCCTGTCTCCTAGGCTGCAGGAGATGACTGCTGTTTGTGTCCATGTGGTGTTAACCCTGCTGGGCTGTGACTTATTTACATTCTAGCCTCACAGCTACACTTTTTGAACCCGTTTCATTCTCCAGTACTGGAAAATCTTTTCTTGCCTGGAAAATCCCATGGACAGAGGGACCTGGTGGGCTGCAGTCCCTGGGGGTGCTAGGAGTCGGACACGACTGAGTGACTTCACTTTATTTTTTCACTTTCATGCGTTGGAGAAGGAAATGGCAACCCACTCCAGAATTCTTGCCTGGAGAATCCCAGGGATGGGGGAGCCTGGTGGGCTGCCGTCTATGGGGTCGCACAGAGTCGGACACGACTAAAGCAACTTAGCAGCAGCAGCAGCATTCTTCCATAGTAAATGGAAGAATAGTAAATGCCATGAGTGCACTGAGGTCCTAACAGAGTATCTGGCACATGGTGGGTACTAATCACAAAAGCACCGTTCAGAGTAGGTGGTCATTTCAAAAGGAGGAAGACAGGGACAGATGGAGGGAGAGAAGAAATATAGGAAAGAGGGAAGGAAGGAAGGAGGAAGGAATATTCCAGGTATGTGAGGCAGGGGGACACAACATTATAAATCAACTATAATCTAATTAAATAAATAAATAATTTGAATTTAAATAAAAGGCAAGAGGGAGGCAGGTAAGAGATTAAGACAAAGGAGGGGAATACTGAAATTCTGAGTTTCATTCCAGAGTTGTTAAGAAAAATCTTGTATCAGGGGATTTGCAGAATCACAACAGATCTTCAGGAAAATCTGTCTTGTGTCAGTGGGTGACATGGATGACCCACAATGAAGACAGTGGGAAGTGACTGGAGTCATCCAGGAGAGAGGTTCAGATCAGAGCAGAGTGGTGGCCCCAGCAATGAAAAGAGACAGTACTGAGATGAATTGTGAGGAAGAAATCAATACGATCTGGCAATTGGATGGACAGGGTCCTGGAAGAACAATGTGGAATGAAAAAGTAACCAATAACTTGAGAATTTCAGCAGGGGTGGGATGAGCTCTAGAGGGGAGCGGTCTTGGACAGAACCTGGCATGGAGGGAAAGGGCAACAGCGATTTGATTTGGACAAACTGCATTGAGGTTGCTGCAAGGCAACAAATGGAGGAAGCAGAGGGAGCCAGATGGAAAAGCCATCCTCAGAGAGGTGACTGGCCGGGTGCTGCGAGGGGACAGATTGCTGAGAGAAAGAGGATATTGACAAGAGAAGAGGGTGAAATCTTGGGGTCCCTCTGTACTCAGTTGCTCAGCCACCAACTACACTGCAAAGATGCAAGGATTTAGCAGTGCTCAAACTCCTGCCTGGCTGGGGTTTTTGGCCAGAGGACATTTCTGAAGCACAGAAATACTCCTTAAACCCAGCCGGCCTGTACACTTTAAGTCAGAAGTCGCCAGTGGCACTTGGTTTCTAGACTAGTCTTGATTTGCTTAAATAAAATTGTCAGGAATCCTGCTTCTGGGAACTGCTGAACCAAACTCTCATTAAACATGCAGCCCTGCAGTTTGTTTTTGAGATTTTCTTAAGGGTAACAATTAACCTTTAAAAAGTCTGACCTTTCCAAAAAGGTAGCCCTTAGTTGGTGGGAGCTCTGCGGTGTTGGGTAAATGTTGCATAGAAGTGATGGCCTCGTAGAAACATGGACAAGTGCTACTACACGGACAAGTACTGCTACGGTTTCCTTAATACTTCCCCTCTTAGAAATGATTCAATTTGTTCATACTTTTGATTTGTGAAATGAAGCCATCCAATGGAGTCTGGGGGGCAGCCTTGAGCACAGTGAGAATCCTGCTTCCCAGAGGAAGAGGTGAGGCCTCCGGAGAGGTTTTCTTCTCACCAGCTCCCCAGGCGGCACACGTGAAATGGCAGAGACTCACCTGAGATTCTTAAAGCTTGCTGGCAGCCACCACCTCCAGACTCAGCCTGTCCTAACCCAGATCAGTGGGAAACCATCCCAGCAGCCACCAGCCTCTCCTGTGCACCATTCATGCAGTTCCCCATCGAGGTGATCTTTCTCCTTGAAAGTCTCCTGGTGTCATTCCCTAATAAAAACCCCCACTGTTCTCATGCTGATCCTCAGTGAGGGCCCTGTGATCTGGCCTCTTCTCACATCTCTAGCTGTATAACTGCTCTCAGACCCCGCCTTTCCCAGCACACACACACACACACACACACTATTCCTGTGGCTCCCCAGATCCCTTCACACACTCTCTGCTCCCCAAGACTTCCAGTTCTTTGTAGGCTAATGCTTATCTTTCCATTGAACTCATTTCCTGCCCTGGAGAGCCTGCTCTGACCACTTCCTCAGAGCTGGGCATCCTTGACACACCTGTAGCATCCTACAGATGCCTGTCTCACAGCAAGAACTCTGCTGTCCTATTCATCCTCTGAACTGGTACCAGCTCCCAGAGAGCCATACACAGAGATGACCCTTCAAGAGTCTTTATGCAATCAATAAAAGAATATTTAAAAAAAAAAAAAAAAAGAATATTTCACTGGTGAAACATTCTTCTCCAAGGATTAGTCCTATAAAGTACAGAGGCACAATGTTCTCAGACTCTTTCTGGAAAATGGAAACACTTCAAGTATCCAGAAGATTCTAACCAAGATGGTGCATGCAAATGAATTTAACTGAAGAGGAAAGGACAATTTACAAAGGGCAGTGTTAATGGAATCCACAACGGATAGGGAAGCACCCAGGCCTGAAGAAATGAAGAAAGAGAAGAATCTTTGAGCCCGAAGGAACAGTTGACAGGTGTCATCACCTCTCTGATGGTTCTTAGATGTGGTACCAAGACCAGCAGCATCAACATCACCCAGTTATCAGAAGCTCTGGGGATGGGGATCTGCTATCTGTGTTAGAACAGCCTTCCAGTGATGCTGGTACACATCAAAGTTTGGCATCTCCTGCTCTGGACTCCAGATCAGCGGCTGATAGACTATGGCTGTACCAAACGTGATCTGCTGCCTGTTTTGTTATAGCCCATGAGCTAGGAATAACTTCACATTTTCAAATGGTTACATTTTAAATGGGTCTATAATTACCTAAATCACAGCCTTAACTTCATCTCTTGTGACACAAAGCTTGAAATATTTGCCATCTGGCACTTTACAGAGTTCATAAGCCCTGCTCTAAGAGAACACAGTTAGGGTTCAAGAAGCACTTTGCCTCTGTTCCCCATCCTGATGCTTCCATGGGCCAAACAAAAGCCAGAGAGCAAGGGAAGAATTGCCAGAACTGAACTCCTGGAGCATGGGGCAGAGGGAGCTGGAGACTCTACAGGGTAGCGCAGGAAGGGGTAACAAACAGAGGGCCCCCCCACACAGCACACCTGCACTGATTTTAGACTTCACAAAGATAGCCATCTTTTGCAGCAATATGTATCTTCTGAGAGAGGTGGGAAAGTAGTGGAAGAGGACAGAGACCTGTCAGGACGCAGGGGCAAGAGAAAGAGAGGAGGGGAAGTATCAGGGTCAAAGTGGTTAAGATCATGAAGCACAAAAAGCCAGGGTTTTATTCCTGTACCCTCCACACATAAGCTGAGCCATCTTAGACAAGCCACCTAATCTCTCTGTGCCTCAAATGACTCATCGGTGAAACAGAGGAAAAGAAGAGCACTTGCCTCACAGAGGTGTGTGGCAGATGAATGAAACATGGCATGTGAAGCTCTTCCATTGAGGGCTGGGTTCCCAGATACACATGGGAAGATGCCGCTCAGCTAGCCTTCACCAAGAACATCTCTCCTCCAGGATCCATGTGAGGTGGTAGTGATAGAGATGGGATGACAGGTGGCCCACCCTCAAGGAACTCAGGGTGTAGTGGGGAAGAGAGACAGACTACAAGGTCATCAAAGACAGTGAAGAGCTAACTTCCTGCACGGCCAAGGTGCTTCTCAGAAGCAGGGCCGTTCAAACTCAGGCTCAAGGTGTAGCTCTGGGGAAGGACCTTCCAGGGAGATGGAATAGTGTAGACAGGCCCTTTTGCAAGCTGTCCTTGGGAACTTGCAAGCAGCTTTGGATAACTACAGTTTGGGTTCCAGCTACAGGGGCTGGAGATGAGGCCAAAGAGAAAAACAGGGACAGATTATAGGGGACCTTGCATGCCAGGCTAAAGAGCTTACCTCTAACAAATTGGGAGCCACTCATAGTGGGAGCCATAAAATCACCTGGCAGTACTCAATGCAGAGCATACAGAAAGGAATGAGAGTGCCTCTCAGCACAAGCACCAATTATATGCCCAGATTAGAGCACACCAGCACCTGGGACATTGTGGGGAGCATCCCAGGGACCCAAGTGAGCACACACACTTCAGTTAGTTAGATGATGAACTTGGCTTCCACGGAGCGGGTAGGTGCACAGGTCCACGGACAGAGGTGAGGCTGTCTGGGTATCAGAGGGCCCATTAAGCTCTCTCAAGACGTACATTGGACAAACTGCACTCCTCTCACCAGCTCCTTTCTTGTTTGTAGGAAAACAAATGAAAAGGATTCATTACCTAGAAGGCCAGCAAAGATAATCTTCTCTTATCTGATAATAAGAGGGCTGTCCAGGAGCCGGGCATTAAAGCAAATCCATTACAGACACTGATTCCAGATGTGAAGCCAGATGCAGCAGCCTCACCACACAATTATAAATGCAAAGGCAACAGAATCATGGAGGGAGACACGAAGGGAAGAAAAATATTGGTTCTAGAAAGATGGTTAAGGTTAACAGGGGGGAAATATTAATATTGATTTCTACTTTAATAGCAGCAATGATAATCCCATTGAACTAAAGACTCAATTAACATGTCTGATTTTAACCCAAGCTCCAGAAGCAAAGTTGGCTGTGCTGAACATGATAAAATTCTGTTCAAATCCATTTAAAAGAGTTTCCCTTCTTCTTCTTTTTTTTTTTTTTTTTTGCTTATGAATATTTTTTTTAATTTATTTATTTTAATTAGAGGCTAATTACTTTACAATATTGTAGTGGGTTTTGCCACACATTGACATGAATCAGCCATAGATGTATTTATGAATGAATTCAATTGAAAGAAATGGAAATTCCATACCCACAATATGAGTGGGTGGCTTATGAGCCCCATACCCTAGGTCTACTGATGGGAGACTTGGCCATGGAGGGGCCACAGCAAGGGAGGGAGAGCTAAGAAAATATGCACCTGGATGCCCACCACCTCCATGCATTCTGGGGGACAGCAGAGGCAGGGCATGAGTGGTTTCCTTGATGGGCAAGTTAAGTGTTTGCTCCGCACCCTTGTGGGTCAGCATGTCTGTGAGAAGCAAGCATGCCCCCAGAAAGCAAGAACCAGCTTTCACCATTCTATGACAGCCAGTGTGTCACCAGTTCATACTTGAAAGAAATTAGGGGAGAAAGGGGAGTGGACACACGGTTATCAAAGAGAAGGAAGCCATCAGGGTCTTTTCCCCCAGTCCTAGCTGGCCTCAAAATGATTACCAATTCCTGAAAATTCTGCTTCTGAAATAACTACTTTGTCAGCTCCAGCTCCTGCCAACACAGTCACATTCCTAATTCAAGCCCCCATGCTGTCTACCCTGGATGGTCTGGAAAGCCTCCTTATCCATCAGCTTGGGACAAATCCCATGTCACCCTCATCCATCCTGCCTTGGAGAACCGCCAGCAGAAGGACATGCCTAAAGCATCATTACAGTGAGAGCTTTTGCTTACCATTCTCCAATGGCCCCATTGCTTCTGCTGTGATCCTAAATGGCAAACAGAGCCTGCAAGCCTCTGCTCCTGCACCCCTCCTGCCCCCAGCCTTCCCACTGTGTTGTCTTACAGTCCCAGCTGACCTCAGTCCCCATAATGCACACTTGGGGGCTTCTGGCTCCTCCATGCTTGTAGCCTGCAATGCCCTCTTCCTGCCTGTCTACCTGGAAAAGTGCTGCTCATCTTTATTAGTCAGCTGCTGTAATAAACACCCCCCAAACCGCCAGAACTTCCACCATCATTACTGACTCAAAACTCATTGTGCTTGCTGCACAATAGGCCAATAAATTGTGAGATGAGTTGTTGAAGCAAGGAATAACAATGTTATTTGGAAAGCCAGCAGACAGAGAAGACAGCAGACTAATGTCCTAGAGAACCGTCTTACACTGGTCAGAATTCAGAATTCTTTTATACTGAAAAGGGGTTTCTTTTATACTATCAAGTCTTGGTGTCAGAATCCTTTGTGCTTGCAAGTGTCAATGTAGGTCAGGTCACAATGTTCCTGTAAACCTTCAAGACAAGTGCTATTCTCTGTTCTAAAACTTTGTACCTCTATATGAGTGAGAAAGTGTTAGACTCTTAAAGGTTAGAGACTTGAAAATGATCTATCCTGCATACTTCAGTCTCTAGGCAACATTCTTAAGTAGAGGCAAAAACAATAGAATACAAAGATTAAAGTAAAAGAAACAAATGTAATAAGGATGAAATCTATTTTTCGCTTTTACACCCAGTGACATCTGTGTGCTCACTTCAGCATTCAATGCAAGTTGACAGAGGTTCATTCAGAGATGTCTCCTCCATCCACTGGCTTGACGTCTCAGGGTCCCAGATGCACTGATGCATCTTCCACAGCAGCCAGCAGACAAAGGAAGAGATGCCTGGAAGCTTAAGAGGTAGGGTTTATGGACCAGGCCTGGGAGCAGATGGGAGGTTGCTGGTCATCATCTCTGCCTACAGTTCATTCACTGAGAAATGGGCTAGACTTGTCTGTCCAGTGAGAATAAGCAACCACTGAGAACAATTAGCCTGGATCTGTGGTGACATCTCAGAGCCAAGCCCCATACCCCAAGTCTACCAGTGGAAGACTTGGCCATGGAGGGAGCCACAGCAAGGCTTCTACCGCCTGCCTCTGGTCCTCCCAGGGGCATGCAAGGATCTCTGTCCTCGATCACAACCACCACACAGTAGACTAATCGAATCACACACTGAAGCTTCACCTCTGTGCCCCAGTGAGCCAAGTGTGTGTGCAGAACAGGCTTAAGTGTCTTTAAAAACGGTGACACAGGGCATAGGGAACAGACCTGTGGTTGCCAAGGGGGAGGGGGATAAGGGAGGTGTGGATTAGGAGTTTGGGGTTAGCAGATATAAGCTGTTGTATAAAGAATAGATACACAACAAGGTCCTACTGTAGAGCACAGGGAACTATAATCAAAATCCTGTGATTAAACCATAATAGAAAAGAGTAAGAGAAAAAAAAAGACTGAGTCACATTTCTGTACAGCAGAAATTAACACAATATCATAAATCAACTAAACTTCCAAAAATATAATAAAAACAAAAATGGTGAACCAAAGTGAAGGCACTCAGAGCAAAGTTATGCATATGATGATGGGGAAGAAAGAAGTGAACCTTTTAGTGGTACCTTCTCCCACACCTGATAAGTAGCATCCAAATGAGGGAATGAAAAGAAGGAATGAGCGGGCAAGGACAAAGGAGGAAGAGCATGTTTGCATCATTTAAGAGACAGCAACATTTGATCTAGTTCATGGAAGCACAGGCACTTCACTAAGCTCCTTTTATCTGTTATTTCTTTGAATGCTGTACTGTAATCCTCTGAAGGAAGGGGCTATTCATATCACTCCTTTGGGAGATGAGAGAGCTGAGATTCAGAATGATGTTTCCATCACTTCCTCAGAGTGGTGCAGTTAGGATTTGAACACAAGCCTCCCACAGCTGCATACAGGATGACAGAAGATGCAGGTAGGAAAAGGATATTTCTCAAAAACGGAGTGTCTGTCAGGGCAGGTAACCAGGGGTCAGTCAGGATGCCCCAGAGCCTAGCAGCAAAATAAGCACCTTTCACTGAGTTCTCAGGGAAATCCCCTGTTCCAGGGACCTACGAACCCTATTGTCTCATTGGAACCAAACAGGACAGTGGTAAACAGGTGGCACCATAATTTCTTCCTGTAAAGAGTAAACTTCCTTGGCCATTCTGCCCAAACCCTACAGGCTGGATCCCTGAGGATAGCTCCATTCATCCCAGGAAAGTGCATGAGAAATGTTAGTATTCAGAGCTGCGTGTTTTGCTGTTAAATTAGAAACACATATTCATTCATATTCTCACCATTTTTGCTATTACTTTTGAGCACCCCAATTATTTGTGCCCTGCTTTTATGAGGCCCCTCATCTTGAGCTCTTAGAGCCTAAAATTGTCATTCAGAACTAAATTAATAGCAGTTTTATTGGCTCGTTATTTCTGACATCTGGTTAGAAGTACACTGTGATAAGTATTAGGTAATAATCTCAGTAGGCCCTGATTAGAAACTAATAACATTAGCAATAAACTCACAACATGGCTGCCATGAAACTTGATAAGAAGAAGGACACAAGCTGCTCCATATGGAGAAATCTGGGCCAAGGATAGAGCCCACATCCCCATTCCTGCCCGATTAGACCACCAGTCCACTTGTAACATCATCAAAACCAAAATCTGATTTCAGTCCAGCAAAGAAAAGTGATGGTCAACAAAAAAACTGTGTTGTTGGAATGGAAATATTGCAAAAGAAATACTCTGTATTTCTCACATTTCAAAATCATTCAGGGATATTTCTAGTATTTTTCTCTCAATGTTTCCCTTTCTTCAACAAAGGTATATAAAGTCTGCTCTTACTTTGGTAATTACTGATATTTGTGAAACCCTAACTTGGAAGACCAAGATAATCACGATGGTATGATCACTCACCTAGAGCCAGACATCCTGGAATGTAAAGTCAAGTGGGCCTTAGAAATCATTGCTACGAGCAAAGCTAGTGGAGGTGATGGAATTCCAGTTGAGCTATTTCAAATCCTGAAAGATGATGCTGTGAAAGTGCTGCACTCAATATGCCAGCAAATGTGGAAAACTCAGCAGTGGCCACAGGACTGGAAGAGGTCAGTTTTCATTCCAATCCCAAAGAAAGGCAATGCCAAAGAATGCTCAAACTACCACACAATTGCACTCATCTCACACGCTAGTAAAGTAATGCTCAAAATTCTCCAAGCCAGGCTTCAGCAATATGTGAACCATGAACTTCCAGATGTTCAAGCTGGTTTTAGAAAAGGCAGAGGAACCAGAGATCAAATTGCCAACATCTGCTGGATCATCGAAAAAGCAAGAGAGTTCCAAAAAAACATCTATTTCTGTTTTATTGACTATGTCAAAGCCTTTGACTGTGTGGATCACAATAAACTGGAAAATTCTGAAAGAGATGGGAATACCAGGCCACCTGACCTGCCTCTTGAGAAACCTGTATGCAGGTCAGGAAGCAACAGTTAGAACTGGACATGGAACAACAGACTGGTTCCAAATAGGAAAAGGAGAACGTCAAGGCTGTATATTGTCACCCTGCTTATTTAACTTCTATGCAGAGTACATCATGAGAAACGCTGGACTGGAAGAAACAGAAGCTGGAATCAAGATTGCCAGGAGAAATATCAATAACCTCAGATATGCAGATGACACCACCCTTATGGCAGAAAGTGAAGAGGAACTCAAAAGCCTCTTGATGAAAGTGAAAGTGGAGAGTGAAAAAGTTAGCTTAAAGCTCAACATTCAGAAAACGAAGATCATGGCATCTGGTCCCATGACTTCATGGGAAATAGATGGGGAAACAGTGGAAACAGTGTCAGACTTTGTTTTTTGGGGCTCCAAATTCAATGAAGATAGTGACTGCAGCCATGAAATTAAAAGACACTTACTCCTTGGAAGAAAAGTTATGACCAACCTAGATAGCATATTGAAAAGCAGAGACATTACTTTGCCAACAAAGGTCCATCTAGTCAAGGCTATGATTTTTCCTGTGGTCATGTATGGATGAGAGAGTTGGACTGTGAAGAAGGCTGAGTGCCGAAGAACTGATGCTTTTGAACTGTGGTGTTGGAGAAGACTCTTGAGAGTCCCTTGGACTGCAAGGAGATCCAACCAGTCCATTCTAAAGGAGATCAGCCCTGGGTGTTCTTTGGAAGGACTGATGCTAAAGCTGAAACTCCAGTACTTTGGCCACCTGATGCGAAGAGTTGACTCATTGGAAAAGACTCTGATGTTGGGAGGGATTGGGGGCAGGAGGAAAAGGGGACAACAGAGGATGAGAGCGCTGGATGGCATCACCAACTCGATGGATGTTGAGTTGGAGTGAACTCCAGGAGTTGGTGATGGACAGGGAGGCCTGGCATGTTGCGATTCATGGGGTTGCAAAGAGTCGGATATGACTGAGCGACTGAACTGAACTGAACTGAACTGAACTTGGAAGAGGGTCAGGCCCTCTTCCAAGACCTTCATGTACATTATTCTATGCCATCCTCACAAGAAGCTTACAGGGTTGAGGCTGTTATTATTCTATTTACAGATCAGGAACCTGAAACACAGAGGGAAAGTGACATGTCCCAGGTCACACAGCAGGAATGCTAAAGCTGGAATTCCAGTAGCAATGTCTATGCTCTGTAATCACCAGAGAATGCCTCATCCTCATTTTCCATTTTAACAAGGCTTAGGGGACACCTGCAATGTACCAGACACTCTGGGGTGGAAGGAGAATGGATACAAAATTAACTTAGGCAGATGCAGTACTAGGAGCAAACCCTCTTACCTACATTATTGCAATAGCTTTTAAATTCCTTCTTTTTAAATCTAGTACTGGTGGAAGCCAGGCTGCAATAGCTTACCTTTGCTTTTTTTTTTCTTCCAGTTTTATGGAGATGTAATTGACAGTACTGGATACATTTAAGGTATCCAGCACAATGTGTGTATACAGCACAATGATTTAACTTACATATATCCTGAAATGATTATCATAGTAAGTTTAAAGGAACATTCCATTATCTCATAAGACACAAAAGTAAAGAAATGGAAAAAATTTTTTTCCTGATAACCCCCTAACTTCTGGCCTCTCCTCCTCCTTGCTTTTCCTTACAAAGCAACCAGAGGGAGCCTGTAAAAATGTAACTCAGGTCACAACCCTCCTCGGTTCAGAGCCCTCCTTTAACTTATTCCAAATAAAAGACAATCTAATTCCAAATAAAAGGTAAATTTGGCAGAATGACTCCTGTCTTTCCAGAGCTCCCCCATCAAGTGCCCCATTCAGGCTGCGCCAGTCCTGTACGCAGCCTGCGCCAAACCTGCTCGTTACCCTGTAAACGGACCTGTAACCCTCACTTCAGGGCCTTTGCACCTGCCATTCCCTCCACCTGGAACACTCTTCCTAGAGCACACCACCCATTACATCTGCTTCTTGTCCTTGACCTCCGTCAGATGTCATTCAGAGGACACTTTGCAGTGAGGGTGTCTGCAAGCATCAGTTTTAAAGTTGTAGAGACTTCCCTGTCTATCCAGTGGTTAAGACTTCGCACTTCTGTTGCAGGGCGGGAGGGTTTGATCCCTGGTCAGGGAGCTAAGATCCCGCATACAGCAGTGCATGACCAAAAACTAAATAAATAAATTAACTGTAAATCCCTTCTCCAGTGGCCCTGTCCCATGGTCCTCCTTTCTTTTTTAACCTTATCAAATTTGAAGTATAGTTAATTTACAATATTGTGTTTGTTTTAGGTATGTAACAGAGCGATTCAGTTATAGATATACATTTTTTCTTTTCCAGATTCTCTTCCACTATAGGTTATTACAAGATACTGAGTAGAGTTCCCTGTGCTATTCAGTAGGTCTTGTTGTTTATCTATTTTATATACTGTGATGTGTATATGTTAATCCCAAACTTCTAACTTATCTCCCACCCCCAACTTTCTCCTTTAGTAACTCTGAGTTTGTTTTCTATGTCTGTGAGTCTTTCGATGTTTTGCAATTAAGTTAATTTGTATTATTGTTTAGGATTCCACATATAAGTGATATCATATGATATTTGTCTTTGTCTGACTTACTTTACTTAGTATGATAATCTCTAAGTTCACCCATGTTTCTGCAAATGGCATTATTTCATTCTTTTTATATGGTTTAGTACTATTCCACATGTACTACATATTTTTTTCCATTCATCTGTCGATAGGCATTGAGGTTGCTTCTGTGTTTTGACTATTGCGAACAGTGCTGCTATAAACAATGGAGTGCATGTATCTTTTCAAATGATGGTTTTCTCCAGATACATGCCCAGGAGTGGGATTACTGGATCATAGGGTAGGCCCTACTTTTAGTTTTTTTTTTTTTTTAGGGAACCTCCATACCATTCTCCATTGTAGCTGCACCTACTTATATTCCCACCAACAGTATAGGAGAATTTCCTTTTCTCCACTCCCTTTCCAGCATTTGTTATTTGTAGACTTTTAAAAGATGACTATTTTGACTAGTGTTCACCCTCTTTCTTGTTTTATTTTTTTCCATGGCACTTTACACTACCCAGAAAACTATATGTGTTATCTGTGTAGTTGGTAGGGTTTTGGTCAGTTAAATTGTCTGTCTTCTCCCCACTAAAATATGTTCCATGAAAACAGAAGAGTGTCTATTTTGTCCATTGCTATAGTTCCAATGTTTATTTCCTGAAAGCAAAAATCTCCCCAAGAGTTTAGCATACCTCCTCCATCTGAAATGAGGACCCAACAAATCCAAATCAGCCTGATGCCTGCAGGAGGTGTTCAGCCATAGTCCCAAGTGTCCTCTGTAGCATCATTTTGGCCCTTGTGTAATACAAACTTTTGCCCAAGAGTTTCATAGCTGTGTCTAGACATATCACCTACTGAATCAAAATTGCCTCTCAGTTGGGGACAGAATCTTTTCCCTCTTTTGTATAACTCTGGCACTTTTGTAAACACAGCTCTTGCACGGACATTATGTTCTTCAGAGCTATCCTCTAGGGTGAGTTCAAGGAACAGAGACCAAGATTAAGCTTCCACTTTACAGATGAAGAAAATGAAGCTCAGAGTGCTTCAGAGTCTCATCCACATCTGCAGGGCTAATGTACCACTGACTCAGAATGAGAACCCAGCTGCTCTGTTGCAGGTCCAGTACCTGTTACACTACATCCTGCATCATCTGTCTATCTCATCTGTAATTGCCCGGCAGTCACTATTATGGTTCATCCGTATGTACTAGATGCTAGGAATGGTCCCAGTTACACTGCACACGCTGTTTACTCTAAACTCAAACACAGCCTTGTAGGTATTACTGCTCCCTCCTTCAATCCTTTCTAAAGATCAGAAAGATTAAAAGATTAATCTAAAGATCAATCTCTCTAAAGATTAGTAGACTAAGAGAGGTTAAATAACTTTATCAGGGTCATGCAGCTAAAATTATAGAAGTGGGATACAAGATGACCCCAAAACCAGACTCCATCCTCTGCACACTGCGCACAGAGATGCTTGATGCTACACAGAGAAAAGCTTCCTAGAGAAATGAGGGACCCCTCTCCTCTGCAAATCTCTGATAGAGGCCTCCATGGGCTCAGGAAAGGGAGTTCAAATCCATGGCCACTGAAACTCTCTCTGATCTAAGGAGGTGATGCAAACATCGTGAATGGCATCTGAATACCTGTCACAAAGTAGAAAATCTTGGTCAACTTACAGAAACTTCCAGAACTTTGGCTTCCCATTCTATTAAATGGGGCTACTGGTATAGACCACAGAGAATTATTGTGAGACTTTGATGATGCTAAGCACTGAAGTGTGGAAGAAGGACGGCAAGGGAAACAGCAATCCAGGTGGACAGAGTGAGGAGCAGAAGCCTGGGGCCTTGCTATTCCCATCATCCTCCAATGCAATACCAGAGAGTCTCATGTTCCTAACAACCCTATTGTTGTTCCTTTCATGGACCTTGTTATTGTCTGTCCCCACATAGGGCCCAGCCTGCCCTGACACATCTCCTCCCATAGCAACCCAGGGCCTCCCTGGCTCATCACCATCTAGGAGCTGTGGCCTTGGACCTACCATCTCCACCAGAGCTCACTGAGGTCCATGACTGCAAATTGACCTCTCTCCTGATTGCTGCAGTCTCCAGTCTCTTAGCTAAGGTTACTCCTCTTCTCAGCAAAACTGCACCTCTTTTCCTCTTGGAGGTAGCTTTGTACAGTAGTTGGGGGAGGAGGGGTTATAATTTGAGGCATGTGGAGCTAGCACAATCTTTTCTTCTTAGCATTTTATTTATTTACAGCACTTTACAAGATATCTTTTTTAACTTTTCATTTTGTTAAATATAATAATAAACTTGGCATCAGCCCAGCTCATTAGTCCCCAGGGTTGGGCTGATATCCTTGGCTGATTATGAGTGTTTCCACTCCTGTTTTCATCCCTTGAAGCTGTGACATTTAGCATGGCTTATTAAGTCCCAGCTATGTCAACAGACATGAGATTAACATCTGCCAGGATCATGGGTCTGCTGGGCCTGCAGGAAATCGGGACCCTCCTTTTTTAGCAGGACTTGAACGCTTTTCAAATTGCAGTTTTGTTAAAGCACCAGTTCTTTTGCAAAACCTGGACAAATGAAGACAGATGGACTGAACACAAATGCTCTAGGATGAGGATCAAGAGTATGTAACTAGTCTTACCAAGTGTTCTTGCTTCCTCCCCTCCTCCAAGCCCCCTAGGCACCCAACTCTTTCCCAGAACCACAGCACAGGAAGCCCCCCTGCAGTGCCTGGGCAACAGGACAGAGAGTGAAATGCAAGAGGAAAAAGAACAGAACCTTTACAGTCAAAAAGTCCTGGGCTTTTGAGTTCTGACCTCATGCATAACCCAAGGGACTGGGACAAACAGGTTCATCTACTTCTTTTCTTTTTCTTGTTATTAACCATCATTTTAATGCTTATTATTACAGAGAGTGACAATATCATATGTACCATATAACCATTGCTCTATCACTAAACATACAGAGTTTTCCGACTTTTCAACTACTTGGAGAAAATACTTCATCCATATTGTTGTTTCCTTAGGTTACCTACAGGAAACCTTTTTTTTTTTTCTTTTTTTTTCTTCCCTTGTTTGCTGTTAGGAAACCTATTTTGAGTAATCCATCTTCTTTTCAGTTTGAGCTTTCTTGCTGAAACTATGATAAATCCTTGCAAAATTAAGATGATTAAAATCTTAACAAAGATTTTTGCTGCACTTTTCACTAATTCAAATCTACTTCCATTCTTGAGTGACTAGTCCCTCTCCACAACTCTTTCTGAGTGTTTTGTTCCTCCTCAACATATTTTTTCTGTCAAAGTTTTGTTACATCAACATGAAACCATTAACATCAATAAGGCATTCTAATTAAAGGTGGTGGTGTGTCTTTAAGAACTACACATAAAAAAATTAATCAGTAATGATACTAAAGTATTTTCACTGGGTTGAATTAAACAGTATGAATTCTGGACCTGTGGACTTCATCCACCTCTTCATCTCGCAGTTCCAGGTGTAAAGTGGGGAACAGCGTCAATCCTTAAATCCTCTCATGAGGATTGAAACCCAGAATTCAAGGACAAAGGGCTAGCAAAGAGCCAGGCAAATAATAAGCACATAAGTTACCATTCTTCCATAGTCAAAGGGATACTGGAAGAGATGTTGGATGTGGTGGTGGAGTAGCTAGTGTTCCATCAGCTCTAGGTAAATGGATATAAAGAATCCTGTTATTACTGTGTTCATCTCTCAAACGATGGTGGGAAGTTGGTTTCCAGGCTGTAAGCAGTTTGGTAACCCAAGCTGAATTGGGTAGGATGCAGGAACATTAGTCCTTGCGTTCAGAGCTGTGAGAAAAAATGCTTCATCATCATTCAGTGGCTTAAATCTTAACAGAGGCATTTAAATACTTTCCCTATATCCTAGAAATAGTAGTAGAACCTCTATCTCCTCCAGAAGGTTGACACAGAGTCAAAAGAGCTGAAAAGTGTGATCTACACATTGAAGATTTAGTTCTTTTTTTAATTTTATTTTATTGAAGTATAGTTGACTTACAATATGTTAGTTTCTGTTGTACAGAATAGTAATTCAGTTAAACATATATATACATTCTCTTTCATATTCTCTCCCATTATCATTTATCACAGGATACTGAATATAGTTTCCTGTGCTATACAGCAGAACCTTTCATTTATCCACTCTTTATATAATAGTTTACATCTGCTAACCCAACTCCCAATCCATCCTTCCCTCACCCCCCTCCCCCTTGGCAGCCACAAATCTGCTCTCAATATCTGTGAGTCTGTTTCTGTTTCACAAATATGTTCATTTGAGTTGTATTTTAGATTCCAAATACGAGTAATATCATATGGTATTTGTCTTGCTCTTTCTGACTTACTTCACTTAGAATGAGATGCTCCGTGTCTATCCAGAGATTTAGTTCTTAATAAGTCATTGCCTTTACCACTTCAAATCCTTCTTGAAAATATACCTTTTACCCCCAACTACTCAGATAAATACTAACCAATTTAGTAGAAGTAAGGAAGGCATAAAGGGAGGGAACAAGAGAGGAAGGGAGAGACAAAAGAAGGAGAAGCTAAGATAAAAACAGAAGTTGAGGAAGTTCTCTGACAGTGGTTCAGTGGCTAGGTAGCTCAGCACTTTCACTGCTGTGGCCTGGGTTCAATCCCTGGTTGAGGAACTAAGATTTCACAAGCCATGAGGTGCAGCAAAAAAAAAAACAAAAACAGTTGGGAAATGGCAGATCTGAGGTTAGAACCCAATGTGTTATACTTCAAAACCCAATATGAGAAAAAAATTTTTTATATGCCTTTTAATTTAGTTTCATGATAAATTTTGAAAACTGGTTTCTTTTCTTAGAGCTCATTGAAGGAAATTTCACCCTCAGGAATGCATGACATGTCATTGCACGTTGGAGGAAAGTAGGTATCATTATAATCATCTCATGAGAGATACACTCAATATAGCAGAAAGATTGTGGTTCAATAAAGTTGCTCTGTGAAGACTTATGTGATAAAAACCCACACCAAATGAAAAAAAGGGTTTTTCTCCATTTAGACCAAAGCCAGGTTCCTTTATGATTCCTCACCCTACTTCAGGCTTGCTTTTCCTGCAGGATTAGTAATGCCTCCACCCCAGAACCCAAGGCTCTTAGGAGACCACCCATGGGCCACATGACCCTGCACGTTACTATGAGTATTGTTCTTGTCCTCATCATTTTCATTCTTTATTAGTGGCCATGATCACAGAGTGAATAAAGCACTCTCTGGAAGTAATCTGTGTGAATAAAGGGATTAAGGCTTACATGTAAGACCAGACACTGGGACTTGCCTGGCAGTCCAGTGGTTAAGACTTCATCTGCCAATGCAGAAGGTGCAGGTTGGATCCCTGGTCAGAGAACTAAGATCTCACATGCCATGTGGCCAAAAAACAAAACATAAAATAGAAACAATATTGTAACGAATTCAATAAAGATTTCTTCATTGAAGTCTATGGAAAACAGTATAGTGGTTTCCCAAAGAACTAAAACTAGAACTACCATATGACCCAGCAATTCCTCTCCTGCATATGTATCCAAAAACAAAACCACTAATTTGAAAAAATACATCCCAATGTTCATAGCAGACTTATTTACATTAGCCAAGACATGGAAACAACACAAATGTCCTTCGACAGAGGAGTGGATAAAGAAGATGTGGTACATATGCACAATGGACTACTACTCAGCTATAAAAAGAAAGAAATTTGCTACTTGCAGCAACATAGATGGATTTGGAGAGCATCATGCTAAGTGAGCCAAGTCAGACAGAGAAGGACAAATCTTATTTGATATCACTTATAGGTGGATTCTAAAATAGACAACAAAATAGTGAATAAAACAAAGGAGAAGCAGACTCACAGATAGGATGAGAATCAGTGCAGAAAAGCCATCAAATATCTCTCGATATTTGAAATCCTTAACTTAATGAAATTGCCTTAGAGGTCTTCCATGCTGGCAGAGTGGTGGGGGTGATGAGGGTGAGAGCTCGACAGCTTTCTTCTTTGTGCCTCAGTTTCTCCAACTGTAGAATAGTAGGAAGGACAATAATATTTACAGGAATGTTGCAAGAATTAAAACGTGTTTACAAAAAAATTGGAACAGAGGAAAAGCCTCATGGTAGATACTCCATCAATCTTGGTTCTCAGCACTGGCCACATAGCTATGGGACCTTAAGCAGGTCCCTTCACTTTTATGGACTTCAAATGCAAGAGAAATAGACCCTTAGGGAAAGGAGGGAGGGAAAATTTAGGAGTTTGGGATGAATAGATACATACATAAAATATATAAAACAGATACATAATATAAAATATAAATAACAAGGACCTGCTGCAAGCACAAGGAACGCTACTCAATAGTCTATAATAATCTATAACAGAAAATAATCTGAAAAAGAATAGATATATGTATATGCATAATTGAATCACTTTACTGTACTCTTGAAACTAATGCTACAGGGTAAGTCAACTATACTTCAATTTTAAAAATGCACACATTCTGGGTTTGAACCATGCGGTCTCACTGAGTCTTTAGGACATCACCAGTCTGGGAGTCAGCCCTGCCCTGTGATGTATTGCTCTCTCTAATAACTACAATGGTTTTACTAACATAGTTATCTCAGAATTGAGATCAGGCAAAGGAATCACTGGGCTTCCCAGGTAGCTCAGTGGGTAGAGAACCCATGTGCCAACGCAGGAGACATAGGAGACACTAGTTCCATCTCTCCACTGGGAAGAACCCTTGGAGGAGGGAACGGCAACTTACTCCAGTATTCTTGCCTGGAGAATCCTATGGACAGAGGAGCCTGACAGGCTACCGTTCATAGGGTCCAAAAAGTTGGACACTAGAGTGACTTAGCATGCTCACATGCACAAAGGCGTGATCAGCTATTTAACTGTGTTGAAAAAGAACATATAAAAGATCTCCAGATCTCCTACAATACTATCTAAAGGACAAAAGGTTGCCACTTACATTTTGACATAATTATAATATGTAAAGTCAAGTGCCAGCCTCCCTGAATAATTGCAGGGCTCCTAGCAGAACTGGTGCTAATAACTGAGTTGCCTGGAGGTTGCTAGGAAAGCCCTAACTGCCCAGGGTGCATGAAAAAATTTAAATAATGGACATAGAGGGGACAGTCCCATCTCTCACCTCTCTTGGAGAACAATCCAGTTAACCACAGCAGGGGGGTCAGGGTGAGGCATGTGGTGCAGGCACCACACAGCTGCAGCTGCTCCTGGATGCAGACTCCATGCATCACGCCTCCTCCTGTGTCCTCCCACGTGTTATACTATTATGCTCATTATCACCATGTGTCCCTAGGCACCAATTTTTGCTGCAAAATAAAATTTCAGTGATATAACAGGCATCTGTGAAATAATGTAGGCATTATTTCTCACTGGTGTGTGCAGGTCTGCTGGTTTGGCCAGGCCACAGGCTGAGTTGAGGTCTACTCTTGTGTCTCTCATCCTCACTGGCTTCCTGGAGCACTGTCCTTTCACAGTGATGGCAGAGAATGTGTCAAAGGCAGAAATGCACAGGCTCCTCAAGGCCTGGGCTCAGAATGGTGCACTGGACATTCCTACACACATTTTCCATGCCAGGGCAAGTCACATAGCCAAGCCCAGCACCAGTGGGGAGAGGAGTGAACTCCTCCCATGGTGGTGGGGTAGTGAATAGTTGCTGAACAATAATGTCATCTTCTATACTTCTTAAAATGGGAGGCTTTGAGGACAGGGACCATTTTTATTGCTCCCAAACTTTGCCCAGCATAGCTCTAGAAAATTTGACTAGCATTCACTCCCTGGGATCCAGTGCAATGGTCCCCAGCGCTGAGACACTTGGAGGTCCAAAAGCAAGATCAAAGGGAAGTCCAGGTGACCAAACTGTCATCAGGGAAACTTTGTGTTAAAAATGAATAGATGTATTATTTAAATATAGCACAGGGAACTCTGCTCGCTATTTGGTAATAATCTAAATAGGAAAATAATTTGAAAAACAATAGGTACAAGTCTATGCATAACTGAATCACTTTGCTGTGCACCTGAAAGTAACACAATGGTGTTGATCAACTATACTCCAATATAAAATAGCATTTTAAAATGGCAAAAAATTAAATTAGATTAAAAATTGAAAAAATATTTTGTCAAATTGAATATCATCTCACAACTTTCTTTTCTGGCAGATTTTTTTTTAAAAAGGAATAGACATAGAAAACAAACTTATGGTTACCGAAGAGGATGGAGGGGTGGGAGAAATGATTTAGGAGGTTGGGAATAATGTAGACACACTACTATATATAAAACAGAGAAACAAGAAGGTCCCACTGTATAGCACAGGGAATTAAACTCAATATTTTATAATAACCTTATGCATGCATTCATGCTAAGTCGCTTCAGTCATGTCCAACTCTGTGTGACCCTATGGACTATGGCCTGCCAGGCTCCTCTGTCCCTGGGATTCTCCAGGCAAGAATACTGGAGTGGATTGCCATGCCCTCTTCTGGGGGATCGTCCCAATCCAGGGATCTAACCCATGTCTCTCACATCTCCTGCATTGGCAGGCAATTTCTTTACCGCTAGTGCCACCTGGAAAGCCTAATAATAACCTACAAGAGAAAATAATCTAGAAAAGAATGGATATGTGTGTGTATGTATAATTGAATCATTTTTCTGTACACCTGAAACTAATACAAAACTGTAAATTAATTATATTTCAATTTCCAAAAATGGTTTAAAAAATGAATTTGCCCAGTGACTTCCATGGTGATCCAGTGGTTGAGACTTCGTCTTCCAATGCAGGGGGTGCAAGTTTAATCCCTGGTTGGAGAGCTAAGATCCCCCATGCCTTGGGCTGAAAAAACCAACCATAAAAAATAAAAGCAATTGTAATAAATTCAATAAAGACTTTAAAAATGGTCCACATCAAAAAAAAATCTTTATTAAAAAAAATTAATTGAGCTCCAGTGACAAGACTCTTTCCAGGAGACAAGCTACAAAAGGAGGGCAGTGCCAAGTCTATCAGTTCTGGAGCAGTAGGACAGTGATGAAACTGGACAAAGAGAAACAATGACAGTTGCCAGGGTCAAGGTGGTGACAAGGCTTGAGAACAGGCAGATGCTCGACAACTGCAGCAATGATGGCAACAGAAACAGAACTCTAACAGGGGCCAGGATCCCCTAGCTGTGGGGTGGTCCCTCTTCAGCTCAGTTGTGCTCCTTGCGCCTGGTGGTTTAGCAACGTAGTAGGTGGAAAGGGCACTCACCTTGGCACCGGGGACATCTGGAGCTTTTCACCAAATCTAAAGAGAGTATTGTCTCAAGTAAGTTATCTAGTGTCAGCCTTGATTTCTTCTTTATAAAATGCAATAATCATTTTTCAGCTTGACAGGGCTTTCTCAGTATCTCAAGGGAGGATCTTAATGGAACCAAATTTAAACAAGAAATTGTGCAAAAATGTGGAACACGATATCTCCCTGGAAACTGGGAATGAAAGAGGGAAGAAGGTAAAAACCATAGCGGGTGTGACATCTCAAGAAAGAAAGGGATGAGGAGGGTTATATTTATTTTGTTCACATAATGGTCCTAGCACCAGGCTAAAAACACATAAGTTGGTGCAGCCACTGTGCAGAACAGCATGAAAGTTCCTTAAAAAACTACAAATAGAGCTATCATATGATCTAACAATCCCACTCCTGGGTATATACCTGTGACAAAACACTAATTCAAAAAGATACATGTACTCCTATGTTCATAGCAGAACTAGTTACAATAGCCAAGACATGTCCTGAATGTCCATAGACAGATGAATGGATAAAGATTATGCAGTGTGTGTGTGTATATATATATATATATATATATATATATATACAGTGGAATATTACTCGGCCATAAAAAGAATGAAATCATGCCATTTGCAGCAACATGGGTGCAACTAGAAATTATCGTACTAAGTGAAGTAGGCCAGACAGAGAAAAACAAATACCATTATGATATCACTTATATGTGGTATCTAAAGAAATGATAAAAATGAACTTATATACAAAACAAAAATAGACTCACAGACATAGAAAACAAGTTTATGGTTACCAAATGGGAAAGGGGGGTTTGAGATTTAAATATACACATTACTATATATGAAACAGATATCCAACAAGGACCTGCTCTATAGCTCAGGGAACTATACTCAATATCTTATACTAACCTATAATGGATAAGGATCTAAAGAAGATGTTTTTTAATGTATATATATATATATATATATTTGAATCAATTTGCTGTACACTTGAAACTAATACAACATTGTAAATCAACTATATTTCAATAAAAATTAAAAATAAGAAAATAAAAATAAATAAACTTGGAAGGAAAGGGTCAATAGCTGGTTATAGTCTTTTCTCTAGCCTCAGGGACACACAAGATTTGATCTTCAGTTAAATCCTTCTTGTGATATTAACTTAAAGAATTCATAGATAATGCATAGCATTGACCCAAGACAAATGCTATGTATAGATCAAGGATCCATACCTCACTGAGGTTATATACTGATTAACCTGTAACTAATGAGTGATTGGTAACTGATGAATTACAAGTGCTCTGACAATGTTAGTTACCCCTGAGCAAGGAGTAGCAAGATGTAAAAGTCAGTCCCCAGAACTGATCACTGTCCTTGCCCACTCAGCTTTGTGACCACAAAGGTACCAAGTATACAGAAATTTGAGGAGAGCTGGAAGCTTGGGGACCTTCATGACCTCTGTCATGCCATTGATGTATATGCTGTGCTATTTATTAGCTGTCTCATAGCCTCTATTAGAGTTAAATTTGGTACTGGGTGGAGCCTATTATATCTTGTGAGTTCATCAATCAGTATGGACCCCAGATCACTGCTGCCAGTCAGGCAAAGTAGGCAGTGCAATGTTAACTAGTTCCTGAAAAGAGAAAATCACTGGCCAAGATGGAAGTTTGTTGTAGAGATTGTTTTTTAAGATTAATTTTTATTGGCATATAATTGCTTTACAATGTTGTGTTAGTTTCTGCTGCACAGCAAAGTGAGTCAGCTGTATGTGTATCCCCTCTTCTTTGAATTGCATTCCCATTTAGGTCACCCCAGAGCTAATTTGAGAACTCATCTATTGAGTTGAGTTTCCTGAGAACCCTGTAGATTCTCATGTGTTATCTATCGTATATATAGTATCAATACTATCTATCTGTCAATCTCAATCTCCCAGTTCCTCCCACCCCCCTTTTCCCCCAGGGTGTCTGTATGCCTGTGTCTCTATTTCTGCTTTGAAAATAGATCATCTGTACCATTTTTCTAGATTCCATATATATGCATTAATGTATGATATTTGTTTTTCTCTTTCTGACTTTCTTCATTCCGTATGACAGTCTCTAGGTCCATCCATGACTTTTGATGGCCTCATCCTCCTCTCTAACAAGATTCGTCCAGGTTAGGTGCCTTAGGAGAAGGTGGGTCCAGCTCTCCTTCCCCTTCCAGGTCATGGCTGGAAGGTAGACATTGGGTCAGCTGGCCAGTGAGATATGAGAGGAGGTCATTAGGAGGTTCCTGGAGAAAACAGTACTCTCTATTTGAAGAAAGAGATTTTGGAAATGATTGTGTCCTCTGCCCCCTGGAAATCCCTATATCTGAATGTAATACCTGGAAAACAGTGGTCATCAGATGATCAAGAAAGAGACATCCTGAGGGCAAAAGTCACACAAAAGATTAACAGAATGGGAAAACTTCCTTGATGTCATCATTGAGCTTCTAATTGTATCAAGCCTGCAGCCACCTGAACCTCTTGTTATATGTAATAACAGATGCCCTTATCATAGCCACAATATGGTCTCTGTCTTCTCTTACTTACAGCCAAGGGCTCCTTAACTCATGAGGTCAATAGGTGCTGGAGCAGAGGAGACAAATTTTCCCTAAGTCCCAGAAGCATATCTGACGATATGGGATCAGTAAATTGAGTTTATCATTATGGGACAGTCTGGTCTAAGAGAGGGAATGCCCCCAGGCACCAGGACAGAACATTCTCACCAGTCAAGAGACCTGTGCAAGTCCTCCTAGGAGGGCAGCAGAGACAGAGGGCAGGCAGCCATCCACACAGGTATGCGCCGTTCCTTCTACCAAGCCATACATTCCTGGAGCCATTAGTTGTCAATGACCCCCTAGCCAAGCTCCACCAGACAGCAGCAATTTTAAAAACTCTTTGGTAAATATTTACAGTTTGTTTAGGGAAAAATGCTAGCATAATAATAGCACCTATGTGTATGTTGGGGAGGGGGATGTTAGGGCAATTTAAAATGTACAGGTGTTACTGAAAGTGGGGGTCTGGCTGCTTGCCACTCAAAAGCCAAAATGAATCAAGACTGATGGAAAGGAAAGTTTGCTTAATTTTGGATGCTGGCAATAGGGGGCGGTGGGGGCAGACTCCTGTCCAAAGGCCAACTCCCCCAACCCTAGTGACAACCAGTAGGCAAGAATTTTATAGACTGCGGGAGGGGACTATGAGTAGAAACAGCATAGGCAGCTCTGATAGTTATCAGACCTGGTCCTGTAGTGTCTGACCAGTGTCATTTTGATTGCTTTAAGTACGGTTAGTTTTCAGTTCCAAGGTCACTTTGTTCCCATTTCCTTGAGGCCAGTTCTCAGGATTGTGTAAGACGGAACAGTTTATATCATGGCTACAGTTTTATCATTATGTAGTTTACTTCTTCCACCTGCTGGGGGTTTCAGTATCTGTAAGACAGCCACAGGAGATGGCTCAGGGCTATTGTCTATATAGCCCTTGAGAAGGAACCAAAGGGCCTCGATTTTGCTTGATAACTAAACTGTCATTATTTTGTCCTGTTTGACTCTTTTCTTTTGCTTCTACATTTTCTCACTTCTCAGATTAAACTTATTCTTTGACTGAAGTTTTTTTACAGACAAAAGGCAGGTGGAGGACATGGGGGGAAGGGCCATAGAGTCCTGCTCCATTTCACAGGCTATAAAAATGTTAACCAGTAGGGGTCCCCTCAAATCACACCTAAGGAAATCACTGCAAGATAGATCTACACTAAAGGCCTTGCACAAGGGGGAAAAAAAAAATGTTTTTCCATATCTTAGAATGAGGTCCAAATAATATCCCTGACTTCCACCTTGAGTCATAATGCATCATTTGATAGAATAGAAAGGCAGATCCCAGAAGTGGAGGTGCTTTGCTACAGGAACATTAGCTGTTATTGTCAGAAATAATGGCCCAGTCACAGGATGATGAGTTGAGCCAGTTGTTTCTGACACATTAAGTGTTTGATTTCCATGCCTCCTTTATTCTAAGATGCATGATTCATGTTCCCAAACACAGAGCTGGACTCCTGACTCCTCTCCCTTTGAAGGCTATGCTAATTTGAGACTTTCTTACCAGACGCTCCACACCAACGTGGGTTACTGAGAATGCTGATGATTTATTTCTCAGGAAAGCTCTGAAAAGGAGGACAGTCGCCCATCTGTCTGAGAATTTTTCAGGGCAAAGTCCTGTCGGCAGTCTCAAGGATAAATGGACTGACCTGTAAAGGGTCCCCTTGTCCGCAGCCACTGATTGATGGGAACAGGCTGAACTGGGAGAGAGGAATTTGAAGTTTCATTTCGACTGTGACTCAAAGGCAGGGAACCACTGTATGGAAGGCTTCAGGGTTTGTTTTTTTTTTTCCCAGTCTTTCTTTTATACCTGGTTATTCTATGCATATCGATAGCCAGGCAGACAAAGTCAAGGAACCTCCTCAGACACTCTTTACCTATCGCTATTACACTTCAGTCAGCAATCTATTGGGGCAGCATCTTTGAGGGCAGCAATCAAATTAAATAACCTAAGTGTCCATGAGTCACTTCTATAATTTGCACCGCTTATGACCATTTGCAAGTCTCCTTGAAATGGCCACAGCATAAATCCTGATAGAATCCAGACAGAAAAGCTGCATCTCCATTTGACCAAAGTGCTGCTGGACTCCTGGTGTTTATGTTTTTTGAGTAATGGCTTCCTCCCTCGTTGGGTCCAGGTAGAATTGAGCGTTTGCCTGAGGGTCACTTTGTCCCCTTGAAGAGACAAAGGAAAAGAGTTCAGTGAGGAAGGGTTGCAAATCTCAAGTGATGCCCTCCCCACAGGCTTCAACTTGGCTCTAAAAACCTTATATGTAAAAGAAAAAGGAGACTAGAATGTATTCCATACCTACAAGGAACCAGGCCTGTTTGGTCCATGCTTTTGCATTAAGGGCTGGATCCAAATGTCAAAGTCTAATCATAAAGCTAGAGGTTCCTTTTGGGTTCTCATTCAACTTGTTAAGGGAAGAACCCAGTTCCTGGTCATGCGGGTGTGACCCTGCAGTCACATTCTTTTACTTATTTAGCTGGGCCAGGTCTTGGTTGCAGCATGTGTGATCTTTCATCTTCGTTGCAGCATGTGGCTTCTTTTAGTTGTGGGCTGTGAAGCCTAGTTTCCAGACCAGGGATCGTACCTGGGCCCCATGCATTGGGAGTATGGAGTCTTAGCCACTGAACTACCAGGCATCTCAGAATGAAAATCATGCCACTGCCTGGAAATGTTGATAATTCAAACTTTGCAAATTCTAGATCCAAACCTCAAGGGATAGAATAAACTTGTAACATGCACAGAGCCTTCCACACCATCCTATTCCTTCTCTTCCCACACCACTGGCAGCCCTATTTCCCACTGAGAAAAATAACAGTATTCAATAGTTTGTAATAACCTATAATGGAAAAGAATCTGAAAAAGAACACATGTATACATGTATATGTGAATGTGAATATGTATGTGTGAATCATCTAGCCTATCAGAAACTAACACAGCATTGTAAATCAACCATACTTTGTAAATCAACAATAAAGAAAATTAAGATATAAAACATTTTCTTAACTTTAAAAGTTCTTTCTTGCTTCTTTGTGGACAATCCAATGCTTGTCCTTAACCTTAGGTTATCACTTCTCTGCTTTCTGTCATTCATTACAGTTTTACCTTAAAAAATGAAAATTTTTATTGAAAATTGAAAAAAAAAGAGAGAGAGGTAGAGAGTCCTCTAGTTATAAGTAAGTGAAAGTGTTAGTTGTTCAGTCGTGTCCAACTCGTTGTGACCCCATGGACTGCAGCTATGTCCACACAATTTTCCAGGCAAGCATACTGGAGTGGGTAGTCATTCTCTTCTCCAGGGGATCTTCCCAACCTAGGGATCAAACCCAGGCCTCTGGCATTGCAGGCAGATTCTTTACCATGAGCCACCAGGGAAGCCTCTAGTTATAAGGAATCAATAAAAAGAGGTATGATCCATCTGGACTCACACAGCAAGCCAGTAGGTACACCATGACTTCAATCTCTTATCTGAGTGTAGAGAAGATCATGGTCTTTTGGCTCAAGCTGAGAATTAGAACCTTTGGACAGATTGTTTAAAATATAGACCCCAAGGCTTCATCCCAGACCCCACACACCAAGCTCTCAATATGAGCCACAGGCCTTGGTATTTTGAAAAAAATCTCTCCAGGACTTTCCATGATTTTTTTATTCCTCTATACTTTTGCACTATTTGAACCTTTCATGACAAAAATAAATTCAACAGGGACTTCCCTGGTGATCCAGAGGTTAGGAATCTGCTTTCCAATGCAGAGGACCCAAGTTAGACCCTGGTAGAGGGACTAAGATCCCACATGTCACAGGGCAACTAAGCCTGTGTGCCACAACCAGAGGGCTTGCATGCTACAACTAAGACCCATGCAGCCAAAAACAAATTGATTAAAAAAAAAAAAAAAAAAAAAAAAACTCTAAGGCCCAGAAATCAGGTGCCTCATTTTTTTAAAAAATTAAATTAAAAAAATAAATAAACAACTTCTCGTAATAAAATAAACAACAGTGTTGTCTGTGTGTGTTGGGGGCAGGGGAGTTCTCAGATTTCCCAGGTTCCTCTCAGAGATTTTTGCTATTCAAACCCCTTACCCATTGCTTGTAATGAAAAAAAAAAAAAAAAAAATACGATCTACTCTGACAAGGGAGATGAAAGAAAAAGACCTACAATCAAAGTGAAATTCAAAGTGGGTTTGACATGCAGGAAAGGGCACAGGGTTTGAAGTTGGAAAAGCCTTGGGTGTGAATTTGTTACTGAATCCAAACTCCATCTGCTTGCCACATGAGAGGCCAATAATTGGGAGATGTGTTGAAGCAAACAGCAACTTTTTCAGAAAGCCAGGCATCCAATAAAATAATGAAGTAATGTTTTAGAGTACCATCTCACTGGGGTCTGGATGCTAATTTTTTTTTTTTAATAGAGAGGGGAAGGAGATGAGGAAGTAAATGGCCATAAGTCTTGTAAAATATCTCCTGGCTTAGCTAGCACTGGGGAGGGGATGTATTCATTTCTTCTTCTTGGCAGCCATTTAGAGGTGGGCAGCGTCAGAAGCTGAATACCCTTGAGTCAAGCAAAGGTACTTTAGCTTACCATTCAGGCAGAGGGGCAGGATGGAGGCAGGCTATTATGTATGCTTACAGCCACCTGGGCCTTCCCAGGTGGTAAAGAATCCACCTGCCAAGCAGCAGATGTAGGTTTGATCCCTGGGTGGGGAAAACCCCCTAGAGAAGGAAATGGTAGCCCACTCCAGTATTTTTGCCTGGGAAACCCCATGGACAGAGGAACCTGGGAGGCTTGGACACCACTTAGCAACCAAACAACAATACAGCTATAGACAGCATGTTTTCAGAGATTACAGTGCCAAAAGCAACGGAGAGCAAGAGTTAAGGTAGAAGAAACTGTCTGATTCTGTTCTTCTCTGTTTCAAATTTTCACTACAGCATTTATTTCTATCTATCTCAGTCTTCCTGATGGGTAGTTTAATTGCTCCAAGCTCTGCTTTCCCTGACTATACCTTGGAGATCCCTTCGGTCTCACAGGACTATGGTAATTACTAAACACAACATACAGCCTATTTAATGCACCTCAATGCCTACAAATGGTAGCTACTATTAGCATCCATTTTATTGTTATCAAAACTAGTATTTTCTTAGTATAGATGAACTTTTGGGCCCAAAAAAATGAGTGGGAAGAAAGAGAAGACATTTCCAGAGCTTTTGAATGACTCAAAAGGGGCAATTTACAAAGTGCTCGGGTGCAGAAAGCACTGCAGGCCGTGGCTGACACTTCTCCAAGCTCCTCTGGAACTATTTGATCCATCTTCTTTTATGCCGAGAGTTAGCAAGGCAAGGTTTCCTCTTCTTTGTGCAGCTGGTATAAAGTCAAGAACACAGGCAGCACTCAATGTAACAATTTTATCTCCTCTCTTTTTTTAGAGCTACCCCAAGAGAAGAAAATCAACTACTCTCTGGGTAATTTTTCTGAAAGAAAAGCAGCATCAAAAATCAGAAACTGCTTGTTTAAGTTTCCAAAGAAAGAGGCATTGTGATCTCTTCACGTTTTGTGGCATGTGTCAAATCAGATCGTATCAAAGGCAGGGTGTAATGGCATCGGGAAAAGAAAAAGGGAATCAATTGGAAGGTTCCCTCTCCTCCATGTGGATTAGCTGTGGGAATGTGGCTGTTAAATCATCTCATCATATCAGGACCAAAGGGGAACCTCCAGTGAGCTCCTGTGGGGGATGGATTCAGAGGAAATTACTCTGATGGATGACGGTGAGGTCCAGGGACACCTGTGGAAAGTCAGCACTGAAAACAGGAGAAGAAATAATAAGGCAGAATCACAAAACAAAGTGCAGCAGAAAAAGGACAACTTTACAAAAAAGTAGAGCTTCTGTAAAAATGATATCAAACAAGTGGTTACCGAAGGGAAAACTACAGTCCATTTAGTTTGCCACAGAGCCGTCCAATCAGCTCAGGAGATCCTGCAGCTCATACTCCAGGGCAGAAGGGCACTTGCAGCATCCTTATATTCTTAGGGTTTGGCTGGAGGGCTTGGAGAGCTGGGGAAGTTAAGTGCCTCACTCAGGGTGCCTCAGCAGGAAGGAACAAACCCAGGTATCTCTCCTGTCCTTTTTTCTATCAATTCAGGAATGCTCGATCCCCAGAAAGGGGCTTATCTGAGCACAGAAACATTCAACTTTTGGTTCAGGTCAGAGGCAGAGGTGACCTCTTTGCCTAAGGAAAAAAGTTCAGCCAGGTGATGTTACCGAACCCAAGATCAGCCTGCTGGCCACATGACAGGCCAATAGTCAGGAGACGAGGTATAGAGGTGAGGAATAGAGACTTTATTCAGAAAGCTGGACAGTCAAGAAGATGGTGAACTAATGTCCTAGAGTGCTGTGTTATTAGAGACTGGATGCCTGTTTCTTTTATGGGACAGAGATGGGGAGGGGGGAGGAAGTAAAGTAAATGCATATTGCCAAGTATCTCCTGGCTTGGTCAGCTTTGGGGGAGGGGATGTGTTCATTTCTGCTTCCCTGCAACCATTCACTGGTAGGCAGGGGCAGGGTGTTTCCCAGTGAGCTGAACAAAGCCACCGTAGTTTAACTTTCAGGCAGAGGGGCAGGTTCCCCAAGGCAGGCCATTTTGTGTGCTTATAGAGATAGACAGCATTCTTTTGGTGATTATAGTAACAAAAGCATTGGAGAACAAAGGTTAAAGTAAAAGAAACAGATCCAATAGGGAGTCAGATTTTGCTCTTCCCTGTTATGGTGATAGCTAATGATGCTCAGGGGAAAAAAAAAAAGCTTGACTCTCAGGACCAGATCAGGGAGTGGGGAGAAAGAGCTCACTCACAGGAGAAAGCCCAGACACTGCCTATTGACTTTACAGACAAAGGGAATTGCCATGTCATTTCTAACGACTCTCAATGCCACCTCTTATTGAACTGATCCAGAAAAGGTAGTGAGGGACTCAAAGGCACATCACAGAAACCAGGACCCAGCAGGGGAAAGGAGAAAGGAGAAACACATCTGGGCTACAGGTCCAGCACTTCCACGGCTTTTGTGGATGAATATTTCATTCTGAACTCCTTTTGTTGTCTTCCCAGGCTGATGAGACCCTGAAACTCTAAAGTAGCTATTGATATGCAGGTCAGTCAACAGTGAAGTCAAATCCAGCCTCTGTACCCCGACATCAAATTAAATCTCAGAGACAGAGTTTTGGGTGAAGTAGAAGAGAATAGCTTTATTGCTTGCCAGGCAAAGGACAGAGCAGGCCCTCAAAACTGTATGTCCCATCCTGGAGGGAGTAGTGAGTTTTTATGCTAATGGTTCAAAGAAGGTGTGATCAGCTCATGAACATTCTTCTGATTCGTTGATGGTGAGGTAAGTGGGAGTCACCATCATCAACCTTCTGTTTCCAACTAGTCTGGGGTCTGCATACTTATGGGCAGCATTCAGTTCATTTATCCCACCTGGTGGAGGTTTCATCCACCTAGACAGCATATTAAAAAGCAGAGACATAACTTTGCTGACAAAGGTCCATCTAGTCAAAGCTATGGTTTTTCCAGTGGTCAGGTATGGATGTGCGCATTGGACCATAAAGAAGGCTGAGCACCGAAGAATTGATGCTTTTGAACTGTGGTGTTGGAGAAGACTCTTGAGAGTCCCTTGGACTGCAAGGAGATCCAACCAGTCAATCCTAAAGGAAACCAGTCCTGAATATTCATTGGAAGGACTGATGCTGAAGCTGAAACTCTAATACTTTGGCCACCTGATTCAAGGAACTGACGCACTGGAAAAGACCCTGATGCTGGGAAAGATTGAAGGCAGGAGGAGAAGAGGACAACAGAGGATGAGATGGTTGGATGGCATCACTGACTCGATGGACATGAGTTTGAGCAAGCTCCAGTAGTTGGTGATGGACAGAGAAGCCGGGTGTGCTGCAGTCCATGGGGTTGCAGAGTTGGACATGACTAAGCGACTGAACTGAACTGGTGGGGGGTTCAGTATCTGCAAAACAGCTCAAAGGCATTGTTGTGTGTCTACCCTGAGGGAGAATCAGGACCCTGCCTCAAGGCTGCACTATTGTTTCTTGGCTGCTCCTCCCTTATCTCTGCATCCCTTACCTTCCATGATTAGCAACTGTTTGAACCTGTCCTTTGAAACTTGGGGAAAGCCTTGGAGCCTGAATGAAGCCTATTTCCTATAATCCAGAAACAGGGGACACAGAAAGGCTTTTGTGCCCAGGAGCTCCACAAGGTCCTACTCGCTTTCAGAGAACTGTAAAGGACACAATGACAGCAAGCAAATCTGAATCCATGTATCAATATATCACTGGTACTTAATAAATCAAGACTGACTTGAACAAGCTCTGTCTTAGATCCATAGCTTAACAGAGGCCTCAGCTGTGTGAACAGAAATCATCGTCACTCATTTAAATGCACACAGAGGCTTGCTTAGCACAAATTACATGCATGTTAAAAACACTAGGAAAACATTCACGAAAATCCAAATGGTTATTGGTCAGGGAAAGGCTATTCTCAAAGTGCAAATGATCTTTTGAAGAACTAAATTGAATATGGTCTTTATTTTCTGAGGATATATATAGTTTATTTATGTTTCTCTCTTAAAGGAAGAGGACTTCCCAAGTGGCACTAGTGGTAAAGAACGCATCTGCCAATGTAGGAGACATAAGAGACTGGGATTGGATCCCTGGGTGGGGAAGATCCTCTGGAGGAGGGCATTGGCAACCCACTCCAGCATTCTTGCCTGGAAAATCCCAAGGTCAGAGAAGCCTGGTGGGCTATAGTCCATAGGGTTGCAAAGAGTCAGACACAACTGTAATGACTTAGTACACATACATAAGGGAAGAAACAGTAGGATGAGGGACAGCATCTACTTAGCAAACCCAATCCTCCTTGCAGCAAAATTGCAAGGAAAACAGTATTATTCCCCAGGGATTGGGGCTCTATACTGTTCTGTAGAACAGGCAGAATTCATCCAAAATGGTACTAACAAGTTCCTTCACTCTCTCCTGTCTCTAGCTAACACAGCTTAAATTTGAAGGAACAAAATAAGAATGTTTTCACTGTCAGCTTAAAAATATCCTTAAAAACAAATTTTCATGAAAGTGGTCAAAATTAGCCTGAACCCAATCACTGGTTTACCAATGGTATTAGGTGATTTCAGAAAAAATAACTTGAATATAGCCTTGCATCATTTGGGAGAAGAGTCAAAGCAACTCCACTGTGTTCAATCCAGGGTAAGGAGAAGTGGCAGGGGACAATGGCTTTCCTGAGTTCCTGGGGTGCAGCTTAGAGCCATCCTGTCGAGCAGCCACTGATGGCACCTCTGGGGTTCATGCAGTGCCTGCAGAGCCCAAAGATTTCTGCCTCCAGATCTTCTGAGTCAACATAATAGATGGCTTTGCAAACACAGTTCTCAAGTCCGGTGTTTACAGAGCTTTCTTGAAAAATTCTTCCAGGATATGTCAACAACCATTTGAACGGAGAAAATTCTAGGGAGTCATTTTCATTGTTCCCAAGAGATGGTCCCTGTTGTAGGGTGGAAAATGAAAGTGAAGTCGTGTCCAACTCTTTATGACCCCATGGACTGTAGCCTACCAGGCTCCTCTGTCCATAGGATTTTCCAGGCAATAGTACTGGAGTGGATTGCCATTTCCTTCTCCAGCAGATCTTCCCGACCCAGGGATCGAACCCAGGTCTACCGCATTGTAGACAGACACTTTACTGTCTGAGCCTCCAGGGACCTGCATTTATATAACCAGGAGCTGCCTCTCCGTCTTGGCCAAAACTCAGAGAACTAAGAGAAACATCTTACAGAAAAACATCAGTACTGTTTTGGGGAGTAGATCATTTTAGGAATGCCATATCTTTAAGGTTGCACTACATGAAATGTACCATCCCAAGTATTTGGGGGAAGATAACCTCAAACTGAGGAACAAGTGCTCAGTCTCCCAGATCCATTCACTGAGTGGTGTCTCTTGAGGGATAGTCATGAGCATCTCAATCAAGAGTGGGAAGGACGACTCATCTCTGTATCCCCAGTACTTAGCAAGGTGATGATACATAGTAGGTACTAGAAAAAGGTAAATGAATGAATGAATGGCTATACAACCTAAAGTTTGGTTTCCCCATCTGTAAAATGGGGTCAGTAAACACAGAGCCTGTCAATTTCACAGCACTATCTAACTCAACTTCATGTGCCCAGCTCACAGCGAGGCCAAAGGATACCAAACGGAGTTTGGAGCAGAGAAAAGTTTACTGCAGGGACATCCAAGGAGAACAAGTGGCTCATACCCCCCAAAACCCTGAGTTCCCCAAAGGGTTTCAGCAGTGTCTTTAATTAAAAGGCAAATTGAGGGAGGGGCATGGTTGGTTATTGCAGACTTCTTGGTGTAGGAATCCTTTGTTCTTCCAGCTGTCCATGTAGGTCCAGGTTATGGTGTTCATGTAAACTTCCAACAAGGCAAATGTTATTTCCTGTTCTGCAAATTATTATTTATGAATGTAAAAGTGTTATGCTCTTAAAGATAAGAGCCTTGAGAATGGGCTATCCTGTATATTTTAGGTTATAAGCAACATTAACTGGAAGCAATAGAATACAAAGGTTAAAGGAAAAGAAACAGATCTAATATAGTGTCAGATTTGTTCTTTCTATTAAAATAGAATGAGCATGAGCATCAGGAAGTAATGCAAACCTACATTAATTATTGTGTCTTCAAGCAGCCTCTTCAGATCTACTCCTTTCTTTGGAACTCAACATTCTGTGTTATGACTTATACATTGAGGGACCTGTCTTTGGTCACAGACTAGATGGTCTTGGAGGATGGGGACTGGTGATGCTTATTTGTGTGTCCTCATGCCTAGATAAGATATTCAAGGGTGTTGCTGAATGGGTCCCAGAGAGAGTGCAGCCCTGAAACTCTCTCTCTGAGCCACAACCCTGATGGCCACATGCTGCTGGGCTCCTCAGACACTCAGGCATCAGAGGACACTGACTTGTGCCTGAGCAACAGATGTGAGAAGTGAAGCTAAGTGTTTTCATTAGGTTGTGTCAGATGCGTGAGGAGGAGCTGTGGAGCAAGGAACAGGGGGCCCGAGAAGCATGTATAATGAGGCCTGGAGTTGCGGGAGAGCAGCTTCCAGCCACGGAAGATTAAGCTGATGGTACTGGCAGAGGGCGGAGGGCCTTGGGCTGTTAGCATCCCAACCTCTCACTGTTAATGCCTATTCCCTTTCACTGCTAAAGAGATCTGTGCTCCCAGGCTGTTAGTGGAGGAGTTTGTCAAGATGAGAAATCCACTCGGAAACATTTTACATCTTCCACACAATTGGCTCCTTCACAATGTAATTGTGCCCGAAGCAGAAGCATTCAAACACTCCCCAGGCATTTTGGCCACAGTCTGTAGCCAGATCTCAACAATACTTGCCAAGCTTGCTGCTTTACCTTAGATTTTCACAAAAGGAAGGTGAGAGGAGGATACCCTGGGACCTTCATCAGAACAAGTGATGCTTGAATATATTGCTCATTTTCAGCAGGAAAAAATTTATCCCATCTCATGTTTTTTGAAGGAAAAAAGCTTTCTCATTTTAAAGGCATTAGTGATCACCATGGTGATCACAAATAAAGGTATCTTCTCCAGCAGAGCTGGTTAATCTGTGGCACTTATAACACCAGCCCATGCTTCTGCATCTGTGATAGACACTGCTTATCAGTTACTGCACACTGAGGCAACCTCAGCATCCTTCTCAACACCATGTTTCAGGCAGTCATTCCAATCAAATGACATTCATAATTGAGACTTGCTCCTGCTATTCTAGATGCTTCATGAGTCATCTTCTGCTGCTCCCCATATGCAATGGATCTTTTTATCCCCCCCTTCTTATAGAAGGGAACCCTAGTGTACTTCAAGAAATCCTCCAGCCTCTAAACCTTCCAGTTTAAGTAGTTCAAATGTAATAAATCCTCCTTGTTTCTGAAGGTGGATACAAGATCTAGGTCTGGCCAATCAAAACACTGGACACAACCCCCTCCCCCAACCCAGCCACAGAAATTAGACCAGGGATGCATCAGAAAGACCCAAACTCAGGCCTTAGAAAAGGGGAACTTATTTTACTTCTGGACCCGAGTTCATGGAATTGTAAGCCCACAGCCATAGAGAGAAAACCTACCTAAGGATGACATCAGGTCAGAGATGATCAGAGATGAGTGAGGTTGGGCATTTGTGTCCCCATGATTCATGGCATCATTTGATTCTCTGTCTTCTGTTGTGTGGAGCTTTTTGTTTGTTTGTTTGTTTGTTTTAGGCTTTTTATTTTTGCAATTGTCGGTTATACCATAAGGTATTTATTAACTATAGTCACCATGTTGCACATGACATCCTGATGACCTATTTATTTTACAGCCAGAAGTTTGTACGTTTTGATCACCCTCATCCATTTCACCTACCCACCCAGAATCCCATGTTCAAAAAAACATATTCTAACATTTTTGAACCTATATCCATCTCTGTACTTTTCAGTTCTACGAGGCAATGAAATTCATTTTTAAAAAGCAACTCAAGCCAGCTCGAGTTAATTTTCTGTCACCTGTAACTGAAGCAGCCTTCATTGACATAATCACACCCTTCAACAGGATGCAGTTCTTAGGTGATGGGCTCCAGCAGGAATAAGATAATAGAAAACAGCAGAACTGCTTCAGGTGATGGGAACAAAGTCATGTTTGTGAGCAACCAGGACCATGGACTCCCTACGTCCACAAAGTTGGAGCCTCACTCGCACAGGTTGCCCTCAGAGAAAGTGGTCCTACAAGGACAGTTACAAAGAATACATGCTACAGGGAAGAGGTAGGGGGGAGGGGGGGCTTTCATTGGTGTCCTGCCCTGCAGTAGGGCAATTCCTGGACACAACCTGCTCTCCTAGGACTCCTAAGCCTGGCATTGTGGCTTTGATTTGCCAACTCAGCCTCCACCCACACGACTTGGAAATGCCAGCCCAGAACGCCACTGTCGACAGTGTGGATACAAACTGATCGCCCCAGCCCTTACCCTAACCCTAATCCTGCTAGGACCCTTCCTTGTGTCTTTCACTTTCCACTCTCTTCCATCCCCAGTGCCATCATCCTGCCCACCACTGTGGCTCCCTGAGACCACCCCCCTCCCCCTGTAATTCAGGCTCTCCCTCTAACTTTGCCACTGTGGGATCACCTTTTCGGTGAAAAGCTCCCACTGACTTTATCTTACTTCCTTAAAAAAATCTTGACACAAGTCCACTGTGCTTTTTCTACTTCATCTCAGGGTCTTTCTTTGATTCCTGCACATGAAGGTAGATCAGATCTCCCTGGACATCAGTTCTCTTTGCCTATAGAGTTGAGTTTGCTTCTGATGGCAGAAGCAGAGTCTTTGTTCCCTGTTATTGTTGAAGCTGTTAACATGCCAATGCTCTCCCAATTGGTGCAATATTGAGGATTAAAATATTAATCAGGAATAATCATGTATGCATTATTCATCCTCAGACATTCTGGGTATGGATGCCAAGAAACTACACATATTTCAAACATGAAATCCTTCATCTTTTCCAGAGAGCTCATATCTCCATGATCATACCAAAGGGGACGTGTGGGCTCATTTCTCTGCATGTACCAAGAGAAACAAAACAGTGCAATTTAGCTCCCACTGTTCATAACAGATGTCCCTCCCGGATGCTTTGTCAAAACCTCTTAACAAACACATGTGTCCCACTCATTGCTTGGCTCTCTTGCTTTCCTGGCTTTTCCCAGAACACATTTCATGCCTAAGAGAGAACCCATCAGGGAGAGAAAGACTTCAGCCTTCCTATAAATAAAACCAACTTGAGTAAATCCCACAGAGAATTGTTTCCCTTAACAGCATTCAAGGAATCTTTGGCAACTTATTAATTTTTAGAAACTGGTCTCCACCAGGATATAAGCTACTTCTATAAGGCCAACTATATCATTCATCTGTCCTTGGGAACTGTCTTTTCAATCGAGAACAATAATGAAACTATTTCTTATGACAGGAATTTTTCTCCATCCAATTTTTCTCTTTCTTTATCTCCTTTCTACCTTCCAAATAGCTCATTTACAGGAATGCTCCTTCTTTCCTCTGTTACCAACTCACTTTCTCCTCAAGTGTATGCCTTGCAGATCCTTCGAGTGGGAGATACCACCAGCTCTACTATCCGACATTCTCTCGTGTGGCACAGGGGCAGAAGGCTAGAAATCATGTCTCCCAGACTCTTTGCCAGGGTGGTTTCTTTTTTGGTCATCCAAGGAGAAACTCTCCTGAAATATTTGGAAGGTGGAAAGAAGCAGAAGCTACCATTGCAACAGCAGCAGGCAGGCATGAGGTCTTGGACAGACAGTAAGCAAGAGGCTCTGCTGTGGCTTCTAGAACCTCTCTAAGGAATCCTGCCTTCAGTGGCAAGCAGCTGAGACCATCAATAGCTACTGCTTATGCTCATCTCCCCAGAATCTGCAGAGATCTATCCAGGGTCCTGAGTCTGGAGGCAAAGCAAGGGTGTGAGGATGGAACTTGAGAATATCCACATTCCTTTATGAGTCAAGGTAGAGACATTGCAGAGTGTATGGACAAGGGAAGACTGACCTTACCAGAGAAGAGAGGCTCAATGTAGAATGAAGGCTTGAAATACCAGCTTCAGCAGAATTCAGGCAATATCCCCATTTCAATTCTCAGTTTCTGCTCTTTCTTTTCTTTCTTTATTTTTTCGTTTTCTTTTATATTGGAGTATCATTGATTAACAATGTTGTGTTAGTTTCAAGTGTACAACAAAGTAGTTCAGTTATACGTATATCTATTCTTTTTCAAATTCTTTTCCCATTTAAGTTATTACAGGGTATTGAGCAGAGTCCCCAAGCTATACAGTAGATCCTTGTTGATCATCTATTTTAAACATAGTGTATATGTAAGTCTCAAACTTGTAACTTATTCCTTCCCCTACCCTTCCCTTTTAGTAACTGCAAGCTCATTCTCTAATACTGTAAGACTGTTTCTTTGAGAAATAAGTTTATTTCTATCTTTTTTTTAGATTCAACTTATAAGCAATATCTATGATATTTGTCTTTCTCTATGTAACTTACTATACTTTGAATGATAATCTCTAGATCCATCCATGTTGCTGCAAATGGCATGATTTCATTCTTTTTTATAGTTGAGTAATATTCCATTGTGGGGATCTTCCCAAGGGGTTCAGTGATAAAGAATCTGCCTGCCAAGCAGGAGATGTAGATTTGATTCCTGGATTGGCAAGATCCCCTGGAGAAGGGAATGGCTACCCACTCCAGTATTCTTGCCTGGAGAATTCCATGGACAGAGGAGCCTCATGGGCTAGAGTCCATGGTGTCAAAAATATTTGGATACAACTTAGTGACTAAACAACAACAACAATATTCCATTGTATATATGTACCCCATCTTCTTTATTCATTCATCTGTCAATGGACATTTAGGCTACTTCTAAGTCTTGGCTCTAGTAAACAGTACTGCAATGAACATTGAGGTGCATATATCCTTCTGAACCTTGGTTTTCTCCAGATATATGCCCAGGAGTGGGAGTGTTGGATCACATGGTAGCTCTACTTTTAGTTTTTTTAGGAATCTCCATATTGGTTTCCATAGTGGCTATACCAATTTACATTCTCACCAACAGTGTATTGCTAATAGATTTTTTATGATGGCCATTCTGACTGGTATGAGGTGATATCTCTACTCTTTCTTAATCAGTGCTCCAGCTTTTTCATAAGAAACAGGGTTAGGCTCTCAGGTCGAATTCTACTAGTATGATCTGCAGAATCAAACAATGCCTGGAAGGCGAGATGGTCAGAGGAATAGACCTGCCTTAACTGTGACCAGTAACCAATAATGTGGCTACAGGGTAAAGGTTGGAAAGGGGTTAAATTCATAGAAATGGTGGTAGGGAGCTCTGAGGAGTAGGTAGGGTAAATTTGTCAGAATGAACAGAGTATGGAGATACCTTTTTTCCATACAACTCTTTACCAGAGGGTACCTACTGTAGAGGTTGGTCTCCATCATCAGGTAAAGAAGTTGATCCATTCTAGACGAGGCAGCCTATTTCCCCAGCTATCCCAGGGCTTGCTCAATGGATTCCTGAATCATGCAGCCAGGACATAGACTGAAGTTATGCATCAATTTAACAATACTGATCTCTGCTGGCTACTCCAATTGCCAAATGCCTCACCTGCCCAAATCAGAACTGGAAACCATGTTCACAATATGGCATCATTCCCTAGAGAACCAGCCAGAGCCCTGGTGGCAGTTACATTATACTGGGACCCTTCTCATGAAGGGTCAGCAATTTCCCCTCACTAGAATAGAAACACTCTGGACTTGGATATGCCTTCTCTGGCAGAAGCTGGGCTCTCATCTCTGAACCTACTGAATACCTTTGTTATCACCAATCTACTGCTTCTCTATAACATTGCTTCTCACAAAAAGAAAATTTATTTCAGCAGCACGAGTAAGGCGATAGACTTGTGCCCTTGGCATTTATCATTCATACCATTCTCCCCACTATGCAGGAACAGATGACCTTCTAGAAAATTGCGGTGGTCTGTTAAAAATTCAGTGTGGCACCAGCTCAGAGACAACACTGTGCATAGTTGTGAAGCAATCCTATAAAATACAGCGGTTAACAAAGGACTCTGTCTCTGACAGTCAAGTGTAAAGGTGGAGAAGGAAGCCATGAAGGCAGGAGTAGCCAACTTTACTGATATTCCTATAACCAACTTTCAGAATTTATCTTCACGCCTCCATCAGTTTGGAGTCTGCTGGTTTTGAGGTCTGTTAACAAAGCAGTAGTGCCTTTACTGGAAGGGCTCAACAATTGTCCCATTGACCTTTAACCTGAGATGGCTTACCTAGCCACTCTGAGCTCCTCCTCCTTCTCAACCAAGAGGCAATGACCAGGGTTACTGTACTGACTCTACCAGGACAAGGAGAAACAGAGCAGCTGTTAAATAATGGGAGAAGAGAATAATACAGATGGTCCCCTACTTAAAATAGGGTTTCCCTGATAGCTCAGTTGGTAAAGAATCCACCTGTAATGCAGGAGACTCCAGTTCAATTCCTGGGTTAGGAATATCCCCTAGAAAAGGGATAGACTACCCACTTCAGTATTCTTGGACTTCCCTTGTGGCTCAGATGGTAAAGAATCTGCCCACAATGCGGGAGACCTGGGTTTGATCCCTGAGTTGGGAAGATCCCCTGGAGAAGAGAAAGGCTACCCACTCCAGTATTCTGGCCTAGAGAATTCCATGCACTGTATAGTCCATGGGGTCCCAAAGAGTTGGACAGGACTGAGCAATTTTCACTTTCACTTTCACTATGCACTTGGTAGAAACTGTACTTTGAATTTAGGAGGGGCAGTTAATTACTTTTTATTGGCGTATAGTTGCTTTACAACTATAGATTCTGCTGCGGTACTAGATTCTACTGCTCAGAAAAATGAATCAACCATACATATATTAATACATATATCTTTTCCCTTTCAGACTTCCTTTCATTCAGGTCACCACAGAACAGCAGGTGGAGTCTCCTCTGCTATACAGTATGGTCTCATCAGTTGTCTATCTTATACACAGTATTAATAATGTATATGTGTCAATCCCAATCTCCTAATTTCTCCCACTAGCCCCTTTCCTCCTTGATATCCATACATTCGTTCTCTATGCCTGTGTCTCTATTTCTGCTTTGCAAATAAGATCACCTGTACCATTTTTTAGATTCCACAGATAGGAGTTTATACACAATATTTGCTTTCCTCTTTCTGACTTCTCTTCATATAACACTCCCTAGGTCCATCCACGTATACTTTGAATTTTGAATTGTTATCTTTTCCTGGACTAGTGACATGTGATGTCATACTGTCTCATGATGCTGGGCAGCAAGCCATAGCTATTCTGGGATGAGGGTCCCCCCACTCCGCCGGCACTCCCCAACTCACAGCACACAGGTAGCTGCCTCTTCTGCACATGCAGAAGGGAGAATGATGTGAAGAACGTCTGCTAAATAAAGCAGTCTAATTAATAAAGCAACTGTCAAGTGCCTGCCATGATAATTTCATCTTGTCGTGATCTCATCCAAGTAGGCAACCATCTCACCGAGGTCAAATAGTTTCTATATCCTGTTCTAAGAGGAAGACAAATGCACAGACAGCAGTGAAATGGGGGAATGCAGGCTGCTGAAGCAGTGTCTGCACTTCAGAGCCTGTGCCTCTGATCTTTTCTTTTTCAAAGATAAATCTCAGCCCTGTAACACCCCCTGAGACTAGAGAACAGCAGCGGAAGTGAAAACTCTCAGCCCCATGCTGGAAACCCTTTTACAAATTGCATTCAGATTTGAATTCAAAAGTGTCCTGCTGAACTCTCCAGCAGAGCCAAAGCTTTGCCAAACAGCATTCTTACTTTCTTCGAATTAACTGGGATCTCTGGATTTCCAGCCACTGATTCTAAGACACAAAAGATAGAAAAGATAATCCTGGTTCAGATTCTGGATTCAGACCTACTCAGGGTTTCAATCTCGACTGTACTGCTTTCCAGCACTGTGTTGACTTAGACAAATTGTTCAACTTCTCTGAGCTTCCATTCTTTGTCCATAAAGAGAGACCACGCTTTTGCAGGGTTTATGCAAAGATGAGATGAGATAATATATGTGATGTCTGAATAAGGGGAACATCACATGGCAGATGCTCACAAAAAGATTACTTTTCCTACTCACTAACTTTAAAATCCTTGATAATTTGAAAATACAAGTGTGTGTTTGTATAACTGAATCACTTTGTTGTACTCTTAAAACTAACACAACCTTGTAAATTAACTATACTTCAATTTATAAAGAAACTGGAAAAAAGAAAGTAGCATTATTCCAGGGTCAATAGTTCCACATATTATATGGCTATCGCTTTTCTCTTCCCACTTTAAATGCTCCTCCGAAGTGGTTTTCTGACAGCTAAAAGTAATAGCTCTCTGTTCAATAGGGAATCTTTCGTAGAGAAGAACAAATATTTAAGATGAGGTATTTTTTCCCTTAAAGCAGCGCTGAGCAAAGGATAAAGATGTGCTATTATCTTCCTCATACGTATGCGAAGAGGAGAGTTTGAATCTTCATCCTTATAAACCTGTAAGAGTCAGATAATGGACATTTCTTAATCCAGGGACTCAAATTTCAGCTGAATGTAACTTTTCTATCTTGCAAGACAGATGTGACAGTCCAAAAGCATTATTATTAATATGAGGATGTAGAGAGTGAGAAAAGTATGGTTTGTACTCACATGGCAGTAACAAAATAGCAAACTCTGCAGTAGGATCCTGAGAATTATGGATGCAGTGGGATAAGAACTGTTTCTCCTGGGGGGACAGATGGGTGACACACATATGACTGAGACTTAGGAAAGACACTGTGAGCCCTGATGTGACAGAAGGAAACACAGACATGATAACCTAGCATAAACATTTGTGGCCAAGATGGAAGGGAAGGCGGAAAGGTTACCGTTGACAATGCGGATATAAAAATCCCAATCTGCAATATAATTATAAATAAAACGGTTGTTAACTTTTACAATGCCTATATATTTTTATGTAATGTCAAAGCTTACACATCACCAATCTTTATATCAACTTTTATATTGGCATTTTGAGAAAAACACCATATTTCCTAAAGCTTTTTGTAAAGTAATAGAGCAGCCCTGATCATAACCATCCTTCAAATGCATAGATTGCATCTCTGCGTGTGTAAATGGTGTGCATGATATGGACATAAGATAAATAACTCAACAGAGATGCCAGAAACAGCCATGGTAGCAGCATGGGTTTGACTTTTAGCAGAAACAGCATGAAAATATTACCAGTGTATCCATATGATTTCCCCTCCTCCACCCCCAATTTCAGAATGTGGAAAGGAGAATAGGTGCCCTAACCACATCCCAAACATGGTTGAACAATGAGTGCCTGGCTCTGGGTTGAGGATGCTGAGTTTAAGTCCAGACCCACCTCTAGCTGTCTTGGCAATTTTTAAGCAAATCAAACATTCACTTTTTGTCTTCATCCATAATGGAGGTTTGAGTTCATGTGTAAGATGAAACCAAAAATCACATGAAAGGCTTGCTGACACTCAACAGGAAATTATGCATCAAAGCAAGGGCCATGACACTCAAGGAGAGAATTGGAGAAAGTGCTACACTTATCCCAAGGATGAAATTATCACAAGCACCCATGTGTAGACCTCATCCGTTGTAGCTGTCCTAAAGGGCAGAACCTGGAGTGGAAGCAGCCCCAGCTCTATGGTCCATGGGGCTGGGTTTAAATTCTGACTCCATCACTTACCAACTGTGCAACTCTAAGCAAGTCACTTAACTTCTCTGAAACTCCATTTCATCATCTATTCGATGGCAACAGCAATCTCTATCCAATGAGCCAAACTCTGCCTGAATTCAAGTCCCAGCTCTGACCCCCAGTAGTTACTGAAGGCAAACATTGGGTTCAGGTGTGGAAACCACACTTTCACCTGCAGCCTACACTCTGTTCCCCAACCTAGGGCTACCTTGAGCTTGCTTTGGGGTTTCTGGAACTTGCTCTGGTTAATAAAGCTACACATAACTTTCCTTTTGACTATGTAATTCTTTGGGTGGCACTAGTGGTAGAGAGTCTACCTGCCAATGCAGGAGACTAAAAGACCGGGGTTTGATCCCTGGGCCAGGAGCATCCTCCGGAGCAGGGCATGGCAACCCATTCTGGTATTCTTGCCTTGAGAATCCCATGGACAGAGGATCCTGGCAGGCTACGGTCCATAGGGTCACAAAGAGTCAGACATGCTGAAGTGACTTAGCACACACATGTAATACTTTAAAGCCCTAAAGTGAAAAGTGGAAGTGAAAGGGTTAGTTACTCAGTCTGTTGCAGCAAATTCTTTACTGTCTGAGCCACCAAAGAAGCCCTTAGAGCCCTAGGAGTAAATAATTAGTTTCTAGTGTAGGTGCTTTGAAGAAATGACATCAAATTTTATTAGAATTGTTCAAAGGCCCAGTGTTTCTCAAACTGGGTCCTCGAATTGGCAGTACCAGCATTGCCTGGGAAATTAATCAGGCGCCTCCCAGGCATGCTGAATTAGACCCTATGGGCCTAGGTCTCACTGCTCTGTGTTTGAAGCTCTCCAGGTGTTTCAGACACATGCTCAAGTTTGAGAGCCCAATTACAGAGAACATTAATCAATCAATTCACTTTAGCAGACATGCTGCTGCTGCTAAGTCACTTCAGTCGTGTCCGACTCTGTGCGACCCCATAGACGGCAGCCCATCAGGCTCCACCATCCCTGGGATTTGCCAGGCAAGAACACTGGAGTGGGTTGCCATTTCCTTCTACAATGCATGAAAGTAAAAAGTGAAAGTGAAGTCGCTCAGTTGTGTCCGACTCTTACCGACCCCATGGACTGCAGCCCACCAGGCTCCTCCGTCCATGGGATTTTCCAGGCAAGAGTACTGGAGTGGGGTGCCATTGCCAGAAGCTACTAAAAACAAAGTCTTGACACAATATTCAGGGTAAAGGCTGCCCTAAGAGGAGCCCCATACACACCCTAGCACACAAATAATTAAATTTCACCCTATAGGGAGCAGAATGGACTCCACTCATACAAACACGGGACACATAACTGAAAAGACAAGTGGAATGTGGTATTGTCACATCTGATGCTTCTTCCCATCTACCCATCTGCCTGTTATCTCATGCTAAGTGCATACATGTGCATACACATGCACACCAGCAAACACGGTTGTTAAAAATTCAAACCCAGTCAGTTATGGTAAACCCAACAGCACTGAGACTCTAAGACTGGAAAGAAAAAGATGCTTGGTACTTTGCAAAATAATTACCCAAACCAGGATAAACAGGAATGATAGTGTGGTTAAACACACAATAGATTCTATTTTTTTTATTTTTTTAGATTCTATTTTTTATAAAGACTTTATTTTCCAGACCAGTTTAACTTTCATAGCACTATTCCCTGGTGGCTCAGTGGTAAGGAATCTGCATGAGGTGCAGGAGATGCGGGTTTGATCCCTGGGTTGGGAAGATCCCCTGGAGGAGGGCATGGCAACCCACTCCAGTATTCTTGCCCAAAGAATCCCGTTGACAGAGGAGCCTGGTGGGCTACAGTCCATAGGGTCGCAAAGAGTCGGACATGACTGAAGCAACTTAGCTCACACGCACACATTGAACTGCAGGGACAGAGACTTCCTATATACCCTTCCCATGACATATGCACAGCCTCCCCTCTTATCAACAGCCCCCACCAGATGGGTCATTTGTTCCACTGGGTGAACCTACGCTGATGCACTATCATCACCAAAAGTCCAGAGTTTACATTAGGGTTCACTCTTGGTGTTATACATTCTATAGGTTTGGATGAAAACACAGTGACATGTATCCATTATTATAGTAACATATAGACTTTTTCACTGTCCTAAAAATCCTTTGTGTTCCACCTAGTCATCCCCCTCAATTCCTCCCCTAAAAAATAAAATGAAAAATAAAAAAAAAAAAAAACAGCAACCATTGATCATTTTATGGTCTCCATGGTTTTGCTCTATTCTTTTCTAAAGCACACATAAATGCAAACAAAGCAGCATTATAAGGCCTGAGGACAGCACACCTCAGAACCTATAACACAGAAAGATTTTCTGTTTCTATCTGTTCTTCTGCCTCAGCCTGTACAATGTCACTACAATGAGATTCAACTCAAGCAAAGAAAATGGGTGCCCTTGTGTTTGGACTGGCCTTGGTGTCTTTGCTGCGTGTTCCCGGGGCCAGAAGCTCATCTTCCACACCCCACAGCTCCACAGAGGACTAGGCAGTACCATCTTGCTCATGGGCCTCCTGACTCAGCCTGCAGGGGCTCCCTCTTCCCAAGGCCACAGGCTGAGCACCTCTGTCTTCTCTTCACTGGGGCCCAGAAATGCAGCCTGCTTCCTCCCCTGGTCAGTCACTGCTCTACTCTCCGCTCACTGGGGTGGCCTGTTACTGTGACTGGCTCAGAAGTCTCCCCAGCTCCTGGCTCCCTTGCTGTTTCCAAAACAAACCAGGATCCTAAGTACTAGAAGTAAGTAAATTAGAAAAATCATCAAATAAATTGAGTATGGATTAACAAATACACACCATTGTACATAAAATAGATAACCAACAAGGACAGGGAACTATAGTCAATATCTTATAATAACCTATATTGAAAAAATATGAAAAAATATATATATATAAAATGTATAACTGAATCACTTTGCTATAAACCTGAAACTAACATTGTGTATCAACTATCCTTTGATTGTAAAAAGAAACAAAGGAAATAAGGAAGGAAGATCACCAAGGACTTTTGCTTTCTACTTCCAGTTCTAGATGAAGTTCTTACTAATTCTCTCCTTCTTCTGACCCCACCCACATAGAGGGCCAGGCACCCATCAACTTGACACCTATAACTTTACCTCAAGAACTGTGTCTACTATTTACCACCTCTCTTCTGGCAAAGAGTGTGCTGGAATTTAATAGATGCCATTTCATCCAGTCCTGTGACAACCCTGTGAGGAAGATATTCATGTTCCCATTTAACAGATAAGAAAAACTGAGGCCCAGAGACACGGAGAGACTTGCCCCAGATCACAGGAGCCTAACAGTTCATCTCAACTCTCTATGCTGCCTCCTGCCTCTTGCTACCCAAAGACACAAGCTGGGTGAGCTCTTGTCTCTATTTTACTCAGCCCCAGCCTGTGTGACATCTATGCCCCTGGGACTCTGTCCTATCCAGGCTCCCCTTAGACACTGCTCTCTGGGTCACTGGCTATGGCCCTGTCCAGAGGTAGCTACTGAGCCTGACCCTCCTGACTTGGTCCAGTCCACAGGCCCACAGGATTTTTTCTTACTCACCATGTCAGTAATTTCTTAATTTGAAACATAGAGACAAAAATACCTTCCCTATCCACAGTATAGCTCTAAGGCTCAAATACATTAGGCATGTGGGAAAGATTGAAAGCATCATGCCACAGAATCTTCAGTTGGAGCTTTCAAAGGCAACATTGACATATAATAAACATCAACTTGCAAAATCGAGGTGTAATAAAGACCTCAATGTGACATTTCAAACTCAGTGATGAGAACTAGCTAAATAACCAATTGTCAATGAAGATAGAAAAGCATCAAGAATAAACATTAAGTGATTTATTTTTTCAAACTTATGGTTACCAAAGGGGAAAGCGGGGAGGAACAAAACAAGAATTTGAGATTAAGATATACACACTACTATAAATAAAATAGGTGCACAATAAGGACCTAGTTCCCTGTATAGCACAGGAAAGTATATTCAATGTCTCATAATAACCTCTAAGGGAAAAGAATCTGAAAAAGAATAGGTATGTGTGTGTGTGTGTGTGTGTGTGTGTGTGTGTGTGTGTGTGTCTGGGCTTCCAGGTGGCACTAATTGTAAAGAACCTGCCTGCCAATGCAGGAGATATAAGAGACACCAATTCAATCTCTTGATTGTGAAGATCCCCTGGAGGAGAGCATGGCAGCCCAATCTGGTATTCTTGCCTGGAGAATCCCTTGGACAGAGGAAGATGGTGGGCTACGGTCCATAGGATTGCACAGAGTCAGACATGACTGAGGCTACTTAGCATGCACAAATATATGTATGTATAACTGAATCATTGTGCTATACAACTGAAACTAACACATCATTGTTTTTGTTTTTTGTTTTTTATTTTTATTTTTTTTAATTTTATTTTATTTTTAAACTTTACATAACTGTATTAGTTTTGCCAAATATCAAAATGAATCCGCCACAGGTAAATCAACTATATGTCAATTAAAAAATAAGGTTAGGGGCTTCCCAGGTGATGCTGGTAAAGAACCCATCTGCCAGTGCAGGAGATGCAAGAGATGTGTGTTTGATCCTTGGGTCAGGAAGATCCCCCGGAGAAGAAAATGGCAACCGTCTCCAGCATTCTTACCTAGAAAATTCCATGGACAGAGGAGATTGGCGGGCCACAGTCCCTGTGGTAATAAAGAGTTAGACATGACTGAGCACGCACACACACACACACACACACACACACACACACACACAAGGTTATTTATTGAAGAAAGATTCCTTTAGAGGAGGTCACTGGGAGTATCATCCACCAACACAGGGAAGGAGGGTGGGGGGCCACCCAATCACCCCAGCATCTGACAGGCTTTGCCATGCATTCCCTGCTGATGGGAACACAGAAGGTGCATATCTGGGAAAGCCAAGGCTGACTGCATCTGGGAAGTAAGTACAAATCAAAGAGCAGATCAAAGAAAGGGAAGCCTGCATGCAGGTTGAGATGAACTCGTGATAGAAATGTTGACCCTGGCTTGTCTGAAAATTGATCATAAATAGAGGTGCAGGAGGGGCTTCATTGTGGAGACAGAAGGATGCACAGGCAGAAACTAAGGAGTGAGCAGTGCATCTTTTTTTTTCTTTTTTTTTTCCCACTTAGCTTGTGGGATTTTAGTTCCCAGACCAAGGACCAAACTCTAGCCATGGCAGTAAAAGCACCAAGTCTTAACCACTGGACCAACAGGGAATTCCCAGTGCATCCTCTTGATAGATAAGCATCTTCCAGGAAAGAGGGACCCATCAGGAAATCCCCAAAGAATCCACAGAGGTACCCACAAGAGCACCTGCCAGGCCAGAGGGCAGAGCCACCTCCCTACAGCATCAGTCCAGTAAGGATGTCCCCATTCATGGCCCTCTTCTCCACCTCTGCTTTGTCTCTGATGGGAGCAAGCACAGCAGCTGGAAAATCAATAAGGATGGGAGCTGGAAACAGTGAGACTGAACACAGCCCCTCCCCTGAGGGCAAGTGTCCATGTGTTGGGGCCCTACTTTGGCAGAGATGCCGACTCTACATTAAATGAGGATCAAGCAAAACTCTTAATTTGAAAAGATACATGCACCCCTATGTTAATAACAGCACTATGTATAATAGCCAAGACATGGAAACAACCTGCATGCCCACTGACAGATGAATGGATAAAGAAGATATGGTACGTGTGTGTAATGGAATACTGCTGCTGCTGTTAAGTCACTTCAGTCGTGTCCGACTCTGTGCAACCCATGGACTGCAGCCTACCAGGCATCTCTGTCCATGGGATTCTCCAGGCAAGAACACTGGAGTGGGTTGCCATTTCCTTCTCCAATACATGAAAGTGGAAAGTGAAAGTGAAGTCGCTCAGTCGTGTCTGACTCTTAGTGACCCCATGGACTGCAGCCTACCAGGCTCCTCCATCCATGGGATTTTCCGGGCAACAGTACTGGAGTGGGGTGCCATTGCCTTCTTCAAACAACAATGGAATACTACTCAGCCCCCAAAAAGAATGAAATGATGCCATTTGCAGCAACATGGATAGACCTGGAGATTATCAGAGTAGTGAAGTCAGACAGAGAAAGACAAACATAAATAAATTTATGAAACAGAAAAGAACTCACAGACATAGAGAAAAGACTTGTGGTTGCCAAGGGGGAGGGAGGAGAGGGCAGTGGGAAGGCATGTATTGGGAGTTTTGGATGAGCAGATGCAAACTATTATATACAGGATAGATAAACAACAAGGTCCTGCTGTATAGCACAGGGAACTATATTTGATATCCTGTAATAAACCATAATGGAAAAATATTTGAAAAAGAATATAAATAAACATATAATTGAATCACTTTGCTGTATATCTGAAACTAACACAACATTGTAAATCAACTATACTTGTATGCAATAAATTTTAAGGAACAGAAGTTGGGGCCCTTGATCCCTGCACCCCTCCAGCCTCATGTTTCTTCACTTGGCTTCATCCCACACCCCTCATACTGAACCACATGCCCTCACCCTGTTCATTATGCCAACTACTATGCTGCTTCCTCCTCCTGGTCTTTGCTCCTACCACACTCAGAAGCCAAACTCTAGGGCTACTTCATCCATGCACTGGGCCTAAGAGACGGTCTCGGTGTCAACCTATTTTTCCTAATCTCAAAAGTCTTAGGAGAAGGCAATGGCAACCCACTCCAGTACTCTTGCCTGGAAAATCCCATGGACGGAGGGGCCTGGTAGGCTGCAGTCCATGGGGTCGCTAGGAGTCGGACACGACAGAGCGACTTCACTTTCACTTTTCACTTTAATGCATTGGAGAAGGAAATGGCAACCCACTCCAGCGTTCTTGCCTGGAGAATCCCAGGGACAGGGAGCCTGGTGGGCTGCCATCTATGGGGTCGCACAGAGTCGGATACGACTGAAGTGACTTAGCAGCAAAAGCCTTAACCTCCAATTTTCTGCACAAACTGTTTCTGATATAATAAAACACACCAGAAGAACCTGGCTAAAATCACATTTAATGAGGACCTTGGGGTAAGACTGCTCCATTCCACGTTTTTCTCAGTTGGACTCAGTTTTTCTCTTTGGACTCGAGTCTCAGTCCAAATATCACCTCCTCCAGGAAGCCTTCTTTTACATCCCCATGCTGAGCTAAGCTGGCCTCCACAGACTTCAGTAACACAGTCTCAGTGCTTTGCATGCTTATTATACTGTATGCACTTGGGGTGTGTGTCCTCACTTGACTATAAGCTCCTTGAAGGCAGGGCTATGTCTTCATCACAGCTCTGTTTTGTTTTTTTTTTAATATGTAGTTATTTATTTGGCTGTGCTGGGTCTTAGCTGCAGCATGTAAACTCTTAGTTGTGGCATGTGGGATCTAGTTGCCCGGCCAGAGATCGAACCCAGGCCCCCTGCATTGGCAGCATAGAGTCTTAGCCAATGGACCACCAGGGAAATCCCTGAACAGCTCTATCTTAGGTGTCAGATACTGAACCTTCCAAAACCACATCTAAATAGTAGGATAGTAATAATCTATCCCTCAGAGAATTCTCATTGTAAAATGAGAAAATTGGTGTGAAACATTTAGCATGGTATCTAACATAACATTTAGCATGGCATAAAGGTGAAAACTTAATAAAACCTCGTCTATTTATTTTTATTATTAGTCAACACTTTGCTGTTGAGTAGATGGATGAATGGAAAGACTGGCATCATCATTGCAATGTGGAATATACATGCCATAAAGGAAATCCTGGGGGCAGAGCCGAGATGCTAACAAATGAGTTGTCAAGGTCCTTTCCATCTCAATCGCTTTCTATTTTTGAGGCCCATGAATTACCCAAACAGCATCCAAACTAGAAAATTCACCTCCATCAAGCATTTGTCTGCCACAGAGATTGATAAGAGTTTGGGAATGCCATCAGTAAAATGAAATTTCTAATTAGCTAGAAAAAGTTGTCGTATGTGCATGTGTATAAAGGGCTTCAGATAAACACCTGTGTTATCTCATCCTCCCAGAAATTGGTCCCCGGCAAAGCATCACTTTGCTCCTGCTTTTCAGCGGTATCCATTTTCTAAATCAGTTCATGTTTCTCCAGAATAAATCTAAGTCCTGGTGAAAATGTATTTGCTGCCCCCTTTCCTGTTCCTTTCCTGATTTTTCTCCTTTGGCATAATTGTGGTCAATGACTATCATCTTCCAACAGATCCTCTCCATCCTGGAAGAAGAGCTCGCCAATGCCCTGGCTAATCATGCAGTTGGCAGCCAGATGTCTTGAGTGGCCCTGATGACAGTGACAGGAAAAAGTTATTAGGCTTTTTTCTGGGACAATAGGGGAGTTATTGGATGAGAACCAACTCAGGGTATTGGGTCTCCCTGGTGCAGAAAGAAGCCTGGGTGAACGGAGATACAGGTTGAAAGAGTATCCTTTGTGATCAAAATCTTGGCATCCCAGGACAAGTTGTCCAGAGTATACAGGAATTTAAATTTAAGCCCCAGCAAGTCAGGGGATAAATAAACATCAGTTCAGTTCAGTCGCTCAGTCATGTCTGACTCTTTGTGACCCTATGCATTGCAGTACTCCAGGCCTCCCTGTCCATCACCAACTCTCGGAGTTCACCCAAACTCATGTCCATCAAGTCAGTGATGCCATCCAGCCATCTCATCCTCTGTCATCCCCTTCTCTTCCTGCCCCCAACCACTCGAGCATCAGAATCTTTTCCAATGAGTCAACTCTTCACATGAGGTGGCCAAAGTACTGGAGTTTCAGCTTTAGCATCAGTCCTTCCATAGGGCACACCAAATAACATTTTTGTGACTGGCTTTTTATCAGCCATAACTGTTGATGTACCTCATTTCACATCTTATTTCATCTGATGCTCATGATAGTCACACATCCAGTTTATCATTGTCCCCATATTACTGATGAAGAAACTGAGGCTAAAAGAGAGTGAGCCCAAATCCAAACAGCTAATGAGTGAGAGCTCAGGGTCCCACATGCATCTTCTTCCATCAGAGCATCAGGTAACTAGGGGAGGAATAGCTCAAAACAAAAGTTCTAAGTTACTATGAATGCCCTGGTCACATATCTGGAGAAAACCCTAATTAGAAAAGATGCATGCACCCCGGTGTTCATGGCAGCACTATTCACAGTAGCCATGACATGGAAGCAACCTAATAGCATTTGACTGATAAATGGATAAAGATGTACATATATACAATGGAATATTAGTCAGCCATAAAAGAGAATGAAATAATGCCATTTACAGCAACATGGATGCACCTAAAGATTATCACACTAATGTAAGTCAGACAAAGACAAATATCATGTGATATCACTTATATGTAGAATCTAAAAAATGCTACAAAGAATTTATTTACAAAATAGAAACAGAATCACAGACATAGAGAACAAATTTATGGTTGCCAAGGGGGAAAGGGGGGCAGATAAGCTAATAGAGATTAACATAGACACAGTGCTATATATAAAACAGATAATCAACAAGGTCCTACTGTACAGCACATGGAGCTATACTCAATATCTTATAATAAGCATTAATGGAAAAGATTACAAATATGTATAACTGCATCACTTTGCTGTACACTTGAAACTAACACATTGTAAATTAACTATATGCATGCATACTAAGTTACTTCAATCATATCCAACTCTTTTCAACCCTATGGATTTTAGCTCACCAAGCTCCTCTGTCCATGGGATTCTCTAGGCAAGAATACTGGGGTGGGTTGTCATGCTCTCCTCCAGAGATCTTCCTGACCCAGGGATCAAACCCATGTCTCTTATGTTTCCTCCATTGACAGGCAAGTTCTTTACCACTAGAAACACCCAGGAAGCTGAAATTAACTACACTTCTATTTAAAAAAATAAAATAAAAACTTCAAAAAATCCCCAAGAATGATACAGAGATGTGATAGTATAATGATAGCTATGGTGAATCATCAGAGAAAATGCAGAATATTTGGTCATTCTTTGCTTTTGAAGCTGATTTTAATGATTATGTTCATTCTCCAAAACCCTGTCAGTTGTCAAATCCATACAACCACTGGGGGTGAACCATGGCACAACCCAGCTCTTCTTGTTCTCCAACTTCTAAAACCCTAACCTCCATTTTTGTACAAACCAACATCCTTGTATTGGAGAAGCCTGGTTAAAGCTGGACTGTGTGGGAGGGTGGGCGGGCTTCTCCCTTGGCTGGATCCTCTCTTAACATCTGAATCCAGAGACATCACCAATCAAGACTTCTTTCTCTGGTTTGAGTCAAGCACTCTGTCCTACACCTATTGGGGTGTCCTACATGTCTCCAGTAAAAAAATAAATTGGTTTTTTTTTAATTTATTTATTTCTTATTGAAGGATAATTGCTTTTCAGAATTTTGCTGTTTTCTGTCAAACCTCAACATGAGTCAGCCATAGGTACACTCTTTTGAACCTCCCTTCTATCTCCCTCCCCACCCCACCCCTCTAGGTTGATACAGAGCCCCTGTTTGAGTTTCCTGAGCCATACAGCAAATTCCTATTGGCTATCTGTTTTACATATGGTAATGTAAGTTTCTATGTTAGTCTTTCCAATCATCTCACCCTCTCTTCCTCTCTCCCCTTATCCGTAAGTCTATTCTCTATGTCTGTTTAAATGTCTTTTCACAGGAAGGTGTTCCTTTCAGATTGGAATCTGAGCTGCAGAGAAATGACTGATTTCACAGAGACAAGATTCTTCCGGTGGAGAGTCTTGGAGTGATTGTTCACATCCATTTATCCCTTCTGTCCAAACATGAGGGTGGATTTCCCTGCCCTGTGCAGTTAGGCAGGATCTGGACAGACCCGCAGGCTGTGAGCCAGGGTGATGAGCCTCATTTAACCCCTAGTGCACACCCCCCAGCAGTGTCTTTCCTACACCAGCTACCAGGAGCCTGTGCATCTCAGATGGTACAGCTGTCTGATGGTGGTGCCTCCATCAGCCTGACCAGTGTCAGACAGCAGGGATCCATGACATTGCATGTGTGGAATGAGACATAAAGAAAAGTTGATGATATTCACAACTACAGTGAGGTACCACCTCACTCTAGTCCAAATGGCCATCATTAAAAAGTCTGCAAATTACAAGTGTTGGGGAGGGTGTGGAGAAAAGGGAACCTTTCTACACTGTGGTAGGAATGTAAGCTGGTGCAGCCACTATGGTGAACAGTATGGAGGTTCCTTTAAAAATTAAAAATAGAGCTGCTATATGATCCAGCAATCCCACTCATGAGTGTACACCTATGTTCATAGCAGCACTATTCACAACACCCAAGATATGGAGAAGCAACCTCAATGTCCATCAGCAGATGAATGGATAAAAAAGATTTGGTACATACATATACAATGGAATAATACTCAAAAACAACAACAAACAAAGAATGAAATAATGACATTTGCAGCAACATGGATGGACCTAGAGTTTATCATACCAAGTGAAGTAAGTCTGAAAGAAAAAGACAAACATCATACAATATCAATTATATGTGGAATCTACAATATGACACCAAAAAACCTATCTGTGAAATGGGAATAGACTCACAGATATAGAGAACAGAATTTGGTTGTCAAGGGGACAGGGTCAGGGAGGGATGGATTGGGAATTTGGGATTAGCAGATGTAAATTATTATATCTCAAATGGATAAACAACAAAATCCTACTGTATAGCACAGGGAACTATATTCAATATTCTATAATAAAGCATAAAGGAAAAGAATGTGAAAAAGAATACATATATATGGATGAATCACTTTGTTTTAGAGCAGAAACTAACACAACATTGTAAATGAACTATATACTTCAATAAAATAAAATTTTAAGTTGATTGGTTAAGCTTAGCATTGAGACTCAGGGCTTTTTGTTACTGCATCATGGCCTTGCCTGGTTAACATGACCCCAGTGGGAGACATTCTCCCTGGGGTCTTAAAGCTCAAGGATGTTCCCATGATGCCATTCCACATCCTCTGATGTAGGAGCTACACAGACATCTGTGATATCAGTTCACACATCACATGATTCAGCCCCAACACTATGCTTCAATAGATGGGGCACATAGCAAGTTGTAGCAAATGAGTCGTGAGAGCAAAGAATAAGTTATAGGCTTGCTAATCCTCAAGGAGGAATTCATATTTATCAGCATTCACTCTGTGCTAAATATGTTGAAAGAATTATTTCTAATTCCTGCAGTAAAAACAGGTATTATAATCCCCATTTCACATACTGGAAATCTCTGGTTCATGGAGACTGGCTTATTCTAGGTCACTTCTGAAAACTGGGTTGTAAATCCAAGTGTCTCTGATTCCAAAGTCTGTGGTTTTCCACTGTGTGACATGAGTCTGTTCTCTCAATATTTCCTGAATAAATGATAGATAAGGAGGTGATAGAATGTTTGATTAACCATGGTCCTTGACATTGGTAGTGGAGCCCAGCACAAAATTAATTTATTTATTTAAAAAAACACCTCATAAACATGCAAGAAAAGACATATTTCTCAAAAATAATCTATATGAAAGTAAAAACACATTGAGAGGCACCACAGTGCTGTGCGCTGTGGTTAGAAGGGCAGGCTCTGCATTTACTCCCACTCGTGAACTACAGGACTGGATGTTACTTTGCCTCATGATGCTCAAATTTTTCTTTGTAAAAATTGCAAAGGAGGATTTTTTGTGAGGATTAAGTGAGCTAGTAAGGGTCCAGGGAACAGAGTAAAGACCTGGCACACAGCCAGGCCTCTAAGATTTTCCCTTCTGTGTGAAAGCACAGTGGAGGAACGGCCAGCAGTGCATTAACCCAGCACGTTGTCCTGAAGGAGAAGTAGCCCAACTCTTCCCACTTGGGATGGACCAAAGCCCCTGCTCTGTGGAGGAAGGATGGATGGTGAGGAACCATGTCATGCTGAAGGATAGCGCCCCCTCTCCTTGCAATGACGCTTCTTTGGAACACGAGATGATTCTGTGTCCAAATCACCAGGTGACGTTGAAATCAGGCCCAGCTCTTGGACCTCTCTGAACCTTAGGACACAAAGCAGTGCCAGGAGCACACAGCACTGAGGGGCTGCAGGCCTGCTTGGCTTTGTAGCCCCCAACCTGCTGTGTGTAGGCTGAGTGTGCTGCCTGTCCTCCCTTTGTTTCACTTTATACCAGTTTTTGCTTCTGTCTGCTGTCTCAAAAGCACCTCTTAACCTTGATTTGATGTGCTTGATGGCTGAGAGGAACTTCATTAGAATGGTATAATAATGATAAGAATAACACTTTGGGATTCTTCTTTTATTATTTAGGTGATCAGCTTAACCTAGTAGAACACAGCACAGATGATGAAGCTTTTGAATTTGTATTCACAAATACAATGGCCATGCTGAGAAATCAGCAGAGATAAACAGGCAGTGCCAATATTTTATAGCAGAGGAAACAGATATTTGCATATTCACTCAAGTTTTGCCCAAGGCCAATCAGTGAGACTAACTGAGCAGGACGAGAATCCAAGTTCATTGGCATAGAGTTCAAGGTACACTTTTCAGTAACTGTAAGAATGCTTCTGTTGCAGGGTTTTACCTCCGCGGGATCTGGAAGCTCTAAGCCCTAGGAGTGCAGGAAATTGTTCTCTGGGGTAGAGATGTCCATTCATTAGGAACTCAATAAGTCTTTGTGGAATGAAAGAAAGGAAGGAAGGAGAGGGGGGAGAGAGAAAAGGAGGGGGAGAAGGAAGCAAGGGAGGGAGAGAGGAAGGAAGAGAGAAAGAGGGAGAGGGAGAAAGAAAGGAATAAATCCCTCAGACTGAGGGGAGTAATCTACCCAAAATGAAGCTTGATGATGTAATAAATGTGTCATTCCTCCACCTGTGTAGCCCATGGAGGATATTCATTTTGCATCCCTTTAAAATGATAAAAAGGCCATTTTCTGGTTCTAATATGATTCTTTCAGAATTTAAATGCACCTTAATTGATTTTAAAAAACATATCGTATTAAAAATTATTAGGAGACTGGTCCCCAGTTCACTGTCCTGGATAGTTTTCTATTCTTTGCTTTATAAATTCAGTTTCTGGTGAGAAAAAAAAAAAGTTAAATTGTCCAAGAGTGAGTCCCTGAGGGTTTAAAGATGTGGTAGGAGGTGGTCTGCTGCAGGCACAACATTTCTTTGCTCTTAATAATTCATGCAGATTTCACATTTCAGTACCAAATGTATCTGTCTGTTTAATGTAAAATTAATGATATAAAATACTCAGCATTTAAATTACTTGACTTTCTCTACGTGCCCTCACACCACTCCAAGAACCCAAATCAAACTGAATGTCTAGGAAGATGTATCATGTTGATACTGTAAGTGACATGATGTCACACCAGAAGGAGTAAGCAGCCAGTTTAAATAGCACAGATCTAGGTACCCAAGACCAGGCTCCCCCATGTGGCCCCTACAGCTCTCTATGCTCTGAATTCTCTCCATCCAGTCTGACCTCTTGTTTCTCCAAGCTTTAGAGATACTACAGCTGAACTGAATCAAACTTCCTGAATCTCCCTGAACAGAGGCTTATAGAGGCTATGTGAAGTGTGAAGTCGCTTAGTCATGTCCGACTCTTTGCGACCCTGTGGACTGTAGCCCGCCAGGCTCCTCTGTCCATGGGATTCTCCAGGCAAGAATACTGGAGTGGGTTGCCATTTCCTTCTCCAGGGGAATCTTCCCAACCCAGGGATCGAACCTGGGCCTTGTGCATTACAGGCAGACACTTTATCCTCTGAGCCACCAGGGAAGCTTATAGAGGCTAGCAATAGATACTCAACAGGACTGGGAAGCAAAGCCCTGGGCCACAGGCCAGACATCAGAGGAAAGTTACACCCCACTTGGCCTCAAGCCCATTCCCCATTGGAATAGTGCCTTTGTGATGCTTAATATGATGTTTGTATAAAACTTGCAAACATCCAGCAGCTTGGTGACTTCTTTTAGAAAGAACAGGGGTCCTTGGGAAGTTTCTAATCTCCTACCACCAAGAGTCTAGCCTGTCTGTGACCATCACTGCCTGATGAAATTTTGCTGAATCTTTGTATTGTATCACTGTTCACCTTCTCCATTATAAATGTAACACACGATCTACATAAGACATTTGGAAAATACAGAAAAAGATGATCGCCCACCATTTTGCCACACAGAGGCAATCAGTATTCTATTTTGGTACTTTCCTTCCAGTCTATTATCTCCATGTAATTCTTAGCTTCAATCGTAAAGCATGTATATTTTACATCCCCTGTTTTCAATGCCACTTTAGAATATTAGCATTTTCCCCAGCTAGAAACTCCTCATTATTTCTGAACCCAAACAATAATTGCTCTCTCATTTTCAAGCCCAAAATGGGAACAAGCAAAAGTAGCCAAGTACTAAGTTGCTCAAGCAACCTAGAAAAGAATGTCTTGACAGTGAATCCCTTTCTCTGCCTCCAGGAAGAGTTTCCTAGTGTGGGTAATCTCTACACTGAGATGACCTTCATCCCCTGAAGGTCACCCCTGCCATTCTTAATGGGTGGAACAAGTATCTTTCTCAGAGGCTTCCAAGCCCTGGAAATAATCCTTTAAGCATCTGTATTGATTTGCTCTGAGTCTTTGAGCTTGCATGGGCTTTTTTTCAGCTGCAGAGACCAACAAAGCACCATGATATTTTCAGAATATACTTCTAGTCTGCACAGAATGTTTTTAGCAAAATCTGACATTAACAATGGCAGCTGGGATTCTGCAGGAAATAATTTTTTTTCTATTGTGCAAAAGTATTATTTTCCATAAAGCAGCTGAAAGATGGTGGGGATAAGACTCAAGAAGTCATAAGTCAAATCTTGTCTTTGCTGTTATCTGATCCCAGGTAAATCTAAAAAGGAGAGGGAGAAGATAAAAAGTGTTGGTCATTATTAATGATGATGATGATGATGAAAATCTATTGATGCCTTACAGCAGCAAAAGTGCCAGAAACACACTTGTAGTTGAACAAAGTTGAGTTCATAGCCTCATGGCAACAGGGAAGTCGCACCTCACTGGAGCAGTACGCATCTCCTGAAGAGGGTGGTAGAAAGCAGGTGTAAAAGGATCTGGGCTCCTGTTAGGAGACTTAGGAGAGGGTCCCAGAAGGGGAGACTTAACCCTGGACTTGAATCTTTCAGGAGGGAGGGGTAATTCTATCAAAGAATAACATGATAATTCTCATTCATAATGTGGAAAGCACAAATTGAAGCCAAATAGATATACTTGTTAAACAAGCTTCAATCACATAGAATAGCCTGCTTAGGGGACATTTTATCATTTTTATGATTTGGACCACGTTGTTCTTTTGTCTGTATTTACACATGGTTATGAAGTGATCTTGTTTGTTTCCTGCTCCATCGTGGTCACAGAGTGGGCTTGTCTGATCCTGGTGTCCCGTGGCATTGTTTCTGTTCACAGCCAGTTCCCACTCCCAGGGACTGCTTTTTCTATTTCTAATTTTATTTCAAGCATTGTTATCATTATGTTTGTATCACAATAGGGAAACAGAGGCTTAGATGAGCTCAGAAATTTGCTCAGGTTTACACAGCTAGAAAGTGTCAGGAATCAAACAGGGGTCTGATGCCACAACCCAACACTCACACCAAACATCGTCGTCAGGAGATGAGAGCAACTGTTTTACTTTAGCTTTTGAGTGGGTCAAACACATAATATGGTGTAAAGTTCAAAACGTAATAAGGGCACCCAGGAGAAAGCAAGTCTCCCTCCACTCCCTCAGGCACCTTGTTCCTTTCCAAGAGCCCACATTGTTCCATTTTTCCCAGAGTCTCTTCTCCAGGACACTGTCTTACAGGGAGTATATAGAGTGAAGCAGTGGGAGAAACAGCACATTGCTTGCTCTTGCCCTGATCTTCCAAAATCCCTTTCGCAGGCCTTCAGTAACTCAGAAAACATTGATTAAACATGGACAGTTTTCCATACATGGTGCTCAGCACAAGCAAACCATGAACCAGAAGGGCTGCTTACCCTGGAGAGGCTGGCAGTTTAGGGAGAGGACCACCTGAGTGCATCACAGCTAGGGATCTGGGAGGGATGGTACAGAAGATTCGGGGATGTGGGGAAAGATTGATGGAATGGGAAACCCTCCCCTTGGATCCTGAAGGATGGCAGGGATTTACCGGATGCACAGAGTTGGAAAGAGAACTCCAGAAACAGAGACAGAAGGCAGGATGTACAATAACATAGAGGCGTGAAAGACCACGAATGGCTGCAGATGGCTGGAGCGCAGGTGCCTGGGGTGAAAGGCAGGAGAGTCGGCTGGAAAAGTAGCAAAGGGTCCTGTCATGAGGATCCCCTTGACGGATGCTAAGGAGAAAGTCATCACAGTTAAATAAGATGGACGATGTGGAAAGAATTTGAAAAATGTAAAGCATGCCGCAAATGCAATGAATTAAATGGGTCACTTGTTTTTGTTCCTTGGTTGTCACTGATGATCGCTTTTCTCTGAAGATGCTGCTTCTAATCATAGTTACCACTTGTGTGGGCACCTAGGGAGGACAAAGTTCACAAAGGTCACTGAGAAGAAAGATGGTGACCAACTGGACTTTTGACCCCTCAGGCAGACATCTGCCCTGCGGCTCCACAAGCAAGAACCACTTGACATGCTCTGGTGTTTGGGGTTGATGAAAAGTGCATCTGAGATAAATCATGTTTGAGAAAGAAGACCTGAGGGTCAGGCCATCCTCTGCCACCTCAAAGCAGCCTCTGCAGCCTTCGTAACAAGCTAGACTGCCAGAAATTCTATTCCTGAACAATATCAGTGGAGGTACATGGGAATCTGCCCCACCCAGCTCTGCATGCTACAGGGGTTTTATTTGCCTTTTAAAAATATTCCAATGTTCAGAAGTATTGAAAGAGATTTCAATACTTCAGCGATTCTCATTAACTCAGCCTGGGATCTGCCCAGGCTATTTTTTTTTTTTTAACAAAAGTGATTCTAAATCTGCAACCAGAGTTGAGTATTCCTCCTTTAAAAATATAATTTGTGAGGAGACTTGATATCTTTATGTGATACCATTTATATGTAGAATCTAAAAAATTCAACAAACTGATGAAGATAACGAAGAAGAAGCAGACTCACAGATATAGAGGATGAACTACCGGTACCTGTGGGGAGAGGGAAGGAGGAAGGGACAGGATAGTGATAAAGGATTAAGTAATACAATAGAAACAGAATGGATATATGTGTATGTATCACTGAATCACTTTGTTGTGTACCTGAAACTAACATAATATTATAAATCAACTGTACTCCAATATAAAAGTTTTAAAATAAAATTAAAAAATTATTCCTTAAAATGAAAAACTTGTCAAGTACAAAATAGCTACAAATGGAGTATAACCTTTAAAAATTGTGAGTCACTACATTGTACACCTGTAACATATAATATTATACATCAACTATACTCCAATAAAATTTTTTTGATTTGAAAAAAAGGAACCTTTACACAAACTGCCATATCTAAACTGACTCCTCCCTACATGATGAAAGTGTCATTGAAGATGTTGGTTATTATCGATATAGCTTTTTATCCTAAAGACAGGTCCTTCTAGGACAGATTCTCACAACAAAAACTCTGTAAGTCGTCAAGTTTTTGGCCAAGATTTCCAGAAAGCTCCAAGTCAAACCTGCCACATAAGAGTATAGGCCTTGGAGTCAGACTGTACCACTTCCTACCTAGGTGACCTTAGGCCAAGGCTCAACTTCCTCGTCTGTGAAATGGAAGTAATACTATAAACTGCCCAGTGTTAGAGTTAGAATTAAATGGAAACAGAAATGTACAGGATAGCATAGTACCTGTCACATGCAATCAATATATTTCATCAATAAAAGTGGTTGGCTTGGCCTGTTGATTTGAAATAGTCATTTGTAAAATAGAAATCATGTGTAGTATTTTAAAAACTGAATCAGAACCAAGCCCCAGCAGAGTAAGTGTTTATGAAAGTTCATCATTGCCCAATAAATAATTTCCCCTGTCAAAAACAGACTTTCTCGGGGGGAAGGGGGATAAATTAGGAGCTTGAGATTGACAGAAACAAAACTATAAAAAATAGATAAACAACAAGGACCCACTGTACAGCACAGGGAACTATAGCCAATATCCTGTAATAACCTATAATGGAAAAGAATCTGGAAAAGAATATATATATAAAGTGAATAACTTTGCTGTACACCTGAAACTAACACAACATTGTAAATCATCTCTACATTTCTTCTATGAGAGTTTCCCTCATCGCTCAGTCAGTAAAGGATCTGCCTACAGTGCAGACCAGGGTTCAATCCCTGGGTTGGGAGGAGGAAATGGCACCCACTCCAGTATTCTTGTCTGGAGAATACCATGGATGGAGGAGTCTGGCAGGCTACAGTCCATGTGGTTGCAAGAGTCAGACACAACTTAGCAACTAAACCACCACATACATTTTTTTTAAGTAGGCTTTCTTATCTGAGGGTCTCCTCTAAACCTCCAAACAAATATCAAATATTGCCATAAAACTTTCAATCCAACAAGTCTTTACTGATCACCTATTATGTGCTAAGACTGTGTAAACTGCTGAAGATGATGCAAAAAAAAACAGATCTCATTCCTGCCCCAGGAGCTCAGATCCAGATGGAGAGATGGACATGGCAGACACATCAGTCCAAGCAAGCAGAACAGTATCCCACCAACTCCGCTCAGAGCCACTACCCGAGACAGCATCCTGAACCAGATGAACTGAGGGCCTGATGAGGATGGGTCTAGTTGGCTGTGGTTGAAGCTCTAACTCTTCAGTAATCTTTTCCTGGTAGGAAAGTTGGTAATAATCTATGAAGCTTCCATTTGAATCATATATGCAGATGACACCACCCTTATGGCAGAAAGTGAAGAGGAACTCAAAAGCCTCTTGATGAAAGTGAAAGAGGAAAGTGAAAAAGTTGGCTTAGAACTCAACATTCAGAAAACGAAGATCATGGCATCTGGTCCCATCACTTCATGGAAAATAGATAAGGAAACAGTGGATACAGTGGCTGACTTTATATTTTTGGGCTCCAAAATCACTGCCGATGGTGATTGCAGCCATGAAATTAAAAGAGGCTTACTCCTTGGAAGAAAAGTTGTGACCAAACTAGATAGCATATTGAAAAGCAGAGACATTACTTTGCCAACAAAGGTCCATCTAGTCAAGGCTATGGTTTTTCCAGTAGTCATGTATGGATGCGAGAGTTGGACTGTGAAGAAAGCTGAGTGCCGAAGAATTGATGCTTTTGAACTGTGGTGTTGGAGAAGACTCATGAGAGTCCCTTGGACTGCAAGGCGATCCAACCAGTCCATTCTGAAGGAGATCAGCCCTGGGTGTTCTTTGGAGGGAATAATGCTGAAGCTGAAACTCCAGTACTTTGGCCACCTCATGCGAAGAGTTGACTCATTGGAAAAGACTGATGCTGGGAGGGATTGGGGGCAGGAGGAAAAGGGGACGCCAGAGGATGAGATGGCTGGATGGCATCAGTGACTCGATGGATGTGAGTCTGGGTGAACTCCGGGAGTTGGTGATGGACAGGGAGGCCTGGCGTGCTGCGATTCATGGGGTCACAAAGAGTCGGACATGACTGAGTGACTGAACTGACTGAACTGAAGAACAACTTCTTCAGATGAGAGACTGGGAAAGGAGAAGTGATTTGTGGAAGGTCCTATGGTCATTTGGTGAGCGAGATGGCATTTGAATTTAGGTCTCCTGACTCCTCCAGCTCTGGTACCACAGCCTAGGAAGGAGAGCACAAACCTGAGTGTGGGCAGGGGACAGCCAAGCCCAAGCCTAATCCCGATTGCATGGCCCTTGCCTTATAGGCTCAGTGGTAAAGAACCCACCTGCCAAGCAGCCATCAACCCAGGTTCGATCCATGGGTCGGGAAGATCCCCTGGAGAAGGAAATGGCAACCCACTTCAGTATTCTTGCCTGGAAAATCCCAGAGACAGAGGAGCCTGACATGATACAGTCCACAGGGTCTCAATGTCTCAGACACGACTTGGTGACCAAACAGCAACAAAACCCTATTTCAGTGCTTGGTGTAAGGTCAAGACTCAGTCAAAAGGAGTATTTGGGGATCTGGAGGACACAAGTCCCCCACAGGGAGATGGCAAAGGGCCACAGTGTGCAGAGATGGATGTGGAATAGGTAGTTGGGCTGCAGGGGAAGCAGAGGTGGAGGAGGAGTTTCCAAAGAAAACCAGGAAGTCTTGCCAATCACTTAAACATACAGAAATCAGGGTCCTCGCTGCCCACAGCTTCTTCTGTGTCAGAGTCCTATCACACCACCAATCATCCACTGAAGGCTGGACACATACATAAAGATCCACACTGTGTGCAGTTTTAAGAAAGGATATTATAATGGATAAGGAATATGTGGTATATCTATACAATGAGATATTACTCAGCCATAAGAAAAGAATGAAATAATGCCATTTGTAGCAACATGGATGGACCTAGAGATTATTAATGTCGTAATGAGTGAGGTAAGTCAGACAAAAGAAAATACCATATGATATAATTTACATATGGAATCTTAAAAATGATATAAATGAACTTATTTAGAAAAGAGAAATAGACTCACAGACATAGAAAACAAACTCATGGTTACCAAAGAGGAAGCAGGGAGCAAGGACTAAATTAGGAGTTTGGGGTTAACAGATACACACCACTATATCTAAAATAGATAACCAACAAGGACCAACAGATAACCAATAACCAACAAGCTAGTGTATAGCACAGGGAAATCCACTCAATGTCTTGTAATGACATATAAGAGAAAAGAATCTGAGAAATAATATGTAGATATGTAACTGAATCACTTTGCTATACACCAGAAACTAACCCAATCTTGCAAATCAACTATATTTCTATAAAATAATTTTTTTAAAGAAGAAAAGGTGTCATAAAACAGCACCAACAATAGAACTATTGAATTTTTAAAATTATATCTCAGCTTTACCTGTCAGTGTCCTCCAGGGGGTAGCAAACTTCAGTTCATGGGTCAAGTATGGCCCACACCAGTTTTTGTAAATAAAGCTTTATTGACAAGTAACCACATCCAATTATGGATGTACTGTCCATGATTCCTTTAGCACAGTAATGGCAGAGCAGAGTAGTTTCAACAGAGACCACAGGGTCCACAAAGCCTATATTTATACTATCTGCTCTTTAGGAAAGTCCCAGGACAGCACCCAGTGTGGCCCTAGAGCACTGGGCTTTCTAGTAAGAAAAGGGTCTTAGGTGTTGTCTACAGGGGAATCCTCAAGTTTCCCCAAATCACAAAGCTTTCGGCTTGATGAGGTACTTAGACATGTGGCAGGAGGTGTTTAGCTGTGTGCCACAGGCTTCATGGTGCTTCTCAAGCCTCTTCCCCAGCCTCACCAGTCTGAGAAATGTTCCCCCCACACATCCACGCCCAGCTTCATCATCCTCACTTTCCTGTTGCCTCTCTATCTTCCCTCCCCTATCCCTGCCCCATGCTACACACTGTCCTACAGGCCGAATGCATCATTCCTTTAGATACGTTCCCAGAGCTTACATCACTCCAGGGGCACCATCACACTTTTATGTGTGTATATAATCTATAATCTTTGAAAATAGGACTGTGTTTTATTTATCATCTTCATGCCTTCGGCAGAGTTCCTAGCATGTAGAAAATGATATCGAAGCTAACTGGAAAGGGAAGAAACCTTAGATAGTATCTCATCAAAATCTCTCTTTTTCACATGAGAAAACTGAGGCCCTGTGTCACAGGGCTGACCACCAGCAGAGCAGCTGCAAAGCTACACCCATCCTCTCTGGAAGTCTCCCTCCACAAAGTCCAACCCTCATCCCAGCAGACCACAGAGAAACACACAAAGTCATGCGCGTGTAAACCAGCAGTTGTGTGTGACCGATCGTCATGATTTTAGAGGTAGCAGTGGTGGGAATCTTTTCCTTCCGCGACACATCCCTCCCCATTCCGGACACCACGTGGCAGTCCTAGTCCTGACAGCACTGCCAGGAGACGGTATTATGCGGCCACCATGATGCACGCAATGCACCAGTGGGCTGCAAAATTGAACTCCTTTTTAGAAACCATTTGTGTTAAGGAAGGGAAGAAATAAGCTAACATCATGGCCAGTTTAAAAAAAAATGCACCCAGACAGAGAATTGATTTGACTCTTTTAGGCCAACAGAGAAAATGAGCTTGGGAATTGCAGTCGTCAGGGGGTGAGTCACGCCTGGAGGTGGAAGCAGAGAAGGAGAATGTTCTAGAAGGTGATGTCATGAGAGGTGACATGCAATCACCATCAGTGGGTGGGCAATGAGAGTGCTTCTCTGAGAGAATAAGAGACAGCATTCTGGATCAGTTATGGGGTCTCAGGGTCACAGACATGGTTGACCGTGCAGACTAGGCTACAACAAAATTGCTTCATAACTAATAACCAAGCACAACCCCTTCCTGTTCTGTGTCTTCATTTTCCTTTGTTCTCCACACCAGAAGCCAGGCCCTCGTCTCTCCCAGACCTCATAACCTACCCAAAGGAAGGGGCTGCACATGCCTTGCCTCTTCCTGACTAAAAGTATATGCGTATGTCCTCTCTGATTAAACACTGTTGGAGTTTTCTCTGTGCTCAGCACCCACCTGGGAATTGAATGATGACTAAGACAATTTCTGTCCTTTCTGAAACATGTCACCTCAACACAATCCTGCCAGTTCTAACAGAAGAGCTTAAGGCTCAATTCCAGGCAGGATATTTTGGTAAAGTCCTTCAAACTATTCCCCAAAGGGACAAGCTACGGAGAGTAGAAAAAAGAACTTGTCTTCAAAGCCCAAGGGCATGGAAGTAAGCATCAGCTTTCCAGCTCAGAGATCTCAGACAGTTCACTTATGCTGCACTATCTTCATTGATAAACAGGGGGAATAACAGCAACTTTGGAGTCGATGGAGTGGAGAAAGGGAGCTGGTGTGTAGTTGAGGACAGTGCCTGCCCAGTCTAGCTGCCAAAGCAGCAGGAAATAGCCACACTGTTGCTATGTGAAGGATGATGTGATGGGAAAGAAGATACTCAAACATCCAGTCGCTTGAGATGTCAGAATGAGGACAGGGATGCAGAGGAAGAGAATAAGGACACAGTCATCCCTGACATACTAGCACCTGGCAAGGGCCAGGCACACAACAGGATCTTATCCTCTTTTGTTTGTCCAAAGTAAACTTGAATTTTAGGGAGAAGATAAATTCTCTCCATTCCTCTCTTTGGAAAAATAACAGGCTCACAGTTCATCACGTCCCCACCGCAGCCGACTTCTCAGCATGGATGGGATCCATGTGAACTCTTCTCTGCTGGGTAAAATCAAATTAATACAGGAAAGCACGGACTTGAGAATCAGATCATCCTATTGTGAAGTCTCAGTTTTAGCACTTACTGGTCCTGTCTATATAACTTCTCTGCACCTTGGTTTTCTCATTTACAAAATGGAAATAAATACAATGCCACTCCCATGGGTTCCCTGCCAGGATTAAGTAATTCAATACACGTAAAATACTTGGCACAGTGTGAGCACATAGCAGTCCTCAACAAAGGCTGCCCATTGCTGTCACTGCTGCTGTTGTTGGCATTCTCTTTTGGGGGCGAAATGAATATTTCCACTCTGGTTGTGAGAATCCAGCTATATTTAAGGTCGCTTACCCAGTGTATGGTGCCTAGGATGGGCTGAGTAAATGCTAGATTTCCTCCTTCAAACAGGTACTATAGAAGCCCCATATTTTTGTTTGAACTTGGTAGAAAATGTCAGGTCCATCATAGATACCCAGAGAAGACTGTCAGTCCAGGGACCAGTTCATGTCTAAGAGAAGGACATTGCAATAAGCTTGGAATGTAATTTAATCCATCCAGGAACCTGTGGCCATGTGGTTTTCTGACTTCGCAGGTCCTACAGGAAATAAAGTCCCTTCTCATCACCCACCCTCTGTCCCCAGACACTCCCTACACCTCCAATCCACTCACCCTGCACCATGCAATGAACTGAATCTGCATAATCGTTTGAAAAATAGGATGGAATTTTTTGCTGTTCATTTGTGGGTTGGTCGGTTGATTGGTTAGTTGCTTTGGGGTATGAAGCATCACTGGTCAGGCCTTAGATACAAAACGCATCACTTCGCATCTCTGTTCATGTCAGCCTTAGCTATCATGTACCAAAGAGCTTCTTTTCCTAAATAATTAACATAATGATAGTATCACTTATTTTCTAGCACTTCTTGTTTAGGTCCAATGTACTGTATCTATGATATCACTAAATTCTCACAAGAAGCTAATAAATAGACATTATAATATTTTCTTAGAGAGATGAAGACTAAAGCATAGAGAAGTTAAGCAACTTCAAAGTTCACACAACTCCCAAGTAAGTAGAAGACTCACAGTTGAGTCTAGAAAGTTGGATTCCAGAAATCTCTCACCCTCCAGATTCTTGGCCTTTTCCATGAAGAAACTAGGGCTTTGTTCTACCTGGGTCCACATCCCAGGTCACACACCTGTACAGTGGTACTCCTGAGATACAAGCACAGGGCTACCCACTCCAACCCCACAACTTCACAGTCAGCTCTAACTTGTCCTTGAGACTCTGTGCCTGAATGTCCTGCTGCTGCTGCTGCTGCTGCTAAGTCGCTTCAGTCGTGTTCAACTCTGTGCGACCCCAGAGGGCAGCCCACCAGGCTCCCCTGTCCCTGGGATTCTCCAGGCAAGAACACTGGAGTAGGTTGCCATTTCCTTCTCCAATGCATTAAAGTGAAAAGTGAAAGTGAAGTCACTCAGTCGTGTCTGACTCTTAGCAACCCCATGGACTGCAGCCCACCAGGCTCCTCCGCCCATGGGATTTTCCAGGCAAGAGTACTGGAGTGGGGTGCCATTGCCTTCTCTGGCCTGGTGGTCCAGTCCAGTTAAAAGACATACAATGGACAAGCTCATGTGGACACATGAACATGTGGCCCTTCTACTCTTGGTCCCTGGTCTAGAGCATAGCTTTGGGTTTCTACTCAGGTCAGGAAGGGATGTCCCAAGGGATTATGCCCTGTCTGCTATCACAGCCCTCATTCCATGGGCCTAAGGCCAGTGAGGAGATTCTAGTTGTTGCTTATGATGTGTATTCAGATCACACATTCAGAAATGGGAAATATCCACAAGGTGAGCCCACAAGCCTAATCTGTGGACCACACCCTTTTGGGCTCCACAGGAATTAACAGTCATAAAAAGCCAACATGGAGTAGTGCACTAGAAGTCTGGGCATTTCCCTCATCCAATGACATGAGCACAGTCATCTTAATCAACAGATCCAGGACACTTTGGGGACAGCTTAGAGGAAGATTTACAGGACGAACTTGTAGCAGTGCAGCAAAGTCCTTCTTCAGGGGTGCCCCCCACCTTTAAACCGAGGGCTCTGCACAATTCCCAATAGCCAAGGCATGAAAGATATCTAAATGTCCAGCAACAAGTGAATGGAAAGAGAATATATGGTATCAGATCAGATCAGATCAGTCGCTCAGTCCTGTCCGACTCTTTGCGACCCCATGAATCACAGCACGCCAGGCCTCCCTGTCCATCACCAACTCCTGGAGTTCACTGAGACTCACGTCCATCGAGTCAGTGATGCCATCCAGCCATCTCATCCTCTGTCGTCCCCTTCCCCTCTTCCCCCCAATCCCTCCCAGCATCAGTCTTTTCCAATGAGTCATCTCTTCACATGAGGTAGCCAAAGTACTGGAGTTTCAGCTTTAGCATCATTCCTTCCAAAGAAATCCCAGGGCTGATCTCCTTCAGAATGGACTGGTTGGATCTCCTTGAAGTCCAAGGGACTCTCAAGAGTCTTCTCCAACACCACAGTTCAAAAGCATTGGAATATTACTCAACCATTAAAAAAGAATGAAATAATGCCATCTGCAGCAACATGGATGCAACTAGAGATCATCATACTAAGTGAAGTAAGTCAAACAGAGAAAGACAAATATCATATGATATTACCTATATGTGGAATCTAAAATATGACACAAATGAACCCGTGTATGAAACAGAAACAGATTCATAGACACAGAGAACAGACTAATGGCTGTCAGTGAATGGGGAGGTATGGGGGAAGGATGGAGTGGGAGTTTGGGATTAGCAGATGTGAACTATTATACATGGAATGGATACACAAGGTTCTACTGTATAGCACAGGGAACTATAATCAATACCCTGTGATAAAACATAATGGAAAAGAATATATTAAAAGAATATGTGTATGTGTGTGTGTGTGTATGTGCTTGTGTGTGTGTGTATACTTCCCTGCTGGCTCAGCAGTAAGGAATCTGCCCACAATGCATGAGCTGCAAGTTCAATCCCTGCATCAGGAAGATCCCCTGGAGGAGAGCATGACAACCCTCTCCAGTATTCTTTCCTGGAGATAGATGAGCCTGGTGGGCTACACAGTCCATAGAGTTGCAAAGAGTAGGACATGACTGAAAAGACTTAGCACACGCAGGTCTCTACTGATATAAATTAGCCAGCTTTTGCAACGACTTTGGAATATAAACTATCTCTCCTCTTTGAATAGATTTTATGTCCGTCCCTTGCAGCATGCTGAGATCGGACCATGGTTGCAAGTCTGTGTTAGTTTTCTACAGCTGCCGTAACAAGTTACCACAAACTCAGTGTCTCAAAACAGCACAGATCTATTACCTTACAGCTCAGTAGGTCAGAAATCAGACATGGGTCTCACTGGGCTAAAAAGAAGGTGTCTGTGTGGCTGCATTTCTTACTGGAGTCTCTAGAAAGAGAATCACTTCCTTACAATCCCAGCTTCTAGAGGCTGCTTGCAGTCCTTGGCTCTCAGTTGCATCTTTTTTCCTCGCAGCCAGCAACACTGATCTCTCTCACCCATCTTCATAATCATATCTCTTCCTGACTTTCTTCTGCCTTTTTCATTATTAAGGTCGCCTATGTTTCCATTAGGATAATCTCACCCAGAAAATCTAGGATCATCTCCCCACCTCAAAGTCCTTACCTGAATTACACTTGGAAAGTTTCTTATGCCACATAAAGGTACATATTCAAAAATCATGAAGATTAAGATGTGGACATCATTGGCAACCACCACTGTTCCTGCCACAGCCAGTGGACACAATTTGGGATATGAGGGGAACAGGGTTCCCCTTCAGTTCAGTTCAGTTCAGTCACTCAGTCGTGTCCAACTATTTGCAACCCCATGAATCGCAGCACACCAAGCCTCCCTGTCCATCACCAGCTCCTGGAGTTTACCCAAACTCATGTCCATCGAGTCGGTAATGCCATCCAGCCATCTCATCCTCTGTTGTCCCCTTCTCATCCTGCCCTCAATCCCTCCCAACATCAGGGTCTTTTCCAATGAGTCAACTCTTCGCATGAGGTGGCAAAAGTACTGGAGCTTCAGCTTCAGCATCAGTCCTTCCAAAGAACACCCAGGGCTGATCTCCTTCAGAATGGACTGGTTGGAACTCCTTGCAGTCCAAGGAACTTTCAAGAGTCTTCTCCAACACCACAGTTCAAAAGCATCAATTCTTTAGCACTCAGCTTTCTTCACAGTCCAACTCTCACATCCATCCATGACCACTGGAAAAACCATAGCCTTGACTAGATGGACTTTTGTTGGCAAAGTAATATCTCTGCTTTTGAATATGCTGTCTAGGTTGGTCATAACTTTCCTTCCAAGGAGTAAGCGTCTTTTAATTTCATGGCTGCAGTCACCATCTGCAGTGATTTTGGAGCCCAAAAAAACAAAGTCTGACACTGTTTCCACTGTTTCCCCATCTATTTCCCATGAAGTGAAATGATTACAAGATACCAAAAACAAGATTATTTTTCTTTTGATGAGACCTCTAAGGATATGCAGATGACACCACCCTTATGGCAGAAAGTGAAGAAGAACTAAAGAGCCTCTTGATGAAAGAGAAAGAGGAGAGTGAAAAAGTTGGCTTAAAGCTCAACGTTCAGGAAACTAAGATCATGGCATCCGGTCCCATCACTTCATGGCAAATAGATGGGGGAAACAGTGGAAACAATGTCAGACTTTATTTTTTGGGGCTCCAAAATCACTGCAGATGGTGACTGCAGCCATGAAATTAATTACTCCTTGGAAGGAAAGTTATGACCAACATAGTCAGCATATTAAAAAGCAGAGACTTTACTTTGCCAACAAAGGTCCGTCTAGTCAAGGCTATGGTTTTTCCAGTAGTCATGTATAGATGTGAGAGTTGAACTGTGAAGAAGGCTGAGTGCTAAAGAATTGATGCTTTTGAACTGTGGTGTTGGAGAAGACTCTTGAAAGTCCCTTGGACTGCAAGGAGATCCAACCAGTCCATCCTAAAGGAGATCAGTCCTGGGTGTTCATTGGAAGGAATGATGTTAAAGCTGAAACTCCAGCACTTTGACCACCTGATGCAAAGAGCTGACTCATTGGAAAAGACCCTGAAGTTGGGAAATTTTGAAGGCAGGAGGAGAAGGGGACGACAGAGGATGAGATGGTTAGATGGCATTACCGACTCAATTGACATGAGTTTGAGTGAACTCCGGGAGTTGGTGATGGACAGGGAGGCCTGGCATGCTGCAGTTCATGGGGTCGCAAAGAGTTGGACGTAACTGAGTGACTGAACTGAACTGAACTAAGGATCTACTCTTAGCAACTTTGAAATATACCTTATAGCAGTGTTAACTGTAGTTATCAAGCTATATGTTACATTCCCAGGACTTATCTTTTTTTATTTTTTTTTATTGGGATATAGTTGATTTAAAGTGTTAAGTTAGTTTTAGGTGTACAACAAAGTGATTCAGTTATACGTGTACATACATTCTTTTTCATATTCTTTTCCATTATTGTTTATCATAGGATATTAAATATAGTTCCCTAGAGTTCCAACAGGGTCCTTGTTGTTTATCTATTCTTTTTTTAAAATTATTTAAGTTTGTTTACTTTTAACTGGAGGATAACTGCTTTATAATATTGTGTTGGTTTCTGCCATATTCTAAATGTAATAGTTTGCACCTGCTAACCCCAAACTCTTGGTCCATCCCTCCTCTAACCACCCTGGCTTTGCAACCACAAGTTGGTTCTCTATGCCAGGACTTATTTATTTTACAACTAGCAGTTGTACCTTTTGACCATCTTCATCAAATCGCCCATATCCCCATCCCCTATGTCTGGTAACCACAAATCTAATCTCTTTTTCCTATGAGTTGGGAGGGTTTGGGGGGGGGGTTGATTTTTGGTTTTTTTTTTTTTAGATTGCACATAGAAGTGAGATCATACAATATTTGTCTCTCTCTATCTGACTTATTTGACTTCACATAATGCCCTCAAGGCCCATTCACATTGTCATAAATGCCAGGATTTTCTTCATTTTTAGGGCTGAGTATAAATATATTTGGGCTTCCCTGGAGGCTCAGTGGTAAAGAATCTGCCTGCAATGCAGGAGAAACAAATTTGATCCCTGGATCTGTAAGATACCCTGGAGAAGGAAATGGCAACCCACTCCAGTATTCTTACCTGGGAAATCCTATAGCGAGAGGAGTGGCAGGCCACAGTCCATAGGGTTGTGAAAGAGTCAGACACAACTGAGCAACTAAATGGCAACAAATAAATACATTTGACTGCATATATATGATTATGTATAATCTCACAACTTCTTTACCCGTTCATCCATCTATGGACACTTAAGTTGTTCCTATGTCTTGGTTGCTGTCAGTAACGCTGCAATAAATATGGGGATCAGATATCTCTTGAGCATGGTAACTTCACCTCCTAAGATACCATTATAAGGCTGTCATAGTTGCTCTCCAGCTTTCTGATCCTGACTTGAGCAGAGTTCAGAGCACTGAGCTTCATTCTCTTTCTGTAAGTGCCTCACTGCCCTCAGAAGCAGCCATGTCACCCACAGTTCTTGCTTGTGATCGTTGTTACCACCAAGGTGGCCACCTGCAGCAGCCATGTGATTCACACTCGGTTTATAAAATGTCATGAGAATCACTTGACAGTTCAGAGACTCTCCTTGCCACTGCATCCCAGGTCTTTCCAGTATCCGATTGCTGGTGGCTCGGAGCTCAGAATTGCACTTAAGCTGAAGGATACCACCAAACCAATTCCTAAGTCTCCTCATTGAGGATCTGTTTCCTGAAATAAGGAACTCTTGACATCTTACATCATGCTATATGAGTCCAGGTTTAGCCAGAAAAACAGAAATCGCACTACATATTTCAACAAAGGAGAGTTCATATAAATAATTGCTTCCATGTCTTGGCTATTGTAAATAGTGCTGCTATGAACATGTAGGCTTGTATCTTTTTGAATTAACATTTATCTGGATGTATACCCAGGAGTTGAATTGTTGGATCATATGGTAGCTCTATTTTTAGTTTTTTAAAGAACTTTCTTAACTGTCCTCCATATGAAGTAGCTGCATCAGTTTACATTCCCACTAACAGCCAAGACGATGAAGCAACATAAATGTCCTACAACAGAGGAATGGATAAAAAAAGTGAAAGTGAAAGTCACTCAGTTGTGTCCAACTGTTTACAACCCTAAGGACTATACAGTCCATGGAATTCTCTAGGCCAGAATACTGGAGTGGGTAACCTTTCCCTTCTCCAGGGGATCATTCCCAACGCAGAGATCAAACCAAGGTCTCCTGCACTACAGGCAAATTCTTTACCAGCTGAGCCACAAGGGAAGCCCAAGAATACTGGAGTGGGTAGCCTATCCCTTCTCCAGGGGATCTTCCCAACCCAGAAACTGAACCAGGGTCTCTTGTACTGCAGGCAAATTCTTTACCAGCTGAGCTGCCAGGGAAGCCCAAACATGCAATACATGTATACAATGGAATATTACTCAGCCATAAAAAGGAATGGCATAATGCCATTTGACATGGATGGACCTAGAGATTATCTCATACTAAGTGAAATAAGTCAGACAAAGACCAATACCATATGATATGACTGATACGTGGAGTCTTAAAAAATAATACAAATGAACTTATTTATAAAACAGAAATAGACTCACAGACATAGCTATGGTTACCAAAGGGCAGAGGGGGAAGAGAAAAAAATAGAAGGTTGGGATTAATGTATACACACAACCATATATAAATTGATAAACAACAAGGACCTGCTGTATAGCACAAGGAACTATATTCAATATTTTGTAATAACCTATAAGGGAACAGAATCTGAAAAATAATAGATTTGTATAGATAAGATAGGCAGATACATTGGAGAAGGAGATGGCACCCCACTCCAGTACTGTTGCCTGGAAAATCTCATGGACAGAGGAGCCTGGTAGGCTGCAGTCCAAGGGGTTGCGAAGAGTCAGTACAACTGAGCAACTTCCCTTTCACTTTTCACTTTCATGCATTGGAGAAGGAAATGGCAACCCACTCCAATGTTCTTGCCTGGAGAATCCCAGGGACGGGGGAGCCTAGTGGGCTGCCGTCTCTGGGGTCGCACAGAGTCAGACACGACTGAAGCGACTTAGCAGCAGCAGCAGCAGGCATATATATATATATATATATATATATATATGTGTGTGTATATATATGTGTATATGTATATATATATATGCTGAATCACTTTGTTGTATACCTGAAATTAACAGGTAGGTCTTCTTTTTTTCATATTCTTTCCCATTGTGGATTATCACAGGATATCGAATATAGTTCCCTGTACTATACAATATCATCTTGTTGTGTATATATTCTCTATACATTAGTTTGCATTTGCTAGTTCCAAATGCCTAATCCATCTTTCCCCCAACCCCCTCCTGCTAGGTAACCACAAGCCTGTTCGCTATCTGTGAGTCTGTTTCATAGATAAGTTCATTTGTGTCCTATTTTAGATTTCACATATGGCATTTGTCTTTCTCTATCTGATTTACTTCACCTAGTATGATAATCTCCAGGTACATCCACGTTGCTTCAAATGGTATTATTTCATTCTTTTTCATGGTTGAGTACTATTTCATTGTGTGTGTGTGTGGCGGGGGGGTGCATGCATGCCCACACATGCACACTCAGTTATGTCCTACTCTTTGCAGCCCTATGGACCGTAGCCCACCGGGTTCCTCTGTTCATGAAATTTTCCAGGCAAGACTACTGGAGCAGGTTACCATTTCCTCCTCCAGGGGATCTTCTCAACCCAGGGATGGACCCCACATCTCTGTGTCTCCTGCATTGGTAGGTGGATTGTTTATTACTAGTGCCATCTGGGAATATGTACTTCTTTTTCCATTCATCTGTCAATGGACATCGAGGTTGCTTTCATGTTTTGGCTATTGTGAATACTGCCACTATGAAAACAGGGTAAAGAGGTAGGCCTTCTTATTTGCATTTTTCAATTATGAAATGGAGGGTCAAAGAAGTTAAGTTAATTTTCAAATGTTACCCAGCTGATAAGCAGGACTGAATTCCAAAGCTCTTACCTCTCTAAAGGTAGAGTTCTTACCCTCTCTGCCATGTCACATGGACCTCCAACCCCCCTGAACTGTCTGATCACCTGCAGGAAGATACATCAGACCTAGTAGGAGAGAAGCAAGCACTAGCCAATTAAATGGCAGTTGGGCCTCCACATGTTGATCAAGCACCTGAATCCCGTGGGACCAAAGGTGAGCTGATACAGGTCGACCACCTGTCCACCTCCCTCTCCAACCAGTCTGCTGCTCTCCCAGCCTCCACCAGGCACAAGACTCCAAATCCCTTCAATGTGTCAGCAAGCCGCCGCCCAGGCTCTGGTTCCCGGATGGCTTCTCACAGGAGGTATGAGATGACAACTCATCAGAAGAAAATTCCAAACCACTATGTCCTGAACAGATTCCTCTGATTCTTTGTAAAATGCTTTGGAAGGATTTTCCACATTCTCTCATGTCAGAGGATGGGCTCAGTGTTCGCAGAAGAGAGGTAAGTGGTGCCCCACCCTTGAGGAAGACGCTCACACCCTCCTATGAAGTCAGTATAAAACTGGGTCCACCACACAAAGACACACAAAGTCCAGCGATGATGTGGAGACAAAATGTCTGGAAAACAGCTGCCTGGCTAACAGATGCCCAAAGCATCAGCAGAGATGTTATTCTTACAAGCGGCAACAGGGCTCCCAACAGGCCTAGAAACAACAAAATTAATGGATTGGAAAGCAAGAATCTAATATACGAGCTCTCAGAATTCCCCAGACTGGCTGACTCACTGCTCACACCCAGGAATCGTAGCACTGGGGGCTGAGGTTTCCAGGACCCCCTGGGGGAGGGAGGGTGGCAGAGAACAGCAGGGAAGATGGACAGGAGTTCAGCCAGTACCAGCACCTTCCATGAAACAAAATACCATTTTCACACAAAGCTTCTTTGAACTTCAGTAAAACAAATAGCATTTACACAAACAGCTTCCAAAAAATAAACTCCATAATGAGAGAGCAAGGAAGCCGCCGTCTACCCAGTTCACCCGCTTGACGGTTAAATCATTTTTTATTGAATTCAAGTTTCATGGCCCATTAGAGGCCTGGAGGCAGAATTCTCAGGGATGCTTTTGGACTAATGAGTATTTTGCAAATTGTTTTTCTAACAGATTTGTTGTTCTTTTCTGAGGATCATAAGAACCTGTGGTTTATGTCATTTGGTCCTGCACTTGAAAAAGAGCAGCAAGCATTTTAATTGAACCTATTTTATTTCTATTATTAAGAGATGATGGAGTTTTGTATCTTCCTAATATGTTTTTGACACTGATATGAGTATGCTGTCATCAATCAAAATAACACACCCTCCTACACTTGGCTTTTCACATTTATCAAATATGCCCTGACAAATGTTCCCTCACTTCCTCTGTAAAGACATAGATCTGCTTTCATGGACTCAACAATCCAAAGCAAACAGAACTTCCAGACTGAACCTCTGTTTGGTATTAACTCCTGTCTCCAGATTTCCTGTCTTCTCTCTTTACCACTGCCAAAAGAAGTAGGAGTGGGGAGGGGATAGGCAGGGAAGAATAGCCCACTAGCCTCCAGAAGCCCTCTTCCCTACCAGGTAGGACTGGTGCCCACCCTCCAAAGGTAGACAAGCCTGGTCCTGGTACCTTCCCTTAGAGCTTCCAGAAAAGTCTTTGCTTTTCTGCAGGGATCAACAAGCTGATAAGACATGCCTGAAAGAAGCCAGTCTGTGTACTCATGAAAAGAAACTATTGCATCTCTAGAGATAGTCAGATTTCATTTCTAGACCACTCAGCCCCAGGAGCCAATCAATTATCTGATTTTCTCATTCGCATGATTTGGGCTTGTCACATCCAGTGAAGGAGCCCATGGTATCTGCAGCTAGGAATCAATCCAGTGGTAAGTATTGATGGATTTCTTTCCAGGGGTCAAGCACTGTGCTCAGCTCTGGGAACCTAGCAAGGGTCCAAGCAGATGCGCTGGACTCTAACCAAGATACTTCTCAGATGCTCACCTAGCTGGAAGAAGCATTTATAGCAGAGTGAGGATGGAGGAAGGCAGTGGGCAGACACCAGGTCAGAGACAGGGTGGTCTGGAACACAGCCATGTGTGGCCAGGGGCACAGGCTGGCAGATTCAGATCCTGAGTGAAGTCTCATCAAAAGGGCTTGCTGGCGACTTTAATGTGGCATGGGGAAAGAGAGCAGGCCATGAGGGGATTTAGGTTTCCTATTGGGAGAGGTTGATGGTGGAGCATTTTCCATGAAAAATCATGGTATGAAAAACGGTCTATACATAGAAAACAAACTTACAGTTACCAAAGAGGAAAGAAGGGAAAAGGGAAGGAAAAGTTAGGAGGTTGGGATTAACATATACAGACTACTATATACAAAACAGAGAAACAACAAGGACTGACTGTTAGGCACAGGAAACTATACTCAATATTTTATAATAAACTATAACGCAAGAAGAGATAAAAGCTTCCTCAGCGATCAATGCAAAGAAATAGAGGAAAATAACAGAATGGGAAAGACTAGAAATCTCTTCAAGAAAATTAGAGATCCCAAGGGAACATTTCATGCGAAGATGGGCTCAATAAAGGACAGAAATGGTATGGACCTAACAGAAGCAGAAGAGATTAAGAAGAGGTGGCAGGAATATACAGAAGAACTATACAAAAAAGATCTTCATGACCAAGATAATCACGATGGTGTGATCACTCACCTAGAGCCAGACATCCTGGAATGTGAAGTCAAGTGGGCCTTAAAAAGCATCACTATGAACAAAACTAGTGGAGGTGATGGAATTCCAGTTGAGCTATTTCAAATCCTGAAAAATAATGCTGTGAAAGTGCTGCACTCAATATGCCAGCAAATTTGGAAAACTCAGCAGTGGCCACAGGACTGGAAAAGGTCAGTTTTCATTCCGATCCCAAAGAAAGGCAATGCCAAAGAATGCTCAAACTATGACACAATTGCACTCATCTCCAACGCCAGTAAAGTAATGCTCAAAATTCTCCAAGTCCGGCTTCAGCAATATGTGAACCGTGAACTTCCTGATGTTCAAGCTGGTTTTAGAAAAGGCAGAGGAACCAGAGATCAAATTGCCAACATCTGCTGGATCATCGAAAAAGCAAGAGAGTTCCAGAAAAACATCTATTTCTGCTTTATTGACTATGCCAAAGCCTTTGACTGTGTGGATCACAATAAACTCTGGAAAATTCTGAAAGAGATGGGAATACCAGACCACCTGACCTGCCTCTTGAGAAACCTATGCAGGTAAGGAAGCAAGACTTAGAACTGGACATGGAACAACAGACTGGTTCCAAACAGGAAAAGGAGTACGTCAAGGTTGTATATTGTCACCCTGCCTCTTTAACTTATATGCAGAGTACATCATGAGAAATGCTGGGTTGGAAGAAGCACAAGCTGGAATCAAGATTGCTGGGAGAAATATCAAGAACCTCAGATATGCAGATGACACCACCCTTATGGCAGAAAGTGAAGAGGAACTCAAAAGCCTCTTGATGAAAGTGAAAGTGGAGAGTGAAAAAGTTGGCTTAAACCTCAACATTCAGAAAACGAAGATCATAGCATCTGGTCCCATCACTTCATGGGAAATAGATGTGGAAACAGTGGAAACAGTGTCAGACTTTATTTTGGGGGGTTCCAAAATCACTGCAGATGGTGACTGCAGCCATGAAATTAAAAGACGCTTACTCCTTGAAAGAAAAGTTATGACCAGCTTAGATAGCATATCAAAAAGCAGAGACATTACTTTGCCAACAAAGGTTTGTCTAATCAAGGCTATGGTTTTTCCAGTGGTCATGGATGGATGTGAGAGTTGGACTGTGAAGAAAGCTGAGTGCCGAAGAATTGATACTTTTGAACTGTGGTGTTGGAGAAGACTCTTGAGAGTCCCTTGAACTGCAAGGAGATCCAACCAGTCCATTCTGAAGGAGATCAGCCCTGGGATTTCTTTGGAAGGAATGATGCTAAAGCTGAAACTCCAGTACTTTGGCCACCTCATGCGAAGAGTTGACTCATTGGAAAAGACTCTGATGCTGGGAGGGTTTGGGGGCAGGATGAGAAGGGGACGACAGAGGATGAGATGGCTGGATGGCATCACTGACTCGATGGACGTGAGTCTGAGTGAACTCCGGGAGTTGGTGATGGACAGGGAGGCCTGGAGTGCTGCGATTCATGGGGTCTCAAAGAGTCGGACACGACTGAGCTGAACTGATAATGCAATGGTCCTCAACCCTTTGGGCACCAAGGACTGGGGTAGGGGGTTGATAGTTTCAGGACAATTCAAGCACATAACATTTATTGTACAGTTTATCTCTATTATTATTACATTGTGATATATAATGAAATAATGATACAACTCACCATAATGCAAAATCAAATCATCAGGCATTAGATTCTCATAATAATCGTGCAACCTAGATACCTTGCATGCACAGTTCACAGCAGAGTTCATGCCCCTATGAAAATCTAATGCCACCACTGATCTGGCAGGAAGTAGAGCTCAGGCAGTAATGTGAGCAATGGGGGAGCAGTTGTAAATACAGATGAAGCTTCTCTTGCTCACCTGATGGTCACCTCCTACTGTGTGGCCTGGTTCCTAACAGACCATGAACTTGTTGGGGACCTCTGCTATAATGCAAAGGAATCAGGAAAAGAGTAGATACATAAATATATATAACTGAATCACTGTGCTGTACACCTGAAATCAACTATACTGAAAGACAGGAAGAAAAGAAGGAAGAAAGGTCTATGGGGGCAACACAGATTTGAATTGGATAATATTGAATTTAATAGAACGTTCCAAGAAAAATGTCCAGTATGTAACTGGGCATCCCTGGTGGCTCAGATGGTAAAGAATCTGCCTGCAATGCAGGAGATCTGGGTTCAATCCCTGAGTCGGGAAGATCCCCTGAAGAACAAAATGGCTACCCATCAAATCACCTCCCTAGGTAGCCTGAGTCTCCTGACAACCTTATAGTTCTGGGCTAGTTCCCAGGCTCTAAGCCCATCCAGTTCTTTCTGATCTCAGCAGAACCCACCCTCTACTCTCTACCACCACCCCCAACTCTCGAGTATTCCCCTGTATTATATCTGTGGCCAGTTTTCAGCCAAATCCCCTATATTCTCAAACTTTCTGAATGTGTCCTTTCTATTCCCACAATGCTTCAGCACCAGTAGGATTTTGAATTCATTGACCCGATGCATCCACTCACTGTCCCTGGACCACCTTGTGCCTTTTTATAATCCCTCTCATCCCACATCCTCAAACTCCTCATCCATGTTCTCCCCTCCTTGCTTCTTGCCCAGCAAAACCTGACCCTCAGTAAATCTTCCATTGACATCTCTGTCCCCATATCCCAGCAGCTGGCTGAATATGGCTTGACAAAAACACACCCACTGGTCTCATTTTAAGTTCATGATGGCTGCTGCCCTGCCCCACCCCTGGTCCATTTGCCCTCCACCAATTTAGGGAACCACTGAACACCCCAGCTCTCAGCTCCAGCTTGCAGCTGCTCCTTCTCTGATCACTAGATAACTAGTGAGAACCTACTGTATAGCTCAGAGAATCCTAGTCAGTGCTCTGTGGTAACCTAACTGGGAAGGAAATCCAAAAAAGAGGGGATATATGTAAACATATAACTGAATCAGTTTGCTGCACAGCAGAAACTAACACAACACTGTGAAGCAACTATACTCCAAAAAGAATTAATTAAAAAAAACCATCTACTTTTGAATTCACTGCTGATTTCAACCACAGAGACTTAAAGAGGTTGCACTTAAGTCCTCTCCTGGATCTGTGATCTCTTAGCTTGGTTACCAGAAATAACCATCCTTTTCCCCTGCACACCCTTCGACTGGTGTGCATTGATGAACACTGACTCAGGTGTACTGGGGAGACAGGGTGGGGTGAGGGTGGTCTCACCTCTGTCCCCTCCTCTCCATTCCCACCTTCGATTGGTTCTGCCCTGGATGATGCAGCACGCACTGCTCCTCTCAGATCCACCCCAGCCCCCAGCTTCTCCCTGGAAGATGGTGGGTCTGTGTGAGTCAGCCAGGCGATCCCTCAGGACTGTTCTCACTCTCCCTCTCTTACTAGAACAGCAGAGAAACCCAGAGTCCTTGCTTCCGCCTATATTTCAGCACACAGCTTGTTCTCTTCTAAGGCTAAGTTGCTCCCGCTATGAAAATGATTAGTTAATTGGGTGTAGGCAGTGCGAAGCATAAGGGGCCGTGAGCATGGACAGCTGAAAGTGGTTTTCTCAAATTATCCCCATTAACGTGGAGAATAAATTCCCAAGACGCTCTGCCTTCGGTGCCTCCAATTGTCTGAGAAATTAGAAGCAGCATTAAGTGCTTGTGCACACTCTCCTGCTGCTCCAGAGCTTCACCACCCCCGAGAATTTCCTTCATCCGGAGGCTCACTCCAGGAGCCTTCCGGGCACAGGCAGCAGGAGCTTAATTAGTCACCTTCAAAGCCTGAGCGGCCACACCTCTCAAGTCTCCATCAGAGCAATGAGGGCAGAGCAGGGACACAATGAGCTGATGAGGGACTAGCACCAGGTCTCCAGAGCACCCCAGGTGGGCGCTGTGCTTCTTGTGGGAAGCCGGGCCCTCGCGGATCAACTCCATTTCAACTCACAGTCACTCAAAAAGCATGCAAGATTAGCCAAGGATCTTGACTGTCTCTTAATTGGCCTTTGTGGCAAGTCAACATGAACTGTTGGTGAGCCCACTAGAAGAAAATTATACTTACTTTTACTCGAAGGCAAAACAGCTCTTTTCATCCTTTTGTGGGAGAAAAAGAAATGAGAAATATTTGAATTAGTCAGTGAGAATGTATAAGGGGTGAAGGTAGGGGGTCCATGTTTTTCATCTGGTTTAAATGTAATCCTTTATTAGATCTCATCTAATTATAAATAATTATTTCAGTTATTATTGAGAAATGGTCGGCAACTGCTAAATTACCATGCTTCAGTCACTCCACTGAGAATTTATTTGCACCAGCAACCCTCAAACTAATTTTGCCTTTGAATTTCCCTTGGTGTTGCTGTGAAGTGTAGCAGGAAGGTCTACACCCAGACTGACGGGATTCCAATATCACTCCCAGTGCCCGGAAGTTGAGGGGATGCTGGTGAGGACAGTCCAGCTGATAGCGAGAAGAGTCTTCACTGTAAATATCAAGCAGAGACCTAACCCCCTTGGTTTTCAAAAGTAAACCATGCCTTTGCATTCTAAGGCAGGGCTGTTTTGACACTGCCTTATTCTGTGTATGTTTAGAAGAAAACAAATGGCCTTTGCTATACCCCCACAAGTATTTCCCAGATCTCTACTGGCTTCTGTCTATAAGGCTGGGAAGGAGAGCCTTGCAACCCTGACCAGAATCCTAGAGTGAGGAGGAAAGATGCTGTTACTTCCTGGGAGGTTTCTGGTTCAAAACACAGAGGGTCTAAAATAGCAACAAAATGGAAAGAAGTTTCTACAGGGTCAGGGAACCCTGGGTCCAAGATTGATCCCACCTTCAGAGCTAAGAGACCAGAGCAAGGTACTCAACTTCTTTGAGCCTCAGCATCCTCACAGGTAAAATGGGTGAATAATACCTACTTCACATACCTGTTTTCAGGCTACTATAAGCATAGAGCCTTTTTGTAGACGAAGCAACAAAAAAGTCCAGAGAGGTAAATAAGCTGCCAGTTCACACACAGCACAACAGTGGTCAAGTCGGGGTCAGAGGCTGCGCTCCATTACACCTGCTTCCTGGGCAACTCAAATTTAATGGTTCAGCCACATTCTCCCATGGAAAGGATGTGAATTACTTCATTAATAGTGTCTCATATGAATTACACATGGAAATGATAACATTTTGGATGTATTTGTTTAAGTAAAACAACATGAATAAATTTCATTTCACCTGTTTGTTTTTCCTTTTTTTTTAAATGTGACTACTAGAAAATTTTAAATTACTTACATGGTTGGAATTATATTTCTATTGGATGCGGTAGACCTAACCGGTAATTAAATGTCCTTGGTTGTCTCAAAAATGCCTTATTTACAGTTAAGCAGTTTAAGCAGATTTGTATAGTTTAGGAAAACTCCCAAGAGATTTTCATGTATACCTCTGCTTGAGAACTATTGTTCTGAGCTTTTGATTCAAGAAAGATAACACTAGATGGTATTTGTAGATGATGCTGTTTTGCAACCAGCTGGCACCAGGCCCTCTGCCCACTTATCCTGGGTCCCTTACAGGAAAACTGTGATATTGGAGAAGCCCCTAGAGACGTGTAACTGTTCTCTTAGCTAAAAATTCCCAACAGCCTTTACTAGTAATATTATTAGAAGCACTTTCTTAAAGATATTCTATTCAACAAATATTTTTCCACATACACTGGCCACTATTCTAGGCCCTGGCTATTCAAGAATGAACAAGTTAATGAGACCCTTGCCTTCCTGGAGTTTACGTTCCAGTAGATGGAAACCACTGGAATGTGATTGGCTGCTGGAAACAGAAAACCCCTTATTCATATGGGCTTAAATAGTCACCAAGTGCTTCTCCACAGACCGAGAAGTTCAGAAGTCCCTGGATTCCAGCTGCAGTTACCAGGGGTCCAGCTCTGCTTGTCTGAGGGTCTCTTGATCCTGCCCCACTCCAACTGAAACCCTAATTCTTTTTTTTTTTTCATTAATTTTTATTGAAATGTAGTTACTTTACAGTGCCGTGTCAGTTCCTGCTGTACAACAAAGTGAACCAGCTATACGTATATTTTTATCCCCTATTTTTCCATTTCCTTTCCATTTAGGCCACCGCAGAGCATTGAGTAGAGTTCCCTGTGCTATACAGTAGCTTCTCACTATCTATTTTACAAAAGCCTCATTCTGAGGCTGCTTAACAAGACATCATCTCCACCTCCTCATCACCAGCTCTCAGCTGAGCCTCCTGTGATCTTCTCTGAGCCCTTCAGGATCACAGCTCTTCAGTCTCAAGTTCTAAAAGCTTTTATCATCCTTGACTCTCACACCCCTGGTTCCACAGCAGCTGAGAACAGTGTCAGGGTTAAGGTTAAGGTTCCTCATGAGCCCTGCTTCTTTTCTTCCCTGCCTTCTCAGTTCTGCTATTTCCTTTGCTCCTCTGCCCTTCACATGCTCCCTCTGAACAATTCATTTCCTCCCCCAACTTCAGCTGGGATGGCACTTCCCATGGCTGGACCACGAGCCACAGCCTCGACCCTATACTGCAGGTCCCCCTTCTCAGCTACCTGCTGGGCACTTTCCTTATTCCAGCACCATCAACTACATCCATCTTGCTGTTCAGAGACCTCAAAGTCCTTTTGTGATCACCGTGCTTTGTGAAATGAAGCCAAGAGAAGATGGTGCCTGTGTATTTTGGGGCAGCAGAAATGTTGACAAGAGGGTGAAAATCACATCACACGCCGTACAGCAGTTGTCAGCCTCACTGGTGTTGTGGTTCCAGGTGTTATTACATGTGCCTCACAAACCAAGATAAAGCAGATGAACCAGAAAGGGTTCAGTCCCTGCTTGTAAGAACGCAGACCGAGTCAATAAGTCACTAAGAAACAATTCCCCATCCAAGTGTGAGAATCAAGGGACATGAAGCAAGCCAGCTCCCAGTCAAAGCAGCAAGGCAAAAACTTGAGAAGACAGAGGCCATTCAGTACTTATTCAAAATCTTAACACCCAAGTGTCCCTTTTCTCATTGTTAAGCAAAGCTAGGACCCAGATAGCAGGCAGGCAGGCAGGCAGGCATCCTGCAACATAGCCATCCCACCGTGCAGTGACACCCATCCTGAGGGAGATTTCAGGCCATGAGAATACTCCAGCTCGTGCCCAGGAGGCATGATCAGGGCACCAAGCAATTCAAGCCTGACCTTCTTCAGCCACTTCACCCAAGTCAACAGGCCTCTGAATCTTGTCTGGTGCTCAGTCTTCACTTTACTTGGGTCACGAGCTAAGAAGGATCGAAATATCTTCTTGCCTTGTTTGAAATGGGCTTCCCTGTAGCTCAGACAGTAAAGAATCTGACTGCATTGCAGGAGACCTGGGTTTGATCCCTGGGTCAGGGAGATCCCCTGGAGAACGGAATGGCAACCCACTCCAGTATTCTTGCCTGGAGAAGCCCATGGACAGAGGAGCCTGGCAGACTACAGTCCATGGGGTTGCAAAGAGTCGAAGATGACTGAGTGACTAACACTACCTTGATTGAAATACCCCATATCTTGATGGTCCCAAATTACCAAGAGAACACCCTAGGATTCTTGGATAAAGTTAAACTCCACCTCTTACTCCTAAAGGGCTTCCCGGGTGGCTCAGTGGTAAAGAATCCGCCTGCCAAAGCAGAAGACGAAGGAGACTAAGGTTCCATCTCTGGGTCAGGAAGATTCCCTGGAGGAGGAAATGGCAACCTACTCCAGCATTCTTGCCTGGGAAATCCGATGGACAGAAGAGCCTGGAGGGCTACAGTCCATGGGGTCACAAAGAGTCAGACACGACTTAGTGATTAAGCCCATATGCACCTCCCCCTAAAACCAACTCCCCTCTCTTAAAGACCTCATTTCCCATCACCAGTGTTGTTTCTCTTCTAAATTTAACATCTCTTCCTCCCTGTCCATACCAAAGGTCACTTCTAGATTTTCACATCTACATCACTTCATCCTTCCTGGCCACTTCTCATGTGGTTATTACAATGGCTGGAACCCCAGCTCCAATCACATTATCTCTCTTACTTGTTCCAAAGTCTTATGCTTCCCCTGCCTAATAAAGCTAGAGCTCCCAAGTTGTCACAGGAGCCAACAGGAAAAAATGCATCCTCACAGGGGCAATGTTTGGTTCAGTGGTTCTGGGTACAGGCCAAGCAACAAGTCTGATGAAGACAGACAACCTGGGCAGAGAGGATTTTAGCAGCAATGATGAAGCTAACGTAAACTGGAACCATCTCTGTGGTCACGTTCATTGCATTTATTTTCTCATTCATCTCTGCATAAAACCTAAAAACCAGTGTTCTTACCTCACTTTAAACAAGAGAAAATGGAGGCTTGGAGAAGAGAAAAGATTTCCCCAAAATCTCACAGCCTGACTCTAAATTCTAATCCTGCTGTCTGAGCCCAATGGCATGGCCTCAACAGAGCACCAGGTGTGAGTTTATTCACCATCATAACCTCTGCACCTAAAACAGGGCCTGGCACATTAACATTCGTGGGATGAACAAATGTTGGAAAGGACCAGCAACGAGGGCCAGTAATGTCCAAAGGGCAATGGATTTTTATACCTAAGAAAACATGAAATGAAGCTGGGCTCAGACTGTACAGGACTTTGAAAGTCTCCGTGAGAAATGAGAATTCATTTCTATATACCAAGGAAAGCCACTGCAGCTTTTTAATTAATGAGCCTTCTTTTCAACAGCTGTGCCATGAATCTGTTACCAAGAGTCTTTTTTAAAAAAAAAAAGACTAACATGAAAGGGAGTCCCTTGCAGTAACCTTATTCCTTTTTAAAATTCTCTATGAATCCTCCTTCTCAAGCAAGATGTGAAATTACCGATTTTGCTCGATCTTCTCTGATTTGAACAGATCTGCCCTTTTGAGAGCCACAAATGTGCAATTGTCATGCTGCCATTAAGTCTTCTAAAATATCGATTTCAAATGTGAATTTCCATCCTCACCCATTACCTTCAAAAGGAGACGTATGTCAAGGGAAAAAATCTTATTTTCCTACCCTTTGCTCTGAGACCAAAGCCACTTGTAAATTTAATATTAAGGTTAGGAGCAGCTACTTCAACCTAAACTTTAGGAGGAGGGAAACTGAGGCCCCAAATGATTGTTCAAGCAACTGTGTTCAAGCCCTATTGTCCCCTCACTCTATTTCAGACCTCCAGGGCTGGGAGTACTGTATTTTATGGAAAAGACTCTGCTGATCCATGTCCTGGTTTCTCCCTGTCTTATCTCTCAGCTCCCTGGAATCTTCCTCCTGCCCTGTCACTCCCTAAACTGCTTTCTTGAAGATCACCTGTGGTCCTTTAAATGCTACATACAGTTCAAGGTGTTTTCTTGAGCCAATCCCATTTGACCATTTGGATCGACTCACATTTTTGCCCTCCTCTTCTGGGATCTTTTCCTCCCCTGGGTTGGGTAACCTTATTGCTTCTGCCCATTCCCCTTCAATCTGGCCATGCCATCGTCATCAGCTGGTCTTCCTCCTCCCACTCACACTCCCATAAAGGGCTGATCCCCAAGTTGCAGCCTGCTCCTCCAGCTCACCCTCCCACAGGGCTGGTCCCCATGTTGCAGCCTAAGCCCTATTTTCCCTATATACTCCACCATTGTTTGATTTCTTCATTTTTTATTTATTTTTTGGCCATACCACTTATCATGCAGGACCTTAGTTCCCAGGCCAGGGATTGAACTCACACCCCCTGTGGTGGATCTTAACCACTGGAATCTTAACCACTGGACTGCCAGAGAAGTTCCATTCCCCAACCACCATCACCCAGTATGTTTCTTAGAGGCACATACACAGATTATCCTTGAAAATGCTCACTTACATTGGAACTATATGTAACTTTGTTCTATATTTTCTTTGTGTGTGTGTGTGTGTGTGTGTGTGTGTGTGTGTTTTGTTCTATATTTTCTAAGAGTCCTGTAAATGTGCTATCATACTTTCATAATGCAAAAGGAAAGAAAGAAACAGAAAATGCTCAGACTTCTAGGTCCAGTGATGACCTCTTTCTTGAGCTCCAGCCCCTGCTTTATAAACACCTGAGCATCTCCACTGGGATGACCCAAGGTGAAGGATATCCAAGGATAAATCGCTATTTCCCAGGCAGTGGTCCCTCTTATTCCCAGTTACTCAGAACAGAAATCCTAGACCTTTGTTCCTGCACAACTTCTCATGATAATCTGTCACCAACTCCTGCCAGTCATTCCTCAAAATTCCTTTCTCATCCATCCTTGCACATCCACCCATTAGTCAACGCCCACCTTATATCCTGGCCACTCCATACAGAAAGCTGTGTGTGTCTTCTCCAGTCCCGACAAAAAAGCCAGTGAGGATATCAAAGGCAGTAAGACACAGCTTTGATCCTTGTTTTACTAAGTAAGGGGGTTTTGGCTGAAACCAAGGTGGACATTTTTGGTATTTGCTAGTCCAGAATCCCTTCTTCCAACCATCATGCCTGGGTTTTTCTCTGAGGAAGCCCACTTCTGAGCCCACAAAGTTCCAGCCAGAGGTGGCCATCTTGATGTCCATGGCACGAACTCCACATCTAGCCATTCAAGAGTGTCCACAACGCTGACTGCATGGTTGGCTCAAGGAAGGACATATGACTCAGTCCAGACTTTTGCTGAAACGGCTGGAAAAGAAATGCCTTCTCCTGGAAACAGAGCTTGGAGCTGCCAGCAGCTGTGTTCGCCAGTCATTGGGGGCAGCTTCCTGAGAATAAGACCTAACAGGGGAGGTGGGGGGATCCAGCTGAGCAACAGGCCAAAGGGTCACCTTCTTGATGACACACCCTTGGATCCAGTGGCACCTGAAGCCAGACTCGCTTCTTGACTTTCCTTGTTTCATGAGCCCTGAGAGAACAAACCACCACCATAATCACAGTCACTTTTTTAAAATTTTAAAATTTGATTAGATTTCAGAGATTTGCAACTAGAGTCCTTTTTTACAGACTTAAAGAAATATTCAGAGTACTGCCTGCTGTGTGCAGAAAGGGAACTACATGTGAGATAAGGATTTAGCACATGGGGAGATGGGTGGATAACAGGGTGGGTAAGCAGAGCTCCATGGGGGAGGAAAAAAAAATATCTGAGTGTAAAAATGAATTGGAAAGGAGCCAGGAGGCTGTGTGAACACGGGAGTCAGAGGGCGGAGGCGCTCTCTGAGGGGCAGAAGTGGGAGATGACCACCAGGGGGCGCATCAGCCAGTCAGGAGCACCAACTTCCTCATGGGCCAAGGGGCACTGAAGGCGTTAATTGAAAAATAATACAAGTGAATATATGCGAGACAGAAACAGACTCCCAGACACAGTCAACAAACTTACAGATACCCAAAGAAGAGGGAGAGGGAAGGGACAAATGAGCAGTTTGGCATTAACAGACTACTATACATGAAATGAGCAAGAATGTACTGTACAGCACTGGGAATTATACCTAGTAGCTTGTAATAACATAGAATGGAATGGAATCTTCAAAAAATATGGAATCACTGTGCTGTATACCTGAAATGACACTGTAAATCAACTGAACTTCAATTTTAAAAAAATTAAATAAAACCAAATTTATTAATTAAAATAATCTGTGTGTTGCTATGTTTGCACAATATCCACCTCCTCCTTTCAACTCCACATACACTGAATAAGGACAGGGACACTCTTTTTTTAAACCACTGTATGAAGAGTGCAGTGTAGTAAGCCCTCAAAGTATTTATCACTGGAGTGAATAAATGTATAAAGGCATGGAGATGGAACCCACAACCTCGACCTCAACACCTCAGGCTTCAGCTGAGCAGCCTACACCCTATGGACACAGTGGCAGTAGTGAGATGTGGACATCTTCAGGGAAGACCAAGCGTGGTGTCCACAACCACACCACCTCCCCAGCCTCTCTCCCAGGCCCTCAACTACCTGCATGTCTCACCTAGGTGCTGGTGCTGTGGCTACCAGGGGAGTGTCTCTTCCTTTTGAGGGCTGATTAGGAGGAGAGATGCTGACCTCATGCCTCCTGGTTCAGTTCGTACCCTGCCCTGACTCCCTGTGTGATCTGCAAGGCTTGTGTTTGACATAATTGGTGGTGTTTACTAACCTGCCTGCAGCTTTTGAGCTCATTATGGAAAGATGAAAGCAGGTAGAGGATAAGAGACAGGGGTCCCCAGTCAATAGGTGGAGACCCACCTTTTGCAGAGCTGCCAGGCCATCAATTCAAATGCAAATATGGAGCTTCAGCTTAAAACCCTCCAGGGACTTCCCATGGCCCACAGCAGAAGGTCTCAGCTGCTGCCTTGGGACACCCCAATACGTTGCATCACCCATACAGCGTGCCTCCAGAGAGTCATTATTAATAGAAATGAAAATTCAGAAATAAAGTTTTTCAGAAATAGGGCCACAGACATGGAAAACAAACATATGGTCACCAAAGCAGAAAGAGGGGAAAATTAGGAATTTAGGATTACCATATACATACTATTGTGTGTAAAATAGATAAGCAACAAGGACCTACCATATAGCACAGGGATCTATACTCAATATTTTGTAATAACCTATAAGGGAAAAGAATCTGAATACACACACACACAAAGACACACATGCACACATGTGTGTATATATATATACAGAATCACTGTGCTATACACCTGAAAATAACACATTGTAAATCAACTATACTTCAATAAAAAACTTAAAGTTTTTTTTAAAAGAAATGAAGATTTTGCTTATAAAATAGAGCAATGAATTCTACAAGACTGTACCCTGCCTTGCACGGGTTCCCAAGTAGGAAATAACGCAGAGACTAGCCCTAGCATGCAGCACACTGACCCGAGTGACCAGGGGGTGCGAGGCAAACGTGGTTGCAAATGTGGTCCAGGCCACTGACCCAGAGAAGGACGCTCCTGTCCTCAGTGTGGGCAGAGGACCCCTAGTGCTCCAACACCTGCGCCACTCCCCATCCTCCCCCAACTCTAGAAAAGTCCACACTCTTCTAGACCCCTCCATGGCCCCTCCTCCTCCTCCTGCTTTGCTCCGGCTGTCCCCAACACTCAGAAGCACTCTCCTGCTTCTCCCCTGGCTCATACTTCAGGGCTCCCCTGGTGGAGCTTTCCAGAGCCCGGGAATCACCATTTCAGTTTCTTTGCCTTCTCACATGCCAAGTTCCTCATTCTCGCCCAGTCTCACCTGCTGGCTCTTCCTTATCTACCCAAGCTGACCATTTCAGAGTGCCCTGAGATGCACACTGGATAGCCTGCTCCACCTCCACTCTGGCGCTGCTCTGCAGCACAAGACTTCCTCTGTCTGCCCCACATCTCTACTTGGATGGCCAAGAGAAACCTGACACTTAATAGGAGGTGCCAGAGCTCTTGACCCCACCAATGCTTCTTTCTCACTCAGTTTTTCACTTCTTGGTACATGGCACCACGATTTCCCCAGCTGCTTAATTCAAAGCCTAAGAATTCATCCTGGGTTATCTCTTTTCTTCATTCCTTACAGCCAACCCATTTGCAAGACCCACTGATTCTCTCTGCACATCTGTGTCCTTCTCCCCCAGCCCCAACCAACCCAGCCATCATGCCCCCTCTACCCTCCCCACTTCTGTCCTCACCCCTGGATATCCAGCCTGACTCAGCATCCTCCAGTTGTGCTTAAAATCCCAGTCCTCATCACCACCCACAAGGCCCTCCAAGAGCCTTGCAATCTGGCCCCTGCCCCCCTCTTCGGCCTTTGTGTCCCACTCCCCCTTTGACTCTTGATCATTCATTGGAGGCTGGCGCATGTTATTTGTTCTACCCCAGGCTTTATCATCATCCTGGTTGACATGGATACTCACATGGATGACCCCACGATGGCCTTTTACTCAATCTCCTGACCTATTTATTTTGAGGGCTCTTTCTTTCCTTCCTCTCTACGTTGAAGTTATCTTGGTTATGTTCATGTCTTGCCAGTTTCCTCCCCTGAGGGCATAGATCTGCCATAAACACCACTGCACTCCCAGACCCTCAGAGCAGTTCCTCACCACGGGAAGCACTCATGAATGCTGAATGAATAAATGCATACATCCCTCCTTTGAACTCCCACTGAGAATCTGTGATGGTCCCCGTCCTGGCAATTTCCATTCTATACCTCTTTCCCTATCTATCTCCCAAGCCAGACAATGAACTAATGAGGCTAAGGCCAATTCTTGCATAATTTACTCCCTAGCACCTGCAGAGACGGCCCACAAGGGATATTTGGCGAATTCATATTGAATCAAAGTCATCATTGAAAAAAATCTACAAACAAATTCTGGAGACAGTGTGGAGAAAAGGGAGCCCTGCTACACTTTTGGTGACAACATAGATTGATTCAGCCACTATGGAGACTAGTATAGAAGTTTCTTAAAAAACTTAAAACAGAACTACTATATGACCCAGCAATCTCACTACTGGGCATATACCCTGAAAAAAACACAATTCAAAAAGACATATGCACCCAAGTGTTCACTGCAGCACTATTTACAATAGCCAAGACATGGAAGCAACCTAAATGCCCACTGAAAGATAAATGCATAAGGAAAATATGTTACATATATACAGTGGAATATTACTCAGTCTTAAAAAGGAACAAAACTGGATCATTTACAAATATGTGGATGAACCTGGAGTCTGTCATTAGAGTGAAGTAAGAAACAAATATCACATGTGGAATCTAGAAAAATGGTACAAATGAACCTATTTGCAGGGCAGGAATAAAGACACAGATGAAGAGAACAGACAAGTACGCACAGGGAGGGGGTAAGATGAACTGGGAGATTAGGATTAACACATATACACTGCTGCTGCTGCTGCTGCTAAGTTGCTTCAGTGTGTCCGACTCTGTGCGACCCCATAGACGGCAGCCCACCAGGCTCCCCCGTCCCTGGGATTCTCCAGGCAAGAACACTGGAGTGGGTTGCCATTTCCTTCTCCAATGCATGAAAGTGAAAAGTGAAAGTGAAGTCGCTCAGTCATGTCCACCTCTTAGCGACCTATGGACTGCAGCCCACCAGGCTCCTCCGTCCATGGGATGTTCCAGGCAAGAGTACTGGAGTGGGGTGCCATTGCCTTCTCTGATATATACACTACCATGTGTAAAATAGATAGCAGTGGGAACCTGCCATATAGCACAGGAAGCTCAGCTCGATGCTCTGTGATGACCTAGAGGGGTGAGACAGGAGGTGGGGTGGGAGGGGGGCTCAAGAGGGAGGGGATATATGTATACCTATGGTTGATTCACTTCATTGTATAGCAGAAACTAACATAACATTGTAAAGCAACTATATCCCACTTTAAAAAAAAAAAGTGTCTTCTAGGAGCTCTAGACTCAATTATACTTCTCAGAGCTAACTAGTTGCTATAAGATGCACCTTCCAGGCTTGCCAGCAGGGTTCCAGTTGACCCCATTTGGAGGGAGGGTCTGTAGGCTGTCGGCGACCTCCTACTCCACAGAGTCCCCCTTGTGCTTGCAGAGGCAGATAAAGCCAGGCTGCGAGAGATGAAGCAAGGGAACTGTCTGCATCCCTCACACCTTTCCACCTCCCGGGTCTGAGGCACAGCTATATTCCTGCCCTTAGAGTCCAGGGAGCAGTCTTGTTTCTTCATTCTAAATTCCTCTTCTTGTTCACCCAGCTCCAATGGGCCAGGGCTCTTTGCTTAATCTTTGCAACCAAAAAGCCTTACCAATGCAGGTCCCCGGGAAGAAGGCAAGTCTGGCTGCCCCTGCTGGCCATGCTATTCAAGGTCTCAGGTTTGCAAAATGCAGCTCCTCGCCCAGGGGGACTTGAAACTTGAAAAATGAGCTGTAGCTTCTCTGCAAAAACACCAGGTCCTGGCACTGCCATGTGCTGGGGGCCTCACTCATCCTTTGATTAATACTGGCACCCAGGCTGAGGGGCCATCCTTCAGGCCTCAAGCAAATCGATGTGAAAAATTCCTGTATACCTTGGTTTATACAGCAAGAAGTTCCTACAAACTGTATGCAGATCACATTTTTTAAAATGGGGTTCCATTTCCCCACTGACTCTGGCTGTCTGCTCAGGATGCTTTCTGTTCCTTTCCGATTTATCTCCAACTGGCAGCAGCAAACCATCACCCTGGCTTCACATTTCTCTTCTTCCCAAGTGGCTCATCAATCAGTCAACAAAATTCTCATTCAGAGCCTATTCTGTATAAGACATTGTTCATGATCTGTGTGGAGAGCAGAGAAGGCACCGGACGCTTCAGGGGAGCTGCTCTCTGTGCATCCTCTATAAACCCGGGTGAATAGCCAACCTCTTCTTTATCTCTTCTGTAAATTCAGGTTTTCTTCTATCAGGTTTTCCCAAAGAAGTGCCTGTGTGTACTGAGTAGCCTATCTAGGTTACCACAGAAATGGAGACTCATCAAAGGATATTTAGAAGCATAAGCACCTCTGTAAATCTTTAATAACAGCAATCACCCTAGTCTGGAGTCATAACTTGGGACTATTCAGAGTAAGTTCCCAGAAATAAGGACAAATAATTTACTGATCTGCAACTCATGACAAAGCAAGAGCAAACCAGGAAAAAGTTAACATGCTTTCAAAACAAGTCAGGCCAGGCCAAAATAATTTTTCTTCGTGGCAGAAGAGATAATCTTATAACTGAAGACACCCCAGGTCAACGACCCACCTCTGTGTGTTCTTGACTTCCCCCAGACCCTGTCTTGTTGTCAGTGACATCCAGAAGACTACATGACCAGCTTCAGAAGAGAATATCTGAATTCTATTCAGTTATTCACAATCCCAAATTCACAAAGGAATTCTAAGGCACCTTCCGAAAAATGATGCAACACCAAAATGTCAACACTCGTGTATGGTGAGGGACCAGAGCAAAAGGCTCACTGGAGAGTTTTTGTTTGTTTGAGAGTAACAGAAATGAATTCAAGACAGCTTTGTTAGGAAAAAAAAAAAGGAATGTTGCAATAAATTTTTTAAAAAAAGCTTAAGATTTAATCTGTGAAACCCAAGAGCAAGAAAGGAATTGGGTCACAGGAAGGAAAGTAGTAACAAAGCTTCTTTCTGGATCCCAGGAAGTATCAGCTGCCTGTCCTTCAGCTCCATTTATCTCATGCACCTGTTTCTCTCTCTTTCTCAGCAGTTTGTCTTTCCTGTTGCCCACTCACATAGCTATCTGCAGCCTCTGAGTCTATTCTTAAGGCTCAAGCTGCCTGGAGAGGTGCTGACTCTCTCTGGGTCCGGTCCAGATTCCTGGGAAGAAGTTGTCTTTAGCCTGGTGTGTTAGAGATGGCTGCCATTTATCCAGAAGAGTGTGTTAACTTGGGCTGTCATGACAGAAAGCCACAGAGTGGGGGCCTTCAACAGTAGGCTTTTGTTTTCTCATGGTTCTGGAGACTGAAAGTCCAAGATCAAGTTGCTGGCACAGTCAGCATCTCTGAGACCTCTCCTTGGGCTTCAGACAGGTGTCTTGTCACCATGTCTGGCGTGGCCTTGGAGTGAAGTGAGTGAGTGAAGTCGCTCAGTCGTGTCCGACTCTTTGCGACCCTATGGACTGTAACCTACCAGGCTCCTCTGTCCATGGGATTTTCCAGGCAAGAATACTGGAGTGGGTTGCCATTGCCTTCTCCAGGAGATCTTCCCCACCCAGGGATTGAACCCTGGTCTCCCGCATTCTCTCTCCTTGGGCTTCAGACAGGTGTCTTCTCACCGTGTCTGGCGTGGCCTTTACTCCTTGCCTATGAGTAGGGAGACCAAGAGAAGCAAGCTTTCTGGTGTCCCTTCTTGTAAGGGAATCAATTCCATCATGAACATCTCATGACCTCATCTAAATGGAATTACCTCCCAAAGGCTCCCTCTCCAAATACCATCCCACTGGTGTTACGGATTAAACATATGAAGTGGGGGTGGCGTGAGGGCACACAACTCAGGGGATAACGTTATTCAGAGTATTCTAAGTCCCCTGCTGCTGCTACTGCTGCTAAGTCGCTTCAGTCATGTCCGACTCTTTGCGACCCCACAGACGGCAGCCCACCAGGCTCCCCCGTCCCTGGGACTCTCCAGGCAAGAACACTTGAGTGGGTTGCCATTTCCTTCTCCAATGCATGAAAGTGAAAAGTGAAAGTGAAGTCGCTTCAGTCATGTCCAACTCTGTGTGACCCCAGAGACAGCAGCCCACCAGGCTCCCCTGTCCCTGGGATTCTCCAGGCAAGAACACTGGAGTGGGTTGCCATTTCCTTCTCCAATGCATGAAAGTGAAAAGTGAAAGTGAAGTCGCTCAGTTGTGTCCGACTCTTCTCGACCCCATGGGCTGCAGCCCACCAGGCTCCTCAGTCCATAGGATTTTCCAGGCAAGAGTACTGGAGTGGGGTGCCATCGCCTTCTGATGCAAATATGTGTTCGCATGTCCAATCATGTAAGTTAGTTCAAGTGTCTGACATTGTCATGCATGTACATCCCCTGCAAGTGACTGGTGCTTTTGTGTACTTTAGAACAGATAAAGATTATATTTTTCTGTGGATTTTTGTCCCTTTAGTGATTTTTTTAAAAACTGAGAGATGGAATTAATTGTTATATAAAAAATAAATTTATATAACCCCTTTGTAAAAAAAAAAAAAAACCAACAATTGCATAGTAATACAATATCTTTATTCAAGCTCAGGATGTCTGGAAGCAAACATAAAAGCAGCAGCGATGTAGCTGGCACTGCTAAGAAGCACCAGCACCAGCTGTTGTACTGTGTTACTGTAATTTTCTAGGTACTGTACTATAAGATTAAAAATATTTTTTTATTTTTGTGTGCATGTTTTTTACGTATTATCTGTGTGGAAAGTATTATAAACCTATTACAATACAGTACTAATTGCCGATTGTGTTAGTTGGGTACCTAGGACTTACGAACAAATTGGACTTACGAAAGCACTCTCAGAACAGAACTCATTTGCATATAGGGGACCTACTGTAACAACCTGGAATCTACCACCAGCTGTGAGGAGGAGAAGCTAGTATGAGCTGAGCTGCAATTCCAAACATATCTATTACCAAAATGAAAGTAACACAGTCAAAGAAAGAGTGCAAGGGAAACAGACCACATGGCTCTATCCACATGCTAGAGAGAGGGCACAAATTTAGCTCTGAGTTTCCAAGCAGTCAAGGTACAAAGAAGAACAGGAAGTGTCTCAAGTTTTCTGATGTGACTAATAGAGAACAAATCACTTTCTCAAGTGAGTCCCAGTTTATCCAATTATGTGGTCTGATGGTAATTTTGCCTAAGTCCACACTTAGGGGACCCCATATGGTATTCAAGTTAATGTCTTCAGGGGTGTCATCCCTGCAAAACATACAATTATAATCTTCCCTGGAGTCATGTCTTATCCTGACCCTCATCAGGCCAAACCTCAAACCAACAGACCTATCAGTTCAGTTCAGTCGTTCAGTCATGTCCGACTCTTTGTGACCCCATGGACTTCAGCACACCAAGCTGTCCATCACCAACCCCTGGAGGCTATACAAATTCATGTCCATTGCATCAGTGATGCCATCCAACCATCTCATCCTCTGTCATCCCCTTCTCCTCCCATCTTCAATCTTTCCCAGCATCAGGGTCTTTTCCAAAGAGTCAGTTCTTCACATGAGGTGGCCAAAGTATTGGAGTTTCAGCTTCAGCATCCGTCCTTCCAATGAATCTTCAGGACTCATTTCCTTTAGGATGGACTGGTTGGATCTCCTTGCAGTCCAAGGGACTCTCAAGAATCTTCTCCATCACCACAGTTCAAAAGCATCACTTCTTCAGTGCTCAGCTTTCCTTATAGTCCATCTCTCACATCCATACATGACCACTGGAAAAACCATAGCCTTGACTAGACAGACCTTTGATGGTAAAGTAATGTCTCTGCCATAGAGACACTTCTATATAGACAGAGCTCTAGAGAAAGTTCTATTATTGTCCCCATTTTACAGATGAGGCTAAAGCAGAGGAGACAATTCACCCTCCTAAAGTCAAACATATAGTAAGTGCATGAGTGGTAAGTCGCTTCAGTCGTGTCCAGCTCTTTGTGATTCTATGGACTATAGCCCACCAGGCTCCTCTGTCCATGGGATTCTCCAGGCAAGAATCCTGGACTGGGTTGCCATGCCCTCCTCCAGCAGATCTTCCTGGCCCAGGGATCAAACCCACGTCTCTTATGTCTCCTGTATTGGCAAGCAAGTTCTTTACCACTAGCAACACCTGGGAAGGCCATTTAGTAAGTAGGGGCAATGAAATTGAAATCTGCACATACTGACATGGGACAGCACAGGCCTAGTGAACTCTGCAAGGACAAGGAAATCACCTTGTTGGATCTTCAGAAAGTGAGACCTGTGTTGTCCTCATTCTCCTGAGGCCTTTTCTGGTGACATGATCAGACAGCGGGAACCAGAAGGACCTGAGACCTGGGAAAGAAAACACAGCAGGTCTGGGATAAGTTCTATCTCATTTGTACACAGGTATACATTCAAGACAATGGGCCGGGTCAGAAGGGTTCTAGGATCCAGGACTGGGATGGGGTTAGGCTAGAGCTGCTGCAGGATGCAAATGTCACAACCAGAATCAAAAATCAAGACATCACAAAGAGGGAGAAGAGTGAGAGGTGATTGGTCAAAGAGGCAGGAAGCCAGGTTCCTAGACCCAGGATGAAGAATATAAGCCCCAGGCCCCAGCAAGCAGGTTGTGGGTGATGGGAGAAAATGGAGTCTGGAGGGGGTCTGATGTATAGGGTAAGATGCTGGAACGTTTGACAGAGTGCCTTTGACCATGTGGAGATAGATGGGCACAGGTCAGTGGCCACCTTAGGGCAGAAGATCTTCAACGGCCAGGAAACAGTGTCAAGGCAGCCAATCAGCATGGGACAACACATGGCTCAGGAGCAGGTTTTGAAACTTTGGGGGGGAGGTTACAATTAAAAGGGGTGGGCGGGGAAGATCCCAGGACCATATAAGCTGAAGAAGGAAGTGAAGTCACTCAGTCGTGTCTGACTCTTTGAGATCCCGTGGACTGTCGCCTACCAGGCTTCTCAGTCCATGGGATTTTCCATGGCAAGAGTACTGCAGTGGGTTGCCATTTCCTTCTCCAGGGGCTCTTCCTGACCTAGGGATCAAACCCGGGTCTCCCACATTGTAGGCAGATGCTTTACCCTCTGAGCCAGACACCAGGCAAGTTATATGGAAGGACTTGGGTACTGAGAAAAAAAGGAAAGACATCCAGGTATCAGACCATGGGGATAAACTTATGCCAATTACAGGGAGGGTATAGGAGGTTGAATAGTGAACTTTAAAAAGTTATATTCAAGTCCTAGCCTGCCGACCTATGAGTTTGGTCTTATTTAGAAGTAGAGCTTTTGCAGATAAAATTGAAGATTTCTAGATGATATAGTCTTGGATTTAGGATGAGTGATAGAAGAGAGTAGGCAACATGAAGTCAGAGGCAGAGATAAGAGCCATAAACCACAGAAGGGCTTCCCAAGTGAAGCTAGCAGTAAAGGACCCGCCTGCCAATGCAAGAGACATAAGAAATGAGGGTTCAATCCCTGAGTCAGGAAGATCCCCTGGAGGAGGGCACAGCAATCCACTCCAGTATTCTTGCCTGGAGAGTCCCATGGACAGAGGAGCCTGGCAGACTATAGTCCATGGCTTTGCAGAGTCCGACATGACTGAAGCGACTCGGCACACATGCAAACCAAGGAAAGCCAAGAATTGCAGAAATTAGCTGAAGCTGGGAGCAAGGCATGGAATGGATTCTCACTGTCCCCAGAAGGAACCAACCCACTCAGTACCTTGATATTGGACTTCTGGACTCTCCAGTTTTCAGTCTAAACAAATCTCTCTTCTGGGACACCTTGTTCACCATCTCCAATAAGAATCCATTCCTCATTCCCTCTGGGCCATGATGAAGAGTGTTCCTCTGTTTCAGAAATAGCACAATACATGGCATTGCAGTTTCCTGTCTGCATCCGTGTCTTCAACTGAAGAGTTTGATCCCTGGGAAATGTGTCTTATTTACCTGTCACCCCAGTTTCTAGCAATGTACCTGGCAAAGAAAGGATGCTCAACAATGCTAAATGATTGACAGTCCGTAGATGCTGAAGGAATTGTGAATAGATGCTTTCAGGATACTTACAAGGATGTACTGATGCCCTCCAAAGGAAGGGTTAGGTTAGGGCCATTTAATGAAAGTTTTTCTGAATTACTACCAAAGGGTCTGTCTTCCTCCCACTTTTAGCTGCTCTTATCTGTAAGTCATTTCTCTTCATCCATTGAAGGTTAGTGCATGTTACTATCTCCACCCAGGCTCTGCCACCATCTGTTGATGTCCACATCCACATGAATGACCCTGCAGATGGCCTCTTAGAAATCAGTCCTTTGACCTACTCATCTCCAATGGTCTTCCTTCCCCTCCTTCTCACCCCTTCAGCCACCATCTGATACACTTTTCATCTTACTTGCTGGACCACACTCACTCTGGCAGTTCTTGAATCAGAATTCAGGTTCCTCCCCAGGTCATCAGGCCTCTCTTTTCTATGTATATTGATATAACTTGGTCCCCATGGTCTATGATTTCCATGACATTTTTGCCCATGCCCTAGGCTACCTGGCCCATCTGCTGCCCTTTGTTTTCACCATCCAGACAAAACCCAAGCCTAGAAAAACCCAACTGGGTGCCATCTCCATGCCTCTGTCTAAGCAGGAAAAGCCAACTGGAGCATCTCAGATCCATTACACAGTCTTGATCCCCAACCTCAAGTGAGCCCACATCCTGCCAAGCAAATGTACTGCATCATCCTTGTCATGTAGGGTATGTCAAACATACCCTACATCATTCCTTGTCACTCTCCATAGTATTCGTTTATAAAATCCATCCACTCTTCTGAAGCTCTGCCTTTGTCACATACCCACATTCTTTTCTCTCATCAGGTGATGTTACCTCCTATTTCACAGAGAGAATAAATGCTATCAGACAGGAGAGTCTTCCAACCAGGCACACAGATCTTCTTCCTGCAAGAGCATCCACCCCACCATCCTTCACTAGGAAAGGAAAGAAGCTGACACAATCATTTCTCCATCTGATCTTTGGATCCCACAGCCACCTACCACCTGTGGAATCTTTTGCTATCATATTTTTTTTTCCAACTTTTGAAACCTCTCTCTTGTACTTCCCTGCTTTAATGCCTTTGCCTGCCGTCAGCACTAGTCTAGGTATGCTGCTACTCATCCCCCTCCTCTCAAACACTAAAGTGTCTTCACCACTGCCCCTTCTCCACCCCCACCACACACTCCATAGCCCCTCTGATCTGGATATGAGGCTGACATTCCACGCAAATTGCTCTGGCTGATATCTCCAGTGAAGTCCATGCAGCCACATCCACTGCATATGTTCTAGGTCTCATCTCAATTGGTTTTTCAATAGCCTTTGACTCTGTTAACCTTTCTTCTTCACAAAATACTTTCCCTTGGGTTTTTATGATCTAACAACCTGTTGCTGCTCTTTCTTCCTCTCTAACCCTACCACCTCCATCTCTTTTGTGGGTTATCCTCTTCCTCCAGCCTGTATGTAGCAGAATTGTTCAAAACCTAGTCCCAATCAGTCCTTCTTTTCTTAATTAATACTGTCTTCCATGCAGGTGACCAACAGGCAAATGAAAAGATTCTCAATATTTCTAATTATTAGGGAAATGGAAACCAAAACTGCAGTGAGATACCACCTCACACCAGTCAGAATGGCCATGATTGAACAGTCTGAAATCTACAAATAACAAATGCTGTAGAGGATATGGTGAAAGGGAACCTTCTTATACTGTTGGTGGGAATGTAAATTGGTATAATCGGTATGGAAAACAGTGGAGATTCCTCAAAAAATTAAAACCATTGTTGCCATATGATCCAGCAATTCCATATCTGGACAAAACTATAGTTTGAAAAGATACATAACACCACAATGGTTATGGTAGCACCATTTACAATAGATAATATGTGGAAATACATTAAATGTCCATTGACAGATGATGGATGAATAGCATGTGGTACATACATATGCATACCACATAATATATATATATATATATATATATATATATATATACACACACACACACACACACACACATACACTTATATGCCATTATATACATATATATATAATGGAATACTAAGCCATAAAAAAGAATGAAATAATATCATTTACAGCAATATGAACGGCCCTAGAGATTATCATACTAAGTGAATTAAGTCAGATAAAGACATTATGTGATATCACTTATATGTGACAGGCTTCCTTGGTGGCTCAGTGGTAAAGAACCCACCTGCCAATGCAGGAGATGTGGTTTCAATCCCTGGGTCAGGAAGATCCCCTGGAGGAGGAAATGGCAACCCACTCTAGTATTCTTGCCTGGGTCCCATGGACAGAGGAGCCTGGCAGGCTACATTCTATGGGGTTGCAAAGAGTCAGACAGATTTAGCGACTGAGCACACACATATGTGAAATCTAAAAAAAAATTATACAAGTGAACTTAATTTCAAAACAGAAATAGGTTCACAGAGACAGGAAAAAAACTTACTGTTACCAAAGTGGAAAGGGGGTGGGAGATTAATTAGGAGCTTGGGATTAACATATACACAGTACTATATATAAAATAGATAGCCAACAAGTTTTATATATATATATATATATATATATATACTGCTAAGTTGCTTCAGTCGTATCTGACTCTGTGCGACCCCATAGACAGCAGCCCACCAGGCTCCCCCGTCCCTGGGATTCTCAAGGCAAGAACACAGGAGTGGGTTGCCATTTCCTTCTCCAATGCATGAAAGTGAAAAGCGAATGTGAAGTTGCTCAGTCGTGTCTGACTCTTTGCGACCCCATGGACGGCAGCCCACCAGGCTCCTCTGTCCATGGGATTTTCCAGGCAAGAGTACTGGAGTGGGGTACACACATAAAAACTGATTCGCTTTCCTGCACACCTAAAACTAGCACAACATTGTAAATTAACTATATTTCAATTTTTAAAAATAAAAAACTCCATGCCCACAGCTTCAGTTACCACCAAAACCAAGATGACTCACACATTTAGAAAACCAGTCCAGACCTGTCTTTTCAGTTCCAGACTTTTGTGTAAAACTTCCTAATTATCACCTTCCCTTGAATGATCCCAAAGCATCTCACACTCAAAGGACCAGAATTTTGCTCTTCCTCTCCCATCCCCCCAATCTGATCTCTTCCAGGAATCAGATCTCATTCAGGAGCATCAGTACCCTGTCGCTCAAACCAGAAATGTTGGTGTGATCCTGACACCTGCCTCCCCCTCACTCACCATAGTAATGGGTGACCAAGCCTACCAGTTTTAACCTCTCAACAGTTCTTGAACCACCTACTTTTCTCTGCCTGCACCAACATCCTGATTCATCTCTTCCTTGGACTGCTACAGTAGCCTTCTACTTTAGAACAGCTCTGACTAGTCCTCCACACTGCAATCAGGGTGATTTTCCCCCTAAATGCAAATCCCATGCCCATTACCCCTTTACAACCCCTGATCCCATGCTAATAATAAAGCATTTGTATCCCTCCCCTGGGCTCCCCATCACCCTGCACTTCTTCCCAACATAGGACGTGTGTGCACGTGTGTCTGTGATGGAATAACAAATACACATGTCCCATCTCATATGTATTTGTTCATTCCATCACAGACACACGTGCACACACACACACACACACACACACACACACGGAACCCCTTGTTAGTTCCTTGAGCCAGGGACCATGTCATTCTTCTCTGTAGTCTTTGGTGGTACTCAAGAAAGACTCATGGAATGAACTAAACTAAAGTGAACCAGACTGAAGTCACTCCTTTTTCACAGCAGAAAAATTGATTGTCTGTTGTCTCCCTAAACATCAGACGGCCCCCACTTACAACCTGGTCAATACGTGAGATAAGAGTTGACAACATGTTGTCAATGGTTCCTCAGTAGTTGGTAACCCTGCTCAGCAATGATTTTGAGTGATGCAATGATGCAGAATTCAAGCCCAGTAGATATGGCATGAAGAAGAGGATGAAGAATACGGGTGGATGGGAAGTGGTAGCCCTGCTGGACATCAGAGAATGAGGCTTGAGAACAAGGATTGTAATTGCACTGACAGTAAATGTTTCCACTTCGATTCTCAGCTTGGCCTCCTTTCCCTGAATATTAACTTTTATGAGCTGCTACTCAAAGCGTGCACACTTCTCTTTGGCAGCAGACAGCGACAGTAATAAGCCACAGTGGCACACTAAACACTGACAGGTGGCAAGGAAATGGGCTCCTCTCCCCATTCAAAAGAAAGCTCATCTTGGAGACCAAGCAGATGGATGGAAACCACGCAGAGCCGTGCTTTTCTCCATGAGGCACAAATCTTCCAAAGTAAGCTTACCTGCAGACCAGGAAGACACAGAGAGGAACTCTTTGTAGATGGGGCCAATGTTTCTGCCACAGAAGCAATTCTATGGAATTGGCCCTGAGGCTTCACCTAATGGTTAGCATCTGGTCTCCAAACTACAGACAATGGACTCCAAGGAAACCGAAGTCTCACAGAGGGTCCCCCATCCCTTAGTTACCCCTCCTCCCTTGGCTTCCGTAGCATTCTGAGCACACCTCTCTCTGTATATGCACACTATTTTCTAAGAACCCTAAAAATATCAGTCGCCCTTATCTCATTAATCCATAAACTTCTCAGGAAATGACACTATGTCTTATTGAACTCTGCAGTTCCCCAGTGCCCAGCAAAATTCTTGGTATGTAGTAGGAAGCTTGGAGTAGTGAAAAGGATTATTTTGATAAGATCCTGGATTTGAACATTTCTATCCACAGGATCACAGGCAAGCCATCCAACCTCTGAGGGCCCAGTTTCCTCATTTATAAAAGTGTGCACCTGCATTCAGAGTAAATACAAGAATCAAACTTTGTTTAGAGGGCACAGGCTCCTAGTACAGAGCCTTACACATACTCGAAGCTAGGAGTCATTGAACTGCATCACTTCCAGGGCTAACTCCCTGCTCCACCCCACATAATATTGGGAGAAAATGAAAGTTCTTTAGTTCAGAGACCAATGAAACATCTGATATTTATGGAGGGAAATAATTCACACTCACTGAGCCCCTACCATTGCCAGTCACTCTTTTGGGAGCAGCCTCACCAAAGCTCCATCAGTTGTACATGATTACCTGTGCTAACAGAAGGGTAAGTCAAGGCTCAGAGAGGTGGTGGGACCTTTCCCAAACTTAAATGTTGGAGCTGGAGTATGATCCTTGATCTTCATGACTCTAGAAAGTCAGTTCTTCTTACATCACAGAAACCACCCTGTTGCTCAAGCCAGAAATGATCAAGCCTCTTGGTTTTAATCTCTTAATAGTTCGTAAGCCACCTACTTTTCTCTGTTTCTTCCGACATCCTGATCTATCTCTTCCTTTGTGAGTAAATAAGCCATCAATTCACTAGACCAGTGCTAGAGAGGAAGTGTGGCTGGGAAGGTGATCATGCAGCAACACTGCACTTCTCTTTGATCTTTTGCAGAGTCTGTCTGTAGATTAAATAAGAAAACAGGAATAAATTACCAGTTTTCACACCCACTGGGCTTTCTATCTGACTGCACCTATGAACATTGAAGTCTACAGCTTGAAACACTTCAAAGTTTCCCCATAACCACAGTGCAAGTCCTTTAAGATGATGGTTCATTTACTGGTCTCATCTCTCGAAACCCCCTACTTTTCAATGTGTACTTCTGGTGGCTCAGATGGTAAAGAATCTACCTGCAATGCAAGAGACTCAGGTTTGATCCCTGGTTTGGGAATATCACCTGGAGAAGGGAATAGCTACCCACTCCAGTATTCTTACCTGGAGAATTCCATGGACAGAGGAGCCTGGCAGGCTACACAGTTCATGGGGTTGTAAAGAGGTGGACACAACTCAGTGAGTGACACTTCCACTTTCATTCACATCAAGCTTGCAGTTCTCCACATACACCATGTTCTTGCTTGTCATTCCTTCTACTCTCAGTCCTTTATCTTGTTAATCCTACCTAACCTAAACTGAGATTCAACCCAAGCAACTCCTCTAGGAAGTCTTCCCTGATCTGCCAAGTAGGTTTAACTCCCCATCTGAATTACTCTCTCATCCTTACAATTGCCATATTGTATCTAAATGGCTATTTAGACGTTTATCTCCTGCATTGAAGTGTGAGCTCCTCAATGACAGCGAGTATACCTTAATTTACTTTTTTAGTTTCATTGCTGCCTATCATGGTTCACACATAGAACAAGCTTAAAAATAATGTTGAATAGGGACTTCCCTGGTGGTTCAGTGGCTAAGACTCCTAGCTCCCAATGCAGGGGGATTGGGATTTGATCCCTAGTCAGGGGACTAGCAATGGCACCCCACTCCAGTAGTCTTGCCTGGAAAATCCCATGGACGGAGGAGCCTGGTAGGCTGCAGTCTATGGGGTCGCTAAGAGTCAGACACGACTGAGCGACTTCACTTTCACTTCTCACTTTCATGCATTGGAGAAGTAAATGGCAACCCACTCCAGTGTTCTTGCCTGGAGAATCCCAGGGACAGGGGAGCCTGGTGGGCTGCCGTCTCTGGGGTTGCACAGGGTCGGACACGACTGAAGCGACTTAGCAGCAGCAGCAGCAGCAGGGGACTAGATCCCACATGCTACAACAAAGTTCAAAGATCTCATGCGCCACAACTAAGACCCAGGGCAGTCAAATGAATAAATAATTTTTTAATGTTGAATAAAGAATCACCATGGTGTTCTTTTTGAGAGCTAAGTACCCTAGGAAATGTATACGAAGCTAAAAAGGCAACAGGGTAGGTGAGAAGAATAATGTAGCCCCCAAAAAAATGAAGAATAATTCCATGGTGATTAAATGAATGGCACAAACATCATGCAGAAATGCCAAATGAACCTGCAGTGCCTTATGAGTAGACTGTATCAGGAAAGGCTGCAAGGAATCTCTGAGCATTGCTCTGCAAAGGTGTGTCCACATCTTCTGTTGACCTGAACACCCCTTTTGAAGGGGATACCTCACTTACCTACTAGTCTGGGCTGTCTTCTATGAGATGCTTTCCAAGGAAATCCTAGACTGAGAAGAAAGGAAGTCATTATTGATTAATCAATTGTTCAACTGACAAAAAGTGATAGTCATTGGAACAGGAGGAGTGATATCAGCCATCATAAGAAAGGAAGAAAACCAGTGATTCACAATTGAGGTTGCTTAGCCAAGTCCTTTGAAGAAGTGAGCACAGAAGTCTTCAGAACCAAATTCTCAGTCTTTACAATGGGTATAATAATGGCCAGTCAGTGGTGTCATCGTGAGCATTAAAGGTAACCATGAGTGTAATGAGCCTAGTCCAGTGTCTGGTGTATGCAATAAACTGTAGCCATGACTGATGGGTCAGTTACTTTTCCTTTAGTTCTTTTCATTTCTGGAAGCTGAAATCATCTAGAAAATATTGGTTGAATTTGGGTGCAAGGAGACAAGTAAAAATTGTTTCTCCAGAGGAGTCTCCGCTGGTATATTTGTTTTCTCTGAAGTGCCTCTTTTATTTAATCCTCAATATTATTCCAGTATATCTATTATAGCAAATAGTCTTAAGAAGGAAGGCTTGAATTTTGAAATAAATTGCACTCACAGATCATGCCTTAGAAAGTGCATTATTAGTGTTTAACTGGCAAAACCAGATAGAGAAGATCAATGATCCCACTGGAAAAGGCCAAATCAGATTTTGAAGAGATTTTGATTCACCCCCCTTTTCTTTTTTCTCCCTGGGAAAGGGAAAGCAAAAATTAAATGGTTCTGCATATGGTTTTTCTGCTTTGCACCAGCTCAAGAGAGCCTCATTACTCTCGACTTGGGCAGCTCTGTGGTTCCTTTTATCTATTACTGGGAGTGGTTCAAGGAGAAAGCATATGGTGAAAATAAATCCTCCTATTTGCATCAAGTAATGCAAATATTTGACTGCAGCCTTTCTCTCTTCCTAGAGCTGAAAAATAGCTACCTATTTCTTCAGACCAGAATCTTATTATTTATCAATTATTTATCTGTTCCTCACTTCGTCCTGTCTGTGTCCGGGCCGGGTGAGGTTTCCCGTGTTGAGTCAAATTAAGCCACAGGCTCCACACCTGGTGGTGCCCTCCCACCAATTCCTTTAAGTTTCAGCCTTGCAACCACACTCCCCCAGAACCCAAAGACTTCGGTTTCCCAGAAGCTGCCCGGGGAGCCATGGGAATAACTCCGAAGCATTGCCATGGAGCTTCCCTGGTAGCTCAGCTGGTAAAGGATCCACCTGCAATGCAGGAAACTCCAGTTCAATTCCTGGGTCAGGAAGATCCACTGGAGAAGGGATAGGCTACCCACTCCAGTACTCTTGGGTGTCCCTTGTGACTCAGCTAGTAAAGAATCTGCCTGCAATGCAGGAGACCTGGGTTCCATCCCTTGGGTTGGGAAGATCCCCTGGAGAATGGAAAGCCTACCCACTCCAGTATTCTGGCCTGGAGAATTCTGTGTACTGTATAGCCCATGGGGTCCCAAAGAGTCAGCAATGACTGAGCAACTTTCACTTCACTTCTTCACTTCACTTTGTCCTGAAATACAGCAGTGCCAAACTATTCTGGGTGATCAAGGGATTCAGATAAAAGGGCTACCAAGATAGAGTGACATCCTAAGATAGAAATTAAATCCATTTGTGCTTGCTTCACCTGACGAAGGAATTATGCTAGAGGGTGTAATTTTTACCTACACTCTGGGCAAAATAAAATGTAAATTAAATACAAGTTCAAGTTCACCAGCTTCCCTTTTTATTGGTCCCCTCAGAACACTCTTCTCCCCTCCCCCACCTCGAGTTGCCCTCACCCTCATGAGCTCTCTCTTGCTCTCCAGGAAGGACAGGTGTTACAGAAAACCAGAAGTTCAGCCAAGGCTCCTGAGTCCCATCATCTAGTTCACAGGCAAGATCAAGATAGAAACTGCAAGAAACCAAGTATTTATTCTGTGGAATCATTAGTTATTAAAGAAAAAGGACACCAAAAAAATATGTTCATACACATAAACACACATGAGCACATACTTCTGAGGCTTCAAATGTAATATTGTTCAACCAAATATGCATATTTTACATCCCCCAACTAACCACAATTATACACAGTAATACCTCAAACTTCACAGAACTTTAAGTCTCCAGAATTCAGATAGAGTTAAGAGGCAAAAAAACACCTGGATCTTGAGTAGCCAAGAGAAGTGTTAGATATGGTTCCTGATTGCCCCCATGAACCTCAGGACATCTAAGGATCGGGCCCACTGAGTAGGAGACCTGTGAGCCTTGGGACGAGTGGTGAGAGGAGAGCAAAACGCTTACTTTTTCAAGGCTTTGGAGGTAGGTGGTATTGGAGAATTTACATGCTGAGAGGCAAACAGTAAGCCAGAAAAGAGGGTGCACACATCACCAAACCCAACGTTTATTTCTCCCAAGAAGACATACAGATGACCAAAAGGTACATTAAAAGGTGTTCAATATCACTGATCATCAGGGAAATGCAAATCAAAAACCTCAATGACATATCACCTCACATCTCTTAGGATGGCTATTACCAAAAAACATAAGATAACAAGTGCTGGTAAAGAAAAGAAGAAATCAGGACCTTTTTGTGCTCTTGTAGGAATGTAAATTAGAACACCCACTATGGAAAACGGAGGAAGTGCCTCAGAAAGGTAAAAATATAATTACCATATGATCTCCCATCCCATTTCTGGATATTTATCCAAAAGAGCTGAAATCAGGATCTCGAAGAGATATTTGCACTCTAGTATCCATTGCAGCATTAGTCACAGTAAGCAAGATATAGAAACAACCTATGTCCATCAATGGATGAACAGAGAAAAAATATGACATATGTATGCATATATGCATGTGTACAGACATAATGGAATATTATACAACCTTTAAAAGGAAGGAAATTCTGCTGTGTGTGACAACATGGATATACATGATACATTATGCTAAGTGAAATAAGTCATTCACAGAAGGACAAACGCTACATAATTCCATTTATCAGAGTTACCCAGAAGAGTGAAACACATGAAGCAGAAGATGGAATGGCAATTGCCAGAAGGAGGAGGGGGAACAGGGTTGCTATTCAACAAGTATAAAGTTTCAGTTATGCAAAATAACTAGGACTGAGTAAGTCCTAGAAGTCTGCTGTACTACTTTGCATCTATAATTAACAATAGTGTATTGAACTTGAAAACTTGGTAAGAGCATAGATCTTATGTTAAGTTATAACAATAATAATAATAATAGTTCAGCCTATAACGGATTCCAAGAGTTAAGAGATGAAGGCAAGGGATAAAAATACCAGGCAGACTCTAATAGGGACTAATTGTTGGAGGTGCCAAGTGGGAGTGAAGTGCTAGGTGAACCAAGTGAGTAAAGAGTATTTGCTGCGCAGTGTCTGTGGATGAGGAGCCTGGATTTCTTTAAAGGCCCAGTGATGGAGCAGACTCAGGGCAATAGCCCCAAGCCTCCCTGTCAGTCTGTCTCACACTTTGAAAAGTAGTGGAAGAAGGTAGGGTTCCTGCTTAGAACAAATTAAAAGCAGCAAATTGCCAATGAAAATTATGAAGCTGACAATGCTATCCATGACCCCAACAGCCAGGAGTGCCAGCTGGCAATATTACAGAAGCAAAGAAAATTCCCTAAAAAGACTTCTATAAGAACTCTAAGGATACCTATGCTTTTAATCCCAACCCAACCGCTTCCTTAGGGCCCTTGATCAAGGCATTTAACCTCACAAGGCTGCAGTTGCCTTTTCTATAAAAGGTGAGTAGTAATACATGCTCAGGTGGCTGCTATGAGGATTTAATGAAACATGAATCTGAAAAACCAGGCAGTACGTGGCATAGAGAAGGAACCCAAAGCACTGCTTCCCTTGCTTGCTCCCGTGGGTATTAATCTGATTCCACTGCATAGCAAAGGATTTGACCCCTTTCTTCTCTACCAGAGAATCCAGGGGGAATGTTCCTATTTCCTTATATTGAGGAGAGAAAACTCAAGAGTTAAGCCATTTAGGCTTTTTAAGAAACCAAGGATGGCCTTCAGAATGGAGACTCAAATGTAAGATGTCTTGGGTACCAAGAACAAACCAGCAATAGAAGGCTGTCGCCATTGTTGCTGTGGTGATGGTTGACATTATCGCTCTTGCTTTGATATTCTGGAAGAGACACTTCACACACTTAATGAACAGTTCTCTGTTTGGAGTGTGCATGATCAGGCAGAAAAGAGGGAGCACTGAATGGATGATAAATTCAGGGAAAGAAGCAGTAGGAGGCGGCAAGGCACAGACCTGTGAATCTACTGTACATGGCAGTTTGAGCTCCCATTCAACAGGGAGGGAGTTTATAGTGGGCAGTGCAGGACCTTGCACGTTGTGGGCTGGGGGTGTGTACAATGACTTTGGGGTTGGGGCGTGGAGATGAAAGGGGTCTTATTTGTATTCGGAATCACCAGTTATATTCCAATACATTTGGAAGAATGTGAAGGAAAGATTTTGCCGTTCAAAATGCCTTACACAATCACAAGAAGAAAATAACACAGCTTCAGGTGAGTTCCATTTCTTTCATTACGTCTGCTTACTCTCTGACTGCCCCTCCTCCCTCCCCCTCCTAGCCGGGGATCTGTTCAGCACTGTTACTGCCAAGTGAAACAGCCACAGCCCCACTGTCAACTCCCTCTTCTTCATTTTGTGAATCTCTGCAGTGGATTTACTTTCTGGTATTTTAGACCCATAAACGTGCACATACCCATGTTTTGTCTGTATTTTAACCTGGGATCTGTGTTCCTCCATGGGCTGACCATGATGCAAGGGGGACATCACAAAGTTGAGAGATGTCTATCCATCCACTGAAATTGGCAGCTACCTAAGCATGGGCTTCCCTTATAGCTCAGACGGTAAAGAATTTGTCTGCAATGCAGGAAACCCAGGTTCAATTACTGGGTAGGGAAGATGCCCTGGAGAAGGGAATGACTACCCACTCCTGTATTCTTGCCTGGAGAATTCCATGGACAGAGGAGCCTGGTGGGCTAAAGTCCCTGGAGTTGCAAAGAGTCAGACATGACTGAGTGACTAACACTTTTAAGCCTGCAGCACCAAGACTGACTACCTTTTCCATTTGCACACTTGTGTGTTGAATCACATTTGAAGGAAGAAAGGCCTAAAGACAGTGGTGGGAGGAGAGAGGATGGGAAGTGCACATCAAGCACAGAAGTCACAGAAATCTAAATACAGACCATCTCACACATGGAATTGTTTTTTAAGTGATCATCACAAACCTTTTTTTATCTTTTGCTTAGGGTGAGTTTGGAGTGAGGTTTATTAAATCAACTTTACGTGGGAAAGACTTCATCTAGTTACTTGATCTTTCAGAAAAGTAAGTGGAACATGCTGTCTCTTTTCAATTCTGTCAGTTTGTCAATTCTGTCAATTCTGTCAATTCAATCCTGCTTCCACATGGAAATAAAATGAAAAAAAAAAAAAAAAAAAACACGGCAGTGCAGGAGATGAAGTTTGTGTCTCACCCCATTGGGTCTGCTATAACAAAAACATTACAGACCTGGTGGCTTATAACATTAGACATTAATTTCTTGCATTTCTGGAGACTGGGAAATCCAAGATAAGGCACTGGCAGATTTGATGTCTGGTAAGGCCCTTATGGCAGAAAGTGAAGAGGAACTCAAAAGCCCCTTGATGAAAGTGAAAGTGGAGAGTGAAAAAGTTGGCTTAAAGCTCAACATTCAGAAAATGAAGATCATGGCATCTGGTCCCATCACTTCATGGGAAATAGATGGGGAAACAGTGGAAACAGTGTCAGACTTTATTTTTCTGGGCTCCAAAGTCACTGCAGATGGTGACTGCAGCCATGAGATTAAAAGATGCTTACTCCTTGGAAGGAAAGTTATGACCAACCTAGATAGCATATTCAAAAGCAGAGACATTACTTTGCCAACAAAGGTTCGTCTAGTCAAGTCTATGGTTTTTCCTGTGGTCATGTATGGCTGTGAGAGTTGGACGGTAAAGAAGGCTGAGCGCCAAAGAATTGATGCTTTTGAACTGTGGTGCTGGAGAAGACTCTTGAGAGTCCCTTGAACTGCAAGGAGATCCAACCAGTCCATACTGAAGGAGATCAGCCCTGGGATTTCTTTGGCAGGACTGATGCTAAAGCTGAAACTCCAGTACTTTGGCCACCTCATGCGAAATGTTGACTCATTGGAAAAGACTCTGATGCTGGGAGGGATTGGGGGCAGGAGGAGAAGGGGACGACAGAGGATGAGATGGCTGGATGGCATCACCAACTCGATGGACGTGAGTTTGGGTAAACTTCAGGAGTTGGTGATGGACAGGGAGGCCTGGCGTGCTGTGATTCATGGGGTCGCAAAGAGTTGGACATGACTGAGTGACTGAACTGAACTGAAGGGCTTCCTGATCCTAGACAATCATCAGTGTCTTCACATGGCAAAAAGAGCAAGGGAGTTCTAGGAATTCCCTTTTATAAGGACACTAATCCCATCCATAAGGGCCCCATTCTCATGACATCATCTAAACCTTCCAAAGGTCCCAGCCCTAAATGTCATCACTGTGGGGCTGAGGCATCAGCCCATGAATTTTGGAGGCTCACAAGCCTTCACTCCACAGCAGCTAAAAGGCAGAAAATGCCAACTCACAGAGGGCCTTGGACGTCATGCTATGGAGACTGAGTTTTAACATAGGAACCACTGAAACAGGTCAAATTAGAAACTTCATCCCCTAAGTCAAATCATCTGTGGGCTCCCAGGGAATGACATTTTTCTTCTTTAGAGCAGCACTATCTAAATAATAAATATAATGCCAGCCATGCATGCAATTTTAAATTTTCTAGTAGTCATGTTATTTAAAAAGCAAGAAAAAAGGTGAGATTGGTTATTAATATATTTTAATTTTTCCAAATAAAATATTTATTTTATTTAATATTTCCAAATATTATCACTTCAATATGTCATCAAAATATTAAATAAAACTATTGCTGAGCTATTTTACTTTTTTCACCAATATGAAATCTGGTATACATTTTACACTTACAAAACGGCTCATTTCTGACTAGCCACATTTCAAGTGGGTGGCTAATGGGTAGTTACCATGTTGGACAATGCAGCTTTAAAGCAAGGAAAAATATCCGCTGATGACTACCTCCATTTGTTGGATGGAGAAAGCATTGAAAAATCATTGTGGGGAAGCTAGGTAAGAGACAGATTGACCAGCTCACTCTATCAATAAAGCCCACCTTTTTCTCCTGGAACTTTAAGAATCTTCATATGGGGCTTGGTGGCTCAGTGGTAAAGAATCTACCTGCCAATACAAAAGACACAGGTTCAATCCCTGATCCAAGAAGACCTCCGTGCCATGGAGCAACTAAGCCCGTGCACTACAACTATTGAGCTTGTGCCCTAGAGCCCAGGAACCACAGCTACTGAAGTTTACACACCCTAGAGCCCGTGCTCGCAACAAGAGAAGCCACGGCAATGAGAAGCCCACATGCCGCAACTAGAGAGTAGCCTCCACTCACTGCAAGTACAGAAAAGCCCACGTAGCAACAAAGATCCAGCATAGCCAAAAATAAATAAATGTTTAAAAAAGGAATCTTTATAAGGCTTGCCATACACCTTACCTTCAGTCAAAACAAAATGGCATTCCCTGGTGCCGTGGAGAATGCAAGGATCTGGGAAATAAAACATGGTAGAAATGATGCCACAGACACCTCAAGAGAACTCTTTGGGTCTCTGTCCACCACCAGCTGGACACTGAAGTTCAGGTTACCTGTGCCCACCCAGGGATCCTGCTTGGTACTCAGGGCTCCCAGGATAGAACTGGTCTTCTTGCCAGAGGAGAACTCAGTGGGTCCCTGGAGCTATTTCTTCAAGGGAACAACAGCCCACCCTCCAGGAACACTTCAGTCAGATCCTACATCCTCATGAGAACCTCATGAAGGTATTTGGCATGTAGTGGACACACCATGCCTTTACGGTTCTTGTTCTTTCCCCTTGAATTATAAACTTTCAGTAAACATGGGGTTTCCATAACCAAACTTTTATAAGGAGGTCCTCAGAGTCTTTCTAATCTGCTGTTAGAAAACAGACAGACCAAAAACACTTGCCTGGAGCCCAGAGCTTCCTGAAGCATTGAAGCACTGCCTCTCTTCCAGGACAGCAGAAATAACACACTATGTAGTTTTAGGTGCCTGCCTGGGAGGATAGTGACATTTTCTTCTTTATCTTCCTCCAAAAGCAGATCTATAAAGACAAGCATTCTTGTTGGGAGAACAAAAATACCATGCACTTTGATATGTCCTGACTGTATATTTTGCCAACACAAGTTAAAAAGGCAAAAGAGGGAAAGAAATGATGAAAGGACAAGCATGAGGAGTTTTATGTAAGAAAAGCTGCTAATCAACATGTGAGTCATATGTAGCTCTTTGAATGTCCCGTCTGGTCTGCAGAGATAACAGAGGCATCTTACCCTCTTTGATGGGGAAAGCAGTTTTGCCATGTGACTGTTTAGCCCCAATTAAGAAGGAATTCTCAGCTAGTCATTTCCCTCTTAGGAGGACAAAACAGAAGAAAAGCAATGTCGTGCCCAACCCCTGCTGCATGTGTGGAGTTGGGCAACCTCCTCCCCATCACTGACTCATTTCCATCTTGAACTCATCCAGATCCATGGCTTTAAGTATTGTTTGTGCTTAGTTGCTCAGTCATGTCCGGCTCTTTGCAACATGGATTGGGACCCACCAGGCTTCTTTGTCCACAGGGATTCTCCAGGCAAGAATACTGGAGTGGGCTGCCATGCCCTTCTCCAGGAGATCTTCTCAACCCAGGGCTTGAACCCAGGCCTCCCATACTGCAGGCGGATTTTTTATCTTCTGAGCCATACAGTTTATTCCCCAGTCCCCTTCCCCAGCCCCCTGCCCCTGCCCACTGCCCACTGCCCACCCATCTATTTCCTTCTCATTCTGGGCAACCAGTGACTCGCACTTAAGCTCTTAGATATACCCTTGACTCATCTTTTTCTCACCCATCCCACATCGAATTCATCAACAAATCCTGGAGGCTCAGAATACATCTGAGGTCTCACCATTCTCATCTCCTCCTCTGCTCCCATCCTAACTCAGCTCCATCTCTCACTGTAAGGCTTTCTGACTGGTCTCCTCATTCCCGCTCTTGTCCCCTACAATCCACATAGCAGTGAGACTGATCCTTAGAAAACCTAAGTCAGATGAAGTCACTCGTCTACTCAAAAGCCATCAGCCCCTCAGCTCTGTGGAATAATATCTGAGCTCTTGTTAAGCCCTTTGGCAGTTCCCACTCAGCTCCAGCTACTCCTTACTGGCTGCCTAGGAAGGACACCATGTTCCCACCTCAGGGCCTTTGCACTGCAGTCCCTTCTAATGAGTTCCACTCATGCATGATTATCCCTCATTTCATTCAGGTCTCAGACCAAAAATTGCCTCTGCAGAAGACATTCCTAGACCACCCCATCTAAAACTTCACCTTCTTCAGACCTTGTTCCCTCTGCTTTATTTTTTCCTTATAGCATTACAACTCCCTGACCTGTTATGTTTTTATTTGCTTATCTATTTATAGTCTATCTACTCTCACCAGAATGTAAACTCTGGGAAGGCAATCCACGTGTGTGTTCAGTCATGTCCGACTCTCTGTGACCCCATGGACTGTAACCCTCCCGGCTTCTCTGTCCATGGAATTTTCCAGGCGAGAATACTAGAGTAGGTTGCCATTTCCTACTCCAAGGGATCTTCCCAACCTAGGGATCAAACCTGCATCTCTTGTATCTCCTGCATCAGCAGGCAAATTCTTTACCATTACCCAACCTGGGAGGCCAGGAAGGCAAGGACTGTCTTATCCACTGTTGCATTTCTATACCTAGAAGAGTGCTTAATCTATAGGGAAGCAATAAATACTTTTTTAAAAAATTGAATGAATTCAACAAATTGTATCATAGGCAAATCCTTCAAAATTCTTGGTCCCAGGAAATGGTAAGTTGAAGGCTAGAACTTTCTTTCAAATATTTATCATTTATTTGGAAAAGTAAAGCCTATGCAGTCTTGACTCACTTATAAAATTATTAAGCATTCCTTTACTCAAAAAATGTTCCTAGGATGCCTATTAGGTCCTTCTCACTGTCACATTCATCCTGAAGGCCCTTTATTGAGGATGGAGGACTAACAGAAAGAAATGAGGCCCAAAGAGGTCCCAATAGACAGATGGAGGTCTAGTGATTCCTCCCAAAATCAGAAGTGTGTTGGCCAGTGGCATGGACAACATGTGTGTAGGCGGAACCAAGGACCAGGGTGAAGGAGGTAACTTGTAGATTGCAAATTCTTTTGCATAGCTGCACTTGCAACCTCAGGTGGATTCACAGTACATCCAGAAGCCACCTGAACAGGTTAAATGTCTCCATGGACTGCATGTCCCTGGGGCCTAAATTCTGCCACCAGCATGGCCTGAATCTATGAAACCCAAGTGTGACTGTCACAGGAAGTAGAAGGCTCTCCCAACATGGTGTATTAGGTGTATTACATCTCACACAGCACACCTTGAGTTTATTCTCAAGGAGAGTTTCCAGTTGAGGCATCAGGGTGGTGGAGGTCTGCAATGCTGTTACTCATCTCTCTTTACCTTTAGTTCTAATCGGAAGGTAATAGACTTTAACAAAGACTTGAAAGGAAAGGATTTGCCTTAGTGATGTTGCATGCATGTGTGTTAAGTCACTTCAGTTGTGTCTGACTCTTTGCAACCCTATGGACTAAGCTGCTAGGCTTCTCTGTCCATGGTATTCCTCAGGCAAGAATACTAGAGTGAGTTGCCATGCCCTCCTCCAGGAGATCTTCTCAACCCCAGGATCAAACCTATATGTCTTATGTCTCCTGCATTGGGAGGTGGGTTCTTTACCACTAGCGCCACTTGGGAAGCCCTTATTAATGTTACCCTTGCCCAGTTGAGAACTCTCTGGAAAGACTGGGATGGAGGTTCAGCAGAGACTTTAGGTCAAAGCAGGGACCTTTCCTAACTTCTCCAAGCCTGGTGCCACCCCAAGTGTGGCATGGATGTGACCCCCTCCTCACTCAGTCGCTGAAGCATGACTCACACCTCATCTGGTCCCACAGCCTTCATGACAGCTATCCCAGTGCTGCTGGCTTCTCAATATTCCAAATATTCCCTCATCCAGGTCACAGCCCTGAGCTCTGAGTTCATGTGTCTGTTGCCACACCCACCATCTCCCTGTGAACATGTAATAGGCTGGTCCCATATGGACCTGCTCCTCCACCCCAACTAGGCTTCAGTGGGTGGATGTCTATTCACCCAGTTGAAGTGAAAAGAATCTGTCACTTTTTTACTAAATTGGAGTACAATTGATTTACAACATTGTATTAGGATTAGGAGTATAGCAAAGTGACTCGGTTATACATATATGCATATCCACTCTTTTTTAGGTTATTTTCCCATATTGGGCATTACAGAGTATTGAGTAGCATTTCCTGTGCTATATAGTAAATCGGTCCTTATTAGTTATCTATTTTATATATAGTAGTGTGTATATGTCAATCTCAATCTCCCAGTTTGTACCCCCTATCTCCCTGCTAACCATAAGTTTCTTTTCTATGTTTGTAACTCTATTTCTGTTTTGTAAATAAATTCATTTGTACCTTTATTTTAGATCCCACATATAAGCAATATCACATTATATTTTTCTTTCTCTGTCTGAAGCCTCTGTGTCATTCTTCTTCTTTCTCTTTCCCTCACCCTTCACACTCAGTATAGCAATGACTACCCTTGGCTCCTCTTTCAAAACACATCTAGAATTCTGCCACCTCTCAGCATCTTACCACCACCTTTTCAGGCTCAACTGCCTCCATTTCTTCCAGACTCTGCAGAATCCCCTTAGGGGCTCTCTCTGTGCCAACCCTTGCCCCTAAAATTGACTTTTCACGGGGAAGCCATATTTAAACAAAAATCAAAACATGCTTCATTTCCTTTCACACCTTCTGATGGCTTCCCAATAAAATCAGGATAAAATTTGAACTCCCTGCTGTGACCAGAAAGGCTTATGAGACCTGGGCATCCCAAGTGGTCTGGGTTCATCACCCACTAATCTCTTCCCTGAAAATTGGGTCTTCTTGCTCTTTCTTGAACGTGCCAAGCTCATTTCTCCCTCGGGGTCTCTATTCTTGTTACTTCTCTGCCTAGAGAAATGGTCTCCCTTCACTCAAGTGTCACCTCATCTGAGAGGCTTCCCCAACCATCCTACCTAAAATAGTCGCTTAAGCTCAACTTGGTCACTTTAGGCCTTCAACCTGCCTCATCTTCCCCAAGCACTTTGTAGAATCACTAGCTGACATAAGGGCATAAGTTTTGTGGGTTTATTTATTTATTTGTCTCCCTGGTGGAATGTGGGGGCTTCCAAGGCAGTGCTAGTCATAAAGAACCTGCCTGCCAATGAAGGAGACATAAGAGATATGGCTTAGATCCCTGGGTCGAGAAGATCCCCTGGAGGAGGGCATGGCAACCCACTCCAGTATTCTTGCCTGGAGAATCCCATGGACAGAGACTGGTGGGCTACAGTCCATGGGGTTGCAAGGAGTCAGACACGACTGAAGCGACTTGGCACACAGCAGCACTGGTGGAATGTGAGCCCCAGGAGAACAGGTCTTTGTCCTGCCGGGGGATTGATCTGCAAGCAAGAATCTCCAGCATCAGAGACCAGGGGACAGGATGCATGATTACTTCTGCTATAAATGTGCCCACTCTGATCTCAGACCTCTCCACCTTTGCTCACTTTCCTTGCTTTCAACCACTTTGAGGCAGGGGCTCAAAGTGAAAAGATGAGGCAGAATGGCAATATATTTCCTTTTGATAGTTTGTGGGGTTTTTTGTTTGGTTTCTGTTTGTTTTTTATCACGCACTTCGGCATGCAAGATATTAGTTCTTCAACCAGGGATTGAACCCACGCCCCCTGCAGTGGAAGTGCAGAGTATTAACTACTGGAACCAGGAAAGTCCCCATTGGAGAGTTTTAAGTAGGAAACTTTTCCAGGGCTATCTAGCAGAAACTTAAAAGGCTTCAACCCTGAACATCAATTCCTAAGAAGATTTTTCTTCCTACCAGACAAAACCATAGGTTAAAGAAACTGTCATAGCATTGTTGAGTTACAAGGTACATTTGTATTCAAGTTCAGTTTGTCCCATTTTTGCAGATAAGGAGACTGAGGCACAAAGGAACGATTGGCTCAAATTTTACAGTAAGGCCAGAATTGTTGCAATAGTCTTCCTTCTGCCACAGCCACAGCTTACTCCACTGCCAAGTCCTTCACCTGTCTCTGAGCTTGTCTTGGGAAAACCCTTTGGCTCCAAACACCCAGAACTGAAGATCGTTTTGCCAAAATGTGACATTTTCAGCTCACTCCTTCACTGGGCATGCAATCCCTTGCCCAAACCCCATTATTGGAACTATATCCAATATCTTATGATAAACCACAGTAGTAAGAATACAAAAAAGAATATACACACACACACACACACAGATGTATAACTGAATCACTTTGCTGTACAGCAGGAATTAACATAACATTGTAAATCAACTAGGTGTGTGTGTATGCTCAGTCATGTCCGATTCTTTGCAACCCCATGGACTGTATGTAGCCCACCAGGCTCCTCTGTCCATGGAATTTTCCAGAAAGAAAACTGAAGTGGATTTCTATTTTCTACTCCAGGGGATCTTCCTGACCCAGGGATCAAACTCTCGTCTCTTGTGTGTCCTGCATTTGCAGGCAGATTCTGTACCACTGTTCCACCTGGAAAGTCCATTTGTAAATCAACTTTATCTCAATAAAATAAATTTTACAAAAATAAATAAAGTTTTCTAGCAGTCACATTAATGGGAATGAAAAGAAGCAGATTTTTTTTAAATATGTGCTTTCACAGCAGATGAACCTGTTTCAAATCCTGCTCCTCCAATTGCTAGTTGTGTGAACTGATGTAATTTTTTAGCTTGCACACAAGATACAGAACATTCTAAAAAATATGACCCTTTTACATAGATTTTAAAATATAAAAATAAATACACTCTGTTTCCTCAACTCTATGATGAGCAAGCTAACGCTTTCTTTAAAAAAAAAAAAAATACTTCTTATAGTCTAGAGTCTCTCACAACCACTGCCAGAGAGGCGGCAGCCGTAAGGTTTCTGTGAAGAACAGCCATTGGCAATTTCGGGCAAGACCAAAAAAAAAAAAAAAGACTGGCACAAAGCACCTTAGATTCTATAAAATATTCTACATTTCCTACTAACTATATATAAATTCATTCTAAAAAGAATCAAAGACACATTTAGAATAACTACCTCCAGGGAGAGGAACAGAAAATGAATGGGAAAGGAGTTTTCACTCTCCATTTCCTTCCACTCTGCACAGTTTGACTTTTTCAACCTATGAAATGTATTCAATCATAATTGAGCCATTTGGGGGCTTATTTTCTCCTACATGCTTCTGTGACGTTAAAAAGGCTTAAGCAATCTTCAGTCAGTTCAGTTCAGTTAAGTTCAGTCGCTCAGTCGTGTCCGACTCTTTGTGACCCCATGAATCGCAGCACACCAGGCCTCCCTGTCCATCACCAACTCCCGGAGTTCACTCAGACTCACGTCCATCGAGTTGGTGATGCCATCCAGCCATCTCATCCTCTGTCGTCCCATTCTCCTCCTGCCCCCAGTCCCTCCCAGCATCAGAGTCTTTTCCAATGAGTCAACTCTTCGCATGAGGTGGCCAAAGTACTGGAGTTTCAGCTTTAGCATCATTCCTTCCAATGAACACCCAGGGCTGATCTCCTTCATAATGGACTGGTTGGATCTCCTTGCAGTCCAAGGGACTCTCAAGAGTCTTCTCCAACACCACAGTTCAAAAGCATCAATTCTTAGGTGCTCAGCCTTCTTCACAGTCCAACTCTCACATCCATACATGACTACTGGAAAAACCATAGCCTTGACTAGACAGACCTTTGTTGGCAAAGTAATGTCTCTGCCTTTTAATATGCTATCTAGGTTGGTCATAACTTTCCTTCCAAGAAGTAATTGTCTTTTAATTTCATGGCTGCAATCACCCTCTGCAGTGATTTGGAGCCCAAAAAAATGAATTCTGACACTGTTTCCACTCTTAATCCGTCTATTTGCCATGAAGTGATGGGACCAGATGCTATGATCTTTGTTTTCTGAATGTTGAGCTTTAAGCCAACTTTTCCACTCTCCTCTTTCACTTTCATCAAGAGGCTTTTGAGTTCCTCTTTACTTTCTGCCATAAGGGTCGCGTCATCTACATATCTGAGGTTATTGATATTTCTCCCGGAAATCTTGATTCCAGCTTGTGCTTCTTCCAGCCCAGTGTTTCTCGTGATGTACTCTGCATATAAGTTAAATAAGCAGGGTGACAATATACAGCCTTGACATACTCCTTTTCCTATTTGGAACCAGTCTGTTGTTTCATGTCCAGTTCTAAGTCTTGCTTCCTGACCTGCATATAGGTTTCTCAAGAGGCAGGTCAGGTGGTCTGGTATTCCCATCTCTTTCAGAATTTTCCACAGTTTATTGTGATCCACACAGTCAAAGGCTTTGGCATAGTCAATAAAGCATAAATAGATGTTTTTCTGGAACTCTCTTCCTTTTTCCATGATCCAGTCATCCTGCTGAAGCCTGGCTTGGAGAATTTTGAGCATTACTTTACTAGCATGTGAGATGAGTGCAATTGTGTGGTAGTTTGAGCATTCTTTGGCATTGCCTTTCTTTGGGATTGGAATGAAAACTGACCTTTTCCAGTCCTGTGGCCACTGCTGAGTTTTCCAAATTTGCTGGCATATTGAGTGCAGCACTTTCATAGCATTAATCAATCTTAATTTTTTTTAATGGAAGAATAAGTGAAGTAAATAATGAAGTGAATTATCTTAAAGTTCTATCTTTCTTGCTCTCAACTTCTTAGCATTTGAGAAATTGGGGAACGTTTCTAAAGACCCAAAGAGACAAAAAGTCGTGGCAGTGCAGGATAAGAAGCACTTGGCCAGAGATAAGAGACAGAAATGAACAGTGCCCCAAATCGGCAAAGCTGCAGAGAAACAGTTATCTTCATGGTCTGCTGGTGACTGCCAATTCTTTTTAAACATTAATTAAGCATTAATTCTGTGCAACAAGGTATTTATACAGTATCTCATTTAATCTTTCTTCCTTTTGCAGCATAGCTGCTTTACAATGTTGTGCTAGTTTCTGTTGTACAGCAAAAACTGCCAAATTTTGAACTAACTGGGAAAACAATGTGTTAAAATATAACAAATATTCATGTCTCTGACCCATAGACTTCCCTACAAGGTTTTATTGTGAAGAAAATTTCTACAATACTTTAGAAAAACTCCAGGCATAAGAATATTCCCATAATTTCTTTTAATAGCAAAAATAATTGGCAATATCTCAAATTTACATCAATAGGTTAATAGTTAAGTAAAATATGATACATCCAGTGAATAGAAATGAATCCATAATAATGTTATTAAAGCTTTATTAAAAATATGATAACCAGATTAAATTTTACAAAGCAAAATATAAAATTGCATTTATAGTACAATTTGGTCAAAGAAGCAACACTTTTTTAATGCAGAAAATTTAATGTTGAAGAAACAGCCAAATAAATTTAAACAGGGAAAATATATGGAATAAAAAAGACAAACACCCTAAATCTAGCATTCATCTATTTATTCATTCATTTATTCAGCCACTGTCGATTATGCACTTTCTTTGTGCTTTATACTGTATTTTGAACTGAAGTACAATGGTGAAGAAAACACACGTAATCATTGCCCTGAAGAAGCTTGTGACCTAGTAACACACAGATCATCCATCTCCCTAAGGAGGTTAGCAGAACAAAGGGATCAAAGTAAAATCAAGAGATAATGGAGTAAAAATAAACTACCTATTCTTCAAAAAGCAAGAAGAATAGTGACAAAATAAAACTAAAAGAAAAAAAGAGGAGAGAATTGTTAAATATAAAAGCTGGAAATAATTTATTTCAATTCCCAAAAGCAGCATCAATAAAAGAATCTGCTTTTGAAAAAGACCCATAATATAGACAAATATCTCACCATGCAATCAACAACAACAAAAAACCAGAAATGTCAAACATTAACAGTGAAGGATTTCCTGCATATCAGGAGCTCAGGAGTTGCTGCTCCTGTCCACAGTGAGAAAAGAGCTGAACAAAGTCAAAAGCAGCAGCTCTTAGATTCATCAAGAACAGAGATCACAGGCAAACTACTGCTCCAAGAAAGGTGGATTCAGGGAGTCTCAACTTAGTGGAGCAGAGACCTCCATGGGAGCTAGTACTGGGTGGGAAAACCAACTGCAATTGACAAATACAAGTGGCTTCTCTGCTCGGTGTGGACAAGTTTGAGAATTAAAAACTCCAGGGGGGCTAATTTGAAGAGGGTCCCACACTTCTGTGAGCCTTACCTCTAGGAGCTCTCCCAGCAAACCTTGAGCAAAGCTTACCTCCTAAGCTCTCACAACAAACTTTGGATAAGAATTTCCATACAACAGAGGGAGAGGGAAGGAAGCATTCTGAAATCTTCACAAAGCATTCTCTTCTCCACATATTAAGAATGAGAAAATACTTATGGTCATAGGAATGAAATGGTTATTGGTTTAGTAAAAGAGAAAACAATGTATACTTGTATAATAGTAAGTTTTAAAATCTCAGAGCAGTGGTAGATTTTCAAAGACATGTATTGACCAAAACTGATGAAATAAGAGGAAAATTTGAATGGAATAAGAAAAGGTGTAGAGTAATGGGCTTTCCCTATGCTTCTGTAAGAAGTAACCTGATATTCTGCAATGCAATTTTGGAGGACCACGTCAAAGATTTATAAGACATGTGAACACAGTGACCTATAAGTTGCGTGCATGCATGCTCAGTCACTTCAGTCATGTCCAACTCTTTACAACTCTATGGACTGTAGCCAGCCAAGTTCCTCCATCCATGGGATTCTCCAGGCAAGAACACTGGAGTGGGTTGCCATACTCTCCTCCAGGGATCTTCCTGACCCAGGGATCAAATCCGTGTCTCCTACATGGCAAATGGATTCTTTACCACAGAGCCACTAGGGAAGCCATGACCTATAAGTTACCCTTATGCAAATTTATCCTAATAAAATAACAAATAAGAGTTAAAAAGTGTCTTCTTCCATTACCAAAGATATTTATCAAAGTATTATGTATAATAGCAAAAATAGGAATAGATTGATACTGCTGCTTAGTCGCTCAGCCATGTCCAACTCTTTGCAAACTCATGGACTGTAGCCCACCTGGCTTCTCTGTCCACTGGATTCTCCAGGCAAGAATACCGGAGTGGGTTGCCATTCCCTTCTCCAGGAGATCTTCCTGACCTAGGGATCAAACCCAGATCTCCCATATTGCAGGCAGATTCTTTATCATCTGAGCCACCAGGGAAGCCCAAGGAATAGATTGGATGTCTAATAATTACAATTTTGATTTTAAAAAATTGTGGTATATCCATACAATGGACTGTTAACCAATCCTTAAAATTGAGACTGTGGGTACTTCTTGGTTCCAAAAGATGTTCATGATGTATCGCCAAGGGACAAAAAGCCAGAGGCCAAACAAGATGAATAGCACAAGCCCTTTTCTTTTTATTATTTATTAGAGAAAAAAGCATTTCCAAAGACAACATTTCAAATTGCTAACAGTACTTAACTCTGGAGACTGAGTTATGAGTGATTTTTCATTTTGTCTATATACTGCCTATTTGTCTTTTAGATTTACATATTTATTAAAGGAAGTGAAAAAAAGTGAAAAACCGACCAGTAAAAACGACTAAAATATTATCTTTGCCTCAGGCACTAAAAATGTGGACTAATTTTTTTATTCTTATCTTCATACTTCAGTGGTTTAGAAGTCTTCCATGACAATTTTATTGATGATTTAAAACTAAATAAACTTATAAATGATGGTAGTAATGCCACCTCTGTGCCAACAGTGTGAATCCAGCAGTGATTTCTCTCCTCCTAGTGAAAGGGCTGGAGACACCCTCACCAAGGCCCAGCTCTGATGCCCACTTTGACACTGACATTCTCAGGCCACCACCTCAATCGTGCAGGGAGTATCTATAGCCATTGCAAGTTTGATACACAGTCCATTTAGAAACATCTTGTGAGGAGATGAAAAAAATAGTGTTCAGTGTTTCATTACAACAGTTTAACAGGAACAACCATCCAAAAAATGGAAAATGTCAAGTGAGCTATTAAATGCCTCCAACAGGAACAGGTGCATCTAGGCACAAATACTAAATGGGAGCAATTGTCAGAAAGGAATACAGAGAGGCATGCTCGCCACAGCAGCTCAAACACCATTTCTGTTTTAAGAGACCATCATGCAGGAGGCTTAGAGATTCATAGCAGCACGTGGGGCTTCTGAGGGTTCAACTGCATCAAGAGGAGTCCTGGCTGGTCTTCCTCCAACAACGGATGATATGCCCTTACTGTTGGATTTAATGTAGCTCAGTATTGGAGTAGTGAGAGTCATTCTGGGCCCAGTGCTGTGCTATGACTGGAGATTCAGAAGGGAATGAGGCATGGACTCTGTTGTCACAGATCTCACCCATCCATAAAGAGAAAGAAAAGCAAAGAATCATTTCAATATTACAGAAGAATGCATTACAGAGGTGTGACACTTTATTTGTATCACTACTTTCTGTTTCTTTTTTTTGGGGGGGGTGGGGGGGTGGGGGGTGGGTAGGGGGGAAATTCATTTTTTGCAAAGCCATATGGCCAGGACCTTGTCAGTGACCACTGGTCTAGTGGCCAGGATTCACAGTTCTCACTGCCACCATCTGACTTCCATCTTTGACCAGGAACTGAAATCCTGCTTCAAGCCCCTGCAGGCTGAGGCCACCCGAGATCAGAGTCTTTCATTAGGCAGTTACAGGCTCGGATTTGATTCCAACCTTGGGGAAAAGCCTCCTCCCTCAGCTGAATATCCAGGGACTGAGAAAATATATCCTGGGACCTGCCCTTAATCATTCCCCACACCACACCACACCCAATACAACCCACCCCCAAGTGGCCTGTTAATGAGAATAAGGGTGTTTCTGCAAGTCAGCTTTGAAACTGGAAATTGCTGGAACAAAACCACTGAGAAGGGGAGAGAGGAGAAGGGCACCTGGGCTAACACACCCTGACTTTGCCCTTGGTCTACTGCTTCGCACTACAGAAACACAAACCAGCAGAAAGTTTGCTTTTCATGTTTCCAATTCTCCATACTTAGTTCTCATTTGCAACTTGTTTCAAGGTCTCTGATTCCATTTAAATTAAGTCTGCAAAAAATTATTCTCTGGTCATTTTCCAGTGGAGGAAAAAACCCAGAACAAACCATATTCACATCTCAGTGCCACTTGCTGATCTTCACAATCCAGGACTGGGGTCCATGCCTGCCCAGGTGCTGGCAGGGCACTGCTCACAGTCAAGGACAGAGAGGCAGGACTGACTCAGTAGGGCTACCACCCAGTGAGAGCTAAGCCCGAACTGGAATATTCTTCCTTGGCTTTGGGTAGCCCCTGAAGGAGACTCAGAAAGGAGAAAAGGGTGGGGACAGACAGCAGATGGGAGAAGCAGGAGGTCACTGAGTCGACTCTGGTAGGATGGTTGGGAAAGAAGACTTTGCAATCCTGAATCACACCTAAATGCTGCATCTTATTCCTGAATATGGTTAGCATCATTTATTCCCATCAAGAAGGGGGAGGCCTAATCTCAGCACACAAAGGAAACCAAGAGGCCACTTCCCAATGTGGACTTCCCTCCAGCCATCAGCTTACCTTGATACTTGATTTCACTAGAAGACACATGCCTCCTGATGGGATGAGTCACCTGCAAAGATAAAGTAAGTTGTTTTGGCTTCAGAACAAGAAAGAAGAGGAACCCAGAAGATCTCAGAAAGAGTCATGTTGACTATGTTTAGAAAGTGGCTCAGTGTTATAGGCCTTAGAGTTTTTTTTTGTAAATGATGGGGAGCAGCAATACTCTCCTTTTATAAAAAAAAAAAAAAAAAAAAAAAGACTGAAAGATACATCTGGTGCTGACCCTCTTCCCATATATCCTACCTTCACAGAGGTGACAGCTGGAATTGCAGCAGCCCTCCTGTGGCCATGAAAGAAAGGCCAGATAAGTATATGTATGTCTTACCTGACATATCTGAGCCACTGAGTCAAGGCCAGCAGGCAACTGCCTCCAGATTTTTGGTTTTATATAAATATATATATATATATATATATATATACACACACACACACACACACTTTATTGCTCTAAACCACAATGAGTTGGATTTCCTGTTACTTCAGTCAAATTCAATGCTAACTAAAGGAACTTTGCTAGGATAATTCAGTAAGATAATATATGGACATTGCATAGCACAAAACCTAGAAAACAGCAGGAGCTCGATATTGTTAATCTTTCTTCTTATCAGTCTCTTCTTTGAAAATAAAATCTCCCCTGGAATTGAAATATTATCAAAGAGAGTCAAAAGTACATCATGTTTGCAGTGTAGACTTAAATGCCTCAGATCATGAGCATGTAACCAAATATGTCAAACCCTCATCTTACAGATGAGGAGACAGATGCCCAGAGGAAAAGCGACTTTCCCAAAGTCACTCATGGTATGAGTGGAAGAATGACAGGCTATCCCACAGGGTCTTGATGAGCATTCTCTGACCCTCACACCGGAGAGGAGAAGCTAGGCTCAGCTGTCCAACTGGCCTGGAGAGGTATCTCAGCCTCAGACTCTCTCTGCTGCCCAGCTCCCCTCTCCTTTTCCTGCCATATCCCAGTCCAGAACTCCAGGTCTTCCCTCTGTAATCACATCACTTTCTACCCAGAACTCCAGGTCTTCCTTCTGTAGTCATATCACATCTCCCCTCTCCAGCCTCTGTCTGGACCACTTATACATTTTATCCATCACCACCACCATCACTTCAGCCCTGCTTACAGAACTTACAAACCTCCAGTGAGAATAAGGCCCAACTCTGCAGCCAGCACACCCAGCTCTAGGTGATCAGACTCCAGCCTGCTTGTTCACCGCTCTGGCAAGCTCCATTCCCTTAAACTGGATGCCCTTTCCCTTCTCAGAGCGTCTCTGTCACATTCATCCCACTGCAGCACTTCCACTCTTCCCATCCTACTCAACAGTGACCGATTTCTCAAAAACCAGCTCTTCCTCCTCCAAATTTCTGAAGAACTTATTTCCAGCACTAGGCATGTAAGCACTCAGCATTTATGGCTTCAGACTTCTGCTTAACTCTTAAGTCATTAAATGTACAACACTTTTAACTAGTCTGCAATCTCCTTAAGAACAAAACCTACTTTGTATCTATCTTAGCAGTGAGCACAGGGGGGATCTTAGAAGCAGTGGTAGCAGCCGGCCATCAGCCCAAGCAACAGCAAATGTAGGAGATCACAGTCATCACCACTCACACCTTCTAAGAACTTACTACTGGCTGGTGTGTCAGCTAGGATCCCTGCAGGGAACATGGTGGGCTCACTGGTATCCTGCAGAGAACTTAACAAAGACTATCACGTATGCAAGAGTGAGGAAAACAGAAAGGATTGATGCCAAAAGCTCAGTTCCTCTGTACACTGGTGCCGAATCAAATCTCAGAGTTTGGGGTGAAGGGAAAAAGGATAGCTTTATTACTTTGCCAGCCTAAGGAGGACACAGCAGGCTCCTGCCTCAAAAAACTCTGTGACCTCCTTAGAGAAGATAGTGAGAAGTTTCGTAGTAATGGTTCAAAGAGGGAGTGATCAGTTTGTGGACATTCTTCTGATTGGTTGGTGGTGAGATAAGTAGGAATCAGCATCATCAACCTTCAGGTTCCTGCTGGTCTGGTGTCTACATGCTTGTGGGCAGCATACCGTCATTAATCATTAGCTTCTCCCACCTAGAGGGGGCTTCAGAATCTACAAAACAGCACAAATATATTAAGCGTATCCCTTGATGGGGAATCAGGACCCTCATCAAGCCTGCACTATTGTTTCTTGGCTGCTCCTGCCTTGTCTCTACATCCCCTCCCTTCCCTGATTACCAACAGATGAGTCTGCCTGTTGGAACTCAGAAAAGGTCATGGAAGCTGAATGAAGGCTATTTCCTATAATCAAAGAGATTGGGGACACAGAAAGTCTTTGTGTCCAGGAGCTCATGGAGTCCTGCTTGGTATCAGGATGGGGTTGTGCCCAAGGGTTTGCAGCAACCTAGACTGAAATAAAGGAGAGGAAATAGGAGGACTTGGAGACCCAGCCAGTGCAAAAACCGACACCAAAGCAATGAAGAAGTAGGAGAAGAAATACACCTATTTTTCTCTCTTCCCACCTCCCATCCCCTGCTGATGGCTCCCATTGGCCAAACCCAAAGGGAAGTCAGAGGACAAAGAAATTTAAACATCAATGTCTATAAGGATTAGCCCAGCCATCACCTTCCCAGGACACAGAGCAAGGTAAAGAAAGATCAAGAACATAAAGGGGAGGGGGAGGCACAGGGAAACTCATTAACTTGCCCAAGGTCACAGAGTTAAAGTGGCTAAGTCAGGATCTGGATGCACACAGCCTGATACAAGAGCCTGTCTGCTTAAACAATGCACTAAAAAAATTGTAGAATAAACAAAGCAGTGAGCCAATGAAATTCATTAGTGCAATGGTCAATTGTGTCTTTGCATCAGTCCTGTACAAAACCTACAGAATCTTCATCACCACCACCCTGGTGAATTTCTCTCCCAACCCCACCCACAATCCACCTCAGCACAACCATTCCTAGAACAGCAGCTCTTACACACTTTGATCTCAGGACCCGTTTACTCTTTTTTTTTTTTTAATTTATATTTTTAATTTATTTTAATTGGAGGCTAATTACTTTACAAAAATTTATTGAGAATCTCCAAAGAGGTCTTATTTATCTGAGTTATATTTGCCAACATTTGCCAAATTAGAAATTCAAATTGAGAAATTTTTTAAATCACAAAATACCTAGCATACAGAAAGATGATGTCATAATGTGTCATAGAGTATTTTTTTAATCTATTGATAAAAGGAGTTTTAAAAAGAACAGCAAGTAACATCTTAGCATTACGAAAGTAGAAAGTTTTCACCTCAAGGATCCCCTTGTACTACCTTGGGGACATGCTAGTCATCCTCAGACCAGAGTTTGAGAATCACCAATCTAGAAGATGTCTGTATTTCATTAAAATAATTTTGTATAAGCCACAGCCTGACATCAGCCTGAACTTGGTGACCCAAACCTCATTTCTCTTTTCTCCTCTTTTTTAGTCTTGAGGCTCTATTCAGGATTCAAGGCACTCCTGGAGGACTCTTCCCAGGACCAGTGCCTAGAGAGAGAAGGCAGCTCCCACAAGCCTCTCTCTCACACATCAGGACAAGCCTATCCAGGTACATGTCTGGGAGAAGGTGACATACTATAAACCAGGGAGCAGACTCTGCTCAGAGAAGCTGATAGACTGGCAACAACCTGGGAGGGTCAGCATGGTCAGATACAGCAAGTGATCATCCCAAAACAAGCCAAGAGGGAGAAGGGAGGCATGAGGGATAGAACCAGCTCTGAAAGAGGCTGAAGAATGCAGTCCCCAGTCAGTTATTTTTTTTAGCCTCTTAAGTTTCAGTTCTCACCCGGGTTTTTTAAAGATTTTTTTGATGTGGGCCACTTTTTAAAGTCTTTATTGAATTTGTTACAATATCATTTCTGTTCTATGTTTTGGTTTTTTGGCTACAAGGCATGCAGGATTTTAGCTCCCCAACCAGGGATTGAACTCACACTCCCTGCATTGGAGGGCGAAGTCTTAACCACTGGACTGCCAGGGACGTCCTTAGTTTTTTTAAGTTTTTTACTAAGGTATAGTTGATTTACAATGTTGTATTAGTTTCAGGTGTACAGCAAAGTGATTCGGTTCATATATATGTGTATATATATATATATATATATATATATATATTTCAAATACTTAGATATATATGAAATAAAGTGAAAGTCACTTAGTCATGTCCAACTCTTTGCAATTCCATGGACTGTAGCCTACCAGGTTCCTCCATCCATGGAATTCTCCAAGCAAGAATACTGGAGTGGGATTCCAGGGGATCCTTTCTCAAATGAATCTTCCAGACCCAGTGATCAAACCCAGGTCGCCTGCATTGCAGGCAGATCCCTTACTGCTGGAGCCACCAGAAGTCCTATATATGTATATGTATATGTATATGTATATGTATATGTGTGTGTGTATATATATATATATATATATGATTCTTTTCAATTATTACAAAATATTGAGTATAGTTCCCTGAGCTATGGTCCTTGTTATCTATCTATCTATCTATATATATATATATATATATATATATGTATAGTAGTGTGTATGTGTTAATCTCAAGCTCCTAATTTATCCCTCCTCTCATCCCCCTTTGCACCTTTGTTAACCATAAGTTTATTTTCTACATCCATGAGTCTGTTTCTGTTTTGTAAACAAGTTCATTTGTATCATTTTTTTATATTTCATAAATAAGTCAGAAAAAGACAAATATCACGACACCATTTTCTTCATTTCTGAAAGGCTTAGCTTGTGCCTGTGGCCTTCACAGAAAGATAAGAGGAGGAAAGAGGTATCCTTCCTCCTGTCCCTAGAGCTGGTCATCCTACTCACTGATACTCTAGGCTCCAATAAACCCTGAAATGCAATCATAAAAAATGGTGGGTGCATTGCTGCATGGATTCACTTGATATGAGATAGTGTCCTTTTTATCTAGTTTTGTATTTTATCTTTCTTTTATGCTACCTTTAGGCTATTTGATTTCATCCACCTACTTCTGCCTTTCAGTGAATATATTTATATTCTGTAATGAACAGAAAGTTTCTTTATCTGAGCCCCTCTCATGAAGCTATTCTATGGGAAATGTATGTGACCTCATCTCACTCTCCCTTCTCCCTACAAAGAAATGAATTCTCAGGTCATCTCTGCCAACTCACATCAGGTATCATTCATCCCCAGTACAGAATCAACACAGTTATAGATATATCCCATCATCTTCACAATCATTTCTATTTTTCAGTCACCCACTGTAATGTTATTTCTATTTCTAAACAACCCCACTAGGGGAGCACCCTTGGCCTTATTTTACAGATGAAAAAGCTGGACTCCAAGAAAAAATGTGCCTCATCCCACTGGTAAGTGACTAAGCCATGATTTGAACACAGGAGGTGTAACAGATTCTAAAACCCACATTAACCCAGTTTCCATGATGTTTTGCAGTCATCTTTTTTTACACAAATCAGGACTAGCCTTCTAGTATGTTGTTTTCATGCATCCCAAATGTGTGCACTGTGAGATTAGCCACACATCTCCTGAGAGTGGTGCATAACATGTGTTTGATGATTTCTTGGTTAAGAAGCAGACCCACTGGACTTTGATAACCACTACCACTTGGGCTTTCAGGTGTCCTCTTCCTCCATGGACTATAAGTGACACTATCACTGTCTTCCTTTCTCAAACATGATTCCTTCTGTACTTTGCTAATCACGTGCAGTCTGTCTCTGGTGCCTGCATTCCAACCACTTGTTTAAAAACAAATTAAGTCAACTTCCTTCTTGCTCACTCTCTGTGTTTTCTCATTGTCCTTGGAGAAATGAACTCTCCCTGAGCATTTGGGGAAAAATAGAATGGAAGTTGAAAATATCTGGCTTAATGTAGCAAGAGAAAGGTTCAGAAGAGCAAAGTAAATGCTTTATTGCAGCATTTCAAAAGCTCCTGCTATCATCTAATTTTCCGAGTCCTAACAGGTTAATACAACAGATGAGGAAATGCTGAACTTTTCTAAAGTAGAAGACTGTCCTGACATTGACTCTGGGTTTGAGTACATCTGTTCATAGGCTTTCAGGTGTGCACAGAATGATGAGTTATGTGGATATAATGAAGGAGGGCACAAGAATATGGTGTTACTGAAAACCTACTCTTATAAACCTGACTTCTTGTGGTCTCAAAAAAAATGTGAGGAGCCAAAGGCATTTAAATCACAGATTAGACTCAGCTCAAGGGGAGGGAGGCACAAGTGCTATAGGTTGCAGACATTGGCTTCCATATGTATTTCCTTCTTTAGAAGTCTCAAGAGTTATGTCATCAAGATGGTAACAAATGTCATTCCCAACTTCAGTGCCTATCACAAGAAGACCAGCTAAGAGCTATTCATGGTATAAACACCATTATAAAAATCTGAGAACCTAGAGATGAGGTTGAATCACCCCTCAAGCCACAAAGACCAAGAAGGACCACGTTAGAAGAGTAAGAGGAGTGGTTTTACTCTGACTGTATCACTTCTCCTCCAGATGTGAGGGGCCCTTTCACCACAGTGAAAGGGCCCCCACAGGCCTACAACTTTTCAAGTGGGAAAAGAGAGTGGACATTCAGTGGCTGAAATGGACATTCAGCTCTCCTAACATCATGTGACACTTCCTAGGAGGACTACTTGGGTCTCCCTCATAGGGATCACTGGGGAATCTGCAGGGATCAAGCACTTGGGATCAGATAGAGACAGAGAAGGAAGGCAGGGCATCTGCAACATTTGAGAGCCACCAGCACTCAAATTTTGGCATCAGAGCAGAAATTTCAGCCAGTGACTTAGCATATCTGTGGAGCCAAGCTTGGTAGAAGTGTCTGGACAGGAAGTTCAGTGGGTAGTTCTGCCTAATATAGATCCTTAGCCAATGGACTATACCACCTGTGAAATCTCTACATTCTGCTTGGACAGGAAAGCAAATTCCAGTTTCACTCAACTAGGAAGCCTGGTCTGAGAACCCAGGTAGCTGCAAGGTACAGTCAGTGGCACAATCAGTTGCAAACCACAGCTTGAGGCCCCACTCAATCAGGAGTGATTGCAGAGTCCAGTCGTAGAACTGCCCAACTGCAGAGTCCAACCAGTGGCACCACCTGCCAAGAACATAGACTGAGACCCCATTCAACCAGAGGTGATTGCAGAGCCCAGCTAATGGTTACACCTGATGGCATAGCCCAGCCATCAACCCTGCCCAACCAGGCAGCCCACCTATTGGTCCCACTTGAACTCAGAGCTCAGCCAGTAGAACCACTCAAACATGGAGCCCAGCCAATAGCATCCTCCCTGACCTCAGAGCACAGTGAGTTCATGCAATAAGACACTCTGATAGAAAGTCCCTCTTCCCCACAGATGCTAACAACTGACCCATCTAGTACTACAAGTCGAACTAACTGGTGAAGGTCTTTCTCGGCTAAAGCAAGCCTAAAAAACCTAAAAGCTTGGAAGAGGAGAGTGCTTACTCAAATAAAAACACAAAGATACAAGGATTACAAAGAATCTGGCAAAACATGACATCATGAATAACTGTGTTTTAAAATAATTTAGAATAATTCTCTAAAAAGTTCAATGAACTATAAGAATACACAGAAAGACAGCCAAATAAATCATGAAAACAATGCATGAGACTGTTGAACAAATAAATATAAACTCAAAAATAAACAAGCAGGAATTCTAAAGCTAAAGAATTACAATGACTGAAGAATTCTATAGAAGCTTCAACAGCAAACATGACCAATCAGAAGAAAGAATCAGTGAACTTAAAGACAGATCATTTGAAATTATCCAGTCAGAGGAATAAAAAGAAACAAGAATGAAAAACAGTTGAGAAGTCCTATGGAGCTTATAAGACAACATCAAAAGAAACTATATCTCTGCATTATAGGAATCTCTGCTATATCTCTGTATTATAGGAATCTCTGAATGAGAAGAAGAGAAAAAGAAAGGGACAGAAAATGCATTTAAGGCAAGAATAGCTGAAAATTTCCCAAATTTGGGTAGAGAATTAGAAATCCAGAAATGAGGCCCAAATATCCCAAAAATTTTGAATCAAAAAGAGTGACAACAAGACACATTATAAATGAACTGTCAAAAGTCAAAGACAAACAGAGAATTTTGAAAGCAGCAAGAGAAAAGACTCATCACATACAAGGGAGCAAACACAAGATTGCAAATTTCTCAGCAGAAACTTTGCAAGCCAGGAAAAAGTGAGACGATATATTTAAAATACTGAAAGAAAAAAACTGTCAACCAAGAATACTATACCAGGCAAAACTGTCCATCAAAAGACACCCCCATCTTCCAAATAGACAAAGTAAACTTTAGAAAGCACAACAAAGGAGGAGCCTTCTCACTACCTGATTTCAGACTATACTGCAATTACTCTAGTCATCAGGGACAGGGGAGCCTTGTAGGCTGCAGTCTATGGGGTCACACAGAGTCGGACACAACTGAAGCGACTTAGCAGCAGCATAAAAACAGACATGTGGACCAATGGAAAAAGAATCAAGAGCCCAGAAATAAACTTTTGTATGCTCAGTCATGTCCAATTCTCTGTGACCTCTATAGACTGTAGCCCAACACACTCCTCTGTCCATGGGATTTCCCGGGCAACAATACTGGAACAGATTGCCATATCCTCATCCAGGGGATCTTCCCAATCCTGGGATCAAACCCATGTCTCTTGCATTGGCAAGCAGATTCTTTATCACTGTGCCACCTGGGAAGCCCAAAACCCATGTACATATGGGCAAATAATATTTAACAAGGGAACTAGAATGCTCAATGGAGAAAAGATAATCTTTTCAACTTGTGGTATTTGGAAAACTTGATAATCACACACAAAAGAATGACCCCTATCTTGCACCACTTACAAAAATTAACTCAAAATTGATTAAAGGTTTAAAGTTAAGACTTGAAAGTTTTAAATTCCTAGAAGCAAATATAGGGGGAAATGCATTGACATTGGTCTTAGCAAGGATTATTTTTTATTTGATACCCAAAGGCACAAGCAATAAAAGTAAAAATAAACAAGTGAGACTACATCAAACTTCTACATAGTGAAAGAAACAATGAATTTCAACAAAATTGAAAGATAATCTAAAGAATGGTGGAAATATTTACAAACTCTATGTTTGATAAGAGGTTAATATCCAAATATTGGATTGGCCAAAAAGTTTGTTTGGATTTTTCCATGAGATGTTACATAAAAACCTGAACAAAGTTTTTGTCCAATCCAATATATAAGGAGCTCAAACAACTCAATAGCAAATCAATATAATTATCCAGTTAATAATGGGCAAAGGACCTGAATAGTTATTTTTCCAAAGAAATAAATGGCCAACAGGTACGTGGAAAGTTGTTCAACATCACTAATCATTAGGGAAGTGCAAACCAAAACCACAATGAGATATCACTTCACATCTATTAGACTGGCTATTATCAAACAAGTCCTGGTGAGGATGTGGAATAATAAGAACACTATACACTCTTCAGTTCAGTTCAGTCGCTCAGTCATGTCCGACTCTTTGTGACCCCATGAATTGCAGCACGCCAGGCCTCCCTGTCCATCACCAACTCCTGGAGTTCACTCAAACTCACGTCCATCGAGTCAGTGATGCCATCCAGCCATCTCATCCTCTGTCGTCCCCTTCTCCTCCTGCCCCCAATCCCTCCCAGCATCAGAGTCTTTTCCAATGAATCAACTCTTCACATGAGGTGGCCAAAGTACTGGAGTTTCAGCTTAGCGGGAATGAAATTGGTGCAGCCACTGTGGAAAATAGTACAGATTTCTTTACAAATAAAAGTAAAACTGATGCATGATCCAGCAATTCCACTTCTGGGTATATATCTGAAAGAGATGAAGCGTCTATCTTTGTGAGATATCTGCACCTAGATCTCCATTGCAGCATTATTTATAATAACTAAGACATGGAAGCAACCTAAGTGTTCATTGAATGGAAAGAGAATGAGGTACTTATATACAATGCAATATTACTCAGTCATTAAAAAGAAAGAAATCCTTCGATTTTATGCCAAATGGATAAATCTTAAGGGCTTATGATAAGTGAAATAAGTCAGACAGAGAAAAGACAATTACTGGATGCTCTTACTTACCTGTGGAATTTAAAAAATAAATAAATTCATAAAAACAGAGGGCAGATTGATATTGCTGGGAACGAGAGTTATGGGGGTATAAGAGAAACTGATGTAGGTGATGAAAGAGCACAAATTTTCAGCTAAAAGATGAATAAGTTCTTGCAATTTAATGTGAAGTGTGATGACTACATTCAATGAGACTAAATTATATTGTACTTTTGAAAGTCGCTGAGAGAATAGATCTTAAAAGTTCTCACTCTTCCCCTGAAAGAAGGTGGAAACTCTATGAGGTGATAGGTGTGTCAACTAAGCTTACTGTGGTGATCATTTCCCTATACACACATATATCAAATCATCACAGGACTCCCCTGGTGGTCCAGTGGTCAAGACTGGACCCAAGCAGGGGGTGCTGGGTTCAACCCCTGGTTGACTGACTAGATCCTATGCCGTAATTAAGACCCAGCACAGCCAAATAAAAAAAAAATCACGTTGTATATCTTAAATTTACAGAGCGTTATATATCAATTCTATCTCACAGAGTTGGGAAAAACTCAATCAATAAAATAAATCACAGATTAACTGCCCCACAAGTCCTCCCAGCAGAATGAAATAAGAGTTGCATTGGCACAGCCTAGCTCAAAAATGTGAATTTTTACAAAAGTATAAAAGCCTTAAGCTCCTCTCTACACAGTCTGTCTTGCTCAACTCACCACATCCCGAGGTTCAGAGCAACCTACATTTCTTCATAACCAGGGCCAGTATCAGAACCAGAAACAGGAGGTAAGTTCCCAGTCAGGAGGTATCTCCTCTTCGGGACGTACACACGCACTGGGAAACCAGCACCCAGAACTAACATCCATCTGTCTGATTTCCTGTGACCAGAGTCAAGAGCAAGGTCATAAGCCCTGAACATTTCGACTCTAACCAACCACACTCTAACTACAAAAGAAGATAGGACACTGAAACAAGGATCTCAAATTGGTGTCTCTGAAACACTGGGATGGAAAGATACTATGTGGGAAAAAAAAAAAAAAGATAGGAGAAGTGGGTGTCAAATGACCTTAGGAAGGAACTTCTGCAGACAGTAGTCCCCTCTGGTGGTCTGTGGGGTTCATTAGCATACAAAGGTTCCTACAGTCCTGTTTAACAGGGTTACATATAAGTTCATTTGGACACAGAACTACTTTTCCATATAGTTTTCTCCTTAGAGTCTTGTGAAACTAATGTTACCCTGAGCAGTATGGGCAAAAAGCTATTCTAAGTTTTTTAAAGATACAGGCTATTTCTGTCAAGAATTATGTTTCACAAAGGAGCCACTTGACAAAAACCTAAAGAGGCAGAGAGAAACAGAGAGAGAGAGAGAAGTCCAGGCTGTTTAAGTACTCACTGCAGCCCTGGTTTTTTGTTCAGTCACTAACTAAGTCGTGTCCAACTCTTTGAGACCCCATGTAATGCAGCAGCCCTGGCTAGGAAATCTCATTTCTTTTTGCAGATCTCTTTCTAAAAAAAAAAAACTTCAGCAAATTTATGTGTTAATTTTGTGTATGCTAACACGTGTGTAGTTATGTCCATGTGTGTACATTGGTGTGTGTGAAATGGGTTCCTGTTAAGGAAAGGATCCCCTCAATGAAGGGAAAGAGGCTGCATTCAAATCCCCTCAGAAAGAACCACAGCTCCTCCAGCATATCACCAGGGCTAAAAATGCTGCCAGCTGGGCTCCCAAACCATGCATTAAAAATTAGAATTAAAATACAATATCTTGGGGTTATTTTTTGTCCTTTCACAGCTAATTAATTTAGAGGCAGATAAAAGCCAAGTTAAGCAGGAAGAGGAATCATGCTTTTCATGCCAAAGGGATTCTGGGGACTGGCTTTATTCTGTTTGAGGATTCATGTCGCTATCTGTGATGAGGGGATATGATGCCTCCCAACAGAACAGCCTTTCCTTTGGCCCCTCTGTAGCTCCCCCGTGTCACTCCTGCAAGAAAACCCTGTCCCAGAAAAAGTCAACCCAGATACCAGCTCAACAATCCTACATTGGTCAATAAAGACAATTCATGGCTGTGACCCTAAAGCCATCCTGACCTCAAATGGAATTTGAATTTGCATTGGATAGCATTGCAAGTGTCAAATGAAGAAAAAGTACAATCTAAAAGCTTCAGGTTAAGTTTATATTTAGGAAACTTTCTGAGGACTATAGCCCAGGAGACCATCTCTTAATAGCTCTTTGGAATTACTCTGAAGGAGGAGCCAGAAAATATAAGTATTTTTCACTAAAAAGGAAAAAAAAAAAAAGAAGAAGCAGAAAATGTAGTAGAACATCAAAAGATTACTGCTTATTGCAAAAAACAAGTAACTGGAGTTAAAGATTTTAGAGTTTTTCTATGTAGGGGAAGATAACAAGAGTCTAGGCTCATAGGAATACCTGTTCCTTAGATATGCATCTTAATTACCTAGGGCCAATATCCAAAGCACAGAATATGTCCTGTTGTTTTCCATCCTGAATTCCTCTCAGGGTGAACCATCAGGGTGTGGAGGGCATGCTGCAATGGCTAATGGCTTGATCCCTGTGGAACTGGAACAGCATGCATCATTCCCTGTCCACACAACCGTGAAAAGAAGGAAACAGAAGACAGGGGCCAGACACTCTGCCTAGCACTTCACACACATCTCTAAAAGGAGCATTAGGATCACAGTCTATAGATGAAGAAATGAGGGCTTAGAGGCATTGAATGCCACGTACAACTTCATGTTGTCCATGAACAGTGGGAACCCACATGGAAGCCACAACAGGGCAATGCCTAAATCTATATTCCTCTCACTAGGCCAGAAAACTCTTTCCTAGGCTGACCTTCACGTTGCAGTTCTGGTCTCCTCTGGCTTTGTCCTTGAGTAACAGAGACTCTGCCTTGGTAACAAGTCAAGATGCACAGACCCAGGGCTGGACTGGTCCAGGACTATGTCAGTTACTACGAATGGTCTCTGCTCCAAATCTACCTTCTTCCCTCTACCTTGTGACACCAGGACTGGACTCTGAAAGCTGCATTTTCCCTTGTCAGCTGGCTTCTGCCCCCCAGGAGCCACTAGCGGGAGACCAGAAGACAGGCACTGGGGCAGAAATGTGCTCTGATGGCTAGTCCTGCCAGGATTGCCCCAGGAAGGGCCCACGTTTCAGCAGCAGAGGTGGTTCTAGCCCTCAGCTCACTCGGGTACATAGAGAACCCACCTTGTTATTACTCCTCCAGGTGCCAACCAGGCAGTGGTCCCTCCTTAGAGGTCTGAGCTTCCCAGAGACTATCCTCTGAACTTCTGAGGTTCATAGGCATCTGCTCCAGCTGGGGTACACCTGGCTCCACAGAGCCTTCTCTAACCCTAACCTCCAGTGGATTATGGAACCCCATTCTCTTACTTTGTTCATCCATCCTTAGCAGTGGACAGTGCCTTTAACAAACTCACCTCTGTCCTACCTCAGTGTTTCCTTTCTGCTCCTTTAGAGCCCTCCAAGACCATACATTATATGCAATTCCCCACATTAAATTCCCTTCGTAAAGTACCTTGTGTTGATTCAGCTTTCTTGAACCCATAAAGGGCTCAACTCTGGCTATCCTCTGGACAAAACTGATCCCAACATGAAATCAAAGATGCAGACTCTGCAATAGAAAATCTCACTGCCTTTGTTTATGCCCAGAACCCATTTTCAGAGCAACACTGTAGCTTTCATCCTACCTGTCAGGGCATCTTTCACAGGCCCTGAAAGCTGAGGTCACACAGTGCTGCCCCCAAGTCCTTTTCTCAGCCCATTAGGCTGCTAGCCTCGGGTCTCGCCTGCAGCTCCCTGGCAGCAGTTCCACCAACTTCTAACTTCTTTTGGCAGCACAAGAGCCTCACTTCTGCTGATCTTGGCTCACAGGTGGAAAGGGACTGAAACATTCTACATGGCAGGAAGGAATACAGGTGGGCCAGGGACCAGAACACTTAGAGGAAAGCTGCACAGAGGACATCCTACACACCTGGTGGAGAGAGAGGAGGAAAGGAAGTGGCATATCTTTCAACGTGGTCCTGTATAGCTCCATCACCCTGCATCACTGCATCTCCCTCTCCCATTGCTACAGCAGAAACTAGCTGAGGCACCACCATTAGGTTAGCCCTTGCTGCTGCTGCTGCTGCTAAGTCACTTCAGTCGTGTCCGACTCTGTGCCACCCCATAGACGGCAGCCCACTAGGCTCCCCCGTCCTTGGGATTCTCCAGGCAAGAACACTGGAGTGGGTTGCCATTTCCTTCCCCAATGCATGAAATTGAAAAGTGAAAATGAAGCCGCTCAGTCGTGTCCGACTCTTAGCGACCCCATAGACTGCAGCCTACCAGGCTCCTCCATCCATGGGATTTTCCAGGCAAAAGTACTGGAGTGGGTTGCCATTGCCTTCTCCGAGGTTAGCCCTTATTCAGCCCTTATTCTTTCCACCAATCCAGCAGATCTTCTATGGATGTTTTTTTCCCCCTCTCTTTCTTAATTTCTGATAGTGATTGCCCTCTAGCTAAAGTTGTACTACACATCTGATGCTTACTTCTCCAAGACAACACTCCGTAATACTCTTTCTTTTGTGAGCATTCTTCATTCCAGAAAGAAGGTCATGGGGATGATAAGCTCCAGGACTACCCAAACCTGTTCTGGAGCCACCTGATGCCAGCCCTAATGATTTCAATGTCTCCAGGAGAAAAGAAGAATGCAAGACTACATCAGCCCCAGATCCTTATCTACAGCTCTATTTTTCCACCCTGAAACTATAAGACCCTTCCTATCTCTCAGGATGAGGGGCACAGTCTTGAGAGCATTAGCCTGCTGTGACCCCCTTTGCTTGGCAAAGTAATAAAACTACCCCTTCCTACTCTTCCAAAACTCTGTCTTCATGTCTTTATTCTGCACCAAAGAACAGAAGCTGCGTTTTTCAGCATCACCATTATATCATGACCCTCTGTCAACTATGTTTCTTTGTAGGACCTGACACATAAAAGATGCATAATCAGTATCTACTAAATTTTAAAAATTGAGGCAACAATACTATCAAGTTGCTTCCAACCCATTGGGGCTGGTAGACAAAGTGAGGTTCAACTTCCAAACAGAATTAAAATTCCAAGTCCCTTATCTGTTAATAAAGAGATTGTTTGTGGGCTGAATTGTATTCCTTAAGATTTCTATGTTGAAATCCTAACCTCGGTACCTCAGAATAGGACCATATTTGGAGATAGGACCTATAAGAGGTAATTAAGGTGAAATTAGGTCATATGGGTGAGCTCCAATGCAATATGACTAGTGTCTTTATAAGGGAGGGAGATTAGGACAGAGACACTTGAGAACACAGCAGGAGATGACTGTCCACAAGCCAAAGAGAGAGCTCCAGAGAAACAATCCACCAACACATTGATCCCCAACTTCCAGACTCCAAAGCTGTGGGAAAGCACATATCTGTCATTTAAACCACCCAGTCTATGATATTTTGTTACAGCAGCCCTAAAGAGCTTATAGAGAGACTGTATATTCCAAATTAAAATCCAGGACCCAAGTGAAGTGAATCCAGGTAGAGGAAAGTCCTGCAGAAGCTCATGAATCTAGGTGTGTGGAAGGGGAAGCAAGATGCCTCTCCTTTATGCTGAGCCAACACTCATCAAACTTAATTCCTGAGACTCAATGAACATTCGCACTGAACTGCCTCCACTCTGGAAAAGAGTTAGAAACATGACCTGTGACAAAGTCCGCACTGCTTGCAACTCCTGTTCTTCATCCCTCACATCCTATTGCCCAGCCCCAAAGCTACACAGGGCTTCTGTTGGGAGGATCCCCTGGAGAAGGGAATGGCTATCCACTTCAGTATTCTGGCCTGGGAGCTGACTGTGGCTCAGATCATGAACTCCTCATTTCCAATATTACACTTAAATTGAAGAAAGTAGGGAAAATCACTAAATCATTCAAGTATGACCTAAATCAAATCCCTTACGATTATACAGTGGAAATGACAAATAGATCCAAGGGATTAGATCTGATAAACAGAGTGCCTGAAGAACTATGGAGGGAGGTTTGTGACATTGTACAGGAGGCAGGGATCAAAACCATCCCCAAGAAAAAGAAATGCAAAAAGGCAAAATGGTTGTCTGACGAGGCCTTACAAATAGCTGTAAAAAGAAGGGAAGCTAAAGGCAAAGGAGAAAAGGAAAGACATACCCATTGAACGCAGAGTTCCAAAGAATAGCAAGGAAAGATAAGAAAGTCTTCCTCTGTAATCAATGCAAAGAAATAGAAGAAAACAACAGAATGGGGAAAACTAGAGCACAATAAAGGACAGAAATAGTATGTACCTAACAGAAGAGGAAGATATTAACAAGAGGCGGCAAGACTACACAGAAGAACTATACAAAAAGATCTTCATGACCCAGATAACCACGATGGTGTGATCACCAACCTAGAGCCAGATATCCTGGAATGCGAAGTCAAATGGGCCTTAGGAAACATCACTACAAACAAAGCTAGTGGACATGATGGAATTCCAGTTGAGGTATTTCAAATCCTAAAAGATGATGCTGTGAAAGTGCTGAACTCAATATGCCAGCAAATTTGGAAAACTTGGCAGTGGCCACAGTACTGGGAAAGATCAGCTTTCATTTCAATGCCAAAGAATGCCAAACTACCGGACAATTGCACTCATCTTACATGCTAGCAAAGTAATCCTCAAAATTCTCCAAGCCAGGTTTTAACAGTTCGTGAACCATCAACTTCCAGATGTTCAAGCTGGATTTATAAAAGGCAGAGGAACCAGAGATCAAATTGCCAACATCCATTGGATCATCAAAAAAGCAAGAGAGTTCCAGAAAAACATATACTTTTGCTTTATTGACTATGCCAACGCTTTTTACAGTGTGGATCACAAGAAACTGTGGAAAATTCTTAAAGAGATGGGAATACCAGACCACCTGACCTGCCTCATGAGAAATCTGTATGCAGGTCAAGAAGCAAGAGTTAGAACTGGACATGGAACAACAGACTGGTTTCAAATCAGGAAAGGAGTACATCAAGGCTGTATATTGTCACCCTGCTTATTTAACTTATATGCAGAGTACATCATGAGAAATGCTGGACTGGATGAAACACAAGCTGGAATCAAGACTGCCGGGAGAAATATCAATAAACTCAGATATGCAGATGACACCACCCTTATGGCAAAAAGCAAAGAAGATCTAAAGTTCCTCTTGATGAAAGTGAAACAGGAGAGTGAAAAAGTTGGCTTAAAACTCAACATTCAGAAAAGTAAGATCATGGCATCTGGTCCCATCTCTTCATGGCAAATAGATGGGGAAACAATGGAAACAGTGATTCCCGACGCAGGAATCAAATCTGTGTCTCTTTGTATTTCCTGTACTGGCACGCAGATTCTTTATGACTGTGCTACTTTGGAAGATGTTCCAATAGTTCTATAAAATTAAGAAAATAGAATCTACTTCTCAAGGTAATTGTTGATTATATTTGAAAGGACCTTACAAATTATGGAGCACAACTCCAATATTAGCCAATATTTACATGATTACCATCTCATTTCAATGCAAGAATGTGCAAAAGCCCTCATCCCTATTTTTCCTTAACTCAGCAGATGTGAATAGCCATTCTCAAAAACTGTCTTTGTTTGGATTCCCCCAGAAGCACAGCCTGAGATAAGCATTTAAGTACAAGGAGTCTATTGGGGAAGTAGCGCCCGGATACCCCAGCAGGGGAGTGGAGAAGTGAGCAAGTTAAGAGGACAGCCCTTAACAGGTACCTTCTCCAACAAGCCACCTCTGTGGGTGACTAGAACTCTAGGAAGCACAACCCACAGGAAACCTAGCATATTTACATGCCACCTCTCCTCACACGTTGGCTAAGAGATGCTCTCAGAGTTGTTATTCTAACACTGACAGTGGGCAGAACTCTCTCTGGTCACTCAAGAAAGCCCTCTGGCAAAGGTGCTGGCAGTTTGAAGTCAAGCCCATATACATTATAATGATAAGTCTCAAGAGGATGTGAACATGTGTCTGAAGAACCATCCTTGAAAAGTGGCTCCTCAAACTGCATTTAACATAACTTTGAAATATAAAAATTAGTCCCATTTCTTATGAACCAAAGATCCATATATGCTTCACATTTTTCTGGTTTGAACATCTCCATACAGCCCTCCTCCTGTTTCTATTTCTGCTCTAAGGCACTCATTTCTCAGCAATGGTTTCCCTTGTACTTAGTCGTTCAGTTGTGTCCAACTCTGGGTCCCCATGGACTATAGCCTGCCAGGCTCCTCTGTCCATGGAGATTCTTCAGGCAAGAACACTGAATTGGGTAGCCTATCCCTTCTCCAGGGGAGCTTCCTGACCCAGAAATTGAATCAGGGTCTCCTACATGGAAGGCGGATTATTTACCAGCTGAGCTACTAGGGAAGATCCTGGTTTCCCTTAGTCCTAGTGAAAAACCAAACCCTTTCTAGCATAGTTCAGCATCTTCATCCAACCATAGAAAGTTCGTTGAGGACTCACTCTCACTGGTCCCTACTGGGCATACACCTCCATGCTGATACCCACACACCTGCACCGCACTGTACAAATGCACTTTCTAAAGACAGTCATCAGGATAGGACCCACATCCTCTGTGGTAACAAACGCCCCCCAGATCTCAATGGTTTTAACAATAGAAGATAATTTCTTGCTCAATGTAGGGCTGAGTGGCACCCAAGACTTTGATGATTCGGGCTACTTTGATTGTATGGCTCCATAAACCCACAGGAGTCTTCCAAGCTCAGTGAAGCAGGCAAGAGACATTCAGAGAATCACATGGGCTTGTTATTGCCTCCGCTCAGATCAATACCCATTGTGTCCACCTTCATTTCTTGGTTCAGAAGTAATCACAATCTAACTGCAAGGAGCAAGGAAGCATGATGTCCATGCGCCACAAAAGGAAGGGAAAACAGATATTACCGCACACCAGATATGGGTACATATCACTCCCAATGAACTCATCAACCACACAGCTGCAATACGGCAACAGTGCAGAGTGGAGCCCCATCAGGCACTTGGACGTCTAGTCCAGAACTGAAAAGGTGGAGCCAGAGTTGCTCCAGGACTAGGTAAGTTTACCAAATTTTTCTCTACAAATTCTTATCACTAAATAAGCCGCATATGATAACAAGCCTCTTTGCCTCAGAATATTTTGCTTTACACTTAATTGATGTGTCATCTATATCATTCAAATGATTTGTCTGAGATAGCATCAGTTACTCCAGTTCCAGGATGCCATAGCAAATGTCCCAAGATGCCAGGAGCTCACAAGGAGATGGGAGGGAAGTCCCCAGGGTAAATGTGTGACAAGTAACAGATGCCAGTCACAGGCAGGCTGACTTCAGACACATTGGCAGACTCCCTGTTAGTGATGGTGTTAGAAGTTGCCTTCAGCTGAGTGGGACTGGGCCTGAGCCATGTCCAGAATTGCACTTTGGAGCTAGACAAGAGATATTGGTGCTCTGTACCTAAGATGCCCAGATAGACGCCAAGATACGAATGACACCCCTTAGGACTTGTGAACCAAGTGAGACTTTGTCTTGTTTTAAATTATCTTATGACCCCAAAGAAAGGCTGACAATGGAATCCTTGCCCTGGGAAAAAGTACAGTAACCACACATTAGGAACAAACACATATTTAGTATTAAGAAGATCAGTCTCAAGGGGATTATGACAAATAAATGTTGCCAAATTGAATGGAGCTGTGGGTGATTGGTTTGGATCCTGGTGAGCTAGTCGTAGGTCTTTTCCTATTTCACAAACATTTACTTTTATAAACATAAAGGCCCAGGGGATCTAGTTTTTATCCTAAAGATTAAAATATAATCTTTGCCAGCATATTCATTGTCTTTATCTCCCAGCTGCAACAAAAGCAGCTGAATATAGAAACATCAGCCAAGCAGACCCTGCAGCCTGTTTACAGGCTAGAAAACTACATATATCACATGGAGGAATTGGCCCAGGAGTCCCTGAGGATGGAAACAGTAGTCTTGCCCCAAAAAAGAGACAGGCACACAGCGCCCGAGAGGTACCCTCCCAGACTAGTGCTGGTCAGGGGGTTGCAACATTTCTTACTACTTATTCCCTGGAAATATGTAGCTATTTTGGCTGGGGAAATGCAGGCTCAAACACCCAGCCCCACTTACACTCCCTGCTGCAACTTTTCCTAGAGAGAACCTGTCAGTCAAATACCAGCATGTGACTCATCCAATCCTCCCAAAAGAAATTTCAACCTGTTGATGGTCAAGATGCTGCTGGATGCTGATCTGGGCAGCTTCTAGTATGGAGTTATTTTCTTTAAAAGGCTGTCTTACACCTACAGAAAGCACTTAGAAACATCGATTTATATCAAGTAATAAAAATTTAATTAGCACTCTAACTTATAAACCCTTGCACATTGTGTGAAATAGAACATAAACCCAAAGTGATCATTCCTTCAGTGCTAGAGAATTATCTACTTGGCTAAAACAATGAATTCACCCATCTAATAGCTTTATTCAGCCAGAGTGGGATCCGTTCTGGGCTTTGGGAAGGAACACCGTTCCTCGGCGTAATTCAAGGATTAACTCTCTCCTCCATCTCTGAAGTGGCTACAGTGAGTCTTACTTGAGTCCACACAAGAAGAACCGTGTGTTTCCAGTTATTCTTCCTGTTGTGGCAAGACCCTGTTGGCAGGCTGGCATCCAGGGAGGCAGGTGTCCAGGTCCCTGTGCTGAGGATGATGGGAAATTCACAAGTAGGTTGGGATGGAGCAGGCTTCCCCGCTCCCATCAGTTGTGCTAAGCTGAGACTGCATCTCTTAATGCCACAGGCATTTCTTGCCACCAGTCTCCTTTTTCTCTGTTGCCTTTTCTTGGGGCACTCATACAATGAAAACACCATCTAAAGAACAAAACTATCACAGCATCAGTAACCCTGCTAGGAGGTGGCTGATTTCAAACTTCAGGAAGTTATCTGAAAGAGAACAAATTAATATGTGCGTCTTCCCTTCTTGACATTCAGCAGCAATCATGAGCCACTCTTGAGTCATAAGAACCATCAGTCACTTTCTAGCAGCCCAGGAATTCTAAATTTTGCTTTCACCAATATACACTCCAATGCAAAACGAAAAACCATTTTCTAAAACAGAACAGTGCATCCTTGTGAATATGAGATGCAGGTATAATTCATGATGGGGACATGATCATGAAAACCTCTCAATTCAGTGATGTTCACCTCAGCAAGTTCACAATGACTTAAAGTCTGACCCTGCACTTAATAGAATTCCTCCAGACCTCCATTGTACTGAGACATTGCCCCTGAAAATACTATCATTCTCAAATCTCCTAAATGAGTTTACCTCTACATATTTGTGAAAAACTTAGGGAACAAATCCCTCTTTGGTTCCCTGCCTGTACAAAAAGTGTAGTTTGCTTCTAAATCCTATTACAATGATACAAACTTGCATGAATATTTTTCCTAGAAAAAATATAACTGAGTATCCTTTTTAAAAACATTTGTTTATTTACTTGTCTACATCAAGCCTTAGTTGTGGTGTGTGAGCTTCTTTCTAGTTGTGACATGCAGGCTCCAGTGTGCCTGGGCTCAGTAGTTGCAGGGCACAGGCTTAGTTGCCATGCAGCAGGTGGGATCTTAGTTCCCCATCCAGGAATCAAACTCACGTCCCTTGCATTGCAAGGCAGATTCTTAACAAATCTCCATCCTTTTAATTTTTAATCATCAAATAAGCAGAGAGTTCTTTACATACTCTCCATGTGTGCGTGTGTGTGCATGCTATGTCGCTTCAGTCATGTACGATTCGATTCGTTGCCACCCTACGGACTGTAGCCCACCAGTCTCCTCTGTCCATGGGATTCTCCAGGCAAGCATACCAGAGTGGGTTGCCATGCCCTCCTCCAGGGCTCTTTCCAACCCAGAGATCAAACATATATTCTCCTAATGATCTATAATTACAAAAGCACAGGATTCACCAGGTCTCTCAAATATGCTTTCCCTGTGAGATGCCTCAGGTCCAGTCTTCTGCCAGGCATACCTTTGGATTAGGCATTGTTTCCTCCTGCATTTCCTAAGATGAAATCATCTTAGGAGGTATAAAATTAGTTCCCTAACACTGACATCTAGTTGAAACACATACTAGTCTGCCCAGTTCTGGGTCTGAGGGGATGAAATTAATACAAACTGTGCTTCTCCTGGAGAAGCTCCTGGTCAGTGAGGAGACAGGCACATCCATCAGTTGGTCCACAACTGCATGACCTGCATGGCTAGCCCTAGTGTGAAATAGCCCCGGGTGGACAATGACTGGCTCTTTCAGTTGTGGGAGGGAGAAACTTCAAAGTAGAATGAAGACCAGCAAGGGTATTTTTAGGATGGCAGAAGTGGATGGGAGATGAGGTGAGTGATGCTGCCCAGAGAGAGAACTTTGGGGATTCTGCTTGCATATGAAAAATCCAGAGTGTGTTAAGGAACCATGATTTATTAGACTTCATCTGGGTCTTAAATAGGCATAGGTTTGCCTGAGTTGTTTTTTCTCTGCCTGCATGGGATATAGCAACACTAGGATGTGCTGGGTTGTGGAGAAACTGCTGAAAAATGGGAAAGAATCCAAAAGGAGGTGTGGGGTAGGGTGGGGTGGGGTGCTCACAAATATCACACTGACTCCCAAACATCATGGACAACTGAGCCATTTGTGTGTGTGTGTGTGTGTGTATAAGAGAGAGAGAGAAGAAGAGAGGAAGGGAGAGATCACAGAAGCCTAATAAAGTCAGAGCCAGAAGGGAATTTAATCTACCTTCTCCCAGCATCATCAGACTCCCACATCCTAGCCAAGGTATTAGACACACCAAGGCCACGCAGTCAAGGCGGAAGCTGAACCTTGCCTCTAAGACACCCTCCCCAGGGCCGCAGCTCGCTGTGGGCTCAGCCCACCTGGACCTCCCTGGGTGAACACACCTGGAAGGCAGCTGGAGCAGAAGAAATCACACAAATACTGTCCCCCAGGCTGGTATGACAGACGATGTCAAAACCTGCACAGTGAGGAAATGAAGGGTTAGATATGACCTCTGGGAAGGCAGGACCTGTGATAAGATTTGAAATGGGTAGTTTGTTTTTTCCCCTCCAGGGTGTCTGCCACAGTCCTGAGGCTTGGAGTTGAGCTGGACCAGCCATCACCCAGAGAAGGTGGGTGTAGGATCACAGGCCAGGGCTGGGGATGGGATGGATGCCCAGGATCTCCAGCTGCTTTGGCTTCATCAGTGTTGACCTCTGGTGTCACTGAAATGTATCCCATCTTCATCCCTGGGCCACTGAAGGTCATTCCCCACTGGACCAATCCCTGACCCCAGGGACCCCTGTGAGGCTCCAGACCCTCAATGAGGAAAGAATATTCCACTATACCAACCTTAGCCTTGGGTTTTCTCTAGAATGGCTACATCCAATAATACAATGTTCAACATGATAACCACTGACCACATGTGGCTTTGAGCACTTGAAATCTGGCTGGTCCAAGCAAGCATAAGATACATACCAACTCTGACAGTTAGTACCAAACAAATAGCAAAATATTTCATTAACATAATATATACTATAATGTAATCTCATTACATATTGAAAAAATTTTTGATATAAAGACATACCTTGGAGATATTTCAGGTTCAGTTCCACCACCATATAGCAGTTCAGCTGACCACCATAAAGCAAATATTTCAACAAAGCCAATCACATGAATTTTTTTGTTTCCCATTGCATATAAAAGCTGTATATACACTGTATGTAGTCTATTAAGCATTCAATAGCATTGTGTCTAAAAAAAAGTGTATACCTTAATTAAAACAGCACACATATTTTATTCCATAAAAAAGCTATCACCTGCAAGCCATAGTAGTGAAAACAAAGATTTCATCACAAATACAATCATATTGAAAACATTTGAAATATTGTGACAATTACCTTAATGTGACACAGAGACACAAAATGAGCAGATGCTGTTGGAAAAACGGTGCCGGTAGACTTGCTCAAAGCAGGGTGGCCACAAATCCTCAATTTATAAAAAGGCACTATCTGGGAAACACAGGAAAGCAAAGTGCAATAAATCAGGGAATGTCAGCATTGTATTAATAATTAACATCTAATATACATGTATATTAAATATACATATTTATATATTATGTAGATTGCATATATATACAATATATAGTGTATATTAATATTAAATATACTTTATATTTAGTTCTGCCTATTCCTTTTCACTATTTTCCTCTGGCTACTAACAACTTTCAGACAATGCACATACCTCCCAGACTGAGTTTCTAACGGATGACGCTGCTCTGGCACATCCAGTTCTCACTTCCCCAGCTCCCGATGCTTCTTCTCCCAAATCTGTGAGCCCTGGCCCAGGACATGCTTGAGGTCCAGCCAAGTGTGAAAGCAGACGCTGATGTGCACAAACAGATCCTACCACGCGGGCAGCAGGAGGCCCACGTCACTCCTCCTAGTGTCCTAACATCAGAAATGAGTAGCATGGCCAACAAAGAGCCCCTCTGGCACCCTGGCCAGCCCTGTGGACCCTTTCTCTCCCGGCTTCCTGTTGAAGAACTCAGCCTTCCTTTCTCTCCACCTTCAGGCTGCCTCCATCCTCTCTCGTCCTTGGAGTCATCTCCCCCAAAGACCAGCTGAAGAATAGAACTCGGTGTCCCCAGCACCTCCTTTCCTTGCTGCCTTTTATCTAAGTCTGGAGGAAGCAGTTATGTGGTGTGAAGAGTGAAGTGTTGGCCTCAGATTGGCAGTGGGTTCCAGTCCTGGCTCCCATCCTTGTTAGCTGTGGGGCCCAGGACATGCTGCATCACCATAGAGCATCAGTCTCCCCCACTGTCTGGTGAGCTCTTGGAACATTGAAATGTTGTTGCTGAACCACAAAAAGACATCGGGATTCCTGGCCTCTGGAAGAGAAGAATTCAATCTGGGGCCAGAGAAGAGGCTTGATCGCTCAGAGCTTTTGTGTAATAAAGTTTTATTAAAGCATAAAGGAGATAGAGAAAGCTTCTGACATAGGCATCAGAAGGGGGCAGAAGGAGTACCCCCCTGCTAGTGTTAGCAATGGAGTTATATACTCTCTAATTAGTTATTACAGTGAATCAAAAGAATGTCTGGAGGTTGTAAAGACCTCACTAGATCTACTCCCATACTTTACATTTTAAAATAATAGGATTAGCCAGAAGGTTTTTTCCATATACTGTCCTCAAGCAGGATACATTATTGTTATATAATCCTAAGGAATGTAGAGGGAAAAAAAGTTTGTCCTTTCTTCCTCCTTGAGAATTCCAGACCCCTCTCTCCTTGAGGACCTCTGGACTTCTTATCAATCTGCCTAGGAGTTGACTCTCTCAACACTACATGATTCTGATGGCAGGGTCTTATAGGACCTGGCATGAAGCCTGTTCTGGGGATGCTGTTCCGACCTGAATCAAAAGGAGATGCTTCAGGCCTTGCAGCTAACAGAACAAAGGAATGTGGAGGAGCCGAGTCCTTGGGATGTGTGAATGTGGAGGAAACGGGCAGCCGAGCACCCTGCATTTGCTGGGAGACTGAGGAGTGTCAGCCTGGCTCAGTCAGACCGCACTGTCACAAGATTCTCAGACCAGGACTCGAGTGGCCCCCATAGTGCAAAGGGCATCTTGACAAGCCACAGGGGAGATACATGAGGAGAGGGGAGGAGAGGAAAGTAGAAATTAGAAAGGTCACAAGAGATGAGGGAGGAAGGACTCAAAGAGCATTTTTTGCCTGAGGCTGGCCCTTGATATCACAACTCTAAAAGCAAACGCTCTGACGTGAGACAAGAGGACAGGCATGGATTGGGTCCTGATTCAGGTTTTCTGTGGCAAATATGGGGGTGGGGGCACAGTGAAAACCAGCACACTGGTCACGCAGGACCCATGGGATACGTCAGAAAGCATATGTTATTTTTGCCTGTGATGCCTCTTGTCAAATTGGTGAACTTGGGTCAAGGCCGGAGGATAGGAGTGGATTTTAAGGGCTTTTTCCCTGCTCCTGGACAGAAGTATAAAGTAGCGAATCTTCTTAGGAAGTAAAATGTTCCAGGACAGCAAATTCTCACACACAGTCACAATGCAGAAATCAGAATGCCCAGGCCCATAAAGTAAGAGAAATGTGGAGCCTAGGTGAATGTTAAGTCTTCCCTGTCTCACCGAAGATGTGCTGGGGGTGAAGGAGGGGGTTGCCGAGGGACGGAGGATGAGCAAGGAGGGGGGAGAATGGGGGGTGAGCAAGAGGGGGCTAGGACTTCTTTCCTATCTGTCCTGAAAGTCCATCCTGCCCTCCTATTGGAGCCGGGATGGGGAGCCCCCTCCCCATCCTCAGAGTGGTGGAAAAGACAGAAAAGGTGAACAGGGAGGACTTCCTACCACCTTATGGTCACAGGGTGGAGGTTCCCTCTCTGGCCTGGAAAGGGCTAGAGCTGTCTGCTCTTTGATGGGTGCTCTCACGACTTCTTGGAGAAAGAAATGACAATCCACTCCAGTATTCTTGCCTAGAGAATCTCATGGACAGAGGACCCTGGTGGGCTACTGTCCATAGGGTTGCAGAGTCAGACACAACTGAAGCGACTTAGCAGCAACAGCAGTTCACGACTTCTTCGCTGGCAGGTGCTGTGGTCTTGCCAGTGCCTCATCCTTCGTCTGGCCAAGCCCACTCCTACTTCTGGACGTCCATGGACCTACCACATTGGCCCTCTCTGGTGCGATCCACCATTCCTCAAGGTGGTCTTTGGGGCAGAATATTAAATGGCTCTGGGCCAACCCTCCTTTCAGAGAGCTCACTTCCTTCTAGCCCATAAGAAACTACCTCACAGCCTGTGTGCTGAATATTCTGGAAGGCAAGCTTGCCTGACTGCAACCGCCCTACTTAGCTCTCACGCAGCAGCTGGACAGTGGACCCATGGCCATGTCTACAGGGATGAGGAGGGAGTCACAGCGCCCTCTGCTGCAGATCTGACACGAAGTGGGAAGTTAAGGTTCTTTGTCAACTGGGACAAAGAGCAGTGGAATCATCTCAAGCGCATCCCTCCCCCCAGATTTCTGGCTCTCCTCTCAGGACATTTTTACATCCTTAATATGGGTTCAGAGTTCAAGAATCAGTCACAGACATAGAAAACAAACTTATGGTTACCAATGGGGAAAGAAGGGAAGAGATAAATTGGAAATTTAAGGTTAACATACACAAACTACTATATATAAAATAGACAAACAACAAGGTCTTAATGTATAGCACAAGAAACTATATTCAGTATCTTATAATAATCTATAATGAAGAAGAATCTGAAAAAGAAAAAATACATATCTGTATATATGTATATAATTTACTTTCCTGTACACCTAAATCAACTATACTTCTATTAAAAAATGTAAAAAATAAGAAATGGGGAGGAGCCAAGATGGCGGAGGAGTAGGACGGGGAGAACATTTTCTCCCCCACAAATTCATCAAAAGAGCATTTAAACATCGAGTAAATTCCACAAAACAACTTCTGAATACCTGCAGAGGACATCAGGCACCCAGAAAAGCAGCCCAACTCTTCGAAAGGAGGTAGGAAAAAATATAAAAGACAAAAAAAGAGACAAAAGCTGTGGTACATATACACAATGGAGTACTACTCAGCCATTAAAAAGAATACATTTGAATCAGTTCTAATGAGGTGGATGAAACTGGAGCCTATTATACAGAGTGAAGTAAGCCAGAAAGGAAAACACCAATACAGTATACTAACGCATATATATGGAATTTAGAAAGATGGTAACAATAACCCTGTGTACGAGACAGCAAAAGAGACACTGATGTATAGAACAGTCTTACGGACTCTGTGGGAGACGGAGAGGGTGGGAAGATTTGGGAGAATGGCATTGAAACATGTAAAATATCATGTATGAAATGAGTTGCCAGTCCAGGTTCGATGCACGATACTGGATGCTTGGGGCTGGTGCACTGGGACGACCCAGAGGGATGGAATGGGGAGGGAGGAGGGAGGAGGGTTCAGGATGGGGAACACATGTATACCTGTGGCAGATTCATTTTGATATTTGGCAAAACTAATACAGTTATGTAAAGTTTAAAAATAAAATAAAATTAAAAAAAAAAAGAAAGAAATGAACCTGATATTAAATTAAACTTAAAAATGAAAAAAATTTTTTTAACTATTTTAAAAATTAGACAGCCAGCTCTTGGCCACCTACTTTAAAATTGTGCAAGGTGTTTTGTGTCAAATGTGTCATCTATTGCTATAGTGTCTCAAAAAGCCAGCATATTAAAAAGCAGAGACAGCACTTTGCCGACAAAGGTCTGTCTAGTCAAAGCTATGGTTTTTCCAGTAAAGTAGTCATGTACAGATGTGAGAGTTGGACCATAAAAAAGGCTGAGCATCGAAGAATTAATAATTCTAAACTGTGATGTTGGAGAAGACTCTTGAGAGTCCCTTGGATTGCAAGGAGATCAAACCAAGTCAATCTTAAAGGAAATCAACCCCAAATATTCGTTGGAAGGACTGATACTGAAGCTGAAGGTCCAATACTTTGGCCACCTGATGCAAAGAGCTGACTCATTGGAAAAGACCCTGATGCTGGGAAAGGTTGAAGGTAAAAGGAGAAGAGGACAGTAGAGGATGAGATGGTTAGATAACATCACTTAGTCAATGGACATGAATCTGAGCAATCTCAGGTAGATAGTGAAGAACAGGGGGAGCCTGGCATGCTACAGCCCATGGGGTCACAAAGAATCGGATATGATAGTGACTGAACAAAAACTCAAAAAGAAACTGAGATCAAAAGAGATCCATCTTTTTATCTTGCTCTGCATATTTATATATTTCCTCCATCACTTCCATAAAGGATTTGCAGCAACTTGCTATATATACAGATTCAGTAAACTAGCATAGAAATACAATTTTAAAAATCAGAATCAGAAAAATTGTTAAAGTGGTATAACCAGAATATAATACCCAGGGAAGATACTTTATTGCCATACAGTCATTTAAATTAGTCTCCAAATGTGGTGCTGAGCTTCCCGGCAGTCAAAGCAGAAGGGATAGGGTATGAATTATTCCATTTACATTTCTAACAGAGAAAATCTTAAAAGTTGTTTGAAGACATAGCAAAGATTTTTGTTTTTAAGATTCTTGGGTCAAAAGACATGCTTCCTCCAAATTTTCTTATACTGGAACTAAGTGAGGAACAAAAAGTACCTATGATGACATCTCTACAATTAACACAAACTTCATCTCATTGGGAGCAATTCGTAAGAAGCCACAAAAATGGGGTCTGATACTATGACAGCACTGAGGATATTATAGTAATCATTTTGAGCATGCAAACCAAAATGATAGTCACCGCTGTGGAGGAAAAGAACTGCTTTGGTCCAAACAGTCTACCTCATCCATCAGTTGGGAGAGAACTCATCTTAGAATGTGCATCTGAGGACAAGCATGATGAGTGTGTGGGTTGTGAGGGTTTTCTCAATGGCAAGTGAATGAACATGGGTTTCTGGATCACACAAAAACAGGCTCGAGATTCCTCAGCCATGGAGGGAGCAACAGCTGACTTGCCAGCATCTGGTCCTGGCACCCCACCCCCACTAAGAGGATCTATCTTCTTAATGAGCAATAAGTCCAATCCAAAGACAAATCCAACCATAAAATTGTCACCAGGAGCCAGAGGCAGCAGCTACTTGAGAAGGAGATGCAGTGGGGGAGAGGGGGAGGGTGTGCGGGGTGATGCCTCAGGGCCTGCAGACTTCACTGCTCAGCTGCCGTCACGTGGGAGGGGCTCAACCCCAAGGGCTCTGCTGATGCTCAGTGGCAGCTGTCTGGACCCTATTCCTCAGACCTCCTATTTCCCTGGCATCTGCCCCATGGTGCCCACCTGTCAGGATGGCACCCTGCCTGGTAGGAAGGGAGAGAGTCTCCAGCCACTTTGTCTAGCCAGTTAAATCTGGACTTAATAGAAAGAGGCAGAGAGTACAATCCCTGCCATGTAAACCAATTGCTCCAGGGGCTCAGAACCCAGCTGAGCCCCATGGCACAGAAGCAGCTGGGCATCCCAGGAAGACTCATCCATCCTCTCATACTTTATGAAAAAAAAATAATAAGAAGAAGAACATTCCAGACTCTTCCAGGGAAGCTCATGCATTCTGTTTGTGGGGTGATGGCATCCAATTGTACAACTGTGTTTAAAGCTTGGAGCAAAGGGATCCATACAGTTTGGCTGAGGCCCAGGGCCCTGCGTATTGGAGAGCCAGAGTATTCACTGATGGACTGAATCCACCTTATGGGCCTCCTGTGAGAAGGATGAAGTAGGAAGAGATGCTTGATGCCCTCAGCTTAACTCCTGGCACAGAACAGGGACCAAAGAACCTGTTCGTGAGACCAGTTTACTGAAGACACAGGATTCTGGGATGAAATTATAAAACTGCCCCCCCAGCCCCCTGCTTGTTCAAACCAATCAGTGCTCACATAACCCATTGGACACCCCCAGGAAGACAGAGGCCCCATAGCTTCAGGCCATGAATATACTCTCAGTTCAATAAGAAATATGCAGGATTCCCTGTAATAGTCACAAACTTCATTCTCGGTGAAAATGGAAGCTCCTTTTCTCCCAGCTCATGCACGTTGCTGGCCAGGGGCTGGAGGCAGAAAAGGAAAGTGAGGAGTTAGGTGGGTTTCTCTGGGTCTCCATCTTTCCCTTTTATGACTCCATCTGCTTTGCTACTTAAGGTATCTACCCATTCAGGCACTAGAGTCGTGGGAGGAAGGAGATGGGAGGAGGCAGGGAGGTCCTTGTTCCATTCATCATCTTCTGATGCCCTGCATCAGAGCTCTCTGGGCTTGGCCAGGATTTAAAGACAACTCTCTCATAGGGATCATGCATGAATTCTCCAGAGGTCCCTGCCCCTCAGAGGAATTGTGTATCTGAAGTTCCCTTGACAGGAAAATGCATCTCTTTTCAGCACCTCCTCAGCCCCTATTTACTTAGAGGTAGCCCCAGGATCTGGAGAAGGCAATGGCACACCACTCCAGTACTCTTGCCTGGAAAACCCCATGGACGGAGGAGCCTGGTAGGCTGCAATCCATGGGGTCGCTAGGAGTCAGACTCGACTGAGCGACTTCACTTTCACTTTTCACTTTCATGCATTGGAGAAGGAAATGGCAACCCACTCCAGTATTCTTGCTTGGAGAATCCCAGGGACGGGTGAGCCTGATGGGCTGCCATCTATGGCGTCGCACAGAGTCGGACACAACTGAAACGACTTACCAGCAGCAGCAGCAGCAGCCCCAGGATCATTCTGCTGAAGGGCCATTTCCCCATGGCAGCCACCGTGCATGACTCTCCCAGTTCTCTTGCGTGCATGGCTGACGCTTTTCCACTAGAAATAAACACTATTCCTGGTTGCCCCAGCACTTTTGGGGTGTAGGCCTCCCCCGTAGCAGCCACCTCACTCTACTCCACCTGCAGAATGTTTCTTATTGTTTTCTTTCTGATCATATAGGCATCTTTCTACAACACTGAGTTAAGAGTTTGTAAATGGACTGCATAATCTGCAGGATACTAAATCCTTCCACATCAGGGGGATAAGGGACCATCCAATACTGTTGGTGGGCATGTAAGTTGGTGCAGCCACTGTGGAGAACAGTATGGAGGTTCCTTAAAAAAAAAAAAAAACAGAGCTACCATATGATCCTGCAATCCCAGTCCTAGGCATATGTCCAGACAAAACTGTAATTTGAGGAAATTCCCTGGTAGTCCAGTAGTTAAGATTTCAAACTTCCACTGCAGTGAGCACAGGTTTGATCCCTGACTGGGGAACTAAGATCCCACAAGCTGTGTGACACAGCCAAAAAAAAAACCAAAAAACTGTGCACCAAAAAAAAAAAAAAAAACAACTGTAATTCAAAAAGATACATGCACACATATGTTCATAGCAGCATTATTCACAAGAGCCAAGGCATGGAAACAATCTAAATGTTCATCCACAGGTGAATGAATAAAGATGTGGTACATGTATACAATGGAATATTATTCAGCCACAAAAAAGAATGAAATAATGCCATTTTGCAGCAACATGGATGGACCTAGAGATCATCATACTAGGTTAAATAAGTCAGACAAAGACAGACTATACCATCTACATGCAGAGTCAAAAAAAACTGCTACAAATGAACTTATTTACAAAACAGAAACTCACAGACTTGGACTCACAGACTTGGAGAACAAATGTGTGGTTGCCAGCAGGGAAGAGCAGAGGGAGAGATAGACTAAGAGTTTGGGATTGACGTATACACACTACTATGCTTAAAATAGATAACCAAGGACCTATGGTATAGTGCAGGCAACTCTATTCACTATTCTATAATTACTAAATGGAAAAAGAATAGATATATGTATGTGTATAACTCAACACTTTGCTATACACTTGAAATTAGCCCATTGTAAATTAAATATACTCCAATATAAAATGAAAATGAAAATAAATAAAATAAAATAATAATAAAATAGATAAACAACAAAGTCCTACTGTATAGCACAAGGAGCTATATTCAATATCTTGTAATAAATCTTAGAATAAAAATTAAAATAAATAAATAAAATAATAGTAAAATAAATAAACAATAAAGTCATACTGAATAGCACAAGGAGCTATATTCAATATCTTGTAATAAACCTTAATGGAAAAGAATATGAAAAAGAATATGTATACATAGGTATCACTGAAACACTTTACTGCGCAGCATAAATGAACAAAACATTGTAAATGAACAATACTTCAATAAAGTCCTTCCACATACAATTGAATATCTCTGCCACGTGAATTCCATTTAAGCACAACCTTTATTTCTCAGCGGGACCAGTAGGAATATGACAAATTCAGTGAAGCCCCGTGGGCAACCACCATAACAGGGAAAAGAGAACAGCTGATTTTATAAAGTTAAATTGGTTGTAGTTTTTATGACCACTTGATTATCTTGCTGAATTCACTCACACCAATTTGCAGGTAGACACAACTACTTTTAAAGACAACAAGCTAAAGAGGTCAGCCAGGGGCCCCAAAGAAGACAAGAATTCCCAATGGACAGATTCCTGGTAAAGACAGACGAGTCTCTGGTGGCACGGCGAGCAGGGAGAAGGGTGTCTGCAGGCAGAACTTGCTGCAGCACTGGCAGGGCTGCAACACAGTGCTGCGCAAGGGTGGGGTAGCATGCGGGCCCGTCTGCTGCAGAGAGAAGGGTGGTGACCGACCATGCTCTCCTGCTCCCCCTCCACCCCCACAACCCCGCAGCTCCAGAAACTCACAGAAATGCCAAAAAAGACCCCCAACTCTTAAGCAAAACAATTCCAGCTTCGAGTAGAAACATTAACTTGTCTTTTTATAATTCTCCCTCAAATATAAACCTTCTAAATGGAAAACAACAGACTACTCAGCACTGAATTGAGTGCTTCACTTCAGTATCTTCCTAGCCTAATCTCATATATTCACTGTTAATTAATACTTTTTTGCTTTTTAATTCATGCAGAAAGAATCAATACTTTAATTACAGAATGCTTAATAATATTCTTTTTTCTGTCCTTTAATGCTGTGACCAGTTTATTTAGATGCACGAATTTGAGGATTTTTATATCCCCTGGAGCCATTTCTCTTTTAAATCCTTTCAGTGATATAGTTGCTTTAAAGCAGTAAGCAAGCCAAGGAGATGTAGCATGAAATTACATGCCATCTCCAGAGCGTTCATAATTAAATAAAAATGTGTCACTTACAAGGTAATAATTCTTGATCAGTGGATTTTCTGAAAGAGATTGGTGACTTTATGAATTAATTGCTATTGATATCATGTTCTGAAAACATCACCAGGTTGGAGAGAGGTGGGGAATTCTTTGCTAAAGCAGTGGCCATTCTACTTGACAATGACTGGCAGTGTAATGGCAAAAGATTCATGGTCTTGGAATCAGGTGAACCTGGGTGTGAATGTCAGGTGAACTCTCCCACTTGGGGAACCTTAACTGTCTACCCAATCTCTCTGAACCTGAGTGATCTCTTTTGAAAAATAATGATAGGAACTTTTCTGGCGGTGCAGGCTTCCCTGGTAGCTCAGAAGGTAAAGCATCTGCCTGCAATGCAGGAGACCTGGGTTCGATCCCTGGCTCGGGAAGATCCCCTGGAGAAGTAAATGGCAACCCACTCCAGTACTCTTGCCTGGAAAATTCCAAGGACAGAGGAGCCTGATAGGCTACAGTCCATGAGGTCACAAAGAGTCAGACACGACTGTGTCCACTTTTCACTTTTCCTAGTGGTCCAGCAGTTAAGACTGCACACTCCCAATGCAGGGGGCTCAGGTTTAATCCCTGATCAGGAAACTAAGATCCTGTATGCCACTAGGCAGAGCCAAAAACGGGGGGAAAAAAGGACTTCCTTTCTGGTGCAGTGGTTTGGACTCTGTGTTTCCAAGGCAGGGGGTGTGGATTCAATCCCTGGTCAGGGAACTAAGATCTTACATGTGCAGTGTGGAGGAGGAGAAAAAGATAGTAGCAGCTCATAAGTTGTTGGAAGGATTAAATGGGTTTACACCATGCCTAGAAAGTTAGCATTTTTGTATTATTGTCATCATCAGCAACACCAGAGAAAGACAGAACACTTAGATCTCTCTTAAACGTGCCTCCTATGGGGCGTTATACCGATTACTGTGGCTCTGGACCACAGGAGTTCCAGTGAAGCACTAAATATAGGCTTTTGCAACACCAGATCATGCAATTTTCCAGGATATGGTGTATATATTTTTTTCTCCTTGTTTTTCAGCATTGTCATTTTCCACAATAGAGAGGAAAGCATTCAAGAGCAAAACCATTTAAAAGTATATTTTTATGGCTAAAAGGAGAGGAGGAATAGGAAATGGAGCCGGAGGGTCCACCCCTGACAGTCTCCACTTCACACACTGTGACTGGAGGGACCAGCCTTTGCTGAGAATGAGGGGATGCTTCTCATTTTAATCTCTTTCTTTCTGTGAATTTTCTTGGAGATTCTCTAATCCAGTGGAGCAAAGTTGAATTTTATTTCAAATCTTAAACAACTGAATGTGATCATCTCCATCTTGGCAGTATCACAAGTTCAGTAGGAGAGAGCTAGAGAGTCCCCGTGGCAGGCACGTTGTCCTCTGACTGTACCTGGTTTTTGTCCTGGGATCATAACCATGCTGAAAGCTCAGAGCATCTCCCTGTGAAAGAAATGGGATCTGGGCAAGAGCAGAAAGATGCATCTGATGCCTCCCTGATGGTCTCTGCCCTGGACCCTCCATCCACAGACACTTTTCTGTTGATGGATGCATGGTTTTGGCTCCAGACCCTGATCAGAAGATAGTTTAATGCTGGATGTCCTGGGGTGCCAAGAGAGCACAGGACGCAGCTGCAGGTGAGAGACCAAGTCACCTAAGAGTCTGGGCAAGAACTCAAATGTATCTCCTTCTTTCCTTCCCCGTCCCCACCCCATGCTCACGCCTGCCTCCACCTGGGCACTTAGATTTAACAGCTGGGACACTTTCTGAGGACACCAACCTCTCTAGACAGTGAAGCCCCACCCATCTTTTGAAATCCATCCATCTGCCTCCTCCAGAAAATCTATAGCTCCCCCTGCAACTCACAGATCTCTGTCTCTAGGCGACAGGCTCTGTCCAACAGGTTCACTTGGCTCTGTAGACGCCCTGCCTGCATGTTCAGGTGGAATCAGGAGCTATGTCCTAGATGTTTCTGGTTCCTGCTGGGTTTCACTTGGTTTCTGTTAGAGGCCATGTGCAGATAAGTAATAGCTCCTATGGAGGAGACTTCCTGGGCTGAAAGGGCCCAGCCTGGGTCCAAGAGACTGTGCTGTTCTCTTACTACTCCCTTTCTTCTGAGAGGCAGGATGGCATAATAGATGGTTACCATGGGGTCCATTGTCTAACTGCCCAGTGGCCAAATTAACCCCATCACTTACCAGCTGTGTGGTCTCAGGAGTATGAACTGACATCATTCAAGGTCAGGCAGTGGAAGTTCTACATACCAAGCAAGAGAAGGAGATGATCCAGAGGCAGGCTCACTGATTCTGGAAACTTCTACCCTTGGCGGGAAGGGGCGGGGAGGTGGGGTGCAAAAATGACCCAGCAACCTAAAGGAAGAATTGGACATGGTTCTGTTGACCATCAGTGGCACTGCAGCAACGTCCTGTCTTATCACATAGGCTGGGACAAAGGTCATTCCCACAAAACGCATTTCTGCCTAAAAGAAAACTGAGCCACTTGCAACAACATGGATGCAACTAGAGATGATCATACTACATGAAAAAAAGTCAGAGAAAGACAAATACTACATATCACTTACATGTGGCATCTAAAATAGGATACAAATGAACTTATCTGTGAAACAGAACAAACTCACAGAGAACTCTTGGTTGCCAAGATGGGGAGTGGGTGGCGGAGGAATAGACTGGGAGTTTGGGATTAGTAGATGCAAACTATTGTACAGAGGATGGACAAACAAGGCTACAGTACAGCACAGGGAACTATATTCAATATCCTGGTATAAATAACGATGACAAAGAAAAAGGAAATTGATGGCCTAACCTAGAATCTTATTGCGGAAACAAGATTTATGTTACTTGAAAACTAAGGGAGGATAAAACCTGCCAATTCCCCCTTTAGAATTTGCCTTTAATTTAAAAAAAAAAATTACTCGTAGGTACACAAAGGCCTCAAGAGCATCCTTCCATCTTTATCTTTGACTCCCACTTCACAAGCCTGGCATTCCCATTAAAATGCTCTTTCATAAAAATCGGTTTTGAAAGCAGATTGACAAGAGAGACCTTAGTGATAGATGACACTGTCCTTTGTAACCAAAGCCATTTCTGTTGATACTGCTACAATCAGCAACCACAAATGAGCTCATAAAATCAGCCATGTCCCTCATTCAGGCCAGACACCTGAGACCTTCATAATCCCATGCCTGACCATCTGTTGACAGGGGCTGGCTCTATGTATAATTCAATCAACCAGCCGACAGACCAGAAAGTACATGCTGAGTCCAAGGTATGCTCATCTCTATGCTGGGAGTCGGGGGATGCTGAAGTGATATATCCATCTTTTCCCAGATAGTCACTGAGAACTCATGATTTCTATGGCACCCACCTTTCTAGATACTAGGGGATAGGGAGGTAAATCAGGTGATAAATAAAGAGATTATTTCAGATAATGGTGGGTGTTATGGAAAATATTCAACCAGGTAATGATGCAGTCACCAAGGAGAGTGTGATTGATAAGGTGGTATAAAAGTTGGTCCTCACCCACAGGGGGTTACATTCTAATGGAGGAGAGCCCCTGACTCAACAACGGTGAGTCCAAAGCAACACACTTTAGTGTGGTTGAGGCCATCAGGGATGTGAACTTCACAGGAAGGGATGGGAGACAGGGACAGTGATATTACTTGAGATGCATCCAGGAGGAGAGTTTCCTGGAGCCAGTCTTGAACTACAAGTAATTCAGAGAGAGCAAAATCCAGTCCCTTTCATGAGCCAGATCTTATCATACCCATTTTACCAATGGGGAGACTGAGGCTTGGAGAAATTAAGTGACTTGCTCAAGGTTTGCTGCTGGTCAGGAATAGTGCCAAGTCTTGGCTACCCAGTGCTCATGAAAATGTGATGCCATTGCGCTTCAGATGAACACTCAGCACCTAGACTTTAGAGAACAAGGTCTCCAGCATTATCTTTCCACGCTTCATATGGCAGGTAAGACGAGAGGAATTCTGAAAACATCAGGCCTCTGTAAAATCTGCAGCTCTAACTCTGGCAGCCTCAGTGGCTTCTGTCAGGCTCAGCTGGCTGCCTCCCCTCACAGGACCCGAGCTCACCTGAGCGACAGCTCCGTGGCTGCTCGGCTGGCAACCACAGTAGCAGCTTTAGGTAATAAAACAGACAGGGGCCCAGCTTGTCAAAGAACTCCCAGCTCCACTGGCATCACTAAACACATATAACTCTCCCTCAGCCATCACACACCAGCTCCCAATTATCAGGGGAGGTAATCAAGAGTGGCATCAGTCCAGAGGTCAAGAGGGTAGGTTGGTTGGAGACGACCAGCCTGAGCAACCCAGGGAGTGGGACTCTGGATGTTTAGTGTTTAGGATATGCTTTTACTTCAATTTTCTTATTTATTTACTTTATTTATTTTTAATTGGAGGATAATTACAATATTGTGATGATTTTTGCTGTATATGAACATGAATTGGCCATAGGCCACAGGAGACACGTGTCTCCTCCTTTTGATCGCCCCTCCCTCCCCACCCCATACCTTTAGGTTGTCACCAGGCACTGGCTTTGGGTTCATTGAGTTATAACTTACACACACTGAATGCATCTCTTTTTCATCGAGTTCAATGAATTTCAACAAATGCACACAGTCATACACTCAAGGATGTGAGTGCTTCCAACAGGTCCATCTGTAAAATGTCCTACCCAACCATAGTGACCTCACCACCTGCATGGTGGCCCAGAGAACCCTCTTAGATGTTTGAAAACAGACAGTCTCGACCACCTGCCCCTGATAGACACTGTACTATCTAGGCCACCTAAGGTCCCTGAGAAACCATGCAGCCAAAGATCTCTGTTCATCCACCAACTGACAGCCAAGGCCTTCTGTTGGGGAAAGAAGTAGTCTTGTTCTGACTGCAGAGGCAACACTAGACCTTTGACTGAACAGACGCCCTGAAAGGAGTTACATGCCCAGCTGAACAAACTGAAAATAGGTCTTGGGAACCAATAGATAAGGAAGGGAGTAAGTCATGAAGCTTTCTGGGCATGGGAATCTGGCCAGTTCCCAGCGATCAGCAAACATCCTGAGACTTATGACTAGAAATACAAGCATTTAACGTAATAGCCAGAGCTGCATCTTTGCATGTAAGCTGATGATTACCAGCTAAGCTATAAGGAATCCCACTTTTATCGCCAAGCCATAAGCTTCTGGGGACTCCTTCAGATGGTGCTCTGAGGTCTTGCCCGTGAGATGGACACACTATCAACTGAGGACTCCAGTTTGCTGTTTGAGGGACCTCCTACTTTGCTTGAATCTGGATTTAAGTGCTTCCCCAAATTTGCTGATGTATATTTGACTTCATTTTGTTAATATATTGTTGCATATCTTTTGGGCTTCCCCGATAACTCAGTTGGTAAAGAATCCACCTGCAATGCAGAAGACGCCGGTTTGATTCCTGGGTCAGGAAGATCCTCCGAAGAAGGAATAGACTACCCACTCCAGAAGGGATAGACTGCCCACTATTTGGGGGCTTCCCTTGTGGCTCAGCTGGTAAAGAATCCTCCTGCATTGCAGGAGACCTGGGTTCGATCCCTGGATTGGGAAGATTCCCCTGGAGAAGGGAAAGACTACCCACTCCAGTATTCTAGCCTGGAGAATTCCATCAACTGGGACTGTGGTGTTGGAGAAGACTCTTGAGAGCCCCTTGGACTGCAAGGAGATCTAACCAGTCCATTCTGAAGGAGATCAGTCCTGGGATTTCTTTGAAAGGAATGATGCTAAAGCTGAAACTCCAGTACTTTGGCCACCTCATGCGGAGAGTTGACTCATTGGAAAAGACTCTGATGCTGGGAGGGATTGGGGGCAGGAGGAGAAGGGGATGACAGAGGATGAGATGGCTGGATGGCATCACTGACTCGATGGACGTGAGTCTGAGTGAACTCCGGGAGTTGGTGATGGACAGGGAGGCCTGGCGTGCTGCGATTGATGGGTTCGCAAAGAGTCGGACACAACTGAGTGACTGAACTGAACTGGGACTGGGGACTCCTGTTTGAATCTAGACATGTTTCCCCAGTTTGAAGATGCATGCATTTGTTTCTTACTATACTACTGGTGTATTGGGAACCGTTTTCCCAATTTAGTGACTATAATTATATATATACACATATATGTAATTATTCTCCTATTATATTACTTACCCTCATATGTAACTTACTATAAATATAATAAACTTCTTTATTTTTTACCAAAGTGTAGAGTGATTATTTTGCCAGCAAATCCTCCAAACCTGAAACCAAAAGTAAGTCTTTCAACAGACCATAAATCTTTCAGAACATCTCTCCAGCTCTGGCTACCTGAAAGGCAGCAGAGTGAGTGCAGAGGAGCCCTAACTCGGCAGCCAGACTGCAAATCCCATCCCACCCCTTCCCCATAGCTCAGCTTCCCCTACCTGGCATGGAGAGCATTCAGCACCTCCTCATACATACATTATTAGATGCCCTGAGATGTGTGAGATGTTTGTAAGCATGGCATAGAGTAAATAGGGAGTGTTACATAAGCACTACCTTTATCTGTGGACCCAGGGATGAACAGAGAGGGGCCCAGTCATTACATAGATGTAAGGGAAGGAAAAAGGCATTTGATCAGGAGAAAATGATTGACTTAGTGGATTGGGTTCTTGGCTTCCCACTTAATCTTCAGAGAAGAAAACAGGCTGTTCATTTGGCTGTTGGTGTCCAAGGTATAGAAAGTTATGAGTGGGTGGGGTTGGAGATGAAGTAGATACCAGAGGTGGGACCTAATCCCTTTGACCATACCTGACCAGGGCCTCCTGGAACCCCCAGTTGTCCTTTGGTGGTTTCTTTTTTTAATAGTTATTTTTATTTATTTATATATTTGGCTTCACTGGGTCTCAGTTGCAGGATGTGGGACCTAGTTCCCTGACCAGGGATGGAACTCTGGCCCCCTGCATTGAGAGCATGGAGTCTTAGCCACTGGACCACCAGAAAATTCCTCCTATGGTAATTTCTTTTTTTAATATTTTTTAATTTATATATTTGGCTGCACCAGGTCTTATTTGTGACATGTGGGATCTAGTTCCCTAACCAGGGATCAGACCCAGGCCCCCTGCTTTGGGTATTGGGAGCACAGAGTCTTAGCCACTGGACCATCAGAAAAGCCCCTCCTTTGGTAATTTCTTTGTCTCAGAAGCCATACCAGGGCTGGGTCATTCCTTCTGTGGCCTAACCCAGGAGGAGTCCCTGAGCCCACATCAGGAAAACAGGTTTGAGCAGAAAAATCCCAGGATTTCCTGGAATGGATAGATCCCCCAACATAGCTTAAAGTGTAAGCATGACACAAGGCCAGGGCTTACCCCTCGTAGCTACACCTGGATGGACTTTTGCATCCCTCAAGAGTAAGGTCTGGAGGAGGAAGCCAATGTCATCCAAACAGGGAAAGTTCAGTGTGGCCCACAGCCACCAGTCAAGGTAGAGTGCATGCTCAGCCCCTAGACATCTAACAGGATCTAACCAGGATTTAACCCTTCTTAGATCATTGCCCACTGCCAACATCTCGATCTGCTCATCTGTCTGCCTGCTGTGATCTAAGAGGCCATGGGCCTGGTTCTTCTCAGCCCCTACCATCCAGATCAACTCTTGACACAGAGCAGGCCCAGCAAATGTTTATGGAAAAGATGAACAAGGGGAAAATAAACAAAGATGTCTGTCATCATTACCTATGCGTGTTTATGTCAGAAAACACAGTGGCACAAGCTACAGTGTCACCAAGACTTGGTCTAATGCAAAGCAGGCATCAACACACGCCTGGTGAATTAATCAAAATTAATGAGGATTCCACTGGGAGATGTCCATTTCTAGAATTTCCTCAGTGGCTGAAGTCTGTATCTTGGAACTCTACTTAAAGTATAGAAGTGTTGTTAAAATTTTAGTGTGTATATGTCAGGTTTAAAACGTCCCCTTTGCTGCTACAGTTGGTTGTTGTTTTTATTTAGTCCCTAAGTTGTGTCTGACCCTTTGCAACCTCATGGACTATGGCCCACCAGGCTCCTTTGTGCATGGGATTTCCCAGGCAAGAATACTGGAGTGAGTTGTTATTTTCTTTTCCAACGGGTCTTCCTGACCCAGGGATTGAACCCATGTCTCCTGCATTGGCACATTAGCAGGCAGATTCTTAACCACTGAGATACCAGAGAAACCCAAATTTGGCTGCTGCTGCTGCTGCTGCTAAGTCGTTTCAGTCATGTCTGACTCTATGCCACCCCATAGACAGGCTCCCCCATCTACTCTCATCAAATACTGTGGAGAATATGAAACAAATTAAGATCACTGGTCGGCTGTGCTTTGTATTAATAGCACAGAAAATAATGTCTGTGGGAGCAGAATCAAAGTACGCTTTCATTTTATTACCAGCCCTATTTTAAATTTTCTCATCTTACAACTAATTCACTGTATGCAAAAAAAAAATGTATTTTTAGATCTCATCAAACTGCATTGAGACTTCATGCTGGAAAATGATTATTAAAATATTGTGTACACATATAAAGATCACTGGCCATTTGTGAATAAAATATATCTTAGAGGCTTATAAAATGTTTTATCAGCTATTGTTACCTCTTTTCCTTGGCTACCAGGAAGCTTAGCACCAATGTAAAGTCTATAAAACTTGAAATTTTTATTGGCCTCTGTGTTTCTATATGCTGAACTTATAAATATTAATTCACTTTCCTATCCTGATTGTCATTCTTGCCTGATTTTCTCACCTGTTTACTTTCTCTTGTTTTTCTATAAGTCTCATCAAGTCTATTGATGAGGATAGGTATAAATATACAGGTTAATAGTAGATATACATATACATGTATGCATATATATGCTTTATAATGTCCAGATTCATTTTATACTTCTCACAAAACTAATTCAATTTGTTCCAAATCCCTGATTCTATGGTTTATATAATTTCAAAGCTCTGTCTCTAATTTCCACCAAGTCTCAAGAAAACGTCCAGTGAGCTCCCTCACTGATGTCCATGGGAAATCCAATTTCCTCCAGCTTTTGTGAATTTAGTCAACTTTATCAAAGACCCTGATATTCAGGGGTCAATTTCCATGGGGAGTTGTTGATAACCCACCACTCACATGCACTGTTATGAGATTAATGTTTGTAACACCCTCAAAATTTTTATGTTGAAACCTCAGCCCCTATTGTGGCTGCATTTGGAAACCAGGCTTCCAAAGAAAATTAAGTAAAGTCATGAGGTTGGGGCCCTGAGCTGGTAGGATTAGTGTCCTCATGAGAAGAAACATCAGAAAGACACCCCGCCCCCCCCCGCCACCCCCCCACCCCGGCCCCCAGCCCACCGCCTCCACCCTCTCATGAAGGCACAGGGTGAGATGGGAGCTGCCAACAAACCAGAACGTGGGTCCTCACCAGAAAGTGAATTACCTGGCAACTTGGTCTTGGATTCTTAGCCTCCAAAACAGTGAAAACATAAATGTCTGCTGTTTAACACCCAGTCTGTGGCAAGTCATTATAGCAGCCCAGGCAGACTAACACAGTCTCCATTCTCATCTCTCCCTCTTCCATATTTTTCTTCCTCTAGGATCACCTCTTATCACCTTCTTCCTTGTTTTTTGGTCAGTTCAGCCACTACATTCTGGTGGCAGAGGATGAGGTCTTTCCCAAGAGACTTTTGGAAGTAATTCTTCCAAGTGAATACAATGCTCTTCCTGAATGGAGTTCTGGTGCATACACTTGTCTCTGCTTTCTGACCTCTCATTAGATAAAATGTATTATTTCCAGTGGGCTTCCATGATGGCAGACAGTAAAGAATCTTCCTGCAATGCAGAAGACCTGGGTTTGATCCTTGTGTCTGGAAGATCTCCTGGAGAAGGAAATGGCTACTCACTTCAGTGGTCTTGCCTGGAGAATTCCATGGACAGAAGAGCCTGGTGGGTTGGACTAGAACCCCAGAGCTCTCTCAGTCCAGTCTTCACCTAGACCTTGGGGTCTGAGTGAGGCACAAGTCTCTCTTGAGACTTGAGGCATGAAAAGGACCAGAGGCAAAAGTCTTTCTTCTGGGATCAAGTTCTAGTAACATCACCTAGTTAGAAAAGCTCATCAATATGACAAGATTGCCTAAAAATATGCTGCTTTGACCCCAGCATCTATTTACCAATCCAACCAAGAGCAGTGTGGACACATTAAGTCACAAGATACAAATAGACAGAAACACATGAAAAATCTGGATTAGCCAATAATGGACCATCCTGATTAGTTGGGCATACTTGGAATTGTGTGCAGAAAATTGCTCTTATTTTCTCACTGATTAGGGAAGAAATAAATAAAATAAGTCTTTTATCCAACTCATAGCAAGTAATAGTGGTAAAAATCAGTCAGTTCAGTTCAGTTCAGTCGCTCAGTCATGTCCGACTCTTTGTGACACCATGAATTGCAGCACACCAGGCCTCCCTGTCCATCACCAACTCCCAGAGTTCACCCAAACTCATGTGCATCGAGTCAGTGATGCCATCCAGCCATCTCGTTCTCTGTTGTCCCCTTCTCCTCCTGCCCTCAATCCCTCCCAGCATCAGAGTCTTTTCCAATGAGTCAACTCTTCACATGAGGTGGCCAAAGTACTGGAGTTTCAGCTTCAGCATCAGTCCTTCCAATGAACACCCAGGACTGATCTCCTTTAGGGTGGACTGGTTGGATCCCTTTGCAGTCCAAGGGACTCTCAAGAGTCTTCTCACCACAGTTCAAAAGCATCAATTCTTCGGTGCTCAGCTTTCTTCACAGTCCAACTCTTACATCCATACATGACCACTGGAAAAACCATAGCCTTGACTAGACGGACCTTTGTTCTAGACATTACTTTGGCAGAGTATATCTATGCTATCTAGGTTGATCATAACTTTCCTTCCAAGGAGTAAGCACCTTTTAATTTCATGGCTGCAATCACCATCGGCAGTGATTTTGGAGCCCAAAAAAATAAAGTCTGACACTATTTCCACTGTTTCCCCAAAAGCAAGAGAGTTCCAGAAAAACATCTATTTCTGCTTTATTGACTATGCCAAAGCCTTTGACTGTGTGGACCAAAATAAACTATGAGAAATTCTGAAAGAGATGGGAATGCCAGACCACCTGACCTGCCTCTTGAGAAACCTATATGCAGGTCAGGAAGCAACAGTTAGAACTGGGCATGGAACAACAGACTGGTTCCAAATAGGAAAAGGAGTACGTCAAGGCTGTATATTGTCACCCTGCCTATTTAACTTATATGCAGAGTTCATCATGAGAAACACTGTGCTGGAAGAAGCACAAGCTGGAATCAAGATTGCTGGGAGAAATATCAATAACCTCAGATATGCAGATGACACCACCCTTATGGCAGAAAGTGAAGAGGAACTAAAAAGCCTCTTGATGAAAGTGAAAGAAGAGAGTGAAAAAGTTGGCTTAAAGCTCAACATTCAGAAAATGAAGATCATGAAATCTGGTCCCATCACTTCATGGGAAATAGATGGGGAAACAGCAGAAACAGTGGTAGAAATAATCAACTCTAAATAAAGCTGGCAACGGCTAACACTGCACATGGTAAAATCTGACCCAGAAAAATTGGACTTTGTAGAATTAATGACGACAAAGAAAATTCACAATGACAGAAGCCATATTCAGTAAAATTTCTTATTAATAATAAAACTGGCAAACAAATTAAATCTCCAGACCAAAAGAAAATTATATGAAAAGAATTGATTTAGATAAAAATAATTTCAGGGAAATAAACGTGGAAACAATTGGAGGCAGTTTAACTGCACTTCACAGAAAATTGACCAAGAAATTAAATTGGATAATAGGGTTTAATGTGAAAAATACATTTTCAATGAATATTCCTTGGTGTGGGTATAATTATTATTAAAATATTTGTATTGAAAACACTGAGTTTAAGGAAAGGAGTATCTGGAATGTGGTTCCTGGGTCCAGATACAAACAAAGTAGACAAGTTTTGTTTTGTTTTGTTTTTATTCGAGTGTAGTTGGTTTACAATGTTGTTAGTTTCTGCTACACTTTATATTTATCAGTCATACATATAAATATATATACATATATATATATATATATCCAATTTTTCATCACAGAGCATTAAGTAGAGTTCCTTGTGCTATACAATAGATCCTCAGTAGTTACCTATTTTATACATGGTAGTGTATGCTTGCAATCATGACCATGTCTGAAGCAACGTTCTATACTCAGTTAACAGCTGTAGAAACAAAATCTATTTAATTATTTAAAAAGTAGGTATCTCAGCCTCTTAGGCCTGCTTAGTCAATGCACTGCCCTTCACAATGTCCTTCCAGGTACATATTTATCTCTTAATATCATTTTTTTTTCTTCCTGGCCCAGTCAGAGCATAGATCATTACCTTCACCACAAGACCCTCCACCCACAAAATCCAACATCTTCCCCACACTGGGATGCTCCATTCAGAACAGGAATTGGTTCACATTTGTCAGCTAGAATTGTCTTGAACACAACATAAATGTCTTGATTTTGGAACTGTATGGAGGGAACCGCCACTGATTATGAGGCACCTGGGGATCACATCATTGTTGTTTCAAAACACTTTGCAGGTTTGCTTTTGAAAAAAATTGTTCAAAAGGGGGAAAGGATAAGTGCTTCTTATGTTTTGTCCCTATAGACCTCATGGAAACGTCACCCAGTGTTAAGCATTATTACTTGTTTAGATATCTGTCCCTTTCATTAGTGGTGAGCCCCACGAAGAAAGAGTTGGATGGGTCTTCATCCAAGAGCCATGTCTGACACAGGACGAACATTCACCTGTGTTTCCTGAGTGAACAGGTGAGATCAAGGACCCCAAAGATAGTGACAGAAAAGTGAATAGATTTTCTTTCAAAAAATAGAAGTTTTATAGTCTTAGATGACTTCATTAGCAGTGGGATGCAAGCTCCACACCATTTAGACTTCATGCATAAAACAAGGAGAATATATTCAAGTGAATTAAATGCATTGCTTAAACCAGCCAGAAGCAGTTGGCCACTTGAAGACCAAAAGTACCAAGAAGACCGTTTGTAAAACATCCAGATCCATGAATGTGTGCCAAGCACATAGCATACATGATCCCACTGAACAGCAGCCTACCTCTAGAGCAGCCCATTTCACAGAAAGCGGACTGAATCTCAGAAAGGTAATTTGCATGAGCAAGATACAAAATTAAATCTAATTCATGGTTATCAATCGCAGCTCTGCATGAGAGCAACAGAAGGACTTTTCTAGCACAACTGTTCAAACCCTATCCCATTGAGGCTGTGACTTGGTGGGTCTGGAGTGAGTGCAAGCATTTACGATGTTTAGAAAGCTCCCCAGGCAGTGCTGATGCTCAGAAAGGTGGGCACATCAGGTTCATCTGGAGAGCTTTTAAAATGCTACTGTGGGGACCTTGACAGACCAGTTCAATCTGAATCTCCAGCAGGAGCCAGAGCTTAGGGATTTCTAACAGGCAGGGTGAACCCTCTTAGAAGCCAAAGGCTGCACTCATTCTTCTGCATCTCATGTCCCTGAGATGAAGGAGTGATGCTCTCTATTCCCAGGAAGTCTTTGGCCATGACTGCAGAACAAGTATATGAATCTGGTGTTTAGCAGCAGATGCTGTTGTCTGTCTCTGAAGAGAAATCTGCAGGTTCTAACCTGTGAGGCCCTGGGGAGCAGGAACCATGTCGTCTGCACCTCAGTACCCCCACAGCTCACCAGGAGTGAATGCTGTTAATTGTTCTTAAATACTGCCATTTGCCACAGACATTCCATCACAAGCCTAATAGAAGCATTGCCATAAAGCAACGTCAGCTTCCCAGGAGGGATGGGGGAGCAGCGGGGCCCTGCTGCTGCTCCAGATGTCCCCATCTGGCTCTCAGGGTCCTGGGCAAACTCTGCTTCTGAAAACACCGTGATACCATGAGCCAATGTGCAGCCACGCTTATAGGTCAGGCTGACCCATCGTTTCAGCCAGCATCTGCCTAGAGCACCTCACGGGAACAGCTCGGTGCCAAATGCCTGGTCCACCACCTGGCAGGAGGTGATAGAAAACCCTGGATCCGCCCAGCTTCACCTGGAGGCTTCATGCAGTGCAGATGGCTGATGGTTGAGCTGGACTTTGGAGCCTCAAGCGACAGTGTGTTCAGGTTTCTTGAACTCTTTGGAAAGTCAGTTCTCTCTCTTCCAGGCCTCTGATAGAGAGGCTTCTGTTGGAGAGGCATGGGGGCTTGTAAGTGAAGATGGGAAACTGATAGGATGGGCATGCTTTCCTCATGGCCAGCCCTAAATCTTGAATGAGGAGTGGCCAGCACTGGAACCACCAGGACCTGCCAGCTGCAGATGGAAAGCTCACAAGAAGCAGAGCCCCAGGCATGGCCCTATCAGTGGTACCCTGCCAGGTGAGATGTGCAGCACCAGAGAGGGGTTACATGAGAGACAGGAAGCAGAGCACCAGGTCACAGGCCTGGGGCAGATTCCAACACTGCTGTCTGCTAGCTGTGACCTTGGGCAAATGAATTTCTTTGCACCTCTGTTTCTGCCTTTTTGCAAAGGAGATTAGGATACCTACCTTACATTGCTACAACTATTAGAAGGTGGCAGCAGGCCCAGCTCATAGCAGGTACCGGTAAGCAATAGCTCTCACCATCACCCTGAGATGCTCTGTGCTCAGTACCTGCTTATGAAATATCCATGATTTACATGAATGGAAGGATGGATGAATTCATAAAGAGGAAATTTATAGAGAAACAACTCTTCTGAGAAAGAATAAATACCCTTAGTCCAGTTTGTAGAGGTCAAAATGCAGAATTTAACACAATGGAAAACAGTATGGAGGTTCCTTGGAAAACTAAAAATATGATTGCCGTATGATCCAGCAATCCCCTTCCTGGGCATATATCTGGACAAAACTAATTATACTATCAAAAAGATATACGCACCCCAATGCTCACGACAGGCCCCACTGAGACTCTAAGGGGCCTGGCTTACCTGCTAAGCTTCCGCATGCACTGTGTGACACCACCGGGGGGCCTAGGAGCCTAGCGCATGGACGACAGTTTCACACCAGCCAACCAGCAATTGGCTGAGTTACAGGTAATTCACTTATTCACCATCACAAATACATTTTGAATTTCTATAAGATGCCAGGCACTGTTCTCTCTGCTGAAAGTACATAATGGCCTATCTTCATGGAGTTTACATTATAATGGGAAGAGGCAGAAAATAAGCTAATAAATAAGAAAGTCTAAAATACTTTTGGTACTGATAGGTACCATTTACAGAGAAGGCAATGGCACCCCACTCCCGTGTTCTTGCCTGGAGAATCCCAGGGATGGTGGAGCCTGGTGGCCTGCCGTCTATGGGGTCGCACAGAGTCGGACACAACTGAAGCAACTTAGCAGCAGCAGGTTACCATTTAAAAAGACTGTGGTGTATACATGTCAATCCTGATCTCCCAATCCATCCCACCCCCATCCCCCCTTAGTATCCATACATTTGTTCTTTATGTCTGTGTCTCTATTTCTGCTTTGTGAATATGTTCACCTATACCATTTTTCTAGATTCCACATATATGCATTAACATACGATATTTGTTTTTCTCTTTCTGACTTACTTCACTCTGTATGACAATCTCTAGGTCCATCCACGTCTTTGCAAATGGCACAATTTAATTCCTTTTCATGGTTGAGTAATATTCCATTTTATATATTTACCACATTTTCTTTATCCATTCCTCTGTTCTTGGACATTTAGGTTGCTTCCATGTCCTGGCTATTGTAAATAGTGCTGCTATGAACTTTGGTAGGCATGCATCTCTTTGAATTATGGTTTTCTCTGGGTGTATGTCCAGGGAATTCTATTCAATGTTCTATGGTAACCTAAATAGGAAGGAATTGCAAAAAAGAGAAGATATGTGTATATGTAGCTGAATCACCTTGCTGTATAGCAGAAACTAAGATAACATTGTAAAGCAATCATATTCCAATTAAATAAATAAAATGCAGTTTAGGGAGATGGAGAAAGAGGAATTGGCTGATTTCCACAGAACAGGTAGCCAAGATCTCTCTGATGAGGCAGCTTTGAAGCTAAGATTTCACCACAGTGAGGATGTAAACGAGGTGGCTGAACCTGGGGGGTTTCGGGAGGGAATCTGGGCTTGCATCGTCTGTGGAGAGGAGGGAAAGATGCCAAACAGGGAACCAAGGAAGATTCCTGGCAGGGCCTCATAGGCCCAGTAGGGACTGGAGATTTCTTCTCAGCTGATGGGAGCCCCTTGGTGGGCTCAAACAGAGGAAAGGAACCATCTGCCTGGAAGATTTGGTCCCACTTCTCTGTCTGCTATTTAGGGGACATTTTGTGAGGGTGAGGAAGGAAGCAAACTAACAAGCTCTTGCCAAGAACTGTTATCAAAATTTGAACATATGAATTTAATCCATGCAACAACACTATGAAGGAACTATTGTTTTCCTCGTTTTATAGGGGTTTCCCAAGTGGCACTAGTGATAAAGAACCCGCCTGCCAATGCAAGAGACGTAAGAGATGCGGGTTCGATCTCTGGGTTAGGAAGATCCACTGGGCAAGGGCATGGAAACCCACTCCAATATTCTTGCCTAGAGAATCCTGGTGAACAGAGGAGCCTGGCAGGCTACAGTCCATGGAGCCATAAAGAGTTAGACACAATGAAGCAACTGAGCATGCACACACATAGGTGGAAAGGGTAAGTAACTTGTGCAGTATTGCACAGCCAGGGAGCAGTCAGGCCAGGATTTAAAGCAGGCAACGTGGCTGCTGGGTCCTTGGTGATAAGCCTTGTGCTACACGAACCCATCCAGTGTAACCTACTGGGGAGCAGCAGGCAAAAAATCTGTCTTCCTAACATAAAGAAGTGACAGCTCATTCATCTAGAAACCCTGGAACAATAAAATAGGTAACTAATATGGCACTACTGTGCCATAGGGAACACAGGGAACCCTACTCAATACTCTGTAAAGGCCTATGTTGGAAAAGAATCTAACAAAGAGTAGAGATATATATAGATTGATAGATACACACAGACACGCACACATATAAACAGACTCACTTTGCTATACTGAAAATAATACAACACTGTAAGTCAACTATACTCCAATAAAATTTTTTAAGTCCTTGAGTAAATATATAGACAAAAGATTCAATTATTTCTTTAGTTATTTATTTATCTATTTCTATATCTCTTACTTTTGCTAAGGCTCAACTAAGAATGAGTATGTTAACATGAACAAAGTTTATGATAACTTATTCCTATAATATCCCTATGAATCGTATATTATAATCACCATTTCACAGATGAGGAAACTGAGGCTCCAACAATTTTAAGTACTAAGCCCAGGGACCCATGGTACCATGTTTCTGAAGTGATGGGCTCTGAGCTGTCAACATTCCCAGACTGGGAACAAGAAAGTCTCAGTAAGCTGTTCCTGAGACAATGTTCAACTGAGGTGCTGCAGCTGCCAAATATACCAGCAAATCGCTGGCTACATCTGGAAGGCAGCCTGAAAACCAGAGAAGAGATATGACCCCTCTCGCCTGTAAAACTACTGTTCCCTTACCTTCACTGTGATAGAACAAAACTACAGAAGGGCAACTGCCCTGAGCAAAGAAAGCAAACCTGGTTCTCCTACAGTCAGCATTTCCTGAGCCCCCAAAATTGCCATGAACAATCTCAGAGCTTTTCTCATCATACGGTCTTATGAGAACAAGAATAAGGGTGCTCTATCTCCATCTGATGTATGCTGAACTTGAGGCCAAGAGAAACTAATGATGTCCACAGATCCACATAGCTGGTAAGACCCAAAATACAGCTCCTTATATTTCAAAGCCATAGTCTATTCTCTTTGCCAGAGGTCAGGTCAACTGCATGTGTCAGCTCTTCCCCACACGTCATCCTCCTGGTGGGCAACTTTACCGCCAGTGGAGCTCCTCACTCCTCCCCAGAAGATCCTCCACTGCAGCCTCTTTCCCAAAGCCTCTAGGCTCCCTCTCACAGTGCAGGCTTTGCTACTCAGCTGCTCACCATCCCACCAGTAAATATGACCCCTCAGTCCCAACAAGCCACCATCCTCAGAGCATTCAGAAGCACCATCCACAGGTCTGGCAGCCAAACCGCTAGCACCAATTGACTGTAAGAATCAATAGCACATGTCATCAAAAAGAACACAAATAACAAATGTTGGTGATGATGTGGAGAAAAAGGAACCCTCCTCCTGTGTTGGTGGGATTATACTTTGGTATAGCCACTATGAAGAACAATATTTAGTTTCCTCAAAAAACTAAAAATAGAACTACAGTATGATGCAGTAATTCCATTCCTGGGTACATATCAGAAAGAAACAAAAAACACCAATTCAAAAAGATACATGCACCCCAAAGTTCATAGCGGCATTATTTACAATTGCCAAGGTATGGAAGTAACTTAGGTATCCAACAACAGATGAATGGATAAAGATGTGATATATATATATATATGCAATGGAATACTCAGTTCAGTTCAGTCGCTCGGTCATGTCCGACTCTTTGAGACACCATGAACCGCAGCACGCCAGGCCTCCCTGTCCATCACCAACTCCCGGTCCACCCAAACTCATGTCCATTGAGTCAGTGACACCATCCAACCATCTCATCCTCTGTCGTCCCCTTCTCCTGCCCTCAATCTTTCCCAGAATAAGGGTCTTTTCAAATAAGTCAGCCCTTTGCATCAGGTAGCCAAAATACTGGAGTTTCAGCTTCAACATCAGTCCTTCCAATGAACACCCAGGACTGATCTCCCTTAGGATGGACTGGTTGGATCTCTTTGCAGTCCAAGGGACTCTCAAGAGTCTTCTCCAACACCACAGGTCAAAAGCATCAATTCTTCAGCTCTCAGCTTTCTTTATAGTCCAACTCTCACATCCATACATGACTACTCAACCATAAAAAAAGAATGAAATTTTGACATTTGCAGCAACATGGATGGACTTGGGGGGCATTATGCTGAGTGCAATAAGTCAGGCAGAGAAAGACAAACACTATGGTAGTACTTATATGTGAAATCTAAAAAATACAATAGACTAGAAAAAGAAAACTAAAAATAAGCAGACTCACAGATATGGAGAACAAACTAGTGATTGGTTACTAGTGGGGAGAGGGATGGTAGGAGAGGGTACATAGAGGTAAGAGGGGGAAGGGATTATTGTGGGATTACATAAAGTCCTCTGTGAGAAAGTTTTGAAAATTGTAAAGTATTACAGAATTTAAAGACTCTTCCATTCAATATTAAAATTAATTTTTGAAAGAATTAATAGAACAGTTAATAGTTTGCCATCTTGTGTCAGTCTCCTATTGCTTCATTTTCCCAGTCAGGTTATGACATCTGTGATCTCTGACCATGGAGGAGGAAGAGGTGACAAGTGGCAAGCGAGCAGCTGTCACATGTGCCCAGACTGCTGCAATTCCAAGAACTGACCACACCAAGACGAAAAACAGTAAGTAAGCACAAAGTGTTGATCTTTCACAGCCTGGTGAAAAGGGCTGAGACTGGTGAAGGCTATACAACTACAAGGGAGGGGGCTGAAGGGTATTTATGGGCTCCTGTAACCCCAGAAGGCGATGGCACCCCACTCCAGTACTCTTGCCTGGAAAATCCCATGGATGGAGGAGCCTGGTAGGCTGCAGTCCATGGGGTCACTAAGAGTCAGGAACGACTGAGCAACTTCACTTTCCCTTTTCACTTTCATGCATCGGAGAAGGAAATGGCAACCCACTCCAGTGTTCTTGCCTGGAGAATCCCAGGGATGGGGGAGCCTGGTGGGCTGCCGTCTATGGGGTCGCACAGAGTTGGACACGACTGAAGTGACTTAGCAGCAGCAGCAGCAGCAACCCCAGAAAAGTGGGACGGTCTGTGGGCACACATCAGAGCCTCATACCCTGAGACTCATCCACCCGCCAGGACAGGTTGTAAATAAAAGTGACCAGATAATGTGTTCAAATAGGTCCTATTTGTGTTACTCTAATGATTCCACAGAAGGTAGGCAGAGGCCCCTGGAGGGGCAACCCTTGGACCAACAGAATTACAGTGTAAATCAGGAAGAAATGAACACCATGGCAGAGTGGACAAGAGCTCAAGCTGCTGCTCTTGCTCCCTGGTTCTGATGCATGAACTGCACAAACAAAGGCAACTTCTCTGAGCTTCACTTTGCTCATCTAGAAAATGAGTTTAATAACATTTAACAAGAGTTTACATTGGTTAAGCCTTTTTAAAAGTTCCTCTCACATAGCTAGTGTTTGACAAACACAGTGCATTACTATTTTTTGTTCTATATTTTCTATGCAAGGAAAAGAAAAGGATGGCTGCAATCTTTTCCATTATCAAAGCTAAAGAAAACTATTCACACCAAGCTGGGCCTGATTTCTTATATTTCAAAACTTATTCACATTTAAACTTTTAATGTGTGTGAATGTATTTTTTACTTTATTTTATGGAAGTGTAGTTGATTTACAAAATTAATTTCTGCTGTATAGCAAAGTCATTAAGTCATACATATGCATACATTCTTTTTCATATTATTTTCCATTATGGCTTACTTATCACAGGACATTAAATAGTGTTCCCTGTGCTATGAAGTGCTATAAACAACAAACCTTGTTGTTTATAGATAAACTGCTAATCCAAAACTCCCAATCCATCCCTCCCTTACCCCACCTCTCCCTTGGCAACCATAAGCATGCTATGTTTGAGTCTATTTCTGTTTTATAGATAAGTTCATCTGTGTCATATTTTAGATTCCACATATAAGTGATATCACATGGTATTTGTCTTTCTCTGACTTACTTAGTATGGTCATCTCTAGATAAATCTACATTGCTACAAATGGCATTATTTCATTCTTTTTTGTAGCTGAGTAGTATTCCATTGTATATATGTACCACTTCTTCTGTATCCATTCATCTGTTGTTGGACCTTTAGGGTGTTTATGTGTCTTGGCTATTATAAATAGTGTTGCTATGAACATAGAGGTGTGTGTATCTTTTTGAATTATCTTCTTGTCCAGGTGCATGCCCAGGTGAGGGATTGCCAGGTCATACAAGCAGTTCTATTTGCAGTTTTATGAGGAATCGCCATACTGTTCTTCATAGTGGCTGCACCAATTTATGTTGTATGAGCATATTTTTTAATTAGTCCCAAAATGCATTGTACTAATAGGCATCCACTCATATTGGAGTTCCCATCTCATGTGTGGGGAGCAGCCAAATGTAATTTGCTAACAATCTCCACCTCAATGGCTTAAGCAACAGCTGTCATCTCCCACACATGCTCATTGTACAAATTCCCTTGTGCACATCTTTGGCAGCATAATGAAAAATAAGAAAAATAAAAACATGCTTATTTACTTTCTTGATTCCATTTTAAAAAGAGAATATTCTGCAAAATTTTCAATGGGGCATCACATTAGCATTGGCCTCATAACCTGTTGCTAATGCCAAATTTGCCATTCAATAAGGGAACATTAATTGATTTCTGGGAACATGTTGTAGTGGAGGTCTAAGAATAAGGTGCCAAACTGCTATATCAGTGAGAATGAGAATTGTCACCTAGAGCACTAGCTTTTAAAAAATAATAATAATAGAAAACAAGGGTCAGAAAAAAATAGGCTCAGAAAGATTCTGCTCAAAGGCACACCATGAATTTCTATTTCTAACAAGAGTGAGCTACATAACTCAGACCAATCTTTCCTTTAAAGACCATTAAAAATCTGAACAAAACAAAAAAAAAGAAAAATCTTCTTTAAAGCACTGATCCACTAACAGATATTAAGAATTGTATTGAGCCTAGCATTTAAGGTGACTTTAGGCATGAAATAGTTGCTGGTCAAGCTGAGATAGACAAAAGGCTGAGCTGTACCTTGAAACCTTGTGGAACAAGTGAGGCAAAATCATGGGAAGAGACCCAGGTAAACCACTTTCACTTTGGTCTGGGAAGGTCAAGGAAGCACTCTACCTCAGGACTGAGAGTAAACTGGGTGCTAACCATCTTTTAGCATCCATGACCATCTCTTTATGGACAGCAGTCTGGCACCACGTCACCTGATGGCCCAGAAAACCTCAATTTAAGTGAATTTAGATTATGATGGCCCAAAATAAGTAGTACCTCTAGACTAATGGTGAAAACAATGGAAATCCTTTCTAGATATAGAAAATACCATGCTAGGCCCCTAGTCGGAAAAGGCAATGGCACCCCACTCCAATGTTCTTGCCTGGAGAATCCCAGGGATGGGGGAGCCTGATGGGCTGCCGTCTATGGGGTCGCACAGAGTCGGACACGACTGAAGTGACTTAGCAGCAGCAGCAACAGGCCTCTAGTTATTTCAACAAATAAATTTTCACTGTAACATCTAGAATATTCAAAACTAACTAAGCACATGTAAAAACAAACAACATGAGCAAGCAGAAAAATTGGACAACAGAAACAGACAGAGACTCCAGATATTGACATTATTGGATACAGATTATGAAACAACTTTATCCTCAATGTCATAAATCAAGTTTTAAAATTTCACAAAAAATTAGGAAATCTATAATATGACATCACAGATTTTTTAAACAGTCAAATAGAAGTTCTAGACCTGAAATATACAATAGTTTAAACTAAAACTGGAATGGATTTGTAGTAAATTAGATGTTGGTAAGCTAAAACCATATACAGAATTAAGCACTGTGTTACAAAAGTGTGGAAGAATAGAATTTTTTTAATCCAAAATAATTTGAGGAAGAACAAAGCAAGAAAAGTATAACAGGATAGACAAATACATAGCACATATCATGAGAAGGTAAATTTAAAGATGAATACAGCTATAATTTCAGTAAATGTCAATAAAAATGCTTCAGTTAAAAGACAAAGATTATCTCACTGGATTAGGAAATACACGTTATATACTATTCAGAAGAACTTCATTTAAAATGTAAGAATACAAAAAAGCTTGAGAGTAAAAAATGGTAAAGGACACCCATACAAACACTAACTAAAAGGAACTGGTGCACCTATATTAATAACAGCTAAAATAGAATCAGCAATTAAAAAAAAGTATTATTAGAAATTAAGAAGATTGTTTCTCAATGAAAAAAGGATCAATTCACTAGTAATTATAAGCTTTCTAAATTTGGATGCACCTAATAACATTGGCCTCAAAATATATAAAGCAAAAATTTACAGAACTATAAGGACAAACAGGCGCATTTATAATATAATGGCAGATGTTAACATGCTCTCTCAGTAACTGATAAAATAAGCAGACATTTTTTAAAGTAAGGCTACAGAACAATCTGACCTGATTGAAATAAACATATAAAATATCATACTTAATAACTGAAAAATACTTAATTTTTTTAATTGGCTGTATTATGAGCCATAAAGCAAGTCTTCACAAACTTCAAAAGGTTAAAATCATAAAGAGGTGCACTGTGCAATATGTTTCTCATAGGAACATATGGCTATTCAAAATTGTTAATTATAATTAAATAAGATTTAACATTCAATTCCTCAGTCACGCTAACCATGTTTCAATTCTCAGTCCTTTTTCAGCTGTCTCTACAACATTTAAACCATATGCAAATTTTTATTTAGCTGTCTCTTTACCAGCAAACTTATTCTTTGCTACATGTTTTTTATCTGTCTTCCCTCCTAGAAGTATGCTCTGTGAAGTCAAGAACAGTATTTGTCATATTCACCCTGGGACCTACTTAGTAAAAGTTGGTTGAATTTACTAATTAACTAATTAATGATTCTGTATTATATTTTCTTATAGTATAAACTTAAGTTGGTAGATTGAATGAAAGAATCATTCATATCAAATTAAAATATCAAGCAAAAATTCTTAGACACAGAAAGATATTTCACTTTCTCTGCTGGTGATGCATCATCCTAGAAATGGTTAGTGTGGAAGAGGGCTTCAGTTTGGGATTTATAAAGCTTTACAAATGTCTGAATGGAGGGAGTTGAGACTCTGGAGTCACACCTGCCTCAATGATCTAAAATTCCTCTCTTTTTGTACAAAGCTGTTCAGAATAACCCTATACAATTTTTTGCCCCAGAATAAGGTATGGAATCTATTGATCAAGGTCTTAACAATGACACAGAGTCAATGAAAGCATGCATTCCTATCAGTCTGAGAATGTCATGTTGTACATGAAGCAATTAGAAATGGGCAGAATCAAAATGAGAAATGCCTTGTGTACTTTATCATGAAGGAGTAGAGGCCCACCAGCAAGTTCTAAATACAAAGGAGATGGCCTAGGATATGAATATGAATAAGAGCTTGGACTCATGGCTGAATTTTGGAGGACCTTCCAGCTTCCCTAAACTATATGCAAAGGTCACACTTTTTTCTTCCCTCTCCCAATTTCAGGGAATGTTGGTTCCTATGAAGAAGAATTTACTTACATATAAAAACTACACTTCTTTAAGCCAGGCTTGGAGAATGGCATCATCTGCTGCTGTGACAGCAATAGACATCATTGAATTAATAAAATCTCATGACATTTGCAAGCAAGATCAGTCACAAAGAATCATCAACCTCTTATCGTGTGGTTAGATCTGTTTTGGGTGCAGAGGTTTCAGCCACTAACTAGACATACAAGATCATTGCTTTCATGGAGTTTTCAATCCAGAAGGAAAGATAGACAATAAATAAGCACACAAACAAATACACAAACAGAGATAAGCTCTACAAAGAAAATAAATCAGGTCATTTGGACAAGGAAGTTAAGGAAGACAAGCAAAGAAGAGACTAATCTATTACTAAAAAGGTAAAAACAAGAATGCCATTTGCAACAACATAGATATGATCAAACTAAGTGAAGTCAATCAGACAAAGACAAATATCATATGATATCACTGCTATGTGTAATCTAAAAAATTATACAAATTAACTTACTTACAGAACAGAAACAGACTCACAGACATAGAAAACAAACTTATGGTTACCAGAGGGGATAGCAGGAGTTGCCAGGGGGAGGTAAACTAGGAGTTTGAGATTAAAAAATATACACCACTATAACGGGCTTCCCAGGTGGCCCAGTGGTAAAGAATCCCCCTGCCAATGCAGGAGACACAAGTTCGATCCCTGGAAGAGGAAATAGCAAACCACTTCAGCATTCTTGCCTGGGAATTCCATGGACAGAGGAGCCTGACCGGCTACAGTCCATGGGGTCACAAAGAGTCAGATGTTACTTAGCAATAAAACAACAACCTATAAATGAACTGTGTTCCAACAGACTTTATGTACAACCATGGGCAGCTGGTGGGCTGTTGTTTGCCAACCCCTGACCTCAGATCCTCTTAACACACTCTGTGAGCTGCCTACTCCATACTCTCTCTTGCCTTCATTATTGATAACATAACCCCAAATTTGTTTACAATAACAATTCATGAACTGAAACTGCTGACTATCCCAGGTTGACCATGAGACTCAATTATGGCCAATGAGATGTAAATGGATATCTCCAGATAGGGCTTGGAAAAGAGTATTTTTAAGATGGGCAGCCTTAGTTGTCATGCTTTCATTCAAACTTATGTGCTTCTTTTTTCTGCTTCCTGTCAGAACTTGGATGGATTTGGAACAGCAATCTGTATACATGAGTCTACATAAATAAGAATGGAGGCTACATGCTAAGAACAGCAGAGAATGATATACAAAGGCTCTGGTTTCCAGTACATCATTGGCAGCTGTACAAGCCATGGATTGACTTCCTCCAAATGCACACTTTTCTAACTGATGCATTATGTTCAACTGAATGCCTCCCTAGCTAATATACTCAAATCTTCAAGAGACTACAGCTATCAGCATGATTGGGTAGAGGATTATCATATTAGTAAAAAATAATCTATCATCAGCGACTTCTATGTAACAAACAACCACAAGATTTCTTGGCATATAACAATAAACATCTATTTCTTATGCGCCTGTGGTCCACTGGGGTGATTCTTATATCTTGGCTGTGCTCAAGTTGGGTACAGGTCTGCTACACATGGCTCTCATCCACCTTGGATGAGCTGGCTAGTCAGGGCATGTCATTCTGATGGTGATAGTAGATGAAAAGTGGGTAGAACAGAACAGGCAGGGTGTCTTAAGTCCTGGGCCTGTCACTTCTGTCCACATTCCATTAGCTAAAGAAAGGCACATGACTGAGTCCAATGTCCAGGAACAAGAAAGCAGATTCCATATTGCATTGAAATAACAAATTACAGGGCAAATGGCATGGATAAAGTGAAGAACTGGCACCAAGAACCTGATAACACCACAGATAGAGGACACAGAGAAGGCAGAGTCGATTGGAGCAGACTCTTTGGTCACTCTGTGAAATCTTGATGAGCCCTGGGGAATCCCACTGAGAAGAGTTACCTCTCAAGAGTTCTTGGTCGAAGATGGAATAGCAATCATGCCTTTCCCCTTCAAATATACATCTATTCTACCCCCAAAGCACCCATGACCCCCAGAAATCTTCATAGAATTGTATATATTCAAACAATTATTTCCAGACCCTAAAATAATACATAAATAGACATGCTCAGAAGTCAAAGTTAAAGTATGTCCGAAAAAGATAAATACCGTATGATATCACTTATATGTGAAATTTAAAATATGTACCAAATAAACTTATCTATGAAACAGACTCTCAGACACAGAGAACAGGACGTTGGCCACCAAGGGGAAGGCACAGACTGGAAGTTTGTGGTTAACAGATGCAAACTAATATACATAGAATGTATAAACAACAAGGTCCTACTATATAGCACAGGGAACTATATTCAATATCCTGTGATAAGCCAAAATGAAGTAGAATATGAAAAAGGATATATGTATGTGTTTATTTGAATAACTTTGTTGTATAGCAGAAATTAATGCAACATTGTAAATCAACTATACTTCAATAAATTATTTTTTTTTTAAATCAGAGTTACCAATGGAACAAATATATAAAGCCCAGAGATTAACCCACACGCCTATGGGCACCTTATCTTTGACAAAGGAGGCAAGAATATGCAATGGGGCAAAAATAGTCTCTTTAATAGGTAGTAATGGGAAAACTAGACAGCTATATGTAAAAGAATGAAATTAGAACCCTTCCTGACACCATACACAAAAATAAACTCAAAATGGATTACAGACCTAAATGTAAGACCAGAAACTATAAAACTCTTAGAGGAAAACATAGAACATTCTATGACATAAATCACAGTAAGATCCTCTATGACCCATCTCCTAGAGTAATGGAAAAAAAAAAAAAAAAGCAAGTAGAACCTAATTAAACTTAAAAGATTTAAGCAGCAAAGAGCAAAGAAATCTATGCTGTGTTTAGTCACTCAGTTATGTCTGACTCTTTGTGACCCAATGGACTACAGCCTGCCAGGCTCCTCTGTCCATGGGATTCCAGTTGCCATGCCCTCCTCCAAGGGATATTCCCAACCCCAGAATCGAACCCAGATCTCCTGCAGTGCATTCAGATTCTTTACCACCTAAGCCACCAGGGAAGCCCAAAGAAACTATTAGCAAGGTGAAAAGACAACTCTCAGAATGGGAAAATAATAGTAAATGAAACAACTGACAAAGGATTAATTTCCAAAACATATAAACAGCTTATGCATCTCAGAAACAGAAAAAGAAATATCCCAATCAAAAAGTGGCCAAAGACCTAAGCAGACATTTCTCCTAAGAAGACATTCAGATAGCCAATAAACACATGAAAAGATGCTCAACATAGCTCATTATTAGAGAAATGCAAATCAAAACTACAATGAGATATCACCTCACACTGGTCAGAATGGCCATCATCAAAAAATATGCAAACAATAAATGTTGGAGAGTGTGAGGAGAAAAGGGAATCTTCTTGCACTTTTGGTGTAAATGTAAATTGATACAGTCACTATGGACATCGGTATGGAGAGTCTTTAAAAAACTAGGAATAAAACTATCATATGACCCAACAATTTCAATACTGGGCATATGCCCTGAGAAAACCATAATTGAAAAAGACACATGTACTGCTATGTTCATTGCAGCACTCTTTACAATAGCTAGGACATGGAAGCAATCTAGATGTCAATCAACAGATGAATGGATAAAGAAAGTGTAGCACATATTTGCAATGGAATATTGTTGTTGTTCAGTCACTCAGTCATGTATGACTCTTTGTGATCCCGTGGACTACAGTACGCCAGGTTTCCCTGACCTTCACTATCCCAGCATTTTCTCAAACTCATGTCCATTGAGTTGATGATGCCATCCAATCACCTTATCCTCTGTTACCCCCTTCTCTTCCTGCCCTCAATCTTTTGATGAGGGTCCTTTCCAATGAATCGGCTCTTGGCATCAGGTGGCCAAAGTGTTGGAGTTTCAGCAACAGTCCTTCCAATGAATATTCAGGGTTAATTTCCTATAGGATTGACTGGTTGGATCTCCTTGCTGTCCAAGGGACTCTCAAGAGTCTTCTCCAACACCACAGTTCAAAAGCATCAATTCTTTGGTGCTTAGCCTTCTTTATGGTCCAACTCTCACATCCATACATGACTACTGGAAAATCCATAGCTTTGACTACACAGACCTTTGTTGGAAAAATTATGGCTCTGCTATTTAATATGCTGTGTAGGTTTTTCATAGTTTTTCTTCCAAGGAGCAAGCATCTTTCAGTTTAATGGCTCCAGTCACCATCCAAAGTGATTTTGGAACCCAAGAAAATAAAATCTGTCACTGTTTCCATTTTTTTCCCATATGTTTGCCATGAAGTGATGGGACCAGAATATTATTCAGCCAAAAAAAGGATTTGAATCAGTGCTAATGAGATGTATGAACCTAGAGCCTATTATACAGAGTGAGTGAAAGTGTTAGTCACTCAGTAGTATCTGGCTCTGTGCAACCCCATGGGCTGTAGCCCACCAGGCTCCTCTGTCCATGAAATTCTCCAGGCAGAATATTGAAATGGGTTGCCATTTCCTTCTCTGGGGGATCTTCCCAACCCAGGTATCAAACCTGGGTCTCCTGCATTACAGAAGATTGTTTATCGTCTGAGACACCACAGAGTGAAGTAAATCAGAAAGAGAAAAACAAATATCATATATTAATGCATATATATATGAAAGCAACAGTTAGAACTGGACATGGAACAACAGACTGGTTCCAAATAGGAAAAGGAGTACGTCAAGGCTGTATATTGTCACCCTGCTTATTTAACTTATATGCAGAGTACATCATGAGAAATGCTGGGCTGGAAGAAGCACAAGCTGGAATCAAGATTGCTGGGAGAAATATCAGTAACCTCAGATATGCAGATGACACCACCCTTATGGCAGAAAGTGAAGAGGAACTAAAAAGCCTCTTGATAAAAGTGAAAGTGGACAGTGAAAAAGTTGGCTTAAAGCTCAACATTCAGAAAATGAAGATCATGGCATCCGGTCCCATCCCTTCATGGGAAATAGATGGGGAAACAGTGGAAACAGTGTCAACTTGATTTTTTTGGGCTCCAAAATCACTGTAGATGGTGACTGCAGCCATGAAATTAAAAGATGCTTACTCCTTGGAAGGAAAGTTATGACCAACCTAGATAGCATATTGAAAAGCAGAGACATTACTTTGCCAACAAAGGTCCATCTAGTCAGATCAGATCAGATCAGTTGCTCAGTCGTGTCTGACTCTTTGCGACCCCATGAATCGCAGCACGCCAGGCCTCCCTGTCCATCACCAACTCCTGGAGTTCACTGAGACTCACGTCCATGGAGTCAGCGATGCCATCCAGCCATCTCATCCTCTGTCGTCCCCTTCTCCTCCTGCCCCCAATCCCTCCCAGCATCAGAGTCTTTTCCAATGAGTCAACTCTTCGCATGAGGTGGCCAAAGGCTATGGTTTTTCCTGTGGTCATGTATGGATGTGCGAGTTGGACTGTGAAGAAGGCTGAGCGCCTAAGAATTGATGCTTTTGAACTGTGGTGTTGGAGAAGACTCTTGAGAGTCCCTTGGACTGCAAGGAGATCCAACCAGTCTGTTCTGAATGAGATCAGCCCTGGGATTTCTTTGGAAGGAATATTGCTAAAGCTGAAACTCCAGTACTTTGGCCACCTCATGCGAAGAGTTGACTCATTGGAAAAGACTCTGATGCTGGGAGGGATTGGGGGCAGGAGGAGAAGGGGACAACAGAGGATGAGATGGCTGGATGGCATCACTGACTCGATGGACGTGAGTCTCAGTGAACTCCGGGAGTTGGTAATGGACAGGGAGGCCTGGCGTGCTGCGATTCATGGGGTCGCAAAGAGTCGGACACTACTGAGTGACTGAACTAAACTGAACTGAACTGAGAATGTCGCAGGGGGACCAACCTGGTGATGGCTGATCAGATGTTAGGAAGATGTTATTGTCGCACACTGCAATTCTTGGACTTGAAAACGTGAGCAATAGCTCAGTACCCCATTAGCTACAGTACTTGGTGACACTTAATATGGCAGTGGACAGCAGACTTTCAGTTCCTTTCAGTTTATAAGGAAGTGGTAACAAATTTCTGCAGTGGAAAGAATGTTGGGAGACCATGCATGGGGCTTTGGTCAGGCATTGCCTCCCAGGGTAACTGGCCCACTGCTGGGTGGGCAGTGGGGGTGCAGGACTGGAATTGTACCTGCCCCTGGACGCCTCCCCCACCCCCTACCCCCGTTGGACCAGGCAGGGGTGAAGCTGTTATTTTCACCCAACTTGAAAACAGACATCATGAAGTCTAACAGTACAGGGAAGCGACAATACCATGCCCGGAAGGGGACAGAAAGGTACAGATCTCAAGGTCAGCACAACCCTGTCTTCCTGACACAGAAACTGTGAATGAACATCAGCAGGGCAGGATTGAAGTGGAAACATCTTTAGGGCAAAACTTGTTCTATAAATGGACGTTGCTATCACATTCATTTTGCTCGCCTTGGCTTCACAAAATCAAGTGATTTAGAGTGCAAGAGAGCTGAAATCATGGCAGCCAGTCCCCTTCTCTCACAAGTGAAAAAAAAAAAAGGTGTGTGGAGGTCAACTTCCTAAGGCAAGAATAAGGTATTAGACTGATACCGGCTCTCTCACCTCTGAGTTCTTTAGCTATTAACCAGCATTCCATTGAGCCAACTTGAACCTGCCTTCCCACCCAGGCAGCTCTAAAGTGTCATATTTACAAAGAGTCTTTAATAACTTGAGCTGAAAGGGAAATGTTGTGAAATTATATGTGCAAAACAATCCCAGCTACTGTGTGTGTTTAACCACCATATGACTTCAAGGAAAGGAAGAAACTAGATAAATGGAAAGGAAAGAGATATTGTAGATTGGCAGAGAAAGGAGAACCAAGATATTGATTCAGAAATTAGTTGGGTACACAGATAACAATGGCAAAGTGTCCGGAGAGTGTAGACACTTGGATGGAGTGAAACGGATGCCCTGGGAGTAAGGGCAGGCATAGGCATCAGCCAGATGTGGGTTTATCCCAGCCAGCTCTGATAAACTAGGAGATACACAGGTCTACTGTGGATACACACTGCTGCTGCTGCTGCTGCTGCTAAGTCGCTTCAGTAGTGTCCAACTCTGTGCGACCCCATAGACAGCAGCCCACCTGGCTCCACCGTCCCTGGGATTCTCCAGGCAAGAACACTGGAGTGGGTTGCCATTTCCTTCTCCAATGCATGAAAGATGGATACACACTACTAGATTCAAAATAGGTAAACAACACTCAATATCTTAAAATAACCCCAAATGGAAAAGAATTTGAAAAATAATATAGTCTAATATATATTTCTAATTGAATCACTTTGTTGTATGGTGGATGAGTGGTTTAGTCAATAAGTTGTGTCTGACTCTTGCAACCCCATGGATTGTACCTTGCCAGGCTCCTCTGTACATGGGATTTTTTTCAGGCAAGAATACTGGAGTGGGTTGCCATTTCCTTCTCCTTGTTGTATAGGACGTTGTAAACCATCTACATTTCAAATTTTTAAAAATTAAAAAAAAAGAACTAGAGGACTAGAGTCTATTGAATTAGCTGTTTCCTCACTAATCAAAATGAAGACAATAGTATCTATCTGCAGCGATATTGTGACAATACTCATAAAGCACATGGCATGTGGCTCATCAAACACAATTGGTAAGAGGTCCCAGTTGCTGTAGGCTGGAACTCTAGGTAGGGGTTCAATATAAGAATTCATATTCAGGAAGTAGAGTGAATTCCTACAACACAGAAATGTTTATTAAAAATCAGAAATGAGGTGAGTCTTTGCCCAGCACCTTGCAATCCCCTAGTTCCACCCCTGTCACATACACAGGCACAAGCTCACAGTGAAGGACCTTCAAGGACATAATCAGAACCAGGTAGCAGCAGACAGAAGCACAGAGTTGCCTATTACTCTACACCACTTCCCATTCTGAGTGATCTGGTGCAATCAGCGAGACCAAAGCCTCCATGGCAGACAGCAAGTAACCTTTTCTAGATGGGCAGCCTTTCATTAGTCAAATCAAATGATGAAGAGGCAGATGTTTTTTCTAAAGGAAGAAAAAATGTCAACTGAGAAATAACTGACTATAAACTTCACAATGAGGCTCAGTGTTTTGGCACTAAAGCCCGGAATTGAAAGAATACCTGCATTTTGTTTCTAAAACTGGGATGCCATGAAAGTCCTACACCGGGAAGACGAAAAGGTCTCCAAGGAGGCCATGCTTGGAATCCTTTCAGAACACCCAGGAGTATGAAATGGCTCATCTGAAACTGAATAACCAACCAATCTGGATGTCAAAGGTTTGGCTGATGAATGAATTGGGAAGAGAAAGAGTCCCCAGAAGGGAAGAGACATTCAAAGAGAATTATAGACTTTCAAAGCTGGAAGGGACTTCAGTCCTCAAAGGGTTGAGGCAACTGAGAAAACCCAAAAAAGCAAAGCACCTTGCCCAGAGGAACCCAACTAGAGAGGACAGTGTCTTAGCTTCGGTTCCCTGGAGAGCAAAGGCTTGGGTTCAGGCCATCTGTGCTGGGGGGAATCCGAGGAAACAAGGTCTGTGGAGACTGAGACAGGGAAGGATGAAAAGTCAGACAAAGAAGGCATTGTCAAGGTCACTGCTATGGCCAACAGGAGTTCCTAGTCCAAAAGGACCCCTCAGCAGTATACACATTGCCACTCAGGATTATCTGCCAGAAAGATGAGACAGGAGCCTTGGTCCGGTCACGTCCTTTTCTGGGTAGTAAAGGATTGTCCCTGAAAGTTTTAACTCCTTTGCACATCTGCACACACCCTGTGCATGACCGAAAGAGCTCTAGGGTAGAAAGCCAAGTCAAGCAGCATATCCTTAAGGCCAGATACCATCAGCAGAAAGAGAACCAAAGCCTAAACAGAACTGTCCACTCTAGTCATGACTGAACTCAGAGGTGAGGTCAAGAGAATGCAAAGCAAAACACAGAGTCATTTACCACAGACAGCAAATTTTGAGCTGATCCCAATGCATACTATGTGGGTCACAGGTATGTGACAGTGACGTGATGCTTCTGAAAGACTTAAAAAGCCCATACTCCTATCATAACCATCTAACCGGATTCTCAAGGTTCTAACTGGATGGTCAGGGTTTTTTTTTAGTTGGAGTGTATTTGCTTTACAATGTTGTATTAGTTTCTGCTGTACAGCAAAATGAATCAGCTGTATGTATACATATATCCCCTTTTGTTACCACATAGCACTGAGTAGAGTTCCTTATGCTATATGGTAAGTTCTCAATAGTTATCTATTTTATACATTGTAGTGTATGTATGTCAATCCCAAGCTCCCAACTCATCCCACCTTCTGCCTCTCTCTTTTTGCTATCCATACATTTGTTCTCCATGTCTGTGTCTCTATTTCTGCTTTATAAATAAGTTCATATGTACATTTTTTTCTAGATTCCACATATATGTGTTAATTCATGGTTTTTGTTTTTCTCTTTCTGACTTCTCTCTGTATGACAGTCTCTAGGTCCATCCACATCTCTGCAAATGGCACAATTCTGTTCTGCTTTGTGGCTGAGTAATAGTCTACTGTATTAACATATATGTACCACGTCATCTTTATCCATTACTCCATGGGTGGCAGATGCTCAAGGTTTTAACCAGAGACTCAAGATTCTAGCCAGAGATTCAAGGTTCTAACCAGAGACACATTTACATGTTGCCTTGGTCAAAACTGAAAAATCCACCATGTGGTACCCAACTCTACCTTGAGGTCACAAGGTGATCGTAAATGCTGTTAAAAAGAAACTCGGAGCTCCTTGAAGGCATAGAAATATTGTGCCCCAACAGGATATTGAACTGGATCTTTCACCTCTAATGTACCCTTCAAGCCAGCTTTGATGTCAATGCCTAATAGAGCTCTGAAAGAAAATGGGTCAGTTCTAAAGGAGCATGTAAGCAGCAGACCTCAAAAACCCAGGATCCATGCTACCCTTTTCTTGCTAGACTGCTCTTACTTCTTTAAGGAAATATCATTGACAAATTAAATGTAAGACCAGTGAAGTGTCTGACAATGTCAAAAAAAAGTGACAGGAGATGCCAAAAGTCTGTCATATCCATTTTCCAGGGTGCATACTAACAGCCAAACAAGGCCTGCCATTCAATTTCATTGTTCCAGGAAAGCTGCCTGGTGCAATGCCATGCTTCACAAACTGAGCTGGGCAAGCTCCCAAGGAACGCAGCTGCAGGCCAGGGGTCTGCAGGATACTCATTAAACATGCATTTCTTACAGGAGCATCTATTCTGCTTAAAGATATCAGCAGTTTTTACAGCTAAAAGGATATGTGATGAAGTAGAATGCCAAATAGATGTTAATTTTTAAGAGAAAATGTAGAATTTTGAAGAATTTTCAGACTCCTATGGGCAATTTGGGCAGTAGCCCTCAGGCTCCCTAGGGGTGCAAATTCACTTTCCTCCACACATAGAATAATTCAGATGGAAAGGTTTCAAAAGTACTAGTGAGGGAGAAAGCTCTCAGGATCTAGATAAAATTTTTTTCCTACAGAGTCATTTTGGATGAGTTATTTAACTTTTTCTAAGCCTGTTTCCTCATCTGTTAAATGTGGATAATAATGCCTATTTCTTGATGTAGTGAATACTACTCAGCTATAAAGAAATGAAATAATGCCATTTGCAGCATCATACTAAGTGAAGTTAAGTCAGACAGAGAAAGACAAATATCTTATTATACCACTTTTATGTAGAATCTTTAAAAAATGATACAAATGAACTTATCTACAAAATAGACTCACAGACATAGAAAACAGACTTGTGGTTGCCAAAGGGGAAGATGAGGTGAAACGGTTTAGGAGTTTGGGATTAGCAAATGTAAACTATTGAAGAATGGATAAACAACAAGGGCCTACTGTATAGCACAGGGAACTCTATTCAATATCTTGTGATAAACTATAATGAAAAAAACATGAAAAAGAATGTATGTATACATATATATGTCATTTTGCTATATAGCAGAAATTAACACAACATTATAAATCAACCATGCTTCAGCAAAACAGATTTAAAAATTAATAATATTTTCTCCCACTCTGAAGGCTGTCTTTTCACCTTGCTTATAGTTTCCTTTGTTGTGCAGAAGCTTTTAATATTTAATTAGGCGAATTCATGTTGATGTGTGGCAGAACCAATACAATATTGTAAAGTAATTAGCCTCCAATTAAAATAAATAAATGTAAATTTTAAAATAATAATAATAATAGTGCCTACTTCTTAGGGTTGTTGGGAAAATTAAATGAGACAGTATGATAAAATGACTAGAATAGTTGATACATGATAAACACATGTCTATTTCCTCATTTTATAAGATGGAACCAAATGAAAATTCAACTAGACTCAAGAAGGGCTTAACTAGAAGAACAATGCCAGCTCTAAGCTAAGGGTCTGTGAGCCTGACTCCATTATGGCTCCAGCTTTTAACCCTCCCACCCCCTCATTCCCACCCTTTGCTTTGTGACCTTGTGGTACCCTCCTGCCCCGGGTCAGTGCTTGGCCATATTACTGATGTCTTAGTCTGATGGGCTGCTGTAACAGAATGATTATAAACAATAAAAATTCATTTCCCACAGTCCTTAAGGAAGGAAAGTCAAGAAACTGGCAGGTTCTGTGACAGCTGAGAGCCTACTTCCTGGTTCACAGACCACAGTCTTCTCCTTGTTTCCTCAGAGAGCAGACGGAGTGAGGGAGCTCTCTGGGGTCTCTTTCTAAAAATACAAATTAAATTCATGACGACTTCACCCTCATTTAATCACCTCCCAAAGGGCCCACCTCTTAGGACCATTGCATTGGGCGTTATGTCTCAACAGATAAATTTGGGGAGACTTAAATACTCAGTCTATGATATCTATCTTAAAATAGTGGGATGTAGGGGTACATGACACAAGCAGAGGCCTTCAAGGTGTCTTCACTCTGAGCTTGGTCTGCTTTGCTGTCTCCCATCACTTGAGAAGGGCATGGTTGGGGTAGCCTGCTCAAAGAGAAGACACAGGGGAGTGGTGCCTGGCAACCTGAATGGTCACAGCCAAGGCGATTCTAGATAGGCCAACAGCCAGCCAGCCCCTAGGAATCTGGGTGAGCAAGTCAGGGTCACCTGGCCAGCCTGCAGTGGACCCCTGCTGCAAGAGCAAGCCCAACCAGTGAGCTAAATAACCATTTATTGTTGAGTGCCATTGAGTTGTTCTAGGTTTGTGCTACACCCAGGGGGTAATAGATAGCTGACCCAGTGCTGCAGGCTGAGTTGCTGTTTAGTTGCTAAGTTGTGTCCCACCCTTTTGTCACCACATGAACCTGCCAGGTTCTTCTGTCCATGGGATTTCCTAAGCAAGAATACTGGGTTGCCATTTCCTTTTTCAGGGGATCTTCCCAACTTCGGGATCAAAGCCACATCTCCTGAATTGCACATTGGTTCTTTACCACTGAACCACCAGGAAATCCCCAGGCTGAGTTGTGTCTACCTCAAGTTCATTTGTTGAAGCCCTGACCCTCAGGATCTCAAAATGTGATGGTATTTGGAGAAAAGGCCTGTAGAAAGGTGATTAAATTATAACAAGGTCTTCAGAGTGGGCCCTAATCTGCTATCACTGAAGTCCCTCTAAGAAGAGGAAATATGGATACAAAAAGCCACCAAGGCTTCACATGCACAGAAGAAAGTTGAGATGGGGACACAGTGAGGAGCTGGCCACCTACAAACCAAGGAGAGAGGCCTGGAGCCAGTGCTCCCATGATGGTCTTCAGTTCAGTCAGTCAGATCAGTCAGCTGCTCAGTTGTGTCCGACTCTTTGTGACCCCATGGACTGCAGCACACCAGGCCTCCCTGTCCATCACCAACTCCCAGAGTTTACCCAAACTCATGTCCATTGAGTCCATGATGCCATCCAATCACTGTATCCTCTGACGTCCCCTTCTGCTCCTGCCTTCCATCTTTCCCAGCATCAGGATCTTTTCAAATAAGTCAGTTCTTCACATCAGGTGACCAAAGTACTGGAGTTTCAGCTTCAGCATCAGCCCTTCCAAAGAACACCCAGGACTGATATCCTTTAGGATGGACTGGTTGGATCTCCTTGCAGTCCAAGGGACTCTCAAGAGTCTTCTCCAATGCCATAGTTCAAAAGCATCAATTCTCCAGACTCAGCTTTTTTTATGGTCCAACTCTCACATCCATACATGACTACTGGAAAAACCATAGCTTTGACTAGATGGACCTTAGTTGGCAAAGAAATATCTCTGCTTTTTAATATGCTCTCTAGGTTGGTCATAACTTTTCTTCCAAGGAGTAAGCATCTTTTAATTTCATGGCTGCAGTCACCATCTGCAGTGATTTGGGAGCCCCCAAAAATAAAGTCTGCCACTGTTTCCACTGTTTCCCCATCTATTTGCCATGAAGTGATGGGACCAGATGCCATTATCTTAGTTTTCTAAATGTTGAGTTTTAAGCCAACTTTTTCACTCTCCTCTTTCACTTTCACCGAGACTCTTTAGTTCTTCTTCACTTTCTGCCATAAGGATGGTGTCATCTGCATAACTGAGGTTATAGATATTTATCCTGGCAATCTTGATTCCAGCTTGTGCTTCATCCAGCCCAGTGTTTCTCATGATGTACTCTGCATATGAGTTAAATAAGCAGGGTAACAATATACAGCCTTGAAGTACTCCTTTCCCTGTTTGGAATCAGTCTGTTGTTCCAATGTCCCATTTTAACTGTTGCTTCTTGACCTACATACAGATTTCTCAAGAGGCAGATCAGGGGGTCTGGTATTCCCATCTCTTTAAGAATTTTCCAGTTTGTTGTGATCCACACAGTCAAAGGCTTTGGTGTAGTCAATAAAGCAGAAATAGATGTTTTTCTGGAACTCTCTTGCTTTTTCGATGATCCAATGGATGTTGGCAATTTGATCTTTGGTTGGTCTGCCTTCTCTAAATCCAGCTTGAACATCTGGAAGTTCACAGTTCACGTACTGTCAAAGCCTGTCTTGGAGAATTTTTAGCATTACTTTACTAGCATGTGAGATGAGTGCAATTGTGCAGTAGTTTGAACATTCTTTGGCATTGCCTTTCTTTGGGATTGGAATGAAAACTGATCTTTTCTGTGGCCACTGCTGAGTTTTCCAAATTTGCTGGCATATTGAGGGCAGCACTTTCACAGCATCATCTTTTAGGATTTGAAATAGCTCAACTGGAATTCCATCACCTCCACTAGCTTTGTCCATAGTGATGCTTCCTAAGGCCCACTTGACTTTGCATTCCAGGATGTCTGGCTCTAGATTGGTGATTACACCATCATGGTTATATGGGTCATGAAGATCTTTTTCGTATAGTTCTTCTGTGTATTCTTGCCACCTCTTCTTAATATCTTCTGCTTCTGTTAGGTCCATACCATTTCTGTCCTTTATTGGGCCCATCTTTGCATGAAATGTTCCCATGGTATCTCAATCTCTAGTCTTTCCCATTCTATTGTTTTCCTCTATTTCTTTGCACTGACCACTGAGGAAGGCTTTCTTATGTCTCATTGCCATTCTTTGGATCTCTGCATTCAAATGGGTATATCTTTGTTTTCCTCTTTGCTTTTTGCTTCTCTTCTTTTCACAGCTATTTTTCTTTTTTGCATTTTTTTTCTTGGGGATGGTCTTGATCTCTGCCTCCTGTACAATGTTACAAACCTCCATCCATAGTTTTTCAGGTACTCTATCAGATCTAATCCCTTAAATACATTTGTCATTCCCTTGTATAATCGTAAGGGATTTGATTTAGATCATACCTAAATGGTCTAGTGGTTTCCCCTACTTACTTCAATTTAAGTCTGAATTTGATGGTCCTCAGAGAAAACCAAATGGCAGCATTTTGATGTTGGATTTCTAGTCTTCAGAACAGTAAGAAAAGTGATTTTTGTTTAAGCCTGTGTTATTCTTTTGTAGCAGACCATGTTGACTAATACACCCAGATTGCTGAGACTTAGCTAGACAACAGCCAGTCACTTTACCTGTGTCACAGCTCTGTGTGATGGATTTTGGAACCCTGTGTCCAGGTGAGACATCTCAGTCTGGGAGGTAGATAAGGGTACAGCTAGAGAGGCGGGCCCTGGGCATTCAGAGGGGACTCTGGGCTGGTCTTTCCCAGTGTGCATAACCATGAGGTGAGGAAAGGTGGACAGTTCTACCAACATTTTTGCCCTTGTCCCTTATCAAATGAAATTCTCATCATGTGTTTAAGAAACATAATTTTCATGTCAAGTGTGAGCACATATCAAAATTTTACAAAACTGATCATTGGAGAATCCAGCAGAAGGGCACCCCAAAGAGCTTTGTGGATGTAAGTTATATCTAGTAATATTTGATGCAATAAAAATTAAAATTAAGGGTTTTTAAAATAATAATAATAAGCCCATTATGTGTTCATGCTCAGTTGCTAAGTCATGTCTGCCTCTTTGTGACCCCATGGACTGTAGCCCACCAGGTTTCTCTCTCCATGGGACTTTTCAGGCAAGACTACTGGAGCGGGTGCCATTTTCTCCTCCAGGGGATTGTCCTGACCCAGGAATTGAACCCGTGTCTCCTGTGTCTCCTGAATTGGCAGGGAGATTCTTTACCACTGAACTACCTGGAAAACCAATAAACCCACTATCAGATCAGTCGCTCAGTCGTGTCCGACCCCTTGCGACCCCATGAATCGCAGCACGCCAGGCCTCCCTGTCCATCACCAACTCCTGGAGTTCACTGAGACTCACGTCCATGGAGTCAGTGATGCCATCCTGCCATCTCATCCTCTGTCATCCCCTTCTCCTCCTGCCCCCAATCCCTCCCAGCATCAGAGTCTTTTCCAATGAGTCAACTCTTCGCATGAGGTGGCCAAAGTACTGGAGTTTTAGCTTTAGCATCATTCCTTCCAAAGAAATCCCAGGGCTGATCTCCTTCAGAATGGACTGGTTGGATCTCCTTGCAGTCCAAGGGACTCTCAAGAGTCTTCTCTAACACCACAGTTCAAAAGCATCAATTCTTCAACACTCAGCCTTCTTCACAGTCCAACTCTCACATCCATACATGACCACAGGAAAAACCATAGCCTTGACTAGACGAACCTTTGTTGGCAAAGTAATGTCTCTGCTTTTCAATATGCTATCTAGGTTGGTCATAACTTTCCTTCCAAGGAGTAAGCATCTTTTAATTTCATGGCTGTAGTCACCATCTGTAGTGATTTTGGAGCCCAGAAAAATAAAGTCTGAGACTGTTTCCACTGTTTCCCCATCTATTTCCCATGAAGTGATGGGACCGGATGCCATGATCTTTGTTTTCTGCATGTTGAGCTTTAAGCCAACTTTTTCAGTCTCCTCTTTCACTTTCATCAAGAGGCTTTTTAGTTCCTCTTCACCTTCTGCCATAAGGGTGGTGTCATCTGCATATCTGAGGTTATTGATATTTCTCCCGGCAATCTTGAAACCCACTATAGATTAATGTAAATTTTAAATAACATACTTTTGTAAAAAATAACTATATTTTCCAACAAAAAATATTTTTTTGTGAGAAAAGTGGGTATGTTTTACATCTTGGTAAATTTTGTTTGAAGTCTGGCTTAATAGAACACAGCTGGATTCCCATATCTTCTTCTACATTCAATCTGTTACAGTGTGTCATTTTGGTTGAGTAGTCAAAGGAAATCCAACCTCACTCAGATATGCTGTCAGAACAGGGAGGAGGAGTATTTTAATAACCCTTCTAGATCATTCTGGATCATTTTCTTTGACACTTTATTAAAACTAAACAAATGGTCGTTTCTCCTTGCATGTGGCAATGAACAATATGAGTCACTTTTGTTCTGAAATAATATTGAAAACTTTTTATATTGTTATAGTAAGGTCCTTTGGTCTGCCTTATATTTTCAATGGGTATTTTACCCATGCATGAGAAATCATGATTGGTCATTTAGAAAATGTTAATTCAGTGAATTCTACAGATCTTCCAAATGCTGGCACACTTCACTATGCTATAACAAAAAATTCATTAATATCACCACCGATTTTGTCAGTGAAATAACTTTTTTTACTGTGAGTATATGGCAAGATGTATGCAATGACTAGGGCTATGATTTGTGTTAGTATACAAGCAGCTTCACCCACTGTTGGTTTTGTCCCAGTTGCAAATGTCAATCCAGTGGAAAATGCAAATACTATCTTCATGTCATCACAAAAATAGTTTTGAGCTCACAGACACCCTCCATGGGTTTCAGGATCCCCAGGGATTTCCTAGCCCACACTTTGGGAAGCGCTTCTCTCCAGCATGATGTTGAAAAGATAAGCTGTCATCTTTTTGACAGATCTCCAAGTTTTAGCTCAAATTTCTTAATACCTCTGACTTTCACAAAAATAAACAGAGAGCATTCAACCAGAGTTGGTGTTACTGACCAGGGTCCTTGGCTTCCATAATCAATGGAAACTGATCAGAGGTCAGAGAAGAAATTCAGGCCAGGCTTTACTGGGGTCCCTGCTACAGCAGGGCAGTGAGAACAAGTGGCAGGTTCCCTCGCTCAGTCGCTCCCCAAGGGGAGGTGAGCTGGTTCCCTGTATGGAGTGAGGGTAGGGTTATGCTCAGGGGTTGGGCTGGAGAGATGGCTTAGATGGTCTGCTCACCCCTTAGGTGGCGCTGTGTGCAGGGGGCATGCCCAATACCCTGCTTTTCCTCCCAAACCCCCGCTTTTTCTCCTGGCTCCTCAGAAGTGGCCACTGGTCTTTTTAGTCTTTTTTGTCCATAATTACTTACTGTCCATCATTTGCTACAACTGCACGTGCAAGCAGGTGTTTTTAGTCCCTTATAATTTATTTGTATTTTGCTGCCGTATGTTTGTCCAGGTGCAAGCACTGCAGCAAAGGGTCCCAGGCCCCAGGGCCCAGCCTGTGTCACTGGAAGCAAGGCGGGGATAGAAAGATAAATAATGCTGGTGACAGTGGGAGGGTTGCATGACTGTTATTCCCTGAAGTACAAAATGTGTAAGCAGGACCATTGTGAAGAAGGGACATCATCTCCCAGTTTGGCCCTGCAGGCTAGAGCGTGTCACCAAAAGCAGGCTTTAAATCAGGGGAATCTCCCTGAAAGCAGAGCTGACTACCCAAAAGCAAGTGAATATGGGCTCACAAGTTTGTAACTGCAACCCAACACTCATTTGCCATTAATCAACAAAGTTAATTAGCAGATAATCACTGCCCCTTAGGGTGAGTGCTACTCAATTCTCTCAGCAGATAATTTCAAAACAAAACAAACAACCCAACTCTTTAGAAATTAGTGCAGATGTAGTCTTTTGTCTCCACCCTGTAAATAGCACACTGATGTTTTTTTCCTTCAGGATGTCTCAGCCCCTGTCAGCTCCTGGTGCCCTGTTGCCTAGATGGAATGCATGAAGTGGGTGGGGTGAAGCAGGGCGGTATGTGCATCAGTCGGCCAATCATTCACCAAGGTTTCCTGAGCCAGAAGATCCAGTGAACAAAACGCTGGGCAAAAAGCAACCCGGCCCACCACTCAAGGTCCAGTAGGAGGGAGGCTTCCAAGAGAGAGCCGCACAATTGAATGAGTAATTACAGACAGATTGAGTGCCCTGAAGGAAAGGAATGTGGTACCATGAGAACACATTTTTTTTTTTTTTTTTTTTTAATTTTATTTTATTTTTAAACTTTACATAACTGTATTAGATTTGCCAAATATCAAAATGAATCCGCCACAGGTATACATGTGTTCCCCATCCTGAACCCTCCTCCCTCCTCCCTCCCCATTCCATCCCTCTGGGTCGTCCCAGTGCACCAGCCCCAAGCATCCAGTATCGTGCATCGAACCTGGACTGGCAACTCATTTCATACATGATATTTACATGTTTCACATTTTTTAAAAAAGAATGAGTGAGGGATAGAATGGGAGAATGGAATTAGCAGATGCAATGTTTTATATATAGAATGGATGCACAACAAGGTCCTCTGTAGAGTATAGGAAACTATATTCAATATCCTGTGATAAACCATACCGGAAAAGAATACATAAAAAAAAGAATGTATTACATATATATGTATAACTGAATCCAGAGAAGGCAATAACACCCCACTCCAGTACTCTTGCCTGGAAAATCCCAGGAACGGAGGAGCCTGGTGGGCTGCAGTCCATGGCGTCACTATGAGTCGGACATGACTGAGTGACTTCACTTTGACTTTTCACTTTCATGCATTGGAGAAGGAAATGGCAACCCACTCCAGTGTTCTTGCCTGGAGAATTCCAGGGACAGGGGAACCTGGTGGGCTGCCGTCTATGGTGTCGCACACAGTTGGACACGACTGAAGCGACTTAGCAGCAGCAGCAGTATAACTGAATAACTTTTCTGTATAGCAGAAATTAACCCAACATTACAAATCAACTGTACTTCCATAAAATAAATTAAATAAATAATAAAAAATAATGTGTTTTTGAAACAAGAAGACAGGGAGAAAGAATGCTGTAAGCAGGTGTGGATGTGAGATGATGGGAAAGTCTGATGAATTCACTTTTGTCTGTGAAAATGCAAGATGCCCTCCTCAAATTAGACAGGATAGAGGGCTGTTTGGGGGAGAGTACATTGTTCTGAGAAACTTGGTGATCAACAGTCAAAAATTTTTGGTAATGTCAATGTTGCCATGTTTTTGCAGGTGGGGTGCAAACCAGTAGCCACTTTCATGGAAGGGAGGGTTTTGCCAAGGAAGTATCAAAAAGATATGCATGGGAATTTAATCTTTTTAAGAAACAAGCAGATAAATTGGCAGACGGTGAGATGGTCAGGGCCCCAGAGGGCCTGATTAGACTGAAGAACCAGCATAGATGCTGCTGCTGCTAAGTCACTTCAGTCGTGTCCGACTCTGTGCAACCCCAGAGACAGCAGCCCACCAGGCTCCTCCATCCATGGATTTTCCAGGCAAGAATACTGGAGTGGGTTGCCATTTCCTTCTTCAATGCATGAAAGTGAAAAGTGAAAGTGAAGCCACTCAGTCGTGTCCGACTCTTAGCAACCCATGGACTGCAGCCTACCAGGCTCCTCTGTCCATAGGATTTTCCGGGCAAGAGTACTGGAGTGGGTTGCCATTGCCTTCTCTGAACCAGCATAGAGGGAATCCTTAAACAACCAAGCAGGAGAAAGTCATGATCAGGCAGCAAGAGGCTGGAATTAGCAAAACTCTGGATTTCTGGTGAGTTCTATTATGTAATCAGTTGGTGGGGGTTTGGGGGAGGCCTGAGGTAGAGTGGGGAAAAGAATTACAGGAGCTGAGGGAGTGACCATTGTATTGGAAGGACCATCTGTATGAACAGGGGACTCACCCAGGACCTGGCAGGCTTGGAGTTGAAATGATAGGAGCCACAGGCCAAGAGTTTATGCAGAAGGGCAGAGTGGCCAGAGCTGTATCTGACCTCCATGAAGGTTTGATATCGGAAAAATTACAACAAAGTATTTCACATACATTATTTGATTTGGCTTCCACTTTTGTGGAAGTGGTAGGTAAGTGTGTTACTGAACCAGTCTTGGGTCTGCTCACCCGTGCACAATAAAGCCAATCTATAGACACCAGGTTGTGGGGGAGTTGAGGGCGGAGTACAGGGTTTATTGCAGGTGCAAAGTGAGAACAGGCAGCTCAAGCTCAAAAGACCCAGACTCCCCAGTTTTTAAAGACAGCATGAGGGAGGGGGCTGCAGGGTATGTGATCAGCTTGTGCACAATTTTCAGATGTGCGGGCATCAAGGAAAATGTCAAGCATCATCAACCTTTTGGTTTCAACCAGTCTAGGATCTATATGCTTGTGGTAGCAGTTTCCATCTGGTGGGGGTCTGCTACGTGTAGAAACTACTTAGGAATGTGTGTCATGTCTTTATCTGTATTTTCAAGGGACTGTGAGTTTGGTGGCTGTGCCATGTGGCTGGTTTATAGTCTGAACTGTTCCCACTTTCCCAGCCCAGCAGCTATTCTTTTTTCCTATGTCTTCACATTCCTAAAAATTAACTCTTGTTTTAATTTTTTCACTTTTAACTGGAGTATAATCACTTTACTATATTGTGATGGTTTTTGCCATACATCAACATGAATCAGCCTTAGGTATACATATGTCCCCTCCCCGTTGAACCTCCCTCCCCACCCCACCTCTCTAGGTTGCCACAGAGCACCGGCTGCCAGGAATAAGGTAGGGCAAAAGATAAAGCCTAACCATTAACTCCTGAGCCAGCTTTTGAGACTCCAGGGAGGCCTGGGAGATTAAAACCTTTTACTTCAAAGGACAGAGACATGGACTTGTCCAGTATGTTCTCTACATACAAACTTTTCAAGTTGTAAACTTTCAAAGATGGAAACATGCATTCACATGCCCGATCACATTAAGTTAGCTCACGTTTGGCCTACGTTGTCACACACATGCATTCTCTACAAGTAGCTGTCCTTTTGTGTACTTTACTGTACAGTATTCTATAGAGTATAGTAGTACAATTCTTTATTTCAAGCTCAGGATGTCTGAAAGCAAGGATAAAAACATCAGTGATATACCTGGTATTGCTAAGAAGCACCAGCTGGTGTACTGGACTTCTGTACTTTTCAAGATACTGTACTGTAAGATAAAAAATTTTTTTTATTTTTTGTATTTGTTTTTTGTGTATTATGTGTGTGAAAAGTATTATAAATCTATTACAGTACAGTACTATATATATAACTGGTTGTATCAGTTGGGTACCTAGGCTAATTTGTTGGAGAAAGCTTAAGGTGTTCTCAGTCGTGCCCAACTCTTCTCAACCCCATGAACTATAGACCCACCAGGCTCCTCTGTGCTTGGAATATCCCAGGCAAGAATACTGGAGTGGTTTGCCATTTCCTTCTCCAGGGGAGTCTTCCCAACCCAGGAATCGAACTCGAGTCTCCTGCCTTTCCTGCACTGGCAGGCGAATTCTTTACCACTGCGTCACAACTGGACTTATGAACACACTCTTAGAACAGAACTTGTTTGCGTGTAGGGGACTTACTGCTTATGATTTCAAGAGCACTGTTTACTTCTACTTTCTGCTAAGAAAAGGAGGCTCTCCAAGCTTAGATAAGCTCCCAAGGACTGCAACAAGAGACCTATTGAAAGGCCACTATCTCCTCTAGAAAGTCCTCCTGACCCGCAAAAAGGGTGACCACTCCCTCCTTGGCCCTTCCGTACCACTTCTAGCCCACCAGGCTCCTGTTTCTTTCTGCGTCTTCTCTCCATCAGCAGGGAGATTGGTAGAAACTGTGTTTCACATGGCACCATGTACTCAGTAAGTATCAGGGAAGGAATTCTGATGCCTGCTGCTGCTGCTGCTAAGTTGCTTCCATAGACGGCAGCCCACCAGGCTCCCCCGTCCCTGGGATTCTCCAGGCAAGAACACTGGAGTGGGTTGCCATGTCCTTCTCCAATGCGTGAAAGTGAAAAGTGAAAGTGAAGTCGCTGAGTCTTGTCCGACTCTTAGCGACCCCATGGACTGCGGCCCACCAGGCTCCTCTGTCCATGGGATTTTCCAGGCAAGAGTACTGGCGTGGGGTGCCATTGCCTTCAATTCTGATGCCTAGGTCTCTGCTTTTTACCCCTGGGGAGAGAGAATCTGGAATTTGACATTTTTTTCTTTCTTCACTTTAGGGTCTACTTACAGTGGTTACCTCCACTTGAAAATGGAGATGTTGGCACATTGAGGTGGTGGGGGGGTCAGGAATGCCAAAAACAAGTGTGTATGCTTGTATTTATGTACACTATGTGCACACCATGCTATGGCCACTGAGTGACACAAAGGAAATCTAAAGTCCCACTTGTTTTTCTTCCTTTTTTTTTAATATGACAGTTTGTTTTTGTTTATTTATTTTGGCTGAACCACACGACATGCAGGATCTTAGTTCCCAGACCAGAAATGGAAACCCTGCCCACTACAGTGGAAGCACAGAGTCCTAACAACTGGACACCCGGGCATGTCCCAAGTCCCGCTTGTTTTCTAAAGAGGAGCCCTTGGGCCAAATTTAATCAGATGCTGGGAATGAAGATTAGGGTTAGGAGCACAGATGTATTTAAATAAAAGACGGAAAGAAGGGGGCTTCCCTGGGTGGTTTAGTGGTTAGGACTCTGCGCTTCCACTGCAGGAGGCAGGGCTTCCATCCCTGGTCCAGGAGCTAAGATCCTGCATGCCATCGCACGTCATGAAGTGTGGCCACAAAAGAAAAAAAGACAGAAAGAAGGAGTTCAAGATTTTACAATAAGGGAAACAAAACTTTTCATTATCAATAAAATACACTTAAATACCAAACACCCCTGTGTTCCATCCCTGTGGTGGTGAATTTCCCAACCGGAAGGGGCCCTCTGACTGCCAGGGTGATGTCTACAGAAGTCCAGGGACTCTGGAAGAATTTAAGGTGATCACTGAAACAGTGAGATCCAAAAGATTAAACAGAAGCTAACAAACCAAAAGAAGGAGGAAAGAGAGCTGTGGGTGCTGAAGGGACATGGGCTCCAGTAGCAGAGAGGAGGACAGGAAGCCAGGATCTCTGATTTAGTCCACCCACTGCAGCAGTGTCCCCAGCAGCCTGGCAGCCACAGCCCTGCTGTCCTGCCCAGCATCCCACATACCACCACGAGGATGCCTCACTCTCTGCCCAAGCCCTCAGCACCTCCACCTTATACTTAAGACAGAATCTCTACATGAGCCCCACTGCCTCCTCTCACACCCTTCCAGCATCATATGAGGTCACTGCCCTTCACATACATGCTCCAGTCACGTTGGCCAAACCATTTGACCTCAGGGCCCTAGCACATGCTATTTCACAAGCCTAAAAGGCTCCTTACCCCATCCCACCCGTGCCACCCCTTCCTCTGGCTCTCTCCTGTTCATTCTGAAGCTCTTGTATAAAGTGTCCCTTCCTCAGCAGTCTTATCTGATACCTAAATATGATGCCTTTGTTCTAGCATAATTGCTCACCACTCTAAAGCTTACATCCTCATATGTGAAAATACACTTACTTTTGTGCCTCTCACTGGCTTCAGTGGAGGAATGCACTAGACATCCTGAGGACTAAAACAGAGTCAGTGGCAAAGTAAGGGAACCTTAAATGGGTTGCCCAGACCTGCTCAAGCCAGCCATAGAGTACAGTGATGCAGAGAAGCAGGAAGAGGATGTGACCAGGGAGTGCCACCAGACGATGACAAGGCCAAACTGACTCCACAGACAGAGGGAACCGCAGCTCTTGATAAGGCCTGGATGTGCTTGGGTGCATGCCAGTACATGGCCAGGGGTCCAAGGGAATGAGGCAACATGCTTACTACTGCCCATACCCTCCATCCATTTTCACCAAAGGAGGATTATTTATTACCCTTATAGTTGTCCTCTCTTCCTTCCCAATTTCCTTGTGCTATTTCCAGCTTTCTTCCACTGTGTCAAGTAATCACTTCTTGTTCCCAAGGAAGACTTCCCCACCGTGGGCTGACTTTCTGAAGAAATATCATGAGACATTCACAGGGCTCTCTTTATTTTTAATTAAAATAGAGTTGATTTACAATGTTGTGCTAGTGTCAGGTAAACAAAATGATTCATGTGTGTGTGTGTGTGTATTATTCTCTTCCATTATGGTTTATCACACAGGGTATTGACTAAAGACCCCTGTGCTGTACAGTAAGACCTCATTGTTTATTCATCCTATATATAGTAGCTTGCACCTGCTAATCCCAAATTCCTAATCCTTCCCTCTCCCACTCCCCATCCCTCTTGGCAATCACAAATCTGTTCTTTATGTCTATAAGTCTATTTCTGTTTCATAGATAAGTTCATTTGTGTCCTGTTTTAGACTCCACATATAATTTATATCACATGGTATTTGTCTTTCTCTTTCTGACTTATTTTGCTTTGTATGATAATGTCTAGGTCCATCCATGTTGCTGCAAATGGCATTATTTCATTCTTCTCTATGGCTGAGCGATCGGGCTCTCTCTTTAATATCTTAAATGAACCCTGTAGCTTCTAATTACCCAGTATGGACACTAGTTTATTCCTGAAGTCTACTCTTGTCTCCCCAGCTGTGCTGTGAGTCCCATAAAGGAGAAAATACTTGCCCGTTGTTGGAAGACCCTTCAGCGTGATATGACAGAGACGGACATGCACGTAAACCATGACCCAGCAATTCCTGCCCGAGTTTCACCCTAGAGCAATGTTTAGCTAATGTGCATCAGGAAATTGTGAGAGTGTTCACAGCAATGCTTTCTCAGCAGCAAAAACCTTAGAAGTGACCTAATTGGCCCTCTTCAATAGAATGAATAAATCAGTGTTGGCATATTTATTCAACAGAATACAATATAGCAATAAAAACCAGCACAGGCATATACAAACAGAGATGGACCGAAGCATCAGTTGAATGAAAGAAGCCCATGGAAAACTACAGGATTCAGTCAACAAGAGTAAAAAGCAGGTAAACTAAATAGTGTATTATTGAAGAGTGTATACAAATGTGGTAAAAAAAAAAATAAAGAAAAACAAAGATGTAATCAACCAAAATTCAGGATGGATATTTATTCTATTATGAGTTCTTAAACTCAAAGACTATTTTGTATGCCAATATAGTGCACAATTTAAAAAGGAAAACAAGCAGACTAACTCAATAGCACTCAGCACAGTGGTGACATAGAATTATGTTTTGTTTCTCATAAGAAGAAAAGTCTTTGAAAATAAAGGGTGAAAATGGTGGGGGGAAGAACCAAAAATGTGGAGAGGATAAAATCTGTATGTCACAGGCTAGAAAAATATAAACTATGAGTAAAGCATTAAAAAAAGGAAAAAGTTGCTCACCACCATTATTTTCTATTCATCAACTTATCTTGTTCTTGAAACTTTATTGATTGTAGGATGCCTGTAAAAGCTTGATCTTGTCAATAGAAAGTATTTGGGCAATTAGTCTTCCTGAATGTCTTGTCTCTTTAAGAATCTCTCCATCCTACATCCATAAATGGTTTATGGATGCCAGGAAAGGTTAGGGTCCTGATGCTCCAGGAATGGACGTGCTTCCTCCATGGGACCATCTAGGAAGCTGGGTGTCCGTGGCCCTTTCTCTTGACTCAGCCCTCTCACTGGAGCTGCCATTCCTTGGAGAACTCGAGGCCAGCTTCACTCCCATGAGATCCCTATCTTCTAGGGACAGCTTGACCAAGACCCTGAGAACCTGAGAGTCACATCTCACACCCATCTGCAAGCATTTTTTCTTTGCCTTCTGGTGGCAGGTGAGAAGTGGCAACCCCCAGGTTTTTTTGTTTGTTTGTTTGTTTGAGAGGTGCATGGTCTTTCCAGCCTCTGCCTAAAGAATCAGGACAAACTACCCACTCTAGGACTCACCCAAACCTCTCTGGAAACCTCTGTTCATGTGCCTCCTCCCCACCAGAGGATGGGCACATAAAGGATGCTTGATCCACGTGCTCACCTTCACTTAGCTCAGCCCCTCATGTGAGAACATTCTTTGCTGCTCCAACACTGTCTCCAGGGTCAACATTTCAACTTTGGATTCTTGGTATTTGCATTAGTCAGGATTAGGTTTGCCTGCAATTGATAAAAGATCCAAATACTGAGATTTTTTTCCACTCACATGAAGGTTAGTATATCCGTTTTCTATTGCCACATAACCATTTACCACAAATGCAGCAGCTTTAAATGACAAGAAGTTACTACCTCACAGTGTTGATGCATCAGAAATCCAGGCACAGTGTGGCTCAGCTGTGTCCTCTGCTTAGAGCCTCTTAAAGCTAAAACACAGGTGTTGGCAGTGCTGAGCTCTTCCCTGGATACTCTGGGAAATAATCCACTTCTAAGTTCATCCAGGTTGTTACTGGAACTCAGTTCGCTGCAGCTATATAACTGAAGTCCTGTTTCCTTGACAGGTGGACCCCTTCATCTTCAAGCCAACAACCACAAATCGAATCTTCTCCTGCTTTGAATCTCTGATTTCCCCTTTCCAATGAAAGCTGGAGATAGATTTCTCTTTAGCAGGACCCACACAACTTAGATTTGGTCCACCTGATTAGTTAAGGATACTCTTCACCTTAAGGTCAACTGATTACCTTAACTACATTTGCCAAGTCCGTTTTGCCATGTAATGTAACATACTCATAGGATAACACCAGGGGGAAGGTCATGGGTCCAAAGTTCTGCCTTCCATGCTGGTGAGGCAGTTCTGCCCTGGTCCTTAGGATCAGATTCCTCCCTGCACCACTCACCACCCCTGGAAACGGGCCCTCACCCACCATGGTCCAGGAGGCAGCATGGGGTTCACTCTGACCAGATTTTTAAGGAAGTTTCCCAACAGCTGCCATGTGACACTTCTGCCTGCATCCCACTGGCCCAGCTTTGTGGTTTTGTGACATCCTCTCACAGCTGCAAGGGAGGATGGGTAAGTAGATTTATTCTGGGTGGTACTGTGCCAGGCAAGAATCCTATCACTATGAAAAGAAAAAAAAAAAAAAAGCAATCAGGGACCATATGTAAAAACACAATTCAGGAAAACCCAGTCAAATCCTTTTTTCCTCTTTTGCAAGCTTGGCTCTCAAGATTTTATAGTCTTTGACACTCAAGCTGGAAATTGGCATTTCTGTTCCAGGCAACAATCATTTCCCCCTTTCCTGGGCAATCAGTCTCAGCCTCCAAGTCTGGACTTATTGGCAATAAGGCTAAGGGAGAGGAGGTAGATTTGGAGAAAACCTAATTCCCACATTGCATCTGAATGCAAAAGATATGGGAGGGACAGTCAGCTCCAGATGTACCATCTACCACTGCCTCGCAGGGTCTGACTCGAAGCTTTACTGATGCCTGTACAAGAGGAAAAGAACTATTGCAAGACCATCTTTCATTCCAATAGTGAATCTCAACCTTTGCAAATACAATTCCAGTAGTCATGCCTTAAACAAGCCGTGTTTTCTCTTTTACAAGAAAGGAAAAATGACCTCCAATAGTGTTGTGCAATTATAGCCCCTCAAAGCATGCAGAAAAGTCACAGAAATGGAGCCTACAATGAATTATTTTCCAGACTCAGTCATGCTTAAGAAATACAGTAATCAGAGCCCAGCATGAATGGCCAGTTGCCTCCATGGCAGCTCTGCATAACTTTAAGAACCCTGGAGGCAGCTCATTACAGTCAGGGTGGGTAGGAAAGTCCTGCCCTGGCTCTTGGGGCCAACAGAACCCTCACTGGGATGCTCCCAGAGGAAATGGAGATTTCATAAGCAGATTCATACCTCAAGCAGTTTATTTTTTTCTGATGCCTATTTTTTAGAAAATGTAGTAAGTTGGCAGTTTCCAACCTAGAGAGGCCTAGAAGAAAAAAAACAGAAATTTTTAATTCTGATGAATCTGAACATACAAATTGGCTCAGTCACTTTCCGACTGTGAGAGCTTAGCAAACCAATTTAAACTCTGAGTTTTGGAGTCTTCATTTCCGGGATTAGGATATTAACATACATCCTCCATTCCCAGAGTCCCACTTTAGGGCTCTGAGTTAATAAATATGAAATTCCAGGAACATTAGCAGATCCCAGGGCGATAAGGAGTTATTGTTGTCATTGTTCACATGTTGAATCGGGATCACATCATTATTAACAGCTGGGATGGCCAGGCTCAGCTGCAGAGACGTTTAATTCGACAATCCAAGCTACTGATCCTAAGATTCACTGGGTATTGACAAAGGTAGGAGACATCGATACTGAGTTGGAGGATGGGGTGGTTCTCATTTGATGTTCTGTCCGGGAGACAGGGAACAGTCCAGGTAACTCGACATGAAAAAGATGTCAACCTTATTTGCTATGCTCAGGAGATGCTAACATATCAGGACTCTACCTGCTCTGCCTCTGATGAAAATGGGCAAATAACAGATGGCCTTTGATACCACAGTGCCATTCCTTATCACAGCAATGTCTTTGTCAAAAGAGCTCTACCCACCAGCCCCCTTGGTATGGTCAGGATAACCCAGACAGAGGATGATCTTCTTAGAAGTGTTAGAAGAACACAAGACAATATCTGGAGAAATTCTTACTCCAACCACAGACCACGGTGTTATACCCTCTCCAACTTGGATAAAGACCCATCAGCCCATCTCACAAGTCCCCAAGTCTATTTAGGGACCACAGTTGAAAAACCACTGCTGGGACTGCCCTGATGGTCCAGCAGTTAAGACTCCATGCTTCCACTTCAGGGGGCATGGGTTCCATCCCTGGTCTGGCAACTAAAATCCCACATGCAGCATGCATCATGACCAAGAGGAAAAAAAAGAAAAACCACTGATTTGGGGCAAGGGTCAGCAAACTACAGCCTGCCAGTGGGTTGAACCCCACTGCCACCTGTGTTTATGTAGCCCACGAACTATGAATGGTTTTACATTTTTTAGCGGTTGGGAGAGGGTGAGGGGAAGAATTTTATGGCCCTTGAACACAGTATGAAATTCTCCATTCAATGTCCATAGATACAGGTTTATTGAAACAGAGGTAGACTTACATGCTGTCTATGGCTGCTTTTGTATTACAATGGCAAAGCTGAGTCGTTGCATCAGAACCTGTCTAGTTCACAAATGTTCATCGTGTTTTCCTTTACAGGAAAACCTTACTCTAGGGTGAGCCAACCACCTCACAGCACACCTGAAGGGGAGCCATTCACCTGTTTTCGTGCCCTTTGTCCAACGCTCTGGGTTCATCTGAAGATGGGCACTATCCAAAGAATCATTTCTTTAACCCTTAGGTATTAATAAAAGAAAAATTACTTTTCATCTTTCCCTTTCTGCTTGTATTCAAACAACAGCAATGACAGGGCACAGGCCTGCTAAAAAATCTGACCATTATACAAAATTAATGTCACAGGAGCTCAAAGCCAATGTATTTATTAAAGTAACCCACCCAAGCAGATAGCAGCAAATAGAAAGCAGGAGGGGCCGGGAATCTAGGAACCTGTGATTCCCAGTTAGTATTTCATTTGCATTTGTATTTAAATGATTACACATCTTGTGGCAAATTATTGCAGACTTTTTCTAGCAGGAAAAGGAGAAGAAAAATGCACTCACTGAAGGAAAGCTCTGCAAGAGGCAAAAACTGATAAAGTTCCCCAAGCCTATTTACAAATACAGTCAATGAAACAGAATTTTAATGAATTGTGCCACGTAATCTGGCGGGTAATGAGCTGCAAAAGCCTTTGTCAATTGCAGTGACTGGGAACTAAGTCTTTCCAGTTTCAAGATCAATAAGAGAGTTCTCAGCTCTGCACTCCCCAAAAGTGGAACTCTCGGGAAAAAGGAAGTTGTCATAGGCATGCCATGTCTGCAGATCACAGCAGCAAGGCTGCCATCTGTTTCGTACAGCCCCCCACCCACCGCTTTTATTTAAATCCTGACTTCAGACCAAGAGTGAGCAAAAGACAGTTGGGAGATTAAACAACGCTCTGCCTACGAGATGCCTGCCCATACAAAGTGACAACAAAAGGTTGGAGTGACTCTAATAGTAGCTCCCAATAGTTCAGAAGCTGTATTGAGTTCAACTGCTGGTGTGGACCTTTGTGGGGAAGTAAAGCCCTTGACATTCGGAGTTCCTGATTTACAAAGACAATGGGGGTGGATGGGCTGTTTGGAGATTAAGCACTGACCTAAGGCTTCCTGCTAATTCTGCCTTCCATCATTCTTCTTTCATCTGCTGTCCTCGTTACTGTGACTCCAAACAGTCACAGTCTTCTTCAGAGACCTAGAAGTTGCAAGTTATTGTATTATTCATCTTCTTCACCTCCGTTGTTGCTATGGAGATGTGGTTGTTGTTATGGTCCTAATGCCACAGAACAAGAGAAATCCAGGTGGAAAAGACTTCCTCATTCAGCAATAGGTCATCAACATTTATTGAGTACCTACTACGTGGAAATATTTAGTAAGAAATCTTGGGGAGGTGGAGACAAATGAAACATCAAACCACACCCTTAACTTGCTCTTAGACTAGTGGAGGAGACAGACTCTTACATTCCTTGAATCAATTAATATACAATTTGGTTATACATTTTGTGTTTAACAGAGGTGCTAAAAAGATTATATTTCATGTTAGGGGCCCAGTGAATGTATAAGAAACTTGCCTGAGTTTCTGAATTCATTCAGAAACTCAGATAACTATTCAGATAACTACCCTAGTGGTCCAGTGGCTAAGAATCCGCACTCTCAATGCAGGGGGCCTGGATTCAGTCCCTGGTTAGGGAACTAGATCCCACATACCCAGCTAAAAGTTCACATGCCACAAGTAAGACCAGGTGCAGTCAAATAAATAAATATGAAAGAAAGAAAGAAACTAGCCTGATATCTTGACACCCACATCAAACTAAGGGAAAATACTCCTGCCATGCCATTTCCCCGCTACACACATACCCATTCTTGGAGTTTACTTACAGACAACTTCTGCACTTCTATTTTCTTCCATTAAGGTTTTCTCTCTGGCATCGAGGTAGAGGACCATTAAGAAAAGCCATGGGGAAGCAATTTTAGAGGGCGGGCAGGGTGCGGTAGGCGAACCTGATAAAATGGAAAACTTGAAGTGATCCTGCATGCTGCACTGAGGAAATTGCCACGGGCAATCCCATTCTGTCAACAGAATGTTCCACTTGACTGAAATCAAGACACAGGTGAAATGTCTTAAAATGTGGTCTTGCGGAAAGGTGGAGCATGAGGTGCTCTGAGGGAATTGGGCAGCCCTGGATCACCCAGCATCCATTCTTATACTAGTAAACTTTTACTGGACTATGAAGAGATAAAAAGATGTAGTCCCCTTTCCCAAGGAGTTTATGATCTAGCCAAAGAATCACACTTGTGAAGAGATGTTCATAATCAATGGAGGAATACAGTAATTCATATAAGCAGTGAATGGTTGAAGACCATGCCAACATATTCAGATAAGGTTCAATTCAGGTGTCAAGGGAAATGGAAAAAATGAACTCTCTTTGAAAATGAATAGTCTAGATCACCAGATGTGACAACCTCATTTTTGACTCATAGCCCTCCCCCCACCCAGGGGCTCTTCTTTCCTGATTCTGCCTTATATCCTTGTGGTAGGCACAATGTTGGCTTCACCAGGGAGACCCCCATGCCAGGATGCTCCTCTCCACCAAACCTGAATCACAGGTGGAGTGGGGGGACTGTTAGGCATGGCTTGCATCCCACTTTGCTGCTCCATCATCTTTCCCCTCTTTTAGCATCATCTCATCCCTATTTGCATGTACAAGTGCCACCCAGCAGTCTCAGCGGATGCACTAATAACAGGCTATCAAACAGTCATCATTTTTTGAGAGCCAGGTATGTACCAGACATCATGCTTAGATGGAGATCTATATGTTTATCTCTCTGTCCATTCACTCATCCATCTAGACAGACAGATAGGTAGATAGATAGACAGGTAGCTAGACAGATAGATGATGGATAGATAGCTAGATACTATACCCATACATATATCTATACACACACACACACACACACATATATATATAAACATATGCATACATATGTTGGAGAAGGAAATGGCAACCCACTCCAGTATTCTTGCCTGGAAAATTCCCATGGACAGAGGAACCTGGTGGGCTACAGTCCATGGGGTCACCAGAGTCGGACATGACTTAGCAACTAAACCACCACCACCATATACATATGTAACCCTTCTGGGTTTGGAGAATTTCCTGTTTTTCAAAGACCCAGCACCAAATGTGAAAGTGTTAAATCATAAATTGTGAAGGGCCTGAGATTTCACCCTCCTTGCAAGCTTCCCCCAGTTTATAGATGTATACTAATGGAAGACACAAGACCTCGGGTGCAGAAACAAAGACAAATTACTTGTCACGGCAAAAGATGTAGCAAGAGCAGAATCTTGTGTCAGTTACCTAAACTCCAACTCCCACAAGCAAAAGAGGTGGAAGAGAGAGAGAGAGAGACCTTTTTTTTTTTTTTTTTTTTTTAACTTGGAATGTAAGCAACTCTCTTCCAGAGAATTTACCATCCTGGAATGTCTCCAAAGAAGGCAGCAGTTTCATTTCATCAGCTTGAGCTTCCAAGGCTGGCTACTATTCAGGCAAGCTTGAACAGATAGTCCAAGAAACGGAGGAACATCATGGAGAATTGCCTCCTACTACTAAGTCATCATATGCTATTCCCAACCTAGTCCCAAATGTGACCATGAAGATTCCTTGTGCACAGTTGCATGTCCTAGAACCTGTATCATCCTCCCCAGGATCTGGCTCTTGTGGGAGCCGAACCACTTAGTAATGGCCACCATCTACCAAACCCTTGTAGGTGCTCCACACCATGCAGGTGCTTTACAAACATCATGTCCCTTCCATGCAACAACTCAGTAGGAGAGATGTCAGTTATCATTCCCATTTTAAAGATGAGGAAGTAATGACTTAAGTTGAGTGTCTTGCTCATTATTGAAGTGTAACAGAACGCTATGGTCCTCCACCAGCCTTTCATCTGTAGAAAAACTTTACTCAAAGAGTAAGTTTAATCAAAGAAGAAAATGTAGAAGCAAAGGAAAGCAGGCAAATAGGACAAAATATAAAGAGTTTAGTCATTAAGCAAAGTCAATGACTTTCAGTTCCTCCTCAAGGGTTATAGATAATATTCTGAGCCATCTCTTGTGAGCTATGTTATAGATGTTGAAACGCCCACAAGGTAGAAGAAGTTAACTACATGATGACCAGACTGTAGCCCTGACATTAGCTGCCACAATCCCAAGAACTGGCCTCATGGAAATGGGAACAAACCAACCCTGAAACTGAAGACTAACTGTACATAAAGCAATAAAGGAGACACTGATTCAATCACTGCATGACCAGTTTCAAGATGAGTGTCAAAATGCATATGTGGTAGAGATAGCAAAAGAACTAGAATTAGAATTGGAGTCTAAGCACTTCCATGGTAGTCTAGTGACTAAGACTCCATGCTCCAAACGCAGGGGGCCTGGGTTCAATCCTTGGTCAGGGAACTAGATCCCACATACTGCAACTAAGACCCAGTGCAACCAGATAAATAAATAAAAATTAAAAAAAAAGAATTGGAGCCTAAAAATATCACTGAATTGCAGCAATCTCATGATAAAACTTGAATAGGGAATTGCTTCTGCTGGATGAACAAAGAAAGTGGTTTCTTGAGACAGGATCTATTCCTGATGAAGATACCATGTAGATGGTTGAAATGACAACAAAAGATTTAAAATATTACATAAACTGAGTTGATAAAGTACTGACAGGTTTGAGAGGACTGACTTCAATTTTGAAAGAAGTTCTACTGTGGGTAAAATGCTGTCAAACAGCATTGCTTGCTGCAGAGAAATTGTTCATGAAAGGATCAACTGATGTGCAAACGTCACTGTTTTCTTATTTTAAGAAATTGCCACAGCCACCACAACCTTCAGGAATACCCACCCTGATCAGTTAGCAGCCGCCAGTGTGGAGGCAAGACCCTTTACCAAGAAAAATATTATGACTCACTGAACGCTCAGATGATAGTTAACATTTTTAGCAATAAAGTATTTTTTTAGTTAAATCTTTTTTTTAATTTTATTTTATTTAACTTTACAATATTGTATTGGTTTTGCCATAAAGTATTTTTTAATGAAAAAAAAATCAACATGGCTGTCAGAACTGACTTTGCTATTTCTGCATGTAGCCCCCTCCCTCAGCCTATAAAAGCTCTTGCCCACTGATTGTCAGCGGGGTGTCAGCCTTTGAACATGAGACCACCCTCTCCACTAGTTACTGGCCTCCAAATACAGCAAACCTTCCTTTCTACCAACCTTGCCTTTCTAGTATAGACTTTCTAGTGGCAAGCACCTGGACCCCACTTTTGATAACATCACTACCCCTTAAGTGGTGGAGACAGGATTCCTTGCCATGTTAGTCCAATTACAAAACCTGTGCTTTTCTTCTGCTCTTGAAGCCTTGAAAGTTGGCATGGGCTCCTAAAGAGGTCAGCCTTCTCCCAGCCTCACTGGGGGAGATCAAGCAGCCTCCTTGCTTACTATTAATTAAGAACAAAGCCATTCCTTAGCAAGATGACCTTTTAAGAATAGCAATTAAGAGTCTTCACTTTATAAGATCCAGTCAAACTTGGAGCGGGACAAGATAAAGGGAACAAGCTCATTAGCTTAAAAAGCCAGGGTACCTTTGCTACAAAAAGTAATTTTGTTAAAGCCCAATTACCTTAAAAAAAATAATACTACACTTAGGCAGCTTTCTACCTGCATAAGAAACACAACCACAGTGTTACAGCCACACGTGCCAGAGCTCTGTGCAATAATGTTGTTACTTTTCAAGGCACGGAGCAGATGGGGACGGGGCAAAAGGCAGCCATCAGTGGAGCAGATATGTATGCACAACTCCTGTCCCAGCTACCCCATATCACAACCAAGAAGAACCTGGGCCACAGTCAAGCTAGCCTGCAAAGAAAATTCCAGAAATATTTGTTTGGTGTTTATGGTTTTTAAATCCTTACCATATAACCATCAGTCCTCTTCATTGGGGTCAGAATCATCTATGGCACCTGCTGGGGAGTTCATGAAGGTTTATTTGAAGACATTAGACATCTGCCAGGTTGGAAGACACAGCTGCCTTTGGAAAAAAATGACAAGAGTCAGGTGCCAGCCATAGAGGTAGGTCCAACTCACTCCAAGTGACTGCTGTCCCAGGAGCCATCAATTGTTGGCTGCTGCTCCGACTCAAAGTTAAATGAGTATGTCATCTGTATTGTCCCACCATGAGCCAGATACCCCTGAGGACCAATCTGCAATGAGCCCTAATTGAATGAAGATTGATGGGAACAGAATTTCCAAGGCCATTTACAGATGAAGGTGCCAGCTTCCTAAGCCATGACTGCCATGAACTGCAAGAGCTAATATTCATCCCTCAAGCCCTCCCTAGTTTCGTCATTCTTCTCTGGTGACCTTGAACAGCATTTCAGCTGGCCTCCTAAGACAGAAGGTTAAAGAAGGTAAAGTAACTTTTCCTATTTCTTCCATCTTCCTGTTTTATCTTTTACTTTGAAGAGTAACATATTTAGCTGGAACAATTCATGGCAGATGGTGAATTTGGCCATGTTCTTCTTCTGTGCCTCTCTTATCTTCTCAGTGACAAGCACATCCCTCCTCTGTGTCACCACCTCATTCATTCCTGAAACCCCTAATGCAAAGAGAAAAGTCATAGGAAAAATCTTTTCATTGATTTTAATGGGAAATGTTTGCAGTTTTTGTAGGTAGACAAATATATTCACTGAACCTGGAAAATAAGTTTAAGTCATAAACAGCAACTTGAAAATTTGTACATAAAATGAAACACAATGAAGGAAGGGGTGAAGCTTATAGTAGCGATGGGTGATGGAGGCCGAGAGGGGTCACCGTCTGAGAGGTGGTAGAGTTAGGTGGTTGATTTTCAGGCAGGCCTTTCATATCAAAATCAGGTGAGCTTGGTGATAACTTCCTTTTCCTTCAGACTAACACTAGAAGAATCTCCCGATGCGGAAGACATACCTGTAGAAAACATGGAATCTATAGGTTAAAAAGATGGGTGAGACTTTCCTAGCGGTCCAGTGGCTTAGACTCAGCACTCTCGATGCAGGGGGCCCAGGTTTGATCCGTGGTCAGTGAAATAAATTCCACATGCCACAACTACAGACTCCACATGCCACAACTAAGACCTGGGGCAGCCAAATAAATAAATATTTTTTAAAAAGTGTGTTTGGGGCAGGGAGAGTTTCAAAAGATGAGCAAAGAGCACATGGATTCCACAGACTAAAGAGATATAGAAAATCTAACCTCTTTATCCCCCTTGCTTGACAACACATTCATTCACCAGAGTTTGTGTCCATCCTCAAAGGCATAAATTTAAATTGTCCTACATAGCATTCTCTGACTAGAAATAGAGATTATATCAATTACCAAGTACCTGTCTGTGCTAAGTGCAATGACAAAATCTCACTTACTATTTTGCAGCACACTTGGGGATGAGAAATCCTACTGAGGGAAGAGTCATTGTGTGGAAAGCAGTGTCATTTCCCCAGAGCCCATGGCAGAAGGCATTAAGGGCACAGCTGGGACTGTACAGTGTGTGCAGCCCTCTTCACGGAGCCATGCGGGTCTCCCTTACGAACAGGACTTCTTATTTTCTGCCTTCATTGCCCTGACTCTCCTTTTACCAAACTGCCCAGAACTGAGATAGCACCTGACAGGTGTCCCATAGGGGTATGTTTTTATTTACCGAAAAGCATTTGCATTCAAATCAATGGAGAATCCACACACCTTCTAAAATTTCCAAGGCAATGCTTCTCAAAGCATGGTCCTTGACTCAGCATCAAAAAACTCCCCTTACCCCAAAACTTTCTAGAAATTCAAATCTTCGGGGCTGATCACAAACCTACTAACCAACAAATCTGGGACAAGAATCCAGCAGTTTATGTAAAACAAGCCCATGGATCCACAAGAAAGCTTGAGAACTGCTCTAAGGAATCAGACATTTAACCCAGATGTCCTAATGGACCTTGAATATTCAACCACAAAGGCTCAAAACAAATGCCCCTAGAAGAGAGACCATATTCCTCTGCTGGCTAATTTGCGTATTAATCTCTCAAAGGGGTTGATAAGCCTATGATTTACTACAAACTTAATTTAACACATGAGCTAATTAGTAATTCCTCACAGTGTTTTATATGTACAGATAAATATATGAAACTTGAAAGTGTTATCATATTAAGCTGAATCCACTCAAATTACCCAAAGGAAATTTCTCCTAAAGGAAATCAGTCCTGGATATTCATTGGAAGGAAATTCCAATACTTTGGCCACCTGATGCAAAGAATTGACTCATTGGAAAAGACTCTGATGATGGGAAAGATTGAAGACAGGAGGAGAAGGGGAAGACAGAGGATGAGATGGTTGGATGGCATCACTGGCTCAATGGACATGAGTTTGAGCAAGTGAACTGGTGATGTACAGGGAAGTCTGGCATGCTACAGTCCATGGGGTTGTAAAGGGTCAGATATGACTAAGCAACTGAACTGAACTGACTCAAATTACCTTATGAAGTTAACAAGGTGCTCATTGAAGGTAGATTATCATACTGTTTTCACCTCCATATCCTCACAGCACAGCACAAAACTGGTCCAGAATTAACGCTTGTTGAAAGGGAAACGTGTGGATAAATTTAAAAAATTAATGTGGGGAAAAGGGGAATTATGGATGTGAAGTAGTTTGTATTAGAAAAGCATCTGTGAACTTGCAGCAATACATAATGTTGACCATTGGTTCAGGCCCATTCCAGAATGAAATTTCAGTGGCAGTGAAAGAAAACATATGGTTCCCTGGTAATAATGTGGCATTGTGTAGACACAACCTACATTTGAAAACCTCTTCAAATGGAAACCTTGATTCCATCTGTCTCTTAAAAAAAAAAACCTCATAATTGCTTATAATCATGTTCATTTACCATTTTCTCAAATGCTTAACAGCTGGTGGGGGGCGGAGGACAGACGGGCAGGAGGAGACATGGGTAATTAATAAAAGTCGTTTTCCTTCTTCGATTCTGAATGTTATCGGTGTTTAAAATGTCAAAACTATGCCCCCATATTCCTCAGATGACTCGCCCCTGACATGTCATAACTGAACCCACTCCTCCAACCCACGGATTCACCCCTAGAGAGTTCTACAGAAAGAGTGGGCTCAACCTACTTCTTTTTTTAATTACATATGGTTGATTTATACTGTCCCGTTAGTTTCAGGTGTACAGTATAGTGATTCGATTATAAATATACACACATTCATTCTTTTATGGATTCTTTTCCCTTATAGGTTATTACAAAATATTGAGTATAGTTCCCTGTGCTATGGAGTGGGTCTTGTTGGTTATTTATCTTATATAGTATTGTGTATATGTTAATCACAAACTTCTTTTTAAGGACTTTTGGGAGGCTCTAAGAGAGAGACATTTGCAAGGACAATTCAGCTGATGAAAACAATACACGGCAAATATTTAAGTCTTAATATTCCAACTGAACTTCTTTTCAAGACTAGAAATGAAACCAGCAGGGAGTCCAACCTGCGAACACATCTGTTTCTGTAAGAAAATGAAATTGACAAGCACCTAAGCATGTGTGTACCCATGTACACTTCAGCTCTGGTGCCTTGTTGCACACAGAGTAAAACCTGCCTTGTGGAGATGGTTTCCTGCCTACCATCTTCTTGAAAGTGGGGGTGAGGACCACAAGCCCAGGTCACTCATGAGCTTATTGATCATGCACAACCACTCCCTGACTCCAGACCTACAGAACCAGAGTCTATGGGTGGGGCCTAGTGCCCAGGTGATTCTGATTTAAATCAGGGCTCCCATTTCCCTCTCACTCACACCAAGCATGGGTAGTTTGTCTACACCCAGGAGACAGGTCCCTCCCATCCAGTCAGCTCTCTGCAACCATCTGGAGGTAAGGGTTATTCCACAACTTTAAGAGGACAGTAAATGGGCTTGTTGCAAATGGCTGGGCACACATGGTCTAGTAGGAGGACATGGACCATTAATTTGACCATAATAATTGTCATTCTGTAAATGGCCATTTCAAGGGGTCCCTGGATGGCCCTCTGGTTCTTCCTCTTCAGAAAAGAGTGAAGCTCTTTAGCTTCGTCTGCTAAGAGTCTGCTCTCTGTCCTCAGTCAGACAGAAGTCTCCCATCACTGTCAAGTTCTACTGGAGCTGTTTTCCCCACCTAATCGTCTCCCAAGCCTGTCTGCTCAGTTCAAGCCCCTGTTTCCACATAGAAAAATCGTCAGTCTCATCACTTCACTGTATGCCTGAAACTCTGCAAATCAACTCTCTGCTGTGCTGTGCTAAGTCGCTTCAGTTGTGTCTGACTCTGTGTGACCCTATGGACTGTACCCTACCTGGCTCCTCTGTCCATGGGATTCTCCATGAAAGAATATTGGAGTGGATTGCCATGCTCTCTTCCAAGGGATCTTCCCAACCTGGGGATCGAACCCTGGTTTCCTGCATTGCAGGCAGATTCTTTACCATCTAAGCCACGAGGGAAGCCCCATTAATCAACTCTCCTTCAATTTTTAAAAAATGCATAATAACCTGTAATAGAAAAGAATCTGATAAAGAATACAGGTATGTGTATGACTGAATCACTTTGCTGTACACTTAAAACTAACACAACATTGCAAATTAACTGTACTTCAAGAAAATCACAGATGTATGCAAATAAATAAATTTTAAAATTAAAAAATGTTTTTAAAGATTTTTTAAATATATAAAGAACATAGGACAATTGTCCTATATACTTATAATTATATGCTGTGTATGAGGAACTCACATTAGGTACAATGACGCAAGTATATTAAAAATGTGTTGTTGTGTGTTAGTTGCTCAGTCATGTCTGACTCTTTGCCACCCCATGGACTGTAGCCACCAAGCTCTCCTCTGTCCATTGAATTCTGCAAGCAAGAATACTGGAGTGGGTTGCCATTCCCTTCTCCAGGGGATCTTCCTAACCCAGGGATGGAATCCAGGTCTCCTGCATTGTGGTCAGATTCTTTACCATCTGAGCCACCAGGGAAGCCCAAATTTAAAATGAGAGAATTGAATAAGTCAAAATAAAATTCCCAGTTTCTTCATCTTTAATACTCAGACTTAAGTAGATAGAGTAGGAGGTATAATAATAATCATTGAGATTCAACATTCCTGTGAGGGACTAGTGCCACAACTATTTTGTTTTGTAATGAACAAATGGAGGTAAGGAGAGGTTAAGAAACTTGCCCAAGGATACATAGCTGGTCATTGCCAATATAAAGGTTGACTTTGGAGTGCTGGTTTGGCAATCAGTGTGACTGGAGTTCAAATCCTGACTTTACCTCTTTCTATAGAATTATTTCGTCTCACATGCTAGCAAAGTAATGCTCAAAATTCTCCAAGACAGGCTTCAACAATACATGTACTGTGAACTTCCAGATGTTCAAGCTGGGTTCAGAAAAGGCAGAGGAACCAGAGATCAAATTGCCAACATCTGCTGAATCACCCAAAAAGCAAGAGAGTTCCAGAAAAACATCTACTTTTGCTTTATTGACTACCCCAAAGCCTTTGACTGTGTGGATCACAACAAACTGTGGAAAATTCTCAAAGAGATGGAAATACCAGACTACCTGACCTGCCTCTTGGGAAATCTGTATGCAGGTCGAAAAGCAACAGTTAAAACTGGACATGGAACAACAGACTGGTTCCAAATTGAGAAAGAAGTACATCAAGGCTGCATATTGTAACCCTGCTTATTTAACTTATATGCAGAGTACATCATGCGAAATGCTGGGCTGGATGAAGCACAAGCTGGAATCAAGATTGCCAGGAGAAATATCAATAACCTCAGATGCGCAGATGACACCACCCTTATGGCCAAAAGCAAAGAAGAACTAAAGAGCCTCTTGATGAAAGTGAAAGAGAAGAGTGAAAAGGTTAGCTTAAAACTCAACATTCAGAAAACTAAGATAATGGCATCTGGTCTCATCACTTCATGGCAAATAGATGGGGAAACAGTGACAGACTTTATTTTGGGGGGCTCCAAAATCACTGCAGATGGTGACTGCAGCCATGAAATTAAGACGCTTGCTCCTTGGAAGAAAAGGTATGACCAACCTAGACAGCATATTAAAAAGCAGAGGCATTACTTTACCAACTAATGTCTGTCTAGTCAAAACTATGGTTTTTCCAGTAGTCATGTATGGATGTGAGACTTGGACTCTAAAGAAGGCTGAGTGCCAAAGAATTGATGCTTTTGAACTCTTGTGTTGGAGAAGGCTCTTGAGAGTCCCTTGGATGGTAAGGAGATCCAACCGGTCCATCCTAAAGGAAATCAGTCCTGAATATTCATTGGAAGGACTGATGTTGAAGCTGAAACTCCAATACCTTGGCCACCTGATGCAAAGAACTGACTCATTGGAAAAGACCCTGATGCTGGGAAAGACTGAAGGAGGGAGGAGAAGGGGACGAGGATGAGGTGGTTGGATGACATCACTGATGCATTGGACATGAGTTTGAGTAGGCTCCGGGAGTTGGTGATGGACGGGAAAGCCTGGCGTGCTACAGTCATGGGGTCACAAAGAGTTGGATACGACTGAGCGACTGAACTGAACTGATGGATTTATTTAACTGCTCTAATTCTCATTTCTCTCATCTAAGAAAGAGGAACAATAATAATAATAAAACTGCTGAGGGGCTAGCTGGATGAATTAACTGCAAAATGCTTGGAGCATTGCTAGTGCGTGATAGGTATTCAGTAAATGCTGTTGTTGTTATTGCCGTGGTACAGTATTCCAAAGGAAGTTTATCCCCTTGAGTGCTCTGTGACATGTCTGTGCAAACACCCTACCCCAGGAGCAGCACCCCTTCCCATGAATGCCCAGGGCCCCTGTACTGGCTCCAACCTGAGTGTCTAAGCTGCCTGGTCGGGCAGGGACCATTTCCCCTCTCCCTCCCCTGAGTAATGCATCTCGCCCACTCAAGCACAGTAAGAAGAGAGGTCCTGCTGGCTTGGTGGGCACAGTGCCTTCTTAGTGGCCTCTTCACCAAGAATGGATTTTCCTCCACTGAACAGAAATATAGCTGTGGCCACACTTCCTGTCTATGTTAAACATCCCCACCTGCAGCAAGCGCTTCACTCTCTCATCCGTCTGCCTGCCCTCACCTCCCACTGGTCTGCGAGTGATGGAAAGAAGCATTTGGTGTGGGAACTACTTATGAAGACTGTTTACCTTCCTCCTGTCTCACAGGGTGTGTGGGTGGCCACAGGCTACAGAGAAGACAGAAGCCAGTTCATATCTCACCCACATGGCTGTCCTTTCTTTGAACCCTACGATTTCCTCCACCCCAGACCAAGCTCGGCCTCCCCTCTGAACCTTCCCTGCCAATAGGGACCTATAGGCATGCTCCCCTCTCTGAATCCTAGGAGGCTTCTATCATGCTGGTACTGGTGTTTCTGAATCACCTTAACTTCCCAACTGATTTTCATCTTTCCTTCTCCTCTGAGCATTTGGAGAGGAGGGTCATCTTCAAAGAAGAGGCTACACTGGACTTGGTGTGGCTGGAAAGCATTTCCAAAATCCTAACGTTAAGGGTAACTTTTTAAATTTTGTTTTATTGAAGTATAGTTGATTTACAATGTCCTATTTCTGCTGTATAGCAAAGTGGTTCAGTTATACATATATACACATTCCTTTTCATATTCTTTTCCATTATGGTTTATCACAGGATACTGAACGTATTTCCATATGCTATACAGTAGGACCTTGTTGTTTATCTATTTTATACATAGTGGTGTGTATATGTTAATCCCAGATCCCTTTCTGCCCTTTCCCTTTGGAAAACATAAGATTATTTTCTATGTCTCTAAGTCTATTTTTGTTTTATAAATAAGTTCATTAGTGTCATATTTTAGATTCCACATATTTGATATCATATGATATTTCTTTATCTGACTTACTTCACTTAGTATCTTAATCTCTGCAACATGGTCCAACCATGTTGCTGCTAATGACATTATTTCATTCTTTTTTGTGCTGACTAGTATTCCACTTTATATATGTACCACATCTTCTTTATGCATTTATCTGTTGATGGACATTTAGGTTGTTTACATGTCTTGGCTATTGTAAATAGTGCTTCTATAAACAGGGGAGCATGTATCTTTATGAATTGTAGTTTTATCCATATATATGCTCAGGAATGGGATTGTAGTATCATATAGCAACTGTATTTTTAGTTTTTTAAGGAACCTCCATACTGTTCTCTATAGTGGCTGCACCAATTTTTATTCCCACCAACAACTTGGAAAGGTTCTCTTTTCTCCATAGAGGGTAACTGTTTTTAATACAGGTAAATTCATCTTTTTCATCCACAGTTGTTGGCAAATGTATCAATAAGAACAGCTTTGGGGAAAGGCAATTAATCCAAATCTAAAATACAGTAGGTCTACCTTTCCATCTGGCAACTCCCCTCCAGCTGTCTATCTCAGAAAATCTTTGCATGTGTACACAAAAAGTTGTATTTAGAATCATTCCTGGCATTTATTATTTATAATATAAAAAGCTGGAAGCCACCCAACATCCATGCCTAGAAGAATGACCAAATTATTTTGCCACACTGTGCTGAAGTTAAAGAAAATGATGATCTGGATGTTCTGAGAAAGACCTTAAAACAAATTATTTTAAAACAAGGATTAGCAAACTTTTCTATAGAGGGTCAGATGGTAAATATTTCAGTCTTTGCAGGCCATTCTGTCTCTGCTATGACTACTCAATTCTGCCACAGTTGTGCAAAAGCAGCCCACAACAATAACAAACAAAAAAGCATGGCTATGTTCCAATAAAACTTTATTTATAAAAACAAGCTTGGAGCCAGATTTGGCCCAGAGGCCATAGTTTGCCAACACCTGAGTTTAAAAAAACAAAGCAAATTCCAGATCATTATGCACAAGTTGGAAAACAAATCTACCCCATTTATATAAAAACAAAATCATAAAGATCTGTATACGTTCTTCACTATGTGTATACATGCATTTATAGAAAGTCCTGAAGGATTATGAAAAGTAATAAAATCATCAAGCCACCTTCAAATAATAGTTTGAGAAATATTGACAGCTGTTTCTTTTATTCATGACCTCTATTGTCCTTGACAATTCTAATTGTTTTCAATTAGACAGCAACTCTAACACATTATTCTTTTAAGAAAGGAACTAAATAAGGATTTTCAGCTCTCACAAAAGACCAGTTGGCAGACCACCAGGTCTCAGGGTCCTCTCCATATCTCATGGCTCTATCCCAGCATCAGAATAGTCCCAGCCAGCCAAAGCAGGGGCCTGAGGCAGCCACAGGCCTGCTGAAGCAGGCACTTTCATACCTGGTCTTTGCTCTTAAAGATTCCCAAAGCCAAAAACAGAAATTCTTTTCTAAAGGGCAACTTATTTGAAGTATTAATTAAAATGCAAATTACTCCAAGATGGCTTGGCTTTTAAACATTTTCTCTGAAGTTTCCATGAATATAGAGCATATGACAGGCTTCTGTTTAGAATGATCTGCATGCATGCTCACAGTTGAAAAATTGCTTGATTTTGAAAATAACAAGGAGGGCAGTAAATGCCAAGCAAGGCAGCCAGAATCCTTTAGCAAGAGCTGTTCTCCTTCAGGAGGACAAAGGAGTAAAAGGGTTGAAAAACCACATGATCTGCTAAGACTCAGCTTCTAGCAGGGTTTTTTGAGGGGGTGGAGTTTGCCACCCACAAAGAAGGGGAACCAAGTTACCAGGTTGGACCTCCCAGCTTTAAAGTAGTTAGAAACTTCTGTCAATGTACATTTGGGTTGCTTCCAGGTCCTAGCTGTAGTAATAGGGCTGCAATAAACATTGGGGTTCATGTATCTTTGTCTATTATTTTTAATTGGAAGATAATTGCATAACAGTGCTGTTTGTTTCTGCCATACAACAACATGAATCAGCCATAAGTATACGTATGTCCCCTCCCTCTTGAACCTCTCTCCCGCCCCTTCCTAACTCACCCTCTGGGTTGTCACAGAGCACCTGATTGAGTTCCCTGTGTTATATATTAACAGCAACTGCCCACTAGCTATCTATTTTACATATGGTAATGAATATCTTTCAGTGCTACTCTCCCAATTCGTCCCACCCTCTCCTTCCCAAGTTAAGTCCAAAAGTCTGTTCTCTATGTCTGCATCTCTATTCTGTCCCTGCAAATAGAATCATCAGTACTATCTTTCTAGATTCCATGTATACACATTAATATATGATATTTGTTTTTTTTTCTCTTTCTGACTTACATCACTCTGTATAACAAGCTCTAGGTTCATCCACCTCACGAGAACTGACTCAAATACATTTCTTTTTCTGGCTGAGTAATATTCCATTGTATGTACCTACCACAACTTCTTATTCATTCATCTGTTGATACACATCTATGTTGCCTACATGTCCTGCTATTGTAAATAGTGCTGCAATGAACATTGGAATACATGTGTCTTTTTCAATTATGGTTTCTCAGAAGGGTATATGCCCAGGAGTGGATTTCTGGGTCATATGGTAATTTTGCTCCTAGTTTTTTAAGAAATCTCCATATTTTTCTCCATAGTAGCTGTATTGCCACCAATGGTGCAGAAGGGTTCCCTTTGCTTCACACCCTCTTCCAGCATTTATTGTTTGTAGATTTTTTGATGATGGTCATTCTGACTGGTGTGAAGTGATACCTCATTCTGGTTTTGATTGATACTTCTCTAATAATGAGTGATGTTGAGTTTTTTTTTTTTTTTTTTTTACATGTTTGTTAGCCATTTGTATGTCTTCTTTGGAGAAATGTCTGTTAAGGTCTTCTGACCATTTTTTTATTGGGCTGTTTGCTTGTTTTTTTATATTGAGATGCATGAGCTGCTCCTATATTTTGGAGATTAACCCTTTGTCAGTTTCTTCATTTGAAAATATTTTCTCCCTTTCTGAGGACTGTCTTTTCTACAACATGATGACTAACTTCCCACCCTCTTCTTCCTGAGTCAGGGGAGAAAAGGAAGCTGTAAACAAACATGAAACTCATGAGAGGGAGGGAGTGAACTCATCATAACCTTTAAGGAAGAAGCAAAAAAAAAAAAAAAAAAAAAAAGACTCACTGTTCTTTTTTTCACTCACGTCTTTTTTGCACCAGATGCTGAGTGTATCTTCTTGACATCCTTGTCCCAGTTTTACCTAATACTCTCCACAACCCTAAGAGACAGTAATTAACATTCCTAACTGATGGGGAAATAAACAAAACAGAAAAGTTAAGCAATTTGGTCCAGGGCCACAAAATTAAAGGGCAAAGGAAGAGAATGAAAAGAAATAATAATAACAGCTTTGATGATTACAACATCTGTTGAAGAGGGTACAATATAATCCAGTATATCACTTCCCTTACTTCACTTAAAGGATCTCTTAAGCAACAAGGCCCAGGAGAGGAACTTCCCCAGGAAGTACCAGTGGTAGGGATTGACAGGCTAATCTCTAGGTCAGGAATGCAGAGCTGGACCAGGACTAGAACTCTTGCACTACACAATGACCAGATGTTCTTACAAGAGGGGTGGCTGAAACAGGTCTACCCACCAGAATTTCAGCATCTAAATAACTCCCCCACCAGGACACTACCTTTCTGGTCCCTGATAACAAACTCCCTGATATTTCAATATTTACCTACTAGTTAGTAGTAGCTTCACATGTTGCTGATGAGTAGACCTTTTGTTTGGGGATATTTTGTTGTTGTTGTTGTTTTTAATTAGAATATAATGGCTTTATAGTGTTGTGCTATTTTCTGCTGCATATGACCCAGCAATCCCACTCCTGGGCATATACCGAGAGAAAACCATAATTCCAAAAGATATATGCACCCCAATATTTATTGCAACACTAATTACAACAGCCGGAAGCTTTTGTTTTCATCATCAGCCCTGATCACCACTGCCTCGGGCCAATTAGTTGAAACTGTCACTTTTTATGGCAATTTGGAGTTACTGGTTGAGGGACCTCTTTCTCTTTAAACCCCATATCCTGTCCCAACACACCCACATTTGTTTTTCTTGGGCTGATCCTATGACAACCCAGATGTTCCCCACCAAGTATCTCTTCATTCAAAAGCAGCTCCTGAGCTAGCTTATGTATACTTTACATGACATCCTGAACAGCAAACAGCTCTAAGTTTTTCCTTTGTCATTTTGGTTCTCAAAGTCCCTCTTGGCTTCTCACCCCAGAGAGCTGCTGGTCTGCTCCCATAGGAATCCCCACTTCCCAGGCTCCTCCCTCCCGGATTTCAGTCTCCTCTCTCTGTATTGTTTAGAGGAATTCTCCCCTCCCAGCACCTCTTCTGTACTTGTGGCTGTGTGCATCCTGTACACAATGAATATCAAGGAATATCAGTAAACAAAGGTTATTACATCCATCAAGCCATCAGCCACTGCAACCGCACCCATAGGTGCACCCTGAGGGGATTCAGGATGGAGAAAAAAGGGATACTGGCCCTAGATAGTTAAGATGCATATCAAAGAATGTTTTCAATGAGCCCAGACTCTTGCATCTTCCCATACACAAGAAAAAAGTCACTCTTTCTTGTGAAAGAAGTGATGTCGGTCAGTTGTGTCCAACTCTTTGAGACACCATGGACTGTAGCCTACCAGCCTCCTCTGTCCATGGGATTCTTCAGGCAAGAATACTGGAGTGGGTTGCCTTTTCCTTCACTAAATTCATTAAGCTTGGATGTCTGTTTTTCTTTAATTAGCAGTAATGTTTTGATCCCCTTCATGGATCACTGCCTTGGCCTGGGGAAAGGACTTGTTAACTCAATGGAACTAGATCTGGTGGACAAAGTGCCTAAAGAACTATAGACAGAGGTTTGTAATATTGTACAGGAGGCAGTGACCAAAACCATCCCAAAGAAAAAGAAACTCAAGAAGGCAAAGTGGTTGCATGAGGAGGCTTTACAAATAACTGAACAAAGAAGAGAGGTGAAAGGCAAGAGAGAAAGGGGAAGCTATACCCCTCAGACAGTAAAGAATCTGCCTACAATGCAGAGGATCCAGGTTCAATCCCTGGGTTGGGAAGAACCCCTGGATAAGGGAATAGCTACCCACTCCAGTATTCTTTCCTGGAGAATTCCATAGACAGAGGAGCCTGGCAGCAACTCCATGGGGTCACAAAGAATCACACATGACTGATTAACTAACTGAATGCAAGGTTTCAGAGAATAGATAGACCTCTTCTCTCCAAGAAGAGATAAGAAGGCCTTCTTAAATAAATAGAGGAAAACAATAGACTGGGAAAGACCAGCTATCTCTTCAAGAAAATTAAAGACGCCAAGGGAACATTTCATGCAAGTATGGACATGATAAACAACAAGGACCTAACAAAAGCAGAAGAGATTAAGAAGAGATGGCAAGAATACACAGAATTATACAAAAAAAGCTCTCAATGACCTGGATAACCACGATGGTATGGCCACTCACCTAAAGTCAGACACCCTGCAGTGTAAAGTCAAATGGGACTTAGGAAGCATTACTATGAACAAAGATAGTGGAAGTGGTCAAATTCCAGCTGAACTATTTCAAATCCTAAAAGATGATGCTGTTAAAGAGCTGCACTCAATATTTCAGCAAATTTGGAAAACTCACAGTGGCCACAGGACTGAAAAAGGTCAGTTTTCATTTCTGTCCCAAAGAAGGGCAATGCCAAAAATGGTTCAAACTACCATACAATTGTATTCATTTCACATGCAAGCAAGGTAATACTCAAAATCCTTCAACAAATCCTTGTTGTTTTTCAGTCACTTAGTCATGTTGGACTCTTTATGACCCAATGGACTGCACACCAAGTTAGGCTTCAACAGTATGTGAACCAAGAAATTACATATGTACAAGCTGGGTTTTGAAGAGGTAGAGGAACCAGAGGACAAATTGCCAATATTTGTTGGATCATGGAGAAAGCAAGGAAATTCCAAAATAAAAATCTACTTCTGCTTCATTGACTATGCAAAAGCCTTTGTGTGGATCACAATAAACTGTGGAAATGTCTTCAAGAGATAGGAATACCAAACTACCATATCTGTCTCCTAAGAAACCTGTATGAAGATCAAGAAGCCACAGTGAGAACTGGATATGGAACAACTGAATGGTTCCAAATTGGGAAAGGAGCATATGAAGGCTGTATATTGTCACCTTGCTTATTTAACTTATATGCACAGTACATCCTGTGAAATGCTGGGCTAGATGATTCATAAGCAGGAATCAAGACTGCTGGGAGAAATATCAACAACTTCAGATAGGCAAATGATATCACTTTAGTGGCAGAAAGTGAAGAGGAACTAAAGAGCCTCTTGATGAGTGAAAGAGGAGCGTGAAAAAGCTGGCTTAAAACTCAACATTCAAAACACTAAGATCATGGCATCTGATCCCATTACTTCATGGCAAATGGAAAGGCAAAAAGTGGAAGCAATGATAGATTTTATTTTCTTGGACTCCAAAATCACTTCAGATGGTGACCGCAGCCATGAAATTAAAACATGCTTGCTTCTTGAAAGAAAAGCTATGACCAACCTAGATAGCATATTAAAAAGCAGAGAACATCACTTTGATAGCAAAAGTCCATCTAGTGAAAACTATGGTTTTTCCAGTAGTCATGTATGGATGTGAGAGTTGGACCATAAAGAAGGCTGAACACAAAAGAATTGATGCTTTGGAATTGTGGTCCTGGAGAAGACTCTTGAAAGTCCCTTGGACAGCAAGGAGATCACACCAATCAATCCTAAAGGAAATCCATCCTGAATATTTATTGAAAAGACTGTTGCCAAAGCTCCAATACTTTGGTCATGTGATGTGAGGAGCCAGCTCATTGGAAAAGATCTTGATGCTGGGTAAGATTGAATACAAAAGATAAGGGGGTGGCAGAGGATGAGACGGTTGGATAGCATCAACAACTCAATGGACATGAGTTTAAGCAAACTCTAGGAGATTGTGGAGGACAGAGAAGCCTGGTATGCTGCAGTCCATGGGGTTGCAAAAAGTCAGATGTGATATAGTGACTGAACAACAACAATCTTTTGATGTGCAGTTGCTTGGGCTTTTATCTGCAAAAAAAACAAAAAAAAAACTCCTCTATACCCTGGTTCCTCCCTTTACTTCTTCGAAACAGTCCCTCAGAACTCTCTGAGAGGTTTTATCGTGGGCTTAAGTGTACCAAATAAAACATAAATCTCAACTTTAAAGTGTGCCTTTTTTATGGTCAAATTCAACCTTATGGAAGAGAGTTTATCAACCATCTTTAGTTACTAACTACATCTTACTCCCAATCTCTACCCTAAACAGCCTATGAAATCCTCTCTTTCGAACACAAATAGTACTGGATCAGGAAAAATTCACGTAAAAGAAGCTCTTCCCACCTAATATTCCCACATTCCTGTCATGACATCTGTGGAGATGAAGAAGAATAAAAATGGAACAGCCCTTCTCTCTATAAACTTCACCACCTCAGAACCATCTCAGGCTCGGCTACTCATGAAAGGTTCATATGGCCCGTGAGGGCAGCTGACAGCTCTCAAGGGGCTGTCTTGGCCAGAGAGAATAGACTTGCTGTGTGTGGTGTGTAGCCACAAAGAGCACCTGGATGGGCACTGTAACTCAGGAGAGAGCATATCTTTTTTGTTGTGGGAGCTCTCCCACCTTGGACCAGTCACCTGCAGAATGGTATACTCCACACCAGTCCAAGAAGTTGGCATGGACCAGTCTTGGACAAATGGGAACTGGATGAACTTCCAACTTTTCCCACCAAAGGTCTAAGACACTCCATGCTCACTGTTCAGTCTTTGAAGAGGAGAAGTTGGCCTGCGTGCTGATCATGTAATAGTGTGCTTAATTGCTCCATGCACCCACATTACCTCCTGGCCTTGCCGCTGGCATTGTCTTACCAAAGAGACATTGGCTGACCCAGCTTTATTGAATAAAACACATTTCACATTAGTAGTGTAAATTTGATTAAATGCAAAAAAATAAAAATCTTTTCAATAGATTAAGGACACCACTATAATCTTGTTTATACTCAATTTGTTTAACAAATGTTTTCTTCAAAACAATACAATAAGCCTTGGTCCTGTCTGTTGAGGGGAATGATGATCAGTCCTGAATTTCAAAATTTTAAATAAATAAGCCTTCCCTAATTCTGAAAAATCCTATACTGTGGGTTGTCCTTCATCTACCCATTTTACAAAATGATAAACTTGAGTAGAAAAGTGGGTACAAACTAAACTCAGGCTCTCTGAACCATACTGTCCCAAACACATGCCAAAAGCATGCCAGGACCCAACAGTACCCACCAGAAGAGCCCTCCCAGATATTGACTTTGGTTTGGTTTGGTTTAGCTTCATTTTCATTTTGTTTTATTTTGAGTTTTGTAAAATTTTTTTTGTTGTTTGCTTGGCTTTGCTTTACTTTGTTTTGTTTTCAGGGTTGGGGACAAAGGAGAGTGATACAAACCACTCCAAAAATCAGCATTTTAAGAATGGATATTGAATATGTGGTGTGTTCCTAAAAATAGAAGTATACAGAGCATTTCCTAAGCTCCACTCTGTGCCCATCCCAAACCTTAGGATGCAAATGTCCACTCAGAAGCTTCCAGTCCAACTCAGGCTACAGTCTAAACACTATGAAACAATGAGGAGACTGATTCACTCCTTTAAAATCTTCTGAGCATGTATTGTGCACCAGACCTTGTGAAGAGTCCCACACAGAAGCTAGTTCCCAATCTCTGAATGCTGATGACCTACCGAGGGAGAGAAGACAAACAGTAACCCAGCACATGACAGAGTCCTTCAGACAGTTAGTGCTCTAAGAGTAAGAAGGCAAAGGGCCCGTAGCAAGGTGACCAGATTTAGCAAACAAAAATACAGGATAGCCTCTTTAATAAATGATGCTGGGAAAACTGGACAGCTACATGTCAAAGAATGAAATTAGAACACTTCCTAACACCATACACAAAGATAAACTCATAATGGATTAAAGACCTAAATGTAAGACCAGAAACTATAAAACTCTTAGAGGAAAACATAGGCAGAATACTCCATGACATAAATCAAAGCAAGATTCTCTTTGACCCACCTCCTAGAGTAATGGAAATAAAACAAAAGTAAACAAGTGGACCTATTAAACTTAAAACCTTTCGCACAGCAAAGGAAACTATAAGCAAGGTGAACAGCCACTGCTGCTAAGTCACTTCAGTCGTGTCCAATTCTGTGCGACCCCATAGATGGCAGCCTACCAGGTTCCTCCATCCCTGGGAGTCTCCAGGCAAGAATACTGGAGTGGGTGGCCATTTCCTTCTCCAATGCATGCATATGCTAAGTCGCTTCAGTTGTGTCTGACTCTATGTGACCCCATGGACAGCAACCCACCAGGCTCCTCCATCCGCAGGACTCTCCAAGCAAGAACACTGGAGTGGGTTGCCATTTCCTGCTCCGAAAGTGAACAGACAACCCTCAGAATAGGATAAAATAATAGCAAATGAAACAACTGATAAAGGATTAATTTCCAAAGTATACAAGCAGCTCATACAACTCAATAGCAGAAAAACAAGCAACCCAATCAAAAAGTGGGAAAAAGACCTAAACAGGCATTTCTCCAAAGAAGACATACAAATGGCTAACAGACACATAAAAAGATGCTCAACATCACTCATCATTAGAGAAATGCAAATCAAAACTACAATTACCAGTCAGAATGGCCATCATCAAAAAGTCTACAAACAATAAATGTTGGAGAGGGTGAGGAGAAAAGGGAACACTCTTTCACTGTTAGTGGGAACATAAATTGATACAGCCAAAATGGAAGACGGCTTGGAGATTCCTTTAAAAACTAGGAATAAAACCACCATAAGACCCAGCAATGGCATATACCCTGAGGAAACCAAAATTGAAAAAGGCACATGTATCCCATTGTCCATTGCAGCACTGTTTACAATAGCTAGAATGTGGAAACAACCAAGATGTCCATCAACAGATGAATGGATAAAGATGTTGTGGTACATATACACAATGGAACATTACTCAGCCATAAACAGGAATGCATTTGAGTCAGTTCTAATGAGGTGGATGAACCTAGAGACTATTATACAGAGTGAAGTAAGTCAGAAAGAGAAAGATAAATACTGTATTCTAACACATATAATTATGTGTTAGAATCTAGAAAAATGGTACTGAAGAATTTATTTACAGAGCAGCAATGGAGAAACAAACATAGAGAATAGACTTATGGGCATGGGGAGAGGGGAGGAGAGGGTGAGATGTATGGAAAGAGTAACATGGAAACATACATTACCATATGTAAAATAGATAGCCAATGGGAATTTGTTGTATGCCTCAGGAAACTCAAACAGGGACTCTGTATCAACCTAGAGGGGATGGATGGGGAGGGAGATGGGAGGAAGGTTCAAAAGGGAGGGGATATATGTTTACCTATGGCTGATTCATGTTGAGGTTTTACAGAAAACAACAAAATTCTGTAAAGCAATTATACTTCAATTAAAAATAAATTAAATTTAAAAAATACAGGATACAGAATGTTTGGGACACATTTATACTCAAAAAAGATATTCATTGTTTATCTGAAATTCAAATATAACTAGCATCCTGTATTTATCTGGCTGATGAAAAAAAGTCAAGCTTCTGCTAGGAGGTTGGATGTCAGTAAACTAGTACATCCGAGGGGAAGGATGTTACAGGACTTCATGGGGAAAGGCAATGTGAGAAAAGTTAAGAGTGCACCAATGACTGGGTTCTGCTAGGGCACCTGCCTTAGTCTGTTTGAGCTACTGTAAACAGAATACCATAGAGTGAATGACTTAGAGACAAGAGAATTTCCTTCTCACAGTTCTCGAGGCTGGGAAGTTTCTGGCAGATTTCATGTTTAGTGAGGTCTCCCTGGTTTACAGTTGGCCATCTTCTCTCTGTAACCACTCACGGTGGACAAGAGAACAAAGAAACTTTTTCAGGCCACTTTTATAAGGTCGTTAATTCTACTAAGCTCTCTCCCAAGGGCCCCACTTCCCAATAGCATCACTGTGAGGGCTGGGCTTTCAACATATAAATTTGTGAGAGACACAAACATCTGGACCAGTGCAACATCTTAAAGCTGGAAATGCAGAGCGAGCAGATGACAGAAGTTGTGGAATGTTGCCTAAACTGCAAGATTCTCTCATAAAAGGAGCTCAATTCATCAAATCTACATCACAGTGAATGATCAGAGCATGTTAAATGAAAACTCGATGGAAGGTTTCACAGGGCCAGTCCACCCATCTCCCAGTTTGTAAACATCTGTTATAAACCTGTGACCTGTCATATTTTTATTTTTGCTCTTTTACTAACTGAAGCATTGCTAACCTACAATGTAGTTTCAGTAAAGTAATTCAGTTATACATATATGCACATATATATTCTTTTTCAGATTTTTTTATTTTAGTTTATTACTAGATATTGAGTATAGTTCCCTGTGCTATACAGTAGGTCTTGTTGATTATCTGTTCTATGTAGAGTAGTGTATGCGTCGGAGAAAGCAATGGCACTCCACTCCAGTACTCTTGCCTGGAAAATCCCATGGATGGAGGAGCCTGGTGGGCTGCAGTCCATGGGGTCGCTAGGAGTCAGACACGACTGAGCAACTTCACTTTCACTTCTCACTTTCATGCATTGGAGAAGGAAATGGCAACCCGCTCCAGTGTTCTTGCCTGGAGAATCCCAGGGATGGGGGAGCCTGGTGGGCTACCGTCTATGGGCTTGCACAGAGTTGGACACGACTGAAGCGACTTAGCAGCAGCAGCAGTGTATGTGTGCTAAGTCACTTCAGTAGTGTCCAAATCTGTGTGACCCTATGGACTATAGCCTGCCAGGCTCCTCTGTCTGTGGGATTCTCCAGGCAAGAATACTGGAGTGGGTAGCATTCCCTTCTCCAGGGGATCTTCCTGACCCAGGAATGGAACTCACGTCTCTTGCATCTCCTGCATTGCAGGTGGATTCTTTACCTCTGAGCCACCAGGGAAGCCCATGTATAGTAATGTGTGTATGTTAATCCCAAGCTCCTAATGTATCTCTCCTCTGACCCCCACTATCTCCTCTGTCATTTCTTTAAAAAGAATCCTTCTGTGCTGCAGTTCAGACCAGCTCACTTTATGATTGGAAATTTCACAAAAGGGACATTCCAGTCTCATCTGAACCAAGTTTGATCAAAATGAGAGATGTGCTATCAGTCAACTTTGAAAACAATGGGAGTCTAGACAAATTTGAGTCCTGGTGATGACATTCCAGTCTGGCAGCTTCTTACAGTGAGAATTTGGCAAACTTCCGGAGCCTCTCTGAGCCTTCAAGTCCTCCCAAGTGAAGTTGACCTTGCTCACCAGGGTAAGGAGCAGAGATGGTTTCTACAGAACACCTAGCATTAAGCAGGATGTAGCGGGCAATCTGTAAATGGTTGTGTTTGCAGGAAGCACCATTCCAATGCTACATGCCGATTTCTGGGCTACAAAAAGTCATCTGAGCAGTCTTCAATCTCCTTTAAATAAAAGTTGATGAGCTGAGTCCACCTCTTTCTCGCCAGTTACTCTTTAACTAAAACCTCACGTGTGGCAGCTGCACAGCCGGGTTAGCAGGGAGACAGCCAAAGTCTGGAGCCAAGCCTTGCGGAGCCTGCATGTGTGCCTGCCAAGGCTCCCAGACCTGGGAAGAAGCACATGGTGGACCCTGGCAGCCAGCCGAGCTACACCGTTTATCCTTTACAGGACAAACTTAGCACATCCCCAATTCTCAGTGCTGCCATAGTGTTTTTAACTAAAAGATCCTTCGACAGAAAAACAGCAGTCTTAATTTTCTGAGTTGGCTTGAGCTCACGTTTCTCCCACTGAGGTCAAGACCTGTCTTTGGCTCCAACCCCATGCTGTTCCCTGCAGTCCCATAGATTCCCTCACTGCCAGGAGCAGGTGGCCCACCTGCCCACCACCTTAAGACCAGGTCACCCTGGGGTTGGCACCTGCTCCAGTAATAGGCATCAAAGACATTTTCTGAGCCTAGTATTAAACCCTGAAATAAAAATTCTTATTAACTCCAAATGACACTAACCCTATTTCCTACACACCCTTTCAGTTACCAGATAACTGGGTAACTGTTATTTACAGCCTTCTGATCCCAAAGCATTCAGTTCGGTTCAGTTCAGTCACTCAATCGTGTCCGACTATTTGCGACCTCATGAATCACAGCACGCCAGGCCTCCCTGTCCATCACCAACTCTCGGAGTTCACTCAAACTCATGTCCATTGAGTCGGTGATGCCATCCAGCCATCTCATCCTCTGTTGTCCCCTTCTCCTCCTGCCCCTAATCCCTCCCAGCATCAGGGTCTTTTCCAATGAGTCAACTCTTCGCATGAGGTGGCCAAAGTATTGGAGTTTCAGCTTCAGCATCAGTTCTTCCAATGAACACCCAGGACTGATCTCCTTTAGAATGGACTGGTTGGATGTCCTTGCAGTCCAAGGGACTCTCAAGAGTCTTCTCCAACACCACAGTTCAAAAGCATCAATTCTTCGGCATTCAGCTTTCTTCACAGTCCAACTCTCATAAGCATTCAGTTCAGTTCAGTTCAGTTCAGTTGCTCAGTCGTGTCCGACTCTTTGCAACCCCATGAATCGCAGCACGCCAGGCCTCCCTGTCCATTACCATCTCCTGGAGTTCACTCAAACTCACATCCATCAAGTCAGTGATGCCATCCAGCCATCTCATCCTCTGTCGTCCCCTTCTCCTCCTGCCCCCAATCCCTCCCAGCATCAGAGTCTTTTCCAATGAGTCAACTCTTAGCCTGAGGTGGCAAAAGTACTGGAGTTTCAGCTTTAGCATCCTTCCGTCCAAAGAACACCCAGGGCTGATCTCCTTCAGAATGGACTGGTTGGATCTCCTCGCAGTCCAAGGGACTCTGAGAAGTCTTCTCCAGCACCACAGTTCAAAAGCATCAATTCTTCGGCGCTCAGCTTTCTTCACAGTCCAACTCTCACATCCATACATGACCACTGGAAAAACCATAGCCTTGACTAGACGGACCTTTGTTGGCAAAGTAATATCTCTGCTTTTCAATATGCTATCTAGATTGGTCATAACTTTTCTTCCAAGGAGTATGCATCTTTTCATTTCATGGCTGCAGTCACCATCATAAGCGTTACATAATTGCAATTCAGATTCCTCTTGTATAAAATGGGATGATCACATTCAGGATTATTGTGAGGCTGAAATAATTCTATGTGTATGATCACCTAGCATGGCTCTTGGCATGGTCCACACTCAATAAGTGGCAATGATGATAAGAGATAACATCTATTGACTGTTTACTATGTGTCAGAAGTTGTTCTAAGTGCTTAGCAAATATCAACTCAACCTGAAAGGAAGTTGCAATCATTATCCTGTTTTTCTGACAAAGAAATAAAAGCTCCACAAGATTCCTTGTCTTGCCCTTTGAGCAGCTCTTGCAAGGCAGCTGTGCTCTAATCCTGTAGCCGCTACTACCTGATACATGCCGATAATGGCCTCCTTATAGTGACCACTTAAAGAAGGCTCTTTTTCACTGCAGGACTGTTCAGCCACAGGCTCATGCCAGCCACAGGCTGGGTCAGTCTCAGGCCCTGAGAATGAAGGTTGAACCCACACCTCATGCCTTCTGCAGCAGCAGGTGGGGGTGGGGGTGCTCCACACTGGCTCCCAGACTCAGAAAGCAAGGTGACTCTCCCACCATCAAGTGCCACCACCCTCTCTTTCTGAAGCTCAGTCATATCACTGGGAGATCCTGTTGGGATATCTCAGACCTTTAAGCCCACCTCCATCCCACAGAGCTCTTCCTTAATATTCCACAGCTAGGGCAGCCCATCTGGCCTCACTTCTTTATTTGTTGAAAGGCCTAGAGCTTTCTTTGTTGTCCTGTCTGCATTCTCCTTGAAAGCCCATTTCTACCTCTCCCAGGGTCACACACTTTGCAAGCATACTCTCAGCTCAGACACTCCCAGCCTGCCTGGGGCTCAGTCCGTTTGGTCCACCCACAACCTAACTACTTGAGTCTTCCATGCTCATCCTCGAATCACTCCTCAGGTGAGATTTCTCAACAACATTGCTGTAGTTATACCCTTGAATCCTCCATATCTTGGTTCTGTCCCCCAAGTCCAGACTCTGGATGCTCTAGAGATTAGCCCCATGGAGCATCCATGGCCCTGAGAAACATTATACATCACCTACCCTGATAGGAAACTCATTGTGCTATTGAGGGGCAGAAGGGCAGACAGGGGAACCGCACACCCACTTGTCCCCAGCAGTGATCTCTACCAACTCCACAGATGACCAGACCTCTTGACTGCCCCCAGACTAGTCTGTCAGCTAACCCTTTTTTGACATGGGCCCTGAGACTGGGAAACTCAGAAATAGCACCTACCAGCATCCCCATCACTGGAGAGGCTATGAAATGCTAAATATTCTTTACCTAAAAAGAATTCAACATTCCTTTTTACAGCTCACCTATTAAGAATGTTCCATGAAATTGACTTTAGATTCCCATCTCTTAGGCGTTTATCTGCTTTACTTTTATTTCCACACTGACAGAAGATAAAATATAGTGAAAGCACAAACTTGTAAAGAAAATAAAAAAAGGACTGGTAAACCACTGCTTTGCACAAATTCCACCACTGTAGATGGAGTTTCAGGAGAAATCACTTGTCAGTCAGTCAAAACACGTAATAGGGAAGAACAAATCTGACTCCATATTAGATCTATTTCTTTTACTTTAACCTTTGTGTTCTATTGCTTTTGCTTCAAGTTAGGCATGTTGCCCAGGCAATTCCCTGGTTGCCCAGTGGTTAGGACACTGCACTTTGACTGCCAAGGGCCCAGGTTCAATTCGTGGTTGGGGAACTCAGATCTCCCAAGCCATGTGGCATGGCCAAAAATAAAATAGACATTAAAAGGAAGAATCTTGCCTATAGCCTGAAATATACAGGATAGCCCATCTCAAGTCTCTGACCTTTACTTTTCCGTTTATATAGCTGGAGGTTTACAGCAGCATTGTAACCTGACCTACCCAAGCAGCTATAAGAACAAAGGATTCCTGCACAAGGAAGTTTGCAATAACTAGCCACACCTCTTCCTGAGCCTGCCTTTAAAAGTGCTTTGCTGAAACCCTTCAAGGAATTTGGGGTTTTAGAGGTATGAGCTATCCATTTTCCTCCCATGGCCCTGCAATGAATCTTTCTCTGCCCCAAATTCTGACATTTTGGGTTGTTTGGCCTCACTGTGTGTAAGGCATATGGACTGCATTAGGTAACAATTAGTATGAGTGACTTGGTTTATCATCTCAGTAAAAAAACTCTGCAAGGAAATAAGATATAAGACAGGAAAGAACAATGGGGAAAAGGAGGGAGAGACAGACCCACATCACTCCAGGAAGTGGCCCCCTGAACATCCAGGTGCTGATACCCAGTTCCAGATGTTCCCCATCTTCCCCATGCCCTTCACAGGATGCATTCAGTCCATGGGCAAGTCCAACGGATGCCCTCCTCACATCCCCTCTGTCCACTCTCTCTATCCCCTGCAAGGACCCAAGTCACCTCTTGCCTAGTGTTCCCTCTTGACCAATCTGCGTGCTTCTAATTCTTACTCTAATAGCAGGAAAATGACCTATGCAAAATATAAATCAGATAAATTCACACTTCCTGCTTTACACACTCTAAAAACTTCTCATTCCTGCCATAGAAACAAAGACTGGTGTCTGCCTTCCTGTCTGATCCCATCTTCTGCTCTCCAGACTAATGAGCCTTCTTTCTTCCTCAGGGCCTTGGCACTTGCTCCTGCCTCTGTTGCAAATGTTCCTGGTCAAATCCTCCTCACCCTCAAGTGGCAAGTCAAATGTCACTTCCTCATGGGTGACTTTTCAAACACCCATCTAGAAGAGTCAACTCTCTCATCCTACTCCCTGACATGCTCATATCACCTCTTTATTTTCTGTTGAACTTCAGTGAAGCAGGGAAATTGCATTACAATAAGTCCTCTACATATGAATGAGCTCCATTCCAACAGTGCATTCTTAAGTCCAATTTGTTCATAAGTCCAACAAATTTCCCTCATATCTCAGTCGGTAAAAAATCTGCCTGCAGTGCAGGAGACCTGTGTTCAATCCCTGCGTCAGGAAGATCCCCTGGAGAAGGAAATGGCAACCCACTCTAGTATTCTAGCCTGAAAAAATCCCATGGACAGAGGAGCCTGGTGGGCTGCAGGCTATGGGACTGCAAAGAGTTGGGCATGACTGAGTGACTAACACACTTCCCACAATTTAGCCTAGGTACCCAGGTAACACAATCAGCTATATAGTACTGTATCATAAGAGATTTATAATACTTTTCACACAAAGAGTACATTAAAAAAACAAACAAAAAATAAAGAAAATATTTTTAATCTTACAGTTTCATACCTTGAAAAGTACAGTAGTAGAGTATAACAGCCAGCATACAGGGGCACATTCATATCTTTGAAAGTTCACAACTTGAAGGTTTGCATGTATGGGACTTACTATAAGTATACATTGACGTGTTTATTGTCAGTCTCTCTGCTAGAACCCAGGCTCCTGAACAGCAGAGACTATGTCTGTCTCGTTCCCCAATGGTCCCAGTGCACAAAGTGGGGCCTGACCTTAATTGATGCCTGGATATTTGTGGGATGAAAATGAATGACCACAGAGAATGTCCGCAGAGGAGAGGGTCTAGCTGAGGATTCCCAAATAGCTGGCCTGCCAGACTTGTCTGTGCATTCATTCATCCTGATATTCTCTGGCTCTGTGTGAACAGGAGGACATGACAACCAGATCCCACTCCAGTGGGGACCTCCAGCTGCTGGGGTGCTGTCAGCAGGCCAAACAGCTCTCTGCCCCTCCAGGTTCACCACCCAGACCCCTCATCTCAGGTTACCCACTTCTCAGAGTGGCCCTCATCCAAGGACTGACAGAGGTGAGGGTACAAAGGCCCAGTCAAGTCAGGCCAAGGAGGTACATCTCTAAGGGTTTATTTCAGCCCCAGCATTCCCCACACAGCTAGGCAGGGCTGTTGTCAGGCCTGCCTCCCAGCTGACAACAAATTAAAATTATAATGGAGGGATCGCAGTTCAGGTGATCTCAGACAGGTCTCTGACCCACTGATAACTTGAATTCTCTTTGAACTATAGTTCTCTTTGAACTATACCAGGTCCAAGGACACTACCAGCCATATTCATAACAGCATTACCAGCTGCAAACTTATGGTCTCAAAATCTCCCCTGGTAACTATGCCACCATTTCAGACACTGACCAATCCTTACTTAACTCCCTTACTTCTTGTCAGCTCCAACTATAATTCTTGATAAACAACTCAAGTAACTACTGTTGCCTGGAGGTTTTGCCTTTATAAGCCTCCCCTTGTTGTAGTCCACTGAAACACGATACAAGCGCTTCTTAAGTCTGTGTCTTCTGGGCTACAGTCCTAACAAATCCTAAATAAACACCTTTATTCAACTCTAATTTGAAAAGATATATGTACCCCAATGTTTATAGCAGCACTGTTTACAATAGCCAAGACATGGAAGCAACCTAAGTGTCCATCGACTGATAAATGGTAAAGAAGGTGTGGTACATATAGACAGTGGAACACAACAGTCACTAAAAAGAACAAACTAATGTCATTTGCAGCAACATGAATGGACCTAGAGATTATCGCATTAAGTGACATAAGTCAGACAAAGACAAATACTGTATGACATCACTTAAATGTGAGATCTAAAATATGACACAAATGAACTTACCCATAAAACAGAAACAGACTCACAGACATAGAGAACAGACTTAAGATTGCCAAGGCTGGGGAGTGATGGACTGTGAGCTTGGCATCGATATATACACACTTCTATATATAAAACAGAGAACTGACAAGGTCCTACTGTATAGTACAGGGAACTATATTCAATATCTTATAATAATCAATAATAGAATCTGAAAAAGAATAGATTTATATGTAACTAGATCTATATAACTAGATCAGATCAGATCAGATCAGATCTGTCGCTCAGGCATGTCTGATTCTTTGCAACCCCATGAATTGCAGCACGCCAGGCCTCCCTGTCCATCACCAACTCCCAGAATTCACTGAGACTCACGTCCATCGAGTCAGTGATGCCATCCAGCCATCTCATCCTCTGTCATCCCCTTCTCCTCCTGCCCCCAATCCCTCCCAGCATCAGAGTCTTTTCCAATGAGTCAACTCTTCGCATGAGGTGGCCAAAGTGCTGGAGCTTCAGCTTTAGCATCATTCCTTCCAAAGAAATGTCAGGGCTGATCTCCTTCAGAATGGACTGGTTGCATCTCCTTGCAGTCCAAGGGACTCTCAAGAGTCTTCTCCAACACTACAGTTCAAAAGCATCAATTCTTTGGCACTCAGCCTTCTTCACAGTCCAATTCTCACATCCATACATGACCACAGGAAAAACCATAGCCTTGACTAGACGAACCTTTGTTGGCAAAGTAATGTCTCTGCTTTTGAATATGCTATCTAGGTTGGTCATAACTTTCCTTCCAAGGAGTAAGCGTCTTTTAATTGCATGGCTGCAATCACCATCTGCAGTGATTTTGGAGCCCAGAAAAATAAAGTCTGCCACTGTTTCCACTGTTTCCCCATCTATTTCCCATTAAGTGATGGGACCAGATGCCATGATCTTTGTTTTCTGAATGTTGAGCTTTAAGCCAACTTTTTCACTCTCCACTTTCACTTTCATCAAGAGGCTTTTGAGTTCCTCTTCAGTTTCTGCCATAAGGGTGGTGTCATCTGCATATCTGAGGTTATTGATATTTCTCCCGGCAATCTTGATTCCAGCTTGTGTTTCTTCCAGTCCAGCGTTTCTCATGATGTACTCTGCATATAAGTTAAATAAACAGGTGACAATATACAGCCTTGACGTACTCCTTTTCCTATTTGCAACCAGTCTGTTGTTCCATGTCCAGTTCTAACTGTTGCTTCCTGACCTGCATACAGGTTTCTCAAGAGGCAGGTCAGGTTGTCTGGTATTCCCATCTCTTTCAGAATTTTCCACAGTTTATTGTTATCCACATAGTCAAAGGCTTTGGCATAGTCAATAAAGCAGAAGTAGATGTTTTTCTGGAACTCTCTTGCTTTTTCGATGATCCAGCAGATGTTGGCAATTTGATCTCTGGTTCCTCTTCCCTTTCTAAAACCAGCTTGAACATGAGGAAGTTCACAGTTCACATATTGCTGAAGCCTGGCTTGGAGAATTTTGAGCATTGCTTTACTAGGATGTGAGATGACTGCAATTGTGCGGTAGTTTGAGCATTCTTTGGCATTGCCTTTCTTTGGGATTGGAATGAAAACTGACCTTTTCCAGTCCTGTGGCCACTGCTGACTTTTCCAAATGTCCTGGCATATTGAGTGCAGCACTTTCACAGCATCATCTTTCAGGATTTGGAATAGCTCAACTGGAATTCTATCACCTCCACTAGCTTTGTTCGTAGTGATGCTTTCTAAGGCCCACTTGACTTCACATTCCAGGATGTCTGGCTCTAGGTGAGTAATCACACCATTGTGATTATCTGGGTCATGAAGATCTTTTTTGTACAGTTCTTCTGTGTATTCTTGCCATCTCTTCTTAATATCTTCTGCTTCTCTTAGGTCCATAGCATTTCTGTCCTTTATCAAGCCCATCTTTGCAAGAAATGTTCCTTTGGTATCTCTGATTTTCTTGAAGAGGTCTCTAGTCTTTTCCATTCTGTTGTTTTCCTCTATTTCTTTGCAATGATCGCGAAGAAGGCTTTCTTATCTCTTCTTGCTATTCTTTGGAACTCTGCATTCAGATGTTTATATCTTTCCTTTTCTCCTTTGCTTTTTGCATCTCTTCTTTTCACAGCTATTTGTAAGGCCTCCGCAGACAGCCATTTTGCTTTTTTGCATTTCTTTTCCATGGGGATGGTCTTGATCCCTGTCTCCTGTACAATGTCACGAACCTCATTCCATAGTTCATCAGGCACTCTATCTATCAGATCTAGATCACTTTGCTGTAAACCTGAAACTAACACAACTCTGTATATTAATTAAACTTCAATGAAATTAATTTTAAATTAATTAACTGTTTAATTTTTAAAGCACCTTTTATTTCAATCAGGTTTCTGTTTCTATAATTTTGGTGAAAACAGATCACTTCCTGCTTCCTTCCCCTTCCATCCATAGAGGCACTTCCCAAGGACACCCCCGTAAAAATCCTCTTTGACCACTATATTCCATCCAGAGTCTGCCTCCTGGGAAGTCCACTGTACAAGAAGCCCCTTCTAGTGCTCAGCACCATGTCAGGGGTGGCATCACAGCAATGCAAGAGCAGGAGCTCACACCTAGGGAGACATGTGACAAACCAGCCCCTAGTTACGTGCTGGGATAGAACTATGGTGGAGGAAGATACACAGCCATTCCAGTCCTCTCACCTAACCTTGAGAGACGCAGCCAGGTAGAAATACAGGGAAACTTCCTGAAGCAAATGCTGCCTAAGTTCAGTTCTGAGGAACAAGCAAGAGTAAGCCAGGATGACCACTGGGGATAGGACATGAATGTATGAGACAGGGAGACAAAGCTGGAAAGGTGAGCAGGGACCAAGTGAGGCAGATACAGAGGACCCAAGGGAACAGGAGGTAGACCCTACAGAGGAGGATGAGACACAGCTCCCGAGCCCTGGACCTGCATCCAGGGTTCTTATGCTGGAAGATCAGAGAGGGCACTGGGCTGCACATGCCCTCACCATTCTGCTGCTTCCTTGCAGTGGGCCTGGAATCTACACCCCTCATCACTGAGTTGAGTGGTGGGGAAGTAAGGAGAGCCTGGCCTGACCTCTACCTGAAGTCTCCCCTGATGGCACTGCCCTCCAAGTCTGCTCTGGGTTTCCCCAGACCACACCACCTGCTACCCCTCTAACCATATCACTGAATCCCCATCATGAACCCCCATCACTTGGTATTTACCACCTAATGAAGGCCAATAATGACTGGCCTCTCAAATCTAAGGGCGACCATCTGACTAAAGCCAACCCTTAATTTCTATATTCCTGTCAAAATTACATTATCTACCTTTGACTGCCTGGTCACCCTCTCCGTTAACGAAATGCCGTAGTAATTAAAACTTCTGTCAGGTTTGATGTTTGAAAGTATTGAGGGCTTTTTAGAGAACATACTTCACAAACCACCTGGAAAGCTCCATCACTTGGGAGAAGTTTCTTTTGACTCAGGCCTGATATTTTTTGTTTTGTTTTTATTTTTCTTTTTTTTAGAAGGAGAGTGGTCAAGAGAGTAGGCTTGGGACTTTGGGTTTTGTTTTGTTATTGTTAGTTCACTTTTTTTGTTGTTCGTTCACTTCATTTCCTGACTTATCATAAAAACTTTCAGGGTAACTGATATTTTTATCCTGAAAGCATTTTCATCTATGCCAGACCACTGCCTTGGTTTTGGCTAATTAAACTTCTGAAACGATGAAGTGGGTAAAAGTTCATTCCAGAGGTACAGGCTGCATCAATTCTGCATGCTAATTGAGCCCCCACTACAGAGAGATGCTGCAGGCTGCCTGCGTGTTATTTCATTATCACCTGCCTGGCACAGCCCTGGGAGTGTGGGGATGGGAGCCAGGGGTAAAACCTGATATTTGGAAGATGATTCTTCACGGCCTGCTTTCACGTTTTAGAATCCCCTCCCCCACCTTTTTATTAAATACTGCCTACAAAAGACCCAGTAATGACTGGAGTGGCCTTGAAAACCAGTCTGGTGTCTGATTTGCATCAACATTCAGAAGGATTGGGTATGATTAGGTCAGGCGTTTTTTATAAAGCAAACATGTGATGTGTTGAATAACCATGGTTTCTGATTAGCAGCTCCACTGTGCCAAGTGCAATCCAGATACGGTCTCTTTTTGGCTGAGAGCAACTCTTCAAAGCAAACGTCAGGATCTCCTCTGTCCTGAGAAGGATCTGCAGTTCTAAGAAGTTAAGAGGTCCAAGTTTACAGAGCAAGTGGATAAGTTTGCCCCTGGACCTGACTCTTCATGCTCTGTCTGTTGAAGGAGACTTAAAAACACGTGCTCTAGACCAGGCTGAGAGAAACCAGGCTTGGGCACAAGAGGAGGGGACAGCGGTCTGCAGTCCAGCCTATCTGGGTGGTATTTTTCTCCTTTTTGATCTACGGTGGGAGTTTTGCTACTACTGATGATATTTGCTTCTTTAGGTAAGAGTTCAGGCTTGCCAGTGTTTCCAATTTTCCAGATGATACAGAATTTAATCTGACTGTTCCACTGATATTAAACGGGGGGGGGGGGGGGGGACTGTGAACCCAATGGCATCTCTTTTTTACTATATATTTACTTACTTATTTTTGGCTGTGCTGGGTCTTCATCACTGTGTGCAGGCTTTCTCTAACTGGGGCGAGTGGTGCACAGGCTTCCTGTTGCCGTGGATTCTCTTGTTACAGAGCTTGGGCTCTAGAGTACAGGCTCAATAGCTGTGACATGTGGGCTTAGTCGCCCTGCAGCATGTGGAATCCTCATGGACCAGGGGTCTAACCCATGTCCCCTGCATTGGCAGGTGGATTCTTAAGCAATGGATCACCAGGGTAGTGGCATCCTTGTGGCATTCTGATGCCAAGAAGTGGGGAGCACCAGATCACACTACAAACAAGAGAAGGTTCTAGAACAGTCACTGAATGTCACACAAAGAATGAGACCATGAGTGACAGGCCCCTTCACATTGGTGTTGGAGGTCACATTGGCCACTCATTTCTCCCCGTGAGGCCTTGCAAAGAAACATGCCAGTATTGCCAAGAAAAGCATGTGTGGCAGTGAGGGAAGGAGAAATGAAGTTGAATACTAGCAGACACTAAAATATATCCCAAAGCTACTATAATTTTTTAAATTAGTACTTGTGCAGGAATAGACAAGAATAAATCACATGAAACAGAAAGAGAATAAAGTTATATCTAAATGTATAACTGAAAGATGGAAAATCAGTAGGTGATAAAGGTAGCAATTCACATCAACAAGAAACATTAAGAGATTTATTAAATGGTGATGTACAACTGACCAGCAATCAGCAAAAATAATAAATAAACCTACCTCAATTCAGTTCAGTCACTCAGTCGCGTCCGACTCTTTGCAACCCCATGGACTGCAGCATTCTAGGCCTCCCTGTCCATCACCAGCTCCCGGAGTTTACTCAAACTCATTCATGTCCATCGAGTCGGTGATGCCATCCAACCATCTCATCCTCTGTCATCCCTGTCTCCTCCCACCTTCAATCTTTCCCAGCATCAGGGTCTTTTCAAATGAGTCAGTTCTTCGCATCAGGTGGCCAAGGTATTGGAGTTTCAGCTTCAACATCAGTCCTTCCAATGAATATTCAGGACTGATTTCCTTTAGGATGGACTGGATGGATCTCCTTGCAGTCCAAGGGACTCTCAAGAGTCTTCTCCAACACCACAGTTTAAAAGCATCAATTCTTTGGCTCTCAGCTTTCTTTATAGTCCAGCTCTCACATCCGTACATGACTACCGGAAAAACCATAGCTTTGATTAGACGGACTTTTGTTAGCAAAGTAATGTCTCTGCTTTTTAATATGCTGTCTAGGTTGGTCATAACTTTTCTTCCAAGGAACAAATGTCTTTTAATTTCATGGCTGCAGTCAAAATCTGCAGTGATCTTGGAGCCCAAAAAAAATAAAGTCTCTCACTGTTTCCCCATCTATTTGCCATGAAGTGATGGGACCAGATGCCATGATCTTTAGTTTTCTAAATGTTGAGTTTTAAGCTAACTTTTTCACTCTCCTCTTTCATTTCCATTGAGAGGCTCTATATTTCTTCTTCGCTTTCTGCCATAAGGGTGGTGTCATCTGCATATCTGAGGTTATTGATATCTCTCCCGGCAGTCTTAATTCCAGCTTGTGCTTCATCCAGTCCGCATTTCTCATGATGTACTCTGCATATAAGTTAAATACTCAGGGTGACAATATACAGCCTTAACATACTCCTTTTCCTATTTGGAACCAGTCTGTTGTTCCATGTCCAGTTCTGTTTCTTCTTTACCTGCATACAGATTTCTCGTGAGGCAGGTCAGGTGGTCTGGTATTCCCACCTCCTGAAGAATTTTCCACAGTTTATTTTGGTCCACACAGTCAAAGGCTTTGGCATAGTCAATAAAGCAAAGGTTGATGTTTTTCTGGAACTCTCTTATTTTTTCAATGAACCAATGGATGTTAGCTATTTGATCTCTGGTTCCTCTGCCTTTTCTAAATCCAGCTTGAACATCTGGAAGTTCATCGTTCATGTACTGTTGAAGCCTGGCTTGGAGAATTTTGAACATTACTTTGCTAGCGTATGAGATGAGTGCAATTGTGCGGTAGTTTGAGCATTCTTTGGCATTGCCTTTTTTTGGGATTGGAATGAAAACTGACTTTTCCAGTCTTATGGCCATTGCTGAGTTTTCCAAATTTGCTGGCATATTGAGTGTAGCACTTTCACAACATCATTTTTTAGGATTTGAAATAGCTCAACTGGAATTCCATCACCTCCACTAGCTTTGTTCGTAGTGATGCTTCCTAAGGCCTACTTGACCTCACATTCCAGGATGTCTGGCTTTAAGTGAGTGATCACACCATCATGGTTATCTGGGTCATGAAGATCTTTTTTGTATAGTTCTTCTGTGGTATGCTTGCCACCTCTTCTTAATATCTTCTGCTTCTGTTAGGTTCATACCATTTCTGTCCTTTATTGGGCCCATCTTTGCATGAAATGTTCCCTTAGTATCTATAATTTTCTTGAAGAGATCCCTAGACTTTCCCATTCTATTGTTTCCCTTTATTTCTTTGCACTGATCACTGAGGAAGGCTTTCTTATGTCTCCTTGCTATTCTTTGGAACTCTGCATTCAAATGGGTATCTTTCTTTTTCTTTGCCTTTTGCTTCTCTTCTTTTCATAGCTGTTTGAAGGCCTCCTTAGACAACCATTTTGCCTTTTTGCATTTCTTTTTCTTGGGGATGTTCTTGATCACCGCCTCCTGTACAATGTCACAAACCTTTGTCCATAGTTCATCAGGCACTCTGTTTATCAGATGTAATCCCTTGAATCTATTTGTCACTTCCACTGCATAGTCATAAGGGATTTGATTTAGGTCATACCTGAATGTTCTAGTGGTTTTCCCTACTTTCTTCTAAAAGAAATCCCAGATAAATCAATTAAAAGGTAAGAAGTAAAAAAATAAAATAAAATTTAATACAGTAAGCCCCCTCAAGCCCCCTTTCAAAGATGCAAACATGGCTTTTCATGTACAATCAAGTTAGTTCATGTGTCTGGGTTACATTGTCCCATGTATGTATCCTCTACAAGTGCTTGTGCCTTGTGTACTCTATTATTCAGTACTGTATAGAGTAGAGTAATACAGCATATTTATTTCAAGCCCAGCATGTCTGAGAGCAAGTGTAAAAGCAGCAGTGATGTAGCTGCATCTCCTATTGCTGACGATCCTTCAGCTCCTACCATCTCCCACCTCTTCTCCCTCCTCAAGTCAGTATCTCTTCTTTCCTGTTCACTGGATGCCAGCCTCTGGATACCAGCTGTTGTACTATACTAATGTACTTCTGAAGGTGCTGTACTGGAAGATTAAAAATATTTATTTTTTGTGCTTGTTTTTTATGCATTATTTGCATGAAAAGTATTATAAACCTATTGCAGTATAGTACTATATATTAGTGGAGAAGGAAATGGCAAATTACTCCAGTACTCTTGCCTGGAGAATCCCATGGACAGAGGAGCTTGGTGGGCTACAGTCCATGGGGTCGCAAAGAATCAGACACAACTGAGTGACTAAACCACCACCACCACCACTGTATAATAGACTGTGTTAGTTGGGTACCTAGGCTAACTTTGTTGGACTTATGAACAAATTTGACTTATGAAAGTATTCTCAGAACCGAACTTGTTTGTATATCAGAGACTTACCATAAGTGCAAATTACAGTAGTGTGAGTTATGTTCTACTATTGTCTACCTCTAAGAGCAAACATAACAATCTTTACAAAACAGAAATCTGATTATGTATCTCCCCTGTTTAAACCTTTTCCAAGCTTTCCCCCTCCTCCTAGGAAAGGATGTCAACCCTGAGTGAGTTCTGTGTGGTCTGGCCCTAAGCCCACCTCTTCCTTCTGACTTCACACCTGGATTCTTCTCAGGAACTTCATCTGTACTGTATTCCCTCTCTCTGCAATGCTTTCTCTCTCCTTCCCTCTTCCTCCTAGTGAATCTGTACTCAGTTGTCCCTTCCTGGAGGAAGCTACTCTTGGCCACCCAGCCTAACCCCTAATGAGATCAGCTCTCTCTTTTACATGCTCTTCTAACTATTATGTGTTTTTCTTTTACTGCACTTGAAAAGATGATAATTTACACTTAACCCAATGTGATTACTGAATGTTTCTCTCCCCATCTGGACCAGGAGCTCCACTGGGAAAGGGTCTGCCATTTTGCTTTTTGCCCTCCGTGTTTCCCATATCCTAATACATATCCTTGACACATACTAGGTGCTCAAGAAAATATTTTTCAGTGGCTGGATAAATAAAAGAATTCTTCTTTCCTGTGATTTTTGGCAAATATTAAAAGGTGCAGAGAGAATGAAACATACTTGTATACTACCAGCGATAAAAGTTGTTCAAGGTCAACATAAATGGTACCTAATAGAATGAATATAGCTATTAACTGTAGTTATAGATATGAACAAAGATACATGAAAGAAAATGCTGCTGGAAGCATTTTTGGTAATGGTAAAAGCCAAGAAACAGTATACATATTTGTCACCAGAGAATGAGTTAAAAAAACTATAATCCATCCACACAATGAAATATTGTACAGCCATTGCAGAGACCAATGTTGATCCTTACACAAATATGGGAAGTTCTTCAAGGTAAAATAAAAAATGAAAAAGTAAGTTGCAGAAGGATCCATACAAAATGATCCCATAAGTGATTTTTTTAATGATAATAATGTACATCCTTTCATCTGCATAAGAAATAAACAATAACAGATAAACAATAAGCAGTTCATCACAGTAACTTCACAGGGACAGGGTGGAAAAAAACATACTTTTCACTTTAGACCCTGCTAGAAAATCTGAATAGAATCATGAATATATATTACATTTTTAATATTGCAAAGTGGTAATTTTCCAAAAATAATTGTTTAATAAGGGATCCCAAAACAAGTTCATTAACATCTTATTACAGAGCCCCATTTTTTCCCATTATCTCCCTTCTTTGGTTGTCTTAAAGTTCAGAGGTTCCTAACCCTGAACCTCATTTTCTCTGCTGTCTTTGTGTGTTTTCAACATCCATGGTGACTTTTTAGCACTAAGGAAGTTTTAGTTTCTAGGGATGTTTTCATAAAGCAAAAATCCCTCTGAAATTCCAGCAAGCATTCCAACTGTCCCTAAGCAGTAAATGTTCCTTTGTCTGGATTTTCATACACTGAGGCTCACCTAGATGGAGGTTCCCTGGGAAGTTCCTTCGACAATTTCACATCCCTTTGAATGTTCCACAAAAGAGAGTCTATCCAAATTGAAGGTATCTATTGTAGGCCTAAATGGAACTCTCCTTCCCCATACCTCTCTTTAGTGCTTCAAATTGATTTTCACTTTGAGTTGCCAACAGCTAGTTACTCCAGAAACAAATATATACACAAAGTAAAATGAATCTACCTGTAATAACCATATGGAGCGTACCAACGTTGCATTCAGGAGGAGAAAGGAATTACATAACAACACACTGTGGTGTAGTAGACCTTGCTTCCATGGCTCTATAAATAATAAAACCACCCTCGACACCACCTGAAGTGAGCTATGAAGGATACTTGATTTCTTCCAGTTCTGTTGGGTGTCTACCATCTGTTTGGCTGATAACACCTCTAAAGGGAGCATTAACACAACTCAGAGCCTCCTTCAGCTCATAGCTTTCCCTGCATGCTCTTCAAATAGTGTACACTGAGTTGGCAGTGATCTAGCTATTTAGAATAATTCCTGGAACATGTTTCCACCTCTTTCCCTTTCCGGTTCTGCCTCATCGCCTTTGTCCTTCTGTCCATATCCTTGCAGCAGGCAATGGTGAGCTTACTTCCTGGGTTAGACAGGACCTGACCAAATGGCTGGTCCAAACACGTTCTGATGCAAAACAGAAGGATGTGGAGACAGCAAAGGACACACCAAGTTGGTGAGTCCCCACCAGAAGCAAGAGAGCAAAGGATGGTAAACCTGCTCCTCTCCAGCTCCCCATGTCTTCTTACTGCCTCTAGTAGGTCAAAGTGGAGGGTCCTGTCTGGATGCAGGGGACCTTCCCAGTCCAGCTACTAACAAGTATGTGTCAACTGTCCCAAGACCATTCTCTCCTCTGGACTCTTTCTGCCCCCATGAGTCCCTTTTCTTTCTGAAAGCTCCTTGAGAGGCTCTGTCCCAGGATCTCATCCTCAGTCGGCTAAGTCCTTCCCCTGCACAGAAGGGAAAACTCTTTGCTGCACACAGAAAAATGGTAAGAGACTAATAGAGACTTCTGGGTTTACTTTAACTAGCTCACTTACTGAGCAAGTGGAGTTTTCATCCAGATGAACCTGTCCTTTGCCCTATAGATAGGTAGACATTAACGACCTTAATGACTCCATCCACCCCTCCCCAAAGAAAAACAAGCCAAATCCTCTCTAGGGCAGTGGGATTATGAACATCGGGACATTTGCCTCAGAAGGGTCCTATGAAAATGTAGAAGGAGAACTTGGGAACCCGGGAAGGGTGAGGGGCAAGGGAAAGAAGGGCCTCCTTTCCCTGTGGTCATATGAGCATCACTGACTTACCTGTGGCTACAGATCACCGGTTAGTTTTAGTGGCTCCTCTAAAGATCCAGGTGCAAGGGCCATCCATCCAGGCCAGAGGGTCAGAATGGGTCCCTTAAGAGTATCAGATAACACCAACATCACTATCTGCTTGTCCCCTTCACCTCAGAAATGTGGAGCCTGTCATCAAGAGCATAGAATACAGATGTGAATTCAAATCCCCTCCCTGCCACTCAACAACTGTATAATTCTAAGGTCCCTTAAACTCGAGAAAACTTAATTTCTTCATCCATAAACTGGATGTAAGTTTGTTGAACTGTTATGAAGATTAACTGAGATCACATATTTAGCTGTCCTTTCCTTTCTGAAGAGGAAATTATAATAGGGTCTGCCTCTTTCTTCACTTTGGCTGCCAGGGAGACCAGAGTCAGATTGAAAGCCACAAGGAGGGCTCTGCCATTGGGTGCTCTTCCTCCCTTTCCAGGCTGAATACCTGTTGCTTGTTCTTCCTTTCCTGGCACCTAAATCTTTATTGTTATAATTACATTGTTCTCTTTTACATGTTCCTGTTTTAATTGCCTCTTGGCCTTTGGAGAAAGAGTAACCATGTAATTCAGCTTCCCAAGCAGCTCAGAGGTAGAAGAACTCACCTACCAAAGCATGAGATGCAGGAGACTTGCATTCAACCCCTGGGTCGAGAAGATCCCCTGGAGGAGGAACTGGCAACCCACTCCAGTAATCTTGCCTGGAGAATTCCATGGACAGACGAACTGCAGTCCATGGGGGCTACAGTCCATGGGGTTGAAAAGAGTCAGGTATGACTGAGCAGTTAAGCGTACTGCTGCTACTGCTTAGTCGCTTTAGTTGTGTTGGACTCTGTGCGACCCCAGAGACGGCAGCCCACCAGGCTCCTCTGTCCCTGGGATTCTCCAGACAAGAACACTGGAGTGGGTTGCCATTGCCTTCTCAGATTAAGCGCACTGCTGCTGCTATCCGACTCTGTGCGACCCCATAGATGGCAGCCCACCAGGCTCCCCCATCCCTGGGATTCTCCAGGCAAGAGCACTGGAGTGGGTTGCCATTTCCTTCTCCAGTGCATGAAAGTGAAAAGTGAAAGTGAAGTCGCTCAGTCATGCCCAACCCTCAGCGACCCCATGGACTGCAGACCACCAGGCTCCTCCATCCATGGGATTTTCCAGGCAAGAGTACTGGAGTGTGGTGCCATTGCCTTCTCCGAGATTAAGTGCACAGCACTATATAATTAAGAGTCTTATGGGACTTCCTTGGTAATAAAGTGGATAAGAATCCACCTGCCAATTCAGGGGATACGAGTTCGATCTCTGGTCCAGGAGGATCCCACGTGCCACAGAGCAACTAAGCCCACGTGCTATAGCTATTGAGCCCATGTGCAACAACAATTGAAGCCTGCACACCCTACAGCCTGTGCTCCACAACAAGAGAAGCCCGAGCACCACAACCAAAGAGCAGCCCTGTTTCACCTCAACTAGAGAAAGCCTGAGTGGTGAAAGCCTGCATGCAGCAACAAAGACTCAGCACAACCATAAGTAAATAAAAATAAAGGGAGCCTGACCCTTTTTAAAAAGAGTCTTATGAAACTCAAAAAGAGTCCCTGACCACCTGCCTGCCAGGCTGCAACTTTCCTCTGGGGCCTCAGCTGAGAGACGACCAATGTGATCTCAGAGATAACTAATATCCTTTTAGCTCTGACAGAATTCTAGGTTTAAAGTTATCTTTATTATACTAATCTACAGAATGTGCACATCCATGCTCAGTCACTAAGTCACATCTGACCCTTTTTGCAACCCCGTGGACTGTGTAGCCCACCAAGCTGCCCTGTCCATGGAATTTCCCAGGAAAGAATCCTGGACTGGGTTGCCATTTCTACTCCAGGGGATCTTCCTGACCCAGGGATCGAACCTGCGTCTCCTGTGTCTTCTGCACTGGCAGGCAAATTCTTTACCACTGTGCCTCCTGAATGTGTGTCACCTGCAAAATCAGTTTGAATCCTTTAAGAGCAGAAAAGAAAAAGAAAAAGAGGACTGTATCCTAACATATCCCAGTCTGAGGCTGAATAGTTACCCCAAATGTCCTGTGTTCCCCGGGGGGAAGACATCAGTTGGTAAATCATGCCTGGTATATTCTTTCTGTGACTCAGCTGAGTTAAGCTTGATGGAGGAGGCCAGTGACTATGTGGTGCATCAGAAAGACAGAATAAGCCTAGAGACATGGCCTGCTAGTGTTGCCGAGGTGTCCTTGACAGGACATCCCATTGAAGGTCTAGAAGACCCAGCACCACAAGGCTGGGAGCCCAGGGAGCTCGCTCACCCCTCACACTGGAGGAGGCACAGACAGGTCCAAGAAGCTTGCAGAGCCCCACAACAGGACCAGGGCACAAAGCACACTGAGAAAGGTCATATTTCTTGCTAAATGCCACACCTCATGTTTGGTCCCCTAACCATCTGTTCAAGCCTATGGGAAGCCCTCAGAGTCCACTTGGCTAAATCTCCCCACCTGACTCCAGGCAAACAATACATTCTTGGTTCAAAACTCAGGACCCAAAGTTCCACCCAAGCTTCACTATTTAGATCCAAATACATCCAACCCTACAAGACAGAAAAATGAATTGCGGGGCTCTGCTGTCAATATTTGCTATCCGTTGAGCCCTAAATTACAAGGCTGTCATTTCTTTCTTGGAATGAATGTGTTACCAAGTACAAGTTTGTGTGCCCAATGGATAGTGAGGCCAAACAATATCGAAACGTAGGAGTTTAGAGCAGAGAAAGGTTTTTGCAGGGCCACACAGGAAGAACAGATGGCACATGCCTCTCTCCCCACTAAAAGAAACCCTAAAACCTCAAAGTGTTACAGCAATGCATGTTTAAAGACCAGATGAGAGAGGGGCATCATAGGGTATGGGATAAACTCATGCACAATCCTCTGGTTGGTTGATGATGATCAACCCTTAGACACTAGAAGTTCTGGGGGCTGTGGGCTCCAGATCATCAAATAGTTAATTTCTTCCATTTGGTGGTTGTTTTTAGCATCTGAAAAACTTGGGAAATATTCCTAAGACACTACTATCTGGGCACTTTAGAGAAGAGCTATAGCAGACCATGTTGGGGACAGGTCTGTCCTGGGAAGGCTGAGCAGCAACCTCTTCAGTTACAGGTGGGGATGATGGGGGAGGCGGTGCAGGCTCTCTCATCCCACCACCTCCCCTCTGGCCTTCTCGCCAGCTCAGCTCATACTCTGTCCCCCTCCGGTCATGAAATCATCCCCATGTTCTGCTATAGAATATCTCACTCTCTGTTGATCAAGCCCAGACTTTCAGCTGCTTTATAGAGTTTCAAAGTTAGTTCAGATTTACTTCCTTAGGCTCCATTTTAATCCTCCACTTGCATCAAGCCAGTCCCACTGACCAGTCACACATCCCTAACTACCCTCAACAAATAGTAAGCATGCTGTAAGGGCACTGCATTGTCCTAGGGAAAAAATCTATGGCCCCAGGCCCTCAATAAACTCACAGGTAGTGGTGCGGAGGAGAAAATAGCCCTCATGTGTGTCATCACATTGCTATCTGACCCTAGAAAAGCCCCAAATTCTCATCTATTAACTGGTTTAAGCTTCACCAATCCCTCTCTTTCAAGAAGAGAAGGCTTTGTTTCATAGAGATAGATGGGCCCCTGGGCTGCACAGCTGGTGTTCGTCAAGTGGAATAAAATTGAAGCTTTGTTCTCACTTAGACACTCCAAAGACAAAACTAGTTGCAGAGGTAATATGCTAAAGAAGTAAGATGACCACTTCTGAGGTCAAGGAGAACTTCTCCAACTACACAAACAGAAAGGATTCTTGAAGGTCAAAAACAGAGTGGGTCCCACCCCATAAGTGTGGACATGCATCCACAGACCTCTGCAGTGGGATCCATCTTAGCAAAAAGTTGCATGCATATGTTGGAGAAGGTTCTAGAACAAATCAGGCGTGAAAAATGAAGCAAGATAATAGGCCAAAGGTAAAAAAAAAAAAAAAAAGACTTGAAAGAACTGTCTTATATAAGTGATTTAAAGTACCTCTTTACTGCACTCTTTCTCACTCAGGATGCCTTCACTCTTCTCCAGGTATGTATTTTTGCCTTGCTTCTGACTGAAATAAATAAATTGCTTCTGTGTGTGCTCTCCCATACCTTGTGTTGTGTCTCTGATAATTAACTTTGTACGTGTTTTTACAGTCATTGCCTCCCTGAAACATTCTTGCTTTCAAACAGGGGGGTGGAAGGGAAAGTCAAGGTAGCCCTTGGGGGTCTAGCAGTTAGGATTCTTGGTTTTCATCCAAGTTGAAAGTGAAAAAGTGAAAGTGTTAGCTGCTTAGTTGTGTCTAACTCTTTGCTACACTACGGATTGTAGCCCTCCAGGCTCTTCTGTCTATTGAATTCTCCAAGCAAGAATACTGGAATGGGTAACCATTCCCTTCTCCAGGGCATCTTCCTGACCCAGGGGTCAAACTCAGGTCTCCAGCATTGCAGGCAGTTTCTTTACCATCTGCACCACTAGCTGCCCAAATTCAATTCCTGGGCAGGGAACTAAGATCTTTTTTCAGGACCACTCACTGCTATCTCTCAGAGATCAACCTGATGAGGCTGAAACCCAACGCAGGTCCCAGAAAATGTTCTTGAGTCAGTCATGAAATGGCCACTGGCCATCAAGAATTGGTTCAAGGATGAACACATAAATTAGTCAGAGGCAAGGAGCTGGGGCTTGTGGGAAAATCAACAATCTCTCCTTGTTCTGTAAATCTGGTATAAGAAACCACTTCCACTGTGTGAATGAAGAATGTCACACACCACATCAGTAAACAGAGGATGCTGTGGCCATCAAGCCAGTAGAGACTGCAGCTGCCCCCGCACCTACCCCCGACCATGCACCCTGGGGGATTCCCGGGCATTCCAGATGGACACAAGTAGGATACTGGCCCTATATGCTAAAGTGCATATCAAAGGGATGGTTTCAAAGAACCCAGACTCTTGCATCTCCCCATACATAGAAAAGTGCTAATTTTTTTACCTTGAGATGTCTGACTTTCTTTAATTAACAGTCATCTTTTGACATTCCAACTATCTTCTTCTTCTTCTTTTTTTTTTTTGCTAAAACCCCTAATATCCTGATTCCTCCTTTGCCTCTTTAGAGCAGTCCCTCAGAGTTATGTGAGAAGCTATTTTCCAGGCTTAGTTTCTCAGGAAGTCCATGGAATAAAACCTAATTCTCGACTTTTAAGTTGTGCACTTTTTTTCAATCGACAACTGGGCGACACAATAAGAGGTTGCAAGAGTTAGAACTCCATCGACTGTTTTGACACTGCATGGTATCCTGAGCTGCCAGCAGCCTTCAGTATAAACTTGAAGGTAAACCTAGGCCAGGAAGGCAGAGCAGGAACAGAAGGAGGCCCTAGCCCTCAGGGATCCCTTCTGAGCCCAGATCAGGCTTCCCTGAATCCTGATCACCTCTGAGCATACTAGTTATGTGAACCAGCCACTAAATCCCCCTTGTAGATCAAGCCAGTTGGAGTATTTTATGTCACTTGCAACCAGACACATGCTAACTGATGTACTTCTTCACAGAGGCATGGTGAGAATTAAGTGAGGAAAAGCACTCCGAAATGCTCAAAAACTCTCCACACCCCAGGTAATGTCATGCGGCAGAAAGTACTCAGCAGCCGCCCAATAAACACTTTTCATATCTTAAGGCCTGATCGCTCCTGCAGAGAAATTATCTCTGAATGGAACATATCTCTTAGAACCAGAAGTTTCCATATCAGCTGTTGTTTAAAGCTACTGAGACCACAGGAATTACACGAGTCAGAGCCGTGGGTTTCCCACCACTCATGCACGTGTGAAAATTCCCCAGCCCCAGGAGAAGAGGCTTATCTGCAGTGTGGGGAACTGAGCTGTGACCTCAAGACACGGTTCCTGGAAATGAAAATAATCTGAGGTCAATCATCAGAGCAAGGCAGATACCAGTGGTAGAGGGATGGCCATCAGAGAGCGAACAGGGCACTCTCATCTTTGGGGACAGAATTTCACACACACAGACTCCGAGAGCCAAAGGTGTGTTTAGGGCATCCTGCGTGATTGTCAAAATACAGGATCCTTCTCTCTGGCTAAAAAGACAACCCCATCCACGTGGCTATTTCACAATCGGGATGCATCTCCAAACAAAGCTTATCAACATGTTGATACATTTGGTCCTGTGAAAACAGCACCTTGTGTGTTAGGAAAGCACAGTCTCCAAGGTGGCTGGCAACTGCTTTGCTCCTTACCTAGTGGGTCCAAGGCTGCACACAGTGAGGACTGCCCTGAGTGCCCTTGTCCTAGGAAATCCAAGTACAGGGGAAGGTCTTCAGCTATTCCACGCCATTCAAGGCTAGAACAAAAAACCAGGGGGGAGGGAGGAGGGCGGGATGGGGGCTGGGGTGTGCTGTGCCAGCCAAGATATGTTACCAAACACAAGTTCTTGTGACCACAATGCACATGAGGCCAAACAAACCAAATGTTGGAGCTCGGAGCAGAGAAAGTTTTATTGCAAGGACATGTAAGGAGATGGATGGCACATGAACCACAAAACTCCAAACTCCTCAAAGGGTTTCAGCAAAACCTTTCTAAAGGCAAAGTGAGGGGAAAGCATAATTGGTTGTTGCACAGTTCTTGGTGCTGGAATCCTTTGTTCTCACAGCTGTCCATGTAGGTCAGGTCATGGTGTTCCTGTAAATGACCAACAAGACAAATGTTTCTCTATTCTGAAAATTTTTATAGCTATATGAATGGAAACAGAAAAGAATATGGCAACCCACTTCAGTATTCTTGCTGGGAAAAATCCCATCGACAGAGGAGCCTGGAAGACTACAGCCTGTAGTGTTGCAAAGAATCAGACATGACTGAGCACATATTCATGAATGGAAGTGTTATCCCTCTGAAGTTCAGAGTCCTGAGAATGAGCTACCCTGTATATTTCAGGCTATAGACAACACTCTTTTATATATATATATATATATATATATATATATATATATATATTTGTTTTTGGCCAAAACAAATTTTTGGAGTCAGATTTGTTCTTCCCTATTACAGATAGGGCTCATACCTAGTTCTGGGAAGTATTGTCTCTAATGGGTCCCTATAGACAAGGAGACCTTTTCTAAGTCTGCTCAGATGTCCAATCTGGCTGGACAGGAAGGTGGTGTCCAAGGTCCTTTTTCAAGGTTTGAATTACTCAGGAAAACCAGTTACAGAGAGGGAACCCACTCACCTCCACACAGAGTCTTGGCTTTCTAGAGACTCCTCAAGCCTGCCCCCATCCTAACACATAAACATGCAGTGGCCACATGACTAAGCTCAGCTCCCTAGCACAAACCTGTTGGTTTTATTGCAGTTATGTTGCCAGTTGTGGGATACTCCACCCTTTTGTGAAAATCCATAAGCATCAATAAAAGGAACCTTCAGTTCAGTTCAGTTCAGTCACTCAGTTGTGTCCGACTCTCTGTGACCCCATGAATCGCAGCACACCAGGCCTCCCTGTCCATCACCAACTCTAGGTTTTGCTAAATTGTTGGATTTTATTTTTCTAATGATGCTATGGTTTTTGTGGTTAGAGTTTCTTTGCTTTGGCTGCTAGGAAGTTCAGAACCAAATCTGTACCAACCTTTAATACCTTCCCCAAACTCGAGAATCAACATCTATTTACCAACCTAGCCATGAATTTATCTTACTTTTTAAATCATGTGTCTTATGGTATAATCTTAGTATTATACAAAATGGAAACTACAGTACAGAAAGAATAAAGCCTCAAACTTTGAAACAGTTTCACCAGGCAACCAGTTCAGAAATCCTCAGCACCTCAAAAATAACTTTCCATAGGCTGAACATCCAGAGTCACTTTGGAGATTATTTATAGACATGGATGACTCTTGATGGAAATTAAACCTTACATTTTAGAGAAGTCAGAAAAGATTCAGAGACTAATTCAGAAAGTATTTGGAAATGAATAGACAACCCAGAAGTGGAAATCCCATTAATATGGAAAGGACATGCCTACTGCCTGGGTAATAATTAGCCACCTTCAGATCAGGGATGGTAGCATGAGGCAAAGCGCTATGCAGCATAATTTACTGACACCTGAGCCAAGGTCATCCCTGGATGCACCGTTCACGGGATTTAAACCAGTTCATAAACGGTAGTTAATGGCCCATACCAAGGAGAGCCTCTGCATTCCTAATGGTTGTGGGTGACATTTTAGAATATGTGTTCACTCAAAGTTACATGTACATAGAAATCTGTGTGGAGCACCTGCTGTTCAGCCAAAATTTGGGAAATGTTTCAGTCCCTAGCTATGCAAGCATTTCTGAGTACCTAGTCCATCCAAAGCCCTATGTTCCTGTTTTCTGCTCCATCAGATGGCTCAAGGACCATCTTCTCGACCTGCTTCCAGAGTTTGTATTCAGCACCAAAGGACGGGCTAGTGAAGGAGAACTAGTCCCAAGCATGGTAATAGTGTGGCTCCTGGAAACACAAACATCCTCCATGTTTGGAGTCTCTTGAAGGTCTTAGATAAAGTGACTGATAGAATAAGCAGCAAGAAGAGGCATCCAACTGAACTGGACCCATGCTGGAAGGACAGAGTGTCCAAAGAACAGTCCCTGCTCCCAAGGACTCTGTATCCTAGTTGAAGAGATGAAATTATTAATCCCTCACTCTGCTTTTGAGGAAACTGAGGCACAAGGGACACATAACTTATCCAAAGTCAAACAATTTATTCGTGACAGAATCAGAACTGATATCCAGGGTTCACAGCTATTTGGAGTGTAGCAGGTACTGTCGAGGCTCTGTATCCTTTCTGCAAACTACATCATTTTAGATGCTCCAAATAGCTACCAACTGCCAGCATCTACACCTCTATACCTGAAGGCTCTTCTGGAAACATGGAAGGCTGCTCTGTTCATCTGCACAGCAGATCAGAAGCATCTGGGAATCAACACCTCTGGGAGGAAGACAACCAATGGTAGACAGGACATGGAACACAAATATCCTAAATTCTTCACCCTGGGAAAGGAATCACTCTGAGGTTTCTCTTTTGCACCTTTTGCATCATTTTCTTGCCCTTTTGAATGAACTCCTTGCTCTTAAACCCATTTCTGAAGCTGAAGTAACACAAACTGATAGACAAGGTGATATAAAAATGTAGGTGTAAGAAACAGCTAGAGTTTTTCACAGAAGTAGAATAAACAATGCTAAACTTTGTTTAAACCCATAAAGACTCCAAATGGCCAAAGCAATCTTGAGAAAGAAGAACAAAACTGGGCACACCATGCTTCTTAATTTAAATCTACATTACAAAGCTACACTAATCAAAACTGTATGTACTAGCATTAAAAACAGACATAGATTAATGGAACAGAATAGAGGGTCCAGAACTAAACTCCCACATATATGGACAATTAATTTACAACAAAATCAAGACTATATAATGGCTAAAGGGCAGTCTACTTAATAGATGGTGCTGGAAAACTGGCAATCACATGCAAAAGAGTGAAACTGAACCACTATCTTACATATATACAAAAATCAACTCAAAGTGGATGAAAGACCTGAAGGTAAGACCTGAAACCGTAAAACTCCTAGAAGAAAACACAGGTTGTAGCTTCTTGACATGTCTTGCTGATGATTTTTTGGATTTGACACACAAAACAAAGGCTACAAAAGCAAAATTTAACAAGAGAGACAGCACCCAACTAAAAAGCTTCTGAACAGAAAAGGAAACCATCAACCAAATGAAAAGGCAACCTACTGAATAAAGAGAAAATATATGCAAATCATATATTTGATAAGAGATTAATATGCAAATATATAAATAATTCATACAACTCAAGGGCAAAAAAAAAATTATCCAATTAAAAAATGGACAGAGGATCTGAATAGACAAGGAAGACTCCAGATGGCCAAAAAGTTCATGAAAAGATGCTCAACATACCTAATCATCAGGGAAATGCAAATCAAAACCACAATGAGATATCACCTCACACCTTTCAGAAGGCTTTTATCAAAAAGACAAGACATAGCAAGGACTTGGGGGGGATATGGACAAAGGAACACTTGGCACTGTTGGTGGGAATGTAAGTTGATGCAGCCACTATGAAGAACAGTATGGTGATTCCTCAAAATTAAAATCAGAACAACCATATGATACAGCATTCCACTTCTGGGTATCAGTCTGAAGGAAATGAAAACACTAACTTGAAAAGATATCCATACCCCCTGGCAGCACTATTTACAATAGCTGAGACATGGATGCAACCTAAGTGTCCACTGAGAGGAATAGATAAGAAAACACATACACATATTATTCAGCCATAAGCAAGAATAAAATCTTGCCATTTGCACAAATATGAATAGACCTTGAAGGCACTATGCTAAGTGAAATAAGTTATACAGAGAAAGACAAATACCATATGCTCTCACTTACATGATTTCCACTCACATATGGAACAAAAAAAAAAAAAAACTCATAGTACAGATAACAAATTAGTTTTTCCAGAGGCAGGTTTGGGCTGGGTTGGGTGAAATGAGTGGAGGGAATCAAAAGGTACAAATTTCCAGTTATAAAATAAATAAGCCTTAGGGGTCTAAAGTGGTTTGATAGCATCACCGAGTAAATGGACATGAACTTGGGCAAATTCCTAAAGATGGTGAGAAACAGGGAGGCCTGGAGTGCTACATTCCATGGGGTTGCAAAGAGTCAGACATGACTTTGTGACTGAACAACAGCAAGGGATGTAATGTACAGCATGATAAATATAGTCACTAACACTGTATAATATATTCAAGAGTTTCTAAGAGAGTAGATGTTAAAGTTATCATAAGAAAGACAATTTTTTGTAACCATATGAGGTGTGATAACCAGACTTCTTGTGATGATCATTTCATAATACATATAAAATATTGAATCGTCGTGTTGTACATCTGAAACTAATATAATGTCAGATGTCAATTATGTCTCAATTTTTTAAAAAAGAAACAATCAGAACATATAAACAATAGGCAACATGGAAAAGTTGGCTTTGCAGTCAGTGGGCCTGGATCTCAGATCTGGTCCATTGCCTTGGTGACACCTTTATGGGTCCCTCAGTATACCTGATACTTCCCAATGGATAATTTGCTTATATGGAGTGACTCAGGAAGAGACCCTCTTTAAGTGGAGGAAGGAACTCTAATTCAGGCTTGGTCGTGTTTCCACAATGATGGCATTGCAGGAGAGGACAGCTTTGTTCTAGGGGCACAACCACAGATCTCTGCTTGGTTCTGTGCGCAGGAGCCCAGCCCAGTGACATCACTGGGGTGATGTTTCCAGCACATTCCCTCTGTGACTCTCAGGGCCCTGCAGGCCCTGGGCTGCCCCCGACTTGGCCCCTTCCTCCCCTATCCCCACATGTGCACTGTCAGCAGCCCAAGCTCACAGTCACACACTCCCTAACCTGGATCCTCTCCAGGCCAGAGAGGCTTGCATTTGGGCCTCTGTCCCACCATGATCTTGAAAAAAATTCAGCATACAGACCCTCATTCAGAAAGAGCCCTGATCCTGACCCAGCTGCACCCCAACCACCCTCATATCCCTATTCCTCCTCCCTTCATTCTCACTTTCATCACATTGATGCCCTGCACAGGGCAGACCGTGACATTTCCAGGGGAATGATGAGCTCTACAAAAAATTAAAATATAAAATTACAGTTGTGGCTGAATGAAAATATAATGTGTAAGAGATCCCACAAGGGAAAATCAAATCAGATCTACCCTTGAAGAACCCAGAGCTGAGCCTCAGAAGACAACAGAAATTCACCCACTGAACAAGGGTGAGCATTATTACTGATGGAGGGAAGAGCTGGACCAAGGGCTGGTGGTGGGGAAAGCACAGCATACTTGGGGAACCACAGGCAGGGATACAGCTAGAAAGCAGGCCCCAAGTGAGATGCAAGATCTGTGAGACTTTGGCGATCAATGAGCCCTCCAATTTGGTGTGAAGTGATGAGGTGTGCGCCAGCCCTGGGGTATGCGTGTATGTAGTCCTGGGGAGCCTGGGGTGTATGCAGTCCCCTGGGGAAGATCAAAACTCTCTAATCAGAAGCATCCCAAACCCAGGTGAGATGATAAACTAAGTAATGAGATATCAAGCAGGAGGCTTCCTTTAAATAAAACTCACTATTTTTGGCATCACATAACTGGCCATTCCCCTCTTGGAATGTTGGAGATTAGCATCCCTAGTTTGCATCCTCTTCCCCAGAGAACATAGGAGGACCAAGACTACAGAGAATTGCCCAGGAGAATGTCTGTTAGGGGGCGATAATGTGCCATGGTCATGAAAGGGTGAACCCTGGAAATCATATCCTGGATAGAGTAGGAGGTCAAAGCTGGTGAATCCAAGCCAGTTTGTATCATTAATCACTTCAAGAATAATGAGAGGCAAAGATTGACCTCAAATGAGGGTAGTTCAGGACCCTGAGACGGACAGGCATTGGGAGGGCAGAAGAAAAGATGCCAGCATGAATTCTGAAGGCCAGGTAGGAAGGTGAAGGGAAGGAGTATATCTAGAAATGGGCAGTGCTGGGTGAGTCTAGGCTGGAGGAACAGCCCCCAAACAAAGATGCTTCTGCCTGGGCCCTGAATGGACCAGCCTTCAGAATGACTGACTGCGGGTCTGTTTCTATTCACATCCTCTCTGTGTGATGGCTCTGAGCTCCTTGCAATCAGAGGCTGTCTTCCCCATCCTGTACATGTGGTCCTCAGTGCCAGGCACTCAGCAGGCAGCCAACCAGGGTGTGTGGAGTGTCCCTTCAGCCCTGAGGCTCAAGGACGTGTTGATACAACAGGCTGCTCTCTGCAGGTGCCTGGCTCCTGACTCAGCCCACTGCCCACACCATAAATCCTTCTACTGGACTCACAGCCTTGAAAGGGGCTTGGACGCGTGAAGGTGGAACCATATTAATCCAAGGTCTACACTAATTGGGTCTAATAAGCACAGCCTTGGGCAGCCCCCTGCTGCTACCTCTCCTCTGACCTAATCACTGAAATTGATGCCACAGGAAAGGTGCACAATATCCGAAGGTTTTGTTTTGCTGAATTTAAAGGAAACATGAACAGCCCGTACCAATATTAAAACATGATCTCCCCTGATGGACAACCCCACATGAGGAAAGCAGGGGATCAAAATTCTATTCAAAGAGATTGTTGCACCCAGTCGTTCATGCTTTCTGGGGCACACACAGGGTTGGGGGGAAGGGACCAATGGCAGGACACTCATGCCGGCCTCCCTCTCAGGTTCGCCTTTCTGTAGAAAAGATTGTATGCAAGTCAGGCATCCATCTGTAGTGGAGAGATAAAGAGCATTATTTAAAACCCAAACTGACAGTGGCTGCTTTTGCCTTTTGCAGGCAGCATGATTCATTTATATCCTAGGATGATAGGATGGAACTCTTCCTGCTTCAGTTTCCACTGAGCACCAAGACAATAGATGTTCAATACCAAGCTTGTTGGGAGACAGATCGCCAAATGCAGAATTTATAAAGGTCGGATGAGAAGCTCAATCCACAACCTGAGAAGTCCCTCATGCACCCCATGAATACTGAAAGGCGTTTTTGGAGCCAGCTGTACTGTAAATCCCACTTCCCAGCCCAAAAGTGATGTGTGGAGGTGGGGAGAAAGGACTTGATGGAGTGGGGCGAATGGAACTTCATGGAGAACTCAGTATATGCCCCCCAAAAACCAGAGGGCGGGCTGAGCTCTGACTCCCACCTGGGAAATCTAGAGGTCCAGGTAGGCAAACAGCAGTGCTAAGATAAGATCAGTATGCTCTCCTAGAGAGCTAGGGATATATGGGTGCTTCCCAAGGACCCACATGGGCCTCACGGAAGAGAAGCCAGTGGGATGTCTTAGGGCCAATAGGACCACCCAGAAGGCTGGAGAGAGCTGGCTGCAACAAGGAATTGGATATAAGATGACATTCTTTGGGACTGCAATGTCTCAAGTCACCACCCAGAGCAGAGAGGCAAGATCTGCTCAAAGCAACCACAGATAAAGGACCCACTGGAGCAGCTCTGAAGAGCCTTGCAAATGCCAGCCCTGGGAGTCAGATCTCTGCATCTGCCAGGGCCCTGGGCCAGGAAGCTCCCAGCAGAGCCAGCTGCCAGGAGACAGCACCCTCCCTCCCTCAACCCACACCTCCAATTTCCTGCTTTGAAGGGTCTGCAGTGGACTGGAATCTGGAGAGATGGAGAAATTGAGAGAAAGTCCCTTGTGTCCCCTGACTCTGGGCCAAGCTGGAAGAGAAGAGAGTGTGCTCTACCAAATTGAGTCATTGTCTAGAAATGGACACTCTCATAGAAATGATGGGAAACATTCATACCTATGAGGGAACAAAAATGCCACAGATCTGAAAGGGTGGGGCCAAATAACCACCAGTGAGCAGCCTTTAAAGGGGAGCAGGAGACAAAGTCAGAGCTGTGTTTGTCCCAGCAGCATGCATTCCTCGTGTAATAGCAGGACCCTACAAGGCCTACCCAGAATAGATCTCCACCCAAGTCCTCCACCTGCCTTTGGTCTATAGAAAAACGTTAGTCAAAGAATAAATTTAATCAGAGGAGTGAGGAAATGCATAAAGGAAATAATAATACTTTAGCCATTAAACAAAGTCAAGGACCTTTTGTTCTTCCTCAAGGGCTTTAGACAATATTAGTTCTTCCTCAAGGACTATAGACAATATTCTGAGACACGCCCTTTGAGCTTTTTTGCAGAAAATGAAACTCCCACCAGGAGGAAGAAGTTAACTGTACACAGCCCACAGCATGTAGACCCCAGCCAGGTTGGAACCAGAAGGTTGATGATATTGACTCCCTATTACCTCACCATCAACATCAGAAAGATGTCCACGAGCTGATCATGCCCTGCTTCTTGAACAGGACTCCTCACTAACCCCTCCAGGTCAGGACACACAGTCTTGAGGGTATGCATTAGGGCTCTGTGGCCCCCTTTGCTTGGCAAACCAACAAAGCTACTTCACCCAAAACTCTGTTGCCAAGATTTAATTTGGCACCAGTGTACAGAAGGCTTCTCTGATGGCTCAGCAGGTAAAGAATCCAACTGCAATGTAGGAAGCAGAAGATTCAGGTCAGATTCCTGGGTTGGTAAGATCGTCTCGAGGAGAAATTGGCAATCCACTCCAGTATTCTTGTCTGGAGAATCCCATGGACAGAGGAGCCTTGTGGGCTACAGTCCTCGGGGTCGCAAGAGTCAGACACGACTTAGCGACTAAGCACACACACACAGAATACAGAGGCTGAATTTTGGCAACAGACATATTGGTTAGAATCTTATGGGGACTAAACTTCTGTGCTCCTTGCAGAGACTGTGAACAGAGAGTTGTCTTCCCCCAAATTCATTCTCCCCTCGTGTGCAGATGCAGACCTACAGCTGGGTACAAGGTCTCAGAGAGGCTATATCCGCAGGTTGTGTGTGGCTGGTGGGGTCCTGTGACCAGACTCTTGTTGATGACTGTGATCCGGAGTGATGGACATGGCTTCCAGGTCTCCTCCTGTGGACACTGATTGTGGTCTCTTCCACACTCCCTCTTGTCGTCCCAGACAATTCCCTGGGCCAGGCCTAGGGCACCAGTCTGAGGGAACTTGAGTCCCTGAGTTAGATGATGCAGTGGAACTGGATGACCCATCCCCACACCCACTGTGGGAGAGAGAAATATGTTTCTCTTTTTAGAGCGTTGCCTGAAGGCTTCGTTGGTTGTAGCAGGTTCATCTTTACCCTATCGAAGATCAGAGGGGAGCTGTGAAATCTGGGGTTAGCACATCAATGACACATCGGATTTGCCAAGGAAGGTTCAGACTTGAGTTCCAGCTTGTGTGTGTGTGCTTGTGTGTGTGCTAAGTCACTTCAATCATGTCCAACTTTGTGACTTTATGCACTGTAGCCCACCAGGCTCCTCTGTCCATGGGATTCTCCAGGCAAGAATACTGGCGTGGGTTGCCATGCCCTCCTCTAGGAGATCTTCCTGACCCAGTGATCAAACCCACATCTTTTATGTCTCCCACATTGGCAAGTGAGTTCTTTACCACTGATGCTACCTGGAAAGCCTGAATTCCTGGTTGCTGCTGCTGCTAAGTTGCTTCAGTCGTGTCCGACTCTGTGCGACCCCATAGACGGCAGCCCACCAGGATCTCCCATCCCTGGGATTCTCCAGGCAAGAACACTGGCGTGGGTTGCCATTTCCTTCTCCAGTGCATGAAAGTGAAAAGTCAAAGTGAAGTTTCTCAGTCGCATCTGACTCTTCGCAACTCCATGGACTGTAGCCCACCAGGCTCCTCCGTCCATGGGATTTTCCAGCCAAGAGTCCTGGAATGGGGTGCCATTGTCTTCCCCACATTATAGGCAGAGGGGAAACCAAACACAGTAGTAGATTTTGAGTTGTTGGAAAGGCTGAGGAGCATTTTTAATACAAAGAAGTTAAATATTCCCAGCAACAGTGTAAGAGGGTTCCCTTTTCTCCACACCCTCTCCAGCATTTATTGCTTGTAGACTTTTGGATCGTGGCCATTCTGACTGGCGTGAAATAGTACCTCATTGTGGTTTTGATTTGCATTTCTCTGATAATGAGTGATGTTGAGCATCTTTTCATGTGTTTGTTAGCCATCTGTTTGTCTTCTTTGGAGAAATGTCTGTTTATTTCTTTGGCCCATTTTTTGATTGGGTCATTTATTTTTCTGGAATTGAGCTGCAGGAGTTGCTTGCATATTTTTGAGATTAGTTGTTTGTCAGTTGCTTCATTTGCTATTATTTTCTCCCATTCTGAAGACTGTCTTTTCACCTTGCTTATAGTTTCTTTTGTTGTGCAGAAGCTTTTAATTTTAATTAGATCCCATTTGTTTATTTTTGCTTTTAGTTCCAATATTCTGGGAGGTGGGTCATAGAGGATCCTGCTGTGATGTATGTTGGAGAGTGTTTTGCCTATGTTCTCCCCTAAGAGTTTTATAGTTTCTGGTCTTATGTTTAGATCTTTAATCAATTTTTAGTTTATTTTTGTGTAGGGTGTTAGAAAGTGTTCTAGTTTCATTCTTTTACAAGTGGTTGACCAGTTTTCCCAGCACCACTTGTTAAAGAGATTGTCTTTTCTCCATTGTATATTCTTGCAAACTAGTACAACCACTATGGAGAACAGTGTGGAGATTCCTTAAAAAACTGGAAATAGAACTGCCATATGATCCAGCAATCCCACTGCTGGGAATACACACCAAGGAAACCAGAATTGAAAGAGACACGTGTACCCCAATGTTCATCGCAGCACTGTTTATAATAGCCAGGACATGGAAGCAACCTAGATGTCCATCAGCAGATGAATGGATAAGAAAGCAGTGGTACATATACACAATGGAGTATTACTCAGCCATTAAAAAGAATACATTTGAATCAGGTCTAATGAGGTGGATGAAACTGGAGCCGATTATACAGAGTGAAGTAAGCCAGAAAGAAAAGCACCAATACAGTATACTAACGCATATAAATGGAATTTAGAAAGATGGTAATGACAACCCTGTATGTGAGACAGAAAAAGAGACACAGATGTATAGAACAGTTCTTTTGGACTCTGTGGGAGAGGGAGGTGGGGGGATGATTTGGGAGAAGGGCATTGAAATATGTATAATATCATATAAGAAACAAATCGCCAGTCCAGGTTCGATGCATGATACAGGATGCTTGGGGCTGGTGCACTGGAATGACCCAGAGGGATGGTACGGGGAGGGAGGTGGGAGGGGGGTTCAGGATTGGGAACGTGTGTACACCTGTGGTGGATTCATGTTGATGTATGGCAAAACCAATACAATATTGTAAAGTAATTAGCCTCTAATTAAAATAAATAAATTTAAATTAAAATTAATTAATTAATTAATAAAAAAAAGAAGTTAAATATTCAGTATTAAATTCACCACGATAAGAAGCTTGGTGTGAACTCCCCCACTATTACTGCTGAGTTTTCAATAAAGAGCTGCTCTATGTGTATGCTCGTTTTGTTTTGTTTATTCTACACTAGGACAATTGAGAAATATATAAATTATGGAAGTTTTCAAACATTTGTGAGGTAAAATAACAAAGCCCTATGTATCCATCACTCTGATTTAACAATTGCAAACTCATGGTCAATCTCATTGCTTCTTCACCTTTGTCCATTTTTTCCCTCCCTAGGATATTTGAAATCTGAAGCAAATTCTTCCTGATGGAAGTATTCAACACCACTTATGAAGCAGTCTTGCCAAACAAAATAAAACTGTAACTCAATCAACCTTTAGATAGTTTTGTATCTTTTGACAAGACTACTTCATAAATGGCATTGAAAACTTCTACGGGGAAACACATAATATCCAGCTGTTTCTCATTTTATGATACCAATATTATTGATGATCAATGCCTATATCATTATTTAATTAGAGTTTTTAAAACAGAGGCATTCTAATTTATTGTTGCTTCTGTACCTGTTTATAGAGAAATTTCCCCTTGTCAACTATTTGATTATTCTGAGGTTCAGTTAATATGGTAAGGACAGAGTAAAGAATTGTTACTTTGCCTTTATTTGACCTATTTCAAAATAATAAATAGTTTCTCTAGAATCCAAAGGTTATAAATGAGATTTAGTGTTATTATTATTAATCTTCATTATGGACCTCTGTATTTAAACATATTTAATGTGTCAGTATTTTCCACTTATTACTTTTATTGGTGGATAATTGTCCTACATTTAACCAGTTAAGAGCCATTTTGAAATGGCCCAATAGTCTTAGAGAGTTTGCTTGAATGGAAATGAATAAATAAGACAGATATGTTTCACACATTTGGATCAAGGCCAGTGCAAGAATAATGGAGCAATTTCCAGAAGCACAGCAGAAAATGATAATTTTGTTATTGAACTCAAGTTCCTGTGCCTGAAGGCCGGTGATGCCAAACAAACTAAACCATCAGAATTTGAAGCAGAGAAGGGTTTAATCTGGGGCCAGGCAAGGAGAATGGGTGACTGTGCTCAAAAGACTTGAACTCCCCAATGGTTTTCAGGCAAGAGACTTTAAAGACAGTGTAAGGGGAGAGGGTCCAGAATGCGTGATCAGCTCATGGGCCTTCTGACTGGTTGGTGATGAGATGCCAGGGTGATATTTCTGGAATCTCCACCTCCTAGTTCCAATCAGTCTGGGGCCTGCCTGCTTGTGTTCAGCATGTAGTCACCAGCCCCCATCTGACTGGAGGTCTTAGTTCTACAAAACTCAGAGATAGGCAGCACATGGTTATACATATCCATCCAGGAGGAAATAGGAGTCCTGTGACCCTCATGTCCTAAACATTAACTGCTCGAGTCTGCTCTTTGGAACTTGGTGAAGGCCCCTGAGACTAAAGCCTTTTTTTTCTTTCTTCTTTTTGTTTTTCTTTTCTTTTTATTTTATTGAAGTATAGTTGATTTCTACTTTACAGAAAGTGATCCAGTTATACATATATATACATATTCTTTTTCATATTCTTTTACACGTGGTTTACCACAGGATATGGTCTATAGCTCCCTGTGCTAAACAGTAAGACCTTGCTGTTTATCCATCCTACATAATGACAGCTTGTTCTGCCACTTCCAAACTCTCACTTCATCCCTCCCCATCCTCCCTCCCATTTGGCAACCACAAGTCTGTTCTCTGTCTGTGAGTCTGTTTTATAGATAAATTCATTGTGTCATATTTTAGTTTCCACATGTAAGTGATATCATATAGTACTTGCCTTTCTCTCTCTGACTTACTTCACTAAGTATAATCATTTCTAGGTCCATCTATGTTGCTGCAAATGGCATTATTTTGTTCTTTTTCATGGCTGAGTAGCATTTAATTGTATAAGCCTTTTTTTGTCCTACAAATAATAAACAGGGGACATGGAGGGTCTTTTGTATACAGAAGGGTCCCTCAGAGTCCTGCTAGGTTCCCATCTGGGAAAGCCAGAATCCTGCTGTTGTTAAGTCGCTTCAGTCATGTCTGACTCTATGCGACCCCATAGACGACAGCCCACCAGGCTCCCCCATCCCTGGAATTCTCCAGGCAAGAACAATGGAGTGGGTTGCCATTTCCTTCTCCAATGCATGAGAGTGAAAAGTGAAAGTGAAGTCGCTCAGTCATGTCCAATTCTTCGCAACCCCATGGACTGCAGCCTACCAGGCTCCTCCATCCATGGGATTTTCCAGGCAAGAGTACTGGAGTGGGGTGCCATTGCCTTCTCCGCAGAATCCTAGCCAGAAGTAACTAGAAGTAACAGTAAAAATGAATTCACAGAAACCTTGGTGAAGGCTTTAGACCTCTGGCAAGGCAAGAGATGCAAAAAGGGCAGTCTTAGCTCAATAAAACCAAGAAATGTGCCTACCTCCAACATCTGCTTTATGCAGCATGATTGTAGCTATTGCTGATTTTTTTTCAAGATATTTTTTAATGTGGGCCATTTTTTAAAGTCTTCATTGAATGTGTTACAATATTGCTTCTGCCTTATGTTTTTGAGTTTTTGGCCCCAAAGCATTTTGTATCTTAGCTTCCTGACCAGGGATCAAACCCACATCCCCTGCTTCAGAAGGTGAAGTCTTAACCACTAGACCACCAGGGAAGTCTCATTGTGGGTGGTATTTTTCTCCTGTTTTGCCCATTCATCTTCCCAGTGCCTTTATCCTCTTGATTTGTCCTCTGATATCTCAAACTCAACTGCCTACCACCTCGAACTCTCTAGCATCTCTTCCAGAAATAATTAGTATACTCATTTGCAGTGAAATATATACACGTTAATTCTAACTTGCTTCACAATCGTGGTTAATTAGTTTGCCCTGACAACTCTACTGAGTGGCCAAAAGAAGCAGTAGCCCTTCAAGGAAATGAGATTTTTTGAAGCAGCCTGGCAAAGGGATAAAGTCAAGAATCATTCCTCCTGAATTCTACTTCAAAACTGTCAATAGTTAACTGCACACCTTGGAAAACCATTTCCTCTCTTCAAGCCTGTTTCCCTATCTAAAGGGATTAGAATCACGTCAGAGGTACTTTTCACTTGGACATTCTGTAATGTAAAGAGATAAAAAAAACATTATCTTTCAGAGATAAAAAGCATTATGTAAGTAGATACAAAAAAGATCTTCACAACCAAGATAATCACGATGGTGTGATCACTGACCTAGAGCCAGACATCCTGGAATGTGAAGTCAAGTGGGCCTTAGGAAGCATCACTACAAACAAAGCTAGTGGAGGTGATGGAATTCCACTTGAATTATTTCAAATCCTGAAAGATGATGCTATGAAAGTGCTGCACTCAATATGCCAGCAAATTTGGAAAACTCAGCAGTGGCCATGGGACTCAAAAACGTCAGTTTTCATTCCAATCCCAAAGAAAGGCAATGCCAAAGAATGCTCAAACTACTGCACAATTGCACTCATCTCACACGCTAGTAAAGTAATGCTCAAAATTCTCCAAGCCAGGCTTCAGCAATATATGAACCATGAACTTCCTGATGTTCAAGCTGGTTTTCGAAAAGACAGAGGAACCAGAGATCAAATTGTCAACATTACTGGATCATCAAAAAACCAAGAAATTTCCAGAAAAACATCTATTTTTGCTTTATTGACTATGCCAAAGCCTTTATCTGTGTGGATCACAATAAACTATGGAAAATTCTTAAAGAGATGAGAATACCAGACCACCTGATCTGCCTCTTGAGAAACCTATATGCAGGTCAGGAAGCAACAGTTAGAACTGGACATGGAACAACAGACTGGTTCCAAATAGGAAAAGGAGTACGTCAAGGCTGTATATTATCACCCTGCTTATTTAACTTATATGCAGAGTACATCATGAGAAACGCTGGGCTGGAAGAAGCACAAGCTGGAATCAAGATTGCCGGGAGAAATATCAATAACCTCAGATATGCAGATGACACCACCGTTATGGCAGAAAATGAAGAGGAACTAAAAAGCCTCTTGATGAAAGTGAAAGGGGAGAGTGAAAAAATTGGCATAAAACTCAACATTCAGAAAACAAAGATCATGGCATCCGGCCCCATCACTTCATGGGAAATAGATGAGGAAACAGTGGAAACAGTGTCAGACTTTATTTTGGGGGGCTCCAAAAATCACTGCAGATGGTGACTGCAGCCATGAAATTAAAAGACGCTTACTCCTTGGAAGGAAAGTTATGACCAATCTAGATAGCATATTGAAAAGCAGAGACATTACTTTGCCAGCAAAGGTCCATCTAGTCAAGGCTCTGGTTTTTCCAGTGGTCATGTATGGATGTGAGAGTTGGACTGTGAAGAAAGCTGAGCGCTGAAGAATTGATGCTTTTGTTTTTTTTTTTTTTTTTTTTTTTTTTTAATTTTATTTTATTTTTAAACTTTACATAACTGTATTAGATTTGCCAAATATCAAAATGAATCCACCACAGGTATACATGTGTTCCCCATCCTGAACCCTCTTCCCTCCTCCCTCCCCATTCCGTCCCTCTGGGTCGTCCCAGTGCACCAGCCCCAAGCATCCAGTATCGTGCATCGAACCTGGACTGGCAACTCGTTTCATACATGATATTTTACATGTTTCAATGCCATTCTCCCAAATCTTCCCACCCTCTCCCTCTCCCACAGAGTCCATAAGACTGTTCTATACATCAGTGTCTCTTTTGCTGTCTCGTACACAGGGTTATTGTTACCATCTTTCTAAATTCCATATATATGCGTTAGTATACTGTATTGGTGTTTTTCTTTCTGGCTTACTTCACTCTGTATAATAGGCTCCAGTTTCATCCACCTCATTAGAACTGATTCAAATGTATTCTTTTTAATGGCTGAATAATACTCCATTGTGTATATGTACCACAGCTTTCTTATCCATTCATCTGCTGATGGACATCTAGGTTGCTTCCATGTCCTGGCTATTATAAACAGTGCTGCGATGAACATTGGGGTACTCGTGTCTCTTTCCCTTCTGGTTTTCTCAGTGTGTATGCCCAGCAGTGGGATTGCTGGATCATAAGGCATGTCTATTTGCAGTTTTTTAAGGAATCTCCACACTGTTCTCCATAGTGGCTGTACTAGTTTGCATTCCCACCAACAGTGTAAGAGGGTTCCCTTTTCTCCACACCCTCTCCAGCATTTATTACTTGTAGACTTTTGGATTGCAGCCATTCTGACTGGCGTGAAATGGTACCTCATAGTGGTTTTGATTTGCATTTCTCTGATAATGAGTGATGTTGAGCATCTTTTCATGTGTTTGTTAGCCATCTGTATGTCTTCTTTGGAGAAATGTCTATTTAGTTCTTTGGCCCATTTTTTGATTGGGTCATTTATTTTTCTGGAGTTGAGCTGTAGGAGTTGCTTGTATATTCTCGAGATTAGTTGTTTGTCAGTTGCTTCATTTGCTATTATCTTCTCCCATTCTGAAGGCTGTCTTTTCACCTTGCTAATAGTTTCCTTTGATGTGCAGAAGCTTTTAAGGTTAATTAGGTCCCATTTGTTTATTTTTGCTTTTATTTCCAATATTCTGGGAGGTGGGTCATAGAGGATCCTGCTGTGATGTATGTCAGAGAGTGTTTTGCCTATGTTCTCCTCTAGGAGTTTTATAGTTTCTGGTCTTACGTTTAGATCTTTAATCCATTTTGAGTTTATTTTTGTGTATGGTGTTAGAAAGTGTTCTAGTTTCATTCTTTTACAAGTGGTTGACCAGAGTTCCCAGCACCACTTGTTAAAGAGATTGTCTTTAATCCATTGTATATTCTTGCCTCCTTTGTCGAAGATAAGGTGTCCATACGTGCGTGGATTTATCTCTGGGCTTTCTATTTTGTTCCATTGATCTATATTTCTGTCTTTGTGCCAGTACCATACTGTCTTGATAACTGTGGCTTTGTAGTAGAGCCTGAAGTCAGGTAGGTTGATTCCTCCAGTTCCATTCTTCTTTCTCAAGATCGCTTTGGCTATTCGAGGTTTTTTGTTTTTCCATACAAATTGTGAAATTATTTGTTCTAGCTCTGTGAAGAATGCTGTTGGTAGCTTGATAGGGATTGCATTGAATCTATAGATTGCTTTGGGTAGTATACTCATTTTCACTACATTGATTCTTCCAATCCATGAACATGGTATATTTCTCCATCTGTTAGTGTCCTCTTTGATTTCTTTCACCAGTGTTTTATAGTTTTCTATATATAGGTCTTTAGATTCTTTAGGTAGATATATTCCTAAGTATTTTATTCTTTCCGTTGCAATGGTGAATGGAATTGTTTCCTTAATTTCTCTTTCTGTTTTCTCATTATTAGTGTATAGGAATGCAAGGGATTTCTGTGTGTTGATTTTATATCCTGCAACTTTACTATAGTCATTGATTAGTTCTAGTAATTTTCTGGTGGAGTCTTTAGGGTTTTCTATGTAGAGGATCATGTCATCTGCAAACAGTGAGAGCTTGACTTCTTCTTTTCCAATTTGGATTCCTTTTATTTCTTTTTCTGTTCTGATTGCTGTGGCCAAAACTTCCAAAACTATGTTGAATAGTAATGGTGAAAGTGGGCACCCTTGTCTTGTTCCTGACTTTAGAGGAAATGCTTTCAATTTTTCACCATTGAGGATAATGTTTGCTGTGGGTTTGTCATATATAGCTTTGATTATGTTGAGGTATGTTCCTTCTATTCCTGCTTTCTGGAGAGTTCTTATCATAAATGGATGTTGAATTTTGTCAAAGGCTTTCTCTGCATCTATTGAGATAATCATATGGTTTTTATTTTTCAATTTGTTAATGTGGTGTATTACATTGATTGATTTGCGGATATTGAAGAATCCTTGCATCCCTGGGATAAAGCCCACTTGGTCATGGTGTATGATCTTTTTAATGTGTTGTTGGATTCTGATTGCTAGAATTTTGTTAAGGATTTTTGCATCTATGTTCATCAGTGATATTGGCCTGTAGTTTTCTTTTTTTGTGGGATCTTTGTCAGGTTTTGGTATTAGGGTGATGGTGGCCTCATAGAATGAGTTTGGAAGTTTACCATCCTCTGCAATTTTCTGGAAGAGTTTGAGCAGGATAGGTGTTAGCTCTTCTCTAAATTTTTGGTAGAATTCAGCTGTGAAGCCATCTGGACCTGGGCTTTTGTTTGCTGGAAGATTTTTTATTACAGTTTCAATTTCCGTGCTTGTGATGGGTCTGTTAAGATTTTCTATTTCTTCCTGATCGAGTTTTGGAAAGTTGTACTTTTCTAAGAATTTGTCCATTTCTTCCTCGTTGTCCATTTTATTGGCATATAATTGTTGATAGTAGTCTCTTATGATCCTTTGTATTTCTGTGTTGTCTGTTGTGATCTCTCCATTTTCATTTCTAATTTTATTGATTTGATTTTTCTCCCTTTGTTTCTTGATGAGTCTGGCTAATGGTTTGTCAATTTTATTTATCCTTTCAAAGAACCAGCTTTTGGTTTTGTTGATTTTTGCTATGGTCTCTTTTGTTTCTTTTGCATTTATTTCTGCTCTAATTTTTAAGATTTCTTTCCTTCTACTAACCCTGGGGTTCTTCATTTCTTCCTTTTCTAGTTGCTTTAGGTGTAGAGTTAGGTTATTTATTTGACTTTTTTCTTGTTTCTTGAGGTGTGCCTGTATTGCTATGAACTTTCCCCTTAGGACTGCTTTTACCGTGTCCCACAGGTTTTGGGTTGTTGTGTTTTCATTTTCATTCGTTTCTATGCAAATTTTGATTTCTTTTTTGATTTCTTCTGTGATTTGTTGGTTATTCAGCAGCGTGTTGTTCAGCCTCCATATGTTGGATTTTTTAATAGTTTTTCTCCTGTAATTGAGATCTAATCTTACTGCATTGTGGTCAGAAAAGATGCTTGGAATGATTTCTATTTTTTTGAATTTACCAAGGCTAGCTTTATGGCCCAGGATGTGATCTATCCTGGAGAAGGTTCCATGTGCGCTTGAGAAGAAGGTGAAATTCATTGTTTTGGGATGAAATGTCCTATAGATATCAATTAGGTCTAACTGGTCTATTGTATCGTTTAAAGTTTGTGTTTCCTTGTTAATTTTCTGTTTAGTTGATCTATCCATAGGTGTGAGTGGGGTATTAAAGTCTCCCACTATTATTGTGTTATTGTTAATTTCTTCTTTCATACTTGTTAGCATTTGTCTTACATACTGCGGTGCTCCTGTGTTGGGTGCATATATATTTATAATTGTTATATCTTCTTCTTGGATTGATCCTTTGATCATTATGTAGTGACCATCTTTGTCTCTTTTCACAGTCTTTGTTTTAAAGTCTATTTTATCTGATATGAGTATTGCTACTCCTGCTTTCTTTTGGTCCCTATTCGCATGGAAAATCTTTTTCCAGCCCTTCACTTTCAGTCTGTATGTGTCCCCTGTTTTGAGGTGGGTCTCTTGTAGACAACATATGCAGGGGTCTTGTTTTTGTATCCATTCAGTCAGTCTTTGTCTTTTGGTTGGGGCATTCAACCCATTTACATTTAAGGTAATTACTGATAAGTATGACCCCGTTGCCATTTACTTTATTGTTTTGGGTTCGAATTTATACGCAATTTTTGTGTTTCCTGTCTAGAGAATATCCTTTAGTATTTGTTGGAGAGCTGGTTTGGTGGTGCAGAATTCTCTCAGCTTTTGCTTGTCTGAAAAGCTTTTGATTTCTCCTTCATACTTGAATGAGATCCTTGCTGGGTACAATAATCTGGGCTGTAGGTTATTTTCTTTCATCATTTTAAGTATGTCTTGCCATTCCCTCCTGGCTTGAAGAGTTTCTATTGAAAGATCAGCTATTATCCTTATGGGAATTCCGTTGTGTGTTATTTGTTGTTTTTCCCTAGCTGCTTTTAATATTTGTTCTTTGTGTTTGATCTTTGTTAATTTGATTACTATGTGTCTTGGGGTGTTTCGCCTTGGGTTTATCCTGTTTGGGACTCTCTGGGTTTCTTGGACTTGGGTGATTATTTCCTTCCCCATTTTAGGGAAGTTTTCAACTATTATCTCCTCAAGTATTTTCTCATGGTCTTTCTTTTTGTCTTCTTCTTCTGGGACCCCTATGATTCGAATGTTGTAGCGTTTAATATTGTCCTGGAGGTCTCTGAGATTGTCCTCATTTCTTTTAATTCGTTTTTCTTTTATCCTCTCTGATTCATTTATTTCTACCATTCTATCTTCTAATTCACTAATCCTATCTTCTGCCTCTGTTATTCTACTATTTGTTGCCTCCAAAGTGTTTTTAATTTCACTTATTGCATTATTCATTATATATTGACTCTTTTTTATTTCTTCTAAGTCCTTGTTAAACCTTTCTTGCATCTTCTCAATCCTTGCCTCCAGGCTATTTATCTGTGATTCCATTTTAATTTCAAGATTTTGGATCAATTTCACTATCATTATTCGGAATTCTTTATCAGGTAGATTCCCTATCTCTTCCTCTTTTGTTTGGTTTGGTGGGCATTTATCCTGTTCCTTTATCTGCTGGCTATTCCTCTGTCTCTTCATCTTGTTTAAATTGCTGAGTTTGGGGTGTCCTTTCTGTATTCTGGCAGTTTGTGGAGTTCTCTTTATTGTGGCGTTTCCTCGCTGTGTGTGGCTTTGTACAGGTGGCTTGTCAAGGTTTCCTGGTTAGGGAAGCTTGTGTCGATGTTCTGGTGGATGGAGCTGTATTTCTTCTCTCTGGAGTGTAATGAAATGTCCAGTAATGAGTTATGAGATGTCTATGGTTTTGGGGTGACTTTGGGCAGCCTGTATCTTGAAGCTCAGGGCTGTGTTCCTTTGTTGCTGGAGAATTTGCTTGTTATGTCTTTCCCTGGAACTTGTTGGCCCTTGTGTGGTGCTTGGTTTCAGTGTCGGTATGGAGGCGTTTGAGGAGCTCCTGTCAATTAATGTTCCTTGGAGTCAGGAGTTCCCTGGAGTCAGGGATTGGACTTAAGCCTCCTACTTCCAGTTATCGGTCTTAATTTTACAGTAGTTTCAAAACTTCTCCTTCTATACAGCACCACTGATAAAACATCTACGTTAAAGATGAAAAGTTTCTCTACTGTGAGGGTCACTCAGAGAGGTTCACAGCATTACATGGAGAAGAGAAGAGGGAGGAGGGAGTTAGAGGTGACCCAAATGAGATGAGGTGGAATCAATAGTGGAGAGAGTGGGCTAGCCAGTAGTCACTTCCTTATGTGCACTCCACAACTGGACCACTCAGAGATGTTCACGGAGTTATACAGGGAAGAGAAGAAGGCGGCAGGAGACAGAGGTGGCCAGAAGGATAAAAGGGGGAAATGAAAAGGAGGGAGACAGATCCAGCCAGTAATCAGTTCCTTAAGTGTTCTCCACCGTCTGGAACACACAGAAATTCACAGAGTTGGGTAGAGTAGAGAGGGGTTAGGGAGGAGATACAGGTGACCTGGTGGAGAAAATGGAGAGTCCAAAGGGAGAGAGAGCAGTCAAGCCAGTAATCTCGTACACTAGTGAAAAATGGGTCCTGAAGATTGGGTTCTTAAAGGTACAAAATTGGTAACAAATACATAAAAACAAAAATTAGAAATCTAGAGTAGAGTTTGGAATTTCAAAAGTGCGATGTTAATGAAAAGGAGAAGGAAAAGAAAGAGAGAAAAAACGAACAAAGAAAAACAAACAAGGTCGTGAAAGTAATAAAGAAACTACAGGTACAAAATTGATAACTAATACCAAACAGCAAAAATTAAAAATCTAGAGTAGAGTTTGGAATTTCAAAAATACAACGTTAAAAAAAAAAAAAAAAAAGAAGAAGAAGAAGAAAAATAAAGAGAGAAAACAAACAAACCAACAAAAACAATGTCGCAAAAATTATAAAGAAAATACAGGTACAAAATTGATATCAAATACCAAAAAGCATAAATTAAAAATCTTGAGTAGAGTTTGGAATTGCAGATATACGATGTTATATAAAAGAAGAAGAGAAAGAAACAGAGGAAAAAAAAAGTCACAGCAATTATGAAAAAAAACTATAGGTACAAAATTGATAACATATATCAAAAGGCTAAAATTAAAAATCTAGAGTAGAGTTTGGAATTTCAAAAATACAATGTTAAAGAAAAGAAGAAAAAGAAAAAAGAAAAAAAAAAAAAAACCACGGTCAAAAAATTATAAAATATATATATGAAGTTTGCTGAAGAAGAAAAAAAAAAATAGGGTCTTTTTTTTTTTTTTGCAAAGTAATAGTTATAAAAGTGAAAATTAAAGGACAATAGAGGACTTAAAAAAAATTTTTTTTAATTAAAAAAAAAGAAAGAAAGAAAGATTGATCGTAAAAATAGTAAAAATATATCTAGGTCTTTCTCTGGTTTTGTTGTGAGTATTGTGGGTTCAGTTCATTTTTGGCAGTTCCTTAGTCCGACTTATATTTCTCAAGATCTATAGGCCCCTTCCTATGTAATCCGTAGTAACCACAGGGTTTTAATCTATGGCCTGTAGCTTCCAAGGCGTTTCCCTCTGTTATAGCTTCTTCTGTTTGCTGGTCTCTTCAGTGTCTGGTTCCCGCCCTGACACAAAGGGGACGGTGGAGGACACTATTTTTTTATTTTATTTAGGCTCACTTGTTCAGCCGCGCTGTGGGGAGGGAGGGAGGGATGCTGCAAACAGATAACACTGGCGTGCGCTCGCAGTGCCTCGGCCACACTGGGTCTGCCCCCGCTCACGGCGCGTGTAGCCTCCCTGCCCACACTGCTCGGGCTCTAGGTTGTTCCGCCGGGAACAATCAGAGGCCGGCCCTGGGCTGAGCTCCCAGGTCCAAGCCGCTCAGGTTCAGGCACTCGGGTAGTCCTCAGAGGCGCAGACTCGGTTGGGCCTGCATTTTGTGCTCTTCCCAGGTCGAGCAGCTCAGGTGATGAGGTGTTTGGCGGGCGCCAATGCTGCGACTTATCGCCTCCCCGCCACTCGGTTATCTGGGTGTAAAACCAGCGCACCTTCTCAGGCAGATGTTGACCGTCCAGACCCCCAAGAAGTTTTAGTTAGCAAAGAAGCCTGCTTACAGTTTTATAGATAGTGTCTCTCTGGGGCTGCGATTGCCCCCTTCCGGCTCTGGCTGCCTGTCACCGGAGGGGGAAGGTCTGCAGCCGGCTATCTCTGTTCAGTCCTTTGTTCTGTGCGCGGGCCTGGCAGTGTCTTAGGTTAGGGCTGGCTTTTCGCGTGGTAGATATCCCACAGTCTGGTTTGCTAGCCCAAATTATTTCGCTCAGATAGCGCTCAGGACATTCGGCCCGATTCTTACTCTAAGGGACACAGCCCGTGCCGCACTTCCCTGCCCAGCCCCCGCTTGCTAATGCCGTGTGCAGGCGTCTGCGCTGCTTCTCCGCTGGGGGAGTTCCCGTAGGGCTCACAATCCGCAATTTTTAATTGTTTATTTTTTTTTTCCCCTCCCTTTTATGTTGCCCTCTGTGCTTCCAAAGCTCGGCACAGATTCGGCAGTGAGAGGGTTTCCTGGTGTTTGGAAACTTCTCTCTTTTTAAGACTCCCTTCCCGGGACGGAACTCCGTCCCTCCCTCTTTTGTCTCTTTTTTTGTCTTTTATATTTTTTCCTACCTCCTTTCGAAGAGTTGGGCTGCTTTTCTGGGTGCCTGATGTCCTCTGCCGGCATTCAGAAGTTGTTTTGTGGAATTTACTCGACGTTTAAATGCTCTTTTGATGAATTTGTGGGGGAGAAAGTGTTCTCCCCGTCCTACTCCTCCGCCATCTTGGCTCCTCCCCCAGAATTGATGCTTTTGAAGTGTGGTGTTGGAGAAGACTCTTGAGAGTCCCTTGGACTGCAAAGAGATCCAACCAGTCCATTCTAAAGGAGATCATTCCTGGGTGTTCATTGGAAGGAATGATGTTAAAGCTGAAACTCCAGTACTTTGGCCACCTCATGCGAAGAGTTGACTCATTGGAAAGACTCTGATGCTGGGAGGCATTGGGGGCAGGAGGAGAAGAGGATGACAGAGGATGAGATGACTGGATGGCATCACCGACTCAATGGACGTGAGTTTGAGTGAACTCCGGGAGTTGGTGATGGACAGGGAGACATAGCATGCTGCAATTCATGGGGTCATGAAGAGTTGGACACGACTGATCCACTGAACTGAACTGAACTGAACTGAAGTAGAAGGCATGGCACCCCACTCCAATACTCTTGCCTGGAAAATCCCATGGGCGAAGGAGCCTGGTAGGCTGCAGTCCATGGGGTCGCTAAGAATCGGACACGACTGAGCAGCTTCACTTTCACTTTTCACTTTTATGCATTGGAGAAGGAAATGGCAACCCACTCCATTGTTCTTGCCTGGAGAAATCCAGGGACAGAGGAGCCTGGTGGGCTGCCATCTATGGGGTCACACAGAGTCGGACACAACTGAAGCTACTTAGCAGCAGTAGCAGCAGCAGAAGTAGATATCCTATCTTATATAAAGAAAGCTGAGCACTGAAGAATTGATGATTTTGAACTGTGGTGTTGGAGAAGACTCTTGAGAGCCCCTTGGACTACAAGGAGATCCAACCAGTCCATCCTAAAGGAAATCAATCCTGAATATTCATTGGAAGGATTGATGCTGAAGCTGAAACTCCAATACTTTGGCTGCCTGATGTGAAGAGCTGACTCATTTGAAAAGACCCTGATGCTGGGAAAGATTGAAGGCCAGAGAAAAAGGGGATGATAGAGGATGAGATGGTTGGATGGCATTACTGATTCAATGGACATGAGTTTGAGTAGGCTCCAGGAGTTGGTGATGGACAGGGAAGCCTGGCCTGCTGCAGTCCATGGGGTCTCGAAGAGTCGGACACGACTGAACAACTGAACTGAACTGAACCAAAATAGATATACTAAGCTATACAACATCATTTGATTTTTTTAAGGTGTGTTACCGGAAAAATTAAAGAAAATTCTGGGTAACTAAGGAGTTACAAATTGAATATACATCCTGCTGCTGCTGCTAAGTCACTTTAGTCATGTCCGACTCTTTGTGACCCCATAGATGGCAGCCCACCAGGCTCCCCCGTCCTTGGGATTCTCCAGGCAAGAACATTAGAGTGGGTTGCCATTTACATCCTGCAGACCACCAGAAAAGAACATGTGAGTCTAAAGTAAAACATTTGAAAACAGTCAACTGAAAAAAAATGTAAAACCTAAAAGTTGAGAGTTAAACTTTATTTGGCAGACTTTCTAAAGACTGAGGCCAAAAGCAGCCTCTCAGAACGTTTTGAGTGACTGCTCCGAAAAGTAAGGGAGGAGACTGGATATATAGGAGTTTTTACAAGAAAGACCAGATAGTCATAATATCAAAGATAATTAGATAATTAATTAGAGAAAACCCAACATCTCAAGTTAATGAATTTAGCACTTTTGTATGTATGGGAAGGTGCAAGAGTCTGGGCTCAGTGAAATCATCCCTTTGATATGCACTTTAGCTAGCTAGGGCCAGTATCCCGCATTTCTCCATCCTGAATCCCGCTGGGGTGCACAGTTGGGGGTGGCCACAGTGGCTGCTGGCTTGATGGCCACAAATACTGTTTACTGATATGTGATATTCTTCATCCACTGAACCAAAGTACCTGGTCCATTAACATGAAAATCCTTTAAGAGGCAGGCTTGCTCAATGGAGGCACTATTGAATGACTTAAGTAAGATTTGTTTTTGTTATCATTTGCTTCCCGCTTAGATCTTTCTGGCAAAATTTCAGTCCTTTGAATTGTGCCTTATCTTCCAAGATCCAAATACAAATGATCATATTTTTTTCATAAATGGATTGGTAGCAAATGACCACACATTAACCCCTTTCCCAACAGCTTGCCCAGAAACAGACTACAAATCACTTAATAAGTAATTTTTGTGTACTCCACCCAAGTTCTCAGCCCGGGATGCCCTGGAGAAAGAAGAAGAAATATGTCTGACCTCAGAGAGCTTACATCCTAGTTGGGGGTAGAAGACAAATAAAAGCAGAGGGCGTAACAGCAAACAGTACAAGAGGGATTAGACAAATCCTAAACCATGAGACTGACCTTGAATGCCTCCAGCCATCCAGAGAAGGCAGCAGGCAGAGAGAGCCCGGGCAGACTTCACGGAGAAATGAATAAAAGCAAGGAATTTTTTTATCTTTTCTCAAAATGGAAACATGTATTTTTATGTAGTTATATAAAATGATGTAGAAAACAGCAAAATCAAGAAAGTGAAAGTTTCCTCCAATAAACACACCCTAGAGATATTAGTAGGTCAGCATTGGTACAAACATCCATGCCAGATGATTGATTGTCTACCAATCCATTTTCCACTACCCTTTTTTTTTTTTCCATTTTTTTATTGGAGTATAGTTGCTTTGCAATATTGTATTAGCTTCTGCTGCACAACGAAGTATAACAGCTCTATGTATACATTCACTCTACACATGCATATACATATGCATTGAAAACACATAACATGAAATCTGTTTCTTAAAAAAATTATACATGTATATTACAGTATTATTAACTATAACCACAATGTTGTACAGCAGACCACTAGAACTTAATCATCTTTCATGACAATAATTTTATATCCATTAAACAAAAGCTCCCATTCTTCCCCGCCCCAACTACAGCCCCAAGTAACCACTATTCACCTCACATAAGTGGAATCATGCAGTATTTGCCCTTCTGTGACTGTTTCTTTTACTGAGCATAATGTCCTCAAGTTTCATCCATATCTCCTTCATTTTTATGGCTAACTATGGATGGCTAACTTTTTTACAAGGGCATATCCCCTTGTATGGATATGTTACCTTGTATGGATATGTTACCATTTGACATTTAGGTTGTTTCTACACCCTGTCCACTGTGAACAATGCTTCAGTGAGTATGGGGGTGTAGATATCTCTTCCAGACACTCATTTCAACTGTTTTGGATAAATACTCAGCAGTGGAATTGTTGGATCATATTGTAATTCTACTTTTAATTTTTTTGAGGAAATTTCACTTTGTTCTCCACAACAGCTGCATCATTCTACATCTTTATCAACAATGAACAAGGTTTCCAATTTCTCCACTTCCTCACCAACACTTGTTAGTTTCTTTTTTTTTTTTTAATAATGACTATCCTAAAAGGAGTGAGGTGTCTCATAGTGGTTTTAATTTGCATTTTCCTGATGATTAGTGATGCTGAGCAGCTTTTCATACACATGTTGATCATTCCTATGTCTTCTTTGGAAAAATGTCCCTTCATATTCTCTGCCCATTTTGGACTTTTTGCTACTGAGTAGTATGAGATCTTTATATATTTTGCCTATTAACCCCTTATCAGATATATAATTTACAAATATTTTCTTACACTTGATTTTCATTTTGTTGGTTGTTTCCATTGCTGAGCAGAAGCTTTTTAGTTGAATGTATCCCTCCTATTTATTTTTGCTTTTGTTGCCTTTGCTTTGGGTGTCAAGTCCAAAAAAAAATCATTTCTAATATTAACATCAAGGAGCTTATTCCTATATTTTCTTCTAGGAGTTTTATATCAGGTTTTGTATTCAGGTAATAATCCATTTTGAATAGTTATTCATATGGTGTAAGAAAGTGGTCTGTTTTCATTTTATTGCATGTAACTGTCCAATTTTTTCAGCACAATTTATTGATAAAACTATTCTTTTCCCATGGTAAAATCTTGGCTCCTTTGTTGTAAATCAATTGACCTTATGTGCATGGGTTTATTTATAGGCTGTCTATTCTATTCCACTGAACTTTAAATCTGTTTTTATGCCAATACTATACTGTTTTGATTACTGTAGTCTTGTAATATAGTTAAAATCAGGTACCATGATGCCTCCAGCTTTATTATTCTTTTTCATATATATTTTGTTTATTTGAGGTCTTTTGCAATTCCATGCAAATTTTAGGATTGTTTGTTCTATTTTTATTTAAAAAAAAAAGACATTCAAATTTTAATAAGGATTGTATTGAATCTGTAGGTTGCTTTGGGTAGAATGGACATTTTTAACAATATTAATGCTTCCAATCCATGAGCACAGGATATCTTTACATTTATTCATATCTTCTTTAATACTTTTCACCAACTTCTTATAGTTTTCAGTGTGCAAATCTTTCATCTCCTTGGTAATATTTATTCCTAAGTATTTTATTCTTTTTGAAGAAGTTGTAAATTAAATTGTTTCTTAATTGAAATATGTTTTTAAGCCAGGAAGTTTGAGGCCTTCCTTAAGATTTGTTCTTCTTTCTCAAGATTATTTTGGTTATTTAAGGTCCTTTGTGCTCCCATATGAATTTTAGGATTGTTTTATCCATTTTTGTAAAAAATGCCACTGGGATTTTAAAAGGGATTGCATTGACTCTGTACATCACCTGAGTAATATGAACATTTTAACAATATTAATTCTTATAATTCAACATGAGATATCTTTCTATTTATTTGTGCCTTCTTTCCTTTCCCTTTTTCCACCTTGTGAAGACAAATTTGACCTTGATTCAGCATTGGCAGCCCAATAGATTTCAGAATTCCCTTCCCAGGCTCAGGAGATAAATTTGGACTAGTACAGTTCAAACAGAAAATTTCATTATAGGTGCTAGAGGCTAGCTAAGCTCAAGTATGATTTAATCTTTGTCAATTAGCACAAGGGAAGTTTGCTAGGCTAGTTAAGGAAAACATTCCCTCCTTGATACAAGACAAACACAAGAAGAGACGGTTCTTCCTGACTTTGGACATTGCCACCCAACGAAAGGAAGACTGGAGTATTGTGGTCATCTTATAACCTTTAGAGAAAGTCCAAAGAATTGCTGAATAGGAAACTAAGAGGCCTGACATTCTTGAACCAGTAAATTAACCCACCTTGGAACCAACAATGCTCAGACTTTCCATTACACAACAATAAATTTTCCTTAATGTTCAAGGCACTTTTGGGTATTGTCTTACTGGCAACTGCAAGCATGTTAAAACACTAAATTTTCTATGTATAAATATATACAACTATGGATAAGTGAGAACATAGCACATAAAGTGCCCTGTGACCTGCTTTATTTCTCTTTTCAACATATCATGACCTCTCCATGTTATTATGGAAAGGCTTACCTCATCCTTTCAAATCATATACATCTTAAATGTTGGGCATTAAAAACCAACAGCCCCCATTTCAGAGCAAGATGGAGTAAACCCTCTCTGCCATGTCTCTCCAGTTGAATGAGACTATAAAACCTTACAGAACTCACAGAGAAGTTATGTGAGGATTGTAAAAAAAAAATAAAATAAAAATAGTAGCAGGGAATTATAGAAGATAAGAATTCAAAGTACCATCACATTGGCAGTGAGTTTCGCATGTTTCCTCCAGTTTCCCCCACTACACTCAAAAAACCCAGAGGTAGACACTGGGGCCTGAACAGAGAAAGAGCCAGGCAAAACCCTCTACTTCTGGGTGAAAAAGGAGAGAGATGTCCTAATGCTCAGAGAGATTGGGGTGAGTCTCCCAGGTTTTTTTTCTCTTTTTTCATTCTCCAATCTCATACATGCCAGGCTCAAGGAAGTCTTGTGACAGCAGAGGCAGCCACAGACATAGCACTGGGGTTACACAGGAATCCAAAACTCTCCAATAAGAGAGCCCTCTTCTCTGATCAGGTAAGTGATGAACCCAAGAAAGTGGGAGCAAATTGCCCTTGCCTTTTTACTCTCTGTATTCCTACTACTTGGCCCCAGGAGCAATGGCAGTCAGAGGAAGTACACAGCAGAGCAGGTAATTAAAACCACAGCTTTCTGACCAGAAGATCACAAAGAAGAGGCCCAGGCAATCAGAATGTACCAGAGAGATGATGCACACAGAGAGGGAAATCTCCAGAAAAGCTCAAGATAAGTCCCACCATCAACCTACACATGCCTGGATGTGTTCTTAAACAGCAAACCAAAGACTTGGAGAATTTCACTAAGAGATAGACCACCACTCCCATCCCAGATCACCAGGTACATAGCACACATGTGGGACAGATGTGAAATGCACCACAAAGGCTCTGAAGATGAACCTGTAATTGAAACCCAGAGAAGCCTGGTAGCACTTGCAGCCTAAACGCAGTCAGGTTTTTGTCTCCTAGCAACATTCTCCATAGGACTTAAATAAGGCCCAGAGTTTCGTAACATAATATTCAAAGCACTAAGGCCAGAACCCAAAATTGCTCAGCACATAAAGGACCAGTAAAAATCTCAGTTTACATGGGAAAGACAAACAGACATCAGCACAAAGATGACACAGATGTTGTAATTATATGACACAGATTTCAAAACAGCTATTAGGAAAATGCTCAGAGAAGTAATAGTAAATGCGCGAAGAAATAATGGTTGAAAACTTTACAAATTTGGCAAAAGACTTAAATTCACAGATTCAAGAAGCTTAGTAAAACTAAAAGAATCCATGCCCAGATACATTATCATCAAACTTTTGAAAACTAAAGGGAAAAAAAGTGAAAGCAGATAGAGAAAAATGATATGCTAATTATGGGGGAATAATATTCAAATGACCACAAATTTCTCATCAGAATCCTTGAAGGCCAAAGGCATGGAGAGCCACTTCCAACAGGCAAAAGTAAAGGAACTGCCAAACCAGAACTCTGTATACATAAAAATATCCTTTAAGAATGAGGCTGAAATAAAGACATCTTCAAATTAAGGGGAGTTAAGAGAATCAATTCCCAACAGAACTTCTTTAAAAGAATAGTTATGCAACCCAATCAAAAAGTGGGTCAAAGAACTAAACAGACATTTCTCCAAAGAAGATATACTGATGGCTAACAAACATGAAAAGATGCTCAACATCACTCATTATTTAAAAAATGCAAATCAGAAAACCACAATGAAGTACCATCTCATGCCAGTCAGAATGGCTGCCATCAAAAAGTCCACAAACAATAAATGCTGGGGAGGGTGTGGAGAAAAGGGAACCTTCTTACACTGTTAGTGGGAATGCAAACTAGTACAGCCACTATGGAGAACAGTGTGGAGATTCCTTAAAATACTGGAAATAGAACTGCCATATGACCCAACCATCCCATTGCTGGGCATAAACACCAAGGAAACCAGAATTGAAAGAGATACATGTACCCCAGTGTTCACTGAAGCACTGTTTACAATAGCAAGGACATAGAAGCAACCTAGATGTCCATCAGCAGATGAATGGATAAGGAAGTTGTGGTACATATACACAATGGAATATTACTCAGCTATAAAAAAAAGAATACATTTGAGTCAGTTCTGATAAGATGGATGAAACTGGAGCCTAGTATACAGAGAAAAGTAAGTCAGAAACACCAATACAGTATATTAACACATATATATGGAATTTAGAAATACGGTAACAATGACCCTATATAAAAGAGATGCAGTTATAAAGAACAGACTTTTGGACTCTGTGGGAGAAGGCAAAGGTGGGATGATCTGAGAGAACAGCAATGAAACACGCATATTACCATAGGTAAAATAGATGACCAGTGCAAGTTCGATCCATGAAGCAGGGCACTCAAAGCTGGTGCTCTGGGACAACCCAGAGGAATGGGGCCAGGTGGGAGGTGGGAGACGGGTTCAGGATGGGGGGACACATGTGCACCCATGGCTAATACATGTAAATGTATGGCAAAAACCACCACAATATTGTAAAGAAATTAGCCTCCAACTAAAATAAATAAATCAATTTTTTAAATAAATATATACAGAAAGTCCCTAGAAATACTAACTCCAAACTAGTAAAACATTTAAGATGTCTAAAAAATCAAGAAAATAACGTTGAAATATTATTATGATTGTATAAAGTGTGTTTATTATTGTGTAATATTATTGTACTAAGTGTGTTTGAGAATTGTGAGAAAAGTCTTCTCTTTCTTTTATCTATTATGATTCTACTGTAGATACTTTTTAATCTAATAGACATGCATGGTAAAAATATTAAAAAAAAAAAAAAAAAAAACTTGTGATTCAGCCATAATAGAGAAATCCTGCCATTTACAACAATGTGGATGAACCTTAAGGACATTATATTACGTGAAATAAGTCAGACAGAGACATACCACATGATCTCACTTATATGTGGAGTCTAAAACACACACATGCTAAGTCACTTCAGTTGTGTCCAACTTTTTGCAACTCTATGGACTGCAGCCCGCCAGTCTCCTCTGTCCATAGGATTCTCCAGGCAAGAAGACTGGAGTGGATTACCATTCCCTTCTCCAGACTGAACCCGATTCTCCTGCAGCTTCTGCATTGCAGGCGGATTCTTTACCACTGAATTACTAGGGAAGCCCCCCACACACACACACACAAATTGAGCTCAGAGATACGGGGAACAGATTTGTGGTTGCCAGAGATGGGGTTTGTGGGGGAAATGGATAAAGATGGTCAAAAGCTACAAGCTTCCAGTTACAAAATAAATAAGACATGGGCATGATGGATAAAGTTAGTAATAATACTGTATTATATATTTTAAAAGTTACTGAGAGCATAGATCTTATAAATTCTCATCACAAGGAAGAAAAACTTATAATAATATATATAGACACATCATGCTGATCATTTCATAATGCATATATAAATCATGATGCTGTTCACCTGAAACTAACATAATGTTACATATCAGTTACATCTAAATTTAAAACTGTTTAATTGATGATGGAATTTATTCAAGCAGAAGGGAAATGCTACCAGAAGTCAACTTTAGAGAACCAGGGATGAAGAAAAAGGAAGAAAAAAGGAAAATATCTGGGTAAATATAGTAGACTATTCTCTCCTTTTGAATTCTTTAAAATATACTGCAGGGTTTAAAGGAAAAAATTAATAACAGTTGAGTTTTCAGCATGAATAAATATAATACACAACAAAATTATAACACAAATGAGGAAGGGGAAAGGATATCATATTGTGGTAACATTAATACATTCCATTCGAAGTGGCAAAACAGTGATGTTAAATAAACTCTGAAAAGGTAAGTATATATTGTACAATATATTTTAATCCCTGGAGCAAGCACTTTTTTATATATTTCTATGTATGTATATATAGAGAGAACAATAGTCAAAAACCTAATAGATAAACTAGAATATTTTTTGGAGAAGGCAATGGCACCCCACTCCAGTACTCTTGCCTGGCAAATCCCATGGACGGAGGAGCCTGGTAGGCTGCAGACCATGGGGTCGCGAAGAGTCGGACACGACTGAGGGACTTTACTTTCACTTTTCCCTTTCATGCATTGGAGAAGGAAATGGCAACCCACTCCAGTGTTCTTGCCTGGAGAATCCCAGGGACAGAGGAGCCTGGTGGGCCACCGTCTATTGGGTCTCACAAAGTCAGACACAACTGAAGCGACTTAGCAGCAGCAGCAGCAGCAGCAGCAGCAGAATATTTTTAAATGTTCAAATAACCCAAAAGAAAGCAGAAAAGAACACTCAGAGGAAGGGAAAAAAAGAGGAAACAAGCAGAAAACAAATAACAAAGTAGTATACCTATGTCTACACTTATCAATAATTACCTTAAATGTATATTTTTTTAATGTTTAGTAAGAGTTTATTGTGGATATAAAAACAGTTCACAAACAGGGAGCTTCCAAATTCAAAGACTGATGTGAAGCTTGGGAACATGAAGTTACAGAATGAGTTACAGAGTAAAAATGAAGACATTATTAATTTTTACAATGATTGCTTATTACAGTGCAAGTTTCTCATACCATTTTAAGGAAAATGACTATATTTCTTTTATGATTGTCAGAGCCATTTACAAAAAATAACCTAGGTTGAATTTCACTTACATTCATGGAATAAGCCAGATTTAGTTTTTTTACATGGTTTAAAAGTTCTTGTCTGTTCAGGAAATTCTCAAATCCAGACTCCATTTGTCTTTAATGTTAATACTGTTAGATACAGTGACCACCACTCAGACTGTATAAGACTGCACACAGTAGCCGCCCTCAGGCAACCATTAGATACCAGCTCACTTGGGCACCTGCCTTGTACTACAGTGGAAGGTCCTCTGATGTCCTCAGGCTTATAAATCTTACTTCTGGACCCAAGGTGTATGTTTTTCTTGCTTTTGGAGTAGACTTAAGATATTTGTTGTATTTATTTTTGTAAGGAACTTAAGGGAATCAGAGGTAAATTTTGACCTTTTCATCACTACCCTTTGCCTCCACTTTCCACCAATAAAGGCAGGACTTTGTCTTCTGAGTTTCTTGACTGGAGTAACTGAGATTCTGAAATAATTTGTTTCCACTCAGGTTTTTGTTTTGGCAACATGGGCTATTTAGAGAGGACCCGAACCTGGTCTCCTGCATTGCAGGCAGATTCTTTTAGGGAAGCCCAAGAAAACTGGAGTGCATTTTATAGTATTAGTGTGGAATAAAAATTAAGTTCTGTGTGCCCTTCTTCCTGGCCATCATCTCCATGTCCCAGTGAGTCTGTCAGTACCTTTAACCAAGTTTTAGCCAAGCAAGAGATACTAATGGTGATGGCAACAACGGTACAAGAGCACAGATTCACTTTTCTGGTGCCTGACTCCTTGAAATGGGGCTGGAGTTCTCAGAATCTCCCTTCCTCTGGTGCGTCTCCATTCTCAGAGCAGGTCTCTCTATGAATGTACACCAAGGTACTGTGGCCACTCACACTGATCCATTTGGTATTCTCTCCAACTACTTGTACTAGTATATGGTTTTAACCAAGGGTTAACAAAATTTTTTTGTAAAAGGGGCAGACAATAAATATTTTTAGTTTTTTGGACCATATCTTTTTTGGTCCAACCACTCCACTCAGCCATTGTAACATGAAAAAAAGCCATAAACAAAACACAAACCCATAGGAAAGCCAGATTTGTCCCACAGGTCATAGTTTGCCAACCTCTAGTCTAAACATGTCAAATAAAAGACAGAAATTATCAGAACCAGATAATAAAAACATCATGACCAAACTACACGTTCTCTATTAGAAACTGACTTGAAATATAATGATATAGGTAAATTAAAGATATGGGGGAAAGTATTTCATGCAGATACTACTTTAAAAAAAAAAAAAAGCTGAAGTGGTTGTAATAATATTAAGACATACTTCAGGGCAAAGAAAATAACCACAGATAAAAAGACACATATTTTGAAGTTCTGTTGTTAGTTACTTATTCATTTAGGATTCTATCGCTTCTCAGCCTTTTGGCTAAGATCAAATGTAGCATTTAGGATTCTTATGTCTCTTTGGTGAATTGACCTTTTTATTATTGTATGGTGTGTCTTTTTATCTATGGTAATTGTTTTTACTATCCATTCTGACAATTTCTATCTTTTATGAAGTTAAACATATGCTTATCTACAAGCCAGAAATTCCACTGTTCAGTATTTACCCAAGTGAAATGAAAACCTATGTTCACACAAAATCCTGTGCACAAAGGTTTTTGCAACTTTTCAATAACTGCCAAAAATGGAAAACAACCCAAACATTTCTCAACTGGTGAAAGGAGAAGCAACTGGCTATAACCACAGGATGAAATAATGCACAGCAATAAAAAGGAACCAACTAATAATACAACATGGATGAGTGGCAAGTGTATCCTGCTAATGGAAAGAAGGCAGGCTTCAAAGGTTACATACAATAAGTCTGTTTATTTATTTATTTATTTTGGCTGTCCCACGCAGCTTGCAGGATCTGAGTTCCCAGAACAGGGATTGGACCAGTGAAAGTACTGAGTCCTAACCACTGGACCTCCAGTCAGTTCCTTGTACGATTCCATATACATGACATTTTTGCAAAGACAAAACTACAGGGACATCTAATAGGTCAGTGTTTGTCAGAAGCTTGAGACATGAGGAAACTTTGAGAACTGCAGAATTATCTCATATCCTGATTATAATTACTCAACTCTATGCTTTCAAGATTCTCATAATTATATAAAATGGGTGATTTTTACTTAAGTTTTAAAATGGGAAAATACACACGCGTCTCTAGGAGGAAAAGAGTGGGGAGGGTCTGACATTGTTTACCAGTCCCCTTTCTGTTTCTTTACGTGCACGCTCTGAGCCCCAGCCACGCCTTGGATGCACATGTGATTCCCTATCTCTGCCCTTAGCACCCAACATGAGACATTCCAGTAGGCCCACAGGCAGTGGGGGGTCCCAGGGCAGCATGAGCTTGGCAGCTATGTAGGCCGCCTGGCCTAAAACAACAGGGTTTCATGGCTCAGCTTCCAAGAATGTGTTTACTTACAACTCACCAGGAGACCAAAATGAGAGCTCTCCAAAGCCATTTTATCTTTGGTTTCTAGAACAATTTTGTCCTCCTTTTACAGAGCCAGCGTGAGACTAAGAATGCATACAATGTCAGTAATGGAAAAGCAGAGAGGGTGAGGCCAAATGGACCTGACACTCCTCACCAAAAATGACTTTAGGTCAGGTGCACACTGATCTTTCGCCTACCTTCCCTGATCTCAACAAAAACTCTCATATCAGACCAGTACTTGAACCGAGGCCTGTGTTTTCTCCAGCACAGATTAATCTCTACCTGAGCAATCTTTCCACAGCAGTTTGTCAAGCAAATTCATTCGTCAAGCAATTAAAAGTAGCTACTAAAGAGAACAACAAATACCATATAATATCACTCATATGTGGAATCTAAAACATGACACAAATGAACCAATCTATGAAACAGAAATAGAATCAGAGACATAGAGGATAGACTGATGATTATCAAAGGGGAAAGGAGTGGGAGAGAGAGTGGGAGTTTAGGGTTAGCAGATGTAAACTATTATACAGAGAATGGATAAACAATAAGGTCCTATTGTATAGCATAGGAAAGTCCATTCGATATACTGTGATAAACCATAATAGAAAAGAATATGAAAAAGAATATATCAGTTCAGTTCAGTCGCTCAGTCGTGTCTGACTCTTTGCGACCCCATGAATCGCAGCACGCCAGGCCTCCCTGTCCATCACCAACTCCTGGAGTTCACTCAGACTCACGTCCATCGAGTCAGTGATGCCATCCAACCATCTCATCCTCTGTCATCCCCTTCTCCTCCTGCCCCCAATCCCTCCCAGCATCAGAGTCTTTTCCAATGAGTCAACTCTTCACATGAGGTAGCCAAAGTACTGGAGTTTCAGCTTTAGCATTAGTCCTTCCAAAGAAATCCCAGGGCTAATCGCCTTCAGAATGGACTGGTTGGATCTCCTTGCACTCCAAGGGACTCTCAAGAGTCTTCTCCAACACCACAGTTCAAAAGCATCAATTCTTCAGTGCTCAGCTTTCTTCACAGTCCAACTCTCACATCCATACATGACCACTGGAAAAACCATAGCCTTGACTAGATGGACCTTTGTTGGCAAAGTAATGTCTCTGCTTTTCAATATGCTATCTAGGTTGGTCATAACTTTCCTTCCAAGGAGTAAGCGTCTTTTAATTTCATGGCTGCAATCACCATCTGCAGTGATTTTGGAGCCCCAAAAATAAAGTCTGACACTGTTTCCACTGTTTCCCCATCTATTTCCCATGAAGTGATGGGACCAGATGCCATGATCTTTGCTTTCTGAATGTTGAGCTTTAAGCCAACATTTTTAAAGTTAGGCTGCTTTACAACTATAAGAAACTTTACTGGGAGCTAAGCTGAGAAGCCTATCTATTGACTGGTGAAGCACGATTGCAGTCCCTGCAGAGAGAAATTATAGCAGAGTGGCCTACGAGGCCAGGCCTGATGAGCAGTCGACCCTTTCAGCACTTGTGTGTGACTTAGAGGCACTTTATTTGTATTTGTCAGAAAAATCATCCTAGCATTCCAGGGAGCCCTAACGGTAAAGAACCCACCTGCCAGTGCAGGAGACATGAGATGTGGGTTCAGTCCCTGGGTTGGGAAGATCCCCTGGAGGAAAGCATGGCAACCCACTCCATTATTCTTGCCTGGAGAATCCCATGGACAGAGGAAACTGACATGGGCTCACAAAGAGTCAGATGAGACTGAAGCAACTTGGCAGCATGCAGGCACAGACTTTGTTAGATTAAGACACTTTACTGCCATCTGCTGGAAATTCATAATAAGTACGCAAACCTACCAAGTGAATGGCACCTCCTTAGGTGTGGAGCTATTGTGCAGTCCTCATCCTGCACAACAGTATAACACCTGTTTTTATCCCAAAATACAGACCCTAGTCACAGGCACTGCAGACACCAGGAGGGCCAGTGTTCACAGCACGGCATCTGACCATCAGCACAGCAAAGGCAAGCATCCTCTTACTATGTGTCCAGATTATTGCTGAGTCCAAGAATAAATTACTTGGCTGAGGGTAGAGGGTGGTGGAGGGAACTGGTCTTCATAGTATGCTTATGAAATAGCCTTTGCAAAACAAAGACCTGGAAAAGTTAATTTTAAATAGGTTGAGATCACAAAACTCCAATGATACTATATACTGGAGAGAAGTCAGACTGCAGATGAATGGATACAGAAGAATATGGTGTGCATATATATATATATATATATATATATATAAACACAATGAAATACTACTCAGCCATAGAAAAGGATGAAATAATGCCATTTGCAGCAACATAGATGGACCTGGAGATTATCATACTAAACGAAGTAAGTCAGAAAGGGAAAGACAAGTACTATATGATATCACTTATACATGAAATCTAAAATATGACACAGGTGAACTTATCTATGAGGCAGAAACCAGATTTACAGACAAAGAGAACAGACTTGTGGTGGCCAAGGGGGATGGAGTCAGGGGAGGGATGGGCTGGGAATTGGGCTTAGCAGGTGAACTATCATACAGAGAATAGATGGGGGAACTATATTCAATATTGTGTGATAAATCATAAAGAAATAGAATATGAAAAGATTTATATATATACTTATAACTGAATCACTTATCTGTACAGCAGAAATTAACACAACATTGTAAAACAACTATATTTCCATTTTAAAAACTGTTTAAAAAAAAAGAAGTCATACCAGGCCCAGATATTAACCACATCTGTTATTTTGTGTATTCTGATGCTTTGACATTTGGAGCTGTGCCATCTCTGGGGGGACTGCCCTTCCTAAGGATGGCCAGTTTCTAAAGAAAATACCTGTGAGTGTGCTTTTCAAATACAAACGAACCAAGCCAGAGCCCACCACCTCCTCCATGGGGTTCTCACAGGACTGGCACACTCAGGCCACTGTCTTCTAGCCTGAATACCCCAGAGCTCAGTGCCAGACAACTAGGGACAGCCCCTCTGCCGCAGAACCCATTGACATTGTTCAAACTACCCAAACCATAGCCTGCTAAACCTGCTCGCCCATTTCTTCCTGTGGAAACCACAGTGCAGTCTCCTGCCCAGGTTCTCCCCCGGTTCCCTCCGCCTCCCAGCCAACCCTGGCGCTTCCCTATGTGCCCTGTGTGTGCCCAGGTGACACAGCAGGCCCCCTCCTCCTAGGAACGATGAGTAACAACTATCTTTTCAATGGCAGCCATCTCTTGATCTGCTGGCCTTACTGTCCCTCAGGTATGGCATTTTATTAATATACTATATTTTATTAATATACTATATTAATTTATATTAATGCACTATATTTTATTAATATACTATATTAAATTCTATTAATGTACTATATTTTAAAAGTCTGCAATCAACTTACAAGGCAAATGCCTGTTTTCAAATGAACTGTGGCGTTCCATTGCCTGACTCTGGCATCTCTCCAAATCCCCATAGGCTCCTGCCACCTGCCTCATTTATGCCCGCCCCAACCTCCTGGCTCTTCCAGGGCTTGCACAGCCCTCGCTTTACATCTGCCTTGCCGTGAGCCGGTCTTATTTCTTTCTAGGCATTAGCTGCACTAGCTGCCTGGTTTTCATTGGACAAACATATACAACTAAGCCTCTTATTTTAAAAAGAGATCTTCTTGTGGTACATATATACAATGGACTATTATGGAGCCATTAAAAACAATAAAATAATGCTATCTACAGCAATATGGATGGACCTGGAGATTATTATACTAAGTGAAATAAGTCAGACAGAGAAAGTCAAATAGCATATGATACTGCTTATATGTGGAATCTAAAAAAAAATGATACAAATGGACTTATTTATAAAACAGAAACACACTCACAGACACAGAAAATGAATTTATAGTTACCAAGGGCAAGGGTGGAGTGGAGAGATAGGTATGGAGTTTGGGATTGACATGTATACACTGCTACATTTAAAATAGATAACCAACAAGTACATACTATATCAATACTCTGCTCAATACTCTGCAATAACCTAAATGGGAAAAGAATTTGAAAAGGAATCAGTTCAGTTCAGTTCAGTTCAGTTCAGTCACTCAGTCGTGTCCCAGTCTTTGCGACCCCATGAATTGCAGCACGCCAGGCCTCCCTGTCCATCACCAACTCCTAGAGTTCACTCAAACTAACATCCATCGAGTTGGTGATGCCATCCAGCCATCTCATCCTCTGTCGTCCCCTTTTTCTCCTGCCCTCAATCCCTCCCAGCATCAGGGTCTTTTCCAATGAGTCAACTCTTCGCATGAGGTGGCCAAAGTACTGGAGTTTCAGCTTTAGCATCATTCCTTCCAAAGAACACCCAGGACTGATCTCCTTTAGAATGGACTGGTTGGATCTCCTTGCAGTCCAAGGGACTCTCAAGAGTCTTCTCCAACACCACAGTTCAAAAGCATCAATTCTTCGGCGTTCAGCTTTCTTCCCAGTCCAACTCTCACATCCATATAGAGATCCATGTATATATAGAGCTGAATCACTTTACTGGACACCTGAAACCAACACAACATTGTTCATCAATTATACTCCAATAATTTTTTAAAAAGTAAGGCCTTCCCTAGTGGTCCAGTGATTAAAACTCCAAGCTTCCACTTGCAGGGACACAGGTTCAATCCTTGATCAGGGAACTAAGATCGTGCATACTGCATATCAGGGCCCAAAATTTTTTAAAGTGCTCTAACAAGAATTAATGGCAAAAATCTCTGCAGTGTATTTCCTCATATAATTTAAGTAAATTCTCAAAAGTATAAGTTTATATAAATAAACATGTGGATAGAAATTTTTTTTAAAAAAAAGACATCTTCTCACACTCCAGCTGAGCCCTTCCCTTTGGGTGGGCGAGTGCAGTTTGAAATGTATCCAGAGCTCCCAGGTCATGTTCTGAAAATTATCCCCACTCCACCATTCAGTACCCATATGATATCAGGCAAGTTATGGAGGGAATATGGGACTTAAGAACAAGAATTTGGGAGCCAGCCTGTCTGGGTTTAAATCCTAAATCTTCCCCTTACCAGCAGGGTAATATGCGGCAAGCTTTTTATGGTCCCTGTGTCTCCGTGTCTTCGTGTGTAAGATGGGGATACTAATAATAATAAAAACACATTACTTAAGGCTAAATAGGTAAATATAAATACAGTGCTGAAAGCAGTTTCTGGCATTAAGTTAGTGCTGGCTGTCACTATTCAATATTTTAAAAACAAATATCATGTATAAACATGTGTATGTGGAATCTAGAAAAATAGTATAGATGATTGCATTTGCAGAGCAGAAACAGAGACACAGACATAGAGAACAAATGTATGGATACCAAAGGGGAAAGCGGGCCTGGGAGGAACTGGGAGATTGGGATTGACATATATACATTACTGATACCATGTATAAAATAGATAACTAATGAGAACATACCATAGAGCACAGGGAACTCTACCTCATGTACCTTGGTTTCCTAAATGGGAGGGAAGTCCAAAACAGAGGGGATATATGTTTATGTATAGCTCATTCATTTTGCTGTACAGCAGAAACTAACACAACATTGTATAGCAACTATACTCCAATAAAAATTAATTTAAAAAAGAGTTATGGACCCGAACTGTAATGTGGAAGAAGAAATAGAGCCATTCATTTTGGTGTTCTGAGGATGAAAAGCCACAACTCAGATCAAGGTCACAGCCCAATAAATATCAGTGTCTCAGTGGTAAAGAATCTGCCTGCTGATGCAGGAGACACAGATTCGATCCCTGGGTCAGGAAGATCCCCTGGAGAAAGAAATGGAAACCCACTTCAATAGTCTTGCCTAGGAAATCCCATGGATAGAGGAACCTGGTAGGCCACAGTCTACCTCTGACCCAAGCCATGAGATACACTCATCTCTGGCCTAAGCACAGATTAAATCTTTTAATCAGATAATACCATGCCTAATGTGTGGATTCCTAGTGTCTTCAGTCCACTCAGACACATTACCTGTCTGGTCACTGCAGCCTTAGAGTATAGGACCCTTTCCAGTTGCTTAGGGTTCAGGAAAACAACTTTACATTCTGGCAGTCTGGATTTTTACCATAAGTTCCTAAATGTATTTTGTAAAATCAACCATTTCCCCTGGAGATTCCAAGGATGGCTTTGGGTGAGATCACATACAGTGGTTTTGAAGTGCAGTAAAAAGAAGAGCCCCAACCTCAGAGTTCTCGTGGGTCCTCAGAAGACTCCAGGGAGACTCAGCTCTCCACCCAGCTCGGAGCCACCCCCAGTGTTAGGGCCAGAGCCTCGGGGACTGACAGCTCAGGCATCGGTGCTGCCTCAGATCCCACAGAGGCTGCTGGAGCAGGGATCACAAAGGCATTAGCAATTCATCAAAAGTAATCACCTCGGACTGTATCCATGGGGACCAGATGGAGTTAAGCTGTGGGATAAGTGGATACATTCCTGATTAGAATTTCTCCAGCCCTGAGCTACTGAGTATAATGAAAATCATCTCTGGGGGAGTGGGGAGGGAGAAGAAGGGAAGAGAGTGGGAGGGATGGAGAGAGGGAGGGAGGTGGGGAGGGAAGAAGGCAGGCAGACAATGATTTAACCCCCACCCTGATCTCTGGATGGAGGGAGCAGGGGATCCCTGTATAATTCATTTTCTCTTGGGCTCCCGCAACCTCACGTCTCCCTCCCCCAGGACCGGCTGCAGCACCATCCCACAAGAATCTCTGCTGCCAACAGACATCCCAGGCCCACACTTGCACCTCCTCATCAGAATTTCTGGGACCTGGGCCCCATAAACCGTTGTTCTCATACTTTCCAGGGTGGCTCAGGTGCACAGCCAAGTTCCAGAAGCCTTGCACCAGGGAAAGGCAAGAAGTCATCATAAAGACTGCATTTTTAAAGACTTCCTTTGCCATTTTTAAAAATTATTTATTTGGCTGCACCAGGTCTTAGTCATGGCATGCAGGATTCAGAATCTAGTTCCTTGACCAGGGATTGAACTCAGAACCTCGGCATTGGGAACACAGAGTCTTAGCCACTGGACCACCAGGAAGTCCCTCCTCTGCCATTTTTAAAAGTGTTTTATACATTTTGTCTTGAGTATCTCTGGGGAGCCCCAAATATTGCAGGATCCATCTACCCATAATTCCTTAACTGATCCCCTATTTTGTGCCTCGCCCTTGGCTATGCACAGGAGAGATAAGGATGGAAAAGATAGAGTTGCCTTCCAAGGGGCACTCATGGTGTACTGGGGGCAAAAGACAGGAAACAGAATTAGAGTGCAGTGGATCTGTGCTCAGGTGAGGGTGCAGTTGGAGTGCAAAGGGGAAGGAGCCTTGGACCTCTGAGAGGAGCCAAGGGAGGCATCGTGGAGGAAGTGATAGCGAGATGGATGGAAAAAGGAGGAGGGCTCCCTACACAAGGGACTTCACCCGAGCTTCAAGGAGTCTGGTGGTGTGGCAGAGACAGGTAATAGACCACCAAGAGCATCACATCTTTCTCCAGCTGCAGCATTGTTGCTGGCTTACGTCTGCAATGGGAAGCACCATGCTTCCCAGCATCCCTCTGATCTAAGTTCAGGTCAAAGGACGTGAATGGGAGTGACATGTGGAACTTCTCAGTCATAGCCAACTCAAGAGACCAGCACCTTTTCAGGAAGGGTTTGAACCAAAGAAGTGATGCAATTTATCCACTTTTTTTTTTTTTTAAAGTTTCCTCTGGCAGCCAGTGTGGCAGATGAATTGTCCAAAAGAGAGATGAGAGCCAGGGAAATTTGCAAGAAATTTCCTTCTATCCTCCAGACAAAGGCATTGTGTTAAAGTTTGGGATTAACACGTACACATTACTATATATAAAATAAAAAACAAGAACAGGAAACTATAATCAGTATCTTTTAATAACCTGTAATGAAAAGGAATCTGAAAAAGAATGTATGTGTATAACTGAATCACTCTGCTGTACATCTGAAATGAACACATTATAAATCACTTATACGTCAATTTATTTAAAAAAAAAAATTTAAACCAACACATGTCCTAAACTCCACTAGTGGAGGAGGAGAAGGGAGCATCAGGAACCCAGGAGGCAAAGGGGACAGAGCCTGAATGCCAGCATGAGAGGAAGGGGAATGAGCATCCCACTTGGGTGACAGAGGTCCCCAGCATTTAATCTCAAAATTCAATTTCCTGTCTCATGTTCCCTCCATCACTCCGTTCTCCCAGGCACACTCTCAGCCCATGTAAGACAGCACCAACCCACAGCCAGTACTATTCTCCTGCTTATACCAGGGACCAGGAGACCTCTGGGCACCACTCTGAACAACCCCAGGAAACAGTCTTGAATCTATCACAGGAGCCTTACCAGGCACGTCGGAAGGGCCTAAAATGTATACCTCTGGGTTCCTCAAGGGTATAGGGGAAGGGACAAAATATATCCAAGGAACTGAAAACAGTCTATCAAACAAGAGAATCATCAAAGAAAGTGCTGAATTTCTCCCCAAAATGCTGAGTTAGAGCAAGCACATTTGAGCAGCAGAGACAGTAAAGGGTGAGAAGAGAGAGCAAGAGGAGGCCCGTGCACACTTCACCTGTTAATCTCCATCCATCTCCTGATGACTCCGCTGGGAGGATTTCTCTCAACTGGAAATAAATAACTCAAGGATCAGTGCTATAATCGGAGCTCTTGATCCAGAGTGTGACCTTTCACTTTTCTCTATTTATTTTTGAGATTAATCAGAGTCTTTACTGGGCTTGTGTCAATAAACAACAGGCTTTTCCAATATACACCACCTGCATATCCAATATATCCAAAAAAATAAAAATATATCCACAGGGATTAGTAGCCATGAATCACTTAAAGCCAAGGCAAAGTGCTATAGATTTTAATAGCCCCAACCATCTATCTCTTCTAAATGAAAAAGAGCTCAGGCTTGCCAGCTCCAACTCATGAAAAGGAAATGTGATCTCCCCAGCCGTATTTTTGATAAAACATTCGTTTGAAGAATAGCTGTGTTCTGATGTCTATGTCATGCGTAAAAATATATCTCAATGCTGAAACATAAGCCTAACTGAGATACAGGAGAAAAAGAAAAGAAGGAAAGAAGGCAAGAGGGAAGACAAGTTGAGAGAAGGACGGGAGGGAAGAAAAAAGAGAAAACTAAGAAGAAAATCACTTTCACTTTTCACTTTCAGGCATTGGAGAAGGAAATGGCAACCCACTCCAGTGTTCTTGCCTGGAGAATCCCAGGGACGAGGGAGCCTAGTGGGCTGCCGTCTATGGGGTCGCACAGAGTCGGACACGACTGAAGCGACTTAGCAGCAGCAGCAACCAGCAGAGTGAATTTGCCCTTCTCACTGGTGTGGCTGGAAAATCCATGGACTTCAGACCATGTAACTGGGCTGCTCCATCCTGCCACCATCTTTTCTGGGATTGAGCAACCTGCTGGCTTCCTGGAGGACGTGGTTTCTTCAACTGCAACACAGTGGATGTGAAAGGCAGGCAAGTGCACACTTGACCTAGGACAGAGAAGGCTATATATATCAAGAAGCAAAGGACAGATCACTCAATATGTGGTGCTGAAACATTTGATACTTTAATGGAAAATAGTGAAATCTGATTTCTGTCTCAAAATACTTAAAAATAAACCCAGAATTAAAGACATAAATGTGAAAAGCAAAATGGCAAACTTTTTAAAAAACGTACAAGCTATCCTTTAACACCTGGGTAGGGAAAACTTTATAAAAAGAAGCCACAAATTGCATGAACCATATAAACCTGACTGCATAAAACTTTTAAATTTTTTCTGTACCACAAACACCATCATAAACAAGATAAAAAGCCAGGATACAGACTGATGGGGGGGGAAATCATTTTTTAAAAAAGACACAATAAAGAAAAAAGAGGCAAAGAAGAGAAACACTGGCAAATCACAGAAGAAGAAACCAAAGGGCTGGTAAACACATGAAAAGATATTTAGCCTTGCAAAATATCGAGAAAATGCAAATTAAACAAGAGCTGCCATTTCACAAAAAGGAATGTGGGGAATGGGGAATATGATAATAACAAGTGTTGGTGAGAAAGTGGAGAAATAGGAGCTCCATATAGCAAGTAGCTATTGCCTCCTGAAAACCTGATTCCAGCAACTTCCTTTCTGGAAATACTCACTAGAGAAGTTTTCACTTCTGTGTGCAGGAGAGATGTGGACAAGAATGTTGCCAGAAATTTTGTTTATAACAACAACAAAAAAAAAACCCTGAAAACACAGCAGCAGTTTCTCTACAGGTTTGTGGATTATAAACTACCACCCAATTGCACTCATTTCACATTCTAGCAAAGTAATGCTCAAAATTCTTCAAGCTAGGCTTCAACAGTACATGAACCAAGAACTTGCAGATGTTCAAGCTGACATAGAAAAGGCAGAGGAACCAGAGATCAAACTGCCGACATCTGTTGGATCATACAAAAAAGCAAGAGAATTCCAGAAAAACATCTACTTCTGCTTCATTGACTATGCTAAAGCCTTTGACTGTGTGGATCACAAAGAATTGTGGAAAATTCTTAAAGAGATGGGAATAGCAGACTACCTTACCTGCCTCCTGAGAAACCTGCAGACAGTTCAAGAATCAATAGAACTGGACATGGAACAATGGAGAGGTTCCAAACTGGAAAAGGAGTACGTCAAGGCTGTATACTGTCACCCTGCTTATTTAACTTAAATGCAGAGTACTTCATGTGAAATGCCGGGTTGGATGAAGCACAAGCTGGAACCAAGATTGCAAGGAGAAATATCAATAACCTCAGATATGCAGATGACACCACCCTTATGGCAGAAAGGGAAGAGGACCTAAAAAGCCTCTTAATGAAAGTGAAAGAGAAGCGTGAAAAAGCTGGCTTAAAACTCAACATTCAAAAAATGAAGATCATGGAACCTGGTCCCATCACTTCATAGCAAATAGATAGGGACACAATAGAAACAGTGACAGACTATTTTCTTGAGGTCAAAAATCACTGTGAAAGGTGACTGCAGCCATGAAATTAAAAGATGCTTGCTCCTTGGAAGAAAAGCTATGACCAACTTAGACAGCCTATTACAAAGCAGAGACATTACTTTGCCAACAAAGATCCATCTAGTCAAAGTTATGGTTTTTCCAGTAGTCATGTATGGATGTGAGAGTTGGACCATAAAGAAGGCTGAGCACTGAAAAATTGATGCTTTTGAACTGTGGTGTTGGAGAAGACTCTTGAGAGTCCCTTGAACAGCAAGGAGATCAAACCAGTCAATCCTAATGGAAATCAACCCTGAATATTCATTGGAAGAACTGATGCTGAAGCTCCAATACTGTGGTCACCTGATGCAAAGGGTCAGCTCATTAGAAAAGACCCTGATGCTGGGAAAGATTGAGGGTAGGAGGAGAAGGGGACAACATAGGATGTGATGAATAGATGGCATCAGCAACTCGATAGACATGAGTTTGTGCAAGCTCCTGGAGATGGCAAAGGACAGGGAAGCCTGGCATGCTTCAGTCCATGGGGTTGAAAAGAGCTGGACATGACTGACTGACTGAATAGCTAAAAAACAGCAAGTACAATGGAAAGCCCAACAACACGGTTGAAGGGGAAGAGCAAGATGCAGAAGGATACAGTTCTGTTCTACCACGCATACAACAGTTAAACATTAATGTTTTACAACAAAGGTATATGTTGTCTGCCATACATAGATATCTAGCAAGTATATAAGATGTGCATAGCATGTAAGTTCAGCATAGCATGTGGTTTACATCTGGGGTGAGGCAGGATAGGATCCTCCAGATAGGATCAAGGAGGGGACGCATTAACCGCATCTGTCAAATTATATCTCAAGACAGCTGAATGAACAGGGCATAATGTTATAATTTATCAAAGCTGGGATATGGGTACACACTTATTCATTGTCTTAACTCTATGTTTTCCAGAATACTTTGAAATTTTTTATGATGATATTCTTAAAGAAGGGGTTAGTCTTAATCAGCTTTCCCCAGAGTGTTTCCAGCGTGTGCAGCAAGCTAGTATGAGTGTTCTCCCTGATAAAAAAGATTCCATAATCAGTTATGTTTGGGAAGTGAGTGAAGTCGCTCAGTCCTGTCCAACTCTTTGTGACCCCATGGACTGTAGCCTACCAGACTCCTCCGTCTATGGGATTTTCCAGGCAAGATACTGGAGTGGGTTGCCATTCCCTTCTCCAGGAGATCTTCCCGATTCAGGGACTGAACCCAGGTCTCCCGCATTGTAGGCAGACGCTTTACCGTCTGAGCCACCAGGGAAGTAAATCTCCCTTCTTGAACTCAGATATGTGTGAATATACTCAATGCTCTGAGAAGTCCTACTATAAAGGAAATGTGTTTAACTTTGTGGATATCAGCAAATCCCAAACTCATCCAAACATGGAACTACTTTTCAGCCTCTCACCTCACTGACCTGGGGTTCCTCAGAATACTCTTCAGGAAATGCTGAACTAAAAGAGATCCAACATTAGTGCTGAGAAATTCCATATAACAAGCAACTATTGCACCCTGAGACTCTGACCCATGAAGCTAAGCAGGTAAGGAAAATTAGGTGAAAAACAAGGTCAATTTCCATGAGTTTCCTGGGCTGTCACAGCTCTAGTGTGTTTTGAGAGACACTGAGAATTTACCACAAGTTATGCTCAGGACAACCTCAGTATAATAGAATCCCCTTTGGTCTTTGTCATCCTTTTCACTTGCCCACAAACCTGCCCCTCCTATATGCCCCACTTGAGTTGGTGGTACCACCAATGTCCAAATCAACAAAGCCATGCTGGACTCCTCCCTATATGATCCCCTCACCTAGTCAGTCAACAAGCCTGCTATCTCTGTGCCTCGCATACACCTTTAACCCACTCTTGCCTCCCCTGCCACTGCCAGCTGCCAGTCTCTACCCTCTGCAGTCTGGAGGAGAGCACAGGCTCCTACCCATCCTCCTGCCTTCCATGTCCTCCCCTCTAGCACATCCTCCATGCCACAGGTCACTCTTTCTAGAACAAAGAAGTGACCACAGCACTCCCCTGAATCCCCATTACCCTCAAATTAAGTGCACCCTTTGCACTATCTGAACTCTGCTTCCACCACCATCCTCACTGCCCCTTTCCACACCTCCTTACCATTTAACCACTGGCAAGTCTCAGTCGCTAAGTTCTGTTCCCAGGACAGGCCCCCTTCACACCTCCATATGCAGCTCAAGCAGTCCCCGCTCACTGGAATGCCGCCTCATGGCCTGGCCAATCACCATCTCAACCACCTTCTGCTGATGCCTCAGCTGCCTTCCAATGTGCTCTCTGAACCTGAAGGTAAGTTTCTCACATGGGCACATCCTGAAACTAACTCAACAGGCAAAACCTAACAATTATTTCCAGAGCTCGTGGCACTCTTGGAGTAGGGGAAGGATTTAACACTTAAAACAAGACAGCTCTGGATTTCAAGATAGGATATTAGATTTCCTTTGGCCTCACAGGAACAGTAAAGCTTTTGTGAAACTTTAAAGTTCATAAGACTTATAATTTTTCTATTATTTTTCTGGACTGCCTCTCCCTCTCAGCACAAGTAAGCCATCACATAAAATGAATATGAGCTGAGGGTCTCCAGGGATCAGGGTAGGTAGTAAAAAGCAGGTGATGAGCTAAATAACAGTAATAGAAATGTATTATATTCATATGGAATTGCATACTTCTATAAAGCTTTTTCCCATGTCATAATTTTTTGGCATCCGTATTCATCATGAATTAGATGGGGCACATATTATTCCTATTTTGCAGAGATGTGAGACCAAAAATGTTAAATGGTTTGTTTGAATATTTGTTGATTAAATGTAAAAGTGAACCCCAGAACTTAATACTTATAATAATTAATATGCATTCTTTACTATAGAACAATCATATCCCAAGCTTTCCAGATATGATCTCATTTAACCTTATTAATTGTGTTCTGAAGCAGTATTCATTTAACAATGAGAAAACTGAGTTTCTTTCCATTCAATCATAACCTCTCCACACAGAAGGAGACCGCCAACCATGGTTCCTGGTTATAAGTGACAGAAACTGACCCTCAGTTTTAGGGTCAGTTTAGGCAGACAGCTTGTTTATTAGTTGAGTTTGGATTCAAAAGACTTCTTGGTTTCAAAAAAAAAAAATCTGTTACTCTCATAACTCATCTTTATCATATTTTTATATTCACTGTTGTTTTATCAGAATTTTCTCTATTTTCTTTAATAAATAAATTTAAAGTTGTCAAACGATGATACATTTCATACATCTCCCAATTAGTTTATAGTTACCTGTTTTATTGGAATGTTCTGAAACACTTCGAATTGCAACACTTTTATCAACTTATTGAATGAATTTTGCATCCCATTTGGAGAGAAAAGGTATATAGGAGATTGACCAACATTGAGGAGAGGACAGAGAACCACTCCAGACTGTGCAACAGGAAGCAAAGCCCAAGCTCACAATGGATTTGGGCTGGCCCCGCCCACATCTCCACAGCCCCGCCCTCTCCACTTGGCCAGAGGGGCCTTCTTGGTCACTGCTTGCCATCAGAGCCTGGGCCACCTCCTGACTGACAGTACCCTAAAGTACCATGTCCTGCCCAGGACTGAGGGAGGCAAGAAGCATGAGAATCTATATTTTTAGTTTCAATTATAGAAAGTGGTCTCTAACCCATAAATTGGGGAATCTTCCAGACGTGCACAGAGAGATAATTCAGTTTGGTGGACCCCAAAAATCCCTACCCACAGCTCTCCCAAAGGTTCACCCAGGACTGTCAAACTGCCCAGCACCCCTTAAGATAAGTTGACATGAAAGAGCCCTGGACTGCCACCAAATGACCTTCCCTCAATCACATTACACCTTCTTGGTACCCAGGGCAGCAACTAGAAACAAATTATGAAGCAGTGGTGTTTATTTCACCATAACCTAACTGCCTCCCACCTTCCTCCTGGATGAAGTCTTTCCTGATCTGTGATCCCTGACCCTCTGATCTTCTGACTCTCTGATTTCCTGATCCCCTGACCTCCAGACACACAGTTCAGTGCCAGTCTCCCCCTCCTCTTTGCATCCCTAGTACATATTTATGCATATATCACCCTTCATTGTATACATTTATTGCATGTATGTCTTGAAGCTCCATGAAAGCAGAGATTATACTCAATGTATAACTCCAAGGCATAACACTATTTAAGGAGCATCTGTGACATTTATTTCAAGGACTTATCCTTCAGAAGGCTGCATGTGCCCACCAATTTCTCAGTATTTGTCAAAGACCAAGAATTTCTTCCACCCAATATTTATCAATAGCTCCGCTATAGAAAGTAGTATTTAGGGACACTTGACCTGACTAATTTCCGTGCATTTACTTTTCTAGGTCAGAGCTCATGAAAAAACAACCCAAGGCTGAAGTTGGTCCTCAAGGATATTTAGTTTGTACTTTATAGCATTTTGTAAAGAGTATGATTGCCAGGAGAAATATCTATAACCTCATATATGCAGATGACAGCACACTTATGGCAGAAAGTGAAGAAGAACTAAAGAGTCTCTTGATGAAAGTGAAAGAGGAGAGTGAAAAAGTTGGCTTAAAGCTCAACATTCAGAAAACTAAGATCATGGCACCCGGCCCCATCACTTCATGGCAGATAGATGGGGAAACAGTGGAAACAGTGGCAGACTTTATTTTGGGGGGCTCCAAAATCACTGCAGATGGTGACTGCAGCCATGAAATTAACAGACACTTACTTCTTAGAAGGAAAGATATGACAAACCTAGACAGCATACTAAAAAGCAGAGACATTATTTTGCCAACAAAGGTCTGTTTAGTCAAAGCTATGGTTTTTCCAGTAGTCATGTATGGATGTGAGAGTTGGACTATAAAGAAAGCTGAGTGCTGAAGAATTGATGCTTTTGAACTGTGGTGTTGGAGAAGACTCTTGAGAGTCCCTTGGACTGCAAGGAGATCCAACCAGTCCATCCTAAAGGAGATCAGTCCTGAGTGTTCATTGGAAGGACTGATGTTGAAGCCGAAACTCCAATACTTTGGCCACCTGATGCAAAAAGCTGACTCACTTGAAAAGACCCTGATGCTGGGAAAGATTGAAGGAAGGAAGTGACAGAGGATGAGATGGCTGGATGGCATCACCGACTCAATGGACATGAGTTTGGGTAAACTCGGGGAGTTGGTGAGGGACAGCGAGGCCTGGCATGCTACAGTCTATGGGGTCACAAAAAATCTGACATGACTGAGCGACATGAACTGAACTGAAGAGAGTATGAGATTGGAGCATGACCAGAAAGTCCTTACCCATCACTCCCTGTGTAACACACATGAGGCACAGACAGAGTTACTACCTGCCACACACTAAGGGCATCTGTGTTTACATCTCTCCTGTTTACCGTGGGCTTGTATGTTACCATCAGAGTAATTTCAAATGCACACTGCTTCTTACCAGGGGGTCCTTGATTTGTTACCATGTCAATTGGCATGGCAACCCACTCCAGTATTCTCACCTGGAGAATCCCATGGACAGAGGAGCCTGGCAGGCTACAGTCCGTAAAATCACAAAGAATCAGACATGACTAAAGAGACTTAGCATGCACAAGCACACATGCACAATTTGCCTTTACTGTACTGAGCTTAGATGATGTACCCTCAGCCAACACAAGGGATGCGAGACAAACGATCCTGCAAAAGATACTCCTCCCTGTATTCTTGGGACGATGGTTTTGATGGTGTGGTCCTTGGAGTGAGGGTCAATGATGTTTTTCTCCTGAGTTAGCACTCAGGAAAACATAGAGCTACAGTTTTAGTCCATCTCTAGAAAGCTATCTGAGCCCTTTGGGTATGGTGTGGGTAAGAACTATTTCTCTGACTTCATTCCTTTCCATTTTTTTCACTTCTATTTTTTTTATGTGCTTGGACTATAATGCATCTCTCTAATCAGACTTTTTAAAAGAATGTAAATGTAAAAATAATGATATTAAAGAGGAGTCAACTCAGATGAATGGATAAAGATGTGGTACATACATACAATTGGAATACTACTCAGTCGTAAATAAAGAATGATATAATGCTATTTTCAACAACATGGACAGAGTTAGAGATGATCATACTAAGTGAAGTAAGTCAGACAGAGAAAGACATACATCATATGATATCATTTATATATGGAATCTGGGCGGGGGAGATACAAATGAACTTATTTACAAGATAGAAATAGATTCACAGACATAGAAAATGCATTAATGGTTTCCAAAGGGGAAGGGAGGGAGAGTAAATTAGGTGGATGGGATTAACATCTACACACTACTATATAGAAAATAGATAACCAACAAAGATCTACTACATAGAACAGGGAACTATACTTAATATTCTGTAATAGCCTATAAGGGAAGAGAATCTGAAAAAGAATCTAAAGTAAATCAACTACACTTCAATTAAAAAATACATCAAAAAAATAAAGCTACTATGGATGAGGAGGTGTGCAATCCTAATCTACACCCAGTGGAGACCCCAAAGTCTTGCGCACAGCCGAGCACCACAGTGTGTGTTCAATGAATATCACTGAATTTTTTTAATTACTTAAACTAAGTGAATAAATGAACTGCAGAGCTAGACATGGCAAGAAATGTCTTAGATGCCCTTGTGTGCTCAGAATGATCTTGCACACATAGGAAATCAATAAAAACTTTGGTGAATAAAGAGATGAGTGATTCATTGGTGGGTTGGGATTTACATGAACACACTGCTATGTTTAAAGTAGATCATCAAAAAGGACCTACTTATAAAACAGGAAACTATGTTCAATACTCTGTAATAACCTACATGGAAAAAGAATAAGAAGAAGGAACATATATACATATACATGTATGTATATATGAATCACTTTGCTATACACCTGAAATTAACACATTGTAAACCAACTATGTATTTGAGCTTTCCTGGTGGCTCAGGCAGTAAAGAATCTGCTTGCAATGCAGGAGACCCAGGTTCCATCTCTAGGTCAGGAAGATCCCCTGCAGAAGGGAATGGTTGCTGTACACCTGAAATCAACACATTGTAAATCAACTACACTCCAATATAAAATAAAATTTTAAAAGACATGAATGACTAAGCAAATGAATAAGCAATGTGGTGAAGGTCTGGAATGACTGAACTATGCAGAATTACAGAGTAGGAAGTAGCAATATCATCACTATTACAAATATAAATAAATGGCCAGTAGACAGAAGAGAGCTCTGCGCACCATTAGTTAAGACCACGGAGAAGGCAATGGCAACCCACTCCAGTACTCTTGTCTGGAAAATCCCATGGACTTAGGAGCCTGGTGGGCTGCAGTCCATGGGGTCGCGAAGAGTCGGACACGACTGAGCAACTTCACTTTCACTTTTCACTTTCCTGCATTGGAGAAGGAAATGGCAACCCACTCCAGTATTCTTGCCTGGAGAATCCCAGAGATGGGGGAGCCTGGTGGGCTGCCATCTATAGGGTCCCACAGAGTCGGACATGACTGAAGCGACTTAGCAGCAGCAGCAGCAGCAGTTAAGACCAACCCAGGAAAGGCAACAGCTAGAGAACACCCCACTGGACATGGGGAGGACAGGGGCAGAACCAGAGTAGCAGAAGGCTTGACAGAGACCTTGACCATCCACATCCAACTGCAACACATGATCAATCCCTGACAGGTTACTCAGGTCAGTTTTCACCCTGTGGCATTGCCTTCCACACATTTAGTCAACAGTTGCTCTGAAATCTTCTAGAGAAGCAATATAGAAACTGTTGCATTTTGTTATATACATTTGTGTGTTTTATTTTTTAGATTCCACTTATCAGTGACAACATGGAATATTTGTCTTTTTCTGAATATTTCACTAAGCATAATACACTAGAGATCTGCCCATGTTGTTATAAATGGCAAGAAAGGGAGGAGGGGCAAAATAGTGGTATGGGATTAAAAGATCCAAACTACTATGTATAAAATAGATAAACAACAAAGATGAAGCACAAGCTGGAATCAAGATTGCCAAGAGAAATATCAGTAACCTCATATATACAGATGACACCACCCTTATGGCAGAAAGTGAAGAACTAAAGAGCCTCTTGATGAAAGTGAAAGAGGAGAGTTTAAAAGTTGGCTTAAAGCTCAATATTCAGAAAACTAATATCATGGCATCTGGCCCCATCACTTCATGGCAAATAGATAGGGAAACAGTGAAACATTGGCTGACTTTATTTTGGGGGGCTCCAAAATCACTGCTGATGGTGTTTACAGCCATGAAATAAAAAGACACTTACTCCTTGGAAGGAAAGTTATGACCAACCTAGACAGCATATTAAAAAGCAGAGACATTACTTTGTCAACAAAGATCCATCTAGTCCTGGCTATGGTTTTTCCAGTAGTCATGTATGGATGTGAGAGTTGGACTATAAAGAAAGCTGAACACTGAAGAATTGATGCTTTTGAACTGTGGTGTTGGAGCATACTTTTGAGAGTCCCTTGGACAGTAAGGAGATCCAACCAGTCCATCCTAAAGGAGATCAGTCCTGACTGTTCATTGGAAGGACTGATGTTGAAGCTGAAACTCCAATATTTTGGCCATCTGATGCGAAGAGCTGACTTATTTGAAAAGACCCTGATGCCGGGAAAGATTGAGGGCAGAAGGAGAAGGGGATGACAGAGGATGAGATGGTTGGAAGGCATTACTGACCCAATGGACATGAGTTTGGGTATGCCCCAGGAGTTGGTGATGGACAGGGAGGCCTGGCGTGCTGCAGTTCATGGGGTTGCAAAGAGTCGGACACGACTGAGAGACTGAACTGAACTGAAGGATATATTGTACAGCACAGAGAAATACAGCCATCCTTTTGCAATAACTTTAATTGGAGCATAATCTACAAAAATATGGAATCACTATGCTATATATCTGAAACTAATAAATATTCCAAATCAACTATACTTAAAATAAATAAATAGATAGACAAATAAGGAATTGTCTCAGCAACACTATCGGTCCAGAGTTCCCCCAAAGCTTCCAGTTCCATCTGATATTGGTGTTTACAAGGGTCTCTTCAGATACTTGAAAGTGAAAGTGAAGTCGCTCAGTCGTGTCCGACTCTGTGCGACCCAATGGACGGCAGCCTACCAGGCTCCCCCGTCCCTCGGATTCCCCAGGCAAGAACACTGGAGTGGGTTGCCATTTCCTTCTCCAATGCATGAAAGTGAAAAGTGAAAGTGAAGTCGCTCAGTTGTATCCGACTCTTCGCGACCCCATGGACTGGAGCCTACCAGGCTCTTCTGTCCATGGGATTTTCCAGGCAAGAGTACTAGAGTGGGGTGCCATTGCCTTCTCCGCTGAGCCAATAGGGAAGCCCAAATTTCTGAACACACAGGACAAGATATCTCCGTTAAATGCACAAAGCACAGCTAAAACACTTAAGTGGCCTTTTTTTTTATTTTATTGAAGCATAGCTGATTTATAATGTGTTAATATCTGCTGGCAGCAAAGTGATTCCATTATATATATGTATAAATTCAGTACATTCTTCTTCATATCCTTTTCCATTATGGTTTATCACAGAATACTGAATATAGTTCCTGTGCTAAATAGTAGGATCTTGTTGTTTATCCATTGTCTGTATAATAGTTTGCATCTGCTAACCCCAAACTCCCAATCCATTCCTCCCTGACCCCCTTCCCTCTTGGGAATCACAAGTCTGTTCTCTATCTCTGTGAGTGTTTCTGTTGCATAGATAAATTCATTTGTGTCATAGTTTAGACTTCACATATAAGTGATATCATATGGTATTTGTCTTTGTCTAATTTATTTCATTTAGGATAATAATCTCTAGGTCCATCCATGTTGCTGCAAAAGGCATTATTTCATACTTTTTCTGGCTGAGTAATAGTCACTGTATATATGTACCACATCTTCTTCATGCGTTCATCCGACAGTGGACATCTAGGTTGTTTCCATGTCTTGGCTGTTGTAAATAGTGCTGCTATGAATATAGGGGTGCATGCATCTTTTCAAATCAGAATTTTTTCAGGACACAAGGCGAGGAGTGAGATTGCTGTGTTGTATGGTAATTTTATTTTTGGTTTTTTGAGGAACTTCTATACTGTTCTCCATAGTGGTTGCACCAATTTACATTCCCACCAACAATGTGGGAGTTTCGCTTTTCTTCACATCCTCACCTGAATTTGTTAATTGTAAACTTTTTAATGATGCTCCATGTGAAGGTGGTACCTCACTGTAGTTTTGACTTGCGTTTCCCTAATAATTAGTGATGCTATGTGGCTCTCTAAACTTTCAATGAAGATTATTATGTCCTCCAAAAACACCAAGATGAAAGGGAGCTGTGCTGACAAGGGCTGGGCTGGTCTCATTCACAAGCTTCTCCAGGTCAGCTTCATACCACTCTCTATTCACAGTTTGCTTCTGAAAATGACCAAACAGTGTATATTAAAGGTCCTTTTGGAGTGCTTGCCAAATCAATATTTGAAATCACAAATATTAAATCAGCCAATGCTAAGAGTCTAAAGTCATCCTTACTCCAAGATTAATTTACCTCTCTTTCTCTCTCTCTTTCTGTGTGTGTGTGTGTGTGTGTGTGTGTGTGTGTGTGTATGTCTCTCTCCCTCCCTCCCCGACTCCACAGCCTTGGGAGGGGAAAAACCATTAAAGTGCAGTCATTAAAATCCTGAGCAATAGCTTTAATAATGCTATAGAGGCAAGTACCTCAGAAAAGTACTAAAAACAGCCTCAAAAGAAAATCAGAATACCAACCACAATTCTTTTTTTTTTTTTTTCCAAAATTTTCAAAATAACTCCACGCTCACCCAATATCACTGGTGTTTTCTTCATTAACTTTGTTTACCTCATCTCATTTCCCTCTCTCCCCTCAAATCCATCTGAATTACTCTGTCACTAAAGTTTGGTATGAAAGGAAAATTCAGGCTTTAAATATTGAATCTGAGCTTCACAAATAGAGTAGTAATGGAAAAGTCAGACAGAAAACCTTTGTAATAATAGACTCAGACAAAAGTAAAGCCCTCAAATCAGCTGGAATAGTGAAGCCTAAATTGTTTCTGGAATTGGCTATGCTCTCAGGTGATATGGAGCCTCACAGCTTTTGATTGGGCTCTTATGTGTATGTGAGCGTGAATCATCCGGGTTTTGAAAGCTTCTGCTAAAAACTCTCTCTTAGACCACAGTGAGAGTCATCATCAATTTCTCTCACTTCCTGGCCCCTCCCCATCTGGTCATCCCCCTAAGTTGTTCTATGCTTTGTGCCATAGACCGCTGGCCTTGCACTGCTGCTGCTGCTGCTAAGTCGCTTCAGTCGTGTCCGACTCCGTGCGACCCCATAGACGGCAGCCCACCAGGCTCCCCCGTCCCTGGGATTCTCCAGGCAAGAACACTGGAGTGGGTTCCCATTTCCCTCTCCAATGCATGAAAGTGAAAAGTGAAAGTGAAGTCTCAGTCGTGTCTGACTCTTAGTGACCCCATGGACTGCAGCCTACCAGGCCCCTCCGCCCATGGGATTTTCCAGGCAAGAGTACTGGAGTCAGTTGCCATCGTACTAGCCTCTCTGAAAAACACCATGGGAACTGGTGTTTTTCTTCTGTATACAATCATTGTAATTGTGTATGTGTGCTCAGTCATGTCTGACTCTGCAACCTCATGGGCTGCAGCCCACCAAGTTCCTTTGTCCATGGAATTTCCCAGGCAAGAATACTGTAGTGGGTTGCCATTTCCTACTCCAGGGGATCTTCCCACCTTAAGTATCGAACCCATGTCTCCTGTGTCTTCTGCATTCCAGGTGGATTCTTTAGGTCTCCACAATTCTGATGACTCAAGCGCTAGCCAGGTCAGCTAAGATAGAAAAATAGAAATATTTTTGGAATGTCTTTTGTTGCTATCTTGTTCTGCATACAGGAACCCTGAGGAGTTAACAAAGTTCATTTATTTATTTAAAACTCTGGCTTAGAACAGCACTGTCCGAGAGAAATAGAATTCAAGTCACATTTTAAGATTTCTAATGGCCACTTTAAGCGGTGACATGTATCTTTAAAGCAGTTTTTATTTAATCCTTTACATATCCATCATCTCAACATGTAACCAGCATATTTCCAAAATTTGGGATGTGTTTTACACTTAAGGGACATCTCCATGGGGACATTAAATTTGCATCAGAAATACCTGATTATCGTAGCAAATTTTTTTAGCAGATAAAACTAGTGACAACCTGTGGCTTTTTCTTAGAGCTCGCCACAACCTAGGGTCAGGCCTCTTAGAAAATTTAAATGCAGTTGCTTGCTAAAGATTTTACCACATTTGTGCACATGCACATATGCTCACGCTTTCTTATACACTCTGTTTGAACCTATGCTTTTCAGTTCGCCTTCTGTAGGAACTAGAAGTCACACGCTGTCTTTATCATAGTGAAATTATGCAAATAGAGTTCATATAGTGTATTTGTTTCTATAGTAAATCTTTTTGGAGCATATAGAATACAGACGTTTTTTGTTTTTTGTTTTTTTCATTAAAATAAATGGGTATTGGTTTAAAAAAAGAGATACTTGATCCTCACATATTGCAAATTAACTATACTTCAATTTTAAAATAAATTCAAAATAAATAAATAAATGGACACTAAATATTTTTTAAAAAGAAATACTTGATCCCTATTTAGCATTTATCAGATTTACACAGGGAAGAACAGATTCACATACATAAAAGTTTGGTAACTGAATAAAGTATAGGTTTTTTTTTATCTTTAATTTAAATTATTTAAAATTCCATAAAAGTAAAACTTTAGTTCAATCATAGTAGCCACGGTTCAAGCGCTCAGTGCCACATGGGGCTAGTAGCTCTAGCCTGAGGCAGTGTACATTTACAACGGGGCCCACTTTCATAGTGTATCTTAAGAGTCAGCGATGCTCTGTGACGACCTAGTGGGCTAGAATGGGGTGGAGGGGTGGGAGAGAGGCTCAAGAGGGAGGAAATACATGTATACATATAGTTGATTCACACTGTTATACAGCAGAAACTAATACAACATTGTAAAGCAACCATCCACCAATTAAAAATAAACTTAAAAATATTTTCAAAAGTCAGTTCTCAAGTCAGTCCAACCTGAATTGAAATTCTGACTGGCACACTTCCTGGCTGTGTGACCTTGGGCAAGTCACTTAACCTCACGGAGTCTCTTGTTCACTGTTAAAATCTGTACTATAAGAGGCCCTTTACTGTAGGTACCTAATAAACAAAACCTCCCACTCACCCATTGAAACCTTCTCACCTTCTTTTTCCAAAAACTGGCTTTGTAAGTAGATAGGCAATTAGCCTACAAATTGAATTTAATCACATAGGAAGAGTTTTTCAGTCAATGACTAAAGATTCTGCTCAGTCTTATGAACACCACTAAAGTAGACTTGTGTTCGGCCTTCTGGGCCCCTGTGCTCTAGCAGGTACCCCTGGCATTCTAATTATCTGTTTACACATCCACTCTCCCACTGAACTGAGAGGAATGCTTATGGGTTTCCGCTCTGCAGAACTAAGACACATACAGGGCCTAGCACTTCCCAGGAGCTATCACAAAATAGTAATTCATTCAAATCACTTATATGTGGAATCTAAAATATGACACAAATGAATTAATCTACCAAACAGACTCACAGACATAGAGAACAGACTTGTGGCTATGGGGGAGGGATGGACTGGGAGTTTGGGGTTAACAGATGCAAACTATTATGTATAGAATGGATCCCACTGTATAGCATGCTGCTGCTAAATCACTTCAGTTGTGTCCAACTCTGTGTGACCCCATAGACAGCAGCCACCAGGCTCCCCCGTCCCTGGGATTCTCCAGGCAAGAACAATGGAGTGGGTTGCTATTTCCTACTCCAATGCATGAAAGTGAAAAGTGAAAGGGAAGTCGCTCAGTCGTGCCCGACTTTTAGCAACCCCATGGACTGCAGCCTACCAGGCTCCTCCATCCATGGGATTTTCCAGGCAAGAGTACTGGAGTGGGGTGCCATGGCCTTCTCCGACTGTATAGCATAGTGAACTATATTCAATATCCTGTGGTAAACCATAACAGAAAAGTATATGAAATATATATATATCACTGAATCACTTTGCTGTACAGCAGAAGTTAACACAACTTTGTAAATCAACTATACTTAAATAAAATAAAATTTTAAAAGAAATGTTGTTATTGTTATTGTTACTGGCATTGCAAAGGGAAAACAAGAGCCTTGCCTCTGTGAATTTACAGTCTCAGAGGAATGACAGGCAAGTAGAGGACCGTAGGCCCCCACCCCCAAGCAAGGGGTGTGACTGGAGCCCCAACATTCCTGTTTCATCATTTTCTTTTCCTTCTCCCTGTCAACCTAGAGATGTCCTCAGTGTGACCCTCTGGGGCCTTTTCTGCCTCACCATTCATGACTGTACTCCACAGCCCTCCAAACTGATGGGATGATGGCTCAACAAGACAGTCACCAGCCCACTGAAAGGAAGCCCGGTCCTTCCCCACAGAGAAAATGAGAGCCATACTCCTCAGCTGGGCACTGGCTCTTTGCTGACACTCAGATGTGCTGGTCATGTTCCTGCCCTAATCCCATGCAGAGCAAACAATAATTATACCAGGCAGCTTGGCCCGGGCACTCAGGCGTGCAGAATGGGCATTTGTGTGGAATCAGCTCCAAAATGATCCGCACGTCATCTTCTTTCTTTCTTTTTTCACTCTGACAACATTGTGACTAATGGCTTTACTTTTGGAGTTTCTGGATCATTGAGTCAATTTTAGGGTCATTAGTGAGGGGGGAAACAGCCTTCTCAGTCTCAACCGTCTGTCCTCAGAATTGTTTTCTCTTCACTCCCTCCCATGGCTGTCACGATCCCCTTGAGTACCCTCAACTCAAGTGTCAATGCTGTTAGGTTTGCACAGTCTCCATGGGCCAAACAAATAAACAGTAGCAGCAACAATGTGCAGGTCTTTCCAGCAGGAAAGCCTGGCACTGTAATGGACATGCCAGTCACTTAGTCTGCTGGATCTGGGTGGCTTCCACCTCCTGTTCTTCATCCCCACTGAGCAGGCAGTGAGCCAGAGGATTCTGCTTTCCTGGGGTCATCCCTGACACAGCTCCAATCAACCCACTGGCATGCCAGCCATCAAACATAGTCTCTGCCTGGCGTCTGGATTACGGGGCATAGCCATGCTAATCATGGATGGGCAATGGAATTGTTGTGCCCTGCCCATTCAACACTGGTGGCCCCTTAGCTATGCACACAGCAGCAGGCAAACAGAAGCAGAAGAGTGGGGCAGAGGGATGGGGACACTCAACCCAAGGGAAGAGGTCCTGGGAGGTACTGCCAGAATAATTTCCACTGCCAATAACTGGGGCCATAAATTCCCCTGAATGAGGCAAGAATGTCTCACCTGAAAGGCCCTGGAAAATTTTCCTAGAAAAACCACCTCTTTCACAAATGGGAAAATGAGACCAGAAAAAGTAACTGTTGACCAGGGCTACCATCAATGATGGACCAGGTGTCAATGATGGACAAATTATTACCTGACACAAGTTCATGTGCCCAAAGCACAGTGAGGCCAAACAGAAACGGTGGAATTTGGAGCAGAGAAAGCTTTATTGCAGGGGCACAAGGAAAATGGGGGCTTACACACACACAAAAAAGATCCCAAATTCCCCAAAGAGTTTCAGCAAAGCATTTATTTTTTATTATTTTTTTTTACTTTACAATATTGCATTGGTTTTGCCATACATCAACATGCATCTGCCACGGGTGTACACGTGTTCCCCATCCTGAAACCCCCTCCTACCTCCCTCCCTATTCCATCCCTCTGGGTCACCCCAGTGCACCAGCCCCAAGCTTCCTGTATCCTGCATCGAACCTGGACTCACGATTCGTTTCTTACATGATATTATACGTGTTTTAATGCCACTCTCCCAAATCATCCCCCCTCCCTCTCCCACAGAGTCCAAAAGACTGTTCTATACATCTGTGACTCTTTTGCTAAAGGCAAGATGAAGGAGTGTGTTTGGTTATTGCAAACTTCTTGGTGCAGGAATCCTTTGTTCCAGCATCTATCCAGTAGGTCAGGTCAGGATGTTCCTATAAACCTACAACAAAACAAGTGTTATTCTCCATTCTACAACTTTTTATCTCTATATGAATGGGAAAATGTTATACCTTTAAAAATCAGAGCCTTGAGAATGGGGTATCTTGTATATTTCAGGCTATAGGCAACATTCATAATTCACAGCAAAAGCAAAAGAATACAAACGTTAAAGTAAAAGAAACAGAGCTAATATGGAGTCAAATTCGTTCTTCTCTATTACACTAAACAAGGCTTCCCAGGTGGCTCAGTAGTCAAGAATCTGTCTGCCGATTCAGGGGATTCAGGAGACCTGGGTTTGACCCCTGGGTGGGGAATCTCCCCTGGAGGAGGAAATAGCAACCCACTTCAGTATTCTTGCCAGGAAAATTCCATGAACAGAGGAGATTACTGGGCTACATAGTCCATGGTGTCACAGAGTCATACATGACCGAGCAACTGAGCACATTACACTAAGACTGGACTGAGGTGCTTCATTTAACATACCAAGCTTGGCTACTAAGGGTTCTGCACCCAATTCCAATATGTGTGTATGGATTTTTTCACTCCAACAAGAAATACTCCAGCACCAGCATGGTCTCCTACAATTCAACTCAGTTCTAACATGGTATACCTGGAGATGGCATCAGATCCCACAGGATGAGTGCTCAGTCCTACAAGACTGAGGCTGCCCAAGTGGCACAGTGGTAAAAAATCCACCTGCCAATGCAGGAGACTCAGAAGACATGGGTCTGATTCCTGGGTTGGGAAGATCCTCAGGAGGAGGAAATGGTAACCCACTCCAGTATTCTTACTGGGAAAATCCCACGCACAGAGGGCTACAGTCCATGGGGTTGCAAAGAGGTTAGTTGGTCACAATTGAGTATCCATGTATGCACATACCTACAAGACTGTTCCGTCTACCTCAGATACCAATCACAAGTCCAGGCTGTCACCTGTGCTTCTCACCAACAGGTTTTAGGTTAGAGGTTCCAATGATTTTCTCCTTGAGTTCAATTAATTTTCTAGAGCGGCTCACAGAACTCAGAGAAACATTTTATTTACTAGATTACTGGTTTATATGAAAGGATATAACTCAGAAATAGCCATATGGAGGAGATGTGCAGAGGGCAGGGTGTGGAGAAAGGACTCTCTGAGCATGCCTTTCTCCTTCAATAGTTCTGAACACTGACTGGACCACCACACTTTTTGCTGTGAGTGGCTGAGCTAGTAAACGGGAGTTGTTTGTTGGCTCATGTTTCTGGGAAATGCAAGGGCACATCTTACTGCAGCACAGCTGGATCCTGGGCCTGAGGATGCCATCAGGTTGTCTCTCTTTCTGGATGGATACTCTTCTCTCACATGTCAGCTTTATCCTCAGGCAAGCTCTATTTATGTGGGTCCCAGACAGCCATGACCAAGTCTTCTCTGTCCAAGTCATTCCCACAAAAGTTTCAGAATTTACTTCTATTTGTCCTGTATTGTGTCTCATACCCAGTCCTGGACCAAATTCTGTGACTCTGATTGTCGAGACCAGGGTCACTCACCCATCTCTGAGTGAGTGGGCAAGGGAACAGGAATTCGAAAGGGGGATTTGGATGGAGTATAGACAAGGAGCAGTGGCTGCACAGCAGAGGAAATACCCCACGTTCAAGGTTAGGAGCAGCAGCTTTGAGGGGATACACCAAGTCCAAGGTCAGGAGCGGCAGCTGTGCTTTGCTGGAGCAGCTGTGAAGAGATACCCTACGTCCAAGGTAAGAGAAACCCAAGTTAAGATGGTAGGCGCTAAGAGAGAGCATCAGAGGGCAGACAGACTGAAACCACAATCACAGAAAACTAGCCAATCTGATCACATGGGCCACAGCCTTGTCTAACTCATTGAAATGAAGCCATGCCATGTGGGGCCACCCAAGATGGACAGGTCATGGTGGAGACGTCTGGCAGAATGTAGTCCACTGGAGAAGGTAATGGCAAACCACTTCAGTATTCTTGCCTTGAGAACCCCATGAACAGTATAAAAAGGCAAAAAGATGAACTCCCCAGGTCGATAGGTGCCAAATATGCTACTAGAGATCAGTGGAGAAATAACTCCAGAAAGAATGAAGGGATGGAGCCAAAGCAAAAACAACACCCAGTTGTGGATGTGACTGGTGACAGAAGCAAGGTCCAATGCTGTAAAGAGAAATATTGCATAGGAACCTGGAATGTTAGGTCCATGAATCAAGGCAAACTGGAAGTGGTCAAACAGGAGATGGCAAGAGTGAATGTCAACATTCTAGGAATCAGCAAACTAAAATGGACTAGAATGGGTGAATTTAACTCAGATGACCATTATATCTACTACTGTGGGCAGGAATCCCTTAGAAGAAACGGAGTAGCCATAGTAGTCAACAAAAGAGTCCGAAATGCTGTACTTGGATGCAATCTCTGAAATGACAGAATGATCTCTGTTCGTTTCCAAGACAAACCATACAGTATCATGGTAATCCAAGTCTATGCCCCGACCAGTAACACTGAAGAAGCTGAAGTTGAATGGTTCTATGAAGACCTACAAGACCTTTTAGAACTAACACCCAAAAAGATGTCCTTTTCATTATAGGGACTGGAATGCCAAAGTAGGAAGTCAAGAAACACCTGGAGTAACAGGCAAATTTAGCCTTGGAGTACAGAATGAGGCAGGGCAAAGGCTAATAGAGTTTTGCCAAGAGAATCACTGGTCATAGCAAACACCCTCTTCCAACAACACAAGAGAAGACTCTACACATGGACATCACCTGATGGTCAACACTGAAATCAGATTGATTATATTCTTTGCAGCCAAAGATGGACAAACTATATAGTCAGCAAAAACAAGACCGGGAGCTGACTGTGGCTCAGATCATGAACCCCTTATTGCTAAATTCAGACTTAAGTTGAAGAAGGTGGGGAAAAACACTAGACCATTCAGATATGACCTAAATCAAATCCCTTATGATTATACAGTGGAAGTGAGAAATAGATTTAAGGGACTAGATCTGATAGACAGAGTGCCTGATGAACTATGAACGGAGGTTCGTGACACTGTGCAGGAGACAGGGATTAAGACCATCCCCAAGAAAAAGAAAGGCAAAAAAGCAAAATGGCTGTCTGAGGAGGCCTTACAAATAGCTGTGAAAAGAAGAGAAGCGAAAAGCAAAGGCAAGAAGGAAAGATATACCCATTTGAATACTGAGTTCCAAAGACTAGCAAGGAGAGATAAGAAAGCCTTCCTCAGCAATCAGTGCAAAGAAATAGAGGAAAACAATAGAATGGGAAAGACTAGAGATCTCTTCAAGAAAATTAGAGCTACCAAGGGAACATTTCATGCAAAGATGGGCTCAATAAAGGACAGAAATGGTATGGACCTAACAGAAGCAGAAGAGATTAAGAAGAAGTGACAAGAATACACAGAAGAACAAATACAAAAAAGATCTTCATGACCCAGATAATCACGATGGTGTGAACACTCACCTAGAGCCAGACATCCGGGAATGTGAAGTCAAGTGGGCCTTAGAAAGCATCACTACGAACAAAGCTAGTGGAGGTAATGGAATTCCAGTTAAGCTATTTCAAATCCTGAAAGATAATGCTGTGAAAGTGCTGCACTCAATATGCCAGCAAATTTGGAAGTCAGCAGTGGCCACAGGACTGGAAAAGATCAGTTTTCATTCCAATCCCAAAGAAAGGCTTCCAATCCCAAAGAAAGGCAATGCCAAAGAATGCTCAAACTACCCCACAATTGCAAGAGGAGAAGGGGATGACAGAGGATGAGATCGTTGGATGGCATCACCAGCTCAATGGACATGAGTTTGGGTAAATTCCAGGAGTTGGTGATGGACAGGGCGACCTGGCGTGCTGCAGTTCATGGGGTCGCAAAGAGTCGGACACAACTGAGTGACTGAACTGAACTGATAGACAAGGGAATGGATGTTGGGCTGGCAGGTACGACAGATGACTACTGTGGACACCTGCCACCCACTAGGATAGGGGTCCAAGCTCTACATCCACAGATCAGCTGGTCTTCCAAGCATCTCTAGGTTGTATCCATTGTCATTTTCCAGATAAGAAAATGAAATTTTAGAGTGCTTAAGTCACTGTTCACATTCCCACAACAGGTACATGGTCAAGCTGAATTCAAACTCAAATCCTATTTCCCAAAATGGACAGAAGTTCCTTGCTGTTGCTAGTGCCTATGAGCTCCTCCACAGTTTAGCAGAGTATGGCTCTCCCAGCCCTGTGTTTGTTAGTGGAAAGCATTAATGCATGTGCACACACTCACACATACACAGGTCAACTAAGGTTTTTCCAACTTGAGCCATAAGATGATGCCTCTTTGTGGTTCCTATCTATGACTCCAAGAGAAATTAAGAAATTAGTGTGGCCTCACCTCTCTCCTTCCCTTCAGAGCCAAGGGATCATCCTACTTGATCATCAAGAGATCATCCTACTTGATGATCTCTGCTTTGCTCCCTTCATCATCAACCATGCAGCCACTTGGTCTAAAGGCAGATCCCTGGTCCCTATAAACTGAGGCAGAGAGCAAAGAAGAGATGAGAAGTGGCAGGAAGGGCTGAGTAACAGGGGTGGTGGTCCATGCTGCTTCTTCATCCTGCCTGACCCAAGAGCACGAGATAGGCTACCTGCACAACCTCCAGCAGGGCACTGCACCTCCCTGCCCCCGGGTTCTACTGAGTGGAAAGATGCTGCTTCTTGAGTGGCAATAAGGATGAAATACTCCAATACACATAGCATGCTCAGAACAGTGGCCAGTGCATGGCAGGCTCACAATAAACCAGCTCTTAAGTATTGAGGCCAAAAACTCAGCTTCTCTGCACTGGTTCCCAGTCAAAACTCAGAGTTTTGGGTGAAGTAGAAAAGAATAGTTTTATTACTTTGCTGGGCAAAGAGGAACATGGCAGGCTCCTGCCCTAAAAACTGTGTCCCAACCTAGGAAGATTTGGTGAGGAGTTTTACAGGATGAACCTATAGTTCATGAATCCTATAGTTTTATAGAATGGTTCAAGGGCAGGGTTGCTAATAAGGATCAGTGTGTTTGCAAGGCCTGCACCTCTTAAATCTGGCCTCAAGTGGTCTCCTAATGACCTTCTGTGGTTCTCAAATTGATCAAACTGTGACCTTCTCTGAAATGAAAAATGCTAACATCTTCCTTTTGTCAGGGGTTTTAGTTCTATAAAAAAACTCAAAGATAGAGTTATACGTACCACTTGAGATGGAGCTAGGACCCTGCCCCAAGCCGGTACTATTTTATCTTGACTTCTCCTCCCTATTCTCTGCATCCCCTCCCTTCCCTGATTAGCGACTGCTTGAAACGCTCCCATACACAGGAGCCCCACAGGGTCCTACTCAGCTTTAGCATTATCAGAGATAGGATGAGGAACAAGAGTGGAAGGGTGGCCTACACACACAGAAAGGAGAATCCCAGAGAAGGTGGGACCCTATGACCAGGCAGAGACATTCCAAACCAAGGAATCCCACTCAATCTCTGGGAGAAAAGATGGACTTGGGGTGGCCTGTGAACACCGAGTCCTATACCTGTGCACACAGATGCCCTCTGCATGGAGATTCATGCCCTCCTAACACCGACTCCAGCCCAGACTTTCAGGAGTGCAGCCAGGGAACATGCAGGTTCTGAGAATACAAAGTCTGTCCTCTTTCCTTTAAGGAGTAACAGATTCCAGCTTCGTAGCTCCCAATGGATACTATCAGCCAGGTTCTGCCGCCATATGGGGATTAATCCACTGACTACACTGTTGCCTGAGCACAGACCACGGGCCTCCAGATGGGGAAATATATATGCACATATCAATCAATAAATCTGTATATATATTACATGTGTATCTACACATATATACATCTGTACAGTATGTGTGTATATATACATATATATGTATTATATATAGATACACATATACATAGTCAGATATTATATTTATCAAACAATGATCAACTGATATTTGAACAAAACTGGATGAAGGGAAGGGTCCAGCCATTCACAGATCTGGGCTTCTCTCTCTTACATCCTTTCTACATGCTTCACTCTTCAATAGACAAAAATTTTAGCTGTCAGTCCTTGCTCACTCTCAACCTCTGTACTCTACTTTCTCTGTATCTGGATATACTTTATGCTCCCCTTCTTTCCGTTCCCACTCAGGCTCTCCAGTTCGAATTTAAAGAGATGTGACCAGCCTCAGTGATTGGCCCAAGTTTTCTTGCTATTTGGATCTTGTGTTCCAAGGAAACTCAGTTGCTTTGGGGAAAGTATTTGTTTTGCCTTTGGTGGTCTCCCAAATATCTTTTTTTTACATCTTACTTTTTACATCCCCTTCCTGGAGATGCCAGTCTTGACTGGAACCTTGTGACAGCTGGCCCTCACTGCCTGTGTCTCCAAGGGCACACTCTTTCTCTTCTCTACACACCCCCAAAACCAAACCTTACATCTATTTTAGCCTAGGGCTATGGCTTTCTTAACAAAATATCATAGACTGGATGACTTATAAACAGCAAAAAATGTATTTCTCGTGGCTCTGGAGCCCTGAAGTCTGAGATCAGAACACCAGCATGATGGGATCCGGTGAGAGCCCTGTCCTTAACTTGCAGATGGCTGCCTCTGGCTATATGTTGACAAAGAGAAGAAAGAGAAGGAGAGGTCTTTCTCTTCTTATAAGGACACTTATTACCTCCATAAAGACCTTATCTTCAAATGTAATCACAATGAGGGCTTAGGACTTCAACATACAAATTTTGGGGGAGACACAAACATTTAGCCCGTAACAACATCTAACACCAATTCTTTCACCAAAATGTTCAAATCTGCCTTCACTCGATCCCATACCACTCAATCCAATACCTCCACCCACCTCCAAACCCTGATCTGTCACATGCATGATCAGCATCTTGCCCAGCAAGAAACATGATGGAGGTCACCTGTCTAAAGAAACAGCTGATGAAGTGTTGATCTCTAGTTACACCCCTGACTTTTGACCACTGGCTCCCCTTGACCTCTGATTCCTAGGGCTCTCGCACACCTGGTTGCAGCCTGACATTTGGCCTTTGAGTCTCACCCGCATCCTTGGCTTTGATCTTTCAATCCCCACTGGACCTCAGTATCCCCAGTTCTGCTACCTGTGCCCCCTGCCAGCCTCCTAATTACCCGTGGTCTCACTGAGACAACACACCTGGGTGGCCCTTCCCTCTGTGTTTCTTCCCAGAGCAGCCACTCCATTGTCCTGTCACATGGTCACATTTGCCACAGGTGTCCCTGTGGAGGAGTATTATACAGCTTCACAAAGAGGCTGGGGCCAGGCCAGGATGATGGGGTAGGTGAGCCCTGCAAGAAATGTATAAATAGAGCATTCCTGCCTTCAATTATCATCATCTAGCACATCATCAGAGACTATTTCTGGAAAACCCACACTGAGCCAATTGAAGGTTTCAGCTCTCATCTCAGGATTACTGCATGGCCATCATCTACAAGAAAAGAAACAAGCCAAAAAAAAAAAAAAAAAGAAACAAACAAACATGCAAAGGCAGAGTTTAAGAGTCATCTGCAGCACTTGCCCTGGCAGGTGAGGCAGTGCCCACTGAGGGTGCCAGTATCCCGAAGTCATAGCTGAAAATAACCAAGAAGAGGGAGAAAGAGAGCACTCATTGGCCATCGCAGACCTTCTTTCTCTCCTTCGCAGCTCGCTCTGCTCCCTCTGCAACCATATCCGACAAACCCGATATGGCTGAGATTGAGAAGTCCAATAAATCGAAATTGAAGAAAACAGAAACGCAAGAGAAAAATCCACTGCCTTCAAAAGAAACTATTGAACGGGAGAAGCAAGCAGGCAAGTCGTAATGAAGCATGCGCTGCCAGTATGCGCTGTACATTCCACAAGCAATGCCTTCCTATTTTACTTCTTTTAGCTGTTTAGCTTTGTAAGAGACAAAGAGGTTGGATCAAGTTTACATGACTGTGCCATCCTTTTACACATAAAGAAAGGAGAACTACTAACAATGTGTAGGCCATGGCCTGCCTCCTTCATCTGCCTGTCTGACTGGAAGGGAAAAAAATTGTTGGTGAAGGAGGGAGTTGGGTAGGACGACTGTGAACTCTAGAGTAAAAAGCTAGCTGGTCCAAGATGTCCTGTGGGCTGTGAAGTCCAGTTTAGAGGGTCATTTCCTTTTTGTTGCAATGTTTTAAATACTGGAATGCACATATTTTTTAACACAAATAAAAAGTTTTAAAATGTTAAGAAAAAAAGGTGGGGAGAGAGAAACTGAGAAGATAATAGTGAAGAGAAGAAAAGGAGGACAAAGAAAATAGGGAGAAAAAAATAAATAGGTGGCAAAACCTAGTGAACCTTGGGCTGATTCACTTTCATACAAATGAGACAGAATCAAATTGTCAAGATGTCAAGATTTTTACTTAGGAATCAACCAGTTCTATATACCAAGAAGTAGATTTACATCAACCTACAGGTGGTCAACCAGTTAGACACAAATGCTCAAGAGATGTTAATAGCAGTCAGCATTTATTTAATTTGACATGGGTAGTCACTGTGCTTTATAAATGCATCATGTGTATTATTTTTTTAATCCTCATGAAAATTTAGGAGATAAGAACTATGATTATTTCTCTCCTTACACATGAGGAAACATGTTTATCTATTTCCTGGCCATGAGGAAATATCCTGCCATAATCATCCCACTACAAGAAGAAAAAAAAAAAAAATTCTACTGACTCAAAGGCCAGTTGTTAACCATTACATTTATTTCTACATCAGGCTCCAAGAAATGATCATTCAGAAGAATACAGGTAAAATTAGGGAAGGAAGATTTAAATGTGTAAAAAGAAAGTGGCCACAGCAAATGCTGAGAGACATTGGTGGATTTAGCACATTCCAAGCTGAAATTCTGATCTTTATTCCTCAGCAGTCAAGTTCAAAATTCAAATTCCTGGCACCTTCTTTGACTGTAAAAAGGTTCACTTTCTTCAGAACCAGAGGATTCGTACTGGAATGTCATTTCAAAAGCACTGTTTTTTCCATCTCAAGAGGATGGTAAAGACACTCATTCAGGTGTTATCTTTTTGAGATAATCAAGGTCATTGTGAAAATAAAATGAAACTGAAAGTGTTAGTCTCTCAGTCCAACTCTTTGCGACCCTATGAACTGTAGCCCACCAGGCTCCTCTGTCCATGGGATTCTCCAGGCAAGAACACTGGAGTGAGTAGCCATTCCCTTCTCTAGGGGATCTTCCCAACCCAGGGATTGAACCCAAGTCCCCTGCATTGCAGGCAGATTCTTTACCATCTGAGCCATCAAGGAAGCCCAATTGTGAAAACAAAGTGTTTCCAATTTTTAGCTTTCATGGAGCCATTACTGGGATATGGAAAATTGTCTGCTGGCAAAAATCTGTGGGCTGAGGGGTCTTTAGATACGTTTTTATCTCCTCTGTGGTTGGGGCTCCAGTTCTTCTGGTCTTTTACCTTGTAGGAGCTGAAAATCCTCTGAGAAATAAATTCAGGGTGGTCACTCACATCTTGTGGATTTGACTTTGTGACAGCCGTGAAAGAGAGCTAACTGACCATGCAGCCCAGGAGGAAAGCCAGGGAGAATGACGTTTATGCGATACTGGTTGCAGAGGCTCATAAATCTCTTAGGCTTCTCAGACAGAATTCCAAATAAGGCTCCAGACCTGCACTGTCCACCACGATCACATGGCCATGTGTCCACTGAGCACTCACAGTGTGGTCAGTCCATATGAAGAGATGCTCTCAGTGTGAAATACACCCCAGATTTCTAAGACTAAAGATGAAAAATGAATTAACTCATTAATAATAAGTTTAGTCATTACTTGATAAGTTAAAATATTTTATTAGAATTGAATGTTTCTCTTTTTTTTTAATGTAACTTCTATAAAATTTTCAATGATATATGTGCCTCACATTCTGTTTCTGTTGGGCAGTTCTGCTCTGGACATTCAAACCACTGAAAAGATCCTACAACTAACTCAGACCACAACCAATCAATGTAGGCCAAAATTATACTACTTACAAACCAACTATCTATGAGAACAACCTGATGACTAGCAGAAAAGATTTTCCACAATTAAAGACACAATGAGATGTGTGGGAGGAATAGAGACATAGCATATCTGGATTCACACCCTTGCGTCAGCAACCCGCATAAGGAAGAACATTATAATCTCAGAGGTCCTCCTGAAGGAGTGAGAATTCTGAGCCCACGTGGGTTCCCCAGCCCTACGCGAGAAAGAGGAGCCCCGAGAACATCTAGCTTTCAAAACCAGCAGGGCTTATGTTCAAGAGAACTGGAGGACTACAGGAAACACAGAATCTCTGCTCACAAAGGGTGCGTGCAAAATCCCACCCATTCTGAGTCCCAGTGCAGAGGTGGCAGTTTGAAAGTAGCCTGGGTCTGACACTTATTGATCTTGAAGAGCCTCGCAGAGAGGCAGGAGGCAACTGAGACTTCCCCCAAGGGACACTGATGTTGGCAACAGCCATCTAGGGGTGTTCACTCTACCATGAAACACCAGCGCTGGCAAACACCATCTTGGAAGCTTTTCTCTAGCTGATTAGTGTTGCAGACCCAGCTCTATCCTCCCGTGGACCAGCACCAGCCCCAGGACATCCTGAGCTACACAGCCAACCATATAGAAAGCCTACCCTGCCCTCCAGTGGCCCACGGCCATTATACAAGGCATGATATCACAGACAACCAGGCCAGGAGCCAGCCCTGCCTACCAGCACATCCACTGAAGTCAGCCTGCCACAAGAGAAGGACCCTCACAGCCAACACTCCCCTAGAGCATATACTCTGGTGACCAGAGAGATGCATGCTGCTGGGCTTCATCAGACATCTATATAAGGCCACTTCTCCAAGATTGGTAAACATAACTAACCTACCTAACACATAAAGATAAACACAGAGTTGGGCAAAATGTAGAGACAGGAGGAATATGTTCCAAACAAAGAAATGGGACATAACTTCAGAAAAAAGAACTAAACAGAACTTCCCTGGTGGTCCAGTGGCTAAGACTCTGTGTTGTTAATGCAAAGCATCATCATTTGATTTCTGGTCAGAGACCTAGATTCCACTTGCCGCAACTAAAGATCCAGTGTGCCACAATGGAGACAGAAGATCCCATAGGCCACCACCAGGACCTAGTGCAGCTAAATAAATAAATGAAAATTAAAGTAAAATAAAATACACTATTAGAAGAAGAATTAAACGAAGTAGAGATAAGCAATCTAAAGAGTTCAAGGTAATGATTAAAAGATGCTCACCAAACTTGGGGAAAGGATGGATGAATACAGTGAAAATTCTTCGAGGAAATGCTTTCAGCTTTTTACCAGAGTATGATGTTAGCTGTGGGTATGTCACATATGACTTTAATAATGTCAAGATATACTCCCTCTATACCAACATTGATTTTTCCTGTGGTCATGTATGGATGTGAGAATTGGACTGTGAAGAAGGCTGAGTGCTGAAGAATTGATGCTTTTGAACTGTGGTGTTGGAGAAGACTCTTGAGAGTCCCTTGGACTGCAAGGAGATCCAACCAGTCCATTCTGAAGGAGATCAGCCCTGGGATTTCTTTGGAAGGAATGATGTTAAAGCTGAAACTCCAGTACTTTGGCCACCTTGTGCGAAGAGTTGACTCCTTGGAAAAGACTCTGATGCTGGGAGGGATTGGGGGCAGGAGGAGAAGGGGACGACAGAGGATGAGATGGCTGGATGGCATCATTGACTCGATGGATGTGAGTCTGGGTGAACTCCAGGAGTTGGTGATGGACAGGGAGGCCTGGCGTGCTGCGATTCATGGGGTCGCAAAGAGTCAGACACGACTGAGCGACTGATCTGATCTGATCTGATCTGATACCAACATTGTTGAGAGTTTTTATCATGAATGGATTTGAATTTAATCAGACTTTTCTGCATCTGTTGAGAAGATTATGTAATTTTTATTCTTCAATTTGTTAATGTGCTATCACATTGATTGACTTGCAGATGTTAAACCATCCTTGCATCCCTAACTCATCTCCATCTTGAGACAGAACAAAGCTGGAAATATCACACTCCCTGATTTCAAAGTATCATACAAAGTTACAGTAATCAAAACACTATGGTTTTGGCACAAAGAGACACATTGATCAATGGAACAAGATAGAGTCCAGAAATAAACTCACACTTATATGGTCAGCAATTCTATGACAAAGGAGGCAAGAATACACAAGAGGGAAAACACAGCCTCTTCAGTAAATGATGTGGGAAAGCTAAAGAGCTGTATGCAAAATAATCAAATCAAACTACTTTCACCATATGCAAAAATAAACTCAAAATGGATCAGACTTAAATGTATGACCTGAAACCATAAAATGCCTAGAAGAAGAAACACAGCATTACATTCTTTGACATATGCCTTAGCAATATTTTTCTGGATCTTTCTCTTCAGGCAAGGGAAAAAAAGCAAAAACAAACAAATAAGACTACATCAATCTAAAAAGCTTTTGCACACCAAAATGAAAAGGCAGCTTACTGAAAAGGAAAAGATGTTTGTAAAGGATATATTCAAAAAGGGGCTGATACCCAAAATATACAAAAATTCATACAACTCAATATCAAGCAAACAAACAACACCAATTTTAAAAAACCAACCCAATTTTTAAAATGGGCAGAGGACTTGAATAGACATTTTTCCAAAGACAGTCAGATAGTCAACAGACATATGGAAAGTTGGTTCAACATCACTAATCATTAATGAAATGCAGATTAAAAAAATAAAAGAATGGCTATTATCAAAAAGACAAGAAATAAAAAGTGTTGTTGAGGACAGGGAGAAAATGGAACCATGTACTATTAATGGGAATGTAAATCGGTCCAGCTACCATGGAAAATAGTATGGAGACTCCTCAAAAGATTAAAACTAGAGCTACCATATGACCCAGCAATTTCACTTTTGGGTATTTACATGAAGAAAACAAAGACACTAATTAAAAATATACATATGCATATCAATATTTATTGCAGTCTTATTTACAATAGTAGCCAAGATATGCATGTGTGCTCAGTTGTGTCTGACTCTTTGAAACCTTATGGGCTGTAACCCTCTAGGCTCCTCTGTCCATGGGATTGCCCAGGCAAGAATACTGGAATGGGTTGCCATTTCCTCCTCCAGGGGATCTTCCACACTCAGGGATCAAACTGGAGTCTCCTGCATCTCCTGCACTGGCAGCTCAATTCTTTACCACTGAGCCAAAGCCAAGATATAGAAAGAACCAAAGTGTCTGACTGGTAAAGAATTTGTGGTATATATCTACAATGGAATATTAGCCATAAAAAAATGAAATCTTGCCATTTGCTACAACGTGGGTGACTCTAAAGGGTATTATGCTAAGTGAAGGAAATCAGACAAACAATGAAGATCTCACTTCTCTGTGGAATCTAAAAAATAAAACAATCAAAATGAAACAAAATAAAAACATACAGATACAAAGGACAAACAAGTAGAGAGAGGGATGTGAAAAAGGTGAAGGGGATTAACAGTTACAAACCTCCAGTCATTAAATAAGCTGCAGGGATGTAACATACAGTGTAAGGAATATGTTCATAATATGGTAATAACTTTGCATGGAGACAGATGATTACTAGACTTATGGTGATCACTTCATAATGTGTGCAAATGTCAGATCACTATGTAGTACACCTGAAATTAACATAATATTGTATATCAGGTATATTTCAATTTTATTTATTTATATATATATATATATTTTACTGTTATTTTTTATGTGAACCATTTTTTATTTTTTTTTATTTTATTTTTAAACTTTACATAATTGTATTAGTTTTGCCAAATATCAAAATGAATCCGCCACAGGTATACATGTGTTCCCCATCCTGAACCCTCCTCCCTCCTCCCTCCCCATACCATCCCTCTGGGTCGTCCCAGTGCACCAGCCCCAAGCATCCAGTATCGTGCATCGAACCTGGACTGGCAACTCGTTTCATACATGATATTTTACATGTTTCAATGCCATTCTCCCAAATCTTCCCACCCTCTCCCTCTCCCACAGAGTCCATAAGACTGTTCTATATATCAGTGTCTCTTTTGCTGTCTCGTACACAGGGTTATTGTTACCATCTTTCTAAATTCCATATATATGCATTAGTATACTGTATTGGTGTTTTTCTTTCTGGCTTACTTCACTCTGTATAATAGGCTCCAGTTTCATCCACCTCATTAGAACTGATTCAAATGTATTCTTTTTAATGGCTGAGTAATACTCCATTGTGTATATGTACCACCGCTTTCTTATCCATTCATCTGCTGATGGACATCTAGGTTGCTTCCATGTCCTGGCTATTATAAACAGTGCTGCGATGAACATTAGGGTACACGTGTCTCTTTCCCTTCTGGTTTCCTCAGTGTGTATGCCCAGCAGTGGGATTGCTGGATCATAAGGCAGTTCTATTTCCAGTTTTTTAAGGAATCTCCACACTGTTTTCCATAGTGGCTGTACTAGTTTGCATTCCCACCAACAGTGGAAGAGGGTTCCCTTTTCTCCACACCCTCTCCAGCATTTATTACTTGTAGACTTTTGGATCGCAGCCATTCTGACTGATGTGAAATGGTACCTCATAGTGGTTTTGATTTGCATTTCTCTGATAATGTGTAATGTTGAGCATCTTTTCATGTGTTTGTTAGCCATCTGTATGTCTGCTTTGGAGAAATGTCTATTTAGTTCTTTGGCCCATTTTTTGATTGGGTCATTTATTTTTCTGGAGTTGAGCTGTAGGAGTTGCTTGTATATTTTTGAGATTAGTTGTTTGTCAGTTGCTTCATTTGCTATAAATCTCTATTGAATTTGTTGCAATATAGCTTCTCTTTCATGTTTTGGTTTTTTGGCCATGAGGCATGTGGGATCCTTGCTGTCCAACCCGGGATTGGACTCGCACCCCCTGCAATGGAAGGCAAAGTCCCAACAAATGGACTGCCAGGGAAGTCCCAGTATATTTCAATTTATAAAATAACTGTATGAATAGCTCTGACTGGTTGAACATGGGAAGCCCCCACCCTTCACCCCAATCCTGCCTCTTTCTACTTTTCTAATTCTCTTTATTTTATTAAAATCATATGTTAAAGGTTTACACATCATTTGTTTTCCATCATCAGTAATGATAGAAGGAATATTTTTAAAAAATGGAATTGTATTCAATGTACACAAAATTTAAATCTATTTTCTTCAAACATATCAGTGAAAAATTTAACTTATTGTTCCTAAATTTCCCAAGAAGTTCTTTTTCTTCAAAAATAAGTAAAATTATCTATTGAAGCTAGGGAAACATAAGTAACAAATACCAAATTTTAAAATCAAATGTACTTAAAGCTTTTTTAATTTTTTCAAATTTAATTTAAAAATTTTAATGATTCATTTATATATAAAATTGTTTGTAATTCTGGTATTCACTATCTATATAAATGCCAAAGTAGAGTATCGTGTTTTGCATTGTTATATCTAGACATGCATACAATATTGCAAAATGTTCATCAGCCATCACATGCAATGTTTGTGAATACTGGACTAATCGGTGAGTCCTTCTAATTGGAACGTGAAAAAAAGAAAGAAAATGGGTGTCAACACTATTGGAAAATGACACTGTTTTGTAAGACTGTAGTATTCACGTGTTCTGAGAGAGAATTTGACAATTTAATTAGTCTGTCTTCAAGGGAAAATTTGACAACTTAATTAGCTTTTCTTTTCCTTTACCAAGTGCGTCTGCAACTCAAACCCTCCTTGTGTCCCAAAACAGTGTTCATCTCCAAAATATGCGATGACATAGGCCTCAGACCAGCATCACCTTCCAACATGGTGTACTGTTATGCTGAGGACGGAGACTCAAAGTTTCTGAGGGGTGTTTCCCTGGTGCCTGAACGGCTTTAGTCAGGAGAATGGAGGGAGAGAGGGAAGCAGGGAGGAAGGGGGAGAGAGGGAGGGATAAAGCTACTGGAGCTGAACAGACCAAGGTGAGTAGGGGGGTTAGAGTACATGGGTCTATTTGAATAACCAGGAGAATGGAAACTAATAAATAAAAATCAACATTCCCCTTATTAATTCTAGCTACTCATTTTTCTCTGAATTTGACTGACACGCTGTCCTTGGGATGTTAAATGATGCTAGTATGAGGAAGCAAATAGTCTTCATGAAGCAGAAATAAGTCACAGGCGAAATCTTGGATCCATATGGGAACTTCAGTGAATGCAGACTTTGACAAGCCCTCTTGGTGTTCTTCCTTTTCCAATGATGACTGAGTTTGCTCACTGCAACTCCTGGTGTTTGGTGTACCACCCATCAGCTTTCTAATCATTGTTAATTCTATCGCCACAGCAGTTATGAACCATCTGGCACATCCTTCCATTTTCACATGTTACTTACAGATGGCAATTACCCAAGTTAATGTGGCCATTTGGATGGCCAGCTCCTCACTCATTTCCAAGACACAGTTGCAGGGATGACATCATGTGAATATCCCATTAGGGCATTTTAACCCCATCTCCTCCTTTTACATTTGCAACCCTCCATTTCCAGGGCTGGGGCTTACTGCTCCATGGCAGAAGGTGGCCAGGTCACAAACTCTTTAACAAAATCATAGGCTTAGAAGTCAGGCATTGCAAAAAAAGACAAGAAAGGATTTGCTACATGTCTTTTTTTCAACTACATTTTATTGGAGTATAGTTGTGTCAGCTACAAATTGTCACTTGCCATCTACCTCTACAGGATTAAAACATGTGCTGCTATAGCTGTTGATCTTCAACACCCTCTAAGAAGAACTCAGGGTGGAGACCAGAAGTGAGGCAGTCTGTGCTCAAGGGGAGCGGAGTGGGCAGGAAAGGACCTGGGAAAACAGGTCTCCAGATAGTTAGATATTAGTTAGATATTTTCAGGAGCCGATTTCATGAGCCCAATTCTTGTATCTTCCCATATCTAGAAAAACACTAAAATCATTCATGATAATGACTGTTCCTTGTAACTAGCAAAAGCGTCACAAGATTGGTAAAAACCTTCTGGAAAAATATGTACTTGATTGCATGTATTCCCCCTTCACCAAAATCACATATCCTTCCCCCACTGCCTCTTTGGATCAGATTCTTAGAGCTAACTGAGGTACTGTCTCCCGGGCAGAGGTCCTCATTTTGCCCCAAATAAAATTTAACTCACAACCCTCACACTGTACATTTTTTTTGAGCTGAAAGTTGATTTACATTCTTGAGTTAGTTTCCCGTGTACAGCAAAGTGAATCAGTTATACATATACATATACCCACTCTTATTTAGATTCTGTTTCCATATAGGTCATCACAGAGTATTGAGTAAGGTTCCCTGTGCTATACAGTAGGTCCTTAGTAGTTATCTATTTTATACATAATAATGTGTAAATATCAGTCCCTATCTCCCAACTCATCTCACACCCGCTTTGCCCCTTGATAACCATAAGTTTGATTTCTACATCTGTGAGTCTATTTGTTTGGTAAATAGGTTCATTTTTACCTATTTACAAATAGCTTTTTTAGATTTCAATTATAAGTGATATCATGTGATATTTGTCTTTCTGACTTACTTTACTCACAATGACAATCTCTAAGTCCATCCTTGTTGCTGCAAATGGCATTATTTTGTTCTTTTTTATGACTGAGTACATTTCTTTAGAATCTATCTGATACGTTAGAAGCCAGGCCTGGGTAGGAGATCTGATCAGAAAAGGAAGGAAAAGCCCCCCTTCTGGCCCAGGGAATCCTGGGGAGAGGAGGCTTCTGGCAGGTGATGGGAGTAGAAGGATAGTGGGTATCAGATGAGGGCAGGGATCCAACTTGACTCCCTTCACCCCAGGATACCAGATGCCACCTTGGAGAGGAGATCGGAGGGGAGAAAGGTGGGGATTAAAAGACTAACATTTTTTTTCCCTTTTTAAAGGTTTGAATATGTTGGGACTCCCCTGGTGGTCCAGTGGTTAGGACGCCACACTTCCAAGGCAGGGCGCTAGGACTCAACCTCTGGTCAGGGGACTAGTATCCCACATGCCACAGGGCAGCCAAAAATGTTGCTAATAATAATAATAATAAAATAAGCTTGAAATGCATCCAAAATTTTTTTGAATATGTTACCTAACAAATTAATCAGGCCACACTATTTTAAACCTAGAAGGACTTAAAGTTAATTTAAAGGAACACTGCATTTATGGACAGCTTAAAGAAGCTCTACTTTCTCTAGACACCTGAGTATGTTTGCAGTCTGCAACCTACAGCCACTTTGGTCAATTCAGATTTTCTCCACTAATGTTGAATCCATACAAATTTAGATATATAAAATTGATGCTTCCATCAGAGGGACAAATAATTAACTGGGTTCATTTTACAGAGTAAATGAAATTATGGGAGAAATATTTACCTATTTAAAAGAATAAAACTATTAAACATCTCCCAAGCACAATTTATCTACAAAGAAGGTATTTTAGCTCAAGAAGTAGGGTGTGATGCTTAGGCCAGTGTTTGATATGCTAATTATGTCAGTCATCCAGTCATCTAGTATGAATTTATTATTAATGTCAGCTAACATTTACCAAGACTTTATTATGGGCGGCCAACATGCTGAACACTTACATTAGCTTCAGACTGTGAGGGATGTTATTACTCCCTTTCATAAAGGGGAGACTAGAGGAAACAGAGAAGTCAATGGCACCCCACTCCAGTACTCTTGCCTGGAAAATCCCATGGACGGAGAAGCCTGGTAGGCTGCAGTCCATGGGGTCGAGAAGAGTTGGACACGACTGAGCGACTTCACTTTCACTTTTCACTTTCATGCATTGGACAAGGAAATGGTGACCCACTCCAGTGTTTTTGCCTGGAGAACCCCAGGGACAGAGAAGCCTGGTGGGCTGCCCTCTATGGGGTCACACAGAGTCGGACACGACTGAAGCGACTTAGCAGCAGCAGCAGAGGAAACAGTGGAAGTGTTTATTCTATTTATTGAACTCGCTGTAGAATACACTCTATAGGGTTGTCACTAGCTAGCAAAACAATCAAATCTGTGTGATAACAAGGGACATTTTATTTCTTTTTTTTTTTTTACTTTTTATTTTATTTTATTTATTTTTTTTAGCATTTCTTTTTTTTTTTAAACTTTATAATATTGTATTAGTTTTGCCAAATATCGAAATGGATCCACCACAGGTATACATGTGTTCCCCATCCTGAACACTCCTCCCTCCTCCCTCCCCATACCTTCCTCTGGGTTGTCCCAGTGCACCAGCCCCAAGCATCCAGTATCGTGCATCGAACCTGGACTGGCACATTTTATTTCTTTTTTAATGAAGTATGCTGCTGCTGCTGCTAAGTCGCTTCAGTCGTGTCCAACTCTGTACGACCCCATAGACGGCAGCCCACCAGGCTCCCCTGTCCCTGGGATTCTCCAGGCAAGAACACTGGAGTGGGTTGCCATTTCCTTCTCCAGTGCATGAAAGTGAAGTGAATGAAGTATAGTTGATTTATAATCTTGTGTTTATTTCTGCAGTACAGCAAAGTGATTCAGTTATATATATATATATATATATATATATATATATATATATACACACACATTCTTTTTCATATTCTTTTCCATATGGTTTTTCATAAGGCTGTTGAATATAGTTCCCTGTGCTGTACAGTAGGGCCTTGTTGTTTATCCATTCTCTATATAATAGTTTGTTTTGACCAATCTTAATCTACCCCCTCCCCCCACCCCCACCCCTTGGCAACCAGTCTGTTCTCTATGTCTGTAAGTCTGTTTCTGTTTTGCAGTTAGGTTCATCTGTGCCATACTTTAGATTCCACATATAACTGATGTCATATGGTATTTGTCTTTCTCTATCTGACTCATTACACTTAGTATGATAATCTCTAGGTCCATCCATGTTGCTGCAAATGCCATTGTTTCATTCTTTTTATGGCTTAGTAGTATTCCATTGTGTATATATTCCATTCTTTATCCAGTCATCTGTCAATGGACATTTAGGTTATTTCCATGTCTTGGCTACTGTGAATAGTGCTGCTATGAAAATAAAGGTGCCATATCCTTTTAGATTAGAGTTTTGTCTGGATATATGCTCAGGAGTAGAATTGCTGAATCATATGGTAGTTCAATTTTTAGTTTTCTGAGGAGCCTCCATACTGTTTTCCACAGTGGCTATGCCAACTTCCATTTCCACCAACAGTGTGGTTCACAAGGGACATTTTTTAATGGAACTCAACAGTATGAGGGTCTTTTATTTGGGGAATAAAAATACCACAGGAATAATTTTTGGATACACAACCTAAAAAAGTTTGTTTTCTTTTTGTTTCTGGGATTTTTTCCCCTTTATTTATTTATTTCAGTTTCTTTGTTTGTCTTCTTGAAGGAATTTAAGACATTTTCTCCCATTGCTAAGATGCAAGTCCCTCTGACATAGAGATAAATGGGGGGCTTGACCCCCTCTTAGTGATACCAGAGACTGGACTTGCCAAACCTCTATCACAGGCCAAGGTTACAGACAGTACTGAGCACTTTTCTTGGCTAGTTTTTAAGCTCTGAAGGCATAAAAACTCTTCCTTCAGTAAGAAAATACATTTTTTGCTTATTCTAAAATCTTGACTGAAAACTTCCAAATGGCTGCCCCAGTGGAGTCCCCACTGCACTGCCTCCCTACCTACCCATAGGTAGCAGGGCCTGGAGGGAGAAGGGAGGTTTCACCCAGTTTCGTTCACCCCTGAGAGTAGACTGGAACTTGAACTTTGATCAGGCAAATCTGGCCCTACAACCTATGTGATCTCTGAGTTTTAGCTACCTTAGCCATCAAAAGGGACATAATAAGAATATTTAACTCATAGCTTTGTATGCTGATTATATTAATATCGATAAATGTAGATTAAGTTCTTAACATCATATCTGGCCTGTGTTGAACACTCAGTGAATAGTGGCTATCACTATTTTACTGTGAATAATCACTTCTCAAGTAAAAACAGGGGCTGCACCATATACTGGCCTAAGTACCATTCACATGGGAATAATCCTGACATAGGGAATTTCCCCTTGACTTTCACACTCAAAGACTAAATGGCACTGAGAAAACCATAATTGAAAAAGACACATGTACCACAATGTACATTGCAGCACTCTTTACAATAGCTAGAACATGGAAGCAACATAGATGTCTATCAGCAGATGAATGGATAAAGAAGCTGTGTTATATATATATGGGCTTCCCTGGTAGCTCAGACAGTAAAGAGTCTCCCTACAGTGCAGGAGACCTGGGTTCAATCCTTGGGCCACGAAGATCCCCTGGAGAAGGAAATGGCAACCCACTCCAGTATTCTTGCCTGGAAAATCCCATGCACAAAGGAGCCTGGCAGGCTTCAGTCCATGGGGTCACAAAGAGTTGGACACAACTGAGAGACTTCTCTTCACTTCGTGTGTGTGTGTGTGTGTGTGTGTGTGTGGAGTATTACTCAGGCATAAAAAGGAAAAGGAACAAATTTGGTCAGTGCTAATGAGGTGGATGAAACTAGAGTTCATTATACAGAGTGAAGTAAGTCAGAAGAGAAAATAAATATTGTATTTTAACACATATGTATGGGATCTAGAAAGATGATACTGATGATCCTATTTGCAGCATAGCAAAGGAGATACAGACATAAAGAACAAACTTATGGACACAGGAGCGGGGGTGGGGCAGAGAGGGTGGGACGAATGGAGAGAGTAGCATGGAAATATATACGCTACTATATGTAAAATAAATAGCCAATGGGAATTTGCTGTATGACTGAGGGAACTCAAACCAGGGCTCTATGACAACCTAGAGGGTTGGGATGGGGTAGGAGATGGGAGGGAGGTTCAAGAGGGAGGGGACATATGTGTACCTATGGCAGATTCACGTTGCTGTGTGGCAGAAACCAACACAATATTGTAAATCAATTATCCTTCCATTAAAAATATTTGTTTAAAAAAGGCTGAAAGGCAAGAAGATCCTTTTAAAAACCCTTCATTGACAGAGGGTAGGTCAATTTGTTCAGGTCCGTTCTAGAGACAGGCCAGCTCCTAGTAATTTAAGGAGAAATTCAATATTGTGTCTCAGCCCAAGTACAAAAGATAATGCTACTCCATTTTTTAAGGGAAATTTGAAAACATCCATAAGGAGATCCCAACTTCCAATTCTGTATTTAAGAACTGAGCTGATTAGAGGGTTTAGCTATTAAGAAATTGTACAAACTCCACTGTTGATTTTAGAACTTTTTCTGCTCAAAATGGACCTGGTTGTTATAGGAATTATTTTCTTAAGTCACAACAAAATTTTAAGAAGCACATTCATCATCCCAAGGGTGCAACTGTTCACATTTGGATGCATAGCCTAATCTTAATGCTATCTTCCCAGTTTTCTGCTCCTTTTTACACTAATTTCTTAGAAAAAAATTGCAGCAATTGCCTCCTCCAAATTCCTCCCTGGTGGGTCTGCCTTCAGACATTCCCATCAGCTTTCCACTAAAAGAGCCCTCTTCTCTCTGGTGTTTGCCTCTCTTTCCCTCTCCTTCCTGCTGAAAGCTCTTTCTTTGCTCTGCTTGTAAGATGTCAGTCCTCCAGTCCCCCATTCCCCATCCATTCTTGGCTTGCTTTGCAGTTTCTCCTCTTCCTCCAGCCTCTCAGAGCTGGAGCACCAGGGGCTCAGTCCTCTTCTCTTCCCTGCGGTCCTTGTCTAGACTCAGGCTTGAAACAGCCCCTCCAAGCTCAATCCTCAGCCCTGCCCTCTCCCCCAATTCCAGACTCCCCTCTGTAACTCTCTACCAAGCATCTCTACTTGGCTGTGCTGTGGACACCTCAAATTCTATACCTGATGCTGAGACCTGATCAGTCCCAGCTCCACCCTTCCAGTTTCCTAGTTAAAAACCCTATAGTTATCTTCTCACACTCCCATCCAGTCTGTCCCCAAAACTGTATCATTTATGATTCAAAATATATCCTAGGAATTCCCATGTGGTCCAGTGATTAGGACTCTGAGCTTTCACTGCTGAAGGCACAGGTTCAGTCCCTGGTAGGGGAACTATGACCCTACAAGCCACACAGCACAGCCTCAAAATAAATAAATGTGAATCTATATCCCATCTCCTACCATTTCTGCTCACCTCTGACACAATCACAGGGGTCCCATTTGCTTCCAACTCTCATCTATAGAACTGAAGTCATCTGGACAGCAAGGAAAACAAACCAGTCAATCCTAAAGGAAATCAACCCTGAATATTCATTGGAAGGACTGATGCTGAAGCTGACACTCCAATACTTTGGCCACCTGATACGAAGAGCCAACTCGTTGGATAAGACCCTGATGCTGGGAAAGATTGAGGGCAGAAGGAGAAGGGGGTGACAGAGGATGAGATGGTTGGATGGCATCACTGACTCAATGGACATGAGTTTGAGCAAACTCAGGGAGATAGTGAAGGACAGGAAAGCTTTGTGTGCTGCAGTCCATGGGGTCACAGAGAGTCAGACATGACTGAGTGACTGAACAATCCCGTTGTTCTCTATGGAACAGGATTGTCCCGTGGAAATAGGAGGGGATCACACCCGTAAACTTACATTTTCTACTAGCCACATCCATGAAAGGAGAATGAAGCAACCGGATTAACTTTAACAATATATTTATTTAATTCAATATATATAGCTTCCCTGGCAGCTCCGTCAGTAAAGAATCTGCCTGTAATGCAGGGGACCTGAGTTCGACCCCTGGGTTGGAAAGATCCCCTGGAGGAGGACATGGCAACCCACTCCAGTTTTCTTGCCTGGAGAATCCCACGGACAGAGGAGCCAGGTGGGGTACAGTCCATGGGATCACAAAGAGCTGGACTTGACTAAGCAACTAAGCACAGCACACAGCATCTAGCCTCAAGAGCCATCTGAAGGGTACCCAAGTCCTGGATACAGAGGAAACATGGTGACCCCCCGCGACACTGAGATCCAGAAAGACGTGCAGGTGCTGAAGGTATCAGCAGACCAATGCCTGTGTCACTGCAGCAGGCTGGTCGCAAAAACAGCCGGGAAGCCCTGCAGGATATACACGAGGAAGCATCCTCGAGGTATTATGGCTGTGGTCTGGTCATCTCTGAGTGTCTGGAAAGCTGCTGGATTTTGGACCTGGGTAGTGGAATTAACTGAGATTGCTGTGCTCTTAGTTAGTTTGTTGGTGAGAAGGGACATGTCACTGGAATAGACATGACAGAAGGTCAGGTAGAAGTGGCTAACAAGTACATTGAATATCACATGGAAAAATATGGCTTCCAGGCACCTAATGTGACCTTTATTCATGGCTACATAGAGAAACTGGAAGAGGCTGGAATCAAGAATGAGTGTTATGATATTGTGATATCCAATTATGTCATTAACCTTGTACCTAATGAACAGCAAGTGCTGCAGGAGATATATTGAATGTTAAAGCATGGTAGAAGGCTATATTTCAGTGACATCTTTGCTAGTCTTGAATTGCCAGGAAAAATCAGGACACACAAAGTTTTATGGGGTGAGTGCCTGGGTGGTACTTTGTACTGGAAAGACCTTCCTATCCAAAAAATTGGCTTCTGCCCTCACGTTTGGTCACTGCCAATTTCATTACAGTTCAAAACAAGGATCTAGAAAACGTGATTGGTGACTGCTGCTTTGTTTCTGTAACATTTCGCCTCTTCAAATTCCCTAAGACAGGACCAACCAAAAGATACCAAGTTATTTATAATGGAGGAATCATAAGACACGAAAAAGACTCAATATTTGATGCAAATTTAACATTTAAGAAAGATGAAACTGTCAAAGTGGATGAAGAAACAGCAGCTATCTTGAAGAATTCACAGTTTGCCCAAGATTTTCTGATCAGGCCAATTGGAGAGAAACTGCCAACCTGTGGAGGCTATACTGCCTTAGCAGCAAAGGATACAATCACAGATCCATCCAAGGCTGCACAAGGGTCTGACAATACAAAGTCCAGAAGTCTCCCTACTGTTGCTGGTTGCTGTCACAAAGAAATGCTGCTAAAACAACAGCTGTCCAGAAGACAGTGGGCAGGAGGTGACAGAATGAGTTACACGTGTTTAAACCTGCTCTTCTTCATAGCCCCTATGACAAGAAAGAATAAATTATTTTTTGTACTAAAGAATACAGACTTGGGCTTCCCCCAGTGGCTGAGTAGCAAAGAATCTGCCTGTAATGCAGGAGCCACAGGAAATGCAGGTTTGATCTCTGGGTTGAGAAAATCCCCTGGAAGAGGGCACAGCAACCCACTCCAGTATTCTTGCTTGGAGAATCCCATGGACAGAGGAGCCTGGCAGGCCACAGTCCATGGGGTCGCAAAGAGTCGGTCACAAATGAAGCAACGTAGCAGCGACAGCAGCAGCAGTATTGAATTTGGCCTTTGAGCCCAGCGTGTATTTTACAATTACAATGCACTCAGTTCAAAGTAGCCACAATTCAGGTTCTCAGTAGCCACAAGGAGTTAGAGGTTATCGTACTGGACAGTGCAGCTACAGAATATTATAAACACAGAAAACATCCCTCCCGTTTCTCTTCAAGCAAAAGTAGAACTCCTGGCAGTGGCTCTCGGGACCGTCTGTAATCACACTGCTCTCACCTTTTTGGCCTCACCCCTCCTTGCCTGACTCCAGCCATATTGGACCCCTCAATGGTCCCTGGATGAGCCAGGTACATGTGGCCCCAGGGCCCTTGCAAGGTCCCCTTCACCTGGGGACTTTCCTATCCCTTGGTCACTCCTTCATCCCCCTTCAATCTTTTTTTTTAATTTATTTTATTGGAATATAGTTGATTTACTATATTGTGTTCATTTCTTCTATACAGCAAAGTGATTCAGTTATACATACATATATTGGGTTGGCCAAAAAGCTCATTCGAGTTTTTTCTTACCATCTTAAGGAAAACCCCAAATGAATGCTTTGACCAACCCAATGCATTCTTTTCCATATTCTTTTCCACTATGGTTTATCATATAGTTCCCTGTGCCACACAGTAGGAAGCTGTTGTTTATTCACTCCCTCAATCTTAACCCAAATGCTATCTTCTCAGTGAGGCTGTCCAGACTGAGGCTTTTTTCAGACTGAAAACCCTCCACTCACCACCCCTAGACACCCTCACCATCCTCTATCTTCCTTAGACGGATCTACTTTCTGTCACACTTTTAACCTCCTAATCGCCATAAAATCACCTCTCTCCCCACACTAGACTGTCATCTCCACGGTTACGTCGGGGTTTTGCTGTTTTTGTTCACTAATGCCTTCCTAGGGCCTAGAGCACTGCCTGGCGACACACAATAAGCACCATTAAAGATTTGTTGACTCAGATTGTATTTTTTTTTAATTTAAATTTATTTATTTTAATTAGAGGCTAATTACTTTACAATATTGTATTGGTTTTGCCGTACATCAACATGAATCCACCATGGGTGTACACAGGTTCCCAATTCTCAGATTGTATTTTTATTCACTTCACACAACACGAAGACTGTTCCTCCACCATTAAATATTCATCTTTATCATCATTTAATGATGGTATGGTATATATCATGTGTAGATAAAGTACATTTTTATTCACCCAACCTAATTGTGAAAATTAAGATATTTCCAGCTTTTCACCATTATGCAGCTATCCTTGGGATCTAGATAAATATTTGTTGGCAAATCTGATTATGTCTGGATCAAAAGAAATGTAATTTGAAAGCCTATTGTTTTTCAGTCTCAGGTTTCCCATTATAAGTAAAATTTAATAAGCACTATAGTTAGAATGTCATATGCATCTGGGATTCTCTTTGAATAAATTCCTAGCAATGAAATAATGGAGGAAGGCAAATGTTTTTGTTATCATTTTGGTACATATGGACTGTACTTAATTGTTGACTAGCTTTAGCTAGACCAGTGAACTATACATCTTAATCACCTGCATAGTTTTTGTATTTTTTTAATTGACATATAGGAGGATTATTCTTTTCCATTATAGGTTATTATAAGATACTAAGTATAGTTCCCTATGCTTATTGGTTATCTATTTTACATATAGTAGTGTGTTTATGTTAATCCTGAACTCTTAATTTATCCCTCATCCCCTTCCCCTTTTGGTAACCATAAGACTGTTTTCTATGTCTGTGAGTCTATTTCTGTTTTGTATGTAAACTCATTTGTATTGATTTTTTTAATTTCACACATAGGCGATATCATACGGTATTTGTCTTTCTATGACTGACTTAACTTAGTATGATAGTTCCTAGGTCCATCTATGTTGTTGCAAATGGCATTACTCCATTCCTTTTTAGGGCTGAGTAAACACTTTCACTCTTCACTTTTCATGCATTGGAGAAGGAAATGGCAACCCACTCCAGTGTTCTTGCCTGGATAATCCCAGGGACGGGGGAGCCTGGTGGGCTGCCATCTATGGGGTCGCACAGAGTCGGACACGACTGAAGCGACTTAGCAGCAGCAACAGCAAACATCTTCTTTATCCATTCATCTGTCAATGGATATTTAAGATGCTTAATATCCTGGCTATTGTAAATAGTGCTGCAATGAACATTGGGTTGCAGGTATCTTTTTTAATTAGAGTTTTCATCTTTTTCAGATATATGCCCAGAAGTGGGATTGCTGGATCATATGGCAACTCTATTTTTAGGGTTTAAGAAATCTCCATGCTGCTCTTCGGAATGACTGTACCAACTTACATTCCCGACAGTAGAGAAGGGTTCTTTTTTCCACATCCAAGAGAGGACTTTTATTAGACCTGGGACAGTTTCACTTTTTTGATGTGGTCCTTCTAGAATGCACAGTTGCAAACATGTGTGTAGAGACTAAAGTTAAATTCAACCAACTACACCAAGTCCCACTGTCTCAGCACCAAGTTCCAGGGCAGAGCCACGGGAGAGGGACAGCACTTCCTCTCTTCCACCTTGCACTGCACCCATCAGACACTAGTTTCACTGATAACAAGTTGGTGTTTTCCATGCTGGGGTAGTGGGGCACATAACCTAGAAAATGTGCTTCCCTGCAAGTCATCAAGGAGAAAACACCCAACTATCCGAAATGCTTGGGTGTGGTCAGCAGAAATGGAAGGATCAACTAAAGTCCCAGACTTTTTATCAACTGCAAACGTGGACACTTCTGTGGACAAGTCACTTGACTACTCTCTGCCTCAGTTTTCCCATCAACTAAGTACTTCACTGTGGGGATCAAACTATATGTTGTCTAAAGTAACAGTCCCCAGCTTGTTTGGCATCAGGGACCGATTTCTTGGAAGACAATTTTATCATGGACCAGGGAAGTCAGGCGGATGGTTCAGGCGCTAATGCGAGTAACGGGTAGCAGCAGATGAAGTTTCACTCGTTCACCCACCACTCACTTCCTGCTCTGCAACCCAGTTCCTAACAGGCCATAGCCCAATACCAGTCCGAGGCCCAGGGGTGGGGACCCTGGATCTAAAGTACTTGGGACGACACCCAGCACAGAGTGAGTGCTGCACAGGGACAGCTACAGCCATCTCTTAATACCTCTGTGAGTCTTTATCTTTGCCATCATCATTTTCCATCTACGTGTCTGCATTGCAGTGGGAATGTTTGAAAGGGGTGAAAAACATCTTACTCTTTCTGTATATAAAACACAAACATGCACAATATATGAACAGACACACAGTATACCTGTGCTATTAAAGGGTCATGTCATGCCCTGTATATTCGGACAAGCTGTAATCTGAAAAGATAATTCACTCCAGTGTTCATTGCAGCCCTATTAACAACAGCTAAGACATGGAAGCAAACTAAATGTCTATCAACAGATGAATTTGAACAAAGAGGTGGAACATATACAAAATAGAACACTACTCAGTCATAAAAAAAGAATGAAATGATGTCATTTACAGCAACATGGATGGACCTAGAGATTATTATACTAAGTGAAGTAAGTCAGTCCAGTCGCTCATTTGTGTCCAACTCTGCGACCCCATGGACTGCAGCACGCCAGGCCTCCCTGTCCATCACCAACTCCTGGAGCTTACTCAACTCATGTCCATTGAGTCACTGATGCCATCCAACCATTTCACCCTCTGTCATCCCCTTCTCCTGTCTTCAAATTTCCCAGCATCAGGGTTTTTTCTAAGGAGTCAGTTCTTCGCATGAGGTGAACACAGTATTGGAGCTTCAGCATCAGTTCTTCCAATGCATATTCAGGGTTGATTTCCATTAGGATTCACTGGTTTGATCTCCTTGCTGTCCAAGAGACTCTCAAGAGTCTTCTCCAATACCACAGTTCAAAAGCATCAATTCTTCAGTGCTCAGCTTTCTTTATAGTCCAACTCTCATATCCATACATGACTACTGGAAAAACCATAGCTTTGACTAGGTGGACTTTTGTCAGCAAAGTAATGTCTCTGCTTTTTAATATGCTGTCTAGGTTGGTCGTAGCTTTTCTTCCAAGGAACAAGTGTCTTAGTTTCATCGCTGCAGTCACCATCTGCAGTGATTTTGGAAGCCCAAAATATAAAGTCTGTGAGTGTTTCCATTGTTTCCCCATGTATTTCCCATGAAGCGATGGGACCAGATGCCATGATCTCAGTTTTCTGAATGTTGAGTTTTAAGTCAACTTTTTCACTCTCCTCTTTCACTTTCATCAAGAGGCTCTTTAGTTCTTCATCCAGCCCAGCATTTCACATGATGTACCCTGCATATAAGGTAAATAAGCAGGGTGACAATACACAGCCTTGATGTATTCCTTTCCTGATTTGAAACCAGTCTGTTGTTCCATGTCCAGTTCTAATTGTTATTTCTTGACTTGCATACAGATTTCTCAGGAGGCAGGTAAGTCAGACAAAGACAAATAGCATATGATATCACTTGTATGTGGAATCTAAAATATAACTGTGGAAAATTCTTAAAGAGATGAGAATATCAGACCACTTACCTGTCTCCTGAGAAACCTGTATACAGGACAAGAAGCAACAGTTAGAACTGATCATGGGACAACAGACTGGTTCAAAATTGGGAAAGAAGTATGTCAAGACTGTATATTATCATCCTCTTCATTTAACTTATATTCAGAGTACATCATGGGAAATGCTGGGCTGGATGAATCATAAGCTGGAATCAAGTTTGCTGGGAGAAATATCAATAACCTCAAATATGCAGATGACACACCCTTATGGAAGAAAGCAAAGAGGAACTAAAGAACCTCTTGATGAAGGTGAAAGAGGAGAGTGAAAAAAATGGCTTAAAACTCAACATTCAAAAAATGAACATCATGGTGTCTGGTCCCATCACCTCATGGCAAATAGATGGAAAAACAGTGACAGACTTTATTTTGGGAGGGCTCCAAAATCACTATGAAATGTTACTGCTGCCATGAAATTAAAGGACATTTGCTCCTTGGTAGAAAAACTATGACAAACCTAAACAGCATATTTAAAAGCAGAGATACTACTTTGCCAACAAAGGTCCGTACAGTCAAAGCTACCGGTTTTCCAGTAGTCATGTTACAGATGTGAGAGTTGGACCATAAGGAAGGCTAAGCACCAAAGAATTGATGTTTTTCAACTGTGGTGTTGGAGAAGACTCTTGAGAGTCCTTTGGACTGCAAAGAGATCCAACCAATCAATCCTAAAGGAAATAACCCTGAATATTCACTGGAAGGACTGATGCTGAAACTGAAGCTTTAACACTTGGCCACGTGATGCAAAGAGCTGACTCATTAGAAAAGACACCAATGCATAGAAAGATTGAGGGCAGGAAGAGAAAGTGATGACAAAGGATGAGATGGTTGGATGGCATGACCAATTCAATGGACATAAATTTGAGGAAACTCCCGGAGATAGTGGAGGAGAGAGGAGCCTGGCAAGCTGCAGTCCATGGGGTCACAAGACTTGGACATGACTTAGTGACTGAACAACAACAGAAAATAAACACAAATGAACTTATCTACAAAACAGAAACAGACTCACATAGAGAACATACCTGTGGGTACCAAAGACAGGTAGGAATGATGGGGATGGACTGAGAGTTTGGGATTATCAGATGCAAATTATTATATATAAGATGGACAAACAAGAAGGTCCTACTGTATAGCAGAGGGAACTATGTTCTGTACCCTGTGATAAAGCATAATTGAAAAGAATATTTTTTTAAAATATCAGCCCTGGACCACAAGACTACAGAGCAGACCCACTGTCTTGGACTGCTCGGTCCCCATCAGAGCATCTGCCAAAAGGGCAGAGTTCATACAAAAACTCCTCTCAGTCTCAAGGGATTCCTTAAAAAATCCTCTTTCCCCTCAGGATACACTGAGACATTTCTGTTGTCTTTAGAATGTTTTATTGTTTGGTAGGATTTTTTAAATATAGAAAAAGATGCCTTTCTCTGCACCTTGAATCACATCATGCAGCTGGTTTACCGAGTTGCCTTTGTAGACAGCTGGCTTCTACACCTCCAGTTAGAAACATGTTGAAATCAAAGCAGAATGTCCCAAAATGGAGCCTGGCATAAAGGAATCACTCAACAGGTGTTTCTTTACTATACATTAAGCACATTTTATTAATTTAAGTGTAGTGGGTTTATAATTTGTGCTGGTTTCAGGTGTACAACAAAGGGATTCAGTTATGTATCTTTGCATTCAGATATATGATAAAAGATCTATGTATTCTTTTTAAGATTTTTTTCCCTTATAGGTTATTACTAAATATTGAATGTAGTTGCCTGTGCTATATAGTAGGTCCTTCTTGGTTATCTATTTTATATATAGTAGAGGCAGTTTTTTTTGGTAATCTTGGTTGTCACTTACCTTTATTTTTACGGTAGGGAAGACAGGCCAAAGAACTCCACATCACAAGGCCTGCAAGGTCACTCCGCCCACACTGAGGTTCCAGGCTGTGCCCCCCAGGAGGCAGCAGGAAAGGGGTGCTGTTGGGAGCCCCACAGACTGGGCTGGAACTACCCAGCTGGGTCATGTACATGTATCACTGCCTCTCTGTAAGTGGCATCCTAGCCCACCTGCAGCTCCACAGAGATGCACATCCTGAGAAATGGCATAAACAAAGAGGCAGAGACACAGGGGCCAGGAGGTGCCGGCATCTGGAGCCCCTCTTGGCTGAGCCCTGGGAGGAGGCGGTCAGATGTACAGCTGTAATTACCAACAGCAGGCTTCTTTATTTACACTTTCTCTTCGTTCATGTCTTTAATGAGCTCCTGCTAATGGCACATATGAATTGGAAAGGCCTTAACTGCGCTTTCAACACCTTGTCATTCTTATGAGCCAATTACAAGGAGATGCTCATTGCTGATTGCAGTGAACTGAACTGTTCATTACCCTGAACAGGTGTCTCACCAGTAATAATGATCATGATCATCTCCTACAGACAGGAAAGAAGGACGAAATTTAAAGACAATGGGAGGACGTCTCCATACACTGCTAGCAATAGCAGCTGATTGGGCAGCACCCAGTCATCCAAAATGCCCTCCCCTGCCCAGACAGATGGTTTTCCTCACTCTTTGAACCTTCTATTTACTATGTTCCAAATACTTAGCAGACTAACTATTGACAAGCCAAGACATGAACACAACCTGATTGTCCATCAACAGACAATTGGATTAAGAAGATGTGAGATACACAAATACACACATATACTTTTACACATATATACAATGAAATACTATTCAGTCTTAAAAAAATGAAATAATGCCATTTGTAGCAACATGGATGGACCTAGAGATGATCATACTAAGTGAAGAAAGTCAGACAAACACCACATGATATCATTTATATGTGGAATCCAAAATATGACACAAAGGAACCCATCTATGAAACAGAAACAGACTCACAGACACAGAGAACAGATTTGTGGTTGCCAAGGGGAGTCAGGAGTGGTGGGGGACGGACTGAGAGTTTGGCATTAGCAGATGCAAACTATTATGTGTAGAATGGATAAACAACATGGTCCTACTGCATAGCACAGGGAACTATATACAATACCCTGAGATAAACCATGATGGAAAGAATATGTAAGAGAATGTATATGTATGTACAACCAACTCACTTTGCTGTACAGCAGAAACTGATACAACTTGGCAAATCAACTGAACTTTAATAAAATAAATTTTTAATTAATTAACTAAAATAAAAAGAACAAAGTAGAAAAAAAGAATTTGCCTTTTGAACAAGGTTCCAGATAAGGCTGCTTCTGCTGGTGCCCGAACCACTGGAATAGTGGAATAGTTGTGAGGACAGTGCGTGTGTGCCAAGTGGCTTCAGTTGTGTGGAACTCTTTGCAACCTCGTGGACTGTAGCCCACCAGGTTCCTCTGTCCGTGGGATTCTCCAGGCAAGAGTACTGGAATGGATTGCCATGCCCTCCTCCAGGGGATTTTCCTGACCCAGGGATCAAACCCATGTCTCCTGCAGCTCCTGTGAGGGAGCCTGTAGTATCAACTTAGTTTCAAATATTGATATAAACTTGCTTTTTACCTCCAATGGGATCATCGGCAGGTCACTAATTCTTCCTGAACCTCAACTGTAAAATGGAGATAAGATTATCTATTTGAGTGTTGCTCAACTGGAGAAGGCAATGGCACCCCACTCCAGTACTCTTGCCTGGAAAATCCCATGGACAGAGGAGCCTGGTAGGCTGCAGTCCATGGGGTCATGAAGAGTCAGACACAACTGAGCAACTTCACTTTGACTTTTCACTTTCATGCATTGAAGAAGGAAATGACAACCCACTCCAGTATTCTTGCCTGGAGAATCCCAGGGACGAGGGAGCCTGGTGAGCTGCCGTCTATGAGGTTGCACAGAGTTGGACATGACTGAAGCGACTTAGCAGCAGCAGCAGCAGAGGACAAGCAATGAACAGCTTTCCTGGTGGCTCAGATGGTAAAGAATCTGAATGCAATGTGGGAGATCTGGGTTCAATCCTGGGTCAGGGAAAACCCCCATTCCCCAAAGGGGAATGGCTACTCGCTCCAGTATCCTTGCCTAGAGAATTCCATGGACAGAAAAGAACCTGGCAGGCTATAGTCATGAGGTTGCAAAGAGTCAGACACAACTGAGTGACTAACACTTTCATCTTCTTTCACTTTCAGAGGACAAACAATGAGCAAGCTAGGACTCATGAAGCAGGTACTCTGTAGCTATTACTGTTTGTTGGAGAGCCTAGACATCTTGCTGCATGGCACCAAGTCAAGCGTGACAGTCGGAATTGGAACCGACGTCTTTCTCCCGAGCTTGGCTGTCTTACTCCGAGGACTTCCTTAACACTCTTACCCTACCCCTTGCCCCCAAAGTCCCAGTGCACTTACAGATGTACCAAAAGGACTTGCCTGTTGGCTCAGTGGATAAGAAACGATGTCGTGGCCATCGTTTGTCCATCCAAGGCCACACTTGAATTAGACTGTAAGTGACACAAGATCAAGAACCGTGCCTGTCTTCTTTACAACTGTGTACCCAGAGGAGATCCTCAATCAATATCTGTTAGAAGAACAAAGTGCCTAGGTGAGCCCATAGGAAAGATTTTCTCCTTTGCTGCAATGGTTAGCAGGAAATTTCTGAAAGTAGGGAGATGGCCTGAAGCTTTGTGGGTTTTTTTGTATTTTTTTTTATGATATCAGGTTAACTTTTTTTTTTTTTTTGCCTTATGTAATTTATTTATTTATTTATTTATTTTAATTTTATTTTATTTTTAAACTTTACATAATTGTATTAGTTTTGCCAAATATCAAAATGAATCCGCCACAGGTATACATGTGTTCCCCATCCTGAACCCTCCTCCCTCCTCCCTCCCCATCCCTCTGGGTCGTCCCAGTGCACCAGCCCCAAGCATCCAGTATCGTGCATCGAACCTGGACTGGCAACTCATTTCATACATGATATTTTACATGTTTCAATGCCATTCTCCCAAATCTTCCCACCCTCTCCCTCTCCCACAGAGTCCATAAGACTGTTCTATACATCAGTGTCTTTTTTGCTGTCTTATACACAGGGTTATTGTTACCAACTTTCTAAATTCCATATATATGTGTTAGTATACTGTACTGGTGTTTTTCTTTCTGGCTTACTTCACTCTGTATAATAGGCTCCAGTTTCATCCACCTCATTAGAACTGATTCAAATGTATTCTTTTTAATGGCTGAGTAATACTCCATTGTGTATATGTACCACAGCTTTCTTATCCATTCATCGGCTGATGGACATCTAGGTTGCTTCCATGTCCTGGCTATTATAAACAGTGAAGCTTTGTTTTTTAAAAATATTTATCTATTCAGCTGCACAGGGTCTTAGTTGTGGCACACGGTATCTTCAATCTTAGTTGCAGCACACAGGATCTAGTTCCTTGACCAAGGATCGAACCCAGGCCCCTGTGTTGTGAGCATGAAGTCTTAGCCACGACTACCAGGGAAGTCCCATGATCTGAAGCCTTCATTGCAAGTGATAAATGTTAGAGGTCACTGGCTAAGTACACACTATATTCCAGTTTGCCCAGGACAGTCCTGATTTCACCTTTTGTCCCATGTAATTAATACTCTGATTCTCAAAAGTGTCCATGTTTGGAAAATGAGTCATGTGACTATTTTATCACCAGTCTAAATGAGAGTTGGTGACAGCACAGCATTGGGATCCAAAAGCAGTCACTCAGACCTCCCAGGTCCCAGCAAGGCACATCACCCAGAAAGAGACAGCCTGAGGTCACTGACAACAAAAAAGAGAATTTAGACATGGGACTACTCTCTCATCCCACCTCCCAACCCTCTGCCCTTCATAGCTCTAAAAACAAGTGCAAAACATACACTCGACCTCACTTGTCATCTGTGAGCCAGAAAGGTCTTTGCCAGAAATTACGTGCTGCTTCAAACTCATTGGCGAGGACCCTGAGCTGAAGATGAAGCCTTTTCTATTGTGTTCCCTGACACCTCAAGGAAGTAAGGCACATTTATTAATGGTTTTATGTCCCCTGCCCTCTCTCTCCATTGCACAGGCTGTAAATTAAATAGGAAGGAGATGGAGCAAGGGAAGTAGAATTTTTATTTATTGGGATCAAAGTCACCCCATCACCACCCCAAACGAGCTTTCCTCCAGCAATGCCATTGAGGCAGCTGGAACTTGGGACCTGCAGGTGCAGCCCGACTCTGCCAGACTGCCTAGGTCTGTGCCCATAGTCACACATCCTTCAGACAAGTGGACAAATTCCCTGAGTGCTCAGGCAGTCAGGGGTGCCTCAAATGCAGGTATAGCTGGGATATCCTGGAGAAGGCTGCACCCTGCACTTGCGCTACCTGCTGTCTCAAAGCTGGAAGACAAGAGTGACACACGCCTGAAGTGGCTGAGCGAAATTCAGTCCCCACAGGCTTTTACTGGGTTAAGTGGAACCATTCTGATGTTCAAAATGTGCGCTCACTTGGATGGTTTTATACAAATTCTATAGACCAGTTGGCTTAAATAGCCAACACTTATCTCTCACAATTCTAGAGGTGTGAAGTTGAAAACCAAGCTACCAGCAGGTGTCTGGTGAGAGCCTCTGTTGCCACTTTCTCCCTATATCCTTGTATGGCCTTTCCTTGGCATGTGAGCATGGAGGAGAGAGATGTTCATGTCTCTTCCCCTTCTTCTAAGGGCACTAATACCATCAGAGGAGCCCCACCCTCATGACCCCATCTGAACTTACCTCTCAAAGGCCCCAACTCTTAATATGATCACATCGGGACTGAGGGCTTTGACACATGGATTTGGGAACATTCAGCCAGGAACAAAACGCCTATCTGTGGAAGATGAGTCATTTAATAAACATTTACTGTGACCAGCCACAAGACAGGCTGTATTCTGAGTACCAGAGGTACAGCAGCAGTGACTCTAAGAAACTCCCAACCTTCTTCCAATGAGGGAGTTGGAAATCATCCAGATGATACAGCTGCCAATGTGTTTATGAATTTACATGCAGAGCAAATCCCTCAGAATCGTAGTATCAGATACCATTCCCTGACAGGCACTGTGGGAGCACTTCACCTTTGTTCCTTCTTCCATTTTAGCCAAGCATGGGAAATGAAGTTGTAAAGATCAAAGGTGCCAGTAAGGAGAACTTTTTTGTGAACTGTCTCACCTATTGTTGCAGCTGCTCTAGCTTTGGCATCTCAAAGCTCTGGTATCAATTCTCAAAATCTTGAATGAAATTTCCATGGAGATAGGTCTGTGGCCCCAATAGGTTTGGCAGGATAATGTTGCTAAGCATATAAGCATCACTTTGAGCTTTCTTTTTTTTTTTGAGCTTTCAAATTACAGATTTGAAACCATTATTTGTCATATTGATCCTGCAGTGAAATGCACAGTTAACTTCCTTAAAGCCACTGTAAACCTAAAACTACCAAAAACCAAAGCTCCCATTCATCCCAATCCTTAAGGTCAACATGGGTGGTAGTTCAGAGCTGAAGCAAATCCAAAGGCTTTAGGTACAATAGACTTGAGATCACAGTGATGTGACCTTGGGTATATTACATAATCTCTCTGAAATACGGTTTTTTCACCTGTAAAATGAGAACAGAGACCTTGCAGGTGTATTGAACTATAGCTAATAGATGTAATATGCATAGCACAGAACAATAACAAAGCAACTGGTACTAACTGCCAAAACTAATGTGATTGTCATTGCTGTTCATCACCATCACTAGTGATCATAAGAGACATAATCCTGCATTGGTAATGTTATGTTGTCTGTGTTAGTTGCTCAGTCATATCTGACTCTTTGTGACCCTATGGACCTTTGCCCACCAGGCTCATCTGTTCATGGAATTCTCCAGGCAAGGATTCTGGAGTGGGTTGCCAGTCCCTTCTCCAAGGGATCTTCCTAATCCAGGGATCAAACCCAGGTGTCCTGCACTGAAGCAGATTCTACCCTCTGAGCTACCAGGGTAGCCTGTCTGCTATCTGTTGTCTGTAAAATGCATTAAAGTATCTCAGTATGAACAGCATCATGTATTTACGTAAACAAGTTAACTGTAATCTCTATCCAGGGATGGTTGAAGAACATTTGAACCACCTAATTATAAATCAACACGCCAAGAAGAGAGAACCTTCCTACACTTTCTCCATTGGTACAGCCACTATGAAGAGCAGTATGGAGGTTCTAAAAATAGAGCTACCATATGACCCAGCAATCCCACTCCTGGATATATGGCTGGAGAAAAACACAGCCTGAATGGATACATGCACCCCAATGTTCATTGTAGCACTGTTTACAATAACCAAGACATGAAAGCCCCTAAATGTCCATCGACAAAGAAACAGACAAAGAAGATGTGGTACATGTATACTATGGAATATTACTCAGCCATTAAAAAGAATGAAATAATGCCATTTACAGCAACACAGATGGGCCTAGAGATCATCATACTGAGGGAAGTAAGTCAGAGAGAAAAGGAGAAATAGCCTATGACATCCCTTATAGGCAGAATCTAAAAATAAAAGATACAAATTAACTTATTTACAGAACAGAAACAGATTCACAGACTTGGAGAACAAACTTATGGTTGCCAAGGGGAAAGATTGAGAGGAAGAGATAGTTAGGGAGTTTGGGATAGATATGTACACACTGCTGAGAAAAGCTAATGCCTATCCTTCTAAACTCTTTCAAAAAATTGCAGAGGAAGGAACACTTACAAGCTCATTCTACAAGGCCAGCATCACCCTGATACCAAAACCAGACAAAGACAACACGAAAAAAGAAAACTACAGGCCAATATCACTGATGAACATAGATGCAAAAATCCTCAACACAACTTTAGCAAACAGGATTCAGCAACACATCAAAAAGCTCATGCACCATGATCAAGTTGGGTTTATTCCAGGGATGCAAGGATTCTTCAATACATGCAATCAATCGATGTAATACACCATATTAACAAATAGAAAGATAAAAACTATATGATAATCTCGATAGATGCAGAAAAAGCCTTTGACAAAATTCAGCACCCATTTATGATTAAAACTCTTCAGAAAATGGGCATAGAAGGAACCTACATCAACATAGTAAAGGCCATATATGATAAGCCTACAGCAAAGATTATTCTCAATGGTAAAAAACTGAAAGCATTCCCCCTAAGATCAGGAACAAAACAAGAGTGTCCACCTTCACAACTATTATCCAACATAGTTCTGGAAGTCCTAACTACAGCAATCAGAGAAGAAAAAGAAATAAAAGGAATCCAGATCAGAAGAGAAGAAGTAAAGCTCTCACTGTTTGCAGATGACATGATACTGTACACAGAAAACCCTAAAATAGTATCAGAAAATTACTAGAGCTAATCAGTGAATTTAGCAAAATTGCAGGATACAAAATCAATACACAGAAATCACGTGCATTTCTATATACTAACAATGAAAAATCAGAAAGAGAAATTAAGGAGTCAATCCCATTCACCATTGCAACAAAAAGAATTAAATATCCAGGAATAAACGTACTTACAGAGAAAGAAGAACTGTACACAGAAAATTATAAGACACTAATGAAAGAAATCAAAGATGACATAAACAGATGGAGAGATATTCCATGTTCCTGGGTAGGAAGAATCAATATTGTGAAAAGGACTATACCACCAAATGCAATCTACATATTCAATGTGATCCCTATCAAATACCAATGGCATTTTTCACAGAACTAGAACAAAAAATTTCACAATTCATATGGAAACACAAAAGACCCTGAATAGCCAAAGCAGTCTTGAGAAAGAATAATGGAGCTGGAGGAATCAACCTTCCTGACTTCTAATTATACTACAGAGCTACAGTCATCAAGACAGTATGGTACTGGCACAAAAACAGAAATATAGACCAATGGAACAAGGTAGAAAGCCCAGAAATAAACCGATGCACATATGAGTACCTTATTTTTGACAAAGGAGGCAAGAATATACAATGGGGCAAAGATAGCCTCTTCAATAAATGGTGCCAGGAAAACTGGACAGCTACATGTAAAAGAATGAAATTAGAACACTTCCTAACACCATACACAAAGGTAAACTCAAAATGGATTAAAGACCTAAATGTAAGATCAGAAACTATAAAACTCTTAAAGGAAAACATAGGCAGAACATTCCATGACATAAATCAAAGAAAGATCCTCTATGACCCACCTCCTAAAGTAATGGAAATAAAAACAAAAGTAAACAAGTGGGACCTGATTAAACTTAAAAGCCTTTGCACAGGAAAGGAAACTATAAGCAAGGTGAAAAGACAACCTCAGAATGGGAGAAAATAATAGCAAATGAAGCAACTGACAAAGGGTTAATTTCCAAAATATACAAGCAGCTCATACAACTCAACACCAGAAAAGCAAGCAACCCAATCAAAAAGTGGGAAAAAAGACCTAAACAGACATTTCTCCAAAGAAGACACACAGATGGTTAGCAAACACATGAAAAGATGCTCAACATTGCTCATTATTAGAGAAAGGCAAATCAAAACTACAATGAGATATCACCTCACACCAGTCAAAATGGCCCTCATCAAAAAGTCTACAAACAATAAATGCTGGAGAGGATATGGAAAAAGGGGGAATGCTCTTGCACTGTTTGTGGGAATGTAAATTGATATAGCCACTATGGAAGATGATATGGAGATTCATTTAAAAACTAGGAATAAAACCACCATATGACCCAGCAATCCCACTCTTAGGCATATACCCTGAGGAAACCAAGATTGAAAAAAACACATGTATCCCATCATTCATTGCAGCACTATTTACAATAGCTAGAACATGGAAGCAACCCAGATGCCCATCAACAGGTGAATGAATAAGGAAGTTGTGGTACATATACATAATGGAATATTAGTCATAAAAAGGAATGCATTTGTGTCAGTTCTAATGAGGTGGATGAACCTAGAACCTATCATACAGAGTGAAGTAATTCAGAAAGAGAAAGATAAATATGGTTTTCTAATGTACATATATGGAATCTAGAAAAAATGGTATTGAAGAATTTATTTACAGGGCAGCAAAGGAGAAACAGACATAGAGAATAGACTTACAGACATGGGGAGAGGAGCAGAGAGGGTGAGACATATGAAAAGAGTAACATGGAAATTTACATTACCATATTTAAAATAGACAGCCAAGAGGAATTTGCTGTATGGCTCAGGAAACTCAAACAAGGGCTCTGTATCAACCTAGAGGGGTGGGATGGGGAGGGAGATGGAAGGGAGCCTCAAAAGGGAGGGGATATATGTATACCTATGGCTGATTCAAGATTGCTGGGAGAAATATCAATAACCTCAGATATGCAGATGACACCACCTTTATGCTTCCCTGGTGGCTCAGAGGTTAAAGCATCTGCCTGGAATGCAGGAGACCCGGGTTTGATCCCTGGGTCGGGAAGATCCCCTGGAGAAGGAAATGGCAACCCACTCCAGTACTCTTGCCTAGAGAATCCCATTGAGGGAGGAGCCTGGTAGGCTACAGTCCATAGGGTCACAGAGTCCGACACGACTGAGCGACTTCACTTTCACTCACTACCTTTATGGCAGAAAGTGAAGAAGAACTAAAGAGCCTCTTGATGAAAGTGAAAGAGGAGAGTGAAAAAGTTGGCTTAAAACTCAACATTCAGAAAACGAAGATCATGGCATCTGGTCCCATCACTTCATGGGAAATAGATGGGGAAACAGTGGAAGTGACAGACTTTATTTTGGGGAGCTCCCAAATCACTGCAGATGGTAACTGCAGCCGTGAAACTGAAAGACACTTGCTCCTTGGGAGAAGAACTAGGACTAATCTAGACAGCATATTAAAAAACAGAGACATTACTTGGCTGACAAAGGTCCATCTAGTCAAGGCTATGGTTTTTCCAGTAGTCATGTATGGATATGAGTTGGACTATAAAGAAAGCTGAGTGCCAAAGACTGATGCTTCTGAACTATGGTGTTGGAGAAGACTCTTGAGAGTCCCTTGGACTGCAAGGAGATCCAACCCGTTCATCCTAAAGGAAATCAGTCCTGAATATTCATTGGAAGGACTGATGCTGAAGCTGAAACTCCAATACTTTGGCCACCTGATGCAAAGAACTGACTCATTTGAAAAGACCCTGATGCTGGGAAAGATTGAAGGCGGGAGGCAAAGGGGCGACAGAGGATGAGATGGCTGGATGGCATCACCAACTCAATGGACATGAGTTTGAGTAAACTCCCGGAGTCGGTAATGGACAGGGAGGCCTGGCATGCTGCAGTCCATGGGATTGCAAAGAGTCAGACATTACTGAGTGACTGAACTGAACTGAACTGAACTGATGGCTGATTCATGTTGAGGTTTGACAGAAAATAACAAAATTCTGTAAAGCAATTATCCTTCAATTTAAAAAAATAAATAATTTTTTTAATGGATAACAAACAAGGACCTACTATATAGCACCTACTGTATAGCACAGGAAACTCGGCTCAATGTTATGTGGCAGCCTGGATGGGAGGGGAGTTTGGGGGAGAATGGATACATATATGTGTATGGCTAAGCCCCTTTGCTGTCTACCTGAAACTATCACAATATTGTTAATCTGCTATACTCCAATATAAAATAAAAAGGTTTTTAAAACCAAAAATTAGAAGTGGGGCTATTTACAGGGGTTAATTTTTTTCATTTACTTAAAGTGGAAAGAGTCTTATTGAATCACTGATATTCCCTAGTGGCTCAGATGGTAAAGAACCTGCCTTCAAGCAGAAGTCTCAGGTTTGATCCCTGGGTCGGTAAGATCTCCTGGAGAAGGGAATGGCTATCCACTGTAGTATTCTTGCCTGGAGAACGCCATGGATAGAGAAGCCTGGTGGGCTACAGTCCTCGGATTCACAAAGTGTCAGACATGACTGAGTGACTAACACTTTCACTTTCACTGGGTAATATTAATGGCTCATGCTGTTGCTGCTGCTGCTGCTGCTAAGTCGCTTCAGTCGTGTCTGACTCTGTGCGACCCCATAGACGGCAGCCCAGCAGGCCGCCCTGTCCCTGGGATTCTCCAGGCAAGAACACTGGAGTGGGCTGCCATTTCCTTCTCCAATGCATGAAAGTGAAAAGTGAAAGTGAAGTCACTCAGTCATGTCCAACTCAGCGACCCCATGGACTGCAGCCTACCAGGCTCCTCCGTCCATGGGATTTGCCAGGCAAGAGTACTGGAGTGGGGTGCCATTGCCTTCTCCCATTAATGGTTCATAGGGAAAGTGAAATGATACTTTTCCCCCTTTGCTTTTCCTTTACTTTAGTAAACAGATATCTCTATTTTAAAAGGCTGATTTATGCTGATGTTTGACAGAAAATGACAAAATTATGTAAAGCAATTATCCTTCAAATAAAAAAATAAATACATTTTTAAAAATAAAAATACACAATAAAATAAATGAGTAAATAAAAAATCCACACTCCAGAATAGAATAAGATGTTGCCTATCAGAAGTTTTTATCTGTATGGATACCAGAGGATGCACTGTTTAGCCTAAGGAATGAGAGAGAGCACAGTGTCAAATAAGGCTCTCAAGAATCAGAGATTTTACCCAGTATCAAAAATTTTGATACTTTGTCTTTCAAAAATACAAGCAATTGTGAAGCAGAAGTGTTGCAAGGAGGGGTCTAGACCCGCCCCTGTCCCCGATATAAGCTTCCTAGATTCTTTTTTGTTACATTAACAAGACTCTGGGGTATGGCATGTAGCCACATCTCTCATGCAAAAGGGATGTGCTTAGATTAGGAAATATGTCTGTTTTCACACTCAAATTGTCACATAGCCTACTGGACACTTTCCAGGGAGTCAAAATTTTTGATACTGGGTAAAATCTCTGATTCTTGAGAGCCTTATTTGACACTGTGCTCTCTCTCATTACTTAGGCTAAACAGTGCATCCTTTGGTATCCATACAGATAAAAACTTCTGAGAGGCAACACAAATCCCTATATTCCAAGTTTCCTTATCATAAGCAATGTTACACAGACCAGATACATCCTGCTAACAACATTCCACAGGTAAGGACTCCCCTGTTAGTTACCATTAATGTTATCTGCATGGCTTGAAATTAGCATGTTTACAAGAACTTTTACCTTCCTTCTTCCTTTCCCAGAGGCATTCCAGCACCCTGCCCAAAGGAAAGGACCAGGCTGAAGGGCTGCTGTGAGCCATCCTTTCCCCACTGTGAGAAATACACCTTCACTGGTTCAGTACATGGTACTCAAGGACTGCAATTGGCTAGAAAGGCAGATGGGAGTTCATATCCTTACAAGAAATAATCTGTCACACCCAGCAGATTTCATCCATGGCTCTAGGTCTAGACTGCATTCTCTCATCACCCTCAACATAAGATGCTGTCACCCGACCCAACCAGAAATTTCTGATTCTGCCATCAGAATACTGTTGCCTCTGCTTCTAAGTGAACATTTTTTGCAAGGTGCTTGTCAAAGAGCCTAAGAATTGGGTGTGGACTTGACAAAGTTTACAGAGAGAAATTGTAGAACTCTTCTGTGCCTGCTTCTAGTAAATACGAATTTGGTAGTAAATAAAGCACCTATAGCAGAACTAGATGTGAAACATATTTTCATTCTAATTCATCACCTGATGGCAAAAGTGAGGGGAAGGGAGGTAGGGTCCCATCTTCTTCAAAACATCAAATTTGCCAGCAATTATTAAAAGGATGACGTAGCCAAGATAAGTTGGCAGAGAAATTGGGAGACCCTGGTCCTTGTCCTGCTCTCACTCCCTAGTTGTGTTGCCTTGGCTCAGACAATAACCCTTCCAGCCTCAGTTTTCCACATGGACCCAATCCTATTCAGATCTGTTACACAGCAATTTCCTCCCCACTCTGACAGCTTTGTGCCCTATTGAAGGGACTATGATAAAAAAAAAAAAAAAAAAAGGAGCGGGGGATGAGGAGGGAGATGGTAGAAATTTGCTTAAACGAAAAATAAGCAAAAGTTGGGGGAAACTAATTATAGCCACGTGATTGTGGGGAGAGGGGACATCTGGGTGGACAGGAAGAAGTTTGTTCTTCAATAGCACCTCTTGTCTTCGAGGAAGCTGAGACATGAAGAAATCTGAACAGGTAGAAGGAAACAAGGCTGTTAATATCTAGGATGATTATATAATTTCTTGACCATATCAGGACTCTTTTGAGAGTGAAAGGGGACATTATGAGGAGCTGCTTCAGAATAGGCATAAACTGTAACAGGATGGACAGCCACCTGACCCAGAGCTGCTCTGGTCCTCACATTGATGGACAGTGTTGGCCGTGGACTTGGTTCCTACCACTAAGAAGGATTAGTGAAGGTAGCAATGGTTTCTTTCAAAGCAAGAACACTGATTTTCAAAAATGAAAGCATTCAAGTAAATGTGGAAATATCAAAAAGTAACTTGCTACCATCATTTTTTCACTCTTAATGACTATTTGAGCTTAATTGCGAGTCTTATTTTATCTTCTGTCCTTGATGAAGAACTTCAAATCTTGAGAGAAAAAAAGAGATTTTCCCCTCACCCATGGTATGAATATTTTAAATAGACAGACTAGAAAAGATCTTTCAAGCTTCAATAAAAAGGCCACTCAACTAACCAAACTGCCTTTCATACCATAGTCGTCATTAAAAATTAATCTACTAATTTCACCTTTTCAAATAAATTAGGGAAAGTACTACCTTGCTTCAGGGAAAAATGTATTTATTTGTGAGAGCAAGACTGAACTTGAGTGGAAATGCTAAATCAAAAAGGGTTGTAATGTAAATGTCTAACAGTAAGAAATGGTTATATAAATTCTAATGCATTCATATACGGGAAAACCATGTAGTCATTAAAGCTAATCATTTAGAATTATATTGACATACAAAGATGTTTATGATATATTAAAGGTATATTGAAACACATCAAATATTTTAAAATCTATTTGATACTAAAAACAAAAAAGAAAAAAACTGTCACTCATTTTGGGGGGATAATAAGAGACCAAACCATTATTTTGAAAACTGGGACATAAAGGAAAAGAATAAAGCATATATCTTGTTCTTCCTGTGCTAATTTTCCCCATGGGTGACCAAATAGTGATTGGAGGAAAATTTATCTTTACAGTTTTATTTATTTAGCTGATAAACAATAGATATGGTAGGATTATAATATATAACAATTTTATATATTATATATTGTCTAATGAATTTATAGATGTATCAGTGTGCTAGGGCGGCCCTGACAATGTACCACATACCAGGGGGCAGGGGTGCTTAAAATGACAGGAATTTATTTTTTCACATCTCTGGTGCTGGAAGTATGATCAAGGCGTCGGCAGCGCTAGTGTGTCTGAAGTGTCCCTTCGTGGCTTGTGGAGCCATCTTCTCCTCGTGTCCCCACATGGTCATCCCTCTGTGTGTGTCTGTGTCCATACCGCCTCTTTGTATCTGTTGTTGTACAGTTGTTAAGTTGTGTCTGACTCTTTTGCGACCCCATGGACTGCAGCCCTTCAGGCTCCTCTGTCCATGGAATTTCCCAGGCAAGAATACTGGTGTGGGTTGCCGTTTCCTACTCCAGGGATCTTCCCAACCCAGGGATCGAACCCACATCTGCTGCACTGGCAGGTGGATTCTTTACTTCTGAACACCAGGGAAGCCCTCTGTTTGTATAAGAACACCTAATGACCTCATTTCAACTTAGCCACCTTGCCTCCAAATACAGTTACATTCTGAGGTACTGTGGGTTGGGACTAGAACATACGAATGGGAGGGGGGAAATAATTCAGCTGCAAATAATAGATCTAGGTAACATTTCAAAGTGAGATAGCAGCAGACTTTATGTGCCTCCTGGGTGTGTTCACAGTACCATTTATGAAGTAGACTTGACTAATAAGGATGGAATCTGAATCTGATCAAGGTTTGAGATTGAACTAGCAATTTAAGGAAACATTATAAATGATGCCATAGGGAAGAAATCAGCAAAATTCAGACAGAAGTTCTATAGAACAGATGACAAGTTTCTTCGACAAGTAAACTGCAAGGAGAAAAAAAATCAAGGTGGAAACTATGGATGAAAAAGATTGAAAAGACATAACCAGAATAGCCAGTTACAAGTAGAAAACTTGGTCCTGATTCAAACAAATCATTGTAAGACAAAGACATTTTAACAGCAACTAAATATTTGAGAATTTCTAAGATATTGCTGTTAATTATTTAAGTATGAGAAAAATATTGTTATTTCTGAAGTATCGCTATCTTTTAGGGAGAAAGTTACTGAATAAATGATATGATGGCTAGGATTTGCTTCAAAATAATCTGGGGAGGGGGTAAATTAAAATACAGACAAAACAAGATTAGCCACAAATGAACATTATGCAACCATAAAAATGAATGAAATTCTGCCATTTGCAGCAACAGGGATGGACCTCGAGAATATTATGCTTAGTGATATATAAGTGAGTGAAAAATAAGTCAGACAGAGGAAGACAAATACCATATGGTATCATTTTTATGTGAACTCTAAAGAATAATACAAATAAATGTATATGCAAAATAGACTTACAGATACAGAAAACAAACTAGTGGTTACCAGTGGGGACAGAGAAGGGGGCGGGCAAGATAGGAGTATAGGATTAAAAGATACAAACTACTATGTGTAAAACAAATAAGCAACAAGAATACATTGTACAGGGGCTCCCCTAGTGGCTCAGAGGTAAAGAATCTGCCTGCCAATGTGGGAGACATGGGTTCAATCCCTGGTCCAGGAAGATCCCACATGCCACTGCACAACTAAGCCCCTGCACCACAGCTACCGAGCCTGTGCTCTAGAACCCAGGAGCCACAACCTCTGAGCCCATCCACCCTAGAGCCCGTGTTCTACAGCAAGAGAAGGCACCACAATGAGAAGCCCACGCACCACAACCAGAGAAAAGCCCTCACACAACGACGGAGACTCAGTGCAGCCATTCATAAATAAATAAACCAAAATTTTAAAAAATGATATATTGTACAGCACAGGGAAATATAGCCAATGTTTTGTAATAAATCTAAAAATATTTTTTAAGATTAGTCACAAATAGAGAAGCAATATATTATACAATCTGCTTTAGTACATATTTGGAATGTTTCATGATAAAAATATTTTTATGTGAGGGGAAGGAAACATTTAGATCATATATATTATGCTTTATTATGAAAAAGGCAGGGGGTGAACACACATATACATGTGCATGATCTTAGGAAGAAAATCAAATGGTAACACATTCAAACCTCTAAGGTTGTCCCTAAGTGGCAGAGTTATGAGTCATCACTAATTTTTATACTATTCTTCTTTGTTTACATTTTTAAGGTGTATCAGTTTTTTTACCATTCAGAAAAATAAGCTACTTTCGTATTTAATAAAATGAAAAATGAACAGTCTTTGAATAAGTGAAAGGTCTGCATCCTTCAGGACCTTTGTCGATGGCAATTCTAGAATTATGCAGATAGAAAAAAAGCTACTTTCTCTGTTCATTCTTACTACTGGAGTCTGGGGGCTATAAGGGCCTCTCCCCCATGGAGTAAGATAACATCCGAGATCACATCAAATCAACTTTCGGATAGTAAAAATGGCACCTTTCACAGACATGCCATAAAGAGCATAATTGGACCCATTAAATACAAAGCATGTGAGTTCCAAAGGCTACTGAATAAATAATGTTGCTTAACAAAGTGAGATTGAAGTATGAATTGACCGAAATGAGAGTTTATTTCCCTTCTGAAAATTTCATACCTTCCTTCAAAGAGTGAACCAATCAGAGCATTCTTTCCAGCCGGGTTCTCCCAGATTCCATCTACAGAAAGCCATGGATGAGTGGTCGAGAGTCATCTTTGGCAACAGTATCCACCAGAAAGCTTCACTGGGGGGTTGGTTCACACACATTTATTCAGTGCCTCCTGTGTTTGGCCCGCTGGTGGAAGGTTGGGGGGCTATGAGGACAGCGGCTAAGAAAAGGCTTTTCAAACACAGCCTTGCTTTGGAAGATTGCAAAGTAGTTGGAATCACACACACACACATACACACACACACACACACTTTGCTGATACTACAAAAGCACGAACAAAATTGCAAGCATTCCCTGCTGTTATGGACTGAACTGTCTCCTCCACCCACCCACCTAGGGGCTTCCCAGGTGGCATTAGTGGTAAAGATAATGCCTGCCAATGCAAAAGATATAAGAGACACAGGTCCAATCCCTGAGTCGGGAGGATCCCCTGGAGTAGGAAATGGCAACCCATTTCAGTATTCTTGCCAGGAGAATCCCACAGACAGAGGAGCCTGGCAGGCTATATAGTCCATAGGGTCACAAAGAGTAGGACATGATTGAAATGACTTAGCATGCACACACCCACCCACCCAAATCATATGTTGTAGCCTCAGCCCCACTATGACTGTATTTGGAGATCAGGCTTTTAAGAGGGTCATCAAGGTTAATGAGGTCATAAGGGTGAGGTCCTAATCCAATAGGACCCATGTCCTTACAAGAAGGGATGCCAGAATGTACATACACAGAGGGAAGGTCATGTCAGGATACAGAGAGAGATGGCCATCTGCCAGGCAAGGAGAGAGCTCTCCCCAGAAACCAACCCTGTAGCACCCTGAGCTTGGACTTCCAGCTTCCAGAACTCTAAGAAAATTAATTTCTGCCAGTGAAGCACCCCAGTGAGTGGTATATTGTTATGACAACCCTATCAGACTATGACGCGGGCAAGTCACATTTACTCACTTCCACACGTCTTCCTTCCTTTTCAGGAATGGCCATTCCATCTAGGGGACAACAGTAGCAGTGGACACTCCTCTTGGCTGTCCCTCACCACTTCTCAGGATCCCATCCCAAATGTAGGGTGTCTGGGATACCCAAACCCAGAGCAGATCCAGGCTAGGCAGAACCTTTGGGGAAATTAGATCAAGGCCCTCCTCTGAGTCAAGGCTGCAGGGTGGGTGGGAGGAGCACAGCAAGGTGAGGACACACGACTTGTAGGAAAATTGGAAAAATTGTGCCATTTTCTCTGTGCAGGCTCTGCTCCATACCAGGTGCAAGGCTAAGTCAGCAGAGCCCCATCACCTTGCTACTTGGCCTGATGTCCTTGTGCACAAGGCTGTGCAGGTCATAAGTGTGGTGTACTGATCCAGGAGGACTCATGTCCTTACAGAAGAGGAAGAGATACCATGAGTGTACTCCACAGAGGAAAGGTCATGGCAAGACTCAGAAAGATGGCTGTCTGCAAGGTCCAATCCAAACCCTTGACCCATCCTGTTCCCTGAGGCTGTTCACCTCAGCCCAGGGTTACTTCAAGGGGGAGGTGGCAACACACAGAGACACAGGGACAGTCAACACCTGGGTTCCTTCCCCTCAGACCCCGCCACCAGCCGCAGCCCTGGTCCCATAGGCAGCAACATTCCACACCCACTACCCGCCCGGCAAAGCAGCCCAGGCTAAGTCTGGGTCTTCCCCTAACCTCCTCCCCTGACTACTTTAACTCCCTGGGCCTTTGTCATCCCTACAAGGCTGCAGGGGCAAATGACTGAATGTCCCCAGAAGCACCTAGGAGGGAGCTTCTTATATTATCTATTTGCTAACTATTACCGGTACAGGCTCTCCCTAAGAAGCCACCAGGGTGTTTGGGGGGGGGCGGGGCCATTGACCCTCAGCACCCCAGTGGCCCCCACCCCCAGGGCTCTCTGCACAAGTGAGGACTCTAAATGCTTTTCCAGAATGGCCACCCATGCAAAACTAATATCCTACTCTTACTCTAGTAGTCACATCCATTTGGCAGGACACTCATATAATCATAGGTTGAAGAATCTGACTCAAGGCTGATTTTTTTTAAAGTTTGAAAATGCACCAACACTAGTGTGAGGAAAACACAAATTCAGAGACTGAAGGGTGGTGACTGGGCTCCTCTATGTCTCTCTGCATTCCTTCCAACCCATTCATGACCAGCTCAAAACTGATCTCGACTCTTCCAACTCCACATCTGAGAAATAAGAATGAGGATGATGCTATATATGAAATCTAGAAAGATGGTACTGGGGAACCTGCCTACAGGGAAGCAATGGAGATGCAGACATAGAGAGCAGACTTATGGACACAATGGGGGAAGGAGAAGGTGGAATTATTTGAGAGAGTAGCATTGAAACATACACATTACCATATGTAAAGTAGATTCCAGTGGGAATTTGCTGTGTGACACAGGGAACCCAAAGTCAGTGCTCTGTAACAACCTAGAGGGGTGGGATGGGGAAGGAGGTGGCAAGAGGTTTAGGGGACATGGGTATGCCTATGGCTGATTCATATTGATGTATGGCATAAGCCACACACAGTATTGTGAAGTAATTATCCTCCAATTAAAAGTACAATAAAATAAAAAGAATGAGGATGGCCTGCCTCATCATCCAAAAGTATGCAAACAACCAATGCTGGAGAGAGTGAGGAAAAAAAGAACCCTCCTACACTGTTGGTGGGAATGTGAATTGGTGCAGCCACTGTGGAGAACAGTAAAGAGGGTCTTCAGAAGACTAAAAATAAAGTTCTCATATGATCCAACAATCCTACTTCTGATCATGTATCCAGAGAAAACCATAATTCAAAAAATACATGCACTCTGATATTCGCTGCAGCACTATTCACAATAGCCAAGACACAAAAGCAAACTAAATGTCCATTAACAGATGGATTAAAAAAATGTGGTACATATTTGCAATGGAATACTACTCAGCCATAAAAAAACATTAAATAATGTCATTTGCAGCAACATGGATGAACATAGAGATTATCACACTAAGTGAAGTAGGTCAGAGAAAGACAAATATCATATGATATCACTTACTTAGTAATCTTTTTTTAATGATATAAATGAACTTATTACAGAACAGAAACAGACTTAACAGACATAGAGAACAATCTTATAGTTACCAAAGGGAAAGTGGGGGGATAAATTAGGAGTTTGGGATTAACATATACACACTCAGTTCAGTTCAGTTCAGTTCAGTCACTCAGTCGTGTCCGACTCTTTGCAACCCCATGGACTGCAGCATGCCAGGCTTCCCTGTCAATCACCAACTCCCAGAGCCTACTCAAAGTCATGTCCATTGCATTGGTGATGCCATCCAACCATCTCATCCTCTGTCGTCCCCTTCTCCTCCCACCTTCAATCTGTCCCACATCAGGGTCTTTCCAAATGAGTCAGTTCTTCACATCAGGTGGCCAAAGTATTGAAGTTTCAGCTTCAGCATCAGTCCTTCCGATGAATATTCAGGACTAATTTCCTTTAGGATGGACTGGTTGGATCTCCTTGCAGTCCAAGGGACTCTCAAGAGTCTTCTCCAACACCATAGTTCAAAAGTATCAATCCTTCAGTGCTCAGGTTTCTTTATAGTCTAACCCTCACATCCATACATGACTGCTGGAAAAACTATAGCTTTGACTAGACAGACCTTTGTAATGTAACATATGCTTCTGCTGCTGCTAAGTCGCTTCAGTCATGTCTGACTCTGTGCAACCCCATAGACAGCAGCCCACCAGGCTCCACCGTCCTTGGGATTCTCTAGACAAGAACACTGGAGTGGGTCGCCATTTCCTTCTCCAATGCATGAAAGTGAAAAGTAAAAGTGAAGTCGCTCAGTCGTGTCCGATTCTTCACGACGCCATGGACTGCAGCCTACCAGGCTCCTCCACCCATGGGATTTTCCAGCCAAGAGTACTGGAGTGGGGTGCCATTGCCTTCTCCAAATGTAACATATACACACTACTATATACAAAATAAATAACCAATAAGGACCTACTATATAGCACAGAGAACTATACTCAATATCTTGTAATAACCTATAATGAAAAAGAATGTATGTATGTATATGTGTGTGCCCAGTCACTCAGTCATGTCCTACATTTTGCAACCTCATTGACTGTAGCCAGCCAGGTTCCTCTGTCCATGGGATTTTCCAAGCAATAATACTGGAGCAGATTGTCATTTGCTATTCTAGAGTATCTTCCTGACCTAGGAATTAAACCCACATCTCTTGTGTTTCCTGCATTGGCAGGCGGATTCTTACCTCTGAGCCACCTGGGAAGCCCGTGTGTGTGTGTGTGTGTGTGTGATAACTGAAATACTTCGATGTACACTTGAAACTAATATGAAATTGCAAATCAACTCTCCTTCAATTAAAAAAAAAAAAAGAATGAGTGTAACACGCTCCATCTTGGACATGATCACAGACTGGGCTTATCAATAGACAACAAACTGCACCAAAAGCTTGGCATGATTTGAAAGACATGTTGTAAAGACTTTCCAGCCCAAAAGGTCTCCCTCACCTCCCTGTCAAGTGGCCACCAGCATTGCTTTATTCCATTAGCTTCATTCTTGACCCTTTTAAAATGCAACCATTTCTGGGAGCAATGACATAGAAGCTCTTCTTTTTTCAGTTCATTTTTTAATTGAAGTACAGTTGATTTACAGTGTTGTGTTATTTCAGGTATACAGCTAAGTTATTTATATATATTTGGCTTCCATGGAAGAATCTGCCTGCAATGCAGGAGATGCGGGTTCAATCCCTGGGTCAGGAAGATACCCTGGAGATATACATATATATATGTACATATATACATATGTGTGCGTATACATATATATATAGATAGAGAGAGAGATACAGATTCTTTTCCAAAGAAATTCTTGCAATTGCACAGTAGGACAGCAGGCAAAAGAATGGGCTCTGGAGCCAGGCTTAGGGAGTCCCCTCCTAGCTCCAGCACTCACTCATGTGTGGCCTTGGGAAGGTTATTTATCCTCTTCTTGAGTCCCATTTCCTCATCTGTAAGATGAGGATAGTCATAGTACTTTCTTTGTAGGCTTACAGGAACTATTAGCTGAGATCATGTTTAAACTGGTTAGCGTAGTGACTGACATGGAGTTAAGTAATCGGTAACATTAACTCTGATTAGTCCTTAATCAGTTCAGTTCAGTTCAGTCACTCAGTCGTGTCCGACTCTTTGCGACCCCATGAATTGCAGCACATCAGGCCTCCCTGTCCATCACCAATTCCCGGAGTTCACCCAAACCCATGTCCATCAATTCGGTGATGCCATCCAGCCATCTCATCCTCTGTCATCCCCTTCTCCTCTTGCCCCCAATCCCTCCCAGCATCAGAGTCTTTAATACTCAAGTATAAATTTGTCTATCAGCTCAGTTTCTTGGAGGATGACAGAAACACAGACATGGTTGGCTTTAATTAAATGACCAAAAAGTTAGTGAACCTGGCTTCTCCCAGTTGTCACCACTTTCTCTCCAATGTCACCCACTCTCAGGCAGATGCCACCCACCCTCCCCATGAGCCATCCTCACTGCATTGCAACCTCCCCTTCCTGTGTCCTGGGGACACAGGGCTCACAAAGAAGGTGAAAAATCTTCACCGTATCCAAAGCTTAGCCAAGAGCCTACCCTTGGCCTTGCCTGGAAGCTGATACGTGAGGCATAAAATATGAGAGTTGTTGAAAAGCCAAGTCCAGAGTACTTTACAGAGGGCAAGGTGAATGTGGCTGAAATTCTGTCCCTCTACACTGGCTGTAAATTTGATTTAATCAAGAAAGCATGGGTTAAGGATTTAATGGAAACTTGTCTCCAGCTTGGAAAGAAGAGTAAAAAGAGAGCGGTTATTGACATTTTTACTGCCTAGCAGGAGATGCATGTCTGGCCCAAGTGAGTGAATCAGGAAATCTATCAGCATTGGAAAATGGATGAGGCTCTGATCAATCTCCCGCCCACTCCAATGGAGCTGGGCAGCATCAACCAAGCTGTTCGCCAAGTAGATGCCAGCAGCTCTGCCTCTGGACTTACAGAGCCACTGAGGGCACAGCTATGCTGGAATTTGTTTGAAAACCTATGAAAGGGATGTTTTCTGTCCCTTCTCTGATATGGGCAGGCTTGGAGACTTGGCGGTGAATCCCCCTAGCACATAGGTGAATGTGTGTCCCTCTACAAATTAACAGAAGATATCATAGCAGGAATATCCCCCATTCCAAAATACCTCCTCTACCTTTAGATTCACTGCTTTATCTTCCTATTCTTTTTAAAATTTTAAGTATTCTGGGAATAATAAAATGTTAGCATATATTAATGGCAGAGAGTAAATTCATTCATGTAGTTTCTCTCCCCATGGTGGTGAATCAAAGGCTGGTTGTTGGGGAAGGTTTCAGTATTAGATAGAAGAGTAGAGATGGTGGCAGACCAACATGGGCCCACAGCATGACACTGTTGCTTGGGAGCCAGCCAACATCCCCTCGCTTCCACTGCATTTGGGTGGCACAGGACTACATTTTCCAGCTCCCCTTGGATTTGGATGGCACCATATATCTTGCCAACGGAATGTGGGTGGAAGTGATACATGTCACTTCAGACTGATCTGGTTGAATATGAGGTGCATAAGTCTCCACATTCTTCCCCTACCTGCCCACTGAGTGACACCAGGCTGGCCTTTTTGTAGCACAGGAAGCACAAGATGGCAAAGTCATAAGATGGAAGCAACTTGGGTCCCTGCAACACTCCTTGGAAGAGAGCTGCCTGACTCAGGAGGAATGGGATGTGAGATCTGGGGGTCAGCCCTCAGCATCATGGCCTTGAAGGAGGAGCACTGGCAGAGAACAGGCCTGCGTGCGGCGTTCTCACTGGTCTGGCTGTGGGGAGTGAGGGCGATAGCACTTTTAAGAAGAGGGGAGAGTGAAGGGCCAGTAGTTACTCGCGCTGTGGTCAAGAATTCCCAGTCTGTAGCCATCCCAGTCAGGTCACAAGAGGTCACTCAGTGAGCAAAAGGAACAGGAATCCAATATGCCAAAGAGAAGTTGTTTTATGAGAAAAAAAAAGCTTTCTGTATTTGGTTGAGAGTGATGGGCTGTTTTCCACTTTTATTTTGGTTTTGATTTGGCTTTCGTGAAGCCTGAAACCACACCAAATAAGACATCGTTTCTCTCTCAGCTTCTCTGCATCCTTATGGCTAAAATGCCAAGAAAAATTGTCCTCAACCCACGTTCATGCTGACACACTCATTTCAGTGGTTTTTTGAACCTCCAAGCTGAGATTTAGACCAGGTTATAAAGGGAGGTTAAATGAGGTCATTGATGGTATATATTTTACCCGATGGTCTCCTGCCCCTGGTATCTGTTACTGTTCTCTTCCTATGGGCCAGCCACTATTCTAGGAACTTGGTATTTGTATACATCAGTAAATGGGAAATCAATAAATGAAACACTATTCAAAAGCATTCATCTTCTCAATTAGTTTAAAAATCTTTTAAGTCACTTCTATGAAGATTCCTCCAGCCTCCTCTCTCTATAAATACCGGGGACCAAATGTAGGGTGTGAAAGGTGGAAACCATGTCAAGCAAAATTCTCCCACATCCTAGTTCAGGTTAAGGGTTAGCCCAGATCTGAATCACCTCATTCATCCCACTGACGATTTCTGCTCCAAGCCTTCTTAGGATGAGGTCTGTGAGTGAATTGTTTTTTTTCCCTATGAAGGCTTTTGAAAGCCCCAGTTGCTAATTCTCTAACGCACTGAGTTAAGTTCTAAAACACAGACATACACACAAAAAAAGTGATTTATAGTGTATTGAGAGCTCTAATAATCTGTGTTGTGCCAGGCAAATAACAGAAAACACCACCAGTGAAGTGAAGCAAAAAAAAAGTTTAATTGCAGTGCATTGGCTAGCTCACAGAATCGATGAAGCCTGGAGAATCAGGTTTGGAATAGAGAAGAAAATGAAGGGGAATAAGACTTTGAGAAGCTCAGACCCTGAAAACAGCCTTCTGGGCCCACCACCACTGGTGGCCCTGTCACTGGACTCCTGTCTGTCGCAGCTGCAGAGAACCGTGTCTTCCTATCCTGAGCAACCCTGTGGCGCAACTTGCAGGGTCCTGGGCAGGAGCATCCAGCTGACTCAGGCTGGGTTCCTGCCTGCACCCTGGTTGCCAGGAAGCCAGGAGAGATGGCACCTGTCCCCCTTCATTTTCTGAAGGGGACTATTTGGATAGTAGTAGGTCAAAAATAATCTGTCCATTCCAGGGCATCCCTTTGGCTCCCCAAAATTCCCTCACATTATTCTTCTAGTATTTAAATCTCCTAAAGGAGGCCTTAACATAATACAATTATACTTTAAGACACCAAAAGTACTTTCAACTCTCCCCAAGGTGAGGCCACCATATTATTTCAGTTATTTCATATATTTCATAGTATTATATTTCATACTATTTCAAGAATATATATATTCTTTTTCAGATTATTGATCAGGCTTCCCTGGTGGCTCAGATGGTAAAAAAAATATCTGCCTGCAATGCAGGAGACCTGGGTTCGATCCCTGGATTGGGAAGATCCCCTGGAGAAGGGATAGGCTACCCACTCCAGTATTCTGGCCTGGAAAATTCCATGGACTGTATAGTTCATGGAGTCACAAAGAGTCGGACATGACCAAGTGACTTTCACTATCACTATATATACTCTTTTTCAGATTATTAATCATATTATTACTTAATGGCTATTGTTAATCACCAGTCACGTTTTCCTTGGATGTTGATTGATTATCTCACAAAGAATGCAATCTGTACCAATGATGGACAATTCAGGCATCCAAAACAGAGCAGTGAGGAAAATTAAAGGAATAAGGAAGACGCTTGGCCCTAGTGAAATCACTTCCTAAATAGGGCCTGCTGTTCAGCCAAACTGAAGACGCCCTCAAGCACCTGGTTCTCCCACGTGCACAGGACCTGTGGGGTAACAGGCAGGGGAGAGTTACTCTGGCCACGTGGGTCTGCCACATGGGGCAGCCTACACCTGCTTGCAGGCACTCAGCACCACCCAGCTGCATCTCAATCCATTTAGCTTATAATAGCAGATATGAAAATTTCATCAGGTTTTCTGCTTTACTGTTGTGAAATATTAAACATTAATAAATTATTCAGCTCAATGTAAAATACTACAAATGTTCATAGGTTTCATCACGAGGTAGTTCAGCAGCCCGTTTGTTATAGGGCTATTTTGGGCAAAGCAATCTGCTCCAGGAAGTGGGTGTCTTTTTTCTTCTTCCATTATTTGTGTTCCTTAATGGGGAAATGTCTATTCTGGGATTCAGGTGCTACAAATAAGTACATAAGAATGCAGGAATATTGCCCATGGAGCGGCTCTATGCATTCAGGGATGGCTGTGGACCGGATATGGGTGCTGTGTTGGGAGGAAAAGAATGAGTGGAAGGAGTGTGGCCCAAACTTAAGAAGGACGAGGTTGGACATAGAGACCAGACTGGTGGCTGCCAAGGGGAAGGGATGGACTGGAAGATTGGGATTAGCAGATATAAAATATTATATACAGAATAGATAGCCAAAAGGTCCTAGTGTAGAGCACAGGGAACTATATTCAATATCTTGTGATAAACCATAATGGAAAAGAATATGAAAAAGATGTATATCCATGTATAACTGAGTCACTTTGCTGTACATCCAAGACTAACACAACATTTTTAATCAACCATGCTCTAATAAAACAAAATTTTTAAAAAGAATTAAAGAAGTGTCTCAGGTGTCCCCAGTGTGAGCTTTTTTCTTAGCCTCTGAAGCAGAAGCTCATCACAGGGCTGGCTGGGGCCATGGTGGTTGTTTGGGCATGCACGTTCAGTGAATTGACCAGAAGCTGCCAAACCCAGTGTGTTATCCTAGAAGACAAAGGCCACTCCTGAGATAGAAGTCAAGCTGGTTGTAAAATCAGCTTGTTGGCCAAGCCGAAGGGCTGATGCAACAGGAGACAGTTGTGTGGGAAACTGAGGAGCTTCCTGGAAAGAGGTCACCCTAAGAACATAAGACCTCCTGGTCTTTCATTGGAAGAAGTAATTCTGTGCCCAGTCTTGCAGCTAGTTCTCTAAACCTCCCACAGCCCAGCCTCATAACATGTTGTATCTGCGGAAGAAAAAGAAAGACAGTTCAAGCGATGCCAGAAATCCACAACAGGTATTTCAGGACCAGTGTTCCAGCAAAAACTGTTTGGAAGTTGCAACATGCCTCAAAGTAAGGAATTGGCAGCTTTCTCGAGCCAGGCTGTGCTTTAAAACCTGCTCAATGCAACAGACTAGCTTCTCAGGTAGCACTAGTGGGAAAGAACCTGCCTGCCTATGCAGGAGACATAAGAGACAAGGGTTCAACTCCTGGGTCGAAAAGATTCCCTAGAGAAGGAAGTGGCAACCCACTCCAGTATTCTCAACTGGAGAAGGCCATGGACAGAGGAGCTTGGTGGGCTACAGTCCATGGGATCGCAAAGAGTCAGGCCAGCTGAAGCGACCTAGCACAATGCAACAGAGTCGCACGGCCCAGCCCCGTCTTCCCGTCCCCGGTCATCCTTCCACGCTCTGGACTCCATGCTACCCTGCTGCCCCACCTCCATCCTGCTGCCCCGCTCCTACCTCTCACCTAAACGATTTCCAGTACCTCCAACAAGGTATTTGTTTCACCAGTCTCCCCCTTTTGTTTCTCATCCTAGTTGCCTGCAGGTCCTCATGATGGAGGCACCCCAATACCCAATGAAAAATTCAGGAAGATTATTTCTAAAGGAGGCCAGATTTGTGGGGCTGGGCTGTGGACCAGACATGGGTGTGCCAGAGAGGAGCCCAGGGCACCCCTCTTTCTCCTGCCCACCATGGGTTGGTCTAGTCCACACGACCAACCTCAGGGATGATGGGAGCCTACGTGATACCTTTGTGCAAATCAAAAAAGATGCCCCTTCTGAAAAAACCTAAGGTTAAAAAAAAATACCCCTTCTTAAGATAGTTCTTTGCCATTCATAGAAAAAATCGTCCTCCTTTTCTGATATTTATTAAAATGAGGCATTTTACTCCCATTTTTGAGAATTAGCACACCAGACATACAAATCTAGGGTTTCTATTATGTGAATGGTACTCAGTTAGATGTGGCATCCTTGGGCAGTGCACAGCCCACACAACTGCACATAGAGCCCCTGCTTAGCTTTGCACCTGCTAATGCCAAAGTTACACCCTGAAGCCTGGCCCCTTCCCTCTTCTTTCAGTCATTGAAAGAACCTCTCTTACACACACACAAAGATGTATGAGCCAGCTGTCCACCTGAGTTCCAGAACCAGTTGCTACTTGGACATCTTACTTCCAAGCCCAACCACACTGGAGGCAGCTGATCCACCTTACACTTCCGACCGTCCCCTCCTGCTGACAGGGAAAGCCCTGGGGACCACTGTCCTCACTCGCCATCTGGACCACCTTCCACCCCCAGGAAGGACACAAGCCCCAGCCTCCCTCAGTGCTCAAAGCCCCTCCTTCAGATCACATCCCCCAACCCTCCATACACCTCGACCACTTCCTTTACCAGCTTTCGCCTCCATGTCCTGCTCCTGTCTGTTGCCCCATCAGATGGCAGGCTCCTTAAAGACGGGCCTGTCCCTCATTCCTCCTCATAGTTTCAGGGTCACACCTAGTGCTGCCGAGCTGGCCACGGCAGGGATGCCTTGTCCAACCACAAGAGAGCTGGTCTCGCTTTATACCTTCTTGGGGTTGTGAACCTTGAGTCCAGGTCAGGGGAAGCAGGACCCTCAATTGCAGAGGAGGTGGGTGTGCAGAAAGAGCGGAGACTGCTTTTTTTTTTTTTTTTTAATTTATTTTGTTGAAGTATAGTTGATTTACAATGGTGTGTTAATTTCTGCAGTATAACAGCGACTCAGTTATGCATGTATATATTATTTTTCATATTCTTTTCCATTGTGGTTTATCACAGGATATTGAATACAGTTCCCTGTGCTCTACAGTAGGACCTTATTGTTTATCTATCCTATATATAATAGTTTGCATCTGCTAACCCCAAACTCCCAATCCATCCCTTCCCCCATGCCCCTCCCCCTTGGCAACCACAAGTCTGGACGCCGCTTTAAATGCACTAATGTTTAGGAGGGAAGCTGCTCTGCTCTCAGGGCTGGTGTCTTATATCATCCTGCTTCCTGAGGAAGATGTCCTGAGGGCTGTCAATGCCCTCCTGATAACCAGGCCTCCCTGTGGACCTGATTTCACATTCCTCTGGCTCTACCTGCTCGTAGGACTCAGGGAACCATCCACGCTTCCCCAGGGAGTGGAAGCTAATGGATGCTTAATTCAATAGCGCTCACATTGTAAAGCACTGGCTAATAAAAAGCATTTATAGAAAATTCAGTGGAGGACTTTACATCCGCACTCCCTCCGTAAAAGCTTGATCGTCTCCCAATGTGACATATTCACGTGGGTGGAGAGGCTGGCTATGTCCTGCACCAGGCTCACAGCAGAGCATCTGACCCTTTCCTGTCTCCCTGTTGCCCCATAACCTCGTCTTCCATCTTCCCTCCATCTTCCCCATCCTATAGTGCTGTTTCTAAATGAAATTTTTACAGTGGGTTCAAACTCTGACCATTTCAGGGGGAACCATTTCCAAAGGTGGCGTGTCAACCTAGGGCAGTTGTGGCATCCACAGTGGTTGCTCTTGCCCAGCCAGCTTCCCTCAGAAGAGTCATGAATAGTTTCTGGGGGGACCCAGGAACGATGATGGAGGGAGGGGTGGCTGGGGCTCAGAGTCAGGCTGCAGAAGCCTGGACCAGAAAGGAGGTGAGGATGGTGGTCCACCACCAGAGAAGAGAGAGTGGCCTGTGGGGGAGCTGTAGGAAGGCTGGGTTGCTTGTCCTAAGAAATAACATTCCAGAAATCAGAACTTTCTAATTCGGGGAGGACTCCTCTTGATATGCCAGTTCCGTAAGAGAAGGGACTGTTGGTCTTCGTCACTGCACTCTCCCCACCTTAGAGCAGTGCCTGCTGCTGCTGCTAAGTCACTTAGTGCGCAGTAAATATCAGTCACCTCTGCTGAATGTACGAGTGGACTGAACAGACATGATGAGCGAGCCCTCAAAGGAGATGTGGGGACACCATGTGCCGGGCAAACGGCCTTGGGCGTGGTGCTGCTAAGTCAAAGGTGGTTGAATGGATGCCTCTAAGAAGCATCCCCCAGGCCAGGACACCACAACCCAGGGCTGCTGGCCAAGGAGCGCAGCCAATTCTTCCTGAGCGACCCCTTGTCCCCTCCCCCCATGAACTCTGTAAGATCCAGCCCAGGGCACATCCAGAGCAAGTGTCCAATCCCATTTACTGCCTGCCTCCTTACAGGTCACACCCAGCCAAGCCAACCAGGTCCAGGGGACTCTACTTTGAAATGATTCTCATCTGTCTTGGAGGTATATTCCACCTCCAACAGGTTTCTTAGCCAACCTGATGGTACTAAAATAATGTAGGAAATGGGGGCTTGATTTATAATATTGTCTAATTATTGTTATCAAGACTTTTAAGTAATTCCTGCCATACAAACCCTATTGCCTAGGTCTGGGATCCTAGGATTCAGTCAATCCTAAAGTACAATCCGTATGTCTCAGAGGTGGATTTTAAAGTTCACTGATAATGGAAGTGAATGCCCTTCCTGGCATGTGGTGGGCTGTCATGGTATGTTAGCTGATGAACCACTGAGGGAGTGAAAATGCACATTCCTTTTGACATGTTATTATTATGTTATTTTGACATGTTATTGTGGGTGCCTGGGTACACAGAAGCCCCCCAAAGCTATGTAGGGGCAGACAGCCAATCTGCCAGGGGCCTTTACACATCATTCAGTTCAACCCACAAACAGAAAGAAGCTTACCTTTGGGAAGACAAATGATCCTGAGGGCACACTGCCTCCACTGCTTACTGGTGGCCTCACCTCGGTCAAGACATCACTTTTCCAGACCTCAAGTTACTCATCCATTCATGGGGATAATTCCTTGCTACTTCATGGGGGTGGTGGTGAGAAGTGATAACACAGGTTAAATGTCACTCAGACAGCAGATGCCCAGTGGATAATGGTTATTATTTTCCAGGTGAGGAAACAGGCCCCAAGGCAAGATGCTGAGCCAGCATGAGCCCATTAGAGATGCTCAGAGGTCCGTGCTCTGCTCAGATGCGGGCCAGGGTCCCAGAGTCTCAGCACTGCCTCTAAGTCCAGGCAATCAGCATGGGGGACCCGGAACTTAGAGTCAGCCCCAGCTCCCCCAAAGGACTAACAATTTCTCCAGCCCTCTCCCCTGACCTCTCTAGAAGGTCAGAGAAGTCTTCTGGCCACATGGAGCTCCTGGGAGCTTGCAGGAACCTCAGCTACAGTAGGTTAAGGCTTGATGAAGTTTGATTTTTTTATTAGATGAGACCAATGAGGTGAAGAGAAATTCTATCTCTTCCAACAGCCCCCTTAGAAACCTTAGCTTCATCAAGGAAACCAAGATTAAGTCATTTACCTTTTTTTTTTTTTAAAATCCCTGCCAGAAAGGCATTATCTAAATCAGTGCCTTGTCCAATTAAAGAAAACATTTCTTGGCAATAGTTTCCGATGGGGCTCTTATGAGGCGTGGAGTATCCCAGCTTCGTGTGAAATCAGAGGTGATGATGCTGACATTTCAATTAGCTTCATTTTACTTGGGGGATTTATACCTTTCTCCAGCGTAATTACACTCGGAGCTTGTCCTCAAGTCCTCCCACCCTTGACAGTCTCTATCTTCATCTCCTCCTCCAGGAAGACTTCCCTGACCCTCACCCTGCAATCTTAATGACTCATCCTGAACTCTGATGTCCCAGATACTGCATTCTTCAGGCCCCTGATTACAGCTTCTCACACAGCCTCCAAAACAAGCTGGCTCTCATCCTTGCATCACACCAGGCTAGCAACACAAGCAAAGTTCCCGTCTTTACGGAGTCTGCTGATGAGTCATGAACAGCCTGTTGCCGAAGCCTGAAAACGCTCCCTTCCTAACCAATCTGCATGAACAGACAGCAAAGGGGTCTGAGGGACATTCAGGCTCAGCAAGGTCACCCTAAGAGAGGCCTGAGGACCATCAGGGAACGAAAATGTGCCCTCTGCCCTGCCTGTTACCAGGCATGAGTAGCCAAAAAACAAAAGAATAAAAAAAAAGACAGAGGATATCTCTGGTGTCAAGAGCTCTGGGTCCAGAGAAGACCAGCACTAAATGCAGAGTGGCTGTACATGTGACCACTGCCCTCTCGGAGGGCACCCAAGGGCCATGGAGGCCCAGAGTGGACATCTAACCCAGCCTGTGGGGTCAGCGAGGGTTTGCAGGAGGGCTGATGTGCCTGGATTTACCACTTGAGTTTACAGCACACTCTCTCACTTTCTCTCTACGAAGCTTCTTGACCCTGAAAGGCAGTCACTGTCCCAGGCCCTACTTACAGACAGGCACTGAGGGAACCCTAGGTCACTGGCCCGAAGCCTGGAGCTCTCTCAGCCCATCTCTCAGCAGCACCAGTTAGTGTTGGATGGGAAGACGGGCTGAAGGGGTTTGATGTAACCAGTCCCCATGCAGGGGGTCCCGACCTGCCCATGGTGCCCACTCCCCGGCCATCTCAGGGATAGCGCCCTTCCCTTCCTGTGGCCCCGGAACCTTTGAGAAGTATGACCTGCCCTCAGAGTCCCAGCCTCAAAGGACAGTGAGGCTGCCCAACCTGGCAACACCTGCCCCACAGACACTGTGGGTAGTGACGGGGGGGAGTCCAGGGCCTGGGCCCAGCAGCTCTCACAAGGAGCGGGCAGACCACCAAGAGGCTGATGGGCTGGAGGGCAACCACCCTCACCCCAACTCCAGCCCCTGTCAGACTGGCAGCCACAGGCCTTCCCATCGAGGGTCTGGCAGGGACCTCAACCCCTTCAGGACCTCAGGGGCTCCTTTGCCCACTTTTGCTTGTGTGTGGCTGGGTAACATTTCAAGATAATCGTGGATGGAAGTACCTTCCAGGATGGAAGTACCTTCTCCCTGCCTTTCCCCCTTTCCTTGCTACCCCCAGAGCAGGTAGCTGATTAAGTCCTTTGGTGCCTCAGGGAAGGGATACCCCAGGGCAGAGAAGAGGAAACAGCAGGTCTTTGTGGATCTTTGTCCCAAAAGTCTAAGCTCTTAGGACAGTGGTCCTTAAACCCCACAGGGTATCAGAACCACCCAGAGGGCTGATCTGATACCCAGCCCAGAGTCTCTGCTCCCCAGTCTGAGGTAGGGCCCGAGAACTTCCACTATGGCCAGGTTCCAGGCATGCTGGTGCTGCTGGTCTAGGCAGCCACACTGAAAACCCCTGTCTTCCACCCATCCTTCTCACCTTAGCCATAGATCAGAGACACCTGGGGAGTTTTCCAAACCCCATCCCTGGCATGGTACACCCAAAGATTCTGGTCTCAACGGTCTGGGACAGGGCATGGGCGCTGGAAATTCCTCAGTTTTCCCGGGCAGTCCCAGCTAACATCAGGCTCTAGAGCGATGGCCCCCTCAGCCGGGTCCTAGCACTCAGCCAGCCTCTAGGAGCTCACACAGGCCAGCTCCTCACATCCCACTGCTTCAGCACACTCCATGCCCATGGATGGCTCTGAGTTTCTGCCCTCTGCTCACTGCCTGGAAGGCTCTGCCCCCATGAACTCCTCATTGTCCTCCCTGGGGATCTCACTCAAGCACCCATTGGGAGAAGCCAGCCCCCAAGCCATCTGGGCCCCACTTCTCCCAACCCCTCAAGTTCCCTGCCCACGTTCTGTCCCACCTGCACTGGGTAAGAAGCATCATGGATCCAGGTCTCCCCAAGGCCCCAGACTTCAGGACAAGAATTGTGCTTGGTATTCACTTCTGTGTTCTGTCACTTGGAATAGATTCTGAGCACAGTAAGTGCAGGTTGTTACTTGAAAGAGTCCTGAAATAATTCTCTTTCCACTCTGACCACATTGAGAGGCCCAGATTCAGCCTCAGACACCATATGGCTAAAGAGATCTGGAGCTCATTGGCCTGCAGGAGAAATACTAGTGGGAGACAGGGGGTTATGTTCAAATACCCAAGCGGCTGCAGAAAGGACCAGAGCATGGCTTTCTCCAAGTCACCGGGAGCTGGCCACTGAAGGTGGAGATTTCAGGGCAAGTTAGGAGCAAGTCATTTCCATGGTGATCAGAGCTCCCTGAAGAAGGCCTCCGGGCAGCATGCTGCTTTCCCCAGCCTAAGGGGCTGGGAGCAACCCTGTACCCTCCCACCCAGAGCATCCGTCAGTCCATGGTGATCATGGTGACCAGGCTCCCCACAGCTCTGGGAGCAGGCAGTAGCAGCGGACTTGGTGTCAAGATGAGGCCGTGGATCAATGCCCTTGGTTTGACCAAGCCAGCTATATGAGGAGTGACCCATGCGGATCCCGGACCCCATGCTCAGAAGTACCTGGCTGTTGGTTTCATGCTCTGCTGTCAGCACCATGAAATTCTTAATAATTATTTTTGACCAGGAGCCCACATTTTCATTCTGTACTGGGCCTTGCAAATTCCACAGAGGGTCCTAGGTCTAGCCCCTCTGCCACTGTGAGCAGGGGGACCTCTCAGCTTCCTCAGCTGCAAACTGGAGACCTCGATCCCTCATGGAACACCAAGGGAACCATAAGAGGGAGCAGATGGGAAAGCTTTTTGGAAAGGTCCAGCTGCCGTACAAGTGGTGCCTAAAGATCTGTGTTCATGAGGACGGATGGATGGGCTTGCCAGTAATCATCCTGCTACAGCTGCCATGCCTTCTGCATCTCCTCCATGCTCTATGTTTTCATTCAATTTCACAACAAACAAATGAGAGACGTGACTGTTTCCAGTGTATGGATGAGGAAAGGGAGGCTCAGAGAAGCTGAGTGATTTGCCCAAAGTGTCACAACTGTGACAAGTGGCAATACCAGGAACAGAACCCAACCCTGCTGGAACCCAAGCCCAGGCACTTCCTTCTGCACCAGTCAGTTTGGGTTCTTGGGGAGGTGTCACATCCAGGGAGTTTCCTTGGACCAAAGAAATCCAGGGAAAATGAAGCACTGATCTTGGGTTAAAGGCGAGCCCGATCCCAGGCTGGGCCCATCCAGCAATGTCCCTGTGACAGTCCAGCTATTAATCCTGAGCACTGTCCCTCTCTGCGGGCACTGCCTCAGCTGACCCAGTCCCCGGCCCTCCTGTCCTCACCCTCATCCTTTAAGACGTTAATAGATTTCCTATAGCTTCAGGTATAGCAAACCTCTGCTGGTCTGAACTAATGTATTAGTATTTTAAAAAGACTTCTTGGGAATTCTCTATTTCTCTTCCTTATTTTCCCTTCCAGCACCAAAAGAAGAAAACACATGACCTCAATCTGCCAGCCACCTTTGAAAAGAAGGCCCCTCGGGGAAGAACACATTGGCAATCCACATGGCTTATTTAATTATGATGAAAATGCCAAATTATTAAATAGCCAAAAAAATACTTTGAATAAAAAGTTGGTGATTACAGTTCCCATTTCATTTGTACCCAAACACATATGGTAGTTTCATAATGCAAGAAATTATTTTCAGACAGAAATAATTACATAGGGCTCTCAGGTCACTTTTAGCAAGGGACCTTGCTATGCACTTTTAAATCACAATTTGTGCTGCTGCTGCTAAGTCACTTCAGTCGTGTCCGACTCTGTGCAACCCCAGAGACGGCAGCCCACCAGGATCCCCAGTCTCTGGGATTCTCCAGGCTAGAACACTGGAGTGAGTTGCCATTTCCTTCTCCAATGCATGAAAGTGAAAAGTGAAAGTGAAGTCGCTCAGTCGTGTATGACCCTCCGCAACCCCATGGACTGCAGCCTTCCAGGCTCCTCCGTCCATGGGATTTTCCAGGCAAGAGTACTGGAGTGGGGTGCCATTGCCTTCTCAAAAGCATCCCAAAAGCATCCTTTGGGAATTTGCAAGTTGCCCCAGTCTAAGCTGCATGCACAACTTCCTTCTTGGAAGGATCCTTGGAAGGATCAGGGTGAAAGTTTCATAAAGATTGGTATGGCTCCGGCTGCAGCCCATTTATAAATGCACATGTGGGTTCTAGACCCATAGGCACTAACCCTGTGCCTGGCTGAGCTGACTGATCAATCAAACAGCTATGAAGAATAAAACAAGATACTTTTTTATTTATTTATTTTTTTGATTCATGTTGATATATGGCAAAACACTTTTTTAAAATGGATTTTCTATTCACTTAATTGATGCAAGAGAAAGCAAAAAGGCAGGATATCAAGAGCCTGTCTCTCTGAGCTTTCTATCCATGCATCTGTTCAGGATAGTTGCTAAATCACTGTTCTTTCCCCGAATATGTGCACAACACATAGCTCCAGGAGTTTTTGAGAAATAACTTCATTCGATCTACTTAACATTTAACAAAGCACCCGCTCCTAGTTCTGTACTCTATAGGAATCCAGAGATTTCTTCATCTGCATCTGTCAAGTCTTCTTATTCCTCTATTTGCCCCCGGGACTCCTTGCTGTGAGAGCCCCGTGAGTGATGCTGTGATGTCACTCATGGTAACAGGTGACTGGGCCAAGATTGGACAATTGACCAAAGCTAAGCCAATCAGAATCTCTCTTCCAGAAATTTGGAATTAACAGATTCTAGCCTCTCAAAAGGATGTAAAGCAGGCAGCTGATAGGAGTCGGAAGCCATGATATAACCTGGGAGGCAAGTAGGAAAAGTTGCTCTTCAGAGCAGGAGGATAGAAGGGAGATGGAAAGACACTTTTACAATGTGTGACTTCCCTAATCTCAAGGCCAGTCTGGCCTTCCTCCTGCCAACTTCCCAATCTTCCCTTCTATATTACTTTATTTTTTTAAGAGATTTTTTTGGCTGCACCATGTGGATTTGTGGGATCTTAGTTCTCAACCAGGAATCAAACTTGTGCCCCCCACTGTAGAAGAGCAGAGTTCTAATCACTGGACCACCAGGGAGTTATCTTCCCCTGAAATGGAATACTACTCAGTCATAAAAGACTGAAATGATGTCATTTGCAGCAACATGGATGGACCTAGATTATCATACTAAGTGATGTAAGTCAGACAAAGACAATATCATAGGATATCACCTATACATGGAGTCTATTAAAAAAATATAAGACTTCCCTGGTGGCCCAGTGGTTAAGACTCTGTGCTTCCAACGCAGGGGGCACAAGAAGTTCGATGTCTGGTCAGTGAACAAAGATCTTGTAAAACTGCACAGTGTGGCCAGGAAAGCAAAAAACAAGCTAAAATATTATACAAACGAACTTATTTACAAAACAGAGACATAGAAGAAAAACTTCTGGTCACCAAAGGAGAAAGAGGGAGGGATAAATTAGGAATTTGAGGTCAGCAGATGCAAACAATCATACAGAGAGTGGATAAACAACAAGGCCCTGCTGTATAGCGTACGTGCATGCTCACTTGGTCACTCGGTCGTGTTTGACTCTGCAACCTCATAGACTGTAGCCTGCCAGGCTTCTCTGTCCATGGAATTTTCCAGGTAAGAATATTGGAGTGGGTTGCCATTTCCTACTCTGGGAGATCTTCCTGACCAAGGGACTGAACCTGAGTTTCCTGCATTGGCAGGTGGACTCTCTGCCACTGTGCCACCTGCAAAGCCCTACCACATAGCACAGGAAACTATATTGAATATCCTGCAATAAACTACAGTGGGAAAGAATATGGAAAAGGATACATATAGATATATACGTATCATTGAATTGAATCACTTTGTTGTCCACTGTAAAGGAGAACAATATTGTAAATCAACTATACTTCAATTAACAAAATTAAGATAAATTGAAAAAAACAAAACAAAAAAGGAACACAACTTCCTCCCTAGACCTGCCCAGTCAGAAAGTGGGTGGGGCCCAGCCCTGTGTGTCTCACAGCCCTCCAGGTGATTCTGACACCCCCTCCCTACAGTTTGGGAATCACAGATTTTCTAGGTACCAGGGACTTTCACAGGCATTCTCTGAGCAGCCCCTCAACATAACCTTGTGAATAATTGCTCTGATCCTGGTCCCACATCCAAGGATGCAGGGCTCCAGGCCATGACCTGGTGGAGTCACTGGACTAGAGGAGACCCTGGGGGCCTGGCACTTGGGAAGCCTGCCCAGCTCTGTGCTCCACTTTGCTCCTCCCCCATTCAGCTCTCCATGGGGTGGGTCTCTCCCTTCCTTCCCTGGAGACTTAGTCTCTTCTGGGTCCAGCTCAGGCCCACAGGACTTTTTCTACCACCAAACCCAGGCTCTCCCTTCAGCCTTATCACTCCCTGTCATTCAAGCCCTTTTGGGGAAGAGATTATTCTACACATACAAAGACTGACTTCCTCTCCTTTGATGCATCCCCAGCCTCGAGCTGGGTCACAGCGCTCCATGGTTTCCTAACAGTCCCTTTCTAACTCCAGCTTGCACACACAGTTCACACCATTATACAGACAGCCCACACAGATGGGATTTGTGCCCCAGGAAGCAAGTTTTACCTACGAAGCTTTAGATTTTGGCAGCAATGCAGCTTTCTCAGAAGGAACCCATGCTTAATCAAAAATGGGTCATTTATTTTTAAGTGTGAATTGAGAATTAGTAGAAAAACTCCCTGTGTGTTGATAAAACTGATACAACCAGAACATTCACCAGGCTGACCAGAAAGAGCTGAGAGAGGACCAAGGAAGTGCATGCTGCCTCCCCAGAGCCTGGCCTTGTGGATAGCGGTTCTAAGATCAGGAGGAGAGGAGCAAGGGTAGGAGGACGCTGAGAATTTGAGCAGGTGGGAAAGTACTGAGCCCCAAGATCACGGGTGTAAACAGTCTCCAGCCCCTTTAACCATGACCACAACCTGCATCTCTAGGCCTGAGGGATTGCTTCCCCAGAAATACAGAGGGCCACTCTGCCCATGAGGCAAGCAGAAGTAGCAGGAATTTAACAGCTGCCAGGAGCGCCTTTCAACTTAGGAAGTGGTGTATAAATGCCCTGGCTCTCTCCTTGCCCCTGTGATAGGGCAATTCAGAATAGATTTTGCAACAATTCTCAGAATCTCCCTCAAAGATCATGTTCCAGGTGCCCACTGTGTCCGCTGGTTTAAGAGGACCCTCTTCACTAACTGTTCCTTCTCTTGCTTACTGAGTTAGTCTCCTAGCAGTATGTTTTCTGAACTTCCCAAATATACTACTTGAACTTGTAAATAAATAAAAAATAAATACAGCCAACACCACCCAGCAGGGTACCCTTGCAACCTATGCTTCCACTGCTTACAGACTGCTTTTGGCCATCACCCTTACCCTGCTGGTACACCCACCTGGAAGAATGTGGGTCCCAGCATCTGAACATAATGGGGCCAGGGGCTTGGAGAAAAAGCAAACTGACAAGTACCAAGTCTGCAGGGCTTGTCCTTGGGAGAGAATTCCTAGGTCCACCTGCTCACAGTGTCTCAGGAGCAGACTCGCAACTGAACCAGAGTCGGGGTCCCCGGGGTGGAGGAGGGGGGAGGTTTAAATCATGTCCTGCTTCTGCTCTGGGAGGGTCTCTGTACAGAAATGTCAACAGGATCAAAACAAAGCAAACAGGCTGCTCCAACGGGCAGAGGCTCAGCCTCAGATGGACCTGCCCCTGGAGGCCACAGAAGCTCTGGATCAGCTGCATCAAGACAGCAGAGCAGGGCTCTGCTGGTCCCAAATAGTGCTGGACAAACCTAGTGAAGAGAGACAGTAGTGTCTCGGGTGTGAAGGAAACAGGAGATTTTGTTCTCATCCCCAAAAGGCGAACAGAGAATCGGGGAATACGGAAGGAAGCCATCAAATATTCAAAAAATAGTGGACCAGCAGTGAGTAATAACTATAATAATAAGCCTGCTACTGCTGCTGCTAAGTCGCTTCAGTCGTGTCCGACTCTGTGCGACCCCATGGACTGAAGCCTACCAGGCTCCTCCATCCATGGGACTTTCCAGGCAAGAGTACTGGAGTGGGTTGCCATTGCCTTCTCCGAATAATAAGCCTACCTGTGTGTAGTAACAGAATGAGAAAATAGCAATGACTGTGTATAAACACCTAGCAGGCACCTCACCTTGCACTAGATGATTTCCATAGAAGATCTTGTTTAATACTCACCACATCCTGTAGCATAGAAATGATTACTCCCACCTTGAAGATGAGAAAACTGAGGACCACTGCGATATCTGGGGGAAGTTGCATGCTGGCTACTCCTGGCCTGGGCCGGCTCCTCTCTGAACAGCTTTGCTCCTTTCAGTCCATTGCCTTGTGCTTGAGGCCACCAGTCCCCTGTTCTGGGTGGCTGCCTTTAGAGAGACCCCCTGGTCCCAATCACTCCAATATACGCCCTTCCTTCTTTCTGAAAGTGTTCACACATCATCTCGGGCTCCTCCATGAAAACTCAGCCTTCACCCAGTCCTAACAGCCCAAAGTCAGGTGGCCTCCTGGGCCCTTGCTCCCTTCGCTCATCCTTCTCTCTCTCTCACCTGCTCCATTCAGTTCATTGCCACGTCCCTGCAGCCCAAATGCCGCCACCAGTGCAGGCCAGTGGCCCCATCACCTGGATGGCACAGCTGTTCCTCCAATAGCTCCTCCATCCCTCAGCCAGAATTCACCTCCCAAGATGCAAGATTGACCTGGACCCTTCCCTTTCATGGCACGAATGGCTTCCCGTGGCTCTCAGGGTGGCGCAAAGCCCCTGATGCACATGGGCTTCCCAGGCCCTTCCCAGTCTGGCCCTACTCCCACTCCAGTCCCCATTCTCACTGTTGGCCACAGACCCTGAAATTGCAAAGCTCTCTTGGGCCTCACAGCTCAGCCTGTACAGATCCTTCTCCCTCAACCAGCCTCCTCCTCCCCTCCACCCCATCCTGAGCTCACAATTGCTCAAACTGCTCCACTCGGACTCACCCAGACTGAGTCAAAGGAGCCTCCCCTGGGCTCCCACGGCCCCTTGCTCACCCTATCAAAGGCCCTGTGGTCCTATATAGAAACTGCTCTCTGCTTGCTTGTTTCTGCAGACAAGCCTCATTACTGAGAGTAGGGATCATGTCTTACTGATCATCATGTCCAGTCCCCTGAGAGTGCCTGGTGGGTGCAAACCCCTTCCCCACTCCCTACCCCTCTGCACCACACCCCTTCTCCAGTGCTGAGCTCTCAGTGCTGCAAGAAAGATCTGCTGCATCCTGCCAGTGCCTCCAGCCTAAGCCACCAAGAGCGCCCTTGCAGTGGGACTAGGTTGGGTTTGTTGACTGACTGCAACAGGGGAGAACTCAGGCCATGGGGAACGAGGGGTATCTCACCCACAGGGTGTTAGAAAGGCCTTCCAGAACTGAGGTTTATGTTCAGTGACCGGGGGAAGGGCTTCACTCTGGACTGGAAGCTGTCAGGAAGCAGGGCTGATGGTCTGACTGGGTACTTTACTAAATCTTGTCTAAAAATTTAGTATCACATGAGGTGGAAGGAGCAGTCACTTTTATTAGCCAGAGTGTAGAGTGCGTGCCGCTCCTGTGGCTTGGACAGCATCCTTGTGTTTGAGTGCAAACGTGATGATGGAGGGTCTGGTTTTTGCCTTGACTCATTGTGGTCACAGAGAGGGCTTCTCTGAGGTCAGTGTCATTGTCATGACATTGATCTTGCTCCTTAGGAGAGCACCAGGCCAGCTGTGGTACAGGCCAGCTTCCAGCCGTCGGGCACCGCTGGTCTCTTTCTCCATCTTTTGCCAATCTGTCACGCAGTTAGCTGGTCATGCATCACCACCAGGGCCAGAGGCCGAGCCTTGTTCTTGGCTTCACATTCAAGCCTTGTGCTCCAACCCAGAATTCATGGGTGTAGGAAGTGCAAGTGGCTCTCCCCATGGCCCTAAATCTCCTCTACTCTTTTTGCTCCCCTGACCACCACCCTAGCTTTTGTTTGGGTATCAGTCCTTTGGTTCCATTGAGTTCCATTCAAGGTAGGTCATGAATGGAGGAGCAGAGGAGATGCCAATTTTGCCACTGGATGGGAGGAAAGAGAAAACTGACCTCACCGGTCCTCTCCCCAGTGGTGTTTACCCAAAACCATCAAAGCTTCATGCTGCAGGGATCAGCTTCCTCTTGTCGTGGATTTTAGAACCCTTTTGCTAAGATACACTCTCTCTTTCTCACACTCTCATGTGCTCACTCTCTCTCTCTACTTTGGATTGTACCACCAGTGGCATCCTATATCAAGAAGACACATTAGGGGAATTAAAAGAATTACCAGAAAGAAATAAACTACAGTGAATAAAGATGAAATCTTCCTTAACTATCTCTGAATCTCCAAACCCTTGAAGTCTGCTCTCTCCACATTGTGCATCTTCTCATTTGTACTGTCTCCCAGTCTCCCCTATGTTATTTGGTCCCCCTGATGAAGTCATAAACCCCCAAGGAGAGACCCGTGCCCCATTATTCTGACAGCTACCCTCCCAGTCCCAGCCCAGGTTGGATCCCCCACAGTCCTGGCCATACCCACCTGAAATGTTCACAGTCTTCCCAGAATTGTTCTTCTATGGTCCCCACGGGGAGTCCAAAGGGATTTCAACAACTGAGCTTCTCCCAGGAATCTCCAGCTGGGAAGGGGATGCAGGGGCAACACCGCCCCCCCCCCCACCTTCATGGAGTGGAGCCTGCCCTTTTCTCCCACAGAGAGGCCCAGGGCCAGGCATTGGCCAAGGAGAAAATGTCAGTTGAGGTCCTCTCTCCACCATCACTAAGAGGATACTCCCTTGGCTGCAAGCATCTGAGGATGAGTGCATGGTATAAAATTCTCTTTGAGAACTCAGAAAATTTGCTCCATTCAGAACAATTGGCTCAAAGGAGAAAAACCATGACCTCTTCCTGAAGATGCAGTCTGGTTTTGTGAGTGTGTATTAGGGCAGATGAGGGTGGGAAAGGCAGAGATTCTCTATCAGCTCTCTGATATGTGACGATGGAGACTTCAGCCACCACCTCCATTCCCACAACACTTGTTCTCTGTACTCAACTGTGTCCAAAGCAGCACAGTCATAAACCAAATTTTTCCCAAATTGGTGTTGCTTCCTAACCAGTGTGTGGGTTGGGGTTGGGGGCCAGAGACAGAAAAACTATGATATCTTCAGGGCAGGACCTTCCTGTTTGGAGTTAGGCATTCACCCCACAGTTGACCACACCTGGTTGGGCAAACAGACTAAGGTGCCGTCACACTCACAGTCTTAGGTCTTAACTCTCCGAGGTCAAAGCCAAAAGCACCAGCATCTCATTGAGACCAGGAGGCTGTCAAGGCTACCCATTCATCCACATCTATTCTATGTATGAAAACACATTAAGAAATAGCCAAACTTGGAAAAATCACAAATTAGGAGAAATTATTTGCATTATAAAAATATTTAATTTTTGGAGGATTTTCTTAAATAATAAATACTTCTTACACTTTTCAGTTGCCTGTTTCCAAGATATTACTTTCTCGTCAAAAGAAAAACCAGAAAAGTAGAGAAATTGAAAATTAAATTAGCAGATGAAAATGGTAAATACTAAAAAATTTAAATAGTAATAAGCTAAAAGAAAACAGAATTGAGTATATTTTAAACACATAAAAAAGAAAAAAATGTCCAAACTTAAAAAAATGGAACCCACAAAGGAAAATAAACACATCACATAAGTGAAATACACATGGTTAAATTTTAATGTCTAATATTAATACAAACTGATAAAAGCACAAAGCACAAACCATTTAGAAAGAGAAACTATAGTAAACTGTAAACATAGGAGCAAATATTCAACTTCATTGAGAATCAAATAAAAATGAATTAAAACAACAGAAGAAAACTTCTTTGGGACATAAACACTTAGCATAAAATGCCCGTTGTTGATGAAGATGTGGTGAGATGAGCAATAAACTGCATTCCTGGCAAAAGTGTAAACTAATCTGTCTTGGAAAGAAGTGGAGACATGTATGTGTGTGTGCGTGTATACCTTTTGCCTTTTCTTTAGCTTTGGTATGATATGAATCTGTTATGAGTATATGTATGTATTATGTAATGCACTATAATACATAATATATATCTATAGAACTATACTATATTTTGGCATGTGACATGGCAAACCAATCCAATATTCTTGCCTGGAGAATCCTATGGACAGAGGGGCCTGGCAGGTTACAGCCCATAGGGTCACAAAGTGTCAGACACAACTGAGGACATGACTGATACTATACATAATGTATTAATACAAACTATATAAAATGTACAGATGTGCATATTAATGTATATCATGAAAGATTCACATCCTGCCAAAGCAAAAGAAAGAAGTTCAAATGGAGAAAAGACCAAAGACAAAGGCTTTTCTCTGCCACACCAATTAAACTGATACTCATATCTTCTACCAGAAGCAGCATCTGGCTTCTTCTCTTTCTGTGTCCCTTGCCAAGCCTGAAGATGCCGTCACACTGGTTCTTTCCCATGACCATCATCTTCATCACTGACTCGCACATGTGAGCCTGCATCAGTATGTCCTGGAAAGCCGATCAAAATACAGATCACTGGGCCCCACCCCCAGAGTTTCTGCTCTGACAGGTCTGTGGTGGGACCCTAAAATGTTCATCTCAGAAGTCTCCAGGCATGCTGCTATTCCCTGGATCACATTTTGAGAAGTACCAACCTGCACACCATGTATCCTTCTGGGTTTCCCACCAGAGCAGCCTCCTCACTCCTCCTCAACTGTTGTTACTGAACCAGGTTTATTTGCTCAACACACAGCCAACCAAACAGAGACTCAAGGTAACTTTTGAGTGCACATGCCCAGCTGGAGGGACAGTAGCCCTAACCTGTCTTAACCTTCCCGAGCTTGACCTGAACATGGCTGACTCCAAGTTCCTGAAAAACAACTTGGGCAAACATCTTACAATTCCTACCTCAGAGATGCTCTCTATAGGGGTTATGAAGGGGTACTGTAACATATTGTTTAGGCTACATGGCACTTGGAGGACACACAAGGTTTTGTAAAAACAATTAATGCATGCTTGATCGGTGAAGGCAGGTAACAGTTTATTATTTATTAAACAAGTTACAGTTGAATGCATCTAACTAATGTCTACCCTTGCTTTCACTGGCAGAACAGTGTTATATAGCTGTAATTTTTTTTATTTTATTGAAGTATAATTGATTTACAATGTTGTGTTAATTACTGCTAAATGGTTGTCTGAGGAGGCCTTACAAATAGCTGAGAAAAGAAGAGAAGTGAAAGGCAAAGGAGGAAAAGAAAAATATACTCATTTGAACACAAAGTTCCAAAGAATAGCAAGGAGAGATAAAAAAGCCTTTCTCAGTGACCAATGCAAAGAAATAGAGGAAAACAATAGCATGGGAAAGACTAGAGATCTCTTCAAGAAAATTAGAGATACCAGGGGAGCATTTCATGCAAAGATGGGCACAATAAAGGGCAGAAATGGTGTGGATCTAACAGAAGCAGAAGACATTAAGAAAAGGTGGCAAGAATACAAAAAAGATCTTCACGACCCAGATAACCACAATGTTGTGCTCACTCACCTACAGCCAGAATTCCTGGAGTGTGAAGTCAAGTGAGCCTTAGGAAGCATCACTATGAACAAAGCTAGTGGAGGTGATGGAATTCCAGCTGAGCTATTTCAAGTCCTAAAAGATGATTCTGTGAAAGTGCTACACTCAATATGCCAGCAAATTTGGAAAACTCAGCAGTGGCCACAGGACTGAAAAAGGTCAGTTTTCATTCCAATGCCAAAGAAGGGCAATGCCAAACAATGTTCAAACTACCACATAATTGCACTCATCTCACATGCTAGCAAAGTAATGCTCAAAATTCTCCAAGCGAGGTTTCAACAGTACGTGAACTGAGAACTTCCAGATGTTCAAGCTGGATTTAGAAAAGGCAGAGGAACCAGAGATCAAATTGCCAACATCCATGGGATCACAGAAAATGCAAGAGAGTCCCAGTAAAACATCTACTTGTTTTATTGGGCTTCCCAGGTGGCTCAGCTGGTAAAGAATTCACCTGCAATGCAGGAGACCTGGGTTCTATCCCTGAGTTGAGAAGACTCCCTGGAGAAGGGAATGGCTACCCACTCCAATATTCTGGCCTGGAGAATTCCATGGACTGTACAGTTGCAAAGAGTCGGACATGACTGAGCTATTTTCACTTCTACTTTATTGACTATGCCAAAGCCTTAGACTGTGTGGATCACAACAAACTTTGGAAAATTCTTAAAGAGATGAGAATACCAGACCACCTGACCTGCCTTCTAGAAATCTGTATGCAGGTCAAGAAGCAATAGTTAGAACCAGACATGGAACAACAAACTGATTCCAAATTGGGAAAGGAGTACATCAAGGCTATATGTTGTCACCCTGCTTATTTAACTTATATGCAGAGTACATCATATGAAATGCCAGGCTGGATGAATCACAAGCTGGAATCAAGATTGCCGGGAGAAGTATCAATAACTTCAGATATGCAGATGACACTACCCTTATGGTAGAAAGCAAAGAAGAACTAAAGAGACTCTTGATGAAAGTGAAAGAGGAGAATGAAAAAGTTGGCTTAAAATTCAACATTCAAAAAACTAAGATCATGGCATCCAGTATCATCACTTCATGGCAAATAGATGGGGAAACAATAGGAACACTGACAGACTTTATTTTCTTGGGCTCCAAAATCACTGCAGATGGTGACTGCAGCCATGAAATTAAAAGAGGCTTGCTCCTTAGAAGAAAAGCTATGAGCAACCTAGACAACATATTAAAAAGCAGAGACATTACTTTGCTGACAAAGGTCTGTCTAGTCAAAGCTATGATTTTTCCAGTAGTCGTGTATGGATGTGAGAGTTGGACCATAAAGAAAGCTGAGCACCAAAGAATTGATGCTTTTGAACTGTGGTGTTGGAGAAGACCCTTTAGAGTCCCTTGGACTGCAAGGAGATCAAACCAATCCATCCTAAAGGAAATCAGTTCTGAATATTCATTGGAAGGACTGATGCTGAAGCTGACTCACCAGAACTTTGGCCACCTGATGCGAAGAACTGACTCATTAGAAAAGACCCTGATGCTGGGAAAAATTGAAGGCAGCAGGAAAAGGGGATGACAGATGAGGTGGCTGGATGGCATCACTGACTCGATGGACATGAATATGAGCAGGCTCAAGGAGTTGGTGATGGACAGGGAGGCCTAGCATGCTGCAGTTCATGGGGTCTTAGAGAGTCAGACATGACTGAGTGACTGAACTGAGCTGAACTGATACAGCAAAATGATTGTTATACATATATACACATTCTTTTTCATATTCTTTTCCATTATGGTTTATCACAGGACATTGAATATAGTTCCCTGTGATATACAGTAGGATCTTGTTGTTTATCCAGTCTCTACATAATATAACTCTTTGCATCTGATATAGCTCTAAATCAGTCATCAAGCCACACCATCTCAGCAGGGACACAGAAGTACTTACACCTGATCCCAGGACTTAATATTACCACTAGTGCTCAGATGGAACACACCTCATTCCTCACAGCACACTCTCCTTTTCTTTAAGGGCAGCAAATCTCAGTCCCTGCGGTAAAGGAACCAATTGCTCCAGATCACTGGATGCCTTTATCTTCCTTCATTCCCTTCTCCTCCCTCTCCCATGCTCATCACCAGGCAGCTATCCTTGGAGGGGATTCCAGAGGGCTAAGAAATGTGTTCCCATCTTGCCTTAGCCAACTTCCAGCTATAGGACCCAGGACAAGTTCCTCCACCAGCTTGAGTTTCAGGATCTCTATTGGCTAATGGACATCAGTGCTGTGATTAAATTGAAAATGAACACAAAAATTCCTACTGGAGTGGTCAGTAAATGCTGCTCATTATTCACTGCCCAGTCTTACTTGCAACCATCCATTCTTCCAGTCAGTAATCCAATCTATCCCGTTTGGTCTCTGTTGCTTATGTGCCTTTGCTTTTTCCATGCTGCCAAATGTGTTTGTTTGTCCATGGCTTTATTGAGGTCATATCTGTTTATTGTTTTAAGTCATTCACCCTGAAGTATAAAAAGAGAAAGCCCATCCCTCATCTCCCCCAGTCCTCAGAGGTAACTGCTGCTAACGCTGTGGTGTCCATCCTTTCCAATCTTTATCCACAAATGTATAGACATATAAATACATATATGTGCTCTATATATTTTTTTTCTCCAAAAATAAAGTAGTGCTGGGACTTTTCTAGTGGTCTAGTGGTTAAGATTCTGCCTTGTGAGGCGGGGGACACAGATTTGATTCCTGGTTAAGCAATTAAGATCCCACATGCCATAGGGCAACTAAGCCCTCGAACCACAATTAGAGAAGCCTGCAAGCCACAACTAAGACCCAACACAGCCAAATAAATAAATAATTTTTAAAAAAAGTATTGCCACATCTTTCTGCAACTTTTTCATTTTCTGTTTTTATACTGAAGATTGTATTTCAGAGACTTCTGGTATCCACTTCAACATGTAAAGAGCTTGGAAGTTGCCACTCCCATCCTTACAAAATGAAGAAAATTAACAAACTGAAAACCAATGACTTTTCTTAGACCTATCAGAGAATTAAGGTCATAGGGCAAATCACCACCCCCAAATCTGGAGAGACAGGTGAATCCAGACCATCTCAGCTGAGATCACCTTCCCTTGAGCACAGGCTGCAGTCTTCAAGTGCTAGGAGAACTTTCAAGGTGACTTTGATGAATGGCTGAAGGTGGAGTGTGAGTGAGGTTAGAAGTGAGACTCCTGGGGCCATAGTTTTAGCACAACCCCATCGTCATGTGGATTTTACCTCCAGGAACCCCACCAGCTTCTCACAGGAAAGAGATGAGAAAGATCCCCTCTGTCTTTGACAAGGGAGGAACCTAAGGGACCACGGATAAATGAATGGATAAAGAAGATGCAGTGTATATACACAACAGAATATTATTCAGCTATTAAAAAAAAGAATAAAATCTTTTCATTTGCAGCAACACGGATAGACCTTGGGTTTCCCCTGTAGCTCAGTTGGTAAAGAACCTGCCTCAATGCAGGAGACCCGAACTTGATCCCTGGATCAGGAAGATCCCCTGGAGAAGGAAATGGCAACCCACTCCAGTATTCTTAACTGGAGAACCCCATGAACAGAGGAGCCTGGCAGGCCACAGTCCATGCAGTAGTAAGAGTTTGACATGACTTAATGACTAAACCACCACCATGTTAAATGAAGTCAGACAGAGAAAGACAAATACCATGTGATTTTATTTATATGTGGAATCTGAAAAACAAAACAGAAACAGACTCATAGAGACAGAGAAAACTCTGGTGGCTGCCAGCAGGAGGAGGGGAGAGGAGGAGAGAAATTTGTGAGGGAGATTAAGAAGTATGAACTTCCAGTTTCAAACTAAATGAGTCACAGGTATGAAATGTAGAGTGTGGGGAATATAATCAATAATGATGTAATATCTTTGTATAGTGACAGGTGGTAACTAGACTTATCAAGGTGACTGTTTCAAAATGTATACAAACATAAATCACTATGTTGTATTTCTGAAACTGATACTGTAAGTCATTATACTTAAATAATATATATACATATATATTATATAAAAAATAAGAATGGAAAGGAAAGTAGGAAGAGCTCATCAGAGACACAACAGCAGCTCCCAAATTTTCAAATACAGAACCAGAGAATTGCCAAGGAGCTTATTAAAATTTGGATTTTTGGATCTAATGCCCAGAGACATTGTCAATGGCTCTGGAGTGAGGCCCAGCAATCTGCTTGCAGAGCATCTTCCAGATGATTTTGCACAGAGGTCTCTGTGCCACACCTCAAGACTATACCCTAGAGAAGGCAGAATGGCTTTATCCCATGGAGACGGTGACCAGTGGGTCAGGAAGGAAGATTTCGGCTCAGGGCGTCTCATCCCTGGCTGCATATTGGAATCCTCTGGGAAGCTTTTTAAAAACACTAATGTCTAAAAATCCTCATGGATCAGGATCTCTGGGCAGCTGTAGATTTTGAAAGCTCCCCTGCAGATTTTGATGTACGGCCAGGTTGAATATTGCTATGACTAAACAGAAAAGGCTGGCACCTTTCAAATGGCATCACAGAGGTGACTGCCAGTTTGGTCCATGCCTGGCTGCCTGCTCAGGCTGTCCATCACAAACCTTGGTGACTGGGCAGAAAACAATTTGGCTGAAAGCATGCTAGCCAGAATGCACATTTTAAATCCTTCAAACAGTGGACAAAGCTGAAAGCATGGCCAATGCAGCAGAGCAGACATAATTGGCTTTAAATGAATTCAGAACTTAAAGAACTCCAAAACCCTGAAAACTTCCTGATAATTTTCTTTTGCAACTTCCTTTGCTGATTTAGTGTTTTTGTTGTTGATTTCCTTTTACAAAAGCAATCCATTCCTATTAAAGAAATGGGAAAATATACACAAGCAAAAAGAAAAAGATAAAGAATATCTGTAATCCACACAAACAAAGACAATAAATAAACACCTTAGAGAGTATCTTTTTAGACCCTTTCTCATGCAGATGTGTGCATCCATTTTTGTCTAATAGATCTTTCCAACTAACCCCATTAGGCATTTACAGCCATCCAAATCCATCCAAAGTGTACCTTTTATAAAAAGCATAGAAGGAGGACTAAATGGCCAAAAATTAACTTTGTAAAAGATAAACGTAAGAAAAAATGAAATTCTGAAAAACTATCCAAAAATCCTCAAGGATGCACACATTTTTGCAAACCACTCCAATTATGTTCAAGTATTACCAAAAATGTCCCCCTTCAAATGACATGGATTTTTCATGAAACCATCACTGTGAGGAGCAACCTGACCAGTTCAGCCAAATGAGAGTTTTTAGTCTGGGGGGTACCCTGCCCTCATTCCTGCCTCTCAAGACTCACGCCATCCTCCTCTCCGCCACTGAATCCCCTTCACCCTCTTCAGTTTATTCCAATCCTTCCCACCATTAAAGGCCAGTGTCATCTTTCTGCTTTTGGGATTTTTTTTTTTTAAGTATAGTTGATCTACAATGTCATGTTAGTTTCAAGTATACAGCAATGTGATTCAGCTATACATATACACATACCTATTCTTTTTATCATAGAATATTGACTGTAGTTCCCTGTGCTATATATTAATAGTAGGTCCTATGTGGTTATTTTATATACAGTGTGTGTATACATTAAACCCAACCACCCAGGCTTAAACTCAGTCCCTGAGTTTAAGTCCCCAAACCAGGCCTCCAGGCCCCCAGCAACCAGCCCTGCCGTATTTTCTCTGAGCCCCTCAATATGAATTCTACCTGTGCCTGGAGCTTTTAATCGATTCCCTTTCTAAGCACCTCAGAGTCCCCCAAGCACTAATCTCAAGTCCCCACCAAGGTCACTATCCCACCTCCACTGAATCCAGCTTAGCCTCTTCTGTCTGTCTCACAGCATGGAGCATGGTGCTGGGCACACAATAAACAGTCAATAAATACTGAATGAAGTACAGGGGATTTATAGGGAGAATTTTTTTAAGACACTCTATTCATCAGTAAAACTCAGTGGCACACTGCTGCCAATGGGAGGGCCACAGCAGAAGCCTGGACACTGTCGTAAAGGATCCAGTGTTAAGTGGGGACAGAGTAGCTCTGCACTCTGAAAGACAGGCAGCTGGATGGAAATGTGGGGTGACGACCCAAGATGGAGGACAAAGCCACCTCCTTGTTGGAGGGCCCCTGGGTTGAACCCTCAACAAAGGCTTTCCCAACACAGTTCTCTAAGCTACTCAGGGTCAGATAGGGCAGGAGGGGACCAAGATGAGCTGACACTATCCTGGGAAGGCCATAGAAGCCGTATTGATGAAGACAGGAACCCACAAGGGGTGAGGCAACCAATTCCTGCCAACAAGGAAGAGCAGACTGTGATTCAGCTGATGGCAGCCTTAAGTGACTGTATGGTCCTGGAGCCCCTGATAGGGGAGGACAGGAAAACGGGTCCAGGAGAGCACCGCTGAAACTTTAAGAGATATTTTTATTCCATGAAAAGATCAGGATGATCCTGCGGCTCAGAACAAGTGGAAAGCAACTATTATATAGAGACTGGATAACCAGCAAGGTCCTGCTGTATTGCACAAGGAAGAACAACATTCAATATTCCATGATAAACCATAATGGAAAAGGATTTGAAAAGGAACACATATATACGTATAACTGAATCACTTTGCTGTGCGCCTGAAACTCACACAACACTGTAAGCCAAAAATGCTTCAGTAAAAAATAAATTTTAAAAAAAGAGTAAAAAATAAAAATAAAAAAAGAGTAAGGTAGCAATCCAGCTTCATATTTTTCTTAAAAAAAAACAAAGTAAGTCCTCTAAAAATTCAAGCCTCCTTTTAGGGAAGAGAAGAGAATGCTGGTTTATCAACATCAAGGAGCACCCCCAGAGATCAGGAGGCAAATGTCCCCAGGGGATGACATCAAAATAATTTCATCAGGAAGACTGAAACCCAGGATGATCCAGGAACTGCCAAAATAAATTAGGGCAGTAAAGTTGGCTTTTTAAAGAAAGATAAAACTTGTTTTCACAAGAATTCTTTCCAGGGATTGCACCATACTTGTTTAGAAGAAATTTCTTAATAAGTCACTTGGGATAGAAGCTGTGGACTGTAGCAAATTTGCCGAAAGCCATTTCGGAGAAAGTTAATTCTTCAAAACACATGTGGTTGAATGTTTAATTCACTGAATGACCACTTTGACAAACACTGTCAACAAACACGGTAAGATGGGTCCTTATCAGTTTGCTACACGGCTTCACCACACATCCTGCCGCAGGTAAGTATATTGTGGCTTTTTCCACAGTTTGGTTTCAGGACCTTTCAGGATGAGACTAATTTGTGTACTCCGATTTCAGCAATTGTGCAGCACCTCCTCCTGTGTCCAAGGGACTGGGTTTCTGTCTTCCAGTTTATTTTCACTCACTCCACTGCCTTCTCCATATCACTTAAATCAGAGAGCAGCTACATCAAATGAATATTTTAAGCACGGTTCACATGCTTGGCAGCACTGCTTATCACTCCAGACACGAAAGGATGCCCCTGCTTTTTTACCATTTTATGCTGGTTCAGGGCTTCTCTATTTCATGAACTGTGATTTCAGCCTGCCCACAGAAGTGAGGATGCTGTGTAAGTGCAGACAGAGTCTGTATAGGCTGATTTAGACATACGCAAAACCAGAAAGGACAGTGCCCTGCCCCCAAGGGTCAGCCACCCCATCCATTTGACCTATTAGCCACTAGACTTGAGATCAGCTCTGTATGTGGAATCTAAAATACAACACAAATGAACTTACCTATGAAACAGACTCACAGACATAGAAAATACAGACCTGTGATTGCCAAGGGGGAGTGGGAAAGGGGGAGGGATGGGCTGGGACTGTGGGATTAGCAGGTGTAAACTATTATATAGAGAAGGGATAAGCAACAAGGTTCTCCTGTAGAGTACAGTGATATCCCGTGACAAACCATAATGGAAAAGCACATGAACAAGAATATATATGTAAAACTGAATTACTTTGCTATACAACAGAAATTAACACAACATTGTAAATCAACTACACTTCAATAAAATTATTTTTAAAAGAGAGTCAGGTCTGGGACCTGAAACACAACACTTCACACCCATATACCTGCACCAATACTATGCAGAAACCCTGTGTGCTCCTTTATAATTCTGAACTTGGATTATCCAGAAACTGATTTTTAGCCAGTTAGCACATATCCAAAAAGAGACCTCCCAAGTTAGCCAAAAGTATCTGCGTATAACCACGCAAGAAGGAAGCAGGCAGAGCAGGTAATGTGTGGGGAGCCCACAACAAGTCCTTGCCCCCTCCCAAACTGTGTGTGTGTGTCTGTGTGTGTGTGTGTGTGTGTGTGTGTGTTAGCCACTCAGTCATGTCTAACTCTTTGTGACCCCATGAACTATATAACTTGCCAGGCTCCTCTGTCCAGGGAATTCTCCAGGCAAGAGTACTTACTGGAGTGGGCTGCCATTCCCTTTTTCAAGGGATCTTCCTGACCCAGGGATCGAACCCAGGTCTCCCACATTACAGGCAGATCCTTTTTTTTTTTTTTTTAATTTTAGTTGGAGGCAATATTGCAGTGGTTTTTGCCATACATCAACATGAATCAGTACAGGCAGATTCTTTATTGTCTGAGCCACAAGGGAAGACCCAAACTGTAGGTAAAAATCTGCAAAAAGTCATGAAGGGCTTGATGTAAGTGGCTTTCTCAAGAAGAAACAGCGTTATACATCCAGGGAGCTGGGGGCCAGATCGAAGGGTGCCCTGTAGACGCAGGGTTGCTAAGACAGACAGAAGTCATAGGACCCTGCTGATGTCCCAGAGAGAGCTCTGGATCATCACGGATCAAAGAAGGCTGATTCAGTTAGGTTCAGCCACACCTCTAAGAGGCAGAGGCCCAGGTAATAACTAGGCTCCATGACCCAAGAGGAAACAAGGTTGGCCCACTTGCCTATGTTTAGAGCAAAAAGATGAACAGTGAAAGGGAAGTCCCAGTGCTTAGTGATGTTATTAGATTTATATGATGAAAAGAAGCAGAATTCTACACACTTAGCCTTGCTTTCATTTTCCCTCCCTGAGAAAATGGTCTTTAACTTTGAAACTTGATTATACTGAAAATCAAGGGCAAGGTGGGAGACAGGCAAAGATGCTCACATCCCAATCTCCAGCATCTATGAATATTACCTTTCAGCAAAAGAGACTTTGCAAATACACCTATGGTTGGGGAGATTAATCTGGATCACCTGGTGGGAGCAATATAATCACATTTGTCCTTTAAAATGGAGAACACTTCCCAGCTGTTGTCAGAGAGATGAGAGGAAGAAGAAGATATTCAAAGTGTCAAAAGGACTTGACCGCCATTCCTGGTTTTGAAGATGGAGGGAAAAGACACTGACCCCAGGAATTTAGGAACCTCAGAAGCTAGGACCTGCCCTCAGCTGTTAGCCAACAAAGAAACAGAGATCTCAGTTATACAACCAAGAGAACTAAATTCTGCCAACAGCACAAAACAACAAGGAAACAGGTCCTCCCTAGAGCCACCAGAAAGGAAGACAGTCCTGCAGACTCTTGATTTTAGATCTATATCAGACTTCTTTTTTTTAACTTTTTTATATTGAAGTAAAGCCAGTTAACAATGTTGTGATGGTTTCAGGTGCACAGCAAACTGACTCAGCCATATATATACAGGTATCCATTCTCCCCCAAACTCCGCTCCCACCCAGGCTGCCACCTAACATTAAGCAGAGTTCCCTGAGATATACAGAGGGTCCTTATCCATTTTAAATACAGCAGTGTGTACATGAGTATGTACGACCTCAAACTCCCTAAATATCCCTTCCCCTCATCCCTCCCCACTAGTGACCATAAGTCTGTTCTCTAAGTCTATGAGTCTGTTTCTTTTTTGTAAATAAGTTCATCTGTATCATTTCTTTATAGAGTCCGAATATAAAGAACGTCATATGATATTTCTCTTTATCGCTATGTCAGACTTCCGATTCACAGACCTTGAGATAATATATGCGTGTTAAGTCGCTTCAGTCTTGTTCAACACTTTGCAACCCCATGGACTGTAGCCTACCAGGCTCCTCTCTCCACTGAATTCTCCAGGCATTCTTGCCTGGAGTGAATTCTTGCCAGAGTGAATACTGGAGTAAATCACTATGTCCTCCTTCCAAAGATCTTAATACATCTGTGTTGACTGACACCACTATATTTGTGGTGATTTTTCACAGCAGTTGTAGAAAACTAACACAGTGTATTAACAAATAAAAAAGAAAGCAAGCAACACCTTTAAATGAGTGCAGATCCCTGGACCTAGATTAATTATGTCAAAGAGGAACAATATTCCGCATGGCCAAGTTAAGAAGCCCTGTTCATTCTATCCTGTTCTTAGAACCTCGAAAGACTCATCAGCATATTAAAGGCTCTGAAAAGTCCTACCAAAAAAAAAAATTTACCTTCTTTTTTTTTTTGAGAGTATATACCACTTTTTTTTTTTTTTTACTTTACAATATCGTATTGGTTTTGCCATACATCAACATGAATCCGCCATGGGTGTACACGTGTTCCCAATCCTGAACCCCCCTCCCACCTCCCTCCCCATACCATCCCTCTGGGTCATCCCAGTGCACCAGCCCCAATCATCCTGTATCCTGCATCAAACCTGGATTGGCGATCCGTTTCTTATATGATATTATACATGTTTCAATGCCATTCTCCCAAATCATTCCCCAGCTCCCTCTCCCACAGAGTCCAAAAGACTGTTCAATGTTCATCGCAGCACTGTTTATAATAGCCAGGACATGGAAGAAACCTAGATGTCCATCAGCAGATGAATGGATAAGAAAGCTGTGGTACATATACACAATGGAGTATTACTCAACCATTAAAAAAAATTTACCTTCTTTAGTCTACCTTTTCCAAACTTGTATAACCTCAAAACCCCGTTTTGCTATAATACCTGCTGACACCTGGAGACACAGTTCCTGTGGGCTGCTCCTGATGGATCATTTCACTGTTAGGAACCCTTCAGGGACCACCCCCCACCCCCCAGGCCCTTCATAATGAGCTACTTGCCTCTTAGCAGGGCACTCAGTGCCTCCAAGTTCATGCCTGCCAAGCTCTCCAGCCTTATTTACCAGAAAACTCCCCAAATAGTCTATGATAATTGACTTATTTTGTATTGTCTTCTTGTAATCATTGTGCTACCTAACCCATTCAGAGCAAAATCCTGCCCCTCTCAGCTTTGCTCTTTCCTTTAATTCCCAGTCATACTGAAGAATTTCTCTAGGGCCTCATTTTCTCTCACTTCCATTTCTTCCCACATTTTATCTCCTTTGCCTGAAACACAAATTCTCAACTTTCTTTGCCTTGAAGTGTCTTCCATCCCTTGCAATTCTGCTCCAATGACACTTTCTCCAGGCAGTCCTCCTGACTCTTCCTCACATGATTCAGTTTAAGAGCCCCTCTATTCTGATCCCCAGCTTAGATCTGTTGTCACAATTGGCCCTCTAAGTGGTAATTTTCAATTTACTTCTCTCCCCTCCTCTCTAGACCATGAGGTCCCAGAGAGCAGAAGTCTACACTCCCTCCCAGGCAAGCAGAAGGCCAATGGTTGTGACTGGCCTGGGCAGAAGTGTGAACAAGACAACAACCTAGATGTCCACTGACAGATGATGGATAAAGACGATGTGGTACATGTATACAATAGAATATTATTCAGCCTTTAAAAAGAAGGAGATGCTACCATTTGCAACAGCATGGATAAACCAGGAGAACTTTGTGCTGAGTAAAACAATCCAGTCACAGAAAAACAAATACTTCCTTAATTCACTTCTACATAGAATTGAAAATAGTCATACTCAAAGAAGCAGAGAATTGAAAATGGTGATTGCCAGAAGCTGGCCGGGAAAAGGGAGATGTTGGTCACAGGGTACAAATGTTCAGTTATGTAAGATGAATCAGTTCTGGAGACCTAATTTTCAGCAATATGACTATCATTAATAACCTATGAGGGAGAAGAATTTGAAAAGGAACATAGATACATGCATTCATGTATACACACACACACACACACACACACACACACATGTATAACTGAATCACTTTACTGTATACCTGAAGTTAACACAATATTATAAATCAAATATACTTCAATTTTTTAAGTTTTTGACTAGGGGAAAAAGAACAATACTGTACTTCACACTTGAAATTTGCTATGAGAGTTGATCTTACACATTCTCATCCCCAAAAAAAAGAAAAAAGAAAAAGACAACTATGTGAAGTGATGGCTTTGTGAATGACTTTGATTGTGGTGATTATTTCACAGTGTAGACAGATATCAAAACAGTGAGTTGCACCTTAAATATATACAATTTTTATTCATCAATTATACCTCAATAAGGCTGAAATGGAAAAAAAAAAGAAAAAGACCAGGAGGTGTCTCTGTGAAGATGACTTGATTTGCAACCAGGATGACAAGGATGACCTGGGTATGGAGATTTCCAGGCAGAGGCAACAGGAGGGACAAAAGCCCTGGGGTTGGAACCAGCTTGGGGTGTATGTGCCATGTTGGTGCAAAAGTAGCAAATGGGGGAGACAGACAGAGACTAAAGCAAAGAAGAAAAGGACCCCCCGCCACAAGCTTACAGTGTATGTTCTTTACCCAGAAGGAAGAAGGGAAAAATGGTCGACAGGAAATAGGATCTCCTCCCATCCTTCAAATGCCCCTGCTCGCTGCCACCCCTGAGCTGCTGGTGTTTAGCTGTCATCAGGCAGGTTCTCTGTTTTGTTCCAGGGCCCGCATCCACCTCGAATTTTCACTCCGGAGACAGCCCGCCTCTGTTGTAATTTAGCAGAGCGGAAGATTAATTGCTGCATGGAAAAAGAATCTGTGTTTCCACAGGTGCAGTGGGTCTTCCCTCATCCTGTCCTTCCTCGCAGGGAGCCTTGCTCATCCACGCAGTCCAGCGAGAACATTCTGGGAGCTGTGATAAATGAGGCCATTCTTGGCGGAGACATTGTGTTTCCTAATCGGTTAAGAGTGAAATTTCAAGATGTTATTGGTGTAGCTGGTGGGCAGTTCTGCCCCATTTCATCACATTATCTTGAGGGCAGAGAGGCCAAGAGAGTTTGGGGTTTTTTTCTTTGGTGTTTTCTTTTTTTTTTTCAATTGCAACTCAGACAAAGGGTAATGGAATGGAATTAACCACATGTCTATGGCTGGAAAGGAAAGGGCAGGCTACCTTCTGAGCTTCCCTGACCCTTTGCTCTGGGGAGACAGAGCTTTCCGGCAAGTTCCTACAGGAAAAACCCGTGGTCAGCCTCAGATCAAGCCATCCAAAGGACCCCCTCCCAGAGCAATGTGACGTCCCATTTTTCCCCAAGGAGACTGGATAATGGGAAATGCATTGATTAGGAAGCACAGTTCGCATCCTGAGGACTCTTGTCATCATTCTTCATGGTTGAAGCCAACACTATGACAAAAGAGAAAATCAATTGTGGGTGCAGTTTACGAGCTAGTGAATTGTTCACCAAGCAGCCAGTGGCCCACCTGATGTCAAGAGTTTCTGTTACTGTTAAAGGTTGTGAACTAAGCTGCATTTTGATGTTCTAGAAACCCTTTCATTTAGATTTGGTTTTAAGCCACTCAGGATTGACCTAGCAATGCTTCTTTCAACTCATAGCTTTTATACTTAAGATTAAAACTCACTTTCACGGACTTCCCTGGTAGTCCAGTGGTTAAGACTCCGCACTCCCACTGAAGCAGGGCACAGGTTCGATTCCTGGTCAGGGAACTAAGATCCCATGTGCCTTGTGGCACAGCCTGCATATATATATATATAAATATACATATATATATATAAATATACATATATATATATATATATTAAGTATATGGCTTCCCTGGTGGTTCAATGGTAAAGAATCTGCCTGTAAATGCAGGAGACACAGGTTTGATCCCTGGGTCAGGAAGATCCCCTGAAGAAGGAAATGGCAACCAACTCCAGCATTCTTGCCTAGGAAATCCCATGGACAGGGAAGACTAGCAGGCTATAGTCCATGGGGTCACAAAAGAGTCAGACATGACTTAGCAACCTCCACATTTCCACATATGTCAAATAATTGCCTACTATGGTTCCACATGCTATAAAGACTAAAATAATAAATGATGCTCATGATTAAAAAAAAAAACCTTGGAGGGAGGTTCAAGAGGAGACTTATGTTTACTTATGGCTGATTCACATTGTTGTATGGCAGAAGCCAACATAGCAAAACCAATACAATATTGTAAAGTTAAAAAATAAAATAAAACAAAAAAAAAACAAAAGAAAATATAAATGAATACAGGGATACAATGTACAACACAATGCATATAATTAACACTGTTGTACGTTATATATTCAAATTGTTAAAGAGTAAATCCTAAGGGTTCTTACCACAAGGAAAAAGTTTTTCTTTTTTTAAAAAATATTTGTATCTATGTGAAATGATGGGTCCACTAAACTTATTGTAATAATCATTTCATGATGCATATAAGTCAAGACATTCTGTTACGCATCTTAAATTTATACAGTGTTGTTTGTCAAATATATCTCAATAAATCTGAAAGGAAAAAAATACCTGTTTCATTAAATCAGAAAAAGACAAATACTATATGATATCACTTATATGTGCTCTCAAATATGACATAAATGAACCTATCTATAAAACAGAAACAAACACATAGATATAAAGAACAGAACTGAGGTTGCCAAGGGGTGGGGGGAGGAATGGATTGGGAGTTCAGAGTTAGCAGATGCAAACTATTATACAATGAATGAACAAGATCCTCCTGTACAGCACAAGGAACTATATTCAATATCCTGCAAAAAACCATAATGGAAAAGAACATGAAAAAGAATGTATATATGTATAACTGAGTTACTTTGCTATACTGTAGTAATTAACATAAGTCAACTATACTTCAATAAAATCATTTCTAAAAACTAGCCTTCATCATGAAAGAAACATTTTTTTTGAAAGAAACATTTTTAAAAATAACTTTGTGATTGAAAGTCTGAAGTTTCCTGACTTCTAACCCTTTTTCCTGTTGAAGCAAGTAGGTTTATAATGAAGTGAGTCTATCATCTATTTCATAGATGCTGTTAGGAAAAATCAAGAATATATGGAAAGTACACAATGGATACTCATAAATGTGAAGTCTCTTCGTTCCACATATCTGACCTGTACAAAGAGTCTGAACTTATCTTAAAGGCTAAAGCAGCAGCAGCACTTTGAGAAACTTCAAAGGTTGATATGTAAAATTCAGATTTCAGAGCCAAATAGACCTGGTGAAATCCTGGATTCTGCTCCAATTAGCTGTATAATACCTCTCTAAAGCTCAGTGTTTTCATGTATAAAATGAAGGTATGAATAGTATGTATCAGTTCAGTTCAGTCGCTCAGTCATGTCCAACTCTTTGCAACCCATGAATTGCAGCATGCCAGGCCTCCTTGTCCATCACCAACTCCTGGAATTCACTCAAACTCACGTCCATCAAGTCGGTGATGCCATCCAGCCATCTCATCCTCTGTCGTCCCCTTCTCCTCCTGCCCCCAATCCCTCCCAGCATCAGAGTCTTTTCCAAGGAGTCAACTCTTCACATGAGGTGGCCAAAGTGCTGGAGTTTCAGCTTTAGCATCATTCCTTCCAAAGAACACCCAGGACTGATCTCCTTTAGAATGGACTGGTTGGATCTCCTTGCAGTGCAAGGGGCTCTCAAGAGTCTTCTCCAACACCACAGTTCAAAAGCATCAGTTCTTCACAGTCCAACTCTCACATCCATACATGACTACTGGAAAAACCATAGCCTTGACTAGACAGACTTTGTTGGCAAACTAATGTCTCTGCTTTTCAATATGCTATCTAGGTTGGTCATAACTTTCCTTCCAAAGAGTAAGTGTCTTTTAATTTCATGGCTGCAGTCACCATCTACAGTGATTTTGGAGCCCAAAAAAATAAAGTCTGACACTGTTTCCACTGTTTCCCCATCTATTTGTCGTGAAGTGATGGGACCAGATGCCATGATCTTTGTTTTCTGAATGTTGGGCTTTAAGCCAACTTTTTCACTCTCCTCTTTCACTTTCAAGAGGCTTTTTAGTTCCCCTTCACTTTCTGCCATAAGGGTGGTGTCATCTGCATATCTGAGGTTATTGATATTTCTCCCAGCAATCTTGATTCCAGCTTGTGCTTCTTCCAGTCCAGCATTTCTAATGATGCACTCTTCATAGAAGTTAAATAAGCAGGGTGACAATATACAGCCTTGACGTACTCCTTTTCCTATTTGGAACCAGTCTGTTGTTCCATGTCCAGTTCTAACTGTTGCTTCCTGACCTGCATATATATAGTATAAATGACTAGTATTGTATATACCTTACCAGAGTTTGGTCAAGGTAAGGTAAAATATGTGTATATCAGACCCAGCCTAGAAGAAACCATTTATAAAATGAAAGTGTTGTCTCTTCAGGCCTGAAAAGGATGGAGCAAACCACCAGCTAAAAACCAGTGTCTTGCCCTTCTGGAATGGTTCTGGTGAGCTCTGAGTCATCATCTCTTGCAGGGAATTTCCCAGTTTTGATCTTTGGGACCCCATCCTGAGCCAGTAGCAAGTTATCTTCTCCAAGAGCAAATGCATGCATTATGGAATTTATAATAGACATTTTGCTGCTGTCAATTATTCCTGGGGTTACTAGGCATGAGGCTGACATTTGATTCAGAGCCAAGGTCCAGCCAAGATGCTTGCAGGTGATATATTTCATCATCGCCATCAGTTAAGGATGGCTGCTCCCCAGAAGGGCTCCCTTTCCTCTCAGAACCCGAGACATGAGATCCTGGGTTCTCAGAACTTCCTGCACTGTCTCTCCTGCCCAGCTTCTCTTCCTGGTGGGGGTGGGGGGCACAGACTCCTCCCTTCCTCTCCTCACTCTTGACAGGAGACGGAGGGGCTTCCTGAGTGGGCTTCCCTTGAGTAGTACTGTCCCTGAGAGAATAATTTGAAGATGAACTTTTTCATTGTCACCTTTGCAGGCTGCACCTTGTGGCTGGGAAGCTCTTCAGGTCATTCATTCACTGGGTTGTCCACTCACCAAACACATGTTGAGTATCCACGGCATACCCGCAGAGACCCTGCTGAGTCCAGTAGGACAGATGTGGACAGGTTCTTTCCCTGGGGCTGAGCATGCTCGGTCTCCAGGTTAGATCAATCTAGATGCAAACCATGCCTCCATCTGCTGGACCTCTGCAGTGTCTCTGAGCATGTTTTCTCATCTGCTAAAAAGGACAATGTTAACACCCATCCCAGAGTTGCTGAGATGTCTATGCATCCTGGTTTATCCTACAATCCTGATCCACCCCCTCTGCTCACCCCTACACACAATTCCAGAGCCCTCTGAGCTAGTCAGCTCCAGCTGAAGCTCATGTCCAGGCCACCACAAGAATAACGCTGCCCAAGCTGCCATCTTGGTCATGACTGGTTTGCTTCTCGGCCAGCCTCTTACTCTGCTTTCCCTCCCCTCCAGGAGGCCTGAGCCTCTATCCCTTGGTCAGTCTCCTGGCCTCTGCCTGATGTTGCCCCTCCCTCCTGGGGGTGGCAGACCCCGCCCCTCCTCCTCTACTGTGTCCCCTGCAGGTCTTGGGTGCTTTGTTCTGCCAGATCCATTATGGCCTCCTGCAAAAAGGAAACAGAATCTGGAGCTAAAGGCTTCTCTCTGAGATATTCCCATTCTGGATCAAGCTTTGAGTGTGGACCCAACTCCCCCCGGGCAAGTGGGAAAAAAAGAAGAGCAGGGTTTTCTGTGTACCTCACAGGGTAGCCAGCAATCAAGATAGAATAATATCAGGGGCACAGAAAAGCTTACACACCCCGAAATTCCTCCCTTACCTGCTCACTGATGCCTGAAATTACTTCCACAGAAAACAACATGCTTTATTCCACAATTAGAAGTAAGCCTTTAAATGTAGATTTCTCTGGTCGAAAAAACACAATGATTGCACTCATACTGAAGTATAAATCAATGATTCTCAAGGGAACAGAGGTGTGTGTCCTTCTCCTGAGGCAGAGGACTTAGGACAGCTGCAATTCTTTAAAGGCCTCTTCCGTAGCCTAACCTAGGTTCAGAACTTCAAGAGGGCAGTTGGGTGGTGCCTATCAAAATGTTAAATATAGATGCCCTTTGACCCAACAATTCCTCTTCTCAGTCTCTCCCTAGAGACACTATTGTGTGTGTGGGAAGCAGCATGTACCAGAATGTTCCTTGAATCATAATTTGTAACAATAAAAAAAATAAGAATCAATTTACATGCTTATTAATAAGGACTTGTCTTAAATAACCTATAGATTTCTGTGCTATAGAATACTATGTAGTATTTACAAGCAAATAAGGTGAAGCTACCACCACTGGTGTAGTATGACCTTCAAGACATTTTAGAAGCAAAAACAAGCAAGCTGCAAAACAATGCACAAAGAATAATAGTATCCATGTAGAAAGAAAGCAGACCAACTTATTTCTATAGAGAGTTGTGACAGTATATAAAGGCACAAGGAAAAGATCTGGAAAGATACACATCTGAGCTAAGCACGTTTACCTCTTGGAGGCTCTTAGAATTGAAGGTGGTGTTTAAGAGGGTCTTTAGCTTTATCGGAATTTTACCTACAATGATAACATATTCAGGAAATATTTGCATAGTTCAAGGTATTTTTGGTAGTATCACATAATCCTATGTTTGGAAAAAACTGTTTATAATCGTAAGACAAGTACAATATTAAAGCTGGACATTGGGATTAACAAATACACACTATATATATAAAACAGATAACCAACAGGACCTATTGTATAGCACAGGGAACTCTGCTCAATATTCTGTAATAACCTATAAGAGAAAAAGAATATATATACATATATATATATATAACTGAATCACTTTGCTGTACACCTGAAACTAGCACAGCATTGTGAGTCAATTAGACTATTACTGCAATTAAAATTTGATTTCTTAAATTTAATAATAAATAAATATATTGAAGCTAGACAGTTTTTAAGGCAATGGGTCATGGGCTAAAAAAAAATCTTTTAAGGCAATGGGTCAAGGGGGAATGGGGAGAGATAATTAGGAGTTTGGCATTAATGGATACACACTACTGTATATAAAATAAACAACAAGGACCTATTGTACAGCACAGGGAACTATACTCATGTGGCAAACACTGAAATGATAGCAATGTAACAACAATAATATTTTGCAAATATTTTTGAAAATTATTTTCTCTTTTGCCTTCCTGATTATATAGTCTTCATTCTAGTTAGTCAGATGCATTCATTCGTACTTATTTGTTACAGAAAAAATGCAAAGGAAATGAATGAGGTAATTATTCTCTTCCTAGCATGCAAAACATGATATGTAGCAAAGCAATATGCTTGAAAGACGGGTGTGTCAGAGAGGCGAGCGTTTCCAATTCCTTTAGCTCTGACATGGTGTATCAAGGGCAAAGCCTACGGGGTCTGTGACTCGGAATCTCTGCCACAGTCCACCAGATGAGGGAAGATAGTCTCTGTAACATGACAGGTCAGGGAGGTCGCAGCTTTGGGAGAGGAGCAGCATTAAGCCGCATCCCCTTTCCAGTCTGAAAGTCTAAGAATCGAACAGCGAGGACTAGAGCAAAGCTGAGGGCATTCTTCTTGACTTGTCTTTCCAGGCTGGGGCGGTCAGCCAACAAGGAGAGCCCTGAGGGCATGAGGAACTCCATGTGACTCCCTGGGTTGAGCTCTGGAAGGAGTGCCCCCATAAACATCCCTGAAACAACCAGAGGACACCTCACCCAGGAACCCAGGAGACAATTCCCTGATCATCCACTCCATCTCAGGGAGAAGCCAGGAAGGAAGCAGAACATCAGAGAATCCTGAGACATAGGCAACTGTATCCAAGCAGAGAGACCAAGAATAGGTGTTGGGAGGATGCAGAGAAATGATAGACTGTAAAATGGTGCAGCTGCTGTGGAAACTGCCATGGCAGCTTCTCAAATACCAAGCATGGAGTTGCTGTGTGACCCAACAATTGCATTCCTAAGAGACGCAAAACATAGGTCCCAAGAAAAGCTGCACAAGAACATTCATAGTACTGTTATTCACAATGGACAAAAAATGTGTAGAAAACATACTTATGGTTACCAAAGGGGATTGGGGGAGTGGGAGAAATAAATTAGGAGTTTGGGATTAATGGATACACACTGCTGTATATAAAACAAACCACAAGGACCTACTGTACAGCACAGGGAGCTACACTCATCATTTTGTAATAACTTATAAGGGAAAAGAGTGTAGGTATAACTAAATGTATATAATTTATACATATATATATATTGAATCACTTGCTGTACACATGAAACTAATGCAGCATTGTAAATTAACTATACTCCAATTTGAAAAGTGGAGCCCATCCAATTGTCCATTAATTAATAAATGAACAAAGAAAATAATGATTTTGATCCATACAATGGAATATTACTTGGCCACAAAAATGAAGTACTGATATGTGCTACAACATGGATGAATCTTGAAAACACTGTATTTGAGAAGCCAGTCACAAAAGACCACATATTATATGATTCCATTTTCATGAAGTGTTAGAACTGGCAAATCTATAGAGACAAAAATAGACCTGTGGTTTCCCTGAAGCTGAGAGAATTGGGCCAAAATGGGGAGCGTTTATTTTGTAGTGAAACTGTCCTATAATTGATTGCGGTGACGGCTGCACAGCTCTGTAAATCTACTAGAAGTCACTGAAGTCTACACTTATAATGGGTGAATTATGTTTAGGTTAAGTAGTTGAAGGGCTTCCCCAGTGGCTCAGCAGTAAAGAATCTGCCTGCAATGCAGGAGACATCTTGCTGGTTCGATCCCTGGGTCTGGAAGATCCCCTGGAGGAGGGTATGGCAACCCACTCCAGTATCCTCACCTGGAGAATCCCATGGACAGAGAAGCCTGGCGGGCTACAGTGCATGAGGTTGCAAAGAGTCTGACATGACTGAAACGACCGAGCATATATACACAATGTAGTAGAAAATAGGAAAACAAGTATAGGAAAGAGAGAATGAAGAAGTAGATGGTTTTGAAGCTGTATTTTATAGCAAGTTAGCTAAAGCAAACCATAAACAAAGGGAATTTTCTGGCAGTCCCATGGTTAGGACTCTGCCCTCTCACTGCCAAGGGCCTGGGTTCCATCCATGGTTAGGGAATTAAGATCCCATAAGCCATGCAGCACAGCCAAAAGGAAAAAAAAAAAAAAAAAAAAAAAACCTTAAAAACATATGAGAGACTCTGGACTTTCATGGCTCCTACCTTTACAGTTTTGCTCCTTACAGATACTTGACATAGTAGCTCTTGCCAGTTTCTAGAGTCACAAATTGCAACATCATATCCTCAAGGTTGTCTTGAGGGAGGAAGTTGCTGGGCTTGTGAGCATGGCAGACCACCAATATCTGCTCCTCCAAAATAACCCTGTCTTCTTCCTTCATTGTAACATACACAATCATTTTTATAAGTGATGAACACTTGTTTCTTTGCAAAAAATGACACCCAAAAGACAGCCAACTGCGTCTGCTGGTGAGGAGAGTGAAGAGAAAAGTGAAAAGGGCTAATAAAAAAGTAGATGCTAGGATTTCTCCAGTGGTCCAGTGGTTAATATTCCACATTTTCCAATGCAGAAGGCACAGATTCGATTCATAGTGGGGGTATTAAGATCCCACATATTGCAGCCAAAAAAAAAGTGTTTTTAATATATGTATACTGTGGCTCAGATCATGAACTCCTTATAGCAAAATCCAAAGTTAAATTGACAAAAGTAGTGAAAACCACTAGGCCATTCAGATATGACCTAAATCAAATCCCTTATGATCATACAGTGGAAGTGACAAATAGATTCAAGGGTTTAGATCTGATAGAGTGCCTGAAGATCTATGGACGAAGGTTTATAACATTGGGTAGGAGACAGAGATCCTAAACTATCCCCAAGAAAAAGAAATGCAAAAAGGCAAAATGGTTGTCTGAGGAGGAGGCCTTACAAATAGCTGAGAAAAGAAGAGAAGTGAAAGACAAAGGAGAAAAGGAAAGATATACCCATGTGAATGCAGAGTTCCAAAGAATGGCAAGGAGAGATAAGAAAGTCTTCCTAAGTGAACAATGCAAAGAAATAAAGGAAAACAATAGAATGGGAGAGACTAAAGATCCCTTCAAAAAAAATTAGAGATACCAAGGAAACATTTCATGCAAAGATGGGCTCAATAAAGGACAGAAATGGTATGGATCTAACAGAACCAGCAGATATTAAGAAAAGGTGGCAAGAATACACAGAAGAACTATACAAAAAAGATCTTAACGACCCAGATAACCACAATGTTGTGATCAATCACCTAGAGCCAGACATCTTGGAGTGCGAGTCAAATGGGCCTTAAGAAAGCATCACTACAAACAAAGCTAGTGAAGGTGATGGAATTCCAACTGAGCTGTTTCAAGTCCTAAAAGATGATGCTGTGAAAGTGCCCCACTCAACATGCCAGCAAATTTGGAAAACTCAACAGTGGCCACAGGACTGGAAAAGGTCAGTTTTCATTCCAATCTCAAAGAAGGGCAATGCCAAAGAATGTTCAAACTACCACACAATTGCATTCATCTCACATACTAGCAAAGTAATGCTCAAAATTGTCCAAACTAGACTTCAACAGTACATGAACCAAGAACTCCCAGATGTTCAAGCTGGATTTAGCAAAGGCAGAGGAACAAGAGATCAAATTGCCAACATCTACTGGATCATACAAAAAGCAAGAGAATTCCAGAAATACATCTACTTCTGCTTCATTGACTATGCTAAAGTCTTTCACTGTGTGGATCACAACAAACTGTGGAAAATTCTTAAAGAGATGGGAATACCAGACCACCTTACCTGCCTCCTGAGAAACCTGTATGCAGGTCAAGAAGCAACAGTTAGAAGTGCACATGGAACAATGGCCGCATTCAAAATTGGGAAAGGGTTATGTCAAGGCTGTATATTGTCACCCTGCTTATTTAACTTATATGCAGAGTACATCATGTGAAACGCTGGGCTGGATGAAGCACAGGCTGTAATCAAGATCATCGAGGGAAATATCAATAACTTCAGATATGCAGATGATACAAGCCTTATGGCAGAGAGTGAAGAACTAAAGAGCTTCTTGATGAAAGTAAAAGAAGAGAGTGAAAAAGATGACTTAAAACTCAAAATTCAAAAACCAAAGATCATGGCTTCCAGTCCCATCACTTCGTGGCAAATAGACAGGAAAACAATAGAAACATTGACAGACTTTATTTTCTTGGACTCCAAAATCACTGCAGATGGTGACTGCAGCCATGAAATTAAAAGATGCTTACTCCTTGGAAGAAAAGCTATGACCAACCTAGACAGCATTTTAAAAAGCAGAGACATTACTTTGCTGACAAAGGTCTGGTCAAAGCTATGGTTTTTCCAATAGTCATGTATGGATGTGAGAGTTGGACCATAAAGAAGGCTGAGCATCGAAGAATTGATGCTTTTGAGTTGTGGTGTTGGAGAATACTCTTCAGAGTCCCCTGGACTGTAAGGAGCTCAAATCAGTCAATCCTAAAAGAAATCAGTTCCTAATATTCATTGGAAGGACTGATGCTGAAGCTGAAGCTCCAGTACTTTGGCCACCTGATGAGAAGAACTGACTCACTGGAAAAGACCCTGATGCTGGGAAGTGTTGAAGGCAGAAGAAAGGGTGACAGAGGATGAGATGGTTTGATGGCATCACCGACTCAATGGACATGAATTTGAGCAAGCTCCGAGAGTTGGTGATGGACAGGGAAGCCTGGCATGCTGCAGTCCATGGGGTGCAAAGATTCAGAAACAACTGAGCAACTGAACAACAACAATACATGGATGGACCTAGAGGTTATCATACTATGGAAAAGTAAGTCTGAAAGAGAAGGAAAAATACCATATGATATCACTTACATGTGGAATCTAAAATGCAACACAAATGTGAAAGAGAAACAGACTCACAGATATAGAGAACAGACTTCTGGTTGCCAAAGGAGTGAAGGATGGGGGATGGATGGATTAGTAGCTTGGTATTAGCAGATGCAAACTAATATACAAGATGAATAAGCAACAAGGTCCTAATGTATAGCACAGGGAATTATATGCAATATCCTGTGATAAACCATAATGGAAAAGAATATGAAAAAGAATATATGTATGTATAACCGAATGACACCACTGTACAGCAGAAATTAACACAACATTGTAAATCAACTATCCTTCAGTTTAAAAAAAATTGTTTTAAGTAGATGCTTTAACAGTGATCCTTCTTGTAAGGAAGGGTTAAGTTCTCAGGACATAAGTGTCCAAAATGACAGCCATCTTCTTTGATGGAAATATATAAATTGAGAGAAGCAGCAACTTGGAAACCAGGGGCACCAAGGCTTAACAAGATACAGTTCAGTAAGAAAACCATGTTCCTGAATCCTCCCCAAGGCCAGGCACTGTTCAAGGCACGGCAGGACCCTTGGAAAGCCAGTTCACCCTGCCTGCTGCGTGGGCACTTGCAACCTGAACTGTAATGTGAGACCCAAACATTAGAAAATTTAAATAGAAATTCAAGAGAAAAATACTCCAGGAGAGCAGCAGAAGACAGCCACCAGGCAGGACATGATTAATCGCTGAATGAACTGTGTGGCTGCATAGAGCTGGTGGAGTCCTGAGGCAGGAGAGGATATTATAGGGCAGGATGAAGCCTACATAAAAAGAAAAGACCATCTGAGTAAGAAAACTGCAAGAGGCCTTAAGAAGACTGGCCTAGAAAAAGAAAAACATCATACAATATCACTTATTTGTGAAATCTTAAAAAATGATACAAATGAACTTATTTACAAAACAGAAATAGATTTACAAACACAGAAAACAAACTTATGGTTACCAAAGGGGGAAAGGGGGTGATAAATTAGAAGTACATGGTTAACATATACACACTACTATATATGAAATAATTAACAAGAACCTACTGTGTGACATGCAGAAATATATTCAATGTCTTGAGATAATCTACAATGGAAACTAATCTGACAAAGAATATGTGTCTTTGTATAATTGAATCATTTTGCTCTGCACCTAAAGCTAACACAACATTGTAAATCAACTATAACTTCAATTTTTAAAAAAATGTTTTTAAAAAAAAAAGAAGGCAGAAGGGGGAAAGAGGAACATTTAGAAAGATGTTATGAAACATGAAAAATGAATAACAAAATTAAAAAGAACATTACTTTAAAAAAAAAAAAAGTAGACTGGCCTAGAAATATTTTGCTGCTTTATACTTTTGAATTGAACTTGTCTTTCCCATTGCAGTCTCAGTTCCTTCTTACAGACCCCAGAGTCTATTTTGCAGCCTGGATTCCCTGGTCATCTGTGAGCTGGTCACCTCTTGACAGGGAGGGGAAGGTATGGGGAGCAAAAGGACTCATATGAGTTCCAGCACACCCCCATTAAAGCTTATCCTCATCCCTTTAGGATGGCCAAACTAGCATCCCTTTGACCTCCCACTGTATTTCCCAAGTTCCTAGGGACTTGCATCAGAAAATTCCCATCAGTCTTCATGAGATCGGTAAAACCTAGCCTTACTCATTCCCACTGAAAGATGCAATGAGAAATGCACCGTGACCTTGAGAAGGCCAAGCTACTATCTTAGTCCATTGCAGAAAGCCAGCATCATTGCCCCTAGGAAGCCACGCCCATGGCAGGGAGCCGGAGGCTGGCTCTGCGGCAGCCTATTAGGGAGACATGCAGAGAAGCAAAGGAAAGGAATTATCTATGCCCCAAGCCACCTGCTTGGACCTGCACATGCTTTTTTAATCTTCATGATAAGACTTCAAGTTAGGTAAAATTATTCACATTTTATAGTGGTCAGATCAGATCAGATCAGATCAGTCGCTCAGTCGTGTCCGACTCTTTGAGACCCCATGAATCGCAGCACGCCAGGCCTCCCTGTCCATCACCAACTCCCGGAGTTCACTCAGACTCACGTCCATCGAGTCGGTGATGCCATCCAGCCATCTCATCCTCTGTCGTCCCCTTCTCCTCCTGCCCCCAATCCCTCCCAGCATCAGAGTCTTTTCCAATGAGTCAACTCTTCACATGAGGTGGCCAAAGTACTGGAGTTTCAGCTTTAGCATCATTCCTTCCAAAGAAATCCCAGGGCTGATCTCCTTCAGAATGGACTGGTTGGATCTCCTTGCAGTCCAAGGGACTCTCAAGAGTCTTCTCCAACATCACAGTTCAAAAGCATCAATTCTTCGGTGCTCAGCCTTCTTCACAGTCCAACTCTCACATCCATACATGACCACAGGAAAAACCACAACCTTGACTAGACGAACCTTTGTTGGCAAAGTAATGTCTCTGCTTTTGAATATACTATCTAGGTTGGTCATAACTTTCCTTCCAAGGAGTAAGCGTCTTTTAATTTCATGGCTGCAGTCACCATCTACAGTGATTTTGGAGCCCCCAAAAATAAAGTCTGACACTGTTTCCACTGTTTTCCCATCTATTTCCCATGAAGTGGTGGGACTGGATGCCATGATCTTCGTTTTCTGAATGTTGAGCTTTAAGCCAACTTTTTCACTGTCCACTTTCAGTTTCATCAAGAGGCTTTTTAGTTCCTCTTCACTTTCTGCCATAAGGGTGGTGTCATCTGCATATCTGAGGTGATTGATATTTCTCCCGGCAATCTTGATTCCAGCTTGTGCTTCTTCCAGTCCAGCATTTCTCATGATGTACTCTGCATATAAGTTAAATAAACAGGGTGACAATATACAGCCTTGACGTACTCCTTTTCCTATTTGGAACCAGTCTGTTGTTCCATGTCCAGTTCTAACTGTTGCTTCCTGACCTGCATACAAATTTCTCAAGAGGCAGATCAGGTGTTCTGGTATTCCCATCTCTTTCAGAATTTTCCACAGTTTATTGTGATCCACACAGTCAAAGGCTTTGGCATATAGTGGTAGAAACAGTATATTTCACCAGTTGGGTTATGCCTCTGGGGCTGTCTGATCACCAGAACCCTGCTCTTTCCATTTTACTACACTGCCCTGCCTCAAGTCACAGCCCATCAGATCTTATTTTCTGTCTCTGCTGAAGACAATGGCACCCCACTCCAGTACTCTTGCCTGGAAAATCTCATGGACGGAGGAGCCTGGTAGGCTGCAGTCCATGGGGTCGCTAGGAGTCGGACACGACTGAGCGACATCACTTTCACTTTTCACTTTCATGCATTGGAGAAGGAAATGGCAACCCACTCCAGTGTTCTTGCCTGGAAAATCCCAGGGACGGGGGATCCTGGTGGGCTTCCATCTCTGGGGTCGCACAGAGTCAGACACGACTGAAGTGACTTAGCAGCAACAGCAGCAGCTGAAGAAATCAATAAATATGGTCATTATTATAACACCAGTGATTTTGTTCTGGGCCAGATGCTATGCCAGAAACTGCACTTGTATTATTGTCATACTTCAAAACAGAAACTTGTCAGGGAGTTAATTACTATTTCCATTTTACTGCTATGGATAGAGAGGATTGTATTAGTGAGTTTGGGTGAGGTTCAACCCAAAACCTCAGTAGCTTCACAAAATCCATGTTGCTCCTCATACTAATGTCTAACAGGCATCAGCAGGGTCTTTGCTATACCTACTCAATGACCCAGATTAATGGAGATTTTGCCATTTTACAGATACACCATCTAGAACTCAGCCTTCCTCATAATTCAGCAGCAAAAGTCAAGCACAGCGAACTCACATCTATTCTTCTATACTTCCATAAAGAAGAAATAACTTCCACTAAAATGCAAGGAGGCAGACAGGGATGTGCGCAGGAGCACTTGGATGTTAGGTGAGTAATTAACATCGCTTCCAGGTCTCTATTAGGTTAAGAATATTGTACTAAACCACAGAGCTCTGACTTGAAACTGGTCTGTGTCTCTTCAAAGTTCATGACCCATGGGGAATCCTGAAAGATAACTGCTGTAAGTCCATCAGAATCACTTACAGATCCCTCCAATTAAGACATAGTGTCTGGAAGGCGCACCCAGGGCTGCAGGAAGCTATAAATGTTCTTACTGTCCTCCATCACGGATTTTTGTGATGTCCCAAAGACCTGATTACTCTCAACCCTCCAGCATGAGAATTTGCCCTCTTTGGCAGATTTACCCCAGCCTCATGTAACTGCAGTTATTTCTGGGCTGCGTTGCCCCTGCAGGCAAAAAGTTTTACACTGCCTGTCTCTTTATTTGTATGTTTATATCTCACCCCATTCTATAAAGATGTGCTGCAGCATAATCAAAAAAATGCCTAGAAAATAAGTTTTAAAAATCAATCTGTGAAAAAATCGGCGTTGAGAAAAATCAAGATGGGGAAAATGAGATGAAGTTGAGGATAATGATACTGTACAAAGTGCATACTGCTGGGTTCTACGCACTTGCTTAGACAAAGTCAAACATGTTTTCTGAGCTTCCAGGAAGCCAATGAAAGAAGGAAACCAAGAGTACCTAATCCATAAATACCTATAAGATTACAAACCAGCAAATATTCAGGGGACACTTATCTTTTCCTGGCGCTCACACCTGATAGAAATCTTCCCATGCATCCACCCAAAGAGAATACAGCAAGAGAGAGACAGACTACGTGTGTGGGTGTGTGGGTGTGGTATGTGTGTGTGCATGGGGGATGGGGTGAGGGTGACGGGCTGTAAAGGCAGTTCCAGAAAATAAAGGGCATAGCAATGTCTGATGAAACGCTGAAGAGTCTTGGAAACAGATAGAACATAGGTTAACTGGAGTTAGAAAACTTCATTTGAGGCCAGGATGGAAACTTCCTGGACTTTTGTGATTCCCAGAGATCTGATTTCTCTCAACCCTCCAGCATGAGAATCTGCTCTCTTTGGAAGATTTACCCAGCTTCATGTAACTGCCTTTATTTCTGGGCTGTGTTGCCCCGTAAACAAAAGTTTTATGCTTGGATGGAACTTCCACCAGAAGACAGAGGTATCTGGCCAAAGAGAAAAAAAAATCAGAAAACAAACAAGAAACCCATGAAAACTTCAAGCAAATGTGAATGATTTTTGCCTCCTCTTGATAGAATAAGGATGGGTTTTGCTCCACAAGACATTCAATTTAGAAATGAGAGGCAAAACAGCATGGCAGCCAGAGATGCCTGCAGATTTCAGAGTCCAGATGGAAACAAATGCACCCCAGGAAGTACCAGGAAAGTGGGAGTCAAAGTCCAAAATCCTCCAACATTGAAACACTGTAGCTAGCTGACAGATGCCCACCAGACTATAAACACATCTGCTTAGCTAACGGAGTCTTCTGAGTTTCTATTACCAGTCACCAAATATACGGTTGTCTGTTCTAGATGAAATATATTAATAAAAGTCTGTGAGGAGTGCTGGTTTTAAGTCTGATGTTCTCAGGAATATTAGGAAAGGATACGTCAAAAACAGCATAATTAGAGGGTCAGGCAAGTTATACACATCATCTTTAATCCATGTCACAACCCCAAGCAGTAGGTATTATTACCTTCCAAAGACGGCTTCACAAATGGCGGTACTGAAGTGAGGAATAGGGAGTAATTTGACTGGTGTCATACAGCTCATGAGGGGAGATTGGAGAAGTCTACCTTATCACTGGCTACTGCCATTGACGGTGGCTTTTCTTAACATAAAACCACCTTTTGACATCCAGGTAAATGGAATAAATGAAAATAGAAATAAAAATGCATTGAAATTCTAAGATAGAAAAGTAAACATATACTTTCATTTTTGGTCCCTCTGAAACCCACTGAAAACAAAAAAAAAAATGAATTTTTTTAATACATCAAACCATGGGATAAAGAACAAAGGATGAAGTCTCTGTATCAAAATTTTGGAAATGGGAAAGCAGATGGATGAGGGAGAATTGATTTAGAAGGATTAAGAACACAGAATCCTTTGCTGGCTATAGGGAGAGATAAGAAGCATCCAAACTTCCCCCACACAAGGCTTACAAAATTTAGGAATTAGAGATATCCAATACCTCTGGACTATAAATAGGATTAATAGAAAGCCCACAATGGAAGTCACTCAGTTCAGTTCAGTTCAGTCACTCAGTTGTGTCCGACTCTTTGTGACCCCATGGACTGCAGCACACCAGGCCTCCCTGTCCATCAGCAACTTTCAGAGTTTACTCAAACTCATGCCCATTGAGTCGGTGATGCCATCCAACCATCTCATCCTCTGTTGTCCCCTTTTCCTCCCGCTTTCAATCTTTCCCAGCATCAGGGTCTTTTCAGATGGTTCAGTTCTTCTCATCAGGTGGCCAAAGTATTGGAGTTTCAGCTTCAACATCAGTTCTTCCAACGAATATTCAGGACTGATTTCCTTGAGGATGGACTGGTTGTCCATGGAAGTTGCTCAGTCATGTCCAACTCTTTGCAACCCCATGGACTATACAGTCCATGGAATTATGCAGGCCAGAATACAGGAGTGGGTAGCCTTTCCCTTCTCCAGGGGATCTTCCCAACCCAGGGATCAAACTCAGGTCTCCCACATTGCAGACAGATTCTTTAACAGATGAGTCACAAGGGAAGCCCAGAAAGTCCATATAAAAGCCAAATTCCACACAGCCTTGGACTGCTCCCCCTTCACCCAGCAGAAAACCAGAAGCTTGTTCTTTGGAGAGGATAAAACAGTGTCTGGACCAGAGATGGCAGGCACAGTCCAAGCTGGAGAAACAGTTTTTAAAAGAAGTGGTTCAACTGCACATTTGCACATGGAATTCTGAGGCTCACTGATCACTATCAGCCACATGAAAATATTCAAAACCAGAGACTGGAGAGTTCTCTGGGAAAATTCCCAAAGATGCTGACCTTGAGGGGTACCCCAGTGGAACAGCCCAGCCTGATTAGCATACGTTGAAAACGACCCACACTGTCCAAACTGCCTATCAGTCTTAACAGCCTCAGTATGGATTTTGTGTGAACAATGATTATCAGACATTAGAGGAAAGCTTCCAACATGAACACCAGACACCAAAACAGAGAAAAGGGAAGATAACATCAAAACAAACTATTGTTGATATCCTCAGATATTACCCATGTATGTATGAAATCAGAGGGGTTTTTTAACTTATCTTTCAGATAACAAAAAAAAAAGCTCTTGGAAATTAAAAATATGAAAACAAATATGAGAAACTCCACAGAAGGTCTGGAATACAAAATCAAGGATGTATACCAAATTACAGTAACAGGATAGTGAATGAAAGATGTAAAAAGGTAGGATGTTGAAATAACCACATATCAAAGATTTTATTTAATTCATCAATTAGTGAGAAAACTAAAATGTTACAAATGGTTTAATGGAGAAATCAAAGAGCAGACACATAAATATATAGTCAGGAATACTGAAAATGTGTTAATAGATGTAAAACTGGTTTGAGGAAAGGGAGGAATCTGCATACACACCAGACAAAATTTATTTGCATCTCTATAGAAAGGATCATTTGCATTATTACGGGTTTTCTACAACTTAAGAAGTTGCAAAATGGCTCAAAGAAAATGAAAGAGAGAGACCTTTTCTAGAATCAGACAACCCAGAAAGTGCACTATATAGAATACTCAGTACACTTTTTTCCTTACACAGAGAGAAAAGATAAGAAATTTAGAAAAACTTTCCAGTGTCCAGCGTTCAACTAATAGTAATCTTAGAAAAAGAGAACAAAGAAAACTTAAGGAGAAAATCATCAAAGAAATAATTCAGGAAAATATCCCAAAACTAAAGGATTAAAAGTGTTCATTTTTTACCTAGATATTATTATACTAAGTGAAGTAAATCAGAAAAAGAAAGACAAATACCAAGCTACATCACTCATGGTAGTAGTTTAGTCACTAAGTCATGTCTGACTCTTGCGACCCCGTGGACTGTAGCCCGCCGGGCTTTTCAGTCCATGGGATTTTTCAGGCAAGAATACTGAAGTGGGTTGCCATTTCCCTCCCTAGGGGATCTTCCCAACCCAGGGATTGAACCAGGGTCTCCTGCACTGTAGGTGGTCTCCTGCATTGCAAGCATATTTTTTTTTTACCTACTGAGCAACCAGGGAAATCTATATCACTTATATGTGGAATCTAAAATATGACACAAATGAACTTATTTACAAAAGAGAAAGAGACTTACAAACATAAAGAACATACTGTGATTGCCAAGGGGAAGGAGTGGTGGAGGAGGGATGGATTGGGATTTTGGGATTAGTAGATGCAAACTATTATATATCAAATGGATAAACAAGATCCTACTGTATAGCACAGGGAACTATATTCACTATCCTGTGATAAATCATAACAGAAAATAGTATGACAAACAATGTATATATATGTAAAACTGAATCATTTTGCTGTACAGCAGAAATTAACACATTGTAAATCAATTATATACTCCAATTAAAAATGATAAAATTTTAAAAAGAAAAAAGGGCCCATTTTTTTAAGAAACTTACCTAAACTCTTGAAACTATTCACTTAAAATGTTTGCATTTGTTGTATGCAAATTAAACCCCAATAAAGTTGATGTGTTTTAAAAAGGGATCTCAAGTCGTATCTATTTTAGTGGATGAACTAAGACCCACACAAAGATATTTACCATGAAAGTTTAAATCTTTGGATACAAAGAGAAGATTCTACAAGCTTTCCCAGAATAAAAACCTGAATTACAAATGATTTTTAAAAGTCAAATAGGGGCTTCCCTGGTAGCTCAGTGGTAAAGAATCTGCCTGCCAATGCAGGAGATATAGGTTCGATCCTTGGTGCGAGAAGATTCCACATGCTGCGGGACAACTGAGCGCTTGTACCACAAGGGCTACTGAGCCTATGTGCCACAACTACTGAAGCCCTAGTAGCTGTGGAAGCTCTAGAACCTGTGCTTTGCAACAAGAAGAGCCACTGCAATGAGAAGCTGAGCGCCGCAACTACCTGAAACCAGAAAAAAACTCATGCAGCAACTAAGACCTAGCACAACCAAATAAATAAATAAAATTCTTAAAAAGAAAAAAGAATAAAATAATTTATCACAGTAAAAAAAAAAGTCTTAAGACAAATAGTTTTAAACTTTTTGAAAGTTAGAAGATAATAAAGTAATGTCCTCGAAATGACAGAATAAAACTTTTTCCCATTTAAAACTTCAGACTCATGTGGCAACATGGATGGACCTAGAGATTATCATACTAAGTGAAGCAAACCAGACAGACAGAGAAAGACACAGATCATATGACATCACTTATATGTGGAATCTAAAAAAGAAAAAATACAAATGAACTTATCTACAAAACAGAAAGATACTCACAAACATAGGAAACAAACTTACAGTTACCAAAGCAGAAAGGTGGTCTGGGAGGGATAAATTAGGTGCTAGGATTAGTAGCTATAAAGTGCCATATATATGTAGTAGCTTGGTGGTTCAGACAGTAAAGAATCTGCCTGCCAATGCAGAAAACCCATGTTCGATTCCTGGGTAGAGAAGATCCCCTGGAGGAAGAAATGCCAACCCACTCTAGTATTCTTGCCTGGAAAATCCCATGGACAGAGGAGCCTGGTAGGCTACAGTCCACAGGATTGCAAAGAGTCGGACATGACTGAGCAAGTAACACACAAGAGAACAGTAGATATAAGTATCTGCTATACAGAAAGAGTAGCTTATATAGCTGATACATATATATATATAGTGTATATATAGTAGTTTATATCTGCTATAGAGAGAGAGACAAACAACGAGAACCAACTGTATAGCACAGGGAACTATAGTCAATATTTTATAATAACCTATAAGGGAAAAGAACCTGAAAAAGGATATATACATGTACATATATATGTATAACTGAATCACTGTGTTGTACACCAGAAACTAACACAATACTATAAATCCATTTGAATTTTAAAAAGTAAAAATAAATGAAATATGAAAGAATCAAAAATAAAATGAAATTTCACACTCAGCTACCATAAATACATGCAATCAGTTCAGTTCAGTTCAGTCAATCAGTCGTGTCCGATTCTTTGCGACCCTGTGAATCACAGCACGCCAGGCCTTCCTGTCCATCACAAACTCCTGGAGTTTACTCAGACTCACATCCATCGAGTCAGTGATGCCATCCAGCCATCTCATCCTCTGTCGTCCCCTTCTCCTCCTGCCCCCAATCCCTCCCAGCATCAGAGTCTTTTCCAATGAGTCAACTCTTTGCATGAGGTGGCCAAAGTACTGGAGTTTCAACTTTAGCATCATTCCCTCCAAAGAAATCCCAGGGCTGATCTCCTTCAGAATGGACTGGTTGGATCTCCTTGCAGTCCAAGGGACTCTGAGAAGTCTTCTCCAACACCACAGTTCAAAGCATCAATTCTTCAGCTCTCAGCCTTCTTAACAGTCCAACTCTCACATCTATACATGACCAAAGGAAAAACCATAGCCTTGACTAGATGGACCTTTGTTGGCAAAGTAATGTCTCTGCTTTTGAATATGCTATCTATGTTGGTCATAACTTTCCTTCCAAGGAGTAAGCGTCTTTTAATTTCATGGCTGCAGTCACCATCTGCTATGATTTTGGAGCCCAAAAAAATAAAGTCTGACACTGTTTCCACTGTTTCCCCATCTATTTCCCATTAAGTGATGGGACCGATGCCATGATCTTCGTTTTCTGAATGTTGAGTTTTAAGCCAACTTTTTCACTCTCCCCTTTCACTTTCATCAAGAGGCTTCTGAGTTCCTCTTCACTTTCTGCCATAAGGGTGGTGTCATCTGCATATCTGAGGTTATTGATATTTCTCCTAGCAATCTTGATTCCAGCTTGTGCTTCTTCCAGCCCAGCTTTTCTCATGATGTACTCTGCATATAAGTTAAATAAGCAGGGTGACAATATACAACCCTGACGTACTCCTTTTCCTATTTGGAACCAGTCTGTTGTTCCATGTCCAGTTCGAACTGTTGCTTCCTGACCTGCATACAGATTTCTCAAGAGGCAGGTCAGGTGGTCTGGTATTCCCATCTCTTTCAGAATTTTCCACAGTTTATTGTGATCCACACAGTCAAAGGCTTTGGCATAGTCAACAAAGCAGAAGTAGATGTTTTTCTGGAACTCTCTTGCTTTTTCCATGATCCAGCAGATGTTGGCAATTTGATCTCTGGTTCCTCTGACTTTTCTAAAACCAGCTTGAACATCAGGAAGTTCACGGTTCATGTATTGCTGAAGCCTGGCTTGAAGAATTTTGAGCTTTACTAGCATGTGAGACGAGTGCAATTGTGCGGTAGTTTGAGCATTCTTTGGCATTGCCTTTCTTTGAGATTGGAATAAAAACTGACCTTTTCCAGTCCTGTGGCCACTGCTGAGTTTTCCAAATTTGCTGGCGTATTGAGTGCAGCACTTTCACAGCATCATCTTTCAGGATTTGGAATAGCTCAGCTGGAATTCCATCACCTCCACTAGCTTTGTTCGTAGTGATGCTTTCTAAGGCCCACTTGACTTCACATTCCAGGATGTCTGGCTCTAAGTGAGTGATCACACTATCGTGACTATCTGGGTCATGAAGATCTTTTTTGTACAGTTCTTCTGTGTATTCTTGCCACCTCTTCTTAATATCTTCTGCTTATGTTAGGTCCATACCATTTCTGTCCTTTATCGAGCCCATCTTTGCATGAAATGTTCCCTTGGTAGCTCTAATTTTCTTGAAGAGATCTCTAGTCTTTCCCATTCTGTTGTTTTCCTCTATTTCTTTGCATTGATTGCTGAAGAAGGCTTTCTTATCTCTTCTTGCTATTCTTTGGAACTCTGCATTCAGATGCTTATATCTTTCCTTTTCTCCTTTGCTTTTCACTTCTCTTCTTTTCACAGCTATTTGTAAGGCCTCCCCAGACAGCCATTTTGCTTTTCTGCATTTCTTTTCCATGGGGATGGTCTTGATCCCTGTCTCCTGTACAATGTCACGAACCTCCTTCCATAGTTCATCAGGCACTCTATCTATCAGATCTAGGCCCTTAAATCTATTTCTCACTTCCACTGTATAATCATAAGGGATTTGATTTAGGTCATATCTGAATGGTCTAGTGGTTTTCCCTACTTTCTTCAATTTAAGTCTGAATTTGGTAATAAGGAGCTCATGATCTGAGCCACAGTCAGCTCCTGGTCTTGTTTTTGCTGACTGTATAGAGCTTCTCCATCTTTGGCTGCAAAGAACATAATCAATCTGATTTCGGTGTTGACCATCTGGTGATGTCCATGCGTAGAGTCTTCTCTTGTGTTGTTGGAAGAGGGTGTTTGCTATGACCAGTGCATTTTCTTGGCAAAACTCTATTAGTCTTTGCCCTGCTTCATTCTGTATTCCAAGGCCAAATTTGCCTGTTACTCCAGGTGTTTCTTGACTTCCTACTTTGGCATTCCGGTGCCCTATAATGAAAAGGACATCTTTTTTGTGTGTTAGTTCTAAAAGGTCTTGTAGGTCTTCATAGAACCGTTCAACTTCAGCTTCTTCAGCATTGCTGGTTGGGGCATAGACTTGGATTACTGTGATATTGAATGGTTTGCCTTGGAAACGAACAGAGATCATTCTGTCATTTTTGAGATTGCATCCAAGTACTGCATTTCGGACTCTTTTGTTGACCATGATGGCTACTCCATTTCTTCTGAGGGATTCCTGCCCACGGTAGTAGATATAATGGTCATCTGAGTTAAATTCACCCATTCCAGTCCATTTCAGTTCGCTGATTCCTAGAATGTCGACATTCACTCTTGCCATCTCTTGTTTGACCACTTCCAATTTGCCTTGATTCATGGACCTGACATTCCAGGTTCCTATGCAGTATTGCTCTTTACAGCATCGGACCTTGCTTCTATCACCAGTCACATCCACAGCTGGGTATTGTTTTTGGTTTGGCTCCATCCCTTCATTCTTTCTGGAGTTATTTCTCCAATGATCTCCAGTAGCATATTGGGCACCTACTGACCTGGGGAGTTCCTCTTTCAGTATCCTATCATTTTGCCTTTTCATAGTGTTCATGGGGTTCTCAAGGCAAGAGTACTGAAGTGGTTTGCCATTCCCTTCTCCAGTGGACCACATTCTGTCAGATCTCTCCACCATGACCCGCCCGTCTTGGGTTGCCCCACGGGCATGGCTTAGTTTCATTGAGTTAGACAAGGCTGTGGTCCTAGTGTGATTAGATTGACTAGTTTTCTGTGAGTATGGTTTCAGTGTGTCTGTCTTCTGATGCCCTCTTGCAACACCTACCATCTTACTTGGGTTTCTCTTACCTTGGATGTGGGGTATCTCTTCACGGTGCTCCAGCAAAGCGCAGCCGCTGCTCCTTACCTTAGATGAGGGGTATCTCCTCACCGCCGCCCTTCCTGACCCTCAACGTGGGATAGCACCTCTAGGCTCTCCTGCGCCTGTGCAGCCACCGCTCCTTGGACGTGGGGTTGACGGCCGCCGCCCCTGGCCTCGGGCGGGGGGTTGGTCCTCCCAGCCGCCGCCCCTGACCTCGGCCACGGGGTAGCTCCTCTCAGCCGCCACCCCTGACCTCAGACGCGGGGTAACTCCTCTCGTCGCCACCCCTGACCTCGGACGCTGGATAGCTCCTCTCGGCCGCACCCCCACCCCCCCCCCCGACTTCCGACGTAGGGTAACTTCTCTCGTGGCCACCCCTGACCTCGGACTTGGGTAGCTCTTCTCCGCCGTTCCTGCGCCGTTGCAGCCTGGAACTCTTGGCCACTGCCCCTGACCTCGGAAGTGGGGTAACTCCTCTTGGCCGCCGCCCTTTGGGCATGGGGTCCTCCCGGCTTCTGCCCCTGACCTCGGACGTGGGGTAGCTCCTTTTGGCCGCACTTAGCTCGCCGGTCGCAGCCACCATGTCCCTCCCAAAAAGCTGTACCTCCCTTGTACTATTTCAAGTGTCTGTTGGAGGCTGTATTCCATCAAATAAAGGTAGTAAACATACAGAAAAGGCTTGGGACACAGCACAAGAATGAGGTAGGGGAGAAACCCTCAGATGATGATGAAAGACTGCACAATGATGCTGGGTGCCAGGTGCCAAGGGCAACCAGGGCACCAGGAGCAGATGAGCAGCCCCCAGGAGACAGTCTTTCCAGAAAACAAGCCAGTTCAGACGGCCAATGCATCTGAATCTATTGGGAAGATATTTAGATAATTGGCAAAGCATTTTGAGGTTAAACAAACAATGAAGAGATAGAAAATTAGGCAAACAACCAAAAGCAAGACCCTTCCTAACAAGGAAAACAAAACTAACACAGGAAGTAAATGTTATCTCGCTGTATTTTTTGATCAACCATGGCTATCTTTACATTTCCATAATAGTAGAAATGCCAAATAATGATGTAATTCAAATTCTGACACAATCATGTTGGAAAGATGGAGGATATGAGAAGGGGTGTGTATATGATGGGGTGATATAGTCAAATCTTTATCTTCTACAAAGAAGGTTCAGTAGAAACTTTGTTTTAAATCAAGAAGTAACAATAATAGCTGGTTATTGGGTGATACTGCAGATGGTGACTGCAACCATGAAATTAAAAGATACTTGCTCCTTGAAAGAAAAGCTATGACCAACTTAGACAGCATATTAAAAAGCAGAGACATTATTGTACCAAAAAGGTCCATCTAGTCAAAACTATGGTTTTTCCAGCAGTCATGTATGGATGTAAGAGTTGGACTATAAAGAAAACTGAGCACAGAAGAATTGATGCTTTTGAACTGTGGTGTTGGAGAAGACTCTTGAGAGTCCCTTGGACTGCAAGGAGGTCAAACCAGTCAATCATAAAGGAAATCAGTCCTGAATATTCATTGGAAGGACTGATGCTAAAGCTGAAGCTCTAATACTTTGGCCACCTGATGAGAACTGACTTATTGGTAAAGACCCTGATGCTGGGAAAGATTGAAGGCAGGAGGAGAAGGGGACAACAGAGGATGAAGTGGTTGGATGGCATCACTGAATAGATGGACATGAGTTTGAACAAGCTCCAGGAATCAGTGATGGACAGGGAAACCTGGTGTGCTGCAGTCTATGGGGTCACAAAAAGTCAGACACGACCGAGGGACTGAACTGATTGGGTGATAATGGAAGTAATCCAAAAAAATTGGTTAAAAGAGGTTGGGACTTTCCTGGCAGTTCAGTGGTTAAAACTCCATACTTCCCATGCAGGGGGCACAGGTTCAATCCCTGGCTGGGGAACAAAGATCTCATATGCCATGCAGCAAGGTAAAAAAAAAAAAAAAAAGAGGTTGACAGTACTCACATATGTTTTTCAGTCATTAAGTCATGTCCGACTCTACGACCCCATGGACTGCAGCACTCCAGGCTTCCTTGTTCTTCACTGTCTCCCAGTTTGCTCAAATTCATGTTCAGTGAGTTGGTGATGCTATCTAACCATCTTATTCTCTTCTGCCCTCTTCTCCTTTTGCCTTCAATCTTTCCCAAAATCAGGGTCTTTTCCAATGAGTCATACTCACATATGCAGAGGATAAAATAGTGGGAACTCAGGGTGTCTCAGAAGAGAGCTGTTTTTTTATCTTTTTATTTCTTTAAGTTCTATGCATGAGCAACTTTAATAAACGTAACTTTTTAAAGAAAAAGAATGCATTGACAAAGCTATTATTACAAGTTTTTCACACCGAAGGAAAGTAGGGTTTCTTTTCACTAATTCCAAGAATCCATCTCCCACATTTATCTTAAAATTCTACAGTATCTCTAAGCCATAGTTGGCTAAAAGCTGTTGGGTCCTAAGCAGAAGCACAGTAACCCAGTCTCTGAATTTTTGCCTTTAATAACACAAGACGCAAGCCCCTCTGGGTGGGAAGAGGCCTGGTGTGCTGCTCAAAACATTAATATTTTACTTCCCAGTCATCAATCATTCACCAGCAGCCAGCAAAAAGCACCTTCCAAGGGAATATCTCCTGGTCTCCGTCCAGCACCAGGACCATCAATATTTTATGGCTGGGAGATGAAGTTGCTACACAGACACATTATCTCTGCCCAGGTAGCATACAGAGAAGCTCTTCCCTCCTCCAGGCAGCTCTGGAGCACCTGGCCGACCCTCACACTGCTCCAGGTCTCCCTATGAGCCCTGGAATCAAAGCATCACAGGCTGGAGCATGTAGGCACCTGCAGAGATGCTCCTCCACAAGGGACATCGGGGCAGCCTTTGAAGTGCTCTCGGTGCTTTCCACTGTTCATGGTTGTCTTCAGCCCAAACCTCCTCCTTCCCAGACTTCAGGCATAACCAAGGTGTAAACTGAAGTTTTGGCTGATGGGACCTAAAATCCCTCCCATTCATCAAAAAGCACTTACTGAACAATGTGCCAGAAAACTAGAGAGGTGCTGGGAATACAGGTATATAGTACACATATACACACAAGACATGTTTGTGAGTATACCTTTCATCTCTCATGTTCTGAGCTTTTGAATACCAGTCATTGTTGTGGGCATTTTACAGATGTGACTTCTTATTTTTGGCCTCACCATGCAGTATGTGAGATCTTAGTTCCCAGGGATCGAACCCAAGCCCCGTGCATTGGAAGCATGGAGTCTTAACCACTGGACTTCCGGGGAAGTCCTTAATTTTTTTTTAATGCAGCTCATATTGTGTTGCACATTTTTATGCAGAGACCATGTATATACAAATCATAGACAAAGCTTTTTGCTTTCTATTTTTGTTTTAACTTTTATTTTGTATTGGTCTATAGTTGATTTACAATATTGTGTTAGTTTCAGGTGTATAGCAAAAATGCTTCAGTTATACATATGTCTATTCTTTCTCAAATTCTTTTCCCATTTAGGTTATTACGGACTATTGAGTAGAGTTCCCTGTGCTATACAGCAGGTCCTTGTTGGTTATCCATTTAAATATGCATGCATACTAAGTCGCTTCAGTTGTGACTGACTGTTTGTGACCCCATGGACTGCAGCCTCCAGGTCCTCTGTTCATGGGATTCTCCAGGCAAGAATACTGGAGTGGGTTGCCATGCCTTCCTCCAGGGGATTTTCCTGACCCAGCGACCAAACCTGCGTCTCTTACGTCTCCTGCTTCGGTAGGCAGCCACTGCCTTTACCACTAGCGCCATCTGGGAAGCCCATTTTAAATACAGTAGTGTGTATATGTCTTGAAACAATGGCTACTTTTACTTTTTGCTTTTATTGGCAATATATGCCATAATACTTTCTGATCTACTCAGCCTATGATCTTTAAAAATAAGATTTTATGACACCTTAATTGATAGCAGTCCAACAGGTTAAAAATGCTTTTCTAGAGGCTCTCTAAGTATGATCTCCAACACCACAACTCCATATGTCATTCCCTAAGACGGTGTGAACTTTAATTTTAATATCAAGTTAAAATATAATTAAATTATACTTCAAGGTAGATGAATAGTCAGTCTAAGGGACTTCAGAAAAGATCTTACTTATTTTGTCCTTATCAAGCGTATCGAGCAATTATGTACAACCAATACATTGCACCCATCTACAGAGTATAATTCTATAAGTTGTGACAGTTGTCTACAGCTCTGAATCCATCAAGATACAACACATTCTGTCAGGCCCTAAAAGTGTCTTCATGCCCTTTTGTAGTCCGCACCTCAGATGGTAAAGAATCTGCTTGCAGTACAGGAGACCCAGGTTCAAGCCCTCAGTAGGAAAGAACCCGTGGAGAAGGACACGACTGAGCGACTAGCACTTTCCTCACTCGAACTCCATCCCCAGGCAACCCCTGATCTGCTCCTTGTCACTATAAATTAGGTTCTACTTTATATACATGGAATAATCCAGAATGAATTCTTTTCTTCAGCTCCTTATACTCAGCATAATCACTCTGAGATTTATCCATGCCAATGTGTGTATCATTAGATCATTCACATGATCTTTTGAAACCTTTCCATTCTATGGAGAGACCACATTTTGTATACCATTCACTCACTGATGAACATTTGAAGTGCTTCCAGATTTAGCCTTTATGAACAAAGCTGCTGTGAACATTCATGTCCAGATCTTTGTGTGGACATGTGTTTTCACTTCTCTTGGGTAGATATCTAGAATTAGAATGGTTGGATCATATTATAGATGTATGTTTTACTGCTTTAGTATTTTCTGATTATCAGATGTATGATTCTTTTAAATGACACACCAAGAATAGATGGGTTCCCTTCTACACTGCAGGTAGGAATGCAAATTGGTGCAACCACTGTGGAGAACAGTATGGATATTTCTTTAAAAACTAAAAAAAGAGTTACTATATCATCCTGAAATCCCACTCCTAGGCATATATTTGGGAAAAAACATAATTCAAAAAGATACATGCACCTGAATGTATATAGCAGAACTATTCACAATAGCCAAGACCTGGAAGCAAAGTAAATGTCCATCGACAAGTGGATGGATAAAGAAGATGTGGTATATGTATATACAATGGAATACTTGTTGTTTAGTTGCTAAATCATGTCCAACTCTTCTGTGACCCCATGGACTGTAGCCCACCAGGCTCCTCTGTCCATGGGATTTCTCAGGCAAGAATACAGAGTAGGTTGCCATTTCCTTCTTTAAGGGATCTGCCCTACCCAGGGCTCAAACCTGCATCTCCTACATTGCAGGTGGATTGTTTACCACTGAGCCACCTGGGAAGCCCACAATGGAATACCATTCAGGCATAAAAAAGAATGAAATCCTGCCATTTGCAGCAACATGGATGGACCTAGAGATTATCAAACTAAAGGAACTAAGTCAGAAAGAGAAAGATAAATGCCAAATGGTATCACTTACATATGGAATTTAAAATAGGACACAAATAAACTGAGTCCCCACCTGCAATGCGGGAGACCTGGGTTTGATTACTGGATTGGGAAAATCCCCTGGAAGAGGGCATGGCAACCCACTCCAGTATTCTTGCCTGGAGAATCCCCATGGACAGAGGAGCCTGGCAGGCTACAGTCCATGGGGTCACAAAGAGTCAGACACGACTGAGCAACTAAGCACAGCAGAGCACAAATTGTGTCCACCAAACAGAAAAAGACTCACAGACATAGAGAACAGACCTGTTCTGTCCCAAGGGGAAGGGGAATGGGAGAGGGATGAATTGGGAGTTTAGGATTAGAAAGAAAGATGCGAACTATTCTATATAAAATGGATAAGGTCCTACTGTATAGCACAGGGAACTATATTCACTATCTGGTTATAAAACAGAACAGAAAAGATGAAAAAAGAATGTATATGTATGTACAACTGAATCACTTTGCTAGACAGTAGGAATTAACACGAGGTTTTAAATCAACTATACTTCAATAAAATAATTTTTTAAAAAACAAGAGTTAATATGTTGGACCACACGTGCTCATTTCTGAATCAAGATGTACTTTGCTGCTTCGAGGCACCTACAAACAATTAGATAGTCATGGGACCACCTGAGTTCTTATCCAAGCCATGGAGAGGAACTCCTCAGGGAGAACAATTTAAGGTGGTTTTGGTGTTAGTCACTAAGTTGTGTTTGACTCTTGCAAACCCATAGACTGTAGCCTGCCAGGCTCCTCTGTCCATGGGATTCTCCAAGCTTGACTGCTGGAGTGGGTTGCCATTTCCTTCTCCAGGGGATCCTCCCAACCCAGGAATCAAACCTGGATCCTGTGCATTGCAGGCAGATTCTTTACTGACTGAGCTACAAGGGAAGCCCTCGTAATAAAATGAAAATAAAATGAAGTTGCATCCTGGTTATATGCCTCTATTCATTCTTGTTCAGCACACCAATTACAAACATTATTAACAACCAAACTATGGACAACTAAGCAGTGCTTACAGAGAATGAGGACTCACACGAAGATCTCCAAGACATATTATTATGTGGCAGAAAAGCTAGCTGCAAAACAATACTTCAAGCATAATTACGTTTATCTGTTTTCAAAAAACGTATACAGATGTGTGTGTGTCTGTGTGTACACGTGTGAGACAGAGAAGCTCTCTGCTCCCTCAACCCCCTTTGCTCAACCCCATCCTCACTCCAAATGTGAAAGAGGTCTTTTAGTTCAAATACACATCAGAGTTCTGTATGAAAAATGATCAGTAGCACAGGAGAGATTTGCCTCACATATAGGCACTCTTCTCTGATGGACAGAGGGACATCACCCACCATTGTCAGGCAAGGATGAAGACAGGAACAGGTCTCTCAGGTTTGGACTTAGAGTTGGAAGTAGATGAAGCACCCTGACTGAGGAGCAGAAAAGGAGCATCCTGACTGAGGGCAGGGGACACAATGGGTGGGGACTCCTCACTCACTGAGCTGAAAGACCAGAATCAGAACAACAAGGAAATATTTTGCATCAACCTCTGTACTTGAAAGTTAGGGATCAGCTAACAGCAGTCCTCTGGTTCTTCAGGGAATAGCCTACATGCACACCCTCCAGGCGTGTGAGAGCATGTTGCACTCACATGCTAGCAAAGTAATGCTCAAAATTCTCCAAGCCAGGCTTCAACAGTACATGAACCGTAAACTTCCAGATATTCAAGTTGGATTTAGAAAAGGCAGAGGAACAAGAGATGAAATTGCCAACATCCATTGGATCATAGAAAAAGCAAGAGAATTTCAGAAAAATATCTACTTCTGCTTTATTGATTACACCAAAGCCTTTGACTGTGTAGATCACAACAAACTGTGGAAAATTTTCAAAGAGATGGGAACACCAGACCACCTTACCTGCTTCGTGAGAAACCTATATGCAAGTCAAGAAGCAACAGTTAGAACCTGACATTGGGGTACACGTGTCTCTTTCCCTTCTGGTTTCCTCAGTGTGTATGCCCAGCAGTGGGATTGCTGGATCATAAGGCAGTTCTATTTCCAGTTTTTTAAGGAATCTCCACACTGTTCTCCATAGTGATTATTAAAGGAATACAAATCAAACCACAAAGAGGTACCACTTCACACTGGTCAGAATGGCCATCATTAAAAAGTCTATAGATCATAAATGCTGAAGAGGATATGAAGAAAAGGGAACCCTCCTACACTGTTGGTGGGAATGTATGTTTGTATAGCCACTGTGAAAACAGTATGGAGGTTCCTCAGAAAACTGAAAGTAGAATTACCATATGATCCAGCAGTTCCACTCCTGGGCATATATCTGGACAAAACTACAATTTAGAAAGATACACGCACCCCTATATTCATAGCAGCACTATTCAAAATAGTCAAGACATGGAAACAAACTAAATGTCCATCAACTGGTGAATTAATAAAGAAGATGTGTTATGTATAAATACAGTGGAATTTTCACCCACCCATAAAAAGAATGAAATAATGCCATTTTCAGCAAGCAACGTGGATGCAACTAGAGATTATCATACTAAGTGGGTCAGAAAGAGAAAGATGAATACCATTTGATATCATTTGTATGTGGAATCTAAATACGACACAAATGAAACTATCCATGAAACAGAAACTCAGAGGGAATGGAGGGAGGGATGGAGGAGGCAATTGGGGTTAGCAGATGTATGCTTTTATATACAGAATAGATAAACAACAAGGTCCCACTGTATAGCATAGAGAACTGTATTCAATATACTATGATAAACAATAATGGAAAAGAATATTAAAAAAAAGAATATATATATATATATATATAAAGAATCACTTTGCTGTGCAGCAGAAATTAACACATTGTAAATCAACTATATTTCAATAAAAATAAAGTATTTTTTCTGATATTAAAAAAAAAAAAGAACCTGACATTGAACAACAGACTGATTCCAAATTGGGAAAGGAATACATAAAGGCTGTATATTGTCACCCTACTTATTTAACTTATATGCAAAGCACAGAATGAGAAATGCCAGGCTGGATGAAGCACAAGCCGAAATCAAGATTGCCAAAGAAATACCAATAACCTCAAATATGCAGATGACACCACCCTTATGGCAGAAAGTAAAGAGGAACTAAAGAGCCCCTTGATGAAAGTGAAAGAGGAGAGTGAAAAAGCTGGCTTAAAACTCAAGATTCAAAAAACTAAGATCATGGCATCCAGTCCCATCACTTCATGGCAAATAGATGGAGAAACAATGAAAACGGCGACAGACTATTTTCTCAGGCTCCAAAATCACTGAAGATGGTGAGTGCAGCCTAGACTGCACTATTAAAAAGCAGAGACATTGCTTTGCTGACAGAGGTCCAAGTAGTCAAAGCTATGGTTTTTCCAGTAGTCATGTATAGATGTAAGAGTTGGACTATAAAAAGGGCTGAGCACTGAAGAACTGATGCTTTTGAACTGTGGTGTTGGAGAACTTCTGAGAGTCCCTTGGACTGCAAGGAGATCATACCAGTCAATCCTAAAGGAAATCAGTCCTGAATATTCATTGGAAGGACTGATGTTGAAGCTGAAACTCCAATACTTTGGCCACCTAATGGGAAGAATTGACTCATTGGTAAAGACCCTGATGCCGGGAAAGATTGAAGGCAGGAGGAGAAGAGGATGACAGAGGATGAGTTGGTTGGATGGCATCACTGACTCAATTGACATGAGTTTGAGCAAGCTCCTGGAGTTGGTGATGGACAGGGAAGCCTGGCATGCTGCAGTTCATGGGGCTGCAAAGAGTTGGACACGACTGAGCAACTAAACTGACCTAAACTGACACTCTCCAGGCACAAGGCACAAAAAATGACCTTCAGATGGAAAAGTTCATGGAAGGGCGTAACAGGAAGCACACTCCTCTGCTAACAGTGGTCACAGTAGGACACTCAATCGGGGACCAGAGAGGACAGATGGGCCCAGGAAGGAATAAGAAGGAAATTTCCACTCTTCATCCTGTGTTTATGTTGAAATAAGATTTACAACAAATATGTGAACATGGGGTGCTTTTGTGGTTTTTATCATATGGTCAACTTGAATCAAAAAATTGAAGACTGCAAGGGGGAAAAGAGGGTAGGATAAATTGGGAGATTGGGATTGACACATACACAGTACTACATATACTACTGTATAGCACAGGGAACTCTATTCAGTGCTCTGTAATGAGCTATGTGGGAATGGAGTCTAGAAGACAGTGGATACATGTATACATATGGCTGATTCACTGAAGCCACCACTCAGCCTCCCAGTGACTATGGGTTCAATACACCTGGCGGCTGAATTAATTCCACGGGACTGAGCACCAGCACTGAAGGGTAGGCCACTTAACTACTTGGATGAAATTCCCTTCAAAAAGTCCTAATCTTAGAGGCTCATTTGAGACTGCTCTAAATTATATTAATCTTAGAAAATCATGTATTTAGCAAAAGGTAGACTTTAAAGAGTGTTCAGTCACAAGAGATCTTAAGTAAGCATGGCACTTTGAAAAGCAGGCTGACAGGACCTCTGAAAGTTAAATACACAGTTATCATAGAACCTAGCAATCTCACTCCTAGGTTATACACCCAAAGGAAGTTAAAACATAAATTCACAAAAAACTTATAACTGAGTGTTCACAACCGAGTTATTCCTATGAGTCAAAAACAGAAAGAGCTCAAACACTCAGCAAATGATGAACGAATAAACAAAATGTGGTCTATCCACACAATGGGATATTATTTAACCACGAAAAGGAATGAAGTTCTGCCGCACATTACGACATGGATGAACCTTGAAAGCATTATGCTGACAGAAGCAAGACACAAAAGGCACACATCATATGATTCATGTATATGAAATGTCCAGAATAGGTAAATTTACAGATACGGACTTCCCTGGTGGTAGATAAGAATCCGCCTGTCAGTCCAGGGGGCACTGGTTTGATACCTAGTCCGGGAAGATCCCACATGCCATGGGGCAACTAAGCCCACGCGCCACAATTACTGAGCCCGTGCTCTAGAGTCCTCATGCTGCAACTACTGAAGCCCACATGCCTAGAGCCCATGCTCTGCAACAAGAGAAGCCACAGCAACGAGAAGTCCACAGCAAAGATTAGCCCTTGGTCGCCACAACTAAAGAAAGCCTGTGCAAAAAAAAAGCAATGAAGACCCAGTGCAGCCAAAAACAAATAAATAAATAGACACAGATACAGAAACACACTGGCTGCCAGGGAATGGGAATGAGGAGAAAGTTGGAAGTTGATGGCTGAAGAGTGAACAATATCTTTTAGTTTTATTTTCTTAATTGAAATATATTTGATTTACAGTGTTGTGTTAGTTTCACGTGTAGAGCAAAGTGATTCCATTATACATATACATATATTCATCCTTTTTCAGATTCTTTTCCCATATAAGTTATTACAAAATATTGAATATTATTCCCTGTGCTATACAGTAGATCCTTGTTGATTATCTATTTTACATATAACAGTGTTTATATGTTAATCCCAATTTATCATTCCCCCCACCAAGATGATTTTTTTAGGTGATGAAAATGACTAAAATTGATTGTGATGATGGTTACTCAACTCAGCCAATATGCTAAAAAAACACTGAATCGCATGTTTTAAATGAGTAAATTGTGTGGTAGGTGAATTATTTCTCAATAAAGCCATTGGAAAAAAGGGAGAAAGAGATCTTTAAATAAGGTCCAGTTCACTCACTAATATCGAGATAGCTTTCCTTAGATCTCAGCTAGAATGAAACCTAAGTGTTTTGCTGTTCACTTGTTCATTCATTCAACAAATATATATGAGGCCCAACATAAGTGCCAGGCACTAATCTGGCAGTGAGGACACAGCTGTGAACAGTCACCAGCAAGAAATATGACTGTTATTAACAGATGGTGATAAGGAACCTGGAGAAAACAAATCAGGCTAAGGGGAGGGGGGCAAAGAGGGCCTGGCCTGGCCTCATCCTTCTCAGGGTGCTCAGGGACTGAGCCGAGGCCTGAGGGGAGCACCTCGTGCAGGACGCATAGTAGCCGCGGGAACAGCAACTCCTCATGCAGGGAATGTTTCTCTCTAGTCCTCATAGTCTTCATTTGGAGGTGGGGTACCAGAGGCTGAGAAGTTACATCTTAAGCCCCCATCACTGGCAAATCTGATACAAGAGCCCAGTTATCAAAGGCGGGGTGGAGTGGTATAAATTCAGCTCCCCAAACCAAACTGAATACACTTCTTTTCTTTGTTTTTTTTTTTCCCTTTTCTCTTTTTTGAAATTGAAATACAGTTGATTTACAACGTTGTGTTTTTTTCTACAGTACAGAGAAGTTTTGATTCAGTTACACATATATATACATTATTCTTACATTCTTTTCCATTATGGTTTATCATGGAATATTGAATATAGTTCCCTGTGCTATACAGTAGGACCTTGTTGCTTATCCATTCTATGATAATAGTTTGTATCTCCTAATCCTAAACCCCCAATCCATTCCTCTCCCACACCCCTGCCCTTTGGCAACCACCAGTCTGTGACTGTGAGCCTGTTTCTATTCTGTAGATAAGTTCAATTGTGTCATGTTAGATCCCACATGTAGGTAACATCATATGTGAATATCCTTTTTTTCTTCTCACTCCCCCTCTCCACAGCCAGCTTCCATTTCTCAAAAAAGTGTTTGTTCATTAGCCCTGAAAAGAAAAGAGGATCTTTTCCCAGAGGAGGTCAGTCTGTGGAGGGCAATGAGGGATTTGGTTCGCTGCTGCCCCCTTTTCAGGGCATCTGACTGCAAAGGCACAAAAGAAAGGCCCTGATTGAAAGGAGGTGTGTGAGCATCTCCAGCTGACACTCAGGGCAGGGCCTAACCACCCACCCTTGATGAGAGTTCAGTGTTCATGACTGTACAGACTGTGCTGGGAATTACAGCACCAGCCAAAGCAAGATGACTCAACTGCAATATGCCATCTAGCAAAATGTTCACTTAGAGTTTATTTTATCAGAAATAAATCAATTTATATGAAACCCTGTCACTCCTCTCCAGACAGGTCCCCAGAGCCCGGATTATGGGGTCCCAAACAAAGGAAACTCCACAGATGGGAGAGATGAGGGCTGGTCATCACTGGAAGATGAGCCATTGCATAGAACGGTCTTCCCAAAACTCAAGCTCTCCTATCACCTTAAAAGTCTGTGTGGAAAGAAAGGGTAAATCCAGACAGACAGGAAGTAGCTGAGTGGTTGCCTGGGGCAGAGAATAGTATTAACTGCTCACAGCCACAAGGGATCTCATTGGGAGGAATGGAAAACTTCTAAAACCAGATTATGGTAATGGCTGCACGACTCAGTAAATTTACTAAAAAATGAGTGAATTTTATGGCATCGTAAATTATTTTTTTAAAGTTTGCATGAGATGAAAAGTTACTTTTGGGGGCAAGGGTGGCCATTTTAAAACATGACAGAGCATTTGCAGCAACATGGATGGATCTAGAGATTATCATACAAGGTAATATACATCAGAAAAAGACAAATATCATAGGATATCACTTAAACGTGGAATCTAAAATTGACACAAGTGAACTTGTTTACAAAACAGACTCACAGATATAGAAAGCAATCTAACATTATGATTACCAAAGGGGAAAGGAGGTGGAGGGTGGGATAAATGAACAGTTTTGGATTAACAGATACACAATACTACATATAAAATAAACAATAAAGACATATCATATAGCACAGAGAAGTATATCTTGTAATAACCTATAATGGAAAAGAATCTGAAAAAGAATATAAATGTTATATATACAAAATCAAGTCACTTTGCTATACCCTTGAAAATACTTCAGTAAAGTAATTTTCTTTAAAGTATGCTTTGGATAAAGGGAAAAAAATAAAAATAAATAAAAGATGGCTAAAAATTATTTGATGTCTCTCCCATTGAGAGGTGGGGTCTATACCCCTTCCACTTGAAGGTTTCTGATAGCATCTACCAGCAGAGGAGCCTGGCAGTGACACTGTGTGACTTCCGCCTTGTTAGCTGGGACCCTCCCCCAAGGCCCCAGGCTGGGAGGAGGTTCAGGCAGTAACCCCAGCTGAGCCAGCATGCAGGTCATCCTCATCCAGACTCAGGTGAGGACGACTTCAAACCCCAGTCATTCGAGTCTTCCCAGTTGACAACCAAGACATTGTGGTGAGACGAGCTGCTCTTGCAGTGTCCCCTCCAAATTCCTGACCTGCAGTTTGTAGACTCTTATTTATAGCTTATGTCTGTTAACAGGGTAGTGACAGCAGGGTTGCAGAGAGTTGACCAGGGCTGTCATGGCTGGGGCAGGATGTCCAAGTTCATCACAGACAGTCTAAAACAGAACTCAGCACCTGGGGCATCAGATTCTCCAGCCCCTACTCAGGGGGAGTTCCTTCTATATCTGCCACACAGCTATTTATCAGCACTTGAAGACATTGGCTGTTGCCATGAATCAATGAGCATCTCCAAAACAAAGAAAAAGAATTTTTTTTTTTAAATGAGCATTGCCACTCCCTTCCCAACCTAAGCCTTCCTTGGCTTCAACAAACATGAAACAGCCAGCCACACAATGAGGATTTCTTTGCCATCATTTCCTAGCAATTGCTCCTACACCAGAGGCTGAGACAGACAGATGAATACCTAGTAGTCCTCCCCTCTGGAGAGCACACAGTCTTATGAGAAAAACATATGCATCATCTTTGTCATTATTTACCTAACTTCTATTATTATTTTAACATCCATCTTCCCCATTGGACTGTCAACTCCTCGAGGAACTGGGTCTCTTCTGTTCACTTAGTTATTCCCAGCAGGCACTTGATAAATATTTACTGAGTGATTTTATTGAATTGCCAAGTAATAATCTCTTCAACACTGGAGAAGGAAATGGCAACCCACTCCAGTACTCTTGCCTAGAAAATTCCACGGATGGAGGAGCCTGGTGGGCTACAGTCCATGGGGTCACGAAGAGTTGGACACGACTGTGCGACTTTGCGACGCGACTTCACGAATCTCTTCAAAAGAGGTTGAAACAAGATCCTGAGCTATTGATGGGTGATATCCTTCCTAAAACAACCTAGGCAAATGGGCAGGGTTTCAGAGGAGAAATGAAACACCCAGAACAAGGTCAGGGAAGGCTGTATGGGCCCCTCCCAGGAGCAACTCCCTTGTATTTAGACCAGCTACCATCTCCCTAGGCTCTGTTTCATCCCTCTCTGGGCTTTGTGACCCAGAGAAATAGCCCAGACCTACCTGAATGTACAGGTGTGAGAACTGGACCATAAAGAAGGCTGAGTGCCAAAGAATTGATGCTTTTGAACTGTGGTGTTGGAGAAGACTCTGGAGAGTCCCTTGGACAGCAAGGAGATCAATCCTAAAGAAAATCAACCCTGAATACTCATTGGAAGGACTGATGCTGAAGCTGAAGCTCCAATACTTGGGCCACCTGATGTGAAGGGCCAACTCACTGGAAAAGACCCTGATGCTGGGAAAAATAGAAGCCAGGAGGAGAAGGGGACAACAGAGGATGAGATGGTTGGATGGCTCATTGACTCAACCGACACGAGTTTAAGCAAACTCCAAGAGATGGTGAACAGGGAAGCCTGGCGTGCTGCAGTTCAAGGGGTTGCAAAGAGTCGACACAACTTAACAACTGAACAACAACCTAAATATCAGCAGTACCAATAAAAATAGGCTCCTGCTTACAAGTTCAGGGAACAGAAATACCAGGCCATGAATGTATTCCCTATTTATGTTTTTAGTTATGAAAAATGCATCTATTTCTTACCAGTTGTATAAGGAACTTCTTGTTTCTCATTCTAAAATTGCACTGTTTCAAGCTTCAAGGTCCCTCTCTGTCTAGCCCCCGAGATCTTTGTGAACAAAGTCAAATTTATAATTCCCCATCCCTCTCTCCCTCCTCCCCTGCACCATCAGCCACAATCTCCTGAAACCAGAGCAGCATCAGGCTCACAGCCTGAACTCAGATCTCAGACTTAGGGCTGTCTTCCTCACCATCGTTTTCATTTTCGTGCTGAATTTTACAGACCTTTTCAATTTCAGAGATGAGGAGGAACAGCCTCGGATGAGAGCAGATGAGACCCACATTAGCAGTCCAGTGAGCACCTGCTGAGCCAGGGAAGCCCACCCCCACCCCACCCCAGGTGGCGGAGATGAGCAGCCCTCCTCCCACTCGCCGCCGCATTAGAACGGAGTTAGAGTCAATCCTCACCAGATCTGGTAGACCCCAGTGGCAAAGATAACACCGCCGCCACTCAGCCAGTCTGTTCTGCCGCCGGTATATCTGCCCGCTATAATTAGATCACTGGAGACCTCGCCAATGAAAAAGATTCATCCTGGCCTCCTTTCTCTCCCCGGGACTCTAGGCTGCCTCCTTAATCCCTGAATCAGGTCTCCCCTCTGGGCTCTGAGTGAGTAAAGAGAGGCCAGGAGATACTTCCTTCCGAGGAGCACTTCTTCCTACTCTTGGCTCCAGAGGGGGAAATCTTTGTTTCCCATTTTGCTGACTTTTTCCCCCCTTTTTCCCTAATTTTTTTTTTTTTTAAGATTATCCTCCTAAAAGAATTTTCAGGTGGAAAATTTGGGAAGTTCAGAAAAGTTCAAGGAGCTTGTGAATTCTTTGACCATATATGACTTTCTTTTTCTTTCATGTCTTTGGTTTGCAAACTGAGTCATTGGATGGCTTTGTTCTCCCCAGCAAACCCATCACCCCTCACCCGGACTGGCCTGCTCCACTCACACAAACAGCTCTTCTGCCCCTTTCCTGTTTGCCCATTTCTGTTCCCCTCTAACCTTAAAAGAACCTAATTATAGGAATGAGATCACCAGGCAATTTAACCTAACTACCGACTTGCACACCATGCCTGGTCTAACCTGTTGATTCTTTTCCTAGATCAAAGGAAGTAAGAATAAAGAATGAAGTATTTAAAGAATGACTAGCTCTCTGTCTCCAATAGCCCCTTTAGCAATCCTGCAAGCAGATCTCACAGACAAGATAACATATGAAGGCAATCAGATGGTCTGCACGCAATGGACAAGGATGTACACCCAACCTCCTGCCTCGATGAGTCACTGAGATCCTCCCCAATCCCCCCTTTTCTCCTTTAGAAACTGTCTCATCTGAGCAGAATCTTGGGAGTTGGTCTCAGCACACAAGTCCATCTTCTCCCCAGATTGCTGGCTTTGCTGATTAAAGCAACTTTCCTTTCTACTGACTTCTACCTCTCAACTATTGGCTTTTAAGCTGCGTGCTGATGAACCTGAGTTGGGTAACACTCAGACTGAAAGCAGATGTCCTCTGGGGCACAGGCAGTGAAGGTTCCAGGCCAGGCCTGGATCCACTAGCCCAGCTGGCTTACTCGAACTCCGTGGACCTCAGGTTATCAGCCAGAAAGTGATGTCAATTTCACAGAGTTTTGAGTCAATCAAACAAGATGACAGTTCTATCCCCACACTTAATGAATGCTCGTGAAAGTTATCTCCCAACCCCTTTCATGGCCCCACCTCCATCCCCCAGCTATGCAGCCAAAGCTGCAAAATAGAAGTAATGCATTCCAGGTACAGAAGTGTCTATCTGAACAAGTGATTGTCACCTCAGGTCTCCCCAAAGCTGAGAACACCAAGGTGTGCCTGCTTCAGGTTCCAGGGAGAGTGTGCCAAGCAGCGGGTAAGCCTTAAAATAAACAAAAAAGAGTTGTAGTGAGCTGGGAACATTTTCCATGTGGCCTATTTGAGTTATAACAGGACACTGAGAACTTGAGAGTCATAGTCAAGAAGGCAAATGTAGGTGCTCTTGAATTCGGGCAAGAAGAAGAGCAACTTTCAGACCAAATGTCATCTTAGAGGCACTCTACCCAGAAATAATTCCAAAGTTCAGCTTTTTATAAAAAGTGAACATTAGGAACTTAACAATACATGATTTATGAAGGGCAATTTTGCCATATGCAGCAAAATCTTTTAAAATATGTATGTACTTTGACCCAGCAATTTCATTTCCAAGAATTTATCCCAAAGAGATAGTGACGCCAAATGCAATGTGGGGAGTCTGACTTCTGCTTCAAACAGACTAACTAAAGAGACATTGGTGAAACTACCAAGGAAGTTTGACGTTTGACTTCTGGCTGGATATTGGATAATACTCAGAAATCATTATTCATTTTTTACTAACTAAATTCTATGGAGTTTACTTTTATTAACTAAACTTTATTCAGATTGCCGTAGGGTTTTTTAATTCTTTTTTTTCCTTTCTTTTGGCTTGCTGGGCCTTCAGTGCAGAACCTGAGCTTTCTCTAGCTGTTTGTTATGGTGTGCTGGCTTCTCACTGAAGTGGCTTCTTTAGTTGTGGGCTGCAAATTCACCAGTTGTGACGCATGGGCTTAGTTGCTCTGCAGTGTGTGGGATCTTCCCAGACCAGGGACTGAATCCATGACCCCTGCATCAGCAGGCGGATTCTTAACCACTGGACCACCCGGGAAGTCCTTAATTCTTTTAATTTATGTTATTGCTAACTGTAGTAAAATACACATAACATAAAATGTGTCATCTTAACCATTTCTATGAATACGGTTCAATGGCATTAAGTACATTACACTACTATGCAACCTTCACAACCATCCATCTCCAGGACTCTTTTTATCTTGCCAAACTGAAATTCTAGGCCCAATAAACATTCATTTCCTCCTCCCTCAGCTTCAGGCAACCACATTCTACTTTCTATCAATATGAATGTGACTATTCTCAGTTCAGTTCAGTTCGCTCTCTCAGTTGTGTCCAACTCTTTGCAACCCCGTGGACTGCACCACACCAGGCCTCCTTGTCCATCACCAACTCCCATAGCTTACTCAAACTCATGTCCATTGAGTCAGTGATGCCATCCAACCATCTCATCCTCTGTTGTCCCCTTCAATTCCTGCCTTCAATCTTTCCCACATTAGGGTCTTTTCCAATGAGTCAGTTCTTCACATCAGGTGGCCAAAGTACTGGAGTTTCAGCTTCAGTGTCAGTCCTTTCAACGATTATTCAAGACTGATTTCCTTTAGGATGGACTGGTTGGGTCTCCTTGCAGTCCAAGGGACTCCCAAGAGTCTTCTCCAACACCACAGTTCAAAAGCATCAATTCTTCAGTGCTCAACTTTCTTTGTAGTCCAGCTCTTACATCCATACATGACCACTGGAAAAAGCATAGCCTTGACTAGATGGACCTTTGTTGGCAAAGTAATGTCTCTGCTGTCTAGGTTGTTTAATATGCTGTCTAGGTTGGTCATTACTTTTCTTCCAAGGAGTAAGCACCTTTTATTTCATGGCTGCAATCACCATCTGCAGTGATTTTGCAGCCCAAAAAAATAAAGTCTGACACTCTTTCCACTGTTTTTCCATCTATTTAACATAAAGTGATGGGATCACATGATGGTGTGATCACTGACCTAGAGCCAGACATCCTGGAATGTGAAGTCAAGTGGGCGTTAGAAAGCATCACTACGAACAAAGCTAGTGGAGGTGATGGAATTCCAGCTGAGCTATTTCAAATCCTGAAAGATGATGCTGTGAAAGTGCTGCACTCAATATGCCAGCAAATGTGGAAAACTCAGCAGTGGCCACAGGACTGGAAAAGATCAGTTTTCATTCCAATCCCAAAGAAAGGCAATGCCAAAGAATGCTCAAACTACCACACAATTGCACTCATCTCACACGCTAATAAAGTAATGCTCAAAATTCTCCAAGCCAGGCTTCAGCAATACGTGAACTGTGAACTTCCAGATGTTCAAGCTGGTTTTAGAAAAGGCAGAGGAACGAGAGATCAGATTGCCAACGTTCACTGGATCATTGAAAAAGCAAGAGAGTTCCAGAAAAACATCTACTTCTGCTTTATTGACTATGCCAAAGCCTTTGACTGTGTGGATCACAATAAACTGTGGAAAATTCTGAAAGAGCTGGGAATACCAGACCACCTGACCTGCCTCTTGAGAAATCTGTATGCAGGTCAGGAAGCAACAGTTCGAACTGGACATGGAACAACAGACTGGTTCCAAATAGGAAAAGGAGTATGTCAAGGCTGTATATTGTCACCCTGCTTATTTAACTTCTATGCAGAATATATCATGAGAAATGCTGGTCTGGATGAAGCACAAGCTGGAATCAAGATTGCCGGGAGAAATATCAATAACCTCATATATGCAGATGACATCACCCTTATGACAGAAAGTGAAGAAGAACCAAAGAGCCTCTTGATGAAAGTGAGAGAAGAGAGTGAAAAAGTTGGCTTAAAACTCAACATTCAGAAAACAAAGATCATGACATCTGATCCCATCAGTTCAGTTCAGTTCAGTCGCTCAGTCGTGTCCGACTCTTTGTGACCCCATGAATTGCAGCACACCAGGCCTCCCTGTCCATCACCAACTCCCGGAGTTCACCCAGACTCACGTCCATCGAGTCAGTGATGCCATCCAGCCATCTCATCCTCTGTCGTCCCCTTCTCCTCCTGCCCCCAATCCCTCCCAGCATCAGAGTCTTTTCCAATGAGTCAACTCTTCGCATGAGGTGGCCAAAGTACTGGAGTTTCAGCCTTAGCATCGTTCCTTCCAAAGAAATCCCAGGGCTGATCTCCTTCAGAATGGACTGGTTGGATCTCCTTGCAGTCCAAAGGACTCTCAAGAGTCTTCTCCAACACCATAGTTCAAAAGCATCAATTCTTCGGCACTTAGCCTTCTTCACAGTCCAACTCTCACATCCATACATGACCACTGGGAAAACCATAGCCTTGACTAGACGGACCTTTGTTGGCAAAGTAATGTCTCTGCTTTTGAATATGCTATCTAGGTTGGTCATAACTTTCCTTCCAAGGAGTAAGCGTCTTTTAATTTCATGGCTGCAGCCACAATCTGCAGTGATTTTGGAGCTCAGAAAAATAAAGTCTGACACTGTTTCCAACTGTTTCCTCATCTATTTCCCATGAAGTGATGGGACTGCATGCCACGATCTTTGTTTTCTGAATGTTGAGCTTTAAGCCAACTTTTTCACTCTCCTCTTTCACTTTCATCAAGAGGCTTTTGAGTTCCTCTTCACTTTCTGCCATAAGGGTGGGGTCATCTGCATATCTGAGGTTATTGATATTTCTCCCGGCAATCTTGATTCCAGCTTGTGTTTCTTCCAGTCCAGTGTTTCTCATGATGTACTCTGCATAGAAGTTAAATAAACAGGGTGACAGTACACAGCCTTGACGTACTCCTTTTCCTATTTGGAACCAGTCTGTTGTTCCATGTCCAGTTCGAACTGTTGCTTCCTGACCTGCATACAGATTTCTCAAGAGGCAGATCAGGTGTTCTGGTATTCCCATCTCTTTCAGAATTTTCCACAGTTTATTGTGATCCACACAGTCAAAGGCTTTGGCATAGTCAATAAAGCAGAAGTAGATGTTTTTCTGGAACTCTCTTGCTTTTTCAACGATCCAGTGAATGTTGGCAATCTGATCTCTCGTTCCTCTGCCTTTTCTAAAACCAGCTTGAACATCTGGAAGTTCACAGTTCACATATTGCTGAAGCCTGGCTTGGAGAATTTTGAGCATTACTTTACTAGCATGTGAGACGAGTGCAATTGTGCAGTCTGTTCAGTTCAGTCGCTCAGTCGTGTCCGACTCTTTGTGACCCCATGAATCGCAGCACACCAGACCTCCCTGTCCATCACCAACTCCCGGAGTTCACTCAGACTCATGTCTATGAAGTCAGTGATGCCATCCAGCCATCTCATCCTCTGTCGTCCCTTTCTCCTCCTGCCCCCAATCCCTCCCAGCATCAGAGTCTTTTCCAATGAGTCAACTCTTCCCATGAGGTGGCCAAAGTACTGGTGTTTCAGCTTTAGCATCATTCCTTCCAAAGAAATCCCAGGGCTGATCTCCTTCAGAATGGACTGCTTGGATCTCCTTGCAGTCCAAGGGACTCTCAAAAGTCTTCTCCAGCACCACAGTTCAAAAGCATCAATTCTTCGGTGCTCAGCCTTCTTCACAGTCCAACTCTCACATCCATACATGACCACAGGAAAAACCATAGCCTTGACTAGATGAACCTTTGTTGGCAAAGTAATGTCTCTGCTTTTCAATATGCTATCTAGGAGTTTGAGCATTATTTGGCATTGCCTTTCTTAGGGACTGGAATGAAAATTGACCTTTTCCAGTCCTGTAGCCACTGCTGAGTTTTCCAAATTTGCTGGCAAATTGAGTGCAGCACTTTCAAGCATCATCTTTTAAGATTTGAAATAGCTCAACTGGAATTCTATCACCTCCACTAGCTTTGTTCGTAATGTTGCTTCCTAAGGCCCACTTGACTTCACATTCCAGGATGTCTGGCTCTAAGTGAGTGATCACACCATCGTGACTATCTGGGTCATGAAGATCTTTTTTGTACAGTTCTTCTGTGTATTCTTGCCACCTCTTCTTAATATCTTCTGCTTCTGTTAGGTCCATATCATTTCTGTCCTTTATTGAGCCCATCTTTGCATGAAATGTTCCTTTGGTATCTCTAATTTTCTTGAAGAGATCTCTAGTCTTTCCCATTCTATTGTTTTCCTCGATTTCTTTGCACTGATCACTAGGAAGGCTTTCTTATCTCTCCTTGTTATTCTTTGGAACAACACAAGAAAAGACTCTACACATGGACATCACCAGATTGTCAACACTGAAATCAGATTGATTATATTCTTTGCAGCCAAAGATGGAGAAGCTCTATACAGTCAGCAAAAACAAGACTGGGTGCTGACTGTGGCTCAGATCATGAACTTCTTATTGCCAAAATCAGACTTAAATTGAAGAAAGTAGGGGAAACCACTAGACCATTCAGGTATGACCTAAATCAATCCCTAACGATTATATAGTGGAAGTGAGAAATAGATTTAAGGGACTAGATCTGATAGACAGAGTGCCTGATGAACTATGGACAGAGGTTCGTGACATTGTACTAATACAGGGATCAAGACCATCCCCAAGAAAAAGAAATGCAAAAAAGCACAATGGCTGTCTGAGGAGGCCTTACAAATAGCTGTGAAAAGAAGAGAAACAAAAAGCAGAGGAGAAAGGGGAAAATATACCCATTTGAATGCAGAGTTCCAAAGAATAGCAAGGAGAGATAAGAAAGCCTTCCTCAGTGATCAGTGCAAAGAAATTGAGGAAAACAGTAGAATGGGAAAGCTTTAAGTCAAAGGTTCCCATAAGCCCCTCTCCCTTTGGATTCAATTAATTTGCTAGAGCAACTCAGAGAACTCAGAGGGACCTTTTACTTACTGTACTAATGTTTACCACAAAAGGATATAACTCTGAAAGAGCCAGATGGAGGACATACACAGGGCAAGGTGTGGGGAAAAGGGACTGAGCTTTATGTCTTCTCCAGATGCCAGTTTCCCTGAGTCTCCATGTGTTCATAAACCCAAACCCAGGCCCTTCCTGTTTTAATGAAGGCTTCATTATACATTATAGGCATGAGTGTGTGCGTGTGTGCTCTACAGCATCTGACCATTTGAGACCTACCAGGCTCTTCTGTCCATGGGATTCTCCAGGCAAGAATACTCGAGTGGGTTGCTATTTCCTCCTCCAGGGGATCTTCCCAACCCATGGATCAAAACTGCATCTCCTGCATTAGCAGGCAGATTCTTTACCTCTGAGCCACCTGGGCAGGATTGAATAAATCATTGGCCATTGGCAATTGATTCAATTTCCAGCCCCTCTCTCCTCCTGGTAAGTCAATGGGGTGAGGCTAAAAATTCCAATCCTAAAGTTATGTGGTTGGTTCTCCTGTGAGTCAGCTCCCATCCAGAGGATGGGTCCAAGTCATCCCATGAACATAACAGAAGATACCTCTATCACTCTCATCTCTTAGGAAATTTCAAGATTTCTAGAAGCTCTGTGCCAGAAATAGAACCATATAAGTGTTCTTATTATAAGTCACAATATCACCTATTCCATTGTATCCTATTGTATTCCACCACATATTATTTATCCATCCATGCATCAACAGATACTTGGGTTGCTTCCATGTTTTGACTATTGTGAATAATACTTTTGTGAACATGAAAGTGCAAATATCTCTCTGAGACTCTGCATTCAATTCTTTTGAGAAAAATTATTCCTAATTTTGGTAATGGAATTGTGGAGATGTAACTAAAACAAGAGAGAAACCTGGTCTCTTAGAGATACATTCTGAAGTATTTATGGAAGAAATTATAAGAGTTTAAATTTGCAATAGATGCAGTAGGAGTGAGAGGAAACAAAATTGGGCATTTATATAATTACCAAAGTTGGGCAGTGGGTAATTGGAAGTTTGCCACTCTATTTTTCACTCTTGTGTTAGCTTGAAATCTTTCATTAAAAAAACATTTTAGGGCATTCCCTAGTGGTCCAGTGCTTAGGACTCTGTGTTTCCATGGTCAAGGAATTAAGAACCCAATGCCATAAGGTGCAGACAAAAAAATTTTTTCAATTCTAAAAATAAACAAAATTAAAACTAAAGTTTAAAAACAGAAATGCTAATGGGTGCAAAGATGTATATTCATAGCAAAGCAGAATGCAAACTAAATGTGCAATAGTATAGGTTTGTTAAATAAGTTATGATACAGCTATCATAGAGAATATACAAAGCAGTCTTTTAAAAAAATTTTATTCAAGTATATGTTACTTACAAGGATAGACATTTTTAATGTATTATAAAATATTAAAAAGCAAGCCTATAAAAATTATGTGAAGCATGTTTCTACTTTTGTTTTAAAACAAGCATACAGAAGGCTGCAACCAAGATACTATCAGAGATGACCTTGTATTGATAATGGTGGGATTAAGGGTAATCTTGTCTTTGTTTACTGGCATTTTCCAATTTCTCTACAATGGGCATGAGTTATTTGATGAGAAATATTTTTAAAAGAAGGCATTACATCTGCATTCATGGCCACCTTGACCATTTCTTCATCTTCTCTTCCTATGTTTTGTGTATGTGTATGCGGCCTCCTTAAGTGACTAATGTCCACTTGCTGTTCAGTCGCTAAGTCATGTCCGACTCTTTGAGACTACATGCACTGAGGCACCAGGCTCCTCTGTCTTCCACTATCTCCCAGAATTTACTCAAATTCAAGTCCACTGAGTCTGTGAAGCTACCTAACTATCTCATCTTCAGTCACCTTCTGCTCCTTTTGCCTTCCATCTTTCCCAGCATCAGGGTCTTTTCCAATGATTCAGCTCTTTGCATCAGGTGGCCAAAGTATTGGAGCTTTAGCTTCAGCATCAGTCCTTTCAATGAATATTCAGGGTTGATTTCCTTTAAGAACAGTTCACATATTGCTGGAATCAAGATTGCCGGGAGAAATATCAATAACCTCAGATATGCAGATGACACCACCCTTATGGCAGAAAGTGAAGAGGAACTCAAAAGCCTCTTGATGAAAGTGAAAGGGGAGAGTGAAAAAGTTGGCTTAAAGCTCAACATTCAGAAAACTAAGATCATGGCATCCAGTTCCACCACTTCATGGGAAATAGATGGGGAAACAGTGGAAACAGTGGCAGACTTTATTTTGGGGGGCTCCTAAATCACTGCAGATGGTGATTGCAGCCATGAAATTAAAAGACGCTTACTCCTTGGAAGCAAAGTTATGACCAACCTAGATAACATATTCAAAAGCAGAGACATTAGTTTGCCAACAAAGGTCCATCTAGTCAAGGCTATGGTTTTTCCAGTGGTCATGTATGGATGTGAGAGATGGACTGTGAAGAAAGCTAAGTGCTGAAGAATTGATGCTTTTGAACTGTGGTGTTGGAGAAGACTCTTGAGAGTCCCTTGGACTGCAAGGAGATCCAACCAGTCCATCCTAAAGGAGATCAGTCCTGGATGTTCTTTGAAAGGACTGATGCTGAAGCTGAAACTCCAATACTTTGGCCACCTCATGTGAAGAGTTGACTCATTGGAAAAGACCCTGATGCTGGGAGGGATTGGGGGCAGGAGGAGAAGGGGATGACAGAGGATGAGATGGCTGGATGGCATCACGGACTCAATGGACATGAGTTTGGGTAAACTCTGGGACTTGGTAATGGACAGGGAGGCCTGGCATGCTGCGATTCTTGGGGTCACTAATAGTCAGACATGACTGAGCGACTGAACTGAACTGATAACTGAATCACTTTACTATACACTTGAAACTAACACAACATGGTAAATCAATTATACTTCAATTTTTTTAAATCCAAAAGAAAAACCCTTTGCTTAGTCAAATAACCTACTTCAGAAGAATCTAAGTCCATGATTTTATTTTCCTTACCACTCTCGTTCACTCGCACGTGCAAGGTGGAGTTTTCCAGAGGCTGTGTGAACGTGCCAGAACAACGTATTGACTGTAGAAGCAGAGAGGTATCCACCATCTTCCAGGAAGCCTGCCATTACAGAAACTTGCAAACAGGTTATTGTTGCTGTTTTTTTCAGAGAATTAATGAATATTTTTTAAATGTCTCAATTTTAAATTCTAAATTCAGTAAATCTCCATAAATATAATCCTCAGAAACAAAATATTTTGGGGTATCCTCCACAATTTTTTAAAGTGCAAAGGAATACTGAGACCAAAAGTTTTTTGAGAACCCCTTTCTTAAAAACAAGCAAACAACACAGCAGCAATTCTTTGTGTGTGTGTGTGTGTGTGTGGCTTTATTCTATTTTTCTAATTCTTTATTTTTTATTGATGTATAGTTGATTTACACTGTTATATATTTCTGCTGTACAGCAAAGTGATTCAGTTCTACAAATAGATGCATTCTTTTTTATATATTCTTTTTGATTATAGTTTATCACAGAATATTGAATATAGCTCCCTGTGCTATACAGTAAGAACTTGTTTTTTATCCATTCTAGTATAATAGTACCCATCTGCTAACCCCAAATCCTCAGTCCATCCCTCCCCACCCTCCCCTCCCCTTTGGCAACCACAAGTTTGTTCTCTATGTCTGTGAGTCTGTTTCAATTCTGTAAATATGTTCATTTGTGTCACATTTTAGATTCCACATATAAGCAATATCATGTGATACTTGCCTTTCTCTGTCTGATTATTCACTGAGTATGAAAATCTCTAGGTCCAACATGTTGCTGCAAATGGCATTATTTAATCCTTTATGACTAATATTCCATTGTATATATATTTATATTTATATATACCACATCTTCTTTATCCACTCTTCTGTTGACAGACACTTCGGCACAACAGTAATTCTTAATAAAAACATAAAGTAATAAAAAGGACACAATGGCAGTAGGTTGAGGACCTGGACCCCAGAACTGAGCAACGCTCAGAGCCCTGAACAGCCTTGTTTTGGGTTTCTCCCTTTCTGGGGTCAGGGGCCTCATGACTTTATTTTCCTTTGGATGCTGGCCTCTCCTCCCTCCCTAAACCCTGATTTCTCTATTCTTCTTTCCCATACAAGACAGAAATGGCTTCCGAGGGGCCTCCATCAAGACTAATATAACCCCATTGGCCTACCTCAACTTTGGCAAAGTTCAGAGTCCTAACCGCTGGAGCACCAGGGAATTCCCTAAATAACCCCCTCTTGATACCGAAATCCTGATATTCTAGGCTTACCGAAGTTTGACCCCAACAAACCACCCTAACATCCAACCCCTGTCCCTCCTCCCCAACCCTGCATTCCAGCTATTTCTGGCATACTTCCTTTTCCTTCCTTCCCTTGATGGCATTGAACCCATCACAAATGCCCTCCTCTGTTTCCTTATGACTAAGCCCTTCCCCTCCCAAATCACAGCTTCAGGAACACTTCTTCCTGGAAGCATTCCCCACTCACCATCATCAGCCTTCCTCCCTCCAAGCCCCTCTTGGGACCCTTAGTTCTCTCTTATGGCCCTTATCAGATTACAGCTGCCTTGAGGGCCTGTGGCATAATAAAAAATAAATATGTGGTTTCTGGTCCCAGTTTCTGGCACAGAGCTCCTAAAACCTTTGGAATTTACTGATTTGATGTGAATGGGATGGATGGGATGAGGGATGGGGGCTTAATAGTTTCACGATGGAGGCTGGTGCCCAAAAATACTAACCAGTGATTAGAAGGTTAGAACTTTCCACCCCTCCTAGACCTCTGAGGAGGAGAGAGGATATGGAGATTGAGTTCATCAGTTGCCAATGGCCAAAGATTTTATCAATCAGGCCTGCATATGAAAGCTCCATAAAAAACCCTAAACAATGGAGTTCAGAGAGCTTCCAGGTTGGTGGCAGGTGGAGTGCTGGGAGAGTGATGGGCACAGGAGTCCTGTATGTGCCCCCCATATCTCACCCTTCACATCTCTTTCATTTGACTATTCCTGTGTGGTATCCATTATAATAAATCAGTAAAGGTAAGTACAAAGTTTTCCTGAGTTCTGCGAGTCACTCTAGCAAGTGAACCTGGCAAGGAGTTGTGAGAACTTCCCAGGATATGACCAGTCAGAAGTACAGGTAGCCCTGGGACTTGCAGGTGGCATCTGAAATTGAGGCAGTCTTATGGAACTGAGTCCTTCACTTGTGGGGTCTGTGCCACCTCCAGAAGGTAGTGTCAGGATTGAAACGCATGGTTGGACACCCACGTGGTGTTGGAGAATGGCAGAATTAGCACGGGAAAAACACATTTGGTGTCAGAAATGGTGTCACTCCTGGGACTTCCCTGCTTGTCCAGTGGCTAAGACTCCACACTCCCAATGCAGAAGGCCTGGGTTCCAACCCTGGTCAGGGAAGTAGATCTCACATGCCACGGCTTAAGATCCCGTGTGCCATAGTGAAGACTTAAGATCCCAAGTGTTACAACTAAGACTTGGCACAGCCAAATTAATTAAATAAATATTAAGGAAAAAAAACAAGAAGTGGTGTCACTCCCTTTTATGGGCTACCAGGAATCACGCCACAGACAGTAAAGGAAAAGGCACGCCAGTGTGGTAGAGGACAGGGCACAGACGGCCTGGCCTGACACTGCCAGGCGCTGTCACATCAGGCCAGGCTCTGTGCACTTCACTTTCATTACAAAGAATTGAGACCCATTATCTCTGAGGCCCCTTCATATCTAAAATGAGTTAGTTAGTTCCAGTCTGTGATTTTATGAAGCCTTGGAACTCAGGTCATTGTCAGTAGCAATCCTTCCCAGGATTGTATTTGATGAGTGGAGTGTCTATACATACTGACTTAAGATGGGGGGGAAAAGGCACCCAATTGATTTTTGCCAAAAATCAATTCTTTTTGAAAAATTAGGAATAATTTAATTTAAAAACCACACACTTTTTAAAGCACCAAAATCAGCTAGGAGAATTTGTTTCTCCTAAATAGGCAACAGACTCGGTCATTAAATCTCTACTGGATTTTCTTTTTTCCAGGGAAGTTTCTTCTTATTTGCTGCCCATATATTTTCAAGCTTTTAATTTGGGTATTTATTTGTCAGTCCTCCCTACCGTGGTTCCCAAGGCTTCTCAGTCCAGAATCGTTTGTGACTTTAACAGAGGCGCTACTGATCTTTCCTGGGTCATTAATAAAGTGGCTTAGGGGAGCGGGGTCCCGCAGCTGCCCCTGCATGACAGATGATTGTTGGTTTTCACCCTTCACTGCCTCTCCTCTGTGTTTCTAAACTGCACCGTCATGTCCTACAGAGCCAATGGAAACCATCATTTTTCAGGCCTCTTGGAGAAGAGAGTCACCTTCCCACTGCACCTGTTTCCTCCTGCACCTGTACTCTCTAGACCTTCCATCATTCACCTCCGTCTTCCCCACAGCATCTCTGCCCTTCTCCCCACATCTCAGGATATACCAGCAGCCACTGACTGGCTGGTTTGGAGAAATCCATGTGCCACATGCACAGATGCCCCATTCCATTCCCCCTCCTTCATCTGTCAGTGAATCCACATCCCCTGACCCCTGCCTGAGCCCTGGGTCTCCTAGCATTTCAGAGAGATGCACATAGCCACATGGCCCACACACAGCCACTCCTGAGTCCCCACACCTCGGGGGTGATGCAGGACAGCGTGTAAGGCTGGGCAACAATGGATCCTGGGGCACCTGAGAGTTACACCTGTCACATTTTAAGGCTGTAGCACAGAGAGTGCAAAGAGCACCTGACGGGCATTCAAAGAGGGGGGCTTCTCAGGACTGCCCCTCTTCCTTAAGGGCAATGTGCCCAGGTAGTGGCTGAGGCACTCACCTGCCCAAAGTGATTTCCTGCCCGATAGCTTGAAGCCCAAGGTCATGAAAGAGGGGCTTCACAAGCCTCTTAGACTGCTGAAACGTCATCCTGAAACCTGTGCCTACATACCTGACGTGGTCACAGAACTACCGTTAGCAAGGCACATCCCCTGGATCCCCCATCCAGGATTGGGGGCCCCCTCCTCTGCCCACCAGTTCCCCCTGCAGCACAGATGATAAGAAAATGAATAGGTATTGAGCACGCCCAGCCCCGTAGTGCCTTGAGTTTGCACAATCTGAAAGCTCCTAAATTCCAGGGTCTCGGAGAGTCTGAGTGCAGCAGGTGTAGTCGCAGCCAACATCTCAGGGGAGAGGAGAAGCTATCTTCCTGTTCAAGGACTGGGCCTCCAGGAGACCTAGGTGCACATGTAAACACACACACAGCTCACATACACATTAACTAGGTCAGGCCCTGCCTCTCCGGTCCTGCTCATTAATCATCCTGTTCACCTGTCTAACTCTCTCCTCACCCTCACCATCTCTCACCTCAACCCCTGTCAGTCCCCATGTTAGGGGAACCATGGACTGAAACCAGCCTTCTTGGCCAAGCACCATAGAAACCAATTGCATGAGTTATCTTAAACACAAGGCCCTGGTAATAAACACGGAATTATCAATAACAAGCTACCACCAACCATGTAATGGTGACCTCCTTCAAAAGGACTCATGCCAGCAAGCCCCGTGGCTCCCAGGACTGTGGTATTCAGTGCCCCTGACCCCACGGTAGGCCACTGTCAACCCACACCTCTGCCAGAAACTCTGGTCACTCACAGGCAATCTGGCTCAGTCTCTTGTGGGGTCACTGCTCCTTTCTCCTGGGTCGTGGTGTACACAAGGTTTAGTTTGTGCCTTCCAAGAGTCTGTTTCCCCAGTCCTGTGGAAGTTCTGTAATCAAATCCTACTGGCCTTCAAGGTCAAATTCCTTGGGGGTTCTCAGTCCCTTTGCCAGATCCCCAGGTTGGGGAATCTATTGTGGGCCCTAGAACTTTTGCAATAGTTCAAGAACTTCTTTAATATAATTGTTCTCCAGTTTGTGGGTCATCTGCTTGGTGGCTCTATGGTGGAGCTAATGGTGACCTCCTCCAAGAGGATTTATGCCACATGCCATGCCTCCCAGGTCTGCTGCCACCAGAGTCCCTCCTGTCCCCACAGCAGGCCACTGCTGACCCATGCCTCTGCAAGAGACACATAAACACTCAAAGGCAGGTCTGGCTCAGTCTCTGTGGGGCCTCTGGGTCCTAGTGTGCACAAGATTTTGCTTGAGCCCTCCGAGTGTCTCTGGCAGGCATGGGGTTTGATTCTAAACTTGATCTTGCCCCTCCTACCATCTTGTTGGGGTTTCTCCTTTGTCCTTGGATGTGGAGTATCTTTTTTTGGTGGGATCCAACATTCTCCTCTCCATGGTTGCTCAGTGAGTTGCAATTTTGGAGTTCTCACAAGAGAAGACAAGCACACATCCTTCTACTCCACCATCTGTTGACTGCTGCTGCTGCTGCTGCTGCTAAGTCATTTCAGTTGTGTTTGACTCTGTGCGACCCCATAGATGGCAGCCCACCAGGCTCCCCCGTCCCTGGGATTCTCCAGGCAAGAACACTGGAGTGGGTTGCCATTTCCTTCTCCAATGTATGAAAGTGAAAAGTCAAAGTGAAGTCGCTCAGTCGTGTCTGATGCTTTGCAACCCTCTGGACTACAGCCTACAAGGCTCCTCCATCCATGGGATTTTCAAGGCAAGAGTACTGGAGTGGGTTGCCATTGCCTTCTCCTGGATATATACAAAAAAAGAGCTTAATGGTCCAGATAACCACAATGATGTGATCACTCACCTAGAGCAAGACAACCTGGAGTGAGAAGTCAAATGGGTTTTAGGAAGCATCACTATGAACAAAGCTAGTGGAGGTGATGGAATTCCAACTGAGATATTTCGAGTCCTAAAATATGATGCTGTGAAAATGCTGTACTCAATATGCCAGCAAATTTGGAAAACTCAGCAGTGGCCACAGGACTGGAAAAGATCAGTTTTTATTTCAATCCCAAAGAAAAGCAATGCCAAAGAATGTTCAAACTACCACACAACTGCACTCATTTCACATGCTAGCAAAGTAATGCTCAAAATTCTCAAAGCTAGGCTTCAACACCATGTGAACTGAGAAATTCCAGATGTTCAAGCTGAATTTAGAAAAGGGAGAGGAACCAGAGATCAAATTGCCAATATCTGTTGAACCTTAGGGAAAGCAAGAGAATTCCAGAAATACAACTATTTCTGCTTTATTGACTATGCCAAAGCCTTTGCCTGTGTAGATCACAACAAACCATGGAAAATTCTTAAAGAGATGGCAACACCAGACCACCTTACCTGCTTCCTGAGAAATCTGTATACAGGTCAAGAAGCAACAGTTAGAACCTGACATGGAACAACAGACTGGTTCCAAATTGGGAAAGGAGTACATCAGGGCTGTATATTGTCACCCTGCTTATCTAATTTATATGCAGAGTACATCATGAGAAATGCTGGGCTGAATGAAGCACAAGGTGGAATCAAGATTGCCAGGAGAAATATCAATAACCTCAGATATGCAGATGACACCACCCTTATGGCAGAAAGTGAAGAAGAACCAAAGAGCCCCTTGATGAAAGTCAAAGAGGAGAGTGAAAAGGCTGGCTTAAAATTCAACATCCAAAAAACTAAGATCATGGCATCCAGCCCCATCACTTCTTGGCAAATAGATGGAGAAACAATGGAAAGAGTTACAGACTTTATTTTCTTGGACTCCAAAATCACTGCAGATGGTGACTGCAGCCAAGGAATTAATTCCTCCTTGGAAGAAAAGCTATTACCAACCTAGACAGCATATTAAAAAACAGAAACATTACTTTGCCAACAAAGGTCCGTCTTGTCAAAGCTATGGTTTTTCCAGTAGGCATGTATAGATGTGAGAGTTGGACTGTGAAGAAGGCTGAGCACCAAAGAATTGATGCTTTTGAACTGTGGTGTTGGAGAAGACTCTTGAGAGTCCTTTGGACTGCAAGGAGATTAAACCAGTCAATCCTAAAAAAATCAGTCCTGAATATTCATTGGAAGGACTGATGCTGAAGCTGAAACGCCAATACTTTGGCCACCTGATTTGAATAACTGACTTATTTGAAAAGACCCTGATACTGGGAAAGATTGAAGGCAGGTGGAGAAGGGAATGACAGAGGATGAGATGGTTGGATGGCTTCACCAACTCAATAGACATGAGTTTGAGTAAGCTCTGGGAGTTGGTGATGGACAGGGAAGCCTGGCATGCTGCAGTCCATGGGGTCGCAAAGGAGTCGGATATGACTGAGAGACTGATCTGAACTGAACTGAACCACAAACCAGAAGAATTCAGGAAAGGTCAGAAGGAGGGAAGAAATGCCATGTGTCCTACCAACCTCCCAGAATCCTCATTGCTGGCATCAACTTTGGCTGGTGAGGCATGCCACCAAGAAGGATCTTGAGTCAGAATGATTGGCAGAGACAACCTGGAAACTAACCCCATCGCCATAAAACCTGAGACTGTGAGCCAAATGGCAGAGCAATTCTCCTGAGTTCCCTTACCCTGCTGCTCTCCCCCTAGGAGCTCCTTCTCAATAGTCTCTTGCTTTGTCAGCACACGTGTCTCCTCAGACAGTACATTTCTGAGTGTTTGACAAGAGCCCTCTCTCAGGCCCCCAAAGGGGTCCCCCTTCCTGTAATACCTGGATCCCCAACCCTTGACAGCCTTCCAAATAGATAACCCAAATGATGCTGTGTGATCTGAGGCTCAGGGGGCATTGTGCTCTCAGCCTTCTCTGCTACCAGCCCCCAGAATGTTTTCTCCTGCATCTCAGGCAGTCTTCCTGGGTGCTCATTCTTACATGAATCCAACTGCAGAGGGAACAGCACCCCTAAAAGGACAGCAAGACTTTGAGGACAGACAGAGTTGGTTTAACCCTGAGATGAGTTACTGAGCCTCAGCTTTTTCATCTGTACAATTGAAACTGAGCAGAACCCTGTGGGGCTCCTGGGTACAGAAGCCTTTCTGTGTCCCCTGTTTCTTGATTACAGGAAAAAGGCTTCATTCAGCCTCCATGACCTTCCTCAAGTTCCAGAGGGCAGGTTCAGATGCTAATCAGGGAAGGAAAGAGATGCAGAGACAAGGGAGGAACAGCCAGGTAACAATAGTGCAGCCCTGGGGCAAGATCCTGGCTCCTCACCAAGGGATATACCTAAAAATATCTCTGAACTGCTTGGAGATACTGAAACCCCCACCAGGTGAAGTTAACTGTATGCTGCCCACAAGCACATAGACCCCCCAAACAGATTGGAACCTGAATGTTGATGATGCAGACTCCCACCTACCTCACCACCAACCAATCCAAAGAATGTCCACAAACTGATCACACCCTCCTCTTTGAATCTTTACTATAAAACTCCTCACTACTACCTCCAGATTAAGACACTTGATTTTGAGAGCATTACCCCGCTGTGGCCCCCTTTGCCTGGCAAAGCAATAAAGTTGTTCTTTTTTACTTCACCCCAAACTCTGTCTTCAAGATTTAACTCAGTGTTGAGGCGCAGAGGCCAGAATTGGCTTCACAAGAAAGATAATGTTAGGACTGTCCGTCTTCCAGGGCTCTTGGGGAGGGGTGCAAAATAGCCAAATGCCAACCCCAGTGGCTAGCACATGGTACTGCGAGGTGAGTGGGATTTATGGTTGTTACCTTCATCCCTCCTGGAATACACAGTCTACAGTCTCTTATTCAGTCACCCAGTCTCTGACCAGTAACTTGAGGGACAAACTGGAATTCAGGGGCTGATGCTTTGCAAGGTTCCTGAAACTTAGTGTTGCCAGATCCATCAAATAAATCACAAGATATCCAGTTACCCTTGAACTTCAGATATATGGCAATTTTGAGTGTAACTATATCTCAAGTATTGCGTGGGACGTATGTGTATTTTTTAAAGTATTCATTGTTTTTCTGCAATTCAAAGGCAACTGGGCATCCTGACTATTACCTGGCAACGTTAGTCAGACTCTCATGTGATGGATCAGATTGCTGTCAGCCCAACCATACCTTATCTTGGAGGCTCTGCCCTATTCTCCACTATGAAAATACCAAGAATATCGCTGAGAAGCTAGAGTGAGATGCTTCCCAACACTTTGACAGTGGCTTAGGGAGGAATCTCAGTGTGTGAGGATATACACAGGAAGCTTTCATTTTCTGCTGACCTGCTGAGTTCACTCACAACCTCCCCATCCAATTCCAGCTGGGGAGCAGCTCCTATAATGACATCCCAGTTGGATTCCCTAATATTGTGGTCATTTGCAGTTAATTAAAGTAACAGGCATTCTGGCTTTTAAGGCTCAATCCTATTCATCTTAGAACTTCAGTCTCATTTTCAATTCAACCCATTCCTCCAGCAGAAGCCAAGATCACAGACCTTGGAGGTAGGAGGATGAGTCAGGATGGAGGTGCTGACTTCACCCACCCTCTTCTCATGTTTGACCCTCTGGAGTTGGGGTGGGAGGATAAAGGAAGGCAGATGCCCCTCCCATGGCTGCCTGGGGAGGCTGTGGTCCTCTCCTGGAGCCTAACATGCCACAGCAAGGAGGCATGAAGCCCCTTGTGGGAGGCACTCCATCTTCCAGCTGAAACCCAGCCATGGGGCCCCCTGCACCCTCCTCTAATGACAACGCCTCTGGCTACAGAGTTCCAGGCCAGCTAAGCCTGCTCCATCACTCCCTATGGAGCCCACAGGCAAGAACAGGCTCCAGCAAGCCACGGCCAGCTCACCACCTATTATGCAGTCCATGAGCTAGGAAAGATCTGGGGATTTTTTAGTTTGGGGGTTTAAAATCTTTAGGCTTACTTGATTTTGTCTCTTGACCTGCAAAGCCTAAAACTTACTATCTTGTCCCTTTCAGAGAAATGTTGACCTTTCCTGGGTAGCGTTTGATCCTTGATAAAAACCTGGTTTGACAAACAGTCTGTAAAATACATTTTGGGAATAATTAGGGAGTTTTTACTATGAACTGGTCTTAGTGATATTAGAAAATGTGTTAGAGATGTGTGCTGAATTATTCAGAGTTGAAATGTCGTGATGCGTGTAATTTACTTTAAATACTTCAATAAAGCAGATGAAGCAAATATGGTAAAATGTTAATGATTGTAAAGTTTAGGTGATGGATTTCATTATACCATCCTCATTACTAGATGTTTGAAATTCTCCTAATTAAAAATTAGGACATTAATATACACCTTCCTCTTTTTCACCTTCCCTAGCTAACCCATCATCTAACTCCTGTCTGTTTAATTTTACTCTCTAAATTACTCTCACATTCATCCCCCTCCTTCATCCCAACTGCCATAGTTTCAGCCCAGGCTTTCGTCAAAGACCACAGAGACATTTTGTATAGAAATAAAACAACAAATAGCCCTAAACATGATTCCTTCTTTCAATGAATGTTCATGAAACACCTGCTAGGTGTCAGGCTCTGAGTAGGCTCTGGTTTGCAGCAATGACCACACAGAGCTCAGTCCTTCCAGGTTACCAGCCTTCAAAAGCAGTCACCACTTGCCATAAGCATGGATGTTTGTGATAAGGTCCTCAGATCATCCCGAAAGTGTGTCCTTATGCTCTGAGCATCCTGGAATCACTCATTCCTGAAAGATTTCCATGAAAATATTTTTCATTTCTTTTATTAACTTTGTCCTGAAAGGTCGCTCTCAGGAGTCCTTTTCCTTTGTGCTGAGCCTTCAGGCTTCCCTCTCCCACCTTGCCATTCAGTCCCCAATGTACCATGGCTCTTTCCAGTGCTGTGCTGGTGAAGTTTCAAGAACTAGCTTTTTGGAGAGGAGAGAGAAAACCCCGATGTGTCTGTTTGCCAGTTTCTGTGATGTAAATTCTCCCATTTAACCCAAATTACCAACATTTTGGCCCAGGATAACATAAAAATGGGGAGAGACGTATACATCACTCAGAGTTTTTGTCTGGTGGTGGTGATGGTGTGTTTTTTTTCCTGGCTCCACCATGAGGCTGGCAAATCTTAGTTCCCAGACCAGGGATCAAACCCAAGACGCCGCAGTGGAAGCTTGGAGTCTAACCACTGAACCACCAGGAAAGTCCCATAATTCAGTATTTCTACATTCACTTACAATAGATGGAAATATCCTCCAGAGCATAAAAAATAGCAAAAGATAATAAAATAATGAGAAAGTGACAGTGTTGAATATGCATTATCTTTTTAAAGTATCATTTATGTCATTGATGTTTATATGATTTAATATTCAATAATGGCCAAATTGAACAACGGGCTTGCAAAATTCCTGCTCTCATGAGCTGGTACAATCCTGCCCCACTGCACCAACCATGGTACATCAAGGGATCAGACTGAATGGTCTGGGATGGAATTGACCTGGGCTGAGTTCATTTAAACTAAATTGTCCAAATTCAATACCTAGGTCTCCCTATTTGAGCTGGCCGAGGAGTAGCTAGAAGCTGGACCACTCCCCACGTGAGCCACCTGGACGTTCCCTAACGCTCCGTAGGTCCCTCACCTGCCACATGTACATGCCCTACCTCCCATTCAGGGCTGTGTGAAGAAGCAGCTGAAGTAATACATAACAGCTGTGCGCATCCTAGCACTTTTGCTAGAACGCACTCTAGAAAAATCTTGGGTTCTGCAAAATCGCACACTATAATTTTTTAAACAGTGTTTACAAGAAAATTAGGATTCAGGGCAGAATGGCCTCGCATTGTAACCGTCGCACTAATAAAACTAGCAGCCTGCTAAAAACACCCACAGGCTCAGTGCCCTGCCTGGGTGCTCTAGTTTCCCAGCTAGCCCATCCCTCGAACCCTTAAGCTCTGGAGCTTGGCTTCCTCCTCCAGAGGCAGGTCTTTGCATCAGAATTTAAATCATGATCCAGGATGCAGCCTGCCTTGTCCATCCTGTTTGAACACAATGGGAAATGTCTTCCCAGTTTCATCACAGCTGCAGACAGACACCCTCTTCAGACAGCTTAACGGTGTGGAAAGTGTAAGTTCTTTTTTTTTTTTAACTGAAGTGTAATTTATAATGTTGTGTTAGCTTCAACACTACAGCAAAGTGATTCAGTTATATATATATATATATATATATATATATATATATATGTGTGTGTGTGTATATTCTTTCAGATTCTCTTCCACTATAGGTAATTACAAGATATTGAATATAGATACCTGTCTCTTTATTGGTTGTCTATTTTATATATAGTAATGTGTATCTGTTGACTTGCCTGGTGGCTCAGACAGTGAAGAATCTGCCTGCCATGAGGGAGATTCAGGTTCGACCCCTATGTTGGGAAGATCCTCAGAGAAGGGAATGGCAACCTACACCAGTATTTTTGCCTAGACAATCCCACAGACAGAGGAGCTTGGTGGGCTACAGTGCATGAGGTCACAAAGAGTCGGCTATGACTGAGCGACTGACACTCAGATTAATGTATATCTGTTAATCCCAAATTCCTAATTTATCCCTCCCCACTTTTCCCCCTTGGCAACCATAAGGTTGTTTTCTGTGTCTATGAGTCTATTTCTGTTTTGTAAATAAGTTAATTTGTATCATTTTTTTAGATTTCACGTATAAGTGGTATCATATGCTATTTGTCTTTCTGTGTCTGATTTATCTCACTTAGCCTGATAATTCTGGGTCCAGCCAAGTTTCTGCAAATGGAATTATTTCATTCTTATGGCTAAGTAATATTAAGCATAGGTTCTTAAAGTCCCCAAACAAGCCTTTATTTGCACAAAAGGAAGCCCTTGTGCAGAATTTTTGGCTTTTATTCCTTAATGTCTTCTTATATTGCCAAGGCTTTCTCTTTCGTTGTGGGAAATCTTGCCCCTTGCCACCCCTGGATGGCCTCAATCCTTACTGAGAAAAAGTATCAGTCCTTCCATGTTACTGATGCCATTCCTCTAGTTACCAGACTTGTGTGAATTAATTTACCTCTGCTGTGGCTTAGAAACAGTTACTTGGAATAAAAATCATTTTCCTTCTCCTCAAAAGCCCCACAGTACCTACAAAGCCCTTAAGTGGAGGAGGGCGCCGGGGCTTCAGGAATTATGGAACTGAAAACATAGCTTTCTTTACTTAGCAAGATGTACCCCTCATTAGCAAATCTATATTTAGGATTACACATTCCTTCAGGATAAACACTCTCTGCACCTGCTTGGCATCAAGAAAGAGAAATGAGTCATTCATTTCCAAAAAGGGGCACTAGGCCCCAGTTACCATTTCACACGCACACACACACACACACACACACACATGCACACACACTGCTTCCAAAGCTACAGGTCTTCATTTGACCCAAAAAAAGTCATAAATCCAAAACAAATGGGCCCAAACTTCAAATACTTAAGGGGTAATAAAAAATCCCCAGTGCTCTCCAGGAATTTTTTTTTCATTTTTTTGACCATCTCCATTTTGTAAAACCCTCTCTCTTCATTATCAAGTCAATTGAACACATGTTTATTGAATAATTACTGTGTCAGGCCCTATGCTAGAAACTAGAAACCTAGGAAAGAGATTTTGTTTAGAAAGCCTGGGATTTATATAATCCAATTCAAGAAGATTTTCATTAACATTTATTTTAACTATGACTCCTGAATGTGATAAGCTCCTTAGGCTGTTCTCTCAAGCCCTTGGACCTGGGGTTCCCTCTCCTCAGAGAGAATAGGAGAGACATAAAAATAAATTACTGAGGGGGAGGGATAAATTAGGAGTTTGGAATTAACATGTGCACACTACTATTATAAAGTAAATAGCAAATAAGAGCCTACTCTATAGCATAGGTTACTATATTGAATATCTTATAATTATAATGTAAAAGAACCTGAGAAAGAATATATACATACATATATATATAACTGAATCACTTTGCTGTACATCTGAAGCTAATACAACAGTGTAAGTCAACTATACTTCAATAGAAAAAATAATAATTACAGAATACTCTTACACCTGAATATGAACATAAAAATGTTAAATAGAAGCAAATAGAAAATGAGCATCACACTGAGAAATATTTTTTAAAGAGGTTCAAACTTCCAGTTATAAGCCAAATAAGACATGGGGATGTAATAGACAGCATAAGGGATATAGTCAATAACATAGTGATAATTTTGTGTGGGGACAGATGGTTACCAGACATCATGGTGATCATTTCATAATGTATGTAAATGTCAAATCACTATGTTGTACACCTGAATCCAATGTAATATTGTATGTCAACTGTACTTCAATAAAAAAGAAAAAAGAGGGGAAAAAAGAAATGAATTACTGTGCAGCTTAAAAGCAGCAACATTCAAAATGCCTGCAAGTTGGGAATTTCCTGGCAGTTTCTGGTGGTGAGGACTCAGAACTTCCACTACTGATGGCATGGGTTCAACCCCTGGTCAGGGAACTAAGTTCCCACAAGCCTTGTGGCACAGCCAAATACACACACACACACACATAAGTATACATATACATATATGTATGTATACAGGTTGAAAAGGAAGACAGAGAGGGAAGTAATTAACTTTCATAGTCAGGATTCTGGGAGGCCAGGAATGATTTCCTAGAGACAGTGATACTTTAGATGAGTGTTGATTGATGCAAAGGAGTTTGCCAGTCAAACTGTGATTGGCAGGCCTCTACAAGGAAAGGGAATAGCAACCACTAAAGAGATGACTCAGAGGCGACTGAAAGGAGAACTTTATCCAAGCCTTCTCGAAGGAGGGATCACCAGGCGCTCTAGAGCAGTTTCTCAACCTCAGCACTATTGATACTTTGGACTGGATAATTCTGTGGATGGCAAGGGCTGTCTTGTGCATTGCAGGAATATTGGGCAGCGTAATTTGTATGCAGGTCAGGAAGCAACAGTTCGAACTGGACATGGAACAACAGACTGGTTCCAAATAGGAAAAGGAGTACGTCAAGGCTGTATATTGTCACCCTGCTTATTTAACTTCTATGCAGAGTACATCATGAGCAATGCTGGACTGGAAGAAGCAGAAGCTGGAATCAAGATTGCCGGGAGAAATATCAATAACTTCAGATATGCAGATGACACCACCCTTATGGCAGAAAGTGAAGAGGAACTAAAAAGCCTCTTGATGAAAGTGAAAGAGGAGAGTGAAAAGTTGGCTTAAAGCTCAACATTCAGAAAACGAAGATCATGGCATCTGGTCCCATCACTTCATGGGAAATAGATGGGGAAACAGTGGAAACAGTGGCAGACTTTATTTTGGGGGGCTCCAAAATCACTGCAGATAGTGATTGCAGCCATGAAATTAAAAGACACTTACTCCTTGGAAGAAAAGTTATGACCAACCTAGATAGCATATTCAAAAGCAGAGACATTACTTTGCCAACAAAGGTCCATCTAGTCAAGGCTATGGTTTTTCCAGTGGTCATGTATGGATGTGAGAGTTGGACTGTGAAGAAAGCTGAGTGCCAAAGAATTGATGCTTTTGAACTGTGGTGTTGGAGAAGACTCTTGAGAGTCCCTTGGACTGCAAGGAGATCCAACCAGTCCATTCTGAAGGAGATCAGCCCTGGGATTTCTTTGGAAGGAATGATGCTAAAGCTGAAACTCCAGTACTTTGGCCACCTCATGCGAAGAGTTGACTCACTGGAAAAGACTCTGATGCTGGGAGGGGTTGGGGGCAGGAGGAGAAGGGGACGACAGAGGATGAGATGGCTGGATGGCATCACTGACTCCATGGACGTGAGTCTCAGTGAACTCCAGGAGTTGGTGATGGACAGGGAGGCCTGGCATGCTGTGATTCATGGGGTCACAAAGAGTCGGACACGACTGAGCAACTGAACTGAACTGAACTGAACTGGCCTCTAAACATTGGATACCAACAGAACTGGTCCCCAGGTGGTAACAATCCCAAGTGTAATGTCTCCAGTCATTAATTCTTCTATGACACAGGGATAGAAATTTGGGCAGAGGGGCTACAGCGGGAAAGGAGAATGGCTATCCCTTGTACCCTGTGGCTATTACATCGGTGGCTTCCCAAGCAGCTCACAGCCCGGCTGAAGTTCAGTGCAACTGCTCTGGGTGTTTTCACAGGGTAGGGAAATTGACTGAGTCATAAATATCAAGGACAGACACAGAGGCCTAGGGTCCAAGGTATTGGGAAGACAGCTTCCTCTCTGTCCCAGACGTGGCATCCATTACACAGGGAAGCGTGAACGACCTCATTTCAGACAGTGATTCAGGGGAGCAGCCAGGAATTATGTGGAGCCAGGCCTGAGGTCAGAGGTACAGTATGAATGTTTCCAGCATGTTTTTGCTGTCTGAGAGATGTTGGTAACCGTGCGGGTCAGCCGCACAGCCTTTGAAGAGGGCATGGAAAGAGATCACGGAGTCATTTCAGGGGCCGCCTCTGTCTCTGGTGGGTTAACTAAGGGTCCTTTCCCGCCCCTTCAGTGAACAGCTCCCAGCCACGCATGGGAAAACAATCATGGCTCAAGAAAAGAAGGGAGTGGCTCCACGCTGGCAGTCAGGACTGAGTATACACGTCTCAGGATGAGCCAACTCATGCCCTGGGGACAGAATCAAGTTTCACAAGCCTCGGGATTCCAAGCCAAGTTACCTGAGGGATCCAGCCAGTTCTCCAAGGACTCGTCTCTTATCTCAACCCTTCATGTCCAAAGCTCTCCCCGCTGCAAAGGCGACTAACCCTTCCACTGTGAACCAAGCCCCCACCTCTGCCCACACTGCTCCCTCCAACCACATGCATCTCCTCCTGCCCCACAAACACAGCAGAGCTTCAAGACTCCATCCAGACACCCAGCCCCTCTAGCCCCTCCCCTTAGAGAAAATTGTCCCCTCCAACCAGTCCCTACAAGATGTCTGTCAGCCCACCACCCCAGTTTGTTGTCCCTCTCCTAGGCAGACCTCAAGCCCTGGAAGGCCAAAACCAGTCTTCCTCCGTCTGATCCCAGCACCAAGCTTGGTGCCCATACAGAACAGGTGTCCACATGTCTGCTGAATGGGTACTGTCACTCTGTGCTCACTTAGGGTGTAAATGGCTAACAGTGCTCAAGTTCTTACCCCAGATGACAGAGGCATCCTCACGCGACCTTGAGCGTCTTCACACAGAGGAAGTGCTGGGGTATATGGGAAATGTGAGATTCTCTGGACTCACTGAGGGATCTCTGGCCACAATTTCCTATTTCCCACCCTGTTACAGGGCATGCGCAGGCTGCCTCTTGCAACAGTAAGGACCTAGACACGTGCTAATAGCCTTGGGAGGAAAAATGCTGGGTTTATTTTCCCAGATACTTCGAACATTTTGGAGACTAAGTTAGCAAAGTGGTGAATGTTGAAAGCTCTTTCCAGAAGCCTATGGAAACTCAGGCAAATATATAAACAACAAGGTCCTTCTGTATAGGACAGGGAACTGTACTCACCATCCTGGGATAAACCATAATGGAAAGGAATGTGAAAAAGAATGTATATATATACACATGTATAAACTTTGCTGTATAGCAGAAATTACCACAACACTGTAACTCAACTATATTTCAATAAAATAATTTTTTAACAGAAGGGAAATACTTGAATACTATTCCAAAAGGGGATTCAGTGCAAATCAGAAAAGGTTTTACACATGATGCTTTTTGGCCGTCTGCTAAAAGATGGTTATGGTGACTACGCAGCCCTGCAGTGCTTGCATTTCCAGAGCCCTGAGCTACGCTCTGTGAAGCACAGTCCACACACTGTGGGCGCTGCTGGCGAGCATCATGGTCAGGAAGCCAAAGTCAAGGCCTCAGGGACTGAACCTCCCCTGCAGCCAACAGGCCCATGAGGCCATGTCCACTGAGGTGGGACCATGCCCACTGAACTGGGACCACATCCACTGAGCTGGGACCATGGAGAGAGCAGTTAGGACAGTCTCTTAACACTGACTAAGGATCAGGCCACTTCAAAGAAGATTCTGCATTGTTCTATTTGGATTATGTAACTTTAGGAGAGTAAGAGAAAAGGAAATGCAGGAGTCAGCCAACATGTTCAGAATTTTCTCACTGAACATTTTATGTTTCTTCTTAGGAAAACAGAATCAGAGAATTCCTGGTTCTGGAAAATGGTGAAAGCTAACAGATGACCCTTCTGCCACAAATGCATAGATGATACATTAAATAAAAATGCATTTTTTAGGAATTAATTCAGCTATGCCTGTAATTAATAGGCTATTTTAGAATGGTTTCGATTTACAGAAAAATTGAACAGAAAGTAGTTTCTATGTTACCTCCCACACTGCACGTCGACACACAAATTTTATCATGCATCAGCATGGTACATAAAAATGCAGTTTTTAAATTTTCATTGGGCAAAAATTTGATTTATAATGGGTTAGTTATATTGGGTTAGTTTCAGGTGTACAGCAAACTGAATCAGTTACACATATACATATGTCTGTCCTTCTTCAGATTCTTTTCCCTTATAGGTTACTACAGGACACTGAGTAGAATTGCCTATGCTATACAGTAGGTCCTTATTAGTTATCTATTTTGTATATAGTAGTGTGTATATGTTAGTCCCAATCTCCTAATTTAATAAATTATTTTTTACTTTTTCCCATAAGTCAGATGAAATAGTCATTAGAAACCCAAGTCCCAAATAACAGTTGGGAGGAAATAAACCGTGATAGACAAGTAACCAGCCCAGAGGAACAGGAGCAGAGGAGCTGGGTCCTGATCTAACACTGATAAAAACATCCACTAGCAGGGACTTCCCTGGTAGTCCAGCAGTTAGGACTCTGAGCTTCCACTGAAGGGAGCACAGTTTCGATCCCTGGTTGGGGAACTAAGATTCTGCGTGCCCCAAGGTAAGGCGAAATAAATTAATAAATAAAAGACAGCTGTTGTCATTATTTTCTTTTAAAAATCCACCAGTGAGTGGAGGTAGGTGGTTGACACCCATTTCTTTTCCAGTCACCACACCCACATAATGAGGCCACTTCTTCTTTTTTAGTGGCCACATGTAAGTACAAATCAATGTGGTTGAGCAAGGGACAGTGGACTGAGACAGATCATCTGTAAATTTCCCAGACTGCTGGTCTGGCAGTCATTCTGCAAACTGCCTATCTCTTCCTGCCACAGAATGCAGCTTAAATGAGCATTATTTCTATTATCTGTTTCCAAAAGCAAAATAGATAGCCACATACGAAGTGGACTTGGAGGACTTCCTACCCCAAAATGTCTCCACCACTAGCCAATGGCAGCCCAAAGTTGCACCAACAAAGATTCACTGTTTGGGATTAAACATTCAAAAGACAAATAGAGATTAGGGGCCGAGGAGGGGGAAGTCTGACCACCTCCTGGATATAGAGGAAAAGGAAGGGGTGGTGACAGACAGTGGGGGCACCAAGACCAGTTCTGTGGGCTTTGCCCCTTGGCCAAGGCCTGAAGCAGAGACGCGCTTGGGAAACTCCTGTGGCCAAGAGCCAGGGAGAGGCGTGTGGAGTAATGGCCCAGAGTAAATCAGTGCAGAGAAAATTAAAAGGATCAATAAAAGAGTTTAATGAAACATAAACAGGTTCAGGGAAGGCTTAAAAAAATCCACAGTCAATCCACAGCAGATTGTTAAGGAGCATCTCTGACTCTTGGAGGTTGATGTTCTGGAAAAACAGCCACACCCTCTTCACAGCCACCCGGGAGCCCTGCCAGAGGAGGGATGGGGACTCTCTTGACAAATTGTGAGTTCAGAACAGGGAAGGAAAGGCTGTCCTCCAAATATTGCCAGGCCCACCTCACTTGTCGTGGCAGGAGGACACAGATGTGGGAGGAGCAGAGCAGATGCCAGTTCCAAAGCCTATGTACTTTGCACCCTGTCCGCAGCCTGGGAGGCAGCGGGACAGACATGCAGCCCCTCACCCTGCCAGCAGTTCCCCTGGTCCCAGCTCAGCGTCCCCTCCCATTAGGATGCAAGAACATGGGGTCACAACAATTCTGTGACCCAAGAGTGCCAATCAGGCCCTCTTTCAGCCCCTATACCTCGTCATCTGATGCAGTCGCCCATGTTGATACAGCATACACTACAAACAGGTCTATGCTAACCCTACACAAACTCCTAAAACTACCAACCTCTTGCCTACCTTGCCCCCAATATCCTCAGGTTCTGGAGAAATTAAAATGGAGGTGGTCTTGTTCAGGCTTCAGAAGTAGGGGAGCAGGCCTCTGACTGACTTCTGACCTTGCCTGGACCCTGCCTGTACTACATCCCTGCCTGCACGCACACCAATTATTATCAGCAAGCCAAGTGGCAGTTTAAAAAAGAAAAGGAGTGGGTCTTGGAATTCCTTGAACCCCTGGGAGCCTGGCCAGCCCTCTCCGGTCTAAGGAAATCGTATGACTCACAAGGTGAAACAAACAGCATTGTAAAAGTTAGAGAAACCAGAGTGGCATTTTTGCACGCAAACTGATGATGATATGTTTGCATCCTGGGATTATAAGCAGGCGCAAACTGATGATGATATGTTTGCATCCTGGGATTATAAGCAGGAGCCCCCCAAAACTGCAAGTTGAAGTCTCATCCATGGGGTGGATCCACCATCAGGGACCCTTTCCCAATAGGGACTCCAGATGGCTGTCATTCAGGACTTCCCAGAGCTGTTCAAGTCTGGATATAAATTGATTTTATATATATATGGTTTCTTTTGTTAATGAATCTTTTGAACCTATAACAAAAGTAAAACTTTTGGCAAAACACCATGATTCCAGGACTCTGCTCAGAGGGGAGAAACCATCTGCCTGCTGGCCTGCCTGACTCTGACTTTCCCACCAGTCCCACTCTTCTCAAAGGTGGAAGGAAAGGCTGTCAACAGCTGCCTGCCCAGCTAAAGCCCTTCTAGCAAATGTTCCGCCCTCCTTAGGACAGCCTCAGTGCAACCAGGCTAGAAGGAAAAGTTTTGTCTCTTTGACAAGAAGAAAACCCTAGGATCAAGGCCACAGCATTGGGCTGTAAATATGGAGCCGTAGAAAGGTTCGATGCACGATACTGGATGCTAGGGGCTGGTGCACTGGGACGACCCAGAGGGATGGAATGGGGAGGGAGGAGGGAAGAGGGTTCAGGATGGGGAACACATGTATACCTGTGGCGGATTCATTTTGATATTTGGCAAAACTAATACAGTTATGTAAAGTTTAAAAATAAAATAAAATTAAAAAAAAAAAAAAAGAAAGCACTGAATACAACCTGGCATGTTTTCCCATTGTAAACTGTGCAGCTTACTCTTCTCCAGATGCTTCCAGCTTCCAAGGAATTGGGAGCTGAGTCTGCCTAGACAGAGTTCTCTGGAGTTGGCTGGGTACAAGGTGAAGTCCCCACCTCCAAACACTGGAGGTTCATTCCCCACAACCTTGATTTCTGCCCACTGGTCTCCCTCAACACTACCCAACCCAACCAGGGAGCCTGGCCGGTTGGGCAGGCCCAGAGGGTCTTGCATCAGAAGGCAAGAAGGCAGACAGAGGGCATCTCTTTCTACTTAGAGGCAGTGGGACCCAGCCTGGATCTCCCAGTTCCCAGAATCAGTGTCCCAACTGTGTGGGGTCAACCAGACCAGGGGACAGCATGACCCCTGTCCTCACCACTACACTGGCCTTAACGTTCACATCAGCATCCTCTCACCGGCCAACCCTGGAGATGCAGCATTCCTCCAAACAAACTCTCCCTGATCCAAATCAATATATTTGTGGCCTGATTTGTCTCTTGTTCTGCAAGAAGAAACTCAGACTGAGACAGTCTGGGACCTGGGATCCTTTGCTGCAGTGATTGCACCTGGAAAAACATCTCCTCAAGCAACAAAATAGAAAGAAACTATAAGGGACTAAAATTATTGTGTGCACTCACAGGTGGAGCAAAATTATGGGCAAGGAGATACAAAAGACCAAAAATGCAACTGCTACTTCTGAAGAGTCAGGAACAAAAGCAGGGTACTTCACAGGCCCCCTCCACACAGCACCACCAAAGGGGAAGGCAAACCACCTAAGCCACCTCTCCAGCTGGACCCCTGGACTCACCTTTTACCCTCATCGCCCTATAAGGAACCAGCTCACCCCTCACTCAGGGAGTGATCGTTCAAAGGAACCTATTATATATCTGTTTTAATTCCTTCACATAGCCAGATTAGCCCAAATAAAGCTTTGCTTGAATTTTTTGTCTGGCCTTTGATTGATTTCTACAGATTCAGGAAGGCCAACAACACTGGTCAGTATCAAGATCTTAAAATATTCCAAGCCTGAGAATAATAACTTTGATAACTCTGCTTGCAGCCCCCTTTTCCTCCCTCTTGATGACTCCCCAGTATCTGCCTCTGAACCGTTTTCCCACCCAGACCACAGCCCTGGTCTCACAATGGCCAGGCTTTCCAATTACAGCCAACAGGGCACAAAAACACTAGCCAGATTTTTAGGGATTCCTGACAAGACAAATAACGTGGGTTTGTATTGAGCAGTCTCCATTCAGCAATGCAGAAACCATCTCCTGCTTCACTTGGAATGATGGGTGAAGGCTTTGAGAGAAGCAAAGAGAACAACAGAAAGAAGATGTGGGGCTTCCCTGGTAGTCCAGGGGTTAAGCCTTCAAGCTTCCACTGCAGGGACTGTGGATTCAGTCCCTGGTTGGGGAACTAAGATCTCACATGCTTCTCGGAGCCCAACACTGCCAGTATGCGACCTGCCCATCCCTGACCACTAAAAGCCAAGCCCCATCCTCCCCACTTCTAAACCTCTCTGACACTTGGTGATACTTCTGCTCAATCCCAGATGTCGTTCCCTTCTCCCCTGTGGTGGCTAGGTGACCCAGGTCCCATGACAGAGCAGAAAGGATATAGGCCCAGAAGGAGAATGATGAGGGCTGGGAGTGGTGGTGATCCAGTTTTTCTGACTTGCTTTCCCCAAACTTGAGAGCATGGTTTTCTCTGACTCCTTGTCCCAATGGGTTGGAACACAAGCAACAAGACACCACATCACTCAGGATGAGAGCATCATCCTGTGGGGCTTCTGCAGCTGAAAGTAGGCTTCCCATCAGGCCCACATACCCATGGTTAGGTATGCTAACCATGGTTAAGATGCTCCAGCAGGTAACACATTGACAGCACCTCAGAGTCCTCATTTGTAAAATGGAGTGGACAGCAGGACCTAGTTTGGAGAGTTGATGCAAGGTCTAAATTAAAAGGATGTGGACGTGAAAGTCACTCAGTCATATCCGACTCTTTGAGACCCCATGGACTGCAGCACCCCAGGCTTCACTGCTGCTGCTGCTGCTAAGTCGCTTCAGTCGTGTCCAACTCTGTGCGACCCCATAGACGGCAGCCCACCAGGCTCCCCCGTCCCTGGGATTCTCCAGGCAAGAACACTGGAGTGGGTTGCCATTTCCTTCTCCAATCAATGCATGAAAGTGAAAAGTGAAAGTGAAGTCGCTCAGTCGTCACCAGCTCCTGGAGTTTGCTCAAACTTATGTCCATCGAGTTGGTGATGCCATCCAACCATCTCATCCTCTGTCATCACCTTCTCTTCCTGCCTTCAATCTTTCCCAGCATCAGGGTCTTTTCCAAAGAGTCAGTTCTTCACATCAGGTGGCCAAAGTATTGTAGTCCATGGAATTCTCCAGGCCAGAATACTGGAGTGGGTAGCCCTTCCCTTCTCCAGGAGATCTTCCCAACCCAGGTATTCAACCTCTGGCATTGCAGGCAGATTCTTTACCAGCTGAGCCACAAGGGAAGCCTAAGAATACTGGCATGGGTAGTCTATCCCTTCTTCAGCCGATCTTCCCATCCCAGGAATTGAACCAAGGTCTCCTGCATTGCAGGCTGATTCTTTACCAACTGAGCGTTCAGGGAAGCCCTCTAAATGAAGAGGTATACACACAAAACTTAGCATAGAAATGGGCATTTACTAAGTGGTCAATATGTGATGGCCAGTATCCATTTGATGAGGGAGAGACGAAGAGCTCTGTCCATCTCCTCATCCTCGACAGGTCTGCACAGTGCCTGTGTCATCCAGCAGGGCTATAGGACCAAGTCTGGCACCTGGAGAAGCTGTGGGCAAAGCTGGACTATTTTCTCATCCCTTTGGCTCATAGTGTGTGCGTGTGTGCTCAGTCGCTTCAGTCGTGTCCAACTCTTTGCGAACCCATGGACTGTAGCCCACCAGGCTCCTCTGTCCATGGGATTCTCCAGGCAAGAATACTCGAGTGGGTTGCCATTTCCTTCTCCAGTCATAGTGCAGGCATCTGAAAAAAAAAAGAAAGAAAGAAAAGAAAAGGCTTGCTTTATAGGACAGCTCTGCCCTTTCTGGCCCCTTCTTTTGCCCCAAGGAAATTTCTGGTCTTTGAAAGCCAGACTTTGTGCCATCCTCCAATTTATTTCCTACGGCTTCATCCACTTCTGGAGACTAGACTCCCCAAACAGCTCAAGATTTCAAGATTTCCATTTTCTTTATTGCTTTGCTTCTTCCTTCTCTGTTTTTCATATCCTATGCCTCTTTTCGTGTCTAGCTAAAGACTCGAGTCTCATTAACCTTGCTGGCCTTCACCTCCTCCACAGAGCACCTGGGCATCAGAACGTTATAACCTGGGTGTCACTCAAACCTGTATCAGGCGTCACTCCAACAGCAGGGAGCAGAATCAGAAGCAGCAGGACCAGAGCTGCAATCAGGAGCATATACAGGCAGGGGTAGGCAAGGTGAGAACTGAAACCGAATCTGGCCTCTGTACCCCAGCACGGAATTCAATCTCAGAGACAGAGTTTTGGGTGACGTAGGAAAGAACAGCTTTATTGCTTTGCCAGGCAAAGGGGGCCTCAGTGGGCTAACGCCTTCACGGCTGTGTGTTCCCCCTGGATTGGGTGGTGAGGAGTTTTATAGCAATGGCCCAAAGAGAAGGGTGTAATCAACTCATGGACAGTTGGTGGTGAGGTAATCAGGAGTCAGCATCGTCAACCTTCTGATTCCAGCTGATCTGGGTCTACCTGCTTGTGGGCAGGGAACAGTTAACTTCTCCCACCTGGTAGGGGCTTCAGTACCTGCAAAACAGTTCAAAGGTACTGTTGTGTGTGTCCCTTGAGGGAGAACCAGAATGCTGCCCCAAGGCTGCACTGATGTTTCTTGGCTGCTTCTCCTTGTCTCTGCACCCCTCTCTTCCCTGATGAGCAACTGTTTGAACCTGCCCTTTGGAACTCAGGGACGATCGTGGAGGCTGAACAAAGCCTGTTTCCTGTAATCAAGAAATGGGGGACACAGAAAGGCTTTTGTGCCCAGGAGCCCCACAGCGTCCTGCTTGGTTTCAGGCCCAGCCATGCCAAGGTTGAGGGGGCAGCTGCCACTCTGGATGTCAACCAGTTTTACCACTGTCTGACCTTTGTCTAGACCCAGCTGTCTCCAGGAGCATCCCCGTGCTCAGGGGGAAAGAGGTTCCCTGAGAGAGGAGGACAGTGCCACTGTGGACACCATCATCAGATCAGCATCTGTGCCCCATCACTTCTATTTAGCCAGGAGGTCCTCCCATCCCAGCCCCACCAGTCCATCCTTATAAAGACAGCTCTTGGGCCACAGGTCACAAAGAGACCCATCCAGATACTGCCCCCGCAACCCGACACACTCAGGAGAAAAAAACCTGGTCCACGCCCAACAGTCATGGTTTTTCCAACCTCTGCAAGGCCATGGAGACTTCACTCAGGAGAGAGGGAGGGAGGCCGAGAAAGAAGGGCTAGGAAGCAAGTATAAACATTCCACAGGAGGCATGTGCAATTCCCACCAGCCCCACAGTCAGGCAGGAGCAAAGGCTGGCCCTCCAGAAGATGGTTAGGGGACCCTGGGCCTGAGAGTGAGGGTGAGGCAGGAGAGAGATGGGCCCCCAGACTGAACAGCTGGAGAATATCCCCTTGGACAAATACTCCAAGATGAAAAAGAGAAGGAGCTGAGCCCTGCCCAGATAGGAGACCACATATTTCTCATTCTTGACATCAGGGAGACCTTTCCAACTATACAAACACAGATAAGGCTCCTTGGAGATAAAAAAGGGAGGGGTGCCACCCTATAGTAGGTGATGCCAACCTACCCATAGGCCTCTTTCACACACAATGGGAGGACCCTGAGATAAATCAAATACAGACTCAGTATCAGGCAGAATGGGAATATTGGCCAAAGGAAACCCAGACGAAATGCCCCACATAAGTGATTCAAACTACACGTGAAAGCACAGCTCTCTCTCTGAGCTCGCCCATGACTCTATCCACATGTATTCTTTTTTTCTCTCCTAAAAAACACTTTCTTGTTTTGCTACTTTCCATTTTTTTGTAGAAATTCATTTTCTGCAAAGCCATGCGACCAGGGCCTAGTGACTAAGATTCAGCACCCTCCCTGTCACAGCCCAACCTCAATCTCTGGTTGGGAACCAAATTGCTGCTTCAAGCTGCTGCAGGTCAAGGTCACCTGAGATCAAGGATAGCAAGCAGCAGGGGACGCAAGGTCAGAAGATGAAGCTGGGGCCCTGAGCAGAACCACGGAAGACCCTGGAAAGGCCGTGCAAAGACGCCTCCAAGGCTGAGACTTTGCAAAGTGTGGACAAGAGCCTCATGGATGAACTGGGGGCAGGGCAAGTCAGCTTCCCTCATGCCAGTTTGGTATGCATGGGAACCAGACAACTCTCTGACACGCATTTTGCTGTTTTGCTCAGTGTTGTTTGTTCGTTGGCTTGCTTTCATTCTGTGGCCTTTCCCGATTTTGGCTTCCTCATTGACATCATGTTCTACTGAGGATTATGTGCTTCAGAAGCTTAGGGAAAGGCCATGGAGCTCGGGCTGGATCTGGACATTGAAGCATCTCTGAGAGGCCTTACTGCTGGTGGAATCATTTGTGTCCAGTGCCATCTTCTGGCCATATCTGAGAATTGCCCCTAACCAAAGTAAAGGGCCTGCTGCTGCTGCTGCTAAGTGGCTTCAGTCGTGTCCGACTCTGTGCGACCCCACAGACAGCAGCCCACCAGGCTCCCTCGTCCTGGGGATTCTCCAGGCAAGAACACTGGAGTGGGTTGCCATTTCCTTCTCCAATCCATGAAAGTGAAAAGTGAAAGTGAAGTCTCTCAGTCGTGTCCGACTCTTAGCGACCTCATGGACTGCAGCCCACCAGGCTCCTCAGTCCATGGGATTCTCCAAGCAAGAGTACTGGAATAGGGTGCCATTGCCTTCTCCAACTAAAGGGCCTACTTGCCTGCAATGCTGATAAAAAGCCTTTCTCTCGACTTCTAGTTCAGGGAAAAGGCCAGTCTAACATAACAAAGTCTGAGCTAGAGATTATTTCTAAGTGAAACAATGTTTTAAAATTTCAGTAGCTTGTAGGAACTGTTGCTGGGCCAGGAGGCAAAGCCAAGACTTGGTCCCTTCTTCTAGGAAACTCTGAAACAGTTCTTAAAGACTCAGCTTGTAGCTCATCCTCATTTTAGCCAATACCTGCATAAAATCAGTTTTACATGTGAAAATAACTCTCTAGGTTTTTCCCCTAAGCTCAATGATCCACCTCTCCAAGCCAGTCCTCAAGACCCCTCACCACCCAGCACTTAATGCCTTGGGCTGTAGGAGCAAAAATCGTATCTCCCCAAGGCCATGCACTTCTTGGAGATCTAGTCTTGCTGTGGCGGCAAGCATGGCCAGGTGCCAGTGTCATCTCTGCATTTAGTGGCCAGACGGGGCTTCTCCTGCAAACACCCATCTCCCACAGGAATCACGAACTTGGACAGCCAGACCTAGCAATGCCACTTCTAGGGATATATCCTCCAGAGAAATACACAAGCGTGGAATAGTATTTGTATAAAGTTATCATAGTGCTGTTGTTTTAAATAGCAAAACATTAGCAATAATCTGGGCTTCCAGAAGTTCAGTTGGTAAAGAATCTGCCTTCAATGAAGGAGACCCTGGTTCGAATCCTGGGTCAGGAAGATCCACTGAAGAAGGGATAGGCTACCCACTCTGGTATTCTTGGGCTTCCCTATGGCTCAGCTGGTAAAGAATCTGCCTGCCATGTGGGAGACCTGGGTTCAATCCCTGGGTTGGGAAGATGCCCTGAAGAAGGGAAAGGCTACCCACTCCAGTATTCTGGCATGGAGAATTCCATGGATTCTATTGCACGTGGGGTCACAAAGAGTCGTACACAATTGAGCGACTTTCACTTTCATCAATAATCTACATGCCTTTCACCAAGAGAATATAAAATAAATTGTGGATTGCAACATAACATGTATATGCATGCCCAGTCGTTTCAGTCATGTCAACTCTTTGCGACCTTATGGACTGTGGCTTATTAGGCTCCTCTGTCCATGGGATTCACCAGGCAAGAATACTGGAGTAAGTTGCTTTGCCCTCTTCCTGACCCAGAGATAGAACCAGCATCTCCTGTGTCTCCTGCATTGGTAGGCAGATTCTTTATCCACTGAGTCACTTGGGAAGCCCAACATATATATGCATATTCTTATATAATATATATTCTTTTTAATAAAAGACATACAAAAGAACAAAATGAAAAGATCTCCAAGATATATTTTATATGAAAATAGAGTACATAGTATGCCAGCACACACAAGAGTATGTGCGGATGGATGGAGAGATAGATAGATAGATAACATATGCAATCTAATATTTCTAGAAAAGTATAAGAAAAACCAAAAATATTGGAGCCTTTAGGAAGGAAACTGAATGGATGCAGACAGGAATGAGAGGAAGACTTTTTTAATTTTAAAACAACTTATTTTAAATAAGTATATTTACTTCTTCAAAAGTAAAAAAAGAAAACAGAATAGCACCTGTCACATAGAAGCTGACCAGGAGCTAGACGCTACCCACTCCAGTATTCTTGGGCTTCCCTTGTGGCTCAGCTGGTAAAGAATCCGCCTGCAATGCAGGAGACCTGGGTTCAATCCCTGGGTTGAGAAGATCCCATAGAGAAGGGAAAGGCTACCCACTCCAGTATTCTGGCCTGGAAAATTCCATGGACTGTATAGTTCATGGGGTCTCAAAAAGTCGGACACAACTGAGTGACTTTCGTAAGAGCTAGAAGGGAAGCTGCTGTGAAAGTGCTGCACTCAATATACCAGCAAATTTGGAAAACTCAGCAGTGGCCACAAGACTGGAAAAGGGGTTTTCATTCCAATCCCAAAGAAAGGCAGTGCCAAAGAATGCTCAAACTACTGCACAATTGCACTCATCTCACACGCTAGTAAAGTAATGCTCAAAATTCTCCAAGCCAGGCTTCAGCAATACGTGAACCGTGAACTTCCAGATGTTCAAGCTGGTTTTAGAAAAGGCAGAGGAACCAGAGATCAAATTGCCAACATCTGCTGGATCATGGAAAAGGCAAGAGAGTTCCAGAAAAACATCCATTTCTGCTTTATTGACTATGCCAAAGCCTTTGACTGTGTGGATCACAATAAACTGTGGAAAATTCTGAAAGAGCTGGGAATACCAGACCACCTGACCTGCCTCTTGAGAAATTTGAATGCAGGTCAGGAAGCAACAGTTCGAACTGGACATGGAACAACAGACTGGTTCCAAATAGGAAAAGGAGTACATCAAGGCTGTATATTGTCACCCTGCTTATTTAACTTCTATGCAGAGTACTTCATGAGAAATGCTGGGCTGGAAGAAGCACAAGCTGGAATCAAGATTGCTGGGAGAAATATCAATAACCTCAGATATGCAGATGACACCACCCTTATGGCAGAAAGTGAAGAGGAACTCAAAAGCCTCTTGATGAAAGTGAAAGAGGAGAGTGAAAAAGTTAGCTTAAAACTCATCATTCAGAAAACAAAGATCATGGCATCTGGTCCCATCACTTCACGGCAAATAGATGGGGAAACAGTGGAAACAGTGTCAGACTTTACTTTTTGGGGCTCCAAAATCATTGCAGATGGTGACTGCAGCCATGAAATTAAAAGATGCTTACTCCTTGGAAGAAAAGTTATGACCAACCTAGATAGCACATTGAAAAGCCAGAGACATTACTTTGCCAACAAAGGTCCATCTAGTCAAGGCTATGGTTTTTCCTGTGGTCATGTATGGATGTGAGAGTTGGACTGTGAAGAAGACTGAGCACTGAATAATTGATGCTTTTGAACTGTGGTGTTGGAGAAGACTCTTGAGAGTCCCTTGGACTGCAAGGAGATCCAACCAGTCCATTCTAAAGGAGATCAGCCCTGGGATTTCTTTGGAAGGAATGATGCTAAGGCTGAAACTCCAGTACTTTGGCCACCTCATGCGAAGAGTTGACTCCTTGGAAAAGACTCTGATGCTGGGAGGGATTGAGGGCAGGAGGAGAAGGGGACAACAGAGGGTGAGATGGCTGGATGGCATCACTGACTCGATGGACGTGAGTCTGAGTGAACTCCGGGAGTTGGTGGTGGACAGGGAGGCCTGGCGTGCTGCGATTCATGGGGTCGCAAAGAGTTGGACATGACTGAGCGACTGAACTAAACTGAGAAGAGAAGCATTCCATTGTGGACCATAAGCAGAAAATGAATGACACAGTTTGTAGATAGACTGTAAATTTTATGCTGTTCTCTGTAGTTTCTTCTTTCATTATTCCAGGGCTTTCTATAAAGTACTGTTTGAACTCTCCCGGCTTGTTTCAATTATGCTGCAAGATTTAGCTTGCAATACCAAAAATGCTAAGATACAGGTTCTGCCTTCAAAGAGTTTCTGGTTTCTTGAGGTTAAGAAATGCTTATAATATGTTACAGGAAATAAATTTGGATTATCTATTGCTGTGAAGCAAACTATCACAAATATAGTGTCTTAAAACAATATTTTATGGGAATTCCTTGTGGCCCAGTGGTTAGGACTCTGTGTTTTCACTGTCACAGCCCAGATTCAATCCCTGTTTGAGGAACTAAGATCCCACAATGCACCCATCATGGCCAACAAAACAAAAGAACAGCAACAAACAATAGTTTGTCACTATTCCCTTATGTTTCACGGGTTAAGTGGATCTGCTGAGAGATTTTTATTGTGGATCTTTCAAGTAGTTGCGGTCTAAACTTATGGTGACTGGAGTTGGAGTCATCTGAAGGCTCAACTGGGCTGGACAGTGAAGATGGCGCTTCACTCACACATTTGGCTCCACAGCTGGGTGCTGACCCGAGGCCCTGTAAGCCCCCCACTGGGCTATTTTGCTTCCTCACAGCGTGGCCATCATGATGGTAAATGGCTTCTCCCGGAAGCCATGAGGCTTCTTATGGCAGAATCTCAGGAGTTAGGCAAAGTCTCTTCTGCTGCATTAGTCAAAAGCAAGTCATGGGGCTACCCAGAGTCAAGGGGAGACCAAGCAAGGTGTGAACACCGGCAGGTGTGGTTCATCAGGGGGTCACTGCTGGAGAATGGTCCCTCCAGGCTAAGATAAAAACAAGTCCAGGGTGTCATAGAAGCCCAGATCTTGACCCCAGAGCTTCTTCCTCAGAGGAATGTTTTCATGCTTTTAAAGAAAAAGTTTGTTGGAGAGATATTATGCAAATTTCAAACCTGGACAAAGGAGGGAACCCATTAGAAGTATTGCAAACCTTGTTTCTCATTTACTGCATTTGAGCGATACTTGGTCAAAAACAAAAAACCACACATCTAAGAGCCAATTTTATTTAGCTGAAAACTGAGGAGCTTCTGGAATGTCAAGGCAGAGTCAAAGAACCCCCATGATGACACATGGGAAGATCTCTGCATCCTCAAGACTAGCCCCTTTTCTCCCCAAAAGCACAGGCTCACACACATCCTCTGAAAAAAGAAAGACTGTATCATCTTCCTCCCTGTCCTGATCTCCTGAAACAAGACCACCATCACTGCTGGGCTTGCTTTACCCAGAAATGGACCCAAAAAATCAACCAGCAAGTTATTCAAAATCTTTAAAATGCTGATGAGATTCATCCTCCATATTCATTCAGACACACATGATATAAAGAGAATAGAGGAACTTCCCTGGTCCAGTGGCTAAGACTCCAAGCTCCCAATGCAGGGGTCCTGGGTTTGATCCCTAGTCAGGGAACTAGATCCCACATGCCACAACCAAAATATCCTGCATGCCGCAAGTGAGATCCAACGCAGCCAAGTAAATAAATATTTTTAGTAAGAGAGAGAATAGAACACAAAAAGAATATCTTACAAAATTAATAAAAATAGCATATTTTGAACAAGATTTAATGATACCTTAAATCACAATAGATTATTAACTGAAAAGAGTAAAGATGCACTAACCCAACAGTGTACTCCAATAAAATATTTTTTTAAAAGAAAGATACAAATCTATCCACAGTATTTATCAACACAGAGGAAAAAAGATGAGTGGAAAATACACTGAAAATACACAGTGGGAAATACAGTGAGTATAAAATACACTGAAAATACAGTGGAAAATACATAGTGGTAATAAACAAAATAATACAGTGGTAATTCTCTCCAGTGGTAAGATTAGAGAAGAATACTATTCTTTATCCATTCCTCTATTTTATACAATAATCTTATATAGACCTTCTATATTCAGAAAAAAAATTCCATATATGCACATGTATCTAGTGTGATCTCTCAAAATCCACTTTCCCAATTCCCACTGAGAATTTCCCTGTTGACTCTTGTTTGAGTTGACAGCTGGACCAAGGAACAGTACGTGGGAGATTCTGATGGTTTCTCTAGGCTGACAGCAGTCTACTCTTTGGATTCTGCTCTGGTCCTTGTTATTAGTACAAAGGAGCTGGTTAAAATGTCAAGCCACATATGACCACGCGGCAGGGCAGGAGGGCAGCTGGGACAAGGGGTTGGCATGATGAGGAGGGCTGTTTGGGCAGTAGCTTGAATAAAAGACATTCGAAGGCTAAGAACAAAGTCAAAAGTAGAGCAGAAGCAAGAGCATAAACATCCTCCTCCAGAACTCTCTCGGCCTATCCACTCTACACTCTCCCCCTCAAAGGCACACTGCTGACTTTCTGCACCTCCCGATGGGCATCTCGGCCCCATAATTATCGCCATCAGTGCCAGAACCACCACCACCATCGTCATCACCATCGTCACCACCACCACCACCACCGTCATCACCATCGTCACCACCACCACCACCGTCATCACCATCGTCACCATGATTACCACCATCTTCCCACCTAGAATATTCAGTATTATCTCATTTAATCCCCCTAACAAACTGTTGTACAGGGATCATTAGCTACTTTTTAGAGATGAGAAAACTGAGACTCGGGGAAGTAAAGTGCCTTGTCTTAGGTCAAACAGCATAATAATTAAGTCAGCGGGAGCTATTTGATTCCCAGTTCTGCCACTTCTGGTTGTATGACCTTGAATGAAGTGTTTAATCTCTCTCTGTGCCTCAGTCTCTTCATATGTAAAACAGAGACATTAATAGCGCCTACCTATATTTGTTTCCTATTGCTGTTGTGACAAATTACCACGAATTTACTGACTTAAAGCAACACACATTTTTTCTGTTTTAGTTTCGAAGGTCAGAAGTCCAAAATGATTCCTATGGGGCTGAGATCAAGGCATCCACAGGGCTGGTTCCTGCTGGAGGTTCCAGCAAAAAATCTGTGCCTCACCTCTTTGACCTTTCTAAAGGCTGCTTCTTCCCCCTTCCTCCATCTTCTCTTCTCCCTGATCTCCTATCTCTGTCCCTCATGATCACATTAAGCCTGATCACATCACTCTGATCATCCAGGATAACCTCTCCACTTCCAGATCCTTCATCACGTCTGCAAAGTCTCTTACCAGGTAAGGGAACATACTCACAGGTTCCAGAAATCAGTATGTGAACATCTTGAGAGGGGAGGCATTATTCAGCCTAAGAAGGTTGTTATAAGCATAAGTGAAATAAAATAAAGGGAGGACTAGAGAACTCCATCTGGTATAATGCTATATGTGTGTGAAAGCGAAAGTGTTAGTCACTCGGTTGTGTCCACCTCTTTGCAACTCCATGACTGTAGCCTGCCAGACTCCTCTGTCCACAGAATTCTCCACGCAAGAATACTGGAGTGGGTTGCCATTCCCTTCTCCAGGGGATCTTCGAGACTCAGGAATTGAACCTAGGTCGTCTCTCATTGCAGGCAAATTCTTTATCATCTGAGCTACCAGGGATGGCAAAGAGTTTAGCTACTGTTATTCAGTTCAGTTCAGTTCAGTTCAGTCACTCAGTCGCGTCCGACTCTTTGCAACCCCATGAATCGCAGCACGCCAGGCCTCCCTGTCCATCACCAACTCCCGGAGTTCACTCAGACTCACGTCCATCGACTCAGTGATGCCATCCAGCCATCTCATCATCTGTCGTCCCCTTCTCCTCCTGCCCCCAATCCCTCCCAGCATCAGACTCTTTTCCAAGGAGTCAACTCTTCGCATGAGGTGGCCAAAGTACTGGAGTTTCAGCTTCAGCATCATTCCTTCCAAAGAAATCCCAGGGCTGATCTCCTTCAGAATGGACTGGTTCAATCTCCTTGCAGTCCAAAGGACTCTCAAGAGTCTTCTCCAACACCACAGTTCAAAAGCATCAATTCTTTGGCGCTCAGCTTTCTTTATAGTCCAACTCTCACATCCATACATGACTACTGAAAAAACCATAACCTTGACTAGACTGACCTTTTCTGGCAAAGTGATGTCTCTGCTTTTGAATATGCTATCTAGGTTGGACATAACTTTCCTTCCAAGGAGTAAGCATCTTTTAATTGCATGGCTGCAATCACCATCTGCAGTGATTTTGGAGTCCAAAAAAATAAAGTCTGACACTGTTTCCACTGTTTCCCCATCTATTTCCCATGAAGTGATGGGACCAGATGCCATGATCTTTGTTTTCTGAATGTTGAGCTTTAAGCCAACTTTTTCACTCTCCTCTTTCACTTTCATCAAGAGGCTTTTGAGTTCCTCTTCACTTTCTGCCATAAGGGTGGTGTCATCTGCATATCTGAGGTTATTGATATTTCTCCTGGCAATCTTGATTCCAGCTTGTGCTATATCCAGCCCAGCATTTCTCATGATGTACTCTGCATATAAGTTAAATAAGCAAGGTAACAATATACAGCCTTGATGTACTCCTTTTCCTATTTGGAACCAGTCTGTTGTTCCATATCCAGTTCGAACTGTTACTTCCTGCATACAGGTTTCTCAAGAGGCAGGTCAGGTGGTCTGGTATTCCCATCTCTTTCAGAATTTTCCACAGTTTATTGTGAGCCACACAGTCAAAGGCTTTGGCATAGTCAATAAAGCAGAAATGGATGTTTTTCTGGAACTCTCTTGCCTTTTCCATGATCCAGCAGATGTTGGCAATTTGATCTCTGGTTCCTCTGCCTTTTCTAAAACCAGCTTGAACATCTGGAAGTTCACTGTTCACGTATTGCTCAAGCCTGGCTTTACTAGCGTGTGAGATGGATGCAATTGTGCGGTAGTTTGAGCTTAGTGATACTTCCTAAGGCCCACTTGACTTCACATTCCAGGATGTCTGGCTCTCGGTGAGTGATCACACCATTGTAATTAGCTACTGTTATTAATAAGTCACAAATACACACATACAAAATGTCATATAGCTGAGATTTGATTCCATTACAAAGAAAAGCCCAGATGTCATAGGAACTAAAAAAGCCCCAAGTAGGGGGAAAATCCCAGATGGGAAAAAAGTCTCGCCTGGTTCTGCAACAGACCCAGCAGCATCTATCTGGATTCCTTAATTAGGAAGTGTTTACGATTTACAAGTCTATTGGTTTTGACCTTGACAAAGAAGATAACACAGAATGCCAGACATGATCTCTGAATTATGGAAGGAACTGGGCTCCTAAGCTTTTATCAGGGTTGAGATGTTTCCCCAGGCAGAGCTACAAACATAAACAGAATCATGAGTCATGCCCTCAAGCTTTAATAGCAAGTTGGGGAGCTTCTCCCACCATCTGAAAGGGCAAATAGGCTCTTATTAATTTTATCCCATCACTTAGCATTTCTGATGGTTTTGACATTCTTTTAAAAAAAATGAGTGACTGCTTGAAAAAAAGGTTTACTGTTTGGAAGACAGCTGGTGAAACAGAAGGAAGGAAGAACTGGGTTGGAAGCCACCAAACCTGGACTCCCATCCATTCTCTGAACCAACATCTGCAAACCAGAATGGGCCCTTCCTCCCCTCCCCTTCTCTCTTCCCCTCCCACTCCCTCCTCCCCTCCCTCCTCCCCTCCCCCTCACTCCTCCTATGCCCCTCTCCCTCACTCCTCTCCTCCTCCCCCCTTGCCCCTCCTCTCTCCCCTGGCTGGGCCTCAGTTTTCTCAGCAGTAAAATGAAGGATGAGACAGTTGAATGGCATCACCAACTCAGTGGACATGAATTTGAACAAATTCCGGGAGCTAGGTGAAGGACAGGGAAGCCTGGAGTGCTGCAGTCCCTGGGGTCACAAAGATTCAGACACGACTTAATGACTGAACAACAACAAAATGAAGGAGATGAGGTCCCCCCAGTTTCTGATATTAGATCATTCATTGATTCCGTTCTTCTGAAATGCCTTCCTCTTTCCCCTGCTCTTTTTCTTCAAGAGCACCAACAGTTTCATCTTTTTTTTCTTCCCCCAGAAGAAAACACTTTGAAAACACTCATTATTTCTAATTTTCACAAGTTTATCTGATTTGAACAGATAGTGGAAGAAACATGGATTTGTGTTCTGGCTCTGTCATTTACCAGCTGTGTTCTTGTGAGCAAATCACTTAACCTCTCTGATTTCCCAACCCTAAAACACAGATCATTCCTCCTTTTAGGAATACTGCAAGACTTAAAAAAAAATGAAAAGGACTTAGAATAGTGCCTACCACATAGCAAGCGTTTAATTAAAACTGATATTTATAAATTTAAAAGTAGTTCATTAGAATTTATTTTTTAGGCCACATGTGGCATCCAGGATCTTACTTCCTCAACCAGGGATCAAACCTGTGCCCCCTGCACTGGGAGCATAAAGTCTTAATCACTGGACCACCAAGGAAGTCCCTTAACTGTTATTATTATCATTATTCATGTGCATGCTCAGTCACTTCAGTCATGCATGACTCTTTGCGAGCCCATGGACTCTAGCCCGATGGGCTCTTCTGTCCATGGGATTTTCCCTGCAAGAATACTGGAGTGGGTTGCCATGCCCTCCTCCAGGGGACCTTCCCCAATCAAGGGTCGAATCAGTGTCTCCTGTTTCTCCTGCATTGCAGGCAGTTTCTTTACCTACCAGGGAAGCCCCATTATCATTATATACAATGTTGTTATTATTATTCTTTTTTTTGGTGGATCTCCTATATCCTAACTTTTGGTGATTTTAATAAAGGCATTTTGAAAATGTCATTTCAGATGATAAAGTTTCCTGTCCTAATTGATGTCCTTCTTCTAGGAAGAAAGGAAAGAAAGAAGAAAAAGAGGAAGCTAGGGAGGGTAGGAAGGACTAAGAGAGGGAGGAAGAAAATTCAAATACCCAACATCAAAGGGATTCAATCACAATGGAAGAAAGATACCATTAAGAACTGTAATTTCTGGCTTTCAAGAAATTATATCCACTTGAAAAGGAGCATTGAACTTGTACCTCCTTAGGAGAAAAATAAACAGCTTTCTGGAGGGTTCAGATCAGATCAGATCAGTCGCTTAGTCCGATTCTTTGCGACCCCATGAATCGCAGCACGCCAGGCCTCCCTGTCCATCACCAACTCCCGGAGTTCACTGAGACTCACGCCCATCGAGTCAGTGATGCCATCCAGCCATCTCATCCTCTGTCGTCCCCTTCTCCTCCTGCCCACAATCCCTCCCAGCATCAGAGTCTTTTCGAATGAATCAACTCTTCGCATGAGGTGGCCAAAGTACTGGAGTTTCAGCCTTAGCATCATTCCTTCCAAAGAAATCCCAGGGCTGATCTCAATAATTTTACATGAAAATTGAGTTTGTTTAAATGTCAGGAAAAGTGATTAGAATATTTGAGTTTCTCCTGCAAATATGGCAGCAGCTGGCCTGGAAGATTTTCAGTCAACTTTACTGATGGCGAATTTGACTACAAGTGAAACGGGCAGAAAAAAGTTCAGGCCCCTGATGGCATCTAGCTGGTAGCCAATCAGGAAGCAGATGACGTCACCCCCCTCCAGAGACCTGTCTCAGGCCTCTACCCTGCTCTACCTTACCCTAGAGGGCTCCCTCTCCCAAACACAGGACTCTCATATGGCATCTGCCTTCCCCACAGAGAGAGCAATTCTGATCAAACTACTGAGCAAGTATTTGCATTTTATGGGGTTTTATCTAATTACAAAGCTAATACATGTTTATTACAAACAGTTTGATAACATGAGACTAAAAAAGTAATTTTATTTAATCATTGCCCCACTCAAACTCAATCCCATCATCTAAGAAGACTACAGTAAATATTTCAGAACTAGGCAGATACTTCTTCAGCATTACAAAGAATGGCTATTTCAACCCAACTGTCCATAGCATCCATTACAGTGAAATTCTAAAGCAGCATTTCCCAAAGTGAGTCCCTAGAGCACCAATACATGAAAGGCGCTACCAAACAAAGAAAGGAGGGGTCCCCAACACCCACTTCTCAGACATGCAATGAAAACTGTCATACCTAAGATCCAGAAGCTGTGCAAAATACAAGCAAACAAACACTTTTTAAAAATTTTACCAAGCTTTACCCAAAACATCCTGAGAACCCAGAACCCTATGGAACACACTTTAGGATACATTGCATTTTTTAAATAATTGATTTAAATTTTATTTATTTATTTTTCTTTGCTGCACTGGGTCTTCATTGCTTTGTGTGGCTTCTGTAGTTGCGGTGAGCAGGGGCTACTCTTTACATCGATGCGTGGGCTTCTCATTGCAGTGACTTCTCATGCTGCAGGGCACAGGCTCTAGGCACACGGGCTTTTGTAGTTGCAGTGTGCGGGCTCAGTAATTGTGGTGCACGGCCTGTTGCTCCACAGCATGTGGAATCATCCCAGACTATAAGTCGAACCTGCGTCCCCGCATTGGCAAGTGGATTCCTATCCACTGTGCTACCAAGGAAGTCTTATGACAATTATTATATATGCTTTTTCTAGATTATTTTTTTCTTAGCCAATACTATAACACATGAAAATGGAAATAATTGGAACTTTTAGAATGGCACAGAGAAAAATCATGTTGTTGGCAGATGTTTTAGCTACAAATGACAAAGAATAAGCTCTAAAATTATTAGAATTAGTAACAATTCAACAAAGTTGCTAAAAGCCAAATATTAAAAATAATGGATTTTCTATAGCATGGTAATAACTAATTAAACAAGTCAAAATATTGAATCACAACAATAATTTTTTACTTATGGAGATATGTTTATAATGAAAAAGAGTAACATTTTCATTAGAGAGATGAGGCTGTGTTTTATGAGTAATGCTTGAGAAAGAATGCTTAAAGAAGGGATTTAGTGTGAATTTAAGGAAGGAGCAAAGAAATTTTGAAGTTGGCCTGTCAGTTGAAAAATGGTGTGAGTCTTCCTTCTGGCCTCCATGGTTTTTTATGAGAAATCCTCTGTCATTTGAATCATTTCGTGTTTATATATAATGCCTCCCATTTTTCCATAGGCTTTCAAGATTTTTTCTTTATATTTTTTCTTTGTCTTTAGTTTTTGATTTTGATGTGTCTTGGCATAGATTTCTTTGTATTATTCTATTTGGATACACTTGGCTTCTAGAATCAATAAGCTTATGTCTTTTGCCAACATTGGGAAGTTTTCAACCATTTTCCCAAATCTTTTTGGCCCACATTTTATCCTCTCCTTCCAGGACTCTAATGATACAAATGTTAGATCCTCTGTTACTGCCCCACAGGTCCCTGAGACTCTTTTCATGTCTTTTTTGGTCTATTTTCTCTGTGTTATTCAGATCGGGCAATTTGTATTGTTCTGTCTTCAAGTTCATTGATTTTTTTTCCCCTCTTTTATATTTGTTCTGCTATTAAGCACACCCAATGACTTTTTTATTTCAGTTCTTGTATTTTTCAATTCTAAAATTTCCACTTGGTTTTTCTTTATATCTTCTATTTCTTTAATGAGACTATTTTTTCCTTTGTTTCAAACATGTTTGCTATTGCTTATTAAAGCATTTTCATAGTGGTTGCTGTAGAATCTAAATTCTTAATCATTTCCATATTGGTGTCTGTTGATTGCCTTTTCTCATTCAGAGTGAAATATTCTTGGTTCTTGGTTTGAGGAGTGATTTTAATTGTATGTACATTTTGGGTGTTATTCTATAACAACATGGACTCTACTTAACCTTCTTTTTTACAGACAGTCACCCTTTTAGGTGTGGTATGCAGGTCTAAGGGGAGCAGAAGTTCCCTACTGGGCCCCACGGACACCATCCCAGCAAAACCAGAACACAAACTCACACCACTTCATTGTCTCCAGGTTATGATGGAAACATGCCTCCTCCAGATGGGGCCAGAAGTCCAACTCATCACTCAGCCCCACCAGCACCACCAGGAATTGGGGAATTCAGCGGAAACTCAGAGGGAGATTTTCCCTTGGTATTTGGCTGCAATGGGGTGGGTACTAGCTGCTGGGCTGCCCTTTTCTCAGACCTTTGTTTAGAGTGAGCAGGCTTTCTACGGGTTTTTTTTCTGGTTATGCCTGTTGATATTTCCAGATTGCTGGCCACACAGACACAGGAACACCTGGACTATCACATGCCAAGCGTCCTAAAGACCTTCCTGAAAAGCTGTCAGTAGAAGGAGGCAAAGTGGTATTCCTGTCAGTATTCCTGTAAAACACAGATGCTTTACTGATATTTTCAGTTTTTTTCTTTTTTTAAACAGCTATATTGAGATATAGTTGTTTAACTATGTATATATATATAGCTATATATATATATAGGTCACATGCCATAGAATTTGCCTAAAATTTAATGCATTTTATTCATAGAATTGTGCATTCCTCATCACAATCAATTTTAAATACAGTTCACCCTTGTGGGGGAAGGAAAGAGTGAGATGAACAGAGAAAGTAGCGTCAACATATATACATTACCATGTGTAAAATAGATAGCTGGTGAGAAGTTGCTATATAACACAGGGAGCCCAGCTTGGTGCTCTGTGATGACATAGAGGGGTGGCATGCGGGGAGAGGAGGAAGGCTCAAGAGGGAGGTGATATATATATAATATAATTACGGTTGATTTGTGTTGTTGTACAGCAGAAACCAACACCACATTGTAAAGCAATTATTCTCCAACTAAAAAATAAATTTAAAAAGAATACAGCTCACCCTTTATCAACATGGGTTTGAACTGCACAGGTCCACTTATATACAAATTTTTTTCAATAAACACACTGGAAAGATCTTTGGAGATTTGCAACAGTTTGAAAAACCCCACAAACAAACCATGTAGCCTAGAAATGCCAAAAGAAAAAAGAAAGCATTCCGTATGTCATGAATGCATGAGATTTACGAACATACTAGTCTATTGTATCATTTACTATCATAAAGTATGCACAAATCTATTATTAAAAGTTAAGATTTATCAAAACTTACACAAACACTTACCAAAAATGACACCGTTTGCAGCCAAGAGAAATGTAAACAAACAAAAAGATGCAGAATTAAATCATAACTGCATAAAATTAACTGAAGTACATACTGTACTGGTACAACATTTTTATAGTCACCTCCTGTGGCTCTGGAGGGTGAGTTCAAGTGTTATGAGTATCCACTTGAAACTCCATGTGACACTAATCATCTCCACGTGAGAAGTTAATCTCGCAAGTAAATTACATACCACAGTAAAAAGTGATGCCTCACAGTTCTTGTGTATTTTTCATCACGTTTAGTACAATACCATAAACCTTGAGTAACACCAAGAGACCTGTACAAAGTGCCACCAGTGATGCTAGAAGTGCCCCTAAGAAGCAGAGAAAAGTCATGATGTAACAAGAGAAAGTTGAATTGCTTGATATGGACCATGGACTGAGGTCCGCAGCTGTGGTTACCACCATTTCAAGATAAATGAGTCCAATATAAGGATCATTATAAAAAAGCAAAAGGAAATTTGTGAAGCCCTTGCTACAGCTACACCAGCAGGCATTAAAACTTTCCACTTTCGGCAAAGTATATTTAAACCTCATATTGAAAATGCAGCTGTATGAGGGTATAGGATGGCTATAAGAAAGACAAATCTATAGACTCTAGTATGACTGGAGAAAAAGCAAAGTCATTATGGGACTGTGCTGTGCTTAGTCGCTCAGTCGTGTCCCACTCTTTGAGATCCCATGGACTGTAGCCCGCCAGGCTCCTCTTTGTGTGGGGATTCTCCAGGCAAGAATACTGGAATAGGTTGCCATGCCCTCCTCCAGAGGATCTTCCCAACCCAGGGATCGAACCCAGGTGTCCTGCATTGCAGGTAGATTCTTCACCATCTGAGCCACCAGGAAGCCCTCATTACAGGAAAACTTAAAGCAAAAAGAAAGTGAAAGATCCAAAGCTGGAGATTTAAAGCCAGCCAAGGGTGGTCTGATAATTTTAGAAAAGTGTTTGGTTTTTTAAAGTGTCAAGAAAACAAGAGAAGCAGCTTCTGCCAACCAAGAGGCACCTGACAAGTACCCAGAAGCCATGAAGAAAGTCACTTAGAAGAAAGGACATCTGCCTGAATGGGTTTTTAACGCGGACAAAAGTGCCCTATTCTGGGGGTGGGGGAAATGCCACAAAGGACATCTATCAGTAAGGAAGAGAAGTGAGCACCAGGATTTAAGGCAGGAAATGATAGGCTAACTTGTTTTGTGCAAATGCAGTTGGGTTTATGATCAGGACTGACCTTATCTATAAAGCCGCTGACCCCCCAAAACCTTGAAGGGAAAAGATAAAACACCAGCTGCCAGTCTCTAGGTTGGACAGCAAGAAGGTCTGGATAATGAGAGCACTTTTTCTGTATTGATTTCATCGACGCTTTGACCTTGAAGTCAGTAAGTACCTTGCCAGTAAGGGACTACCTTTTAAAAGTTCTTTTGATATTGAGCAATGCTCCTGGCCACCTAGAAAGCTTAAGCTCAACACCAGCAGCATCAAAGTGGTCTGCTTGTATACAAATACAGCATCTCTAATTCAGCCTCTATATCAGGGTGACACAAGGACCTTTAAGGCTCATTACACCCAGTACTATATGGAAAGGATTGTCAGGACTATGAAAGAGAACCCCGATAGAGAGAACATCAAGATAGCCTGGAAGGATTATATCACTGAAGATGCCATCCTTGTTATAGAAAAAACCATAAAAGCCACCATGCTTTCTATTATTTTTTAAACAATAAATCTTTATTGTTTTGGGCTCCAAACTTTATTTTTGGGGGCTCCAAAATCACTGCAGACGGTGACTGCAGCCATGAAATTAAAAGACGCTTGCTCCTTGGAAGAAAAGTTATGACCCTGTGTACGAGACAGCAAAAGAGACACTGATGTATAGAACAGTCTTTTGGACTCTGTGGGAGAGGGAGAGGGTGGGAAGATTTGGGAGAATGGCATTGAAACATGTAAAATATCATGTATGAAACGAGTTGCCAGTCCAGGTTCGATGCACGATACTGGATGCTTGGGGCTAGTGCACTGGGACGACCCAGAGGGATGGTATGGGGAGGGAGGAGGGTTCAGGATGGGGAACACATGTATACCTGTGGTGGATTCATTTTGATATTTGGCAAAACTAATACAATTATGTAAAGTTTAAAAATAAAATAAAATTTTAAAAAAAAGAAGAAAAAAAAAAGACAAGTTATGACCAACCTACACAGCATATTAAAAAGCAGAGACATTACTTTGCCAACAAAGGTCTGTCTAATCAAAGTTATAGTTTTTCCAGTAGTCACGTATGGATGTGAGAGCTGAACTATAAAGAAAGCTGAGCACCGAAGAATTGAAGCTTTCGAACTGTAGTGTTGGAGAAGACTCTTGAGAGTCCCTTGGACTACAAGGAGATCAAACCAGTCAATCATAAAGGAAAGCAGTCCTGAATATTCATTGGAAGGACTGATGCTGAAGCTGAAACTCCAATACTTTAGCCACCTGATGCGAAGAATTGACTCATTTGAAAAGATTCTGATACTGGTAAAGATTGAAAGCAGAAGGAGAAGGGGACAACAGAGGATGAGATGGGTGGATGGCATCACCAACTCAATGGACATGAGTCTGAGTGAACTCCAGGAGTTGGTGATGCAAAAGGAGGCCTGGCGCGCTGCAGTCCACGGGGTCACAAAGAGTCTGACACGATTGAGCAACTGAACTGAACTGAAACAATAAATCACCTTTGGTTTCTAAATTTCATCCTCCTCTTCTATAAAAGTGGCATGTGCGTGCATGCTCAGTCCCTTCAGTTGTGTCCTTTGCGACCCCATGGGCTGTTGTGCACAGGCTCCTCAGTCCATGGGATTCTCCAGGCAAGAATACTGGAGTGGATTACCATGCCCTCCTCCAGGGGATCTTCCCCATGAAGGGATCAAACCTGCATCTCTTGTGTATCCTGCACTGCAGGCAGATTCTTTATTGCTGAACCACCAGGGAAGCCCTATAAAATTGGCACAGTATCTAGCTTTCAGACTTCTTGTGAAGATAAACAAACACAAGGCACCTAAGATAGCATCTAGTATACAACTGAAGATTGGTTCATGTTATCTTTTATAATAGGAGAAAATCAACTTTATTTTAAATTTATGAACAAATAAATGCATAGTATATATATATATGCTACCTGGCAATGGTTCCTGTGGTCATCTATCCATGAATTCAATTAATGTCTCCTGAGAGCCAACTATACACCAGGTACTACTCTTGCCACATTCACCCAGACTGGTTGCTGGATAAATGTTCTGACACTCCTGGATGCTGAGAAGAGAATGTTTGAAGACAGTAAGGTTCAGATGAGCAGGTGCATTGCAACCACAGCTCTGGGGTAGGGAGAGAGAAATGTGAAAACACCCGACCAGGGAGATGGGACATTTTGAACCTGATACCTAAGATGCTTGCACCATCCTCAGGGGGATACTTGAATTAGAACCTAATCACAATTAACCTTGGAGACCTTGGAAACTTATTCTTCTACCTCTATATCTAATCCTTGACCCACGGAGCCACAGATGGCCAGACCCAATGTTATGAGGTGGGAGTCAGGCTGACATCTAGCTGAGAGCCACTGAACTCATTTGCTAGGGCTGCCGTACCAAATACCACAGAGCAGGGGGTGCTTACACAACAGAAATTTATTCCTCACAGTTCTGCAGACTGGAAGTCCAAGGTCAAAGCGGTGGCAGGTTTGGTTTTTCTTGAGGCCTCTCTGCGTGACTTGTAGAAGGCCATCTTCTTTCTCACTATGTCCTCATGTGGTCTTTCTTATGTGTATACACCCCAGTGTCTCTTCATGTGTCCAAATTTCCTCTTCTTATACAAACATCACTCAGGTTAGATTAGAGCCCAACCATAGGACTTCAGTTAACCATAGTTACATCTTTAAAGGCTCAATCTCCAAATATAGTCACATTCCGAGGTATTGCAGATTAGAATTTCAACATATAAATTTGGAGGGAACATAGTTCAGCCTATAACAGCCACCAAGAAAGCCTATCTTTCAATAGGGAGTTGTCTCATGTAACAAGAGGTCTAGAAGTAGTTGTTCAAGACTGGTACTCAAAAATGTGATGAAGGACTCTGTTCCTCCTATCTTCCCACCCTCCTGCCCTAATTTAGTTTTCAGCCTCAAAGTCACACTTTCACTCCAAGCAGGAAGCTGCAGAAGCAAAGGGCCAAAGGTTATGCTAGTTACACCACGCCCCTTTTCAACGCTTTCCTCCACTCCAACCTTCATGGCCAGGATGACATCACATGGTCGCTTCTAGCTGCAAGGGAGTCTTGGGAGATAAGTGTGTTTCACTGGGCTTATGGTTTCTGTGACAACACCAGACTCTGTTGGTAACGGAGAAAGGAGAATGCTATTGGGTAAGAACAAGCAGTGCCTTCCACAAGTAAAGCAGTGAAGATGCTATTTTTCTAATGGTGGGCACTAGAAGTCCTTAAGGAGGAGTGTGCTGGGCTGCTGGCAAAATACTGATATAATTATTTTGGGAGTAAGCCAACCCCACACTCTGGTGTCAGTTAACATCTAGCTATTAGAGGAAGGGGAAGCTGTGCCCTGTAATCAGGAGGAAGTACTTGGAGCTTCCAGAGGCCAACAGGGACGGAGGGATGCAACCAGAAATAGATTTGGGGGAGCAAGAAAGGAAAAGAAAAGTTAGTGAGATTGGAAAATCAGGGGGAAAGATGGGCAACTGAAAATTTAAAAAAGAAAAGCCTGGTAGTAGAAGGGCCAAGATGGGACTGAAATCAAGTAGGACCCTGTGGGGCTCCCAGGTACAAATCCTTTCTATGTCCCCTGTTTCTTACTTGTAGGAAATAGATTTTATTCAGCCTCTTTGACCTTCCCTGAGTTCCAAAGGGCAGACTCAAGCAGTTTCCAATCAGAGAAGGAAGGAGATGCTGAGACAAAGGAGTCTTGGGGCACCATCCTCGTTCCTCAAGGAATATACATAACAACCTATCTTTGAGTTCTGCAAGAACTAAGGCCCCCACCAAGGTGGAGGATGGAATGATGATGATGACCCTCCTGATTTCAATCAACTAAAGCTTGGACTCTGTTGACCTTGGCTCCAGTTCTATGCTGAATTCTCCTCTGCTCAAGCCCCCATCCTGAATACGCAAGTACCCTTAGCTTAAAACTGTTCAGGGAGAAACTGCTTTGAGGAAGATTCCTAGTGTTCTCCTTGCTTTCCACAAGTAATGAATCCTTCCTTCTCCCAAGTTTTGGTTTGGTTGTGTCTATTGGCTCGACACTTACCAAGAGGCAAACCCAGTTTTCAGGTAACAAGTTTGGCAACTCCGGCAGGATATCTCTCTCCTAACCCCCGGGATAACAAAATACCCAGAGAGTAAGCAATGTCTGTGGACAGTGAAAAATAAACCCCTCCTCCTCCCCCGCTCCTGAATCTTTGGCAAAGTCTACTTTGCTCGTGAACATTTAATTGGGGTGGGGGCACTCTGGAAAGGCATGGATTTTCAGGTCAGAATCAGTTGTGGCTGCACAGAGACTACTCAGTTTCCTGCTTAAAGCAGGAAATTAAGAGTCTCTGGGAATCCACAGAAATGAGGGGCATATGTTGGGCTTTCCTAGACCTGGGGCTGATGAAGGGCTGAACCAAGGGGTCTGAGGGCCCTAGCCATTGTCCAGGCCTCATAAGCGAAAGATAGCGGCTGGAAAAGACATGACTTCTTTCTGAGATCTTTCTTCCACTGAGACCTGAGCTGGGTAAGAGGAAGCCAACAGCTATGGAGAGATGGCCCCAAATCTCTCCTCTCCAAGTCACCTCGGTTTGTCCTGGGAGAGAATCTTTGAAGGGTCTGCTCTCAGTCAACTTCCCTGGAACAAAGTGGTTCTACTAATCCTCCCCCCAGTACACATGCCCGATCTCCCTCCTGTGCTCTATAGTTTATGTAGTATTGATCATCATCTGGCATACTATGTATCTTACATATGTATTTGTTTACTGTTTCATTTCAAATAGAAGCTGTGCGATGGCAGGATTTTGCTTGTTTCCTTCCCTCCCATATTCCTAGCTCTTTGCACACAGTAGCTATTCAGTTAACATGTCACATGAATCAGTCACATCAATTTTCTAGACAAGTCTAGAAGATTAGACAAGATTAGCTGAAATTAATGAAGTCAGCCCCAAAGGCATTAGCCTTTTAATTTATATGTATCCAGAAGTTTAGAATAACTTAAATACTCAAATTAATTGTCTTTAAGGGAGGGGATCTCAGACAAACTGACAGACTGCTGTGGGAGATATTTGAAAGCAGACAAAACTTCCTGCCCCACCTCCAGACACCCCATGAAATCAGCAACTTGCTCCCTAGAGGCAACTCCCAAGGCAGAGATGTGTGGGCAGCTGAGTAGGCCACTTCTCCTTCCAGGGATCACATGCCCCCTCCACAGACCTGAGCCTACAGCCAGCCAGCCTCCGCCTTGCAAGTTCTAAGACATCATTCTGGGGGAGTTTATGGCATTATTAATATGGAAATATGCAGGGTGCTGCGGCCAGCAGCTCGCCCCTTTATTAATGGCAGTTATTCACAGCCCAGGAGTCAAAGGCGTTTCTGCTTGGGTACTCATTAAAACTGGCCCCATAAAGAATAGGAGAAGGGCAATAAATCAACCCTGGACGCAGCCACCTTGTCTCCCTGGTGCTGGGGGGCTGTCGCCACCAGAAAGTGGGATGACAACCAAAGAAGTAACCTCAGATCCTGCTGACTGAGTAGTGAACTGGACAGGCCACTCCCTCAACCACCACCTCGGTGCTGCCCTGGCCCCCACCCCATTCCTGAGGAGGGAGGCCGGGACTGGGTCCTATCACTTTGAGACTCTCCAGCAACTAAGGGGTGAAAAGAGACAGAAGGAGAATCACACCACCTCAGAAACCCTGCCTGCCACCTACCCTGCTCTTTCCACAAGTCCTGTGAATCCCTAGAGTAAGAATCCCCTGGGTCATTAGGGAGACAGGTGAATACTGACGTGGTACCCACTTCTGCAGGAAAGTGTGGACCAGTCCCTTGACTTGTCTCACAGATATGGAAATGAATAACATCTATGTGGGATTTGTGGTTTACAAAAATGTGTTGTCATTGTTTTTTTAAGTTTTCCGTCCTACTTCACACTCCATACATGTTGAGTCACAACTCTTTGTGTCATGATAATAATGTTTATCACACACACACATACATATATGTATATATAGGCATGCTCAGTCACTTCAGTTATGTCTAACTCTTTGCAACTCCATGGACTGTAGCCTGCCAGACTCATCTGCCCATGGGATTCTCCAGGCAAGAATACTGGACTGGGTTGCCATGCTCTCCTCCAGGGGATCCTCCCAACCCAGGGGTCGAACCCAAGTCTCCAGCATCTCCTGCATTGCAGGCAGATTCTCTACTGCTGAGCTACCAGCAAAGCCCCCACCACCACCACACACACACATATATATATTCTTTTTTAAATCTTTTTCCATTATGGTTTATCACAGGATGTTGAATACAGTTCCCTGTGCTCTACCGCAGGACCTTGTTGGTTACCCATCCTGTATGTAATAGTTTGCATCTGCTAACACCAAACTCCCACTCCATCCCTCCCCCACCCCTCCTTCCCCTCGGCAACCATAAGTCTGTTCTCTATGTCGGTGAGTATGTTTCTGTTTCATAGATGAGTTCATTTGTGTCACATTTTAGGTTTCACATGAAAGTCATATATACGGTATTTGTCTTTGTCTGTCTGACTTACTTAACTATGATCATGTTGGTCCATCCATGTTGCTGCAAATGGCGTTATTTCACTCTTTTCTGTGACTGCAAACTATGTCAGTTTGCTGACTTAAAACAATCTGTCATTTCTTGTGATCTTGTGGGTTCCCTCAACTCAGCTTCTTGACACAACAACTGGATCTTAAGACGACCCACACAAAAGATGCAAGGCCTCTGAAGGTCTTGGCCGAGGAGTCCCACTGTGTCCCACCTACCACATTCCATGGATCAAAGGCACGGGGCCACCCCAGATGCAAGGGAAAAGGAAGCAGACTTCCCCCTTGATGGGAGAGATGGCCATCTTGTTGCCACCATACTGGCTGTCCATCTGCCACAGCCCCACGCCCTTTGACAAAGGAGACCCACTTTCTCCCTGCGCCACTGTGTGCTCATCACCTCGCCTATGCCAGTCTCCACTTTCTTGCTGGTAAAGTGGAGATACTGGGGTCTGACTGACCAAAAGGGAAATGGGTTAGAGTGTAGCCTTTTAAAATTCCCTTCCAAAGGTGAGAGTCTGTCTCCCACTGCCTCACAAATGCTTTCAATCAAAAATGCTTTGGGGGGAATTCCCTGGTGGTCCAGTGGCTAGGACTCAGCACTTTCACTGCCAGGGCCCAGGTTCAACCCCTGGTCAGGGAACTAAGGTCCTGCGAGCTGCATGATGCAGCCAAAAAAAAAAAAAAAATTGTAGATGAACATCTATCTCCCCTCCACCACCAAGTCGTAAATTTTAAACTATGTTTAGTGATCTTTTACTTCTGCAATGAGGTCAGAACCAAGAGACTTGGCTGAATTTGTTCCTAACACTTTTTTTGACCCATCTTTTTCTACCAGATGGAAAGGAAAATAAGGGTCAAGAGTCAAATATGAGGCTCCTTTCTCAGTATATCCCTAGGAAAGCACAAGACTGACAAGTGAAAGGGGAATTACATCATACCTGAGGAAAAGAGATATGAGTGCTAGGTTATTGAACCCAAATGGACACGAGTTACAGGAGAGGGGGTGGGGGGAATGAGTGACCCACACAGATGATAAGAAGAAAGTCATCCCTTGTAAGGGGTCCTTTATTGGCCCATGTGTGCAACAAAAACAAAAAATCTTAGTTTTCAAAAAAAGGAAAAATTTTTGAGTGTTTTAAACACAAATTCTTTTATACAAACTCCAAATATTGTTAAATAAACTTATTCATGTAGCCAACCAAAAGCTCCCTGAAAATTCCAAAATTTACTCACGTAAATCACTTGTCTCATGCACCTCCGTGCCACTGCTTGTTTTTTTTTCTTTTATCTTCACATAAAATGTCATCAAAGCACCAAATAAATTTGATTTGTAGGTACAGCGTGTCTCATGCCCATAACCCTTAGCTGCCCGTGTGCCGGCGTCTCATCCTGGGCTCTGAATACATCTCCACAATACCTGGAAGAGCTCATTAGCGCAGGAGCCCATGAACTCAACAGAAGAATGAGTTATGAGCAGTTGAACCTTCCCCATCACAGGGAACCGTGTTCTGAGCATCAGCGTACACAAACTAACTACATGGCAGGACCTTGGAATTAATTTTCAGGCTTTTCACCTGAGGAACCAGTACAAACACAAAACTGAGCATCTCCTCCTGTCCTTTTACCGCGTCTTTGACACAAGGAAGCAGCTTCCTTTTGACCCAGACCCATATTGTTTCTGGCTGGAAATTCACAGAAAATCTCTGCGAAGGTTGTAATATAAAATGTCAATTACATACCAAATATTCTATTTGTAATCATGTTAAGGGTTGTCTCCACCAGTCTCTTCCTTCCGTCAGTTGTTATGTGGCCCTGAGAAACCTCTTCTGGAGCTTCTTCACCGCTTCGTGTTTGGTCCACATTCAATTCACTTGAGGGCATCTTGGAATAAGTTTCTGGGCCCTCGGGGACCACACAGCCGCTGGCCCATGGGCAACACAAGTGCTAAACTCCTGAGCACGAGCAGCGCTAGAGCTGGCTGAGGCTCTGTGGTCGCTAGTCCCTTGGCTCTTGTTGTATCAATGAGCAAATAAGACCCAGAGAAGTCATGTATTCTATTTACATGAGTGGCAAAGAATAAAACTGAATCTCCTATAAAGAAGTGGGGGGGGGGGATATAATGGAATACTACTCTACCATAAGAAAGAGTGAAATAATGCCATCTGCAGCAACATAGATGGACTTAGAGATTATTATACTCAGTGAGAAAGACAAACACCATAAATCAATAAAATAAACTTTTTAAGTACCAAAACATTTAAAAAAAGAAAACATCATGACCCTCCTGAATTCTCAGCAACTCAAATGGGATGGACTTTGGGTATTAGACTCACCACAGAGACTCTGCAGGGAGTGGGGATCTCTCGATTCTGTTGTCCCCTCGCAGGCCCAGGCCTCCCTCTGTCCCCACCTTCTAAGTGTCCTTTTGCAGCCCTCCCTGGACATGCCTGACACATGTCTTGTGTAAGTGTCCACAGGCAGGGCCAGCTTCCTGAGGGTGTGACCTGAGTGTAGAAGGGCCCATGCTGGATTACTTTAAGATTTTTTTTTTATTTAATGTGGACCATCTTAAAAGTCTTTATTGAATTTGTTACAATATTGCTTCTGTTTTATGTTTTGGTTTTTTGGCCACAAGGCGTATGGGATCCTAGCCCCCAATGAGGGATTGAACCCACACCCCCTGCATTGGAAGGCAAAGACTTAACCACTGGACCACCAGGGAAGTCCCTTTGCTTCCAGCCTCCATGCTTGGTTTAATGTTCTAACACCATCGTCTTGAAAGTCTTAGTCATTTTGGATCCTGGAAACCCATTTTCATTTTGCTCTGGGCCCTATAAATTATATAGCTAGCCCTGTCCACAGTTCATACAATAAAATAGTCACCTTCAACTAGATAGCAAGGAATACAAAGCTTAAAACTCTCCCTCACATCTTGAGTGGGCTGAACACAGACTGATTCCAGAGCAACAGGGACCTCCCCCACAGCTGTCTCCCAATGGGAACAAAGCAAAGGGATCAGTAAGAATCACTGCTCAAAAGTGAGTCAGATATACGTCAGGAAAGCTGGGGAATCAGTGCCCTAAATCAATGGGGATCAAGACTATTTTTATGGAGATGTAGCAGATTATATCATAAAAAAATCCCAGGTGGTCAAAAACTACAAACTTCCAGTTTTAAGATAAATCCTAGGGATGTAATGTAAAGCCTGGTGATGATAGTTAACAATACTCTATTGTATATTTGAAAGTTGCCAAGAGAGTTGGTCTTAAAAGTTCTCATCACAAGAAAAAAACAAATGTAACTATGTGTGGTGATAGGTATTAACTGAACTTATTATAATAATCATTTTGGAATATATACACTTATTAGATCATTATGTTGTATGCCCAAAAGTAATACAATGTTATATGTCAATTATATCTCAATTTTTTTTAATCTCAAAATTAAAAAAAAAGAAAATCATTGCTGAGAAGCCCCTATCCCTGTGCTGGGAACTTAGGGAAACGACCCTCGTTCCTGACACCCAACCACCTATCTGCAGCTGATGCAACCTTGGGCTAATTAACTAACCTCTTCTCTCCAATTATAAAAGCAATAAATGCACATTATAGAAAAAGTGCAGAAAAACAAAAGGAAAGAGCACCTCTAACCTTATTATCTAAGTACCAGTGTTGTTAACACACTTGCCAGTCTTCTTTCTCTAAGTTTCACTCTTTCAGATATGTAAGAATGGCCCACCTTCTTCCCCTTCCCCCCAAAAAGAATTTGGGCAACCTTGGGAAGTTTCTACTGCTGGTTGCCTAGAAAGCAGATTGAAAGGGTGGAGAAATAGTAGATGACCTCAAGGGTGGTGAGAGAAGCTGGGTGTTGTCCAGACACCAAGGCTCTTGGGAGGGCTGCTCTCTCTGGATTGAGAGGGGGCCCCAGAGAAGGACCTAGACAGGCCACCCAGCCTGTGACAGATGCTCTCCACCCTAAGAGCATCCTGCTTACTGGTTGCTACCCCAACTCAGATGACCAGGAAGTGGAATGAAAACAGGGAAGGAGAAATCTTCTGTTGTAGGAGAGATTGTCAGAGGTAAGCAAACATGGGCTGGCAGGTCAATCTTCAAACCACAGGCCTCCTAGATGAATAGAAAAGATGGCCATTTCTGAGGCCAGCATCTTTCCAGGACCAGAGGTGGGGCCTTCCATGAGGCTGGTGGGGGATGAGTTGGGAGATAGGAGGAAGGCACTGCAGGTCAGTCTCCAACTGACCCTGCAGGCTGATGGCATCTGGGAAATACCTGCAATATTAAGAGTGGATCAGAGTGTATGTAATGGTCTATGCTGTTTCTTCATGAAGCCTTATATCATAAATGATTTTCCACCTCATTATTAATCCTCATAAACTTTATAATTTTCCATTCCATGGATATACCACAATCTATTTGACAATGCAATGAACATCTTAGTAATTAAAGATTTTCCACATTTAGAATTATTTCCTTAGGCTATAATCCCAGGAGCAAAAATTAGATGAAAAGTATTGTACTTTTTTAAGTCACTCAATATACCGATTTCCAAATGACCCCAATTTGCAATTCACAGTTTTGGCTGAAAACTCTGTACAAAGGAGAAAATATGAATATAAGATGTCTGCCCTCTCTTGGCTACGCAGCGTCCAAAGCTGCTTGCCACCCATGCTGTTGGCACATGGTCATCTTGGCTACAATTTCCGCACCCACATTCCTTTGTTTGTGTTAATTTTTCAAGCCTAGTTCTTTCCTGAGTCCAAGCTTGACTTCTCAGTCAATTCTGAGTGTTTCTCAGTGGCCTTCCAAGGAATAACCTTTTCTGCTCAGGTTAGCAGGTGTCTAGTCCTGAGGCTTCCAAGCAAGCACCCTGACTAATAAACCACCTCGAGCAGACCTGTGCTGGTGCCCACCCTGTGAGCCCTCGAGACAAAACAGACTTGCTCAGGGAGACAAATACAACCCCAGGGTAGTTGTGAGAAGGCAGATGGAGACCAGTAGACGTGTCCCATCACCTCCTCCCACCTCTACTCCTCTGAGAGGGAATCCAGGATGATTATTGCTCCGCTGGTGGCCAGGAGTTTGTCTTGCTGAGTGGCCCCCCACCAGCAGGGACCTCAAGGAGGCTGGGGAAGTGGGTAAAGAAAATAGAGAAGAGACCTGGCCAAAGACAGGGTCCAGCAGAGAGGGTGCAGGAGAGAGATGCTGGATCTGGAAATCAATTACATCATGCTGAGTGGACTGTCATGTAACCCCCAAACTGTTCTCCCCTTAAAGTCCTCTCTAAAACTCTAAGAAGTTTCTACCTCTCAGGGTCCTCTCTGCAACTAGCACCTTGAAACTGAGCCTTTATTGTTATTTATGCAGAGACAAGTCATCATCCAGCTCCTCTGCCTCCCAGACCTGGCCTTGTGGCCTCCACACTCCCAGGATATAAAACCACATTCAGTCATCTTTTCAAGTAAGAAGCCCACCTGCTCCTCAGGGGCCACAGTGCCCCCCTTCACAAAGGCTGAAACAGCTGGGGAACTGCTCCTGCAGATCCAGAACATGGGGAAGTAGGGACTGGCATCATCTCTGTAACTAACAGGGAGACAGGAAGGGCAGGTCCTGCTGGCCTGTGGCTTCCCGCTGCTGGCCCACACAGTGCTGTGTGTTACCCCTGCAGGGTTAGCTTGGTTTCTTTGAATTAGCTGCCAATTTTTTTTAAGTTGTCTCTCTCTCTTTTTTAATTAAAATATAGTTGATTTGTTACTGTTGTCTAGTCTCTAAATCATGTCCAACTCTTTTTGAGACCCCACGGACTGTAGCCTACCAGCCTATTCTGTCCATCAGATTTCCCAGGCAAGAATATTGGAGTGTGTTGCCATTTCTTTCTCCAGGGAGTCTTCCCAACCCTGGTGGCTCAACAGTAAGAATCTGCCTGCCCAGCAGGAATCATGGGTTCAATCCCTGGTCAGGGAAGGATCAATATGTGTATACTATATACATTATATATATTTTTTAATTTTTTAGACTTTATTTTGTATTGTGTCATAGCTGTTAATATTGTGATAGTTTCAGGTGAACAGAGAAGGAACTCAGCCATGCATATACATGTATCCATTCTCCCCCAGACTCCCCTACCAACCAGGCTGCTACATAACATTGAGCAGAGTTCCATATTCTATACACTAAGACCTTGTTGGTTATCCATTTTAAATATAGCAGTGTATACATGTCCATTCCAAACTCCCTAACTATCCTTTCCCCCATTTCTTCCTCCTACCCTGCAACAGTAATATTGTTCTTTAAGTCTGTGAGTCTCTTTCTGTTTTGTAAATAATTTCACTTGTATCATTTCTTTTTAAATCCTGCATATCAGGGATGTCATATATTTTTCCTTCTCTGACTTACTTCACTCAGTGTGACATTCTCTAGGTCCATCCATGTTGCCACAAATGGCATTATTTAATTCTTTTTAATGGCTGAGTAATATTCCATAGTATATACGTGCCACATTTTCTTTATCCATTCCTCTGTCGATGGACATTTAGGTTGCTTCCATGTCTTGGCTATTGTAAACAGTGCTTCAATGAATATTGGGGTGCATATATTCTCTCAGATAATGTTTTTCTCCAGATATATGCATAGCAGTGGGATTGCAGGGTCTTGTGGTAGTTTTATTTTTAGTTTTTTAAGGAACCTCCATACTGTTCTCCATAGTTCAGTTCAGTTCAGTTCAGTCGCTCAGTCATGTCCGACTCTGCGACCCCATGAAGTGCAGCATGCCAGGCCTCCCTGTCCATCACCAACTCCTGGAGTTCACTCAGACTCACGTCCATCAAGTCGGTGATGCCATCCAGCCATCTCATCTTCTGTCGTCCCCTTCTCCTCCTGCCCCCAATCCCTCCCATCATCAGAGTCTTTTCCAATGAGTCAACTCTTCGCATGAGGTGGCCAAAGCACTGGAGTTTCAGTAGGAGCTACACCAATTTACATTCCCACCAACAGTGTAGGAAGGTTCCCTTCTCTCCACACTCTTTCCAGCATTTATTGTTTGTGAATTTTTTGATGATAGTCATTCTGGCTGATGAGAGGTTATATTTCATTGTGGTTTTTATTTCTTTATACATTTATATATATGTGTGTGTATATATACACACACACATATTCTTTTTCATATTTTTTTCAAAGGATATTGAGTACGGTTTCCTGTGTTGTACAGTTAAGACCTTATTGTTTATTCATTCTATATATAATAGTTTGCATCTGCTAATCCCAAACTCCCAATCTTTCCCTCCGCCACCCCACCCTCCCCTTGTAATCGCCAATATTTAAATTTTGGCTGCTGCTCTCAAGAATCAGGAGACCTGGAAGCTCTGGGCCCACATGTCTGCAGCAGCATAGGCCACCCAGAGACAGAGTGTGTGCACTGTAGCAGCCCGCAGACCCGTTCTCTCCTGTCTTCTCCATGACAGAGGGCCTGGGCCATCCCCTACTAACCTGCATGGGGGCTGGAGTTAAATGGAAGGCAGACCCAGCGGAGGCACTACGCAAGGGCAGCCTCTTTTTGTTCTCAAGTCCGTGATCCACTTTTTTCACTTACCCGTCATCACAAAAGCAGTTAGCAACAAAGGAAAAGCAATAGAACAGCAATCAGCTATCTTCTGATGGGAAATCTAACCATGACCAGAGGCTGAAGCACTGGGAAGCCAAACCTTGTTCGAACATCCTCTTACCTAACAGTGGCAAAGAGAGGTTCCCATAGCAACTGGAGCTCTGGACTCGGTGGTGAGTTTTCTCTGCCTGATGCTAACTACTGTGTTCAGAAAGCAGGAAAAAAGACAAAGACAGTTGAGCAAAGGTCCACAAGCAGAAAAACTGCTTTTTCATGAGCTCTTCCGTAGTTAACTTCCCACTGATCAGAATGGCCAGCTGCTTCTGAATCATGACCTCTAAATCTGGGAGTAGGGAGGGCTCTCTGACCCCCAAACACGGGTCACTTTCTCTTCCTCCCTCGTGTTTTGCAACAGCCCTCCCTACACTGTCTTGTGTAGCCCCCACACTGTAAGCAATCACTCAGTCGATGAGCACTTAATTGAGCATCTACTATGTGAACAGAACAAATGTGGTCCCTTTTGCAGGCAAATCACAACAGCTGTGATGGCCGCTCTGAGGGGAAAATGCTGGTGGCTATGAGTGAGCCTCATTCACAATGAAAGAGGCTGACGTTCTCTGTGAGGAAGGACCATTTCCCTGAGACCAGAGGATGAACAGGAGGAAGCTGGGCTATGAGCTTTCCCAAAAGCAGAGCAAGTAGAAAGGCACCAAGGTGCACAAAACGTAGGCTGCTGGGGGGAAGCTCGGTAAACGAGGGGGGACAGTGGCCAAGCTGAAGCTGGGGACAGAGTGGCAGGGCTGGCCTGTATGGGGCCTTAGAGCCTCAGCAATTATTTTATGTTAAGTGCAATGGAAATGCAATTCAGGATTTCTAACAGAGTTGCTGTATGAAGAAAGATTAGAAAAGAGATCATGACAGCGTGATTTAGGTAGTGTCAGGCAAGGTGGAGGAAAGGAAGTGATTTGAGATAATTTTTTATGCAGACTTGACAAGCCTCTGTGATAGGGACAGGAGGCCAGGGAAGAGCATTCAAGCTCACTCCTAGAAATTAATTTTTCTAAGGTGTAAAATGGCTCTTAAATATATGAAAAGATGCTCAACCAGTTTCACAATAAAGGAAATATAAATTAAAACCACAAGGAGATTCTTTCCATGTCTGGGCAATTGTAAATAATGCCTCTATGAACATTTGGTGAATGTTAGGGGTGCATGTGTCCTTTTGAATTAGAATTTGTCCAGGTATATTCCCAGAAGTGAAATTGTTGGGTCATATGGGAATTCTAGTTTTAGTTTTTTGAGGAAACTCCATACTGTTTTCTATAGCAGCTGCACCAATTTACATTCCCACCAATAGTGTACAAAGGTTCCCTTTTCTCCACATCCTTGCCAGCATTTATTATTTGTAGACTTATTGAACCTAAGGGCCCATCAACAGATGAATGGATAAAGAGGATGTGGTACATATATACAATGAAACACTACTCAGCCATAAGAAGAATGAAATTTTGCCATTTGCAGCAACATGGACGGACTTGGAGGGTATTATGCTAAGTGAAATAAGTCAGAGACACAAAGATAAATATTATATGCTATCACTTATATATGGAATCCAAAAAATACAACAAACTAGTGAATATAACAAGTAAGAAGCAGACTCAGAGATAGAAAGAACAAACTCAGTTCAGTTCAGTTCAGTCACTCAGTCGTGTCTGACTCTTTGCAACCCCATGAATTGCAGCACGCCAGGCCTCCTTGTCCATCACCAACTCCCGGAGTTCACCCAAACTCATGTCCATCGAGTCGGTGATGCCATCCAGCCATCTCATCCTCTGTCGTCCCCTTCTCCTCCTGCCCCCAATCCCTCCCAGCATCAGAGTCTTTTCTAATGAGTCAACTCTTCGCATGAGGTGGCCAAAGTATTGGAGTTTCAGCTTCAGCATCAGTCCTTCCAAAGAACACCCAGGACTTATCTCCTTTAGAATGGACTGGTTGGATCTCCTTGCAGTCCAAGGGACTCTCAAGAGTCTTCTCCAACACCACAGTTCAAAAGCATCAATTCTTCGGCGCTCAGCTTTCTTCATAGTCCAACTCTCACATCCATACATGACCACTGGAAAAGACAGAGCCTTGACTAGACGGACCTTTGTTGGCAAAGTAATGTCTCTGCTTTTCAATATGCTATCTAGGATGGTCATTATCTAGTTTATACATAGTAGTGTATATAAGTCAATCTCAGTGTCCTAATCATCCCATCCTCTCAGTTTGTTCTGTACATATGTGTCTCTATTTCTGCTTTTCAAATAAGTTCTTGTCTACCATTTTTCTAGATTCTGCATATAAGCAATATTATACAATACTTGTTTTTCTCTTTCTGACTTACGTCACTCTGTATGACAATCTCAAGGTTCATCCGTGTTTCTGCAAATGGCACTATTTTGTTCCTTTTATGGCTGAGGGATAATCCATCATATATATGGACTACATCTTATTCATGCATTCTTCTGATGATGAACATTTAGGTTGCTTCCATGTCCTGGCTATTATAAATAGTGCTGCAAGATAGGCTGGGTGAAAGATAGGCTCAAGGATGTATTGTACAATGTGGAGAAAACAGTCAACATTTTGTAGTAACTGTAAATGGAAAGTGACCTTTAAACAATGTATTAAAAGTTTTTCTTTTAATGTTAAACCCACAGGGAAATACCATTTATCACATACCAAATAAATGAAAATCTATAAACTTAACAAAACACACTGATGATAAGGTATGGAGGAACAAAACTTCTCTTCCATGACTAGTTGTGGAACAATCCTTCCAGAGGGGAATTTGGCAAAATTACATATGCATTTCCCTTTTGTACCAGATACTCCACTTCTATCTCAAAGAAATGTCAACAAAAATGAAGGAGAAAAAAAGATCATTGCACAAAGCTATAATCATAGTACTATTGTAATAGCAAAAGACCAAAAAATCCAAATATCCATCAACAGGAAATTAGTTGGATCAACTATGACACATTGAAGTACTCTGCAGCTGGAAAAAGGAATAAGAACTATCTCTAAACTGATACGGGGTCATCTTAAGGATTTAACTATGCAGGGAGGGAGGAAAGATCAAAGTACATAAGAGATGAAAAGTACACTATATTTTGCAGAAGACTAAGTGGAAGATTCATTCGTTTGCATCTGCTTATATTTTCAAAAAGAAACATGGAAGCAAAAGCAAGCAAAGAAAAATAAATGTACTGGACATCAACCAAACGACAAATATTGTATATCAATGCACGTATGTAGAATCTGAAAAAACTGGTATAGAGAATCTTATTTACAAAGCAGAAATAGAGACACAGACATAGAGAGCAAACCTATGGATACCAAAGAGAAAAGAGGTGGGATGGGAGGAGTTGGGAGATTGGGACTGACACATATACATTATTGATACTACATATAAAATAGATAACTAATGAGAAACTACTTATAGCATAGGGAACACCACTCTGTGATGACCTAAATGGGAAGGAAATCCTAAAAAAACAGAATATATATATGTATACATATAGCTGGTTCATTTTGCCTACAGCAGAAACTAACACAATACTGTAAAGCAACTATACTCCAACTAAAAATTTTTGTAAAACACAGCACCAGGGAAGTGAAAAGACAGACAACAGAATGGAAGATAATTATTAGCATATCATGTATCAGATAAGAGACTTGTATCTAAAATATATGTGTTTAGTCGTTTGTCACGTCTGACTCTTTGCAACCCCATGAACTGTAGCCCGACAGGCTCCTCGGTCCATGGAATTCTCCAGGCAAGAATACTGGAGTGGGTTGTCATTTCCTTTTCCAGGGGATCTTCCCAACCCAGGGATCAAACCTGCGTCTGCCGTGTCTCCTGTGTCTCTGGATTGCAGGCAGATTCTTTACCCACTGAGCCACCTGGGAAGTCCAGAATTTATAAAGAAACTCTTATAATTCAACAATTAAAGACAAATAGGCAAATTTTTAACTCAACAAAAGACTTGAATAGACATTTTTCCAGGAAGAGACACAAATGGCCAAAAAGTTATGGAAAGATGCTCAGCATCATTAGTCATCAGGGGAATGCAAATCAAAACTACAGTGAGAGAAAAAAAAAAACTACAGTGAGATGCCAGTTTCTACCCCTGGGATGGCTATCATCAAAAAGTCAGATAGAAGCCAGTAGGAGCCTGAAACGTCCTGTAGCTGCTGAAGATTCTTCAATCACTGTGTCAAGCAACACAGACGTTTCTCTTTTTTCATATGATGAAGATCAGGGATCTAAACTTATCCAAAAAGCTAGAGAGGCACCATTTGTCCCATTGGATGATGGGTTTTGCAGCAATTGTTACATATGGATTATATAAATTGAAGAGCAAAGGAAATACTAACGGGTCTGTTCACCTGATCCACAAGCATGTAGCAATCACAGACTTTGTTGTGGGAGCAATGACTTTCGATATGGAATATTCCCTGTATAGAAAATTCTGGGCAAAACTTAAACCTCCAAAGAGGAGATATTGCCTTGTTCTTGTTGGTGGTGCTTGCTTTAGCTAGACATCTCATATAGAGGTGATATGTCTATGTTGAAAATAAATTGTTTGGGTCAGACAAGAACATGGGAATTTGAATACTGCCTTCCTTTCTTGAAGGCTTGTACTGGGTACAAAGGCAGGCCATTCCTGAGGATGCCATTCCAGAAGAGAGTGGTGATGAGGGTAAGAAGACCCTGATAAGCAAATCTCATTGGTTCCTCAAACAAACAAATTGCCTGTAAGGAACAGTTCCCTGACTCTGATGAGGAGGGAGAAGGCGGTTGCAAGAACTCTTCCAACTTCAAAAAAGCAGAGAATCAAAACAGAAGATAAGAAGGATAAAGACAAAGAAGAGAAAAAAGAAGTCACAGAAGGGGAGAAAACCAAGGAGAAGCAAGAAGCCAAAGGAGGAGGTCAAGGTGGCCTTAACAGACTTCTCCAGTTCTGGCTTCTTACCAAGTCCTCCACCTTTATCTTTCAATCCCTAAAATTTGATATTTTTTATTTTTCTGTGCATTTATATAAAATATATTAAATATAATACCACACATCTTGGATCGTGTGTGGTTCGGTGGTTCTTGGTTGTGCAGAGAATTAGTTGTGCCCCATCTTCACAGCTAGATTTTCAAAACTTTCAGCATAGGCAACCCTACACAGCCTTCCAGTTCTGTCATCCAAGAAATGATGACTGCTCTACTTACCTGCGATAGGTATCATTTACTGAGCCCTTATTATGTGCCTAACACTGTGCTAACAGCTTTACATATTTCATTTTATCCTTATGTGATTTTGTAAGGTAAACATTATGTGTATAGTATATGCCATAATAAACCAGTGATCACTAACACTCTGTACAGTGCTTACAGTGTACTAAGCCACTGTTCAATAGAAATATTATGTGAGCCACATGTGTAATTTAAAATTTCTAATTGCCACATCAAAAAATTCTAAATGGTAAAAATTGCTTTTTTAATTTTTATTTTATATTGGAGTATAGTTGATTTACAACGTTATGTTAGTATCAGGTACACAGATGCTGCTGCTAAGTCGCTTCAGTCATGTCCGACTCTGTGTGACCCCATAGACGGCAGCCCACCAAGCTCCCCCGTCCCTGGGATTCTTCAGGCAAGAACACTGGAGTGGGTTGCCATTTCCTTCTCCAATGCATGAAAGTGAAAAGTGAAAGTGAAGTTGCTCAGTCCTGTCTGACTCCTAGCGACCCCACGGACTGCAGCCCACCAGGCTCCTCTATCTATGGGATTTTCCAGGCAAGAGTGCTGGAGTGGGTTGCCATTGCCTTCTCCAGGTATACAGTAATGTGATTCAATTATACATACAGATGTATCTATTCTTTATTCTTTTCCCACATAGGTTATTACAGAATATTGAGTAGAATTCCCTATGCTATTCAGTAGGACCTTGTTGACATTGATATCTATTGATATTATTTATTTTATATATAGTAGTGTGTATATGGGCTTCCCTGGTGGCTCAGATGGTAAAGTATCTGCCTGCAATGCAGGACACCCAGCTTCAATGCCCTGATCAGGAAGTTCCTCTGGAGAAGGGAATGACTACCCATCCCACTGTTCTCACCTGGAGAATTCCATGGACAGAGGAATCTGGCGGGCTACAACACATGGGGTGGCAAAAAGCCAGACACGACTGAGCAACTAACACTCTCACTTTTCAGTGTGTGAAGTGAAGTGAGGTCGCTTAGTTGCGTCCGACTCTTAGTGACCCCATGGACTGTAGCCCACCAGGCTCCTCCATCCATGGAATTTTCTAGGCAAGAATACTGGAGTGGGTTGCCATTTCCTTCTTCAGGGTATCTTCCCAACCCAGAGATCGAACCCGGGTCTCCCACATTGCAGACAGATGCTTTACCAGATGTTGACATTTATTTTAAAAGATTTTATTTAAAATCCTAAGGGCATCACTAATTCACCCAACAGTATTTACTGAGCACCCACCATATGTCAGGCACTGTCCTGAGGCTTGGGATGTATCCATGAAGAAAACAGACAAAATCCTCTACCTTCATGGAATTTAGAGTCTACTGGTAAACACAAACAAGAAATGTAATAAACGACTTTTGTTATAAGGTGAAAAGAAATTAAATAAAATCCTAAGGGCAAGGAAAAAAACATTAAAAAAATTAAACCACATTCAGCAGACTTAATATTAATAACATCATTGGAATCAATATTGTGAAACTGTTACAGAGAGATAAATGGATAGAGACACAGACAGTAGGACAAGGGGTATAAGAAACTATGATTATATCATCTGGCACAAAAAAGTTTAGAGTAAGAGAGAAGAGATACAAGCAGAAATTTCAAAAACTTAAAACCTGATAATCTATAAACTGAATTGGAAATATAAAAATAAATTTATGAATTATTTTTCCATTTTAAAAGCATATCTTGGATAAACAAGGTCCTTCCTACTATACAACATGGGGAGTATATTCAATATTCTGTAATAAACCATAAGGGAGAAGAATATGAAAAAGAACACACATATGTATAACTGAGTCACTCTGCTGTACACCAGAACTAACACAACACTATGAATCAACTATATGCCAATAATAAATAAATAATTTTTTTTTACTTGGAGGATAATTGCTTTATTTTTTTTTAATTTTATTTTATTTTTAAACTTTACAATATTGTATTAGTTTTGCCAAATATCGAAATGAATCCGCCACAGGTATACATGTGTTCCCCATCCTGAACCCTCCTCCCTCCCCATACCCTCCCTCTGGGTCGTCCCAGTGCACCAGCCCCAGGCATCCAGTATCATGCATCGAACCTGGACTGGCGACTCGTTTCATACATGATATTATACATGGTTCAATGCCATTCTCCCAATTCTCCCCACCCTCTCCCTCTCCAACAGAGTCCATAAGACTGATCTATACATCAGTGTCTCTTTTGCTGTCTCGTACACAGGGTTATTGTTACCATCTTTCTAAATTCCATATATATGCATTAGTATACTGTATTGGTGTTTTTCTTTCTGGCTTACTTCACTCTGTATAATAGGTTCCAGTTTCATCCACCTCATTAGAACTGACTCAAATGTATTCTTTTTAATGGCTGAGTAATACTCCATTGTGTATATGTACCACAGCTTTCTTATCCATTCATCTGCTGATGGACATCTAGGTTGCTTCCATGTCCTGGCTATTATAAACAAAAAACCTCCAATAGCCAAAGCTATCTTGAGAAAGAAGAATGGAACTGGAGGAATCAACCTACCTGACTTCAGGCTCTACTACAAAGCCACAGTTATCAAGACAGTATGGTACTGGCACAAAGACAGAAATATTGATCAATGGAACAAAATAGAAAGCCCAGAGATAAATCCATGCACATATGGACACCTTATCTTTGACAAAGGAGGCAAGAATACACAATGGATTAAAGACAATCTCTTTAACAAGTGGTGCTGGGAAATCTGGTCAACCACTTGTAAAAGAATGAAACTAGAACACTTTCTAACACCATACACAAAAATAAACTCAAAATGGATTAAAGATCTCAACGTAAGACCAGAAACTATAAAACTCCTAGAGGAGAACATAGGCAAAACACTCTCCGACATACATCACAGCAGGATCCTCTATGACCCACCTCCCAGAATATTGGAAACAAAAGCAAAAATAAACAAATGGGACCTAATTAAACTTAAAAGCTTCTGCACAACAAAGGAAACTATTAGCAAGGTGAAAAGGAAGCCTTCAGAATGGGAGAAAATAATAGCAAATGAAGCAACTGACAAACAACTAATCTCAAAAATATACAAGCAACTCCTACAGCTCAACTCCAGAAAAATAAATGACCCAATCAAAAAATGGGCCAAAGAACTAAACAGACATTTCTCCAAAGAAGACATACAGATGGCTAACAAACACATGAAAAGATGCTCAACATCACTCATTATCAGAGAAATGCAAATCAAAACCACTATGAGGTACCATTTCACGCCAATCAGAATGGCTGCAATCCAAAAGTCTACAAGCAATAAATGCTGGAGAGGGTGTGGAGAAAAGGGAACCCTCTTACACTGTTGGTGGGAATGCAAACTAGTACAGCCACTATGGAGAACAGTGTGGAGATTCCTTAAAAAACTGGAAATAGAACTGCCTTATGATCCAGCAATCCCACTGCTGGGCATACACACTGAGGAAACCAGAAGGGAAACAGACACGTGTACCCCAATAAATGTTTTTTAAAATATTTCCTAGCAGTGTCTACTCAAAAGGTCCAACAGCAGTGATAAGCAGGAGCAACCAGCAACTCCTCGTGCCCATCCTGGGGTCTTTAAACACCATTTCTCATTAAAAGAAAACCAGATACCCTGGACACTGAATAATGAGTCTGAAGTATCTTAGGTTTGAATGTAGAAAGCATTCAAACAGTCGCAACTGCATCAAAATGTTACAGAAATTATTCTATTTAAGTTCACAAAGAGGCAAAACACACCCACTGTCAAGTCAGGACAGTGGTTACTTGAGGAGTAAGCAGAGTACTGACTGGGGATGGACCAGAGCATCTGGGGTCAAGGGGTCAAATTTCTGATACCTTAATCTGGAGGTGGTCACATAGCTGTGTGTGTGTGTGTGTGTGTATATATATATATATATATATATATATGTTTTACTTCTTTTTTTTCCAATTGTGTGAAAAGTGCATAGCATAAAATCAGTCATTTTAATGATTACTCTTTGTTGTTAAGAGTCCATATAGTCAAAGTTGTTGATTTTTCCAGTAGTCATGTACAGATGTAAGAGTTGGACCATAAAGAAGGCTGAACACCGAAGAATTGATGCTTTTGAATTGCGGTGCTGGAGAAGACTCTTGAAGAAGGCTCAAAATTCTACAAGCCAGGCTTCAACAGTACTATGAATTGTGAAATTCTAGATGTTCAAGCTGGATTTAGAAAAGGCAGAGGAACCAGGTATCAAATTGCCAACATCCATTGGATCATCGAAAAAGCAAGAGAATTCCAGAAAAACATCTACTTCTGCTTTATTGATTATACCAAAGCCTTTCACTGTGTGGATCACAACAAATTGTGGAAAATTCTGAAAGAGATGGGAACACCAGACTATCTTACCTGCCTCCTTAGAAATCTGTATGCAGGTCAAGAAGCAACAGTTAGAACTGGACATGGGACAACAGACTGGTTCCAAATTGGGAAAGGAATATGTCAAGGCTGTATATTGTTGCTTATTTAACTTATATGCAGAGCACATCATGCAAAATGCTGGCCTGGATGAAGCACAAGCTGGAATAAAGATGGCTGGGAGAAATATCAGTAACCTCAGATACCCAGAGGACACCATCCTTAGGGCAGAAAGTGAAGAACTAAAGAGCCTCTTGGTGAAAGTGAAAGAGAAAAGTGAAAAAGTTGGCTTAAAGCTCAACATTCAGAAAACTAAGATCATGGCATCCAGTCCCATCACTTCATGGCAAATAGATGGGGAAACAATGGAAACAGTGACAGACTTTATTTTCTTGGGCTCCAGAATCACTGCAGATGATGACTGCAGCCATGAAATTAAAAGACACTTGCTCCTTGGAAGAAAAGCCATGAGCAACCAAAACAGCATGTTAAAAAGCAGAGACATTACTTTGCCAACAAAGGTCTGTCTAGTCAAAGCTTTGTTTTTTTTTTCTAGTAGTCATGTATGGATGTGAGAGTTGGACTATAAAGAAAGCTGAGCACTGAAGAATTGACGCTTTTGAACTGTGGTGTTGGAGAAGACTCTTGAGAGTCCCCTGGACTGCAAGAAGATCCAACCAGTCCATCCTAAACGAAATGAGTCCGGAATATTTGTTGAAAGGACTGATGCTGAAGCTGAAACTCCAATACTTTGGTCACCTTACTCATTGAAAAAGACCCTGATGCTGAGAAAGATTGAAGGCAGGAGGAGAACAGGATGACAGAAGATGAGATGGTTGGATGGCATCACCGACTCAATGGACATGAGTTTGAGCAATCTCCAGGAGTTGGTGATGGACAGGGAGGCCTGGAGTGCTGCAGTCCGTGGGGTCACAAAGAGTCAAACACGACTGAGCAACTGAACTGAACTGAACTAGACAGCAAGGAGATCAAACCAGTCAATCCTAAAGGAAATCAACTCTGGATATTCATTGGAAGGACTGATTCTGAAGCTAAAGCTCTACAACTTCAGTCACCTGATGCAAACAGCCGACTCACTGGAAAAGACCCTGATGCTGGGAAAGACTGACGGCAGGAGGAGGAGATAAGAGAGGATGAGATGGTTGGATGGCATCACCGATTCAATGGACATGAGTTTGAGGAAATTCCAGGAGATAGTGAAGGACAGGGAAACCTGGTGTGCTGCAATCCATGAGGTCGCAAAGAGTCAGACACAACTGACCAACTAAACAACAAAGTATACAGTTTAGGAGCATTAAGGGCATTCACATTGCTATGCAATCCATCTCCAGAACTTTTTCGTCTTGCAAAACTGAAACTCTGTGTTTATCAAACACTAACTCCTATGCCACCTTTTCCCAGCCCTGGCATCCACCCTCCTATTTTCTGTCTCTATCTGTTTGACTACTCTAGGGACCTCATATAAGAGGAATCTTACATATTTGGTATTTGTCTTTTCCTGATTGGCTCATTTCACTCAACATAATGACCTCAATATCCATCCATTCTGTAGGATGCGTCAGAATTCCATTCTTTTTTTTTTTATAACTTTATAATATTGTATTAGTTTTGCCAAATATCGAAATGAATCCGCCACAGGTATACATGTGTTCCCCATCCTGAACCCTCCTCCCTCCTCCCTCCCCATATCATCCCTCTGGGTCGTCCCAGTGCACCAGCCCCAAGCATCCAGTATCATGCGTCGAACCTGGACTGGCAACTCGTTTCATACATGATATTATACATGTTTCAATGCCATTCTCCCAAATCTTCCCACCCTCTCCCTCTCCCACAGAGTCCATAAGACTGTCCTATACATCAGTGTCTCTTTTGCTATCTCGTACACAGGGTTATTGTTACCATTTTTCTAAATTCCATATATATGCGTTAGTATACTGTATTGGTGTTTTTCTTTCTGGCTTACTTCACTCTATATAATAGGCTCCAGTTTCATCCACCTCATTAGAACTGATTCAAATGTATTCTTTTTAATGGCTGAGTAATACTCCATTGTGTATAAGTATCACAGCTTTATTATCCATTCATCTGCTGATGGACATCTAGGTTGCTTCCATGTCCTGGCTATTATAAACAGTGCTGCGATGAACATTGGGGTACACTCCATTCCTTTTTAATGCTGAATAAAACACCTGGAGTAACAGGCAAATTTGGCCTTGGAATACAGAATGAAGCAGGGCAAAGACTAATAGAGTTTTGCCAAGAAAATGCACTGGTCATAGCAAACACCCTCTTCCAACAACACATGAGAAGACTCTACATATGGACATCACCAGATGGTCAACACCGAAATCAGATTGATTATATTCTTTGCAGCCAAAGATGGAGAAGCTCTATACAGTCAGCAAAAACAAGACCAGGAGCTGACTGTGGCTCAGATCATGAACTCCTTATTACCAAATTCAGACTTAAATTGAAGAAAGTAGGGAAAACCACTAGACCATTCAGGTATGATCTAAATAAAATCCCTTATGATTATACAGTGGAAGTGAGAAATAGATTTAAGGGACTAGATCTGATAGATAGAGTGCCTGATGAACTATGGAAGGAGGTTCGTGACATTGTACAGGAGACAGGGATCAAGACCATCCCCATGGAAAAGAAATGCAGAAAAGCAAAATGGCTGTCTGGGAAGGCCTTACAAATAGCTGTTAAAAGAAGAGAAGCGAAAAGCAAAGGAGAAAAGGAAAGATATAAGCATCTGAATGCAGAGTTCCAAAGAATAGCAAGAAGAGATAAGAAAGCCTTCTTCAGCGATCAATGCAAAGAAATAGAGGAAAACAACAGAATGGGAAAGACTAGAGATCTCTTCAAGAAAATTAGAGCTACCAAGGGAACATTTCAGGCAAAGATGGGCTTGATAAAGGACAGAAATGGTATGGACCTAACAGAAGCAGAAAATTAAGAAGAGGTGGCAAGAATACACAGAAGAACTGTACAAAAAAGATCTTCACGACCCAGATAATCATGATGGTGTGATCACTGACCTAGAGCCAGACATCCTGGAATGTGAAGTCAAGTGGGCCTTAGAAAGCATCACTATGAACAAAGCTAGTGGAGGTGATGGAATTCCAGTTGAGCTATTCCAAATCCTGAAAGATGATGCTGTGAAAGTGCTGCACTCAATATGCCAGCAAATTTGGAAAACTCAGCAGTGGCCACAGGACTGGAAAAGGTCAGTTTTCATTCCAATCCCAAAGAAAGGCAATGCCAAAGAATGCTCAAACTACTGCACAATTGCAGTCATCTCACATGCTAGTAAAGTAATGCTCAAAATTCTCCAAGCCAGGCTTCAGCAATATGTGAACCGTGAACTTCCTGATGTTCAAGCTGGATTTAGAAAAGGCAGAGGAACCAGAGATCAAATTGCCAACATCTGCTGGATCATGGAAAAAGCAAGAGAGTTCCAGAAAAACATCTATTTCTGTTTTGTTGACTATGCCAAAGCCTTTGACTGTGTGGATCAGAATAAACTGTGGAAAATTCTGAAAGAGATGGGAATACCAGACCACCTGACCTGCCTCTTGAGAAATCTGTATGCAGGTCAGGAAGCAACAGTTAGAACTGGACATGGAACAACAGACTGGTTCCAAATAGGAAAAGGAGTACGTCAAGGCTGTATATTGTCACCATGCTTATTTAACTTATATGCAGAGCACATCATGAGAAACGCTGGACTGGAAGAAACACAAGCTGGAATCAAGATTGCTGGGAGAAATATAAATAACCTCAGATATGCAGATGACACCACCCTTATGGCAGAAAGTGAAGAGGAACTCAAAAGCCTCTTGATGAAAGTGAAAGAGGAGAGTGAAAAAGTTGGCTTAAAGCTCAACATTCAGAAAACGAAGATTATGGAATCTGGTCCCATCACTTCATGGGAAATAGATGGGGAAACAGTGGAAACAGTGGCTGACTTTATTTTTTGGGGCTCCAAAATCACTGTAGATGGTGACTGCAGCCATGAAATTAAAAGACGCTTACTCCTTGGAAGGAAAGTTATGACCAACCTAGATAGCATATTCAAAAGCAGAGACATTACTTTGTCAATAAAGGTCCATCTAGTCAAGGCTATGGTTTTTCCTGTGGTCATGTATGGATGTGAGAGTTGGACTGTGAAGAAGGCTGAGCGCCGAAGAATTGATGCTTTTGAACTGTGGTGTTGGAGAAGACTCGAGAGTCCCTTGGACTATAAGGCGATCCAACCAGTCCATTCTGAAGGAGATCAGCCCTGGGATTTCTTTGGAAGGAATGATGCTGAAGCTGAAATTCCAGTACTTTGGCCACCTCATGCCAAGAGTTGACTCATTGGAAAAGACTCTGATGCTGGGAGGGACTGGGGGCAGGAGGAGAAGGGGACGACAGAGGATGAGGTGGCTGGATGGCATCACTGACTCAATGGACATAAGTCTGAGTGAACTCCAGGAGTTTGTGATGGACAGGGAGGCCTGGCGTGCTGCGATTCATGGGGTTGCAGAGTCGGACACGACTGAGTGACTGAACTGAACTGAACTGAATATTCCATTGGAGGTATATACAGTACTTTTTTTTATCCATTCACCCACCCATGGACACTGGAGTTGCTTCCACCTCTTGGCTATTGTGAATATGCTGCTATGAACTTAGGTGTGCAAATATCCCTAGGAGATCCTATTTTCAATCTTTTTGGATATGTACCCAGAAGTGGAATTGCTAATATAATAATTCTATTTTTAATATTTTGAGGAATATCTTACTTTTTTTTTCACCCTACCCCTATGCTTACATTTTTATCTAGCTGTGTACTTGAGATTTGTGCAGTATACAGAACATATGCTACTCATTGATCAGTAAGAATCAAAATGGTGTTTTTCTTTCTGGCTTACCTCACTCTGTATAATAGGCTCCAGTTTCATCCACCTCATTAGAACTGATTCAAATGTATTCTTTTTAATGACTGAGTAATACTCCATTGTGGATGACCCAGAGGGATGGTATGGGGAGGGAGGTGGGTGGGGGGTTCAGGATTGGGAACATGTGTACACCCATGGCAAATTCATGTTGATGTATGGCAAAAACCAATACAGTATTGTAAAGTAAAAAAATAAATAAAGAAAAAAAAAAGAATCAAAATGGTATGGCCACTTAAGAAAATAAATTAATAAAGTTAAATATACACTTATCACATGACTCAGCAATTTCATTTGTAGATTTTTATCCAAGAGAAATAAAAACATCCACACATGGGAATTCCCTGGTGGTCCAGTTGTTAGGACTCCAAGCTTCCAATGCCGGGAGGCTGGACTCAATCCCTGGTTGGGGAACTAAGATTCTGCATGAAGCACAGCCAAAAAAAACACATGGCCACACAGAGACCTGTATGGGAATGTTTACAGCAGCTCTCTTCATAATACCCAAACATCCAACCACTGGTGAATGGATACATTGTGGTACATCCATACAAAGTAGTCTACTCAGCAACAGGAAAGGAAAAACTACTCATCTGCAAAAACCATACATGAATCTCAAAAGTATTATACTAAGTGAAAGAAGTCAGACACAAAAGCTACATACTATACATTTCTATGAATGTATATGGTGACTATATATGGTGACAAAGCAGATTAGCAGTTGCCAGGAGCCAGGGTTCAGGAAGAGGGCTGACAGTAAGGAGATACAAGAGGACTTTTGGGATTGGCAGAATTGTCCTACGTTTTGATAGTGGTGGTGATTACATGATTACAGTCAAACCTCAACAAAATTGTATGCTTAAAACTGGTGAATTTTTTTAATTTAAATTGTACCTCTGCATCAGAAATTAATACAACATTGTAAATCAACTATACTTGTTTAACATAGATAAATAAGTAAAAATAAGAGCAGTTCATAATGAGAGAGTTAAAGTTTACAGCCCTTTAAGGAGGAAATGAACATTCTCATGCTTTCCTTAAGCTTTGTGCAACGATGCATCTTGCCTAAGAACGGGCCTTCATTTAGGTCGGGAACTAATAATCACACAGCACAATGTCTTACTCATGGAGATGCTTTTCTTAGGCTCTATGTTAATGATTATAATTGTAACAAATTATACCTGGGAACCTGTTTCTCAAGACCTTGTACCCCTGATTACACAGCAACAGTATATCTTGCCCAGAGACATTGCCTAGGACCCGTTCTCCCTGGCTAATCTTGTGCCAAAGTTATCTTATGATGGATGCCTTGGGAAAGGATCTGGCGGAACTCGATTCTCAGCAGCCATTTGAGAAGTATATAAGGCCCTGCTTAAACTAGTGAGGTGGGTACTCTCCTACCCGCTTCTGATGTCCATGTCAGAAGCTTTTTCTGTCACTTTCACTTTAAATAAAATCTACACAAAGCTCTGAGTGACTGAGACTGTCTTTGGTCCTGGAGTTAAACCTTCTCCTTTGGAGACCCCAAATCTGGCAGCACTGTTCACCATTCACTGCTAAGCTATCAATAAGCTTTAGTATAGCTTCTGAGAGCTGTTCTATATTATTTCCAATAAATTCTTTTTTTAAGATTTTTAACTTTTTTAACTGAAGTTACATTCATTTATCACATTATATGCTTCATGTTTAAAATATTATTTCTACTTCTGTATATCCTACAGTGGGATCACCACCAAAAATTTAGTTTCCATCCATCCTCACTCCCAATCACAACTCTGTTCTCTTTATCTATGTGTTTGTTTTTGTTTGGTCTGGTTTTTTCACTTATTTGAGAGTTTTTGTTTGCTTATTAGTTTTGTATATTATATATATGAATGAAATCATATCCTACTTGTTATTATTCTTGTAGCTAAAGACTTCTAGCTAATCCTAAGTTATTACTAGATGCCCAGCTGGCAGGATATAACCAGGAAGAAAGCCACCCCAAAACCTCAAAGATGTCCATAATCTTAAAATAAAATGTATGCAGATTTTACTCATCAGCTTCCCAACAAATGGGAGCAAAGATAGCTCCAAGTTGTCCAATATAAATAGTCTGGGGATTTCCCTGGTGGTCTAGTGGCTAAGACTCTGCTCTCCCAATGCAGGGGGCCTGGGCTCCATCCTTGGTCAGGGAACTAGATTGCATATGCCACAACTAAGATTCTGCATGCTGCAACTAAGACCCAACACAGCCAAATAAATAAGTAACTTAAAAAAAAAAAAAGTCTGAGATATAATATGAAGATGTAAAATATTTCATTAGTAATTTTTATTTTGATTTTCACCTGAAATACTTTTTATATATTAGGTTAATAAAACATTAAAAGTAAAAGTAAACAAATAAGCAACCTGATTTTTATCTGTCAAGCCTCACCCCCATTTATCTCTCCAAGTCTCTTCTGATACATATGAATGACTTCTTCCCAGTGTCCCAGGCCTGGGCTACAGCTGACTCCATCTAGACACTTAAATGGCCACATCGCCTAACTGGGATCTGCCACCCATCTTTTTTAAGGATATAAGATTCTTCAGTTCTTCTCTCGGGTCTCCTCTGTAGCCCTTTCCCATCCAGCTTCCTACAGAGGCAAAAGCTTGCTATAACTGCAGTATAATGAGAGGCTGAGAAGAGAGAAAGAGGCAAGAAATTGGGGTCCCAATGGGCCAGGCTCTAGAGTATCAGACTCTATTCTCTGTGCTTATGGAAATGTTTTTGACACCTGAGGGGCTAGCATCCTACTTTATCTATTCTCCAAAAACACTCCGCACTTTGCTGAGATAAAATTTGAATGATGTACTTAATGAAAGTGAAAGTTGCTCAGTCGTGTCAGACTCTCTGTGACCCCACAGTCTGTAGGCCCCATCAGGCTCCTCTGTCCATGGAATTCTCCAAGCAAGAAAACTGGAGTGAGTAGCCATCCCCTTCTCCAGGGGATCTTTCCAACCCAGGGATCGAAATCAGGTCTCCCACATTGCAGGCAGATTCTTTAATGTCTGAGCACACCAGGGAAGCCCAGAGGTACTTCATGTATTCTGTCAATTTAAAATAGCTGTTGAGCCTCTTTTACATGCCAGGCGCTAGTGCAAGAGGCTGGCATTCAGTGATGAGCAAGACACAAGTCTGCCGACCAGGCAGTCAGATGGAGGTGGTGATGCAGTCCAACAGAGGCGCGAGTACAGTGCAGTCTCAGCGTCATAGGAGCCGTGTGTACACAGTGCCATTTACAGAGCCCTGATGCTGGGGGCAGGGCCTGCGAGTGAGCCTGCTCAAGGATCCTTCAGCTTGAAACACTTAGCTGGCTGGGGTCTCAGTTCATCCTCTGCTCAGCCCCACACCTCAAGACGGCCTTCCTGGATGCTTTCATCACTGATATGCAGGAATTTGTATTACCCACCTGAAGTCACTCAGTATCTTAACTTCTTCTTTTCCACATTTCAAGAGTAGAATTCTCTGCTTTTGCAGTTTCTCAGCCTTGGCACTGTTAACATGTAGGATTGTTTTTTCTCGATTGCAAAGGCTGTCCTGTGCCTTGTAAGGAAGTTTAGCAGCATCCCTGGCTTCCACCCACTAGACGCCAGAGGCACTTCCTTCCCACTGTTGTGATAACCAAAACTGTTTCCAGACACTGCCCAGAACCCCTGGGCCCCCAGCTGAAAAATCACAGCTCTTTGCTGTTCACAGATTTGAAGAGCTCTGGAGGCCTCTGAATGTGCCCCCTTTGAGTGTAGAGGTCTGCTTCTCACCAGAGTCATCAGTAGAGCCTTTGGTGAACTCCAACCCACTATGGCCGAGCTCCAAGTAGCCCAGAAAGCAGTGCTCAGAGATATGCAGGGAGGCTGCTCGAGGAAGAAGACTCTGTTGTCAGAGTCTCCCATGCAGCCCGAGGAGCGTCTGCTCAATCCATCAGGCCACCAGCAGCCATGGAGTGCTTTAGAGCAGGCAAGGGACCAGAATCAGACTTGAGGATGATACTGGGGCCAAAGAATATTTGGCAGATTAGAGCAATGATAGTTTGGAAGCAGTGGACCAGCAGGCTTTTAGGACCGGCCTGGCAACAAGTGATGGCATTCTGATGGGGTCAAGTGGTGGAGTTAACTGGAGATCTACTGGGAACAGGTGGAGAGCAGAGAGGCCAGGGGAGAAGGGGCCTCAAGGCTGGGGCACTGGGGGTACTGGCAGGGCTGGTGCTAGTCAGCTGAGCAGGGTCTGAGCCATGGCCTGGCAAGGGGCCAGTCATGTGGGCCTCTGTGCTCCATACTTGTTTCTTCCTCTAGAAATGGAGATGAGATGAAACACCATGTGTACCCCCTACACACAGAGCCTGGCAGGCACTGGTGCATCTCCACACAGGGTCCCTGACAAAGACAGGGAAACCACGTGAGCAAACTGGGGAGTATATGGTAAGATCAGCTTTGGTTGTTTGTTAAGGTCTAATCTGCATACGATAAAATTCATCCCTTTTTTTTCTGAAAAGGTAGGGCTTAGTCCTTGGCTGCCTCTTTCTGCATGGGGGCCATGAAATTGCTCAGCTCCTCTCTTTCCCTCTCTGCAGGGACGTGTTCTCATCCTTTTCTTGGTGGACTTGACAGCCTACTTGTCCTTGGAGAGCTTGAGCAGCTCCATGGCCCTCCGCTTCTAAGGGGTCACACACCCCCAGATTGTGTCCCACACGAATTTAATGTGCCTGGGGGAGCACCCATGGTAGCAGCTGTGCTCAGCTTGCTCACGTTCCTGTCCACTTTGTGGCCCTAGTTGAGGCCCATGGCCATAGGGTAGCACAGAGGCATGGCTGCTGCTCTTCAATGGCTGCCATGGTGGAAGAAAATTCATCCTTTTAAAGTGCAAAGTTCATTGCTTTTTGGTAAATTCACAAAGTTACACAAACATCACCTCTATGTAATTCTAGAACACCTCATCACCCCAAAAAAGAACCTCCATGCCCATTAACAGCCACTCCTCATTCGCTCCTCCCATTACCACGGCAACCATGAACCCACCGTCACTCAGTTCAGGTCAGTTGCTCAGTCATGTCCGACTCTTTGCGACCCCTTGGACTGCAGTATGCCAGGCTTCCGTCACCATCACCCAGAACTTACTCAAACTCATGTCCTTTGAGTCAGTGATGCCATCCAACCATCTCATCCTCTGTCATCCTCTTCTCCTCCCACCTTCAATCTTTCCTAGCATCAGGGTCTTTTCCAATGAGTCAGTTCTTCACATCAGATGGCCAAAGTATTGGAGTTTCAGCTTCAGCATCAGTCCTTCCAGTGAATATTCAGGACTGATTTCCTTTAGGATGGACTGGTTTGATATCCTTGCAATCCGAGGGACTCTCAAGTCTTCTCCAACACCACAGTTCAAAAGCATCCACTGGATGCTTGGGGCTAGTGCACTGGGACGACCCAGAGGGATGGTATGGGGAGGGAGCAGGGAGGAGGGTTCAGGATGGGGAACACATGTATACCTGTGGCGGATTCATTATGATATTTGGCATAACTAATACAATTTTGTAAAGTTTAAAAATAAAAAAAAAAGAAAAAACAAAAACAAAAGCATCCATTCTTCAGCGTTCAGCTTTCTTTATGGTCCAACTCTCACATCCATACATGACTACTGAAAAACCATAGCTTTGAATAGACGGGCCTTAGTTGGCAAATAAATGTCTCTGCTTTTTAATATGCTGTCTAGGTTGGTCATAGCGTTTCTTCCAAGGAGCAAGCATCTTTTAATTTCATGGCTGCAGTCACCATCTGCACCATCTGCAGTGATTTTGGAGCCCAAGAAGATAAAAGTCTGTCACTGTTTCCATTGTTTCCCCATCTATTTTCCATGAAGAGATGGGACTGGATGCCATGATCTTCGTTTTTTGAATGTTGAGTTTTAAGCCAGCTTTTTCACTCTCACCTTTCACTTTCATCAAGAGGCTCTTCAGTTCCTCTTCACTTTCTGCCATAGGGTGGTGCCATCTGTGTATCTGAGGTTATTGATGTTTCTCCTGACAATCTTGATTCCAGCTTGTGCTTCATCCAGCCTGGCATTTTGCATGATGTACTCTGCATAAAACTTAAATAAGCATGGTGACAATATACAGCCTTTCCCAATTTGGAACCAGTCTGTTGTTCCATATCTAGTTCTAACTGTTGCTTCTTGACCTACATACAGATTTCTCAGGAGGCAGGTAAGATGGTCTGGAATTCCCATCTCTTGAAGAATTTTCCACAGTTTGTTGTGATCTACACAGTCAAAAGCTTTGGCATAATCAATAAAGCAGAAGTAGATGTTTTTCTGGAATCCTCTTGCTTCTGTTACTAGAGTTCCCTCTACTAAATGGAATCACATAGTATGTGGTCTTTTGTGGCTGGCTTCTTTCATGTTGTATGTTTTCAAGGTTCACCTGTGCTGTAGCATGTATCTGGACTTTGTTCCCTTTTATTGCCAAATAATATTCCATTGTATGAATATAACACATTTTGTTATCCATTCATTAGTTGATGGACAGTTAGATTATTTCCACTCTTTCACTATTATGATGAATGCTGTAGCAAACATGTATAAGCCTTTGTAGAAACACGTTTTCAACTTCTAAGTATTTACCTAGGAGTGGAATTGCTAGGTCATATGGTTAACTCTATGTTTAACACTTTGAAGAACTGCCAGACTGTTTTCCAAAGCAGCACAAGATCATTCTGAACCCTTGGTGCTAAGGTGTCAAAGCAGCAATCAGAATTCAAGACTAGACAAAAGCAGACCAGTTTGCAAGTGAATGACAACAGAGAGAACTCCTGGGAAAATCTTCTCCTTCATTTTCTGGGTCACAGTTTCCTGAAGGGTCAGAGACTGTATCACAGGACAGCATAAAAGTCTATGAGATGAATGTAAAAATACTTTCACAAAGCAGAATGTGACAAATTATTTTCTGATTTCATAGGACTATCCAACTGCAATGTATTTGTTTCAATAATCCAAACTGGAATTCCAATAATTTGTATGAAAGGGATGAAGTAAAATGTGCTACTGAAGAACAGACACAGTTTAAATGTAGAACCTAAACATCTCCATGGAGTTTGGTGAGCACTGGAGACCAACTTATCTCCTGCACCTTTGTGGAAGGCACTCAGGAGAAAAAACAGACATGTTGATTAGCTAAAGGATAATACTAGGACTTCCCTGGCAGTCCAGTGATTAAGACTCCATGCTTGCACTGCAGGGGGCAAGGGCTTGATCTATGATCAGGGAACTAAAAACCCACATTCCGTATAGCATGACCAAAAACTAAATAAAGGATAATACTTCTGATCAAAAGTTAATAGTAGAATCCATAATAAAGTTTGGATTTATTTTATCTCAAAGTTTTTTTAAGGCCAGTCATACATTTGGGATTTAAAAAATATATATGCATCTTTAAGACTTTTTGTAATTTTCCAATTTTCTACAATTGATTATACATTTATTTTTTCTTTTTTTCATATTTCTTTTATAATCACAGTAGGAACAAAAGTCAAAAAAGGGAAAAATATATAAAACATCAAAAAGCAATGGTCTGCACATTGACATATTTCTCAGAGTGTTTGCATAATCCTAGTCAGCCCTGACTGAATGCCAGGCAGTATGATCTATTCTCTCCTTCCAATGTATATAAAATATACGAGGATTAAAGGCAAAGTTCTTCTAGGGTCAGCTTAGAAAATGTTCCTGCCAGTCCTCTTCCCTTCTCTTTGTTTTCCTTTGGTGAGAGTATTTGGGAAGTATTCATTTTTCCAGACTGTTTCCAGTTGAAGGAAGGGTTGAAACTGCTTGATGACACAAGGCAGGCCACAGCCCGTGCAGCCAGTTCTGCTAAAGAAGATGAAGACGTGGCCTTGTCCGTGAGGGGGTGGAGGCTGCAGGTAAGGCTCCAAACGCTCACCAGGCCAAACAGGCTGCCCAGCTAGGACTCCTGCTGCTTCCTGGCACCCACCTCCAGGACTGGTCCTGGGAAGGCTGATGGCCAAGCTCTGCTGGGCACAATTGAAGAAGAGAGCCTGGCTCCACCCCTCTGATCCTGTTATTCCTTTCCGCAATTTGAAGGTAACTTTGTTTTCGGCCACACCTCACAGGCTATGGAATCTTAGTTGCCCAACCAAGGACTGAACTCAGGCCCTGACAGCATGGTGTCCTAAGCACTGGACTGCCAGAGAAGTCTTATGAAGCCTTAAAGTTTATTGATCTTAGTTGTCTTTAACACTATGAGTTTTTGTCTTGTGTCAATTTTTTCAGTTCAGTTCAGTTCAGTCGCTCAGTCGTGTCTGACTCTTTGCGACCCCATGAATTGCAGCACACCAGGCCTCCCTGTCCATTACCAACTCCCGGAGTTCACCCAGACTCACGTCCATCGAGTCAGTGATGCCATCCAGCCATCTCATCCTCTGTCGTCCCCTTCTCCTTCTTCCCCCAATCCCTCCCAGCATCAGAGTCTTTTCCAAGGAGTCAACACTTCACATGAGGTGGCCAAAGTACTGGAGTTTCAGCTTCAGCATCATTCCTTCCAAAGAAATCCCAGGGCTGATCTCCTTCAGAATGGACTGGTTGGATCTCCTTGCAGTCCAAGGGACTCTCAAGAGTCTTCTCCAACACCACAGTTCAAAAGCATCAATTCTTTGGTGCTCAGCCTTCTTCACAGTCCAACTCGCACATCCATACATGACCACAGGAAAAACCATAGCCTTGACTAGATGGACCTTTGTTGGCAAAATGATGTCTCTGCTTTTGAATATGCTATCTAGATTGGACATAACTTTCCTTCCAAGGAGTAAGCGTCTTTTAACTGCATGGCTGCAATCACCATCTGCAGTGATTTTGGAGCCCAGAAAAATAAAGTCTGACACTGTTTCCACTGTTTCCCCATCTATTTCCCATGAAGTGATGGGACCGGATGCCATGATCTTCGTTTTCTGAATGTTGAGCTTTAAGCCAACTTTTTCACTCTCTCCTTTCACTTTCATCAAGAGGCTTTTGAGTTCCTCTTCACTTTCTGCCATAAGGGTGGTATCATCTACATATCTGAGGTTATTGATATCCCAGCAATCTTGATTCCAGCTTGTGCTTCTTCCAGCCCAGCTTTTCTCATGATGTACTCTGCATATAAGTTAAATAAGCAGGGTGACAATATACAGCCTTGACGTACTCCTTTCCCTATTTGGAACCAGTCTGTTGTTCCATGTCCAGTTCTTCCTGACCTGCATATAGATTTCTCAAGAGGCAGGTCAGGTGGTCTGGTATTCCCATCTCTTTCAGAATTTTCCACAGTTTATTGTGATCCACACAGTCAAAGGCTTTGGCATAGTCAACAAAACCGAAATATATGTTTTTCTGGAACTCTCTTGCTTTTTCCATGATCCAGAGGATGTTGGCAATTTGATCTCTGGTTCCTCTGCCTTTTCTAAATCCAGCTTGAACATCAGGAAGTTCACGGTTCACATATTGCTGAAGCCTGGCTTAGAGAATTTTGAGCCTTACTTTACTAACATGTGAGATGAGTGCAATTGTGTGGTAGTTTGAGCATTCTTTGGCATTGCCTTTCTTTGGGATTGGAATGAAAACTGATCTTTTCCAGTCCTGTGGCCACTGCTGACTTTTCCAAATTCGCTGGCATATTGAGTGCAGCACTTTCACAGCATCATCTTTCAGGATTTGAAATAGCTCAACTGGAATTCCATCACCTCCACTAGCTTTGTTCGTAGTGATGCTTTCTAAGGCCCACTTGACTTCCCATTCCAGGATGTCTGGCTCTAGGTCAGTGATCACACCATCGTGATCATCTGGGTCATGAAGATCTTTTTTGTACAGTTCTTCTGTGTATTCTTGTGTCAATTTTAGGTCTAATTAAATAGCTTTTGATTATAATAGAAAGAAAGTGAAGTCGCTCAGTCATGTCTGACTCTTTGTGACCCCATGGACTGTAGCCTACCAGATCCTCCCTCCATAGGATTCTCCAGGCAAGAGTACTGGAGTGGGTTGCCATTTCCTTATCCAGGGGATGTTCCCAACCCAGGGATCAAACCCGGGTCTCCCGCATTCCAGGCAAATGCTTTAACCTCTGAGCCACCAGGGAAGCCCAATAGAAGGGCCCAAATCACTGACTGCTCCCCCAAACAACCCCTGAATGATTTAAACAATCTTGCAGTCATCCCCCAGAAAGCAAAAACACACACCCTGGTCTCTGTATTTCTCAAAATATGAGAATGAAAAATACTCTGGCTTCACTTCGATTGTCAGGATGAGCAGAAAGTTCATCCCTGGAAGGTTTGACAACAAGGAATGAGGCAGAGGAGGCTGAAGGAGTCTTTACTGACTCCTGAACAGAGCTGGCTGGCCAGTCTAGCTGGCATGTCTAGATGGTGAGGCCAGCCTTCTGTCACCAAAACATGCAGCTGAAATGGATGAATGCAGGACTCTAGCCAGAGCAGATGGCTGCAGGTAAATGTTAATTAACATTAAATGACACCAGATCATGAAGGGGCAGGGTAAATTAGGAGGAGAAATGACCAAGAAGGGACTTCCCTGGCAGTCCAATACTTAGGACTCTGCGCTTCCACTGCAGGGGGTGAAGCTTCCATCCCTAGCTGAGGAACTAAGGTACTGCAACCCATGTGGTATGGCCAAAAAAGAAATGTGACAAAAGAAGTAACTAACATGCCCAACTTTCTTGTCTGGGGATTCTACTTATTTTCAGTTTCGTTTCCCTTCAGTCAAAATCTTTAAAGTCTTTATAGTAAGTAAAGGATTTCCATGGCAATAGGAAGAAGCAATATATGTATGTCATATTTCTGTTGGACCCTGTTCCTGCCTGGATAGCCCCGAACTAGAGGGAGTAACACGGGCCATCCTCTCTATGCTGTCAACCAGACACTGGCTCCTCAGGACAGTTCCGAGTGCAGACCTCCCCACTGCTCTCCCACACATCTCCCCCTTTCCAAGTGAAAAGTGTGAATGCGTTAGTTCCTCAGTTGTGTCCGACTCTTTGCACCCATGGACTATGGCCTGCCAGGCTTCTCTGTCCATGGGATTCTCCAGGCAAGAATACTGGAGTGGGTATCCATTCCCTTTTCCTGGGGACCTTCTTGACTCAGGGATCAAACCCAGGTCTCCTGTATCACAGGCAGATTCTTTACTGTCTAAGCCACCAGAGAAGCCTCCTTCCAGACAGAGGAGGATTCAAACGTCTACTGTATCTACAGGGCCCTAAATTCTAAGCCAAAAAGTACAGCCCCCTGTGCAACCAGTCCACATCATAATCAACTCAACACTTGCAAAAGTGAGCTTCACATCTTCCCTCAGAAGCTACCTCCAAGATTCCCATGTTTGTTCTTCTAGCAGCTCAGGAACTTTTGACTCCTTTCACCTCCTCTTCCCTTGCCTTAGTCCATTCAGGATGTGATAACAAAAATAGCATAGGCTGAGTGGCTTAAACAGAAATTGACATCTGGCAGTTCTGGAGGCTAGGAAGTCCAAGGTCAAAGGTGCTGGCAGCTTCAGTGTCTGGTAAGGGTCTGATTCCTGGTTCATAGACTGTTGTCTTCTGGCTGTGTCCTTACATAACAGAGGGTGAAAGGCTCTTGGGGTCCCTTTTACAAGGGCACTAATAACACTCATGAGGGCTCTATCCTCATGACCTAATCACCTCCCACCAGCCCACCGTCAAATACAGTTAAGTTCCCTACATACAAACCTTCAAATTGTGAACTTTGAAAGATTTCAAACTGCATTCACACATCCAGTCACGTAAGTTAGTTGTGTCTGGTGTGCGTTGTCACATGCTATCAGGTGGATGTGTTTTTGTGTACTTTATAGTACTGTATCGATAGAGTACAGTGGGGCAGTATCTTTATTTCAAGCCCAGAATCTGTGCCAACAACATCAGACATGAGTGAAATTGGAGCTTGTCCTCCGTCTCCTACTGCTGACGATCCGTCAGCTCTACCATCTCCCAATTCCTCTCCCTCTTCCAGTCGGTAACTCTTCTGGCCTGTTCACTCAATGCCAGCCCCTGTATGCCAGCTGTTGTACTTTTCAAGAACTGTACTGTAAGATTAAAATTTTTTTTTTTTTAATGTATTTGTGTGAAAAATGATTATAAACCTATTACAGTTCAGTACTACATAGCTGACTGTGTTGGTTGGGTACCCAGACTAACTTTGCTGGACTTGCAAACGTGCTCTCAGAACAGAAACCATTCGTATGTAGGGGACTTACTATATCAATCAACTGGGGATTAGGATTCTGCATACGAATTTGAGGGGAGACATAAAGCATCCAGTCCACAGCATCTATCTGCCTGTAGCTCCAATCAGCAGTAAGTTTACTTTTTTTTTTTTAATACTTTTTTAAATTTATTTTTTACTGTGCTGGGTCTTCGTTGCTGCAAGGGCTTTTCTCTAGACGTGGCGAGCAGGGGGTTACTCTCTAGCTGCAGTGCACAGGCTTACTGTGGTGGCTTCTCCTGTTGCTGAGCACAGGATCTAGGACACATGGGCTTCAACAGATGCACATGCGGGCTCAGTGGTTTTGGCTCCCAGGCTCTAGAGCTCAGGCTCCATAATGGAGGCACACAGGCTTAGCTGCTCTGAGGCACATGGGATCTTCCCGGATCAGAGATTGAACAACGGTCTCCTGCACTGGCAGGCAGACTTTACCACTGAGCCACCTAGGAAGCCCCAGAATATCCACACTATTCAGGAATAAGAAGGAACAAACTACTAACATGAAGTGAAAAGACATGAGGGACCATATACTCTACCATCCCACTTATAATAAGATATCCAGAACAGGCAAATTTATAAAGAAAGAAATTAGACCAGTGGCTGCCTGAGGCTGAGAATGGGAACAGGGATATCTTGGGAAGATAAAAATGTTCTAAAACTGATTTATGATCATCTTTGCACTGTCTGGTAAATCAAATCATTGAATAGTTCACTTATGAGTCCATTTTACATGTGAAATGTATTTTAATAAAGCTGTCAAAATTTTTTAATTAGACACTCAGTTGAATATTCATCTTACTTGTTAATGTATTTTCTAGCCACCCTTTCCCCTGAAATAGACCCTAATCTTGAGGGCGAGACCAAATCTCCCACATATTACATGAAATTTTAATACAAATTACATATACTCCAAAGCTATACACATATTGTGTTCACAATGATTTGTGGATATGACTTTGCCTCGTCAGGCTATGGGGTGACTGTAACCATCAAGAGCATCAAGGAAGAGAGGGTGCGTGTGGATGGACTGGCAGAATAACTGCATCTGAATCCCAGCTCCTCTAGGTGTGAACTGAGGGAACTGCCCGCTGTGAGCCCAATCTCCAGGTCTGAAGTAGGAAAAGGGTTTCCCAGGTAGTGCTAGTGGTAAAGAACCCGTCTGGCAGTGCAGGAGACGCAAAAGATGCGGGTTCAATCCCTGAGTGGGGAAGATCCCTTGGAGGACATGGCAATCCACTCCAGTATTCTTGCCTAGAGAATCCCATGGACAGAGGGGCCTGATGGGCTACAGTCCATAGGGTCACAAAGAGTCAGACACAACTGAAGCGACTTAGCACACATGCATGCAAATGGGGGGAAATGTGGAAGCAACCTCATAAGGTTGTTCAGAGGATGAAATGAGATGATCTGAATAAAACTTCTGGCATGGTGCTTGAAACATGTTACAGCTCACTGAATCTTGATTCAAAACACAAAAGCCCAATCACAAACACACACACACCAGAGGAATCTCTTCACACAGGAAACACCTTCCACAACAGGGGACGACTACAGATGACCCACCCTCGTCCGTCACCCACCAGGCAGCAAGTGGCCTTGTGTCATCTCTTCTCCCTTCCAAGCCCAATGAAATGCACGTGTGACCAGAAATACTGCTATTAATCATCTAACAAGAGGAGCTGAACAGCACCCACAGTTTTCATCATTTAGTTTGTCTGCCTCTCCACCCTCTTATCCTACAAAGGTGGGATTCCACTTCCTGGCCCCCTTGGCATGAACAGGGTCACGGTTCTAACCAGTGAATGAGAGAAAATGACATGTCATTTCCAAACCGGAGCACATGTCTGGACAAGACTCTCCCGGAGGAACTAGCAAAAGGTCCAACTGGCAGCTGCTCTGTCAGTGAGCTACGTGAGGACAGCATGGAGTGGGTCCCCCGCTAACCTGCGATAGACGGGGAGTCTGAGTGGGAAATACACGTGCTCTGTAGTGCTCTGCATCACCCAGCCTCGCCTAAATCACAAGGCTCATGGACTCGTGGTGCCTGCAGAGCAGCCAGTTGAGATGTTCAGGACTCTGGGTGTGAGGGAAATGGGGAGAGCGCTTTGGGGAACCCAAGAACGTTGTGTCATAGATAAATCAGGGGGGCTAGAGGATGAGTGGAGCTTAGGAAAGTCACAAGCCTGACAAAGTCACAAGGCGCTCAGGCTGTGAAAATGTACATTTTCAATCTCTCACCTAAAAAAACCTAAGATACTTTACTCCCCTAGCTTCTGTGATGAGCCACTCTCCCTGTTCTGTCACCCTCTCTGACCACTTCATCTTCTCATGGGCTCCACTTCCTCTGCCTCCCTGTCCCCTCCCCTTGCTGGTAACCAGGGCTCTGTCCTCAGCTCCACATGCCCTCTTAATGCTTATTACAATGAATACTAAGAAAATAAATTATTTCAAGCTCAGGGAAAAATCTTACTTGGTGTGAGGCATGACAGTGATGCTCTACGTGGGGCAAAGAGTGTAGTCTAGACCAAGAAAGAAGAAAGTTGAAGAAAGTTGTAACTTCTGAGTGCACAATCATGAAACAATGCAAAAAGAGCCATATCCGAATCATCTCTTAAGCCAAATGAAGGTCTCAAAATACAGCCAAAGGAGCTTTTGGTCTTTATTATATTCCCCTAAGCATCACTCATTGTTTAAGGCAGGGCAAATCCTGTCAAGTATTTATGGAGCTCTTTTCTTCTCCTTATAAATAAATAAATCTGTAAAGAAAGCATCCACTAATCTCTCTTTTCTCTAACCTGCTTGATTTTCTAAAGTTAAAAAAAGCAATCCTGGTGTCCTGAAACCACAGCCAAGGCTTCTCAACATTTTCAGTTAAAACACCTGTTATTTCCCAACCAGGGGAGAGCACACCACCATTACCTATACTTACAGCACACAGCTCAGTGCTGTTGACTTCTAACTATCACAGGGTAGTGTGCGCTCATTGCCCTGGTCTTCTTCAGCCGCAAAAATATTCAGAACTTGGGACTTCCGCAGTAGTCCTGTGGCTAAGACTACATACTTCCAACTCAGGGGGTGTGGGTTCTATCCCTGGTCAGGGAACTGGGCTCCTATATGCCAAATGGCATGCAAAAAAAATTTAAAAAGAAAAAAAAACTCAGAACTTACTGTCCACATAGAACAGTTCTCATGGCAACACACTAAGTGACAAAAAGACCAAAAAAGAAAAGAAACTGTTTTTATTGCTTTACAACAAGCCAGCAACAGACACAACACAATAATCACACATAACACTTGATATCCCCAAATGGTGTACAAAACCAGAACATGCTCCTCCACTCAAAATCTATTTGTGAAAACTGAAATCCAAAACTTCTCCCAAGAACTTTACTATTCTCAAGCAGAATCAATACTTAAAGCAAAGAAAACTAGTATCAAACTTACTGCATATGTCTGATCACATAATTCAGAACCTTTTACGCTCAATCCAGGCAGTGCTATTACTGCACATTTTAGATGGCCATCCTAGATACTTTACGACTCCAACAACTTTCTTCTTTCCACAAATTCTTTGCAGAAAGACCTGTCAAGAAAATTGTTCTAAAATCCAGCAATGCACAGCAATTTATGCCTCATTTCTACTTCTTTCCTCATAATGGAAAATTTGGTCGTCCTTAACTCAGCCTGATAACAGCTCCAATGCCCATGCCGAAGATCCTACTTACAAACAGGAAACCTAAACTCATATTAGGCATGAGAGGGTGACACTTCTAAGTAGTTCCTATTATTCTGGACACACTGGCACCTTCCTTTCAGTGAGCTCCAAGATACTGTGGTTTAAGTCACCATAATTCAACAGCAAGTTACATGGCAAGTACTACCTGAAAATGGGGGATGGGGAGGGTGCGGGTTACAGGGGACGGGCGCTGTGCCAGTAAGATACATGTGACTTGCCCAAAACTGGAATAATTAACAACCTGAGAGGATTGTTTATTCTTAAAAATATGACCACGTCAGCTATTTTTTGCCTTTTAATTCAAGGTTTTCTCTTTCTTCCAGACAAAGCACAGCATTCTTCTCTAAGAATATCACCTGTCAGGATGTTGAGAATTAACTGACTGAGTGGCTGCACACTCCCAGACCTACAGGTCTACCTGGCCATTAGGTAAGAGGTTTCACACTCAGAAATATACGAAATGTTTAAGATGCATATGGAGAATTCTGCAACAGCAGAATGTTAAGGCAACATCAGAAAATGGGTGTTTTAGAACCCTACCCCTACTCCCCACCTGGTAAACAAAGCCAGATGATGCTACTCAATCCTTATTACAAAATTGTCCCAAAATAACCTGTTGAACTTGTCTTTGAAGTTTAATCTCTGATATTTTGATGGCAGTGAGATAGAACCCTGGGGCTATACTTGCCTTGCAAAAAAATTCAACACCTGATTTACTCACAAGGCTTAAAATAAGGAAGGAAAATATAAAATAAGTTGTCCTTCACATGGCAACCATCCGTTTAATTATCTGTTTTTACACTGTATCCAGGCCACACCTGGATATGGATGGCTAATGTGGAAATAGAAAACACAAGGATCACTCCTGGAAGAATGACAAATAAGACAATGAAGTTCTCAATCAGCACATCGACAGCATCAGGGTAAGCAAGAAAAGAACTTTACCAAGAGATCAACATGTACGTTTTCGGACAAAACTGAAGTATACTGAGTTACAGAGCAAATTCACTGAAAACAACAAAGAAAAACCTGTCTTTGTAAAGGCTATTCTGTCACCCCCTAAAAAGTGTTTCAACTTTGATACACCACACAACCGGTTAAGAAAATGAAGCGCGGTGTTTAGCAACGGGACATCCTAACTACCATGGGAGGCGCTGGGCTGGGCCTGGTGGGCACCACTGGAGTTAGCAGGGCTGGGGGGAGCCCCCTACTTCTCCACGCAGGCTGCCGCCGTCTCCTTGTTGAAACCCCGGATGGAGAGGTCGTAGACTACCTCCTCCACTTTCTTCACGTCGTACTTCAGGCCATCGTAGCGCTTCCTCAGGGAATCGTTTTTGAGGTTGAGGAGGCGGAAGCCGGAGTCCAGCTCGTTGATGAAGGTGGAGATGTGCAGGGGCCGGGAGTAGTCTCCGGCGGTCACACTGTTGACAGACAACCTCGACTGTGGGAGAAAAGAGGAACGTCACAGCAGGGCTCTTCCTCCAAGTCACAGCCATGAGGCTGGTGCGCCACATGACTTGTCCACACTATCCCTCATAATTACAGTTTTGACAACAGCTCGGTATTACTTACTTACTTAAAACTTAAGAAATCATTCCCCTTTTGATGGAGTTTCTGTGGTCTCCCGACTTCTCATAAATATAAATAGGGTTAGAGTAAATTCCTTTATAACAGCTTTCTTCTGCTTTTGATTTATTTTTATAGGACAATTTCTTGGAGCAAAATTAAGGGGTGAAAGACAATAACAACTGGTAAAAGTTCTATAGTTAATTGTTCCCCAAAACAACTATATAAAGGAACAGTTAGCAGGAATATATACTGTGCCACTGCTCTGAAAGGAAGAAGTTGTTCTCATCTTTTTAAATCACATAATAGCAAGTGTGCAAAGCCACCTCATTGTCTGAATTGCCATCCCAGCAAAACGTTAACACACACAGTACGCAGTCAATGACTACCCTGTGACTGACAGATGGCTTAGAAAAGAATGGGACATCTGAATTTTTGTACCCATTTAAAAAAACTGACAATGATATGGAAAGATCAAAAAGAGCAAATGGCAAATCACTAAGCTTCTTACCAGTTCACTAGCGAGAATGAGAACTCCCGAGAGATAATCTTCCACATCCAAGTGAAATCCCTTCTCCCGATCAGGCTCAACTGAAAAATGTGACACGGTAAAGACAGGGTCACGATGGAAACGTAACTTACACCTAAAATTTTTTTTAAATACACACACATATACACAAGTACAATTTCTCTCAAAGTAAAAAAAGGAGTCTTTCAAAACTATCTTTTGAATGTAGACATATCCTTGGCAACAGACCTCACTGTGGAATCTTTGAGCTCTCAAGCAAAATTCAATCTTTCATTTCGTTTTTCTTAAAGTAATACCACCAAGAATAGTATCCTGTTATGCATGAGAATAGCTTTTAGAAAGTATGCGTTGAAACATTTAAGAAGTCATGGGATCTACACCTGACTTCCAAACAGTTCAAACATGCCCCCAGCACACAGTGAGGAGACGACACAGACAGGGCAAAATGTGAACAAGCAGAGGATCTAAGTGGGAGTAAGCAGGTCTTCACTTTCAACTCTTCTGTAGGCTTAAAATTTTTTAAAACTAAAAGAAACGCCCAAGTACACAGAGCAAGCCCCTACATATTTTTAGTTTTCATCTCTCCAAGAAACCCGTTTTCCATTTAGTTCTCATTTGTTTCCATAAACAGAAAGCCCCTCCCACCAAAAATTAAACCGATCGTGTGGATGGACACGACTGAGGACACTCACTGCCAAGGATCTCCGTAACCGCTTCTCGGGTTACTAGGGTTTCGGACTCCAAGTACACAACAAACGCTGCCAAGAAGACCAAGCGCTGCAGCACAAACCTCCAGTGCTCGTGAAACCTGCAGTGAGTGCGAGGGACCAGGTGTTAGAAAAGACAGGCACACACAAAAAAATAAAATAAAATAAAAATAAATAAATAAATAAAAATTTAAAAAAAAAAGAAAAGACAGGCACAGGACAATCACGGCCAAACACGTGAGGCACGGGACCCTTTTTAAAATAAAACCTTATGTGAAACTCCAAAATATAAAATGTGTTAAGAACAATACAACATTTAAGTATTATATATAGATGGATTTAGTGTAAATTTTGCCAGTCCAAATTTATAAAAATTATTTATTATAATTTTAATATATAAGAAGCATGGTCCAATTCTGATGAATGTAAAAATTTACAACCAAATGTTATAGACAAGAGCAACTGTGCTTTAGAAGTTTAATCGGTGAACAATGATACTGCTCTGAGAAAAATAAATGCTGGCAAATGCAAATTGATGAGAACTGCAATGTACATCAGCCTCAGCATCTCAGTCCTACACTCTGAACTGAAGGCAGGGTATCAAGAAACTCCAGCTTCACACACATGAGAAAGAACTACCATCACTAAACAGGTGACCTTAAAACATTGGGAATACAGTAGTCAAACTGAGCGAGGAGACTGAAAAAGAAAAAAGAAATTTTATAACCCCTAGATGTTTATGCTATGCCTCCTGATTTTCAAATGTGGCAACAAATTCAAAAACATCTTTCAACACAATGTAGGTCAAATCAAACATTTTGAGGGCCAAATCAGCCAGAGGGCAGCCTGTATGTGAACTCCAAACTCCATGCTCTCTAAAGACCCTACCAATTCTACGGTTCTATTCTCTAAGCCCCCGCTATTAACCTTACAGTAAGGGTCAGCAAACCTTTTCTAAGACTGAGGCTTTCTGGGTCACATTCAGTCTCTGTCACACTCTTATTTGTTTCTTTTTTTTTCTTAGTTAACTCTTTAAAATATATTTATATAAAATATGAAAGGTCACAGTAGTTTGCCAGCCCCTCCCTATCTTTCAACAATCTTGTGAGGTTACACTACCTACTCCCCACATACCTGTCTTAAGTATTTCTTGCCCTAACGTATCCTAAGAGAACATTGTCTCTAGTGAGAAAGCAAGTCTAAATAGAAAGTTAGGTTCATATTTACCATATTTCATCAACACTCAGTTTTCCCCAGTTTAACACCTGTGAAATCAGGAAGTATTAAACAATCTAACACTGTGAAATCAGGAAGTATTAAACAAAGTATTAAACAAACATGTTTCATAATTATGAATAATAACAATCTTTTCCCTAATAATACAAAACATAACACTGTTTCTTAAAATTAATAGTGTTGCAGATTTAATAAAATAATGGCATAAAATATTAGCTGCATATGTTACTTGGCAGCAAAATTCAATATTCAGTTTATACATATACACTGCCACTTAATTCCATAATCTTAATAGCTTAGATACAGCCCATTCAACTTTATAAGTAACTTCAATAAACTAAAAAAATATTCTCCATTTTGACCTTCACATAATATTTTCTTTTTAATTACTTTCTCATTGCAAAAATTACACATGTTCCTTAAGAAAATTATGAAAGTAAAAGGGAGAAAAAGAAAGTCAGCAATTTTGTCACTATTAAAATACTACCACTATTAACAGTTCCTTTTCCTCTCTGTTGTTTCTTCTAAGTAGGATTGTCACCTAAATCTAAGCAATCATTTAGTCCACACAAATTTTTCTCTTGCCTTCTTTTACTTAATGTTATACAAGATGCTACTTGTCTTACAAACCTGTAATACTGTTCAGCAGGAAACTTGGTCTTCAAAGACGTTAGATGTGTTTTTACTGTACCAAAATGTTCTCGAGCTTTCAAACACCTTTTTGGAACTGATCACAAAAAGATAGTCAAATGAAGTAATGAAAGACTTACCAAATTTCAAATACAGTTCTTGCTTAACAATCTATGCAGTCTACCTGGAAATAAACCAATTTTTTTAAATCTCATGAGCAAATGTAGAGCATGCATCTCTGCTATCAACCTGGCTCTCAAAATTTCATATCTAGTTTCCCTACTGAAAAATAAACAACAAAAAAATTGCTAAAAGGGGGTATGTCAGGAAACACACTGGCAAACTGTTATAAATTAACTAATCTTTAAGCTGCCTTTCCTAGTCAGTCGCCAAAGGATGCCTAAAATTGGATTTTGAAGGCTCCCATATTTGGTCAAGGACTTCCCTGGTGGCTCAGATGGTAAAGCATCTGCCTACAATGCGGGAGACCCAGGTTCAATCCCTGGGTTGGGAAGATCTCCTGGAGAAGGAAATGGCACCCCACTCCAGTATTCTTGCCTGGAAAATCCCATAGACGGAGGAACCTGGTAGGCTACCGTCCATGGGCTCGCAAAGAGTTGGACACGACTGAGTGACTTCACTTAGCACTTATATTTAGTCAAAAAGCAGCTTTAGGACTTCTTTGCAAGTTCAGTGGTTAACACTCCATGCTTCCACTGCAGGGTGCAAGGATTCAATCCCTGTTTGGGGAACTAAGATTCCACATGCCACACGATGTGATCAAAAAATTTTAAAAAAAAAGTTTTAACAGCTTTATTATTCTCAATCAGGCTGACCAACTCCCTATCTCTCACAAAAATGACTTCCCCCTGACACCTGTTAGCTACATTATGATATAATTCTTAATCTGAAAACACATTTCACTTCTTTTAACTGTGTTATCTTTTACAATAGAGATTCCATTTCTAAACTTCTTATACTCTATCTGCATTCAAGAGACTGACTGTAAACACTGTGACAACATTTTACACTGGCCATTTTATTATCTAAAAGTACATATTAAATCACATTCAATGACTGAAAGATTGGTGTTAAGAAAAAGCCAAATAAAAGTTGCTATATACACAAGAGAACTATGGAACTACCACAATTATCATCAGAACGACACCACTAGAGAAAACATTCCTAATCCAACCTATGTGAAAGCAGAAAATCAACAGAAATACAGAGAATTCCATAAACCTATAAAATGATCAACTCACTTATTTCTCCAATTTTTACTCACCATAAAAACATAAAGAACAATTTTCATAGTTAAACCTTACAGATTTGATACATCTTCTGATTGTAAATTAACTCTTTAGATAAAAGATTGACAGAGTGGATAAAACCTTCCAAATCAAAACAAAGAACTTACTGTCCTGAAACCCAGCACCCTGATGGACCCCTTGCAGTAGAGTTAAAATCTCTCGAGCTGTTTGTTCTAAACTCTGTACAACTTTTCGGATTTCCTAGAAAGAATTAGATCAAAATATCAAATAAATTCAACATAAGTATTATCATAGCCTCAAACCAAACATACTAGACAGTACATTTGATCTATGACACCTTCACCTACATTTTAAACACTATCAACCTTTACAATGACACAAATGGTGCACAAGATTTATTCAGAACTGAATTCTGACTTTTCTACCTTCTCTATGAGACCTTCAGGAAGTCATTAAAACACCTGAGATTCCTCATACACATTTCAAACGGTAATAGCCACCCACTCGCCCCAAATATCCCATTGGAACACTGAAGATGAGGTATCCAGACATAAACCAAAAAGAGAAAAACGAAACACAACACAGGACTGAGTATTTTTCATTCATTCATTTTACAAATATTCACTGAGCACTTGTATGACTAGGGAACAAAGCAAACGATCCCTTCTTTCCTGCAGTTGCATCAAGCGGGAGGCGTTTAAAAAGTAACAACCGCACAAATTAATGCGCTACTATAAGTAAACATAACAGGAAAAAGATCCTTTTGATTGTGAGGTCAAGAAGATGACCAGAAAAAAAGAATGGAAAAGAAACGCATTCCAGGAAAAGCAAGCAGTGCTTGCAAAAGTCCCGAGGCAGGACGCTATTTGGGGAACTGGAAGAATAAAAGGGAGGTAGCGTGACCATAACATACAACAGAAGGAGTAAAATGAGACTGGAGAGACCCGTGGGCCACAGTTGGGTCTGGATTTTTATCCTACGTGGAATGAGGAGCCACAGGAGAGTTTTAAAGAGAAATGGCCACACGTGCTTTTAAGACACCAATAACCCACACAAGAAACACGTGTTGTCTGAGTCCCACGCGCTGAGGGTTCGACATAAAAATGAATTAAAAATGAGAAAAACTGACACCCAAATGAGGTAGGTGATGCTGAAGAGCCGAGCCCTGAACACAGAGAACCAGGACCTGGCAGCAGAATCGGGGGCGGGGGCAAAGAGGTGCCCTAAGCCGAAACAAGAAGGGTAGGAACCCACCCCCGGAGGCTTCCCCACCGCTCGAATCAGAGCGACGGAGGAGGGCCGGGCGTCGCGGCCCAGCTAGGCAAGGAGAGGGGAAGGGATATGGGGAGACGGGGGCTCGCCTCTCGGATGTCCTGCTCGGCAGCCAAAAAGCCCTGCAGCTCCACGAAGATCTCGCTCACAGACATGGCGCCGGCCGCACGACCGTCAGCCAGGGCTGCAAGGGTGGCCGGCAGAGTGCGTTCCGGAGACAACCTGCGCCTTCCGTTGCAACGTCCCGCCGCCACCGCCGCTGCCGCTGCGTCCACCGGGCCCTACACTGAGGCTGTCGCTGGGGTCCTCCCAGGCCCGCGGCGCCCAGGAAGCCGGGCTGTCCGCCGCGATGCCTGAGACGCTGGCCGAAAGGCAAAGCATGATGGGCGGGGCTCTTCGACAGGCATCGCTGGAAACAACCCGGGAGGGGTCCTCGGCGCACGTGGGCCTAAGAGAGGTGGGGACTTGGGCTAAGTGTGGAACCATCCTGCTGTTAGCTAGTCGTTTCCTCCGTCAGTGTCATGCTATGTGTTTGGTCCCAGGAGCTGTGCACGATACCAAAACCTGAGGTCTCTTATATGAAATCATGTTAAGTTCAGTCGCTCAGTCGTGTCCGACTGTTTGCGACCCCGTGGACTGCAGCACATCAGGCTTCCTTATACATCACCAACTGCAGGAGCTTGCTCAGACGCCCTGTCCAGCCAGTCGGTAGTGCCATCCGACCATCATCCTCTCTCTTCCCCTTCTCCTCCTGCCTTCAATCAGGGTCTTTTCCCAGTGAGTCAGTTCTTCGCATCAGGTGGCCAAAGTATTGGAGTTTCTGCTTCAGCATGAATTCTTCCAGTCAATATTCAGGACTCATTTTATTTAAGATTGACTGATTGGATCTCCTTGCAGTCCAAGGGACTCTCAAGAGTCTTCTCCAACACCACAGTTCAAAAACTTCAATTCTTCGGCGCTCAGATTTCTTTATGGTCCAACTTTCACATCCATTCATGACTACTGGAAAAATCATAGCTTTGACTAGATGGACCTTTGTTGGCAAAGTAATGTCTCAGCTTTTCAATATGCCATCTAGGTTGGTCATAGCTTTTCTTCCAAGGAACAAGCATCTTTTAATTTCATGGCTGCAGTCACCATCTGCAGTGATTTTTTGGAGCCCAATAAAATAAAGTCTGTCACTGTTTCCATTGTTTCCCCTATTTGCCATGATGTAATGGGACCAGATGCCATGATCTTCGTTTTTTGAATGTTGAGTTTAAGTCAGCTTTTTCACTCCTCTTTCACTGTCATCAAGAGGCTCTTCAGTTCCTCTTCACTTTCTGCCATAAGGGTGGTGTCATCTGCTGTATCTGAGGTTACTGCTGCTGCTGCTGCTGCTGCTAAGTCGCTTCAGTCGTGTCCGACTCTGTGCGACCCCATAGACGGCAGCCAACCAGGCTCCTCCGTCCCTGGGACTCTCCAGGCAAGAACACTGGAGTGGGTTGCCATTTCCTTCTCCAATGCATGAAAGTGAAAAGTGAAAGTCAAATCGCTGGGTCGTGTCCGACTCTTCACGACCTCATGGACTGCAGCCCACCAGGCTCCTCCGCCCATGGGATTTTCCAGGCAAGAGTACTGGAGTGGGGTGCCATTGCCTTCTCCGGAGGTTACTGAGGTTACTTCTAATAGCTAATAAAATGCATTATGTAAATAGTTGTTTATAAATAATGTGTAAATAGTTCCCAGTACACAGAAAATTAAAGTTTTACTTTTCATAACTCTGGAATTCAGTATTTTCTCTCTGGGGTTGGTTAAATCTGCCCATGTGGAACCACAGATTCAAAGGGCTGACTGTACAAGGTGTTTTGTCCTACAGCAGTTGGCAGGAAGATGCTTAAGTCCTGAAGGGTATGCAGATTCCAATCTTTGGAAAAACATTTGTCTCTGCAAAAAATACTCGGGAAAAATAAAAGTTATGCAGGACTGGAATAATAGGATGGATTAAGAGTAAAAATTTTCTCTGTGTACTTTTTTTTTTAAGTTTAATATCCCTGTAGGATTGTATTGCATTTTTTAAGATTATATGAATTTTTAAGCATTTCGAGTGTGAAGTTTCTCTTCTCAACTAACACCTTCCTCCATTCTCCTTCCTTGAGGCAAGACTTTTTGTCTGACCAAATTCCATACATGTACCCTACAGATTGGAGCAGGAAATGGCAACCCACTCCAGTATTCTTGCCTGGAGAATCCCATGAACAGATGAGCCTGGCTAGCTACCGTCCATGTGGTTACAAAGAGTCACACAACATGACTTAACAACTAAACAACAACAACCCTACAGATATGTGTGTGTAGGATGCACTCCAAATGAATTAAAATGCTTACTTATATCAACTAAATGATAACTTATTGTTTGCTTTGTCCCACATGTTATTCTAAAACTTTACATGAAGGACTTAAGCAAATTTGATACTATTTTTATCTTATAAATGGTAAGATAATTGAGAGGTGGGGGAGGGGCAAATACAGACAGGATTAAGAGGTACAATCTACAAGTTATAAAATAGATGAGTTAACAGACGTAATGTACAGCACAGCGAAAAAGCCAATGTTTTATAATAATTTTATATGGATGATATCTATAAAATCACCAAATTACTAAATTATATACTTGCAATTAATATAATAAGTGAACTATACTTTGATAGTATAACTATACTTACCACATTGAAGGTCAGGAAGGACGGTGGTGAGGAGATACCCCTTGTCCAAGGTAAGGAGCAATGGCTGCACTTTGTCAGAGCAGCCATGAAGAGATACCCCTGCCCAAGGTAAGAGAAACCCAAGTAAGACGGTAGGTGTTGCAAGAGGGCATCAGAGGGCAAACACACTGAAACCATACTCTCAGAAAACTAGTCAATCTAATCACACTAGGACCACAGCCTTGTCTAACTCAATGAAACTAAGCCATGCCCATGGGGCAACCCAAGACGGGCGGGTCATGGTGGAGAGATTTGACAGAATGTGGTCCACTGGAGAAGGGAAAGGCAAACCACTTCAGTACTCTTACCTTGAGAACCCCATGAACAGGATGAAAAGGCAAAATGACAGAATACTGAAAGAGAAATTCCCCAGGTCAATAGGTGCCCAATATGCTACTGGAGATCAGTGGAGAAATAACTCGATAAAGAATGAAGGGATGGAGCCAAAGCAAAAACAATACCCAGCTGTGGATGTGACTGGTGATAGAAGCAAGGACCGATGCTGTAAAGAGCAATATTGCATAGGAACCTGGAATGTCAGGTCCATGAATCAAGGCAAATTGGAAGTGGTCAAACAAGAGATGGCAAGAATGAATGTCGACATTCTAGGAATCAGCGAACTGAAATGGACTGGAATGGGTGAATTTAACTCAGATGACCATTATATCTACTACTGTGGGCAGGAATCCCTCAGAAGAAATGGAGTAGCCATCATGGTCAACAAAAGAGTCCGAAATGCAGTACTTGAATGCAATCTCAAAAACTCTGTTCATTTCCAAGGCAAACCATTCAATATCACAGTAATCCAAGTCTATGCCCCAACCAGTAATGCTGAAGAAGCTGAAGTTGAACGGTTCTATGAAGACCTACAAGACCTTTTAGAACACCCAAAAAAGATGTCCTTTTCATTATAGGAGACTGGAATGCAAAGGTAGGAACTCAAGAAACACCTGGAGTAACAGGCAAATTTGGCCTTGGAATACGGAATGAAGCAGGGCAAAGCCTAATAGAGTTTTGCCAAGAAAGTGCACTGGTCATAACAAACACCCTCTTCCAACAACACAAGAGAAGACTATACATGGACATCACCAGATGGTCAACATCGAAATCAGATTGATTATATTCTTTGCAGCCAAAGATGGAGAAGCTCTATACAGTCAGCAAAACAAGACCAGGAGCTGACTGTGGCTCAGACCATGAACTCCTTATTGCCAAATTCAGACTGAAGAAGAAAGTAGGGAAAACCACTAGACCATTCAGATATGACCTAAATCAAATCCCATATGATTATACAGTGGAAGTGAGAAATAGATTTAAGGGCCTAGATCTGATAGATAGAGTGCCTGATGAACTATGGAAGGAGGTTCGTGACATTGTACAGGAGACAGGGATCAAGACCATTCCCATAGAAAAGAAATGCAAAAAAGCAAAATGGCTGTCTGGGGAGGCCTTACAAATAGCTGTGAAAAGAAGAGAAGCGAAAAGCAAAGGAGAAAAGGAAAGACATAAGCATATGAATGCAGAGTTCCAAAGAATAGCAAGAAGAGATAAGAAAGCCTTCTTCAGCGATCAATGCAAAGAAATAGAGGAAAACAACAGAATGGGAAAGACTAGGGATTTCTTCAAGAAAATCAGAGATACCAAAGGAACATTTCATGCAAAGATGAGCTTGATAAAGGACAGAAATGGTATGGACCTAACAGAAGCAGAAGATATTAAGAAGAGATGGCAAGAATACACAGAAGAACTGTATAAAAAAGATCTTCACGACCCAGATAATCACGATGGTGTGATCACTGACCTAGAGCCAGACCTCCTGGAATGTGAAGTCAAGTGGGCCTTAGAAAGCATCACTATGAACAAAGCTAGTGGAGGTGATGGAATTCCAGTTGAGCTATTCCAAATCCTGAAAGATGATGCTGTGAAAGTGCTGCACTCAATATGCCAGCAAATGTGGAAAACTCAGCAGTGGCCACAGGACTCAAAAAGGTCAGTTTTCATTCCAATCCCAAAGAAAGGCAATGCCAAAGAATGCTCAAACTACCGCACAATTGCACTCATCTCACATGCTAGTAAAGTAATGCTCAAAATTCTCCAAGCCAGGCTTCAGCAATATGTGAATGGTGAACTTCCTGATGTTCAAGCTGGTTTCAGAAAAGGCAGAGGAACCAGAGATCAAATTGCCAACATCCGCTGGATCATGGAAAAAGCAAGAAAGTTCCAGAAAAACATCTATTTCTGCTTTATTGACTATGCCAAAGCCTTTGACTGTGTGCATCACAATAAACTGTAGAAAATTCTGAAAAAGATGGGAATACCAGACCACCTGATCTGCCTCTTGAGAAATTTGTATGCAGGTCAGGAAGCAACAGTTCGAACTGGACATGGAACAACAGACTGGTTCCAAATAGGAAAAGTAGTTTGTCAAGGCTGTATATTGTCACCCTGTTTATTTAACTTATATGCAGAGCACATCATGAGAAACGCTGGACTGGAAGAAACACAAGCTGGAATCAAGATTGCTGGGAGAAATATCAATAACCTCAGATATGCAGATGACACCACCCTTATGGCAGAAAGTGAAGAGGAACTCAAAAGCCTCTTGATGAAAGTGAAAGTGGAGAATGAAAAAGTTGGCTTAAAGCTCAACATTCAGAAAATGAAGATCATGGCATCCGGTCCCATCACTTCATTGGAAATAGATGGGGAAACAGTAGAAACAGTGTCAGACTTTATTTATGGGGGCTCCAAAATCACAGCAGATGGTGACTGCAGCCATGAAATTAAAAGACGCTTACTCCTTGGAAGGAAAGTTATGACCAACCTAGATAGCATATTCAAAAGCAGAGACATTACTTTGCCAACAAAGGTCCATCTAGTCAAGGCTATGGTTTTTCCTGTGGTCATGTATGGATGTGCGAGTTGGACTGTGAAGAAGGCTGAGCACCGAAGAATTGATGCTTTTGAACTGTGGTGTTGGAGAAGACTCTTGAGAGTCCCTTGGAGTGCAAGGAGATCCAACCAGTCCATTCTGAAGGAGATCAGCCCTGGGATTTCTTTGGAAGGAATGATGCTAAAGCTGAAACTCCAGTACTTTGGCCACCTGATGCAAAGAGTTGACTCATTGGAAAAGACTGATGCTGGGAGGGATTGGGGGCAGGAGGAGAAGGGGACGACAGAGGATGAGATGGCTGGATGGCATCACTGACTTGATGGACATGAGTCTGAGTGAACTCCGGGAGTTGGTGATGGAGAGGGAGGCCTGGCTAGCTGCGATTCCCGGGGTCGCAAAGAGTCCGACACAACTGAGTGACTGAACTGAACTGACTGATACTTTGATAAAAAAGAAAAACTGAAAGTCAGAATTTAAGAAATAAGATCATTCTTTTGTTAAGTCCTATTTTTAAAATTCTTGAAATATTTTGTCAAATCACTTTTCAAAGACAGTGAACGAATTTCCATTCCCCTGCCCACCAGGGCCTGAAGCAGCCAGTTTGCCTGCACTCCCCCAGTGTGAATATTAACACTGTAGACATTCGTGGCTAATTTAAGGGTGAAATTAAACCTCTTTTAATAGTACTGAGGACAGTGTGATGGGTGGTGCATGTCTGCAAGTTTCTTTGAAGAGCAAGAGAGGCCAGAAAGGAGCATGGTTGGGAGCTGTGGCCTGCAGTCTGAGAACAGGAGAAAGGGTTAGGGAGTCAGTGCATAGAGAAAAACGAGATGGGCCTGGAGCTGTGTACCCATGAGGGTTTGGGGTTTTTTTCCGATTTTATTTATTTTTGGCTGTGCTACAACGGCTTTTTTCTAGTTGCAAAGAGCAGGGGCTACTTTTTGTTGCAGTGTGTGGGGGTCTCAGTATAGTGGCTTCTCTCGTGGTGCACAGGCTCTAGGGCATGCAGGCGCCAGCAGTTGCTGCCAGAGGGCTCAATAGTTGCTGTTCCTGGGCTCAATAGTTGTGGCACCTGGACTTCGTTGCTCTGTGGCATGTGAGATCTGCCCAAACCAGGGATTGAACCCATGTCTCCTACATTGGCAGGCAGATTCTTTACCACTGAGCCACCAGGGAAGCCCCCATGAGGTTCTAATTTACAGAGGTGACATAGTGACGACTGGAAAGGCCAGTGCCACTGAAGGAAGAATTTATCACTTACATTTCCTGAGAGGACAGGGCACACCATGCCATGCAGGGCCACATGGGGAAGCACAAGGTTTACTCAGGAGGCAGAAGCAGGAGCGAGGAAAGCCAAGCCAGAGCCTGTGTCTGTGAGTACTTTGAATGCTTCTGGTGGGCTTCTGACTATAGGCGTGGTCTCAAGTCACCTCATACCTGGCCCTGGCATGACTTAGGGCAGGGAACCAATATTGGCTTTGTACATGAGATTCAGGTAAGGAGATGCTCCAGGCTGAGCCTTTGCTAGCCCCGGGAGAAACAGTCCCTTTGCAGCCAGCTGGCTTTTTGGATTTTTTAAAATTTATTTTGTAATCAAATATAGTTGATTTACCATCTTGTGTTAGTTTCTGGGACACAGCAAAGTGACTCAGTTATATAGATATTCTTTTACATATTTTTTTTGCTGTTATGGTTTATCACAGGATATTGATATTGTGCTAAACAGTAGGACTTTGTTGTCTATCCATTATATATATATAATAGTTTGCATCTGCTAATCCCAAACTTCCAGCAAGCTTGTTAAGGTGTCAAAACAGAAAAAGAGAAAATACAAGCATGATTAATACAGGCTAGGAAGGGGGCACCAGGATTTGGACTACAGGCCCTTCAGGACCCAGAACACCAGGGCCCACATCCCTCACTGAAGGGCTGGAAAGGATCCTGGGATGAAAGAGGGCATTGGTGAGTCAGCCCAGTGGTTTTCCCAGGGAATCTGAACCCTCTGGGCAGCACCCACTCTCCACACTTCCCACCCCTATCTCCCAGAGGGCCACCCAGCTTCACCAGGGTCACTGCCACACTTGGTATCTGGATTTGGGGCCTGTGCAGGACATTAAACACAGCATAAGGCAGGGTGTGCCCCGGGTGACAGACATCCACAGGACAGAGGAAGAAAATTTCCCTTCCAGCCTCAGGTCATGGGCCCTAAGTGGTCTGCAGACTGAATGTTTAGTTTGTCAGGTGACATGCATTGAGGCTGCACAGTTGAAGCTGGTGACACAGATGAGAATCGCTCCCCACTTCTTCCCCTAAAACTGTGCCTGTCAGTCCCACATGAGAAGCCCTGTAACTGAGCAAGGGACAGTCAGGCAGGGCCAAGGGTGGGGTAGGGGAGTCTGCCCTCTTTAGTGGCAGCAGCTGGGTTCACATAGCTGGGCTCTCATCCCGAGGGTGACATATTGGATGACCCCACAGGGATCAGGCAGAGAGATGGAAGGGGAGGAGAACAGGGAAAGAGGAAGGTGGGCAGAGCTGGGCAGGCACTTTGGACCTTGTCGGTGCCCACCTGGTCTCCACTCCTCCAGCCCACAGCCCCACCCCACAGAGCCCTCTCCTCCCATGGCCCAGCTCCCCAGACACTCAGCACATCCTGCCTTGCCCTGCAGGTGGTCCCGCTCTGCCATCCACCCCCCTAACCCCCAACCCCCACCCCCTGCCATCAACCCCAGCAAGCAGCCCTCACTGTGCTGGGCCCCCAGCCCATAGGTGATGATGGTGGCACCATGGGAAAGACGTGCCCAAGTGAGGGGTGGCATAGGAAGACAGAGGGGGAGAAAGATGGGGGAGAACTGCAGTGAGCTCACTCAACCGTCCACTTGGTCTGGGGAAGTGCCCGGGAGGCATTTGTTACACGTTGTTAAGTGACTGGGGTGGGGTGGCGCTGGCAATAAGTGCTGGGGACAGGTGCCAAGGCAGTGTGTATGGGATAGTCTAACTCAGTGAGAACCATCTCACCCAAGTAGCCTCCCCATTCTACATGCAAATCAGGAGGAAGGAAGAGAGGGAGGAAAACAGGGAAAGAAGTTAAGAAGGAGAGAAGGAAGGAAGAGACAAATATAGGCAGCGCACGTCTATTACCTGGGCATGGGGAAGGCCAGCTGCCATTCTGATCGTTAGTACTGTTGCTGCTGCCACTAAACAGTACAGACTCCCCCACCCCCACCCAGGAAACTTAACAATCATCTCACCCAAAATCTTATTTATGGCTGAGAAAACTCAGGTACCACCTAAGAGGAAGAGGATTTTTCCCCAGGCACATGGCCAAGGGTCTAGTGGGCTTCTGGATTCTATGACCAGAAGAGCACAACTCCTATGATCCCTGGGCTCTAGACAGTGAAGTCAGAGGAGAATGAGATGGTCCCTGGCAGGGCCAGAGCATACGTCATTGAAGGCGCTGTGACTGACTCAAGCTCAGAAAGGGGAAAATGAAACAGGTCTGGGATGCAATGAGGATTCAAGGGCTGAGACTCTGTCCCCAGTTAAGGGCAGACTTCTATGATCAGGTGAAGGCCAAGGGGAGGGTGTCCTGGTAGCTTTCTGTGAACATCCAAGAGTTCTTCCACTACCTCGCGGTAAGGTGTCAAGTCAGCCCCAAGATTAATCAGTGTTTTCCTTAGAACATCATTTCAGGCTGCACCAAAGTGGTAACTGTATTCGTTTCCTAAGGCTGCCATTACAAATGACCACAAACTGGGTGGCTGGAAACAACAGAAATGTCTTCTCCCACAGTTCTGGAGGCTAGAAATCCAAGTCCCAGATTTTGGCAGAGCCATTCTCTTGAAGACTCTAGGAAGAATAGTCCCTTACCTCTTCCAGCAATTCCTGGTGTTCCTCAGTTTATGACATCTCTCCCATCTCTGCCTCCATCATCACGTGGCATTCTCCGTGTGTGTGTGTGTGTGTGTGTGTGTGTGTGTGTGTGTCCAAGTTTCCTTATTATAAGGACACTAATCATTGGATTAGGGCCCACTTTATTCCATAACAACCTCATCTGAACATGATTACATCAGCAAAGATCCTGTCTGCATCACAGGTGTTGAGGTGAAGACTTAAACATATCTTTTGAGGGGACAGCAATTCAACCCAGTTCAGTGATCAGTTCCCCATGTCTCTACTCCTGATAATCAAAGTTTAATCCACAGAGCATCAGCCTCACCTGGGAGCTTGTTAAGAAACACAGAACCTGAGGCCCTGCCCCCACCTAGGAATCAGAATTGGCAATCCACAAACTCACTCAATTTTGATAAGACTTGGGTCACCACCTGATCCTTTGGCGGCCAGGAATTCCTGAAGCGGGCTGGAGAAATCTGAGAGGGGATCTCCCAAAAGATCCCGTCAGTTTGCCGTCTTCCCCTCTCTGCTCCTCCTTTTCCATCCCCATAGGAACTAAGAGATGTCAGGAATAGAGGGGGCTGTTCACACACACACAAGGAAGGGACCCTCAGGGAACCGTAGAACCTGCTCTGTATCCTAGACAGTATCTGACTCATACATCAAACATCTAATTTTGAGAACAGCCAAGAGGCCAGCTCTGCAACAATGCAAGGAGTGAAAGCCATCTCCTGTAGGCAACAGAAGACGACACCCTTGCTAAAGCATCAGATCTGCTTAGAAAAGCCCTCCCAAGGGGAGCTCCTGGACACAGAGCTGACTTCGTTGGCAGGTAGAATCACTGTCAGGCAGGATATCTAAATATTGAGCAGCCAGGCGAATGAGCACCTCCAAATGGAGGCAACCCTGAACGTGACAAACGACACCTGCCAGCCGAGAAGCCCCTTGAGCCCTTTCACCGCGCTGCGCCACGCCCTATGCCTCGCCCTCGCGCTACGCTGTCTCCCAGGCTCCGCCCCCGCGCCGTGCGCCCAGGCTCCGCCCCGGAGCCGTGCCGCAGGCCCCGCCCTCCCTTCCGCTTTGGGGAAGCAGAGGGTCTGGCGTTTCCGGTTGTACCGCGTGGGTCTCGTCCGAGTACGAGCTGGCGGAATGGCGGCGTTCGATGGCCCGGCAAAGCCGCTCCTGTCCCTAAACCCGCAGGAGGATGCCAAATTTAAAAAGGAGGTGGCTCAGGTTCGTCGGCGTGCGACCAAGGTGAGCGGCCGGCGCGGGCCCGACCGCGAGGGGAGGTGGCGGACCGGGTCTGGGGGTCCCGCCCGCGCGCCTCGGCCTCACCAAGCGTGTGCTTCGTCCGGCGTCACCCAGGTCGGGCCCCGACCTCAAGAGCTTGCGGGCCGAGGTTTCCTCCGGAGGACAGAGAAGTGACGGCTTTGGGCCGCGCGGGCTTTAGGGTCCTTACGGAGGTAAGGTAAGGAGTGGGTATCGCGGGGATGCTCGAAGAGAGGAGAGCCAGCTGTTGGGTCGGCCCTCGTCCCGCGGATCAGCTCCAGTCCAGCTTCGGCTGAGCCCCCAAACTGGGGAGATTTGTTTGCCTGGTTAGTGGTTTTGGAATTCTTAAAAGACAGTATTACCCAAGTTCTATTCGCTGTTTGGGGGCCCTGATATCAAGTTCAATAATATTTGCCCAAGATTTTATCATAAAATGTACATGGAAAAGCTTAAAAGTCTGTATTACCGAAGGCAGGAGTTCGAGGACAGATACTAAAAGGTTAGTAGGCTTCGTGAAGGTTTACTGACGTCTTAGAATTGTTTCTTTACTTGGGTGCGAGTAAATGGTGATCTGCAAACAATATTGAAGGGTATGTTTGTTAGAGTTCTTAGGCCAGAAGATTTTATCTGTTAATTCAGCGTGTAGTTACTGAGTATTCGTGCTCGGAGAGGGAAGCTGAGAAGACAGGCTACTGCTTGGCGATTGTCTTCGAGGACACCCTTTTTTTTTGTTGTTGTTGTTGGAGTATAGTTGATTTACAGTGTTGTGTTAATCTCTCCTGGGGTGTTGAATATAGTTCCCTATGCTATACAGTAGGACCTTGTTTATCCATTTTCTGTATAATAGTTTGCATCTGCTAACCCTAAACTCCCACCCCCTCCCCCACCCCGCTCCCCGCTGGGCAACCATAAGTCTCTTCACTATTATTCTTTATAGTTTCTGTTGTGGTAAGTGGAAATACAGGGTAGGTTTTTGATCTTTTGTCTTAATCTAAGAGCAGAGTTTCACAAGTTTTGTTGCAGTGTGATTTTTTTTTTTTAATTAAAAATATATATATATATATTTCCCTGGTCTTTATGTTTTCAGCAACAGGAGAAACAAAAACCTACTCCTGGAGTAATCTATGTGGGCCACTTACCACCAACCCTTTATGAAACCCAGATCCGAGCATATTTTTCCCAATTTGGCACTGTTAGAAGATTCAGACTGTCCAGGAGTAAAAAGGTAAGATTTTTGTATTGAATTAGATTGTTTTATTTTCCAAAAGCATATCATCCTTGACAGGTTTTGGAGCATGTTTGCATGTTACCGCTTATCACACTTCATTCCAGAAAGGGATTGGATAAGGTCTAGAACCTGAAGCAGACGGAGAACAAAATTAGTATTCCTGTGAATGTGTATTTTACTTTTTTTTTTTAAGGTAATTGCCTCAGTTCCTCAAATTAAATTGGCAATCCTAGTGAGTCCTTTTTATCCTGTAACTACTAACCCAAGGGTTCATGAACTTAAGTGTGAGGCTGGACTCTACACCTTATTGGTTGTGTGACTTTGGGCAAATTCTATAAGCTGCATGCTTTTTTTCTCAGGAGTATTGAATCAAAGCTTAAATGAGGTAATGAGTATAAGATTCTTAGAACAGTGCCTGATACACAAAGTACTGTAAAAATGTCACTGTATCATACTTACCTCCTAATAAAGATTTGTGTGGTTTATTTCAGTAATAGGGTGTGGCCAACCTTATTTTTTTTCCTACATACAATACTTGTAACCACAGAATTCTTGTTATTGGAATCTCTTTTTTTCTTGATAGTTTTTTCACATTTTACCACTTAAGTTACAACAGAACAGAGTTAACTACTTGTCCCTGCTCTGTTGTCACTGCCTGAATATGCTGCAGTTCGTTTATCCACCCTCTTGTTGAACGTTAGCTTTCTTCCAGTCTTGTCGATGAAACTGCTGGGAACATTCTTTGTGCAGGTATAGGTGACTTTCTCTTGAATAGTATTTTTCAGACCTTGAATCCACAATAAGAAGTAAGTTTTACAGCACAAGCCAGCACACATGTACCTGTACGTAAACATTAACTGAAATAAAAATCTAGGAAGATGATACTTAATTTTCCCATTCAGTTTATTTAAAAATACTTTTCTGGCATAATAAATTGATTCTGCTGCCCTTTAAAAGGGCAACTTTTAAACTCTTCAAACTCTGAGTTTGAAAAATAGCACTTTATAATATATCCTCTGGATGAGTATAGAATGATCTGTCTCATTTTTAGTGAGATTCAGTCAGTTCAGTCACTCAGTCGTGTCCAGCTTTTTGCGACCCCGTGAATCACAGCACGCCAGGCCTCCCTGTCCATCACCAACTCCCAGAGTCCACCCAAACCCATGTCCATTGAGTCAGTGATGCCATCCAACCATCTCATCCTCTGTCATCCCCTTCTCCTCCTGCCCTCAATCTTTCCCAACATCAGGGTCTTTACCAGTGAGTCAGCCCTTCACTTCAGGTGGCTAGAGTATTGGAGTTTTAGCTTCCAGTCAGTCCTTCAGGGCTGATTTCCTTTCGGATGGACTGGTTGGATCTCCTTGCAGTCCAAGGGACTCTCAAGAGTCTTCTCCAACACCATAGTGCAAAAGCATCAATTCTTCTGAGCTCAGCTTTCTTCACAGTCCAACTCTCACATCCATACATGACCACAGGAAAAACCATAGCCTTGACTAGACGGACCTTTGTTGACAAAGTGATGTCTCTGCTTTTCAATATGCTGTGTAGGTTGGTCATAACTTTCCTTCTAAGGAGTAAGCGTCTTTTAATTTCATGGCTGCAGTCACCATCTGCAGTGAGTTTGGAACCCAGAAAAATAAAGTCGGCCACTGTTTCCACTGTTTCCCCATCTATTTGCATGAAGTGATGGGACCAGATGCCATGATCTTCGTTTTCTGAATGTTGAGCTTTAAGCCAACTTTTTCACTCTCCACTTTAACTTTCATCAAGAGGCTTTTTAGTTCTTCACTCTCTGCCATAAGGGTGTGTCATCTGCATATCTGAGTTTATTGATATTTCTCCCGGCAATCTTGATTCCAGATTGTGCCTCTTCCAGCCCAGCATTTCTCATGATTTACTCTGCATAGAAGTTAAATAAGCAGGGTGACAATATACAGCCTTGATGTACTCCTTTTCCTATTGGGAACCAGTCTGTTGTTCCATGTCCAGTTCTAACTGTTGCTTCCTGACCTGCATATAGGTTTGTCAAGAGGCAGGTCAGGTGGTCTGCTATCCCCATCTCTTTCAGAATTTTCCACAGTTTATTGTGATGCACACAGTCAAAGGCTTTGGCATAGTCAATAAAGCAGAAATAGATGTTTTTCTGGAACTCTCTTCCTTTTTCGATGATCCATCGGATATTGGCAATTTGATCTCTGATTCCTCTGCCTTTTCTAAAACCAGCTTGAACATCTGGAAGTTCACAGTTCACATATTGATGAATCCTGGCTTGGAGAATTTTAAGCATTACTTTACTAGCATGTGAGATGAATGCAGTAGTGAGATTGAGAATCATTATTGAGTATCATTATTTGTTTATCAGCCTTTGGTGTTCTGTGAAACACTTATTCATGTTTTTGCCCTTATTGTTTTTTTCAAAGACTTTTTTTTCTGTCTTTTGTGGGTTGTTATTTTTTAAGTGTTTTTCCATAATGAAGTGCAGTTGTGTTCACCAGCCTTGTGTTCTGAAAATGTTGACAGGGAAGTAGAAAGGAAAGTGTAATGAACATCCTCCCTTGGATTCACTCATTGTTAATATCCTGATACGTTAGCTTCATCTCTTCTCATATCTATAAAAACGTACATACCTTTTTGGGTTTTTAACCTTTTGAAGAAAGTGACAGTTGTAATACTTTAATATAAATACGTCATCATAAATCTAAGAATAAGGACATTGTGCTGCTGCTAAGTCGCTTCAGTCGTGTCCGACTCTGTGCAACCCCATAGACGGCAGCCCACTGGGCTCCCCCGTCCCTGGGATTCTCCAGGCAAGAACACTGGAGTGGGTTGCCGTTTCCGTCTCCAATGCGTGAAAGTGAAGTTGCTCAGTCGTGTCCGACTCTTGGCGGTCCCATGGACTGCAGCCCACCAGGCTCCTCCGTCCATGGGATTTTCCAGGCAAGAGTACTGGAGTGGGGTGCCATTGCCTTCTCCAAAGGACATTGTGCTACATAATCACAATATGATGATCTCATTTACTGCCTCTTCAAATATCCCCAATAGTCCTTGCCATTCTGGGATCTAGTTAGGGTTTATGCATTGCACTTGATCGTTTATCTCTTCATCCTATGTAGAACAGTCTCTCTGTCCCTGTTTTGCTTGTTTGGTTTTTCTTGACATTGGCTCTTTTAAAGAGTTGAGGCCAGTTTTCTTAGAAAGTCTGCTCCTTGATGCAGTGCACTGAAATGTAACATTTCCAGCTTTGTTGCATATTTTAAAGCTACCCACCCCAGTTTTGACTATCTGCTTGGTATTTCTAACTTTCTTGGATTACTAGGTCAAGGTTTTGGCTTTTGAGTGTTTGGTTTGTGGGACACTTACATGTATTTTCACGTCAGATTTCAAAAGATTTATTATAGTGTCTTACACTCCACCATCGTTCCCCTCCTGAGTGAGTTGGGATGGTAGGAGGATTGTCAGACATTTAAAGTTTTACCAGAATCATCCTGTTGCGGATAACTAACCTGAGACTCTAGGTGGTGGCTGTGTCCTGATTGTTAGTCACTAGCACAGCTAGGAGTCAGCCTCCTGGCTCCCAACTCTTGTTAAGCCACACAGCCTGTGAATGGTTTCTTATTTCCAGGATCACATGACCAGTTTTGAGCCATATCCGAAAATAGTTTGTTTAATGCAAGATTGTAAAGTTTTTCTAATTGTTGTCACTAAGAATTGGAACTGTAGACGAGGGAAAGTTCTTTTTCTACTGCTCTAGGCTGAGACCCTATAAATTGGACTGAAAAACAGATTAAAAAGAGACTAAAATGTTTGCTTACTCATGGGAGTGCTCAAAGAAGGGGTTGTTAGAACTTTGAGGAGTGACAAGATTGAGGAAACAGTGCTTTGAGTTTATATGGTTGCAAGTTGTGGGGAGGCAAATATACAGGAGGCTAATAAGAATTCTAAGGTTTGGATCTTGGTGATAAAATCTGCTTAGTAAAGTTTGTTGTGTGGATTCCTCTAACATCTTTCTGATAGAAGGGAGAGGACGCCTTTCTAAATTTGTGTCCTGTTTTTAGGTAAATAAGGGGAGGGCAGAGTTTCTTGTTCTATTTCTCAGTACCTTCAGCTCAATAATTATTTGCCAGAGGAGCAGATGTGGGGCAGGCATACCCTGCCACCCTAAAGTAACATGTATCGAGTACTTGACAAAAGTGTGGAGCACTTGCCAGTTATTTTGTGTTTTCATGGCAACTCTATGAGAGTGTTTATTTTATCCTCATTTTATAGAAGGAAAAACTGAGGCTTAAACATTCCTTATCTGAGTGTCAGAGCTAAGATCCAAACCTGAGCATTTGGACTTTAGAACTCTTGTTAGCAAGCTCATTAGGTTATGGTGTAGAGGCCAGAACCTAGCATGTGTGTCTCTGAGAGAGTGGTCCCTGGTCCTGTGCCCTCAGCTGTGGAGATGATCAGTCGTTGTTAAACATGACAGTGAATGCGATGTTTTATTGATGGGCTGGGAGACACTGACTTAATTTCTTTTCATTTTTTTTTTCATATAAATGGGAATTACATTACCTGTGTTTTTGTGACGCATTTATTCCATCTCCCAAGTAGATGGATAATATGACCACCCATGAGGTCAATGAGTAAAGGACTATGGAGCCTACCAGATTCCTTTATGTTGGCTGTTGCTACTGAATAAATTCCAACTATAATCCCAGGAAATCTTCAAAACCAGAGGCAAATTTAAATTATTTTGGATCTTTTCTTTCCCTGTAACAGTCTGCACACTATGTGATTTGAAATTGAAAATTAAAGGTGTCTTAATGTTATTCCTTAATGCTATTCCTACTGCGAATTCCCTGGTAGCTCAGTTGGTATCTGCCTGCTGTGCAGGACACCCAGGTTCAATCCCTGAATCGGGAAGATCCCCTGAAGAAGGAAATGGCAACCCACTCTAGTATTCTTGCCTGGAAAATCCCATGAACAGAGGAGCCTGGCAGGCTATAGACTCGCAGGAGTCGGACATAGCTAATGTACATTATTTAATGACATTTTAGGGGTTTGGTGGCACATGAGTATGTAATTGTTCTGCTTTTTGTGGTGGATTTGTCATTGCAGACTGGAAATAGCAAAGGCTACGGCTTTGTGGAGTTTGAATCTGAAGATGTTGCCAAAATAGCTGCTGAAACAATGAACAACTACCTTTTTGGTGAAAGACTCTTGAAGTGTAAGTACCCGATTCTTAGCCTGTGGGATTTCAGGGATACTCCTGCTGACGGTGGCTGCGGTGGGAGGTTGCTTAGCTGCTTTTACGTCCCACCTCATCCCTGGGATGAGTCTCCTAAGCAGTGGTGCAACAATTTAAGTGCATTTTCAAGATAGGTTTGAACTGGAATTTTAAGATTTCTGGAGTGAGAGCTGTTTTCTGCTGAGATGGAGTTGGAACAGTTTCCTTAAGGAGTAAATAGGAAGGGCTTCCTGGTGAGGTGTGGGAGGCTTCCCTGAGGAAGAGTCATTAAAGTTGGAACCTGAAGATTAAATAACAGCCAGGTGAAGGGGTGGAACTGAGAATTTGGTGGGGGGACAGCAAATGCCAAACCAGTGACAAACGTAATTGCCTTCAAGGAGCATAGCGAGAGATGAGGGAGGAGAAGTAGATGAATGAAGGTCAGGTTACCAGAAGCCATGTAAAGCACAGTTTAGAATACATGCTGAGGACAGCAGAAACCACTAATGGTCCTAGACAGGATGATGTTCAGGGTGAGGAGTCACATGTCAGCCAGTCTTCATGGCCTTGGCTGAAGCTCCCCTGCAGAGAAACCATTGGAAGTACAAGGGCGACAGTAGCAGATGAGAGGTTCATCCCGCAGGAGGTGGAGCTCCCACCGACCCACCTCCCCAGAGCAGCCCATCCGGAGCCAGCACCCAGGTCACACCTCTCCATCTTAGTTCCTGTTGCTGTGAGAGAGGGTCCCAGAAGCCCCCTGAGATCCTGGGTGTTATTCGCACATGAAAAATGTGGCTCTTGCCAGAACGAAGTGGGTGATTGGGTGACCACATGTGTGAGATCCCTGCTGTGCTCCACCTGACTTCTGAAGGGTGGCACAAACAGTTCTGAACTCCAATATGAGGTGTTAGCCACATCCCCACCTTTTCTTTTTTTTTCAGGGGAGTAGTTTGTCTTGGAGGTGATCCCAGGGAAATACTTGTAAGGAGTGGAGATTTGACAGGGAGGAAGGAAGTCAGTAAAGGGTATGTTAGCAAGCGGGTTATTTAGGCATTTGGGCTCCTTCCTGCTGGTCACCTTGGGAAACAGAATTATCCCAGCTGACAAGCACAGAAACTGGGATCTTTGTGTACCATCTATCACTGGTGGAGGGTAGATCCCAGGGATTTTGGCTTCCCTGCATAAGGGGCTCAGTGTGCATCCCTAAGCAGAGAGATACAGATAAGCAGTGAGCTGCCTTAGTCTTGGGCAGGTGCCTGGAGGATATGAGCCAGAAGGTCAGAGCTTCTGCTGTTGTGAGTCACACAGTCTAAAAGTGGGAGTCCTTTTAGCTTCGGGAACCCTAAGGCTTCATTTCCACACACTCCTCTATGCACTCGTCTTGTTCACTCATGTATCTCTAGTCCTGGAATCGTTCTTGGCACACAGTGAGTGAGTGGTAGATAACTGTGGGCTGTCTGACTTTCCCTTGGGTACCTGCTTTATTCTTTCAGGCTTCTCCATGTAAATGGGGGACACATCAATTTGATTATGCTACAAGTGACACAAGGGAGAGTCTGGAGTGCTCATTAAAATCCTTTCCCTCCAACTTGATTGAGAACTTTTTTTTTCTTTCTTTTTTTAATTGTAGGTCATTTTATACCACCTGAAAAGGTACATGAAGAACTTTTTAGAGAGTGGCATATGCCATTTAAAAGGCCATCATATCCAGCAGTGAAACGGTACAATCAGAATCGGTCACTTGTTCAAAAGCTACGGATGGAGGAGCGGTTTAAAAAGAAGGAAAAATTACTCAGGAAGAGATTGGCTAAAAAGGGGATTGACTATAATTTCCCTTCATTGGTGAGTGTTCCTTTGTATAAAATGTCTCACCCAGTGTCTCCCCTTACGAGGTTTTGACTGAATGTTTGACACTGCAGTCATTGTAGGCTTGTCTTTGTAGGTTTGTCGAGCAGTCCTAGTATTTCCTGTTACACTACACAGGGGAGGAAATCCTGAAAGGGATTAACCAATTTGCAACACGTACCTGATTTAGTAGTTTTAGATGATTGAGTGAAACCTTATTTGACCGAAAACCATAATGCTTGTAGATTACTAGTAAAGGTGTCATTGCCAGGATTAAATGTTTGGTTATATTGTATGTTACCAGTAAATACCAAGACTGTAAAATGACCATCCTTTTTATGCCATTTTAGTTAAAATTTTGTTTCATGGTCCTTTTAAGTTGGAAATAGTCCTAAAAGTCTGTCAGAATTAACTAATAAGCATATGTATAATGATCTAATGGTAAGTTTTAAAATATACATATGTGAGACTGCTAGTTTTACAACTTCTTTTTCTATTACTTCTGTATGCTTATTTAGGTTAAGGTATTACATAAAAATGAGGAAAAGGCTTCAAACACTGGTCCTCAAAATTCCAGAAAGCACCAGGTAAAACTTTTGCTTATCATATTACCCACTTGATACTAGAAAAAGATAAATGGGGAAGTACATTCAGGACCACTATATCTAGTCAACACGCAGATTGATGAAGTCTCTTAAAATTTATTGAAGGCTTTACGTAAGAAGAAGAAAGCCGCTTCAGTCACTCCTGAGACTCCTGAGAAGGCTGTGGGTAGCCAGGTAAGAGTGTCCCCAGTATTCTGGGAATCCGGTATTGCAGTTTAAAGGAGGAAAGGCAGTTGCTGCTACTGTCGCTTTGCTTGCTCAATCTTGTAACGAAGTCTGATCAGCACCTAAGCGCTTAATCATGTGCAGCTATATCATCAAATGATGGAAACAGGCCAAAAATAATATGCGTAACTTATAAAAATAGAGGAGTGGCGGTGGGAGAGGGTCATTCCTAATATCGTCCCACATTTATGTATTATAATCTTTCACTTGAACCCAGGGTCCCACACCAGTTTGTACACCAACATTTTTGGAGAAACGAAAATCTGAAGTGGCTAAAATGAATGATGATGATAAAGATAATGAAATAGTTTTCAAACAGCCCGTATCTGGTGTAAAAGAAGAAACACAGGAGACTCAACCACCTGCAAGTTCAAAGAAAAAAAGACGAAGAAAACACAATCAGTGATTTTTTTTTTTAATGTATTGTGTATAGTTCTTCTGAAAAGATGATTTTATTATGAAGACTAATTCTTTATATTTAACTAGATACAGTGGAATGTAACCAGTAACAAGATAGTTGGGAAAAAACTGTCAATTCAAGTCCCTGAGGAAAGCAGTCAGTGATTCTGGCTTCCCTGCCCTTGCTGAAATCCGGGGTGCACACCAGTTTACAGCAGCTAGGCTTCCACTGCCTCTTGTCCTGTCTCTAGTTTTCTTTGCAGTTTTCACAGGTGCTTGTAGTTACTCTGCCTGGAGAGAAGATCACTATTAACTGCTGGTTTAAGTACTAAACTGTAACCTTTGTTGTTACTATCAAATAAAGAAAATCTTGCTTGACCGTCAAAATAGTTCTCTATTAGACCAAGCACATTTAACCCATCAGATGGCTGAAACTGGAAGTCAGATTCTATGGGCAGTGAGAAGGAGGTGTCAGTACTAATAGAGACTCATTTATGTATATATGATCATTTTTACCAATGTTAAATTAGTTTGTGGTGGGCTGGCATGGATTAATTAATAACTACCATCTTGTATCAGTATCATCAATCAGGAATTTGGTTTCAAGATTCATGTAGTGACCACCTGATAAACTTTTTCTGTTTTTTGTATGCAAGGGGAACTTGGATATCCTGAAATAAAAAATTGTTGGGTTTTGCCTTTCAATGATCTTTTAAGGTTTTGATACCCTTGAAATGTGTCAGCTAATTGAAGTGAAGTAAAAGTCTCTGAGTCATGTCCGACTCTTTGCGACCCCGGGGACTAATACAGTTCAGTCCATGGAATTCTCCAGGACAGAATACTGGAGCGGGTGGCCTTTCCCTTCTCCAGGAGATCTTTCCAACCCAGGGATCGAACCCAGGTCTCATGCATTGCAGGTGGATTCATTACCAGCTGAGCCACAAGGGATCAGCTAATTCAGTTTCATTAAAAGGATTCATTACCAGGAAACATTTTTTCATGTAATAGTTGTTAGATATTATGATGATAATACTGACCTAGGTGAATCAGTTTTAATACACAGAGAGCATAGGGACTTGCCTGGTAGTCCAGTGGTTAAGAATTTGCCAGTCAGTGCAAGGGACACAGGTTCATCCCTGGTCAAGATTCTACATGCCACAGAGCAACTAAACCTGCGCACCTAGAGCCCATTCTCCCCAACAAGAGAAGCCACTGCAGTGAGAAGCCTGTGCCCCGCAACTTGAGACCAGCCCCTGCTCACTGCAACTAGAGAAAGCCCACAAATAGCAACAAAGCCACACGCACCCAAAAAATAAACATACAAAGAACATCTTAGCTCTAGATTAGTCCCTATAGACTATGTTCATTATGTTTAATTAAATTGAATGAGTAACAGACCTGCCTACCTCTTTGAACCATGTCTGAATTTGTGGATCTAGAAGTCCATCTGGTTTCCATTCTGGGAAAGCACCAGATAAGCTTACCAATGCAGCCTGACAGATTTTTATTATTTCCCTGTTAACTGACCTACTGCCCAGACACTCCTCTTCTAGCTTGGTACTGATCATCATCACTTGACATGTGAGGAGTTTCTTGATGTACCCTGGAGCTGGATGGGGAGAGGGGTTTTTAGCATATATCATGGCAAAGAAATAGAGTTGAACTTAACATTTTCCTGGGAACTAGATTAGGAGCATTTGTCAAAGTAGTGTGGAGTTGATCCTCAGATTTTGTAGGGAAAAAATCAAGAATCTGGAAGTTGTAACCGTGGCTGATGGATCATGAGTCTGTCTCACTGCAATATGGCAAAGACTGTTCAAAGACTGACACAGGTGGGCACAGCAGGGCTCTGTCCCCTGTGCAGTGATGCCCGTGGCTGCTCTCAGCCCACAAGTGTGATGAATGTATACAAGTAATTTGCACTTTCTATAGGCAGAAAAAATCACAAGGCCCAAACCTAACTACATCATGGGTCAGCCTGTGACCCTCAAAGCGACCAGTTATCCTGCTGCCCAATCCAACCTGCTGCAGGGTTTTGTTTTACATTTTTAAATAGTTGAAAAAAATTGAGAAGTGAGTTTCAGGAAGTTCCCTGGTAGGGATCCTGCAAGCTGCCCATGCCGCTAAAAAAAACAGTTAAGGGTGGGGATAGATAATTTAGGAGTTTGGGGTTAACATACACGCCACTGTATATGAAACAGATAACAAACAAGAACCTGTTGTATAGCACAGGAAGCTGTACTCAATATCTTGTAATAACCCATAATGGAAAATAATCTGAAAATGAATACGCATGTAAACTGAATCACTTTGCTGTACGCCTGAAACTAACTTTGTAACTTCAATTTTTTAAAAAAGAAGAAGCTATAGCCTGGGTGCAAATATTTTCAAAGGACTTTTTATCCAGAATGGACCTCTGAAAAACAAGCAGCCTGAATTGTCATAGAACCCAATTTCTGCCTTCTGATAATAAAATGAAAAGTAATACAAGCTGTTTCCTTTTTTCCAGCTCTGTGGCATCTTAGTTCCCCGACCAGGGGTTAGACTCGGCTACTGCAGTGAAAGTGCTGAGTCTTAACTGCAGGACCTCCAGGGAATTCCCCAGACTATTTTCAATACTTGTATTTGCATTAAGGACTCAGGCATGGTAGATGTGTGATGATAATGAACATTTATTAAATCCTTGCATGTGTATTAGCTCATTTAATCAGGACAACCTATGAAGTTAGGCAGTTCTGTTCCTATCTGAATGATGAGGAGACTGAAGCCCAGAGAGCTTAAAGAACTTGCCCAGAAATAGCATATGATGAGCCAATTCAACTGACTTCTTTTGACGTCCTTCCAACAAAAGGGGCATGAAAGCTAGATTGTTAGTGACAGTGGGAAAAAGGAAAGACGCAAAAGCCTTGTGCTGACCTGAGCTGGTGACTGGAATGGAGGCAGAAGTGGGGCACTGGGGCAGGCGTGGGAGGAGGTGAAAAGTTCCCTTCTTCGAAGCTCAGTTTTGAAGCAGTTGTCAGCAACCTCACACTAGATGGCAGCAGATCCCAGGCGCTTTAAATCTACAGTCCTCTCCGTTCATTTAAGAAGCTAGCAAAATGCAAACTTATTAAAGGGGTTTATACCCTAATTTTTTTTAAACAAGACTTCCCTGAGAAAAACTATTATGTGTAGAATGGGTTAACAACAAAGTCCTACTGAGTAGTACTGGGAACTATATTCAATATCCTGATAAACCTTAATGGAAATTAATGTTAAAAAATAGTATATATATGTATAACTGAGTCACTGTTGTATGGATGGAATTAACACAACATTGTAAATCAACTACATTTCAATTTAAAAGAAATGACCTCCCTGAGAAGCATCTTTGTACACACCCACACACACACCACCAATTTCTAGACAACCAAAGATAGAAACTGCCACTATGAAATGACTCTTAAGCAACAGGGTGCTTAGTAACATTCTTTGGGTAATTGGTTATTGTTAAAAACATACTTGCAAAAGGATATCAGATAACCAGTAATACAACATACTGATGAAATGAACCGTGATCGTTTCTAGCTTATGAAGTTGCATGTAGTTATGAATAAGCATAGCTTAGGGTCATTGGACAATAATTATGGGAAATGGTTTTATAATTTGGTGTTTCCCAGTGTGTATTAGAATTTGGTGGCTGTATTTAAAAAGAAACGTTCATACAAGAGAATTTAGCTTTCCTGTTGTCATCACCGTAAACAATCTTTAGCCCATTCTGTTCAGAGTACTTCCTGTTGTCCACACACTATGCTCATTTAGGTTTTTTATTCATGAGGCCCAAATTAAAAGCACAAAATAAACGGATTGGGTTTTTTTTTTTTTCTTTTTTCGCACCATGCAGCTTACAAGGTCTTAGTTTTTCAAACAGGAATCGAACCCTGTTTTACAGGCCCTTGGCAGTGAGAGCTCAGAGTCTTAACCACTGGACCACCAGCAAGTTCCCTGGGACATTTTTCTATTTCAATTAGTAAATCTCAACATTTGAAATTATTTTCAAGTTCTATCTAGGTGTTATATTTCTGGCCATTTTCCTCTTAGGAACAAAAACAGAAACAAAACATAATTGTTTGGGAAGTCAGGGCTTCAGCTGGCTTCAGTTCAGGGCTTCAGTGACTGCTCCATTGATCCAGAGAATATTTCACATGCTTATCTACAAATTTCTCCCGACTCGGAAGCAATCTGTTTTAGAAACAAATTGCTCACCAAGTTATCTGGGTGGCCTGCGCTGCCTCTGTGTGTGTTGACAGAAAGAAGGAAATGTGTTCTGTGTTATGGAAGTTACATTTTTGTGCTCATAAGGGGCCAAGTTTAGAATTTCCCCTGTTAAGAGTAAGTGCTGTCAACCCTACCATGCCCAGGAAAAGAAGTTCAGACATTCGATACTTGCCAAACATAGTTTCCGCAGCAAATGTGCCCTGAGCGACGCTGCTGGTCTCTGGCGGCTCCATTCACAGGTTCTACTATGACTTGAGCACCAGAGGGAAGAGCTGTGGCCTTGGCTCAAGGAAGAAGCACAGCTTTTGGACGAGAAACAATTAACTCTGAATTGTCCATCCAAGAGAGAAACTATTCAGATGGTTTTTGGCAGGGATATAGGATCATCACTGATAATTTTTTTCTTCTGAAGAAGGTGTCAATTTTTATTCTATTTCTGCTTTAACACTTAGCTAGATGATAAATATTGTGGGTTTTTCTAATTAGCTTTAAAAAAGACTGCCAATGCATGTTTGGTACAATAAAAAATGCAAGCAAGTTGTTTAGTAAATGCAAATTGTAGAAGTGTTTCCTACCTTGCATATTTGTACATAGCTAATTATCTGATTTAATGTTAATGTAGAATCAGCCATATAAAGGCATGTTACTCACCTAGCTCATTATTTAAGGTTTTCCGGTGACTTTTTATTTTTTTCAATTTTAAGTTATTGCCTGAATAGGTACTACATGCAAAAGGTAGAAAAGTTAGAATTGTTCCAACCGAGTGAAACATCAATCTGTCCATCCTGTTCAATTGCTCGCTCCACCCCACCAGCCGTGTCCCTCAGCTGGAGAAGTGCTCCCCCCTCGTCCTCTTGGGGTGCTGCCTCCCCAGGAAGCTGCCCAGTTTCTGGAAAAAAGAAGCCTTGTTTGTTTCCTCTTCATTGTCTGTTCGTTGTTGTTTATTTGCTAAGTCATTTCTTTGCAACCCTGTGGACTGCAGCACTCCAGGCTTCCCTGTCCTTCACCATCTCCCAGAGCTTGCTCAAACTCACATCCATAGAGTTGGTGATGCCATCCAACCATCTCATCCTCTGTCACCCCCTTCTCCTCCTGCCCTCAATCTTTCCCAGCATCAGGATCTTTTCCAGTGAGTTGACTCTTGGCATCTGGTGACCAAAGTACTGGAGCTTCATTCAGCTTCAACAGCCCATCCCAAGTACCAGTATTCCTAAGGGTAGGAGCTTTGTCCTAGTAATGGTTATACCCCAGTGATTGAAACAATGCTGGTACATCATATTTGTTTCATTAACTCAATGAGATAGCCCCACTGTCACATCTAGAGAAAGCCTGCACAAAGCATGAAGACCCAGTGTAGCCCTAAATAAATTAATCAAATTTTAAAGAGAGACCAGTGTAGCTGGCACAGAGTTGGCAAAAAAGGCAGTGGGAGGAATGAGGGGGAAGGAAAGTGAGGCCAGATGGGGCATGTCCTCAGAAGCCATTGTTAATTGTTAGCCTTGACCCTGTGTAAGACGAAGAGCACTGGTGAATTTACATTTGGTGGTGGGGGGGTGGGTGGCTGTGTGGCACAGCTTGCGGGATCTTAGCTCCCCAACCAGGGATGAACCCTGACCAAGGCAGTAGAAGTGCTGACTCCTAACCACTGGACTTCCAGGGAATTCCTGGTGGGTATACATTTTCAAAGGATCCCTGCTATACTGAAAACAGACTGAAAAACCACCCAAGAGGAAGTTAATGCCCAGGCCTTTATCCAGCAGGCATCCATAGTGGACTTGACCAGGGTGATACAATGAAAGAGATGAGGGGTGCTCGACTTTTGGAGATGGTATGAAGGTAGACATATTTGCTGATGTTGACATGGTGTGAGAGGGAAAAAAAGAGGAGTCAAGTTTGACACGAACTATTTTGGCTACAGCATCTGGAAGAACAGAGCTGCACTGACTGAGATGAAACCTGTGAGAAGGTGCTTCAAGGAAGGTCAGGGACCAGCAGCTACATGCCAGGTGGAAGTCAGAGGTGCCCATCAGACTGCCTGGAGATGTTCCTGAACTCAAGTCCGGCTGCTGCTGCTCAAAAATCGATGACTGAGGGAATCCCCTGGGGGTCAGTGGCTAGGACTCCGTCCTTTCGCTGCTGAGGACATGGGTTCAATCTCTGGTCAGGAAACTAAGATCCCGAAGCTGTGCAGCCATAAAAAAAATAAATAAATGTTTAAGAGAGAGACAAATGTAGGTAGAAAGGAAAGTTGCCTTCAATCAGAATGCGGGCAATCTAGAGATGGTGGGCTCAGTGTTCCCCATACACCACCTCTGAAGATTTTGCTCGGCCATGAAAGTTGTTGTTGTTGTTGTTTTTAATAATTTTATTTATTCATTTTTGGCTGTGCTGGGTCTTTGTTGCTATGCAAGATTTTTTCTCATTGCAGTGAGCAGGGGCTACTCTCTAGGTGTGGTTCCAGGGTTTCTCATTCCATTGGCTCCTCTTGCTGCAGAGCACAGGCTCTTAGAGCACATGGGGCTTCAGTAGTAGCAGCTCCCAGGCTCCAGAGCACAGGCTCAATAACTGGTGCACGGCCTTAGTTGCTCCAAGGCACATGGGATCTTCCTGGAGGATCCAGCCCGTGTCTCCTGCGTTGGCAGGCAGATTCTTTACCACTGAGCCACCAGGGAAGTCCGGCCATGAAAGTTTTTAAAGGGAAAGAGGGAAGTAATCTCAGTGAATCACTGAGATGAGGGGTCAGAGTGGCTGCCACCCTTTACTGTGTACAGACTGCTGCTAGGACTGCTCCTGATGCTAACTGTTTACACAGTTTATTCCTGAGATTACTGAAGGGGAAGCTGGGGAAGAGATCTGGTCATCTGTTAATTACTTGTTCTTCATTTCTCTTCTTTGATCTACAGGAAGAACCAATACGTTAGACAAGGTATTGTGTGATTAAAAGATCTGAAAGGTGTGCTAGGGCCAGAACTGAGTAGGTCATGGGGGCACCTGGTTTAAGGTTAATAACAAGACAAAGGGGCCTCCTACAGAAACCTCTTTCCTGACAAAAGCCACTTACAGAGATGACAGGTGCAATTGGACATACAGTCTGATATTCAGTGGAGACCTCTGAGCTGAAGACAAAGATTCAGGTTACAGTCCTAAGATCTAGTGAGCCCTAGAGGAGGTGGTGAGGGAGCTGGGGCACTCCAGTACATGGAGGTCAGGGTGAGGGGCAGGATCCAGTCAAAGCAGGAGAATCGAAGTAAGATGGGAGGACAACCAGGACACAGAGGGCCTGGAAGTCAAGTGAAGACCGTGCCACTGGACAGGTCAAAGAAGATGAAGCCTAGGATGGACAGCTGGATTCATTAATGTGGCAGTGACTTGCAAAGGGACATCTAAGCTCATTTCCAGCCCTGAAGTTTTATGACTATCCATTTGGTTTATGCAGTCTTCCCAGATGACTCAAGCAGTAAAGAATACGCCTGTAGTGCAGGAAACACAGGAGAATTGAGTTTGATCTCTGGGTTGAGAAGATTCCCCTGGAGGAGGAAATGGCAACCCACTCCAGTATTCTTGCCTGGAGAATCCCATGGACAGAGAAACCTGGCGGGCTACAGTCCATGGGTCACAGAGTCGGACACAACTGAGTGACTAACACTTGGTTTATGCAAGTTACTCTGTTTTGAATTAAACAATTAAATAATGAACAGTCAAATCCTTCTTTCAACACAGTCCCCGCCCTCTCCCTGCTTCTTGTAGAATAAGGGCAGGAAGCATGGAATCCTCTTCCAGCTAATCTCTAACGCCATTACTCCTTCAGACATTAATTCTGCTTAGAGACTCAAGCTTTTAGATTGGAGTCAGGATACAAACCCACTTTAGCCTAGTTTCAATGTCTCTATCCTCATTACTTGTTTCTTTCCAGAGACCTCCTGAAACTTCTGGAAGTTACAAATCAGTCTTCTCATCCATCTTCTGCTCCAAATTAGAAAAATTTGACACCTACATAAGGATGTTCTTTTTATTTTCCTCCAGATACTTTGATGCTGCTGCTTGGTCTGAAAAGCATCATTCCTCTAATCAAGAATTACATATTTGAGACATTTAGGGCCAAGGCTAAGACACAGGATCCCATAGGAGGGAGCAAGACAATTAGGAGCCAGGCTCACAGAAGTCCATAATTTGTTTTTGTTTTTGTTTTTTTTCATATAAGCACTGCTTTAATAGCATTGGAGTTTGTATGTAGTTTTATTATATGTTACTTATATGTTGTTTCATTAAGTTTATATGTTTTTCATTTTCATTCAATTCAAACTATTTTTTAACTTCCCTTCTGCTTTATTCTTTGACCTGGATTGTTTACGAGTATGTTATTAAGTTTCCAAATATTTGAGAATTTTCCACATTTTTTGTTACTGATTTTTAAATTAATTCCATTGTCTAAAGATAACATACTTTGTATGATTTTAATCATTTTAAATTTATTTAGGCCTGTTTTATGACTCATAATGTAATATATATATGGGTAGATAGTCTGTGTGCATTTGACAAAAATATCCATTCTGCTATCAAGAGAATTGTTCCATAATCTCCAACTAGGTCAAGTTAGTTGATAGTATTGCTCAAGCTTTTATGTTTACTAATTTTCTGTCTGATTATCAATTATCAAAAAAAGAGTGTTGAATTACTAACTATAATTATGAATTTGAGAAGACCACAGTTTTGTTGTTGATGATTAGGGAGCCTCTGTCCAACTTCTGGGATACGTGGCATCCAAACTTATGTAACATAAATTCCTCCTCTGTGAGTCTTTAGCCTGCCTCGATCAGGCATCCTTGATCTGTGTGTTTGGTCCTCATGATTTGTACTCTCCCTCAGGGAGATCCAGCTACATGCCCTGAATTTGACTACAGACATGATCACTAATGTGTCAGAGTTGAATGGGCAGAGTGCTTTATTTCTTAATGCTACATGAGATAACAGGGTGTCTGACAATACACAGGTGTCTCCACTTCAGTGAAGTGTGATACTAGCTGCATGCAGACCCCGTGCCAGACATGCACGCAGCTGTGGGTACCCTGTCTGTGTGCACCACGCTCTCTGATCATCTCCTTCTCTTACCTCCCAACACACTATTTTTTTTTTAATTGATATTAGCTACTTGTTATGTTCTTATTTCTTTTAATGGCCCAAAGGAAATTTTTCTCGGCAACCCATCTTCCTTTCTTGGAAATGGCACTCTGATTGCCTTTTAGTTTTTCTCACACTGGATTAATTTTTTTTCGTCCCAGGTAATGAAATTGAGACACTTTGGGTAAAGCCTGGGCGTGGGTGTTGATGGAGCAGGACACCTGGGGAGGAAGTCAGGGACCGGGGCCTCCCTGGCCCTGCAGGAGCTCACCAGCTGCCTTAGCCCTGCCCCTTCGCCTCCCTGAGCCTAGGTGTTTGGATCAGGCCAAGAAGTTAGGCACTGAGGTGGCCAGTCTCTGAGGTCTCTTTGACCCTCACTTCTAGAGATCTTCACTGGCATTCCACCATGGATGCATACTCACCAGAAAGGAAGTTCTCCTCGCCCTCAGTCTGCCTGGTGATGGGAAAGATCTGAGACCTGGCTGGCCTGAGGATGCAGAGTAAACAAACCCCCCATGACTACACCCCTGCCCCCACTGCTGAGGGTTCCCCCCCACAGGTCAGTATGGCGCCCAGATTGCTGGTTGGAGGCGAGCGTGAGCTGTGAAGAGCCGAGGGACACTCCCCACTGGGGTGACTACTTATCTGCCTGTCTCCCTGGGACTGGGTCTTTATCCTCCTCAAGCCAACCCCTCTTTCACAGCCAGCCATCAACGGCACAGAACAAGTGCCCAGGAAGTGCCCAGTGAGTGAGTAGGCCATATGTGAGTGACTAAAGACAGTATAAGTGAGAGAAATGCCTAATCCGCTTAATGGGAAGGAGGAGAGCAAAGCAGACGACTATCTGACGCCACTCTGACTCCGGGAGGACCTAAGATTCAGCACACTGTCAGCCAGCATGCTGGGGATTTGCTCAACAGAAAAAGAATGTGAGGGCAGTCTGCGTGGTTTCTGCCTCCCCAACCCCAGTTGTCTTGAATTGACCACCTCTCTCCATGACCGATCCCTGTGGTTTGAATGGAGTGACCCTGCCCAGGCCACATGGACAGGTGTGTTACAGGCTTTGAGTGGCTTCCCTAGGACTCCTGCTAGAACAGTTGGGAATAGGCTTCTGGACTCCCAGCACACAAGCCTTGGGTTGCCAGTGGGCATCTTAACACTGCAGGGAGCTCCAGCCTGAGAATAAAACCAATTCCAAAGAAAGCCAAATGGGTTTCTGACACACTCATTGGAATCCCTTGCTCCAGCCAAGCCCAACATCCCCTGAACTTTCCAGTTAGATGGGCCAGTAATTTCCTTTTCTGCCCCCTTAAAGCAGTTTGAATTGAGCTTCTGTGACAGATAACCAAAGATGTGCTGACAAAGCATCTCTTTTTTTTGGCCACACCACATGGCACGTGGGGTCTTAGTTCCCTGACCAGGGATAGAACCCGCACCACTGCCCTGGAAGCACAGAGTCTTAACTCCTGTGATCTCAGGTGGCCTCGGCCTGCACCGGCTTGGAGCCGGCTTGGGTTCCCAACCAGAGATTGAGGCTGGGTCGTGGCGGTGAAAGCACCAGATCTCAGCTACTAGACCGTGGTCAGTGACAAGGCCCTGGAATTTCAGCTTTGCAGAAAAGAATTTCCTCAAAGATGATAAGTAGTGAAGCCAGTAAAGTATTTATTAGGAAGAAAAATAGTACAGTATGTGTGGAGACACACGGGCAGACTCAGAGGGAGAGGCCCTGAGTTGCTGAGTCAGTCACATCCTCATTTCTTCTGGGTTTCCTTTGGCCAATCATTATGACTTGTCTGGTTCACAGTCCGTATTTGGTGTATCTCAGGATCCTCCCATGTGTTTACATGCATCTCTTAGCCAAGACAGATTCTACTGCAAAGGCCTATGGGTAGAACATCCCTTGACATGACTCCTCTTTGGCCTCTAAGGAGCCTTTCCTATGCATGTGTGGAAAAGGAGGTCCCCTGACTTTGGGAACGAGAAATATGTGGTCTGTGCAGGGTCCAGCCTCCTCCCTTAATTGCCCTGCTATTCTCATCTTGGACTTTTGGTCAATAGAGAATGAATCTCCAATTGCTTTACCCTGGGATGGGGCCCATCTGCCTCCTGCCTCAAGTGGACTGCCAGGGAAGTCCCAGATTTTTAAAAACTGGCAGTTTTGAAATAACCACAGGCTTTGAAGAGTCAAGTTTTATCAGAACAAACAGCATTGGAAAATATACTCTCAGAGGGGAGCCTGAGGACCATGCTGGAAAAGAGGCAGGGGTCCCCAGCCGTTCCAGGTCCTGCTGGGCCGACGTGGCCAGGCTTGGGGGCCACAGAGGTTAAGAACATTCCTCTCCTCCCTCCACTCCTCCTGTGGTCCTCCTGCAAGCAGGTGTTGCTGCCTTTAAACAGGGCTTCTAAAAGTCTCAGCAAGCTGAGGGCAAGGGGCTCTAGAAGCCTGCAAGGAGTTGGGTGGGGGTCCCTGACACCTGTTTTGCTAGTAAAATGCAAGGAAGCCCACACAGACTCTTGCCACCCCTAGTGTGGCCAATGGGGGAGTCTCCCCCTCCCCCTGTTTGCATTGTAAACATGTCTTGAATAATTTAGCCCCTCTTTTTCTGGTTAAACATTACCCACAGCTGCCTGCTGGATGGAAAAAGCAGCCAACAAATCACCCAGCAGGTATGTGTCAGTGAAGAATTCCTCACTCGCTCACCAGCAGGATGCTGACCTTTCGTTTTAACAGCCTGGGGGTGGAAGGCCCTGAAAGTCACTTGTGCAGAGCATGGAGGTCGCTGCTCATTGATCCTCCCAGAGGCTCCATGTGTCTAGAAACTGATGTTGTAAGGACTTCACATATCCAGCAGGCAGGTCCTTTAAGCAGGCAACATGGGCCCAGTGGCAAACTTATTCGTTTTTCCTTCCAAAAACTGTGTTTTCAGAAAAAAAAAAAATTAAAAATTTGCTTTGCTGTCCAGTGGTAGATGGAAGCTTGGTAGCTTCTCACATGTCCCTCAGAAACAAAACAGACTTTAATGTCACCTTACTGATGGTACTTATTGCTGGGAAGGTTGACATTATCTGGAATACATGCCAGGTCCTGGGAGATGCTTTGAACATACTCTTCTTGCGCGTGTGTGTATGCTCAGTGTCTCAGTGGTGTCCGACTCTTTGTGACCTCATGGACTGTAGCCCGCCAGGCTCCTCTGTCCATGGAATTTTCCAGGCAAAAATAGTGGAGCGGGGTTGCTGTTTCCTACACGAGGAGATCTTCCCAACCCAGGGATCAAACCTGTGACTCATATCTCCTGCACTGGCAGACAGATTCTTTACCCAGCAATCCCCACTCATCTTGTATATAGATCCGTAAAACATATACCTGTGAAGATAGACTTTATTTTTAATGCAAAAATACCACACAGACAAGCCAACTCAAACTCAGGCTAAGCAAATGGCTCAGACCTCAGAGTTTGTTGGCAGAAGAGAGCACATCCCCTGGGTCCATTGGACCCAAAATCCTATGTTCTGTATACTTTTTGCCACCTCCAATATATAAATAAAGGAATAGCAAAAGTTAATTTATTCATTTATTTTTAAAAAACTATTTTATGGAAATATAGTTGATTTTTTATATTGTGTTAATTTCAGGTACACAGCAGAGTGACTCAGTTATATATACATGTATACTTTTTCAGAATCTTTTCCATTATAGGTTATTATAATATATTGAATAGAATTACCTGTGCTATACAATAGATCCTTGTTGGTTATCTATTTTATACATATTCAGTTCAGTTCAGTCGCTCAGTTGTGTCCGACTCTTTGCGACCCCATGAATCACAGCTCGCCAGGCCTCCCCATCCATCACCAACTCCCAGAGTTTACCCAAACTCATGTGCATCGAGTCGGTGATGCCATCCAGCCATCTCATCCTCTGTGGTCCCCTTCTCCTCCTGCGCCCAATCCCTCCCAGCATCAGGGTCTTTTCCAATGAGTCAACTCTTCGCATGAGGTGGCCAAAGTATTAGAGTTTCAGCCTCAGCATCAGTCCTTCCAATGAACACCCAGGACTGGTCTTCTTTAGGATGGACTGGTTGGATCTCCTTGCAGTCCAAGGGACTCTCAAGAGTCTTCTCCAACACCACACTTCAAAAGCATCAATTCTTTGCAACTCAGCTTTCTTCACAGTCCAACTCTCACATCCATACATGACCACTGGAAAAACCAGAGCCTTGACTAGACGGACCTTTGTTGGCAAAGTAATGTCTCTGCTTTTAAATATGCTATCTAGGTTGGTCATAACTTTCCTTCCAAAGAGTAAGCATCTTTTAATTTCATGGCTGCAATCACCATCTGCAGTGATTTTGGAGCCCCCCAAAAATAAAGTCTAACACTGTTTCCACTGTTTCCCCATCTATTTCCCATGAAGTGATGTATTAATGTGTCTGTATTCATCCCAAACTCCTAATTTATCCCTCCTCTCTTTTCCCCTTTGATAACCATAAATTTGTTTTCTGTGTCCATGAGTTATTTCTGTTTTATAGATAAGTTCATTTTTGTCATATTTTAGATTCCACCTATAAGTAATATCATATGATATTTGTCTTTCTCTTTCTGGCTTACTTCACCAAGTATGATAATCTCTAGTTTCATCCTTGTGAAAATTTTAAATTAAGGATGAAAACTGTAAATTGAGTTTTCCTTTCTTGATATTCTAAAAGCACTTACTGTCTCTTCACCACTTTAAAAAATCAGCTTTATTGAGATATTTTACATATGATGAAATTCTACTTATTTTATTTTTTAAATGTTAAGTGTACAGTTGAAGGAGTTTGCACAAATGCACACACTAGTGAGAACAGCAGTGTTCAAGATACAGAACACTTCCTTCACCCCAAAGTCCCTCATGCCCCTTTGCTGCCAACCCCCTCCCAGTACTCCCGCCTCCCAGCAACCACTGGTCTCATTTCTGACCCCAGAGTTTGCCTGTGTGTATGAATGGAATTGTAGGGCAGGCACTCATTTTTGTCTGTTTCTTTCACAGGACAGAACGCTCTCATGATCATCTGTGGACCAGTATTTTGTCTTCTTCTCTCTAGGTGATGTCCTGAATGAAGCAGTTTATCCCTTCACCAGCTGAGGGACCTGTGGACTATTTCCAGTCTTCTACTGTCATTAGTGAAGCTGCTCTAAACATCTGTGTACAAGACTTTGAAAATATGTTTTTGTTTCTCTTGGGTAAATACCCAGGAGTGGAATCTCTGATTATGAGATAAATGCATTACAAGTTTGTAGAAACCCACCAAACTATTTCCAAAGCAAGTTTATGTTTCTAACTGCTGTATGAGGTCCCCAGTTGCTCCACATCCTTGCCAACACTTGGTAGAGTCTTTTTTTTTTTTTTTTACTTTTATTCTAGGCCCCTGCCCAGGGATTGAACCTAGGCCTTTGGCAGTGAGAACATGGAGTCCTAGTCACTGGACCACCAAGGAAATCCTGGTAGAATCTTATTAAGTTTAGCCATTCTAGTAGGTATTTAGAGAGATCTTATTGTAGTTTTGATTGCTGCCCTTTGTTTTCTCAGAGAAAATAGGCAGGCGGGTCAGAGCTCAGGATGTGTTCTTGTGGCCTTATCCAAACGCTGAAGCTGGGGAGGTAGCTCCCATGGACCCAAGTCAAAACATGTGGAAACGGACATGGACAACAGACTTGATTGCCAAGGCCAAGGGGATGGGATGGGAGTTTGTGATTAGCGGATGCAGATGATTGCATACAGAATGGATAAATGGCAAGGTCCTAATGTGCTCAATGTGTTAGTTTCAAGTGCACAGCAAAGCGATTCAGCTATGCATATGTATATATATATTCTTTTTCAGATTCTTTTCTATTATGGGTTATTACAAGATGTTGACTATAGTTCCCTGTGCTATACAGCAGGACCTTGTTTATCTGTTTTATGTGCTGCTGCTGCTGCTAAATCGTTTCAAGTCATGTCCGACTCTGTGTGACCCCATAGACGGCAGCCCACCTGGCTCCGCTGTCCCTGGGATTCTCCAGTCAAGAACACTGGAGTGGGTTACCATTTCCTTCTCCAACGCATGCATGCATGCTAAGTCACTTCAGTCGTGTCTGACTCTGTGCGACCCTGTGGACAGCAGCCCACCAGGCTCCTCTGTCCACGGGATTCTTTAGGCAAGAATACTGGAGGGGGTTGCTATTTCCTTCTCCAATTTTATGTGCAGTAATGTATATATGTTACATTACTGTGTATATGTTACATCTGCAAAGAGTCAGACAGGACTAAGTGACTGAACAATGTGTATACGTTAATCCCTAATTCCAAATTTACCCCTCGCCACCCTCCCTTGGGTAACTGTAAATTTATTCTCTGTGTCTGTGTGTTTCTATTTTGTAAGTAAGTTCATCTGTATCATATTTTACTTGTTTGTTGGCTGCACCATGTGGTTTGCAGAATCTTTGTTCCCTGACCAGGGATTGAATCCGGACCCTCAGTAGTTGAAAGCGCTGAGTCCTAATCATTGGACTGCCAGGAAATTTACTGTATCATTTTTTTTTTTTCACTTATCACACATAAGTGATATCATATGATATTTATCTTCCTCTGACATCAGTTTTTTTTTTTTTAACCCATTTCAGATTGTGTTTTATAAAATCACTCTTCTGGCAGGAAGGAAAATGAGTCGGAAGGGATGAGACTCCCCTAGGTGGCTTTTTACAGATGCAAAGGTGGGAGGCTTTGAGAGAATTAGAAAACTTGCGGCTACTTCCTCATTAGCAGACACAGGGGCTGCGGGAAAAGAATCGTAAGGAGGAAAAACCTTTGAGTGTACCAGGCAAACTGAGTTCACAGAGGAAACGTGAACCCGACCAGCCTTGGAAGGGGAGTGAGTGGCAGGGCCAGAAGGAAATGACCGTCCTATGGACACCTGCTGCTGACCCTGCTCTGGGGACTGGGGACCCAGTGGTAGAAGGGGAGGGCAAGGCAAAAGCCTAGTTCTTGTGTCCTCAGCTGAGATGATGAAGTAAATCCTCACAGGAAGGGAGTTATAAGTAGTGGTTAGTTATCTTTAGAAATAATTCTGACGACACTTGATTCATTCGATATTCATTTGCAAAGTGGCTGAACTGATGGGCACTGTGTCTTGTCTGAGAGTTGCTCACAGGTTAGGGAAGTTCCCTGGTGATCCAGTGGTTAGGACTAGGCATTCTCGCTGCCGGGGCCCTCAGTTAATCCCTGGTTGGGCAACTGAGATCCTACCCTGCAAGCTGCGTGGTGCAGCAAAAAGAAAAAGTTGCTCACAGGTTAATAATTGAGTGAAGGGAGCTGACCATTGTTTCTAGGAGTGTTTCCTTGGTTCTCTTATCTGTTTATTTGTAAGCTCTTTCTGGGATCGAACCTGGACCTAGACATGCCCAAGGAAACAGCCCCGAAGCCAACATTCCTGCAACATCCCTTGGACAAGGTGAAGTTCACTGCATAACTTTGCAAGATGAATTAACATGGTGTTTATCTACCAGGATTCCAGGGTCCCGGGCCCTGAGAGGCTACATCCTCAGCTCTGGTTCCCAGAAGCCACCCAAGCACCTATTTGACCCCCACCCTCAGAGCAGGCTGAGGTGGTGTTGCCCCCAGGGAGACTCTAGGAAGATTAAGAGGTCACAGAAGTATACCGGTGCCAATCAATGGCACAGCTCCCGGCTCACCAGATTTATCAAGAGGCCAATCAGCTCTCAGCGCTCCCGGGGAGAAAAATGCTCATTTATTGGGAGAACAGAAAGTGGAGCTTTGGCTGAAACCACTTTGCCTTCAACAGCAACTTTTTAATCCCTTTGTCTGGTGCATGAAATCAGTTCCCAGAACACAGCGTTTATTAATAACTGTGGGACTTTTTCCCAGTCTCCAGATCAATTGGCAGAAGCCTCTGGTTCCTTCCTTCTGGATGCTTCTATTATTTAGAGCTGAGAAGTGGTCGTCTCCTTGAAACCCATATAGTTTTTTACATGACTTGGGAATTGCTCAGCGCCCCCTCCCCAGCCCATCCTAACAAACCCAATCCGCCAGGAGGCCTTGCCCACTGTCTGTCGTCCTTGGCTGGCTCAGCCTGCTGGCATCTTTGCTTCTGCTGAGATGCCCCGCTCTCTGCAGGGCAGTGCAAAGTGTGCCTCCTCTCCTCCAGGCTAGCTGCTCACTGCCAAGGGCAGGCCCAAGTGTTGACAGGGATCCCTGGAGCCAGCCTGATTTAGAATAAGGTCACTTTGAGCTGGTTCTTCTCCTGTGGCTGGTGGAGGCCCCAGAGGCAGCTGTTGGGTAGGTGCTAAGCGAGGCCCAGGTCTCACCCTGGACACATGGGGGATGCTGTGCCAGCAGTTCCCTTGAAGAGGGAGTGTCGTAACTAGATCTTCCTCCAGAGCTGCCCCTGTCCTCTTCCTCTTCCTCTTCCCCACCCCTCCTGGGGGCCTAGCCATGCCCATGGTTTCCCCAGGCACCTCTGACTTCTACCCTCCAAGCTCCATAACACCCCCTGCCTGTTGGTTGTACCCTCAGAGGTGGCTCACCGGTACCCTAACCCCAGCATGGCACAGGGGGAGGGGCAGGCCTGGGGTCACCTCCTGGTCCCACGCCTATTGTGTCCCTGTGAAGAAACTAACAGAAGAACACCCCCCTGGTAAGGATGGGTGACAGTGGGTGCAGAGTCCTGCTCACACACACACACACAGAGGGATGCTCAGGCTGATTCCCTCTTCCCCACAAACCTGCTTCCCGCGCCCCCCACTTCCTCTATCAGTCAATAGCATCATCACTCTCTCAGTCACTCAGACTGAATGACAAAGCAGTTTTCGTGTCCATTTTTTGTATTAGTCTGTATTTTCCTTCTGTGGGAAATGATACGTAACATAAAAGTTGCCGTTTTAACCATCTTTCAATGTACAGTAACATTAAGTATAACACATTCACGTTGTTGTACTGCCACCATCTGTCTCCAGAATGTCCCTGTCTTCACCAGCTGAAACTCTGGGCCCACTCAACACTAACCTCCGCTCCCTCCTCCCAGCCCCTGGCTCCCACCCTTCTACTTTCCGTCTCTATGAATGTTGACTATTCTAGGTGCCTCATGTAAGTGGAAGCATCTAGGACTGGTTGATTTCACAGAGCATAACGTCCTCAAGGTTCATCCACGTTGTAGCCGGTGTTAAGGATTTCCCTCCCCTTTTAAGGCTGAATAATATTTCATGGTATGGATATACCAAACTGAAAAAAATCCATTCTTTGGTCTATTTTTAATAGGTCTTTTGGAAAGGAAATTAATACCAAGTTTTAAAACCCACACATTCCAGAGGAGGGGGCAGTGAGAGCGTGTCTCCTCCCACCGGCCCTCTGATGCTCCCCCCGCAGTGTCCTCCCAATTCACCCTCTTGTGTGTGCCCACTGCATGTCCCTGGTTGCCTGCCCGATACCTTCCAGCTCTTACTGGTTTATCTGACCCAGTCTGCCATCTGGAAGCTGTCCTGCTGGGCAAGGCAAGCCTTGGCTGTGGCCTTCACTCATGAGCCGTTTATTCATTCATTGCCATTTATCAGTTTGGAGAGTCTTTTAACAATAGGAAGACTTTTGGTCCATGAATACATGATGTCTTTCCATCTACCTAAGTCTTCCTTAATTTCTTTAAACAATGTTTATTGTACAGATTGTCTACTTCTTCTGTTAAATCTATTCCTAAGTATTTCATTCTTCACCTTGATGCTATTAGAAGTGAATTGTTGGGACTTCCCTAGTGGTCCAGTTGTTGGGACTTGGAGTTTCCCTGCAAGGGGTATGGGTTTGATCCCTAGTCAGGGAACTCAGTTCAGTTCAGTCGCTCGGTTGTGTCTGACTCTCTGTGACCCCATGGACTGCAGCACGCCAGTCCTCCCTGTCCATCGCCAACTCCTGGAGTTTACTCAAACTCATGTCCATTGAGTCGGTGATGCCATCCAACCATCTCATCCCCTGTCATCCCCTTCTCCTTGCTTCAATCTTTCCAATCATCAGGGTCTTTTCAAATGAGTCAGTTCTTTGCATCAGGTGGCCAAATTATTGGAGTTTCAGCTTCAGCATCAGTCCTTCCAATGAATATTCAGGACTCATTTCCTTTAGGATGGACTGGTTGGATCTCCTTACAGTCCAAGGGACTCTCAAGAGTCTTCTCCAACACCAGAGTTCAAAAACATCAATTCTTTGGCACTCAGCTTTCTTTATAGTCGAACTCTCACATCCATACATGACTACTGGAAAAACCATAGCCTTGATTAGATGGACCTTTGTTGGCAAAGTAATGTCTCTGCTTTTTAATATGCTGTCTAGGTTGGTCATAGCTTTTCTTCCAAAAAGCAAGCGTCTTTTCATTTCATGACTGCAATCACCACCTGCAGTGATTTTGGAGTCCAAGAAAATAAAGTCTGTCCCTGTTTCCACTGTTTCCCCATCTATTTGCCATGAAGTGATGGGACCAGATGCCATGACCTTAGTTTTCTAAGTGTTGAGTTTTAAGCCAACTTTTTCACTCTCTTCTTTCACTTTCATCAAGAGGCCCTTTAGTTCTTTGCTTTCTGCTGTAAGGGTGGTGTCATCTGCATATCTGAGATTATTGATATTTCTCCTGGCAATCTTGATTCCAGCTTGTGCTTCATCCAGCCCAGCGTTTCTCATGATGTACTCTGCATATAAGTTAAATATGTTGGGGAACTGAGATCCCGCAACTCCTGAGGCTGGCAGAAAAAAGAAAAAGTGGAATTGTTTTCTTCATTTTCAAAGTAAATGTCTTTTTGCTTCACTGGGATCCATTGGAATCCTCTCCTGATGGACGCTGTTTTACTTAGTGGCACTGAGTGATGATGGAGGCCTTGCGAAGGTAGGCGTCCAAGGCCTGGATCTCTGTGGGACACGTGTGAGTTCCTTGAAGAAGCTGCAGGTCTCCACAGAGCACATTCCTTGGTGTGGGATACTGATCTCCAGTTTAATGGTTCCAATCTCGCTCCAACTCAGCTCCTAATGGCATCCCCCATACTCTTTCTGGGTTTTCCTCCCTTCACTGTGCATCCATTTGGGTAGGATTCAAGAGTGATAGCTCAAATGCATTTAGCTCCCACTCTGTTAAGTTGACAGGTAGAGGCTGTTTTTCCAGATCTTGTAACTTACTGTAAGAAATAATAATTGTACTGCACCAAGGCACAGGGAAGGAAGAATAACCTCATGGAACCAGTAGAGAATCTAGAATATATGTCAAAAGTAGCATTACCCTCCTTCGGGAAAAGTATGGCACTTTCAAGAAATGGTTATAGAGCAGTTGGTTGTTTATTTGGAAAAAAAATTAGTTTCGGTTCTCACTGCACACAAAAGTAAATTCTAGGTACAAAGTTTGTTTAAAAAACAACAACAACAACAAAGCTTACAAAAGCTAGAGGGAAATACTGGAGAATATCTTTATGACACTAAATTAAATCAAGGAAAGGTGTTTAAAAAAAAAAAAAAAAAACAGAAAATTTCCCCCATGGCCCAGTGCTTACGACTCTGTGCTCCACTGCAGAGGGCATGAGTTTGATCTTTGGTCGGGGAGCTAAGATGTTGGGAAGCTAAGATCCCACATGCCACATGTTGTGGCCAAAAAAAACCCCACAAAACAAAATAAATTAAAAAAGAAACACTAAGCATTTAAAAAAGGAAAAGATTTATTAATCAGAAAAAACACTGTTACAAAAGTGAAAAAAAATCAATCAAGTTCCAGACTGGGAGAAGATACTGGCTGTATATGACTAATGAAGGACCGATATCTACAAAAAATTTCTAAACATCTATAATAAAGAGACAAGTAGCACATCTGAAAAAGTACTCCAGGCACAAAAGGAGATCCAGATCGCCTGTGGCCACATAGAAAGATACTCAACTGTATGAGGAACCAGGGAAATGCAAATTAACACCATGAAGAAATACCATTTACATTCTTCAGATCAGTAAAAAAAAAGTGATTAGTGAAAATTTACAGTGCCAGTGCTGGACATGCTGATATTCTGCTGGTTGTTTTTGAGCTTTTCTTGTTAAGTTGAGGATGTGCACACACTAATGCTTTGTAAACATCACTAGGAAACTTGCACTCAGGGATCAGAAGGGAGTTTTATAAAAATGTTTATAGTACTGAGGTTAAACAACAACCACAAACAAAACTAAACCCCTCAAAACTCACTGTGCTGTGCTGTGCTTAGTTGCTCAGTCATGTCTGACACTTTGTGACCCTGTGGACTATAGCCCACCAGGCTCCTCTGTCCATGGGGATTCTACAGGCAAGAATACTGGAGTGGGTTGCCATGCCCTCCTCCAGGGGATCTCCCCAACCCAGGGATCCAACTCAGGTCTCCCACATTGCAGTCAGATTCTTTACCATCTGAGCTACCAGGGAAGCCCAAGAATACTGGAGTGGGTAGGTCAAGAAGCAACAGTTAGAACCGGTCATGGAACAGTGGACTGGTTCCAAATTGGGAAAGGAGTACATCAAGGCTGTATATTGTCACCTTGTTTATTTAACTTATATGCAGAGTACATCATGTGAAATACCATGCTGGATGAAGCACAAGCTGGAATCAAGATTGCGGGAAGAAATATCAATAACCTCAGATATGCAGATGACACCACCCTTACAGCAGAAAGTGAAGAGGAACTAAAGAGCCTCTTGATGAAAGTGAAAGAGGAGAGTGAAAAAGCTGGCTTAAAACTCAACATCCAAAAAAACTAAGATCATGGGATCTTGTCCCATCACTTCATGGCAAATAGATGGAACAGTGGAAACAGTGACAGACTTTATTTTCTTGGGCTCCAAAATCACTGCAGATGGTGACTGCAGCCATGAAATTAAACAACACTTACTCCTTGAAAGAACTCCTATGGCCAACCTAGACAGCATATTAAATAAGTAGAGACATTACTTTGCCCACAAAGGCCTGTCTACTCAAAGCTATGGTTTTTCCAGGAGTCATGTATGGATGTGAGTGTTCGACTATAAAGAAAGCTGAGCGCCAAAGAACTGATGCTTTTGAACTGTGGTGTTGGAGAAGACTCTTGAGAGTCCCTAGGGTTGCAAGGAGATCCAACCAGTCCATCTTAAAGGAAATCAGTCCTGAATATTCACTGGAAGTACTGATGCTGAAGCTGAAGCTCCAATACTTTGGCCACCTAATGCGAAGAACTGACTCATTGAAAAGACCCTGATGCTGGGAAAGATTGAAGGCAGGAGAAGGAGACGACAGAGGATGAAATGTTTGGATGGCATCACCAACTTGATGGACATGAGTTTGAGCAAGCTCCAGGAGTTGGTGATGGACAGGGAAGCCTAGTGTGCTGCAGTCCGTGGGGTTGCAAAGAATCAGACAACTGAGCGACTGAACTGGACCTATCCCTTCTCCAGGGAATCTTCCTGACCCAATATACTGGAGCTTCAGCTTTAGCATTAGTCCTTCCAGTGAATATTCATTTCAGCCTACAGCTTTCACAAAAGGTTGTCCGTTCTCAGCCAGGTGGCACAATTAGTTTTTAACTTCAAACTTGTGACTAATACTGTCCTTTGTCTTGGGGAAGCCAAGGACTTGCTTCCAGTGAGCAAGTCTGTACAGGAATTTCTCCGCACTTTTACAGCCACTGTCTACCATTCAAAATTCTCCAACTTGTTTGCCTAATTCTCAGAGAAATGGGTATTAATGTGCCGGATATAGGATAACTTTATGAACATCAGTTCAGAGTGTGGCTTGTCAAATGTACATGTTGGCCAGCTTTAACATGACTGAAACAGAGTCAGGACCATCCAGTCCCGGTTCTGAACCTCTGTCTACCCATCTGTGCAAGACCTAAGGTGAATCTCTTCACTGCTTTGGCTTCAGTTTTCTCACAAAGAGGAGTGGTGGATTAAATTATTCCTAAGGTACCTTCTTGAGTACCAACTTTCCATGAGTCTAAGGCAGAATCTGAGGCACCGTCAAAAAATGCCTTGGCTCTGAAATTTCCCTCTTCTGTCATTTCCACCAGGCTGGTTGGATAAATACTGGTGCTCACCAATCTCTGGACAACATTTAGGGAATGCCGTATTTTTCATATATCCAAGCTGAAAGTACAAAGAGGAAAAAAGTTACTCTACCTGCCACAAGACAAACGTCTTGGCTGTTCACCTAGGTTTGGAGTAGCATTGTTTCTGTAACTTATACACCAGCAATTTTCTGCTAAACCCCCTGACGTGGTCGGTAGTCTCTTTGCAGTAAAAATTTTCTGCTTCTTTCCTGTTTGGCACTAAGAGGAATCTAATTTATATTCTGAGGTATAGTACACACACTTTATGTTTAAATTGAAATATTGTGTTGTCAATGGACCAAGAGGAACCATTGTTAAGAAAGGTATCATCTTGTCTTTGACTGTTACAAATGTAAAATATTATGTTCATGAAACTGTCAGATTCTAGTCAGACCTGTTAGTTTCAAGAGTTGGCAGCGACCTGCTGCCATCAGGAATTACAGGTTGAAAGCAACTGAGATCAGTTGAATTCACGTGGTGTTTGAATTCAAAAGAAATGAGATGGGCAAGTGGAGTTTACCTGTCACATACTTAAGAGCAGCGAGGATGCCTAACCCCGGATGACTCAAAATGACAGCGCAGCGTGGTACATGTTGTAGAGAAAGGCAGTGCAGCCAAATTAATGAGAGAAGGAGGTGCTAGGGATGGGAGGTAGCTACATCATGCCAAACAAAGGCAAATTCAGAGAATTTGAAAAACAAAAATACATTTGCAGGTTAGTGACAGTTAGTGACAATGAACAGACTAGTATTGTGTATGCTATTATTTATTCAAAAATTAGATGAAGCAAGGGAAATCCCCTGTGATCCAGTGGTTAGGACACAGCACTTTCATAGCTAGGGGCTGGGTTCAGTCCTTGGTCAGGGAATTAAGATCCTGCAAGCTGTGGGGCATGGCCAAAAAAAAAAAAATTCAGTTCAGTTCAGTTGCTCAGTCGTGTCCAACTCTTTGCGACCCCATGAATCGCAGCACGTCAGGCCTCCCTGTCCATCACCAACTCCCTGAGTTCACTCAAACTCACGTCCATCAAGTCAATGATGCCATCCAGTCATCTCATCCTCTGTCGTCCCCTTTTCTTCCTGCCTCCAATCCCTCCCAGCATCAGAGTCTTTTCCAATGAGTCAACTCTTCGCATGAGGTGGCCAAAGTACTGGAGTTTCAGCTTTAGCATCATTACTTCCAAAGAACAACCAGGACTGATTAGATGAAGTAATAAGGAAAACAAAAATATGGCATGAATATAAGTAGATTATTTGAAAAGAAGAGAAAGGACCTGAGTTACTGCAAGCCCCTGAAGGCAAGAGAATTTCATCCAAGAATAGAAAAGTCTAAATAAGTAAGACTAGGTAGGAAATACCAATAAAAACCTTACAAATAATTTTAAAAGTTGCTGATTTCTTAAGGCATTGTTTAACTTTTTAAACTGTGAGTTGGCAGAGTAACACATTCCACCTCTCTTTCAAGTACTACTTGGTATAATTAAGGTGGCAAAAACAAGAATAGAAGGAACACAGTTGTGTCATTCAAGTCAAAGTTCCCCATGAATGCCACCTGAAATTTGCAACAGATAGTTGGAATTATTTTATTCTTAATATATGTGAACAAATAAGATAAGGGTCTGTTATTTTTACCAAAGCGAATATGGTAGAGTGGTTTCATTTACACATTCTGATCTATCTAATGTGTTCTTTTCTCACTTTGCTATCTGAGTGTGAAGTGTGTTTATGTGTGTGTGTGTGTGTGTGTGTGTGTGTGTGTATGTGAGATGGTCCATCTAGCAAAATGTGCCCAATTTTAAAATATTATGTAAAACTCCAAATTACTTGTTAAAATGGAAATATTTAGAGTTGCTTAAAAATATGAGAATAAATAAACCCTATCCAAAATAGGAACCTGTCTAAATCTTAATTCTAGTTCTGAGAATCTGATGATGTCATAATGGTAAGTTTCCAGCATTTTGTTTATTTGGTTTAGGCTCAGGAACATTCTCTTTTACTCCTCCTCAGCTTTTGTTGACCCACCCACACCCGCGAAGTACCCTGCTTTCTGTTCCATCGTTATAGTAACTGTATAGACTAGTGATTGTTGTTTTCCATACCAAACTGACTTCCTTGAGTGTAAAAACTGTGTCTTTCCAGTTATGCTTATCCAGGGGCACATCAGGTTCTATCTAAAGAGAGGCTATTGGATGATGTATAAATGCAAGTGGACTTTGATAAAGTGGCTCATCGATAAAGACTTCCTGCAATGCAGGAGATGCAAGAGACATGGGTTCAATTCTTGGGTCAGGAAGATCCCCTGGAGGAGGGCACAACAACCCACCACAGTATTCTTGCCTGAAGAATCCCATGGACAGAGGAGCCTAGCAGGCTACAGTCCTATCAGGTGGCAAAGAATCAGATACGACTGAAGCAACTGAGGATGCGTGCATGCATAAATGAAAGCAGATTGCCCCTACACTTGACAATGAATGGTCTAAACAATTCTTTGCATTTCGATGGGTAGATCAGGCAGTGGCACGAATTCTTCTGTAAGTTGTCATGATCCAATGTTGCTCGAGAGACCTCACAGATGGAAGTTCAAAAAGAAATCCTAAAACTAAAATTCTATGTCCGGTTATGTTTTGGAATATGCCATTTCACCCTATGAAGGTGTGAGGAATGACCTTCAAAAAGCCTGAGCAGATCCAGATTATGACACACTGGATGACAGGGAAGCTTCAAAGGATTATTTGATCATTTGTTTTGTAGCAGAGTTACCCATTGAACCACCTGGATTTGTCAAGCTACTCAGGGTAAGAACACTGAATTTTATACAGCCTTTGTTACTGAGAAGTGGGTTTTTGTAATATCAGTTGCACTAGTTGTGACAACATTGGAAACCAGAACTGTCCTCTCCATTAAAAGTGAAGTGACTCTGGTGCTTGGGGCTGAGTGGCTTGTCTGTGTGGCCAGCTATGAGGGCGCCCCTCCTCTACCAGCTCTCCAGTAACTGCTTCTGTGGTGTTTTAAGAGGGGCACTCGCAGCAGAGCACTTTGACAGGTGCTCTGTCAAAGGAGAGGCAGGCCTGTATTGTCTCCTCAGGTAGGTGATGCTTACCGGAAAGTCAAGTAATAAGCTTAATTGCTCTCCAGGGAGTGGTTACCAACATGATTAAGCAAACTAGTTTCCAATCTCCTGTTTTCGTCACATGCAAAAGGCACACCCCATCTTTGCCTACACATTTCTGTAACACACAGCACTTCTGTAGCAAAGAGAATACTGTTCCTCCAATTTACAAATCCAGATTTCAAGGGGCTATGACACCAATGTGCAAAGTATATATTGCTGCTGTTCTTGCTGAATTTTAATTTCTGGAGGCACACAGTGTTTTCTTTTTCGCTGAGATTACTGAAGAAGATTAAGGAAAGCTATCTAGTTAGAAGTAACTACCTATTACCAAAGTATTTAGGTTAACCTAGACTGGAATATACTGCCTAACTGAGTCATAGGAAGACAAAGAAATCTTTCCACTCAGCATTTAGTGATTTCTGTTTGTTAGGACATGCTATCAGACATATGCTATCAAATCCTTAAGAATAACATAAAAAATTACAAAAATATATGTTAATACAATAAAATGAAGAATACCAACATTTGTTTTTTAAAAATGACAGTTTTACCACCCAGACATAATCAGTTAGTGATATTTTGATGTGTTTGCTTCCAGAACATTTTCTATGCCCAAGCTGAACTGCCTACATGAGCTGGTGCCTAGGTACCCATCAACCAGTTGTTAAGTAAAGCATAAACAGAAAGCAGATAAAAACAGGTAGAGCTGATAAAAAAAATAATGAAATAATGCCATTTGCAGCAACATGAATGGATGTAGAGCTTGTCACACTGAATGAATTAAACCAGACAAAGGCAAATATATGACATTGCTTATATGTGGAATCTAAAAAATGGATACAAATGAACTAACATACAAAATAGAAAGAGACGCAGAGACATAGAAAACAAACTCATGGTTACCAGAAGGGAAAGGGGAGTGGGGGCTGGATAAATTAAGAGGTTGGGATCAACATATACACACTACAAAACAGGGCTTCCCAGGTGGCAGTAGTGATAAAGAACCTGCTTGCCAATGCAGGAGGCATGAGAGACGTGGGTTCGATCCCTGGGTTGGGAAAATCCCCTGGAGGAGGAAATGGCAACCCACTCCAGTATTCTTGCCTGGAGAATCCCATGGACAGAGGACTCCAGTGGACTACATACAGTCCATAAGTTTGCAAAGAGTCGGACATGAGTGAAGTGACATGAGTGAAGCGACATACATATATAAAATAAATAATGAGGACCTACTGTATAGCACAGGGAACTATACTCGGTATTCTGTAATAACCTATGAGGGAAAGAATTTGACAATATATACATATACATGTATAACTGAATCACTATGCTGTACATCTGAAACTAAAATGATATTGTAAATCAACTTATACTTCAATTTTTAAAAAGGAGAAAAAAAAAGGTAGAGTTGAAGATGTTAATTAAAATGTCATCCTTAAAAATGTGAAAAAATCAAGAAAATACTTAAAATTATAAAGCTCCTCGTAGGGCTTAAAAATTTTTTTTATTTGGCTGCATCAGGTCTTAGTTACAGCATGCAGGATCTTTAGTTGCAGCATGTGGGATCTGTTCCCCGGCCAGGCATTGAACCCGGGCCCCCCTGCATTGGGAGCTTGGAATCTTAGCCACTGAACCACTAGGGAAGTCCCTGTTGTAGGGCTATAGAGATCACTAGTACAATCTTTTATTCTGTGCATAGGATCTGGACAGAGAATATGACCAGCTGAGAGCAAGCACAACCAGAACTAGAATCCAGGAACCAAGGCTTTTGGCATGATCTCCCTGCTCTCACAATGCTTTTTAAACTGACTTTATTTATACAGGACAGGATTTAATGATTAATAAACTCTGTCTTTGAAATGAACCTGTGAGGGGAACTATAATATATTTTAAGTATATCCTTTTTAACCCAGCCAAATGATTTTTGGTAGAACTTAAGTTCACTAAAAGCAGTCCTCCATAGTTTATGTCCCCATTATATGGATAGGAAAACTGAGGCTCAAAAGGGAAGATGATTTGCTAAGGATGCTCAGCCAGTCCGTGGCAGAATTGTGAGTAGATCTCATCTCCTGACTTCAAGGCTCTAAAAATAATGTAGGATGTCATGACCACCAAAAGAGAACTTCAAAAAAAATCTCACATACTACGGATCAATGGTCATCCAGTTACTTTGCCTTCCTTAGTCTACCTTCAATTGGACTAGTTCTGATTGTGATAAAGAATCTAGGCAGTACTCAGCAATGACTGTCAACTTCACAAAAAAAGACTGTAGGATGATGTGACTCCTGATGGATATGCGATGCAGTTTTGCCAGAAAATTCAAATCTGAGTCAGAATAAAGCATACATAACTATCAAGTGTCTAGGAGGTAGAAGAATATGTTAAGGCTCCCAGGAATATAATCAGAAAAATCTAGAATGTGGGAAACCTACAGGACAAATAACTTGGCTTCTTCAATAAATAAGTACCAAGGAAAAATGAGATTGAGGGTGGAAACATACACATTAAAAAAGATCGAAGAGACAAGTAAGTCAAATGGCATGTATTGGCATTGTTTGGATCCTGATTTGAACAAACTGCTTTTAAAAAAAAGACACAGGTACATTAATACCAACCTTACAGAATAAAAAAGATCATAAGAGAACTTTATGAACAACTGAATGCCAACACATTTTATAACTTAGATGAAATTGATACATTCCTAGAGGGGTACAAACTATTGAAACGGACTTAAGAGGAAATAGAAAATCTGAATAGACTTATAACAAGAGATTGAATTAGTAATAAACTAGCAAAACTACCCACAAAGCAAAGCTAGAGTGGTTCAGTGGTAAAGAATCCACCTGCCAATGTAGAAAAGGTAAAGTCCAGACAGTTTCACTAGTGAATTTTATGAAACTTTTATTTATTTATTTTTTGTTTTTGGCTGTGCTGGGTCTTCCTTGCTTCATGCAAGCTTTCTATAATCGCCGTGAGCCAGGGCTACTCTTCATTGCAGTGCACGGGCTTCTCACTGTGGTGGCTTCTCTTGCTGCAGAGCACAGGGTCTAGGACCTGTGGGCTTCAGCAGTTGTGGTGCATGAGCTTAGTTGCCAGATGGCACATGGAATCTTCCTGGATGAGGGAGCGAACCTGCGTTCCCTGCATTTACAGGCAGACTCTTAACCACTGAGCCACAAGGGAAGTCCGAAACTTTTTTTTTGTTGTTGTTATTTAAATTGATTTCATTTATTTTTGTATCATTCTTTTGTTAGATCCCACATATAATCGATATCATATGATATTTATTTTTCTGCCTGACTGACTTCACTTAGCATAATAATCTCCAGGTCTGTTCATGTTGCTGCAGATGGCATTATTTTATTCCTTTTAATGATTGAATAACTAAAACATCTGGAGAAGGAACTGGCAACCCACTCCAGTGTTCTTGCCTGGAGAATCCCATGGACAGAGGAGCCTGGCGGGCTACAGTCGATGCAGTCATAAGAGTCGGACACGACTGAACGACTAAGCACTGTACAGCACACAATTGAAACGTTTAAAACAGAATAAACAGCAATATTTTAAAAACTCTTCCAAAAAAAGAGAGGAGGGAATACTTTTCAAATCAACTCAACTCATTCTGTATGGCCATTATTATTCTGGTACCAAAAACCAAGACGTCACGAGAAAATTAGAGACCAATATATCTTATGAATATAGATGCAAAAGTCTTCAACAACATACTAGCAAATAAAAAATTAAGCAACATATTAAAAGGTTTATATACATGACCACGGAGAAGGCAATGGCACTGCACTCCAGTACTCTTGCCTGGAAAATCCCATGGACGGAGGAGCCTGGTGGGCTGCAATCCATGGGGTCGCTAAGAGTCAGACACGACTTCACTTTCACTTTTCACTTTCATGCATTGGAGAAGGCAATGGCACCCCACTCCAGTACTCTTGCCTGGAAAATCCCATGGATGGAGGAGCCTGGTGGGCTGCAATCCATGGGGTCGTTAAGAGTCAGACACGACTTCACTTTCACTTTTCACTTTCATGCATTGGAGAAGGAAATGGCAACCCACTCCAGTGTTCTTGCCTGGAGAATCCCAGGGACTGGGGAGCCTGGTGGGCTGCCGTCTATGGGGTCGCACAGAGTCAGACACGACTGAAGCGACTTAGCAGCATACATGACTAAGTGGGATTTATCCAAGCTTGGTCTGACATTTAAAAATCAATGTAATACACAATATTAATACAATTCTAGATAAACTAAGAAGAGACCATCCTCAATCTGATAATGGCCATACATGAAAAACCCACAGCTAACATCATATAATAGTAAAAGACTGAATGGTCTCTCCCTAAGATCATGAACAAGACAAGGACGTCCATTCTCAACACTTCTATTCAACGTTGTACCAGAAGTTCTAGTTGGGAAAATTAGACAAGAAAATGAAATAAAAAGGATCCAGATTGGAAAGGAAGAATGAAGAAGAATATCGATTTCCTTAAGAGTTCCCTGGTGGCCTAGTGGTTACTATTCTGGGCTTTCTCTGCTGTGGCCCAGGTTCAATCCCTGGTCAGGGAACTGAGATCCTGGAGGCTGTGTGCTGCTGCTAAGTCGCCTCAGTCGTGTCAGACTCTGTGCAACCCCATAGACGGCAGCCTGCCAGGCTCCGCCGACCCTGGGAGGCTGTTTAGCATGACCAAAAAAAAAAAAAAAAAAAGAAATCAATATGCAGATGACATGACTTTGTATATAGAAAATGCCGAGGATGCCACTAAGAATCTAATAAATGAGTCCAGCAAGGTTGCAGGATACATGATTAATATGCACAAATTAATTATATTTCTATGTTCACTCACAATGAACATTCTGAAAATGAAATTAAGAAAATAATTCCAGGGAGGCGGCTACATCGGCAGCGGCCCAGAGCTGAGCCACAACCCCGATTCAGCCTCCCTCCTTGGTGTTACCGCCGCTGCTGCAGTCATGGCTGCTGATGGGGTGAACCAGTGCTCTCCTCTGCTGTCTGCATCCCATTTGGGAAACATCACTCTCAGGGTCCCACCATATGTACAAGAAAGCAGCCCCAGAGGAGACATGAGCTCAGTTCCTGGGCCGGGAAGACCCCACATGCCGAGGAGCAACTAAGCCTATGCACCACAATTACTGACCTGTGCTCTAGAGCCTGGGAGCCACAACTGCAGAGCCCATATGCCACAACTACTGAAGTTCGCATGCCCTAGAGCCTGTGCTCCACGGAAAGAGAAGCCCCTGCAATGAGAAGCCCTTGCACCGCAACTAGAGAGAAGTTCCGCACCTGCTCCCCACCCCCGCAACTAAAGCAATGAAGATCCAGAACAGCCAAATAAACAAAAAATAAAATTATATATAAAAAAGAAAAGAAAGAAAACAATTCCATTTATAATAGTACCAAAAAAGAAAATATATAGGAATAGATACTATGCAATTGAATTGCAGAAGTTATACTATAAAAACTACACATTGTTAAAAGTAATGAAGATAATTCAGATAAATGGAAAGATATTCCACATTCATGAATCAGAAGACTTAATATCAAGTGGCAAAACTCTCCAAACTGCTCTACAGAGCCAAAGCAATGCTTATCAAAACTACAACTCCCTTTTTTGCAGAAATGGACAGGCTGATAGCAAAATTTATATGGAAATTCAAGAAACTCCAAATACCAAAACAATCCAAAAAGAAAAATAAAGTTGAAGGACTTACATTGCTTGATTTTAAAAATGTAATATAAACCTACAGTAATCAAAATGGTATAGTACTGGCATAAGAACACCTATCAGTGGAGTAGAACTTGCAGTTCAGAAATAAACCCATATTTTTATGGCCAATTGTTTTCTTTTTATTGAAGTATAGTTGATTTACAATCCTGTGCCAGTCTGTGTTATACAGCAGTGACTCAGTTATACACATGCATACATTCTTTTCTTATATTAGGACCCTGTTGTTAATCCATTCTAAATGTAATAGTTTGCATCTACCAACCTCAAACTCCCAGTCCACCCCTCTCCCCCAATCTCTTGGCAACCACAAGTCTCTTCTCTACAGCTACGAGTCTGTTTCAGTTTTATAAATAGGTTCATTTGTGCCACATATATTTTTTGGCCATGCTGAGTCTTCGTTGCTGCATGGGATTTTCTGTAGTTGTGGTGACTGGGGGCTACTCTCTAGCTGTGGTGCATGGGCTTCTCACTGTGGTGGCTTCTCTTGTTGTGGATCATGGGCTCTAGAGAGATTCAGCTTCAGTGTTGCAGTGTGTGGGCTCAATAGCTGCACTTCCCAGGCTTTGGAGCACAGGCTTAATAGTTGTGCTCAGGCTTAGTTGCTCCGAGGCATATAGCATCTGCCCAGACCAGGGATTGAACTGATGTCTCCTGCACTGGCAAGCAGATTCTTCACTACTTAGCCACCAGTGATGCCCCGTGCCATATTTTGGATTATACATATAAGTGATATCAGATGGTATTTGTCTTTCTCTTTCTGACTTCACTTAGGATAATAATCTCTAGTTGCATCCACATTGCTACAAATGGCATAATTTCATTATTTTTTTATGGCTGAATGGTATTCCATTATATATATATGTATATATATATATATATATGTGTATATATACACACACACACACACACACACACACACACACACACTACATTTTTATCTATTTATCTGTCTATGGATATTGCACAATTGCACTCATCTCACATGCTAGTAAAGTAATGCTTAAAATTCTTCAAGCCAGGCTTCAGCAATACATGAACCGTGAACTTCCAGATGTTCAAGCTGGCTTTAGAAATGGTAGAGGAACCAGAGATCAAATTGCCAACATCCGCTGGATCATCAAAAAAGCAAGCGTTCCAGAAAAACATCTATTTCTGCTTGACTGACTATGCCAAAGCCTTTGACTGTGTGGATCACAATAAACTGTGGACAATTCTTCAAGAAATGGGCATACCAGACCACCTGACCTGCCTCTTGAGAAACCTGTATGCAGGTCAGGAAGAAACAGTTAGAACTGAACATGGAACAACAGACTGGTTCCAAATAGGAAAAGGAGTACGTCAAGGCTGTATATTGTCACCCTGTTTATTTAACTTCTATGCAGAGTACATCATGAGAAAGGCTGGGCTGGAAGAAGCACAAGCTGGAATCAAGATTGCTGGGAGAAATATCAATAACCTCAGGTATGCAGAGGACACCACCCTTATGGCAGAAAGTGAAGGAGAACTAAACAGCCTCTTGATGAAAGTGAAAGAGGAAAGTAAAAAAGTTGGCTTAAAGCTCAACATTCAGAAAACTAAGATCATGGCATCTGTTCCCATCACTTCATGGCAGATAGATGGGGAAACAATGGAAACAGTGGCTGACTTTATTTTTCTGGGTTCCAAAATCACTGCATATGGTGATTGCTGCCATGAAATTAAAAGATACTTACTCCTGGAAGGGAAGTTATGACCAACCTAGACAGCATATTGAAAAGCAGAGACATTACTTTGCCAACAAAGGTCCGTCTAGTCAAGGCTATGGTTTTTTCAGTGGTCATGTATGGATATGAGAGTTGGACTATAAAGAAAGCTGAGCACCAAAGAATTGATGCTTTTGAACTGTGGAGAAGACTCTTGAGAGTCCCTTGGACTGCAAGGAGATCCAACCAGTCCATCCTAAAGAAGATCAGTCCTGGGTGTTCATTGGAAGGACCGATGTTGAAGCTGAAACTCCAATACTTTGGCCACCTGATGCGAAGAGCTGACTCATTGGAAAAGACCCTGATGCTGGGAAAGATTGAAGGCAGGAGGAGAAGGGGACTAAAGAGGGTGAGATCGTTGGATGGCATCATCGACTCGATGGACATGGGTTTGGGTGGACTCCGGGGGTTGCTGATGGACAGGGAGGCCTGGCGTGTTGCAGTTCATGGGGTCGCAAAGAATTGGACACGACTGACTGAACTGAACTGATGGACGTTTATATTGTTCCCATGTGTTGGCTATTGTGGACAGTGCTTCTACGGACATAGGGGTGCATGTGTCTCTTTGAATTATAGTTTTCTTCAGGTATATTATCATGAGTGGGATTGTTGGATCATATGGTAGCACTATTTTTAGTTTTTTGAGGAATCTCAATACTGTTTTTCATCAGATCGTAGTGTACCAAATTACATTCCCACCAACAGTGTAGGAGGTTTTCTTTTTCTCCATACCCTCTCCAGCATTTGTTATCTGTAGCCTGTTTAATGGTGGTCATTCTGACCAGTGTGAGGTGGTACCTCATTGTAGCTTTGATTTGTATTTCTGTAACAGTTAGCAATACTGAGCATGTTTTCATGTGCATGTTGGCCATCTTTATGCCTTTTTTGGAGAATTGTCTATTTAGGACTTCTGCTCATTTTCTGATTGGGTTGTTTGTTATTGAGTTGTATGAGCTATTTGTATGTTTTGGAAACTAAGCCCTTGTTGGTCACATGATTTGCAAATATTTTCTCTCATTTTGTAGGTTGCCTTTTCGTTTTGTTTCTAGTTTCCTTTGCTGTGCAAAAGCTTTTAAGTTAGATAAAGTTCCATTCGCTTATTTTTGCTTTTATTTCTGTTTCCTTGGGATACTGACTTAAGAAAACATTGCTATGATTTATATCATGTCCAAATAAAATTTTGTAATAGAATGTTCAGAATGCCATTATGTATAATAACCAAAAAGTGGGTTGAAACAACCTAATGTCTATCAGCTAATGAATGGATAAGCAAAATGTGGCATACATACATAATGGAATTTTGACAATAAAAAGGAATGAGGTAATATGACATGTTACAATATAGGTGAATTTTCAAAACATGCTAAATAAAAGAAGCCAGTCATATATTGCACAATTCCATTTACATAAAATGTTCAGAATAGGCAAATCTATGATAAAAAGTAGATTGGGGGTTGCCTACAACTGGATAGTGACTGCCAATGAGTATAGGGGTTTTGGGGGGTGGGTGATGATTATATATCTCTTTAAATGTACTGAAGACTATCAAACTGTGTACTTTAAGTGGGTGAATTATATGTAATATGAATTATACGTCAATACACATGGTAGCAAGAAAAATTATGGGATAATTAGGGAAATTTGAAGATTGACAGGGTAGTGCTAATACCAGTTATTACAGTTGAACTGCGTGGGTCCATTTACACATGGATCTGAGGTTGGTTAAATCCATGGATACGGAACCCTGGATTTGGAGGGCCAACTGTGAGACTTAAGCATCTATGGATTTTATTATCTGCTGCAGGTTCTGGAACCAATCTCCCATGGACACTGAGGGATGTACTATACTGTTAATTTTTCAAGCGTGATAATGGCATTGAGGTTATGTTTATTAAAAAATTGTCTTTTTACAATACTATTTGTGGGTGTAAATAATTAGAAACAACTCTTTTGAGCCTACCTATCATTTTATCACCTGGCTTTTCTGCCCCTCACCTTAAACTCCTTCTCCAAATTACCTATTGACCCCCTATCCCCACTTTTGTCCCTACAATTGTCTTTTGAACCAGTTCCAAGCAGGCTTTCATCCTCAGCATTGTAGAGCTGTAACCAAGGGTCAATTACAGCCGGTGAGCACAGATATCCTCTTGTATTCTCAAGTTTTGCATTCACAGATTCAACCAACCAGGGATCATAAATATTTTTTTTTTTAATTATAGAATGTTCCAGAAACCAAAACCTGATTTTTCCATGTTCTGGCAACTATTTACATTGCATTAGGTAAAATCATCCAGAGATGGTTTAAAGTATATGGGAGGATATGTACATAGGTTATATGTAAATACTATGTTGTTATTAAAAGACTTGAGCATCCAGAAGGATCCTGGCACCAATTCCCTCTCCAAGGGTGACTTAACTGACTCGGTTGCTTTTCCTCTTATTTCAGTTGCTGCTTTCTATTTCCTTTCCTAGTTTCATGACTGTCTTAATCCCTAAATGCTACAGAGTCCCAGGACTCAGTTCTTAGATAATTTTTTTCAAATTTCTACTTATCTAGATGATCTCATGGCTCTCATGTTCTCTAAATGCTGGCATCTCCCACGACATGCCCAGCCTGCACCTTTTTTCAGAATTCCAGATTCATATTCCTAACTTTCTTCCTGATATTTCCATGTGTTAATTTGATATGCATCTCCAAAGTTGAATTTGTCTCTTCTCATTCCCAACTGGTTCCTCTGTTTCCCCATTTCAATAAATAGCAACTTCAAACTGCTCAGGCCAAAAATCTTGGGAATCACTCTGGGCTCTCTCTCATCCCCTACAAGAACTGAGCCATCAAATCCATGTGCCTGAGTGCACACAGACACCTCGCCCTTCCACTACTTGTACTTTTCCCAAGTCACCTTGTCTCTCACTTGGGGTATTTTACTAGTCTCCTAAGTTGTCCCCCTCTTGCTCCCCTACAATCTATTCTCAAAATAGAAGCTAAAGTGAGTCTACAAAAACAGAAATTGATAAGCAAGGTCCTGTTGTACAGCACAGGGAACTAATTCAATATCCTATGATAAATCATAATGGTAAATATGAAAAAGAATGTATATATATGTATAACTGATTTACTTTGCTACACAGCAGAAATTAACACAATTGTAAATCAACTGTACTTCAATTAAATAAATAAAAAAATAGAAGTCAAATCATGTTTCTCCTCTGCTTAAAAACCTACCAGTGGCTCCCCATCTTACTTAAAGCCAAAATTCTTACATTGCCCTTGAAATCCACAATTTGGACTGAAGCCCCTGAATGTCACAATTTGGCATTCTCTTACCTCTGACCTCATTTCCTACTTTCCCCTCGCACACACTGCTTCTGCCACTCTGGCTTTTCAGTTCTTAGCACATAGTAGGTGTCTGTCTCAGAAGGCTTGCTGCACTGGCCTCTACCTGGAATGCCCTTCTCCCAGAGAAAGGACATTGCTTGCTCTCTCAAATCCTTCACACATTTGCTGTATACTTCTCAGTGCCCCTCCCCCTTGTGCTATTTAAACAAATTCCTTTCCCTATCCTCAGCACTCCTTAATTTCCTGCTTCAGTTTTTCCATATTTATTCTACCTGGCTCAGTACATATTTTATTCATTGCTACTCTGCTTTCTATCTTCTCTTCCCAAAAACAAAGATTTTTTTCCTTCTTTGCTCAGTGGTTGGCGCACAATCAGTACAGAGTATTTTTGATGTGTTAATGCTGTTTATATTGCACTTACATTCTCTGACTCCTTGTTTAACTGACACTAGCTTCTTGGGAGTTTGGCCGTGTCCCTGAGGAAGGTGAAACTAATTGAACAGACTGGCCACTCAGACTGCTATAAGAGCGCCCAAAGCACAGAGTGGGAATTCTACAGGTTCAGGTTTCAGTTGCAGCCTTGGTACCAATCAGCCATTAGGCGTTGGGCAAATCATTTTTTCTTTCTGGTCTTCTATTTACTCATCTGCTAAATGGAGCTCCTTGCTTCAAATGACCTCACAGGATTTTTGAGAAAGCAAAAGTTAAAGATGAAGTGTTGAGTAGGAAATGGTGTGTCGCATTATTTTCTCTATTATAGACAAGGATCTACTTACCTGGAATTTTATAATTTTTAAGAGCAATGTGTAGGCCTGGACTAAAACTTGAGTGTTCTTTTAGGAAAATTGAAAGATGCAGATTTGCTGTGTTAAGCTTTTTTACACATCAGTAATTTGAGAGTGGAAGCTCTTGCTGTTAGCCTATTCTTTCTCCTGTGAAACCTCCCTCTCACATGTAAACTATTGTTTTTTAGCATTCTTGTCCAAAGAAGTGAATAGTCACTGCCCATGGGTGCCCAGCTCCTGTAGAAGTTTGTTTTCTGATCACTTGTGTATATGTATGGTTGGTGAGCTTCCCCTCAGCCCATCTGTATCCCAGAACCTTGGTTTCCTCACTTGTAAAATGATGTTAATAACTGGCTGTTTATTTTATGGAGTCAATGACATATCAATAATTTACATAAAGCGGTAGTACAATGCCTAGCATATATTAAAGCTTCCGAAATGCTTCCTATAAATGGAGACTGTATTGAGCTGCCACACTCAGGGTCACTTTCTAACACAGTTCTTCCACTATGTTACTACCCCTAGCTGAGGACCTAAAACAATGTAGATCTCTCTACCTGATTTCAAAATATTCCCCATCCTATTGAAAGCAGAGTTCAAAGAGATATTTGTACACTTTTGTTCACAGAAGCATTATTCACAGTAGCCAAACGGTATAAGTAACCCAAAGGTTCATTTTGGGAATATATATATATATATATATCTCATACATACAATGGAATATTATTTAATTTTAAAAAGCAAGGAAATTCTGGGATGTCTCTGGCAGTCCAGTGGTTAAGACTCAGTGCTTCCACTGTAGGAGGTTCCATTCCTGGTTGGTTAAGATCCTGAATGCTGTGGGGTGTGGTCAAAAAGGAAGCCCAAAGAATTTATAGATTATTACAATGAATAATGTGGCAAAAAAGGCGGGGCAGGGAAATTCTGACACCTGCTTCAACATGAAAGCAGGACATTATGCTCAGTGAAATAGTGTAATAAGTCAGTCACAAAAGGAACATGATTCCAATTACATGAGGAACCTCAACAGTCAAATTTATAGAGAGAGTAAAAGAGTGGTTGCCAGAGGCTGGGGCAGGATAGGGACGGGGCTGTTTAAAGGGTAAAGGATTCCAGATTCCTACAGTTGAATTCTGAAGACGGTAGCACAGCAGTGTAAATGTACATAACTATACACTTAAAAATGAATGGTAAATTTTATATCATGTGTATTTTATCACATTAAAAATCAGACATTCCTGGGACCTAACTGGCGGCCCAGAGGTTAAAACTATAAGCTTCAATGCAGGGGGCACAGGTTCTACCCTGGTCAAGGAACTAAAATCCCACATGCCACGTGGTGGGGCCAGAACTATTTAAAAACTTGAACATTCCCAATCCTAGTTACCAACATTACTTTCCACTTGTCTTTTTTTTTTTTTTTTTCTTTCCCCAATTCAGTTAGGCTGCTCTCTTCATGGCACTCAGTAAAACGTCCACTGCCTCCTGAGCCCTTGCCCCATGCTATCTTCTCTGGAAAGCTCTTTTATCACCACCCAGCGGCTGGCGTCTATGGGGTCGCACAGAGACGGACACGACTGAAGTGACTTAGCAAGTAGCAGCAGCGGTTTTCAAAAGGTCGCTTGTGCTTTCTCCAAAAGATGTCCTTCTTTCTAGATCTATACAGGAGTCACCTCCTACTTGCCATCACTACTCCTTCAGCCCACAGTCCACTCCCTTTCCTGCACTCCACAGAGGAGTCTACATAAGTCTTGTTTTAACTGAGTCTCTCCAAGCACATCATCTAAGTCCTGGACCTTCACAGGTAAGGTCTCATGGGTGTCCACACACCCCACTAGCAGGAGCTCCGGACATGAGAATCGAGACGGAGGGAAGCCAACTCACACTCTGAGTGGGTTCCCCGGAGCAGTGTGCAATCTCAAGAAAGCTTTCAATGTCAAATTACAAGTGAGGGTAGGCGCCCGACGCAGCAAAACTGTGTGCCCTTCGAGATCCTTAAAGGGGAGCCCTGCAACTTGCACAGCTTTTAAACCTCCGAGACACTCTCCCACACTTCTTCCAAGAGAAAGGCAAGAGAGGGGATGGAAGCCGCCTGTTCTGTGCAGGCACTCAAGGAAGAAAGTCTCCAGGGTTTCCGAGGCTTCCAGGAGAAGTTTCCAGGGCTGGCTCGGCTTCAAAGAGGGCAAAGAACCGTTAAAAAGTTGTGCTTCCGGCTCCAGCGCCCGCGCCTACCCGAAAAGTGAAGGGGAGCCTCGGTACGGAGAGTCGCAAGGCACAATTTCCTTCGCCCTGGACGCCCAGATGGTGCGCCGAGCGCGTAACCCAGAAGTAAAAGGCCGGTTCCCTCAGGTAGAAGACCTCGCCCCCACCGGAGGAAGTTCTTGCTAGACGCCTTTTACCCGAGCTTTCCTGGTTCTTCCTGAGCTCTACGCTCCCTGCTTTCTGGTGCCCTACTGCCATGGCCGCTTAGATTCAATCCTCTCTGCCTAGCCTGAGTTTTGTCGCAACTCACCGGGGGTCCAACTCCAGCCTGGCCGCCCTTTTCTTAAAGAACCTTTCCCTACGGGTCCCCATCAGGGCCAATTGACGTTCTCCGAGTAGGCAAGAGCTCTAGGGACTGGCAGGTCCCGAATCCCGTCGCAGCCAGGGCGGCGCCTGCGCCGGGCGTTACCATAGAGAAGCAGGCGCCTCTCTGCTCTCGGTTTACACACTCTATGGTCCAGCCGGGTCGTGGCGGTAAGGGGGAAAAAGGGAGACCTCATTGCGCAGGCGCCCTGGGCTTCTAATTTTTTTTTTTTTTTTTTTTTAATCCCCGCACCAAGCGCTTAACCTCATTGGGGTGGAGGAGAAGGCGGCGGCCGTCTGGTCCGCAGCGGCAACAGGAGCGAATAATACGGCCGTAAGTGCTCGGTTAGGGCGAGGGTGTGTAGACCCCAGGCCTCCCAGGCCCCTGCCCCCCCTCGCGGTGGTGGGCACCGAAGCTGGGTGGGGGCTAGGTCCAGCGCTGTCATCCGCTCTTGGGTGCACTTTGGGGGGAGGGGGGCGGCCCTTAGGTGGGAGCTGGGCGGGGAACGGGAGTGGAGGACTGTTGATCCAGCCCGCAGATCGCTGATCCCACGCGGCTTTGCAGGGGGTTGGGGGTGGGTCTGGGGTCAGCCTGGCTTTGTGTGCCCCTCTGTCTTCTCTCCCGGACCCCACCCCGGGCCCCCTTCCCGACCCGAGTCTCGGGCCTGGTAGGAGAAGCCGCGTTTGAAAAGAGCCGGGGCTTGCGAGGGGAGGGGGCGAGAGGGAGAGGGAGAAACCCCCCACAACTACTACTGGCCGAGTGGTGGGTGTGGAGAAAGATCGGGAGGGAAGGGGTCCAGCCGGGCCAGACAAAGCCGAGCGCGGGCCGGGCGGGATGCGCAGGCTGCCGAGGTCCCCGGGCCCGCAGCGAGCTGCTTCGGAGGCTGGGAAAGCGGACAAGTGCTGAGTTAAGCCTTGTGCAGCCTCCTCAACTTGCCTTTGTTGTTCTTCGGTATTGGCAGGGACGCTCTGACGGAGAGGAGTGTGTGATCTTGCACGTTAGCCTGGTTGGTACAATGGAACTCATCACATTTTGCTTTCTCGTTTTCCAAGCCCCTCGGATGAGTCTGGGGTTTTCCAGAGTCTCACTTATTACATAATTTTAAAACAACAACAACAACAACTTGTGTTTATTCCTAAAATTAAAAACAAAAATTAGGTGGAGCTTTGAAACATATTTTATTGCATCTGGATGAGTTTCTCTGTCGTGAGGTTCGTTCATTAATGTTGACCATTTGTAGAACCTGTGAGCTCTTTAAAGATGATACTTAAATTCGTAGATATGACATCCAGAGCTCTAGATTCTCTAGTCCTTTGGGAGGCAGTGATGCAGAAGAGTCAGAAGTGAGAAATAGTTGCTTGCTGCCATGTCCCTTGCACCCTGTTTGAGTGCCAGAATCTGGTATAAATGATGGCTTTAGAAATTGTTGCTTTTATTACAGTTATTGTGACATTTACTGTCGTCTTGGTCAGAGAAATCCTGGACAGTGGGCTCCTTTTGCTTGTCAAGGGAGTGGAGAAAAGTAACATTGATGCAGAGACTGTATAGATAAGAAAAATAACATCACAGTGTCCCAGAGTTACTGGATATTACTTATCTTTTCCATTTGCTAAGAAAGATTTAAATTTTGGTGAGCTGTTTGCTTATCATCTTTGTAAGATCGTGTAGTTGCACCTTTTTTAGCGGTTGTTACTCAATGCTCAGTTTCTGAAATTCATAGCTTATCAGCTAACATGTAGATGTTTTAGGATTTTAAAGTTTTAATTTTTGTTGAGGAGTTTTCAGCTGTAGTTTTGTATTCTCCCAACTAAGATTAATCAAAGTCAGAAATCCTTTGAAGAGACTGTTGGTGGTGGAGTTGTCAAATATTTTATCTCCATGTTACAATCTAAGTGGTAGTGAGCAGGGAAAAAGCCTTTGCACCTTAAATTAGTGTTAGAACTGAAAACCTCAATCTCCTAGAGTGCCAAGATTTTGGCCATAGGCTCAACTTTACCTGAAAGAGGTAGACATTTTTTTGTACTAACAAGAAGCAAAAATCTGAAGCTTGGTTTTTATGCTTGAGTAACTACTGCCATAGAATCTCTTAAGTGTAGTTCAGATGATGGGAACTTGCTTTTTATAGAGCAAGATTTCAGATCCTTAAAATAGTTTGACAGGGATGTTGAGACATGAATGGCCAGAAGACCATTAAGTTTATTGTTCACATGTATTATGTTTTGTTCACTGGTTTGGGATTTAGATTTATTTCCCTTTAATCCTTTGTTCATTTTCTCCACTCCCCCCTCTTTTAGATGGCTCAGTCTCACAGTTTATAAGTTGGGTGAGATAGTTTTTTGTACCTGAGACATAATTTTTTCAGACTCCGTTTATTCTTAACAATCTTCTACTTATAAAGTTGTAGCTTTTTAGATTGATGGATAATGCTTTTTATTTCATAGTACTATTGGTAAATGTTTTAATCATTTAAGGGATGATAACATTAGGCTCAGAGCTGAGTTTTGATAACAACTTTGATGATTGCAAGTGTGGTAGTCACATAGTGTAAAGAATAGACAGTAGCAGAAAATAATGTTTGAAAACAGAATCACTGATGATTCAGTCTTTGGTTTGTAAAATGTAATTTAAGAAAGTAAACTAACCCTTCTTTATTGAATGCAGCCAGGTCAGCATCCATAAAGAGTGTGTGTGTTTGGTTAACTGACCTCTAAAGGCCTTTTCTTTTTAGCACCACGATTTTTTGAGTGTTAGCTGTGTCTTCACACTGCAGGACTTTCTTCACCTCTTTGAGCTCAGACGAGTACTGCCAGGCTGAATGCTCCTGCTCCTCAGATTCTTATGGCACCTCTACAGAATCCACTTTCCCACAAGCATCTTTAGGGATCCACTTTCCCACAGGCATCCCTGAAGATGTAGCTCAGTGTGTTCAAATGGCAGCATTTCTTCCATAATACTTTTGTTGACTTTTCTCCTGTTTCTTGCCTGGAAGTCTCCTCACTCCTTGTTGATTCCTCTTGTATCCATTACCTTCCTCCTGGGAAGATTCCTCTGGTGATTTATTCTTCTCTAGGTCCTTGAGGGTCTTGGGAATTTGTAGAAGACTTTGTAGTAGCTTCTGTGCTTGGACTACTGGCCTTGTGTAACCAGTCTCTGTAGAAAGTGTGAAGGAATAAACTAGTGTATCTTAACTTAGAATAAAAGGATTGGAGCCTTGGAAGAGCTCTTTGAGGCCATATAGTCCAACATCCTGCCTTATGTCTACTGTATTCTGGTCTTGAGCCTCAAACTGCTGCCTGCTTTCTTGTCATTGGACAGGTCTTGATTGCTGGAAAGATATTCTAGACTGTCTCCACTCTGCCCCTCCCCTTTGCCTGTTGATCTTAGTACTCTCTGAAGCAACATGAATCAAATCTGTTTCTTTTCCATGAAATAGTCTTTCATTTCCCAGGACAGTCATCAAGCCTTTTCTAGGTTTATTGATTAATTTATTAAACCCTTTCTTTAGTTCCCTGGTGGCTCAGCTGGTCAAGAATCCGCCTGCCATGTGGGAGACCTGGGTTCGATCCCTGGGTTGGGAAGATCCCAAGGAGAAGGGAACAGCTTCCCACTCCAGTATTCTGGACTGGAGAATTCCGTGGACTCTATAGTCCATGGATCGCAAAGAGTTGGACACAACTGAGCGACTTTCACTTTCAGGAACCACAAGGATATAGCTGAAAAGACATACATGGGTCTCACGCTCAAGGGCTCACTCACAGTGTAATGGAGGAGACAGATAAAATGTTACAAATTCCGTCCCTGTGATGCTGAAGTATGTAAACAGCCCTAGGCCCTTTGTCCCTTTGTGGTTTAAACTGATATCACCTAAACTAGATATCACTGTGCTCTCTTTAGACAACTCTTGTTTGTTATGGTCCTTTAAATGTAGTATATGAAATAAAGCAGAATTTGATATGAGCTGACCAGAATATATAGTTCCTGTCTTAGGTTAGGAAACTGTATCAAGGATTTTCAGACATGTGAGCTTTCTGGTTCTGCCACTTCCTAGCCCTGTGGCTTTGGGCCATGGGCCAGTTAGATCATCTCTTTGTATTTTAATAATTTCATCTACAAAAGGAGGGTGAAGGCCAGGCAGTGTTAATAGCAGCATCTTCTTATAGGGCTGTGTGAGGATGAAGTGAGATAACATATGTAAGATGCTGAGAATAGTGACTGGCATATACTGAGTAAGTATATGGACTTCCTGTCATGTATTCATGGTAAGAGTTAATGTAATAATAATAACAGTAACTGGGACTTCCTGGAGTCCAGTGGTTAAGACTCTGAGCTCCCAGTGCAGGGATAATGGGTTTGATCCCTGGTCAGGGAACTAACATCCTGCATTCTACAAGATGCGGCCAAAAAAAAAAAAAAAAGCAATTATCACATTGCCAGAATCACTTGGAGAGGGTTTTAAAATACAAATGGCCTGGTCTTATTTATTGCTAGCCACCCAGAGATTTTGGTCAGTTAAGTCTTCGTCGGGCCTGGGCAGCCACAATTTTTTAACAATCCTAAGGTAAATCTGGAAAACCCAGTTTGAAAGTCCTGCATTCTATGTTAATTTTGTCAGTGATTGCATTTGCTTTTACAAATTAAAAAAATTACCAGGTAACAGTCATAGATTCTCCTAAAAGATTTGAACATGGAAGTAAAGGGGAAGGTCTGGCCCCAGATTCTGCTGAGCCCCAGGGCAGGCGATACGTCCTCTTATTATCAGTTCGGAGTGTGTCTCCTAAACGTGGTTACCCTTGTTTGTAGGAACATCTTCCTAACACTAACAGCCAGATTTGAGGGAACAAACCCTGGATTTTCAAAACACTTTTACATTCTTAATCTTCTTTGTTCCCTTCAAAAAATCCCGTGAGGTAGGCAGTGGAAATACCACGATTATCCTGTCAATTTACAAATGAGAACCCAAGACCTCGGAGTTATATCCCAGTACATGGTGGAACGAGGATGAGAACTGGGCTGGCCTTCAGTTTCTCAGCCTGATGTTCTTTTTGTGTAAATTGTCTCTTAGCGACATCACTTTTACACCTTATATTGAAGTTGTGGTTCTGAGGTTGCCTGATCATTTTTGCCATGTGAAATACACCAGACCAGGTTTCCTCTCTCCTTCATGTGTTTATACTTGCTTTTTAAAAAATGTAAATTTAAGGTTTAATAGTTAATGAATATGTTAAGATTTATCTTTTTGTGAAAGAAAATTTAGAACTGGCCTGTGCCCATCTTGCTACCATGGTACAATTGGGTGCGTTTATCTTCATTCAGCATGACTGAGGTCAGTGCATCTGCCTTCTACCTCTAGAAGGGTTGTCCAGTTAACTTTCTAAGCAGAATGAGTTAAACTTATTTGTAATCCTATTACAATAATATGGCAATAATACAGAAAGTTGAGAGACCAGACAGGGGAAAACCTATATCAAGCCATCCTAACACAGGGTTTTTTCTTCTTTTTTTTTTTGTAATCCGAACACGTTTTTTGTATGTATTGGAGTAAAATTGACATGCAACAATATGTTGGTTTCCAAGTGTGTAGCATAGTGATTCAGTGTTTTTGTATATTGTGAAATGATCACAATAAGTCAAGATCCATAATACAAAATTTTTTTTCCTTGGATGAGAACTTTTAAAATTTAATCTATTAGAAACTTTCAAATGTACAGTACAGTATTGTTAAACTATGGTCATCATGCCATACATTTGTTTTATAACTAGAAGTTTGTACCTGTTGATACCTTTCACCCATTTGTCCCCCTGCCCCACTTCCCCACCTCCAGGATTTTTCATAGTGTGCTATCCATATGTCCCTGTTTTTTAGTAAGTCTTTTTAGGTCTTCTGTGTTTTATGAATGAAAGTGAAAGTGAAGTCTCTCAGTCGGGTCCGACTCTTTGCGACCCCATGGACTGCAGCCCCTCCAGGTTCCTCTGTCTGTGGGATTTTCCAGGCAAGAATACTGGAGTAGGTTGCCATTTCCGTCTCCAGTGTAATGACATAGTGTGCATCATTTTGATTTTTAATAGCTTTGTCATATTTGATTTGATAATGGCAGATTTTGGTAAACTGGGATCCTTATTTTTTGGCTATGCCTCACAACTTGTGGGGTCTTAGTTCCCTGACCAGAGATTGAATCTGGGCCCTTGGCAGTGAGAGTGGACTCCCAGCCACTGGACTGCCAGGAAATTCCTGGTAAACCAGGATCCTTGATATGCAGGTATATGTATATTTTTATATATTATATATCAAGATACATAATACTCTATATTACAGCAGTGGCTGTTTTTGCCATGTAGTGTGCTTTTTTGTGTTGTTTCCTTTGGATCAGTTCTAAGAAGTGAGAATATTGGGTGACTTTTGATACATATTGCCTGAATGCTGACCAAAAGCTTGTATCGGTTAATAATAACCCCAGCAATTTAAGAGTGTTTGACAAAAATTTTACCAAGTTCTGGTAATAAAATTTACCTTTTTTGTTTCCTGTGAGAAGTATAGAGCATATAGGTTGAATTGGATTTTACCTGCAGGCGATCGCGTTCACGTCCGTGGTTTCCATGTCCTGTGTTGCCACGGCTACTGTGTTTTTCGATGGGCATGGAGGAAGACACGGCTCTTGCTTTGTGAGGCAGACTGCTCTGTTTGTCAACATCAGAATGTAGTCTTAGGACATCTCTGTACCTTCCCTTCAAGTGTTTCTTTGAACAGTTGTGCTCAAGGGCCTTTGCTGAAATACCTCGTGACTGGAATATTTGGTAACAGGGGTGAGACATCTGTGTCTTTAACAGATTCTTCAAGTGATGCTGAGGCCACCAGAGCCTGAGAGCTGCCTCAGACCTTCTAACTGACTTTCTGCTCAGTTCCTCCACAGAGCATGTCTCTCCTGTGGGTCGAGGCAGGGCTTCGTTGTGAACAGAGGCCTGTTGTCTAGAGAGAAGTGAATTGTCTAGCAGCTTCCTTCCTAATGTAGAGTAGCTCGGTTCATTGTGCAAACAATAAGCCAGTCTTTCCAAGAGTCGTTGAACTGCATAGAAACAGCTCCTTCTCTGAAATCTGTGTTTTATTTGAGTTCTGAAAATCATAGAATTCTCCAGACCCAAGCCATGTCCTGCCAAGCCTTTGGTTGGCCCAAGGGTGGCACACAGACCTCTTGTCCCAGTGGTAAGACATCATGGACTGAACACCCAACATGAGCCAGGCACTAGGCTGGGTGCCGTGGGTGCTCTTTTGGCAGGTCTTACAGCAGCATTTAAAGGTAGATGCTATTTTCATTTTACAATGAGAGGAAGTTGAGCCTTAGTTAGAGCACTTGAGGAATCTGTCCATGGTTATGCAGCTTTGGCTCTTGGATTCTTCAGTTTCCTTTCCACTTATCTCTGTTTTTTCCAGCACAGGTTATTTTTCCTGCAGGAAAGGTCAGTGGGCAGTCTTGGGGGAAAGTTTGCTGCTAGCATCCGGCAGCATCTGGAGAGGCCTCTTCTCTGGTTAGGAAGGATGTAGGGATGTAGTCTTCTTATGAGGGTTTCCATGAGGGTTGGTTGGATCGGGAACCTACAGTCCCTTTTGGACTTGAGTCCTTGATTTGAGATCCACCCTTGGACAGGCCAGACTCCTTAAGACTTTATATAAACTCTTTTTTTCTTTTTACTTTGGCAAAATATGCTATTGTAACCATTTTAAAGTATACAGGTGAGTGGCATTAATAACATTCACTTTGGGCAGCAGTCATCACAGTCTGTTTCCAAATCTTTTCCATCACCCCAAACAGAAACTCTGTAAGCAGTAAATCCTCATTCTTCCTACTTTCTCAGGCCCTGGTCTCTATGAATTTGCCTATTCTGGCTATTTCATTAAATTGGAAATTATACGTCCTTTTGTGACTAGTTTATTTCACTTAACAATATTTTCAAGGTTCATTTATATTGTAACCTGTGTCAGAATGTTATTCCTTCTAATTGGTAATAATATTCAATTGTATGAACACTCCAGTTTATTTATCCCTTCACCTGCTGTTGGAAGTTGGGTTGTTTCCACTTTCTGACTATTGTGACTGTAATGTATGTTGGTTCACAAATTTGTTTGAATCTCTGTTTTTAATTCTTCTGAGTGTATACCTAGGAGTAGAATTACTGAATCATGTGATAATTCTATGTTTAGCTTTTTGAGGAACTGCCTGATTTTCCACAGTGGCTGTACCTTTTTACATTTCCAGCAGTTTTGTACAAGGGTTTCAATTTCTCCATGTCCTTGTCAACACTGGTTATCTCTGTTTGTTTTTTAAAAATTATAGCTATCTTAGTAGGTGTGAAGTAGTACTCACTGTGGTTTTGATTTTTATTTCCCTACTGACTAAGGTGTTGAGCATCTTTTCTTGTGCTTATTGACACTTTGTATATCCTCTTTGGAGAAATATACATGCAAATCTTTTGCCCATTAAAAAAAAATTGAAGTACAGTTAATTTATAATGTTGTGTTTCTGGTTTACAACAAAGTGTGTCAGTTATACATATGTATATATACTTTCATATTTTTCCATTATAGCTTACTACAAGATATTGAATATAGTTCCCTGTGCTATACAGTAAGACCTTGCTGTTCTCCTTTGTCCATTTTTATTTATTTAGTTAGTTATTTTTGGCTGCACTGAGTTTTCATTGCTGCACGCGGGCTTTCTCAGTTGTGGTGAGAGGAGGGTCCTCTCTAGTTGTGGTGTGCGGGCTTCTCATTGCAGTGGCTTCTCTTGTTGTAGAGCATGGGGCTCTGAGGCGCACAGGCTTCCATATGGTATGGGCCTTTGCTCATTTTTAAACTGGATTGTGAGAATGTCTTGGACAGAAGAGCCTGGTGGGCTACAGTCCATAGAGTCGCAAAGAGTTGGACATGCCTGCAGCAGTTGAGCACATGTGTGTCTTTTTGGTTTAGAGTTTTAGGAGGTCTTATTGGAGGCAGGAGGAGAAGGGGACGACAGAGGATGAGATGGCTGGATGGCATCACTCACTCGATGCACATGAGTTTGGGTGAACTCCGGGAGCTGGTGATGAACAGGGAGGCCTAGCGTGCTGCAATTCATGGGGTTGCAAAGAGTAGGACATGACTGAGTGACTGAACTGAACTGAACTGAAATATTCTGAACGTTAAGCTCTTACCAGATATATGATTGCAGATATTTTCTCCCACTCATTCTGTAGGTTGTCTTTCCACTTTCTTGGTAATGTCCTTAGTAATTTTGATGAAATCCAATTAATCAATTTTTTCGTGCTTTTCATGTTATATATAAGGATCTATTGCCAAATCTAAGGTCATGGAGATTTATTCTTATGTTTTCTTCTTAGAGTTTTATAGATCCAGCTCTTCATTCATCTTCGTGACCCATTTTGAGTTAGTCTGTGTAAACGGTGTGAGGTTCAGGTCTAACTTTGTTGTTTTGTACGTGGCTGTCCAGTTGTCCCAGCACCAGTCTTCCCAGGTGGCGCTAGTGGTAAAGACCCGCCTGCCAATGCAGGAGACACAAAAGATACAGGTTAGATCCAGGGGTCGGCAAGGTCCCCTAGCATAGGAAATGGTAACCCACTCCAGAATTCTTGACTAGAGAATCCCATGGACAGAGGAGTCTGGTGGGCTTCAGTCCATGGGGTTGCAAAGAGTCAGACAGTCAGACTGAAGGGAGTTAGCACAGCACAATGAAAACTGTACTTATCCTCTGTTATCACTTGGCATGTATGTTGTGCTTTGGGTTTTTGACCTCACCCGCCTCAATTTCAGCACCCTCCTGCCCCTCCCTGCTTTCTTCCCTTGTGACAGGATTCATGGATGTTGTATATTATAGCTTTACTGCCTGACACATAAGATACACTTAGTAAATGTGAGCTCCCTTTCTTTAGATTTTGTCTAGTCTCGTGTTCCAATGTAGATTATAAGGACCTTCAGAGTAGACTGTATATTTCTTTGTTTTTCAATTTCTAACCTTCTTTTCTCCCCTATTCACTCTAATGCCCAGTTCAGTACTGTGTAAGGGATGTGCTTAAGTTTTATTGACTGAATTGTGAAGCTAAACTTAGATCTTTGCAAATATATTTGGGTAATTGCAGAAAATTAATCTTTTCTTTGGCTATACTTTGAAACTTGTGGGGTTTTTTTTGTTTGTTTTTGTTTTGTTTTTCTGGTTCCCTGAACAGGGATTGAACTCTGGCTCTCGGCAGTGAAAGTGCCAAGTCTTAATCACTGGACTGCCATGGAATTTCCAGAAAATTATTCTTAAAAGATTAGTGATCAATATATTATAAAGTTCTTTAAGATTTAAAATTCAGGTCCTTTTAAGTCATCTTCCCAAATGTGGGGATTGATACCTTTCAAATGCCATAGGAATTTGTTTTATATGTGACATTTGATACATGGATAAACCTCAGGCTGCACAGTGTGGGGTTCATTTCATGGATGACTGAAACATTTTTAACTTGTTATTTATGATTATGATGAGTTTTAAATTGGGAATTTTACTCACTTTAGATGTGATTTTTGTATATCTAGATCTTGCCTTTTCATTTTTGACAAATGCTCTTAATTTCAAAAATTATTTTAAATTTGTGTGATGAGTGTATATCACTTTCTAATAGGAAAATTAAGTATCATTAGAAAATTCTTCTTTTGCCTAGAAATCCTAAAAGTTAACTGGTGGAAAAGTATCTGATCTTTCTCTCTGAGTCTGTATTATCAGATTTCCCTCCCTCACACTCTTTAGTGTTCCGAAAAGTCTAATGTTACTTGTCCTAAGTGATCAGACCTCCCTTGGGAGTCCATTTTATAATCTGCCATCCAGATACCCAGGAGGGGAAGGCTCATTTCAAAGGTTGGCCTTGGTTGTTTTGTTTTCTGGTAGGTTTTGACTCCTAAGTAGGTATTTCTTAGCATCTTGTTATATAAACACTTTTATCATGAGATTCTCGTTATTCATCCAGTGCTTATTTTAGCAGATCCTTATTATTAACAGTGAAAACAAAGAAAGGAATTATTTTATTCTTGTATTTTCTAGTTCTGAACGATGTAACAACATCAGAGAGGCCAGAGCAAACCCAGTACTTGAGATGCTTTCGAGCTAATTGTCAACTAACAGAGTGATTCAGCAAGAGCTTGACCTCCCTTAGTAGGAATAATGGCTTATGCCAGGGAGAGTGGGAAACAGAGATGCTGACCGTTTTCTTTTGCTACCTCTGGCCTTATTTATGGAGACTTTGGGCCTGGTGTGTATCTTAATCTAAAGCTATGTCTTTGTCTAAAAAAGTCTGATTTATGAAGTATTTTTATTATTTAATAGATCCCTGTCCAGACATGGGATCCCATTCAGAGGAGGGTGGCCTTTTATAAAAAGAAATGTGCTCGTGCCCTGCTGTTCCCTGCGGAGTTGATGTTGGCTGATGAGGGTGGTATTTTAGCCTGTTGCTGATTGAACTCACCTAATGGTGGTGAATGCCAGTGGCCTGTGAGTGCATTTATAAAGTGAACATGATGGGAAAATCTTTTTATCCTCTCAGTCATTTCAGAATTTGGAGTTGATTTCTGAAATTGCCAAAAAAGCATTTGTTTAGACAGAATAACAGTGTTTAGCTGAATTGTATAGTGATTATTTTGTGGACTCATGGAAGAGTGAGTAAGCCCTGGAAGATGAGACACATCTTGTGATCATTTGCTTGCTAGATCTGTTTTGGGGTGGCATGGGTGACCGAAGGGGATGCAGAAAGTGCATACATAGATGTTCATGCGAGTGGGCCTAAAACACAGAGCGTCCTTAATGAGAACTACTGCTGTTAAAATAAGAGAGTTACTCTAGGGTGTATCTGGGTAATTAGTAGAGAATGGACTGTGTACCCTGATCAGAATCCTCAGTAAACTTCACTGTTTATGCCTGAGGACAGAAGGTGGGGCTGACAGCCCTGTTCCCAAAGAGCTCCACTCCAAGGAAGGGGGACAATTGAAGAGATGGTTAGAGTGCCCTGTTGGGTATGTTGAATCCATATGGGGAACTGAAGAAGGAAGGGCTGCTCATCTGGAGTGGGGGAAGGATGTGTCCCTTCCTGCTTTCATCTGAAGAATCTGAGGCCCTGAACAGGTCCACACTCCCCGGTTGGGCACTCTGGGGCCTGTCTGTTGCCTTCCATTTATGAGAGAGCTGTGTTAGCTGGAGACCGAGCTTGTGACAATGGACAGGGAGCCACGTTAACCCCATGGTCTAATGTGAAGTGGCCAGGGAAGCAGCCTTGCTGAGAGAAGCCTGAAACTAACCACTTACAGAGAGCCCTGAGTCTTCATAAAATCCAGACTCTTCTATTTTCAGGTCTTTACTTGAATCACCAACTAATCTTTCAGTTTTAGAATTTTGAGTGTGGGGATTAGACATTGTGCTTTTGGAAATTTGGTTGCTATTGAGATGGCTTCTGGATAGTTATGGCATTATTAAAATTATATAATTTTTACTGTAGTCGCAAGCTTATTGCATGAATTATTGGTTGTAAAATTTTTTTTAAAGCATACCTCCGAGGTATTCTTGTGGGCCTTATGAGCAAGTTTAAATCTTGTATGTGAAAGTTCCATTCATTTGTTTAAATTACCTAGAAAGAAGAGAGAACTTCTAGTTAAATGAATTAAATTATTAAAATTATAAAATATTTATTTTTTTCAACAAATAATACATACACATAATTTAAAATGCAGGCTTCCTCTTCTCCTGTCTGCCATCCACCCTCCCCTGGAGACCCCAGTGTTATTCATTATGTGTGTGAAATAGTGCATATATATGCCTTCTCTCCACTCTCCTATTTTGTACAGATGTTGACTATTGAATTTTGCTTTCTTTTTTTAACATTAGTGTATCTTGGAAATTAGTCTATGTCTGTACATTAAAGGCTTCTTTGTTTTTTGAAAATGAAGAGTATGGTTGAATAGTATGTGGTTGTATAGCATACCATAATTTACTCAGCCCTCTATTAAGGAACATTTAGTTTTTTCTAGTTTTTTGCATTTATAAAACTATGCTGTGAAGAATAATCCTATAATTATTTTGCATGTATATGAATAAATTCTTACAAGTTGACATTTGGGTTGAAAATTGTATCATTAATATTGTGAGAGATATTGTCAATTATCCATCTTAGAGATTTTAACAAAATCTAGATGGCAGTAAGAGAATCCTGTAGTTAATACACTTCAAACTAATTATATAGAAGCATATGACCTAAGAGTAGTTTTGTAGACATGTATGACTCTGTCTTGTTATTTTTGAACTATATGTCTATAGTTCAGTGATCAAAAATGAATTGAGCACTTTTTTCTTATTACTTGTGGGAGGGTTTTTTTTGCCAGTTTTTGTTGTTGTTGTTGTTGTTGTTGCCAGTTTTTGATGTTGCAAGAATTCCAGGACTGAAAGAGCTTAGGAAATACACTTGCTTCCCTTTGCATGCACACTGAGTCACTTTAGTCTTTTCCCACTCTTTACAACACTATGGACTGTAGCCCTCCAGGCTCTTTGTCCATGGGATTCTCCAGGCAAGAATACTGAGGTGGGTTGCCATGCCCTCCTCCAGGGATCAAACTCGTGTCTCTTAGGTCTCCTGCATTGGCAGGCAGGTTCTTTACTGCTACCGCCACCTGGGAAGCCCTTGCTTCCCCATTGGTGTTAGCAGTGCTGTCTTATAGAGATGAGTGTAGGGATGGCCATGGACAGCTTGCTGAATGACTAGCTTTTAAAATGTTTTTCAGTTCTTTGTAGTAACTGATGATACTAGTTCATTAGTTTTCACTAGTTCATTAGAACTGAGGATTCTAGTTCATTATGACTTTACAAATAACTTTCTGGTGTTTATTGGACCCAGTTATGCTTATACTGGAAAGAATATTAACATACTTCTTAATGTGTTAAAATGTGTATTTCCTTTGACTAGATACTATATGTACATGGTAAGAAAGTTTAAAAAATGCACCAGGATAGAGAGTGAAATGTAAGCCTTCCTCCACCCTTTTTATCATTCTTCCACATCCCATTCCCAGAGGCAGCTGCAGTTTCTAGCTTCTTAAATGGTCTTCCAGATAACCTGTGCGTGTGCGGGCTGGCAGTGATATTCTGTTATGACCACTGTTATTTATTTATTTAATTAAAATTTTTTTGTGTGCTGGGTCTTGCTGTGGTGTGCAAGCTCTCGTCTTGTTAGGGCATGCAAGCTTTTCTTGTTGCAGATTACATACTCCAGAGCTCACAGGCTCAGTAGTTGTGGTGTGCAGGCTTAGTTGCTCCACAGCACGTGGGGTTTTTAGTTCCCTGACCAGGGGTTGAACCACATACCCTATGTTGCAAGAGGAATTCTTAACCATTGGACCACCAGGAAATTCCCCAGGACCACTGTTACTTCAGCATTTTCTTTTCTTTTAAAAATTTTTAATTGATGTATGTTGATTTACAATGTATTAGTTTCTGGTGTACAGCAAAGTGATACCATTACCCATATATCTTCTTGTATTCTTTTCCTTATGATTTATTACAGCATACTGATTATAGTTCCTTGTACTATACAGAAGGACCTTGTTGGCCGTGTATTTTACATATAGTAGTGTGTCTCTGCTAGTCCCAAACCCCTAATTTATCCTTCCCCCACCCCTTTTTCCTTTTGGCAAACCTAAGTTTGTTTTCTGTGTCTGTGAGTCTGTTTTGTAAATAAGTTCATTTGTATCATATTTTAGATCCACATACAAGTGATGTCCTGATACTTGTCTTTCTCTGTCAGACTGCGGTTAGTATGAAAATGTCTAGGTCCATCCATGTTGCTGCAAATGGCATTATTTGATTCCTTACTGACTGAGTAGTGTTCCATGGCATCCATGTACCACATCTTCATTCATCTGTCTGTGGACATTCAGTTTGTTTCTATGCCTTAGTTATTGTGAATAGCGCTGCTGTGAACATTGGGGTGAACGTATCTTTTCAAATTAGAATTTTCTCCAGGTATATGACAACGAGTGGGATTCCTGGATCGTATGGTAACTCTAGTTTTAGTTTTTTTTAAGGAAACTCCATACTGCTGTCCATCGTGACTGTACCAATTTACATTCCCACCAACAGTGTAGGAGGGTTCCCTCTTCTCCAAACCTTCTCCAGCATTGATTATTTACAGACTTTGTTGGTCATCCTGACCAGTGTGAGGTGATATCCCATTGTAGTTTTGATTAGCATTTCTCTAATAGTCAGCAGTATTGAGCAGCTTTTTGTGTGTCTATTGGCCATTTGTATGTCTTCTTTGGAGAAATGTGTATTTAAGCCTTCTGCCTATTTTTTGTTTAGGTTTTTGTTTTTTTTGTTATTGAGTTGTAAGAACTGTTTGTGTATTTTGGATATTAATCTCTTTTTGGTAGTAGTATTTGCAAATTTTTCCTCTCATTCTGAACATTGTCTTTTAATTTTGTTTATGATTTCCTTTGCTATGCAAAGGCTTGTAAGTTTGATTAGATCCTGTTTGTTTCTTTTTGGGGGACTGACCTAAGGAAACCTTGCCGTGACTTAGGTCAGAGAGTTCGGCCATGTTCTCTTCTAGAAGTTTTATGATGTCATGTCTTGTATTTAAGTCTTTAAGCCATTTTGAGTTTATTTTTTGTATGGTTTGAGCGTGTGTTCTAACTTCATTGATTTGCATGCAGCTGTTCAGCTTTCCCAACAACCACTTGCTGAAAAAACTGTCTTTGCTGTATTGTGTATTCCACGTCCTTTGTCGAAGGTCAGTTGACTGTAGGTGTGTATGTTTATTTCTGGGTTTAACATATTTTTTAAAAAATTACATAAATAGTACATTTTCATTGTAGAAAAATAGAGTGTGAATGCTTTGGTGTGTTTCTTTCCATACTTTTTCCGTGCATCAAGAATGTAAGTGACTCTTTTTTATGTAACAAACAACCAAAAAAATCATAAATGTGTAGTTTTCTAGTTTGCTTTTTTTCCCCCCACCGAATTGATTGTAGATATTTTTCCAGGCCCAGAAGTGTGTGTTTTCACTTTGGTTTTCAGTGTCTTCATGGTGTGCTGTTGTTTGGATGTACTGCAATGTCTTTTAGAATTTCCTTTTCTGAAACATTTACTTTCATCAAATTTTCATGAACAGCTGCAGTGAACAACTTTATACATTTTAATGTACTTAACAAATTATTTCCTTAAATGAATTCTTAGCTTTGGACCTTTTGGATTAAGACAAATACTGAAAGCTTATTGATAGATGTTTCCAAATTGCCCTAGATAGTTATGAATTTTATTCTCAACAGTGTGTTAAAATGTGTATTTGATTGTATTAAATTACATTCTTAAGTGATGTTTAAAAAATTATTTATTTTTACTCTTTTTTTTTTTTTTGATTGTGCTGGGTCTTCATGCTGTGCGGACTTTTCTGTAGTTGTGGAGAGTGGGGCTACTCTCCAGGTGCGGAGAGCAGGGGCTGCTCTCTAGTTGCGATGCGTTGGCGTCTCGTGGTGGTGGCTTCTTTTGTTGCAGAGCATCAGCTCTTGGGTGCGTGGGCTTCAGTAGTTGTGGTTCCTGGGCTCTAGAGCACAGGTGCAATAGTTGTGCTCTGGCTTAGTTGTTCCGAGGCATGTGGGATCTGCCCAGATCAGATATGGAACCCATGCCTCCTGCACTGTCAGGCAGATTCTTTACCATTGAACCATCAGGGAAGCCCTTAAGCGATTTGTTTAAGTGTGGGACTAGAGTTAGGTTTATTTTTTGTATTTTAAAGAAAACCATGTTAGTGATGAGTAGGAGTAAATCAATGTTGGAAAAATATTGAGGCACTCACGACTCAATTTGAAAAGTGAGCATCTTTATGTACAGTTCAGTACATACTAACATAGGCAAGGCACAGACCTCTTTTTGTCCTTTTCTTTTGGAAATTTTTTCCCTAAATTCAGAAAATATGAATATAAAAATGTTGTTGTAGTAATAGCAGTGTTCTGTTATAGTTGATCTGAGAAATACAGCAAAATTTCCCTACCTGTTATGTGTAAGCTTAGTAAAGTACAGATTTAAAGTCTGTATGCTTGAAATCTCGTTGAATGGTTGATGGGTTGGAAGCCACATGTGGAGTTGTGTTTTCAGTGTCCTTGTCACTTAGCTGATGTTGCCAATTATTTTTCTCTGCCAGGTCACTTACACTGCACTGAAAAGATAGGAAGCTAACCCTAATAAGATTCAATGATTAAATGAATCTGTAAAGCCTTATTTAAATTTTTTTTCTTCAGCATGTACAGAATTCCTTATCATTGAAAGCTCTGTGACTGTAGGTCTTCTCAGTTCATCAGGTTCTGTGTTTCCAGTCTGAATCTTTCTGGAGCAAGGAATAAGAAGCAAAGAAAATGATTTGGGGGTGAGAGTAATAGAGCATGTTTTCATGGCAGTGCACCTGTAAGAGCGTTCCCTGGGGCTCTCTTATGTTTGTTTCACTGTTGTAGTCTTTCTTTTTTCTTTGTCTTCTGAGGAGTCATCAGAAAAGTAGCTGATCTTCCAGGAAAACACTGCGGTATACTGTGTTGAAATAGATTGTTCACTTGTCTTTCCCTCCCTAGTGGACCTGGAGCTCATTGACAGCAGCATCTGGCAAATTGGCTGGCACGCTAGGTGTTCAGTGAACTTAAGCCTGTCCACATTATGTGCATTTTTTTCACTTTTTCCTTTTTTCATTTTGGAATAATTATATATTCACAGGAAGTAGCAAAAATAGTAACAGAGTGTTTCTGTTCACCCTTCATCTAGTTTCTCTCAGTGGTTACGAGTTACCCTTTTTCTTCTTTTTCTTTCCCACTTTTGACCATACCTTTAGCTCGCCATAGGCATCTGTGGGAAGTACTGAGCTCTCCGAGCTAAGGATTGCTGACAATTAGGTTTACTTCTGGGAGTGCATGTGGTTCTTCCTCTTTGTTCTTTGTTTCTGGAGCCCCTGCTTAGTATGTGTCGCTGTGCCAGGACGAGTTGCTGCTCTCTGTTCAGGCTATTCTGTTACTTTGGGATCATTAAGTGTGGTGTATGTATGCTTCCTCTGTAGATCTTTTTCCTAAGTTATGTGTGCATACGTGCTAAGTCACTTCAGTTGTGTCTGACTCTATGCGTCCCCATGGACTGTAGCCCGCCAATCTCCTCTGTTCATGGAATTCTCCAGGTAAGAATAGTGGAGTAGATTGCTGTGCCCTCCTCCAGGGGATCTTCCTGACCCAGGGATAGAATCCGCATCTCCTGAATTGTAGGTGGATTCTTTATCCACTAAGCCACCTGGGAAGTCCAAGTTATGTATACACAGGTCTAAAGTACATAGAGAGTTGTGTGTATTCTTGATGAGAAAGCAGTAGCTGTGACCTGGTGGAAATAGTCCTGGATTTGGAATTAAAAGCTCAGATTCAAATATTGATTCTGTTTCATACTGTGTGACCCTAGAAGTTTCCTTGCTTCTGAATCTGTAAGTAGGCACGACAGTAACAGTCTTAAAGAAGTTTTGTAGGGGAATAAAGAAGGTAGCATTTGTATAATCACTTAGTGGATTGGAAAGTGCTATTCAAATGTAAAGTACCTGTGCTTATTTTGAATTGCTGAAATGAAACCCATATTTTAAACTATTGCTGTGTTACTTCTCTATAGCTTGACTTCTTTATTCAGTAGCAGAAAAAAATTCTGCATGCTTTTTATACCCCAAGCCCTCTTACACCTTCTGTTTTTACATTGAATAACCAGTACTTAATAGGGTTTTCTTTTTCTCTTATGGGTGTAACTCAGCTCCCTTGGGAAATTTGGGATGGCCATGTCAGCTGTCATGCTATCAAATGGCGTATCAAATGCTCTCCTCTCCTCTTATTCACCTAAGCCTGGGGATTTAATGTTTCAGAACCTGTTAGGAAATCTCTTGTGTGAGTATATATGCTCTTTTCTGCTCACCTTTTTGGTATGTTTCACTCTTAGAAACCAACTCTTAATATGGTGCTTAAAACTGAGATTTCTATTTTTAAAGAGAAGACCTCGTCTATACATATATGAAGTGAAGTGAAGTCGCTCAGTTGTGTCCGACTCTTCGACCCTGTGGATTGTAGCCTACCAGGCTCCTCCGTCCATGGGATTTCCCAAGCAAGAGTACTGGAATGGGTTGCCATTTCCTTCTCCAGGGGATCTTCCCAACCCAGGGATCGAACCCAGGTCTCCTGCATTGTAAGCGGATGCTTTACCATCTGAGCCACTAGGGAAGTCCATATATATATATACACATATATGTGTATATATATATATGCACAAATATATATATGGAGTAACTAGCCAGTATAAAAATGGGGGATAATATGAAAATTTTAAGATTTATCTGTTTTTTGGCTGCACTATGCAGTCTGCAGAATCTTAGTTCCCCAACCAGGGACTGAATCCAAGCCACAGAATTGAAAGTGCAAGTCCTAACCACTCGATCGCCAGAGAATTCGCTGAAAAATTTAAGATTTGGATAACTGGCAATTGTTTTTTTAAAAGTGATCTAGTTGCAGATAGATTCTTTTGAATCATTAAGGTACAGACACCTATAGAACACCACATTCAATAAAAATGAGTACGCATTGTTCTCAAGTACATGTGAAACATTCTCCTGGATAGATTATATGTTGTGCCATAAAACAAGATTCAGTAACTTTAAAAGGATGGATGTCATTTAAAGTATGTTCTCTGAACTACAGTGGAATGAAAGTAGGTATCACTAACAGAGGGAAATTGGGAAGTTCACAGATGTGTGGAAATTAAACAGTGCATTCCTAAATCACCAATGGATAAAAGAGGAAATCACAAGGAAAATTAGGAATTAGTCTGAAATGACTGAGAACAAAAATACAATGTAAAATGGTAGTACTGGTGGCACAATATTGTGACCGTACTGCCGCTGTGCTGCTCACTGGAAAGTAGCTAAAATGGTAAACTTCATGCGTGCTACCACGATTAAAACCCTGCCGTAATCCATTGTTCAAGAGTGAATGTTGATTTAGCACTTACGCAGAATTAAGCACCATACCATAACTTTGGGGATGCAGTGAAAGCAGTGCTTAGAGGGACATTTATAGCTATAAACAGCTATATTAAAAAGAAATACCTTCAATCAGTAATCTAAACCTCCATCTTAAGAAACTAGTAAGAGAACAAACTAATCTAAAAGCAAGCAGAGGAAGAAAAAAGTGAACACTAATTTAGAAATAAGTGAAATAGAGAGAAAAGCAAAAATCAACAGACCAAGAATTGAAGAGATCTATGAAATTGAGAAACCTTAAGCTAGTCTGGCCAAGAGAAACAAAGACAAGACTCAAATTAATAAAATCAGGAATGAAAGAGAGGACATCACTACCAACCTTACAGAAATAAAAAGGAATGTGAGAGAATACTAGGAACAGTTACATGCCAACAAATTAGACAACACAAATAAAATGTATGCATTCCTGGATATTGACTCAAAAAAAGAAAAAAAAAAAGAAAATCTGAATAGTCTAAGCAATAAAGATACTTAATTAAAAATCAGGAAACATCTCACAAAGAGCTCCAGCTCAGATGACCTCATATTTGGTGATTCTGTCGGATCTACCAAATGCAAATTCTCCACAAACTCTTTCAAAATAAAAAAGTAAATAGAATGTCTCTAGTTTATCTTTTGAGGATATTATTATTCTGTTAACAAAATCATACAAAGACATGATGAGAAAAGAAAATTACAGACCAGTATCCTTTATGACTATAGATGCAAAAAAAAAATTCTCAATAAAATTGAGGCAAACTGAATCCAGCATCATATCAGAAGGATTATACACTATATGGCCAATTAGAATTTATCCCAGGAATGCAGGGTTGGTTTAACATGTGGAAATCAGTGTAACCATAATAGTAAAGGACAAAAATCACATTATCATCACAGTTGTTGCTGCTCAGTCACTAAGTTATGTCCGACTCCTTGCAACCCAACGGACTGCAGCACACCAGGATTTCCTGTCCTTCACCATCTCTCAGAGTTTGCTCAAACTCATGTCCATTGAGTTGGTGATGCCATCCAATCCTCTCATCCTCTGTCGTCCCCTTCTCGTCCTTCCTTCAATCTTTACCAGCATCAGGGTCTTTTCCAATGAGTCAGCTATTTGCATCAGGTGGCCAAAGTATTGGAACTTCAGTTTCAGTATCAGTCCTTCCAATGAATAGTCAGGGTTGATTTTCTTTAGGATTGACTGGTTTATTCTCCTTTCTGTCCAAGGGACTCTCAAGAGCCTTTTCTAGCACCAGAGTTCCAGAGCATCAATTCTTTGATGCTGGTCCAACTCTCACATCTGTTTGTGACTACTAGAAAAACCATAGCTTTGATGGTATGGACCTTTGTCAGCAAAGTGGTATCTCTGCTTTTTAATACACCATCTAGTTTTGTCATAGCTTTTCTTCCAAGGAGCAGTTGTCTTAATTTCATGGCTGCAGTCACTGTCCGCAGTGATTTTGAAGCCCAAGAAAATAAAGTCTGTCACTATTTCCATTGTTTCCCCATCTATTTGCCATGAAGTGATGGAACCAGATGCCACGATCTTATTTTTTGAATGTTGAATTTTAAGCCAGCTTTTTCACTCTGCTCTTTCACTTTCATCAAGAGGCTCTTTAGTTCCTCTTCGCTTTCTACCTTTAGAGTGGTATCATCTGCATATCTGAGGCTGTTGATATTTCTCCCAGCAATCTTGATTCCAGCTTGTGATTCATCCAGCTTGGCATTTCACATGATATACTTTGTATATAAGTTAAATAAACAGGGTGACAATATACAGCCTTAATGTACTCGTTTCCCAATTTTGAACCAGTCCGTTGTTGCATGTCTGATTCTAACTGTTGCTTCTTGACCTGCATACAGGTTTCTCAGGAGGCAGGTAAGGTGGTCTGGTATTCCCATCTCTTTAAGAATTTTTCATAGTTTGCTGTGATCCACACAGTCAAAGGCTTTAGTGTAGTCAGTGAAGCAGAAGTAGATGTTTTTCTGGAATTTCCTTGCTTTTTCTATGATCCAGTGGATGTTGACAGTTTGCTGTCTGGTTCCTCTGCCTTTTCTGAATCTAACTTGTACATCTGGAAGTTCTCCAGGAACATACTGTTGAAGCCTAGCTTGAAGGATTTTGAACATCATCACAATAGGTACAGGAAAAGCATTTGACAAAATCTTACCCCTTTACTTGATAAAAACACTTTGCAAACTAGAAATAGAAGGGAGCTTCTTGGTGTGATAAAAGCCACTGATGAATACCCATGAAAACCCTCAGTTGATGCCATACTTTGTGATAAAAATTGAATTTTTTCCAAGATCAGAAACAAGAGAAGGATGTCATTTTATGTCTTGTCTATTCAACATTGTACGGAAACTTCTAACTGGGGCAGTTAGACAAGAAAATAAAAGGCATCCAGGTTGGAAAAGAAATAAAAAAAATCTATTTGCAGATTACATGATCTTGTAAGGAATCCACTATAAGGCAATTGAAACTAATAAATGAATTCAGTTAGGTTGTAGGATACAAAATCAGTATATAAAAATCAGTTGTATTTCTATACACTTTCAATGAGTAATCCAAAAATGAAACTAAGAAGATAGTTCAATTCACAGAAGCATCATAAAGAATGAAAAAGAATAAACTTAACAAAAAAGTATAAAACATATATTCTGAAAGAGAGAAAACATCATTGAAAGAAATTAAAGATCTAAATAAATGGAAAGACATCCTATATTTATGGATCAAATGACCTAATATGACACTATTCCCCAAATTGATTTGACACACTCCCTATTAAAATCCCAGCTGCCTGTTTGGAGAAGTTGGCAAGCTGATCTTCCTATTCATATGGTAATACAAGGGACCCTGAATAGTCAAAACAGTTTTGAAAAGGAAGAACAAAGTTGGAGGACTTAGCCTACTACAAAGCTATCGTAAGCAAACCAGTGGAATAGAATGTAAGTCCAGAAATAAATACTTAACATTTATAGTCAATTGATTTTCAACAAGAGTGCAAAGACAATTCAATAAAGAATAGTTTTTTCAGCAAATGATGCTGGGACAAGTTGATATCCACATGCAGAAGAATGAATTTGGACCATTTGTTCATATATATATATATATATAAACTCAATCATAGATCAGAATGTAACACTTGAAACTATAAATTTCTTAGGAGGAAGAGTAGATACAAGTCTTTATGACCTTAGATTAGACAGTAGATTCTGTTTTTTTTTTCTTTTTATTGTAGTAGAATAGGTGATGATTTCTTAGGTATGACATCTAAAGCACAAACAACAAAAGAAGAAAAAAATAGGTGAATTGGACTTTACAAAAATTTAGAACTTTGTTTCAAATGATACCATCAAGAAAGTGAAACCACACCCCATAGAATGAGAGAAAATATTTGTGAATCATTTATCTGATAAACTTTTATCCTGAGTATATAAAAAATTTTACAATCAAGAATAAAGTCAATCCAATTAAACAGGCAAAGAATTTGATTAAACATTTCTCCAAGGAAGATGCCGAAATGTCCAGCAAGCCCTTGAAAGAAGCCCAAATTCTTTGTTGTTATGGAAATGCCCATCCAAACCACAGTGAGGTACCGCTTCATACCCTCTAGGGTGGCTTTGATAAAAAAGATGGACAATAAGTGTTACTGAAAACGTGGAGAAATTGGAACCCTCAGCTACTGCTGTGGCTGTGTAAAATGGTATAGCCACTTCGGAAAACATTTGGTAGTTCTTCAAAACACTAAACATGGTTATCATATCCCGTAGCCTAGTTAACGCTGCTATTTGTATATCAAATTGGAAAGTTGTCCTCATAATACTTGTTCAGGAGTGTTCATACCATTATTCATAAATAGCCAAAAAGTAGATGCAATCCTAATATTCATCAGCAGATAGCTACATGAGCAAATTCTGGTACAGCTATTCGATGGAATATTATTCAGCCACAAAAAGGAATGAAATACTGATACATGCAATGAGATGGATAAACCTTCAAGATAGTCTGCTAAGTGAAAGAAGTCAGACATGGAGGACACATATTTTATGACTCCGTTTATATGAAGTGTCCAGAGTAGGCAGATCCATTCGATCAGAAAGTGGATTTTCAGTTTTCATGGGTTTGGGAGAGCAGGTTGGAGAATGACTGCTAGAGGATGATAGAAGTTTCATTTTGGAATGATAATGTTCTAGAATTAAGTAATGGTGATGGTTGCACAACTTTGTGAATTTATTTACAACTGCTGAATTACATACACTTTAAAGGGTACAATTTAATGATTTGTGATTTATAGTTCAAAAATCATGTAAAGGAGTCATTTTTACTAAAAGTTATTGTAAGGAGTCATTCAGGTTTAGTGATCTGTTTTTCTGGGAAACAAAGATGGTCATTACTATGACACTGTATGAGAAGTTCTTTGAAAAATACAATAGAAGTGAATGTTGTGGGACTTCCTTGGTGGTCCAGTGGTTAAGACTATGTGCTTCTAATGCATGGGGCGCAGGTTTGATCCATGGTCAGGGATCTAAGATCCCACATGGTTGTGGGATCTTAGACAAGTTGTGGACAAAAAGAAAAAGTAAATGCTGCTTGATTGAGTGGAAATCCAAATTCCCTCTTTCTGGAAGAGCCAATGTATTCGTCACTGTAATAAGGTTTGTCTAACAAATGGTTCTCTGCCGAGGTCTCTTGTGTTTATGTAAGACCCTTCCTTGGGAATCTGTAATCTATATTACTCTTCTCTCCTACCCAGGGAAACTGTCTCTATAGTATAACAGTTAGGTATGCTGTGGTTGACATCTCTCTTGTAGGAGAAGTCAGCAGTCAATGGAGAGGTATCTTTCTCATCAGTTAATTACTCTTGGTCTCACAGTTGTTGAATGAATAAGGTAGATTTATGAAATAACTGCTTTTCTGTTTAACACTCTTAAAATGTTTGCCTTTTTCTTTATAGAAAATATGAAAAGTAGAGGAAGTTACTAAAGAGTAGGAGATAAGCTCACGTAAACCTGTTACTCAGAGGTTACATGTTAATCTTTTACGTACTCTATTTTTTTTCCTGTAATTGTTTCACATGTAGGCTATATCATACTATATGTATATAAATGCCATACTGTACATTGTATATGCTATATGTATAACTATATATAATGCAGTTTCCGGAGAAGGCAATGGCACCCCACTCCAGTACTCTTGTTTGGAAAATCCCATGGACGGAGGAACCTGTTAGGCTGTAATCCATGGGGTCGCTAAGTCAGACACGACTGAGCGACTTCAGTTTCACTTTTCACTTTCATGCATTGGAGAAGGAAATGGCAACCCACTTCAGTGTTCTTGCCTGGAGAATCCCAGGGATGAGGAAGCCTGGTGGGCTGCCGTCTATGGGGTCGCACAGAGTCGGACATGACTGAAGTGACTTAGCATAGCATAGCATAGCAATGCAGTTTCATATCCTAGACTTGTTTGATTACTACTTTTATGCAGGTATTTTTTTTCCACATAGACTTCAGCTTTACAATGAAGAAATTTAAAGTATTTTGGATTTTTAAAAGTTTCAGATAATTTTAAACATGTTCAAAAGTGAAGCGAATGGTGTAACATATTCTCATGTACCTATCAAGATGATTCAGCAATTTTCAGTGTTTGTCCATCTTGTTTCACCTTTGAGGAAGTTTTGAGGGTTAGAATAGAAGCAATTCTTCTCATTATCAACCAGAGGAGAAACAAAAAGTAAAACTGTGTTCTCCTTCTGTAGTTCACAGAAAAAAATACTTAAACTATCTGAAAAATTTGTAAAAAATTACCTCCTTAAAATACTAGTGAAGGCAGGTAGTAATCATTCTTGTGCAGTGTTTATTTTCTTCTATTTTTTAATAGTATATATACAGTAATGTGTGGAGGGCATGGCAGCCCACTCCAGTACTCTTGCCTGGAGAATCCCCATGGACAGAGGAGCCTGGTGGGCTGTAGTCCGTGGGGTCGCAGAGTCGGACACAGCTAAGCGACTAAGCACAGCACAGCACGTGTAGTAATGTGGAGCTGCTTTTTTTTTTAATTTCTGTACTTTTTGTCTCTTCCATTATGTAGTTTTTAACCACATAATTTGTGGAAGTAACTAATCCACCAGTTCCATCTTGGGAATTTAAAACTTGTTGTTTTACACTTCATTGACAGTTATATATTATATTCTGTAATACTGAACTGGAGAAGGACATGGCAACCCACTCCAGTATCCTTGCCTGGAAGATCCCATAGACAGAGGAGCCTGGTGGGCTATAGTCCATAGGGTCACAAGAGTCAGACACAGTAATACTGAAAGGGAGATTTTCCTTCAGTATCAAATGGTAATGCCTCATTTTTGAATAATACTTCTCTCTTTGTAATTATAAAAGTAGCATATATTTTCTATATTCCTCATAGAAAAAATTTAGAAAGTACAGAAAAGTACAAAGAAAAAATCCTAGTACCAGAAATTAACCAACATTAATTATTTATTTCTGTTCATATGACCTTCCCTTTTAATACTGAACTTCATCCTTTTATTCACTTTTGGGCATTTACATCATATATTAGAGTTGTTCTTTTGTCATGACTACACTTTAGTTAATTATTGTTCACTCTGGGGTGAGAGAGAGAGGGAGGGAGGGAGAAGGGAGTTCAACAAGATTTTTTTTTCCTCTCACAGAGTAATCTTGTGATAACTTGAGTAATTCCAGATTTTAATGATCTTTCCAATAAATGTATGCTCACCCAGAGTCTCCTGATTCTGCATTTCCAAGATGACATATGCAGAGCTCCCTGAAGGCCACAACACTGTTGACCTTTGGTGCCCAGTTGGCTGCTGGGCCTTGTCTGCCCAGCACCAGACTTTCTGAGAATAAGAACTCTTTTCAGTGTCCAGCATTACAGGGGCACTGTGGAAGTGGGATTTCTGGTATCTGTTAGTTGAGAAAAATTATCAGGCTCAAAGTAAGAATTTAGAAATACTTTTACATTATTTTTGCATTTAAAGATTCAAAACTGCATGTACATAAGTTTGAAAATATGGCTAGGAATACTTAGCTTGTGTATAAGTCATGGTTTGTGTCTGGACTAAATTAAAATCTCAGACAGCATTTTAATCACTCCATCTCTCACCTTAGGGGCGGGGTCAGTAGTGTTTACAGGTTGGGAACCAGTGCTTTGGCTTTTCCAAATTGCTTCTTTTCTTTTGAATAGGCCACAGTCTGTCATTTTCGTGTCTGTGTGCTTTGTCCACATATATTTACGTATTCCTTTTATCTGAAATGTTTTTTGCATTCTCCCAAGCCCCCCACTTCCCATTCCCCAAGAAGAAACTGAATTCAGTTAATGGTTGCCAATGAGTATTTTATTTTGATTTTCAACTCAAGCAGACTTTATTCATTCAACAACTACTTCTCGAGTGCTCTGTTTGTACCAGACATAGTTGTAGGCATTAGGTTAACAAAATAAACAAGATCCCCTCATTTATAAGGCTTGACAGTCCTGTGGGAAAATCAGCCAGCAAATAGGTAAATAGCCATGTGATAAATTTCAACTTGTTGTGAGTGCTTTGAAGGAAGAGGACAGGATGCAGTGGTAAGGGACCCCCTAGAGTGGTCATTAAACGACTTACTGAGGAGGTAACATTGAAGCTGAGGTGACTGGGCAGTGTAGGCATCAGGACTGTGTTTCAGGCAGAAGGACCAGCGAGAGCGAAGGCCCTGGAACTTCCCTGGTGGTCCAGTGCTTCCCAATGCAGGGATACCAGATTCAATCCCTGTTCCAGGGAAAAAGATCCCACATGCCGCAGCTAAGAGTTCCAGTGCTGCAGCTGAGATTTGGCATGCTACAAATAAAGATCCCACTCTGCATGCCGCAACCAAGACCCGGCGCAGCCACATAGACAGAGAGTGAAGGCTCTGAAGTGGTAGAGAGTTTGGAACTGAAAAGAGGCCAGTGCCTGAGCCTGGTGTTCAGAGATATTTGACCCAGGCATTCAAATTTGGGAGTCATCAATTCTATAGGCTTTAAAAGTTGTTATGGAAATGGATGCACATTTATTTTGGGGTGAGCCAAGTGAAAAGGGGAGAGGCTTTGGACTGAGCTGCTCACCAGAGCTGTGGGAGAGAGACAAAGATGATTTACAGAAACTTGAGTAGGTGCTCAGCCAGAGGAGTCACAGCAAGGCAGCGCTCATTTGTTTTCATGAAAATGGGAAATTTTTCAGAAGGAAGGAGTGGTCAGCTTTGGGATGCCTCTGAGAGGTGGAGTTAGTGAAGTAGAGGAAAGTATTACTGGGATCTGCCAGCAGGGCAGTCACTGGTGATCCTGACAAGGGGAAACCCGAGGAGAGGGCCAAGGGGTGAACAGGAAGTGCCTCTGTGCAGCTCGCTGGTGGAGCGAGCTTAAAGGGGCAGAAATCTGCTTAAAGGGGCTTCACTCTTTCTGGTGTCCCTGATGGAAGGCCTGTGAGCTCAAGAGGGCCTGTTAAAGACGGATGATTTAGAGAGTCTCAGCTGCTGAGAGGGAGCCCATCGAGGCGAGCTTGCAGATGCTGGAGAGCAGGCAACTGAAAAGGTTGAGGAGGCAAAACAAGAACATTTTCCCATTATCAGAGGAGATGCCGGTGGTTGTTCTGATTTGCTGGTGAAGATCTTAGTTGTCTGGTCCTGTCTACTTTACCAATGGAGCAGGAGGTGAGGCTGTCGGGAGAGAGCTGCAGGGTAAGATAGGGTAGATGGGTGATTGTAGAGAGAAAGGCAAACAGGCTTCCCAGAGAATGTGAGTGGGAATGTTGCTGGTGATCAGGGCCTTTCTGAATTTTGAGATGATCAATTTAAAACCAGACTGGTTGGATATGTGTGTGTTCTCTTCCACATGGTCACCCCTGAAGGCCTGAGAAGGCAGCTGGTTCAGAGCATCGATTCACCCAAGGTTTGGGATTACTAGGCAGCTACTACAGAGAGAGAGACCGTGGAGGGTAGTGCCATGCTATTAACACCCACGTGGAATTTAATCCAGCCTCAAAAGGGAGTGAGATTGAGAAGTTTATCTGATTAACGAGGTTGAAGCAGTGCCCTTGAACAGAAGAGCTGGAGGGATGGGCAGTTGTGGTGGGGAAGGAGGATCGCGTGATGAAGGACTGAGAGGCAGGAAGATGCTGCTATAGAGAGCAGAAAGCTGGAAGGAGGGATGTCGTCAGCCCTAGGAGTGTGCAGCCACTATAGAAATGAGAGGAGCTGAGGTAGGAGGCAGGGAGGCTGGAGACTCCGTGTGCTCTGGGTATGGAGCATCTGTGTGGGCCCAGGCATGGAAGCCGGGCCTGGGGAGTGGCTGCCCAACTGCCTGGTGTGCGGGGCAGGTCCTGTCCTGGAACGCCCAGTTGGATTCCCTCAGTCAGTGTCTCCTCCTCCTCTGCCACCGAGCACCTTCTTCAAGCCTCTGGTTTAGGGCTATCCTTACCGTGCTACCGTAATCTGTATTTCTGTCTTTTTTGTCCTTCAAGGCAACGACCTCCTTGCGGCCTTGCCTCTGCTTTCCTGCAGTTAGCCTCGTACACGTGTCAGCTCACTGAGTGACCTTGTGGCTGCTGGCAAGTGGGGTGCAGATCGGCCCGGGGGAGAGAGGCTTGCCTGGGACGTTTGTATAAGTCCACACCGTGTTGTAATTGCTGATTGTTACAGTGCAGAAGGTTGTCTTATTGATGGAAACAGCTGCTTTTGATGAGTGTGAATAAATTCTGCTCATTTCTGGCTTTCGGAGTTGGCTTGTCAGGTATGCTGTCTGCTTTCTCTGATTCTGCCAGGGAGACTTTTGATGAGTTTATTGATTCACTGGTGCTGGAAATATTACATTGTAGTTCTGTGCTGTGATTTAGAATATTATTTCATTACAGCTTCCTGAGTGCTTTGTAATACGATTTCTTGTTTCTTAATCCTCTACTTCTCATGCTCCATATGCTATAACTATCTAACATTTTCATATTTTAAGTTCTTAAATACCAGTGCTGTGGACTTTTAGTGACGCAGTAGTATACTATCATAGTATAATGAAAATAATACTAACTTTAGGGCCAGGCAGATCTGGTGTTCAGTTACTGCCTGATAGTTATTAGCTTTTAAATTTTGGGCAAAGGTTTTTTGGGTGTATTTTTGTAGTTGTTGTTGTTGGCAGCACGCGCCACAGTGGCTTACAGGACCTTAGTTCCCTGACCAGGGATTGAACTTGGGCCCTGGCAGTGAAAGCTCAGAGTCCTAACCACTGGACCATCAGGGAATTCCCCTCTACGCTACATGTCTCTTTTCTTTTTTTAAAAAAGCTGTTCGCTTTGGCTGCACTGGGTCTTTGTTGCGGTACATGGCTCTAGAGTCCGTAGGCTCAGCAGTTGCAGTGCTTGGGCTTAGCTGTGGCATGTGGGATCCTGTTCCCTGACCAGGGATTGAACCCAGGCCCTCCTGCATTGGGAGTGCAGATGCTTAGCCACTGGACCACCAGTGAAGTCGCTTAAGCTTCATTTCTTTGTCTCCAAAGTGGGAAATAATGCCTGCCCATTCCTTACAGGTGTCTCGCTGTCTCTGTCACTGCACTTCTCCCCTCAGCCATTCACAGGTTCCCACCTCCCTCACTTGCTTATATTTTTTCCCTGTTCAAGTGCCTTAACTGATGTGTGACATCCTGTCCACGTTTTAAGACAGAGCTCCAGTTGAGCCTTGTCTAAATGGTTTTGACATGGTCTTCCAGGCTTTCTTGATCTATCCCTTCCCTAAGTGATTATAGTACTTACTCATAGCCCTTATGTGGCAGTATGGCATTCTGTCTGTGAAGTCTGCTATGTATCCTGTGTGTGTTGAATTCTTACACTGACAAGCTTTTTGTGAGTGTGTATATCTTGTTCTCTCCAAGTAAGTTGGAAGCATTTTCAAGTCAAGTCATAGATTATAGTTATTTCTTTTGTATCTTCTGTGGTTCAGTTCAGTTCAGTCACGTCCAACTCTTTGCGACCCCATGGACTGCAGCATGCCAGGCCCCCCTGTCCATTACCAGCTCCCAGAGTTTACTCAAACTTATGTCCATTGAGTCGGTGATGCCATCCAACCATCTCATCCTCTATCATCCCCTTCTGCTCCTGCCTTTAATCTTTCCCAGCATCAGGGTCTTTTCCAGTGAGTTAGCTCTTCGCATCAGGTGGCCAAAGTATTGGAGTTTCGTCTTCAGCATCAGTCCTTCCAGTGAATATTCAGGACTGATTTCCCTTAGGATGGACTGGTTGGATCTCCTTGCAGTCCAAGGGACTCTCAAGAGTCTTCTCCAACAGTACAATTCAAAAGCATCAATTCTTAGGCGCTCAGCTTTCTTTATAGTCCAACTCTCACATCCATACATGACTACTGGAAAAACCATAGCTTTGACTAGACAGACCTTTGTTGGCAAAATATTGTCTCTGCTTTTTAATACGCTGTCTAGGTTGGTCATAATTTTCTTCCAAGGAGTAAGTGTCTTTTAATTTCATGGCTGCAGTCACCATCTGGAGTGATTTTGGAGCCCCCCAAAATAGAATCTGTCACTGTTTCCATTGCTTCCCCATATATTTGCCATGAACTGATGGGACCGGATGCCATGATCTTCATTTTCTGAATGTTGAGTTTCAAGCCAACTGTTTCACTCTCTTCTTTTACTTTCATCAAGAGGCTCTTCAGTTCCTCTTCGTTTTCTGCCGTAAGGGTGATGTCATCTGCATATCTGAGGTTGTTGATATTTCTTCTGGCAATCTTGATTCCAGCTTGTGCTTCATCCAGCCTGGCATTTCACATGATGTATTCTGCATGTAAGTTAAATAAGCAGGGTGACAATATACAGCCTTGATGTACTCCTTTCCTGATTTGGACCCAGTCTGTTGTTCCATGTCCAGTTCTAACTGTTGCTTCCTGACCTGCATACAGGTTTCTCAGGAGGCAGGTCAGGTGGTCTGGTATTCCCATCTCTTGAAGAATTTTCCACAGTTTGTTGTGATCCACATGGTCAAAGGCTTTGGCATAGTCACTAAAGCAGAGGTAGATGTTTCTACTGTGGTAAGATGTGATGTATCATAAATTGTTGAGTAAATAAAAGTTAACAAGATGATGGGTAACCAAAGAAGATAAATGTATTTACCTCACTCAGGTATTCACTGTACAAATGAATACATGTACTGACTGCACATGTAAGATTAAAACACATTGCTACACTCTTTTGAGGCTCCTGTTAACTGGTAGAATCCATTTCCTCACACTTTTATTTTGGGCTGGCTTTGTGACTTGCTTTGACAGTAGACTGTGGCAGAAGTGATTTGCAGGTTCTGCCTCCTGGGCCTTGTGAGGTCTGGCAATCTCTCCTTTGCCATCTTGGAATGCTCCAACCACATGTACTGAACTACAGACTATATTACTGGGTTGTTAGAGATCACGTGTGGCAAGAGGTCCAGCCAACAGCCAGCATCATTGCCTCAGACATGTAGGTGATGCCATTGTAGACTCTTCAGCCTCAGTCAGGCTGGCAGACAGCAGCAGCTACCTGAGTGATCCCAGGTAAGATTAGCAGAAGAACCTCCTGCTGAGCCCAGCCTATCATAGACTTGTAAGAAATGTCAACTTGTTACTGTTCTAAGTCACTAGTGAAAATGGCCCTACCTTTTTTAACTTCTCTTATGGAGAAGCCTGTAGTAGACTTGGAAGTTCAGAGCTCACAGCTGATTTTTGTTCTCTGCCCCACCCTCCATTGTCTTCACTCCTTTCTGGCAGTGACCTAAGTGCCACAGAGTAGTAGCTATAAGAAAGAGGTTCAAGAGAGAGCTATATATATATTTTTTTAAAAATGCCCTGTGCAAGCTTTTCTGATCCTGAATCTTATTTGATGAATGTGGAGCGACTCATCTCCCCATTGCCACCCTGGAAGTGCAGGGTCAAGACTGGAGGCTGTCTGACACGTGTCCCTTACATCAGGCTGTCCTGCTGTGTGTTTCATTCTTGTTGAAGCTGGTATTTTTTAAGTTCTTCCTGTTGGCCTGTGGCAGAATTGTGCTGCTTCTTATGATGTAACTGTAAATACTTAGGAAACTCTTCCTGGGGGTGCAGAGGGAGAACACGTGTACTTATTTGTTGGGTAGCTAAAGATACCTGTGAAGGAAGGCACGGGAAGTTAGCAACACCTTTTGCTTTTAGGTGGGGAAATGTGGCCGGGGGACGGGAGTAGGGGAGAGGTCTTGCACTTTTGTGCAAGAGAGGATCACCCATTACTTTTTTTTTTTAATTAAAAAGAACAAAGAGGACCCAGTTTGCTTAATGCTTTGGGGCTTCCAGTGTCATTCTGTGGATTTCATACACAGGAGTTTGTGACCTGCTTCTGAGTGTGCTAAACCTTTACTGCATAACTACTGTCAAGAAGCATATACTTACTTGTTAGAAATCATATGGAATTCCAGCTGAAGGGGAAGTTTTTATATAATATGTATTTTTAAAAATAACGGGAAAGAGCCTTAAATGCATGGGCTCCTTCCTCTCCTGGGAGTGGAGACTTTGCTGTCTGGCCTTTTGCTTCCCAGCTCACCATGAAGTCTGACCTCCTTTCCCTGAGTTGGGACAGAACTAGGCCAGGTAGGAAAGGGAGACTTCCGGCTATGCAACCTTGGAAAATCACTTACCTTTGCCTCATTTTCCCCACCTGTAAAATACGGATGTGTTAATGCCTACTTTATAGAAGTGGTTGGAGAATCAGAGATAAACTGTATAAATCATCTTGGCATAGAGCCTGACCCCTCATGTTGATGCTCAAAACTGATATCGTCACCGTCATTACTGGTTAGTGTCTGCTGATTTTGGGCCCTTTGAAGGAGTAAGGGATATGAAATTCTTTTCACTGAGAATGAAAGATGTTTAGAGGAATAAGGAGTGATCAGTTATCTGCTGGTGTAACAGAGCACCACAAATTGGATGGCTTAAAGTATGAGTGAACAGTTTCTCATCATTCTGTGGTTTGACCAGGTGGCTTTTGTCTCCTTAGATGTATTTGTGTATCTGCAGTCAGATGGTGACTGGTAATGCTGAGTGGTCCCCCATGGACTCACTCCCATGTCTGGTGGTTGCTGCGGGCTGCTGTTTGGAGGGAGTTGGTTCTCCTCTAATGGCTTCTTGTGCTCAGGAGGCTAGACCAACTTCCTCACAGCATGGCAGTCACGCACGCTCCGGGGTCAAATCTCAGTTCATTTCTGCCGTCTCTGATTTCCCACTGGCCAGAGCAAGTCTCAGGACTCATCCCAGGGTCACTGGGGAGGATGAGATTCTGTCTCGATGGAGGAGGAGCAGCAAAGCCTCTGCAGCCATTTTTAATCTACCAATCTTGACCTTAACTAGCTTCTTGGTGAATATTGGGCCCAGAAAGAAAAGGTTCTGTTGGTTTCTCCAGTTTTCATGTATTGCTGACATCTTCATTAGTCTGACATGGGAGCTGATTAAGGAAGTGGGGGTATTTTGTTTGGACTGAAAATTGGAGTGAAGGGTAATGGCTGCTTTGCTATATATGAAGACCTTTCCTGTGACGGAAGGACAAGTTCCATGGCATGGACATGACTGGAAAGCGATATCTCCTCCACTTAAGGAAGGACTGCCATGTGAGACATCAAGGCTTCTTGATTGGAAGGAAAGCAGAAAACGGGTAATTAGGGGCTAGGGACTTTGCAGGAGTGTTTTCCTCATTGGATGACTTGACTCATCTCTCATTCTAGGACTTGGAAAGAGCACTGTGGTTTTTTGCTGAGAGTGGAGGTGGGGTGGGTGACAGGAAGGGATAAAAACCTTGTGCACAGACTGGAAGAGTTGCCCTGCCCTGAATTTCAGTCACTTGATTTATAAGATCAGATTTACCTGCTGAACCCCTGAGAGTTCACATTGACTGTTGGTGTGAAGAACATTTCTGTTTAGTACAGTGTCAGGGTTGCTGCGTCTTGAAGATTGGTTTTCTGTGCATCTTCTTGGCTTAGGAATTGAGAAAAGACGTTGAAAAAATAAACATGTACAGTTGTTCCAGGAGCTGTAGATTAAATAGTCCGCCTGTTCAGCTTGTCTAGTAAAAATGACTTTGGTACCTCCTCACATCGTGTGAGTTGTGCTATGCCAAGGGTGGTTTTGAGGTCTTCTGATTCTGTAGCAAAACACCAGGCCCAGTTGGTGCTTCTGCCCGTGGAGAACACTGTGTCAACAATGTGGTCAGAGTGTGAGCCTCTCCCCTTCTCCCTGTTGGTCACTTCTCTGGAGGAGGAGGCGGGGACCACTACCTGCTCGCCCTTTGTAAAGCTGCTGAGCAGGTGTAGGTGTCGCCTTTGACTTTGATTGTTGTTACTGGGCCAGCCAGTTTGGTCAATGGTGTTTCTGTGGAGCCTGCCTCACTTCCAGCACTTGGATTGTAGGAAGCTGAGAGACAGGCTGCAGTACATACAGGGACTCAGGCACAGTGGTGTTTGGTTTTTGGTGGGGAGCAGAATTGAAGCTACACGTAAATCATCCAGCTGAAGCAAAAGCTTGCTCTTCTGACTGGTGCATTTAAAGCTGGAAAATTGTGAAAAACCTCAACCCACCAACTGTGAAGCTCATTGGTTCTTTGCTTTGGGCTTCGACGTTCTTCCTGATATAAATAATAATTATGTTATTCTGACATGGTTGCCAAGTGTTCATGCTTCTCGCTCCACTTGTGCTTATAAACGATGCTGCAGCGCGAATGCTTTGTCTTTGATTAAATGTTTCCCAACATTTGAGCGTTTTGTTATCAGTGCTGATGTGTCTTTCTCTTCTCTTGCTTTTCAGAATGGACTGCTGAATTATGAAGTATTTCAGACCCAGGAGGAGAGCGTCACTCTGCCACTCACTCCTTTCTCCTCTACTAGTTATTTAAATTGGACTTTTAATATCCTCCCAGCTGCTCTTCAGCCACACATGGTGCATTGCTGCCATTCCCCGGATTGCATCTTTGACACACAGGCTCTTAGTAACCTTCAGCAAACAAAGAGGCCGCCTCCGGGGGCCGCTCACGGGGAGGGCGTCACCCCCACCGCCCTCTAGCTTCTGCGGCTCTGGATTGGAATTCCGCCATGGAGCCTCGCATGGAGGCCTGCCTGGCACAGGTGCTGCAGAAGGATGTGGGGAAACGACTGCAGGTTGGCCAAGAACTGATAGACTATTTCTCAGACAAACAGAAGTCTGCCGACCTCGAGCATGACCAGACCATGTTAGACAAACTTGTGGATGGACTCGCTACCTCTTGGGTGAACTCTAGCAATTATAAGGTAAGCTGTGTGCAAGAGGATGCTCTTCTAGGTGGCTGGGCTACCTAGCGGGGGTCAAAATGGGTCCTTTGAAGAGTCCTTTGAGAGCCATTAGCATGATTGATCCCTTGGTTTCCACTAAGACACTCAGTCACGTTGTGGCTTTTGGACATTTCATTCTAGAGGAAGTAAAGTTTTCTTTGATTTTTGTTGGGGATCAAAGCACCCTTATTCTTCAGTGCACTGAGAGATGGATGGCCCTGTGACCAGATAAAGAAAGGCTTTTATGTGGAAAAGGTGCAAGTATTTTAAGCCTTGAAGTTAAAGTGACTATCATGTCTTGCAGTGAGTGGCTCTTTGTGAATAACAAGTGGCCTCATTGATTTTCTTGGGGTTGGGGGTGGGGACTGGCAGTAGGATGAGGGCTTCTTACCTTCAGGCTCCTATTTTGAAGTCGGCCCACGTACCTGGCCAGCAATAGTATGGTTTGCCAAGGACTCTCCTGAGACCTGTTTGTGATGGCCTGGAGGGTATCCTTCAGGTTCCAAAGTCAGGACTCCTCAGGTGCCCTTGGTGGGTGGGAAGGGAGCAGACGGGGTCCTATGACGCAAATGAGTTGTGAACCTTGTTGCCATTCAAAGACTGAGTTTTCATGAAGGAAAACTGGACTGGACTTGAAGTGCTGAAGAGGTGTCATTTCTCCCCCTCGTCCCCCTCCCCAGCCTTTAGTGTGTTAAGAAGCTGGCCCCTTTGGATCTAGGTTGAGATGGAAGACAGAGCGGGCTGTTTGCATGATTGCTAATAGGTGCTATAGACCTTACAGGCAAAGGGGCTTTCAGACACAGGACCTTTTGTGATTTTTTTTTCATTGTACCAGTCTTCTGACACATATGGACTTATAATGGCTGCTTACAGGATTTCTTTATTTGCTCTAATATAGACTTTGTTTTCCAATTACAATGAATCTTGATCTTATCTAAGAGTCAGCAGGCTTTAGATTTATTAAGGGTGTTTACCTCGGTCCCTAATATTTCATTTAGAACTGGACATAAAGTTTACCTTCCTTGACTTTGAAAGTTGAGCTTAAATTTTGTCTGTTTCATTCATCTATTTATTCATTTAGCTGAATTTAATAAGTACCTCTTACCTGCTCTGTGTTGGTGCTGGATGGTGGGAGTGTTGCAGAGGGCAAGGGTGAGGTAGACTAGTGACATCTTTGAGGTCTGTGAAGTCACCCTTTCTGTGTGCAAATTAGGATGCTTCTGTCTGAGAGTAACTGAATGCTGACTTAGTTGACTTAAAGTTTGCGTAAGGAGATTGAGTAATTGCCTTTAAAAACTTAAGAAGTCCACATAGTTAAAGCAGTTGCTAGGGAAGAAGAGTGACTGCTTATGTCTTACTTGGGAGGAAACCTTCTCTGAAGCTCCCCAGCAGACTTTTTTACATTACATTGCAGCATAACTGGGAATGGACAGATGTCCACAGTGGCCTTCAGCCATCACGCTTCACCTCCTGGTCTCAAGAAGGGGTTCAGCCTCCCCTGAGCCAAACCTGTGGCTGTGTGGAGGGGTTGGGTACCAGACTCCTGCTAGGAAGAAGGAGGCGAGGCAAGGGGCAGAGGTACATGGATGTTAAATAAGTAACCCACAGGTTTGCTGTACAGGGAGCTTTCTTAACCTCCGTGGGCCTCAGTTTCCTCATTCATAATGTGGGAAAGTTATTAGATGCACTAAACGAGAGTGAATATACAGTTATTACGGAGAAGGAAATGGCAGCTCACTCCGGTATTCTTGCCTGGAGAATCCTGTGGGCAGAGGAGCCTGGTGGGCTGCTGTCCATGGGGTTGCAGAGTCGGTCATGACTGAAGCGACTTAGCATGCATGCATACAGTTATTATATGCCAGCCACATAATCAGCTTTCAGACATTGACAGTGTCAAGGCTTGGTTTCTGTCGTCACTAAACTCGTAGTCTGGGAGGGGTGGGTGAGGATATATAAGTGAATGGTTACAATCAGTGTTGCGTGTGCAGTACTAAAGTGAAAGAAAGTGTTAGTCGCTCAGTCGTGCCCAGCTCTTTGAGACCCGATGGACTGCAGCCCGCCAGGCTCCTTTGTTCATGGGATTTTCCAGGCAAGGACACTGGAGGGGTTTGCCAGCTTCCTTCTCCATGGGATCTTCCCGACCCAGGGATCGAACCCAGGTCTCCTGCATTGCAGGTGGATTCTTTACCAGCTGAGCTATCAGGGAAGCAGTAATAAAGATGCACAGAATTGGTGGGAAGACAGAAGAGAGTAGTAACACTGTCTAGAGGAACCCAGAGGTTTTGAAGACTGGGTCGATTATTCATAATAGGAATTGTAGGGTCACAGTGGAGTGAAAGATTAAGACTTGAGAACCTTTGTGAAGTAACTTCCAAGAAAGACAGCTCTGGGAAGGAAAGGAAAACAGGGTTTGCTGCTGATTTGCATGTGGTCATGGACAAGTCATTTTACCCGTCTGTGCAGGGCAGGTGTTTGACTAGGTCTTCTCTCAGGGGCCTCAATCTCTGATAGCTTGTTTGACTTCATACTGATGGCTTTGGCATCAAGGCCACGTCGTGTGGTTCTGATCTTACCCAGTGCTGAGCACCCCTGTGGTCTGTAAGGTCTCTTAAGTGTGGTGACCATGTGCCTTGTTCACACCTGAAGCCCAGAACCTGAAACACTGCAGGTGCTCAGCACATCCTAGTTCCCTGCGTGAACTCAGGAATTTAGGGGCACTCTTGGCAAATATTCCTGGTTGCTTTACTGAAATCTGGAAGTGTATTTTTAAGGGACCTACACCTGTTTTTTTTTTCCTTAATGGATTGAGATTACTTAGTCAGAGCCTGAAGTACACTTCAGGTTTTATTTGAAGGGATTCATTTTGTAATAGGCAATTCTCTGAAGCTTGGCTTCTTGACATTTGTTTTTTCTTTTTAAATTCAGAACTAAAAAGATAAGGGGAAAAGAGAAGCACTTTTGAGCTTCCAAAATGATAACACTTAGGTATTGTTATTCCTTTTCCTAGTAAGAGAATGTAGATGAATGCCAACATACTTTCTTATTTTAAAAAATAGTTTGCTGGAGCCTGGATCACTTTACCTTTGAGTATTAATGTGGTAGACAGGTTTGTACCTGGTTTTGATTAAGGTTTAATAGCTACTGATTCTTGCTTATTTACCATATGCATTTAATATCTCGTTTAATCTTCATAACATTCCTGCAAGGTAGATATGGTATCCTAATTTTATACATGAGGTCACTACTGAGAATTAACGAGATAATTTCTCTTTGTGATCATGGAACTGGGATTTAAATGTAGGACTCTGATTTCCTAGCCAGTGTTTCTTTCATTAGAATAGAGGTCAGCAAACTTTCTTAAAGATCACATGGTAAATGAATTAGGCTTGGTGGGCCCTGTGGTCTTCTTGTAAATATTTAACTCGTTTGGGCCATTGTAAATGCAAAAGCAGCCCCAGATAATGTGTTCATGAGTGGCCGTAGCTGTGTTCCAGCAAGACTTAATTTACACAAACAGATGGAGGGCGGCAGCCCCTGGACCGTAGTTCACGAGCCCCGGCACTGGCTGAGGCACTGAGCACCTGCGGTGTGTAGATACTTTCCTCACTGGTGGGAACTGTTCGTGATTCATTTGCGAGAAGAGTGAGCCTTATAATTTGTACCTAATTTGGGAATAGGGGAAGCCATCATTTTGATAGAACTCAGTTTGCTTTTGGAGCATCTTATATGATATTTTAGGAAGCTTGCTTTTTTGGCTCTTTCATGCAGACTCATTTTAGGGTCAGTATATGTTCTGTTAACCTGTCACTGATTACTGTGAGCTGACTTTGCTGAAATCAGCCTCTGTGCACTGGTACCAGATTGAATCTCAGAGACAGAGTTTTGGGTGAAGTAGAAAAGAATAGCATTGTTGCTTTGCTTGGCAAAAGAGGCACAGCAGGCTTCTGCCCCCTAAAACTATGTCCCTTGAGGTGGAACCAGGACCTTGCCTCAGGGCTGCACTGTGTTTCTTGGCCGCTCCTCCCTTGTCTCTGCATCCCTTCCCTTCCTGGATTAGCAACTGTTCCATCCGAACTCAGGGAAAGTCGAGGAGGCTGATCGTGCCCAGGAGCCCCTACAGTTGGCTTTGGACGTTGTTGGGTCATCTTGGGGAATGAGTAATTGGTTATTTAAATAGTGTCCTCATACAGCTGGAACACCCCAGGACTACACTGTGGGAGTGCTTTTCACCCCCATCCCCAATCCAGGGTGTCACTGTGTGGACTTTGTAAGTCTTCTGTGATGTCACAGTGACTGTGGGAAACACGGAAGAGTGGAGTCTTTATTTGTTTATGAGACTTCTTTTCTAGATATTGTGTGTGTGTGTGTGTGTGTGTGTATGCTCAGTTGTGTCCAACTCCACAGACTGTAGCCTGCCAGGCTCCTTTGTCCATGGGATTCTCCAGGCAAGAATACTGGAATGGGTAGCCATTCCCTTCTCCAGGGGGTCTTCCCAACCCAGGGATTGAACCCAGGTTTCCTGCATTGCAGGCAGATTCTTTACCATCTGAGCCACCAGGACCAGTAGTTATGCTAAATATGTGTTCAGTTTTAACTTATTATCCCCAGATGAGATGGATCTTGCTATATTCATTTAACAGATGAGGACATTGATGTGCAGATAAATCAGGTAACTTGATCAAGATGACAGAGCTAGTAATCAAAGTTTCTGGGCCTTGAACCTAAGTTTCATGCAATGACTGAAGTGAATTAAGCACTGATCCTGTGTGGATAGTGCCCTGAGGGCTGGGTATCCCTGGGGGAAAGATAGGCCAGGCACAGTCCCTTCCTCACAGTGGAAGTGCTGGGCCAGTGCTGGGCAGCCTCACTCTGTCTAAATCTGATACATGCGGACTCCAGCCTAGGGCATTGTTATCTCAAGGCCCAGGCCATGCTGAGTTGAAATTTGTAGGATCTCTTCTAAGTGAGGGCTTCCTTAATCTCTCCCCTAATGGTCTTAGTGGTCTAAAGGTAGGACTGTAAGGAATCTATAAAGTTGGAGAGGCCTTGATGGAAAGATGGGGTTAAATGGGACCAGGAAGGATCAAAAGGAGTGAGTTGCAAATTCAGAGTGACTTCTCTTCCTTCTTGTTCCTTCTTGTCTAGCAGCACTGTCTCAGTATAGACTGTAGAAAGTTTCGTCTCTTTTATAGCTGCTCTGTGGAGCACAGTATGACCACTGCCCTGGTTCAGGTGCCCTTTCTGGCCTGAGGGGAGGGTGCTAATAGATAAGGGAGGCTCCTCTGTGCCCCTTGCCTATCTCTAGAACCTTGACTTTCATTGAGGTTTTAATTTTCCCCCTGGTGTCCTTGAGAGAAGAGCCAGAAAGGATGATTGGATTCAGATTAAGTGACTTCTGTTTCTGGCTCTCTGCTTGGTGCTGCCACAGTGATGAGGCTTCTCAGAGGCTGTTCCTTTTCCCCAGGTTTTCCCTGCTGCCTTGTCCCATCGGTTGCAAAAGTTGACTTTTTCTGGGTATAGTTTAAAGACAGGTGCCTCTCTTCTAAGTAGGAAAGCTGCAGTGAGTGGTACTCAACAAAAACAAAAGCAAAGCAAAAAAAAAAAGCCAGGAAGAATTATTTTAAGAAAACTTATGTGACTTGTCAAATAAAAATGGTGTCCTTTATCTATGTAATTAATGGCATTTCTTCCTGAGTGTGTGTTTATGCATATGCAAGGGCAGCAAAGTGCATTGGAAGTAGTTCAGATTGGAAGATGAACAGTCTGAATTCTCATCCTGGTTCTGCTATTTAGCCTTTTGAGCAAGTCAGTCTACTCATCTGGTACATAGCATTGTTATGAGGGTGCAGGGAGCCTGTATATTAAGGTGCCAGGGCCGCTTGGAGTGAGCGTGTGGTCAGTGAGGGGAAGATGATGAGGATATGCAGTTACTGGGCCCAAAGACAACAAGATCTGTAGAAAGTGAACCTTTATGTGGGACTGAGTTTGTGTGTCTTCCTTAGTCCTGGTCAGCCTGTTCTTTGGAGCAGAGGCCTTGGATACTTTGTAACAAGATATGAATCCTTAAACCATGCACTGTTGATAACAGAGGCCCTGAGCAGAGCAGCAGCTGGCCTGAAATTCTAAGAGTGAGTTTAAAACCTACTGGCAAAGGCAGTCCGCTGATGGAGGACTCCTGTTTTCAGAGGGTTTCATTTGTTCTTTTTATTTTTAACTAATATTTCACCTTGTTTCAGAAAGCTCAAATTGAAAAAAGGATACATATAATGAAATCATAAATTGAATGTCAGAGCAAAAAGAAAAAGAAACAGCTAGGGTGAGAGCACAGAGCCAACAATGAGGCTGATGAATCCATGATTTTGATGTTTAGGAATAGCTCACTTTTATGAAGCGCTCATATAAGGATCTGTGAAGCACTTCTTGTTCATTGCTTTGTTTAATCATGAGGCAAGTACCCCTAATAAGCTCTGGGATTGCTCCCATTCAACAGCTGGGAACCGCTTAAGAGCAGAGAAGCAACTTGCCCAGGGTCACAGAACTGGAAAGTTATTTAATCTGGATAGTCTGTCCTTGGAGCCCACATCCGTAGCAGAGCAATACTGCTTCCTTTATAATGCTGCAATGATATTTATAGTATATTTATCAGAGCAAAAGAGTGTTAGGGTGTACCCCACAGCTAACAGTGATGACTTGAGGAGACTGGGTCCTGAGTGACAGATAAGCAGCTCATTTTGTACTTTAATAAAAAACCAAAACGATTTAAGATAAGTGTATTTAAAACAGTTTTTTGACTGGTCCTAATGGAATCTTGACCTTAAATACTGTTTAAAGTCTTTATTTTGGAAGATAGTCAAACCTACAGGGAAGTTTCACAAAACTGGAAAAAAGCATTGTTTACTATAGCCAAGATATGGAAGCAGCCTAAGTGTACATTAATGGATGAATTGGTTGGCCAAAAAGTTAGGGTTTTTCTGTAAAATGTTATAGAAAAACCCAAATGAACTTTTTGACCAACTCAATACGATGGAATATTATTCAGGAGTAAAAAAGAATGAAATAATGTTATTTGTGACCTGGATGGACCTTGAGGATATAATGCTAAGTGAACTAAGACAGAAAAAGACAAATACATCCTGTATTATCTCACTTATATGTAGAATCTAAATAAAACAAAACACAAACCAAGTTTACAAATGTCTGCCAGAGGCAATAGTTGGGCTTGGGCAAAATAGGTAAAGGGAGTCGAAAGGTACAAATGTCCAGCTTTAAAATTACTGAGTCCTGGTAGTGTAATGCACAGCATGGTGAAGTCAGGAATGCTGCCTTGCATAGTAGAAACTTGATAAGATAATAAATCTTAAAAGTTCCCATCATAAGAAAAAAAAAATTCTGTAAATGTGTGTAGTGATGGATGTTAAGTAGGTTTACCGTGGTGATCATTCACAGTGTATACAAATACTGAATCATTATGTTGTCCTCCTGAAACTAACATAATGTTGTATGTCAATTATACCTCAAACCCTTCCCCGAAGCCAAACATTCCAGTGCAGAGTTTCCATGTGTTTCATCCAGACCCCAGTGGCAGTACTTCACCACTTGTTTATCTTCTCTGTATGTGAACTGTTGGACAGGAAGTGGTAGACGTTGTGCTCCGTCACTCCTAAATATTCATGTTTCCTAAAGACAAGGGCATTCACTTAAATAGTCTTAATGTACGTCTAGGACCTTAATACAGGTCCTAATACTGTATTAGGATTGATAAGAGTACTAATCCCTGGAGGAGGAAATGGCAGCCTGCTCCAGCATTCTTGCCTGGAGAATCTCGTGGACAGAGGAGCCTGGAGGGCTACAATTCATGGGGTTGCAAAGAGTGGGACACGCCTGAGCACACACACATGATCCAGTCTGTGAATCTTATGCATGTTTCACCTATTGTCCTGCTAATGTCCTTTATAGCAAAAGAAAGAAAAACTGTGGTCTACAATTAAGCTCCCCGGCTGCATTTTCATTCACACTTGTTCGGCTCCTTTGACATCTGTCTTTGTCTTTCTTGACTTAATACTAGGCTGTTTATTTTGTACAGTCCTTCCATTTGAGCTTGTTTTCTGCTTCTCATGGTTCGATTGGTTGTGTGTTTTGCAGTGGGAAAACCATGGAAGTGATCATTGTGTCATATCAGAAGGCACGTGGTATCTTTGTCCTAGTTGGTAAAGAGATGTTTGCCAGGTTACTTCTGAAAGGTGTTATTTTTTCCTCTTATAATGAATAGGTATCTTGTGGGGAGATATTTTGAGACTGTGTAAATATCCTGTCTAGCTTTAGTATTTGTTGATGATCCTTGCCTAAGATAATTATTTGGATGCTAAAGGGTGATTTTCTGATTCCATCGTTTCTTCTCCATTTATCAGTTGGCTTCATTTACTTTTGAAATGTATATCCAACTTATATACAGAGTACATCATGAGAAACGCTGGACTGGAAGAAACACAAGCGAGAATCAAGATTGCCGGGAGAAATATCAATAACCTCAGATATGCAGATGACACCACCCTTATGGCAGAAAGTGAAGAGGAACTCAAAAGCCTCTTGATGAAAGTGAAAGTGGAGAGAGAAAAAGTTGGCTTAAAGCTCAACATTCAGAAAACGAAGATCATGGCATCCGGTCCCATCACTTCATGGGAAATAGATGGGGAAACAGTGGAAACAGTGTCAGACTTTATTTTTCGGGGCTCCAAAATCACTGCAGATGGTGACTGCAGCCATGAAATTAAAAGATGCTTACTCCTTGGAAGGAAAGTTATGACCAACCTAGATAGCACATTCAAAAGCAGAAACATTACTTTGCCAACAAAGGTCCGTCTAGTCAAGGCTATGGTTTTTCCTGTGGTCACGTATGGATGTGAGAGTCGGACTGTGAAGAAGGCTGAGCACCAAAGAATTGATGCTTTTGAACTGTGGTGTTGGAGAAGACTCTTGAGAGTCCCTTGGACTGCAAGGAGATCCAACCAGTCCATTGCAAGGAGATCAGCCCTGGGATTTCTTTGGAAGGAATGATGCTAAAGCTGAAACTCCAGTACTTTGGCCACCTCATGAAAAGAGTTGACTCATTGGAAAAGACTCTGATGCTGGGAGGGATTGGGAGCAAGAGGAGAAGGGGACGACAGAGGATGAGATGGCTGGATGGCATCACTGACTCGATGGATGTGAGTCTGGGTGAACTCCGGGAGTTGGTGATGGACAGGGAGGCCTGGCGAGCTGCGATTCCTGGGGTCGCAAAGAGTCGAACATGACTGAGTGACTGATCTGATCTGATCTGATAGCAGGAATTAAGTGTATACTTTGATAGTTATCCCCAAAAGGAACTACTGTGAAGAAGAAAATGTTGAAAATTAGTCTTTTGTAGATACATTTATATTCATAAAGAATTTAAGGCTGCCTAATTGGACTGTGAAGAAAGCTGAGCACTGAAGAATTGATGCTTTTGAACTGTGGTGTTGGAGAAGACTCTTGAGAGTCCCTTGGACTGCAAGGAGATCTAACCAGTCCATTCTAAAGGAGATCAGCCCTGGGATTTCTTTGGAAGGAATGATGCTAAAGCTGAAACTCGAGTACTTTGGCCACCTCATGCGAAGAGTTGACTCATTGGAAAAGACTCTGATGCTAGGAGGGATTAGGGGCAGGAGGAGAAGGGGACGACAGAGGATGAGATGGCTGGATGGCATCACTGACTCGATGGACGTGAGTCTGAGTAAACTCCGGCAGTTGGTGATGGACAGGGAGGCCTGGCGTGCTGCGATTCATGGGGTCGAAAAGAGTCGGACACGACTGAGCGACTGAAGTGAACTGAATCCTTTGTGAACATAAAATTAATGTGATGAAATTTGGTTTGGACTCTGGGCTTCCTGGCAGGCAAAATAGAAACAGAGGGATGAAAGAAAAAAAAAAAAGAAACAGAGAGATAGTTATCTATCTATATATTTTAAACAACTGTGGAAGGAATATAGAAAGGCAAATAACAATAGAATGTCTTCTTGGATTTAGCAGGATATTAAAGGACACTTTGTATGAGGAAAAGAAAGAAGAGTATGGAAAACACATGGAATAGAAGACAGTACTGAAGGAGGGGCAGGTTCCTGTGGACACAGTTCAACAGTAGTTGTTGTGTGTTGTTTAGTCCCTCAGTCAGTTGTGTCTGACTCTTTTCAACTCCTAGACTGTATGTAGCCCACCAGGCTTCTCTGTCCATGGGATTTCCCAGTCAGAAGTACTGGAGTAGGTTGCCATTTCCTTCTCCAGGGGATCTTCCCTACCCAGGGATTGAACCCATCACTCTTGCATTGGCAGGTGGATTCTTTTACCACTGAGCCCCCAGGGAAGCCCTCACTAGTTAGAGTTTTGGGCTAAGGGGGAAATTGTCAGATGGCATCCAAGGTGAGTAGGTAATCAAGAGCTGACTGACACCACTGAGTTAATCTTCTTAACAGGTTAAGTAGAGGAAGAGTCTGTGACAAGGACCTCAGCAAAGAATCCAGAAAAACTGGATGAAACTGGCTTGAATAGACATGGGACTCGACCTGGAGGAATTATCTGGCTACAGCTGACTTTCACCAGGGATTTGGGGTAGGGGCAAAGACAGCTATCTGTTGTGGCCCAGATGCCTGGGGTTATAGATGGGTAGGTAGTGCTTGGTGCCAGGCCTGGTGGTGGGTCGAAATTTGTGTTTAATTATCCTTAAAGGCTTTGTGGAAGAGAGGGGCTTTGGGCCTTTTTTGGATGAGAGAAGGGAGATAGCTCAGTGACTCCACAAAGCAGCGTGTCACGGGTGTCCTTAGTAGAGGTGATGTTCTGAGAGGAGTGGCATGTTCTGCGGTCATCGGGTGGAGCTAGAGCCCCAGGTAGGGAGTGCCTGGCCTCTGGCACCTTAGGAGGCCTGGGAACCAACTGGAGGGGGAATGGAAGCCATTGAAGGGCCAGAAACTCTGGGTGCTGATGTGGGTGGTGTAGACTCGGCTGAGTTGATGTAGCTTTAATGCATGCTTTTCTTCCGTGAGTTTTTAGCTATCATTTCTTTATCCGTAGTTGTCAACATCTAGGCACAAGCCTCACTGCACTGAGCATCGTGAACATGCGCACGCTCTTGCCCTCTTGTGTGTGTCTGTGCTGGAACTTCTGAAGAGTTGAATTGATGGGTCGGAGTGGGCCACGTTGCCCACCCACTGGTGCTGTGTGAGTGCCCTGGAACCAGTCCGGGGTGTTATTTTCCTGAATGTTTTTTGCTTTTTGCTGGGCAAGTGAAACGATGTCTCTGTGTTGCCAGGAGCAGTGTTGGAGAACCTTTCTACTGCTTCTGACCTTTCAGATAAAAGCAAGTCTTATAAGGATATAAAATAAATAATTTTATTTTTGTTAATCTCATTTCCTCCTTAAATGATTGATGCAAATAGGTTCTGTCTGGGCCATCTTAAGACATTAACAGGGTAGGGGATGTCATTAGTCAGGAGGAGGGCATCCGCATACCTTTACAAAGGCTACCCTGAAGTGGATTAAAGAAGTGGGATCTCTGTTGTCATTTATTCCCATTAGCTTTTCTTTCTTTTCTTTTTTTAAACACAAATAAGAGAGTTGTGAGGAAGAAACAACCGTAATCCATTTCTTCTTAATGCTCCTTCCTTTTTCCAAGTGCTTTCACATCTACCAGAACCTAAATATCAGTTCATCCTCACTGGGCTTAGATGGGAGATGCTGAAGAAAGCTAAGTGGATAGTCAGTTGGTTTTTGTTGGGCAGTGAGGGTAGGTGCGTGATTCTGTTCAATTCTTCGTATAATTCTAACCCAACCCAAGGAGTATTTTTTTAACAGCTTCGTAAAGAAAAGAACTGATATTAAACCTTTCTGATTGTGATGAGGAAGTCAGGTAGACTTTGATTGAGTAGTAACACAGTTCAAACCAGTTTAAGCCAGAGAGGGTGTTATTGGGGCAGACCACTGGCCAGGAGGGTTGTTGGGATGGACTCCTGTGGCAACAACATGGGGTGGGGCGTGAGGGATCTTGCTCTGTCTGGCCGGTGGCTTCTGGGACACTCTGTTCAGCATTGCGCTCGGCCAGCATGGCCCCACCTCACATCTTGTAGCCCCATCACCAGGGGCAAGAGTCTCTATTCTCCCAGCTTGGAGTAAGTCACCTCTCCAAGCCCTTGGCCCGCTCACTGCGGCCAGCGAGGTGTGCTGCTGCAAGGACATGGTGGCCCTGCTCAGAAAACGTCTGTGTCAAGGGCTGGAAGAAGTCGTGGGATGGGTTCCCCTAGCAGAAAGAGGGCTTGGCTGGGGACAAGTGGCCTGAGCGTGACCACTGTGGAAACGATGAGCTTCATGGGAACTTCGTGTCTTTTTCCTGGAGAGGCTGCAGGGGCCTCCATGCTGCTGCTGCTGCTAAGTCGCTTCAGTCGTGTCCGACTCTGTGCGACCCCAGAGACGGCAGCCCACCAGGCTCCCCCGTCCCTGGGATTCTCCAGGCAAGAACACTGGAGTGGGTTGCCATTTCCTTCTCCAATGCATGAAAGTGAAAAGTGAAAGTGAAGTCACTCAGTCGTGTTGGACTCTAGCGACCCCATGGACTGCAGACTACCAGGCTCCTCCATCCATGGGATTTTCTAGGGAAAAGTACTGGAGTGGGGTGCCATTGCCTTCTCCGAGGGGCCTCCATGGACAGCCCAGAAATTGGGATCAGAGCCCTGGACTCACACCACAGCTCTTGTACCTGTTGATGAGGCCTCTGCTCCTCGTGCTCAGGAGTCAGCACCCTGAGGTGGGCCCCTCACTTCTGGGCTGGCATCTCTGTGTGCGCCTCACTTCTTCTCTCCTCTGATGACCCTGTGTTATGTGGGCTTTTAGCTCTGTCATCCAGTGAGAGCTTTCCCGTCTTTCCCAGCCCCTTTAAACTGAGAACTTGTCCTTAGTGTCTATTATACCAGTTTTTGTAATTCTGGTACCAAAATGGTAGTGTTTTTATGGATATAATGCCCTTCTTTCAGTAGTTTAAACATCTGAAATCTGGATCACATATATTTTGCTGGACTTAGAGATTCACATGCTGCTTTTTAACGTTTCAGACGTGCTCATGCTTACCATTTGCCTGTTCGGTTAAAACCATCCCTGCGTGTCTTGCTGTAACTAAGGAAATGGCAATTAACATGAGTGAAATTGAGCCTCTTATGTTTATTCATCACTTCCATTTTTCTGCAAGCCAGCTTGGGCCTTTCATTTCTGTCAGAGCTCCAAATAGAGTAATTTTACAATTAGAAGGGGAGCGGTGATGTTCAGGAGATTGATTCTGAGGAAATTGCCTCGGGGACAGGAAGGGGATAACTCCTGGCTGCTTTCCAGCCTCCCCAGGTCTGGGTGGCTTCCTTGTGTCAGGGACTAGACTCTTGCTCTTCCCTGCAGCTCCAGGCCTGTTCTCTTTGTCCAGGCCTTTTTTCCCCCCAGGACTACTTATTTTAACCAGAATCAGCCTTCCCTCCCAGTTATGCTACTTGGAGAGAAGTGTGTTCAGAGCAGGTGGGCGAAAGGTAGTTTGCTTCCCAGGGAGTAATGCTTGGGGCCAATGCCAGACGTGCTCCCAACCCATCCCTGGGGCCGCTCCTAGCTGGCTCTGTGTGGGACCCTGTTGCTTCATAAAATGAATGAGGAGGTTTAGACTTCTAGAGCCGCAAAGTGCGGGGGATGTGGGCACAATGGAGACACGCCCCCACACCGAGGACAGCTGAGGTACAGGGATTTTTTTTTAAAAATGCTTATTGAACTGTTTCTTAATGCTTATTTAGTTCAAGAAACTAAACTGTGTATATGCATCACTGATGCACATGGGGGTTATATGTTGCTTTAACATCTGTGCTTTAACTCTCCATGTACATCCGTACATAAATGATTTAGACTTAACATTTTCAAATACAGAAAGAATGGCATGATGCCACAAAAACACTGGCATTTTGGTACTAGAGTTCCAAGGAGAAGTCTGGTATGGCATGTACCAGACTATTAATGGAGTGTTTTTAAGGGGGAGGAAAGCATTTAAGGGAAAAAGGAATGTTTACATTACTACTTCATTAAGTGTTTTCAGTCTTGGAGCTCTTTTTGGTAACACCTTGGCAATTAAAACCTCGCAAAGAGTCGGACACAACTGAGTGACTTTCATTTGACAATTAAAAATCCTTTTTCTTTTTAAGAATTTAGGCCCTCAAAAGTGTTCTTTCCACAGATCAGCTTTATTCATATTAGAGATGTGTTTCTGCCTAGGACTGTTCTCATTAATAGCAGAGCAAGTGTAGTGATCAGGTTGAAGGTGGAGGAACAGGAAGCTGTCTAGAAGATGCTCTGGAGAGAAACCTTGAGTGCTATGGGAGAAGGATTTGTTTTTTGAGGCCCATCGTTAATAATTTCATTTTAAAAATGTATTCAAGTATAGTTGATTTTCAACATTGTAATTTCTAGTGTACAGCAAGGTGATTCAGTTATGTACATATATACATTCTTTTCCTATGTAGTTTTCCTTTATGGTTTATCACAGAATGTTGAGTATATTTCCCTATGCTATACAGTAGGACTTTGTTGGTCATCCATCCTGTATACACTAGTTTGTATCTGCTAGGATTTATTTTTATAGACTGAGATCTTGATCCCTTTCTGCAGAAAAAATTGAACTGTTTCTTTAGCCAGCCCCCAAACGAGATGCTCCCTGTTTAGGGCAGGGGTGCACTATGGAAATGGAGCACCGACACAGGTGGGCTCCCGTGTTCTGTCTCCGTGGAGCCTTGATCTAGAATCTTACTTTGACGATCGCTTTCATAAGCTTTTGAAATTGTGTCCTGCCTCTGACTACTCTGGCTGTTGTTCCTTATCAATTGCTGGCAAATGCTCCCAAGATGCGGAGATGTTTAGGAAGCCCTTTGTGATACTGGGACTTCCACTCATCAGTTCCTAGTTGATTCTCTCTTTTTGTTTTTTTTTTTTAACTCCTTTTTTGTTTGAAGGTGAGTCTGGTTCTGTAAAATACATAATTTCTCTTGGACGAGTTAAGAGCTTAGATTCTGGGGCCAGACTGCTAGGGTTAGAGGGTCTGCTCCTTCCCTTGCTCTCCCACTCACTGGCTGTGTGATGCTGGGTTACTTAACCTCTCCAGGCCTCAGTTTTTCATCTGTAAAATGGGGACGATATCCATCTTAGGCTTGTGATGAGGGTGAAAGAGTCCGTGAACAGGCAGTGTTTGACAGCTGCACACTGCTGTAATTGCAGGCTTGCTGGTTTTACGATTATTTTACAGGAGCCACAGTGATAATCCTTCATTTCTCTGTGGTTGGACCAGCACTACCACCACTTGCTTTTGGTTAGCTGTTATGACATTGTCGACTCAGTGAACGTGAATTTGAGCAAACTCTTGATAGTGAAGCACAGGGAAGCCTGGCCTGCTGCAGTCCATGGGGTTGCAAAGAGTCGGACACAACTGAGCAACTGAGTAACAACAAATGGGTTTAAATGGTCCCAGAACCATCAAACAGTGGCAGAAAGAGAGGCCGCAGGGGAAGAAGCCTGTGGTTGCAAAGCAACCTCATCTCGGGACAGTGCATTTAAGGGCGCTTTGGTAGTGTGTCTCTGCAGGGCACTGGGTGTCAGTTCACTGGCCCCTGCCTCTCCATGCATTGACATACACTAAGGTGGGCAGTGGGGTGTTTCCTCCCTCCCCCTCTCCCTCACATTTTATTGAGATGTGACTGACATATAACATCGTATTACCTTACAGTAGGCAACATAATGATTTGTTGTGAAAGGATCACCGCAAGAAATCTAGGGAGCAAACATCACCTCATACAGTTACATACATTTCTTTCTTGTGATGATAACTTTTCAAATATACTCTCTTAGCAACTTTCAGCTAGAGAATACATTGTTGTTAATTGTAGCGGTCATGCTAAGCAGTACATCCCCAGGATGTAATGTTTATTTTATTATTTAAAATTTAATTAGTTTACTTAAGTATAATTGATCTACAGCTCTGTTAGTTTCAGGTGAACAACAGAGCAATTTGATGTTTCTGTACATTACAAAGTGATCTCCTCTCCCTCCCTTTCTCAGATGAGCACAGAACTGATCACAGTGAAGAACAAAAGAGAACACCTGTGAATGGGAGTGGGACAGGGCTGGGGTTGGGGAGACAGTAGCCTGGTGGGTGTTCTATGAAAAGAGGAAGGTGGTTTTGCTTGAATGGAGTTAAAAGTGAATTAGAAGCATTTGCGCATTTTGCCAAAATGAATAACTAGTGAGGGAGATTGTGGAAAAGGAGCTGTCTGAATATCATGAAGAGAGTCGCCAGATATTTGATCTCCTGCCCCGTGTCAGAAATAATAGTAGGTTTCCATATGCTTTGTTCTTAACCCTACTTCCTAGAAATTGGCTAGTCCTGAGACCCCTCAGGGTTAGGTGATGTCCTCTAGCCACAGTGCACAGGACTGGACTTTACTGGATGTTTATAAGGTAGCAAGGCCTTTGCGTCCCTCATTCAGCCTCAAGAAGATTGAGGCTGAATCCATCTTGTTCAGGGGGTAAGTTCAGCAGCTGCTTGTGAGACAGAGGCATCACAGTGTCTCATCACAGTGACTGGTGTCCACACGTGAGTGAGAAAAGCACCAGGTGAGGACTCCAGGTGAGCTAGCAATCTGTTTCAACAGCTAGAAGAGTAATGTTGATTACCTTAGAACCAAGATTAGGAAGAAAACATTTATTTATTTCTTACTAAGAACAAAGGAGCCTTTTGGAAAGGAGAGAAATGATTCTAGGTATTATTTATTTATTTAAAAAATTTTAATTTTATTGAAATATAGTTGATTTACAATGTTGTATTAGTTTCTGGTGGACAATAAGTAATTCAGTTACACGTACATATGTATTCTTTTTTATGTTGTTTTCCATGATGGTTTATCACAGGATATCGAACATCGTTCCCTGTGCTGTACAGTAGGACCTTGTTGTTTCTTTAGGTACTATTTCATGGTACCTCTGAGGTCAGAAGGAAATAGCTTAATAATAGTGGAGCAGCAGATAAGGTAAAGTAAATAAGCAACCTTATTTTTAAAAATGAAGGCCCTTTCCAGGGTCAAATTCATGTTTTTTTGGCTGGCTTTGTTTTAATATTTGATTTGGACTCTCTGTGAGGTTTCGGCAAGGAAGTTCTGTTTTATGTTAATTTTTAAAAGTAATATGCATTTGGACTGAGATAAAGAATTGGAAGTTCCTGCTTGAATTATTTGGCTGGGTCAGTAGTTGACAGTGGGCCCTGGAGTCTTGCTTCTCATTTACATTCTGACCTGCCATCTGTCCGTCTGTCCGGGAGGGCTTGCTGCCTGCAGGTTCGGCTTGGGGTGCAGTGGCCTTCTTCCTGAAATGTACCCCCTGCTCTGGGGTCACCTTTGTGAGATGCTGATCTGCCAGAGAAGAGCATCTAAAGGTGAAAGTCAAGGTCGGCTCTATCAGACAGCCATTGCCAAAGTGACACGGTCAGACAGAGTGGATCTTCCCTCCCCACAGTCTTGGTACTAGAGGTCAGGGGACAGCTCTGATTGCAAGCTTAGGATAGGAGAGAGTGCTTTTTGACTGATTGAGGGCATGGCCTTTCATTTCTAAGTGGTTTAAAGAATTTATGGCCCATTGTTTGTTCATTCCAAAGTCCTAATGATATGGGTGATATTTTTTTCTCAGACAGGAATGTGGGTTTTGGCAGTGACTCTGCATCACAATGACTTGGAAATAACCAAGTCCTTTGGAACCAAAATGAAAATGTGTGGCCTCTGCACGGGATGTGTGTCTGTGACAGAAATGTGTACATGGCAAATAAAAAATCATTTAAAATTAGAAATAGTGGCTTCAGATTGGGGAAATTTCAAATATATAGCATGAGAATATGAGATGTGTGTGTGTGTGTAAATACTTACATCTGTTTATCAGGAAGATGGTGTACTGCCCTCAGGGACCATTTGTAAAGACTTTTCAGTGGGGAAATGCTGATGGAAAGATGTAAAGTGAAAAGGGCAGGTGCAAAATTTAGATACAGCAAGATCTCAACTGTGCACAAATGTGTAGGAAAAATGGTCTGGAAAGAACTGTGTGAAAATTTGAATGGTATTAATCTATATAAGGAGATTATAGATGGTAAGTTTTCTTCTTTACGTTCCTGTAATTTCTAAATTTTTCACGGTAGAGGCATGTGTTAAACTTTTATAAACAGAGACTTAAAACATTTTCTTCTTCAGCTGCTTTTGAGAAGATATTGGTCGGGAAGTGATAGGGATGACGTATCGTCTATGTTGTTTACTGCAGGAGGAAATGAATAGGAGTTGGATTTGTTGCACAACTGCGTGTGTGAAATTAAGGAGGATCACCGGTAACTTACAGCAGTGCCTTAATTTTTCTCTTGTGGAATTACAGTAACAATAAAGTAACATTTCATACTATACGGAAATATGACTGATCCCCAAGCGGTATTGCAGTTAGGGTCACAAATCCACTTAGCATATTCAACTACGTCAGCCCTACTTTTTCTCCATCAATTTTCATCTAATTACTCTAAAAAGAGAAAAAAAAAAAATCTGTAGAGAATCTGTTATGCATTCAACACAAGAAATGTTGTGATAAGTTTTGCCAACTAAGTGAGCAAACATTGGTATGAATTTAGCTTATCTTGATGACTTACTCTTTTTTTTTTTTTTTTTAACATTTAGTTTATCTTTTTGTGGTAATTGCTAGATTTTACTTTGCTGCTGCCTCAGAATTTTGAGATGGAAGAGTGAAATACGCCATGACCACATGTTCCGGGTTGGTCAGCGCTGCAGTCCGAGGAAGCCAGTGCTGTCTGTGTGGTCTGATTCCTGCGTTATAGTAAAAGGAAGATTAATTCAAGACGAAAGTGCTGATTTATCGTCCCCAATGCGTACATGTGACGCTGAAGCGTATTCTTTATATAGTTCAAGCCATCAGAATGGCAATCTTATGCCATGAAAGAATGTATTGCCTCTTCCTATCCCCTTCCCTGACAAATCAACCTTGATAACGATTATAAGTGCATTAGCGATTGCCGGGGTCTGAGCGAAGAGGTGGGATGGGGGAGCGTGGAGTGGTTGCTGACGGTAGCGGGGTTCCTTTGGGTGATGAAGGTGTTCTGGAGTTAGGCAGCGGTGACAGCTGTGCAGCCATGTGCATATACTGAAATCACAAAAGGGTGCCTTCCGTGGTATGCGGACGATGTCTCAATTTTTAAGAAAGGAACACGAGAAGGAGAAGGGATTCCATATGTGAAGGATTCCCATATGTGTCCCGTGAACTTCTTTTAGTCCTATTAGTATTTAATAGTAAATTACAGAGAAGCCTAGTTCTCCCAGAGAAGTCTGAGAGAAGGCTGAGTTTTCACAGACATTTGACATGAGAGTTAAAAAAATCCCATGTGTTTAAATCATCAGTCCTGTCTAAAATGTTACAACAAAAAGACAATCTAAGGACGTGGATAATGTCATACTTCAAAGATCTGTTTTAGGAGAACCATGATGGGGATGTATTAATGAAGACTGCCTTCTGTTTTAAACTTTAAAATGAAACAAACATGTATTAGGTGTAAATATATAATTAAGTGAAGGAAGAGAAAGGAAGTAGGTGGGTTTTGGATTTTTTAAAATGAGGGTTTCTTTTTTTTATTAATTTATTTTAATTGAAGGCTAATTACTTTACAATATTGTAGTGATTTTGCCCTACATTGACATGAATCAGCCATGGGTGTACATGTGTTCCCCATCCTGAACCCTCCATCCACCTCCCTCCCCATCTCATTCCTCAGGGTCATCCCAGTGCACCAGCCCTGAGCGCCCTGTCTCATGCATCGAACTTGGGCTGGTGATCTATTTCACATATGGTAATATACATGTTTCAGTGCTAGTCTCTCAAATCATCCCACCATCGCCTTCTCCCACTGAGTCCAAAAGTCTGTTCTTTACATCTGTGTCTCTTTTGCTGTCTCACATATAGGGTCATCATTACCATCTTTCTAAATTCCATATATATGCATTAATATACTGTATTGGTGTTTTTCTTTCTGACTAACTTCACTCTGCTCCAGTTTCATCCACCTCATTAGAACTGATTCAAATGCATTCTTTTTAATAGCTGAGTAATATTCCATTGTGTATATGTACCACATCTTTCCTAGCCATTCGTCTGCCGATGGGCATCTGGGTTGCTTGCATGTCCTGGCTATTGTAAACAGTGCTGCAATAAACATTGGGGTACACGTGTCTCTTTCAATTCTGATTTCCTCGGTGTGTATGCCCACCAGTGGGATTGCTGGGTCGTATGGCAGTTCTGTTTCCAGTTTTTAAAGGAATCTCCACACTGTTCTCCATAGTGGCTGTACTAGTTTGCATTCCAACCAACAGTGTAAGAGGGTTCCTTTTTCTCTGCACCCTCTCCAGCATTTAAAAAATGAGGATATTTTAAAATATTTTTTTAAAGCAACAATTGCTTTATTGTGGTTGTCAAGTGGGAAAAAAATAAGAGATATAACAACTTTTGAATGTCTGGTTATTTGCCAAATTTTGTGGTAATCACTTTCAGTATTTTATTCCATTTAAGCACCATAATAACCATATTTTCAACCATATTTCAAATTTGGGAAACCACAAAAAACTCAAATATTCACTGCCCATACTCCCTTAAAAAACTGCAGTTGTATGAGTGAATGCCTTCAGAAGTTCCCAAAGAACAATGACATCCAGTATATTTCCCCCAGAGATCCACACACCTGGTGACCATCCTCTGGGCATTTTCCTGTACGTGTATGACTTTAGAATTACACTGTGTTGTTCTACCGTCTGTTATTGCTTTGTTTTACTCAGTGTAAAAAGTTGTAGTATTTTGGGGGCAGTAAAATATGGTTGTTTTTATGGTCTCGTGTTCAACTTCACTTTCACTTTTCACTTTCATGCACTGGAGAAGGAAAGGGCAACCCACACCAGTATTCTTGCCTGGAGAATCCCAGGAACAGGAGCCTGGTGGGCCGCCGTCTGTGGGGTCGCACAGAGTTGGACATGACTGACGCGACTTAGCAGCAGCAGCAGCACGATCTCATGTTATTCCTTTTTTACGTGCATAATGATTTACCTGATTAGTCTGAGATTTAGGTTGTTTGCACATTTTCACCATTTAAACAACACTGTGATGAGTATTCCTGTATAAGGGGTGTATTTTTTCCCCAACCTCTGGTTATGAGTTTTTCCCCAATATGCACGAAAGTAATGAGAATGAAACAGTGAATCCCATATATCCAGCTTCAACAGCTATCGGTGTTCTATAATTCTTGTTTCATCTGTGCTTTCTCCACTTTTCTCCCCTTAAAGTGTTTTAAAGCACATTCCACAAGTCTTAGTGTTTTACCTGTAAATATTTCAATACATGCTACATGCTAAGTCCTTCAGTCATGTCTGACTCTTTGCAACTGTATGGACGACTATAGCCTGCCAGGCTCCTCTGTCCATGGGATTTTCCAAGCAAGAATACTGGGGTGGGTTGCAGATTCCTTCTCCATTTCAATACATAATTCTGAATAAAAAAAGTACCTACAATGTCATTATCACACCCAACAAACTTACTAATTCCTTAATATTATCTTATAACTACTGTAGGTTCAGTTATCATCTGTTTCAAAATTATCTTTTTGTAGTTGATTTTTTAAAATTCATATCCAAGTGATGTCACATGTTACATTTAAATTTTTGTTAAAATTGATGTTTCTCCCCTTACCCACCTTTTATCTATAGAGTTTATTTGTTGAAGAAACTGTATCGGTTGTCCTGTAGAAGCTGCCTTATTCTGGATTTAACTGATTGCATTTTTATGTCATTGTGTCATCTAGCATATTCTTCTGTTTCTGGAAAGCTGATCATTAGGCCTGATTCTGCTGCTAAGTTGCTTCAGTCGTGTCCGACTCAGTGCGACCCCATAGACGGCAGCCCACCAGGCTCCCCCGTCCCTGGGATTCTCCAGGCAAGAACACTGGAGTGGGTTGCCATTTCCTTCTCCAATGCATGAAAGTGAAAAGTGAAAGTGAAGTCACTCAGTCGTGTCCGACTCTTCGAGACCCCATGAACTGCAGCCTACCAGGCTCCTCCGTCCATGGGATTTTCCAGGCAAGAGTACTGGAGTGGGGTGCCATTGCCTTCTCCAATAGAAGCCTAATTCTAGGGCTTCCCTAATGGCTCAGTGGGTAAAGAAGCCACCTGCAGTGCAGGAGACACTGGAAATGCAGGCTCGATCCATGTGTCAGGAAGATCCCCTGGATGAGGAGATGGCCACCCACTCTAGTATTCTTGCCTGGGAAATGCCACGGACAGAGGAGCCGGGCGGGGTACAATCCAAAGAGTTGCAAAGTGTTGGGCATGACTGCGTGGCTAAACAAGCAGGCAAGCAAGCAAGCGAGACCTGTTCTGGAGGCTTGATTAGCTTCAATGTTTCTCTCAGTTAACTACTGCTTCCTCGGTACTGGTGTGTTCATCGGTCTATGTCATGTTAGTGGGTCCTTACTGGCTGGTCATCCTACTTCTGGTGATGCCAGGATTGATCCGTGGGTTCAGGTGTCCTCATGGATTCCTCTGTTTTATGATTTCTTACTTTTAGTAGTTTCTAATAGCAATTGATGATTGCTGCCTAGATTATTTCATTAGATGGCAATAGGACAGTTTTCCAATTGTGTCATTTCTTTTAATTCTGTTATTAATATTTATTCACTGTGGTTCTTCTATAAAGAACCTTGCCTCATCAACTAGTTGGTTACTCTGAAACACAGTCCATATAGAAAAGGCACTTTGCTTTATTCTTTCCTTCAGTTTATCAGTGTTTAGAACGTGAGCTGGTGGCTACCAGCCTCCAAAGTTGTCCAAAGAGGGTCTTTTTAGTATCAGTATAATTGATGAATTTAAACATATCCATTGTGTTCAACCATTACATTTGAGCATCTTCTTGGTCCCATATCTGGCCACAGAAGAACTTTAAAGTCATGTCAAAAGGGCACAGAGCCAATTTGAAAGGGCTGTTTTCCAGTAAAAGGAATTGGGGATGCCTTAGAGAAATGGTTGATTCCGGGTCTAGGCAGGAATTGCCCAAGATGAGCCTGACATCTTGGGCAAGTCTGACATCTTGTCAGACTTAAAGGCCTGGAGGCGCTTTTAATCTGGTTTCCCTCCATGGAACTTACCTATTTGTGTGTGGCCCCCAGTAGAGCTGAGCTTCCAGAGAGCAGGGACAGACTGTGTTTTGTTTTTGAAGTTTCATAATCCAGAGCTATCCTCACTGGAGGTTCTGCATCCCACCCCCAAACCCCTCCCCAACATGAAACTAAACAAAACTCAGCTGGGAAGTGCTCCTGGGACTTGAGAAAGGCGCCATTTCCTCAACTGCAGTGGTTTCCCCAGTGGCCTTCCAGGAGCTGTTAGTGACATCCTGACAGCTGGCTCTGGTGACTTGGAATCCAGTCTTCCTGTGGCTTTTTCTCCTGTGTCCTTCGGCAAGGACATGGAAAAGTCATGGAATTGACTGGGCCTGGACCACAGATTTTATGGATCAGCTGGGCTGTAGGCCCAAATCAGACCCTGGGCCATCAGTTGGTTAAGAATGGAGGCATAGTATAGGGCTTGCACTGCTCTTTTCTCTCCCCTCTTTTCCCTCTTGCATGGGGTAGTCAAAGTTTTATTTGTGTCTTAGAACTAATTCTCTTGTATTTTACGGCTCTGTTTTTTTTTTTTTTCCTTTCAGAGCTGAATTTCTTTATTGCGTATGTTATGGTCCATAACTTTGCATCTCTTCAAACTTATTTCTCAACCTTCAGACTAGAACACACTGTTCTATATGACTTCAAAGCTCTCCCTTAGAGCATTTATCATAGCTTAACTTATCTTGTGATGATTTGATTAGTGTCATAATGATTAATGTCATAATTTCTCTCTGACTGTGTCTATTTTTTTTTTTTTTTTTGGCTGCACCACATCGTGCATGGGATCTTAATTCCCTGACCTGAGATCAAAGCTGTGTCCCCTGCAGTGGAAGCCCAGAGTCTAAACCACTAGATTGTCAGGAGAATTCCTTTTTTTTTTTTTTAAGTAATTTTACCTATAACTTTCTTGGAATATAGTTGTTCAGTAAAGTTGTCTAATAAATGAACAATCCCCTACCTAACCTTTTCTGCTCATGGTATTTGATGAGGTTTTATTGGTAGTTAAATGAGAAGAATATAAGAGAAAGCTGCTGCTGCTGCCGCCAAGTCGCTTCAGTTGTGTCAGACTCTGTGCGAGCCCATAGACGGCAGCCCATCAGGCTCCCACCATCCCTGGGATTCTCCAGGCAAGAACACCGGAGCGGGTTGCCATTTCCTTCTCCAATGCATGAAAGTGAAAAGTGAAAGTGAAGTCGCTCAGTAAGTGTCTGACTCTTTGTTACCCCATGGACTGCAGCCTACCTGGCTCTGCCGTCCATGGGATTTTCCAGGCAAGAGTACTGGAGTGGGGTGCCATTGCCTTCTCCAAAGAGAAAGCTAGGTTGCATAATAATACATTACAGAGACCTGACTGTCAGGGTGTCATGGGTTGGTCCTGGCCTCTGTCGTGCTTCCGATAGCGTCACTCATTTTGCAGTCATAGCAGGGAGCTTGCACCTTCTGGTGTTGGGTGAGGTCTTAATGTGTCTCCTCTGGAGTTCATAACATGAAGCTGTCCTGTAGGTTGGAACGCTTGGTTTATTTTTGGTACCCCCGAGATGCTGTTACTTGAATGGAATCAGTTTAGGAGCCTTTAACCTAGCACTTCCTCCTTCCACCCTCCTTTGGTGGGACAAACAAATGTTTACACTGAGTTGTGAACACGTGGGTGTGGACTCAGGCAGGTTGCTTTATCTGAGCCTTGCTTCTCTCTCTGTGCAGTGGAGACTCAGCAACGATGCAGGTCTTCCCTCCTCTCTGGACTGTGTGTAAAGCTGGAGATGGAAGAGTGATTCACTCTTTTCCTCTTACTTTCTCCTTTTTTACTTTGTGGTCACTGAGATTTGGGATCCTTAACATTTCTATGCTTTTACCTTTAAGTATTTAGCTCCAAAGCTCCCCCCCCCCTTTTTTTTTTGTTACATTCTGAGAATAGCAAGGAGAGATAAGAAAGCCTTCCTCAGCGATCAGTGCAAAGAAATAGAGGAAAACAACAGAATGGGAAAGACTAGAGATCTCTTCAAGAAAATTAGAGATACCAAGGGAACATTTCATGCAAAGATGGTCTCGAAGAGGACAGAAATGGTATGGACCTAACAGAAGCAGAAGATATTAAGAAGAGGTGGCAAGAATATACAGAAGAACTGTACAAAAAAGATCTTCATGACCCAGATAATCACGATGGTGTGATCACTCACCTAGAACCAGACATCCTGGAATGTGAAGTCAAGTGGACCTTAGAAAGCATCACTACAAACAAAGCTAGTGGAGGTGATGGAATTCCAGTTGAGCTATTTCAAATCCTGAAAGATGATGCTGTGAAAGTGCTGCACTCAGTATGCCAGCACATTTGGAAAACTCAGCAGTGGCCACAGGACTGGAAAAGGTCAGTTTTCATTCCAATCCCAAAGAAAGGCAATGCCAAAGAATGCTCAAACTACCGCACAATTGCAGTCATCTCACACGCTAGTAAAGTAATGCTCAAAATTCTCTAAGCCAGGCTTCAGCAATATGTGAACCGTGAACTTCCAGATGTTCAAGCTGGATTTAGAAAAGGCAGAGGAACCAGAGATCAAATTGCCAACATCTGCAAAAAGCAAGAGAGTTCCAGAAAAATATCCATTTCTGCTTTATTGACTATGCCAAAGCCTTTGACTGTGTGGATCACAATAACCTGTGGAAAATTCTGCAAGAGATGGGAATACCAGACCACCTGACCTGCCTCTTGAGAAACCTGTTTGCAGGTCAGGAACAACATGGAACAACAGACTGGTTCCAAATAGGAAAAGGAGTACATCAAGGCTGTATATTGTCACCCTGCTTATTTAACTTCTATGCAGAGTACATCATGAGAAACGCTGGACTGGAAGAAGCACAAGCTGGAATCAAGATTGCTGGGAGAAATATCAATAACCTCAGGTATGCAGATGACACCACCCTTATGGCAGAAAGTGAAGAGGAACTCAAAAGCCTCTTGATGAAAGTGAAAGAGGAGAGTGAAAAAGTTGGCTTAAAGCTCAACATTCAGAAAATGAAGATCATGGCATCTGGTCCCACCACTTCATGGGAAAGAGATGGGGAAACAGTATAAACAGTGGCTGACTTTATTTTTCTGGGTTCCAAAGTCACTGCAGATGGTGATTGCAGCCATGAAATTAAAAGACGCTTACTCCTTGGAAGGAAAGTTATGACCAACCTAGATAGCATATTCAAAAGCAGAGACATTACTTTGCCAACAAAGGTCCAGCTGGTCAAGGCTATGGTTTTTCCAGTGGTCAGATATGGATGTGAGAGTTGGACTGTGAAGAAAGTGGAGCGCCGAAGAATTGATGCTTTTGAACTGTGGTGTTGGAGAAGACTCTTGAGAGTTCCTTGGACTGCAAGGAGATCCAACCAGTCCATTCTAAAGGAGATCAGTCCTGGGTGTTCATTGGAAGGACTGATGCTAAAGCTGAAACTCCAGTATTTTGGCCACCTGATGCGAAGAGTTTACTCATTGGAAAAGACTCTGATGCTGGGAGTGATTGGGGGCAGGAGGAGAAGGGGACGACAGAGGATGAGATGGCTGGATGGCATCACCGACTCAATGGACATGAGTTTGAGTGAACTCTGGGAGTTGGTGATGGACAGGGAGGCCTGGCGTGCTGCAATTCATGGGGTTGCAAAGAGTGGACACGACTGAGTGACTGAACTGAACTGGACTAACTGATGTGGCCAAAGTAGATTGTGTTTCATAGGACAGAGCTGTCTACTTTGTGTGTTTTTTTTCCCTTTAATTTTTAAAGGATCCCCTGCTTAAAAAATTGAGATAGTAAAGATTCATGCAGTTGAAACTGTACAACACTCAGACCTACGGACATAGAAAATTAGCTTGTGGTTATCAAAGAGGGGCTAGGGGGAGGATAAGTTAGGAGTTTGGAATCAACATATACATAACTGCTATTTAAAAAAATAGATAATGAACAGTGTTTTAATGTATAGCCCAGGGAGCTATACTCATTATTTTGTAATAACATACAATGGAAAATAATCTGAAAAAGAAAAGATGCATGTGTATATGTATAACTGAATTACTGTTCTGTGCACCTGAAACTAACATAACTTTGTAAATCTACTGTTGTTGTTTAGTCACTAAGTTGTGTCTGACTCTTTTGCAAGTTCATGGACTGTAGCCCAGCAGGCTCCTCTGTCCATGGGATTCTCCAGGCAAGAATGCTGGATCTCTTTTCCAGGGGATCTTCCCGACCCAGGGATTGAACCCACGGCTCCTGACACGTCTCCTGCATTGCAGGTGGATTCTTTACCACTGAATCCCTGGGAAAGCCCAAAGCAACTATACTTCAATAAAAAATAAAAATAAAAAGAATATGTGCCTATTTGAAAAGAGTAGCAAAACATAAGGAAAATGTAAATCTCACCAGTTACTTCATCTGCACTTAACTTCCAAACTTTTCGCTCATCTTTTCATTCCAGCCTCCTCTGACATAACTCAGACACCCCATTTCCCCTCCCTGGCCAGTTGCAGTAGCTCTCTGACAGGTCTCCATCTCCAGGCCAAATAAGCTTCCTAAAACACAGGCGGTTATGTCCACCCCTGCTGGAGGCCTTGGCAGCTCTGCCCCCGGCAGAACAAAGCCTGGACATCTGTTCCTGATTCTCAAAGCCGTCTAATATTAACTTTTCTCCCACTGTGTTCCCCACGCACCTCGGCCATACCTCAGTGTCCCCCTGCCCCCACCTCCCCTGGTATCTTCCCCTGCTCCCTACTCTCTTTCTTCTGTAGGGATGGCCTCTTCTTGGCCTTGTCAGATCCCTTTAGTTTGAAGGTTGATGGCCTCTTCTTGGCCTTGTCAGACCCCTTTAGTTTAATGGTTGAAAGCTCAGCTTAAATGCTACGGTATCTGTAGAGCCTGTGCAGATTTTTCACAGTTGAGATGACTTTGTGCAATGGTTGATGCTCCCATAGTGCTTAGACCCCAGTTCATATTTGCCAGACCAGGTTTTACCTTAAACTGTGGCTATCTGCATACTTGTTTCAGCTATATTGTCGATGTTTTGCAGTTGAGGGCCACATTTTATTTGTTATTGTATCTCTGAACCACTTGCTTGCACAGAAGGACCTTGGATATCATATAGTAATTACTTATTAAATTTAATCATGTGCAGCTGCTTGCCTGTATTTCTATGGCTTTTTTTCTTTTTCTCTGTACTTTTTGTTTAGTCTGCCTTGTCATTTTTAAAAATCACTAAGACAACATTTGCTCCTGTAGTCATATCCTAATGCAGTTTAATATTACGGGAAGGACTAGCTGTGGCATAAATTTGTAGAAATGGTCCCTGCAAGGCAGGAGGAATTTAATGGACCTTCAGATCCCATGGGTGGTACTCATTTCTCAGGAGTATGAAGTGATGTGAGGTAGCCAGTGGGAGGGGACACCTGGGAATCAGCTAGGAACTGCCCTTGTTTCCTTCCTATCTAATAAATCTGCAAAATGAGTTTTGGTTGGATGACTGCCTTGGCATCTATCCTAACCTTTGTTAGTAATTTAAGAACTTGATTTTATATTGTGATGTGTTGCCAGAAAATTCCAACTAGAAAAATCGTAAGTGTCCCATAAGATCACATAGAAGGAAGTATAGAAATACAAAGTGTAGTTCTGACGTGAAAGCAATATAGATTCATTCACACCCTACCCCCTTTCGCAGGGGGAAGCTGGGCTTCCTAATTGTACTCAGAACTGTGTCTGCTCTGTGATGGAGGAGGCCTGGCAGGCAGGGAGCCCCGTGGATCATTAACATCATTAGATTCTGTCTGCAGCTGTTAGAAAACGAGCATTCATGCGTGTGGGACTCTACCATGTTGCATAAATGCTCAGCGTGAATAACTGTGGCCACAGAGCATTTTTGCTTTAGAGAAAGGAAACCTTTCGCAGTCAAGGGAAGATGGCCTTCAGCTTTGAGAAACACTGCCCTCCTGAGTGGAACACTAAATCCCTGGTTGTGGGATTCCTTCCTCCTGCCATGGTAGTAGCTTCCAGTAGTGTAAAGGAGAGACGCTTTTTACTCTGTGAACAAGAATTTCCTTCCAGAGAAGGAGGGAGGGAGGGAGCATGAGGACTGGCTCAGATGCTGCAGGCTACTGTTAGTGATATTTAGATACTTAGATATCTCCCCCTGTCTTTTACCCCTAAAGTTGAAACTAAAACACCAACTTTGAAATATTCACACTTACCTCCATTTTATAGAGGAGGAAACAGGCATTCAGAGGAAATAATTTACCTACAGTTACATAGCTAGTAAGTAGAACAGTCTAGGTCCAAAGTATGCATTCTTAACCACTGTGCAGTATTGTCACGTCGGTTTAAAAACAAGATTGGCCGTGGTTCTTGGAACCAACCTTTCATTTTAAAGTTTTTAAAAATTTATTTTATTGAACTATAATCGATTTACAATGTTTTCTTAATTTCTGCTCTTCAGCAAAGTGATTCAGTTCTCTGTATACACACACACATGCGTGCACACGCACATTTGTATACACATTGTTTTTCATATTCTTTTCCCTTATGGTTTATCACAAGATACTGAATATTGTTCCTTTGTGTGGGTTGGTAAAGAATCCACCTGCAATGCAGAAGACCTGGGTTTGATCCTTAGATCAGGAAAATCTCCTTGAGAAGGGCATGGCAGCCCACTCTAGTGTTCTTACCTGGAAAATCCCATGGACAGAGGAGCCTGGTGGGCTACAGTCCATGGGGTTGCAGAGCTGGACACGACTTCAGCAACTAACACTGTCACTTTCTCACCCCCTGTGTTATACAGTAGGACCTGTTGTTTGTCCATTCTGTATATAATATTAATAGTTTGCACCTGCTAATCCCAAACTCCCAACCCATCCCTCCCTACCCGACTCCGCCCCCTGCCCGGAACCAACATTTTAGAATCCTGTCTTAGAGGATATATGCCACCAGCTTAGGACACTGAAAGGCTGCTGCTTATCACCTTGTCCTTCCAAACTCTGCCACCTCCCAAACTGAAACTTTTGGAGATAGTTTTATCTCTCCCAAGTGTGTCAGCAGCAAGTGCAGGCAGGACCTGACAGTTATAGAAGGCTTCTCCTTGTGATGATTCTGGGCCTCGTCTGGTCCTGGAAAGGAACTCTGCAGCTTCAGCTCAGCACAGTGACTGTGTCTGTAATGGTGACCCTGAGACATCAAAAACAGCTCAGTTCAGAACATTCTCTGTAATAGACATGTCTGCTACATTTTGGGAGATTTCCATGAGCTACGGAGAAGGCAATGGCACCCCACTCCAGTACTCCTGCCTGGAAAATCCCATGGATGGAGGAGCCTGGAAGGCTGTAGTCCATGGGGTCGCTGAGGGTCGGACACGACTGAGCGACTTCACTTTCACTTTTCCCTTTCATGCATTGGAGAAGGAAATGGCAACCCACTCCAGTGTTCTTGCCTGGAGAATCCCAGGGACGGGGGAACCTAGTGGGCTGCCGTCTGTGGGGTCACACACAGTCAGACACGACTGAAGTGACTTAGCAGCAGCAGCAGCAGCCATGAGCTAAATAGGAAGTTCAGACATTTGGGATCAGTCCTCAGTTATCATAGAGAAATCTCACCTGGTGGACTCACCTGTTCTCTTGGATGTGGGCCTGTGACTTGCTGAGTACTGGGCGTCTTTGCTAAAATGGCTGTGCTCATTAAAGAAATCTTTTTTGCATTTCTCCTTCCTCCTGTCTAGAACACAATGTGTTCCTTACCTGACATCAAAGGCACTTTGAGTTTTTTGAGGATCATTAGCAAAATCTGATTAGACTGGCCCAGTGTGAGGGCCATGAGGCTCTTAAGGCCTCCTCTGGTGTTGTAGTCAAAAGTGTCCCCCAAGGTCCACGAAGGAGGGAGACTGGGGCTTCCCAACCCCACCGGGTGGAGGCAGCTCCTGACCCTTCTGGCTGGGCTCCGTGAGCCCCTTCTGTCACTATGCAGCTATGAATGTAAGAGCCTGTTCCAGTGGTGAAGTTCTCTAGCAAGTGTGTGGACTCTTCCGTATGGGGCCTTTCCACCTCTTCGCTTTCAGGAAACATTTGATAGTGAGAAAAGAAAGGCCTTAATTTTCCTCTCTTTTTTTGTTTCACTGGTATAAAAGCATGCAGCTGTTAGAAGATCATCAGTCTATCAAAACTTTTCTAGTCTCCCAACCCCATCTAAGAAGACAGAGGTCATCACACAAAGGGAGAGACATTGCAGCATCTTAGCCAAGATAGATTATTGAGCCCTTGGTGTTATGTGGAGCTCTGTAGGTGTTTCTTTTCTTCCTGAATACCTCTTTATAACCCAGATTTCTCTTTGGGTTCCTTGGTTTAGTCATGGCATGGATAATTGGGTTACAGATTTATTTGCCCATTTCACAGTTTTGTTTTGAGAACATATTTGCCAGTTGTTGAGGAGAAAATTATATTCTGGCTTATGAACAAGTGATTATAGCAATCAATATGGTTTGCATCCAAGGACCCTGTGTTTGATGGTATGGCTGACCAGTTAGGAGAGGTGCCCGCAGACAGCCCGAGGCTTCCCTTCTGTGGGAGGAGGCTGTGGAAGCCCCCCTCCTATGGTGGCCAGGGAGCTGGGTCTTAACAGATGCACAGGATTTGGGCAGGCCAAAGGGAAGTGGTAGGTGTGGCTGAAGCAGGCTGGGAAGACTCCACCTTGATGGGCTTGGTCTGTGAGGTCACACGCCACCCTTCCCAGTCACGTGGTGCTGCAGGAGGCCTTGGCTGGGTTCCTCTGAGAGCCAGGCGCTGAGTACAGAGTGTTTGTTCACTGCATGAAGGAGGCTGGGGATGATGGCAGAAGCTGACATCTGCTGGACAGTTTTCTGTCCCAGGACAGTGCTGAGCTCTCGTAGGCAAGTCATTTCACTTCGTCCTCACACCATCTTGTTTGTTGTAATCCCCCTTCAATGGTGAAGGTTAACTGGCATCAAAAACCTGGCTACTGGCTTCAGAACTCAAACGCTTTACTAAACAGTGCTTAGAAGGATAGGCAGGGAGGGGCTGGACCTCAGAGGGTGAGAAAGCGCCTATGCCCCGATGCTTAAAGTTGGGTTTTCACAGGCTGTGAGGAAGCAGTGAAGGGTTTTGAGCAGGCTTCTGGCGTGTCTGAGCTGCACTTGGGAATGTTAAAAAATTATGGTGGTATCTGAGCTGATCTGGGAACGACTGGAGGTTACTCGGAAATAGCTCAGTGAGATGGGTGGTAGTGAGGTTGGGAGTGGCTTGTTGGGGTGCCTGGGGGGAAAGCTGTGTAATAATTTGAGTCCTTGGCATTGGAATGTAGATGTTATCACCAAAAGTCATGGTGGCATCTGAGAGTAATTTAAACTTGAGCTTGTGCTTTGCACATGACAGGTCCTTAAGATAATAAATGGGTTTCATTTTCTCTACAATGCCTACTCTTTAGAACCTTGAATTTCCCCGAACTGCGGATATCTTGTGTGCAGACATCTGAGGTGTTATGCCTGAGAACGATACCGTTTTAGTTCTCTGTCGTAGCTCCCCTTGAAATCAGAGCCTTTCAGAAAAAGAGAGGCCTGAGTCATTTCCATTACATGTTTGTAGTTGGTAGATTAGTAACACAGAGTATAGTGCAGTACAGAACACCCACCGTACAACATACTGGAGCTGTGTTGTTCATAAAGTAATTCCAGGATTGATAAGAGTGACGCTTCACATTCTGTCCCAATGTGCGATCTGATCACAGGGCCTAAGAAATGCAAGGCCCTTTGAGGTGGGGCTGGAGCCTCCATTTCCACTCGTTTCTCTCTCTGTCCCTGCCCCTCCCCGCCTTCATTGTGGGAGAACCTTGAAACAATTGGCACCTGAGTAGTTTGTGGGCTGGTTTCATTAGAATTGCTTGGTAACTTGCATGAAACCAGTGAAATCTAAGAAGGGTGCTGGAGATCCATTAATAGGACTCACAGCTGTCAGTCTCGGAGAAGCCGAGGCTGGAGCCCCGTGCCGACTCTTCTGCAAGTTTGTTTCTGGCCTTGGCCTCCAAGAGCAGTCTGGTAGGACATCTTCACTCCTGCTTTCTGGACGTTTCCTCCTCAAATGAGAAACAGGCCCCAGGGCCCTTGTTTATACCTTCCCTGTGGATGACTTGTGACAAGCTTTCCCAGGAGGAAGGGAAAGGACTTAGAACAGGTTTAGATTCTTCCTCTGTGTGTATCGTGATCTCAGGATTGCGGAGCGGGCAGGTCTCTGGGCCACGACTGAGGAGCTGTGCTGGAATCGCTTAGCAGGAGGCCAGCTGGTGGGGCGGCGCTGTGGGGAGGAAGCTCTGGGCTCGTGCGTGGGAGCAGCTGTTGTGGCAGGTCTCGGCCCGGGGACAGCCCTGCCCAGCAAGGACGGGGACAGGGAAGGTCACGGGGAGCTCAGGGACACAGTTTGAGGGCAGGACATCGGTTGGCTGTGGTGTGGAGGAGCTTCATTTCAAAGATAATTTAGGGCGTTTTTTCTTTTTTAATTAAAAAGTGCGCCTTCTCCTCCGTCAGGTGCGCACCTGCCGCTGACGCCTGAGCCGCTGCCCCCTGGAGTCTGCGACAGCGGCCCCAGTAGAAACAGTCCACAGAATGCTGTCTATACCTTTAGAATGAAAGGAGAAGGCAGTCAGTTGCTCTGTTGCTCAGCCAGCGTTTCCTGAGGGCCCCTTGGCTTGGGGCATCTGCAGCAGGACAGGGCCTGGCCTCGGCCTGGCAGACGCCTGCCTCGGAGTCCGTCCGGCCTTTTCCCTGAGCCAGGCCCCATTCGTGCCTGCTGTCCCGGTATCATTGTTAACAGCACGACCATCCACACCCACTGTACCCCAGTGTGGGTGGTACATTATTTGCTTACCTTCCTCCCGGTCTAGTGGTGAGAGACAAGTGTGTGATCATTTTATCACAGAATTTCCATGGAATTGAGCCTCATGTGCAGAGGGGCCCAGCCTGGCCGGTTGGTGGACCCCTTCCCATGCCCCCTCCCCCCATGCCTGCTGCCTCCCTCGGTGCCCCCTCAAGTACCTGCTTTCTCCCCTTCCTCCTACTGTTCTGACCCTTTGCAGCCTCATAGCTGCCCTCAGGGCCCAGAACTTACCCAGGGTCCAGGCAGATGAGCATCCATCCCCGTTGGAGTCCCCTTGGAACATATTGTGGGGTGCAACCTCCCGTCTGTTCTTTTGGAATTGTCTTTGGGGAACATTTTCATTTCCTGACAGCCCCTTGAGTTTCCCTCCAACCCCTCCCCATTGTTTTGGAAAGAATCTTCCGTGCTTCTCTGCTGTTATTTTGATGGGCAGTCAGGAGGAAAGGTGCATGCACAGGTGTGCTTAGACTCCTGCCTTCAGCTTGGCCTGCCACTAGACCCCACTTTCTGGGAAGAAGACCTGGTGCGGTAAAAGGAGCTGGACTGTGGAGCCCCCCAGACTTGGGTATGAGGACGGCCATAACGCCATTGCTGAGATTGGGATGCAGAGCACAGGATGGTCTTAAAGGCCCCTTCTGCTTGAAACCCTCAATAATTCCTCTGCAGTGGTTTTGAGTTAGGGAGATGCCCTGATTGCAGAAGTCAAACCATTTTAGGGTCATGACCAAAGATGCTCCAGTGCTGGGCTAGAGAGATGAATTGACAATCTTAGAATGTGAATCCTAAAGGAGCCTTTGTAGAAGAATGGGTAAATGCTAGCTTTTCTGTTTCTTTTGCTTTGCCTCCTTGCCTCCCAGCCAGTAGTAAATTATTTGAAATAATTCCATTGTGAACTTTTCATTTTCATCCCTGCCCTTTCTAGTTTATTTTCCCTCAGGTGTGGTCCTGCCTACTTTTGCAATTCGGAATCAGAATTAGATATGACTCGGAAGTGGTGCAGAAGAGACTGGCTTCTCCAGAGCTGAGAATTCACACCTAGTTCCCAGTGCCTTTCTGTTTTCCTAAGGTTGGAAGTTAGAAGAAATTAGAGAAGCAAGTTTATTTTTATTTCTCTGTCCTGCCTTTAAGCTTTCTACACTAGAACAAGTTGGCTTATTTTTCATAAGTGAATTCATTAAATGTGCAGGCGTGTATATTTTTTTACTTTTTGGCAAGGCTGCCGGCTCTGTGTGTTTGAAAGCATGAATGAACTTGTGGACTGGAAGGGGAGGCACTCAGCTCACAAGCTCAGGCTTCTGCTGGTTCTTCGCGCCCCCTCACTTTCCACACTGTCACTTGCCCTCTAATAACATCACCTGGCTTTTACCCGACTCTCATGATGTAGGCACCACCAGCAAATCATCTGACAGTTCTCTTACGGCAGAGGAAGGAGCTGAGACCCAGGAGGGCCCGGTGACTCCCTTTACAGATTCTGAAAGAACAAAATCAAACAAAGGCGGGGAGGATTCCCGGCACTCTGCTGCATCACTGAGAGCTAGAGCTTGAAAACAAAACCCCAACAGCAGTGAAACCCCAGAGGACAAAGGCCCAGCTTAAGTGAAGCTTGCCTGTTGTGTTTCTGCGCTCCTGTTTGATCCCATAGTAAATAATTGAAGAATTTGGAATAGCTCCAAAATGGAAATGTTTCCCAGTCATATCCATCTGAGAGTGTTTGGAAGAGCTGTTCAGTATTCCACCCAGTTGAGTTTTCATCAAGGGGAAAAAAGAACTAAGTGTTGTAGTAACCCTGTCGTGTTCTAGCCCAGCTGTGGCTTTGGAGTTTCTGTTTTTGTCTGGGTGACTAGATAAATCATTGAAAGGCAGAATACAGGGAAAAGGATGAGAAAAGGATGTAGTGGGGAGAACCAAATTAGTGAATATGCCTGTTTCACAGTGATGTGCTAAGTATAAGTACTTCCTCTGAGTCAGCTCCCCCGGTCCTGGGCAGAACAGCCTCTCCTCCCACAAATGTTCATCAGCGCAGGAGAGCAGGTGGTTACAGTCAGTCCGGTTCCTGGACTGTCTGGCCCTGGGTTTTGGTCTAAGGAGACAGAGGCAGCCACCAGCTTGTCAGACTGTTTCATTAGAGTCCGTAGTAAAGAAATCTATTTTATGTTGCAGCCCTTAGAAACACCTTAGGACCATAGTCAGAGGACAGACGATCCATCCTGAGAGAAACCCTGGAACACTAGAACACCTTCTCTCATGTGAAGCCCTAACAGAAATGAAACCTCCAGCTCCTGTACCGGGAGTCGCTGGTTCCCTAATGAAAGCCACTTCCCCTTTGATTTTAGCATACCTGTGCCTACGGTAGCCAGGTAGCAACCCTGACCCTCGTAGTGGATGTGCCAGTCATGGGAGGAAACAGATGATTTTCCACAGGAGAGAACAGTGAACATACAATTATAGCTTTTGAAACCCCCACTTTAAATACCAGCATATCCTTCATTTAGGAAGCCTGGACTCACTAGCCCTCTTCTCATCTCCCAATGCTTGTCTTACTGTATTGTTTTGTCTCCGAGTTTTCCTTTGTTGCTGGTGGTACAAGATCAGTGCCCCTCCAGATACTCTTAAGTCACTGCAGTATTTGGGGTCAGGGAACAGGGTGGGGAGGAGGGCCTTTGGAGGGGCTCTGCAGCCAGGGAGCCTTCTTCCCAGAGACTTTAGTCATGTGTCTTACTCCTGATTCAGGAAAGATGGATCTTGAAAATCAAAGATACAGGCACCTGTGAAAGTTTTAACTTGGTTTTATGAAAAGTTTCAAATCCACACAGAAGTAGAGAGACTGTTGTAAGGCGTCCACACACACCCGTCGTCTGGCTGCAGTGGTTGCCAGTCCCTTGCTACTCTCAGAATACATGTTCTAGACGTGAGTCTCTGCTGGTGGTGGTGGAAATACTGGAGGCAGAGCGATATCCTTGGATGTGGGTCCCCCTCCACTTTGCAGACAAAACTCCACCAGAAAACAGTCTTCCATTCTTCACTGGCTGGCAGCCTCTCAGGGGATTTATATTTGTTTATTGTTTAACATTTAAAATATTAAAGAATTTTGTATCATGTCTTGAACTAGAAAATTATAGGCGTTTGTTGTGGGAGGAAGCACAAGGTGAAAGGCTTGTTTTCTCTCGTACAAACACACCTGCACACAAACGATCCGTGTAGAGTTCTTAAAAAAAAAAAAAGGTCTATATACATAATGTTTTGCAGCTGTTTTTTGGATTAACTCTGTTTCATAGCATGACTTGTCAATTTCTGCAGAGAAAGGCAGCTGGAATTTTGATAGCAAATAACTTGAATCTGTAGATAAATTTAGAGACTGTTGCCATCCTAACATTATTAAGTCTTCAATTCCATGAACAAAAGATGTCTTTCCATTTATTTAGGTCTTCTTGAATTTCATTCAGTGGTATTTTGTAGTTTTGAGTGTACAGATCTTTCCCTTTTTGGGTTAAATTTGTGCTATTTTAAATGGAATTGTTTTCTTAATTTCATTTTTGGTTTGTCCATTGCTGATATATTTATTATCATTTTTAATTATGAAAATAGAACACATCCATATATAACTCATTTATCTTAGTTACCTTGATGAATATTTAGGCTTATTTTTAATGTTTTCCTTTCACAAAATAATGCTGTAGTGGCCATTGTGTCTACACTATGCTATTTTCCATACCATGTTAAAGTGTTTGAAATTGATTCCTAAAGACGAACTCGCTAGGCCAACATTTATAGAGGTTAAAAATTTGATATATGGAACCTCCCTGGTGGTCTGGTGGTTAAGAATCTGCCCTCCCATTCAGGGGATGTGGGTTTGAGTCCTGATTGGGGAACTATGATCCCACATGCGGGGGACAGCTAACTCCCTGTGCTGCAGCTACTGAGTCCGTACGCTGCAGTGAAGAGCCCGCATGTGCAGTAGAGGTCGTGTGTGCCACAAGTAGGACCCAATGAAGCCAAACAAAAAATAAACTATTTAAAAAAATGGATAGATATCAAATTGTTTGCCAAAATGCTGTATCACTTACAGTTACCAAGCTTGCAAGCAACTTGTTAGTATCTATTTCCAGGAACCCTCCCCAAACCTTGGAGTTATTAATCTTTTAAAATGTATTTGGGGAGTTCCTTCATAGCCTAATGGTTAGCATTCTGGGCTTTCCCTGCCATGGCTTGGATTCAGTCTCTGGTTGGGAAACTGATATCCCAAAAGCTCTGAAGCATGGCCAAAAAATAAAGTAAATAAAGTGGTGTTAAAATGTATCATGATCTGATAAGTTATAAATGGTGTATCATTATTTTTATTTGCAATCTTTTGGTTAAAAGAAGATGAGTACCTTTTAATGTTTATTGCTTTTTTTTTTAATAGAAATAGTCTATTGGATGTCTTTTGCCTATTTAAAATTTTTGTCTTTTTTTCTTAATTATTTCTAGGTTTTAAAAAGTATCATGGTATAATCCTTTACCATATATTTTACAGATATATTTTGCCCAGTTGTTTCTTTTTTACTTGTGTTTATTTTTTCTTTCCCTTTTAGGAATATGACATTTCTCTTTATCTATCTGTGCCTTTTTAATGCCCATTAGTAAAATGTTTTATAGTTTATTCACATAAGTTCTATGATTCAGTCCTAATTACCTTAGGTTTTTGTTGCAGTCACAAATTTGATTTTTTTCCATTAAACTTTCTTCCTGATCCCAATTGGTACAATAAAAACGGCATAGATTTTTCATTACTTTTAGAGGATTTGGCCACTTATTCTCTTGTCAGTTCTAATTTTCAGTTGATCCTCTTGGATATTTTTAGTAGACAATTTTGTTTTTGCAAGTAGCAATAATAATATTGTCTCATTTTCTAGTTCTCTTGATCTCTCTATGCTTTCTTTTTTTGTATTGTATCGCTCAGTCCTGTCAGGTTGGTAATAGGAACATTTCTTATCTCCACCCTGTCCCCACCTCTCATGGGCATGCCCCTGGTGTTTTCAGTCTGGGGTCCTGCTGTTGGTTTCTAATAGGATACCTTTGCTTTGTTGAAAGATGTTTCCTCCAGTTCTTCAGTTGCTAGTGGATCATAGTCATAATCAAAAGCAGAAATGAGGGTTAAAGTTTTTCTTTCCTTTCCTTCATTTCCACTGGCGAATTCCTGCTGGTGCTGCGCCTTGTTACCTCATTTTCTTCCCTGGGATTCCCCTCTTCTTGGTGCCCTTTCCCACCCACACCTTTATTGTTCATAATTTCCCTTCCCCCATTCCCCAGAACAATCCATGGCAGCCTCAACTATTTATTTTACAAATATTTCAGATGTTTATGATAAGGAGGGCACTGAAATTTTGTAATGGACATTTAGAGTGTTTCAGTTGTGTTAAGATTTCTGGGGGTTGGCTGCCGTCAGCATACCCCAGCACCTGACACCCGCCCAGTCAGAAGAGCTTTCCATCAAAGCCGGTGTAACACACTGACTGTGGTTAGCTCCCTGAGTTTCTGTCTGCCGTGTCTCGCCTGGACGGGCCTTGGATCATCAGGCTTTGGCCGCCACATTCTAGCATCTCTCCCAGCATCCTCCAGCTTCTCCTCTGCCATCCTTTCCGTGGTGTGCCCTGCAACATCTGTCAGTTATAAACGCATTCCCTTATGTTCTTCATCTCCTCCTTCAGTCTGTAGAATGTGTGTGTGTGTCTACCATCCTAGGAAGAAACAACCACCATCTTACTTGACCAGCAGAGTCTTCAGGCTGCCTTACTGAGTTTTGCCTGAGTCTTGCCACTGGGAGTTTCCTACATTCTGTCTCCACTGACATCCCCATCACTCTTTATTCCACGTGTCTGACCTCTCCTTCCATGAACTTGTGGATGGATGCAGGAATTGCCAAAACCATCTTGATCTCATGTGACTTCTTACGTGATCAAGCCCTAATTGGCGAAGCTCTCTTCTTCACTGCCTTTTGTTGCCACCTCTGTTCTTTTCTCCTTTTTAAAGTTATTACTTTTTTGCTGCACCACAAGGCATGTTGAATCCTAGTTCCCTGACCAGGGGTCAGACTCGTGCCCTCTGCAGTGGAAGCACAGAGTCTTAACCACTGAACCACCAGAAATGTTCCGAGTCCTTCTTTTCATCTAGCAACTCTTTTTCATCTACTTGGTAGATACCTCTGCCTGCAGTCCTTGCAGATATCAGGATACCCACCTCAGTCTTCCCTCTGCATGCTGCATGTTCTCACGGGGAATTCTCCTTCATGTGGGTGTTCCCAGACCCATCTGTGCACCCTGCATTGCCCTCGTGGGCTTCACTTAGCAGACCTGTGCCTGCAGCGTATTTATGTGTTGATACCCCATCAGGCCCCTGCAGCTCAGCATGTCAGAAGTGATTCAGCTCCTTCTGCAGTCACAGACCTCACGGTACAACCACCAGCTTTGCTGCTCAGCTCAGAAACCTGCAATCTCTGCCCTCGTTATATGCCCAGAGCCCTCTCTGCCTCCAGTTCATCCTCCCCATCTTTGCAAAGATGAGCATGTAAAACTGCAGATATATCATTTCACACTCCTCTGTCCTCATCCCTTTCCTGCTTCCATCCCATCCCTTTCTTTTTTCCAGACTTTCAAATCTTGGCAGTGATTCCCCAACACTTCAGGATGAAATTCCTAAATTCTTATGATGCTTTGAACTTTTTTAAATCTCATGAGGAAAAAAAAAATAAATCTCATGAGATGGTCATATAGACTTCAATTAAGAATCTAGGATAACCTCTGTCAGTGTGTTCATTGACTAACTCCTGGATTTGATTTGCTACTATTTTGAATTTCTTTCTTATAAGTGGGATTGAATGAGTTTCCTTAACTTGGCATGTGACTCTTGCCCAGTTTTGTAGTACAGTTTTGCTAACTTTTAGAGTGAGTTGGGACTCTTCTACTTCTCAATGCTAGCAGGTTTATGGATGGAGATATAACTTCTCACAGGGTGGAAAGGAAAAATGCTTTCTTCTGATTTGATGACGGTGAAGTGAAGTGAAAGTGACTCAGTCATGTCTGACTCTTTGCGACCCCATGCACTGTACAGTCCATGGACTTCTCTAGGCCAGAATACTAGAGTGGGCAGCCTTTCCCTTCTCCAGGGGATCTTCCCAACTCAGGGATCGAACCAGGTCTCCCGCATTGCAGGCAGATTCTTTACTAGCTGAGCCACAAGGAAAGCCCAAGAGTACTGGAGTGGGTAGCCTATCTCTTCTCCAGTGGATCTTCTTGACCCAGGAATCAAACCGGGGTCTCCTGCATTGCAGGTGGATTCTTTACTAACTGAACTATCAGGGAAGCCTCTATGATGATGGTGAGCACAGCAATATCACCAACAGGGACAATGCTATTTTGGACCCAACACTCTAGTGAAGAAACAATCGCGAGGACAAATGAAACACTGCAGACCATGCAAACCATTTTGCAGCTCACATGCTTACAGACCTTCTAACATTGGCCTTTGTCAATTTTGATTTGTCCCTTGGTTTGTCCTGCAAATACTCTTAAAATTAGGGGGAAAAGGACTATGTTAAAATATACATAACATAAAACTTACCACTTTAACTGCTTTTTTGGGAGTGGGCCACTCCCGTCAGGCTTATGGGATTGAACCTGGGCCACAGCAGTGAAAGTGCCAAGTCCCAACCACTAGACTGCCAGGGAATTCCCTCAACTGCTTTTAATTGTACAGCTTAGTGGCTTTAGGTGTATTCACAGTGATGTTCAACCATGACCATTATCCATCTCCAGAACCTTTTCATCAGCCCAAAAGGCATTCATTAAACAGTAACTTTCCATTTCCCCTCCCATCAGCTGCTGCTAACTGCTATTTTACTTTCTTTCTGTTTTTCTTTAATTGAAGTATTGTTGATTTATAATAGTATGTAAGTGTCAGGGGTGTGTGTGTGTGTGTGTTGGCTCAATCGTGTGATCAGGGGTGTGTGTGTGTGTGTGTGTGTTGGCTCAATCGTGTGATCAGGGGTGTGTGTGTGTGTGTGTGTGTTGGCTCAGTCGTGTGATCAGGGGTGTGTGTGTGTGTGTGTGTGTGTGTGTGTTGGCTCAGTCGTGTGATCAGGGGTGTGTGTGTGTGTGTTGGCTCAGTCGTGCGATCCCATGGCTTGTAACCTGCCAGGCTCCTCTGTCCTTGGGATTTTCCAGGCAAGGATACTGGAGTGGGTTGCTATTTCCTACTCCAGGGGATCTTCTTGACTCAGGAAGACCCGCATCTCTTGCGTTTCCTGCCTTGGCAAGCGGATTCTTTACCACTGCCCCACCCGGGCATACACAATTCTACTTGCTGTCTCTGAGAATTTGTCATTTCTCGGTACCTCCTGTATACAGAAGCATACAGTATGTGTCCTTTTGTGTCTGGTGCATTTCACTTGTCTTAATGTTTGTAGGTGCTCTTGAACATGATTTTTATCTCAGAATGAAGGGGAGGGCGTGTTTACTGTGTGTGGCTCCCTGTGCCCTACAGTTGAAATCGATTGCGTCAGTGATTCTCCCAGTCACCTGCAGAAGGCAGTAGATTAGGTGTCACATCACAGATACATGCATGGAGTTTGAGGTGGTAACTTTCTTGCGGGCCCAAACCATGGTGGTGCCATGGTTTGAACCCAGTTTTGTCCGACTCCAAAGCCTACTTATGCTCTGTCTGCCACTTGGATCTCCACCTTAGCTTCGTACCCCACCCCATTCTGGGTTTCTGAAGGTGGAAATTTCTGCCGGGCTTGTCTTGAACTGTGTGGCTTGCACATCTTACTGCGTGTGGTTCACACCTTGTCTATCTCCATCACAGTGACCTGAAAGCTTTCTCCTTGAGTTTAGATACTGGATGGCCATCAGGTACTCTGGGTAGTAGTTTTGCTGATAGGTACAGTTCAGTGAATTGATTTTCCATAAAATGTTCTTCAGATACGTAGCACAGTGGAAGCTTCAATTCCCAAGATCGTTCTTAATGAAGCATCCTGAGCAGAGTGTGGTGGGATTTGGCTAGCTCTGAATGCTTCTTAAGTTTGAATCTGAAGAACCTGGGAATCCATCATTTTAACTTTCACTTTTCCCTTGGTTGCAGTAAGATGCTTCCTAAGCCATGGGATCCTGGAGGGTTTCTCTGTGACCCACTGTTCCCTCATTTCCCATTCAGTTCAGTTCAGTCACTCAGTCGTGTCCAACTCTTTGCGACCCCATGAATCGCAGCATGCCATGCCTCCTGTCCATCACCAACTCCCGGAGTTCACTCAAACTCACGTCCATCCAGTCGGTAATGCCATCCTCTGTCGTCCCCTTCTCCTCCCACCCTCAATCCTTCCCAGCATCATGGTCTTTTCCAGTGAGTCAACTCTTTGCGTGAGGTGGCCAAAGTATTGGAGTTTCAGTTTCAGCATCAGTCCTTCCAATGAACTCTGTTAGAATGGACTGGTTGGATCTCCTTGCAGTCCAAGGGACTCTCAAGAGTCTTCTCCAACACCACATTTCAAAGGCATCAATTCTTCGGCGCTCAGCTTTCTTCATAGTCCAATTCTCACATCCATACATGACAACTGGAAAAACCATAGCCTTGACTAGATGGACCTTTGTTGGCAGAGTAATATCTCTGCTTTTTAATATTCTGTCTAGATTGGTCATAACTTTCCTTCCAAGGAGTAAGCGTCTTTTAATGTCATGGCTGCAATCACTATCTGCAGTCATGTTGGAGCCCCCAAAAATAAAGTCTGACACTGTTTCCACCTTTTCCCCATCTATATCCCTTGAAGTGATGGAACCAGATGCCATGATCTTCGTTTTCTGAATGTTGAGCTTTAAGCCAACTTTTTCACTCTCCTCTTTCACTTTCTTCAAGAGGCTCTTTAGTTCTTCTTCACTTTCTTCCATAAGGGTGGTGTCATCTGCATATCTGAGGTTATTGATATTTCTCCTGGCAGTCTTGATTCCAGCTTGTGCTTCTTCCAGCCCAGTGTTTCTCATGATGTACTCTGCATGTGAGTTAAATATGCAGGGTGACAATATACAGGCTTGACGTACTCCTTTTCCTATTTGGGGAAGCTAGGGGACGACAGAGGATGAGATGGCTGCATGGTATCACTGACTCGATGCACGTGAGTTTGAGTGAACTCCGGGAGTTGGTGATGGACAGGGAGGCCTGGTGTGCTACAATTCATGGGGTCGCAAAGAGTCGGACACGACTGAGAGACTGAACTGAACTGAACTGAAAGCTTCTCACTCTTGAGGCCGCTTTCACCTTTTAGATGACTGGGCTTCACAGTGGGTGCTGGGCAGGCCCTGGCACTGCACTAAATGAGTTTTCTAAGTGAGAAATAAAGCAGATTGATGGGGTTCACACCGTTATTCAACAAATAAGGTTCTGGGCTATGGCATTCAATAATTGGATACAAATTCTCTTCTTCATGAAGCTCATGTTTCACTTGGGAGAAAGAACCCATAAGCAAGTTAACTGAGTGAATTTTATAGACTACTGGGAAATGGAAAGAGCTGCTTTTTAGAAAAATACAGCCTCTGTGGGCCAAGGGCATGTGTACATGCCCACAGTGTTCTTTAAGGTGGTCAGAGTGGGCCTGGGTGAGAACATGGCTTTGGGGCAGAGATGTGAGTGGGTGCTGGGATGGGGTGGGTGGCAGCCTTGGGGAATAGCATTTCAGGTAGAGAGAGCATCTGGTGCAGAGAGGGGGCCCCATCTAGGGCAATGGAGGAGCAGCCAGGAGGCTGGTGAAGGGAGGGAGTGGCTGTCGGAAAGACGAGTTCCTGTGCAGCACTGGGAGGCATTGGCGGGTTCTCAGCGAAGGACTTGGTTAGCTTTTAGATGGACATTCTGGTCGTGTGGTGCGAGTAGAAGGAGAGGAACCCAGGATGGAGGGATACACACAGGGTCGCGTGACAGTGCTTTTTGCTGTCTGTGGTGTTGATTGGAGTGCACAGTTCATGCTGCTTTCATCAGGGTCCCCAAACCCCAGGCTGCTGACTGGTACCAACTGTAGCCTGTTAGGAACCAGGCGCCACAGCAGGGCACGAATGAGTGAAGCTTCACCCGCCACTCCCCATCACTTGCATTACTGCCTGAACCACCCCCACCTTTGGCAAATGTAATGAATTCTTCGGTGATCCCGTCATGGAAGATGATTTCTTCTTCATGGAAGAAGAAATAAAAGATTTCTTCCATGATGCAGAAAGATCTGAGTAGAGTTCTTTTAAATCTAGTAACTGATATTTTTTTTCAGCTTTACTAAAATATAATTTACATAACATTTACTAAGTGTACAACTCAATTATTTTTTAGTAAGTTTACAGAGTTGTACACCCATCACCACAATCCAGCGTTAGAACTTTTCTCCATCACTCTAAAAGGTCCCTTGTATCCATTTATGGTCAGCCCCCATCCTCACCCCCAGCTGTAGGCAACCATTTATCTATTTTCTGTCTCTGGGGATTTAGCTTTTCTGAGCCTTTCATATAAATGAAATCATACAATATATAGTCTTTATGTCTGATTTCTTTTATTTAGCATCCTCTTTTCAAGGTTCATGTGTAACATAGCATCTGTCATTACGTTTGTTCCTCTTTATTGTTGAATGGTGAATGGTATTTAACTGAATGGATTACCACATTTTGTTTGTTTATTCATCAGCTGATGGATATTTGGATTATTACCACCTTTTGGCTATTAAGAATAATACCTACTTTTTCCAGAAGTGCAGCATAGGCAGGCAGATGGTTCTCTGGAGTGAGTACACATGAGAATGATTTTAGTTTTGGGAGCATCTTTATAAACTTTATGTTCTTCCTTTGCCCTTTTGTAAGACTGATGGATTAATGAATATTATTTGAGCCAGATAATAGCCAAGTGACCTTTCCATTGCCTGTTTCCTTATCTGCGAAGTAAGGATATTTATAGGTGTAGTGCTTGGCACAGGGAATTGTAAGGATTAAGTAAGATAGTGAAGAGAATATGTGCAAGGAAATAGTTAATCTCCCCTATTACCGCGCCTCCCCCACTCACGTTATCTCTGAGGAAGTGGTAGGGCTGAGAGAGACTATGTGAGGACCACCCTGCTTTCAGGAGTGTGTGGTCTTCTTGGGGAGAGATGTGGAGTGCAGGTGAAGGAGCAGAGGCCAGGTAAACTCCTGGACCAGGCTAGCTGGGTGGGTCTCTCAGAAGAATTAGGACCTTGGCTTGGAGGAGGGGAGCAGGGAGGCTCCTAGGAGAGTCCGGGCAACCGGGAGGGCCATAGGCCTGGCTGGCTGGGGCTGGCTGGAAGAGATGGGGGTGGAGGTCGGCTTAGGGGCATACTGGGAGAATTGTAAAAGCCCATGTGGAACGCTTGGATCTGTGTTTACCACCTTGGGCAACCATGAATGTTTTGGTGCTGATTTCATGTTTATGGGGTGGGTATAGATGAGGGAGGTTGCAGATTTAGGGGTCTTTGGCCAGATTAGACCCATGAAATGTTTTTTCTTTTTTTTTTTTTTTTTTGGAGGGGATTTCCCAGTCATTTAAATTCATTCAGACAATTCGGTTCAGTCACTCAGTTGTGTCTGACTCTTTGCGACCCCATGGACTGCAGCACACCAGGCTTCCCTGTCCATCACCAACTCCCAGAGCTTACTCAAACTCATGTCCATTGAATCCGTGATGCCATCCAGCCATCTCATCCTCTTGTCGTCTCCTTCTCCTCCTACTTTCAATCTTTCCCAGCATCAAGGTCTTTTCTGGTGAGTCAGTTCTTTGCATCAGGTGACCAAAGTATTGGAGTCTCAGCTTCAGCATCAGTCCTTCCAGTGACTCTTCAGGACTGATTTCCTTTAGGATGGACTGGTTGGATCTCCTTGCAATCCAAGGGACTCTCAAGAATCTTCTCCAACACCACAGTTCAAAAGCATCAATTCTTAGGCACTCAGCTTTCATTAGGAGAAGGCAATGGCAAGCCACTCCAGTATTCTTGCCTGGAAAATCCCATGGATGGAGGAGCCTGGTAGGCTACAGTCCATGGGGTCGCAAAGAGTCCGACATGACAGAGCGACTTCACTTTCATTTTTCATTTTCATGCATTGGAGAAGGAAATGGCAACCCACTCCAGTGTTCTTGCCTGGAGAATCCCAGGGATGGGGGAGCCTGGTGGGCTGCTGTCTATGGGGTCTCACAGAGTCGGACACAACTGAAGGGACTTAGCAGCAGCAGCAACAACAGCTTTCATTATAGTCCACCTCTCACATCCATACATGACTACTGGAAAAACCATAGCTCTGATTAGACGGACCTTTGTCAGCAAAGTAATGTCTCTGCTTTTTAATATGCTGTTTTGGTTGGTCATAGCTTTTCTTCCAAGGAGCAAGCGTCTTTTAATTTCATGGCTGCAGTCACCATCTGCAAATGATTTTGGAGCCCAAGAAGATAGTGTTTCACTGTTTCCATTGTTTCCCCATCTATTTGCCATGAAGTGAAAGAACCGGATGCCATGATCTTCGTTTTCTGGATGTTGAGTTTTAAGCCAGCTTTTTCACTGTCCTCTTTTACTTTCATCAAGAGGCTCTTCAGTTCCTCTTCATTTCTGCCATAAGGGTGATGTCATCTGCATATCTGAGGTTATTGATATTTCTTCTGGTAATCTTGATTCCAGCTTGTGCTTCATTCAGCCTGGCATTTCACATGATGTACTCTGCATATAAGTTAAATAATCAGGGTGACAATGTACAGCCTTGAAGTACTCCTTTCCCAATTTGGAACCAGTCTGTTGTCCCATGTCTGTTTCTACCTGTTGCTTCTTGACCTGCATACAGATTTCTCAGGAGGCAGGTAAGGTGGTCTGGTATTCCCATCTCTTAAAGAATTTTACACAGTTTGTTGTGATCTACACAGTCAAAGGCTTTGGTGTAATCAATAAGCAGAAATAGATGTTTTTCTGGAATTTAATGGATGTTTGCAATTTGATCTCTGGTTCCTCTGCCTTTTCTAAAACCAGCTTGAACATCTGTAAGTTCACGGTTCAAGTATTGCTGAAACCTGGCTTGGAGAATTTTGAGCATTACTTTACTAGCATGTGAGATGAGTGCGATTGTGTGGTAGTTTGAGCATTCTTTGGCATTGCCCTTCTTTGGGATTGGAATGAAAACTGACCTTTTCCAGTCTTGTGGCCACTGCTGAGTTTCCAAATTTGCTGGCATATTGAGTGCAGCACTTTCACAGCATCATCTTTCAGGATTTGAAATAGCTCAACTGGCATTCCATCACCTCCACTAGCTTTGTTCGTAGTGTTGCTTCCTAAGGCCCACTTGACTTCACATTCCAGGATGTCTGGTTCTAGGTGAATGATCACACCATCATGGTTATCTGGGTCATGAAGATCTTTTTTGTATAGTTTTTCTGTATATTCTTGCCACCTCTTCTTAATGTCTTCTCTTTCTGTTAGATCCATACCATTCTGTCCTTTATTATCCCTATCTTTGCATGAAATGTTCCCTTGGTATCTCTCATTTTCTTGAACAGATCTCTAGTCTTTCCCATTCTATTGTTTCCTCTATTTCTTTGCATTGATCATTGACGAAGGCTTTCTTATCTCTCCTTGCTATGCTTTGGAACTCTGCATTCAGATGGGTATTATCTCCTTTGCCTTTAGCTTCTCTTCTTTTCTCAGCTATTTGTAAGGCCTCCTCAGACAACCGTTTTTCCTTTTTGCATTTCTTTTTCTTGGTGATGATCTTGATTACTGCCTCCTGTACAATGTCATGAATTTCTGTCCATAATTTTCAAATAGTTGCCAGTGTTTAAAATCTGGAGATCTGGCCACACTAACCTTGATTCTCACATAGGATCACATAAGCAGCACGTCTGGAGGAGTTCAGGTTTCCATGGTTACAAGGCTGCCTCATCTCTCCCTGCTGGAATTTGCCCCCAGTGGTCTGGAGCCATGCTGGCCAGCATGGTAGCCATGTATGGCTATTGAAAGTTACATTAAGTAAATTAACATGTTAAGGAAAATTTAAAATTGTTTTTCCCATTCACACATCACTTGCTCAGTAGCCTCCTATAGTTGGTGGCTACTGATTTGGACAGTATAGATCTTGATGGAAAATTCCTTTCACTGCTGAAGGTTGTATTGGGTTGGTCCAGATTTTTAAACAAAGGTTACTGACTGCCTCGAAGTGTGTTAAACCCTGGTCTCCTGGCCTCACTGGGCCTTTAATGCTCTTGTGTAAAATGAAGTGCTTTGAGATGGATGATTTGCAGTTTCTTTCTTTTAAACTATTTATTAATTTGTTTGGCTGCACCAGGTCTTAGTTGCAGCATGTGGGTCTAGTTCCTTGACCAGGGATTGAAGCTGGCTCCCCTGCATTGGCAGCATGGAGTCTTAGCCACTCCACCATTAGGGAAGTCCCTGAAGTTTCTTCCTAATGGTAAGATCCCAGTATGTGGGCAACAACAGTAACAAGCCTATCACTTCATTAGTCCTATTAATCTAATATCAATTATTTATATTTTGTGCTCAAAAACTGTCTCTGGAGGCCATTCCAGAAGAGGGATTTAAATTGTAGGCTGCTCAGTGGCATCTGGTTGGCCTGGGTATCCCAGGACTCCCTGGGTGGTGCTTTGAAGGACAGCAAGTTTGGGTGAATAATTCTCCAGTGTCACATGAATACACAGGGTCATTGACTTTTATCACTCTGTTCTTGAGTATATGTGTTGTGCTCTTATTCTTGGAATTGAAAATGATCACATTGTAAGAGTTCCGTTAATTTCCTCCTTATTTAATAAGGTTGCAGTGTAGAGTCTTAAAATAACAACAACAAAAACAAAAAAATGTATAGAGTGAGCATCCTGTAGCCCCTTAGGGCACCTAGCACATTAAGGTAAAAATAATGCTGGGGACTTCCTTGGTGGTCCAGTGATTAGGTCACCTTGCTTCCACTGCAGGGGGCGCAGGTTGTATCCCCGGTTGAGAAACTAAGATCCTGCAAGCCACATGGCGTGGCAAAAAAAAAAAAAAGTGGGCATCAAGTGTACAGTGTGTGTTCTTTTGGAGAACTCATCCTAAGGCGGTAACGTGTTGAAGTCTGTATTCATTGAAGTATTGATTAAAATAATGACTGTTGGTAGGGGCTTGGCAGATTGGTCCAGTGATCCTGATTCCTGTATACAAGAGGATATCCAGCCACTGAAGGTGGGGTTGTAGATCGCTATGTATTGATTTGGGGCTAATTCCATGGCATATGAACCCATTTATATAAAATTCATAGCACACACACGTGCATATGCGTGCATGCAAGATGTCTTGAGGGATAGTCATCAGAATATTGGTACTTGGGGGACTTCCCTAGTGGTCCAGTGGTTAAGACTGTATGCTTCTACTGTAGGGGCCTTGGGTTTGATCCCTGGTCCAACTTATTATCCTGCATGCCTCATGGTGTGGCTAAAAGAAAAAGAAGAAGAGGACTATTGACAGTTGGGTGATGAGATTTCAGGCCCCTCACTTTCTTCTTTGGGGTTACGACCCCCTGTCCCGGTACTGTTCCTCTCTTTCCTCAGAGGGCTGTGCTTTGTTGTTTTTGTTTTTTTCAAAGTGTTGCTCTCGAGACTTCCTGGTGGTCCATTGGTTAAAAATCCACCTGCCAATTTAGGCAAGACAGGTTCGATCCCTGGTCTGGAAAGATCCCACATACCATGGAGCGGACTAAGCCTGTGGACCACGATTACTGAGCCTGCACTGAAGGCCCGTGAGTCACAACCACTGAGCCCGTGTGCCACACTTGTTGAAGCCCTTGCACCCTAGAGCACGCACGGCACAGCAGGAGAAGCCAGTGCAGCTAGAGAATAGCCCCTGCAAAGACCCAGCACAGCCAGAAATTAAAAAAAAAAAAAAATGTGCTGCTCTCATAAAGAAGGGAACAGACACTTACTGAGTGCTTACAGCATGTAAGGCATTTTGCTAAAACTTTTAACCCTCTTGTGCACTCTTTGAGGTAAACATGTGATTATTCTGACTTCATGAACGAAGCATGTGAGGCCTGGAGATTGAGCATCTCTGCTGGACAGTAGATGTGGATCTGTGCTCACAATGCCCTTGGACTTTTTCCTGTTTGGGGCATTATCAGAGCATCAGACATGTTTGGAGCTGAGACCAGCTCTATCTCTGGCATTGGCAGAGGAGAGATGTGACCTGCTTAAGGTCTTCAGCTAGCTAGAGAAAGACAAAGAAGACTAAAAAATGGGGTTTTGTGATATTGTGATTATGCTGTAGTGAGATTGACCTTGATCAAGTCAGGAGGCTTTTCTTTTTCAGTTCAATTACTGTGGACTTTATTACCTTAGGTAAGTCTCTTTACCTCTTTTAAAATTTTCCTTATTTTCAAAATAAGGGTAATATGTTCCACACCTCAGGTTATTTTGAGATTATTCAGATTCATCCAAAAGTACCTTAAAAATAATAAAGTATAATATGAGTGCAATATAATTCTGTTACTCTAGCTAATCCAGCCTTCCATGACTCAGGAAATGACCTGTTCTTCCTTGTCTCTTATGGACATTTTTTTTTTTTTTTGAGGAAAAAAATGAAATATTTCTTTCTCTATCATTAAATGGATCTCATTATGGAGAGAGAACTGTGGTAGATTGCATTCTGGGGCTTTGACTTGTAGTTTGTAAGTAAGTAAGGTACTTGGACAAGAGATCCCAGCCACTTGTCACAGACTTACATGTAGGTAGAGTGGTCCAGGTCACTCCCACTTTTCTAGTTTTAAAAACCTTAAAAATAATTGGAACTATATATAGAAAGTGCGCAGTGTACAAAGGCACAGTTTAATGAGTTGTCCTGAAGCTAACAGCTGTTTGATTGCTCCTCAGGACAAGAATTGGAGTATTGCCAGCACTCCCCAAAGTTACCACTCTCCTAACATTTGTGGCATTACTCTTTTGCTTTTTAGTTTTATTGTCTAAATATGCAGCTTAAAATTAGAGTTTATGTTTGTATATATTTGGCATCTGGCGTTTTCACTCACTGTTGGATATATCTGTATTGTTGAGGGTAGCTTTGATTCATTTATTTTGATTGTTTATTGTTCTTCCTAGCATGAAAACCACAACTTTCACATTCTACAGTAGATGGGCATCTGGATTTCTAGTTTTTGGCTGTTATGGATGGTGCTGCTCTGAGCATTTTTGTGCATTTCACCTTTTGTACCTGTGCGTGCATTTCTGTTGGAAATATGCCTGGCAGAAGAGGAAGAAGGGGGCGACAGAGGATGAAATGTTTGGATGGCATCACTGACTCAATGGACATGAGTTTGAGTAAACTCCGGGAACTGGTGATGGGCAGGGAAGCCTGGTGTGCTCCAGTCCATGCGGTTGCAGAGGGTCAGACACGACTGAGCGACTGAACTGAGCTGATGACTAGCAGTGGGGTAGCTGCGTATATACCTTCACATTTGGGAGCTACACCAAGATGTTTTCTGAAGTGTTGGTTTTACCAGGTTATATTCCTCCCAGCATGTGTGAGAGGTTCCATGGTAACACGTTCTTGTCAACACTTGGTCTGTGGGTCTTTAATTTTAGCCATGCAGGGAGTATGTAGTAGTCTCATTATATTTTATTGGGTTGGCCAAAAAGTTCATTTGTGATTTTCCATAAGATCTTACAGAAAAACCAAAATGACCTTTTTAGCCAGTCCAGTAACTTGTGTTTCTCTGACAAGTAATCAAGGTTGAACAACTTTTCATATATTTATGAACAAAAGATATAAAATATTTTGCCCATTTTTCTACTGGGTTGTCTATTGATTGGGCTTGTAGATGATCTCTGTGTATCCCAGAATCAAGCCTGTTGTTATTTGTTTTATTAATATTGTTTTCTAATACATCTTGACTTGCCTTTTACTTTCTTAGGATATTTCAGTGTAACATGGTCCCTGATTTTAACGTGGTCCTGTGCATGGATTTCTCTTTTAATGGTTTATTGTCTATTGTGTCCTGAAGCTGTTTTCTGATGTCACTTTTTGAAAGCTTTATTGTGTTGTTTTCCACACTTAAATCTGTAACCAGGAGTTCATTTTTATGTATGGGTTGAGAAAGAAGTCAGTTGCTTTTTTATTCCAGATGGATATCAGTTGACCCGGGGTTCTCAGTCCAGTGTAACGCCTACTTTGTCATAAAGAAAGGGCCCATCTATGCACTAGTCTGTTTCTGTCTTCTCTTCTGTAGGAAATCTTGATTTTCCGTAGGAGTGAGTTTTACCATCCTGTGTCCTGCCCTTTGCATTTCCACAAAGATTTGGAATCAGCTTGTGAACTTCCTAAAGATAAATTACAGTTGGGATTTTGAGTGAAATTTTGTATGTAGATCAATTTGGGAAAAATGGAAATTTTGCAATATTGATTATTCCAACCTGTAGTTTCTCCCTCCATTTATTTTAATCATTTTTAATTTTTGTATTAGTCTGTAGCTTTTGGAGCAGACAATTATTTTGGCTAGATTTATTCTTAGGTGTTAATTTTTATGCGATCAAAAATGGAAACTTGAAAAATTTCCTTTCTGACTTACTGTTAGTATAGAAAAGTAGTTGAATTTTTTTTTTTTCCTTTTTGGTATATTGACTTTGTATTAATCAGTCTTGCTAAACTAACTTACAGTATACCTGTAGATCTTCTTGATTTTCTACTTATAATTTGACAATTTTGCATCTTCTCTGTGAGTTTTATACCTTTCATTTTTTCCCTTGCCATAAAGCTTTAGCGAGGACCTTAGATACAGTATTGAAAAGAAGATGCAGAATGGACTTTTTGGTCCTGTTCCCCATATCAAAGAGTAAGCGTTCAGTATTTCATCAATTATGATATTCAGTTTGACCCTTGAATTAAAATCTGGCTATTTCTACCATTTAGCTGTTGGGAATAATGCAGCTCAGAATGTGATTGTTCAAGTAGTTATTGGAATCCTTGTTTTTATTTATTTGGGGTTTATATCTAGAAGTGGAATTGCTGGCTCACATGGTAATTCTGTGTTTAATTTTTGGGGGAGCTTCCATACCATTTTCCACAGTGATTGTACCAACTGTACATTCCTACCAACAATGCATGCATAGAGTCCCAGTTTCCCCACATTCTCACCAACACTTGTTGTTTTCTGTTTCTTGTTTTTGTATTTTGGGGGATACTAGTGACCCAGATGGGTGTCAGCTCTTGCTTCTGGTCTCTTGCTGACCTCTTCTTTTGAATCCATTGAAACTTATTATTCTGTTTTCTCTATGCTTAGTCTCTTACCTACTGTTTTGAATTTTCCATCCTTTTGTTTCTCTGGGCTTCATTCTGGAATTTTTCTGCAGACTTACTTTCCCGTTAATTCCCTCTGCATCTGTGTCTAGTGTGTTTTTATGTCCATCCATCCAGTACTTAATTTTGGACATTGCATTGTTTGGTTCTTTTAAAAATTTGTGTCACTTTTCGAAAGTAATCCCCTCTCCCCCTTATTTTAATCTTAAGTATTTTGTCTTCTTATACATAGTAAGAATTATTCTGCTCCTAATTATTCTCACATGGATCTTCATTTCTGCAAGTTTTCGTTTATAGTTGTCCTGTGTGCCTGATTATCTTTGGTTGTGCTTTGGACATTGTGTTTGAGAATTTTTTATAGAAGTAAATTGAGGACTAAACTAGAATTATGTTCTCTCCATCCAGAAATGATTTGTGCTTTTTATCTTCCAGGGGTTTTAGGGCATCAGCAATCTAATAAAATCATTTATATCTGCTGTCAGGGATTGGTATTTTTCTAGGTCACCCAGTTTCTTGAAAATTGGTCTGCAGTACATCTGGAGGCTGTTTTATTTCCAGTTCACTCTCCAAATGTATAGCATTTGGATTTCCAACCCAAAGTATAGGGGGTTGTTTGAGGTCTCTGGAATGTATGTTCTAGATCCAAGTGGTTATCACAAGTAATTCTAAGTGTCTTGTTGTCCCTTTCCAGTGTATAAACAGCCCTGGACTCTCTCTGGATTTTAGTTTTCTTTTATGTTGTTTTGTGACCTGGTAGTTTTTCTGTGCCTTCTTAGTTTGCCAGTGTTTCCAAGCAGATGTACTTTTATGTGAAATTCTGCATTTGTAGTTGTTTTTAGCATGAGGGGTGGCCTGAGTTAGTTATTACCTCCTTTTAAAAGTTATAGGATAAAGGAACTATGTTAGCCCTTGAACACATCTGTTCCAAACTAATTCATTACTAGTTAGTAAAGTAGGGGGGTTATCACTTACCATGAATCCAGTATCATGCTGTGCATTAGGGAAGTTTCGAGGAAATACCAGGCATGGTATTCCTTACATTCAAGGACATTTAGCTGGGGACACAAACATAAACTTAAAATTAGATCGAATATTGGAGGAGACAAGGGTCATGCAGGTTTAGTGAAAACTATGGATAGAGTGAGGGGTGTGAGCTGACCTTCTCTCTGTCTGGCCATCTTCCCATGGTGGGCACAGTGCCCTGGCACTCCCTGCTGTACATTGCAGCTCTTCTTTTGCTCCTGCACTGTATTTAAGACGCATCTGAGGCCCTTCTGGAGCTGCCTCCCCTGCCCCCTCCCAAGTCCTCAGGCTCCGGCTGTTCCACTCTTCCCACCTTCACGCCTCACTCTTCTCTCTGCTGGGAGGTCTTCTCTTCCTTTGGTGTGAGGCCAGTTCTTCACAGCTTATTAGCCTTGTGCAGTGCAACCCCTCCTGAAAACTTCCCCTGCCAGCCCAGGCCCTCTCCCCAGGAATCCTAGGCATGGCCTCCATTGATCTGAATCAGTACATTTGGCCCGTGCACTGGCAGTGACCATGATTTGGGGCTAACAGCTATCACGTGGGTCATCTGGCCCTTTCCATGCACCAAGCACTATTTCAAGCACTTCATGTACACACAGTGACCTTCACTGTAGCTGTTACTGTGTCCCCATTTAACAGGTCAGAAAACTGAGGCACAGAGAGGCTTCACAGCTCCTAATTAGAGTTATCTTCTGGGCAATGACTTTGTTCATCTCTCCCTTTCTTCAGTAGGGAAATGGGAATGTAGAAGAAGGGCCTGGACTGTGAAGATAAACATTTGTGGGTTGCCTCTCCTTTCCTGCCCCGACTGGGGCTGTGACTTAGGGTGAAGTAGACAAGTGTATGTGGGGGGATTTGTTTTTCTGTGAAGGTGCCTGGGACTGTGCTCTGCCCTCTCCATCCCAGGTCCCTGGGGCTTGCTGCATCCATCAGCCTTGTCTTCCGGAGCAGTCTCTGGACGCTCCAAGTCTGTTCAGACTTGTGGGAATTCTGAGGGGATATGGTGAGAACTGAAGCCCGTATATTTCTGTAATGAATAGCACTCCCCCCTCCAACTGGTGGTGCACCCAGACACATGCTTAGGATTTCATCAGGGAAAAGCCAGTTCCTAATAATTGAGAGTTTGCTCTTTTTTTGAAAAAACAAACTTAAATTTTTAGGACAGTTTTGGATTTACGGAAAAATTGCAAAGGTAGTAGAGTCCCCAATGTATCTATCTCACATCGAGCCTCCCCATCATATATCATTGTTAATAAAGCAATATTGATAGGTTGTGATTAATTGAAGTCCATAGTTTATTCAGGTCTTTTAAAATTTTATCTAATGTCCTTTATCTATTCTAGGCTTCCATCTAGGATTTGTTGTTTTGGTCGCTAAGTCATGTACAACTCTTTTGTGACCCCTGGACTGTAGCCCACCATGGGATTTCCCAGGCAAGAAGACTGAAGTGGGTTGCCATTTCCTCCTCCAGGGAATCTTCTCAACCCGGAGATATAACCTGCATCTCTTGCATTGGCAGGCATGACCTAGGAAGCTCACACTCTATTTAATTGTCTCCTAGGCTTCTCTTGGCAGTGACAAGAAAGAAAGAAATTTGACTTTCCTTCTTTTTGCTGACTTTGAGGGTTTTGAGATGTATTGGTAAGATATTTTGTAGGCTGTCCCTCTATGGGAATCTGATATTGTTATTAGACTGGGCTTGTGGGTCTTCAAGCTAAGGATCACAGACCTAAAGCCCCGGTTTATCACATACCAAGCATACACACCTCCAGCCTTATTTATGGTTGTTGATGTTGACCTTGATGATCTGGCTGAGGTACCAATACCCTTTGTCAAGCTTTTCCCACTGTACCATTACTCCCCCTACTCTTTAGCTACTCCCCCTACTCTTTAGAGCTTTGGAAGGAAATGAATGTATGATTCCTCATCTTCTGTAGCTCATAAATGAAATCATTAAAGTGTTTTTTGGTTTTTTTTTTTTTTTTTTTTTTTTTTACTGTTATAGGCTTTTAAAAAAACCTGTAACAAAACAATGCTCTCTTTATACAAAAATTTAAAAATTATTCCCTTTTAATATCTTTAAGTCACCAATCCCTTAGAAGGACAGTATGTGTATTGCGGTTATTATTGGGCAAATTTTGTTTCCTTTGTTTTTAAACAGTGACTTTAAAGCTGAATAGAAAAGCCTGCTGTTTTTACTTTTACTGGTCGCAAAACCTTGCAAGGGCAGGCAGATGCAAGGACTCATATCATCCTGGCATAGCTTCAGGATAATTAGAATTGCCGCAGTTTTGTTTGTTGTTCTGTATGAACACCAGACCGTGCCCCAGGTCATTTCTGAACTATGTTTAATAAAGTTGCACAATGCAAAAGTGCTTCCTACTGAGCGACTACACACACGCACACACACAGCTCTCGTTTTAATGATAAGAGCGAGGGGGCAAGGGCGAGTTGGCGGGGGGGGGGGTGGGTGGTTAAAAATCACGTTATCTGTGTAATTTTAAAAGAACACAAAGTGAAAGTGAAGTCGCTCAGTCGTGTCCGGCTCTGCGACCCCATGGACTGTAGCCTACTATGTTTCTCTGTTCACGAGATTTTCCAGGCAAGAGTACTGGGGGTGGGGTACCATTGCCTTCCCCAGAGGATCTTCCTGATCCAGGGATCGAATCAGTGTCTCCCACACTGTAGGCAGACTCTCTACTGTTTTAGCCAGCAGGGAAGTCACAGTCTCGTACCCTGTGTTCTTCTACACTTAGGTGCGAGTAGGTGCCCGGCTTGGGTGTGTTACTTGCTCAGTGGTGTCCGACTCTTTGTAATTCCACGGACTGTATGTAGTCCGCTAGAGTCTTTTGTTTATGGGATTTTCAAGGTTAGGAGTACTGGAGGCTAACAACTACCCCAATCCCCGCGCCAGAAGGAAACAAAGAAATGAACAGTAAGAACTTACATAGTTTTTCATTGGGAAAGCGTGTGGGTTGTGAAAACTTAAAACTCTTTTCTGTCAGCTTGAAGTGCCACCTAGAGGTTTTTACTAGTATTACATTTCATTTTTGAGAAACTGTTTTTATGACAAACAAATACGTGGAAAAAGAGATTTTTCTTTTTTCCAAAAATTGCACCGTGATAAAGCTGAGCTTTAGGCGGTGCGGGTGTGTTGCACAGGTGTTAGCAGTACTGTCCTCACTAAACGCTCATCGGACAGTAGCGCAACCCCAAGAAAAGGATGGTTGGCAGAGTCTTTGCGCGAGGCGCGAGTAGCAGGCGCCAACACTGGGTAGGCTTGTGGCGACTAATTCACCAGTGCCGCCGCAGCCACCTGGCAGCCGGTGAACCTCCGCTGATCACGGCTTCCGAAGCTCGCCCCAGAACTTTGTTTTCGGAGGCTCGGAAGGTCGCAAAGAGGCCGTTCAGTGGTACCCAGAAGGCCACGCGCCGGCCGCGAGCTGATTTGCATACGCGCGCCCTGACGGGGCGGGGCCTCGGCGGGAGCTCCCGCCCTCCTGGGCTGGCGCTCGGAGCCGGCTTGCGGCGTCGGTGATTGAGTAGCGTCTCGCAGAAGACTCTGGTGTTAGCTCTGTAAACCGCCCTTTCGGACAAGAGCGGCCTTCTTCCTGATACCCACCTTCACCCTCGGGTCGGCGCTCCTCGGGCTCCCGGGCTGCGTCTGAGCCAGAGATGCGGGGGCGTGCCTGCAACTGGCGGGCGAGGGCGCCGAGCCCCGCATGGGCCGCTGACGAGAGCCCGCTGTTTGTCGTTGCAGGTGGTTCTCCTGGGCATGGACATCCTGTCCGCGCTGGTCACCCGGCTGCAGGATCGGTTCAAGGCGCAGATCGGTACAGGTGAGCTCTCTCCTCCTCCCATCTCGGCCTTCACTGGGTCTCCCCACACCCTGCACTTGGCTGTACCCACCCCATAGCCAGCCCTCGTTCAGCCCCCGACCTTTTCTTTCTAGCCCCCCTCTCCCCGGCTCGCCCCCACCTCCTCCTCCATATGTAGATGCTGCACCGCTGCCCTTGCTCCCCTCTTGGGCACGCCTGGATCTGCCGCCTCCGCGCACCTGCTGGCATCCCCCCCGGCCCCCTTTCCATACCTTTCTGCTGTCTTTTTCCATCTTCCTGTTCTAGTACTAGCTATTACTTTTATTTCTTATGCCAGTTAGCCATCATGCTGTGGTGCCAACCAAACCCTGTTTGCCTCTGACCCTTCTCTTGGAGAGGCATTGCCTTTTCTCTTTGAGAGTCTTACAGATCCGACGCAGCTGTATTTTTAAAGTTTATTGTTACCACGACCGTTTTCACTTTGGTTGTCAGTGTCATTTCAAGTGTGTGGTAAATGATCACTTTTATTTTGAAGGGAAAATAGTGTCAGAATAATGAAATAAAAATAACATCAGGTTTCAAAGGTTAAGAGACGATTTTATTCCCAACCTCTGGGCATTCATAATAACAAAACAAGCCCTAACCCATTCCTTTTAGCATATCTCGTTACAACAGGTACACATATATTTGTGCATTTCTGTTAACTTTCTGGTCAATGTGCACGTTTAGATAAAGTCATGAGCTCTTCCCACTCTGCCATAAACCCTGTATCCACAAATAAAAATCCCTCTTACTTTTATTAATTTGATTACTTAATACCAAATTAGATGAATTGTTCAGGATTATTTTCTGTAAAAGAAATTTCTAATATACTTTTAGAAGAAGCAAAGTGAGTTGACCTCTGACATCCAAGTGCCCTTGGAACAGCAGCGATAGCCCACCCAAGCTGTGGGGAGGAAGGGCAGGCAGAGAGCTGCATTCTGTCTGATGAGCATGCAGAGATGTTATGTAAAATGAAAAGCACACTGAGCCTTAAGCGTCTGTTCTTCCACCCCCGAGCAGATGCACTGGGGCCTCTCTCTCTTACCTAGATTTCCTTTTGTGTTGACTCTTTCCTGCCTAGGTCGTCCATGGACATCCATTTTAATAACATTCCAGCAGCTTAAAAACACATTGGGAACTTCCCAGAGGAAGGTGGCATAAGGAAGAAGACAAATAGTGTGTCCATGCAAAGGATTTTTGCAAATTCTCATCGTAGCTCCCATGAATTTGAGCAGGAGGAGATTTATAGGGGTTGGTGCTTGATGTGCATCATAGAGTGATATGCATCATTTAGGTCAGGATTTTGAGATATCTTGTTAATTGAAATACCCACAGTTGGGGACTTCGGGCCACCAGAGTATGTTTTCATTTGATCAAGTTGCATTTTAATTTCCAGTGCTGCCGAGTTTAATAGACAGACTGGGAGATGCTAAAGACTCTGTGAGGGAGCAAGACCAGGCCCTGCTGCTGAAGATCATGGATCAGGCTGCTAATCCCCAGGTGAGACTGGGGTGTTCCTGCAAAATGTCCATGGGTTTCAGAGAAAAAAAATTTATAGTATTTCATCTGGCCCCACTTTCCCCCCATAGGATATTTACAGATGGTGTGCCTTTGAATAAATTAGTGACCTTAACATGGGTAGGGAGTGCTTGGTTTAATTTCTTAGACTCAAGCTCATTTATGTAATTGACTCTTTGTGTCTCTGAAAAGATGCAGCTGTGATGTCAGGGCCATCAGCAGCCTGGCTGCAGCCCTGGCCCATGTCTGCTGGTGAGCTGGGCTGCTGGGACAGACAGCCAGGGATACAGCTCTGTCTTACCTTTCCAGCGGACCATTGTTGGGGGATGGGGCAGGATGAGACAGTATGAGGAGAAACTTTCCCAGGGAAGGTAAAACCTAGACTAATTTGGGAAGCAGAGCAGGTTAGCACAGGGGTGGGCACAGCTCTTCTGGCCAAGAGAGCAGCGTGAGTAGGTGACCTTTGGTAAGTCACCTAGCCTCTTCTGCTTCATTTTCCTCACCCAGTAACTGAGGACAGTCCCACCTGTTTTTCAGGGTTGTCGGGAAAATTAAATGCAATTACATAAAGGAATGTGTTTTTAAAGGTTTTAGCTTGGTATAGAAACCTGTGCTACCATTTTCCAAAAAGCTCCCCAGAGGGCTAGTGGAAGCGGGGAGGGATATGGCACCTGTTGTGAGGTCCCTACCCTGGGGGCCCCTGGCTTGGATGGGTTGCAGCAGCCTCCTCCTCTCCTCTCCCCCCCTTACCTCTGCTGTCTGCAGTACGTGTGGGACCGGATGCTGGGCGGCTTCAAGCACAAGAACTTTCGCACCCGGGAAGGCACGTGTCTCTGCCTCGTGGCCACCCTCAACGCGTAAGTCTGGGTGGGGCCTGAGGGCTTCCTTGGCCAAGCTTTTGTGTTTGTAACTTTTAACTTTGAAATCATCGTATATTTATAGGAAGATGTAGAGAAGTGTCCTGGGAGGTGCCTCGCACCCACCCACTGTCTTGTGAGTCTGTAGTGCAGGGTCCAGACCAGGAAGTCAGTGTTGATATGAGCTTGTTCAGGTTCCTCCAGTGACACAACGTGTGTTCTGTGTGTGCCCAACTCTTGTCATGAGTGCAGTTCCAGATAACTCGCTGCCACGTTCATGGGCAGACCTGTACCTCACCCCAGCTCTCTCACATTGCTGTTCTAGCCAGTCCCCAACCTCTGCCAGCCAGTCACCTGTTCTCCAGCTCTGAGATTTTATTAAGAATGTTATATGAATGGAATCACACAGAATGTGACCCTTTGAGATCAACTTTGTTTTCCTCACAGCATAATTCCCTTAAGATTGCATATATGCTGTGGCTGAACAGTTCATTGCTTTTTATTGCCAAGTAGAATTCCCTGGTATAGATGTATCATATATTTAACCATTTACCTGTTGAATACTTCCAGTTTTGGATTATTATAAATAAAACTGTTATAAATACATGTACCAGTTTCTGCCTGAACAGAAGTTATCATTTATTTTGGGTGAGTGCCCGAGAGTGCAATTGCTGGATCATTTATCAAGTTTGTTTTTAGTTTTTAAGAGAAACTCTTAGCTATTTTCTATAGTTGTCTGTACTGTTATACATTCCCACTGTCGGTGGGTGAATGATTTAGTTTCTTAAGAAACTAGCATTGAATGTTATCACTGTCTTTAATTTTAACTGTTTTGATATGCAAGTAGTCAATGTCATTGTGGTTTTGCTTCCTTAATGACTGTTGATGTTTTAAAATTAAAAATTACAGATCACCTTTCTTGATTATGAAAGTATTACTGTATATGTCACAGAAAATCTGCATGAAGAAGAAAGTGATCATTGTCTATAATTCTGCTACCTTCAGATAATCACTGTTAACATGTAGCATTTTGTTCCAGACTTTAGAGTTTGATTATTTTTTTAAAAACAAAACGGATAGTGTAATGTTTACATTACTTGGTAGATTTTTTCCCCTCTTCATGTGCTAGATTTTTCAGGGTCATTAATTATGGCATATGTCTGAAGCTTTGAAAAAATGTTTCTAGCCTTTGATAACAATTGTTTCACTTATTTGTCCTAAGGGAGTAATCCGAGGGTAGTCAAAGAGAAGGGTATTGAGAGAGCATGTCTGTGACTGTGCTTATGGCGGTGAACAGTTGCCAGTAGCTTAGTTATTCTCCAGCAGGGCAGCGTCCTCCAGCCGTTCATTGCAGCGTTTTCATCAAGCAGTCGTTACCTGAACGTCTGTTGTAGCGGAGAACTGCACACACTGCAGGAAGAGGGAGAGGGTTAGCGGAGGGCTCCAGGGACCTGCCTGGTAGCACAGTGAGTCAGGCAGAGTAGGAACCATCATGGGACAAATAGTGATGCCAGCACGGTGGAACCCCCGCTGGGCCAGGCTCCGGCTTCGGCTTGGAGGGACGCCAACTGCAGGGGAGACTTGTGAGACGCACTCACAGTCTTGGACTCTGTGCAGAGGGCTTTTGGGCGTGTGTTTATTTTGGAAGCACTTAAGGGAGGAAAAGGAGTGAGCCTTGGTGAGAGATAGTGGTGGGGGTAGGGGAGGTGGCCTTCTGTCTTCTGTTTTCACCACCAGTAAAGCATTCCTTTTGTTTTCAGCTCTGGAGCTCATACATTAACACTAAGCAAGATCGTGCCACATATATGTAACCTACTAGGAGATCCCAACAGCCAGGTGAGTGTATTTAGCAAGAAAGGAAAATCATTGGTTTCACAGAGTGAAGGTGCATTTTGGTAATGTGTGGGTGGGACTTTATTCATCTCTTAGAGCTCCAGGTATTGTTTGCAATTGTTGGGTTAGTGCTCAGTAGTGCCCAATATCTGGTGTCTTGGGTAGACCTGGGAGCCACTCTGCTCTTCTCTCCAGGTCGGGATGGGACCCCCATTAGCCTGTAAAGTGACATCATCCAGACCAGCCTCCAAGAGAAGGACACTGTGGTCACCATCTGTGTAGCCAGAGAGGTGGGCATGGGGGAGGGAACAGTGACCCCCTCCCAGAGAGGGAGAGGTGGGCTGTACAGGGCATGGGGGCACTTCTCGGAGGGGATGGAAAGGTGCCATGTTTCACTTTGGGTGGTAGCCACACTGGTGCCCCATTGATGTTTTATGTAAATTAAAACAAAAACTGAAAAACAACAAAGCATCACTTCCCTAGTGTCAGGGTAGGTGGGGGCGGCATTGGTGAGCAGTGGAGCCCAGCTCAGAAGCACCTTTCCTCTCTAGGTCACTCCTAGTGTCATCAAGGGCCCTGGCTGTTGCCTTAGCTCACACAGCTGCTTAGATAAAGGGGCTTAACGTGGGACAGTGACTTACAGAAGTGTACACTTTGACCCTTGAACAGTATGGGTTCAGAGCACACAGGTCCACCTTCAGGCGGAGGTTCATAGGATACACTGCTATACTGCATAGACCCTGGTAATCTTGATCCAAGGAGGCTGAACCACGCATGTGTGGAGGGTTGGCACCCTAACCCCCACCTTGTCCAGGGGTCGACTGTACGCTGGGAACAATGTCTCAGTTTCAGCCTTGACTGGCAGCAACTGAAGTGCACTCCATGGACAAGTCTGCATTCCTCTCGCTGCCACCAGCTTAGCTCTGAGGGCCTGGGGTCTGAACACTTCCTGCCCTCTCCTCCTTCCATGTCTCTGCCCTTCATCCCAGTTGCATTCCTGCCTCCTTTCTGGGGCTCTGCTGTGCTGCCCATTCCTGCTCGATGCTGGACTATGCTGGTCTCTCTCGCCTGCACCCACTCTCTTCTTTGTATTCATCCTCTACCCAACCTTTATTGAGAACACTTGACATTGGAAATGTGATTTTCAGATATTTTTTGAATTATGCTTTATTGTGCAACATTAATTTAAAAATAACAGAATCTACTTTTTAAAAAGATTCTAACTTACCAAATGAACTGTTTTGCCTTTTTGCCCCCTTAATGTCTTATCTCCACTTTGTTTTCTCTGAGAAAAATAATTTCTGCAGGCCATACTCTGAGGCTGTGACTGCTGCCACATGGTGTCCTGTCTTTCTGTAGAGCAGGAACGCTAGCTGGGCTGGCTGAGGCGCTTTGTTCCTCACTCACGTGCTTACCTGGTGGCTCAGATAGTAAAGGGGGAAGGAAATGGCAGCCCACTCCAGTATTCTTGCCTAGAGAATCCCGTGGACAGAGGATCCTGGTGGGCCACTGTCCATAGGGTCGCACAGAGTCGGACACGACTGAAGCGACTTAGCATTCATGCATGCATTGGAGACAGAAATGGCAGCCCACTCCAGTATTCTTGCCTGGAGAATCCCAGGGACAGAGGAGCCTGGTGGGCTGCCATCTATGGGGTCGCATAGAGTTGGATACGACTGAAGCAACTTGGCAGCAGCAGCAGCAGACGGTAAAGAATCTGCCACAATGTGGGAGACCTGGGTTCAGTCCCTGGGTTGGGAAGATCCCCTGGAGGAGGGCATGGCAATCCACTCCAGTATTCTTGCCTGGAGAATCCCCATGGACAGAGGAGCCTGGCAGGCTGTAGTCCATGTTGTTGCAAAGAGTCAGACACAACTAAGCGACTAAGCACAGCACAGGTGCTTACTCTGGTCTGACAGGTGATGTGAGTATTCACGCTGGGCCTGGGAGACAGAATGGGGGTCAGTGAGGCCGGGTTCAGCGGGCAGTCATTGGCCATCTGGAGTAGACAAGCATCTGTAGCCAGAGTTTCCCACACTGAGTTTCCCACACTGAGCATCGAGGAGCCTGTGTGTTCACATCTACCTGAGGAGGGTTTCTCTGTACGTGAGCGAGTGTGTGCAGACACACAGGCCCAAGGGCCTTATCGCCATCCCTGGGGATGCCACCTGCTCCCCTGACGCCAGCCCCCTCAGTCGTCCCTCCTCCTGGGGGTGTCTGTCCATGCGCTTGTGCTCCTGACTTTACTCGCGTTTTCTTGTCCGTCTTTCCTGCTAGTCTCTAAACCATCAAGGTCCAGATTACCCTGTCTCCTCTCTATCATCCCAGGACTGCGTGGATTCTGCAGAGCTGTTTGCATGGCTTTTCCCTCTTAATTGTGGGCGTCTCAGGCTGTTGAGGACAGTTGTATCTTCCTGGTGCTGTCACTGCACTGGGTGCCCAGCATTATGGTCAGCTTCCATCCAGCTCTCAGTCCTTTGGTGGTGGTGGTATGTGTGTGTGTGTGTGTGTGTGTGTGTGTGGTGGGGGGTGGGGTCAGGGAGTGGTTGGAGGGCTCTGCATGGTCCTGCACGTGGCTCTTCACGTCAGTGGGATTTAACTTTAAGGTGAGCCCTGTAGACACTCCTGCCCCAGAGGATGTGAGTCCTTTGATTGTGGTCTCACTGTGCAGTGACCCAGCTCCTCAGAGTGGACCCCACACACAGGCTCTGTGTGGCTTAGGATGCTTTTGGCTGCTGAAAGTAATTCAATCATGAGAGCAGCGGGGACAATGTATTATCCCCTGTAAAGGGAGCCCGAGGGAGGGAGGCTGCAGGGCTTGTTAGCAGTTGTGTGATGTCCCCGGGCCTGTGCGTGCCTTGTCTTCTGCTGGGCTGCCCACCCCCAGAGCTTTCTTCTCTGCAGCTCTGCTCACAGGCCTGGCACGGGTGTAGTCCAGCTATGTGTGTCCAGCCCTCCTGGCAGATGAAAATATGGTGTTCCTCTGTCCCTGTCGTGTTTTCAGCTTTTTTATATTGAAAGGTTCACATTTAGATAAAGTGGAGAGAGGGTTGTACTGCACCCCCTTGTGCCATCACGCAGCCTCAGCAGCGGACCTCTCAAGGCCAGTTTGCTTTCATCACTTTTGCTCCCCCACCCCATCATTTGGAAGCAGAATGCATTGAATGGATGATTTTGAAGGAAGTCTTAGACATCAGGTGATTTAGTTCGTGACTACTCCAAAAGGAACGGGCTCCCCACCTAATCTTGACACTACTGTTGCTTCCTGCCCCTGTAGAATGACTCGTTCCTCCATGTCATTAAATGCTCAGTCCACATGCACTTTTCCCTGCAGGTCTCCTGTGGTAAAGTGTTCCCTGCGTTTCTTTCCCCAAGTGGGGAGACGTTTTCCCGAAGCTTTCCTCAGGTTTCCTGTCGTATCTCATGGTTGAGAGTTGTATCTTGGGCGAGGGACAGGAGGATGGGGTGGCTTTACACTCACGAGATGTTACCTTCCTAGCTGAAGTCAGGGCTTCCCCCTTTGGGGTGTGGGTTGCAGAACAGGGCCTATGTCTGTTGCCTAGGAGTACAGGGCAAAGGCAGCCAGCAGTCTTGAGACACTTGCTCAATAGGGCGTCCCTTGCCAGATTGGAGAAGGAAATGGCAAATCCACTCCAGTATTCTTGCCTGGAAAATCCCATGGACAGAGGACTCTGGTAGGCTATAGTCCATGGGGTCAAAAAGAGTCAACACAACTAAGCGACTTCACTCTCACTTTCTGCCAGATAGGGGAAACTCCAGTTCTGCCTGGAAACCTCTGATATATCTTCAATAGCTGCCCAGCTGGCCTCAGGCAGTGAGGTATTGTGTTTGCAGGCCTTCACCCCCCATCTGCTGTCTGTTTGCCTGAGGAGTTTGATCTGCATCTTCAAAGCCTGAAAGCATCTTGCAGTGCCTGAGGACCAGCATTGATCTCAATGTTCTCTGCAGTTGGCCCTGGGCTGGGCTGGCTGTGCTTGGGTGCCAGGCGAGTGGGAGAATGAAGTCCCTGGTGAGGGTTTGACCAGCACCTGAGAAGTGGGTGGGTTGGTGGCTATGGGGGATGGGGTGACTTTGGCCTTGCAGGAGTTTCTGGGGCCCTCCTTTTCCCTGAGGGTGAGGTTTCCCCTTGAGTTCAGGCTGTGTAGGGAGCCTGCTTCCTGCCATTCACATCTGGGTGTAGTGTAATGAGGTGAAGTGATAGGCACGTCCTGGGGCCCTCGTCTTTTTGCTACCTGAGTGGTCTGAGCTGTTGGGGTTCCTTTGCAAGGTAAGCCTGCGGGTGGCAAGAAGCCAGACTGGGACCTACATCGTTGCATGTAGAGGTGAACACTGCTTTATCCCTTCAGCCTCAATTGACTTGTTTTAGGGACACTTGTCTTCTCAGCTGGGTTACAAGACTCTGTAGTGCCACACACAGTCTCTTCTGTGATTCTTGGATTGAGGGTCGTTTAACTGACCCCGTAGCTTTCTGAGCCTGAAGAGTAGTTATTTAAAGGCTAAGGTTGTTAGTCTGAAAGATGTAGATAATACCAGCTCCACCAGCCATTGTGTTGAGTGCTTCATATTCAGGACCACAGGGCACAAATGGCTGGCCTGAACTTGAATTTCAGCCTACAGGTGGGTGTGTGTGTGTGTCTATACACGTGTCTGCAGGGTGATTTTTACTTTTGGAGTTTGGACAGTTTTACACTTGGGAGATGTGTATTTCTGATTTTTCTCCAAAGAGTGAGGATGAGGCAGAGCTGTACTTGCAGCACCCCAGTATGTGTGCCCCCATGGCCACGAGCTGGCGGCATGCTGGCAGCTGCCTGTCTGCGGCCACATTCCCCTGTCCTCTGCCCTCGGGGTCCCCTCCCGGAGTCCTGGGTCCTCATCCTCCCACCCTGTTGTGCCCATCGTGTTACCTGCTGGGCCATGTGGCACCCTAGTTTGGCACCTAATAGGCAGTCAGATATTTGTTGAATCCATTATTTTTTTAACCCCAAAGCAACCTTCCAGTTATGAAGGAGGAAATTGAGATTAAAAGAGTTTAAATATTTTGTCTAAAGTTATATAGTCCCTAAATGGCCAAGTAGGTCCTGAAGGCTACTTTGAGGCTAGTAATTTTGTTGATTGATTGACTGAATGAATGAGTGATTCTTTGAATTCTATAGTGTTTTACAGTTTTCTGAAGTTACACACACAATTTCATATAGTAGTCCCATAATCGGAGAAGGCAATGGCACCCCACTCCAGTACTCTTGCCTGGAAGGTCCCATGGACAGAGGAGCCTGGTGGGCTGCAGTCCATGGGGTCGCTAAGAGTTGGACACGACTGAGCGACTTCACTTTCACTTTTCACTTTCATGCATTGGAGAAGGAAATGGCAACCCACTCCAGTGTTCTTGCCTGGAGAATCCTAGGGACGGGGGAGCCTGGTGGGCTGCCGTCTATGGGATCGCACAGAGTCGGACATGACTGAAGCGACTTAGCAGCAGCAGCAGCAGCAGCAGTCCCATAATAACCCCCTTTTCACACCTGTATTGCCCCTGCCCCCTTCCCTCTCCTTGCTGTCAGCCGCTAGTGTGTTTTCTCTATCCGAACGTTTCTTTTTTGATTTATTCACTAGTTTGTTGTGTTTTTTAGATTCCACATATAAGTGATATCGGTGTTTGCCTTTCTCTGTCTGACTTATTCCACTTAGAAGGCTAGTCATTTTTTCATTAAATCCCTTAAACTCTTTACAGCCCGTACTTGTAAGTAGCAGACAGGATATTGATTGCTCTTTAAAGAATTTCCCCAGTGTGATCTGCTCTGGCTCTGAGCAGATATCATGATTAGAAAGTAAGCAGTGGCGATGCACCTGCCATCGATTTCAGACAGTGGCATTGACTGCTTTGGTAAGATGTGCATGTCTCAATATGAAAATGTTTCCTGACATCAGAAATTATTCCCTTTCCAAAATAATCTGGTAATCTCTGTTATTCAGCTCAGGCTACCATGGCAGAATACCATAGACGGGGAGGCTTGAACAAGTGAAACTTGTTTCTGGCAGTCCAGGATCAGGGTGCCAGCATGGCTGGCTCTGGTGAGGGTTCTCATCCCATTTTGCAGAGAGAGAGAGAGCTCTCTTGACGTCTCTTGACGTCTCTCTTATAAAGACAGCCCTCCTGTCGTATCAGGCCCATTCTTATGACTTCATTTAACCTGAATTCCCTTCTTCACAGGCCCTGTCTCTGTCTGCAGTCACATTGGGCTTCAATAGAGGAATTTTTTCGGGGGCTGGCAGTGGCAGGGGAGGGGTGTCACATACACAATTCGGTACATAGCATCAAGTTTTAGCTGAGAAGATAGTAAGAACCTGGAATTTGGCTATCTATCACAAGGGAAAAAATGTGAGTAAAATTACCTGTCACGCACTACTGTTAATCATAGGGTGACTTGTAGTATTCAGGATTGTAAATTGTATTCCTACTTCCTTCCTCTCTCCTTCACTCTCTGTTTCTTTGATTTCATTGCTTGAGACCAAATCTGGAATCATGTTGTTCTCCTGTCTGTCCCTGCTCTCCTCCCCTGGGTGCCCCCTACAGGCTGGCCTTGAATTCATTGGATTAAAAAATTTTTTTTCTTTCCTCCTTTTTACTGGCAAAATTTTAGACCTGTAGAAAAATGGAAAGGGTAGTATAGTGAACAGCCATATTTACCATTTAACGTTTTGTCACATTTGTTTTATAACTCAACATGGATACTTATGCACACATGTACACATACATACACAGAGAAATTTTTTATTCTTGAACCATTTGAAAGTATCTAGCACACATGATCTTTTTACTCATATATAATAACAGAGATATTCACATGAGAAATTTAGCATTGATAAACTGTTAAGTTAGTGCAAAAGTAATTGCAGTTTTGGTCCATAGATTTTAAATCATTATAACTAGGCTCAAACACATCTTTATTAGTCAGAATAGGAACCATTGCAATCAACATACTTTGCCAATGAGAAGTAAGTTTGTTTATTCCTGTAGCATAAAAATCCATGCTTTGGGATTTGACGAACTCTTGGAAAGCATTTCCTGCCTCCTGGTTTTTAAGTGTTTTCCCTGCAAAAAGTTGTAGAGATTTTTGAAGAGGTTGTAGTAGGTTGGTGAGAGGTCAGGTGAACATGGAGGATAAGGCAAAATGTCATAGCCCAATTTGTTCAACTTCTGAAGCTTTGGCTGTGTAACATGTGATCAGGCGTTGTTGTGGGGAAGAATTGGGCCCGTTCTGTTGACCCATTCCAGCTGCAGGCATTGCAGTTTCCAGTGCGTTTCCTCCATCTGCTGAGCATACTTCTCAGATGTAATGGTTTCACTGGAATTCTGAAAGCTGTAGTGGATCAGACGAGCAGGAGACCACCAAAGAGTGACCATGACCTTTTTTTGGTGCACGTCTGGCTTTGGGAAGTGCTTTGGAGCTTCTTCTCAGTCCAACCACAGAGCTGGTCATTGCCGGTTGTTGTATAAAATCCACTTTTAATTGCCTGCCAGGCTCCTCTGTCCATAGAATTCTCTAGGCAAGAATACTGGAGTGGGTTGCCATTTTTTTCTCCAGGGGTTTAATTGCAAATCACAATGCAATTGAGAAATGGTTTGTTGTCATATAGAATAAAGATGACAATTCAAAACAACAGTTTTTTTTTTTTATTTTCAGTCAGCTCATGAGGCACCCACTTATTGAGCTTTTCCACCTTTCCAATTTGCTTCAAATGCTGACTGATCAGAATTATCAATGTTGAGTTCTTTGGCAACTTCTCTGGTAGTTGTAAGAGGATTGGCTGCGATGATTACTGTCCATTAGTTGTTGTCAACTTCCAGTGGCCGGCCACTGCACTCCTCATCTGCAAGGCTCTTGTCTTCTTTGCAGAACTTCTTGAACCACCACTGCACTGTATGTTCATTAGCAGTTCCTGGGCCACATGTGTTGTTGATGTTGCAAGTTGTCTGCACTGTTTTATGACCCATTTTGAACTCAAATAAAAATCACTCAAATTTACTTTTTGTGTAACATCATTTATATAGTCTTAAATAAATATAAACAACATGTTATAAGTCATTAGCAATAAAACAAAATGAGAAATGTGCATTAAAATGATGTATAACACAACCACATTTATTTAAGAATGTATTCCAATATCAAATGGCAAAGTTCAACAATCCAAAATCCCAGTTACTTTTGCACCAGCCTAATGTTTGGTGTATATACAATCCATATTCAGGTTCCCCTATTTTCTGTTTGTTTTTGTTTTAAATAAAGTTCATTCTGTCTCTGGAGCCTTATTTATCCAGACCTTTTCCCCCCTGTCTGTGTTTGGCCAGACTGCTGCCTTGAGCTTCCTGAAGCTAATGCTGTGCTGCTCCGCCTTCATGCCTCCGCACTGGCTGGTTAACCTTGTTTGGAGCCTGTCTCATCCTGTTTCTTCCTGCTGAAATGCTGTGTTTCTAAGCACATTTCCTCTTCCATAAAGTGTTTCTTGGTATCCTCTGGTGTGCTTACTCCCCTCTACTGTGTGAGCTCTCTGTACTCTTTTGTATAACATTTATTACATCCTGTCCTGTATTAATGTAGAATTTATGGACTTTTTTCCCATCTACCTTTTAGAACTTTGCACTTGTTGAATACAGGTGCTATGTAACCTCTACCACACTTTTCTGTTGCTAAGTATTTGTTTAATTGGCCTACATCCAGAATGCTTTACATGGTGTTTTTTGTTTTGTTTTGTTTTAAGAATAATTCACTTATTTGTAGTGTTTTCCACTTTGGTCTGAAATTTCTAGTTTCCATACATCATCTTAAAGGATGAAAAGAACTAAGGGGTATAGACTTTAACATGGACACAGGGTTGGTATCTGAATTTTTTTCCATACTCTCTGGAGTTGTGCCCGCAGAGTCAGAGCTGTCCAAGTACGGCTTTGTCTCATCCCATGTCTCTAAGGGGTTGTGTTCAGAGTCACGTTGGTGAGTGGGTGATGAACTTGGGGTGTTGGATAGCCTGTTGTGTCCGCAGCAGGAAGCGCTGGGGAATGACACAGAGCAGCTGTAAGATCTCTTCTTTTACATCTAGGTTCGAGATGCAGCAATAAACAGCTTAGTGGAAATTTACAGACATGTAGGAGAACGTGTGAGGGCAGATCTCAGTAAAAAAGGATTGCCACAGTCCCGGTGAGTTCAGACTTTTTCCTTTCTCTTGCTCTTTCCCCTCCTCCTTCTCAGTTAACATCGTGGTTTGCACTGCTTATTTTGTTATGGGGTAATTTTTTTGAAAGACTATATGGTGAGAAGATTGATGGATGGTGATCTTGTCCAGATCATGTCTCAGGGGTCCCCTTGCATTCCACTTGCTCAAAAGTATGACTTTCTCACCCAGACATCTGACCTGGTCCCATGCCACAGACTGTTTATAGAAGCATATTTAAAAGTGATCGGTGTTGAAAGATTTTGCATTCTCTGGGTTCATGTGGTTCTACGTTTCGTATGTACATGGAACCTGGTATCTTGGGGGCTTGGAATGTATTTGTTTGAATGAAGCCTTTCCCAGATAAATCTGGATAGAAATATATAAGTGATAATTCTGGACATCTTTGAGATGTTAGCCTTCTGGCTAGTAATGCAAGTTTCAACGTCCAAGTCTCCAGTGCAAGGAGATTATTGTCTTACCATATCCAGAGTCCCCTTGAGTCCACAGATGTTTCTGTTGTCAAACTTTTAAAAATAATGAAAAATTAGTTATCTATGATTTTTAACTATGATGTAGAAATTTTATACCAAATGAATTTTAAACCTTTTGAACCTATGAAAACCCTGGGAAGTTAGGCCTGGATGGGACTCACCAAGTGGTTTATCTGGACCTGTCATTGTGCCCATGGGGACAGCTGAGACCCAGTGACAGGAAGTGACTGGAGACATGACCCAACTAGAAAGCCAGGGCTCAGGCTGATATCCTGTGCTTCATTTTTTCTATCCATTCCACAAATGAGCTTGCAGAGTATTGGGCATCTCCATCTGGGGCAGAATATTGAGATACACAGGAGCCATCTGTCTTGACGTCCCTCAGTTGGGTGTGATGGAAGTGGGCGACTGACCCTGCAGTCAGGGTGCCAGTGGCACTTGAGGGGGGACATCCTTCCTTGTTGAGTGTCACATCTGACCCCAGTGTTGCTTTCATCATGGTCCCTGGGCCTTTTTTTTTTTTTTAAAGCACTACAGAACAATAGAAGGTGCTGGGGATACTCTGTACTAGCAGACAGTGTGACCCATGCGCCCTGGGGGAGGGGTCAGCAGTTAGTGTGGTGGACACCAGCCATTTCCACTGAAGCCTTTCAGTGGACAAGGTCAACAGGCAAGAATACAACTACTTTTCATGTTTTTTACATGAAGGTAATCTATGAGAACAGGGGTTTTTAATTCCTGTATTTTATGAACCTCCACCTTGTAGTCTCTGAATATATGGTAAGAACACTTGGGAGGGAGATGAACTACAAAGTACTGACCAGGCTCTAGGGGAAACTGGAGACTGCAGGGAAGCAGGGGCTAGTTAGTGATGATATCACCATCATTGTTGGGAAAATGGGTCTTGGGCCATGAGGACCTCTCCTGCCCAAGGCCTGGTGGCACCATGCTGAGTGCCTCATGGTAAGCCTAGGCCATGGCCGGCCTGTCTTCCCCATGGGATTCCTGTGTCATGTTCAGCGGTCGCTACAGCAGCTGACAGCTGGGCATGTGACATGGTGAAACCAAGGTCTAGCGAGGTGGGCACAGAGGGTGAGTCACATTGTAGACTGAGGCATCCTTACATAGGCCTGCATGTGGGGTTGGCCTGGACTCTGCCTGGACACTAGAATGTGGAGCTGCCCATTATGTCCACAGAGTGGAGTTGGGAGTCTGGCCTGGGTGTGGCTGCCCACCTGCCTTCCTGTTGGGACTCTGGCATTTGTGGAGCCTTTGGCAGTGCTGGGTGAACAGCCCCCACAAACCCTGGCCCTCAGATTTAATGAGCTTGCCTAATGCCAGCATTCCATGCATCTTGTCCCTGCTTGTGGCTGGGAATTGAGCATGTCCTGTGTGACTCCACCAGGAGAAACGCCAGGAATCTTGAGTCTAGTTTCCTCTGGTCCTCACCCCTTTGCTGATTTTCCTTTCTGTCCTTTTACATTATAATAATCACAGCTATCAGTGTGACTCTGTGCCGAGGCCCTGAGTCCTCCCAGTGAGTCGTGAAACCTGGACTGGTCTTAGGGACCCCGCAGAGTGAGTTAGGTACAGTCCTGGAGCTGGGGCTAGAGCCTTCTCTTGCAGACTCCCAGTCATGGTTTTTTCCCCACTGTCAACTCTACTTCCTTAAAAAAAAAAAAAAAAAAAAAAGATTAAAAAGAAGTAACAGAAGAGTTAGTGCCTCTGTGATTAGGAATGAGAGTTTCCACTGTCTCATGTTAGCTGAAATCCTTCGTCAAATTCTGGACCAAAAGTAGAGGGTAAGCCTAAGGAAGTGACCCACAGCTTTACAGCTGGATACTTTGAATATCCTAGACTTCTTTTACATCATTATAGGTTTTTTGTTGTTACGTGAGCATAGAAGAGTCTTTAGCTTGGCAAGATTCCATAGCACTAACAAAATATTGTGGAATTTGCTTTAGATTTTCTAAAACTTGCCTTTAGTCCTGGAATAAAAAATGTTGTCCTCTAGCAGCTGTCCTTGGCAGTCCAGTGGTTAATCCACATGTCCATTTCAGGGGACACAATTTTGATACCTGGTTGGGGAACTAGGGTCCCATATGCCGTGCAATGCAGCAGAAAAAGAGAAAATGTTGTCTTCTTATGAGTTTGTTCATTGAGTGAGTACTGTATTTGAGAAGATTAATTGTGTCTCTAGGAAATAAATACATGATGAAAAAGGATGCCTTTCTCATGTCAGCTAACTGATGTAGTAAGAGTGATCTGATTTAGGCAGCAGTTTTCTTTGCTCATTTCAGAAAGGAGAGAGAGTTGCGTATTCTTCAGCTTCACTTTGAAGGAGCTGGAATCATCCTTTGGGGCCATGTGTTCAATTCTTATTTGAGTATGTCATCTATTGGCTAAAGTCACTTTCATCCAGAGGAGAGAGGAGATATTCAGCCCAGTCTCCATCTTAGAAGGTGTCCCCTATGTCCCCACAGCTGAGCTGTGAACGTCAGTCAGCATAGTGTTTGGACATTTTCTGTTGTTTTACATGTATTGTTTTCACAATTCACACGCATGATGTGTTCAGAAACCGAGTACTACATGATTCACTTCTCACTGTCCATTTTAAGAGGCCA